>NC_071507.1:144881306-154881306 GCF_027887155.1 Malaclemys terrapin pileata | reverse complement strand
CTCCTCCATTCTACCTCTATGGCAGGAGCTCTGCGGTGCCTCACTTTCCACCCTTCTTCCCATACCAATGTCTCCCAATCTCCCTCACTGCTAGGAGTTCTGTATACTCCATTCCCCTTCTCCCCATACCAGTTTCCCCCCATTCTCCCTCCATCCTGGGCTGTGTGCATACCTTCTTCCCCCAAAGAGAAAAGTCATTTAGGGTATCAACATGTTAAACTCTATTGGGAGGACCCCCAATGGGGTATTGCTATGCTGTAAGGTACTGATTGCTATCAACCTGTTGTTTGCAGAGGTGCTTGAGACTGTGACCATGCTAAAGAGCTGGCAGAGGCTTCATGTGTCCATTTTCCCTCTTTTGGTTTTCTGATTTCCCCCCAAAATCAATAGGATTCTAACTATTGATGTCTATACTATTGCTTGAAATTTTGAAATGGATCAGATGCTGCATTCAAAAGCACTATAGAGAGACCAACAGAGAAATGCCATCAATGTTGAGCATATGGCCTTCACAAGGTTGAGTGAAGATTAAATGGAGGAATGGATGTAAGGACAGAGAGGAAACTTTGTGTGTTAAGTGTGCTCAGCACACTCTCATTCTTGTTGAGCAAGATACTCCAAACTGAAAAAATGGTTAGAGCACTGGACTTGTATTATTTCCTTAAACATGATAAGTGTCAGCATGTTCCAACAGTCTTTCCTTTATTCACCTCTAGGTATTTGTTTTAGGCTGAGGAGGTCCCTTACAAGGTTTAGGGGACAAGTGGACACAACATATGTAATTTTGATCCATAGGGAAGTGGTATATAAAAACATAAAATAAACAGTGGACATGCTTCACTCAGAGGATGGCACTTGCAGAAGCAGGCATAGACCCTGAAACAGAACTGCTGCCACTAAAGATGCCCCAGCCAAGCAGGCCACAGTGGCACAAGGCATAAATCAGATACTTGCAGGCTCTGTGTTAGAGCACATATGTTATACACAGGTAGTGGGAGGCCAATAGCATTTTAATTATGATGAGTTAGCATTTTCAGGCTTCATTGAAGTGAGTTCTATAGCAGGACTGGAATGAAGAGAGATTAGATTTGACAAGTTAAACACATAAGAAATAATATCTTATATTTTAAGTGCTTTTTATCCCAGAGGAACTCTAAGTGCTCTATGAACTACATAAATGGATTACTTCACACACCTCTGTGGGTAGGACATGGTAGCTGTTTCACAGTGCACAGCAACATGACACAATAGTATCACACTGGCAATGAAGAAGTTTCAGTAGAGCCTGGATTTCTTTCCCCTTGTCCCAGGATCCTCCACTGCAGATTTCCTCTTTCTCCCACAAGACCATCTAGGTCTCAGTTGGTCCAGTGTGCATGCTAGGGGAATTATTTGAGACTGGGCAGGCTCAGGTGAGGAATGGATAGGTCAGGGGAAATGTACACTGCACTACTTCTGGCCTTGTGAGACATCCCTGGAAATAATAATATGGCCTGGAGACCTTCCCATCAGGGATCCCATGGGCAGCAACAGCCAAGGAGAGTCTCCCAGACACTTCTTTATGCTTCCTGGTAGCTATGGAAGTCAGAACTGGTGCAAAGGCCCAGGGCTTTAGTTGTAGATGACCCTGGCCTCCCTTGCAGATTTCTGGAAATCCACGAATGTTGGGTGCAAGCAACATGTTCTTTTCCATGGGAGAGAGGGAGAAACCCCTCATCTTGCTGTGATGTTTGGGAGTATTTTTCACTTAGATTTCCTCCCCCTCCTCACTGGTTTTGCTGTGGAAGTGCATAATCTGAACCTCTCACTCAGCAGCTTCATATGACTATCATGTAGGTGTGGTAGAGTGTAGAATGGGCTTCCATCTTGAATGGTCCCTTACAAGTTTTCTTCCTTTCAGAAGAGTCACTGAGGCTTTTTAAATCCCTCAGAATTGCAGCTTCCAACCTGATGCTTGGCATCTGCTTTACTTCCTTCAAACTCAGCTCTATAAACCTTTTGTAAAAGCATACTTTCTTCTGTACGTTGGACATGACACAACAATTACCATCAAAACAGCCATCTTGTTCTCAACTGGTATAACACTCCATCTTGCCGGGCTCATCTAAGTATCTCCTACTTTGTGACAAACTCAAACCAAAGGATGTTAAGTATAAGCTGTAAACTTTGACACTTTGTTTAGTTTCCTCTCCTCCGCTGTTTTGTAAAGCCATGTTTCTGCTCCAGATAACAGGATTAGTATCACTACTGCGTTGATTGTGCTTGAATGCATACAAGTCAGAGCTGTGCTATTGGTGTTCAGATTCTACCATGTCTCCTGCATGCCACACACATCAGTATTCCACCTTTCCAGTTCTTCAGCCAGAAGAGTAGTTTTTCAAATGATTCTTGTTGATTAAACATTCCAGGATCCTGTCCTAAGATACTGACATTGTTGCAGAAATTGACATGTTGTACCATCTTTATATCAGGCATTTCCCCGCCGTCTCTGGTTTATGGAAAATGCACTTCTATCTCAATTTTTTTTATATATGCATGCTCAGAATTTTATCTTCTAGAATACTTTGACCACACAATGTAAAACAATATAGAAAAAAAAGAGGAGTTAAGAGTTAGGATTAGCAATTTGAAATGAGGCCATTACAACTTGGAAAGTGAGAGAATTTGTGACTAAAAATTACTGTAATGTGAAGATTCTAGAGCTGGTCATAAAACAAAGCACACATTTTGCAAGTACATTAGTTAAAATTTAATTTAATTTTTTGATCATTTTGAAATTTTGACAAAAAACTGTACTGAAATTTTTCCACCAGCCCCAGAAGACTCCCTGAAACATTGTATGGACAGAATATGCTAGGTTCCTAGTATTATTACCAATGTAAATTTGCCCTGGTAGATACATAGATCTTCACATATTGATTAATTAATATTATGAAGTTTAAAAAGCAGTTTCATAGACTTTTAAGGCTGGGAGGATCATTCTGCCCTCTATCATAATATAAGCAATGGTATTTGTCTCAGCATTGAGCCCAGTTATTTGTGGTTTAGCAAGTGTATATTTTTTAGAAAGACATCTAATCTTGATTTAAAGACTTCAAATGGAGAATCCAGCTCATCTCTGGGTGAACTTTTCCAATGATTAATTACATGTTAAAATCTGTGCCTTCAGCTTGTAGCCATTGAATCTTGATATGTTGTTACTAGATTAAAGAGCCCTCTAGTGTCTCATATCTTCCTGTGTTGCCACTTACAGACTGTGATCAAGTAACCGCTAAAACTTCTTTTGAGATCCTCAGATCTGTTCTATGGCATGCATTCTAGAATAATTCTTATGACTTTTCTTTCAACGCTCTCCAATTTTTTGACCTCTTTTTTAAAGTCTAGTCATTGGAACTGAACTAGGGTGACAAGATAGCAAGTATGAAAATTCGGGACAGGAGCTTGGGGGGGGGGGCGGAGGGGAGTTAATAAGCACCTATTTAAGAAAAAGCTCCAAATATCAGCTCTGTACCTATAAAATCAGGACATTTGGTCAATCTAAACTGGACACACTCGTCCAGGAGTGATATCACCAATTCTGTATTCAGAGATAATTATTCTGCTTCTCCTTGATATTCCCCTATTTATACACCCAAGGATTGCATTAGCCCTTTTAGCTTCATAAAAAAATTATGTATTATACACACACTAATATGTTATCCCAAATGATTTTACTATTATCTGTGGGTTTGTTTGTTAAATTTAAGACTGAGCAGTGAGTCTGAGATTTGCAACCCTCAAATATATACTTAATAAATAACTGCTCTACAGCTAGATGTTTTTCTGCAGTCCAGAGAAGTGCAAAAAAGACAGAAAGCAGCCAGCTCTTGTCAGCTGAGAACTCCTCCAGCATGGGGGAGATTTTCTGCTGACATAGAGCCACTGTACCCATCTTCTGTACCACCTGGACACACTCAGGGCTACCTGCGGGAGGCCTGACCAGAGTGTGTTGTGCTCCAGCAATCCTTCACTGATGTATGGTCTCTTAGGAACTATTCTCAGCTGGTAGAGTTTGAGAAGCCCCACACACTACTTACATTTCCATGGGTTGTGCTGGGGCAAATTGGGCTAAAGCATCAGGGCTCCGTCCTCCCTTACTTCCATCTTTCCAAGACCTCCAAGGACGTTTTGTCATCCAGGACCTGCAGTTGCATCTATTGAGCAGTTCAACAGGGCTTAAGGAGCTATTATGAAAACAGGTAGTACAAAAGAACTTCTACAGAGCTGAGAGTGCCTCACTGTGGTGTCAAGTATCAGGGGGTAGCTATGTTAGTCTGTATCCCCAAAAACAACAAGGAGCCCAGTGCCTTAAAGACTAACAGATTTATTTGGACATAAGCTTTCATAGGTAAAAAACCTCACTTCTTCAGATGCATGGAGTGAAAGTTACAGATACAGGCATTATATAATGACACATGAAGAGAAGGGAGTACCTCACAAGTGGAGAACCGATGTTGACAGGGCCAATGCGATCAGGGTGGATGTAGTCCACTCCCAATAATAGATGAGGAGGTGTCAATTCCAGGAGAGGCAAAGCTGCTTTTGTAATAAGCCAGCCACTCCCAGTCCCTATTCAAGCACAAATTAATGGTGTTAAATTTGCAAATGAATTTTAGTTCTGCTGTTTCTCTTTGAAGTCTGTTTCTGAAGATTTTTTGTTCAAGAATAGTTACTCTTAAATCTGTTATAGAATGTCCAGGGAGATTGAAGTGTTTACCTATTGGCTTTGTATGTTACCATTCCTGATGTCCGATTTGTGTCCATTTATTCTTTTACTAGGGCCTGTCTGGTTTGGCCAATGTACATGGCAGAGGGGCATTGCTGGCACATGATGGCATATATAACATTAGTAGACATGCAGGTGAATGAGCCCTTGATGGTGTGGCTGATGTGGTTGGGTCCTCTGATGGTGTCGCTAGGGTAGATATGGGGACAGAGTAGACAACGAGGTTTGCTACAGGGATTGGTTCCTGGGTTAGCATTTCTGTGGTGAGGTGTATAGTTGCTGGTGAGTATTTGCTTCGGGTTAGGGGGTCCAGGGAGATTGAAGTGTTCACCTACTGGCTTTTGTATGTTACCATTCCTGATGTCCGATTTGTGTCCATTTATTCTTTTACATAGGGACTGTCATAGGAGTTTGAATATAGTACTAGTAGTGCAAGATCCCCACAAGAAAAAGTTGAAAGAAGTGTCCAGACAATTAAAGGACTTGTAAAACAGAGTACTCTGTATTCAATTGTATTGATATAGAAAGCTATGCCATGCAAATATAGACTGACAAACAAAGCCATGGACCATAAATTATGTACTTTGTTGCCCATCCACTCCAACAGCTTCTGCATCACAGTGCTATTGAAAAGAAATTGGTGCTATGGGAAACAAGTCACATCAAGCCCAAAGCACACACTGCATATGTTTGAACTGAAACACAGGTTTATAAAGGTGCAGATTATAAATCCTGCTGGGTATCTACCTAAATCTTTATGTGCGTAAATACCTTTGTATATCTCATCCAAAGTCTGAAACTTGCCACAGTTTTATTCAGGACAGTAAGTTTCGATATCTGACAATAGCACTAACAAAAGTTGTAGTGTTGTTTTGCTCCATGATCATACTTTTTCAAGTGTCCGCAAGGTAGATCATTGACTGCCTTATTTAAGTGCCTCTGCATCAAGGGCTTTTAGGAACCCTGACATCAAGTAGTTTACTTCCCCATATAATGTATCAGTTTCAGTGCAGCTACTCAAGTGTCCAAGTTTAAAATTTGTTTTCTGTGAACATTGCTTGAAAATTTTGAAGAACACTGATGACAGTGAGTATTTCTGGGAATTGTTTGTGGTATTAACACAGCTGTGTTTATAACCAACCTACATTTCCAATTTACCAGAGTAGAAACCAAAACATTGAGGCCAGATTGGTTCCTCTGGGAAGTGAAAAGAACAATTGTTTGTTTAGGACATTGTCTGCCCAGCCAAGAAGATTGGACCTACAATGTGGAACTGAAGGTCAAGGTGGAATGTTGCATTGCTAGCTATGCTTTCTGATGCTAACATAAAAATGGATGTTAAATGCCTGTTTGGAACTGTCATGAAAGATGGCATCATGGTCTTCCTTAAACAGGCAGCATCAATTTAAAGATTATAGCTATAGCTACAGACAGAACCAAGTTTCCACACAAATTGAGCTCCAGATTTGTTTCCCTCTCTTAGTGGGAGCCACACCCTGTTGGGAACTCTATAGAGCACACAAAGACAAGTAAACTATCATTATTACAAAGTAAGTAGGAAGTGGGAGAGAACTGATGAAGAACAGTTCATGCAAAAAGCAGCAGAAAGACTGATGAAAAAGCTTTGTTATCTTGTGTGAGTGCATGTCCGTAGGCATTCTGTCTGCTATTTGGCTAGATCAGGGGTTCCCAAACTTGGTTTGCAGCTTGTTCAGGGTAAGCCCCTGGCGGGCCGTGAGATGCTTTGTTTACCTGAGGGTCTGCAGGTACAGCAGCTCGCAGCTCCCAGTGGCCGGTGTTCGCCGTTCCTAGCCAATGAGAGCTGCAGGAAGCTGTGCAGGCCAGGCTCCCTGTATCTTCCTGGCTGGAGGCTTATCATATAGGCTGAACAGCAGCTAGTCTTTCATAAACCTACAAACACTGCAAAGGTCTGTGTGCCTCAACCGTGGTCACCTCCCTGACCATTCAGTCATCTTCTGAAACTGCCAACAAATGTGCCAGTGTGAGGGGTTTGTATATCTGAGACATGCCTGCTAGGGATTTGACCGAGACCACAATCTGATTTCACATCGAACAGCCATCAGATGGGTAATAACTTTTGAGTATTGCCCACCTAGTTACCCTAGAGACAAGAGGTTTAATGTCGGTTAATAATCCCAACATTTTGCAGGAAGGTATTTTGTTTGTAGGCACAAAATTAGACTTAACTCAATATATTTAGATTAAAATGTTCATGATTCTGAAACATATGTCAAAGGATCCAAAACCATTCAGGATGACTCCTGAATTAAGGGGGCATGCATATATATATAGAGAGAGAGAGAGCTGGTGCCTGGAGCTGCCCATGTGTGTGTGTGTGTATATATATATATATATATATATATATATATATATATATGTGTGTGTGAGTTCCTACTCAGCCTCTCAACAGACAAAGTCAGTGGACGAGCTGTAAAGAGCCACTACCTCTTTTTCCTGCCTTCAAGCCAAAGCCCAGCTGCATTTACCACATTCTCCCTCCCTCTCATATATATATAATGTTTGTATAAGTGCATGTATGCTATGCAGGCATTTGTGTATATGTAAACTATACTTTCCCAAATTCCATACGCAAAATTGATCTCTGATTCAGTGACCTTGAAAACATAAGATCATCACTGATAAACAGAAGACACAAAAATTGGGGGAGTGGTAAATAATGAGTGAATAGGTCATTGATACAGAGTGATCTGGCTCAGTTGGTAAGCTGGGCACAAGCAAACAATGTGTTTTAATGTGGCTAAATGTATATCTCTAGGAACAAAGAATGTAGGCCACACTTACGGGAGAGGGGACTCTATACTGGAAAGCAGAGAATCTGAAACAAAAATTTGGAGTCATGATAGATAAACAGCTGAACATGAGCTCCCAGTACAATGCTATAGCCAAAAGAGCTAATGTGATCCTGGGATGCATAAATAGGGGAATCTTGAGTAGGAGTAGAGAGGTTATTTTACCTTTGTATTTGGCACAAGTGCAACTGCTGCTAGAATGCTGTGTCCAGTTCTGGTGTACACAATTCAAGAAGGATGTAGATGAATTGGAGAGGATTCTGAGGAAAGCTAGGAGAATGATTAAAGGATTAGAAAACATGCTTTATAGTGATAGACTCAAGAAGCACAACTTATTTAGCTTAATAAAGAAAAGATTAAGGGGTGACTTGATGGGTCTATAAGTACTTGCATCTGGAACAACTATTTGATAATGGGCTCTTCAGTCAAGCAAAGATAAGCACAACATGATCCAATAGCTGGAAGTTGAAACTAGACAAATTCATACTGGAAATAAAGCATACATTTTTAGAAATTGGGGATAATTAACCTTTGGAACAGTTTACCACGGTGCCACTGGCAATTTTAAAATCAAGATTGGATGTTTTTCTAAAAGATGTTTTTTTCTAAAGCATTATTTTGAGGACGTTTTGACACCTGTGTTATACAATATGTCAGCCAAGGTCATCACAATGGTACCTGGCCTTGGATTCTATGACTCTTGCACTCCCTGCAGGAATGTATGCAGTTTTATTAAATGTATTTTTGATTGTATTTTTCTAAGACTTGTATTATTATTTATTTATTACTTATAAAATGTATTTTTTTCTAACTAATCCTTTCCCAGTAGCATATAAACAGTTTTTAATACATTGCATAATGCAAAGCATAATGTATAAGTGTTGCATGAAGTTTTCTGTTTCTCTAATTTTGTGACTCAGATACGTGAAGGAGTTTTTCATAATGACATTTCACTAAATCTGATTGATTTCATGACCACTTACATTTTTTCTGAAGCTAAAGTCCACAATTTTCTTAAAAAATAAATTAACTTGGCAAACTGCAACATTAAGTCTAACCCGTGAAGATTCTTAGGAGTATTTTATGGGTTGCATGACTGTGTTGACAGTAGTTGATGCTTTGATGTGCATGTAGATGTGTGATCATAACAATGTGTTGATTGGGCCAAATCATTATATTAGACTTTTTATTCTTGCTTTCTCTCTTTTCACTGACATCACTTTCTACCTAAGAGAAGGAAAGGTCAAATTTACTTGCCTGCCTGCAATTTTTCCTTCTCTGAAGTAGGCACCTGGTGTTCTGTGATCCATTGCAACTGGGTTATTCTTCCAAGCATGGAGGCACCTCTTTTTTAGTTTTGTTTTTTTTTTTTAATGAGAAAAACCCCCTTTCTTTAACTTCAGAATGTGTTGCCAGCAGGTGGAACTATTCAGAGCATTGATTGCCTCTCTTACTCTCCTTCAACTGTTATAGCTGAAAAGACTTATTAATAAACATTACAAATAACTAAACATCTCCAGATTGGATACTTACTCTTTTATATAATTATTTATTTAGCCAAAATAGAATTTCAATGTCCTTAGCACATCTAAAGCATACAACTGATTCTTCCAGTACGTCCCTCGGCCCGCATTGCTTCCCGCAGCTCCCATTGGCGTGGAGCAGCGAACTGCGGCCATTGGGAGCCGCGATCGGCTGGACCTGCTGACGGGGCAGGTAAACAAACTGGCCCGGCCCGCCAGATGCTTTCCCTACACAAGCAGCGTCCCAAGTTTGGGAAACACTGCTCTAAGGAATTGAGAACTATGAAGCTGCTGAAAATAGGGCTAGAAGTGGAAGGAATAGACTATAAGGTTCATAACACCATGACTTGGAATCAGTAGATTTAGATCCAATCAAGAACTCATCTAGAAGAAACTTCAGTGTATGCTTGGATGTGAGACAAAATGCCTGTCCTTTCAAGAGCACCATGAGGCTCAAGGTCTCAGAATCTCTTGAAATAACTAGATCGGTTGCGAGTTTCTGAATCTGAGCAGGAAGTCCACAACCTTTCCTGAATATTTATGCTCTAAAAGGTGAAAACTCTCTCAGGTTCCTGGGCCATGAGCTTCAGGTCTGGGAGTTAGACAAGATCCTGGAATACAACTATTCCTTCAGTCCAGGAGGTTCAAAGATGCTGGACTGACATCCGCAGGAGTCAGAGATACTGTAGGTGCCTGAGACATTAGGTTTCTGTTAATTGCTTGAGAAGTCAATGATTTAGTTCTCATATTCATCCAACTGGTGTCTGTTTAGTCAGTTGACCTATGGACTGCTCTTTTGCTCAAATGTAGGTGGTTTTAATCATTAGATGCCTTAAGCTGTCAGCTCCTCTGAACAGAAGCGGTCCTTAATAAGGGCTTAGAAAGCAGCCAGAACACAGTGGGCACTATTATAAAGAAATAATGTAATTAATTAATAATCAATAAACTTCCTGCTCTAGGAACAAGAGAATTTCCCTTACTTCATTATTCAGGATTGTTCATTTGTACTTTCTTGTTCCAGCCTAGAAGCGTAAGTATGCCATGGAGGTCCTGTTTCCTTTTCATGTGAATGACAACCAAATACAGAGGGAATCATGAGAATAAAGAAAGAAGCACCTTCTGAACTGTTTAATCACCTTCTTAACTCTAGAAAGATGTTCTGGTGAGCTTTCTGCAACAACGGTTTGCCTGAATTCATAGATTAATAGATTCCAAGACCAGAAGAGACCATTATGATCATCTAGCCTGACATCCTGTATAACACAGGCCATTGAATGTGAAATCTGAGATCCCTCAATGGTGTAGAAGATTATGTGATTCCTGATTCCAGAAATTTCACTGATAATCAGGAAAATTTGTAGAATACAGAGTTGTATAAAAATCATGCAAGAGTTTCCACATCCAGTCATCATCATAAAAAGTAACTGAAATTCCTGGAGGGCAAATACTTGGTGTTCCCATGGTGAATACAAACTGCAGGAATGCTTGACAGAAGACACGGGTTTTGGACAAATCTTGAAAGAATAGATGGGAAAAGTAGATGAAGCTGAGGCACTCAAGATGTTGAAAAGTCCAGTCAGTATGTACAGATTTTATTTTTGTACAGGCAGATTATCAACAAGTCATCTATGAACTTCCTCTCATAGACTGGCAATCAGCATGGATTGGATGAATGGACTATAAAGTGGATAGAAAGCTGGCTATATCGTCGGGCTCAATGGGTAGTTATCAACGGCTCAATATCTAGTTGGCAGCCAGTATCAAGCGGAGTGCCCCAGGGGTCAGTCCTGGGGCCGGTTTTGATCAACATCTTCATTAATGATCTGGATAACAGGATGGATTGCACCCTCAGCAAGTTTGCAGATGACACTAAGCTGGGGGGAGAGTAGATAAGCTGGAGGGTAGGGATAGGGTCCAGAGTGACCTACACATATTGGAGGATTGGGCCAAAAGAAATCTGATAAGGTTCAACAAGGGCAAGTGCAGAGTCCTGCACTTAGAATGGAAGAATCCCTGCACTGCTACAGGCTGGGGACCGACGGGCTAAGCAGCAGTTCTGCAGGAAAGGACTTGGGGATTACAGTGGACAAGAAGCTAGATATGAGTCAACAGTGTGCCCTTGTTGCCAAGAAGGCTAACGACATATTGGGCTGCATTAGTAGGAGTGTTGCCAGCAGATCGAGGGAAGTGATTATTCCTCTCTATTCAGCAATGGTGAGGACACATCTGGAGTACTGCATCCAGTTTTAGGCCCCCTACTACAGAAAGGATGTGGACAAATTGGAGAGAGTCCAGCAGAGGGCAACAAAAATGATTAGGGGGCGGGGGCACATGACTTATGAGGAGAGGCTGAGGGAACTGGGGTTATTTAGTCTGCAGAAGAGAAGAGTGAACTGGGGTTATTTAGTCTGCAGAATAGCAGTCTTCAACTACCTGAAAAGGGGGGGTGGGTTCCAAAGAGGATGGAGCTAGGCTGTTCTCAGTGGTGGCAGATGACAGAACAAGGAGCAATGGTCTCAAGTTGCAGTGGGGGAGGTCTAGGTTGGATATTAGGAAATACTATTTCCCCCTTCACCTGTCAGTTCTTCCCATTTTAGGGCTTCCTGCAGGAATCATTCAAGCTTCATTCTTTGAGCACAGCCTCCCTGGGCTTTCACCCCTGAGGACTCATTTTTTCCCCCAGCAGGTTTCCATTGTCTCCCATCCCAGGGGACTCTGGCAGTCACTCTCAGGGAACTTCCTGCTTCTGGCCTTTCTCCCTATTCCCAGGGAGCAGTCAGTCAGAGCCCCATGTCTGCACATTCTCACTCTTTCTTTCTCTGTCCCTTTCCTGACTGACTGTCAGGCCTGATTCAGCCAGGCTTCCCCCTCTAGGGCCCAGGTGCCTTCTTGTTTAGCCCAGTTGGGGTCAGATGACTAGACACAGGTGCACTGGCCCAGCTCCTTCTTAAAGGGACAGTGTCAATCTGTGATACTCCCAGTCCACTGCGCAGCTCTGCTGCTGATAATGAAGGAGGTGGGAGAGCAAAGCTGGGCTGGAACACTCATGCTTGATGCCCTTGCTTAGGCCCGAAATTTTTTGTGAGCTTTGAAACCTTGCAAAAGTTATTTTACATCTGTTTAACATTTTAATCCAGGGTCATTGCCATTCAGATTGTCCATTAGAACTGTCAGGCTGATAGCATTAGCATCTGTACGTTCTCAGCAGTGTTGCTCATATGAAAGTTGCTACCTTGTTCAATGTAATGGAACGCTAGGCAAATCTGGCACACATGAAGGGAAACTGGAAGGAGATATGCTTAATCACACATCTGCCTGCAGATTCCAGTTCTGGCAGTCTGCTCTAGTCTGCTCTACTGCAATGATAAGAAAAGACATTGGTAGGAGTGGTAAAAATGGCAGGCTGGATTAGACCACACTAACCTAAACGGGGCCAAACAGAAAGTTTACTGGCAACTGATAGGCTATTAATAGAACTGTGTAGAAAAAGGTAACAGTATTTCATGGAGGATTTAGATATGTTGACATTTTGGTTTAGTTCTGATTTGGAACCAAAATCAAAAATTTTGAAGTTCTCTGCAAAAGGCAAGCCAAGACGCCAGGGAGTAGGAGCCAGGAAGCCTACTCTTTTAGGATTCAAATAGACTGAAAGAGGTTAAGGATTTTCCCACCCTTCTGATTTGCCAGCCTCCTTGAAACACTCATGGGCACCATATTTCACCCCAGCCAGAATAGAAAAAAAAATAGCCAAGTATCTCTGGCTTGTTGCTTCCACATGCCAGGTACCCCTGCTGAATTTCCACCCCAAGCATCTTAAGGCTTGTTTGCCACATTGTGGCTGTTGGAGTCAGCCCTTGCTGCAACCTTCATTTTGGCCTGAGAGCACTGAGCAGGTCAGAAGAACCAGGCACTGTCAAGCTCCAAAAACCAGCTCCTGCTGCTGCATTTCTGCCACAAACAGATACCAATGAGAGAGAATGAATTTTCATTTTTTTTCCTCTCAACTTTTAGCACATACACTTTGGTAATTACATACAGACTCATGTCTGATCTTGTTGTTTTTCTGCTATCAATTGATTATCTGCCATTGGTGACAGTTACTCACATTGCATTAGAGAAACACTTTGTTACATTGACAAGATTATTGTTCACCAAACCCATTGAAATTAGACACATCCTTAGTTGGTGTAAAATGCTGTATCTTCTTTGAGTATCTGGCACTGGAGATTATGGCAAGCATCTGCATTGCCTTTATAATGATGAATGTCATTATTTCATACTGGCTGACACTATTGAATCACTTCCTAGCCATTAAAATGCAGGCACCCCTGCGTGTGACTTCATATGACACACCATTTATGTCTGAAGTCAGAGACGTGATAGTTTTTCTTAATACATAATAGGGGAAATAAGGGTAAGCTAGCCTGTATGGATTTCCTAAGAATGCAATTATGACCTCAAGATTAGAACATTATAATTTAGTTCTACGAGAGCCACAGTAGACAGCACCTTAGTTTAACAATACATCTCATCTGATGGATGGTACTTCCAGTATCTAATGTGCTTGGACTCAGTACTACTTAGAAGGAAGTGTGCCTTCCTTGAGTTCCCAACACCAGCTTTTGAAAACTTAGTGATGCATAGAGGTCACCGTGACCTATCAGAACCAACCTGGTTTGCCCTCATTTAGTGGTGGTTCTTAATGTTTAACAATGTCAGTGAACCAAGTGACATGGCGTGACGGGATCCCTAGGATACAATTTGGAACTGGGGCTCTGCTCTGCCCCCTTAAATTGTCCCCTATTTTATATCCTCAATAGATGTGCGTGGAAAACAGTAACCCAGAGAGGTCCTTGTGGGCTTTGCAGAGTCACAGAGTTGAGCAACCCCGCATTGTATGATGCTTGCGCGGTCCTCTTACAGCATTGTAAATACCTTGATTACAGCTCCCCTGATGATTAGTGGCCGTTTAACACCCTCCTGGGAGTGGGTCACCTCATTTGTTGTTACTGAAGAATTAGCAGTGGAGACTCTCAAATTTACAACATATTTCAGTAACAACCATATAGCAAAATCTGATAATTGTATATACACGAATAATATATATACTTTGACAGAGCAATGGGTTTCAGCATATCATGACCTGTCATATGATATCTTACATGGCATGCTTCATATGCAATATATCATAATTATATGATAAGTGAATACGGGAGTTCCAGGGTGCTGCTTTGAGGTACAGAGTTCCACACATGGCTGCAGTTACATAACAATATGGCTCCTAAAGGGACCATTTGTGGTGTGTTACATTCTTTCATATTCATCTCCCTTGGGCAGTATATTTTCTCTTATAAATGCTGCAGCCTCTTTCCCTAAGCACAAATGTTAATCTTGTTGTTACACAATAATCTCCTACTTTTTCTGATGTGCTTTCATCCTTCCATCCCCCACTAAACCTATAGTAATGAACTCAGGGTTTTATAAAGTAGTCTACTTGCATTCTGTAACATCATATTGTTTCATTGTGCATCACTAGGTTTATAATCTTGTCTTTATTTATTACAAACCAATGAAATTTCTGCCTTAGAACTAATGTGATAATTATAGAGCTACAGTTTTAAATAGTGGCATCTTATGCCAATATTCTATGTGTGAGAGCACAGATCTATAAAGTTGTCCTATTTAGTAATAAGTAGTTACTAGTTATTTTAAAAGGCAGGTGTGGTTTTATGTTTCTGTTAGGACTGTTAGAAATATATCTCCTATTGACACTGAATAATCACAGAGCTAAAAACATTATTCTAAAAAAAATCAGTTACACACATCATTTGCGTTGATTTTATTTCTTTTTATTTTTATGACAAATGTTATGATACTCTATTAAAAATAATTGGGATGAAGAAAGTACATACCAAGATCCCTTGAATCCTAGTAATATATACTACCAGAATTATTGTAAGCTAGTTTATCTTCTCCCACCTCCCACTGTGTAATATAATTCTAATTCAGCAGATTGCTGAGTCTGCTAATTTTCTGTTGCTGTCTTATTCTTAAAGTACTAAAATCCATGTGTGCATATTGCCTAGGATTAGGGAGCTCTCTTTCAGTGCTAATCTAAGCAAGTACAGTAGGCTTTCAGCCACTTACTATGTCAGGATGAATCTGGGATGCTTTTTCATACTGGTGTTCCACTTGAAATTATTTATGTGCGAGTGTATGGAAAAAAACTATACCCTCCAGTTTCTCAGTAGTATAATCTCTGTGGTTTTAATTATGGACCATATAGTTATCCGTTGTTCCAGCAATTGGTTTGTGTCATTTAAAACTAAAATTTCTTGGGCTCAGATTTTACCTGCACTGACAAGTGTTGCATACTTAACATAGATAGCTATCCTCATCTCAGTGCTTGAAAATTTACATGTGTAACTACACAAGTGGTGAGATGGGAACATACCCTCCTCTCCTCCTTTGTGTAACGTGAAGGAGAAAGATAGTAAATTGGACTGCAATTCCAAGTAACAAAGATCTTGGAAATGTAATTTATTTATAATGGTGTATTTCAGTTAGCCAGGAGCCATTTCAATCATGTTCATTCCTGCAGCTCGATCCATAAGAATGGCCATATTGGGTCAGAACAATGGTCAATCTAGCCCAGTAACTTGTCTTCTGACAGTGGCCAATGCTAGGTGCTTCAGAGGGAATGAACAGAATAGGCAATCATCAAGCAATCCATTTCCTGTCGCCCATTCCCAGCTTCTGGCAAACAGAGGCTAGGGATACTCAGAGTATGGTGTTTGTATCCCTACCCATCCTGGTTTATAGCTATTGATAGACTTATTCTCCATGAATTTATCTAGTTCTTTTTTGAACCCTGTCATAGTTTTAGCTTTCACAACATCCCCTGGCCAAGAGTTCCATAGGTTGACTGTGTATTGTGTGAAGTATCAGGGGTAGCCGTGTTAGTCTGTATCCACAAAAACATCAGAGGACCCAACCCCAGTCTGTATCCACAAAAACATTAGAGGACTCAACCACATCAGCCACACTATCAGGGACTCATTCACCTACACATCTACTAATGTGATATATGCCATCATATGCCAGCAATGCCCCTCTGCCATGTACATTGGCCAAACCGGACAGTCTCTACGTAAAAGAATAAATGGACACAAATCAGACATCAGGAATGGTAACATACAAAAGCCAGTAGGAGAACACTTCAATCTCCCTGGACATTCAATAACAGATTTAAAAGTAGACATACTTGAAAAAAAAGGTCAAAAACAAACTTCAAAGAGAAACTGCAGAACTAAAATTCATTTGCAAATTTACCACCATTAATTTGGGCTTGAATAGGGACTGGGAGTGGCTCGCTCACTACAAAAGCAACTTTCCTTCTCCTGGTATTGACACCTCCTCATCAATTATTGGGAGTGGACTACATCCACCCTGATTGAATTGGCCCTGTCAGCACTGGTTCTCCACTTGTAAGGTAACCTCCTTCTCTTCATATGTCAGTATAATAATGCCTGGATCAGTAATTTTCACTTCATTCATCTGAAGAAGTGGGGTTTTTTGCCCATGAAAGTTTATGCCCAAATAAATCTGTTAGTCTTCATTGTGTGAAGAAATACTTCCTTTTGTTTGTTTTAAGAAAAGGAAGTGCTTCACACAATGCACAGGCAACACACAGATCCAACCTCCATGGAAATGAATGGAAAGACTCCCATCGATTTTCAAGGGAGTTAGATTGGGTCTCTAATGACAATACTAACTAAACCGCCTTGGTCAAATTAGCAAAGCTAATTGTAAAGGATGGAAGAGGAACAAAACTGAAAAAAAACATTATCTAGCATGACAATGAAAACTCTTCTACCAAGCACATACCACGTTCTTTTAAGTTATGCTGAATGCCAGCTCTGTTAAAGTCCATTGATTTTCCTGTGAATTCCAATACTTTCTAATCACAAAGAAATTATTTTCCTTTCCTCTGTGACTAACACAAATATGTGGGAGTAAGATTAAAGAGCTATATACAGTGTTCGAAGTAAGTCTCATTTTTAAATGGCCCATGGGCCCATAAACTAATAAGATATAGTGACCCACTTAAGCTGCTTGTATTAGAGAAAATCTTGCAAAAAGTCAGCAGAACCCATTTTGTTGCTGAAATTATAGCTGTAGCATCCTAAGCCTTCTTTTTACAATAATACAGACTTCTTAAAAAGCCAGCAGGCCTGGATAAACTGGGTCTGGAAGTCTTTTACATGCAAGCTGTGGAATTAGACTACCTGATGCACTCATGATAGAAAAGATTTTCTTTGAAAATTAGGATATAACTAGGACAGTTTAGACTTAAATACTGTCCAAATAATTTAAATAAAATATATGTCCTTAATAATATCATTTAGTTTATGAGCCATCTGTAATTTATCATATCATATATGTTCGATGAATGATGCCCATACTTTGAGTGTGAAATAATATGGTCTACACACTATTCAAGAAGTCAGACTAGATAATAATAAGGATGGTACTTTCCCACCTGAAAAGCTATGAGTCTATGAGATGAGAATATGCCCCAAAGGTTTCTGAGCTCAAGGTGAAGTAACAAGTTGCAGCAAAATAGTTTTGTGTTGTCACAAATGAAGAGAATCTGAACAAACAAACAAATGAAAACACCAAAGATCAAGAAAGTAGTGAGTGATTTTCAGATGGCGAAGTATAAATTATGAGGAATTGAAAACAACAATAGGATTTTAAAGGAGAATAAAAGAGACAAAGGGGAAGCACCAGAGACGGGGGTCGGCTTATGAACGGGTATAGAGAAGGAGAGGTGGGACACAGCCCCTCCCCCACAACAGAGGGAGCAAGGAGAGGCAGCACAGCCCGCAGAGACAGAAGGGAAGAGGCGGGGCCAGAGTCTCTCCACTTCTAGCCACGCTGCTCTCACCCCAGCCTCCGAAGCAGCTGCAGCTCCGGGGCTGGCAGGCTGCAGCTGTGTCGCTCGGCCCCACCCCCCAGAGCAGGCTGTGGCCGCGCTGCCTGGCCTGCTGGAGCATGCTGCGACTGTGCCGCCTGGCCCAGCCCTCTGGAACATGCTGCGGCCGCGCTGCCCGGTCTGGCCCTCCGGAGCAGGCTACGGCTGGGCTGCACAGACTGCCGGAGCAGCTCCAGGCAGGTCAGAGACCTCCTCCCCTGGCCCTCCCCAGATGGGATGGGATGGGATGGGGAGAGTGTGGGGGTCCCATGCTGGGGTGGGGTCATGTGGGGGGTGGTCACAGGGGTTACTTCCCTGACTCCCAGCTTCTCCCCCCAAAAAAATTTCCCCACCAGTTGCTGTCCTGGCCCATCAGGGTAAGCAGCTGACGCGCCGGGATACTTTGTTTAGTTAGGTTTACCTCCGTGCCTGCGGACACTCGAGGTAGGCAAACCATCTCAGTCCCCCAGCGGCTTATCCTGATGGCCTGGGAGCCAAAGTTTGCTGACCCCTGAATTATAGGGTCGGCTTCTGAATGGGTCATAAAAAATGTCCATTTTTACTTATCCATCTTGGAGGGGGAGGTCAGCTTAATAACGAACTGGCTTATGATTGAGTATATATGGCACTTAATAATAAGACATGAGATGGTTGGTCATTGCCTCTGGAATATATCTTCTTAAAAAAAACCTCTCTAGTTCCCTAATGTGTGACTTATGAGCAGCTTCTTTAAACAATGTGTCTTAAGGGTTATATCTTTAGCTTGGTGCATAGAGAACTGGGCATGCAAACCCCATTAACAGTAATAGTAATAGTTGTTTTAACTCCTGCTTGGAGTATAACCCCTAAATGTTAAGTTATTTGTAGGCATACCTCCTTTTATTACACAATGCCCTATACAGGAGTGAAACTTTTTAAAACTTTAACCTTTTCTAAACAGTGCATATTCAGCAGGACATCATGTATATAGTGAACAGTATTTTCCATGCTTGTGTGGCATAAGAGAATACATATCTTAAATACTACATGCAGATAGTGGAGAGTTTGGTTTTAACAATGTGCGATAGTGCTAAAAAGCTCAAATCCCAAACAACTCTCCTTCTGGATAAAGCTGTATGCTATTTGTAATTTCTAGATTGTGTTGCATATTATTCTTGTAAAATGTTACTTTTTTTTTTTTAAAGCATTGTAAATGGTAAAACCATGGGAACTATTGTCTTTCTTGTGCGCACGCAACTCAAAGTTAGTGGGAGTTGTGCACTTGAAATGAGAGAAGAATGCGCATTTAAGAAGCTTAACTGACATAAATAGAATATAACCTTTGATATTTTTGCTTCAAAGTTTTTGATCTATTCATAGAAAGTTAAGGTGGATTTTCTATGTGGATTTTTTATTATTATTATTTATGTGTATTTATGCTGGCTTCCAAACACTAGTAAGTTTTTTTGTTTTTGTTTTTGGAATGTGCTGATCTCAACCTGGAAGAAAAATGAGTGGGTGCAGACTTAGGATAGTTTTTCCTACACTAGTCTTATGTACAATATGCATTTTCAAACATAGCTACCTAAAGTTAGTCACCTTTTTCCACATTTAGGCACAGGCTCAAGCAGCTTAAGAGATGCTTTGCTGAAATTTCAGGGACAAAGGAACTGAATTCTCCATTGCAATGTACCGATTTTGCTGCAGGTAAATTCATTTAAACCACTCTAGGGTTAAATTAGTGGCCTGGGTTTTTTAGAAGAGCGGCATACTGCCAACTCCCATTCAATTCACTTCAGTGGGAGCTAATGATGCTCAGCACTTTTAAAAGTCAGGCCACTCATTTAAGCATTTAAATATGGATTTAGTTACCTAATGTTAAGGAATTATATTTAATATTTTCATTTGAATTGTTAAGTCCATTCCATAGAGAATTGTGAGCATCTTAAATATTATCTATTTCAATAAACCTATTTTTGTTTTGATGCACATACCGTAGTCATTATCAAAGGGACACCATTCAACTGACATCTAGTTAATTAAAAAAAGAGGAGTTTTGGATACTACACCTGTCTGTGAGTCAGTTTTTGCTTTACATTCACATTATCTTGTTTTTTGTTTTGTTTTAATATATTTTTTTCGCCCCTGTTGCTGTGTGTAAGGTCCATGGAAGTAACAGAGAAATCTGAGTGCTTAAGGTCCCAGTTCTGCAATCGCACACATGCATAACTTCCTACACAGGATTGAAGCCTAATTGACTGTGTACAGAGTCCTGCCAGATGAACATAACAAGCTAAAAAAAAATGAATATTTTCTCTGTCTTTTATCTATTGTAATGTTGTCTGTTACATATAATGACAGCAAGTTTAAAAGGGATCACTCAGTGGTTTGAGCATGGGCCTACTAAACCCAGGGTTGTTAGTTCAATCCTTGAGGGGGCCAATTAGGGATCTGGGACAAAAATCAGTACTTGGTCCTGCCAGTGAAGGCAGGGGGCTGGACTTGATGACCTTTCAAGGTCCCTTCCAGTTCTAGGAGATAGGATAACTCCATTAATTTGTTTTTTATTTGTTTATTTATTTTCTAACAGAAGAACAGAAATGTGATTTTTTTAAAAAAGTAAACAGTTTCCCTTCAAAAGTCAATTTTGGCCAACCCTTACCTAAAAATGGTATTAGAAATACTAAGGTTAATTCCCATTTTAAATATACCACTATGTGGTAACTGGTGGCAGATTTTGATTATTTAGTGTCAACTACTATGCATGTGCACAGACCATCCACTGTTAGGAATTCCTTGACTTTTTACACAGTTTGTATAAACAGCTTCTAAAATGAATAGAAATGCCATCTATTGTGCCATGTTAATAAAGATCTGCTACTATCAGCACACACAGTTATGCTTTTGCAACGAAGAGCTGACAAATGAATGTGTTGAAAGACTACATCAAGCAACCAAGCATGTTCTGCAGTGGTTCTTCATTATACTGTGCTATGGACAAGGCCCTTCACTTTTGTTTTTGTCTGATTTTTACCAGGTTTTACAAAAGACATTATTCATTTTTTACCAGTGTATTTTTTTCCATTCAAATTTTGGAAATGCCAGAATGCTCCAGATCCAGCTCCCTGTTCCATGGCCTCTTGGTAACCTGGCTGCCCAGGTTACCAAGCCACCATCTCTCCTTTCGGAGAAGAAAGTCATGTCAGAAGTACCGTAACGGCTTGAGTGTTGGCGTATGTGCTGTGTTAACTCTGATATTTACCCAGAAAACTGCAAAGTTAATTTTTTACACTGATTTTCAGCCATTTTTTAATTTTTGTAATAAACACCAATAATTTTCCAGCAATTTATAAACAAAATAAAAACAGAAAATGAAGGGCCTTAGTTATAGGATAAAATTGCACTGCTCATTGCACTGATCTACTAGCGCAATGTATAAAGCATTCAATTTGCAAATACCTGGAGGATGAAGGGGTAAACACTAGCAGCCAGAGTGAAATTACTAAAACCAAATCATGCCAAACAAGCTCAATTTCCTTCTTTAACAGGGTAACTGGTTTGGTGGATAGGAAAATATGATGAACATAATATACCTGGACTATAGCAAGGCTTTTGACACAATCCCACAATCTGATAAGTAAACTGGAGAAATTCGGGCTTAGTGGACTACCATTAAGTGGATACATAATTGGTTAAACAACTGCAAACAAAGAGTAACTATTAATGGAAGGTGTCAGATTGCAAGGAGGTCTCAAGTGGGGTTCCACAGGGATATGGTCTCTGTGTCCGCTGTTATTTAATGTATTTATTAATGACCTGGATGTAGGAATACAGAGCATTGAATATGCAGATAACATAAAGCTAGGTGGGGCTGCAAACATTTGGAGGATAGAGCAAAAATTCAAAGAGATCATGATAAATTGGAGAACTGGGCTATAGACAACAAAACGAAACTCAGCAAAGACAAATGTAAGGTGCTACACTTAGGGAAGAAAAAACAAATGCACAAATAAAGAATGGGGGATAACTGGCCTGGTTGCAGAACTGCTGAGAAGGATCTGGGAATTGTGGTGGATCTCAACCTCAGCATGAGTCAACAGTGTGATGCTGTTGCAAAAAAAGCAAATGAAACTTTAGGTTGCATTAACAGAGGCATAGCATGCAAGTCACTCTATTAGTTGCTGGTTAGGCCTCTGCTGGAGTGCTGTGTCCAATTTTAGTCAACAATGTATAAGAAGGATGCAGAGAAACTGGAAAGGATGCAGAGGCAAGTGACAAATATGATCAAAGGGATGGAATGCAAGCCATATGAGCAAAGGCTAAAGGAAATGGATATGTTCAGTTTGCACAATAGGAGATTAAGGTGGGGACACACATGATAGCAGTCTTCAAATATTTGAAAGGCTGCCGTAAAAAAGATGGAGAAAAGTTGTTCTCTCTTCCCAAAGAGGACAGGACAAGAGGCAATGGTTCAAACTACAGCATAGCAGATTTAGATTAAATCTCAGGAAAAACTTCCTAACTGTAAAAACAGTAAGACAATGGAACAGATTGCCCGGGGAGGTTGTAGAAGCTCCTTCACTGGAAGTTTTCCAAAGGAGGCTGGATAGCCATCTGTCTTGGATGGTTTAGACACAACAAATCCTGCATTTTGGTAGGGAGTTAAACTACATGACCCTTGCGGTCCCTTCTAATCCTATGGTTCTATAAAACACCTTATGAGGCTGGGTCTGTTTTAAAAGTCAAATTCTCAGCACAAGCATATTATGTAAATCTGGTCAATTCTTTCCAAGCTCTGAAAGTGTAATGTCAGAAAATTCATATTTTAGCATAAATTAGTTAGTGAAAAGTTCAATTTCTTTGTAGCAGTGGTGCCTGAGGCATCAGAATGTGGGCATTTTGTCTGGCCATGGCTAAAGTCTATGCCATGGGAGATTATACTTCCTCACAGTAATTAATTTCAAGCTTTTTACTAGTTGCCCCTAACTGTCATAGCACAACTTTTTCCCATTACACTTTCCTTCTCCCTTCAATTTCCATGTGTTATCACATTGCATTATCTAATTCCATGGCCACGTGGGCTGACATTCACATCCCAGACTCTTCAGGCGCTTTCAAGGCAATTGCTAGGGCGTTGGATATCTCTCAATAGAGGTCTCAGAAGAGAACCTCCACACTGCTATCAGTCCCACTTCTGTAGAAATAAATCAATCTTAGCTGTAAGCCAAACTATGTGTTACTGAAATAAGATCTATGTTTTTTATTTTGCCCACAGAAGCAAGCCTTGAATCTATGGAATTATAACCTGTAGATTTAGTTGGGTTATTTTTAGTCACGATAGAATTACAACCAAGAAGCAAACTTAATATATATCTTTGGTTTATTTTTTTTCTTAACTAATAGAAATTTAAAAAAATGCAGAATTCCAATTCCAAAGCAATTTCCCCACTGGTGTAAGTTAAAAACAAAGAATTATTACACTTTATGGGATTCTTTGGAACTGTTCTGGTATATGTGGTGATAAGTCATGAAACACTATAACCAGATAGAATAGATCTATATAATTAGGATTGCTTTCTTCTTATTATTTATTTTATGGTTGTTCTCTGTTAATTTAATTGGGATCAGGGCCCTGTTGTGTCATGTGCCATATAAATATAAAGGTAGATCTCATCGCTGCCCAAAAGAGTTTCCTTTTAATAAAATTCACAGATTGTAATAAAACTAATACTTTGCACTTCAATACTTTATAATTATACCGTACTATTGCAAAGTATGGACTTATGGAATTCCACAATACAATTCCAATTGTACTTTCCATCCTATGATCTCAAAGCATTTTGCAAAAACTAGACAATATCACTCCTCTGAACTAATCCAAAAAGTGAATCATGCTGTGATTTTAGTGATTTAACTGAGAATCACTTAAAAACTGAGGTGAAGAGGTGTAAAGTCATGATATATGAGTGTGAAAAAGCATCAGACCTCACTGAATAATGCTAGCACAACATGTTTATTTTTTAGTGTTAAATTCTACAAAGGTAGCAAACCTTACTAATTTCTTCTGATGATTAAATTATCTTCTGTAAAGCAGGGGCATGCTAACTTTAATTTTATTAATGCCTGTAAGACTATCAAGATAACTGCAGCCAAAACTATAAAAGCACTGAAGTGCAAAATAATGCATATTTAGAGCTATGAATAACTTTCTGAAATTACAGTTAAAAGATTCATAAAATAAATAACAAACAATGGATTTTTCTGGAATAAAATGATACAGTTTAAGACGGCATATCTACAAGGTGATGATAAAGCTGGGTTGGATATTAAGTTCTAAAATATATTTAGTCAGATATTAATATTTATACTGAATGTAGGGACATGAAGGATGCCCCAAGCAAAATTTCAGCTTAAATTTTTGTCTTAAAGTACCTCCTTCAAGGTAGGGTATAAGACATTACTTTGCCTCCACACTTAATGATATTAAATGTGACAAAATAAATTATGATCAAGTGTAATGTTAGTGTAATAATATAGAAATATTGGGTGTGCTTTTTGCTCTTGGTATAAATCATGAGTAACTCCACTGAAGCTAGGAGATTTATATCACTGTAAAATCACTGAGAGATCAGAAATAGGCCAGTGTTTGACTTTATATGGCACTTTCTTGAAGCATCTTTTCATTCTCTGATATACTTATAGAGATGTAACATTTTAATAAAGAAAAAAATTAAAGAAACAATACATTACATATTCTGTATTGCCATTCATCCTGAACATTGTATAACTTCATTAAAAAAAGAATTGGATTAATTCATGGAGGATAGGTCCATCAATAGCTGTTAATGAAGATGGACAGAGACGCAACCCCATGCTTGGGGAAACCCTAACCTCTGACTGTGTGAAGCCAGGAGTGGAAGATGGGTGGATCATTCTACAATTGCCCTGCTCTGTACACTTCCCCTGAAAGCTTTGGTATGGGCCACTGTTGAAGACATCATACTGGGGCAAGATGAACCATAGTCTGACACAGTATGGCAGCTCTTATGTACTTATAGGTTCTCAGAGTCCCTTATACACTGCATATATACAAAGGAATACCTTTATCTGTCCTAGAAATTAAGCCATTTCTGGGATAACACTTGTTATACAAGTTATACAAAAGTTTGAGAACAGAATGTGAAGAATACAGTGTTCCAATTAAATTGCAAGAAGAATCTGATGAGGACAACCATACCTTTGGAAAAGCTACCACAAGAGTCTGGAAATATCTTTGTTAACAGGTCATAGTTGGAATATTCTTAGAATTTTCCCTCAGTGTGCATCAACTCATTTTGGGCATGTTTCTGTTCTGATTTACACAAATGTAAATAAGGAGTAGCTTCTTCAAAGTTAGTAATTTAATGTGTGCAAAACCAGGGTGACATCAGAATCAAGAACAATACATGCTGGAGTTAAAAAGCAATGCAATGAGTTAGAAATTGCCCATGCAGTCTTTTACCGTGTAGGGTTTAATATGGTTGCACCAAGCGAAGATGTATATTTTCTTTTAAATCCCGAGAATGCACAGCAATTTAGAATCCAGTCAGATGGAATTATATAAAGGAGGACCCTGATCCAAAGGCTGAAAATCAAAGTAAGGCAAACTGAAATTGGAAATAGTCACAGCTCTTTAAGTAAAGGTGATTAACCATTAGAACAGCTTACCAAAGGAAGCAGTAAATTCATCATCTATTGAAGTCTTTTTAGGTAGGACAGGAGATGTTTCTAACATATATGATCTAGTTCATCCCCAGTTTGTTGGGCTTGACATTGTTTATGATATAGTAAAGAAGAATATTTCTCTCCCCTGTAGGAATTACTGAGCAAAATTTGATGGCACATGTTATGTAGGGGATAAGACTAGATGACCTTAGGGGCCCCTGCTGGTCTTAACATCTATGTATCTGAGTCTACTGATGCACTGGGATTAGATTAAGATTTTTTTTAAAAATGAGTTGTTTCTTGGTAGCTCGGGTCCTTCTTTGGACTCGTAGTTGCATTTTGATTATTAAACATCTTATTCTCAATTACATTGTACCTATGGTTTTCCAAGGATATGTTATTGATCACTGAATCTTTTATACATGCTAACTTTTTTCCCAGATGGTAAATATGGTAACTACTGTATTTAGTGGCTTCTCCTTTCTTTATTTTTCTTTTAACACTATAGCACTTTGTATAATCTGTAAAGTAATTGGTGACTTTCTATAGTATTTGCAATGGAACATTAATGCAAAATATTTTAATGTCTTTAATGAAAAATTTATGGAATATTTTAATGCAGAATATAATGCAGAATATTTTAATACTTTAATGAAAATTTTTATTTTTAATGTCTCGTCTGATGTTGCAGAATATTTTGTTTTTCAAGCTAATGATACCCCAATAGATCCCTACATTTTCTTTTAATTTTTAAAGGCAGTGATATAGTTATCACTGGTAATTATAGCGCTATTTACCCATAAGATTTCTCAGTAATAATTTGTTGTAGGAGAAGATTTTAAATTAACAGGGTCAAGGTGATATATTATGTACCATGCAATAAGCGTGCTTTTCTATTACATGTCATCTCTTTATAAATAAAACATATTTCAAATATCTGGGACAAATTCTATATAGCATTAATGTCAAAGAAGTCTGATATGCTGAAACTGGACTATATTTAATAGCTTACAATAGATTACTAAATATAAGGCTAAAAATAATATTGCTCTCTAAATTTTGAGAAAAAGAATGGAATGATACTGAAATGTTTCTTTTGCACCACTGAAATTCTCAGATAGCTTTAGATGACCACAAGGCTTATTACAATAAAATTAAAAAAAACCTGTACAATTATATTTTCAGATGTTAAGGCCAGATTCTGCAACCTCTACTATTGCTGAATGAATAACACCTTAAGCAAATACTCCCATGTGCTCCTCACTGCAAATAAGGGTTGCAGACTCTGGCCCATGGTGATTAAAAGTCTCTGTTGAGAATGACACTGTTAACTTAAGAGTTATTAGAAAATATTACTGAGGATATTACTATCTAATTATACTAAACGGATTCATAATTAACTCTACAGGAGTGCAAGAATAATGTCTGCAGAATTAATTAGGACACAATTAGATAGGGCACTTCTTTCCTTGCTCTGATTTATTTGGTTTATAGAGTGGTTTAAGAAATCAATATATTTATTTTAGTTTGTTTAGATGTTTTTCTTCCTTGAACTCTGAGTTTTACAGCAATGTCAGCGAGGTTGGAAAGTTCATTTTTACCCCTTTTTCTTACGCTCCAATTTTGAATCAAACAATTATTATGATCTTTTACTTTAATTAAAGATTCTTCTGGACTCTCAGTAAATGTCCCTTAATTTGTCCTGTGTGAAATAACGACCATTTAGGACCTTGGAAAGCTGAATGGACCTTCTGAGCTGTTCTGTTTAGCTTGATACAAATGCAGTTAAATTTGGCCTAATTTACCTCTAGTGGAAATAGTAAATGGTAGCATGATGTCAGACCTTTATTTAAGAACATAAGAACATAAGAATGGCCCTACTGGGTCAGACCAAAGTTCCATCTAGCCCAGTATCCTGTCTTCCAAAGTGGCCAGTGCCAGATGCTCCAGAGGAAATGAACAGAACAGGTAATCATCAAGTGATCCATCCCCTGTCGCTCATTCCCAGCTTCTGGCAAACAGAGGCTAGGGACATCAATCCTACCCATCCTGGCTAATAGTCATTGATGGACCTATCCTTCATGAATTTATCTAGTTCTTTTTTGAATCCTGTTATGGTCTTGGCCTTCACAACATCCCCTGGCAAGGAGTTCCACAGGTTAACTGTGTGTTGTGTGAAGAAATACTTCCTTTTATTTGTTTTAAACCTGCTGCCTGTTAATTTGATTTGGTGACCCCTACTTCTTGTGTTATGAGAAGTAGTAAACAATACTTCCTTATCTACTTTCTTTACATAAGTCATGAATTTATAGACCTCAATCATATCTCCCATTAGCCGTCTCTTTTCCAAGCTGAAAAGTCCCAGTTTTATTAATCTCTCCTCATACGGAAGCTGTTCCATACCCCTAATCATTTTTGTTGCCCTTTTATGAACCTTTTCCAATTCCAATATACCTTTTTTGAGTTCGGGCGACCACATCTGTACACAGTATTCAAGATGTGGGCGTACCATGGATTTATATAGAGGCAACATGATATTTTCTGTCCTTTATCTATCCCTTTCTTAATTATTCCTAGCATTCTGTTTGCTTTTTGGACTGCTGCTGCACATTGATTGGATGTTTTCAAAGAACTATCCACAATGACTCCAAGATCTCTTTCTTCAGTGGCCAATTTGTATGCCAATTTTTTTTCTTCTTCACTGTTGACCTTGAGGATTGTACTGCCATGCCTGATGTATTTAGCCAGCCTTTTCAAGAAGGATGAGGAGAAAGCTTTTAACAAAGCACTGGAAAGGATCTCCATTTCTGTGTATTAGAGAGGGATTTAATTGCCATTTGCCCAGCTCACAGCACATTCAGGATCCTGTGTATGTGTGAGGCTTTAAGCCACCCTTGTGACCTCCCAATCCTATGTTGGCTTCCATAATTCATCCCAGCCCCCAGTCGGGGATCAGCAAAGTGCATTGAAGTCCTGATCCAGAAGTTCCTTGTTCCAGGCACTTTATACCACCAGTGGATGCCCACTTTAGAACTGCTTTGTTCCAGCTGTGCAGTATAAAACAGCTGCAGAACATCTCAGGATATGACCCAGCTAGTTAATTTACATTAATTTAATTTTACAAAATATGATTCCATAACTGGTTTTCATGAAATCTAGTGTTCCAGTATGGTGCAGTATATTTTTATTTATTTGTATTACAGTAGTGCCTAGATGCCCAACCTATATCAGAGCCCATTGTGCCACACACACAGAGCCTATATCGAGTTAGATGACACATACACACAGAAAATCTCTTCTCCACGGAGGAGCTTATGATCCAACATATATATATATGAATAAATAATAAATGCATTGTATTTCTTTGTATTTGGATACAAACACACTTTTTCTTGATCATATTTTTTCTCCTTTACTTAGTGTTAGCAGATTTTGTGACGGGCAGGTCAGTTTCCAATTTGGAGCAGAAATTGGTGACACAGGCTCAGACATGTTCTTAGTGAAATATAGAGAGTAGTTGTAGCCATGCCAGTCCCAGGATATTGGAGAGACAGGGTGGGTGAGATAATATATTTTATTGGACCAACTTCTGTTGGTGAGAGAGACAATTTAATGAAAGATATTCTCTTACCCACCATGTCTCTTTTAGTGTAATATGTTTATTTGCAAACTATACACAAGTCCAGTTTCCTGGAACCAGGGTGATAAACTGCACATAGGTAACTTCCATTTGCAGAATCTTCAGGTCAGGCACAACAGTTCTTTCCAAGAAGCATTTGCCTTGGACCTATGTCTCTCTTGAGGAATCACAACAATACCAGACAGATTCAACTGATTAAAAACACACTGTACCCCTTTTGCTCCCTCAGTCCCTTCACGTTTATTACACCTGGGAAGCCCCTTGTCCAAGACTCCCCTCAGACCTCATAGCCAGGAAGGTAGTTTGGCCATTAAAACTTCTTGTGAGCACTTGTTCTGCAATAGAAAGTAAGCTCAGAAAGGTCTAATGACCCAGATAAAGAGGAGAGACTTAGGTGATTACTGCATGGCATCCTTAACTCTTTCTATGGAGAGTTTCATTCTGTTTTTATACATCAATGACCCCTATGTGCAAGGCATATTAATTTTGGTTTCTTCTCATCTGTGTTTTCTTTTCCCAATTGACTGTACTGCAGTTAGAAAACGTACAAATTTTAAAATGGCATGATGCTAAAATATAGAGAAGTTGCTTACTTTATGGTATCTTTAACATTTTGTATGAATTTTATCCTGTAGTCTGAGACATATTTGTACAAGTATCTTTAAATGGGAATAATATTTACCTCACATGATGCTGTGAAGATTAGTTAAAGTTGTAAAGTACTGTGAAGATGAATAGATTGATGGTAGACTGTTTTAGAGATACTTCATAACAGTAAGAATTTATCACTTTTACAAAATTTGCCAGTGATTTCACTAGCTACTACAGATCAAACTGTCTAATGCACCCAACACAATAGTATTTAGATGCCAGATACAGTAGTTAAAAAGAATAATTTTCATCCATAACTGAATGCTTTCTCTACTCCTCCATCAAGCAGGAATACTTCTTAAATGATATTGAGGGAGTAGGTATACAGAGAAAGGGGAAGTCTGACTCTTTGGGCAGGGAGAGAGAGAAAGAACATCTAGGATGGAAGTTCTGTATCTGGTCAAAACTACCTTATTCCAGATTCCAAAAAATCCACCCTGGGCACATCTGATGTAATAATCCCACTGCTGATGTGTCCCCAGAGTCATATTGTTCTTGGTGGGTTACATAAAGAGAGGCAATCCCTAACATTGTCAGGCCCTTACCCATCAAGGTCTTTGTAGATGAGGAACAGAACATTAAAGTGAATCTGGAATTTAATATACTTTCAATGACTGGTTATCAGGAGATAAGCTGTGGCATACAGGAGCCGCTAAAGGTCTCCTGTCTTCATCACAATCTGCCTATCAATAGCATAGTTTAGTCTAGGAGTGATGATGTTACTGGTCCCTGTATGCAAGTCTGCATTTTTGAGGAAGAAGCAGCATTTCCTAGGTAATTGCACAAGGGAGAAAATATTGAGCCATTAGGTGTCTATCTGGAATGAGTCATGTAGGACTTTTGAAAATCCTAGGCACATGATTTGACAGAGGAGAAATGGCATCATTTCTGCTAATACACTAAAGTACTTTCAACTATTTACAAACATCTGGATTAACCTCAAGACAGCAGCCTTTCTTATAAGTGTTTTTCTTTTAAAATTTGTGACAGCTTTGCCTGTTCTTCATGAGAAGGAAATATACAGCTGGGCAAGATAACAAGTCATGCTGAAATATTATCATAAATAATCAAAACTAAACTACATGTCACCAATAAATATGTTTTGAAATGCTTTATCCATTATCATTGTATTGTTCATTTCCTCAGTAATTTGCAATAGATCACCTCATCATTAGTGTGAATTAGAGTGGTTTTGTTATCATATTGTTCTTTTTCTAAAGTTTAATTTAAATACCTGAAATTTGTGGGACTTCTGCCATTATTTATTCTTCCTAGTCACAAGTTGAATGAGCTAGTCTGATTCTTTTCAAAGTTGTTCTCTCAATGCGTGAGTAGTAGCAACTAGTAGTCAAGAGGTTCACCTACAAGTGGATACAACTATATTTTGAAGGCCAGAAGCAATGAAGAAAGACTCCAATTCTTTGTTTTTTTCTTTGTCCCGCAAAAGCATTTCTAATATGTAGGAAGCTTTAGAAAAAACATAATTTCTTGTTTTATTTTGGAGATTGATATTATACATTGTGGTAGATAGACGGTGTTAGTGGTTGAGCCATTGCTCCTTGTAGTACTTAAGCACCTGATATTTCTCCCACTGAAGTTAGTGAAAATTTTGCCATTCATTTCAGTGGAAGCAGAATGAGGTCTTAATCTTGAATCCTATATTTTAATTTACAATAAATTTCCATCAGGTCAGAGAACAGAGCTTAAAACTGGAGCTGCATGGCTTGTGTGTATTTTATACAAAACATCTTTTTCTATAAACATTTTAAAGTAAAGAATAAGATAAATGTGATATATATATATTAAATATATATTAAATATATATATTAAAATGAAAGCTTAAAGGACAACTGTCATGTCTGTTAGGTCTCAAACTCAATATAGAATACCTTTAGTACTATATTATTTTTAAAATGTGTGCTTCTGTTCCATAGGAGCATCCTTAAAAACATAAATCTATCTAGCTGATACAGTAATTGCTCTATTTGGTGTGTTTTATTATTTGATTTTGGAGAAATGCATTAAATAGAAACCACTAAAGTTAAATAAAGAGCCCATTTTCTACCATGTACGATAAATATTACTTTATAGGTAAATTCAATTTGTGATCTAAGACACGAGAAGTCATTCTTCCGCTCTACTCTGCTCTGGTTAGGCCTCAGCTGGAGTATTGTGTCCAGTTCTGGGCACCGCATTTTAAAAAAGATGTGGAGAAATTGGAAAGGGTCCAGAGAAGAGCAACAAGAATGATTAAAGGTCTAGAGAACATGACCTATGAAGAAGGAAGGCTGAAAGAATTGGGTTTGTTTAGTTTGGAAAAGAGAAGACTGAGAGGGGACATGATAGCAGTTTTCAGGTATCTAAAAGGGTGTCATAAGGAGGAGGGAGAAAACTTGTTCACCATAGCCTCTAAGGATAGAACCAGAAGCAATGGGTTTAAACTGCAGCAAGGGAGGTCTAGGTTGGACATTAGGAAAAAGTTCCTAACTGTCAGGGTGGTTAAACACTGGAATAAATTGCCTAGGGAGGTTGTGGAATCTCCATCTCTGGAGATATTTAAGAGTAGGTTAGATAAATGTCTATCAGGGATGGTCTAGACAGTATTTGGTCCTGCCATGCGGGCAGGGGACTGGACTCGATGACCTCTCGAGGTCCCTTCCAGTCCTAGAATCTATGAATCTATGAAAAACTTGTCTTTTAAAATGAGTATGTGTCATTCAAAAAACATTTCCAGGATTAGTATGATATCAGTGAGGACTGTAAAATAATCTCAGATTTGGGACTTCATTTTATTATTAGAGAATTCTGAGTATATGTCCAGATAGCCTGCAGTTGTCTGTGCATAAGTCGTTGCCTTGACTGCAACAAAAGTTTGCTGTGCTGATCCAGCAGTAAAAGATGTTTCAGATCATCGCTGCTCAAACGCATGATTAGTGTTCATCCAGTGAAACTAGTGTAATTACCAAAGAATTCTATAAAGCTCTTCTTTGTGTTTGAATAAACCATACCCAGGGCCGCCCGCCGGGGGGGGGGGGGGGGGCAAGTGGGGCAATTTGACCCAGGCCCCGGGCCCTGCAGGGGCCCCAACGAGAATATAGTATTCTATAGTATTGCAACTTTTTTTTATGGAGGGGGCCACTGAAATTGCTTTGCCCCAGGCCCCCTGAATCCTCTGGGTGGCCCTGACCATACCCCTTACAAAGATTTATTTGCCCACCCCAGAGCAGTAAACATACAGCTCTAGAATAAAATGATAGTTTGTATAGGAGAATCTCATGAATTTCCCATATAAACATTCCAGACTAAAAATACCTCAGTTAAAAAGTAATAAATTAAGACTAATCACTGCACAACCAAGTTGATTATAACATCTGTACCATAGTGTTTGTTAGGGTGGGTGAGAATTGTGAATGAGCGATGACCTAGAAACTTGGTCTGTCTTAAAGCAAGCCATGAGGTGAAGGTAATCTTTAAAGACAATTAACTATTAGAAATATTGTCAGATATGCAGCCTCTCAGTCCTACATCCATTCAGAAGGACACATACAAATGGAACTGAGACATTCTTCTCTGACAGGGAAAGTTCATATAACATATGTAACTATATAACACTTTCCCCAGTGGTTTGGTTCAGTCCCCGATTCTACCAGTAATTCAGTCTTCTGAAACTACTCTTTCCTGCAGATCAGAGAATTCAACGAAGACTAAAGGCTAGCTAGAAGATTGATTTTTCAATTTAAAGATCGTTTGAGTTAAATAGAGAAATCTATAAGGCTGGTATTTATGTAGTTTGCACTTTTATAGCTGTCACCTCTTGTACCAAGGAACTCCAAACCTCTCTAGGCTCACGAATCACCTTGCTTGCAGATACGGAATGTGATATGATCTTACTTTTAGGAAGACATTGCTTTGGGTGATGGGGCAAGTTGCTTACTGTGGCTAAAGTAGTGGGTGATTAGATATTACATCAAAAGTTTAACTAGTCTTTTTTAACAGGGATCTAGCTTTTTGGTAGACTTCATGTAATATATGAATATTTTTAGATTTGGTAACAATCTTAGTGGTTAGCATACACTAAAATGAATAGCTTTTCAGAATAGGGAAACAAAGTCCGTCATCCACTTCTCTATGTCTTTTCCAAACATTTCCAGGAGGAAATTGATTGAAAAATGACAGAAGCCTTTTACTAGTGCAACTACTTAGGAATTCCAATATTTAAAACTTCCTCATCTCTCAACAGCCAAATTGCAATGTATTATCTGTAATCCTGTTAACATAATTAATGAAAAAATGGGCAAGGACAGTATGTGAGGCAAAAGAGACCAAAACACCTCTCAGAAACAGTAACATGGAATAAAGAGTGAGGGGAAGAGTCAAAAATGTGGTATAAAGCAGTTTTTCAATGCACATGAAATGTTATCTCATTTCATAATAATTATTTTCATTTAATTTTTTTCAAATATTGGCAAATGTCCCATTTTATTCTTTTTTCTCTTTTTTCTTTTCTCTATATATTTTTCTTCAAGATGTTTTTTTCTAAAAATCTTTTACAAATTTCTGAATTGCTCTTTATGTTGTCCAACTCCATTCTTATCACCTTTTCTGTTTTTCCCATGTTGTTATGTTTTCCTTCATTTCATTAGTATTTTTGCTCTATCTTCCATTCTTTCTTTTATTTTCACTCTAATCTTTTTGTTTCACTCTAATATTTTATTTACCTGAGAGTGTTTTCCTTTCCTCCCCGGCACTCTTTCTTATGTGAACGCCTCCCTCCTTTCTCCACTCCAAGACATGAAACGTAGTAGGACCAGCTCCTCTCACTCTTCTTTCCGTATCTTTTCTCCCTCGTCCCCTTCTACTTTCTTTCCCAGTTTTCTATTTTCTATTATCCATCTTTCCTTTTCTTTTTAGTATGCTCCTCTCCTACACTCCTCACAGCCTCAGAGTAGTCTCTGCTGCCTACTTAGGGTAGAGGATTCTGCCTCTAATGCCTGCCCCTTTCCCTTCTCCTTGTAGATCCTAGTTTACTCCTCCGAGGCTGCATCCAGACTCCTCTTTGCTCCGTTCTCCCTAAACTCAGGGTTAGGGCTGGCTGGAAAACAACAATTCTGTTTTTCACAAAAAAATTGAGGTTTTGAAATTTTTGTCCTGGATCAAGAAAAGCAGGGACTTGAACGTGGGCTCCTGCATCCCAGGGACTAATCACTGGGCTATAGAGACTCTCTCTTTCTTTGGCCCAGTGAATAGTTAGTTATTTACAGAGAGTGGTACAGCTCCAACAGGAGAGACTGACTACATCTGAATCAGGCAGAACAGGAACTTCAGCCTCTGTCTTCCCTAGCTGAAGTATGTGCCTTAATCACCAGGTTTTGGTAATATTCTCTCTTGCTCTCACTCTGATTTTGAACAGAAACTCCATCCTGCACCTGAGAAATCTTCCTGACTAAATTTTCATCGTAACAAATGCGTCCGTGAAACATTTTGATTTCAGCAAATTTTTGGATGGAAATTTTTGTCATCATTTTTTGCCCAGCTCTCCACAAGCTTCCCTTCACCGCATGCTATTTCTGCCAACCCCATCTAACAAACCACTCACACCCATTCCCAGACCTCAGCTCAGTCAGGATCTCCCAGCCAGGCCCAGTGTGGCTGCCATTGCTCTGGTGATTTTGTTCCTCCCCCTTCCCCTTTTGGAGTGCGAGGTATGGACGCAGCAGATTATAAGGCAGAGAGCACAGCAGAAGGGGATGCAGTAAATGGGTGTTCCCACCTAGAAACCCAGGTGTTGTTAGCAATTAAGTTCAGGGGGAAGTAATTGAGCAAGTTGAAAGATATGGACAACTGCCATCAGTATGGTTCCCTGGGCAACTCTGCATATATATCTTCTGAGCATGTGATTCCTTTAGATTAAAGAGGAATGTAGAATTCTAGCTATCAAGTCAGTCACTTCATCTTTTCACTGGTAGATAACAGTATGCGTTAAAAACAAATTCATTCCTGTCTTCCACAGTAACTTTTTAAATATGGATGCAAATCTTAATTGTGAAAGTGCAGTCTAGGGGCACTATGTCAGGAAGTGACCACACCGCACTCTTAAGCAGGGGCAGGAGGGGAAATTTGTCTGGCTGGCCGAATGAAGGGAACAATGCTTTATGGGTTGGTGGGGGGAGACAACGGGCCAACATGGCAACACTGACTCATCCCCTGTGATCTGGATGGGCAGAAGGGTTTAAAAGGAGCAGCCCTGTGCGTGAAGCCCCTTTTGCATGGAGCAGGCTGAGGCAGGGCCCACCCTTCCTCCCCTTTAGGTGGTGAAATACCAGGTTTGGTCAAAACCTGCTGTGGGCATTACACCAGCTGCCCCTTGTTTAGGGAGGCTGGGAAGGGATTTTTCTTTTACCAGCAGATTGGCCTAGGTGGAGTTGGCGGGGTTTCACTTTCCCACAGCAGGTTTGGGGAGGGCTTTGTTGATGTGTGGTATGAAGGAAGGTACGCTATATGTTGCAGCTCATATAAGTGTGTGGCAGATGTCCAGTGCAGGTACTCCATAGGGAAGGTATAAAGTAACCAAATAAATGGCTTTGAAAAGGATTTATAAATGAGGTGTTCATGAAAGGAATGGAATGGGAAGAGGGTTTGGGGCTCCTATGAATGATCTGGCAAGGAGGTATAGCCTACCTTAGCCCTCCTACAAGCAGGCGTAGCTGATAAGGTCCCAGCAATGGTTGGGCTGAGGGGACCTGGATGGAAAAACAGGGGGAGCTGGTGGAAACCCCCGGGTAATTATTGAATTAGCATGGGGTTACCTGCACTTTACACTTTTATCTGCTGGGTGGTCCAGACATCTAATCATAAAGTTGCTGCCTGATTAAAACCATATCAAATGTCTCCTGTCCTTCTTTTGATATAGCTGGACAAAGGTTTATTGGGGTTTTATACCATCCTCTAAAACCTTATATGATAGTTGCCACTGCCAAATGCAAAATATCAGAGTTAGAGGAACCTTTGGTCTGACCCAATAGGGCCATTCCTACATTCCAGTCTTTGAACAATTCACTCTCTGTGTTGCAGGTGCCTTATTAGTGGACTACTTATTCTGCAATGCTAGTTAGGATAGGAGAAAATCTGAAACTTCATGCCCATCAAACTGTGTATTAAAGGGAAAGCAGTTTCATCACACACCAATAAAACAGGTCAGATTCCTTCAATTAATTTAGCCTTATACGTTCTGTTAAAGCTGTTTCTAACTTGAGACATTGGATCAGGTCTTCAGCCTTCTTGGGATTTAAATATTTTCCACAAACCTCTTATGGATTCTTCATTTAAGATGCTTAACTCAGCTTTAAGTGAATTTCTAAGCTTTAAAACTTGTAGCAATTTTCTCAGCCTTGAGTGTTAGTGAGTTGCAAGTCCCTTTTACTAATCTAACTTGTCTTTTTTGTTCTTCCCCACACAGCTGAAATGATAACAGTTCTGTTCTAAATGAAGTGAACACAAATTTCTATATAATTTAAAAAGTAAACCTGAAGCCCTGTAATTCTTGGGAGTTGAAGCTGCATTCTCTGGATATTTTGAGCTTGGAAAATTTACTCATTTATCAGGACTGTCTCACTTCAAAAAAAAATATCTCTTTTGTTTGTACCCAACCAAAAGAAGGTCCAACAACTTTTAAAGGATGTTTTGGTAAAATGGAATAGATATCACAATACCTCTATTTAAAAGGACAACAAACATTCTCCCAAGAATTAATTCTAGTGCAACAGTAAATCTTATTGAGAAAAGCAGCTTGGCTTACAGTGGTTTTTTTTTTTTTTTTTTATCAGAGGCTCTCTTTGGCAGATGCAGCATTTCAGCAAGGAGTGCTTCTGCTTAGAGCTGGCTGAGAATTTTTAAACTAAACTTTTTTTTTTGTCAGAAAATGCTGATGCATTCAAACAGAAACTTTTCATGGGAAAGGATCATTTCTGATCAATTGTTTTTACTCTATACCTATTTTTGGGGAAAAATGTTTTAAAATAATTTAAACTTTTTTTTTTGACATTTTCAAAATGAAAAGTTCTTGTTCTCCAGTTTGAAAAGACTTATTTTTTAGAAATTTCAGCTATTTATCATAAATAATTAAAAATAGAAATGGTTAAAATTGAATTGAAATGTTTCAAAATTATTCAAACAAAGCATTTTGATTGACCCACTCCCAAAAATAATTGGTTTGCAAAAAAATTTCAGTTTGGCATGAGAAAATTCTGCAAAATTTCAAAAAATCTTGCAAGATGGAAAAACCCTCAATTCTATTGCAGATAGCTTTTTCCCTCAGTTCTATGGCAGATAGCTAACATAGGCTTCTATAATCATTGATTTATAAGTTTCTCTTCTAAACTAGTGTGTTAATGATATGGAAATTGTTTGACCTTATCTGTATATGATATTTAATTCCTATTTCCAAAATGGACTGAATCAAGCTATACTAGAATAATGTGAGAAGAGGTTAATAAGATTATGGATGGAGCAACAAGGTGATATATTTTATGCTTCTTATTTGCATGAGCATCTCTTTGCTTTGTTGATTCTGTATATTTGTATATCATATACATTTGTTTCTTGAAATGTTTACTCTTTCAGTACCAAGCAGTCTTAGGGCCTACACGACCTTCTATGTGTGTTTCACAGGTATGAATTTCAGTGGCAATGCCATGTAGCACTGTTTTTTCTGCATTGAGAGTCTGGCTATTATGGAGAATTATGTTGTTATGACAGTTAGTGCTAAGTTGTTGGGGAGTATTCACACAGAGATGATTGCTTAGTCAAATGAGTAGTCAAAGAAAGGATTTTCCTCTGAGGTCTGTCCATGTGCTCAAGGTACAACCTCTAGGCTCTGTAGATAGAGTACTATGTAGCATATTTATATGAGGTGTTAGAGTGTGTTTACATTGCCAATTGAAGGCCTTGATACAGATTTTCAAGGCTTTAAGAGGGTCAGAACCCAGCTACATCAATGATCATATCTATATCTCAGATCCATCTATGCTCCTCTGGAACTGTCCCGCTCACAAAACTCAAGTGCATAAGAACCAGAGAAAAAACCACTCACAGTCAAGGGTTTGACAGTTGAATGAACTAACAGAGGTGATTAGATTAGTTTAAAAACTCTTAGTTTAGAGTTAAATTAAATTAAGACCCAAATTTAAATTAACCTTTTAGAAAGAAGTACAAGTTCCTCCTTTTCAATGAAGACTCTCTACCACTGTAACAGGAAGGATTTGCAGAATTTCTTAGTACCTAGGAAGTGCTTAGCACTATGTTGATGTGCTATTGTATAACTGTCTACGGTAGGTAGGTAGATCCAGTGAAAGACAGAAATTGCATGAAGTAACACAAACTTCAAGGATTTAAAAAAAAAGAGAAAGCAGGGTATATGGTTTGAAGTACCGACAGTTTCTGAACCAAGCAGCTTACCTCTGAGTTTTGCACCCCTTGCCCTTAAAAATAAAGTTTGTTTGAAAAAAAATTGTGAAGATTGGCAGTTAAGTTTGAATAAAAATACTTTATGTAGAGTGCTACACTGACAAATATACTCTTCCTTTGTAGAGTAGATTTGTTATTTTTAAATACTGTTATGGCCATAATATGTATTTTATTTTTTTTGCCAAAAAATTGAAATATTTCATGGGGAAAAACCCATTCTCTGATCATCTCTAGACACTATATAATGTTTTTATGGCAGTAACATTAACACAAGTAATGAAGGTTGTCTTATTGCTGTTCCTGTAATATGATAGTGCCTAGGTGCTTCAATTAAGGATCAGTACTAGGCACTCTACAGACAACTAATCAAGAAGACAGTCCTTTCTCCAGCGTGTTTATGGACTGAGCATCAGACAAATTTGTCACACTTTTCTCCGTTTTTAAAGTTTGTTATGAAAGAGACTGAAAATAAGAAAAAAATCCGGAACCAGGGTGCATTGTGTGCTATAGAATTAATCTCAAATGGTGATAAGGTGGAAAGAGCAGTTAGGGGATATTTTTAGAAATAATTATGTCTCCTACTGCCAGACACAGACAACGTGACTCATAGTATGAAATCATATATAAACTAGCTAAGAGAAATGTGCAGTAAGGAAAATGCCTATTTAAAAAAAAAGAATTTTCAGATAAAACCTATGAGACATTGCTCAGCTTTGTGCTTTGCTCAGCTTTCAGGAAAAATGCTTACAGTAGGAAATGTTTTTTGAATGTTAGTTTTCTCTTTCTAGTCCAGTCCATATAGGTTCTTATATCACACTCATCAACCGTAATTAATATGAGCATCTTCCAGTAGTGTATTAAGCAACGTGACTACCATCTGTCACCTGTTTGTTCTCTCATCCTCTCTTCAAGGAGAGAAGTGAGTGCAGTCAAGTGTTTTGTTTTGGAATTTATTTAACAATATATATGCACACACTTGTTGCTACATGATTATGTTAGGGAAGGCAAGGTCAAAGAAATGTGCTTTCCACTTAGATTGGAATGTGATGAGGCTTGTGCTGGTTCTTAGCTGCTATGTGAGTTCATTCCATTGTCATGACCCAGCCCTTGAGAAAGTTCCTGCATAGATGAGCTTTACCTCACTGTAGAAAGCTGCATTATCCTGTTCACCATACCCAGTCTGTGAACCATTTTTAACTATTGTATCATGAAACAACAGCCTTATCTTGAAATTGGGCTGGGAAAAATAGAAAAACCCATTTTAGAATGAGATTCACCATAACTGAAAGATGAAGCAAAATTGTCTTGTATCAGAAGTAATACTGCTAGTTACTCTTTTAAGATCTTGGGATACACACAGTTATATTATATACTTGGTCCAAGCGGTTTTCGTAGGAAAATTATATCTTGCTGAAGGACAAGATAGGAGCAACACAGTAGTTCCCGAGATGCATATTGTAAAAGCAGCTGTGTTTAAAAGCACTTAAACTTTGTCCTTCAAAAAGAATAGTGACAGATGAGGCTTTTATTTATAATAAAAGACTTGATTTGTTATGAATCAGATGTATTATCATAATCAGCATCAGTTAGCAGTCTCCATTAGGAAACATTATTTTTGACATTTCCAGGACTAGCATGATATCAATGAGAATTGAAAAGACCTCGTCCTTTACTGCCATCTGAAGAACAAAATATCAAAGTAAAAAAAAATGTATAAAAAGTGACTTAAAATAAACAAATGAATTAACCTCACTGAAATGCACTTCTTGCTCTTCCTGTTAAAGCAATGACTTTTCATTCAGTGTTTCGGTTAATAAAATATACACAAAGGTATTCTGTAGCCCAGTGCAATCAATCCAGATGTATAGATGTCAGTCATTTAAATGTAGTCAATGGGATTTGAGGTGTTTTAAAAAAATTTTAAATTCTGGGTGACTGTATTTCACTAGGAAACTGCAGTAAACCATTTTGATTTCAAGAAGAGTATCTGTTTGTTCTTTCCGTTTTTATATTCCCAACAAAGTTTAATTTAAGAAAAAATTAAGACAACTGTCTTTGTTGCTGGGTTAGCAAAATCACTATTTTTATTTCACTCACAGAATAATTCACAATTAGATGACAGAATGCTGAATGCAAGAAGGAAAAGCAAAGACAGATCACAAAAGTTGGAATGTTGGGCACTCTGCCCACTCAGATAAAAAGAAAGTAATAAGATTTGATGCTTCAGTACCCTTTTTTCTGTATAAGGAGTAAATGAGTAGCTTGACTGATAAATTGAAATAGAACCGGAATTCACTGTGATTTTTTTTTTCTTGGCCATTCTCTTAAAATGTAGGAAATTTGTACTTGAAGAGATGAATAAAGCCTGAACCTTACATGCTTATAAGTGTTTAATTAGTTTCTATTGTGGACTTTATAAATCATCGGTGTCTCACACACACATGCATGCATGAGGATGGCTTAAAGGTGTGAATAGGTTGTTGTGCCACATTTGGTATGAGGTGACTGCAACTCCACTAATTTGTACTACATGGCACCAATCAGTCTAGGTTGCCAAAAGAATCTTAGAACATCGAGAAAGGATTAAAAGGGCAAGCTCCAGTTTTCTTGCCTTCAGGGTGGAATAAAACAACTGCAAATAAAGCTGTCAGTCTTCAGATTTTTTTTTTTTAAAAGAGGGGAAAGACAAATAAACAGTTCTAGCCTAACTTTCTTTAGGTTTGTTAAGAAACAGTTTCCATTGCTGGCTGGTTAGTTAGTAAGCCTTAACAAAAAGAAAGCCCCAAAACTTGTTCTCTTTTTACATATGATGCCTAATTGTTCCGTACCATTTCTTGAGAGAGAATTCATGAGCCACACCTAGAGGTTTCTCCCTTCCTGAGCGAGACAATGATCTTTGTGTGGCTCTTCCCTTTACCTTTGTGAAGGAGTGTAACCTCTTTACTGTGCAGCATAGTACAGACAGAGGCAAATATAGGAACAGGGGAGCTGACATAAAATCAGACCCAGTGCTCCATTTATTTTGACAATCTGCTTCCAGCAGTGGTCAGTACTAGATGCTTTAGATAAGAGAAACCCGGTTATGAAAAATTATGGAATAACTTGCCCATAAGAAAAGTATTTCTAACTGCAGTGCCTATATTTCATCACATATAGTATGATTTGATTTTTTTTCTTATTTCTTAAATAATTTAACCATCTGAAAGTATTTGAAGGATATAAAAGACTACTTGTATCTGTCCAGGGACGTGTAACTAGAAGTAATGGAACAAGAACAAAGACATTTTTCTTCCTATGAATGCTAAATTTTCCTAAGTTAGGTCTATTAGAGTAGTCTCCCAAAGCACATAGGAAACACACTGTCACCAGAGAGATGTGAAGAAACATCATTGTACACCCTTCTGCCTACTTAAAAAATAAGAAACACTTGATGAACTACAAGAAATTCAAGCCACTGTAAATGGGCTTAGACCAGTAGTCCCCAAACTTTTTAAGTCATGCTCCCCCTTACCTCTAATGCAGGGGTTCCCAAATTTGGTTCACGGCTTGTTCAGGGTAAGCCCCTGGCGGGCCGCGAGACGCTTTGTTTACCTGCACGTCCGCAGGTACGGCCGCTCGCAGCTCCTAGTGGCCGCGGTTTGCCGTTCCCGGCCAATCGGAGCTACAGGAAGCAGCATGGGCCAGGCCGCCGCTTCCTGCAGCTCCCATTGGTCGGGAATGGCGAACTGTGGCCACTGGGAACTGCAAGATTCTCAGGTAAACAAAGCACCTTGCGGCCCACCAGGGGCTTACCCTGAACAAGCCGCAAACCAAGTTTGGGAATTCCTGCTCGAAGGCAATCTACCAGCTCCATGCCCCACAGTTTGGGGACATCTGACTTAAACCAGGCCCCTCATAGTTAATATGAGATGCCCAAGCTAGTGTTACTGCAGCTCATAATGCTTGGGAACAGTTGCCCCAACCTTAAAATAGCTTCAACTCAGTCCAGAAAACATCAGTCTAACTCTTGAGCAACTCCAGTTGTCATGAGCATGTTAACCCAGCCCGCTGCTCATGAAGTAGAATACTGGCTTAATTTCAAGAAGAAGTCTTCATTGTTAAAGACCTCCATGAGATTGGACCAAGTTACCTGAAACAGTGCCTCTTTCAGTTGTTACATTCACGGGAATGAGGAAACCATCCATCTCCAAGGGCCAAACTCATGAAAGCAAGCAACAGAGCTTTCTCAGCAGCTTCTTCAGAAGTGGTAACAATGGCCACCGAGCTCAGTGCAGTGAGAACACAACATTCAAAATTCTCACTCCTTTACCATTATTTTCCCTCCACAACAGTGATAACAACTAAGAAAATGATTATAGAAGGGTGGTATTATGCAAATATGTGTGCACCTATACATACACAAACACTCTTTGAAGGAAGAGGAGGAAGAAAAATTCCAGCAACCTTCCTCCTAGGAGGAGAATGATATAAACTACACTTATTGGACACTGTCCTATGTTCATTCTCTTGTGGGAGACACTGAGACATCACCGTGATGGGCACCTGAAAAGAACCTAGGTAAATAGATAATCATTTAAAACTAGGTTTCATAGGTTTCAGAGCATATAGTGCTCATTTAAAGTCACACACTACCTTAACTAATACATTTTGACTCTAGAAATGGTGAGTGTTATTGCTCCATCACTGTAGACAGAATGGGATTTCAACCTGTGCAGGAATAGGAAATACCTATACATTTGAGTGACTAGCCTCTGGAGAAGCTAGTATTAGCAGCAGAGCTAGTTAAGATAAGTCCCTGTACTCAAGTGAGTGCAAAAACTATCTTTGTACCTGTTACCCAGGTACAAAAGAAAAGTGCCTTACTCAGCTTGGAGCTGTGTAGGGATGGGCAGAATTAAGACCATAGCATAAATAACAATTCTGATCTCACAGGAAGAAGGACAAGAAGAGCAAAAGGGATTGTGCAGGCTGCATGTTCTCCATGCATACTGGTGAACTGGGGGAGGAACTGAGTCCTAACTGGGCCAAGAGATCGCTCAAGGGAACAGAGCCCATAATCTCTTCTCCCATTGTTTCTCAGATCAATGATGAGCAAACTGTTTTAGGGTGCAGAGACACAAGGCACACACACAGCTGACAGCAAAGCTTTGACACAGTACAGGCTGTTCCCAACCAGTGTCCCACTTCTTTCAGCATGTCACCACTTTCTTTCACATATGTCAAGATACCCTGTTATAGTCATCATCTTACTTAGTCAGCATGCCAGACAAACAAAAGTAATGGCAGAAAATTAAGGAGTTTATTGACAATAAAATTGAGCTACTCCTACCTGCCCTGGTAAATTACTTTTGAAAAAATCAAGATAAAAATGCAAATGAAAACAGGAGGCGAGAGAGTGTGTATTGTAGAACACTGCAGATATAATTATTGTACCCCCTCTCTCAGTGCAGCTTTCTCCCCACCCCACACACAGTAAAACATTTTTGTTCAGTGAATGGTCAGTCTAACCACTGAATATGGCCACACTGCTTTTAGGCAGATGGTTGAATATTTCACAACAGTGATACTAAGTGTGTGTACTTTATGCCAAATACACATCACTACATAAAGACCAAGTGGGTACTGCCTGGTACTGTGGCAGATGTGTGAGCCCACATCTTAGCATACACTGAACACATTCCCCCATGAAGGAAATGTCCTGATAAAGCACAAGTTTTTTGCACCTCCTGGTCTCATAACATAACATTCTCGGCTCATACTGCTTAAAGCCTCTTGAAGTTTTAATTGATTAAATATGATGGTGTGAATATCCCACTCACATCAGCAGATGTTCACACATGGAGACTGAAGTTCTAGAATACAGTCTGATGCAGAATGTTATTTCAAAAATATCAATTGCTTGAGTTAGCAGCCATCTCAGCAGGCAGCGACATCTAAGACTTTCATAATATGGCTGCTACAAGATTCCACCAACAAATCACACCCAAGAAGCACAGTGGGAACTTATTGACATATGGTGGAGCATATGATGTATCAGGATCAATTTAAATAAATCAGAAAATTAAAAATGAATGAATGAAGCCACTTGAAGCCATGTGAAAGAAAATGTAAAATTTTAAAAACAGAATAAGATGGATGATACAAATGAAACAGAGTGTGCATGAATGGTGAGGGTTTTGTGGACTATAGATATTACTGCAGCTTCTGATGTCTCTTTCTTTCTGCCCTTACTACTTTTCTTTTTATCCTCCGCTGCCACCTCTAACCCTAAAGTGATGAAGCATGTCCAATCACTGCATGCTCTGTCCAGAGAAAGGACAGATGGCCTTTTCCCCCAGACTTACTGTGGCATCAACATACCACGGGCATAAGATAGGTGGAAATGCCCTGACATTAAAAAAGAGAACATTAAAAACACGGTATAATGAGAATTTGGATTTTGGCCACAAACCTTATGAGCCAGCTCAGGCTTGGCTGTTGCTGCTTTGTGTCAGTCCATCATGGCAAAGCAATTGTGAAATCTTCTTTGCTGTCTTCTTTGCTGGCATGGGGAAGGTTGGCTCCATACCATCCCTCCTAGCCCTCATCTCCCAACATAATGGGCAGACCAGAGTGATACATTCAAGTAATCCCTTAGGGACTGTTGCTGCTGGCCCACTCATGAGCCTGCACTAAGTTGCTCGTGAAGACCAAACTGTAGAGAGCCAGGGTGGCCTCCCTCTGAACCAGATGGTAAGGAGCCACTCTCTCGGGCTGAGTGGGCAGAGCCAGGCCAAGCTTACTCCATCCCCCAGAAGAGGAGGGGTGGAACAGGAAGTACAAAAGGCGGGGTCCTTAGCCCAGTGAGGGGAGGTCCAGGGATGGAGACAGACACAGGCTGCTGGCTGTTTCCTTTAGACCCTGCAAACCTGACCCAGAGGAAGGACTCGGGCTACCAGGACTGCCAGTGGCAGAGTATCCTGAGGAACTGGAGGAGCCAGGCAGCAACCTGAGCCCGAGCGAGCCCGATGCTGAGCGTGAGCTGGAGCTACCAGGGCTACCAGCGGCTGAACACCCCAACGAGTTGGAGGAACCAGAGGGACCCATGCGAGAGACCGGGTAGGAAGTAGCTCAGGGGTGGAATTGGACAGTGTTTGGTCAGCGTGTTGTGGACAGATCCCCAGTGGCCCAGTGGCAGGACCCTCTCCCCCCGCCACTGTCAGAGCCCTGGGCTGGTACACAGTGGAGTCAAGTAGGCCTGTGTTCCCCTGCCCCTGCCACCCTGCCTCGGGGTGGCAGAACCTCGATAAAGTATTAAGGACTCTTGCCGGCGTCTCCCCAGCCTAAGGGGCGTGCCACTGACTCAGGCCGGTACTCCCGTGTTGTGCCAACTGCAATGGCACACCTCTGTCCACTAATTCCCCGTCGACAGAGAAGTGTGACCAAGGCCTTTCAGTGAGGCAGTAGCTCCCCACCGCCCCCCAGTGGCTCGGCAGACCAACTGAGACCTTGCTACACAAACCATCACCCCACAGTTTGAGGGATCAAAGAGCAACTGGTATAACTTAAAGTCAACTTCCTCTCCATTCCAGTGAGCTGCATCAGCCGTCAAATGAATGGTCCCTGGGACCTAGTCCTGTATGTGTTCTCCCTGTAGCTATAGTCAGTGAGAAGGAGAGTTTGAAAGGTGTAGATGGTAGAGATGCACAAGCACACAATTTGCAGCAGAGCACAGACATATTACTCAGCCAGTTCCCAACTAGGCCTTCCACATGCAAATGAGAAGCTTTTCTTTTGTCCTCCATGAAGTGTTTTAACTGTGAAGGCTTACTTGGGCATAGCAAGGATGTTAAAATGCTCTGTAACCATGGATCTAACATGGTTGCAGGTAGTAATTCTCACACTACAACATCCTTTTTATCTCCCTGACACACACATACCCCAGGAACTGACCAGGTTTTTTTTGTTAACCATGTGATTAGGTTGCACTGTCATCCATCAGTACGTAGTTCACAGTGCAAAGATGCTCGAGTTACTCTTTTCCCCTTTAAGACTCATATATCATTCTTCCTAAGGCCATTACTGTTTCCTGTGGCCCTGATTTTCCTAAATCAGTCTCATACAAAGTTGGACAAATATTCATGTAAATGAGCCACTGGATTGAAAGGATTACTGTAGCTCAACTGATGGCAGTAATGCAATATACAGTTAATGTGAGCACAGAGTCAGTAGAAGGACCCTGTTAGACAAAGGAAAATATTGTATTAACGGTGCAAGAAAATACCACTACCAAAATGCAGAATACGGTACATAAGAACGGCCATACTGGGTCAGACCAAAGCTCCATCTAGTCCAGTATCCTGTCTTCTGACAGTGGCCAATGCCAGGTGCCCCAGAGGGAATGAACAGAACAGGTAATCATCAAGTGATGCATCTCCTGTCACCCATTCCCAGCTTCTGGCAAACAGAGACACTATCCCTGCCCATCCTGGCTAATAGCTAGGGCCCTACCAAATTCACGGTCCATTTTTGTCAATTTCACGGTCATAGGATTTTAAAAATCATAAATTTCATGATTTCAAATATTTAAATCTGAAATTTCGTGGTGTTGTATCTGTAAGGGTCCTGAAACAACTCTGGAGGAAGCAATGCAGAAATAAGGATGGATGGTATGGTATTGCCACCCTTACGTCTGTGCTGCTGCTGACAGGATGCTGCCTTCAGAGCTGGGAGCCTGGCCAGCAGCCACTGCTCTCCAGCCACCCAACTCTGAAAACAGCACAGAAGTAAGGGTGGCAATACTGTGACCCCCCTACAATAACCTCGCAACTCCCCACAAACCTCTTTTGAGTCAAGACCTCCATTTTCAAAAACGCTGATCTCCCCCATGAAATCTGTATAGTATAGGGTGAAAGTACACAAAAGACCAGATTTTATGGTCCGTAACACATTTTTCACGGCCGTGACTTTGGTAGGGTCCTACTAATAGCCATTGATGAATCTATCCTCCATTAATTTATCTAGTTCTTTTTTTGAATCCTGTTATAGTCTTTGCCTTCACAACATCCTCTGCCAAAGAGTTCCACATATTAACTGTGCATTGTGTGAAGTACATCAGTGGTGCATGAAAATATCTATATTACAATGTGGAATGCAGTTTGCTAATGGTGGAATAGCAGGCCTCTATTGTAATCTGAAATACAGTGTGTAGGTAAAGGGTCTCTGCTATTCTAAAGAAGAGTGCTTTATGTATACCACCATGCTAGAATGTTATAAACCCGAGTGCTGTACAGATTGGGATTTCCCAGAATCCCATTTGTAGAGGATTGTTAAAGCTACTTGTATATTTATCTCAGTGCAAGGCTCTCTACAAGCAGGAATGGAGGAAGCTGGGCAGGACTCACCTGCTTTCTCTACCCATGTGAAGCGCAAGAGTTCTTTCTCTTTCTCATCTATCTTGCTCTTTTCCCTCTAAGCTGTGCATTTCACTCCAGGTCCTCACTCCTAGACTGCTGTTTGTGGGATGCTGCCTCCCCCAATTCAGCTGCTGTAACATCATACTGGTCTTTTGGGGGAGGAGTCTGAATCCTCTCAAGCTGTCTTCAGAAGTTTTCTGTACAAGTTGGCCAAACTTTTACAAGACCAACTGTTCTCATGAAATTTTGGTCCTCTTGCCTGGTGCGGAACCAGTCCAGGATTCCAATCTCCCTCTCTGTATGGTTTTTGGATCTGAGCTAAATACAGGATGAGGAGCTCTGAGTTTTGGGTTGAGACTATCTCTAATAATTTGAAAATCTTTCTTTCAAGGGGAGCAGTCTGTTTAGGGGGAATATAGAACAGCAGTTAAAACTGGAACAAAAGAATTTTTGAAGGCTTCAACCCATAAGAGTTCCTCCTTGACATACTGTAGAGGACTAAACCTTCGAAAGATTCCAGGCCAGCCATTATTACAAGTTTCTGGTTTCTGCTAGTTATATGCAATGTAGAGCTGCAGTGCTCTGAGAAGTCTTTAATCTTGTTGTGATTGCAGGTCAGATTAATTTAAAGGGTTAATCAGGTAAACCTCTCTACTTTGGATTGATTTTTCCCTTTTATTAAATTATTTTTTCATATAAGAAATTACTTCATGGAGCCACGGAAAAGCAAATTTAAATGCCTTAGAGTCTGGACAGTAAGTTTAAAAAAAGTTCTATAATTAACTGTGTTTTATTAAAAGAGCAATAATGAAAAATAATTAGATTCTCAGGAATAATTGCTCTGTATTGTAAAAATAAGTTAAACAAGTGTTTTGAATGATTGGGTGAAAATCAGTCTAATTATTTTTTCATGAACTACGCGATGTGTAATAACATGAGAACACTCCATGCTTATAAAACTAAACTGGCTCTTTATTAAGAGAACTATTTACAGAGGTGCTGTAACTGCAGCTAACATTTAATCCAGGTGCATACAGACTAATTCCTGGTGCCTCCTCCAAAATCTTTCCTCCTGCAACTTGTTCTCCTTCCAAGTTCCATGCAGTCATTGCTAAAGTTATTGCATCATCATCTCATTATTGATTAAAAAACATAGATTGTAAAAGCCCAATTTTGCATACACTTATATGATTAATTTCAAGCATGTGAGAAATCATTGACTTCATTGGAGCTTCTCAGATGCGTAATGTTCAATGCCTTTGTGTTTAATCGGGGCCTGAGAATGTGCCTTGAATAGGAGTTTAACCACAGTAAGAACAGAGACTTCAGCATTTGTCTTTTAATGACTAAAGCCTTTTTAGATTGTACACGTTGTTTAATACAAAGCATATTGCATAGTAAACATAAGTATAGTATAACAAGAACCAGTAAACAAGCTATATCATATGCTAATTTTATTTTTTTCTTCTTCACCTATGTACTGTAGAAATCCATTTAACTTAAAATCCTTTTTAAAACTGATCGAGCTGTTTGTTCCAAGTTAGCAGTAAAAATACAACACTGTTCACCCATTAATAAGTAAAATATGAATGGGTGTAAATGTTTGTTCTAAACCCCTATAAAAAAACAACTCAACAATATTTCAATAATTAAGTGATAGAGTTTCTTTTCAACCCACAAAAATAAAGACATTCATAGTTAAGAGGGGGCTGGTTAGGGGCTTAGTAAACAAAGATAGTGTTGGCAATACTAGGAAGTGTGGGACAGAGAGTAAACAGATAGTCAAATGCTGGGGACCTTTATTTAATTATGTGGATCATGCTCAGCAGCCAGATAGTGGGAAAGGGTATCAGAGGGGGACATCCATTAATTCAGAAGTCATATAATCTAATAAAATTAGGGACTTGGGTCTACAAAAGGGACATACTTAGGAGGAAGGGTTAGTGGCAGGCAATAAAAGAATGTAATGGGTCCTTCATAATTTTAAATTACTTTGGTTGCCATCAAATATCTGTGATGTTTCATCATTTTTATTCTAGACTTCAGTCATTCTCCCCTAGATATATCACAACACGTTAGGAGGAATCCAAGTTGGCGTTGTAAAACAGGATAATGGCCTGCATTTCATTTCGGATATATGAGATTCTTATGCTCAAAGTATTGTAGAGTAGTGAAAGCTTATAGATAAACTAAGTGTGATCTTCACTTCCTAGAAAAGAAAAGAAATGAATTTCATTTTTACTTAGAATTTTACAGAACCAGATAAGTTCACTTGATTAAAAAAAAAAGAATCAATAAATTTCCCACTTCAATGACTTGAATTTTAGCTGATAGCTTTCAATGCTTCGATGTCTGCTAAAAGTGCTGATAAACATTTGCTACTTCTCTGCAATATCGGGGAGAGCTGAAATGTTCAGGTCTGGATCCACCTACATGGGAAATTGCCTCTTTCCATTTTGAAGTGGTATTTGGTATCTGTTTTTCATTAAGTTCATTTCACTTCTGATGTGCTGATAATATTCTTGTGCAAAGGATTAGCAAAGAAATATAAATTAACGATGTTGGGTTGGGACTCACATACCACAACACAGTAGCACCAATTAATTGTATCCATTGAAGCTAAACACAAATGTGTGTCATGTAGTAGCCCTTTCTCATCTGGCTCTGTCACAGGATGTTGATCCTTATTCTAATCACATAACCTCATTGGTCCCAGTCCAGAAGACATTGCTCTAGCAAAACTACACCTGATTTCAATGGGAAATCTGTGTGAGTAAAGATTTTTGTATTGAGCCCTCTCTGTCTTATGCCTACCATCTGTAAAATGGTGATCACAATATCTGCAGAGATGCTGGGAGGCCTAATTGTAGACCCAGAAATATTGGAGAACTATAGGTCAACAAGCTGTGATATAGAACTTCTCTAGTATACTGCTTTTGTGATACGGACTTCCAGTACCAAGAACTTGAGCACTGACTGTGATTTAGCAAACGGAAATCCATTCTGTACACAACCTAAAACTTTAGTCATTGCGAAATATAATGGAGTGTTTAATTTCTTTTGCATCATGTCCCAGAACTATCCTACCTTGGGAAATCCCATCATGTATCCAAAATAATTCTTTTTATATAATCTTTGCCCTTGATATAAAACTAGAAATGACTAGTTCAGAATCTTTTATATGAGAAATTATTATGCAGATGGTACAACAATAGAAATCTAATGGTATTTATTATATTTATTTATTTCCAATGTTTCCTTATCTGTTTATTATGGTTTTATTTCTGGAAAACTTCTAGTGTTATAGAAGAGAGAGAAAAATTCTGAAAGCATTTTCACATCTTCTTCAGCCACATACTCCAAGAAATCTTCATTTTCCAAAAATGTACTCTTGACATGCTTTAGAAATGCATATGCCAAACTTCTTTCTGAAATCAACATTGAAAGTGGATGTTTATAATGGAGATTTCTTTTGACCCATAAATATAACACTAGATCTAAATGGAGAAAAGTATCTCAATGTATTAACACCAGTTGGTTTAAAAAAATAGTATGTCTAATTTTTTTTCAACATTCAATTTTGTCTTCATATTGAAACCTGTCAGGGTTTATTTTAACTAATATAAGTCACTCCTTTATTGACACCAGATATATTTCTTGCTTGAGCGACATCGCCAGCAATACAGATGAACTTGAAGTACATTCCTGAACATTTAAAGCTCGGTTGATAAGAAACGATTCTAAGCACCAGTGGTCAGAGCTTTGATTTGTCTCCCTAGTAAAGAAAAAGGTCATAATTTAAACCTGTAGGAGATCAAAGAAGAAAATTCTATAGATTTCTGTCTACATGATTGATAAAAGTTAAGTGTCTGCTTGGTACCATGATCAAGCTCAGGAAGTAACAAAAGCATTTGTGAGAGGACTGTTTAAGTAGAAGCAAGGTGAAATGGAACCCTGTAGCTCTAAATCTGGCTACTTTGGTTTTGAGACTGAGAAATACTTGGTTCTTGAAAGAAAAGGGTCAACTGAAAACCAATGTGGGCCTTAAATAGCGTACGTTCTTCTTACAGCAGTAGTTTGTGTCACCCTTCTGCCAGGTAGTGTCAGCAGCAAGAAGGGCAGGGTTCAATATCTCAGGGGGTTCCCCTTAATGTTACAAAACAAAATCAGCTCAAGCCCCCACCAGAAAAATAAACACCACCCTTGGTTGCCTCTAACAGGCAATACTTCCCTACTTCCTAGTACTGACTTTACTAAGAGGGGAGGGAACACACAATTAATTTGAGAAAACACTGCAACAATGATTCAGAAGTATGCAAACACTAAGTAAACACCTGCTCAACAGTATCTTGGGCAGTAATCCCTTGCCTCAGTTTCCCATAGACAAATGTCCCTTTCACACACCATTCCCCTTTTCCCTCCTCTGCGCCTGACTCACTGATTTGTTGTCCAAAGTCAGTGAAGTACCAGGGTCCAATGGTGGGAGAGGAGAAGAAGAGTGATGCCTCTACTTCTGCCCTCCTTGTGGCTACTCATCGCTGCCACCTCTGTTTGCCACTGCCTTTACCTGCCATGCTGTGTTTTGAGGTTCCCACACCCAGCCCAGTTCTTAGTGATTTTAGTTCTTAGTGATGTCACTGGGTAATGGGGAACCTCACTGTTGCTGCCTTCTCTGCACTGCTTTTCACTGCAGCGTGGCCCCCACACCAGGTGTAAGGCCAGCCCCCTAGACTGGCCTATCTATGATTTAATCTCTTAACAATTTCTAGCTCAGTAAGTCTAATCAGCTCTTTCTTTACCCGTTAGAGGGAGAGGGTCAAATGTTCTCTGTTCTTCACTTCAGTTTTGCATCACTACCCCATGCTCAGCAAGTGAGGTTACATTGATAGCTCCCCCCCCCCCCCCCCCAGTTAGGGCATATTAAATACAGTTCTGCTGACCTTTATTCATACAATAAAGATAACATTTAGTTACCTCTGCACCCAATACTTAAGTGAATTTTAACTTAAAACAGCCAAAACTGATCACTTTAGCAAAGTAGGTATATCTATGGATCATGTCAGCAAAGTAGTGTGTCTATACAAATATGGTCTTCTCCTGAGGTCTTTTCCCCCAGCTCATCAATAGATGGCAGGAGAGAGCTCATGTACTTGCTTACATCTGTAATTGCTTTTTATCTTCGAATATTCAGTTGTGAGGATTTAAAGTCAGGGTCCAAGAGACAGGTCAGCATGTTAAGCTTCACCAGTAAATTACTGTTGAATTTCTCATTTTTTTAGTAAAGCTTCCATTGGCACTTAAAACAAACCATAGTGTAACATTTAACATTTTTTTTCATAATCTTTCAGTTTGGGTAGGTAATGCATTAGAATTTTAGGAAAGGAATTACTTGACATATATATTATTAGAAATATCTGAAGATATGTCAGAATTGTCTTTCTCAATTGATGACAGAGTGAAAATAGCCTTTTCTCTATTACTGTTGTATGCTGCAGTGCTAATATTATATCCACTCAGCAATCCCATATTCTGTGCCATAATCATATGCTGCCACATGCTTCCTTGTGGTTTCTTTGCCTACCAGTTGAAAGGGAGTTGCTGACATCTTAAGAATTAACTCACCTTTCATCACCTTTTTGCTTTTCAAGATTCACTTGTGGAATTAAGGGGAGTATAAGTCATTTACCATCTATTTAATATGTTGTGATTGTTAGCTTTGAGCCTGAAGGGACCTCCATCTTTTGATAACTTTGCCAGTTGTGATCTGTATCAATTTTCTTTTAGAAGTTCAGATAAGGATTGTGTTAATCCAGCTGCCTGCACACATTATTAATAAGTACTCTCAGTTCAGTGCACAGTAGAGATGCTCTTTTCCTTAGAGTTTATTATGGTTGCTGTTAATTGTACAGGCTCAGCAGTGTTCTAGATAATTTACAGTATGCTATGCGCACAGTTTCATTTGTGATCTGCATATGTCAGCCTACAAAACCTTTGACATAATTTGTTAACCCTCAAGTACGCATGGTCCTTCTGGGGAAAGAGCACTGTGGATTTGCAAACCTGTTCTAACGTTTTGTTTCTGCCACATACCTCTTGATTTCGTTCTGAATGTGTCTGTGCAGGAATTGTGTTACGTCTGGGTCACCGAATGCTTCATAGCTGGGAGTGAGGACATGCAGGGATGGAGGGTGGGTTGGTTGGTGTAAGCTAACAGCATAGTTAGTATTACTTTAAGTTCCAATGGAAATAGAAAGGTAGAAATCAACTGCAGGGTGTCCTCTGCAGATTTGATTTCTCCTTTCTTCTGATTTAATAGGTTTGGGAAGTGTATTCGTGTTAGAGTTCTCCTTGACCAAAAGGAAGTTCCAGTCTTTGCTGCTAACTGGAAAATTTCATTTTGAGTCAGGTGGACAGTGTTGATAGGCCAGAGCCTAATGTTGCCAACCCTAAGCATTGAAAATAATGAGTCATGCATCCAAACATCGTGAGATTGATTTAAATATCATGAGATTTATAAAACAATTATACATTTGGAGTTTTTTAATTTCCTTCTGGGTTTAGAACTTTAGGGTATGCATGGGTCATAATTTCAATCTTTTCTCTGCAGCCATGAGGAATAGAAACTTAATGTTTTTTCAAATGATATATGACAGTCTCATGTAGACAAATAGTTGCAGGAACTGTGGCTTTAAGAAAAATGCCAAAGGGACTCTGGAGTTGAACCCTAACCATGTCTTGAAAGATTCAATCTTTTTGGAAGCTTAATTTATGCAAAGGTCTGTTCCATGCTGGGAAGACTGAATTTAAGCTGGAGGCCTGTCAGAGGCCTGCACCATCCTGAAAAGAATTTGTTTAACTTTGACAAGGTATTGTTATAACAAAGGAAGGTTTTATTTGAGCAGGGAGCTATATTGTTATGAGTTGCTAAGGGAATCTTTGTAACCTATGTTATTTCAGCTCGTACAGGATGTAACATTTTGAAAAAGTGTATTTTTCCTTACATTTTTAATGCTTCTGAATCTTTTCTGTTTCTCCCCTTCATGGTATGTGAGTCTATGCCCACAGTTCACTCTGGGATTGTCCTGGAGTCTCCAGGAATTAAAGATTAATCTTTAATGAAAGATTATGTCATGTGATGAAACTTCCAGGAATATGTCCAACCAAAATAGGCAACCCTAAAACAATCACATAGCAGTTTGGTTCATGACCTGCCAAACCTTTACCCATGAGTGATCCCCATATAAACAGGCTCTATTAAGTCAATGGGACTTGTTTCTTGAATAAAGACTATTTCTGTGAGGGTCGGTTTGCAGGATCAAGCCAGTAATTACATAATCAGTACAATATTTAAGCCCAGATAGCTTACATGTCAAAGTTACCATCATAGAGGCAGGTTATAGATAGTTTTTTTTTTCCAACTGCATCTTTGAAAAAAGTATATTTTTTCAGTTCTAGTATTTCTTTTTTTTTTATACTAGTAGAGTTTAGAATATTGGAGTCTTTTTGATCTTTTCCTGTGCTTTAAGATACCCTTTTATTATGTTGTCAGATCTGAAATATTGTTGCAACCGTTGCCATACTTCACGTGTTCACTATGTTTGCATTGGATTGTTATATCTCCTTGTATACTATTCAGTACTGATAACCTCTGAGATTCTTGACTTTGTAATGTGTAAGAATTTCTCAGCTGTCTCCTCTGTATTTGTGTACACTGTTGTGCTATGATTGTAGGGATTGAAAATCACATTAGTTAGAGGCCTGGGGCTTCCAATATTCAGTTATGGTCAACTGCCAAAAAGCTGGGGGACCAATGACTAGTTTAGGATTCAAAATATTGAAGAGTACCATGTATAGAAACAAATGTTGTTTTAGGAAGTGAGGATTTCTGGATCTCCAGTAATCTAAAGCGTTAATTTCTTGCCCAGGCAGCTTGTTGAAATACTGGACATTAACTACCCATCATTTAGATTACAATCTTATTTTTGTTCCATTTCAGTACCGTCATGGTTTCAACAATGTATATTTTGAGAAGTATTAGTACGAATGACTACTTATATATCATCTGCATGTTTGGAGCTTGGAATTTCAGCTTTCAAAATGTACTAATCCTGTACTGCCATTAACATGTTGTATGGCCTAAGGCAAGTCACTTAACCCTCTGCCTCAGCTTCCCCATCTGTGATTGAGACTGCAACTTCACCAGGGCTATTGAGAGAACTGATTAATTAGCCATGACTAAACTGTAAACATCAGACTTTTTTTTCCACCTAGCAGAACAACTATTCTTTGAGAGAAACCAAAATTACATTATTCAACTGAAATGTACAGAATTAATCTATATAAGCAGATGTTAGCGGTGTAGGAATTTGACCAAGACCCTATGTCTGACTCTCTTATTTATGTAAAATGTACCAGTGGAATTTTAAAAAAGAACCCTCTGGATTTATTTCATCCTGGTTTTATTTGCCCTTAACATAGTGCTGGTGCATTGGTTTGTTATTAAATTGGAGAGAAAAGTTCTGTATTGAGAGGCATTAACATCATCTTTTGCATAAAATGTGGCTGTTCCTTCAGGTTCCACATTCCAATATGGATCAGATCTCACCTTGCTTCTTTCATGAGATATAGTAAGAGTACTGGAACAATTTGATTTGTCTGCATTAACATTTTTATTTAGTTACTTAGGAACCTTCACCTCAGATGTGGCATCTCATTTTCACTGAGGTTTTGTTTTTCCCATTTTCCACCAAGTTAACCAAGACATAAGGAAGTAAATATAAGAAATGTAGATTCTTTGGCTTTTTGCTTGTTATAATCAGTCAGTGACACATAAACCCTAATAAATTCTCCATCTTAACAGCCATGTCTTCAAATGGTAGCACTGTAATTTCATTTTTCATGTAGTCTTATGTAGACAGCCTCACTGGGGTGTTTGAGTTCCAAAGTTAAACATGAATGTTTTTTATGCTAGATTGGTTAGTTGCTATTTTGTTTATCATTTGGATAACTTGCTCAATAAGAAATCTTTGAGATAAAAACAAAATGTCAAATATTATTAAAGACATTCTTGTTACCTATTCTCTTCACATCAGCGTGTCATATTTTTGCAGCACATGCATTTGAAGTGTGTAAAAAACGTATTGTTTATTTCCCACCAATGTGGTCTTGAGGGAACAATGGAAAGAATATATATCTCTCTGATTGAGAAAGGTGAATGATTACGCTTAATAAAAATGTGCAAAAATCTTTGAGATATGAGTGATGGGAAAGGCAAGGTTGAAAAATGTCAGGCTGGTGATTGAGTGATTTGAGAAAACGAGTACTCATCAAATGCCATATATGTGTCCATTATTTTTACAATTTTAGTTTATTTTAAGATATCTGTAGAGAGAAAATCTTAATTTGTATGTGTTTGCCAGAAGAATCTCACAACAGCTACCAGGAATTCAATGTGATGGGAGTTAAATAAATGTATTTAAGCCTTTATCCAAAGTGAGTAGTATGGATTTTCTTTTAATAAAATTTGAAATGTGGTTAAAAATCCACTTGTTCTAGGACTGATGCCAAAAAAATCAGCTCTGACATCTTTTTAAAGCACTACTCTGCCTGTAGTGCTGTCTATGCATATTATAACGGTAAAAAAGTTTTCTTGCCTTTTTTTTTACTTTTAAAAACTCTGTTGCCTGCAGCATTGCACGCTGGAACAATGCAAGCTGTCAAAGACTAGATAACCAATTTACTTGGAAAATGAATTAATGCTTTCCTCATCTGACATTAATTTTGTTGGAATTGTTTCTCAAGTGGAAACTGTTGGCTTTGAGTGTAGAATAGTAAGAGTTACTACTTTTGGCTCAACAGGCTGAAATGCCAAGAATACGAAGCCATGTCACCAGTGTGACTGGAATATCAAGTGACAAGCCTGCATTACATACATGGTTTAGTCCTGTGTGTGAAATAATGAGCACATTGATCAGGTATTAAAACTTGTGCTTATTAAGAAAATTCACTGTAGGAAGCATCTATATGGATTATTTGATGGAACCAAGAACATATTAATTGGACTGTCACTAATATTTTGTGTTGGATCTCCAGTTTGCATTTTCTCTGTAAAGATATTATCTGATTTCTGAATAAACTGCTGTTTATATACTACTCTGGTGGCAGTTGGTCTAGCCTGATGGGTTGTTCCTATGAGTGTCCCCCAGCTGGCCTCCTTTGAGCTGGATATATAGCCCTTTAAATATTGCAGCACTGGGTAACAAGGGGCAGTTTTTCTCCCTTGCATATATCTCTGTTGGGAGGTTCTTCCCATCCATGTACTGATGTGTACTTCTGAAGCATAACCACTAAGCATTCCATTTGCACAAACCTGTTACATTTTATTTTTGTACCAGGCCCAGCTTAGCCTTTGCAATATATTGTATAGACGTTGCATCTTTTAACACCAAATTCTGTTCAAGTTTGTAGCTTCATATTCCCTGTTCATTAATGTGGATAATATTTTATGGGCTATTTGGTAGTGAGGAAAAATAGTTATTGTCTCACAAGTTAGGTAATTTAGAGAAGGAGTAGTTCTTGTCATCAGAAAGCAGTGAAAGCCACAGTAGAGATGCCAGATCTTGGACCTGTAGCATCATCTAACTTTCTTTCCTAATGTGGAATATTTACTGACTTTGACTAGTCCAGTCCAGCAGGGTGCTGAGCACTCCATATAAGGTGCTAAATCTTCAACTTTGATTGACTCTAATGGCAGCTAAGGGCACTCAGTACCTTCCAGCAGCTACGCATCATCTCATAGGAACGAGTCCTAGGGAATCAGCAAGGTCTTGGCATTTTATTGGCTGAGGTGGCCATGGGACTATTGGAGGAACCTTCAGGTCTGTCTAATTTGATTAGGTCCTAAAAGTGATGTTGGGAGAGGAATGCAACAGCAGCCCTCACTTCCTGTAAGAATTATTGTGTTCTTCCCTTTACCTGTTATTTCGATACATTCAGTAAAGTTCTGGCAAGTGCTCCAGTTTTTCACGTTAGATCTGTGTTGTGTCACAGAAAACTCTGGGGATTCTTTTTACCTGAAAGTAAAATATAGCTTCATCCATTCCTTATCACAATGTGGCTTGGAGGGCTAAAGAAGTTTCAGTTTGACTTGTGCAGGTGTATAATGTATCAATTATTGTGTGTAGTGGTTAATTTGGAAGTTGTCACAAGCTAACAGCCATCAGAAGCAATAACATGGCTACTTGTTTATTGTACCTTTTCTAAGCTGTTATTTTGACTCATTTTAAAAACATTATAAACATTGGCCACCCTTAACATTTTGACATTTAACTCTTTAGACTAATCATAGGAAAGAGAAAGAGAATAAAACAGTGTGTTTCACAAATGTAATTGTTACAACTAGAGCTGGTACATATATTAATTGTGAAAAATATATTTTTCAGATTTGGCCCTTTCTTTCAATGTTTTAATAAAAATCGTAATCAGTTTGTGAGGAGTTAAAGTTACCCTGATGTCCTGGCTAAATTTCAGTAGGGTATTTATTTTACACTGGGCCAGACATTTAAAGGTATTTTGGCACCTATAGATGCAGATAGGCTCCCATTTCAATGGGAGTTAGGCACATAGGCATATTGAAAATACCAGTAGGCACCTGTCTGCGTCTTTAAAAACTGGCCCACAGTCCATATCTAAAATTCCCCCTCGCAGCTTGAGATAGAGGAGGTAGTCTTCCCTTTTCATTGTGAATTGCTGTTGTATGCAGTTTAAAGGGTACCACCATTCTCCATAGAGGTGGTTGTAGATATTCCTGCATATGTACAGTTAATCTGCACAAAGTGCAACGTGAGGTAGGTAACAGGTGTGTATGTCTGTGTGCATGCAGTGTGCACCTGTGTGCTCGCACATGCATATGCAGTGATTTAAAGCTCACCTTTGCTTCTCGCTATTCTGTGTAGAGCTGATCCCTCTGGGCTTTGGCAGAACAGTCTTGAGAGCTGCAACAACCATGGGAGGCCAAAAACTCATCCAAGTATTGGTGTAGTATAGGGGCATCCTAGCTGTGCACTATTATGTGCCTTCTTTTCCTATTTATGCTCACAAGGAGTATAAGTAGCATAAAAGCCCTTCATCTGGTCTATGCCATCTGGGTATACTGGGGTGATCCTCTGTATTGCTAAATCAGAGTTAATGCCAGATTATTTTGGTAATACAGAACACTCCGCCAGAGGATCTGACTCATAATTTATAATCAGTTTTTGAAGTTTGTCCAGTGCCTTTGATGTACTAAATAAATGTCATTTTTTATCAAGACAATATCAGAGGATAACTCAGCCCACACTGAGAGTTCATAAATCCAGATTTAGGAAGTCTGAATTGAGAACTCAGTTATCTCTAATTGTGCCTTGTTTTTATGACAATTTGGACAGCTAATCTTTTTCTAGTTTTGCTGTTTTGCTAAATATGAGATCTTAAATGTTTGCACTTTTCTACTCCCACTTTGATCTTTGTACCATGGATTTATTTTACCTTGTGGTCTATTGCTCCCCACTGATTACTGCAGTGTCATGTCTCTCATGTTTAATATTAAACATTCTAGTGGTTCCACTCTCTGTATTCTCTGCTGAGTAGAAGAGACTAGTAACCACTGAAATTGACTAAGTGCATGACCCTGCAGTGCAGGATTGGGGGTCCTGAGAGTTGAGGCCTTAGTAACTTGCAGAATTGGGCCCTTGGTTACTCTGCTTCTAGATTTAAACAAAATACCCACCTTTTTCTAGTAAGGAAGGCATAGGTTTCATGGTCAGTTGCTAAACAGGAATTGTTCCAACAAGGCATGAAACATTCATTTAATTTTCTATTTAAATTATTTAAAAACTATCAAAACTGGATACAAGTTCAAATCCGTATATTAGGCAAACTAAATACTTGTGCATGTGCTCTCTAAGCCTAGCTTTTTAAAGAACCTTCAAATATCTAATTACCTTGGAAACATTTTTTAATAAACCAAATTGAGAAAGATCAAGTACACAGTAGTATGTTTCAGTAGTATTCATATTTTTTCTTAGAGCATTCACATAATCTTTTCCCTTTATTATCGTTGGAATGTCACTTTATAATATATTAGGTGCTCAACAATTTTATTTGTCATTTGCAATGACAACATGCAAGTACTGAACAAAACAACATACTGTTCTTAATAGTAAAAAGATCAAAATGACATATTCAAGGTTTTGTTTAGAAACTGTATTTTTTTCATATTGTTGAGATACTAATGTCAACAAAGTATAATGTGACATTGTTAATACATGGAGGCATGATTTTTTTTTCAAGTGAATTTAGTGTTAAAGAAAGGTGTGAGCTGGAACTGGATCTGGAAACTTTATATTGTATTTATCCATGGAACAGATACAGTATTCTCTCAGCTATGCCCTGAAACACTCTTGATAAAAATGAGAAGATAGTTTCCTCTGCCAGTGGTTACTGTTTGCAGTGGTTTAGCCGTTTGGTCCTACAATAGGAGAGAGACAAGGAGGGTGAGTTAATATCTTTTGTTGGACCAACTTCTGTTGGTGAAAGAGACAAGCCTTCAAGCTCCATAGAGCTGATCTTCAGGAGCCTAAACCCCATTATCTTTCAAAGATATTTAGGTGCCTACTGATGCAGTTAGGTGCTTACTGGGCTTTTCCAAAGCACCTAGGGACCTAACTCCCATTGAAATCAATGAGTGGTTCCTAGGCACTTTGGAAAATCCCACTATGTGCCTGCCTGCATCTGTAAGAGTCTAAATACCTTTTAAAATCTGGGCTTTAGTCTATCTGTCCTTCAATTCCCTTTCTATAAAATTGGGATAAAAGTACTGGGAGGTGCTCAGATAATACGGTAATGAGGGCAGGGCTGGATTATGTGGGCCCAGGGCTATTAGATTTTGTGGGGCCCCGTATACAAGTCTTTTTCCTGGGAGGGAGTTTGGTGCAGGAGGGGGCTGAGGCAGGGGATTGGAGTGCAGGAGGGGGTGCAGGGTCTGGGAGGGAGTTTGGGTGCAGGAGGGGAATTCTGATCTGGGGTAGGCAGCTGGGGTGCAGGAGGGGGTGGGAGGTATAGGCTCTGGCGGGGAAGCACTTACAACAGGTGGCTCCTTTCTGGCAGTGCAGCAGGGCTCAGGCTGCCTTCCTGCCTGCCATAGCCCAACACTGCTCCCAGAAGCATCTGGCTCCTAGCACATCTCTGTGGCGCCTGGGGGAGGGGGACAGCGTGTTTCCGTGCGCTGCCCGCGCCTGCAAGCACCATCCCTGTAGTTCCCTTTGGCTGGTTATCGGCCAATGGGAGCTGTGAGGACGGTGTTGGAGGCGGGGGCACCATGCGGAGCTGCCTCCCCCCTGCCAGGGGCCACAGAGACATGCTAGCAACCAGCCGCTTCCAGCAGTGGCATGGGGCCATGGAATGCTGGCAGCCTGCCTGAGCACCCCACTGCGCCACGGGACTTTGAGCGGCCCGGAGTTGGAGATCATTGCCTGTGATCTATTTTTGTGCCCCACCCCCGCCTTGATCCAGGGCCCTGAGCTGCAGACCCTAAAACCCCTGCATTAATCTGGCCCTGAATGGGGGCTATATAAATACCTAAAGATAGATATAGATTGGATGGCTCAAAAACTTTGTAATAATAGATTGAGCCTTTCATGTCTTGTTTAAAAGTTTGAATCCATCTCTGAGTGATTCACTATTACCATTCTGTGTCTGTTGAAGTCATATGTGAAATTCATTTACATGCTTTGTGTGCGATTCTTCAAAGCCTTTATCACCCAAGTAGTTCTTACTCAAATAATTCAATTTAAATCAGTAGGATTATGCACAGGAGTAGACCTGGTCTACACACTGGTATAACTATTTTGGATAACTGTGTGGTGGTTGTGGTTTTTGTTTTGTTTCATTTATTTTAACCAAATAGTTATGCCAGTACAATCCCTAGTGTGGATGTAGCTATACCAGTATATTTTATTCCCTTCCCATATGGGAATAGCTATATCAGTATAAGCCCATTTATACTAATACAACTGCTTCCACACTGCTTTAACTATACCAATATGGTCAGCATGATACAACTTTGTGTATAGACAAACCCTAGATGTTTAAAGCATTATAATTCAATCCCTAATGATTTGGTGTCCTCATTTCTAAAATTAGCAGCTTTGCTGGTAATCTTAGCAAATGGCCAAAATACTGAGTGGACACTAAAAATGAACTTCCTTTGTACTACTCAGTGTGATCTCTCCAGGTCAGGGTTTGAAACGCATTAGTGGAGAAGTTTAGACTGCCACAATTCAGGATGCAATTTTTTGCTGATAAATAAGATGACTTCACTGTCCAAGGCTGTCAGTTCAGCAATTTTCCATGAAATAAAAGAGAAAATATTGGCATACTGACCTTAACCGTGTCCCTTTCAAGATACATCGACTGATTTTTTTTTTAGTCCTTTTTTATACAGAAGAAAGCAGAAAGGTGATATCAGAGAAAGAACTTACTACAAAGTTTGTTATACTTTATTTACTTATATAATATATATTTAGTACTTCAAAATGAGCATTTGCAAACAGCTAATCATTAGTATGCATTTCTTTGTGAAGGCAATATTATATTTTAAGGGATCTATTTTCTTCTAAATACAGGTGTGGATCCCATTATCGATAGTGTAAGTTACACAAAGTGCACATCAAGAACAGGATAAACCTGTCTGTTCTTTTTGACTTACTAAATAATGACAATTGAACATCTGCCAGATAAATAATAATGGTGAGGGAGAATATACGCAAATGAGCCGTTCTCCGCACACCCGAATTCTGGGAAGACAGAAATGTTAACCTATTTATTGATAATACACTCTATCTGTAAGAGGTATTTAGCTGGATATGTTTGATAAAATCAATTTTATAATAAAAATTAAGAGAAATAGTAAAAGAAACCAAAGGCATAAAAAATGAGGTAGTTATATCTGATGAGCTAAAGAAGACCTTTATAGTGGGATAAGGATAATTATATGCTATGTGCATCAAAAGATTACAGGAAAGGCTTTATAGTATACTTCAGACCCCAGAAGAGCTCTGTAAAATTGTAGCTGAATATAAATAAAATATCCTAAAATGACTTCAATATTGAGGGCCTAGTTCTTTTTCTCTATATTGAAGGCAATTGAGTGAATGAAGCATTGTGCATATTGATGTACTTATGGAGCTGATGAAAGATCCCCTTCTCCCTACTTTCTCCCCCTCTCCCCTTCACCACTACTCTGCACAAAATTGATTGGCTGGGGACAGGGAGCGCTGCTCCAAAACAAGGGCACCAAATTAACTCTGACCCCCAGGAGGGTTTGAGTGAAGGAGCAGATGGGATGCGGGATGGTGGACCAGCCCAGGAAAATTTGGAGAGAAAACAAAGAGGCAGGAGCCTTGAGCTACAGCAGGGAGGAGGAGGGAACTGCTTGGAAGAGAGCCAGCTGCTTGCAAAAGCAGATTGTTATAAATGCCCAGCCGGGAGCTTACAGAACACCTGAGACCACACATAAGAACTCACTATTCTGAGCTCACACTTCATGTCAGCATCAGAGTGCATGGACAGGCTGGACTAACCCAAAGGTGGGAGGAAATTGCATTGACTGGAACAGAGGATATATGTGTGTCGAGCCAAGCATGGGGGGCAGTGAATGGGGGCCTGTCTTGCTGTATGCTGTGCCAGGGAAAAGGGAATCTATGAAGCCCTGACTAGAGAGCCTGACATGGGTCTACTTCTGGCTTTGCCTGGGTTAGATAAAAGTGTTGTTCGATTGTTATGTGTGGTACTTGCTCCACGGGTAACTCTGACGCCCCCCACTCCAGGTGTTTGTGCAGAAGTGAGTGGCTGGAACCTGGGACCCCTTCCCAATCCTGCGACCTCCCTACCTGACATACTATTATTGCTCTAACACACAAGTAATTACATGAAGAGGAAAAAATCAACCACATTTCATAATTTAGACCATCTTGAGGTTCTTGGGCGAGATGAGCTTCCACTCAGGGGCAGAAAAGGGAACCAAATGGCCCCTTGCTGCGACACTATTTCAAGAGACATCCTGTGAAGCCTTAGAGAGCTAATTGGGTGATCCTTTTTGGTCCTTCAGGGCACCTCAGCAGTCAAATTCTGCAGATGACAACAGCATTCATTGCAAAAATTAGAGGACAGTCTGTTTGTATCAAACAGCAGAAGCATGAGGATATGCAGCCAAGAGATGACAGGAAAGTATCTGTGCCAAAGACAACTTCTGGAAAAGAGTCCTTGTATCTCCCATCTGGCAGTGGGAACTGCATGGAACAGCAAGGAAAAATAAGCACCCCTCTTTAAAGCGAGTGTACCAAGGAGCAGACTCAGTTCTCTTCAGTGTAGTAACATGACTGGGAGACAAGCATACTTGTCAAAGTATACATCAAGCCTACTGCAGGACTGTACTGACACACTGACCTGCCCTCACATGTGCACGCATGCACAGACACATAGAGCCATTAACAGACCTGTTTGGGAGGAGAGGGGAGGATATATGAACGAATGGATACAATGAAATGGAGAGGTAGAACTCTCAGGCGTATTTGTCCTCACTAACCTATTTGCTGACTTCATACGTATATTGAACAAGAGGGTCAACAAGAAAGAATCCTGTAGTGTCCCTTAAGCGTGACTGTCAGCTTGTTGAGCAACTGTCCAGTCCTATCCTTTGGGATCTCTATGTTCTGGATTAGTTTGTATATGCCCACTGGTGTTGAGACATAATTAATGCTTGTAAAGCACTTTTCAGTCCTTATATGAAAAGCACTTTACAAGTGCAAAGTATAATTTATTTTTATTGCATTGTCTGGACTCTCAGGGCATGTCTACAACAGGAAAATGGTCATGTTTTGAAACCACATATTTTCATTAACACAATTTTAAAACAGACTTTGCACCTAATCTAGACAGGACAAAGCCACAATTAAGAACATATTACTTCGTCACAGTCAACCCTAGGAGCTGTGCACCCTAAAGTGCAACATTATCTAACATGCAGTAAAACACAACCATTTATCTTATTCTAGTAATGCTGTTGGAGCCAGCACATCTTTGCTAACCTGGGAGAGTCAGTATTTCAGTTTTGTCATTGTGTGTGATTGATATGAAATTCCAGATACAGAAATAAATCTAGTCATTGTACAAATCCTTCTTACAGCTTGTGGTGGTACTTTATGAACTAGGGAGCTTAGGCTGTGCAATCATACATGAGTTGGAGAAGATCAAAATGGTAGAAAAGACATAACTTCCATGGCTCAGAATAGTTGTTCTTAGATTCAGACCCCGTTCTACGCAACAGGGCTATGAAATTATGGATTTGCATGGAAGAGCCATCCTGAAGACTGCCCTGCAGAACACAATATAATTTGGACCATTGAACACTGTTGTTCATTATGCTCAGGGCACATAAGCACGGATATAAGTTGTGAAAATTGCAGCTCATGACAATACCCTGCATCAGACACCCTGCAACAGCCACAAATATTCTGGGGATGGCTATGGCTGATCGTGTGCTGGCCCCTTATTATATAAAAGGATACAGTAGGAAAAATGAGTTGATTTCCCCTCATATCAACAGCTGTGAGAGTTCCAAGAGACGGGGTGGGATCCTCAGAGGGGACTTAGGAGCTACAATGCTTAGCCTAACTTTTAGGCACCCTGCCATCAAGTGGAATACACACCCCTGAGTTAGGGCACCCAGGCTCTCTATACAATACAGGGGGAGAGTTAGAATCCTAAAACAGGATTCACAGAGGCCAGCACAGAGTTGAGAGCTGCCTAAGCTAGCCAGAAGGCTATAAAGTCATTCTCAACTTTTCTCTGGCCCAATTACTCTTTATTCATACAAAATGCAATAATATAAACAGGAGAGATAGTGACCTGTACCCCAGAGTCCAGTAGGTAGGACATTCACCTGGGAGGTAGGAGACCCAAATTCAAGTCCCTGCTCCACATCAGCTAGAGGTGGGATTGTCACCTGGGTCTCCCACACCCTAGGTCAGTATTCTAACTAATGGGCTAAAGGTTATAAGAGGGGGCCTGTAGACAAGCTCTGAGCACATCTACTGGGTTGGGCCCTGCAGGTGACATCGGCATGGGAATGCCTACTTTGTGAATCCTCCTAGGACTGACGCATGAGTTATGTGCAGAGCTACTCACATAGTGTTGGGACCGAGGCAATTGTATGCATGCCCAGCAGCAAAAAACTAGGTGCCTTGAGGGACTTTACCAGTGGAAACTTGGACACCTAAGGAGTTTAGGCACCTGCAGGGCTAAGTGGCAGCTGAGCAGGGGTTTTGAGGATCTAAATTTTTAACTTAGGTGCCTAAAGTGGTAGTCAGACACCTAAGTCCCCCTTGTGAATCTGACCTACAGTGTCCCTACAGTGTCTAGCTATGCTGCTGCACCATGGAGGTCATTGTTATGATTCTCATTTTCTGTAAAAGGTCCTGCCTACATAGGGCAGGTTTTATGTCTTCCCCACAGTTGAATGGAGATTTTAGTGTACTTGTCCCATTGAATTTAATGAGAGTTGTGAAATTAAAACCTCTCTCAATTCTGTAACAATTTAGATGTATCTTTACACACTTCAGTGTTCACTGTAGATCAGTGGATCCCAACCTTTTCTCTGCCACAGTACACCTTGAGCTCCAGGGGCTCTTCCCCTGGGCCCCTAGCCTGCAGCTGCAAGAAGGAAGGGGAGGGGCAAAGGAGCCAACTAGTTGCTCACACAGGAGCGGAGGAGGGACGAGAGGGAGACTGAGCTCTGATTGGTTGCTCCTCCCCTAGACAAGGCGGGGCAGTGAGGCAGATGGCCAATCAGAAATCGGTTCCCCCCCCCCGCCCCTTGTTCTCACATGTAATTTAAAAAAAAATTCTGTGGCACAGCTGTTCGGGCCTGACAGCACACTAGTGTGCTGCGACATACCAGTTGGGAAACATTGCTGTAGTTAATGGTGACACAGCCTCATTTGTAGTGGTATAAAAGGAATAATTCTGAATGTTCCTTGGACTTTGTATTTTCTTGCTTAGTTAAAATCTTCTTTTGTTGAATGTGTTTAGCTTTAAGTGGGAAAAATATAAATATCCTTTAAAACATACAAGATACAAATATCACAACCACAGTTGATTTTTGGCTGCTTTCAACTGCTTCCTTATGTCCTTCCCACCACATGTTCCTTCTCATTCTCCACACAGGTTCTTATTGACTTGTTTTTAAAGAAAAAAGTTAACAAGTTCTTTTGGCACTTTTACCTTATCCTCTTCCTTTTCCTTCATCAGCAACATTTAAATTTCTCATCTGCTCTCGACCCTCCTTCCCTCCCGAACCTCTCCCTCTCCTCTGGCTCATTCCCTTTGCAGCACAAATATTCTTGAGTCTCCACTATCATTTTTAAAAGATCTCCACTGAGCCAGAGGAGAGGGAGACATTAGGAAGGAAGGGAGTGTGGACAGCAGATCGAAATCTCAATGTTGGTGATGGCCAAGGGGGAGGAGGATAAGGTGAAAGTGCCATAGGAACTTGTTAATTTTTTTCTTTAAAAGAAGACCTGAAGAAGAGCTCTGTGTAGGTAGAAAGCTTGTCTCTTTCACTAACAGAAGTGGGTCACTCAGCGTGTTTCGTCCTCCCAGGGTATGTTCCGGGCAGTTCACTTTCTGCCCTCTGGTCTATGCCCACTGACTATTACCCAGGCCTGCCCTCTAATACGGATTCCGGCTCAGGGGCCCTCACTTCAGTAGCCAAGGCCTGCCCTCATAAATCCAGATCAGCTTGTTCCTCCTCAGCTGGGCTCTTAGGCCTGGTCCACACTAACCCCCCACTTCGAACTAAGGTACGCAAATTCAGTTACGTTAATAACGTAGCTGAATTCGAAGTACCTTAGTTCGAACTTACCGCGGGTCCAGATGCGGCAGGCAGTCTCCCCCGTCGATGCCACGTACTCCTCTCGCTGAGCTGGAGTACCGGTGTTGACGGCGAGCACTTCCGGGATCAATCCGGGATCGATTTATCGCATCTAGACAAGATGCGATAAATTGATCCCAGAAGATCGATTGCTTATCTCCGGACCCAGAAGTAAGTGTAGACCTACCCTTACTCAGTCAGGGAATTACTTAGCCACTTGATTCCCCTCAGCTGTGGGTTAATTAGCCTCTTTCTCAATCCACATGATCCCCTTCGGGGCAAGTTTGGGATGAACACCCATGACAAGTGCCTGTCCTATCATTCTATCTTGGTTCCTCTCCAGTTTCTGCCCTCCAGTTTCTGCCCCCTCCAGTTTCTGCCCTCCACTAGATTCCACTGCTAGTGCTCTCTCCAAAGTCTCTAACTGCTTCTTCCTGACCAAATTTCAGGACATGCACCCCACTGTAATTTCCTTTAACAGATCAGCTGGCTTTCTGTCAACCACAATCTCCTTGAACTGTTGTCCTCCATTGCCTTTCATGACTCTGTCTTCTCTTGGTTCCCCCCATTTCTAAGTATTCATTCAGCATTTTTTTTAAGTTCTTAATTTAAAAAAGTAAAGCATTTTCATTTTTATTCTAGCCATTTCAGTGAGCAAACTGGCGATCATCTTTGTTAACAAATTACTTGCATTATTTGTTTTAAACCAATATTTATTTCTGTCATCTAGCTAATAAGGAAAAGGAATGAAATATGAATTTCAAAGTAATATTTCCCATAAAGAGTTTAAATAAAGTGTGACAAGTCAGCAGATATGACTTCTAGGAAATGTTATCTGTTTGGAGGTGGTGACAGTGACTTTTTATTAATCATAGAGGATATTTTTCTTATTGACTTCTGCTGAGAGATTGTACATATACATATAGGCCTCTGATCCAGCAAACATGTATTTACATCAATAGTCCCATTGAGTTCTTTTGATGTTTCACATAAAGTCATTCACATTCATAAGTGTTTACAGGATAGGGCCATAGCTTGAGCACAGGTAGAGAACAAGTAGTATGACCGTAATGAAATCTTCTGTCCATTGTAATTTGTTCTTTAAAGGTTTACATGTTAATATTAAGCACTTACTTTTAATTTTCCATACGCTTTACAAACATCAAATATTGCGCCATGAAATAGTTAAGTATGATTGTCTCTAAAATCTACACGTTAACTTTTGGGCCAATTTCTGCACTAATTCCCACACAAGCTCAGCACAGTATTGGATCCTTTATATGAACTTGCATAACCCAAATTAAAGTACCCAACTGAAGAACTACAATGTTTTAAAATTTAAGCAAGGCTAGAAAAAGAGAAATCTAGAAAGCAGTGGAGCATGTTGACTAAGAAATAACCTTATCAGCTCACATGAAAAAAATCCCATTTGTAAGTTTTTCAGAACGTAACCATACAATTATAAAATACTATACCCTGTAATATTTCACTCTCCAACAGTTACTTCAGGTAAAGTTTCAGAAACTGCTGAATATGTTCCGAATACAAACATCTAGCAATATCATTTTACTATGAGCCATCCACCCAGATGATACAACTATGGGTACCTTTATATAATATGCTGTCTGAGTGTGTGATCTCATAGCTTGCACTGGTGGCTGACCCCATCAAGTATAAATGCTTGCTTGCTACTTACTTCCTCCCTCACAGCTAACACAGTTAGGGCTCAATTCTGCAAGGTGCTGAAGGCATCCAGGACTCGTTTGATGTCCTGGATGCCTTCAGCTCCCACTAGTGGCATTAAATACCTCACAGATACGCTGAGCACCGTGTAAGATAGAACACTTACTCATTTAGCTTAAGTGTCTAGGAGTTGTACTTCAGTTGCTGATGACTCTGGATTTTGGACTGTGGTGTGTGACTGTATATAGCTATGGGTTCGTTCAGTGCAAAAGCTGGTCAGATTATTTTTTGTGAATACTTTATCCCTATTTTTTTTCTGTTTCTGAATTACCTGTTCTGAACTGTTCAGCAAAGATTTTATAAGAAAAAAAATTAGAGTATGGTTTGTTCACAAACAAGGCACTTTATTTTCTGTTAATTATTCACATCATATCATTGGTCACCAAAGGGTATGTCTACACTACGGGATTAATCCAAATTTACAGAATTCAAATTTTGGAAACAGATTGTATAAAGTCGGCCACACTAAGAACACTAAGTGCGGCCACACTAAGAACATTAATTCGGCGGTGTGCGTCCATGTACCGGGGCTAGCATCGATTTCCGGAGCGTTGCATTGTGGGTAGTTATCCCATAGCTATCCCATAGTTCCCGCAGTCTCCCCCGCCCATTGGAATTCTGGGTTGAGATCCCAGTGCCTGATGGGGCAAAAAACATTATGGCAGGTGGTTCTGGGCACAGCCTCACCCCTCCCTCCATGAAAGCAATGGCAGACAACCATTTCGTGCCTTTTTTCCTGGGTGAACACTGCAGAGTCCATACCACGGCAAGCATGGAGCCCGCTGAGCTCAAGACAGCAGTCATGAACATTGTAAACACCTTGCGCATTCTCGTGCAGTTTATGCTGAACCAGGACCAGAAAAACGAGGCAAGGAGGAGGTGGCGACGGCAGCGCAGCGACAAGAATGATGAGGACATGCACATGGACATGGATACAGAATTCTCTCAAACCGCGGGCCCCAGTGCTTTGGAGATCATGTTGTTAATGGGGCAGGTTCTATCCGTGGAACGCTGATTCTGGGCCCTGGAAACAAGCACAGACTGGTGGGACCGCATAGTGTTGCAGGTGTGGGACGATTCCCAGTGGCTGCAAAACTTTCGCATGCGTAAGGGCACTTTCATGGAACTTTGTGAGTGGCTTTTCCCAGCCCTGAAGAGCTAGAATACCAAGATGAGAGCAGTCCTCACAGTTGAGAAGCAAGTGGTGATAGCCCTGTGGAAACTTGCAATGCCAGACAGCTACCGGTCAGTCAGGAATCAATTTGGAGTGGGCAAATCTACTATGGGGGCTGCTATGATGAAAGTAGCCAAAGCAATCACTGAGCTGCTGCTACGAAAGGTAGTGACTCTGGGAAATGTGCAGATCATAGTGGATGGCTTTGCTGCAATGGGATTCCCTAACTGTGGTGGGGTGATAGATGGAACCCATATCCCTATCTTGGCACTGGAGCACCAAGCCACCGAGTACATAAACAGCAAGGAGTACTTTTCAATGGTGCTGCAAGCACTGGTGGATCACAAGGGACGTTTCACCAACATCAACGTGGGCGGGCCGGGAAGGGTTCATGATGCTTGCGTCTTCAGGAAGACTACTCTGTTTAAACGCTGCAGCAAGGGACTTGAACAACATAATGGCCAACAAGGGTCAGGCTAGAGACTCTTGCCTGTATGCTCGGGGTATTACTGATCGCCATATTTGGGGTCGGGAAGGAATTTTCCTCCAGGGTAGATTGGCTGAGCCTCTGGAGGTTTTTCGCCTTCCTCCGCAGCATGGGGCAGGGATCACTAGCAGGAGGGTCTCAGCCAATTGAAGTCACTAAAACACAGGACTGGGGACTTCAACGGTAGAGTACAGGGAAGGGTCTTGCGGCCTGCAGCATGCAGGGGGTCAGACCAGATGATCATAATGGTCCCTTCTGACCTTAATGTCTATGAGTCTATGAGTCTAAGGGACTTACTTCCCGGACCAGAAAATAACCATTGGGGATGTTGAAATGCCAATAGTTATTCTTGGGGACCCAGCCTACCCCTTAATGCCATGGCTCATGAAGCCATACACAGGCAGTCTGGACAGGAGTCAGGAGCTGTTCAACTACAGGCTGAGCAATTGAAGAATGGTGGTAGAATGTGCATTTGGACATTTAAAAGGTTGCTAGCGATCGTTACTGACTCGCTCAGACCTCAGACAAACCAATATCCCCATTGTTATTGCTGCTTGCTGTGTGCTCCACAATCTTTGTGAAAGTAAGGGGGAGACCTTTATGGCGGGGTGGGAGGCTGAGGCAAATCGCCTGTCTGCTGATTACGCGCAGCCAGACACCAGGGCGATTAGAAGAGCACACCAGGAAGCGCTGCACATCAGAGATGCTTTGAAAACCAGTTTCATGACTGGCCAGGCTACAGTTTGAAATTTCTGTTTGTTTCTCCTTGATGAAAACTCACCCCCTTTATTGACTCATTCTCTGTAAGGAACCCACCTTCCCCCTTCGATCACAGCTTGCTTTCAAAGAAAATAAAGTCACTATTGTTTAAAAATCATTTATTCTTTATTAACTGATTATAAAAAGATGGAGAGAACCCGGGTGGGGTTTGGGAGGAGGATCGGCGGGAAGGAAAAGGCCACTAAAAAAGGTTTTAAAATGACAGCCTTTTGCTTGGGCTGTCCACTGGGGTGGAATGGGAGGGTGGACGGAGCTTCCCCGCCCCCCGCGTTCTTACACATCTGGGTGAGGAGGCTATGGAACATGGTGAGGGGGGTGGAGGATCATACAGGGGCTGTAGCGGCACTCTGTTATCCTGCTGCCATTCCTGAAGCTCCACCAGAAGCCGGAGCATGTCTGTTTGCTCACGTAGCAGCCCCAGCGTTGCATCCTGCCTCCTCTGATCTTCCTGCCACCACCTCTCATCTCGAGCGTCTTTCCTCTCCTCACGTTGGTCCCTCATGTCCTCACGTTGGTCCCTCCTGTCCTCACATTCACTGGCATCTTTCCTATACTTTGAAACCGTGTCCTTCCACTCATTCAGATGAGCTCTTTCACTGCCGGTGGATTCCATGATTTCCGCGAACATCTTGTCTCGCACCTTCTTTTTCCGACGCCTTATCTGAGATAGCCTGCGGGATGGAGGAGGGAGGCTTGAAAAATTTGCAGCTGCTGGAGGGAGGGAAAAAAGGAGAGAATTTTTTAAAAAGATATATTTTACAGAACAATGCTTATACTCTTTCACGGTGACCAACACTATTTACATTACATAGCACATGTGATTTCTGTGCAAGGTTGCATTTTGCCTCTTAATATTGAGTGCCTGTGGCTTTGCTGCTAGAGATCACAGACGCAGGTCCGGGCAACAGAATTTGGCTTGCATGCGGCCATGGTAAGCCATTGTCTTTTGGCTTCTGCACCCTCCTTTCCCACATACCAAGCAAAGCCCGTTGAGTGCTGCAGTTTTCCTGTTAACCTTCAGCAGCAGAAAACAAACTAACCCCCACCCCATCCAATTCTCTGGATGATCGCTTTATCCCTCCCCCCACCACGTGGCTGGTATCAAGGAAGTTCCCTGCAGTAACCAAACTAACATCCCCCACCCCGCCATGAATTCTCTGGGATGATCGCTTTACCCCTCCCCCCACCACGTGGCTGGTATCAGGGAAGATCCCTGCTAGCCAAAGACGAAAAGCTCAGGGCCAATTCCACACCCCCTTGCACTTGGCTAGCTGCAGGGAAGGATTTATTTTCAGCCACAGGCAAACAGCCCAGTAGGAACGGCCACCTCTGTCCTCTTAATTAAATTCCCGTATTTCAACCAGGTTACCATGAGCGATATCACTCTCCTGAGGATTACACAGCGAGATAAAGAACGGATGTTGCTTGAATGCCAGCAAACACCGGGACCATACGCTTCCAGGCTTTGTCATGCAATGATACCAGATTACTTGCTACTAGCATGGCGTGGTCAAGTGTCCTACCATGGAGGACGGAATAAGGCTGCACTGCCCAGAAACCTTGTGGAAAGGCTTTTGGAGTACCTCCAGGAGAGCTTCATGGAAATATCCTTGGAGGATTTCCGCTCCATCCCCAGACACATTAACAGACTTTTCCAGTAGCTGTACTGGCCGCGAATGCATCCCAAGTCCTCAGGGCAAAGTAATCATTAAAAAACGCTTGCTTTTAAACCATGTTTTATATTTTAAAAGGTAAACTCACCTGAGGTCCGTTCCATTGGGTCATGGTCTTGGATACTGGCTTGGGAGGGTACTTCAGTCAGGCTGAGAAAAAGATCCTGGCTGTTGGGGAGAACGGAGTGCTGTGTGCTCTCCGCAAGCTCGTCGTCCTCCTCCTCCTCCTCCTCTTCCCCGTCCGCAGAATGCTCAGGTGTGGCTGATGAGATTAACCCCACCTCAGAATCCACGGTCAGAGGTGGGGTAGTGGTGGCGGCCCTCACTAGAATTGCATGCAGCTCGGCGTAGAAGCGGCATGTCCGCGGCTCTGACCCGGAGCGACCGTTTGCCTCCTTTGTTTTTTGATAGGCTTGTCTGAGCTCCTTGACTTTCACGCAGCACTGATCTGAGTCCCTATTGTGGCCTCTCTCCATCATGCCCTTGGAGATTTTTTCAAAAGTTTTGTCATTTTGTCTTTTCAAACAAAGTTCTGCTAGCACTGAATCCTCTCCCCATATAGCGATCAGATCCAGTACCTCCCGTATGGTCCATGCAGGTGCTCTTTTTCGATAATCAGCCTCCATGGTTACCTGGGCTGATGAGCTATCTGTGGTCACCTGTGCTCTCCATGCTGGGCAAACAGGAAATAAAATTCAAATGTTCGCGGGGCTTTTCCTGTCTACCTGGCCAGTGCATCTGAGTTCAGATTGCTGTTCAGAGCGGTCACAATGGTGCACTGTGGGATAGCTCCCGGAGGCCAATACCATCGAATTGCGGCCACACTAACCCTAATTTGAAATGACAATATCAATTTTGGCGCTACTCTGCTCGTCGGGGAGGAGTACAGAAATCGATTTTAAGAGCCCTTTATTTTGAAATAAATGGCTTCGTTGTGTGGACGCGTGCAGGGTTAATTCGATTTAACTCTGCTAAATTCAAATTAAACTCATAGTGTAGACCAGGCCAAAGTCACATGGAATTTTTTCTTTCCGTGACCGGACGATCTTAGCTTTATAAACAAGAGAGGTCTCCCTTTGTCTGATTGTAAATTAATTGAATATTCCTAATTATCCAATGAATTTATTGTGGAAATAATAAACAGAGCCTTTAAAAATCGCTGTTAGACCACTCCTAGTGCAAATACTATTACAAATATTTGTTCACAGTGCTTTTGGTATCTACAAATATTCTTCTGAATAAAAACTTGCTAACTTAATGCTCATAAATAACTAGGAAAAAGAGGTCATGGATACCAGTGAAACTAATTTGGCAGGTTTTATTTACAAAGGAACACTCATGCTTTTTCTCCTGTATTCACCAAACTGTATTTGTTACACTTAAAATAACCTTTACATTTAAATTACTGATCTAAAGTGATTATGAGGTATTCTCAGAAGTTGAGGTTCATTAATTTAGCTTGTTTAGTAAACTACCCATACATTTTCTCTCTCTGTTTCTGGACTCAACACATATACCATTATAACAGGCTGCTCACCATGCCTCACTACATAAGTTTGCCTAATGGTTTCTGTTCTAGCACCTTCCATCCATGACTCAGAACTAGGGCTGGTCAAACAGACAAAATACAAATGAGATTTCTACAAAACACAAATTTTCACAGTGTGTGCTTCCCTGAAACATTTTTCATTGGAAAACTAGAAAACTTTGACTGAAAAGAAAAAATGTTGTTAATCTCTCAAGTTTTCAACCAGATATTTTGAGGTTTTAAGTTACAGTTTTGGGGTCTTAATTGTTTCAATGAAAAATCAATTTTTCTACTGAACATTTTGACTTTTTTTCATGTTTATAAAAAGTTTCATCTGGAAATATCCATTTTCCAGCCAGCTCTCCTCGGAAGTCATGAGACATTTTGGGATTAAATTTTCCATGACACTATCTTCCTCAAGGTGATATGTTTGGGAAAGTTTGAGGAAAAAGTATTCAGATATTTTTAAGCTCAAGTAGTGTGTGAAGGCAAAGCAGGGAAAGAGGAATAGGATAAAAATAATATTTCTTGCAAATAAAAAAAATTGGCATGTTTTGTTTTAGAGATTTTCAAAAAAGTAAACATATTAGGAGAGATTTTTAAAGGCATCATTAACAGCTGGATGGTAAGAATTGAGCACCCATTTGTGCCTTTGTAAATGTCTCCCAATATGCTCAATGTTTTTAGAATCATAGACTTTAAGGTCAGAAGGGACCATTATGATCGTCTAGTCTGACCTCCTGCACAACGCAGGCCAGAGAATCTCAGCCACCCACTCCTATATCAAACCCCTAACCTATGTCTGATCTATTGAAGTCCTCAAATCATGGTTTAAAGACTTCAAGGTGCAGAGAATCCTCCAGCAAGTGACCCGTGCCCCCCAGTGGCGTAGCCAGGTTCTAACATCAGTGGGAGCGAACACATACAAAAGGCACCACCCGACATATCAAATTACTAATTACATACTTTTAAATTCATTATACATATTTATTTGCACTTAAAATAAAAACACAAAAATGATCCAGCCACGGAAGGGTTGCACAGCTGGCATTTCACAGGAGAACTTTAGATTATACTGAGATATACTTTAGATTCTATAAAGTAAATCACAGAATACAGTAGTTTGTAATGGTCACCCCTTTCCCCCGGAGCAGAGCGGCAGAGTCATTCCCCGGCTGCCACTGCTCGCGGAGAAAAGATGCCTCTTAAGAGAGACCACGAGAAAAAAACATCCCCCCCTTTTCCTTCCTTCTCCACTTCCTCCGCTGGCACCAGCTGGGCTTCAGAGCCACCAGGAGCTCTGCCCACCAGATTGTGGCTTTTGTGCTGTTCTGTTGAAATCTCCTTGGATGTCCTGATGTGAGAAAACTGAAAGCTTGGAAGCCGTGTTAACTTCCAAGTGACAGGTGCCTATTGTAGTGCTGCACGCTTGGTTTCCAGCCAATGGTTCCCTTATTTCTTGGTAGCATATTAATTATTATTAATAACAAGTCCCGTCGGGCCTAGAAGCCTCACATCAAGTCAGGGCCCCACTATGCTAGAAGCTGTACATATAGAGTACAAAGAGTTTACAGAGGGTGGACGAAAGGAAGTATCCCCATGATTTGGGGTATGTTTACACTGGAAAAGGGAGGTGTAATTTCCAGCTTGTCCAGACATACCCGTGCTAGCGCTGATCAAGCTAGTGTGCTAAAAATAGAAATGGAGCTACAGTGGTGCAAGGAGCTGGCCATCCTGAGTGTGATCCGCCTGAGACCCTTGATAATCACTCAGGTGACTAGCCCCTCCTGGTGCTCATGCCGTTACACTTCTATGTTTAGCACTCTAGTCTAGTTTGATCTGAGCCAGCACCAGTATGTCTCCTCCAACTGGGCATGATGCCTCCAGCTCCAATGTAGACGTACCTACAGATGGAGAACAGAGGCACAGTCAGACTAAGTGACTTGTTCAAAGTCACCCAGGGAGTCACTGGCAGAGCTGGGAATTGAACGCATGTCTCCTGCTTCCATACAGTTGGATTGCCGCTTCACCTGGAGGTTTCAGGACAGTAATAGGCTGATTAGGCCTCAGCTGGAGTATTGTGTCCAGCTCTGGGCACCACATTTCAGGAAGGATGTGGACAAATTGGAGAAAGTCCAGAGAAGAGCAACAAAATGCAACAAAACAAAAATGATTCAAGATCTAGAAAACATGAGCTATGAGGGAAGATTGAAAACACTGGGTTTGTTTAGTCTGGAAAAGAGAAGACTGAGAGGGGACATGAGAACAGTTTTCAAGTACATAAAAGGAGGAGAGAGGAGGAGAGAGAAAAATTGTTCTTCTTAACCTCTGAGGATAGGACAAGAAGCAATGGGCTTACATTGCAGCAAGTGAGGTTTAGGTTGAATATTAGGAAAAAGTTCCTAACTGTCAGGGTGGTTAAGCACTGGAATAAATTACCCAGGGAGGTTATGGAATCATCATCACTGGAGATTTTTAATAAAGGTTAGACAAACACCTGTCAGGGATAGTCTAGATAATACTTAGTCCTGCAACGAGTGCAGGGGACTGGACTAGAAGACCTCCTGAGGTCCCTTCCAATCCTATGATTCCACTGTTGTAAATGTCCTGTGTCCCATGAGCATGAGCCATTCAAGAACTGCATGTTAATGTAGTGCATTGTGATGGTGTCACACAATGACTGTGCCCCAGGACACACAATAGTGTCCTGCAGTCACGCATCATCACAACTAAAGATGCAAACAATGCAACACAGTATCATGGTGCCCTGGCTATCATACCAGCAGGATACCAGTACTTGCCATTGATGCACTTCATCCACGCATTGATGCGTTGTGCTTTATAGAATACAACCGTAGAGACAGAGAGACCATTCATCCCAGCCTGAAATGCAGCTGCTTCCGGGGTGGAACTTGGCAGCCAGTTTGAACCACAACGGTGTGACAGAGCCGGACCGTACCAGCTTACTTTCACCTCTGAGTATAAGTGACTAACATGCCCCACAAGTACAGGCAGCAAGAGAAAGAGCATCTTAGGGGTATTGTTTGTTTGTTTGTTTGTTGTAACTGTCTGAGCACAAAATGAATGTACTTTTCTAAGGAGATGTGCAGGGGTTTTTTGACTGTCAAGTAGAAACAATTGAAACCTCAGGACTATACCTATCCACTGAGTCTTTCCTGTGGATAAATGAGTTTGCTGGAGCAAAAGCACATTAGAAAGTGATATCAGGAAGCTTGCAATTCTATTGGTCTGAGTTTTTTGTCAGTGGAATCAGTAATCTCACTCATTTTTCAATATATTTATACAAGAATGAAAGAGTAAATATAAAGCCCTTTGCAAAGGTTTGTTGTTGTTTTCTCTCGAAAAGAAACCATATTTGAAATGTTGATACAGTATCTGCAGTTACACAGATGGTTGCTAAATTAAATTTATTTGATGGGCTGTTGGTTTTCTTTGTATAATCAGATTCTTGATCAAAGATATGAAAAGATAATATACATTACAGTTTTGATTGGTGATATACAGGAGGGACTTTCAACTGTTTTTTCAAGTACTGCTTGAAAAAAATCCACATTAACAGCAGTAATTAGCGGCAAGTAGCCTTGGATTTTTTTAGCATGGAAAACATGTTTAGCATTTGTTCAAAAGCTTCAGAGCTCATTTTAAAAAGTTTAACTTATGGTGATAGGAACTGAAGGGTAACAATGACACAAAGTAAACAAAATTTGCATAGCAAAAATAATTTGACAGCTCAGTTCATAAATATTGCAAATGAGGGTAAAATTTTGTTTTATTTTTAAAGAGAAATCTCCTCCAGATCTTGATTCTTTTTTCTCTAGTCTTCTTTGAGGGCATTGGTATAATGTCCTTTACATACATTCTAAAATCTTTTATTTAAAACTGATCACCAGTCTGGATCTCTCTAGCTTTTTCTGCACTTGTGCACGTGCAGAGTTCCACTGATTTTAATAGAAAATTAAAGGCTATAATATCAATACTAAGATCTGCAGTGAGGATCAGATAGGACAATATTGCTGTATTTCAGTAATTGTTTTGGCTCACTTGGACAGGATACTGCTGAAGTGCAAAAGTCAATGTTCCTTACTGCTATACGTTACTAGCAGGAGAAAGTCTTAATGTGGGAAAGGAGGGAATAAACACATTTCAGGAACTTGCTTTAAATAACCATTTTAGAAATGTAGGCGTTTTGTAGTCTAAACAATAATAGCAATAATTAAAGGGCCTTAAGGATGGACTCTTTGTAGGTTCCATTGATTGAGGACTCAAGAACAAGTTACACAGTATTGCTCTTGTTGAGTTCAAATGCAGAGATCTGGAAATCCCCTTTAATTATAATGGAAAAAAGAGGTCACACTTCCTAACCAAACCTATAGCTAAGTCTATATTGTTAAAGTCAGACTGGTGCAAGAGAGTTTGTTTTGACAAAACCCTGACATTCACACATAAAGAAGCACTCTTGGAGAGAGCTTTGAGAACAACTTCATAGCCGATCATACTTAAAAATATAACACACAAAGGTTGTCTTGAAGTTTGCCTTTGACAAACAGATACATGCAATTCTATGTCAGTCACAGCCTGCCATGTTGATCTGTGTACAAATTGTAACCATGGTGCTTAATCCATCTTGCACCTGTTTTCATCTATGGCACATAAAAATCAAAGGAATTACTCACACATACATAATAATGGGCCACATTTCTTGTGCTAATTACTAATTATTAATCATTACAGTAGTGCCCCTGTGCCAACCGGGAACGGGTGTCCCTTCTGCTAAACATTGTGCAAACACAGAATAAGAGTGAATCCCTGCCCTGAAGAGTTTACAATCTAAACAGACAAGACAGAAACAGGGTAGGAGAAAAGTGATAGAACATACAGTCAGAGTGAACAATGTGATGGCTGTAAACATCATGCTGGTTCTATACGTTCTTTTGTGTTATCTTGTTATTTAAATCCTTTCAGTAGGGTTATGTTAGATAGGGATTAGCTAGGTGGAAAGACAAAGGAAGGGAGGGGGTTAGAGACCATGAGGGAGGGGGCAGGAGAGGTTCATATGTGTCACCTGTTTGACAGCTATTAAAAAGTATAGACCAAATCCTGGCCCCACTGAAGTCATGAAAGTTTTGCCATCAACTTCACTGTAAACCCAGATTTGGCTCTTTGTCCCTTACATGGTTGTGTACTTTTTCAGAGAAGAGAACAACCTGTTGCTTGAGTTCTGCTATATTTAGTCCTTTGTGGTTCATTTTGTTTGCTTATGTCATTGTCTGCAGGAGGGCTACCTCCACAAAAGATACCACGCTACAAGCTTTTTGGCACAGTCAGGAGGCCATCATGAGTTGCTAAAGCACCTGCTGCAAATCAGGCTGTTAATTTTGGCAATCTCAATTCCCTGTGAACTCTAGATCTCACTTCCTTCATGTTATTATTTCTTGGCACATAATTGTCAACAGGTGTGATTAAATGTGATGAGGAGGCATGTAGTTTTAATACTTAAATACTTCACAAAAGCAGGGAATTTTTGCAAAGAGGAATGTTATTTTTGCAAGGGTTAGTGGTTGTTTTTTATTAGAATCAGATTCCCTACTACTACTAATACTACTACTACTGTTTTCTTTCCCACTCTCCTGGGTTCTGAAAAATAAGATGAAAATGGATCAACAGCAAAACTGCTGTAAGAACCCTAATTGTGATGCTAATTTCATGAAATACCCTGGGAACAGCTCCATAGTGTTTCTAGTGACAAACAACTATATTTCGGACGGCATGGAAAAAAGATGGATGTGAAGAATGGAGTGAATGACTAGAGAAGAAAACATTAAGTGAGGAGCGGAGAGGAGAGAAACAAAGAATGAGATCTGAAATGGCAGAGGAGAGATGACAGCATTTTGGAGATAGGGGAGAGAAATGAGAAAAAAATTAAGAGGGAAAGAAAAATAGAGTGTAAAGAGGGGGGAAGCAAAGTAACTAATGGTGAAAGGAAAGATTTTTAGAGAGGGACTGAGAGAGAAACCAAGAAAATTATATAAAAATAAGGATTTTGGAAGCAAGGTGAAAGGAAAAAGTAAATTAAATACAGAATGTTTAAAGATATGGAGAGAAAATATGAATCGGGAACAAAAATGCTTGGGAAATGTTTTCTAAATTAGGTGATTTACTGGAATATAGGCCATATGTAATTCATGATATATTGGCAAATGTTCTTATTTTTCTGGGAACTATCAGAATTAATTAGTAATTTAGATTAGTTCTACCTCAAGTCAAACTCTTCAGGTTCTTCTAAACCTACACCTTACTTGAAATGTTTTCTATCTAAATTTATCACTTGCTGGCATCTAAGCAGTCACCTTTCATTGCTTGACACCTGTACCCTAGGGCAAGAGTCTGATGAACTTGTAAACAAGCACCAGGCCTGCTGATGAGATGAGCATGAAGGGAGACAACAAACACAATGTATGTGCATCAGTTGTGAGGATTCAGAACACGATTCTGATCCAAAAATGCCTGTGCCTCTATTTGAAAGGATGTACTATTTCTAATCCTGCTCACCAACTTTGAAGGACCAGAGCTGGCCCAACTTGCTTCTGCACTATGGAGCCAAACAGAGCTTCTCAGACAGGCTTCACTGTGAGGAGATCCTCACGTGTAGCCATGTAACACCTATGTAGCCATCCAATCCCTCTCCATATTAAGAAGTAGAGTCTCTAGTTGCACCTCAGCCAGTGCTAAGAGACAATGCAGGGGTTACTGAACATACATGGTGCTTGTCCTGATATTCTAGTTGAGGGAATGTGAAAGGGGCTATGTGTATCGAACAGAGTGTTTCCTTCTGACAACTGCAGAATGGATCTGTAAGCCATGAAGAGGAGTTGGGGGTAATATATCACTTTCCCAATAGTCTACACAAATACTAGAGCAAGTTGAAAATTTTCAGCCACAACAGGTTTCATCCAGAAAATGCTGATTTGATAGAATTTAAATGCTCCATAGGAACATGTCAGTTGTCTGGCTATACCTAAAGAAGGTCAGGAGACATTTGATGTGGTTTAATCAGTCCACAACTTTATTATTAGATGTCTGGGACTACCCAGCAGATAAAAGTGTACAGTGCAGGTAACCCCTTGTTTATTCCAGAATTACCTGGGGGGCTTTTGTCAGCTCCCCCTCTTTTTCCATCCAGGTCCCTCCAGCAACTCCATTGCTGGGACCTTACCATCAACCTCTCCCCCATAGGAGGGTTCAGGTGGGCTATAATAATGGGTAGGGCCCTATCAAATTCACAGCCATGAAAAACATGTTACAGACAGTGAAATCTGGTCTCCCCCCCATTAAATCTGATCTTTTGTGTGCTTTTACTCTATACAATACAGAGTTCACAGGGAGACCAGCGTTTCTCAAATTGGGGGCGGTCCTGACTCAAAAGGGAGTTGCAGGGGGTCACAAGATTATTATAGGGAGGTCGCAGTATTGCCACCTTTATTTCTGTACTGACGTCAGATCTGGGTGGCTGGAGAGCAGCAGCTGTTGTCTGGGCACCCAGCTCTGAAGGCAGTGCCTTGCCAGAAGCAGCGCAGAAGTAAGGGTTGCAATATCATACCATGCCACCCTAACTTCCGTGCTGCTGCCTTCAGAACTTGGCGACCGGACAGTGGCAGCTGCTGACTGAGGGCCCAGCTCTGCAGACAGCAGCACAGAAGTAAGGGTGGCAATTCCGTACTTTACTTCTGTGCTGCTACTAGCAGTGGCTCTGCTTTCAGAGCTGAGCTCCCAGTCAGCAGCTGCTGTTCTCCAAGTGCCCAGCTCTGAAGGCAGCGCCACCGCCAGCAGCTGCAGCGCGGAACTAAGGGTAGCAGTACCACAACTGCCCAGACAATAACTTTGCGACCTCTCCCCACAACTCCTTTTTGGGTCAGGACCCCTACAATTGCAAAACCATCAAATTTCACATTTAAATAGCTACAATCATGAAATTTATTATTTTAAATATTCTATGTCCTTGAAATTGACCAAAATAGACCGTGAATTTGATAGGGCCCTAATAATGGGGGTTGGCTTCCTGCCATAACAATCATAGGAGTCCCCAACTGCACCCCGCTCACTCCTTTACCAAACACCTCTTTTCAAGTCCTTTTCCAAGCCATTTATACAGTCACTGTATACCTTTTCAATGGAGCACCTGCACTGGACATCCACCCTACACTTAAATAATGAGTTGTGACATATGACCAACTGCCCGTCATGCCGTGCATGAACAAAGCCCTTCCTGAACCTGCTGTGGGGAAGGCAAAAAAACCCTAGCTCCATGTAGGCCAATACAGTGGCAAGGGAAAAATTCCTTCCCAGCCCCCATCATCAAAGGGGCAGCTAGAGTAATGCCGACAGTAGGTCTAGACCAATCTGGTATTTTACCACCTAAAGGGGAGGGAGAGTGGGTGCCCCCTTAGCCTGCTCCATGCAAAAAGGAGGGTTAAGGCACAGGGCTGCCCCTTTAAATCCCTCATTCCCAGGGGATGAGTCAGTGACCATGCTGACACTTTTGCAGAAGTTTTCATCTCCCTCACACCAAGCCATAAAGCACAATTCCCTTCATTCGGCCAGCCAGCCAAATATCACCAACCTGCCCCCTCCTCCGCCACTTAAAGGTGCAGGATGATCATTCTGATGAAACTTTCAACAGAAAGCAGGCTGGCCAGCTGGCCAGCCAGCTTGCCTGCCAGCCCACCTACCAGTTCATTTGCCTGCCTGCCTCCTTGGGCTCCCCATCTCTTTGATAGTCCACCTGGAGAGCTACCTCAGAACTGGGCTCCCAGGCTGTCTGGGAGCCCAGGGAGCTGGAATCAGACACTTTAAAAACATTCTGTTTCAGTTCTTCAAAAATGGATTTTTTTTTAAATGTCACCCCTTCAGAAAATTTCATATATCCGACTTTTCATTCACGTAAAAGGCAAATGATAGTCTAAATGAAATGCTTCGATCTTGTCCAAATGAAACATTGCAATAATTTCCCATTAAAATATCAATGGAATTGTGAATACCAGGACATGTTTTGTTTTAATTGAATCAGCATTTTCTGACAGAAAACTATTCCATCAGAAAACTTTCAACCAGTTCTAATTATCATTTGTCTGATGTGCAGAAGGCTTACATGACTGTTTGTGCCTTAGGTGCACCGTATTGCCCGTTATTCAGTGAAAGTCAGTGTGGCTTTCCAGATAGGGTACAGGACTGGCACTCAAGGGATCTGTTTCTTTTCCTGGCTCTGCCATTGGCCTGCTGGCTAACCTTGGACAAGTCACACCACTGCTCTGTGCCTCAGTTTCCTATCTATAAAATGGGGACAATGATGCTTACCTCCTTTACTAAAATGCTTTGAGATTTATGGATGAAAACTGTTATAGATGTGCTACATGGTGATACTGTTTAAAGCCCACAATTCGGCTCTAAAGATGTACAACCCTGTACGTTTTATATTTTCATAGATTCCAAGGCCAGAAGACACCATTGTGATCATCTAGTCTGACCTCCTGTATAACACAGGGCATAGAACTTCCCCAAAATAATTCCCAGCACATACCTTTTACAAAAATATCCAATCTGGATTTAAAAATTGGAAAAATCCATCACAACCCTTGTTAAATTATCCCAATGGTTAATTATTCTTACTGTTAAAAAATTTATGGTTTATTTCCAGTCTGAATTCATTATGCTTCAACTTCTAGTCATTGGATCATGTTATACCTTTCTCTCCTAGACTGAAGAGCCCATTATTAAATATTTCTTCCCAATGTAGATATTTATAGACTGTAATTAAGTCATCCCTTAGAATTGTCTTTGTTAGACTCAAGGAATTCAATCTATGTTTATCACTAAAAGGCAAGTTTTCTAATCCTTTAATCATTCATGTGACTTTTCTCTGTACCCTCTGTAATTTATCTACATGACACATCCTTCTTGAATTGTGGGCACCAGAACTGGACACAATATTCCAGCAGTGGTCGCATCTATGCCAAATACAGAGGTAGAACAATCTCTTTGCTCCTAGTCAAGTTTCCCCTCTTTATGCATCCAAGGATGACATTAACCCTTTTGGCCACAGCATCACACTGGGAGCTCATGTTCAGCATATTATCAACCACCATCCCCAATCTTTTTCAGAGACACTGCTTCCCAGGATAGAGAGCCCTATAATATAAGAATGGCCTGTATTCTTTGTTCCTAGATATATAAATGTATGATTTGATGTATTGAAACACATATTGTTTTCTTGTGCCCCACTTACTAAGGGATGCAGGTCACGCACTATCAGTGACTCCTCCAATTTGTGTCACCTGCAAACTTTATCATTGATGATTCTATGTTTTCTTCCAGGTCATTAATAAAAATGTTAAGTAGCATAGGGCCAAGAATTTATCACTCTGGTACCTACTAAAAATGCACCTGCTTGATGATGATTCCCCATTTACAATTACATTTTGAAACCTATCAGCTAGCTAGCTTTTAATCCATGTAATGTGTGCCAAATTAATTTTATATCATTCAAATCTTTAAATCAAAATATCATGTGAAATCAAGTCAAATGCTTTACAGAACTCTGAGTCTACATTTACACTACTAATTTTGTTTAGCGAATTTATAATCTCCTCAAAAAAGATACCAAGTTGGTTTGTCAGGATCTATTTTCCATAAACCCATGTTTATTTGCATTAATTGTATTATCCTTCTTTAATTCCTTATTAATAAAGTCCCACATCAGTTGCTCCATTATCTTTGAAAATATTGGCCCAACATTAGCTTTCTTCAAATCTTCTGGAACTTCACCAGTGTTCCCAGACTTATTGAAAATCAACATTAGTGGTCAAGCTCCTCAAGCAGCTTTTTTAAAACTCCTGGATAAAAGTTTTCTATACCTGCTGATTTTAAAATGTCTAACTTCACAGCTGCTGATCAATTCCTCATTAGATACTAGTGGAATGGAAAGTGTTATCATCATATGAGGAGATGAGCTCATCATCTTTCCCCCCAAATATAGAACAGAAATATTTATTGAACACGTCTGCCTTTTCTGCATTATTATTGATAATTGTACCATTTCCATTTTTTTTTAACTAGCACAGACTTCTTCCTTATGAGACTGTGGCATTTTGGGCACCTAGTAAAGTGTTCTTCAACAATTGCCAATTATCATTCAAATTTTTCTGATTAAATTATTTCTCCTGGCTGATTTGGCTCATAATTTTTTCAGCTTTATTAAATTGGCCCTTTTAAAGCACCAGGTATAAATATTACTGGTTTAGATTTTATTCTGTTTACATATTCTGAATGTGATGAAATCTAATTCACTTATACCTAAGCTACCATTAATTTATAGTTCTGTGATCTGTTCCTCTTTATCTGTCAAGATAAGCTCTAATATATTGCTGGTTGCAACAGTTTTTGAGTTAGGAAATTGTCATCTATTATATTTTAAAAATCCAAGGATGTTTTAGTACTGGCAGCATGAGACCTCCAGCATATGTCACACAGATTGTTGTCCCCTACAATCACACAGCTTTTTTTGCCTACATATTGTTGATAGGTGCGTAAAGAGCTGGTCAACCTGTTCCCTTGTGTGACATGGTGATCTATAGCAGTCACCAAGTAATATCTCATCTTGTGATTTACCTGTTAGGACACTGACCCATAAGCAATCAATATAATTTTCTTCCAAGTTATTAGTGACTTAGAAACAGGATAGAGTGCCACTCCCCTTTTGCCCACTCATTCTTCCTTAAGTGAGTTATAACCATTGATTTCAATATCCCAATTGTGAAAATCATCTCACCAGCTTTTAGTAATACCAGCTACTTTGAATTTATGCTCATAAATGAGCAATTCCAATTCCTCTTGTTTGTTATCCATGCTCCCACCACTGGTGTATAGCTAACTAAAGAATTTCTTCTCTTCATGTCCTTTGGTTCCTTGATTAATTTTGTTCTCAACATCTTGAGTCTATGTTCATATCTTCCTTTCTTTTACCCTCCCCTCTTGTTATCAGTTTAATGCTCTCCTGACTATTTCAGCCTCCCAGTCTCCAAGAAGACTGGTTCCCCTTCTCTTGAGGTGGAGGCCATCCAAACTATACAGCAGGGGCTGGCAACCTTTCAGAAGTGGTGTGCCGAGTCTTTTGCCTTCTGTCTTCCTTCTCTTTTGTAACAGAAAGGATCTCAGAGAAAATGGCTTGGACATTCTTTAGCACACTTCAGATTCCTTGAAGTCATCTAGTATCTCTACAATATCCCATGACAGAGTGTCATTAGTGTCAATACGAACCATCACCAGAGGATTCTTGCCTGTGAACTTCAGCAGATTATCCAACCTTAGAGTGACATCTTGTATCTTAGCTCCAAGAAGACAGCACACCATCCTTTTCTCTGCTTGTCCTTTGCAGAATGATCGTTCTGTTCCTGTCCCAATCCCCAACATTGACTGTCCATTTTCCTTGGACAGTGTGAAAACTCTTTGTGGGCAAGCTTGCTTTCCTTACAGGTTGGGCCAAGCTGCCATTCAAAGGTGTGTCCCTTGCATATCTCTGTTCTCTTGGACCAGCTGGATTTTGAGTTATCTTCCATAGTTTCCATATTAAGGAGCTAGTATAGATTGGAAATTTCTAGCTGTGTGGAATTTCTCCTGATCCACTTCTCTCTGGTGGCTTAATCTCAATTAATCGTGTGATTATTCGTGCTGTTAAACAATAATAGAATACCATTTATTTAAATATTTTTGGATGGTTTCTACATTTTCAAATATATTGATTTCAATTACAACACAGAATACAAAGCATACAATGCTCACTTTATATTTATTTTTTATTACAAATATTTGCACTGTAAAAAGCAAAAGAAATAGTATTTTTCAATTCACGTAATACAAGTACTGTAGTGCAGTCTCCTTATCATGAAAGTTGAACTTACAAATGTATAATTATGTACAAAAAATAACTGCACTCAAAAATAAAACAATGTAAAACTTTAGAGCCTACAAGTCCACTCAATCCTACTTCAGTCAATCACTCAGACAAGCAAGATTGGTTACAATTTGCAGGAGATAATGCTGTCCGCTTTCCTGTTTACAATGTCACCTGATAGTGACAACAGGTGTTCGCATGGCACTGTTGTAGCTGGTTTTGCAAGATATTTACGTGCTAAATGCGCTAAAGGTTCATATGTCCCTTCATGCTTCAACCACCATTCCAGAGGACATGCGTCCATGCTAATGACGGGTTCTGCTCAATAATGATCCAAAGCAGAACGGACTGACACATGTTCATTTTCATCATCTGAGTCAGATGCCACCAGCAGAAGGTTGATTTTTTTTTTTTTTGGTGGTTCACGTTCTGTAGTTTCCGCATCTGAGCGTTGCTTTTTTAAGACTTCTGAAGCATGCTCCACACCTCGTCCCTCTCAGATTTTGGACGACGCTTCAGATTCTTAAACCTTGGTTGAGTGCTGTACCTATTTTTAGAAATCTCACATGGTACCTTCATTGTGTTTTGTCAAATCTGCTCTGAAAGTGTTCTTAAAATGAACATGTGCAGGGTCATCGTCCAAGACTGCTATAACATGAAATATATGGCAAAATGTGGGTAAAACAGAACAGTAGACATACAGTCCTTCCCCAAGGAGTTCAGTCACAAATTTAATCAATGCATCATTCGCATGAGCATCATTAGCATGGAAGCATGTCCTCTGGAATGGTGGCCGAAGCACGAAGGGGCATACGAATGTTTAGCATATCTGCACGTAAATACCTTGCAACGCTGGCTAAAAAAGTGCCATGCAAACTCCTGTTCTCACTTTCAGGTGACATTGTAAATAAGAAGGAGGCAGCAGTATCTCCCGTAAAGGTAAACAAACTTGTTTGTCTTAGTGATTGGCTGAACAACAAGTAGGACTGCGTGGACTCATAGATGCTAAAGTTTTACATTGTTTTGTTTTTGAGTGCAGTTATATAACAAAAAAATTTACATTTCATAGACTCATAGACTTTAAGGTCAGAAGGGACCATTATGATCATCTGGTCTGACCCCCTGCATGATGCAGGCCGCAAGACCCTTCCCTGGACTCTGCCGTTGAAGTCCCCAATCCTGTGGTTTAGTGACTTCAATCGGCTGAGACCCTCCTGCTAGTGATCCCTGCCCCATGCTGCGGAGGAAGGCGAAAAACCTCCAGAGGCTCAGCCAATCTACCCTGGAGGAAAATTCCTTCCTGACCCCAAATATGGCGATCAGTAATACCCCGAGCATATAGGCAAGAGTCTCTAGCCTGACCCTTGTTGGCCATTATGCTATTCATGTACCATTGCTTGGTCTTCCTTGGCTACTATGTTTTACCATTAAACCATTCCCTCCATAAACTTATCCAACTTAATCTTAAAACCAGACAGGTCCGTCGCCCCCACCGTTTCCCTCGGAAGGCCGTTCCAATATTTCACCCCTCTGACGGTCAGAAACCTTCGTCTAATTTCAAGCCTGAACTTCCCCACGGCCAGTTTATATCCATTCGTTCTCGTGTCCACATTAGTACTAAGCTGGAATAATTCCTCTCCCTCCCTTGTATTAACCCCTCTGATATATTTGAAGATAGCAATCATATCCCCCCTCAGCCTTCGCTTTGTCAGACTAAACAACCCAAGCTCCTCTAGTCTCTTTTCATACGACAGGTTTTCCATTCCTCTGATCATCTTAGTCGCCCTTCTCTGCACCCGTTCCAGTTTGAGTTCATCTTTTTTAAACATGGGAGACCAGAACTGCACACAGTACTTCAAATGAGGTCTCACCAGCGCCTTATACAACGGAAGCAGGACCTCCCTATCCCTACTAGATATACCTCGCCTAATACACCCCTAGACTGCATTGGCTTTTTTCACCGCCACATCACATTGTCGACTCATAGTCATCCTGCGGTCCACAAGGACCCCTAGGTCCTTCTCCTCTTCCGTTACTTCTAACCAATGCGTCCCCATCTTGTAACTAAAATTGTTATTATTCATCCCCAAGTGCATCACCTTACACTTTTCACTATTAAATTTCATCCTATTCATCCAACATTTGTAAGTTACACTTTCACGATAAAGATATTGCGCTAGAGTACTTGTATAGGTGAATTGAAAAATACTATTTCTTTTGTTTATTATTTTTGCAGTGCAAATATTTCTAATAAAAATAATAATATAAAGTGTACACTTCGTATTCTATGTTGTAATAGAAACCAATATATTTGAAATGTAGAAAAACATCAAAAATATTTCAGACATTTCAATTGGTATTCTATTGTTTAACAGTGCGATTAATCATGATTAATTTTTTTAATCACGATTAATTTTTTTGAGTTAATTGCGTGAGTTAACTGCGATTAATCAACAGCCCTAATCTCAACCTGTTTGGTTTTGAAATTGCATTGGATATCTTGTGAAAACATATTTCTTTGTAAAGTTTCCAGTATGCCCTGGAAGAGAATAGTCTCTGTCATGGGTTTTCTGCTTGCTTGAGGTTGTGACTGGAATTTGGAAGATAAAAAACAGGCAATAATTTTAAGAAGTTAATTGAAGTTCAGTGAAGTTCAGAACTTTAATGTTAAGCTCAAGTTGCCAGCAAAAATTTCAGTCATTTTTTATTTTCTTTGAGCCTGTTTATCCTTCTCTAATGTTTGTGCTTACATCAGTTAACAGACACCTAAAAATCTCAATACCTGCCTCTGAGCCAAATCATTGGTTAACATTTGTTCTAGATGTAATAAGCAGGTGCATGTCCAACTGGAAATTGTGTTCATGTTAGTCCTCCTTTCTTCCTATTCTGACCATAGTGACCTCTGTTTTAAAATAAAAGCGGGTCTAATTTCACACTCTGATGTCAGCAAGTTTGCAGGTATATAACTGAGAGCAGGGTTGACCCAGTAACTACCTTCAGAGTAACTCATCCTTATTTAACCACACTGGTAACAAAATAATAAAATGGACTTGATTAAAATAAGAAAATCTATTCTCTTGGTAAAAAGCACAATTTAATAATAATTCTTCTGAGAATCACATTTTCTAAAAAAGTATAGGACTCTAATGACCTCGATATAATGAGTCATGTTTAGCTAGTCATATTAATACATCAGGTAACTGGATGTGAAATATCACAGCAATTATGCACTGTCTTGGGAATAGTAAATAAAATAGAAACCCTGGAAAACTGATTTTCAGATAGGAAGAGTTTAATTAAGGTTTCTTTTTGTTTTAAGATGTTTTCATACAAAGGTTCACTGCATCAAGAGAAATACACAGGTACTGTAGATGTTGTCAGTATTTATTTGAAATTGGATTACTTAAAACAATATCATAACCAGAGAGGGTTTTGAGCTGCAAAGTTCAGATATGAGTCTCAATTTACCAAAGTTTGGGATGTTTAGATCCAGAATTTTGACTCATTATAAACTTTGGGAACAATCTGAACTTCACCACAGCCCTGGAGTAGAGATGGTCAGAGAAACTTCAATGGAACAATATTTGGACGAATTATGTAGTTTCTTCAAAATCAAAACACGTTGGGGAATCAGGTTGATTTTGCCAGAATTCATTTTGGAAGATCCCCTTCCCCTCAAAAAAAAAAAAAAAAAAAGGATCAGACAATGTTGAAACATCCCATTTTCAGAATGAATTTGTTTTTTTGTTTTAAAACAACTTTTTGATTCAATTTTTTCTTTGTTATTATATATTGCAATATAATACAAAATAAAAAGTAAAAATCAAAACAAAATGTTTTGACTGCCCCAAAATAAATATGTTTCTGGCATTTTCATTTGCGGAGAATTAAGACATGTTCAGTTTTCATTTCAATTCAGAACAAAGCCAGATTTTGAAGTCTACAAATCCTTCTGAAATGGAATTTCAATTCTTTGCACAACTCTACACAGGGTTCAAGCTCTACTCTAATAAGATCTAGTCAGAATCTGTGAAAAATTTATTGGTGCTAAAGCTCTCCTTTAATATCAAATGGACTATAAACTACAAGGAAATCATAAAAAGATTAAGGAAAAAGAGAGTAGTCTAGTATCAGAGTACACTATCACCTTTGTGTAGTTTGACTGAGACATTGGTGTACCGCTTATTCTGGCACTGACAGTATTTTGGAGGTTAACCATTGTGATCCGTGACAGACAGAATACAGTAGCTGAGACAACATTTAATTCAGCAGATGCAGGTACAGTAAATGTCAACAGCATTATTGAATTTTATGGGTTAGCAGACAAAGGATAGATATTTAAAAAGTGGAAAAAAGGCAACCTTGATGTGATCAGAAAACCTTGTATTTGCCTGGATTGGCCTCATCCATGATTAACCACTCTTCCTTTTTCATGGTGCAAGTGGATAGTGGAAAAAGTCATTAAACAATTTAAACATCTGTCACCGGTAAATGCAGCTAGAGGGGTATTGGATGGCTCTTGAAAAAGGTATATGAAATTCATTTACATGTACTATGTAGGAGAAATTTGTGTTCAGTATGAACGGCCTGAAGGGCATTATTTTTTACACATCCAGAATAAGGGTTGCAGAATAAGACTGAGCATGCTTATTCTCTCATTTTCCACAGTACATAAACAAAACAATGGGAGTTCTACAAGGTCTCTATAGGATTAGGCATTGCACTGTAATATAGGCAAGAGTATATCTTTATTGTATTTTGCCTATGTTGATGTAGATCCAGTAAGTACAAATATTTGGATATGACTTGGGAAATTCTACGTTTCGAATGAAGTGTAACTGCGGTTCTTAAAATTTAAAGCAGAGCTATTGAGATTGTAAGATTCAGGGGGCAGAAACTGTGTCTTCATATTAAGTCCCTGAAATACTAGCTTCAGAAAAATAGCATTACAGGTTAAGCAGGATGCTGCGTTACTACAGTACTACTCATGTTAAATCATTTCTAAGAGACTTGAAAGTGGCTGGTGTTTAATCAGAGCAATGCAAAATGTTGAAAGGCAAAATGTTTTAAATATAATCTATTGCCTAAACCTTATTTTCTTATCTGAATCAGTGGCCTAAATATCTTATCTTCTGGGGTATACTATACAGTGATAATCTTTTTGAATGTTCCCTTTCTTGAATTCTGTTCTGTAGGTTTTGCCTTAATTTGTCAGGACTAACTTCATTCCCATCAGTACCACTACATTGCAGACCACTGAACAGCCTTAAACTTCACTACAATTTTTATTTTTTCCCAAGAGCATTCAGTCTGGAGAATACCCTCGTTTTTAGACCAACAAAAATAGATGTGGAATAAAAATAAGACACTTTTTATTGCCAGCCTCTTGTTAAGGAAACCAAGGTAGTAATAGACAATATACTAGAGGTTTGGGGAGGAGGGGTGGGTTTGAACCTGTAGTTACTACAGCGATTTCATACTGTAAGTGTTCATTAATATGCAGCTGTAAAAAATTAACATTTAAGTTTAGAGAAAAAAAATTCTGGTGATGTATAACTGATTTTGAATTTGGTTAATTCATTCTGCTCACTGCAAAAACAAATTCAGAGTGTTTTGTAATTATTGGTTATTTGACAGTTTTTACAGCTGCAGCTCTTCATTGCTATTTTAAACTATTTTACGGACTAGGCTGTTGAAATTAAGGCTGGGACTTATGGAAATGAAAGAGTGGAGTTAGTGAATTCAGACTTTGGTTTACTTCACTAGTAAATACATGTTAATAGTGTTCTCCCTAAATTACATCAAAAAACTAGCACTCAATGTGACAAAATTAGATACATTTGCCAGTCTCATCTTGGGTGGTCCAGCACACTAATAAAACAGTGATTGCAGATCAGGACTGAGGTATTTCACAAGATTTTTTTCCTTTTTCATAAATTTCTCCCAGTGCGAAGCTTAATCACTAGTTATATCTACTTTAGCTCTCCACTTTCATGAATATTAAATTCACTTAAAAAGATTTTAAAAAAAGAAAAAAATCCCAACAAATGATTTTGCACCACCCCTTATCTCTACTTACCCTAGTTCTGGTCAATTTCACACTGGGAAATGGAGAGGCACCAACAGATGGCACATATAGATCAGGAGCAGTGGAAAAATTGGCTAAAAAATGCCAAAAATGTTGATATAAAACCTGAAGTATACCTGCTGTCTATCCCCCTAGCAACTCCCTTCTTCCCATCACCCACCCACAAAAATCATTCAGCAGACTTCTTCATATCAGGAAATCCAGCAATTTCAAAGCTAAAATCTAAAACACATATATGTTTCAGTAAAGCAAATTATTATTTAATTTTTAAAATAGTTTTAAGCACTATAAAGATGGCAGATATGAACTGTATTAAATGTGCATTACGTTTAGCTAAGTAGGTTCTTTTACTATACATAAATGTACCATTCAATTTATCAAGATGATGAAAAGATCCTAAAATAACTATCAATTTACCTACTATATTTAAAGCTTGTCTCATAAGAATTAAATCACATGCAAAATAGCAAGGTCTGACCAGATTTGATTTTTTAATTACAAAATGAAAATAGATTAATTTTTTAAAAAGGAATATTTCTTAAGTGTTGTTGTTTATGTTGTTTTTCCTACATATTTATAAGATCAGCAACATTACAGATGTCCAAGCAGCTTGTATAATGTGCATTTCATGTTTGTTAATGAGTTAACATAACTAACCTGCTTTGATAAAAAAGAGACCACATACTGTATGTATTTAGGAATCAAGTTTGTAGTCTCTCTCTCAAAGGATAAACAGACACTGCTAAAAGACCTCATAAACCTACCAGTGGTGAACATCAAGTACATGGGTTATTCTTCTGATCACTGAGATGTATTTATCTTTATTTAAAAGTATGATGACACATCAATAATATGACAGGTTTCAGAGTAACAGCCGTGTTAGTCTGTATCCGCAAAAAGAAGAACAGGAGTACTTGTGGCACCTTAGAGACTAACAAATTTATTAGAGCATAAGCTTTCGTGGACTACAGCCCACTTTGCATCCGAAGAAGTGGGCTGTAGTCCACGAAAGCTTATGCTCTAATAAATTTGTTAGTCTCTAAGGTGCCACAAGTACTCCTGTTCTTCTTTTTATCAATAATATGGTTGATAATGTTGTCATGTTGAATCCTAACCTATCTTTTGACTGAACTACATGCAAAAAGCATTTATAGTTGAAACTGTAAATATGAGTTTAATTGTGACTGAATTTGATGTGTGAGAGCTAGAACAGCAGGCCTGATTTTTTTTTTAATCTCACTAATCTTGGATGTCCCTGAATCATATCTCATTTGCCCTAATTTTTTCTATAAGCACATTTCTATGGTTGTACTCTGTTTTAGCCTTTAGATGGCAGCATTTGAGAACAGTTGTAGATCTGAGGTTGCCACCATCTGGAAAACATGTTTTGGGCAAAAATTATAAATAGCTATAAGACCAAACCATGTAGCAGCTCTGTTCATTATACAGTTTTCTGCAAAATTTATTCAGAAGCATGTGAAATGCAAAAAAAAAAAAAAAAAAGCTTTGTCTTCATAAAAGTGATTTCCCCTGTCTATTATGATCTTTTAAAAACTATATCATTTGAAAATAATTTATGTCCAGTTGGTCAGATTATTTACTTTTAGAGCCCATTCTCTCCTTTTCATGCTTTCTTTGTCTGAATGTGAAAGCACCATTCATCTTGCAATATATACTGATCATAGAGGGTGTTGTAAGATAATTATGGCCAACACCATTCCAAGGGTTCGACTTCCTTAGCACACCTATTTTCTGTTACCTTAAGGTTGCTTCTGGATCCAAAAATCGGGCTTATCGCAAGTAACTGTAGCATCAGGATTTTGAAAAAATGTACACATACATGAACAAGTGTGTGTTTGTGTATATATATATATGTATAGATAGATATATGTAGATAGATAGATATGTGTGTGTATATTGCTTATTGCAGACATATAATCACAATACAAAAATGTTTAGGCTACATTTTGTCCTCAGTTTCAACTATTCAAACCCACTAAAGTCATTAGATGTGGCGAGAACTTGTGCTTGTGTGTGTTTGTGCATTAAACAAATCAGAGGTTCTCTTACTGTTTCATTCTGAAGAGCCACTTCATAAGAAAGAGCTCCGCCTCATGGATCGTCTTCCCCCTCCGTTCTCACTTCTTGCTTCCCAAAATGTTCTGTTCTGTGAACTACTGGCAAAGGCACTACTGGCCATTCTTAGTTCAAAGACCACCTATTCAGAACACTGCAATATATAATTCACATTAATCACATTTGCACATAATGTTGTGAATGATGCCAAAAGTTCAGCAATCTGACTATGGACTCTAAACCTATTTCAATATGGAAAAATACCATCCAGATATTTTTATTCTTCGAAGTTCTGAACACATACATACTTTTAAAATTTGCTAGTAGCTCCAAGGATTTCCACCCATGTATGGCTTCATATTTCAAGTTTGTAAATAAGTAGAAGAAATATCATTCTCACTTAAATTTATTAGGCTATATTCATCCCTGCTGTAATCTCCCTGATCCTTTGAATTAAACCAAAGATAAATTTGTCCCATTCTTCTTTTAGATACAAAGGTTCAGGAACAAATGCAAACACTTTTTTTAAGACTTCATAGAATTATATATCTAAGAATGCCAGTGACTCAATGATGCATACAGTAGAAACTCAGAGTAATGAATACCAGAGTTACAAACTGACCTGTCAACCACACATCTCATTTGGAACCAGAAATACAGAATCAGAGAGAAGCAGAGACAAGAAAAAAAGCAAATAGTAAAATTTTAAAGCTGCATTAAGTCAATGTTAGGTTGTAAACCAGGGATCGACAACCTTTGGCACACGGCCCGCCAGTAAGCACCCTGGCGGGCCAGGGCGGTTTGTTTACCTGCCGCGTCCGCAGGTTCGGCTGATCGTGGCTCTCACTGGCCGCGGTTCGCTGCTCCAGGCCAATGGTGGTGGCGGGAAGTGGTGGCCAGCACATCCCTGTACATGTACAGGAGCAACATTAAGTTTGTACATTCACTGCTTGCAGAGGGGAAATTTTAAAAAGGAAATTAAGGGAAGCAGAATGGAGTCAGTCTATTGTGATCCCAAATTGAAGATCCTAGTATTACAGGTTGTCAAGGCAAATGCTTTTTAAGCATTCTGGTAATTTATGGTATTATTGTGCTAATATCCTCTGCTAATCTACTCTGCTTTGCAAGAGGAATGTAGAAAATACTCACCAGAAAATGTATAGCTGCCTCTTTGTATTTGCTCTGCTGAATGTAAGTTTTTTAATAGATTCAGGAATTGCAAGGCGCGAAGGGACTATTGTGATCATTAAGCCTGACCTCCTATATAATGCAGGCCGTATAATTTCCCCCAAATTGTTCCTAGAGCATAGTTTTTAGAAAAATATACAATCCTGATTTTAAAATAGTCAGTGATGGAGAATCCACCACTTCTCCTCCCGGGTGTTATTCTGGGTTCCTTTACAGGAGTAAGCATACTCTGAATCATGTATGAAAGATACTAATAACTGGTGACTTTCTTTGCTTGGATCTCATACAATGTATTTTATGAAGGCATGATATATTTGCCTCATTCAGGTTATTTTCAGTGTGGTTTTCATGTGTATGTGTAAATTAGCATTTACTATTTTGGGATTGTGCTATAAAAATATTAAAGTTGTGCATTTTATCTGGCATTCTCATGAGAACCAGTTTATGATCCTTTGGCATTTTGGCTGTAACTAAAGCAGATACTGTTTAAAAAACATTTAAAATTAATTCTTTTACTTCCTTCGCCTCAGCATCACCTATACAGATATAACACCTTTCTTGTGTCAGAGTCAGACTGAAAGATGGACAGAGTTAGATTGCCCTCTAGCTGCTGGATGTCTGGCTCTGTTACCTCCTGATAAATTATAGGAATATAAAGGCTGAGCTGTGGATCAAATCTCTAAATATTATAGATCCAAGAGATTAATGAGACAGGTTACAGAAAAAGGAAAAAGATTCTTAGCTGGAAGAAACAGGAAGAGAGATTTTGAGATGAGGTAAAGAATAGAGACTTAAGCCTGGTCTACACTACAAAGATAGGTTGATGTAAGTTGCCTTGCCTCAACCTATTTGTGCATGCATCTGCACTCAGATTTGTCTGCCACTGATATAAGTACTCCAATACACTACCTCCCTAAACAGTGCTGAGCCATGGTTGATGTACTGTGGAAGTTTAGACACTGTGTGTCCTATGTCGACCCTACCAGTCCTCCTGCAGCTGTCCCACAATGCCTGACAGTGACCGCTCTAGTCACAATTGTGGGTTCCACTGGCCAGAGCTCACAGAGACTGGAAGGCACTACCCTGTTAAAAAATCCTTATATATTTGAAATGTCTTTTTTCTGATTGCCCAGCTTGATGGGCACACCTAGCACCTTTCCCTTGTAGTGTGCATCTGCTCAACTGATTATTCTGGCTCCATGCTCTGAATGCGCTCCTGCCTGGAGTAGACAGGAGGTAGTGGATCTCCTGGGCCTGTGAGGAGAAGAGGCTGTGCAGGTACAGCTATGGACTAGTCATAGAAATATGGATATCTACTAAAAAATTGCATAGGGGGATTCAAGTGAAGGGGAATAACAGGGATCAGCAGCAGTGTCATGTGGAAGTGAAGGAATTGTGGGAGGCCATACCACAAGACCAGTAAGGCCAAGAGGAACATAGACTAAGGAGCTTATCTGCAGGGGGGGACACTCAGGAAAATTAATTCAAATTAGCTAAAGATGTGAATTTAAAGTACATCAGTAAAACCACATTAAACCCTTCTGTGAATACTCTCATTCTGAATTCACCAAGTAAATCAAACTGAATTAAAGCCACTTTAATTTTGAAGGGGAGTGTCTACAGAGAGATTTAGGGCAATTTAACTAATCTGTTTTAAATTCACATCTTTAGTTAATTCAGATTGTTTCTTGAGGCTTGGTCTACTCTTAAAAATTATATCATCATAGCTGCATCAGTCAGAGGTGTGAAAAACATGGTCAACATAGCTATGCCAATAAAATTCCAGTCCAGATACAACTATATCAATGGAAGAAGGATTCTGCCAATGACTTAATTTAGGGCATGTCTCTACTACAGCCACTACAGCAGCACAGTTATGGTGCTGCATCTGTGCCACTGTAACGTCATAGTGTAGACACTTCCAACACCGACAGAAGAGAATTTTCCATGAGTAGAGTTAATCCGTCTCTCCAAGAGACAGTAACAAAATTAACAGAAGAATTCTGCCATCCACCTAGCTGCATCTACACTGGGGTTAGGTTGACCAAACTATGGTGATCAAGGTATGAAAATTTTCACAACCATGAGTGATGTAGGGGGAGGGATAGCTCATGGTTTGCGCATTGGCCTGCTAAACCCAGGATTGTGAGTTCAATCCTTGAGGGGGCCACTTAGGGATCTGGGACAAAATCACTACTTAGTCCTGCTAGTGAAGGCAGGGGGCTGGACTCAATGACCTTTCAAGGTCCCTTCCAGTTCTAGGAGATAGGATATCTCCTTTTATTTATTTATGTAGGTAGGCCTAACATAATTCAGGGAGATGTTGTTCCTACACTAGCCAAGAAACTCCTTCTGTCAGTGTAGTCTGTGTCAACATTGTTGGACTATGCCAGCATAGGCTCCATAATGTAGACATACAGACATGTCCCTGTGTAAACAAACCCTTAGATATAAAATCAAAGAAGCCTAAGTGACAAAGGAGTCTTCTTAGCATATGTGCAATGTGACTCAGGTGGCACATGACCAGGATTCGTCTCTGAATTTGGTCTGCTAGTTGGATCATTAGCTTCCCTGGCCTGGGCTGTGTACTGATGGGAAGTGCAACATGAACACTGATCCATGCTCCCCATAAAGGAGTGAAAGAGAGCATATGGAATAAAATGATGTTTGGGTAAAATTTGGGTAAAGAGTGCTAGCCACAGTTGCAATATTCCATACATGGAAGAAGAGCAGCCTTGGTAGTTAAGGATGAGATTCCTTAAGCCTAGCATCTGGATTACTTAATGGGCAAATGTGTTAGAGAATCTATTTAAATTTAAACAGCATGAGACATGGTATACTTCTCTTCTTTCACTTGTATTCACAAACCATAAAAGTCATTTAAGTGAGGTTGTAAAATTATCTTTTGAACAATAATTTTTCAAAAAACAGTTAATATCTGATATTCTGGACACGTGATAAATTAAGTCTAATACACATTGAAGGAACCTACTGCACACATAAATGAATAATTAATACAGTTTTAACTACCAACATTTTATACCATTAAATAGAGTACTTCACATTCCCTCTAATTTTAAGCTCTGCATGAACATATATTATTATACGGGAATGCGGAATTATTTATTTAGGAAGAAATTGTGGTGGTGAAGTTAAACAGAGATATAAGAATACATTGTGAGGCAGAGGATCAGAGCTGCATACATATTGGGATGCCATACATAACCTTTTTACCAAGACACTTAGTCATGCTGCGATGCACATATAAATATATTAATATGCATATTGGATGTTTTTCTGTTAATTGAGATCATAGATGTTTGGAGAGTGAGACTGACACTGATGGCTTCTTTGTCATGTAGATTATGCAGTACCTTAACTTCCTTGGTAAATTTAAAGAGAAAGTAATAGAGAGATAGGGCTTATAATGAACCATGTATCATATAAAGTAGTAAAGGCTATGAACAGTGTGTCCAATGTGGTTGTAATCTTCTTGATTCTTCACTAACACCACTCTAAATCTGGATTAACACCGTTGGAGTCAATGGAGTTATGCTGACATAAAACAGCTACAAAGGAGAGGAGAGTCAGGCCTTGGCTGTTTGGAAGTTAGCAGAAGAAAGTGTCATTTTTTTACCTTTCTCTTACTAAAAGGATGGTCTGATTGTCCTAAGCACAGCATTTGTAGAAAGGTTAGAGAGGACTGGCATGAAGATGAATCTGTAATCTGTAATGCCTCAGCCATGTTTCTAATGTGACTACAGTAAAAGATGATGAAATATATAAGAACAAGAGGCATTTCCACAGCATAAAGGTGCAAGGAGTAAGGAATGTCAGAATAAAAAACTATTGTTGCAAAATATGACTCTCATGCTGACGATTTATAAAGTTGACACATCTGCTCTCACCTATTTGTTGCTATCCTGACTATTCAGCGCTGGTTGACTCTTTGGTATGTATATTTTGAATTTAGTCTTAAATAATGGGCGTTTTTAATGATTCATTGCAGAATATTGAGCTTATTTATAAAGCAATGCCTTCGTGTTGCAGGTGATAGCAGATACCTTTGAAGAGTATATGAGAGTTCCCCCCTTCCATACCTCATAATATGCTGCCAAAAAAGTCATGTTAAATAAAATGACTTATGGATGCTTAAAATTAAGGTTTAAATGCCCATATGACACTGAAGAAGGGCACATTACAGCTTGTTTCTTGGAAAGTTTGACAGGTGTATTCAGTTTCATGAATGTTTCTCAGTGTGTGACATTAATAAAGGTATTCCTCTATTGTAAAAGAAGGCTCATCTATGGAAAGGTGAACAAGAAGCCTTAAGCAATGGATGAGACACAATTTTTCTGAGGTATGCTATTCTTTTATAAACGACAAAAGATTAGAATGAATATCAATGTAGAAAATACATATGTGTGGATATGGTTTTCACTAAAATGTCATGAAGGAAATACCAAAAAGGAAGAAATAAAACAAAAACAGTTTTGTGAACTGACAGCTTTGCTCTCATGGGATTGCTCCTCTCTTTCTGTCTTTTAGGTAAAGCAATCTTGAATTGGGCAGGTTGGTAAAGTTGAACTGAGATTGGGAAACAGAAACAGAAGCTGGGACTATAGAGCTGTCAACATTCAATACATTCCAATCACCTGCATTTATCTGCTTTACCTGGACTATATGGGAAAGGTCATTTTAAGTTTAATGCAGTCCATTTTCATTTGGCTTTTACTGCTTCAGCATTGATCCAAGTCATTCATCTCAGATAGATCTTTGTCTCTGACGATCTGCCCAGTATTCTATTTCTGTCTTTTGTCTCCTCTGTTATTAACATGATAGATTTTATTTATTTACACTCCAGTATAATAGAAAGAATAGGAAGAATACCTATTTCCCCCTTCTTTTGGTTGCAAATCTTAATCAGAAGCAGTAGAAAATGGCAAAGAAATACTGACTACAGTTTACATTCTCCCCTCTGATATGTGCTTGTGACTCATTCACTTCAGAGAACATAATTTGTCTCTTTTTGCTTGGAGGCTTGAGATGATTTTAAAGCTTTATCCAGCTTTGCTCTACTGGCTGCTCCTGTGTTTCATGTTATATGTGGGAAGTGCCATTTAAATTTACTGGCTCAGGATTGCCTACTTTGTATCATCCATATCATAGTGAGATCCATTTCTAAAAGAATGAGAAGAGCTGTTTACTGCTGATGAAAATTAAGGCAAGAACGAGACCAAATAAATGAGTTCCTGATGCTTTTGCTTCAGAGATGTGATCATAAGGAGGAAGCCTGTTTGCAGATACATAATTTGTTGATATAGGTTGGAAATTAGGACTATTTTTATATGCACAGTACACACACCTAAATATATGTGAAAGGTTATCTGTTTACTGTGATAGATTTATTTAAATATATTGTGGGCTGGATACAGTGTGTGACGATTCACTTTGCTTTCTGAAGCCTAAAGAATTAGGTGAATAACAGCTGTCAGCTACCTTTCCCTTGCTGTCTGGGAGGTTACAGGAAGCCCTTGTGGAAATGGACTTCGCAAAACAAGAATGAATTTTGGGTGGATGTCTAATAAGGGTATGTCAAGGCTGATTCCCCACTCTGTCACTTCGAGTGCAGAAGGTGGGGGGCCGCAAGGATTTTAAAAATTAATACTAGCCACTCCAGGCTTGTACTAAACTCCCACGGTTACAGCTTCTCTCTAACCTTGGATGGGTAAATGCTGCCATAATCCAAGTGCAAAAAAACCCTTTGAATCCAGAAAGGTGCACTTGGGAATTCCTTCCTGTGGGATACCCTCAAGCCCTTTCACCCTGCCATCCTTGGGGGAAGAGCTCAGAAAGAAAAACAAAGGAAATCAGCTGTTGCCACCAGCTATTTAAACGACATGTGCACAAATATCTTAGGGACACAAAAATCCAATCCCGTTCTTAAAAAAGGTGAATTTTATTAAAAACAAAAAGAAAGAAAATACATCTGACACTTAGGCTTTTGCTAGATTTAAAAAAAAACCCACTTATAATATTTAAACATCAAGAATAACCTTCTTAAGGTCAAGCTTAAAGGTTACAAGTAAAACAAAAGCATTTGGCGTTAGCACAGAGGAGTCCACAAGCCAATAAGTAATAATCAGAAATAAACCTAATCGCATCTTCCTAGAAATTCCCTAATTTACTTACATATTTGGGGTTTCAGATAAGCAATTTGTAGGTATGATCTGATAGTTTTTCATATCTGGCTTAAAGCTTCTCACAGCATAACTGCTCCCTGTTCCCCTCTTCCCCAGAGAACAACACCACACAGACAAAAGGAAGTTTTTTCCCAATTTTAAAAAGTTCTAGCCCTACATTGGCTCTTTTGACCAGGTGCCCACTCCTTTCCTTTTACCTGTGGGCTTGTTAACCCTTTACAGGTAAAGCAAGTAGAGAACAACAACTAAGAGGGATTCCATAGCTAACTGGCTGTTGGGTGTCCAAATCACTGCTGTAGAATGCTGTTTTATAATACATTGGTGGTAAGTTTTAGGATTAGGGTGAGGTGCAGAAAATTTGCATACCTCCAAAGTCTGAAAGATGTGCAATTAAAAAAACCCAATTATATACACTCAAATAACAAAGGTCTCAACAGTCCAAAATATATACATAATGAAATAAAGTAGAAGCCCATTTAGACAAGCCTACATTATCTGGCTTGCCGTATTAATCAAACAACCAGCCCACACAGGTCCAGAAGCAGGCAATCTCCCCGGTGGACACTAGATGTCACTGCAGCCTCGCACTTTCCATTCTCTGGATTATCCGAATTTTTGATTATCCGATCTGGCCCCGGTCCCAATTAGATCAGATAAATGGGGTTCTACTGTTGTAGCATTGACAATTAAGAAACAGTATGGAACAAAACTGGGGGAAATGTGATGGGAATTAAAATTACCATTTTTTCTACAAATATTTAATATCCAACAACTAGTATTTTCCAGTGTTTCAGTTTGGATTTGGTAAACAGTCATGTAAAATATTCTTGAAAAAAAAAATGTTTTCCAGAGGTTTGAAATCTCATGGAAATTGATGCTCCATCTTGGGGTGCCCAACATTGTTTTTTCTATAGGAATATAATTTATGCTAGTCAATGTGGTTTTATGGAAAATAGGTCAAGTCAAACAAACCTGATTTAATTCCATAATGAGATTACAAGTTTGGTTGATAAAGGTGTCTGTCTGTGTAGATATGATATACTTAGGCTTTTGTAGGGCATTTGTCTTAGTCCTGCATGACATTCTGATTAAAAAAAATTACTATTATACAATATCAACAGAGCCCACATTAAATGGATTAACAACCAGCTATCTGACAGACCTCAAAAAATAGTAGTAAATGGGAAATCATCATCAAATGTGGGTGTCTCTAGTGGGGTTCTTCAGGGATCAGTACTAGGAGCTAATAGCTTTTATTAACCGAGTCTGTCCCATTCAAACACAAACATTAATTTCAGAGTAACAGCCGTGTTAGTCTGTATCCGCAAAAAGAAGAACAGGAGTACTTGTGGCACCTTAGAGACTAACAAATTTATTAGAGCATAAGCTTTCGTGGACTACAGCCCACTTCTTCCGAAGAAGTGGGCTGTAGTCCACGAAAGCTTATGCTCTAATAAATTTGTTAGTCTCTAAGGTGCCACAAGTACTCCTGTTCTTCTTTTTGCAAACATTAATTTGATACATTTTAGCATACAGACAGCTGGTGTGTTTTATCCAACTATACAGCTACTGAGATTAACAGTGTAAAGCAAACACTATAACAAATCACAGGTAAAATCAATATACAGGAATACTTTTACCTTTTTCCAGTTTACAGACACATATGTTACCCAAAGTCCCTTGGAAGCACTCCATTCTGAAGACATTTCCTGGATCCTTCTTATTGTGTAATCTCCCAACAGAGTTTCCCTGTACTAGGCGCCTTCAACCCTCAGATTACTCATTGCCTGTTTTACAATTCTGGATTCCTCTTTTCACTGATGACTTGCCCTCAGGAACTGCCAATCTGCTTCCTGCTACCCCCTCACTCTTCTCTTCTGCAGAATAAACAAGCCCAGTTCCCTCAGCCTCTCCTCATAAGTCATGTGCCCCAGCCCCCTGATCATTTTCATTGCCCTCCGCTGGACTCTCTCCAATTTATCCACATCCTTTCTGTAGTGGGGGGCCCAAAACTGGACACAATACTCCAGATGTGGCCTTACCAGTGCCGAATAGAGGAGAATAATCACTTCCCTCGATCTGCTGGCAGTGTTCCTACTAATAAAGCCCAATATGCTGTTAGCCTTCTTGGCAACAAGGGCACACTGCTGACTCATATCCAGCTTCTCATCCACTGTACTCCCCAGGTCCTTTTCTGCAGAACTGCTCATTAGCCAGTTGGTCCCCAGCCTGTAGCGGTGCATGGGATTCTTCCATCCTAAGTGCAGAACTCTGCACTTGTCCTTATTGAACCTCATCAGATTTCTTTTGGCCCAATCCTCCAATTTGTCTAGGTCACTCTGGACCCTATCCCTACCCTCCAATGTATCTACCTCTCCCCCCAGTTTAGTGTCATCTGTGAACTTGCTGAAGGTGCAATCTATCCCATCATCCAGATCATTAATAAAGATGTTGAACAAAACTGCCCCCAGAACTGACTACATTAAACATTGGCATAATAATGAAAATAGTAAATGGGCAACAACACTAAAATATTTTCCCCTGGTTAGTCTTTTACTTAGAATATAATAATATTTGCCCTTTGCTAAGCAGCAAATCTAGCCCTTACCTCTGCAGACACGGGGGTCCAATGGAACACCATTTGGACAAGCTATAATGTTTCAAAAAATCTAGATGTAAAAGGTAGATGTACATTTGTGGATATAAATGTGAAGCAACATGGTTTGATGGACAGAGCATGGGGTTAGGAGACAGACCCTCCTGAGTTATAATTCTGGCTCAACCTTTTGAGTCACCGTGTGCCACTGGATGAATCCTGGATTAACCTTTCAGGTCCGATTCTCCTTTCACTTTCATAAATTTTACACTGATGTAATTCCATTGACTTCAATTTCTTTTCATTTAACTGGCATAAGTGAAATTAAGCCATTTGTATCTGTTTTCCTGGAAGTTAAAAAGATGGGGGAGGGGGAGTAGGGTAGAGGAAATAACACTTGTCTACTCTAGTGATGGGAAAAATCAGTGAGGTGAAAATTTATTAGTAAATAGTTGTGAAACATATTGGATAAGTAAAGTGCTGTGTAAGTGCTAATTATTATTACAAACATGGGGGCTGCTTGCATTTAATTTTCAGGTAGTTTTTTTAGAAGGCATCTGTTATATAAAAAAATACCTCTTCATGTCCTTTGGAAGTTTCTAATATTCAAAATTTTCAAATTAAGTGGAGGGCATGCATGGAAACATCTGTTCTCTGTCCTAAACTTCATACATTGCTGCCATGTGGCAGCAACTTATTTCCCAGAGTTAGATCATATTCACCCAGACTTTCCCTTAGATTTTTAGAAATATTGTACATATGTTGGAATGAGGCCATTCATTTATCCATGTCTTATGTGGATGTGCTCTGCTATGATCCTGGGAAGCAAACAGCTGTGTCTGAGGATGTAATACCTTATGACTCAATGCATACGAGTTCATTCAGTCTTAGCAGGCCTGCTGCAGCAGCAGTTAGAAACACGGTATTAAAACTAATCAAACATTTATTTTGAATCCTGGGGTCACTTGCATGGTTTGTAATGGAATTTAACACCAATATGTCAAGCAAATAGCTACTTTTTAAACCCAAATTGTATTTTCATTTGCAAAGAAATTATTTTATAAACATGATTTTTTATAACTGCTTTATTTCCTCTGTGGGTATGATTGAACTCAGTCTGAAATAGCAAATGTGCAGAAGGATTTTTTTTTTCTTACTTTGTTCTCAGAGCCAATTCATGCTGATTAGCCTTGGTTTCCATGGGTCAGGTCAGGGCTCAGTTTCATATCATGTTCTGCTCCTGAGCTAGCAGAGAATAGAAGTGCCACAGAGTGTAATGATGCTTCTGGGAAATGGAACCTTGTGTGTTTCAACACTGGCTTTTTTGGGTTACTTAACATGTTAGTGAGTCTGAGCAACTAATTCATAGTGCATTATTTCTATAGTGAATTTAGCTTGTATTTCAGTTTGTGAAATTTTAGCTATCAACATGGTTTTATTGAAAACGTATTCACTATTTGAAGTTATTTGTTGAATTCTCTTTGAAAAACATTAATCTAGTAATCATTCATCAACATTTTATTTTAAGTGATTTTCAAAATACATCATGGGTTGGCTAGTTTTGACTAGACACTTGTTGCATGGTTTTGATCTTGATCTCTGATTGGATAATTCATGCAACATGGTAACTCATACAATTAGGTCTCCAGAAAAGGATATTTATCAATTCACTATTTTCCTTCCCTAAATATTCCATTTTGTTTGCTTAAATGCACTTTTTCTGAGAACATACATTCCAGGTGACCCAGGTGTTAGACTATTTGCATAGAGCAAACACACAAGAGGTACAAACACAATTTGAAGCAAATTCAGTTTTTTATTTGAGAGCATACTCAGATAAAAAAAATATTTGCTCAGCTTCTATGCTGAGCTTCCTTGTCAGTCTACTCTTATTCAGCACTTCCTGGCCAGAAGATAGAAGTTATAAAGTAAGAATTTTATGGATGTATGTGTGTATGTGCACATGTGGTCACTTGTAGAGAGAATGGGAAGATGGAGGGATCATTACTAATTACTGTTGAGAAAATAAAACCTTTCAGAGAAAGCAAATGGGCCCTCCAAAGTTATAAACCGCTACTAAAATGAGCTATGATGTATATACCAGTTGATCTATAACTGCAGTGCCTCAAATAACACTATAATGCTGAATTAAGAATATGTACAATCTAGGGCTGTCAAGCGATTAAAAAAATTAATCGTGAATAATCGCGCAATTAAAAAAATTAATCACGATTAATCGTGTGATTTAATCGCGATGTTAAACAATAATAGAATATCATTTATTTAAACATTTTTGGATGTTTTCTACATTTTCAAATATATTGATTTCAATTATAACACAGAATACAAAGTGTACAGTGCTCACTTTCTATTTATTTTTATTACAAATATTTATAACGTAAAAACCAAAAGAAATAGTATTTTTCAATTCACCTAATACAAGTACTGTAGTGCATTCTCTTTATTATGGAAGCTGAACTTACAAATGTAGAATTATGTACAAAAAACTGCATCCAAAAATAAAACATTGTAAAACTTTAGAGCCGACAAGTCCACTCTGTCCTACTTCTTATTCAGCCAGTCACTCAGACCAACAAGTTTGCTTACATTTGCAGGAGATAATGCTGCCCACTTTTTGTTTACAATGTCACCTGTAAGTGAGAATAGGCATTTACATGGTACTGTTGTAACTGGCCTCGCAAGATATTTACATGCCAGATGTGCTAAAGATTCGTATGCCCACTCATGCTTCAACCACTATTCCAGGGGACATGCATCCATGCTGATGATGGGTTCTGCTTGATAAGATCCAAAGTAGTGCAGACTGATGCATGTTCACTTTCCTCATCTGAGTCAGATGCCACCAGCAGAAGGTTGATTTTCTATTTTGGTGGTTTGAGTTCTGTAGTTCCGCATCGGAGTGTTGCTCTTTTAAAACTTCTGAAAACAAGCACCACACCACATCCCTCTCAGATTTTGGAAAGCACTTCCAATTCTTAAACCTTGGGTCAAGTGCCGTAGCTATCTTTAGAAATCTCACATTGGTACCTTCTTTGCATTTTGTCAAATCTGCAGTTAAAGTGTCCTTAAAATGAACAATATGTGCTGGGTCATCATCCAAGATTGCTATAACATGAAATATATGGCAGACTGCAGGTAAAACAGAGCAGGGGACATACAATTCTCCCACAAGGAGTTCAGTCACAAATTTAATTAATGCATTTTTTAACGAGAGTCATCAGCATGGAATTATGTCCTCTGGAATGGTGGCCAAAGCATAAAGGAGCATATGAATGTTTAGCATATCTGGCACATAAATACCTTGCAATGTCAGCTACAAAAGTGCCATGTGAATGCCTGTTCTTCCTTTGATTGTTGACATTGTAAAAAAGAAGTGGACAGCATTATGTCCCATACACATAAACAAACTTGTTTGTCTTAGCAATTGGCTGAACAAGAAGTAGGATTGAGTGGACTTGTAGGCTCTAAAGTTTTACATTGTTTTGTTTTAGAGTGCACTTATGTAGCAAAAAAAAAAATTCTACATTTGTAAATTGCACTTTCACAAAAAAGAGGTTGCACTATGGTAATTGTATGAGGTGAATTGAAAAATACTGTTTCTTTTATTTATAGTATTATTTTATTACAAATCTTTTCACTGTAAAAATGATCAAGTGAGCACTATACACTGTATTCTGTGTTGTGATCGAAATCAATATATTTGAAAATGTTGTAATGCATCCAAAAATATTTAATACATTTCAATAGGTATTCTATGGCTTAACAGGGTGATTAAAATTGCAATTAATTGTGATTAATTTTTTGAATCACAATTATTTTTTAGTTAATCACATGACTTAACAATGATTAATCAACAGTCCTAGTAAAATCCAACTGAAAACAGTCTTCTCCGTGCAAGAGGTCTCATTTTATGAGCCAGTAGGAGAAAAACCATGCTGTTGCACTGGTGTTGCAGTTAGGTTGAGTAATCTACAATCTCCCTCATTACAACCAATGAAATTGTTGCATGCAGATTAGCTAAAGAATAAGTTTTGGTCCAGTTGACTCTGATGTCAAAATGGTGTAGGACTCTTGGCATGGTATAGATATATGCCTTACTGTAGCTCTATACCACACAGGTTTAATTTGAAAAGTCAAAATTACTGAGATCTTAAAGATTGGATGGTAACAGACCTTAAATCTGATTAATGACTGAACAGAAAGAGCTCTCAGCCATACTTGTAGCTGTTTTCATTGCTTCACACTTACTCAACAGTCATTCCAGGCTTCAGAGTGACACATAGATAGTGACAATCCTGAAATCTTCTTATATAGACATGTATATTATTTTGAGATTTCTGAAATGAGTAGGTCAATCTCAGAATGCATGTACATAATTTGCAATCAAAATACACATTTTAGTGACAAATATCAATTTTTAAAAGTATGCAGTCATTGTTTCACTCAGGTTTTGCAAAGCCTAAGTGGTTCAAAGAGCTACATTACATTTTCAAAAGTGACTTAGGCACTTAGGAGCCAAAATCCTATTGAAAGTCCCTGGAACTTAAGATCGCAAGTGCCTGAGTCACTTTTGAAAATGGAACTTAGCTGTCTAAATCACTTAAGATTTTCAATGCTGTACAGAGCAATGCCTAAATACCTTTAAAAATCTGGGCCTAAATATTTAACTTTTCTTCTGGAATGTTGCTTAACACATTTCCCATCCTACTTACTTATGTCAGGCAAGTGACTGAGAGAAGATGATCATTGTATTTTTGAGTGAGACATGAAATCCCCTCCAATCAGGCTTAAAAGTTTCTTTTACCCTTCATTATGTACTTTTTAAGACAACGTTATTAACACTATGAACTATATATACATGCAAAAACAGAAAGGCAAGAAAAGTAAGTGACCAAATCATGTTTCTTTGGAACAGAGTGACTCTTCTCAAAACTCTGGTCTCTGTTTCTTCTCCACTGTCTTACTGTCAATCATCTATCTTTTATCCCCTGTTCCATAACTTTGTGCATACTCAATTTACCAAGCTATCTCATCTGTGTATGTATCTATACATTCCATTCTAAACCCAGTAATTAAAACGTTCTCATGCATAAATCATAACTCACCTAAATTAATACATGTTTTACTCTTATCTGTCAGATTCCCAGCACATCTATTCCTTCCTCTCACTTTTTCATTCAGCTGTCCCTTATCTTTATCCCTCTTACTGGTTTGTTTTAGTGGCTTTGGGTTTTTACTTGTTAACTAGCTCCTGTCTGTTTAATATATAAATTTCTTTATTTAGATTATTTTGTTAGGGGAGATTATACCTGGACATCAATCTCGGAAGAAATAACAACTCCGTATTGAGTCTCAGTTTCACCCTGGTATCTGCACAGGCCAAAAAATTTGCATATAAGATACACAAATCAAATTTCTAGTTTACACAACTTTGATACTGTCTGGACTGCTGTATCAGCAGAAACACACACAAACAGCACCTTTATATTTTTTCTATAAGATTATAATAATATTAATTTCTCAAACTTTATTTAGTACAGGGGTCGGCCACCTCTGGCATGCAGCTCGCCAGGGGAGGCACCTTGGCGTGCCGGGCCAGTTTGTTTACCTGCCGCGTCTGCAGATTCGGCCAATCGCAGATCCCACTGGCCGCGGTTCGCTGCTCAAGGCCAATGAGGAAGCAGCGAGGGCCGTAGAATCCCATTTATTTAAATGTGTTTGCATGTTTTCTACATTTTCAAATATATTGATTTCAATTACAACACAAAATACAAAGTTTACAGTGCTCACTTTATATTTATTTTTGATTACAGGTATTTGCACTATAAAAAAACCCCAAAAGAAATAGTATTTTTCTGTTCACCCAATACAAGTACTGTAGTGTAATCTCTTTATCATGAAAGTTGACTTACAAATGTAGAATTATGTACAAAAAACTGCATTCACAAATAAAACAATGTAAAACTTTAGAGCCTACAAGTCCACTCAGTCCTACTTCTTCTTCAGCCAGTCGTTCAGACAGACAAGTTTGTTTACATTTGCAGGAGATAATGCTGCCCACTTCTTGTTTACAATTTCACCTGAAAGTGAGAACAGGTTTTCTCATAGCACTGTTGTAGCCGGTGTCGCAAGATGTTTACGTGCCAGATGCACTGAAGATTCATATGTCCCTTCATGCTTCAACCACCATTCAGGGGTCACACGTCCATGCTGATGATGGGTTCTGCTCGATAACAGTCTAAAACAGTGCAGACCGCTGCATGTTCATTTTCCTTATCTGAGTCAAATGCCACCAGTAGAAGGATGATTTTCTTTTTTGGTAGTTCAGGTTCTGTAGTTTCCACAATGGAGTGTTTCTCTTTTAAGACTTCTGAAAGCATGCTCCACACCTCATCCCTCTTTAGATTCTTAAACCTTGGGTCGAGTGCTGTAGCTATCTTTAGAAATCTCACATTGGTACCTTCTTTGCATTTTGTCAAATCTGCACTGAAAGTGTTCTTAAAATGAACATGTCATCCGAGACTGCTATTACCTGAAATATATGGCAGAATGCAGGTAAAACAGAGCAGGGAACATACAATTTCCCCCCAAGGAGTTCAGTCACAAATTTAATTAATGCATTATTTTATTAATGAGTGTCATCAGCATGGAAGCATGTTCTCTGGAATGATGGCCGAAGCATGAAGGGGCATACGAATGTTTAGCATAGCTAGCATGTAAATAGCTTGCAATTCTGGCTACAAAAGTGTCATGCAAATGCCTGTTCTCACTTTAGGATGACATTGTAAATAAGAAGAGGGGAGTATTATCTCCTGTAAATGTAAACAAACTTGTTTGTCTTAGCAATTGGCTGAACAAGAAGTAGAACTGAGTGGACTTGTAGGCTCTGAAGTTTTACATTGTTTTGTTTTTGTGTGCAGTTATGTAACAAAAAAACCCTTACATTTGTAAGTTTCTCTTTCATGACAAAGAGATTGCACTACAGTATTTGTATGAGGTGAATTGAAAAATACTATTTATTTTGTTTATCATTTTTGCAGTGCAAATATTTATAGTAAAAAATAATATACACTTTAATTTCAATTACAACACAGTATACAATATATATAAAAATATAGAAAAACATCCACAATATTTAATACATTTAAATTGGAATTCTATTGTTTAACAGTGTGATTAAAACTGTGATTATTGCGATACATTTTTTTAATCATGATTAATTTTTTGAGTTAATCGCATGAGTTAACTGTGATTAATCACAAGTTTCAGAGTAACAGCCGTGTTAGTCTGTATCCGCAAAAAGAAGAACAGGAGTACTTGTGGCACCTTAGAGACTAACAAATTTATTAGAGCATAAGCTTTCGTGGACTACAGCCCAAAAAACTTCAAAAACAGACTCCAAAGAGAGACTACAGAGCTAGAATTGATATGCAAACTAGACACAATCAACTCCGGTTTGAATAAGGACTGGGAATGGCTGAGCCATTACAAACGTTGACTATCTCCCCTTGTAAGTACTCTCACACTTCTTATCACACTGTCTGTACTCGGCTAGCTTGATTATCACTTCAAAAGTTTTTTTGTTTTTTTTTTTTTGTTTTTTTTTCTCTTAATTAATTGGCCTCTCAGAGTTGGTAAGACAACTCCCACCTGTTTATGCTCTCTGTATGTGTGTATATATATCTCCTCATTATATGTTCCATTCTATATGCATCCGAAGAAGTGGGCTGTAGTCCACGAAAGCTTATGCTCTAATAAATTTGTTAGTCTCTAAGGTGCCACAAGTACTCCTGTTCTTCTTTCTGTGATTAATCGACAGCCCTAATATAAATTAAAGCATGGGGAAACTTCTTTCTTACAAGGTAGTTCTATCACCACACATGCTATTACAAGTTGCTTTTGACTTACTTTAGATCTGTCTTTGGTTATTTTTATGTTTTACCATAATAAAATTGGGAACTAATAAAAGCTATCGCTGTACTTAATCAGTGATATCTCTTGTTTCTCCCTCTTCCCATCCTCTCAGACTTAACACTTAATTGTTCAATTTCGTTGATACATTGTGATATCTCATGAGGTGGCCATGTCTTGAGACTATCTGGTTCACCAGGATCTGTACAATACTTTGTTTCATAATTCAGTAATATTACATTTCTTAAGGGACCTGCAGTGGCAAGAGCAGTAGTATTAATCCAGCAATGGTTGATAAGAGCTAATGGGTTCACCATGCATTTTGAGGTGTACAAGTTCTTGAACCATTGTACCAGGTACTGATGTCTGATGAATGCATACCCCATATCATTATTCCTTTTCTTGAATAATGTTATGAAGGTCTGTGTATCTGTGTATTTGTCTGAGGGGCAAGATTAAAGTTCTTGTTGTGGTTTCTAATTATTTATACATTTTTAATTCAGGTTCTTTTTTCCTGATCAAAATATGAAGCTGTATTCTGAGATCAAAGTATGAGTGTATATTCTAAAATCAACCACACAATTTTGGTAGCACACATCCAATTACAGTAATGCTAACCATACTAGAGGAATGCATAGAGAAAATTATATATATCCTTAATACAAATGCGGGCATATTGATTGTCACAAATACTGGGACATGTACTATCCTGACATTCCTTAAAGTGCAGGTACAGTATAATACACAAAATATAGAATATACCTTATCATTTAAATTTATTATAACTGAAAAAATATCCAAACACTTTGTCAATAGGTTTCCATAATAACTTCCTATTACATGCAAACTTTAGATAAGGTGCTTTGTTTTTAATATCCATGAAAAGATTGTATAAAATTTTTAAAATTGCCTGGTGTCTTAAGGACCTAAGTTCCATGTTCAAAAATGGATGTGAACACCAGTGGTACTTAGGAGCCTAAGTGCCTAAGTCAACTTTTGAAATGGGACTTAGACACATAAGCCAATTAGGTATTTTTGAAACTTGTACCCTTTTTGTCTTTTCAGGTTTTAATATTTCTAACTTCTTAGTTCAGAGTAACTTTAGGATATTTTGTTTGGTTTGTTGTTGTAGCCACATTGGTCCCAACGTGGGTGATATAATATCGTTTATTGGGCCAACTTCTGTAGCTGAAAAAGACAAGCTTTTGAGCTGCACAGAGCTCTTCTTCAGGTTTGTCTAGGCTATTTTGTAAATTAGAAGAGATGATATAACTGCTTCAGCTAAATTAACAGTTTCTGAGAATCCTTTACATGAAGTTAGGTCATGTCTTAATGGACATTGGCTTCCCATTTCTGATCATTATATTTATAACATCAAAATATTATAGCACTGAATGCTAAAGATAGCAATCTGATTGTAAGTGATCATCTAACTGTAAATTTTATTTGGTGTCGGACTGAAGGGAAGTATTCTAAAAGTGCCCACAGTCCAGATTTTCACTATCATTAAAGTGCTCTTTGTGTAGACATGAATCATAAGGTATCTTTGTCCCATTATGTCCATAAAAGCAACCCAGTAGAGTCTGCCTTCACAATCCAGATCTAACTTTACCCTTTAGTGACAGAACTTATTCTATTCAACATTTAACTCTTTGAAAATAAAGGAAGCATCACAAAAATAAATAAATAAATGCCACCACCGCTGGTAGCAAAAAAAACCCACAATGGATTGAATAGGTAGCCCTAAATTGAGTCCCTCCAGGTCAGATTCAAGGCACATGGGCAGACTAGTGCAGAGAACCTTGTTCTTCCTCTGCCTGTGCAGAACTTGTGTTCTGGATAAAAATAGTGGTCAGTCTCCAGTACTGTCAATGTAAATCTATTTAATGAATATTCAATTCAATTTTTAAAGTAAAATATGAAAAAGTGAATGAATAAATAAAATCCTAACTACAGCTTTCCCATCTCTGTTAGGAGAGGAAGGTATATATAGTTGCATGTGAGAATGTGGGGCTGGCTAAAGAGTCATTCGGGGCCAGTGATATGCATACTGATAACATCAGAAGCCTTGCTTACCTCCAGCAGGATGGGTAAGACATCTGTGCTGTTATCTTCTTAAAAAAAAAAAAAAAAAAAAAAAGACACTGGCTGGTCCGCAATGTGAGTTTGTATATATTAAGCCAAATCCTGAAGACCCTTATTCAGAGCCAGATTGGGCTACTGAGGTTATGTGCCTGAAAGGTGCCTTCCTTGAGAAAGAAGGGATTAATACCTCCATGGTACCATTCTCCACCTTTCTTGAGAGGCCACAGAAGACTCTTTATTGAGTCCAGACCTGTACAGGGAGGAGGCAGGGTCTACTTGTGAAATGCAGAAGCATTGGGTGGTGGTATACAGGAAACAAATATTGTCCCCTCACTGGTTAAACAGAGATTACCACAGAACTCCATTACAGCTTAGGGCTCTATTACTTCATTTATTATTAATTATTATTATTATTTTATTATTTCATTATTTATTTATTATTGGAGCCTGCATGCCATGGTGGGGAAATCCTCCTTTACAGTGTTCCCAAGGGAAGCCATGATAAGAGTCCCTGACACCCTGGGTTTCAGTGGAACTTCAATGCTATGGAATGGAAGTGAGGAATGGTGCTCTAGAGATTTTACTCAGGCCTTATTTAGGAAAAAACCCTTTGAAATTAATGGGAATTTTGCTTTAGCAAGACCTGAGGGTCATTTTGTAACAAAAAAGCAGTGGAAAGAGCTACAATTCTCCAATGTATTGCAAAACTTTGCTGTGTAAATAAATACACATCCTGCCATCTAGTGACAAGAATTTTATTTTTGTACTGACCAGCCATGGGTGTGATTAGAAACACACGTTGCAAAGATTAATCCCACGCTCAAACCTGCAAATGCTGAATGCTGTACTACTTTACTTATGGCAGAGTCTGGATAAGGGGCTACGGAAGAAGGAAATGTGCACAAACCTTTTCAAAGCTTCTTGCAGCATGAAATAGACTAAATCTACTGAAATAAGAGAACCTGGAAAATCTGTGGATATACCCATTATGTCCATGGATATCTGTGGACCATGTTTGGAGATCGCAGATCAGATGCGGATAAAAATGTTGTATCCGTGCAGGGCTCTAGAAATAAATGAGTTGTTTTGCTGGAAAGTTCGTGGTGCAATATGGCTTTTATCCTGGCTCCTTCCACATTTCTCCACCCCACATCCCATTTTGCAGTTATTTTGTGCACCTTCTGACTAGGGCCCCATATTTATGCTGGTGTGGGCTGCATACTAAGCTGCTCGTGCATAGAATTTGAAAGTAGGTTTTGTAGAAAGTTAATACATGTAAGCTCCTGACAGCAAGAACTTTAGGATTTGGCCTTTAGTCCATACTAAGGAGGAAACAGTAATTGCGTTATTTACATTTTAGGATCATGAAGAAATAACATAAGGGTGATACGATACCCTGGAGGGCACAGTAGAATGCCATGGCCGAGAAAACAAAATGACATATTGTCTTTAAGAGTCAAGGCTTATTTGTGAGGTGCTGATCACTTCCTGAGATTTGCTGCACACCTTTTACTTTCACTTGAGTTCAGTGAGAGTTGGGGATGCTTTAGCACCTCACAGGATCAGGTTGTAAAAGAGTAACACTAGAGTTCTCTGCATCACTTTTCCAGCTCAGCAGATCTTTCATACTGGAGTCACAGCTATTATGTCGAACAATGTCATATTTTCTTTTGTGAGCTGTCCATTTAACAATTCCACGATTCATATTATGTAGAGAGTAGCACACAGATAACAGTGAGAAATAAATCTATATTCTGGGGTTCTAATGACATAGTGGAAATCATGAGCACAAAGCTCAAGTGATTTGTTATGTCATCTGATCTCCCAGATGTATGTGTAGCCTGCTTGCAAAACTGCCTAGCAGCTCAGGCATAAAATCTAGTTGGCTGTCCTATACCTTAATTTTGATGATGATAGAAAAAAATCTCATTATATATTATCCACCAGTCAGAAGGAAAATACTAGCCATTGGTGAGTAGAATTTTGCAAAGCTGTTATCTAGTTTTGTATTGCACAGTTTTCCTTCTTTGCATTTTTGTACTATTAACAGATGTTTTCTTCTTTGTTCCTACAGAGAGCACATGGCACCTCTCCTATAAATGCCTACACTGACGTCAAGATTTTAGCCTCTCACTTAAAAATGTTAAATAAAAAGATTACTAAATAGGAATAAAAACTCCCATAACATATCATGAAAAGTAAAGGTAACACCAATGAGGCTGCAGATAAACAATGTTAAAGTTAACATCTGCTCTGAAGCTTTCCCATATTCAAAAGATGCTGTTATAATTTTTTGCTATCAAAAGACATGGGACCATGTTACCACATTTTGGAGTTATAAATGAAAGAAAATTATCAAGCCACATCCAGATTGATGGATCTGGATTGGATGTGGCTAAAACCGAGCTAATTCCTGGCCTTTTTACTTGTAATTGAGATGACATCACATTTCTGGGTGGTACTTAACGCACATGAAAAAGCTAATGTCAGCAGTGTGAAATTCGTGTCGAGTGGCTATTCCATTAGAACCTCTACAACAGGAGCCTGGAGCATGTTATACTATGTTGTGGCCTACAGTTTAGTAGATGTGATCCATGTGTTTATACATATACACTTCCTGACCTGGCAATGGTCTATTCATAGTCTTCAACAAACACAATTTCCACTCCTGTATTTGTAGATTGTGGAGACGTTTCTGTATGGGATTTGTTCCAGACAGAACATGGGAGTATTATAGTTTGCATTATAGTGCAAAACATCAAAGCTTTTTGGGTGGTTTATATAGCATGGGTTTATTCCAGAGCCAGTTAAAGGCAGCAGAAAGATTCTCAATACCTTCGGTGGGCTTTGGACTTGGTGATATATCTGTCTTCCTGGGTGAGAGAAAGCCTTGTTTATGATTCAAGGCAACTATTTAATGCAGTATTTTAATTCACATTAATAAATTATGACATATGGTCAGAGCAGGAAAGGATCTCTCCATTACACTTGAGAACATTAGGAGGCATATCCAGCTGAAGAGCTTGTCAGAAACCTGTATCCCCAAGGATTCATGGTCTCTGGGCTTGGGGACGAATGTTTCCCCATAGCAACAAGTTTTAGCCAAGAATAGGAAGAGTGAGGAAACTTCCCTTGCTCAGAAATGCAATTAAAAGCACCGGAAACATATTGCAGCATTCTGTGTTGAACCATCTCAATCTGTAACTGTAGGGCACCTCTGGGCCAGACAATGTCTAGCAATGTGGTATTACTCTATCACTATTCCCATTTCCCCACAAACAGCTCCCTCAAGCTAAGGTGAGATTTGGTAATATTTTAGCAACACAGAAACTATTAAAAGTTATATACTTATGGGTCTTCTTTCCCAGAAGCTATTAGAGGGGAAAAAACATGACTATTCAGGTTTTAAAATTAGATAATTAGATGAGAACTAGAAATGAAGAGAAACAATGTTATTTTAGTGAAGTTTCTTTTGTACTTCCAGGGGAACTTTTGGCAAAACAAAGCTCTTAGTTAAAGTACTTGATTGTAATCTATACATAGACATTTCAGATATATACAGATATACACATAAACACTTTGGATCCCATTAAGAAAATGTACTTATCCCTGATTTTCTTATGAGAAATCTGAGTTTTAGTGAGGCAATTGTTGCCTTTTAAGTTCTCATTGATACTAGTACAATACACTTCCTGTTACCATATGTTGTTCATGTGCAGTATTTGGTTAAGTACCTCAACTAAATATGCAAAATGAGAGGACTACATAATTCCTGTGGTATATTTGACAATATATATACAGAAAATACTTGTAATATTAGTTACAAGAGATACTACTGAGCGTGACTGGCACTCTATAAATACACAATATAATGTGGATAGATACGTTAAAAACTGGCTAATGTGCATTCATCTGTAAATTAAAAGGAAAGTTTGCTGTTTATTGGGGAAAAGAGAGAGGTTTTGATAAAATTAGATGACTCCCGTCCGTATAAAGTGTTTTTTCTCTGTTGCCATTCCTGGCCATGAATATCTCCATTGACATGAATGCAGTTATACCAGAGTAATGCTGGTGTAACAAAGACAAAACTGAAGCCTGTTCTCCTTAAAGTTCTCTTATCTCTTCATTAGGGCTTCATTCTGCTAGATGCTGAGCAACAACTCCTGGAGGTGCTGAGAAATCTGTACTTGCAACTCTGAATGGTGCTCAGCATTTTGCAGGACTGAGGCCAAAGCATTACCATTTCCCCATATGCCTCTGGAATGCCTTCTTCTTGCAAAGCATTCCCATTGTTGCACTCATTTGGGGGGTTGAAAGATGGGTAAGCAGCATTCTGCAAGCATGGTGCCAGTATCTCTCAATACATGGGTGGTGCTCAAGAAGCAAACATCTCTCTCCAGATAATCTTCAGATCACACTGTTTATTTCAGTTTAAATGGACATCCAGACTACATCTCCCCAAATTGTTTTAATAAAGATCCCATTGTTCATTTATGTTAGAAAATATAAAATCACAAAGTGAATGATAAAGGTGCCCTGGGTTAAATTGGGGGGAATTTAAACTATATATTAAATAATTTAATTATCTGTAATAAATATTTCTAGGTTTTAACATATCATATATAATTCACAAAATATTTTATTAATTATATGTTTCAAATATTCTCATTAGAGTGCAAAATATGCTGTTACTCTCAAATGAATAGTTACATTTTAATTTAAAAGATGCTAATAAAAGAATATTTATAGAGACAAATACTGATTTTGAAATGCTATCTTGACAATTATTAGAAAAGGCCAAAAAATAGCCATCCTCTCTGCTGATTGGCTGTTGAAATTGTATGATTGTGATTCTATAATATTTTGCTAACACTAAAAATTGAGACAGTCTTGATATGAGAATGAGAGTTTTTTTAAATTACAGTAAAATAATCTGTTTTATAATAGCATTTAACGCATATGTGGTGTTTTACAGACATTAACTCTGTAAAAGCCTCCCCCACACCTTTTGGGGCAGGAAAGTAAATATTATCATCACCCCCATTTTATAGATGAAGGGACTTAGGTTTCCGTTCTCTCTCTCTGCAAGTAACCTGCCTTCAGAGAAGCAACTCTGAATTTTTAAACTTCCAGAGTATCAAACACATTCTCACATTTCATAGAGAGAATTGCCTTCTTGCCTCATGGATCACCTGCCTATTCCCCTTGCCTCCCAACCCCCACTGCGCTTGAGTGTAGAGCATCTGAGAGCAGAAGGCTTTTCTATACACCTGTGATGAAAAGAGGGAAACATGTTCCAGAGGTAGAAATATCACTTATATGGCACATGCAATCACAGAGGGAGCACTGGATGAATGAATTTGTCCAAAGCCAGAAAGGGAACTAGTGGCAGTGTTGGGATTAAAAATCAAGAACTGTTGGCTTCAGCACTGAAGCCCATGTTATCCCACTGATTGTTATGAAGAGGTCCCCTTTGAAATAAATGGGGAGTTCTGTTAAAAACTGATGGCAAAATATAGCTCTGGACTTCAAAGGGTATGTCTACACTGCAGCTGGGAACGTGCTTCCGAGCCAGGTAGACAGACTCACTCTAACTGGAGTAGACCTAGCCCATGTCTGCCTACCACAACCAGGTACACTAAAAATAGCAGTGCAGATGTTGCAATAAGGGTGGCAGGACAGGCTAGCTGCCAGAGTACAAGCCTGCCTGGCTCCCGTAGTCCATGCTCAGGTGGCTAGCCTGTGTCACAGAGTCCACACTGCTATTTTAAGTGTGGTAGCTGGAGCGGCGCTGGCGTGCATCTGTTTACCTGTGCTGGGAGGCACGCTCCTAGCTGCAGTGTACACATACTCATAGAGTGTTTTCCAAAGCAATGAAGGGAACAAACATGACTGTTGTTGTATAATAAGCAGTTTATTGCCATTTTATTATGTGGCATTGGCACTGTTCTCATGGAAAGCTGCTTGCCAGTCCATAAGGATGAGTGCAGGAATGGGAGCTTTCTGCACAAGGAACTGGGCTGTGTCACAGAACAGCAATAATTAACATTGTGGTGGTAATTTTCTGGTGTGGTTTGCACTGATTTAAAATATAAGAATATAATGTCTCCATTTGAATAATTGTTTTTGTCTTGTAACATGCAGCTGAATTATAGTACAATGTCACTACATTGAATGTTTTTATTGTTTCTTACAATAAAGTCATGTTTAAAGTTTTGCAAACGTGAATTTAAGTATAGTTTTAAAAGATGAGCATAGCAAAATAAGCTGATAATTGCCATGATCATTTGAACTTTACCAGCAATGTCCAGGTATGTTTAGGAACATATTGCATGAGACAGTATGTACCTGTGAGAAATGTCTACACACAAGCTTTCATAAACCTTTATTCTGTCTTTAGAATTTGGAATGATGGGAGATCATACAATTAAAAGTCAGCGACCTCGATCTGTTCATGAGAAAAGGGTCCCTCAGGAACAAGCTGATGCTGCTAAATTTATGGCACAAACTGGTAATACATTAGTTACATTTTTCTATTTACTGTTGTTAATTTTAGTAACGCCACTGCATGTTCCATAACCTTTTACTGCATACCTGTCAGTTTTCTAAGCTGATATTTTTGAACCATTTATTTATTTATTTTCCCACCAGTTAAAGTCCATAAATAAAGTAGCTGAGAATTAGGTAGAACATATAAAAACATGCACTGTGAATGTGGATACTGACTGATTTAATATGAACATGAGTTTATTAATAATTAAAGCAGGCTCACACATGAAAGACATAGTCCAGTTTTGAGATTAACTGTAGTTTACAGTGACCATTTATCAATGTTTAAAAAAAAAATGTTAAGGAAGTATGTTAGAATTTTAATATAAATAGAACAACTGAAATCTAATCCCTGCTTTGGGCATTTATCATATTAATTAATTATTAGGAGCCTTTAATGTGCATGTCTTCAGCACTTAGTGTCCTTGTCCCAACATAATACTATATTCTCTAGATTCTGGATCATACTTGCTAAATATATAAGTAGGTATGAATTTGATATGCATATTATCTAACAGTTGTACGTCTAAGACATATTTTCCAAATTTATTTTAACAACTGAACCGTCTTTGGATAAAGATACCAAAATATTACATAAAGAATCTACACCCAGCTCTTGTCCCTAAAAAGTCAGCATTTACCAACAATTAACACGCGATAGTATCTATGGATCCAATCCAGCTCCCTTTGAGGTAAAAAAAAAAGGCTCCCATAGACTTCAGTAAAGGATGGATCAGGTCCTAAGATACTGAAGTCCTGTCCTGTTCTAATTATAGAGTAATAACAGTGCATCTCAGATACCACTGTGTTGTAATAGTTGGTATATGCTGACTCTTTAATGTGCCCACCTTACTGCATTCAATAAATTGCTGCATCAGAAACCTTGTGCCACATAAGCATTGTATGGATTTGAAACAATTGACACTGTATTCCATAGATACTAACCTAGAAGATTGTCTGCATCTTTCCTACATAATGCTTCAAGTTTAATATTCATTTTAGTAAATGAGCTATAATTGCATTTAGTTAAGTTGCATGTTGACTTCCTTAGATATAGAGTGCTTTACACTTTTAACAGATTTTCAGAAGTCGTATAGTAAGTAATGTAAGCATAAATGTATAAAAATCGATAGTGATCCCTTTTTATAAAAATTTTAGAAGACAAAGGGTGCTGCCCTCACACCAGTACCTGGGACTGCTTTTATGCATGAACCCAATCGACAATACTGGAAGATGTCTGCAGTTATATGTCGGACATAAATGGAAGAAATTATCTCAGAAGTTCCTCAGTTTCATACAGTTTCTGTTTAGGCACAGTGGGAGCTTATTACTTACATATTTATTTCAGACTGATGACGTCAGTTTCTTATTACTTAGACTAACCCTTTTGATTTAATGCTGTTTCTTGATTTCTTATAATTACCCTAATAAATTTCAGAATCTGTTTTAGCTTTTTATATAAATTAACTGTAAACCTACTACTGAACAGTAACTATACATCCATTTGCAGTGCATTTTCTATGGTTTTTAGAGAACTGCATTTCAAATGGACCACCAATACCCTCTACTCTGGAAATATGGTGGCAATGAAGTGGGATATGGAAGTTCAGAATTGTACAGGCTTGGTTTCCAAGTTCCTGTTTTGAAAGCATGTGAGATGTGTGTGCAGAGCATACAAATTCACATGCTTATTTCTAAGGACATATCTTTTGCATACTGTAGAGATCTCATTTTAAATAATACTGTGTTCTTTTTTAGAACAGTTTTACTAATTTTCATCTTTTCATTTTGATTTTCCTTTGTCGTGATCATTTCATCTTTTCACTGTAATGTATTTATTTTCTTGTGATAAAACTAATGTGATATCTTCTTAAACAGAAACACCGGGATTTTCTAACATACTTCATAGATTTACTCATACACTAAGAAAACTAGTGGAGTTTTGAAAATGGAAATCATATAGATTTCTTTCAGTTTATATAATTTCTTGTAATTTTAGTCTAATTGTTTTGTATGTAATAAAGAATAATTAAAAATAACTATAGTTAAAGTGTAAGCATACCTTTTTCATATAATGAAAGGGCAAAGACACAGCAGAAGTCCAAATTGCATTCTAGGAAATGCATATTGTGCTGGACAGATAGTTATGAGAAACGTTCAGTACTGTTTTGAGAAGACTGGATCCAATCCCTTTGACACCAATAGAGTGTCAGGCCTAATATTTAGTCCTTAAAGAAAGTGTTTGTATGTGTATCTGTGTACAACATAAAAAAATTCAAATAAATAATTTCATAATTTAATTATCCTATATTTGTTATTTTTGTGTTCCTGAAATTATCCTTTCTTTAGATGTTATGGGATTTAGAATATATAAATGCAGGTAAGTGTTTCACAGATCAATGAGACATTCCAGACAGAATTTTCTCCTACAGGTCTAGCAACTCAGGAAAAGGAAGGATTGTTAGTTTGTTACCACTTAATTTGAGATCATAGGTTTAACATGGTAGGTATAAAGTAACTAACAGCTAAAAAGAAAACAAAGCATAGTCCTTTTTTGTAATATTCAGAAGGAAAACAAAAAAAAAAAACAGGAAAAGCAATCTGGGATTAGGCAGACAGTCAAAACCCAGGCCTAATCTAGAAAACTTTTAGTATATTTGATAATATAAAGCACATATTTTGCTAGAAATTATATAATGTGTCTCCCCCCCCTCTGAAAAATATTATCAAATACATCATGTTTCTTTGAGCAAGGATTAGTAAAAAGTAATATGATTCTGCAAAAGGAATGGAATATTTTGTGAGACAAATCTGTTCTTTATGTTTCCTAATCTCACAAAAATTGCTATTCCTTGTGCATGAAATGTCATGTTACTTCTTAAGGCTTCGATCCAACAAGCACTTAAGCATGTGCTAAACTCTGAACATCTAAGTAGTCCCATTGCCTTCAAAGGGACTACTCACATGCTTAAAATTCAGCACATACTTAAGTGTTTTCTGGATTGGGAGCCAAGAGATACTGTTGTATGGTACATAGATTCTTCAAGGCTTTCAGTAGGCAATTTTCATCTTAAAACTCACTAAATACAATCACATTCTTTAATACTAAGCTACTACTTTTGTCCATTACATTGTGAAGGTTAAAAACAACTTTTTCCTGTATAAGTTAGCCAATAGTTTTAATTTTTAATACTGCATTCTGCATTTTAATAGCAGTGCACTGTCACCAGGTCTGTGTGGGATAATGGGTAATTTGCATTCAGTATATAAGACTGTTTTACATAATGAGGAACAAATTGAGAAGCATTGCTTTGACTTTTTGTGCTGTTTGACCTTTCATCTAAACCACTTTTACAAAGGCAAAGTCAAGTGTCAAAGCTGTAGGAAAAGAAAGAAACTAAAATGAAGGATTTGCCTGGAATAGAAGTGCAGATGCTACTACAATAAGTTCTTTTCTACATTCTTCACAGAGACTATAGTGTATATTGTATAATACTAACTATTACAGTTACTGGTTGCCTATAGAATAGTCATACCTACTACATTACTTCCTCTGATCTCAACGCAAGTCATGTAACAGCCTAATCAAAATCATAAATGACACACAAGAGAGATTATTAAACAATAAAATGCTTAATTTTCTACTTGATCCTTGTATCAGAGGGGTAGCCGTGTTAGTCTGAATCTGTAAAAAGCAACAGAGGGTCCTGTGGCACCTTTAAGACTAACAGAAGTATTGGGAGCAAGTGTTATTGCATCTGAAGAAGTGAGGTTCTTATCCACAAAAGCTTATGCTCCCAATACTTCTGTTAGTCTTAAAGGTGCCACAGGACCCTCTGTTGCTTTTTACTTGATCCTTGTAACAAATGAGTGTAAAGCTTGCAAGATTCACATTTTGTGAGCTTTCATACCTTAATAAACCTTAAGCAATTGTCATTGTTCATAGATGTTTTTGCAAATTCTACAATTTTATGAAAGGCTAGAGGGTTTGTATGTTTTAATTATAAAGTGTTCTGGCTTGATACTGAGTAAGTGGCACATTGTGCTGTGCTTGGTTTTTGGGCGGCTTTGAATATCCTTATGATTCCTGTTTAATGGAGTAGTGGAGACCAGACATGTGGTGGGCTTGCTTTGTGGGGAGAAAGGGGCAGGCCGGATGCCCTGCTACAAGAACATGGTTTCTGGACAAATCACTATATGACATTTACAGTACTCAAGGAAGACACTACCTGAGTCTTCCTGGCTGCAGAGTTTTCGTGATTGCTGCTATGGGCAAAACCTTGGAAGAATAGATAAAGATACAGGGATGCAAACAAGATTCTTAATTTTTAATAATTACTTAAAGATAAAAGTTCATAGAATGACATTGATTTTTAAATATAAGTTCCAGTTTGTTTCAGAAGGAACTTAGGTTTAAAATCAATGGCCTGATAAGGCCCATGGCATTGTATTTTACAATGACTGTAATGAAGCTAGGTGAATACAATTCCATGATTACTTACAGAGATTGTTCAATGAATTTGCTTCAGCCAGGTTCATACCCTTTCTGTATTTTCCTAGCATGAATGCGTTCAGATAAAGAATTTCAGAGACGCAAGTGAAAATGAATTTTAAACACCCTTGCCCAAATAGTCATACCAGAATGTTTGTGCACGGATCAGGTCAGGTAACAGAAGTAATACCATGTGGTAGATTTCACCACTAACAACAAACTGACTCAGCTCAAATAGCAAATCTTCACAAATTAGACCCGATTTTGTCACCGATGCTCATATTGACTAGTATCTTGTGCTAAGTAATCCTATTCATTTCACTATGATTGCTCAAAGACTAAGATAGTACACGTTATGAGAAAGAGCAGGAGAATCTTGCTTTTGGTGATAATCCATAGAATAACAAAAGTCAGATATTTTTAAATAACAAATGCATTTGAAGATATTGCAATTCCTTAAACATATTCTGTGAGCAGAAATAGCAGATATATTTTTTGGCTAAGTTGTTCACTGTACATTATTTGTTCTATTAAGTTATAACTATATAACCCCATTGAAAATAGCGGTAATTACTATATGCAGTAACAGTGTGTAGAGCAGCAAACAGTTTAGGTCATCCCCATATCAAAGTCTAATAATGAAGAACTATGATGAAATATTAAATCAAAGTTCTTAGCCTGCCATTCAGCTTAATAGTCTGTGTAGCTACAGTAAAGTTCTGAAAGATTATTTTTTGTTTATGGGTAAAATCAGAGGGTCAGGAATCTTCTCTCAAATGCTGCTCTCACCCAAAGGGAATTCAATACTTTTTGTTTTGTTTTGTTTTTAAGATTTGACTCTGCTGTCATCATTCCTTAAAAACTATCATCTAGCCTTCATTTTGGAGTGCTAAATATAATCAGTCAAAAATAAATCATTTTTAGCTATGAAAAACTGGACTTTTCTGTTACTTTGGTGTGCCAAGGGCAGTGTTGTTTCTGGAATGTTGAAAGACAGTAGTTCTAAGGAAGCTGTAAATGATGCCAAGTGGTCAAATTGGTTTTTCTCCAGCTTTTCAAAGCTGCTTTCTTTCCATTATTTTTTTAAGTTTATTTTAGTTTAGTTTATTTGTCTTTAAATTATACCTGCATGCCATAATAAACTTTGGCAAACAAAAATCTTTATTAATACTCATGACAGTATTCATGTTTGTTTGTTGTCTTGAATACAGGTGAATCTGGTGTTGAAGAGTGGGCCCAATGGAGCACATGTTCAGTTACTTGTGGTCAAGGGTCGCAGGTGCGAACCAGAACTTGTGTATCACCTTACGGGACACACTGCAGCGGCCCTTTAAGAGAATCAAGGGTTTGCAATAACACTGCCCTCTGTCCAGGTAGTGTTAGCAGCCAATCAATAAAATTGTGGATGTTATTGAACTGTATACTGCTAAGAATTTCAAACTATACCTTTTTCTTTAAACATGAATTGCATAGAAGCACTTTAATTAGAATGGAAATTGTACTTCTTATTCATCTGTGAACTTTTATTTTGTATGTGATTATTTCCTGTTTCAGAGAAGCCAAGGAACTGAAGATGAATATTTTTTTCCTGTCAGTTCCAGATTAAAAAAAAAATCCTTGTATCATTCTTTTTTTGCTCGTAGGTTTTCTGTATTCTAGATAAATGTAGGGGGAGAAAGGCACAATACAGATTGCACTTTTAGGAGAAGAAATCCTGATCACCAACACACTAAATAGATGTAAAAACTCCATTGATCAGCAGTGGTGGTGAAGTTAACATGTCATCAGACACTGCATTTGTTTAGCCATTTAGTTTGATATGGCCTGAATGATGAGAATCATTCATGAGATCATGAGAATGCCCCTTGTGGAATTTCCTCTTCATTCTTCTGTTTAGGAGGGGTAAGATTTGCCCATCACAGGGGGAAACAAGTCTCCCTGACTCCATGAGCACAGGGCCATCTGGATAGAAGCCCTATGCTTCCACTACAATTCTGGACTTCCTGCAGTAATTCTCATGCTCTATTGGCTGTCATTGCCTTTGAGGTCTGTCTTATAAGCGGTGGGATGCAGCAGAAAAATAATAGAACTATAGAATAGACTATATTACTTTTTCTATTAAATCTCTGCAGACGAAGACTTATGTGCTTCCCTCCAGGTACATGCATTCTCTAACCTTCCTGAAACACAGGAGTCCAGGACTACAGAGAGCTGTCTGCAGATTATCAGGAAAGGCAATTGATTCTTCCTTTCCAAGTAGGGATGTGGGTCACAGAGAGATCCGGTCACAGAGCATACATAACTGGATAATGATTTTTAGACTCAGTCTCCTACAGTTATCTTGCGTTAAAAACTTGCAGTTTCACCCTGGTAGAGGGGACATGTCAATGTGGTTATTCCTATAGAGTTTGTATATCAATTTCTAAAATGTTTTGGGAACTTTTGAGATGAAAGGCATTATAAAAGCACAAAACAGCTTATCCAGTAAAACAACTAATTTAATGAGAATTATTGTCAACCTTTGATAATTTTACACTATGTTCTAGATAGAAAATTCCATATGAATTGCCTAATATTTTATGATGTAGGAACCCCAAAGCAAGAATGGAATGGACCATTTTAAATGTGTCCATACAAGAATGCCCATTATTTCCAGGAGAGATTAGGATAGCTCATTAAAGAACAAAGGGTGGTATACATTGTGTAAGAACTTCTCTTGATTTAAAAATAGCAAAATAAGAAGGAAATAATAGCAAACTACAAAAAACAAACAATCATAAGTCTACTTAAAGAGCCCCTTTTGAACTGCATGTACTATAAGTATGCAAGCACATAGCCCAGAGCTCAGATTTTTACCCACTACCATGGTCCTTCCAGCACTACCTGAAAACTAATGAGTAACTGCCCTGCAGCTGTTCTGTTATTTTCTAGGATATGTTTATATGTAGTCTCTCTTATGAAGAGTTAAAACCCTCCTCATTCAAAAACCAAACCAAACAACCCACCATTATTACCATGTGATGCAAAAGTCAAGTAATTTTATCATCCAAGTGCACAGCAATAATTCTTAAAGAATGTGATTTTAACACACTGTAAAAAGATACACACACAAAATGACCACCTAATTCCTCAACAACACTTTCCAGAGTAGCCAAGGCTTCCCATCTCTTGTCTAATAGTATGAACTCCAGCCTCTGGGCATAGCTTTATTATTAGGACTTCCTATATCCAGATACCCGTGATCGCTAATGGTTCCCAGTTGTCACTGGTTATCTTGAGTTGAGATGAGATGGGAAATGGATTTCTCATTGCTCAAATATTTTTGAAAGTTGGAAAAAATTTCCTATCTCAAATTGGGATGAAAAGTCAGAAATCTTAAAAATAATAATGAACTGAAAACATTCTTGTTTCAGGTTGGTCAAAATGTTACATTTCAATTTTGACCTCCCTCCCCTCCCCCTTTTTAAACCTTTTTTTAAGATTAATTCACTTAAATTTCTTGTAGAACTACTCCTACATGTTCAAACATATTCCACATGGTCAAAGCCCTGCACCTATAGCTCCACTGACTCCAATGACACTCTACATAGCTATCAGAGTTCAGCTGAAAACAGCAGTTTGCAAGTTCAGAGTCTTATACCTTTACTTTTCCTGAAAATGATTCTTGAAATGCTCAGATAGCCATACAATTATTAGTCTGTTTAAACACCCTCTGTCCTCAATATATTCCCTGTCTCGGGGTTACCCCTGGTTAAAGCAAGACAAAACAGTTTGTTGGCCAGCAAAAGAGAAGGGGACAGGGAAACAAAACCAAAGCAAACACCAACTTGTATATACAGGTACTGGCTTATGTTTCCTATTCCATTCACCTCTACCATCCATTCCAAACAGTTAGTGTATACTATAATTTAGAACAAACTTTAGCATCACAAAAAATACTATCTGGATAGCCAACTAACAGCTCCCATGCCTCATGTTCACTCTGATCACAACAAACATACAAAACATTAACAATACTGTCTTCTGGCTGTATAATCTATGAATGCACAGTCTCCTGAGGACTCATTGCACAATGTGATCCATGAAAAACGGCCAGTTTTGAGAGATGTAACAAAGTTTCCTCATAAGAAATGTTGCCCCCCAAGAAATAAAAAAGTAATACCCAGTGAGGTAGCTGGGATGTGCCCCAAGCACCTATCTATGAGCTTCAGTGCATGGACTCTCCCTCTCCCTGTTAGACTTTGAAATAGATAATATAGAAAACAGCTCATTTCCTGAGCAAGGATGGCAGTGCATTTTCAGTCACCATTTCTTTATATCCCCCAATCCTTCTCCCTGATATCTGTAAAGTGCATTTACAAATACAGTAGTGCTACTATCTTTGGGAGAACTTTGAGAGTGGTACAAACTACTCCCACTATTATCAGATGGTGAGCTGGGCCACAGACTGGTTCCCTAACATGGGTATTCCAACTATTAAAAAAGCCACTTGACCAGTGATTTCCGTTTTTGCCCTCTGTTGGGTGTCATTTCTGTTTATTATTAGCATTGAAACAACACCTTATGGAATAGTAGTTACTCCCGATATTGAAAAGAGAACTTTACCAATTAGTTTATGAAGTGACTATTTTTTAATTCTTTATAACTTCAATAATATATCCCCTATAAATATTGATAAGATGGATAGCTCAGTGGGTTGAGCATTGGCCTGCTAAACCCAGGATAGTGAATTCAATCCTTGAGGGGGGGCCACCTAGGGGTCTGGGGCAAAATCAGTACTTCGTCCTGCTAGTGAAGGCAGGGGGCTGGATTCGATGACCTTTCAGGGCCTTTCCAGCTCTATGAGATAGGTATATTTCTATATATATATATATATATATAATGATAGCTCACCAGGTGCCTTGATATCCAGCCAAAATAGTGTGTCTGATGCCAACTGCTTGATGCTTAACTTCTTGGTTGGAACTAGGCTGCCTCGGGACTCAGTCCTGCAGTACACACTTACTTCATCTTGTTGGATAGTTAATAAAGCTAAACTCCCTGGTGGAAATTTCAGTAGATTCCACACAATCCTTCAGCAGGTCTGCATTTGTGTATAGCTGGTTCTCCCTTCTCTGTTAGTATCAAATAAAAGACCAGTAGACTGATTATTGCTCTGTTCCCAAATGCAGTTCGGCAACTAAAACCTTTAGAAGGAACTTGTTCAAAATATTCATTTGAAATTTCCATGCCATACCTGCAGACTGATGGTCCAGAAAGAACACATGGCCAGCCTACACTATCAAACACTGATCATCTGGCTGTCAGCAATACTATTTCTTGGGAATTGTTGGAAGCATGTAATTTTCAATGGCTGGCCTTCATGTCATCTCTGTTTTCATTTTCTTATAGAGGGACAACATCTATTCACCTTATTTACACCAATACTCTCACTGAGTTGGGACTGCTTGTATACAGTGTAGAAAACTTGGCCAAAGTTCATTTTTCTGTAAACACTTGGGTATAGCAGCACTCCAATGAGTCATGAGGAGTATCCTAAAATAATGAAATAATGTGCACGTGCAGAACTGCACTTAGACCACTCAGCTATCATCATAACACTCTCTGCTGCGCCTACTTATTGCATAGTATTTCCCTCTACTCCCCTGTGCCATACACATTTACTCACATTGCTGAGGGTGTGCATATTTTGCCATATTATGCATTTCCACAAGTACACTATCTCCACAGGTGCAGAGAGCTTAGCACTATCATTTTGCTTTTCTGGAACTTTATCATTAGCATTCAACAACCTGCAGGATCAAGCCTTCACTTGGGAGGAAAATAAAACCCAAGATGCAGAAAGACAAGAGGCTGTCTAGGGAGAGTAGAAAGTAGAGTCTATCCAGTGAGCTATAGGAAAAGTCTGTAGATAAGGGGTGCAGGTTGAAAAAAGTTTGGTGAATTACCTGTAGCCAATTTTGAAAGTCAAGATTTTCAAAAGTGAATATGGATTTTGGGTGTACAACTTGTCACCTTAAAGGGGCTTGATTTTGAGAAGGTAGGTGCTCAGTGCTGAGCACTGTCTGAAAATCATGTCTCTTTGGCATGTCTAAAGTTGGATGCCCAAAACCTCTAGTCACTTTTGAAAATGTTGGCTGACATCTAATTTCAGCCAGAGCACTCTTATTTCATTATATGACGTTGTTAAGCCTTGTGCCACTGAACATCATTGGCCAAATTATCTTTCCTTCTTTTAACACAGAGTAAATTAAAGTATCTTAAGATCCAACAAAAACTACCAAAATCTCTTGGAAGGAGGATAAAGGATAGTCTGATGCCTCCCCTCCAACCTTGCAGAAGTCGCTTAGGGTGAACACTGTGGGATGGCACTTCAGCATATTTAAGCCAGGAGATGGTGGGACTAGAGAATAGCCACTCTGCATGAAATATTTTCTCAGCCAATCCATGGGGAAATACGCACATAAATCAACATTGACCCTGTCAACAATTAGTTTCTGTGAGTTTCTGACTGATGTTGTTTAACCTCCATCAGAGTGAGAATAAGGGAAGTCATTGGCAACCTGGTTTTATAAAACAGCTTTAACAACTTTCATAAAATAATAATATTTGATACTTAAGTTTAATAAGAACTACTATGTAATATTCCCAAAATAAAGAGTTTTCTTACCATCAATAATTAATGAAAGCAATGATGCAGACTAGCTTTGCTACCAGTGTTTTTGACAGAAATGTTTGCAATAACTTGAACATCTTTTTTGATCCCAGATAATGAATTTCACAACTGCAACTGTATTACAGAAAATACTAACTCCTCTCTGGGCCAGATCCCCAGCCAGTATAAATTGACATAGCTCATCGGGCCCTTAAGCTTTCAGCACATTTTAGCTGGCTTTCTTTGCACTTTGTTAATGACGTTAAGCAAAGGAAAATGTGTGTTGTTGCTGTGGGCCTTTTCCCCTAACTTCACTAATTACCTTCTAGTTAAATTTACATATATCCTCTGCATACAAGAAAAGACTCTGTGAACTGTTGGGTTGTATTTTGGCAGGGGGTTGGCTACAATAAAGAAAGATTACAGGGATCCAGTTTTACCATGAAAGACTTGCTTTTGAACCCACAGTTTCTTTAATATAGGAGATGGACCTAAACCAGAACAGAGAAAATGTTGGTTTAGCTTTGAACCCAGAGATCCAAACTCAGCTACTGTTCTGGCTCTTGGTCAGACTCCAAATCATAAGGAAACGATTTTAGAGTTATGGTTTGGTTGCAGTCACCATTTTGCAAGAACAGTCTTGTAAGATTTTTGGCTCAAGATGCTTGTGCAATACCTTTGAAGAACAGCTCATGAGAATTCTGCAATTTTGAAATGAAATTTTATGGGGACAATTTACAATATACATCAAAACTAAGACTACCAAGCCTAAACACTAGCCCTAAACACTAGCCAATATCCAGAACTGAATAACATTCTCTTAGACCATATCTACTTAATAAAAAGCTTTCCCATTTAATATCTTTTGCAATGTAATGAAAATTTACTATTTATTCTTGACTTGACCTGGAAGAATTGGCTTTATATGTTTTGTACTCTTTGAAATTATCATTGTTTCAGCATGAGCCTCTTGTTCAACTATAACTGCAGCAAATGAAATTATTCCCTTGTTGTTGTTCTTAACAGCCCTCCAGAACCTGAACTGACAAATTGGTTTCTCATGTTCATCTGATCAAAAGAATTTTGATCCTTGGAGTCAGGGCTGGATTGAAAATGTAATGCATCGCCAATGAAAAAGTGCTTTAAATGCTGTGGTTGAATCATAACATGTCTCCGTGAACAGTGCCTGTTGTAGACAGATGAAATGTAAAGGCTTAGGCAAAAATATATTTATCAGCTTATTAATTTTCAGAAGCTTTTGGTTTTATCATTTAACTAAGTTGTCAAGGTTAATCAAGGTTTTTAAGATTAATAGACTAAAATCTGTCAATTTAACATTCACTTAGAATGCTCCTATTTTTCTACTAATGCAATGCATATTGACGTAATATTTAGATGAGAAAGTTAATGAAGCTAGCAACTTGAAACGTAAGGTGTGAAATAATAATGGTATTTTGCAGACCTTTTGTATCTGGCCAACTCAATAAGCTTTCAGCAATAGGGAACTCATGTTGATGAAAAAAAGTAAAATATTTTCTTACACGAAGCTAGACATTTCTTGTCAGAAATTGTCTTCTCTGAAGTTAGCTACAAAACTTTCAATCTCAATATATCTTCTGAAAAGACACCTTGCTATATTCGTAAGAGAATGAAATTCAAGCTCTCCACATGCAGAATTCCCATTGACATTGCATATCATTTCATGATTATGTCCAATGGGGCAAATCCAGTCTCCACTCTACTGAGATTCACCTGGTGGTGGAACCAGTGTGGTTTTGCTGCACAAGAACACAAAGGCTTTGACTAGGGGAGTTGAGCAGGTATTCGCGACCTCTGGACAGGAGAGAGCCAACTCCATGGAAAAGAACAGAAGTACTTGTGGCACCTTAGAGACTAACAAATTTATTAGAGCATAAGCTTTCGTGGGCTACAACCCACTTCTTCGGATGCAAGGGTTGTAGCCCACGAAAGCATATGCTCTAATAAATTTATTAGTCTCTAAGGTGCCACAAGTACTCTTGTTCTTTTTGAGGATACAGACTAACACGGCTGCTATCCTGAAACAACTCCATGGAGGTTCCTTATAGGCAATGCTCAAGGGAAAGTGAGGACAAAACCAGAGAATTTGTCACTGCTGATCCTCAGCTCCATGCCATGGATGTTTTGGGACTGTAGCACACCACTCCATCTCCCCAGACACTCTATGGCCAGTTAGGGAGGATTCCCAGCAAAGATAACTGAGGTGTGTGTGATACACACCAAGCTTGCTGCTCAGGATGGGTGCTAGCTCATTACATTTTATCCTACATATTCTTAGATTAACTAGAATATAACTGAGATATTCTTTGCAAGGTTTCTCTCTTTAAATAGGTTATATTCCCCTGGAACTGAGTTTTTACAGAATTTTGTTAATTATTTATAATGTGCTTTTTATGTGGTATCATCTGTAAATTTGACTCAGATTCTTCTTGAAAAAGAAATGCAATATAAGGATAATAGGCTAAGATACGATGTATGTCAGTTTCTTCTATATTGAAAACAATAGGGAAGAACTAGGGTTACCATATTTCAACAATCAAAAAAGAGGACGGGAGGAGCCCCGCCCCTGTCCTAGCCCCACCCCCGTCCTGTCCTAGCCCCGCCCCTGCCCCTTCCACTCCCTCCCACTTCCTGCCCCCTCAGAACCCCCAACCCTCCCCCCCACTCCTTGTCCCCTGACTGCCCCCCAGGACTCCACCCCCTCCCTAAGCCTCCCTGCCTCTTGTCCCCTGACTGCCCCCTCCTGAGACCTTCCCCACATCCTAACTGGCCCCCTAGGACCCTACCCCCTACTTGTCCCCTGACTGCCCCAACCCTTATCCACACCCTCACCCCCTGACAGCCCCCCCTCAGAACTCCTGACCCATCTAAACCCCTCTGCTCCCTGTCCCCTGACTGCCCCCTCCTGGGACCCCCTGCTCCTAACTGCCCTCCAGAACCCCACCCCCTACCTAAGCCTCCCTGTTCCTTATCCCCTAACTGCCCCTTCCTAAGACCCCCCCCAACTGCCCCCCCAGGACCCTACCTCCTACCTGTACCCTGACTGCCCAAAACCTTACACCTCCAACCCCCAGACAGCCCCCCCCAAACTCCTGACCCATCCAACCCTCCCCCTGCTCCCTGTCTCTTGACTACCCCCCCCCCCAGAACCTCCCTGCCGCTTCTCTGACCCCCGGCCCCCTTACTGTGCTGCAGAGCAACGCGCTCGGCAGGGGGAGGGGAGCAGGGTCGGAGCTCCAGACGGCGAACGGCCGGCGATCTGTGAATGCAGGGAGGGAGGGGGAGGGAGAGAGAGGAGGGGAGTGGTGTCAAGTTTCAGGAGAGAGGAGGGGGAAGTGAAGGAAGGGCTCTGGCTCTGGCTGCCGGAGCCCCGGCTGCTCTATTTTCAAAAGAGACTAGTAATTTTGGCTGTCTCAGCTTTTAAGTACCTGTCTTGAAACACCCAAAATGGATCTGATTTTTTCATGTGCTGACTACCTGTCCACAAAAACTCAATCCCCTTTAAAATGTCTCTAGCTAGGCACCCAAAATCACTAGTCACTTTGAAAATGTAGGCCATACTTCTTACAATTAAACTAAAGAAAAAAAATTATTGAGATTAGACTAACTCATAAAAGATCAAATAAAATTTGTCAAAGCTCAATATAGTATATGAAGAATAAGATGTTATTTTAATGAACTGAATTTTTAAAGCTAATTTGTATATGTTAATGATGCAAACTTCTAAACACTTTTTTTCTCATGTTGGGCAAAATAGTCCCTTTTACAATGTAGTTGTTTTTATTTAGAATCTTCTATGTTACCGGTGTCCTGTTTGCTTTGTTACAGTACATGGAGTTTGGGAGGAGTGGTCACCTTGGAGTTTGTGTTCATTCACATGTGGTCGAGGCCAAAGAACAAGAACAAGGTCATGTATACCTCCACAGTATGGGGGAAGATCGTGTGACGGACCTGAAACACAACATAAACCTTGCAATATTGCTCTCTGCCCTGGTGAGCTTGTATAGTAACTATTTGCTCAGCTACAGTAATTTAGTGTAGCTTGTTTCTGACTTGCTTTATTTATTATCGTGCACTTGAATATTTGGTGAGTAAAGTCTTATAGGTAGGAAATACTATTATCATCTGTTATTGTGGTAGTACCCAAAGGATGCAATCAGGATTGCAACTCTGTTATGCTACATGCTGTACAGACACACAGCAAGACAAGGTCCTTCTCTCAAAGAATTTACAATGTAAACTCATCCTGCATTGGGATGTGCTATCAAGGAGCCCTGTATCCATGTGGAGTCCCATTGATTTCAAACCGATCCTGCGTGGTTTGGGATTCTGTGGTAGGGGATCCCAATGCAGGAGGGACACCTAAGAAGACAAGCAATATGCCAAAGGTAGGGAAAAAGGGGAAACATTCCAAGTGTGTGCATTTTTAATATCCATCATGTACATTTTAAATATATCTTGCTCGGTGGTCTTAATAATAAATAATAATAAATAAGTACCTTTTTATTTACACACAGTACATGTCACATATTTAGAAATAGTAGGAGACTAAGATTTTCTTTCTAATTATTTATATTAGTTTATTCACCTGTGCAGAGGGAGAATCAGCACAGATTTATGCACCGTTTTAATTTCACTTAAAACCTAAGCACTTAAATGGTGCATACGTTTTAAATTGGCCTTTCACACTGAAATAAAATAAAATAACTGACTTTATTACAAGCCACTTCCTTTGTGCATTTTAAAATGTCTGCAGAATGATTATGATTATTTTTAATCAGTATTTTTACTCTTTACAAAAGTTATATCTGTAAATGAAATGACAAAATTATCTAAATAATTCCATGAGGTTTTGCTTTACAAATACTCTCTCTTAAGTTTTTTCCAAATCAGTTTACTCCTAGGGGCTTCTGCAAAAAAAATATTAAAAGGGGTGGGACCACTGTAGTGCATACAGTTCTGGTCACGAGTTTTGAGTGGCATGCAGTGCAACGTTGCTCATGGATAAACTTGCTCCACAGACGTGAATCATTGAATCCAGACTTTGAGAAAAGTTTCACGACTAGAGTGAGACAGGTAGCAATATCACATACATGTCCATATGTGGAAACATCCCATCAAAAGACGGTGATGTTTGCATTAAAGCCTAAGTTTTATTGAAAAGTCATTTCCCTTAAGAGGTAACATATGTCAGCTTTCTTCATCGGCCTGCCATAGCTTTGCCAGCTACCATTCCCCTGAACTGTAGCCTGATAATTAGGAGTCAACAAATCTCTTTTATGTTCTGACCTCATTTTGTAATCTACAGCTATAGGTGTTTCCCAACACAAGACATGTGGAAAGTCATTTATTTTGCTTTTCTTCGGTTTGACAAGATATTATGGAGACATCCTATTCATCATTTGTCCATTAACTCTATGCAATGGTTTGAAATATCTGATTTTCACACCCCATATTTTTGGCGGTAAAAATTGAAGTTTATTTGCAAAATTTAAAAATAAATAAAATAAATGGAGAAGAAAACATTGTGTTAATTTAACAAAATGTTGCCACTCTGAAAATGGTAACTTTTGAGACTGTTGCATTAACAGATGAACAAGAGAGAAACCAAAAACTAGAGAATTAGAAAAATAGATTCTCCGAGAACCAGACCTGTGACAAGTTTCAATTTTTTGTGCCTTTTTTTCTGATTTATTTAATTTTTCCAGCTGTTCAGTTTTTTTCACACATTCTGTTTCTTGTAATTTGGGGCTATTGGAAGTCACACAAGCTCTCACCACTACTGTGAAATTCACATGGGTCTACATCACTGCTTTCAAAGAGAGCAAAACAATATGTGAGCAGGAAGAATGCGACCCTAGCACATTTACAGAAAAGTACATAATATCATATATGAATCTCAACTGAAATTGAGGAAGTGAGAAATACCAAATAGGTAGAGAAGATGCTACTATAGTGTGAAATTCACCTCTGTGCTGAGGGAAAGCACAAGGAATGTGCCTCCTCCTGCACCCCAAAATATTTAATATTTAAACTGTCATAGAAGGGTTTATGCTGGACTTACGTGGTGCATAGGAATTTTGCAGGCTCTCTGTACAGGAGTGAATTTCACCCACAGAGATTACACACCTGTGGATAATTTGCCCTTTCCTGGCATAACAATGTAACATTTAAAAGTAGCAGCTGATTGTTAGTTTTTGTCTTAAGCAGCAACTATAATGTACTTGAACAATATTCAGTACTTCAGTCTGAAACATCATGCCTGGCTCTCTGCAAAGGAGCTATTGGATGGTGTATCAGAAGGTGAGTTTACAGTCCCGTGCTTCTATTTGCTGCAGGTAATAAGGGTAAATGAGGGTTGAAAGTTGAAAGGGCCTGCTTGCTGCAGCGCTTCTCTCTGGAGCTCCAGACACACATCCCTGTTGCTCTCCCCTCTCTCTCTGCTCCTTCTCTCACAAACAGCACTTCCTCCTTCTGGAACAATCAGCAATTCCCCCCGCAGGAAAAAGATTTAAAGTGGCCATGCTTTCTAAACAAGAGAAATACAGATGTGTTTAGTTTTAACTTAGTGATTTGACTTTCAATAATTTTGTTTAAGAATTCTGCTTCCTCTATAACTGTTGAAATCACAACCCCCTAAAACACTGTGCTGCCATCCCAGCACTGCTTTGTTTATGTGATTTCTTTATCTTGGAGAAGTGAAATGCAGACTCTTGAAGTCAGGATGGGCAGTTGAAGTTACTGATTTACAGTTGTGTTGTTTTTAAGTATAAGTGTACTTTTAAAGCCAGATTTTCAAAGAAGGACGATAGGTGAATAACAGGCTATTGCCAGCTAAATTTGTGAATTCATATTGGGTAATGGTTTGCACAAAGAATAATTGCTGTTAGGCAGTGTGAATGCAGAGTTTTGATCGATACAACGAATTCTTGTACGTTTAGTAGGTTCACCTGCTTTGGAAATGTGACCCAGTGTATCAGAATACAGTCTGTACAAACAAAACAAAACAAAAAATCCCACCACAAACAAAGAAAACATCAATAATGTAAATGCCATTGTTGTAAGATGTTTAAAGTGATGCTTTCTGGTGCAATTTCAGTCTTAAAAATATGTTTCAAAGTGCAGACGAAATTGGTTATGATAAAACTAACCATTCTGTTACTGCATAGATTTGGTGGTAATGGCTTGTCTGTCTTTTATGTGTTGCTGTGGTAGTTGATGGACAGTGGCAAGAGTGGAGTTCATGGAGTCACTGCTCAGTGACGTGTTCCAATGGCACCCAGCAGAGAAGTCGACAGTGCACTGCGGCTGCTCATGGAGGTTCTGAATGCAGAGGTCCTTGGGCTGAAAGCAGGGAGTGTCATAACCCAGAATGTACAGGTAAGTAGGATCCTCTAAATTGAAGTGATTCATGTGGAAAAATCCGACTTAGTGCATTCATGTCATTAATTTGCGATTAAAAAGAGATCTAAGGCCCCAATCCTGCCAGCCCGCATCATTTAGGCTCTAATCCTACAACTGTCTCTGCGTAGGCTGACCCTGTGCCTGTCTGGGTCCCTTAGACAGCACTTCGGCTCCTGCACTGATTCATTTCTGGAATTGGGGCCTTAATCCTTACTCACGTAAAAAGCCTGTTGACGACAATGGGACCGTGTCAGTAAAGCTGAAAAAACTGGGCTCTGAAACACTAACATTCCTATGTGTTAGTGTTATAAGTATTTCTTTAAAAACAATTATGTTTAGAAATAAAAAGTTGAGGACTAGAAAACAATGCATTTCAAGAAACAAGAAGAAATTGTATATGAAGGAACTAATTCTCAGTGTGAGTAAATTATACTTACACTTAGTTTAAGACTGCTTTACGCTGCCAGGGCATGTAAAATCTGGCCTTTAAATGGCATATGGGGGATTTTTTTTCATGTTTTATTGTTCTATTCATTGCATACACATGTATACAATAACAAAATACATGTGTATGCAATGAATACAGAGATAAGAAAAAATACAAAGACAACAACATCTATGTTCAGGCTTCAGAGCAGTAGCTTAACTCAAAGTCTAATTGCAGTGATATTTTTTTTTTAAACTTGAGTTGTGATGCACTGAGGAACAATCAAAGAAGCCTGATTTTCAGAGGCACCAAGCACCTACACCTGCCGCTGACTTTATTTTTATTTACATGCATGAACAATGTTAGGAGCCTATCTTTAGTGAACAAGTTTGAAAATTCTGGCCTTAATAGTGTCTTACAGTGCAGTCTGTCACAATTCTGATAATGACATTCCTCCAAACAGCTAACGGTCAGTGGAACCAATGGGGTCACTGGAGTGGATGTTCCAAGTCATGTGATGGTGGCTGGGAAAGGCGAATAAGGATTTGTCAAGGTGCAGCTGTGACTGGGCAACAGTGTGAAGGGACTGGTGAGGAGATCAGACGATGCAGTGAACAGAGGTGCCCTGGTGAGAAGCAAATCTCAATACTATTATTGTATGTAATTCAGTGTAGTTTCTCAGTGCCAAAAATCACTTTAATATATTACATTTGAGGTAGGATCAATATATAAAAAGTAATCTTCATAAATGGTCCTACAATGCCCTTGATCCAGAGAAGCAATTGCTATTTCTGTCAATGACTGTGGACACTGTCTAGCCCAATGGGTGGTTAAAAGATGAAGAATTTTTTTAAATAAAATTATAATAAAAAATTGAAGCTCTCAGAAAAACATTTCATTACATAGGTGCAACTGCATTATTTTGGGGGGATAATTTGTTATAGAAAACATCCCTGACAATGCAGCTTCTGAGAAAATTAAGTATTTTTAGTTTGGTTTGGTTTGTGGATTCAACCTCGTCCTTTTATCCTCCATACAAAAGGCCTCTATGTCATGCATCTGGAGCATCCAAATGGAATGAAGATAAGGGGGAAAAAAGAATGAACCCCACTGTAATGTATAGAATGAATGAATACTGTATGTGAGCAATATATTATAAAAGGAAGGTGGTTCAAATGAAAAGGACGCACATCTTTTCAGTTTTACTATACATATTTAAACACATTTCTTTGCAGCATATTTTGTATTGTCCTGCCCACAGATTTAAGTCTTCCTAGGTGACACTTAAGAACAAATTTGGGCAACTACTAAAGTGATGACTAAGCAAAAACAGTTGGTGAATACAAATTTATCTTTCTATATTTATCTGTGTGGAGGCATTGACCTGAAGTAGAATAATCTTTACTAGACAAATACAAGATAACAAACAGAGGCTATGTGGTCTAGTGATTTTATGTGCTAGTCCTTCATGCTGGAAGTCTTGTGTTCTAAATTCTGAACAGGGTAATGACAAAGTGAATCTAGCAGTCTCTCTCACCCCTGAACAATTCCACTTTCTGTTTCAATGCTTGCACTCTCAGCTCTGGAAACATGGGACTTGAATGGTAGAGACGATGCAGGTCAGGAATTGGGAGGCTTATCAAATCTGAAACCTGTGTTCTGAAACCCACATATTCATAAGCAGCAAAATCTGTCCCCTAATTGAAAATCAATCACATCCCCAAGAACAGAACTCAAAATATTAAGATAAAACTATGAACTAGAACAACACAGTCCAAGAGCAACAAAGGAGTAATTGTAGTTACAAATCTCTAATAATATTTTAGAGTAATTAACTACATGAAAATGTTTTCTTTGGTGTATAGTTTTAGTGTAATCTATATTACTTGAAAAGCAATACAAAATAACTGTGTAGTAATCATAAAGAAATACAAATTTTGACTAAATATAATTTTCCATAGTAGTGCTGCACAGTACACCATAGCAGGATTAATGTGAATCTTCTGGATAAGCAGATATTCAGATAAACCAGTCTTGACCTACTAAATATTTTTTAAATCATTTGCATTTGTGGAATTAGAGGTAAAACCATACTGCTACAATCCAATTTTCAAAGGTTGCCACCTGCTGTTAATAAAATATTTTACAAATGTATTTACAAGTCAAATGCACTCAGAGCATTATGTGCTGTTCACTACATTTGTTTACTGACTTGATTCACCAGATCACAATCAGCATGCTATCAGAAGTCGTAATAACCTAAAACTTTTATCAAATGATAACAATGATGCAGGAGATTATACAAACATTTATAGAAGTTTAACGATAAGTTTGATTTAACTGTTTTGAGGCAGAGTTACTGTTCATCTCCCAGTATAGCTAAGATTTAATCAAAGATACTGGATAATTTACCCAAATTACTGGTTTACTGTGTGTGTGTGTATATGTATATATATATATATATATATATATATATATATATATATATATATAAAACAACACTTTACAAAAATAAAATAAAAGTTAAGGCTTCAGTATGAGAATGACTCTATACTTACCTGGCCCTTTTTCTTTTCAGACATTTTGAAATATAGATTAAAGAAAGTTGCCAAAATCACCAAGGAACGATCATTCTAATTTAGCAGTTTTCTTAATTTACTGTTTCTTTTATAGCTTGTAAACGTTGTTCAGAAAAGCAGCACTAAAAATGTTTGTGTCTAATTAGTTTCTCTTTTTATGATAGATGATCATCAAGCATCTGACAGACACAAAAGGCCTGATTCTTCTGTTATTGACATTAGTTTTATGCCAGTGTTACAGCCAGATCTTCTACTTTTGTATATAATTTTAACCAACCTAAGGATCTGAGAAGGGTGGGAGGGTCAGCTGGGCACCAGTAAAGTGGCAGCCCATTCCCAGAGGGAGCTTTATGAAGACTTGCAGCCACATGACTGGGCCAATTCAGAGAGAAGGGCCCTTCAAATGAGCCAATCATGATCAATGGGAGTGAGAGGGTAAGACAAAGCCCATGCTATTACCCAAGTCCATTCTCATCCACGTGAGCATGAGATACCATGAGGAAGGGGATACCCCTTCACCAGACTGGTGAGGCTTATATGGAGCCTCATCTCTCAGTCCAGCCAATGTTCCTTTCCCCCACATCAAGCATGGAAAAGTAATCTAATATCTCAGATTTTTGTTAACACATTTCAGAAGTGTGTCTTTTTTCAGACAAGATCAGATCACTGGAGCCCATTTTCAAATGATCTTTATAAACAATGAAGCCTGCATAAATTTTCTTTGAAAAATATAATGCCCTTTCCTTTTTGATGATATCTTGTGTTCAGTCAGTATTAGTTTTGGTTTTAAGTTAATGGAACCTCCTATAATGTTTTTTTCCATAGTATTTTTATATTTATGCATCATTCAGTTTTTACTCAAAACAAATCCATCAAATTCACCACCAAGTGCCTCTTCTCAGTAAGGAAAAACATAACATATGAATTGCTTTGACTTGATAATTAATGGAAGGGATGACAAATTATTTTCCATATTAACCTAAAGATGACAGAACACAACTGCTTCTGCTAAAGAATTGCTAATGCCTTCACACAAAAGATAAGAACATAAGAACTGTCATACTGGGTCAGACCAATGGGCCATCTAGCTCAATACCCTGTCTCTGACATTGGCCAGTACCAGAGCTTCGGGGAGAGAATACAGAACAGAGCAATTCTGGAGAGATCCATCCCTATCTTCCTCTCCCAGCAAAGAGGAGATATCAACTTTTTATGATAGAGTATGAGAAAAAGGAAAATATTTTAATATCATTACTTATTTGATGCCAATGCTTTAAGTTTTGATTAAATGTGGAGACCTGATAAATTATCTCCAGCTATACCATCTTTTTTACAAGATTTGTGAAAACTTTGCTTTGTTAGTTTTGTTAGGGGATAGGGCACTGGACCAGGACTCTGGAGACTTGGGTTCTAGTCTAAGCTCTGCCACTAATCTGCTGTGTGACCTCGAGCAAGTCACTTCACCTCTCTGTATCCCTGTTTTCCCTTCCCATCCTTTGTCTGTTTTGCCAATTTAGATTGTAAATTCTTCGGAGCAAAAAATTACTGTGTGTGTGTGTAGAGCACCTAGCACAATGGGGCCCCAATCTTGACTAGCGCCTTTAGATGCTACTATAATACTACTAAAAAAATAATACTGAACCAATCGGCACTAGTATCAGTAGGACAAAAATGAATAAAGACCTTAATAGGCAAAGTTAGGGTCTAGTTCTTAACTTTAATGATCAACAAAGTGTTTTAAGCCATCCCGACTTTAGAAGTGCTGATATAGGACACGATACTTCAAGATACTGAGTGCCATAAATTCCTACTGAAGTCTGTGGGCAAAATTCAAAACAGGTTGAAGGTGATGCAATTTATCAATACATTGATAAGTATAGATTCACATCAGCTTTTAAAACAGACTTTGGATATGCAGTCAAAAAGAAAACTCTAGAAGACTGTTACAAGAGTTTCCATTGTACCAAGTAACCAATATGTAATAGTGTTTGTAGAATGCTTTGAACATTATATTGTATAGCCGCAAAATAATTACTAGATAAGCTACACTTGGGAAAACGCATGTAATTATTAGAGCTGGTCGGGAATTTCATGATGAAATGCTTTTTTTCTATTAAATGTAATTGTTTTGACAAAAAATGTGTTGAAAAGAATTCTCAGGTCTAGTATGGAATTTATGGTCAAAAAGAGAGATCCACCCACTCCAGAATAGCAATAGCCTGGTGGGTAAGGCTCTGCCTGATTTAGAGGAGGGAACATAAGAACGGCCATACTGGATCAGATCAATGGTCCATCTAGCCCAGTATACTGTCTTCTGATAGTGGCTGGTGCCAGATGCTTCAGAGTTAATGAACACAACAGGGCAATTATCCTCTGTCATCCAGTCCCAGCTTTTGACAATCAGAGATTGAGGAACACACAAAGCATCGGGTTCTGTCTCTGACCACCTTGCTTAATAGCCGTTGATGGACCTATCCTTCATGAATTTCTCTAATTCTTTTCTGAACCCCATTGTAGTTTTGGCCTGCACAACATCCCCTAACAAAGAGTTTCACAGGTTGACTGTCTGTTGTGTGTTCTCTCTCACATCCCCCCTTAGTTATCTCCCTTTGTCTCCCACAGCCAAGTGAGTGCCCTAACTACTGGGTTGTTGGCTATTTTTGGGGAGGTGGAGTGGGGCTCTTGTGTTTTGTTTTGTTTTTTGTGAAAACATTTTGGAATGTCTCAGTTTTGTTCTTCATTGGAATTAAACTAATTTTCAAAACCCTGAAATTATTCACAAGACGGAATTCTTGTTTTCTGGCCAGTCATAGTAATTATGTATTTCACTTCCTATCATTACTCTGGGGCAGCATGGAAATCTTTGGTGTTCCGATACTCAGCCTGGGAAGACAGGGCTGACTCACTGGAACAGGCCTGGTCTCTATTGGTGAGGGGGCGAATCTATCTAAGTTATGCAACTTCAGCTATGTGAATAACATAGCTGAAGTCGACGTACTTAGATCTACTTACCACGGTGTCTTCACTGCGGTAGGTCGACTGCTGACATTCCCCTGTCGACTCTGCTTCTGCTTCTCGCTCCGGTGGAGTACTGGAGTCGATGGGAGAGTGCTCGGCGGTCAATTTATTGCGTCTAGACTAGATGCGATCGCTGCCTGTCGATCCATTGTGTAATGTAGACATGCCCTTATAGTACCTACCAGTTCTGTCTCCAACTTTGCTTTCACAAAATACTTCGAACACCAAGAGCTCAACACACTGGTGGCATAACTAGCATAAAGGAGTGCATTTGTGCCAGTGGGGTCTTGGGCCCTGAAAGTATTGCTTTCCAAGAATCCAGCTAAAAAACATTTTTGACTGCGTTCACTAGCAGTGCAAATTTCCTGAACACAATATTTGTCTCATTTTAATTAAATTCTGACCAATACATCTCACAAAAGGTAAAAATTGTAAACACACTTGAAGGCATTAGTTTGCAAATTCATCCTAAACACAATAAAGGTCTGGAGAGTAAGTGGGAGCAAGCCTATAGAATATGTATGTTGACAGTTTGTGCTTTTTCAGGCACAGCGTTGGTTCTGAATGCTATAGAAGTATGTGAATGATTTTCACTATTTAATTTCAATTGTGAATTAATGTTATACATTCCGAGATGATATTAGACTTTGTAGAGAATCATTCATTTACTTCTATAGCATTCTATATTAAGAGAGCACCAGTCATGTTTTTTCTTTTAATATATTCAATTGATAGCCTCACTTGCATGATACTTTTTAAATTTATATTTTGCTCACTGGGCTAGGCCATGATACAGCTCACTCCCATTACAGGCATAGATTCTTATTCAGTAATCTTCAGAAAGGTATTAATAATATAATGCTTGGGACTTTCTAAATGCATCTGACATGGATTTGTCACCATTTTAGTTAATTTTATAATGAAGGGCTTATAAAAATATAGGATTAAAAGTTATCCCAGAATAAACAATGTAGGTGCTGGTTTTAATGCAAAAAAACCCCCAACTTAATTACAATTGTTGGGGGTGGTAGTCCCCGAATCCTGCCTCCCATAATCAGTTTTCACTGTAAGCAAATCAGTTTTAGTTATAGACATTTAATATGAAGGCAAATGCGATTCGTTCCTCCTATCCCCTCTGTGGGTGTCTGTCAAAGGGCATGCCAGTCCTGCAGCATCCTGTTCAGGTCAATATGGCTCTGCTGAGGCCTGCCTCACTTTCCCCTTAACTCAGGCTCACTTATAAAGTCCACACAGGACAGATATTCAACACATTCCCCCTTCTGGGGTTCATTTTATTAAGTCCTGCACAAAGTCTTTCAAAAGAAAATTCAAGCTTACAAAGTCTTCATCACAGTTTCAGCTGGGCCCAGTCCCTCCTCCCTGAGGGAGTATCCTCACTTTAAAAGTTTGTTAGTTAATTTATTTCAACTTCATCCCAGACGGGGCACAGTCCCTCCTCCCTAAGGGTCTGTCTTTCTGCTCACCTCATGTCTGGAATTCAGCCATCTCCAGAGGCCTTCCCAGCTGGTGCCTTTCTTCTTCCGATTCAGGGCCCTGCAGGCAATTCCTTACTTCCTTCAGTGTCTTCAGGCATCTCCCAATTACCTGCAGTTGTGTCCCCTGTTGTAAGGCTCAGTAGCCTTCCCTTAAGTCCTCTTGGGCAGCAGGTAATTAGTCCAAGTGCCCTGGACCCTGCTCTCTCTTAAAGGACAGTGCCCAACAAGCAGCTTAACTGACACCCAGAAATATGGGGCTGGCTCTTGGAAGACCACAAATGGAGATCTGCAGCACTTTCTTGCCATAGAGCTGTGCTTCAAGAGGCAACATCTGCAGAAGGGTCAAGAAGTATTTTGTGGATGGGACAGCTATGAATATCCACCTGCTGAACATCCACAGCGTTTGGGGGAAAGAAAGCAGCAGCCCCAGAGTGGCCTAAAGGAAAGGATTTTTCTCTATCCATCTCCACAGATTTCCATTGTGCCGCACCTCCTTACTGAGATTACATGTGGGAAACAAGATTTGGCCTTACACAGTGTAAGCTGTTAGGTACATTACTCCCCATTTTGGGTGTACCATGAAGAGAACATTCTGCTTCATTTGTATACTGTGCTCGTCAACATGGTAAATGTGTAGATATAATCCATGTTTGCTAAACTAAAAGTAAGAGAAGGAACAAGCCAGATTCTACAGTTTTTAAGTATCAGAGGGGTAGCCGTGTTAGTCTGGGTCTGTAAAAAGTAACAAAGAGTCCTGTGGCACCTTATCGACTAACAGAGGTATTGCTGCATAAGCTTTCGTGGGTGAATACCAACTTCGTCAGACGAGGGCATTCACCCACGAAAGCTTATGCTCCAATACATCTGTTAGTCTATAAGGTGCCACAGGACTCTTTGTCGCTTTTTACAGTTTTTAAATTACTTACCTGACATCCCACTTAATGTCATTACCCATTGTTGGTTTAATCATTAATGAGGTAATCAGTTCCTGTAATCTTGGAGGTGAACGCAAATCCATGGTTTTCGTTTTAATTTAATTTTAAATCAGCTCATTAAAGAATAACCATGCCTCCAACTTCTCAGAGTCAGAATTTAATAAGTTTATACCTTGGGGCCAAGATGTCATACTGTAATACAATACTGTATCATCAGCAATCATAGGCAGAGAGGAGAAAATGCATAGAAGTTGAGGGTTATTAGCTGAAATAGAAGTTAATAGAGCATGGGAAAAGACCTTTATGATATCCCCATTTACAAATAAACTCAAGTGTCTTACTGACCAGCATCCCGGTGATCCTCAGCTACCGCAATAGTGTCAATTAACTAGCACTCAGACTGGAGAACCAAAATAGCACAAAGCCATCTGTACAGCCCCTAATCCTGAGTTGCTCTATGCTCCCCCAAGCTGTAGCTGAGGCGTGGAGCTCTAAGCTTTGAGCACTGCAGAGGGTTTGAATTCTGTGAAAAAACACCCACACGCATGTAATTTAGCCACTACAAATAGAACCAAAATAGGTCAGTACTGTTCTCAGTCTGTTTTACTTCCTACTTAAAATACAGTACTTGGAACACTTCCAAATAGTTGAAAGGTCTCCACACATTTTCTACCTTCAACGCTCTCTCAAATAAAATGTATCAATTACATTTGGCCACACACATATAAAATTCAACATTTGGAAGGGGAAGGAGTTTGGCATGTGAAAGTAAGTCCTGAGGTGATAGATTAATGAACATATGAAGTGGTCTAATGTGTATGATCAATTAATTTATCAAAGGGCTCTATAATGTATCACATGGCCGTTTAATTTATCACACATCACCTACACATATGAAGTATTAATTCATGTGATAAATTTTAGAGCCAGGTGATAAATTGCAGAATTATGTAATAACTTTCTAACCTCCTGAACAGTGTCAAACAGCCACTTTTTTTATACTAACCTTCTAGAGAAATATTCACTACTTCACCCCCAGATATGGAATTTCCCACAAAATGTCCATCAACCAAAGTACCATGATAACTTTTCTTTACATAAAATCATCTTCAAAAATATAAATGGTATTATTTTGCTTCTAAATGGGAACTAACACTTCTAACCCTAAAAGGCTCAAGAAAATGTATTTTAAACTAATGCAAATTTACCCTATTTAAACTATATATAAAGAGAGAATTTCTGCCTCAAAAGCATCCAAGCAACCTTCACTCTGTGATTCTATATGATCTGTTTGTTTGAGTATTGGATGGAGACTGAACTGGAATAAAACAGATTGAGCAAGCTTGTAAAGCCAAATTAGACATTATGTAGTCAATATAAAGGGGGAAGACCTCTACAAAAAAGAAAGTCAGTTGTAAGTCAGCACCTGGGTAGGCTGTATCAGTCTTCAGAGCCCAAAGACCATCACTTAACTTTCTTTTCTTTCACAAGGTTAAAGTATGACAGTAATTTGAACATGCTTATGTCACCAGATGTTCCCCATTTATCATGAATCCCTTGCTTTCCCCCATTAGAACATGGGCCTCATGAGTTCACTTTTAGACTGCCTTATCTGAAGCAAATTAGCATTTTGGATAAGTGAAACAGCTCACTTTCTTAGAGTTTTGCCATTAAGGGATATTCTTGCTTCTCTAGCATCATCAACTTTCCTTGACTTACGATTCAGGAGTGCTGATGCCTAGGCAAATTTAGCAAGCAATTTTCGGAACGACTGTGATTCATATTAGTATCACTGAGCCATCTGCAAGGAGCTCTTTGTCATCCACAAAGACAGAGTTCACTGCTTCTGCATAGTTTTGTCAGTAGAAGTACAGGGAAAGGGTTGTCTTGTGGAAAAGGAATTGGAGTTGAACTCAAGATACTGGGGTTCAATTCCTGCCTCAGCCATAGTTTTCCTGTATAGCCATCATGAGTCCTTTAATCCCTTTGTGCCTCACTTCCCTATCTGGAAAGTGGAGATAATTATACTTTATTTCTCTAACCCTTTATCGTGTCTAGCAAGCACTTTGAGGAAGGGACTTCTTATTATGAGTGTATACTGCATTTAGTACAAAAGGCCATAGTTTCTACTCCAATACAGACAATGATAGAAAGTATTCCCCATTTTTCTCTGCTACTCTTGGAATTATTTGAGCTGCTAGTGTTTTGCATCACTTCAAATGGTTAGACATCTGTCAAAATGGGGACTTTTTAGAGTTAATATATTAAAAAAATACAAACTGGGAAACTACAACAAAAATATTGAACACCAAAAGGAATCTAGAAGTCTTGATTATGTGAAAATGCTACCAATGTAGTTTTCTTTTACCTTGTCCATATTTGCTAGTAGGAGTCTGTTACCATGGGAATGTGAAAGTAATTTCCTTTCCTTTTAAAAACTTTTTTGTGATAATCAGTAAAGGTCATTTTGGCTTATAGCCACTCTGAGTCACATTATTGGCCTCACTCGCTAACAACACAATTGCAATGAAAGCCATTTCAAAAGAAGTAGTGACCTACTCTCTTGTTTCCAGAATATCTGCTTCACAATTGACATGCTTATCACATTTAATGTTTCAGCAATGGCTTTAAAATAATTGCTTTGGGTGCAACTAAAGTTTAAAAAAAAACTACAAAAGCCTTAAAGAGTTTTCTACATTTTTCATGCCCGGTAACCATACTGATTTGCAACAGAGACAAAATGTTTTAAATAGAAACTGGTACAATGTAGTATATTTTTAAAAGAGTTAATATTGCATATGTATGTATGTAGGCAAGAGAGAGTAAATGCCACAGATTGTGAAATGAAAGCCCAGCAGGAAGAGAGCTCCTATACAAAAATCAAAGGAGATTTTACATTTATGTGCTAAAGCATGTTAAAATAAGCCCCTAAAGACAACAATCTGCATTTCTCAGAGAGTATGGGGTTAAGGCTGAGGATGTATTTTTTCTGATAGGCAATGTATACATTTTACAAAAGCCTATATTCAAATACTCATTTTTCAATCACAGCACCTTATGAAATATGTCCTGAAGATTATTTGATGTCAATGGTGTGGAAAAGGACCCCAGCTGGTGACATGGCATTCAATCGATGTCCTCTCAATGCCACAGGTACAGTAGTACATCAAATTTACATGCTGACAATAGAGGGGGGAAAACTGTTTTATTTTTTGTTAAAACTGCCCTTCAACCTGCGTTCAAACACATCTAACCATTGCCCAGATACTTCAGTGAAATATATAAACATATATAATATAATGAGTAATAATTAATTGCCAGGATGTATCAGGCAGTTTGCTGAAAATCAAGCAGACCATAAAGCCTTCTAATTAAAACTCCTAAATGCCAATTATATGACACAGCAAATCTGTTACAGAAACATAAGATATTAGTAAGAACATAACATAACATGTATTGCTCTTTGAATGCTGCTGATGCTCATTTGCATGAAATTGTTTCTGTGTATGCTCTAAAATAATATAGAATGTATCCTACATAGGCTTTGTTCAGTCTGACTATTCTCAGTTATATAAATATTTTCTCTGTTCTTTATGACTCACAGGCACCACTAGCAGACGCTGCTCTCTCAGTGTTCATGGCGTGGCCTTCTGGGAACATCCAAGCTTTGCTAGATGCATATCAAATGAGTACAGACACTTGCAGCATTCAGTAGGTGCAAAGCCAGCTTTAGTACTTGCTCTGTTTATTCTTTGCTAATCATCACCATATAAGCATTTAACTGTTTATCCTTCAGTCAACATGCTGTTTATGTTGGAACATAAATGAGGAATAGGGGTGGGGGAGACTTGAGGAAGGATAATTTATATCCAATGCATATGATTTTGATCCTGTATATCTGCTGCTGTTTGAATGAAAGAGCCCTTTGTCTCACTGTAGCAGTGAAAAGAATGATGAAGGCTCCCTTTTTCATTGTATAAAATTTTTATCGAGGTCCTGGGGGCAAAGGCACATATTTTAGGCTTATTAGCAAATGAGATCGGAATAAATGAGATTTGCAGGAATTCAACCTACTAAGGTCATGTTATAATACTTTACATTCGTTGATTGCATGCTAGCAAGTGAGGAACTATGATGCCTTCTTCTGATATCAAATTCTGAACTTCTACTTTAGGTGAATTAAAAGGAAAGACAGTTGAAGGGTAAAAATACTGCACTAGATTGCAAACAAAATAAATAACCCCATGGAGCAATATGATATGCTTTTCAAACATACATAGAAAGGTTTCTTGACAAGATATAATGTATAAACAAATTAACAATGTCTTCCTAAATGTATTTTTAAATTCTGTTTTCCCAGTTAAGGACTCTGCCAGGTCATTCCAGTGTGTGCAGAGCCCATTTTAAGAGTCTCATGGACACTCATTTTTTTTTTTCTTCTCAAGATATATTTTCCTGACACCCTTATTACTCCCCCTCCTCTTTCAAAGGTCACCGTTAATGCTGCTCCATTAATCATTCAACAGAGGGGCACTAACAGCTGTGTGTTTGTGAAGGAATATGACTACTTCCCAGCCTCTCAACCAAGCACAACTCTCATGTAATGTGCTTAACAATCTGGTGGCTGAATCTGATTTCTCACCTGGAGGAGATTGTGATGAATTCCCCTGAGCTGCCTTTCTGTTTCATTAGATTCCAACTTAATTGAGACAAGGGATGCAGTTTCAGCATTAGCCAACAGAAGCATTATTTTTAAACTCAGACAAGGAGAAAGCACCTTTGCTAGACCAGACCTCCCCTCTTCTGCATGCACCTGGCTGAGAGTTGTGGTATCCCTCTACCTTTCATTCAGGAGAGCAGAGCAAACAATATGGCTTGTAATTATTTGCAATTAGGTATTTTTAAAGTTTTTAAATCATGGAACATGTTTTCTGTATACTTAAAAATAATCTGCCAATTAATATCAATACGTTCTGTGCAAATCTACCACAAAGAGTACTATAGCAGCCTTGATAAATACAGTATCAAAGTACTAGAGACAGGATCTTGCAGTATATTAAAAATGATGCAAATTGTATTTTGGGGACAAGTTCTGGAGACCTTTCAAAAATAAAGGAAAACGATGGGCTTGATTATAGCTGGTCCTTGCGTGGCAGCACACATTTGAGATATAGCAGGTGGCACAATGGAGTAAGGAGCCTCTGGTCCATTCCTTCCTTGACCTGCAGGTGCGCTGCCCAGAATCGCAGCCTCTGTGCTTGAAGGAGCAGAAGAGATGGTACTTAGTTCCTTTCACCTGGGTGCACCTCAATGGAAAAGTGGTGAGGAGGGGCACAGAGTAGGTGGAGACATGCTTCCACCCCTCCAAACACCAGCTGTGTTGCGCCCCTTAAAGGGATGTCAGAGATTACGTTCTCCCCCTGCACAACTGGGAAGCTTCATTTTAAGGCAGAATGTCTCTCGGGGTAAAGTGGCTCTGCATTACACCTACTGCAGTGCTGTGGCTAAGTGCTATGATTTAATCATGTATCGTTTTATATAAAACATCTTGGTAATTTCCCAGTAGATAAATAATGTGCTGCAAGTGCATTGGTTTCTTTGCTCTTTTCCTATTACGGCGTGGCAGTTTAGACACACTTTACAGTGATTTCCATTACAAGTGGACAGTTGCAGTGATACTAATATATTGCTTCTTCTTGAAATGGGAAATACTATAAATACTGCATATTTAACAACTGAGGGTGATACATGTCCAATTTTTAATAACATTCACACTGGTCTATTGTGTTACAAATATCTCTTGCCATGGAAATAATTCAGATCAGAAAAATCTAAATTATTCAAAATTTTCATATTGGTTCTGACTTGAGGTGAAATCCTGGCTCCACTGTAGGCATTAGAAGTTTTGCAATTGACTTCACTGGGGCCAGGACTTCACTCTTGGAGTTTTAAGTATTTTGTTTTGTTTTGTTTAAAAGTCTCTATTATTGCTGTGATGGCATAGGCACATTCCACACCTGAACAATTCAGTGCAACAGACTATGGAATATCTGATGGGATTGTTAGCATTTCAAAATTCAATAGCTGTTAAATCATCCACAGCCTGATGGAATTGACTGAACCTATCATTTTGGAGCAAAGGCAAATAGAATAGCCACAAAACAAAACCTAGAATGTTGCATTCAGTGACATGTACAGAAGTTGAAGTGTTACATATGAAATACTGAAAGGGTTAAACAAATTTTATCAGGTATACATGAAATAGAGCTGACACTTTTAGACTAAGGGTGTTTCTATACTGGGCAGTTAACCCAGGTGATTGGCACCTAGACCTGAGCATCTGGGTTATCCTAGCCTGAGTGTGAGCATTCCCACAGCAAAGCCATGCTCCTATTACAGTATCCTTTCTGTAAAAAGCAACAGAGGGTCCTTGGCACCTTTAAGACTAACAGAAATATTGGAGCATAAGCTTTTGTGGGTGAATGCCCACTTCATCAGATGCAAGTAATGGAAATTTCCAGAGGCAGGTATAAATCAGTATGGAGATAACGAGGTTAGTTCAATCAGGGAGGGTGAGGTGCTCTGCTAGCAGTTGAGGTGTGAACACCAAGGGAGGAGAAACTGCTTCTGTAGTTGGATAGCCATTTACAGTCTTTGTTTAATCCTGATCTGATGGTGTCAAATTTGCAAATGAACTGGAGCTCAGCAGTTTCTCTTTTGGAGTCTGGTCCTGAAGTTTTTTTGCTGTAAGATGGCTACCTTTACATCTGCTATTGTGTGGCCAGGAAGGTTGAAGTGTTCTCCTACAGGTTTTTGTATATTGCCATTCCTGATATCTGACTTGTGTCCATTTATCCTTTTGCGTAGTGACTGTCCAGTTTGGCCAATGTACATAGCAGAGGGGCATTGCTGGCACATGATGGCATATATAACATTGGTGGACGTGCAGGTGAATGAGCCGGTGATGTTGTAGCTGATCTGGTTAGGTCCTGTGATGGTGTTGCTGGTGTAGATATGTGGGCAGAGTTGGCATCGAGGTTTGTTGCATGGATTGGTTCCTGAGTTAGAGTTGTTATGGTGCAGTGCTTGGTTGTTGGTGAGAATATGCTTAAGGTTGGCAGGTTGTCTGTGGGCGAGGAGTGGCCTGCCTCCCAAGGTCTGTGAAGGTGAGGGATCATTGTCCAGGATGGGTTGTAGATCACTGATGATGCGTTGGAGAGGTTTAAGCTGAGGACTGTAGGTGATGGCCAGTGGAGTTCTGTTGGTTTCTTTTTTGGGCCTGTCTTGTAGCAGGAGGCTTCTGGGTACATGTCTGGCTCTGTTGATTTGTTTCTCAATTTCCTTGTGTGGGTATCATAGTTTTGAGAATGCTTGGTGAAGATCTTGTAGGTGTTGGTCTCTGTCTGAGGGGTTGGAGCAGATGCAGTTGTACCTCAGTGCTTGGCTGTAGACGATGGATTGTGTGGTGTGTCCGGGGTGGAAGCTGGAGGCATAAAGGTAGGCGTAGCAGTCAGTAGGTTTTCGGTATAGGGTGGTGTTAATGTGGCCATCGCTTATTTGTACTATGGTGTCTAGGAAGTGGACCTCCCGTGTAGATTGGTCCAGGCTGAGGTTGATGGTGGGGTGGAAGCCATTGAAATCATGGTGGAATTCCTCCAGGGTCTCCTTCCCATGGGTCCAGATGATGAAGATGTCATCAATGTAGCGTAGGTAGAGAAGGGGCGTGAGTGGATGAGAGCTGAGGAAGCGTTGTTCCAGGTCAGCCATAAAAATGTTGGCATATTGTGGGGCCATGCGGGTGGCCCATGGCAGTGCCACTGGTCTGGAGGTATATATTGTCACCAAATTTGAAATAATTGTGCATGAGGATAAAGTCACAGAGCTCAGCAACAAGTTGTGCTGTGTCATCATCAGGGATACTGTTCCTGACAGCTTGTATTCCATCTGTGTGTGGGATGTTTGTGTAGAGAGCCTCTACATTCATGGTGGCTAGGATGGTGTTTTCTGGGAGGTCACCAATGCATTGTAGTTTTCTCAGGAAATCAGTGGTATCACGGAGATAGCTGGGAGTGCTGGTGGCGTAGGGTCTGAGTAGGGAGTCCACATATCCAGACAGTCCTTCAGTGAGAGTGCCAATGCCCGAGAAGATGGGGCGTCCAGGATTTCCAGGTTTGTGGATCTTGGGTAGTAGATAGAATAACCCCAGTCGGGGCTCTAAGGATATGTTGATTTGTTCCTGTGTTAGTGTAGGGAGTGTCCTGAGTAGATGGTGCAGTTTCTTAGTGTATTCTCCGTGGGATCTGAGGAAAGTGGCCTGTAGAATTTGGTATTGGAGAGCTGTCTGGCAGCCTCCTTCTGGTAGTCAGACCTGTTCATGATGACAACAGCACCTCCTTTATCAGCCTCTTTGATGATAATGTCAGGGTGGTTTCTGAGGCTGTGGATGGCATTGCGTTCTGCACGACTTAGGTTATGAGGCAAGCGATGTTGTTTTTCCACAATTTCTGCCTGTGCACGTCGGCGGAAGCATTCTATGTATAGGTCCAGACTGTCATTTCGACCCTCAGGAGGAGTCCATGTGGAGTTCTTCTTCCTGTGTTGTTGGTGGGAGGGTATCTGTGTATCAGTGCGCTGTTCAGTGTTATCTTGAAAGTATTCTTTGAGTCGGAGGCGGCGAAAGTAGGCTTCCAGATCACCACAGAACTGTATCATGTTCGTGGGGGTGCTGGGGCAAAAAGAGAGTCCCCAAGATAGGACAGACTCTTCTGCTGGGTTGAGTGTGTAGCGGGATAAATTGATGATATTGCTGGGTGAGTTAGGAGTACCCTTGTTGTGGCCCCATATGGCAGGTAGGATTTTAGACTTTCTGTAAAAAGCGACAAAGAGTCCTGTGGCACCTTATGGACTAACAGACGTATTGGAGCATAAGCTTTCGTGGGTGAATACGCCATGCGTCTGACGAACTGGGTATTCACCCACAAAAGCTTATGCTCCAATACATCTGTTAGTCTATAAGGTGCCACAGGACTCTTTGTCGCTTTTTACAGATCCAGACTAACACAGCTACCCCTCTGATACTAGTATCCTTTCTGTTTCTGCACTCACCAGTATGTGTGTAGGGGCATAACCCATGGTTCTTTGTGCTGAAATGAGTTCTTAAGGGAGAACTCATCTGTCCTTTTGGGGGGAATCATGGGAAGGGCATTAGAGGATTACCAGGACTCACATGATTTTTCAACAGTGTGACTTATTTGGCTAAGAAGGAAGAGGCCCTGATAGTTTATGGAGTCCCAGAAAATCCTTTTTGGCAAAAAGGTGTCATTGTTAAACATTACATCCCAGAGCAGATTTATATCCATTCTTTTATAAATTTTCTTTTTCAAAATATTAGAAAAGATTAGTCCATATTGTGAAATAATGTTTTGGCAAAGAACATTTAAAAATAACGAAATCATCTTTTAAGTTACACACGCATCTAAAAAGCATCTTATCTGAGTGCTAAGTTGGTACACATGCAAATTAAAGGAGACAAATGGGTTTCTTTTACACTTACTTTAAAAAGAAATTGTCAACCTGTTGAACTCCATGGTGCTGCTCAGAGTGCAACTGAATGTTAAGGAAGAGAGAGATGGAAAAGCCCTTGGGAGTGGAGGATTGTCCTCTTTCCCTGATACATATGTTAGGGTTGGTATCCCTGAAAACAGGGTTTTGTAAGGTAAATTCTGACGGACAGCATTGCTACAATACACGTGTACATTTACAAAAGCATTTATGAAATATTTTAGTGTGCGTATGTTACCAGTCATATTCCTTTACAAACGAGAGCAGCAGTGATTGGGTCATTATACATTCAAGTGCTATGAAATGCATCCTAAAAATCTGAGACTCAGCTGAATCCCTTTAAAAAAAAATCAGGTCCTAAATGTACAAAATAAGAAGTTATACAGTTCTGAAATAAATGACATTCTTGAAGTAGAGTTACTGTAATTTAAATAAAAAGAAGAACAGGAGTACTTGTGGCACCTTAGAGACTAACAAATTTATTAGAGCATAAGCTTTCGTGGACTACAGCCCACTTCTTCGGATGCATAACATGATATGCATCCGAAGAAGTGGGCTGTAGTCCACGAAAGCTTATGCTCTAATAAATTTGTTAGTCTCTAAGGTGCCACAAGTACTCCTGTTCTTCTTTTTGCGGATACAGACTAACACGGCTGCTACTCTGAAACCTGTAATTTAAATGCAGTACGTGAAATAATACTTCACACACACTATGGCTACATCTACATTTGAGCCGGGTGATGTGATTCCTTGTGTAGATGTACCTGTGCTAGCTCTGCTCGAGGTGGGGTGCTAAATATAGAGTGTAGCTGGAGTAGCACAGACGGTGGCTCGGGCATGCTATCTCGCTAGCTCAAGCGGAGCTAGCCTGGGTATGGTCACTTGAGCTGGGAATCTCATCTCCCAGCTCCAACGTAAATGTAGCCTCAGGATGAAATCTTGGTCCCATGGATATCAATGGCAAAACTCATGCTGACTTCAGTGGGGTCAGGAATGCACCCATAAGATAAAATCCTGGCGTAAACATCAAAGCCAGCATATGGGCTGCAGCTCCTAGCTCAGCGTGCTGTAAAGTGAGGCTAGTAGGACAAATCCTGCCATCCTAGGGCAGGCTGTTATATGCAGGCCGGTCTCATTGTGCTGCAGAGAGCTTTTTACTACTCTTTACTGGACATACACTTTCCAAAGAGTCCCTAAACACATCACCAAATTTTGTACTAACTGTTTCCCTCAGCCTGAACCCTTTGAGTGAACATTGTGTGTGCTGTCTCTTTAATGGGAGTTATCCAACACTGTGTTATGTATGCCTAGGAAGATTATCTGTAGGACACACATTTTAGTTACACTGCTTTCACGCAGAGACTTGTGGCTCTTTATATTTTTTCTCCTTTACTCACCTGTGTAGACAGGGAGTTGGAGGCATGTTAGAATTGGCATATTGTTCAGTTCAACCCAAGCCTTGTAATAATGGCAAGTACAGTTTCTATGTAATTTGGTCCAATCTTTTTATCACAAAATGCATTTGAAAATCTCTTTGCCAAAGGTAGTGGAATTACTGGAGCTGAAAATACCCACATGACTTTAAGTAGAAACAGACCGTGTCCAACCCTTACACGTTATACAATGAAGAGCTCTCCTCACCGTACGTGGCTTGCAGAAGGACCAGGCAGAATTACTGGCAGAGCAAAAATGCTGGTCTGCCCCAACACACATTAGGAGTGTGCAGTGTTCCAAATGTGGTAGAAGAAAGGAGGCATGTTCATAGTAGAATGGTACAGTCTAGGCCTATCTACTGTTATATCTATCTAAGGTACTTATATAGCCCCCATTATTGTAGTATCTAAGCACCTCAGGGTTTTTAATTTATCCTCACAACAGTGCTATTATCCCCATTTTACAGGTGGGGAACTGAGGCACAGACTAAGTTTGACCCAAGGTTATGCCGGAAGTCTGTGGCAGAGTAGGGAATTGATCTGTGGTCTCCAAAGTCCAAAGCTACAGCCCTAATTACTGGACCATTGTTCCTCTCCCCCTCAGAATGTAGAAAGTCCAAATAAAGCCGAACTTCCATGGGTTGCGGGGCAGCGGGGCTATTTTCTCTCTAACTCTGCACTCCCTGTTCTATATGGTGCCTCTCCCCATGGCAGTTTAGAGAAATAGTGTGGGATGTGGTGTAGGGATTGGCAGTGAATTCACCACTCCACAGCTCCAGAAGCCTTATACCTCCAGGCTGTGGGTATTGAAAGAGATTTACAGGAAAACCAGCTAACACGAGGGTATAAGATGAGCAGTATCCCCATCTAAGTGTGCCACCAATATCCCTTATACCTTCCTGTTAGAAACTTTTGTCTGGTGTGTGCCACCTTCCAGCCACTCTTTAGAATTTTCATAATTTGTCTGTGTCTGTTTTCAGCATTTGTAAAATGGGGATAATAATTAGAGCTGGCTGAATAGTGGAGCCAGTTATTCAGGAATAACTTATTCAACATTTGGCACAAAACAATCATCAAATCACTTCAACAAATAATGTTTGACCATCTTAGACAGCTGGTTGAATAATGTGAAAAATCATTCACTGAATAATTTAAGGGACAAAAAGATGCCAAAATCTGTCAAATAAACTTTGGGGAAATTATTTGGTCAGCTCTCCTGATAATACTTGCAGAGCTTAATGAGGATTAATTTTAGTACGATGCTATACTTCGAATATGTAAAATGATAAATGCTATTCTTTGCTCTCTGCAATCATATGGTCCACAGTTCAATTAAATACTTGCCCTTTTTCTGAGCATGTTTTACATGTATTTTGTTATTACATCATTGGAGTCTAGAAACACACATCTAAAAATAGATGCATTTGTTACTTCACTACCTGAAATTATCATTACATTGTTAATTTAGATTAGTATTTTCTGATATATATTTATGTCCCTAATGTAAAACAAGGTTCCCACCAAAAAATTTGAAATATAAATTCACAGTAGTTGAAAACATTTTCTAAATATCTAAATACCAGTTAACTCCTTTGAAAGATACTTTGTCATATCTCATTTACTGTGACGATGAGAAATTCCAAATTGAATTAATAGGAATTGCTGTTCCTCATGGCACGCATGACTTCGAATCAAAATACATGACAAATACATGTGTTTCAGCTGTGGGAGGCCACCAAACTGCCATCTGACTTCTAGCTTGTGGTATGTCAGAGTTCAAAATCAAGTGTGTGATATTCTTTTTATTTCAAGGAGTTACATTATTATTATGCATTAATTATTTTATATAACAGTATAAAAAGTACTCATTATTCTTGCCACAAATTCATGAAGTAAAGAGGGCCAAATTCTAGTTTTCATTGTGGTTTGTGGACAAGGGTATTAATTGAATTGTAGCTCTTTAAGGCCAGAAAGGGAGCATTTTGATTATCTAGTTATAAATTGAAATACAGCATATTGCTTAGAAAGATATCCAGTCCTGATTTAAAGTCTTCATATGATGGAGAATGCATCACATCTCTAGATAACTTGTTTCAATGGTTAATTACCCTCACTGCTAAAAATTTGCACCTTATTCCTAGTCTGAATTTGTCTAGCTTCAGCTTCCAGCCATTGCATCTTGTTATGTGTTTTGTCTTCTACATTACAGACCCCTCTACCATCAGATATTGAGAGCTATATACTACTGTCAATGAACATCAAAACATTCACTGATATTAATGAAGGTTTACGCAAAAGACCAGGGGTAGAATATGTTTTTTATGTAATAACTAAATTGATTGCCATTTATTATTTTTATTCATAATAAATTATTGCTTCCCCATCCTTCATTCTCTTTTTCTCCCTCTTCTCAGTCTTGGTGTGCTTTCTCTGTTCTCACTGCATTTCCTTTCTTCCTGCATCTTCCAGTTGAGTTGCTCCCTTTTCCATACTCTAGCCTCTAAAACAATCAACCATGAAATTGTTAATGATGACACTGAAGTGTCATCACTGGGCATAAGAGCTGGTACTCTAATGACATCAGCTGCATGTCAGACAGTTCACATCTCTGATTCATTGTTTCCACTGTTCACTGATTCAGGAAGGTTACACTTCTTCAGTTTCACTCAGTTCATACTAGATGTTCTTCATCAACCGTGAGGTCTAGAAATGTCTTTTTTAAAGTGAAACTTTACATTCTGAATATGTCCTGCAGTAAACGTAAATACATAAAGTGGGCTGGATCTGGCCTGGAAGCTGTAGGTTTGACCTCCTGCTGATTTATGGGTGCTTCTTACATCATTTAGATAAAGAAGATAATCAAGGGCATATGCTTCAGAAATCTCTACAATGAATGGATCAGACTCCCTGAAGGACCAGAATCAGAATCAGGATTAGCAGCCAGGAGAGTAATTTTGAAAGGCAGTCCCACCACCTACAATCAGTGAAATGCCGTGACAGAGAATTGTTCTTTGCATCACAACTGGACAGACTAGACCAGTGGTGGGCAACTTCCGGCCCATGGGCCACACGCAGCCCATCAGGGTAATCTGCTGGTGGGCCACCAGACAGTTTGTTTACATTTGCACGGCCACACACAGCTCCCAGGGGCCATGGTTCACCATTCCTGGCCAATGGGAGCTGCAGGAAGTTGTAGCCAACACATCCCTGTGACCCACACCGCTTCCCGCAGCTCCCATTGGCCAGGAACGGCAAACCACAGCCACCACAGTGGGTGGCCATGCAAATGTAAACAAACTGTCTGGAGGCCCGCCAGCAAATTACCCTGACAGGCTGCAGGTTGCCCACCACTGGATATGCAGTGAGAGGATTACAGTGCTAAGAGTCTACCACTGAGAATATCTTGCAGCTGGTTCCTTTGAATAAACACCCACCTCTGAGACCAACAGCTTGATCGCAAGTGTTGGGATGAGGAAATGGGGAAGAAGTATTTTTGATACCCTTCCCAGCTCTACAGATGGTAGCCACATTAAACAGCACCTGTACATGAAATGGTGGCTAGTGCAGAACATGTAGGACAAGAGTAGAATGGTTTGGGATGGAAGAGCAATTACTCATCATAACTCTATGGGAGCTTTCAGGAAGGAATGGGTTAAGCTACTATGACCAATGATGCTCACTGATCTTAAAGAATCAACATTTAACCTCTGCCTGTACTCCTAAGAAAATGATCAGACACCAAAACTAGCATTGACTCCACCACCACAAGTTACCATGAATTCATCACTAGCTCAAATGACTTGTCCATGGGGACCATTAAAAATCATTCTCCAGATTGAATGTAGCTTTTGGAAAAGACAAGATAGTCTTGATAACATGTCACTGCTCCACATCAAAGATAGAGTAACCTGTGCACCTAAAGTGAAATTCCTTGAACAGGCTCTTGGCCATTCAAAGACTGCATAAAATGTGTATATTGTGCTGAAAATGCTAATAAATAGTGATGTCTATGAAAGTACATAATATGTCTTACTTTCTGAATGTCATCAGGAATATCTGAAAATCTCTCCATTGTTTCTTTTTATTTTCTAAAGCTAACTTAAAGAATGAATGGAGCCCAATTTTCAAATTTAGATTACTAAAATTCCAGATTTAGGTACTTAGATGCCAAATACTAGTATTTTATGCCAACTTGTGTGATTAATCTCGTGAATCAGGCATGTATATATGAAAATCAGGCTCTTATTCTAAAGAGGAGATGAAGTTAGAAAAACAGTTAACTTTTGGGAGTGTGGGAGCAAAGATTCACATAAGAAATAACTGACTAGTTTCAAGTGCTTAATCTAAGGCTGAAAGGGACCTTCAGAGATCATCTAAATCAGCCCCATATGCTGAGGCAGGACCAAAAATGCCAACACTATCCCTGACAGGTGATCAGCTAACCTGTTCTTAAAAACTTCCTATTCCAGTGCTTAACTCCTTATAATTAGATTTTTTTCCTAATGCCTAACCTAAATCTCCATTGCTAGAGAGTAATCTGGTTGCTTCTTGTCTTATCTTCAATGAATATGGAGAGCAATTGATCACCATTCTCTTTACCATATTTGAAGACTGTTATCAGGTCCCTCTTCAGTCTTCTTTTCTCAAGACTAAACACAACCGACTTTTTTAACCTTTCCTCATAGGTCAGGTTTTCTAAACCTTTTTCCATTTTTGTTGCTCTCATCTGAACACTCTCCAATTTGTCCACATCTTCTTAAAGTGTGGTGCCCTAAACTGGACAAAATACTCTGAGGCCTCACCAGTGCCAAGTAGAGCAAGACAATTACCTCCCTTGTCTTACATACAACGCTCCTGTTAATACCACCTCCCTTGTCTTACATACAATGCTCCCATTAATACCAGAGTGATATTAGCATTTTCGCAACTACATCACAATGTTGAGTCATATCTGTGATCCATTGTAACTCCCAGTACTATCGCCTAGCCAGTTATTCCCCATTTTGATTTTTCCTTCCTAAGTGTAGTACTTTGCACTTGTCTTCATTGAATTTCATCTTGACGGACCAATTCTCCAATTTGTCAAGGTTGAATTCTCCAAAGTGCTTGCAACTCCGCTCAGTTTGGTGTCATCCACACATTTTATAAGCATACTTTCCACACCATTTTCCAAGTCATTAATGAATTGTACCATATAGACCTCTGCAGGACCCTACTAGATATGTTCTGCCAATTTGACAGTGAACCAATGAAAACTACTCTTCGAGCATGGTCTTTCAAACAGTTATGAATCCACCTTATAGTGGTATCATCAAGACCACATTTCCCAAGTTTGCTTACATGAGTATATTCTCATCCTAGTGTATTGGAATTATATAGATGATTTTTTGCATATGAAAATGATAATATATCCCATAAAATTGCTTTTCTACTCCTTCTAGTTCATGCCATAATTTTGCTTTCGCTTCCTGCTCAGCAATATTATTCACTATATTGCAGTTGGGAGGCTGAAATATAATTTGATCAAACAAACTCTGAGGTGAATAATGATATGCCTCAGCTGCAGCTCATTAGAACTGATTTCATTTTTCCAAATTATATTACAAGGGCAGCTTATCAGCCAGTCAGTGTATTCCTCGATGAAATGACTGCTCTGCTTCCAGACAACATATTACCTCCTCTGCGAGTTTACTGGTTCATCTCTTTTTACGTGGTTGCAGGGTAGAGCAGACTCGGTTATTTTGCAGTGATTTGAACTTGTAGTTCCCTTATTGCTGTCCCGTCCAACTCATACTTTAGTTCATGTTGAATCATCTTACCATTCCCAGGCCTGTGGGCTCAGGGAGTTGCAGCAGTAGACCCCGTTCTGTCACCTTCATAGCTTGGCAAGAGGTTGCAACATACGCTTTTTCGCTCATCTCTCAAAACATCTGATCAGTGCCATCTGTGCTCCCCCTTTCCCTGGTTGCACATTTTGCTTCCTTTAATTTCCTGTCTCTGGCTCCCCCCTGTGCTGAACTCAATGAGGAAGCAGCCAAGAAAGAGAAAAAGAGGACCAAGAAAAAAAAGGCAACTACTGGCTACCATTTAGCAATTATAAGTGAGGGGTGCGGGCTCTGGGAGGGAGTTTGGGTGTGGGAGACAGTGCGGGCTATGGGAGGGAGTTTGGGTGCAGGAGGGGGTTCAGGGTATGGGGTCTGGGAGGGAGTTTGGGTGCAGGCTCTGGGCTGGTGCAGGGGGTTGGGGGCGTGGGCTACGCCTGGGGGGCACTTACCTCGGGCGGCTCCTGAAAGTGACTGGCACATCCCTTTGGCAGCGGCTCCTAGGCGGGGGGTGGCCAGGGGGTCTCCATGAGTTGCCCCTGCCCGCAGGCTCCGACCCCGCAGCTCTCATTGGCTGTAGTTCCCGGCCAATGGGAGCTGCGGAGTTGGAGCTCAGGGCAAGGGCAGCATGTGGAGACACCCCTGCCCTCCCTCCCCTAGGGGCCGCAGGGACGTGCTGGCTGCTTCTGGGAGTGGCACAGATCAGGTAGGCAGGAAGCCTGCCTTAGCCTCGTTGCGCTGACGGACTTTTAGCACCTAAAATCTCCCGGTTTGGAGTTAAGGGAGGGAGTGGGAGAAGTTGATCAGTGTTGCCCACAGACCCTCAGAACCCCGCAGTCCCCAGTTTCAGAAATGCTGCTCTAATATACATTCAAATTAGTAAAAAATAAATGTTCCCTCTTCCCCTCCAAGCTCTATGTCCCCTCTTTCCTCTAGAAATCCTACATTAAAAGAAAGCCTGAGGGCAAAAAAGACTTATCCTTGCTTTGGCCCCTAGGCTGGCCATATGAAAGGACTAGAGAGGCATAAAAGGGCCCTAAAAGCCCTGTGTAGCAGGGTGATTACCCCACTCCTGTCTGAGGGGTTTAAAACAGCCCTGGCAGAGGGCTGGGGCAAAGGGAAAAGCTACTGGGCTGATTGGGGAAGTAGCCACAGCTGGGCCACATCCCAATCAGGCCCCAGCTGGCCTGTATAAGAAGGCTGGGAGCCAGGAGCTCAGCAGTCTCTCTCTATCTCCAGATAGAGAGAAGGGCCTGGTTGCAGGGAGTGAGACACAGAGTACCTGAGTGGAGCAGGGCTGGGGACAGGCTGAGGAGCTGGGGAGCTCCAGCCTGGATAGCCCCAGGCTGTGGCCTGGTAATAGGCCAAGGCGTACTGGGGGTTGCAGAGGGCAGCCCAGGGCTAGGCCAAGGCAGCAGGTCCAAACCCAACCTTGCCGATGATGAGTGGCCTATACTGTAGTCTACCCCAGAGAGTTGGGGCTAGTTGGTGACTGGCAGTGGCCTTATCCTGTGGTGAGGTGGGGTTAGTGGGTGGGGGTTCCCCAGGGAGGGGAGACCCAGTGTGTGTGGGTATTGCCAGGGGGCAGCACCCAGAGCAAGGGGCACTGGGGTCCTGGGAGGAGCATGGGGCCAGTGCAGAGGACAAGGTGGATCACCACCCTGCAGAGGGCGCTCCAGAGGCTGGTGAGCTAATTCCCTGGATGACCAGCAGGAGGTGCCGCAGGAGTGAGTCCATGCCTGATTACACCTTGACTCTAGCTGTGGGAAGATTCCCCAATGTTGGTAACCCAGAAAGCTGCCTCCTGAGGATCCCCTCACAAGCCCAGGTGTGCTGGGGTGAGGCTTAGGGATTGGGATAAAGGGCTGTGCAGGGGATACTGGGTGGTCCTGGGAGTCTGCTGTAACTTAGACAGGCCTCCAAGGCATTCTATATTACAACAAGCACCTCTCCAATCCCCAGGGCAGCCAGGATCAGGAGGGTGCAAAGGTGGTTGAAATCACCAAAGCCCCTGCATCTCTTTGCCTTTCTTCCCTTCCATTTCTGTACCTCCTCTCTTTAAATCCCATGTAACATCAATAAAGTTTCCTGCCTCACCATCCCCAATCCCTCTTATCACGTCTGCTTTCAAAGAAAAAAAGTGAAGTGAACTTTTCTCCTGTTGTTTCTGCCGCTGCTCGCTAATGCTGAGTTGTGCTACAGCAGTGATCAGCTCTGAGTGCTCCCTGATCACATTGATATTCTGAGCCAACCAACACTGCAGCCGACAGGTGAACTCCACTACAGAGGGTAAAAGAAAGATGAAGGCCATTTAAGAACTAGATAAAGAAAGCACTCATGCAGTTGTTCCTTAAAGTCTATCACCACAGTAAAACCGTTCACTGTAATGTACCTTGCAGAATGATTTCAGGAATTTGGCTAGGCTCTTGGAAAACAGTGGTTACAGTACATTACACTTAACATAATCATCCCTCTGTTACCTTTTGCTCTCCCCACCTGTTTGCTGTTTCTCCCTGTTGTTTCTCATCTTGTACTTAGATTATAAATTCTTTGGAGCAAGAACCATGTTTTTGCTGTGTATCCAATGTGCCATGATGGAGCCCCAATCTGACTTATGGTCTCTGGACACTACTGTAATATAATAATAATGTACTCAAATGGGGCCAAATTCTGATTACCTTGTACACACAAACAAGGTGACTAGGATTTCGACCACCACATCAATATATAATCAGATAAATGCATAATTTGCCTATATTAATGAGAGGGAGAGAGAGCTTAAGGAGGATTCCTGATAAACAGGATGTTCTGTGTAAAAAGAAAGACAAATTATTCGAAGTACGTCCCCTCACTATACCACCCCCCAGCTTTGGCAGTTCCCTCAGTATGGAGAGCCATGAGAGACTTATCTCCCCCTCTCCCCCGCAAGCAATGCTATGTCTGTCATAAAATGAAAACAAACCTTTCAGACTCTTCATTCTCTTTCCCCTCAACTCCTGCTCCTGTCAACTTCCATTATACATGGATAATGCAAAAACGTAAAGACATGCCCTCTGGTTTAAAAAAGAAACAAGCCCAACCACCTCTCAAACAGCATTCCAATGTGAGCTGAATTAATCACAGATAATTGCAGTTCTAAGTGGCAATACTTAAAACATCATATAAATCCGGTTCAACAAACTCAGTGACAAATTGAACAAGAACAAAAATGAAAAACAAAAGAAATGGAACGTTTGGATTGTGTCCCCCAAAACCATTTCTTCCACTATTGGAGAAAAATCCTACAACCTTCCTATTCATAAATTTTATTGGAGAACTTAAATGTAGAAGCTTAATCGTGGCCATCTGTACTAAGGAATGCATCAATGCATACCCCCTAAAAATCAATTACTATATTTGTGCATTTGTATGTAGTAGTCAAAATCAATCCTAGGGGAATGCAGCTGCACATGATGCTTCTTTGATGACCAAAGCTCTAGGGCTGGAATTAGTGGCAATAAAGCAATTAATAATAGTATAATAAAAAGAAGACTGTGGAATGGGTGACAGTTGTAAAAATCTCTTGAAAGCCTCTTATTGGGGGATAGAGGAAGGGCAATTAGAATTTAGGAGCCCTCTGGGCAATTAGCATTCTTCATCTAACAATATACAAGAGCAGCACCAGCAGAAGCTGATTTTCTGAGATTTTCTGCAACACACACTGTATGGCAAGGGCAGAACACATACAATTTGTCTGGTTTATATGCAAAGATTCAGCTTGCCAGTGAACTATGTGTAGTACTATGTATGTTGTGTTGGGGCATGCATGCTCATACACTCCTTTTTCTTTCAATACACTGTTTTGGTAACTGAATGACACCAGGGGCAGAAATGCTCTATACAGTGAAAACAATTCTCCTCTTATTTATACCAGTGTAAATCAAGAATAAGTTCACTAGAGACAATAGAGTTGCACAGATGTAAACCTGATGCATGTGAAAGGAGAATCCAGTAACTCCACAGAACAGATGCAGTGGCCGTTTCTACGTTTTTCTTCCAGTGAGCTTCCAGTTATAACTGTGAGGGACCACATCTAGAGCAGTGGCTCTCAACCTTCCCAGACTACTGTACCCATTTCAGGGGAGTCTGATTTGTCTTTCGTACCCCCAAGTTTCACCTCACTTAAAAACTCCTTGCTTATAAAATCAGACATAAAAATACAAAAGTACACTAGTAGTGAAAAATTGCTTACTTTCTCATTTTCACCTTATAATTATAAAAAATGGAATATAAATATTGTACTTACATTTCAGTGTACAGTATATAGAGCAGTTTAAATAAGTCGTATGAAATTTTAGTTTGTACTGACTTTGCGAGTGCTTTTTATGTAGCCTCTTGTAAAACTAGGCAAATATCTAGATGAGTTGAGTACCCCCTGGAACACCTCTGCATATAAACTGATCACTTAGAATCTTTTATCATTTGTTCAAATATTTGTTGTTCGGAGTCTTTTTAGACTGAGTATAGCTATTCAGATTTGCTGTAACTATAGTACTGTATATAAATTATCAGTCTGATACTAGGGACCTAGGTTTGACATTGTCAAGGTTAATTTTTATACCCTTTAGATGGGTCATAGATGCTGACAAATCAAGGGATGTAGACAGGATGAACTCTGAGTCAATGTCCAGCTAAACAGTTCAGTAATTTTTTCTAGTATGTAGGTATGCCATACATGCTGCTAGAGGCAGGGCTGACAATTGAAGTATCACTTTAACAGCTGCTTCATTTCACCATCTCTTGGCTCATAAACTTTATTTTCAATGAGCTTGCCTGGAAGGCTACTAAAAAATGACCTCCACAGAATGCTAGAAGGACCTTGAGTGTTGTCCAGAGTAACTTTCTTGGGCAATGGAAGGCAGTGAATAATCCTGTGGCATAGACAATAACCAGGATGTAAAGAAAAATATTAACTCTTATTGTCTGGGCCTTCTGATGAGAACAATCTGTATCCTCACCCTGAGGCTGTGTCTACAGAAGGAATTTTTCTGTTGGTTGATGTAGTTAATCCACCATCCGAAAGGTGGTAGCTACATTGACGGAAGAATTCTTCCATCCACCTAGCTGCAGCTAGGCTGGGGATGAGGTCGGCCTAATCATGGTGCCCAGGGTGCTACATTCTTAACTCCCATTAAGCCTGACTGTCACTCACAGTACACATGCAGAGTACTAGTCATATGGGGCCAGATCCTCAGGTGGTGTAAATTTACATAGCTCCATTAAAGGTAATAGAACTATGCCAGTTTACGCCAGCTCAGGATCTAGCCTGTGATTAAAGTGGTGTGTAGCAGCTACATGCCTAACATTAGTAATCCATTCAAGGTATTTGTCTGCAGATTCATGCAGTACTGTGAAAATATGCTCAGTTGCTTCACACAACAGCAGTGAACCTGCATGGCATGGAAAGGGGTGCAATGGGGATTTGAGAACCATACTACAGTAGGAGAACAAGGGTAAAGTGCAGTTATGGAAATGGCAGTCAGCATCTTGCACCACTTTCTGCATCACATGCAGACACACACCACATTTGCTATGCAGCCCGGACTCAAATCAGGGGTGATATAAATGGTAGCATACATTATATTTTGCTAAGATACATTGGTGGTGGGGAGGTTGCTGTATCTTCCTGTTTCCTCCTGCTGCACCCTTCCACTAACTCTCACTCATTTGCACTCACTTTCACTGCCTCACGATATTGTAACTTCCTCCACCATTTATGCCACTCCTAAATTTGGCCCCCAAATTTAATACTTACCACTCTTTAGTCTCATAAAATCCCATTGCCCGGGAGAACATTAGTGTCGGCAAAGCTCCTGCTGCTGGGACCATTTTTACCACCATGTCAGCATGTAGTAAAAATGTGTCTTGCTTTGGGAGCTATGTCCGTGCTAGGGCTCCCACTGGTACAGCTCCAGGGTTGTAAAGTTCTGTAGTGTAAACACACCCCTACAGTGTCTTATATGTTCAAGAGCTTTAAAGACATTAAGGGAATTAATGTTGTTTATTATTTGTACTGTGGTAGCGCCTAAGGACCCCAGTCATGGATCAAGACCCAACTGTGCTAGGTGCTGAATTAAGATGGTCTCCACCCCCAACAGTCTATAATCTAAGATGAAAGATGACAAGTGGATACATGAATGGGTGGACACAAGATAACAATAAGACAATAGTGGTCAATATGATAAGCAGTGGTCACAGCTAGCCACCGTTGAGTGGGTAGCTGAGTAGGCATCAAGACAAAGGAGATCTTCAAAGAGGACAACCAGGTGGCTTTGTTGATGCTTTCAGGGACCTCAAAGCCACCTCACCATCTTCTTTCAAATCCCTCCTTAAAACTCTCCTCTGTTGCCAAGCCGACAAAAAACATAATATCGTTAGGCAGCTGGTAGCCACTGCTAGATTTTGTCACAAGGACACAGCCTATAGTGCCTCTTGTTAGGCCCTACAGTAGGAGCATTCCATGAGGGAGATGTGGCCACAATTTCTTCTCTGCTTTCCCTTGCTCCTGGGGTAGTAATATTTTATATCAGCATATATTGCTACCAGACCACCCCCACACAGACATAGGAGGGCTGGAGACAAGGCTCCCCCCTATTACCACCCTCCCCACCCACTCCTTGTCGGTTTCCAAAAGGAAGTAACCATGTCTAGGTAGCCCAGGTAGAGATGTAAGCCAGGTTCTTACTCTCTTACAAAAGCATGCAGTCAAGTTTAACTCTAGCTAATTAATATTGGAGCCCCCATCTCTCAGTTATGTAGATAGGTATTATCTTTGTTTTACCGGTGGGGATGCAGGGGTACAGAGAAGTTAAGTAACTTGCCCATGGCCATAGAGTCAGGAGCACAGTCAAGAACAGAACTTACATATTCTGACTATGAGTTCTGCTGCTTCTCAAGTGTGTGTGTCATGGAATATAAAAGGGGAAAGGAAGACATGTGGCTAGGGACAAGGATTCTTGAATCTATATTTGGGTTCACAGTGTTTGTTTTGTTGAAAAGCAGTTATTGTGAACTTATAGATGTGCAGCTAAGACAGCCAGTAGCAAACAAACTGAGGGATAGAACAGTGTCTCTATTACATATTTTTTGCCTTGCACATGTGAATCACTTTCTCTCGCCGGTGGTTTTGGCCAATGCAGGAACGGTCTCTCCCAACATGTGCAAGTATTTGTCTGGATGCTTATATGGTCCCCATCACCATTGCATTTGTAACCTTAAAGAATATATTTCACGTCACCCCAATGGGGGAGAGAAGTTTAATTATCCCAAGATTAGAGACAAGGAACTGAAGGATAGAAAGATGAAATGACTCACTCCAGGTCATCTAGAAATTCTGTGGTATCGACAGGAATTGAAGCCAGGTCTCCTCAACCCCCCAGTCCAGTGCCTAAATCACAAGAGCTTCTATCCTTTCTCATGCCCACTTCATACTGTTTGTTTTCTTACAAGCTCATTTTAAAAACCCTCTCTTAAGTCTGATGGAAATTGAAGAAAATGAATTCTGTAAACAAGTTTCTCGCCTAATTACCCTTTTCAGTTTTCTGTACACTGAAGGAGGCATTCTTCTGAAACATTTGTCTAAAGAATTAATTTGCCTACATTAATATTACTAATACTTGTTTGTTGAAACTGAATAATAATGCTTTTATCCCCTCATTCTTGTAGTTAACATATAGAATCAGATCTTCACCCTGTTCTGCCTGCAGCAGCTGATAACCTGGAAGGTGAAAACCACTGAACATTGCCCTGACCCCCCAAATAGGGGCAATCCCTGGCTGGTTTAGAGCTGCCAGAGTATTCCTGGGGCTTTGTCAGGGCACTGCTACACTCTGGAAATCTCCTGATACTGGAAAGGTCCCTGGGAGCTGTGGGTAGCTGGGCATAACATGGAGCAGCCTGAGGTTGATTTTTAAGTTATCCTGGGGTTTCGTCCCAGAATTGGAAAGCCACAAAGTGGCTTAGAGACAACCACGTTTGTGCACCCAACACCCAACTATGCTGAGTGTATCTAGTGTATCTCAACAACATTTAAGGAGGCAGTCGAATGATACTATACTATAGTGTGAATAATTTTTAAATTTTGTGTGTCAGAATGTACTTGAATTTTATATATCACTTTCCTTAAAACATTGTTGATTTTTTTCATGTACTGCATTTTTTGCTACAGTTTTTTTCCCTTCTTTGAAATTAAAACATAACAAAAAAAAAGGGTGGCAGTGGAAGGTAATGTAGGGTACATTTATCCTCGTCATTCCATGCCACCATCACATTGCATTACATCAGTCTTCTTTCCTTTGGATGTCAGTAATCAGGCCAAGATAAAAAGCAATTGAAAGTACATTTTCAGAGGTGGTGTCAGTCAGTTTGGTTGCTAGCTTTTAAGTTGCCTCTGTAGCTATCTTGGATAGAGTGAAGGTCTGTCCGGGCTACTTTATCTTTTTTCAACTTATCTTGGATTCAGAGGAACTTGCACTTTCATATGGTACAAAAAGCAGGTTTCTTAAAACCTCTGCATTCTTTTTCACTACATGCTGGCCTTATGACATCCCTCTTTGTGATATGCTGCACATCTTACTTAAATATTGAGTTGACTTTAGAAATAATTGAAATCCACAAGTTCGGCTTCCAACCAAGGATCGACATATTCTTCCATCTCTATGTACACTATAGGCTACATTTTTCACTGGCCCTGCACAAATCTGCAGGGGGTGACCAGGCAAAATAAGCCCCCTCTCCTTGATTGCTGTACAGTAGCTATTCACAGTTCCAGTTTTTGAACTTCTTGAGCACAAGGTTTGTTCCAGGATTGCACCTCTAATAATGTTAGTGCCCTTAAAGGGGACAGGATGGTCAATGACAGGTCCATGTCCTTGCCTCTGTCTCCACATTGGTCAACCAAGCTGGACTGGCAAGGCTGATAGCATATACTGCAAGCTTTTAAAGAGTACCGTTTGGGCTGCTTTGGCCCTTGTTCCCACATGGTTCCTGAACCACTGTATCTGAATCAGGCACAATGGCTCTACAGCTGCTGCTCTGGAAAAGACTGGAAATACATGATCATACTGTGGCCAGTAGGCGTTGAGAAGTCTTTGGGCTCAATACAGGGGTAACGGTGTGAAATGTAATAGCCTGTGATATAAAAGAGATCAAACTAAATGATCTAATGATTGGTGAGAAATCATATACTTCTCATTTTATCCTGTTCTAAAGTTATTTGGTCTCATCCTTAATAAAAAAAAATGCATTCGTTGTTAGAGCAGTGGGATTCTTGAAGTTCCTAAGGATGTTTGCATTATATTATGTTTATTGTGGTTGAGACATTTTTAAAAGCAGTAAAGTAGGTTCTGATATTTATTTCACTCTTCTGATTGGCACAGATTAAAGAGCATCTTGCCAAAGGACAGAGGATGCTGGCTGGTGATGGAATGTCCCAGGTGACCAAAACGTTGTTGGATTTAACTCAGAGGAAAAACTTTTATGCAGGGGATCTTCTGATTTCTGTGGAAATTCTCAGAAATGTGACAGACACATTTAAAAGGGCAAGTTATATCCCTGCATCTGATGGTGTCCAGGTAAGAGAAATTCTGTAGAACAGGGTAATGATTCAGCTGCTGTATTTTAGTCAATGGTCAGCATTATCTATTTGCCCCAAGAGCAAGTTAAATCTGTTCAGTAGATATAATAGAAGCACGGTAAACATTAATTATGAATAGGGCAAAAGGACCCAGCTACATTTAAGTGAACGTCTGAGACCAACATAATGTGTCAAAGGTATAAAAGTCTTTTTTTATAATGATTATTCTAGTAACTTTTCATTCTCAGTGGCGGTGGTGGTTTTATTATTATTATTATTATTTATTATTTATTTACATCAAGCAGTTCTGCAGCATTGTTTATTCTAGTTCCTTTCATTTGAAAATCTACCCAGGATGTTTAGATGCTTAAGTCATTCTGCTATTGCTTCTGCAATTCAAATAATTAAGGCTCATTAAAAGAGCACAGGAGTGATGTATAGTGCATGTGATGTGAATTTTGTATTTTGCATATTAGATTAACTCTTCCTGTGCCATGGGCCATAGTATTTATTTCAGCATAATCTGCTGCCTGTCTCAGTATATAAAGTCCTTAATAATAAAAGTTTGGTAGGACTCCCATATCAGGTATTGTTTTATTTTTTCTTCATCAGGGAATTTTATATGCACTTTTCTCAGAGTGCAGATTTACTTAAAGGAAGATATTAAGAAAAAACAGTGTACAGGCAGTATATCACTTATTAAATGGAGGGTTCTGTGATAATTCATAAAATAATCATGATGTGATTAATGTACAGCATATATATATATATGTATACAATTGAAAATGTATGATCTCCTTTAGAAAGACAGTAATTTCTCCAGAGTTAAGGTTTTATCCAGCTTTCTATTATACTCCCAATTTTCTGTCTTTTTCTCTTTCTTTCCCACATACACAAACCTCTTTGCTCAAAATAAAATAGTCTCTCTAAGATTTCTTGTGTGTGACCCTCATCCAGTGGAAAAATATGCATCCCAATTTGAGGTGAATTGAACAGAGTATTATTAAAATGTAGAGTGTAGAAAAATGAGATTTTTTTTTAATTTGTAGGGGAAAAAATGGCACAACATGTCTCAAAAACAGTTTGGCCTGGAAATTCCATTTTTAATCTGTCTTTCTTTCATGAAAGACAGTAGTGGCTTTGAGTATTTTTTGAAAGGTTGACTGCTTAAAAAGGAGTTATTTTGCTACAAATCATTCATACTGTCATCAGTCCAATAGCCCCAAAGTAGCCTCTCTGAGGCTCACAGAGATTACAGAAACTTTTGGTAGAAACAGCCTTGAGAAACTGCTTGATATAAGTGGTTTCTGTTTATAGACTTAACAGATGGGGTCACACTCTGCTCAGCAAAATTAGTAAGAACTTGATTCTGTTCCCATTAATATCAATGGCAAAATTGGTGCTGATATCAATGAGGCATAACTGGTCCCTAAATCCTTAGTAGACATAGCCAGGAGAAACTAATTTTTGTTTATTTGTTTTTCCTTTAGAAACGTAGAGAAATTCTGAGGGCGCAGACCAGAGGAGTAAATGGCAAAAAATTATATTGCTAAACTATAGTTCAGGTTGTAAATATATTTCAGTTAGGAGATATAATAATTGAATTTCTGTGGGAGTTGGATGGAAGAAATAGGAAATGTAGTACATTTATAAATATAAATCTTAAAACTCATATGCACACATTCTGGAAAGCATACAAACATAGAGTGAAGGTATTCCGAGTATTTGGATGTTAAGTAATAATTCCCTCATTGATTTCTAATGATATATGGTGAAATCCTGAGCCAGTGAAGTCAATGGAAGTTTTGCCATTGATTTCAGTGGGTACAGACACAATTTCAACCCTTGTTGAACTCATGTCTTGGTTTTCCTACTACACATTATTATGCTTTCTAATCTATGGCTTCTGGACAAAATATTAAAAGACACCACAATGAAAATTAAGAAGATATTTTTATAATTTAATTTTTTTCTCTTTTTCTTAAGGAAAATAAATGTGGACCTTTCATTAAATCCTCAAACTTTGACTCATCTCCCTGAGAAGAAGTAGATAAAGAACAAAATTCTTTATATCTCTTTTTTATACATAAATGAGGTTTTTTAAAGAAAACAAGAAGTCATAATTTAGCATTTTGTCTGATGTCAGAACAGTAGATTATGAATTCTGGGTAATTATATATTTCAAAAATGTCAAAAAGATTTTACTACAATTTACCCTTAGATTACTGGCACCAGACTGCCAGCCAAATTAAAGTTTAGAAGAGAGTGCTGTGGGTGTATAAGAGTGTTCAATTGTATTTATTCCATTCTTCTGGGTGTTCCCTTTATTATCTGCAGACTTGGGGTTGTGCCAAGTACTAATATCAATATAAGTACATATTGCAATAGATATAATCCATAGATGTTAGATGATGATGGGAATGACCAATATCACCGTGCCTCAGTGTGTGACAGCTGAGGATACCAGATTCAGAACAAACTGCTGAGAAATACGGCAGACTCACCCAAAACGGGTGGTCATTCTATCAGATATACCAAGCCAGAAGCAAAAGTAAACTTCTATCTCACCACACTGGTTAACAAGAGTCCAAACTGCAGTCTTCTTAGGCATCCCAGCCCTTGTTTAACTACCCAGGCATTAGACTTAATGATGAGTGTGTATTTCAAACCAATTTCATCAACAAAGACCTCAAAAGGTCAGCTAGATAGACAGGTCAAAGTATAACTCAGATCTTACCCAATGATGACACTGTTGCCATCCTTTAGTACCTAATATCTAAAGGTTTATTTATAAGACAAAATAAAGAGGAAAGAGTTATGGTGGTCAAGGAAAATAAACACATACACTCATTGCAGAGTTCGTGGATCAGATTTGTAGCAGTGATGTTACAGACTGTTGTCTTGTAAAGGCTCTGGTAACTTCCAAAAGATTAGAAGGTCCATTGACTGGAATGCTCCTTTTAGTGTAAACCCATAGTCCAGAGATCAGAGCAGGAAAGATGCAAAATGGAGATGCTTCCAGGGTTTTTTATACCTTCTCCCATGTGGAGGGAATGCTCTCAGGTTGTGGGAAATTACAGGCACAAGATAGAGTCCAGGGTCACATGAACAAGTCACATGATCTCACATGCTTCAATGACTAATAGGCATAGCCATTACCCATATTCTGGCTAAGGCATCCACAGGATGGCTCACTGAGCGGGGACAAGTTTCTTCTATGGTTCATTGTGAAAGTTAAATATTCTTCAATGGGTCATCAACTTGAATAGTTCGTTCACAATCTGCTGGCCAAACTGGATGTAAATTACCCTATGGGTGTTATCCCAGGAGCAAACACATTTGAAATACAGGTATATAGTCAATATCAATAACTTCAGATACAAAAATGATATATGCACATAAAGAGGATAATCATCAGCAGATCATAACTTTTCTATTTGCACCTTACATAATATACTTTGCACAAGATTTGTTGCAATTGTCTTGGCAATATTAAAGATATAAATGGTCATGTTTCAATCATACAGCGTCACACCAGAGAAATGGGATAAAATTAGAAGATTTCAATATATTTATTTGTGCAAACTAAAATGCCACTGCTTCCAATGTAGTAGAGAATGAGCTGTTTGTTTAGTCAGACAATATAGCAAAAGTATCGCAGCCCTTTTTAAATATGCAACTCAGGTGCCAAGTTATTCATTATATAAAAGTTATTCTCTGCATATTTCAAGCTTTTGCTAACAATTGGGGTGTTTTGTACACAGCATCATAAAGAAGAATAAGCATGCAGGAGACAGTTTAAATAACGTGGAACAGGATCCTGGATCAATGAGTGAAACTGACTGTACCTTCATGAATGGCAAAAGAAGCCTGAGCAGCTAGGGGTTTTTGTTAGCATGGAGATGGTTAGAAGATATATTCTGAATGAACCCATTAGAACTAAAATGATGGTAACGGTGTTGTTATCCCTAAAAGAAAAAAATAATAAGACAGAATTAAGGTCGTAAATAATGTGCATTAATATGAAACAGCATTTTAGAACATTAGCCAGAAGTAACCTAGGTCTAGTTGAACTATGTTCTGCCAGACTTGAAGAGGCGAGGCTATTAACCAGCTCTACAATCCTCTAATCCTGTGACTGGCTGCGAATGAGGCTTGTCCCCTGTGTAAATTACAACAGTCTGACAGTTGTTTTAATTTATGCCTGGCTGTGTATGATCCCTAGGAGCCATTGCTGTAGCCAGAAATCAAGAGGACCTAGGATTGCCTCCCTGCCTCCATTTCCCCAGGACATGTCCCCTATGGCGAGATGCAAACGTGGAGGTGACTCCGGAGCCTCCATGCTACCCAGGGATTCATCTTGTCTGGAGGTTTGGGGGAAGGAAATCCTACCCTAGCCATGTAATAGGATTTACAGCAGCTTTAAACCCCCAGGGTAGCTTAAAGCAGCCAGATTGGACTGAAGAATTGCAGATAGCAAGAAAATATTTGAAAGGAATTAATTTAAATTAAGAAACCATAGTTGTCTGAAACTGACTGCCGTTGGAGTTAATGAAAATTAAGGACCTCAGAATTTGGGTCTCTCTATAGTAGAGTTTTCTATAGAGGCCATCACTGTCATATCTAAGCTGTGATAGAAAATGAGGGAACTCAGCTCCACAAGAACATCCAGCACCTCATGGGACTGGACCATTGTTTACTACCCGTTCAGAATTTAGTCCCCTGTCAGTCACTGTCTCGCCTTATATCTGTGCCCTGCAAAATGCCTTTTGATATGTATACTCTGCGTGTTGTGACGCAGGGAATGGCAGAAATATTGGTAGGTCTCTTACAGAAATGGCAGAAATATTGGTAGGCCTATCAGATTCTTGGTGCTCATGTCATATTTCACAATTTTAAACAGCAAAACCACATCACAAAGAGCTACAAAAGGATTTCACAAAACTGGGTGACTGGGCAACAAAATGGCAGATGAAATTCAATATTGATAAATTCAAAGTAATGCACATTGGAAGACACAATCCCAACTATACATATAAAATGATGGGGTCTAAATTAGCTGTTACCACTCAAGAAAGAGACCTTGTAGTCATTGTGGATTGTTCTCTGGAAACATCCACTCAGTTTGGATTGGCAGTCAAAAAAGCAAATAGAATGTTGAGAATCATTAAGAAAGGGATAGCTAATAAGACAGAAAATATCATACTGCCTCTTTATAAATCCATGGTATGCCCATATGTTGAATACTGCATGCAGATGTGGTCACCCCATCTCAAAAAAAAAAAAAAAGAATTTGAATTGGAAAAGGTTCAGAAAAGGGCAACAAAATGATTAGGTGTATGGAGCAGCTGCCATATGAAGAGAGATTAATAAGAATGGGACTTTTCAGCTTGGAAAAGAAATGACTAAGGGGGGATATGATAGAGGTCTATAAAATCATGAGTGGTGTGGAGAAAGTAAATAAGGAAGTGTTATTTACTCCTTCTCATAACACAAGAACTAGGGGTTACCAAATGAAATGAATAGGCAGCAGGTTTAAAACAAACAAAAGAAAGTATTTTTTTCACACAACACACAGTCAAACTGTGGAACTCCTTCCCAGAGGATTTTGTGAAAACCAAGACTATAACAGTGTTCAAAAAAGAACTAGATAAATTCATGGAGGATAGGTCCATCAATGGGAAGGGATGGCTTCCTTGGCCTCTGTTTGCCAGAAGCTGGGAATGAGCGACAGGGGATGGATCACTTGATGATTACCTGTTCTGTTCATTCCCTCTGGGGCACCTGGTATTGACAACTGTTGGAAGACATGTTACTGGGCTAGATGGACCTTTGGTCTGACCCAGTATGGCCGTTCTTATGTTCTTATCAACCAGCTCTTCTGTTTAAATTACATGCTACTGGTATCTGCAGTCTGAAAATCTCCATGCATCTCAGCTTCCACAGCTGCTATTTATGGGGCATAGAAAAGGATGAAAATAGAGGAAAATCAGATGTATTGTAACTTGACTCAGGAAGTTCGATAGTCTTGTCACCTATTTCATACTCATGACTTATGGGCAAATAGAACGTATATGTTAAATCAGACCTTGATTCTAGGCTGATTATCTATAAGCCTGATTACATATTCTCACCAAAAACCTAACAAATGCTACTATTAATAAATAATTAGTTTTATTATAAAGAGAAGTACCGGTAGTTAAAATAATCATGAGGAAAAATATTAGTAGCAAGATGCCATAAATATGAGTAATATGTATAAACAGTGCATAGAGGGAGGAATCTCTGTACAGCAGTGAGTGCAGGGATCACAATTGTTTCCCACTGCTGCTCTGAGGTGCTGGAAGATTCTCTTTCTTGCACATCCACAAGAGCCATGCAAAATATGGCTACATAACAAAGTTGAAATATTACACTTCAAATTATATTCATATACTTTTGACAGGACAGAACTGTTTGAGTTAATTTGGGCATGAACACTATATGTATTTAATAATTATTGTATATCTCCCAAGTCCCTTTGTTAATTATTGTATATCACCTAGGTCTCTTCATTACAAGTGCTATAAAAATGTTAGATTAATACAGTAAGTTAGTCAGTGCATTAATTATGATTAATAAGCATCAGTGGTCTTAACTATCTATATATTTCTAAATATATTATAGATATTAATCTATCTAAAAAGTGTGTATCTCCATCTATATCTGTCTAGCTATCCATTATTATACATAAAGGACCTAATTCTCCTTGACACCATCCTGGCAGTGTAAATGTGATTTTCTCCCACTCTAAGTTCCTTTTACACTTGATGGATCACTTGATGATTACCTGTTCTGTTCATTCCCTCTGGGGCACCTGGTATTGGCCACTGGGCTAGATGGACCTTTGGTCTGATCCAGTATGGCTATTCTTATGTACACTGCCAGCCTGGTATAAAAGGAACTAACTGAAAATGAAAATCAGGCCAGCCTGTAGACAAGTCCATTTATATTTATAAATGCACCCATACTGTACGCACATTTATTTTAAATTTAAAATGTATATGCATTCTTTTCAAAACTTTTTTAAGAAAAGAAACCGGCATAAACATTCAGTCTCTGCCAATAAAGAGACACAGATATATCTAAAGCAGGAGTGAAGAGTATGCACATTATAAAATAACTTACAACCACCCGTTACAAAGTAAGCATGACATAAACCATAAGACTCAAGAATATGAAAAGAGAGCTAATACAAATACACAGCACTCTTCTCAAAGAGAGAGAGAGAGAGAGAGAGAGAGCAGATGTTTAAGGTGACACAGAGTCTCAGAAAGATTGAAAGGTAATATTGTACAAGAGCTGTAATATTTTTGACAAGTGATTCTAGCAACCTCTTCCTTCTATAGACAGGACACCTTTGACACTGTAGATTTTCCAGGCACTCTTCATTTTCTATAGTGTAGCCATTTATCATTTTAGATATGAACTGTGACATGCAGGGACATATACTTTGCTGACCTAAATCTTGTGCAAAGGTACTGAAGCCAGTGGTAGTGTTCGTGGTGTAAGTCAGCACATAATTTGGTCCCTAATATGGATTTTACACAAGTATATAAAATATCCACTGGGACTAAGATCTAAGAGCCCAAACTTGCATTAATGAACTCCTAAAACTTTCATGAAATCAAGGACTATGTCTATATATTGTGACAAAGTTCCTCCTCTATCTTGGTGGGTCTTGCGCTTATTGGTGGATTTTCTTGCCTCAGAGATTCACCATGTGGGTTGAGGAACAGCCCAGAGACCTTCCCCTCTGGAAGAACCCACAGTTCAGGTCAATTGGAAGATTTGGGGGGAACCCGGGCCTGCCATCTACTCCGGGTTCCAGCCCAGGGCCCTGTGGACTGCAGCTGTCTATAGTGCCTCCTGTAATAGCTGGTCCTTCATTAGCTTCGACATAAATGGGGTTCCTTGGTCAGTTAATATCTCCATCGGTAGCCCCATTCGGGCAAAGATCCCCACCAGCTCTTTGGCTATAGTTTTAGAGGCCGTGTTCCGCAGGGGGACGGCTTCTGGGTAGCGAGTAGCATAGTCCAAAGCAACAAGTATATATTGGTGGCCCCGAGCCGTCTTCTCCAGGGGTCCCACTAGCTCCATGGCTATTCGCTCGAAGGGGACCTCTATGATGGGAAGGGTATCCCTAAAGGTGCCCTCAAGTGGGGACGGGGACTGTGCAGCTGACACTCTGGGCAGGAGGCACAGTACATCCGCACTTCTTCATGTACTCCAGGCCAGAAGAACCGTCGTAGGACTTGTGCGGGTCTTCTCTACCCCCAAATGCCCCCCAAAAAGATGACTATGAGCAAGACTTAATACAGCGTTCTTGTGTTTTTGAGGTACTAGGATCTGCTGTACCTTCTGCCTCTCTACTGGTGCAACCCAGTATAAGAGATCCTTCTTCATTATGAAGTAGGGTCCTGGTCCCTGGATTTTCCCTTCCACAGGGACCCCATCTATTTCAGTCACCTCCTTCCTAATGTTGTCATACCTTGGGTCTTCTGCTTGGTCCCGTTCAAAATTTCCTCTCCCGGGGCTAATCTGCCCAAGATCTAGGGGCCCAGTCTCTGTTGCCTCTACTGGTTCAGAAGCATTAGGGTGAGGGTCAGACTCAGGTGCTTCTCCCTCCTGCGTGGCCTCCTTTTCAGCTGCGTGGATTCACCTACCTACAAGAGCGACCCTCTGGCTTTGGGTCAGTATTCGGATTCCCAAGGCCTTAGCTGCCCTTCTTTCCCTTTTTGTTTTTCTACCCTGTCTGGGAGTGGAGAACAAATCTGGGGATATTTCAGAGACGATTGGGGGTTGACAGTCTGCTGTGGATGCCTCACCAATTTTAGGGTCCCCATCTTTCTCCAATCCCCCTACTAGGAGTAAGTTTCCAAACCCTGGGAAGTCCCTCCCTATGAGCACCGGGTATGGGAGTTTAGGGACTACACCTGCTGCTACCTCAGTAGTGTTCCCTTGGATCTCGATTTTTACTGGGATGGTGGGGTAGTAACTAACTGTCCCATGGACACATGTTATCTCCGTACGTTTAACCAGTAGCAGCTGACTACGCTTCACGAGCTTCCCTGAGATAAGCGTGATAGCACTCCCCGAATCAACCAGTGCCGTGGTCCCTACCCCATGTAGTTTCACTGGTCTGGTATACATATGTGGGGTTAGTGAGACCCCCACAAGGTGGATTAGGGAGCATGGATCTGCCCAGTTCCCCAGGTTACACTGCATAGGCTCCTCAGCATTGGGACACTGTGCAGCTATGTGTCCCCACTCCCCGCAGGCATAACATCTGTATGGAGCCCTAGACGTTCCCCGATCTCTTGGTTTGGGCAGTCTAACATCACGATCCTCTTCTCCCTCAGTGCTCTGACTCTTTGTGGCCTCTGATGGGCCTTCAGCCTCTCTCTTTTTCCACCTGGGCCCTCCTGGTGGCCCAGTCACCCGAACTTTAGGGCTCGTTGCTGCTAGTTTAACCCGGGGTGCCTCTTCCTTAACTGGTCGGGTCAGCTCCCTCGCTGTTCTTCGTCTCTCTACCAGGGCGACAACCTCATCATAGGTCGAGGGTTCGTTCTGGCTTACCCAGGCACGAAGATCTGGTGGTAGTCCCCTCATGTATCGGTCGATGACCAGAACCGCTAGTATGTCTTCCGGCTCTGGGACTCTGTTTGCAACCACTTTTGTGCGAGATGGATGAGGTCATACAATTGGGACCACGGGGTTTTGTCTTCCTGGTACCTCCAACCGTGATACTGCTGGGCCTGCATTGCTGTCGTTACCCCAGATCTGGCCAGGATCTCGGCTTTCAGCTGGGGGTAGTCTGCCGCAGCCTTTTCAGGCAGATCATGATAGGCCTTCTGGGCCTTCCCACACAGGAATGGGGCAAGGATCTAAGACAACTGATCTTGAGGCCAGGCCTCCCGTAGGGCTGTCCTCTCAAAGGCCAGAAGGTATGCCTCTACATCATCCTCCCGTGTCATTTTCTGTAGCCAAAGGTTGGCCCGTATGAGCCGCATCCCATCATGGCCGCGATTCAGCTCCGTAAGGGACTTTACCTGGTTTACCAGTTCCCGCAACATAGCTCGGTCCAACATTGATCAGCCTGGTCCATCAGCAGGCGATTAGTCTCTTGCTGCAGCCACACTGCCTCCTGTTGGGTGGCTGCCTGGACACAGGTAGCCTCCTGCTGGGCCGCCATTGCTTGTATCAGTGCCCGCACTACGTCATCCATCATGGTGAAAAAAAATAAACGCTCTCCCTTTTTTTTTTGTTTTTTTGTTTTTAAATCACCCTCCTTCTTCCACTGCGCTGTGCACCCCAAGATCCCACCCCTAACACCAGTGTGACAAAGTTCCTCCTCTGTCTTGGTGGGTCCTGGGCTTATTGGCGGATTTTCTTGCCTCAGAGATTCACCATGTGGGTTGGGGAACAGCCCAGAGACCTTCCCCCTCTGGAAGAACCCACAGTCCAGGTCAATTGGGAGGTTTGGGGGGAACCCAGGCCCGCCCTCTACTCCGGGTTCCAGCCCAGGGCCCTGTGAACTGCAGCTGTCTATAGTGCCTCCTGTAACAGCTGCATGACAGCTACAACTCCCTAGGCTACTTCCCCATGGCCTCCTCCAAATACCTTCTTTAGTCTCACCACAGGACCTTCCTCCTGGTGTCTGATAATGCTTGTGCTCCTCAGTCCTCCAGCAGCACACCCACTCACTCTCAGCTTCTTGCTCCCAGCTCCTCATTCTCACACCACAAACTGAAGTGAGCTCCTTTTAAAACCCAGGTGCCCTGATTAGCCTACGTTAATTGATTCTAGCAGCTTCTTCTTAATTGGCTCCAGGTGTCCTAATTAGCCTGCCTGCCTTAACTTGTTCTAGCAGGTTCCTGATTACTCATAGACTCATAGACTTTAAGGTCAGAAGGGACCATTATGATCATCTGGTCTGACCCCCTGCATGCTGCAGGCCGCAAGACCCTTCCCTGGACTCTGCCGTTGAAGTCCCCAATCCTGTGTTTTAGTGACTTCAATCGGCTGAGACCCTCCTGCTAGTGATCCCTGCCCCATGCTGCGGAGGAAGGCGAAAAACCTCCAGAGGCTCAGCCAATCTACCCTGGAGGAAAATTCCTTCCCGACCCCAAATATGGCGATCAGTAATACCCCGAGCATATAGGCAAGAGTCTCTAGCCTGACCCTTGTTGGCCATTATGCTATTCATGTACCATTGCTTGGTTTTCCTTGGCTACTATGTTTTACCATTAAACCATTCCCTCCATAAACTTATCCAACTTAATCTTAAAACCAGACAGGTCCGTCGCCCCCACCGTTTCCCTCGGAAGGCCGTTCCAATATTTCACCCCTCTGATGGTCAGAAACCTTCGTCTAATTTCAAGCCTGAACTTCCCCACGGCCAGTTTATATCCATTCGTTCTCGTGTCCACATTAGTACTAAGCTGGAATAATTCCTCTCCCTCCCTTGTATTAACCCCTCTGATATATTTGAAGATAGCAATCATATCCCCCCTCAGCCTTCGCTTTGTCAGACTAAACAACCCAAGCTCCTCTAATCTCTTTTCATACGACAGGTTTTCCATTCCTCTGATCATCTTAGTCGCCCTTCTCTGCACCCGTTCCAGTTTGAGTTCATCTTTTTTAAACATGGGAGACCAGAACTGCACACAGTACTCCAAATGAGGTCTCACCAGCGCCTTATACAACGGAAGCAGGACCTCCCTATCCCTACTAGATATACCTCGCCTAATACATCCCAAGACCGCATTGGCTTTTTTCACCGCCACGTCACATTGTCGACTCATAGTCATCCTGCGGTCCACAAGGACCCCTAGGTCCTTCTCCGTTACTTCTAACCAATGCGTCCCCATCTTGTAACTAAAATTGTTATTATTCATCCCCAAGTGCATCACCTTACACTTTTCACTATTAAATTTCATCCTATTTCTGATACTCCAATTCGCAAGCTCATTCAAGTCTCCCTGCAGAATATCCCTATCCTCCTCCGAGTTTGCAACTCCTCCCACCTTCGTATCATCCGCAAACTTTATCAGCCCACTCTTGCAATTGGTCCCGAGGTCAGTTATAAATAGATTAAATAAAATGGGTCCCAAAACCGAACCTTGAGGCACTCCACTAGTAACCTCCCTCCAACCCGACAATTCACCCTTTAATACGACCCGCTGCATTCTCCCCATTAACCAATTCCTTATCCACCTCTGGATTTTCATATCGATCCCCATGTTTTTCATTTTAACCAATAATTCCTCATGGGGTACTGTATCAAACGCTTTACTGAAATCCAGGTATATTAGGTCCACCGCATTTCCCTTATCTAATAAGTCCGTTACTTTCTCAAAGAAGAAGATCAGATTACTCTAGTGCAGCCCCTACTCTGGTCACTCAGGGAACAGAAAACTACTCATCCAGTGACCAGTATATTTGCCCTCTACCAGACTCCCGTACCCCACTGGTCCAGACAATATATCGACTCAGTTATAGAATATATAGGAATGTAATACCTTCATATTCAAGTGGGATGTGGCAAATTAAAATGTTTGTTACTTAAAAAGGAAAAAGAACATTATTTCGCATCCAGAATATAAATTTGTTTGGGAAAAAATATAATTCCAGATACTAGACTAGTTTTGGATATAAAGCATATGTTAACTGAAAAATGATATGGCTTGTAGGTGTCTTACATTGTGCTAATAATGCATAAGAAAGAAAGAAAGAACAACCAATAAATCTCTACGGGCATTTTTGACATGAAAATCCGTTTACATGGTCCTTAATTAACCTTTCTGAAATGTAGAGACATTTGGAAATATCCATGTGAGCCTTCCATCCTTTTACATATCTTGAGAGCTGAAAGAAGAAAACTCTTAGAGATGAAGAATCTCCTTTGGAAAGAATTTTGTAGGTTAAATTACTTGACATTTAATTTGCAGAGTATATTTTACGATGGATTATTGTATTTATAGTCCTCATGATGTAGTGCTGAATGTGAATGGATACTCTAAGTGCTTGAGTAGATAAATACCGAGAGTCATATCCAGGACCCGTTAAAGTCAGCGAACAGAATCCTGCTGATTTCAGTGGGCACTGGATCAATCCCTGAGACCATTTTGCTTCTCTGTTTTCATTACTGCATTGATCCCCAATGTTCCCTCCCTTATGCATTCTTATCATCCAATTTTGTATCACTGAAGCCAATGGCATTTTTGTCACTGACTTCAATGGGAGAATGACCATGCCTTCAGCTAAGTCATTTTTTAAAGTCTCTTTTGTACCAGTTCAGCAAAGCCCTAAAGCACATATGTAAGTGCTTTGCTGAATCATTATTAGCAATGTAAATTATTGGCAATGTAATTCTCACATCGTAAATGGCATCATTAGCTTCCTCCCTTGGGGCAGTGTGAGACTATGGAGGAAAACAAGTGTTTTCAGTGCGTTCCTCCTCCCATTCTCCCAAGATCATATGTTGTTAGAGGTAAATTTTAGGAGTTGGGTTAAATTGGTGAACATTTTATCTTGTGAAAATGTTTTCCCTAATTTTGTGCAGTTTTATATTCCCCAAATTTTGATATTTCCAGTCATGAGAATTTTGGTACTGAAAAATTCTTAAAAATAAAATGTATTCACAAAATCTCATGTGCAATATTTTTATGGAGCATGGGGATATTCTGAAGCGGGAGCATGGTGTAATTCAGTGATATTCACACCTCAGTGTTCAGGACCAAAATTAGCAATCAGCATTACCCAAAAAACCCACAGTAGTGTGAATTCATTGTTTCATTTACTATAGTACTATTTAAACAGTATGACAGGGGAAATATTTAATTTTATATGTTTCTGTGAGAATAATATATATATATACTTGCACTAAGTTATTAACTTATATTTAGTGCAAGTTGGTCACTTAATTGGTTAATAACAATAAAAGTGTCCTGATTGTTCAATAACTTTAATATCATGTGCTGCAAAAAGCTTCAGGAGACACATTAAAAGCCATTTGCAGCTCACAAGCCTCAGTCTGACTATCACTGGTGTAGTTAGTGCATTGAGTAGAGAGCTGGGAGCCAGGAACAACTAGTTCTGTTTTCACCTCTGTCACTGACTATCCTTAATACTTTATACTCACAGTAAATATCATTTTAAAAATGCTACTTAATTATGCTTCGCACCATCCGTTTCAGGGGGGTTAAAACTAATGGTGTAGGAGAAAGGAGAACATATGATCCTTAATCCAATTTCTGTAGTGACTTCCTTTGTGACCTTGAGTAAGTCACTCATGATCTGTTTTTCAGAGCTTCTGAGTACCCATTACTCTAACTGAAGTTAATGACAGCTACAGGAATCTTTTATAAATGAATATAAAAATCATTAGATAATTAACAGACTGCAGACAAAATTGTATGAGTGCAAGAAAACTGATACAGATTTGAGCTGAACAGGCTCTGCACAAAAAACCCCGTAACTCTTACAGACAAAATACATTGTAGGTAAAAGTGGCGGGGGGGGGGGGGGGGAGGAGGCAGCTGATGGAATTAAAAAAGAAAGTTCTGAGAAACACTTGAAATAAATTGATTTTTTTAAAAGTATGCTTTAAAAGCTGACTAGCTTTTAAAGATGGTTGTGACTTTAGGTGTCATTCATATGATTTGCTTAAAGACATTCAATACATAGGGCAACCAAATATAGAAAGTAACAGCTAGAGACAATTATATATTTTCTGTTTAAGCCTCCTAAAAAGACATCTACTTTTTTGAAAAGTAGCTGGCACACCTAGTTGGAGAGCGACCATAGACTGCCTGTTAGTTTATTTATTATTACCATTCTGTTAAGAGTTTGGGGGCCTCCCAGGTCAGTTTCCCATTTGGAGCAGAAATTGATGATATCGAGTCAGGTATTTTTAGTGTAATTTGTTTATTTTTGAAATGTACACAAGTCTTGTTTTCTGACACAAGTAGGGGCTTAAAAATGGCACACAGGCAGTTGCCTTTGGTAGAGGCCTTGGACCAGGCACTTCTACCCTATCCTAATAATAATACCCTTCTTGCTCTGTATTTTTCCAGGTACTCTCACAACCAGAACACCTGCTTAGTACACAGCACTTGTTTCATCCCACAACCACATAACCCCTCTATTCCAAAAATGCCATTGGACCACATGTTCTCAAGAGGGGGACATGAAACATCAGTAACCCTTTTGTGACATTATTGCATTCAAAAGGAAATTTATTAAGCTTTCCCTGCCTAAGGAGACTGAATTAAACCTAGTCTCCTTTACCAGTCTCTGGATGAGGTAACTGCTTCAAAGCCCCTAAAGGCAACCTATTACAATATTTTACTGCCAGAGACCTCCATTCAAATGTAGATAAAAACAAGTGAAAATAATATTGTGATTTACTGTCAGAGTACTTCCCAGTAAACATTGGCCCATATCTCACAATCATTGCATTATACTCAGGAGTAGAGCTGAGAGGATAATTGATTTTTTGGTTTGGTGTCCCCCCCCCCTCTCTCTCTCACACACACACACACACACACAAGGGCAACCCCCTACTATGAAGACAACTATACTAGTACAAATGTATTTCTACTGCTATAACTTATTTCCATTACCATATGTCAATAATCTATACTACTGTAAGTGTCTCCACACTAGTAGCATTGTACCACTTCAACTATACCAGTACAGTTAAACAGTTGTGTGAATGCAAAGACTAAATTCACTTATTGCATTATTTTAAAGACAGTATTAATGCTGGTGCTGATGCTGAAAGAGTGGATACATTGGCTTGGCCTTAGCTTTGGGCAATATTTATCAAAAGTAAAATTGATTCACCAAATTCTGCCTTATCCCGTGCACCACAAAGAACCCAGTCCAAAAATCCTCAAGCAAAATTCTTCATTAGTCAATAGAGCTTTTGCTTTGGTGCAAGGACTCTTATTTCCTCTAAAGAAATAAAAGTACTAAGTTAAGTGATGCCAAGTAAAAGGAAGTTAGAAAGAGTTATAAGCAAATCAAAGTGAAAACAAGTATCAGAGGGGTTAGTCTGGATCTGTAAAAATATTGTATCTGAAGTGAAATCTTGCACTGTGTAAGTATAAAATAATGCCACTGCATTATTTTCTAACCCTTTGTTTGGGAAATATTTTCCGTTGGTACATCCATTACTGTATAGTGAAAAAGGTATTTTGTCTATTTTATTTTTTCTGTTTCCCAAACTTATCTGTCTAATGGAAAAATTCCATGGCAAGTGAGGTGGAATCCTTGTTAGTATAAATGGGTGATGAGCAAACCTGAATGGTTTGGTTCTGGAAATATGGCAGTTTTCTTCTGAAATTTCCAGTACTTCCAGGTTTTAACTGGAATGGAAATACAACTAGCCTGGGTCAAAGTATTTCATTATGTTTTCAATTTTGTGGTGATTGAAACCAGAAAATGCAGAGATGCAGGAAAAATTGGAGAGACCAATAGGTTAAATATGGATATTGAAAAGATTTCGGTTAGTTTTTATTACCTAAACCGGTAATACTGAGCCCATGACTATATGGCTGGACACATGCATCAGTAATGACAATTGTTATGGGGTTTGGGGTACAATCCAGACCAGTAAGAGGTTGTGTCACCACTTGCCCTGCAACTCTAGGTGCCTTAAAATGTTTTGCTGCTTTAGCTCCCAGCTCGGGATGCTCAAAACCAGCCTACAAGTATCCAGGTCACACCCTGAAGTGTCTCGGTATTAGATAGTGCTGATTCGGTAGCTCTGACCCCAGCCTGTCTACAGCCTCTATTTGGCTTCCACCAGCCTTGGTTACAACCACCAAAGTGATCCCAACACACACCATGAATTTCCCCCAAACCATGCCATGTCCAGCCCTGTCCTGGACAGTTTAGAGAAATAATAAGGTTTGTTTGTTCCTCTAAAGAAATAAAAGTACTAAGTTAAGTGATGCCAAGTAAAAGGAAGTTAGAAAGAGTTATAAGCAAATCAAAGTGAAAACAAGTATCAGAGGGGTTAGTCTGGATCTGTAAAAAAGCAACAAAGAGTCCTGTGGCACCTTAAAGACTAACAGATGTATTGGAGCGTAAGCTTTCGTGGGTGAATGCCCACTTCGTCAGACACATGTAATGGAAATTTCCAGAGGCAGATATAAATATGCAGGCAAGAATCAGTCTGGAGATAATGAGGTTAGTTCAGTCAGGGAGGATGAGGGCCTCTTCTAGCAGTTGAGGTGTGAACACCAAGGGAGGAGAAATTCCAAGGGAGTGAAAACACTCATCTAAAACTTAATCTAACAAAGTACAGGCTTTGTTCAAGATGGTTTCTTTCACAGTCTTCCTTCTTCCCAGCTATGGCTGACTTTTTCTCAGTTAGCACCTTTCACAGATGTACAATGTATGTACAACTGACAAGAGTTGCTGACAGAGTGGTGATCCACCAATGGACCTCTGTCACAACAATACAAAATCATTCTTAATTATAACTTAATGGCATGAGCATTTGTTATATTCCTGAATTTCATTTTACTTTGATTTTTTTTATTTCAATTTTGCAGAACTTCTTTCAAATAGTTAGTAATCTGCTTGATGAAGAGAACAAAGAGAAATGGGAAGATGCACAGCAGGTAAGATTTGCCTATGTTGCTATTTAGTTTCAAAAATTACCAAAGTAGAGTTTTACATTTTGCCCTAAATATGCTCAGTTGTACTCCCAAAACCTGTCCTGATTATTTATATATTTATTTAGAGCTATCAAGGAATTAAAAAAATAATTGTGATTAATCACGCAATTGATCAGGCTATTAAACAATAACAGAATATCATTTATTCCAATATTTTTGGTAGTTTTCTACATTTTGAAATATATTGATTTCAATTACAATACAGAATACAAAGTGTACAATCCTCAATATTTATTTTTATTACAAATATTTGCATTGTAAAAAAACAAAATAAATAGTATTTTATAATTCACCTAATACAAGTACTGTAGTCCAATCTCTTTATCATGAAAGTGGAATGTATAAATGTAGAATTATGTACAAAAATAATTGCATTCAAAAATAAAACAATGTAAAACTTTAGAGCCTAGAAGTCCAATCAGTCCTACCACTTGTTCAGCAATCGCTCAGACAAACAAGTTTGCAGGAGCTAATGCTGCCTGCTTCTTGTTTACAATGTCACCTGAAAGTGAGAACAAGCATTTCCATGGCACTGTTGTAGCTGGCGTCGCAAGATATTTACATGCCAGATGCGCTAAAAATTCATGTCTCTTGATGCTTCAACCACCATTCCAGAGGACATGCGTCCATGCTGATGACGGGTTCTGCTCAATAACAATCTCTTGCCGTGCAGACCAATGCATGTTAATTTTCATCATTTGAGTCAGATGCCACCAGCAGAAGGTTGATTTTCTTTTTTGGTGGTTTGGGTTCTGTAGTTTCCGCATCAGAGTGTTATTCTTTTAAGACTTCTGAAAGCATGCTCCACACCACATCCCTCTCAGATTTTGGAAGGCACTTCAGATTCTTAAATCTTGGGTAGAGTGCTGTAGCTATCTTTAGAAATCTCACATTGGTACCTTCTTTGCATTTTGTCAAATCTGTAGCGAAAGTGGTCTTAAAATGAACAACATGTGCTGGGTCATCATCCAAGACTGCTATAACATGAAATATATGGCAGAATATGGATAAAACAGAGTAGGAGATATACAATTCTCCCCAAGGAGTTCAGTCACAAATTTAATTAACACATTTTTTTTAACAAGGGTCATCTCCTCTGGAAGGATGGCCGAAGCATGAAGAGGCATATGAATCTTTAGTGATTCTGGCATGTAAATATCTTGTGACGTCAACTACAATAGTGCAATGTGAATGCCTGTTCTCACTTTCAGGTGACATTGTAATTAAGAAGTGGGCAGCATTATCTCCTGTAAATATAAACAAACTTGTTTCTCTTAGCGATTGGCTGAACAAGAAGTAGGACTGAGTGGACTAATAGGCTCTAAAGCTTTACATTTTTTTGGTTTTGAGTGCAGTTATGTAACAAAAAAATTACATTTGGTTCCACTTACATGATAAAGAGATTGCACTACAGTACTTGTATGAGGTGAATTGAAAAATACTATTTCTTTTGTTTATCATTTTTACAGTGCAAATATTTGCAATAAAAATAATACAAAGCGTGCACTGTACACTTTGTATTCTGAGTTGTAATCGCAATCAATATACTTGATAATGTAGAAAAATATCCAAAAATATTTAATACATTTCAATTGGTATTCTATTGTTTAACAGTGCGATTAATCACAATTAATTTTTTTAATTGTAATTAATTTTTGAGTTAATTGCGTGAGTTTACTACAATTAATCTACAGCCCTAATTTATTTGTTTATTTTTGAGGCAGTACTGAGTCCTTGTTTCAGGTTTAGTGTAGTTTTCTTTTTCTTTTCATCAAATATTCATTAGACTTGTCAGTTTTATGGAATGAAAATGTGCTAAGGTACAGTTAAAAATAAAATCATATTTTATGAGACAGAAACAAAAGCATCTGAAACTAATAAATCCTGTGCAAAAGTATTTTAAAGTTCTTATACTAAGCTCATCACAGCAAATAATCATGAAAAACACATGCATATTTCATTATATGAGATGAATATTTCACTTATTATAAACAGCATTAACTAGCTGAAAGTGCTAGAGAGAGAATTCTTTTTACAGGGCTAAGCAATCTGATTCTGTGTTCTTTCTAAAGACTACAGAGTTAAGATTTGCAAACCAAGGGAATTTTCACCATTTTTTCCTGCCAACTTGCATAAGACGATTTGCTTTGAGCAAACTGCATTTGTACACTACTTTGGATCCCTGAGATTGTGCTCTGCATTCTTCTTTCTGGTAGAAAGAAAGCCTCATTCACGATCAATAAATTGCTGACTTTCTATCAGAATACAGCTGCAGCAGCTCAACATCCTTTTTCTAGATTAATTGTCAGCATCAGAAACCATTAATTATGGATTATATAGAATACAAATATACAGCACCCTTTTGTTATACATGCCTTATACATGCCTTTTGTTAAGAGCTGATGTAAAGCGCCTCATAGAGGACGCCATTTGCGGTCCACAACAATAAATTTTTATTGGGCCTGCAAAACTCAGAAATTATGCTATGTATTCTTTATCGGCGTCTACTGGCACTTTATGTATTAACTACATACTTTCCATATACATAGAGCACCCATGTAACATCTATGGCTCAATGGTTTCTCCTGCAGTTATTTACTGTGAAATTCTAACTGGAGTGAATACTGACAACAGACCCTTTTGATTGAAATGCAGCCTTCTTACTCAGTCCAGGAACATGTACTGCTTGTTTGGTGTGTGGATAATATTGATACTAAAACATTTGTTACCTTACAGAAGTCATTAGAAAAATAAATTTTAAATCTGCATCACTCAGGGCAGCATTTGTACCTTGCCAGCATCTTGAACACCACAATTAATTAGTGTAAAAGAAAGTAGGTTGTTGCTGCCCAAAACTTTAATATAAGGGCCTGCATAGACTACAGAACAGAGTATGCAATTGCCCACCTTGGTCTGAGAGGCTCTGGAGCTAGACACATCAAACCATAGGAAGGAACAGTATTGGATGTTAGGATTCGTAGTCTCCAAAAGCAACACATGCATATTAAAGAAGAGAGTGGCTGTATTCCCAAATGCAGAACAGTATACAGTGAATATCATTTACATTTTGTATTTTGACCATCCCTTATGTATGAGGACAAAAAATGTATTGTGTGTAGCAGGATATCCATTTAAAAAAATGTTTATTTTACAGGAAAGTATCCCTTGTCCATGACACAGACAGTAATCCTTTCAATGATTTACTGATGTATATGTTGTATATGATATCAGTTTATCCACTAAATGTGTTAATAAATGTAACGGTTTCTAATCTCTTGATACTATTGCATAATGAATATATATTTTTTGTCCTAATGCCCTCTCAGGACCATGAAAATGAAATATGTTTTCTTGTAAATGGACTAGCCATTTACCATTTGGCAATCATATAAGGGTGCAATTCTGCTGTTGCAGAGATCAATATGGATGCCTTTAGTTTACTACTTTATCTCTGTGCTAGCACTAATAATAATGTTAAAAATGAATACACACAGATTCAATAATGCATTTTATAGTTAAACACAGTTTCAAAGCAACAAAGATGATACCATACTGCAAAGAACACAGGGCCAAATTTATCCTTCATATACATACACAACTCGTATCAACATTGTTGGAGATTGCCTGCACAGATTTGAAGGCAAAATTTGGTCTACGTTTGTTTCTGGAATATTACTCTGAAATACAGTAACCGTTACTGAGGGCTGTGGAGAGCAAAGAATTTGAATCCTTTTCTGTTAAGTGCATTAATTTATGGGCAAACATCTCACAGTTCTTGGGCTAAGCTGATTTTGAATGATATTGTGAGAGATCTTGTCTGCTCACTTGGGGATAAATGATGCATTGAAGACTAAAACGTATTGTTTTGCTGTAACTTAAAACTTTGGACATTAAAACATGATGAGTACAATTTAGCTGTTGAATGTCCCAGCTTATTTTATTGTACTTGGTTAGTATTTTATGTGAATGATACAGAGTTTGTGAAGGTCTTGCAGTTATTGTGTATCTGACCTTCATTTATTAGATCTATCCAGGATCAGTGGAGCTAATGCAGGTGATTGAAGATTTTATACACATTGTTGGAATGGGGATGATGGACTTTCAGAATTCATACCTAATGACTGGAAATGTAGGTAAGAAATAGGAATTTCTTTTATCAAATATTTGAAAATCAAAACATGCAAGTATGTACTTTGTACCTGCTGTCTATATGATTGGGATCCTCTTCTAAACTTGTGTTTTGGTGTTTGGTCATCTATTGTCTAGTTTATTAGTCTATTTAAAAGTGAATGTGTGAGTAGTGAATCTTCTACTTTCTCATCTCTCACAATCTGAATATAAAGCTTAAGATCCTAAATAAAATCCAAAAAGTAGTCCATGTTATGCTATGCATATACTAGAAGCCTGCCAGTATACACAATGATCCAAATAGCAATTTGAGACATGAGAATTAATAATTTTAGGGTAGGTATATATAATTATTAATTATAATGTCTCAAATTGCTATTTGAATACTGTGTATACTGTATAATTTTAGTGTATGTATATATTATGTATATATAATGTGTACACTAAAATTAAACATACATAATGTGTGTGTGTATATAGATAGATAGATAATATGTATGTGTATATATATATTAATTATAATGTCTCAAATTATATATCAATTTGAGACATTATAATTAATAATTTTAGTGTGTGTGTGTATATATATATAAAGCTAAATATATATAATGAATTGCTTAATTCACTGGATAAATGTTGATTTTGTTGACAACATTTCTACTAATTTTTTATCCACCTATAGACCTTATTGTGCATATTGTAGTATGTTAGTAATTAGCCTCAGCAAATACTTTTAATAAAACCTAAACATCAGTTGTCATTATAATACAAAATCATTTAAAAGTTTGGGTTACTTAGGTTTTCAGTTTTTCTGTGTGTGTGTGTGTATTCAAAATTTTGTTTTGATTTACTTTTTAAAAGACTTGTTAGAGCAGCTGTACAACATTCATAATGCCAGTGAAGACTGAGACAATATAATAAAATAACATTCAGAACATATGAAAGATGTCATCAACCTGGACTCAACCTATTAGGGGCTGTAATTATCTCTGAAGTATCAGTTCATCTAGGGCATGGAATACTAATGCATTTAAAATGACCCAGATTGTAAGGCAATTTTGAGTATTTCATCTTGTTGCCATAATTTGCAGTGACTACTATCAAGCTGTCTGGAGTGGCTCATGAACATGGGTGCCAACCTTCAGGCAGACTGTTACAAATCAGGGCATAAACCCTAAACTGGTTGTGTGTTTTATAATTAGATTTCACCAACCAAGAATCAAGCACTATAATAGCCTTAAGATGGAGTCAGAGATAGTCTACCTTGGCCACTCTGGCTATCTTGCCACCCAAGAAAACCTGCCTTTATGATAGATGGTACCTTGCACCAAAAATCACAACAAAATTCAGGTTACTTCCAGTCCCAAAGGATCAGTCACTTACCCCAGGTCAAGTGCACCCTAGTTCTTACACCAAAGACAACGCTTGAAGTCAATCCTTTAATAAACTGACTAAAGGTTTATTAACTAGGAAAAAGAAATAGAGTTATTTACAAGGATAAAACAGGTAAACATACACAAACAAATGAGTTACAGTCTTAGGTTCCAAATAGCAATAGAAGCCGCTGTCATGTGCAAGCTTTATATGTCCTTAAGGGCTAACCAAAGCTGAGCAGCTTAGGGATCCTTGCTTAACCTTAGAAATATTGCCCTTTCCAAATTCCAAGTAGCATAGTGATATAGTTCCTTCTGGTCAGGGAGTTTTATTTCCTTCCTTCAGAGTTCAAACTGTGATGGGATGGTTATGTTCACATCCCCTCTTCATGGGTGTGGGTGTGGGTGTGGGGGGGAGCAATCAACAGAGTCTTTTGTTGTTCCATAATGGTTCGCCTGGTGTCTATAGGCGTTCTTTTGTTGGGCAGGAGACGACATCTCTTGTGGTAAACTAGTATCTCACACTTGGTAATGCTTCTGTCCTGACTCTGGGGGTTTTCAGTTTCACAGCAAACAATTTTATCATTACAAAGCAACTTTCTCACTCAGGGGTGTGAAAAAACACTCCCCTGAATGCTGCAAGTTTCAGTGCTGTAAAGTGCCAGTGTAGACCGTGCACCAGTGCTGGTAGCTATTCCCCTAGCTATTGGAGGTGGTTTAACATTGCAAGTGTGGTGGTTTAACATTGCAGCAGCGCTTTAACATTGCTAGTGAAGACATGCCCTTAAATATTACCTTATAACATGGGATACAGATATAATAAGTCTAATGCAATGCATAAGCCATGAAGTCCAAACATTTGAACACATTCTTATAAACTTGACATGTATGTTAACTAGAAGTGTGTGGTTGGAGGGTGTTTTATTTCTATATTGAAGCAGGTTATCTCTGGATAAAACCCCTTCTAACCCCACGCCCCTAGTTGTCACCTACCACCCAACACTGGAACCCATAACGGATATCATCAAACAGCTACAACCCATACTCAATGGGGACCCCATCCTGAAAGAAATCTTTCCTGAACCCCCTTTTCTGGCCTTCTAATAGCCCCCAACCTCTCCAAGCTCATCATCAGAAGCAAGCTCCCCACAGACCAGGACACACCAACTCAAAGTGGTACCAGAAACTTCCAGAACAACAGATGCAAAACCTGCAGACATATCTCCACTGCTACAATGGACCCCCTGCCATATACCTTTCAAGATCCATGGGTCCTACACATACCTATCACAACAGGTGGTGCACCTTGCCCAGTGCCCTAGATGCCCCAATAGCAACTATGTAGATGAAACCATACAATCACTATCCTCTCTAATAAATTCACACAGGAAAAGATAAAATACAAAAACACTACATAATGATCACTTCTACCTCTGACATATCAGTCCTCATCCTCAAAGGAATCCTGCACAACAGTTTGAAAAGACGAGCTTAAATTCATAACTTTGCTAGACACTAAAAACAACCCACCCAACTGCTTCTCCCGACTTCCTTTCGTCCTTTGTGACTGGAGGGGTTTTAATGGGCCACTTCACCTTGAATGGTCCCTTGAAATATGTGTTAACTACTTATGCTAAACAGTCTCCTCCATCTTGTAATTAGCTGTGACTTTGTGAGACCATGTCTACACTACAAAATTATGTTGACCTAACTTACATCAGCATAAGCCACCACAAGTTATTAAATTGCTTTTGTGTGTGCACAATTTGCTCTTTGTGTCAGCGGTGTGTGTCCTCACTAGGAGCACTTGTATTGATTATATTGTCAGTGTGGACATTGTGGGATGGCTTCTGAAAGCCAGTAACAGTCTAGGTAAGCAATGGAGTGTCTACACAGATTGTGTGTCGACCTAATTACATCTACCATTTCTTTACACTGCTTGGGGAGGTGGTGTTACTAAATCAGCATAGAGAGGCTCTTACGTCAGCGGAAGCCAAATTTAAGTGAAAACAGTTTCACAGCTAGGTCAATGCAATGCAACTTACATCAAATAACCATGTAGTGTAGACCAGGTCTGAATAAGTTTCCCAGATCTGAAGAAGAGCTCTGTGTAAGGTTGAAAGCTTGTCTCTCTTACCAACAGAAGTTGGTCCAATAAAATATATTATCTCACTCACCTTGTCTCATCAGAATGTCAATCTCTTTTAAAGTGAGGCAGTAGAACTGGTCAGAAGACACTATGATTTAAGAATTACTTGATTTTGAAAACAGCGTACAAAATGTTCAAAACATTGCTAATGAAGAACCAAATTTATAACCAGAATAAGTATACTGGCATGCAGTTACAAATATTTGATGTATTGTTCCAATATTCTTGATTCATGACCAATATAAATCACTATCTTGATGAACAGCACTATTTGATAATATTTGTTGAATAATTTAGCCAGACAATGACAGGGCAGGTCTACAGGTCCATTGTAGAGTGTCTGGTGGAGATGCTCTATGCTGACAGGAGAGTGCTGTCCGGTCGGCATAATTACTCCACCTCCATGAGAGGCGGAAGCTATGTCAGCAGGACACCGTCTGCTGACATAGTATCGCTGTAACTTGCGTCTCTCGGGAGAAGGGAGTCTTTTTCACATCCCTGAACAATGTAAAGTAGATTGACTTAGCAATAATGGAAACCTGTCCATATTTTATTAAATTATTCATTAAATATTTCTTAAAATAATTTGCCCAGCTTGAGAATTGGATGAACCCTAGAATTGTAAACAATCAATGATGTAAGGCATAGTTTTGTATTGGGGAAGTTCTAGGGAAAGCATCAGAAGGTACTGTACTTTCTGTGCCTCAGAATGTTTAAAATGTTGACTAATCTGATAGTTCGTTGCTGTTAATGAGTGTCATGGTGGTGGCAGTGGTGTTGTTTAATATTTTTATTGTGGTAGTACCTAGAGCCCCAAATCAGGAGTTATCGTTATTATTTATCATTTGTATTGCATAGCACCTAGGAGCCCTAGTCCTGGACCAGGTGTCAGGACCCAGTGTGCTAGGCCATGTACATATAGAGAGCAAAAATAAATAAATAAAAAGACATTCCCCACCCCAGAGTGTGTGTTTGAAACCATTTTTATGGCAAAATCAAAGATTTGTTGATTAACACAGCACAGCCCATACCTTTTGGCATGTTTGACTGCAGCCCAATCCGTTTGTGCTCAAAAGAGTGACTATAAAAATGACATGTAGGGATCCTGTGTATATAGCATCTACATCATCGCCATATCAAATGGGAAGTAACAACTTTCTTTCTGAATCAGAAATTGTGGTGTGCACTGGCTACTCATGTAACTGCATAAATTTAGTAGTTTTCCTTTGATCATCCTCCTCCCACTCACACCTAATGTTTTTTAAACCCTTAGGACTAGAGTCTTACTTAGTCTATGTGCCCAGGCAAGCAAGTGAAAGGGATTAAGAAAAGTAAGAGAAACTTATACACTTATGCTGGCTAGCTGGACCTTGGGTCCTGGCACATTGAAGCAAATGGGTTATCCACCTACATTCTCCCTCGCTGGAGCCAGATGGCAAGGAGGGACAGGAAATGGGCACAGTCTTGGCTCCACTACCTCTGCTCACTGGCCACAGTAGTTGAGCTGGTGTGGCATGAGGAGGGAGAAATTGATTGCTATTATAGTCTGTCTGAAAAATTACTACCCCCTGCAAGAACAAGGATGGGGGGATCTCTGAGTCACAATGCCTTCCAGGTTTATTTCTGTTTTGGTTAATCTTACACGTAACCTCTTGCTCAGGGCTATTCCTAAACTCAGGTTAATTAAGGCCTCTGGCTGCTGCAGCAATACAAATAAATAATAATTTAATAAAATGCAAGCAGCTTCTACTGCCAGTCCTCCAAACTCACCCTGGGATCTATGGGTCTGTCTACCCTTTGAGCTGTAAATATAAATTCCAGCTTGAGGAGACATACACATGCTAGCTTTAATCAAGCTAGTGTGCTAAAAAATAGAATGTAGCCACAGTGGTGCGAATAGCAGAAGAGACTGCCTGCCCCTAGTGCGTACTTAGCATCTTGGACAGGTAACTTCTTGGAGCAACTAGCCCCTCACACCACTTGTATTTTTATATATGGAGATATACCTATCTCATAGAACTGGAAGGGACCCCGAAAGGTCATCGAGTCCAGCCCCCTGCCTTCACTAGCAGGATCACACCTACATTCTATTTTTAGCATGCTAGCTTGATTAGATATGTCTCCTCATGCTGGAATTTACACCTCCAACTCAAAATGTAGATATAACCTGAGAATCAAGTTGGGTTTTTCCTTTTTGCACCAGTAATAAAGGTTAGTCACACCAAATTCTGTGATTGATTAAGCTGTACAATCCCACTGTCCCCAAATTATACCCTCAGTGCAACACAGTTGCCTTCATTGGAGTTACACAAGTGTGACTGATTGACCATGTAATTGGAATGTAATTTTTTTGCTATTACATCAGAAGGAATACATCCAGCTCATGCTCTCTTAGCTGTATAAACTCTGTAGTGCTAACTAGCATAAAAAGTATTAAAAGTTATTTTTGTCACAAAAGTAAGTAAACATGTTGAATACAGGAAGCAGATCTGTGCAGAGAGAAGGGGCCATTTTTACACAGAATTAATAGAGCAGAACTGTACTATAGTTATTTTCATGTTCTGTTTTGTAAAAACTGAATATAATAATTTTCAATCCTCTCCGACATTTCATGCATCCATTCAGAATCCCTTTTCACATAAACATGAGAAACAAGATTCAGTACTTACAATGAGCTGCTTCTTTTTCTGATGTGCTGCGGAATAGAAAGATTCCAGTTCTGTAGCAAATTTCACAGCCTCAGAAGTGTCCTTGGTTTCCATTCACTGATTTTAATTTGCATGTCTGCATCCAGTTGAACAGAAGTAAACTGATCCATAGATCATTTATCCTGGGCATCCACACTTGTAATCGGGTTTGACAGATATGCCAATCTCCTCAGATCTTCTGCAGATGGAGTGTCGTTTTCCTTACTAATCCTTAGGTGATCTCTATCTAACTCATATTCAGTGCTTATTCTGAACCACACATCAACGTTATAAATCCAAAAAAAAAAACTCTTTTCCAGGACCAAATTTTGCAGCACAGTCAGAACAGGTCCATTCACACTACAGCTCGCCCCACTCCTTCTCTATTCTTCTCTCAAACAAAGGAGGAGTTGCTGGAACAAACTGAAAAATTAAATAGCAACAAGTCACCAGAACCAATAGTTTTCCATCAAGAGTTCTGAAGGAACTTAATAATGTGGCTGAGCTGCTAACAAGAAATCTTCAATCTCATTAAAATCAACTGCTGGAGTGGACGATTGGAGTGCAGCAAATGTTTTACTTGTCTTTAAAAACTGATCAGCTGGATCTGGAAATTATGGAACAGTGAGATTTACTTCAGAACCAAGTAAAATGCTTCAAACAGTAATGAAAGATAGACACTTATATAGTAGGGCAGATCAGGATTGTTCTGTAAAGGAATATTGGATACCCATTCTGAGCTAGATTTGTTTCAATGTAGCAGCAAAGGGATGGTTAAAAGAAAACTGGCTGACCAAATGTACTTGTTTGTAGTGTTGTTGTACCCATGTTGGTCCCTGGATATTAGAGAGACAAGGTGGGTGAGGTAACATCTTTTATTGGCCCAACTTCCTTTGCTGAAACAGATAAGTGCTCTGTGTAGCTTGAAAGCTTGTCTCTTTCACAACAGCAGGCCGAGGGATGTACTGGCTTCCACTTCCAGCAGCTCCCATTGGCCTGGAGCAGCGAACCGCGGCCAGTCGGAGCTGCGATTGGCCAGACCTGCGGATGGGGCAGGTAAACAAACCAGCCCAGCCTACCAGGGGCTTTCCCTAAACAAGCGGCGACCCCAGTTTGAGAAACACTGCTGTAGCACAATAGAACGGGATCTGAGCTGGGTGATAAACATTCTTAGAGAGATGGGGCGACTTCTCATTGAAGAGAGACTGAAATTATTAGAATTGTTTAGTGTTGAAAGGAAATTAATAAAAAGGAATATGATAGATGTATGAAAAATAATGAATGGGAAGAGAAGATAACCAATCTTTATTTAACCTTAGTCCTAACACAAAAACATTCAGGGGTCCTTCAGCTAAACTGTAAAGCAAAACATTTAAAACTGGGTGAACAATGGAGTCCATTGCCATAATCATTGGGCAAGGTGCCTAGTAGGAATAAAAGGAAAAACCGTATTGGTCATTTATATGGAGAATGGGAACAATCACAGTTATACTCGATAAGATAAAGCACATCAGAAAGGATACTTGTCTTCATGCTTCTGGGCATAAGCCAAACACTAACTGATAGGCTTGGTCTACACTACCAATTTATGTCAGTATAACTACATTGCTCAAGGGGGGTGAAAAATCCACATCTCTAACCAACAGTTATATCAACCTAACTCCCAGAGTGGACAGCGCTGTGTCAGCAGGACAGCTTCTCCCATTGACATAGCTACCTCTTGTGGAGGTGGAATACCTACACAAACAGGAGAAGCTCTCCCATTGGCATAGGGAGCACCTTCACTAAGTGCTACAGTAGCAGAGCTGTGCCAGTGTAGACAAGCCTCTTCATCTGAAGCATCTAGTACTGGTCACTATCAGAGAGGGACAGGGGCTAAAAACAACCACTGGCCTGATCCAATATGACAATTCCTATGCTCCGAATCGTTCATTTAGGATTTCATTTTGAGCTGGGCCAAATAGGCCTTTCAAATGTTTTCCTTCCTATTTAAGGAGGGAAAGTCTGATCTTGGCCCTCTCAAAATCTATAGGAAGCCATAGGGTAGAAAAAGTCTTTTAAAATGACTGCCGTTCCCATAGCCTCTTTCTTTCTCATCTGAGATTCTCATGTTCCTCTGTGCATCTCTCTGTTAACCAGTTTGTGGTTGGTTCAAGTTCCCTCATTGTATTGCCTTTTCTTGAAACATTATTGTTCATATTTAGCAAACGGATGCTTACCTCTTCTATTTGTTTTTCCACACCAGTTTGGGCATTTTGTAACAGTGATTCTGTGTCTTATCTTATCGTTCATATCTGATCTTACAGTATGGTTACATTCTTACATTTCCAACTGATGTTTGCCTTGCGATCCCTTTTCATCTGTGCTGCTAAAGCTGATTTAATTTTCCTTTGCTAAGCTTCCTTGCTAGTATCTTTCTTTCTAACTGATTCACATTCCCCCCTGACCACTTTCTGTTGCCTCCTTTTTCTGGCTTTAATTTCTTCCAGCATTTGTAGCTATATCGTCCATCTCTGTTTAAATCAAATCAGTGCAAGGATTTTTTTTCACCATTAAAATTTAATACAGATTTTTGACACAGACATTACCACTTTCAGAAGCAAACACAACTAAGAAAAACATGTGTTACTTATAAACAAAGCACATTTGATCTGGAATCATTAAGGCACAATAAACAAGAAACCCCCTTATGACACTTTCAGAGAGTCACTTTTCAGAGTAGGACCATGGTTGTCAGTTAAGACTGCATAATTCACCGGGAAATGACATCAGTCTACAAGGGAAGGAAGAGAAAGATATTACTGTGAGTTTTTTTTTTAAATGAAGTTGTGAGGCACACACAATATGATATGGTGCTAGTCAAGATAAGCTGCAAGAATCTACAAAGACTGATAGGTGACTGGATAGGTGGCTGTTATTTTAGTTTCTGACAAGTCAAGAAACGTTTAGACTTCTTTCATAGATTCATAGATTCTAGGACTGGAAGGGACCTCGAGATGTCATCGAGTCCAGTTCCCTGCCCGCATGGCAGGACCAAATACTGTCTAGACCATCCCTGATAGACATTTATCTAAATGTCTTCTTTATTGGGACAAAACCTTGATGGGAGAGAAATGATTACATAGAGAATCAGGATATCCCTTATTTATCTATATTTATTTACAATATCTACTTAGCTCCTATTAACACTTTGAACTATTTCTCTTTAGCAAAAACTGCATAATCAGCAGAAAAATGTACATGTTTGTGGATCTCCAGCAACTGCACAGGTCTTGGGTAAAATCCTGGGAGTTTTGCCCTTGACTTCAGTGGAGTCAGCATTTCGCCTAAGGTTTAAGTGTCAGCCAAATATCTCTCATACATAATCTGTTGCTTCATGCTGTGAGAAGTCTCACTCCTCACTTGTGCTGTGCAGGAGGAGAATGTGGAAGCAAAGGTGACGCTAAGCCTCCTTTCTTCTCCTTCTGATCCTGTGGCTAGCTAGGGACCAAGCTGGCCCATAGCACAATTAGTGGTGTAGTTTAAGGGTTATTCTAATTTATGCCAGCTTGTGATGGTGTGTAAGGCCTTTACTCTGATAAAGATCATTGCTACGTGAGCCAGTCTGGCCCCTTCTGGCCTCCAGAAGTCCCTTGTCTTTCCCACCCATATACCCTCTACATCCTGGAGGTCAGGAGGGTCTGGCATAGAGCAGGTTACACTACCTTTACATCAGTTGAGGATTCCTCTATGCCATTAGAATCCTAAACAGGTTTTAGGTCTCGTTGCATCATTCCAAAAGGCACTTCTCCCTCCAACCAGTTCTATAGTTATCTCTTCTCTCCCCTCCCTCTCCGTGCCCATATCCATGAAGTTTCCATTCAGGTACCAGGCGGCAGGTCTGGTAATCTCCTGGTCCTCTGGAATGCCTGTGCTGGGCTATTCAGTTTCGTATAAGTCAGTTATCTGGAAAAAGCACAGATTCATTCCCAGCTAAAATGTTACCTTACCTGACATAATCTTCTAGAATACCTAATAAATAAAAGTCAGGGTGAGTGACTCCACTCCTGGGGAGGCCTTGGGGATAGTGGCCATGTTGGTGCTAAACAGCCACAGCTGAGGGGTTGAGGGATTTCAGGATCCATTTAGTCTTCCTTGGCCATGAAACTCAGTTGGTCCTTGGGACTTTGCACCATGCATGCCCCTTGATACAAGATATGTTTCTAAATGGCTAGGTTATTGATATTATATAACTGCTTATATGACTCCTGGTGGCTATAGTATCTGAGCGCCTAGTGCTAGTGAAAAACAAGAAGATTTAGTTCTACAGAGTTTCTAATACAAAGAGAGAGCGGGTTCTGACCATCAGTCTCACTACTAATCCCAGTCCTTTCTGGCAACTTTTCTTCTTTCTGTTGAGTGTTTGTTTATCCTAATGGTGTCTGACCAGTCTATCTGTTACACTGATGTGAGATTTAGTGCTGTATCTCTTAACGTCAGCACTTCAGGGTTGTTCAGTCACATGCCATAAATAATGTGCAGATCTATAAATGCACTAAAAAGCTGAGCAGCTTTTAGGAATCATTCTTGTATTTTGGTCTATTTCTTGACAAATGGAAAAATAAAGTTATAAAACAACTAGGATGTTCATTTCTTCTTCAATATATAAATTAATGGCCTGAAACTTTCAGTCAGAAAAACAACTTTGTTTTAGTTTTACTAGCACACATACTCTCACCTTTAGCTTGTAATGAAATTATTGACATATCCGTAAACTGAGCCGAGTCAAAATAAAATAATAAGAGCCCTTTAATGAACTTTTGGGGTTAACAGGAATTCAACAGGTATAATTTCAACATTCTCCCTCGACAGAGAGAAAACTTGATCTGTCAAATAAATAGGAGTGAAATTGCTGTAGAACTACTAGAAACAGCAACAAGTCTCTAATCACGTAAAATACTGAACTGTTACTGAGAGTGTTGGTGGTTGTCTTATACCCATCAATAAATGGTCATTTAAGAAATGAATCAACACTGGATAAACACCAATCATAAATTTCACAAGATCAGGTGGATCAATTTTGTAGGAAAAACAGTTTTCTGGAGCTTCATTGCACTGTTTATAGTTCTGAATAAGAGCAAAGGTCAACAGATTAACTGCTTTCTTTGACATAAAAGGGAAGAGATCAGATGGGGGCTATTTAAGCAGCTGGAGCTGAAGAACTATATTTAATAAGTGTGCTCACAATAACATTTTGGAGAATTAGCACTGAAACCTGAAACATTTATCTATGCAAAGAATTAGTTATAAGCAATATAAATTGTTCTAAATTTGCATTTTGAAGTTTTGAACAGCAGTAAGACAGTCTAGGAAGTCATTTTAAATATTAGTAAGATCTGCTCATTGGTCCATCATTAGTGAGGATGCTGTAGTTTACCAAGATCAATGGACGATACAGAAAAAAACCCAAATTTTTATTTTTCTGGACAGAAGGAAAGTGTTTGGAGGATGGGTTGTGATTTAGATGGCTACTGCATTAAAGCAAGTCTTTATGGCTACCTCATTCCCCTCATTCTTTAACACCTTCTTTTCTCTTTGCTGTTTCGCATTGATATCTACCATGACAGCATCTAATCTCAGTCCAAAGGGCTAGATTAGGCAAAATAGTTCTTTTGAATCTTATCCCACTACTATTCCATGGACCAATAAACAAAATGCACATTGACCCCAAACAGTGGAAGTGTTGGTTTAAGTTGTTGAGTTTAGTGTGCGGGAGTGGATTGATGTTGGTGGCCTGTGATACACAGGAGGTCATACTCGATGATCCGGTGGTCCTTTCTGGCCTTAAACTCTGTGACTCGATAAGACTTTAATGTGTTTGCACTGGGCTCATAATGAACAGATTTCCTACCCTCTTTTCAATTCTGCATTTCAGACAGGTCACCAAAATAATTTATCCAGGCTTTATAGAATGGGGAGCAGGAGGCTCAAAGACTTGCTTGATCCCCTAAGCCAATGTTATATTACTAGGCTAGCCTACCCAAGCTAACATGAGTCCTACTAGCACAGGTAACAATACCAGTGAACACAACAGTGCAGACTTTAGAGTGGGCTAGCTAGCCAAGTACATACCCAGGGTCCATGATGGGCTGGTAGTATCCATGCTGAAGACCTTTATTTTTTTCCCCAGTCAGCCAGAGCATCCAGCAGGACGTATCCAGAACTGTCCACATAATGGCTGCTTCTCTGTTTGGACCCATTCAGTTTCAATGGGTTATAATGATTAGCCTGGTGGATGTCTCTCCCCTCTGGGTGAGGCTTGTTGAAAATTGTCTTAAGTATAAGGAGCTCCTTTTTTTAGTCCAACATGCAATCTTAGACCTCAAGCATATAAATTATGTTTTGGATACAAATCATACTATGCAATTAATACAGACACTTATGCCCATGTATCATCACACATCACATTCCTTGAAGTTCCACCGGGTTGCAAAGTTCCAATGAAACAACAATACTATGTCCACTCCTTATGGGGTGGACTAGGCCCAAAGGCCCCCAGCTGGAGGCCTCAGTGTTCTGCCACACCCATCCCAGGGAAGGAGCAGTGGAGAGGTCCTCCAAGCAGGCTAGAGTGGCTGCAGGGAAAGCAGCCAATCAGGGCCCAGGAGGGCCATATAAAAGGAGCTGCAGAGCAGAGCAGTAGTCAGTTGCTTCTTGCAGCAGGAGAAGAATAGACTGCAGACCTGGCTGCCTGGAAAAGCAGCAGGGCCACAGATGGTTTTGTAGTAGGGACCAGGGGAGTATTGAGGGAGCTCCTGGCTGGTTGCTAGGACTAAGTAGGGACTGAGCCTGGGAAGGGCTGCAGGAAGATAATGTCTCTAGGGAGGAAGCCCTGGGGAGACAGCCCCATATCAGGGATGGACTACTTAAAGACCAAAGCCCAGGGAGGGAAAGAGAGAGAACAGGAGTACTGAGATAGGCCCTGGTGGACCGTATGCCCCAGAAGGGGGTTGTGCTGGTTAACATGCAGACAGTACGACTCGGCCAGAGCACTGTGTCACTGACAGACCCACCTGAGAACCACTGGAAGGGGTCACCAGAACAAAAGAATGCAGACTCACCCAACCAGAAGTGGGCACTTGCGAGAGGTGGGTGCGAATCCTGTTACACCATTATAGAAAAAACTCAACCAATACCACAAGTCTCAGATCCTTGACGGTTATCTCAGAAAAACCTACTCTTCTGTATTTCCACTGTGAATTTTACAGGAATCAGAAGTTAAGATTGTTAGCTTTTACGTAAGCACTGCAGTAGGTTGAAGGTTTGTTATTTTTGGTATAGCAAACTGTAATTGTTTCCTGTGTTAAGTATTTCTACATTCAGATATTCATTATTCCATAATCATTAGCATCATCACACTCATCTTACTCATCAAAGCACTTCTGCAAAGAAAAAATAAGGTGGAAATGTTGCATAGTTCTGTAATGAGAATATTTATTACTCAGTCAAGCATAAAAATACAAATCGTCTTCTCAGGCTAGAATATTCTCCTTAACTGCTTCTTTCTTTACCAGTAACAAGTAAAATATAGTTACTTATTAAGCAATGGGCAATTAACAGTTTTTATATATATTCATCCACTGAACTTTGGATAAATGAATAAATTCGACCAATAGATTTAGATCCTTTCAGATTTTTTTCTGGTGTCAAATGTTCATATTAAAAGTGATTCAGCAACTGAGATCTCAGATAAAATAAGAGTCTCTAGGGGGTGGGATTTCCCCCCTCACTTTTCTAAAACTGTATGATCTGTGATCCTGAATAAATAAGACTGTCAGAGTAGTGAAGAAAATTACTCATTATCTAAACTTACTGTAGCTGGAGAGAAATAATGTCTAGAACGAGGGAAGCTGCTATGAAAATCTTAAACAAGCAACCACCACAATTGCAGAGATGTAGCTAATTTAGTTCTGCCACTCTATCCTATATAATGGACACAATTCAGCAGTTAGCTTTTCTTGCGCTGTTTATTATTTTGGCTAAGAGCAGAATCTAAATAAGCTAACCTATCAGTATTTTAAGATGGCTTCCATGTGAAGCTTGGATAATCCAATAGGTGTTATCCTTCTCTAACGCCTCTAAAGAAATTTGAGACAATAAAAATGAGGGCACTTGGTTTTTGTTGAAATGGATCTTTTAATGGCCCACAGTTAGACAGGGGTTTACCGGTACCAGTGAGATTTTGGAAAACAGTATGCTTAATGCACAGTCATTTATGTGAGAGAGAATTACACAAGCAGTTAAGGTTACATGATATACATTCTTTTCCATAAGCCTCAGTTCCCCAAGCATAACCCCGCAATAACTGTGTTGGCCTTACACATTATCCTGATTGGCAAACAAAGCAGATATATCTACCAGCTCTAGATGGGGACTACTCCTCTTTCTTCTTTCCCCTCTCAGGCATTTGGTCTGTCCCTCAAAGCAGGGCCTTGGTCACTCTGATGACCTCTGGTTCTAAGATGCCTTGAGGCGGGGTCTGAGTTACTGATGACTTCTGTCTCATAGTCTCAAACCTCTTCAGATATTAATTGGGGAATTGATCTGATCTCATTCAACATGTTTAGCATTTATATACTTTTTTGATCTCAAAGAAGTCACATGTTCCAGAAATATGCCTCGTAGGCATTTATTACTGGTTTTCTTCATAATTTTGGAAGGGATTGCAAAGCGGACACACAGACACCAAAGCTCAATCATCGTTTACCCTCTCATAAATCATTCACTCAAGCTCTTAGCATGAGTTTATCCCAAAAGGGTCATTCTGGCCGATGTTTGCCATGTCACCAAGCTCACTGATCGCATGATCTTATGTGTTCTTTATTTTGTGAGCAGATTCTCTGCTGATATATTCAAAAGTTCGGGATTAAAACACACAAGCCTATCGAGCCGTTGTTAACCATTCTAGTGCAATTTCAGCACCTCTAGTAGTATTCCACTCCATTTATCTAATGCTAAGAGAATCCTGCTCCCAGAATCCTCTAGCAGGTTCAGACATACCAAGCCATACCAAACTCATGCTTCCACATTCATTCATATCAATCACAGCAATTCATAATAATTTGGCACCGTCTCAACAGTCTTCAGTCTAATCAAAAGAATAACTGACCTTATGATAGAAGGCAATATCTGCAGGATATTAGTGTAAATAATCATTTATAGCACCTAAGTATATCTGTTTTCGTTCCTTTATATCATTCCTTTAGTTTCTGCTTCAATAAAGTCTGTTGAATCATTGTTTATATATCCCTTTGTTCCTGAGTAATTAAAAGTCAAGATGTTCTAAAATAACCACCTGTTTTATGACAGGCCAGGTTTTAATAGGTGCCCTTAATTGCTGCCTTGAGAAATGGAAGGTCTGGGTTTATTTATTCATTTGTCCCAGACTGCTAGATCTTCAGCTTCACAGAAGATCATACCAACAGCTTCACAGAATTGCACTGGACTCAAAAGGATAGGAATTAGGGGACTATATTGGTTGCCTAAGTTGATGGAGTGAAAAAGACACCCAAGAGATGATGATGGTTTTATATGCAGTAAGGCTTAGTAAGCACCATCCCATTCTGTGAGGTAGTAAACAATGACATAACAGACAGATTGGCCCTTCCCCAAAAGCTTACAATTTAACATGCTGGACTATGTAAGATGGTTTAGAGCCATTTATAAATCTCCCATTCTGTGTACTTCTAATGTATCTATCACCAATGTGTCTAGGCATATTTATGATATTAGAGCTATGATGTAGAGCTATTATCTAAGAGTGAGAAATATAATAGTAAAGTTATTTCCATAGATAGCAGCAAACAATACATATTTTAAATATACCAAACCAGATCCTCAGCTGGTGTAATTCAATGTAGTTCTATCGAAATCAGTGGTGCTATGTGTGATTAACATCCAGTTGAAGTTGTGGCCTACCATCTGTTAAAGTTGTTACTTTTACATCATAGTCTGCCTTAAATAAATAAAATCCATCTAGTATAAAAGATAAAATGACCTACTGCTGTTGAAAGAAAAGTACTTCTAACACATTATCTCCTCTGTGACGACTGTAGATTTTAATCTCAAATGACTATACATTTCTTGTTTCCCTCTTTCACACTGCAGAATCTAAACATAACTATTGTGTTAACAAACTGACTAAACAGCTTTCAGTTTTTGTTAATTCTTTGGGGATTTTTAATTGCTCTGTATTATCAAATCAAGAAGTGAAGTATTTTATGGTTAATAAATGATTAATCATTGATTTGGTAATGAAAATATAAGAAATATTTGAGATTAAGCTTCAAAGTCCTATAAACATTTTGGTTCTCAAATTAAATTAGAGAAGGAGAGAGAGACTTCTTTTTTAAATGTGAATATTTGGGTTCTGAGTTAATTTTCAGGAAATATACTGAGCCAATTTCTGACCTTACATACACTTCTTGAGAGTAACAGGAAGTGGGGAAGTTGCTCAGGTGTAACTGTGACTGAGGGAATAATATGCAATATTGCCAACCTCAGTAAATGAGTCAGGCCACCCAAAATTCATGACATTGGCTTACAGATCATAAGGTTTAAATATATAAATATGGGTTATTTTATTTGCCTTCTGGTTTCCAAGCTCAGCCATTACAAACGTTGACTCTATCTCCCCTTGTAAGTACTCTCACACTTCTTATCACACTGTCTGTACTCGGCTAGCTTGATTATCACTTCAAAAGTTTTTTTTCTCTTAATTAATTGGCCTCTCAGAGTTGGTAAGACAACTCCCACCTGTTTATGCTCTCTGTATGTGTGTATATATATCTCCTCATTATATGTTCCATTCTATATGCATCCGAAGAAGTGGGCTGTAGTCCACGAAAGCTTATGCTCTAATAAATTTGTTAGTCTCTAAGGTGCCACAAGTACTCCTGTTCTTCTTTTTGCGGATACAGACTAACACGGCTGTTACTCTGAAACTTAAAATTATTTTATTCCACCAGAGAGTATGTGTGGGGGGGTTCAATTATTTTCTGAATTTACTTTTTCTCTTTGCATGGGTTTGAAATATACATTTAAGGTTTTCTTCTGAAAGCTGGAAGAGTCAGGAGTTGAGCAATTAATCTTTTCTCTTCTGTAAGGCATGTATCTGTGTGTACTCTGTACTTTATTGCAATATTTTCCTCTGTTCCTAATTTTAAAAACTCACAATTTATTCTTTCATTCTTTTATTCTTACAGTATTGTTAGTGTGTTTTTAGATCCCTTTACAAAAGAGTGTATTACAAATCTGTCTCATACTTACAATTGTATAGAACCATTTTTTTCATATTTCCTAATATATTTTCTATGCTACCAGGAGCTACTGGGTCCAGTTCTCTTTGAGTCATTTGGCACTCCCTGTGCTCTCCCTACCCTCCACCCATTTCCCTTTCAGCACTGTTGGAGAAGCTATCACAACCCCTTTTGACACTGTTGGGAATTGGGAATTGAAACCTCCCTCCCCCTTGACTGAATGATCAGGTCATTACCCTAGTCCTGACTCAGCCCTGTTTGAAAACTAAGTTCAGCTTCTTTCTTTCTGAGACATGCTTCAATGAGTATCTTCAACTTAAATATCTGCCTTCAAGTCCAATTATCTTAAATAGAAGCCAACTTTATTTACAAAGTACTAAAAATAAAAATAAAGACATGCAATTAAAGTTGGCTAAAAAAAATACTAATTTAGTGAGTCACTATCCAAAAGTACAAAAAACCAGGCCCCATACCTAAGTTAGAAGTTATTGTTTAAGGGCCAAATTCTCCTCTGACTTATACCTCATGCAGCCCCATTGACTGCAGTGGACTTTTGTGAAGAGCAAGTCAAGGCAGAAATGGAAGAGTAATAACAATTGAACATATTACACAATGGCCCGTCATTTCTGGTGGCTCCTGTTTTCTACACTTGGAATTATATTCTCTACGGAGTCCCCAAAGTCAGCTGTTCTCCAGCAGGTGGTCTCTTTGTGTCAAGTGAGACTCTAGAATTAGTCATCTTTCCGTAGGTGCTAAAGCTAAGAGTGCTGGGAGTGCTGTCGCAACCCCTGGCTTGAAACAGTAATAACAACCCAAATACATGGTTTCTACCGTCAGCACCCCACTATAAAAAATGTTTCAGCACCACTGCACGTCTCCTTTTGTGAGATGAGAGTTTTACCTAGTTTAATACACTATTGTGAAATGATCCCAATCTTGAGTCAATCCAGAGTAGTGCAATTTATTTCTTCTTGTTAAAAACAAGCTTGATTAGATTAGCTCTTATACAAAACTGATTTTTTCCTTATATTTGCTTATGCTAAGTTCTTGTCTCTTCCTGTGTTAATGTTTATGTGGATGTTGGTGTGCACTATGAACAACAAAGTTTTTCTCTACTTCCAATTAATTATTTGCTCTAACGAGTGCAACTAGCATGTTGTCTTAGCACATACACATAAAGTCTCATTCACTCACAGAAGAAATTCAGCGTCTTTTGAGAATGCTTCATTACCATGCAAATAGAATCAGTCCCTGTGCAAGTTACATAGCATGATTTATAGAACTCAAATATTTAAATCATCAAGATTTAATTAGCAGGTACAATTTATATCAGGATTGGTCTAGACCCCATCCACCATAGCAGGGACTTCTATTATTGCAAAAAAACATTCTTTGGAATAATATCTGATAGCTGGGTAGCCTTGCACTGACCCTTAACTTTATACCTTTGTTGTTCAGTTTAGTAATGTTTTTTTATTAATGTTTGCCACTGGAGTGCAGTTAGCTTTAGTTTCCAATAAAGTACCATTTAGATGCTTTGGGATTAGAAACAAAAAAACAATTTAGTACATCAAAAATATTGTATAAAAGCAATAGTACAGTAAAAACTACGTACAACAGAGAACAAAAAATAGCAACTTAAGGCTCAGAAGCAATTTCATTCCAACATTCTGTAAAATCCTGTTTATTAGGTAGCAATACTATAATCAAGATGTAATGGGAAAAAAGACAAACTATGATGACACTTTTTGATTGTCCAATGCCAAAGGGAATTATTTGTATTAGGAAAGCCACCTGCTGTATGATTGTCCAATCTCAAAGGGGATGATTTATATTAGGAAAGCCACCTGGATTGTGGTTATAATTGGCAAATAATCAAATACTGTAGAATGGCATAAATTCATTTATTCTGACTACATAAAAGTGCTGACAGTGTAGACAATGCTAATGATTTTAAGGATGTCATGTGAGTAAAACTGGGCTCACATTTAGATTTGATGTTTTATTTTTCAGAGCAAAAATGTGGGTTATTTTGCAATAAGACTGACAGAAGTTTTCAGTAAAATAACTACTTCCAACCTCCAGTTTTCATACCTTTAATAATAATAAGCTAGCTCTCACTTGTTATGACATAGCATTCTAAACATCAGGAAAAAACTGTAGAGCAATCTTATAAAATAGGTCTTTCAGAAAAATAACATTTTGCAAAATTTCAAGAACAAATGATTTGGGGTGAATGTGCTCATCTCTGGTGTGCTGCATAAATGGCTACCTCACTTGGTTTCAATATAGAATTGTCCTTCTCTAGAACATTCCCTATTCTAGAAAGGGATTAGCTCTGTCTGAGCAATACATTCATTTTTGGACCAATATTTCTGAGAAATAGGGCTTTTTTTGTTTCAATGAACCCTTTTCCCCAATTTGTCTGTTACAGGTGTGAGTGACTTAAAGGATGTGCCAAATTCCAAAAATAAAACAAAAAAAAAGTATCTGTGGGGAGGAATAGCTATAGTGGAGAGTTCAGTTAGACGCAGAGCCACTGAAGAGATGGTAGATGGGTATGCTATGTATGCATTGTGCACATATCTCTGCTAATGGAAAGGTTGAAAAGCAAAACATTGGCAATTAAGAACTGGAATCCGAGATGGCAATTTGTGACAGGTTTATTCTGCATTCTGTATGTCTCCTGCAAAACTAAAGAAAATGTATCCTTTTCCTCGGATCAGTGCACTGAAGTGCCTCAACATGGAGACTCTCTGAAACACAGAATAGTCTCTGGAAACGCAGCACCTCACTAATACTCCAAACAGACCAGTTGGGATTCAGAAGCATATGTGTGTGTGCTGATGACACAGCATGGGTGTAGAACGCTATGTCATTTTTTATTTAAAGATATCGTTGAAGTAAGAAAAATGTATCAAAATAGTACTTCTGCCAGAACTCTTTTCATTAGTTCCTCTCTACAGAATAGTTTCCGTATCTTTAATTTATATTGGCCCCCTTCTGTTTCTGCTCTCTCTCTCTCTCTTTTGAAATGGGCTGATCAGAGCTGAATTGAACATTTTATTCAAAGTGAGATTGTACCTTTGACGTATATAATGACAAATGGTATACTTCTTCTCTGTAGGCCCAATGTCTAGTTAGTCTGTTTTACTAACTCTGTGCATTGCAGTTGTTTTATTACATTTTACATAATAACACTTAACATCTTCTCCTTAGTTAATTTAGAACCCAGCAATGTGTACTAATTATTCTTTCTAAATACTATTATTTACAATTTGTATTGTGGTAGTGCCTAGATATCTCAATTAGGGAGTGTGGCCCCACTGTACTATGCACTACACACATAATCTAAATAAACAATGTGCATTACCTTGGAAATTAGATGTTCCGGTGCCTTAGGATAACATTTGTTGAGAATCCCTTAGTGAATCTTAATCCATTTTATCTCCCCTCTTGAAAACATACAAATTAGACGTGTCTCCAAGTAAACAAAAGCATTTCTTATAAATGTGTGGGAGGAAGGATGGAGCTGAGGTTTAAAACAGGACCAAGACTCAGTATCAGAGAGGTAGCTGTGTTAGTTTGTATCCACAAAAACAATGAGGAGTCCTGTGGCACCTTAAAGACTAACAGATTTATTTGGGCATAAACTTTTGTCGGTAAAAAACCCACTTCTTCAGACCTGTGAAGTGACTTGTCCAAGGCCACAGAAGAAGTCAGTGTCTGAGCCAGGATTTAAACTCAGCAATTCCTGATGCCAAGTTCTGTGTTCAAAGCTGTAGAACACAATTGCTCTCTGTCTCTCTCCATTCAGTAGAGTCAGTTCATGGTATTAAAAAGCAAGATACCCTGTGACTTGCATTCCTAACAGCCTTGTATATGGACTATAGTGAGTACACCATTCCTTTACTGAAAAGGAAAATTCAGTTCCTGTTTCAATGCTAAATTTGTAGCATGAGCACAGAGTTGAGATGGATAACTAAAGACACAAAATTTGGATCGTGATCAGATATCAAACATCTGAAATTTCTGGATTGTTTCATTTTGGAATTCAGCCTATTATGAAAGTCAGGGCCCCATGCAATCATTGGTTCAGGATCTGTACAGATACAGGGTTTGGGTCTATCAGATACATGGGAATTATTCATGCTAATTACTACTTTTAAAAAATATAACATTACCTTCATTTTAGTCTGTTCATAGTTTGATATCTGTATCTAAAAATACCTGATAATGTCATTTCAGATGATGATGGAGGTGTTCCTCAGTAAAATCCAGATCCATTTGTGAGCCTTTTCTTCCGTTACCCTTCTCTCTGGGTGATATTATGTTTCTGTGGAATCTATGTTGATAATTTCCAAATATATTTTTCCACCACAGACCTCATGCTCTCTGACAAGTCCTGCATCTTTGCCTGTCTTTCCACTGTATCATCCTGTTGACTGTCAACACCTTAACCCTGATGAATGTGCATATCATATTTCTTCCAAAACCCTTTCTCCTTCTCCCTTTCTTTGATGACTACCTCAAAGTCATTTTTGATTCCACTCTCTCCTTCTCTGCTCACATCCAGGCAATTGCAACATCTTGCTGCTGCTTCCCTTTGAATTCTCTCGTTCCTCAGGACCCCCATTACCAAAACTTTAATCCATATTCTAATCCTCACCCACTTATTAAAAACTCTTGCTCTCTGGCCCCTCTCTCTCTACAGTCTATCCAAAATGCAACTGTCAGGATCCTTTTCCTGTCCTCCTGCTCTAACCATGTCTCCCACCACCTGGCTCCACAGTTGCCAACTTTCATGTGGTAAATAAGCACTCCAACTTTCACAATAAGCCAAAAATCAAGCTAATCCCATTCAAAACAAGGCCAAAACAAGCCAATCCCTAAGAATCCCAACACCCTATGTGACTAGATCCCCCAGCGTGCAGTCTGGGACTGTAGTGGGCCCTCTATGCACCCCTGACTCTCTCTCCCCCCTTGTCCCTGCTTGCCGGGAGCAGATAAAAAAAAAGATGCAACAAGCTACAAGAAGCATCAAACAACAAGCCAAACAAGCAACACGCTATAAGCCAAAAACTAGCCAACAAGCAACTCACAAGTCAATTAAGTCAAAAACAAGCCCACTTCCTGTGTTTCTTTCGTGGGTTTGGCATGTCTTCCTGGTTCCCTTCATTTTGTCTATAGAGTTCAAGTTCTTCTTAAATGTCAAGGCATTCTAGAGTCCTACACCAACCTAAAGACATTGTTTCTTCCTAAACTTCTCTTCTCTCCCTGAGAGCTGCCTTGGGGCCCCATGCTGAAAAGTGCTCAACCCCATGAACTCCTTATAAATGCAGTGAGAGCTGAGAGCACCCAGGACTGTTGGAAACACACAGCACATTGTAAGATTGGGCCCCAGGACTTTCTTTTATTATATTTTTGCCTTTACCATGGCTCCTTGCACATAGAAAAACCTTCCACTTAATGCACGACAGGCCCCCATTCACTCCTTATTTCAGAAGCTTCCTTCAGGAAGAACTTTACCTACCATGAAGATACATCCCTCTGTGATTGCCTGCATGGAGCTTGTTTGTATGTAATGAGTTTATTATACTGTATATTCTTCATACTCATGCCTTAAGCTTGTGAGTTGGAAAAGAGAGAATATTCTTTGTATGTCACTTTAACCAGCAGCAAAGAGCCATATTCACCTTATGGGTAGCACAAATAATAAATGATTAATAATAATGCCCCCCAAATGCTGATACTATTTTTCTAAGTGTCTGAAGCGAGTTAAAGAGCTATGCAGTGGCAGCATCTGGAACATAACATTTACCTGTGGTGCCACGACCATTTGTATATCACTAACTCTTCATCAGAAATTGAGATTTAATAATTTTCACCTTTTGAAATCATCTTTTATTTTTCAGACAGCAAAACTTGTATTGTCTACAACAATCTTAGCCTATAATTAGTTTAATTCTAAGATAAGATAAATTTTTAATTTTCCACTTTGTTTTCCTTGAACAAGACAGAGAGCTGGCGAGAAAGGAAGGATTTACGATTTTGCCCAATTGATTTTACGACCTAGTACCTTACCAAGGTTATTTTTGATCTCTAGATTTTTCATCAGAACAAATGTGGGATCTTTAACCAATAAGAGAATGCAGCTACAATAAACTGTCAGTTCACAAGTCTTCTCAAATGAATGCATTTGTGAGCTAGGCTAATAAATAGTATAGAAAAAATAGCTCGATTCTGTTGAATCACTAAAGCACACATAAAAGGAAAGGGGCATGCTTGACTTGTAGCCTATGAAAATGTATTTAGTTTAATTACTTGAATAATAGCAAGAATTCCAGCATTTATTAAATGTATCCTGATCACTGCTTTAAGTTGTGTTGCCTTTTAACCTGAGCTAAATATTATACCTACCATATTATCACTGTGCCAGTTTATTACTGACGTGTTATAGTCATGTTTAGCTATGGGCAACTATGTGACCTTTCATGCGTGTTGATTAGTCTTCACATATTTTTAAAGGCTATAGCAGTTTGTAAGTACAAAGTAAAATTGAGCCATCTAAGTCTATGGTTCTCATCTCTGTGATATGTATGTTGTTTTACCTAGAGGTAGGCATCAGGCATCTTTCATCCCCAGCACAATGACTCTCTAGAGAGCTCCATATGGAAGTATTTACAGAGCCCATGTATAGTGCTTTCTTAAGAAATTTTCTCTGATTGGGATATCGTTAACCATCATACTGATGTGTTCACCAGAATAAAATTACACTCTCCCATCGCTATATTGGCTGTTTGGTACTAACAGTAATAAGAAGTTTCTTATTCTTAGTCATGTAGGGTTCAGTATGACATTTAAGGCACAGCTCTGTGTTAGCTATCCAGCCCTTGAAGTAGAATTCCTCCCAGAATTCTCCTGCACTCAGAGGAATTCCATCCCACCCACTCTTAGTCCTCCTTGGCTACGGGGTGAAGGACTTTGGCTCTGGCAGTTCTATACCCCTACCCATGGCCTATGGGATGTCTTGTTCTAAGATTGCACTTAGGGATAACATTTGTGAGGCACTACTGCTCAGGGACACCAGGAGTGGGCAAAGATCTCTTAGTGCCCTCCCCTCCTTGCATACTCATGGAGCAGCAGGGCATATGTCATGTCTTCTTGCTTTAGGACCAGACTATGTGTGGATACTCATAAAGAGCAGATTTGTTGGAAAGAAAGGTGATTTTTTTTTTTTTTACATAAACTCATTGCTGACCATAGAAGATCTTTAAATACAACATGGAATACTACACTGTATACTGTATAGTGCTGTGATATTTCATCTTGTGTGCACTGTTCTATGAGTGAATATTACACTAGGTAGTTCTACATAGTTCCATTCAAGCACTGGATTCCATCACACCTCAATCCCTCTGACACATATGACTTCATGATATTTGGGGCAATCTCGGGCAGAATTATTTTTGTGATATTCTTTGTGATAAATGGTTTGTGACTTTGGTCCTCAGTCATTGCAGGTACAGAACATGAACTGACAAACGTCACAGTCTAGATAATGCATGAATTAGCTGAAGATTTCTGAGAGCTGCAACTATGGCACAGTTGACTGGGCTAAATCTTGTTACCCTGAATTTTCCCCTGCCACACTAGTAGCCTACTATGTGTTTCACTGTTTTGACATTAACCTTGAAGTGGACATTGGCATGGGAGAATTCAAACAATTTTCGATATGATCAAGTAATCTGTTTGAGTTGGAATCTGTGAAGAATATAAAAAGGGAACTACACACATGACAGGTACATGGCTAGTGAGCCTTGTTATGATGTTATTATGTTACATGTGAATAGATGGAGTATGAAAGTCTTTATCTGATGAATCAATTAATTGTGAGCCATGAACACACATATGTGTAAAAGTACCCCAAATATGTGACTCTCTGTAACTATAGGTTACACATCAATCATGTCAAGGGATCAGGCCCTGCCACAAGCAAATCTATGTGAATAAAATTTGACAAGCACATAGAGGAGGATTTCAAAGGGGATCACCAGGACTACTGGTATGCAGAGATCCATAGCATATCCAGAGATCCACAAATGGGTTTCCCCGAGAAGAGGATTTCACCATTACAGATTATCACAGAATACCTTTAAAATGAAAGGTTTGAGGCGGGGAGCTAAGTGGATATGGTAAATCTGCTATGAATCATCTTTAATATACCCATCTGGCTTTTTGATGATGTGCTAAAGAGGTCTTTGCTCCCTGTATATCCAGGGTGAGCTGAGTGGAATGAGCTTATTTTTTCAGCAAAGGAAGTAAGAGCTTACATGAGAGGTCAGCAGAATAATTCTAAAATTTATAAATACGTTTCCAACTGAGGCATATTTATTTCTAATAGACATTTTTTTACATGAAAAAAATCTGTAAAGAAATATACAGATTTGGTGTTCTGAAGTTTAATGCAATAGTGCTTTTATATATTATATACTGAACATGTGTTGATGGCAGATCTATTAATTTTTCCTTGGCAAATATGCATGGGTACTTAGAGGGAGCAACACCTCTGAACTGAAAAAACAAAACCAATTGGTATTATCAACTCAGGTTTGTTGAATGCAGAAAAAAACATCTATCTAGTATGCAGTAGGTGAGCAAGTACGGAAGGGGCAGGAAAAGAGGAATGATGGAAGAATTATAAACAACTCTTCCTTCCAGTTTTGCTTATTTTTAAAAGCAAAATGTAGAAACTTTCCTGGAAAGTTTGGTTCTCAAATTACCATGAAGCTGCTATCCCCAGGCAAAAGCCCCGGACAGGTCTAGTTTGACAACCAGTTTGGTACTCAAACAGCAGATAAGCAAACTCTTCCTGAACTTGGCACTAATTTAGAGTAATATATTTGGAAGGACAACTTCTTCTTTTCAATATATTGTACAGGGCATATGTGTGCTTTACTTCAGCCTCATTGTTACCTTTCTTTAGCTATTTTTGACTGTGCACATCTATTTATAGTAGTATTGTAAAGTGAACCCTGTTCTATGCGAGTGAAATTCACCCCTGTGTAGGGGTAAAGTACAAAGCTGTGCATTACTAAAATCTCTCAAGTTCTGATATGGGAGTTAAATGGAACTTAAGAATTGTACAGATGTTGTGCTGGCCTTCTACACATGAGTAAAATTTACCTAACCATTTTCCCTCATTAAATATACTGTGTCAATGCATCAGTGCATTGTAGAATGATGTGCCCCTAGTCTCCTCTAATTTATTCCTGTGTAAATCAGTGGAACTGAGAAGAGAATCAGGCCCAACGTTCTTCACTCTGTTTAAAAAGTAATAACAGCTGCAAAATTCAGAACCAGATTTCAAATATCCTATCTAGAGGTATTTAGATCTGGGGCTTTGTTTTCAGCCCCTGATAGAGCTAGAGACCAATTTTGAAATTTTGATCTAGATCCAGGTTTAGATTCTAAATTCTGCTGCTGAAAGTTGAGGTTATAGTTTGGGTCCATGGGCAGAATTCCTTAGACCAGGGGTTCTCAACCTTTTTCTTTCTGATCTCCCCCCCACACACACTTAAACCCTGGGTGGCGGGGCTCAGGGACCTGGACTTCAGCCCCATGCAGCTTTCTTCGGCTTTCTGCCCTGGGCCCCAGAAAGTCTAATGCTGGCCTTGCTTGGAGGCTCCCCTGAAACCTGCTCGAGGCCCTCTAAGGGGCCATGGACCCCTGATTGAGAACTACTTCCTTAGACTATCTCTGTAGTATAACTTAAGGATTTGAGTCCCCTGCTTGCTTACACATAACTGTGCTAGCTCTCATTAAGCTAGCACAAGTATAGTTAGCAATGTAGCCATGATAGCACAGGTAGAAGCAGCAGAGGCATGGCTTATCTATGCCAATTGTTATGTGCTGGTGCCTAACATGGGTATATGTAAGTATTATGTTTACAAACCAAAATAACGATAAAGCACTGGGAAACAGACCATTATAAAAGAATGGCCCACATCATTAACAGAAAAATCTTTGTGCAAGAGAGCAATGTAAACTGTAGATTATGATAACAATGCATAAACTATATATAAACTATAAACTTCTCATATTGTTACTAAAGCCAGTGCTCCCATACTTTTGTTCTTCTGGGACCCAGATCTTTTTTTCTTTTCTTTTGTTCTATCTTCTTTTCTTTTTGTTCCTTCTTATTTGTTGTATAATTTTTTACTAAACTTTTTATTGAATATTATAGCTATTTGGAATGGTACATAATTGTTGTTGTATTTCTTGGGATTTTTTGTACATTTTACCCCTCTATATAAGTGCAAGAAAAATACCCAAGAGTGTCTCTGAATTTCTGTTGGTGTCATTTTTTTGTTTTATAAACTTAGCATTCAGGTCATGAGGTTTTGTTTTTGTGATTAAAAAAATACATGTTGCTTTTGTTTCTACTGAACAGAGTGTTGAAGTCAGAAAATTTGGATATAAAAGTATATGGTAATTGCAGCACTAAATAATTCAGGTGCCAGTAGCTGGAGCATCATTCCTAATGCAAATATAGCATACAGAGAACACGATAAAATAGAGTGAATAAAATGTCATTCTGTTTTATTCTCTGTGTAGGATACTTATGTAAGGAAATGACATTTGAGTTCCTGGTATGTGAATGACCTGGCACCTGAATTACATGCAGGCTTCCCTAAATGCCCCTCTGATTTCAACACTCACATCACAGTAAACAGTTATTTTTTATGCTGCAGATTAAAATTGAGTCTGAGAACACTGAAGCATCATTTCACAATGGAAATGCAGCTGGTCGTGCTCCAAGATCTCTGTGATGAGTCACATATTAATATTCAATGTGAATGAAATTTAGTTTTAGAACTAAAGTAAGATGTACCGCAGTGCTGAAGATTTGTTACTGTACAGAAAGTGGTTCCCCTTTATGTATCCTGCTGGTATCTTAATAGGGACTGAACTATGACCTCTGTCCAGATTCTAGTGAACTATGTACCCATATCTCCATTGTCATAGCTGATATTAATGGAAACATATTGTTTGTAGTCTCAGCAAAGTGGCTAAAGAATGACAGGGCTTGGTGTGATCTGATCATCTACACTGATCCCTACAGGTAATTCTTTCAGAACAAGGCTGTGGCCTGCTCACAGTTGAGTTTGCATGGCTGTTGCCTGCTTTCTGGCTAAGCAGAGAATTTCATTCTTCAGAGTATAGATCTGGCAACTTTCACAAAACTAAACTGAGAACTTTTTGTGCGGTTGGTTTTTATTTTTAGGAAAGAACAAATGGTCTAAACCACATATAGGATTATTTTGTATTATGAAAGTCATTAACTGAATGTTTAACTTGTGTACTATTAACCGCTTATCCTTAATGGCTGTTTTGGAGCCTTCATGTCTGAGAAGTGCTTAAGTATCATGATAGTGGACTGAGTTAAAAATATATAGATAGAATCCAAAGAAATATAGTCCTTGACCCTTAACATTTCACCATTTCTAAAATGATTTTCTGTCCTGCAGAATGAATTCCATTGACTAACATTGATTTCCTGTTTTGTTTCATTTATCTGAAAAATGAGGAACAGTCTTTTTGATGCACAGATGAAATAGTATTCAGAATGATAGACAGACAGATACTCTGTGACTAAAATAAGAATATGTGTTAAGCAGTCTGAACATGTTAATTGTATTACATGTATTTACTTTTGGAAACTAAATAAACATGGTTTTAAATTGGTTTGCTGTAAATAAAACTCTCTAATTAGGCTCCAATAACCAGGAAAATTTCCTTTATACAAGATTAATGTATTTAATATTGGAATTATAAAAGCATGTGGAAAAACATGCAATCCATTTTATGCTTCAATAATTCTGAAACACCTGAACTCTTCCCTCTCCCCCCTACACACAAACACACATGCCAACCAAAATTTGACAAGGAAAAACATTCCTCTAGGGCTGTGAATCTATATGCCAAATTGTAACCTAGAGATGATTTTAACTGTCACAATAAACCCCTGGTGATAGTTTTATAATGGAGAGCCCGGAAGAGCCTTGAGTACAACCTCACTAATGTGATGCTATAATACATAACCACTTTAATTTGGAACTAAGAGCCAGTTGTCAAATAATACATTTGTGGAGCTGGTAGCGTTAACTTATTTTTCCTTTAAAATGAAATCCACTTATGAGATTCTTAATAGTTTCCTACTTTAATTTTGCCTCTGTGATTGTCTTTCTCTTTAACCCCTCTATGGAACACTTGCAGTCAAATCATTATGCAAATCACGGAATTGACCTCATGTGCAAATTGCACCAACTCTATTATCCCTGTCATAAATTAATTAGGAAAAGCATTGCACTAGAAATGCTTATCAACATGGTTTACATTAGGAATGGAGCTACCTCCAAAGAGATTGCTTATCATCTCTCTGAATGTGCATAAAGACTTGCATCACTGTCATCTGATTAAAAGTAGCCTGAATCTTACTAGACACTGACAGTGTTGCCATGGAGTTGCACTCAGATTTCAAGGCAAAGATAAAACCGATTTAATGATAAAAAATGAGTTAAAACAGAAAGAAAACTAAGATGGGTAAACAAAATTCCAAATTGCCTATTATAAGGTTTATCTTTCTGTTCAGCTCAGTGATGTTATGTATATTTAGTTGTGTTTTTTTAGTTTAAAAAACCCATACAATAAATATTTCATGGTGAGGAATTGTTGTTTTAAGGGAAACTGATCATGTGGTATATTTTGTTATTCTGCTTTGTATGGAAACAACAGTAGCTTTTAGTATGTGACTCTCTTTAATGTCTCCAGATATTTTTGTGCTTGTGCAGGGGAGAGAAGAACTGTTATTGCTTCATTAGCCTGATTCTAGCAGTTATATCTCCCAAAGCAATTTGAAGCATCCTCTTCCTTGTACTGTCACATTTAATAATTTCAGAATTTGCTCTGAAGACACAGCTCAGATATGTGCTTACATGTGAATTTCAGGGTATGAGCCAGCGCATTCAATAATCCTTGTTAAGAGAGTTAACATAAACCTGGCTGACAAGTGATAGAATCAATGCCATAACATTAATCCACAGTAGAACTATCTAATAAATTGAAAATAAAGTGTATGGTCCCAGTTAATAGCCTTATAAATTTTCATTTTATTTGAAATACATTATTGCACATTTTTGTTACTACTTTACTGTTATGACCTCTTAATAATGCTTTGAAGTGTAAAACATGTTTTATTTGATTTTATGATTTCTCTTAATAGTGGCTAGCATTCAGAAGCTTCCTGCAGCATCTGTTCTAACAGACATCAATTTCCCAATGAAAGGAAGGAAAGGAATGGTTGATTGGGCACGAAACTCAGAAGACAGGGTTGTCATTCCAAAAAATATCTTCACTCCTATGTCATCAGGTAAAGATGCATTCAGGTATTATATTTTATTAGCGGATAAGTGTTTATTTAATAGTTAGACTGAGGAAACTGGGAAGTATGGACTCGTCAGGCTAGTACTTAATGTCCCAGTGCTTTTGCTAACGATATCTAAAATGAGTATTGTAATAATAATAAAAATACTTACCCAGCCTTAAATATCTGTGCTGAATTTTAATTAAGGTAGGTAAAGAACTTTCAGATTCTTGGACAAAAGGTCCTGTAGAAGTGCAAAGTATTTGCTTCATTGTATTGCCAATATTTTCAATATTCAGTATTAATACATGTCAGGCAAAATCTTGGGATCCAGCTATTCTGCACAGTGCTCGCCTTGCAAACGTATGTTTATAGATGACTTAAAGCTATTCTATGCATTGCCCTGGTCCTACAATCACTGTGATAGCAGGGCCAATCTTCTACCAGATTAGAGCATCCTAAAGGCTGATCTGAGTTGTACTAGCTAATCCTCCCCAGAGTAGTTGCACAGGTTTTAGGGCCAATATATACTAGTGGTGCGGTGCAAATAAGCCACATTGGAGCATCTGCCCCCTTCATATTAACAATGCCCTCTAAAGATAGTTTCTCTGGATATATCAGAATGAAGATAAATACATTGGAAAGCACTGACAGAGTTTACTACATACTGACGGATCTTATCAAAGAGCAATTCTAAGTGGATGACAGGGTATGGATCACTTGAGCCATCTGTTCTGTTCATTTCCTCTGAATCACCTGACAATGGCAGAAGACAGGATACTGGGCTACATGGACCTTTGGTCTGACCCAGTCTGGCCGTTCTTATGTCTGATATGTTCTAATATTCAAACAGAGTTCTGCAGAATATATTTCACAATGATGATGATTAGGGCCTTACCAAATTCATGGTCCATTTTCGTAAATTTCACAGTTATAACATTTTAAAAATCTTGAATTTCATGATACTTAAATCTTAAATTTCATGAAGTTGTAAAAAGCATGAATATATATTTTAAAACTGCAAAATATAAACATGTAATGCCCTGAAGTCATTTCTCAAACTGGGGGTCCTGACCCAAAATGGGATTGCAAAGCTATTGTAGGGGGATCGCAGCATTGCTACCCTTACTTCTGGGCTGCCTTCAGAACTGGATAGCTGAAGCATAGCGGCTGCTAGATGGGTGCTGAATTCTGAAGGCAGCGGCACCACCAGGAGTAGCGCAGCCTTCAGAGCTGGGTTCCCAGCCAGCAGCCGTTGATCTCTGGCCACCCAGCTCTGAAGGCAGTGTCACCACCAGCAGCAGCGCAGAAGTAAGGTTGGCAATACTTCTATGCCTTACTTCTGTGGTGCCTCGGGTGTGGCACTGTGTTCAGACCTGGAGCCTGGCCAGCAGCCCCTGCTCTCCAGCCACCCAGCTCTGAAGGCAACACAGAAGTAGAAGTGTCAATACTGTGATCCTTCTACAATAGGCTTGAGACCCCCTTTTGAGTTCGGACTTCCAGTTTGAGAAACGCTTTGTACTTGTATATACTTTTACTCTATAGTATAAAAGAGTATAGTACATGGTAAAAGTACACAAAAGACCAGATTTCATGGGGGAAAGCAGATTACATGGTCTGTGATGCATTTTTCATGAATTTGGTAGAGCCCTAATGATTTTTTTAAAAATAAAACGCATATTGGAAAGATAAATATTATCCATAGAGGCATGTGCTGACTAAGGTATTTTTAACTTTTATTTTTTATTTTAGAACTAGATGAATCCACTGTATTTGTGCTTGGAGCAGTGCTGTACAAAAATTTAGAACTTATTTTGCCCACCTTAAGGTAAGAAACTATTAAGATATGCCACATACATTACATTACTTCAGGGACATGACTGTAGGAAATCTCAAGGTGAAATCAGTCAATAAGGGCCATATTTGTGTATGTAGTTTTTTATAGTATAGTATAAACTTTTTACAACTATTATTTTAAAAAATAAAATGGTCTTTCTTTAATGAATCATTGTGTATACTATGTTAATGACTTGTTAATCATATTGCTATATTGTAAATGTTGTTTATTCTGAACTTTAGCTTGGGGCGCTGGGGATGGGGTAGGAAGGGAGTTTCCTTTGTAAGTATGTAAGCTGATGGATAATTGTAAAAAATACTCAGGCTTTATGTATTTGTACTTAAAACTGATGCTCATCAGTTTAGTGAAAGTGCTCTAGCAAGGATATACCGATTGTGCCTGGCCTCACTTTCACGAAAGCCACCACCGTTAGCTTCCAGATACATTTTCAATTAAATTGCATTAGCAGTAGGGTTATATGAAGGGACTTTTTTGGAAAGAAGAAATGCATACATCTGTACAGCTCAAATACTTCAGTTCTGAGATCTGCACAAGTATCTAAATAGAAAGGGAGAGCTCATTTTACACCCAGGTAGCCTAAAATACTAGAAACCAATATTCTCCCTTTTCTTCACGCACCATTGAATCAAATACCTCCATGTTTTCACACAGTCTTATGTGCAGTAGCTACTACTGATGTGTTTTTTTGTTTCACAATCACTGAACATTGTTTCATAATAGTTATTAGTGAAGTAGAAACCCCAGACACTTTTCTCTCCCTTGCCCAGAGTTGGAGTGAAATCATGTCCAAAAGGAGATATGAGAAGAATATGCAGATTTTTTTTTGCCAATGATAATCTGAAAAAAAGTAAGAGGAAAAAAGAGGTTAGTCCTGAAGAAAATAGCTTCCCAATTAAGTTCTAATGTGTTCTGCACCTGCAGTGGCTAGCCACTATTTTTTTGGGTAGAAATCTCTACGCAGTGCACCATTCTCTTGGCCCCTCCATACCTTAATTAATTAAATGTCTGCCTCAAATATCAGGACATTGCCATCTAGAGAAGTACTCTTAAGGAACCATTCACACTTATGGTACAGCATAAAGAATAAATCATACTGTTCTCAAATTTTGGTGAACATTTTTCTATTTGGCATGCTAACTCCTGAAACCAGGAAAGAAGCCAGGAAGAGTTGTTTATGGCAGCAGTTTCTCTCTATTATTCCACACTCTGAGATATAGAGCCAAATGACTATCGTATTCAGCTGTCTCTGGAATACCTTAGGGAAAGTCTGCCAGCCATGGAAGAGTATCAAGGTGGCCATGAATCATTCAAACTTTTATTTTACAAAGAGCTATCAATGGCCAGGCCCTGTCAGCACTCCTAGCTTCTTAATTTTAATTTATAGAAAACAAGTCTGGACTACTGAAGTCCATCCATCAGCACATTCAAAGCTATTCAGGGCACTCCTCTCTGTACTCTTGATGGATAGGAATTAATGACGCATTGCTTCCCCCATTGAGGTTGATGGCAAAAATCCTAAACTGCTAGACTTCTTCGGTGAGTGATTGGGTCCTAAATGTATAGCGAACAGGGCACTGTGAGTCTTGAAAGGAGTACAGCTATGTTGCATGTGATTTTTGCCATTGACTCTGCTACTTTCAGCTGGTTCTTGGCTTCCACAGCAAGCTGACCTCTCCTCTGAACAACTGATCAGCCTTCCATAAAAAGTGAGCTTCCAGGTCTGTGTGGCTTGGTGCTCTAAGTGTCTTTATTTATAAATAAAGCCTATAGAACTTCAGATGAAATGATACAGTTATCTCCCGATGCCCCACAGTGTGTTCTGTGTAAACAGAGTCAACTTTTGAGCTGCCTCTTTGTGATACAAATTCTGCGAACGTGGTATTGTGGGTTATATTTGTGTATGTGCATCAGGAATAAAAACCTAGTATGTGTATAAGACCTTCTGAATGAGGGCATTAGTATCTTATGTACATTGTTGCACTTCATCAATATTTATTGTGAGCAGCGAGCAGAGGACAGGCAAACAGAGGAAGTTTGCCTGGGAACCGTCGGAGAGGAGATAAGGTGAGTGCTTCATTAGGGGATTGTGTTGTGAGCTGGTGGGGTGAATATCCGAGTGTTTGTCTGCTATGACCATTTGTTTGACTGGAACTAGTTGCAGGGACTGTTTGACGGTGTGCTTGTTTGTTTGAAAAGTGTGACTGACCGTGTATTTGTTTGTTTTGTTTGTTTGAAAAATGTGAATTGGGGGTGCTTTGTTCCAGGTGGGCCTTGAGTGGTTGATTAGAGGGAAGGCTTTGAGCCAGGCCAATTACTTCAAACCAGCAGCCTCATAAAAAGGCAGCCAGTTGCGAACTGTGTGAGCGGCAAAAAGAGGCCAAGCAAACAGGGGGAGTTTGCCTGGGGGGAGTTCCCACAGAGTGTTTTTGCCTTTCAGGCTTCTGTGAGAAGTAAATACAACATTTGAGGATGCTTTTAGAAGGAAGACGTGGATAATGAGCAATCAGCTGTTGTGATCTGCATAGGATGTTTTTCTTTCTCCCAGAGGATAGAAGTGACTTCATTGTACAAAGTGCAAACTGTTCTCCATATTGGAAGAGAAGGTTAAAGGACTAAAGACGCACGTATCAACCTTGCGTTGCATCAGAGAAAATGAAGACTTTCTGGACAGAAGTCAGTGTTTGGTTCTGGAGGCACAAAATGCCAAAGAATCAGAGAGGGCACTGCAAAAAAAGGGAAAAAATTGGCAACATGTGACCTCCAATAGACGAATGAGACAAACCATGTACCCCCTATGCAGATAGAGTTAAGAAACCATTTTCAGGCTCTGCACAGGTACTAGTGTGAAGAATGATTTGGAAGAGCCATCTGAGGGAAGGGATCAGAAGGAGACCCCATCAACCAGAAGGCATAAGATGCATTGTCCTAGGGTTGGGGGTTCCACGACCACCACTTCCAAGAGGAGGAGACGGGTGGTGGTGATTGGGGACTCCCTTGTAAGGGGGACAGAGTCATCCATCTGCCGACCAGACTGAGAGACTCAAGAAGTGTGCAGCTTGCCTAGAGCTAGAATTCAGGCTGTGATGGAATGTCTGCCGAGACTGATCAAACCCTCAGACCGCTACCCCTTCCTACTTCTTCATGTGGGCACCAATGATACTACCTAGAATGACCTTGGGTGGGTCACTGCAGACTACGTGGCTCTGGGAAGAAGGATAAAGGAGTTTGAGGCACAATTCATGTTCTCATCCATTCTCCCTGTTGAAGAAAAAAGCCCAGGTAGGGACCGTTGAATTGTGGAGGTAAATACTTAGTTGCGCAGGTGGTGTTGGAGAGAGGGCTTTGGATTCTTCGACCATGGGTGGTTGTTCTGGGAAGAAGGACTGATAGGAAGAGGTGGGATCCACCTAACGAAGAGAGAGAAGAGTATCTTTGCAGGCAGGCTTGCTAACCTAGTGAGGAGGGCTTTAAACTAGGTTCGCCAGGGGACAGTGACCTAAGCCCTGAGGTAAGTGGGGAAGTGGAATACCGGGAAGAAACACGAGGAGGGTGCGACAGTGGGGGTTCCTGATTCATACTGAGAAAGCAGGGCAATTGGCTAGTTATCTTTGGTGCATGTATATGAATGCAATAAGCCTGGGAAACAAGCAGGAAGAATTGGAAGTCCTGGCACAGTCAAAGAACTATGATGTGATTGGAATAACAGAGACTTGGTGAGGTAGCTCACATGACTGCAGCACTGTCATGGATGTGTATAAACTGTTCAGGAAGGACAGGCAGGGGAGGAAAGGTGGAGGAGTTGCACTGTATGTAAGAGAGCGTTATGATTGCTCAGAACTCCTGTATGAAATTGGAGAAAAGCCTGTTGAGAGTCTTTGGGTTAAGTTTAGAAGCAAGAGCCACAAGGGTGATGTTGTGGTGGATGGGTGCTATAGACCACCGGACCAGGAGGATGAGGTAGACGAGGCTTTCTTCGGACAATTAACTGAAGTTTCCAGATCAGAGACCTGGTTCTAATGGGGGACTTCAATCACCCTGACATCTGCTGGGAGAGCAATACAGCAGTGCACAGACAATCCACGAAGTTTTTGGAGAGTGTTGGGGACAACTTCCTGGTGCAACTACTGGAGGAACCAACTAGGGGCTGTTCTCCTCTTGACCTGCTGCTTACAAACAGGGAAGAATTGGTAGGGAAAGTAGAAGTGGGTGGCAACCTGGGCAGCAGTGATCATGAGATGGCTGAGTTCAGGATCCTCACAAAGGAGAGTAGAAAAATACTGACCCTGCACTTCAGAAAAGTAGACTTTGACTCCCTTAGGGAACTGATGGGCAGGATCCCATGGGAGGCTAATATGAGGGGAAAAGGAGTCCAGGAAAGCTGGCTGTATTTTAAAGAAGCTTTATTGAGGGCGCAGGAACAAACCATCCCGACGTGCAGAAAGAAAGTAAATATGGCAGGCAACCAGCTTGGCTTAACTGTGAAATCTTCAGTGAGCTTAAACACAAAAAGGAAGCTTACAAGAAATGGAAACTTGGACAGATGACTAGGGGAGGAGTATAAAAATATTTGCTTGAACATACAGGGGTGTAACATACAGGAAGGGTGCTCGAACATACAGGAAGGCCAAAACATAGTTGCAGCTAGCAAAGGATGTGAAGGGTAACAAGAAGGATTTCTACAGATATGTTAGCAACAAGGAAAAGGTCAAGGAAAGTGTGAGACCCTTAATGAATGGGGGAGGCAAGCTAGTGACAGATGATGTGGAAAAAGCTGAAGTACTCAATGCTTTTTTTTTGCCTCGGTATTCACGGACAAGATCAGCTACCACATTGCCGTCATGGGCAACACAGTATGGGGAAGAGGTAAGCAGCCCTCAGTCGTGAAAGAACAGGTTAATGACTATTTAGAAAAGCTGGACATGCACAGATCTAATGCATCCAAGGGTGCTGAGGGAATTGGCTGATGTGATTGCAGAGCTATTGGCCATTATCTTTGAAAATTCGTGGTGATCGGGGGAGGTCCTGGACAATAGGAAAAAGGCAAATATAGTGCCCATCTATAAAAAAGGAAAGAAGGAGAACCTGGGGAACTACAGACCTGTCAGCCTCACCTCAGTCCCTGGAAAAATCATGGAGCAGGTCCTCAAGGAATCCATTTTGAAGCACTTGGAGGAGAGGAAGGTGATCAGGAACAGTCAACATGGATTGACCAAGCGCAAGTCATGCCTGACCAACCTGATTGCATTCTATGATAAGCTAACTGGCGCTGTGGATATGGGGAAAGCAGTGGATATGATATATCTTGACTTTAGCAAAGCTTTTGATACAGTTTCCCACAGTATTCTTGCCAGCAAGTTAAAAAAGTATGGATTGGATGAATGGACTATAAGGTGGGTAGAAAGCTGGCTAGATTGTCAGGCTCAATAGGTAGTGATCAACGCCTCGATGTCTAATTGGCAGCTGGTATCAAGCAGAGTACCCCAGGGGTCTGTCCTGGGGCTGGTTTTGTTCAACATTTTTATTAATGATCTCGATGATGGGATGGATTGCACCTTCAGCAAGTTTGCAGATGACACTAAGCTGGGGGGAGAAGTAGATACATTGGAGGGTAGGGATAAGGTCCAGAGTGACCTAGACAAATTGGAGGATTGGGCCAAAAGAAATTTGATGAGATTCAACAAGGACAAGTGCAGAGTCCTGCAGTTAGGACAAAAGAATCTCTTGCACTGCTACAGGCTGGGGACGGACTGGCTAAGCAGCAGTTCTGCAGAAAAGGATCTGGGGATTACAGTGGATGAGAAGCTGGATATGAGTCAGCAGTGTACCCTCGTTGCAAAGAAGGCTAACGGCATATTGGGCTGCATTAGTAGGAGCATTGCCAGCAGATTGAGGGAAGTGATTATTCCCCTCTATTTGACACTGGTGAGGCCACATCTGGAGTATTGCGTCCAGTATTGGACCCCCCACTATAGAAAGGATGTGGACAAATTGGAGAGAGTCCAGTGGAGGGCAATGAAAATGTTTAGGGGGCTGGGACACATGACTTATGAGGAGAGGCTGTGGGAACTGAGCTTGTTTAGTCTGCAGAAGAGAAGAATGAGGGGGGATTTGATAGTAGCCTTCAACTACCTGAAGGGGGGTTCCAAAGAGGATGGAGCTCGGCTGTTCTCAGTGGTGGCAGATAACAGAACAAGGGGCAACGGTCTCAAGTTGCAGTGGGGGAGGTCTAGGTTGGATATTAGGTAAAACTATTTCACTAGGAGGGTGGTGAAGCACCGGAATGGGTTATCTAGGGAGGTGGTGGAGTCTCCATCTTTAGAGGTTTTTAAGGCCCGGCTTGACAAAGCCCTGGCTGGAATGATTTAGTTGGTGGTGTTCCTGCTTTGAGCAGGGGGTTGGACTAGATGACCTCTGGAGGTCTCTTCCAACCCTAATCTTCTTCTAATCTTCTTCATACTGAAATTAGATTGCTGATACATATACAATTTATATCCATCAGCTAATCAGGTAATGGAGTGTGTTGCATTTCATTGCCTGCAGCAACTACATTCATAATTTGATTTCAAGACCTCAAGGTATGACAACAAAGGCACTAGAGCTCTAAATCTTACTAATAGAATGTTCATTTTGATACAACCCTGAATCTGAAAAAGTCCAACCATGTTTTATGCTAAACTGTATCCACTAGACTCTTTCCAGAAAACTGAACTGAAACATACATTAAATTAGAATTAAAAACTAGAATGATTTGTATTGATTTAGGTGGTGCTAAGTGTTAGGATATAGATATTCAGGCCTGTCTGTAAAGGCCTATACTTTAAGAATTTAGGTGTATTCTTATTACTTAGCTAGTTATAGAGGTATAAAAGAATCAAAATCACTGTCTGTCTGTGTATGGACCTTCTCTTACTGTGACAGTCTGAGGCCTTGTTCTCAACCATAAACTGGGAAAGCCATAATTTAGTTTGATAATTTTACAGCAGACAGAAGCAATCACAGAACCAGACAGAGATTACAATAGGGAAGTAGAGACTACAGTGATAGAATACAGGAATGAGGATTTCACATCCCAGCTATAAGTGATTTCCTGCCAGACAGGATGCTATCACACTAAGTTTCCTTTTACATCTTCTAGGCTCTTCCCTTCCTCTGGAGGTGATAGGAATATCAGGACAGGATTGTATTCCTAACAGCCCAATAGCACCTTATTTCCATGTGACTAGTTTGGAATGTAAGGATGTGACCGTTCACTTCCCAGTTTATGGCTGCCTTTGCTGCTTAGCCAAAGGCTTAGCCTAAGAACAAGGCCTCAGCCTGTCACAGTACGAGAAGGCCCTTACACTGACAGACAGTGATTTTGATTTTTTCTTTTATACCTTTATAAGTATAAGATGCAGAGGACACTAAGCCCTAACCCTCAAAAGGGAGTTAGGTGCCTAACAGGATTCACAATCATCAGCCTTCTCCAAGAGTCAGATGCCTAAGTGAGGTCAGTCATTTCTTGCAACAACATCAGAAAAGATTTGAGGAAGAGGTGCTACCCTTATACTCAGTGGGCAAAGCACTCGCCCAGGATGTTAGAGACCCAAGTTCCAATTCCTACTCTGCCTGATGTGCTGTAGGGACTTGACTCAAGGTCTCCCATGTGAGTGCCCCAATCACTGAGCTATAGAGCTATTCCTCTTTGCACAAATAATTAAATATTCATTGGGCCAGAGAGAGTTAGAATGACTCTACAGTCCCGCGATTAGGGTACTCACCTAGGACTGGGTATTTGAATCAAGGTCTCCCACATCCTGCATGAGTGCTCTAAGTGGTCGGCTCTCGGGCATAAGGGGGGCACTACGACCGCCACCTCTTTCTGCTGTATTTTGCCAGAATAGCTGTGCTCAGAGCATGCCTACTGGATTGGACCCCACAGGCGAGACAAGCAGGGGATACCTAGATTGAGAATGAAATCAGGGCTTGGGCGTGAGCTAGATGCCAGTGTCCGGATTGAGACAGTTTTGCACATGCCCACTAGCAGGGATTTAGGTGTCTACAAGGTTAGGCAGCTGAATGGCGGTTCTGAGGATCCACATTTTGGATTTAGGCACCTGAAGTAGAAGGTAGGTTCTCACATCCCTCTGTGAAGCTGACACCTGATGTGAATAAGGCCCAGACTTGTAGTGACTGAATTCTATCACCATGTGCCAGTAGTGTATGTCAAATGAATTGTGGTTGTTCCAATTCCTAGTAGAAAGCTGTTTCCCACTACTACATTTGGTCATAAATTAAGGATTTCATTATCCAGGACTGTCAGTATAGTACCTCTCACAAACTCCTATATTAGGAAATTAAGGTATACAATGAGTGTTAAGGCCTGATTTTACTCTGATTTACTCTGAGGATAACTTCATTAACATTAATAAATCCTGTAAACTCACTGAGCAAAGAGAATTGGGCCTATTAACATTAATTGTTCTTTAAAATTCCTTTTTGAACAAGGCAAATAAGTATGTTATTGCATGTATGTTATTCTATCTACTTTATGATGACTTAGAATTGTGTTACTTTTTTTTCCAAAATACACAGGCACAATGGATACTTTCCCCAAATGAGTTACCCCTTCCCATGCACAAGTAGAAAGATGAAAAGATCTCATTTTCATTTAGTAAACACATATTTTGCAATACTTTTGTACTGTAATGTGCAAGACTTTGTTTTCCTAATAATTTACTGAAATTTCTAGGGCCTCATTGAATACTGTATACACTGAATAATGTTTCCACAGCTGTAGTGTAGGCCCTGGGGTGTCTCAACATGCATATTGTTGTTACATTCTCAGAAAATTGATTTTCAGCACAATAATTTTCAAAACAACATTATGTATAATTCCCCTCTTGGGTACTATGAAGGAACACATGGCATAATGCTATCCATAAAAATAGTTTTTAAAGTTTTGCCCACATAAAATAATAACAGATCCAATGGAGATGATTTTGCAGTTAGCAAAGCTTTTTTTTCTCCACTCAGTTTACATGCACATCCTCATATTGTTACTAGATTGAAATGTGCTCTCCCACATATCACCCATCCTTCTCGGCTCTCCTCCTCAGGAGCTGACAACTCTGGCCCCAGTCCAGAAAAGGCTCATCGACTTCAACAGGTCTGCTCATGTGCTTTGTTGGACTGGGGACATAACACTCACTATGTTGCAGGATAGAGCCATAGGGCCATATGACTTTTCTAATTATTTTTTCCTGTAACATACATGACATTTACACAATACCTGATGGTTGATATGATACAATGACTTTATTTGCATTTACTTGAGATTGCCACATATCTTACTCAAAGCTCCACCTCTCCTGATTAATGTGGCTAATCTAAACTCGTTCTAACCCTCATCCACTGACCTCACATCACCATGAAATCTCTATATCTAGTTATAATGGAAGAGATACGTATGTTTGGATAGAAATTTTTTGTTATTTAGTTATCAAATCCAATTTACCTATAAAATAAAGGATTTGATTACATAACTGTATTTTAGAACTACTATTCTAAACTATTACCTCTCAGATCTGAAACTAATAGTATAGGGCAAAATCCTGAAGCCCTTATTAGTCCTCACTCAGCCAAAACACTCATTGGCCTGAATTTTGAAGCCTTTACTCAGGCAAAATTCTAATTGCAATTAATAAAACTTTTGTCTGAGTAAATAATTTCAGGATTTAACCCCTGTCATTTGGACATTTATCACCTGTCAATGTATTTCCCTACAACAAGACAAGTTTGGATTTTCTTGGAAATAGCAATACATAGCATGCTTTGTACTTACCAATGCATCATGAACTCTGCCTTTGCATTCAGTGTGGACTTGATTCCTGTTTAACATACCTTTCATGCCAGAAGTGTCTGAGGCACTTCACAAAATCATTAAACAAAAACTTTCAGAGAACAACTCTAATGTTAGCCTCTATTTAGAAACAGAGACTCAGTAGCGATAGGTTTCATACTTTAAATACATTGATGTAAAGTCTAGATCCCTCAGGTTAAGAGCCCCAAATTGGGTACAGACAAAAAATGTTGGTCCATCAAAGTCTGACATGAAGAACAGGAGTACTTGTGCCACCTTAGAGACTAACACATTTATTTGAACATAAGCTTTTGTGGGCTACAGCCCACTTCATTGGATGCATAGAATGGAACATATAGTAAGGAGAGATATATATACACATACAGAGAACATGGAAAGGTGGAAGTTGTCCTACCAACTCTAAGAGGCTAATTAATTAAGAGAAAAAAACTTTTGTAGTGATAATCTAGATATTCCATTACAGACAGTTTGACAAGAGGTGTGAAAATACTTAACAGGGGAAATAGATTCAATGTGTGTAATGGCTCAGCCATTCCAGTCTCTATTCAAGCCTAACTTGATGGTGTCTAATTTGCATATTAATTCAAGTTCAGCAGTTTCTTGTTGGAGTCTGTTTTTGAAGCTTTTCTGTTGCAAAATTGCCACCTTTAAGTCTGTTACTGAGATTGAAGTGTTCTCCTACTGGTTTTTGAATGTTATGATTCCTGATGTCAGATTTATGTTCATTTATTCTTTTACGTAGAAACTGTCCGGTTTGGCCAATGTACATGGCAGAGGGGCATTGCTGGCACATGATGGCATATATCACATTGGTAGATGTGCAGATGAATGAGCCCCTAATGGTGTGGCTGATGTGATTAGGTCCTATGACAATTATTCACTTATGTAAACTGAACAAAAGACTTATCTTAAAGACTAATAGGCCAACTTTGTATCCTGTGTGATCTGTAAGAGAAAGTCAACATGTATTGTAATTTTGTTTGGTTTTGCTTCCTTTCAAATTATGCCATACTATTAAAGCATTTATGGGTCCATTTTCTGTGCAATGCATTGGGAACTAAGCATAGTATTAACGTTAATGTTAGTAGTTTCACAACTGTAGCTCTACATATTACATTGGAAATTTGTTAAGTATTAGTCTGCTGCAGTAGTACGTTACTCTCAAAAGGAATATGAGTGTTACCAAAATTGAAAATAGGAGGTTAACTAAAAAACAAAGTGTTTCCTTTTTTTATATAAGCACTATAACCTATTTAAATATTTGAATTCTTGTTGTATGACATGGCCAATAAATTAGACTGTAGAAGTCATGCCCTGCTTCAGAAAGGATGGTTTGATTCCTTGTGCTCTCAGTTGAGCTATGTTTCTAATATTGTGGCAATGACATTTCATATCTCAGTGCTCCAGCAAAATGGAATCCTCTCTCAAGCACTGTTCCCTTAGGGAAAATAAAAAACATTGAAGATTTGCGATGTCATGTTATTGTAACAAAATCTAGATGGACTAGACTTTTCTGTAATAGATGGTAAAGTCTGCCCTATTAATATGTGCTCCTGTGAACAGTTGTGCTTATTTTTAAAATGAGTGGGGGTGGGGAAAAAGAACATTGACGGCATGCAAGCAAGGGTGTGAGAGTCACAAGCAATATTCCTATCTGGTAGCTGAAGGCTCGCTCTGAGCCTGAGGGATCATAAGCAGCATGGATTATATACATCATGTAAACATCTGTTTATCCTAGCATACAGAGGTAGATTAGGTGTTTGTGAGGCCCCTCCCCACCCGTTCTGCCTGAAGTCCCCACCGTCCCCTTCCGCAGCACTTCTACCAGAGAAATGGGGTTGGAGCACAGAGGCTTGCCCCGCCCTGCTCCCCCCCCCAACCCAGCACTCCTGATGGGGAGCAGGGTCAGGGCACAGGAGTGCTCATTTTTCCAGGGGTCCCCAATTGGCCAGGGTCTCTGGGGACAGTCCCCATTGGCCCAGTGGCTAATCTGCCATTGCTAGCATAGGCATCACCTGATAAGAACTGGATTCTGTCATAGAGAGGTGACAATAAAATACACATATAGATACTCTACATCAGTGATTCTCAGACTTTTCTGCTAGTGACCCATTTCACATAGCAAGCCTCTGAGTGCAACCCCCCCTTACAAATTAAAAATACTTTTTAATATATGTTACACCGTTATAAATGCTGGAGGCAAAGCGGGGTTGGGGGTGAAGGCTGAAACTCGCGACCCCCCCATGTAATAACCTCGTGACCCCGAGGGCTCCCGACCCCTAGTTTGAGAACCCCTGCTCTATATAAAGGTAGTTGAGGATATGGTAGGAGCTATAGAAAGCTAACAGCCAAATATTTCTAAAGTTAACACATGTTAACAAAGATCTATTTTAAAAGGAGATTTGTAAGGGCCTGATCCAAAGTCAATGCAAAGACTCCCATTAACTTCAGCAGGCTTTGGATCCATCCCTGAAAGCACCAATATGGATGTTTAAATGTGTTTGCATAATGCAATTGCTTATACATATCTTGAAATGATTTTCAATCATTAGGGTCAGCCTTTCTCTGCTTAGATATAGAACAATCAGCCCAGTAGACTCTCCCAAAGCACTCATCTATCTTCACATTGTCTGGCTATGCTGGAAGAAGGACAGGAGGCACAGGAGGTGGTTTAATTAGGCCTCAACTTTATTCTTAACTCTCTGGGAGTATCCGGTAGATAAAAGTGTACAGTGCAGGAAATTCCATAATCATTTTCATATAATACCAGGGGGCTTCAGTCAGCCCTCCTCCTTACCAATCCTGGACACCAGCCAACCCACTGCTGGGACCTCACCATCCCCCCCTTAAATGAGCGCTGGAAAGGACTATAAAGGAGCGGGGACTGGCTTCCTGCCATACCAGTCATAGGAGCCTTGAAACCCCCTCCCATGACCTCCCATTTTCTCTCTCTTATTGAATTCCTCCTTTAAATCCTTTACCAATCCATTTTATCTGACTGAATCCTTTCACTATGGAGTTCCTGCACTGGACATCCACCCCATATTTACATAATGAGTTGCAACATCCTAGCTTAATGCCCATTCCATGCTGCCCCAACTGAGCCCTCCCAAAACCACAGTGGGGAAGGCAAAAAACCCTTACTTCACCTTGGCCCATCTGGAGGTGAGGGGAGAATTCCTTTCCAGCCCCGCGAGAAAGGAGCGACAATTGCAAATGCCCACAGCAGATCCTGACAATCTGCTATTTCACCACTTCCATGGCAGAGAGGAGGGGTGCTATGCCACCTGGTCCAGGAAAGAAAAAGAGGACTTTGCCTGCCTGGCATGGACCTATATAGTATTCTCTCTCTTCTGGTCACCTGGGGGGAGGGATGGATGCTGACCTGCTCTACAGCTGCTGTAAAAGTCACTCTAACTACAAAGTGGAACACATTTTCCTGTGTGGTGTGGTCATTTTTAAAGTTAGCAGTTGGGGAAAAAAGGCAAAGGCAGCACTTTGAAAGAAAGATGTTCTGTCTCCTGTAAAACAGGACCAGTAGATCCACCTTGAGACAAATGAATGATATTCATTTAAAGGCTATTTGAAGGTTTGTTTGTCAGTCTGTCTTTCTAATCAGTGACTCATATTTAAGGAATGATGCCTCTGTTGGCATTGTTGCTCTCTAATCTTTACAGTGTCCGGGAATGGTTGGTAACATGAGTGATTATACTTACTGGTCAAAAATAAACCTATTTTCTTTGATATAGAAATATAGGTAATTCTTAGGTATAGAAACCACCTGAAAATATCCAGAGGAACTTTCTTTTAATTTGTTAATGTTAGAGGTGACTGTTAATATTAACAGAATCTTTTGTTTCTAATCATTATTTTTCAGAAATTTTACTGTTGTTAATTCCAAAATCATTGTCGTCACTATAAGGCCTGAACCCAAAACAGCGGATTCATTTCTAGAGATAGAGTTAGCACATCTGGCTAATGTAAGTATTGCTGCAGTGAATCTTTATTTCCAGCTGTATTCTTCTTAAAAAAAAAAAAAAAAAAAGACTAATTTGCCTGATAAAATCAAAGCACAGAGATACGTGGCATACTCTGAATAGACTGTTTTCATTTTGCGTGCATACAGAACTGCCTGACCCTTTGTTTCTGTCATTCTTATGGTTTTCATTTATACAACAATTTTCATAGGGAACTCTACATTAACTGCTTTGATAGATACAATGGCAAATGTAGTATTTGTCCATTGGCTTCCCTTTTGTTATCAGATGAGGTCCATAGTGCAACACATGCCTCAGGCCTTTCCTTACTTTTTTCTTTGCCACTATGTGATACATGAAAGGCCGATTCATATTTGACTACCCTATCAGAATATCAAAATGCAGCCTCACTCCAGTTTGCAAGTTCTACAAATTCACAAGATCTTGTTTTTTCTGCTATTTTCTTGTCCTGCAATCTTAATTAAGAGTTTAAAGCCAAAAAAACCCTCTAAATTTAATTCCATATTAAAGGGTGACTAGAGTTGTACAGAAATATCAAACAATTTCTTCCTGCTGCTTTCAGCTACCTCTTGATATCAAAGAACACTTTTACAGGAAAGTTGTGTGAAGACATCCAGATAAGAACAAGGCCTATCGATATTGCTAGTGATGTCTGAGACATTATAATATGCAGAATTTCTGCCTGACTTTTTACATTGGTAATGAACAGTTAGCAGTTATATTGAATCAAGGAGGAAAGGGACATTTAAGAAAGGCATATAAAATAAAGTTATTGTATTAACATAAAAACCTTCAAAGTTAATGGCACTTTGTTACATTTAATGGGACAAGTTCTCCATCAGCCTATTTGAATGCAATTTCACTGACATTAATGGAGTTGCACTCAGCCTCCTGTGGATTTGACCCAAAGACTCTGTAGGAAACTGGATAGCTATTGGAATTTATGTGGAAATCTGGTCCATTCAACTCTAAGTTTTTGGTTTACATCCAGCCCAGGCTGGAAGTGACAGAATATTATTACCATCTACTGACTATTCAGTAGTTGGTATGAAATGAGTTTTATAGTCTCATCCAGTTCCTGGTGATCAGGGATTACAAAGAACATCACAATTGGTCCTCATGGTCAAGTTTAGCAGACAGGAAAAGATGGAACAAGCAAGAAGTAGTATTTTAAAGTAAGGGTTGACACACATGTGGCAGTGTGGGGAAGCTTTTACACTGTGGCAGCCAGTGTGGTACCTTTTCTATGGATTAACAGAAACTTCAATCTCCAGCACTGTCCAGAACAGAAATTTCACTAAAAAACATGGGCTGTATTCAGTCAGACTACTTTGAGGCATGGACCACAAATGAACATGGAAGCTTGATCTTAGTACTTCATGTCTATTTATCAGAAAAGCCAGCTAGCTTGTGGAAAATATTTCCCTTACTGTATTTAGGTAAGTCAGATCACAGAGATCTTCAGACAAGCTCAAGATACTGCTAGATCTTTGATTTTTGTTTATATTATTTTATTTATTAGTTGTGGAGTTATTTTTACAGCTCATAACTAAGGAATGTGAAAGGGTCATTCCATATGTGGAAACTTGAATGGTTAGTCAAGGGCTATAGCCCAGGTAGATGGGGGAAAGAAAAGAGAAGATTGTAATGACTTTGTTCGTAGCTGTAAGATAAGAGGTAAGAAACAATCAAGGTAATATCAGTAAGCTCTGTATCAGTGTTGAAATCAACTGATAAATCCAAAATAAGCAATTAAAATGGCATGACGTAAACCAGGCAAAAGGAAGATTAAATGAGTCTTCACAGGTTGATTTCTAGAAAAAGACATTAAAGAGGAACCTGTTTCTTCAGCTTGTTTGTTTTATTATTCTTTTTTAAAATGTACAGACCCAGCACTTGCCCATTTTCCAGTTCTTTAGAAAGGTTCATTCTGGCAATGGAAGATGCAGGACATCGATTGTGATCTGGCATTGTCTACCTTTCTGTAACAGGATATTAATGAGTACCGTATTAGCGCAGGACTAGGAAGTGCTGACAAGGCAAGAGGATAGTAACCTTGTCAATAACGTTATGGACCTGGCACTGTTTTCTTCTGGCTCAATTTTAGCTCATTAATATTTTACTCCAAATATCTGCAAGTTTTCTGCAAATTATACAGCCAGACCACTGCCCCCATGTGGAATCTCACCGAGGTCACTGTGACGCCACATGAACACAGGAGTTAGCCTATACCGATCCAAATGCAGAATCCTGGCCTAAAAACTCGGAACAGAAACTGATTTTACAGTTTTGAATGGCTTTAATGTTTAGTGATTTTCTGTTCATGATAGTTTCCCAGATGAGATTTTATATAAAGAAGAGCAGTTGGAGATGCTGAGGCATAGTCTCTGATTTGTCTTTTGCATTTTTAGACTGAATGATCTTCATTTTCTTTATTAGAATTTACCTCAGTTGAAAATTAGAATCTAATTTTCTCTGATTATAATGTCTTAATATACCATAATCTGTCTTTGAACTTTGTACATCACACACAGTAATTAAGGTGAAAATGGTGTTACTTCATTTCTAGACTTTGACTGTTATACATTAATGGCTCAGAGTTTAATCATGATGTCAATTAAGTGGGCTAATTATTAAATTAATTAAATTAAATATTAAACGGGAATTAAAATACAGACATTTTATTCCAATTAATCTTTTCTAGACGTTTTCTTTGTGTTGTTGCTCTTTTCAAACTTTGCCTCTTTTAATATTATCTATGCTATACCAATCAAAAAAGTCTGTTGTTGAATGGATTAATGATTAACTTATGATCAATGGACTCAGGGATCTGTGGGAGTATAGTTAAATTTTTTTAATTATTATTTTTGTTAATTTATTTGTCCAGTGATTGATTAAAATAAATTCTATTATGTATACATCTGAGATGTAGAAGGGCTCCTTGCACAAACATGCATAAGTAATTGTGAAAAAGACATATGCGCAAGTGAAAACCCCTGTTGTTCACAGCTAGAATATTTCAGGGCTTTATTTTCAAACAATGAAATATGACTTAATAAATTCCATTGTAACTACCCATAATAGGTGTTCATGTGCTCAAAATGAATACATTACTATAATTGCATTTTACACTCAAATTTGGTATTTATTCATAACACTGAATTATTTTACATATATATATCCTACCCATCAGTGGTATACCCAAATATCCTATCCATCACACACACACCCCACTGATCGCTAGGCTATTTGGAATATAGCACTGTATTTGAACTTGTAGATGATTTTAAATATAGTGCTGACCATGGTACTCTGTAACATGCTAATGTGGCTTGCAGTGTGTTGCTCGCAGTACACGGTATTTAATGCCATCCAGTATGATCACAGGTGGATTATATGAGCAGTATGATCATGATTGTAACATTTTTCTACTAGTTATGCTGGAAAAGGCACCAGCATCATGGACTTTGTTTCAGAAAGAATGTGAAATATCATCTCCTAACTTTGCAGAACCTCTGCTCTTATAGCAAAGGACAATGCAGCAGCAATCTAGTAATATTATGGGAGTTAAAGCTTCTGGTTATGATTACTTCCACTGAAACTTTGACTTCCAATTATTGTGGGCCTACATAGCATGCACAATTATGCACCATATCTTGAATATTGGAAGTTTCATGTGCCACACCTACGTATTTCTATTGCCAATGTGTCATGAATTTTTGGAGGAATATGGGTGACATTTATGCTGCTTTCAATGTTACAGCTTCATCTCCTATTCATTTCTATGGTGACTCAACACACTCCCCTCTCCATGTGAATGAGCTCCAAAAGGGCCACAGATATGTGACCTAAAAACTACATGGATTTATCATTTCCTTAAACCTTCCCACAGAGTCCTCTATTTGCCTTGGTTACTGGGCATTGCTTGAAATGTTCTTCTTTAAAATAATTTTTTTAGCTAAGTCTGAACAGTCACCTTTTTCTCAAAGTATTTTCAAGTCCTTTCTCCTTGCAGTATGGAAATAGATGTTGTAGGCTGTCCATCACCAGAAAAAAAATCACAGCTACATGAATGTATACTGGCATCGGTTTTAGGCATAGATTTTAAGTATGATCATGACTGCATAAGAATGAATATAGGCAGATTACTTCAAGTCTCAAAACACTTTCAAGCTGCAGAATCCTCTTTTATTCTAATGTTCCTGTTATTGTCAATTTTAATTCTTCCACATTCTCTTCTACTGATGTTTCAGAATGCTTTGGGCCAGTGGTGCAAGATGCATACACTGGCTCTGTAGGTGCCTGTTATGTGTTTTTAGTCACTTATCTATGTTTGTAAGGTGCGATGTGAAATTAAAGTGCTACATGTATTTTTAAATAATTATACCAAACTCAGAACATTTAATACAGTCATCAAAACTGGTGAACTACAAGATCAGAACTTCATTAAATATGTTTGTTACTGGAGTCTGGAAGAAAAAGCTATGCCTCTCTGTAAAAAGGGTGATAGAAGAATTTTAACAAATGAATATTTTCTTTCATTAATATTAATAAATAGTTTCTACAGTTTGAAACAGCTGTGGAATAAAATGTGTGTGTAAAAGTGCTTCTTTAAAAATACTGTCCACTGCCAACCTGTAAAACTGACTTTTTCAATACGATCCTAAGATTAGTATATAAAAATGAAAATAACTGGATCATTTTAAACTATTCCTTGCAATTTCCATTGTTTTTGTTTTCCATTTGTTGGAGGAGTTGTGCTTTTGTGCCCAGTGTCTATTTTAATTGATTCCTAACTTTAAGATATCTGTGCCAAAAGTGCTATATATGACGTCTAGGAGACCATTATATGAACATCATGACAAACTATGTCTTGTGCATGTAAACAGAACCTTGAAATCTGTTCCTTTAGATATCTGCAGTTTTGTTTGTTATTCTGTATTATACATCTATTGTATTTTGTGTAGCTGTGACTTCATGCATACCCAATCTTTACAACAAACCAGTAGCCCAGTCTTGCAGTCTTTACTCAATCAAAATGTTCAATAAAGTTAATGTACACTTAGCCTGAAAAAAAGATTTGTTGGACTGGGCCCAAACTTTGAATTTTAGTCACTTAACTTCATAATGGACAGAAGGAAATAAGAGCAATAATAAAGAGCCTTCAATTTTCTGGAATATTAGCCCATTTTAATATGTGTAAGAAACTGAGATTTAGGGCCCAGGCTCCCACTGATGTCAATGGGAGTTGAGCTGGGCTAATACTCAGCATGAAAAAGTAGAATATTTGCTATGATTTAGCCCTTTTACCATTAATGGCACAAAAGATCCAGAAGGCCATTAATTTTCTCCCTTCATTAAATAATCTACCAGTGTAGCCAGTTTCTACAGTGAACTCCTCCTCCTGCAGCCTTGGCATTGGGCCCTTGTAAGGGGCAGGATGGGAATGTGGCAAAAGTGTTACTGTGCCCCAGCTATTCTCCACTGGTGGATGGCCTGTTGTGATCAATAGTCAGCTGGGCTACTTTAAAGTGTGTGGGCCCAAGAACTGGCATCAGAAATCGGGAGTCTCAATCTAGGCACAGATAAGGCTTTATCTACACACAAAAACGGTACTGATTTAACGAAATCAGTTTAGAAACTGATGTAATTAAATCAGCTCAACCCCCTAGTGTGAATATTCTGAAATAGAATTAGGAGTGTCTACAAAAAGGGGATGCACCAACTAAAAAACATAGAATCATAGAAGACTAGAGTTGGAAGAGACCTCAGGAGTCATCTAGTTCAACCACCCTGCTCAAAGCAGGACCAACCACAACTAAATCATCCCAGCCAGGGCTTTGTCAACCTGGGCTTCAAAAACCTCCCTAGATAACCCATTCCAGTGCTTCACCACACTCATAGTGAAATAGTGTTTCCTAATATCCAACCTAGACCTCCCCCACTGCAACTTGAGACCATTGATCCTTATTCTGTCATCTGCCACCACTGAGAACAGCCTAGCTCCATCCTCTTTGGAACCGCCTTGAGGGAGTTGAAGACTGCTATCAAATCCCCCCTCACTTTTCTCCAGACTAAATAAGCCCAGGTCCCTCAGCCTCTCCTCATAAGTCTTCTGCCCCAGCCCCCTAATCATTTTTGTTGCCTCTCTTACATACAGTGCAACTCCTCCACCTTTTCTCCCACGCCTATATTTTCTGAACAGTTTATACCCATCCATGACAGTGCTCCAGTCATGTGAGCTACCCCACCAAGTCTCTATTATTCCAATCACATCATAGTTCCTTGACTGTGCCAGGAATTCCAGTTATTCCTGTTTGTTTCCCAGGCTTCTTGCATTCGAGTACAGGCACCTAAGATAACTAGCCGATTGCCCTACTTTCTCAGTATGCATCAGGAGGCTTTCCCTGTTGCACCCTCCTCCTTGTGTTTCCTCCCAGTATCCCACTTCCCCTACCTCTGGGCTTAAGTCACCATCCCCCAGCGAACCTAGTTTAAAGCCCTCCTTAATAGGTTAGCAAGCTTACATAAGTTGCTCCGCTGATTTTGGTAAATTAATACCGTCTTTGGGTGCAGACAAGACCTAAAATTCTGCCTATTGAGAATAACTAATCCATTGGTTAACCTGAATGGGCAGCATTTTGAGAGTCTTTTATTCGTTCTTTTTGGAGTGGAATACAGGGGGAAAATTGAAATTACTTAAAGAATATGAACTGGGCAGGCTCCACGTTTAGGTAACTGGCACACTTGGACCCAATACCACAGTCCTTTCCTAGTCAAATTTCCAGGTGGCTTCATGAAGACATCTTCAGGACTGTTTCCTGAGTAGGGACGATAGGTTCAATACTGCAAGGTGCTGAGTGCGCTCTGTGAAGTGCTAAGTGCCTCAACTCCCACTGACTTCAATTTATTTTTCACTCCCACTGATTTCAAACCTCTTCAAACTGAGGGTGATCTTTTAGGATCAGGCCCTGAACTAGGACTGCAGGGTGAGCACTTCATTGGTTATGTACACCAGTAATTAATGGTATTGTTTGTTTGTTTTTAGGGCACATTGAATCCCTATTGTGTGCTGTGGGATGATTCGAGAATGTAAGTGACAGATGTTTGCTTCTATTACTGTGGATTAAATATTCCAAAACACGTAAAAATATTTAATTTGCCAGACAGTCAACAGTGGTCATTATGAGGGCATGGAAAATGTGCAATTCACAGAGTGAAATTATTTCCTTTCCATACCCTGCAGTCATATTGTAATGCAGATTTGAAAGACAGTTTGTTTGTTTTTTCTGTTATTAATCCTGAATTAACAGAATATCTCACCAACAACTATCATAGAGTTTAAGGCCAGAAGGGATCACCAGATCATCTAATCTGACCTCCTGTATATCACAAGCCACCAACACTACCAAATGCCCACACACTAAACCCAACAACCCAAATTAGACCAAAGTATTACAGACTATATTAGACTAGTCTGTTATGTGCCACATGCAGCGAATAAAAGGGACTGAGATGCACCAGTCCTTGAGCCCCTGCAGTGAAAGGGAATTGATTAATTGAGATATACCCATGCGGCTGAGGAAGCTGAAGCTGCTGAAAGGTTTGAAATATTGGGAATACCGTGGGAGATATATTACTCATCAGTAGGTGGGACCATCAAAGAGTCATGATAAATACAATTTATATGGCTTTGCAATTTATCACATGGATTTCACCACCATCTGGTATGCATGTATAGGCACACTCTTTTATGAGAAGGTACTTTTTGTCTTGCTTCTGCATGTAAACTGATCACTTACCAGAGGTACAAAAAGCAGTCATTTGCTCTATAGTTCCCCAAAATATTTCCCCCCAGTCATTTTTGGAAAAGGTGGGGATCTAGGGACTTAGTATTAACTGTGAGGGCATTTTATGATTCATGATGACTTTCTTTTGGCCTGATAATTACTTGTGTTTGGGGCATTTTATTTGAGTCCATTTGATTATATTATGTATGGAATTTGTATTCTAATGTTGTGAGTTTTAAATTAATGCAAAAGCTCCCAGCACAATGGACAGATTCTTATCATTTATAAATCTAAATAAATAAATATGTACAACATTATACAATTAGCTGGGTGCCTTGGGTTGTTGGCTTGTTTTGTGTTTTGTTTTGTGTTCACTTTCCTCTAAAGCATCAGGAATTTGCTATTGCAGAAGCAGGAGACCAGATATTATGGATAAATGGTCTGATCTAGTGTTGAAAATCATGTGGAGCTCTGTTCTGCTCACATTCTTCAAAAATGGCTAAGTTCTTCACAACTCAAATTTCACAAGAACTTTGGGGATCAATCCAACAAGAAAGTAGACAGCATTTAGTAAAAGATGCTTAGCTAATCACTGTTCCACAACAGAAAAAAAAAGGTGCTTTAAATTAAGTGTTTTTCAGATACGGTAAATGTTTGCCTTTACCATCTACATCAGGTAGCTATAACTGCTGAAATTTTTAACCGTGTTCCTGGCAAGTTGCCCAGATCTTAATCTCAATGCACTACCATTCCATATGTGGTAAATTATATGTTTCTCTGGTGATGCTCTCAATTTAATATATGCTCCAGAAGTGGGTGAAACTTTCTTTTCCTGGATTTTAAACATTCTGCACAGGCTATTGTTCAATGATTAATAGCTCTTTCTTCATACATTCATGGAGAAGCCCCTGAATCTATACTGTGAGCTGTCTGATCAAGTCTGGCTGTGCATTCTTGTTGCATTTTTATGGTGAATCTTTCTTCTACTATTCTTATTATGTGGGTGTATGTGTGGTATGTCTAAGTGTTTGGAGAAATTATGTTTTATTTCATTCCTATCTGTGGAATAGAATTATATAACTTTTTTTATCTAGATAACTTTTTAGAAGGCTTTCCTTTTATCTATCAGGCTGACAGGCTTGCTGTCTGTCTATCTGCATCTAGTTATTGTTTTTGCATAACATTAAGACAGGTACAACTAACTACATAAAGGATCATAGCATGAATTATATATGTTAAAATACAATTTCTCATAGTGGTGCAGCATTCGTTTTGGCTGACACTTCCAAAATATGCAGTACCTTTATTATGCTGATTTAGAATGGGGTTCTTTAGAGGTTTGGCTATTCCTTCAGTGTCTCCACTTTCCCAGATGATTATCTGAGAAGCATCAACAGCAGAATGTATGACAGTGGAAGTTTATTTTTTTTCTCTGGAATTTGTGTGACCATTTTAACCTCTGCATTTCATTCCAGTTTTGGCCTTCCATAAAATTTTGGGATGCTGAATGTTTTTCTCAGCAAATCATGTGAAAACATATAAAGTATTTTTGATTGAAATTCTGAGCTGAATTGGTCCACTGTCTGAAAGCTTTTGAAAAAGAAATCCTCTCCTCGCCACCAAATTCCTTCACATGAGCAAAGAAAGATTTAAAGCAACTGCTGTCACAAACTGCAAGCAGTACATTGGACCCATATTCATTCAAGACACAGGGAGGAGAGGAACCAGTCAACCACCCATCTATCACCTCACATCCTTCACCATGTGCAACAGCTAACAAGCAGTGTGCAATATAACACACTGCTACAATGAGGGTACCTTTCTCACTGTTCGGTGCCAGTGCCATTTACAGATACAGTATCAGTGGTCTGAAAATTGGTCCACATAGGGCTTGCCATACTGGATTAGACCAGTGGTCTACCTAGTCTAGTGTCCTGACTGGCACTGACCTTCAGAAGAAAGTGCAAAAAAGCCAACAGTGATATAAATAGAATAAACTGTCCATAAGTAGGGCCCTACCAAATTCACAGTCCATTTAGGTCAATTTCACAGTCATGGGATTTTTAAAATAGTAAATTTCATGATTTCAGCTATTTAAATCTGAAATTTCACAATGCTGTAATTGTAGGGGTCCTGACCCAAAAAGGAGTTCGGGGGAGGGGGGAGGTTATTGTAGGGGGGGGTTGTGGTACTGCTACCCTTACTTCAGCACTGCCTTCAGACCTGGGCAGCTGGAGAAAGGGGGCTGCTGGCCAAGAGCCCAGCTCTGAAGGCAGAGCCGCCATCAGCAGCAGTGCAGAAGGATGGCATGGTATGGTATTGCCACCCTTACTTCTGCGCTGCTGCTTGCAGAGCTTGGCTCTCAGTCAGCAGCCGCCACTCTCCAGCCACATGGTAAGGTATTGTCACCCTTACTTCTGTCCTGCTGCTGGTGGAGCACTGCCTTCAAAGCTGGGCAAATGGCCAACATCCGCCATTTTCCAGCCACCCAGCTCTGAAGGCAGTGCAGAAATAAGGGTGGCAATACTGCAACCCCCCTAAAATAACCTTACAAAACCCCTGAAACTCCCTTTTGGGTCAGAACCCCCAATTTGAGAAACACTGGTCTACCCCATGAAATCTGTATAGTATAGAATAAAGGCACACAAAAGACCAGATTTTATGGGGGGAGACCAGATGTCATGGTCTGTGATGTGTTTTTCATGTCCATGAATTTGGTAGGTATGCATAAGTGATATTTTCATAATCTTTTACTCATCTGACCAAAGGCAATGTTTCTTAATTTCAATTAGTGGTTTAATTATGCTCAGTAGGACTGGACGGGAGCTCAATATATAATCAGTCAAGTCCCCTGCACTGAATTCAGGACTAAATAATAACTAGACCATTCCTGACAGGTGTCTGTCTACGCTGTTCTTAAAAGCCTCCAGTGACAGACATTCCACAACGTTCCTAGGCAATTTGTTCCAGTGCTTAACTACCCTGGCAGATCCCTTTCTGCAGTACTGCTTCCTGGGCAGTCATTTCCCATTTTGTATGTGTGCAACAAATTGTTGATTGTTCCTTCCTAAGTGGAGTACTTTATATTTGTCCGTATTGAATTTCATCCTATTTATTTCAAACCATTTCTCCAGTTTGTCCTGATAATTTTGAATTTTAATACTATTCTCCAAAGTACTTGTAACCTCTCCTAGATTGGTGTTGCAACCTGAGTAATGATAAGGAGGGGGGGAAGCAAGAAATAACAGCCTCAGAAGCAATCTGGTACATATGATGCTGCAGCTGTTTCCCTGTCTTCTGAATGGCCAAGGCACTTGCCCTGATACTGTTTCTCCATCCATTGTCAGCCACCTTGGCCACTGACATTGAGTCACGACACTTCATTACCTTCCTGTTCCTTCTCGCTATTAATGGAGGCTTAGTCATATGTCCCCAGATGAAATGACATCAGAATTTCCCTCTTCAAATTAGGACCACCATCAGCCTACCCTCTAATTCCGATATCGGCTTCCCTGATTGTTCGACCTTCCCGAATACATTTGTTAAACTAGAGCTAAAGTTGCACATCAGTTCACTGGGGTTTACCAATAGAAGTGCTTAGCTAGGAGATGACCAGTGTTGCAGGAACTCTGCTATGACCCCTGCCCTGGGCTCCCAGGATCCATTTGCTATGCCTTGGTAGCTCTTTTGGAGAAATGCCTATTCCTTGTTTTGTATGTAGAATCAACATTGCCAACTCTCCATTTTGTGCAGAAATCCTCTGATGCTGCAACAGAACAGAGGAAATCTCTGATCTTTCTGGAAGACTCTATGTTCCGTTCGGAACTGGAAATAATAGATGTAGAATCTCATATACTAGAAAAGTATCAGGTACTAAGGCTGAATCCTGGTGTGTCTAGATGAGGATAGCTTAGCAGTGAAAGGTCACTATACTCCAGCTTTGCACTCCTCCAGTGCTGGAGCCATTCTGTTTAGGTCTGGTCCCCATTATGGCATCTGGGGATCTCTGAAGGATGTCCAAGCTATATCCCTGTGCTTGCTGCAGAGAGGGATAACATCATGGGAGCTTTTATGCTATCTGTGTGCTATCTGAGGATTTTCCCCTATGCTGAGAGGCTCCTTCTCTGGCCAGTGAGGCTGGCCTTAGGGAAGTTTTGCATAAGTGGGGCAGGGCAAAACTATTGTAACTCACAAAGGGATCTGAAGTTGGGTTTTATTGGCTAGCTCAGCAAAACTAGTCCAAATGTCTTCTGCCGATACTCCTGAGAATATTGGCTGTGTCAAGTCAATCAAGAAACCAGGAGAAATGTGACAAAACTCAACCAGCCCAGCTCAAAACTAATAAATAGCCCACAAAACCTGCATTTAAATATGTACTAACAAAAATGACAAAAACTGAATTTAAAATTTTAATATATAGCATTTGGAAAGACATTCTTTTTCACAAAAATTTGAGTGTTTTGAATTTCAAGTCTGAAATTGCACAGCACTCATAAATACCACTTTGGATAATTTTATTTTTCTTGCAAGATCGTACTCATATAAGACTCATTCCCTATGTGCACCTTTATTCTTTTCGTGTCTTCAAACTGGCTCTTCTTCCCTGGTCTAAAAAACATCTTCCTTTGCCAAAGACTTTAGTGTTCATGCTGGCTCCTATGTAAGTTCTCAGCCCAATATGCAACTGAGTCATGAGGAGTCTTCTGCAGGTAGTGGAAGGGTTAATTAATCACTCATCTAACTAGATGCCCCTCAAAGAGATGTCCCAGCATGACATTGAGCAGTATGGATGAATGTTATGTGATGCATTGCTAATGTAAGAGTGGCCACCTCGAGTTTGTCAATGACCTCAGATATAATTGAAAGAAAATAATGTGGTTCCATGCAAAAGAAACTGGCCCATTTGTCAGTCATTGGCTTTAGCTGTTTAACTACATACATATGCCTATGGCAATCACATTGGAGCAAGAGAAAAAAAGGAACTAAAGTGAACAAAGTCACAGCTTCATTCACATGAGATAGTTTTAGTAGTGGAAGACTCCAGCTACTGGGAGTAAAAAGAGACTTGGGCATTATTTTCAGTGTTGTAAGCAGATCCTATTTTAATATCTAAGATGTCCTACTAAAAAGATACATTTTTTGCTTATGCCTCAACCAATGCTTCAGTGAAAGTGAGCTAACCAAGAGCTATGTGTACTTACCATTCCTTGGGAGATCTTATAAAAATGAGGAAGGGTGATTTAGTGGGTAGGACAAGTGACTTGGACTTGGATTCAGGACACCTAGGTTCAATTCCAGGCAAAGACTCCCTGTATGACATGTATGCCAACAAGTTAAAAAAGTATGGATTGGATGAATGGACTATTAAGTGGATAGAAATCATTGGGCTCAACAGGTAGTGATCAATGCCTCAGTGTCTAATTGGTAGCCGGATTTTAGTGCAGTGCCAAAGGGTCTGTCCTGGAGTCAGTTTTGTTCAACATCTTCATTAATGATCTGGATGATGGGATGGATTGCACCCTCAGCAAGTTTGCGGATGACACTAAGCTTGGGGGAGAGGTAGATACACTGGAGGATTGGGATAGGGTCCAGAGTGACCTAGACAAATTGGAGGATTGGGCCAAAAGAAATCTGATGAGGTTCAACAAGGAGAAGTGCAGAGTCCTGCACTTAGGATGAAAGAATTCCATGCACTGCTACATGCTGTGGACTGAATGGCTAAGCGGCAGTTCTGCGGAAAAGGACCTGGGGATTACAGTGGGCAAGAAGATGGATATAAGTCAACAGTGTGCCCTTGTTGCCAAGAAGGCTAACGGCATATTGGGCTGCATTAGTAGGAGCATTGCCAGCAGATCAAGGGAAGTGATTATTCCCCTCTATTCAGCACTGGTGAGGCCACATCTGGAGTACAACATCCAATTTTGGTCTCCCCCCCCACCCAACTTGGCTGTTCTCAGTGGTGGCAGATGACCGAACAAGGAGCAATGGTTTCAAGTTCCAGTGGGAGACGTCTAGGTTGGATATTAGGAAACACTATTTCACTAGGAGTGTGGTGAAGCAATGGAATGGGTTATCTAGGGAGGTGGTGGAATCTCGATCCTTAGAGGTTTTTAAGATCAGGCTTGAAAAAGCCCTTGCTGGGATGATTTAGTTGGTGTTGGTCCTGCTTTGAGCAGGGGGTTGGACTAGATGACATCTTGAGGTTTCTTCCAACCCTAATCTTCTATAATTCTATGTCCTTGGGCAAGTCACATCATCTACCGTGTGCCTCAGTTCCCCATCTGTAAAGTGGTGGTAATAGTGCTTCCCTACCTCACTGGGGGTTGTGAGGCTAAAATCTGTTAATGATGGAGTGGTACTCTGCCACTATCATGAACTGGGCAATATGAGTACATAGATAGACAGAATGACATAATGCATCACATGGTTTTCAGTGAGCACTGACCAACTTTTTAAAAACTCAGATAATATTTTTTCTTTTAGTAGTAGGTGTTACTTTTTGGCAGGCAATATGTCACATCTGCTGCTTGCCCTTAAAATCGCCCTTGACTCGTTAAGGAAAGGATTACTACCATTTGGTGGTCCTTCCCTGCCAATTTCTGCAGCAAAGATGAGATAACAGTATGGCACATTTTCATTTGTCCATATGGCATATATCTGTCATAGCACCATGTGCCCCTGAATACCCAATTGTCTGGAGGGCACCAGAGAAGCAATTAAATATTTTTTTTATTACCTTAAAGGTTTTGTTCAGGTTCGGCGTGAGTTTTGGCCAGTCTGATTTGTTCCATTTTCTTTTTCCAATCAGGTTCACCCATTTCTAATTTACACTGACAGGAGTTCATACCTTTACCCTAAATGTGTGGCAAATTATGAATATCTGCAAGCAAAAAATGAATTGTGATATTCTACAAATTTCAGGAATTCACTCCAGGCCAAAATTTTGGTGTTTCTGCCAGTAAAAATATATTCATGGCGAAAAATATTTTTTTAAAAATCTACTAGCTCCAATAATGGTTGGCTTTTTTTCAAATTTGTGCATTTTTTCATTTTGCCATTTTTCTTAAAGTGAAAATAGCTTCTTTTAGAAAAAATGAACGTGAAAACAAGATTTTCCCACAGTTTTGCCTGCAATGTAAATGGTTTCTCATAACTCTACTGTACCCACAGACTTATAACTTATTAGCATGATAATTTCGTGTTGCTAAAATTGAAATGGATCATTGATCTGTCTCTCCCGCCTCCTCTCTTTCTTCTTTAAAATTGGGTGATAATGGGTCTAAATCACTTTTTGCTTTTTACTTTCAGGCCAGTTTTGCCACCTTTTGAAAAGATTCAGGAAGAGACTTTGAAAATCAAGACAAAGGTGTCTCAAACTGAACATCTTAAAATTGAGACACCCAAAATCAGTGGTGACTTTTGAGGAAAAAAAAATAGCACAAATCTTACTTTACATGTCCATGTAAAGTAATATTTAATGGTATTCTTCTGGCCAAAAGGGCAGTAGAACAGGGCTACATTTTTCTATAAGTAAAATAAAAACTTATTGAAAATGACAAAAGTGTACAAAAATGAATATAGTTGACTTCTTTGGAACTATAACCGCTTACACCAACCGAGGCTCTGCCTGTTACATTGACTTAAGTTGGAATAGTGGGTGCCCAACCTTTAGGAAAATTAGACTCTTGTTGTCTTGAGCTGAGCTGCTTTTAAACTATAGCTGCTTTTAGAAATTTTTGGCTTCCAGCCTAGTGAATAAAAGTCCACCCAAAGTCCACCTTCCTTGTGACTGATGAGTCAATCCCAGATTTAAAGCTTCCATGTTTGTGTTTATGATATCTGTTCAATATCTTCATCAACGACTTAGATATTGGCATAGAAAGTACGCTTATTAAGTTTGCGGATGATACCAAACTGGGAGGGATTGCAACTGCTTTGGAGGACAGGGTCATAATTCAAAATGATCTGGACAAATTGGAGAAATGGTCTGAGTTAAACAGGATGAAGTTTAACAAAGACAAATTTAAAGTGCTCCACTTAGGAAGGAAAAATCCGTTTCACACATACAGAATGGGAAGAGACTGTCTAGGAAGGAGTACGGCAGAAAGGGATCTAGGGGTTATAGTGGACCACAAGCTAAATATGAGTCAACAGTGTGATGCTGTTGCAAAAAAAGCAAACATGATTCTGGGATGTATTAACAGGTGTGTTGTGAGCAAGACACGAGAACTCATTCTTCCGCTCTACTCTGCTCTGGTTAGGCCTCAGCTGGAGTATTGTGTCCAGTTCTAGGCACCGCATTTCAAGAAAGATGTGGAGAAATTGGAGAGGGTCCGGAGAAGAGCAACAAGAATGATTAAAGGTCTTGAGAACATGACCTATGAAGGAAGGCTGAAAGAATTGGGTTTGTTTAGTTTGGAAAAGAGAAGACTGAGAGGGGACATGATAGCAGTTTTCAGGTATCTAAAAGGGTGTCATAAGGAGGAGGGAGAAAACTTGTTCGCCTTAGCCTCTAAGGATAGAACCAGAAGCAATGGGTTTAAACTGCAGCAAGGGAGGTCTAGGTTGGACATTAGGAAAAAGTTCCTAACTGTCAGGGTGGTTAAACACTGGAATAAATTGCCTAGGGAGGTTGTGGAATCTCCATCTCTGGAGATATTTAAGAGTAGGTTAGATAAATGTCTATCAGGGATGGTCTAGACAGTATTTGGTCCTGCCATGTGGGCAGGGGACTGGACTCGATGACCTCTCGAGGTCCCTTCCAGTCCTAGAATCTATGAATCTATGAATTCTCCATGGCCAAGTTAACTATAAATGTACCTTACTTAAAAGATAATTGTTCCCTCATAAAACTATCTTTATAAATAGCTTTATAGAACTTTGTATGGATGAATCTGTAAATACCACATTACATATTCAGAAATTTCTTATTGTCCTGCAGAAAAGTGCTCAACTAAGACCCCAGTTCTAAGGAGTAACATACTCTGCAAGTAGCCCCTCTGATTTCAGTGCGCAGATACTTGTGGAATAGAAGGACTGACCCAAAGTCCACCGAAGTTAATAAAAAGACTCCCATTCACTTGAGTAGGCTTGTATCAGGCAATAAGTTACTGCTTAACATGCAGGGATGAGGGTGGGAATCAGGCCTTACTATGGATATTTTTTAAAACATGATTGTGATGACTAATAACATTATACTGTGATGCAGAAGAACTTATTCCACTAACATTCTGCACATCTTTTACTAGAGAAAATTGAGGCTTTCTATTTAAAAAAAAAGAGAGAGAGATCTTTTTGATTTAAATAATTATAAAATGAATCAGTATATATGGGAGGAATTCATAATTTAGGCCCTTATTGGCACACTGCCTTTCAGTAACACCTACACTTCTCTGAATAGGGAGATGCATTTCCTGCTAAGAATTACAGCTAAAAGAGGAAATTAATTTCATCATTGCTGATAATTTTTAATTACTGCTGCTAAGTGATGAATCAATCTCATTTTGTGAAGAACACAATTGCTATTTATTGCTTGTGTATACATATATATTGTGGGAACTAAAAATAATGGGGGGGGTTGAGATGTCAGGCAGGTATAATTTTGAAATGTAGATAAAAAAGGGTTAGTTGGTGCAGGTTTGCTCTCGAGTTTTAAAGATTGGAATATAATCTTCAATTTTGAAACACAACATCCTTACTTGACTTTAATCTGTTGGTGGGTTTGTAGTGCAATATGAGAACAGAAGATAATAGTCTAATATCTTGAAGTAAGGATGAGGACAGGACAGAAGTGTATCACAATTTAATTGTACCATCTGTGTTTCCAATAAAAATGGAAAGGGTGAATTCATGAGCTTAACTAAGAGAGATAGGAGATAAATTTCAATTAGAGTCCCTATTTTACATATTAATGGTCACTGTGGCATGCTGAGGGGACGGCATCTGTGCCTACTACCTGGTCTTGGAATTTGATTGAAACTAGTAGGAAAACACAGTACATGCATATATCTCTGCCGAGAGCTCTTCTGACACTGTGGTGAATAAAACACTGTACCTAGGTGGAGGGGTTAGTTCTCATGATGTCACTTGGACAGTGAGGCCACCAAAGACATTATGTGACTCTCTGATGTTCTGTCCTGAATCAAATCTGTCACATTACAGTGTAGAGTGCTTGTGAAGGACTAGTGTCTGTTGACACTGTCCAGCCATCATATTTTAAGTCTTCTAGTGGGTCTTTCCATCCTTCTTTCATTGAGTCATAGTCAAAGAAGATTCTCACAGGGAAGTTGGTAGCCATTCAGAGCAGAAGTCCATACCACCTAAAGAACTTTGGGTGGCTGTTCGAGAGAGCCGGACCAGTTTAGTTAGAACACTGATCTCTTCATTCAACTTGAATTCACACCATATGATGTTTTTGATCATTCAGCAATGGTATCCAACCTCTTTTCAATATTGACAATGAGAGGCCATGTTTCAGTCCCACAGGTCAAAACACGGACCACTCGGCTTCATCTCTCTGCTTATCGGGGTGTTTGGTTCACAAACGATGTTGTTGATGAAGCACCCCATTACTGAAGATGCTTTTGCAGTGAGGGCTTTAAGTTCTTCTGAAAGCCACCCATGTCATCACCAACAGATCCAGTGAAATCCCCAGTACTCTCTGCTGGGTTGTGTCCCACTAAGATGCTGAAGCCCTCAGACTGTTTGAAATTGCTGATTTGAAGAGTTTTTGTTTTACCCCAATTAATATTCAGGCCAATTCTTGCCACTGAGCTTTCCAGGGTTTTAAGTGCTGCAACTAGCTCATCCATTGATTCATCAACTACCACTATGTCATCAGCAAAATTGTTCTTAGAATCAAGGCATATGCCTAAGATGCATTTACTAAGGGTATGTCTACACTAGAAATGTAAGTCAACCTATATTAGTAATTACTGTAGTGGTGCATGTCCACACTACCCTCCTTGGGTCAGTGATGCATGTCCTCACCAAGAGCGCTTCCACCGACCTAAGAAGGGGAAGTGTATGGAGCTCCACTGGAAGCTCCCTGCTGGGAGCCTGGCTGCCCCACAGGCTCATGGGCTCCCTGCTGGCTGGCCCCCCTCTGCTCCCTGTTAGGTTGACATATGTTTCCTGTTACACTGCTGTTTATAGCCGTGTAGTGTCCCCTTACCTCCCTGCTGCTGGAGTTTCCTCTCTGCAGGAATAGACTCCCCCAGCAGGGAAAAGGTCAGGGGATGGCAGTAGTGTTCCAGCAATGGGGAAAGGCTCTGTCAGTTCTCCAGCACTGGCAGGGCCGGCTCTAGGTTTTCTGCTGCCCCAAGCAAAAAAAATTTTGACTGCCCTCTTCCCCGCCCTCCCCCCACACACACCCTCCTGCCGCCCCAGCCCTGGATCACTGGTAACTCGCTCCCAGGGCAGGTCATTCAGCAGGAATTTTGGATGTGCACAGAACACAGACAGGATTGGTTCCCATATGGTTACAGAACTGCAGTAAAGTGGAACAATTTTCAGCTTGTATGATTGAAGGCTACCTAGAGGCATATTATAAGACTGTCCTACATAAATGAGGAAAAGTTGAGGTGCCTTTATTATTCTTTTGTTCCATTCTTTGTTTCTATGGGGAATTTGCCAATGCAATATCACTGTCTTCCTTTTAAACAAATAAAACTAAAATTTAATAATAATAATAATTAATAATAAAAAAAGCAATGGCTGTTGAAAATAGCAATTCCAGTCCTAATAACCACTGGGAAGCATTTATTGCTCAATTTTATCCTACTTTTTCTACAGCAAGTTACAGTGGATCAGTATATTTGATTTGGGAGAAATGAAGTAACAGCTGCCCAAATTGAGCTTGAGCACTCCTGAATTTTGAGGGTGTTCAAATCTGGAAGGCAGGTGCTGGATTCCCTTTCTGAATATTAGCTAAATCTGGAAAAGAAAAGTCAATTGCTGCTTCCATGGCTCAGAAGTGTAAATCCTCTTATGTGCCTGGTACTGTATCTAAAGCTGCCCAGTCTAGTAGAACCTCCCCTCCCTTACTTCTCATTTTAAATTCTAGTGGGATCCACGTACCTGCCTTGCTAGGCTTCAGATAGAGTGGTGCAATGTCCATTTAGTCCACCCAATTCTTTCTTTGGGGGAGGTCCCAGGGCTGGGACGGCAGGATGTGCGGGGGCGGGGGAAGAGCCCATGCTGGGGCGGCAGGACGTGCAGGTGGGGGCCAGAGCTGGGGCAGCAGGAGTGCGGGTGCAGGGGGAGAGAGAAGAGCCCAGGGCTGGGGTGACAGGAGATGCGGGTAGGGGGAGAGCCCAGGCCTGGGGCAGCAGGAGGTGTGGGTGGGGGCCAGAGCTGGGGCGGCAGAGGGTGCGGGGGGGGGGGGAGAAGAGCCCAGTGCTGGGGTGGCAGGGGGGGGTGCAGGTGGGGGCCAGAGATGAGGCAGCCGGGGGTGTGGGCAGGGGAGAGTCCAGGGCTGGGGCAACACAAGGGTGCGGGGGGAGCCCAGGGCTGTGGTGGGGGGGCGGCAAAAAACTTAGAGCTGGTTCTGTTCCTAACATTTACAGCAAGCTGCAGCATGAGGTTTCAGTTTTCTACACTCCTTCCCCCTCCCTTTGCTGTTAATTGCGGCCGAGGGAATACTGGGAAATGTAGTTATTTCCCTGCACCAGGGCTGGCTCTATAGGCAGGGAGCTAACCAAGGAACTAGCTCCCAGGGCTCCCTGTTGGTTCTCAGCTCTCATGTTGGATTCTTGCACTCCTGCAAACTTGCCGCCCCAAGCACTTGCTTGCTTTGCTGGTGCCTAGATCCGGCCCTGAGCACTGGAGCCCTTATGCAGGCAAAGGCTCTGGCAGTGGGGAAAGGCTATCAGGTCCCTGCTGCTGGAGCCCTTCCCCACCCAAAAAAAGACTCTGGCAAGGGGGAAGCCTCTGCCAGCTCCCTTCTGCTGGGGCTTTTCCCCTTTGCAGGGAAAGGCTCTGGCAGAAGGGAGGCAGCTGGGAAAGGTTCCAGCAGCTCCCTGCTATTGGAGCCCTTCCTCACCACAGGGAAAGATTCTGGCAGTGGAAAGGCATTGGCAGAGCCTTTCACTGATACACCACAGTGTGGATGCAGCCTTATTTTCACTGTGACTTGTAATTACACATATACTATATACTGCCACCAGTGGAGTGTAGATGTAGCCTAGGAATCACATGCATCTATCCAAAGATGAAGTTTTGCCCATAGAACTTTGCTCTCATTTATAGTGCTGTAAAATTAGGAGTATCTCCACTGAAGTCAGTGGAGTAGATCAGCATTACACTTGTATATGTGAGTTCAGAATTGGACCCAGATGTTCCAGTCTAGTAAAGTATGTAAGCACATGCATAATTTTAAGGACATGAATGGCTCTATTGAAAGTAATGAGAATATTCACATGCTTAAAATTATGCATGTACTTAATTCCTGGACTAGGTCAGGGTGTTAGTCTCTGCTACCTGTTTTTGGAGCCGTGAACTAGAACTGTAAGGCCTATTACCTGCTCTGTGAATATGTCCTATAAAATTTACTAGGAAGGTAAGTAACAGAGTTCTATGGAAATGTAATAAAGACCTAATCAAATTATTCAGAATTCTATGGAAATGTAATAAAGATCTAATCAAATTATTCAGAATTCTATGGAAATGTAATAAAGATCTAATCAAATTATTCTGACATTTTATGGAATATAATAAAATTTGAACTGTCAATAGATTTTTCAACTATCCTCTAGAATTCTGTAGCTGACATATACATTTCTTGTTTTCTACAAGATAGTTTAAAGAACATGTAGAAAGTTTATCATTTCCTCTTTCATTCTCTAGAAGATTTTTTAAGGGAATTTGCTGAGCTTTCCAATCCGCTCAATTTTCAAGACTTTTCTACATGAACAAAACATTTATGACCGTGGACAAAAATTAGAAAATATCCTTTATAGTATCTATCAATGTCTAAACCTTATGGTTTTAACAGAAAACTAAAGTATAAATTGCAACTATAGAGGTGGTGGTTACATAATAAACAACCTGTTAAGGAATATTATGGTACCAATACCGTATGTTTAATAATAGCAATCTGTTTAGTGATATTACTAGCTATTTTTACAAACATCTGAAAAGTAAATCTCGGTTCCACAAAATCATTATTATTTCACAGAAAATATATTGTATTTTAATGTTGTATTTATTACAATTATTAGGTTAGGATACATATTTGCTTTGCAATTTCAGTTTCCTCATCAGCATCATAACTAAAGTTTATGGTAATCATTCATAGAAAAAAGTAATGGATTGCAGACAACTTGGTTTGGTTTCAAAGCTGAAATGAAATGTAAGGGACTGAATTACAAAACGTGCATAAATTGTTTATAGGTAAGTGAAATTATGCTCAATTTTGCACTGTGGCATTGCACGGCATCGGAAGATAGAAAGGCTTTCCGCTAGCATACATATATTCATTTGTAAGAAGTATGGAGAAGAGGACTGTATATAGCTCAATGGGTTATATTTTTCCACTTTCAGAGCTGTGGGTCCAAATGTGGTTGAGTGCCTGGTGAAGCAAGATGGTCATTATTCTACATTACAAAACCATAACACAGTTCAGCAAAAAGTCTAGGATTAGCATAGCAATTATGATAATCATAGCTAATGTTTATTGACAGAGCTTTGAAGTATACATTATACAGTGCCTCCATGTATAATTGACCCTGCTTGTGATGACAGGAGGGTTTGAACCTAGGACTTTTGGTGCTAAAACTGTGCCGCTATTTCAGTGAGAGGACTAAGGGCTTGTCTACACTGCATACTAAATTGGCGCCACTGTGATCAAAGCAGCGGCGTCGATTTCGCGGGTCTGGCGAAGATGCGATGAGTCGATGGGAGAGCACTTTACCATCAACTTCAGAACTCCACCTCCCCGACAAATGGAAGTTAAGTCTGCAGAAGAGCACCTCCCACCGACACAGGATGGTGTAGACACCACGTTAGGTCGATGTAAGCTACGTCGCTCAGGGGGTGATTTTTTCACCCCCCTGAGCGACGTAACTTACATCAACTTAAGCAACAGAGGGTCCTGTGGCACCTTTAAGACTAACAGAAGTATTAGAGCATAAGCTTTCGTGGGTGAATGCCCACAGGACTCTCTGTTGCTTTTTACAGATTCAGACTAACACGGCTACCCCTCTGATAATCAACTTAAGTGTCAGTGTAGATCAGTCCTAAGGCCCCAGCAAAGCACTTAAGCACATCCATATTTAGCAAAGTATTTAAGCATGTATTTACCTTTAAACATATGATTAAATTCCACTGACTTCACTGGGAGCTAAGCAGATACTTAAACGCTTTGGTGAATCAAGGCCTATATTCTTCAGGGCTTGTCTTTCTGGTGCCTTAGTCTGCACCAGCAGGGGTGTAAATTCTAATGCACACGAGCAGGCCCGGATTAACTCTCCTGTGGGCTGGGGCTATTAGATTTTGTGGAGCCCCTGGGGGTTTGGAGTGGGGGAATGCACTCAGGGCTGGGGCAGGGGATTGGGTGCAGGAGGGGGTGCAGCTCCAGCTGGGGGATGAGCTCTGTGGTGGGAACAGGATGGGACAGGGGCTTGGGGTGCAGCAGGAGGTTCGGGGTGCGGGCTCTGGGTGAGAGTTTGGATGCAGGAGGGGGCTCCAGGCTGGGGTAAGGAGTTGGGGTGCAGGAGGGAGCGTGGGGTGCAGGCTCCAGCCAGGAGGCATTTCTTTGGGCATTTCCTGGTCGACGGTGAAACAGGACTAAGGCAGAATCCCTGCCTGCCCTGGCTCCGCGCTGCTTTGCTCCCTGAGGTGGCTGGCATGTCCGGCTCCTAGGCAGAGGGGCCAGGCTGCTTTGCACGATGCACGCTGCCCGTGCCCACAGGCGCCGCCACCGCAGCTCCCATTGGCCATGGTACCAGGCCAATGGGAGCTGCAGAGCCAGCGCTGGGGGTAGGGGCAGTGTGCAGAAATTCACTGAATGCCCCTCAAAAAGTTTCAGAAAGTACTTGCTGTTCTGATGTATCTGAACATTCAGACTAATAGTGTGAAATCCATAAAAATAGCTGTACTGCAGTGACAACACTTGGATGTATTAATAGATGTAAAGACTGTTGGCCAGCTTCTGCTGTCCTGACTTGAATTTTGTAGTGTCTTAGCCAGTGATTAGCCTTTGGCCATGCTTACTTATGTTCCATAGTATCTACCCAGCAATCGATAAGGCAGTATTCAGAGTGAGAGTGGCAGACTCTGGCCCCTATAGCAGCAATATTTCTGTGTATTCCAGTTTGTTGTCATGGGTGTGAACCATTCTGTGGATTTTGGTCAGCAGAGTATTAAGTCACCTACTAAAAGAGGGCTAATTATCAATGGACTCCTGTCATTGCACAAAAACATTCACTATATGTGAGAGATTGGTAAAAGAGCTTAGTCTTGAAACTTTAACAAAAGATGTTCAATAAGATTTTAATTCAATGTATTGCCTACAGTGTTATGCTTCTAATTCCCAATCATGAGGGTATCTAAAATCCACCAAGGTCCCAAAATTATATTCTCTTGTTTCCTTATAAGATTAGTTTATTCTGGCCAAATAAAGAAGTAGAATTTATTCCATTGCTCTGTTATCTTATCACAATTACATTTATCTTCCAGTTATTATTGTGTCTTAGCTTTACCATGTGCCATGTTGCAGTTGAATCTAGTCTGGCACTGCCTCCCTGGAGTTACTGATACAATTTGCATTGAATTCTTTTTTTAAAATCACTTCACATTCTCTGTATGAGTTAGTCTGATTGAATTCCATTGAAAGATAAATGCTAGAGGCCAGTGTTATGTTCTCTGTCATTTGACTGAAGGAATATGCTTACTATGAATGCAGTTTCACAGCAACAATAAACAAGAATGAAATATTTAAAATAACTGATTTATTTTTTATTTTCTTAAGTCCTGAATATTTTTTAAAGATAGTAAGGACAATGTTTATACCACTTACCACTTAATATGATTAGAAGATATTTTTCTTAAAATTAAGCTCTGCAGGATGACCAGGCTTAATAAGAATAATACAAATATATCTCAGGATTTAAATATGTTTAAATGGAAGGTAATATGCTAGATGAACAGCTTCAAGAAAAGCAATTTCACTAAAAATGTACTCAGCTGAATAGCTGCCAGATTATGGCTCAATAGATTTTTAGCTAAAGCATTGTTTATTCGTGATGATTTTTTAATGTTATCATCATCTTCTCTGATAAAGTTGAGTAAGAGAGATTTCCTGTATAGCTAGTTAGCTAAATGTAATATACATATGTATTGAAGTGCATGAGCTGGGGATAACATCCTACAATCCATTCCATTATTCTGAGTAATGGAGAAAATGATATTATAATTCTAAATTCCACATGCTTATTACTCCCATTACATCTGTTATCCTAATGGTGCAATTTTGAGCAGCTGGCTTTCCCCTCTGCCCCCCACTATTCTGTGAGAGAAAGGCAAAATGTTTATCTTTTAAGTTACTGACTTGTTCTTGCATATCTCAGAAGTAAGCATGTGTCTAACTTTAAGCATGTGATTTCAATAGGACTACTCATGTGCTTAAAATTAGGCACATGGATTGGGACCATAGGGCCAGATTCTGTCCATCCTTAGTGACATGGATGATTATCTTCCTCCACAAATAGGCCCATTGATTTTAATGGCACTACTTAATAGATCACACATAGGCACACATAGAGCAAAGCATTATTCTAGTTGTGAATAAACAAGACAGAATCAGGCTCATAATGACCTTACCACGTGTGACAAAATTAGAGCTAATCAGATATGAAAATGTCTGTTTAGAAAGTAGGTGAGGCATTTGTTTAATCTTATATTTCTCAAGATTTTTTCAGAGTAATAAGAATGCCTATCCTTTCACTCTAGGCACCCTTGATATAACGTAAAATATAAATTTGTCAAATATAGAACCCCAGTGTAATATCACAACAGCATGAAGATATAAAAATCTGATCTGAGTGACTTTTGACCTCATTAAAACTACCCACTGTCATGCAGCAAGTAATATAAGGAATCCAATCTGAAAAGTAGAATTGGTGTATTCATGAAATACTTTTAATCTCTTTCTAGGTGAATGATACTTTGCAGCATTTACACTATGTAGAAAAAAGTAAATGTTCCTTTTTAATGTAAATCTGTCTTCCTAAACCCCCTTTTCTTCTCTCCTTCCTGTGCATGGCCACCTGTCATTTAGGCACCTGAAGTTCTGTGGTTCCGGAAAGCAGCAAGGTAGCAGTAAGCCTAAATCTAGAATATAAAATGTTCCCACATACACATTAATCATAAATCAAAAAAGAAAGATGTAATCATTATTTAGATCTTACAACAGCAGGAGTAAGTGCCATTATAATTCGGATGTTATGCACATGTTTACTCTGCTACTCCATAGCAAGACATAATCAGCTTAGTGCACTATATATCAGATGCTACATATTCTTAACAGGAAGTTAGACAACATTAAAGAACAGATAGACATCTTGAAATAAGACACACCAATGTGAATTCTATTATAACCACTTCACGTGAGTGCAGGAGGAGAAACGTGCCATACTAAACAAATACAAGTTCCTATCATTTATTTCTCTCTTGTACTTAAATTGTTAAGGATGTTTTTGTTTGTTACTCTTTGTTTGGAACAAACAATTTATTTCTCCTATTTTGTAACTGATTTACCCAAGAGAACTCAGATCAGATGCAGTCTTTATTTTCCCCTGATGTCTCCTTGTATAAGAATATTTTCATCCAGCTCAGTTTTCAATCCAGGCCACCAAATATCACGGTGATCCAGTGGTTCATCCAAGATATAGAACACAGGGTTCTAGAGCAGGTTGGGAAATGGATTTTTGGTGCCATAGGAAATTTTAACATTTTAAAATTTGCTTTTGTTCCAATTCAGAATGTGAACTCAAAATTTACTGTGAAACAACATTTCTGAAATATTTAATTTTGGACTCATAGTAATGACCTTATTGAAATGAAACCAGTTGTGTTTCAATGAGGTTGGAACATTTCATTTTGACTTTAACCTTTTGACTTTTATATGACATTGAACATTTTCACCTTATTATAATTAAGTGAAAAATTCTGACTTTATAGAAACAATTTTTGACCTTATCAATACCTGTACTAAACATTTCAATATTTACTGTCCAAAATTCTGATGAAATTGACATGCTCCAGCAAAATGCTTTGAATCACCATTTTCCAGTGGAAAACTGTTCTGTCAGAAATTTTTTTGACCAGTTCTACAGGGTTCTTCTGGGTCTCAGCCTTTTTCTCTAACCACAAGAATTATAGGCCTCCTAACAGTCTGGAAATAGAGGGCTGTCCTATTTACTTCAACTGATAGTTAGCAGAGATAAGGCTCGTTTTTTCTAGTCTTGCTTTTACCTTTTGACAAAAAGAAAACAGTGTAGTAAGATGAGGCCCTGAGACATAAACACTTGGTATCAGAGTCCTGGTATGAGGCCTGAGGCCTGAACTGAAGTAAGGGTCATAACATTGCTAACATAAAGCAAAATTAGGCTGTGAGCCAGAGGCAGGCCCTGCTCACAGAACTTGGCAAAAGCGTATGCACATGTAAGTACTAATAAGATGAACGTGTGCCAGGATGGTACCCACACAGATAACAAGGAACAGGCAGACCCAGTCTAAAGACAGTATAAAAGGACAATATGATGGATAAACAATATGATGGATAAACAATATGAAAGAACAATGGAATGGATAGACAATATGATGGATAGACAATATAAAAGGACAATACGATAAATAAACAGTATGATGGATAAACTTATTTATTCGAACCAATCTGCACCATGAGAAAGGCAACACTGTAATGCATAGAGGGGCTGTACCTCAGTGTGTTCAATGATGCAAAACCTGTTTGTACCTGGGTATAAGAATGCATCCCTGAGTGGACGTCTTTGTCTGGCCTATATGGCAAATACCGTCACCGACTGAGCCGGTCCATTGTCAGGGAGCACATATGTACTAGCAAAACTGTAAATATCTGATCCGGGGAGCTAGACACTGTGTTTCATTTTACAATAAACCTGGCCGGGTGCCTTCATACCTTATTAGAGTCTGTGGTCATTGGGGGTTCTCTCGGGTCTGCTGTGCCAGCGATCTGCAGAGCCAGGGCAGCACACAGTCAACTGATAGCAACATTGAACAGAGCTGAGCACCACACCAGTAGTGTCTGACAACACAGAGTAATGTCACAGTTCTTCCTTGTGCTTCTATTTTGTTGTTGTTTTAAAGACCCTCAAAAGTTATTGGCTCTTATACAGATGCTCAGGGAGGTGATGGGGAATGTGCAAGAAAACTTCACCTTTGTGCAGCCTGCACAAAGACCTGTTACTGTTGCAGCTCTTGAGCTCAGGAGAGCAGAGAGACTGCTTCCCGAGTTAGCCTCCAGGGGTGCCTGGAACTCTTAAGGAGGCAGTAAGGGTTTGGGAGGAGTTGTCCTCTAATGCATGGTGGATCCTATTGTCGGTGTTCCCCTCAGACCTCTTCCACTCATATCAAGCAAGGCCTAAACCTACACAGCTCCCTTGCACACTGTCCTGTCTAGAGAGACTATTCTTCCACAAACTCTGCATGGGCTTCTGCATTGCCTCCAACTCAGGCCATTGTCTAAATGTCACATTCTGGCCTTGTGTAATCTGTTTTACCCCTGTGATTTATCAAGGATTTTCAGTTGGCTATGATTAGTGCTATGGTTTCTGAAACAGTGTATATCACAGGAACTAGGAGATTATGGATATATTTTCTGTGGACAGGAATAAGTTATAAATTTCCATAAATTATGTTTGATTCAGTAGCCTAAAATATCACCTATATTTTAATATTCAGCCATGCTGAAAATGTCTTTTAACAATATGTAGTTTATAAACACAAACTGCTGCAGCATGCTAAAATATCATGGAACCAAACTGACCAAACTCCATTCAGAAAGACTCAGCTTTCAGGACAGACTCCTATGAATAAAGGAAAGCTGGCCTTCTGTACTCACTATTTAAGGTATCTTGGACATCATTGGCACCATTTACTATTAGGAAGTAAAAATAATAAAATATTTTAAAATAGGAGAAAGATAAATTAAACTGATGCAGGAGAATAGGTCCACAAGCAACCTCAGAAATTTCTTCTTGCATGGCAGGACTTTCCACCTTGGTTGTTCCTGTTGTAGTGAATACTAGGCACTCCATTGCAGAATTATCCTCAGAATACAAAAAATAAAATCTTAGTACATAGTCAGAAAGCAACAGACAATCTATTGAACAGGACTAAGAAAGATCAAATATAGAACAGAATAACTATAATTTATTGTGGTTACTCGGTAGCAATATGTCTCATTTGGAGCTACCTTGGGACATGTATTGGGGATGCATTGGTGGCCACCATCTGAATATTTGTGGTTCCACTCAGAAACAGAGTATAAAAATGACAAAATATCTACCATTTGTATCCATTTCTTCATTCTTGGAATAACATGTTACAGAGCTGGACAAGTATGTTACATTTTCTGGTCACTTTAAAATCTTCAGATTGCCAACAGAATAATTTTGTGTGCAATTTCTGTTCTCATTACAAGCTTTGTCACGAGGCAGAATAATTACAGAGTTTAATATATATTGCCCTTATATTGTGTCATTCTTGTTACAGAGCAGAGATTGTAAGGAAAGTAGAAAATAGTACACTATCAATCCATTCTCATGACAACAATTGTAATGAGAACATAAAGTGGGCTGATATTATTTCATTTTCATGACATTCTGAGGACTGTAATTTTGTGGTCCTCCACAAATGCCATACTTGAGATTGAACTGAGATCACAAGTTATGTTTAAAAGCAAATGTAGACTCTGTATTCTTTACGACTAACATGCACACAGATTCAGTCTCCTACATGAAGAATAGATATTTGAGAACTCCTACATTTTTAGAGCAGCATTTTCTGTGTTCTTTTAAACAGTGCTGTTTTTCATAGAGTTCTATATCTGTCACAACAAGTGTGGGCCATTTATCAGTTTATATGGGCAAAGAATCAATCAAACTAAATATTCTGGCTTTATGGCTCCCGTGTCATATTTTCTTAATAATGAGGTGGACTGAAATTTGTGAAGCAGAAAATCCAGTCTCATTCTGCTTTGTGACAAAAACAAAGACCAACCTTCAGAAATGTATTAATAACAATTGAATCTCAATATTTCTGATTGCCTCTTAAATCATCTCCATAATGCCTAAAAACTCAAAAGTAACCTTTCTGCTGTCTATTTTTCTTAATTTGATTGTATAATGTATTCTGAAACTCATGAAGAGCTAGAACTGAATGGCTCACATTATATCTCTTTTCTCCACCTCCAGAACTGGCACCTTTATTTACCTATGTATTAAAATTAATTTAACAAGACAGATAACACACATACAAAGTCAAACCCATTAAGGTGCTAACATCCTGTTTGCAAGGATTACCTGTGTCAGCAGACAGGACTACATAGCAAGAAAACTAATTAACAATAAAACATTATCAGAAGCATTATAACAAGACTTTCATGAATTGTGCCTTATAAATATTCAAATTTGTTTTTTCTGTGCCATGCACTGAATAATTCCATGCACTATGAAGTTTGTTTTGTGGTTTGTCCCATTTCAGCCCTCCCTTAAATCTCATATTTTAGCCTCTCTTTTTTTTTGGTGTGCAGCATAGGGCATAATTTCTGATCATCGTTAAATCAATTTTTTCTTTTTTTATTACATTTTATGCAGTCTTTCCAGAAGGATGTATAAAAATAATGAAATTTTAGTTTGAGGGATATTTTGCCCTTTACAATAATGTAATCAATGAAACGTGTGGAAACTCCCAAGCAGCTACTTTGAGTGGTAAAAAGGCAATGAATAACATTTAAAGATAGTATTTATTTTTCAGAAACCTGTTCTGGTAACCAAATAATTCAATATTTAATTATTTTGCCCTTGGATATTATATCAGTTAACTTAGAAATATTTAGCTAAGTTTAACTTTTGAACTAATTGTATGTGCTATTTTCTAAGTATTTTGGATATCAGTATATCATTTGGTTTCGGATTTTGTTTTTGTTTTTTACATACTCAAATTAAAGTACTTTGTGTTTTCCTCTTGCTTTTCAAAAAGGAGAAAACATTGTTATTTACAAATTGTAATGTCAGCGATGGTTGTCAAATTTTTCATTGCTTGCAGTGCAGCTGTAGCCTTCGTAGTTAAATTATGGTGGACGAATGAGAAACAAAGTCCCAATTTAGCAAAGCACTTAGGCACATGCTTAACTTTAAGCATGTGAAAAATCCCATTAACTTCAAACTAGATAAGTTTAACTTAATATCTCCATGTTAAATTATTTATTTATTTATTTTTTTACATCAGTGAGTCTATTTAAGCACCTACTTTGTTGGATTGGGACTTCGTTTTTCATTTACTCACCAAAAGAAAGCTTAGCTCCAGGAAACAGTTAACACAGGTCCCAACATTGGAGGAAATGTTTGAAATAAACAATGTACCTAATGTCAAAGAATACCGGTTTTGACCAGGCAGTGAAATATGTGAGTCCTAAGTAAGGACAAGAGTAACTTATCTTGTATAAAAGCTCTGCTTCTCTACATTGTAATCATCCCCAAGTGAAGGTATCTAACCTGATGCAAATGCAAGCAGATGCATGACAATGTTAAAATATAGTACATATATTCATAAGTTTATATGTTGATTCTAAAATTGAGATTTGCTTTTGTAGGAAAATAAATAATATTCCAGCTATATAGTTTCATTGTCCATCTTATTTTCTGTTTCATCAATGGGGAAAACAATGCAAAAATAAAAAGACTTGGAGTGCAGTTCTACTGTGGAAAGTGACTCTGCAAGTGGCATCCTGGGGTTCCATATTTATTGTCTTTCCATGCCTTCCATTTCACATTGGCTTACTTTTTAAGTAAAAGATTATTCTTTCTAACTGCCAGCTGTAAAAATCAGCCTGCAATCTGAAAGTCAAGCTGTGTTTCTTCTGGGTCATCAATAATTCTGTCCTGATTGAGAGGTGCTATAGAAGTGGCAAAGGTGCACCTGTACATCTTGAGGTAAAGAGTCTTCTTTTGGAACAGTTACACAATTCTGCAGCTGCTGCTCTCCAGTTCACTCTCCTTTAGCTGTGTTCTTCAGCATTAGCAAGAGTAAAAATGATAATATGTACCACTTAAGTATAGTGCTTTACATCTGTGGATCTCAGAATATATTATAAAGGAAAGTAAGTGTCATCATTACCCCCATATTACAAATGAGAAAACCAAGACACAGACTCACTCACGTGACTTGCCCAGTGTCGTAAATTAGGTCAGTGGCAAAGCAGAGAATGGAACATAGGTCTCCTGACTCCCAGTTCTAGTGCCTGTCTCTTGGAATGCGCTGCTTGATCTTTGATATTAATCACAGTAGAAATATAGGGAAACAGATCTGGTGAGTGAAGAAATATTGAGTAATATTTTTCCAGTCAGCTTTCTATCTTTAACTGTACTCCAAACCCTTTCAGGGGGTTGAGGATGAGCTATATGAGATAATAGACCTTTTCCATCTCTAAATGCTGTGATTCAGAAGTAAAGAGATTCTAATCTAAAGCTGATCCAGAGCCCATACCTCTAAGATCCTGCTGCTAAGTGCTACTGGCTCATTATTCTAAGTCAGTCCCTCTCTTAACTCCCTCCACCTCTTCCACCACAAACTTCCTGTCCTAATTTTCAGAACTCTTCATAACATAGTCCCTCCCTACCTATCAGGTCTTTTAGCTTCTGACAAGATAATGAGTGATGCCAACCTCAAAAAAGCCTGTCTCTCCACTTCGCCAACAAGCATTTTTGGCCTTCCCTTATCAGTGGGTAAATTTCCCAAAGAAAATCTATAAAGCTACCTCCTTGTCCTCCTTCAAAATCTTTCAAACCCCACTGTAAAATGCAGCTCTACTAAACCCTAAATTGCTTTCTGGTATCAGAAGACAAGTGGCAAGTTGTGATTATTTCTCCTGGTTGGTTTAAAATTATCCTTTCTCTCTCTCTCTCCCCCCTCCCCACCCCCCACCCTGATCCCTTATTTGGGCTTGGCTACATGGTGCTTTAGTCCACACCAAAAGGGTGTAAATTTTAGTCCTCACTAGCATGTCACTCATGAACTGACTGACCCATGTAAACCCTGACAGTGTGCATTATAAAAGTTCCTTAATGCATTAACATAGTCCATGTGGGCCAGTTAATGCATGTCATACTGATACAGATTAAAATTTACACTCCTCAGGTGTGGACTAATGTGCCATATAGACAAGCCCTTTCTTTCATCCACCTGTTACGTCTCGTTTTTCAGTTGCTAAGCTCTTGAGGCAAGAATTGTCATTTTCTGTAGCACATTCTGTCTAGCACAATGGAGTTCCAACCTGATTGACCTCTAGGTACTACTGCAATATAAACATTTCACAATAATAATAATAATCGTAGCTTCTTGTGCCTTGATTTTGCAGCATAAATGATTCTCCAGAGTATGTCAGTGGTTGTACAGTTATGAGCAATGGGCAGTAAATCTTTGTGTGTAGGGGGCTGGGGAATTTCCATATGGTCTTGCTAATGGCACACAGAGTATTTAGAGTTACATGTGTTGTCCATATTAGTAAAATGCACATATTTCGTCTCTTATTTCCTTTTTTTGTTTGTTTTGTTTTTTGTTCAAAGGACATGGAAAAATTAGGGAAAACCCCATGTACTTCTAATAATTAATATATTTTTTAAATTGTTTAAATGGCAGGATGAATAAATGAAGAACACATTTGTTACATAAAATTAACAAGTGGTCTTCAATGATCATAACTTTAAACTGCTACAATATGCGCAATCACTTAGCTATTGGGGGTAGCTGTGTTAGTCTGTATCTACAAAAACAACAAGGAGTCTGGTGGCACCTTAAAGACTAACAGATTTATTTGGGCATAAGCTTTCGTGGGTAAAAACCTCACTTCTTCAGATGCATAGAGTGAAAGTTACAGATGCAGGCATTATATACTGACACATGGAGAGCAGGGAGTTACTTCGCAAGTGGAGAATCAGTGTTGACAGGGCCAATTCAATCAGGGTGGATATAGTCCACTCCCAATAATAGATGAAAAGATGTCAATTCCAGGAGAGGAAAAGCTGCTTCTGTAATGAGCCAGCCACTCCCAGTCCCTATTCAAGCCCAGATTAATGGTGTTAAATTTGCAAATGAATTTTAGTTCTGCTGTTTCTCTTTGAAGTCTGTTTCTGAAGTTTTTTTGTTCAATGATAATGACTTTTAAATCTGTAATAGAATGACCAGGGAGATTGAAGTGTTCACTTACTGGCTTATATATGTTACCATTCCTGATGTCTGATTTGTGTCCATTTATTCTTTTGTGGAGGGACTGTCCGATTTGGCCAATGTACATGGCAGAGGGGCATTGCTGGCACATGATAGCATATATAATATTAGTGGATGTGCAAGTGAATGAGCCCTTGATGGTGTGGCTGATGTGGTTGGGTCCTCTGATGGTGTCGCCAGAGTGGATATGGGGACAAAGTAGGCAACGAGGTTTGCTACAGGGATTGGTTCCTGGGTTGGTGTTTCTGTGGTGTGGTGTGTAGTTGCTGGTGAGTATTTGCTTCAGGTTGGGGGGTTGTCTGTAAGCAAGGACTGGCCTGCCTCCCAAGGTCTGTGAGAGTGAGGGATCATTTTCCAGGATAGGTTGTAGATCGTGGATAATGCGCTGGAGAGGTTTTAGCTGGGGGCTGTATGTGATGGCCAGTGGTGTTCTGTTATTGTCCTTGTTGGGCCTGTCCTGTAGTAGGTGATTTCTGGGTACCCGTCTTGCTCTGTCAATCTGTTTCCTCACTTCCCCAGGTGGGTATTGTAGTTTTACGAATGCTTGATAAAGATCTTGTAGGTGTTTGTCTCTGTCTGAGGGGTTGGAGCAAATTCAGTTGTATCTTAGGGCTTGGCTGTAGACAATGGATCGTGTGATGTGTCTTGGATGGAAGTTGGAGGCATATAGCTACGTATAGCGATCAGTAGGTTTCTGGTATAGGGTGGTGTTTGTGACCATCACTTATTTGCACTGTAGTGTCCAGGAAGTGGATCTCTTGTGTGGACTGGTCCAGGCTGAGCTATAACTCAGCTCAACAACTCAAAGCTGATACACTGGAAGCTCTTAAATGACAAACCTTAGACCATGTCAACAGGTACCAAATCATATCCCCATGTCATCTGCTTATGTCTGCAAGTAATATCATAGTTGCTTCCTGGAACTAACTCTCAGTGCTATCCAGAAATGGGGTCCTACCATCCACATATCTCATTCTCCTCCCATCAGTTGCATATATTTGAAGAATAGCCCCAATCCCCAAAAAGGTGTCTACACCTTCAATGAGGAAGTCTCCCCAACATTCACCTGTCTTTTCTATGCAAGCTGCATCGCTCCATTGCTTTGAACCTGCTCCCCCCATACCAGCAAAGCAGCTGAGGCACTCTCTAAGCCAAAACATTTCCTGCTCCGCTGACCTGTTATGTGTATGTGTAGGTTGCCTCCTGTCCTCGCAACCCTTGAAACTTAGTTCCAATAAAGCAGGAGCACTCAAACTCCTAACCTATTAAGATAACTTACTGCTTCTTCAATCCCCAAACACAGCTGAGGTAATGCAGTAAGGGAAGGGAGAATTTAGTCTTGGAGCTGTAACACAGTTGAGTAATACATATGTGTAGTAGCACTGTGTGAGGTTTGCGCCCCTACCATAATAATAGTTACTTTCTAGAAAGGGTTGAAATGTTTTGAATTTAAAATTTCAATGGAATTCAAAAATGTTGTGTTTCAGGAAAAGGGAGAGGGAATTTGAGGAAAAACAATCACATTTCCCCCCTTTTTCTGCAACCAGCTCTATTACTTTATTTTCAGCTGCATCTGTATTTTGTAGATATAAATATCCCAGGCAGAAATCTTCATTAAACTGAAGCTAAGGCTAAAAGTACATATGACTAATGTTACTGTTAAAAGAAAAAGGAGGAATGAGATTCGGGGAATGTATTCATTTGCTTTCCCATTTGAGCAAAACTGTTTTCTCATAACTATAACACAGTAGACTTCTTGAGATTGCTCATGGGCACTTCCATTGCATGGGGAATGGGTTTCCCTCTGTATCTTGCATGGCTTGTGGTTCCCTTCATCTGATCTCTCCGACTTTAGGTATGGAGGAGGGGAGTGGGTTGAGACTCTGGCTTCTAATCAGGGTCTTTCACACTTAACTTCAGGATTATAGTGTACCGGGGCCATTGGTACCACTTGAGATCTTTACTGGAACAGTCCTGTCAGGTAGTTTGGGGTGGTTACCCCAGCTGAGAAATAGTTTTAAATAATGTTGCTGCCTCTTGTGTTTAACCACATTATTGTATCTGTCTCTAATATTTTCTATGTTCACATCAATTGTTTTCCCATAATATGATCAAAATCCAATATTATCAGGGACGTAGAAGCCCTCTACACCAATATTCCACACAAAGATGGACTACAAGCTATCAGGAACAGTATCCCTGATAATGTCACAGCTAACCTGGTGGCTGAACTTTGTGATTTTGTCCTCACCCACAACTATTTCACATTTGGGGACAATATATACCTTCAAGTCAGCGGCACTGCTATGGGTACCCGCATGGCCCCACAATATGCCAACATTTTTATGGCTGACTTAGAACAACGCTTCCTTAGCTCTCGTCCCCTAACGCCCCTACTCTACTTGCGCTACATTGATGACATCTTCATCATCTGGACCCATGGAAAAGAAGCCCTTGAGGAATTTCACCATGATTTCAATAATTTCCATCCCACCATCAACCTCAGCCTAGATCAATCCACACAAGCGGTCCATTTCCTGGACACTACTGTGCTAATAAGCGATGGTCACATCAATACCACCCTATACCGGAAACCTACTGACCGCTACACTTACCTACATGCCTCCAGCTTCCATCCAGGACACACCACACGATCCATTGTCTACAGCCAAGCTCTAAGATATAACCGCATTTGCTCCAATCCCTCGGATAGAGACAAGCACCTACAAGATCTCTATCAAGCATTCTTAAAACTACAATACCCACCTGCTGAAGTGAAAAAACAGATTGACAGAGCCAGACGAGTACCCAGAAGTCACCTCCTACAAGACAGGCCCAACAAAGAAAATAACAGAACACCACTAGCTGTCACCTTCAGCCCCCAACTAAAACCTCTCCAGCGCATCATCAGAGATCTACAACCTATCCTGAAAGATGATCCTTTACTCTCACAGATCTTGGGAGACAGACCTGTCCTCGCTTACAGACAACCCCCCAACCTAAAGCAAATACTCACCAGCAACCACACATCACTGAACAAAACCACTAACCCAGGAACCTATCCTTGTAACAAACCCCGATGCCAACTCTGTCCACATATCTATTCAAGTGACATCATCATAGGACCTAATCACATCAGCCATACCATCAGGGGCTCGTTCACCTGCACATCTACCAATGTGATCTATGCCATCATGTGCCAGCAATGCCCCTCTGCCATGTACATTGGCCAAACCGGACAGTCTCTACGCAAAAGAATTAATGGACACAAATCTGACATCAGGAATCAAAATACTCAAAAACCAGTGGGAGAACACTTTAACCTGTCTGGTCATTCAGTGACAGACCTGCGGGTGGCTATATTACAACAGAAAAACTTCAAAAACAGACTCCAAAGAGAGACTGCAGAGCTAGAATTGATATGCAAACTAGACACAATCAACTCCGGTTTGAATAAGGACTGGGAATGGCTGAGCCATTACAAACGTTGACTATCTCCCCTTGTAAGTACTCTCACACTTCTTATCACACTGTCTGTACTCGGCTAGCTTGATTATCACTTCAAAAGTTTTTTTTTTTTTTCTCTTAATTAATTGGCCTCTCAGAGTTAGTAAGACAACTCCCACCTGTTTATGCTCTCTGTATGTGTGTATATATATCTCCTCATTATATGTTCCATTCTATATGCATCCGAAGAAGTGGGCTGTAGTCCACGAAAGCTTATGCTCTAATAAATTTGTTAGTCTCTAAGGTGCCACAAGTACTCCTGTTCTTCTTTTTTATATATTTGTTGGAATACTTTGTTCCTGAAAATTAATATATTGACAGTAAAGCGTAATTTTCACCGTGGATCCATTTGAAATGGTGGAAGGAAGTGGAGCTCTCATAGGAAGAGCTTGTGGAGGCTGGGGTCCCGAATACATTTCCTAATTATTTGATGCTTGTTGCAAATTGGTGCTTTATAAAGGAAAAAATGCTTCTTGGTAATATGATCCATAGGAGACAAGTAAGTAATCACTGGTCAGACTAATTTAACCATATCCAATAAGAGGGAGAATTGTATAAATGCCAAGGAAATCAATCCAGCCTTCAAATCAGTTAGATGGAATAATTTGAAAAGAAGATCTCCTGAGAATATTGTCCAGCATATCACTCCAGTGACTTTTTCAAAGGGCTTTACAGTTTGGAAAAATCTCTGTACTGATACAGGGACAGTACACTCACCTTCACTCATCTTCCCTTCATCATTGTTTTTCACAAGGGCTTTACAGAAATCTACAGACTGTGGGTAAGGATATCTCAGATTTAGAGAAGTTGTATTTATACAGCTTACAGGTGGAGTATTGAAAAAGTTCATACAAAGCATTGATTTTACAATTAGTTTCATAGCTACAGGTACTAAGTATGATGTTTCATCATCACGATAACCTTAGCAGTTTTCATGTAAATGTTGGAATTTCATGATGCAGATTTAGGTTTGTACATATAGACACTCAAGCTCTTTGTTAAATGATGTTTGTAGAATTGGAGGCATACAAAATCTTAGACCCCAGTTCAGAAAGCACCCTTATTCAGAAAAGTACCTAAGCATGTACTTAAGTATTTTCCTGAATAAGGATGAACTTGAGTGATTTCCTGAATGAGGCCTTAATGAAAAGTTGTTTTCAGAATTGTATTAGTCTAATCAGGGATTTTTAAAGTAAGTCTTTTTCTGTGGTCTGACTATAGGCATAAAGAATGATAGAGGAGGCACAACCACTGAACATTTAAGACCCAATCTTTGTGGTCATTGTTTAGATGAATCTATTTGTAGTGGGTAAATAAGGATGCCTCTGAAGACTAGATCTTTAGTGGGTGTAAACCAGCATAGTTCCATTGAAATCAGAGAAGAGATGCCAATTTATACCGGCTAAGGATTTGGGAGAATTTCTATTTTTTTCTCATAGTATTAAGTGGGCAGTATTAAGGTTTTTTGTATGACCCAAGAAGCACATTTTTAGCTGGGCTAAGGCCCAGGCCCCATTTTGTGAGAGCAAATTGCATGACTAAGTTGGTGCCCGTGTTTTTGCCATGCACTGATTTGCAGCAGCAGGTAAGCGGTTAATACTCAGAATGGCATGCACATTTCATTTTGTGGATTCAACTTGCAACCATGAAAGGGAGGCCATTCTTCTGAAAATATGTTTCTACTTGTGCATTTCCATGCCATCAGATGTTTGCTAGGTTTCCTGGGTGGCTAATAAAAGGTTGGGGATTTGGGGGGAATTTTAATGCTGACAATGCTTAAGTTAGTCTTAACTTTATTTCCAAATTATGCAAGGTTTTGGTCAGGGCTATTTAAAAAGAAAATTGAAATGTTTATGACCTCAGGCATTGGTGACCAAAGGAGACAGGGAACTGATTTTCCCAGCTGAGCTCTACAGGACATTAAGATAGGTGCAGGGGCATTCATAGTCCATCTGCCTGTGTTGAGGCCCTGCTGATGCACTGTTGATGGTGGCTCTATCTCCACACTATTCACTTGTACATGTTGTAGCACAAATAGCAAAGCCATATGTGACCTAGCCATATGTGACCAGCAGGACAGTGCTCACAGAAAGCACAGATTCCATTATTCACCATTTGTTTCTTGAGGTTCATTGACTTTCACTTCCCCCCACTCTGGAATCTAAGAAGTGCCATTGCTACAGCAGAAAATGCTGCCACATGGACCTCCTGTCATCTGCATATAAATTCATTATTGGTTATTGTGAACATATGGAAAAGTGAGGAAATTCTCTAGTCTACCTCTACATGTATAAAGATTCTGTTCCCACCAGCCTTTCCAGAGGTTCAAAATTATATCTCCATACAAACCTTGAAGGAGGATTTAAAGAATCCTATAGAAGTACACCACTGTCTGTGCCCACTTGTCTTTACTCAGATTTGTTGTAAAAAGGTTTCTGCGGGGGGCAAGATAATGCCTGGTGCTGCAGAACCAAAGGAGAAAAATGTTTTGGGAGGGAAGGGGACATCACATCTGAAGTCCTCAGTGGAACTTAATTTCTCCAAAGAAAAATGGGAGGAAGCAATATTGTCCCAGATGCTTGGACAAAGATTTAAACAATTTCTACTGATGCCAATGCTGCCACAGCCACTGAACTTAAGAGCAAATATCTAAGTAGAGTGCCAAGGAAACAGCCATTCCACTGATTTCTGTCCCATTGGCAAGGTGCAGAAATAAGGAAAAGATTCCATGAACAGGTGTTTAAATAAGGAGCTCTGGCTGTAGGAACAGTACTAGAGATTTAGTACCTGATTCTACTGTCCGCTAACCTGGTGTAAATTAGGAATAACTCCACTGAAGTCAATTCAATTCAGTGGTGTGAAATCAGTTTGAGTCACATCCTTTACATTTCCAGAGGTCAAATCTTACGTCTCCACTGGTCTTTTGGTGCCCTTTAAAAGTCCAGTGGTGCCTGTAAAAGCATTATGCCTTTTCTAATTTACCAATGAGGAAATTCTCAAATGTGTCTTTCCATCTATCAAAATAACTCCTGAGCCGCAGACTGCACCAAGATTTTAGCGTAAGCATGCTTAAATTTACACAGTGAGTTGTCCCATTTAAGTCAATGGAGCCACTCACAATGGGTATATAATTAAGCATGCGTGTAAACTAGGGCTTTCAATTAAACACAGTTAACTCAAGTGATTAACTCAAAACAAATTAACTTTATTAAAAAATTAATTGTGATTAGTCGCAGTTTTAATTGCACTGCTAAACAATAATAGAATACCAATTTAAATTTATTATAAATATTTTTGGATGTTTTTCTACATTTTCAAATATAATGATTTCAATTACAACACCGAATACAAAGTGTACAGTACTCAATTTATATTATTATTTTTTATTACAAATATTTTGGGAGAGCAAAAATAAAGCCCTCATATTTAAGTCCCAATATTTCTCATGTGTGTGTGTGTGTGTGTGTGTGTGTGTGTGTTTTTCATTTTAATGTCTTTCTTGAATGTATAAAAATGGCAATATGTACATGTGGCTAATGGCAACATTTCAGTGTTGTACTTGTGATGGATTGCAAATAACACTTACCAAGATGCATCCCACATTTTGCTATTTCTGGATTCCTGATTTTCATTTCCAGTGTACTGTGACATTGATCACAATATTTCAAGTATTACTGCAGATGTATGTTATCTCTGAAGGAATATGAGTTTATAGAGAAAAATATCTTTCAAATTCTTCAGAAACTAGTGTTACTTGGCCTATTTCATGAACTGGGGCTAACTACTATTCCATGTGAAGACAAGACCAATCTTTCTGTGGTTAAAATAAAAGTACTACTTTATACCAATATTTAATTTTCATTCAAAACTTCTTATTATTTATCTATTTAAGCCCACATTCATGTAAATCTGGACTGTTCCCACTGAATCAGGAGTACCATAGACTTTCTGATTTATATTCATAAAAAATCAAAAAGAAACATTCTCAGTGTGATTGTGGTTGCATGGTTGCATATAAATGTAAAAATGCACAGACAATATACAGGCATACAAATATACAAAATATACTGATACAGCCCAAAGAGCTGATGTCAGGAGCAATATGAAAAAATTGTAGAAACCATGCCATGGTGCTGGGCATTGTATAAAAGATAGAGTGGGTAGGAAACCCCTTCCCACCTCTGCTTTTTTTTTTCCTCCAAAAAAAAAATCAGAACAGAAAATTTTAATTCAGAATTTTCAGGAAATTTTTTGTTTATGATATGTGCAGAATTTTTTCAGTTTAATTCAAAGAGTTTAATTTTGTTTAAAAAACAAAATCAAACATCTCAAATGATTCTGTTTTGGAATTTTATGGGTTACACCTTTGCATTTTTTTCTGGTTTTCCTTTTTTTTTTTTTCTTTTTTAAAATCCCTTTTTCCACAAGGGAAGGAAAAAGCTAAAAAAAGAAGCATGAAAAATAAATTCCTTTCTCATACTTTTCTACTTTTATCAATTGGAAAACTGTAAAAAAAATGTTTAAAAATATTTGGAAGGTCTTACTCCCCCTCCTCCTTACCACACATAATAGAAAAGAAGTAGAAATGTGTGAGGTAGGTCTGGCAGGGCAGTAGCACCCCAGATTTAGAACACATTTTCTGTTTGTTTGTTTGTTTGTTTTCAATGGGGGGAAAAAAGCAAGAGAGAGAGAGAGTTTTTCCCACTTCCCCTCAGTTTTTTACCCTGGCCCTCTTTTTCCTCTGGAAAAAAGGAGGGGAGGGGAAAAAATCTAAAAAATCCATCAGACAAAAAATTGAAAGCAAAATTTCAGTTTTCAGAACCAAAAATGCAGTTAAAACATTGAAAGTTTTAATTTAATTTTGTATTGAAATTTCCCATCAAAAATTAAATTTTGTTGAAAATTACATTTTACAGCAAAAATATTTCATTCTCAACAAAACCCATCATTTCCTAGTGGGGAAATATTTTGATCAAGCTTTTTTTATCACATCTAACAACAAACTTCAATAAACAGATCAGAAGAAATTAAATTAATCACCCATCTTTGACCACCTAACCTGCACTCTGCCCATCTCTCTTGGGACAAGTACTGTACTAACTTTCCAAACTTCAGAGCAACTTCAAACAGCCAAGATTTAAAATAAATAATAATCTGCCATGGAAATGTGTCATTTGTTTCCCCAAATGTGGAATTCTTGCTCTCTCAAACAAATACACACACACACACACACATGCACACACATGCATATACACCTCCTGTCTTTCTCAAAACAAGAGTACAACAGTTTCTAGTCAGATTTCTCATAGCTGCACAGGAGTGAGAAATGACAGTTGTATACCACTGAAAAGGGGAAATTTTCATTAGTATACCCAGCACTTACTTATTTGCTTGGAAAATCCCAAAATATTTAAAATCGTTTTCAGGTATGGAAAGGCTACTTTAGGTAATTTTTATTTTATTCTGAACCCTGTTCAGTCATAAACATGGAGCCCAAACTTAGATCCTTTGAATTCAATGGATGTGGGATTTGGCCCATAGTAACAGTGGCCCCAAAGTCATAGACTCGTAGAATCATAGGACAGGAAGGGACCTTGAGAGGTCATTTACTCCAGCACCCTGCACACATGGCAGGCCTAAGTATTATCTAGAGAAGGTCCTTAAGCACATGAGTTGTACTTTAGTCAAAATTTTCCATGCAATAAGTTTTTTCACCAAAAGGCCCTTTTTAAATGGAAAACTGAGGGTTAAAAATTGTTTTGTTTATCACAAATTTTTGTGACATATTTAATCAACATTTGTACTGAAATCATTCTCAAACTGGCGATTGACATTTTTCTATTTCCTGAAAACTGCTAAACAAAAAATGGGATGCCTGTATGTCATATATTGAGTACATGACAGTGTGGTATAATGGTCTTACTGGCACTTGTTTGGTATAACCTGCATAACTCATTCAAGGCTTCACCACTTTGTGTAACTCTTCCACCCCCAAACCCATGCTTACAAATATGTCCTTTGAAAGTGAATGCCTAGAATTCATATCTCCAGAGTCCAAGGCTGCATTATTTTGGTTCTAGATGCACATAATTAGCCATTTATTCTGATTTATCACTTTCAATTGATACCAGGTCCTTTGGTTTTAATGTAATGTGTTTATGATATGTGCAGAAATTGTATAAATATTTGTTCTATGCATTAAATTCACTGTAATAGAACCTTGCAATTAAAATCTTGCAATCTTTACCCTTACTTTGGGAAAACTCCATTTCATTCAGTGGGAGTTTTTACCTGGCTAAAGATTGTAGGAATTGCTCTTGATATAACAAATGCCTGTGTTAAGATTACACGGTTCTTAACAGACTGTACACTGTCAGGTTTCCATGGGGAGAAATACATTTTGACTAATATACTTGCTAACCTGAGCAATTATGAGCTTTTCATGGACCTAACTACCCATTACTCGTAGGAGAAGAGCCTGAATAACTCAGATGTCTTTATAGCTTTAACACAGTCCCTGAATAAAACCAAAAGGGGACTTTGTAGGAAGATATTACAGGCCACTCTGAGGTTTCTTTGTACTATAATATTCTGGAATAACACACTTTTTATTTTGCAGATTACATCGATCAAAGTGTTCATTGTTTGTATACATATATACAAACTCTACCTTCATAATAAGGATCTTAGATATAGGGCTACTTGTTCCCAGTTATGGTACTTCATAATCACTATTTTTATAACACCTCTTTACACTTCTGTTTCATATTTTAGAATGACTTTAATGTCTTTTTGTAATGAAATATAAGGTTTAGTCTAGATGAACAGGTAGCGCATAGCAAAGTGGCATGTGAATCTACAGTGCACTAGTGTCCTGCATACTTGGGCATGTCTTCACTGCAAACTAAGCCTGGGCTCTGACTCAGATTTGAGCCCAAGCCCCTGGCCTGTCCATACACAAATCAGTCTGACTCAGATTAGCAAGCATTCACGACCCAGATCTTAGGACCCTTTTTAGGTGGGAGGAGTGATCAGAGCCTGAGTCCCAGTGGGACTTGGGTCCAAGCCAGGGCCGGCTCTGGTTTTTCTGCCGCCCCAGGCAAAAAAGCCTCCCGCCGCCCCCCGACGGAGAGCGCCAGGGAAGGGCACTGAGCCCGGCCGCGGCCCCGCTCTCCCCGGCCGGCCGGAGTGCCGCGGGGAAGGCGACGAGCCCGACCGGGGCCCGGTCTCCCCGACTGGCCGGAGCACCGGAAGGAGGGCGGCGAGCCCGGCCATGGCCCTGCTCTCCCCGAGCGCCGTCCCCCTCCAGGTGCTGCCCCAAGCACATGCTTAGTAGGCTGGTGCCTGGAGCGGCCCTGGTCCAAGCCCTGTCATTTTGCAGTGTGGTTGTACCTCATGCTGCTGACCCAAGTCAGAAGGTCTGAGTAGTGCAGTAACTATGCGTTAGCATGGCTGTAAGTCCCAGGTGCCCAGGTTTACAGTACAGTGTGGATACTCAAGTACGGGCTTGGAAATGCCAAGTCAAGAAGCCCAGATCCCACAGACCCAGGTTTACAATGTAGTGTAGACATACCCTGACATGCTGTCAGGACTTTTTGTGCAAGAGTAAGTCAATGCACACAAGGGAACTTTTAGTGCATGGTAGCAGGGTCCACACATATCATTAATGTGTGGCCCACTAGTGAGCTGCTATCATGCACTAACTGTTTGACTAGATAAATGCTAAATAAATGTGGGTATACACATCTGGAAAGAGAGGACTGGTCATAGTATTTGAATGGACACAGATTTTATGGATACATGGAATAGTTTGAACAATACATGCAGTTGGCTTTTTAGTGTAATTTTCTGCCCTCAGGTCAAAAAGCCAAGTTTCTGAACCATGTTACAAGGGAAGAAAGGGAGTTACTGTAAAGACATTAGGAACAATTGCTTTAGTTCTGATTTCATCTATTGCACATGGCCTTTGAGAATGAGAATCCCCATCTCCCCTTTGTTCTTGATTAAAATAGTAGATGATCTAAAATTCAAAGCCCACCAAATTTAACAATCCATTAATCTTTAGGGCCTGCTTCTGAAATTAGTGGGAGTTTACCTTTTGATTTCTATGAAAGCAGGATCAGCTATAGTGAATAATTTTCAGGCTACCAGTAGTGACTGCAGTAGGAGAATATGAAAAATTAATATCTTTCTTAATACAGGAGGGCATACTAGATGATCACAGTGGTCTCTTTCTGGTCTTAGAATATATGAATACTGCAGGTTATTTTCCATTTTTCATATTACAGACAACTTTTTAAATATTTCAATGCAGCCCATTTGTAGAATGCCAGGCATTAGACTTGCATATACATGGACTTTCAGGCAGGCAAAAATAGAAAACATTTTGAGTCATCAATTCTTTAAAAAGCCATTTGTTTCAGTCTGCTGCAAGTACAGAATAAGCATTTGCTTCTTTCTGGTCAGCAAAAGCTGCTATAAGCAATATTTTTCTGGTATTTCAGTTCATGTTGCTTTCCTTAAACTTTCGGTATATAATTTCAATAAAATGACATTCTCTCCCTCTCTGCTATAAAACACAAGAGCAATCTTTCACTTAGACAGTCTGTCTTTCTCTCTCTCTCTCTCATGTAGTGTACTTCACACAGAAAAAAAGCACTTCTTCAATTTGCATAGCTCAATTTCACACTTCCACTGAAATTCAAGGCTTATAAAGAGCAATTTATAATTTGAGAAAACCCATAGAGAGCACGTTAGCAAGCCATTTCTGTCCTTCATATGGTGTATGAATTAGTTAGCATAACTTTTATTCCATATGGAAAGAAAATATTTACATTATACTGCTAAATTTACTAACGGATTATTAAATTGCAGAGTTTTCCAAATTTCTTTAGTTACATTTCAGAAATGACCATGTGAGGGGGTGGGACATGGTTATGACTAAGACTATGGCAAATTATTTTCTTCCTGTGAGTAAATCTTTTATTAGTAAACTTCCATGATAGATTTTTTTTTAAAGATGCTTCTTCCTAACATTCTTCCAGAGTGGCTTGGGATACATTTTCATGTATCTGTCTTTTCATATTAATAATTTGAGAATTCAAACATTTGAACTAAAGTTGTTTCTGATCTAGTTTAGGCATCCATTGGTGTCAATTAAGCAGCACTAAACTTTAGTTCCATGGTGCTCAGAGAATAAATATATTCTGTATTTCTTGGTATAACTAAGAGTTAAAGAGCTATTGGACTTCTTTTTTCTTTGTATTCCTGAAGACACAATGAACATCATCCATTATATTATCTCAACCAGGAATAATATTTATCTATCAAGTTTCCACTATGGTGAACAACAAATTTATTTGCTACATCAAAACATGCCAATAACTGAAACAGTGATACAATTCCTTAACACAATAAAAGTGTATAGAATTCAGGGTGAGCTCATGCCTTGCCCTGGTGCAGGGATGTAAAGTGGAGACAGCAAAAGGAGTTCTGCCACTGAAGGGACCAGGAGTAATTGTAGTTCTGCTGTCTCCTGAGCACTGTGAATTCCCCCTGCCACTTGCTGGGACACTAGTAACCCCACAAGCTCTTTTTCACTTCTTTCTAAGAACACCGAAAAGGGAAAATTGAAGTGCTTGATACACTCATTTCGCCAGACATGTCCTGGGGTTTGTGTTGAGGCCAGATCATACCCTGTATTTTTAAGCATGAAGGGCTAAAAAAGTCATTGCAAGTCAACAGGGTTTAAGCATAGGTTAAGATTAAGTGTGTGCTTAAATACTGTCCTGAAGAGAGAGAGACTGAAATATGTACTTAAGTGCTTTCATGAATCAGGGACTATATAAAGTAGATGCTCTATACCCCTGGGAGAATTGTGAGAATTATCATAATTTATAAATGCAACAAATTAGCTTTGATTTGACAAATATGGTGCCATGGAGGGTGGTTCTTTCTAGACCCTCCAATTTCCCCATCCACCCCAAATACATAAACGTCAAACAACACAAGTAGGGAATTCCGTGGCATGGAAGGGGTATTGGAGGAGGGAATTATTTACATTGGCTGAACCCCCTTTCCTCTGACAAATTTGGGCTGTTCCAGTATATTTCCTTCATTTTCCTGCTGGCGGTGCTTAAAAACACAGGACATGATTTGGCCTTTAATTATCTAAATCAAGATAGCAGGCTGAGTCTAGCAAAATGAGTGTGTCAAGTTCTTTAATTTTTCATTCTAGGTATGCTTATCAGAAAGAACTTAAAAACATGGGTAAAATAAACTACCTAGGAGCAAAAGCAGGTTTTCCATGTTTATCTTCCTTTATCAGAAAAGGACCTTTTTATTTAACTAGAGTCAGTTAGCTGAGCTTTCAAGTGTGCATGAATCTCTATGGAGACCATTCCTTCTCCATTACAACCTCAGTATACTTGAAAATCTCCACATATGCAAATCCACATTATACATTTCTAACATAGCAGTTGCTAAGTAAATGAAGGCAATATCAATATTGGTTGTCTGGATCATGCTGTTATCTCTTGCTGAAACTCCTTATGCTGCTCCTTTTCATTTTTTTCAATTTCTCCCCTATCATTTCCATGAGCGTAGTCTGTACACAAGGTCATACTCAGGACATGATTGACATCTGAAGGCCCAAAGGCAAGACTTCAGAATATATTTTTCTAGTATTTGGCTCTGTGGCTGGCTCCATTAATGGATGTGTTGATAATTCTGATGCTACCTCTGGGACAGTTTCAGGGTCAGTCTGCTGCATGATTGCTCCTCCTGGATAACATCTTCTTTTAACTCATCCTTGAATTTTAGAGGTGTGCGCACTGTTTGGCAATAAGGGCTACACATATTCCAATTTGGAGCCAAAAACAATTTTTTTTTAAGGAGGCGAACGTGTAACTTCAAATGTCTATTTACACTATATGCTTTCTTTAGAACACAGCTGTATGATGGCCTACTGTTCACCACTATAGGCAGCATAAAAAATTCCTAGACAGATAATTGTACTCATATCTCAGTTTTTGTGGACTTACTATATGAACTTTCAAAATATGGAACTATTCCTCTGGGTCTCATTATATGGATTTGCCTTTGGATGATTTCTTTAGGACTAGGCCAACATTGTCTCAAAATTGGATTTTTGTTTAAATATAAACTCAAATGATCAAGGTTCATTTAAAATGTTATCACAACTAAAAGATTACTTGAAAATTTTCTAAACCAGCAAATTAAAATAATGTATTGGCATTAAGAGTAGCAGTTATCATATTGAACCAGAGATTTCTTTACAAACTCCCTTTCATTTCAGGTCCAGATGCTACTGCATAAATATATTCAGCTGTCAGATAGTTGTTGCATAGAAATTGTCTTATTAAAAGACCTCTTTGAGCCAACTATCCATTCTGCTTCTGCAAACTAACAAGTTTCCTGCATGTATGACTGGTTAATGAAGGATGTTTAACTGCTGAGGAAATCAAAAGCTGCAAGAATAAGGTGGATAGTTACTCCAAAGTCTTGTCTTTCCAACATAATACAGAAGAGAGAAAGTGGTACTGAAAACTCCCAGTATCAAAGATAAGGAAATGGTTTAAAGCACACACCAAAATGTGGTCACAGCACTTTGTCGATGGGACTTGTATTTCAATTTACCTTAAGTACTGTAATCAGATTGCGTTTATTAAATTTTGCTCTTGCATATAGGGATTCTTAACCATTCAACTTAGAGAAAAATATATGTCTTTAATTCACACCAGGTTTTTCAGAAAACCCGAATGAAAGTAACTGGAGCCATGGCCAATTAAATGATGGGGGAAGGGATGGTCAAAAGGTCACTGTAATCATCTAACTATAATTCCACTCCATTACATCAGGGATCACAGCTAGACACCTTAGAGAGATGAGGTGTGTGAGGTAAAAACATTATCTTTTACTGGACCAACTTCTGTACATGAGAGAGACAAGTATTCGAGCCACACAGAGCTCTTCTTCAGATCTGGGAAAGGTACTACCAGCATCAGAGCAAAATGCAAGGTGAAACACATTGTTTAGCATAACGAGTTAGCACATATTGTAAGGTAGAGTGGCCCGTTAACACCTCTACAGTCAAAGGACAAAAAGAGGGAGTTAGTGGGTTACAGATTGTTGTAATAAACCATGAATCGAGTGTCTGTTCAGTCCATAATTTTTAGTGTCTAGCAGAGTTATGAATTTAAGCTCCCCAGGCTCTTCATTTAACCTTGGAATTTCCAGTTTTTGACTCGTAGGTGGGGAAATCTTTTATAGTAGCTTTCTTCTCACACCTAATCACAAAGATTTAGTGGTGCTGATGGGAAATTTGAGTGGGCAGTTCAAAAAGATGACTTAATACACAATCAGGGCCTTCCTACAATTTTTTAGATAGAATTTATTAACAAAATAGTGCAACTAATTAGTGCTTGCTTTATAAAGAATTCTGTGTCAATGGGGATAATTGGTAATTATTGTACAATTGAAACAATGCTGTCAATGAAATTAATGTCAAAGAGCAGCTGTGTCAGCCCAAGTACTCCATCTGGATACCTAGTACTTTAAAGATCCAGAGGCAAAAATAAAACCACTTACCTACTGTGGCTACCTTTGGAGTCCATATTGTTGTGGCCACATGTCACTAATACCTCAAAAAAAGCTGTTCCTTGCCCTTTTAGTGCCTCCTTTCCCCTCTGGCATTGTTTGTTTGAATTGCTCAGTTTTAAGAGGATTTTTTAATAATCATCAAAGTGATGAAGCTTCCCATCCAGATCTGTATCAAGCCATGAAAATTAAATGGTAATATTTAGCAGTGCAGTTTTGATCCAATAAGGAGAGTTGGTAAGAAAATAGAATTTCCATCTTGTGGGGGATTCTGAAATTCTGGATTTTGTTTTTGTTCCATGTTGGGACAAAAAATTGAAATCTAGAAATATTTTGTTTCAGAAACAACAAATCAACCTTATGAAGAAGAAATATTTTTATAATGTTGAAATGATATAGTAGTCAAAACAAAATGAAACAAGAAAGACTAAACAAACAAAAAATGGAGTGGCAATGTAAAGAAATGAGAACGTCATAATGAAATATTCCATTTTGATTTCAAATTGTTTTGAAACTTTTCTGTTGAAAATTTAATGAAAATAGACATGGTCCATGAAATGTTTCAAGTTTGACATAACAGCATTTTGCAACAGAAAACTGTTCCATCAATTTTTTTTCAAACGAGCTCTACCAATAAGGAAAGAGGTTTATGCATTTTGGCCCAATTCATACAAGGTGTTGAGTGCCCCATTTCTTCTGACTTTCAGCCTCCCACAGGAAGCATTCAGCTCAACAAAAAACTGAGTTCTAATAAAAGACTAGATAAGTTATCGCGGATATTAGCAATTCATGAATTTTCATGCATGAATGTCTCCTCTCATGTTTGTGTGCTAGAGTGCTTAAGCGGTATTGAGGGTGCCTAAGTCATGAGAATTTTAGTCCCTCCATGTGTATAAATCACTGAAGCGCTAAATCAGTTGAGCTACACTGTTTTACACTAACTGAGAATATGCCTCATATTCTTTGTGTTGCACCTGACTGAGGTGTAATCATATATAGAATTAGTTTGGATTACTCATTTCCAAATGCCACTGGGATATCTCAATAACCCTCCAGAGGGTCCACATATGACTGAGACAGACCTCCAGGATTGCAATTTACTGGTGATAGTATGACTAGACATGAAATAAAAATAGCTGGAAATCCAAAGGACAGAACAATATTGCTCAGGCATGCAGGAGTGAAATCAGGAAGGCCAAATCACACTAGCAAGAGATGTTAAGAGTAACTAGAAGGGTTTCTTCAGGTATGTTAGCAACAAGAAGAAAGTCAAGGAAAGTGTGGACCCCTTACTGAATGAGGGAGGCAACCTAGTAATAGAGGATGTGGAAAAAGCTAATGTACTCAATGATTTTTTTGCCTCTGTCTTCACGAACAAGGTCAGCTCCCAGACTGCTACACTGGGCATCACAGTATGGGGAGAAGGTGACCAGCCCTCTGTGGAGAAAGAAGTGGTTCGGACTCTTTAGAAAAACTGGACAAGCACAAGTCCATGGGGCCGGATGCACTGCATCCGAGGGTGCTAAAGGAGTTGGCAGATGTGATTGCAGAGCCATTGGCCATTATCTTTGAAAACTCATGGCGATCGTGGGAGGACCCAGATGACTGGAAAAAGGGCAATGTAGTGCCCATCTTTAAAAAAGGGAAGAAGGAGGACCTGGGGAACTACAGGCCAGTCAGCCTCACCTCAGTCCCTGGAAAAATCATGGAGCAGGTCCTCAAGGAATCAATTCTGAAGCACTTAGAGGAGAGGAAAGTGATCAGGAACAGTCAGCATGGATTCACCAAGGGCAAATCATGCCTGACTAACCTAATTGCCTTCTATGAGGAGATAACTGGCTCTGTGGATGAGGGGAAAGCAGTGGATGTGTTATTCCTTGACTTTAGCAAGCTTTTCATACAGTCTCCCACAGTATTCTTGCCAGCAAGTTAAAGAAGTATGGGCTGGATGAATGGACTATAAGGTGGATAGAAAGCTGGCTAGATCATTGGCTTCAATGGGTAGTGATCAACGGCTCCATGTCTAGTTGGCAGCCAGTTTCAAGTGGAGTGCCCCAGGGGTCAGTCCTGGGGCCAGTTTTGTTCAATATCTTCATTAATGATCTGGAGGATGCGTGGACTGCACTCTCAGCAAGTTTGAAGATGACACTAAACTGGGAGGCATGGTAGATATGCTGGAGGGTAGGGATAGGATACAGTGGGACCTAGACAAATTAGAGGATTGGGCCAAATGAAACCTGATGAGGTTCAGCAAGGACAAGTGCAGAGTCCTGCCTGCACTTAGGACAGAAGAATCCCATGCACTGTTACAGACAAGGGACCGAATGGCTAGAAAGCAGTTCTGCAGAAAAGGACCTAGGGGTTACTGTGAACGAGAAGCTGGATATAAGTCAACAGTGTGCCCTTGTTGCCAAGAAGGCTAACGGCATTTGGGGCTGTATAAGTAGGGGCATTGCCAGCAGATTGAGCGACGTGATCATTCCCCTCTATTCGACATTGGTGAGGCCTCATCTGGAGTACTGTGTCCAGTTTTGGGCCCCACACTACAAGAAGGATGTGGAAAAATTGGAAAGAGTCCAGCAGAGGGCAACAAAACTGATTAGGGGGCTGGAGCACATGACTTATGAGGAGAGGCTGAGGGAACTGGGATTGTTTAGTCTGCAGAAGAGAAGAATGAGGGGGGATTTGATAGCTGCTTTCAACTACCTGAAAGGGGGTTCCAAAGAGGATGGACCTAGACTGTTCTCAGTGGTACCTGGTGACAGAACAAGGAGTAATGGTCTCAAGTTGTTGGGGAGGTTTAGGTTGGATATTAGGAAAAACTTTTTCACTAGGAGGGTGGTGAAGCACTGGAATGGGTTACCTAGGGAGGGGGTGGAATCTCCTTCCTTAGAGGTTTTTAAGGTCAAGCTTGACAAAGCCCTGGCTGGGATGATTTAGTTGGGAAATGGTCCTGCTTTGAACAGGGGGTTGGACTAGATGACTCCTGACGTCCCTTCCAACCCTGATATTCTATGATTCTATTCTATGAACAAAGACTTTCAGATATTTTTAAAAGATATTTAGCACCCAGATGCCAGTTCTTCTGAAATCTATTCAGGTTCTTCGCTCCTGCTGGGTTCATTTCAGAAATGAGAGCTGTCACTAGAAATAAATACAAATTAAAAGACAAAAAAAAAATCTGTTCATCCATCTCCATATCACACTTATTTCTTTCAAATATTATAAAATAAAATCTGAAGGTCTATTCTAGTGGATCCTTTCAAATCCTGATCTTTGACTCTGGGTAAAAATTGACAATTTGCAGGTCTCTTTTACAGGTGAAATTTGCAAAACCTTTTATGAGTTTCTTTTGAAAGCTTTATCATTATTGTATCTAAGGGACAATATAAAATGTATTTCTATGACCCAGATGGATCACGACTGCATTTTTTACTTTATTTCCTTATGCACATCTCAAATGTGCTGTTGCTGTAATGCATGCTTCTTAGTAGTATTTATTATTTATTTGTATAACAGCAGCACCAGCTGACACTGGGAACCCCTTAGGATAGGCCCTATAAACACATAGTGGTAGATCATCCCAACCCTAAAGCGCTTACAATCTAAATAGCCAAGAAAGACAAAGCGTTGGAAGGGATACAAAGCCACAAAGAAGTGAGTTGACCTTGCTACGGTAACACAGCAGATAAGTGGCAAAGCAGGAATAAAATCCATCTCCTGATTCCCACCCAGGTATTCAGCAGACCACACTGCCTCCCAACTGCCATAGATTGCTTTGTGACATTTCTTGCTATTAAAGAAAAAATCCTGTTATCTGTTAAAATATGCTAAGGTTTTAATCAGCTTAATTGTATAGATTTGAGTTCTGTGTTGTTTCTGTGCCTTAAAAGAAATGGTTGTTTTTAAAAAATAATTACATGAAATATGGTATTGTTTGAAAGTATATTGATTAACCAAGAGGTTTTGAATAATAAGTTTATCTGCATCACAAAGTGGATTATAAATTGGTTTAGTTACACTAGTATTAGAATTATAATATATACTATGTACAAAATTATACACTGTAATTTAAATATTTGAGGTAATATTTCCTGCTTTTCTTCACTTCCCTCACTCTATTTAGGGCCAACCCTACCTCAACCAGATTTAATAAATTAGTTCCCATATATTTAGTTTTATACCGAAAGGGCAAAGAATTAGCTATTTTTCCCATGGTCTGCAGAAGGAATCTAGTGAATTATTTAGTATCACTGCATAGTTGTCTACAGGAAATATCTTTATGATCTCTTTTTATTGCATAGCTTTGGGTGTTAGAGGGGGAGAGAAAATGGGATGGCTTAACTTTGTCTCCTCTATTTGATATGTTTATTTCTTTTTAGCAAATGCAACATTGGCAATATTGATATGGCTAAGGCTCAGTACCATGTGTACCTCTGTTCATAGGCAAACCTCATTTCTAGAGCTGGTCAGAAATTTTCTGATGGAATGTCAAATTCAAGCAAACGTTCTAGGGGTGCATAGCAATTCTGACTAAGGTTTTGAAGGAAACAAAGCAGTTTTCTTTCCTGCCAGATAACCCACCCGGCTGCCTGCTTCCCAAGCTCTTCAGCAGCCCAGGTGGGTTTTGGGTTTCGAAGTTCCTGGCTCCTTGGTAGCACAGGTTCCCAGGCTCCTTGGCAGCTTTTCTGGTGAGCTGCTGGGGAGCCTGGGCTTCCAGGCTCCTGATTCTTTGGCAGCTGCCGTGGAGCTGGGACTCCCCAGCAGCCGGACTGCCTGGCATCTTGCTAGTTCACCTCTTGCTAGGACTTCCAGACTCCCGGGGAACCTGGGAACTTGGGGAGCATATTTTGTTTCAGAATAATCGAAGTGTTCCTGCTGTGGGAATATTCTGGTGTTTCTAAAATGAAATATTGTGAACTTTAACTTCCATTAAAAATTGTTGAAGTTTTGGCTTTTTGTCATGATTCAGGATGAATGTTTTTTCCTAAAACCTTATAAATTTTTCACAGAAGTGAAATTCACTTTCCTGGCTTGCTCTACTCAGTTCTTTTTTATTGTTTTCATCCCAAAAGTCCAAGAAAAAAGGGTGTTTGGTGCAAGTTTTTGTATAGCATGTGCAGGTGTGGGCAGTATGTTTTACAGGGGAATTACTTGGATTCATTTATTAAACATCTCATGAATATGTTAATGGCGCCAGGCCTGATTGTGCTCTCACTGATACCAGTTTTACACTAGTAGAGCTCCATCATCCTCTCATATAGCTAGTCTTGGAAACAAGTACCTGCTCTATTATGTCTCTGAAATGAGTTTTCTTTAAATGTGTGTGGGGAGTCCCAAGGGAAGGTGAGATCAGGCAGAAGGGAGGAAGAAAAGAAAGAGAAGGGGCTCACTTGAGGCATGATCCTACACCTATTGAAATCAATGGGAGTCTTTCAATTGACTTTAATGGGTATTGGATCAGGCCCTTACAGAGCATCTATTCAGCCATTACTGTATAGTCTATTTGTGTCTGTTGCCTTGACAAGTAATGCAGACTGTCAACTAATGCAGACTCAAATGTCTATAAGTTTACTTCCTTCTGCTTCAATAATGGCTCAGAAAAGTCAGTATCAATGGCATAGAAACCTCTCGATTAGGTAAGAAATGCACTTTTTCTGTTCCTAACTTCTCCAACGGGAAGGTGGCATTTCCAGTCTTCTTTACCAAATCTCCCTTTACTAGTTGCCAAAGCTTCTATGGAAAGTACAGTTTAAGCAGGACTTCTAGCTTAATCTTCCCTGTGTAAGATAAACTGAACTGTTGCACTTTCCAGGACTTCAACATCTGCTATTCCACTTCCCTGCTTCATCCAATCTCTTTAAGTTAATCAGCATTGACATAACAAACCTTGACCAGGGAACTGAATACATGAAATTTTCTTCCATTGAATTAAGGGCTTCTGTCCATCCCTCATTTATCTCATTTCTATTGTAGTTTTATGAATCACAACAGGTGATGGGGAGAATATGAAGTCCTGTCCCTCTTTCCCAAAGTTGAACATGAACAACCACATTCTTCACAATGGTTCTTAGTAGATTATTTGTTTTTCCCATGTCAAGCTAACATGAAGTTTCCCAGAATTAAGATATGTACTCCAGCTATCACTTCTGGGGGATTTTCAGTTCATCAGTCCATTAATGCCTCAGTGACCCTGTGACAGGGTGTACCAGTCTCAGCGGCCTCAATGTCCTACCATGCCCCGTCCCAGAAAGGAGCAGTAGAGAAGTCCTCTAGGTTGCCTAGAGTGGCTGCGGGGAAAGCAGCCAATGAGAGAGGTTGGAGCCAGTCAGGGCCCAGCAGGTTGACATAAAAGGAGCTGCAGGGCTAGAGTCACTCAATTGCTGCCTGTAGCTGGAGGAGTGAGGATTGTGTTCCTGGGTGGCTGAAGGAGCAGCAGGACTGTGGACAGATCAGTTACTGGCAGAGAGTGGGGGAGCAAGAAGAACTTCTGGCTGACTGCTGGGACTTAATATAGACAAATGTCTGAGGCAAGAAAGCCCCAGAAAGGGTGAAAAGTCTCCAGGTAGGAAGGGCTTGGACTATTTAAAGACTGAATCTGAAGATGGCTACAAAGATACCAACAGAGCGGTACTGGGATAGACCCCTGATGGACTGTATACCCCAGAAGAGGTCTGTTTATTTCACATACAGACTGTGTGTGTGACTCAGACAGACAGTTGAGTCATTGAAAATCCACCTGAGAAATCACCAGGAGCGATCACTGCAGACTGAGTACAGGCACACGCACTTGGCCAGAGTTTGCTCACGAAAGATAGCTGCCACCCCATTACAAGCCCCTAATACCAATACACTCTACCAAGTTCACTCAAATTCATGTGGCTGTGATGGTTTAGTTTAATGGAGATATCCCATCTCCTAGAACTGGAAGGGACCTTGAAAGGTCATCGAGTCCAGCCCCCTGCCTTCACTAGCAGGACCAAGTACTGATTTTGCCCCAGATCCCCAAGTGGCCCCCTCAAGGATTTAACTCACAACCCTGGGTTTAGCAGGCCAATGCTCAAACCACTGAGCTATCCCTCCCCCTCTATATAATGTTATTCTTAAGAAGACAGTGTCTGACCAAAAATGAATCCTTAATACAAATCTTTTTAAGGTCATTGAAACTATCCCAGTCAATATTTATGACTGTCAGGAAAATTATCAAAATTAGCTGTGAAGTTAGAAATTCAAAGAATCAGAACAATTACTTTGCTATTTAAACATCAGTTTAAAACAAAAATACTTTCCCAGATATTAATGAAAACAAGACATAATCAAGTTTTCCCACACATTTGCATGTGATCAGTTTTAAACTACAAAACACATACTCTAACTGGTTTTAAAACTGCTTTCTAATTTCCTCTGAAAATCACCAGTTAACTATAAATACAGTTAATTAATTCACCTTTTTTCTTCTTCTTTGCCAGGCTCTTATATTCCAACTAAAATCAGAAACAAAAAAGACAAGCTCTTTAGGATTCCAGGGGTATCATGTCAGTCAGCCAAGAGAAGCCCAAGTCTTTCCAATGCTTCTTGCTCTCTAAGACTTTTAGATATTTTTCTCTCATGTAAGCCCAGTAGAGCTCATTTCCAGGCACATGGTTCATATCATTCTGCTCCAATCTAAAGTTCAGATCAAGCTAATCCATGTCTTTCCCTTTTGATTGCCCTACCTTTCAGAAAATTCCTAGGAATAGACTCCTTGTCTTTCAGGATTGGTGGAGAAACATTTCTTCCAAACAGTGGTCTCTAGCCAAGAAAATTAAAGAAACAGGAGCTTGACTAGTTTGGATCTGGTTAGCAAGCATCACACAAATGTAACCCAATGGGTTTGTCATACAAGGGTTGGCAGTGAACCAATTCCTGCAGCTTCATTCAGGATCCCAGTTCCTTATGTCTTGATGGGAGTACCCATCTTTCTTGATCTATTTGCATCACTGGTAAAGTCACTCATCCCAGTTATTGCAACTGCTACCATGATCTTCAAACAACAAACATTGAGGTTTTTGTGAGGATTATGGTGGAAAAAAACAGTGCCATCGTTGTTACCATGCTGTAGTTCAGATATGCCTAGTTCACAGGTCTGTTTCACTTATCCATAGACAAATGTATAATCCTCTTCTCAAGATACTAGAAGTGATGGTATGATATGTGAGAAGCATCTCAAGTAATTGGCACTTTCCTGCATTCTAGAAAGGGTTTGGGGGCAAACAAAAGTGTAATTATTATCACCCTATAAGTTCAGCCATTTTGGGAGTGCTCAAGTATTATTGTAATGGTGGTCATACAGTTATAAAGATAGTTTCAGTAGTTAAATAATGGAGGTAGAGACAGAGTAGACAGTGTGTGTGTAAATACATATATGTATAATATAAGTAGGACAGCCAAAAGTTAAGATTGCCCAATACTTTCCATTATAAGACCCTGCTTCTAACTTTGCCAAACTTTGTTTAGGTTGAAGTTTTTGCATGAGGTGTGTCTACCTCAGACTGAATGTTTTGGGGAAAAAATTAGGAAAAACGTTTCAGCCATTACTCAGACTGAAATTAGGGGAAATATGTTGTTTTACCGCTGTTAAAAATTTCTTATAGCTGTCTCAATGTAAAGCTCTAATGCCTTCATACTTTGAAGCAGGAACTTGAAATTTGGCTGGGGGGCTTTCCCAGCTGTTAAGGTTATGCCTTTTGTCATCCCTGTGAAAATCAGGGCAGTCAAACAAATTTGACCAAGTTATGATCCTGTCTAAATCTCAGTTTCCATAGGCTTGGTAGAGATTTGTTAGAGTTTGGCTGCTAAATTCTATGAATATTTCCTCTATACCCAGCATGCTGTAGCCTAAGGCAGCAAGGGCTCAGCATGATGGCTCAGCATGACTTCCCTAAAATTGCTCCACCCACCACTATGACACTGCTGTGGTGCTTGTTGCATGTACTGAAGACCGGAGGACTGTCTCTCCTGCATTGTCAGTGATCCCCAAGCTGGCAAGTAGGCAGCAGCAGGAAGGAGCCTGCCTGGAATGCATAGAGGTGAAGAGCCAAATAAGGGTGACTGGGATGAGGAGCCCAGGAGGGAGAGGGAGACTGTGATAAGGGACCAGGTGGGTCAGCAGGGGATTGATACAGGAGAGGCGGGAGAAAGAGGCTGGAAAGAAGAGCTGAGCATGATGGACTGAACGGATGTTGGGGACATGTACCTGCAGGGGACTGGCATGTGGAGGAGACTGGTGAGAGACTGAGGCTGGGGAAAAGATCAAGGGGAAGATAGGGAGCATATCTGAGACTGGGATAAGGACTGTCTGGAGAGGTCAGGTGCAAAGCAGGGTCAGGATTGGGGCAGGGATGGGGCAGAAGGGGTCTGTAACCACTAGAGTCCACTCACCTCAGAACCTGGAATAGAAGCCAGGATTCTTTAGCCTCAACACTCCTTTGCTGTCTAGTAAATATCTGTGAAACCCAGTGGAAAATGTGCCTCAGCTCCTGTTGGTGGCTGCTCCACACAGAAGATGACAACTTATTACTGTTATCAGTTACTTTGTTAGCTCAAGTGGCAGATGTCTTGAGCAATGGATCTGATGGACTATGGTTAGTTGCTAATGTTCATGTTACTTAAAGTAAGCTAGGTTCTGTAATAAACTAAGACCCTTTTACATTATAAATATAGTCGAATCAGCCTCTGGGAAATGCTCCCAATATGGTGGAATCAGCCTCTGGGAAATGCTCCCAATATAAGGGAATTCCCAAGGCATCAGAGAGCTGCTGCAACAGCCCTATACCATTCCTCTGCCCTAGCTGCCACCACCATGCATAGAAGGCGTATGGGGGACATATATAGACCACACTGCATTCTGTTTTTTCTAAGCTACAAAATGGCTCGAAGGGGCCATTGCAGCTGTGCATAGGCTAGAGCAGTGTTGAAGTTGTTCTAATTTACTCCAATTACTGTATTAGAATACAGTGGCTTCAAGCCACATTTCTCCCCCTGCACTCACTCTCACCCTCTCTGTTTCTTGTAATGCACGGAACACAAAACCTATGTCTTTTAGCCCATGATCTGATTTTGTGGGGTATTTTATGTCTGTTATATCTCTAGTCTTTGGTTCTGAGGGAAGCTTCTTTCAGAGCAAAAAGGAAAATAAAGTGACACCTAGATTCCCCCATGCCAAAACCTTCTGAATAATATGATTGTTGCTTTTTGCCTGGCAGCCATATTTTCCTAGCAACTGACCCTGTTAGTGCCTACAGGTCTCAGTCCCGTTGAGGCTCCATTGTGTTAATCCCTGTACAAACAAATAATAAGAGAGTCTCTGCTTCTGATGGTTTACAATCTAGATACACAAGATAGGCAAAGGAAACAAAGAGGGGAAGTGACTTACTGGAGATCACACAGCAGGCTAATGGCAGAGCTGCGATTAGATACTACCAGGATCACAGAGGTTCTGCTGCTAGCAGTCATTTGTTTAAAAATATTGCCATGCATTTAAATAAAACGGGCCATTATGGAAGCCTGTCATCTGTGACTTGAGGAAAATAATGTATTATGTAGAAAACATTCAGATAATTTACAATAGCCCTTCTGTGCCTTTAATGTATAGTAAATGCGACCATGGAATTGTTCCTGAAATCTCTTTTATGCTACTTGGCAGTACATGTGGTAGTTGGAGCTGCAGGAAAAAAAAAATCCTCTAGGAATCATTGAGCCAGGCTCTAAGCCAGGCAATCTACTCTAACGCTTCCAGAACAAGCCATACTATAAAAATGTAAATGTGGTAGCAATACTTCCTCCTCACACCATTTTTCAAACAGTAAACGTACGTATTGTTCATATCACAGTGTAGCTTGAGAGCATTTGTAAAGGACATGAAGGATCCCAGTTACTTTGTGTGGGAGGCTTTACACACCTGTGGCTGCGGAGGCAGGGTGAGTCAGACATGCATCACCATCCCTCATCAATAGGAAGACTTACAGTAATTTAATTTAAAACAACAACAAAAAGCCTTACACTGCCGTTATTTTAAATGTCTGTTATGGCTGACATCAGGCCATCCTCCCTTCTTAACACTGAATTAGCACTTTAGTACGTGATACCTGTTGAAAGGTGTTGCTTCCTATGTGTCCAGTTAGTTCAAGTGTAGCAGGTTGTACTTAATAAGAAGTAATGGACAAAAAAGGGGACGTGGAAATGGAGTGGGACAGGGAAACAGGAGGGGGGGTAGGAAAAAGAATGAGCAAGGGGTAATGAATGAAAAGGGTATCAAGTAGCAGAAATGAGGGGAGGAAAGCACGAAGAGAGTAACTGAGAATACAGTAAAATATTGAGCTAGAGAATGGGAGCCAAAATTTCCCAATGCCCACCATGCCCTTGAGGCAGTCAGGTGACCTGGCTGCCTCAGTTCCCCTCTCTTTAAAATGAGGGTTTCAATACATATTTAGCTACCTCAATGTTATGAGGGTTAGCTAATGACTGCAACGTGCTTTGGAAAGAATGTAAAATTAGGTACTGTTATATTAGGAAAAGGAAGGAGAGAGAGAAGCAGAAAGAGGAAGAAAAATCAAAGAAAGGAACAGGGAAGATAGGCAAGGCAGAAATGCATAGAGGAAAGAGAAAAACAAAGAGGGGGAAATAGACAGCTGAGCAAAAAAGTGATGAGAGAAAAGGAGTAAAAGAAGCAAATAGATAAGCAGTGTAAAGGAATTGGGCCACCAGTGCTTCCCTGAAAACATTGGCAGAAGTGGATAAAGTTGGAGTGGGGGGAAGGCTATGGCACAAACCTCCCAGAAGGCAAGGGTGAGTCATCATCTTAGCATATGCGCAATGGGGGCCCGGGACAAAGGAAGTTGTAATCAGAGGAGTCTAATTTTTCCCCACTCCAATCTGCAAACCCAGAATTTAGCATTTTGTGAACTAGAGATCTGGGTAGATTCAGAGCTGTTGTTCTGAGGAATTTGGCTCTGGAGTTCCAGTTCACACCCATCTTTATCTAAAAGCAATAAAGGGAGCATTTCTTGAGTATTGGTACAATTGATTTTTTTTTGGATCTAGGACTGAAAATTCTGTTCTTTGCTAATTATTTATCTGCTTGGATGCACCCCAGTTAGCAGCATGTTCAACTAATCTGCGGTGCTATGCAGAAGCTATTTACAAGTGCTGGAGTTTACATGACAGAAGTGCTCCCTCCTCCTACCCCTCTGATGTTAGCCTCCCTGGTTCTAGTCACCCCTCTTGTTCACAACCCTAATGCTATTAGTACACTGCTCATCTCACAGTGCTTTCAGCAAACCTAGACATTGGAATGTGGCATTTTCTTTCTAAGTCAGTCTTCATGGAGTTAATACATTCTAAATTTCTGTTAAGAGGATTTGTTGTCTTTGTGAGTATCTTACAGAGGAGCTGAAATGCCTTTAAAATAAATGAATATAAGAACAGTCCAGTACTTTAAATCACAGTCAGGCTACATGGGCTGATTGCAAATAATCTCTTGCTTTTGCTCTAGGCGAGAAATCCAACCTGACCCTGTTTTCCAGGTACACACATCCTCCCTCTTCATACCCTAGCTCCCACCCTGTACCAAGGGGCTTCAGACAACTCTTAGGGGTTTAGGAAAGGCAAAGCTTTAACTATGTCACATTTTAGAATTGTCCAGTGTATGGAAGGTTAAAACAAAATGAGTCAGATTCCCTGAGGCTTTATGTACACGGTATCTGCCTGGCCCCCAGTACTCTAGAAGAGACTCACCCTGAGGGAGTGCAGACTATGCTACTGGAACCATACTATCTTAGAACTTTGCATCTGGCAACTTGCTAAGTTGTATTGTGTTGTATTGTGTATCTATAGCTATATATGGTAAGGTCAGTTTCTGACCCTTCCACTTTTTGTGGCCTGCACATTCTTTGTAGGGATCCGCAACGTGTCCCTGCTGCTCCTAGATGGAGGAACAGCCACGAGTGGTTCCGATTGCGGGAGGGGTGCAGGGTGGGGGTTGGGGTGTGGGAGAGGGTGCAGGGCACAGAATCTGGGAGGGAGTTTGGGTATGGGAGAGGGGAGGAGGTTGGGGCATGGAAGGAAATTTGGGGTGCTCAGCTCGGGACAGCTCCTGCCCCAAACACTGGGTCCACAGCTCCCATGGCCAGGAACCATGGCCAATGGGAGCTGCAGGCCCAGGGGCAGCGCCTAGCTGTGTCTCTGCCTAGGAGCAGCAGGGACAGGTCACCGCTTGTGGGGAGCTGCCCAAGGTGAAGCTGCCAGGATCTGGCACCCCCTCACACACCCCAACCCCCTGCCCCAAACTCCCTCCCACACCCAAACTCCTTCCATCTTAGTTAACTGGAATTTTTCACTTACAGGCACCCCCAATATGCCAGATAAAAAAGCTTTTACTGCACTGAGAATCACCTCTTGCTGTGATCAAAACTGTCAGTTATATTTGCAGTCAGAGTGCAGTGCTTTTCTGAAATTTAACTCTATAACATAATATTGTAGGAATCTAAATTTGTGGTTGCTCACAGATTCCATCAACTCACCCAGTTCATAAATATAGAAAAAAGAACAGGAGTACTTGTGACACCTTAAAGATTAACAAATTTATTTGAGCATAAGCTTTCGTGGGCTAGAACCCACTAGCCCACGAAAGCTTATGCTCAAATAAATTTGTTAGTCTCTAAGATGCCACAAGTACTCCTGTTCTTTTTGCAGATACAGACTAACACGGCTGCTACTCTGAAACCTGTCATAAATATAGACTTTTTTTTCATCTGTCTGCCTTCTGAAAACTCAACCTGGGTTCTTAGTGTGAAACTGGGTTATTTACTTCTTATGTCACTGATAATAAAGATGCTGCAGGCCGTATGCCATCAGTGATATTTGTGCAATCTTTTCAACCTGTAAATGGAGAATATTTTATATGACATCATTGATACACCCTAAATATGGAAAGACACAATGCCATTTTTACAGCCACTTTTCAAAGTAGATCCACACTGAAGTTTTTGTTTAAAGTAGGGGTTTTTGGATTTCTTTCTAGAAGTGAGGACAATACTGAGCCATGATTTCACTTGTAGGATCCCCATTGTCATGGCTTCTAAACTAGCATCCTCCATCTTTTAAGATCTAATTCAGATGTGCCTGTGGGACTACATTTGACATTAAGGTAATTCCAGCCTATGTTTATGAGGATACAATTTGGCTTTTAATAGTATTTGGCATCTGCCACTTTAGTGGTAGATAAAATAAATTTTATTCTTCAAACATTACAGGCCACATTTTGAGGCCTTAACACCAGCCTTTTATTTTACATTCACAGTCAAAGGAAGTTTGATTTCCATGCATACGTTCTAGGTGAGCAGTCAGTTTTTCAGCTGGTATTAATCAGGGTCACTCCATTGAGTTCCCTTCCCTGATTCTGCCCATGATTACACTAGCTGAGTTTTACACCAGTTGGAATCTCTTCCTAGGGGGGAGGGATAGCTCAGTGGTTTGAGCATTGGCCTGCTAAACCCAGGGTTGTGAGTTCAATCCTTGAGGGGGCCACTTGGGAATCTGGGGCAAAATCAGTACTTGGTCCTGCTAGTGAAGGCAGGGGGCTGGACTCGATGACCTTTCAAGGTCCCTTCCAGTTCTAGGAGATGGGATATCTCCATTAATCTAATCTAACTAACTGATTTGCATGGGCAGACATTTACCCCTATATATCAGGTAGTTAGACATCTGAACTCATGTTTTGTATTCACAGCTGATAGCATGTGCAACATTGTGCCACAGTGTTGATCCAAGGCACAAATTAGAAGCCAGTTATGAAAATTTGGCCATAACTATTTTGCTAAGATATTAAGTTATAGAGTTATTTCTCCAAATTTAAAACCAGACTTACATGCACTATTACTTTCTCTATAAAAGGGAAGAGAAAAATGGTAGATACTTTTGGGAGTGCTGTAAATAAAACTAGATAGAATCATCCTCCTTTGTTAACATCATTGGTTTGACAAAAAAGCACTCCCACAACACACTTCAATAAAATGATTTTTAAAAAGGGCTCCCTAAAATTTGGCTCCAAAAGGTGTCATGAAGTAACATTCATTTTGACTCCCACTCAGACAAATCAACAATCTGTCTAAATTATTGATTTATTACTATAAGCTACATGGGTGGGAGGATATGAGATCTATAACTACAAACAGGAACAGTTTAAGAGGCTAATTAGAGAAGGGGAAAGAGATGCTTAATGATGAATTGCAGAGAATATTTCAACTAACGAAGAGTTCTTCAAATATTTTATCAACAGACAAGGTAAGAAGAAAAGTTTTCCTCTATAAACAGCAGTGGGTTATTTGAGATGGAGTTAAATTAATGGTTCTAGATCCTCATCTGGTATAATCTGGTGTAGCTCCATCAATTGAGTGAGTCAGTGAAGCTATATGGACTTGCATCAGCTAAGGATCTGGCCCATGGATTTTTTAAGCAGTTTACTTTTATGCTTCCCAGAGGAAAAGAGAAAGAATGGAGAGCTGCCTTAACCCAATGTTTATATTTTCTGACTGGGAGCTGGAAGGGCTTAATTGCATGAAGGTAACAATGGAACTGGCTGTGAAATGATTGGATTGTCCAGATAGCATAAATCAGCTGATTAAAAAGAAATGAGGGCAAAGATTACTGATGCCTGCTATTTGAGAAGTTCTCTGATTATAACAGGCTAGATTTGTGAGGACTATAAAGAAACAGACATAATGGTTATTCAAAAGAGGGTCAAGAGATGAGGCAGGCAGTTGGTCCAAATTCAATTATGAGGAAAACATTCAGAACAATTTTGCAGTCTTCAGTGACAGAGAAGGACAGCCTGCTTAGAAACAGCCAACAAGGATTTAAGAAAGGGAAATATAACTTTTTGTTGGGGGGGTGGGTAAACATTGTGATAGATGCAGGGACCCTACTATGTCCGCAGTGAATAAAGGACTTTGATTCACCCTCTCCTTCCATATGTACTGCGGGCAAAGGACTATACATTGGCTGCTTGGGAGACAAAGAGGATAGGAGACTGTAGAAGGACAGGGCTCTGCACCCTGGGAGCTTTCTGTTACTCTCTTGTTTCTTTTAGCTTATTTTCATTTATGGGTCTAAACATGATCATTGGAAGAAAATTTATGACTACCAGTGTGCTCTGCAGCGACACGCTGCCAATACAGTCCTGGTCTAATTAGAAAGAGGGCACCATAAAGGTGTGTGCCAATGACTGATTTGAAGAAGTGAGTTGTTTCTGAAATATCTGAGATATAGGCACAGCTCTGGGAAATAGTTGGCTTCTTCAAAACAATCATGCCATAAAATGCACAACTTGAGTTGGAAAAAGAAGAACAGGAGTACGTGTGGCACCTTAGAGACTAACAAATTTATTAGAGCATAAGCTTTCGTGGACTACAGCCCACTTCTTCGGATGCAACTTGAGTTGGGAATATCAAAAATAAAATATCAACGAATTTAGATTTAACAAATTTGGAGACATAATGGATAATGTGCATACCCAAATTCATATTTGATTCTTTTAGGCCCATTTCCTTAGGTGCCAATGGCTTACTGCTAATAGAAGAATAAAACAGGTTCTTTCAAATACATCACGATGTAAAAATGTATGAGGAAAAAAGCAGGACTATTAGAAGAGAAGGGGATAAAATTAATAATCACTCAAAATAGCTGAGATATTGAACTCCTTTTTTAATATCTATCTTCAGCAAGGGAAAAGTTCAGAAAAGAAGGTAGACCCTGTAGAAGATCTGTTCATAGAGTAAGTAAAGGTGTACATATGCAAATAAGTATGTCAGGATGACATGTTTTCTAAGATATTAAAAGAATTACTAAATTTACTGAGCCCACTGACAACGGATAAGTGTGAAGGTACTGGATGAATAGAGATAAATGAGTGTGGTACTGATTTTCAAAAAAGAAAAGATTGATCCTGACAACTAGGATCCCATAAATCTAACTTCAATACCTAGAAATCAGTGAATAAATATTACATCATTATAAGTAGAATAACAGAGCCATGAACAGTAGACATCATGAGCTTATGAAAAATAAATCTCATCAGTCAATCTTGGTTGCTTTTTGGATACAATTATAAAATTAATGGGTGAGGGGACTGAAGTAAATATATTTGGATTTTAGTGAAGCATTTGGTAGGGTATATCATGAAATCTCAATTTAAAATTTAAAAAAATGGATGAGAATACAATTGTGCAGGCTGTGAACTGGCTAAATGGATGAAAATAAATAAATAAACAGCAATGTATCAAGTTGAGAGGAGAAAGCTAGAGGGTACCTCAGGGAATGGTGCAAGGATTGGTTTTATTTCCATATCTTTATTAATGATCTGGAAGAGGGAGTAAACAATATACTAATGTAATTGCTAATTAATAGTAAATTGGTAGGAGTTGTGACCATCAATGAAGACAGAAATAATGCAAAGGAACCTAGAAAGATTTGAAACATGATCTGAAATAGCAAACATTATTCAGCTTAGAAAGGTAGTATCTAATACATCTGGGTCAAAATTCACATGCTGAATAGGAGGGAGAAATCTGGGATACAGTTGTGCTTGAAAGTTACCTGATGATGTACTGGACAGTACATTAGATATGTGTTAACAAAGTGCTATGGCTACAATAAAGACCAAAATATATTTTCATGCCGTATAAAAAAAAGGCATCATCTTAAAGCGCCGGGGTAAGAACGTCGTTTTATATATCTCTGGTACAATCACACTTGGAATTATTGTATTCAGTTCATGAAGCCAAAGAGTCAGAACAATATTGACAAATTAGGAGTTCAGAGAAAAGCAACTGAAATAATCAGAGGGCTGGTGAGAATGACTTACCAGCAATGACTAAGGAGGGGACGGAGTCCACACAGTTAATACTAAGAGAAGAGAAGAATTATTTTGGGCCAGCTTGTGGCAGGCACTTTTGCAGGTTTGCAAGAGTTGGGGAAGCAGCCAAGAATCCTTTGTGTAGCCAAAGTAAGGGCCTGTTATGATTAAGGCTATGTTTTAGTCACGGGTATTTTTAGTAAAAATCATGCACAGGTCACGGACAGTAAACAAAAATTCATGGCCCCGACCTGTCCATGACTTTTACCATATACCTAACTAAAACTTGGGATGGGGGGCCACGAGTGCTCTGGGGGGGGCACCGTGGGGGGCAGGACCCACACTGGTGCTGGGGGGGAGGAGGGCAGTGGTGCATGGCCCAGTACCTCCGCTGGTGCTCGGAGGGGGGGAGGGGGCAGCAGTGCATGGCTCAGGACCCCCACTACTACAGGGCAGGGTAGTACTGTGGCGGGGGGGGGACAGGCCGTGGCACACGGGCCTGGGACTCCCGCTGGTACTGGGGGACAGGCAGCAGTGCACAGCCTGGGACCCGCACTGGTGCTGGGGGGGGAGGGTTGTCATGGCTCACAGGCTCCCTACCTGACTCCGCGTGTCCCTGCAGCTCCTAGCGGGAGGGAAGGCCAGGCGCTGGCTCTGCAGCTCCCATTTGCTGGGAACCTCCTGGCCCCTCCGCCTAGAAGCTGTATATGATGTCCCTCTCAAAGAAGGCAGGGTTAGTTTGGGAAGTGGTCAGCCATAACCCCACACCTTCTCCACTGGCCCATGAAATGGGCTAGTGGCAGTGATGGGAGAAGGGTACAGGAGAAACTTCCTTGTACTATTAAGCAGTAGAACAGTCTACCAAAAAGGGGCAGAAGCTCCATAGCTTGTAATATCTTAAAACCAAAGTGAGTAAAGCACTACAAAATTGAATGTAGAGAACTATCCTGGAGTAGAAGGGAGGTGGGTTGCATGACTAATCTGTTTTTCATCTCTAGTTTTTGCAGTTCTACTGTGTGATTCATACAGAATTATGCACATGTCCCTCAGCCAACTGGTTTAGACTATTCCAGGGATCGGCAACCTTTGGCACATGGCCTGTCAGGGAAATCCGCTGGCGGGCCAGGTCGGTTTGTTTACCTGCAGCATCTGCATATTTGGCTGATTGCAGCTCCCACTGGCCGTAGTTTGCTGTTCCAGGCCAATGAGGGCTGTGGGAAGTCACGGCCAGCACATCCCTGGGCCAGCGCCACTTCCCGCAGCCTATATTGGCTTGGAACTGCGAACCACAGCCAGTGGGAGCTGCGATCGACCGAACCTGTGGATGCTGCAGGTAAACAAACCGACCTGGCCCGCCAGCAGAGTTCCCTGACTGGCCATGTGCCAAAGGTTGCTGATCCCTGGACTATTCAGTCTCTTTAGAAGCCACTATTAATGTCATTCTGAAACATGGCCAGTAAGTGATGCTGAAGTCTAGTGCCCGTAGAATCTTTTTAACAGTGGCCCCATGTCACCTCTAGAGAGTTCCTAATCCACATTAACCCTGAAGTAGGAGTCCCCAAGTAGATTCCAGAGCTGTGTCTTCCATATTTCAGCCTAATACAGGGGCTGGGGTTCGGGACCCCTCAGGGGATTGTGAGGTTATTACATAGGGGGTCGCAAGCTGTCAGCCTCCACCCCAAACCCTGCTTTGCATCCAGCATTTATAACGGTGTTAAATATATAAAAAAGTGTTTTTAATTTATATGTGGGGGGTCGCAATCAGAGGCGTGCTATGTGAAAGGGGTCACCAATACAAAAGTTTGAGAACCACTGGCCTAATACACTGCAGTCTCGGCCACCAGGCAGACATACATTTGTTTGCTCTGCCTGACAAAAAATAAATATTAGTACTTATTGAAGAGGCTTTATTGGTTTACTGATGTTATGCTGTCATTAAGTTTCATAAATATATCTGCTTCGTCAAAGTGCTTTATAAACTCTTCATCATAAAAACATTAAACTGCCAGTTTATAAAAGAAAGGTTATTAGATGCCAAGAGAAAACTGAGTCATCACTGAACTGGTATCTGAGAGCAACTTTTATCAGTCTTAATCAGACTGGTATCGAAAAGGGGAATCATTTCTATGAGCAGTAGCTGAATAAAGAAAATACAGAGTCTCACAGTTGAGAGACAGTTCAAGAAATGGCTCTTAACCTCTTTGTTTCAGCAATATATGAAACGTTTAAAGGACTGTTAACATCCAAATTGTGAGATTCAAAAATTGGTCGACCAGTTTTCATTCCAGTCCATCCCAACAGCATATATACAGCATTGGGTTATATTATCTACTGTTAAAATTCATCTGCTCCTCCAGATCAAATAGGTTATTTCAAATCTGTGCTTATTTCCATTTTGTTTTAAGAGGAGTTAGAATCTTGTACTTTATCTTTTATCTTTCCTGTTAACCTGACAGTTGTTAGAAGGGAGATTACAGGTGATGGCATGTAGAAAGAAGCAGAATTTAACATATGAAGTATATTAGTGACTTTTCTCTTCCTTTCACAAGGCCAGAGTATATAATAATGAAAAAATTCTAATTCTGCAAAAGGATAAATTCCCAGATAAATTGTTTTAGGAGAGCAAAACATTGCTCTTTGATTTTAAAATGCAAAAATGCTTTTCAAATGTAGACTCCTTTTCACTGACAGCTTTAAATGACTGAGAAAACTATTTGGGTGACAATGATTAAGCTATGTAGCTCCTTACTAACAACAACAAAAAGGCAGGCACCATATTTTTCTTCTATGTCCAGGTTTCTCACAAGTAATGATTCACTTTCCAGGCATCTGTGTGTTGTTTTCTTAGCTCTCAAGTACACTGGCCTAAGAAATTCCACTCCACTATGATCATCAATATTTTTTGCTCCTGAACCATCTTCTCTTTAAATATCAACTCATCCTCTGACTGTGAGGGGTGAGTAGCTTGTAAGACCAACATAACTGCTACTCTGTTAGGTCCATAATTGACAGGACTTTTCAGGCAAAACTCCTACTGAAGTAAAGTACAGATAGCTGAATCAGTCCCTTGGCTGAAAGGCTGCAGATAAATTATAAGTCCATATTTTCTGCTTCACCACTACACATTCATAAAACATCTGAGCTCCTTTGATCCAAGTGGCAAAATATCTAAAACTATTTTCAGTTCTAGTTCTTCCTGCTTAGTGTCCCGTCCCCCTCCCCCCCCCCCGAAATCATACAATAGGGTCTAATCGTGAAGTTCCCCAAAAAGCACCAGCCATTTATTCCAATTCTCCTACCTCTTTTTCCATTCAGAGTAATTCCACTTAAACAAAGTGCTTAAACCTTGAAGTTATAAACCATGTAAATGCAAGCAATTTTTAATTCCATGTACAATGCTGCAACCAAAATAACCAGGGTGAAATAAAGGCTTGAAAAATATAAATAACAAATATAAACACAGATTGATCCAGTCATTTACTACAGCTCAGTTTGACTGAAGGTTAGATTCTGTTGCAGAATTATAGATCACAAATAAAGGGTTTTAATGCTGCACAAAAGATGAGCAGAAAGGCAGCCAGTTTGTTGGCAATCCATATTAGTAAAAGAAAATTTACAATCATGTATCTTTCCATTTCAAGAGATAGCCTTCCAAAATTGTGAAACCACTGAGAGGGTGTGAAAAAATATTACTTTCTCTTTTTGTCCTAAACCACTCTCTGCACTGCTAGATAGAATGACATAAATTTAATGTCTTTCTCCCAAAGCTTCTGAAGGCACTATTGTATTCCTTTTGATTCTGAACTGCTCTTCTGAAACTACTTGAAGGAAATTGAGAACACATAACCACCTTCATAGTGAATGGGCTGCTCTCCTCAGCTGCTGGGAAGAGAAGCTGATAATCTGGAATATGTTGTAACTAAATCACAACTGATTAGAAGTGCACATTATTTTAAACTGTATTGTTTTAGAACATGAGTAAAATGTTACTAAACAATAGTAATTCCTGCTCTCTCTGCATTACACACTGTTTGGTAAGCTATAATTTATTTTACTGATTCTTCTTCATGATTATTCCTGGCATTATTAACTGGGGCCCAAATTCACCATTGCACTGAGCCTTGTGTATTCATTAATACTAATAGGGGTAAAATGCTACCAAATCAGAATAGCAGCATTTTATACCAACTTTGCAATGGTGTAAATTACTAAACACGGTGCAGACTAATGGTAAATGAGGTCCTGAGTGACTACAATATGTTTAGTCCTGGACAAAACATAGACTAATAAATATAGAGAGATAGAAACAATAGTAAGAGGCCAATATGGCTCTGTCAGGAGCTCTTCAATGACCTGGAAATCAAAAAAGAAGCTACCAAAAGTGAAAACATGGACAAATTGCTAAAGATGAGTACAAAAGAATAGCACAAGATTGCAGGAACAAAATCGGAAAGGCAAAGACACAAAATGGGTTACACGTGTCAAGGGACATAAAAGGCCATCAGAAGAGGTTCTATAAACACATTAGGAGCAAGAGAAAGATGAAGGAAAGGTCCAGTACTTAGCAGGGAAGGAGAGCTAATAACAGGTGACATTAAGAAGGCTGAACTGTTTAAAGCCTATATTGCTTTAGTATTCATAAAAAAGGTTAACAGTGACTCGATACTTATCACAATATTAACAACAAGGGGGAGGGAACACTAGACAAAATAGGGAAAGAAAATATTAAAGAATATTTAGATACTTGAATACATCTAATTTTAGCAGGACCTGATGAAATTCTTCCTAGGGCACTTAAGGAATGAGCTGATGCAATTTCAGAACCGTTAGCAATTATTATCAAGAACTTGTGGAGGATGGGTCAGGTCCCAGATGACTGAAGGGAAAATATAGTACCTGCATGTAAAAAGGGGAACAAAGAGGGCCCGAAATTTATAGACCAGTCAGACTAACTTTGATACTGGAAAAATTATTAAACACTCAATTTAATCTTTCCTGTTAACCTTACAGTTGTAAGCAACTAGAAGATTATATTAAAGGTAATAAATAAAAGCCAACACAGATTTGTCAAGAACAAATCATGCCAAACCAACCTAATTTCCTTGTTTGACAGGTTTACTGGCCTGGTGGAAAGGAGAGAAGCAGTAGATGTGATCTATCTTGATTTTAGTAAGGTTTTTGACACAGTCCCATATGACATTCTCATAGGCAAAGTAGGGAAATGTAGTCTAACTGGAAGTGGATGCGTAACTGGTTGAAAGACCGTACTCAAAGAGTAGTTATAGGTGGTTCACAGTCAAACTGGGAGGACATATGTAGTGTGGTCAGCAGGGGTCTGTTCCAGTCTAATACAATTCAATATGTTCATTAATTACTTGGATGATGGAATGGAGGGCATGCTTATAAAATGTGTGGATGATACCAATCTGGGAGGGGTTGCAAGCACTTTGGAGGACAAGATTAGAATTCAGAACAACCGTCACAAATTGTAGAATTGGTATGAACTCAACAAGATGAGATTCAATAAGGACAAGTGAAAGTATTTCACTTAGGAAGAAAAAATCAAATGCACAGACACAAAATGATGAATAACTATCGAGGCAGTAATACTACAGAAAAGGATCTGGGGGTTATAGTGGATCACAGCTATAGTATGAACCAAGAGTGTGATGCAGTTGCAAACAAAGCTAATAGCCTTCTGGGGGTAGTATCAACAGACATGTCATGTGTAAGCCATGGAAGGTAACTGTCCTGCTCTACCCAGTGCTGGTGAGGCCTCTGCTGGAATACTGCATCCATTTCTGGATACCACGCTTCAAGAAAGATGTGGACAAACTGGGGAGAATGCAGAGGACTGCAATACAAATGATAAAAGGTTTAGAAAAGATAACTTATGAGTAAGGTTAAGATTTTTGTCATGGTTACTTTTAGTAAAAGTCATGGACCAGTCATGGTCAATAAAAAAAAATGTCATGGAAGCCTATGACCTGTCTGAGTTTTTCTAAACATAGGGGAGAGCTGCCTGCCGGTGTGGGGTGGGGGGACTAACAGTTCCAGGGCCCCCACCGCCCCTTGCAGCTGACAGCTCTGGTTCTTTTGCCCCAGGGCATGGGGTGAAGCTGAAGCACAAAATGTCACTGAGGTCTCTGAAAATCATGAAATCCATGACTTCCATGACCTCCATGATAAAATCTTATCCTTACTTATGAGGAAAGGGTAAAACAACTGGGCACATGTAATCTTGAGAAAAGAATACTGAAGCGGGACCTGCTAACAGTCTTCAGATAAGTGAAGGGATCTTATAAAGAAGACAGTGATCAATTGTTCTCTATGTTCACTAAAGGTAGGACAAGAAGTAACAGGTTTCATCTGCAGCAGTGGAGCTATAGGTTAGAAATTAGGAAGAGTTTTGTAACTATAAGCATCGCTGATCACTAGAATAGGTTTCTAAGGGAGGCTGTGGAATCTCCCCATCATTGGAAGTTTTTAAGAATTTGTTAGACAAACACCTATCATGGATGGGTTAGGTTTTCTTGGTCCTCCCTCAGTCCAGGGGGCTGAACTAGATGACATCCTGAGGTCTCTTCCAGCCCTACATTATTATGATTCTATGTTATTCCCTGCCTCAAGAAATTTAAAAGATTGAGGTACTTACGATTTGAGTGTTTTACCAGGTTTATTTCAAAGTGCTCACTCTCTCTCTCTTGGAAATATGCTGCCTTCAAGAATAGAGATCCTCAGTTCATCTTCCATTGAGAAATTACTTTGTCTTAAAAAGGAGAGGAAACATTTGAAATGTTTATCACTATAACAATAGCAGCAGTGGATTCGCTCTGCATTCACTCAACCACAATGACCCTCTGAACATGAAGTGTAACTCTTTGGTGTTTTAGTTGCTGTGGGGCTAGGATAGTTGGGTGGTTTGCTTTTTTTACCATTTTAGCTGATCGGCAGGACCTCAGTAGCCAAAACTTTTGACAGTCATATTGCTAATTGACCAGTAAATAAGGTCATTGTTGTCAAGGATCTTTGATGGTTTCTCCAGATCACAAAAGAGATAGTCAAAAGGTCTGGCCAGTAATTGCATTAGCAAAGAGAATGACCGGCAAACACAAAAGACAACATGAAATATGCATGGTAAGTCTCGCTTTGGAGCCAAATCACTGGTACCCTCTGGTTACTTTGAGATGGTCCAGCAACACAAACTGTCTGAAACCCCAACTGCTTTATCTGGCCATAATGGTACAAAGCAGATGAGCACACTGGTGTCCAAAGTAGAGGGCCTTACCCCTGTTTGCACAGATCATTTAATTGAGTAGAATTGTAGTCCCTGTGATCATGGAAATATGGAGATTGCTCTGTCTCCTGAGGGTGCACAATGATACAAATAAATGGAGGAGATGGCACCATTGCCCTCTTTGCACCGCATCTCATGAAAGGGTGTAGCCATGGCCAGACTCACTGGAGTTCCAGGGGGCATTTTACTTCTATCAGACAGGCAGGCTACACTGATTCCCACAAGACAGCATACCTCCATGCAGCCTCCAGAGCAAGACTATGCCTAAGTGGCATGATCTCACCCAACGGAGGTCTAACAATCTCCTTCACATGCACAAGTGTGATACTATACATAAAGCAGTGCACATGCACAATAAGCATATGCAAATAAATGGCCAGATTCTACTTTCTGTGAAATTTGTGTACATCTAGAGTAACTGCATTGACATCACTCGACTTTCTCCAGGTATAAATATGTTTAACTGAGAGTAGAATTTGGTCACTTGAGATCAGGTTGTGGCTGGCTGAAAATCTTGCCCCAAAAGTACTTGGTTTAAATTGCTCAAAAATCAGTAGTGTCTCTTCCTGGAGATCAAAAGAGCCCAAGAGTTACTGTCTTCAGACAACTGAGAAAAATCACCTTTTTTGCATAAGCTTTTCCAAATTAAAAAGATATTGAGGAACCAATAATATACTTAAACCTCCAGGCATAAGCAGCTGAACCCCAAAATACCAAAGAAAGAATATTATATACACAAAACACTGTGCATGCTGCATCCCTTTTGGTTGCATAGTAGTGGGAGCACTTCCCTTACACACCAGGGAGCGGCCAAACATCTCCTGCTGAAGCACTGTATGGCTATGTACTCCCCTAACCTTCCAGTTCAGACCTCTAGCTCAAAGCTACATCAAGGTCCAACACTTGTAGCAGCTTCATTTCAGATAACCACAACAGCAATGTGGTTTATAAACTGCTTCTTATTAGTAAATTTGGCAGCTCATCCTTCTTTTTGCACTGATTGGCCACTTCTGATAAATCACAGGTGTGATTTTATTCCTGTCTATTTTGCTATTTATAAAAATATGTGAAAACTATAGTAAAATTATTTTAAGTGTGGAACAAAAAAATCTTTAAATTCAAGAATATTCTGTGAGATAACACTGCCAAAATACCCACAGCTAAAGGCAGCTGGTGCCTCTCCATTGCAGCACATGTAGCTTTCTATTACAGAATATGGGAAGATATTATCATATATGTGTTGACTAGTCTTTACAAATTTGTTAAAATTTAATATTTATCCATGGCCATAATATGAAATAGTTACTCATATTTGCAGTCATGTGAAGAAAATCTTTTCACCATGTTGTATAGAATATGCAATCCTGTCAGAAAGTTGGAGATTGCTGCTTTGAGGCCAATGAGTCTCTTTAAAAAATGCATTAAATTTGTCATGCAATGATCCTCAGCCTTGCAGAGCTGGAAAGCCTCTTCCCTAATGAATGGAGACTGGAGATGCAGAAAATCACAATGGAATGGCACTTTGTTATGGCTTTGTGATGCCCATGTCACAATGTTGCATAGTCAGGAAGTAAAATTATCATGTATCAATCACAACTTTATTTTTTGTTTCACCCTGTTACACCCAATCTCTCTTCAGGGTTCTAGGAGAGAATGAATGGAGAATTTTTCATCTCTCTCTCCTTAGAGGAAAAAGAGCTCAGGTCAAACCTGTGCGCTCCACTAGAGCCAAGTGTAGTGCCACAGTTCTAATAGTGACATTTTGAGGATCAGTGCCATTGTGTATATAAAATGTCCATTCTCTGCTCAGGAAAGCCAGCTATCCTGAAGATCTGTGGCTCTATGGAACTCAAAATCTTGCAGAGAGTTGTGAACCAAAGAATTTAATTATTACCTCCAGTCATATAAACTTATCTGCCCTAACAATATGAAAAGGCTATGTAGATAGCACAGTAATGGGCACATGAGAAATGTGTTGCCAGAATTAATTGAATGATCACAAGGTATTTTTTTCTAAGATTTTTACTTTACTGTATGTCATTTTGGTCAGTTCACTACAGGGAATGTATATTAATCTAGAGCAGTGGTTCCCAAAGTCAGTCCGCCGCTTATTCAAGGAAAGCCCCGGGCGTGCCTGGCCGGTTTGTTTACCTGCCGCGTCCACAGGTTCGGCCAATCGCGGTTCCCACTGGTTGTGGTTCGCTGCTCCGGGGCAATGGGGGCTGCGGGATGGGCGGCCTGCACATCCCTCTGCCTGTGCCACTTCACGCAGCCCCCATTGGCCTGGAGCGGCGAACCACAACCAGTGGGAGCCGCGATCGGCCAAACCTGCGGACACGGCAGGTAAACAAACCAGCCAGGCACGCCCGGGGCTTTCCTTGAATAAGCGGCAGAGCGACTTTGAGAACCACTGATCTAGAGGTGACCCAGAGAAGTACAATAAAGATTATATAAGGATTGGGGGGAATTATGTGAGGAAAGTTTAAAAGAACTAAACATATAAGGTGCAAATCTTCTGCTCAACACATATTCAGTATGTTATGTCTCTATGAGGTGCTATTTGCGTTCCTTGGCAACATTCTCATATTTGCATGAACTGCAATATTCTTTGGGTAGGAACCCACCTGGAATTGATAGGGAGACTGACTATACAATGTTATTTGTTTTTTTCTGATCCTAATGTGTGTAATAATTCTACAGAATGCATCCTTAACTTCAAGTTTGCATTTTCTCTTCCTGAAGTGCCAGAGGATGACTTAGGTTTTCCTGCAGTGACCCTGTCGCCTGTGGCCATTTTTTTCCTTCCACTCAGGCTGATTTACTCCATTCACACTCTCACCTCTGGGTTATTGATTCTGGCTAACATTTGATTCAACCTGTTAGCAATTCTCTGAATCATCTCAAAGACAGGGTAGAAAGAAATAACCTCTTTGTTAGCTTCATTTCCAACACAAGATGGCTACAGGTCAACCTTTCCCTAGTCAGTAGAAAAAGGTTTTAAAAAGGCTTGTTCAAAAGTGATCCACTGATTAAAAGCTCTGATAAGAAAATTATTGCCTGCAATAGCCAAGTGTTCCAAAAATATCTTATAGGCACAGAACTCCATATTAACAAATCTCTTTGGATCAGTATTTCCCCTAACATGCTGCTTTTCTGGCTATTTCACTTTATTTGAAACTTATTAGAATGCTCTTTGCACTAAAACAAAAAAACCCTAATTAATTCATACAATAAAATACATATATTTTACATCTAGCAAAGGGCTGCATTTATACAAGTAGTCCTTATTTAGTGAATGCAAAATTGCTTGTGCATCTATTTGTGCATACTTTTCTGCATTGATGTGTGTCAATAGGTATTTACATGCATTCATGGAAAGACTCATTGATTTCAGTGGGTTTGAGATCAGGACCCACATGCCCTACTACTGTACTAGACTTGTAGAATGCAAATACAGGCTTTGGTATACGCAAAACATGTGTTCACATTTTCAGAGGCTAGGTAAATGCCCTTGAAAATATGGCCTAATTCATATATTAAAATTAATAAAGAGAGAACATTTTTGGTTTCCCTGTACAAGTGATATTTGGATCAGCAATGAGTAACAAATAGGTTTCAAGTGAGCAAAAGCCTAGAGAATTAGGCATATTTCTGCATGAATTTAAACAGTCAACTGAAATGTAAAGTTCAGTTAATTCAAAAATAAACAGATCTGGAATCCCTGAAGCCCTAAAAAATGGAAAGGGCCAACCTGCTGGCAAAATGAATAAAAAGGTACTAGGCATTATTCTGGTGTTAAGCCATTGTATCTGCCATTGATTTCATAGCAGTTACTCCTATTTCACTTCAGGGTAAACAGGCCCACTTTGTACTTTTAAAAATGAATTCAAATTTTATTTAAAGCTTGATAAAACTGCACCTAAAACTGTTTTGGCTGCTCGTATCATACAGGTATACAAAACTATAATTTATATAGCATCCTTCATTCAGAGAGCATCATGAATCATTGTACAGAGAGAATCATAAATAAGCTACAGTACTATAAAGAAGAAAAGGTAGAGGGGAGGGTGAGTCATAGATATTTGGGTCAGAAGTGAAAGAGCAACTTCTGACTGGCGACTTATGAAGGACAGAAAGAGAGGAGAAGAAATGGGAAGGAGCAGCGTGAGTGGATGAGGCAATGGTTGGACTTGAGATCAAGGAGGCAGAGTGTACTGTGTCCACATACAGCATGCAAACCACCAGCTGACAAGGTGATAATGTGTGCATGCATATTTAAGGACTGAGAACTTTGTCTCTGTGAGAGAGATGGCCTATTCTGCCTATTGATCAAGGGGTGCCCATCAAAGAAAATCTCACTCACATAGCACTGGAAATTTCAGTGTAAAACTGCATTTGATGTACATCAAAAGGAACATATTTTGAACATTGAAAAATTGCATCAGATAAATGACTTTAAAGTATTAGACAAGAATTTGTGTCTGTCTTTTACATTGTAAGCTTTTTGAAGCAAAGACTGTCTTCATCAAGTGTCTCGTACAAGCTTCAAGAACATATTAATTGTTCTTTATGTAATGATATTCAAGGGACATCAAAAATATATGACACATAGACTCCATCTTATAATAAAGTAAAAAGAAAGGTGTGAAAGCGGGGGTTAGTTTAAAAGAACAGAAGTGGTTTAGAGCAGTGATTTTCAAACTTTCTTTCTGGCAACTCAGTTGAAGAAAATTGTTGATGCCCGTGATCCAACGGAGCTGGGGATGAGGGATTTGGGGTGTGGGAGGGGCTCAGGGCTGGGGCAGAAGGTTGGGGTGTGGGAGGAGGTCAGGGCTCTGGGCTGGGAGTGCAGGCTCTGGAGTGTGGCCAGGGATAAGGGGTTTGGGGTGTCAGAAGGGACTCTGGGTTTGGGGGGGCTCAGGGCTGGGGCAGGTGATTGGGGCACGGGGTTGGGGTGCAGGCTTGCCTCGGGCGGCTCCCGGTCAGCGGCACAGCGAGGGTGCTAAGGCAGGCCTCCTGCTTGTCCTTGCACCATGGACCATTCTGCATCCCGGAAGTGGCCAGCAGCAGGTCTGGCTCCTAGGCAGAGGTGCACAAGCAGCTCCATGAGGCTCTCGCCTGCAGGCACCACCCCCCCAGCTGCCATTAGCCAGAAACCAAACAATGGTAGTGCAGAGCCAATGCTTGGGGTGGAGGCAGCATACGGAGGCCCGTGGCCCTCCCACCTAGGAGCCGGACCTGCTGCTGGCTGCTTCCAGGGCACAGCGCGGTGTCAGAACATGTAGGGACTAGCCTGCCTTAGCCAGGCAGCACCACCGACGGGACTTTTAGCAGCGCTGACCAGAGCTGCCGCGACCCAGTGCCTTACATTCCATGACCCAGTACTGGCTCGCGACCTGCAGTTTAAAAACTACTGGTTTATAGGGAAAGAAGAGTGGTTTCCAGACAGATGAGGCAGCACAAGTGAAAGAACCACCATCTGCTGTGAAGAATTATAGTGGAAGGGACAGAACTAGGAAAGACTAAAAGAGCCAACTGAATGAGTAGCCAGGCAGTCACACATTATTTCAGACATAAGAGAGAGCCAGTCCATGGAGAGTTCTCATAGCCAAGAGGAGAAAGCAAATTTAGAAATTGGGAGGAAACACAGGACATAGAACATGGTCAAAAATCCTAATCTGAATTTGGGTGCTGAATCAAAAAATCAAAAACACTTTGGTTCAAGTCAACCTGAAGCAAAACCTTTTGGGGTTTTCTGTGAAATGAAAAAGTTAAAAAAAAATGTAGGGTCAAACAAAACATTTTGTATGACCCAAAACAAAGCCTTTTGTGTCATTTGTGTGGCTTTTTTAACTCTTTTAAACAAAATTAATAAAATTGAGTGAAATTCCAAAACAGAATGTATTGCTGGAAAGTCAAGCCATTTTATGTTGGAAATGACAAAACAAAGTGTTTTGACATTTCCAATTTTTTTTTATTTGACCAAAACATTCACCAGATTTGCAAATTGTTTTGGTCAACATAAATTTGCATTGTTCAGTGCAAAAATAATTTGCACATAACATTTTGCCCAGCTCTATTTGACACTATATTTTCAGGAAACATTTTTGTAGTTTCTAAATAGAGAAGTGCAATCAAAGTGGAGGCAGTGTCAGCTAATGAATAGAGCACTTAACGGGGACTCAAGGTACCTGGATTTTATTCTTCGATCTGCCACGGGCCTGTTGGGTGACCTTGGGCAAATCACTTCCTGTTTTTGTGCTTCAATTTCCCTGTGACGGGTTGGATCACAGAAACCCTCTTGGGAGTTGCCACCCGATGTGCCAAGACTACTAATACCCCTGCTTTCCCTGCCAGCTCGGGACTCCAGCACCCTGTTTTGCTGAGCCAGACACACCTGTCTGCTCCAACAAAGACCCAGGGACTGAATTACTTGCCCCAAAGCTGCAGATTTACCTGAAAGCAGCTAACAGAAGTGTTCCTGTCTTTAACACTCAGATGCTCAAGTGTTCCTGTCTTTAACACTCAAAGCTTATACAGGGTAAACTCATAAATTGTTCAACCTCTATAACACTGATAGAGAGATACGCACAGTTGTTTGCTCCCTCAGGTATTAATACATACTCTGAGTTAATTAATAAGTAAAAAGTGATTTTATTAAATACAGAAAGTAGGATTTAAGTGGTTCCAAGTAGTTACAGACAGAACAATGTAAGTCACCAAGCAAAATATAATAAAATGCGCAAATCTATGTCTAATCAAACTGAATACAGATAAGATCCTCACCAGTTCCAGAATGCTCCCTTTTACAGACTAATCTCCTTTTAGTCTGTGTCCAGCAATCACTCACACCCCTTGCAGTCACTGCCCTTTGTTCCAGTTTCTTCCAAGTATCCTGGGGGGTGGAGATGCTCTCTCTTTAGCCAGCTGAAGACAAAATTGAGGGATCTCCCAGGGGTTTAAATAGACTTTCTCTTGTAGGTGGAGACCCCCTCATGTCCATGCATGACTCACAGTTTTTACAGGTAGCATCCATTGTTTACATGCTACCTTGAACGTCCTCAAGTAGACCTCTTATGTGGATTGGAGCATTCCAAGATCCATTGTCCTTTAAGTGTTCTTGATTAGGTACTTAATTTTAACATTCCTTTCTCCAGGAACTGACCAAATGCTCTACTAAGGTTATTTAGAAATCAAGCCAGTACACAGCCAACATTCATAACATTCATAACTTCGAATACAAAAATGATACATGCATACAAATAGGATTAATACATTCAGTAGATCATAACCTTTACGGAGATATGTTACATGGCATATGTAGCATAAAACACATTCTAAGCATATTTCCATAAAGCCTTTTGGGAGGTACCATCAAAAGCCTTATGAGAGGTAGCGTCACATTCCCCATCTGTAAAATGGAGATAATGATACTGACCTCCCTTGTAAAGTGATTTGAGGTCTACTCATAAAAGTTATGAGAACTAGGTATTATTATTTTATTACTACTTCCCTCATCTGAAGTGACTTCAGTTTCAAGGCTAACAGCAAATCTGACTTGGCTACCTCTTACTTCCTTTGGATAAATCCTCATTTTATCTACCACTATGGACTAATTCATCTAATTGCCCTCAGTGAGTCTCATGGCCTGGTCTTTTCCACTGCTTGCCCTTTGTTTCTTTGACCGAATCTGCTCTCTCAGATAATTTATGGAGACAAAAGAGACTGCACTGAAGGAGATGTAGAATTGGGTGTTTCTTGGATGGATGTGATGTTCACATTTGATACTATACATACAAGCAGGAGAGAAAATAAAAGAATACCAAGAAGGGAGCTTTCACAGTAGATGGGGCAAGGGTATAGATCCTGCCGAAAAAAAAAAGAAATGTAGCAGTTAGACAGGTGGGATTCACAGGATTCGAGGATGCTGAAGACATTGACCTCTTGCTTGAGATGATTAAGAGGGATCAATAATATAGAAAGCTGCACAGACCATACAGAGTGAAATAAGAAAAATCTATTATCCTAATCCTGAGGTAGATCATAAACCACCTAGAGAAGAAATTTTCAGTACAAGGTAAGGTTCAAACGCAGACTAAAAGCAGTCAGGCAGATTGTGTTGCAAGAGTTTGTCAAGAAGGAGTAAGATGTGAGAAGGTTACCCTTATTGAGTAAAGGGAGGTTGGCGGCTATCTTGTCTTTCACACATAAGGAAGTGTCAAATGGGGATGTTTTCACAAGGTGGGTTAATAGTGGCAATTTTGAGTGAATGTGTGAAAGATCAGGTAGATATGAAGTGGTTAATTATGTGGTGATATAAGAGGAAAGAATAGGGAGGCAGGGTATTGAAAAGGAAGTCAACATGAGAAGTGCTTTTATTCAGGGAGGAAACAAAGTCAGAAATGGTTTCACGGGAAGTAGGACGTGGACAGAGAAATGGTAAGGAGGTATTTTTGATGGTGTTTCAGATGAAGCAAAATAGGAGACTTGTATATTAAATTATCTGCTGTTACCTTAGTCACCCTTTTCTCTGCACCATGTGGATCTATTCAGTTTGTGATCACTTCACCATCTCAATGATACGTTAATATGTACAGACTGGTTTCTTTAGATCCTTTTTATTCCCAGTAAGAACCAAGGTCCACAAGCAAAGTATGCTTGAGTTCCCACATGCAGGCATACACATAGGCACACTTTCTCAGTCATGAAGAAAAAAATCACAAAGTGCACCTCTTTATTGAACTGATTTATAATATAACAAAAATATTCTAAAAAAGAGTGGGCATATGAAATTCAGAAGAAACTAAACATACATATATCTTCAGTGTAGTTTCAGATGAAATTTATATGCACTCGTTTGTAATATGTATTTAGTTACATTTCAGAACTGTTCAATATATCTTGAATCTCTGCAGAGTTTAAGCTCCTTGACTTGCTTTCAGATTGAAGGTCTTCTACAAAAAAAAAGAAAAGAAAAGAAAGCTGTAGTATTTCAGTGCCTTCCAATTGCCATACATTACACACAATGATTTGAAATTATTGTAGCACTTTAGTGTGTTATAAGTGCCTCTCTTTGTAAATGGTTAGGGTTCTGGGCTTGCAAAGTATAAAATAATTTAAAATTATTGGTGTGCTTCACATTTTTAGGAGACCTTCATTCTTTGAAATTGGAATTCCAATTTGTGAAGCACTCCAGTAACTCTAAATTGCTGTATACTCTAGACCCAAAACCCCAATCTTTCCAAAGTGAAGTGCTTGTACAATAGTTAAAGCCCTCTAATAAATTCTAAATTAGACTACAGATGCATGGCCAGAATTTCAATTTATTTATTAATATTTAATTAAAAATCTATAAGCTAAACAATACCTGTGAACATGAAGTCAAATCATGCTTTTAGTGTGAGACATTAACTCTTGAATTTTTAACTCTGTCTTATTCAAAATTCTTTATTCAATTGTGTAAATGTCAAAGCACTGTGAAAAATGGACTTTAGGCTAAAACACTAAGTCATTCTCTTTATGAAAGGTACACTACCATCATTTTGTGCTCTGCTTCAAATGTCCCCTCCAGATAAGTAGCATGTGTATTGTCCAGTGGCTTGGGTATAACAAATAGTTGTGGGGTGGTAACATCAAGGATGACATTAGACCAGTGGTCGGCAACCTTCGGCACACAGCCCGTCAGGGTAATCCACTGGTGGGCTGCGAGACAATTTGCTGATATTGACTGTCTGCGGGAACAGCCACCTGCAGCTCCCAGTGGCTGCGGTTCACAGTTCCCAGCCAATAGGAGCTTTGGGAAGTGGCACAGGCCGCAGGGACATGCTAGCTGCCGCATCCCGCAGCTCCCATTGGCTGGGAATGGGCAAACTGCGGCCATTGGGAGCGGCAGGCGGTCGTGCCTGTGGGTGGTCAATGTCAGCAAACTGCCTGACGGCCCATGAGCAGATTACCCTGACAGGCCGAACCCTGCATTACACTAAATGATTACATAATATGCCATTGCCACCTGTTAGTTATACAATAAATCTGTATACATATACAAAAAGACTAGGAACAGGAACGTTCTATGATATATATTTAGGCTTTCGATGGATAATATTGATATTTATTTTTCAGCATTTTTTTTATTCTTATCTATTTACATTGTCACAGTTGCAGGAAATTATGAGGTTGTCAGACAATACTTATTTAATGACAGTCTCTAAGTTCAGACAAAAACAAAAGCATAGACCCAAGCTCCCCTGAACATTTGGGGAGCAAAGAATGGTTTGCAATCCCAATTCAGGTCTGAATTTGTATTTTGTACAAATTTGTGTTGTGTAGCCTGATACACAACGCTATTGGCTCCTTTAATCACAAAATTAGAAGTAACAAATTGTACACAGGCCTCTTACAAGAATAGTGGGTTTTTTCTCTAGTTATTTACACTTTATCTTCATTTTTAAAGAGGGAGGGCCAGATTCACCAGTACACTCCAGTGGCACAAAGAAGCCATAAACTCAATTTAATTGGCTGGTTAAACTGGGTTTATGGCTTCTTTGCATCATTGGATCAGTGCAAACCAGTCAGAGCATATCAGAGAAACGGCTCAATATATTGTTATACAGAAAAATAACAATGCTTAGATTTAACAGTGAAACAAATAGCATTAAAGGAAAGGAAAATGTAACCATCCTCATATTGATTCCTGTTTGACCCAGCCTAAAAGTGGATGTACTCTTAACTTTTTTCTGTTTATTTTTTGACAGAGATGAGGTTGGACTATGAGGTTGCCACTGAAAATCTTATTTATTTTCTATATTCAAATAAAATGAAAGATCTGTTAAATCTGTTATATTTGAAAAATAATTAGGTCAATTACTTCTTAATTAATTTTGTCAACAGAATAAAAATTCTGCTAAACTTTTAGTCAAGATGGCGAGAGCAATTAAAACTCTTTAACACATACACAAACTTTTCTCTGTGACCTTTGCAGTCATCATAGCTATCTTGCTATTACATGGTGCTCCACCTGTTTGTTTGCTGTATTCACATATTGTCTCTGATTGTATACTTCAATAGTAAGTTCCTTGGGGAAGAGACCATCTTTTTTGTTATATGTGTATTCAGCCCCTAGCTCAAAGTGTCCCAATCATTGGGTGGGATCTCTAGGCACTATCACAATAAAAAAGTATCATTATTTTTATCATGTTATAGTGATATAATAAATTACTAATTAAGGGTACACTGGCAAAAAAAAAAGTTCATTTCTAACTTTCAGAAGGTGAAAAGAGCAAGTCTTCACTTCACCCAGCCAGGATTTTGAGAAGGCAATGAAGCACACTTGCAATATTACAAAATTACATAACGTATCAAAAATGACTAAAATATCCTGCAAGAAGAACATAAATTGTGTGTGTGGGGGGGGGGGGGGAAACATTTCTTAGGGGAGGGATAGCTCAGTGGTTTGAGCATTGGCCTGCTAAACCCAGGGTTGTGAGTTCAATCCTTGAGGGGGCCATTTAGGGATTTGGGGCAAAATCAGTGTTTGGTCCTGCTAGTGAAGGCAGGGGGCTGGACTCGATGACCTTTCAAGGTCCCATCCAGTTCTAAATTCACAGGGGGAGGGATAGCTCAGTGGTTTGAGCATTGGCCTGCTAAACCCAGGGTTGTGAGTTCAATCCTTGAGGGGGCCACTTACGGATCTGGGGCAAAATCAGTACTTGGTCCTGCTAGTGAAGGCAGGGGGCTGGACTCGATGACCTTTCAAGGTCCCTTCCAGTTCTAGGAGATAGGATATCTCCATTTCTATTTCTTTCTTAGATTTGCAGTTAATGAGGATACCCACAGGAAAAAAGGTTTGACTCCAAAAATGTTCGTGGAAAAGTTCCTTTAGTTATGCTCCAGATCCGTCAACCCTCAACTCTGAGGCCACTGTAAAATGTGTATGGCTGAACTCAGAATAGAGACAGCACAGAGGTGGTGTAAAGTCACCTTTCCCCTCCCTGTCCACCTGGATTCCTATGATGCACTGTGGTCATGGAACTGCATCAGTTTCACAAGGCTTCAGATTTAACTACAGCCATTTGAAAGGTCTCTATCAGAATTATATCCCCACTGGGTTTTATGTCTGGATCTAGATCTGGTATTATCATCAACCTTTAATGTAGTCTCTAGTCTGATAATAAAGTGTATAAAAGACTAACATGAGAGTTCTGAATTGTCTTAAAAAGCATGATCCAAAGACCTCTCTTCTACATAAGAAAGATTAGGAGGTACTCCAGTCACTGTTACAAATTGGCAGAGAGCAGGTTTTGCCACAACAGAGATACATGATTTTAGTGTTCGAGCATGTGGAGTCTTAAGGATTGGAAAACATGGTTTATAGTGATAGACTCAAGGACCTCTCTCTCTTTAGTATAATAAAGTGCAGGTTAAGGGCTGACTTGATCATAGTCTATCTGCCTACCTGGAGCTCCGAAATTTCATGTTACAGGGCTCTTCAGGCTAGCAGACAAACATAGAACAAGATCCAAGGGCTGGAAGTTGAAGCTAGACAAACTCAGACTAGAAAGAAGGGGCAATTTTTAACAGTGAGGGTATTATCCACTGGAACAACTTACCAAGGTTGATGGTAGATTTTCCATCACTGGAGATTTTAAAATCAAGATTGGATAGTTTATCTAAAAGATATGCTTCAGTTCAAATAGGCATTATTTCAGGGAAATCTTGTGGCCTGTGTTATACAGGAGGTCTGACTAGATGATCTGGCTTTATAATCTATGAAGTTTCTATCCATTTGAATATATCACTGAGAGAGCAAACAAAAGAGAGTGTACGAGAGGGGGGTGATTTAAAGTGGTGAGTATTTCCTTCAAGTGATATCTTATTTGGTAGCATTAAATTGTAGGAAATTTCTATACATCCCAACTTTGACATTAGTTTGGCAAGCAGACAGCACAGATGTGGCGGAAGGAATATTAAGGGCTAATTTTATAACATCAATCTCCTTTGTCATCAGCATATAAATGAAATTTAAGCCCATGTTGACAGATCAGGTTATCTAGGAGAAGCATGTACAAATTAAAATTCAAGAGCCTGAGAACAGAAACCTGTGTGACTCCCGAAGAAAAGATTTTTATGCAGGAGATCAAATCACATGCTGCATGTTGCTCTCAAGTGAACAGAATGAAGCAGAACCAAGAAACAACACATCAGCTCAAAACAACTTTTGCAACTTATTTGAGGAAAATCAGGTGGCCACTTATGTCAAAAGCAGCTATAATAGCTAGGAGTTTAAATGCAGAAAACTCGTATTTCTGGCATTTGACAAGAGATTGCTAAAAAATGTAACTAACAGTATTGTGGTCTGAAAAAAGACTAGGACTGGACAAAGAGATAGTTATCAGAGAGCTGACAGAGTTGGCTAGCTACAATCAACTCAAGAACTTCAACTAGAAATTAAATGACAGTGAATTTCAGGGTCCAGTGTAAATGTTTATAGGTATCAACATAAAAGATAACCAGTTCTGGTAAAGCAAAGACTACGCTTGCCTCTAAGAAAAAATTAGAAAAAAGTTCTGGTGAAGACTACACTTGCCTCTAAGAAAAAGTATGACACAGAATGAATGAGACTAAATCATGCTCCCAATGATAAAGGAGTGATGAGGGACATATGTAATAATGACTGCATTTCATCTATGGTGAAGAGACGCTTAGATATACTTTGAATTTATGTTTGGGAAGCACTTTGGGATCTTTTGAATATTCTAAATAGAAGTGATTATTAGCTATCATTAACTATCAGTGTTTTGAAGACCTTGGACCCTACTGTACTTGAAATTTTGAAAAAATATGTAAATCTGGATGCAAGAATAGAAGAGTGTGTGGGAAAGTTTGTAACATTTACTGTAGCAGCAGAAAATAAGGAGGCCTAATCACCTTAAATTTGCAACAGAAAAATCAACAGGTTCCACACAGATAAGAGGAAATTGCAGAGGGACACAGTTTAGCACTACTAGAGTTATAGACTCCTGAGTTACCTTGGTCTTCAGCAATGATGGCAGAGAATTAAATTAGCCCAGGCTGAAACAAGTGTATGTCCATAAGTGCAAACATTATTCTATGTGCAAATTGGTAGCATGATGGCCAATAAGTATCCAGTGGTAACATATTGATCACAAACAGTAAAGGACTGATTATTGAGCCCTGGGGATGCTTCAGCTATGACTATACCTGGATGATTAAAAGCCATCTATAGTATGTTAAATCAAAGTAGAACTATTCAAGTGTAGTGCTAGTAATTCCAATTCATGTCTCAATTCTACAAAGTAAAATCTCATGCTTTGTAGAGTCAAATGTTGCAGTAAGCTCTAAAAGAATGAGAAGGAAAATAAAACCCTTGTCTCACTTGCCAGTAGACCATTTTTTATTCTCGAAAGAGCAGTCTTGCTGCTATGTGAGGCATGAAAACCAGATTGAAAATGTTCTTAGTGTCAGTTTTGTTCCAGATGGGCAACAATTTGAGGCACGACCGCATGCTTGAGAACCTGGAGTGAAAAATGGGAATCAAAATTTGCTTGTATTAACAACAACCACACATAAACAATAAAAAAAAATAACCTATACACATAAACCAACAATTACATATTAAAGAAAAGCTTTTTCAAAACTCAGCTAATTGCTGCAACTGAAAAAGTACAATTTAAACTAAAAGATGTGTGTGATAGAATATTATACAAACAATATTTTGTAACTATCAAACTTATAAATGTGGGAGGAAAAGTTTTTATTCACTTCCAGATTTCATTTTACAAGCAATTAGTCTTTAAATGAATACCCATTGCTTTGTGTATACTGGTGTAAACATTTTCAGAGCAAATTTTCCTTGGAGGTGGTGTTTGGATTTTTTTTGTTTTGGCACCATGTGAGCAAACACAACATTAGTCAAATTCTCAGGCCCAGAATCTCTGCGGCTTTGCACTCCCACTGGTGGATGTTGGTCCTGAACTCAGCATAGCCAACCATAGGAGATCAGTTTGGTGTAAGGGGATCATCTGGTATTGTAGAGCAAGCATAGAAGCTTCTGTACCATCTCCTTCCATATTGCCTGGAGGAAACGGGACAAGGCCAAGTCTTCTCAGGATCTTTACTAATCCTCAGCTGCTTGGCAGGTAGCATGACTTAAAGCAGCTTTAAGGATTGACTGAAATTACACCAGAGGAACAAACCACCATGCACACTTGGCCCTAGATTGAGGGAGTACAAAGTCCATCTTTTCATTCTTTTCCTAAACAGTGCAGTGCCCCCTTCAACCATCTGGGCCTCAGTGCTCATGTATGATTATCACAGTTATGACTTGATTCTGAGATCCTTATTTATGTGAGCTCAAGAGTCAAGGTTTTCAGGATCATGCCTTAAATTCTCAAACACAATCGTAAATGGCATTTAAAAATTGCTGCTACTTGCTGATTTTGCTGATACTAAAAATTCCATGTCAGTCATTTGTTAACAGAGATTGTAATCAACAATGTAGTTAATAGGCAGTAGTGTAAGAAAGAACAGGAAAACATGAAGCCTTAAACTTTGAATGGATTAAATTGTGCAATATGTTACTGAAGGATAGTTTTCCCTTTCTTGGATTTAATATCTGGCTTCCATGTTATGAAGTATTATACAATACATGGTACATGGTTTTGGGCTAAGTGTGTGAATGGTCAGATCTGAATACCTCCAAGATGCTTAAGAGATGAAGGTCTTGCCATATAATATTGGAAGGGTAAATTCCCCCAGATTTCCAATAAGGTCTCAGTAATGTAATGACTGATGTCCTCAATGCCGGGATAACACCACCACCACTTACATTTCAGCAGGGATATACAAATATTAATGCCTTAATTCTCACAGAATCCCTGTGAGGAAGGTAAGTTGGTGGTGTCATCCCCATTTTATAGAGGCATGTAATAACTGTAGCATTCTTAACATACCTTCTCATAGCTGATGTACAAAGAAGCAGTTTGCTCTGGAAAAATGAGCATAGCAGTAGGCATGAGGAGGTGCTCAGTTCTCATACTGGCCCTGACACTGAGTATCCTTGAGCAAATCACTTTATCTCTCTGCCTCAACGCATTCATTAGAGAAGAAACCCTTATCCGCTTTTCCCGCAGGGGTGTGGTGAAGATTAGTTAATATCTGTATGCTGCTTTGTAAAGCATTATTTTCTTCCACTAGTATGGCTATAGTTTTGGAACTAGTGAAAGGACAGGCAACAGAGCATTTGGTAAGTGTGCAGTTTTCTGATTATCTTGCTTTATGGGCTGTGCTTCAATCTAACAAGTCTGGATAGATAAATAAGAATCTCCATATACTGTACAGGCTGGGGCTAATTAAGACATACACACTATAGGTTCATGTCTAAGACCCCTGCTTCTGGAGTCTCTTGATGTCAACAGAATTTGAGCTGTCATTTAAAAACAATGAAGATTCTTGTCCTCCTAGGTGAAAAGTAAAGCTAGAAAATATGAACTGAGTGTAACTGATCGACTGGTATCTGTTTGCAGAGAGCCTGAAACACTCATTCTGAGAGGTGTGCACTACACCATACACCAGTGTTACCTCCAAAACCCACTGCTTTGGGGGCCCCCACCATCATCCCAACATATGAGTCTGTGTGTCATGAAGGGAAAAACGTAAACTGCCAAGCCCACCTAGTCACCCAGTCAGAGGCACTCCTAACTGATGTGGTAAAAACAGGTGACTTTCCTTCTGCCACCTGCATTTGTTTGGGGGAAAGGGGCCCTTTCTACCCTTCTCTGGGAGGAAAGAACTCTTATTCTGCTCCCACTCCCTGCCACTATAACTCCAAGTGAGAGGTGGGACTATGGCATGGGGCAGGATCATAGCGGCCCAGCTTATCTTACTCTAAACCTGCAAAAGAGCAATTTAAAAGTAAGGTTGATGGTGAAAATTATTACAGATTCCAAGGCCTGAAGAGACCTTTGTGATCATCTAGTCTGATCCTCTTGCATAACACAGGCCATAGAACTTCCCCAAAAGAATTTCTAGAGCATAGCTTTGAGAAAAATATCCAGTCTGAATTTAAAAATCCTCAGTGATGGAGAATCCACCACAAACTTTGATAAATTGTTCCAATGGATAATTACTCTCACTGTTAAAAACGTACATATATATCCAGTGTGAATTTGTCTAGCTTTAACTTCAAATCATTGGATTAGGTTATATCTTTCTTTGCTAGATCAAAGAGCTCATTATCAAATATTTGTTCCTCCCATAGGTACTTTCAGACTGTAATCAAGTCACACATTAACCTTCTGTTTGTTACGCTACATAAATTGAGTTCTTGGAGTCTATTGCTATAAGGCATGTTTTCTAATCCTTTAATCATTCTTGTGGCTCTTCTCTGAACCCTCTCCAATTTATCAACATCCTTCTTGGATGGTGGATACTAGAACTGGACACAGTATTCCAGCAGCAGTTGCATCGGTGCCCAATACAGAAATAAATAACCTCTCCATATCTACTCAAGATTCCTGTTTATGCAGCCAAGGATCACATTAGCTTTTTTAGCCACAGCATCACACTGGGAGCTCATGTTCAGCTGATTATCCACCATGTCCCCCAAATCTTTTTCAGAGTCACTGCTTCCCAAGATAGAATTTCCCATCCTGTAAGTACAGCCTACATTCCTGTATATACATTTACATTTTGGCCATATTAAATGGCATATTGTTTGTTTGCAGCCAATTTACCAAGCAATCCACCTTGCATCAGTGACCCTGCCCTCTTTATTATCTACTACTCCCCCAATTTTGGGGCCACCTGCAAACTTTATCAGTGATCATTTTATATTTTCTTCCAGGTCATGAATCAAATAATTAAATAGTACAGGGCCAAGAACAGGATCCTAGGAGAAACATATCTTCTTGATGATGATTCCCTGTTTACAGTTACATGTTGAGACCTATCACTTAGGCAGCTCTTAATCCATTTAATGTGTGCTGGGATAATTTGATACTGTTCTAGCTTTTCTAATCAAAATATCGTTCTTAGATGGGGGAAAAGAATCCTTGACAGCAATACAAATGTGAACCTCTAAAATGACTCCAGAGTCAAGCAAAGGCTCCAGCTGGACCATATGTGAGATAATCACCAAGCACCAATTCATCACCATTCAAATCATGCAGCATCCACTGAAATGACAAAAAATAAAATGTGTTGAAGAAAATTGGAGCTCATCAATTTACAAGTGTATGATTTAAAGTTTGCTATCATTAAATGGCACTAAAAAGCACTGCTGTCAAAGAAAAATGTTAAGTTCTGTATTACGCACATAACAGTCAAAACTAAAACCTTCTGGATGAACTCCTATCAGAAGAAGTGATGTACACAACAAAGAAGCATTGAGCTGAGAATAATAAAAACATAGGGACACAAAGAAAAACTGTGGGAGGTGGGTAGGTTTACAAATCTCCATTGGAGACATGTTGATTGAAAATAAAGTATTACATCCTGTGGTATTTGTGGTTGTTGGGCATAACTGCCAAAGCATAGCAAACAGTGCACACTGTGAATATTTGGAGAAGTAACACAGTGTCATGATAAGAGGTACAACATGATCAGTGAGCAGATAATGCCCAAATCTGTCTATCTCATCCAGTGACAGCATCTTGTTCTGCTGTCTCAATGGGAATCCAAAGCAGGAACAAATTAAATGTAGACAATGCTGGGGTATTGCTTATGGGGTAGAAGAGACATTTTGATTCATTCATGGGCATCTCTAGGCCACTCATCATTAAGTAGCCACAGTAACAAACATCTCAAGGATCTTGCCTCCTCAGTGATTACCCTGTTGACTAAGGGAGTTTGCTCCAAACAGATTGATATGGTTCACAATAATTGCAGTGCTGAAACTGAAGGGGCTGGAACCACTGAATGTCCCTAAGGTCGATCTAGACAGGATACAAATCAATACCTTCATTAAGGTCTCCCAACTCTGGAATTTTCCCCCCCCTAACTGTTTCCCAGAGTATGATGCAACACCTGGATAGGAAAAAAACAACTTTTTAAAATTTCCTTTCTAATGTGTTTGTTCATTATAGGTATAAAAATATGAATATATACTGCCCTCAGTGCACAAACACAGATCCCTCTGAAGTCAGTAGGAATTGCATGCACAGATTAAGGATGAGAGATAGCTGTAATGCTTTCCAGAATTATAGCACGTATAACACATACAAACTGACCCAGTGAGGTTCTGAGGCTCTCCGGGGAGGAGCAATGGCCTGTCAGCTCTGCACCTCACAGGAGGTGCCCTGCACCTTGCATGATCAAGTAGGCCCTTTATACAGAGACATCTGTGTAAGAAATTCAGGCATTAGATCATTGACCAACTTTATTCTTAATTTTAGCAACCTGAGTTTAACTGTGTAGGGGAAAGATCTTGTTACTCTTGCCTGAACCATTTATTAATTCTATTTTAAAATCCCATTGGTTTCTAGCCTGGTGAATGCAACACATAACTTGGGAGCTTTTCTCAGAAAATCAGTTTTATGCACAATTACTGTGTCCTCATATGGAACAATAAAACATTAAAAAAAGCCATCAAAACTATTTCTTACCACTGATTTGACTAGGGTATATTTTGCAACTTGGATTTCTCAGTGTGTTGATTAATTAGTTTCACTGAATTGCTACAAAAAATTCAGTTGTTTCAGATGGAATATTATGAACATCAAAAAATGAAACATGAACTTAACTCTACACCCCTTTTTGGATAATTCCATAACCCTGGTTTGTGTTCTATATTATGCTCTCATTGAAGGACTACTCAAATGCTTATCGTTAGGGAGGTGCTTAAGTGCTTTACTCAATGAGATCCTACATGCTCTGTATGCAAAAGGGCCACATTTTCAAAGACAGGGTAAATAACAGGCTACACATATAGATTTCAGAGGGGTAGCCATGTTAGTCTGTATCAACAAAAACAACGAGGAGTCCTTGTGGCACCTTAGAGACTAATTTATTTGGGCATAAGGTTTCGTGGGCTTCAAAAACTTCAAAAACAGACTTCAACGAGAAACTGCAGAACTGGAATTAATTTGCAAACTTGACACCATCAAATTAGGCCTGAATAAACACTGGGAGTGGCTGGGTCACTACAAAAAATAATTTTCCCTCTGTTGACACACTTTCTTGTCAACTGTTGGGAATGGTCCACATCTAGGGTGACCAGATGTCCCGATTTTATAGGGACAGTCCCAATTTTTTGATTTTTTTCTTATATAGGCTGCTATTACCCTCCATACCCCCGTCCCAATTTTAACACTTGCTGTCTGGTCACCCTAGCCACATCCACCATGATTGAATTGGCCTTGTTAGCACTACAGAAAGTAATTTTCCCTCTGTTGATATTCACCCCTTCTTGTCAACTGTTGAGAATGGGCCACATCCACCCTAATTGAATTGGGTCTCGTTAGTTCTGACCCCCCCACACTTGGTAAGGCAACTCCCATCTTTTCATGTGCTTTATATTTATACCTGCCTACTTTTTTTCACTCCATCTGAAGTGGGTCATAGCCCACGAAAGCTTATGCCCAAATAAATTTGTTAGTCTCTAAGGTACCACAAGGATTCCTCCTTGTTTTTGTACACAGATAGGCATTGTGGACCTGCATCTAAAAGCCCTTGACGTCTACTGAAAGATTGCCACTGACTTCAGCAGGCTTTGGATCTGACTCTAGGTATTTGTGTTCATATTTGCACTTGTATGAAGTTTTTGCCCAGCTTTGCAAGTTTAGCTCATAGAATCCAAAAGATAATTGTACCGTAATAGAGAAAACAAAGCAGAGCTCTAAACCACCTGAATAAGGTATCTTTTCAAGATCCTAATTTTGTGCTCATTTCTGCAAGATTCTGAGCACCCCGCAGCTCCTATCATAGACAGTGGGAACTGAAGGAACTTTGGCATTTTTCAGGGATGTTCAGCACTTGAAGGCATTGAGCTCTTTATCTATATAACTAACAGTAAAATAAGATATAAAAGTACTTTCTGGACAGAAATATGTCCCCTTCATCAGAGGTCAAATTGCAGAGAAAAGGGAATCATTGGTGTGTGTTTCCTGTGTTTTTCCCTCACATTTGTAGCAGGAATATTCTGAGTGATGTATTTTATTTTTTAAATCCTCTATAGGACTATTTTAACTTTTTTTATTCCATTTATTGTGTTTTCTTAAGAAAATTCAATTGGTTGGAAAGAGAGAATTCTGTGGCCTTATACTGAAGGCATTTGCTTTTGACATGTCTGTCAGTAAAAACCAGCTAATGGCTTTGAAATCTTGGCAGCATTTGCCACTGTTCAGATAAGACGGGAATTAAGAGGTCTATTGCCTTGCAGCGCAGAAGAGAAGGTGGAAGTGAACAGATCATTTAGTGTTAAATATTTAAAATTTGTTAGAGAAGGTGAGGGCAAAAAATAATCTTTCTCTCCTATGTTACAAAGTTGATTCATAGGTTGACAAAGGCTTTTGAACTATATGATCAAACCGTGTTTTAGTGACCTGTTAATCTAATGAGATTGCTGAGTCGGCACTACAGAGATAAAAGATTAGCTGAGAAGAGGAGCAATTGTGTTTGCCGGTGAATATGGAATGAAATACAGTCTGTGGCTACAACTTGATAGCTTGAGTCATAAAAAGATACATACTCTGTTTGCATGAGCTCTTCATAGAATTCACCTGGGAAATAGTGAGGAATTTGCTTTTCCAAAAGAAAACTTTTGTAATTCTTTATGCTATTTCTCCTCTACATGCGGACAGCCATCTGTCTCCTTTCACTCACTCAAAAGGAGAAAGGACAGTAAGAAAATGATTCCAGTACTCCAGCATATAAAATATGGTGGGCATTCATTAAAAGACTAAAAATTGGTAAAAGGAATAGTGCGGAAGTCACAAGATTACTGAAGGCCCTTTGCCTTCCTTAATGACTATTTACTTATTAAAAACAAGTACGTACAGTACATCTATTTGTAACAATGTTTGATATGTTGCCTTGTTGCTTCCAAGGACCTTCTTAAAGAAGCACACTTTTACTAACATGCAATCAACTTTTGTAGCTTTTTTCATTGCAGAGTTTTTGTAAATCAATCACACTCATACGGTGGTTTGCATTTCAGTAGGCTACTGTATTTTCTTTTGTTCACAGTGTTAGGCCCCAATCTTTCAAACACTTCCATGTGTGAATGAGGGACTACTCACATGTACTAAGTTATTTCCTTGCAGAGACTTAGTGTCATTTGACAATAATTTGTCTTTAATACCTAGATTTACTAGTTCCTTTATCAGTTTATGGAAAGGTGACATTAGGCAAAGGAAGCAATTGATAGCTGGCATCTGATCAGGTAACCTTATGTTGTCACCTTTTTTTGAGTCTTTGCAATGCAGTAAAAAGCCAGTTTTGCCTTTGCATTATTGAGTCCAAAATCAATTCAATATTAAACATACAAATCACATATTGTATGAGGGAAAATGTAGGCTTCCCTGTAAACACATTGTGTTTTCACCAATAATTACATTCTGGGCAAATTCTAGCCCAGGGATCGGCAACTTTTGGCACCCTGGCAGGCCAGGCCGGTTTGTTTACCTGCCACATCTGCAGGTTCAGCCAATCGCAGGTCCCACTGGCCGCGATTTGCCACTCCAGGCCAATGGGGGCTGCGGGAAGCGGCAAGGGCCAAGGGATGTGCTGGCCGCCACTTCCCGCTGCCCACATTGGCCTGGAGCGGCGAACTGCAGCCAGTGGAGCCGTGATCGGCCGAACCTGTGGACTTGGCAGGTAAACAAACCGGGTCGGCCCGTCAAAGGTTGCCGATCCCTGTTCTAGCCACATGCTTATAAATAGCTTCATAGTCAACCCCATTTTTTTTAAAATCAGTTTGCCTGTTGAAAGAGTTCAGTCACAATTTTAAAAAAAAATTTTTTTATTAAACTAGACTTTGATTGAAAAAAGACAGAACTGTCTTGAATACACAATTTAGGAACAGGTGTTATCTTATTAGGAAGGATCTATCAGCGGATATTTTTTCTCTAGCTCTCTTCCCTCCCTCTATTCCCTCATTTGTGTTGTTTCAGTGATTTTAGTTTATTACTTTAAGAAAGGAGTTAGTCAAGACATTTCTAGGAGTTTGAATTCAGTAAGGAAAAAAGATTAAAAGTTAAGACTTAAGGAAGAGCGTGATGTGGCTCAAAAGCTTGTCTCTCTCACCAACAGAATTTGGTCCAATAAAAGATATTACTTCACCCACGTTGTCTTTCAACGACTTAGGCAGTTAACTATTCCCAGATGGAACTGTAGTGTCTCATTTCTTTCGGTGGAGCCTGTCACAGCTAGGCTGGACCTGTCTCCCTTAAAGGATGAACTCTGTGAAACACCAGTGTAACTACTGTGATAGACCCAGACCAGTGGAGTACAGGAGTCTGGTACAAGGCAAATATACTCCAGTGGGGTACAGGAGTCTGGTACAAGGCAAATATACTGGCCACTGTATGAATAGTTTTCTGTTCCTTGAGTGACCAGATCAGGGGCTGCCCTAGAGCAATCAGGAACCTGCTAGAACCAATTAAGACAGCCAAGGTAATTAAGACACCTGCAGTCAATTCAGAACTTTCTAGAATCAATTATGGCAGGCAGACTAATCAGGACACTTGGTTTAAAAAGGACCTCCCATCAGTTAGTGGAGGGTGTGCAAGAAGCAGGGAGTGAGAAGGCATGCTGCTGGAGGACTGAGGAGTACAAGCGTGATCAGGCTTCAGGGGGAAGATCCTGCAGTGAGGATAAAGAAGGTGCTGGGGGGAGGCCATGGAGAAGTAGCCCAGGGAGTTCTAGCTGTCACGCAGCTGATACAGGAGACATTGTAGACAGCTGCTATCCACAGGCCCCTGGGCTGGAACCTGGTGTAGAGGGTGGGCCCGGCTTCTCCCCATCCCACCAACTCCTGATCAGACACAGGAGATGTTGACCTGGGTCTGTGAGAAACACCAGAAGGGAAGGTCTAATTTGGAAAGGGATCTGGCCTGTCCCTGACCCACTAGGTGGGACTCAGAGACTGTGGCGATTGATCTCCATTTTCCCCATGCTGATCAGTGATGAGTAAATGGCAAGTTTGAGCAGAAGCAGCCAAACTGAGGGTGGCCGTGAACCTCTGAGGTGAGCAAATCCGCCAAAAAGTGCAGGGCCCACCAAGGCAGAGAAGGAACTTTGTCACACTATGATTACAGTTTTGTGAGAAATTAAGTCTTTGGCTGATCTAAACAAGTTCACTGTGCAAGGAAACACCATGTTATAGATTCCCCCCCCACACACTCCTGATTTCTCTTATCTTGTTTCTAACATTTAGTGCCACACTTTTCATACCGCCCAGCAATTTTTATATATATATATACCTGACCAATATGCATGCCAACATTATGTAGGCAGGGTTGGCTTAACCCTTCATCCATACAGTTTATTGTGTATCTTTTTTCAGACAAGGAGTAACAATGTCAAAAGTACCTAAGTGACTTAGGAGCTTAAGTCCCATTTTCAAAATTGACTTAGGCTATGTCTACACTACGGGGGGGGGGTCGATTTCAGATACGCAAATTCAGCTATGGGAATAGCGTAGCTGAATTCAACGTATCTGATGCGACTTACTCCACTGTGAGGATGGTGGCAAATCGCCCACCACGGCTCTTCCTTCGACGGTGCTTACTCCTACCTGGGCTGGTGGAGTACGCACATTGATTCGGGGATCAATTATCGCGTCCCGACGAGACGCGATAAATCGATCCCTGAGAGATCAATTTCTACCTGCCGATCCGGGCAGGTAGTGAAGACAAGCCCTTAGGCATGTGCTCCTCTATCACTTAGGTGCTTTTGAAAATTTTGCCCAAACTTGCAAAATTTTAAGCTCTATCTGCATTATGCAAACGTATTATCATTGCACAAAAATCTCCCCTTTTCACTCTCCCTTGCTGACCCACTCCATTATTTGGTAGCATTTGAGCCCCTATTGGTTGCTACCCTCCACCTTTAGCCTTGCCTACAGTAGAAGAGTTAGTATAAATATTACAGTAGCAGCTACCAAAGTTGCAATGCATGTGCTGGCTTAAACAGACCCAATCATTTTCACCATCATGTCAATTTTCGTGACACTGTAATAAAAATGCCTGAGCTGCAGCTACATATTAGTGCTTATCCCATTGGTAGCACCAGTGGAGCTGCACCACTGCTGATTGCAGATGTAGGTCCTAATTTTATTGATGTAGCTACATCCATAGTGGCTGCTTCAGGTGTCTGGTATTGCAAGGAATCTGTTTGGGGATGAATTATCATATGCACATAAAAATATTAGAGTATAATTTTTACTGGGACATGTTGAATCAGGCCAGGGGCTTTGCCGGGATGTCTCCCAAGATATTGAGTTAGCCCAATAACAGTGAATGGTAATGACTATTTATTAAGTGGGACAGTATTAGCATGAAATCTGCTTAATAGGGGTAAATTTACTGTGGCTAGTACCAACTGGTTGACTAGGTGTTAACCAGATATGAATATTCTAATCTCTAATCTATTGATACATGGTTGCCAAATAAAAATTAAGGGGTATATTTTCTTGGCTACTCAGAAAACAATAACAGGGTGGCCTTGATCCTGAGTGGTAGGTCTCAGGTGACTTCTGTTAAGGATGGCAACGTTATTATTTTTTGCATTGCAGTAGAACCTTAACTGCCCTGATTAGATGCGGTGCCCTGTTGTGCTAGGTGCTGTGCAAACACATTCAAGTAGTAAGAAACTGTCCTAGTCCCAAATATCTCACAACTGAAAAACTAATCTCTGTATATCATTATCATTGTTTGTCAGCGAATATAATATATGTTACAAACTGGAATGTTTTATGCACCCTTCCATTCAGTAAGTTACAATACGGTATATGCAGTTTTAGATTTTGTCTGGGTTTTTTAAGTATCAACGAGATTTACAAAACTGGTAATTTGAATGAACAATTACCAAGATAGCATATGGTAGTTTGCATTCATTTGTATGTGTGCAGTTTTGTAAATATGGCTATGAACTTCTCTGTGCCTCAGCTTCATACACATAGACTTAAGACCAGAAGGGACCATAGTGATCATCTAGTCTGACCTGCAGTTTTACCCAGGCCAGGGAATTCTATCACCTGTAAAATCTGGCTAATGATCCTTCCTTACTTCAAAGGAGTATTTTGAGAGTTAATTCATTAATATTTTCAGACCATGAGATGAAAAACATTATGGCTCTGATGCAGCAAGGTACATATGCATGCAGCATGTGAGTAAACCTATTGAAATCAGTGGTCTACTCACAGCCTTAAAGTTATGTGTATATTTACATACCTTGCTGAACTGGAGCCTACAAAAGGCAAAGCAGCAGAATGATCATTTTTAGTTCATTTACTGAGTTAAAAATGTTAGCTCTGGAATGAAACTGTCTCATAGACAAAGTTGTCTTAGAGTTAAGATTACCCTGTTTGAAGAAAATCAATTCAGTAGATCAGGGATCGGCAACCTTTGGCACATGGCATGCCAGGGTAAGCAACCTGGTGGGCCGGGCTGGTTTGTTTACCTGCCACGTCCGCAGGTTCAGCCGATCGTGGATCCCACTGGTTTGCTGCTCCAGGCCAATGGGTGCGGCGGGAAGCGGCGGCCAGCACATCCCTCGGCCCACGCCACTTCCCACAGCCCCCATTGGGCTGAACCTGCGGATGAGCTGAACCTGCGGACGCGGCAGGTAAACAAACCGGCCCGGCCCGCCAGGGTGCTTTCCCTGGCGGGCCGCATGCCAAAGGTTGTTGATCCCTGCAATAGATATTATTTTTGTCAAAATCAGTGAGTTTTAAATGTTTCATTCAGTTTGTTTAAATCAGTGCAAATCTCGTGTGGTTTAAAAATATGGGGCCATCTCAAACCTAGAAACACCTCAAACTCGGTATCATTTCATTGTGTAATTCATGTTAAATTTGGGAATGTTTCAAATTCTTAACCATGCAACTTTAAATATTCATACTTTTAAAATTATTAAACTGATTTTTTTTTCAAACTTGTCTTGTTTGATAGATTTCCTGGAGATTTAAAATCCTTGTCTGAATATTGTATATACTTCCTATGTACAAGTTTGCATAAGAAATTCCAATTTGTGCTGTATCACATTTATTGTATTAATTAATAAATAACTTCCAGTGAAAGGTGACATAATTCAACTCCCACTGAAATCAACTGAAAGTCACCCATTGATTTTAATGGGAGATGAATTGGGCCCAAAGAAACCCTATATTTTAAGGCTCCATATTTCCTGACTCTGAGTTCTTGATTACTCAGTTTTAATATTGATGCTATAATTTTTGAATGAATGTATTATATATATATATAATACTTTAGGGACTTTTAAGCATTTTGCTGGGACTCTTTTTGTATCCCCACACCTGTAAACGAGGTACCCTAGTTACCAACAGGACAGAACAGAGCAATAAAAAAAATCCTAAAATGACCTAAAAATATTCCAGTAAAATAGCTTCTTTATACAGTTTCTTTAAAATGTCATGACTTTAAAGTTTGATCGTACAGACCTGCAGGGTTAGAAGCAAGTGCTTCCAGCTGGAAGTCTGAGAATCTTCCCTTTACAAAGCTACTGCCTCCAGCCCCGCATGACTGCAAGGTATTGGACTTTAAAGCAGTGACATTTTTAGGTACAGAAAAGATGTTTCAGAGCTAGGATTAAAACTTGCCCATTCTGGACCTCAAGGAGGTGTAATTTGGGGGTAAAGAGGAAGGAAACATTTTTGTAAACAATTAACGTTTTTTAAAGGTGTTTGTCTAGAGCTGCTGTAAGGGTAAGTCCCAGGGGAGATAGTTTAGTGGGTCGTGGGCAGGGGAGGCACAGATGCATTCATCAGCAATTTAACACATAGATAATGCCACCATGTATGGGGTATATAGCATACAGAGCATGTGTATTTATACATCCTGCATCCCAGAAAAACCCTCTGTGACACTATCCTTTCCTGAGCTCTCATTGAAATGGTAGAGCTCTGTACCAGTCCCTGTGCACAGCTGTGATGTAATGTCACAGTATGGTATTGGATTAATGACTTTGCCTACCAGTGAAATGCAGCCACTCTTAGGGAAAATACTACAAGTGTGTTACAAAGCACACAACACAACAGCTCAGCAAAGGAAGAGAAGATGCATCTAATTGAGAGCATCAGGTTGGGTTTTCAAAAATGCTAAGTGTTGGCATCAATCTGCTCCCACTAAACTCAGTGATAAAATTCCTGTGGATTTCAATGGGAGTTGAGCTGTCACTGAGCGCTTTTGAAAATTCAATCCCTGATTTATAAAATCAAAGAATCAGGAAATGCTTTACTTACAACAGTGAAACTCCCATGTAGACAATGGTATGTTGGCGGGAGAGCTTGTGCCACCGACATAGCTACTGCCTCGCTCAGAGGTGGAATTATTAAGCCGATGGGAGAGATCTCTGACCTGCCCTAACTTTTAGGTGCATAGCCACCCAATGGAATCCACAAACCCTGGATTATATACCTATGGTCCCTATACAATGCTTGGGGAGAGAGAAGCACCTGAGAATGGGATCCACAAAAGCCATCACGTTAGGCGGGGAGCCAGGGCCAGCGCTTCCACTAGGCGACCCTAGGCGGTTGCCTAGGGCGGCAGGATTTGGGGGGCAGCATTTTGCCACCCTCAGCGGAAATTCAGCGGCGGGGAGTCCTTCCGCTCCGGGTCTTTGGTGGAAATTCGGCGGCGGGTCCTTCACTCACTCCGGGACCCACCGCCGAAGTGCCCCGAAGACGCGGAGCGGAAGGACCCCTGCCGCCGAAGACTCCAGGCCCCCTGAATGCTCAAAGGAGGAGTGCTGCTGCCTAGGGCGGCAAAAACCCTGGCGCTGCTCCTGCGTGAAGCCACCTAAGCTACCCAATAGCAGAGGCCGAGGAGAGATGTGTTCCCAAAAACGTGCTAACTGTTAAATGTCTACAAAAATGTTTCCTCTTCTTTCTGCCATGGTGGACTTTCTCCCGCAAAATTACACCACCCCTCGTGTGGTGTTAGGTCCAATGTGGTGGGAGGTGCCTGTCTGTGTGTGGGTTCCACAGCTGGAAAGCCCTCTCCTGGAGTCGGACACATTAGGCACCTACGTCCACACGAAACATTTGTGGGAAAAGTAAGGGAGTCTTTCAACCTTTAGCCCAGTGGTTAGGATGTAAGAGATCCTTGTTCAATTTGCCCCTCTGCCTAGTGAGGTTCAAATTCCTTTGAAAGGATATCCCACCTCTCAGTTGAGTTCCCTACTCACTGGACTATAGATATATTTGTACTAGTTTTCTGGTTCAATGCCTATTTAATTACCAGTATATAAAGAAAGTGGAACAGCTTCAACAAGAGAGAATGAAAGCAACCCATCTCAGAGGCACTGACCTGAGAAATGGCACAGACCCGTTTAAATCACTTCTTCTCATCAGGCGGGGGGGGGGAGGCGCTAATTGAACTGGGCTCTCCCCAATCCTGGCTGAGTTCCCTTACCACTGAGTTAAAAGTTACAAGGAAAGCTGCCTTCCCCTTGGAGACAAGGTACATGTTGCCCTGCCTAACTTCACCTGGTTTGAGGATCACACTGGGGCTCAGGCTAGCAGTGTGTGGGCTCAGAGGCAGAAACACGGGTGCCTAGGGGACTTTTACAATGCAAATTTAGATACCAAGTGGTTTTAGGTGCCTACAGGGCTAGGTGACAGCTGAGCTGGCATTTTGTGGATCACAGTGGTGCCTAAATCGAGGATTTAAGTGCCTAAGTCCCTTTGTGGATCTGGACCTTACTGCTGTGCATTAAAGGCTTCGTTCTGATCCTGTGTCTCCAGACATGGGTGTTAGGAAGTTAATCTGTGTCTTCAGGGACTAAGAGCAGTATTGTTGTCCTTATAGATGTCCAGTGAGCATAGGTTGAAAGAGCACTGTGATGGTCTTCGCTCATGGAGAGCATTGCCTAGTGGTCAGGGATTAGTCTTTTCAAATTGCAGTGGGGGCTCTCCCACTCCACCATGCTCTGGCCTAGAGCCCTGTGAGGGCTATCAAAGGTCTGACAGCCAGGGGCTGCTTAAGGCTGCCCTCCCTGGGCCACTTCTTACCATCCCATGATTGTCCAAATTTCACCATTTATGGCAGGGGATCAAGTCACCACTTGGTGCCTCCTTGTCGCTATGTGTGGCGTTGTAGCTTCCCCTCTCTGGGGACAGCAGTGGCTGCCTTCTCCTGTGGCTTGAACCTCAGCCTGTCTCTCCCCTGCCATGGTTGTCCCTAAACAAAACAAGGGGAATTAACACAAATAATTGAGTCCATGTAGGGGAGGGAGGGAATGCCTCGCCCTCAGGGTGTAGCTGAAGCATGTCCTCCCTTCTCTCAGTTCTTGTAGGGAGAGATCCTGCCTTTCCTCAGCTCTTTTCTCAGGAGCTACAAGTTGCAGATCTACTTTCTTCCCTGGTCTGCTGCCAAGTGAGCTGTTCTGCTTCCTTTTCCCTCCTCCTCCAGTCTTTGCAATCTTGCAGGTGTGGCAGGGTGGGGCTGGCTTAACCCCTTGTTGCCTGGTAAGGGGTTTGTATACCCCATTACAAGCACCAAAATGAGGTATGATTGGACTTAAAGTGAAAGTTTTGAGACCTACACAACAGTTATTTGCAAACTCCCATCTGAAAATAATGTACCAGGAGAACATTTCATGTACTTCATACAATCTCTAGCCTCCTTGGGGGAAAAAAAATACACATAAGCCTCCTGTGATGCATAGTCAATAGAAAGATGTCTGTTTATGTGAGATCGTTTTTTAGATATCATTGAGCTGTCTCAGAGATCAAAATATAGCGCCAGATTCTGATGTGAGTTACATTGATCCAACTCTTTTGAAGTCAATAGGCCCACACAATGCACAGTGACATGAAGTGGATTTATGACACTCCCTTGGATACTCTGTGTACACAGACAATGAATGCATTATGCTCCACATTATATAAGTTCTGGGAACTATATCCTGGATAATAAACTTCCTGTATTAAGAAATCCAAATATAATTTAAGTAACCTAACATAAATTAATTGTATTCTTCACATTATTGCACTTCTCAAAACGCCATGTATCATGAGGATGTAAATTACTTTCGCAAGACGTAAGAAGTGGTTGCAGCAGTTTCTATTTGTAGCATTATGTCTCACTGAAGTGAAAGTATATCAGACTTTGAATTTTCAGCTGAAGCAGGTCACATCTAAGTGGCCTATCACAGACAAAAAGCGAGCTTGTGATATGCCTTTCGCTCCAGTGAGAAAAGCTGACTCCATGCCACAAACTGCATACTGTTACTATATATATTGGTCAAGTGCATAATCTTTTCAGATGATGTATAATTTGAAGTTGCAGAAATCACATATAGGATATGAAAATGGGTATAAATAGTTAAGCTATTGTTATAAACAAGAAGAAATCTAGCTGCCCATCTTTATTTTGCCCCTCACTCAGTGTGACCATGGGGAAGATGCTTAACTTCCCAGAGCCTCATCTTCAAAATGAAGCTAATACTACTTACCCACCTTTATACAGTGCTTTGAGATCTTCTGATGAAAGATACTATAGAATGTAAGTGAAATTATTAATTATTTAAAGCTAAATGTTTGCCAGTCCTTATGCAGCTGCATACTTGCAAGGCAAGAGGAGTAAAGCCCTCCTCTTTATAAGCCCACAGAAGGGATGCCCAGAATCACAATACCTGCACCCCGGGAGGTAATGGGCTGCTACTGAGTTGCTTCCTTCAGAAAGCACCTCTCTAAAAGGGAGGCAGGAAAAGGAGAAAAGCAGGTGGGGCCAGGGCCGGCTCCAGCTTTTTTGCCACCCCAAGCGTCAGAAAAAAAATATAAGAAAAACGCGATTGAGCTACCACGAAAGTGCCGCCGAAGAGGAAGACAGGGAGTGAAGGACCCACTGCCGAATTGCCGTTGAAGACTGAAGCGGACCGATTGAGCTGCCGCCGAAGTGCCACCACTGCTGACCCAGACGTGCTGCCCCAACAACGGATGGACTGCCGCCCCTTTCTATTGGCCACCCCAGGCACCTGCTTCCTTCGTTGGTGCCTGGAGCCAGCCTTGGGTGGAGCATTAGCATCACTCTCTACATACTGGTCAGAGGGGCTTGCTGGCTATAGAGCTGCAGGGATAAGCTGCCCCCTTACACTCTATCTAGACTAGGAAAATGAAGTGTACTTAGCCAACATATTAGCTAATATATGTTAATTGAGACATTTTCCGATATCACCAACTGTCTAGTATAGACAAAGACAGTGGTATTTAACCATACTTCTTGTGGTCAACCAAGAGGTTCTCCTCTAAGATTTATCAAGATCAGCTAACACATTTCTAAATGGCCACCATTCTCTAAAGTAGATGCAATGTGGGGTTGAACAATGTCTCAAAATGTTAGCTAGTATGTTTGCTAATCATATTTCATTTCCCCAGTCTAGATAGTTCCTTAAAGGGGTGTGGGAGGTTATTACTGTGCTACACTACACCTATCCTCTGCTAACATAGTTCCATTAAGGACCTTATGACAGGGCAGCAGCTCTAAAGGTATGTCTACACTACAAGTGCTACAGCGCCAGTGCTGAACCATAGTGCAGACACTTACTACATCAATGGAAGTATTTTCCCATCGATTGTAGCTTATCCACCCCTCAAAGAATTCTTCCATCCACCTAGCTGCATCTACTGTGGGGGTCAGGTAAACATAACTATAGGGCATTAAGTTTTTCACAGCCCTGTGCAATTTACATAGGTTGACCTAAGTGTTAGTGTTGACCGGCTTAAGTGATATTAGGGCTGGGACTGTTCCTGTCCCTGAGACTCATAGAACCGTAGTGGTATGCCTCATACATCCATCTCTCTCTGATGCTGAGCAGAACTCTGGCACATGAGAGAATCTGCTCTAAATATACATTTACTTGGCTGTGTGATCAGTGAGATTTTTTTGTCTCCTGTTTAAAAACTGTAAAGTGTTATACTCATAGATTCCAAGGCCAGAAGTAACTATTGCAGTCACCTAGTCTGATCTCCTGTACCACACCAGCCATGGAAGTTCCCCAAAATAATTCCTAGAGCATACCTTTTAGAAAAACATCCAATCTTGATTTAAAAAATTGTCATTGATGGAGAATCCATCATGACCCTGGCTAAGTTGTTCCAGTGGTTAATTACACTCGCTGATAAAAATGTATGGAGTATGTTATACCTTACTCTACTAGACTGAAGAGCTCATTATTAAATATTTGTTCCCCATGTAGATTCTTACAGACTATAATCAAGTCACACTTAACCTCCTGTTTGTTAAACTAAATAGATTGAGCTCCTAGAGCCTGTCACTGTAAGGCATGTATTCTAATCCTTTAATCATTCTCATGGATCTTCTCTGAATCTTCTCCAATTTATCAACATCCTTCTTGAATTGTAAACACCAGAACAGGACACAGTATTCTTGCAGCTGTCTCATGAATGCCAAATATAGAGATAAAATAACTTTGCTGTTCCTACTCAAGATTCCCCTGTTTATGCATCCAAGCATTGCATTAGCCCTTTAGGCCACTGGGAGTTCATGTTCAGCTGATTATCCACCACTGCCCCGAAATATACAAAAGATATATCACTGCAGTGTTTTATTTGATATTATAAACAGAAAAAATCAGGGCCGTGAAATGTTAGTTTTTCTCATCAACCGTAATTCACACATTCATACACTTTATATATGGCATGCAATTTAGCATTATATAGCCCAGTGGTGTGAGACATATTAGCCTGCTTGAGGTATTCATATGGCCCATGAGGCATAGTCAGATTCAGCAGTATCTAAGCTTTTATTTTCAAAAAGAAAGTTTCTTGCCCTTTTGTTTGTGAAGAAAGCCTTCCAATTGTGAATCAAGTGTCACCAAAGTATTGTCATCTTCCTGAGTCTGCAGACCACCTGAAATAATGACTCTGAGCTTCAACCACTGTGAATCCCATCAAAATGTTAACTCTAAAACCTAATGATGATGATGATGCTGTTATAATGACCGCTTCACTCTTCAGGACAGACAGAAATCCATCACAGACCCCTAACATACATTGCTCACATATGTCTTGATCTAACACCCATTGAAGACAATGAAATTCTTTCCATTGACTTCAATAAGGGAGTTTGAGTCAGACTGTAAAGGAACAACCATCACCAAACAATAATTAAAAACTATTCTGCCCTTCACTCTGCACCCACTCCAATCCCATTCACATGTATTCCCCTCCATGCTGTGCATATCTGGCCTCAAAATGTTTAATGATAATATAACAGTTACAGGATTTTATTGCTCCTCCCCTTGTCATTTGGAAGAAAACATCAGGAAAAGCTACTGCTATTCTGCAGTCTTAGACAAACCCTCCATTTTTAATTTCCACAAAGAACTTCTGACCTCATCTTTTTAAGCCCCTGGCAATATGCTCTTTAACAAGGTGCCTTATTGCTAGGGATACTTGTAAATAATGGTAACATTTGACAGATTGCTCAGGTTGGTCACAGGGAAAATATCAGTTTTCAAAGTTTCGCCTACCTCATAATAAATCTGTACAAATTATTTATATAATCTGAACAAGTGATTACCAAATCTTATGCCTATTTTGTGAAGAGTAAAGATAGTAAAAATAATCATAAAACTCTGAACACAGGAACACGTGTATAAATTGGTCATGAATACATTCATGAGAACTGATCATGAATAAATATAGGCTAGAAATTAGAAGGTTTCTAAACATCAAAGGAATGAGGTTTTGGAACAGTCTTCCAACAGGAATACTGGGGGCTAACAACTTAACTGCTTTTAAGATTGAACTTGATATGCTTATGAAAGGAATTATATGAAGTGGTTACCTGTGATAGCAGGGAACTGGACTCAGTGATTCAGGTGATTCCGTCCAGTCCTATGTCCTATTTTAACATAAACACTGTATTATTAATGTTACCCCCATATTTTTGCCTTCTACTGAATATCTTGTAATGCTAACCTATAACATTGATTTAATTAATGTGTTATTTCTATCACAACTGAAATACTACTAAACTCAACACTGAAAATATAAATAAGAACAGATTCCTTTTAACACAGCAAGACCCTTTACATTACTCTTTTATTGTTTGCCACATAGGTTAGAAATAACAGTCAAAATCTCTGTCATAAAGAGAGTCACAAATGAGCCTGTTCACCCAGCATCAACATAGTCAGAGAGTATTTGTTTACAAAACAGTAATGTGATCTCTGTGTAGCTTGATTCTTCAGCACAATATTAAGTATTATCAGGTATTTTATATACTCTCCTTTTCACTCTCAACAAACACAGCAAAAGTGTTTTGTAACAGAAGCAACAATCAGAGCAGAGAATAATGACCAATACTCTCATGTCCAGATCATCTCCTCATGTGGAGAAAACAATCGGGAAGCAGGAAAGAGGATAAGAAATTATTCTGTGGAATTGGCAATAAAGCTGGTCAAAAACACTTAAAATTTCAAAATGTTTCCACAAAAACAAAGACAATTTTTTACAAATATTTTCCTCCTTTTTGACCAACGCTAATTTCTTTGCAATCATTCCCTCAGGGGGGACTGATTTGGGAAGGAATGGAGTCGAAAGGAAGTGCAACCTTCCACCTCTGTTCATCCTGGAATATCAAAGGGAAAGGAAACCCTAGATCTCACAAGTAGGGCGAAGCCATCCCATGTTGCCCTCCTCCCCTTGGCAGCATGCATGTAGCAGAAAGGCATAGAATTAACTCCAGCTCAACTTTCTAGAGGGAAATCTACAAGGTTAGTCAGAGATGAAGCCATGGAAAGTAGTTAGTCTTCTGCACTAAAATTGTTCCCCAAATTTGTGTGAGGTCCTGACTCCCTGCAATTCTTGTAGAGGAGCTTCCGTAGAGGCCTGACAGAGAAAGAGACAATACTATGGATCAAATGCCCCCTGCACAGGTGTGTGTCCCTCAGCTCACAGTAGGGGAGGAATGTTCTGTTCCATAGTTTGTTGACATTATGTATAAACAAACATGGGTTCCCACAACTTTAATAACAATGGATCTGTATTCCCATACCATATGGGAATTACCAAGTAGGGACCAGGAAACTCCTTGAGTTTCAATCCCTTACTTTTTCTTCAGCTCATTTCTTCAGATGACAAGGGTTATCTTCCCTATACTTTGTGAGACGGGCTCTCAAATCCCATGCATGGCCCGAGATCCATGTGCATCCTCTTCATAGCTTCCCAGGTTAGCCCTTTCCCATTCCATAGCAGCACAGTTGCTTCCAGAGCCATATTTCCCTTCTCTCATGATTGAGCTCTGCTCCCAAACTCCCATCAGGGGATATCTCATAAAATAGAAAAGTAGTCAGAATAAGATAATATTAAGGAGGTCGGCAATGTCTTATGTTTCCCAGACCCCAAGAAGTGGTCATCCTCCCTCACCTCATTTCTTTCTTTTCTGCTGTGCTCCAGCTCTGTGCTGTAGCTGCAGAAGTAGATCTGTAGGATCATGCCATGGAGTCATTACTCCCTTCTTCCATAGTTCCAGCTTAGATGCATCTGACTGTCTTTGTGCATGGTATTGGAAGGGATGATCAAGGCTGCTGTGTTTTACTTAGGACCATACTTTTGAGCGAAAGCGTGGTCAGAAATTATTACAGAATGAGTATAACAACTAACATATGCTCATTATGGTAGTGTTTCTCCTATAAATCCTACTTTTCAGGGTTTAGTATCTCATCTGTTTCAAATCGCACTGGAGTAAAACTTGGTTTCCAGCCCAGATGCACATTTGTTTTTTAAAAAAATATATTTAAATAGGATTCATTTTCAATTTAGAGATCATCAAGGAAACAAAATTCTCAGGAGTTTCTACTTTTTTTTGGCCTCCCACCAGGGCCGGTGCAAGGAAGTTTCGCGCCCTAGGCGAAACTTCCACCTTGCGCCCCCCCCACAGCCCTGCGGCAGCTCCCTGCCCCCCCCCCGCCCTGAGGCACCCCCCCACCTGCGGCAGCACCCCCCCCAGGGAGCCGTACAGCAGCTTCCCACCCCAGCTCACCTCTGCTCCGTCTCCTCCCCGAGCACACCGCCCCCGCTCTAATTCTCCTCCCCTCCCAGGCTTACAGCGCCAAACAGCTGATTGGTGCCACAAGCCTGGGAGGCGGGAGAAGGGGAGCGGCCGCTGCACTGGGAAAGGGAGTCTGAGCCGCACGTGTCAGTGCGCCGCCGGCAGCCCAGCCCAGGAATGCTGTAAAAAAAAATTGGGGGCACCGCTTTTTGGCACCCCCAAATCTTGGCGCCCTAGGCAACCACCTAGTTTGCCTAAATGGTAGCACCGGCCCTGCCTCCCACAAACTCAGTGGGCATATTGATGGTAGTATGTGGTATTAGATGTTTTTGTCCAATATATTTACTTTCATTTTCATGTTTCCATAATGTTGTTTTTATAAACTACATGAGAATAAACTTCTGAATTTCCAGGGTTTTGCAAAAATATTTCTGTGTAATATTGTTGCATGTAATGATGCCCAGTTGGTTGCAGTACACTATTAATATTCAGAAGATTGATTGCAGTAAGAATTACATGCACAAAATCACGCCCCATGCTGTGTGGACATGCAGAGGTTTAAAGAGAAGTATATACTTCCCTAAGTCTCTCTGTGGCTTCTCTGCATCTAAGTCAGTGTAGGAGTTGGGAGGATTGGGGAGTGAGTGGAGCCTTGGCTCCATTCTTCCCAACGTGCCAGCCAGCACAGCTGGACAGGTTTGAAGAAGTAGTAATTTGCTACTTGTAAAGACCATAAACAGATTACTACTCTTCTGGAGCAAAGGGAAGGATCACAATAGTAAAGTATGATTCCTTACCTGTGCTTCTCACAACTACATACCATCCTTTATGAAGAGTATACTGAAAAGACAGAATCTAGCCCTAAAGACCAAATATTTCCTTATCTCTATGTGCACTGATTTCAGTTGGTAGTAGGTGTTAATGCAAAAATCAAAAGCAGTATATTTCTTTATTCCAATTTATAAACCTCCATGGGCACCTATCTAATGATCACTGAAAGTTACATACATTAATATAAGCAACAATCATACAATATAATATTATAGGTATAGCCAGTAGCAATATCCACAGCTTAGATTGTCCAACATTTTCCATTATAGGACTCTGTTTTCATTTGCTTATAACTTGGTCAAACTTTAACCATTTGGACTGAAATTTTCCATGCTAAGTGTCTGCTTCAGGTCAAAGTGGCATTTGTTTGTTTATGTTTTGTTTTCTAATTTCAGCAAAACAGCCCAGCCACTTCTGAGTAAGAGGTTAGAGGAAAATATGTTGTTTTGCCCTTGTTAAAAGTTTCTTACAACGATTTCACTGAAAAGCTGTAGTGACTTTGTGCTTTGAAGCAGGGAATTCAAATTTGGCAAAAGGCATTGTTGTCAGGGATGTTCCTTTTGCCATCCCCATGAACTTCTGCCCAAATTTGGCCAAGAGATAAGCCTCTAAAATTGTAGTTTGCACATGCTCAGGAGAGTTTTGTTATGGTTTGGCAGCATTATTTTCTGAGCATTATTTTCTCAGCATTACTTCCATACTGAATATGCTCCACCCCACAAAGCTCCTACATATCAACCAGAATGAGTCTGTTCCATCCCACAGATTGACTGAGCATGTACCATCCTAGGGGCTGAGCAGGACTTTCCCTGCTGTTGCTCCTCCTGATTGCCAGGGGCCACTGTGGTACTGGACACCAGAACTGAGAGCAGGGAGACTCTTTCCTGTGCTGTTAATGCTCCTCCTGCTAATATTAAGGCAGTGTCAAGGAGGAGGAATCTTTCTAACTGAAATGCAAAAGGGTTAAGAGCAGAGATCAGAAAAAAGGATGATAGAACCTAGCAGCACCTAGAATCAGAGGGAGCAGAGATAGCAGCTCAGGGAGAGATAAGTGCACAGGAAGGCAGAGGCAGAGTAGGTGTGGACAGATACAAATGGTACTCTAGCCACTAGAACACATTTCCCTGCAGAACATAGAATTAAACCCAGTATTCTTGAGTTCCAACATTCCTCTGCTGCCAAAATCTAACTGTGAAACCAAGAAGGCAAATATCAGGGGGTAGCCGTGTTCTCTGTATCTACAAAAACAACAAGGAGTCTGGTGGCACCTTAAAGACTAACAGATTTATTTGGGCATAAGCTTTTGTGGGTAAAAACCTCACTCATGTGAGTAACTCCCTGCTCTCCATGTGTCAGTATATAATGCCTGCATCAGTAACTTTCACTCTATGCATCCGAAGAAGTGAGGTTTTTACCCACGAAAGCTTATGCCCAAATAAATCTATTAGTCTTTAAGGTGCCACCAGACTCCTTGTTGTTCAAGAAGGCAAAGTATGCATCTCTGTATGACCAGTGAATGAGGCAATGGTCCTGTGGAAAAAATAGTATGTGATCATGTAATTAAAAACTGTATCATAAAACATGCACAAGAGGGGTGAATTAAGGTGGCACCAGCTATCTTAGTTCTGGCATTTCCTAACTTCTGAGAATTGAGCAGTGCACCATATTATTTAACTAACAGATTTTTTTTTTGTATGTAACAATCTAAAGGGCTGATCATCCTACCTTAAAACACAACTATCCACCAGCAAACACATTGCTAAAGTATAACACACAGGACCAGCTTGTAAACCCCTTGTTCACACTGGTGATCAATTACCCAGACAGGTAGTTCCATTGGTCTCTCTATTTACCAGTGTGGACCAACAGTAAACAAGCTGGCCCATAATAAACCCATCCTATTTTGTATTATTGGCTAGGACTCAGAGTAGAATAATATGGTAGCTAGTGTACCTTATGTGATAAGTTCATTGTTATGTGAGTAGTTTTGACAGCAGTGCCACTGCAGAATTTTATAATCATTATTGTTATGTAGAGAAAATAGCACTGCAGTTAATAGGACATTAGTACCCTTAATTTCAACAAAACATATCAATAATAAGTGGGTATATTGTGTCATGATATGTAGAAAAGTATAGGTAAGCAAAATGTGGTTGCTAGCACATCAGATGTGGCCCAATCATCAGTCTGTGATCAGTTGTGCCTCTGAGAATTAATCTTACTATACAAAAATGTCCCTACATAATATTGTACAAAGTCACATTTCAAAAATCTAAGCCACTAGCTCCATTGTTTGCAGTAATGAGAGTATTTTTAAGTATATCACATAATATTGCATGGAAAGTTACTGAATAGTAAAAATAACATCGTTTCTGGTGTATTATATTCTGTCTACCCTGAGGGACTTAGACTGGCATTCTAAACAGCTTCAAACAGACATCATTTTCAAAATAATCAACCTGCCACAGAAATGTGTCTCGCTGTCATCAAAAAATAGAATTTCTCCCCCAAAAATAAAAAGGTGAAAGAATGGCAATATTGAATGTAATAGTTTAAATTTCAATATCTCACAATCCTGCATCAAAAGGGAGAAAAAAGGTAAGGGTAGTATTTCTGAAAGTGCTCAGTATTGGCCTACCTTTGCTATCATTGACATCAATGGGAGTTTTACTCCTGAGTTCAACAGGTGCAGTTAGGCCATCACTGAGAACTTTTGAAAAATCCTAGCCTAAATCTTTAAAGTATTTCTAGTGTAGTTCTTTTGTGAAATATGTGACATATATAGAAAGCATGATGGTTTGGTGTGACATAGTGGTTTTATTGGTAGCCATTTGCAATCACTGGTTCAACTCATTTGTGACTTTATCTCCTGAAAGCAGAATCAGACCCACTGAATCAATGGAGTGTCCTGATTTACACCAGTTTAATTGTGATCAGGATCCGGGGTATTTTGTTTTAAATAGAATTGGTCTATATAGCTGTCTACGGGTTTTTTTATGATTATTATAACTCAACATAGTACTATTCATTGAACACAATCTTGAAAGATTTAGTGTTAAATGGATACATTGTGTATGCAAAACAGGTTAAATTCAGTGTACTAAATTCAGGGTGTACTAAATTCAGAGTGAATAATACTGTCCTTATGTTTTAAAACATGTCAATTTCTCTTAAGCTATCATTTGTCTTAAATATTTAATCAGCTCAGATAAATGTACTTCATTTGGCCTTAACTGTGTGCCACAATAAGATAAGAGAAAGGAAAGCTAATAAAATAAAATTGTAAGGTGAACCAGAAGATATGTTTCAGAATTTATTATAGTTTAAATAAAATGTATGAACATTTTTTAAAGTGGATGTTGGTATAGTATTGTTTGGCTTTGTGCAAGGGACAATGTGTGAATAGAGGCTACTAAAGGAAAGCTTTAGTAGTTGGAGATTTGGTGATTTTCTCTCATCTAAGATTCCTCCATTGTGTCTGTGTTTGTTTTTTATGTGAAACTGATTTGAAGGGAATATGATATAAGTGTTGCCTTTGGGCACTGAAAAAGCTAGTGGCTTAAGATGCCAACGTGGGATAGTGTGAATTGTACTCTGAAAGGGAATTAGAAATCACAAATTTACACTTCCTGGGGGCCCTGTCTTAGAGAAATCACACCGATGTGGGTTATCAGAGGCAAAAGAGGTGAACAGAAGAGTGATCCCGATGAATGAAAATTAAACGTAGTTATTTCCCTCCTTCCTCCCCCCCCCCATGTCTTCCTGTTTCCTTTTCTCATTTCAAGTCATTTAGTGACCTAGAGTGAAATAGACAAGAATTGACAACACATGCTGTTACTAGCTGCAGTGTCTCCATTTGATCCCTAGACATGGGGGGGAAGAAATCCAATGGTTATACTCTAAATATGACCTATGTAAAGATAACAGGCTTGATTTAGTTGAAACCGAGCCCTTTCTCCTGTAGAACTGATCCCAGTGCTGCGTTTCACAGGCAGGGGAGATGGGTTTTTCCCCTCTCTCTCGCTTTCCGCACAAAGAAAACGTGGGTCGATACCATTTTTATTGTTCTGCTGGGGTGGATTTGAGCATTTTGAATGTCTAATTAAATCAGAGGCTGGTTTAGTCTTTTTTTTTTTTTTTTTTTTAAGGGCAGAGGGTGGAAAGTCCCATTCAAACGACCCCTTTGGCTTGGGGTTAGCCCGGCACTGTTGCCCCCAAATAAAAAAATACAGGGAAGGGGGGGGGGGAGATGGGGAAAGGTGAGTTGGGCTGAGTGATGTCTGGAGGGCGAACTCGTGTCTCTTTGGCGATGTTGTGGGCTGCTGTGTTGAAATCCGTCCCTCTGCTGGAGCTGAGGCAAAGGCAATAGTCGGAGGCATCTGATGGTGCCGTTTCCAGGGTGAAATTTCCAAGGCAGATCGTTTAAAAAAAAAAAAACCTTTAACAAAAATAGCGAGAAGAGCAGAAGATCCGGCATCTCCCAATGCAACCAGTGTAACCTAGACAGACATTTTAAAGCTATCTGCATTTAAACTAACCACGCACACAAAAGAGACAACACTAACGACCACCCCAAAAAACAAGGAACAAGAGACAGACAGAGCTGGTATGAAAAAGAAACAAGCCTGTCTCCCCATCCCCCCCCCACTCCCAACCCCCGATCAGTTTTTGCAGTGATCTGATGAGGCTAGGAAGTGGCTGGCCGGCCGTGCACAAGGCTGCTGCTGGTAGCAGAGGTACAGAGCTAGGCGAGGTTTCAGCATGAAGAATGCTGGACAGCTCACTGAACGCAGCCTAGCCGTCTCCCTGCCTTTTCTCTCCCTCTCCCCTCGCATTACTGTACAGCTGGAGATGCATCTAAATTAAGTCCGATTGAACAACAAGTAGATCTCTTCTGTCCGGGAACTACCCTAGACTCTCCTCTCAATTAAACTGCATTTTCGCTTCATGGAATTGACAGTCAGGCATAATTATCCCGATTTCTCTCTCTCTCTCTCTCCTTTGCAGGAACGACTCTTTGGGAACCTGGTCCACCCAGGGATGTAAAACTGTGCTTACCGATGCATCCCATACGAAATGCTTATGTGATCGTCTCTCTACCTTCGCCATTTTGGCTCAGCAACCTAGAGAAATAGTAAGTAACAAAGAAAAAAAATCCAGATTTAATGCAAAAGCAGGAAGATTTGTTGTCCAGCTTCTCTGTCAGGTAGATTTCAGACGTTGCATCGATGAATTGTTTAAATACTGCAGGTTGGCAAAATGTTGTTAGTCTCCTGTTATCTACAGTAGCTCAGATAAATGAATTCCAGATTCTGTGATATAACTAAATCCTAGGCAATTTCGGACGGATTCCATCTCAGTATTTTATAGGAAAGCCTTCTAATTGTAATGCAAATGTGTTGAAAACTTTCATATTGAACGATTATCAACTTAACAGCCTTTTTCAAGGGTGTTATCCTTTCAAGAGGAATGTAGAAGGTTTTATTGCTGTTAGTAGAATGAAAACCCTAGATAAGGTAGTTAAACAGATTGCAGATCTGCATTGGACATGTTTAGTACAGGTTTTCTGTGTTGTCTGTTGACATCTTTAAGAAAAATAACAAAGTTTGCATGGAAAGGAGTGACATAAAATGTAGAAGCAACCACTCTAGGTATTACTGCATGTAAAAATAGTCTAAAAAGCAAATCGTTTTGAAGTTGAACCCAAAAGGGCAAAAATTTGGTTTTTCTCTTTTTGAAAGTGTATGATCAGAGATTGTTTTTAGCAGTAAGCTTCAGCTGTTTGGAAACAAAGTGGTTGAAATAAAGCATGACTTTCTGTGTAAAATCTGGCCTAAAAGTAAATTAGTCTTAGCTCTTGTTTGGTTGATGAAAGATATCTTGATAAAATGTAATTTACAATGCATACTTGAGACTTTTAAACAGCATATTGATAAGCCATATAGAATATCCTGTCAAACTTTTAGGTCTAAATCCTTTAATTTGCATTAGCCAATATCATGTTAATTTTAGAATACACACAGATATCCCTAATGCATAATAGTGAGGTCTGAGACTAATTGCTTTACAGCAAGTAAGCAAGTTTGTTTTTTCAAGGTCATGTATTTATTTTTCAACTGTTATTAATTCAGAATAGCACTGATTAAATAATTCTAGATTTCCAAGTTCTTCAGAAGAAGCATACAATATATTTGTGTTCCCTTATATTGCCATTTCTTCTATATGATCAGAGGCCCAAGAAAACTAAGCATGTGAGAATACTGGACTTCAGACAAAGTTATTAAAAGTCCTAAAGTTTGGTAATTCTGCAGTGAACCAGAATCAGATCTTGGATAAAGTACTAGATAATATTTAATAGCTGTCAATAAAACAAGTTATTTGTTTAGCACATTATTTTCAAAATATTTCTACCTTTCAAGGAAAATACATATTTAAATTAATTTTAGCTAGAGTGCCTTTTAAATCTAAATTAATATTGTGGAGTCCTACTAAGTTCTAATATCATCATTTGCTTTATTTTACAAAACATTATGTAGTGGTATAATAAAACATTTTAAGGTTCTAAGGCCTCTCTGGATGGCATCAGTAATTAAAGAGATCTCAGAGATGTGTATGGATCAAATTGGGAATTAAGTTAGAAGGAGTACATGTCTGCTTCATACCTAATATTACCAAGGCTGGCTATGATACAGTAGCTGTTTTAGGCATTTTCCTTTTTATTGCTCTTTTCTGGCATTTTAATTCCTGAAAGATGGTTTTCTCTCACAGTAGTTTGTTGTAACCTACAGATCATGGAATCATCTGGTGCCCCCTCAGTAACCCTAATAGTAGGCAGTGGTCTCTCATGCTTGGCTTTGATCACCCTCGCAGTTGTCTATGCAGCACTATGGAGGTATGTAATTGATGACATGGTTGAATGGAAATGCACAATTGTTTGGAATTAAATTAGTAGTTCAGGATGCCATTAGATGTGTTCTTATCTTCTATATGTAGTAAATAGTAGGCATTTTTTAACAAAATAGCTATACAGTGCATGCTGCAATTGATCTGTAATAAATCTGATTAATGTAATTGATTTGCTTGTCCGTCCTGGTCTAATGGTGACATTATAGTCCATACCTTCTCTCTCCTCTTCAGTATTAATGATATTGCCCTTTCAGTGCAGTAGTCAGACAGCTAATAAACATTTTACAGGATTCCTCCAGAAGTGAATTCTTATATTTGAATTAAGGCTTATGGCCTATTTCCTGACCCACTTCTCCTCCATTTACATTTGAACATGAGGTATCTGTGTAATAAAAACTACATATGAAAGTCACACAAGTTTCAGGTTTTGCAGGTTCACAGATGTTCAGACTACTATGCTTGAGTATGCACACTTCAGCTGCATCATTCATTGAAGGGCACAGAATGAAGCAGTATGCCTTCAAAAAACATGTTTGATTGGGACTTTGTGGCACAGTCTAATACTGAACTTGTTTTGCACCTTAGGGACCCCTAGGATCATAAATGCAACTGAAAGGCATGGAGGAATTCAGTAGGAGGGGGATTTAAAATAGCATGATTAGTTAGTACAGAAGAAGAGTGAGAAGTATATAAAATAATAAGGGACAGAGTCAGCAAACTAGGGACAACTATTTACCCTTTCCCATAATATAAAAACAAAAGGGCACTTAATGAAATTAAAAGACATCAAGCTTAAAAGGATGGAAAATGTAACATTAACCAATGGAATATGCTGTCACACGTTATTATTAAAATAAATAGCTTAATTACCTAAATAAATAGCTAAATTTCTCTCTATGAGAGAGAGAGAGAGAGAGAGAGAGAGAGAGAGAGAGAGAGAGGATTAGACATTTTTGTTTAATATAGAAAACCTGGTTATTCCAGCCAGGATACAATATTATAAGGATTATCAACCATCATGTCTTAAGGAATTAACATCAACCACCAATCAGTTCCTCATCACAGACCCTACTGCTCCTCCTGCCCAGCTTCAACCTGCCACATTGTCAGTGGCCCCTTCTTAACCGATTTATGACTGGGCAGACCTCTGTGCAGCCAACCAGCCCCATTGGGATCTTCAAGATAACTCAAGCTGCAGCAGCAGTGCAGCTCAAACAATGACTCAGGGGTGCCCGCTAATCAAATGCAGTGGTGGGCTCCAAGAGCTCTACTTGACCACTAAGAACACTATTGCTTGGCTAATTTTCAAATGCTAAATAAATAAATAAGAAATAAACTGAGTATAAGATGACTTCAGGAAGTGATTCCCAACTCCCCAACTGCGGAATTGGCTGGGTGCATTATGGGATTGTTGCTGTGTCTTGTGATGTATCTAGCATTGTTGGAGACCCAGTATGAGGCTGAATATATTAGTGGTGGTTCCCAGTAGAAGGGCTTCTAAGCTGGGAAAGGAATTGTTTGATGTGACCTGAGAGGCATAAAAACAGGGTTTGGATGAAACTGACAAAAAGACAATTTAGATTTAAATCAGGAAGTATGTGCTAAAAGTGAGGCCTTTTTAACTGTAGAAATGACCTTTGAAATTCCCACCATTTGAGTTATTTAAAGCTGGAGTGAACAAAGCTTTCAGGAGTACGCTTTAGTCAACAGTCTTGCATTGGCAGAAAGATGAACAATGGATCTAATAAGGGTTTTCCTGCACCAACTTTTGTGATTCTTGGTTCTTGTGGGCTTGGTTATGTCACCCTTGAAAATATTTTCAAGAAAACCCCTGCAATTTGTCTGGATTAGCAGTGTCTGCTCAAAAGAACTTTGGAATAGCAACATTGCTGGTCAGAAGAAATAAGGTGCATTAGCAAAGCTGCTGAAAGCTTGCACATCACCTGCCTGGCTCAGGGCAATGCTGTGGGTCCCTAACTTTCCTGAGCACTAAATCTACCCACACATTGAGTAGCAAAAAACTGTTCTTGTACCATGTTCAAATCTGAGCTTCTTCATAGTTACAGGGTGTTTGATGTTGGGTCTGGTTCAGGTCCATCACTAATAAGGAGTTAGAGTAGTAGTATATAGGCAAATGCATTACCCTTTTAGTATTCATCTGCCAAATCACACACAGCCTTGGGCATTATACTTTTTTATTTATAGGAGGAACGTTTCTTGGGTTGTCTTCTACTCTTTTTATTAAAAGTGTAATGGAATCCTTAACTTATAACTAGGCAACTGGGCAGAAAGGACAATGATTTGTTTTCTGTCCAAAGCACAGCACCTCAAACTACCCCTCTTCACTGTGCCCTGAAGTGTCAGCTGTGGTTATGCATGTAAGGCCCAACATGGGGTTTAAACCCATGACTTTCTGGCCACCTGGAGACATAGCATCAACTGAGCTGTACTGACAAAGTAAAAGCTATAAATAAATTGCATAATTTTCATAAAATCTGGGCGCCCACAGCTCCCAGTGATTAAGACAATGGTATTGCAGAACACCTCTGAAAATAATAATACCAGAGGGGTAGCCATGTTTCTTGAAATAGTCATCATTGTTTTGGCGTGCTTCAGCAAATAAAACACGATGTAGCAGAATAAGGACATTTACATTTTTAAGAAACCAGTTGATACAGTTATTTTGTTATCCTATCAACTATTTTCCTAATAGACTTGTAAAATAAATAACATAACAAAAGTTGGCAACAGGGAATATGTAATGCTCACTACTATAATTTAATATCTACCAGTACAAAGATCAGCTATCTTTGCTCTTTGGTCATATGGAAATGAAGGACTTATTGTATTATCACTTCTGCACACAAATTATTTTGTAAATGTAGTTTAAACTTCAAAATTAATTTATGTGTTATAATTATCCTAATAATGTAAGTGTTTAAGAATGCACTGCCATGTTATGATCTACTATACTGCATCTTAATTGATATTGTGGGCTGTATCCTCAGCAATGGAGTTATTTCGAATTATGCCAGCTGTGGATCTGCCCCTCTATGAACACTCCCATGGAGGAGCAGACAGCAGAAGAAATTATATTACTATTGATCTGAATTTATGCAGTCACATTATTATCAATATGATTCATATCAATAATACCAACGGCTTATAATGGAAGCACTGATAGAATCTAGCTTTAATGTCTTGAGACATTCTGAGGGAATTATAAAATATATAATGGAAACAAAAACTTTTCTAACTGGCACGTTATTTTGTATTAGGAGGAGATACCAAACAAGAAATAATGTAATAGTTTAATAGAAAATTCTCTCTTGAAATTCTGGTAACAGACATTTTAAAATGTCACCCAAATTTCTAAGAATTGCATTCAAGTATTTATGGTTGCTTATCTGTTATGATAATATTTTCATTTTCAATGGCTTTAGAACCTTTTTATTCTATATTTATTTGGACAGGTACATCAGATCTGAGAGGTCAATAATTCTAATTAATTTCTGCCTATCTATTATCTCATCAAATATTCTTATACTGGTTGGACAAACTCAGACACATAATAAGGTATGATTGATTATATTGACTTTGTATTTTAATATCTATTTTTTTGTGTTTAATTTGGATACAAATCTGTTCTCACAGGACTAGAGAGTTTTTGGTAAAATATTAACAGGTAAAGGAAATTATTTAATGTTTCCTAATTTTTTTCCTCCAAAAATCCCTTTTGGTATCATTCCTTTTGGACATGCTGTGTTCTCTGTGGTAGACTTGTGTGTTTTATAACTAAATTTCAAAGCTGAAATAGTTCAAAGACATAAAACATCAAAAGCACAAATTCTGGCTCATTATAATAGTTGTAATAGGATTGTGCTACAATGTTGTCTTTTTTTGTCTTTTTATTAGTACACTGACACTCAGAAAGCAAGTGTAAATTGCTTGGAAGTTAGAGTACAACTCTTGAAAATGTGCACAAGCAGCTATACTCAGATCCTGTAGCAAGACTGTATGGGTACCAGATAAATATAGATCTATTAAACCTTTGATTTCTAATGGATATAGAATAGTAATAACCTTGTGCATCTTGTTTATGTACAAATTGCGGAACTGACAATACTCACAACAAAACCTGGTTTCAGAGTATTAGTGGTTTCAGACTATCTTTATCATATGTAGACACTTCTATGTATCGGGTCATCACAAATCTCTGAGTGATGCTGGGTAGCTTTTCCAAGCAACAAAAAGCAGTTGTTTTAAATTAAATAAAACAGTTCAAATGGTTTAGAAAAACAGAATACTATATTTTTCTACATCAAACCTAAATTTCAGACAGTACTTGCCTTCATCCATCTCCATTACTGTCATTCACTTTACAAATCTGTGCTTAGGTATTTAGCTGAATATCTCCACTTAGTCAATGAGGGGCAGATGGCAACATGCTGAAAAATGTACCTCAAAATATATACTTGTAGAATAATTCATAATATAATATTGTATAAGTATCTATTTGGGGCTGCAGAAGGAAGTCATGTGAATCTCATTGACTTTAAGAGGAGTTATGCAGCTAAAGGCCTCGACTAAATTTTTTTTAAGTGCACAAGTGACTTAGGAGCCTGAGTCCAACTGCAAGTAAGTGGGACTTAGACTCCTAAGTCATTTCATTACTTTGGAAAATTTTACCCCAGAACACTAACTGGAAAAAATTTATATTCTACTTTATTATACAGCAACTTGCATTTAATTGAAAGGAGAGCTCCCCAGTAGTTGGCCACTGTTCTCAAAAAAGAATAGGAAGTGACATGGAAAAAAACACACTCCTTAAAACGGAGGTTGGACCAGAGATTGTGAGCATTGTAAGGGCTGTGGATCCTGGTTTAGACAAAATCCCTAGCTAAAGGGGTGATAATCCCACTCCAGCAGGTGTGTGTTTGGATCTGGGGAGCCTGGAACCAAGGCAATCTTTAATTCAACTCCTCTGACAGCCACAGCCCTATTCATTCCATCAGTAGCCCTCTCATTTTCTGAGTTCCAGAAAAGTGTTGGGATGTTTCCTCAACTTCTTTTGAGAATAAGAGATCCTAAGAATGGAGATCTTCTGAGGCAATTTGTGAGAGAAAAAGAGCATATTATGAAGTCTACATTTCAAAGTGTTTTGTGGTCTGAAAAGCTGCTCTAAAAATGGACATTTTTCTGTCCGTATATGCTCTCTGTAGTCCATATGTTGTTCTTGATACATGTGCAGAACAACCATTAATGAGGCTGTATGTTAAATGGATCAAGGGCAAAATGTGGTTCTTTGTTTACTGATTCAAACTGGTTTTTATACTGCGTCCACTGCAGAGCTAGTATACTGTAGCTCCAGAAGATCACCATGTGTATGCATGCATCATGAGAAAAGTTGCCAGCTAATGCCATGATTCAGCAAAACTCTTAGGCACGTGCTTAAGTCTCACTGAAATCAGAGTAACTGAAGCATATACTTAACACATGCTGAAAGGCATTTATGAGGTTTGCTGAATCCCAGGCTCTAAATTCTTCATGCTAGAATTTTTATTTTTGATGTTGATATACGAAAAAAGAACCCACATTTAGATTTCAGTGCCAACGGCTGGGGGGGGGGGGGGGGGGGGGGAATCTTAGTTTGCCTTGTTAACTGAGAAAATTTGATCCGGAAGAGGCAGAAATAGAAAAAAGATCTGTGTCTTAACCATTGTTTGAGAGGAAAAAACCTTTTGACATTAGCCTTTTATATGAGTTATATTAATACTATTCCCTGGTAATACAAACAGGATCCAGTTGTGGAGTTTATTAAAGGTGTGGGGGCCAAATGCTACAGTTTTTACTCAGGAGAAGGTTTCATTGAAGTCAGCAGAAATTTCCCTGAATAAGGACTGCAGGGAATTGACTCTTGGAGAATAGGTGTTGCTGCTCTGGTACTTCAGAAGGAAGGGAAGCATTTTAAACATTAAATATAAGAGGACTTGTCTTCATGTTGTGTAACGAGAGAGAGACCTGATTTACCAAGTTTGAATTCTATACTATCCTATTCTCATTTTTGTACCACCACCATCACCATGGTATCTGATCACCACTAATCAGTATCTGTATACTAATCCCAACACCTCAAAGTTCAAGGGATTCACATTTTATGGTCCATTATATAGGCCCACTTGTTCAATTTATTATTGGCCTTAGAACTGGATCTGGGTTTAGGATAGGTTTAGATATGGTCAGGGTCCAATTCTAGTAGTAAATTGGAGCAGTCTGTAAATTAAGCAAAATGAAAATACAGTGATTACAGACAGCATGTTGTTATCCTGGTTTATAGATTGTAGATTTCTCTCTTTGCATTAATCAATTTACAGACCAGTTTTTATTTATTTAAAAACTGTTCCAACTTTAAAAAACTTGTACTTCTGTGGGGCTATTTTTGTGCACAATGGCAATTTGTGAATAAAGGAATCATGACTCTTGCACTGAATAAGTGCAGATTATTTCTTATTTTTTTATTTACTTTAAATATACCATAGGTATTCTGCATATTAAAACTAGCAATAGTCTTTTAAGGCTGAGTGTATTATTCATGGTTTGATTTTCGTTGTGTATGAAGAATTAATGAAGACTAAGTGAGTTTGAAATGCTGTACTTTCTCTGTAAAAGTATGTTCTGTCCTTTTTTTCCACTAAAAAAGGGTCCTGATATTTCACACAGGCAAAAATGGACAGTGTACTGATAGGGCCATATAAAAGTAGTCTAAGTTCTTCAAAGATGGAATAGCTTTTATATTTCAAATACTCAATGTTTAAAGGCAAAAAATTCTTCCCTCTCAAGTATTTCAACTAGAGGGTTCAGACATTAGACCTGAGGTGTAGACCATGGAGCTTTTTCACCTGTTTTAAGATAGAGAGGGGGGGAATAAAGGATGATGGTTGTTGGAAGATTTGGGATTGAATAGCTGTTTTCACCAGAAAAGCATTTTTCTTTGATCTCTTCATAGTGAAAGATATTGTGCAGTTTCTTAAAGGAGACAGGAGAGAATCGGTCAGCTAGTCTCAATATGTTTTCCAAAGAAGTTTCCAAATGCAGAAAAATCTTGTTGAAAATTCTCTTAAAACATGCATAAGACATGTGTAGAGACTCCTGTTCTCTCAAGTACCTGTTTTGAAATAAAGGTTGTTGAAGGCAGAATTTTCAAAAAGGTTATAAAGTTTGATTAAAAGTTTCTATGATTATGTATCCTGCTTAAATATAATCAGTGTTGCACTTGGAAGGAGATATGAAGCATGTTAATTTATTGTAACTTTTTGATACTTCTTTCTGCTTCTTGGTTTCTTTTCTTAGGTAAACTTGTTCTGTATCAAATATTAGGCATATTACTTTACTTAAACATGGGGATATTTCTAATATGATTAGTGTGCTGAAGATACTCCTTTCAATTCTGATTTAAAACTCATTAATATTGGTATTAAGGGCCTGATTCAGAATCCATTGGACTTAATAGATAGTAAAGATGCCATGTTGCATGAATAAGCTAACAGGACAAATAGATGTGTGCTTTGTCAAATACTAGAAAGTGTCCCTAAAACCTACACAAACATTGAGTTTTTGCTTGGTATAGACTACCATTTTGGGGGGGAACTATATTTCAATGATTTGAAGGCTTGATTATGTCATGTAACTCTTTCCATATTATCTGCTTGCTGTTGCTTTCCTTGCCATCAAGAAAAATGGCTGCATTTTTTCACGGCATGGACTTTGTTGCTTGAAACTATAAATCTTGATTATGCTCCAGCGCTAACTTATCAAGTAGGCTTTTTCCCTCCCCCCAATAAGGTACTGATAGGTATTGTCCTGATTTTTTTTTTTCTAAATTCCCTTTTTAGTTTCTGAATGTGCACATACTAAAATATCTGGCTTCATTAAGAGTTGCATTGAAAATAAAAACACATTAGTCATCTGAGATAAACAAATACTGTTTTCCTTAGGAAGAAAACAGTGCTAAACAAACCACAAAAATACATTTTACAGGTGGGGGAAGTTAATTCTTTTCCATCTTTCCTGTTTTTATCATGTTTCAGAGTTAGCTGACTGCTGGGTGTGGCTTTTGAGAAATAGGTGCATTTTCCAGAGTGTATGCTCTTCCCTTCATGCACACTTATCCATTCTGTTAGTTGTAATAGGGTGTACATATGCCCATTAAGGGAAGATTATATCCTTTAGAGTGAGGTAGATGATCACAGCATGTTTAATTTTCTGTATCCTCTCTAATTGTAGCCTAGGGTTTGTGATGCTCACTATTGCAGCATTTTGGTGATAATCCCTTATTTACATGGGTTTACAACTCAGTCATAAAGTCTGCTTTGTGTTAAAACTTGGAGCATATTTTGGGGCGGATGGGTAGGGCGGGGGATTTGAATATACTCTTTGACCATCTAAAGTACAAAAAAACCTAATCATCAGTTTGCATAAATGCTTTAGGAATAAAAATGGCTTAGAAACCAAACATGCCTAAAGTGTTGCAGATCATTAACCAATTTGGATTAGATCCCTTAATTGTTTGGACTGGATGAAGCTATCAAGTTACTTCTTTTTACAAAAAGATACCTTTATGCTCCCCTCCACCCTGACACATGGCCTGGAGCCCATGAAATTACAAAGCAATGGAAAAAGCCTCAGAAGCAGCAGGAGCCAGTGTAACATGTCCCCTGCTCACTCCCTGAAGTAGCTGGCTGTGTAATTAGAGCTCACCGGGGGATTGAGGAGTTTTCATGGAGGGGCGGAACCAGGGAGCAGCACTATGTGTGGCATGATTCCCTCAGATATCCATGTGGGTATTAATTCTGCTTCTAGCCCATGTTAACTGTTGCACCCTACCTGAAGCCACCTTATAGAAAGGGTTATTGTGGAGGCAGAGGAACCAGTAGCAGCACAGCTAAGAAACAGCAGGCAAGAGCTCCAGGGCAGCTGGAACACACACATGTGAAAACAACACTGAGGTTGTGTTAGAAAGCAATGAATGAAGAAGGTAATTTACAGTTGAGGAAGTAAACTCAGAGCCTAAACTGGTGTCTTCAGTGGAGCATAACCAACTAACTCCAGCTGAGGATCTGGCTGCATAGGTCCTCCCACTCTTGTGAACACCAGGAAGCCATTTTAACCCCTTCACTGGTTAGTCTCACCTCTGCCTATGTGTGGAATTTGAATGCAGTGGCTCTTTGAAGGACTGGTACAGCCACGTCATTGGAATGTGTCTGTGCTCCAAAGACCAGCAAACAGAGTGTATTTTTCCTATGTGCTGTACATTCAGGAGCACAGAACCAATTAACTGCAGTGGAGCCCACTTAAAGGAATACCTGTTAAAGTATTAGGCCTGTTTAAACAAAGCTGCTTCCCTATGCCAAACTCTGACAAAACCTGTTAACTTCAGGTGGATTAGCTCACTACTCTGAGACTTTTATGAGTCTTTCTGGGGAACAGACCCTACATTGTTCTCTCCTAACTCAAGATGAGTACACAGGTTGTCACTCCCACTATATACCTGCCGTGGAGGCAGGGCCGGTCCAAGGAAGTTTCGCACCCTAGGCGAAACTTCCACCTTGCACCCCCCCCCGCCCCCGCCAGCCCTGCGGCAGCTCCCCGCCCCCCTCCGCCCTGAAGCACCCCCCCCCCCGCGGCAGCTCCCCCTGCCCCGGGGAGCCGTGCGGCAGCTTCCCACCCCAGCTCACCTCTGCTCCACCTCCTCCCCGAGCACGCCGCCCCCGCTCTAATTCTCCTCCCCTCCCAGGCTTGCGGCGCCAAACAGCTGATTGGCGCCACAAGCCTGGGAGGCGGGAGAAGGGGAGTGGCCGCTGCACTGGGGGAGGGAGTCTGAGCCGCACATGTCAGTGCGCCGCCAGCAGCCCAGCCCAGGAACGCTGTAAAAAAAATTGGGGGCCCCGCTTTTTGGCGCCCCCAAATCTTGGCGCCCTAGGCAACCACCTAGTTTGCTTAAATAGTAGCACCGGCCCTGCTCAGAGGACAGGAGAAGGTTCGATTTGAAAGCACCAAGCACTCTCTTTCTCAAAATATATCAACTGTAGCAGTCAGTTTGGGATTCTGTAAACAAATTTGACTTTTAATGTTACAAGAAAGAGATTACATAGATATTAGAAAGGTGTAAATACTGCCAGTGATACTCAGACTCCTGTTATGAACTCTGGTAAGCTATTCTAAACAGCATTACAAAAAAGGGGGGGAAATAGTCTTATTACAGGCATTCTGAAATTTTATAGTGATTTACCCTTGTATGATTCAGGGTCACAATTGCCCCAACATACAGACATTTTATCATACTGCTCCCAATATGGAGTTTCTCTCTCCATGTCTGCTAAGGTCTGTTTTTAATTGCTACCTCTCCTCTGGAAGTCACCCCCACAACCCTCAGGATAAATAGCTCATCCCCTCAAACACCTGTTTGAGGAGTTTCTGGCAAGCTATTGATGACTCAAGCTACCTATTTTTGGCTTCACACATTCTTTCTGTTCCTTTTGGGTTTGTTTACTGGATTCCAGTTCAAATTGCAAAGTAGTCAATGGGAGGTAGATGAGACCTGTATAGCCCAGCACAGTTTAAATGCTCATATGTTTGATTCATACTATCAGATTTCAGGGGGGAGGCACTTCGTTCCTAAATAGAAATGGTGAAACAGGATTTTTAAGTGCAGATACGACAGTAACAGACTCCATAGACTCCATTATAATAATAATTATAAATCAGCATTCAAGTACTTGGTGATTTTCATCCTTCGGTGGGAGGCAGCATTTTGCTTGTTACTCTTCCACTGTGGGCGGCACAGGCAGTCCTCATGTTACAACAGACACAAATAAATCCATTTGTAACACAAACTAAAATGGATATAGAAACACAATACAGCCTTTGGTAAAATAATGCATTGTAAAAGAATAAATTCTGGGCTAAATACAATAGAAAACGGACATAATAATAAATCTGTTATTCAATATCTTCCTTTGTACAAATCAAAACATGTTAGGAAAATATAAAGTCCTTTTAGAAGAATAGCACAAGATGCTATTTGGTGCAATAGGGTTATCCATTTACTCTACTAGGTTTCTTCTATACTTCCTTAGTGTTCCTCATTGTCTCTATATGTATTCAATAACATATGGTAAGTTTCAACCTTAAAAAATGCTGTCAGGTTCATTTTTACAATTTTAAATTTTTGGTTTTCACTCTTCTATCTAAGTAATAGCTTCTTATGGCCCTGATCTTGCATTTGTCAAGGCATTGGGAATACTCTTATGGACAATGACTATGCAAGTGGGCTGATTAGAGACTTAAAAATAATTATTTCCTTGACACATTTTTCCTTTCCTATTTAACAGATACAGGGCTGGATCATGCCACCCTTACACACATGAGTAATAAGTAGCAGAGATCATACATATATAAGGTTGACCGAATCAGGTCCAAAGATGGATCATATGCCAATACAGCAAGAGATTGTTTACTGGTTTGGTTAGTTATCATGACTTCTGGAAACAGATCTTGCTAGTTAATCAATGTTCCTTTTATGCATAATTATTTTTTATTTTGCTGCAGCAGATTAAAGATATGAGAGAATCATACACATAGTTTGATCCAGTCTGAGAAATTCCTAAGTGATCAGTCCAGTCCAGTGTCCTGTCTGTGACAATAGCCAGTACCAGCTACTTTAGAGGAAGGCACAAGAAACCTTGTAGCAGGCAGTTATGAGATAACCTGCCCTTCTGTTATAATAGTTGGTTTTATTTATTACATTGGTTAATTTGTGGTACATTGAAGTCAAAGTGATATTTAGGATCTGAAGGAAATTTTCCACCAAATGATAACCATTCGCTGGAGGTCCAGTTTAAGATCTAAACGACTTGACAGTGTCTGTGTTTTGATTTATTCCTCTTCTGCTGTTTTTGTCAGAATTTAGATTAAGTAAACTTTTATGGGTAAATAATCATGTGCAGTTGTGAAACTGAATAGAAAATTGTCCTAGGAATAATTGTGAAAGAAAAACTGTAAAGTTAAAGTTAAGAAGCACTGCCTTGGAGTATAATCATGGCCTTTCTTAATGAATGGAATGGTGAGACTTTTCAGAACCCTGCAGGAAACTTACATTTTTGTAATAAAAAAGGCCTCCAGCTGTTAAAACTGATAATATTTCTGCAATGTCAGAAAGTTCAGCCTGCACTAGCTTTGTGGGTTTTAAAAACAGGTGAAAAAACATTTTAATATCTCTTTGTTCTGAAGAAAATTGAAGTGTATCTGGAAGAAAGATCCAGCAGTTGGAAGGAAGTGTGAATAAGGTTGGCACAAAATGTTTTACCACCAGTCAGCGATTATATAACTGGAAATCATTAGAAGAACTGCATGTAATTTATGGTGTGTCTTTGTATTTCATAACTATCACATCTCAGAAACATACTGTAGTTGTTAAATAATTTCTTTAAGGAAGAAAATCTAAGTGGATTTATTATTCCTTAAATCCCATTTTAAGTTAGGTAAGGGCTTAGAATGAAAATTGTATCCTTAATAAGCTTAGCTGAGACATACAGGACAACAATTCCCAATATGTCAGAACCTACTGCTGCTGAAACTTGGGTTTTAAAAAGATGGGATTAATTTTATAATCTGTTGTTATTTGCATTGAAATTTTATACTTCTTGTACGTAAGAAGGCTCTCAAGTCTCTGTCTTTTATTGCATATCCTCTTATGTCATGTCAATCAGAATTCAGACTTGAGTGTTACCAATTTAATTACCACTATAAAACCTTCATTTTGGTACTTCTTATCTTTTAAAGTAAATACAGAATAGTAATAATGTGCCACTGAACCGAGTAATCTCACAAGGCCTAGCAATTGTGCCACAATGGACAACAAAGTGATTTTGCTACAAATCATAGCCTTAGACCTTAATATTAGGGATTGCATTAATGCTGTACGAAAACTGGTCACAGCACTCACTTGCTCATTATTTTCACAATACCTATACCCACAATGACCAATTTGCAAGAGTTTAGAAACTGAGCAAATGTCTTTTTCCATTACTCCATAAGCATATTGAATTTTCCTTTGATTTTAGCAACAAGGCTGTACTATCCTGATATAGCCATAGTATTGTTGAAGAGCAGTGGAAATGTATTTCAACCAGATTTTTAAACCCTAGAGAGAAAAATGAATGCAATTCCATAAATATCTTAACAATATGTATGCCTTAATTAAACAATAGCCACTAAACAATTTTCTATTATGTATTAATAAAACAGGCATTTTTAATGCTAGGAAATGTTCCCAAGCAAAAGACAGGAAGCTTTCTTGTGCATCTTCAGTAAGCAGAAGTTATTAACCCATTCGTTTCTAGGAAGACATCTGTTAGAACAGTCAAATTATTTTCAAAGAAGTGGCATTAGCAGGATGTGAAGCCTCCCAAAAACTGTATAGTTCTGCTGTCAAATGTATGTTGTCTGGCAAAGTGACCTCCTGAATTTCCTACTGTCAGCAATATGTGACCTGGACACATTGTGGGTGAATGGTCACAAAAGTCAATACATTGATGCATCATTTTGATGGTGACAAAATGTCTTTTCAAGAATAACTAGAAGGCTGGGTGACTCTGCTGAAGTTTTTAAAAGTCAGTGAGTGTGTGTGATAAGTGAGGAAGAGCCAAAGAAGCTCTGGGAGGGAAGAGACTATCATTTCATGTGTTTGTATGATGCTATTTCCTGTCTGTGACCTGGTTCGCCTCTCAGTGCTATGCAATATTAAAGTTAAAAAATAATAATTCAAGAAACCCCAAAGCCATGAGGGTTCTGCTAATTCTCAGCTAGTAGGGCTTCTTTTCCCCATTAAATTATCAAGTTTGCATTGTATCTCAAATACTTCAGACTTTGATTCCCATGGCTTTCCCTTAGAAGCTGGCAAGCAGAAACCTGCTAGTGCATTATAAAAGCTTAAGTAATAGCTTAGCAGTTTCTTGAAGGAATGTTAAGTGATGGTGAAAATAAAGCCATTGAAAATGCACAATTATGGGTACACAAAACAACTGGTCTTTCAGTGCAGTCTCTAGTTAATTTCTTCAATGTCCTTTTTGTTGATTTCATATTGGTAACGCTTTTCTGCTACAAGCTGTTTCTCTGCTTGTGGTTAAATATGGAATTTTGTTTTCAATGGCTTCTATTAAGGTACATAAACAGAGCTATGATGGTACACAGTTTTAGGTAAAACAGAAAAAAATCCTTCCCATGCTAACTTCTAGCAGTGGAGACTGACACCACACAAAGATCTGAATCCATCATTGTGATCTGCAGTGGAGGATTTCTGTGCCCCCGTGGGAACCTACTGACTTCGGTGGGGCTCCATGTGGATGCAGCAGTCTGCTCACACAGGTCACAATGCAGGATTGGCTTCTAAGGTGCCAGCATCATCCTCAAGGATGCCTGGCTTGACATGGCCCCCAGTAGTCCATCCAGCAGCTGAGGTGTGCTGGCGCTCAACACATGTCCCTGTCCCTTGTGTAAAAAAATTCCCCTCTGTCCCCTAAAGATTCCCCTACACTAAGGGAATTCTCCTACTCTAAGGGATAGAACAGAGTATGGCTAAGGTGCCCTGAGATATTTGGGCTTTATCAACTTGGGAAAGGTTGGATGAATGTGGCACGGAAGATTGTGCAAGAGGAGGCATCTGTGACATATGCATAATTTAAAATTGGGCATTTTAGGTTCACTAATTTTAGCTGCTAAAATACATCTGAGAGGATTGTAGGATTAATTATTAATAATTATTGTTGTTGATAAAAATTAAGTCCATCCTCAAAGCTCTGGGAGTGTTTCCAGTTGAACAAACTTTCAATGTAATGTATTAACAGATATAAAAAGCCTCAACTCCTTTCACACTTACCCCCCTAGGGAAACATCTGAGTAAATACATTATCCTTGCATTGTGCACTCAAGGTCAGCACCCTTGAGCTTCATCAGGTCTCTTGTAGAAGCATGAGGGGATGGAAAGAAAGGAGGACACCTTCAACTACACAGAGAACATCCTGCCTTTAGTGCCCCACTGCTGAGCTCAACCGGTGAATGGTGCACAGGGGGAGAAGTTGTCTCCAAGGTAACTGGAACTGAAACTGTATCAGGCTTTATAGATCAAAATTAATACCTTGAATTGTACCGAGGAGTAGAGTGGAAGCTAGTATCATTGATGGCGAAGAAGTGTCCAATGCTTGATATGGCTAGTGTTGCTAAGAAAGGGTTTGATCCTGTTCCCATCAAAACCAATGGGAACGCTCTCATTGACTTCAGTGGTGCCAAGGCTAGGTGCAAAATGAGGATCCATTTTTTGCACTAGTTCACTGAGTGGTCCTCAAGGGTGACCAACAGTCAGGTCACAAAGGGTGGGATAACTAGTGAAATCCACATCAGAGAGGAAAAGTCACAATCTTCTATCCAGATGCTGATGGAAAAAGGCAGTACTGGCCTCAGCATATCCAGGGATAAATCCAGGGATATCTCCAAAAGTCCTCTTTCTTCTTAGGGAACTGAAGAACCCTTAAATGATCAGAATGTAATAGCCACACCAGCTTCCTGTGGAATCTGCAGGCTGAGAATAGCCAAAGTGTATTCGGCCATGTTCTTTTCTTTCTCCAACTCCCCAGAAAACCCCAGGCATGCCCCTAAGTCAGGGACTGCAAAGGGAGTCAGCATAGAATCATTCTAGCAGCTCTGTGCCAGTTGGGGAACCTCCTTAAAATTGGGAATTTCCCTGGGGACTACTTTTGCCCAATTTACAGCCTCTTTATGCGTAACCTAGGTAAAAAATGTTATGGTTTTCTCTGGGGGCTATTTTCACCAATTTTTGTCTCATGTTTTATTTGAAATTCAGCCAGTTAGAGAGCTAGAACTTTATGTGGTTAATCATTTAAAATAACTGAAAGGATTTTATTTCCTTAAAAATGCTACTAATGCATCATTTAATCAGTCATAATTTGTGTATAATATCTCTAAACTTAATCAATGATAATTGTGTTATTTAGGAGCAACATGATGTCACACAAGCTGAAAACAATGCAGTGGTTCGTGCTTTTTCAAATCTGAAGCTGTTTGTCAGTGTATGGTAGACATCCTTGTTTCTTTAAGCATTATGTGTAATGTTGAGTTCTATTTAATATTTATAGTTATTTATCTTTCAAAGTAACTAAATCCAAATTAGAACAGAGCTCAAAGCACTCTGGAAAGGGAATGTTTATATATGCTAATGATTTCTATTTAAGGGGAAAAAATACTAAAAGCTGAGATAATGTGCTACTAGCAATGGGGTTTATCTAGCCTTAATTATCCAGCGACTTCCAAACCACAAACAATATAACAAGTGCACAGCAGACCAACTTGTTCAGGAGACAGGTTACCTTACTGGACAAAACCACTGTAACCCTCTCCAGTCCCACATACCTGCCTTCAAGGAAAATCCTCTATGTGAGCAGACAGAGTTGTAGTATTGTTGGGCTGGGGAGAGGTCAATTAGCCAATTTCCCACGTGCAGTATGTGGGAGGCCCATCAGTCCTAGGCCTGGAGTTCCCATGATTTGCATAGGATGGGGTGAGAGAGATCTGATGTTGAAAAACAAATCTCGGGTTGGCTGGGGATGAATCACTTCTTTCAGTCTGACAACCAGGAAGAAATGGCCTGCCTTCCTGTGTCCCTCCCCCGCCCATTGGAACTGGGACACAGCTTCAACAATCCCTAAACCTGAAAGCTGCTTGGTGGAAGGGAAAATCCTAGCTCTGATAGGTGCCTTTTCCTTTCCCTGGCCCTTTATAGACGAGACATCTACAATGGATGGAGAGTTCCTCTTCCAGCCCTAGAGAGGGAAAAGTGGTTTTGCTCTCAATTTTTTTTAAACAAATCAATGAACTGTCTTAAATAGCACTTTCCCCCTGTAGTCCCCATTCTTCCCCCCTTCCCCCCATGCTCTTCCATCTGTCTTCTATTCTGTCTTTACTCCATGCCACTCTCTTCTTCCTTTTTTCATTATAATTGTTCCTTTCCTCCTTTTGGTCCTGCTTTCCTCACTCTTCTCTTCCTTGTCCTTGAACTTTTTTACTATCCTTTCTTTCCTTGTCCACCGCTAATATTTCTTTGTTCCAACCCACTTGTTCTACCTCTTACTCTCTGTTCCTTTCTCCCCTGCTTTTTCCTTGTTCTGTCTCTCTAATTTTTCCTGGCTCCCCTCACTTCACCTCATTCTGGCCCCTCTTCCCTCCCTGGTTCACTCTCCCTACTCTCTTGCTGTCTGTCCTGTGTCCCTTTTTACATAGGTGATCTTCCTCTCCCCATATTCTCTGTCAGATTGCCCCTTATAAAATGGTATCCTACCTTTTTCTGGCCTTCCCTACAAAATGTCAGACTTCCAATGGAGGTACATTTCAAGTCTTGAATAGCATATGCCTATATTAACTCTGCCTCCCAGATAGATGGACAAGTGCATTATTGTGAGCTGAACCTCCATCACTCCCTGTGCTACCTTAGGAGGACTCGCATTCCATGCCAATGGTACGTTCATTGTGAGTGAGTAGTTCACCATCACTGAGAAATCCTACGAGAGATGCTTTGTTTTCCTTTCTTTTATTAAAGTATGGCTTTAAAAGACAACAGGGAGCAGCACTGTTCAATTCTTATGGAATTATTAAATCTTTGAGAGATTCACCCTCAGAATTTACTGAGCCAATATTATATTCCAGCGTCTATGTATGTGCTACTTTGACCCCCATTGTTGCAGCATGTCAATGCATTGCAAACATTTATTTCTCCTTTGTGATGTAGGGAAGTATTATCAACATTTTGCAGGTAGGGAATTGGAGCACAGAAAAACTGACTTCTGCAAGTCTGCAGCAGAGCCAGGAACTGAACCCAGAATTCTTGAGTTCTACTCTTGTACCTTATTAACAAGACCATCCTTCAAGGTGATTGATTTGTTCTTATATGTCTTTCCTATTGCTATACCAGATACAGCTATATAGTTGTTGTTTTTTTATTATTTTGGAAAGCTGGTGTTTATTTATCAAATCTTGAGATATTTGGTGATCTTTTATACTAATTTATGATGGTGCCTTTTATTAAATCAAAGCTGCCTTTATGGATTTTTATTTTTAACAATTTTTAAACAATTATACCCAAAGATTTTTAAAAAGCAAAGAAAATTAAATCTAGTCAAATTAGTCAACAAATTGTGCATCACCCTCCAGTCATGTGAGAAACCCACTTTCCAGGTTGGCCTGAGGCTTTTGCACATTGGGCTGTCAGAGGTTAGGAACATCACACTGCTGATGTTCAGAGCTTGTCTTTGTATGTCTTTTCAGTATAACTAGTGCACATGTGCACTAAAGCCTGTCTGCTGAAATTCATATAAAAATTTGGTTGAAAACAAACTATGTAGGACTGGATTCTCTACTGCCTTATACCTTATGTATCCATTAATATCTATGCAAAGCAGGTGTAGAACAATAGCAGAATGGTAACATTTTTGTGTTCCCTTTGCACATGTGTGGGTGACTACCCAAAGTGCAAGGTAGCAGGAATCAAGCGCTAAGTATGATTCAGCTGCTTTGCACTGCTCTGGCGATGCAAAGAAGCCATAAGCCCATCTTCATTGCTTGGTTAAGTACCTGGTTTACAGCTGCGTTGTGGTCACCAGCACAACATAAAGTAGCTGGAACAAACTGGTGAGTCTGGCCCTATTTGTTTACACTTACTAGTTGCTTTTCTAAAAGATAGCAAAATGGTCACTTTTCCTTTAGTTTCTTTAATTCTTCGGTGACTGCAATCCAAATCATGGGATTTGTTACCTCCAAAATATTATTTCGGGGACAGTTAAGGGTTAACCTTTGCATAGGTTTTTAAATGGTAAAATACCTCTTTATGAGAACGGTAATAATACAGCATAAGTCCCTACAGTGTTTTGAAAATGAGAGACATGTTTACAGAAGTGTGAGGTGAAGTCAGAATGGGAAAGAGCCCCAGGAAATCTTAATGGAAAACAGGCAACTAATTCCATGTAGCGCCTACCAAAGATGTACCCCTTAACTGTAAGTACTCCAGGCAGAATAGCACAAAGCCATATTGCTTCATACTTTTAGATAACATTATTAAAAGCTTAATTGCGACAGATGGACCATAAAAGCAGAGTTTGTACTTGCCATGGTGTTAATCTGTTGACTTGGTGGGATGCTCAGTTTTTGCATTATGTACAGTAGTCCCTATCCATGATTTTCTTTTAAGTCTGAATCGTTTAGTGAGGTGGTCATTATGGTATGAAGTATGAAGGGGAATTGGAAGGTCAAGTGCACAAACTTTGTTATATAGATGTAGTAAACAGGATCTTTAATCAGAACTGCTTAACTTTGTAAGATGACATTGCAACTGCATTTGATTTTGGCCCCAGTCCTCCACTGACTTCACTGGTGCCCCACAAAAGTTCAGAGTTCCAGGCAGCAGCTCCTTACAAGACTGGGGCCTTGTTCTGTATGATTTGTGGCAAGACTTTGGTAAAATGATAAGACAGTTATTAATGTACAGAGCTGTGAATAAGTTAGTTTTATGTCATCATTACTGAGTAGCACTTACTGATTCAATTGTCAAAATACCATTATGGAAAATTCCTGTTAAATGTAATGGAAAAATTATGAGTTTTCTATATTTTTAACCATTCTCTATAGACTTTAATAGAAAAATGTGTAGATTGTTGTAGAATGGTTCAATAAACTTCAAGAAAAGATACCACTCTCTATTACATTTCAGGGGTTTCTAGAGTAATTCTATAGACTCATACTTCTATAGACCCATATTGGTTTAATAGTAAAGGATTTTTGCATACCAAATTCTGCCATCAATTATATAGCTTCCATTGACCTCGACAGGAGCTGTGAGCACATCAGAGGGCAGAATTTGGCCCACTGGAGATTACATCAGTCAAATTCACAATTATGAAATCAAAATGCAAACCCTCCCTGTTATAGTCCAAGCATTAACAAATAATGAAATTAGTCAAAAGAAAATAGACCAGATCCTGAGCTGGTGTAAATCAGCAAAACATCCTTGACTTCAAGTATAATACTTAATTCATGTCACTGATGCGTCATTTCAGATGCTTTTTTTAAGATTAGTTTGTAAAATATTGATTAAAGCGGGCTGTGTATTTCTGAACATTTAAGTATATGTACAAAGGAAAATGTTTTTTTCTTCTTCTAAGCTTGTAATGGCTAGTACTATCACTTATACATTCCTGTGCTGGCATTTGAAATTAATTAGAATAATGATTATTGATCAAGCTAATACAATTAATCATGTTTCTTGTTTTCCTTTTAAATTATTCTGCCTGGTTTGAAGTAAGTTTTAGTCTTTTAACCAGAATAACACTAGTAGAGGAGGTGTTTCATGTAAAAGCATGTACAATTTCCTGTACATTTGACATCTGGTATTTATACATCATGTTATTTCCTCCATCACTTGTGTTACAGTCATGGCATTTAGTGTACATTAGAAGTAGGGTTTTCAAACAATTAAAAAAACTAATCACAATTAATCATTTAAAAACATTTAGTGATTAATTGCGATTTTAATCACACTATTAAACAGTAATAGAATACCATTTATTTAACTATTTCTGGGTGTTGGGGGGGGGAAGTGTGTGTGTTGGAGGGAGAGAGTGTGTGCTTTGCTTAAAGAGAGAGCGCGCTGACACATCAGCCTGAATGCTTGTTCAGACAGCAGCACCTGCAGGCAGCTCCCACTCCTGACCCAGAGGCAGCAGACAGGCTCCATATCCCCCCAACCCAGCTCAGCAGAGACCGGGTACATGGGTGGGGGGATGGGGACACCCCAACATCAGCCGCTCTTCCCCCTGGCTCTGCACAGCAGACTGGAGGCCCCCCGCCCTGAGCAGCTTGGCCGTGGCAGCAACAAGGTAGAAGGAAGGATGGGTAGGAGCAGAAGTGGCTGTAGACAGCAGCAAGCAGAATAGTGGGGAGAGGAGAAGCACCCTCCTGAGCATGGCACCCTGGGTGGTGGCCCAGCCCGCCCACCTCTAAGGCCAGCCCTGTTCCTGAGCCAGCAGCAGACTGGCTCCCCACCCCATTCCCTGACCCCAGCTTAGTGGCAGGGGGACAGGGACATCCTGACATCAGCACCTCTCGCTCTGCACAGCAGACAGGAGGCAGGCTCCCAGGCCGGAGCAGTTTAACTAGGGGAGGTGGGAGCAGCAGTGGAACCAGGGCAGTGGGAGGACAAACACCCCTACCCCAGAGGCACACAGTGGCACCCCCCTGAGCACGTCACCCTTGTGTGCGATTAACACTTGTTTAAAAAAAATGCATTAATTTGTTTTGAGTGAATTGCATGTGTTAACTGCGATTAATTGACAGCCCTAGTTAGAAGTGAATATCTAAGGTTTTTGAGGCAAAAAAAAGATGAATGTGTTGCATTTCTACTGGCAAATGGTTTAAATTGGGTCTTATTTTGCACAATGAATCTATTTGGTTCTGGATGAAGAGAGAGTCAAGTAATGCTTTACATTAAGTAGTTATGACATTATATCCAACTGAATTTATTGCTCTTTCTATTAAGCTTTTCTGTGAACAATCACAATACTGACAAGGCAGCCATGTTAACATTTAAAAGCTGCTAGGGGGGTTGATTTGCCTATAGGCTGCAACTGCATTGTGGGTTTTCCAATCATGTTACAAAAAGCAGTGACAGGTTTCGCTCCCTAGAGTGATTATGTCCTTTATTCTCAGGCCTCTAGATCCCCTCTATCAATCTATTATTTGAATGCAAACTTTCGATTGATTCGCTGTGAAACATTAAACTGATTTAATTTTGCAACTCTTCAGTTACAGATCTTATTTACCATGTTAGTGAAAGTTCATGTGCCATAAACAAGTCATTAACTTAACCTCATTTTCCACGTTTTCTGTACCGTTAAGGGAGAGAGAATTTTTTTTGTATTTAAAAAATAATTATGATTTTTTGTATTTAACTGAAGACTTTTATTGATGAAGTAACACACTAATAATTTTTTTCATTTTATGGAAAATTTTAACATGCAAGTGCAATTGTCATCAACTCTAGTTATTTCCACCAGTTTCATTTGAAGCATGTGGAGACACTTTGGACATACATAAAGTCTTTCAGCTGAAAGTGCTTTACAAGTGCTCATGAATTAACTCTGATTACACTCCTGTGAGATAAGTACAATTATTCCCATTGTACAGGCATGAAGGGTGAAATCTTGGTCTCACTGACCTCAATGGGAATTTTGTCTTTGCCTGCAATGGAGCCAGGATTTCACCAAGATGGTATAAAAAGTCTTGCCCAATTTTGCAAGTGGCAGAACTAGGAAAAGGATCATAAACCCCCAAAGTGCTGTCCTATGCTTTAACCACTAGCCCTACAAATTCTGGGATTAAAAAGTTATAAGTAAGTGTTTGCTCTTCTGAAGTAATTCTAATGCAAGAGTCAGCATTTTTACCAAGTATCTTGTGTCCAATTCATTTTGAAATAATAATTTAAATTTTAATAAAATGCCCCTCCTCCAGTTCCAGGATGAAAATAAATCACATTTCTGTGACACCATCTTAAACAGACTATAAAGATTATATTGCATCAAACATGCATGCATGGAAATTTGGAAATTAAGCAATATTGCTTTATGGGAAAGTCCTAGAAATTATGATAGAGAATAATCACGTTGCTATAGAATTTCAAAATCAACCCATAGATAGCTGTATGTAGCATTTAATTCTGTAAGTGCATACGCTTTACCATTTCAGGAATGTCTCTGGGAGTTATTGTGCCTCAGAGAAACTCCTCTGAGGCACAGTCCTCTCCCTGTTTCTCCCTTGATCTGGGGCAAGGTAGTAACTTGCAACAATTATAATACTTCACTTGTGGCCAATGTAGTTTAGCTAAAGCTCTGACCACTACCTGTCCCTGCTGCTCCACCTTGCTTATCTGCTCTGGGGAGGGTAGAGTAGTGTATGTACCACATCCACTTGTTCCTGCATGCTGGACTCAAGGTGTGAGTAACCCCTGCTGGCCTTACTCCTCCTTGCTCCCCTACATGGACACATAATCTAAATCACAATCCAGCCCTACTTCATTAGCCATTTCTGAACCTTTAAATGACTGCTTGCATGTGCAGTTTAGGAAGCCGCTTTCAAAAACTGATGCCCATTCCATGTATGTTTTAAAATATTTCAAAAAAGAAATCTGCTGATCTGACAATTACTTTTAACATATACCTATAATTTGTTTGCTCCTTTGCTACAGCATGAAGCAGCATTTTGATAAGAGAGGGAAGTAATCACAGCAATGTCCAGTTCCTTCTAAAATGTTTTGTCAGGCTGAATCTTCTCTGTTTCCTTGTTGGTAGTGTGTGCATGTGACATACAGAGTTTGAGATGAAAAATATATATTTAGAATATGTGTGTAATTTTGCAGGTTGTATTTTAAGCCCTCAGGCCCTATAGATTTCCAGCAATTTTAACAGTTGAAGTGTCATTTAATTCACGAAAGGATAATGCTTTGTTATAGACTATACAATTAGGCAGATGAAAACAGTTACCCTTATTAAGCCTCATTTTCATATAGCACATGATTTGAAAGGCAACATTTTTCATCTTTGTATAGTCTCATACTCATTTCAGGGTTACGGGCATGATTACAGCAGATTTTTTAGTTTGTGATGGGTTTATTACCTTTAATGAGCATGCAATATATGGCTCCACCACTTTGGCTGACATTTTGAAATTAGACTTCCAGCAGTGAAATCTTGTCAGGGATGGGTTTTAGATTACTCAGGCTTTCATGATTAGAGCTTTTGGTAGATAATGTCAAGTACAATCGTCCATTAAATGCTAAGTGAGCACACTATTGTCAAGACAGTAACAGAATAGAGAATACTTCTCAGACTATAGAAGGTTGGATGTTTTGCTGACTTGGGTTTTGACTTGATTATGAATTTTGCTCAAAGTGATGCATATCTCTGGTAGTAGGCAGGTGTGTGTGTGGACATGGAAGAGAAGGATTTACCTGATAGTAGTAAATTGTTTAGATGTGTATAAATGGTAATCATTTCCATGGCATTGCATGAATCTCAAGCACTGGTGCACCTTGATCCCTCCTATTCTTTGCCTCTGGCACATAATAGTGTAGTCTCCTGTGGGACATTTCTGTTGTTGGGGGTAGTGTTTGGGTGCAGGGTGATGCTGGTGGCCTGTTATATACAGGAAGTCAGACTAGATCAGGGATCAGCAACCTTTGGCACGCCGGTCGCCAGGGTAAGCGCATCCCTCGGCCTGCGCCGCTTCCCACAGCCCCCATTGGCCTGGGATGGCGAACCGCAGCCAGTGGGAGCCGCGATTGGCCGAACCTGTGGACGCGGCAGGTAAACAAACCGGCCTGGCCCGCCAGGGTACTTACCCTGGCAAGCCGCATGCCAAAGGTTGCCGATCCCTGAACTAGATGATCTAGTGGTCTGGTCCCTTCGGACCTTAAGTTGTATGACTCTGTGATCTATAGCTCCAATGCATTCTGAAAAAATTTTGTCCAAACCAAAATATTTGTGACACTATTGTCTTACATGGAAATCCTTCATTTGAGAGTTTATAATTATGGTCAGGTTGGGAAAACAGATTAAATGACAGTTCAGAATAAATAACATCTGCAACTAACATATGCCAGATCACAAATATCATGATAATAATATCCGGTGTTCAAAAATGAAAATTAGCCTTTTTCTGTTTTATCATGTGAGTGAATATGTATTGAATAAATTCATTGACTAATCTAAATAAAATTTTGGACAGTTTGGCAAGTAATAGTGAACCCAACTGAGATATCTCAGGGCTAGATTCTAGATTCATTGCAGCACCTAGGTGCCCTGTTGCCAAGTGGAATGCTCAGCCCCAAGTTAGGCGCCCCAGGCATTGTCCAGGGAGAGGTAGGCACCTAAGAAAAGGAGACTCAGAAGCCATCAAGGTGAGGGGGGAGCCGCCTGAGGTAGCCAGAAGTTAAATGCAAAGGAAAGGGACAGAGGTTTAGACCTAGATCCTCGAAGGTTTTTAGGCAACTAACTCCCATTGATCTTGGCCATAATAGGCTAGAGGTAGGTGCCTCCCAGAGCTTCCTGCTGCTCAGGATTCTCAGCCTTGTATGCTCTCCAGAACTGAAGCTCCACTTTCTCAGAAATGGGGAACAAGAGAGATCCCCGCCCCAGCATAACCAATAGCCTGGTGGCTAGGACAGTAATCTGAGATGTAGGAGATCCAGATTCAAATCCTTGCTCTGCCTGATTTGGAACTAGGCCTCTGAGCAGCTCATACCTGTGGGGAGGGTCGCCAAGAGCGGGTTCGGGCCCCGGTGAAAAAATTTTTCGGGCCCCCCAGCAAGGGTGGACCGGCTAAATAGGACCGACAAGAGGTTGGGGGAAGCCGGGCCCTGAGCCCCCTTTTGGACCACCGGGCCCCTGTAATTTGTACTGGCTTCTCCCGCCCCGCCCCGCCCCTCGTCAGCTCTGCCTGTGGGGCAGCATCAGCACTTAAGCAGCCTTATGAATCCCTACTGGTTGAAATGTAGACACCAGAGGAAGTTTAGGTGCCTATTGTGTTAGGTGGCAGCGGAGCAGTGCTTTAGTGAATTTCACTGGTGGAGTTAGGTACGTAAAAAGGCAATTATGCACCTAGATACCTTTGTGGATCTGGCCCCAAATGATCACTTTCACAGTATTTGGTATTAAAATTATTTTAAAAAATAATCCTCCTGCCAATGAGAAACAAATTTACTCATGAAAAGGTAATTAGTTCATATGTAGAGCTGAAAGGGACCTTGAGAAGTTATCAAGTCCAGCCCCCTGCACTGTGGCAGGAGGAAGTAAACCGAGACTATCCCTGACAGGTGTTTGTCCAACCAGTTTTTAAACACCCCCAGGGAATTACAACTCCCCTTGGAAGCATATTCCAGATCTTAACTCCCCTTATAGTTAGAAAGTTTTTCCTAATATCTAACCTAAATCTCCCTTGCTGCAGATTAGGCCCGCTACCTCTTGTTCTACCTTCAGTGGACATAGAATCATAGAATTGTGGAACTGGAATGGATCTCAAGAGATTATCTAGTCCTGTCCCTGGGCACTCATGGCAGGACCAAGTATCATCTAGACCATCCCTGATAGATGTTTGTCTAACCTGCTCTTAAAAATCGCCAGTGATGGAGATTCCAAAACCTCCCTAATCAATTTATTCAAGTGCTTAACCACCTTGACAGTTGGGAAGTTTTTCCTTATATCCAACTTAAACTGCCCTAGCTGCAGTTTAAGCCCATTGCTTCTTTTTCTATCCTCAGAGGTTAAGGAGAACAGTTTTTCTCCCGCTTCATCACATAGAGAACAATTGATCACCATCCTCTTTCTAAAAGCCGTTAACATATTTGAAGATTATCTAGTTCCCCCTCAGTCTTCTTGTCTCAAGACTTAACACGCCCAGTTTTTTTAACCTTTCCCCATAGATCAAGTTTTCTCAACCTTTTATCATTTTTGTTGCTCTCCACTGGGCTCTCTCCAATTTGGCCACATCTTGCCTAACCTGTGGAGCCCAGATTTGGACCCAGCATTCCAGTGCCAAGCAGAGCAGGACAGTCATGTCCTGTGTCTTAGGGTATGTCTACACTACGAAATTAGGTTGATTTAATATAAGTCGATTTTTTTTAGAAATCGATTTGATACAGTCGATTGTGTGTGTCCCCACTTAAGACCATTAAGCCAGCGTAGTGCATCCACAGTACCAAGGCTAGCATCGACTTTCGGAGCGTTGCACTGTGGATAGCTATACCACAGTTTCCCCGGTTTCTGCCGCCCATTGGAATTCTGAATTAAGTTCACAATGCTTGATGGGACAAAAACATAGTCTCGGGTGGTTCTGGGTACATGTCGTCAGCCCTCCCTCTCCCATGAAATCAACTGCAAAAAATCGTTTCTCGTCTTTTTTCCTGGGTTACCCATGCAGACGATATACCATGGCAGTGTGATCCGCGTCGGCCCACCTACCCACTAGGGGGCGGTGGGGAGCTATGAGGTCACTGGCCGGCCTGGGTCACGCCTCCGTCAGCGGGGAATTAGCGGCAGGGCAGCCGCCAGCCAGAGTCTGTAGGGCGCCCCTCAGGCAGGGGAGCGCCGGCAAAGGTCAATAGCGCGCCCCTCAGGCAGGGGAGCGCCGGCAAAGTCAGTAGCGCGCCCCTCAGGCAGGGGAGCGCCGGCAAAGTCAGTGGCGCGCCCCTCAGGCAGGGGAGCGCCGGCAAAGTCAGTAGCGCGCCCCTCAGGCAGGGGAGCGCCGGCAAATCAGTAGCACGCCCTTCAGGCAGGGGAGCGCCGGCAAAGGTCCTGACATGGCCCGGCCGGGTAGGGGAACGCAGGCCCACCCTACACCACTGCATTCCAGCCCAGTGCCCTGACAGTGGCAGGACAAGGGTCCTGCCACTGGATCAGCGGGGTCTCTCCGCAATATAGACTCACCACTGTGCAGCTCTGTCCCTGGGCTACTTCCTACCCGATTGCTCGTCCGAATCCCTCTTGTCCCGCCGGTGTGTCGGGGTCGTCCGCTGCTGGCAGCTCCAGCTCCCCCTCAAGCTCAGGCTCCTCCAGCTCCTCTGGGTACTCGGCGGCTGGCAGCTCCAGCTCCAGCTCCCCCTCCGGCTCCTCCAGTTCCTCTGGGTACTCGGCCGTGGGCAGTCCTGGCAGCCCCAGTCCATCCTCCAGGTGAGGTCTCCACTGGTCCAGGGCCTCCCCTGGCGTGGCAGCAGGGTCTGAAGGGAGCAGCCCGCGGTCTGCGTCTGCCTCCCTCCCTGGTGCTGCCCTAACTGAGCTAAGGGCCCCACCCTTTATACTTCCTGTTCCACCCCTCCCCTTCCGGGGGGTGGAGCAAGCTTGGGCTGGCCCCGCCAACTCAGGCTGAGGGAAAGGCCCTTTACCCTCAGGTTCGGAGGGCAGCCACCCTGTCTCCCTACAGGCAGGCATGAAACCCACTCCGCTCACTGTCTCCTGGGTGCTGCTGGCAGATGTGGTACTGCAGTGCTACACAGCAGCAGCTCCTTGCCTTTGCAAGTTAGCAAAGATGGTTAGCAGCCGTATTGTACCGTCTGCTGCTGTCGCCTGGTTCCTCCTGGCAGGCCTCGGTGAGGTTGGTTGGGGGCTCCTGGGCAGACATGGGTGCTCCTGGCCGGCCTCGATGAAGTCGGTCGGGGGCGCCTGGACATAAATGGGAGCGACTCCAGGTCATTCCCTTCTTTAAGTTTCGTCCAATGGAGATTCAGTCCTGCCTGGAATATCAGGCAAGCCTACCAAAGAACCAGAGAGGCAAACGGCTGCTCCGGGTCAGAGCCCCAGACATCCTGCTTCTGTGATGAGCTGCATGCCATTCTAGGGGGTGCCCCCTACAACTACCCCACCCCTGTGCTTCCCTCCTCTCCCACCCCTCCCGGGCTACCTTGGCAATTATCCCCCCATTTATGTGATAAATTAATAAAGAATGCATGAATTTGAAACAATGACTTTATTGCCTCTGCAAACAGAGATCAAAGGGGGGAAGGGGAGGGCAGTTGGCTTACAGGGAAGTAGAGTGAACCAAGGGGGCGGGTTTTCATCAAGGAGAAACAAACAGAACTTTCACACCATATCCTGGCCAGTCATGAAACTGGTTTTCAAAGCTTCTCCGATGTGTAGCACGCCCTGCTGCTCATTTCTAACTGCCCTGGTGTCTGGCTGCACTTAATCATTTAGTCTTCTAGAACACGTTCTGATAGCACGGATTCATTTCCCCATACAGCGATCAGACCCAGTACCTCCCATTCGGTCCATGCTGGAGCTCTTTTGCAATTCTGGAACTCCATGGTCACCTGTGCTGATAAGCTCTGCATGGTCACCTGTGCTATCAGCTTGCCACGATGGCCAAACAGGAAATGAAATTCAAAAGTTCACGGGACTTTTCCTGTCTACCTGGCCAGTGCATCTGAGTTGAGAGTGCTGTCCAGAGCAGTCACAATGGAGCACTCTGGAATAGCTCCCGGAGGCCAATACCGTTGAATTGTGTCCACACTACCCCAAATTCGACCCAGCAGGGTCGATTTCAGCGCTAATCCCCTCGTCGGGGAGGAGTAAAGAAATCGATTTTTAAGAGCCCTTTAAGTCAACAAAAATGGCTTCGTCGTGTGGATGGGTGCAGGGTTAAATCGATCTAATGCTGCTAAGTTCAACTTAAACTCATAGTGTAGACCAGGGCTCACCTATGACACTTCAGTTAATACATCTAACAATGATACTAGCTTTTTTTTTGCAGTTGCATCACACATTGACCCATATTCAATTTGTGATCCACTAGACTTCCTGGGTCCTTTCCAGCAGTACTACCAACTAGACAGTTATTCTCTAATTTGTAGTTGGGCATTTGATTTTTCCATCCTAAGTGAAGTACTTTGCACTTGTCTTTACTGAATTTCATCTTCAACAGTTTTGTATTTCTAGGACTAAGCTATTTTCTGAGCTGTTTAAACACTGTATAATGGCCTGGTCCTGTTTGATTTCAAATCAAGGGAAAGATTGCCATCAACTTCAATGGAGGAAGGTTTGAACTCCAAGCCAAACAAAATGAGGCTTTTTAGTAAAAGATCCTGATGTTTGTTTCAACAAATGTCATTCCAGCACCAGCATCCATCAGTCTGTTTTAATTGTTGATTAGTTACTTGGTATATAAGAAACTAATTGATGGATTAAGTATTTTGTTACGGGTTAAATAGCTCCTGCTTTGAACATAAATATCCTCGGGATTTATCTAGTATTGGGAGACTCTTATCCTGTGATAACATTATAATCCACTGAAATTACTTTTTAATTGTCTTGAATGTTAATGTCTGTTTGATTTTACCAATTGTTACCAATGTAAATATTTTTCTCTATTCTATTCTTTTTTCTGTACCACTCAGTGACAACATGTTTTCAGCAGTACATATTTTCTCCTTTTGAATAATGAACTTCTGTTATTTAAAATGTAATGCAATCTGTAGCATTATATTGCCCCAGAAGGTAGTGCCAGACGGCATTGAGCCAGTTATATTACTGGTGTAAGCAAGCACACTTCCATTGACTCCAGCAGCACTGGGCCAGTTTATAACAGTGGTGAATTTGGTTTGTCTCATTTAGTTTGACAAAGAGCATCCCGCAGGTCTGCACACTCTTTTCACCACCCAAATAATTTTGGATTACTTGGTGTTAGTGGCAGCCCACAGTTTTTAAATTTAACACAGGGCTCAAGGATAGATCTAATTTAATAATTCTCATTTATTCTCGGCCAGATCTGCAGGTACGGCCAAAGTGCACAGAAGACAAGTCAGAGATGTGCAAAGTTTGTGCAAAGATGGCTTAAAAGTTTCCTTTTCATTCTTCTAATTTTGGTGCTGGTCTGTGCATGGCTGTTCCCTCATGCTGTTAGAATGGCCTGAGGTTTGCTCTATTTTACATCAGGCAGCAACAGGACAAAACTGGAGCCCTTGATCCACATAGTGTAGGGGTATGCAGACTATTCCTCCTTTTCTACAGCCACACCCTTTTTCTCCTGCTATGCCAGCAGTAGATAAGGTGTGTATCATAAGAGCTCTTACAATGACTGTGCTGCTCTGGGCTAAAAGGATCATACTGGGGTTGTTCGTGCCTGGGTTGCTTAAAATAGCTTTATGGACAGACTAATCCTGCAGAGTGGTGCTACATGGCCACACCATCCTGGAGGACATGGCTCTATGGCTTCATAAATTATGGAAGCCTAACAGCATCTTCATTGTTGTAATACACAACGTATTGTTATAACTATATATCCTTGACCCCAAGAAAGAAATCATTTAGATGGTACACTATATTAAAAGGAGGAATACTATTCACAACTATGTACAGAGAAGTTAGACAGAATCTGGGCACAGAGCACGGAAATGAAACTAGAACAAGGTTCTGGCTACCAGACATTCACATGTGTCCAATGAACAGGAAGATCCCTGAGTGGTAGATTGTCCGCTAGTGTAAATTGGAGACACTCCACTAAATTCAGTGCAGTTATGCTGATTTATTCCAGTTGAGAATCTGGCCCAAAAATCTTTTTAAAAAGGAAGGCAAGAGAATGAGAGAGAGAGAAGCTACACACCAGATTTCCATCAAGTACAGGAAGTACTGGGAAACATTTGGGGAGAAACTCATATACATAAGTCTTTAATCTCCAGAAAATAGATTAGGTCATAAGTTTAGACTCTGGCCACGTCAAGAAAACTACCACCCGTATCAGATGATTGGTATTCTCAGCTCACCTAGACTATTCAGTATGGATATGCATTGGCAGAACTGTGTATAAGGAAGTTTGCACAGGGCCCACGCAGCTTATGCCTCCCTCCAGCATTTTCCACGACTTATAAACTTCATCAGTAATAACATTCACTCAAATGTCAAAAAGCCATCAGCATTAAAATGAAAATGTGCAGGTAGAGCCTACAGGGTGCAACAAGACTCTCGAAATGCACTTTACCAGTATGTCAGAGCTCTGACATTTTTAACAGTAAAAAGAGCTGTTTGTGGTTTGTGCAACTATGGTACATAGTTTTGTGATACCACTTAATGCTAATGGAAATTGAAGGGTTAAATCCCTAGCCTGCACAATGAAAATCAACACCCTGTATATTTCAGTTTAAAGTGTCACTTTATTTTATTACTTTTTTAAAAAATCGTCCTTTTAAATGGGAATAGAAACAGTGAGTTCTAATTTAGGATTCTGTGCAGACTGTCTTCCCACCCTACTTCAGTACTGTCAGCATATGATTCTCTGGGTCAAAACTTATCCCTTCCCTAGAGTTTGCCTTTATTAACAAGTTAAACATTAAAATAAACAACAAACTCTAGTTCAAGCCTTCTCCCTTGTCTTGGCTGTTCCTAGGGATCTGGCCCCAAGCCCCAGATTTCTCTGACAAGAGAGGATATTCCTACCTCTCTTGGATTAACAATCGGAAAGTGCCAAGGTGAGCAGTATGGCTCAATAGCATCTCTTGGCAGGGGTCCCAACCCTTGCTAACAGGGTTGGTCAGCAGAATAACCCAGCCACCCTGTTACAAGCATGCTTAACATCAAAGGTGCATTAAAATTCTGGTTAAGAAGAATTATTTAAAGGGTCTGCAAGACTTGGTGAGGTCGAGAAGCTAAAAGCACAATTTTTAAAAGACTCAGTATAGCATCCCATGTTTTATATTCCTAGGTCATTTCAGGTTTCCCTTCACTCAAAGTTAATCAGTCAAAATATCAATCCTGATGTTCTCTCAGGTTTGCAATATCTCCTTCTGGTGTAATAATAACGAAGATTAAAACATTCTGACGTGTAAAGAGAAAATATACTTAGAGGGTCACTTACACAAAACCAACACTGCCTGAATATTTTCCATAAATGTCAAGTGTATTCCAAGTTATTCACAAGGTAAGTGTTGGGATAAACCACTGAAATTATGGAGAGGATGCTGCTGTATAACAACATTTTTTCATCATTTCATGGCTCAAGCATGCCTATGGCATCATATTTCTTTTTAGGACCGTCTTTAGAATTCCTCTCCATAGTTGCAAGGCTTTGATGAGTCTCCAGTGATGAAGTGAGATCTCATATATATGCGCACACAGAGTCATCCTTTTCATGGCATTATTAAAGTAAGAAATAAATGATAATGCAACAATGAACAGAAAATTGTGCTCTGTGACCTGAGTAAAAATACAGCAAAAAGTAGGGAACAGGACTTGATTCTTGAGCCTTCATGTCTGAGTCTGATGTTATAATTTAACCGAATCAGTTCTTGCAACAAAAGTATTTGTTTACATCCAAACACAATACTGTTCTGGCCCTTTAGTGCAATCCTCATAGGACTTCTGTAAAAGAAGAGAGTTGGAATCTCTTAATTTCTTGTGTATTTCTTCATTTGTGTTGTTAACTCCTGCAGAACTAAATCTGTGAATGGTGATGCTAGGACTTAAAAGCTCCTGAATATGGACACTTGATCATGCTAAAAGCTTGAGGGGGCTGCCATGTTTACAAAATTTTAAACTCACAGCCTCTCTTATCAAGAACTTCACATTCAAAAGTAAATACAGTGGGAAACACTGTAATATTTAGGTAATGGGCACTTATTAAAGCACAAACTGCCTGTATTTAACAACTAAATTACTTGTATTTCTATATTTTATAACACAGTAATTGAGCCTGCTGTAAGCTTTAGCCAGTACTGTCTGTTCTGCCCCCTGAAGTCCAGAGCCTCACCTTCAAAATGGAGGATGGCCTTTGGTTTCTGCAGCCCCAGCCTACATCCTTACCCACTAATCATAGCCACTCAGAGAGAAGCTCATGCCAAATTGGTGGTATTGAGTTAGCTTCTCACAAGAAGGGTGCTTCTGTACCGGCATATCTCTACCTATGACATTCTCCTGTCCTGATCTTGACCCAGCTTTTTCATTTCAAGATTCAAACTTTCAATTTTCTTCCTTTTGGTCTACACTTGACAATGTAATGCTGTGCATGCCACATTCTCTACACTGATCCCCTGCTGTTCCCAAAATGATCTTGCCCACTTGAGTACCTTTCAGAAACAGTCTTTGGAAGAATCCCTACTAAATCCAATAAATAAATAATGGTAAGATACTCACAGGCGATTTTGAATTCATTCATATCACATAAGGTAGCTGTCTTTAAAAGGAGCTGAGTACTTCCCACAACCATCAAGTATTTCAGTCAGGCCCTGCAAGCATATCTTACTTCGCTTAAAAGACCTTAGTAGATTTGTGTATTGAATCTTTGGCTCGGGTAATGGTGGCTTTAAAAGTATAGCCCTGCCTAAATAATGGCATACTAATACAAAGAGTAACCCACTGAAAAGAAAATGGCAATTGATTTTTATTCATTACTCTTCTTAACCCCATCAGGTCTTGAGCAGCAGAATACCAAACATGTTCCATCTTTGTTGTTTAAAGAAAACTCATATCAATGAGTGAAGAAAGTTAACATAGAAGGAAAATATTTTTTTTAAAGTACTACTGCATTTGTAAGACCAAAATACTCGTTGGGACCCCAGTTTTACATAAATAAAAGGTTTAACTAATAGATCTTTCAAAGATTTCTTTCCTGAATATATATCAGCTTGCCAATTAATTAGCATGAAAGCTTAGTCAAAAGGAAAATGTCATCTTGAGAACAGAGCGACTCAGTCAGCCTCGCAGCAGTTTAATTAAATGGGTAGACCAAGAAATAACTCTTTAAGTGTCAATGTGATTTTTGGAGACCATATAGACAGTGTCTTCTGGAACTGGATATTTAGTTATATGGTAGTCACACATGGGCACTGGTCCCAAAATAAGAAAAATGCAGATTGACTGTGTAAAGAATTAGGCCAGTAACATAGAGCTATATCAAGAGTAAGTCCTTAAATTCAAATATTTGCATATTTAAGACCATTTGTGAATCCAAATATGAATAATATGAATACTAGTAGCTATCACTTGAAAACAGTAGAGGAGAACTGTTCCTGAGCTAGGAAATTAAGCTTTGTGCTATCCCTGCTGTTTATCTGACATCCAGAGATTACCCATAAATTCCTGGAGTTCCCTGACATTTCAAACCACTGATTAAATAACTGAATACTGCTGAAGTATGCCCTATTATCTTATGTGAACTGTAGTCAACTACCTACCAGGCAACCACTAAGCTAAGTCAAACAATAGATGAAAGGTAGCAGTTAGGAGTAGGTAGCAGTATGAAACAATGTGGTGAGAAAAGAGGTCCACAGAGGTTTTGTTTTGTTTTGTTTTTGTTTTGGTGGGAAAGGTCCAAGCCTCTGAGACACAAGATGCCAGGTAACTGAAGGTTTATAGTGGACTCAGGACACCAGATGCTCCCATAGGAATGTTGTTTAGTAATTGTATTTTTCAGCCTGGGCTTCTAAAGCCTACAAAGCCTCAGTATTATATGTTTGTTTGGTTTGCCACCATCATATTTGGATTTAATTCATACACAAAGCTGAAAATGAATTGAATCCAGTATAGTAGAGTACAACTCTACGTTGTGAACTGAGCAAGTACTTAGATTCTAAAGTAAGGCCCTGATTTAGCATGGTACTACAGTAAGTATGTGCCTAAATAACTTACTGAATCAGGGCCTACGTTCAGATTTTGCAATCAGATCTACACAGATAGATCCATGTGCTCATGTGGATCTGTTTGTAGGAACCGAGCTTTGGATAATAAATTCCTTGTGGCAAAGACCTTGTTTCCATTCTTACCTCACTTTTGCTATATAAATGTATAATAATTAGAAATGTAATGATATCCTTCAACAATAATCTTCAGGAAAATGTTCAGTATTATGTCTAGGGTTCAGACCCTCAGAGGTTTTCCTTTTCAATTATTTTTATTGTCTGAATGAAAGCAATGAGGTTTGACTCACAGAAATCTGAAAAGTACTAAGCAATCTTTAATGTGGAGGTGCAGTTTTCCACCAACAACACAAATAGGCAGTGGGTTTAAAACAAACAAAAGGAAGTATTTCTTCACATAATGCACAGTCAACCTGTGGAGCTATTTGCCAGAGGATATTGTGAAGGCCAAGACTATAACAGGGTTCAAAAAAGAACTAGATAAGTTCATAGAGGATAGGTCCATCAGTGGTTATTAGCTGGGGCACCTGTCATTGGTCACTGTCAGAAGACTAGATACTGGGCTAGATGGACCTTTGGTCTGACCCAGTCTGGCCGTTCTTATGTTCTTAAGTGCGGCTGGGTGATGGTCACTTTTGCACTGGTGTCAATACAGCACACAGATAGGAATTTATACACAAAAGCAAACCAAAACCCAAATGAATAATGGTAACAAAAGAGTCTACCCAAAAAAAAAGAAACTTTTTGTAACTACTGTAAGGATAAGGTGGCATGATGCTAACAATATCAGTGAGGATAGGGATATAGGGAACACATCATTTCAAATGATGGAGGATAAAGTGGAACTAAAGAAAAATGGAGGGTCAGTAAAACAAAACAAGGCACAACACACCAACCGCTTGGCTTGTATCACTCATGATGCCTGAATTCAAGAGCAACCTCAATACACTTACATATTGGGGCTAATAGTGTGGGCAGCTAGCAATGTCAGGCAGATGCAGGTGTTAGGCTCCCTGGACTGAGAATAGGTAACTATGCAATTAATTTCCTTTATCAATTACATGATTGTGTTGCTTATGATTGGGGCAGCTCCAGGCACCAGCGCACCAAGCACGTGCCTGGGGCGGCAAGCCGCTGGGGGCGACGTGCCAGTCACCATGAGAGCGGCAGGCAGGCGGCTTTCGGCAGCATGTCTGCAGGAGGTCTGCCGGTCCTGCAGTTTCGGCAGCAATTCGGCGGTGGGTACGCCGAAGGCACGGGACCGGCAGATCTCCTGCAGGCATTCCGCCGAATCCATGTTACCAGCGGACCGCCCGCAGGCGTGCCACCGAAGGCTGCCTGACTGCCGTGCTTGGGGTGGCAAACTACATAGAGCCACCCTTGCTTATGATCACAGCTACCACATGCAACATGATGGGGACTGAGAGTAATGCATAGGCTGGAAATATGACTGCCCAGAAAGATACAGTGGATGAATGTGTAAGTACCCTCCCTTTGATTTCTCAGTCACTGCATTAGGGGAGTGAGAGTTCTTTGGCACATGCTCAAGGTTGTTTTTTGGGTAACAGATGAAGATGCTTGGGGCTTGTGAACCTAAAAGGATGACGGGGAAAGGGGCAGGGAAGAGGTAATAACAAAGGAGAATCTATTCAGAACAATTTGTAGCTGTAACTAGGAAAAAAGGAAGAAAAATGATAAAAGTTAAATAAAAACTAGGAAATTAAAGCAAATTTAATTAAGAAAAAAGATCAGACAAAAGCATAAAATCCAATTAAAATGATAACGCTGATGTAAAAGGCAAATAGAGTTAGCTAGGTATACTTAAGCATTATTAAACACCAAAAGCCATATAGGTATAAAAATACCCAAAGTCAGATATTACTTTTCATTGTACTGAAAGAGATTATGTATGCTATGTATCTTCTGAAGTAGACAGAGTGGGGAAGAGAGAATGTAAAATTCTGGAGAGAGGAAATAGAAATGGTGCCAGCAGAACCAGCAGTGGAACAATAACTACATAAAATGACCAATAATAATAACCAAGTGACTTTTATCAGTGTGGTTTTTAGAGATTTGTAAGATATACTCTTTGTTTTTAAAAAATGAGATATATTTTCAGTTACTCTGCATGAAAAGTTATTTCGTTATAAAAATGTATCACTATAAAATGTATTTTGAAGAGTGAAGTTACTAAACCAGCATCTGAGTTCAAGCAACACAGCTGCCTGTGGAAAACATAAAATGATGCTGCTCATTGCTCATGTACAATGGAATAGTTTGAAACAATTACTGTTCATCACTGTATAAAATCACCTAAATATTAGAGCCTAAATCTCTTTTTTTTTCAAAAGTGACTTAAGGCCTGATTTTCGAAGATATTTAGGCATCTAAAGATCCAGACAGGAGTTAGATACCAAACATGCTTAGATGCTTTTGAAAATACTACTAGACATTTGTCTGCATCTTTAGGTGCCTTAATACCTTTAAAATCAGGCCCTTAGGAACTTAAGTCCTATTGGTTTTCAATTACATTTAAGCTCCTAATAGTGGGAATTTCAAAAATGCCTAAGCCGTCTAGGCCTCTAAGTCCCATTAAAATCAATGGGAGTTAGCTTACGTGCTTTTGAAAATCATAGAATATCAGGGTTGGAAGGGACCTCAGAAGCTCATCTAGTCCAACTACCTGCTCAGAGCAGGACCATTCCCCAGACAGATTTTTGCCCCAAATCTCTAAATGGCCCTCTCAAGGATTGAGCTCACAACGCTGGGTTTAGCAGGCTAATGCTCAAACCACTGAGCTATCTCTCCCCTCAAAAATCCCACCCTAAGTCACTTTTGAAAAGGACCTAGATCCTCACTGGGCCCAGATCCTCAAAGGTAATTCAAAAGTGATTTCAGTGGACGTTAGGTGCCTAAGTATCTTTTGAGGCTCATTGCTGGTGGATTACTAGAGGAGTGATCCACCAATCTGCCTCTTTTTTGCTTATAACTGAAATCTCCTGTGCTCCTCACAGTGTATTAAAAAGAGATTGACCCGTGCAGAATGCACATAGTAGGAGAATAAAAGCATAGCAGAAGAGATAAAAAAAATCAGCAATGGCCAGGCTGAGGACTTATGATTCTTACTTTTTGTAATAAATAATTTCTAGGGTCCTTAATAAAGTAATAGAATTTTTAGAATAGAAATTTTACTAAATGATACCACTCACCCACTCCCAATTCTTAACATTATATATCAGTATATTAGTGGCAATTCTATCTCAAAAATGGAAGAGAGTTATTACTAATTTCAACAGGATTTCCTATTTCATTTACGAGGAATCACTGTCATACTGATAGAATATTTCAGAATTTAAGAGGCTTTAAAAGTGCGACTCTTGTACACCCATAGGTATTGCTTGATATGTATTTGAAAACCATTATCATGTCCCGTTCAGTCTTCTCTACTTCAGACTAAACAAATCCATTTTTCAGTCTTTTCTCATAGGTCATGTTTTCTAGACCTTTAATCATTTTTGTTGCTGTCCTCTGGACTTTCTCCAATTTGTCCGTATCTTTCCTAAAATGTGGCACCCAGATCTGGACACAATACTCCAGCTGAGGTGTTATCAGCGCGGAGTAGAGTGAAAGAATTATTGCTCATGCCTTGCTTACAACACTTTTGCTAATACATCCCAGAATGATGAAATAAAAGGCTTGATTCTCTACTCCATTTGTGCCGTCATTTACACCTATACAAAAGCTACCAATCTGGAATATTGGCATTTGACTTATGGCACCAACCTGGAATGTTAGCACTTGAATGTTACATTTACAGTTTGCACAGATGTAAATAACTGAACAAAGAGCAAGACAATAGCAAATTAGCGCACTAACTGCTAATGTACCCCAGAGTTACTTTAAGCATGATAGATACTATGAACAATGAACACTTTAGTATTTTTAGCTGAGAGTCATATTGATTATGAGAATCCAAATTAGAGCAAGAGCATTAATGTTTGTGCAGTTTGAACCTGATGGGTAATTTGGGGTCTTTTAATAAGTCACCTATGTATTAAAGCATACAGATACAAAACACAGGAACATTATTTTTTTACAGTTTATTTGCAGGAATTACAGGTGTTTATTGGTGTGAATTAGGAGCTGCATTCAGTTTGATTATTGTATCCCAAGCATTTGTTTTAAAACAATCCTTCTGAACCATAATATCTATATAAGGCATTCACGCCCCTCATTACATAGTATCTGTTCATCTCACAGTCTCTAATTTATTTATCCTCACAACATCCCTGTGAGATAGGGATGTGCTATTATCCCTGTTTTTTGCAGATGGAGAAACGGAGGTACAGTTTGACTCTGGACCAGATTTGTAAAGCTATTTAGGGGCCTTAAAAATGCAGATGATTTTAGTGGGAGTGAGGTGCCCACATGTTTTTGAAAATCTCACTGACTGCATCTTTAGGCACCTAAACACCTTTATAAACCAGTTCCTAAGGAACTTGCCCAAGACCACACAGAAGTCAATGGCAATCCAGGCAATAGAGCTCAGGTCTCCCAGCTCCTAGGTTAGCACCCTAACCTCTGGACTATCTTTCTCTCCTGTTTTATTATCATGTTTCTATTTCTCTTCTGTTGGCCAAAATAACACCTGCACATTGCCAGGAATATTAATCAAAGACCCTTACCTATCATCAAGATACTGGCTAAAACCCCATGCTGGCTGAGCCCTGATGAATACAATTGTGATGGCTCCCACATCCATCCTAGTACCAACTGGGGATTCTAACTTGTACCTAACTGCAATGGGCTCAAAGGCTCATTCCAGTAGCCGAAGTTCCCAGGAGGGCAAGGGCACTCCAGCAGCACTCCATTCCCAGCCACACCTCAGCACTATGGGAGGAAGAGGAGGTGCTCTGTCAGCCCTATATCATCCAAGGATTTTCCTGTGCTGAAGGGCTCCTCCACCAGTGCGAAGAATATACACTGAGGGTGCCGCTGTGGGCCCACTGAGTTCAGACTGTGCTAGGGGGGTTATTTTATTAAAATTTACCGTGATTTTTTCAGCAGTTATAAGTCAGTTAACTCTTACTACTTTTCTAAAGCAATAAAATACAAATATCTAACACCCTTCACCTGTACGATAAGCAATGTTAGGGAAAGGACTGTTCAACCTTGATATGTCATATAAGAATTATTATTAACAGCAGGGAGAGCAGAATTCAGACCAGTGCCTAGCAGAGCAGCCTCCCTTGGAAAAGTATAGCCATTTAAATGGCCAAGTTAAACAAAGCATAATTAAGGCTTACACTGCCTCTCCTTCTGGAATTAAACCACAGATAAAAGCAGTAAGCAGGATAGCATTAGCCTTAATCATGCATGCTATGTTTTGAGCATTTATATGCCTTACTTTTTTACATATACAGCTGCTTTTCTAGAATCCATCCATTCATATGGCTAAACCATTCTTTTTCTAACATGGCTTGATTTCTCATGTGAAATATTTTGCAGCACATATGTTTTTAACTGGTTCCTAACAACTGTGTTCAGTATATACCAAAAGGGGGCTGTGACTTGATTCCTGTGTTTCATATGAGCCTATCAAATGTGAGTAGATAACTCAGTAATTCTGAAAATATTCATTTAACTATAATTTATTTCATGTTTATCAGTTTATTAAACTCAGAAACAAAAATGTTCATCCAAAAAGCTCACATTGAGTACATAAGTATAACCAGAACTATACAATTAACAATATATATCTGCCCAGAAAATCCATGAATAGAGTTTTATTTTCAAATCACAACCCCTTCTCCCTAAAAGAACTAACAGCAGCTTTGCCCCTTAACAGACTGGAGGTCAAAGTGCAGGAACAGAACAACTGTTCTTCTTTCTGTTTTTATCTTGGGTTTAAATGTAGGAATCCATACTACTCCCATGATGCTGGTATATATTGAAACAACTTGAGAGAGTCAAAGCATCCAGGCCCGGCTTCCAGTAGTTGCATTATTGGATTTTGAATGTATCACAATTTTAAGACAAATTTGCAGTTAGCCGTTATTTTAAAGCAATCTCTGATATCCTGCATGGATTTGCTTCTGTCCTCTTGATAATTTTAAAGCTCCTGCTGAGGCTGTCTGCTGCAGTCACCTAGAATGCTAGAAAACAAAATAGCATTATCAACAATAAGTGAAGCTGTTTTCATGGTGTGCAAGTCTGTATCTATGGCAACATTTTTTTAGCCCATTTAGATTTTTTTTCAAGCAGCTCTGTATCTTCCTCTTTGTGGTATTTGTTGACGGTTGTATAGCAATAAATATACTAGTGTCCATGTATAACAATCTGAGATTTATTTATTTTTTTTGCTTGACCTTCAAAGCACTTAACCAGTGTAGACATTTCACTAAGATCTCTTTATGTAACATTCTTTGTGAGAAACTTCATCTTTTTTTGAAGGGACTCTGTCAATTTGAAGTTTAGTTTTTTATTATATCATTCATCATCTGCAAATCTGAGTGTTTTAGAAAGGACAATATGTATAATTATTCTATGTACTTGTGGGAGGTGATGTTAGTGCCCAAATTGGGAATACAAACAAGGCCATTTGTCTCCTAATCTAGTACCCTATCCACAGAACCTCACTACCTCACCCTAAACATTGTTTCTGATACTACACCTACCCATGAGTCCCCCTTTCATAATTTGTGGATTTACAGTAAAGTATTCCTGTTCTTTAGATGTTTTTCTCCCTCCTGTTGCTGTGGGAAAGACCCACAAAACATCAAAGGAATTTGATAATATGCTGAAAGCAGCTAAAGTGATTGTACTAAAATATACCGGTAAACTCTCAAAGCAAATGAACTGCACAAATAGAGGGATTTTGATTCTTCTGATCTCACCCAGTTATATTAATCTGAGATGTTATGTGTAAGAATCAGAAGTATGAAACACATGTACCCAAATGAAGGGAGAAAGCAGTAATTCTGCAAAAGACCAAGGGGGTGATAATAGAAGGTGAATTAGAGACTAGGTTTCAGTGTGATATGGCAGTAAAAACAGTCAGTGCTCTTTTGGGCTGCATACATAGAGGTTTTACACCGTTGAGCAGGGTACTTGTGAAGTCACACCAAAGTAGGATCTCCTCCTCCCCATTAGATATGCGAGTGGAGGAGACTTCTTCACACAGATGCAGTCCCATCCCAGCTCCCACCCTTACCCCCAGCAGTGGTAGTTAGATGCCTTTGCAGGAACATTTTTTCTTCTACAAGATCTCATGGAGGGCTCTCTGCTTGTCTCGGGAGCTGCACAAGGCAGCGGGGCAGTGAGTAACAAAATGGGGAAACACATGGAGACTGGCCTGTGTAACTTTTGTCACAGATACTCAGTGGGAGTTCCTTAGAGCAACTGTGCTGAGGGGGAGCCTTGGTATGGAGCCGCACTGCCAGAGAATGGTACAGGGGCAGCCAGGGGCACAGCCTCTCCATACAGATGGCTCTTTGATGACACTGATCCACCAGGATCAGTGGAATTTGAGGGAGGTTCCCACGGCCTATTTTAATTTGACCTCCCTGCTCCCAAGAGGACCTTTTTGGAGGAGCTCTGCAAGGGAGCCTTGTTGAGTTTTCCACACTCTGCACCTCATACATAGATTTTACTGGGGCAGAAGGGTGATGAGAATGTTTCACCTGATTCTCAAAAGCAGATAGCTGCTAGTTCAGACCATATGCCAAAGTTCTAAAGCTGAACTAGTCTGGAGAGGCTCCTGCCTACTTTGAATACTAAGCAAATCAAGATCTGTGTCTTCATTACAGTTTGTTTTTATCCTCAGCCTCATGTTAGCTACAAGCACTTGGGGGGAAAAACAGCATGAGAAGTGAAAGCAAGTTCTTTCGCCTTTAAGTTTTTTTCCCCTTGTCTGTGTCCATCACTGACTAGTTACGTTGTGGTCTGCTGTGTCTCATTTTCCAACATGTCACACATGATTGACATAATGCGGTGATATATGTCAAAGTGTTATGTGGTATTTCATCTTCTCCAGAATATATTCACATTTTGGGGGGCCAGCAAATCTGCTATAAATTTGCCAAAACCTTGAATTTCTTTAATTAAAGATTTAGTCTTTAGTAGTGGGTGATTTGTGATTCAGGACCAGAAGACTTGTAGGGCAGTTCTGAAATGTAGCTGCCAATGCAGGTTACTGAGTTCAATTGATTAACTGGGCTGAGTGTCATAAGCATAAATATAAAATAAAATCAATTCATGCTCAGTAATTATATCACCCAAAGATAATATAATAATATATGGAGATATACCTATCTCATAGAGCTGGAAGGGACCCTGAAAGGTCATCAAGTCCAGCCCCCTGCCTTCACTAGGCAGGACCAAGTACTGATTTTGCCCCAGATCCTTAAGTGGCCCACTTAAGGATTGAACTCATAACCCTGGGTTTAGCAGGCCAATGCTCAAACCACTGAGCTATCCAATATGCTACATCTAGGGATAAAACCCATCATATAACTGGTCAACCAAATGTAAAATAAAATAGTCAAGGATCCTGACACAAAATACAATATGTAGTTAGCATCTAAGAATAGCCAGGTTAATTACAGAAGGGAGAGAGAGAGAAACAGCAAAACATCAGCCTCACCATGTAGAAGTCACTGCAATCCTAGTTCTAAAATAATTAGTAACAAGAACTTACCATAAAGCTGTCCTAATGTTAACACTTTGAAGGGCTGAAAACAATTTATCTCCAGGAAACTGTGTGCCTAGCATAGATTGAGAAGGGGATATTAATGAACATCACAGTCAGGAAATAACAGCATACTTAAAGCTAAGCACAGCTAGAATCAATGAGAAGAGGCAGTCAAAAACAAATGAGAAATTTATTAAGCAATGATAGATTCAGGGAAATAACTACTGAACAGTCAGTGCTTATTTTGACATGTGGTGTAAAGCTAATTTAGTAGTTTTGTAAACTTAGCATCTTTGTGCACCCTTTCAGTGATTTATAAAACAAACCTCCAGGAAATGTGCTTGCTTTCCCCTGCCTGGACTTCACTGGAAATGTACATTTTCATAAAGCTCTTTAAAAATCTCTCCTGAGGAAGACAATATATTGAAATTAAACTGCTAGTGAAGCATTTCCTATATTTATTACATTACTATTGATATTATTTATTTATTGAGTGCCACTGGATTGCTTGGTTCTGTACAAACATAGAGGAAGAAATGGTTCCTTCGTCAAGGAGATTGCAGTCTAAATCAGACACATATCAGACACAAATCAAAGCTCCAGACTTGAAGGATTTAATTTTATTTAAATACCTTCTCTCTTTGGTATGTTATCATTTAAAGGCCGAGTACAGGGGACATATATTCCATTCACATAGTGATCTCATACACTTCATTAGGAAATTAAACTTTCCTGTTAAGAATTTATCTCTTTCCTATGAATATGCAAATAGCCAGTGCTCTACCATGAGTCCAAAAGAAGATAAATAGCCCAAAGAAAGATAAGTATTATCAGTAGAAGAATGTCCTCTTGCTTAACATGAAAAATACATGGATCCCAAAAATAAAATAATTTTAAGAAAAATGTCCAGAAAGGAATTGTATAAATTGCACCCTTTGTCTCCCTTCTTTTTCTGAGGTTTACATGTCTGTTCCTCAGAGATAGCCCTGGCTTTCTCCAGTAGGATTGTGTAGTCATGCTTCCTTTCCTCCCTCTTCTTGGAATAGCAGACTTTTAGAATGGCTGCATGGCCTTCACCCTGCCAGTAAGCATGGTCAAGGGGGAGCTCCACAACCTTTCCTATTCTCCATAACAAGCATCCTTAGGAGTGAGGTCAGGAGCCCACCTGGAGAAAGTTGTCTTGTTTTGGAGACCCAGAAGTCTCTCCAGTAGATCTTGCTACACTTTAATCAGAATCAGGGCTTAGCAGAGAGACTACTGGGCCACATCTTAATACTTAGTGGTTTCTGTGGAGAGAATATAGTTAGTATATACTTAGGAATATAAGCCCTCTGGAGTATGAACCTGCCTTCATAGACATCTGTAACACATCTCCTCTAGTATCAATGCTATACAAATAACTATAATGGCCCAGCTTTTCCCCAATGACTGCGTGGGGAAGTAGTGAGTTTCCTCACACTATACCCCTATTCTTGGCCTTACTTTTCTGGGGCTCAGCAACAAGGAAGATCCAAGGATAGGGGTAATTGGGGCAAGATTGAGAAAGAAAAGAGCTGGAGTAAGGGAAGTGCTGCTGTCCTCTCAGATTTCTGTACCGAAATCTAATTATGAATCCTTCCTGTGTGACCAGGTGTTGTTTAGGGCTTGAACAAGGCTCCACCATCCTTGTCTATCCTGGGCCACTCTTTGTGTCTTCTTAAGTCCTCTCTCTTGGTATGATGGAGGGATTCTTTCAGTCAGCCCTATTTTGCGTGGTCCTCCAGCTGCCCAGTGGCTTCATTCTTAATACATGCACCAAATATTTCCATCATCTTTTGTGGTCATTTTTAGGGATATGGAGTTGTTGAACTCTGATGAATCTCAGCATTTGCTTTAAACTCATTCCATTTAATACCTACTATTTTCCCGAGGCATTTGCTTTCAAAGGCACTTAGACATCTGTCTGTACCTTTGGTGGCTTTTCAGCTTTCACACCCATAAGTTGAGGTGGAAATAAAATTGGAGTTGGAGATTTGCAGCTTGGTCTTTAAATTGTAGATTTTCAATGAACAAATCTTGTTTAAGCTGGTGAACGGAGCTGCTGCCTCGCCAGTTTATGACATTATTTCCTTCCAGACATCCCTGTTGGCTTTGTGCATTACTACCAAGGTATGTGAATTGACTCGCCTCATGTATTTCTTTGTCTTCTGAAGTAATGTTTGAGTTGGGAGGTGCCGGGTTCTTATAACTGATTATTAAGCCTTTTTTGGCAATGCTGGACAGTCTGTCAGTCCAAAGAGAACCAGTGCTCTCTGTTTGATTCTCTGTGTGCTCATACATGCATGAATGTAGAATCTTCCTCCCCTTTGAAGTGTTGAGATTTCAACAATATCATTGGGGTAGGAAGACTAATGCAAAAGGGGGGGTTACATTTTCCCCTAGCACACTTAGGCTTGAGCTCAGACCATTTTCTTGTAATGGGTGTTCCTCAGTCTATGGTCCTGTGTTAAGAATTTCCTGCCTGTAGATTTTGAAAATTCACTCTGGATGTGAAATTGCCACATTGCCTCCAACCACATAGTTTTCTTGGACAGAGGAAGAAGGGACTGTCAGCCCACCCACCATCTCTTGAGACCCTTGAAGATCAATACCAGGGCTTCTAGCTAGGCTCAGAATCTCATGAGGAGCCAATATAATCCATGAGGTTCTGTTGTGAGGTGTCTGCACCTGTCTTTCCTGCCCGGCAGCCATCCCATTATCTGTTGCATGCATTGTAGCTTCAGTGTGAGCCCTACCATAAACCCCAGATAGAGAAAGGTGCACTAATGTAGGTATTGCTCTGTATCTTGTGTGCTACAGATATTGGATAGATTTCAATTTTTTTCTTTGCAATACAAAACTCTGCTATTTTTCTGCATTAATTTTTTTCTGAAATCTGGCAATATTGTTTGCTCTAATTTCTCAGCTACTATGAACGGATGTCACCCCTGGAAGAAAGCATACTTGAACTAGAAGAAAGGGGGAACTATCTAATTCATGCAGAGCATTGCACATTTAGGTTGCTTGTTCAGACTGAGATCACGGTGATACAGACTGAATTACTGTCTAATGGGGAGCTCCTTGGTAATGTATGTGAAATATGTTTGTGATTTCAGCCCTGTTGCTAGTTGATACCAGGGATGTATTTCTGAGTTAAAATAATAGAGGAGAGAAGGGAGTATAGTCCTGTCCACGGCTAAAAGCAGAAGTAGAGATTCCCATCTTTTCCTTGGGCTGGTTAAGCAACACTCACACACCTCCTGGACTGGTGTAGCAAGAGCTCCCCCTTCCCATATCAATCTACATTAACCACTGGCTGTCCCCATCACAAAAACACCCTGACAGTTACTGCTGCTGTGTCACCTGCAGAGAAAGTCAAGAAATGAACTGTACTAGACTTTTACTGCCACAGCTGGTCACGCCAGGTCAGAAACTTGCACCCAACTGTGTGTGCCGTCCATGTTCTGTGATTAGAGGGAGGACTTTGCTACCCAGTTTTATCAGTTGGTACTGTCAGAACCATTTAATTCAACATTTTAAAAGAGAAAATAACTTTAAAAGTGTGAATATGTAGGTATGAAAGAAAGAATGATTGATGTAAACATCTGTGTTCAGTCCAGGCTTAGGACACACAACATGGGGTAATAGTAGTTTCCTCATAGCCACCTCGTGTTTTACCAAAATATTGTGGATTCTCTACAGAAATGTATGTTCTGAATGAAAAACATATACAAGTTCTTAAAAAAATAAACTTTAAGGACGTTGTGTGTTCCCAGTGTGAAAAGGCTGGTGGTGACAGTGCTAATTGATATACTTGCCCCTTTTACAGGATTTAGCTGTGTTATGTACTTTTTAAAATTTTGCTCTCTTCAAGAGACCGTGCTTCACATTGCTTCCAGGCTGCCCATTCTTTATGGGCATGATCTTACAAAAGACAAAGCATCTTCTTCAAGGTGCTGAGCTCCCTCAGTTGAAGGAAGCAGAGGGTGCTCAATACCTTGTAGGACCAGTCCCTTTGAGAAAACTTAGAGCTATATTCTTATTACATTATTTATTCTCATTCTTACACTAGCCTCCTTTCTGGTGCTGTGGCACTTTGAGGCCCTTGTACACTTCTGGAGTGATGGAAAATGAAACTAAGGCCCCTAGAGTCTAATTAATGATTCATCCTGCAGTGAGGATTATGACATGTTATGCTTCAAATATACATATGGGAAAACATGAACTATGTATTCTCTATCAAGTTGTGGGAGGGGTAGACATGATAGTCCCCACTCACACACACAAATGTTCATTGGAGTATTTTAATAATATTGTATTGAACAATTTAATCAACACAGTATTGTAATCTTATACCATGGTGGATAGCCAGGCAATAAAATTGCATTGCTACTGCTTCAACATAGTTTAATCAATATTAGAAAGAGATGGAATTGTTACAGTGGGTGCTGAGACAAGGACCCTGCACAGGAAGATGGAATGTTTTCATAGGGTGGGGTTATAATCAGCACAGTCAGACTAAGTAGAAGGCAACTCTAGGCTTTGTTGTTGAACTTCTCTTTCTAGACATCTTTTTGAATGCTGTGGAGGCTCCCTAAAATTGCTGCAATTTCTACATAGTGTCTGAGGTCAAATCTGACAATAGAGCAAATAAATGACCCCATTTAATATGAAAGAGAGGAGATTCCTCTGTGATGATAGCACGTTTTCAAAGAGAAAAATAATTTTATTTGAGACACAAAAGATACACCTAGATTAGTGTTCTCTCATATTGCATTGCTGAGCAGCAAACAGAAATATTCCCTTCCCACCCAACCTTGATTTCTCTTAGTCTCTTTTTCCTCCAGAAGGGAAATCAGGTTTGAGTGGATGCAGACATCACTCCTTCAGGAAATGAGAGTCTCACACATCAGATTACCTCAGTCCCATCAATATCCATTCTGTAACCCATTTATATTATGTTGTTTGTTCAAGGGAACTGCTTCAATTGTTTGGATTTGTCAGGGCCCAGACACTTCCATCACCTTCTCTTAGAACTTCCTAGGGAGCTCCTGCTGAACTACTCTTTAAACTGCACTTTTTTTCCCCCAGTTGCAGTGATTGCTGACTCATCGCCCTTGTGTTCAGCGCAGCTATCCCCTCACTATCAATACTGGTTCACTGCCCCCACAATGAATTTTTAAACAAAGAAGTTTAGGAAGATTTAGAATTCTAGAAACACTCTTTAGTATTGGCTATTCATGTCTCTAATTTGTTATTTTCTATTGTATCCCACATTCCAATCATATAATTTGTATCTATTAGCATGATAATACGTTCAAATATTTACACCTATGAATATTTGGAGAGAGCACTGGAGCCTGATGTTTCTTTATGAAATTAGCTAAAACTAATGTACAGCACACACGTCCAATACGCTACCATCAAAAAGCTGTAGCTTCATTATTCAATTACGAAGCTTCAATTTTACATTTCTTCCAGCTCTCAAGTGCACTATATTTCATTCATGCCTGCATCCTGCACAGTCCATGCTCAACATTTCTAAAACAAAACTAATTTGGAATTTTCTAAGCATAACAAAAGCATCGGAAAAATTCCTTTAAGTGCAAACCTGCCTTGCAAAGCAACTGTGTAAATGGCATTGTGGAATTCCATGTTTCATGCATCAAAGATTTCCGGCTTAATTTGCTCAGATTGCAAGTGAAAATAATTGTTTCTAACTGCCAGCCCAGTAAACTCATCCTGACAGTCTGTCTAAGTTCTTTTTTTTCTCATGTGTCATAACTTGGAACAAAGATTCTGCAGGCCAAATTATGCTTTCAAATTAAGCCTGTGCAGCCCCAATGTCTTCAGATTATGCCTTCAGTCAGTTACACCTGTGGAATAACATTAGCCTTCAGTCATGTGGAAGAAGGTAAGAATTCTGCTTGACTTGCAGAGCCTGGATTGATTTTGCATGGCTGGCAGTTCAAAAACTAATCTTTTTTTACTTCAAAAATGAGCCGGAAATCTTTCAGACCTGATAAACATAGAAACCCACAAAGCCATTTTTGCAGAGTCACTTTCTGGGTTGGAGCCACACAGAGTAAAAACTTTAAAATGATTTCTCATGCTTGGATAATTCACACATGGTGATCTGATTTTTATGAAACCTCCCTGCAGTTGTTCACCTTTGTGCTCAGATCAAGCATGAGTCATTTGAGCCCTAAAAGGTAATTTTTTTCTGAACAAAGTTATCAAGAAACTGAAAATAAAGGTGTTAATAATAAGCGTCATCTGTGGGTTAGTGATAGCATCATTGTCACAATGCAACATACACCTTTGGGTGTGTACATAGGCAGAAAGATATTTAAAAACTGGCATTCACATTCATGTTTACACTTTCAAGCTGTGGAGGTTGTTGTTTTTCTCATTTCTCCCTAAAGGCATGCTCCTCTGTGCTGCATACATTTTGAAACATACCACACTCATGTAAGGGCAGAATTAAAATGCTGTGTACATTGGTTTGTTCTGATAGGGTTGACATTTCCCATGTTTAAAGATTAGCATAAAAAATTAATATCAGAAGCAACAGAACAAAGTTCACTATGTGTCCTATTGAGGCCATATTTGTTTAACAGTCAAATTATTCATATAAGAGGCAGAAATTATTTATGTAACCTGGGTGGCCTTGCCATGCATACTTCAGAAATATTGGAAACAGTTGGGCCAAGGAGAGGCCACGTGCCATGCACCTCCCAGCATCAGTTCTATGGCTATAAGGCCTGATTCAAAGCCCATTGATGCCAATGGGAGTCTTCCTATTGACTGTAGTGGGTTGTGGGTCAGGCCCATGAACAGGTGCAGGATCCTCCTCCCTCACTTCCTGTCTGACTGTCCAGGAAATACATAGGTTCAAAAAACTAGGAAAGGAGGAGGTTTACTGTGCAGACTTACAGTTACTAGTCTGTAATCTACCTTTCCGTATCTTTCTCTTCCATTATATCGCCTGCATAGACCCTCCATAATTGGATATAAGCCAGCAGTAGCAATCCATACCAGGAGAAGAGCTAAAGAGAGTATAAACAAAGGGGGACTGTAAGACAACTTTTCCTAGCCTGGCTTCCAATTTACTGTGGACTTGGTGTCAAGAGATCAGTACTGGGTAATGCGCTACAGATCTGAGATGGAATATGGCTGGGGACTGACTGGCTAAGCAGCAGTTCTGCAGAAAAGGACCTGGGGTTTACAGTGGATGAGAATCTGGATATGAGTCAGTAGTGTGCCCTTGTTGCCAAGAAGGCCAAGGCATATTGGGCAGAATTAGTAGGAGCATTGCCAGCAGATTGAGGGAAGTGATTATTCCCCTCTATTCGGCACTGGTGAGGCCACACCTGGAGTATTGTGTCCAGTTTTGGTCCCCCCCCCCCCAGCTACAGAAGGAATGTGGATAAATTGGAGAGAGTCCAGTAGAGGGCAACCAAAATTATTAGGGGGCTGGGGCACAAGACTTACGAGGAGAGGCTGAGGGAACTGGGGTTATTTAGTCTGCAGAAGAGAAGAGTGAGGGAGGATTTGATAGAAGCCTTCAACTACCTGAAGAGGGGTTCCAAAGAGGATGGAGCTCAGCTGTTCTCAGTGGTGGCAGATGACAGAACAAGAAGCAATGGTCTCAAGTTGCAGTGGGGGAGGTCTAGGTTGGATATTAGGAAACACTGTTTCACTAGGAGGGTGGTGAAGCACTGGAAGGGTTACCTAGGGAGGTGGTGGAATCTCCATCCTTAGAGGTTTTTAAGGCCCGGCTTGACAAAGCCCTGGCTGGGATGATTTAGTTGGTATTGGTCCTGCTTTGAGCATGGGATTGGACTGGATGACCTCCTGAGGTCTCTTCCAACCCTAATATTCTATGATTCTGTGATTCTATGATGCTGCCATGTTAGGGAGGCTGTCATAGACATAGGGGAGTGGGATTTAAAGTACTTACTGACCTGAATCCCTGCCTGCAAATAGCGGCTCTGAATGTGATGAATAATCCAGTTGGATGCTCTGTAATGAGATAGGACCAAAGCAGAAATGCTTTCCAAATGCAATAAAAAACCTGCCTGACTTCTGGAAAGAGCTGGTCCTATTCAAGTAATAATCGAGCAACCATCTCGCATCCAATTTATGGGGCAAAATTGTCCATTATGTTTTATAAGGGTCTGGAGAAGGAAACTGGCAGAGAGAGGGATTAATCTGGATAAATACCAGCAGTGGCTTTTAAGAGATATCAGTGAGGCCAAAGAACCCACACTAAATCATAGCTTCGTTATTCATGTGGGTAACAGGGGCAACTGTAATCCAAAGAGTACTTTTAGGGTTCATCTACACTTGCAAGTGGACACCGTTACTTGCCTGTGTACTGCCAGAGTGTGTACCCCTTCCACACTACCCTTTTTTGGTATGCGACGTTATCACTACCATTCCAACGGTGGTATTCCAGAGTCCTGTGCAGAAGACATTCTGGTAACTGCCTTGCTTTGTGTTGCTGGTACTGACTTGGATGTAAATAGCATCAAGTTGCTGGGCTCTGCATGAGGGGGGGAAAGTGCAAGAAGGTCTTACTGAATTCCTTTCTCAGTGGATGTGAGTAATGGTCATGCATGCTTCATTCACATGGAAGTGATATGCATAAATAGCTTCCAAGTGAAATTTGCGGGATTATGAGCACTAGTTGAATCTCATCAGTGAAAGTATTATAAGTGCTCCAAGATGGATGCCCTAAGATTACGGTTTAGAGCTTGGCTGGAAGTTCAAATGGACAAAAAAAGCTTCCACTGTAAAGCATAAACTTTCTTCCTGTAAAAATTTATGGGACTGCAAGGATTTTGCAGTGAGGTTTTCTGAATTCAAACTGCCAGATGAAAGGAGTGAACAAATCTGGGACAGAAGATCAGGAGTGATAGATAAAATAAGCAAAGCAAGAGCTGGGATATTAGAAAACCAGAATAATTTAGGAGACCACATTGAGTTCTGCGACTGTGCTGATATCATCCTGGTAACCCAAACATTTGACTACCCCAATGGTAATTACCAGTTGATAATACCTCAGTACCAGAATCAATAGATGACACTGAAAATGTTTGTCTCCCAGCTGGAATCGTGATACTCTCTGTGAGATGCCCTTTGTGAAAAGTGGAAGTAGGCAACCTGAAGGCTGACAGCACCAAACCAGCCTAAAGGAAGCAGAGAAAGAATTAGGGCATTCAAAGTCACCATGAGAAATTTGATCAGTCTGTAAGAGAGTATGAAGCAGAGATCTACCAAGTTGTTTGGAGTAAGAAAATATTCAGAGCAAAGCCCATTATCCCTCTGAAGGAAAGGAATCGGTTCTGCTACTCCCATTTCCATTAGGAAGGCACCTTCCTGCCTCAGTGCTAATGACCCCGTGCTGGCATGGGGAATGTATGGGGCTGAAGCATGTACTGGATGGTGTAGTTGTTCCCTGCTATATCTAGGGCCCAGCAGTCTATGGTATTGAACCACTTAAGGAGAAATTAGATCCTCAAAACAGAAATTGGGGTTGGTTTGGGGCTCTGAGCATCCATTCTGAGCACTGCCATTTGCTAGACAAGGAAGCAGAAGGTGTTAAATGTGTGCCTGCAATTGAACATATATGCTACTGAAGTCCTTTCAGCTCTGTAGGCTTCTGGAATCAGCCATTACATTCCCTCTGCTCGCTGGCTATTTCAACTGATCCCAAGAGCATTGGGCCACAGTAGCAATGGCCTTGCCTTTGCAGCCTTCTTACCTAATGAAATGACCTTCCTGCTCATTAAATATGGACCTGTGTGAGCAAATCCAGGACCTTTCCCTGTACATCATAGTATACATGTCTCTACAACATGAACACCAATGCTGTCAAATGAGAGGCAGTGTTCTACATTAATATTGTCACATACTTCACTAAAATTAAGCCTTTTTACACTTCACCCTGAAAAGTGAACTGCTTGAATTTTGCATACATCTAAGTTTGTCTGCAAAATACCCAAAGAGGACAATTTTATAGCTGTTGTTTTAAAAATTAATGAGCATTGTACTTTAGCAGAATTGCAACATCACCACTACCCTCTCACCCCCGCTCTCCCAAGGTCTTTAGAAATATGAGCTGATTTCTTTGCTAGAGTCACATTATAAGTACTGTAAACCAACAAAAGGAAAGAAAATAAGGTTTAAAATGCAATGGGTCTTTCAAACGTCTTTATGATGCCATTATTGTTCCTCATCCTGGAGGAGAATCCAAAAAGTCTGCAGCTTATAGTTCTCTGCAGCTTATTGTTTTCAGAACCTTAAGATATAATAGTCTCATTTTTTTAAAATACAGCCTGCCTTACACTTCCAGTACATTTCTCTTCCTTTGAAATCTTACAAAGTCATTTTTTCATTTTTTAAAAAAAGCATTTCCTGAGAGGCAAACCTTTAAATGACGGACACTCCGCCTCTGAAAGATTGTCAAAAACAGAAGGGCATGTTACTCCACAGTTTATAGTGATGGCTAGCCATGTCTTAGTACTTTTTTTTACAGTAGTGTCTAGAGATCCTAACAGAGATTGGAGCTCCATTGTGCACATATAGTAAGAGATGATATTTGCCCTGATGAATTTATAGTTTAAATAGAAAAGGAAAAGTGTTGTTATTCCCATTTTAGAGATGAGGAACTGGGTGACTTTCCAAGGTCACACGGGCCATCTGGAATTGAACATATATCTCCTGAATCCCACTCCAATGTCTTAAACACAAGGCAATATTTCCACTCATTGTAGTTTGCTATGCCCAATGTCAAGGCTTCTTAGGAGTACAAGTCCTACTCATTTCATTTATCTCCTGAGACCTTATCCTGTGGGGCCGCTCTAAATGAAGACTGAGTTAATTTTGTAATCATAAAGGACTTGCTATCACTTATGTGAGTTTCTTTGGATATAGGTGTCATTTCTACTTCCATACATTTTCCAGTGCTTCTTGCCTTTGAAGACAATTAAGTGGATTTTAGGACCATTCTATTTGTTATTAATACTATAAATTCTATTCCTTTTTTTACTCTCCAATAGCTTTGGCTCTTAGACCACTTTTCAGCATCCAGGCACCTTTCTTGTTTGTTGTAGATGAAAGAAACAGGTTGATTAGAAGTAAAATAATCAAGTACCCTTGGTTCTTCCTCTTTATAGTTGTGTGGGAGTTCTGTTCACGTTGCTATTCAAAAACCGCTGTTGAATTAAAAATTTAAGATGCCTCAACCGCTGAGTGAAATGAGGGGGATTGCCTGGTTAGATCTAATCTTTTTGGCACACTAATAAAAGTAGATAACTCTCCCAGATAGCTTTCAAAATCATTACATACCAAAATAAAAGCCCTAAAATCAATTGATTTGGATTTCCACCATTTGTCCTTTATATATCCAAGCTGTGCTGCAGTGCTCTAAATATGATTGTGTCTCCCACCAGTAGAAAAGAGCAGAATAATTTGATACCTAATACAGGCTCCTGTATTCAAAGATAAATTGTTCATTAAAAAGCGAAGATGCTGATTACTCAGATATTCAAGCTAGCTACAAATTTAAAGATCAATTAAGGCTACTAGAGCCATAGATTCTTCCTTGGGAAGGAAAGCTTCCTGCTCCATTCCTTTGGGATTAGAGTCAGACCAGGTTTGGGGGTCTTGATGTGGGTATCATACTAGTTGCCTTTTGGGGGCTGGAAAGGAATTTTTCCCTCACTGGCAGATTGACCTTCTCAGCAGCCCATGAACCTGGTGGGTAGATTTAGATTTTAAATTCATTTTGTTGCAACTTGGCATGTGCCAGTAGAGGTAATCATTCATCAGGGTTTCTGGTTCCCCGATAGACCAGAACTGAAAATGGATTAGAGATTAAATGGATCAAAGAAGGCAGAGAATGGGGTTATGGCTCCTGATTTCTAGTACAGGGAAGAGACAACTCCTTTCCCAAATCCCTTAACCCCCAGATGAGGGAAAGGCAATGGGATCTCAGCAACAATTCAGGGACCAAGTTCACAGAGTTGGGGGTGGGGAGAATGGTACCCCCTCAGCAGGTGGAACAGATTACAAAGGAAGGATGACCTGCACTGGATAAATTATTTCCAGATGTGTTACTTAATAAAGCTGCAACCTACTTAAACTACATTCCTGGTTCATTGTCTTTCTTCCGGTATTGTCTGGGCAATACTACCAGGATCCACAGGAAAAAATTTCACTGGCAATCCTTGCTACACACCTTCAGCAAAGGGTAGCATACACTGTCTTTAGGGACAGTTCCCTGGTGCTTGCTGATATGCAGGTGCTTGGGCCCATTTTCAAGACCCTGAATACACCCAGAAACAGCCTCTCAGATTTCAGAGCGACTCGTAATGATACTGCCCCAGCCCCTTGCACTCAAGAAGTGCTGGAGGCAGCATTATGGCTGCTTCCTGCACATGGGCATTGGAGTTTGAGAAGGGACTTTTCATTCACTCATCTCCATCTCCAACCTACCTATGCTGGAGCAGCCATCGTTTGTTCAAAGTGCTTCTAAGATATTATTTGCCTATGATGACATCTCTTAAAAAAATAATGTTATGTAGTTATGCTGGTGGGAAGTGGGATTGTTCCTTTTTGTGTTTAGTCTGCTGGTTCACTTTTTGTTCTAAGGATTCTAGGCATACGTTTCTCGGTATCGCTACTTGGTGTTCCATTGATGACAGCCACTTGTGGGAATGAAAATTTGCCACTATTTAGTAGGGTCTTACTGAATTTATGTTTCTAGGATATATCCCAACATTGCTTTTTGAGGGGGAATATAATAGATTCTATAATCAGGATTCTCCAGTAGCTCTTAGGGAACATTATGGTGATGGAGGTAATGTCTCTTGGTTGATATGTGACACTAAGGTTTTTACCTCTGGGGTTCATTAAAGATCCCATGTACGACTCAGAGGAGTTAGAGATATTAATCCCTATGTCCTGCTCAAACTCCAGCGTGTGTAATTTCTAGAGTTTGTAGCAAAACTTTTTTCACCAGTTTTCAGGTTTTGGGGCCAACATGATAGTTAACGTTTTAATCATGAGTTCTTGCTCAAAAAGAGCCAAGTTCATATTTATGTCAGAAAATTATTAACATCTCTCTTTTTTTCAATACAGATCTACATTTGGTCCCAATCCTGCAGTCCATACTCAGTCAAAACTTCCATAGCGGTTATTAGTTACTTTGACTAAATAAAGAGAATACGCTTTGTCCCAATATGCATTATGTATGTGCTGTATAGTTTGTTACATGAAAAGTAATAAGCTTTGATTTTTGTGGTGGGTTTTGTTTTGTTTTTTTCGGGGTAGGTAATACTCTGTGTTACCTATGCAGTTTTTCTCTGAAAGCTTCTAACATTGACAAAAAACAGCTTTGGGGAGCAAATCTGTGCTCCATAGAACATGTCTCAGCTTTTACAAAAAGACTGACAGGAAGGCAAATTAAAGTTTTATAATATGAATTTATAATATGTGAGCCAGCTGCTACAGGAACACAGTCATTTCTATATTTTCTGTCATTTTGTTTACTGTGCAGTTCTCTATATATTCTTTATTTTAAATAAGATTTTATATTATGGTAATACCTCCTGCCAGGCAGTTTACTACTGTCAGGGGGAAGAAATCCTATACAACACTTTCTAAAAGGTCTAATGCCCTTCTATTGGAATTTTTTAAAGGAACGCTGAAATTAAATCTATTGGCTAAGATTTTTTATCTAAGAGAAAAAGGAAAGGCTTATTTTGCATCTGTAAACAAATGACACTGCAGACGATGTACCATTAACAACAGCTGCTGGAAGGATAGTCATAAACCAGATACTGTAGTTGTTGGCTTGTAATTATGGCATAAGAGAGGTTGGATGTAAGTGACCTGAAAAAAAAATTGAGGCCCTTGCTAAGTGAGTGACATCAGGGTTTTAGTTTCATGATATGGAACTCTGGAGCTTGCAGTCATGTTGCATAGTGATGTTATCAGATGAATACTAATTCAGGACAGTTTAAGACTTTTCTGTTGCAATACTGTCTCCAATTAACTTAGTGGACAAAATACAGGAGTGTATATTATAGAAATTAGAATGAGAATGTCAGGGATTTTTGAAAACAGCGTATGTGCTTTAACACATAAAAGGTCTAAAGCACAGACATCCAGGATTTAACATGCACATTACTTTAGTTCAGCATAATCTTAACACCTCAAGTATGCTTATATGGCCACGATATAATACTTGGTCTACCTGCAAATCCATCTGTTTATCTGGCCAAGCTTTTTATTGTAATATTACCACCCAGTGTAATAATACCATCATTGTGGCTTTACTGGGATGGATTTTATGAGCTCACATAGTTTTGGAGCAGCTAAATTTAAGAATTAATGGTAATAAATTAATATTTTGGTCACTGGCTACCCCTTGTAATCATAGGTGCTGGAACTAGGGGTGCTGTGGGTGCTGCTGCACACCCTGTCTTGAAGAGGTTTCCACCACACAGGGTTTACAGTTTGGTTCAATGGCTCTCAGCACCCGCTCTATACAAGTTGTTCCAGCACATCTGCTTATAATTGTTTCTCAAGAGATATGGAATGGTCACATTGCTTTCATGATATGCCTTTATCCTGTCTTTTATTTTGAAGTAACGGAATAAAATAGAGTGCTTTTCCAGTGTGCAGTAATTTTATATGGACCAGATTTACAGTATCTTTTTATTGCCTGATGATATTTTCAGGTGTATATTGTGGGCCTAATTCTGCACTCACTGAACTCAGTGGGAATTTTGCCATTAGTTTATATAGAAGTAACTTCAATGCTAATTGTTTTAAACAGGCACTGAGAGCAGTTGTGTACCAATTCAGCAATGTGATTCAATCTGATTTTAGGTCAGAAGCAGTCCTGCAATATAACCTCAAAAATTAACCTCTCTTTCGCTGTCTAGGTTTTTTGTTCCACACACATCACTGTGACAGCTGAAGGCTTCCATGTTTCTCACGTGGCTGTTATGACAGTCAAAATAATTTTTTTCAATGCAGCATTGAAACTTATTTTAAAATAAAGTATATACTTGTATGCATAATTTAAAGCTTGATTCTTATCTCATTTACCTGTGTGTAAAACAAGAATATCTGCACTGAAGTCAGTGGAGTTACAACTAGTAGAAAACAAGTGTGAGATCAGAATTGGTCCTACGGAATATTCAGATAAGGTAAAGCTGCAAAACTGGACTCATTAATATTAAAGTAATTCCTCTAGGGTCTCTTATATCTCACAGATATTTTCATTAAAGAAAGCTAAAGGTTTGTCAAAACTTTGAATTCATAATACTAAAGTAGGTATCAGTTTCTTTACTGGACTCTTGAAATAGATGTAGAAATTATTTGGCAGTTTGCAGATTAAGAAATTCAACCGAACCAGGCATATGAGAGAAATATTAAAGATAAAAGTGAACCATGAACAAGCAGCAGAACTGTAGTAGTAATAAGTGCAATAAATTAAAGGAATGTAATTTGTTTCAGATGAGGACTCAGGAAAATCAGTGTGATCAAAAACCAAATCAAATCACAAAACACAAAATAGGATGGGTTTAAAAAAATTTAAAAATATAAAGCAAACTAAAAAATAATCACGTGGTGTATCACTTCCCTTCTTATCTGTACTTTATATATTTCAGTGCTGATTTAGCAAAGTACTTGAGTACCTGCATAATATTAATTCTTGCGGAGCCTCCATGCTTAAGTATTGTTGAATTGGTGTCTTAGCTAGAAACTCTTTGGGAGAGGAACTTGTCTTATTATTAGAGGTATGCTAGATAAATTAATAATAACACTAATATTAAAAAATTCTAAATCCATATCAAGCTAAGTTCTTGTGTTGCTGACATCTGTTGTTTTGGCAGGGTGTTTTGATCTTGATCTGATTAAACCATATTTTAAAATGTAATAAAGATCTATACGGTTTATATTCTACAGTATTGGTGTGGTTTTGATGCCAGGGTATTATACATACTGCATTTAATAGTCTGAATTGTACTGTCTCTAGAATTCCATACTGAAATAAAGCAGTGAAATGATGGATTATAATTTACTTTCAAGGGAGAGTCAAATTTACTTATATGAGCCAAAATGTCAAATTTAATTAAAGGCTACAGTGACGGAGCAGAGCATGTGCTGGATGAGTTCAGAGTACTTTTCAGATGACAAATGACTGACATGCATAAAAACAATAACCAAAATAATTGCTAAGGAAACGTTGCTTAAACCTGACTAAAAAAATCAGGCCATGTATGCCAAGAGCTTCCCATGGCATTACATTCTGTAAGATTTAAATGAAAAATCAAATAAAGCAGGAAGCTTTAATCTGCCCCCTGGAGTTCAGATTTATAGTCAAGATTTGTCTGCATGAGGGGAAAGAACATAAAAATGGCAATTAGGTTTGTTTGTTTGTATTTGCACATTCACTCTGTTCAGTGTAGTGAAATTGCAATGTTCAGAAACCATGTAACCTATTCATTGCAGTGGCTTTGCAATGTTCTGTGGCCAAAGTAAAGATGTAAGAAACTTTGCTCTATTCTATATTTAAATATTTTTCATTAAAACTGTCTATGTTAGTGTATTTCAGAACAGGGTTCAACCTGTTCTGTATAATCCAAATCTCTGTGTCAAATGTGCTATAAAGATGGAGGTGTGATGTTCGGGGTAAAGGTCAAGCTGATAGAATATGACAACCCTCTGAAGGAGAAATGATTGTCCCTAAGTATTCAGCATGAGCTTTTCTTTGCTCCCTGCAGGGCATCTGCACCACGACCACCGCATTTTTACACTTCTTCTTCTTAGCTTCGTTCTGTTGGGTTTTGACAGAAGCGTGGCAGTCGTACATGGCTGTTACTGGAAAAATTAGGACACGACTCATAAGGAAACGCTTTTTGTGCCTTGGATGGGGTAAGCCCATAAAAATCATGTCACCAGAATCATTAGAATTGAATGTTATGCATTTACACAATTGGGGGTGTTGGTATTTATTTCAATAATCCTGACAGGTTGTTGATAGCATAGTTACTAAACAGAAAATCAGGACAAGGAGATTTCCCTTTTTATTGGAAGCACCAATGTAATTTTATTCTCTTGATTTGGCTCAAGATACAGTTGATGAATATGCCAATGTTCTTGTACTTTATTATGCTGTAACATATATGCTTTTAGCGTCATTTTAGTAGCTTTTCTGCAAAATAGTGTAATGCAGACAAAAGCCCCTCACTGAAAATCCACTGAATCTCTGTGTTATTTGTTCATTTTAAGCTATTTCAAACATACTGGTAACTTAGCAACACGAAAATGATGCACACTGGGCTAAAAATCTAGCTCTTCCCTTGTGCTTGGGGAAGAAACAAACGCTGCAGCAGAGCAGTGCTTTGTTAAATGATTCATTCCATATCAAATTGATCATTTTAGATGAAAGTCGTTCGCTCTCATCATTTCATTTCACCCAATAGAACAGCGGTATTTAGCTGAGCCTTAATGACAATTGCTGTTTTTTTCCAGGTTTACCAGCATTAGTAGTGGCAATATCAATAGGCTTTACCAAGACGAAAGGATATGGAACATCTCACTAGTAAGTCAGTCTGCAGTGATAAATCATGTTTTTGATTAACAAGGCTGCCATGCCCTATAGAGATTATACTACACAGTATAAGGCCCATTGTGTGTCCCTTCATGTGCAGGACACTGCTGAAAGCCGAATGCCCCATACAAAGAGTGAAAAGAAAATCAGAGTCCAGTATTAAACTCAGTCCTGTGCAGTGCTGAGTACACTCAACTCCGAATGAGCACTGAGGACATGAGCATATCTCAGGAGGCTCTCAGTCCTTTGCAGGATTAAGCCCATTGTTAGTAGCACTGTACTTATCCTGCTAAGATTATTCATGCGGGACTGGTTACTTCAGCTGCATATTTGTTTCCTGCTTCCTGCTGAGCTGCTTGGTACTTTTTAAATGGGAGATTATTGAAATATTGATGGAAATAATCAATTACTAATAAGGAGTAACCTTAAATGCAATGATATATGGGTGCTTGTATGCCTGACAGCTCCTCTCCAAACATCCACATGGACAAAACCAGCTTTCCAAACACTTGTGGAACTAAAAAACACGAAAGGACGTGCATATGGACCAAAGGAATCAGGACCTGGATTTCAAAACATGTTTACAAAAACATGTTCATGTTGTTTGACCAATCTGGCATCAGATCTGCTGTGGGGTAGAGTCCTCTACTCTTCAGGTCTTTGGAAGCTGCCACAATTGGCCACTTCATCCCGCAGTCTGCAGACAAAGGCGGGAGATGTTTTCCGCTCAACACAGGGCATCAAGAGCTGAGGAGCTGTCCCACTCTAGAACTCATCAATGATAGGTAGTGCCTCCTCATCCTGTGTAGCTAAAGCAATCCAGTAGGAATTCTGTCCTATCCCTCCTAGATTATGGTTGCTTGTGGGTTCTTTAGCTACCCTGTATTAAGGAATCTAGTAGCGCTGTTTGCCATTCCACAGTTACAAAGGTGCTGGCAGCAGGAACAAGACTTATTGCCAGATACTCCTAGATTGTAGGGTGCCATTTCCAGAAGACCTTTTCCAGACTGAAAGAGCAATGAATGGAAACAGGAAAATTGGTCCTGGTCCCCACATGAAGATTCATACTGGTAAGAGGGAGGTCCTAGAACCAGTCTAGGGAAAACGGATTAAGAAGGGGGATTAAGAAACACCACTGAGGGAGGAGCTGGGGAAATAGCATTAGACCAGATCCATGGAACAACTGTATGCCTGGGCTGTTGGGAGTGGCTTGGTTAGAAGTTGAACTCACCTTGATTTCAGGTGAACTTAGATTTCTACCTGAATTTTTCACACAACCCTAGTTATCAGCAACTTGTGTCATTTCTACTGCACATATGAAAAATATTTTATGCAAAACTCCATTATTCCAATGATGTTATTGATGATATTTCAAAAGCAAGGGATTTCCAAATTATGGTTAGCCTAGCACCTTGATCCATTTGCATATAAGCAGCATGTTGAATTACTTTGCAGTTCACATAACTTTATGCATTAATTTAACCCTTAAACAGCCATAGTTGAGATTGTAAAGGGGTTTCCATTATAGAGGGGTTGTTCAGCGTGGGGAGCAGGCCCTGCTTGGAAGGTGTGCCAAATTAGCTGAGAGGTTCATGGGACAGAGGAACATTGAGCAATGGAGCACTTAAGTTTTAGGAACTTTGCCAGCCAGTGGAATCCACAGCCCCAAGTTAGATGCATAGGCTCCTTGTACATGCAGGGGGAGAGATAAGCACCTAAGATTGGGATCCACAAAAGCTAGCATATTGAGCAGGGAGCCACCTAAACTTGCTAATAGGAAATGGTGAGGAGAGGAGTGGGTCCTAAGTTCCATCTCTCAAAGGCACCTCTCTCCACTTGGGATTCTCAGCAGTGAACTCTCTCCTGGAGTAAGGTACTTAACCAATGTCTTGTAAAAATAATAATAATCAATTATGCCAGAAGAAATGGTGGTATTTAATTATTCATATACAGTGTAACAGTGTCAACAGGACACACTGAGGGAGACCTGCCCAGAATACCCATCACCCAGCAGTTAGGGTCCCCTTCTAGGAGGGGGGAAACCCAAGTTAAATCCCTCTCCATATCAGGCAGCATGGGGAATTGAACCTTGGTCTTCCATATCCCAGGTGAGTGCACTAACCACTGAACTAAAAGTTGGGGTGGGGGGCACAACCACTTTCTCCTTCAGTTGTTTTATATGGGTTTGTGTGAGCATAGAGCATACTTACCAGACTGGGCCCCATAGGCGAGACAGATAGGGGAGCAACTAGTTTGAGGATTTGTGAGATGGGGCCTAGACTAAAGTGGGTGCGCACATGCTCACTTCCAGAAATGTAGGTGCCATCGGGACTTTAACAGTGGAAATTTTGGTGCCTAAGGGTTAAGCAGCTACAGGGTTAGGCAGGAGTTTTCAGGATCTCAGTAGCACCTAAATGTTGGACTTAGGCTCCTAAAGTAGCAGTTAGACCAGAGGTTGGCAACCTTTCAGAAGTGGTGTGCTGAGTCTTCATTTATTCACTCTAATTTAAGGTTTCACGTGCCAGTAATACATTTTAACGTTTTTAGAAGGTCTCTTTCTATAAGTCTATAATATATAACTAAACTATTGTTGTATGTAAAGTAAATAAGGTTTTTAAAATGTTTAAGAAGCTTCATTTAAAATTAAATTAAAATGCAGAATCCCCCAGACCGGTGGCCAAGACCCGGGCAGTGTGAGTGCCACTGAAAATCAGCTTGTGTGCCACCTTTGGCACGCGTGCCATAAGTTGCCTACCCCTGAGTTAGACACTTAAATCCTTTTGTCGATCTAGCCCTAATAGTAAATCTGAAAGAGGAAGCAAAACAAAATCAATGAGACTTAAGGGGTCCTAAGTGCCATAAAGAGTCCTGTGGCATCTTATAGACTAACAGAAGTATTGGAGCATAAGCTTTCGTGGGTGAATACCCACTTCGTCAGACACATGCTTATGCTCCAATACTTCTGTTAGTCTATAAGGTGCCAGAGGACTCTGTCACTTTTTACCGATCCAGACTAACACGGCTACCCCTCTGATACTAAGTGTCATAGTGACTCTTGAAAATAGGACTTAGACTCCTCAGTCAGTTAAGAGATTTTGAAAATTTTACCCTAAGGCTTAGTGTCTGATCCAAAGCCCACTGAAGTCAATGGAAACATTCCCAAAAAAAGTCTGTTTTTGGATCACACCCTTACAGTGGCCACCTTACAGGTAAAACTGTGATTCCTTGTACAAAACCAAAGTAAATGGGGGGGGGGGGCAGTGATCAAGTGCAGGAGGTTGACAGTAATTTGAGAGGGGAGTTCTATTGGAATTCATGTGTACACTGGTCAGAAAATCCAGGGGAAAAAATTCAAAATTTTTAATGAAAACTTTGTATCCAACTTTCAACTATTCTATAAACCAGTAGAAAACCAGCAAAAAATAAATAAATACAAACATATTTTCAATTAAATTAAAAAATAAAGATCCAGGTCCATTAAGAAGTTATCATACAATGGTATCTGAGATATTTTGTCATTGCTTTTTTGGTGGAGGGTAACTGCAGGCAAATATTGACATTTTAGATCAGTGTATCATACTAGCATCCAACACATTAACAGAGGTGGGTCCATATGGCAAAGTTCAGCTCTGTTTTTAGTTACTGTGGGAAACAATTACATTTAATGATTTTTTTTTTTTGGCCTTTAAAATTTCAGCCATAACAGAACAGTAATATTAAGATGTGTTTGTGTTTATATGGTTTTCAAAAGAAAGGGGGGAAAATGGGGGTAGAGGATAAAGACATCTTTATGTAAGTTTATTTGCATGTGAGATTCAAATAAATGCAGTTACTTGCATATCCTTATATGTATGTGTGATCACACACTCCAACAAACGTGAATTTATATGAATGTGTAATCACTGGGGAGGGAAACAGCTGCATTTGCTTCAGTAAGTGAAGCTCCTGATAGTGTTTATATATCTAAGTTTAGCACTGTAGTGTGTTAAATGTTTAGGACTCAATTCTGCAAGCCCTCCGAATCTGGAAATCTGCATGGAAGCACCATACAGAAAGGCCTTGTGGTATTGGACCTCTAGTAGGATATAGCACACAAGAGATGTACAATTTTCATAAATATAGTATTAGTTTTTTAATATTTTTAATATTTCAGAGACACCAATTGGTCCTTAGTCCTTACATGATGTATAATAACTTTTTTAAAGTGCGTATAATCCATAAGACCTTATCCTAGTATTAAATACCAAATTACACCAGTGAAGATTTATAGACAACTATGGTTTTTAATCAAGTTTATTCGATCATGTCATATGCACTTGACCTTAATGAGCATTTAAGTATAAGATAAGTCTGACATTTTAAAAATAAAGTGGTTTTGAGGTCCCTGAGACGAAATAAGTTTCTGAAGAATTTCTTAATAGGTAGAAATTATCTTTTTTGTCATTCACAGTTAGCTCAAAAATGGCTAAATGACATTTTACAAAAATTTACATAAATATTTAACTGTGGACTCAGAATAAGCCTAAGGAATTTCATTGTAAGTGTAACTTGTTTGAAAAGTTGCAGAGGCATGAAAATGGGGCCTAATAATGAAACTCATTTATCAACTGCGTATAGCACCATTACGTCAACAGAGTAATTTCACACCTTTTTCTATGCTTATACAACTCTCTATGTAGACTGAACCGTATGTCAAGTGAATACATATACTATATATGTTTTAGTCACATCACACCTCCATAGCGTAAAAGCTTTATTAATGTGTGGTAGTTCTTTTCCTCTAATGTTCTTTCCAGCTGCTGGCTGTCTCTCGAAGGAGGACTACTCTATGCATTTGTTGGGCCTGCGGCTGCTGTTGTCTTGGTAAACACTTAAATTATTTTTAGTATTTTCATTAGAAATGGTGGAATACTGTCTGAATTACAGAGTGGTTAGTTATGCAGTGGTATTAATTTTACTGCAGACATCCTGAGAACAATGGTCTAAGATTCCCTCAATGTTTTGAATATGCTATTTTTCTGATTGTTTATTTTATTATGTATTTTACATCAACACTATATGTGTCATCATTTCCACAAAGCCACATGAACATCAAGCATAACCAAAGACATTTCTATATGCACAAATAGCTCATCATATATATTGTTATTAGTGTATATTATTTATACAAGTTTATATATTATATGTGTGTACTCTGTACACCTTCAAAAAAATTCTCTAGGAGCAACAACAGGATTTGGCAAGAGTTTATTACCAGGATGAGGTCAATGGGTGAAACTCCTATTCACTTCAAAGAGGCCAAGATTCACCCAATGCTATTACCATGATAATAGCTAACTGTTATTCTTTTCTGGAGGAGCCAGTTAAAAGGCAGGGGAAATATATTTAAGACTTACATAATTATAAAAATAGGTTATAATTTCTAATTATTTAGGAATTAACTATATTTTATTATATGCAAAGTAGGATGTAAGATGGTATTCTAGAAAAGGGTTATGGTACAACTGAAAAATGATTGTTTTGCAAAAGTTGCCTTGTTCATTTTACTCCTGAGCCACACAAAATAAAACTGTGAAAGCATGATATGCTGGTTGCTAACACAAGAATTTTGTTACAAGCATCACTGAATTCTTATTAGTTGTATCCATGTAACGGTTGCTCTCTTATGGAGAAGTTCAGTGACAGCTTTGGTGGCCTGGTGCAAAGCACTGTGCCACTGTTATTCAGGGATGGCAGGCAGGAAAGATGGAATCAGAGGCAGGTCTTCTGTGGCTATTGTCTTGGAAGAAAAAAAAATCATGATCACCGGAAAACTTAACTTATTATGTATCAAACTTCCACAGCCCTGAAAATGTATCTAGGTATTTGAGAAATCCTATATTTGGATCGAATAATCCGAAGTTCTTCATAGATACATTGGTAATACAACATCTGTCAACATTTGTTTAAATTTTCCATGATCAGGATTCATTGATCCTGGACTGTTGACAGGAGGTTCTATATTGGTCAGTTCCAGAGTATTAAAAAGTCTTAGGTCTTGTCTACACTACCGCTTAAATCGATGTAAGTTACGTCGCTCAGGAGTGTGAAAAAGCCACCCCCGGACTGAGATAAGTTGCATCTACTTAAAGCGGTGTCTTCTGCCTCTCATTGGGGTGGAGTAATTATGCTAATGGGACAGCGGTCTCCCTTTGGCATAGCACATCTTCACCAGATGCACTGTGCAACTGTGCTGATGTACTGAGGTAGTGTAGACTAGCCCTTAGATCAGAATGAGCTTGCTGTAAGATTTTGTTATGCATATTGGAAAGAGCTGGATTTATGAAACCCCTGAATCATGCAGGCTCATTGGGGGTTTGCATGTAAACATACCTGTGCACTCACACATTAGGGTTTGGCATACACTCTTTTGAAAATTTGATCCAGAAAGTCCTTCTTCAGGCTCTGTATACTAATTTCAGGGGCCAAAGCCATTCTTAGATATGGCTCTGGTACCTTACAAAATGACCAAGTGACCTTGTCCTATAGGGTGTACACTTTAAACAGAAAAGGCCAGTATGAATAGGGTAATTCACCTCACCACCAGGAACATGCTAATCACTGATTCTTCTTCCTCCCCTTGTAGCCGTAATATATGAGGTAAGGTAAGAATTTAATTTTAGAAGCCCCCATATCACCCACATACATACAACCAGCCCTCACCCCAACATTCCTTCCTCCCTCCCCCCATATACACACACAATGCTGACTGTAAATTTTCTAAACGTTATGAATGTAAATTTGCCTCCTAGTTTTGCTATCTCTTGAAGTGCATTGGCTCTATCCTCAACCCTTTATTGTACATTTATTTGCTATGAAGCTGTTCCACCCAAAGACCTACATCTTTGAATGATTGGTTTGTAACTAATAAATGCAGGAGGGAAATCCTTGATTTCTCAAACTCTTTAGTCAACAAAGCAAAATAAAGTAACATACTTTGCTTATCTTGAAAGTCTTTTATCAATATAATACAATATTTCTTCCAAATTTCCTCATCTTATATTTTGCCATGTATCCTAAAACATGATACCATGACAAAGAACCGACTGTTATCTACAAGTTGCAAGGAATGTAGGATAAAGTGAGAATTAGACTAGGTCACCTAAATATCACCAGCATTAATACTTGTTTTCAAACTATCATGCTGAATTTCAATGCCACAAATAATCTCATCCTCCTAAACTGCTGTTCTCAGGTTTCTCTCATTACAATCTATAAAAGGGGACAGATGGGACAACATTTGCTTAGTATCTCTGGTAAAACAATACCTCCCCCTCTCTACATACTGTCACTCTAAGAGAAGCGTAGGCTAATGTGAGTGAGGAAATACAGGTTTTGCTGAACCCAAATGTTCCACAAATTAGAATGGTGAGTCCTCTTGACCAAATGACTTTATCACATCAAATAAAACAGCAGCCATTGACACTACTTGTCCCTCTTCTACATCAATGATGTCTGGGACCATCTTTTATTATCAGCTAATAATAACCTATTTCTGAAGCCAATTTGGTCACTGTGTAATAAATGCTCTAGTATCTTTCTCTAAGTTCTGGTAATAATTTCAGCATGGAGTTTACAGTGTTTGGGTCTGATTCTCTTCTCCCTTACAGCACTTTTAGACCAGTGTATGTCTACTGACTTCAGCTGAGTTAGTCCTGGTTTGCATTGGCATAAATGAGAAGGAAATCTGTAATTATCAGAGATATAGGCATATAGCTACAAAGATTACCTGGATGTTAATGTTTGCAGCTCCCACAGAGTATGTCTCATCTTCATATAGAGTCAAGCCAGGAACCTTTTGTACAGCTCACAGTCCATGGCACAGTGAGGAAGCCAAGGATGTTTACAAAAAGCCAATCATAATTTCCACATGGAACTGTATGTGCTCTGTACAATTGGCAAACTTTATTCAGAGATCTCTGACGTTTACAGACATGATTTGCTCCCCCATTAGTTAGCAGGTGTAGAGGGAGGTTTTTCATCTAGCCATTTAGATTTGAGTATACAAAAGAAAAATCTCGTCTGAAAAATGTAAAAGCTCAAATAAACTGAAACTAAGAAAGGCCTAAAAGAGTAGGGCTGTGGGCAAGGCATACTGGCAAATGATCAGTATTTAATGTAGTTCTCAAAAGTCCATTTTAAAACATTTCTTAACTAAAAATTATTTTTGGCAGGTCCATTTAAAGGCTACATAAAAATCCTAGTATGATGCCTAGAATATGTATTAAGGACTAAATACTGACTTTAGAACTACATGGCTGTTTGAGCCAAATACTCAGCTGTTACAAATCATTATAGCGCTGTTCATTTATGGATTGACACCAGTTGATACCAGCTAAGTCTCTGGCCCATAAAAAAAGAAAGTGCAACCAAATAATCCTATATATAGCCAACCAAAATCACATTTTGGCATATGAGTAGACTTAGAAGGATTAGATATTTGTCATTAAATGTCAATTTCACTGTACACACACAAACCGATGAATAAATATTCCCATATAGGCACAGAAAAATGCTGCTTGAGAACTTATTAAAGTTTTATTTAAGAATATTTACTTTATATATTTTTGATGTGAGAATTTGACAATTTGCTTAAGTTATAAAGCTTTAACTTTTTGAATCCCAAGGTCTATTGTCCTCACACATACCAATTTCCCATCTGAGAAAATTTTAATGGGATAAAAATAAAATAAAAATAAGCATTGCTATTATCCGTAGAAACTATTTAAAAAAAATCAAATTCTGCCAAGCCTACATATGAGGAACCCAGGATTGTGGAAGACAGTTGTCAATTTGGAAAAACAAAACAAAACCAACAACCAGAAACCATAGATTCTGGTTTTGCATGAGTGAGAACTCCTTGCAACAAAAAGGCATAGCTGGGACTCAAGAAAGCATGATACCTAAAATAACCAAATCAGATTAGCTTTGTTTTATGTTTGTTCTGCACCAAGTGGAATGGAGTCCTGAGTCATGACTGGGGCTCCTAGATGCTATGGCAATACAAATAATATATAATCCTTTTTAGTCTTGTACACAAAATTCAGATAAAATATTCTCTCTCTAACATGGATTAGATTACATTGTTACAAGTAAAGTTTACGTTTAATCAGTGTTTAGAGTCACAGCTGCCTACTTTCTTATTAACAGACAGGCATATATATGGCCAGATACAGGACATAATTCAGGCTTTAATTAATACAGCTGTTGATTTATATGTTTGTTCCACCTATTAGAGGATATGCACGGGAAGCAAGAATTTAGCCCTAAAGTTAAGTAGATTCATAGATTCATAGATTCTAGGACTGGAAGGGACCTTGAGAGGTCATCGAGTCCAGTCCCCTGCCCGCATGGCAGGACCAAATACTGTCTAGACCATCCCCGATAGATATTTATCTAACCTACTCTTAAATATCTCTAGAGATGGAGATTCTACAACCTCCCTAGACAATTTATGTACACTTTATGTACACTTTACATGTCCTGAGACTAATACAGTACAAAATCTCTGACTAAATTCTTTAGAAATGTATCATGCACCCATAGTCTAAGTTTGTAATTCCATCATATTGGCAAATGTAAAAGAGACCATTTTCTGTAATAATGCATGTAGGCATTTTCCTTCACTGTCACTGAAAGGTCAACTGTTTGTTTCTATTTGACAGGTCAACATGGTGATTGGCATTTTGGTATTTAATAAACTTGTTTCCAGAGATGGAATCCTAGATAAAAAGCTCAAACACAGAGCAGGGTAAGCAACAAATTGGAATATTTTAAAGCATATTGCAAATGTATCATATTTTCAATTACAGATATTCACCAAAAATGCATTTGATTGTGCTTTGAACTTTTTTCTCAATGTATGTCTAACAGATTTCATTCATTGAAAAAGTTGCAGTTGCATTATCCTGAGGGAATGTGACTGAGCAAACTGAAAATAAAACACAAGTACAACAGTATTAAGTTAATAAGAATGGAGATTAAACAGTTTCAAAACTGAGCAGAGATTTAATGGGGAAGACATACATTTTTATTTCTAAAATCGGGAATATAGTTGTATAAAATGTGTGTACAGAAGAAGCCAAAATTTCTTTCTTTCTTTCTTAGTGTATCATTCTACCTTTTATACCAGTATAACCTCACTGAAGTCAATAGCATTGCATCACTGTAATTAAGAGATGAATTTGGCTCTGTGTTTATATATACATGTATATGTGTTTGTGTTCTAAAATAAGCATAACAGAATTTGAATGTAAATTATACATATTTCAGAAGCAAAAAAATGTGTAAATAGAGAAGTTCTCTGTGTATTTATATCCATGATTTCCTTTCATTAATATACTTATAATTTTACATTCAAAAGCTGGGTTTCTAGTGATAAAAGAGGGAGGGTCTGCAGCTTAGCTCCTAATAAAAGGTAGCAATAATTTTGCTGTTGACTTCAGCAGGTACAGATGGGTTTCAAGGTCTGCTGCAGTGGATATGACTGCAGTCTACATAAAAGAGAAACGTTTCACAAATGTATCTTAGCTTTCTGAATGTATGTGTAAATGTCTTTTAATGCTTCAGGTAATGATAAGCAATCAACATTTATTACTTCTCCACTTGTGTTACTCTTCTTCTACATCATTTGTGGGTGATTGTACCCCAATATTGGCACTGATCGCAATGATGATTCTTTATTTTACAGCTGTCTGTAAACTTTTCTTAAAACCATACTTTCAATTATTTGATCATTCCTTTAATAGCATCATTCCTAATGTTCAATTAATTGATTAGATGTCCATATTGATACCATATACACTTTGGTGTGCTTACGTTGCCATTTAGTGTTGGTTAAAACCCCTTGTGGTTTTCAGTTCTCAGCGCACTGTTTCAAAAACAACAACCACCATCACCAAAACCTCTTTTGTTCTCTTTTCTTTTTTTCTCCTCCTTCTTATTAGAAAATAATAATTTCTTAATTCTACTCTTTTCTACAATGTTCCATCTGCCTTCTTAATTATTGTAATATATTCTTCATGTTCTGATTAAATGTGCCATATTATAAAATCAGCCACAATATTTCAGCATCTGTGAGAACTTTTTCAATAGTTATACTTAAGAAGTTTTGACCCTATACATCTATTGATCATTTTTCTGTGTAATATTTAAAGGATAGGAGAAATCATGTTTAACTGCAGAATAGCTTTCTAATTATCAGCTATATGCAATTTAAATCTTGTTGCTTATTGTATATTTTTCTGATTTACTAAATACTTTGCTTTCTGAAAGTTTGTATCTCAGTAAAATGAATGTTATTTTTAAAGCTAAACTGGACAAAGCACTAGAAAATATGCTGTCAGAAATAATACCGCACTCCCACAGGGATGGACTAGGAACTAGATGCCTTAATAAAGATGGAAACAATCTATCTTCAGCACTGTTTGATTAAGTGATGCAGACCCAGATTCTTGAGTCATTTTCTGAGGCAGTGGAAATTCTTTAGCTGCCCCGCCCCAATCAAAGGAGGATGGTCACTCATTAGTTAAGTATTTCTACCAGCCTTACCTACCATCTAAGCCCAGTGACAAGTTCAGTAGTAAAACTATTTAAATAGGATTAGAGCATTTACAGAGGCAAAATAATGGCTCCCCAAAGAATTCTATCTTAGTAAAGCACATGGTGACTTTGCAGGTCAAAATAACAGGCCAGATCATGAAATGCTGTGAAATAACATATCTGGTGTGATCAGAAGTCAGTGGAGCTATGCTATAAAACCCCAGCTGAGGATCTGCCCCCAAAATATTCAATTAGAAAAGAGCTATTTGAGAAGACTTATCATAAGTTAGGTGAAAGACATTCCATTCTTTTGTAATATATACACAGATGTTCCCAAGTTATGTGAGGGATGGATTTGGCCCTCTAAATCTACAGATCTTTTCTGCAAATTGCAATAATGAGACTTTTCATCTGAGTAAGTGCTGCAGCATCAAGATCAAGACTTAATTCTTTCTGTCTCCAGCAACTATTGGGTATTCCCTTAGATAGTGAAAATCATCTTGCCTCACTGATTTCATTTTACACCCGCTGAGGATCTGGCCCTTTATTTCCGTGCAGACGCAAAAGCAAACTTTTAGCTTTGGCGGTAAATGGGAGAGCGAAGAGTGAGAGCTCAAAGTCAGTTGAAATATTGAGAAATATTTTTCCTAAATGTTGTTTTTCTTCATTACACATAGGAAACTTCTGTGGATTTTTTTGGTTGGTTGGTTGGTTTGGTTGTTGTTGTTTTTTTCAGTTATCTATGTGTAAAAAAACTTTCCCTATATTGTTGTATGTTTCTTGATATGATATGGAAATCACTGGTTCTGCTGGCAGGTGGGAAATAGGATAGCAAAGAAGTTGTTTATTTAATCCAAACTTCCAAATTTGAATGCATGTTGTACATAGAAGAAGAAAATTCTAATACCAGGTTTTACATTTTAACTGTGATGAGTTTTGTAATACAGTTGTCTGTACAAAATGCTTTAAGCTTAATGCTTGTGTACTGTGTTTTATTAAAATGGAATAACATATCACCCCTTTTTAGTCCAAGTAATATTTATTTTCATCAAATTCCATACATTTCAACCCCTATATTCAGACCTTTATACAATGGGAACAAAAACTCCTAGGTAAAGTTCTGTCTCCAGATTTTAGCCAGCACATTCAAATTACTATACCAAGTCATTTGCTTACTGGTTGTACAGTAAGTCCATCTTGACTGAATGACCTGAGCACATTTTGGAAGTCTCTTCCTTTATTAATGTTCATATAATAATCAATATTTTATACAGCATTGATGCATTAGTTTTGCAAATGGTCTGAATAGAGGGATTTCACGGTGTGTGTCTACACGAGCACGTGCTTATGTTTATCTCCATGTATTGAGCAAGTTTGATCTCTGGACATTGGGGCCTTTTTTAGCTTAAATGGAAGAAAATAGAGCCTGCATGAAATTAAGCCCCATAGTATTAATAGTTAAAGTTAATAATGTATAGTATCAATATACTTTTGCAACAACCTAGAGCATTCATCCTGAATAAGTCTATTTACTTTTTCTGCATGACGTCATATTTAAAAGCTAAATTTCAGTAGCAACGTTTTTCAGTGAAAATTCAATATTTTGTTCTTTTTGTGGGTGTTCTGTTTGTTTGCAGTCAGATGAGTGAGCCTCATAGCGGTTTGACGCTCAAATGTGCCAAGTGTGGAGTAGTTTCAACAACAGCTTTGTCAGCCACCACCGCCAGTAATGCCATGTTAGTCCTAATCATTTACATCTTCTTGTTACAAATCTTATACAGTGCATGTGAGAAAATACTTTGATGATGAAAATTGTGTTTGCTAATACTGTATTAGAGCACTGAACATATTTAAATATTCTTGTTAAAATTGGCAACTGTGTTTATTAACTGAATAGGGGATACTCTTTAGAACATAAAGTACAACGTTTTTTATATATTTGTCTGTGGTTTTCAAATTAACTAATAAGTTGCCATCCTAAAAAGGTTGTTTTTTTTTTTTAGTAATGGGTTTTTATTTATCTACTTGCAGTTATATAATGTTGTTTTCTCTCTCTCTTTCTCAATAGGGCATCCCTTTGGAGTTCCTGTGTTGTGTTGCCTCTTCTGGCTCTGACGTGGATGTCTGCAGTTCTGGCCATGACAGACAAAAGATCAATATTATTTCAGATACTCTTCGCAGTATTTGATTCATTGCAAGGCTTTGTTATTGTCATGGTCCACTGCATTCTCCGAAGGGAGGTGAGGAATAATTTCTCGATCGCTAAATGCTGTGTTTCTCACATACTATTTAATATTATATACAACATATTCTTTCAAAAATTCACTTATTGGTATAAAGAAAAAAAGGAATTTTTTGAGATGAGATTTAAAGAGGGGCAAGTGAATAAGGATCTCAAACAGTTCTAGAAGGATGATGAGGCAACAGAAGAAAGAGAACAGCCCCCAAATGTAGAAACTCAATGGACAGGGACAGATAGGAAGTTGAGAGTGAATAAAGGAATGAACAAGATGGAAAGTACATGGACGTGAGGTTGAAGGAAGATTGTTTATTTTTAGATGCAAAATGCAGCAGTTAATTTCAGTGGAAAAATGGGCCCACTTAATTACAGGTCATCTTTAAATTGGGCCAAATAGGTCTTGTTTATTTCTAACTTTTATTTATCTTTGATATTATGATTATACACAATCAGTGCAGACCTAAGATTCCTTTTCCAAAGGAACAGATTCTGTGAGTTTTTCACATGTAGAAAGACTGATCAAATATATAATTGCTTTCATTTACACTATTCCATCTTAAACAGAAAACTGTTGAAAATATACAAAACTTTAGGAGCTAGGTGTGGTCGTTTAATGAAGCCTTTCAACTCTATATCGGTTCAAATCATGTTAGGTCACAGTAAGTGTGGTGCTTTCAATTTATCTTGGTTAGGATGTTTATCAACATCACTAAACCATACCACATGTGTAGCACAATTCAGTTATTGGCAGTATCTATTCAAGGGAGCTGCAGGGCTGGAATAACAGGGTGCATTGGGTCAAATTTAAGGTTTATTGGCCATGCTGAGTGAGGAGGCTTGCACAGTGTCTCTTCTCTCCATCATTCACTGTCCTAAGAACTCAAGTTCACTATGTTCATCAAAAACAGCATGCAGGATAGTGACCCAATCTATTTCAGTCTCCCTGTGGTATTCTAATTTGTGTGAATATTATATCCTACCCAGTGTGTGTGTGTGGGGGGGGGGGAGTCACGTTGTGAACCACTAAGTCATTCGATTATTTCACTAAAGACAGGCAAGAGTCTGAAAATGGAGGGAATATGGGCTATGGCTTAAAACAAGAGATTCCTGGGTTCTAAAAACTGAATTAATATGCCTTGCTCTATTCCTGACTTGCAGTGTGACCTTGGACAAGTCCCTGTGCCTCATTTTACCCATCTGTAAAAAGGATAACAATACTAAAAGTAGCCCTCAGAGGTGTTGGGAGGCAAAATTATTTAATGTTTGTAAACCAGTTTGAAATCTTTATATAAAAGGCACTATATATAAAGTGGATTTTTTTTAAAAAAAAGTGTATATTATTGTTATTACTTATCACCCACAAGGCCTACTGTTCCCTCCATATTTTGTATACCTTTCTAATATTGGGTTGGCAGGTACTTGCAGAATTGGAAGCCACCAGATCATACATTCTTACGGTGAAATGGTAAAAGACTACAATTATTTAGACCTCATTTCTTCAGCCAATAAAAAGTAATGACAGTTTTATGTAGAACTATTAGCTGAATCCTTTCTTCCTCAGGTGCTCACACACAGAGTCTTCTTTCCCCCACCTTCTTATCCTAACACTCATCTGAATTTAAGAGCTGGAGCAAAATTTGAGGAACTAATTAAGATGGGTTTTTTTCCAAATGGGAAAGGGATCAAAGAGATGATACACTACTGAAGCAATTTTCTTTCATAGCATTAGTTAATTGTCACAGGATACAAGGCACTGATGCAAGAAGCCTTCTCGTACCACTTCAGTACCCACATTTTAAAAATGCCTACATTCTACTTGTATAATATGCACACACGTTCTCAGGCAAGTAATTGCAAAAGGACATATGCATTTGCTTACATAAACAGAGTATGTGCATTCATGTATCCGTTTATCTCACAGAACACGTTTGTATAATCCACTGATTGACATGTGTTATGTCACCCTCTGTGCCCAGTTCATAGAGGATATGGATCTATAACAGTTTTCAGCTAAAGAGTTCTTGAGTTCAATCTGTGGTAACTCACACCCTTAGCTCTGGAGAGCCTTCTTTCCATCAAGGTGATGTAAGCTATTTAAGTGAGGAATCATGTGTGGTTCAAAGTGGTGTAGGTCCACAGAACCACTGGATGAACTTCCTCTGTTCAGAAATAGGATGTAACTATTGCTCAGGGGTGTGTTATGTCCCACTTTGTACCTATTGCCTTGAGGACTTCAAGAACCTGGTTCTTTAGTCACCCTATACATCATCATGCTTTTAGCTCTGGAGGTTCACAGTTCAATTCCTGGTGTCAGCTAACATAGCAGCTATCACATGTGCACATTTTCAAGGAGCAATTTAGTTGTTAAATTGTTTAGAATACATTTTACCTGAAATTGTAGTCCATTACTTCACGTAATCCAAAGAAGACATTTCTCTCTACCCATACATGACATAGAAATCTTACCAATGTATTTTCCATTCTTAATGATGAATGCCATACAAATAATGAAGCCATTATATCTTCCATAAGATTCATCTAATGTTTACAATATGCCAGTGTAAGCAAAATATTAATTCGGACTGTCAAATAACATACCACTAATAATATATCCTAGAAAAATTCAAACAAAGAAAAGGTCAGAGATGCTTTACTATGCCCTTAATATTGTTAATTCCAAAAATGATGCATTCTTGTTCATGTAAATATATAAAATCTTTTTCTCATTATACTTGATGTATTGGTTTGGACATAAACATTGGAAATGTAAGAACATGTGTGTATCTACCTTCTCTTTCCATCCAAAACCCACTAGTCTGTCACTTCAGTATTTTTGTCTGAAAGTGAGCTATTTAAGAGGCTGCATGGCTGTTCGATAGGGCACTAGAGTAGTACTCTAGAGACCTGGCTTCTGTTCCCAATCTGCTGTGTGACTTTAGGAGTGTCACTTCACATCCCTCTGCCTCAGTTCCCAATCTTGTAAAGTTAGGATAATGATACTTTCCCCTCCTTCATGCTTTGAGGCCCATGGGTGAAAAATGCTATAGAAGAGTTAAGTATTATTATTTTTAACTTGAAGACTAATGGGGATATTCCCACCCTATCATATCACTATTCATTCTTGTCTTCTTGCTGTTAAAGTACCTAATGAGACATAGAGGGAGTGTGGTATGCGTGTTTCTATCATAAAACAGAGAATGATAGAAAAGCCTAGTGCTAATAGTCTTCCTTTCCAGAATACCAGAACAGTATGCCTGACATGCTTGAACACAGCCTCTTCTGAAGCTATTTTGAGTCATGCTGAATGACTCCAAAGGCTGGTGGTGATGGGAGGAACCCATGTGTATTTTCTGCTTTTTCCCTGCTCCTACTGATTGAAATGCATTCGGGTTAAATACATGTTTGGTGTCTAAATCTCAACCCACATTTCTATATTGCAAGAGAAAAACGGTGCATGATTAGGGAGAGAGGATAAGTTATAAGAGTCTTGAATTGGTTACTGTTGCTAGGGAAACCACTTCCTTGGTTCGTGCACATTCATCACATCTGTCTCTCTTAGTCTGCCTGGCTCTAAAACAACCTTACAGCTTGATGTTAGAAAGAAAAAAATAAACTACAAAATGATTCCGAATGAATGGTGGAGAAAAACAAATGAGCATTTCAAAGGCCCACCTTTTGTTTGTGACATTGTCTGAGGATTCTGCCTCTACGACCGTGGAGTAGGAAACCAATAGGTAGGTCAGGTTATTCCCTTTGACAAAATCCCTTAAAGTCTGTAAAGACTGGATCCACAAAGGGAATTAGGCACTGCTACACTCAGCATTGCAATGCCTAGCTTTCAGGCACCTAGAAAATCAGTGGAATCCACAAAGGCTGCATTAGGCACCAAGGGTCTCCATACAACACACAGGGAGAGATGGGTGTCTGAGAATGGGATCCACAAAACCTAGCATGCTAGGCAGAGAGCCACCACTGCTACCCAATGGGAGATGCCAATGACAGAGGAGTTCCCTCAGCCCCTGCCCATTTCAGGGAGTTAGGGACCTACGTTCAGGCAGTGGGATGTGGGGTGGCTATCTCTCTTGCAACCCACATTTGGGAACCGTTTCTCTCTTGAAGTCAGGTGCAATAGCCATTTCTTGTGAGAATGCCTTAGGTACCTGCCTAATACCACACAAAACAGCCGGGGGAGGCAGTGGCTTCCTTCAGAATCTTTAGCCAGTGGTTCAAGTGATCACTCAGCGGGATGTGGGAGACTCTGGTTCAGTGTTCCCATCTTCCTGAGGAGGGGAATGGATTTGAACAGGGATTCCCCACCTCTCAGGTGAATGCTTTAACCACTGAGCTATGGGATATTCTGAAGAGGGCCTCTCTCACTCCATTTTGGAAGCTGTTTCACTTTGTTATAAATAATTGGGCCTCAGAAACAGTGGTTAGGAAGTGGCGGGAAGCCCCTGTTCAAATTCCTTCTCCTCAGGAAGAGTGGGGAATTGAACTGGGATTTTCTATATCCCATCCGAGTCCCTTAACCAATGGGTTAAAGGTTGGGGGAGGCTGCCTCTCCCCCTCCGATGTTTTGTGTGGAGATAGGCACCCTCTGAGCACACCCACTGGATCAGGACCCACAGGCAAGCTAGGTGAGGGGACACCTATCTTCTCGTGATTTGAGGCTTGTGCTGGGGCTATGGCATGACAGACATTCAGGCTCCTGCCTGAGGCAGCAGTACACATGCCCAGAGGCAGAAACATAGGCATCTAGGGAACTTTTACACTGTAAATGCAGGTGCTGAGTGAGTTTAGGCACCTACAGACTTACACAGCAGCTGAGCAGGAATTTTGTGGATCACAGTGATGCCTAAATCTGGAATTTAGGTGCCTAAATCTTTGCGGATCTGGTTCTAAGTTCTTTCTCCAAACCAGAAACTCTATAGCATTCTTAATTAGCAACAATAATTCTTCATCATCTCAGCTACTTTTGTCTCCAATATGTCTCTGAATGATTAAACAGTAGATGGATGGGTCGGTGAGGACAAAAAAATAGTATTTTCATGGTGCATGCTTACAAGTTGCAATTTACATCATTTTGATTGACACAGCTATCTCAGACATTTAGCTGTAACATCCTAATAGTATGTTGCTTGCATTTAAGACATGTTTTAGAATGCATCTATCACCAAAGGCTCTCCAGTTTATTGCTGATGGTGTATGTGAGAGAGATTAATGAGATCTATAGGAGTATGAGGTATGGGGAGCCTCCATGGGACATGTAAGAGAGAGATTTTGGGTAGGGGAGGTTGTCACTTAATGTGTTTTGAAGCAATAATAGATTTGGGTTCCGTTACTTTGAGATTTGACTGAAATTCAGGGTGGTCCTCATTTTGTCAACTTAGTTCACTGATGATTTCCCTACAATATAGAACGCTAAAGTATGACGTAGGACTTCAGCACTGATCAAGAGGGAAAAGATTTGGATTAACTTTTGTAACAATTGGGAGATGCTAAATCAGATTGTTGTCAGATGATGCAAAACCACAACAAACATAATGCCTAAAATCAAAGTCTGATTCATAATCCAGGTCAAGCACACTTTTAATTACTCTCTGACACTTGGGGAGTTTCAGTGCCTTAAAATCACACCAAACCTTTCACACTTGCTACATCTTTTCTCTCTGCCCTATATTAGTCTTCCTCCATCTGCAGTACTCATTTAGACTTAAATATTGCAGGGCACTTTAACTCATTTAAGGGTTGAGCACTTTAAGATAATGCTTTCTAATTATAAAGATAAGGCAAAGTTTTCCATCTGCTTTTTTTTTTTTTTTTTTCCTGCTGGGAAAGCTTGTCCAAGCTCTCAAAGAATTTGTAGCACAAAATAATGGCATTCAGAAAGCCAGGCCTTAGGCTGAGCTTCAGTTGATTAATTTAGCCTCGTTTACTGTTTACAAAATGTCCATGAGTAGCTTATGATTTTCTCTGTTTTGATTATTCTAAATCAACCACTGAATAATTTCTACAGATAATGAATGGTCTGTAGACTGCTCACAAGAAGTTCACTGAGAGTGTTTGATATTCAGCATAGAAATGGTGTTGGTTAGTTTTGATGGGACACAGGTCACGTGGCCAAATTTCTGTATCCAAGTTGGAAGATGGTAACTCTTAGAATCAGATTTCCAGTATGAATACTAACATTTATTAAATCTAAATTCTCTTTTTGTGAATACCGTACAAACATTCCTCCCAATAAACTGGTTTTCTAGAATGTCTGTGGCAAGTGTATACAAAAGACACATAAGCAAAACTGAAGCAAATTTGGTTCTTAATTCAAAGAAATATTCTTGTGTGTTTCCAAGGCCACACTTATAAATATCTTTTCCCATTGCAAGAATTTTCTTGCTGCCTCCATTTTTAATCTCTGATATGTGCAGCCAAATGTACTCACACTAGACTGCCAATGAGCAGGAACTGTTTTACCCCTTTGGACGCTACTTTCTATTTATGCATCTCTTTCCTTAGAAATTGTTCTCTGGTAATATATATACTTAAACATATGATCTTGGTCAAATTTCTTGTAAATTCTGTACATCAAACCTTCTGAAGTAGTAACTCTTGAAATATAGTCATATTAATAATGAATAATATTCATTAATGAGTGGTGACAATTTATATCAAGTTCTATTGAAGAGATAAATAATAAAATCTTACACCTTTGTCCAGTACAAAGCAGGCTACTGTCCTACTCATTGTGCTCACACTTAATAAGTTTTGTCCATTCTGAAAGGTTTTACTGTTGCAAGAGGTTTAAGAAATATTCCCTATACTTAAAACTAGAGACTACAATGTGAGCCAGTAACACCCTACAAAATGGATTTTTTTTAAAGTGCAACCAACCACTGTAATTAGGAAACTACTTCACTTTTAATGCAAATAACTGCTAAGGGTCACCTTTCAAAGCCCTTACATTTTTCAGGCATACAATACATTTTATTTTGCTATGGGAATAAAGTACTTTTTATAAACCTACCTTCTGACCTGCTGCTGCAGTCAGACTGAGTGAGAGAGCAGAGACAAACACTGCCACTGAAGACAGTTTGGGGCCAAGTAACCCCTCATCACTGACTGCTTATTAATTATGTTCCTTGACAAATTTAATTCTGTGAACTGGGTCTGGCAGATTGGCAGACTTTTGTACTAGCACTAGGGTATAGTAAGGGTGTGAAATGACAGAGATAAAAAATATGCATTTACTGGCTGTGATATATCTAGTATACTAAAGTAAAACTAACTTTACAGTTTAATTTTGTCTATAGCTGTATTAAAAATGTCAGTAGACTCAGTGCATCATATTGTTTTCACAGGTTCAAGATGCATTTAGATGTCGATTAAGAAACTGCCAAGATCCAATCAATGCAGATTCCTCGAGCTCTTTTCCTAATGGACATGCTCAAATCATGGTGAGTTTTTATTTTATCCTGGACTTCTAATTCATTGTCCCTAGCCAAAATAAAAAGATGACCATACATTGCTGTACATGTCAAGTGCATGTACATGAAATATTAATACAGTTCTTAAGTACAAGTCTGATTTCAGCTCCTGAAATTTCTTAGAAAAGTTCATCTTGTTGGTTCAGTGGTCTGTTGAATGGTGCTATTATGTGCTGAATCTCTGAATACCAAGGTTCAAGAGCAGCTGAGACTCTGCCTTTGTGGGCAGCTGGGACTACAGTGTTGTGTAGATGATGTTTTCAGTCTCAAGGATGAGTGGTGAAGTGTGAAACATACTATCTACTGAATTTCTGTACCCACTAGTTTCTGCTTGCAGAGCAGTGTTGGAGTCTGGGGGGACTTAAGAGGCTTCCCGCCTCCTCAGCTTCAAAGCAAATGCATCTATTATTTCAATTGAGGAGACAGTAGTGGGCATTCTACAAGGGAAAGAACTAGCTAGAGTTAAGGAGTCAGTGAAAGTTAGAGTTGCCAGTTTTGGTTGGACATATTCCTGGAGGTTTCATCACATGACATAATCTTTAATTAAAGATTAATCTTTAATTCCTGGAGACTCCAGGACAAGCTTGGAGGATTGGCAACCCTAAAGTATTAGGATTTGCTAATATCCTTAGGTGCAGTTTAGTAGCCAAATACTTATCCCATTGATTTCAATGGGAACAGGATCAGGCCCTAGATGATGCAAGGATCTCTTAGCAAATGCCCTTGAAAGAGCTGTTTGAGCGGAGGAAAATCAATGTTGAGATGTCAGGAAAAAGGATAAAATGACCCTTTCTGAAAAAAGAAAATTTGCTGCTTGTATTAGATACACGTAAATAAACTCTGAGGAAACTATGAAAGCAAAATTGAAATGCATTTAAGCTCTATATCAAGTTAAATAGTATTTCTTTCACTGTGATGGAGTGACCATAGATTCTTAAATGTTAAAGCATCATCCTTAAACCTGGCAGCATCTTTACCCCACTTTGAAATGAATAATAGCCATGTTCACGGTTGGAGGCGGAGGGGGCTGCAGAACTTACTGTGGTTGCATTAGAAGCAGAGATATACAGAATGCTATATAACAAATACCAAATTTAATAAGAATGTTTCAGATAAAGTGAACTAATTTGATTAAGGTTATTAATGGTAATGTGTGTTGCAGGCTATTTTCTGTATTCCTGTTTATACAATCACTATGAAAAGCTTTTTCGACAATAACCCTACTATGATATGTAGAAGTTATTTTTCCATGTAAATATAAAATTACATACTGTATCATCTTATTAAAATTACATACTATATTTCCATCTATTTTATTTTATTTTTTGTGGTCAGGCAGCATACTTTGAAAACAACCCACTTATACTTTAGGAAAAATTGTATTATTCTGCTGTTGTAAAATAATAAACTCCACCTTCCCAGCAACAAGAAACCACTTTTAAGAGACTGTGATTCTGTAAGTAGGACATTTTGGAAGCACTGGTTGGCAAAAGGTATTGTGGTTTGGTTTTCATTTAATAATGGTTGTCTTGTTTCATTGTTTCTTGTTACAGACAGATTTTGAAAAAGATGTGGACATTGCTTGTCGGTCAGGTAAGGATACTGGAACAATATGTAGTCAACCAAAACAAAACAAAAAATGAAGAAGATGTGTACTAGTGTCACTGTGAAGTAAAAGGAAGAAACAGAAAAACTATGAGGTTTTACATGGTTACAGAAAAATATCTTTTCTAATTGCTTTCATTGTCAGAAGACATGCTGCTATATGGATAAATGTAGTTCATTATCAAAGCAAATTGTGTAAGAGTCTTTTTAACAGGATTCAGGTAATTGATAAGTGTCCCACAGGAATTTTTATATTTTAGAACACAAATGGATTTGGTGATAAAATCATCTTCATGCATACAAGAATTTTCTTCACCCCAGTAAACATGCAAATATCAAATAGCCATACAGCTAGCAAAGCACATTTTTGGTTAGATATAGGGCATTTGAAAACATGCCTATAATATATAGTAGCGAAAACAATCAGTAAGTGATCTAAAGGGCCTGACTTTTCTCTGGATCTAACTAACTAAAGTTTATTGTAGTTTAAGCAGAACAACAACAAAAAAATAAAAATATATTTTAATTTCATATAATAGGTACACATTTTATTCTATTTCAGTAATCTGTACTTTAATTGGCTCCATTTCTGTCTGCTTCTGCTACTTAAAAATACTTGTCTTCAGCAACTTACTCAGACAATGTAGTTTAAATCAAATACGATGAAAAATTAAGGGTCTTTATAACCCATTGGGAATTTTAAGCTTTAGAGTCCCTCCATGTATTTTGTCACAATAGAGTAATAGTTCTTCCTTATTAACTAATGTTCATTACTGCTGATGTGTTTTGAAAGAAGTAAGGCAATGGAATTTAAAAACAAATACATTCCTCCTACCTTCCTAATGGAAGGATAAGTTCAGACTTAATCCATGAGCTGCACACTTCATCAGCTTTGTAGTACAGAAAGTCATGTCAAGGACACGCTTAAAGAAAGATATTTTTAATGCAGACATGAATGGACTTCACCATGTAAAATTAAGTGATTTAAATTCAATTTCCTGTAATGAAAGATTTAGTAAAAGGTGACTGGGTGAGCTGGCATGACATGTGTGGTTAGAAACAATCTAATAATCACTTGCATTTCCTAAAATGAGTTCCCCCCCCCCTTTTTTTTTTTTCCATTTTTGCTAAGTAATGCTATTGGGTAGTTGAAATGCCCCAATTTCTCACTTACATTTTCTTGCTTTAGGGCAAATAATTCTTGAAACATTACAGACAATCATAGATGATTTAACACAGGGGGCTGCACTGGTGAGCTGATTACTACTGTATATCAGTGTACTGATACACACTGTAATATTAGAGCCACCATGAACTTCAGGACACAGGAAAAGGAGTAAATGCATTTATGGGTATTTCTGTACCTCTTATTGTCTAGCTCACAAAATCTTAATTTTGCTGCACATGCTTAGCACTATTGTGTTTAAATCCATTCCTTTAAATGGGGGGGAAATGCTATACTTGTGCTAGAGTCAAAGATTCGTGGCAGTTGGATATTTTAAATTTATCTTTCTTATTTTGCCACTCATTTTCCTTCAAGTCCTGAAACAAAGTTTTCTTTTTCTTCTTTGACTGGAGAGACCTTCACTGAAAGTGGTGAATGACTGTTTTATTAGCCATGTTTATATAAATCTATAGACTCTTCAAGTGCACCAAAACATGTTTATTTCATATAAACAGGCTTCTTTGCCTAGTTTGACCATATGCTGCATGTATTCAGAGATGAATTTAATACAGGAGAGTTACAAAATTCAGCAGAAAAGAACATTTAGGAGAAAAGTCAGGGGAAGACATGTACACAGTTAAGGAGATCATTAGGATGGATTGATGAAAAGATCTAGCAGCACAATCTGTCTTACGTTTTCCAAGAGGTTACACAGAGTTGATAAGGGCTGGGCAGATGTCATAGTGTATTGGGGTTTTTTGGAAGCCCTTAATCAAGTTCCACATGGCAGGCTTCTGCTTAAGCTTTAGGTTACCTAAGGTCTATCACAGAATGTAGAAATAGATAAAGGGCTGTTTTTAATTTATATAAATGATCTAGGCTTAGGGAGAGATCCAGGTCAGCTATATACTGTAGTTTAAAAGAAACTGGTTAAATAAAAGCCCATTCAAACTAATGTTTATGAAATAAAACAAAGTTATTAAATGGATAGAAAAAGATATAAGGAAATACACTGGTGAAAGGAACATAGGTAAACAAAATCATAACAATGTAAAATAAGCAGCAGCAAACATAACTCCTTGTTATGAGAATCCTGTTCTGTAATTCACAGTTCTACATAAGGATATTGGACCATGCAGAGCAGCTACAATAACAGGAACACTTTCTAGGATTTCACTAAATGATGATGAAGAAGAGAAAGGAGCAAACCCTGAAGGTATGAGCTATTCAACCCTGCCTGGAAGCATCATTTCCAAAGTCATCATTCAGCAGCCCTCAGGCCTCCACATGCCTATGAGCATGAGTGAGCTGGCCAATCAGTGTTTGAAAAAAGACAACAGTGAGTTGCGGCGGACTGTGTATTTATGCACTGATGATAACTTGAGAGGTGCAGATATGGACATAATCAATCCTCAAGAACGGATGATGGAAAGTGACTATATTGTCATGCCCAGAGGTTCAGTAAACACCCAGCAATCATTGAAAGATGAGAGCAAATTGAATATAGGCATGGATACCTTGCCTCATGAAAGGCTGTTGCACTATAAAGTTAATCCGGAATTCAACATGAATCCCTCTGTAATGGACCAATTCAATATCAATTTAGATCAGCATCTTCCCACCCAGGAACATATGCAGAATTTGCCCTTTGAGCCCCGTACAGCAGTAAAGAACTTCATAGCCTCCGAGTTGGATGACAGTGCAGGATTAGCAAGAAGCGAAACTGGATCCACAATATCAATGAGTTCTTTAGAGGTCAGTGATGCATAAGGAAATTACATGTTCTGTTGTTCTAATTATATGGCAACATAATAAGTCATGGCTCCTTGACTACAGCCAGTGTTTATGTTTGAGGGTACAGCTAATGTCTTAATTAAGATTAAATTACTGTTTGAAAACAGGCTTTGCTTATTCTATTCCTATAAAACAATACTGATGATGTTTAGAATTGGAATAAAAATCAAAGTAAAGTTTAGCGCCTTCAGGATGGAATGATATAATCTTGGAGTTTCAAAATTCCACCTGCCTTGCCACGAATGTCCTGACCTGCAGGATGAATTCTATTAAATAACTCTGAGTTCCAGTGGGAAAAAAAAACCCTTTCCTACACGATAACATTTTAATCACTGAACTTACTGGTATCCTCAAACAATGTATATTATTCATTATTTATTTACCTCATTAAATGTGCATAATTCTTTACCAGCAATTAAGGACAATGGGCTTGATTCTACTCTAGTGTAAATCAGAGTAACTCTCCTAAGTAGCATTCCATGAAGTGACCTAATTTGCATGTACAGGTGCCTGTTTGTGCCAACATGTGTAGAATTTGCTTTGTGCAGCAGGTGCAGGTACATTTCTTGCACACTTTGCTCAGCTGTCTTTCTGGCTATTAAATTGTTCTGGAAATCATTACTGGAATCTGTCTGTAGGATTTAAACATTATAGAAAATTGCATGTGAAAACGATTTGCTTGTTTATTTAACATCTAAGGATCAAATACTTCAGTTCTTAAAAAGTCTTTACTTATGCAAAACCAATATCAGTGAGGTCAGTAGGAGTTTTTATGAGTGTGTGGATTAGAGAATTTGGGCTGGAGATCAGAATTTTGTTTCTCTCATCAAGAGCTTTGAAAGCAAAATATTTCCCTCACTCCTTATATTGTGTTCATAATATCCACAACTCTTGCATGAGAAACACAGATTAATTAAGTAAATTTCAAAGAAAGAAGATGAATTTTGGGGTCGGCAGGTAAGCCAAGTATTGGCTATTTTTTGTAAGGTGCATTAATATGTAAATGTATAGGTAATCTTGGGACACATTTTCAAATGGACTTCTTAAAATTGCATTTTGCACACACGTCCAGTTGTATGCATACATTAGTTAGATAGACATGAAGTTACCCGATATGCATGCATAATTCCAGCTTTGGTGGGCCTAGTGCCATATTTGAAAATATGCCTTGAAGTCTATGAGAATGTTGGCTTGCATCTTTAGAATCCAAAAGGTTTATTTCTTTTATAAAAGCTTTTCACTTCACTTGTAAGATGTGTTACTGACACTGGGTCTGATTTACCACTCCGTTACACCAGTTTTATACTATGTAACTACACTGAAATCAAGAGTGATGATTAGGGTTATTATAATATATGTATTCTCTCTTATTAGGGCAACCACACAGGATCATTCTGATACATATTTGCAACTTTGTACAGTTGCATTAGCAGTTCAGAGTTCTATATGTGAAAGGAGTTCGTGGCTCCTAGCAGGTACCTAGCCAACAAGAAAAAAATGTGCGTGTGTTTGTGTGTGTGTGTGCACTGCACGTGCACGCACGTAACATATATGGAATAGTAGTAGAGGCAGATTCCTACAAATGCCATTGCTTAGACTTGACAAGGTTGTTGAATCTTTACTCATGTAAACCCAAATTAAAGTAGAGATTGGGGGAGAGGTCCTTCCTCAAAATTTTTGAAATATCCAGTGCCACTTCCTTCATTTTAGAAAACTTTAAGACATTTCAAAAGATAGATTCAATGCAAAACTTTGTATCAGGTATTATTGATGCATCTTTCCCTTCACTGGGGAGAGGGGAAATCTTTCTTTCCTTTCTTTTAGACAAAGCATGCAAATAGATGATACCTAACTGAGAAGCCCATCTTCTCCCATCAGGATCTGTTGCTTCTCTTCTCCATCCATAGGAAAATCTGGGAGCCCCAGAAGCTTCTCTGCCAGGCATCAGGCTCCTCCGAAGGCTCCCACATCAGGTTCCCCTATCACTAGCAGGAGAGGAGGGGGATGCCTTAAGTCAGAAAGAGAAGGAGGAGCTCTTCTTCTACATTCAGTGTAGGATAGGGAATTGTGTTCCCCTGCAGGCCTCCATACTTTAATCCTCAGCATCATGATAGTTGCTCTGTAATCACTCTGCAAATGTGTTTTTACCATGTCATTCTATAGTAGTCAATATTTAACATGTAAGTGAAGTACACCTGGGTGATTTCTGACGTGTTAATTCTAAACATTTTAAAATTTAAGATCGGTATTTATTGAGCACATAATAAAGGGAAGAAAGTTTTTAAAGCAGTTAGGGAAATGGTATAACTGGGAAATTATTTACCCTGCTACAGGAATAATGTTAGATATCATAGGCCCCATTTTCAGAGGGACTCAAACCAATTTCTGATTTTGTGGGTGCAGTTTTTCACCTGCTGATACTTACACTCATCAAGAATTATGGGTGTAATTGGTTCCAACCAATTGTGTCCCAAAATAGCTAGTCTGTATACCTAGTTGCTATTATTTGTTCTCTCAATTTATTGTGGGCACAAGTACTTGTGGGTATAAAACTGAACCTGCAGAAGTAGGGGACATTTCTGAAAATGTAGGCCTTTAGCTTTAAGTGCTCTCACAAAACAAAACAAAAAACAATTCACTTGAAACTCATTTCCATTTTATTTCTGAAAAATCAGAATCTCAGACTTCATTGACTGAGTCTCTTACATCATACATGTATGCGTGTCCTCACATAAAATATTCATCACACTTGGAAAATTGAGATTTTTGTGCTAACACTCTTACAAAGTCTGCAAAATTCCTGATTTTCCTATATTTACAAATCTCAAAAATGTTCCACAGTTACATCGATGGGCATCTGCTTTATCCATTAGAACAATTCACTTCAAAAACTGCTTTTATGTGATATTAAGGTTATGAGACCTGTATCATAAAATCCTAACCAGTTCAAAGTTAAGGCTGAGATGTGAGGTCATAAGTATACTCTCTCATACCTGGGCATTGCATTGTATGATGCCTGGAGATGACAGTTTTAGGAGATAGCTGTAATATTCAGGCATGCTGGAATTTCCTAGCTTTTGCCTCTTTGTGTCACAGACTTATTTCCAGATCTGCTTCTCTAGTTAGATAGTCCTTTACAGGTGATGTATTTATGTACAAATATTACCCAAGCACACACGTACATGTATGACTTTGCAGATTACCAAGGTGCAATCTAATGAGGTTTCACTCCATACAGTATTGGTATTATTATAGACAAAGGCGGACATACTAGTACACCATGGTGGTTCTTACAGGGAATAATTTAACGTCTTGCTTATTTCCTGCACCTTCTTCATATGCATGGATTAAAGTTGGCTGTAAAGTGGGCATCAAAGTGGCTTTCAATGTGCTTCTTCAGTTCAGAGTGTTTTGGTTTTAATCAAGAAAGCACTCTGAATGTCCTCTTTTGGAATGGTTTTTGTTTTGAAAGTGCACACTCAGAGTGCTGTGCTCATTAAAACTAAATTACTTTGAAGTGAGCCAGTGCAGTCCCATCCACTTTGACACAACGGGGAAGGAGGGGGTTGGAAGTCTAAATGCAGAGGAAGCAGCAGATCTATGGAAGGGGCAGAGCACCTGCTCCCCAAAAATGCAGGGAGAACTGGCACGAGCATCTTAGTGGAGCAGGAACGGCTGCTTCTTTTAGAGGAATATAGAGAAGGAAAGAAACACTGTACTTGATTTGTTTCAAATGAAAAGGGAAAAAAGGATATTTAGAAAGAAAAAGACCAAAAAGGAAAAAGGAGAGTAAGAGTTGAAAAAAAATAAAAAATGAAAGTAGAACATGCAGGAAATTGTATTAACAAGGAAAAAGAAAGACTGTGCTCTGGTAGATGACAAAAGGATAAACAGTCAAAGAAAAGGAGCAACTCTAATTTAAAAGAGAATTTGGCAGACAAGTAAGAAACTGTTGTATTCTCTTTTCAATATTCTCCTCTAAACGAGAGGACCTAGTGTGGTGCTTTGGCACATAAATGACTGGAATTCAGTTCCCAATCTCTCATTCCCCTGTATTCATTTTTCAGGTCCCAGTCCCTCATTCTTCAATCTGAAATTTCTATAGAGACAGGCACACTGCCATAAGTGGGTGGCACTTGGTTATATCACTAAAATATCACTTCTGACTCATTAATGAGAGGCATTAACATATCCCAAAGGGTAGCTCCTTCCAGGCCTCCATAGTCAAAGATCTGATGTGGGGCCTCAGAAGGGGAGCATCATCACAGACAGGAAAATATGAGAGAACTAAAAAGATAGTGAAGGAGCTAACAACTTGAAGCAGGGAAATAATAAATGGAAAGACAGAAGAGAAGACAGAGGAAAGGCAAAGTCAGAGACACCAGAAAGGGAAAGGGAAGTTCAGGGGAGGCTTAAAATTAAGGAGGCAGAAACAGAACATTGAAATCAAAATTAAAGAACAAGGTTAAAACCATATGTGGTAGCACGAAAGGAAAGAAAGAGATAGAAGAAATACACCACCAAAACAGCATTTCTTGTCAAGCAAAGACTCAGTCATCAAGCAGTTTAGGAGCAATAAGGTAGTCTCAAGTCCTTTTGACCTATGATATGAGAACTGAAGCAATAATTGGGAATAGAATGAGAAGAGCATCATGGGAGTTTCTGCTTTAAAATGCACCCAGATTGCATCAGTTTTTCAGGACCACCCTTACATAGATTTATCTTTCTTTCCTCCTTCCATTGTCAATCATGTGCCGAAGCAGTGCTGCTTGCCAGTTCTGTGACTCTCAGACTTAATGAAAGCCTAAGTCTATTATAGCTCCTGCTTTATTTGATTTGTTGGATGGATCTTGAGTTCCTCCAGTTCCAAAACTGCCACTACATCATTTTATATAACCTTTATAAAGGTGGAAGTTGAACCAGGCAACGAGAGGGCAGTAATTGAAGGTGTATTGAACTGGAATTCTAGTCAACACCCTGGAGAATAACATGTATTTGAGACAGTGTTTTACATGTACCTATTTTAGCTGCATTTGATATTTAAGAAAAATACATATTTTCAGTCATGTACTAAATTAAGAAATGCTTATACCTTCCCCAAAAGAGCATAGCAGCTTCAAAACAGGTGTTTATAGACTATTCAGTAAATGTGTGTGTAGGAGCTGTTATCAAAAGGAGCCCTAGTTCACAGCTATTTTGATCTACTGGGCATGAGGCCTTGTGGGTGTTGCAAGTGTGTTCTGTGCTAAAATTGCTAGGAGACATTCAGCACTCAAAATTCCCACACTTATGTGGTTATGCACTTTTTTCACACAAAATTACTGCCTTATGACTCACTGGTATTAAAGACTAATAGCCTGTACAACCTTGTATTCAAAGCTAAGCTATTTTTTTCACTAACATGAACACGAATGGGCATTTTAAAAAATCAGAACTTCTATTCATGCTGCACTTTTATATCTCCAAAATGCCAAAAGAGATTTTCCTTTAATTTTGTAGGTAGAAAAAATCCTCCCTTGGGCTACAATGTTGTATGTCACGTTTAATCTCAGAGTGAATTATCAACTGCTGATAATAAGGATTTATATTAATGGAAACATGGAGATAGCCTTCACTATTATATCTCTGGTTTCAATTATACTTTGCACTGCATAATATCTCTTCGGGAGTTTAAGTAATTAATCAGGTAGCAGTATAATGCAAACTAGAATAAGAAGCAAACCGGGAATTCATCTTTTTTACACAGATGGAGAGGGATTATATTAGTCATTTAGTGGGAGCAGTGCCTTCCTGGTGCCAGCAAAGTAGTGCATGTTGGTGTATGGAAATTATCTTTCAGCACTGTTCTATTTTTTCCACCAATGAACAGAGTTAAAAGTTATTCTGGAATTATACAGAGAAGCTATACCCGATTAGTACAAAACACAACTGGTTTAAAATGAATTGCTGCTGCAGACTTCCTTTCCACAGAATTTTACTTTGGTTATAATATAAGGGCTTTTTCCTGTGATGTGGGTTTTATCTCTGAAATCAGACAGTCAGAGAAAGTAGAGATGGAAAAGACCCACCAGATCACCTCCTGTCAATGCAGGAATATTTTCTACAGTATTTTCCTCCAACACCTTGCCCAACCTAATGTTCAGTTACTCTACTGATGGGCATCCCACTGCTTCCTTTAGGCGATCATTCCCTGGTCAAATGAACTTCACTACTGGGAATGCTTTCTTGATAACCAGTATAAAATTGCCTTAATTTCATCCCATTATTCCTGAATTATAACTTCTCAGACAAGTTCTTCCCCAACTAGCCTCTTTCATTATTTGGTATTTACACCCAAATACTTCTAGACTGTGATTATGTATTCCAACTCCACCACCACCACCTCACCCACTGTTCCACCAAAGTACATAAACTTTTTTGCCCTTTCCTTTTAAATCACTCTTGCTAGCCTCTGAATGTTTTTCATTGTCCTTTTCTGAATTGTTTCCAATGTATTGACATCTTTCTATTACTGACAGGCCCAGAGCTTTATGCAATAGTCTAGGTGCAATATCACCAGAGTTGCATAGAGAGCGACTTACACCTCCTTGGGCCAGTATATACAGCCTTGACTTTTTTTGATGGCATATTGAATTGCAAATTGATACCCAGCTCATTGTTTGCTATCACCCCTGGGCTTTTTTACTCATTACCATTTCCCAGCTCTCTTTCTGCCATTGAATAGCTGCATGCCTTCATGTTCAATATTTTAGATTGAATCTGATTTTGTAATTTTTGCACCCCTCTAGGACTTTGTTTTTACTTCTCCATGCTCACTATTTGCAATACGTTTGAATTTATATTATTTACATATTTTGCTTCATGCGAAGGTTACTTATTCTTCCAAATCATTAATAAAAGATACTACATGAAGCTGAGGCTAACACTGATCCTGGAAAACCCCTCTGGCTCTCATTGTAAAGTTTATGTTGATTAAACTGATACTCAGTTTTACTGGTGAATACTTGCAATTACGCTAAGAAGAGACCCACCATGGACCACCTTCATCAAGCTATGCATTTACTGGCTACCAGTTTTTTTTTTTCATTAGCCCATTAGGCTTTTGACTTCCATGAATTTAATTTGTTGAATGAGCTAGATGGTTGCCTAGATCTATAGGACCACGAAGGTGCATATACAAACCCCTCTTCTCTAGCCAACTCAGAAACCACCCTGGAAAATCATCCTTTTAGTTGATTTAAGAAAGAAACTATTTTTGAGGTTGTTAGGTTACTTATGGAACCTAAACATGCCAGTAATCTTGAGGTGGATTGGCAGTTTGTGTTGGTTTTTCTGTACCACATATGTGAACCAGAGAAAATGGAAGTAGAAATAGTGGCATCCAGAAATAAAAGCTTCTGAGATAGCAGATCCAAATTCCTTAAGTCAATGTAAAGACTCCTGATCACTCCAATGTAAATTGGATCAGGCCCTTAAACATATTTGCCAGTTCCAAAATAACATTAAAATTGTTCGGTGTTGCCAGTGTGATAGCTGATAGGACCTGACCTTCTACCTGTTGATGTCATTGGCCGAACTCTAATGGACTTCAACTCAAAGCACAACACTATTGCTGCTCTGACCTATGACAGCAGATCATGTCTTTGATGACTTTAGGGAAATAGGCTCTGGCTGATCACCATATGCAGCCCTGAAAACTATAAAGTAAAAGCACAAAACTAATATTCTTGACTGTACAGTTAAAAATAAATGTCCTCATTCTGGTTGGACTGCAGAAGAATTTTGTTTGACATAAGTACACAAAATAGCCTGCTGAGTCACAGTGCCAAGGAGATGTGATGTAAAAGCAGAAATGCTACTGTGACATCTATCCAATCAGATTGCAGTAAAGTATGGTTTAGTGTTTTGCTCACATTTGAAGTGAACAGTAGAGTTATGTGCTTAAACCTAATCACCCATCTCTGCTTATAGGTAATGCCAGAGTACACATGCTGCCCATGAGCAGACTTGCAGGCAAAATGCAAAATGGGTTTTAAATCCTCCATTTTTCTAAATCATGATTTCTTGCAAACCAGGTCTCTAAACTATATTTGATTTAGCACCCTCATTCATGCAGTTCAGTGAAATCAGGTTTATTACTGAATTGTGTCTCAAAACTAGTCTTTTTTAGGGACAACTACTCTAAAGTTTACCTCACGAATGAGCCTTTTTCCTTTTGTGACCACATAGCCAAACATAATACTAAATATTCTGAGTGTCCGCAAGTCCTTGAGAGCCCTGTTTGTGTTTTGGGGGTATATAAATCTCTTGAGGTACTAGTTCATTTTAGAATGATTATAGTCTCTCTGATTTTTTTTATCACTGTTGTTCTAGGTTGTTGGGTTTTTTGTTTTGTTATTGGTGCTGAGACACATTTTTTCCAATTAGTCTTTAAATATCCTGGTTAATGTGGGAGGTAAAAGATACTATACAAAATGACATTTTGTTGTATTGTATAACAGTAAATACATCACAATTGAAGAATCATTTCTTTTACATTCAGATTCCTGGACTAATATTTGTCAGAAATGTAAACTAGTTTGAAGTTGTTCTCTCCAAACGAAGTCATCATTGCAAACAAGCTGAAGCTTGTATGGAAGATATAGCTGCCATTGGCTTGATTCCTCTGTTACTAAGACCAGTGTAAATCTGGAGTAACTATATTGAAATCAATCTGGTGAGAGAGAAGAACCAAGTTCTGGGTGTCTCTATGATCCCAAAGTGATAGGTTCCTTATAAATATAGTCGAGATCATGATATCCAGCCACACAACTTACTGAATGAGGAGCCTGATTACATGCAGAACTCCCTGTGAAATGCAGTTTCCTCTTATTCCATAGGAAAAACTATCTAATTTCTAACAAACTGTTCATCATATCACAGATTATTCTTTAATTGTTAAAACAAAAAGTACATCTTTCTTAAGAAATCGTTAATATAAATATTCAAAAGGAAACACCAGGGTTATTTAAACTAATGACTATGATTGCATGAATAGACCCCATGTTAATACACCTATTATTTTCTTTCCTTTTCTGATGCTTAACAGAGAAGAAAATCACGTTATTCGGACCTTGACTTTGAAGTAAGTTTAAGTTTAAGTTATTCCTGCTTATTAAAACTATAGTAATATAAAGTTAATATGAAATTTCAGTTTAAACCACATGATATAGTAGATATTAATATAATGGTTTAAATGGGTGCAGTATAATATATGATGGGAGTTTCATTAAAACTACTTTGGCAAAAGTTACTTGTAAAACATTCTAACATCGAACCACCGCATAATACAAATGAACCATCATGGCTTCTGTTCTAAGTTCTCTACCATTTCAATTGCACATATTTTTTCCTTTGTGTACATCTATTAATTTCTCCAGTGATCGTAGATGACAATTGTCTATTTGAAAAAGTTTATCTCTTTTGTTTGATAAGTGGTGTTGTCACAGCCAGTCTGCTTCCTTCCACAAATTCTCTATATGAGAGAGCCCAATCTCTCATTTTCTTTAGGATTCTTCTAGCTTCTGGGACCTAAATTTTCAAAACTGGTCAGTGATTTTGGGAACTTGAGTTGAAACACCTTAAAGGGGCCTGACTTTTCAAAGATGCTGAGCTACCGCACTCTGAAAACAGGCCCCCTAGGTGTCTCAAGTTGGATATACAAAATTTGAGACACACAAAATCTGTAGTCCTTGTTGGAAATGTAGGCTCTGGTTGTTTAGTTAATGCAAGGACTTACAGGCACAAACATTTTGGTGAAGATATTTATCTTCCTATTTATTTGTATGGTTGCTCTAAGTGACTACTCTGTATAGTCAAACTCTATAATCAGCAGAATATTAATGATTTATGGATTTTTGGTTTTTGCAAAAGCTGTCTTGTTCATGCTTATTAATAATTTGATGTAATTCATTATGTGTTTCTCCAGTGAAGCCTCTCACACAGTTTGCATGGAACCTTACATACTTAGGACCAAATTTTAATATCCAGTGAGATCCACATATCAACTGTGACTTGAAAAATCATTGTCTAGTGGATTTTTCTAGTCATGCATTGAAACATAACTTGGATCAGAAGTCAGAATCTGGCCTGCAGTTACTGATACAAAAACTATGGCCGTTCCTTTATTATCTCATCTTGTGAATCATTCAGTATATAATGCTGAGCATTCCAGAGTTTTAGGCTATCAAAGTGTGAAATTCTAAGCAATAAATTATGTGTTCAGAGATCCAAACCAAAATGATTTGAATTATGAAAATCTTTAACATTTGAAAATTTTAAAGCACAGTATATATTGGATGCCATACTTTTTAGTGTTTCATTCAGGAATGCTCCATGCAATGGAGACAAGTTGGTCAGGCCTCATAGTTAATGCAATTGAGTTGTTCAGTTAGAGGAAGGAGTCTACTTCTGTCTTATGTATGAAAAATACAGTGTGTACTCCCAAAAATTATAGCACTTACTGTTTGAATGCAGAATGAATTTTCTCAGAATTTACAAATGAATCCATTAATTAGTGTCAATTCAAATGTATTTAAATATGGTTCCACTAAAAATACAATTTAGCTTCAGGCTTGTTTTCCCTCAAATGATCTTAATAACAGACTAATATAGCCTTCAAATTCCCAGATAGTTAACACTTGTTGAAATCTTTTGTATAAACTAGTTTTGAAGAAATTAGGTTGTAATTAAGCTGTTATTAATGATTGTGGTATCTAGGTCTTATGTTTACACAGAATCTAGACAAGCATAGGTCAACAGCTCAGATCACCCTTAACTGGGGCACTGCAATATCTGAGATAACTCAGCCAATCAGTTCTGACCTGTGGTGATATATGAGGGAAAAAAATATGAAAGGACACAAATCCTCTTTCTTTATCAATTAGTTTAATCTAATTTTCGACCACAACAGAAAAAAATCATAATTTTATTGTTATTGCATGGTGTCACTAAAGGAGTTAAGATTATTTGAGTGCATTAATTGTGCATGCTTGAATTTTTTTGAAGTTTAACAGTAACTCTGAATTTCATAGGTGTGCAACACTTATTTTGGGGATAATTACAATATTCCTGCAATTTTTTTAAGCTACCTCTCAAATTTAACTCCAATTTACTTTTTTTTTCTGGAAATACACACACACACACACACACACACACAAATTAAAAGAGCATCAGTTAATGTTCTTGAGGATACTTACATTCAAAGAAGGAAGAAGAATATGCATCAACAATCTAAGGTGGGAAAAGCAATTCTAAAATTAAATAAAAACAGCACAACAGAAATTATACAATCACAGCAATGAAAAGAATTCTGAATCACACAATTCCATTTTGAAGGTCAGGAATTCAGTGCAGTTCTCTCTGAGAACATTCGCTATGGCAACTGCAACAAAGACATCTATCCTAGCACTCAAGGGAACATATTCCAACACCAGATAACTACTGACAGTACTGTGCAATCTGTGTTCTCAAGTATCAGTTATCCTGTAATGCTTTTTCAATTGACTCACATTGTGTATATATGATGCTTACATCTTTTATTATGTTTTGTTTGCAATTGCTGCATTGCCTAGATTTTTTTTAAATACCATATTATATACATGCATTGTATATAAAACATCAGGAAGGGGAATGTGTAATCCTATATGTGTACATTACTCTGTTCAAGTGACACCAATCCTAATGGAGACCATTTGGGATTACTGCAGTATAAATAATAATAATAACAGCAATGATATTGTGCCAGTGGCTGTGGTATTGTAGAAGTGCTGAACTAGATCCTTTCCCTGCTTTGAGATTTCATTGTCAGTACTGGATCAGATCACGACCTCTGCTTTCCATCATTCTGAAAGCTGACCTGGGTGGCCACCTGAGGATTCCCCTTGATAGGGAAATCTCATAGTGGTGGCATAACCACCCAACCTCCTTCACGGTCCTAGGTGAAAGACAGAGGGGTGAGGTAGGGTGGGGTCGTGGGCCAAAATGCTGATGCATTCTGTCTTTGAGGCCACTGCAGCTGACTGTAACTTAGAATAGCCCTGAGAATGCCCTAAATGGTTTTGTGGGCCAAATGTGCACCCAGGATTGGAGGGGACAAAAAGGTAGCCATGAGCCACCTTTGCCGCCCCCTGCACTGAGAGGAGCCTGGTCAGACTCAAGGAGCAGGCCAACTGTGTCTTCTTTTGCCTTTGTAAACAGTTTAGCGTTATGTAATAGTTAATAGTTCTTAAAAGTACTATTTACACGGGGGACTTAACACTGGCTGAAACATATGGGTTTCATTTTGTAGACAGAAAGCATTACTGCCAAATATATACTATATTTTGTTAGTTTTTACAAAGTACCTTATAATCTCTTTGAACTCTGAAATCTTCTTGCATGACCAGTCACAAGCTACGGTAGCTGTACAGCTGTCCTCTGTGTCTCTCACTCATGCACAGCCATGCAGTTCCATCACAAACTGTCACTGGTGGTACTAACTACAGGCAGTTCTGGGGTTTGGACACATTAATGCATCCTAAGACCTCATCACTCAATACTCTGTAATTAATAAAAATATCCTGCTTCATTCTTTTGGTCCTTCAGAGAGGAAAACCCCTTATTTTATGTGCCAAAGCCCCTACACACAAGCTATTTTATCCATGTGTCACATAGAAAAAATACAAGGATAGAATATAACAAATAAATCCAGATTTTGGCTAACCCATACATTAGTGCTTCAGGGTGGGGGAAGGGCCAGAATCTAGTTGAGGAGCATACTGCTTGCCCCTGTCTAGCATGCTCACAAATGATAGTCTCTGTGGCTCTGCATTCTACCAGCTCCTAGAAATCCAGAACTTTTTCCAAGGTAGTGCCATTACCACTCTAGGATCACCACCCTCCCCAGTCCTTCCATGAAACTGGAATTATCATTGACTCAGCCAGAATTTCTCTTCAGGGCTCCCACTGAATCGCACACCCTATACATAACCTCCAGCATGGAACCTTATGGAGTCAAGGGCAGAATGCAGTCCATAAAAAATGTTGTGTTTGTCTTATATTTACACATAAAGTCACACAGAGCCAGTTTTATATTCTGTCTGTGTTCCTGCTGCAGTCACAAATCACACTGGTTTCCATTACAAACCAGTCGAATATTACTTTATAAGGGACATTCACTAGGGCCTTGATACATTTTCACATTCAAAAATATTGTTGGTTTAAAAAAAACCCTTAGTATTATTGGCTGTGGTGCCCCTAGCTATGTGGCACCCTGTTTAGCCACATAGCCTGCTTTCCCCTAAAACTTTTACAGAGCTGCCACTGTACTGAGATTTCAGTACCAGTGTATGGCTGTCAGTTCAAATAAAATTAATTCTAACTGTGTCAAACAGTGTATGTCACAAAGATGCCATGGGAATTGCTTTTCCCCCCCAAAGAGCTCTATAATAGATGTGCCATGGGGAGAAAGGCTCTGTTACTGATGAGGACACACAGGAGAATGAAACACAGACACAGATTTTTAAAGCAGAAGGTCACAAGTTTATTATCGTTTAACTTTAATGGAGGGGGCACATGTCACAATAGTACTGCACATTGCAATGGACTGTGCAGCAACTGAGAAAGTCACTTGTACAGTAGTCTAAACGATGAGTGTACTGGAGCTACTGTGTAATTGTAGGTAGAACTACTAGGTGGAACATATTTATCAACACTCCCTCATTTTGTGGAATGTTACTCATTTTATTCCCAAAGCTAGCTATGTTCCACACCAGTTTGGTGTTGCCTTACTTTTATTGCTAAAAACTGTAGACATATATTTACATCAGAAACAAACATTCATAAAGTGAAGTTAAAGAAAGAGTTATTTCCACTAAAGGACTGAATTTTCCTGTATTCATAAATGTTTTGTGTCCCTCATTTTGGGTCTTTGCATCCCATCTTTGTGCTTTGCTAGTTTGAGCAGTATAAGCTGGAATGGGGTATATCCCCCCTCAAGTTTGTTTGATAGCATACAAGGCAGAGAGGTTGTGATTTACCCAGGTCACTGTCAGAATTAGGTCTGGAACTCAGGAGTTGCTAGCTCCCAGCCCTGTTTTCAGGCCACTTCTCTCTTTCGGTGAGTACAGTAAATGAGCAGGATTTGGGGTAATACACACAGAGGCACCAAGATGAGAAGCAAAAACAGAGAAAGCCCAGGAAGAGGGAGAAGGAAAATGAAGAAAATGAGAAAAATAAGCAGAAAGAAAGTCAAACAGCAGCACCAAAGGAAGAGAAAAATGAAAGAACCGGAGGGGCAAAATTTGATAGAGACAGTAAATAAATATCTAGCAGGAAGAAGAAACTGATTCAGTCTCGGGGGAGGAGGCGGGAAGGGGATATTATTTTTGCACAGTAAGAGAAAAAGGGAGACAGAGAAAGGAAGAATAAAATCATAGGACTCCATGCAGAAAGAAGCAGGTGCACAAGGAAGAAATGCAGCCTCTGTGTCATTCTTCTCTGTCCCCCAACCCTAGGGAAGACCCTTCAGAGGGGCACCATGGTCTTTGGACAGTGCATGGATGGGGATGGAGGAGGGGAGCCAGGTTCTCTCTTCTGGATTTCCCTCTCCCCCTCCCCCCATTTACTATGGGAGAAACTGGCACAAGTTAATATATTTGAATGATAACTTGCACTGCTTCCCCCCTTTCCAGGCCTTGGGGGATGGGTGGGGCTTCCTGGGTGGTTGTGGTTGTGATAATCCCCAGAAGAATGGCTGCTAAACAAGCCATGCTGTCCAGGGGAAGCATGAGCCTGTGGTGTCAAGCAGCAGGGCAGAAGAAAGGGTTCCCTTTCTCTTTATTATATCTTGTTCAGATTCTTATACCACTTTAATCACCAGAGTACATCTTGAGGCTATCTGAAATGCCACACAGATTTCACATGATCTGTCATTTCTGACTTATTCCATGGCTGTTGAACTTCACCCACTCAATAGAAAAGTGGGCACAAACCCAAAAGTTTGAACTCAGAATTACTCCTCTCCTTTTGTGGCTTGTTGTCCCATAGAAGAGAAAGCAGGGCATTCATTAGAGTGAATACTAGAGCAGTCTACTTTTTGAAAAAATAGTTAAAACTGAGAATTTTAACAAGGAATTAAAAAGTAGAAATAGAAAGAAGTAAAGGTAAAGATTATAATTTATTTATATAAAGCTTACAGTGTAAATTACTCTTTACACACTTAAATGTACACCGAACCAGCAAGAAGGGAATAAAGAAGGGTAGCCATGAAAATACAAAGCAGTAGAAAATATCCATAGTTTTCAGTTAGGTGGATTGTATTTATTTTTCTTTCAACAACATTTTTTAAAGTATTTACCTGCCAGACTTGCACAGAAAATGATTAATTTCCCCTCCCACCTGCTTCTTTTCAGGAACTATATAATGAAGTAAGTGACGTATTTGCTTTATTCATATTTGCTATTTAACAAATACTTCAGACAAATATCAAAAAGGTAACATTCGGTACATTCCATTTCCTACTCACTATTACAAAATTTCCAGCTGGCATCATTTATTTCACAGCCATATGCCATTTCCCAATTTAGTGCCAGTTTTTTAACCTGCAAAATTTGTTTTATTCCCTATACCATGACTTCTTATTTTAGCCAATAATAACCTTTGAAGTGGCACATTGCCTTTGAAATTCTGTGTATATGGAACCTGCTCCCTTGTCTACCAGAGCAGTAATATCGTCAAAAATCTCCAGCAAGTCACTTAAATGAGACACCCTTTCTGAGTTTAGGTCAGCTATCTCTAGTTAAATAATGTTTTGCAAGGTATTTCTCACTGAATCCTGAAAAATTGTTTCCTGTGTTCTCCCCACAACTCATCTTAAGTTAATCAGTCTCTAATTGCTTGCGATATCTCATGTGCCTATTGTGAATAATGTTGCCAATTTCCAGGACTCAGATGGCTCCTTGAGCTGTCATCAAACAAATGCTTAAATTTCAGAGTAGCTATGTTACAGATAATATAGTTGTTATATAGCATTGGTAAAAATGCATGGCTAACAAGGCAGGAACCTTTCACACAATTTATAAACACTAAATGGAAGATAAAATAATTAAAACACAGGGCTAAAGGATTGTTTCAAGACCATCTACTAACACCCTACGTTGAGTAGTATTGTGCTTAATTTAGTTATCCACTGTGAGTGAGGGTGGTAGAATCAGGCATGGAGATAATGATTATAGAAGACTCCCGCCAGTATGGAGACTGCTATTTTGAATGGCACTTGCATGGGTCACATAAAGGACGGGAGACACAAGGTATACATGTGTGCTTCTCCTCCCACATAAGGTTGCGTCACCGTCTGGCACATACAGTTCCTAAATATGCATAAGTAAGGCTGCAAGTTTGTCATGGAGGTCATAGAAGTCACGGATTCTGTGACTTTCCAGGACCTCCGGGACTTCTGCGGCAGCCGATGCAGCTGGCCCAGGGGCCGTTTGAGCAGTTCTGGCAACCCCTGGACCAGTCGCCCAAGCCGCTGCTGGGACAGTCTCGGGCCACCGCGCATTCCTCCCCACCAGCAGCAGGAGTTTGGGTGTGGGAAGGAGCTCAGGGCTGGGGGTTGGGGTGCAGGATGGGGTGAGGGCTCCTTGGAGCTGAGGGAGGGGGATGGCGCCACTTCCGGGGAAGTGCGGAACCAGGTAGGGAGCCTACGAGCCCCACCAAATATCCCCCCAACTCCCCTCCAACTCCCTCCCAGTGGCGGTCCCAGGTTACATGCTGCCACCTGCCCCCGTGGTAGCCCCGGACCACCCTCCCCCTAGCACCTGAGGCGCCCCCAGGCTGCTCTCCCACCCTCCAAGATTTAGTCAGGGGTATATAGTACAAATCATGGGCAGGTCTTGGGTCGTGAATGTTTGTTTACTACCCATGACCTGTCCATGACTTTTATTAAAAATACCCATGACTAAAATGTAGCCTTATGCATAAGTTATTCTTTTACACATTTTTAACATAAAAACTGCTTATTTTTTCAAATTTAACTCTTGCTAGCCCAAAACATGAAATTAATACTTCATTAAATACTAAAATGAATGGGTATACTGTTTTTGGAAAATTACCTACTGAACATGAGTAGCATCCTTTCTACCGCAATTCTGTCTCCATGAATATCATAACAACACCATGGCCACGGGCTCTGCTGGTGTAAATGGGTGCTGCTGCACTGAGGTCAGTGGAGTTGCGCCACTTTTATACCAGCAGAGAATATGTCCCAAAACTCAGATGGATACAATGCTAATTGGATTTACACAGCTGAGCAACTCACGCTATTCAAATGCAAACACATGCAACATTGAAAATCTATCCTTACATGTCCCAACTTTAGCATTTATTAAACTTTCTTTTGGGGAGGTGTGAATGACAGGAAGGCATTTAATTATAATGCATAGAGTTTTGGACCATAATCACAACTCAGAGGTGGTGATATACATTAACAACTCATACTCATCATAGCATTAGCGTGACGAATTCGTTTCCCCCATCAATATGTCAGCTCTGTCTCCACTGTTTTCAGAAAAAAATATACGCTTAAGATGTAGATACTATTCCTTTCATGCTGAAATTAAGATATTAATTTCTTCTATGCTGAATGCATATCTAGAAAACAGTTTTAACTTGTGACTGATGAACTTGCAGAAGGGCTGTTGTCGCATTCCTGACTAGCACAAAAGAAACATCTTCTGATTTCATCAATTGAATAAATGGAAGGGTAAAAGCAACACTTCGTGAACAGGAAGAACATTATAAACAGAAGATAGGCGACTCAGTGCAATTCATTTCCATTTACTGAGTCTATAAGGAAAAGATGGTCCTGCCAAATTCAATTTACTTTATTATGTTGGGGGAAATAATGATTCTTTTTTTTAAAAAATGGCCAGATTCAATTGCAACTATAGTCAATTATGTTCCATTTCGCAGAAGGTCATGCATACAAGGAAGAGGCACATGGAATTGTTTCAGGAATTAAATCAGAAATTTCAGACTCTGGACAGATTTCGGGATGTACCAAAATCAGGAAGTATGGTAAGTATATTGTTATCTTCTTATGAATTTAAAATATACTGGTTTGTGGACTTTAGCAAGCAAGCAAATGGATTATGTAACACCATTTTATGGTAAGATAATGTTATTGTGTACTACTCTTAAATAGCCCTAGGACAGAGAACCAAAGATATCTCCAGTATTCTTATGTTTGACAAGACTCATTAGATTTCATAACTAGACTATAACGACTCACAACATCATTATTGCTGACAAGTAATTGAATTGAAGGAAGCACATTTAAAATCTGTATATGTCTACCAAGCCTAAAGGATTTATACCAAGAAAGTAGTTCATTAATGCAGTATGGCTAGTGTAATGTTTTCTTGTCCTAGCCAAAATCATTTGTTATATCTTCAGCTAAAATCACTCACAGCTGACGTGCTTCTGAGAGTATATATTGTCCTGTATTATCGTGCCTGGGCTGTAATAGATTTATAAATATTTACCATTTGAAAATCAAAAATACAGTAATCTGTAGTTGACTTTTACCCTAATTGTCTGTGCACAGCAAAAATAAAACTAACAAAAATAACCTCCTTTATTTAGGTATGCTTAATAATGAGAACAGAGAATGGTGGATTCTCCTTAATTAAAACAAATAGTTTACTGTGCCACATTTATTAATCAGCCATAGTATCATTATGATTTCAAAAGTGCACATTAAAAATAAACTAGAAGTGTTTCCCTTTATATATTTTCAAGTTGGAGGGCCAGACACTCAGCCAATGTGAGGCCAATGGAGCTATGCCAGTTTACATCAACTGAAATCTGGCCCTGAATTTGTGCTCCTCAGGGGTTTGTTGAGTATTTTCTTTAGCTATGATCTATGCGAATTTGTACCCAGTTCCCATCTTTCCCTCATCCAAGTTTTGCCTTGTGTTTGGGATTTTAATGAATTCAAAATCTCAAAGGAAAACTTAGCTGAAACCATTGTATCTCACCTGGTTTCACATCAGCACCATTCAAATCTATATATTTAATATGATTTTGATACAAACCATACAACTGGCGAAGCATTCTTGAAAGATTTTTAAAATATAATGTACAAACATGGTGTAAGTTTCATCTGTACAACAGATGAAATTTGTATGGTTTGGCATTTTGTTGTAAACATTTTGCACAGCTCTACTAGTGCCATCTATAATAAAAGTAAAAGATTGTATGTCCTACGTAGACAATGCTTTTAATCATAATTAATTTTTATTAGATGCTTTGTTTCTGAATATTAAATGCACCCTTAGTTATATATATTGACTAAAATAAATAATTATTGGTTTCTGCTTTCCAAATTATAGTGCTGTCTTGGCCTGATTGTCATTTTATAAAGCAAAATCTCTCAGAAATGATTTCTATGGCCAAACTTATTTTCCAGAACAAACATCCAGACTGCAATTCAGAAAACAAATTTGCAGTGCAGCAAGAGAAGCAGTGTTGTTCTAGGAGGCACAAGAGGCATAATCACGTGACCTTCGATTTCTGTCAGGAACCAAATGGAGGTCAAATGGTGAATATTTAGGGCTTATTCCAAAGCCTACTGAAATCAATGGGTGTTTATATGCTGAAGATGTTGTATTTAAACTCAAATCTTCAAAAGAAACCCATGTTTTATCTTTTAATCAACGCTGTAAGATGAAGTATTCAGAACTTGATATCACTTAGGGTCCCTTTATGCAGTCTTTAGGGTGAAGTCAATGTGAATTTTAGATGCACAAGGAATATGGCATTGGGCCCTCACAGGAGGATTCTGTGCAAATCTGTTTTTAAATCCAAAACTTTGAATTATCTTACCTATTGGGAAATGCCTTCTGAATAAAATCTGGTGAGAAATGACTTCTAGGTTCTATGCATTTTTCTTAAAGTTAATCCCTAAGAACTGATATGTCTACACTGCAACAGAAAGTGTAATTTGCAGCCCTTGTAGGCATACCCACACTAGCTTTAGTCTATCTAGCTTGCTAAAAACAACAGCGAGGGCATGGCAGCGTGAGTCTCAGGGTATGTCTAAACTGTGACTAGTGCATGCCAGCTGACTCCAGCTGAGAGGCTCAAACTAAGGGGTTTTTAATCGTGGTGTAGATGGTCAGGTTCGAACTGGAACCTGGGCTCCAGCAGCCTAGGCTCTAGGACCCTGCAAGGTGAGAGGGTCCCAGAGCTTGGGCTGCAGCCTGAGTTAAAACATCTACATTGCAAATAAACAGCCCCTTAGCCTGAGCCCCACGAGCTAAAGTCAGTTGGCATGGACCAGCCACGGGTGTCTGATTGCAGTGTAGACATATCCTGAGGCTCACACTGCCATATCCTCACTTCTAATTTTTGCAAGCCAAGTAGATTAAAAGTAGTACAGGTACATCTACATGAGCTGCAAATTACACTGCTGGTTGCAGTTAGATGTTGCCATAGATATTAAAGGTGGGAATAATAGTCATATTTTGTGGTTCTCACATGATATTTTGTGTTACTTCTACTAACTTAACTGTGCAGCCACCATTAATAAATACAAACCCACTTTCTGGGACTGTGCTGACGTCAATCTGTTGATGCTGGTACACATGACTATAATGTTTTGGCATTAAAAAGCGTTTACAGAATTGAAGATTTTGTTTTTCAGAAGAAATAACAGAGTCAATTTCAGGATCATTCAAACATATGAAAAAAAATCCCACTATTTGATTTGAAAAATGAAAAATTTTAAAATTCGGCATTAAAATGATTTGCGGGACTTATTTACAATAGTCAGCCTTCAACCTCAGGCTATATTCATCCCACCATACAGACTCTCATCAATTCCCATTGTACTCTACAGGAGTTGAGGGCTCTCAGCCCCTGCTGGAATCAGGCCACTGTTGTTATTTCATAAGCAGATCATCAAGTTATCCCAACTTATAACCACGCTAGCAACCTCTATTTTACATCATTCCATAATTCAAGAGAAAATCTCTTATTTTCCTTTATTTCCTCCTACTTTTCTATAACATACCGGTAGTTATTAAAATATGGCTCTCAGTGCTGGCCCACATGCCCCATGCCATTCTCTATTCAGAATTGGCAGATGCTAGACGGAGAGGATTTAGTTGGCAGCTCAGGTGATGAGGCTTCCAAAGTGCTGACTGCTCAGAGAGGAGTACAGGCTGAATGATGCTGGACACCAGCCACTTCAGCTCCCTTCAAAGTCATTTCCTCTCAGTGACTTCTGTATCCCATGAGGCTACCTCAGTGATCAAAATTATGAACAGAAAATCATTTATTTCTTCCTTTTAATTTTTTTCTTCCTGTTTTTTTCTGTCCTCAGGAAAATCCAACACCAAACAAGGCTCCATGGGACAGTTTCAAAAACACGAATGAATACCAACACTATACCACAATAAACGTATTAGATACAGAGGCAAAAGATGCTTTAGAACTAAGGCCAGCAGAATGGGAGAAGTGTCTGAACTTGCCTTTAGATGTGCAGGAAGGTGACTTTCAAACAGAAGTTTAACAAAATCAAAACGAACTGAAAGAAAACAAAACAAAAATGAATTCATTGCACTGACGCTAAAGAGACTTGGGAAGCCTGACATTTGTGTCTGAACATTGTGACTACTTTATGTCAGGATCTTCATGTGCCAAATGTCAGTGGTTTTTTTTCGTACAATATATTCCCACTAGTAAAGTTAGTGGAGAACCAGGTGTACAATTCTTACCATCGTGTGTTGTAAGTACCCGTGGAATGGATTTGTAAGGTAATCTTTATAGATAAACCTCAAGCAACGATTCATGTTGTAACAGCTTCATTTGGTTTAGTTTTCAAAAAACTTCACCATGAAGCACAATGTATATATTTATGCAGTTTTTAAAGTTTATAACAGTCTGTTTGGCCATTACTACACTTTTTACTTTATAATATAAAAGCAAAGTTTTTGTCATTAAATGAATGTCTGTTGAGCTACATTCTTCATTGCTTTAAATGCAATAAAGTAATAATCTCACTTTTATATGAATAATATATTTCACATCTTTATTATTGCAGTTTTCTCTGGAAAGCTCAGAGTAGCTTTCTCTGCTGCAGCTGTGTATAAAATATTTAAAATGTTGTATGGTGTAAATAAACTTTTGTCTACATATCAGTTTTTTAGTGTATTTTATTTTGGATTTGTTGATCTGCAATTTGCATATTTATAAAGTTTTCTTTAAAACCACAGATACTGAAAATGTATTCTGAGTTTTAATAGCATACTGTTATTATTCCTTCGAGGCTAATGATTTTCAAATGTAATAGTAGGTTTGTATAGCTGTTCTGTATTTTCTACTCAGATATTCTTTGGAAACAATGTACCATGTAAATTGGACTTGTCAGAATACTGCTACAGTTGTTCTATTATGCAAGTATTATGTTTTTCTGTCTTGTTGCGGAAAGACAACTAATAGAAAACAAGTAAGGTATTATGCACAAAGCCTCAAGGAAAATGTTGATTTATAGTAATTAAATTGTGTGTATATACACAATAAGAAGAAAGCCACTTGGTGCCTCTTGTTGCTGCATGACAAACAACAAGAAAGACTTATGCACCTATAAAGAATCAAAAACTCAGGAACATATTTTTTAGTCAAATAAAAGTGAATACACTTCACATTATAAATCAAGAACGTAATGTATTTTCGTATTAGGGGTCCAACTATACAATTAATCAAGAGGCAAAGACTGAAGGCACTGATTATCAAACCTGACTGTGTGATTTGGTAAAGTCACTCTGGTCAGACCTAAAAATGAGCCAAAAAAACACAATCTTTTTCCAAGAATGAGGGGGTTTTAATTCCTGTATATGAATCTGTATCTTTGTTTATGGACTCAAATCCAAAACTGGAAAGGACTTATTTTCTACTTTACAGATACTCTACAGAGGCTGCTGAAATTACACATTCTTACAAAATGCTGGAAGTCTCTCCAGAACAGCAGATTTTGTGAAATTTCCAACTTTCAAGATCAGCTCTGCAGATTTTTGGTACCATTGAATCCAGGCACAGTGTTACCCTTGATTGAGTCTGGGACCTAATCTTTAGAATAATCTGGAACACAGCCTACTAGGCTCGTCTCTATTCAGAATAACTGCACTACTCTCCTTCAAATCAGTATGAAAGGGAATATTATATATTAATATCATTTCATATTTACAATAATAGGAGGCTTTAAAAGCAAACTAGACCACCAAGCTTTCAATTTTTTATTTGATTGACAACGTTAAATCTGACCTGTCCTGTCTTAAACAGTCAAGTGCTTGAGTGGGCACATTCATTCACTGTTTTTTTCAAATGGTGCAGCTCAAACTGAGACAAGCACTGAAAAAAAATGGAATGTATAAATGTATTATTATTTATTAATAGTATGTAAAGCACTGGCAGTGTGTTTGGCACTACACTAAATCCAAACAAAATAAGAGCCTTACTCTAGAGAGCTTACAGCCTAAAAGCTACTCACAGAGAAGACCAGATGTACTGGGATACCCAAAAGAGGGAGATAAAATATACATTTTTTAAAAAGTATCGATCTTTTTCTTGTGTTAAGAGCCAAGTCTAAAACTGAATATGAATCTGAAAACTCAACAGTTCAGACCTAACATCCTGTCCATCTTTAGATGTTAGTCATTTATTTTGTTCTAAACAGAGAACATTCTGTTAATTAAATTTACAAATTGAATATGCCAAAAACGTGTTTTTAAAAGCAAATACATTCTAAAGAAAGAACTTATTTTTCAACAGTGTAAATACACATTAATTGCATAAGGCCATCTGCTCTCCACCGGCTCTGCAGCACAGTGAGGGATGATTTCTAACAATTTGCTGCTAGTCAGAATGTGGCCAGGACCCCTTTGTATGGGGAAGCAGTGCCTATAAGTCATGCTACTCCCAGCAGATACACATCTGTCAGATAGCAACTCAAGACATCCATGCCTTTACTATGCAGTATGGGTAATGGGGATATAGCCAGCCTAAAGGAGCTATGAAACACCTGTGCTGTGTTGCATGAGCCTATGGCAAAGTGATGTAACTGTTACCAGAATTTTCTATGAGGATTAATGGTGTTAATTCAGTATTAAGTTTCCTTTCATGCTGTGTGACATCCACTGGAGGGGGTAAATGAATAATGCTGCTGCCAAGCAACCAATGGCAGCATGGCAATGCCAACCATGCTGGCAGTGTGGTGATTAGGTGTGGGCCTGAAGACTGCACAGAAACAATGGCACTGAATGAGCCTTTATGACTGAGATACATGTACCAATAGAGCCCCAAAGTTACAGGGCCTTAGCAATTGTCTAGTACCTGCCCCACGTAAGCAGGGAAATGGTGTGGTGTGTCTTTGAGGCGTTTGACCCCCCCACAGAGATTTCCTGTAAGAACACCTTCTTTGATGCAGAAGGAAAGGCATAATCCACTTAGTACTGTTTTAAAATTGATTAAATTGATTTGATTTAAATACAATATCAATTTCTTCTCTAGCTTCCCCAAGCTGGAAATAATGAGATGCCATTTCTCCCAGTTGCCGGTAGATGAGCTAGTCATGGCAAGATTTAGCACCAGTACCACCTCCCTCCCACTCCAGCAACTTTCTTGAGGTCTCAATCTTCTATTACAGTATTAGCAAGATGGTGATAACCATCTGACAACCAAGGAAGATGTTGTGGTCATTAATTAGGAATGGAGGGTTAGGCTAGCGCGTGTTCACTGTGGGGTTATGTTTCCTCAATCTACTGCAAGGATCATTTTACACCCCTAGGGCTATGCTTTGACTCTGGGGGTGGATGTAGAAAGCCCACTGACTGCAACCTCCCTAGGGGGCACAGTAGACATCTTGATAGAGAAAGGTTTTGGGGCTGAGCCTGTGAACAGGATCCAGGAGGCTGGTAAGCAAAGAAAAGAATTCTGCAAACAAGTGTGGTTTGGTGAAGCATTCTCATATTTCACACTCCCCTTCAAGTTCTTCAGGAGAGCCCAGGAATTCCCCTCCCTGCAAAAAAAGCACAGAGGTCACAGTCAGGTCAGGAAAGTCCACCTCCAGAGAGAACAGGAGTTCCTGCTAATCCCAGCACTCCCAGTCAGACAGCCCATCAGTTAATCACAATCAGCATCCCACTCCCCATCTCTCTTCAAGCTGATAAGCATCTAAAAGAAAATGTTCTTTGGCTTCAAGGCACAGCTCCCAACAAAGTTTTTGAGAACGCTTCTCTTTCCCCTCTAATAGCCCCTATTCTCAGCCCCTAAAAAAGGTGGATGGCAGCTGGCGGCAAGTAAGAGAGAAGACTGCTCAACTTTATCAGAGGAAGGGGAGTTTTCAGGAGATACCAGCTAGGGCCACAAGAAGGCAAAGCCCTAGAAAGATACCTCATTTTGCAGTTGACTACATGCAATTCTTATTAAATACTAAATTCTTCAGGACACTTTCCTTAACTCCTGAGGAGAAGGAAACCCACATCTAAAAAGACACCAAAATGCCTCTGTCCAGAAGAGGGAATGGGCAAGTATTTTCCTGCACATCCCAATCTTGAGTGTATTGAAGAATCATGGGTCCAATTCATAAAACTCCCAAGCCCAAATGCCAGGTTACCTAACAACACCTTTAAAGAACACGTAGGAGTTCAGAGTGGTTTGGGTGCCACTGCCATTGTCAAAAAAGACCAATTTTTATTCATAGGAGATCACTAGAATTCAATTTTTAAAAGTGCTTTGATCTAGCTTCTTTGGTGTTTTTTCCATCATAATGCCTATGATTCATTGTATTATGTCAAAATGGACTTTTGACTCAGGAAATTGCAAACAGTGATGTGTGAAGTACAAAAAAGAAGAAAGAACTGCTTAGAATGATGTTTGGATTTCTTATTCAATGTTTCCCTGGATCTGACCACTTCATCACCCTGTCTTTCTTATCAATAGTGTGACAGAAAGATCAGCTTTAGGACTCTGTCCTTGTTAAGCAGGTTCACAAGTCAAGCAAGTCTTCAGGACTGATGTCTCTTCAGGTACACCTTAGAGAATATTCTTTGGGATAGTGCAGACCTAGAGCCTCCTTGTCTGACAACAAATACACATATTACTTTTTCTAGGAATGGCACTAGGTTTGGCTACTTCCTTCCAAATTTAGACTGGATTTTAAGATATCACAAGTCATAAACATCCAGAGCTCTCAGAGGCAGGACCAAGAAATCATACCATTGGGATCAAAGTGAACTTATATCTCCAGAAGACATAGTCAGCCCTCGCCACTCAGAGAGGGGAAGGAAAAGAGGGAGCGGAAGGCCCCACTACACTAATCTATGGGGCAATACCACAAAATGAAGGTGTTGTCAATGGCCTCTGTCAGGTACTATATAGAAAACACTACTATCCCTCCCAAAACATGTTTTCCTTCACTTTACAGCTGGTTAGTAAGGGCCTTATTGCCCAATAAAACTGTCATGGCAATAGAAAAAACTACTCATTTACTGTATAATCTGGTATTCAGCATCAACCCAGAAAAAAGTATGCTCACCTCCTCTCAGCAGCCAATTATTATTCGACATGAGGTCCCTTAATTTTTCTAACAGAAAAACCCAACATTTTTATTATGCATCAGAACTTTAGGTTACCCACCCACATGAGAGGTCCTTCAGAGACATGGCCTCCCTGCTGTCCTCTGATGAAGAAAGTGGGTCAACTGAGATCCAAGATCTCTCTCGCAGGCACCCTCTACCTCAATCTGTAAAATGGAGGGAGAACCGTTAGCACTATCAGAGAGTTTTTGCCATTGTTGTATCAGTGGCATACATGGTAATCTCTGTGGATGCGTGCTGTATAAATTAAGCATGACCAAATTGGTCAAATTAGGACCAGGAAGAACAGATAGTTTCCACAACAATAGCTTGGAGCCTTAGGACAGTTCAGTGTGCCATTCTTCCCTTCACAGTTCAAGCATTCAACTTTTTAATCCTGGTCTAGACAAGCAATGACCATTAGTCATTTATATCAATGGGCATGTTATGAGCTGAAGTTTTTACTTGCAAGTGTTAAAAATTATGTTATAGACAGAGTCATACTTTTTTCCCATAATGGCTACTCATTTGGTTGTAAAACTAGCCCAGAAAGAAGATTACCATGACCTGGTCCCTAAGGAATGGTCTCTCAACAAATATGCTTTAGCTAATTTGGGTAACATGGGAGCTATCCAAGGGCTAACTGTTCACAACCCTGAGCAAAACATAGCTGAAGATGGTCTACAGCAAATGCAAGGAAACAGGTGGATACTGGGGAGCCTGATGTTTGCCTTTTCCTCTTATCTCTAGGGCTTTCTGGAAGGTGAGGAGCAAGGGGACAGATCTGATCCTGATTGCTCTGGACTGGACTGGACTGGTCTAGCAAGGTCTGAAATTCCAAACTTCTGCAGCTGTCATCCATGGACTTCATCCCACTTCCTACAGACATGGCACTTCTCTCCCAATGTTAAGTCCTCCAGAGGTTGCAACGTGGACTCTGCCTGAAGGCTTCCTTCTTGGAATTAACATAATAATTGAGATGGATCCATCCCTAATAGCTTCCTGGACATCTGTAATTTTTAGAACATACTTTAGATATTAGGAGAGCGAGAGAGGCACTTTCAAAGTGGTGTCTTTCTAAGGGAGTATGAGTCCAATTGAGTTCCTCAAATGTTGCAATGAGTTTTAAGGTCAGGTGGCAGCACTGTACATGACTAGGGAGACATCAAAGACCAAGCTCAAGGTCTTTAATTGTCAAGTTTTCCAGGCAGGAACTTTAACTTCATGTTGAGCAGTCATTATCTTCCTCTCTTTGTACCTTTGGAGTCAGAGGACCAAATTTATCGGAGGGGCTGAAAGCCTCTCTCTCTTCTCTAGCTTGTTGGATCTCTATATGTGGCCATGTACCAAGGAGGCTTACCAAGTAAAAGGTGCCTCTTTCTCCACTGTTGGTGAGAGCCCACTCAGCTCTGGATATGTCAGCTTCTTGGGCTATAGGATGTTGCCTCTGATGTTCTGAAATCTCATAGGCAGCTCTCTGGCATTCCACCTATAGTTTCACAAAGAATTCAGACATGGATCCCTTCTCAGATTGTCTATTCAGAAAAGAATTCAGGTAAGATTTCTTTTGATAATAGTAACAACTACTACTTGGTATTCACTTGAAATATATGTACCATTTATGTGTAGAAAGTTAGCTTCAGACCTCACAATATTCTGTGTATATGTCAGAGTCAATCATCATGTATTTTATACCATACAAATAAACAAATGTAAACAATATTAGCATCATAGCAAGAAGAGGCACCTATAGCTTATAGTGCTGGCATTTCTAAAAAATCTCCAACTAAACAAAGTAATTAAAATAAATTTAAAAAAGTCTACTTTAGTCCAGTTCTGATTAATGGTAAGCACTTGAAAAATTAGTTTTAAAACTAACTTCTACCATTGTTTATAAAATAAACTAAAGTTTGAAAAATATAGGGATCACCATTAAAAGCCAGAATTAGTTAGTTACTATATAATACTATGTGAGACTACCACTCTTTTCCTCTATAAATAAGATAGAAAATAATTGTAGTTACCATTGTATGCTTTGTGATAATAGTGGGCAGTAATAAAAGCTCTTTATTGGCTTCTACTGCATTTGATAGAAAAAATAAAACAGTTATGTTGCATTGCTTACATTTTTTGTGGTATGGTATATGCTTATATCAAGAAGTATAAAGTCATGATATTTAACTGCAAAATATAATTTGCAACGTATACTGTATATGATAATGTGTGATGCAACTTAGATTATTTAATGTTTTCATTAGAGTAGTGACGAAAATCTGTAATCAGTGTCTGGACCTCATTGTACGAGGCATATGTATGAAGATGTGGTTCCTAGATGCTAAGTTACAATCTAAAAAACAATCCTGGCAGGTATTACTGTTAGGTACTATTTACCTAGCAGCTAAAGTGCAGTAGATGTTTTACAGACGAAAAAGGAAGTACGGTTTCAGCCCTGAAGGGTTTACAGTTTAAACATTGCCAAAAGGGAGCCAATACCACATTAATTATATTTTCTTAGGCTATGTCTGCACTGCGCCACAGTGCAAACTATGGGGGTGTGAAATGCAGAGCACACCAAAATGTTGCACTTGAACAGCCCCATGCGACTGCTGCTTTAGTGTGAACTAAAAGATACCTAATTCATGTTCCTGTAGTCTTCTTCAAACAGTACTAAATTAATGTGAACTAGTTACGTTTTAGTTCATGCCAGCTGTGTCCATGTAGGGCACAACATTTTGGTGCACTTGGCAATTCACACACCTGTAGTCTGCACTGTGGCACAGTGTACACAAGCCCTTAGTTTCTTTACTAAATCTTGGATTGTGATATTTATTGCTAACTTAAATATACTTAGAAACACTTCAAAGACTACAAAACAGAGATTTTCCAAGTAAAGACTCTATTTCATAAAGATTTTGATCTTTGGGGTTTCAGCTGCAGTCCATCCTCTGGGCTCCCTTGAGTCTTAAGCTTCATACATACATAGGTGCTGGAACTAAGGGTGCTGGGGGTGCTGCCACAATCCCTGGCTTGAAGTGGTTTCCATTATATACAGGGTTTACAGTTTGCTTCAATGTCTCTCAGCACCCCCACTATACAAATTGTTCCAGCGCCCCTGCGTACAGATTCTAAAAGTTGTTTGGCAGGAGCCTGACAAAACTAATTTTTCAGGAAGTGAGGAGCATAATATTTTTAAACCATTGCCTGACACTGGGGATAGTCAGGACTCTGAGAAAGCAAAAACAGTCTTCATAAGGTACTTTAAACCACAAAGAAACATTGACTATAAACAATATATGTTCTGGCAAGCATGTTATTAAGAAGGGGAAAACATATCTTGCATGCCTATACCAACTTGTGAGTTCATGGGAGTTCACAAATGTGGACCATGAGTTAAGAGCAGCAGATAATATTAGGATGCTTGAGAAGACAAATTTTCTGAGACCCCTAAATGACTCTCTTCAGAGTACTGGACACTGCGTGAGTGAACAAGATGTTGGAAACACGTGCTCAGCCAAATAGAGCGAGGAAACCTGGCAACATGTACAGAGGCAGCACATTCACTCCACACTAAGAACTCAATCAGAAATTAAGTGTGGCAACCAACCATAGAAGACTCAGGGTCCAGCCACAAAGATAACAAATGTAAAATACTACAAATCTGGAGGCTCATAACCACACCAACGTGTCATGTTTGTCCAAAAAAGGGGTCCTCTGTTATAGCTGTGGAAAACAAAACCACTATGCAAAAGTCTGTAGATGTACTACTCTCTCACAAGTTGAGACAAATTTCTAAAAAAGACGTAAGATCAAGTGAACACACTTTAAACAATACCTTAGAAGTTGATAGTTCTTATGTCTTCACAGTATTTCCTGAGAACAAAGTCTTCGAAAGCACAGTGTTCAGCCATGACACCACATCATCATACAAGGATATGAGACTGAAGTCTTAATTTACACCGGTGCATCACTGATTGTGATGGCTCAGTGTGTGTATGATGCCATACCACAGAAACCACAACAGCAGTAAAAGTATATGCCTATGGAAATCCAGACCCATTGACAATGTGTGGTGTATTCTCAGCTCATTTTGTATTTAAGGACAGGTCTCATAGACTCATAGACTCATAGACATTAAGGTCAGAAGGGACCATTATGATCATCTGGTCTGACCCCCTGCATGCTGCAGGCCGCAAGACCCTTCCCTGGACTCTACCGTTGAAGTCCCCAATCCTGTGTTTTAGTGACTTCAATCGGCTGAGACCCTCCTGCTAGTGATCCCTGCCCCATGCTGCGGAGGAAGGCGAAAAACCTCCAGAGGCTCAGCCAATCTACCCTGGAGGAAAATTCCTTCCCGACCCCAAATATGGCGATCAGTAATACCCCGAGCATATAGGCAAGAGTCTCTAGCCTGACCCTTGTTGGCCATTATGCTGTTCATGTACCATTGCTTGGTTTTCCTTGGCTACTATGTTTTATCATTAAACCATTCCCTCCATAAACTCATCCAACTTAATCTTAAAACCAGACAGGTCCGTCGCCCCCACCGTTTCCCTCGGAAGGCCGTTCCAATATTTCACCCCTCTGATGGTCAGAAACCTTCGTCTAATTTCAAGCCTAAACTTCCCCCCGGCCAGTTTGTATCCATTCGTTCTCGTGTCCACATTAGTACTAAACTGGAATAATTCCTCTCCCTCCCTTGTATTAACCCCTCTGATATATTTAAACATAGCAATCATATCCCCCCTCAGCCTTCGCTTTGTCAGACTAAACAACCCAAGCTCCTCTAATCTCTTTTCATACGACAGGTTTTCCATTCCTCTGATCATCTTAGTCGCCCTTCTCTGCACCCGTTCCAGTTTGAGTTCATCTTTTTTAAACATGGGAGACCAGAACTGCACACAGTACTCCAAATGAGGTCTCACCAGCGCCTTATACAACGGAAGCAGGACCTCCCTATCTCTACTAGATATACCTCGCCTAATACATCCCAAGACCGCATTGGCTTTTTTCACCGCCACGTCACATTGCCGACTCATAGTCATCCTGCGGTCCACAAGGACCCCTAGGTCCTTCTCCTCTTCCGTTACTTCTAACCAATGCGTCCCCATCTTGTAACTAAAATTGTTATTATTCGTCCCCAAGTGCATCACCTTACACTTTTTACTATTAAATTTCATCCTATTTCTGATACTCCAATTCACAAGCTCATTCAAGTCTCCCTGCAGAGTATCCCTATCCTCCTCCGAGTTTGCAACTCCTCCCACCTTCGTATCATCCGCAAACTTTATCAGCCCACTCTTGCAATCGGTCCCGAGGTCAGTTATAAATAGATTAAATAAGATGGGTCCCAAAACCGAACCTTGAGGCACTCCACTAGTAACCTCCCTCCAACCCGACAATTCACCCTTTAATACGACCCGCTGCATTCTCCCCATTAACCAATTCCCTATCCACCTCTGGATTTTCATATCGATCCCCATGTTTTCCATTTTAACCAATAGTTCCTCATGGGGTACTGTATCAAACGCTTTACTGAAATCCAGGTATATTAGGTCCACCGCATTTCCCTTATCTAATAAGTCCGTTACTTTCTCAAAGAAGGAGATCAGATTCGTTTGGCACGATCTGCCCTTCGTAAAACCATGCTGTAATTTATCGCATTTGCCATTAACTTCAAGGTCCTCAACTAGTTTCTCTTTCAGAATCTTCTCCAGCACCTTGCACACTACTGATGTTAAACTAACAGGCCTATAGTTACCTGGGTCACTTTTTTTCCCTTTCTTGAAAATAGGAACCACATTGGCTATTCTCCAGTCTAACGGGACTACCCCCGAGTTTACAGATTCATTAAATATAGTCGCTAATGGGCCTGCTATTTCCCGCGCCAATTCCTTCAATATTCTCGGATGAAGATCGTCCGGTCCACCCGACTTAGTCCCATTAAGGCGTTCTAGTTTTGTTTCTAAAAAAAAACTGTTACCAGTCCAATGTATGTGATGATTAATGGCACAGATACACTGATTAGTTATGCCACAGCAAGTGCATTAGGACTGATTCAGATGATCCAAATAGTACAGCCTAACAAGCTAAATCAACTCCTTCAGTCTCATGAGGACATGTTCAAAGAAATAAGAAAGTTGAAGGGACAGCCAGTAAAATTGCACAGTGATGACATAGTTCAGCTTATAGCTCTACCACACAAACACGTTCCTTTCCATTTCAGAAAGCTGGTGGAAGAAGAGTTAGCATGCCTGGAACAGCTTGACATCATTGAGCAAGTGGGAGGCCCCACACCATAGGTCTCCCCTATACTAGTGCCCCAGGAACCAACGCAACCAGGCAAAATCTGAATTTGAATTGATATGCATTTATCCAATCAGGCTATCAAATGTGAGCAACACATCACCCCCACTGTAGATGACATTATTGCATCAACTTGAGCTTCACCCTAAGCCCAGGTACATAACAAACTTCATGACACATGTGGGTCTCTACACCTATAAACAATTCAGTTTTGGCATTTCTTCAGCTGCAGAAATATTTCAAATCACCATATCTGAGATACTAGCTGGAATCTCTGGAGTTCTTAATGTGCGTGATGACATATTAGTACTTGGCACCACATCTGAAGATCATCTAACTCAACTAGCAGCTGTTTTTGAATGACTGCAGGAGCAGAATCTCAAGTTAAATCTAGACAAATGAGAGTACAATAAACCCATATTAGATTTTTTTTTAAACACATTCTCCAAGATGGCATGCCAGCAGATTCAAAGAAAGGGGAGGACCTTCCCATTCATTGCCTGTTAGGGCTTGCAAATTACTGTGGCAGATTCATTCCAAGGTTAGCCACTATCACACAGCCGCTGACACCTCTAACCTGGAAAGATCAAATATGGGTTTGGTCAGATGGACATCAAAATGCATTTGAGAATGTAAAGAAATCCCTTACCGGTGATGTACCTATTGGGTTCCAGGAAATGGGCGGGCTTTTCCCCCCCCTCCCCACTACTGAAGGACCCCTCCCCCACCAGGCTAAGGGGAGGTTCTACCGGACCTGGAAACCAAATGATTCTGGGGGACAACTAATAAAATAACAGGGACAGGAGTGCGGTCAAAGGGTCAAAAGAAGGGGGGGACACTGAACAGACGGGGACACCAAGCAGAGAACCTCGGACAGCGCCCACTGCTCCTTGAAGGCATCAAGGGAGCCAGTGGACGCCGCCCAGAGGAACTCTGCCCGGATACGTGAATGGACAGAAGATCGTAAACAGGCCCCACAGTCACAGGAGTCTCCATCGGCCAACCTCCTCTCCCTGGTTTTATAGATGGCTGTTTTAGCCATGGCCAGGAGGAGGTTGACCAGGAGCTCCCATGACTTTGTGGGGCCACAGATAGGGAGTGCATAGAGAAGGAGGTGAGGGGAAAAGTGCAGCCAGAAATGTAACAGAATATTCGTGAGGAGACGGTATAGGGGCTGCAACCTGGCACACTGCAAGTAAACGTGCACCAGAGTCTCCCTCATGCCGCAGAAGGGGCAGGTGTCCGGGACAGGGGTAAACCGTGCCAAATACACGCCCGTGCTCACGGCCCCATGAAGGAGCCGCCAGCTGATATCCCCGGCGGGCCAGGGTAGAATATAGGCTGGCCCACCGGGGCTTCTCACCCTCTAGAGGTGGCAGGAGGTCCCGCCACTTACCGGTGACGTAGTCATGCCATATTTTGAGTCTAGTAAGAGAACGGAACTTTTAGTAGATGTTGGATTAGGTTGACTAACATGGTCAAATTTACACCATTGCTTATGCCAGCAAGGCTCTTTGTCCCTCTGAACAAAAGTACTCTCAGACAGAAATAGAAGCTCTTGCTGTAGCATGGGGATAGTTCCATTTTCTACTCCCGGTGGAATTCTGTGCCAAAAAATTAAAAATTCTGCAGCAAAAAATAAAAAATTGTGCACATAATATTTTAAAATTCAGCAAAATTCTGCATAGTTTATTTGTCAAAATAACACCATATAATCACACCCGTTTCAATTATTTTTGGTCATTTATTTCAAAATACCTGTCAACAAGTATGTCTGTAACAATACAGACAACAAAAAAGATTCAGGAAATGTTTTTTTGACAAATAGATTCCTTACTAGGTGTATTAATACAGAACTCTGAGTAATAATTCATTTAAACTACAATACAGAACCGTATTTCCCACACCCCTCAGAAGCAATACAAAGGCTTGGGGGAGTCGGAGTAACAGAGGAGCTGAGGGAGAGGGAAGTAAATTGCTGGGGAGGAGCCTGGGTGTGAACTTGGAGGGTTGTTGGGTATGGGTGGGAAAAGTATGGAACAGGTTTTATTGGGGGGCAGGGAGGGACTGTTAGGGAGCTAGGCTGACCCCTAGCCTCTCCCATTCAGTCAAGCACATCTGCCCCGTCCCCATGTATCTCTGTGCCCTCTCCCCCATCTCTATGTGTCTCTGCACCTCCCTCCCCACTGTGGGCCCTGTGCCTCCAGTCCCATTCAGCCCCTGCCCCAGTCTGTCCTCCCGCACTAGCCCTTATGAGCGCATCTAACCCACTCAGCACCCTACACTGTCTGTCTCCCCATAGCCCTTATCTCCTGACCTGGCCACAAGAGCTGTGAAGAAGGCATTCTTTCTCTTCCTTAGCTGGCCCTGAGCTGCAGCTTTGTTCTATCACCACAGTGCCCTTTAGTGGGCAAAAGGCACCACTGCAGAAATTATTTTCTGCTGAGAGCTGCTGCTGCTCTTGCGCCACAGTGCCTCTGGTGGGCAAAAGGCAGAACTGCAGCAACATTTTGGCAGAAACATTTTTCTGTGCAAAAAATTAGAAATCTGTGGGGCTCACTAATTATGCACGCATGCAGTAGCGTAGACTTCCCCCAGGAGTAATTTTCATTTATACATTTATGGATGTCATTTCACAGTTCTGACTGATCACAAACCTATTGAACATATGTTCAACAATCTCTCTTTTCACCCACCAACTCTTGAGCAATGGATGCTCAAACTACAAGATTATGACTAAAAAGTTATCTATCAGCATGGAAAGGCTAATCCTGCTGACTACTTCTCCAAGCACCCTATTCCCAAAACAGCTAACAATTACAACACTACAGATAAAACAGAAGCACATGTAAATTCCTCTCATACACCATTCCCAAAGTTCTCTCAACAAACAAAAACAGACGCAGAGTCTGACACATCTTTAAATGGTCATCAAAACCGTTTGAGCCTACAACATTTGACTCCTGAAACACAAGTTGTTCTACAATAATTTGCCTGTGTTCAAGGTGAATTTATTGTCACAGATGATGACCTCCTACTCTGAGATACAAGACTTGTTATTTCATGTTTGTTGTGGGATCAATTGATTTGGCTCACACAGGTCATCAGGGACTGGGAAAAACAAAATCCCTGCTTAGATAATAGGTCTGGTTCCCTGGAATTGATAGCTATTCTGAAGATCGCATAAAATTCTGCAGATTATGCAGGCATCAGTTCTGGAAAAGCTCCACTACATGCATCTCCTCTGCCCAGGGACAGAAGTAGCATAGATTTTTGTGATCTACCTAATGGAAAGCATTTACTGGTTGTTAAAGACAACTGTTTTCATTAGCCGGAAGTTGAAATGGTCATTACTACTTCTGCCATTGGCAAGATTTTGTCAGCCTATGGCATACCAGCTGTTATTAAAACTGACAATGTTCCTCCCTTTCATGGCTCACAATTCACCCAATTTGCAGAGTATCTTGGTTTCAGATATCATAAACTTAGTCTGCATTGGCCACAATGGAGAAGTTGAGAGGTTTATGTGAAGAAAGCACCATGAATTAATGCAGCTGATGGATTGGACATGAAAAAGGAATCACAGTATTTTGTTTCCTCCATAAATATTGAACCCTCACTATTCAACTGGCCTGCCACTGTCTTGTTCAGCAGTTAACTAACAACAAAATTCCCACAAATTGAGATAAAACCAAATGATGAATCTCTACAAAAGCATGACAATAAAGTGAAGTTGGTAATGAAACAATATACTGATCAGTGCAGATGGGCCAACACCACATCTTTCAATGTCAGAGACATAGTTCTAGTCAGAAACATTCAGCCTTGCTACAAACACTCTGCGCCTTTTTCCCCTGAGCCTTATAGGATCACCATGGTCAAAGGAACAATGGTCACTGCTCAGAGAGGATCCTATAAAGTCACTCAAAATGCATCTCACTTTGTGGCACTCCTGATATTCATACTCCACCAGATGATGGTGGCGATGATGACAACCTTACAGAGATTGAACCCCCTGTACACTCTGCAAGGCAAGTGAGTAGTCAAGTCCCTGTGCTCCAGAGGTGGAAAATCTCCATTATCTGAAAAGAAGTAGCCATTAGCTGCCAGTGCATTTGATGGACTATAACCAATCACTGTGTTTTTGTGGACATGCTGATCAATCTTCAAACTTTTGACATTGCTTCATTTATTTTATGATTGTATTTTATTTATAAGGAAGTGTGTCAAAGTGGTGAATTTAATAATTGTTAATTTAAAGAGGGATTTAATATTTATGGAGAATCCATTCCATGATATGTGCTGGTCTTTAAGAGTACTCAGTATACCAGTTGGTCCATTCCAACTCATGTTGGTCCATTCCAGGTTTTGGTTTTGACTAGAGAGTTGAGTTAGCTACAGAGAAACTGCATGGTCTGTGGAAACTTACTTTAAAACTATATATGGTACCTGTGTGATTCATTCCAGAAGCTCCTAATTAGTTGGGACATAATAGGTTTCACAGCTGCTTCCTTCCTCCTTCCCTAGCCTGAGGTGAGGAGAAGATGTGGGCATCAGTCCTCCTATCCTTCCTGCCCAGGCCTGAGGGAGGGGAGAAGATCCTGGCAGAGTTCTCCTACCCCAGGCCTGAGAGGGAAAGGAGTGTAGATCCTAGCATTGCTAACCCACTTCCTCCTAACCCCCTCCTCCCAAGGATGATTAAGGCAGTATTATCTCACTCTTCCTCCAGGCCTGAGAGGAGGGGAGGAACATAGTAGTACTATTCCTTACCTCCTCCTCCCCCCCAGAAATGAAGTGAAGAGAAGATCGGTGCAGCACTGTCCCTTTTCCTCCTAGGCCTCTGAGGGGGTGAAGACAGGCATTGCTACTTACTATCCCAGAAAACTTGTGTGATCCTTGCATTACTGTCCCTCTTCCTCCCAGGCTTGAAAGGGCATGTGGGGGTGAAAGTCCTGGCAAAGCTGCCCCTTCTCCCATGAAAGTGAAGATCCCTGCAGCACTGCTTTGCAGGCTAGGTGGTGAAAGAAGGTAAGATATCAGTGACTATGCCAATACCCCTCTCAGGTCCGTAGGGAGAGTGGAAGATCCTGCACTGCTGCTCACCTTCCTCTGGTACATGGAGATTTTAGTGGCACTGCTCACTTAGGCCAGTGAGGGGTGAAGAAGCAAACTGAGAGTCCCTCCCTGCCCCAGCCATGCGTGGTAAGAGGGGGTTGAATATCACAATCTCCTTCTTGAATGCACACGGATGGTGAAGGTATAGAGAGCTCTGTTGCGGGCTCCTCTTCACTGATCTACTGCCTGCAGAGATGTACTTAGAGGGTAGAGGGGATTATTTAATTGATTTAACGAGACAAAAGGCAGTCAGTTTGAATTAACTTGAAAGGGACATGAGTATTAACACATTTTGCTGAAAATGCCCTGTGTACCAAGAGGGACACGCTTCTCACCCAAAACAAACAAACCAACATTTAGACAGTCAAATACGAATTGGGGGAACTCAAACTTTTGAAAATATTGGTCACAGAGACTTTGTTGTGTTGGTCAGATCAGAACCAGCTGCTAAGGTTTCTCATTTAGGAATTAAACCATAGACTCATAGACTCATAGACTTTAAGGTCAGAAAGGACCACTATGATCATCTAGTCTGACCTCCCGCATGATGCAGGCCACAAAAGCTGACCCACCCACTCCTGGAATAAGTCTCTCCCTTGACTCAGCTGTTGAAGTCCCCAAATCATGATTTAAAGACTTCAAGTCGCAGAGAATCCTCCAGCAAGCGACCCCTGCCACAATGCTGCAGAGGAAGGCAAAAAACCTCCAGGGCCTCTGCCAATCTACCCTGGAGGAAAATTCCTTCCCGACCCCAAATATGGTGATCAGCTGAACCCCGAGCATGCGGGCAAGATTATCCAGCCAGGCCCTCCGGAAAAAGTTCTCTGTAGTAACATTTAATATCCCATCATTGACCATTGTTACTAATTACCAGCGATGGCACGTTATTGAAACTATAGACTAAAATCAGGTTATCCCATCAAACCATCCCCTCCATAAACTTATCAAGCTTAAACTTAAAGCCAGAGAGGTCTTTCACCCCCACTGTTTCCCTCGGAAGGCTGTTCCAGAACTTCACCCCTCTGATGGTTAGAAACCTTCGTCTAATTTCAAGCCTAAACTTCCCGACGGCCAGTTTATATCCATTTGTTCTCGTGTCCACATTAGTACTGAGCTGAAATAATTCCTCTCCCTCTCTGGTATTTATCCCTTTGATATATTTAAAGAGAGCAATCATATCCCCCCTCAGCCTTCTTTTGGTTAAGGTATACAAACCGAGCTCCTCGAGTCTCCTTTCATACGACAGGTTTTCCATTCCTCGGATCATCCTAGTGGCCCTTCTCTGAACCCTTTCCAGTTTGAATTCATCCTTTTTAAACATGGGAGACCAGAACTGCACACAGTACTCCAAATGAGGTCTCACCAGTGCCTTGTATAATGGAACCAGCACCTCCCTATGCCTACTAGAAATACCTCGCCCAATGCATCCCAAGACCGCATTAGCTTTTTTCACGGCCATGTCACATTGCCGACTCATAGTCATCCTGCGATCAACCAGGACTCTGAGGTCCTTCTCCTCTTCCCTTACGTCCAACCGATGCGTCCCCAACTTATAACTAAAATTCTTGTTAGTCATCCCTAAATGCATAATCTTACACTTCTCACTATTAAATTTCATCCTATTACTATTACTCCAGTTTACAAGGTCATCCAAATCTCCCTGCAGGATATCCCGATCCTTCTCCGAATTGGCAATACCTCCCAACTTTGTGTCATCCGCAAACTTTATCAGCACAACTCCTACATTCGGTTCTGAGGTCAGTAATAAATAGATTAAATAAAATCAGACCCAAAACCGAACCTTGAGGAACTCCACTGGTAACCTCCCTCCAACCTGACAGTTCACCTTTCAGTACGACCCGCTGCAGTCTCCCCTTTAACCAGTTCTTTATCCACCTCTGGATTTTCATATCGATCCCCATCTTTTCCAATTTAACCAATAATTCCTCATGCGGTACCGTATCAAACGCTTTGCTGAAATCGAGGTATATTAGATCCACCGCATTTCCTTTATCTAAAAAATCTGTTACTTTCTCAAAGAAGGAGATCAGGTTGGTTTGGCACGATCTACCTTTCGTAAAACCGTGTTGTAATTTGTCCCAATTGCCATTGACCTCAAGGTCCTTAACTACTCTCTCCTTCAAAATTTTTTCCAAGACCTTGCATATTACAGATGTTAAACTAACAGGCCTGTAGTTACCCGGGTCACTTTTTTTCCCCTTCTTGAAAATAGGAACCACATTAGCTATTCTCCAGTCAAATAGTACCACCCCCGAGTTTACTGATTCATTAACAATTATCGCTAACGGGCTTGCAATTTCTCGCGCCAGTTCCTTTAATATTCTCGGATGAAGATCATCCGGTCCGCCCGATTTAGTCCCATTAAGCAGTTCGAGTTTGGCTTCTACCTCGGATACTGTAATGTCAACCCCCGCTCCTTTATTCCCATCCGTCACGCTGCCACTATTCCTAAGCCCTTCATTAGCCTCATTAAAGACCAATGCAAAATATTCGTTTAGACATTGTACCATGCCTAGATTATCCTTAATCTCCACTCCATCCACAGTCTTAAGCGGTCCCACTTCTTCTTTCTTTGTTTTCTTCCTATTTATATGGCTATAAAACCTCTTACTATTGGTTTTAATTCCCCTCGCAAGGTCCAACTCTACACGGCTTTTGGCCTTTCTCACTCCATCTCTACATGCTCTGACCTCAATAAGGTAGTTTTTGATTTTGAAGCTCAAAGAAAGGTCATCAGTAAGTTCATGATGACTTCAAACCCATAAGTCTCAGCCTTAGCCTTTCATGGCTGTCTCCAAAGATAGACACTCTGGCATGCTAGTCAGCTCTGTCTCCTTATCAAAGCCAATAAAACTAAACACACAATTGATTCTGGGGTGTGAATATTTTACTAAACTTCAGTATCCAACCTCAATTGACAATTCCTCTCACAACCTAAGAGATTGATCTGCAAAGCTGGCAGGCTTAGCTTTATGCTACTTGGTCAGGATGCTGGAATTGGACCTCAGAAAAACTGTTACCCTGGATGAGAGAAAAGCCTACGGACTATGAGTACTTCATGTCAGGAAAGACAAAACCTCAGATTTACCCCCGTTTTGCTCCATGTCATCACAGATGAACCAGAACCAGAAACATATATTCTCTGCCTTCTAAGGACGTGTTTGGAAAGACAGGGAAGGGCTGGTAAAGAATCAATTTTTGTGACAGCTGGAGGGTCCAGCAAGCCTGTCAGGTCTAATACAATCAGATTCTGGATTAAATCTCACACAGGAAGTGCTGGTACAGTATAGACATGCAAAATTTGGAATCCTCTCAATCCAGGGGAGCATAAGCAACTGCTCTAGCCAGCACGGGATGTGACGTTTGCTACCATTATCTCAGCAGCACATTGGTTCAGAGACAGGCCCTTCATTAAGCACTATTAGGGACAAGCAAAACCTGGAAGCTCCAAGTCTCAGATCCTAGGAAGTACTTATCTCTCATATATGAACAATAACGTCGCTTTAATTCTCAAATTTATAGAAGAACTATTACAAATGAAATTATGTTTAACAATAGGTAAATCAGTTTACTTGAGGACATAAACAGCATGGGCCAGATTTTGGTTCTCAATTACACTAATGTAAATCTGGAATATCTCTATTGGCATATTGGAGTTACTCTACATTTACATGTGTGTAATTAAGAGCAAAATTTAGTTCACTTTTCCCCTGCCCTAGTATAAACATAGATTTCCATGCATGGTGTATACATAGATGGAGTAATTTCTTCCTCTTTTATATAGGCACCTTGTTCTGATGTATGACTGGGTCTTTTTGTTTTCTCCTGCCCTTATAGAAAGAGGAAGATCTCAATAGGCACCAGAGAGAGAAGCCAGATACTGAGCTCTCTTACATCTACTGCCTCCCCATATGTTTTGTATGAGGATACACCTCATTCTCTGGAACCACTAATGGAAATTTTCTTGTTTGGAACTTTCTTACAGGTTCTCGTCTAACTCTCTTCAGAGGAGAGTTTCTATTACCCGAGGATTTAGGTTTTAACAATTTCTTACACTTATTCAGAAAAGTGGGTTGTTTCTAACATGTCTAGATGGGTCTCACTGTGTTTTTGGATACATGTGACAAAAGTGTATTCACAGGTGCTGGAACTAGGAGTGCCGGGGTGCTGCCGCACCCCCTGGCTTGAAGTTGTTTCCATTATATACAGGGTTTACAGTTTGTTTCAATGGTTCTCCGCACCCCTACTATAAAATCATTCCAGCACCCTGAGTATATTACTATAGTTCTACATTTGAGACTCTAAAATCTCTTTATTCCAGGTACTGCAGTTTATTTCAAAATCAAAAGTGCTGGAAAAATAAGACAACTCAAAATGCCACACTGTTATTTTGGGTTTGAAGAATTAACCTCCTCACAGCTGATGAAGCAAAGGTCGAAACATAGAAAATGATACTGCCCATGAATATAACTACTCAATTCACTCCATTCTCAGTAGCCTGAGCAAAAAGAGGGAAAAAATTGATGAGCCTTTGCATAGTTTAATGATCACTGCTCTGAAGCAGAACTCACTATATGTGGAGACTGAGGGGTTTCAGCTTTATTTAAAAATTGCTTTGAAAAGCCAGGCTGGATGTGAGTATCAAGTTGTGTGAGCAAGTGTAAAACATGACGGGCTACTCCAATTATATATAAATGGACCAGAGCAGAAGTTAGCCCAACGTGTCTCCAATAGGCTGCTGTCACAGACAAGAAGTGGTCTGAAGAACAGAGTATTGGTAGTATCCTGCCTGCTGCTTTATGCCCAACTTGGCTGATTATTTAATTCTCTAGGGTAAGGGTCTGAACAATTTGCGAGTAGGCTGTATGCCATCGTAACAGATTGGGCATGAGTCTAAGGATCTAAGAAACAAATATGTGCATCAAATGTTTTGATTCCCAGTGCTTGAAATAACTCTCTGTCCTGAGCTTCCACGCCTCTTAGAGATAGGATAGGTGCCAGGAAATTGTAGAAATTTTTTAAAAGGAAACATAACTTCCATAGCTGCATGGAGCTTGAATTTGACCTCGTTAAATCAGGTGCTGTGATGGTCATGGGGAGACAGTTAGTAAAATCATGTTTCCAAACTCTTTTGTCTCTTCATTGAAAGGCACTAGGGAAAAAGCCAAAACATGCTTCCTTAGACTTGCCAGATTAGACAGTGAATCAGCGAGCTCTGTGTGAAAATCTGTTCCATGGCCTTCTGCAGTCCTCTGAGTAAGAGCAAATACATGTATTATGAATAGAGTCCTTTGTAACAAAGACACAGATAATTTTCCTTGTATAAAAAAGTAAACTATTCGTGTATGCATGCTAAGTGGCTATTCTTTTGGAAGAGTTTCATTACTATATGAGTAATAGAATGAGGGGATGAACACATCTTTACACAGAGTGGTAGAGTCTAGTCCTTACTCATGTTGTATAGTACCAGCACTTTACTACATGAGTAGCTCTATACAGCCAGATTCAGCTACCCTTACTCACATTAAGTAGCACCTTATTATTGGACTTTGCCATTGCAATCTGTGATGCTACTCCCAAAGTCAGACACTACTTACTGTGAGTAAGACTAAGGCTATGATTCTGTCATGGAGGTCATGGATTCTATGACTTTCTGGGACCTTCGTGACTTCTTCTGTGGCAGGACTGGAGCAGCTGTCAGCCCCAGGGCTGCTGGAGCAGCGGCTGCCAGAACAGCTGACCAATGGCCAGCCCCAGGGCCACAGGAACAGCTGACTGGCAGCCAGCCCCAGGGCCCTTAGGGCAGTGGCTGGGATTGGGTCAGCCCCCCTGGGGGATGGAGCAGCAATAGTTAGCCCCGTCACAAGAGCAGCAGCAAAGATGGAGCAGCTGCATGCCCCAGCAGCGCTCTGTTTCTACCCCCTTTTCCCCCAGTGTATTTTTAGTAAAAGTCAGGGACAGGTTGTGGGCTTCCATCAATTTTTGTTTATTGCCTGTGACCTGTCTGACTTTTACTAAAAATACCTGTGCCAGAATTGTAGCCTTAAGTAAGACTAGAACTGAGCCCATTGAAATCAATGAAGCTAGCTGATGAGTACAATACTGTTCAGCATAAGGGGGGGGGCAGAATCTGGCCAAGAGAAGGCATAACACAAATGGACTGTATCTTTTCTTTCAGATATTAATGCCTAATGATTCCCTCTCCATCACGGATTAATTACTTCTGTGTGCTGAAAAGCTAGAAGACTCTGATTTCATCATAGGAAACAGACACTTTCTTTTCTCCTGTCAGTGAAGTGCCCCTCCTGTTATCATCGTAAAGTTAAAAAGAAGAGCCATCCAGCATTTCGTAGCCAACTATTTAGAGGGTGTAAAGTAGCAAAGTTATGAATAACACAATAGCCTCTTTGTTAGGCATAATCCACTCTGGCTACATAAAAATCTTCTGATGAAATAGTTTATTATTTTCTTCCCCCAAATAGTCAATCACAATTGTTGCTCCTATCAATAAATACTGCCATGACGCAGCCACTAAAATCCCAGTTTTCCACTCCTGCACTAAGTTGTACTTAAAGCTATGTATGCAAAATAAATTTGTACATCCCCAGTGTTTTCCTACTGTTAATCATTTTTATTTTTTTTAGTGAGGACCTAGTGGAATTGGAGACTTCATGAAATCTAAATCATCCTGAAAAGCAATTTGCCACTCTGCCTGAAGACATGTTTTCAATCAATGTGTCCTTCCTGCAATGATTTATGGATTAGAAACATGGATGATCTTTAAGAAAGAAAGAAAGAAACTGCAACTAAGTGGAGATGAATATAAAAGGGTGTATGCTGAGAATAGCACAGAGAGACAAGAAAAAAAATGAGTGCCTTTGACAGGGAAGCAGCATGCAAGACTCCTTGGAAAATAAAAAGTATACGGTCGTGGGCCAGATACTGTGCAGGACAATATGATACCAGGTACAGCAGATGAAGTTAATGACACAGAGAAATGTAAACAGAAAGCAATGGTGAGGCAGACATAAAAATTGAGAAGAGTGATGAAATACAGTGGTAGTCAGCTGCAAGATGGGACTGCATAGGCCCGGGACAACACATACATGATACTGTATACACAAAAGCTGCTATACACCAGTGCATTAGCTGATGTTGCAAACAACAACTAAAACTTACTTATCAGCCATTTCATGGTTGCTGGAAATGCTTTCAAAAGAGCCAATGTTCTGGGGAAATGGTGCACTTTTGTAGATAACAAATAATGAAAAATGCCCTAAACAAATAGGAGAGTTAATTCAGGATGATGGACTAATGTTTGAATTTAGTTTTCCATAGTTCTTAGTGTGTAGGTAGAGTAACTGGAATAACCTTTTCTAAGCTTAATATTCATTTAGTATTAATTTATACAGCACCATAGGTATTACATAGGCCTGATAATTTGCAGACAAATCTAAAGAAAAGTCCCTGTCCCGAGATTAATTTACAATCCAAGGGTATGTCTATGCTACAGATTTACCTCAAATGAGTCAATCTTGGTAAATTTTTCACCATGCAGGCTAGCATTAGAAAGAGTGGTTACACTGAAAACAACAACTATGTTCCACAAGCTTGCTGCTACTGCCTGTTTCCACACTGGTACTACACTCAGTTGTGTTAGATGTAAAGCTTTCTGAGGGGTGCAGGCACCAGTTCATAGAACCACTGAAAACTGAGCTGCTCTGTGAGAGAACTTGTCTGTCCCTTCTGGGGACTGTGAGTGGAAAGATGATAAACCCAGGCACCCAGACAGTTCATAAAATCATAAAATCATATGATCAGTTCAGTAGTTCCACGTAGCAATGCTCATTTCAGTATCTGGCCTACCTCTCAAATGGTGTCAAGGCATGATGCTCACATAGACTGATGACCTGCAACCACTAGTGGCACATTTAAGACAGCAACTGTCATTTTGTTGAGAGGCCACAGCAGCAGGGTTACAAGGTGGCAATGGGTGTTCCTGCAGAGGCTTGTTCTGAAAAATGCAGAGGCTTGATGTCAAACAGAGAGCATACCAACCACATCAGAGATGGAGGACAGGCCTCATCAATATCTGTGCAGCTAGTGCATGCTCTCATGTCAGAAGTAGTCCCCTTTACTGAGTAGTGGTTGTGGACCAGGCCCACACGCACATGGTGGTGGGACTACATTGGCGTGAAGACATGGGATTACCACCAATGCAACCAGAACTTTCATATGAGCAAGGCAATCTTCTTGGAGGTATGCGAGGACTTTGTGCCAGCCCTAGAACAGAAAAACAAAAAAGGCAATACCAGACTGGAAGCACCCTCTGGATGCTGGCCATTCCAGATGGTGACAGACCTGTGGGTAATCAGTTTGTGGTTGGCAAGTCAACCGTGGGTGTGGTGGTGACAGCTGTTTGCCAGTCCAAATTCTGAGGCACCTGGCTCAGCCATGGCTCCCGGAGCTTCTAGGCTTCTGGCTCCCTGACAGACAGAATAGAGGGAATCAGGAGCCTAGAAGCTCTGGGAGTCATGGCCAAGCTGGGAGCCTTGGAGATTGGGCTCCCGAGGTCAATTAGGTTTAGAAATTTTCAAATGAAATTAGAATAGTTTTAACGTTTTTTATCAGATTTTCCTTTCTGTGGGAAATTTAGGAAACTTTACTTTTTGTTCCAAAAAAGAACATATTTTTCCAGCGTTCTATAATCCCTGGCAGTAGTTTCAGGCCCCCTAAAATGTATGTTCCATCAATGGCATGAGCACAGTTTTGCTCACTTGTTCAGTCAGCAATTATTTCAGGGACATTGCTGCAAATGCACTTGGACTGCAGTGCATTTATTACCATGTAGTTTATATGGGTGTATTGTGTACAACACAATATTTGTGAAGAAGAGGGAATATTTTGATTATGACCCAGTACCTACCTGCTGGTCCCAGTACCTACTTTCTGGTCCCGGAGCTGAGTCTGGTAATACATCATGGCCATGGTATGCTCTCATAGGCTTGATTCGTAGAGGGAGTGAAATAATGATTTTAAAATGTAGTGAGGTAGGATGCTGAACCAGGCTCAGGTATTAAATGAATTTAATAAACATTAGCTCTGACATCTTTTTATTCACAAGAAGACAGAGATGGAGGTATAATTTAAAATAAACTTAATTGCAAGGGTTTCAGCCAGTGCATATTTTGCAACATATCCTCCCTGGATCTCCTCCTGCTGGAGTACAGATTCACTAGCCTTTGGGTCACTGTAAGGGGTTTCCTTTGTGCTTGCATAACCAACATGCTTCCATTGCAGCTTTTAGCACTGTAAATAAGGAAAGGAACAGTGAGGAGGATAAATAATTTCTTGGTTTTGCTCTGCGGTACTGTGTGTGCCTACAGACTTTCTGGAGCCAGACAGGGTGAATCTGCTGGATGAGCCACAATCATCCAGAAATAGGGCTCTAGTGGGCACTAGGTGTGCTCATTACCTCAGTGAAGCTACTTGAGTGATTTCCATTGTGGGCAAGCAGTGTGGCAGCACACACCCAGAGTCACTCTCTAAGAGTGGAACCAATGAGAACTCAAGGAGAAGAGTTTATAAATAGAAGAAGTGGGAGCCAGACTGAAGAACTCAGTGGTAAAGAAAGGTCTGCTGAAAGGATTGTGTTCCAGAGACTTTGCTATTTTTGTTGGATTTAGTCTACAGGCTCCCTCACCCTGCTGGAGAAAAAGAGGACTAGATTTTCTGTGCAAATTTCAGACTGATATTCTAGAGACTCAAGGGAAGTTTGAAGGAGGCTGTGGGATTGTCACTTTCCCTCCAGATTTTAAATCACTAAAGCAAGTTTAGACGCCATTCCACAGAGACCGAGAAGAGTAAATCTTCCCAGAGAAGAGCCCGAGAGAATTGTGTGCATATGAGCATTCATAATTATATTTTCAGTTTGGTAGAAACTCCCCTAAGAGTGTTTGCTTTAAAAGTGTTGTTATTCACAACAGTCACAACTGTTTCATGGGTTAGAAGTGAACTGTTATGAAGATGAGCAATAGGTAGTTTTTTCCTTTCGAGATTTTGCATCACATTTTTTCTCTCTGAGATTTAACTCTGTATTATACACACACACACCAAGGTCCTGAATAGACTAAACTCTGGTCTGAACCTCAGCAGAGAGGTAAACTGAGGTATGGAAAAGGGAAAGGAATATTATACCAAATATTTGAATAGTGCATTCCCCAAACCTGTTACACCTGCTTTTCATCACCACCATTTCAGGGACTAGAAAACGTGAAAAATAAATTATAAGGTTTGTGTCCCTGGTAAGTAACATAATTATATATCCTTTCATATAACCACAAAGCAGAAATTGCAAATTCTCTCTCAGATACATCCTATTGATAAATTCAAAGTCCAGAAGAGACTATTGTAATCATGTTGTCTGATCTCCTAAATTACACAGGACATGTACCCTGAACAAGTAATTTCTGCATCAAGTCTATAGCTTCTGCTTGAGCTATAGCATATGTTTTAGAAAGACAGCCATTCTTGATGTAAAGACTTCAAATGTTGGAGAATCCCTAGTTAAGGTGTTCCAATGATTAATTACTCACTATTAAAAACTTATTCTCGCTTCAGCTTTCAACCAAGGGATTTTGTTATGCCTTTTTTGGAGTAGATTACCTATCAGAAATAAAAATCTTTCAAATTAAATGGAAGACTGTGACGGGAGGCATCAGCCCTTCACTGGTGCAGCAGGGGTTAACCCTTCTCTCTGAGCCATATCAGCATCACGACAGAGACAAACCTAACATGGCAAGTCTGACAATAAGCAATGGAGCAAAACCACACCGGAGGATGTAACAAAGGAAACCCGAGATCTGGTGTGAGCAGGCAGTATACATACACATGCAGCAAGGCTCATTTGTTCTCCCTAGCTGTGAGGGACAATGACGACTGGTGGAAGATTTTTTTTAAAAAATCTTAAATATGGTTATTAGATAGGTATATTCTGAGGTGAAAGGGAACTCCTGGTGTAATGTATTTTTAAAATGTGTCATGGAGCACTGGATCAATGGATAAGCATGTCTGTTTATGGAATGGGCATAAATTGAGTGAAATAATAAACAGGAAATAAACAAAGAGGAGGACTCTGCATCTCTAAGCAGGGTCAGAGCTGCCCCACCCACAGCAATGCTAGGAACTCTTTGTTCTCCTCTTCTGTAGAACCTACTCAGGACTCAAGTCCCAAAGGCTCCTGTGGTTGCAAGGGCATTTGGTTTCCAGGCTCCTTGTGGTGTTTCCTTCTCCCTTGTTCTAAGAAAGTTCCATGGTTCCCTGGACACAATTAGTATCTTAGGAAGAATCAAAAGTGTTGCCAGACTCCTCTTTAGACAAATGGTAGAAATAGTTAATTGGAGAGACTAGTTGTTCCCCCTACATTCTGAGTGAACATTTTTGTGGCTCACTTTTAGGATCCTCAAGTCCCTTTATTTTTTATGAACCCCTGGTGATCATGGACTGCCCCACTGTATGTCTGCAATGCAAGGGGAGAGGGTCCACAACCCAGACTTTACTTTGAGCCTACACATCTACACTGCAATTTTCTAGCCCTGCAACCCAAGTCCCACGAACCTGAGTCATGGATGTTTTAGTGCAGTGTAGACATACCCATCAGTTTTAGGTTGCAGCTGTGGCCATAGAAGTCTCTCTGGGAGCTCTCTGGAAGAGCTCCCTAGGTAACCCAGTTTGCTGCCCAGCCTTAGGAATGTAGATAGTTTGTTTCAACACACCGAAGTCTATGCCCTACTGTCACACTGTCTGGAGTGGCTCACAACTGTGGGTGCCAACCTCAGGGCAGATAGTCAACAAGCAGGGCAGAGACTCCAAATTGGTTGTATGTTCTATGATTAGATTTAATCAACCCAGTAAAAAGGATGGACTCCTAAAGCATTGTAACACTCTTATCACTGAGGCACAGACAGTCCCCTTGGGCAATCTAGTCTATCTTGCCACCCAGGCAAGTTGGACTTAATGATAGTTAGTTGCTGTACACCAAAGATCACAAAATATTCAGGTCGGTTGCAGTCCCAATAGACCAGTCACTTACCCCAGGTCAATTTGTACCTCAGATCTCACACCAAAGACAATGCTTGCAGCCAATCCTGTAATAACCTAACTAAAGATTTATTAACTAGGAAAAAGAAATGAGAGCATTATGATGACTGGCTAAGGCAAACAAACATACACAAATGAGTTACAGTCTATGGTTTTAAAAGGTGACGGAGTTGTAATAATCTGTCAACTCTGAATGTCCTTTAGGGCTAACCAAAATTGAGCCTGGGGATCACTGCTTCTGTTTCATAACTCCAAGCCTGTCAAAGTCCAAACAGCAAAAAAACAGAGAGAGATCCAAAATTTTCTTGTCAGCTGTTTTTATTTCCTTCTTCCAGAATTCTAGCTGATGGGATAAATCCTTTTGCACATAGCCTCTTTAGGGGCATGAAGGGGCAATTTAAAATTTTGGGGTATTGTGATGTCCTACAATGGCCCACTTAGTTTTGCTAGGCCTTCTTGATGGTTAGGAGACAATCCCTCCTGACAGGTTCACAATTTCGGAGCAAACATTTTTTACAGTTACAAAGCAAAATACTAAATATTATCTAATAGCATGTGATAAAGTTAGTATAGGTAAGATTAATGTATGCAGCAACATACAAACATTTCATGAAGTCTAAACACTAAACACCTTGTTACAACTTCAATACCCACCTTAAACATACTAACACACAGGTGAAACAGATTGGTGTTTAGCAACGAACTTGTCAGTGCTCAGCTGTGGTTGAAAGCCCTGGTAAGAGCTGGCACCTGGTTTGCAAGCATCACAGCTCCCAGCCAGACTTTTGAAGAACTGTTCCCAGTCTCAGGTTTTAGCCAATGAATCACTTAGGGTATGCGTACACTACAATGGAAGACCAGGGCTAGTTGTACTGGAGTTAGCAGACCCTGGGTTTGTTAACCTTGGGCTTGAATGCCTACATATATTTGTAAGCCCAGTTAGGAATTTTTGAGCCCAGCATCCCAACCTGGGGTTCCAGCATCCACATGTATTTTATGGGCCTGAGTCTAAGCACCCATATCCCAGACTTCCTAGTGCCCTCCCAAAATGTGGCCACCCTTTGTGCATGCTACAGTGTGGGACAATGTGACTGTGCACCAAATTTGACTGTCCAGAGGACAAAGAAAGTTGGGATACTTATGATGCACTCTCAGAGCACAAGTCCAGCTGGGTTGTATCTACACTGCAAAGCAAAGGGGCTTGAGCCCTGGGTCCAGGCTTGACTCAGACTCAGACTCTCCTGGGTTCGAGCCATGGCTTAACACAATTTGTGTGTAGATGGAAGCAGGGGTTAAGTTTGAGCCTGAGTTTGAACACCGGGCTTACATTACAGTGTAGCCATACCCTTAGTCTGTCAAGCCCTGAAAAAAGGAGTGTAGCTACAGCCCTGAAGAAGGAGTCTAACCTCAAATCCCCCACCAGTGCTTCTCTCATGATTCCCAGCTAGGCCAAAACAGCAGTCTGCAGGATCTCCTAATCAGTGGCTCTCTAGGGCTCATTACATTGACTGACACCTCTCCTGTCATGACACAGGACCAATAATAATACCTATCTTTTACATAGCACTTTACATCAGCAGAACTCAAAGCACTCCATAATCTTTAATAAACTGATCCTCACAAAGCCCCTGTGAGATAGGGAAGTGCTATTACCCCTATTTTACAGATGGGGAACTGAGGCTGCCTCAGAAGTGCTAAGTGACTTGTCTAAAGTCACACAGGAAGCCTGCGATAGAGCAGAGAATTGAATCCAGGTCTCCTATGTTCTAGGCTGGCACCCTAATCACTGAACTCTCCTTCCTCTCAACAGGTTGCCAACACTTCCTTCTCACACTCACCAGCAATAGCTGCCTTCCCAGAAGAGACTGGGTAAGCCTGTGGGTCATCTTGTGGTTCCATCTTGTCTAGAAAAGGACTTACTGCCAGCTTGGGAAGTGCACCTAGGTTAATGCATCTCCGCAGTAGTTAATTCTGGAACAGCTGTAGCCTGGGTCTGCTGCCATTCCTGTTGGGCTTGCTCTTCATTCCTAAATTGCAGCAGGGTTTGCTGATGCTACAGTGGATGTAGTCGCTTCTGCTATTCCACTATCCATTTTAGGACCTCTTCCATTTTCCCTCCTTGTGAAGAGTGAGATTTCAACCAAGCTCACATCACATGTAAGCAGTTCTGCTCCAAATCAAGTCTATATTTTGTTTGAGGTCAAATTTACCCCTCTTTCTGGAGTTTGGTTTTTATTGGCAACTCAGAAACATCACAAAGCTCAATCTAAGCTTTTTCCATCCATCTGCATCCCTAAATTCATAGATGTTTTTTAAAGCAAGAAGCAACTATTTTCATCATCTAGTCTGACCTCCTACATAAAACAGCCCATAGAATTTCACCCCATAATTCGTGCATCATGCCTATAACTTCTGGTTGAGTTGGAGCAAATCTTTGAGAAAGATTGCCAATCCTGCTGTAAAGATGTCAAGCAATGGAGAATCCACCATATCCCTACGTCTGTAGACCTTGCCACCCTGTTATGTATTGACATATAAACATTTAATTAATCCTTTTTTATATTTATATTATTTGGGAATAATGTCAAGAAAGAAGGGAGGAATGGAGTTCAGTATTGGAATGCTAATGAAAGAAGCAAGTTTGAGCAGGAATTGTAAGGAGGGGAATGAGCTTGATGGCATATAGTCTCTGGGCAGATGTTCCAGACATAAAGGACAGCAGCCGACAAGGGAGTCATTTCTGGGAGAAAGAATCCTAGGGAGCTACAAGACAAGCTGAAGTGAAAGAATGTAGGGACGTGGTACGGGCAGGAGGAGACAAGCAGAGATGAGGTAAAGGCAGCAGCATAGTTGGGTACTGCAGTTTCAAAAGTCCACTGCAGAGTCTGAATTGGATGTGGAAGGAGAGGCAAGTGAGGAAGGCGATCTCTTCATAACATCCCTTTATATTTTTTATAATGAATCCGTTGACCAAGATTAATAAAGCTCATTTCAATAGTCTCTTTACAGTTAAGGGTTTCACTCTGCACCAGCCTGAAGTGTCTGCTGCATTAGCCAAAATGGAAAAACAATCATTCATAGCCCAAAGTAGCAGTAACTACCTCCAGCCACTTATATAGTAGATCACTTTTCAAAATGCTTCAGTTTAAGAAATAAGGAGGTAGTTATCATGGGTATTTTAAGGAGCCTATTGTCTGCATATCTGATCAGTGGACACAATGATGCAATATAACTTCTTAACAAAATGGTGCAATTTCTCTCCATTCCCCTATGTAAATGACGTGTATTAATTTAAATGTCATCAAGAGTAATGAGGGGGGGCCTGGTTTAACCTTAATTCATAAGGGTAAGGAGATCCTGCTACAGCATGATTTTGCTTTCATTACTATATCACAGAAACTTCTATATTGCAGTACATGGTATATAAGCCCCAATGGATAACTCCAGATTCATAAGTACTTTGAGTGAATGTTTTACAATGTTTAGGGAAGATAAACGTATCTTCATAAGACATAATTTCTCATTTGGGGACCAATCTTGCTACCTTCAGTTGTTATTAACCAGACAAAACTCCCATTTATTGTCTCAATGGAAATTTCCACTAAGTAGGGCTACAGAATTTGATTCTTGATAAGCAACTAATACAATTCTATAAAGATTTTAGTCTTTTACCTTCTCTGCTTTTGTATCAGGTATGATTTTGAGAGAGAGGTGAGTAATGGAAGTTTTTTAGTACACAGGGGGAACCAGGGGCATGAATACAAGAATATACTAATGCAGCTGGAATAGATCTTATATTGTATGACTGTTGCTACTTATTTATTACTACTGGAAGAATGATGCAAAACATGAACAATACAATGAATCATAAATATGCCCCCACAATTCAGCTGGCAGATCAATATCAGTTATTTTTTTGAGTGAGAGGAGATTTTCTGTGCCTGCACTTAGTTTGCCAATGCAAATGCACAGCTGGCATCACCAACACTCTTTCTGCCCCACTCACTCTTCATTCTCCAGTTTGTAAAATATATATTTTAAACGCAAACCTGGATGCTGGTGTTTTCTCCCCAATAGCTTCAACTTCCAGTGCCAAAATGTTCTCTAGAATAACAGTGGAACACTTTCCATCAATTTTATTTTATTTTATGTTTTGCTTCAGCCTGACCCCATGGTAAGATTGCCAAATAAAGAACTCAACTGCATTGGTAAGCTTAGCAAAATTACAAGCCTTACAAACAATAAATAATTGAATGCCTTTCCTATATGGAACAGAATTGAAATATCCAGTTCATAGAAATAAGTTGTTTCTGGTTTTCCACCCTTCACCAAGAGGCAAAGATACTGACATATAGATTCAGACAAACACAAAGCAGCCAAACTCATCTTCTAAATATATTACTGAATTACAGGCCATCCACATTTCTACAGGCTTACTGAGTTATTTTGTTAAAACAGTGAGAGAAGCTCAGATTGCATCCTTTAAAAACAAGGACAACACTTTAATGGAAAAAAAGACTTGTTATTTGCTGATCATTTTTAGTTGAAAACTCGGAGGTACATATCCTGATTAGTAGACCCTGAGCTGGCAAAGGAATAAGAGAAATATTGCTTTCTTGCTCATACCAAATACTGAGAGTGACCTTTGAAAATTTTATCTTGTCATCTAATCTTGACTCCATTGAAATAACTTCAATTTGTTTGCTGCAGAATGAGAACATATTCTTTCATGCATACTAGACCTATTCAGGACTCTTAGGAAGATTTGCAGATGTCGTATAATTGGACAAATATTATGCTAAATTGTACTTAAATCTACACTGAAAAGGGACTGGTAGCTGAATCTGCTTTTTAAAATAACAGTTAAAACAGTTTGTGTAGTACTTATATTCAGATGATATTACTATAATATCTGTTTCTATGAACCATACAAACAGAGCAGAGGAATATTGTCATCATTCAGTTTAGTGCTCAGCTGTTTTCTCAGTTATAATGTCATAGATTATTTAATACAGAAAATGATTTCACTCTGATGTGTTTTTTCCATCATATTAAAATAAATACCAGGAGCTGGAGAAATTTCTCATCCACCCTCTCACAACCCAAGTTAATGGCCAGCTATTATCTTGAAAATCACCAAAGTGTAAAGAAAATATTTAGAGTACACTATGCTTCCAGGCCATACTTGGTAGAAGAAGATTCAGCACCATGCAACGTTGAAAGGCTGAGAGGCCTCCTAAAAGCACATGTTAAAATTGAACAATCAAGACGGGCAGGTTAAATCATGCTTAAATGACTTTCTGGAGGAGTTAGAAGTTTGGGGCAATGCTAAGAACATCATTAACTGCAAGAATCTACCTGTCCTGGAAGTCATAACTGCTTAAGTTAAATATTGCAATAATGAACTCTGGAAAAAACATTCTACTTCTCCTCACAAAAATAATCTTTGCCTCAAAAACCTTCCTTGAGACCCGTATCTGCTATAACACCTAGCCATCAGGGATAGCAGACCTAAACCTCTTAATTTATAAAGAGAAAAAAATCATCATTTTAAAATAACTCAAACCACCAAGAAGTTAATATGGTCAACCTATGACTTTATCATTAGTCATCTTCCCTCCCCACAACTCCTCTTAGCATTTGGTATATTCTTTCCTTGTGACTTGTTCCAAATTGTAAGTCCTTGAAAGATGGGGCTGTGTCTTCTTATGTTTTGTACATCATCTAGCACAATGATTGGGTCCTTGTGGAGCTACATCAATAGATATAATAAATTAATTCTAATAAAAGGGAACTGATTCTGAGCCCACTTAAACTGGTGTAAATCAGGAGTAATTTGCTTATTATCTACATTACATTGATACATAAAGACCCCAGAGTTCATTTTGCTGGGTGCTGAAATTACCCCACATAAGACAGTCTTTGTTTTGAAGAGCTTACTATCTGAGTAGACAATACAGTCAGAGGATGGGAAACTTACCCAATTTTATGCAGTGGGTTAATGGTAGAGCTGGGAACAGAACCAAGGTCTCCTGAGTTTCAGTCCAGTGCCTAACAGGGGATGCTGGAGACCAAAGGCTCAAGTCAGGAATCATAGAAGGCATGTAGCTTCCCTTGCGGACAAGTGTGACCCCTTGGAGATCTGAGCACTAGTGGGCTACTCCCAGGGACTGTTTAAAGGCCCTGGCATAGCACAGACCCTGCAAATCTGTGACAGAGTTACATCAATGTAAAACCAGCATACGGGAAAAGAAAATCAGGACCATGAGACCTATTCACAACCAACTGGGATTCCCTCCTCTGGCTTGCATAAAACATGTTGCATTAGATTCAGAATTATTTGTTATATCCACTCTCACATTAGTAGTAGGACTGTGACCCTCTTAACCCCACTAGTGAGTAGTTACTTGCATATTTAGTCTCACTGGTTTAAGTCAATGGGACAACTCATGTAAGTAGCTGCTCCCTTATCTGAGGAAGGATTCACAGCCTGGCCCTGAGTGGAGATCTTTGAGGCCATCATTACCACTAGAGAGGGTATGAGAAAGAGGCATGATGCAATGCAGTGCAAGACCAATATTTACAAGACAAAAAACATTTTTCATCCCATTAAATAAGATTGTTTTTATTGGTGAATGATGGCAAACAGCACCTGCTGAATGAAAGGGGAAACCTAAAGATAACTATTATCAGTAAGCTTACATTACTTCTGGTAGTTAACCATATATCCGGTGCCAAGGCTGTACATGTTAATGCAAATGAGGTCTCTTTATTGAACTGAATAGATCATATAGACATTTTCTGCATGCAAAACAGAAGAAAGAATGTGCAACCCCCCCCCTACAAGATAATTAATAAAGGAGTTAATAGTCTTTCAATACATTCATGTGGAGTGCTTGGTACATAGACCCTGATGGAATATGTGAAGTGAGGTCTCTCAGCTCCTGCTGTATTGCACTATAAATGATAACACATGGGCTCTTCACTGCTCATAACATCTTGGTCTGCATTTCTGTAATATTCACAATAGCCATCAAAAAAGCCCTGTGTGACTTGAAAGTTTGGCTTGTTTATGGCCATGGTAACTATAACAAGGATATGACAAGCAACAGAGGGTCCTGTGGCACCTTTAAGACTAACAGAAGTATTGGGACCATAAGCTTTCGTGGGTAAGAACCTCACTTCTTCATGCTCGGTAATTAAACATCACACCATATTTCAAATCATGCACTGACCTTCTGTACAGTCCATGCAACCTATTGAAATCAATGGGGTTTTACATGGTGTAAAGTAGTTATGAATTTGGCATATGAACCCTCTCCCTACATTTGCATTAATAGTGCCTGGAAAAAATGGATTTGAGGAAGTTAAACTATCAAGTTAATTATGGTATCAAAGGTAGCACAGAGTTCCAGTAGGATGAGACTTGAAGAATCAGGGTCAGGCAAGAGAGGATTATCCTTAACAAAATGCAAAAGAACAACATTTCTTTAAAAAACAAGGAGAGAGGGATTTCTGTGAGGTGGGTAATGGTAGGTGTGACGGGTTGGATCACAGAAACCCCCCTGGGAGCTGCCAACCGATGTGCCAAGTCTACTTCTATCCCTGTTTTCCCTGCCAGCTCAGGACTCCAGCACCCTGTCTTGCTGAGCCAGACACTCCCGTCTGCTCCAAAACAGACCCAGGGTCTGAATTACTTGCCCCAAAGCTGCAGGTTTACCTGAAAACAGCTCACAGAAGTGTGCTTGTCTTTAGCACTCAGATGCCCAACTCCCAATGGGGTATAAACCCAAATAAATCCATTTTACCCTGTATAAATCTTATGCAGGGTAAACTCATAAATTGTTCACCCTCTATAACACTGATAGAGAGATATGCCCAGCTGTTTGCCCCTCCCCCCCAGGTATTAATACATACTCTGGGTTAATTAATAGGTAAAAAGTGATTTTATTAAATACAGAAAGTAGGATTTAAGTGGTTCCAAGTAGTAACAGACAGAACAAAGTAAGTCACCAAGCAAAATAAAATAAAATGCGCAAATCTGTGTCTAATCAAACTAAATACAGATAAGATCCTCACCAGTTCCAGAATGCTCCTTTTTACAGGCTAATCTCCTTTTAGCCTGGGTCCAGCAATCACTCACACCCCCTGTAGTTACTGTCCTTTGTTCCAGTTTCCTTCAAGTACCCTGGGGGGTGGAGAGGCTCCTTCTTTAACCAGCTGAAGACAAAATGGAGGGGTCTCCCGGGGGTTTAAATAGACTTTCTCTTGTGGGTGAAGACCCCCTCCTCACCCTGTGTAGAATCCAGTCACAAAATGGAGATTCGGAATCACATGGGCAAGTCACGTGCCCATGCATGACTCAGGACTTGCAGGTAGTAGCCATTACCCACATGTTACCTTGAACATCCTCAGGTAGACTTCTTATGTGGATTGGAGTCTTCCAAGCTCTTTTGTCTGTTAAGTGCTTCCTGATTGAGCACTTAATTTGCACATTCCTTTCCCAAGAAGTGACCAAATGTTCTAAGGCCACCTAGAAATCAAGCAATTATACAGCCAATGTTCATAACTTTGAACACACAAATGGTGCCTGCATACAGCTAGGATGAACATAACCAGTAGATCATAACCTTTACATAGCTATGTTACATGGCATATGTAGCAAAACCCTATTCCAGTTATATCATACATACATTTATTAGCATCCCCCCCATAAAGCCTTATGGAGTACACTGTCACAGTAGGAGTCCTAAAAACCTCATGGATTATTCTAATGCAAAGAAAGTGATAAATTTTCCAATTTGTCTCATATAGACATGACCAAAACTCAGGAACAGAACTGATATATAGATCAAACACAGCACTGATTTCATATCTCAGTAAGAATATTTGAAATTCCAAACACATAGGAGACTTATTTTGCTTGTAATGGTAAAAATTTCATCTTCCATAACCTTTCAAGAACAAGATTTTTCCAGATAGAAACATACAGGTTCAGTTCTAAGAGAGCTGTCCTTTATATTCATTCAGGTCTTATTTAGCAGCTATTCGCCTAACCTAAGACCTTTAGGCAAAGAATTGTGTAATAAGATGTACAGAATGTTACGTGTTGTACATTTTCTTTCAGTTCTGAGAGCTATAGATTTTATTCCTACAAATATTTCACACCACAATCAAGTGAGAAAAACAACTAAAACTAAATATAGGTTTTCATTATTTAATTATGCAATTAATGTGTGATTCAGAAATCCAGAAGTCAATCAATCAAAGGCAATTATGTAATTTTAAAATGCTCTGAAGGTGTACACTACAAATTGAATACAGTATTTTAATTTAAAAAAAAATCTTCTCAGCATATACTGCAAATTTAACTTCTATTAATAATGGAACTATCCAAACATCTCCATAGTTAAGTAAGATATCAGCTAGGCTGTACAGTTGAAATGGGGTTTGAATCCCTAAAATAAGCTGTGAAATGCTCAGGCAACATTTTCCACCATGAGTTGTTTGTATAAGGAGGACAAATTTAATCCTCTAGGCACTTTCCACACCCCTTTCAGCAGTATTTTCCGAATTCATAATTATAAAAAGCTCTTAGACTCCTGGAGTTTAAGCCAGAGGGACCATTAGATCATATAGTCTGACCTCCTGTATAACACAGGCCATTAAATTTCACCTAGTTACCCCTGTATTGCATACAACAACCTGGCTTTGACTAAAGTGCATCTTCCAGAAAAGTATGCAGTCTTTATCTGAAGATGTCAAGAGATGGAAAATTCCCCACTTCCCTTTGTAGTTTTTGTAGTTTTTTTCCGTTTGTAGTTTTCCAACAGTTAATCACCCTCACAGTTAAAAATGTGTTCCTTATTTCTATTTTGAATTTATCTGGCTTGAACTTCCAGAATTGGTTCTTGTTATGCCTTTCTTCACTCAATTAAACAGCCCTTTAGTACCCAATATTTTCTTCTAACTCAGGTATTTATACATTGTAAACAAGTCACCTCTCAATCTTCTTTGTGATAAACTAAACAGACAGAAACCTTTAAGTGTCTCACTGTGAAACACTTTGTCCAGCTCTTTTCCACACCTTTTCTAATTCTTCAACATCCTTTTTAAAATGCAGCAGAGCAGTATGCAGAATTCCAATATCTCACCAAGCTGCTTACAGCATTCAGATCACCTCTGTACTCATAGATTACACAGTCAGAAGGGACCATTGTGATCATCTAGACTGACCTCTTGTATAACACAGGTCATAGAATTTCCCCAAAATAATTCCTAGAGCACAGCTTTTATAAAAACATCTAACCTTGATTTTAAAATTGCCAATGATGGAGAATCCACTACAAGTCTTGTTAAATTACTCCAATGGGTAGTTACTCTCAGTTTTAAAAGTCTATGCTTTATTTTTAGTCTGAATGTATTAAGCTTAAACTTCCAGCCATTGGATCAGGTTATACCTTTGATTGATAGATTGAAGAACCCAATATGAAATATTTGTTCTCCAGGTAGGTACTTATAGATTGTAATCAATTCACCTCTTAACCTTCTCTTTGTTAATCTGAAAGGCTTGAGCTCCTTGAGTCTATCACTATAAGGCATGTTTTCTAAGCCTTTAGTCATTTTTGTGACTCTTCTCTGAACCCTTTCCAATTTATCAACATACTTCTTGAATTGTGGGCACCAGAACTGGACATAGTATTCCAGCAGCAGTCGGCCCAATGCCAGATAACCTCACTATTCCTATTCAAGTTTCCCTTATTTATGCATCCAAGGATCACATTAACCATTCTAGCCACAGAACCACACTGAGAACTCATATTCAGCTGATTATCCACCATGACCCCCAAATCTTTTTCAGAGTCACTGCTTCCCAGAATTGAGTCTCCCATTTTGTATGAATGGCCTACATTCTTTGTTCTTTGTATACATTTACATTTAGCCATATTACAATGCATATTGTTTGCTTGTGCCCAGTTTACCAAGTGATCCGGATTTCTCTATATCAGTGACTTGTCCTCTTCATTATAGACTTTAAGGCCGGAAGGGACCATCATGATCATCTTGTCCAACCTACTGCACACTGCAGACCACAAAACCTCACCCACCCACTCCTGCAATAGATCCCTAACCTCTGGCTGACTTACTGAAGCCCCCAAATTATGGTTTAAAGATTTCAAGTTATAAGAATCCACCATTTATACTAGTTTAAACCAGAAAGTCACCCAGGCCCCATGCTGCAGAGGAAGGTGAAAAAACCCTAGGGTCCCTGCCAATCTGACATGGGAGAAAATTCCTTCCTGACACCAAATATGGTGATTAGTTGAACCCTGAGCATGTCAGCAAGACCCACCAGCCAGACATCTGGGAAAGAATTCTCTGTAGTAACTCAGAGCCCTCTCCCTCTAGTGTCCCATCTCCTACCACTGGGGATTTTTTGCTATTAGCAGTTGAAGATGGGCCTCATGCCATTGTAGGCATCTCATCAAACCATCCCCCGCATAAATGTATCAAGCTCAGTCTTGAACAAATTGCCCCCACTTCTCCCCTTGGAAGGCTATTCCATAACTTCGGTCCTCTGACGGGTAGAAACCTTCATCTAATTTCAAGCCTAAACTTGTTGAGGGCCAGTTTATAACTGCTTGTGCTTGTGTCAGCATTGTCACTTACTTTAAATAACACCTCTCCCTCCCTAATATTTATCCCTCTGATGCATTTATAGAGAGCAGTCATATCTCTTCTCAGCCTTCTTTTGGTTAGGCTAAATAAGCCCAGCTCCTTGAGTCTCCCTGTTTATACATCCAAGGATCACATTAGCCCTTCGGCGACAGCATCGCACTGGGAGCCCATGTTCAATCACTTTTTCCTCTTAGCTCCCCTACTTAGAATTTCACTCCTGGTTAGCCGAGGCAGTTCCTTGCTCAGCTTGCTAAGTGCCTACCTTTCTCTAGGTGCTGCATTGGAAGTCTAAATGCCTAACTGGGGGCTGAGGATTCCACATGGAATCTGGCCACCTGGAGTTTGGCGATGCAATGCTGAGCAGAGAATCACCTAAGTACCATTGAGGATCTGGGCCTAAGTACCTAAGGACCAGAATTTCAAGGGTATTTAAATGCCTAAAGATGAGAATAGGGAGTTTCAAGGCAAGTTAGATGTTGAACCTGCTTAGGTGCTTTTGAAAATGACAAGAAGTGCCTATCTTCATCTTTATGCTCCAAAATACCATTGAAAATCTGCATCTAAATCCCTTTTTTAAATTGGTCTAATGCTACTAAGTCACTTAGGTGGTTTTGAAAATTCCACCCCAGGGCATGAGGTGCTTTCATTTACTGAAATGATGTCAAAAAGGGTTTGGGAAGAAATTAGAAAAAGAAAGAGCATAGGGGAATAAGATGATGATGGTAACATTTTACAAATGGAATCGTTATTGCTATGTTTGGGAAGAAAAACATCTTTATGTGCCTCATAATACAGCAAAACCATGCAAGTTTGATTACAATATTTGATTAACATATTTGTAATTAATTCAGTGGTCATGCAACCCCCAACAGAAGACTGAAATCTTCAATTATACTTTTATATGGAACATATTTAGCTTAGACTAATGTGATCTATCCATAATTAATAAGGAAACATCTTGAATTTGATTTCTTTTTTTTTTAAATAATTCCCTGAAATTACTTTTCTTTTCATCCAGCTCAAAACCTGTCTCAAAGAGTCACAGTTGATTATTTTTTCTCACTGTCATCGTATGGCTAAACTGTTTTGAAAAATAAACTAAATTAACTTATTAGAAAGACCATACACATTATTATATAATATTGCAGTTGCATCCACAGGCCCCCGTCAGGATAAGTGCTTCAGTGAATTAGGCACCATACAAATACACACAATTCCCAGTGCCTGTCCCTGAAGAGTTTACAATCTAAGAACCCATATTTGTATTTCTGATATAAGAGTCTTCCAAACAAAAGAGGATAATGAATTTAGATAATATTCAAAACCTGTTGAAATAATAACATAATAGAGCAGAGACATTTTATTTTATTTGGCTATCACAAAGACCTGGATCCTTTCATCTGCCTCTGCTGCTACCCTCTCTAATGCAGGCCTCTCCTTCTCTCACACTCCTCACTCTGGATCAGCCCACAGTGGGGTTGTCGGGCTTCTCCTCTTCCATTCCTGCCCCTTCTAGCCCATCCTTCCCCCCTTCCTATTCTTTCTCATCTTTTGGACAGCACTGATTCGGACTCTTCTCTCCTCTTACCCTTCATGTTACTGTCATCTACCATCCAACAGAGAATACAGCCTTCCTCTCTGATTTTGATTCCTGGCTCTATCGCTGTCTTCCCTTCCACACAATCTCCAACCCTTATTTTCAATTACATCAGTTTCCACACTGATGACTCATCCAACCCCTTAGGCTACACCTTTCCTTGCCCTCACCTCTTCATTCAGCAGGCCACTCTTGATCAATACTCCGACTCACCAAAACAGTCATTCACTTGAATTGGTCTTCACCAAACACTGCTCTCTCTCTGATCGCTCTTTTGTTGAGTTTCCCCTCTCTGACCATCATCAGGTCTCTTTCAGCATCACCCATCAGCCCCCTGCCCCCCCTCTCTCTCTCTCTCTCACACACACACACACACACACACACACATCAATACTCTATCTTTATCTTTCTTGCTCTGTCAGCTGCCTTCAACACAATCAACAATGCTCTTCTTGAAATCTTGTCCTCCCTTGGCTTCCATGACTCTATCCGCTCCTGCTTGCCTTCCTATCTCTCTAATAGCTCCTTCAGTGTTTCCTTTGGAGAATACTCTCCATTGCCCCCCCACCCACAACTTTCTGTGGGGGCTCCAAGTGCCCTCATTGGGTCCCCTTCTTTTTTCTCTCTCTACACTTATTTCTGAAAAAAGAACAGGAGTACTTGTGGCACCTTAGAGACTAACAAATTTATTTGAGCATAAGCTTTCGTGGGCTACAGCCCACTTCATCAGATGCATAGAACAGAACATATAGTAAGAAATATATATACATACAGAGAACTTGAAAAGGTGGAAGTAGCCATACCAAATGTAAAAGGCTAATTAATTGGGCAAACCAGACAGTCTCTACGCAAAAGAATAAATGGACACAAATCTGACATCAGGAATCATAACATTCAAAAACCAGTAGGAGAACACTTCAACCTCTCTGGTCACTCAGTAACAGACTTAAAGGTGGGAATTTTGCAACAGAAAAGCTTCAAAAACAGACTCCAATGAGAAACTGCTGAGCTTGAATTAATATGCAAACTAGATACCATTGACTTGGGTTTGAATAGAGACTGGGAGTGGCTGGGTCATTACACATATTGAATCTATTTCCCCATGTTAAGTATCCTCACACCTTCTTGTCAACTGTCTAAAATGGGCCATCTTGATTATCACTACAAAAGTTTTTTTCTCCTGCTAATACCTCATCTTAATTAATTAGGCTCTTACAGTTGAATAAATTTTGTAATCAACATCACTGTATGTTTTATACCATAACCAGTGATAAACGTTAGCTAGTTACATACTTCCTTGTAAGATCTTGTGATTAAGGCAGTGGAAGGGAGTTAGGAGGGGCCATTTTTGAAAGGGTGCTTTTACTACACTGGGAATCAGGCATTTAGGCACTTTTGAAAATCCCACTAGGCAGCTACCTGCATCTTTAGGTGACTACATACTTTTAAAATCTGCCTTGAGTTTTCTGTCATACACTTTTTGTGAGATGTTGTGCAAATCATTTAATCTCTTTGAGCCAGATTTGTAAATGTATTTAGATGCCTAAAAATACAGCTAGGTGTTTAGTAAGATTTTAAAAAGTGTCCAGGCAGGTTAGGTGCCTAAGTGCTTTCGGAAATCCCACTAGTCTCTAATCTGCATCTTTAGGCTCCTAAATACCTTTGAAAATCAGTTGTTCAACTATAAAATTATTTTAATACATTCCTACTTCACCGGGGTGTTGCAATGCTCAATTAATTAATGTATATGAGGTGGCCAGATACTATAGTTATGACCACCACAGAAAAAAAATCTGAGGCCAGATCCTCATGTGATGTAAATTGGTGTAGCTCCTCTGACTAAAACTAGGCTATGCCGAGTTACTCCAGCTGAGATTCTGGCATGTATTTATTTATAAAAATGAGCAGTCCTCAAACTAATGGAATTCAGTGCCTAAGAAGAAGGCCATCATTCACAATGAGAGGAACAATGCTACTCTTCACCAGATGTATTCAATCATCCCTTTAAGACAGGTCTAATTTCTTAAGGAGCCTTTAGAGAATTTTGTTGTCTCCCAGAGAATGCAGCATTTCTCCAGAAATCATCTCCAAGGAAAGACAAAGTCTTTTTAAGATGCCAGGTCAACATCACAAATCCTCTGTTGGAAAGATTGCATGTGATAAGCATTGTAAAATGGTTTGGAATTAAGTTAAATAACTCTCTATTGCTACAGAAAGCCAGTAATGCTTTGACAAGAGAGCAGTTGATGAATTTAATAAGGTAAAAGATAGTGCTATGATTGCAGGTAACAGACAGACTGAGAAATCCAACAGACCTGTATCAGTGTATTAGCAACCAACAATTTGAATAAACGTCTATATTGCCATTTTTAAACTCAGATCATCTAATAGAGGGGTAATACAGGGATCCAGAAGTGATATTAGCACCAGCTATAAGCTCTTGTTGTTTGCATACCCCAAGGAAGATTTATAGGGGCTCCTATTTATAATAAAGTAGATAAAATATTTTTTAAAATACTGAATAAAGAGAAAGTGTCCACATGCAATGCAAACTTCTATTCCAACTATAACTCTTCCTCACAGAAAGGCTATCACAGCAGAGAAAGCCTCGCTGTTTATAGACACAACTCGGTTTTATCTGAAAGCTCCTCAGCAAGAGAAAAGTTAAAAAAATATAGAGTGATATTGGAAATTGATATGATTCGTTACACAGAATTGATATGTCTTTTCTGAAAATTGCTTAAGAGTTACCGTATACCGTGAATTGCTTTGTGCATTGATAATTTTCCTTCTTGTGTCCCATCTATTAATATCCATTACATGAGTCTAATAAAATAATACTTTTTACCTATCTTTGACTTCCTTCCAATGTTCTTAACAAACAGGTTATTTGCCTGGACTACAACTGAGCCTATGTGTTAGCGGATACTGGGATATATATCCACATATTGAACAACGAGGCTAAAACAAAATATTGAATAGTGTCTCATTAAGTAAACATCGTTCACTGTGTGCACTGAATGAGATAAAGGTCAAAGACTGTATTATAATACATATGAACCAGTGGGTTGAATTAAGGTTACACAGGCATTAATTATGGCATTTGCTATCTTTTGAGTGCTTAATTTGATCCCCTTAATAATGTTTTAATGTATTTTTTGTACATGATTTCCTAGGTCTTAAAAAAACAAACAAAAAAAGAAAAATCCCATCCAGGGTGTCATATCCACCCCAGATGGGTCATCAGCAGTACTGGATCTTTTACATCCACTGCACATGCCACCTGAGCTAACAGAGCAATTGATAGTAGTAATAGATTGTCCTTCTCTATATGGAACAGCATTAGAGGGGGCTGAGACAGACACTTTGCCATGGGTTCCACAGATGTTTGCTGACAACAGAGGAATGGCGAGGCTCTAAAGGGGAATGTTCTCTAGTGGTCACAGACTATTCTGTACATTCCCTTCAAATTTAGCCCTTTCTGCCCCGTCCTCTCCAAACTGTCCTGTCGCAGTCCAGTTTCTTCTCCAAACCTGGCTCCTAATTCCAGTCCCATTTCCACACCTAGACAATCTCAGTCTCTACTTCTCAGGCTTCTCATCCCAGTCCCTGTCTTCTGGCACAGCCAGTTCCCTTCTTCCTGGCTCCTGATCCAGTCTGTCTGTCCCCCTTCTGCCAGCCTCTCCATCCTTTTTTCAATTGCCCACCCTCCCTTCCCACCCAGGTCCCCTGTCACCACTGCAATTAGACACCCACAGCTGGCTCATGCCAGCTGACTCAGGCTCCCAGGGCTTGGGCTAAGGGGTTGTTTCATTGCAGTGTAGACTTGCGGGCTTAGGCTGGAGCCGGAGTTCTAGGAACCTGCGAGGTCTACACTGCAATGGAACAGACCTGCAGCACAAGCCCTGGGAGCCTGAGTCAGCTGGCATGGGCCAACCACCGATTTCTATTTGCAGGATAGACATACCCTCAGTCCTAGTCTATCTACCGAGACTCTTCATACAATCTCAGTCTTCCTCCACCACCTGGAATGCTAGTATCCAAAGTAAAAATAAGGAAGGTACAGGACAGCAAGTTAAGGAACTGGTATAAACTGGTGGGTTGGATTTTAGTGACATGTAAAGAATTTTGTAACTTGTAAAATCAATCTATAAATACTACTAAATATGTGTATCTTTGAACCATACCTTCAGTATTAAGTGAACATATTACGAGAATTTGCTTGCTGGAAGGAAAGTATGTATGTCTCCTTTGTGTATTGTACTGTTTTATCTTTGGACAATAAACTTAGCTAATTTTGCTTATTTGGTCTCTTGCACAATTTTAAGAATCAACCAAAAATATAGTCAAACAGTTGGTTACAAATTTTAGTCAATATGACCTATCCAAGTAGTTCCACATAGGTTGTGAACTGCTAATATTCATAATTAATTGTTTGTGAATGATCAGCAGGCAAAGAATTATTTACGGCAGAAAGTCAGGAATAAATCTAAATTAGACAGTACTGAGATCCATTTATGGACAGTTTGCAAATAGAAAAAGGATATAATTCATAGAATACATGTATTCAGTGCAAAATATTCAATCAGTTCTAATAGAATGGTAATTTAACCACTTTCAGTGTCAGAGTAGCAATATTGGTGGAGTAGCTGGATAGAGTACAGAACTATGTGATACTTCTTAGGATGCTGGACTAGGCTGACTGCTGGTCTAATCAAATATAGTAATTCGCATGAGCCCCAGAGAACTGAAACCCTTGCATGTCCCACTCCTGAAGTAGTGTTGTGATGCCATGAAGTACACCTCTACCTCGATATAAGACTGTCCTCGGGAGCCAAAAAATCTTACCGTGTTATAGGTGAAACCAGGTTATATTGAACTTGCTTTGATCCACTGGAGTGCGCAGCCCGCCCCCCCCCCTCTCCCCCGGAGCACTGCTTTACCGTGTTATATCCAAATTCGTGTTATATCGGGTCACGTTATATCGAGGTAGCGGTGTATTCGAATCTGATAAATCTATTACAGATTTCAACAATACAAAAATATAAGGCAAGGTTTTTATGAGTCCACAAAAGTAAAATAGATTCAAGGACAGAAATAAAACTGGCCTAATTCAGCAGATTTAAAATAATTGTATTAGAAGTTCAGGGTAAATGTTTAACAGAGGACAAGATTAGCATGAAAGCTGTGTATATGTTCTCTGCTGAAAGCCTGTTACTTTCTAACAGAAATTCCAGTGCAGAACTGTGTTTTACTAGATGGGAATAATACATGGCATCGTTTGATTGTCTAGTTCTTGTTGGTCTGTAATCCTTAGTTACACAGAAGTATCTTTATCTGCCAGTTTTACACTGTATCAGACATTACTTCCCAGTTTTTCCAATCTTTCACATTCTATTTCTGGAACATTAGAAAGGTTTTTTTAATTGATGATTAGTAACAGATAAATTGTATCTCATTGGCAATTACTTAATGTTTTAATACAATCTTTTAAAGCTGCAGGGGCACGGTCAGTCCCGGAAGTGACGGGTCAGTCCCAAAAGTGACGGGTCGTTTACCAGGGCCCAGCACCCCCCTAGGGACGGCCCTGGTTATAGATATAACATTTCTCTGAGATATGGAGGCAGGAAACAAATACCTCTGATGAATACTCAAAAAGAACATTCTGGTTTGCATAAAAATCAAATGGTTAATGTCAGTGCTTAATTTGCAATGAAAAAGGTGCCAGGGCTCAAGCAATTTTTTTACATTCATAACTGATACAGCAAACCCCAGAGGTGCAGGGGCTATTAACTGCCAAGCCTAGAGGTGACATGGCTCAGCCCTGGCAAACCCTGGCACAAATTAAGCACTGGTTGATGTGTGAAAGTGGGGACAAAAAAGACCCTTTGAAAACAACATGAAGATGTGTCTCTATAAATTTAATTTGTAATAAATGATAGGAGGTTTTGGGGAGTGCTTTTCCTAGTGAAAATATCCCAAAGGACTTTACAATAATAAGTCAGATGCCAGTGTTGTGTAGTGGCTATTTTGACAAACGAAGTAGCATTGTGCACTCAAGCAGTAACTCATACACAGCTTTAGACATCACAGACTCTTTTATTGTGAGATGGAATGTGTGCCAGAAAATCTGTGTTATTCTCCCCCCCTTTTCAAAGGGTGTTATGGGACCTTTTAATTTCCACTTGAATAATCACCAGAAACAGGCAGGGATCTGGTTGGTGCATCTCTCATCCCTTTTTTAAGCACGTTGGATTAAAACTTGGATAGGTTTCTAAAACTGTATCTCCAGTGAAGTGTGTCCGGGTAATATAGTTGATGCCAATTATGCACTGTCTTCCCTCTCCTCAGCAGTTCCATTCATTTATTAACTTATTTTTAAATTGGCTAACATAGTCATAGATTCCAAGGCCAGAAGTGACCAATGTGATCATCTAGTCTGACAGCTTGTATAACACAAGCCACAGAACTTTCCTAACATAATTCCTCTTTGACCTAGAGCATACCTTTTAGAAAAAACATCCAATCTTGATTTAAAAATTGATGGAGAATTCACCACAACCCTTGGTAAATTGTTCTAATGGTTGGTTAACATCACTGTTAAAAATGCATGCCTTATTTACAGTATGAATTTGTTTAGCATCAATTTCCTGCCATTGAATCATGTTATACCTTTCTCTACAAGACTGAAGAGTCCTTTCTTGAATATTTGTTCCAGCCAATCCGGGTCCTGCTCCCAGCCCATTCCCAGGCCCTGCAGCAACCACTCTAGCCCCTCTAGGTCCCGCTCTTGCCTCTGTTCCCTTCCCCCCAGGCAGACATGAATTTACATGGAGGGCAGAGTCTGCCCAGTATTTGCATTGCGGGGCACTAGTCCCCATTCCTCCCCATGGATATCCTGGGCCAAGACCATGCCATGGAGATAAGAACCAAGACCTTGAACTTGACTCTATATTCTATGGGAAACTAGTGCAGAAAGCAGAAGTTAGGTCTGATATGCTCACAATAGCCTATGTTGCTGAGATGTGATGTGGCATTTTGTACTAGTTGGCCTTTCCTAAGGGATCGGGCTTTCTGCCCAGGTATATTGCATTGCCATAGTCCAGCATTCTCAAACTGTGGGTCGGGACCCCAAAGTGGGTTGCAACCCCCTTCAAATGGGGTTGCCAGGGATGGTTTAGACTTGCTGGGGTCTGGGGCTGAAGCCTGAGCCCCATTACCCAGGGCTGAATCCAAAGCCCGAGGGCTTCAGCTTTGTCCACCTTCCTGGAGTGGTGGGGCTTGGGCTTTGGCCTCCTCGCTCAGGGCAGTGGGGCTCAGGCAGGTTCAGGCTTTGGCCCTCCAGGGGTCATGTAGTCATTTTTGTTGTCAGAAGGGGTTGCAGTGCAATGAAGTTTGGGAACCCTGCCATAGTCCAAATGGGAGGTAACAAAGGCATATATAACTGAGGCCAGTTCATCGCCCACCAGGATGGCATAGTCTCCTATCGAACCAAAGACGGCAGAAAGCATTACGCTCAGATGCTGCACCATAGCACAAGTTTAGCAGGCGAGGGCCAGCAGCATGAGGATGTGGCTGTCCTTCTCCCTCTGAACTCATATACTATCTTTAACCTAGGTGGCAGGAAAGCAAGAAATCTCACATTGCTTAAAGGTTCCCCTCCCCCCTTTTATATTTGCTCCATTGTTTAACAGGAAATTATGTTGGATTTCCTAAGATGGTAACTGCCAGGATAGACCTTCTTTCACTTTTTTCAAAACTGGTACCACATACATTTTCCCCAGCCCTCTGATATCTGTCTGGTTCTCATTTTTTCCTAAATTAATTGCCAATGTTTCAGTAAATTCTTAAGAAAATATTCTTAAAATTTAGGACATCACCTATAATCTCTTAAATAATAGAGGGTTATGAATCATAGTATTGAAGTAGATATACTATTCAAAGGGAACCAGTGCGCTTTTTTTCTTTTTACAATCATCTGCAATAGTCATTAATGTATGATCATAATGGCATATAGGATACTTTATCTCTAACGGAAGGTATAGATTGAACCCACAGAAAACCAAAAACTTACCTACCAGCTAAATGATAAAGCATGTCAACATATTCAATCAACGTCAGTCCAATGATAACAGATGTGATTTAAAATGTCATTCTTTAGGAAGACTAGAGAGATTGTTGTAATTAATCATCTGAAATAAAATACATGTCCTGGAAACTATTTGAAGGCCAACTACTTAACAACATGTTTTTGCAACGTCGCTCAAAGGATTATGGTATATTATAAACAACTCAGTTATTTTGTTGTTAGACAGTTGTCACACTTTACAACCAGAGGTTACTATCTTTCAGGAATCAGAAGGGTAGCCGTGTTAGTCTGAATCTGTAAAAAGTAACAGAGGGTCCTGTGGCACTTTTAATACTAACAGAAATCTATCTATCTTTCAGGAGAATGTGAAGCCATGTCTATGTACCCAGGGCTCAGTGCTACATTCCTTGCGCATCCAAAGCTGGTGAGGTACAGTGAAGGTACAGTGAGTCAGTGCCTTCATTTACACTGGTGTAGGGCTGGAGTAGCTGTTAAAATGTCTGTAAGTGCTGTGGCTTGACACCAGAATATATGAAAGCAGAATTTGGAACAGTATGTATTTCATTCTGTTATATTTCTAAAGCACTTTGGAATCCTTTGGGATGAGAAGCACCATGAAAAAAAGTTGAAGTTAAAGTATTAGTAATTATTGCTGCATACATTTTTAGAGTACAACTCAGTGAGCATACCCTGCAAAGTGCTTTAGAATGGCAGGTCCAGATCATCAGCTACATTCAAGAGAGACATAACAGAAGCTCAGCTCAGGAATGGTGGGGAATAAAGACTGCCTTTGTGTTCCCCCAATGGATGACGCTGTGGGACTAGCCCAGTGCTAAGTCAGTCTGGTTATGACAAGTCAGCCTGGGACTGGGCCACCTTTACTTCCCAAACCTTGAGTTGCCCTGTGCATTTCTTGACTATAACTAAAGCCTGGGGTTCACTTTCTACATCATTTTATAGTAAGGGCTCACTAATTTGTTGCTTTGGAAATGTATTAATCAACTACTGCTATAACTTACATGTTCCTATTTCAGACTGCTCGAGGTGAGGCCAGCTGCTAGTGGCCTCCAGGAAGGGACATGGGGGCCAGAACTCTACAGGGAAACACTAGCTGTGCCAGCTTGCCCCATCCATGCTCTTTACACACTGCAGAGAAGGAGGTAGACTTGAATCTTTATGCAGGTTAATGACTTCCATCAGGGTGTGTTCAACTTATTGTTGAAAGGTTGTACTGGTAAAACAATCACTTTGACCTGTAAACAAAACATCTGAGCATGAATCATATGAGTGAGTGAAGGCATAACCACATCTGCAAATGTCTGTCTCCACATCCCTACATATTCACGTAATTTCACATCTGATATTGTATACAACAGTTTTCTTTAAGACACTCAGATGCACATGTTGAATATATCACCTGGCCAAAATAACTTCCCCACTATTTTTTTTTTTAATTTAATTCTATCCACCTTATCTTTTTGTTTTGAATCTTTGTATTTTCTCTCTTTCTTTCCTATTTCCTTCCTATTGACATCTCTTTCTTTTCTTAGGTTCTCATTGTGCACTTTCATCTCTCTTGATCTTCAATTTTATTTTTTTTCTGCTTGCTCTCTCTCCCCCTTTCATTGCCAGAATTGTTAAGTAGTGGAGCTCAGTCACTCATCTATGGCTCCCTTGTCAATTTCAATGGACCCAGCAGTTGCTCAAGCTTGCAGTATCATGTTGCTAGGCAACATGTTCATTTGCACAGCTTGATTTAAAAAAAATTTGGAGAGGTAAACTTTTGTTGCATTGCAACCATTTTTAACATGATTGTGTTATATAATTCCCTCCACTTCAAAATAAAGGATAATATTGCTGAGGGGAGTAAAGAAGCAAAGCAAATAAGTCCTACTGTGGTGCAGAGATAGTGACATTGGTCTGCATGGATATGTACATATGAAAAAACTGACAGGTATAACACTCAGCCCTCTCTCTTGTGACTCAGAAAGCTTTTCACACAGAACTTCATCTGGATACTAAGTCTTCACTTTCTTTGCTAAGTGACTGGAGGCGGGGGATTAAAACTAGTTATAGTTGGAAGCTAGAGAAACAGTGGGAATATTAATGTTCTAATTAAAAGACAGGAATCTAATATGTCCAGTGAAGTCTCTCTGTAGAGCAGCCACTGAAAGTAGAATTAAAAATGGCTGAAAAAGCTTGATACTGGAGCAAATTCCTTTTTACAGCTTTATTTTTCAAAAATCATTATAGCAGAGCTGTAGCTCCACTATAGGGAAGGCACTTCCAGTGTATACAATTATTTATAATGGGAAAGGCTAAGTGGCAAAGATCAAAGGACTGTGAGTTGGGAGTGAGAGTTCTAATCCTGTCTCTTCAACACATCTATGTGATAGTGGATGAATCATTTAACCTCCATACCCTTTCTCCTCGTGTAGAATTGGGATAACATTTCAACCCTTATCTTACAGGGGAGCTGCAAATAATTTTTTTCTAGAACATCTGTTGATCTTTGGATAGAATTTGATACATAAATACAAGGATTTATAACTTGGCTAAAAAAAATAAAAAATAAAATCCTCTCAGGTTCAAACATGGCACATTTGCTCTCAGGCTGGAAGAAAGTATATTTAGCCATTTCCTCCCCTGCCTCTTAAAGGATTGAAAAATTCTAAGAATTGAAGTGGCTTCAGCGTTCATGAAAGGTGCCAGGTGGAAAGCCTTGGTGACTGAAATCCTCTATCCATAGAACAGATACAGCACAGGTAGCAGTAAAGCAGGTGTGACACTGCACTCCAGATGATTTTATGAAAATACGCTAATAAGTGTGAATATAATGTAACTGGAATATGCTTCATGCAAAAGGTCTCTTGTAAGGTATCATTACAAAGCTTATAATCTACTGAGTGTGTTCATCCTATTTGCATGTATGTATCATTGTTGTATCGGAAATTAGAAATATGAAATATAACTCTGAGGTCCTATTGTAATTATACAAAGTGTGGGCCATTAATGGTGGTTTGGAATCTTGATGGCTCCCATTAACCAGCACAATTGACTGTAGAGAGCTCTGTTTACTTGCAAGCCTTCCTGTGAGTCAGGCTGGGAAAAATGAAGGCTTGGGGTCTCACAGGACATGTGACCATGTCACCTGGTATTGGAATCCATTTTAAACCTGGTGCTTTTCCATTTAGAAGGAGAGGTGGGGACCAAGAGAGACAAAAGATTCCCACCTTGTGCCAAAGCTATAAACGGGGGTAGAACATAACAAAGGAGGCTGCAGTCATGAGAAATCCCCTAGCTGAGTTGGAACTCAGGATTGTACCAGGGGAAAGGATTGGGCAAAGACTAGAAAGGAGTCTAGACTGTGAAAGAAGCTTATTGAAACATATCTGAGGGTGAGATTTCATCTGTAATCAGTTTCTTAATGTATTAGGCTTAGACTTGCGTGTTTTTGTTTTATTTTGCTTGGTAATTTATTTTGTTCTGTCTGTCATTACTTGGACGCACTTAAATCCTACTTTTTATACTTAATAAAATCCCTTTTAGCTTATTAATTGACCCAGAGTAAGTAATTAATTCCTGGGGGAGCAAACAGCTGTGCATATCTCTCTATCAGTGTTACTGAGAGCGGACAATTTATGAGTTTACCCTGTATAAGTTTTATACAGAGTAAAACGGATTTATTGGGAGGTTGGATCCCATTGGAAACTGGGTGTCTGGGTGCTAAAGAGAGGAGCACTTCTTAAGCTGTTTTCAGTTAAGCCTGCAGCTTGTGGGGGACATGGGCTTGTTGTGTTTGTAGTAGGCTAGCGTGTCTGGCTCAACAAGACAGTGTACTGAAGTCCCAAGCTGCCAGGGAAAACAGGCTCAGAGGTAGTCTCAGCACATCAGATGGCAGTCCCAAGGGGGTTTCCGTGACCCAGCCCTTCACAGCAGGATTCTTCACAATCATAGAATCATGAAATCATAAGACTGAAAGGGAGCTTGAGAGGTCTTCTAATCCAGTCCCCTGTACTCTAGGCAAAGTTAAGTATTATCTAGACATCCCTGACAGGTCCCAGTGCCAATCATTAAGCCTAACAGGCATGAACCACTCCTAATCATGATTGGCAGGTTATTTTCTATGCTCACATCGGCCCCTATTCAGTAAGGAATTTAGCACATTTCTAATTTTAAACAAATGAGTAGTCCCACTGAGGTCAAGGGGGCTACTCACCTGCTTAAAGTTGGGTAAGTGTGTCAGGGTCCTGGTGAGGATCAGATTCTGTCAATAAGGATTTATAGAATCCTAGAAATGTAGGGCTGGAAGGGACCTCGACATATCTTATCCAGCCTCCTGCACTGAGCAGGAACAAGTATACCTAGACCATCCCTGACAGGTGTTTGTCTAACCGGTATTTAAAAAACAGTGGTGGAGATTCCACAGTTTCCTGTGGAAGACTATTTCAGAGTTTAACTAGCCTGATAGACAGATAGTTTTTCCTTATATGTAACCTAAATCACCCTTGCTTCAGAGTAAGCCGTTTACTTCTATTCCTACCGTCAATGGACATAAAGAACAATCGGTCATCATCCTCCTTGTAACAGCCCTTAACATATTTGAAGACCGTTATCAGGTTCTCCTCCCCTCCCCCCGAGTTTTCTTTTCACAAGACTAAACATGCCCAATTTTTTTTAACACTTTCCTCTTTGGTCCGATTTTATAAACCTTTTATCATTTTTGATTCTCTCCTCTAGATTATCTCCAATTTGTCCACATCTTTCTTAAAAAGTGGTGCACAGAACTGGACACAGAACTCCAGCTGAGGCCTCGCCAGTGCTGAGTCAAGTGGGGCAATTACTTCCCATTCCTTTCATAGAGGGCACTCCTATTTATACACCCCAGAATATCTGCATTTTTTTGCAATTGCATACACTTTTGGTTCATATTAATTTCATACACTAGAGCACCCCGATCCTCTTCAGCAGTACTACTGCCTTTCCAGTTATTCCCCATTTTGTATTTGTGCATCTGATTTTTCCTTCCTAAGAGTGTACATTGCACTTATTTTTATTGACTTTCATCTTGTTGATTTTAGACCAGTTCTCCGGTTTGTCAAGGTCCTTTTGAATTCTGATTCTGTCCTCCAAAATGCTAGCTGGGTGTCATCTGCAAATTTTATAAGTACACTGCCCACTCCATTATCCAAGTTATTAATGAAAATGTTAACTAACACCAGCCTCAGGATTGATCCGTGCAGACTTCCACTACATACATCCCCCAGTTTGACAGGGAACCATTGATAACTACTGTGTTCTTTCAACAAATTTTGCACTTACCTTATAGTAGTTTCATCAAGACCCCATTTCAGCCTTTACCCAAATACCGAGAGAAACACCTTGACCTAATGGAAGCCCTTGCCCCTCCCCCCCGAAAAATGGAACTATGCTTGTCTTGGCTACTATGAAAATCTACTGAGAATTGGTGTGGAACCCCTACTCCACAGAACAGCTGCAGTAATGTGAAGGCTGGTTCTGCCCTTGGAGCCCCAAATGCCTGTGACTGGGCAGACAGGAGAAGCTGGCTTCTCCATCCCTCACAACCTAGATTAGCTAGAGAGCTGGCAGGCAATCCTGCCCCTTCTTCCTGCTGCCAGCTCTCCTCTGGCTAGAATAGGGGAATGACATACAAGAAGGAACTGCATGGGCTGCAGGAACATAGCAGGCCAAGAGTCTGATCTTAGAGCTGGGGGACAGGCCTAGGGAGCAGCCTGAGTTGTGGTCTCTGTGAGCTGTTCCCAGATTACGAATAGAATACTGCCCAACGGGAAGGAACTGCCTTAATCCAGGACTAAGGAGCTGAGGCTGGAGAGGCAGTAAAGACTGTGACTGATCGAGGTAAAGTTTCTTTTAGGCATCTGGGGCTTACATTGTACTACCATTGACTGTTCTTTGCAAAGGTAGCACATGCTAATAAAGGCGTTGGGGGAGATCTGTGTGATAGCATGAATCCTGCATGAATTCCTGCCTCCAGAAAAGTGGTAAGAGTTGGGAACAACCTAGCAACCACACACGGGTTTGCTAGGGACAGAGTTAATTATTGCTTTCCTTACGAGTGAACACTACCATCCACTTTTAAACTGGCAATAGCATGGCCCATTCTCAAGAAATCAACACTTAATGCTAAGGTTCTTGTCTTCTGCTCCAGTTTCAAACCTCTACCTTAAAGGAGGATTCATTCTTTAGGATAGTAAAAGGGAGTATAACTAGGAGTAACTGAGTCAAATAAAAGAAATGAAAATCTAGAAATACCTGGAAAATATTCCTGATGGTGAGACCTATTTGGCTGTGGAATAGCATCTTTAGGAAAATGATGGAGCCCCATATTTGGGGGGATTGGATATTTAAAACCAAACTGCAAAAAACATCAGTAGGGAACAAGCCTGCCCTTGCATGGAGATGGACTAGGACTTTGCCCAATACACTATAATTTCTGATTCTACAACATATCCCTAGAATTTAGAAAATAACAAATTTTTCACTGGAAACAATAAATGCCATGATACATTTTCTCAATATAAATCAGAGTAGACTACAGTCAAAAAGAAATAGTAATATATATCTCAACAGCAATTTCAAGCCTTCCAGCTTTGATTTCTTCATGGTTACTCCAGATTGCAGCTGCACTAGAAGATGCAAATTGCTACCTTACATTGCATTCCCAGCTTTCAAAACACCATGTGTGTTCCATCAATGTTTAGTTACTGCCTTGAGCAGGAAAATAGAATAGGCATTTAAAGAGGCATTATCTGATGGCTCCATTAAAATCTCTCTTTTTTTTTCTATCTTACAGTAACTATTTTTATTGCAATAAATTAAAGCTGTGTCAGCCAATGAGTTTTTCTGACTGCCCATTAATTACTGATATTTTTCAAAAATTGATGACTTCAAGCCACTGACAGAATAGTTTTAGTAGTTTGTTAGTATTTATTATTTGCATTGTGATTGCTCCAATCTCTTTCCAAGCATATAGGAAGAAAATTCCCCGACCCCAAAGAGCTTGCAATCTTTAAAGGGACAAGAGAAACAAACAAAAAGTTTGGGAATATGTTATTTCAATATATAAACTGCTCTTATAGGGCCAAATCCTCCAGTCCTTCCATAGTAAGCCTAAACATAACTGCTTAAGAACTTCAAACCATCTCCAGATTGGCAAGGGATTCCTTCTTCTCAATCCCACATTGGTCACCTGGGCAAAGCCTTTTAACTTTAACTTTAAGCAGGTACTAGGATTTCACCATAAATGACAAAAATAAATGGCAAACCTATTTTATAAGCTAGGCAGATTGTGACTGTTCAGTCATCTGTGCCATTTTATATCCATTACTCCCTTTCTAATTCCCTGTGTAAGCAAAGGAAAGTTACACTAGATGAAAACAAAGAGAGGGTACACCATTCCAAATACACTGGCTGGAAAAAACTAAGGAAGTTATTGATCAAGAGTGTCAATTTTCATCCTCTGGGAATGTGGAGTTATTTCTAGAAAGAGCAAATAATTTAAAATCTGCTGGGGTTTATCATATATATGGATTTATACAAGTTGGTGTCAGTGCCAAATGTAACATCTCGTCTACAAAGGCCTTACAGTCTAAAAGCAAGTGTCGAAATAAGCAGGCTTCAATGATAAACCTATCATAATGAGAGCTGATGATGAGTGCAATGGAGAACTGAGACTTATTACACTTGATCTATATCATCATGGATTGCCTTAATAACCAGTTTCGTAAGTCAGTTCAAAAACTCTTGGAAAATAAGTCATGCACATCAAATTGTTACAGAAATAATGGTATGTTTATTTACAAACTATGCGGGATGCAGGGATTCTCATAGAGACTCTCCCATCATCTGTCAGACACTCCAGAGGCAGAATGGAGAAAATCTCTTTAAGGTCACAACAAACTGACTTCTCTAGTGCTGCTAGGTATTTTTCCCCCTTTATCCCCTGCTAGTCCAGCCTGTCTGTCTATTTATTAACCATCATTATCCAAATCTTAAATCAGTTTGCAGGATACTTAGGATTCAGACAATTTGTTAGCAAGTGAGCTTGCCTTCAGTCATAAACCTTTATCTCCAAGTCAGACTTTGATATATGAATCAACAAGTCTGGGAGACCGAAGCTCAGTTCAGAGTAATGTTTGAACAAATAGAAGTGAAGCTGTTCCATTTATGAGCCTTTAAGATTAAGATACCGTTAGTCTCTGAAACATATTGCTTATTTAAAACCTTAGTTACTGAGTTAATGCACCATTAAATTTAAGTTTTTAAACCCAAAATTTATAGATAAGATTCCTGTGCCAACATTAACTTTTTTTTCCCTTGCAGGTATACAATATGGACATAATCCTGTCCTCAAGTAGCTTCCATGGGAGTTCTGGAGGCTTCTACAGATACTTTAGGGCCACTTTGAGGCAGCTTTCTATATGACCGACCAATTTCTCTCTTTTTGGAGAGGTGTAGTCTGAGACTCTGACCCACCCACCCGCCACATCTGGCCCTTGAAGAATGATAAAAGAAGTGGCAGTGAGCACGTGTGTTGCCTTTCAAAAAGAGTACTTATGCTATACTATTCAGGGTCTTTAATCCTGCTCATCACTGGAATCTGTACTCCTTCACATCCATCAAGCTAAAAATCCCCCCACAGGTAAATAGGGAAGAGAAGAGAGAGCCATTCATAAGGTGCAGATTACTGTTCTTAAGCAGCTGTGGACCAGTTCCTGGCCCCCTCCACTCAGCCCCCATTAGGAGCCATGAAAGTGAATAACTAACATTGCATGACTCTCTCTTTACACAGTCCTATCAGGAGGAAAAAATGATGGGTAGAGCTGTCTGGAGAAGCTCTTTTATAGTTTCTTCCCTCCCATCCAAGTAGCTCCACATGTTTGGCCACCAAGTGTGGGTTCCCTTTTTCCTCCCTTATGCCCTTGGCTGCCATTCCTCAAGGTTGATCCATTCCACACCCAGCATTCTGCAGCTTTGGGGGGCTTATGCTCCTAAAACAAATGATATGGGGGTCTGGGGAGTGTTCAGGCAGCTCCTTAAGACCATGCAGGAAGGAAGAACTTACAGGGAGGGGTTTTAGTCCACTTAAAGAGGGGTGGAAGTACAAGGACTATTAGTGGTTAATGGGAGAAATGATCCCCTTTGGATCAGTGTGGAAGGAAGATATTTTCATTTTTTGCTCCCTCCATACAATCCATGACTCTTCATCCTCTGCTCAGGCAGCAAGAAAGGTTCTGGGGGAGAGATGTGTGTACAAGGGAGGGGAGAGCAGTGAAGGCAGATGGGGATGGGGAATCTTTTGGAGATAAAAATGGAGCCTTACCTACTGCTGTTAGGTAAATATCACAAGAATGGGAGCTACCTAAGATAGGCCCTATCTAAACTGGAACCAAAATGTGGTTCTCAGTGCTTTGATTTTGTCTGGAACTAGAAACATTAGAGACCTATGTGGCATGATCCTCTTTCTCACCTCAGCCCAAATGCAGGAGTTGCAGGTTTGTGGCCTTGGCTCTGTCCCATTTGTATTCAAGTGATTTTCAAACCATATTTAATTCTCAGTAAACTGATTTGGCTTCCATTAGTAATTAAATGACTAAGAATGATTTTTTTTTTTTTAAATCTGGGCACACGTCTTGTCCGCTGCAAAGGTATTAGAGGGAATACAAGGGCATAACATATTATTTATACGTAAATCCTGTCTAAGCAGTTACTCTCTTTTTCAAATTTCTCACAGAGTGCGGGATTTTAAAGACAAAATAGACATTTCAACACAAAAGGACATTCCCACCAGATTAAAATTACCTTAATAGAAGATCACATTGAGGTCTATTTATCTGAGGGTGCCTCTTTAAAGGAAAAAAGTCTAATGCTATTAAACAGGAGCATATTAGCTCACTGCTTAGATCAGCTTTTGTTGACTCTTTATTGATATTTTCCAACACCCACGGCTTCATTATCTGATTGGCAGAGTTCCTGTTATTTCCCTCACTCCTTATGGGATTTCAGATAATTTTTATACCGCACTTAATGTTTCTTCCCATAATGGAAGCCATCCTCTTTCTGCATCAGCTGAAGAGCCTTAAAAGTGTACTACCAAAAATACATACCCATCTGTAGTAATTACCAAATGCATTAAGTGCAGGTGAGGTAGTCACATGTGAGGGGTTTTTTGGGGGAGAGGAGAGGGTTGTTATTTTTATTTCTCTTTATTGAATCGTGCTTCACCAACAGTAGCATAATATCAGGAATATTAAAAAGTAACAGAGGACCAATACTGACATACAAGTGTAGGGTAAATGAGCATTCTTCTAATGATCAGAACAAAAAAAGAGGAAGAAATCTTTCATTGGAGCGTGGTCTTTTTAAGGCACTGGACTGTGACTCAGAGTTCCTCTTGCAGCCCTACCACAGACTCCCTGTGTGACTTTGCCCAAGCAATAGAAAAATAGTGCTTCTTTTCTTCCATCCGTTGTCATATCTATTTAGATTGTAAGCTCTTTAGGGCAGGTGTATTTGTGTGTAAAAAGACCAGAGCTGGGGCATGTACATGTGTGTGTAGGCATACATGTATTTATAAAGCCCACACTATGATGGGGGAATGATCTCAGGTAAGGCCTTTTAGGAGCTCCTCTAATAAAAAAAATAATGTTAATGGCTAATCTAAGCCTGACACCTCAAAGAGACATCTTTCAAAGCTAAGAAACTAGTTTTCACAGCTACTTTTGCAGTATATTATCCCTGTCAGACTGCCGAAGAGTTGAATTTGATTTCTTGAAATATATTTATTATTAAGGAAATGTAATCAGTGGCTCCATTGTTGGGTAGTGACAAGTATGGATAAGAAAAACAATTATAACTTTAATATCAAAGATATGGTGGAGATACAACATTGTGGGAAATGCCTAAATATATCCCATTGATGATGACAATAAGAGCAGGGGATCCACTAACTCCACCAATCTATCCAATCCCACTCAGTATGTACCACACAGTCACCCATTCTTTTGGGTCAGACAAGTGAAATGCATACTGAGTACACACACTAAAAAGTCACTCAGCTGTTAAGGACAATTCAGTTAGTCCTTCACTTTCCCAAGCAGAATGTAACTGCTTACTGAGCTATCCTCTTTACTTAGTTAGTTTTCACTCTTATATAAACTCAGCTTCACAGGTTTTCCCATCCAAAGTACATTTAAGCAGAAGACCATACAATATACAAAGAAAACTGTGATTAAAGGAGCAGCACTTATTCCCACCTAACCACATAGGATTTGATCAGTCATGTGACCAACATACCTTAAAGCCCCTTTGCCCATTTTCCCACTAGACAGAAATCCTCAGATGCCTCCACCTTCTACTGATGGTCCTTTTAGCATGCCTGGAACATCAACAAATTCAGGTAATTCCAGACCTTGAGTAACAGAGCAATCCTAGGAAAAGAGATCTTGCAGAGAATCCTCTGCCGAAAACCCCCCTCTATCTCATGAGCGGGATCAAATTCAGAGGTCCCTGCTGATTTTAACTGTGGCAGAATGTGACATTATGGAGAAGTGGGCACTCAGATAGGCAAGTCTCAAGCCATTGGTGCTTTATAACTCAGAATCAGTACCTTAAACATTCCTGGAAACCAACAGGTATCCAATACAGATCTTGGAGCTCTGGTAGGATGTGCCCACAACTGAGAGGTGCTGCTTAGTGAGCATGCTGCAGTCTGCACCAGATTAAATTTTGGCACAGATTTAAAGTATTGAACCACCCATAATGCACTGCAGTAATGCAATCCTGAGGCGACAAATTCATGGACTGTGGTAGCCTGACCTACATCTGAAAACAATGTCCAGAATCTCCTGGCCAAGTTGAAATGATAAAAACCCGACCAGGACACTGCTGCAATGTGGCCATCCAATAGAAAATGGGTCTCCAACCATAAGCGCTGACTCCGTGGGTGCTCCCCCCAGTGCCTCAATTTCCACTGCTTCATTCACTTTGCACATCACTGTCATCCACGGGAAGTTTTCCCACGCTGTGGGAACACCAGGTTCTGGATTCATACCATCAGAGGAGTAGGCCTGCAATACAAATGCCAGGCAAAACAGCACACAAGAGTGCATCATCACCTGGGTCTTCCAGAATCCACAAAATTAATAATCTAAAACAGAAAGCAAAACTTCTCCCCTCCCTATATAGCGGGTGGTTTACATTGAAACATAATGTAAACATTTAACTAAAATTATTAACTTGTACTTAGACCCATCTGTGCCTAAGTTCCTCTGTCCCCTCTGTCTTTTCCTAGTCTTTAACTCTTAACTGTGCTTCGAGCACCCACTTGGGGCTCAGCAAATTCATCAGCCCTAATTAGCTCCAGGCTTGCTGAAGCTGGACACACAACCACTGTTAATCTTGCCAATATGCACATATTTCACTGGGGAGTGGGCAGTTTTCAGTAACACAGGGGACAATCCCACCAGATATTCCCAATGCTGCAAAGCCCAAACTAGTGCAAAACCTCCTTTTTCACAGGGAGTAAATCCCCTCTTTATTTCACTTCAAGTCTTGGAGGCATAAACCACAGGACAGAGCCCTGTTCCATGGTTCTGACTTAGCACAACTTTTATTCCCCTGTCTGTAGTTGCCAGTTATAGCACAAACGGCAATCACACCCAGGGTACTACAGCTGGAGCCTGAACTAAGGCCTGGTTTAGCTGGATCATGGCTTCCTGCTGCAGAGGGCCCCAGTTCCATCCCACCCCCTTCTTTAATAATTCATGCTGCGGGGCTGCCTTCTTTAAGAATCCCTCAATAAAATCTTGGGAGAAAATAATAATTCCTAGGAAGAACATAAGAGCTGTGCCATTTGTGGGAGCGGGTAATTTAAGAATCAGCTCCACTCTTTGTTGATCAGGAGTATGTTCTTTCCTGCCCCAAAATAATTCACTTGCTGGGAACACAACTGGGCTTTCTTTGGGCTTACTTTAAACCCAGTTTCCTGACTCTTTTGTAACAGTCTATCCAATACTTCCACGTTATTTTCTCTTGTCTGAGTACAAATCAGGATGTCATCCACATAAGAAATCACACTGTCTCTTTCAGGCATCCCATCCCACATCTTGATTACAGGGGGACCCTAGCAAAACACAACTGCTTCCCTGGAAAGGGAAAAGCAAATTTGTAATAGCTGTCCTGATGCAAAGGGAAAGCAAAGAAAGCACTGAACTGCTTTCCAAATCCAAACAAATCCAAAACTGAAAACCACTGTGCCCCCTCCCCACAATGGAGGCCTCCTGATACTTAGCCACTACAGGGGCTATCAGTGAGGTCACCCAATTAAGGGGGTGAAAATCAACTACTAGCCTCCAGGTCTTGCCATCACTTTCAAGGACCAGCCAGAGAGCAGCATTATTGGGGCTTGACTGCTCCACTAAAACTCTTTGGCTTAAAAGCCCAATTGTTTATTTCAGGCTGGCTTCTGCCTCCTTTGGATACCTGTACGGCTTCTGGGGTGGGGGATCAGGGCCTGTAACTAGGATTTCTGCCAGTTTTATCACATCCTATTTTATTCTTGGTCACACCTCCCAGTGTTTCTCTGCAATTGCCAGAATTTCTATAGTCCATGTGGGACACTCCAATTCTTCAGATGCCTTAAAAGCCACTATCCGGTAGCTTGCTGAAATCTCTACTGCTTCCCAGGATGTGACAGGAGGCATTTTCCATAGAACCCTGTTAGCAAAATCAACTAACAATCTTAATTCTCTTAAAACATCAATTCCCAAAAATCCTTCTCCTCCCAAATTCATTTAGCCAAACTGCCTTTTATTTCTCCTCTTCCACACCTAATAAAGTATTCTGCAAAAGGGAACAACAGTCTTTGTCTCATTAAACCCCTGTTAGTTCTTAACTCCAGCTAGAGGGCCAAGCACATTCTCATCAAAGAGTAAGTGGCATATGTATCTAACAACAAATTCTGTCCAAACACCCCTCCTTCAAACTCCATACCACCCATCGGTGTCCAAAATGTGCCACTGTTGGGGGAGTAGGGGGTGCCCAGCCTCCCTACAGGGAGGCAGCTGGCTGCGATAGCAGTGTCAGGATTTTCCCTATGTGCTCAGTCAATCGTAACTAAAATTCCAGGGTGGCTGAGCCTTAAAAGCTGTCCCTAAATTTCCACCCACCAGGGATCAAGAGCTTTGACTCAACCCTTGAAGGGCCTGTCTTCATTCATTTTCCCCTTTTCCTTTTTCCCCTCCTTTAAATCTTATTTAGGAGGGGCCATGACTTTAAACAAAATTGCTTCATGCGGGCACAAACTTTTCAATCTTTGGGCCTGATCCTTCTTTTCTTAATTTACTGCTTTTCTCAAAATTGTTTTTCCAGGCCCTAATCAGTAATTGCCTGGCAACCATATCTTCAAAGACAGTAAATACTGTCAGCGGGGGAGGGTGGGAAAGAAAGAAGGGGAAGAGAGTGGGGAGGGAGTGCGGGGGGAGAGAAAAAGCAGAGAGACAAGAAAAGCAGAGAGAGGGAGGGGGAAGAGAGGAAGAGGAGACGGGGAGGGGGTGAGAAAAGAACGACTTAGGGAGAAAGGAAAACCCAAGCCAAGGAAAGTACAGACAGCAACAAGGAATCCAGAAGTAGGGATCCAGGGGCCAAAGAATCTGGGAACCCCCGACCTCAACTCCTATCCTGGCTCCAAGAGGAGAGTGGGAGTTGCTGCCACATCCGCTGGAGTGAGACATGGGGGTCCCAACTATCCTTGCCAGCCATTCCAAGGCTGTGCACTGGGTTAATGGGCCAACCAGTTTTCCTGTGGCTCTAGCCTGGTCTGGGGTGAAGAGCCTGACCTCTACCCATTCTTCTGGGTTACCCACTTGGGGACCAAGCTCACTTGCCATGGGGCCTATGGGCGCATGCAGCTCTTCCAGCTTTTCAAGCAAGGGACCATACAAGGACTGCCCAGAAGAGTCCAAGGGACAAGGAAGCTCAAGGATATCACTCCTCTCAACCTCATAATGAGAAGAATACGAGTAGAGATCCAGCTCTGACTTGCCCCTCCCCCAACTCCCTGGAATCGTAACCACTATTCCCTTCTGCTCTTCCCACATGGGTCTGAGGGCACAACTTTCACTCTTAAACTCCCCGAGATCTGCCTCAGTTTTCTATTGTTTCAATCCAGATACTTCCTGCTCCAGCCTGTTATTCTCTCTCTCACCACTCCTGCTCCTGCAGTACCACTACCTCATCTGCCCTCAATTCGGATATTTCTTCGTCTTTCTCAATTTTTTCTCTCTTTAACTCTTGTCTTTCTGCCTTTAACTCTACCACCTGCTTACAAAGCTGCAGGAATGCTCCGGGACTGGTACAGCTCCCAGGCTTCCCAAAACCATTATCATGCACCTGCATGAAATCTGCCAAGTTCTTATCCAAATCTACTTCTAGCTTTTCTTTCTCTCCAGGTGTTCCTGTCCTTCTGAAATATCTTTTTACTCAACCAGGCTTTTCAGCCCGAGCCTGTAAATCAACAACGGAATGTGACTGTAAATCACCTCACAGAATACGAGCACTCATGAGTGGAGAATTACAGATTGCTACCCAGTTGCACTGCCCCCTTCACCTATTGCAACAAACAAACAAACCACTTGCATCAATCATTCCCATCCTCTACACCTGGCTTGGCTTGCCAAAATCTGTTACTTGGGGTTTTCAGAACCCCCAGCAGGGGCAACTTTACTATTTCACTCCAGACAGTGTCAGGAGTAAATCAACAGGAACATAGCAAATCTGTCTGAGCAAGGATTAAAAGCAAGTAAGCATGCTCTTGTCTAACACTGCAGTTTATTAGATTTAAGCACACACAGACATAAGCATAATATGGTTGCAATGGCTTGGTCACATTCTGAGATCTACACACCCCTCAAATCCAGGGAGACAACTTCTGTTTTATGTGGATTAACCTTCCAACAGTTATCTCTCATCCATGCCCCAGACTCAGACACTGGGCTGGGCATTCAATGCCACTGGATGGATTGGGTGAAATGAAGATAGAAAGCTAAGTGTCATTAGCATACTCAAAAGCACCACAGCTCCTTCTTCCTCTTTAACTCTCCTAGCAGTCCCATATGTATGTTGAATGTCTTGTACATTTTCTGGCATCTCCTGCGGTGGAGAAAATAAAAGTGAGACCTCTGATGACAGTTCTAAACTCAGTGGTGAGAAAAAGGCTATAATCAAAACCCTTACTACATAGACTGCTGTTAATTTGGCAATAGCTAGGCATCCATGCATATTTTAGTCTTCATTGGAAATGCCTCCAGCAAGATTATGTACAAGTATTATTTTAAGCATGAATAGATAAGTAGAGAAAATTAAAGGGCGTTTTCATACTCCAGTGTGAATTTTGCCATTGTCTATACTGAGAGTAGATCCTAAAACAGGGGTCGGCAACGTTTGGCACGCGGCTCGCCAGGGTAAGCACCCTGGCGGGCTGGGCCAGTTTATTTACCTGCTGATGCAGCAGGTTCGGCCGATCGCGGCCCCCATTGGCTGCGGTTAGCCGTCCTGGGCCAATGGGGGGCAGGAAGCCGCGGCCAGCACATCCCTCGCCCGCGCCGCTTCTCGCCGGTAACAATCTGTTACCATTAATTGAGAGTCCAACTGTTCAAATGTTCAGTCCCAGAGCACCAAAACTTTGAGTCATTTATTTATTGTCTCTGGCTATAATTTCCAATAGCCTTCTGGAGCTCAGTCGCCTGCTGAGGGAATTCCCTGTAACTAGCAAAGATTTTAAAAGGTAAGTTTGTCCTTTTCAAATGGGATTTTTGTTCTTTGACATCATAGGAGGTGAAAGAAGAACGTGTTCTTTATAAAATGTGAGTAGAGTTAATAAAAAAAAATGTTTCCATCTTTTATAATGGATTTTACTTTTGTTTGGCCAAGAGCTAAGACAGAACTTGTCTTCACACTTCAGTTGTTTGGTCACAGAGTGTGATTTTTTTAGGGAAGAAATGTGGCCTAGAATTGGAAATCCTGAACACTGGGTTTGATTCCAAGCTATTATTTGTATTATGATACAATATGCAAACCATTCTACAAACACATAGCATGGGTGGTCCCTGCCCCATCGAGCTTAAAATCTAATAGACAAGACAGAGAAAGTTCTACCACTGACTTGGTGTGTATTCTTAGGTAAGTCATTCAACCTCTCAGACTTCTTTTTCCATCTATTTAATGAGAATAAAAGGATTTGCCTATAATGCCTTCCATTAAAATGTAGCATTTACCAATATTTACCATGCTGTGAGATCAGATCCTGCTGTATTTGCTATATTCCAATAGGAAACACATTCACTCTCACACGTTACTATGGGGTAATTGCTGGCAAATGTTTATTTTTAATGGTGAGTGTTGTATCACACAGATGTTTGTGAGAACTAAAAAATGTTTTTAAAATGCACTGAGATCTTTAAATGAAGGGAATATTTAAATGCAAAGTATTATTATTCAAGTTCTATGTCACTAACACCCAGCTATCAAAATCTCAATGCTATTCTTCCTTGAAATGATAGGTATAAGCGACAACATGCAATACACAACAACTTGCACGAACATGCTGCTTACCATAAAAAAAAGTCAAAATGTGCTCCCAACTGGACCAGCAACACAGAGATCTCTTCTCCATATCATTTTCATTAGATTAACTATACGGAACACAGCTTTCTGAAGAAGATATTACTATAGCCAACCTATTTTCATCTCTTTTTGGTACTTACATGGCTCCCATTGCCATAGTATCTGAGCATGTCACAATCTTTAATGTGTTTATCCTCACAACACCCCTGTGAAGCAGGGAAATGTCATTATCCCCATTGTACAGGTGGCAAAACTGAGGGACGGAGAGGCTGTGTGACAGCCCAAGGCCACACAGCACCTAGGTCTTCTAAGTGCTAGATTAGTCCCCTATGCACTGCATCATCCAGCCTGTCTACAAAACATTCTCACACGTTTACATGCAAATTTGAAGTGGCCCCGATATTATGACAATTACCTCTAAACATGATTTCTTTTGCCTATGAAGCTTTCCCAGTTAGCACTGTCAAGGGAACATTTCACCCTTCTGACATGGTCCCCAACATTGCAACACTTACAAACATAGTTAACTTTTTACCTTTGAGTAACCCCACTAAAGTCAATGGGACTACACAAAAATTCAGAATTAATCCTAGTTCCGTGATTACGGCTATAGCTGCTATAAGCAAGAAATCCTGTTCATCTCCAAAATACACTGACCCACTGGGGACCACACCTTTTAGTACCAACCAGTGTTCTCTCTCACACCTCATAAAGCATCGAGCCATTGTTCATAATAATGTTGTATAGACACCAAAAGGAAGGCTATGAAAAAACATAGGAGATAGTGGAAGGGGGATGTACATGTGCTCAGTGGGCAGTATGAAATGGAATAATGCATGGACAATACTTTATTCAAATAAAAGTAACCGCCATCCTGCCAAAATAAGCCTTGCAGTTCAGTCCTCAGCCTCCACTACTAACAGGCAAAAGACTGACTTGATGTAACTTGTTACCATTACTGCATTTCTTCCACATCACTACACCAGTCGGTTCCAGTTGTGTGAAACCACTGACTGAACCGCACAAATGAAGCATCAGCCTGAATTCATCCAGTGCTGTTTTGGCACAACTATAGCCAAGGGCAAAATACGAATATTTGGTGAGGAAAAGCTCTTTGAATGGGCCCACAGCTGTGTCTAACATTTTTCTAAGTTTCTTGGAATTACCTTTCTCCTTCAATTACCTTTCTCCTCTTAGACAGCTGGGTAACTGGCTAAATATGTAATAACGTCTAAAGATTTCCTAGTTATATTGGGGAGTTCTGTTTTGTAGCTATTATTAGCTCATGTATCTAGTAGTTGATCAGTTTTTCCTCACTGTTTCTGTTTTACATGTTTCTCACATAAAGTAGTAGTGTGTTCCCTCCTGCTTTCATCCTTTTTTATTTCTAGATACAACATATTTCTATGCGTGATTAAAGACCACTAGGTAGGAATTTGTGGGGCACTTGCACTAATATGCAATAGCTTTCCCATTCTGTCAGATATGCAGCTGGTTCATGCAAGATCTCCAATATCACGAAACGGCTTCTTGAACAAAGGCCTAAGAACTGCAGACTTAAGGGAAGATAGCACCCTGCCCTCCAACAGGGATGCAATAACATTCTTAACCAACAGTGGACTCAGTTCATCTCCGCTTGATTTTAATCAGCCATGAGGGGAAAGTTGCCAGATGAAACTCAAGACCAGAACCTCAGCTGATGCAAGCTGGCATAGCTCTATTGGTCCAATGGAACTATGCCAATTTACATCAACTGAAGAGCTGCCTCTCAGTGAGGAATACTGACTTAAATTCAACCAAAGAAAGATGGTCTATTTGTACCTTCCAACTCAGACTGTAGCTAGCTGAGCTTTTCTGTGAAAGAGAGAGACAACTCCTAACCACAGGAAAAAAATCTGGTTTTCATTCTGAGGATAGAACTTACCAAGGTGTCCACCACCAGTCCTGCTGGATGAAATTCCACAAATGCAATGGTGCAAGCAAAGAATGATCTCTCTATGTCCACCACAGACACCATGCAGGACTATTATGCTACAATCAATCTGACTTGGAATGCAATTTCCAATACTGTCACACTAACATGCGTCTTATACGTTTCAGTTGTTGCAAGACATCTATAAATGCCACTGTCTAAATCAGGAGAAACTTGCATTAAATTATAAGAAAAAAATATTAAAAAATTGAGGAAAATCTGTACAATGTTCTAGTTTCACAGAAAGCATGAGCTCTGCCTTTTCTTTCCTATGTAGCAATTTGTCATTGAATTAGGAACAGATAGACACAGCAAAAACCCAACCACATTGAAGGTGGCCAGTTTGTACCTGTTTCTGACAGAGATCTGAAATGGATATCAGGAAAAACTATTTCACTAGGAGGGTGGTGAAACACTGGAATGCGTTACCTAGGGAGGTGGTGGAGTCTCCTTCCTTGGAGGTTTTTAAGGCCCGGCTTGACAAAGCCATGGCTGAGATGATTTAGCTGGGAATTGGTCCTGCTTTGAGCAGGGGGTTGGATGACCTCTTGAGGTCCCTTCCAACTCTGATATTCTATGATTCTATGAAAGGTCTCTTTCTCTCTTTTTTTAAATACTTTGTTGTATAAGTTTAATGGAACTGCAAATTACAATGATCTATGTGCATGACATACAGCAAAAGGACACTTAGGATAAATGGTTGAGAACAAGCGATAGTTATACTGCCTTATGAGACCATTGACAGATAGCTAAAAATATAATCCTTTAGGAAGTTCTGAAACTGAATGTGGTCTAGTCGTCTTCACAGGCGGACCATTGACGTTGATTCTTTATCCTAATCTAAGCAAAGGCAGACTCACATCTCACATTACAAGATATAATGGTCTGATCATGGAGGGCGGGGGGAATGTATTATTCACTCTCTCCCCAGTAATGAAATGTCACCCGAAACAAGAACCCATGTGTGCCTGGTAGAATACAAAGAGTGAGATGCCTTCTCATAGCCCATATTTGGCATGGTGTCTATAAAAACAGAATCTTGAACAGCCACTTTCTGCATGAACATTAAAGTCACCCTGACAACTAGCCTGGGTTACACCAACACTGAAAAGGACCAAAACGCCATGTGAGATCTGCATGCCATTACTATTCCCATGTCAACTCCTTCTGGAGACTCACACCAGTTGAACACACTAAAAATTGTCTCTAAATTCCCACTCAGAATGGAGATTTTGGGACTATGCATTGAGAGTTTCAAATAGCAAGAGGAATACAGGTTTGGGGTGGTTTTAATGCATGTATCCATCTTTATTCATTTAAAAGCTATAGTTAAAAGGAGATGTATCTAGACATACATAATTGATTCTAATAAATGTTTTATTGTTTTATCAGAAATGCTTAAAAGTAGACTTGCACAGTAACAGAATATTGCTGGAAATCTTTCTTATGTAATATATTGTACTAGAAGTTAGTTGACAGGTCTATTTAGTTTCTTAGTCTGACACCTTGTTTAGATTTACATTTTAAATAGGATTTAAGATAGATTTTGTCAGAAACCTTCACTGAAGAGTACACCCAATTTAAAAATTAATATCTTTCTGCCGCTCCCTATCAAAGGTGGTTACATTTACGTAAGTGTTTCAAGACTACACTATACGGTTCACTAAAAACTGCCTTTCACTGGGCCTAATTCAGAGGTGATTTTAAGTAAATCTCCAGTAGTCTAAGCTGCTATAACTTCTACTTCATCCAGACCCCTCAGAGTCTTGGGGTTCCTCTACACCAGTGACTGTCCACGTGTCCATGCGCGTGGCTGTGCTATAACCCTCTTCCCCATGTCCACATCTAGATGCCCCAAGAATCATGTGTTTGAAGGAGAGGAGAGGTTGAGTAAACTACCATGCCTGAGGGCTGTGGTAAGTACACATCTCAGGCTGTGGCACGGCCCATCTCCATGCCAATTTGCAGTGCATACAAGGTTAAGGGGCAAGTGCCAGATCTTGAGTTTCAATAGTCCTCCCCCTCTCCCCCAATCGCACGGAAGCCTTTTCTGCCTGATCCTTACCCAATCTATAAAGGTCCCCACCCCCTATTTTTGCCAGTAAGAGCAAGCTGCACTGACCACATCAGAACAGTTTTCTGCCACTTTCTTTTGATCAATGCAGGTGAACATGGCTCCTGTACTGAGAGCAACTGCCTGGTCTGCTGATCACACCCAGGTCACTACTGATCAATGTGTGGTCAGAGTACACCACCCTCCCTGACTTCTCACAGAGCAGCAAGATCATTCACAGAGACTGGAGCAGGAGGGCACTGAGCAGATTCTGGTCCATGCCGGGAATGGATCAAGCACTGGAGGCTCTGGAACAGGAGAGTGGAAAACTCAAGTGTCTCTCTAGGAGGGCTCACTGTATATGCCCCTTCTATGATGAGCTGGACTGGGTGCTGTCAAGGGCTCCCAGTACAGAGCCTCAAGTAGCTCATGACCCCCTCCTCCACCTCACTGCCCTCATTTGAATACTAATGAGGGCCCAGGCAAAGAGGCAGGAAGGACCACAGAGGATGCCCCAGAAGACCAAGAGCACAAGGAGCATGTGATTTTTCACCTCTAGCCAGAGAAGCCAGTTGAGGAAGTTCCCCTGCACTGAAAAACCCAAGGAAAACCCCAAGCCACAGCAGGAACCAGAACCCCAGGCTGGTAAATTACAGTGGATCCCCCACCCTCCTCACCAATATCCCCTCTTGCTCTGGTGCTGGTCCTAATTTTCAGTCCAGCCCCCACTCCGCTCCACCCTGAAATGTTACCTGAGCAAGACACAGCTGTAAATCAATGATTTTATTGATTTCCGATGAATCACTAGTGTGCATTTGGCAGAAGCTGGGTGTTAAAAACAGATTACTGATGACTTGTGTGTGGACTCTCCTTCCTTATTATGGTGAACATAAAATGTTTTCAGGTTTGGGACTGGGCCCCACAATTCATAGTACTTGAACTGAAATAGCGTAACTGCCCGGTACCCTCATATTGCAAACACTTTTCTGACTTTCCCACAGCAACACCTTCCAGGTTAAGAAATGTCCAAAGTCCTAGTGGATTTCAATGAACTTCTTATTGGATCTGAGTGAGGGGCATGTCTCAGTTTTGTTTCTGACAGAAATTAATTCTTTGGAAATTGGCCACCATAGGCAACAGCCTGTTAGTTTTACTCACACAAGTAGTCCCACTGAAGTTAATGGAGCTATGTGAATGAGCAAAATTAGCAGGAATTGAACCTAAATCTCATTCACTGGTTAATGCCTCATTTATATGTTTTAGCTATTGACAAAGATTTTGTTGTTAGTGGCACATAACACTGGTTTGTTTAATCAAGATATGGGTAGTCCGTGGTCGTGAATCTTCTACTGGTTGCCAAAGAGCTAATACAGATGCACTTTCTAATTGGCTTGGCAAGACTGACCAGAAATTAATAGAAGAAGTTGCCTGTTCTTTCTCCTGGTCAATTTATATTAGTCATAGAACAGGTTTCTAGTCGTAGAGCAGACTGGCACCTATGTTATTTATGAATAGTGCATTGTGTAGATTAGTAAGTATATATGGTTGCTTGGTACCCTGTATATTTAATTTAACTCTGCTTTCTTTGGTTCATAGTTGCGATTCTTCACAGGTATTCCATATTGCAAATAAACATATTAAAAATAAAGAGGAATATATCATCCAGGGCATTCAAGGTAAGCAATAAAATAGATTTATAAGATCTAGAAAGCATATTACATTTTGAAAAGTCAGAAGTGGTGTTTTGTTTTGTTTTTAATTCCTTTTCATAATTTTCTTTGTGGTTGGAGGTATAATTCTTTAAAAAGCTTTTTTATGGATTCTATGTTATGAGAAAGAGCAGCTCTGGGATTTTCATACATATTACTGTGCACAGACTATTAATTGTATTCCTTATCATCCATGTGAAAAGAAAACACTGTTAAAACTCAGAAAGATAGTGACTGCAGCCCCAGTTCAAAGTAGCTTCTATAAGTGCTTTGCTGAATCAGTACCTTAGAATCCAGTCCTATTCCCATTGAACTCAGTGGAAATATTATTATTAATTTTGGTGGGAACAGATCTGGGCCCTAAGCGGATATTTTAGAAGAAAGAATGCTTTTGGGCAGAAGAGTAAAAATGAGTTTCTTGTGAGAGTATAAACGAAGCTCATTGCACAGTGTTACAATCAGCATTAAAAGGGCACTACACATGAAATATCCTCATCATATTGAACAGCCCAATGATCCATATTGTTTGAAACCCTTCACAGAACCACATCTGTTATGATACCTACAAGAAATCAGCCAATGTTTATAGATTAGGCTGCACTGCAGTTGTGGAAAGTCAATGTTTATTAGTGTAATAGCAAAATGTGTGTGTGTGTGTATGTACATATAATTGCCTATTTTGATAATCACTTTCCCCACCCACAAATCTCTTATGTGGATTTTCTCTTCAGAAGAGGAATCAATCCTCTCTCTCTTTGGACAACATCTAGCATAAAGGGGACCTGGGCCTAACTGAGTCCTCAGACACTACGGTAAAAATTAAATATCATCATCTGGTTGGTTTTTGGCCAGGATCCGCTCCCAGCTGCTTGCTACCTACCTTGCCTCCACACAATACTTTTAATTATGCAACACTATGTTATTAAGGGAAAAACTCTTCCTGAACCTAATTGGCTTCCACTGAATGGATTGACTGGTCCTCCAGTGGTAGGAAGTGGTAATTGCCCTTAAGAGACTTTTATATTTAAGGGGCCAGGAATCTGCTATACCTTTGATGTATATACATGGCTGGAAAAGGGTGTTACAGACTGATATTGTGGACATAAATTTACGCGTATTACTTTATAGTAAATAGCAATTTTAGGTTTTGGATAAGGATTATTAGTACTTAAATGAGACATCAAAATGAACAGAGCTGCTGTCAGATCAGAGATGGCCCAGAAAGAAAACCCAGGATCAGCAAAACCTGAATTAATCTGAAATGTGAGGCTCAGGACCATGTCTGTTTATAATGTGTGAAATGTTCTCAGTAGTGAGAAGCTGCCTAATGATTAACAGTAAATGGGATGGGAGGAAAGAAGGTAGAGAAAGGTAGATTAAACACTGTGCTCTTCTGATGCTTAAACATTTGGACATTTTCAGGTTTCGTTGTTACCATTCTCTGCTCTTAAAGTCTTGATTTTTCACTCTCCCATTTACATTTCTGTCAGTCCTATGAGATTTCTTAATTAGCACTAAAGGGAGTTCTCCACATTCATCTCAATGTTTTGTGCTTATTTATAATATATTTCTAATGCTAATTTTTCCCAGAGTTCCCCCCTCCCAAAATAATTTGACTTGTCAATCTTGAATTTATATCAGTTCTCCTGTACAGTTCCTTGTTAATATTAGTAATGTTCCACCTCCCTTGTCAGTCCATACTTAAAGGGCTCAGAATTGCCTAAAATACATATTTGACCCCTCTGTTTTCAATCAACATAGGATCAATCCGTGGCTTTGTTTTAAATAGCTAATTTTTGTTTCCAAGAGAAAATTATTTACATTTGAACTCTCATTACTGTGTTTCTTCAAATGCAGTCATGATGTGTCATTGAAATAATGATAAATGTCTACTTTTATAAATCAGAAGGTTAATCAAATGAAGTATTTCCTCACATTATAAATCTTATGTGAAAGAAAAAATGCATTTAAGCTGGAGGGGGAGGGCTCTACATGTATAAACAAATTAACAGAAGAAACTTGTAGCCATTTGGGTATAAACAACAACAAATCACATTTACATTATTGTTAATTATTTGTATTACAGCAACCTAGAGACTTCAAGTGAAGTCAGAGCTCCACTGTGGTAGCTGCTGTACAAATATATTTAGACACCTTGCCTGAAAGAGTTTAGAATCCAAATAGACAAGACAGACAAGCATGGGGGAAAGAAACAATTATTATTGCATTTTACAACTGGGAAAATGAAACCAAGAGAGACCAAGTGGCTGGCCCAAGGTCACGGGGGAAGTCTGTGGGAGAGCCCAGATTTCAGATCCCTACTCCAGCACCCTAATATCATCCTTCCTCTCACCACAGTACTTTTATATTGTACTTTTCATCCCAAAGGATCTCTTAGCAAAGGTAATCTGTATACAAATGTACAGTGTACCAGACACTGAAATGCAGTAGCTATTTGACAATACCTGGCAACAGCGAACCAGGGTATGAGGTCTGGAAGTAAAGAATTAATTATATTAAAGGAGAATCTGAGGAAGGCAGAATGCAGTTATCCAAGCTAGCATTTATCTAGGACATAAGGCTACACCTAAATCTCTGAAAGTGACCCCAGATATTTAACCATTTGGTCAAGAACTTGTCCAAAAGATGGCACTTTAAGCAGCATAGTACCTGCTAGCACTGTGCTTGGTAACAATTCAGGGATCAAGAGTGCATCCACCACTTTCTGCCATACTTTCTGGGAGATCACTGTGGAATGCTTTAATGATGTGACCCAACCTGGCTGATCTGATCGGCTCACAATATAAGGCAGTATGGCTGAAGCTATCACTCAAATTCAGCAATTATGGACATATTTTCTTGTTACATTGATAAGTACATGTGTAGCATATGTTAATATTTTTATATCAAGCTATATAACTGGGAGGCACTCATTTGTGAACTATAGCTTATTGACTAGTTGCAAAAGGTGGTTTAGAAATTCAGACAGGCCTATTCAGGCAAAGATATTTTACCACCTACGCATAGCATGCATATCTACATAAATAAGATACATCAATAACAGATGCCAGCACAAAACACTCATCTAAAGACATATTACACTTACGCTGAAAGCTTTGCTTTTCTGTAAAGAAAGAGAAAAATAATATCCTATAAAACAGTGTCATCACTGAAGAGTTATAATTCTTTTTTACTTTCCTTGTAAGAAATTTCTTTATAATTCACTCATACCAGTAAGTATCTAGTTCACTAAAAGCATGAATCTGGTAAGATTAATGTTTGTAAATGCATGATTTACACACACACGCACATGCACTCACACACACCTACATATAAAATAAAAAGTAATGCACTTACCAACATTAAAGTTAATATATAGAGTCAGTAAAACCCCTGCAGCAAATTATTAGTAAGAAAAAAATTTCTCGCTTATTCAACAATTTCAAACTCTTCCATTAGTAGTTAGTAGAAAAGTTATTTCAGAACACCGAAAGAGGAAGTAATGAAAATGTTCTTAGTAGCTACAAGTTTTCATTTATGTGGACAAAGTTTCAAGAATAATAATGAATAATTGGCATTTTTAAATCAGCATTTTAATATGATTGGACTCTACCCAGGGGGGGGGGGAAATCGTTTTTTCCCTTTGCTTGGAAGAAAAGTGATAAAGGAGAGAGTTGCAAAGGAACTGTAATGCCACCTTTGTCAGGAAAAATTTACATCTTCTACCACACTAGAGTTTTAATGTAAAAGACTTTCTGCATTCTTCCAGTTGCAGAGTTTCATGTCTGAACTGGCAATTTGCCTGAAGGACCTATCTACTGACAGAATTATTGTCAGTGAGGTCAACTGTAAATTTAGATCAGTCAGTGCAGGGCACAAGGAAAACACTGTCAGAAATATTTCCCTGCACTTTGGCATCAGACAAACACTGAATGTATGTCTCTAAGCATAAAGCTTCAAGTAATAAATTCAGTGAAAATCAATAATTTTAAACTCACACTACAGTTTACTACTTCAATAGAAATCTTTCATTGATATGTAGTTGCTTTCCTCTTCTGTGAAGAATAGCCGTGCCATGATCACCAGCGTCAATACATTTCTACTAAAAAAGGGAGGACAAATGTTACATTTTATTACAAATATTAAAACCAGGAATTACTGAAATAATTGTTTAACAAGCTGTCAGTTAACAGGTATTGTGCTTATAGACAGAGGAAGGAGCATTATGCCCTTTCCATCTAGAGTTATATCTAGAAATAGGCTAATACACCTCTACCTCGATATAACACTGTCCTCGGGAGCCAAAAAATCTTACCGCGTTATAGGTGAAACCGCGTTATATCGAACTTACTTTGATCCACCAGAGTGAGCAGCCCTGCCTCACCCCACCCCACCCCAGAGCACTGCTTTACTGCGTTATATCCGAATTTGCGTTATATCGGGTCGCGTTATATTGAGGTTGCAGTGTACCACGAACATTTGATCCAGGTTTCAGTGTGGCTAATTCATGTGATTTTAATCACAAATCTCATGATACTGGGTGTTTTTCTTAAAGCTTTAGACCCTGACTACAGACTCTCAGCATTCATTTTAAAAACAATTCTTAACTTCCAACCCTCCTGGTTCCAGAGAAAAACTTGAAAATGTGAACTTTAAAATTTAAAATGCTAGAGGGCAAATAAACGGAGTTCCAAATGCATTACTGCAAGGATATTATCTCATGATTTTTAAGTTAATCACATGATTTTTGAAGACCTGACTCGTGATTTTGAAACACTTGGAGTTAGCAATACTGAGATTTAAAGCCCCTCCCTGTTTGAGGGTGTTCAGATCTAGAGTTTTGGTTCAGGCCTCTCTCTTTATATCAGATTCCAAATGACAGTGAAATTGAAGTGTAAGAGCAGAGGATAGGCACACAACATGGAAAACAGAACTGGTCTGAAAATAACACGTAAGAGTAACATTCCTTTAAAATATTGCTGCATTGAGAAAGACATGTACATAGGCTGGATTCCAAATAGAATAGAATGCATAATGTACTGTGTTCAGCCACTAGGTGGCACTGTGTGCAACAAACCTTATTTAAGCTAACCTCAGCCACCCCTGACAGAACAATAAAGGATCTTACAGCGAACACATCTGGTGTGTATCTCTCTGGGAAGAAAGCTCTCTGTAGCCAGATCTGGTACAGAAGCCTGACCTGCTAGTAGAAGCCCGGAAACATACTGTGTAAATGAAATACATGACACCCAGCTTCTAATTTGTGGACCCACCTCCCTACCTCCAATGTTATAAGTGTCCCTTCTGGGGAACTACCCCTGCAGTAAACCCCACTCCAGCCTGGAAGAAAGGTAGTTGTCACTAAATTGTAAATGTAAATTAATGGAGATATCCCATCTCCTAGAACTGGAAGGGACCTTGAAAGGTCATCGAGTCCAGCCCCCTGCCTTCACTAGCAGGACCACTGATTTTGCCACAGCTCCCTAAGTGGCCCCCTCAAGGACTGAACTCACAACCCTGGGTTTAGCAGGCCAATGCTCAAACCACTGAGCTATCCCTCCCCACTAGATTGTAAGTTCTTACTTACAGTGTAAGCACTCTAGGGCAGAGATTGTCTTCTTGTTCTGTGTTCGTACAACACTCAGCACAATGGGGTCCATGATGAGGGTTCCTAGGTGTTATGGTAATACAAATAAATAATTATAGTAATAGTAATAATAATTGCACTGACTGCACTGCAGAGAGTATTTGAAGAATGGGGTTTTAACTCATCGGGACATAATTTTTAAGCTATAGGGTTCAATATGTTGTATTTGTTTGCTTGTGGAGTATATAGATTTGGCGTAGATGCCAAAACCCACTCCACATCACCCTCACTTTGGATTTTCACAGCTTGAACAATTGCTGGAATGCTCTCAGGATTATAATCGTGTGTGCATTCTTTCATGTGCACTTCCATATTTAAAGGTTCCCTGGATAAATTGTCAGCATCAGTGTTCACAGTCTCATGATGGTATTTAGTGGTGAAATTGAAATCTAAAAGAATCCTGAACCCCATCTATGACTAGCAGTGTTTAGTTTAGCCAGTGTCATCACATACATTAGTGGTTTCAGAGTAGCAGCCGTGTTAGTCTGTATCCGCAAAAAGAAGAACAGGAGTACTTGTGGCACCTTAGAGACTAACAAATTTATTAGAGCATAAGCTTTCGTGGACTACAGCCCACTTCTTCGGATGCATATAGAATGGAACATATATTGAGGAGATATATATACACACATACAGAGAGCATAAACAGGTGGGAGTTGTCTTACCAACTCTGAGAGGCCAATTAATTAAGAGAAAAAAAACTTTTGAAGTGATAATCAAGCTAGCCCAGTACAGACAGTTCAGAAGTGTGAGAATACTTACAAGGGGCGATAGATTCAATGTTTGTAATGGCTCAGCCATTCCCAGTCCTTATTCAAACCGGAGTTGATTGTGTCTAGTTTGCATATCAATTCTAGCTCAGCAGTCTCTCTTTGGAGTCTGTTTTTGAAGTTCTGTTGAAGTATTTTGATTCCTGATGTCAGATTTGTGTCCATTAATTCTATATATATATATATCATGTGCCAGCAATGCCCCTCTGCCATGTACATTGGCCAAACCGGACAGTCTCTACGCAAAAGAATTAATGGACACAAATCTGACATCAGGAATCAAAATACTCAAAAACCAGTGGGAGAACACTTTAACCTGTCTGGTCATTCAGTGACAGACCTGCGGGTGGCTATATTACAACAGAAGAACTTCAAAAACAGACTCCAACGAGAGACTGCTGAGCTGGAATTGATATGCAAACTAGACACAATCAACTCCGGTTTGAATAAGGACTGGGAATGGCTGAGCCATTACAAACGTTGACTCTATCTCCCCTTGTAAGTATGCTCACACTTCTTATCAAACTGTCTGTACTCGGCTAGCTTGATTATCACTTCAAAAGTTTTTTTTTTTTTTTTTTTTTCTCTTAATTAATTGGCCTCTCAGAGTTGGTAAGACAACTCCCACCTGTTTATGCTCTCTGTATGTGTGTATATATATCTCCTCAATATATGTTCCACTCTATATGCATCCGATGAAGTGGGCTGTAGCCCATGAAAGCTTATGCTCTAATAAATTTGTTAGTCTCTAAGGTGCCACAAGTACTCCTGTTCTTCTTTATACATTAGTGGATTACTACTGCATAGTGTAAATGAAGGTGAATAGAAGAGGTAATCTCTGAACCTTTCTGATATAGCCCACTTTCAGAGCTGGAAACTCCAATTTCCAAGACTGTAAGTGGTAGTTCTTCTATACAGGTGTCAGAGTTCTGGATGCAGAGGCAATCATCCAGAGATTTCCTTCTTGATGCTGGTACAGGATTGCCTGAAGGCCCTCATTTGAGGCATCAGTACACAAACTGAATGGTTTCTAGAAATCTAAGTAGGCCATAATCAGAGAATTGGACAGACTATGAATCAGTTGTTCTAAAACTCTTCGATGTAGTTCTGGCCATACCACTGGTTGATTGACAGGTAACTGTCCTGTTCCCTTGACATTTTTTTTCTTTTTGGAGCAAGGATATTTGGGATTGGAAAGGATATCACACTATGGTTTTCCAACCCTCAAAAATCCTGTATAAATACCCTGTGACAGCTAAGGAACCTAACCAAATTTTACTTCCCTTACCATGGAAGGAGTTTTTTTCTTTCAAAGATTGTACAACAACTATGTCTTTTGGGTTCATTTTATACCCCTGAACTGACACCATCTTTATACAATAGTGCACCTCCTACTTGAACAAATCACAGGTACTTGGGCATAGTCTGATACTACTTTTCTTTTGACTTTTGAGAACTTTCCTAGCATCCTCTACATGATCCGTGAAATCCTTGCTGTAGACAAGCACATCAAGGTAGGTAGGGGATGCAAATTTCACCTCTCATCTTCCAGGTATTCTTCCATTCAGTGCTGGAATTCTGCAGGAGCATTACTGAGTCTATGAGTAATGCAAACCATCCATATAATTCCCAGGGTGTGATGAAGTCAATCCGGTGTGCACTTTCCTCACTTATAAAACCCTGATAAGCTTTACCTTGATCAAGGACAGAGAACCATAAGCTGCTACCTACATTACTGAGAATCTCTTAAATTCTGGGTAGGATGTCCATCTGTAATAGGTTTTTGTTTGTTTGTTTGTTTAACTCTATAGTCTATGCCTAGTCAAAATGTTCCATTTCTCTTTGTGACACAAACCACAGGTGGGGAATACGGTGACTTACATTTTTTTATCCACCCTCTGGCAAGAAGATCTTTTATGTAGCTTTTTAGTTCATTGTACAAGGGTCAGGGAGTGACATTATGTTTTCTGGACAGGAACCTTGTCAACCAGCTTAATATCCATTTCCAAAATTTCAGTACACCTTACATCTGAATCCCATTGCATTCTTTTGTGACCTCTTCTTGTTCCACCTCTGAGAGTTATTGCAAGCTGACAGGAGAAGCCCATCTTTCACTAGGGATTTGTGATACGTCTTTATACTCAGCCTGCATTGTTGATTGGTTATTACAATGTTCATTTCCTTTCAATGAAGACTCACTTTCTGGCTTCTGTGGTAATTGGATAGGGCAAATAACATCGACCTGCTGTAATCATCCTATTATGGTTCTCCTCTTTAAGATGATACCATGTTTAGTGATATTCCTGACATTTACTCACATCTGAGAGTTTGCTTTTGGAAAACACATTTGGTGTTCTGTAATATCTCCAGATCTTCATGCCGTGGTGCTGTTTCATTTGGAATAAATAGTACCATGGTACTTCCTTCTGTACAGTTCGCTTTTGCTATACACAGCATTTCAACTGCTTGTCCTCTCAGAACAGTGAGAGCTCTTGCTTCTTTCTTGACTGTGCAAATATCCTCTGCCTTTTTGCCCTTCTGCTGTATTAAATTAACTATGGGTTTTGCACAATTTACCTCTATATGAAGTGCTGAGGTTAAGAGTTGCACAACATGATGGAGCTTAGTCCCATCATCACCTGTTAGACAGAGCCAATTAGTGCACCTATGATTGACACAGGCCAGAGACGGGGGAGCTAGATAAAGCTCACTAGGCACTTGGATGTTACAAGGAACCAGAGGGAACTCGGTAGTGGGAGACACTGCAGATGAGGTAGGATTGTCCTGCAGAAAGAAACCCACTGAGAGCAGATCGGGCTCCTGTGGTGGTGGAGCCCTGAGATAGGGTTTAAACCGGCAAGAAGCCAGGTAGGACGAACCACAGGGAGTAGACTATGCTCTTCTAGGGGAGACTCTAAGTACGGTCAGTGAAAGAATTCTAGTGGAGCCCAAGAAGGGTGGAAGAGTGGTTAGTTCATCAGAAAAAGGAGTATCTGGGACGACTTACGGAGAAGCCAGAGAGGCCTGGGAAGCAAAGGGAGGCTGTGTTAAGTATTGGCTGTAGGGATAAAGCACGAGGTGATTAGTGGTAAGAAATGGTCCAGGGAAACAGCAGCATGTCTGAAGAAGAAGCTGACCTAATACATAGGAACCTGGACCAAAGGATAAGCCTGTGTTTCCCTACCATGCCTGAGGAAGGGGCATGCAAGCCCAGTGGAAGGAATAATGAGCCCAGGGTAGGGCTGTAGACTTACCACACAGATTGGACTGAAGAATATCCCAAGAGGGGGGCCGAAGGCTTTTTTGTGTTGAGAAGTTTTGTGAACTTTCAATTGGACTTTGTCGTTACTCCCAGAAGGGGACTGAACTTTATGTGACTTGGCTGGAGGGCTGAGCCACAGAAGATGTGGCAGATTATTATTATCACTCCATCTCCCAACACCTCACTAGCATAAGTATATTAATCTTAATGGCATGATTGGCAGTGGGTGATAAGCAGAATTCTATTTCAAGCCAACCTTTATAGCGTCAGAGTTCAAGGCCAAAAAGGACCACTAGATCATCTAGTCTGGCCTCCCACCCAGCACCCGCACACTAAACCCATTTTTTTTATTAATCATTGATATCTGGGCACCTTAGGGTTGCCAACATTGTATTTCAAAAATAAGGGACTGTTTTCTAAGCACCCCCACCCCACCTCCCAATATTATCATTAACAACAATAATAATAATTAATAATAAGCAGTACTCAGGTACATTCACCAGTAGGGGCGCTGGAACAATTTGTATAGTGTGGGGCTGAGAATCATTGAACCAAACTGTAAACGCTATATATGATGGAGACCACTTCAAGACAGGAGGTGCGGCAGCACCGTCAGCATCCCTAGTTCCAACATCTATATTTGCCATGGGTATTTCTTGCTGCTTTTTGCAGCACTTTGCAACTCCCAATCTTGTTGTACAGAGATGAAAAAATAAGGGATTGCTGGCAACTCTATGGCTGTATCCCATAATGCTGTTACTTTCTTGTCATTGATATAATACCACACTAAATGCCTTTTTTGGCAACTTTTCTTTGCTGTCTAGGAGCCCCTCCATTAAAGCTCTGATGACCCACAGATTGGGTACTTACTGCTCTTCTCCGGGGTTTGGCAATTAGTTTTAGGTTTCCTCCAGTGCAGGAGGAAACCTATTTGACAATTTGACAATTCCTATTTCCTATTTGACAATTCCTTGAACAATGCAGTTCCCAAAGGCACCTGGAACACTGCAGAAACTGTTCTTCATTTCCTTTCTTTTGGCAAAAGGAGCAAGTGTATTGGGACTTCCATTTTGGGCTGATCACTCCTTGTCCCTGGTCTCCCTGGTCATGCACCTCTCATTTTCCAGTTGCTGACACTGCCCATCTTTCACGGCTACCGCACTTGTAGCAGCGATCATATCTAGCTGAGTTTTCCCATTGGAAGCATCTCTGGAAACTCTTTGGCGCTTGTCCTTTCTGGTTTGCAAAATTTGGGGAATTATTAGAGGTCTTCCCATAACTCAGTCTTTGTGAAAGCAGTCATTTCAATTGCTAGTTGTCAGATTGCTTCATTGTTCTGTTCCACCTGAATAGCTAATGAATTTGGTTTTGTCCATTTATTTTCTTTGACCATGGTGAGATCATTGGTTTCTCCTTCTTTCAAAACAAATTGCATAGCATTTATTTGTAATGGCCTTAGTTGCCCTGATGCTCTTAATTTTTGCAGGTGCTCCATTTCAATACTACAGGCAACATTCAGTTTTTCCAACAAAAGTTCATCAGCTACATTTAAATCCTGTAAGTTCAGTTTTAGGTCAGCTATAAGATTCTAATTTGCAGCCCAGTCCAAAGAGACTGTAGAAACTGACTTTGGACCAATTCAGGCTGATATCTTAGTGCAAGACTCTTTCTTCTTCTCTGATGCAAAGATAATTTTTTTGACAAAGATCCACTGCGTACTCCAGATAATCCAGTAGAATCTCTTTTGGTTCTTGAACGGCCTTAGTTAATTTCTGATAGAGATCAGTGGCATTTTCTTCTTTCTAATTTGTTTGTAGGATCTGCCTTAGTTTGGGCAATGTGAAGCTCACTTTTGCCCTCCAGATAACTTTGGAGATTTAATCTTGGGTTGGCTGCATAAATCGCACCTTCTGTATTTTCTAACTATGGATAACCTTTATTTAATGCATTTCAATTTGGTATTCCAGACTACTAAAACAATTTGTCTTCTTGTGTGGAATCACCAGTGTGTCCTGTAATTCTGAAATCTTTCCTAAATACTGATAGCAGGTTTTGATTGATCTGAGGCTGTTCCCTTATTACTTTCATTTTCAGTAGGCTGCACTGATTCAGTTTTCACCAGCTTAGCTCTAAATTGCCCTGTCATCTTTTGTTGCTGCAGCACTACCTGTTCCATGTTCTGACAAACTAATAAAGCTTATTTATACTGCTGAGTGGAGTTTATCTGTTTAGCCTTTTCCTGCTCTGGTTTGCCCTTCCCTTTCTAAATCATATCCTTAGTTTGATCATTCAGATGGAGTAATATGGACATTTCCTCATCCTCCATTGAGCTAACAGTTTCATTCTCTAAATGCTGCAGAATATACTTGATCAAACCTCTGCAGCTTTTGCCCCTTACATTTGTTTGATCGTCCCCTGAAATTTGCAGCCATTCAGTCACAGTCAGGAGCTCCTGCTCTGCTTGGAGGCAGACAGTTTTCTAACTCAAGCAGCAAATTTTCAGTGTCCATGTTGTGGCCTGCTCAACTGCACTCCTTCAAAAGGGCCCAGAACAAATAATTTCGGAGGGACCCCCAGATGTATTGCTGCACCCTCACTCACAGGGCACAGTTTTTCAAAGAGAACCTTTTTTATTCTATGAGTCAAACCTCTTGCTTTAGCAGCTTCTTGCAGACAGAGACCTCCCCAGCGCACAGCTGCAGGCCAGCCTCTTCTCACAGCAGCATGCGCTAGGCTCTGAACACTCTAGCCCCTGCAGTAGCTCACACACTGTGCCCCACACATACTTAAAGGGGCAGCTCCCATTTCTTTTCTATAGTTTTTAACACTATTAACAATATCTACAATAAGAAAAATATTCAAAATTATTACTAAATATGCATAATATCAATCTAGAACATCTATTCCAGGGCCCTCACATAACCCAGCGCCCCCACCCCCAAGTTACACCACAGGCCCCTCCAGCCTCCAGCACAGCCCTCAGTCAGGAGGGTGCAAAAGGCAGCTTAAAGCTTATCACCTTCTCCCCTGGACTCTGAGAGGCAACGTAGACACTCATCCTTGAAGTTTAAAGGTAGTGTGTGTAGACCCTGGAGGGTTCAGGTCGAACCTCCCCGCAGTTTCAGTATAGGAGAGTTTGGAACCAGGGTCCCTGAGGAGGTTGAATGTTCCAGCATGAGAAGGGAGGACATTTTGCTTGAGGCCTGAAAGAACAAAAGGCAGGAGGGGTTGACAGGTGCAGCTGTGCAGACAACCTCAGCCATCAAGGTTAGATGTGATTTTTTTTTTCTGCTTAAAGCATAGAAATAAAATTCCTTTCATGTCTGATTTTGGTCTTCTCCTTTTGGGGGCAAACATTTTGTTGTGCTAGGAGGTTTGAGGGGATGGCAGGGGGAGAATGTTAGTAATGCAGATTGAAGAGTGACTGTCTTTTGGCTGCTTCTCTGTTGTTCTCTAAGAAAAGTCATTTGTTATTGTCTGGGTTATGCACAGCTGTAGGAACCTAGTTCAGGACTAGAATACACTCCCTGCAACCTCAACCTTTGCCTGAAATGGCAGGAAAAAAGAGGTAGTGGCCTCCAAGGTTGAAAGGGGGGAAAGTATAACCTGAATGGGTAGGCAGATTGGTAAGGCTCGGTTAAGCTGTTCGTCCCTGTGCACCCAGGGGAATATATATAAGCCCTGACCTTCTTGTTATAGCCCTCTTCATATGATCTGTGGGGGGAGGTGGAAGGAAGCCTACCCAAATCCACTTAGGCCAGGCTCTTGGACTAGCCCACTCCTTTCCCCTACTGGTGAAACTGGGGCACAGCTGAGTGTTGCTGTGACTAAGAACCCAACTGAAGGTAGGGAAAGGGAGGTGTTTAATGAGTACTGTATATGATTACTACCTTATGGTGGGAAAAGCCCAAGATACATATAAAGCACCCGTGAGGCTGCTGCCTATAACAGAGAGTGGCAGTGGATATTGGGGGACACTTTAGTTAAGGGACCCTGACTCACAGCCACACGGAGGCAGGGTAACGAGAGAAATCTGTCCCTTGTTGCTAGGTTAAGAATGGCTTTGCAGGTGGCCAGGCCTGTCCTGACTCCCATCAGTTGTCAGGGGAGTGCTTTCTATGCCACCCAAGCAGGAGGCACTACCATCATACAAGGGCATTAGGGATTGATGGGAAAGACCTAGACTAATGATCTCTCTTCTTTTTATGCCCTGCTGTAAACATGGGAGGGCTAGCAGATTACGAGCAAGATTTTCAGAAAGCAGCTTTCCAGCTACTCCCTATTACAGGGGTCAAGTTATTTTCACAGGCAAAACCCATGAGATGCTCATGATTGCACTCAACCTCCAAAGGAGTAGTACCATGTCAGAGTGGATAATGGGACACAAATCAGATTTGTGACTTAGAGGAGATGGACCCCCTGGAAAAAAACTATTTGACAAAGATGGATTCAAGAGGAGATATAAATCTGTTGACTTCATGGTAGATTGACAGGTAGGTTAGGAGTACCGCCAGCAAAAGAAATACAAAGAATCCCTTGGCTAAGAGAGCTGGGGCATCCAAAGTAGATTACTTTTCATGAACTACAAGGTTGGCCTTCCTCAGTTCCATACCCTAGGTAGTACCCAATTTATTATTATTGGAAAAATTAAGAGAAAGAGGATTTATTGAGTGTTGGACAGTTCTTGAATCAATGCAATAGCATTTCCTTGAAGGAAGGATTTCATGACAGAGTTGGACCTGGAAGCTGATTCAGATGCATTGGGGACATCCTGGTCTGGGTTTCCACCCAGGTAAGTAGTACAAATTTGATTTGGAAGACGTACGAGAGGTAAAGTAAAAAACAGACAGCTGTCCATGTGGTGCCATCATGGGTGCACTGACGGTTGGCATCATTTGCTCCTGTGGGTCATTTATCAAGCAGCACATTTTGCATGAGGATATCTGGTTACCAGAACCCTGGTAACAGGTTTTACTTGGGCTATTGGAGGGGCTCTCTCTATCAAGGTTAATAAAGGGTCAGCAAGGGAGGATTTAAAGTGGGTTTTGGAGTTTAGGGATCTGCAGTGTGGGGGAAGACCTGTCCCCCTGACTCTCAGCATGTCAAAACACCAATAAAAGGCTGGTAAGGTATGTCATAGTGCTACAAATATTTGAGGATCGGGATTAGCCCTCTCAAAGCAGTATAGACTGGCCTAGTGTGGACACTGCTGGTGCCAGACCCGCTTTCCGTGGGGAAAAGGATTGCCTGGGGAAAGGAAATTTCAATTCATGGTGATGTCAAAGAGCACAAATTGTTGACACCCCTCTGAAGTGGGATCTCATTTGTTCAGAATTGGAGTGGTTACATCCACATCACAGCTTGGAGTAGGACCTGTTACCCCAACGGGAGTAAGGTAACGCTTCAGAGAGAAAATACTCGAGAAATGGTAGGGGGGAAAATAGAAAAGGAAAGCCCCTTTTCTCAGAAGAGCAGAATCGGCTCCCTTCTGTCACCAGTAGATTTAGCTTACATAAGGGTGTCCCTCCCTCCCTGTGTGATGTAATAAAAATGAAGAAAAGACAAGGTAATATGGTGCAAACAAAGGTAAGTGTATTAAGGGTAAAGGTACAAAAACTGGGGGAAATTGGGGGGTGGGAAGAAAAACTTAACCATACAGTGATTTAGTGACTGGCTTTAGGAGCTTGAAGCTCAGACCCACAAAACCTCCCTTGGCATTCAGAAAAACAATAAATGAAACCCCTATATAGAAATCTTTCCTATGATTTAGGCACAGTGGACACAGGCACAGGTACAAAGCCCAGGACCTTCTACTCTCCGGCTGATTTAGAGCCTTCGAGGAGGACTACTGGGGAGTCCTGACAATTGTTGGATTTCATCGCAGGCGGGGAAACCCTCTGGGATGATGGACACCAGGAAAGCAGGACCCTCCACAGGTAAAATGGATTCAGTTGGTTGTGGCGTGGATAGTGATGACAGGCCTCTCCTTCCTCAATCTCGCTGCGGGGCGGGATAGATGGTACTCTTCTCTCTAGCTCTGGAGTGTTAGGAAGACCCGACCGTGCATGTGCTGCCGCTGGAATGGACAGCCCTGTGCAGGCTCTGAGCGAGAGCATATATAATCTCTAAGGTGGGAAAAGCCGGTTCAGTCCGGCTTGAGCCAGAGGACTCCAGAGTCTAAGTTGTAAACAAGTTTGCTTACTAAGATGGAGTCCAAGGGTCATAGTTCATATACTCCATATTAAATTCTATTGAAGCCAGTGATTTACTTAACATTACTTCAAAAATACATTATTAAAATACCTAATTGAACATATTAAACACTACCAACTTTTTTTATACCTAACAGATCCCAATGAGTTATGCCACTCAATGGTGGAACCAGACACATACACGGGTATGGAGGGCCCAGTTAGGGAGAATAATTTCATGGTTTATATGTGGTTAATATGGGTCACGGGAGTTGGTGACTGGGTGCTTGGGTGTAATATTGTGCTTTTGGCTCACATATTGGCCAGTTCCCCTGGGAAAACCAATTGTTGGGTCTCATAGTTGAGACATCTCTGTGTTGGCATGGATGGCAAGGGAGCATGTTTGGATCTGTGGGCATGGTATTGTGCACTGGGTCTATAAGTGGCAGCCAGGGCACCTGAAGGTTTTCAGCTGGGCCTTGGTGGTGAGGCAATGCTGAGCCTGCCAGGAGGGGCATGCTCTGAGGCCAGCTGCTGCCCCTCTTACACTCTATGGCAGCCAGGAAGCAACCATCTGACATGATTACTGTACACCTCAGTGAATATGATTTGGAAGGGGTTGATTTGGTCATCGGGATAAAGAGACATAGGGCAGAGTCAGTACCTTGTAGGGTGACCAGACAGCAAGTATGAAAAATCGGGACAGAGAGTGCAGGGTAATAGGTGCCCATATAAGAAAAAGCTCTGAATATCGGGACTGTGCCTATAAAATTGGGACATCTGTTCACCCTAGTACCTTGTCCTGGGGTTGATTGTAGATTGCTCTGAAGTGCTGCACAAAAGGGTATGGTGGGGAGCTGGCAGGCATCCATGCACTGACAAGGCCAGTAGCTGTATGAAGTGATATCTGACATTCAGGGACAATGAGGTACATCTCTCTGTGACAGGGGAGCAGATAAATGTTTGGGCTGATGCTAGGGAGGGAATAGTTAACTGTCTGGGAACCTTGCTGCATTAGGGTGGGGGCGGCAGCCACGCTAATTGCTTTTTCTTTGTATAAGGCTCAGCCTTGCTTAGTTAATTGCTATTCCACAGCTACAGGCAAGTAGTGTATTCTATACAAACTAAGGTATTTCAAGGGAACACTACTCCTACATCTTAGAAAAACTTTCACAGACAAAGTCTGAATCATCCTATTGTCCCAGCTGCAGAGGTTTGATCAAGTATATTCTGCAGCATTTAGAGAGTGAAACTGTTAGCTCAAGGGAGGATGAGGACATGTCTATATCACTCCATCTGAATGATCAAACTAAGGATATGATTTAGAAAGGGAAGGGCAAACCAGAGCAGGAAAAGGCTAAACAGATAAACTCCACTCAGCAGTATAAAGAAGCTTTATTAGTTTGTCAGAACATTGAAGTCTTTGAATCAAAAATAGATCTCTCTCCAACTGATGCGCTATTGCTCAAGCAGAAGTTATGGGCTTGATGCAGAAATTACTGATTGAGGTTCTCTGGCTTGTGTTACCAAGAGGTCAGACAAGATGAGCACAGTAGTCCCCTCTGGCCTTAACATTTATGAATAAACAAGGGAAAGATGCATAAAATTAGAAAGGAAATTAATCAAGGGAGGCTGTATGTATTCTAGACTCCATAGTTAAGAGTGATTCAAGTTTCACGCTTAAAGTCAGGAATACATTTTTTTTATATTCTATTCTGTATTCAAACATTACTATACATCTTCCACAAAAAGTTTCAAGTGAAACAAAACATTTTCATTTTCTTCAACCTGTTTGGCTTTTCAAAAAATGAACACTAAAAAAATTTAGCTGTAATTCCCCCCCTCCTTCTCTCTCTTTCCCCTCCACCTTGAAAACAGGGATGAAAGGGGAGGAGAACGAGAATAAGTAGAGAAGGATGAGAGAAGGAACTAAAATAGTTTCACTGAAAAAATGGAAAAATTCAACTAAAATGAAAAATTTCTGCAAAAAATGTTTGGTTTGGTCAGAAAGACATTTCTCATCAAATGTGCTTTTGATTTAAAAAATTAACATTCTATTCTGAATGAAGGATATAGTGTATCCTCTCCAAACTTACAGTATTCACTTGAGTCAAGATTTAAGTTTTTAGTAAGTCTGCTTGTTAGGGATTCAGTTAAGACATTCAGCATGGCTACCAGTGCTCCTTTTCTAAGCCTTTCACCACCCAAGTCAATCCTCAGACTGAACAATCAAGGGGTACATGTGATTGCTGACCATGTTTAACAATTATATGCTCATGTGTTTTGATGCTCTAGAGAAGAGTGGATTGATTTAAATCACAGATGTTAATTATGATTTAAATCTGCAAGCAGGAAACGAATTAAATAATCGATTTTAATCTCATTTTGCTCTTGTACTGTTTATTTACTTTCCTAAAGAAAGGTTGATTCTCATTGGTTCATGACCATTAAAAAATGCTGATTTGCAACTAAATATAGCCTTTTCACAAAATTTGGTGTTTCTTTTTGCTAACCAAGAGAATATACCATATCTATACAGATTTATTGAAGCAATTATATAAATTCACATTTATCAGATTATTTTTACATTTATTATTTTAGAAAATGGGGGGTGATGTATTTCTTCTTTATACAATCATGATCAATTATTTTACTTGTGATTTGTGTCATGCTCTGTTTGGATGGAAAGTCAAGTAAAATGTATAAAAAGCATTTTATTATTATTATTAATAATAATAACAAATAAAGCTACCTTAAATGTGCTGAAACATAAGGAAAAAAAGTTTATCAAAAAGTTAATTTAAACTTGTTTTTCATTTACAACTTGCTAACTTATTAAACAAAACAAGAAGTATCTTTAATTAGTCAATTGAACAGATTATTTCTGGTCACTGTCCTTCAGGATTTTAGAACTAGTAAACTTCATCTTCTAACATCTATTCATAGATTGGAAGAGGAAAACAAGCTTTCCTACTTTTTCACCTCCCAATTTGTTTAATGAACTTGGAATTGAATTGAACTAGTTGAATAAACTGAAATGAAGAAAATATTCTCTCCACACCTATGGAAGAGACTATTGCTGTCAAAATCTGATTTAGCACGTCAGCAAACTGATTCCAGATGCTTAGCACAGACTTCCACCTGTTCAGTGGTTTTACTTTCTTTAAAACTTGGCAAAAAATATGTACTACTTATATTTTTGTATTTAAATTAGTTTAATAGACTATAAGTTTAGGCCTTTATATAGTTTGTCAATTTCAAATTTAATTTTAAATAGGTTTATTTTAAAAAGTAAGCCTGTATTTAATATAAATTACAAAAATCTGATTGAAATAAAAAGATCCAACTTTTCTCCACCTTGATCTATAGCTGCACTGGCTTTCTTAAATTACATTGTATGTAGGTCTGTCCGTGGTTTTGTATTGCTGTGTGTAAGCAATGAGAGGAATGGTATGAGATTACAATTTTTTTTCTGTATGGTTTAGGAATGTTTACATGGATGTGTGATCTATGCTGTACATGATTGTGAAAAATTGCTATTAGTTTCCATGTAGTAATTTCAGAATTGGATGTAGTGATACATTATATATGTATGGTCAGAATTAAAGTTGCACATCGGTTATTGAGGATGAGGCTGAAGATGTGGGCTGTGGAAAGTAAAGACTTATTTTCTTGGCTATAGATTCCAGCAATTGTCACTCACAATTATATGTGTTTTTTGTGGGGGGAATTTCCCAGGTTTTTAATGCATATTCCTCCTTGGAGAGCCCCAATGGCTCCCATGCCTGCTCCCCTAACTCCATCACAGACTTTCATTCCTCTTTCATGTCCCTACACAGAGCCCCATTCCCCTCCCCACAGCACCCCTCAGAGTACAGTTCAGATTGCACCATGCTTGCCCCCAAAGAACCATACTCCCTCCAGATCCACTACCTTGCTATATGTCCACCCTACCTTGCGCCTCCACTTTCTGATATATATTGAGCAGCCCTCCTGGTGAGGGGCATGGTTAGCAAGCCTATAGCAGGGCCTGAGGATATTAGCGAGGTTCTGGGATGGAAGAGGTTGATGGGGAATGTAGAGTGATTATAAAGGAGAAAGCAGTTTTGATTAGAGAATAATCGGGTTGTGTGCATTGCCTGAGCCTGGGGCAAGAAAGCTCAGTGCCAGGACATCATGGTTAAAAAGCCTCTCCCCGCACTGCTGCCTGGTGATGGATAGAGGTGGTTAATTTAAAGAGCTCTGTATTAATGTATGAGGCACATGTTATTAATTGCTAACTAAAAAGCCTTTGAGAACAATTTAGATATTCTTGAAAACAGGAAAGTCAAAAATCTAGGTGGCATCCCAGAGGGCATGGAACACTGACCTGTTAGTTTTCCTGTGAAACAACTGGCAGAATGATTGGACAGTGTAGCAATTACATGCCTTGTCTCTCTACTGGCAGGAGGGAAACGATATATAGGAAAATCTGCTAGAAGTGGAAGGGAGAGCTGAAATATGCTGCCACTTTTAACAAAGCGAGCAGGAATGCACAAATATGAATATTGATCTAGCAGCTACTGAAGTCATACAACATCTCTGTTTAAAACTGAGCAGGAGTTTACTGAGCACAAAAAAGACAATGCAGGAAGGCTGAAATTCCCTGTACAGAGGGATCGCACATGGCCTCCCCATAATTTAAATTCCATTGAAGTCCTCAAAATAAAGCTTAAGTGGGACTTGAGATGTGACTAGTCCTTATACTGACCTCCCTTCACAGAGATGAATTTTACCCAAAGTGCCTTTGTGATGGGATCTCTGGGGTACAACCTGGAACTGGGTTACCGCTGTGCCCTCTTAACTCTCCAGCTGGGGCTGTCTCTCACAATGCTTTGCTAGTGACAAGCAGCAAACCCCCTCCAGGTGCTGTTATCACTGAGCACAACGGCATGTGGAGCCCATGTGGACTCAGCTAGATTGCATGAATGCTCCCAGAGCTACTCACAAATCACACAGAGAAAGGCACCAGCAAATCTCCAAAGCCAACAGCCTTGCACCCCAGAAATGTACCATCTTGCCTTGGTCAGAAGCCTGACCAGTGTAAGCTCATTACCTAGTCCTCCCCTCCCTCGACGTGAGAGTACACACAATAGCCTCTGTAACCTGAGCTGCGATTTCCCAAGTACTTCAACCAAAACACACAGTTTCAGGTAAAATATAAAATAGATTTATTAACTAAAGAAAGATAGATTTTAAGTGATTATAAGTGGTAGTCACAAAAGATCAGAGATGGTTACCAAAGAAAATAAAAGGTAAGCGCACAATCAGAATCTTAAACCTTATTACACTAGGCAGTATTTTTGTTAGTTAGTTTTGTTCGGTTTTCATGATTGGTTGAATAAACGGGTCATTGGTCCTACATTTCAGCCTTACCTGGTATGCCTTCAATTTTAGGAAGAAGCCTGAGGCTCTGGCATGTGATACTCCTGGAAGGAAAGTTGTCTTTCAGCAGGCCAAATTTATTGATAACATCTGATGTGTCTCAATCTCTTATTTGGCTTGGCATTTGAAATATGGCAAGGCACTTTTTCCAGTTTATTGGTATCACTTTTGGTTTATGGCATTGCTGAACATGAGAAGGATTGCAGAATAGGGGTCCTTTCTAAACATCTTTGTCATATTGCAGGGACAATAGACATTACACTTACCTTACAAATGTGATGTTGGAGCTCAGGTGCTTTGTATACCTCTTCCCACCTTAGCGCCACAGAAGGAATTACTCCCAAATACTGTTTTAAAGGGTCTGAGAATATGTTTTATTAAATCTTCTATGCTATTTCAGTGTTCTTCAAATAAATGGGCCAAATCTTGAACAGGTATAAGGTTAAAATCTTATTTTTAAATGGATAAAAGGGTATTTTGAACTTCTTGTTCTCAATTACTATTTCCATTTACAGTATTTTTTATTTTTAAGAGGTTTTAATGAACACCATGAACCTGTTTAGTTCCAAACCTCCCTTAAGAGAAGGTCACTCTTATGTAGCATTGCTGGATAAATGTTCTTAATTCATTTTTTACATTAACTGACCCTGATCAGCCTAGTTATAGGAGAGAAACTGCACAGATTGCATTAGCTGATGATCTCCTCCTAGCAGTGGATGAAGATAAAGTAGCCACGCTGATTCTTTTACTTGGTTGGCAGCCTTTGATTCTGTTGACAATGAGATTTTTTTTTAACCGTTTGCAGGCACTAGCTCTTGCACTGTCCATCCTTATCTTTCTACACAACTCAGAGTTGGGGGCAATTGTTATTCTGACCTCAGAACTCTCTCTTGTGGGTTGGTCTCAGGGATAGGTATGGTCATCTCTCATTTCATGTGCATGAGGCTTCCAGAGTGTTAGTGAGGAGACATGGATTGCAGTAGTATTGCTGCTAACAACACCCTGCTTTAGGTCTCTATCCTGTGACCCAGCTGGGAGCTGTGGAACAAATTATCTAGTGCTATGGTGAGATCCTGGGTAATGTTGTTATGCTGGGAGAAGCAGCCAGAAGAGTTAATGGAACTCTGGCAGACCAAAGGGTGGAGTGCCCCTCATACAGGGAGTGTGACCACCATTTCTAAAACAGGTGCAAAACATGAGGGTGTTGTCAGATCCTGGGCTGCTCCTGGATGTTTGGTAGCAGCTGTGTCTAAGAATGCTATTATCTGTCTGTTCCTAGTAAGACAAGTGTGACCTTTTCTTCCAAATGCAGACTTTGCCACAATTAGCCGTGCCTTTGTCATATCAAGGTTGGATTGCTGTAATGTCCTGGAGCTATACTTTAGGACCATTTGGAAGCTGAAGCCAGTGTCGAATGCTGCAGAGCTGTGCATTGGAAGCATGTTAGACCAGTACTCTGGGATCTGCATTGGCCTCCAATTAGCTTCCAGGTAGGGTTGCCAACTTTCTGACGGAACAAAATCGAAACCCTTGCCCCGCCCCTTCTCCGAAGCCCTGCCCCACTCCTCCCTCTGTCGCTCGCTCTCCCCCACCCTCACTCACTCGCTCATTTTCACTGGGCTGGAGAGGGTCCCTTTTCGACCGGGTGTTCGGTTGAAAACTGAACATCTAGAAACCTTATAAAATCCAGATGCAATTCAAGTTGTTTGTACCCTTTAATGGTTTGGGACCTGCTTACCGTTAAATCATCCCCCCTCCCCCTCAAATGACCGATTGCCGCAGCTGAGATCAGCAAAGGTGCTCAAGTTTGAGCTCTGGCAACAGAGGGAAGAACTCCACTAGCAAAAAGTGTCCTCAATTCTGGGACTTGCTCCACCCCTTGGTCTGCTAGAGCCCAGATTTGTCAGACTTCTGGACGTGCTGCAAGGCCGATCTTTTTTTCTGTAAGGTCGTTGCAGATGGGACTAAGGTAGATATATTTATGGGCAGGCCTTTCTTTATTTTGTACTTATTACATTATGAGGTAGGGGCCTACCTAATGCTTTGGGCACCTATAGTTTTATTTCATAGATTGGAATAAATAAAATACACATTTAAAGGTTTGAATTTTATACCAGGTTTTGTGCCATCCTGATATTTGAAACAGCTATTAGCTTGTAGTCAAAATAGAAATACAATGTAAAACCATTAAGAAAATACAGCCAAACAGAAACAGAATGTGAGCATTTCAGAAATCAAGTTAAATATTAGCAATTTTAAATAAATCATACATCAGCTAAAGTTTTTTAAAAGACTATCCAGTGAATTGAGAATGACAAAGGTAGGCACATAAAAATATCTACTTAGAAGTTCCTTTTTAGCTCATTTCACTATAGCAATCCTAAAACAAACAACAGAAGGTGACTGTGAGTGTGAAATTCTGCTATGTAATTTACAGATATTGATTGTTGTGGGGGAGGTATCACAGTGTGTACTGGCTTCTGGCACTGAAAGCATGTGGGATCATGGGACGAGTAAACAAAAACACAGCAAATTTTTGTGTTGTAACTCATATGAAACATAGGGCCTGATTCACTATTGCATTAGTTCATTTATTTTTAAGCTTGGGGTAATTACATTGATTTCAAGTGATAAAGAATGATATCTGGGCAGTCATATAGGCGTAAAATTGCAGTAAATCATACTACTTGTTTTTACAGAAATCCTAATCCATGGAGACACTATAAACTGCCTTCAGATTTCAGTATGTGCTGAAAATAAGCTACAAACACACTTAGCTTCTGGTTTATCCCTCGTATTTTATTACAAATGTAGCCTACAAACCACAATATTTAATTTGTTTAGAAAACTTAGCAGCAGAAGTCGTGAAAAAACTTGGTGTCAGCTATTATATACATTGGTGATCTCATCTAACTGAGCATTAACAAATCCACACAATATACCAAGCTGACATCCAGCAATTGCAGATCATAAAACTTCTGTCATTGGGTCACTGATGACTCAAATATCTGGTTTCAAAAAAAGCCTGTAAATCATGTTAACAAGTTGTTATACTTTAATCGTATGCTACCTGAATTCAGTTCTCATGCTCAGTGTGTCTGTGCTTGTCAAATTTCACATAATAAGGCAATGGCCTAGGAATTTGCTTTGCTCTGCTGTTTCAGGTATAACTCTATCAGTACAAGTAATTGATTTATACTGCTGTGGATTGTCAGAACATCACTGAAGATGATGCCTATAACCACCACCTTTCATTTAAGATAGCTGTAGGAAAATATTAAGCTCCTTCATAGCAGCACTCGTTAGCATATGTGAGTCCACCCAGGAATTAGAACTAGGTGGGAAGAGGGCTATGCTGGGTGCTGCTTTGGGTAAGTGTGTGTGAGGAGAGAAGGCAGCAAGGGAGTAACAAACAAAGCCTGAACAAGCACTGAGCATATGCTCCTGAAAAAACCTAGGTAGAGGGGTTGGAGCTGGGTGCTAGTTAAAAGAACCAGAAGGCTGGGAGCAACTGTCTCCTGCTGTTTGGTTCCTCCTATGTTCAGGAAAACAGGACTGTGTGCATTCTTTATATATAAAGATTGCATCAAAGGTACCTTACCCCATCAGTTTCTCCTCCCAACTGGAACAATGTGCAAGATCCTGAATTTTTGGCTAGCTGCTACGGCCGAAAGAGGAAGCACCACTATAGTGGTCACAATTCAAATGTCAGTGTTTATCCAGTGGTCATCTGAGGTACTGCAGTTATTTCCCCTCTAAAGAAAATTTCTTTCCATTGATAATCAAGGGCAATACACAAACCACTCAATACATGTGATTGTCCTAAAGCTCAAACCTGTGGATATGGGAAATCACTTACCAAGTGAGGTCCAGGGATGCTGACTTAAACTTATCCCAAGCCATAGGGCATTGGTAAGATGCACAGTGAGCTCCTCATCCATGTGCCATTAATCTGGGGGGGAGGAATTAAAAACAAGGGGAAACAACACAGGCTGTTAGATCCCTTAGAAGTTCCTCTCAGCCTTCGGTTGTCTTGGAAAGACTAATTTTGTGTTATTTGTAAGATTTGTGACCCATGTCACAAATCCCTTCTCTACATCAGGAAGAGGGGGAAATTGAACCCAGGTTTCCCACATCTCAGATGAGCCTTCTAACCAGTGGGATGAAAGTTGAAGGGAGGGCTCCTCCTTTGGTTTTGTTAAAATGCCTAAAATCAAAACAAAAAACTGAGTCTGATCAAATGAGTCTGAGAACATTGTCTGCAGTATTCTTTCCAGCAAGTTAAAGACGTATGGATTGGATGAATGGGCTGTAAGGTGGATAGAAATCTGGCTAGATCATCAGACTTAACGGGTAGTGATCAATGCTCAATGTCTAGTTGGCAGCCGGTATCAAGTGGAGTGTCCCAGGGGTCGGTCCTGGGGACGGCTTTATTCAACATCTTAATTAATGATCTGGATGATGGGATGAATTGCACCCCTACCCTCAGCAATTTCGTGGATGACACTGAGCTGGGAAGAGTGGTAGATACGCTGGAGGGTAGGGATAGGGTCCAGAGTGACCTAGACAAATTGGAGGATTGGGCCAAAAGAAATCTGATGGGGTTCAGCAAGGACAAGTGCAGAGTCCTGCACTTAAGTTGGAAGAATCCCATGCACTGCTAAGCAGCAGTTCTGCAGAAAAGGACTTGGGGATTACAATGGACATGAAGCTGGATATGAGTCCACAGTGTGCCTTTGTTGCCAAGAAAGCCAATGGTATATTGGGCTGCATTAGTAGGAGCATTGCCAGCAGATTGAGGGAAGTGATTATTCCCGTCTATTCAGCACTGGTGAGGCCACATCTGGAGTATTGCGTCCAGTTTTGGATCCCCCACTACAGAAAGGATGTGGACAAATTGGAGAGAGAGTCCAGCTGAAGGCAACGAAAATGATTAGGGAGCTAGGGCACATCACTTGTGAGGAGAGGCTGAGGGAACTGGGATTATTCAGTCTGCAGAGAATGGAGGGGGGGGTATTTGATGATAGCCTTCAACTACCTAAAGGGAGGTTCCAAAGTGGATGGAGCATGGCTGTTTTCAGTGGTGGCAGATGACAGAACAAGGAGCAGTGGTCAAATTGCAGTGGTGGAGATCTAGGTTGGATATTAGGAAAAACTATTTCACTAGGAGGGTGGTGAAGCACTGGAATGGGTTATCTAGGGAGGTGGTGGAATCTGCATCCTTAGAGGTTTTTAAGGCTCGGCTTGACAAAGCCCTGGCTGGGATGATTTAGTTGGGGTTGCTCCAGCTTTGAGGTCAGTTCTCACCTCTGCCCCAGACTTCCTCTGTGATCTTGGGCAAATCATGTATTGTCTGTAACAGCCACTGGCTTGTGATAAATTCCTGTAGCTTCAGACACTCAAGCAGATAGAACCTTTCATCCCTAAAGTCAGGAGACATGGTGTTACTTACAAATCTTAGGGAACAGTGGTATTGGCCTAGGCCTAGCCTTAGTGGTCAAAGTAATACTACCATCACTAGGGAATAATTCAGCTGGATTGGCAATCTGTGTTCAAGACAGGCTCAGGGACAGAAGTGTAAGGTTGATAGTGGTGCTAGAAATGTATGTGGAAGCTTGGCACAGTGCCTAATTTCATTCAGCCTAGTCTCAGCCTTGTCAAAATAGCATTTTCAGGTAACAAAATTGTCAGTGTTACTAGATAAGATTGGACCTCTAGTTTATCCAAGTCTAACGCCTTTCAACCTCATTGAAAGTTAATGGGATTAAGCTCCTAAATCACTCAGGTGCTTTTTACCCCTAGGATTCTCTTAGACTGGTGAAAGCTATTTATCTTCTTACATGTTTAGTTAGAGAACAGGGACTGCAAACAGGAGAGTTGTGAGAGAGGCAGAAGGAGATCCCCCTGCTGAACGAACAAGGTGCCAAGTACTAACTTTGGGGTGAGAGAGTTCATTTGGCTGTTTGTGTTTTTCTTTCTCTTTGTTATTTCAGTTATTGGGTCAGTTGTATTGTGTGTCTGGGGACAGTTTGAGCCTTTGTTCCCAGGATCATCCTTGGTCAGCCTCAATCAGCCTTGTACTCACCCTGTCCCTGTGTGATTAATGAGGAGGTATGGCTGACCTAGGAGAGAAGGCCTTAAAAGCCAGAGGCTAGGCAACCAAGGGGAGCTAACGAATAGGGGACTGCAAACAGGGGAGTTTGTGGGAGGGTTATGTAATATAATCACTATGGTTAGGAATGGCCACAGCGCCAGTGCAAACACTGCTCCTGTCTCCTCCTCCTCCGACAGACAACCTAACCATGGATGCCTCTACCTAGATCCTGTTGTGGATTCGCAGAGACTGTGGCCTGCATTTCCCACTCCCAGAAAGACAGGCTGGGGGACCATCCAGCGTGAAAGGTGCCTGCTGGTGGAATCTCTCAGGAAGCAAGTGGGGGAGCTACAGGAGGAGGTGGCTAGGCTGAGGTGCATCTGTGCCCATGAGGAATTCCTTGAGAGTATTCATATGGAGACATCCAAGCCTGAGGAAGCTATCTAGCTATGGAGGACTGTTGTCACACGACCAGGGCAGGAGGATATGGATCTGTCACACGTAGGACACTGGCTGCCAGTTACTTCTGGCAGCAGGCAGTGCTCCACCTCTACTCCCAACCCACCCACCATGGTGATGGAAAACAGATATGCTGCCCTGGCAAGGAGTGATGAGGAACGACCCCCAAAGGTGGAGGAGGAGAAACCATGTCTCCCCAAGACTGGGAGGATCACAGCCAGCACTCTCAGAGGAAACGTAGGATAGTGGTGGTTAGTGACTCTCTTCTGAGGGGGATGGAGGCACCCATCAGGCACCCATCTGTCACCCTGACATGGCATCTCGGGGCCTGCATCCAAGACATTACGGAGGGATTGTCAAGGATCATCTGGCCCTCCAACTACTACCCCATGCTTCTCGTCCACGTGGGCACTAATGATCAGAACATAAAAATGGCCCTACTGGGTCAGACCAAAGGTATATCTAGCCCAATATCCCATCATCCAAGAGTGGCCAGTGTCAGGTGCTCCAGAGGGAATGAACAAAACAGGTAATCATCAAGTGGTCCATCCCCTTTCGCTCATTCCCAGCATCTGGCAAACAGAGGCTAGGGACACCATTCCTGCCCATCCTAGCTAATAGCCATTGATGGACCATGAATTTATCTAGCTCTTTTTTTTAACCCTGTTATGGTCTTGGCCTTCACAACATCCTCGGGCAAGGAGTTCCACAGGTAGACTGTGCATTGTGTGAAGAAAGACTTCCTTTTATTTGTTTTAAACCTGCTGCCTATTAATTTCATTTAGTGACGCCCTAGTTCTTGTGTTAAGGAAGTGTTGTTTACTACTTCTCATATCTACTTTCTCTACACCAGTCATGAGTTTATAGACCTCAGTCATATCTCCCCTTAGCCATCTCTTTTCCAAGCTGAAAAGTCCCAGTCTTATTAATCTCTCCTCATACAGAAGGCATTCTATAGCCTTGATCATTTTTGTTGCCTTTTTCTGAATCTTTTCCAATTCCAATACATCTTTTTAGAGATGGGGCGACCACATCTACACACACTATTCAAGATGTGGGCGTACCATGGATTTATATAGAGGCAACATGATATTTTCTATCCTATTATCTATCCCTTTCTTAATTATTCCCAGCATTCTGTTCACTTTTTTAACTGCCACTGCACATTGTGTGGATGTTTTCAAAGAACTATCCACAATGACTCCAAGATCTCTTTCTTGAGTGGTAACAGCTAATTTAGACTCCTTCATTTTATGTATGACCCTCAACAGTTCAAAAGTGACTGCGGGGCTCTGGGAGTAAGGGGGAAGGAGTTAGGAGCGCGGGTGGTGGTCTCTTCAATCCTTCCCATCAAGAGTAGGGGCCTGGCAGAGCCAGATGTATCCTGGAGATGAATGCCTGACTGTGAAGATGGTGTCACCAGGAGGGCTTCAGCTTCCTTGACCACAGGATGCTGTTCCAGGAATAAGGCTTGCTAAGCAGAGATGGGATCCACCTATCAAGGAAGTGGAAGAGCATATTTGGATACAGACTGGCTAACCTTGTGAGGAAGGCTTTAAACTAGATTCAAAGGGGGCAGGTGACCAAAGCCCACATTAAGTCAAAAACATGGAGACCTGGGAGAAGGGTCAGAATTTGGGGGGGGAGCATGAGCTGTTAAGCAGGGATAAGGGAGAGACAAGACAGAACTCGGGGGCGGAGTGAAGGGAATCAAAAACTTAGATGTCTGTATACTAATGTGAGAAGTATGGAATAAGCAGGAAGAACTCAAAGTGCTAGTAAATAAACACAACTGTGACAGAGTTGGCATCACAGACTTCGTGGGATAATATGCATAACTGGCATATTGGTATAGAAGGATACAGCTTGCTCAGGAAGGACAGGCAGGGGAAAAAAGGGAGGAGGTGTTGCCTCATATATTAAACAGGTATACACTTGGACTGAGGTGGAGATGGAAAAGGAGACAGACTTGTTCAAAGTCTTTGAGTAACAATAAAAGGGGTAAAAAACAAGGGTGATGTCATGGTAGGGGTCTACTACAGACCACCTAACCAGGCAGAACAGTTGGATGAGGCTTTTTTTAAACAACTAACAAAATCATCTAAGTACAGAACTTGTGGTGATGGAGGACTTCAACTACTCAGACATCTGTTAGGAAAATAACACAGCAAGGCACAGATTATCCAACAAGTTCTTGTAATGTATTGGAGACAATTTTTTATTTCAGAAGATGGAGAAAGCTACTAGGGGAGATGCTGTTCTAAATTTAATCTTGACAAATAGGGAGGAACTGATTGAGAATTTGAAAGTGGAAAGCAGCGAGGGTGAAAGCGATCATGAAATGATAGAGATCATGATTCTAAGAAATGGTAGGAGAGAGAACAGCACAATAAAGACAATAGATTTCAAGAAGGCAGACGTTAGCAAACTCAGGTTGTTGGTAGGTATCATCTCATGGGAAGCAAGTCCAAGGGAAAAAACAATTGAAGACGGTTGGCAGTTTTTCAAAGAGACATTATTAAGGGCACAAGAGCAAACTATCCCACTGCGTAGGAAAGATAGGAAGTACGGCAAGAGACCACTCGGCTTAACCGGGAGATCTTCAGTGATCTAAAAATCAAAAAAGAATCCTACAAAAATGGAAATTATGTCAAATTACAAAGGATGAATATAAACAAACACAAGTATGTAGGGACAAAATTAGAAAGGCCAAGGCACAAAATGAGATCAAACTAGCTAGAGGCATAAAGTGTAACAAGAAAACATTCTACAATGACAGGCTAGGCCTGTTACTCAATGAGGGGTATGTGTGGGTGTGTGGGTGTGTGTGTGGTGGGGGAGGAAATAATAACAGAAAATGTGGAAATGGCAGAGGTGCTTAATGATTCTTTGTTTCAGTTTTCACCAAGAAGGTTGGTGGTGATTGGATGTCAAACATAGTGAATGGCAGTGAAATCAGTAGAAATGCCAGTAGGATCAGAGGCTAAAATAGGAAAAGAACTAGTTAAACATTATTTAGACAAATTAGATGTCTTCATCAGGCCATGGTGACTTGAAATACATCCTAGAATACTCAAGGAGCTGACTGAGGAGATATCTGATCCATTAGTGATTATCTTCTAAACGTCATGGTAGATGGGAGAGATTCAAGAAGACTGGACAAGGGCAAATATCATGCCAATCTATAAAAAGGGAAATATGGACAACCCAGGGAATTATAGATCAATGAGCTTAACTTCTATACCCAGGAAGATAATGGAGCAAATAATTAAGCAATCAATTTGCAAACATCCAGAAGATAACGTGATAAGTAACAGGCGGCATAGATTTGTCAAGACCAAATAGTGTCAAACCAACCTGATAGCTTTCTTTGACAGGGTAACAAGCTTTGTGGATAGAGGGGAAGCAGTAGATGCGGTATATCTTGACTTTAGCAAAGCTTTTGATACGGTCTCACATGACCTTCTCATAAACAAACTAGGGAAATGCAACCTAGATGGAGCTACTATAAGATGGGTGCAAAACTGGTTGGAAAACCATCCCCAGAGAGTAGTTAGCAGTGGTTCACAGTCATGCTGGAAGGGCATAATGAGTGGGGTCCTGCAGGGATCAGTTCTGGGTCTGATTCTGTTCAATATCTTCATCAATGATTTAGATAATGGCATAGAGAGTACACTTATAAAGTTTGCAGACAATACCAAGCTGGGAGGGGTTGCAAGTGCCTAGGAGGATAGGATTAAAATTCAAATGATTGGGACAAACTGGAGAAATGGTCTGAAGTAAATAGGATGACTTCAATAAAGAAAATGCAAAGTACTCCACTTAGGAAGGAACAATCAGTTGCACACATACAAAATGGGAAATTACTGCCTAGGAAGGAGTACTGCGGAAAGGGATCTGGAGGTCAAAGTGGGCCACAAGCTAAATATGAGTCAACAGTTTAACACTTGCAAAAAAAGTGAACATCATTCTGGGATGTATTAGCAGGAGTGTTGTCAGCAAGACTTGTGAAGTAATTCTTCCGTTCTACTCCATGCTGATTAGACCTCAACTGGAGTATTGTGTCCAGTTCTGGGCGCCACATTACAGAAAAGATGTGGACAAATTGGAGAAAGTCCAGAGAAGAGCAACAAAAATGATTAAAGGGCTAGAAAACATGAGGGACGATTGAAAAAATTGGATTTGTTTAGTCTGGAAAAGAGACGACTAAGAGGGGACATACATTTTCAAGTAGATACAGGAACTCCTTACTTAAAGTTGTCCCGGTTAACATTGTTTTGATGTTAAGTTGCTGATCAATTAGGGAACATGCTCATTTAAAATTGTGAAATGCTCCCCTCTAACGTAATTTGGCAACTGCCTGTTTTGTCTGCTGCTTGCAGGAAGAGCAGCCCGTTGCAGCTAGCTGGTGGGTGATTGGAACCAGGGTGGACCAGCAGCCCCCCACTCCCCTAAGTTCCCTGTGCAGCAGCTGTCCCTCCCCCCTCTGCCTTGGAGACGCTCCCAGAGACTCCTGCTTGCTGTATGGGGGGAGGGGGGAAGAAAAGCGCTAATGTTAAGGTGTCTCCCCCCCCTGCTCCTGCACCCCACTTACCCCATCTTCCATAGAGCAGGGGGTACACATGACGGAGAGAGAGAGCTTCTAGGCAGTAGCTGCCATCTCAGGTCTCAGCAAGCTGATTTAATTAACAAAGCAGTGTACTTAAGCCTGGGGTCTGCTACTTAAAGGGGAAATGCACATTTTTTCTCTCACACACAGGGTGTGTGTCTCTGCCTGCCCTCCTTCCTTTCCTGCTGCCTTGTAGAGTGTTGTAAGAGTGAACCCTTGAGGAGTCAGTCAATTGCTGGTTCATTTAGCAGTAAGGCATTTCCTGGGAAATATCCCACCCTCTGACTCCTCCACCTCAACCAAACTTCACCATCATCACTGTGTACCAGTATTAAATTGTTTAAAACATATACTCTCTGTGTGTGTGTGTGCGCGTGTGTATATATATATATATATATATATATATATATATATATATATATATATATATATATATATATATAAATATAAAAGGGAAGGAGGAGGATCTGGGGAACTACAGGCCAGTCAGCCTCACCCCAGTCCCTGGAAAAATCATGGATCAGGTCCTCAAGGAAACAATTCTGAAGCACTTAGAGGAGAGGAAAGTGATCAGGAACAGTCAGCATGATTCACCAAGGGCAAGTCATGCCTGACTAACCTAATTGCCTTCTATGAGGAGATAACTGGGTCTGTGGATGAGGGAAAAGCAGTGGATGTGTTATTCCTTGACTTTAGCAAAGCTTTTGATATAGTATCCCACAGTATTCTTGCTGGCAAGTTAAAGTACTATGGGCTGGATGAATGGACTATAAGGTGGATAGAAAGCTGGCTAAGTCATCGGCTCAACGGATAGTGATCAATGGCTCCATGTCTAGTTGGCAGCCGGTATCAAGCGAAGTGCCCCAAGGGTCGGTCCTGGGGCCGGTTTTGTTCAATATCTTCATTAATGATCTGGAGGATGGCGTGGACTGCACTCTCAACAAGTTTGCAGATGACACTAAACTGGGAGGAGTGGTAGATACGCTGGAGGGTAGGGATAGGATACAGAGGGACCTAGACAAATTAGAGGGTTGGGCCAAAAAAAACCTGATGAGGTCAACAAGGACAAGTGCAGAGTCCTGCACTTAGGACTGAAGAATCCCATGCACTGTTACAGACTAGGGACCGAATGGCTAGGAAGCAGTTCTGCAGAAAAGGACCTAGGGATTACAGTGGACGAGAAGCTGGATATGAGTCGACAGTGTGCCCTTGTTGCCAAGAAGGCTAACGGCATTTTGGGCTGTTTAAGTAGGGGCATTGCCAGCAGATCGAGGGACGTGATCATTCCCCTCTATTCGACATTGGTGAGGCCTCATCTGGAGTAGTGTGTCCAGTTTTGGGCCCCACACTATAAGAAGGATGTGGAAAAATTGGAAAGAGTCCAGCGGAGGGCAACAGAAATGATTAGGGGACTGGAGCACATGACTTATGGGGAGAGGCTGAGGGAACTGGGATTGTTTAGTCTGCAGAAGAGAAGACTGAGGCGGGATTTGATAGCTGCTTTCAACTACCTGAAAGGGGGTTCCAAAGAGGATGGCTCTAGCCTGTTCTCAGTGGTACCAGATGACAGAACAAGGAGTAATGGTCTCAAGTTGCGGGGGGAGGGGGAGGGGCTTAGGTTGGATATTAGGAAAAACTTTTTCACTAGGAGGGTGGTGAAGCACTGGAATGGATTACCTAGGGAGGTGATGGAATCTCCTTCCTTAGAAGTTTTTAAGATCAGGCTTGATAAAGCCCTAGCTGGGATGATTTAGCTGGGAATTGGTCCTGCTTTGAGCAGGGGGTTGGACTAGATGACCTCCTGAGGTCCCTTCCAACCTGATATTCTCTGATTTTTGCCAGGTGAAAAAAATTTCCCTGGAACCTAACCCCCTCATTTACATGAATTCTTATGGGGAAATTGGATTCGCTTAACATCGTTTTGCTTAAAGTCACATTTTTCAGGAACAGAACTACAGTGTTAAGTGCGGAGTTCCTGTAAAAGGTTGTTACAAGGAGGAAGGAGAAAAATTGTTCTTAACTTCTGAGGATAGGACAAGAAGCAGTGGGCTTAAATTGCAGCAAAGGAGGTATTGGTTGGACATTAGGAAAAACTTCTTAACTGTCAGGGTAGTTAAGAACTGTAATAAATTGCCTAGGGAAGTTGTGGAATTTCCATCATTGGAGATTTTTAAGAGCAGGTTAGACAAACACCTGTCAGGAATGGTCTAGATAACTTAGTCCTACCATGAGTGCAAGGGACTGGACTAGATGACCTCTCGAGGTCCCTTCCAGTCTTACGATACTATGTTTCCTGTCTGGGGTTCATCAATAAAAAGATCACCCATTACCACACTGTAGAGCCATATGTGAGATGCTGCAGTACTTCCTCAGATTTAGAATAGGCAAAAACTGTCAGATACTGTACTATATGGTGTGGAACTACTGAATTGATGCCTTTTTTGAGTTCCATTTTATATAAAGTCTGCTTTGTATAAAGACCTATTTCCTTCTTTGATCATTCTCATTTGCTCTTTCGCACCATGACCTATTTATCTCTTGTACACCCCATCTTATTCTCTCTAACTCCCAATTTTTTTTGTCACAATGTGTTAAGCAACGAGGGGGAAAGGGTCATCATTATAATTAATTATGATAAATTCATTATCTTGAATTCACCTCTTTCACCAAGAGTACACATTGTAGGGTTTCATATGTGGTGCTTAATGCCACCTTAGCACAATGGGGTGATGCAAAAAGAGTGGCAGCTAGCACATTGAGGGACCACATGTGGGTCTAAGAACTTGCATGCTCCTTAAATATGGATTTTTGTGTTCATTATTTTAGCAGATTATCAAACCATGATCTTAGCTGAATTCTTTACTAAGTTTCAGAAGATGCCTGTCTCATATCAGTTTATTTCCATAAGTGATTTTGTCATACTAATTGATTTGGAGGCTCTTCAAAGATCTATTTTTGGTCCTAACTTGTTTTCACTGTCAATCATCATTTATTCATCTTCAATACCACTTGTCCCTTCTGTAGAGGTGACACACCAACAAAATAATCTGCCACTGGCACAGTTGTGACTGGTTTCTATCCACATCCAGGATATCCTTTAGAGAATTCTGAATAATCCTTCGTACAAAGGGTTGGTACCTAAATATCAAAGGCACATATAGTCTACTCCTTCCAGAGGAGTCTCAGGCTGGGCAGTACACATGATAGGACCATTTAAATAACAATGTGAACTCTATTATGGCTTTTTGGAATGTGGATATCACCAGTGGGAACACCAAGTCATATAACTGAGCCTCAAAATCCCACTGTAATCTCCTATCCACTGTCTCGTGTGTGTGAAATAGGAGACAGATTATTTTTTATTATATGTCTTTCAAGGATTTTTTTCCTTGTGCTCTACTATTCTCCATGAAAAAGAAAAAAAATCAACATATTCTTTGGTTGTATATTGTTTTGTCTGAAGTAGAGCCCTGCATGGGACTATTTTTAATCCCTCTCCTGCTATTATGGCAGTGGGTCCAGGATCCAAGTCCTGCTGTAGGGCTCTTACATTAGTCCTGTGTAGGGCTCTAGTCTGAAGCATCCATTGGGAAGGTTAGAAGTGTTCTCCACTGACAGAAGAAGTTGCCCTAATATGTATTCTAGCAACAACCCTGGCTTTGGACCAATGCAGACCTACATACCCAAGCAGGAATACTGGGAGGCAATGGCCTCCGAGGTGCAATGCCTCCTGGAGCTCCTTGACATGCAAGGGGAATGCATTCATCATTATGTCCCTTAGGAGGATGCAGTGTGCACTCCCCTGAACAGCCAGTCAGTTCTGCTGGCTGTTGCAGAATACCAGGGCCACAGTGCAGGTAGAATGCTACAATAGCAAAGGCAAAATTGCAAGGTGTAAATGTATGGATGAGATGATCATGTAAGCAGAAGCCAGCAGAGCAATGGAGGTTTTTAGAGGCAAAGAGGCATCCTTTCAAATTTATAAGTCAAATTCTAATGCAGAAAATAGGAAGGAGCACAAACTCTGGGAAGTAAATTGGAGACATATAATGATGCAGGCCAAGAAAGAATTTGAGAAGCAACTTGCTAAAGATGCAAAAACAAACAGTAAGTTTTTAAAAATCTATCAGAAGCAGGAAACCTGCCAAACATGTAGTGAGGCTACTAGGAGACAAAAATGTTAAAAGAGCACTCAAGGAAGGCAAGGCCATTGCCAAGAAGCTTAATTAATTATTTGCATTGGTCTTCACTGCAGAAGGTGGAGGAGAGATGCCCAAGCAGAATAGCTCTGATGTGGGTGACAAATCTGAACTACTGTCCCAAATTGAAGTGTCAACAGAAGAGGTTTTAAAATAAATTGATTAAACAGTAGTAAGTCACCAGGTCCAGATGGTATTCACCCAAGAGTTTTGAAGGAATTCTCATATGAAATTGCAGAACTATAGTATGTAACCTGTCACTGAAATCAGACTCTGTACCAGCTAACTGTAAGATAGCTAACGTAATACCATTTTTTTAAAAAGGCTCCAGCAGAGATTATGGCAATTATAGGCCGTCGAGGCTATCTTCAGTATTGGCAAACTAGTAGAAACTATAGTAAAGTGTAGAATTATCAGATACAGATAAACATGGATTTGTTGGGTAAGTGTCAACATCGCTTTTGTAAAGGGAAATCATGCCTCACCACCCTATACCAATTCTCTGGAGTCAAGCATGGATAAAGGTGATCCAATGGATATAGTGTTCTTGGACTTTCAGAAAGCCTTTGACAAGGTTCAACACCAAAGGCTCTTAAGTAAAGTAAGTATTCATGGGATAAGAGGGTACGTCCTCTTACAGATCAGTAAGTGATTAAAAGATAGGAAACAGAGTAGGAATAAATGGTCAGTTTTCACAGGAGCGGGGAGTAGGAGGCTGAACAGCAGTGTCCCCCAAGGATCTGTACTGTGACCAGTGCTGTTCAACATATTAATAAGTGATCTGGAAAAGGAGGTGAACAGTGAAGCGGACAATTTGCAGATGATAAAAAAATATTCAAGATAGTTTCAGCCAATGCAGACTGCGAGGAAATTACAGAGGATCTCACAAAACGGGATGACTGGGAAACAAAATAATGTTTTTAAGAACGCTAAGTACCCAGCAGTTCCCACTGAACCTAATGGGATCTACTGGGCGTTCAGCACTTCTGAAAATCAAGCTGTTTATTTGGGTGTCTAAAGTTTGGCACTCATTTTTTGAAAATATGATGAAATAGCATAAATGAAAATACAGACCTTGTTTAAACATTATTTGTATTTTAAATGCGTTTTATCTTGATAAGCTTTAAAGTAACTTTTCCTCCCATAAGATGGACGTTTCCAAAGAGAGAAGCTGCGTGACTTATAACTCAATTCTTAAAATATAAAAATTGACAAATTGTCTTGTTTGCAACCAATTTGGTCTACCAGATTTAAAAAGGGGTCGTATTAATGTTAGGGTACCATCAGCTAAAAAATTTGTATTGCTACTACATGTTAAGCATATCTAGTGGTCATCATCAGGGTAGATGTAGATGCTGGAAGTGGTGCAGATTTTCTGTATCATGTAATGTTTAAATGTTAATGCATCCAATCTGAAAGAGAAGTTCCGTGGTCTGTGTTATACAGGAGGTCAGACTAGATGATCACAATGGTCCTGTCTGGCCTTGGAATCTATGAAGCTGTGTTGGGGGGCGGGGGGAGGTAGGAGGAAAGGGTTAGCCACCACATACAAATGTAAATCTAAGGAAGAAGCCTTCGTTGGCTTTGAGATTGTGGCGTAGACATTAAACAATAATTTGGTTTCAGTAGTGAAATATTCGATCCGCTAAGATCTGAATTCACTGCTTTTGGTAAAATTCTAAAAATGCACAGCCACTTCCTAAGATTCCTGTTTAGGATTTGGAAGGATTCATTGTATGATTTATCTGATTTGATGTTTTGCTTCTATTCCAGTATCGCTGCTAACCTGTGTATTTGATCATTCTATCGCTTAGTTCTCAGGTTAATAGTAATAATAGTAGTTTAGTTTTAGTGATGTGCTTTCTTGGTTTTATTTATTAGCTTTCATAATATGTATAAAAAGGACAATAAGTCACATTTTTTTCCAATAAGAAACATGGGCCAGAACCATTGAGAATCTAGGTGGATATCAGCCAGTCTACCTAGGAATCTACCCATCTCCCTCTTAATTAACCCTTGATTTGCACAACAAGCAGACTCTAATCTCTAGTGTCTCTTCACCACCTTTCATTTGTCAACTGCTGTGCTCCATCCTCATTCTCCTCTGCCCAAGATCTGGTAAATATATGTAAGGGCAAAATTCATATTGTCTGCTAGGAACTCTGTTCTTCCGCTTCTCCATCCTTTCACCTATTTTCCCCTTCCTCCACCTTGCTTACCTCTTGCATTCTTCATCCCAGCTGTGAGTATTTCTCCTTCTAGCTTTGTCTAATGCTATTGATTTTAATCTATGCTACAAAACAAAGCATCTTTGACACTGTCATTAAAAATGTAACATACCATAATAAACCAACTTAGGGCACTTCAGGTTAGAATTCATGTCTATAGGGTTAAAAGGAATCAGGGATGAATGCCCTGTGTTAAAATGTGTATAGAACAGTAGTGGGCTGCTAAAATGTACAATATTGTTTAGGAATTGGAATGTAATATGTAAACACAAACCTACACACATTTTAACATAGTACCGACTGATGTACAAAAGCAAAAAATTGAGCGGCAACAGTTTTCTTAACTCATTCACATTGGCCACTGTACCTTGTGCAGCACAGATGGTCATCTATTAGGGGAGTTCAGAAAAGTGGGTTACCTTACATCACATGCATGTTGCAATGCCCAGACACAGCATGAGTGAGGTGCACATGCTGTGGCAGAACTAACATTTTCCACTGTTCATATTGTAGGTTTTAGGTCACAATCTTAATTAGTTCACAGCAGTTTGTAATTCATTCCGTTTGGCATTTTAAAAATGGTAGTGAAATTTGCATTCATAGTATTTTCACTTTCTTTGAGGTCATCATAGGGTCCCTTAAAAATTTGCATGGAAATCACTTTACTATTGTTATTTGACATTATTTTAGTGGCTGGCACAGATTTGCATTATAGGAATACATCATGCTGAAATGGTTTTGGAGTTTAGTACACGTGCTTTAAAGTTATTTTGATGTCAAAATTAGATATAATTAAAATTGCTTCAAACCACTCAGAATACTTCCTTCAAAATGTTTCCTCAGCCCTCAGTCAATTTGCACTTCATCTGGACCTGGAAGGGACCCAAGAAAGAGTGAATGGGATAGTAACATGAAAATTAACTCCACAGAGCACCTGAGGATTACTTTTTAGATTTCGTTTTGTTGGGAACTTGCAAAGGTGTTTGCTTTCTTTGCAATAATAGAATGAGTTATGCAAAGTCAAACTTCTGTGAATATGTAGACTCAGGTGTTCTCTAGAAGCTTTGCATCTAGTGCATTCTTTAGAAGGCTGCCAAGTTCACTTAATCAGTAGTGACACCAGTAGTATTTTTAAATGATATCACCAGATGAGATAATAGCTCATTCCTCCACCAGCTCCTTTTGCTGCCAAACCAGGATTTGCAGCACATTGCAAATATTAGCATGAGCTATAGTTATGGTGGGAACTTAAGTCAATGCAGTTACTCCAGGTTTATGCAGACAGAAGTGAAAGCTTGAACACTTTGAGCTTGGAGGCAATGGAGATACGCCAAGCCTTTGCCATGCTAAGTCAAAGCAGAATGTGACCCCTTTACCCACAGAAGGTAACTGAATGGTAGCGTATTGGGCTATGCAACTATTGTGCAGGAAATTAATGTGAATGAAGTTCTGTGATGAATCTGCACAGGTAAAAGCTGGTATCTGACGCATTATATTAATTGGTTGTTAGGAAACTGTCAAAAGAGAACTGACCATCAGTAATATTGAAAATATGTCTTTCTGGGGTTTTATTAAGTACAGTATATTATATACTGCGTATTTGTTGTAATGCAAGATTGTAGTAACTTATTACTGTTTGGTGGAGCCTGTGTATGTGACCATAAAAATAAAAGCCTGCACACTCAAAGGGTCACTTAATACTAAGGCTAGATATGAGGTTCCAAAATATTCTATCAATTTACAAAAAAGTAATTTACAGGATTCTACTAGAGCAAAGCTCATCAGGATATTTGCAGTACACCGTTAAATGAGGAGCACTGAACTAATTTAGTTTTGTTGGAAACCATTACGCTATATAAAATAATGTAAATGATAGCTAACAGTATATTACAATTCAAATTTTCAGGCGGGTAGTCGAGAATTGCCTAATCTTTGCATGAGTGGCTTAGTGAAGGTGCGAGTGGTTAATCCAGGAAAATCAAATGCCCTGTTGGTCTTAGACCATTCCTAATAGGTTGGCACTCCGACACCATGGTGATGGGTATGATATAAAATCCACAGTGGATGGGAATATCACAAAAAAAGCAATTGAAATTAGCAATAAATGACCACTTTAGTTAGCAGCCTCAGAAGATAGGCCAAATACTGAATGGACAAAGTCTCACCCTTAGAAAATGATAGTAGTTATTTGTATAGATTATCCTCCCATTTCCTGTCCTGATAAGGCATTTGAATTCTATATTGTATTGCAGGGGCTTTTTAATTTAAGTTTGTTAAAAGCGTCTCTTACATTCAGACTAGCTGCTGGAATATAAGCGAGGTAGATCATAAATTATTACATGGTTCTGCCAATTTACCATGCTTGCTATTTACGCTGTTGTAAAGCATTGAGTGCAGTTATGCTGCCACAAAAATAGATTCTGAAGCTAATTTTCTACAATCTCAGTAGTGACATTATTTGGAAATGATAAACAAATCCATTCACACTTTTTCTGTTCACAAATTGTCTATGAAGAGATCACAACAAATGTGTTCATATGAAAATGTTTTACAAGCCTGTTCAAGCTATGACTGTTTCACAGACTGTTCCTAGTCAGTATTCAATTGATAATTTGTTGTCTAGTATTCAGGATTCATTCTTTGAGCTATGTGACTGGTTGCTTGGGTGAACTAAGGTTATAAACTGGTTCTGCCCTCCTCCTCCAAACGTAATTTTGTTACAAAATGATTGGGTGGGGGTGTTTACTTATCATGGTGATAAGTTCAGTTGAAAAACAGATTTAATTTAAAAAACCCACAAATTTAGCCTGCATGTCTGAAATTCACTTGCAATGAACATCTATATGAACAAAACATTGATGTATAAATGTCACAAAATGCAAATAGGGCATGAATGTGACTGAAACAAAATGTGATTCAGAATTTGCAAACATATGCTGAACACATTTCCCCTCGTTAGCCCTACTATATTATCAAGGAATTCTCACATAAATTATCAGCCTAGAGAAGAATTCTGTCTTGAGGTATTAAAGTATTGCAGTACCATAAAATAAGAGCTGCCACCATGAGCACGTATTTGGGGCGGCTAGCCTGAGCCACCACTGCCCTTGCCACTGCTGCTACACTACTATTTTAGTGTTGCGTAGCTGTCGATGAGAGCTAATGCCAATATGTCTACTGAAGCTGGGAATCACATACCGGCTCCATGTGTAGACATAGCCATTGTATGAACATTCACTGATAGCCACAGGAAGTGCCGCTCTCTTCATCTCTCCCCAATTCTTGAGGTAACAAATTGCTCCATGTGTACTAATGATACATAATCTCTTGGGATGCATTCCTAATATGAGGGTAATAGCAATGTTCTCAGAATCTGTGCAAATATGAAACTACCTTGATTATTGAAAAAACTTAGACAAAAATGGTCAAAAAAGTATCTCATACGTGGCTGAAGGGGTGACAAAGGTCACTTTCTTTCTATGCCCATGTCTGGTGTATACAGAATGTGCATGGCCTTGCCATACCTACCCACTTCAATGCCATCTCTACATCTTTCGTAGTTGTGCAGCACCTACATCACATAAGATGTCTCCTCTTTTGGAGAGACTGATTTTCTTGGGTCATTTCTCCCCACCTCCCAATGTATTTATTTGTGTCCTCTTACCTCTGAAGTATCAGAGATGGCTACAGCTGGATATGGGATAATGGATGAACTGGGCTGATACTCTGGGGTGATACCGAGACTTCTCTCATGTGCTTGGTTGGTGGTTCTTGCTCACATGCTCAGGGTCATATTTGAGGTTGGGAAGGAATTTTCCCCCAATTCAGATTGCAATGTGAATCTTCTTCTGCATCATGGTCTGCATGTCTCTTTCTGGGATCATCTGGGTATCTCTCACTTAATCAAGTCTCTATTGCAGGAGCCTCAGGCACTGGTGCGTCTTGGCCTCTGCTGTTCTTTGCCTGTGGCACTCTATGGTTGAGTCTCCTAAGGTCTGCAATACTTTGGTCTAATTCTGATTGCTGGGTTTGTGTGGGGACGGCTCAGTGATGTTTAGTTGGCTGTGATACACAGGATGTCAGACTGCATAATCTGGTCTTAATCTCTATGACAGCTGTATGAGTCTTCTCCATTGTCTTAAACCAGTGAAAATTAGAAAAGGAAGCAATAGGAGGTTGAGTCTTTGTTCTGTGCATTACATGCAAGACTGTTTGCAAAGTGACAAGTTTAACAAAAAACAAATTAAATATTCCAGCTTAAGTGCATTTAAAACTCAAAGATGTATACAATGCCAGCAGTACAGATGCCAGGCATAAATGAATCAGCTGAAATCTGTTGGGAGCGGTACACACAGAAAGGCTTGAGAGGATTCCAAAACCAGGAGTGCAGCATGTAAGAGGCGAACTGTGCAGGTGAGAATGGGAACCAACTGGTATCGTATTATTGCAGAAGTAAATGTAAGTTAATGATTGTAATTACATGAGATTCAAAATGCAAGACAACCTCTCATCTCTATATTGTTTTAAGGTATATTTGCTTATAAGACTGGGGTACCGCTTCCATAGCATAGGGTCCCACTTCAGCTGGACGAATAATGGATTGTTTGGTTCACTGGCAGTTCAAAAATAAATGATAATTTTTTTTTAAATTGACATTTTTGGCATATTGAAAAGTCAGGAAAAACTGTGTCAGGTCAAAGGAAAAGGTTCATTTGACCTGATACACAATTGTAGAATCATAGAAGATTAGGGTTGGAAGAGACCCGGGGGTGGAGGGGAGGGATAGCTCAGTGGTTTGAGCATTGGCCTGCTAAACCCAGGGTTGTGAGTTCAATCCTTGAGGGGGCCACTTAGGGAACTGGGGTAAAAATCTGTCTGGGGATTGGTCCTGCTTTGAGCAGGGGGTTGGACTAGATGACCTCCTGAGGTCCCTTCCAACCCTGATATTCTAGGATTCTATAAGACCTTAGGAGGTCATCTAGTTCAACCCCTTGCTCAAAGCAGGACCAACCTCAACTAAATCATCCCAGATAGGGCTTTGTCAAGCCGAGCCTTAAAAACCTCTAAGGATGCAGATTCCACCACCTCCCTAGGTAACCCATTCCAGTGCTTCACCACCCTCCTAGTGAAATAGTTTTTCCTAATATCCAACCTAGACCTCCCCCACTGCAACTTGAGACCACTGCTCCTTGTTCTGTCATCTGCCACCACTGAGAACAGCCTCACTCCATCCTCTTTGGAACCTCCACCCCCTTCAGGTAGTTGAAGGCTGCTATCAAATCCCCCCTCACTCTTCTCTTCTGCAGACTAAATAAGCCCAGTTCCTTCAGCCTTTCCTCGTAAGTCATGTGCCCCAACCCGCTAATCATGTTCATTGCCCTCCGCTGGCTTCTCTCCAATTTGTCCACATCCTTTCTGTAGTGGGGGGCCCAAAACTATATGCAATACACCAGATGTGGCCTCACCAGTGCTGAATAGAGGAAAATAATCACTTCCCTCAATCTGCTGGCACTGCTCCTACTAATGCAGCCCAATATGCAGTTAGCCTTCTTGGCAACAAGGGCACACTGTTGACTCGTATTCAGCTTCTTGCCCATTGTAATCCCCAGGTCCTTTTCTGCAGAACTGCCACTTAGCCAATCAGTCCCCAGCTATAGCAGTGCATGGGATTCTTCCAACTTAAGTGCAGGACTCTGCACTTGTCCTTGTTGAACCTCATCAGATTTCTTTTGGCCTAATCCTCCAATTTGTCAAGGTCACTCTGGACCCTAGGTATCTACCTTCCCCCCAACTTGGTGTCATCCGTGAATTTGCTGAAGGTGCAATCCATCCCATCATCCAGATTATTAATGAAGATACTGAGCAAAACAAATTATGTTATAATCATATATGATTTACATACAGGGGTTCAACTGTTAACATAGATGGAGATATTACACATAATAGCTTGTGAAAATCTCCCTGAGACACAGATGATAGTGATTAACAATGGCTTTGGATGAGAACTGTACTATATTGCAAGTGTATAAACAAAACCACGACAAACATGTATGTGGGCTCCATGTCAGAAATTGTGTGTGCAGAAGGAGGCTGTAGAATTGTCCCATTATAAAAACAGACCTATCCCCAGCTCAAGCAGAAAACTTTAGCAATGCAAACCATATTCGTAAACAAACATTTAAAAACAGTGTCACATACATTAACAAAAATAGCAGCCATGTCTTTTCTTAGTCTCTCAGCAACAGAGTAGTAGATTTAAAAAAATCTCATTTAGTATCTGGTAAAAATACTTCAAGATTTGAAGCATCAAGAATGCTCCTTTAAAAAATTTAGAATCTTGTTGGACACTTCTCCCATCAGATCACTTATCTATCTGTAGTTACTGAACAAATACAACATACATGACAGACAGGAACAGCTGTAAGAATAGGAAAGAACATTTGAGCACATGGAAGGCAAAAATTGCCCTAAATTGCTTTACTTTTTTGAATAACTTCAATGAATGAAAAACTAGTTATTATAAGCAGCAGTCCTTGGAATCTTTAACTGTACTCCTTGTTCTTTAGTAAATATTAAGAATAAAGATGTTAAATAAAAATATATTTTTATCTCTGAAAAGCTATACAGAAAATATTAGGAAACACGTTTTGTAACTTACCAGTGCAAATAATGACAGGCCAATATTTTTCCAAACTACTGCCTGGACTAAGGATGTTCCATATGAAGAAATATGATAATGATCACTTGCACTGGCATTGCTAGATTAGTTGATTTGTTATGCTCATACAAAGCACATGGAATCTTTTCAGGGGGAAAAGGCAAATACGGTGCATTTATTGAAAATACAATAGTTAGCATATGTTTTTCAGTCTCTCTCTCTCTCTCTCTCACACACACACACACACACACACACACCTGCCAGTTGATGTTTATAGTTACCAGTCTGTTGTAGCTTGAGTCAATCTAGTGGCCATTTAGATTGAGCATGATTGAGGAGCTGGGCTCTTGTTGGTCGCGATCCGATGCTTTGTAGGACTGAACCCAGAGTTCCATGCCAAAACACCCCAGCTTTGTAGTTGTAAATTCCCATTTGAGTCCATGCATTTTGCAATGTCATCCTGTCCTTAAGTGGTGTTAATCTTGGGGTTTTCTGCTGTTATCATTTGATGGTTATTGTCGGGCTTCCCATCGTTATCTCCTATTTGTTGTCTTGCCTTTGGGGGTGTCTGCCTCCCTGTGAGGTAGTCAATGCTGCTAACATGTTTAGCATTGGATACAATGAATGTTTTCTGATTGTCTCCTGGTTTTTCCAAGTCTCTCACTTTTTCTTGACCATCTGGACATTTGTGGTGGCTTTCACACCTTTATCTTTTCCTGATGCATGCATTCCTCATTCACACAAACCACCTCTTACAGAAACCTTCAAAGGTATACAGACAGCAGTATTTTATATTCAACAGAATACATTGTAAATCAAGCCTCGCTAAATCTTATAACTAAAACAATTCACATTGGGGCTTCAGGCCCTCAACATTCCTCTAATCTCCTTAACATAGACACAATGCAAGATCCTGTCTCTCACTTTCTAAACCTTAAAACAAAGAAATGTATATTTAACTAGGGTGCCTAATTTGTAATACATATAGGAAAACATAGTAGACATAACTTATCCTAAAACAAAAAGGTGACCATAATTGTTCTGGTCTGTCATTCCTTTCTGCTATTCAAAAAGGGTAGCTGTCAGGATGAAATCAAATCATACATTACTTCTCATAGTACAATTATAAAATCCTGCTCCTACAGATTTCATGCAGGATTATGGTAAAAATAGAAAAGAGTGACATCACGTAACATGCAGCCCTGCATTTCTTTTACACTGACGGTGCTCTGTACAATCTCCCAGCTTTCTCAATGCCCCCAAGCTTCCCCGCATCCCGGAGCGGCAGCTGCAGGAGCCCCCCTGAGCACCTAAGTTTTAGTCACGGGTATTTATATAGTAAAAGTCATGGACAGGTTAGGGGCTATGACTTTTTGTTTATTGCCTGTGACCTGTCCATGACTTTTACTAAAAATACCCATGACTAAATCATAGCCTTATTCATAATTAGGGTCTGCAATTTTGAGAATCCTAATTCACTGCCACAGTTAAGATATAATATTTAAAATAAAAGTTATGTCCTATTCCTCCTGTTAGGGAGGACCTGTAGAGATTTGTGCCTTATGGTTATTGGGGGCGGGGAGGACGGACGGTCAGAATTGGAATGGAGTAGTTCCACACCACATTCCTCCTACTCTTTGCAGATTTTCTCACAGGTAGGTATGGACAGTACTACCCATTTTGTTAATGCTTCAAATGTAAGGTTAAATAACCTATCATCTAATGCAACTGAACCCATAGACCCCACTGTAAAACAGCACATCCGAACAGGTTCTTTAATTTTGCTTTTTTCAATGTTTCACTGACAGCAGGCAAATTTGCCATCAACAATGAGATGAGCAGATTTGCCAACAGATCTGTAAATCTTTTCAAGTACTAGACTTGATCTTAAGGGTCTGACCAAAATGTGCCCTAACACAGTCCCAGTACATCTTCAGCCTAGTGGGTGGAGCATGGATGGAGATATAGGGTTAGAGTGGATTGGTGCTTGAACTTCAATTAAAATTTCCCAGAATTTATGGTATTTTATTTCTTGGTTTGTTCCTTTTTAAAGAATTCAACTAAAGTTGTTTTAAAGGTTAATACAGTCTCCATCTAAACAGTCTCTCAACTAAGACTTTTGTTTGGAAATGGCACAGCTGACAGATTAAAATTCAAAAGTTCTTATAAAGGCCTGGTGTGATGAAGTACTGCAGTAACAAATATGTAGCCTATTTCTGGGGTAATAAAAGAGGAGACTGTCTGCTTCTAAAATACTGTAAGAACTAGAGAGGGCAAGTTAATAAATTACTTTTGTAAACTTCAAGGTAATTAGGTAACAATTACTAATCTTACAAAGATTACCTGAACTATATTTCTAAGCACTGTTTGTTATCCAGCATTTTAGGGGACTGAGGGGTACTAGTAAGTAAAAATTTCTGGTTAACTAAGAGGAGGGAGTTTCAGTGTGGGAGAGGATCAGGGGAGGGGGTGAGGGCTCTGGGAGGGAGCTTGAGTGTGGGAGGGGGCTTGGGAACCACAGCCAATGGGAACTGCAGAGCTAGTGCTTGGGGCGGGAGCACCGCACAGAACCGCCTAGCCATGCCTCTGCCTAGGAGCAGCGGGGGCATGTCGCCACTTGCAGGGAGCTGCCTGGGGTGGGCTCAGATCTGGCACACCACGCACCCTCCCGAGCCCCAACATCCTGCCTTGAGCCCCCTACTGCACCCAAACTCCCTCCCAGAGCCTGTGCCCTGCACCCTCTCCTGCACTCCGAACCCCTCATGGGCTGTTCCTCCACTTAGGAGCAGCAGGGACATGTCGCTGCTTCCGGGGAGCCACCCAGTGCCAGGGAGGGAGCCTACCAGCCCTGCGCCAACCAGATTATAAACCGGACTTTCTATGAAGATCAGAAATGCTGATTTATAGAGCTTTCCGGGTGGTAAAATGCTGGATAACACAGCTTTTACTGTACTGTTATAGTTCATGCATTTTATCTCTTGCACTATTTTTAGGAATTGGCAAGTCTGCACTTTTAAAGAAATAATGGTAATAACCCATGGAAAGTCAATATTTAAAGGATACTTGATAGCACAAATGCATTTTTGGTTTACAAAGAAGAACTCAAGAAGAAGGTATAGTTAAGATATTGTAAGTTTATTTTACAAAATAGTATACAAAGAAAACATCTAGTTTAGTAGAATTACACTTTTTAATGTTTACAGTGTTACAATTATGTTTGTATTTCATTTTTAATGACTTGTTTAAAATGACAATGATTATACTGACTATATTTCAGATAGGGAAAATAGTCTTAATCCAGAGAATCTGTATTAATATATTCTGAAAAAATAGAAGTACCATAATTAACCTCATGTTTTAATTAATCCATGTGGTTAATACTACTCAGTAAAGAGTTTAATCACATAACAGTTTTAGATCTTATAACATTTTGAAGAAACACTGCCAAGATGCTGTATAGTATGGTTAATATGGAATAATATGTTTAACTTCTCACATATCAGAGTAACAGAGCAAAGGCTATACCCAGGTTGCCACAAAATTCAGTGATTTAGAAAATGGAAATTAGTCGTGGCTAAGCTTCAGAAACAGTGGAAGTTTACACAACTTGTTTATTCCTAGCATATTGGGAATGAACTCTGGAGCTCACTGTATGTATTTTTAGTACATTTAAAGATATTCCTGTAAAGCTAAACACTATCTCATGGACTATCACTTTATATGCATATCACAGTAATGGCAGTGAAATTATTATTGCAAAAATTAATTATACATAAATTGCCACACTTCTGGAAAGTGAAGGAACTTTAGCTGAGTCTTTCAAGCAATGTTTGTTTACCAGCTGTTTCAGTATGATTTTTAAACGTAATTCCCTATAAATTCAATCTTGCTGTAAAAAAATCATACAAGTCAGACATGAAAGAAATTTAAGAAACCAAAAACTAATAACAGAGGGCAACATTAACTGAAATATTATCAACTGTAATTACAATATCAAATTGTACATTAGAAAACATGTCACATAAGCATTCCATCATAAAAACAGTACATTTTATATATATTATTCCAACCCAATTTCAATAATAGTTCTGCTATGATACAGTGATGTATTCTTCTGGAAACAAAAAATATTCAGTTTTCCACCCCTTTTAAATTAATATTGCCACTTTCTCTCTCAATTTATTTTTACCACAAGCGAGAGAATTTGCTTAACATTTGGATTAAAATTCCACATAAACACAACTTTCAGACAATTTTAAATTACAATTTTTTGTTAACCTTTAGGACAAAAGGCTGTCAACCATAATAGACACATGGTTCATCATCACTTATGTCTGAATCATCTTCATCCACTTCTCCTTCAATGACTGATTTCTTCCCTTTGCAACATGACACAATTAATCCGATTAAAAAGACCTGTGAATTTAAATGAGTGTAATATGTATTACTCGATCTCACTTAAGAATATGAAAGCGATGTATTTAAAGTTAAATGTCACATTCGTGATGCAAATACCTGAGAGTTACAATTTATGTTAAAGCATTCAACTTGATTTGTAATTATCTCTACGTCAGATTACTTACTGCAATGAATGCCCAGTTCCCAAAGTAATAGGCAGCACTAAAGAACCAAAACTTATGAAGGAAAAGGTAGGTCCGAGTAATAGTGCACTGATCTAAAATAAAGCAGACAAAATGGTTATTCCAATGTGTGTATTTCATGGTATAGTAAAATCTTCTGGAATTACAGCTAACAGTAAACTGATTAATATTAAAAATATAGCAAAAATCTACTACTCTGCTCAAAATAGACAGTCTTCTCTTAAAGATACAATGATATACAAGCTAATTATAGTTATGGAATAATTTATTCTGAGGAAACAATAATTACAAAGAAAATAATGCAGTTTCACAGAGAATTACATACACTTGTCTGAAAAAAAAAATCTATTGGTTGAAACTATACATGTTTGCAGGCTCAACCCAAAGTTGATTTTAAAAATTCCAGTTATCTATTTGAATTCTGCTACAGCAAAGACATATATGAGAGGTTATATGACCGCAACAAAGCAGAGGTCTGATTCGGACTAGAAATCTGCCACCAGGATTGATTAAATCCCCACCATCCCTCCAAAACAATACGGTAGGTTTTAAGAATGCTCGGGAAGCAGAACTGGAGGAAGAAACAAAAGGTAAAAGTCATGGATTTTTTACAGATTCAACAGACTATCTTGATATAGAATTAGCCCATTACAGCCTGTCCAGACCCTAGGGGGAGAGCAAGTAGGCCTGTGTGGGAAATCCTTAACCCACAACACACTACATTCTGAAAGAAACACAGAAAGACATACGTCTGCTTACTGAACAAGTTATTTCCACGTATATAACTGTAGGCAATACTGAGGCACTCCCTTCACACGTGTGTTGCATGAACTTCTTGCATCCTGTCTTAACTGCAGCCTCACTCCTGCAAACCTTTACGTATATGCTTAGCTTTACTTACACTAATAAGCCCACTGAAGCCAATGGGACTACTCACATGCACAATATATGTGTTTGTAGGATTGGGGCCTCAGACTGATAGCTCTTTAGGGTGCAACTGTACTATTACTAATAAATGGTAACTAAAAAAAGCAATTTTCATATGGAAAGATTCTCTCTATTACAATTTTTTTGGAGGAAAACAAGATTTTTGGCTTTAAGTGAAGGTATAATTTAATAAAATTATGAATTTTCACTACAAGTTGTGTCATGAACGTATGTCTCTAAATTAGAGAGCACTGGCTTCTAGATCTGGCCGAAAAACAAACAAGATTCTCTTGCTGTCTAGCTGTTGGGTAGGGAAGATGCAACTACATTCTCTGTATATTTGCTCAAATTCCCATACATTTTAAAACAGAAAAAAAATTCGGTGACTTTAAGCTGTGCACATTCTTCTGGAATCTTAGCATATTAGGGGTGCACTGCTCATCAAAATAGTAGAACAACTATTAACCAGTGTAAAACAGGTTCTTCCTTAAGGAAAGCTGTTAATTCTTACAAGATACTTATTAAAGACTTGCCATTTCTGAAAAACAAAACAGTTGGGATTGTAGTCATTTATTTATATGGATGTGAAAATGTGACCACCTCCAGTGTTTATTTAAGTTGTGTACAGCAGATGCAGAACTAGCGATGAGTCAAAAGTAATAGACATTACCCCATTTTTCTGGTTTTATAATGCGTTAAATTATTAATAGGATTGCCCACAAGGGACTACATAATAGACCTATCATCTTCTACTGATCCCAAAATGCTGCAGAAGGTTTATTCAAATGCTATTTATTTCCATTAAGTCACCAAAATATTCACTTTTCCTATATAAGAACTTGTGTTCTTGCATATCAAATTATATATATTTCCTAGAGATGAGGAAATTCAGCATGTCCATTCCCTGGGAACAAAGTTTTCCACATCACAGTAATTCCAAAAGTTTCAATTCAGAAATATCCAAGTGTTTCGTTTCAACATTTTGATGGAAATGAAACAGACACAGAAAACATGAGACACAGACACTATAGCATGGTTAAATGCAGAGGCTACAACTTTATTTAAAACTTAACTAACTGGCATAATCATCCCAGAACACTCAGCAGGCTTATTCCAGTGTGGTTCTCCCAATGGTCACCAATGACCCCAGTCTACTATAAATCTGAGGGCAAGTGTGAAGCGTGAAGGCCATGCCAACTGGTTAATAGTTCTACTATTTTGATGAGCAGTGCATCCCTGATATGTTAAGATTCCAGAAGAATGTGAGAACCAGTCACCCAGCCCTAGCACCACCTCCACTGTCCAATGGCAGCAGCATTGGGCAGAACATGCCCTGGAGGCCCAGGTGCACGTGATCTCCAATAACCTGCAACATGAAGAAGGCATGGGGTGGGGAAGGGAGAAGAGATGCAGCTGCCCCACACACTAAAGGAAAGAGGAGAGAGGAAAAAAAAAAGGAGGGGGCATATAGAATACTGCTTCAGCTGCTCCCAGTGGAGATCCCTCTCTCTCCTGGCCCCAGAAAATGTCTCTCCAGAGTTGCAGATCCCATCAAAGACACACCCTGGCCAGTGGGATGAGCAGTTCATATGTTAACAGCAGTTTGGAACCCATATAATGTATTTCAGTCCACCCTTCATCCCCATAAATTATACAAAAGAATAAATTCAGCTTGATTTTGTGTATTTTATTTTGAAAACTGAAGTAATGTGAAATCACATGTAAGAGCAGAATATTAAAGTGAGTTGCTATGGAAGTGAGAACAAAAAGATCAATAATACACAGGGAATGACTATTTTAAGGTAAAGGAGATTGGAATGAACAGAAGGAAGACAAAAATGTGAAAAATGAAACAAATGAATTAACCGGTTTCAGAGTAGCAGCCGTGTTAGTCTGTATCCGCAAAAAGAACAGGAGTACTTGTGGGCTGTAGCCCACGAAAGCTTATGCTCAAATAAATTTGTTAGTCTCTAAGGTGCCACAAGTACGCCTGTTCTTTAAATGAATTAACTGTGATTCAGCAGGTGGCGCTTTTCCTTCTGATAGTGAACCTAGGAGTTAAGGGCTGTTGAGGTGTTTGTCTTTTGCAAGATTCGTAACAGAGATCCTGGCCAATTGTGGGTGTAAAAGATCTTGTAACATTTCCCATGGAGTGTTATACCCACGGAGTATGGACAAATACAACCTCTCTGGAGATTCTCCTCACGCTACTGTGAGTTAATCAACTAAACCAAAGATTGTAGGACTGCTCCCCTGAATTGGTAAAGTCAAGAAATTAATATTGTGTAAGTGTATGAACCCGATTCCAGGGAGAAGACTTGTATATCATACCAGATAGAATCCTGGCATATCCTGAAGAAGCTTTGGACCCGGTACAATACATCCTAAGATTTTCAAGTGCTGAGAAAGCGTCATGACAAATTTGTAAAAAAAAGTTTACTGTTTCCCTCCTGCATGTTTATCCATCTGCTACAAATCTCAGATTTAAAAAAGTTGTAGTCTTACCTAAATAATAACTCAAAACTCTTAACATCTTGCTAAAAAAAGTACCTGGTGCTCCGAGGCAACAAATCTTGCTTAAATTAACATACATATAAACCAATGGACTGGGATTATACGGAATTCAGAGATCACAGTACTTAGAATTTTGTAATGGAATGTGGGAGTAAAGCTAACTTGCTCTTGTGGAACACTGGGTAAGGAATATTGGCCTTAGGGTTGCAAGTCACTGATTTTCTGGGCCAATGTTATTGCTGTGAGAAATGCAACCTTCAGAAAAAAATTACACAGTGAATATTTTCCCAGAGTTTCAAATGGAAGTTTAATAAATTTAGCAAGAACTAGATTTAAACCACAAGAAGGCACTGAAGGTGGGAAACAGTGAAGTAAGCATTTCAGGAATCTTTGGATGACCAAGTACAAAAGATTCTTGAATGGGAATCTGGCATATGTGATTGCATCTTTGTCTGTGCTCAGTACATTTTTATTTTTCAAAGAATAGGTCAGGATAACGTATGAATATGAATACTGAAGTAACTCGCCTCTGTATGGACTAGAAAGGTAATCTCTCCATTTCCACTGGATAAATTTGTTTGGATGCTGAGAAGGGAACTCTGCTGCCAAACCTAGGGGACTGAATGCAATAACTGAAGAGATCTGTTTGAAACTATTAATAGTGCCCAAGTTTTGGTCTTATTTTCTATTCCTGATGACTTTTGAAATTGGGGCTATTGGAGAGAATACCCAGGTTATAGTCTAGGGAAGTTGCATTGGTCAGGGAACCAAAGCCACTTCCTCCCCAGACCACAATTTTAACATGTCATTTTCATTTGTTGTGAAGAGATACCTCTATATAAGTTTTTATGTCTGCTGAAATAATACATGAAAGTGAATTACCAAGCCCTTTTAAATCATCCATGTTGGAAGTTAATTTCTGCTTACACTGCCTGCCAGAACATCGCCCTTTCCGGAAAACACATGGCTACAGCAATTACTGCTTTCCAAATAGTTCCAGCTTCATTTCAAGGATGAACTCAACCAAGAGTGGGAATTTGTAGAGGCTATTCAAGGGACAGCTAATGAAATGCAATGGTCATGTTTACTTCCATTATAATCTAAACAATACAAAAAGCACTATGAAGCAAAGCTATGGACCAGCTAAGATCAGAGTCAGCAGTCTATTGTACTGACAGGTCAGTAGTTTATCTGTTTTGAGGAACAGAGGAGTCTATAAAATTTACTGCACCCATGGATTTGCCTATGGATGAAGTATAAAGAATTAGAAGGAAAAAACAGGAACATTCTTTGGTGAAAGCAAACATTTACAGCATGCTGGAGGAGTATTTACAAAGCCATGTTGTCTGGTCAGTCTGCTTTAAAAGGAACAGGATTATTTTAGAGGTATATTTACCTTATAGGAAAGTCAAAACATTTGTTGATGAAAGCTAACAAATGATAGCACCCTCATGCCCTCTTCATATGGAAAGGATGCTTAAAACAGCAGCAATTACCTTCATACACAAAGATTTACAGTAAATTCTAAATCTAATCATTGAAACAATAAGATAGGAAGAGAGAATAAAACTGGTGCAGATGAAGAAGCATTGTGACCATACTTAACATATTAGAGAAAAGAACAGGTCTTTAGAGCAGCAGCTTTAAACAGCCACAAAGAAAAAAACAAAAAAACAAAAAACAAAAACAAAAGAAGGATGTGCAGTGCACAAAAAGGCAAAGACTCTCATATTAATCTCCACTGAGAAATATTGCGGGATTGTAGAAAAGACATGACTTATCTCTATGAACTCATTTTAAAACATTACTAAAATGTATGGACTCCCTTATTTTCTTTTCTGGTATACTGGACATCCTCTCTAAATACTTATGTAAGAAATTAACTTCTTCTGTCAGAATTGTTATATTTAGTAAAAAGTCAGTAGCTAAAATGACAGTATCTAGTTCAAACCAGAAAATAAGCACACTAAAGCAATCCATTAAGCCTGTGAAGTGCTACTATTCCTCTGTGATGTCGGCAGGGCGCTCTTTGGAAAGATTGTCTGTAGCTCTCTTACACCCTCACTGATACAGGATTCTATGAAGACAGTACACTGGAGACTCATTCCTCTCATTTTTGCAAAGGACTCTATGGCCCCTCTCTGCATGACACAGATTCTTGAACAAGAGGCTCTGCAGCCCTGTTCCCTAGTAATAGATGGTGATAACAGAAGTGGGGCCCAGTGGGTGAGTCTAGCCACCTTGCCAAGCTTCCTTTAATACATTTTCTTTTTACTGCTAAAAACACACTAGAAGCTGCAATGCTCACTATATCTGGCTTTGGAGTTTTTGAGGTACACTGTGGGGTATGACAAACAGGTAAATCCTGGAGAAAATTAAAGGGCATAGCAGTGAGCCCAAGTTGAGACACAGGCCTGGTCTACACTACGACTTTAATTCGGATTTATCAGCTTTAATTCGAATTAACCCTGTAACCGTCCACACAACGACGCCATTTAATTCGATGTAAAGGGTCCTTTAAATCGATTTCTGTACTCCACCCCAACGAGCGGAGTAGCGCCAAAATCGATTTTAGCAATTCGAATTAGGATTAGTGTGGCCGCAATTCGATGGTATTGGCCTCCGGGAGCTATCCCACAGTGCATCATTGTGACCGCTCTGGACAGCAATCCGAACTCGGATGCACTGGCCAGGTAGACAGGAAAAGCCCCGCGAACATTTGAACTTCATTTCCTGTTTGCCCAGCGTGGAGAGCACAGGTGACCACAGATACCTCATCAGCACAGGTAACCATGCAGGCTGATAATCGAAAAAGAGCACCAGCATGGACCGTGAGGGAGGTACTGGATCTGATCGCTGTATGGGGAGAGGATTCAGTGCTTGCAGAACTTCGTTCTAAAAGACGAAATGCAAAAACTTTTGAAAAAATTTCCAAGGGCATGATGGAGAGAGGCCACAATAGGGACTCTGAGCAGTGCCGCGTGAAGGTCAAGGAGCTCAGACAAGCCTATCAAAAAACAAAGGAGGCAAACGGTCGCTCCGGGTCAGAGCCGCGGACATGCCGCTACTACGCCGAGCTGCATGCAATTCTAGGGGGGACTGCCACCACTACCCCACCTTTGTTCGTGGATTCTGGGTCGGGGATAGTCTCGACGCCTGAGGATTCTGCCGATGGGGTAGAGGAGGAGGAGGAGGAGGAGGATGAGCTTGCAGAGAGCACACAGCACTCCATTCTCCCCAACAGCCAGGATCTTTTTATCACCCTGACTGAAGTACCCTCCCAAGCCTCCCAAGCCAGTACCCAAGACTCTGACCCCATGGAAGGGACCTCAGGTGAGTTTACCTTTTAAAATATAAAACTTGTTTTAAAAGCAAACGGTTTTTAATGATTACTTTGCCTGACTTTGCATTCGCGGTCAGTTCAGCTACTGGAAAAGTCTGTAGCTACTGGAAAAGTCTGTTAACGTGTCTGGGGATGGAGCGGAAATCCTCCAGGGACATCTCCATGAAGCTCTCCTGGAGGTACTTCCCTCCTCCATGGTAGGACACTTGACCACGCCATGCTTGCAGCAAGTAATCTGGTATCATTGCCTGACAAAGCCTGGCAGCGTATGGTCCCGGTGTTTGCTGGCATTCAAGCAACATCCGTTCTTTATCTTGTTGTGTAATCCTCAGGAGAGTGATATCACTCCTGGTAACCTGGTTGAAATACGGGAACTTAATTAAGGGGACAGAGGTGGCCGTTCCTACTGGGCTGTTTGCCTGTGGCGGAAAATAAATCCTTCCCTGCAGTTAGCCAAGCGCAGATGGGAAATTGGCCCTGAGTTTTTCGCGTTTGGCTAGCAGGGATCTTCCCTGTTACCAGCCACGCGGTGGGGGGAGGGGTACCGTGATCATCCCAGAGAATTCATGGCGGGAGGGGGGCGGCGGCGGGGGGGGTGGTTAGTTTGGTGCCTGCAGGGATCTTCCCTGATACCAGCCACGCGGTGGGGGGAGGGGTACCGTGATCATCCCAGAGAATTCATGGCGAGAGGGGGGGTGGTTAGTTTGTTTTCTGCTGCTGCTGCTGAATGTTAACAGAAAAACCGCAGCTTGGTATGTGGGAAAGGAGGGTGCAGAAGCTGTAAAACAATGGCTTACCATGGCCGCATGCAAGCCGAATTCTGTTGCCCAGACCTGTGATCTCTAGCAGCAAAGCCACAAGCACTCAGCATTAAGAGGCAAAATGCGACCTTGCACAGAAATCACATGTGCTATGTAATGTGAACAGTGTTGGTCACCGTGAAAGAGTATAAGCATTGTTCTGCAAAATGTAGCTTTTAAAACAATTCTCTCTTTTTTCCCCTCCCTACAGCAGCTGCAAATTCCTCAAGCCTCCCTCCTCCATCCCGAAGGTTATCACAGATAAGGCGTCGTAAGAAGAAGACGCGGGAGGACATGTTTTCTGAAATTATGCAATCCAGCAGGAGTGACAGAGCTCATCTGAATGAGTGGAAGGAAACAGTTTCAAAGTATAGGAAAGAAGTCAGTGAACGTGAGGAGAGGAGGGACCAACGTGAGGAGAGGAGGGACGATCGAGATGAGAGATGGCGGCAGGAAGACCAGAGGATGAAGGATGCAATGCTGGGGCTGCTCCGGCGTCTGGTGGAGGTTCAGGAACGGCTGCTGGAAAACAGACTGCTGCTTCAGCCCCTGTTCCACCCTCCCCCCTCCCCATGTTCCGTATCCTCCTCACCCAGACGTGTAAGAACGCGGGGGGGGAGGCTCCGTACACCTTCCCATTCCACCCCAGTAGACAGCCCAAGCAAAAGGCTGTCATTTTTTTAACCTTTTCTTTGTGGCTTTTTCCTTCCCAGCAATCCTCCTCCCAAATACCACCCGGGTTCCCTCCCTCTTTTTCTAATCTATTAATAAAGAATAAATGATTTTTAAATGATAGTGACTTTATTTGGTTTGAAAGAAAGCTGGGGGAAGGGGCAGGGTGGGTTCCTTACAGAAAATCAGTCAGTAAAGGGGGAGGGTTTTCATGAAGGAGAAACAAACAGATATTTCACACGGTAGCCTGGCCAGCCATGAAACTGGTTTTCAAAGCTTCTCTGATGCACAGCGCTTCATGGTGTGATCTTCTAATCGCCCTGGTGTCTGGCTGCGCGTAATCAGCAGCCAGGCGATTTGCCTCAGCCTCCCACCCCGCCATAAAGGTCTCCCCCTTACTTTCACAGAGATTGTGGAGCACACAGCAAGCAGAAATAACAATGGGGAGATTTCTTTGGCTGAGGTCAGAGCGAGTCAATAATGAACGCCAGCGACCTTTTAAACGGCCAAATGCACATTCTACCACCATTCTGCACTTGCTTAGCCTGTAGTTAAACAGCTCCTGACTCCTGTCCAGGCTGCCTGTGTATGGCTTCATAAGCCATGGCATTAAGGGGTAGGCTGGGTCCCCAAGAATAACTATGGGCATTTCAACATCCCCAACGGTTATTTTCTGGTCCGGAAAGTAAGTCCCTTGCTGCAGCCCTTTAAACAGAGTAGTGTTCCTGAAGACGCGAGCGTCATGAACCCTTCCCGCCCAGCCCGCGTTGATGTTGGTGAAACGTCCCTTGTGATCCACAAGTGCTTGCAGCACCATTGAAAAGTACCCCTTGCGGTTTATGTACTCGGTGGCTTGGTGCTCCGGTGCCAAGATAGGGATATGGGTTCCGTCTATTGCCCCACCACAGTTAGGGAATCCCATTGCAGCAAAACCATCCACTATAGCCTGCACATTTCCCAGAGTCACTAACTTTCGTAGCAGCACCTGAGTGATTGCTTTGGCTACTTGCATCACAGCAGCCCCCACCGTAGATTTGCCCACTCCAAATTGATTCCCGACTGACCGGTAGCTGTCTGGCGTTGCAAGCTTCCACAGGGCTATCGCCACGCGCTTCTCAACTGTGAGGGCTGCTCTCATCTTGGTATTCTGGCGTTTCAGGGCAGGAGACAGCAAGTCACAAAGTTCCATGAAAGTGCCCTTACGCATGCGAAAGTTCCGCAGCCACTGGGAATCGTCCCAGACCTGCAACACTATGCGGTCCCACCAGTCTGTGCTTGTTTCCCTTGCCCAGAATCGGCGTTCCATGGATAGAATCTGCCCCATTAACAACATGATCTCCAAAGCACCGGGGCCTGTGGTTTCACTGAATTCTGTGTCCGTGTCCGTGTCCATGTCCTCATCATGCTTGTCGCTGCGCTGCCGCCGCCGCTGCCTCCTCGCCTCGTTTTTCTGGTCCTGGCTGAGCATAAACTCCACGAGAACGCGCGAGGTGTTTGCAATATTCATGAGTGCTGTCTTGACCTCAGCGGGCTCCATGCTTGCCGTGGTATGGAGTCTGCAGTGTTCACCCACCCAGGAAAAAAGGCGCGAAAATGGTTGTCTGCCGTCCGTTGCTTTCATGCAGGGAGGGAGGGAGGGAGGGAGGAAGTGAGGCTGTACCCAGAACCACCTGCGACGATGTTTTTTGTCCCATCAGGCACTGGGATCTTAACCCACAATCCCAATGGGCGCAGGAGACTGCGGGAACTATGGGATAGCTATGGAATTGCTACCCACAGTGCAACGGTGCAGAAATCGACACTAGCCCCGGTACTTGGACGCACACCACCGAATTACTGTGCTAGTGTGGCCGCACTCATTTCGACTTTATACAACCTGTTTCTCAAATCCGAATTATCTAAATTCGGATTAATCCCGTAGTGTAGACATACCCACAGACAAGCCTCACAACCAAATGAAGATGGTTAAGGAGCGATGAGAATGTAATGGAAGCAAATTCAGAAAGTCAGAAAAGGTTTGAGATTTGGTTTGTGTAAGAAAAACAAGAGTTTTTATGAGTTCTTATTTTATCTGAACCTATTCATCCATTCCTAATAAAAATGTGAAGTTACGATGCTGACAGACCAGGTGCCAGCTCCTGCCAAGGGCCTTAGGTCTCAGTTTAACTCTGACAAATACATAGCTGGAACCAGTTTGGCTCATCTGTGTGTTAGTATTGTTAAAATAAGTATTAGCATTATAAGAATGTGTTTAGACTTTATGAAATGCTTGTAAATTGTTGCATGCATTAATCTCCCTTACATCATATGGTATACAGATATTGTGATACTTAAGTGTTTGCTCTGTAACTGTAAATCACCTGACAGGAGAGAAGCATTAACGAGTAAGAAATACTAGTTTCCAACAGGAGCTATCTCCTGCCCAACAAAAGAAGACCCGTCAACACCAGATGAACTATTACAAAACATTGAAGGGCAAAATACTTTCATTGCTCCCCACCTCTATTAAGAGGGGATGTGCAAGTGAATTCCTCTCAACAGCTGAATTTGCAACCTGAAGCAGAAGGGGGGAAGGAATAAAAAGCCCTAACGAAGAAGAACTGCGTTTTTTATGCTGCTTGGACTCTGAAGGGCAAGGGTTACTAAAGATAAGCAAAAGATCCGCAGTGCATGGCTTCGGTTAGCCCTAAAGCTTATTATAGAAGCTACTATTGGAACTCGTGTGTGTAGATAACGTTAACCTGTTTTAACCTTGTAAATAATTATCTCCTTTTCCTAATTAATAAATCTTTAGTTTATTATAGGATCAGATACAAGTGTTGTGTTTGGTGTGAAATCTAAGGTACAACTGACCTAGGGTAAGTGACTGTACCTTTGGGAATGGGAGTAACCTGTGATTTTTGGTCTAAGGGACCATCTATCACAAAAGTAAGCTTACCTGGGTGGCAAGATAGATTGGAGTACCCAAGAGGACTGTCTGTGGCTCCAGCTGTTACAGCTGTTATAGTGTCTGAGGAGTTTAAATTTGATAATTGGTTGGTGAAATTGAACTATAGAACTCACAACTAATTAAGCAGGGTCTCTGCCCTGCTCCTTAACAGTGTGCCCTGAACTTGATACTTGCACTCTTTAGCCACTGTAGGACAGCTTGACAGCAGATTAAAGAGAAAATGTAAAGTGCCACTATATTTGAAAACCCCTCTATTGTTAGTTATCAAATCCTATTCAATAAGAAAAAAATGGAGTAGGATTTACCCAATAGTGCTCTCTCCCCTCCTCTGCTTTGTATTTGAAAAGTGGAAAAATACCTAATGAATGGGGATAGCACAGTCTCCCCACCATCTGCAGCCCTCCAGCTGTTCACCTGAATTGCAGAATTGCTAAGCGACCTACAGATGGGTCTCTACGGTAATCTTGCTAAGCAAATTACAGCAAGTATTTTGGACCTGTTTGACCTACAAAAGATATTTTAAGGAAATAGGACAGAAGTTCAACTGTTCAAATTATGGCTATGTTTGTATTATGTCAAACTCAACAAGATAATGGTATAAATTTATGGATTTGGCAAGAATACTACAGGATATTTATACTCAGACTACTCCATTATATTACTAAATTTTGAATATATTAAGACATGAAAATTCCAAATGTTAAGAGATGTAGTTGAGGTTTTTTTTAAAACTCAAATTTGCAGATTTTATTCATGTATATAAGAAAGCTGTAGATACTGCCTCAATGCTGTGAAAGACTATACAAGTAGTCTATCTAAATTAGTTTGAAGTGAGGGAAAAAAATTACTGCATTAATCTGAATTAAAATAACCACTTGTTACCCAGAATGGAAACTGTCATGAGTATTATTCACAACATTTAGGCCCTCTGAAGTAAATTCAGACATGGAAAGGCACCCATGCAGAGATAGTTAAAGGAAATACTACCTCTTAAAGAAAAGAGTATACTGCTTTATCAGCATTATCTAGTTAAACCAATGAAGGTTCAGGGTACAAGATGAGACAGATGCTTTACAGAAAAAGGATGATTGAAGCCCTAGAAAAGGATAGCTACAGTTTCTAATAGTAACAATTACCAGAAAAGCCAAATGTATTTTATTCCCAGTCCACTGATGGAAATTTTTCATTCTGGCATGGCAGCAGTCTTTGGGTTCAATTTACCAATGTTCTTACCCAAGGTTTTCTTCAGAGAAGTGAATTAGCCTGTTACTTAAGGAAGATAAATTACTAAAATGGACAAGAAACTATTTCACCCTCAAAGGAAACTACTGTAACAAGGACTCCAAGTTGAAAAGGAGGAAAATTTTCACACTTAGCAGTAATTATAACTTTTCCAGAAATACCAGGTTCTTGTGTCTTTTTCACATGACAAAGTTTCCTCTGTTGGGGTGGGGAGACAGGGAGGAGGAGAGAAATTAGCCAGCCATGGTATTAAATTTTTTTTTGTTATCCTTTCTTTTCTCTGACAGTAGCAGCTGAAGTGCTCGTCATCTAGCCACCTGTTCCCCCTGGCCATTAATTTTACAACAGCTCTTTGAAAACGGTAAAACACCACGTAAGTGCTCACTATGTTTATTATTTTTGATGTCATTGAATCAGCTACCTGAAAATGGTTATGAAAACAGCAGTTCCCACAAATCCATTTTTATAACGTGCTGTAAGTCCACAACTATGGAGAAGATGGGCCTCCAACATCACAGCAAGCAGCATTGTTAGGTTATTAGGCAGGTCTAAAACGATTACTATTGCAAGATGTTTTGGTTCCAGTATATGAATGCCACCTCCAGCATACTCAGGCCACTCTAAAAAGCTAATTACTCATAATAAAAATAGTTATTTGCAGATAAATATATAAAGTAATATTAATCCATTTAACAGTTTATGTAAAAGGTATTGTATTTTAATCATTGGTGAAATAGATAGAGAGTGCTGATTCATGCTCTGCTGTTTTTAATTATCAAACATTAAACCTGAAGTTGCCTAGCAACTAATGATGAATTTGCCAAACAATTGACTAGTTCTTAATTTTCAAAGGGCACCTAATGTCACGTCTGTGATTTAAGATGCACGAATATTGCCAGATAAATTTCATCCCCACATAGCACATGACATTTACTACTGTAATTAGCCAAAGTGTCAGACTAATTTAACCATAATGATGTCAAAACAGGACTACTTAAAAAATAATTGGAAAACTACTCAAACACCACGTTACGGTCTTGCAAAAACAAAGTCTTTTAAAAGAAGCATATGTTTCATCATGCATTGTAAAGATTCAGTTTACTCTAGAAGGATAAACATCAGCTTATTACAAAATATATTCCACCTCCCTTTATGTATCTTTTAAAATGCACAAATAATCTTCCAAAGCATAAAAGAAGAAAGGGAACGTTGTTTGTGTCTCTAGATGATGAGTAAAAAGGAAGTATGAGTTTAACACAATTTAAAACTGTAGAGGTTCAAACCTGTACTACTTTCTTAGAGAAAATTTGCACTGTAATCAATAGATACCATTATGCCAAAAAAAGAAAGATTTGTTGATTTTTTTCCCGAAAAACATACAAGCTTGGTAATGATCAGGCAATTGAACTCAAAGAAGACTGATTTAAAGTGACCCCTGGTCATTAAGGAGAACAGTATGCTCCAGAAGGAGGAAAACAAAAAAGTAAACAATTCTAGAGGAGGTGGAGTACTTATGCTGACTGGAAAACTCTGTAATGACTTCACTGCAGTGCTGCAGCATTTTAAATATAGACAAGTCCTTAGTTAATGAAACAGAAACCTTATTCTCATTTACACCAAGCCCTGTTCTACACTACAAACTTACGTTGGTATAACTACGATGCTCAGGAGTGCAATGTAGTTATAGTGACCCCTGGCGTAGACAGTGTTACGCCAACAAGAGGGTTTCTCCCATTGACATGGCTACTGCCTCTCAGGGAGGTAGAGAACCTACATCAACAGGAGAAGCTCTCCTGTTGGCATAAGTAGTGTCTTCACTACGTGCTGCAGTGCTCTAAGTGTAGACAAGCCCAATGTGAGAATTAAATGTTATTTACACCTATGTTAAAGCCCATTTACATAGTCAGGGCCTTAATGTAAGAGAATGCTCCTATGTGTCAGTGAGCTCAAAAGGCAGACACACATTTGGTGATATCTGGAACTCTGAGGACTGGTCTACACACAAGAGTTGTACTGATAGAATTCATTTATTTTCCAGTGAAATCATGTGCAAATCCATACACCTGCCTCCCACTGAAATATCCCCAAATTAATTTGGTATAGTTATTTCTCTTTGCAAGGTGGCACAAATCCCCACCAATGGAGTAAAACTGATCCAGCAGCAATATCAGACTGGGAGTGATACAGGTTTATTGATACACAAGAAGTAATGTCACTGCAGTCCGACACAGCACCACTCTCTCCAGCAGTGACCTGTCTACTAAGCTTTTTGAACTACATTGCCAGGGATCAAAGTGACTAGAAGTCTTCAACATTCAGAAGGGCTTTACAAGCACAGCAGTCACATTAACAAGCTACCAAGCCCTGAAGAGAACATTGCTTTTTCCCAATGACAAGAATATGATTCTGATTTGTGGTAAGCTTTGGGCTTCAGCCTAGTCTAGAAATTAGATAGTTTTCTTGGGCTGAGGAGCATTTGCAGGCACACACACAGGAAAACAGATATACGTACAAGAACCTAACAGAGGAGGTATGGACTCTAGGCTACTGTATACATACTAATGGGTGCCAAGACATATTAATGGGTGCCAGGAAAAAAAGGGGAAAGGAGCTGAGACGCATGTACCAGCATTAAGACCAACAATATTAAATTTGGTTCAAATACCCATGACCAAAACTTGTATTCAGAATTTCACACTATAGTCTCTATGGGCCCAACCACCAGCCCTATCATGCTAGTGGACACTTCTCATGCTACTGTGGAGGATCCCCAGAGAGAGGCGAATGAGAAAGATGAATTTTGACATGAGTGGGATGGAAACAATGAAGCAGAGTTCAGCAAGGCGCCTGACCGCATCTGACACAGACCTGCTCCTGAAACACTATCACAAATGCTGGTGCCTATAACATCTTGCAAGATGGGCACCCCATGTAAGTGTATAAATTGTGATTTCTGTCCAGTTCCTATTTACTTGAATTTAAAATAATATTAGCTCTTAATCTTCTGCAGTCTCTCTAGCTGCCACCATGTATGTTTGAACTAGATGGAAAAAGCCAAGGGTGAGGGCAGAAGGTCTTCCCTTAATCATATTCCCCTAGCGTAGGTACAAATTCCATTCACTGTTTCACTTCTCTTTCCAGTAGGAATTTGCCTGTTTTCCACTGTCTCCCAATCACCTGCCATTGCCCTAGTTTGGGTCAGGAGGTACTCACCAAATCCAATTTTAAGATGGAGCTTTTAAATTGCTCAGCCTGCCTCCTGCCAACACTGCTTCTACATAAAATGGCAGAAAAGCAGGGGGAAAACAATAAGGAAAATATTGTGAAAGGAAGATTTTTTACTATCATTACTAGAGTAGAAGACAGAGCAGGATAAGAGCACTTCCATCTCACTGCAGACAATACACCAAAACCCATCCATTATTTTTAAAGCATGCAACAAAATACATTAAATAAATATAGCAAAGCTTGTGTGAATTAGATCTGTGGACAAATACGCACGGTAGTGCTCTCAATGTGGGACTAAAAATAGCCATAGAGATGTTTGGGCTCAGGCTGGAATCTGGTGAGTGGGGAGGGACTCGGTATCCACGCTCCAGCTTGAGTCTGAATGTCTACACTGCTATTTTTAGCCACACAGCAGGAGCTCAAGTCAGTTGACCAGGGCTCTGTGGCTCACTGCCATGAATTTTTTTTTTAAATGTGCAGACATACCCAATAGCATCATAATGCAGTATCCACAGTACAGATGGTATGACAAAAAAAAAAATCAGTAAATGTCACAACTATAACAGAAGAGTACATTACATGATAGGTGCACATAAGGCATGTTTATGGCACAGTTACATGAAACATGATGGAATGCAGGTTGATACGACATAGAGGCTGTAACAATGGAATGGTACCCAAAGCAACAATTGTGGGATTTGTTTATTTTAAATGGAGTTTTCTGTTTTGATAAAACACTTGCAATCTTCTTGCAATTTGTCCCAGAACCAACCTATGGGGCAAATTCTACTTACACCAAAATCAGTGGGAGTTTTGCCACTGACTTCAGTGGGACTTGGATTTGTTCCTAAGACAAATAATGCTGTCCTTACGCAGCCCCCAATGTAAGGTCAAGTAGGAAGAATGCAGAGAGTCATGTAAGGAAAGGGCAGGAGCAAAGGGAAATAGATTAATAGATTCTAGGACTGGAAGGGACCTCGAGAGGTCATCAAGTCCAGTCCCCTGCCCGCATGGCAGGACCAAATACTGTCTAGACCATCCCTGACAGACATTTATCTAACCTACTCTTAAATATCGCCAAAGATGGAGATTTCACAACCTCCCTAGGCAATTTATTCCAGTGTTCAACCACCCTGACAGTTAGGAACTTTTTCTTAATGTCCAACCTAAACCTACCTTGCTGCAGTTTAAGCCCATTGCTTCTTGTTCTATCCTTAGAGGCTAAGGTGAACAAGTTTTCTTCCTCCTCCTTTTAGATACCTGAAAACTGCTATCATGTCCCCTCTCAGTCTTCTCTTTTCCAAACTAAACAAACCCAATTCTTTCAGCCTTCCTTCTTCATAGGTCATGTTTTCAAGACCTTTAATCATTCTTATTGCTCTTCTCTGGACCCTCTCCAATTTCTCCACATCTTTCTTGAAATGCGGTGCCCAGAACTGGACACAATACTCCAGCTGAGGCCTAACCAGTGCAGAGTAGAGCGGGTTAAAGATGTGGCTCTGCTAAAATCTCAGCAGATGCCTATTATGCATACAAAGAACTGACTAACTCCTACCTATTTTTCCCCAGATCAAGTAAAAACACTAGTCCTTGATAATGTTAAACAACTACTATCCTTACTAGCCACTACTAAAGTCTATATATTTGAAACTAGAAAGCTATGGATAATTGTTTTTTGCTGTAGTCATGCACCAAAGTAGTATGCTTGGGGAAGCATGGGGGGTTGTTTTTACAACGGGGAATGTATCAAAGTGATGGCCATAGCAAGCGTTATAGTTATGGTTGTACCAGCTTTCACAATTCTACTTCTGTTTTAGTCATACGGTTTTCTAAACTTTCACCTAACTGAAATTTTCCATTCTTGATTTGTCAGGTTCTCTCCCCTCCATTTTTAAGTTTAAACAAAACTGGTTCAATATGTGGGTAGGAACAGAATGAACAAATACATTTATCTCATTACAAGAAGTGTTTTTTTTTTAAATCCGCTTTAAAGCCAAAACTTCTCGGAGTAGAATGTTGAAGGTCAGTATAAAAATAGTTTGTACTGAAGTTAAGTACTTTTAAGTGTTCCGGAGAAAATTTGTTGTGAGCTCACCAATATATGACCCTTTAAAATTAATACTGTGCATATACAATAGATTTTGATTAGAGTTTTCATGCTAAGCTGAAGTGGGCAGTTAAGGAAAGCATGCAAATGGTTTTCGATTTCTGCTCATAAGCCTTAAAAGTTTCCTTAAATCAGTGGCTCTCAAACTTCTTTACTAGTGACCCCTTTCACACAGCAAACCTTTGAGTGCTACCCCCTCCCCTTATAAATTAATGGTTTTAAATATATTTAAAACCATTATAAATTCTGGAGGCAAAGAGGGGTTTGACAGCTTGCGATCCCCCCACCCATGTAATAACCTTGCAACCTCCTGAGGAGTCCCGACCCTCAGTTTGAGAACCCCTGCCCTAAATTCTATCTTCCCCAAACCACCACTCAATCACAAGTCTCCATAGTTGCAGATGCACTGTCAGTGAAATAGGTCCCTATTATGCAAAGCTCTGCTGAAGTAAGATCTTTGATTTGGAAGGTTTAAAAGGCCTGGAAGGCAGACTCTCAGCAGCTCTTAATACACTGCTCTACAGCCAAAATGCTTCTGAAATAAATGTAGTCAAACTTTACTAATTCTGGGTCACTGAGAATGAAAATGATGCTTAAAATTGTTGACTGGCTCTAGTTTTCAAGATATGCTATTGGGTCGGTATATACGACCTTGACTTGGGAATGGTGGTGGATAAGTGATCCTCAATCAAAGGGAAGGGATCTCAATTTAAACCAGAAATGACTAAAATACAGCTTTGACTGGGTCTATGAATAAATCTATGACTGGGTTTGGACAGTACTTGCTTTTTAGGCAAAACAATGAATGATGCAATCTGAAGCTGGTATTGCATCATACATGATATGAATTGCATCATGTAATTCCTAGAAGTCATGGATGATGCAATCATAAAGAAACTTACATCACTCTGCTGAACAAATTGCCTTATATCAGCTCTAGAAATCATATATAGTGTCGTGCTCTCTTATTTGTCAGTGTTTGATTTTGCAAAGGGACACATTTCTGTTTAGCCAAAGTGAGCAGAGATGCCTCGTACTTGTGTGAACAGTGCAGATAACTTCTGCTATGTTTGTGGTGAAGTGACTTTTGCATCACAAAAGCGCAGTATAACCACTATGGTTAAGAAAGCCTATCACCTTTATTTTGGCTGCAAAATTGGAGACCAGGACAAGAGGTGGGCCCCACACATATGCTGCAACACTTGTGCAACAAAGCTTCGCCAGTGGTTGAACAGGAAAAGGAAATCTATGCCTTTTGCAGTGCCAATGATTTGGAGAGAGCCAACAGATCATACCAGCAATCGTTACTTCTGCATGGTGCCTCCAGTTGGGAAAGGTGTGTCAAAGAAGAACAAGTGGACTGTGCATTATCCAAACATTCCATCAGCTATACGCCCAGTACCCCACAGAGAAGGACTGCCGGTTCCTGATGCATTAGAATCATTCTCACTTGAGTCAGATGAGGAAGAGGAAGAGGATGAAACTTCTGGTCCTGAACCATCAATGTCACAGGACCCACATTTTCTCCCATCCTCCTCCTCTGAACCACACCTCATAACACAAGGTGAACTGAATGACCTTGTCAGGGATTTGGAACTACCCAAGAGTAAGGCAGAGCTGTTGGGCTCCAGACTACAGCAATGGAATCTCCTGGCAGGTGATGTTAGGGTTTCCATGTTCCGTGACCGTCAAAAGGATCTTGTCCCATTCTTCTTCATGGAAGGTGATCTTGTAGCCTGCAACAACATCGATGGTGTGATGGCAGCCCTCAACATCGTTCACGATCCAGATGAGTGGAAACTGTTCATTGATTCATCGAAGACGAGTCTTAAAGCTGTTTTACTGCATAATGGCAATGTTTTGCCATCAATTCCAGTTGGTCATTCAGTCCATATGAAGGAAACCTATGATAACATGAAACAGCTTTTGAGGTGCATAAACTATGACCAACAACAGTGGCAGCTTTGTGGCAATCTGAAGGTTGTCGCTCTCTTGCTTGGTCTGCAGACTGGATACACAAAGTACTGCTGTTTTCTCTGCGAATGGGATAGTCGTGCAAGAGATTCCCACTACATCAAGAAAGATTGGCCACTCCGACAGTCATTGGAGCCTGGGAGGAAAAGTGTTCAGCATCCACCACTTGTTGAATCAAGGAAGATTTTGTTACCACTCTTACACATCAAGCTGGGTCTGATGAAGAACTTTGTCAAGGCCATTGACAAAACACAAGCAGCTTTCAAGTACCTCTGTGGAAAATTTCCAAGGTTAAGTGAAGCTAAGATAAAGGAAGGTGTCTTTGTTGGTCCTCAGATTCATGGACTTCGAGATAATGCATTTGACCATGCACTGCATGGCAAGGAAAAGACGGCATGGAAAGCCTTCCAGTTAGTGGCAATACATTTTCTCGGAAACAACATGGCAGACAACTATAGGTTGTTGGTGGAAAGCCTCCTCAAGGCAGACAAAAGCCTTGGTTGCAACATATCACTAAAGATACATTTTTTGCACTCTCATCTAGATATTTTTCCACTGAATTGTGGAGCAGTGAGCGACGAGCATGGCGAGCGATTTCACCAGGACATTGCAACAATGGAGAAACACTATCAGGGCAAATGGAGCCCATCAATGCTTGCAGACTATTGCTGGACAGTGACAAGAGATGCTCCATTTAATGAATACAAGAGACAAGCCAAGAAGCGCCGAGTAGACTCTGAATAGGACTAAACTATGTACAAAATAGTTTTTTGCCTTTTGTTTCATAATAAATTTTATTTATATAACCCTTTTGCTGATTTTTGAAGTGTTACATAAACAGGACAGGTGAAATATTATCATGTAAAGCAACCATAAACACATGAAAAGACCTAGGTTTACAATTTATGATTAAAACTACTATCTACACAATATACATAGACATAAAATGTAAAAACTTAAATATCTTAGAAACAGTAGCCAGTTGTTTTAATTGTCATATTTGAATTCAGCACATCAAAATACATAATAAATAGCACATTTTATCTCTGAAGCAGACGGCTTCTCAAAAATTGTAGACCAGTGATTTAAGAGAGACTATCCTAACAGTGGATCTTATAATGTGAATGAGACTGGGTGTTCTGGTGGTGTCTAGCCAAATAAATCCAGATTGTGTACCTGAAATGGGGGATGGTATGAAATTTCTCTTTGGAAAAAACAAGCAATTCCATTTTAAAAAGTATGTTACGAAAAACTGCCTGGTAGAACAGTCAAGTCAGAAAAGACAAAATTAAGTTTGCACAAGCCAACTTACCTTTGCTTTGTGTGAGCCCTCACTACAGTACAGTTTGATTACATTCCATTCCTCAAAAACAATATACAATTTTCTCATCAACCTTACACATGTATCAGGATGCGGTACTGAGTCAGAATGGTGATAAAGCCCAAGTTTTAGATTGCATCCGTATTCTGACATAATGGCAAGGAGAATAAGTGATCAACAAGGTGCACGTACAGTTTGATGACAGGAGCTTTTGGTTACTTCCAAGGTTGGAAGGATTTAAACCGCTGAGCATAATCTTTTACATTCGTCATGATCAACCTCCTGAGCCATCCAATCCCCCAACTACACCTTTATTCTTTATTTCAGGTGATCTTTAAAATTGACAGCTTAGTTGATCTTTTACACACTGCAGTACAGCTAAACATTCACAAATGGAAACCAACAGCACATGGTGTCACAATATTCATAAAATCCTTGATGAACAGCTATATATCTGATAATCTTGTACCAAAGGCCCACAGTCTTCATTGCCTATTATCCAGAATGTCTAATCACAAACCTGGAAACTGGTTCTAAAAACCAAGATTTTTGTTCTTTTTTGTTCTATAAACAATGATGCAATATATTACATTACAATAAAAATTTTTTTGGAAACAAATGTATCTTTGATCACTATAAATATTTAAATTTGGAAACGAAAATGTGTTTCGAGAATGCAATGTTGTACTGTTTAAAGTAGTTTGCAGTACTTCAATCTTAATTCTTAAAATCTCTAAATGACTTCACTTTTCTTCTGTCATCAGAGACTATGATGAATGCCTGCTTTCCCTGGAAACATTATGCTTTCTAAAGTCAATCATGTCTGTTTTTAAAATTATCTTTATTAAGTCCCTTCACCCCCTCTTTTTTTAAAGTATAAAGGGAAATATTCCAACAAAACTCAATGCCTCCCAATGCAGTCCAGCATGAATAATGAGTCCCTGATGCACTAGCATAACGAGGCTTTACTGCAGATCTGTAAGCATCTGCTTGCCAACACATTACTATCCTCGGAATGTTCCAAGTTACAAGCCAATCACTCATTCCACCTTCCACCTTACTTAACAGAAGCAAACAAAATCTTAAAGGAACAATTTTATCAGACTGAAATGTTATGAAAGTTAATTACTAGTAACAAGAGAAGCAAGGGTATGCTTTCTTAGGGGACAGCAAAAAGGTAGAATATGGGAAGCAAGGAAAACAACGACAATATTAATTTTGCAATATCTCCACTCCATAGTAGATATAGATTTATAAAAAAAGAAAAATGCCGCATGCTGATTTTCTTTCCCTCCATGCTACGTGTGCACTGAAGATTAATTCCCACTTAGCGCGACATCAGACAAGTGGCAATTACTCACATAACAGGAATTTCACATATGCACACTCATTCTGCATTTTGTGACCTTTAGGACCTCAGTATATTTTCCATGTATCTAGGGAGTCAAGAGATGGTAGACACAGTGCTACTGTCTAACTTTTATACTTCTCAAGCCTTCTAGAAACCAGACCCAGGATTTTTTTTTGTATTTATTTAGGTGTGTGTAAGTACTTACCCACTTTTACAGCAGCTAAAAAGACAGTAAGTGGAATTAATGCCTACACTGAGCCATGGTTAAAAAGCGGGGCACAGAACTTTTTCCTTGATACAATGCTAGCAACTGAGCATACAGTCGCTCCCTGACTTATGCAAACGTATACCCGACCATTACACACACACAGAAAATCCTATTTCTACCTTATGGAACTTTTCCCGGAAGTGCGGATTTGCGCAAGTCGGGTTTGCGTAATCCAGGGGGCGTCTGTACTCAGAACTCATGACATATAAAAATAGATAAACTCATGGTGCAAAAAGAGAGCAAAGAAATAGTTATGAAGACTGCGCAAGGAGTTTAGAGAGTTCTAAACCTGCCCTGACCTAACTTTACTGAACAAATTGTCCTAAATGGGACCAAATGCTATGTTTATTGATGATACTTTTAACCAACAGTGTTTGAAAAAGTAAAGTGAACTCTAACTGGTAGGATTATACCTACCAAGTTGTCTCTATTCTCTACCAAGGAAGCCATTGAATCACACCCAGACTTACAAGTTTCCCCGCTATTGCTACCTCTGACGGAGCTCCACTACTAACAGAGACTATCCGCTGGTATTTTAATCATGTTGTCTTACTTTGCTCACACTAACTAGATGGAACGATGGTTGCAGTAGGAAGAGGACCTGAAAAAAAAAGCCTTTGTATCAGAAGTCTAGTATGAGGCCTGGGCTAAAGTAGTGGTCAAAGCTTTGCTGATATAAAGCAAAGTCAGGTTGTGAGCAAAAGGCAGGCACATTTCTAAGAGGTGCTAGGCACAGAACACTCACGCAAACACATGCCAGAAGGGTGGTACCAGAACACCTCAATACCAGCACATTTCCCAAAGGTAATGAGAACACACTGACCCCTGTGACGTTCCCCTCCGGTGTTATCTGGACCAGTGATTTGCTAGGCCACTCCAATCCTTAACTCTGTGAGCCAGCCTTACCCTGCTCTGCTGTAAGAACCCCCACTCCTGGACTGTTCACGCACAGTCTGGCATATAAGCTGCTCCCAGCTACTCGCAAGCGAGCCAATGACACTAGCCAATATCTCCGGTCCCAGAAACAACCCTAGGAATCTCCGTCTTGCACAGTCCAGTTATGCCCACTGGATGCCGCAAGCTTATATAAGTTCATCAATTTAACAAACAAATTGATATGTACCAGGCTTGTTATCCCAAGGGGAGCCTCTGACATGCTTCAAACCATATACACTGCTTCAGATAGAACAAACAAACAGATCCATTAGCTATAAAGATTGACTTATAATCACTTAAATTGAAGTATAACAAGTCAGATTTGGTCAAATGAAATAAAAGCAACATGCATTCTAAACTGATCTAAACTTTCAATGTCCTTACACACTTAGATGTTTCTCACCACAGGCTGGCTGGTTACTTTTCAGTCAGGCTCTCCCCTTTGCTCAGTGTTGCAATCAGTTGGTGGTGGTGGTGGTGGTGGTCTTTGTAGATGTAGGTGGAAGAGAGTGAGCATGGCAAATGTCTCTCCCTTTTATCATGCCCTTTCTTTCCTCTTGGCTTGGCCCCTCCCCTGCCTTTCAGAGTCAGGTGAGCATTACCTCACTGCAGTCCCAAACTAACCAAAGTGACTCCCTCAAGGGTCTAACAGATTCTTTTGTCGCTGCCTAAGCCAGTGTCCATTGTTCCTGTGAGGCTGGGCTGGGTTTGTCCCATTCATGCCCTGATGAGGTGTGAACTGCCTCTCTGTTCGAGAGTTTTTGCATGGGCTTGCTTTAAGCCAGGATAAATTTTCAGCCTCATAACTATATACATGAAATTATAACCTATAACCTTACTATAACATCACTGTAACAATTACTATAACATCACTATAACAACCATGCTCAGTGCATTATGAGCCTTCCGAAGACATCCAACATAAACTTTGCATTGGATACCACACAATCATTTTATAAAGATGAACATGGGGGTGAAGGATGTTCCCCTGAGGTACAAAGTGCCACACCCCTCCTAAAGATGACATCAGGATGACAGTGTGATGGAGAGAGACGTTTTGATCAAACCAACATATAAAAGATAATGGGCAGTAACAACCCACATCGGGGGCAGTAACTAACTATATCATAGGGGCAATACATAACTTGTTTGTATTGGTGTATAAAATGGAACCTCAGAGAGAGCGTCTTTGGCCAACTGAGGGGGGAATGGAAAGTCCCACCATTCACTGAGCTGCATGCATTGTCATGGGCATACATGTCTTAGCATCCTCGTAGAGTCTGCCAGGTACTATTACTGTGATTGGTAGAGAATAAACCTGGTTAGGCGCCTTCGTACCTTAATGGATCTTGTGGTCATTGGGTGGTTCGCTCGAGGTCTGCTGTGCCAGCTACCTGAACACAGCTGGGATGGCATACAGAGGGAACACACTCAGTCAAACATCTAACAACAGTAGTTAAAACATGGAATATTTCCTGGCATCCTGGATTTACCAGGATTTCCACTGCTGCCAGAGCTGATAGGGAAATAAGAAAAAAGAGTCTAGAAAGAGGAATCAAGTTCACATTTATCAAAGCTTCTGTGGAGCTACATCTGGAAAAGAAAGTGAAAATCTTGATGGGCTCAAGTTTTTCAGTTATGCCGTAATAAATATAGTTTACTTATAAAATATCATTGGTTTTAATTAAAGATTATGCAAAGTTAAGGATTATACTCTAAATTCCTTTCATTCAGTAGATTCAAAATGCAAGTGGGGAAACTTATGGAATGGATTCTAGATTACAATGTTTAAAATAACTATGTCAACCAATTTCTTGTCTACACTATAGCTTATCAATGTTGCTGCCACAGTGGAAAATTTTAATCAAAAAGGTTTAATGTAGACAAGTCAGTGCAACAGAGAAGGTTTTGGCTGAAAGAAAAAAAAAAAAAAAAGAGGAAGCGGCGGTGAGAACTTTATTGATCCTGGATACTGTTAGTCTATTAGCCTCCAAAGAAAAAATCTAAACGGCCTGAGAAAACCAGTGCCTTTGCTGGACCTCTCTAGGATATTGAGAGAGAGTGCAGGTTAAAGTCAGAATATGAAGCCCTGGAAAGCGACAAAAACCTTTTTGGAACCAGAAATCTGCAAAATCATTGTAGGGTCAGCAGATCAGTCTTACCCTTTTTTTAAACTGGGTCTTTCCTATTTCTTAGCTCTCTTTTCTTCTCCCCCACTTCTTGTAGTTCTCCTTGCTCATCCTATTTTAATCCCATTGAGGCGATACTAGATGGAAAGAAGAGACTACATTCAGAAAGCAAGAGCAAGGATGTATTCTTCCAGCATAAACAGCAGAGAACACTGGAGGTGGGTAGGTAGCAGGTGAGGTCTGATTATACGTATCTCCAGGTTTTCATCATTCTTTACCTCCTTGCTTTATGCTAGATGACACTATCCTACTGCACTACAGGCTGACTCCAGTAGGATGGTAAAAGACGAGGATGCTTGAGTTATCAGAATGGCCATGAGAGAGAGGGCTAGAATAGGCGAGAGCGGCTGCGCAGGCCGGCAGCCAATTAGAGAAGGGCCTGAGAGCCAATCAGGGCCGAGATTAGAGCCAGCCAATCTGGGCTAGGCTAGGCCCTATATAAAGGCTGCCTAGGAGAGGAGCAGGCAGTCTCTCCCAGGCCTTCAAAGGGTGAAGGTCTGTCTCCTGTGCGAGGAGACAAGCACCTGGGACAGCGCAGTGCTGGGCAGGCTCAGGGGAGCCTAAGGGAACTCCAGCCCGCTACCTGCCAGGCTGCAGACCCCGAGGGAAGGGCCTAGCTGGTGCAAAGGGGCTGAAGGGGAAGTGGCCCAGGAAAAGAGATGCACAAGGGGAGAGAAGGAGGGCAGGAAGGCTGCCACCAAAAGGTCCCTGGGTCAGGACCCAGTGTAGAGGGCAGGCCTGGGTCCCCCCCCCTTTCCCCTTGCACGGACACCCAGCCACTGGATGTGGCAGTAGCGGACTGCACCAGACCCCTGACACAAAGGGTTAGACTTTGGGCGGTGGTTGACCACTGTGGCTGGGGTGCAGAGAAAGATTGCTGTTATCCCTCCCCCCGGAAGGGGGTGAGGATGGACTAGGGGGCACTGCTGGAGGGCAGTGGCCTGAAGGAGGACACTGTCAAGCGGGAGCAACGCGGGTCCAGACCCCAGCAAGGAACAGACAACGGACGGGACACCACCAGCAGAGGGTGCTCCCCATGACTGAGCTAATTCCCAGAGCAACCAGCGGGAGGTGATGCAGTGGTGAGTCCCAACCACGTCACAGGATGTCTCAAACTGTATGATTTTTTTTTTCAGAATTGCATTCCAGACTCTAATATGGAAAATAACAAAGCAGCCAGGAACGATAAGGTAGGAAGAAATCAACAGAAGTCTTACAGTAGAGAAAGAGTCCAAAAATTCTATTTCAAGAAAGACTGGCTCCTGCCAATACAGTATCATAAGTTTTTAAAAACCTGTCTACACTGATGCCAGACAATTTACAGAGAATTATTTCTACTTTATAATTGTTTCAATAAAAACCTCAAAACTGACTTGCCAGAATCAAGTAAGCATATTCCAGCTGCTTACTTCCCTAGATTTTCAAGTTTATTGTTGAAATTAAGACAATTTTCCAATTAACCCATTTTCCCCCTCCCTCTCCATTTGTACTGGTTAAGTAGAACAAGCACCTGAGCTATTCCAGAAACAATGCCTGGATAAGTAGAAATACAGCTATGATGAGGGAATCAGCAACACCTGCATAACTATCAGGACGGTCTACAGTGGTTCTCAAACTTTTGTACTGGTGACACCTTTCACACAGCAAGCCTCCGAGTGCGATCCCTCCCCCCCCCCCAAATGAAAAACACTTTTTAATGTATGTAACACTATTGTAAATGCTGGAGGCAAAGCAGGGTTTGGGGTGGAGGCTGACAGTTAGCGACCCCTCATGTAATAACCTCGTGACTCCGAGGGGTCCCGACCCCCAGTTTGAGAACCCCTGGTCTAGGAAATGTTGTAAGCATCTTGGCCCCATGATATTAGAGAGAAAAATGTTGGTCCAATCTGTTACTGGACCAACTTCTGCTGGTGAAAAAGACCGGCTGTTGAACCTCCTGTGGCTGACCCAAGGATTGAAGCCATGAGCATCACCTCATGATCCAGCAGAAGCCATCGTTCTGGCTGCCTGGAGAGAGGTTCTGGATATGTTCTTTTCTTCCTCTAAAAGAAAAGAAAACTCTTGCCTGGAGTGCTGAGGCAGCGAGTCTTTACATTTTGCCATAGAGTCTCACATAGTGTAGTTGTACCTCCCAAGCAGAGCGTGTTGGTTAGCGATATGGAGCTGTAATCTACCGGTTGAATATTTTTTTTTCTACCAAACAAGTCCATCTTCGAGTCTTTCTGTTTGGAGGTAGCGCTTGACTGGCCTTGTCTGTCCCTTTCACTGGAGAGTGAGAATGTAAAAATTCATACCCCTTGGCTGGCACATAGTATTTCTTTTCTGTCCTCTGCAAAGTAGGAGGGAGAGAAAATGGGGTCTGCCACAGGGCTCTGACCAGACCCATAACAGCCTCGTTGATGGGTATGGCCACTTTAGATGGGACTGCCGCAGCCAAAATGTCAATGAGGCTATGCAAAGACTGAGTACCTCATTCTTTAGCCCTAGGTTAGCATCTGCCCTCTTTAGAAGCTCTTGATGGGCTCTAATGTCATCTTGTGGCAGCGAGCTGTTCGTCCCCAAGATGGCTTCATCTGTGGCAGAGAGGAAGAGGCCTAAGCTGGAGATGGAGGTTCCTCCTCTACTTCTGCCCCTATTATGTCCCCTGGGGCCCACGTCTTGGTTCTGTACTGGAGTCGTGATCAGGTGCTGAACGGAGCAATGCAGGAGCCTGCCTCTCCGACGCAGCCAAGCAGGATCAGTGGGATGGTGGTCCCAGTATTGGGAGAAATCCCCAAGGATTCCAGAATGGCCACTGGACTTGCATTGGCCATTATCCTACCAGCCAGGGGCTGGCAGGGGGACCCACAACAGATCCTGGCAGGATGTAGGATGGGTAAAGGCAGCAGCTTTTAGGATGGGCATAGGATTCGAACTCCAACTCCGAAGAAGTGACAGTGGCTGAGGACTAAGATTTCTTTTCTCAGTGGTCTAAATTCTCAGTGCTAATGATGCAATTAGCTGCCAACAATCTATGCTTGTATGGGAAAACAACTAATGAGAACACAATACAATATTGAACTTTCTAACTATGGCTGAGAAAGAAGCTGGCAGATGAAAAATATTTAGTGAGACCCCCATCCCGTAAATAAGGATACATTCTATATATACTTTAGTGCAGGATGTCAAATAATTTACGTGCTTTTTCCTGGACTCAGAAGAGAGGCACTTCCACCTCCCATATTAAGTCAATGAAATTCCTTTGTACCGCCATCAGAGGGAGGCAGAGATACAGAACTAGGAGGAAAGAGAATGTAGCTGCTCCCTCCCCCACTTCCTCCCATCAGTCAGAGAATCTTTAAATCAGACAGCTCAGTGAGAATCTTCAACAGATGGCAAAAATTAATCAGGAATTTCCTCTGCTTAAGATTTCAAAGCAGCAAACTAACAGAAATGGAATGTAACTATATTTCCTTCAACTTAATTTTTTACCACAAACTAGGGTGACCAGACAGCAAATGTGAAAAATCTGGACAGGGGGTGGGGAGGGTGGGGGGTAATAGGAGCCTATATAAGAAAGACCCAAAAATCAGGATTGTCCCTATAAAATCAGGACATCTGGTCACCCTACCACAAACTGAAAATTAGTCACACCATTCCCTACTGGTGGCTCAGAAATAACTGAAAGGAAATAAAGTGTCTTCAGATCTCTTACTAATATATTTGATGATAAGTATCAAATATTCTCTCTACATATATTTTCCCAACATAAAAGTGTTAAGCTGCCCTGGTGTTACCTAGGTTGCCTACTGGGAAAAGTCCTGGAATAACCTTAGAACTCATGCTTCCACAGAAATAAAGGAATTGATATTTAGGAGGATGCCTCATGTATCAGTTTTACAGCATTCTCTGGAACGTCATTCACAGAGTGGCACTGACAGCTGCCTCCATGCTGCACAAAATATGCATCATACAAGCCGCCTAGTTTGAGCGTTTCAGTTGCTTTTTTCTTTTTGCACATAATCAGGCCACTTTCTCCAGTTTGTTTCTAGCTGTCTGTTATTCTGCAGTTTCCGACCCAAAGCTGGGTTCTTGCAAACGTCCCCAAAATAGCTCTGCAATCTTTTTTTGTTGCACGCTATTTTTACATACACACATACATACACACACACACACACACACACACAAAATTTCATGCACCAGACTAAATCAGTTCCTAAGGCTGTTCATGCAGTTTATAAGCCAAACTCTGCTGCTGCTTCTCTCGTTACACCAGCCAAATTCATCTGCTATTCAAAGCTTTTACAGTCCATAAAGTTTCCATGATTTCAAATACCAGTTGCCTTTCCCACCAGCTGCTAACTAATTCCAACAGTTACGCTGACATTCAAACCGTTGCTCCTTTGGTTTCTTAGTGATGATATAGAATTTTAGAACCTGAAAGCAACTTTCACGTCACCTTTTCTAGATCAGCTCAACGAAAAGATATTGGAAGACTTTGCAGAAAGCTTGCACAGCACGCTATAGGTAGCGCATATTAGCGGTGTAGACTTTAAAATGTTATAGCAGTTTTAAAGATTCTACAGTTCAAAATGAATTGCTAAGTTTGAAGGCAGGGAATAGCTCTGGAACCAACAAACTTTTAAACTGGTAAAAAACTGAGTGTGCAGCACATGGTAGAAGCAATAATTTAATGTTTATATTTACCCCTTCTTCCCGACCTGCTAATAGCCTAACTCAGGTTATAGTATTCTATGTTGTACTACTGTGACACTCTAAGACAGAGACATCAATGGAAACCGAATAAAGCATAGGCGACTGAACAAGGCCTGAACCCAAAGCCAACAGGAGTCTATCCATTGATGTCAGTGGGCTTTCAAATCAGGCTCTAACAGAGCAAAGTGCCATGTGGGCTGCTGAAAGCTAGACACCTGGAAGTCCAGGGCTGCCAGGATCCCTGGAAGCCCAAGGAGTCCTAGCTCTGACAGCCAACCAGAGGAGCTGCTGAAGAATTGGTGAGTCTCAGGAGCCTGGTGGATTGCCAGGGAACAGCAGAGCCCAGGTGCCCTGGCCACTTGTCAGGCTAGACTGCCAAGAAGCCAGGGAAGAAGGAAGCATGTAGGAAACCTGTCAAGTTTCTGCTGGAAACTTGTTTGGTTCCCATCAAAAGTCCTATTTCCATGCAATGTTTCCATTTTGATGAATCAGCAGTTTTCAATAGCAAAAAGGAAAAATTTCTGACCAGCTCCATCAGGACCGGCTCCAGGCAGCAGCGCAGCAAGCTGGTGCTTGGGGCGGCCCTTGGAAGGGGGCGGCACTTCTGGGTCTTCAGCGGCAGGTCCCTCAGAGGGAAGGACCAGCTGCCGAATTTCCGGCAAAGAATGAAGTGGCACAGGAGAGCAGCCGCCGATCGCGGCTTCCCCGCCTCTACCTCCCTTTGCTGCTTGGGGCAGCAAAAAAGCTGGAGCCTGCCCTGAGCTCCATATTAAGATGTATGCACCTGTGATACTTCACACATACTTTGAATGCATATGAACTATATGTCCCTCAAATATACTAATCAGAACAAACTATCTACAGTTTAGAAACAAACTTTAGAAATGGCTTAGGAAGAGAAAGCTCTTCTCAGATCTATACTAACTGGAGCAACCAGGATAGCATTAAACTAAAAATGGAAAAGGAGAGTGTGAAGGAGGCAAATGCAGTAAACTGATACTCAGCACATGATTAACAAGTTCAACTGACGTGGCAAAGAAAGCGAAGATAAATGTTTCTATTGCCTATATATAAGAAACGAGGAATCTGGGTAACTAGCAAGAAGAACTGGAAATTCTCATTTCTAAGAAATTAATAAACTGGCATTACTGAAACCTGGTGGGATCATGGAATCACTGAACCATAATGTTAGAAGGGACCGCAAAGGTCATCTTGTCTAACCCCTTGCCAAGCTGCAGGATTTGTTGTATCTAAACCATCTAAGACAGATGGCTATCCAGCCTCCTTTTGAAAACCTCCAGTGAACGAGCTTCCACTATTTCCCAAGGCTGTCTGTTCTACTGTCCTACTGTTCTTGCAGTTAGGAAGTTTTTCCTGAGATTAATCTAAATATGCTTTGCTATAGTTAGAACCCACTGCCTCTTATCCTGTCCTCTGTGGCAAGAGAGAACAACTTTTCTCAATCTTATTTATGGCAGCCTTTCGAGTATTTGAAGACCACTATCATCTCCTCTTTTTCAAACTAAACATAACCATTTCCTTTAGCTTTTGCTCATATGATTTGCATCCCATCTCTTTGATCATCTTTGACACTTGCCTCTGGTTCCTTTCCAGTTTCTCTACATTCTTTCTATACATGGGTGACCAAAAATTGGACACAGTATTCCAGCTGAGGCCTAACCAGCACCAAACAGAGCGGTACTATCACCTCCCATGACTTGCATGCTGTACCTTCTTAATGCAATCTAAAATGGCATGTTCTTTTTTCACAACAGCATCGAAATGCTGACTCATGTTGAGGTTGTGATCCACCACAACTCCCAGATCCTTCACTCACAGATGATTTACATAAGTGGCATTACCTATTTTAGTTACTGATAACAGAACCAGAGATTTTGAATGCACATGAATTAATGTGCTAACTAATAAAGCCAAGGAGGGGGACACTGGTTGGCATCTGTTGGAGATCACTGAATCAAACAGAACAAGATGAATTACTCCCTAAGCATTTATTTGTAATGTAGAAAGAAAAACTGTGGTGTTATGGGGGACTTCATTTTGAGAAACATACAGTACAAATTCGCAATAACGAACCCCTGAGGATCCAAGCCATTTGTTCAGTATAGCCAGGAGTTTGTTATAGCGGGACGGTCTATTGTATGTGGGAGGTCTCATTCAGCCAATAGTAAATCATCATTAAAATGTCAAAAAAACTCATCCTCTATAACTTTTAAACAGGATATTGCACCCAACTTGAGGTAACTATTTTGGATTTCATTATGACTGAGAAAGATCAATCACTGGATTGGAATTTGATGGTTGCCTAGGGATCAGTGAACATGACCTGCTTACATTAAATATAGATAAACAGAGGACAGTCCTAACCAGTACTATAATTCCATTATATGGACACACACACACATATGTATATACATACACCCAACTTCAAAGTGGATTTCCCAACGTTGAAGAAAATTACAAACAAAATTGACTGGGAGAAAAAAATTCAGATAGAATATGAATAAAACTTGGGACTTCTTTAGACACCCAACAAGCCAGGGAACAGCTTGCAGGGCAGTAAGGAGTTTAAGTGAGCTGCTAGACTGACATAGTAAAATTGTTAATACAGAAAAGGCAGAATTGTTTAATAAATATTTCTGTTCTATATTTAAAAACAGGATTATGTACTTTTACCACAGGAGGAGGCGGAAGTACTTTCCAGTTCATTAGTAACTAGAATATAAGACAGCCGTACTAGGTCAGATCAATAGTCCATCTAGCCAGTGTTCCCTCTAATTTTTTATGTCTATGTGTGGAATTAATTTTGTTATGTGCACCAATATGGAGGTAATGCGCCTCCCCCCCCCCGCCCCAGCCCTCTCTCACCGCAAAAGCTTGGGGCTGGGGAAGAGGCGCCTCTCCCTGGCGGCAGCTCCGGTGGGGCTGAGCCAGGGTGAGGGAGGGGCTCCTCTCCCAGCAGCTCCAGCGGGGCTGAGCTGGGCCAAGGAAGGGGTGCCTCTCCCCACTGTGGCAGGTCTGCGCTGTGGTCGGGCTGAGAGAGCGGCGCCTCTCCCCGCCGCAGCAGGTCCGCACTGGGGGAAGAGGCATCTCTCCCCGCCGCTGCCCTGAGCCTCTGCACGGGGCTTAATAGGCAGATGCTCAGAATACTGGGCTAGATGCTATGTTCCCTAAACTTACATCTAGCCCAGTACCCTGTCTTCTGATAAGGACTGATGCCAGGTGCTTCAGAGGGAGGTTGTTAAACAGAATCTAGTAAGGATAAACATTTTAAAGTCAGAAGGCCCAGATAATCTGCATTCAAGAATTCTAACAGAGTTGGCTTAGGAAATGTCTGTCCCACTGCAGTTAATTTTATTAGCGCTTGGACTATCATGGAAATCCCAGAAGACTGAAAGTGTTGAAATATTGTGCCAATATTCAAAAAAGGGGAAGCGAGGTAACCTGGGTAACTATAAAACAGTTAAACAGACATCAATCCCAGTCAAAATAATAGAAAGCCTGATAAGGGATTCAATTGATGAAGAATGGGAATATAATTAGTGTCAGGCAACATGGTTTTATGGAAATAAGTCTTGTCAAACGTGATTTCACTCTGTTGAGATTATGAAGTTACTTTTATCAGTCAAACATGTAGCTGTAATGTATTTAGCCTTTTGTAAGGCACCTGATTTAGTACCAAACACTCAGATTAAAAAGTCAGCATGATACAATATGTTAAACAGATTAAGAACTAGCTAACTAGCAGATCTCAAGAAGTAGTTGTCAATGAAGAATAATCATAATTGAATGGGGGTGTTTTTAGCAGGGTTCCACAAGTTTTGGACTCAGCTTGGTGTTATTCAACATTCATCAGGGATCTAAAAGTCAATATAAAAATCACTGTTGATAAAATTTGTGGATGACATAAAAATTGAAAGAATGGCAAATGAGGAGAAAAGGGTAGTCATACAGAGCAATTTGGATTGGTTAGTAAGCTGGATCCACAAGCAAAATGCATTTTAACAAAGCAAAACGCAAAATCGTACATCTAGGGACAAAGAATGCAGTCCATATCTACAGAATAGGGGAATGTAAATTGGACTGGAAAGGATCTGGGGATCCTAGTGGACAAGCAGCTTAAAAGAGGTCCCAGTGTGATGCTGTGCCAAAAAGGGCTAATGAGATCCTTAGATCTCATAATGGGAAGCAGAGAGCAGGAAGATGATTTTACATCTGCATATGGCATTGATGAGACTCACACTGCATGCAGTTTGTGTGTCCACATTTCAAAAATGATAGTCAAAATTATGATAGTCAAAATTAGAGAGAGTGCAGAAGAACACCACACAAATGATTCAAAGGCTGGAAAAAGTGCCAAGCTCAATCTGTTTAGTTTATCAAAAAGAAGACAGATCTGATTACAGTGCATATGCACCTTCATGGGTAGAATGTATAGGGCACTAAAGAGCTCTTTAACTTAGTGGGAAAAGACAGAGAGAGAAGATGACTGGAAACTGAAGCTAGACAAATTCAAATTAGAAGTTAGGCACATATCTTTGACTGTGAGGGAAAATAACCATGCAAACAAAACACCAAGTGAAGTGGTAGATTCTTCATCTCTGATGTCTTGACATCAAGACTGGATGCGTTTCTGGAAGATATTATTTACTCAAACACAAATGATGGGTACAATAAAGGGTAAGTGGGTGACATTCAATGGCCTATGACATACACGAGGTCAGACTAGGTGATCGAATGGGACCTTCTGGCCTTAAAAATCTAAGTTTCAATTGAAAGGAATCCAAAAACCAACAGAAGCAGGAGTCCTCTATTCTCTTCCAAGAGATGGCCTAGTTAATTTTACAAAAAAATCCAGTACAATGAACCCTACACATTTTCTCTTTTTAAAGACTTCCATATTGGTTAAATGACAACTCTAATTCATAGATTTTAAGGCCAGAAGGGACCACTATGATCATCTAGTCTAACTCCTGGTTAACAAAGGTAATAGGACTTTCCTGAATTCATTCCTGTTTGAACTAGAACATCCTGTGGAAGTTTTTTCTAATCTGGATTTAAAAATTGCCAGTGATTCAGAATGCACCACAACCATTATTCCAATGGTTAGTTACCCTCACTGTTAAAAACTGTACCTTATTTTCAGTCTGTATTTGTTTAGCTTCTGCCTCCAGCCACTGAATCTTGTTATACCTTTCTCTGCTAGACTGAAGAGTCTATTAACAAAATTGGTTCACCATGAAGGTGCTGATAGACTCTGATCAAGTCACCTCTTAACCTTGAAAATAATGGTGCTAAAGATGGACTTGGGTACCAGATCCTAGAGATAAGGAAGGTATTCACTGGCAAATAAATAAGTGGAATAAGTCGCAAGAGAATTGTCAACCTTCCTCATTTTCCTCAAGTCAAAACCTTTACTTTAACGAAAGCAACACTGTATACTCCCTTTGCGTCCCCCTACACAGCCTACTGTACTTGAAACAACCCTTTCTTCCTGTTCTTATTCTATTCAAATTCCTCCGTAGCCTTCTAATACTAATTTCCTTTCTGGCATTGTTTCCACCTGCTCTCACACCCGATATTTTTAACTGTGTTATATCTGTCCTCAGTTGGCTTATAAAATCGTTGCCGTGGGTGGGTGGATGGGAGAGGAGGAATCTTGTTTTATGGGTTTGTGTACAGAACTGGCTCTCAATTTTTTCCATACTGGGACTACTTCCTCTCCCCCAAGGTCCCATTCTATATAGTAATATGGCAGGATGATCTCAACACCCTGACACTTGTTTGCAACACCTACACTGAGAACCCACGTTATAGTCTGTCCCTGGAGAGAAGCATATCGAAAAGTTAATGCGGATCAGTGAAATATTCAGCAAGGACAGATCCATATTCAGCAATGAAAATCTTTGCCTCTTCTCTGTATTCAAACGCCCAATTATAGGTGCTTAACATGACAAAGTTTATAAGTGCCTACATAGGGAACAAATACTTAATAATAGGCTCTTCATTTTAGCAGAAGCAGCTATAATATTATCTAATGGCTGGAAGTTGAAGATAGACAAATTCAGACTGCAAATATGGTGAGAGTACTTAACCATTGGAACAATTTACCAAGGGCAATGGTGGATTCTCCATCATTGATCATTTTAAAATCAAGATTGGATGTTTTTCTAAAAGATACACTCTAGGAACTATTTTGGTCAAGTTCTGTGGGCTGTGTTATACCAGAGGTCAGACTAGATGGTCACAATGGTCCCATCTAGCCATGGAATCTATGAATCTAGGAAAACAAGCATCAATATAGAAAAGGATCTGGTAATGCTGAATGCTCATTTCTTCACAAAGTGGTAGAGGCCTGCATTGGTGACTGCTTTTATTAGGGTTCACAATTTTCATAGCATCATTAAGTTCCTTTCAGTGTGTGTGTCATCACCCCAAAGCTTCCTACTGAATTCGATGTGTCCAAATGGCTTCCAGGATTCAACAGAGTGGTTTCTAGTCACAAGGCCATGCTGTTTTCCTGTCAAGTTGCAGGAAATACAAATACCAATACAATGATTCCAGTCCAACTTTTCAACAATCAGCTCTTGCTGCTAAGCTTCACAGATTTTTTTTCACCTTGTCACAGGCCCTGTCAGTGGACAGTGAAACAGGAGGTCCTCATATATCCATCCCATTCATACTGAGCAAGTGTTAGAAGTTGGGGAGAGAACACTCGCCTATACTTTCATCCAGTTACATTGAAAATTACAGGGTCTCCCGACCGCTTCTTGAAGATCAACAACTATATAATGAGCAGACTGTCAAAGGAGAGGTCAAGTTAAAGCAATTTCCTAGCAGCAGGAGATCTCAACATTACACTAATAACATTTGAAACACAGGGTACAATTAATGTTTTCTAATAATTATAATTAGATTTGATGGCTTTCACTATTTGTGGTGAGACTAAGTGTGATACTTAGAGGCATTTTACATTGACAGCATTTACATTACCAAAAAAGCAATTTGGTGAATGCACAAGCTTTTGCTTGAAGAATTCATAAAAATGGTCGCTGCCTTTTCAAATGGCTCAGAACTCTCTTGCTTTTAATGGCTTTATGCATGCTCCAGAATTCTCCGCCAGTTACTGACCATCATTCTGGTGTGTGATTAGGTCCAGGTCCACCAGACAGTAAAGTCAGGATACAAGCAGTGGGTCCAAAAAAAGAGGTGGCTGCAACTGCCCTGCTGCCTGTCTGTGTAAAAATGCAGGAAGTATGCACTAATACAATTAACTTTCCTTTGAAGGGAAAGCTGGAGAGCAAGAAGTAGCTGTAGGCAGGCACCAATAGAGCCCAAAGAGGGAAAACAAAAAACCCCAAAACACCAAACCCAACATCAGGAGCCTGGCTGTTTTTAAAAAAAAGCCAGATTCCACAGCCACTGAATCGCAGACTCTGTATGAACTTGAATGAGATGAATGTGGTAATGCATAAATCATAGCGCTATTGTATCAGGTGGTCTGCAAACTCAGACAGGCATCACTGCATTGTTTATATTCAGTTCACAATTTTGATACTATCTTCACAACTAAGGAGGACAGACACAGGGATTTTTTTAAAGGAAGGGCAAAAAAGGGAGAAAAAAATGAAAGTGGTCATGGCCCATAGGCGGAGAACCCCTGCTAAAAAGAGCTGTTAACATGTACAGTACTGAACACTAGGGTGTTTTTTTTTTTTAAAGGTAAAAACTGAATCTTACAAAGAATTTAAAATAGCTTCTAATACTCCAAAATCTTACTCAAAATATCCCATTCCAAACAAATTTTTCACCATGTCCCTGAAGTATACCAGATACAAGAGTACTAGTATTAATCACACTGCAATATGAAGGCAGGAGTACAAGTATAAGAAAGAAAATCTGTCTTGTTGCTTAGGACACTTGTTTATATTTATAAACAATTACTAAAATAATGTGATGCATACATTCTTTGGCAGGATTACTTGCCAAGGGGATGGGGTGGGGGAAGGGAGGGAAAGCAGTAGATGTGATATCTTGATTTCAGTAAGGTTTTTGACACAGTCCCACAAAATGTCTCCTAAACAAACCAGGAAAATTTGGTCTAGATTAAATTACTATGACGTGGGTGAATATAGCGGCTGAAAAACTGTCCTCAAAAAGTAGTTATCAATGGTTTGCTGGCAAAAGTGGGATAACATATCTGGTGGGATTCTGCAGGGGTCAGTAATATTCAATATTTTCATTAACGACTTGGATAACTGAGTGGAGAGCATACTTATAAAATTTGTAGCCAACAAACTCAGGAAGGAGGTCCTCCAAGCACTTTGGAGAAGAGGATTAGAATTCAAAATGACCTTGACTCATTGAAGAATTGGTCTAAGATCAACACTATAAAATCCAATAAAGGCAAATACTAGGAAGGAAAAATGAAATACACGAATACAAAATGGGGGAATAACTGGCTCGGTGGTAGTACTGCTAAAAAGGGTCTAGGGGTTACACTGGATCACAAATTGAATACGAGCCAACAATGTGATGCAATTGCAAAAAAAGGGTAATATTCTTGGGTTTATTAGTGGCAGTGTCATAAGAGATACATGGGAGGTAATTGTTCTGCTGTACTCAGCACTGGTGAGGTCTCAGCTGGAGTACTGTGTCCAGTTTTGGGTGTCATGCTTTAATTAAAAAAAAGGTGGACAAACTGTAGAGAGTCTAGAGGAGAGCAACAAAAGTGATCAAAGATTTAGAAAACATGAGGAAAAGATAAAAAAACAGATATGTTTAGGCATGAGAAAATAAGACTGGGGGGGATATTTTCCTAACAGGTTTCAAATATGTTAAGGGCTGTTAGAAAAAGGACAGTGATCCACTGTCCTCTATTTCTACTGAAGATAGGGCTTAATGTGCAGCAAGCAAGATTTAGGTTAAATGTAAGAAAATTTTTCTACCGATAAAGATAGTTAAGCACAAGAGTAGGTTACCAAAGGAGGTTGTGGAATCCCTATCACTAACTTTAAGAACAGGTTAGACAAACACCTGCCAGGGATGGTCTAGGTATACTTGATCCTGCCTCAGCATGAGGGAATGGTGTAAATGACCTCTCAAGGTCTCTTCCTGCCCTACATTTCTATAATACTGTGACTGAATTGTATCATGTGCACATGCTTAATACACAGTTCTGTACTGGGTAATAATGATTATGCTCCTTGCAAGGAATGGATGTAAAGCACTGCACAGGTAGAAAATCCTAACAGTCCAGTGTACAGTATTTTAAAAATATTTCATATGCTGTCCCTTACATATAGATAAGGCTGCAAGTCTGTCATGGAGGTCATGGATTCTGTGACCTTCGTGACTTCTGCAGCAGCTGGTGCTGGCTCGAGCCGGACAACCCCTGAGCCAACAGCAGCACTTTGGGTGTGTGGGAGTGCGCTCAGGGTTAGGGGCAAGGGGAGGGGGCGCTTACTTGGGGTGTGGGGCCCCCCTGCAGCTCCTAGGTGGTGGAGGGGCGGGGGTCTACACGCCGCACGCTGTCCACAAGCCCTGCCCCCACAGCTCCCAGCCAATGGGAGCTGCGGCAGCCGGCGCTTGTAGCAGGAGCTGCGGAGGAACCCCTTCCCTGGCCCCTGCCTCCACCACCTAGGAGCTGCAGGGATGAAGACGGTAGGAAATCCCCCTCCCCCAGTATCAGCGGGGGTCCCAGGCTGCACCCCGGATTTCCCTCCCTCAGCACCAGTGGGGATCTCAGGCCACGCGCTGTGCTGCGCACTGCCCTATCTCCCTCAGTACCAGTGGGTGTCCAGGGTCACCTCCCTCAGCACTTGCAGTGCACCCAAACTCCCCCTCCCCCCGCAAGTTTTAGTCATAGCAGCTATTTTTAGTCAAAGTCCTGGACAGGTCACAGGGCATGAATTTTTTTTTTTTTTTTTATGGCCCATGACCTGTCCATGACTGACTAAAAACACCCGTGATTAAAACGTAGCCTTACCTATAGAGTATCCCCAAATGCACTGTAGAGAAATCCAGTTGTAAGTTAAAGAAAACACAGGAGGTTAAGGTGAGAAGGTCTCTGCTCACTGGTTTGAAAGCAGGAGGGTAAGACCCCTAAAGAGCTGAATGCAAAGGCTATTGAAGACAACCAAACTACTCTGAATTCAATGGGCTTTGGATCAGGCCAGAATAGAGCAGAAGCAGTGAAAAAATACTTTAGATTGCCTAAAATATAATTTCCAGACGTGACATTAATATATCTATTCAATGAAATATTATTGGAGGGGAGTAGGGGGGTGGGTGTCTGGGCTAGGGGAGGCCCTGCAACTGGGCTTTCAGTGGATGGAGTGTGGGTATCTGGGCAAGGGGGGCCTTGCGCCTGGGCTCTGTGGGGGGAGGGGTTGTGGGTGTCTGGCCACCTGGTTGGGCTCTGGAGAGAGAGGGAGCAGAGAAACAGGAACTGGGTTGTCATAGGGGTTTTCTTCAACTCTACTCCTGGGGGAATTTTTGTGTGTGTATATTGTTACAGACATACCTGCTGACAGGTATTTTGAAATAAAATTACCAAAATAATTGAAACTGACGTGATTATGTAGTGTTATTTTGACAAATAAAATTTTGCAGAATTTTAAAATATTGTGCTTATAAAATTTTTATTTTTTTGGTGCAGCATTCCCCTGGGAGTAATATAAATGCAGCACAGATTACCAAAAAAAAAAAAAAAAGTATGCTAAGTGGCCAGATGTCCAAACAAAAAGATGAAGGAAAAATACATTTTGATTAATACATTAAAACCGGGAAAGGGGAACTGGAAGGTTACTCAGTGGTAAAAGCAGATTAATGGTATACTGCACCCTAGAACGCAGCAGTAAGAAGTTATCTGAGAAAGTACAAGTGGACTGAGAAACGATACTTTAATTTACTACTTATTTAAAAAAATGCAAGTACATATTCTGTCATAAAGCTCCTCTATCATACAGCTGCTTCAAATATCTCCTAACTCTACTGAAGCTTATTATAAATAAATGTTTCCTTTTATAACACACTAAGGTACTGCGATGTACAAAATCCTTGGCTGTTTTACAGACAATTATTTTAATAAACTGTATGTACTTAGACTGAACAAGTAAATGGATGATTCATGTATTGTATATATTTGTGCTAAGGAATTTTTATGCAGACTAAGATTCTCAACTGGTAAAAGGTAAATTTTTATCTACTCCATTTCCTCTTGTCTTCTGCATTCCCTTTTTCAGGTCAGTCATCATAGCCTATGATATTCAGACTAAGTTAATTTATATATTAGAAGTAAATACAGAGACAACATATCAGAAAAAACTGTTTCTTGACAATATTAACACTTTCAAATACAAGCTAAAATTGTCTAAGCATTACAGTTCTAAACCTAAACAACATCAAAGATTGGATAGTAACACAATCTGAGTGCAAAACTATTTACCCCATCTTTATTTTGAAGAAAGATAAACAACCTGTCCTCTTCAGCAAGCAAAATACTGGTTAGAAACAAATCTATGTAAAATGAATTCCATATTAAAGGCAACTAAAGTTCTAACAATATAGAAATTATTTTTAGAAGATTAGTTGCCATAACAACATGATCTCTGTCAGATTGTTCTTGCTCATGCTGCTGAGAAGAAAAATACAATTCAAGTGCAATAAAATCAGCAGGACTCTCATCCCCACTACATCTGAATAGTGGTTATAATTGAGTAGGTCACATCCACAAAGCCAGTAAAAAATAAAATACTTTAAATGCTAAACATTCAAAATTAGTATATGGAGAAAATATACTTGCATCTAAAAAAGACGAAGTCAAAATACAAGATAAATGCTTAGGAGAAAAGTGTTAGTGGTCCAAATGAATACAATTTAAATGTCAACCTGTGGAACACTTTGCCAGAGGATGTTGTGAAGGCAAAGACTATAACAGGGTTCAAAAAGGAACTAGATAAATTCATGGAGGATAGGTCCATCAATGGCTATTAGCCAGGATGGGCAGAGATGATGTCCCTAGCTACTGTTTGCCAGAAGCATGGGGGACAGGGAATGGATCACTTGATGATTACCTGTTCCGTTCATTCCCTCTGCGGCACCTGGCATTGGCCAGTGTCGGAACACAGGATACTGGGCTAGATGGACCTTTGGTCTGACCCAGTATGACCGTTCGTATGTTAATAAACCATTTACTGGAAAAATTTCTGCAAAACATTTTTGAAGAAGTAGTCCTCAGATATTCTAAATCAGCAGTTTTCAGAAACTAAACTACCAAACCTGCCACACATGTGTAAACTGTAGTCAATGCTCTGAATTTTTAGATCAATAAAATTTAAAACAAAAATTCTTCCATCAGTAAGCTGGAACATCTATTAAAGAAAGAAAGCAATCAGTTGAGCAAACATTTGTAACTCCTGATTGTATGTGGAACTTCCGTGTTCAACTGTTAAGGATATTTTTTTAAGGTTTCAAAAATATCCTTATCAGATAAATCCACAATATTTGCTTTAAATCCTGTTTTCTACTGTAAGTATTTGAGACTGGGGGGTGGGGGGGTGGGAGGAGGAAATCCAGTGAGACTCCTAGCCGTCACAATTTTCTGGATCATCACAATACAGTGAAAGCAGACAAGCACCAAGTTTGGCTTTCTGGCATTTCCCTAGATTCTTTTCCCAATGCATGGGTTGATCATAATTATTATGAATTCAATGAGACTCTCAAAAGCCATGTACAGAAAACAAGATTAAACCAAAAAAAGTTCTATCAATAAAAAACTTCTTTCCAAAACATTCTCAAAGAATTCTACTATAGAACTGTCGGAAGCAAAATACAGCTTATTGTATTATGTGTTGGCTATACCTATATTAAATGCTTACACCAAGGCATTCTATTAAGTCATCTTAACCCATCAACATTAATAGTTACTCAGACCTTGAACTGGGCTAGTATGCAGCACTATTGCACATCAGCACCTCTCCCAACTCACTTCTTGTTTTCCAGAGTCTCTGCTTTCATCTTTTAAAAGCTGAAGACTCTGGGCACTATAGTTGCAAAGAAAAGCTTGACAATGCAAACTAAAAGTACCCAGTGCAATAATGTGTACTAGAGTTTGCAGAGAGGCTGAAATAATAGCTTCAAGAAGTCTGAACTACCCAGTTTTCCTAAATGAGTGCTAACTCAGATGCCAATGTTAGGTGGTTCTTTGGTCAAAGTATATAGTGAAGTATATTGTGAAGATCTACTCTATGTATTCTGCGTGATAGTTTATTTAAGAGCCAAGTATGGGTGGGTATGGGAGAATACCACCATTTATTTTTACCCTAATCAAGTAGAAGCAAAACCCAAAGCAATCAGCAGGATATCTGAGCCCCAACACAGAGAATCCAAGACTGAAGAGTCTAGCAGAGCCCATGGGTGTATTCAAATTCAGGTCAATGAGTCGAGCCCAGAAAATCTTATATTTATAAAATATTTGAGCATTTGTAGGATATACTGAGATGGTATCCCATTCTGGCATCTTAAGAAGGTGGAACTTATTCTGGGGACAAACACTTTCACCTAATTTGACCCAGGTCACAAAATAATGCTGTTTATAAGGCATGCTTCCCCTATCCATCTTCTTGTGTCAGCACTGGTAAATTCAAAGTAAAAATTTCAACCTGAACGGGAAGGGAGAAAAAAGGGGCAAGACCACAACAAAGTTCCGACATTAGGAACTTCAGAGTTATTCTTAATGACAGTGCATTCACAAAGGTAGAAGACAAGTCAAGGATGCTTCATTTAAGAGAGAAGCACAGGCAGAAACTCTTTCAGAGACTTGTTGACTCATGTCCAAAGACAATGAGGCACTGATGCTTGTGATAGTAAATTTAAACGCTAACTTTTGTATGGAAAAAATTCAACCCTACAGAGGCAACAAAATTCCTAAATACAACACCATAGCCGTAACAAAATCTACATGTTCTGAACTGGGAACAGGTTCAGATACTATCACCAATATTCAAATCCCTTAATGAAAGTGCTCTTAAAATTAAATGTGATTTCCTCAATCATTACCCTGTGATGGGAAGAAAAAAAAAAAAGTGTTTTAGATCCCACTGTCTGTGTAAGCGCTAGTGGAGAAAAATGATCGTTGATTTGGAATTATATGGAAAGCTATTGCAAACTCATGTCAATTATTGATAAGCATGCTTTGTGCTTAGTAATATTTTTAAGAAACCTTCTCACCCCTCCCCACGCAGGCTTTATGTATACATGGATATGTATCCCTATTTTTCAACCTTCCCTTCCACAGCCTGTGCAAGCTTTTACATCACAGAAAAAATATGCCAAGATTGGAACACAAACTCCAGTGCTTCATTCTGCAAATTCATGGATTATTTTAGATGGCCGTAAATCTATTTTTGCTGATTTTGAAGAAGTCAAATGCAAAGATTGTGGCCTCAAAAACTAAAGGTTGAAGAACTCAATACAACTGATGATCACCTCAAACTCTAACCTCAGAGTTTTTCATAGATTCCAAGGCCAAAAGGGACAAAATAATTCCTAGAGGATCTCTTTTAGAAAAAACATGCAATCTTCATTATAAATTGTCATTGATGTATAATCCACCAGGATCCTTGGTAAATTGCTTTAATTAGGCAGACTTCTGACAACATTTTTCTGGCTCAATAACATTTTAGTTGGTTTATATGTACACCTTTACTAAATTTGAAAACATTTTATAATTGCAAGCCTATGTAATTATATGATTCTTGAATTTTCACTGTAAAAAAGGCTATGTTTCAGAATTATTTGCTAGCATAACAGTTTTTTGGATGGTTCAGCAATCACCCCCCTTTCCCCTCTCACCCCCCCCAAAATCACTTACACTTCCCCTTTAAGAAACTGATCTAAACCTTGAAAAAACAAATTTTGTCAAGGGTATTGTTAACACATGTATATTATTTAAGTGAGTGGGAGATTAGATCTTTAGAATGTTAAATTAGATCTTTTTGTCTATATAGTAAAATGCATTGAATTAGGATTTATATTCTACAGAGTAGATTTCTTTCCACAAATGGGAATTTACTAGGCTGTTAACTAGGCTACATTTCAACCTTCTGTAAGTAAACTTTAACACAGGGGACAAACACTAAAGAAGCTTGAGCAAATGCTCAATTATTTAAGAAAATAACATTTCTCTTGCTAGTGCACACAAATATAATGAAGTAACCAATCTTCTACAATGATGCAACACAGGAAGTGTGCACTGAACAAAAGTTTCATTTGTCTTACCTTCTGGGGCATCTGCATCACAGACTTTAGGCACGTATGTTGTAACATTCCCTGGCTGGCCATCAACAAGTGTCACATTATGCTGCATGAAGAATATGTAATGTCAGAAAAGAACATTTTATATAGGTGAATATATTATGCAATGTGGTGTTTTCTGAAGCATATAAATCTTGCAAGAAATCATTTTGACACAACAGCTATATTTTATAGATGTTTTAAATTTCACTTGCAAGAAAAAAGGTTTAAAAAATTCTTGCAGTACATCTTTAATCTTTGCATGCCATTGATTATTTTCAATACTTTACAGGTTCTGAAGTGTTACAGAATAATTTCATAGTATAAAAATGCTCCAAAAGATTATCTTTTTCATAATTAAGCTTTAGTTGATGACATTCTAACAAACCCTTTAAAATGATAAACAAGTTTGACTGTACATACAGGGACCTGACAAACATACAGTTGTATGAGCTAAAGGTGTTGGATCACATGATGGATTGAAAGATCCAGCTAGGCACTGTGGAAGTGTTATCTACTTTATTCTAGCCATGGGTACACCAGAGCAGTATTGCTCTAAGATGCCGCTATGTATGCGGCATAAAATTGCATTAGCTCTTTTCGGTGCCATAGTACATCTCAAACGTGGGTCTAATTTGCTGCCCATTACTGCTTCTATGTCTTTCAGCATTACTTCCCAGATTTCTCCCTCCCACTTAATATCTATATTTCAAATTATTTTCCACCAGATTACTTATTTGGTATTTTTTAAAGCTAAACTTTATTTGCTTATTTCATGCCCAGACATCTGATTTCCCCACTTCCCTTGATCGTTCTTGCATGTCTTGATGGTTGTTTTCAACTAAAATGAACATGTGCCGGTCAACTGGGAGTGTCATGGTCACTTTCACAAAAGAGGCATTTGTTCTTTTTTTTTTTTTTTTTAATAAACCTTTGCAGATTGACCTCCTGAAGGAATTATCAGTCAGCTGATCCAGTGAAAATGACAGCAGCCTAACTGAATGTACACCTCTACATCACCTCCAGATCAGGCTTCTCATGTTATCTTTGCCCCTGCAACACCACCAGGCCTCAAATAAGGCCTCCACTAAAAATCGAGACAGGCATTTCCTGAGACTGCAAGAAGTAAGGAAGTTACAAGGATAAAGAGGAGAAAGATGGGGCAATGGGCAGAAGAAGAGTGCCCTCCTTCTCTGGTTCCAAAAGCCCAGCAGTACATTTCTCCCTAGTATCCACCACAAGCATCCCACCCTCCACTCAGATGATAGGTATCCAGTTCTTCCTCACTATTCAAGGAAACAACAGCCTATTCACATTATTTCCACCCATTATGTCTGATTCATAAATGATGCCAGCCTCAATATTCTGTTCATTCACTTCTTCCGCAACTTATTTAGTTTTTTGCACTTTCTTCCCCACTGACTCCTACACATGGAACACCCTACCTGAACTAATCCACAAGGACAATACTCTTTCTTATTTTGTTATTTCCTAATAGTCCACATAACACTTACAAGATGAGAGCTAATTAAGACGTGTTGATTTTATTCCAGATTTTTCTACTTTTATTACACCACGTTGTGCACCAGTCTTTACTGAGAAGTTCATTCTCTGAATGAACATACTGATGTTACTCAAGTCTTTCAACAGCTTAAAACCATTATTGCCTCATTAGGCTCCTTGTGGAATGGATCATATCTTTTTATCTGTGCTGGGAAGCTTCTCAGTTGCTTTTGTATATTGTATTTTTATCATTTCTTCTAAACACCTCCTAATTTAGGGTCTAAAATTTATTTCATTATGTAAGACCAAGCCTAATAATAAACCAAGCAATACCCTTGCTAGAAACTATCCCCCTTTATACCACCATTTTTATTAGATTTTGCTTACTATCCCTTTAGTCAATCGTCAAGCTCTTAGAGGATATTCATACTTTCAAGCCAATATGAATTAAATCTTAGTTCCACAAGACAGAGTTCAAATTCTATTTCAATAGTAAAATGTAAGCATATTAAAGATGCTACTTTTTTCCAATCAATTAATTTTGCATTTCTATCTAAAAAAATCCAGTTTGTCTGGCAAATTTTATTCTTCATTATTTATTGAGTACTCAGAATTCTACTGGACACTTCATAGATCATAGAATAGATGTTGTCCTTGCTCTGAAAAGCTTACAATCTAAACGAAAACAGGATGAAAAGGAGTGGGTTAAGAGACAAGAATGCAGAGGTTGCAGTTAAAGATAATTTACTTACTTAAACTGCATGTAACTTGGTTGATTTTTTAAAAAACATTAACTGAAAGCTTAAAAGGGGTTTCTTTTATTGGCAAGGCATAGGCTGATGAGTGTATTTCTAAGGGCAGAAGGCAGGTGGAAAAGCATGGTAAATCGGAGATAAAGAAGCAGGAAGCAGAGGAATGTGCAGGTGGAAAAAGGAGGAAATGAGGGCAGAGAAGAAAACTAAGAAGTGGAAAGCAATATCATCTTAGAGTAATGGACTGTACTATACTGACATCACAAGGGTCTAGGGGCTTTGAAAGCATACTGGAGTATGTGTGCCTCCACCAGGGGTTTACATGGCTTACTCACCTCAGAATGTGCTTCTCTTCCCCCAAGGTAATGTAGGTATGAGAGAAGAAGCCCAGATAAAAGACTTCATAAGATTTTGTAAAAAGCAACAGAGGGTCCTGTGGCACTACTTCATAAGATTTTGTTCATTCTAAAAGTTTAGCTCCCCCCTGGTATTGAAAATAGATTAAATGGCAATTGCTAGAATTGCACTTCTTTTTTGAAGATCAGTGCTACATTGGTTTTCTCCAGTATTCTGGGACCTTTCAACATCCCTGAGTTTTTAAAAGTAACATTAGTCAGTGGTATAGTCAGGAAATGTGGATTCAATTCCTGACCCTGTCACATATTTTGCATTAGTCCCGGTCCAATGCTTTAACCACAAGGCCATCTTTCCCTCCTAATCAATCCTCTTCCTTTTTACTGTAAAGAAAATTGCACAAGCCATTGCTTCCACTTCAAGATACTTTTGTCTCTTAAGGTTTTAAGGTTTTGAACATTAAAAAGGATAGGAAGTTGAAGAATCAAAAGTTACAGAATTGCTGAACGTGTCTACGGAAATATTGTTTCCCAATAGGGATATTTACAGATTAATTGGAATTTGAAAGCATAGGAAGAAAGATTACAATGGAGAAATGGGAACAGCAAATTAACTCCAGTATACACATGAAAACACACTTAAAATTGAATTCTGATTTCTACATAAGCAGGGTACTAAGAACAGATTAAACTCACAGAACAAATTAATTTTTACAATATGCAAGAAACACCAGCAGAAGTTTAAAAAAATACTTCAACCACAGCTAAGAAAAAGCAGGGAATATAATTCTCAGTTTTGACTTTTATATTCAAGGCTCATGTAGTAACCAATTTAGTTTTCAATTATTTAAATTACACCACCTTATGCACGCGAAAGCTTTTTGAAGACATGTTAAGAACTGCTGAAAATTGGCAACTGCTTGCATGTCAATGTATCCATACAATCAAATTTCAGCTGGGAAAAACCCTAGCTCATGCCATTGCCAGTACAGGACAGTTTCCTACATATATCTTTTCAAAGGCTGTCTTAATTGAGAGATGAAACAGGAAACATTCTCCAATTGGTTCAGAGGAGTTTCACAAGCTAATTACATATAAAATTTAGGTCCCATGTAGGAATGGATTCTCTAACCAAAAGACAGATCTGTTCAATAACCTTTTAACTAAATTATAGCTGGATACATTATTTTGATCAACTGGAGATGTACTTTTACTGACAGTATGGAAAATCCCAAGCATATCACATGAAGTAAGTACACAAGTATAGAATTAAATGGGAACTGAAGCTGGGTTTATGTTATTGCTGGTTGCCCACAAAGAGAACCTTTTCCACTTACAATCATAACAGGCAAGTTGATTGCTTTAATAGAATCTCCTGGACCTTTTCCAAACAGGACAGTTCTAGATCTGTCAAATCTATAGCCCATGCTGTCAAGTGGAGAGAGTCTGTGTCCATATGGGAATTCTGGCCTCTCTACTGGGGACAACAGGTCTGAAATTATGTGTTCGGGGGTGCAGGGGAGGAGAGAGTAACTCCTTGCAACTCTTGCAGGACATCAGAGAGACACTTATCTTATCTAGGCCTTGGAATCACAATAACCTTGGCTTTCCTCTTGTCTGGTTCTCCTGACTTAGAAAAAGTCCCCATTTACTCTAGGAGAAACCCACCTATTATGGGCTGATTAGCTGCTCCTATTCTGAAGCAAAACCTCTAACATTTGGTGTTGCGTCTTGTTGCATGTCGGTCCATCTCCACATATACCCATAGGGAGATGTTTGCTACTGAGTTCTTGAGTGACAACAAATGTTGATTGTGTAAGTCACTGCTCAGCTGATCTACCAGTAATATAGTCCTTCCCTGCAACCAAATGGATAAATTTGGCTACCAAATGGATAAATTTCATGTACTGTGTACTATGGACCATCCAACAGAGCTATGGCCTCTCTGCATAGCTAGCTGGAAGGTGCTCCCCTTAATTGTTCACATAAGACATCTGCAATGTTGTCAGTAAGTACTTGATTCACTCTGCCAGTAGAAGATGGAGAAAGGTCTTGAGAGCCCAATATAAAGGCCTTAATTCTAGATGGTGACATGAAGTTTTTTCTTCCCAGAAATTCATGTGACTGAGTTTACAAATCCTCAGAATAGCTACACCAGCCTAGAATGTAAGTGTCAGAGGCGACTGGGACTGACGGAGCTGGAAAGTTGAAAGCATCTCCTTCCAGGGCAGAGAGATGCTGAGTCTACCATGTAAGGGATAGGAATACATCCCTGGCTGTATAAATTTCAAAATATTGCTGTATTTGGCTAGCATGACATGACATACTAAAGTACATATGCTGCCAAAACCATAAGGCTCATCAGCTTGAGAAAGAACATCTTTAACATGAATTCTCTTGTAGTAATTTTATTGCTGAAAGGATTTTTAAATTTCTTTGTTCTGGAAGAAAAGTACTGCCTTTTTAAGAATTCAGAATTGTCTCAATAAAAAAGTATTACTTGGGCTAGACTCTAAGGCATCTAACAAGGAACTAAGGTCTCCCAGGTAGTTGCTCTTTGTTGGCAAACAAATTTATAAGACAACCGCATTTGCTGAACAAAAAAATCAGATGACTTTCAGTGACCAGTGAGTGGACCCTATTGATTGCAGCTCAGGTCATCTGCAAATGTGTTGGCTCCCTGCTAGACGAAAGACAATAGGAAAAATATGATCTATTCTTCTCCATTACTAGAGAACATTTACCATGTGACACTAAGGCCTTGTGAATAACGTAGGTGGAGTTGACATAACTTAGGTCGACTTACCGCGGTGTCTACACCATGCTGCGTTGATGGGAGACGCTCTCCCATCGACTTACCTTACTCTGCTCGTTCCGGTGGAGTACCGGAGTCGACTGGAGAGTGCTCTGCAGTTGATTTAGTGCATCTTCACTAGACCTGCTAAATCAACCTCTGCTGAATCAATCGCAGCAGCGTTGATCCCCAGTAAGTGTAGACAAGGCCTCAGGTACTGCTGCATTGACTCCACTATGCACCCAGACAGTACTGTCCTGGGAGTGAGGCAGGAGTACAGGTGAACTGTGAGAGCAATGATATTGGACTTGGGAATTCAGAGGGCATATATGTCAGAGGGTCTGCTGGGGTGGGGCAGAGACATACACTGGTCAGTGAGATGTAGTTGAGCAACTACAACTAAGCTAGGTGGTTGAGCCTCTGAAAGGCAGCAATTCCTTAACGGGTCTTTTATCCTCAATGGCCTAACTCCTAGAAAAAGCGGTAAGTCTAAATCTTATTGTACATGCAGGTAATCCAAAGCTAAGGTTAAACTTTAAATAAATCTAAGCATGTTATGGTATACAAAAGTACTCTTATGACACCCAAACATCTATCCCTTTCCCATCATGATACCATGTGGGGGAGGAGGAAGGAGAAAATCTGGAAAAGAATTAGTGTGTTTAAAATTAGTTTAATACTTTCTAGTACTTGTAATTACACACTTGATTAAACACAATGTATGGTGTTGCATGATGATACTTAAGCTTGTTTGGGTGCCCTAAATAAGCAATTCCATACCATAACATATTTGGATTTTTTTTTAAGTTTAACATTGATTCTGATTTTCCTAGGTAACTATCCATAGATTCATAGACCTGTATATTTTAAGGTCAGAAAGGACAGCTGTAATCATCTAGTCTGACCTCCTTCTCTAACACAGACCACAGGACTTACCTACATTAACTCCCACTTCAAGATCAATAGCGGTGATTGAAGTAGTGCATCCCATTTAGAAAAACATCCAATCTTGATCTAAACATTTCCAGTGATGGAAAATCTACCATAACCCTTGATAAACTGCTAATAGTTAATTATCCTCACTGTTAAAAATCTGTGACTTATTTCTACTCTTAATTTGTCTATCTTCAACTTCTGGCCATTGGATATGGTCATCACTTCAATCTAGCAGACAAAGGTACCTCTATTATTAAATTTCTGTTCCTCACATAAGTACTGATCAAATCACCCCTTAAACTTGTGTTTGATAGATTGAGGTCCTTGAGTCTCACTACAAAGTATGTTTTTCAATACTTTAATCATTCTTGTGACTCTTCTCTGAACACTCTCCAATTTTGGAACATCTTTTTTGAATTATGGACACCAGAACAGGACACAGAATTCCAGCAGCTGTTACAAATAGTGTCTAATACAAAGGACACAGCCTCTACTCCTACATGAGATTCTCCTGATTATATATCCAAGACAATGCAATGCTTTTGGCTATAGGGTTGGTCTGGGAGCTCATGTTCAGCTGATAATCCTCCATGACCTCAAAATCATCTCTAGAGCCACTGCTTCCGAGAACAAAAGTCAAAATCCTATAAGCAAGGCCTATATTTTCCCCCCTAGATATATGACTTTACACTTGGTTGTATTAAAAACGCATAGTGTTTGCTTGAACCCATTTTACCAAGCAATCTAGATTATTCAGTATCAGTGAACTGCCCTTTTCATTATTAACCACTCCTCTTATTTTTGTGTCATCTGCAAACTCTAATGGATTTTATTTTCTTCCATGTCATTGATAAAATGTTAAATAACATGGGACCAAGAACCAATCCCTGTGGGACCCAACTAAAAGCACTCTCACTGATTCCCTGCTTACAATTACATTGAGACTTATCAGTTTTCAGTACATTTAATGTGTGCCATGTTTATTTGTATCATTTTAGTTTCTTAATCAAAATGTTGTGCAGTACTATTACTTTTATCACCCAGACTTGTAATCTCATGAATATATATATATAATCTCAAGTTAGTTTAACAGGTTCTATTTCCCATAAACCCACGTTGATTGACATTAATTATATTACTCTCAATTCTTCATTGAACTGAGGCCCGTATCAGACATTCTAATATTTTGTCGAGTTTCAGTATCAGGTTAGCAGGCTTATAATTACCCAGGTCACCTCATTTACACTTTTAAATATTGGCACAACAGTAGCATTCTTCCACTCCTTTGAAATTTCCAGGTTTCCAAGACTTATTGAAAATAAACATTTATGGGTCAGAGACCTCCTCAGCCAGCTTTTTTAAAACTCTCTGATGCAAGTTATCTGGATTTGCTGATTTTAAAATTTCTAGCTTTAGTAGCTGCTGTTGAGCATCCTCTTGCGTTAGAATGAAAAGTATTATATTCATATCACATGATGATCAGTAACGACTTGGGTCTTCTCCAAACACTTTAAAGAGATTGCTGCACACTTCTGCTTTTTCGCATTGACAAGTCTAACAATTCCCACTAGTATTGGGATTCCATCTGTTCCTAATATACTTAAATTCCTTACCATCTTTAACTTGGCCGTCCATAGATTTCTCAAAGTGTCCATTTGCTTCCCTTATTGATTTTGGACAATTCCCAACTTCTAATTTACAGTTATTTCTCTCACCTACCCCATTTCCCCATGTTATACATTTTGGGTTTAATGGCTGCTTTCACCTAAACCAGGCTGTCTTAACCAGTGTAATGTTTTCTCTCAATTTTGGGGCAGACTTTTTGGGCACCTAGTCAAAAAGTTTTTTTTACAGTTCCCAACTGTTTACATTTTTGTGTTTAAATTCTTTCTCCCAGCTCCTTCGGCTCAGAATTGTTTTCAACTTTGTGAAATTGGCCCTTTTAAATCACCAAGTGCATATTACTAGTTTGGACTTTAAATGTGGTATGTGCAAACAGAGCAACTGAGTCATGATCACATGCACCTAAGCAACTACTGATTTTTAATTCAGAGATCAATTCCTCTATGTCTGTCAATATCAGGTCTAATGCATGTTGGATGCAATAGTTTTGAATTAGGAAATTGACATTTAAGTTTTGGAAACTCCAAGGACATATTAGTACTGGTAGAATGAGACCTTCAGCATATGTCACTCAGATTGAAGTTCCAGATGATTACGTACCTTTTTTCTTAAAAATATGAAGTGCAAGAATCAAAACTGATTTAAAATAGAAAAAGGTAGGGTATGGAACAGAAACAGCAAAACTTAAATATAACAAAATACAGGGATGCAAGAGTTAAAAGAAGCAGTAGTTAAAATTAACGGAAAAGTTTAATGTTAATTATAAACTAATACTGTAGAAAAACGCTAAGGTTAAGTAGGACATTTACAGGATAAAAGTAAGTTTTGGAATAATTTAAAAAAATAGACAAAGGTTTAAAAAACTTTTTTTTGTAAACTGAACTATCACAACATATGCCCCCCCATTGCTCTAACTACCTTGTATTTTATTATTCCTTCCACTTCTGTGTTTTTGTTTTTAGATTAGCAAGCTGTCTGGGGCAGCCACTGTCTGTTACTATGAGTTTATACAGAAACTTCCACAATGGGACCCTATTCCTGATTGGGGAGCTTGGCCATTATCAGAATATAACGAAAATAATAAAAAGCAGTTCCTGTGCTGAGGGAGCATAAGGTGTACTGGAAGCTAGCAGCAACAACTGTAATTTCCTTCTAGATGGGGGCAGGACCAGGTCTCTCTACAGCTCTACACAGAAACTACACGCTGCATTTTGTAAAAGGATGCAACACAGTTTCTCCGGCTGCACTCCTCCAAAATATCCAGAGGCACAATAACTCTAGGAGATTCTTATGGATGTATCCCTTCAAAAATAGGTATGTAGCAGGGCTGTGCTTTGCCTCACCCCATATATGCAATTCTAATACTTCTTTAAAACAAGGTAAGTTATATATATCCTTATGAAAGGAAAAGTCTCACCTGAACCAGGTATTTTTGGCTTCCATACATGACATACTGAGGTGCAAGACTGTAGATCATATAACTTGTGTGAAGAACAATCAACAGAAGTATCATACAGAGAAATAAGAGTGCTTGAGGCCGAGTTTTACCTCTTCTAATCTTATACAACTAAAAAAAACCACAAAACAGAAAACGTACAAAATTAGATCATAATTGTTTCTTTAGGTTATCAAGCTTGATATCTATTAAAGGACATTGCTTTTAAACTAGATATTTATATTATTTTCCCAATTACATCCTAAAACAGTAGAAATATATTCAAAAAACCTCTCCCCCAAGGCATAGCTGTAAATGTAAAAGCCTCTACATATACCATACAAATGATCAAGCTTCAGAGAAGGAATTAAGGGCTGTTTGCAGATCCTCCTTTGAGTGTGCAACTACAGCACAATCATCTGGATACTGGCGATCAGTTATTGTTGCCGATATTACATTAGTTCGAGCACAGAGATGGGAAAAGTTAAAGAGATTGCTGTCAATCTGATATTCTTTTACACCAGTTCAGATGACAGAGGTAGAGCCACTGCGCAGGATGGAGGCAGTCATCTGGTCATAGAGGAGTCTTAGAACAGTGATAAATTTGCTTGGGCAGCCAAATTTGACATGATTTTCAACAGAGCCTCACAGTTGACAGAGTCAAAGGCTTTGGTCATATTGATAAAGGCCATATACAGCTACTGGTATTGTTGACACTTTTCCTGGATCTGCCTAGCTGCGAAAATCATGTTGCTTGTGCCTCGTGATGGTCTGAAGCCACACTGGGACTCTGGAAGTACTTCCTCTGCAAGAGGGAGCAGGCGATTCAGTCAGATTCTAGCAAGAATCTTCCCAATGATGGAGGAGGAGGAGGACAATGCCTCGATAGTTGTCATAACTGGCCTCGTCTTCCTTTTTGAAAATGGGGATGATGTTAGCATTATATAAGACAGCAAGGATTTCTTTGATACGCCAGATTTTGAGGAGCAGCAAGTGAAGCTTGTTAGCCAGTGCTTCTCCCCCAACTTTCAGTACTTCAACTGGTATGCCATCAGGACCTGGTGCTTTATTGTTCTTCAATTGTTTAATTGCTTTGTAGACCTCCTCAGGTGTTGATGGGTTGGTAAGAGATTCCCAGATTGGGTGCCGAGAGATGGAGTTGATGGTGTGAGTCACAGTCGATTCTTGATTTAGAAGCTTTTGGTAGTGTTCCTTCCAGAGAACTTTGATGGCTTTGTTATCTTTAAGAAGAGTACTACCATCTTCAGATCTCAGAGGTGAGAGGCCACATGAGCTTGGTCCATACAGGGTCTTAGTCTCTCAAAAAAACCTCTGCATATCATGTCAGTCATTGAATGTTTGGATTTCTTTTGCTATGTCCTCCCACCATTTGTTTTTGATTTCTCAGATCCTCCTTTGAACTTCAGCTTTGAGCTGATGGAAAGAGCTCTGCTTCCGACTGGATAGTGGTTGGTTTTGCCAGTCGCAGAAAGCTTTTCTCTTCTGTTCCAAAAGGGCTGTAATCTCAATGTTACTGTTATCAAATCAGTCCTGATGGCAGCAAACACCCCTTTAATTGCTTCTATGAAATTTACAAAAGCCTAGGGCTACTCTGAACATCGGCAAAACAAAAGTTCTCCACCAGCCAGTCCCTGGTCAATCATCAGACCCAGCAAGGAAGATCTACATCGACAAAGAAGAACTGGAAAATGTAGAATACTTTGCCTATCTTGGCAGCCATCTCTTGCAGAGGACAGACAGATGTCGAGATTCAGCACAGAATTCAATGTGCCAGCCTTGCCTTTGGCCAACTGTCTTGCCGGGTGTTCAACAATCACAACATCGGAACAGATATTAGACTCTAAATTTATAAAATGATGGTAATCCCAACTCTCCTCTATGGCTGAGAGACTTGGGTGACCTATTGAAAATACATGAGAAACCTGGAACGCCAGCACGAGTACTTTCTTCGGAAGATCCTCAATGTAAAGTGGGAGGATCATCAAACCAATATCAGTGTCCTCACAGAGGCCAACATCTTCAATGCTGATCCCCTGATTATCCAGGATCAGCTGAGGTGGAGTGGGCACTGTGTGCACATGCCTGATGAACGCTTACCAAAACAACTGCTGTATGCCCAACTCACCAAAGGAAGGAAGGAAACGGGGAGGCCAAAAGGAACATTTAAAAGACATCCTCAAGATAAACATCAAGAGATATGGCATCGACACCACACACTGGGAGACAGCAGCCCAGGATAGGGGTAGCTGGCCAAGACTTGCCAGAGAGGAAACGTCCACTTTTGAGGAAAATCGCCTTGACCTGGTCACAGAAAAACACCAGAAAAGTAAGGAAAGACAACTGTCACGCACCAGTCGCGGGCCGACTCTGTCTTCCAACACCATCTGCAATGTCTGCCAAGGATGGAACTCATTCACCAAAGGACCCAAGAAAAATAAAAGCTGTGAAAGATCATGCTCGACCTCTGGAGATCACTGATGACAAATGATCAAACCCTATCAACAATATTTTACAAAATATCCTATGATCTAAGATCTCTAACTTCAAAATTGGCAGTTTTCCTTATTCCAAATGACTGCACCACCTCATTTTATTTTCAGTGGGGCTGATGCCAAACTATCCTCATTCAAGAAGGTTGCCTACAGGCGCTACATGTGGCAATGGGACTGCCCTTAGTAAAGATGGCGACTCCCTGGACTTCAAGGTTAGCGACTTGGACAGGAAACTGAGGAGACGGGAGAATGTGGAGTTCAGGAGAAGATCTGGGACTGGAGACAGGAGACCATGGGGGAGGAGACCGAGTGGACAAGTGACAATGTGGGGAGGGAAAACAGATAGGATAATGGTAAGGGAGAAGGAGAATAGACGGGTAGCTCCTCCACTCTCAACGTTAGGAAAGGGTAAGGGGAGTCTTCTTCTAAGCAACCAATTGTTGCAGGCACATTTAAAGGTTGAATTTTGACCCTGAAATGTGCTCACACTTTGTGGGCAGGTGACTTCCACCTTCAAGGCTCAAAAACCAGAAACCAAAAAACCCACACACATTCAGTCTTCCACACCCCTACACTCCACCTCACACATAAATCAGGATATTTGAACACTTAAGGGTGGCAATACATTGAACGTGCTGCTTCCATAAAGCTCTCAGACTCTGCTGGCTTAATACCTGCAATTTTGTCTCGAGTTGAAACCGCCTGCCTTCCTTTAACTAGGCCACGAGGCCAAAATACAATCTAGCTTTTCAAAACATGGTAGACGCCCTTAAAACTCTTGCTAAAACAATTGATTGTAATATTGTTTAAAAAGAATACTTGCTTCACACCATTTTAGCTTTTAGAACATGGTAGAGAGAAAATTCTGCAAAGTCCTTTTGTATCTGTTACGTACATTTTAAATATTTTTATATAGTAATTTATAAATGTTACATTTTAGTAAATAAGTAATATTTACCCTTATCCAAAAGAACCATATACCCATGTTTCGAATCCCTGCCATTGAAGTGAAGATAAAATACATAATAATTGTTGTAATGAGGATATAATCCAGTGGAAAAACCTAAAAGAGAAGAATATTAATATATAAAAACTGAAAAAAGAAATGAAAACAGTAACATAACAAATACTCAACACCAATCAAATTACAGGAGTGGCTGATCATCTAATTTTAAAAACAGGTTTCTTAGCACAATGGGATATTGTATATATCAGAACTTCTCATTGTAATAGTGTTTGAGGTGGTAAGGGAAGGAAAACTGCCCGATTTAAAACTTAAGACAGTTAATTACAAATAGAGCTGAAACAATTAACAGTTCAATTTAGAAAAGAGATTGAATAGCTTTGTGAATTTTTTTCCAAACTTCACCTCAATTTGAATTAGATATTGCTTCATTCAAATTTCAAAAGTTGGGCTAGACTATTTAGTTCCACTGACAGCAAAGTCCAGAGTTAGAATAGCGCACGAGGCCTCTTTCAAATGAGTTAATATAAGAGATATAACATTCATATATCATTTCTAGAGTAAAGTCAAAATTAATATAAACCTTTTATTAAAAAAACTACACAAAACGTATGTCACTTACATAGCATTTTTAAAGAAAGTACTGTTGTGAGCATTATTTAGTAGGGATCTGATGGTTAATTCTAGTTAATAAATAATATTCATAGGGAAAACATGGCATGCCCCCAGCATCTTAATGTTGATGTAGTATTTAGTTCTTTCTCCAGTCATCCTCTTGGTACAGTTTATCCTGTCACTTTAGTATTTCCAAAATTTGTCCTTTTCCTTTTTTCCTTACTGTTAACACTTTGTTTATATCCTGGTTATCTATTGCCTTAATTACTATGATCTCTTATGTGACTTAAGTGCTATTTTCGCAGAAGTCTGCCCACAATGTTTAGTCCTATGTCTTTTTTTTTAAAAAAGGAGAAAATAGACAATATAATGGACTCTAAAAGTGACTATTAAAAATGTAAAATAACTCCATACAAGTATTTGTATGATGCATGTTTATCTTCATTCTAGAGGGGATGGATCCTCAAGTACTCCAACCCAACATACACCTTGGTTAGGTAGCCACAATCTTCTGGGCCTGGTTTTCAGAGCGTGGATTGATGCCTAACACTCTGGAAATTAGCTTCCTTTAAAGTTGCCCTAGTTTGGGTATACAGAACAGAGGCAACCCAAATCACTAGTGACAATCTTCTTTGCCTCTGTTGAAGTCCAGGGCACAACCACCCCAAGTGGGATAATCTTTTTCATCCCATCACCACTGAGTTCAGCAGCCACAAGTTATTCAAAAGTCACATGCTATGTTGACTCTCGGGCACTGTTTTTCTTCCCTCACACAAGAGCTTTATAGTTGCCAGCACATTGCAGAAACTGAGAAAGAGAATGGTGAGGCAACAGTGCTGATTAAAAACCTTTTGCTTTTACCAATACATATAGTTAGTTTTTTTCATTGAATTTTATGTGGGCGATTACAACTTGCCTTTTGGTAGGCTACCAGAATAAGAATACCATATATCAGACCAATAAATCAGTTTACTACTGAATACTTGTAAAGGATTTTTTTTTTTTTTGAGATATCTGTAACACACACACACACACAAACACTAGAGTCTACTCTAACTTTTTATACATATACACTTCCACACATTGTGGGGTTTTTTGTTTTTTCATCAAAGAGAATGGTTACTTACCCTACAATACAATGGTTCTTTGAGGTGTGTTTTCCACTTCTGCTGTGCACATGCCCTATGCGTGAGATCAGATTATTTTGAAATAATGTCTGTTGGAGCGATGCCTTTGTCCCTGTGAGACCTTTCCAGCTACCACAGCTGAGAGTAAAAGGGATGAAGCTATCTCAAGATGCCTCTCTTCCCTTCACAAATAAAAAAAATCCCAGTTTCAGGGATTAGAAATAGCAGGGATGGAAGCTGGGTCATGGAATACGTGTGGACAACACATTTTGAAGAATCACAATTACAGTAAATAACCGTTCTCTCCTTCAAGTGAGTGAACCATACAGATTCCACTCTTGGTTACTAGCGAGCAGTATCCCGTCCTTAGTGGCTTGTAAGAGGCTTTCCTACTGAAATATCAACTGAAGGACTGCTTTACCAAAGCTTGCATCTGATCTTGAGGCCTGCAGCAAAGCACAGTGAGTGTTGAAGTTACAGACTGAACTCCATGTCACTGCTCTACAAATCTCAGGCAGAGCGACATTATTCAAAGAAGCTGTGGAGGTCACTTGAGTTGAGTGAAATGGGACCTGATGGTCTGGGTGGATTTTTTTTTTTCCTGAGATGTAGCAGGTATGTTTAAAGTCTGAAACCCACTTTAGACAGCCTCTGCAATATCTGGGTATCAGTTGTCCTCATTTGTTCTGCAAATGCAACACAGTCTTGGTGAGGTTCTGATTGATGTAGTTCTGTCTAGGTTAAAAAGAAAGAAGAAAGAAGGACAGAGCTATAACCACATCCAGGTATGAAGTTTTGCTTTGATCAGTGAAGAATGAAGCTTAAGAAAAAAAGACTGGTAGATGAACAGACTGGTTAATGTGAAAGCCTGAAACAACCTTAGGCAGGAACTTAGAAAGCAACCTCAAGGTGACCTTGTTCTTGTGAATGATAGTATAGGAAGTCCTTGTCCCAAGGACCTGAATTTCCCCTATTCTCCTGGCTAATCTTATGGGCTTTAGGAAGGTTGTCTTTATGGAAAGGGGATAAAAGAGGCAGGTAAGTCATGGACTTCAAGAGAAGCCCTATTAAGCCAGCAAGTACCACACCTTGAAAGCCCCAGGAGAAGGGATTTGTTTGACTGGCAGAAAGGCATGGATCAGTCCTTTAAGGAATCTTGTCATGGTGGGGTGATGGACCATAGTGTGACCCCGCACCAGGGAACGATTTGCTGAGGTTGCAGCCAGATTAATAGAGCCCTGCAAATCCATGGATGCAGCTCAAGTGCACAAATTTTGTATCCACACAGGGCTCTGAGGCACACACTCACCCGAATGAAGCAGCTGTCACCCAGCCCTCAGACTCCAGCTCAGCTCTTTGAATCATGCAGCAGCGGGCTGAGATATGTGGCAATAGCCTGCTGGGCATTCTGGGAGTTGTAGTCCCCAGCTTGCTCAGATGGAGGAGGTAAACTACATCTCCCAGAAGTGATTGAGCCAAATTCCATTCTGAAAGAGGTGTGGTTGCACTTTAAACTAGCAGGTAGCAATGGCAGGCACTGTGAAGAGAGTAGTTTACTCCTGGGGGCATTCTGTGCCAAAAAATTAAAAATTCTGTACACAATATTTTAAAATTTTAACAAATAAAATTTGTTAACACACTACATAATCACACCAGTTTTAATTATTTTGGTAATTTATTTCAAAATACTTGTCCTCAAGTATGTCTGTAACGATACAGACCAGACACACACACAAATTCCCCCAGGAGTAGAGAATTAAAGAAACCCCTATGACAACCCAGTTCTTGTTTCTCTGCCCCCTTCCCCTCCCCAGAGCCCAGCCAGGGGGCCAGACACCTGTAAGCCCTCTCCCGCATAGCCCAGCTGCGGGTGCCCACCCCAGCCAATACACCCATACCCCCTTCTCCCCAGAGCCAAGTCCCAGGCCCTCACCCAGCCCAGATACCTGCAGTCGCTCCTCCCAAGAGCCCAGACACCTGTCCCCTCTCCACTCCCAGCCCAGGGATCCAGAGGGAGAAACAGCCTGATGCTTGGTCCTAGGCTTGCAAGCCACCCTCTCCTTCCCCCAGGAAATGCTGGGAACTGAAGCTGCCAGCACCCTCTAGCTCCACCCTACTCCCAGCGGTATCTTCTATATGTGAGCTGGACTCTGCTGGGTCCAGTGATCTCTAGTAGTGGTCAGCAACACTGCAGCCCATTTCTGTGCGAGAAAGGAAATTCTGCGCGCACAATGTTAATTTCTGCAAAATTCTGCATTGCGCAGTGGCGCAGAATTCCCCCAGGAGTAAGTTGTTGCTACTGTCTGTCATGGCCAGTTCTGCATGCATTAGACATGCCACAGTTGTGTTGGGGTGTTCAAGCCCCACACTGGGAGGATGGTGCTGCTTACAAGGACCCACGACTGTAACCTCTCTGCCTTGAGCGGGGAAGGAAGTATGATGGGGGCAGAGCAGGAAGTCTCTGGGGAGAAGTGGGGGGCCGTTGAGGATTGGGAGCTTGGCACAGCCCTGTATCACTGCTGCTGTACAGTGACCCGTGGATCTGTTAGAGCCCAGCAAATCTGTGGATATCTTCAAAAACTGTCCACAGAGCGGATGCAGATACAAATGTTTGTATCCACGCAGGACTCTACAGATGAGCTTAACTCAAGCTTAGGGATAGTTCTGACCGTTTCAACGAAGGCAAATATGCCAATATATTTGATATCATCATTTCCGGCATGCCAAAGTGCTGTCCAAATCGAACAGAAAATTGTTTCAATTTGCATTGGTAGGTGTCTTTTGGGTAAGGCTTCCTACACTGGAAAAAGGGGTTTAGGACGGTCATGAAACAATTTGATAGTAGATGTCAACCAGCCAGCATCCAGATCCTCATGGGCAGGGATTCCAGATCTAGATGGAAGACCTGGCTGTTGTTCTGAGGCAGTAGATCACGTAGAATTGGCAAGGTGATTGGCTTCAGAATTTAGCCCAGAGGAGGCCAGGCAGTTCTAGTGTTCAGTCCTGCAAAGGCTATCAAGTTGACATTCTCTTTTTTCCTGAGCTCTCTCGAGACCCTGGGGGATCATGGCTCTCAATGGAAAAGCATACACAATGAGAGATGAGAAAAGCATCTGAGGAATCCTGAGCTCCCACCTGCTCTGGAGGAGAACCTCCAGCATGTGTTGTTGTGGCACATTGCACACAAATCATTCAACAGACACCCCATCTGTGGAAGACTGTTTGATGGACTGAAGCCATGAGGGACCCTTCAGGAGTCTCAGAGAAATCTCTTTTGAGCTGGTCAGCCACAGTGTTTAATAGCTCTCCATCTTCTGGGTCTTTTGGATTATTCAGCATCATATCATCCTAAGTCTATATAGCTTCTTGGGGCAAAAGGGAAGGGGGAAGATCGTGCCGCCCCTTGCCTACTGATGTAATCACTCTGGTATTTATCTGTAAACATTTGCACAGTGAGACCCTACAGGAGGGTATGCTTTGCATGCCAGTCAAACAACTGAGGTTTAGGACACTGATGTGAAAAGTAGTGTTGGAAGCAGATAATTTCCCATGAACCTTGAAGTGATCTAGGTACGCTTCCCAACTTTGAAGAGAGGCATTTGTAACCAGAGCTTTTCACAGGACTAATACAGTGAACAGAATGCCTGAGCATCTCTCATCTCAGGTACCCACCTGTTTAATGGTGACAGGATTTCTCTGGGGAAGGAGACCATCTCATCCATACCATGTCTGTTGAACAAATAAGCTTATATCACCTTTTCAGTGTATGAAAGTGAAATCTGGCATGCTGCATTATTTAAGTTTCAGGCTGGTTCTCACTTGCATAACCGGTGGAGTGTGGAGCTGCCATGTCTGTCATTATCTAGAATTGCTGTTGAGGTAGGTCTGTCTTCGCCAACCTGGTATCCAATACTGTTCCTATGAATTTGATGGTGTGCTGGGTCAGCATAGATTTGTCCTTATTGACCTTGAGTCTTAGGGAGACAAAGAAATCCTGAGTCCTTGACCTACTGTGGGGGTGAAGTGGGGGGGTAGCTGGAATATTAGCCAGTCATCCAGGCAAGGACACACCTGGATTTCCTGCAGCCTTATGTGGGCTGCCACCACAGTGAGAATACTGGTAAATACCCTCTGGGCAGTAGACAGATAGAACAGTGGGACTTTGTACTAGAAATGGGATGACCCTCCCACAAATCACAAACTTTGCGTGTTGGAAGTGTAAGATATGAAAATAGGCATCTTGCAAACCAGTCCATAGGATCCAAGGAGGGGAGGATGGAGGCATCATGAAGCAACCAACAAAGGCACTGGGGTGCTGCAGGTCTCCATTCCCCTTTCTTCTTTGGGATCAAATATTGGGAATAGAAGCATTTCCCTTCCAATTCTTAAGGTACCTCCTCTATTGATTCCAGCTGTAATAGGGAGTTGACTTCTTGCTGTAGAAGTGTCTCATGAGAAGGGTCCTTGAAGAGGGAGGGGGGGCATTGGAACAGTCTAAAACTTGAAACTACAACCCCTTGCTCACAGTTTCAAAGACCCATTCTTCTAAGGTAATCCCGGTCCAACCTCTCCAAAATAAAATAGGCAGTTGCCAAGCTGAGAAGTGGATGGGTCCACAGATGGTCCAGCCAGGCTCCTGATGATCCCATCAAAACTGTTTTCTGGTTGCCTGTCCCTGTTGTGGGCTGTTGAAGAGGTCATTGAGGGCTATTGATGGAAACACGGGTGCTCTCTCAGCAGATCTGAAGGGTTTCTTGAAAATGCTGTTCAGGCCTGCATCCAATTTAAGACTGAAGTCTTTGGGCTTGTTTACACTGCTGCACAATTTGGACTATGGGGTTGTGAATCACAGTGCTCGTCAAACTGCTCCACTGGAACTCTCCCTTAAACAAGTTGACATTAATGAAAACTAGAAACTCAAATTCCTAACAGCATCCACATGGTTGAGTTACAGTGCAGCATTTGGGTGCACACTGCTATTCAGACCCCCTACTTCAAACTGGAAAGCAGTGTAGAGACAGCCTTTGTTGCTGCTGCTCCAGAGCTGGAACAAAGTTCCAGCGGACACAAGTATGCTCTTGAACCTTTTAGAGATAGATTAATGCCTCATCCATGCCTTGAAATGGCAAGTCCTCTATGGTTGCCTGGACTTCATGGGGGATGCCAGGCAGATTGAGCCATGTTCCTGGCTGCCATATCTGATGTGTCAAGTACTGTCTGCAGTGCTGTTCTGATGGGAAGCTGACCTTCAGTCACAGTCAAGCTTAGCTCCTCTTAATATTCATTAGGGAGCTTGTCTGTCAGGGAGGAGAGACTGTCCCATAGTCGAAAAAAACATACTTCATAAAGATGTGATGGACAATTAGCAACCCTGGATTGAAGGCTTGCTGCAGAGTATACTTTCTGTCCAAAAAGATCCAACTTCTTTGGATCTTTTTCCTCTTAGTGTAAATTTAGTCTGCTATTTGACCTCTCAATTGTGGCTTGGATGCCCAGAGATCCAGGTGAGGTGCTGGAAGAAATAATCAAACCCCTTAGCTGGCACCTGGTATATACTGTTGGCTTGTTTAGGGTTGCAGGGAATAGATGCAAAATGTGCCATATTGCCTTAACTGCTCCCTGAAGCCCTTCATAAAATTGGTAGGGCCATTCTACCTGACCGAGAGATGAGCAAATGTCCAGTAGTTTATGCAGCTTTATTTGGAATATCTCCAGAAGAGCGTCCAGAGTATTTGCTAATCTCATTGCATCCCAAAAAACACTTTGCTGTCTGAAGAGGCTGTAGGTCTAGGATTGGTTGCTCTGTCCAGGGAGACGGCCACTGGTTGTTGGATCATCTCCACTAACTCCTTGTTCCTCCTCTACTAGTAGATATAGAGTTGAAACTTGTGATGAAGCTGGCTGCAGCAAATGCTTTGGTAACAAAGATCGTGACTTGGAGATCTAGTCAGCTGGTTTCCTAACATGAATTGTCCCCCACTGCCCCACCATGGGGCCCAAATAGGACCATGGGAAAGAGGGCATATATGGGGATTCCAGCTCTGCAGATCTCTTACTGATCCAACTGACTTATGAGCACATGTAAGGGATTTCTCCCTGCGCCATCTGTCCAGGGAAGGGACAGTTCGGATTCTTGTGAAGATGGTCTGATGCGATCATCTGAGGAGGCTGAGTAAGTGAAGTCTTCCTCCACAGGCGAGGCACAAAGCGCTCTGATGAGTCCTGTCTGGTTAGATCTACAGCCAATTACTCCTGGGGAAATTCTGTACCACTGTGCGTGCACAGAATTCATGTCTTCCCTCCTCCTGCAGAAAAGTGACTTTGATGGGGAAGCAAAGGGAAGCCTCAAAAGCAGTCATGCGCCACTCCCCAGTAGTGCAGGTGTGTCATTTCAGGTGCCGAGAGCAGCCGGCGGAGAGGTAAATCACTGCAGGGCAGGAGCGGGAGGGTGGGGTTGAGGACTCCCCGGCAGGTGGCTATGACCCTGCGCTGGGCTCAGCTAGTCCCAGCTGGGGAGGACTTGCCCCTGGCTGACCCATCCCCAGAAAAAAGTGGTTACCCACCTTTTTCATAATTGTTGTTCGAGATGTGTTGCTCATGTCCACTCCATTCTACGTGTGTGCAGAGGGGCAGGAGGGGAGGTAATGGAATGGACATTAGCAACACATCTTGAAGAACAATTACGAAAAAGGGGGGTAACCGTTTTTTATTCTTCGAGTGCTTGTTCATGTCGATTCCATTCTAGGTAACTCACAAGCAGTATCAATAGAGGCGGGCTTGGAGTTCACCATCTTGCAGTTTGCAGCACTGCTCTTCCAAAGCAAGCATCGTCTCGAGCTTGCTGGGTAAACGCATAATGAGATGCAAACGTATGGACAGATGACCAGGTAGTGGCCCTACAGATCTCTTAGATTGGTACCTGTGCCAGGAAGGCCACTGACGATGCTTGTGCCCTAGTCGAGTGTGCCGATCACCGGGGGAGGCACGTTTGCCAGCTCATAGGAGTAGTGGATGCAGGCCAGGATGAAATCCTCAGAGCAGACACTGGGTGACCTTTCATTCGGTCTGTCACCACAATGAACAACTGTGTTGACTTACTGAACAGCTTTGTTCTATCTATGTAGAAGGCCAGCGCCCTCCTGACGTCAGGGTGTGTAGCCTGCACTCCTCATCTGAGGCCCCCTTTTGCCTTCGGGATTAGGAAGTAGTGGGAACAGAACCCCTTGCCTTTCATGTCCCGAGGGACCTCCTTCACCGCCTTCAGGCGCAGGAGGTTCTCGATGTCTTGAATGAGGCGTTGACATGAGAAGAATCCCTGAAGATGGACGGGGAAGAGGGGAGGTGGCCGAAAATTGCAGAGTATAGCCCCGAGATACTATGTCCAGCACGCAGCGGTCCAAAGTGACTTGCAACCAGGCCAAACGGTAGAGACAAAGACGGTCGAGGAAACAACAAGGTGGATCCAGGAAATTGACTGGGGCATCGCTCTTGAGTGCACCTTCAAAATGAGCGCTTCTGGAGCCCGGGATGCCTCGCCGGGCTGGGCTGTGGGGTGAGCAGGAGGAGGAAGGACGGTGACAACTAAAACATTTCTTTATCCCTTCTCCTTGCAAACCCCTAACAAGACTGCCATGGCCTTGGCGGTGGGGGTGGCCAGAACTGCTTCCGTGCAGACTGTGGCATATGCATGCCTAGTGAGCAGAGGGTGGCCCAAGAGTCCTTCAACCCATGCAGCTTCACATCCGTCTGTTCGGAGAAGCAACCGTTCCCATTGAATGGGAGGTTCTGGATCGAGGTCTGTATCTCTTGGGAAAGGTTGGCAGTGTGAAGCTAGGAGCTGCGCCTCATAACCACCGCCAACGCAACTACCCTAGCTGCTAATTCTGCTGCATCCCATGCTATTTGGATGGAACACCTAGATACCGTGGTGCCTTCCTCTACCAGGGTGACAATTTCTTGGGCCAGACCCCGCGGGAGGGATTCCTTGAACTTATGGAGGGCATCCCACAAATTAAAATTGTATCTGCACAAGAAGGACTGATGGTTCGCCACCCAGAACTGCAGGCTGGCAGTGGAACAAATTTTTCTCCCCAAAAGGTCCAGTCTTTTGGCCTTTTTATTATTGGGAGTTGAGCTGGTGTGCCCCTGCTTGTCTTTTTCATTGGCCGCAGAGACAACTAGCGAGTCCAGAGGTGGGTGGGTATAAAGGTACTTGAAACCTTTGGCCAGAACAAGTCACAAGCTAAAACAAAAGATAATCTAACACATTTCCTTCCTATTACTTACAGATCTTGAATCATGGAGATTTCCCTCTGGCTATTTTAGGCTTGTGCACAGAGAGATTGGTGGGAAGGAAGGGGCCTTAGAAACCCCATCAATGCCCTCTTTTCACAAGAATTTTTTTTTCAAACCAACAGATATTTGATATTTGTCTCAATTATAAACAACAATAGCTCTAACTTATTTCTTGCACGATTAAGAGACAGACTGCAGGGTTCTGTCTTGCATGCATGGACAGTAAGAAGGAACTGAGAGGCTGCTGAGGCTAACCCGCTCCATATCTTCAGCTACTATGGTCAGAAGTGTTCACAGGGTGCAGGCACAGCCCCAGTGGACACTGCTATTTCAAAAAGAATCTGATCACATGTGCGGGGGCGTAAGCCCAAAGCGTGGAATCGGTCTGGACAATCACTTGAGGAATAATTCCATGTTTCAACAACATATACAATGCAAGAGGGCCTTGGTGTTTCAATGTGCTAATCTGCAAAACTAACAGTTCACCAAAAAATTCATTTAACTTCTGAGCAAATATTTAAGAGATTGCTGTAGTGAAGTATTTTATTAAGACTTACTATTATAATATTCATTGCCACAGATTTACCAGTATACTACCAATATTAAATTAAAACAAAGCATGTCAAAAATGAAGTTTGTTTTGCATTTTTGAGTTATCTATTAGTTGACTTGCAGACTCACAAGATCTTTTAATCTGCAATGGTCTCCTAGATCTTAGCACATACTAGCAAGCTTATTAAATAAATAAATAAATAAATGTCTATTTGCCAATTATTGTTTTACTTACAGTTTGTAGAACAGGTAAAAGCATATTCAATGGATTGGTCAGATTAGTTCCTAAAATTATAAATCCAGAATTGATGCCAGCTGAATGTAGAGCTTTGTCCAAGCTGTAATAATTAGGGAAAACTGGTTAATTATTATGGCTTTTTTCCTCTCCATAAAACATTTTTTATTCGAGTTTCAATTAAAGGGATATCAGATTAAAAATCACTCTTATGTTTAAGATTTTTTAGAAACCATTACAAACACTAAAAAAGTTATAATTGAAAGAAAACTTTAAGTTTCTTTACTTTGTGAATGCCATAGCTCCCCCTGTATTGTCAGCTATGGTCTGGTCCTGCAAACATGCAAGTTAAGTTATTCACGTTAAGTCAATGAGACTACACACATGTATTTTTGCACAATGTATCCCTTAGTTTCTACTGTTTATATGAAATAACCATACAAACAAACAGGTAAGAGGGAAATATTTTTTAATAGGGAAAGTGAGGTTTAAACCTAAAAAACCCCAAAACACCATAGGGGGACTGGACTTGGGGACAGGTGATGTAACAGAATTTTTAAAAATCGAACTACTTAGATTTACAGTTGACTATAATAATTTAAGCTTCACGAAGCATGCAAATGACCAGGACCTAAACAATACGCAGAAAGGAAATTGAGGGCTCAAAACCCGCAAGGTGTTGAGCACTGTTTCCCTAATCCAGAAGGCACATAAGCCCATGCTTATTTTGTACCACATAAGTAGTCCCTTTATTTGCATTTGTCTATATGTATACTTAATTTCTTTGCTGCATCAGTGGATAGTTAAGCAGAAAAATAAACAGACCAATATTTATTTAATCAATGTTTTATTGACTTATCTGTTTCAGCTTTATCAAAATTTAGTTTAGATGTATAATGTTAAAGTATAGCAATATGGTCAGTTATAGGAATATGGCAAGAAAAAAGTACACCACTGCAGAACACTTCTAAAGTAAAACAGACAACTCTTAAGATTAATAGATCATATTAATGGATTTTAGCTTAGATAAAGGCATACAGTACATGATCTGTGTAACTGATTTACAAAATGGACATTGCAATATACTTACTTTGACAGGAAGAGAGAAATGGTGAACAACAGCGCCACTAGGATGAAAAATACTCCCCATATGATCTAAAACAAAGATATATTATTATAATGTAGCTGAAATGCTCTCTGAAGTTGCTATTAAAAGCACAAAAACATTATGATCAATTTTATTGATCAAAGGTTGTTCATGTGCTATAATCTTTTAACCAAATTGAGCTAGGATTATTTTGTTTATTTAGTGAGTATTTCCATCCACTTTTTCCACACACATGTTTTAAATGACTTATGAATGAGTGAAGAGTTTGATAGGAAATGCTCAAACAGGTAAAGGGTATTCACTTAACCACTTAAAATAGTATTTCCCTCCCGCCCCAGAGTTAACTAAGGCAAAAAGGAATTCATTGTTTTTGCCTGGGGATGACTTAAACCTTATTCATAGAACTGAATGTGAAATTCAGTTTTTAAATTTTGGTAGTGTGCTGTAAGTTGATACAGTGCTCTCCCATCCAATAGTCATGGAAACATAAAAAAAGAGTAAGAGAAGTGCACGTGAAAGGTTATATTGAACAAATGTAACATTCAGTATTAAAAATGTGTGTCCTTATACTTGCTATAGTAAAAAGCACAGAAAAGTTTAACTATGTACCAAATGGAGATTAGGCTGTACCTACACAGAAAACTGAAACAGACTTAATTTCCTCCTTTGCTATGTTGGATCCATATGGAAGATATCTATGAAAAATGCCATCACTAGTAATTGGTCTTTGCATGTCCTCTCCACTGGAAAAGAATCAAAACAGGCAAGCCATACCTTGGGAGGAAATAATAGTACTACTAGAAGAGAAACGAGCTTTTTTTTTTAAATAAATAAACAAACAACTGCCAAAAAGGACTTGCTTGTTGAAAACCTCATTTGCAGGAGATAAGTTTAGTAAGAAGTGAAATAATGTAATGTGGCCCAAATATCCATTCTGCATTACTTCAATAAAGAGGCTTCTGGCTACATGAATACACTTCCAGTTCCCCCCTCAGCCAAGCAGGATTTAGTATTTCAAAAGCTATGTTTAGCGTTTCAAAGCCACATAGGATTTAATTTTTCAAAATGATATTGTGCAGCTCAGAGAGACTTAGCCACCTAAGCAAGGAAAATTGTCTTTGAAATGGATTCAAAGACATTTGAGGACAGACTAGGAAAAAGAAAATCACCAGCTAAACAAAATGCACAATAAAAATCAGAACAGCTTATCAAAAGTAAAAAAGGAAATTGTGGTTTCAGGAAAAGCTTAGAGAAGACCCACTTAACCATTCTGCTAGCCTAAAATCCTAAAAAAATTAACTGAGTAGGTTTCATGTTATGTTTGGGTTTTGAGAATTTAGAAAAAAGTGGATAATTTATAATGCTAACTAGCTTTTACAAACTAATGTCTAACTTGTGTAAAAAAAGTACTGGTAAGCCAAAGAATCTTCTTCCTGCATTCCATAGAAAGAGTTTTAGAGAGTCACCTTGAACATGAATTTAGGGAGCCAGAACCACTGGTAACTTCGTTTCCATGGACTGAGCTCTAAGAGAATGTCTGGACAAAGTAGTTTGAGCCTTGAAAATGAACCGGTACTACTGTGTGATTCGTTTCTGAACCACAGATATTTCCCAACAGGAAAAAAATATACTGGAAGATATCTGGGAATAGGCAATTAAAAATACTCTGCCTTTAATTCCTGTCTTATGAGGTCATTCTTTCAAAATCCTTGGATTGTTTTATTTTAAGCAGTTTTTAGCCAATTTCACGTATTCCATTTCAATCCAAATTGTGCCAATGCGTTGCCCTAAGTCAAATTCTTGTCTTCCTGCAGGATCAACTCCTTGATTTCAGCACTGATCTGGGTCAGACACTCCACAGAAAAAAAATAATGCAAATTTTTGATAACTTGACTGTCACGCAGTCCCAGTTTGCTTTAATTTTTATTAATCTGCAGCCACCAACACCATCAATTAGTATATCAAACATTTTATCTCCCCTCCTTAAGTGTTCCTATGGAACATTACTGTTGAGAAAGTCATAGAAATGAAAAGTAAGTCTAAGTCTCCCAAGTTTTTGTCCAATGGCTATTAATTTTCTCCATCTCCTTTGTCCTCCCCCCCCATGAGATAACTGGTACGCGCGGATAGGACTATCGAAGTAATCCCAGTTCTGTGTCTCTCTTCCATTTACCATCTTCTTTATTACCTGATTCCTAACATATGTTCTGAAAGAACCAGAAGTGTCTCACATTTGATATAGTCAAAAGTAAACTATTTTCTAGTGTATCTTGACTTTAGTTTATCACTCCTTTACCAGGAGTTCTGACTGTAACCAGTCTTTTATTTATTTCTTTTATCTCTATCATGTTGGTCTACTCCTATTGATGTTTGTATTACTAGATGTTCATTAAATTCAGAAATGTTTATAACTACAGTATTGTTAAAGTTTTCCAGTATTTTGCAGTGCACAATGTGTGTTTATGTTGTAATCTGCAACTAATAGTTTATCTATCTCAGGGCTTGTCTTCACTACCAGGATAAATCGACCTAAGTTACGCTAGTCCAGCTATGTGAAGAACGTAGCTGGAGTTGACATAGCTTAGGTCAACTTACCCTAGAATCTTCACTGTGCTGCGTTGATGGGAAACGCTCTCCCATTGACTTATCTTAATCTTCTCAGGGAGCTGGAGTACCGGGGTTGACCTGAGAGCACGCTGAGGTCAATTTAGCGGTTCTTTACTAGACCCACTAAATCGACCGCAGCAGGATAGATCTCCCTGTAGTGAAGACCAGCTCTTAATCACTAGTATGATCAGATCCTTTGATATAACTTTCCTAAAGTGATTAAGTTCTCATTCAGTTACTACACTATTTTTTTTATATCCAAACTAAGAACTTAACTCAAAATATTCCTCCTAGTTTAATAAGCACGATACACATTAAACGGTCATTTAAATAAGAATATCCATTACAATACTTAAGATCTTTCTTCCAACACTGTTGCAATATTTTAAAACTAAAAACAAACTGTACCAGCTTCTTTGCTTGAGCGTCAGTAAACTGTTGTTTAAAGATTCACTTTACAACAACACTTATTTTTAAAATGTTCACACCAAAGTTACTCTAATACTTAAGATAGGCATACAATAATCCATAACTTATGGATTTAAAATATTGTATTTTTTGGTGAATTTAAACATGTCAGTAATATTAGAAGAATTCATCTCTAGAACAGTTTGCCAGAATACAATTTCCATATTAGCACTAGTATTTTCCTCTTCTCAGTTCACAAGAATAAATAGTATTACTTTAATTTCTTTAATAGTTTTCTGGTGTTCATTTTTACACAAAGTTATATATTTAAAATACAATAATATATAAAGTGTTAAGGTTTTTACTTGTTATGGATCATGTTTTAATGTTTAAGACAACTGCAGTCTGAGATGGCATCCTAAAACTTGAATGAAATAAAACTAATGAAAACAATTCACTAGGAATTCCTGAATTTTTTATCTTAAACATTTTCAAACAAAATTGTATTTACAAGAAAACAATATGAGGGCCTAATTCAGGGAGGAAAGATGATTCGGTGATTGAGTTCTAATCCTGAATGACATGACCCACTTGTGAACTGGGCAACTCATTAACCTGTCTGCACCTCATTTAAGTTATCAATCTTTTAAGAAAGGAAATACATATTTACCTATGACATTCATGAAAAAAAATCAAAAGCTAAAGCACTAATAAACAGCATAAGACGACTGAAAATATTATGCCATTATGTAAATATCGATGGTATGTCATCACCTGGAATAATGTATTTGGTTCTGGTCACCCTATTTGAAAACAGCAGACCAAGAAGGTATCAAGAGATTGGTAACAAAGATATTAGGCATCTGGACAGAGACTACCATATGAAGAGAACATGAAAAGAGATACTGTTTAGTTAAGTTGTCTCTTGGTTTTATACTTGAGTCCAACCTGTTTGAGGCAGGGACAGTTTTTGTTCTATGTTTGTACGGCATCTAGCACAATGGGGTCCTGGTCCACGACAATGGCTCCTACGCAGTAGAATGGTCATAAACACGACAAAAGGTTTATTAAAAATATTAAGGAATGATGCAGAGAAAATGTAAATTGTATCTTTCTACTTTGAGGGGGCGAATGGAAACACCCAAACCAACGAAATTAAAAAACAACTGATTTAAACCTGAAAATTAAGTTTTATATAAACATGTGGAACTCCTAACCACATGATGCAACTGAAGCCAACATTTTAGTAGGATTAATAAAAGCACTGAATATTTATGTGGATAATGAAAATATAGTAAGGGCAGCCACAGTTACAGTAAACCTTAATTATTTTTTAGAAGAAATATACACTCTTATGCTTAGGGGCACTGGACTAAGCAATGTAACTAAAAGGGCTACGTAAGCGTATAGTATATCAATTCCACGTCTCAGAGAAAGCGATACGTGAATGCAGAAAATAAAAACAAACCTGAACGAGTCACCAGAAACAGCTGGAAGTCATTGCAAGGCACTACGTAAGTTAGACTATGTCAATACTACAAGTTAGGTGTGTGATTCCCCAGCTAATGAACATTCTCAAGGTAGTGTGAATTTTAATAGCAGTGTCACTGCAGTGGAGGCACGGCTGCGCTGTGCTGAATGCAAACCCACCTGAAACCAGCTAGAGAGCTAGTATGAGTATTTGTATATGAGCAGGGAAATCATACCCCTAGCTTGTACAATCACAGAAGTGTAGGACTGGAAGAGACCTCAATAAATCATCTAGTTCAGTTCCCTGCACTCAAGGAAAGGCTAAGCAATAACTACACAATTCCTGACAGGCACTTGTCTAACTTGTTCTTAAAAAAACCCTAATGATGGAAATTCTACAACTCCCCATGCAATTTGTAGTGTGGATGTAGCCTAAAATAAGGAACCAATGTGACCTTTGACAGATTTCTTTGAAATTTCACTCAACACTAGGAGAATACTAAACAAATGGAGGAAGGCTGATATTACATGGAGTTTTTAAATATCTATCATATAACAGAGAAAAAGACTAGCGAGTCTGACCATGGTTCCAGGAAACCTTTTACAGTGATTCATAAAAGATTACTAAGAAATAGTTATTAGTGTGAATATACAGAAACAATTTAATATCAGACACGAGGAGTCCTTTTGATGGGCTGGTAAAAAAAGAGCAAGAAAGGCAGATTCTGGGTATAAGACTTTTTGCTATAATGTAATGAATTTGATAATTGCTATAAAAAACTTACAATCAATGATTTTGGAATGAATATTAAGATAACCAACTGAATAAAAGCTGGTGAGAGATCATGGTACAAAAGTTATCTAGTAAATACTAGTAGGTCATTTTGGAAAATAACAAGCGAAGTCCCTTGAGATTTGGCACTGGGGCAAACCTTGTTTAGAATCTATATAAATTAAATTGAAATAGGAGCAAGAGACCTGAATTCTAAATTTACTAACAAAATTGGAGAAATAGTAAATAAAATCAAGGCAAGCACAGACCTGAAGGAGAATATGAACAGACTTGCGAGATGGACAAGTAAGTGGCAGATTGAGTTTGACATTGAGAGGTGAAAGGGCATGTACTGGGAGAGATCAAATAAGAGGTGGTAGTAGACATGTAATGAAACAGAACTTACAGAAAATATCAAGCAACAAACCTGGAAGGAGTATGGAATAATATTAAAGAGAAGGCTCAGTGTGCATCAGGAAGAAGGGGAAAGAGGACTAAAACAATAGAGAAATTAGCTATAAAAGCATGAAATAATGTTAGCCTGTGTAAGGTTCATGTAGGACTATTTTTGGAAAACTATTTATAGTATTTGTTACTCATTTTAAAAGTAAACTAGAATATTTTAAATATGTAGCCTGTACCAAATCAGTAAAAGGATATATTTGCAAACTTAGGTTAAAAATAATTACATTTTAAAATAAAATAGCTGAAAATAATTTCCTCCCTTATGCGCTCCTGACAAGACACAAATTTAGGATGTCATGTTTGCCCTGTCATAGATGGCAACACTACAATCACCTAGATTAGCATTTCCTGCATTTTCAGTTACAACATTGTTGAATGCTGCAAGCCAAACAAAACACTCTGGTTTAAACAGATAGGCGGAAAAGTGACTGCTTTTCAATTATTTTGTTTTAAAACGTAAAATTGACTACACCTCTGACCTGCCCGTCACCTGGCTGGATGTCACAGGCCAAATGGTGATCATTATGGATGTGGGATAAGACTCAGCACAGAGACATCTTTTTCCTGTTTATAGTTTATATATGCTTATATTTTGTTTTCTGCTTGAATAACATTATTACAAAAAATGGGCTTTTAAGGTGGTTGTATTTTTATTTTTCATACTAAATGGTTGTATACAACAGTAGTGGATAGAGTCCCTCTCTTGATTTGAGTTATATATTAACTTAATTTGCTTGGAGGCACAGGAGCCTCCCTTTTAGAGTTTTTTGCAGCCCACATTCTTATTTTAAAGTTGTTTCTTTACCTTCCTCTTTCACTTAAGATGGCAGTGGTACTCATTCTTGTTCTTATGCTGCCTCTAAAGCAGAAGCAAAACATCAAGGCTGGTTGGTTTTTGGCATTTGTTTTTTTTTTTTTTTTTTTTTTTTAAATATTCCATTGCAGTATCTTGAGGCCTAATACAATGTACAAGAAAATAACTGATTGCACTACAATCCCCATTCAAAATTTCTTCTTGCTATAACTGTGCTAGAGACTAAAACTAACAGATCAACATCTTGTACTGCAAAATCAATTATACCTAAATTTTGTTTGGAATCAATATTCTCATCCATTTAAAGTCTTGAGAAGCAGTCCAATTCCTCTGAATCTAAACTTGATTTAGTCACTTAAAATTAGTCAGTTGAAACCATGATAAAAAAATTGAGCAGTCTTAAATATAAAATAATCTCCATCTTAGAAGAAAATCAGAACTCATGGATATTTTAATTCTGTTATATAGAAAGATTGAGATTTTAGAAACATTAGTAACGAATACAACATACAGATATTGGGTAGTTCTTCAATACCTAACAGATTTGGGGAAAGGATCTAATAGGGGCAGGGACTTTGGGGAAGGGGTTGGAATAGGGGCGGGGTAGGGGCCGGGAAAGGGTGGAGTTGGGGCGGTGGGGCGCAAACACCCAACAGCGCCAGGGAAAGCTGGTGCCTATGCAAAGGTCTTGTACTCAAAAGATCCTCCAGGTGTGCTCCCCACCCACAAAAGTGAAGCATCCTATCACTATAGTTCTAGACAGAGGGGGAGACGCAAGTTCTGCAGGCATTTGCAGTGTTCTTCTACAGAGACTACTACTATTAAACTATCCAAATGATGTTTGGTCAACCAACCTTGCATTCATTGAATATAGTCTGGCATGCAGCATCATGAAGGTACACGAGACCATGTGTCCTAGAAGTAAGAGACAACCTTATGGTGGTATTTAGACCTTGAATTTATCTGGAGGAATATAAACTATGGACTGATTGGGAGTGCTTCAATAAGTTATTGAACCAGCTTCAAGATGGATTTCTGTATGTTTCAAAACCTGGGACTGAAATTCAACAAACTGAGCATGATACAGATGGACTCACACATGATGAGCTCTCCCCCATACCAACCAATAGCCTAGTTATTGGTATAATAGTGGGTTTTTGTTTTTTTTTTTTTTGTTTTTTTTTTTTTAAGTATTCTGAAATACCGTACCTTGGTGAAAAACCTTTGTGTGGTTGAAGTCCAAAGAATAGACCAAAATATTGGTAATGGTTGGTTCTGACCATGAACCTTATGTACTTCCTGTGTTGTGGAATTATCAATATGTGGAAGAATGCATCTTGAAGGTCAAGAGAGGTGGACCAGTTCCCTGATTCTAGAGAGAGGATTACTGAGACAAGGATGACCATCCTGAACTTCAACTTGTACATCAGCTGTTCAATTTTCTCAGATCCAGTATAGGTTTCTATCTCTCCTTCTTTAGGATAAAGAAGAATTTGCTGTAAAAGCTCTTCCCTTAGTATAGAAGAGGGACAGTGTGAGAAAACCAAGTATAACTGCACCAGAGCTGTGACATGCTGGTATTGTGGCCTTAAGGGAGTTAAATGCATACTCCATGTTTCAGGAGCAGCAGTTAGTCCAGGATCTTCAGTATGGGGGCCTCTGCTGGGTCAATATTTTAAGTAACCCATATAGAGAATCTTTTCCACTTTGAGAAGTCTTCCTGCTCTGTATAAGAATCTCCTAAACTTGTTAGCAGTCTGTCAGCAGCGCTCAACCAACCAACATCCAAGCTGTTAGGTGCAATGACAGGAGGACTGAGTGCACTATCTGACCTTGGTTCTGAGATACATCTGGGCAAGGTGAAAGGTCTATGGGAGGCCACCTGATCATCAGTAACAGGTCTGACAACCAAATCGGTCTCAGGGGCTATCATGATGGACAAGACCTTGTCCCATATGATCTTGGCTATTACCCTGGTGATCAGAGGGGAATCAGTGAGAAAGCAAATAGGAGTCCTTGAAACCAACTGAAGGAGAAAAACATCTGGTAGAGAGCCCAGCTCATGCCTCCTCTGGAAGTTCAGATACATGGTGGTGTCCTCTGTAGCAAACGAGGAGATGATGGGAGTCCCACAAGCAGCATAACAGGTTAGGATGGATTTCTGCAGTAACTGCTCATGGCTGGTCACCGTATGTCTGCTAGGTTGTTGCTGACACCTGGAAGGTGTACCGCCAGCAGAGTTACACAGTGTTGATTACACTATATCCAGAGCTGGATGGCTTCTTGGCAAAGAGGGAATGATTGAGCATCAACTTGCTTGTTTATATAATGAAGCACAGACATGTTGCCTATAAAGATTTGCATTGTGAAGTTCCACAGAACAGGCAGGAATACTATGCAGGCCAGTCTGATGGCCCCCAGCTCCAAGACAAGTTGTGATAATTGGGCCTAAAAGTTTACCCTAACTGTAAACTTAACTGGTGAAAAGTTGGTAAAGGATTAAGAATTGGCACAATGATCTGTTAAACAAAATTGTTTAAGAAAAGATGAGGAGACAAAAAGATTAAATAAATTTAAACAAGGTCTACTGATACCACTCAAGGACTGTCAAAACTTGGACTGATAAATAAGAGGAGTAAGGATTGGAAATCAAGGAACCAAAATTGGTGTGTTGGAAATTACAACTAATTGGTGGACAGAATAAGAGGACAGATTATTCCACCTATGGCCTGTTTAGGGTGCCCTTAAATATGTTTTTGGGAGGAGAATTTTAACTTTCACCATCACAGTGGCAGAAGGATTTGTTGCCATGATACCAGACCTTTATACCCCAGTGGGGACTCTTGACCATCATCACCGCACGAGCAAGGACCACAACCTGATACATGTGAGATCCTACTTTGTCTTCCCCTCCTTCATGTGCTCCTTTTTGCCCGTCACCTCAAATCTTCCTCCTGTCCTCTCTCTCAGCTTTTCACCTGATACTGATATTAGCTGTACTGCATGGCACAAGCGTAATAAGATGAGATGGCCCATCCAGCTGACCCTGGCCTGAGAAGGACCTGTAAAGGTGAGGAACCTAACCAGACCAACCAGATGATGTCGTTGACTGGGGAGGTGAACAGGGGTACTGAGCAACAGATATCATAGCTGACCTTGATGTCCAAAGCATCCATCCATTACTGACCAGCTGCCCTGTATCCTGAGAACATCAACAAAAGTCATATTTCCCTCCATCTTTACTATCTTCTCTCTTCTTTCCCTTCTGTGTCTGTTTTGTCTAAAGCAGGAAAATGACTATTGTTCTAGATTCAGAATTGAACAATAGAACTAACCCTTTCTACCCCACCAAGAAAAATTATTTGAATGCAAGGCTTTAACCATTTCACTGTCCCCAAGGTTGACCAGATGAGGGGAAGAAAATATCGGGACACGAGGGGTGTGGGGAGGGTGCCCACCAGCTGAGCAAAAAAACAAAAAAAAACCCTGAGTCCTGCCGGCTGAGGAAAAAAAAAATAATAATAATAATAATAATAATAATCTTTGCTGCCAGCGGATATCGGGACAAAAACCGAAATAGTGGGACGGTCCCAATTTTATTGGGACATCTGGTCACCCTAGTGTCCCCAGAAAGGGACAGTGATAGGTTTTGATTGTTTATGCGAAACGATCAATTTCAGTTTCAATGTTCTTTACCTTGTTTTGATTCTGTTCCTTGTGTGGGTTGAGTTTCAATCAATAAATTTCTAACCGTTGGCATGAATTTTATAGGGTTTACTATGGTACTAAGCATGCTGAGGTCTCTGTATGTCAAACCCCGGCAATTGTTTAAAATACTGTTTAATGCTGAACAGTGTCTAGATTATGTTAAAACCTTGTGATAGCCTGGGCCTTCCTCTAGGGTCACACTCCAGCAGTTTTAGATCTCTTCCCCTTCCAAAGTCCTTTCCCCTCTTGGGAATCCTACTCCAGCCTTTCCAGGATCTCAGGTGTGTGTGGGGGGGGGTGTAGGGGGCAGGGGGGGGTCTTCCGTTTAAGGGGACCGTCAGTCTTGGTTTCCTTTAAAGGTCTGGTTTGTTTGTGGCAGTCCAGCACAGCTGGACCCCGAGTTCAGGTTTATCTTCAATTGCTGCCCCATAGTGATCAGCTGTATCATGAGTCCATTAAATCTTGTCAGCTGCTTCTCTCTCTCGGTGGCTCTGTAGAAAGATTCAGCTACTTCTGTGGTACAGCAGTTTTCTGCCTGGTTGCCCCTTTCCTGTGACAAGCTTTCCTTCTTAAGCTTGCATCCCCCAGCTGGAGCAGGCTCTGCAGGTGGATTTCTGTATCAGTTGAGCCCAGAGAAGCTGGTTAGTCTTCTCCTGATTGGGTTGAGAGCATACTCCATCACGTCCCCCACATCTTCAATTTCCCTTGGAAAAAAAAAAATCAGCATTGGCATGATCCTTTCCTGCATGATGATGTATTCTGAACCTATATGGTTGGAGTGTTAGGTACCACTTTATCATATGGGGATTTGAGTCCATCGTATCCAGCCAATGTAAAGGGGCATGATTGGTGATCAATGAAAAGGAATGGCCCACCATGTAGTACCTATAAGAACCTATGGCCCACTTAATTGCTAGCGCCTCGTTCTCAATAATAAAAGAGGCCCTCTCCCTGGGGAACAATTTCCTACTTAAATACAGAATGGATGCTCTTCTCCTGCAAAATCGTGTTAAAGCATGGTGTCCAGGGCAACATGGTAGTGTCTGTAATTGAATTTATGTAAATATAAATACTTGGAGAAAGCTGGGATTAAAAAGGATGGGTGCCCGACAGAGGTGTGTCTTCAAGTTCTGAACTGCAAAAAAGCTTTTAATATCCCATGGAATCTTCCTAGCGTTACCGTCTTTTATAAGGTCTGTTAGGGAGGCTGCGATCGAAGCAAAGTTCAGGATAAACTTCCAGTAATAGCTTGCCAGGCCCAGGAAACGGTCTCATTTGGCTTTCTGCCTAGGGGACTGGTCATATGGTTAAAGCCTACACTTAATTGATTACTGGCTTCAAAAGTCAACCTCCTATTGTGTGGTATCCTAGATAGGTCATCTCCGTATTTGCTAATTTACATTTTGTTGGGTTTGCTGAGAGACTGGCTTCTAGTAGGGATCCTAATACTGCCCTCAGAAGTTGCAGGTGATCTTCATATGTGGAGCTATAATGATTTCATCAAAGGTAGGCAGTGCATACTGACAGTGGAGGTTGAGAACTTTATTCGCAAGCCACTGAAAAGCTGTCACTGCCCCTTGCAGTCTGAATGGCATGGTCTTTAAATGAAAACGTCCCTAGGAAGTCTTTTCTCATGAGGAGGGGCGATAAGGGAATTTGCCAATATGCCTTTATGAGATCAATGGTACTAAGCTATCTTGCAGGTTCCAACCGCTCCAGCAGTTCATCTACCCATGGGCACTAGATAAGTGCTGAATTTCAAAATGAAGTTGACTGTGCAAAAATCGTTGCAAAAATGAACCAAACTGTTGGGGACCAGAACTCTGGGCTTCTCCACTCACCTTTAGATTCTTCAATCACACCGATTTTTAACGTTGCCTATATTCCTTCCCAGTCTATGCCCCTCATTGTCCATGGTACAGGCTGGAGTTTCTCCTTAGCTTGTTGCACAAGTGATGTTTTGCTAGGTGGGTTTTTCCAGATATGGAGTAGAGCATATGAGCAAAGTTCTCGATCACTTGGGAGAATTGTACTCTGTTCCAGAGAGAGTACCATCCCTGTCACCACGGGTATTAGTCCCTTGCATATTTGAACTTGAGGTCCTAATTTAGGCCACCAAATCAGGAAGAGGAAGAGGAAGTGGATGAGTCATTCTACAAGCAGGTAAGATTAGCTAGCACACATGAGCTAGTATTAATAGGGGATTTTATCATCCTTGCATCTGTTGGAAGACTATTGCAGCAAAACATAATATGTCCTGCAAATTCTTAACAGGTGTAGGAGACAGCTTTCTGATTCAGAAAGTTGAGGAAACAACTAGGGGTTTCTCCATTTTGGATCTAGTTTTGACCAACAAGGATGAATTAGTTGCAAACATGAAGGTACTCCAGAACTTGGGAGGAAGTTCAATTCAAGTTCCTATGGAAAGTAGGACATTAGAACAGCAAAACAAGGACACTGGACTTCAGAAAGGCAGTTTTCAACTTGGGGATGCGGGGGTGGGGGAGAGGTCCTATGGAAAAAGACCAATTAGGAAGAAAAGGAATCAAAGGGGGTGGCAGTTCTTAAAAGATGTAATATTGGAGACTTATCAAGCTATTCCAACACAGAGGAAAGATAAGAAGAGCCTCAGGAGGCCAGTGTGGCTGAACAAGAAGCTTTTAAACCAAAAGGGATACCTAGAGAAAATGGAAGGAGGGGCATGTCAACAAAGAAGTATACATGAGAATAGCATAAGCGTGTAGGGACGAAATCAGGAAAGCAAAGGCAAAGAATGATTTACTGCTGGCAAGAAATGATAGAGACAAGAGGAATGGGTTCTTCAAATATGTCAGACAAAAAAGAAAGATCAAGGATGGTGTGGGTCCACTGCTCAATGGAGAAGGTAAGCTGGTAATGGAAGATGAAAGGAAGGCAGAGCTGTTCAATGCCTACTTCGTTTCAGTCTTCTCACAAAAAATAACGTCAGCGGGCAACTAGTGAAATTACCATAGACAATAAAGGGGAAGGGATGCAGATCAGGATAAGTAAAGAACACGTCAGAGATCTTTTGACCAATTTGAATTAATTCAAATCAGCGGGGCTAGATGCTATTCACCCGAGGCTACTGAAGCAATTAGCTGAAGAAATCTTGGAGCCACGGGCATTATTATTTACAAACTCATGAATGACGCGAGAGTCCTAGAAGACTGGAGAAGGGCTCACGTAGTGCTTTCACTGGCGAGCCATGTGCCAAAGGCTGCCGATCCCTGTGGTAGACATAATATACCTGTCAAAAGCCTTGCTGATGTCCACAGTCCCACATGACAAAATACTCCATTTAGGAAGGAGCAATCAGTACCACAGAAAGGGATCTGGGAAGTCATAGGGGACTACAAGCTAAATATGAGTCAACAGTGTAACACTGTTGCCAAAAAAAAAAAAAAAAAAAAAAAAAGCGAACAACATTCTGGGACGTATTAGCAGAAGTTTTGTAAGCAAGACACGAGAAGAAGTAGTTCTACTCTACTCGATGCTGATTAGACCTCAACTGGAGTATTGTGTCCAGTTCTGGGAGCTGCATTTCAGGAAAGATGTGGACAAATTGGAGAAAGTCCAGAGAAGAGCAACAAAAAATATTAAAGATCTAGAAAACATGACCTATGAGGGAAGATTGAAAAAATTTGGTTTGTTTTAGTCTGGAAAAGAGAAGACAGAGGGGACATAACCATTTTCAAGTACATAAAGCATTGTTACAAGGAGGAAGGAGAAGAATTGTTCTTTTTCCTTAATTGGACATTAGGAAAAACTTCCTAACTGTGAGGGTGGTTAAACACTGGAATAAATTGCCTAGGGAGGTTGTGGAGTCTCCATCATTGGAGATTTTTAAGAGCAGGTTAGACAAACACCTGTCAGGGATGGTCTAGATAAAGCTTAGTCCTGCCATGAGTGCAGGGGACTGGACTAAATTATCTCTAAGTCCCTATGATTCTATGACATTCTGGTAGGTAAGCTGGAGAAATGTGGGCTTGATAGATGGATACATAATTGGTTAAAAAAATTGCAAACAAAGCAACTATTAATGGAATGATGTCCGATTGGAAAGAGTGGGGTTCCACAGGGATCTGTTCTGGGTCCAGTGTTGTTTAAAAACCTGCATGTAGTTATATAGAGCATACTGATCAAGTTTACAGATGACACAAAACTGGGGAGCGGTGTTGCCAATACTTTAGAGAATAGAGCTAAAATTCAGAGGGATCTCGATACATTGTAGAACTGGGCTGTAGACAACAAAATGAACAAAGACAAATGTAATGTGCTACACTTAGGGAAGAAAAACCAAATGCACAAATACAGCATGGGGGAAAACTGGCTTGGCAGCAGCACTGCTGAGAAGAATCTGGGAGTTGTGGGGGATCACAGCCTCAACATGACTCAGCAATGCAATGCTATTGCAAAAAAAGCAAATGCAATTTTAGGTTACATAAACAGAGCACAGCATGCAAGTCATGGGAAGTGATAGTACCGCTCAACTCAGCACTGTTTAGGCCTCAGCTGGAGCACTGTGTCCAATTTTAGTCCCTAATGTATAGAAAGCATGTAGAGAAACTGGGAAAGATCCAGAGATGAGTGACAAAGATGATCAAAAGGGAAGAAATGCAAGCCGTATGAGCTAAGGCTGAAGGAACTGGGTATGTTTAGTATGTTCAGTTTGGAAAAGAGGAAATTGGAGGGGGGAGAATAGGATAGTCATCTTCAAATACTTGAAAGGCTGTCATAAAAAAGATGGAGAAAAAGTTGTTCACTTTTGCCACAGAGGGCAGGACAAGAGACAATGGGTTCAAACTACAGCAGAGCAGATTTAGATTAAATCTCAGGAAAAAAAACTTAACTGTAAGAACAGGAGGACAATGAAACTTACTGCCTCAGGAGGTTATGGAAGCTTCTTCACTGGAAGTTTACAAAAGGAGGCTAGATAGTCATCTGTCTTGGATGGTTTAGACAACAAATCCTGCATTTTACATAAATGACCTTTGGACTCCTTTTTAAACCTATGATTCTATATTTTGGGTCTCGCAGCAAAAGGAATTATTAGCAGAGCTTGCCTTGGAGGCATCATTCTTAGTCAGAGGCAAATTTTGTCACAGGATAGCACTATAACATCTGACAAACCTGCTGCAACCAACCAGACATGGGATGGGCTTTTGGGCAGGGCCTCATTCTATCAGCCCCATCCCACTGTTTGCCAGGGCCTTCCCATGATCAAGTAGGCTGCTTAGCTCTCCTGAATGGGGGTTCTAAATGTGGCCTGATTCAGGGGCTTAGAGTTGATAACTCATGCCTCCCTTGGACTAGTCCTGCAGGGTGTTGATGCTCTGGGAAATTCTGCATCCCAGAACCCTTCAATATGAAATTTTCTAGTCGTACAGTGTCTAACAAAGACCGAGGGCAGTGTCATAGCACCCACTTTTGACCTCTCCCGGATAGAATCCGTACAAATTGTTCAGTTAAAATTAACTTGGCAACCCGGGCCCTGGACTGTTTCTCTGGGCAGAGCAACCGCCAGCAATGTTCCGTCAAGCTTTGAGCTATTATACAAGGTCTGATGCCCTTAGGGAACGTCTGATTTAAAAATAGTCTAGAATTGAGGCTTTCACTTGCTTGTAGTTCTTGTCCTGTTCTTGGCCCAGGTTGTGATAGGCTGACTGCACCTGTCCCATCAAATACGGTGCCAATATTAGAGCCCAATGTTCACCAGGCCATTGAGAGGATAGCACTGCCCTCTCAAAGGTGGTATAAAAATGACTCAGTCATCGGGTCCCATCTTGGTTAACTTCTGAGACCTTTGAGTTAGTTACTCCTGGGGACTTGGGCCCCGATGAGACCCCACAGTGGAAGTAAGTATTAATTGTTGAATCAGGTGTTTCTGTAACTCTTTTTGTTGGGTTACCATCTCTTTCAACAGCTGCTGTGTCATTTGTATTTGCTGTTGTACATAGTCCATTGCTGCAGCTTTCTACCAGAGAAGGCCAAGCATACCGAGCATTTGCAATTCTCCCGGGGGGGGGGGGGGGGGGGGGGGGGAGGGGGAAATCTATTTGCCCACTTTTCAGTGAGATTCAGTACACTGCAGGATGAATAGGCCTTGAAGTCTGTAGTTTTTGAGTTAATCATGTTAAGGAATCCTCTTCAGGTAGGTCTAGCTAATAGAGTGTGGTCCAGATGAGTTGGATCAGTTCATGGTAGTCAAATATAGTAGAAGAGAAAAGATTCTGAAGACTTTGGAAGGTTTTGACGAAGTTTAGCCTGAGTCAAGAATTAATGGTGCAGACACACTCTGTGACCTTCAGTTCCCTTTTAGTGCTCCTGACAGTCACCTTACCTTACCCTTTATGTCCTCATACAGGGACAAGAGAGAACAGGATGCATTCGTACCCACTACAGACACTGCTACTGACAAATATCTGGCCCCATATGCGACAGTGAAATCCACAGAGACACACACACACACACACACACACACACACACACAAAGAAGAGCTAGTGTGATCAAAATGAGGTTATGATAAATAAATAAAGATATTTGCTAAATCACAGACCACAGAACCTGAGAAAACTGAAGACTACCTAGAAGGCATTAGAATAGTCTGAGCAAAAGATTATCACTGCCTGGACCAAAAAGTCAGCAGTAGATTTAAGTTAAGAACCTCATATATTAGTAGTAATAAGCAACTGTAGCCAAAAGGATTTAGCAACAGATTTATGCTCGTCTGATCTTTTGGATTTATGTAAACATCCTGTTTGCTGCAGACTTGCTAAACAGCTCATTGAGTACACACTGCCAGTTATTCTCTTCCCAATATTTAAAGTACAAAACCATGCATTGGTTTCTAGAAGGAGCTGAACCTACTATGTTTTAAAAAAGCCACAAACATGGGTTTTCGCAAAACCTACTGCAAAGAGTGAGAGAGTTGTGTGTTTTTGTAAATATCGTATCCACCTTAGTTTATCTGTATGATATTATCTTGCCTGAAGATATAGTTAAATCAAAGAAGGTCATAAGAGAAACCAATAGGAAATGAAATAGCAAAGATAAGGTGCTATCATAAGGAATGCCAATGGTCCTTAAGGATTTGGCCCATTTCATTAGTGATTGAAAGAGGACAGCTGTTTTGTTAATTTAAGTGTGTCAGTAATTTCTGATTGACATCTGTTCGCATCACAATTCGTAATCAGTCTCCACAGTGAGAAGAAATTAATGTGCATGAGTTATCTTACTTTGCTCTCAGAGATAGTCCCTCTAAGTGTCTCTTTGTACTCTTTATTTTTCACTATTTGTCCTATTCTTGAACACATCCACCCACAATACACTTCCAGTACAGGTTTACTGTTGCTTGACTATTTGAATCTGCCATCTTACATTTAAAACAAATGAGGTATATGAAAGCATTCCCAACTTTTTTTTAAAATAAAGGATGAAAGAAAGATGGCTTAGCATGTACTTTACATTATTCTGCATTCCAAGGCTGATACAACATGGTGACTACAGTTCCAGTAGTCTTATATAGTGCCTGATATGCATCTTTAAGCAGAAAAAAAATGTGTTTCCCAAGAAAAATTATCAGATAAAAACAAAAAATATTGTTTATTCCTCCAGCTCTTTCTAGAAACATTCTTCTTTCAGCAATTTCTGCACTCATGAAGTGAAAGTAGGATGTTAATTCTGCCCTTGTGATGTCAATCAAGCAATGTTGCTAGCAAATGAAATTTTCTTTCAAACAGTCCTAAGATTCTGGAGTCTGAGGACAGATTTGAAGTTAAGCTTTCAAACAGTGTGACTGCAGCAGTGATTTAAAGGTATGCTCAATTTTCCCCCTAAGATGCAGATACTGGACACGTTTTAGTTTCATTTTAAAACTGTGGATGAATTTAGTTCTTATGAGGGATCAATAGTATTGATTCAGCCAGCATATACTGTAGGCAAGCACAATGTGAGTTTTCCACCATCTCAACCGTGACCTATGCTACACAGCCACCATTATTATTATTATTTTTTTTTAAAGGAACACAAAGCGAACAAAACAAAACAAAAGAAAACTGGTTTGTGGGTAGAACTGCAGAAAGTTTTTTTTCTTTCCTCAATTTGTTCTAGTGAAAGTACATCTATTTGACAGAACAAGGAGCAATGGTCTCAAGTTGCAGTGGGGGAGGTCCAGGTTGGATATCAGGAAAAACTATTTCACTAGGAGGGTGGTGAAACACTGGAATGCGTTACCTAGGGAGGTGGTGGAGTCTCCTTCCTTGGAGGTTTTTAAGGCCCGGCTTGACAAAGCCCTGGCTGGGATGATTTAGCTGGGAATTGGTCCTGCTTTGAGCAGGGGGCTGGACTAGATGACCTCTTGAGGTCCCTTCCAACTCTGATATTCTATGATTCTATGATTTCTAAATTACATGCATAAAACATTCAGGTCACTTGATTAATTTTCTGCTCTTTTTAAAGAGATGGGGATGAAGGGAGATCAGAGAAAGGCTTTCAGACTGCATTTGTGATAGTAAGGAGAGAACTGCCTGGGAGCTAGTAAAACTCAATGCATCAGGCTTTCTGGTTAGCACATTATAGGCTTAGGCAATTAAGTAGCTGTATCATAGAATCAGACTTATTTTAATATATGTTTGTGCAGCATCCTGCACAATGAGACTTTGATCCAGGTTGGGGCATCTGGGTGGTACAGTAATTTTCCTGTTCCCTCTCCCCCCCAAATGGGGTCTGAGAGTATAAAAGAAACTTAAAATGGTTCTCACTACGGTTCACTGGTAAAGTCTTTAAATATTTAACCAGTACAGGCACTTATTATTTGATCAGTGGTATGGAGATATTGCTTCACTGTTAACTGTGCAAAAAAGCATGGCCACTTCCCCAAAGACCTCAAGCTAAAAAAAGACAAGATAGACTAGAACCAAGCAAAGGTGCATAATATAAAAGTAATTGTGGTGACTGTCCATATCTTAATAATACAATGTTATTAACAACCTTTTTAACAAAGTTATATCCCCCACTTACATTGTCATTTTGAGTCAGTTTCTTGTAGGCATAAAGAAAAGTGGGCCCTTATGTGAATGCAGGGCTGGGTTCCTTGGGCACTAGCTCAAGACGATTAGTCCACGCACAGGGAACCACCACAGAAGGTAACAGATGTAACACAGAAAGAAGAGAGGGTGAATAATCAGGGGGAGAGAGAAGCGCAATTATATAGGGCTTTGAAGGCAAGTGGCCAGATGCTCAGCTGGCATAAATGGACATATCTTCAGACTCCAGATACCTATGTTTTCATAATTTTGAGCCCATAATTTAGAGAAGATGGATTTCTAATACAATATCACCCTTCAAAATCCTAAGTCAAAGCACGAGTAAAATGCATTTGGTCTCCGTTTCCTTATTCATTCATATTTACAAAGGCTCCTTGCAATTACCACTTTGCTAAGAGTTTTAGAAGAGGAAAAGCAAGTTTTTTGGGGTTGTACTTTAAAAAAAAAATTGAGGAACTTTAACTACATTGGAAAGTTTCCACTATGGCTGCATGTTTGACTTAGCTACAAACAATAGTAGAAACAACTAATTTTTGCAAAATTGAATTATTTAATTCAAATCCTTGTGAAACAACTTCTCAGAGCAGTCTAATACAAATATGAAGTTGGGCCTTAATTAGTGGATGCAATTGAATATTTGTGCTAATGGGTACCTAACAGACTTGATTTAACATATTTTGTACCTAAGAAAAAGATACTATGCAAGTGAAATATAAAGAGAAGATCTCCATCGAAAAAGAATATTTTTCTTTAAATCAGGTGTGTTTCTTTACCAGAAATTTTAGTAGGTTTCACTGTTAGGACAGATAATACTAATTAATGAAAACTTTGCCTGAACATGTTGGTCACTGTGTCTCTGCTGTACTATTAAGAATTATAAATCTGTTCTGAAATTTCTTCCTCCGCCACACCTAGTGACAGCAAAACTACACTGTTTTCTACATCTTGTAACTGCTTCAGCCTGTGAATAGTGGTGCTCTAAAAACCTCTGAAATGGCTACATTCTATATTGAGATACCCTTATGTAAAACATTTTGATTAGATATTAAAAATAGTATACAAATACACAGAAAACTTTAGAATTATGACTGCTATAAAAGCAATTACAGAAAGATTTAACTTTCAAGGGTTTTGATGCACAGTTATACTAATCAGAGAAACATTACACAAAGCTATAAACTATAAAATGCATTTATTTCGGATTATAAAAGCTACTATATGAATCATTGGCACTTACGAAAATATTTTAAAAAAATCTTTATGCAAATCGACTTTACTCTCTAGAGTCATGTCACAATGAATCAGTAACACGAACAGCCCTATAATTGAGAACCTTTCAAATACTGAAACTAATGGTTCTCAATTCTACCCAACTCCTTCAACTCTTCTCTGAGGAAATCCCAGGTAAACACAAGCCTTGCAACATGCCTTGAAGATTAAATTCATGCTCTATAGCACCAATGAACAAAAAATATTCCCTACCAGAAAACACTTCATGGAGAATGACATGCCAGAAGGTCCACTTTTTAAACACAGGGACTATTAGCTCAAGCATCTCCAATGACTGTAATTGTCATGGTCTTTCATAGCATGGAAGAAGTAATTTTCAGGTACTAAGGATACCGGGACAACATATTTTCTATGAAGCACTACTCCACAAATGGGGTGTTACACAGTGTGACTGCCTATGTCTCTGAATTATCTTAAGGGGTAGCCCTGTGTAGAGAGAGACAATGCAAAAATCTAGTCTCAGTCATGAAATGGCATAAATAATAGTAGCAAAAGAAAAAAAGTAACTAATCATACAGAGTCCCAGAACACTTCGCAACAGAAAAAGATATAAGCAGCATTAAATTTGAGCTACAGTTTAGAAGGAAACTGTTCCAAAATTCAAATTTGGTATAGACAAGTCTTTCCAAAACCTTAGATCAATAAAGTTTTCCTTAATTATTTGAAAAAAATAAAATACAACCTAAAAAAACCACACACACACACACACACACACACTCCCCCTGCAGTGTCTGCAACCCAAAGTCTTGAGAACTTGAAATAAAGCTTCCTTGCTTTTCATTTGTGGAAGCTCAAAGAAATGAAAAAAGTGAATAAATTAAGATTCTTTTGGTTTTTAATAATTTATGGTGTTAACACCTCTGGTAGAAAAACTGGTTTAATTTTTTTTCAGTGTGAATATTTTCTCCAACAGTCAGTTTCAGAATGTTGTAGTTCAACTGAAAGCTGATTTCTCAAAGTCCTAAAGACAAACTTAAATCATGGGCATACTGTAGTATATGTCATTGTTACATACCTAAAAAGCTGAGAATATATAGTGCCAAACAATGTAATTACCATCAATAGACTCTAGCATAAGACTGAAATTGGGTATAAAGAGAAATATGCCATTAGGAATGAAAAATAACCAAAACTTTGCTCTGTGTTGTGCATTTTCCATTACACTAGTCTATTTCTCGGATAAAGGCTCTAGCTAGCTAGTTTATGCTCTCCTGTAAGACAGGCCTGTTGACTAGGTAACAATCTCTGGGAAGGATCCTTCCATTCAATCCGCATCATTGTTTTCCCCAATACTCTTAAAAAACGGCAAATAAATTGGATTAATCTCCAGGTGCCAAATCACATCTGTACCTCCAAGAGTAAAAGTGCTGATTAAGTTGGGTTTCAGCCAATGGCTTTTTACAGCATGGATCACTATCTGAAAGCATTTGTCTCATGCAGCCTGTTACCTACGTTAATGTAATGTTAAATTACAAGTTAAATGATTATTAACAGGGTAACTTCTCCATCCACCTTCCCATCTTTGTGAGACAGTTTGATCCTATTGCTTCTTTGTTACAGAAGTAATGCTTCCAAGTGATTTCTTGTATTTCATGGTTTTGTATGCCTCATCTTGACCTGTATTTAACATTTCAAAGTAAAAATAAATGTACCATTGTAGCAATGTTGAGTAGAAATTATTGAATCCAAGATTTTCTATGGAAGTTACTGAAACGTTATAGTCTAAGGATTTGGAGTTTTGTATCAACTAAGTTTACCACATTCAGCCTCACCCACAACCGAATCCTAGTATTAGTACAACTTTCCTCTTGTTGGAAAAAAGTGTTTAAGTTGAAAATAAAGAACTTTCACAGTAAGACAGTCAAAACGACACTTGTGAAAAATAAAGTATACTTATGTTCCATAGAAAGAAAATTTTGCCCATTTTATCTGAAAGTAACAAACCCACACGAAGATTAAACTATTTTTACATTAAAATCACTTTAAGAAAATTCAATGTATGACCTAAGTTACTTACAATCTCCCACCCACCCACCCTTCTTTTCCATACAGACTTGTAGGAACTAACTCAGACCACCTTGATAATCTAACGGTGTGCAGGGCTTTTTCACAGAAGATAGAGTTCAGCTCCTAGATGTGATCTTCTGCAGTAAACAAGAGCTACAGTAGAAGTGCCAAGTAGGCAACAAATTCAAACACTTGGGATTATCTTGCATAGGACTATTCTGATCCTCTAGCAGTCTTGGTCATGGTGTTTGCCTCTGGAAAAGAGGCACATTCTGGAATAACAACCATCCCACAATTCAATGATCTTGAGGACAAGAAACATGAATAGGAAAATGGAGCATCCTTCGGCCTGCAGAGGAAGTCAGAACTTTTACAACCTCTGCCCCATTAAAGAAAATGGAACAAGCATATGGAACACTCCTTCAAGCAGCACACATTTTTAGGAAAATAACAAGAACAAAACTGTATCCCTTCACACAAGTTAAAAATAAAGCTAGTGAATCTTAATCCATGAGCTATGTGTTTATTTAAAATATAAGCAGACTTACTTCCAGGTTCCCAGGAGAATATGACATCCATAAAAAAAATCCATTTTAAAATACGGAACTTTGAAGCATAAAGTTTATGATCCTTTAACAGGTCTTTAATCACAGACCAATGAAACTATTAGAATTACTTTTTACCATTAAATAGTTTAACTTTAGCTATAGTATTCATGCGTCACTATTTCCATCTCTTTCCCAGTTAATTGCATCCTGCCCTTTTCTCTAACAACCGTTATACTGGTGAGATATGACCTGGTCACTTATGGACTTGGGACAAACCACCACGAGGTCCCCACTTCCACATAAGGAAACAAAAGATCTTATTTAGTTGTCATCCCCTTCAGGAACAGCACCATCTACAGCTGACTTACTCAGCTCTCATCAGATACATCATTAGTGACAAATCAAACAGTCCCACACCAAGCCTACCTTCCCACAGGAAGTCGCTGGCAAACAGAAGGCTCTCAAGCAGTTCCCTGCTCCAGCCAGGCCTCTTGCAGAGTGACAGATGGGACTTCTCTCCCCTCAGTCAGCCCCTCACTGAGCTGGGCTCTCCACTTCACCCAGCCACTCCAAATCTGGTGCCTATTGCACATGTAGCAGGGTGGAGCTAACCGGCTTGCTGTGGACTCATTCTCCGGATTTACATGTCACATCACACATACCACGAAAGCAACAGTTGTAAAGGGTTCTCTTACGCTATAATTTGCCAACAACGCTACAAAAAATAAATGTCTGACCAAGCAAGATGCAAAATCCATCAGCAACTTGAGAGTATGCAATACCCCAAAGTATAAAAATTAGTACAGAAGTATTTAAAAGCCACAGCATGAAAATAATGTAGTTAAATGTGGATTAAAAGAGAGAAGAACTATATGGGGGGGAGGGGGAGCATAAAGTCTGTTGCATTGTGTGATATTTAAAAGCTCCAAATAGGTTAGACTCTGGTTATCTGAGAAACTGTCCCTTACCCTATCCTATACTCCCCTACAATAGTAAAGTTCAGCTGGGTTGCTTTTGATATATGTGTGTGTCTGTTTTAAGACCAGAAGCAGGGTTCCCTCAGTAGAGAAGCATTCAAATCCCTCCCTCCTACCCCCACTGGATTATATCCTGGAGCTCAAGTTTGGCAGAAGGCTATGGCCAGATGAAAGGTACTGTATATGGTTTGGATTCAGCTTTTGGTTCATTATTTTTTATATTTTGATTTTGTTTGGTATACTTGGTTCCTATAACTTGGCTTTTAACATATTCTTGGAGGTAACATTGCTCATTTTATGCAAGCCATATGGACTCTCCTTGGGCTGCCACCCTGATGTGGTGGAGAAGCTTGCGTATACTTAAGACCCTAAGAGTGATGCCATTGGGAGCCCTGTGCTCCTGATAGGGTCACCCATGGCAGTAAGGTTGAAGGCGAGGTACCAAAATGCAGCCCAACACAACACAACCCAGTATAAGACCTGAATGGCAGAGCAGGCAGATAAAGCAGGATCACCTCTCAATGGCTGCAAAAGTGGATGAAGGCTGCAGTGGAGAAGAAACCCCCAGTCATCTCGGACCTCCTTGCCACCAGACACAGGTGCCTCTTCTGCCAAGACTTATGGCTGTTGGCGCGCAATGGCTTCCCCACATTAAACTACTCATGGACAGGGTTCTTTCACAGGAAGAACTTTATCCCCACCTTCACCTATAAAAGTCCTGTGATGATGGGTGAATGGCGATGGGGACAGGTGAAGTGATCACCAGGAGTCCCTAGTCACAGACCCACGAGCTGGTGGTGACCACAAGATGGTTGTCAGGTGCCTCTGGATTGGGATGGGGTGCATTTTTGGCAGCAGCAGTCATGACTGAACAAGCCTTTTTAGGAACCCCTCTGCTCACTTCATATAGGGATGGGCTAGAAAAGTTGCCCCAAACGTAGGCTCTCTCATCACACCTGACTGGATAACGGAGTCCAAAGGGATCACTCCCAATGAGGTTGAAAAACAAAAATGTTTCTTGCAACTTGGAATGTCCGTACCCAACTAGACAACTCAAAAATGGAAAGACCCAAACGCAAAACAGCAATTTTCACCTGAGAACTCTTAAGGTACAACATTGACATTGCTGCTCTCAGCAAGACAAGACAAGAAATGCAGATGAAGGACACTTGAGGGAAGAGGCTGGTGTTTCGCTTTCTTCTGGAAAGCGAAACCAGCAAGCAACAGGTGAATACACTGTGTTGGCTTTGCAATCAATAACCTTCTAGTCAACCACCTAACTGAGCTCCACATCTACATCAATGAGTGCCTTAGAAGCCTCTGCATCCAATTGGTCAATAAGTCATTTGCCACCATCATCATTGCACACGCACCAACACTTGATGCTGAAGCAGAGCAGAAAGAATCCTTCTACATGGAACTTAATAAAATTCTGGCATCTATTTAAAAAAACAACAAATAAAATAATCCTCTCGGGGGACTTCAACGCAAAAGTTGGCCAAGATTCTAACGTATGGAGTAGCAACATTGGGAAGGAAGGAGTGGGCAAGACCAATTCCAATGGCATCCTTCTACTTGCGCAAACACAACCTTTTAATCACAAACACAATCTTCAGACAAAGCAATAAATACAAAACAACTTGGCAACAACACCCTTTCAAAACCATGTCAGCTCCTAAGACTATGTCATTGTAGGAACACGGGCTCTAAGAGATGTGCAACTCACCCATGTAATGAGAGGAGCCGATGATTGCTGGACTGACGACCACCTGGTGAGGTCAGTCATATTCATCAGGATTGCACCAAAACATAGAAAGCAATCAAATCACACAGACAGCAATACCACATCCCAAGACTTTAATTCTCAGTGTTCCAAACACTCCTCGGTGAAAAACTGACCATATGCATACCTGGAAATGACAACAGAAGTGTAGAAGATGACTGGAAAGACCTAAAACAGACCATCCATGAGATTTGTGAGGAATCTATCGGCCTTGCTACCCATTGTCATCAGGACTGGTGTGAGGACAGCAACATTGAGATCACAGCCCTTTTGGGCCTGAAGAGAAAAGCTTTCTGCGACTGGCAAAACCAGCCACTATCCAGTCAGAAGCAGAGTTCCTTCCATCAGCTCAAAGGAGAATTAGAGAACTCAAAAACAAATGGTGAAAGGATAAAGCAAAAGAAATCCAAGTATTCACTGACAGACATGATTGCGGAGGTTTTTTTGAGAGACAAAGACCCTGTATGGATCAAGCTCACATAGCCTGGTTCACACTGCTGAGATCGGAAGATAATGAATCCATCAAAGATCTCTGGAAGGAACACTACCAAAAGCTTCTAAATCGAGAATTGACTGTGACAGACAACACCATCAACTTCATCCCTCAGAACCCAAGCTGGGAAACTCTTGCCAACCCACTAACACCTGTGGAGGTTTGCACACCAATTAAACAAATGAAGAACAATAAAGCACCAGTTCCTGATGGCATACCAGCTGAAGTGGGGGGAAGAAACACTAATTAACAAGCTTCATTTGCTACTCCTCAAAGTCTGGCACACCGAAGAAATCCCCGCTGACTTACATAATGCTAACATCTTCAGCATTTTCAAAAAGGGGGATAGGGATGACTGTGGCAATCATCAAGGAATTGACATCCTCTCCATCGCTGGAAAGATTCTTGCTATAATCTTACTAAATCACTGTTTTTTCCCCTCTTGCAGAGGAAGTATTCCCACCGTGCCTTCAGCATATCACATGGCACCACTGACATGTTTTTTGCAGCCAGGGAGATCCCAGGGAAAATGTTAACACCACCACCAGGAGCTGTATATGGCCTTTATTGATCTGACCAAAGCCTTCGACTGTCAACCATGAAGCCCTGTGGGAAATCATGTCAAAGTTTGGCTGTCGAAGCAAATTTATCACCATTGTAAGACTCCTCCATGACCAAATGACTGCCTCCTCCCTGTACAGTGGCTCTACTTCGAGTCCTTTGTCATTCAAACTGGTGTAAAACAAGGTTTGTGTACTAGCACCCACCCTTTTTTCCATTTTCTTAGGAGCTATGAAAACGTTATCCCAAGACTGTCTATCACATCCAATACAGGACTGATGGCAACCTCTTCAACCTTTCTAGTCTCTGTTCCAGAACTAAAGTAGTATTGGCAACAATAACCAAATTCCAGTAAGCAGATAATTGTGCTGTAGTTGCACACTCAGGGGAGGATATATAAACAGCCCTTAATTGCTTCTCTGAAGTTTACAAAAGCCTAGGGCTAACTCTGAACATTGGTAAAGCAGAAGTTCTTCACCAGCCAGCTCCCGGTCAATCATCAGATCCAGCAAGGAAGATTTACACTGACAGAAGAAATGGAAAATGTAGAATACTTTGCCTGTCTTGGCAGCCATCTCACAGAGGGCAGACACAGACATCAAGATTCAGCACAGAAGCTGCTGCGCCAGCTTTGCCTTTGGCAGATTGTTTCGCCGGGTGTTCGACAATCAAGACATCAGAACACACAGACTTTTAGTTTATAAATTAGTGGTAATTCCAACTCTCTTCTGCAGCTGTGAGACTTGGGTGACCTATAGAAAACATCTGAAAAACCTGGAACGCCAGCAGCAGCTCTTTCTTCAGAAGATACTCAACATATAGTGGGAGGATTGCCACACTAATGTCAGTGTCCTCACAGAGGCCAACATCTTCAGTGTTTTTTACCCAGTTTTTTACCCACAAAAGCTTATGCCCAAATAAATTGGTTAGTCTCTAAGGTGCCACTGGACTCCTTGTTACTTTAAAGACACTCTTATGATAAACACCAAGAGATGTGGCATCAACGCCACTCACAGGGAGACAATAGCCCAAGATAGGGATAACTGGCCAAGACTTGTCAGAGAGGAAACTACTACTTCTGAGGAAAATCACCTTGCCCTGATCGCAGAAAAACACCAGAAAAGAAAAAGGACACAACTGTCAGGCAGCAATTGTGGCCCAACCCTGACTTCCAATACCACCTGCAACAACTTGCCAATAAGTCTGTGGCTCCAGGATCGGACTCCTCGGCCACCAAAGGACCCATAAAAAAATAAAACCTGTGATAGAGATCATCCTCGACTTTGAGTGATCACCGACGCCGACTGGATAAACTTTTGTAAGCCAGCATCTAATTGCTAAATCTACAGGTACTATGGTAAACAGAATAAAGTAAATATAAACTAGATGCAAAAGTCTTATGAATTTCCTCTACTAAACAAACATACAAATGAAGATTTACAACACAGCAGACAAAGTCTATGCACCATCTACAAAACCTCTCTGTCATTCATGGAGCGAGGGAAGGACATTATCCCCAACCCATGTAGAGTGTGTGTTGTATGATGTGAAAGTAAGGGCTGACATTTGAAGTCAACCGTGGTCTCTCACCTGAGCAGGAAATAAATGGAAGTAACCAAGGAGTACATACAGGCACAAGACAAGATACTAGAGTTTTTCTGGGAAACGTTTCTCCTGTCCTGAGGAATGGGGATAGTCATTTACCACAAGAAAAAGGCAAATTATCTTCCTCCACTCTGAAGACAGAACTGTTGTGTTCTCACCCTAAAATACATCTAGTATTTTATACTGAAGAAAATAAATTTTAGAGCAATTTAAGACCAATTTCTGAACTGTGCTCATTGGACAGTACAGAAATTAATCACATCCCACTATCTCCAGTGAAATGATTGAAATTTTATTTTATAAAACCCCTGACAAATGCTTAAGATTATATGTATATTGTATACTGTAAATACAAATCAAGTATTTAATATAGAATAAATGTTATTCAGTGAAAATAACTACTGTGAAATTAACATCTTATTTTGTATTGTGAATGAAAACAAATGCTATTCTAGAGCCTCCAGCTTTCTCAAATAAGCCAAACAAAAAGGAACCCACTCATGCTTTAAACTATTTTCCCTGATAGGACACCTTCACAATATCAAATTATGCTTAATCTTTAAAGAAACTTCTTAGAAGAAAGAAAAAACAAAATAGAATGGTTACTTACCAGGGTCAGAGCCTCCCTCTCCCCCAATATCAAAAAGGCTCCAACAATAAAATAGGTACATTTCTTCAGTTTGTTGAGAGTTCTAACGAATGACATTAGCTAAGTTCACTCTTATTTTTGACCTTGTTGACCATAACTCCTCTTAGCTTTCTATGACTCTTAATTATCTCCGGTCTGATACAAGCTTAAGGGTGAGGGAGGATTTTATACTGGAGAAGGCAAGTCGGTATCCTCATAATGATTACTCCTGGGGGAATTCTGTGCCAAAAAAATTAAAAATTCTGCACAAAATATTTTAAGATTCTGCACATTTTATTTGTCAAAATAACAATATAATCACACCAGTTTCAATTATTTTCATATTTTATTTCAAAATACTTGTCAGCAAGTATGTCGGACATCAAAAAAGATTTCCCCCAGGAGTTGAGATTAAAGAAACCCCTATGACAACCCAGTTCCTGTTTCTCTGTTATCCTTTCATTGGGTGCCTCAGTCTGGGTGTGTCACACATGCCAACTGGGCACATCTTGGGGAAAAACTCTGTCCTTCTGGTCTTTTAGTCTAGTTTTTTTTACCTGTCCCCATCAGGTTACCAAATTTCAAGCTCCCAAATAGAGGACACTGCCAGGGGAAGAGTGGGGGAGCCGAAGGGGGTATTTTGGAGTAGTGGAGGGGTTCTGAAGGAGGCTGCATGGGACCACCCAACCCAAACACCCACATCTCCTGCCCGCAGAACCCAGGCACAAGGCACCCCCTCCCTCCAAAGCCCAGCCACAGGCTCCACTCAGCTTTCTTACTGTCCCATCGGGCCAGTGGCCCTGCCTTTCCTCACCCTTTGAAAGAGCCAACGCAGCCGGGTCTCCTGGGCCTGCTCCTGCCCCCGGGCAGATAAGGATCAGGCCTGGCAGCCAAAGTGCAGATAGCTGCGGGGCCTCCAGCCCCATCGGACTGGGCGCTCCACTCACTGTGGGGCTGCGACCCAGAGGTCCCCTCCCTCATTCAGGGCATGCTGGGAACTGCAGCCCACCCACACCAGCACATTGCAAACTGGGTAGCTGGGCTCTGCTGTGTGTAGCAGCCCCTATACCTATCTATCTCATAGAACTGGAAGGGACCCCAAAAGGTCATCGAGTCCAGCCCCATGTCTTCACTAGCAGGACCAAGTACTGATTTTTGCCCCAGATCCCTAAGTGGCCCCCTCACGGACTGAACTCACAACCCTGGGTTTAGCAGGTCAATGCTCAAACCACTGAGCTATCCTTCCCCAGCATCTCTGCAGTTTTCAAGGCCAGTGGTTAGGGACACTACAAATTGCACAACAAACAGCATATTTCTTGATCTGCTTGCTACCACTGCTACCTGTAGGGACCAAAAAATTAAAGAGCTAGGAGAGCACTTCCCATTTCACAATACAGAGCAGAGAGGCATGACTGAGAATCCTCATCTGTCATAACTATAAAGGGAAGGGTAACAGCTGTCCTGTGTACAGTACTATAAAATCCCTCCTGGCCAGAGACTCCAAAATCCTTTTCCCTGTATAGGGTTAAGAAGCTCAGGTAACCTGGCTGGCATCTGACCTAAAGGACCAAGGGGACAAGATACTTTCAAATCTTGGGGGGGGGGGGGACACTTTTGTTTTGTGTTCTTTGTTTAAGAGTGTGTTTGCTCTCGGGACTGAGAGGGACCAGACATCAATGCAGGTTCTTCACATCTTTCTAAACAAGTCTCTCCTATTTCAAACTTGTAAGTAAATAGCCAGGCAAGGCGTATTAGTTTTCCTTTGTTTTCTCAACTTGTAAATGTACCTTTTACTAGAGTGTTTATCTTTGTTTGCTGTACTTTGAACCTGAGACTAGAGGGGAGTCCTCTGAGCTCTTTAAGTTTGATTACCCTGTAAGGTTAATTTCCATATTATTTTACAGAGATGATTTTTACCTTTTTCTTTAATTAAAAGCCTTCTTTTAAGAACCTGATTGAGTTTTCCTTGTTTTATTTCCAAGGGGGTTGGATCTTTATTCACCTGGAGTTGGTGGGAGGAAGGAGGGGGGATGGTTAATTTCTCCTTGTTTTAAGATCCAAGGGGTTTGGATCTGTATTCACCAGGGAATTGGTGAAAGGTTTCTCAAGGCTTCCCAGGGAGGGAATCCAGTTGGGAAATGGTGGCAGCGGACCAGAGCTAAGCTGGTAGTTAAGCTTAGAAGTTTTCATGCAGGTAGAGAGGCATGAGTGAGAATCCTCATCCTATAAGGATGCTAAGAATTTCAAGCCCTCACAAGACTCTAGAACCTGATGACAGAGCAAGGTCCATGTCTCTCAATCCCAGGGTTTCAGCTGTGGCTAAATCATCTGGATCATCCTAAACTCCAGGACAGGCAGCAGTCTTGATATCCAAAGCTTGAGAAGGCAGCATGAGAGCACGGAGAATGTTTAGGTGCTAAATGGAAGGCTCTGGAGAGATGGCAGCAGACAGAAGAGGAGAAGCAGCTCCAGAGAGCTAAGAAAGAAGGCTGTGTAGAACAGAATAAAATGGTCTGCTCCAAAAGCTGCTATGAACGCTGCTATGCAATCAGAGTGCTTCGGGGGGGGGGGTGGGGGAGAAGAGCTCTAGCTAGGACTAGCTCAAATACCCAAACAGGGAAAGGCTGCCCACCCAGCCTACTTAATGCTCCAACAGAAATCCTTTCCTCACTCTCCATAAAACTGCATACATGGAAGCAAAGCTATTAATTCATACCAGTGGGAAAGACCATGGCTAGCAATTTGGGGCTCCCACTCTCCACAACCAGGCAGACAGATCCACAGAATCAGACCAGGAACTAAGGTGTAGGGCACTCAGGACAGAGAAGACAGAACACTAAGGCCTGGTCTACACTAGGCGTTTATGTCGAAGTTAGCGCCGTTACATCGAATTAACCCTGCACCCGTCCACACCGCGAAGGTATTTAGTTCGATATAGAGGTCTCTTTAATTCGACTTCTGTACTCCTCCCCGACGAGGGGAGTAGCGCTAAATTCGACATGGCCATGTCGAATTAGGCTAGGTGGGGATGGAAATCGACGCTAATAGCTCCGGGAGCTATCCCACAGTGCACCACTCTGTTGACGCTCTGGACAGCAGTACGAGCTCGGATGCTCTGAACAGCCACACAGGAAAAGCCCCGGGAAAATTTGAATTTGAATTCCTTTTCCTGTCTGGCCAGTTTGAATCTCATTTCCTGTCTGGACATTGTGGCGAGCTCAGCAGCACTGGCAATGATGCAGAGCTCTCCAGCAGTGATGGCCGTGCAATCTCAGAATAGAAAGAGGGCCCCAGCATGGACTGATCGGGAAGTCTTGGATCTCATCGCTGTGTGGGGCGATGAGTCCGTGCTTTCCGAGCTGCGCTCCAAGAAACGGAATGCAAAGATCTACGAGAAGATCTCTAAAGACATGTCAGAGAGAGGATACAGCCGGGATGCAACGCAGTGCCACGTGAAAATCAAGGAGCTGAGACAAGGCTACCAGAAGACCAAAGAGGCAAACGGACGCTCCGGATCCCATCCCCAGACATCCCGTTTCTACGAGGCACTGCATTCCATCCTCGGTGCGGCCGCCACCACTACCCCACCAGTGACCGTGGACTCTGAGGATGGGATATTGTCCACGGCCGGATCCTCGGACATGTTAGCGGACGGGGAAGATGAGGAAGGAGAAGAGGTGGACGAGGCAGTCGACAGCACTCACAACGCTGATTTCCCCGACAGCCAGGATCTCTTCATCACCCTTACAGAGATCCCCTACCAACCGTCCCCAGCCGTTACCCCGGACACAGAATCTGGGGAAGGATCAGCCAGTAAGTGTTGTAAACATCTAAACATTTATTTTTAACAGAACAGGAATATTAACAATTAAAAAAATGGGTTTCTCATGATTAGTTTGCCCTAGGCGCTTAACGGTTCAGTCATGGGCAGTGCAACTATTGAAAAAAAAATCTAGCAATGTCCAGTTTTGCATGATTGTCCTGCCCAAGCCGCTCTACTGTTTAGTCACTGCTACAGCAGCTAGAGTAAAATGCGGTCTATATGTCCGGGGATGGAGCAGAAATCCTCCTGTGACATCTCGAGGAAGCTCTCCTGGAGGTAATTGGAAATCCGTTGCATTAGGTTCCTGGGGAGAGCGGCCTTATTGGGTCCTCCGTAGTACGACACGTTGCCGCGCCACGAGACAAGCAAGTACTCGGGAATCATTGCTCTGCACAGCAGGGCGGCATACGGCCCTGGTCTTTGGAGGCTTTCCCGGAGCATTCTCTCTTTCTCGCTGTCAGAGATCCTCATGAGGGTGATGTCGCTCATGGTGACCTGCTTTGAATGAGGTAGGGGAATGTTAGTGTTGGGACTGCTTTACCGTTCCTTTACAGAACTGTAACCGCTGGTTTGCAGCCACGCGGTGGAGGCGGGAGAGGGGCAGCCGAAAGGGATCGTTCCCGGGGACAGCCGCGAGGGTGTGGGACAGGAGCAGAGTTCCTGCTTGCCGGATTGCTGGCAGCAGGGACCGACATTGATTTCAATGTGAAATGAGGCCATTGCTAATATAAAAGTTTTAAGCTGCCACGAGTCTACGGCTTACCATGTCTGCCTGCAACAGAAATTCCGTTGTCCTGACACGCTTCTCAAATGTGCTGTGCAAGACCCCAGGCACTGAATGCGAAGGCCGAGAATTCGACCTTGTGCTGAGTGCGCATGTGATAGGTGCTGTGCATGGTCTTGTTCACAGAGAAAGACTATGTTCTTTGTTCACAACTACATTTATCTTTCTGAGGAATTCACTCCCTTTTTCCCATTCCCACAGCCCCATCTGCGACTGTCTCACAACCTAGCCTGGCATCACACTCCCAGAGGCTAGCGAGGATTAGGCATAGGAAGAAGAGGACACGGGAGGACATGTTCTCAGAGCTTATGGCCTGCTCCCGAGCCCAGGCAGCACAGCAGACCCAGTGGCGGGAGAACTTGTCCCAAATGCAGCAAGCAAACATGGATCGGGAGGAGAGGTGGCGGCAGGAAGACCAGCAGGCGACTCAAACCCTGCTTGGACTACTGAGGGAGCAAACGGACACGCTCCGGCGCCTTGTGGATGTTCTGCAGGAACGGAGGCAGGAGGACAGAGCCCCACTGCAGTCCATCTCTAACCGCCCTCCCCCGCCACCAAGTCCCATACCCCCCTCACCCAAAGTGCACAGAAGGAGAGGCGGCAGAGTCCACGCAAACTCTCACTCCACCCCTGCAGAGAGCTCTAGTAGCAGAAGGCTCTCATTCCCCAAAATTTGACAAGTTCTTTCCTTCCCGCCTGACACAAGCCCCCGTCCAAGTTTCACCTCCCAGTTCCATGTGTAGTTGATAATAAAAAATATGTTTCTGTTAACTAATGTTTCCATCATGTTCTTTTGGAGGAGGGGGGGAAAGGGGGATGGTAATTGGACAGGACAGTCACCTTTGGCAGGGTACATAGGCGGGGGCAGGTACAGCAGCAGGGCACATACACAGTGCAGTGACTAGTTGCCCTGGTCAGTCTGGGAGGTGGTTTTCATGTTCTGTAGTGGGGGGTGGGTTGCTCTGTGACTTTGTGGCGGGGGAGGGCAGTTACAGATCTTAAGCAGCGGTCCTTATGCAGGATCACAGAGCCACACAGCAGGAGATCTGTAACCGTCCTCCCCCTGCCACAAAGTCACATAGCCCCCCCATACACACAGTCCCGATCAGGAGGGGTGACAGGCTCCGTTGAAAGAACCAGCCCACCACAGCGGAGCCTGTCAATCCTTGAGTTTAGAAGCTTTCTTTGCGTCACTACACTACACCCGCTCTGCACCACAATGCGCGTCCCAGTTTTAAAAAATTCCCGCGAAAACAGTAGGAAAGAAAACGGTGTTCATTAACAAAGTAGAACTGATTTTATTTCGAAACGTGTGTTGGAAGGGGGGGAGAAGGGGGTATGTAACTGGAGAGGATAGTCAACATTAACTGGGTAAAGAAACGGGGGCAGGTTCGGCTTCTCTGTACACAAACTTTACAGTCACAGGTTACCCTGCTCACTCAGGAACCTAGCTTTCAAAGCCTCCCGGATGCACAGCGCGTCCCGCTGGTCTCTTCTAATCGCCCGGCTGTCTGGCTGTGCGTAATCAGAAGCCAGGCTATTTTCCTCAACCTCCCACCCCGCCATAAAGGTCTCCCCCTTGCTCTCACAGAGATTGTGGAGCACACAGCAAGCTGCTATAACAATGGGGATATTGGTTTCGCTGAGATCACAGCGAGTCAGCAAGCTTCTCCATCTCCCCTTGAGACGGCCAAAAGCACACTCCACCACCATTCTGCACTTGCACAGCCGGTAGTTGAAGAGTTCTTTTTCACTGTCCAGGGCGCCAGTATAGGGCTTCATGAGCCAGGGCATTAGCGGGTAGGCTGGGTCCCCGAGGATGACTATAGGCATCTCCACATCCCCAACAGTTATTTTGTGGTCCGGGAAGTAAATACCTTGCTGCAGCCGTCTAAACAGACCAGAGTTCCTGAAAACACGAGCGTCATGAACCTTGCCCGGCCATCCGACGTAGATGTTGGTAAAACGTCCCCTGTGGTCCACCAGTGCTTGCAGCACCATGGAAAAGTAGCCCTTTCTGTTAATGTACTGGCTGGCCTGGTGGTCCGGTGCCAGGATAGGGATGTGAGTTCCATCTATGGCCCCACCGCAGTTTGGGAATCCCATCGCTGCGAAGCCATCTATGATCGCCTCCACGTTTCCCAGGGTCACTACCTTTGGCAGCAGTACATCAACGATTGCCTTGGCTACTTGCATCACAACAACCCCCACAGTAGATTTGCCCACCCCAAACTGGTTCGCGACTGACCGGTAGCTGTCTGGCGTTGCAAGCTTCCAGAGGGCTATGGCCACTCGCTTCTGGACAGTCAGGGCTACTCGCATCCGGGTGTCATTGCGCTTCAGGGCAGGGGACAGCAACTCACAAAGTTCCAGGAAAGTTCCCTTCCGCATGCGAAAGTTTCGCAGCCACTGGGATTCATCCCAGACCTGCAGCACTATGCGGTCCCACCACTCAGTGCTTGTTTCCCGTGCCCAGAATCGCCGTTCCACGGCATCAACATGACCCATTGCGACCGTGATGTCCTCGGCGCTGGGTCCCCTGCTTTCTGAGAGGTCTGTGCTACTCTCAGACTTCAGGCCATCACCGCGGTGACGTAGCCTCCTCGCCTGACTTATCTGCATCTGCCTCAGGGAAAGGTGTATGATAAGCTGCGAGGCGTTGAGAGCGGCCACAACTGCAGCGATGGTCGCAGTGTGCTCCATGCTCGCAGTGCTGTGGCGTCCGCGCTGTCACTGACTAGAAAAGTGCGCGAACTGATTTCCCGCCGGCGCTTTCAGGGAGGGAGGGCGGGAGTGATGGACGGATGACGACAGTTACCCAAAAGCACCCTGGACACATTTTTTTTACCCAGAAGGCATTTGCGGCTCCACCCAGAATTCCAATGGGCAGCGGGGACTCCGGGAACTGTGGGATAGCTGCCCACAGTGCACAGCTTCCAATGTCGACGCTTTCCCCGTTAGTGTGGACTCACAAAGTCGAATTACTGTCCTTAGTGTGGACACACGTTCGACTTTGCAATATCGATTCCAAAAATTCGATTTAAGTAAAATCGAACTACTCTCGTAGTGTAGACAAGGCCTAAGATCTGAGAAAGGAGAATTAGATGGAGTAGCAGCTGCCAACAAGAAATCACAAATCCCTCAGAGCTAAAGCTGGCAGCTGAAGCCAAGAGAGACAAAGCTGCACCCCCCGTTTCCTCAAAGGAGGGCCAACATGGAACACAGTAACCGTCTACGATCAAGCAGGCAGGCTCCAGGGCATATTCCCTGCAGATCTCACCCCAGAAGACTGATAGAGGTAGTGCACATAATGGGGCTAGTGAGCTCCTTTGTCCTAACTTCTGCTTTTTTTCTGTCTTCAGGCCTAGGGGAAGAGAGAATTAGAAGCTGGAAAGATGAGATATGGATTCCATGTGTCCAACAAGAAAAGGCATAGAAAACTGGAACATGGAGGCAATGACTCAGTTCTTTTCTTCCTTACTATGGCTTATGATGCTAAGAAGCATCTTGTAAGGACCATTTTCTCTTTGCAGGACAGTGATATCTGAAACTCTTAATTTGGGAGGTTTCGAATATGCTATAGAATCCATATTTATCAGGTATTTATGCTTGAACAAAAACACTAATGATGCTTTCTTCATATTAATCAATGTAAGAGTCAAAAGATTAATTTCAACAGTTTTTTGAAACACTCATTAGTTAGATGGTATAGCATACATACTTACGTATTTACAACCCTTATTATAGAGAGAAACACATACTAAACATATCATATGAGTGAGCTGAATGAGTTGGTCAGGAAGCTGCTTATACACAGACATACAAATCGGACCTTATGCCCACAACTAGTTCATATTACTACTTAAATTATCTAGTACTGACTTGGTAATCAGTGCTAAGCGTTAACAGTTTCTTGATTTCACACTGACCAACATAAATTATAAGACTGTTCTTATAGTGCACAAGTAAACATTTGTGGTTACACAAAACTAAGTACAGAAGCTACTAGATTCTATATTGGGATGCCCTCAAAGAGATAATGAAGGCACATTTATCCAATAAAAAGGGACATAAGCTATGTTTTTGTTAGATATATATGCGACATCCTATGCATCTTTCAAGGAAGCAATCTACAGATTAAAAGTAACAGGCTACTGCTTCATACAACTTGAGATGCAGTAATAGCCAAACAAGAGGCTTCAAGTCATTTTATCGTGTTTTAAGATGTCAGATTTGGGGAAAACAAAACAAAACAAAATCTATTACCACCAGACTATTTCATCGAATAGTTCATGCGAAGGCGCTAAATGGCAAAACAAAAAATTCAGAAATAGTTATTCTACAGTGAAGCAGGCATAAAACGAAAGACTCAGTTTTGCTTTTTTTACTTTTAGAGGTCGCATGGCTCCACAGAACTTTGTCCAGCAGCTTTTCTCAATAAATTCCAGATGTCTCTCTCTCCTTCGAAGTAGCCTTAGCCTCTCTTCAAGTTGCTGTAGGTTCCGTCTGTCCCTTGTTGGTAAAGGCCGACCATCTTTGCACTGCTAATCAAAATGGAGGTGTGAAAATAATGGAACAGTTTGTGAAAAATGTATGAAAGAATAAAATTTAACATTTGTATAACAAGCTCTGGCAGCTCTATGAAGTCAGAATTGCATACAAGACTGCAAATCCAGTTTGTAAGAGACTAATTTCATTTTAGCCCATTTCTATTTTTAATACTTTCTTTCCAGCTCTCCATTTTTTCTTCTAGTCAATACAAGTCAGCTATATTTCACATCTTTTTAAATACATTCCAGAGCAGCACCCTTTAAAGGACACACTCAGCATAAAAATTTCCAGAACACAAAGATCAGAATTGTCCCCTTAATCAGTTGAGTTCAACCACCTCTAACAGTCAAATCCATATTTGGAGATTTCTATATCTGACAAATTCTCAAGAACATTTAACTCCTATGACCTTCAAAATGCTGGGCATGAGTATTTTAATGAACCTGTTTGAGTGTACTTAATACACTGTAGGAGCTAAGCAAGTTAAATATACAATTTTTAATTTGTGAATGCACAGTAATGAGTTGTATGAATATTATAAGCAATAAATCACAAAAAGTATTCGTTAACATATGAACCAATCAACAAGCTGATTTTAACATTAGATAATAACCTGTCTCTTACTACAAATATAGGTTACATAAGGCAAACATTCTCAAGGATTGAATTTGTCACTATAAACATATTTTTGATACAAAACAATTAAAAAATGCATTTCTCCATTCAGGGATTTTTCTTTTCTCTCTTTTTTAAATAAAGGAATCCTTAAACATTGTGATTATGGTGATATATCCAGTTTGCTGCAGCTCTAATAATTTTTACACACTTTTAATTGTAACTTTCTGCTAAGAAATTTAAACTGGAAGTCTCTTTAAAAGGATTCAGTAAATTTAGTGCTCTTAGTAGCTAAGCAATTGAGCTCTCCTTTTATATACAAGAGATGCTACCCCAAACTGTTCCACCAACATGCCTCAACTCTGACCTGGAAGGACCACCTATAGGGGAGAAAGGTGGTACAACTTCCAGGTCAATTGAATCATTTGTCTTTCTTCTAAGATTGCTAACAATAGTGTCAACTGAGATATGAACTCTACGCCACAAGAACCTGGCCTTACCCAAAAAATTAAAAAAATAAAAAAAAATCACATCTGCACACAAGACCAAGCGTCACATACCTATCTACTGCCACAAATTTTCATTTTGAAGGATTCTCATTGCTGAAATCACTTTCTATTTAACACTTTCATGTAAAATATAATGGGGAGTAACTAAAACTAATTATAATTATTTATTTTGTTCTGAGATCATCAAAATCGGATTTATTTTTTCAGCACCTACAACGAGCACTGTCAAGTCATTTTTGTAAGGTACCCCCAGTGAACAAAAACAGAGGCATTCCCTAGTGTACAAGTAAACAGTCCATTTTCTGCTATCGTACTGAGTATTTTTGACCCAAGTCCCAACACATGGAAGGAATCCATCATCTGGAAGAGAAATTGAGAGAACCTAACTTTGGAAGAATGGAGAATATTAACTTCTGTCTGTCTAACATTGTGAAAATGAGCAGTGATCCAAACATTATACCATAATGAAGTGCTGAGCAACAGGAACACTATAAATGGAAAACTAAAATGTTAGGTAACAAACACCAAACCTTTGATTTAATCCTTAGTATATGTTGTTCTACTTCTTCAATATCTTCAGTGTTCTCCAAACGTTCATAAGTAGGACTTCTTGTTCCTTTTATCAAGTTTAGAGGCAAAGCAGACATACCATAAGCCTAAAACAAAACACAAAAAAGTACATTAAAAACCTTTGCTATAGAAACATATTTTATCTCACAGCCGTTCTACATGTCACATCCAGAAGGAGTCTCCATGTCCTCCTCTTCCTCACCCTTCATTTATTGTTCCCAGCGGAATTCAATATGTTAGGCATTATATAAACGTAGAAAACAGTCTTTGCAACAGAAAGTAGGTGACAATAATCTAGGTGGTTTTGGACTCCTTCTATTCAGGGAAAGCTTCAGAATCACTGAATTTATACTACTCATTTAGACCAGTACTGAATGATAGTCCTGTTTGTGGTTGCCCATTTTTCTTACTAGGAAAAATGAAAACCTGAACTAAAGGCAGAGAATCCAGAAATCTGATGTACTGGTACTCATATCTTAGAGAGAAAATCAATCAGTATTTAAAGAAATAATTAATATTAATGCCATCTGTTAAGTATGCAGACAAAGTTATTTGCTTATTTCAAAAGACTGAATAGATAAACCTTATGTATTTCAGAATGTCTTCTAACTTCCAGAGAAAAAGTGGCACATGTCATTTTCCAATTTGACATATGGGAAAGGTGTCGTCTTATGCATATTTTCTTTCCATCAGATAATTGACCAGTATGTAGTTGAGGCTAAAAGAACTAATAAGGAATGATAGAATGGCTGTCATTTGTACATATGAAAGCTACATCAAATTATCAAACCCAAGTTTATTAATTTTTAGAGGTATTCAGCTGAGATTTTTCAAAGCAATCCAGATGATTTATCTACTATCTTATTTTTGAGGGAAGCTGTGTGGCTGAATCTCCTGGAGTAGAATTTTAACCAAAGCTCAGAACCTGCACATTAGCTAGTCTTAAGGTGGCCAGTTTTCTAGAGTTCTTTGGAACATACTACAAGGAAGTGCAGTATGAGGGAACATTTTGCACATTAGGGCTATGTCTACACTTACAGCTGCATGTAGAGTACAGGCACTACATGTGTAGCTACATATGATGGTGAAAGGCAGGCTGCATCCACACTTCTCACTGCAGTGTGTAGCTACACACAGCAGTAAAAGTCTCCAGGAATGGGACACTACACTGCTAAAAACAGCAGTAAAGATGTGGGAAGCACTGCTTGCGCACAGAGAATTGGGTAGGGTATAAACGTGTAGGGTGGCCAACATTCTAATGGCACAAAACCAAACATCCCTGCCCTGCCCTTTCCAAGAGGCCCCGCCCCTCTTCTCCAAGGCCCTGCCCCCACACGCTCCATCCCCCCCTTCCTCTGTCAATCGCTCTCCCCCACCTTCACTGGGCTGGGGAAGAGTGTTGGAGTGCTGGGGGGGGGTAGGGGTCTGAGCTCTGGGCTGAGGGTGCGGGCTCCACGTGGGGCCAGAAATGAGGGGTTCAGGATGCAGGAGAGGGCTCTGGGCTAGGGCAGGGGGTTGGGGTGCAGGGGTTATGGGATCCGGGCTGAGGGCTCCAAGTGGAGCCAGAAATGAGGGGTCATGGTGCAGGAGAGGGCTCCGGGCTGGGGCAGAGGGATGGGGTGCAGGGAGGTATGGGCTCTGGGGTGGGGTGCGGGCTCCGGATGGGTCAGAAATGAGGGGTTTCCAGTGTGGGAGGGGACTCCAGGCTAGGGCAGGGGGTTGGAGGATAGGAGTAGGTGCGGGGTCCCGGCAGTGATTACCGTGGCTGCCAGGTCCCTGAGGTCCCTAGGTGCATGGGCAGCCAAGGAGACTCCACGTGCAGCACTCCCGCCCACAGGTGCCACCCCTTCAGCTTTCATTGGCTGCGGTTCCTGGCCAATGGGAGCTGCGGAGCCGGCATTCAGGAGGGGGAACTATGCAGAGGCTCCCTGGCTGCCCATGTGCCTACGGACTGCAAGAACTTGGCAGCTGCTTCTGGGAGCTGCACGGAGCTAAGGCAGAGAAGGAACCTGCCTTAGCCCAGGGCCCCTGCTGCGCCGCTGACCGGACTTTTAACAGCCTGGTCAGCACCACCAGGGGCCCTTTTCAACTGGGCAGTCTATCAGAAAACTAACCTGGCAACCCTAAAAATGTACGGGTTAAGATAATACTACTCATCTAAGCCATGCATCATGGTCTATACTATTTATACCTTGTTCTAGGTGGGCATGCAGTGTCTATACTCTGCACACTGCGCTAAGTGTAGATGTACCCTAGGAGGCAAGATTTGAACATACAAACATACACAGGTCGGCATAAGTAGAGACAGGAAGACAAGATTGCTGAGAAAGGCAAATCAGGAGAAATCCCTGCAGGCTCTCAAGCAAGCCAATTTTAAAGCCTATTCTTTATGTGGTTAACTTGTATTATGTACATTATCATCTTCCTCTCAGAGAGCCAGAAGACTAGCAATATTTCCAGTTCAGCATGTGCCTGCAGGGAGACTCAACACTGTTTGTTTGGTTTTGGTAAGGACTCCACAACTTAAACCTTCTCAGCTTTCACTGAGTAGGCTGGGAAAATAGACAGATTTAGAGGATGCAACTTCAAAAAATCTGAATAAAAGGAACCTAATTCCATACAAAGGTGAACAAGACTGAACAAATTGTTTTAAGAGCAACTTAGACTCAGACTCATAGACTTTAAGGTCAGAAGGGACCATTATGATCATCTGGTCTGACCCCCTGCATGCTGCAGGCCATAAAACCGTCCCTACCCCTTCCCTGGACTCTGCTGTTGAAGTCCCCAATCCTGTGTTTTAGTGACTTCAATCAGCAGAGACCCTCCTGCTAGTGATCCCTGCCCCATGCTGCGGAGGAAGGCGAAAAACCTCCAGAGGCTCAGCCAATCTACCCTGGAGGAAAATTCCTTCCCGACCCCAAATATGGCGATCAGTAAGAACCCGAGCATATAGGCAAGAGTCTCTAGCCTGACCCCTGTTAGCCATTATACTATTTACCTACCATTGCTTGGTATTCCTTGACTACTATGTTTCACCATTAAACCATTCCCTCCATAAACTTATCTAACTTAATCTTAAAACCAGACAGGTCCGTCGCCCCCACCGTTTCCCACGGAAGGCCGTTCCAATATTTCACCCCTCTGACGGTCAGAAACCGTCGTCTAATTTCAAGCCTGAACTTCCCCATGGCCAGTTTATATCCATTCGTTCTCGTGTCCACATTAGTACTAAGCTGGAATAATTCCTCTCCCTCCCTTGTATTTATCCCTCTGATATATTTAAAGATAGCAATCATATCCCCCCTCAGCCTTCGCTTTGTCAGACTAAACAACCCAAGCTCCTCTAGTCTCCTTTCATACGACAGGTTTTCCATTCCTCTAATCATCCTAGTGGCCCTTCTCTGCACCCGTTCCAGTTTGAGTTCATCTTTTTTGAACATGGGAGACCAGAACTGCACACAGTACTCCAAATGAGGTCTCACCAGCGCCTTATACAACGGAAGCAGCACCTCCCTATCCCTACTAGATATACCTCGCCTAATGCATCCCAAGACCGCATTGGCTTTTTTCACCGCCACGTCACATTGTCGACTCAGTCATCCTGCGGTCTACAAGGACCCCTAGGTCCTTCTCCTCTTCCGTTACTTCTAACCAATGTGTCCCCATTTTGTAACTAAAATTGTTATTAGTCATCCCCAAATGCATCACCTTACACTTTTCACTATTAAATTTCATCCTATTTCTGATACTCCAATTCACAAGCTCATTCAAGTCTCCCTGCAGAATATCCCTATCCTCCTCCGAATTTGCGACGCCTCCCACCTTCGTATCATCCGCAAACTTTATCAGCCCACTCCTGCAATCGGTTCCGAGGTCAGTTATAAATAGATTAAATAAAATGGGTCCCAAAACCGAACCTTGAGGCACTCCACTAGTAACCTCCCTCCAACCCGACAATTCACCCTTTAATACGACCCGCTGCATTCTCCCCATCAACCAATTCCTTATCCACCTCTGGATTTTCATATCGATCCCCATGTTTTTCAGTTTAACCAATAATTCCTCATCGGGTACAGTATCAAACGCTTTACTGAAATCCAGGTATATTAGGTCCACCGCATTTCCCTTATCTAATAAGTCCGTTACTTTCTCAAAGAAGGAAATCAGATTCGTTTGGCACGATCTGCCCTTCGTAAAACCATGCTGTAATTTATCGCAATTGCCATTAACCTCCAGGTCCTCAACTAGTTTCTCTTTCAGAATTTTCTCCAGCACCTTGCACACTACAGATGTTAAACTAACAGGCCTGTAGTTACCCGGATCACTTTTTTTCCCTTTCTTGAAAATAGGAACCACATTAGCTATTCTCCAGTCAAACGGGACCACCCCTGAGTTTACAGATTCATTAAATATTATCGCTAATGGCCCTGCTATTTCCCTCGCCAATTCCTTCAATATTCTCGGATGAAGATCGTCCGGTCCTTATTAGCACTGCACACTTTGACAACGTTAAGACTAATTTCCTTGAGAATTAATATGCTACATAGTACAGAAGTCACTGTCTGGCTCCCTGAAGCCTGAGTGACATGTTGCTACAAAATTCTAAATAAAATAAATTGTTTAAAGGTAAAATGAGTAAATCCAGTAATGTCCTTAAGCATAGCAAATACATTTAACTAAATCTTTAATAGAATAATGTTAATCAGCCCAATCTATTTGATAATTCTAGCATCACGTAATGTTTTGTGTGCTCGCATTCATATAACCTGTAGGCAGCGGCACCTAACAAAGTGATTCTTAGAGACTAGAGCAGGCTTTATGAGTGATCTGCTCAGAATTTAAAAAGAATTGCATCATAGCTGACAAACATCTCCACCTCCCTCCTCCACAAGGACGGCTTATAAATTCTATTAAGCAAAACCATCTGCAGTAGCACCTTTTGACTATTTCCAATACTGCTACAAATGCCAACAAATCATCATCACTGCATACTGACTGCAGAGGCACACCCACACCACTTTCTTTACCTCTAAAGGAAAAAAATATAATATGCAGTTTCAGTCTTTACATTCAAAGTTTTATACTACGGAAGCTATTATTTAGGGACAGAAGTCTCTGACACGAAAAAATAGGCAAAAGATTAATTTAGTGCTCTCCAATCATCCTAGGAGATTTTGTTAGCTGAAACCCAACTAATACAAATACTGCATTTCCACAGGCCACTCCGTCACGTGAAAGTCTGCCTGCTACAAAATTTAGCACTGTACTCAAAAAAGCTTTCACCTTACTTGTCAGATGCATTTTTGAGTGTTTTTTTCCCCCCAAAGATGTAGCTAGATCTTTCCACTACATGGAATTTGGTGTCCCCTCCTGGGGTAACTAAATCTATCACTGCAATTAACTATAACTTTCTCTACTACACACATGACAGAAGATGCATTCATCACTGGAAGCTGGGCATGCCATTTCAGATCAAGAGAGCCTCTCACAGAAATGCAATTTACAAGTAACAGAATAATTATTTTCCTCCCACTACAATCTGAGTGTCTCCACAGAGCGTGTTAAACAGTCCTGCACAGAACCAGCATTTAAAAATCATGGAGTAGTAAACAGCCTCTTCTCAAATCACTGAATTAAGAAATGGACATCCAAAAGCAATATCTGAGTTGCTCATGTCTACTTACTAGTGTATGGAAAACCCTGTAATGACATCACCAAGGGACTGCCTTGCAGATCTAAGGATAATTTCCTTTCTGCACAGAAGAAGACAGTAGGCATATTCAAATTGAGTAGTTATTCCTAAGGGACAAGGGACTCCTTTTATGACTCTAATACTAATTCGGATCCATTTTGTTAAAGTGTTGTGGAATATAAAATTTAAACCTTCTGGAGTCCTTCAATGAAAATAAAAAGTGAACATGAAGACTAACTCCTAAGATCTATGGAGATCCCATTAGATTGAACTTGAAAATATTTAAGAAAGGTTTTTTGATTGGGACAGGTGAATGCCTTCTTTCTCATGGAGCTGAAAATCACAAGTCACTTCTAACTTTCTTCTTGAAGCAATACAAGAATGATAGAAAATGCAAATCAAATCTTGTTCTTTTTTTAGTTTCTCCACATCTTATCTATATGCATTCACCCCATACTTGCTTTATTGGTTCTAATCTAGAATAATATTAGAGGTTACTTTACAATGCTAAGGAACTCTTTTGGAAACTAGAGAGAAACAAGAATATTCCATCTTTATGTCAAAGTTAAAGGGCACAAAAATCAGAATGGTCAACGGCTGCATATAAGCCAACTGAGACATTTATAGTTATCAAAGTAACAACAGCCCTCTTCTAATTCTGCGAATACTTTACCTGTGCCTATTAAAGGAGCACTGCAAGACACATGTCTACATTTTCATAACAGAGCAAAAAATCCTGGAGTATATGAGAATGAGTTAGTATCTACGCCATGTTTCTGCAAATAAATAGGACATCCTGAGTCATCCAGATGTTAAACTGTACATTCTTTTTATAGATCAGAGTCTAATGTTTTCAGACAAAGACTAAACTTTACTTTATGTTTATAGATATTATTAAAAAAATTCAGATAGTTGGTAACAGCTTCCATCAGTGAGAAGTGAGAGTTTTATTTCTCTAAACATTTTTCCAGTGTAATTCTCATTCTTGAACATTTCTGATACCTCTATAAAGTTTAGAACATGGGAGTGCTTTGCAAAATGCCTCAAGCAAGAGTCTGAAAGCAGAAATATACCCTGGTAGTATTTAAAAGCAAAGTAAGCTCGCTATAAAGTAAATGGACATTTATTAAGGAATAAGAATCTTTAGAAATTCCCTACAATTTTTACGAGTGTGTGATGTACATTGGTAAAATGGCCAACATTTAGCAATAGTTAAGACAAAGGCATCTCAAATACTGCAGTATCCCTCTATTGTGGAAAAGGAAATAAATGTATCTTGTACACCACTGTATGGTAACTAATGGTAAATGATGGGTAAATTGCAACTACTATTAACATCACCAAGTGTGAAGAAATGCACCTAATCCAGCCACAAATGACATTTCATTTCCCCCTATGCCAATGCCACTCCCACTCCCCTTCTTTGGTGAACTGTAGTAAGTTTGTAGGTCCACTGCACAAACACCACAAGTGAAGTTATTAAAATCATTATAAATTTTATTCTGCATCCTATGGTATACACAGACTATTACTGAATTCTCATGCCTCTGAATGACAACTAAATTATACAAGATACTTATAGTAATATTCGATAATAGGTGAATGATTCCTATATACATCTGCCTCAATAACCTCTATGGTGAACGATGCTGTAACCATGTTTAACACCCTAAAGGTCTTTACGCTCTGAGAATCTCTTCAGCCCCTAGTGAGGGATAGGCCCTGCAGTTCACATGCCTTGTTTGAAAGTTCATTTTGTTACCTCTATTTCCAACTATAATGTCACAGTTCAGGGTTCTTTATTAACGACCACTATTTTCCCCAATATAAACTCTTGCCATAATCAAATTAAAATATAAGGTATATTAGATAAAATTGAGATAATACAATAAAAAGTATAAATTCTAGTGTTCCCCCAACTAAGAACGTCTCTCTCCCCAAATATCTGTAACACATTCAATATAGATCAGCGGCTCTCAAACTTTTTTTTTTTTTTTTTTAAACTGGTGACTCCTTTCACATAGCAAGCCTCTCAGTGCGACCCCCCTCCCCTTATAAATTAAAAACACATTTTAATATATTTACCACCACTATAAATGCTGGAGGCAAAGCAGGGTTTGGAGTGGAGGTTGACAGCTCGCAACCCCCCATATAATCACCTCGCAACCCCCAGTTTGAGAACCTCTGATATATATGCATCACTAACTTCATCAGCCATATATCTTACCGTAAAACATGACCTCCCTTACCCACAAACCCTTTCGTTACTTTTTTTCTTGTCCTGACTTAGCTCATAAGCTTTCCAGGGTAAGGAGGTTTCTTTTAGTGGCTACCACTGAGAACAAAACGTTTATCTACAATTATCAGACAATGATCTCAGAGAAAACAGGAAATAATGGAAGAGGTCTCATACGAATGTGTGAGAGAGGACAATAAAAGTTTACTTTTAATGGCAACCCATATTAAAAAAAAAATCTATAAAGCATCACATACAATACTGTACAAAAAAAACAACAGACATGCTTCTGGACAATATTGCTAAAAATATTGTTAGGAAGACAAGAATCAACGCTTATCGATGCTAACAAATTGTATAATTCTCAGAGGTTCTTTTGTCTGGCTCCTCACTCCAAAGCAGCGATCACATCTAGGTTTTGTCCCTTTTGCCAGTATTGTCCTTTTCTTTGTCATTGAAGTGCTAATTCAGTGTGCCAGATCCAAGGAACAGAAAAACACTCTGCTCTCTGTAAACCACAACTCTCTTTTCTAGGCTGGTTTTCAACTCAACATTTTCGTATTGCATTGTCCCATACCAGCTTCCTTCCCCCAATCCACACGGATACTGTAAATAAATCCCTCCCTCTTACTTTGAAGCTCACATTTTGAGTTAACATTTTATTTCACCTGAATTCCCACACTACTCATCCGTAGAGGGTCTCCCGTAGATTGGTTCTACTGTCCATTTCAGTGGTTCACCAAGGAACACTAGTATTATTTATTCATACAAAAAGTATTAAGTTTCAGAAGTATACAAGTATACACATAGCATCCAGATGGAGAGCAGTTTTTCATCACTTTAAGATGGCTCTACCATGGATGTATAGTAGCACCCTCTCTCTCAAAATACTCTTTTCATTTGCTTCCATGGTCCATTTCTAGGATCGTGATTGATTGAAGCATGCCTGTGCATTCCAGGATCTTTCACACAGGGTTCAGGTGCATTTAGTGCTGTTCTTGCCTCTAACTGTTCTCACCTTCAGGTAGGGGCATAATTTATTCTTCCAAATCAAATCAGAAGCAATTTATCCCCATTCTTAGGTTTATACATCTTGTACCAGGCTTCAGAATTTCACAAGCTCAAAGTTCTGAGCTGTTACAACACCCCCAGTAAAGGGTGGGCATACACTAGCGGATGAGATATAACAACAAATCGGTTCACCTATCAGTTTCCTTTATGTAAAACAAATCACAATGAAATGAATCCAGAAACCCCAGAACATTTCAAACTGTAAAGGAGGGTGGAAGTGCAAGCAAAAGATATGAAAAAAGTAACTGGTGTTCAAGATATGTTGCTTGTGTCCATTCACGTTAGGTGTGTGTGCTCGCCATATGTGCTGGTGGTGGACGTTTTTCCCTCAGTGGTATCCATAGGGGACCGGCTCTGGCTCTCTGCAGAGTGGCACGCGTATGCCACGATATAAAGAGTGCTGCCGACTCCCCACACCCTCAGCTCCTTCTTGCCAGGAACTCCAACTGTGGGGAAGGAGGGCAGGTCCTGGAACACACATGAGCAGCACATCTCGAAGAACACCAGTTACAAAAAAGGTAACGGTCTTATCTTCTTCTAGTGCTTGTTCATGTCCATTCACTTTAGGTGACTCCCAAGCAGTACCACCGGAGATGGGTAGGAGTTCATGGACATGAAGACTAACACAGCTCTTTTAGAACCCAGCATCGTCTCTGGCCTGCTGGGTGATGGCATAGTGCGCCATGAACATGTGCACTGAAGACCACGTCACAGCCCTGCAAATGTCCTGGATAGGAACATGTGCCCCGAAGGCAGCCGCTGATGCTTGAGCTCTAGTCAAGTAGGCCCTCACAACAGGCGGTGGTTGGACCCGTGCCTGCTCATAACCGGTCCGGATGCAGGAGGTAATTGAGTTGGAGATCCTCTGAGAGGACACCGGCAGGCCCTTCATCCTATCCACTGTTGCAACAAAGAGCTGAGTTGATCTTTGGAAAGGCTTGGTATGTTCCAGGTAGAACGCCAAGGCACGCTGAACATGCAGGGTGTGCAGCTGCCTCTCCTGAGCAGTTGAGTGCGGCTTAAGACCGAACACCGAAAAAAATATGTCCTGATTGACGTGGAAAGAGGACACCATCTTTGTCAGGAAGGTTGGATGAGGTCACAGCTGTATCTTGCCCTTGTAGAACACCGTATATGGTGGCGCCGAGGTCAGGGCTTTCAACTCTGACACTCATCTCGCTGATATAATTGCTTCAAGGAAAGTTACTTTCCATGACAGGTTGGAAAGGGGACAAGAGTCCATAGGCTCAAAGGGTGAGCCTTTGAGCACCACATTGAGGTCCCATTGAGGAACCAGGTTCCAAACCAGTGGGAAGAGCCTCTCAAGGCCACTTAGGAAGCTGACTGACATCTCGTGTGAGAATACCAATTTCGCCTGGACATGTGGGTGAAAGGCCGAAATGGCCACTAGATGAACCTTGATGGAAGACAGGTTCTTCAGGTGGAGCAGGTAGTCTAGGATGGATTGCATGGATGAATGCGTCGGGGAGATGGTCCGTTCCGATGCCCAGTGGGAGAACCCTGTCCACTTCACCATGTAAGTAGTTCTAAAGGAAGGCTTTCTACTCTTCATTCATAGAATCATAGAATATCAGGGTTGGAAGGGACCTCAAGAGGTCATCTAGTCCAACCCCCTGCTCAAAGCAGGACCAATTCCCAACTAAATCATCCCAGCCAGGGCTTTTGTCAAGCCGGGCCTTAAAAACCTCCAAGGAAGGAGACTCCACCACCTCCCTAGGTAACGCATTCCAGTGTTTCACCACCGTCCTAGTGAAATAGTTTTTCCTAATATTCAACCTGGACCTCCCCCACTGCAACTTGACAGAACAAGGAGCAATGGTCTCATCTGCCACCACTGAGAACAGCCGAGCTCCATCCTCTTTGGAACCCCCCTTCAGGTAGTTGAAGGCTGCTATCAAATCCCCCCTCATTCTTCTCTTCTGGAGACTAAACTATCCCAGTTCCCTCAGCCTCTCCCCATAAGTCATGTGCTCCAGACCCCTAATCATTTTTGTTGCCCTCCGCTGGACTCTTTCCAATTTTTCCACATCCTTCTTGTAGTGTGGGGCCCAAAACTGGACACAGTATTTCAGATGAGGCCTCACCAATGTCGAATAAAGGGGAACGATCACGTTCCTCGATCTGCTGGCAATGCCCCTACTTATACAGCCCAAAATGCCGTTAGCCTTCTTGGCAACAAGAGCACACTGTTGACTCATATCCAGCTTCTCGTCCACTGTGACCCCTAGGTCCTTTTCCTCTTCAGGAGAACCTGCTGTACTTCACTAGAGTAGGTCCTTTCCTCTGGGTTTAGCCACATAGCATTCACGCTGTGAGGTGGAGGGATGTGAGATTTGGGTGCAAGAGGAGGTCTCGGCAGCCAGGTAGCGACCAAGGGGCAATTACTCCCAGATCCATCAGTGTACCGAAACAGTGTTGGTGCAGCCAACACTGGGGTGATCAAGAGAGACAGACAGAGCGTGGGTTATCATGATCTTTGACAGGACCCTGCTGACTAGCGGAATCAGTGGAAATGCGTACATCAGTTCCCCCAACCATGAAAGGACAAAAGTGTCAGCGAGGGCACCCTTAAAGAGACCCTACAGGGAGCTGAACTGATGACACTTCCTGTTCCATCTGGTGGCAAGTCCACTCGGAAAGTTCCCCACCTCTGAAAGAGCATTTGAACCACTTCTGGAAGGAGTGACCACTCGCGATGAGAGAAGGACCTGCTGAGGCAATCCTCTAGCATATTCTTCACGCCAGGGAGGTGGCAGGCCTCCAGATGGATGCAGAAGTCCCACAGACGGAGCGCTTCTTGACAAAGAGCTGACGAGCACACTCCTCCTTGCCTGTTGATGTAGAACAGAGGTCGTGTTGTCCATCAGCACCCGTACCACTTTGCCTGTCAGGTGCAGCAGGAAGATGCCCGTTAGACAATCAGATTGCCCTGAGCTCCTTGACATTTATGTGCAATGCTAGGTCCTCTGGGGACCAAGTCCCTTAGGTCTGCATCTTGCCGAGGTGCGCCCCCCGAGCCAAGGTCAGAGGCATCTGAAATCAGGGAGACTGAAGGCGTGGATTGTCAAACGGTACTCCCTTTAAGAGTGTGCTTGGGTCGGTCCACCATTGACTGGTGTCAGCGTTCGGCAAATCAGCAATGGTGATCGACACCGAATGCTCTCCAACCAGGATCGGTCCATCAAACAGGAGTGGAAGCAAGAACATGGCCAAGCAAGGGAGCATCGTCGCTGCCGCTGCAATCCGAACGAGCACTCTGATGACTGGTAACAGGGCTCCCGGGACTGCCGGCTTCCTGTGCAGAACCGGTGCTGAACGCTCGGGGAATGGCTATGGTGTTCTCTTTGCTGCAGTTTGGGGAAGGAGTGCACCTCAGCAGGCTTGCGCCATACCACCGAGGACCTGCGCCTCGAGCCCGATGAATGGTGCCCCAAGTCTGAGGGCTGATGCCGGGGACTTTGCTGAGTGGGCCATTCCGTGTCTGAGGTGTGGTGGCTCTGGCTGGGCAAGCACTGGTGGGACATTCCCTGAGGCAAGGAGTGGTACCACACTGCCAGGGACCATTGGAAAGGTAGGCTTACCCCTAGACTGGGGTGCTGCCATAACTGTGTGGGCGGCACCGGTAGAGAAAATATCCTGAGCTGCCTGCAGGGCTTCTGGGGTTGATGGCACTGCCAGGTGCCAGACTCCCAAGATGCTGTCTGGGGTAACAAGCGGGTCCTGGTCAGCTGACCCACTCAGCAGGAGCTGGGTCCCGACTCCCGCACGGTGGTAATGAGCAGCTCCTCACGGGTCTTCTCTCCTATCCTGTCCACTCCTTCCCTTTACGGGACATGGGAGATTGACCTCTCCAGGCCCTTCTTCGCTTTCCAGCCAGTGCTGGGGAAGGGGGATCGACACCGGTTCCATCTTCAGACCGGCAGAGCACGCCGCACCGAGGCTACAGTACTAGGAGCAGATTCCAACCTGAGCGGTTCTAGTGTCAGTGCCAACTCGGTAAGCAGTGCTCAGAGACTAATGTCCCATCTGAGGCTTGAAACTTTTACAAATTTAGCACTTGTCACTGATGTGGGCTCCCCCAAGCACCTTAAGCATCTACTGTGAGGGTCGCTCACTGGCATCGGTTTCTTACAACGGTCACAGGGTTTGAAGCCTGGGGACCGGGGCACACCCCATCCCTAGGCTAAGTCCTGACTGGACTAACAACTAGCTAGCTAACACACTAAGGGAACTATCTAACAAGTCTAATAATTCTTTACAGGAGAAAAGTTCGCAATTAACAGTTCTGGACAAGGAGATTTGCCAAAGCAAGGAACGTTCCAGCACAGTCACCGGTGGCAAGATGGAACTGAAGATGGGGGGGAGCCGGCAGCGCCGCTTATACTGCAGCATAAGTGCGCCACTGCAGAGGACACCAGAGCCATTCCCCCTATGGATGAATGGAAAAAACTTCTGGCACCAGTGTATGTGACAAGCACACACACCTAACAGAATGGACATGAGCAAGCACTCCACGAAGAACTATCAATTATAACCTCCTGAAAAAAATTTCAAGTCAATGTTTTATTTTTCTCCTCAAATCTACTGCTTCCTTACTTTTTTTTGGGGGGGGGGAGGGGGGGAAGGGCGAGCAACCTCACTTATGTAGTGGACAACTTGCATAATTCCCTTCCTTTCACATGATGGATATGGTCATGGTGGGCAGGTCGACCATGCAAGCAGGCATCCACACCTGTATGGTTTGTAAGGATGTGCCACAGGATGGTCTCTGAACAGATAGATGCATAGTGGGGAAGTTAAGGAAGGGACATGATATCTGATTAGTGTCCCCAATGGTCTGTGCACCGAGAGTGGAGTAGCTGCCATCATTAGTCCAGTTTAAGGGCTGCAGAGCAAATGCAGAGGGGCTGCACTCCAGCATATGGACTGCCTGCAGTCCCCTCAACCAAATTCCATCCCCTCATCCGAAATTCCCACTAGTCACCCCACAGAAAGCTCAAGTAATCCGGCTTTGTACAGGAGAGAAATGAATTTCATCCCGTGAAACCAAGATTTGGGGCATAAGAGAATACGAGTATACGTAATCAAGAAATTAAATATCACTCAGCATCATATACACTGGCATAGAGGACTGCACTACAGCTATGTATAAAGTTAGAATTAGGAAAGTGGATACTCAACCCTGAAACAGATTGTGAAATTTGAATCTGAAATCTCAGTATATGCTGAAATAAAGTCCAAAGAGCTCATCCAGTAATTGCAAATTAAAGGTGTCATCCTACAACAGATGTCGCATTCAGATGTTCCATAGTCTGCCCAGAGGCAAAACAGATAGTAATTGTGACCATCCAGCAGGGAGATTTTGTATTCACACTCTATGCACTTCCTAAAACCAGAAGTGCTGCTACTTAGACGCAGAAAGAGAAGCAGATAAAGGTACATAAGAAAAATGGAGCTGAAAAGCGAGTATCTGCCAAAAGGCCAAGCAAAGCATAAAATTTCTGAATGCTTCTCACATTTTATAGCAATAATGTCTAGAGGCCTCAGAGATCAGCAAAAAAAGCCAACTTCAGCTAACCCAAACCCAACATAAATCAATAATGGAAGTAGAGTTATTGGTGACTATACACAGTTTTCCAGCTCATCTGACAACCCTGTGTTTGGGGAGTACATACCAGCCCCACTCCCACTACTCCAGATACGACTGGGATTCCTTTTACGACACTAGGGGAAAGCAGCTGGAAGAATGTGTACGAAGTACAAAAACTCTGATTTGTGTTAATGGAATAATAGTTGCTGACTTCTCTCCCCTGGGGTGAGGTTGTGGGATGTCTCTTCTGTACCCGTTTATCTGTTTTCAATTATTCTGAAGAAAAAATATCCCCAGGGAGAAGAAAATGAATTTTAGATTAAAGTGATTTCTTTACTTCCACCACTATTTCATTCTTCCTTCTAACCCCCCAAAAATCAATTCCCATCACAGACCACTAATTATGTAACCAAACCAGTAATTCTATATTGCCCCCACAGTGCCTCCAAATAAGCCCACCACCCACAATTCTACTCCTTCACAATTGTACATGCCCAGTTTTCCCATACAATTCTGCTCCACCTAATACCACACCTAATACATTCTATATCCTCTTCAGATTCCTCCCCTTCCCCCTAATCCAATCTCTCCCCACATTTATTCTCTCTGCTATTTTAGGCCCAACATTAATCTGGCCCCATCCCCAAATACCTATTTGCATGGTATGTGTTGGTCCTACTCCCTACCTGGCCCCCTGCCTCTCAGCTATGCCAAGTTATTCTGCTCCTCACTCCCCATTCTTATGATGCAAAACAATCAACAGATCCAGATGTTCACCTACATCTGCCTAAGGCCTAGGGCAGGGGTTCTCGCAAAAAATTTTTTGGTGGCTTCAGAGTGCAGCCACCAATGCTTGCTGCTCTGACAATTTTTCCTAAAATACTTAATTAACTTTAGGAAAAAACAAATAAATATGCACAAATACATGTCCAAATCATTATAATTTATTTATGTAGGGGTATTTTTTTTGTGCAGATCCAATAATAAAAATAATATACAGTTGTCTCTATTATTTACTGGACTTAAACAGAATAGAAACACAAATAAGGTGCTTTGCACTTTGTCTTTTTTTTTTTTTTTTACAGTTGTTTCTTTAGCTTTTTTGGTTGCATTTAAAAAAAACAGACTTGCTAGCTAATAAGTCTGCTGCCGTGAGAAGTGATACTTGTATGTTAATGTCACTTTTCACAGCCTCCCAGCTAGCTACTAAGCTGGCTATGAAAAATGGTATTAAACATACAAATATCACTTTTCACAGCAGACTTACTCTGCCCTGACAAGGCCAGAAGACAAATTAAACCCTGAAAGGGGAGGTGGGTAAGGAGGCAGTGGGGGCCAGGAAGGTGTGGGGTGAGACCAGGGCCGGAACCTGCTGCTGTGCAGCCAGGGCCCCAGGGATGGAGCTTGAAGCCCCACAGCCAGAGCCTGGGTCCGGACCCCGGAGCCTGCCGCTGCATCCCGAAGCCCCACAGTTGGAGACTGCCCCCGGCCCCAGCGGCTCCGGCCCCCGGCCCCAAGCTCCACGACCACTCCCTCCCTATTTTCCCCGGACATGTCCAGCTTTTTGGGATTTCCTCCCAGACGGGAATTTGGCCTGGTCCACACTAACCCCCTACTTCGAACTAAAGTACGCAAATTCAGCTACGTTAATAACGTAGCTGAATTCAAAATATCTTAGTTCGAACTTAACGCGGGTCCAGACGCGGCAGGCAGGCTCCCCCGTCGATGCCGCATACTCCTCTCGCCGAGTTGGAGTACCGGCATCGACTGCGAGCACTTCCGGGATCCATCCCAGAAGATCGATTGCTTACCGCCGGACCCGGCCCAAAAAGCCGGACATGTCCGGGAAAATCCAGACGTATAGTAACCCTAGCTTTGCCCCCGAACTCATCTCCACCAAGGAGGCTGTAGCCACAAGAAAAGCCCCTGGTGCCCGCATTTGAGAAACACTGGCCTAGGGGACCACAGCAGAGAGAAGGGAGAGGGAGCAGAGGCTATGTGCACCTGTTGAGGAACCAGGATGTCTTTTATCACATGCAGCGTGTATTTGACTATCTTCCCCAAGAGGTTTCATAATAAGGCAGCCAGAGGGGATTTCATCATAGGTAAGTCTGCAAACCTCCTGGTCTGGAAAAAGCTGGAAACTTAATAGGTTTGGATCACAATGCTATCATGCTAGGCGCTGTACACACATGTACAATAAGATAATAACTGCCCTTAAGAGCTTACAGTCTTAACATATGAGAGGAATGACGGATTGAGAAAAACAAATCCAGGGGGTAGAGCGGAGGATAAGATGAACAGTGAAAAATTATATTTGGTATAAGTTGCAGTTTCAGAGCATGCGATGCTAGGAAATGCAGAGAGCATAGACAAAAAGGAGTGTGAATCAATTAGAGCACACAAGTGTCTTTGGAGAACAAATGTCTGTAGTAAATGGATTAAAAGTAATTTAACAACTACTGCAGCAAGCCTGCTATGTATTTTTTATCAGAAACACTACCCATTTATAGTTAAATGCATTTAAAATTAATTAAATTTGGCATTTCTAAGCTTCTTGGTGGCAGCTACCATTTGACAATATTTTATCAGTTAAAGTGCTATATTGAAACAGTAAAATTTCTCTTCTGGCTGCATATCCTGTATTAAAGTACAGTAGGATAGAATTTATGCAGTTACCTCTGATTATCTCAATCTAACTTATGACACAACTGAAGCTTTCCCCACTGCCCTTCAACTGTATTGTTCTTATAAGGCAGTTAAAAATGCCAGTTTTTAATCAAAAGCTTTAATTTCAAATGCAATTTCTATATGGGAATAAAGTCTGTGTGAATGTTCAGGTTCCATAAAGCAAACTGGATGCAGCTTTTAAATACAAGTCTTCTCTAACTTAGGTTTTTAAAAATGCAATATATAGATTTATTCTTGTGCAAAAGATTTGTTGGCAAGATACAGCACTTAGCATTGCACTTCTTGCATAGCACTGCCCTCTAGTGAAATTGCACACAAGACGGCCAAACACAAATGGAAATTGGAAATGCAGTAGGGAATAATCAGAATTAATCTTAAATATATACAAAGAACAAAGTTTGATACACAAAACATTTTCAAGAAACAAGACAGACTAATAAGTGCCTTTGAGAAAATTAAAAAAATGTTTTAAAAATATGAAAATAGTATTACATCTGTTAACAAGTTTGCCTGCGCAAAGAAACAGTCATCAACACATTTGATCTAAAACAGGGTGAGCCAGTATGCAGCCCACATGTAAAACATGTAGAATTCTACAATTAAGAGTTTATATACTGAAAAAATTTCTTTTGAAGCAGACATACATTTTAAAGTCAATTTCTTTAAGTTTAGTACAATTTCTAGCATAAGTGTATATGAAGTAAATCAACTTTACGAATATTAAAAGGAAGAAAATATTTAAGCAGAAATAGTTTTAACACTAGAGGAAGCTTGTAAGTCCCCCCTCCCCTCTACTTCATACTTCTATTCAGTAGTTGGAAAACTCTTGTCATCTCCTTACTTCAAAATGTATTTAGTCCCTAGAACGATGCCAAACATTTGAAGAGTCAGACATGTCTCTACCCATAGAGCTCACAATCTAAAATAATAGTGGAAGTAGTAGGGAAGTGCTGCAACAAAAAATCTTTTTTTTACTCAATGGCCTGTTATAGCATAGTGCAGATCCCAGCTCTTCCACGCTTTCATCTAAAGGCAGAAAAGAAATCATGCCCAATACTTTTCAATATAACCTTTTATTTTCAGCTACTCATAATTATGAGAGTCTTTAAAATGAGACCAATATACACGGAACATCAAATTTCAGATTTTTTTTTTAATTTTAAAAATTTCAAAAATAATTCAGGTTATTTGATGATATAGTTCGTGAGTTGAAAAAGCAAGAAAATGTCTCTCTTCCAGTCTATGAATTAAAAAAAAGAGAAGGGAGGTCTACTAGTTTTAAAAATCCAAAGGAAAGCCAAAGTAACTTGGGAGACGGTTGTCTCATTTTCAAGAGACCTAGGTGACTAGAAACTTCGTTTCAGTCACTTTCACTTAGTCATATTTAAAAACTTTCCCAGGATGACCTGATTTAATATTAAATATACTGACTACAGTTAATCCCTCTGTTCCTTTACTAAATCATTTAGCTGTAAATGTGAAACATCTTTTGATAACAAATGTATGTAACCAAAACATTTATGGTGGTTTAAATAAAAATTAGGGCTGTCAATTGATTAAAAAAATTCATTGCACTGTTAAACAGAATATCATTTATATAAATTTTTTTGGATGTTTTCTACATTTTCCAATATATTGATTTCAATTACCACACAGAATACAAAGTTTACAGTGCTCACTTTATATTTATTACAAATATTTGAACAGCAAAATACAAAAGAAATACAGTAACTCCTCACTTAACGTTGTAGTTATGTTCCTGAAAAATGCAACTTTAAGCTAAACGATGTTAAGCGAATCCAATTTCCCCATAAGAATTAATGTAAATAAGGGGGGTTCGGTTCCAGGGAAATTTTTTTCACCAGACAAAAAACTATATATTATATAGATATACACACAGTATACGTTTTAAACAATTTAATACTGTTCACAGCTATGATGATTGTGAAGCTTGCTTGAGGTGGTGAAGTTAGAGGGTGGGAGAGGGAAGAGATATTTCCCAGGGAATGCCTTGCTGCTAAATGATGAACCAGCACTCGGCTGAAACCTCAAGGGTTAACACATTGTTGTTAATGTAGCCTCTCATCAAGGCAGCATGAACAGGAGGGAGGGAGACACACACCTTATGTGTGGGAGAGAGAGAGATGCATCCTGCCCCTTTAAGTAAACTGACCCACTCTTAAGTGCATTGTCTTTTTAAATGGATCAGGAAGTTGAGACAGCAGCTGCTGCCCCGAGCTCTCTCTGTCTCTCCGTCCGTGTCACCTCCCTGCTCTATATGGAGAAGGGGTGAGCAGGGTGCAGGAGCGGGGGGGAGGGGGAGGAGGGCGGAAGAGGGACAACCTGACATTAGCCCCCCCCTTCCTCCTCCTGCACAGCAAGCAGGAGTCTCTGGGAGCAGCCCCAAGGCAGAGCACATGGCAGTGGGGAGAGGGACAGCTGAACTGTCAATTGATAGCCTGCTGGGTGGCTGCAACACAAGGAACTTAGGGGAGCAGGGAGCTGATGGGGGCTGCTGGTCCACCCTGGTTCCAAGCCCGCACCAGCTAGCTGCAATGGGCTGCTCTTCCTGCAAGCAGCGGACAAAGCACGGGGCTACCAAACAAAGTTAGAAGGGAGCATTGCATATTTTAATGAGCATGTTCCCTAATTGATCAGCAACGTAACAACAAAACAACTTTAACCAGGACGTCTGTAAGTGAGGAGTTACTGTAGTATTTTTCAATTCACCTAATACAAGTAGTGCAATCTTTGTCATGAAAGTTGAATTTATAAATGTAGAATTATGTCCAAAAAACCTGCATTCAAAAATAAAACAATGTAAAACTTTAGAGCCTACAAGTCCACTCAGTCCTATTTCTTGTTCAGCCAATCGCTCAGACAAACAAGCTTGTCTACATTTGCAGGAGATAATGCTGCCAGCTTCTTGTTTACAATGTCACCTGAAAGTGAGAACAAGTGTTCGCATGGCACTGTTGTAGCCAGCATCACAAGATATTTACGTGCCAGATGCACTAAAGATTCATATGTCCCTTCGCGCTTCAATGACCATTCCAGAGGACATGCGTCCATGTTGATGATGGGTTCTGCTCAATAATGATCAAAAGCAGTGCCGACCGATGCATGTTTATTTTAATCAACGGAGTCGGATGCCACCAGCAGAAGGTTGATTTTCTTTTTTGGTGGTTCGGGTTCTGTAGTTTCTACATTGGTGTATTGCTCTTTTAAGACTTCTGAATGCATGTGCCACACCTCATCCCTCTCAGATTTTGGAAGGCACTTCAGATTAGTAAACCTTGGGTCAAGTTCTATAGCTATCTTTAGAAATCTCACATTGGTACCTTCTTTGCGTTTTACCAAAACTGCAGTGAAAGTGCTCTTAAAATGACCAAGTGCTGGGTCATCATCCAAGACTGCTATAACATGAAATATGGGGCAGAATGCGGGTAAAAGAACAGGAGACATACAATTCTCCCCCAAGGAATTCAGTCACAAATTTAATTATTTTTTTTAAGGAGCGTCATCAGCATGGAAGCATGTCCTCTGGAATGGTGGCTGAAGCATGAAAGGGGCATATGAATGTTTATCATATCTGGCACGTAAATATCTTGCAACTCCAGTTACAAAAGTGCCATGTGAATGCCTATTCTCACTTTCTGGTGACATTGTAAATAAGAAGCAGGCAGCATCATCTCCCATTGAGGTAAACAAACTGATTTGTCTTAGCAATTGGCTGAACAAGAAGTAGGACTGAGTGGACTTGCAGGTTCTAAAGTTTTACATAGTTTTGTTTTTGAGTGCAGTTACGTAACAAAAAAATCTACGTTTGTAAATTGAACTGTCATGATAAAAAGATTGCACTACAGTAACTTGTAGGAGGTGAATTGAAAAATACTATTTCTTTTATCATTTTTACAGTGCAAATATTTGTAATAAAAAACAACAAATTGAACCCTGTGCACTTTATATTCCATGTTGTAATTGAAATCAATATATTTGAAAATGGATTGAAACATCCACAAATATTTATAATACATTTTAATTGGTATTCTATTATTGTTTAGCAATGTGATTAAAACTGTGATTGCAGGGTTTGAAAAGGGGAAGCGCTGTGCCAAGAGCCTTCCTTTTTACAGGGACCAAGGCTGAAGCATAGCCAGACAGAGGGACATCAGCATCCTCCAGGGGGTGGAACAGTAGATCCTTTTATGAATGAGGGCCTAATGGTCATAACTGCCAAGTGTGTTCTCACTCTCTTCCTCAAGTACTGAGAGAGAGCAATCCTGATAGACAGCACTAAAGAAGTATGAAGCACCAGAGGAAATAAATGAGGAAACGCTACCAAAGTTTAACTGCAGAAGTGCATGAAAGTAAAAACATGAGAGTTAAAAACATTTACTGAAGAAGCCAAAGGGAAAGTCAAATATGTCACGGAAAAAACACTGCACAACCGCTTATGGTTAAAAATAAAAAGGCATATTGGCAGCACACCATTCGTCCACTTGGCAGCAAAGTTAGATTTTATTAGAGGACAATATTGAATATATGTTATTGCCTTATCTCCGGTTTTTATATGAATTCAGCTCCCCTTCATACTAAGGGAGCATTGAACAGCATGTGAGGATAAGATTACAAAAAAGTAGTAACACCTCTACCTCGATACAACGCTGTCCTCGGGAGCCAAAATATCTTACCATGTTATAGGTGAAACCGCGTTATATCCAACTTGCTTTGATCCACTGGAGTGCACAGCCCCCCCCCGGAGCAAAGCTTTACTGCGTTATATCCGAATTCGTGTTCTATCGGGTCACGTTATATCGGGAAAGAGGTGTACATTCAAAGCTGCAAATTCAGTCACTAGGGGATCTCAGAAGAGAAAAAAAAATTTTGCCAAGTTATCATTTATCCAAAAGACTCATCTCTACAATGCTCTAAAGCTCCCATTAACTCAAGTACTGTGTTTTGCTAATAAGGCAAACAGATTAATGAGAATTCACCAAAATTAAAAGTTACTTTACAATTTCTAGTTTACAAAAAAGCTACAGGGCTATTTTAAAATTTTCTCTTATTTTAAGATACTTCATGATCACCTGATCACCTTTAATGTTAATGTTTTTGGTAATTTCCGAATAACTGCACAAAGTGAAATACAAAGAAACATCTGGAAGTTAACCAGTGCTCTCAAAAAAGTCAGAAAGAACTTATGAAAGGCTTTATTTTAGTGGGTGAAAGTTTAATACGATTCCTAGCATTTGAAAATAAATAAGTCATACTCTGGACAAAAAGATAATGTGATGTGTGAAAGAATCATTAGAAAGTTTCAATAATCAATAGACTATAAAAAAAAAACCTACTTCAGACTTTGTAATGCTTTTTCTCTTTCAGATCAAGAGAAATACAATCATTTTGTAAATTACATACAAAAGATGCAAGGAACATCAAATAATTCTTATTAAATGTTTTGGAAAAATTACAAAACCAATTATATTCATCCTTCAAGGACATGCTAAATGAGATGCGCACACACACAAAAAAAAAAAAATCACTCAAAAATTAATCTGCCTATCATAGTGTGAGTAATATATTATTCTGCCTTGAATTCAAACAGCAACTTTGAGCTGATGACAACTATTGTATTAATACCTGAGGCTATATAAAATCATTTCAATGCAAAGCACATTAATGAAAGTATAGCTGCAAACTACATCATCTGTGAAACTGCTTCAAACAAAGCACTCCAGTCGTAATCTATCATTTTACTATTAGTCTCCATGTTTACAGACAGTTAAAGTTGTCAGCATAAATCATCAAGGTCACAGAATTCTAAAGCCCTCTGAGGATCATTTGTTCAAATGTATTACAAAAATCGTAATGTGCTACAGTATTCATTCACAATGTAAGAGGAAAGTTATCTTTGTAATCTGGAACTCTAAAAAAAAAATCCAAGGACACATACAGGAGCCTCCCCCACTGAAGATTACTTTCTAACAATTGATAAAATTAAATATACAAAGCAATAACATTTGAATTGTTACATACTTTCATTGTATGTATTTAAATAAATAAAGATACCTGACCTTTTACAAATTTATTGTTATTGCATGTATTAATTACAAAGTTACCTCCCTCAAACATATTAAAGATCAAAAGACAACCTGGATAGCTTATGTTTTATAATTGTGATAAAAATAGAATTCTAAGCTTTTGAAATGCAATGGAGAAATAAAACGTCTCTAAACACACTATTGAGGGGGTAAATGCAATGCAATCCAAAGCATGAGATTTAGAACCAGTTATCTGCTGACAGATGATAGAATTGAGAACCCCTCTAACCCTATCTTCATTAAACCAAGAGTCTTATCACCATAATTTGAGGCATTAAATATCTGTATGTCAAATTCAACTTTGTCAGGAGAAACATGGAGCCCTAACCTCCCATTTTAGCAGTTAGAAGGCCTTTGTATAATTTCTATAAAGTACTTGCAATTGTAAAGATTACACACATCTATTCTTGGAACAATTTGAGATATGAGGTTTTTAAAATATTTTAAAGTAATTTCAGTTGGTCATATTTGCATCAATTTGTGCTTTACACCTAAATTAGTTGTTCCATTTAAAACATTATATATGTAATTCTGTTTATTAATTAGCTAATAAAGAGAAAATGTTTACTGGAATATCCCATTTATTCAGATATCAAATCTGTTTTCAAATAAGCCCCTTCCCTTTCTCAGTGCACAGCTGAACACTAACATTTTTGCTATTACTAAAGAGAAAACACATTCTATTATGTAAGAGTTGTTGTGGGCTAGGGGCAGGAGAGGGGAAAGACAAAAGTAAAATAAAATGGTTTAGCATGGATGTGTCTACTAGGAACTGAGTTAAGACAAACCATTTTCCTTCTGATGCTGCCTGACCTTGATGTACAAGGACAGTTGTACTTATGTACAATTCCACAAAGTCCCTGACCCTTTTTATTTAATTTTGCCAGTCTGAATTTATCAAGGATTCTAGTGGAAGTTACATGTTCTCTCTTAAATTAGGTAGTCTTTGTAATGTATTTTCTACAGTCATTTCTCTAATTAAGGTATGGAAAACTTAGGGTATGTCTACACTGGAAACTTCAAAGCGCTGTCATGGGAACTGTAGATCAATCTCTGATAATTTTCATATGACTTTACATTGTGCCTCTTCATATAACCTTGTGGTGGGTCTACCCACGTGTGACCTCTGTTTTCATGGAACTTTGTATCAAAGCCTCATTTAGAAACTTTGCATTGCCCTTGGTATAATATTATAGCCCCTAAGGATAGAATAAGATAGAAGAAACATTTCTTTTTGCTAGCAGTAGAACAAGAGCTCTCCCCCCCCCCCCCCCCCCACTCTTAATCAATTGCCCTGTTGAATGAATGAGGTGTGGATGAGCAAGGCATGGAAGGCAGACAGCCTCAATTGTTGGAGAGGGGCTGGGAGCCAGACCCAAGGACAATAAAACGTGTCAAGTGGGCTCATTAAAGACAAGCAGACATACTGACAGCCTCGGGGGTTAGAAGCAAGCACCTTCTTTTGGAAACACCCTCTTTGCAGCATTGGGACAACACTCAAAAGAAAGCAGCACAAAGGATCAATGGACACAGACACAGAGTTTGAATCTGGTATAGATTTGCATAAGAGGAAAGCTGCTATAAAAGTGAGGTGTCTTGCAGAGGATCCCGGGTCTCGTCTTGTCAACATGGGAGCATCGATCCGGATCGGCAGAAGCCCGGCTCCACCCCCTCCCCCATCTAACTCACCTGGCCAGTGAAGTTAAGGGGAGCAACTAATTGGTAACAACAAGACGGAATGGGTTTGTGTGTGTGTGTGAGTGTAAGTGTAATATATTATATGCATATAATACAGTGTTAATGAATACATGTATTACTAATAAATGTGGCGTTTTGCCTTATTCCCCCTGAAAAGATCCTGTGCAGTACTTTAAGTACAACAGAACACTCCCGCAGCAGCGCTTTGAAGTGCGAGTGTGGTTGCGCACGAGCGCTGGGAAAGAGCTCTCCCAGCACTCGTAATCCACCTCCACGAGGGGATTAACTCTGAGCACTGGGAGCATGGCTCCCAGTGCTTGGCGCCTGTCTATACTAACACTTTAAAGTGCTCAGACTTGCTGTGCTCAGGGGGGTGATTTTCACACCCCTGAGCCAGCAAGTTAGAGCGCTATAAAATGTAAGTGTAGACAAGCCCTTACACTCCAAGTATTTACTAAAGTATCTGAAGAAAAATGTCATAGACCAAGTTATAGGTATCAGATTCTCCTTTTGAACTACATACATACACACACACACACACACACACACCCCTTATCTGAGCACTGGATCACTTTATTCACAGTATTTCACTAAAGCGGTTTCGGTTTCTTATAGACAAGAACACATTTGCACAGGAAGGAACTGCTATAGTGCAGATTGACTTTTTGTCCCCTAAACAAAAGTAAATTTAGTTTCAGTATTAGGATTTGTGTGTGGTTATGACAACAGCAGAATAATTATACATCAATACATTATGCATGTGCATGGAAAACATTCTAAAATAGCTAAAATATAAGCATGAAGTTAATCCAGCTAACATTTTGCCAATATTGTTTACACTGATTTGGCAAATGAAATAAACTATGCTGGCAAAACCACTTTGCCAATATAAACTGCATCTACACTCTGAGGGTCGTACTGGTATTATTGGTAAAAATTCAGCATAGACTAGGCCTTTACTATCTGGAAAAGGAAAGGACACATCCTTGCCCCTAGAGAGTAACTGCCACTTACTCCCTACCTTCATGCTCCAATCCTGAGCACCCATTGACAGACAGAGGATGTGAGCTAATCCCTCATGTACTCAGGTTTCAGAGTGGTAGCCATGGTAGTATGTATCAGCAAAAACAAGGAATCCACATTGTGGCACCTTAGCAACTAACAAATTTATTTGGGCATAAGCTTTTGAGGGCTAAAATCCACTTCATCATGTACTGACGCTTGTGAAGTGCCTTTCTACCTTGTCATCACCTTGCATGAGATGTTGCAGTTGGTATATCAAACTAAAATGGTAAGTATCCATTCAAAAAGACTAATCTTAACGGAACATGATTTTTAAAAACAAATATAGGACAATACAAATAATAAATAAAAATTTCAGAACAAACATTTATGGAATCACACTTTCTGCTAAGCTTTATAATTAATATATTTCTGCCTGCAACTCTTTACTTACCTGTTCATAGATTATAAACTTTTCCCTTCAATTTTAAAAACATATTTTAGAAAACAGTAAATCAAAAGGCATTATTAGGGCCCTACCAAATTCACAGCTGTAAAAAATGAGTCAAGGACCACGAAATCTGGTCTTGTGGGTACTTTTACAGTATACTATACAGATTTCACAGGAGACCAGTGTTTCTCAAATTGGGGGCCCTGATCCAAAAGAAAGGGGGGGTCACAAGATTACTGTAGAGGGGGTCGCAGTATTGCCACACTTACTTCCGTGCTGCTGCTGGCAGAGGTACTGCCTTCATCAGAGCTGGGCTCCAAGCCAGCCACTGCCGCTCTCTGGCCAACCAGCTCTGAAGGCAGTGCTGCCGCCAGCAGCAGGGCCAGCTCTGGCTTTTTTTTGCCACCCCAAGCAAAAATTAAAAACCACAACCTGCAGGGCGGCCGGAGACAGGGTGCAGGGGGATTCCCTGTGCTGCAGACGTGCCCCGGCTAGTGGGGGGGAGGGACCGCGGCGCCGCCTGCCGGGAGGGCTACGCGCCGCTCCGGTGGGTGGGGAGGGAAGGACGCGGGCTGCCCTGGCGGGCTTGCTACAGACCTGGCACCGGCTGGGGCAGACTGAGTGCGCAGCCCGCTCCCAGAAGGTCGCTCCCCTCCTCCGTGCCGCCGCCCCCTACAGATCGGGAAAAAAAAGCAGCCGTGCCGCCCTAGGATTGGGCGGCATGCCGCCCCATAGAATCTGCCGCCCCAAGGACGAGCTTGCTTGGCTGATGCCTGGAGCCGGCCCTGGCCAGCAGCAGTGGATAAGTAAGGGTGGCATTATCTTGACCCGCCTACAATAACCTGGTTGCCCCTCCCCACAACCCTCTTTTGATCAGGACCCCTACAGTTACAACACTGAAATTTCAGATTTAAATATCTGAAATCATGAAATATATGATTTTTAAAATACTATGTCCAAGAAATTGACCAAAATGGACCGTGAATTTGGTAGGGATCTAGGCACTATGCAAATGGCAAAAAGCAGACTATAATGGTGCCATACGTCTAATGAAACCTGTTGCAAATATTTGCATATAATGTATACAATATTTAGAACTATTCTGTAACTTTTAAAAAGGAAACTATTGTTCCTAGATTACTAATAACTATAACAACTAGTCCAGTGGCACCTTAAAGGCTAGCAGATTTATTTGGCATAAGCTTTCATGTTTAAAAACCCCATTTCTTCAGATGCATCTGAAGTGGGGTTTTTTACCCACGAAAGTTTATGCCCAAATAAATCTGTTAGTCTTTAAGGTGCCAATGGACTCCTCGTTGTTTTTGTGGATACAGACTAACATGGTTACCCCTCTGATACTCAACTATGATGCTATTGTATACTAGCATGCATTTGTTAGGTATTTCAAACTATACCCAAATGTACACTTATGTATAGTTTTCCTAATCACTGCTGCAGACAAGCATTTTAGGAGGGAGAAAATGCCTAATTTTATAGTAAGGCGCTGTTATTGGAATTCAGGAACAACCAACAAAAAACTGTTTAGTAAATATAATATAGGCAGAACAAAGTTTGCCTGTAGCCAGCCTAAGGTGCAAATTCCCTCAACTGACACCTACTTACCACACTAGTGGACTCAATATAACAAGACAGACTGATGAGCTGCCAATAAAATATTTATGCTACAACTGTCCTTGTAGAATACATCTGTCATCTGCTTCAGCCAAAGCTATAAACACAGCATAGTAAAAGTTTTAAGTTCAATACTTCAGGATGCTGGGTATCCTCATAACCCTGTGCTGTCAACAGGAATTTAAAGTGCTTAGCATCACGATGGAAGCACTCAGCATTTCAAAGGATCAGCCATTTCCCCCCTCCCCCCCCTTCAACTGAAGAGTCTCATCTAACTTCATAAAGGTATGTTCCCACTAACTAGAACATCAAATATTGCAGGTTTATCAAGATTTCACTGAAAGAGTTAAACGGAATGTGCTAATCCAACTCCCACTCAGTTCAATCATTTTAGATGTTCCTTTTCTTAATACTAACTACTTTCCCTACACCTCACCATTTATCACACCACTTGAAATACTGAGTACTGATTAAGGAAATGTCTAAACTTAATTTGATCAACTGGTCTTCAAATATCAACTGTAAAATCATTCTGCAAACAGAATTTCACAGCAAACTGAAACCATTACCTATAGACCTCAATCACAGTGCAGACAACAGTTTTCACGTCTGACCAGGAAGAATACAGATACCAGGGAAGTCATTTTGAAAACATATGCTAGACAGTGTATTATACCAACACAATGACGTAGTCATTTTCAGGAGGCCATGTCTTTCCATAAAACGAAAAGCTCTCTCTTACAGTGTCTCACATATTTACACTATTTCCAGTGGCCCCAAATCACCATACTGTCACTCCCTCAGTGTTTTGGTTCATATGGCATTGATGCAGAAAGCTATCAGCCTACCTAATTATTTTGTAAAGTTGGTTGGTAATTCAGGGGGTCTTGCTTGACAATGGACTGCTGTTGGACAATCAGGTGGCAGCCAGTGCCAAGAGTTCATTTTTCTACCAGAATCTAAAAAGGCTAGCATGACCAATTGTTTCAGAGGCTTACTACATTCCCACCATCAAATACTTTGAGGTACACTTTACAACCATTCAAAACGTGAAGTTTTGCCAGCTGCTGCGTTCTGGACAGTCACAGATTTTTTTTTTGTTGGACGCACATAAGAAGTTACTCACTTTGTGCTGTAACTATGGTTCTTCAAGATTCGTGTCCCTATCAGTGCTCCACTGTAGGTGTGTCCGCGTCCTTGCGCTGCTGATCGAAGAACTTTGGTAGCAGTTCCCTGTGCCCACGCATGCGCTGCTCCCCGCCTGCCATGAGGCTAGGCAACATGCGCATCCAATCCCTCCTCAGTTCCTTCTCTACCGCACAGTCACTACTACAACTCCAAAGTAGGAGGAGGAAGGTGGGTTGTGGGGCACCCATGGGGGACACATCTCAAAGAACCATCATTACTGCACAAGGTTAGTAACTTCTTCAAGTAGTGCCCCAATGGGTGCTCTGCTATAGGTGACTCCCGAGCAGTGCCCACCACTGTAGGCTGAGGATTTGGAGTTGAGCCTGTTATAGATGATAGCACCATGGCACTGAATCTGGCATCTGTAGCTGAGTCCCCGAGGATGGCAAAAGTATGTGCAGATGCCCAGGTAGCTGCTCTGCAGATTTCTGACATAGGGATACCCAATATACACACACTACAAGAAGACGGGGGTGCTACATTACACATCAGGTAAGACAGCCTGATACAGTTTGAGACCCATCTGGAAAGTCTTTGAGCTGAAATGGCTATACCTTTTGATCGATCTGTAACGGAGGAAGAGTCTCGGAGATCTTCTGAAAGCTCTTGTTCTGTCCAAATAGAAGGCCAAGGCTCTCCTCCCATAGAGTGTATGGATGGCTTCCCTGTTATGCTGATGAGGTTTAGACTAAAAGATTGGAAGTTGAATAATCTGATTTATATGAAAATTGGAAGTCACCTTGGGAGTGAACTTCATATGTGGTCTCAGAGTGACTGTTGGGGAAGAACAAAGTGAAGGAGGGGGGGATGCACCATCAGGACCACTATCTCCCTTAGCCTTTTTGCTGAGGTAATGGCGATCAGGAATGCCATCTTCATTTGAAGGTGAGTTAATGAACAAGTGGTAATGGGCTCAAATGATGGCCCAGTCAGTCCTTTTAACATCAGGTTGAGATCCCATTGAGAAGTGGGAAGTCTGGGTTGGGGAAAGATGTTCGCTATGCTTTTAAGAAACCTCTTCGTGGTCAGATGAGAAAAAAAAAAATGAGTACCCTTCTACCTGCTGGCAGAAGGTTGCATTGCTGCCAAAGGAACACTTAGCAAGCTGACAGAGATCTGATTTCTTGAGTCAACAGGTAGTCCAGGACCACCAGTAGGGTGGCCACATTTGGGGTGACACCAGATTTGAAATCTTTTCCACTTCTATAGGTAGGTATGACAAGTAGCTCCTTTCCTACTGTGTAATAACACCTCCTGTACTTCCTCAGATCGATGTTGCTACGTGCTGGAACCACAAAGGAGCCAGGATTCGAGTCACAGAATCCACAGCTTGGGATAGAGTGTGCATCCCTCATTCTATGATATCAGTACGGCATGATTGGAAGAGTCATCAGTGGACAGTGTCAGCTGTGACAGGTAAAAGTACCATGTCTGCCTGGGCCAGGTTGGAGCAATCAGTATAATGTTTGCTCTCTTTTCACTTTCAAACAGGACTTTCAGCATCAGAGGGAGTGGGGCAAAGGCACAGAGATGACCCTTGTCCCGTGGAATGAGGAGAGCATTCTCCATGGGTCATCTGATCCCCGCTCTGGAAAAGTACGAAGGTCATTTCTTGTTCTGGGGAGATAGAGTACATCTATCCAACACAGGCTAGACAGTGTCTTGAGTATCTCAATGTGATGGTGAATTCCATTATAGCTGCCCAGTACAATGGGGGTGGATGTTTAAGCTAATTGTTGTTGTCCCCCACGGGAGATTTCAGTGCAGCAGGTATGTTGACAAAGGGTCTGATGTGAGGTTTGTGAAAGGCAATGGGCTACTTGAGCACGGGTCCAAAGCACAACCATAATGGTGTAGGGGTACATCTCCATATTTCACACACCACATGGCTCATCTCTCCCATCTCCTGCATAGAGAAGGAAAATGTATTGGGACTTGGGCTTCCAGTCAGGTTCCCTGGACAGGCCTGAGGATATAGGAGGTGGCATATTCAGTTTGTGATCCACTATAACCACCAGATCCTCTTCAGCAGTACTACTGCACAGCCAGTTATATCCCATTTTGTACTTGTGCCTTTATTTTTTCCCTTCCTAAATGTAGTACTTGCCTTAACTGAATTTTATCTGGTTGATTTCAGAACAATTCTTCAATACATCAAGATCACTTTGAATTCTAATCCTGTCCTCCAAAACAGTTGAATCTTCTCCAATTTAGTTTCAGAGTAGCAGCCGTGTTAGTCTGTATCCGCAAAAAGAAGAACAGGAGTACTTGTGGCACCTTAGAGACTAACAAATTTATTAGAGCATAAGCTTTCGTGGACTACAGCTTATGCTCTAATAAATTTGTTAGTCTCTAGGTGCCACAAGTACTCCTGTTCTTCTTTCTCCAATTTAGTGTCACCCACAATTTTATAAGCATACTCTCCACTCCATTATCCAAATCAATCCAAATACTGAATAGTACCACACCCAGAACTGATCTCTGTAGGACCCCACTAGACACTGCCTCCAAGTTTGACAAGAAGTCATTGGAAACTACTTTTTGTTTGCAGTCTTTCAATCTGCCATGCACTCACCTTATAGTAATATCTAGACCACATTTCCCTAGTTTGCTTAGGAGACGGTCATGTGGATCTGACGAAAGCCTTACTAAAAATCAAGGTAAGTCATGTCTATTGCTTCCCCACCCCATCCACTAGGCCAGTAACGCTGTCAAAATAGGCAATTAAGTTGGTTTGGCATTATTTGCTCTTGACAAATCCATGTTGACTATTAATCACCCTATTATCCTCCAGGTGCTTACAAACTGATTCCTTCATAATTGTTCCAGTATCTTTCCAGGTATTGAAGCTAGGCTAACTGGTCTATAATATCCCACGTCATCTTCATTCTCTTTTTAAAGACAGGTACTATATTTGTCCTTCTGTCCTCTGGGGCCTCATTGTTAATAGTTCCCAGCTTGCTTTAGCTTGTTCCCTCATTACCCTGGGATCAATTTTATCAGACCCTGCCTACATGAATTCATGCAACATATCTCAATTTTCTTTAACCTGCTCTTTCATTATTTTAGCTTATGTTTCTTTCTTTCTTGTTGTTAATATTCACCATTAACCATTTTAGTGAAGACTAAAAAGACTGAAGCAAAATAGGTTTTAGGCACTTCATCCTGCTGGCTATCAATTAGTTCTCCTTCCCTGCTAAGTACACTTTTCATCTTTCTTTTGCTTCTAATGTATATAAAGAAGCTCATTACCTTTCATGTTGCTTGCTAGGTGTAACTCATTTTGTGCCTTAACACCTCTCTGTTATATTTACAACACAAAGGTTACTTACCAGAAACATTTGTTCGAGAGTCACAATTTTATTCCCACTTGTGAGATATGGCTTCCCGGGCATCGTGTCTGTTGGGACTGGGGGGTACTGCATGAAAAGTTTCATGTAAGGATGACATCTTTGCTTTACTCTATGTAATGGAGTGCATACACACAAATTCACAGTGTCCCAATAGACTATATGACTCCAAAGTAGTGGGGAAGGTAGACCGGTAGAATGAATACACAGAACTCACAGTACAGTTACGTGTACACAATCTTGGAGTTCCTCTGCATATTCCCACTTCGTGGGAGATTAGGAAGCATGTCTCATCAAGTTGAGGTTAGGGGTCCTTACCCAGGGGTGGCAGGTTTGTAGAAATTTTGGTGGTGCCCAGAACCCACCCCCACAGCTCTCGGAGGGAGTTTGGGTGGGGGAGGAGGTGGTCTGGGGTGCAGGCCTTAGGCTGGGGCAGGGGATTGGGGTACAGGCTCTGGGAGGGAGTTTGGGGATGGGAGGGGGTGCAGGGGTGAGGGCTGTGGGGTGTGGCTGCAGATGAGGGTAGGGGGTGAGGGCTCTGTCGGGCTGGGAATGAGGGGTTTGGGGTGTGGGAGGGGCTCAGAGAGAGGAGTGTGGGGGGTGAGGGCTCTGTCTGGGGCTAGGGGGTTTGGGGTGTTAGAGAGGCTCAGGGCTAGGGCAGAGGGTTGCAGTACAGGGGGATGAAGGCTCTGGCTGGGAATAGGTGTTTGGGGTGTGGGAGGGGCTCAGGCCTACGGTAGAGGGTGCGGTGGGGGGGTAAAAGCTCTGGTTGGGGTGTGGGCTCTGGGGTGGGGCAGTGCTGGGGATGAGTTTGGGGTGCAGGCAGGCTGCTCCGGGACAGGGGCCAGAGAGAACGCCTTCCCACAGCCCTTTCCCTGCCAGCAACAGCGAGCTCTAGGGGAGGAGCCTCCCACCCCCAGCAGCACACTCACCCCCACCACTGTCACTGCATGTGCTCCTAGGGCCTCTCTCAGGTCCAGGAATCTCCCTTGTCCCCCCCGTGGTAGGTGCCGGGGGATGCTGCGTGTGCCTCCTCCCCTGCTGTTGCCCCTGATCGTAGCTTCACTGGGTGAGGGATGGGGCTGCCTCCTTACTCAGCATGGGGCAGGAGCTGCTGGAGGGTCCTGCCAGAAAAGGGAAGGGTCGGAGGTGGAAAGGCAGGCTCAGAGTCAGTCTGCCCTAGCATTCGAGCTGGGGGGCACCAGGACCCTGCAGCAGCAGCTGCTACAGGGAGGCAGCATGGAGCTGCAGGGAAGAGACAGTGACTCTCTGCTCCAGGGCCCAGGAAGGCAAGAGGGGGCCGGGGGACACTTAGGGGAGGCATGGGGGGCAGCAGGTGCGGCGGGGGGGACGGACACCCGGCCCCAAATATTGGTGGAGCTGGGTTCTGAATATTGCTGGTGCCCGGGCACCACGTGGGAATATAACTTGCCACCTATGTCCTTACCTAAATGTGAACTATAGCACCATTCTCACGCACTCTGTCAGCACATAAAGCCAAGTCCAAAGAACAGTGCTTGGTAAAGGTGTGCACTGAAGTCCAAGATGCTGGGGATTTGCAGACCATCAGGGGAGTATGCCTAGGCATACCACAATGCTTGCCACGGCTCTTGTTGAGTGAGCCTTTAAAACAGGAGACACTGATTTCCTAGTTAAGATGTAGCAATGTTGCATACATCTCCTAATCCAACATGAAAGATTGCTTGGTAATGAATTTTCCCTGGCATTTCCTCCAATATGCTACAAACACGTGATTGGATTTTCTGAATGGCTTGGCGCTTTTCAAGTAAAAACAGAGAGCCCTCTTTCTTTTGGAGTACAGAAACAAGTTTCACCTGTGGTAATAGGAATTTGGGGAAGGACAAAGAGCTAGAAATCTGACATCACCTTTGGCAAGAAGCTGGGATGGGGCCTAATTGTGATTTTGTCCATGTGGACAACAATATAAGGTTGGGTGGTCATCAGAAAAAACTAAACTCACCCTCCTAGAATAGGTCATTGCTGTCAGTAAAGCCACATTGATTGATAGATACTGGAGAGGCTTAAGCAAGAAGTTCATAAGGTGAGTTCACTGGCTCCATTAGGAAAAGCTTTAGATCCCATAAAGACATGGGTTCCCTAATGGGGCACCTGCATTTACCATACTCTTAAGGAAATTGGAGATTGCAGGAACAGAGAAGATGGGTTTGTCATGAGCAGATCTTACTGCCATATGGACCTTTAGGAAGGCAATACCTAAGCCCTGAGACTATATTTTGCCACTCCAGGTACCCAGCTCAGGGTGGAAGGAGTCTTTTACTAGAGGCCCAAATAATAAAAAAAGTCTCCATTTTTGTTTATAGCATTTCAGGGTGGAGCCTTTTCTTGATTGAACTAACTTTCAGAAAGCAGAAAAAATTCCACATTAGTCAGTTTTGTAGCTGAGACCTGGCCTGACATGAGTAATTAACATAAAGAGGAAGGCCTCATTTCTTGTAGAATAGAATTAGTGAGGTAAACAGATCATTAGGCTGAAAACAGAACATTCCTGCTAAATAAGACAAGTAAATAGGTCAGTAGGCTAAAAAGGCAATGTCTGAGCCAGATAAGAGGGAGAACACCCAGGGAACCATTTACTACAAACAAGATAACAATGGACAAGATAAATTAGGAATGTAGAGTTTAGGTACAGAGTAGGTCCAGCTTGGACAATACAGACACAGCATGCTGTACAGGGACCGGTTCCTACAAAGTAACCAAGACAATCCCAAAATGTGTGATGCCATGTAATGTGTAAGTAAGTTTGCTATGCCGCTTTGGGTGTGTGTTACACCCTATACCTAACCCCCATGGGCAGCGGGTGAACCCCAGGCTTGGGGAAGCTAGCCCCCCGCCCTAACCACTCCTTCTGCCCAAGGCCACTGCCTCCTGCTGGAACCCAGAGTCCCGCCTCCTTCCAGAAGCCAGCCCCCACATTCCACCTCAGGCTGCCCGAACACCCCCAGCGCGCCAGGCGGATGAGCTGGGAGTGAGCAGGCAGCACGGCCTCCCTCCCCCAGCCCCAGAGCACAGGCCGGTCCCCATTAGACCGTAGCCCCAGATTGGGGCCCTGGCAATGGGGGGGGGCAGGAAGAAGAGTGTCCTCTCCTCTCCTCCCCCCTATAGCACAGTCTGGGAAGCAGGAAGGAGCCTGAGGGCGGAGCATGGGTGGGGCCACGCAAAGCTGTTTGAGGAGGCACAGCCTCCCAGTCTTCAATACTTGCCACCCATGCCTACCCCCTATGCTTGAATCTGATCAACTCAGCGTAGCTTTGCTGTATGCCAAATAAAGATATCCAAGTGACAAAATCTGGAGTTGAACTGAGTTTTTTGGATTCCTGAGAACTGGAAGATGAAGTGTTCTTGTCTAGTTGTAGGAGGTGTTCTGAATAAGCAGATTGGAAAAGGTCTTGGAGGGAACCCCAGCAAGGTTATCTTCCAGGATTCAAGGTGGAGCATCTCTGGTTTCGGATGCAGAATCCTCCCTTGCTCTTGAGGCATTAGACCTTGTGATACGTGTAGCAGATACAGTGCAGCTGCAAGAGATCTGGATGCCAGTGCTGACAAAGTTACACTGGGACATAGTACAATGATGGCTGTTCACCTGATCCTCATTATGACTCTAGGTATCAGGGGAACGGGATAAAGAGCACATAGAAGCTGTTGGCTCCAGTCCCTCAAAAACATCTGAGAACAAACCTTTATCCAGACATGCTGCAAAACTGGATATTTAGTGTTTTGATCAGACAAACAAAAAAGGTCCGTTACTGGAAAATGGTTTTCTGGCCACAGCTGGCTTTCAAAGACCACTCATGTTGATCCTGAGACCAACTTCACAAGCAAGTCTGTCACCATGTTTTTTTCCTTAGCAAGGTAAAGAGCTACTGTATGGATTTAATTTGGGATGCACATCCATAGTTTCCTCACTTTCACAAATAGGAGTGCGTGTTCCTATCTCTCTCAGCTGGCCATGTAGTTCATGGCCAGCCATGGCGTTGTCTGTGAACACCTGTACTACATGATGCTGCAGGACCAGGCAAAGAGACATTGAGGGCCCACAGTCCTGCCTTAAGCTCCAATAGGTTGATAAGAAACCTGAACTACTAGGTGTTCCAGAGGCCATGTACTTGGCGGTCTTTAGAGAATGTACACCAACCCAGATTGGAAGCATTGGTGTTGATTGCGATGGTAATGGAGGGAGAGTAAAAGGGCATATCCCTCTAGATGAGAATGTCCCGGTTTTCCCATCAGGAAAGCAGTTGGAACACTTGAGGAGAGATGGTCAGTCTCCTTTGATAGCGAATGTTCTGTGTGTAGTCATCTGTCACTCTATGCTGAAAGAGACTGATATAGGTCAGAGGCCATTAGGCCTAACGGTCATAGGAAAAAAATGCATGGGCTGTACAGATTTTTCCAGACAGTAATCAGGGAGCCTCAAATTTTCAAACCTCTCTGTTCTTGAAGAAAGGCTCTGACCTGAATGTAATCCAGAACCACTCCGATGAAGAGGAACCTTTAAGACAGTTGAAGGGTGGATTTCTCCCAGCTGATTAACAGTCCAAAATCTGGAGAGGCTGCACAAGCAATGGATCACTGTTGAGGTCCTTTTGAGAGTTCCTTCATAGAAGCTGGTCATCCAAGCGTGTGTAGACATCTGAAGTGTGCGGCCACCAGACTGAGGCACTTGGTGAAGATTCAGGGGTCTATGAACTAGCCAAAAGGATGCAGAATTTGACTGGGTCTTTTGCCCACAAAGAACATAAAATACTTGATGCCACATAAAAGCAAGCATCCTTTAAACTGCATACCAATCTCTCTGGGATAACATATTAGTTTACAAGGCCAGAAGGGACCACTGATTATTTAATCAGATCGCTTGTATAACACATGCCATTGAAGGAAGGGACAGTCTCCAAGAGTAAGCATCATGAACTTGAATTCTTATATACACCAATTGAGGTTTTGAATTCCAGGAAGGGTCTCAGCCTGTCGCTCTTCTTAGGCTTCAGAAAATGAAAGCCTTGCCCATAGTGCTGCATTAATGATTCTGGATGCCATCTCAAGGAAAGTACCTAGCCAATGAAAGTAACCATCTACCAAGCACTACAGAAGAAAGAGATGAGGTCTCACAGTCAGAGTTCAAGGCCAGAAGAATTGACTAGATCATCTATTCTGACCTTCTGTACATTATAGGTCATTAAGTTGCACCCAGTTACTGCCGTATTCAGTCCAATATTCTAGATTCGAGTGAAGAAATATAGCTCTCAGGGATCTAAACTCTTGTGTGCCAAGGACAAAACAGAAGGGGCCAACGTGCACCAATGCCTGAGGACCCTGTAGTGGCAGGGAATTGATTTAGTGAGATATACCCAGATAATCCTAGCAAGCAGCCTGTATTTCAAAGGGCAAAGGAAGGCAAAAATACCTCAAAGTCCCAGCCAATCTAACCTGCGGGAAATTCCTTCCTAACCCTGAATATGGAAATCAGTCTGATCCTGAGCATGTGAGCAAGACAAAACAGCCAAGCATTGAGGAAAAATTCTCCTTACTACCTCAGAGTACTAGCTCACCAAATCTGGTGAGCATCTCCAGGCATGACCATCTTGGATGTTTCAGAGGAAGCAGAAAACCCAGAATTCACAAGGGGGGGGGGATTTATTCCTGGTCCCTAAAGGCTGAAACCCCAAAGCAGGAGATTAAAAAAAAAAAAAAAAAAAGACAACGAGACAGGACCACAAGAAACACACTGGGCTTCCAACTCCAGTCACCACAGGCAACCCTACCATACAACCCCACTTAAGTTTATCAAGCTGCATTTTAAAATAGTTAGGTTATTTGCCCTCACTACTGCTATTGGGAAGCTGGTCCAGAAGTTTATTCCTCTGATGGTTAGAAACCTTCTTCCACATTTCAAAAGGGATGAGGAACTGGAATTATGGCACATATCTGGACAGCAGTGTCAAAAAACTGCTATTTGGAAGCCAATACTGAAGTTTGTGTGGATGAGTGGAGAGGAATCCTGCTCCTGTATTTTGGAGATCATTTGCCAGTAGAAAGTTTAGGAGGTGACCAATATTGCCTCTGCATTGCATCCCTTAGCCAGGCAAGGGAGGCGGTGTTTGGAAGTGGAAAGAAATGTAGCAGAAGAGGAGGTTACTCACCCTGTGCAGTAACGGACGTTCTTCGAGATGAGTGTCCCTGTGGGTGCTCCACTACAGGCGCAGGGACGCACCAACACCTGTAGTAGAGATGTCCCTGTGGGTGCTCCACTACAGGTGTTGGTGCGTCCCTGCGCCTTCGCCCGGAGATTTTTGCAGCAGTACTCATAGCGGCCACGCATGCTCAGAATCTGCCCCCCCGCTGTGACTCTAGGGTAATAGAACGCATGCGTGGCCGGTCTCCTCAGTTCCTTCTCTACCACGGAGGCCCCCCAACTCCGAAGTAGAGGGGAGGAGGGTGGGTAGTGGAGCACCCACAGGGACACTCATCTCGAAGAACGTCAGTTACTGCACAGGGTGAGTAACCTCCTCTTCTTCTTCGAGAGATGTCCCTGTGGGTGCTCCACTACAGGTGACTTAAAAGCAGTGTATCTTAAGGAGGTAGGGACTTCGGATCTGGTAGGAACGCCGTCGAGAGTACCGCCCTGCCCAAGCGTATGTCAGATAAAGGGCCTTGAATAAGGGCATAGTGTTTAACAAAAGTATGGTCAGATGACCAGGTGGCTGCTTTACAAATGTCAGCCAAGGGGACTTTGCGTAAGAACGCGATGGAGGCAGCCAGAGATCTAGTGGAGTGTGTTCTAATGCCATCTGGAGGTGCAACCCCTTTCATCTGATAGCACAGTCGGATACACTGGGAGATCCAGTTCGAGAGTCTCTGGGTAGAAATAGGCATGCCCTTGGAGCGCTCTGCAACAGAGACAAAAAGTCTAGAGGAGGTTCTAAAGGGTTTGGTTCTATCCAAATAGAATGACAAGGCTCTGCGAACATCTAGTGTACGCATTGAGGCTTCAAAGGAGTTTGCATGTGGTTTCGGGAAAAAAGTCGGGAGGTGTATGGGTTCATTAATATGGAATGATGAGTGAACCTTTGGAAGAAATTTGGGATGCAATCTGAGGGTAACCTTGTCTTTAAAAAATATTGTATATGGTGGATGAGCCATGAGAGCTGCTATTTCTCCTGCCCGTCTGGCAGACGTAATTGCCACTAGAAACGCTGTTTTCATGGAGAGGTGTAAAAGGGAGCACGTGGCTAGGGGTTCGAAGGGTTGCTGAGTTAGGGCAGACAGTACCAGATGAAGGTCCCAGGGGGTGGTCGGTTGTTTAATGTCTGGATATAAGGTTTGTAGGCCCTTGAGGAAACGCTTCGTAGTAGCGTGAGCAAAGACAGACGTATCATCAATTTTGTCGTGGAAAGTCGTAATAGCAGCTAAATGGACCCTGATGGAGCTGAAAGAAAGGCCGGATCGCTTAAGGCCCAAGAGATAGTCCAATATAAACGGAAGAGGTACCGAGGTAGGAGAAAGATGTTTGGCAGAACACCAATGTGTGAATCGTTTCCACTTTTGAAGATAGGTCTTGCGAGTAGCTTGCGTTCTGCTATGTAGGAGCACCTCCTGAACTTGTTCGGAGCAATCTAATTCGCGTTGGGAGAACCACGTAGGAACCAGGCCTTGAGGTGAAGCATGGACAGGTTGGGGTGGAGAAAACGACCGTGCTGCTGAGATAGAAGGTTCGGAATAAGCGGCAGGGAGATTGGTGGTTGGATTGACATTCTGGTGAGGAAGGGAAACCATGGTTGTCTGGGCCACGATGGGGCAATGAGGATCACCTTGGCTCGATCCGTTCGTATTTTTATCAGAACCCTGTTGAGAACTGGTATCGGGGGAAACGCATAGAATAGGTTTCGGTGCCATGAGATCATGAATGCGTCCCCCAGGGAATGTTTGCCCAGTCCTGCTCTGGAGCAGAAATTGAGACATTTCTTGTTCTTTGCAGTTGCAAAGAGGTCTATTGTTGGGTAACCCCAGATGCTGAATACGTTGTGAATGGTTTTCTCGTCTATCTCCCACTCGTGGTCCCATGGGAAGCGTCTGCTCAGTTCGTCCGCTGTGGTGTTCATGATTCCGGGAAGATAAGCAGCTGATACCCGGATGTTGTTCACAATGCACCAATTCCAGAGCTTCATAGCCTCTGTGCACAGCGAATGGGAACGAGCTCCGCCCTGCCTGTTTACGTAAAACATGCAAGCAATGTTGTCCGTCATTATGCGTACGTGATGATGTTTGATTAGTGGCAGGAAGTGACGGCACGCGTTGCGAATGGCTCGAAGTTCTAGTACATTTATGTGCAGGGAGGTCTCGGTTGGTGACCATAGTCCCTGTACTGTGTGATGAGACATATGTGCACCCCACCCTGTCATAGATGCATCGGTGGTCAGAATGCGTGATGGAGCCTGTTGAAGAAACGGGACTCCAGAACAAAGGTTGGAGTGGACGGTCCACCAACGTAGCGAGTCTTTGACTGGAGTAGGCAGGGAGAGAGTCTTGTTTAAAGAATGCATATTCGGTTTGTAAACCGTTGCCAGCCACGCTTGGAAGCACCTCATGTGTAGGCGTGCATTCTGGACGACAAAAGTGCACGAGGCCATGTGACCTAGTAGTTGCAGGCAGTCTCGGGCAGTTACCTGAGGGCTGTTGCGAATAGTTGTGGTCAGTTGTTTTATGGAATTGTAGCGATCGGGTGGGAGCGATGCTAGCCCGGTCCGAGAGTCGAGGTCTGCGCCTATGAACTGAAGGTGCTGGGTGGGGCGTAATGTGGATTTGTCTCTGTTTATTTGTAGGCAGAGAGAAAGAAAGCACTCTACTGTGAGTCGTGTGAACCGGAGCGCCTCGTCGAATGTTGAAGCTTTGAGGAGGCAATCGTCGAGGTACGGAAATATTATTACCCCTTGTCTCCTGAGGTGAGCAGTGACTACAGCTAGAAGTTTGGAAAAAGCACGGGGGGCTGTAGATAGTCCGAAGGGGAGTACCCTGTATTGGAAATGTGTGGAACCAAGGGTAAATCGGAGGAAACGTCTGTGGGCCGGATGTATAGTGACGTGGAAATAGGCATCTTGTAGGTCGAGGGCAGAAAACCAGTCGCCCTGCTCCAGCGCTGGGATTATGGTATTGAGGGTCACCATCTTGAACTTTTGCTTTTTGATGAATCTGTTGAGCCGCCTGAGATCGAGGATTGGTCGCCATCCCCCATTTTTCTTCTCCGTTAAGAAATAATGGGAGTAAAAACCCTTCCCTCTGTGTCGCTCTGGCACGATTTCTACTGCTCCCAGATGAAGGAGATGTTGCACCTCTTGGAGGAGTAGCTGCTCGTGAGAAGGGTCCCTGAAGAGGGACGGGGAGGGTGGGTGGGTGGGAGGTAAGGAGAGGAAGGGGATGACGTATCCAATTGTAACTACCTCTAAGACCCACTTGTCGGAGGTAATCTTCCTCCATTGTTGGAAAAAAGGTCGTAGGCGGTGTCCAAAGATTGGTGTGCCGGCTGAAGTGAGGGCATTGCTTTCTAAACCCTCGACCAAGTTTTCAAATCTGCCTATTAGCTGGTGGGGGTTGAGGCGCCCCTGTAGAGTTTGGGCGACGTCGCTGGAATCTTGGTCGTGGACGTTGCGGCTGTTGCTGTTCCTGCGGTCTATGGGAAGGTTGTGTAAATGCGGGATAACGTGGCCGGTGGTATGGTTGGTATCGATATTGTCGTCTTCTTGCCGTAGGTGTCTGGAGACCTAAAGACCGGAGGGTTGTTCTGGAGTCTTTCATTGAATGAAGCACTTCATTCGTGTTAGCAGCAAAGAGTTTGTCACCGTCGAAGGGAAGATCTTTAATTGTGTTCTGAACTTCGCGAGGAAAAAAGGAAGAGGAGAGCCATGAGCCCCGTCGCATGACTATCGCTGTAGCGGTAGATCTTGCCGCTGTGTTGGCTACATCGAGGGCTGCTTGGAGAGCGGTGCGTGAAATGGCTTGGCCCTCAGAAACTATAGCTCTGAACTGTTGTTTTCTTTGTTCTGGAATGTCATCAATAAAGTCCATTAACTTATTATAGTTTTTATGGTCGTATTTTGCCAGGACTGCAGTATAATTAGCTATGCGAAATTGGAGGGTGGAGGATGTATAGACCTTGCGACCAAACAGGTCCAGTCGTTTGCTATCCTTGTTAGGTGGGGCAGAACGAGAATACTGTTGTCTGGCCCTCTGGTTCGCAGCGTCCACTACCAATGAGTTTGGTGCTGGGTGGGTAAAAAGGAATTCAGAGTCCTTTGGAGAAATAAAATACTTCTTGTCTGCTTGCTTGCAGGTAGGTAGGCTTGTCGCTGGAGTCTGCCAGATGGACTTAGCGGGTTCTAAAAGGGCTGCGTTAATTGGAAGTGCCACTCTGGAGGAAGAAGGGGGCTGTAGGATGTTCGTTAGCTCATGCTGTTGTTCGGGAACCACTTCCAAGTTAATGTTCAGGTCACTAGCAACTCTCTTAAAGAGGTCCTGGAATTTTGTATATTCATCAGAGGGAGTGGGAGGAAGGGGAAGTAATGCTTCCTCCGGTGCTAACTCCGGATCTGTTGGACCAGGAGAAGGGCTAGGTTTATCCTGGGAACGTGGCTGTGTTGCCAGGCGTCTCGTGTCACTAGCATATGCATTAGGAGACGGCACTGGATCAGTGTTGCGCCTGGTCGAATGGCCACGGGGCATGTGTTCCCGAGGGTATGATGTCCATGGTGTCCAGTATTGCCATGGTGGCGGGTAGGGCATAGGTGGTGCCATCCAGGGGTTCATCCCCCAAGGGGCAGGGTCCTGAGAGTGGGATGAGGTAGTATTTCCATAGCCCTTATTGCTCTGGGTCCGGGGCTGGGAGTCATGATATGGGGAAAAAACTCCCTGTGGATCTGCTTCCTCCTCACTGGAGGAAAACTGCTCAGATCCTGACTCAGGCATCGAAACAGAATATGCATTCATGAGCGGAGACTGCAAGGTAGGTGATACTAGCAGATCAGCTGTCTGGGTAAAATGAGTGAAAGCAGCTCCTGCGGGAGATGAAAGCTGAGCCGACAGAGGCTGCTGCACAAGAGCATTCCTGCGATCGGGGCTTCTGGCTGTGATCTGTGTGTCAGAATGCCCCGCAGGCGTCGGTGCCGCGGTCGGTGCCGGGCGAGAAATGTCGGGCTGCCTCGGGTGAGGCGTGCTGTAGAATGTCGGCACCGTCTCATTCGCGGTGCCGAACGGTGCCGTCCCTGAGGCAGGCAACTGGAAGCCTGATGCCTCGGCACCGGAGCTTCTCGGCGGCGCTGAAGCCTCAGGCGGCTTTTGCGCTGTTCCGGAAGAGCCTGGCTCGTGAAAATTGCTGAGGCGAGGAATCACAGGCAGAGAGATCGTTGATCTGCCTGGAGAAACTTTATGCCTCATAGTCTTGCTCGGTGAGGAAAGGTGCCCCTTTTTCGTAGACTTCTTGAGCTTTTTTGAGGGGGGGGGCTGTGTCGGGTAGCGGAGCCGGCTTCAATGCCTGGGTCTGAAACTGACCCGATAGATTTTTGAAGCAGGAGCAGTTTGAGTTTAAGCTCCCTGTCTTTCCGTGCCCTGGAGCTGAGTTTACAGCAGTGGGCACATTTTTGGGGAATGTGAGCTTCCCCCAAACATTTTATACACTTTGAGTGCCCGTCCGATGATGGGATAGCTTCCTTACAAATAGCACAGCGCTTGAAACCGGTGGAGCCCGGCATAGCCGCGGCTGACAGGAACATTTTTTTTTTTTTTTTTTTTTAAGATAAACTGGGTAAGTAACTATTTTAACAGAGAAAACTGACAGAAAAAACTGGTTTCTAAAGGATAATTAAGGCAATAGTGAAGGATTCTCTAATGAGTCTGCTGAGCTCCGTCTCAGGCCGGGGACAGTTGAGAAGGAACTGAGGAGACTGGCCACGCATGCGTTCTATTACCCTAGAGTCACAGCGGGGGGGCAGATTCTGAGCATGCGTGGCCGCTATGAGTACTGCTGCAAAAATCTCCGGGCGAAGGCGCAGGGACGCACCAACACCTGTAGTGGAGCACCCACAGGGACATCTCTACTACAGGTGTTGGTGCGTCCCTGCGCCTGTAGTGGAGAACCCACAGGGACATCTCTCGAAGAAGAACCACCTTTGTGTTGACAAAGAAGAGGACAGATAATACTAGGGAGGAGGTAATGGCTCAGATCCTCAGATGCTTTTCTATTTTTCACTGTGCGATCACAGGATCTCAGCCTAAAAGACCCTCCTGTTGCTACTGTCCTGAGGCAGCTGCACAAGAACACTAAACTAACCTACAGTATACTGAAAGCTAACGACTTAAAAGGAAAGATTAAGCTAGATGAAGGGAAAGCCTAGCTCGAGGACTTGAATGCAAGTTCAATTTACTTTCTGTGGAAGCTGTGAAAAAACTGAGGGAAGAGAGAGTGACTCCTTTATATTCATTGGCAAAAAAGCTATATTGCGGAGTTCAGGTTGCTTAGTGGTATGTTGTCCCCTTGCAGAACACCAAGTTAAGCAAAAGTCAAACTTTGGAATATTAAGAAATGCATACTTAAGGTTGCCCATGCAACCTTAACTCTCTCTTCTTTTAACAATGCTCCAATATGCCCCATTAACACACACACCTTTATTCTGCCAACCCCACAGTTGCTGAAATATACAAGCTCTTCACCCCCTTTTACAATCCATTCAGTCTCATGCAGAGGTGCTGACTTCCTAATGTGCCAAGGGATGCTTGATTCTCACTCCACCCTGGGTCACCCACACACCACGTCTTCCTGCCCCTCTCCCCTTCCCCCCAAGTGCACCCTGCCCTTGCTTGTCCCGTCAGTACCTCCTGCATGCTGCTAAACAGATGATCCGCGGTGGGCAGGAGACGCTGAAGTGGGAGGGGAGAAGCTGATCAGTGGGGCCGCCAGCGTGTGGGAGGTGCTGGAGGGAGGGTGCAGCGCTGATCCATAGGGCTGCCAGTGGATGCTGAGCACCCACCATTTTTTTTATATGGATGCTCCAGCCCTGGAGCACCCACAGAGTCAGCACCTATGGTCTAACCTACAGACTTCCATCTATTACTATTAAAGGACAAAACTGGGCAAGTTGTCCACATCACCCTCCCTCTACTCTTCAAGCAATGCCTTAACACACACACACACACACTTCCTTGGTACTATAAGATTCAGGAGACTCCAGATCCTGATGTACACTCTCACAATTGGCCAATTCCCCAGAAAGAATACCACACATGTACAGTCAAAAAAGTGCCTCACAGCCTTGTGTAACTCCCTTACACTTATGGACAAGATACCACCTCAACCTACACTTTCACTTAACTATCATTAAAGCATTAGAATCTGCTCATCTTCCACTTCAATGCTGACAAGATCCTTTGTAACAAAAGTCCTATGCCCTGATACTGACATAACCTAACACTTCTACAGTAAAAAAAAAAAGGTAGACATACAGCTCTTCCCCTTGGTCACACAAGAGGATGCAAAGCGTAGATCTTACATCTTAATCACAGCTCTGTCACACACCTCAAAGTAATTCACCTCTGCAACCTAGTGATCCACGAACCACCTAGAATCCACACCCTGGTCACATATACATTTTCCTCCCCTGCCCCCCAGCAGTCAAGGTTCCTGGGATATCAGTTCAAAGCCTCCCCACAGCACGCCTTTGAAAACAGCACAATAATCTGCTCTAAGATCAGGAAGTAGCCACTTGACCCTCCCAAAGCCAGGTAAAATACAGATTCTCAACCAGTCCCAGGCTTACCTACTACCTACTTATCCTCATTGACCCACCACTCTCCCAGTCTCAACCACATGCACCCCCCTGCTCATCTCTGTTTTTTCCCTACTCAATATAACAAAAACTGTGGTTAGACTGGCTGCTGACTATTCTGCTATGTAAGCCTTCCTCCTGCATAAAATACAAAACACCTTATATTTAACAGACAAATTGTAGCAAGCAACTTAAGTAACTTACACACACGTGTACAAAGGTTTAGACTAGAAACCTCAGTGGCGGGATGTTCACCAGGGGTAATGGCATCACCACATTCCCTCAAACTAACAACCCAAGCATAAAGTGGATGCACAGAAACCTTTCCATGGTTTTCTTTATTTTGGGTCACTATTCCCATGATGCACCCTCCTGACACATACCAAATTAAAATTAAGCAGGTCAGTTTTATAGGATTTAGGAAAGATCTACCTTTGATCATATGTTATGACACAATCTCAACTACAGAGGTGCTCCCATGCTACTATAACAGAATAGGACAATAAAGTCACTCACTCGAGACTTCTTGTGTGTACCTCTAAGTTTTCCAAGGCAGTTCTGCAGCTTGCTACCAGGGGGCGACATATTTCACAAGGCACAGAGGTCCTCAAAGAATCAAAAACACAGGATGGCTCCCCAGGTAAATTAATTTGATTTCTTTGCATTTTGGAAAGTTGGGTGTAGCCCAAGCATCCTAGGTATTCAGCAGCTTTCAGCTGAGTGAGAATTGCAGTAAAAGGTTGAGAGAAGAGGGTTGCCACACCAAAAGCTGTAACTTTATCCAGCTGAAAGATCTCAGCAGCTGAAGAAAAGTGCTGAAAGTAGCAGACCTATATAATTATATTCCAATAACCCTTTGACAAAGATCAGGCTGCAAGTTGACAGAGTATTACAATGCTGTAACTGTTGTATTAATGAATAATTTTGTAAATATTGACACCCACAGTTACATTATAAGAAAATACGTAAGGAATGAAGTACTTCAGAATATACGCCAACAATTGATGGAGATTAGGAAGACTCTTTCCCTATGGGCAGGTTAATCCATAATTATCCACATTAGGGTTTCTGATCTGACCCAACACAATTGTCATGTTCTTAAAATGATGAAAAATTCAAGGACTGCCTCTGCTATTGCTCTCCTCAGCTGAGTGAGGATATTATGTTCACAGAAATAGAATAGTGCCAAAGTCCTCGAAGGCCAATCTCAGTAATAAAACTGAAACTGAAGACACCCACATTTCTCTTCTGCTTTTAGTTCATTGTCAATATTTTCAAATGAGCATAAATTAAATCATGAAAAGTTACATAATTTTCTGCTAGTATACGAAGTATTAGAGGATAGTTTGAAGAAACCGTGTTAATTAACTGCTGGCTAAAAATGTAGATGTTACATGCAAATGAACCTTTAAAATCTACCACAGGAAAAAAAAAAAATGTATTGATTCAGGTTGTCAATCAAGCTGCAGGATAGAAATCCACACACACAAAAATTAAGGATATTCAAGTTAATTTGCAAATTGTTAAATAGCTAAGAACAAAAATTAATTCTTACATCAGGAAAGTGAGAAGCCAGGATATTTTTAGTGAGCAAATTCTGACAAAAAGAATCAATATTCCTTGGTTGGTACATTGTGCAAACTACCACTTGTGACAGATACTATGAACCCAGGCATATATTAAGATCTTTATCCACTTTATAAATGTTTTCTATCTCTGAGACAGGGATTGCACGTTGGTTTGTTGGGGAGGATTACTGAGCTCTGTCTAGAAATTAAAATCAGTGGGACCCTGCAGACTGGTAAACAGAACCACCTCTTGGGTGAATTGCATATGCTGATTCAGACTAGGCTCAAGGGACCCAGGAAACACAGGAAGAGCTTGGTGTATAAAAGGACACCTTGAACTGATGGGAAACGAGGAGCCTCGTTCTGATGTAACGAAGTGACATGAGTCTTTAATCCAGGGGACGAAAATCCTGCACTGAGGGTTTGGAGGACTGGAACTTGCCAGGGTCTCTATAGGAAAGATGAGGGATCTCTGGTAAATTTAAGTATGTATTTAGACCTTTTACTGATACATTTTCTCTAAGGCTTTTGTCCTTAAATAAATGTACTTTGCTTTGTGGAAGCAGCCTTTTTTTCTTCATCGGCCTACATCCTTAGGTGTATAGGGCATCCACCAGTTTCTGCCATTTATTTAAGTCTTGTACTGGTTTGTTCAGCCCTCCGAGTGTCATGTTTATATATCTGACTTCTTCCTCAAATTGTTTGTGTAGTGTTTCTCTAGGTTAGTGGTTCTCAACCAGGGGTACATGCACCCTTGTGGTTACACAGAGCTCTTCCAGGAGGTAGATCAACTCATCTAGATATTTGCCTAGTTTTACAACAAGCTACAGAAAAAGCACTAGCAAAGTCAGTACAAACTAAAAATTACATACAGACAATGGCTTGTTTATACTGTCCTATATACTATCCACTGAAATGTAAATACAATGTTTATATTCTTGCGAAAATAAGCAATTTTTCAGTAATAGTCTATTTTTTTATGTCTGCTTTTGTAAAAGTAGTAGTTTTTATGCAAGTTTAAACTTGGGGGTACACAAGACAAATCAGACTCCTGAAAGGGGTACAGTAGTCTGGAAAGGTTGAGAGCTACTGCTTTAGGTCACTCCCTTTTTCTCTTCACATATTATAACTTGCCATTGAAGCTGGAAGATGCCACCAACACAAGTGTGTCCTAAATATGTCCACTGTTGTCCTCTTTCACTATGTTTGATGCTTTAGATTGGCTTGTTCTACTTAATTTCTGATGTTGCAAGCAATTATTTCCGATGAAGTCTGCAGAAGATCTTCTGCAGACATTTACTTTGGAAGGAGTTTATCTCATCAATTTCTGTTGTAGATTTCCATGACACTGCTCCAGTGGTCTTGCCACAGGTAAACAAACATCAGGCCAGATCCACACTAAAAAGTTTGACGTAGCTGGGTCAACCTCTCAGGATGTGAAAAATCCATGCCACTGAGCAATGTAGTTAAGCCGACCTGCTCCTCCCTGTAGTATAGGCAGTTCTAGATCAATGGAAGAAAATTCTTCCATCAACCTAGCTACCGTCTCTTGGGGAGGTGGATTAACTACAGCAACAGGAAAACCCTCCCTGTAATGAGTGTCTTCACTGAAGTGCTACCGAAGTGCAGCTGCAGTGTTGCAGCATTTCTACTGTAGACATAGCCTCGGTGTGGATGGAAAAGAAAACTTCAGGAGCTGAGCTAGGTCAGACCTACTAAAATAATCACGAAGAACTTCAGGGGGCTGGAGCCTAAAACCCTGGTCTTAAAGGAGAGACACAGGTCCTTGTGTAGAGACAGCTCACTGTGAGAGACCTGAGACCCAAGAGGTTATTACTTGAGCAGACGGGGGGGGGGGGGGGGGGGGGGGGAAGAAAGAGAGGAGGAATCTTTGTTACTGATACTACAGAAAAATAGTTTAGGAGTTTAAACATTAAGCAATATGGCACAACAGGATATGCACTGGATAGGGAATAAAATCACCAGTTATTTTTATTTTATTTTACTTTACTGTTAGCCAGGAAGCCAAACACTACACTCAGAAATGCAGACCTCTGCATGATACCTGAAACATTTTACTGCAGCTGTACAACAGCCCTATGCCCATAATTAGGACAGACTTAAAAACAATCATTTAATGCTTTTCTTGATTCATTTGTTATGCCAAGAGTGATCATTCCAAATTAAAAAAAAAGTTAAAGTTTTTCTTCTGCAGATCACTCTGGAGACCATCTTATTGCTCTCCTTCTCAAGCCATGACTCAGTGCTTATCTTCACTACTGTGCTACATCAGCACAGCTGCAGCAATAAAGTAGAGCTGATGTAACGCATCTGGTGAAAACATGCTATGTCAATGGGAGAGCACTCTCCTGTCAATGTAATTACTCCACCTCAAAGAGAGGCAGAAAGGCAGAAGCTATGTCAGTGAGAGAACATCTCCCACCCACATAGTGTGGTGAAGACACTACTTTAAATTGATGCAACTTGGGTTGGTCGGGGGGGGGGGGGGGTGTTTTTCCACACCCCCACACAACATAAGTTACATTGACTTAAGCAGTAGAATAGACAAGCCCTGAATATTTCTCCCCACATCTGCCTTCTTACTCTTCAGCTATTTTTTTCTCTTCTTCCTACAGAGAGAAGCAGCTCCAAAATCTCTACTGATTTATGGTGCTTTAGAGGAAAAAAAAAAAAAAAAAAATCGGTTAGTTTTAAACAGAGCAATCTTTTGTTCTGTGAAGTGCTACCACTCAGCTGCCTAGAGTGGATCCTGGCTGACAGGGCTTCACTGGTGAAGGGATGTGAAGATAGACTTGTGTCAAAGAGGTGGGAAGGGAAAGGCATCTTAATAACTGGGGGGGGGGGGGGAGTGAGTTAGTATAATATGCATAAAGCAAAGGAGAAGAAAAGAGGGTCTTTAAGAGGGGGAAGGAGAAAAGAATATTGCACAAAGTAAATTATTTAAATTTATCCAACTTACATTTTACCATATTTATCAAACTTCATTATTTACCCTTTAAATGACATTAGACAATGTTGTTTGATTAAGAGAAATTAGCAGCAATTTTAACATAAGTCAGCAGTGATCTGATCTGTGGTTCAGTTCTATTAAGACTGTTCTGATCTATTGTATTGTGCCAGGATATTACTATAACTAATTACCAATAAAAATAAAGGATTTTCTAACTTTAAGTGACATGATAGTAGGTTAGATACATTTTAGTGCTTCTTTGAAAATACCTCATCAATAGCAAACAAACGCAAAGTAGCAACTTTACATAGACTCTACTCTAGACCCAAGTATTTAGGAAACTAACCCTTATTTTCAAATCTAATGCTTAGCAAGGACTGCTATTTTGATTTTTAAGTAATGGAAAAGAATGTTCCATGGCTAGATTTGCCTGAATTAAGAATATCTAACGCTTTTTTCCTTTTTCCCTTGTTCCATCTGTTGAGTTCATAATATGCAATTATGCTTTTTATTGCAATATTTTGCAAAAATATGCTTGCTTTGTATACTACAGAGTTCATTGCAGATTACATCAGAAGTATTCCTGAAAACTTTATTGTATTCTCAGCCTCTATAGATGGTTCTGAAGAAACAAGCTATGGAGAATGAGGGAGTTATATGCATTTTTTATATATAATACACATGCACACACGTTTACCTGTGTGATATTATCCTGCCTGGCTGCATAGAGGAGGCTGCAAAGGGGAAGTTAACAGGAAATAAAACAATGGCAAATACAAAGGACTATCACAGAGAATGCTAATGATAAACAATGGGGAATGCATTATGGGGGAAATAACCCCCAGTCTGTCACCCCACTAGAAGGGCAACATTTACTCTTCCTAGGACAAAACTTACGACCAAAGGGTATACCAAAAACCTTAAAGATGCCAGGATAGGCAGGAAGGGAGGGCGAATGGGTTGTCAGCTTGCTGACCAACACACAGGGAGAGAGAGAAGCCGCAGCAAGACAGTCTGCTTCACCAAGCCCGAGATAGAGGGGAGGGGAACTCAAAATCTTACAAAGACAGATTAAGGTGTAGGTAAGAACCATGTGTATAGGTCTTTTATTGTTTTTTTTTTCCCTTTGCTCTGTGTGCTATGTTCCTTCGGGTGACGGAACAAATACTTTTTTTGGAAGAAGCTGTCTGAGTCAATCAGCTACTGTCACAGGGTCCCAAAGTGAAAAGACTCATAGGAGCAAACCCAGGCCTGTTCTACACTATGGGGTTAGGTCGAATTTAGCCGCGTTAGGTCGATTTAAAAATGAATGCGTCCACACAACCAACCCCATTCCATCGGGCTAAAGGGCTCTTAAAATTTACTTCTATACTCCTCCCCAATGAGGGGAGTAGCCCTAAAATCAACTTTGCTGGGTCAAATTTGGGGTAGTGTGGATGCAAATCAACGGTATTGGCCTCCGGGAGCTATCCCAGAGTGCTCCATTGTGACCGCTCTGGACAGCACTTTGAACTCCGATGCACTAGCCAGGCACACAGGAAAAGCCCTGGGAACTTCTGAATTTCATATCCTGTTTGGTCAGCGTGGCGAACTCAGCAGCACAGATGACCATACAGTCCCCCCAGAATTGTAGAGCATAGAATGTTTCTACGTTCCCCTGTCATCTCCGTCCCTGAGGTTATCGCAGCTTGGAAGGTTGTCAAGGCTGGATCCCCACTTTGAACTTTAGGGTACAAATGTAGGGGCCTGCATGAAAACTTCTAAGCTTAACTACCAGCGTAGCTCTGGTTCCACTGCCACCATCAATTTTCCCTCCCTGGGAAGCCTTGAAAAACCTTCACCAATTCCCTGGTGAATCCAGATCCAAACCCCTTGGATTTTAAAACAAGGAAAACTCAATCAAGTTCTAAAAAGAAAGCTTTTAATTAAAGAAAAAGGTAAAAATCATCTCTGTAAAATCAGTATGGAAATTAACCTTACAGGGTAATCAAACTTAAAGAGCTCAGAGGACTCCCCTCTAGTCTCAGGTTCAAAGTACAGCAAACAAAGATAAACACTCTAGTAAAAGGTACATTTACAAGTTGAGAAAACAAAGGAAAACTAACACGCCTTGCCTGGCTATTTACTTACAAGTTTGAAATAGGAGAGACTTGTTTAGAAAGATGTGGAGAACCTGGATTGATGTCTGGTCCCTCTCAGTCCCGAGAACGAACACACTCCCAAACAAAGAACACAAAACAAAAGCCTTCCCCCCCCAAGATTTGAAAGTATCTTGTCCCCTTATTGGTCCTTTAGGTCAGATGCCAGCCAGGTTACCTGAGCTTCTTAACCCTTTACAGGGAAAAGGATTTTGGAGTCTCTGGCCAGGAGGGATTTTATAGTACTGTACACAGGACAGCTGTTACCCTTCCCTTTATAGTTATGACAAAGGTGGAAAAAAAACGCACTCACGATGACATGATTTCTGAGCTCATTCAGTCTTCCCGCACTGATAGGGCACAGCTTAATTCATGGAGGCATTCAGTGGCAGAGGCCAGGAAATAATTAAGTGAGCGTGAAGAGTGGACACGAAGTGTCTGTTAGAGCTGCAGGAAAGCCAACAACCCCGCTGTATTCACTGTATAACCGCCTACCCTCCTCCCCATGTTCCATAGCCTCCTCACCCAGATGCCCAAGAACGCTGGGGGGGTGGGGAGGAAGAAGGCTCTGGGCACCCAGCCACTCCACTCCAGAGGATGGACCAAGCAACAGAAGGCTGTCATTCAAACAATTTGATTTTTAGTATGGCTACAATAAGCAATGTGGCCTTGTCCTTCCCTCCTCCCCCATCCCACCCGGGCTACCTTGTCCATTATCTCAATTTTTTTTTTTTAAATTAAGGAAGAAAGAATGCATTGTTTCAAAACAATAGTCACTTTATTTCGAAGGTGGTTGGCTTGCAGGGAATTAAAAATCAACAAAGGGGGCGGGTTTGCATCAAGGAGAGAAACACACAACTGTCACACCAAAGCCTGGCCAGTCATGAAACTGGTTTTCAAAGCCTCTCTGATGCGCAACACACCTTGCTGTGCTCTTCTAATCGCCCTGGTGTCTGGCTGCTCAAAATCGGAGGCCAGGCTATTTGCCTCAACCTCCCATTCAGCAATAAACATCTCCCCCCTTACTCTCACTATCCATAATATCTATTATGGAACACACGGCAAGCAGCAATAACAGTGGGAATGTTGGTGGCGCTGAGGTCTGACCAACAGCGCCAGTGAGCTTTTAGACGTCCAAAGGCACATTCTACCACTATTCTGCCCTTGCTCAGCCTATACTTGAACTGCTCCTTACTATTGTCCAGGCTTCATGAACGGATCCCCTGAGCTCGTTGCTGGGGAGCAGGAGAGCAGAGTTGGAGGGGAAGTGATGGAGCCATACATCATGCCCTAGAGGTAGCCAAGCTACATGTCCGACGAGGATGATTACCAGTCCTACTGCACCGTCTGCTGCCAGCAGCACCCAGGAGGACCAGTACGGATCCCCTGAGCTCATCGCTGGGGAGCAGGAGAGCAGAGTTGCAGTGGAAGTGGTGGATGATGACAGTTAGCAGTCCTATAGCACTGTCTGCTGCGAAGGCCAGGAGCTGCTGCTGTATAGTAATGCCAGCTGCTGCAGGTGCTTCTGTGTCTAATGCTTGGAGGTCCGGGTAGGGCAAGGCACCTCAGCCAAGGCAAAACAGCAAGAGCCCTGGAGCTGTTACATGAAGTGCTATGTGGTGTTCCAGCACTGACCGGACTAGAATGTACAGCTGCAAGACTTCTTTACCAGTGACAAAGGAGAGGAATATGATGCACGTAAAATCTAAAAAGGCCCACACATTTCCCAGAGTCACTACCCTTGATAACAGAACGTCAATGATTGCATTGGCTACTTGGATCACAGCAGCACCCACAGTAGACTTGCCCATTGGAATTCTGGGTTAAGCTCCCAATGCATGATGGGGCCAAAACATTGTCACGGGTGGTTTTGGGTACATGTCATCAGTGGCCCCTCCCACCGTGAAAGCAACAGCAGACAATCATTCCACACCTTTTTTTCCTGGATTACCCGTGCAGACGCCATACCACGGCAAGCATGGAGCCTGCTCAGCTCACTGTCACCGCTGCTGTTGTGGGCAAGTCTACTGTGGGGGCTGCTGTGTTCCTACCAAGAGACAGCTTTAGTCAAGAAGATGTTTAAGAGAGCAATACTTGGCTTATACAGACCTGCAACAGTAATCTTATACATGTGCCTTTAATATGTATGTTGCAAAAGTAGTAGCAACTCCTTCATAAATTTACTGAAAATTGAAGGGATGTCGTACAAAACACTACTTTCTTCTCAAAGGTTGGAATTCATAGTTTGAAGTGTGGACTAAGGAATTTCTCTGAGATGCAAAAATAAGAAACAGACTATCTTGATTTATATTATTCATGAGAACAACTCATTCCATTTGAAATACCACTATAACCATAAAAAGGTACATTTCTTCACATTGACATCCACATCTCATACTTCCCTAGCACAGATACTTTAAGAGTTTCCAAGAGAGTCAGAAATTGTTCTGCAAAACTCAATTTTGGCTAAAATTCCCTGAAAAGTTTCCCTAATAAGTTATCAATATCAAGAAAATAAATTTAAACCTTCAGCCTGTAAAGTGCTGTTGATTATGTTCTACATAGTCTATATTACTGAATTGACACATTTTAAATTTTAATCTAGTATTCTCTCTCCTCTCCTTTGCATCCTTTCATGTGCAGTGGAGAGGAAACAGGGAAAAAGGCCCAGAAATGGGCGTATTGAGGAGAAAAGGCAGATTAGTGGCCTTCTCACACAAGATTGAAGAGGTCATTCCAATTTTTGGGAACCCATCCTTGGGTTTTCCCTCTAACATGGAATCATTTAGCCCTACCTTATATGAATGTTCTAGAAAAAGGCTTAAAGGTATATTACAAGCACTTAAAGAGTTAAACTTGTACTGAAAGTCAGACCAGGAGAAGTATGTAATCTGATAATTGTACCAACTTTCTTGAACTACTGTGATTGGATCCTAGGGTTCAGCCTGGGACTGTGGGACCGCTGTGCCCCCTTAACTCTCCAGCCTGAACTCTCACTCTCTCTCTCTCAATACTTTGCTAGTGACAAGCAGCAACCTCCCTTCAAGCGCTATTATCACTCAGCACAACCACTGTAGAACCCCACACCAGCTAAATTGCATGAATGCTTCCAGAGCCACTCATGAATCACAGAGAGAGGCACAAATGCCCCCAGCCTTGTATCTCAGGAATATACCATTTTGCACTGCTCAAGACCTTTTCTTGAGTAATGCAAGTTTATTAATTGGTTAACTACTTCATCAATGGAAAGTGGATACACACCATCCTTTGTAAACCTGAGCTGATTTACCAAAACACTTTATCTTTACCAGTGAGTTTGCCTAAACAGTAAAACAAAATCTATCTTTTGTAATCAATAAACTTAAGTGATTATAAGTGACAGGTAAAAAGTCAGAGTAGTTATCAAAAGAAAAGAAAATATAAGCATGCAATCTAAACCTTAACCGTTACCACACTAGATAGTATTTAAACCAAGCAATGTTCTCACAAAGCTCTTACAGTCTTTAGTATACAGTTTTGTCTCTTAAACCTGGGCCAGTCTCCTCTGTTGGAGTCTTCTGTTTTCTGAAAATTCTTGTTGCTTTCAGCGTAGGTGGGGGAAGAAGGCAAATCATGGGGTCACTGGGCTTTGTTTTATACCCTTAGTCCCATGTGTTTAGAAAACACAAGTCCAGGCATGTCTGGTGGGTATTACTGAGTACCCAGGCAAGGTTGAGCAATTCCCCTGGTGTGGCCTTGTGCAAGTGAGTCATTGCATCATAGCTTCCTTGCTGGACAATGGCTATTCGACACCCTCCCAGGCATTGGTTACTTTCCTTGCTGTTTCCTCTAGGGAGCTAATATCTGGCTGATTGTCACTAAAACATGCTGTAAGTTGTGGAACCATACAATACAATCTCATAACTCCATGTGTATTAATGATATACATATTTAAATAGAACAATGACTTTCAGCAGATCAAAACCTTTCTCCTGATACCTCACATTGCATGCTTTATATGCAATACCACAATTTTATATAAATGAGGAATATTGGGGATTACAGGGTGCTGCCCCAAGGTATAGAATGCCACAGCTACAATGTAGAGGAACTTGACAACAAGCAGATCCTTTTATTACCCTTTAGTGTCTCCTTGCTTTGCCTTTAATATGAAAGTATTTCCATCCAAGACTAATTTTTGATGAGAACTGCAAGTCAATATCAACAAAATAGCAATACAAGACAGAATTAAAAGTGTGTGTAGAGGGACAGAGACTTACTGTGTAGGTGACAGCTGCCAACATTCCAATCAAGGTCAAGGAGCTAATGGAAAACGACAGGGCAGCCAAACCATCTGTAAAATAAAAGTAGAGAAAAGCCTGCTGAAAATAAGACATGACCCAGAATGGAGAGTGGATTGTTTTCCTGAATTAAAAAAAATATATATATATTTATTTTTCAACCTTAAATTAGATGAGCTAACATTTTAAATCAACCACAACAATTAGTTAAAACAGAAATGTTATGTTAGTTTTTTAATTACATGCCAATCCAAGTAAAGCATATGAAAAACGTCATAATATACATAAGACGGGAGAAAACACGAAAATTTAACAAATGAGTGATGAAGTCTAGCATTATTGGCAGAGTGGAAATGGGGGTTCTCGTGTCAATAGACTATAAAAAGTAAAAAGTAGCAGGGAGATTAAACCATGATGTCCTTAAAAGATGAGCAAGTTGTGCTTGATACCCTAGACAGGGAAGCCAGTGGAGGGATACAAAGAGGTGATGTGGTCAAAATGATCTATATAGCATGATTTTTTAGTGGATAAGCAACACAAGACTGCATTTGTCAAGGTTGGAGAAAACTCTCTCAAATTAACTCAAATTTATATAATGTGTTAGAAAACATCTTGATAGTTTTGAATTAGTAATTTATATTCTTATGGGAAAGATTAATGTGTCATTTTCTTTTAAAATACATACCAATTGGGACTCTAGCAACCATGTACATCAGCTAAGAGCTATTCAATAAATCCATGCCCACAATCCTAACCATTACATTCTTATTTTGAATTCCTATCACCATTTTGTACAGGACCCAGAACAAACAGAATTCTCACTTTTTCTTCAGTGACAAACAGCAGTCATTTTACTTGAACATGTCCCTTCAAAAACTTTAAGCAATCTACAAATCTGAGACCCAATATTTCATCCACCATATAAAAATTATTTTTCCAGTAAAGGTAAAAAATGCACAAGTGAGAAAAATGTGTCTGATGCCATAGTCTCTAGAAGTTGTTAGTCTTTCATCAGTTACCTTCATACACACTTCTGAATGGCATACTCAGTAACAGCATTACTTTCACTTTATTACCAGCACTATGTACATGAGCTCAGATGGCCATCACCATCTATGTTTAAATATTCTCATTCTACATGTAGGCTTGAGGAAATAACTGCAATTCTGTATTCCTTCCTATGAAAAACAGGATTTCTATTTCATAAGTATCAAAGTTCTCTTCTCTTGCATAGCAGTCTTGTGATTACTTTTCTCTTTTTGGATTTTTTGTTTATACATAAACCCACCACATTTATTCAATAAAAGAACACATTTGGTCTAGAAGATGTGCTAAACCATAAGGTTCTAAAGAGAACATACCCGCAAAAGTACTTGCTGAAACAAAATATAGGTACAGATATCCTATTTTAATATCCATCAAGAACAAGTACGCTTTAAGGGTCTTCCAATCCCGAGCGATAGAACATTAGTAAAAATATATTCATGAATGCCAAAAAAACTGATAGCCGACCAGAAACTCTGCTGGCAAAAGCAGAGAAAAACTGCTGAAGTACATCTGTAACACTGGGTGGAAGGGGGAGCTGAGATCTAATCAAAGCCAATGCCCCCTTGACCTAGAATTATGCAGGGGATTCTCCTATTCTGGGGGCACCATGGTCCATGTGGCCCCACCTGCTCCTGAGCCATCTGAGCTCAGGAACCCACAGAAGTTACTGGAGGAGCCAACCAGAAACTGAGCCAGCTGGAGCAGACAAAAGTAGCTTAAAAGCAGGAGCCTGCAGACTCAGATGATGTCATCTGCATCCAACTAGTTTTTGAAAGCTTTTATTCTGGGCATCTTCCCCTCTGATGATTGCTTATTTGCTCCCTCAGTCTCTTAACTTCAACCTGACTCCACCTCGCTTTTGTGCTCGTTTCTTCACCTTCACCTTTCCCTCCCTTACTCTCTCTCCTTTAATGTCCCCCTACCGAAAGCTTATGCCCAAATAAATCTATTAGTCTTTAAGGTGCCACTGGACTCCTCGTTGTTTGTGTGTTCATATTGCTCGAATCTTTATAGGCTAAATCCCTTCCCTTTCACCCTTTATCCTGTGATGCCCATGTAGCAGCTGTGACTGAAATTCTTTCCATTTGTACGTGGGAAGGAGTGTGACCTTCCTGATGTAGATTTGGGTACAGTTATCCACATCTTCCAGCTCAAGTTGAGACTAGTGTATGGAAGTAGGTGGGGCTATCCCTTGAGAGCACCCAGAATCTAAAGTTTTAATAAAGCAGTAGCCACAGTCTGCACTAAATTGCAAGTCATATAGATGGCATGTTACTGTTACTCCACAATAGGGAATGGTGGATTATCAGCCTCTGGATGGAGCTGAAAGTATTTGTTTTAAACTAGAGAGATTTAAGGTGTTTTAAGAACCTGGTTTTCTGATAAACTGCCTCTTTCACCATGCCCTCCTCAGTTACTATCAGATGACATATGTCATAACTATAAAGGGAAGGGTAACAACCCTCCTGTGTACAATACTATAAAATCTCTCCTGGCCAGAGACACCAAAATCCTTTTACCTGTAAAGGATTAAGAAGCTCAGGTAACCTGGCTGACACCTGACCCAAAGGACCAATAAGGGGACAAGATATTTTCAAATCTTGGTTGGGGGGGGGGGGGAAGAGAGGCTTTTGTTTGTGTGCTCTTTGTTTTGGGGGTTGTTCGCTCTTGGGACTAAGAAGGACCGGACATCAATCCATGCTCCCCAAATCTTTCTGAACAAGTCTCTCATATTTCAAACTTGTAAGTAACAGCCAGGCAAGGCGTGTTAGGTTTATCTGTGTTTTCTCAACTTGTAAATGTTCCTTTTGCTAGAGGGTTTACCTCTGTTTGCTGTAACTTTGAACCCAGGGGGTTCCTCTGGGCTCTTTAAATCCAATTACCCGGTAAAGTTACTTTCCATCCTGATTTTACAGAGATGATTTTTTTCCTTTTTCTTTAATTAAAATTTTTAAGAACCTGATTGATTTTTCACTGTTTTAAGATCTAAGGTTTTTGGATTTGTGTTCACGAGGACTAATTGGTGAGGGTATACTTTCAAGCCTACCCAGAAAAAGAGGGGTAAGGACTTGGGGGGGGGAGGGCAATTAGTCTCAAATCTGCCCAGGAAAGGGGGGTGAGAGACTTGGGAAATATTTGGAGAAAAGGAAGAGTTCCAAATGGCTCTTCCCTAAGATTTGGGAACACACTTGGTGGTGGCAGCTTACTATTAATCTAAGCTGGTAAATAAGCTTAGGGGGCTTTCATGCAGGTCCCCACATCAGTACCCTAGAGTTCAGAGTGCAGAAGAAACCTTGACATACTTTCTCAAAAGATGTCAGCCCCATATTTTAAAAGGAAGGAAAGGTGTCTGGGACAGTTCTTCAGGAGGGTTCTTGAGCTTTGGATTTCTTCTTCACGTCTAGGTCCTTGGAAGCCTAAAAGTATTTTCTAGGCATGTTGAAAAGCTCATTTTTATTTCAGATGTTTGGAGAGGGGATGCACTAACTAGTACGGTGGCAAAAGGCTGGGTTATTTTGTGGGCAAGTATTACATAGATTTTGTTGATTATTTGTAGTGTGTAATTTTAGTTTTTGTAAATGTGATTAATGTGAATTGTAAGAATTTTGGATTATGTCTCTGCTCTTACAATGTTATTAGGATAGCTTTCAACTTGGTTATTTCCATTAATTAAACCTTTTAATGTAGACTACATTTGTATATTAAGTTGGCAGAGCAAGCAAGTTGATAACACATGAAAATATTTTGGATAGAGGAGATTTAAAACAGGATGTACATTTATGGTAAAATCTCACTAAAGAAAATAGACACTTAAAACTGATTGAACAAGACCTTATATAGAAGGGAACTATGCTGCATTTTTCTAAACAAACTTTATATGGATATTATTGTTCTGAGTGTAGCATCATTTAGTGTCAAGTCAACCAGCAATACTACAACTACTATCAAAACCTCTTTCCAGCTTCTCAGTCTTACTCCTGTGGTATGTCAAAGTTGTATGAAATTTGAAGTATTCCATTTTAATTAAACAAAGTTAGTATTAAAAAAACTAGTAACAGCTACACAACTAAACATTCAGTACTAGTTCAGCTGCATCTGTCAGCAACAGGAAATTTTCCTAGGGTAAAACAAACCAAGTATAAAATTGTACACACCCGAAGTCTTTTTTTAAAGCCATTTTTATGCTCCCCTTCCACAAAAAAACACATTGTCTGTAATTCCCTAGCACTCAGATTTGAAAACACCTAGCATATTAGAATGATGATTGATGCATTTCATTTCAGTATAATGTAAACCCTAAAATAAGTTACACTTCAGAACTGCTAGTAGCACTTTTTGAAAGCAGGAGGAAAGGCTGCAGAAATATAGCAGTGTGTTGCTGCTTTCAAATCTATGCAAAAAGAGGTATCTACCACTGACCAAGTTCCTGCAGATCCTGCACTGTGGGGAAAACTAGATGAACAGGTAGACCTGGGTTCCTAAAGGTTTGGCTGTCTGTAGAAACAGGTGTAGAAAACTTCCTGACTTTTGGGCAATTGCAGGGGCGAGAAAAAAGTTTGCTAAAGAACTTTCCATCTTTGACGAAGTTGTTGAGTAATATTGGCTTATTTGCTCTCCATCTACAAGAAATATTTAGCACTTAGCCTGTTAGCATTTAATTTACTGGAAAAAAGCTTTTTCAGAAGAATGATTTAGTGACTGGGGATTCTAGAGTGAATGTCACAGTTTCATCCATCTTTGGCTGACTACCTGGCTAAATCTGGACAGAAATAAACCCTCCTATCTGTCCCCAACTATGTATAACACATTAATTGACTTGGTAAGAAAGAAAGTTAAAAATACCAAGCCAGGAGAATTACAGCATGCCAACAATTTTTCTAATTGTTGATTTGGTACCTCATGCAGTGCATGTAGACCAAATCACATTCATTTCTGATTCCTCAATTCAGAGGGACAAATAATTGAGTGATTCATTGTTTCAACCTTTTAAGAACCACAGGTGCAAAACTGGGCAAAGCTGTGGTGGCTATGATAAATAACCTAGGTTTGGATATGTCTAACTGCCGTGGACAATTGCATGATAATGCTAGTAATATGGCTGGTTGTTTGTCTGCAGGCCCATCTATCATGAAAATCTCTACTTGTACAATATATTCCCTAAATTTACTTGGAGTCAATGGTGTTAACAGCTGCTCAGATGTAGTAATTTTGGGGAGGTTATGCAGTGACTATACTCTTTCTGCTCTGAATTGACATCTTCTGGAAAATAGTTTCCCATCATGTAAATATTAACACTAGTCCGAGACTGATGACTTTCAAAAAAGTCTGCCAGATATGCAATGGTGTAGTCGTACCAATTCTACTGTAAGGCACTGTGTCAAAACAATCACAATATTCAATAAGCATTGGAAGCTGCATAAAAAAATACAAATCAGACTCCTGATACTCATTTACATGCAGCTTCTATCAGAAGAAAATGGAACAACTGAAGACAGATTTCATGGCACAACTTTTTAACACTGTGCTTCAGCAGTTCAAACAGACCAGCATCCGGGCTACAATGGATGTACCTCTAAGTACTACTGTTAATTTATCGCTCTCCCTGGAAACATTTGTTGTGTGACCAGTTTGAGGATTTTGAATTCAGTACAAAAAATGTGCAAAGCAAGTTTCCATATTGTCAACACCGGTTGCATTGTACCCATAAAAGCATGAGTAACGAGTAGAGCCAGTACGTTTCCGTTTTTCAGATTCAAAGATTCCCGGGCCAGAACGGACTATTGTGATCATCTAGTCTGACCTCCTGTATAACACAAGCCATAGTTTCCCTAAAACAAATCCTAGAGCATATATTTTAGAAAAAACATCCAAACTGGATTTAAATATTGCCAGTGATGGAATTTCCACAATGACCCTGGATAAAGCGTTCCAATGTATGCCTTATTTTCAGTCTGAATTTGTCTACCTTCAATTTCCTGCCATTGGATAGGGTTATACCCGTCTCTGCTAGATTGAAGAGACCATAATTAAATATTTGTTCCCAGTGTAGATACTTGCACTATAATCAAATCACCCCTTAATCCTCTCTGTTAAACTAAAGAGACTGAGTGCTTTGATGCTATCACTATAAGGTGTATCTTATAATCCTTTAATAATTCTTATGTCTCTTATCTGAACCCTTTTATTTTACCTTTCTATTCCTACTCAAGATTCCCATTTATGCATCCAAGGATTGCATTTACTCTTTCAGCCACAGTATCTCACTGGGAGCTTGTCTTCAGCAGATTATCCACTATGACCCTCAAATCTTCTTCTAATCACTGTTTCCTAAGTTAGTCCCCCATCTGTAAGTATAGCCAACATTCTTTATTCCTAGATGTTGACATTTAACTGTATTAAAATGCCTATTATCTACTTGCCTCCTGTTTACCAAGTGATCCAGATTACTGTGAATACATGACCTGCCCTCTTCATTATTTAAATCACTTTTCCCATTTCTGGTTCATTTGCAAACTTAAGTTTTCTTCCAAACCACTGATAAGTGTAAGGCAAGAATCAATCCATGTGGGACCTACTGGAAACACAGCTGCTCAATGTCTATTTCTTATTTACAACCACATTTCAGACCTATGAGTTAGCCTGTTTTTAATCATTTAATGTATGCCAAATTAGCTTTATATTCTAGTTTTCAATGAAAAAGCCAGGGGGTGCGAAGTCAAACCCATTACAAAAATCCAAGTATATTACATCAAATTATGTTACCTTTACCAACCAAATTTGTTGGTAAATAAAATGTCAAGTTAGATACTGCCAAACTATATTCCATAAACCCATGTTGATTTGCATTAGTTACATTACCTTCCTTTAATTCTTCGTTAACTGAGTCCTGTATCAGTCGCTCCATTATCTTGCATGGAGTCAATATCAGGTGGACAGGCCTATTACCACCCGGTTTATCCTGTTTACCCTTTTTAAAAATTGGCACAACATTAGCATTCTTCCAGTCTTCTGGAACTCCCACAGTGGTCAGAGACTTATTGAAAAAAAAAAAATCAAAATTAGTGGGCCAGCAAGCTCCTATGAAACACTTGCATGCAAAATGATCTGGTCCTGTTGATTTAAAAATGTTTAATTTTAGTAGCTTCTGTTTAATGTTTTCCAGAGATACTTGTGGAATGGAAAGAGTGCCATCACCTTATGTTGAGACTACATCATTTATTTCTTCCCCAAATAGAGAATGGAAAATTTTTAACACTTTGGCCCTTTCTGTGTTATTGATAGTTTCACCATTTCCATTTTGTAATGGATCAATACCATTATCTGAAGGAAGCCACCAATTATGACAAATGTTTTTATTAGGGCTCTCAATCGCAGTTAACTCAAAAAAATTATTCACGATTGAAAAATTAATAGTGATTAAGCATACTATTAAACAATACAATATCAATTAAAATTAAATATTTTGGATGTTTTTCAACACTTTCAAATATACTGATTTCTATTATAACAATACAGTGTACAGTGCTCACTTTATATTATTTTTTATGACAAATATTTGCACTGTAAAAATAGAAGAAATAGCATTTTTCAACTCACCTCATGCAAGTACTATAGTGCAATCTCCATCATTAAAGTTTAATTTATAAATATAGATTTTTTTTTGGTACATAACTGCTCTCAAAAGCAAAAAAAGTGTAAAACTTTAGAGCCTACAAGTCCACAGAGTCCTACTTCTTGTTCAGCCAATTGCTAAGACAAACAAGTTTGTTTACATTTATGGGAGATACTGCTGCCTGCTTCTTATTTACGTCACCAGAAAGCGAAAACAGGCATTCGTATTTACTTGCCAGATATGCTAAACATTCATGTGACCCTTCATGCTTCAGCCACCATTTCAGAGGACATGCTTCCATACTGATGATGCTCCTTAAAAAAGGATGCTTTAATTAAATATGACTGAACTCTTTGGGGGAGAAATGTATGTTTCCTGCTCTGTTTTACCTGCATTCTGCCATGTATTTCATGTTATAGCAGTCTCAGATGATGACCCAGCACGTTCTTTTTAAGAACACTTTCATATTGGTACCCTGTTTGTGTTTTGTCAAATCTGCTGTGAATTTCCTAAAAATAGCTACAGCACTTGACCAAAGTTTTAAGAATCTGAAGTGCCGTCCAAAATCTGAGAGGGATGAGGTGTGGAGCATGCATTCAGAAATCTTAAGAGCAACACTCAGATGCAGAAACTACAGTACCCGAACCACCAAAAAGGAAAAAAAAAAAAAATCAACCTTTGGCTGGTGGCATCTGACTCAAATAATGCAAATGAACATGTGTCGGTCCACTCTGCTTTGGATCATTATTGAGCAGAACCCATCATAACCATATACACACGTCCTCTGGAATGGGGTTGAAGCATGAAGGGACACACGAATCTTCAGTGCATCTGGCAGGTAAATATCTTGCGATGCCGGCTACAATGGTGCCATGAGAATGCCTGTTCTCACTTTCAGGTGACATTTTAAACAATAAGCAGGAAGCATTATCTCCTGCAAATTGTAACCAAACTTGTTTGTCTGAGTGATTAGCTGAAGTAGGACCGAGTGGACTTTTAGGCTCTTAAGTTTTTTTGAATGTAGTAATTTTTTTGTACAGAATTATACATTTGTAAGTTCAACTGTCATGATAAAGAGATTGTACAATAGTAATTATAATGGGGGAATTGAAAACTACTTTTTTTTTTTTTACAGTGCAAATATTTGTAATAAATAAATAGAAAGGGAGCACTGTACACTTTGTATTCTGTGTTGTAATTGAAATCAATATATCTGAAAATGTAGAAAACATCCAAAAATATTTAAATAAATGGTATTATTGTTTAAATGTGTGATTAATTTGTTTAAACTGATAGTGGTTGAGATTTACCGTAAACCGGAGGATGCATCTGCATCCCTCCAACGTGGTGATGTGAAAGTACACATCTTTCAGATTGAGGGCGGCGTACCATTCTCCTGGATCTGGGGGGTGGGAGGGGACATCATGCAGAACTTCAGCTTCACTATGATGCGGTTCAAGTCTCACAGGTCCAGGATAGGTTGCAGACTACTCTTGGCCTTTGGGATTGAAAAGTAACAAGAATAGAACCCCTTGTTCCTGTACTCTGGAGGAACGACCTCCACCACACCTAGCTGCAGTAAACCCTCTTCCTCCTGCACGAGTAGACTCTCGTGAGAAGTGTCCCTGAAGAGGGACGGGGAGGGGAGGTAGGAAGGAGGGGCAGAAAGGAACTGAAGGGTGTAACCCCACGCCATTGTACTGAAGACCCATCGGTCTGATGTTATAGATGCCCATGCAGGGAGAAAAGGAGAAAGGCAGTTGGCAAAAATAGGAGAGGAAGGATCCTGGAACAGTCCAGTAGGTCGCCCTCAGGCACAGTCTCAAAATGAGCACTTGCCCACCTACTTATTGCGGGCTGAGCTTGACTGAGAAGCCTGCGAAGGCTGTTGGGTATGACACCACTTGTAGCCTACGGATTTCTTATGGGGAGGCTCAGGGCGAGGGTGGCTCCCCTGGCCCTGAGGCTGCTGTTGCTTGAACCGCTTGCAGGGAGGGCCAGGAACATACATACCCAACATTTTAAGAGTTGTGCGGGAGTTCTTGAGGCATGGAGCTTATTGTCCATCTGTTCCACAAACAGGGCTTGCCCATTGAAGGGAAGGTCTTACAATCGACTGCTGAGCCTCCGTGGACAAGCCAAAGAGGAACAGCCAGGATGCCCAGCACATAGCAATGGCTGAGGCCAGGGTTCGGGCAGGGATGTCCGCCACATCCAACGCTACCTGGAGCATCACCGTGGCTGCAGTCGTGCCCTCCTCTATGATTGCCCAGAACTCCTCCCTAAAGTCACAGCAGCCCAGGAAAGTCTGATGGTTGGCCACCCTCAATTGGAGACTAGAGGACGAATAGACCTTACGCCCAAACAAGGCTAGTCTCTTAGAGTCCTTTATTCTTAGGGGTAGCACTGGGTTGACCTTGTTGCTCCCTATGGTTAACTGCCTCTACCACTAGGAGTTGGGAGCAGGGTGGGTGTACAGGTACTCGTGGCCTTTGGATGGCACAAAGTACTTGTGCTCAGCCTTCTTAGAGATGGAGGGAATAGGAAGGAGTTTGCCACAGGGTATTAGTCATCTTTGAGACCCTCTCATGAAGAGGCAAAGCCACCCTGGCAAGTGCTGTGGAGCAGAGGACATCAAAGGAGAGTCTCAGGACTCTAACTCCTCCACCTGAAGGCCCAGGTTGGCAGTGATCCTCTTCAGTAGTTCCTGGTTCACTTTAGCATCATCCAGAGGAACCAGGGGAGGGGACCCCATTATAGTCTCGTCTGGTGACGACACAGATGCCCATGCCGTGGGGTCCTCCACAACCATTAGTGGCCCAGTGGCTTGCTCCCCTACTCCCTGTTGGACCTGCAGGGTCCTTGCACCTGAGGTTCCGTGCACCGGAGGAGGTCGGGAGAGAGAGGCCGTTGGTCTCGGAGGCTCCGGGCATCGAGGGGAAGGCCTGGGTGAACCCCTCCCTCCCCCACAGGTTCCATGGGTACCACTGCTCTAGCCCAACCAATGCCAGTCACTCCGCCTGGAGTCTGATCGGAACGGGGTCTTGGGGACTGGTGGCGCTTGACGGATCTGCAACAGCCTGGAGCCGGCAATCTAGGTCTCGCACTTGACAAATGGTACCAGGATGAGGAGTGGGACTAGGAGAGGAATGGTAGCATCGATTGCCTGACAGGTCCCTGAAGCGGTACTATGGTCTTGGAGATACTGGGTGCTGGGGCCAGTACTCCTGGCTGGGGGCGGCATGTGCTTCCAGAGGTTTGCGCCTGGTCACCGGCAAGCTGCACCTAAAGCCAGTACCCAATGTCTGGGAACCAAATGAAGCCGTGCTGCATCTGCCTTTCACAGTCAGAGGCATGGCGGCTATGGAAGGGCGAGTGCTGGTAGGACGTCCCACATGACAGGGAACGGTGTCGCTGAGGTGGGGACCACAGTGCCAAATGCAGGTTTACCTGGTCACCAGGGAACCGCAGGAGCCAGTGTGAGCAGCACCAGGAGGGACATGATCTCCTGTACCACCTGCAGGGCCTCTGGTGAGGACAGTACCTGGAGCTGGTGGAGGCCCACTGCCACTATCTGGGGTGGCTGGCAGGCATTGGGCTAGGTTACCCTGCTCAACCAGAGCTTGGGCCGAAGATCCCGACTGGGGTGAAGAGATACCCAGCCTGGGACCTGGCTCACACCCAGTATTATCCTTTCCCTTGCGGGAAGTTGGAAATTGAGCCCATGCCACCTTCTTGGTCGGAGGCACTGATGGGGACTGTGGCCGGCCAGTGAACGGTCCTGGTGGGGTGCTGCGTACCGAGGTCACAGTGCTCGGCGCGGAGTCGGAGCGTTGCTCTGGTGCTGGGGTGAGGGCCAACTCCACAAGGATTGCTCTTAAGCAAATATCTTGCTCCTTCTTAGTCCTTGGCTTGAAGGACTTGCAAGAGGCCCATGCCCATTAGCGATCCACACAGCAGCTGTCTGCGTTGCTTGGGTGAAGGGCATGTTAATGAAAAGTGCAAAATTTGCAGCAATCACAGGGCTTAAAGCCTGGGGATCAGGGCATGAACCATCCTGAGACAAAGTCCCGTCTGGGACCTACAAAGTCTCTAACTATAGCTAAGGGATTTACTAACACTAACAGAAAACTACATACACTATCATACAAGAATTAACAAGTTCATATGAACAAGAAAGCAACAGCGCCAGCTGAAGCAGCAACAGTTCCAGCATGGTCACTGGCAGCAAGAAGGAACTGTGGGTTGGGCGGAGCTGGCAGTGCCCTATACACCATGGCATATGAGTGCAACTCCAGGGGGTCGCTGGAGCTGGTCCCCTACAGATATTGCTGAGGGAAAGCTTCCGGCACCAGTGCATGTGGTGAGCACACACACTTAAGTTGAATGGACATGAGAAAGCACTCTAAGGAGAACTGGATTGTACAGCAGAAAAAGTAAACCGGAAAGATTTTCACTAATTTCAGTTTAATATTAGATATTACTTAGAGCAATAGTAGGCACAACATTTTCAGAAAGCAGTATTTTTTAAGTTGACGACGTCTCTTTCAGAGTACTCGTTTACTGAACAAACTCCAGGCCAGGAGATATTTTTTCCCCCCAAACATTCTTTCGCCAAAAGTTTATATTCAGCTAAACTAGCTCTGTAGTCAGAGTATAGATGCTTTAAATTATGACAAATATTGTCTAACCCATGACACCTATCTATTGAATCAGTGTGTAACCGGAAACTGTTTTTACTAGTTTGCTATCCATCTGAAACTACATCCTTAGTTTCAAGCCACCATGCAGGCTATTACACATTTTATAACCTCAGTCATATTCTGCCAGATATAGGACAGTATGAATTGCAGATATGGCTGCTCAGTTTCTCCTTGGTTATTAGAAAACATTATTTGCACAGTACTAGCCCCTACTAGCCCCAGAACCCATTATGTTTGGCACTGTTCAAATACACAAAGAGACAGTCCCTGCTCCAAAGATCTTATCTCAAGTGTAAGACAGGACATTAGGTGGTTATAGAGACAAGCGAGTAAAGGAAAACAATGAGAATATATTGTCAGCATGATAGACAGCTGCTGTGCTGAGACCATTGCTTAAGTGTTTCAAAAGCATAACAAAGCAGCAATTTAAGGAGGGATATGAATGATGCCAGTGAAGTGGTTTTGTGGATGTTTATGGGGAAATCTACCCATGAGTGAGGTAGCAAGGGCACAAGCATCAAGGTGCTGTTTCAAAGTGTAACAAATGGGTGATGAATGCTGGCATGTGTGGCACACCACATACAGGAGTTGTCATATCCACAGCATTTAAGAGTTAAGTTTCATGGCAATAAACCATGAAGGGCCTTGAAAACAGAAAGATGAAATTCTGGCCCCACTGAAGTAACAATAGGAATTTTGCCATTATCTTAAAAAAAACAAAACAAAAACAAAAACAAAAAAAAGACACCAGACAAAGGAACAGTATCCAGGAACTCTTAGTCTTGATATACACATTTTGTGGTGGTAAAAACTTGCAAATACACACTAGCAAAAGGACATTTAGTGCCTCGGTCATATCAGTTTATATATTTTTCTCTGAATTATTCTGTTTTGAATATATCCCAGCATCTTTTGATTATGGCTTAGTGTTGGCCAGAAGTCTTCATTGTTTTCTCCAAATAACTTAAGAAAAAGTTTGATGCATTTAACAATTTAGAATTTGAGTAGTTTAATTTTTTTTCACCCTCCAGTAAGCACCACAACTATGCTGACTTATCTGTGTTAAAATACACTTTTAGAGACCTTCAACCCTATTCAATTTTACATTTTTCCTATATCGCCCATCACCATAGTATTAAAAAGAGAAACTGTAAGCTGTTATTTTTATTAACCATTCATCTTTGGTATCCAGGTCATTACTAGTTGTACTGAACTTCACTGGTCTTAGGGCATCCATCACAATTACTAAAACTTCTAAAAATGTAAGGGAAGACTGTCCGAAGTCGACAGTCTCTCCCACTCCTTATACAAACCCCTGTTCCTCTTCCTCCTCCTCCTCCTCCACATCCCTTGACTGCGTTCTCCAGTGGAGGGGAGGCAACTCAACACTTGTATTTGAGGTAAGCTAACAGAACTGGTCCCAATCCAGCAAACTTTATGTGCAAAGCTGACATCACATAACTAGAGCACTGAAAGGAATATCACCTCCCTATTCTGCAAAACATGTGTGATGTCATCTAGTGCAAAAGATACGAAGAACTCCAGTTTCATACCCCAATAGGGCAAGATTTTTCAAATATTTGGTTATAATTCTGTGCGATGTTAAGACTATATAAGATCTTAAATTATACAGGGAATGTAAACACTTATAACAGAGGGGTAGCCGTGTTAGTCTGGATCTGTAAAAAGCAACAAAGAGTCCTGTGGCACCTTATCGACTAATAGATGTATTGGCGCATAAGCTTTCGTGGGTAAATTCACTTCGTCAGACGCACTTATAGTTTTCCTCTTAGGAAGATCCAAAGAAAAGATGGGACCTTTACATGGATAACAAGGATGTCTAGAGAGATAACAGTTAATGGTAAAAATAGTTTTTGGAAAGGGTAAAAAACCTCATGAGTCAGGGTTTAAGCTGGTCTCTAACTATTAAGGATTAGGATAACACCATTATGGGAGCAAGTTTTTTGCAACTTCCCCTGAGGCATCTGGTGCTGGTCACTGATGGAGACAATACTGGACTAGCTGGACCACAGGTCTGATCCAGTATGGCAATTCTTACGTTAAAAACATTTTACCTTTCAATTAATAACTGAATTCAAACAAATTCTATTCCTTACAAGGAAGCACATACTATTTTTCTTATTCAGATGCCACTTCGCATTATTAAGGTAAAAAGTATAATTAACTGTTTAATGCCAAGTTCAAACACACAATTCCTGAAAGAACTTACGACTACTTCCAAGTTCCTCAAACAGGAATTTCACTTTCTCCCACTCAGTGGAATTTCTCTTCTGGGGAACATCCAACGGAACGAAGGCACTATAACAAGGAAAAAAAAAAAAAGAGTTAACACTTTTTAAAATTTTTAATAGTCATTAAAACTTCAGAACCGCAATAGACTGCCACTTAAAAGAAATATTTTAAGGGAAATCAATCCTCCCCTGAAGAAAAAAAAAAAAAAAAAAAAAGAAACTCCTACATCAAGCTGAATTATATATACACACAAAGAATGATTTTCTTCCAGACCAATTTTTCGTTTTAGTTTATATCCCTTCATACTTGCTATGCTTTTGTATAAATCAGTTTCCAATGTTGCAAATATTCTGCCTGCAAGTTATAAGGAGTAGAATAGTGCTCTCTTCAGTTAAGACAGCTATTCTAAACAAGTAGTTTATTTTCAGTGTACAGCTCTGGGTTCTTCATACATAGAAAATAGTGGAGGGCATGTTATCAGATGCAGCAGCACTGGCCAACTGCATAGTTGAGAGTGGGACTTAAGCATTTCAGTTATCCATTTAGTGTTGGACGGCATTAACTTGCACTTTTTTTATACTGCTGTAGAAAATGCTTGTTAAGCTAAAATAGTTATCTTCATAATACATTTTGGCCAAATTTGAATATCCAATACACAAATCTGCACAAATATAGTAGCTCACCATGTTTGAAATAAACTAGTTTTTTTTTTTTTCTAAAAAGGCTATCTGCTTCCATTTTATTCTTGCAGTTATAAAGTCTCATGCTATATCATTTATGCTGACCCCATGGTCCAAGAACATGTTTTCTGACACCATGAGGTCTCATAAGAAATTCAAGTATAGTGTGATTCCAACTTCCATTATTGTTCCCAACACATGCTGTGCATTTGCAGCAACGGTGAACAGAGACCACTTCCTCACCTAAAAAAAATAAAACTGAAAGCGTGTGGAAAATTTTGAGCTATTAATTTTTTTTTTAAACAAAACACGCAGCAGATAGTCTTCTCCACCCCAACCATCAACCATCTAAACACTAATATTACACTGATTGTCCGAGTGCAACTGTTTACTGTGCAACAACTTGGAATAGAGTTACTGCAAAAATAGGCACATAAAAAGGAAAATAATTCTGAGAAAAGTAAATAAAAAGGCACCCTTTTGCAAGCTCATCTTAAATTAACTGTATCCTTTTCTAGGGTCCAAGAAAAATACAACCTGAGATTACTTCTAGGGCTATTAACTATTTCAGTTTTAAACAATATGGTTAAACCAGAAGGAATTTGCTTATAACCCAGATATTTTTGGGACACAAATTATTAAGTGTGATTTTGGGAGGGGGAGGGAGAAAACGACAGATGGCAGAAGGTGACTATTCCCTCTCACCCTTCTGAGAGGCACCTATACTGTTGGCTACAGGATGCGGCGTTAAAAACTAGTGGCCCTTAGCTGCTAGTGGGTTTATCCTGATGGGCTGTCCCTAGCAGAAAACAGAACCATGAGGGAGAGCTAGCTCCTATTTTGGTTGTGACTACAGGATATGAAAAAACAGTGTGATCCCTGCCCTGGAGTCTTCCAACCCTATCAACATCTAGGGTCTGTTATCCTCTAAGAGCTCTTGAAACTGCGTACTCAGACACTGAAGAAGGCCCAATCTGGTCCTCTGGCAAGACAGCAGCTCTGATGTTCTCCAGGGAGACTTAAGGGTTTTCCAGGGTGTCTATCTTTCCAGTCATCTTGTCAGGCTGCTCTATATGATGGTTAGGAAGAGGTGACAGGAGAGTCAGTGTCTTTGTAGCATAGCCTGAGACATGGGCTGGTTGAGAATGCCAACGCTGGAATGGTGTCAGTGCCAAGGTTGAAGGTATGCCTTATGAGTCTGTAGGTTAAGTCAGTGTAGACGTAATTTGTCCTGAAGCTTCTAAGAGGTCCTTTAGAAAAGCTTGTATTAACACCACAGCAATAACTGGAGAGGTTCTTGCATGAGATTTTGCCAAGAAGCTGGTGGCTCAGGCAAAGGAGAAAGATCGAAGTTCACAGGTTTGCCTGAGGGACTTCATCCCTTATAGCACCGGAGGTGCTCTGTGTTGGTCCTGGAATGAAAGGAGGGCTAGATGACAGGCCTAAATTCATCTTTCAGATGTCTGACTTGGCACCATACAACATTTTGATTAAAGACTAGAATTATCTAAAGTTAATATAGCACATAGCAATTAAAACTGGCTAATGGATAGGTCTCAGAATGTAACTATAAAATGGATGTTTCGAAACACATCTCATAAGGGATTGGTTCTTGGTCCTACACTATTGAACATTTTTATAAATGACCCGGAAGAAAACAATCACCGAAAGTTTGAAGAGCACAAAAATTGGGGGAGTAGGAAATAAGAGGACAGAACACAGATTCAAAGTAATCTGGATTGCTTCATATACTGGGTGAACACAATATGCATTTTAATAAGGCCCCCACTTACTAGATGGGGGATTATCCTGGGAAGCAGTGACTGACACATTTGGGAGTTGTGGAGAATAACTGGTCGAACACCAGCTTTCAATGAGACACTGTGGCCAAGAGGCTAATACAATCAACAATATACTTAGACTGTGGTGGTTCATAGTGTGATGTTGCACTTCATATACTTTATGGAAATACGCTTATGAATATGACATAACTGGAATATGCTTTATGCTAAATACCCCTTGTATGATGTCATTAGAAAGCTTGTAATCTACTAAGTGTGTTCATCCTATTTGTTTGCATGTATTATTTCTATATCTGGAGTTAGGAGAATAAAAAACTTGTATCACTGATGTAAACATATTAAGTGAAGGCCATTAAGGGTGCTCCAGAAACAATCAGTTGTAAATGGCCTTAGTTACTTGAAAGCCTTCCTGTGTATGTGTAGGCCAGCCCATGGGGAATGGAGTCTAGGGGTCTTACAGTGGCATGTGACTATGTCATCTGATAATGAAATCCATCTTAAATCTGGTACTTTTACCTTTAAAAGAGGGGTGGGGGCCCAAAGAGACAAAAGACTCCCGCCTTGTGCCAAAGCTATAAAAGGAGGAGGAGCAGGACAAAAGGGGCTGCCAATTGCGAGAAAACCCCTGCTTACCACCTGAGATGTCTACTGAAACTAACAAGGACTGTACCAGGGGAAAGGGTTGGGCCCAGATTAGAAAGGAGTCTAGTCTGTGAAAGAAGCTTATTGGAACATCTGAGGGTGAGATATTACCTGTAATCAGTTTCTTAATATATTAGGCTTAGACGTGCATGTTTTTGCTTTATTTTGCTTGGTGACTTACTTTGTTCTGTCTGTTATTACTTGAAACCACTTAAATCCTACTTTTTAATACTAATAAAAATCACTTTTGCTTATTAATAAACCCAGAGTAAGTGATTAATACCGGGGGATCAAACAGCTGTAGAGGGCAGACAATTTACAAATTTACCCTGTATAAGCTTTATACGGAGTAAAACTGATTTATTTGGGGTTTGGATCCTATTGGAAGCTGGGTGTCTGGGTGCTGGAAGCAGGTAACCTGCTGAGGTGTTTTCAGTTAAGTCTGCAGTTTTGAGGCCTGGACCAGGCCCTGGGTCTGTGTTGCAGCAGGCTAGCATGTCTGGCTCAACAAGACAGGGTTGTTGAAGTCCCAAGCTGGCAGGGAAAATGGGCTCAGAGGTAATTTCAGCACATCAGATGACAATCCCAAGGGGATCTCTGACCAAACTAGTCACACACAATGCCAAATGTCCATAAGCATACTGTACAGCTCTACTCCAGGCATCACGAGCGCCACAGGATTATTAGTGATCTGGGGCAGCCAAGTTAATTGTGGGCAACTGCATGACCACCGCTAATCTGTGATTGGGTAGTGACTCCACCTAGCCTCAAGCATGACCTTCAAAGCTCAAAACGTAGGAACTTGTCTCCAAGATGGGCAACATAAGCAAAGAGGGCCAGCTGGAGATGGCCAAAGATGACTTAAAGCCTCTCAAGGCCAATTCTCAGAGATCTATACTTCTTACTGTTTGCATTTGTCAATCTTATACCCAGTAGTCACCACTGACAATGCTTATGAAATATGTGTGGCCTCCTGATTTCTTTAAGCAGCATCCATGTTTCAGATCCATATAAAAAGGAACCAAAGTATTTAGGTTTGATAAATACGTACTTTTAATATATTTTCGCCTTCTTTTGGCTCTAGACTTCATGCAGGTCCTTCATGGATGAGGCTACTAAACCAATTCTACTTTGGATATCTGGCTGGCTGCACACATTTGATGGCAGTTTACTGCCTAGATAAAGTCACCCATTACTTCCAGTTTTTCCAGAAGCACAAATATCTCGTATCACAACTTTTGTGCCAAACACCATGGATTTTTGGTTTTGCCCAAGAACAGCTGCCTTATGCTGGAAGCTCTCCAGTCCATCTTTGAAATAGTCCTCCTCGGTCCAGATAAATCATCATCTGCATAATCCAGGTCACTAAAAGAAGTTGAATTGACACTTATACCAATATTTGCAGATACATGCTCAAGGACACAATTCATTTTCCGACAGCATATGGCTGGGGCCAGGACACATCCCTGCTTCATCCTGTATCTAGTGTGAAGCCAGTCAGAGCTATGGGTCCCCCAACACACCAGAACCAGAGTCATTAAGTAGAACTTGAATCAACCTCCAGAGAACGTTGGAAAGACCAATGCCTTGTAGGGTCTTCTGCAAGGCAGCTCTATTGACATAATCAAAGACTGTCTTTAGGTCTACGTATGCTGTTGTCAAAGGCTAGCTGAATTCACAATGGATCTCAGATAAGCCTAGTAGCAAATCCCAATTGCTCTGGTGACAATATTTCACAAGGAGAGGCTGGAGCATGGTGACTAGGACATACGTGGTGACTTTTCTAGAACAGGGAGCAGAGAGTTATTGGCCTATATATACACTGCACGCTATGTGTGGGCCTTTCCCCCTATAGAATGGGATAATAATCCCTGCCTTACACTCAGTTATCTTCCCAGTAATCCATGCCCTAACAGAGTTGGTGTAATGCTACAGTTATGGGCTTGACGGTGCACCTGCGAGTTTCAGGTGTTATGCTATCAAGTCGTGCAGCACACCCGCTTTGCAGTTTTTAAATGGCAGAACAAACCTCTTCCAAGGCAGGTACATCTATGTAGGTTTTGGGGTCAGACTATCTACTGCTAATGCATCCAGATCTAGACATGGAGATGCTGCAGGATGGTTAAGTGCAACCTCTTAATATTCTTTCTATCCACAAATATATACAAGATAAAGCTAGAAAATGCTCTAGGAACACAGAGGCTGAGTACAAATCATCCTGCAGTGGCTGAAAAGGGACTGATGGGTGCACTAATATAGAACATCACTTAGAGAGTGCTCATGCACCTCCCAAACACTATGGCTTTTGAAGGCAGTTCCATAGCTCGATGTCAGAGGTACCAGATCCCACATGCAGGAATACACAGGTGCCCTTAAGGAAATATTAATACCAATTAGTACTGTACATCAAGTATTAGGAGGTTCTCTTCCAGGATTGATGGTCTTCTGTAGATCAGAAGTTCTGGTTAGCGGGACCAAAAATCTAGTTTATTGAACAGAGCAGATATTTATATCATGTGACAAGAGCTAGCACTAGCAGCAGAAAAATGTTCTTAAAAGAGACACAAATAAAATGAAGCATAGTGAATTAGATCAATTAAGGCATGCCATTATTTGCATACATTCTTCACATTTACAGACATTCCATCTTAGCAGGTATGCATCCTGGCAGAAATCCCACCACGGTCCCCCTTCCAGCAACTGACTGCAGGGATGCACAATTCTCCTCTCTAAATCAGTGCCCTGGAATTAGCTGTTGGAGCTCCAACCATCCAAATCTTTTACAGCTACTTTGAATCACTATTTGTCTGGTAAATTTTGAACCCTACTTTAAGCCATCTGATAGTAAGTAGGAAGCTCAGCTTTAGCAAGACTGACTAGCAATTTGAGATCATCATTTGCTAATGTCAAGTCTGACTAAAAATGCAAAGGGCAATAAAGAATGTTAAGGTTAGAGCTACCAACCTTATCAAACTTTATACTACGCCATTAATACTTTCAGGACCAATACATGTTTCTTAGCACTAGTCTTAGAAAAGGGATCAAAAAAAGTCAATCCATGGTCCAGGAATACTTGACTCTCACCCTTATTCAGCATTAGCCAAGCTTTAACTTACTGGAGATTGCAGCTGCATCTATGATCCCCCTTTACTACATCTACATACTTAGCTAACAGTATGAAAAATGCCACTGTTTTAAAGATGCACTATGAAGAAAAAAGTTTCTGTAGTTCTTTACTCCTCTTCTACAATATAAGAGATTGCCTTAAACTTGAATGTTTAGTTGTTTGCATTTGAAATAAAGAACATTAAGTCCTCACAATCCTCTGTTCACTGGTCTCTGAAGTAGGTAACAAGATCTTCAGAACTTATCTGCATTTGGAAAGCACCCAGCATGTGTGACGCTTCCATAATCTAAATAAGGTTATTTGAAGTGTAAAGAAGAAAAAAAAAAAAAACAAGAAAATCTTGAAGTCTTTTATCAGTTATCATTCTACATCAAAGAAACAGTAATGGGAAGCCTTTTTTGCTTTGAAGTTCACCTTTACAGGTTAAAGAAACACTGCCAACTACTTTGTCCTAAAAACATTTCACCAAAATTGGTAGGAGATGTAATATTTAGATGTCCTTAAATTGCACATATCCCTAACTTTTGAAACCTGCACATTAACTGTCAGCTATTCAGAGCAGGGATCATTTTTACTAGGTATTTATACATCACTGAGTATAATTCTATATTGATTTTTAGAAGGTTACACATCAGCATGTTATCTGAGCACTTCCCCCCCAAAAGTAAATAGGGTCCTGGCCCCATTACAGCTCCTGGACAGTAATGTAAATACTATTAAACCTTGAGGAACAACATTCACTAAATTAGGGATGTAAATATTTTAAAAGTTAACCGATTAAACCGAGAAGGGCAGGGGCTGCTCCGGCTGGTGGGGCCTGGGGCTGCTGCTCTGGTCGGCCGGTACAGCCAGTGGGGTTGGGGTTGGCCAACCCACGGGGCTAGGGCTTCTCCGGCGGGCTTGGGCTGCTCCGCCCTGCCAATGGCTGGGGGTTAACGGTTAGGCTGGGTTAGCCAGTAAGACTAATGCTTACCCGTTAAGTTTACTATTTTACATTCCTAAACTAGATACTGAAACATTTTACATATGCCAGCTCCTACAGGAACCAGAGTGCACAAGCACTGCAATTTGAGTCATTCCTTTGCTTTTAGTTGGGAAAAAAGTAAGCATTATCTGTATTTAGAGATGCCTTGAAAAAAGTTTTCTAAATATCAAAAGCAGACGCAGAAAAATTCACTTGCAGCTGTCATCCTGGTTTCATTCTTAAGAAATTAGTCTCTGCATTTTCAGTCTACTTTTGGGTTGATTGGGCTTCCTCTGAGCAAAGTTAGTGGCACAGTATTAATTGCCGCAGAGGCTGCAACTCTGCCGCCTTTCAAAGCAGAATCTAAAGCGGTGGCACTGAACTAGTATAAGCCACGGGACAAAAAGGGCCATGGTTAAACTGCATTAAGCATAGTTGGTGGAGTACAAACATCTGCCTATTTATCTATAGCAACCCCTGACTTTCAGTCAATAAAGTTTCAGTCCTGGGCACCTACTGCAGAGAGTCAGCTATGTAGTTCATATTGCAAATCTAGCAATGAGAAGAGTTCTTTTCATCTGTGATCTAAGCAGGGTTTTAACTTTTGGATCCAAGTGGTGAAAAAGGTAGGGTCAACTATCTATTGTACCTCGCTTCACTGAGGAAATGGACCATATGAAGAGCTCTGAATCCGTCAGTCTGGAAAGAAGGTGGTTGCTATGCTTCCAGGAACAATGGAAGTAAATGTCATTTGCAGGAAACCCTCTCTAGCCCTTTCACTTGCCCCAGAGATCCCATCCCATCATGTCCCTTGCACCCAGTCTCATCCCCCCTTTTACTCTTTTCCTTAACCTCAATCTCCCCTGACTTTCCTTCACAACACAAACATGCTTTATTCTCGCATCTTAAAAATACCCACCCTTAACCCTAATTTGCCTCTAGCTAACATCCCATACCTGAACTCCCTTTTATCTCTAAGATCTCGGTGAATTTTAACAAATTCTAGAAAATGCAAGTTCTGCAACACTAATGCATTTTGTAAATTCATGTCTATTTTGCTGAATTGTTTTGGTTGCAAATGTCTGAAAAAATTTAATGTTTCAAGATTGTGAAATAAACTTTCCGCAAAATTACTTGAAAGTCTAAAATTCTTTAAACAAAATTCAAAACATGAGAAGCCAGACAATTTCTCCTCTTTCCCTCAAAGTTTGTGATGGTACAAAAGGGCTCGTCTTTCATACCCTTCTGTTTTTCCCTTTACATCTTAGGTCTCACCTGCAAACAAAACCACCTATACATTGACTACTCACAGATCTACCTCTCTGCTCCAGAAAGGTCCTCTCCTGTCCAAACTTTGTGCATGTTTATAAGGAGCTCTTCCCGAGCATGAAGGGCAATATGGGAGAAAGCACTGGAGAAGGTGTTTGTATGAAGATTTATCAAGTGGGTCATAGAGGCCAGTGTCAACTTTGATTGGCTAATGACACTGGCCTCCATCACCCACTTGTTAAATCTTCATATAAACATTATCCTCCAAATCTCTCCTTAAAAGTTCTCCTTTTCTGTGATGCCTACAAAAAAGAAATAGACTACTGGTACACTCATATCACTATCATCTTGACTAATATAGTAGTCACATCATTTCCTTATACTCCCATCTGTCTGCATCCCTCTATTGTCCCTGGAGCAGAAATAATCTGTTCTATTCTTATACAGCACCTACCACAATGGTGTCTTGGTATGACTGGGGCTCCTACATCCTATGGCAGTGCTGATCACCACAGTCACCGCTACCACAATAATAATAAGATATTCCAAAACAAGGTGGATGGCAACCTTAGAATGAAGGAAGACTCTGGTACGGTGCTTCTTGAAAACATCCAGAGTGCTACTGATAGCGGCCATGTGTTGACATAAGTAACATGCACACCTAGTAACTGACAAGCAAAAGGTATCAGGAGCAAAAAATGCAGACAAGCTGGTGATCTACCTTAGCAGCTGAAGACACTATAGAAAAAAAGACTGAGGTTATATGATCAGAAAACAGACTGTTTATATTTGTGGTTATTCTGACCTAATATTTAGGTATATTTCATTTTCAAAAGAAAGAAAAGATAGAAGTAGACACTTGAGTCCGTGGCTACTAAAGCCTGTTATGCACTCATCTTCATTAGTCCATGCGCCCCTGATCATGTGACTGGGACCAGGAAATAAAGCCTCGTCTATTATTGTGTGTCTGAATCATAGCACAACCATGCATCAGCAGTGAAGCCCTATCTTCAACCATATATTGAACTTGAATTCTTTTAACAGAACTGCAATACATTTCAAGTCTTAAATAAACTTTGGTTTGCTACTATAATGAAAAAAATTAACATTTTGGCCGTCTACCTGTAAAGTTCCTCTGTATTTTGGTGGCAAAAGCAGGTAAAAATGTGAACTAACATTACAAACTTTCCAAGTTTTTCGGATTTCACTGAAGTCATTCTATTTAGATGAACTACTCAATCCAGAAAGAAGCACATATGTCCAAAAGAGCAGCCAGCACCATCAATTCTAGGATTTTCATGGTTCTGCTAGACATCTGGCCAACAATAAATCTGAGAGAAACTAAATTTGTGCCTTATGATTCTATTCTATCAAACTAATTTAATCAATTTTTCAGATGGCTGAGCAGAATTGTTTGGCATATTCAACATCAAAGCAACATTGTAGAAAACTTCATGTGACAAAAAAAAAACAAAAAAGCTAACTAACCCCCAACTGCTGCTGTCAAGCACACTTCTGGGAGAACACTTAATATTATCCACAGTAGTCTTTTGAATCTTAACTTATTTTATAATTCCAGCTACACTGGAAAATGTCTTCAGTATTCAATTCCTCGTTTGGTAACTGGCCTGAAACACAGGACTAAGCTAGAGACAATTCATTAAATGCTTGCTTCATTTGAAGGTCAGAAAATACAGAAGGGAAAATATAAACTGCCTTGAGGAAATGTCAGACATAATGAACCCTTGCTGTAAGGTTTCCTGTTGTCAGCCTTCCCACCCCAAGCTCTATTTAAATCCATTATAAAGAGACTCCATTTACTGAAGCTCAGTGGACAGAATCTCCTATAGTCTTAATAAAGCAGCACAGCTGGAAAACCCACCTCACTATTGCACACTAGAATCACAAGTTTCAAAAACATGAAACCACTTTCGTAAGTGTATTTTAAATCTTAGAAGTAAAAGTTTTGAAGGGAATAAACAGGAATCTGAGGGTCTTTGCATATCCCCAATTAAGCAATAATATTTTAAGGTCAGAGGGGATGGCATCTACCCTGATTTCCTGCAAAATGCAGAGCATAAAATATCACTCAGTAATTCCTTCCTCAAGCCCAATAACTTGTGGTTGAACTATAGCAGGGATCGGCAACCTTTGGCACACAGCTCCTTTGGCAAAGCAGCGGCCAGCACATCCCTCGGCCTGCGCCGCTTCCCGCAACCCCCATTGGCGTGGAGCGGCGAACCGTGGCCAGTGGGAGCCGCGATCAGCCAAACCTGCAGATGCTGCAGGTAAACAAACCGGCCCGTCCTGCCAGGCTGCTTACCCTGGCGAGCTGCATGCCAAATGCTGCCGATCCCTGAACTATAGTATTATACAGGCATCCAACCTTAAGACTTCAAGCACCAGAAATTCCAGCATGTCTCTTGAGAAGTGTTCCAATGGTTTGTTACACTTCCTGGGAAAAATTTGTGACTTTATTCTACTCGGAACTTGTCTAGCTAAGATGGAGTTAGACTGAAACTTGCAATTGTTTTTATGTTAGCTAAACTATAGTAATAAGTTTCAGAAACAAGCTAAAAAGTTACTGCTAGTCTACTAACACCACACTTTTGAAGGTCTTAATCTTAAATATTAAAAATAAGCCAATATTCTTGAAAATAAGTTAACTGCTGCTTTGCCAATAAATCAAATTTGTGAAGTTCAACATTGTTCAGGAGAATTTTAGGGATGGAGATTGGCATTTATCAAGCACATGCAACATGTAGATATCTTCTCCTTCCTTGAAGAAAGATCAAACCACTCTGATGGGTATGCCTTGTGCCAAGCACAAGTTATTTGTTTGTATTACAGTATTAGAGGCTCCAATCAAGATCAGAACCCATCATGTGCTAGGATAAACAGAGGAAAACAGTTTCTGCCCAGAAGCCAGCAAGATGGCCAACATTTCCTTACAGTCTATCTGCATACAGAAGTAAGGCTGCCCTTAATAAAGCTGGCTCCCACTTTTCAATGAGACTGAAGCCATGCCCACATGTAAAAGGGCTGTTACGATGGTTCAGCGTGTTAGACAGGACAGACTGTGGGGAACAGCAGAGACACTGAAAGATATATTGGGAGAGGGGAGCAGAAGGCAAATTTAGGTATTACGTGGGATGGGGGTGCAGTAGTATATGGAGAAAAAAGGGAAGCCTGCAAGAGGAGCAGTCAACAATGAATCAAGGAGTGCCTCTGATGCCGCAATTTTCAGGGCTGGCACACAAGTAGAGCAACCTGTAAGAGCTTTGGGGCAAATGTCAGATCTGCCCCACCATGAACTGTGCCTTCATCTATAGTCAAAGAGCAGAGAGGGTCCTGAGGCAGCAAGAGTGTGTGTGGGGAGGAGGGCGGGGGGAGAAGAGGTAAGAAACCAAGATATGGAATGGCATACTGACCACTATGGTAGGAGCTGGGCCAGGAATCTGAGCCAGGAGTCTAGAACAGGTTCAGAATAAAGAGTTGATCTGGGAGAGAGGTTGAAGCAAGGACAGAGGTGAAGTAGGATTGGGAAGAATGATAAAGTTAGAGCACGGCTGGAGCAGGCTAAGGCCTATGGAGTCTGTCACCACTATCAATCAGGGGAGAGTTCCAAGCCATGAAGTGACATTGGGCAGACTGAGCTGCTGTTTCTCCTGTTTGACTCATATACCTTCCTTGAGAGTCACCAAACTAGCTCCCGTCTTCTGGATGGCTCGAGCCTAGCACAGGAATGACTCATCACTACATATGGATTAATCAGGCTCTACTTCAAGGATGACTCATCACCTCACAGGGGAGAAGTGGCACTGCAGAGGAGAAGCTCCCAGGAGCAGAAGGCATGGGAATGAGGAGTCAGTGCTGCTGGGTCTGAACTGGGGGGGGTAGGGGGGGAATGGTATGTTTGAGTTAGGTGACATGAACAGAAGCTTTCATGTGCATGCACTGCAATCTGACAATATGCATGTTTTGCCTTGGTATTCTGTATTTGTTGCCTAATATTTTCTTTCAACAGTCACTGTCCTTTAAACATAACTTCACAAATTACACCCAGGCAACAGGATGGGCTTTCAGCTAGTATGAAATAAAACGTGTATCTATGCCTTCCCAAGAGTCTTACAACAACCAACCACCCCCCCTTAACTTTGAAGCTAATTTGCATGCAATTATTTCATTGATTGTAATAAGAAGAACAGGAGTTCTTGTGGCACCTTAGAGACTAACAAATTTATTAGAGCATAAGCTTTCGTGGACTACAGCCCACTTCTTCGGATGCATATAGAATGGAACATATATTGAGGAGATATATATACACACATACAGAGAGCATAAACAGGTGGGAGTTGTCCTACCAACTCTGAGAGGCCAATTAATGAAGAGAAAAAAAGTTTTGAAGTGATAATCAAGCTAGCCCAGTACAGACAGTTAAGGAGTGTGAGAATACTTACAAGGGGAGATAGATTCAATGTTTGTAATGGCTCAGCCATTCCCAGTCCTTATTCAGTCTCTACGCAAAAGAATTAATGGACACAAATCTGACATCAGGAATCAAAATACTCAAAAACCAGTGGGAGAACACTTTAACCTGTCTGGTCATTCAGTGACAGACCTGCGGGTGGCTATATTACAACAGAAAAACTTCAAAAACAGACTCCAACGAGAGACTGCTGAGCTAGAATGGATATGCAAACTAGACACAATCAACTCCGGTTTGAATAAGGACTGGGAATGGCTGAGCCATTACAAACATTGAATCTATCTCCCCTTGTAAGTATTCTCACACTCCTTAACTGTCTGTACTGGGCTAGCTTGATTATCACTTCAAAAGTTTTCTTCTCTTAATTAATTGGCCTCAGAGTTGGTAAGACAACTCCCACCTGTTCATGCTCTCTGTATGTGTGTGTGTATGTATTATATATATATATATATATATATATATATATATATATATATATATATATATATATATATATATATATATATATATCCTCAATATATGTTCCATTCTATATGCATCCGAAGAAGTGGGCTGTAGTCCACGAAAGCTTATGCTCTAATAAATTTGTTAGTCTCTAAGGTGCCACAAGTACTCCTGTTCTTCTTTTTGCGGATACAGACTAACACGGCTGCTACTCTGAAACCTGTCAGAAGTGCACAAATCCACTGAAGGCAACAGGACTGAACAGTCACCACTGAGGAGATAAGTGGCAGACATTAAAGTTGCACAGGTTTACAACTGGGTGTATAATCTTCATACAAGTGGCGTGAGATAAAGAAAGAACCCAACTTGACACTTAAACAGGAATTGACATTTATGGACTGCAGTTAAAACTTTTTGTTTTACTTCCATTTGAATTGCACCTCAGAATTGGGCTGCTCATTTTATCTGAAGTCAATCCCACAAACAAGAAAACCCACAATGCCAAACTCCACAGTCACTTTTCAGAGTAGACTCTCAATGTCTTCTCACCTGTTTTCAGCCCTTGAGCTATATTCCTTCTCTGGGCACCTATTAGTCACTCATAACAATTGGGCTACCCAGAACAAGGGAAAGTATAAATGCACAAGGGAAGTAGAAGGTAGAAGGTAACTGAAGTATATGTTGCAAGTTCCTGTAACTAGTTCTAACGCCAAGTTTATATAAAAAGGTTGTTTAAATTTTGATGCTCAAACATGAGGGATTTAATTGTAGTCTTTGGTGACTTAATTCTAGAAGCTATTGAAATTCAACTCAGTCAACTTCATTTATAGACAAGTTACATTAAAGCTACATGCATAGAATTTTTAAAAATTATACTGCAACAAGGAAATTTAGGATACTCTGAGTAGAATGTGTGTAATTCAAACACTTTACATGTGGAAATCAAATTAACATTATTTTTGGTTATGGGCATTATGTTACAGCCTTGAATTATTTTTTACACTATGGACTGCTGAGATATTGTTGTGTAGGGATGCCTCAACTAATCAAATCAAGACAGTAAGCCAACCATATTCACCAGAAAACATGACAAGCCGAAACGGGTAAACAAGCAGTTTAAAAGAAACATATACACCTCTACCCCGATATAACACGAATTTGGATATAACGCGGTAAAGCACCACCCCGGGGGGAAGATGGGTGGGGGCAGGGCTGTGCACTCCAGTGGATCAAAGCAAGTTCGATATAACGCAGTTTCACCTGTAACGTGGTAAGATTTTTTGGCTCCCAAGGACAGCGTTATATCAGGGTAGAGGTGTACCTATCAATATAAATATGATACACATGAACAGTTTAACAGTGATATTTCTATAGTATCTAGAAAAATTCAACATTTAAAAGTGTCTTCTGGTGACAGAAGGCATTTAGAAAGGAAAAGTAGTTGTGAGCCAAGATCATCAATATTTCATTTTTGTGTACTTGGGTTGCCATTAAAAAACAACATTTATCCACATTTACACACATAGCTATGGTGTGTGAGATCCTTCTACTTCTTTTTCCAGGAATAAAGACATACATACCTACCACCATAATTCTTTGCGGAGGTTAATAGGTTAGGGGGCACATGCAAGAAGTGCAAGACTCACTCCTCTCTCTGTCTTAGACAAGTAGCCATCCCCACCAGCTTCAGCTCCTCCTGGAAGGAAACTCTCATTGCCCCAGCCAATGTTTAATCAACTTTAATCCCAGATTGCATCAGATACTAATCAATAACTGAGTAAATACTGACTTAAATTAAAAATCATTTTCTTAACAGATTTGGTTATTAGCCACAATTTAAAAAATAATATGGATTATGGCCATACCTCACTGTGGGAACGGTTTTCTTTTACCAACACTACAGTGAACCTGCTAGCTCATTACTGGGTAACCCCCACATTTAACTGGATAGAAAAGATTGAGCCATGGGTCATTTTAGAAAGGTAAACATCTAGTTCAGAATCTAGCCAACAGATATTTAGTAGACTTGGAGGACACTTTTCCCCCCAAAAAATGTACAGGGGATCAGACTGATATCCAGAAGATTAGATAGGAGTGTTTATAGCAGACTGTGGGAGCAGCTTGAAAGCGGGTTGCACAAGGAAGACCACATAGCAGAAGAGCGCAACTTAACCAGACACAACAGAACTAAGCTCTGCCACTGTAAGCTACATTGTGCCTAAAGTAATTATAACCTCTCCTTTCTGCCACCCCGACTAAAAGACCATAGAATTTAATCCAATACTTCCTGCATCAAACCTATAAATCCTAGCTAAGTTCAAGCTTCACTCTTGACTTGCAGTCTTCAAGAGACTGAAAGGTAAGTTAGTTACATTATTTCAATAGCTAGTTACCCACACATTTTCATCTTATTTCTAGTCTGAATTTGTCACCTCTTCGCAGTCTCTTAAATCAGCTAAATAGATTGAGTTTAATTAGTTTCATTGTAAAGCAGGTTTTCCAAACTCAAATTATAATTGTAACTGTTTTCTGCACTTGTTCCAATTGTTCAGTATAGTTTTTGCTGTGTACACATCAGAACTGGACTCTGACTACAGTGCTCTCTCACAAGGTTTATCTATAGTGCTAATATCTGCTTCTACTTGATATTCTACTGTCTAGCCATCCAAGGATCACTTTGTAGGGTTCATCCTGGGAAGATACCATACACAGGAGTTAAAGAAACTGAATGTTCCATCATACTTTAGAAACATTTAAACAGTACTTAGTTCATGTGCCATGGCAGGTTCTTTCATTAAGTACTGTATATACACCTAAACAAGGAGTCCGGTGGCACCTAACTATATACCTAATTATTAAAGATGAAACAAACAGGACATGGAATAATGCTTAAATTTCTGCAGAACACTATTATTTATAGGAAAGAAAATAACTTCTTATTCCCTTGAGTAATGCATATATCCCAAACTAAAGCCAATAAAGCCTTTACACCAAAAGACAATTATGTATGTACATACATAAGTATGAGCCCATATTGAACTATTCAATCCCAATTCAGAAAGCATTTATGCGCAGGCATAAAACTTAGCCCACCATCCACATGGATTCCTAAATTAGGGCCTTAATGCACAAATGAATTTCACAGGTTTAAAAAGGAAATCAGGAAATACAGAAGTTTAGATATTCTCATTACATGGCCTGTAGTGTATATTATGATGTAAACTTAAGACTAATTATAAGCATTATATTTCATACAAATATTAAGTTTTAAGATAGCACAAAGTCAGAAAAATCCAAAGTTAAAGTTATGCATGCAGCTTTAATTCTGCCTCCTATGTATATGCATCGAAATACAGTAGGCAACATGAAATAGCTGGATAGTTTTCCTCAACTATAGAAATGGATTCAAATGTTTAAGATACATCCCTGACAATCTTGAGTATGAGAGTCTCTCCCCCCCCCCCCCCCCAAGATCTGTATATTATGAATTTAAAAAACCGAACAGAAAAAAAAAGCTCCATTGTGGGTCTGATGTTACCATAACCTACCCTAGCTTTGCTCTGGTGATTCAGGATATCAGAATCCTATAGGGATTTTTTTTATGATGCTATTTTTCACTTTACCTCTTCAGTTATTAATCTAATTTTTTCCTTTACCTTCACTTCAATGAAGTATATACTTACCCAATTAGAAGAAGAACTGCGCAAACTATGAGGAATCCCAGAGTATACTTGAATGCAGTTTGAAAATGCTGTATTTTAAATTAAACAAAGTGTTAATATATTGAATATTAACGATATTAATATTAATGTTAAAAACAAACAAAACATCTGCATTTTTAACCAATAAAATCACAGGATAGAATATTTAGTGCGACATGCTTTCTATAAAAGTATTACTGTTTAACAAAACTAAAACGGATTTTGTTTCAAGAATGCAAACTTCTGCCTTAGAGTTACCAAATCATGTAGTTTGATGTTAAGAGGTAATAACCATATGAAATTAAGATCAATCACACAAAATATATGCTCAGGCAACCTGCTCTGGCCAAATGTCACTGCTTTAAATCCTCTTGAACATCCATCTTGGGTGTGCTATTCAATAGAGAAAAAGGCACTATACTACTAGACTAATCAGAACTTTCTTCTCCAGTCTGCTTGTACTATGAAGTAGAGTGACAAATATAAGCATGTATCTGCAACATGCCGTAATCTGAACTCTAGTACTGCTATGGGGAGTTTGATTGACATTTTCATTAATTAACTATTCTCCTAATGTGGCATTCAGAATAAATGCTAGTTTCAGGAGAGCATTGCTGCCTATTTTCATTTAATGGCACTCTTTTGTAACATGTTCCTCCTTAGAGACATGTTCCTCCTTAGGAGGAGTAACTAGTTTCCTGTCTACATGAACTCAAAGCCATTTTTACCATTCTTCTTTTACTTCAGAGCCCAGTTACAAACAGAGCTTCAGGAAAGAATACCTGAAAGACTGTTATAGGGTACAGTATTTACACCCTGGGTGTAGGGAAGGTTGGGACCAAGAGAATTGTTCCATCTGCCAGCAAAAGAGAGTCTGTCCTATCTCTGGGACTCTCTGTCCCACCATCCCCACAAACACGATACAGTTCTGCAGTGATCTGGAAGCCTACTTTCGTCATCTCCGACTCAAGGAATATTTTCAACGCACCACTGAACAGTGCACTGACCCACAGGAACCCGCCTACCAACACTATAAGAAGAAGAACTCTGCGTGGACTCCTCCTAAAGGTCGAAATGACAGACTGGACCTCTACATAAAGTGCTTCCGCAGACGTGCACAGGCTGAAATTGTGGACAAACATCACTTGTCCCATAACCTCAGCCGTACAGAACGCAATGCCATCCACAGCCTCAGAAACAACTCTGACATTATCATCAAAGGGGCTGACAAAGGAGATGCTGTAGTCATAATGAACAGGTCGGATTATGAACAGGAGGCTGCCAGGCAACTCTCCAAGACCTCATTCTACAGGCCACTATCCTCTGATCCCACTGAGGAATACCAAAAGAAACTACACCATCTGCTCAAGAAATTCCCAGCTACAGTACGGGAACAAATCTACATGGACACACCCCCAGAACCCTGACCAGGGGTATTCTATCTGCTACCCAAGATCCATAAACCTGGAAGCCCTGGACGCCCGATCATCTCAGGCATTGGCACTCTTACAGCAGGATTATCTGGCTATTTGGACTCTCTCCTCAGACCCTAAGCTACCAGCGCTCCCAGCTATCTTTGAGACACCACCGACTTCCTGAGGAAACAATGCATTGGTATTCTTCGTGAAAACACCATCCTGGCCACCATGGATGTAGAAGCACTTTACACCAATATTCCACATGAGGATGGACTACAAGCTGTCAGGAACAGTATCCCTGATGAGGCCACAGCATGCCTGGGGGCTGAGCTTTGTTACTTTGTCCTCACCCACAACCACTTCAGGTTTGGGGACAACTTATACCTTCAAGTCAGTGGCACTGCTATGGGTACCCGCAGGGCCCCACAGTATGCCAACATTTTTATGGCTGACTTAGAACAACGCTTCCTTAGCTCCCGTCCCCTACTGCCCCTCCTCTACTTTCGCAACATTGATGACATCATCATATGGACCCACGGAAAGGAGGCCCTTGAAGAATTCCACCTGGACTTCAACAATTTCCACCCCACCATCAACCTCAGCCTGGACCAGTCCACACAAGAGATCCACTTCTTGGACACTACAGTGCAAATAAGTGATGGTCACATAAACACCACCCTATACCGGAAACCTACTGACCGCTATACGTACCTACATGCCTCCAGCTTCCATCCAAGACACATCACACGATCCATTGTCTACAGCCAAGCCCTAAGATACAACTGAATTTGCTCCAACCCCTTAGACAGAGACAAACACCTACAAGATCTTTATCAAGCATTCTTAAAACTACCATACCCACCTGGGGAAGTGAGGAAACAGATTGACAGAGCAAGAAGGGTACCCAGAAATCACCTACTACAGGTCAGGCCCAACAAGGACAATAACAGAACACCACTGGCCATCACATACAGCCCCCAGCTAAAACCTCTCCAGCACATTATCCATGATCTACAACCTATCCTGGAAAATGATCCCTCACTCTCACAGACCTTGGGAGGCAGGCCAGTCCTCGCTTACAGACAACCCCCCAACCTGAAGCAAATACTCACCAGCAATTACACACCACACCACAGAAACACCAACCCAGGAACCAATCCCTGTAGCAAACCTAGTTGCCTACTCTGTCCCCATATCTACTCTGGCAACACCAGAGGACCCAACCACATCAGCCACACCATCAAGGGCTCATTCACCTGCACATCCACTAATGTTATATATGCCATCATGTGCCAGCAATGTCCCTCTGCCATGTACATTGGCCAAACCGGACAGTCCCTCCACAAAAGAATAAATGGACAGAAATCGGACATCAGGAATGGTAACATACAAAATCCAGTAAGTGAACACTTCAATCTCCCTGGTCATTCTATTACAGATTTAAAAGTCATTATCATTGAACAAAAAAACTTCAGAAACCGACTTCAAAGAAAAACAGCAGAACTAAAATTAATTTGCAAATTCAACACAATTAATCTGGGCTTGAATAGGGACTGGGAGTGGCTGGCTCATTACAGAAGCAGCTTTTCCTCTCCTGGAATTGAGACCTCATCTATTATTGGGAGTGGACTACATCCACCCTGACTGAATTGGCCCTGTCAACACTGGTTCTCCACTTGCGAAGTAACTCCCTGCTCTCCATGTGTCAGTATATAATGCCTGCATCTGTAACTTTCACTCTATGCATCTGAAGAAGTGAGGTTTTTACCCACGAAAGCGTATGCCCAAATAAATCTGTTAGTCTTTAAGGTGCCACCAGACTCCTTGTTGTCCTTCTGCCTGACGTTCTGCTAATATGTGACTGCTACAATGGAGCACTGTGCAGGGCATATCATGGATAATTAACATTAAGCTAAGTATTAATATTGCAACTCAAATGGACTCCTTAATTTAGCATATTTTTAAAGAAGTCTACTATGTTTCTTGTAACCGAAGTAACCACCAACTGCTTCAAATTAAAAGACTTGAATGTCAGTGTATGTTTTATTTTTAGGGCTGTCAATCGCAATTAACTCACGCGATTAATTGCACTGTTAATACATTTCAATTGGTATTGTGTTTAAGTATTTTTGGATGTTTTTCTACATTGCCAAATATATTGATTTCTATTACAAGACAGGATACAGTGTACAGTGCTCACTTTATATTATTTTGATAAATATTTGCACTGTAAAAATGATAAAATAGTATTTTTCAACTCACCTCAGGCAAGTACTATAGTGCAATCTCTATCATGAAAGTGTAACTTATAAATGTAGATTTTTTTTGGTACATAACTGCACTCAAAAACAGAACAGTGTAAAGCTTTCAAGCCTACAAGTCCACTCAGTCCTACTTCAGCCAATTGCTCAGACAAACAAGTTTGGTTACAATTTGCAGGAGATAATGCTGCCCGCTTTTTGTTTACAACATCACCTGAAAGTGAAAACAGGCATTCGCATAGCACTGTAGTAGCTGGCGTTGCAAGATATTTACGTGCCAGATATGCTAAACATTCATGTGCCCCTTCATGCTTCAGCACCCATTCCAGAGGACATGCTTCCATGCTCATTAAAAAAAAAAAATGTGTTAATTAAATTAGTGACTGAACTCCTTGGCATAGAACTGTAGGTCTCCTGTTTGGTTTTACCCACACTCTGCCATATAGTTCATATTATAGCAGGGTCGGATGATGATCTAGCACTTGTTAGTTTTAAGAACACTTTCACATCAGATTTAACTAAACACAAAGAAGGTACCATGTGAGATTTCTAAAAATAGCTACAGCACTCAACCCAAAATTTAAGAATCTGAAGTATCGCCCAAAATCTGAGAGGGATGAGGCATGGTACATTCTTTCAAAAGAATTAAAAGAGCAACACTCCAATGCGGAAACTACAGAACCCGAACCACCAGAAAAGAAAATCAACCTTCTGCTGGTGGCATCTAACTCAATTGATGAAAATGAACATGCGTCGGTACGCTCTGCTTTGGATCGTTATTGAGCAGAACCCTTCATCATTATGGACACGTCCTCTGGAATGGTGTAGAAACATGAAGGGACATATGAATCTTAAGTGCATCTGGCACGTAAATATCTTGTGACGCCGGCTACTACAATGCCATGAGAATGCCTGTTCTCGCTTTCAGGTGATGTTGTAAACAAAGAGCGGGCAGCATTATCTCCTGCAAATTGTAATCAAACTTGTTTGTCTGAGCAATTGGCTGAAGTAGGACTGAGTGGACTTGTAGGCTTGAAAGTTTTACACTGTTCTGTTTTTGAATGCAGTAATTTTTTTGTACATAATTCTACATTTGTAAGTTCAACGGTCATGATAAAGAGATTGCACTACAGTAATAATGGTGGAATTGAAAAATACTATTTCTTTTCACTGCTAACATTTATAATAAAAGTAAATAGAAAGTGAGCACTGTACACTTTGTATTCTATGTGGTAATTGAAATCAATATATTTGAAAATGTAGAAAACATCCAAAAATATTTAAATAAAAGGTATTCTATTATTGTTGAATTGTGCCATTAATTTTTTTAATCACTTGACAGCCCTACTTATTTAGTTTAAAATTAAGATCAGCGATAATGGTTCAACAAAAGGTACTCTGAACAGTTGAAGCAAAACAGATGTTAGACTTCATTATTATTTGGCTACTGCATTAAGAAACAAGTCAAAGCTAGGTGTGACATAAATGAACTTACTGAGCACGTGCTGGTATCCTCTTCATCCTTCTCCTCATAATAGAAATAGACAAAAGGGATCCACAAAAACACACAGAACAATATAATGGAATACAAAGCTGAGGAGAGAAAAAAAGCAGACAAAAAATTAAATCCAAGTTGTGTTGGTTTACTTTGTTACACCACAACAGCTAAAAATTAACTGGTAAAGTAATCAAAAGGTTTTAGAACTTCACCATTTCCTCTCATCCCAACTAAAAAGAGCTGTCATTCTGATAATTTACCTCTAGAACAAGTGGGTTGAGATTGCAGTGAGTCTACTCATTTGCTGGCCAGATAAGACATTTATTACACATCAACCATTAAGAGGAACCTGTCAGATCTCAACAGTAAGTCATAACAACTGGTAATGCAGGTTTTCAAATGGCATGCAATTATATGATCAAATTATCTGCAATTATTCCTACATATGTGGTCAGTCATGTGATCTTTAGAGCTATTATGTCAAGACTTTTTCCCCTACAAAATAAACCATCAGTAATTACTGAATATATGTTTCACGTACAAATAAGTCAGACTCCAACCATCAGTTCTTTTGAAAACTAGTATCCTATTGCCAATATGCTGTCAGGCGTTATTAGGGAGGAAGGGGATATAGGACAGAAAATTTCAATAGCCAGCACCTTCTCCTTCCTCAAGACTTCAGAGCACAAAAATATAATTCTGTCACTGAGACTGAGCCCTTCCATTGCAGAAGGGATGAGAAGAGGAAGAAGAAAAAAAGCCACCAATAGCCAAAAAACTGGAATGAGTTGCTGGATCACTCCTTTGACACTGGTGGAGACAAGCAATATTGAGAGTATAGCCCTCCTCTCATTGATGGGAAAGAATCAAATGACACACCCTCTCCTCTCCATCCTGCCTCATATTTCACAGTTGTGAATAGCTGACACCCACATACTTCCAGTAGCCATAGTGACAGAGCAGGAACGAACAGACATGTGAAGGAAGAAGGGCACAATATGCCTAAAATGAGGAGGGAGGTGGGGAGGCACAGATTAGACAGTTCATATTGTTTCCTTTCACTTTGTAAAATTACTAAATTCATAGACTAATTAACACATTTACTTGAAAGTCTTCAGAAAGTTGTCTTTCCTCAGATTACATGCTATAAGTTTAGGGGAGGATGCTTGTTATTAAAAGAAAATGAAAAATAATGTAAGGATTCAATGTGCAAATCCTGTGTAGTAGCAAGACTGTATAATTCTACTATGAGAAGTAATGTATGATTTGATTTCATCCTGCCAGCCACCCTTTTTGAATAGCAGAAAGGAATGACAGACCAGAACAATCCTTACGACTGATTGTCACCCTTTTATTTTAGGATAATTTATAATGTCTAGTATGGTTTCCTATATGTATTACAAATTAGGCTGGTATTCAAGATGTAGGTGTACCATGGATTTATATAGAGGCAATGATATTTTCTGTCTTACTATACCTTTCCTAATGATTTCCAATATTGTTAGCTTTTTTGACTGCCGCTACACACTGAGTGGATGTTTGAAAACTATCCACAATGACTCCAAGACCTCTTTCTTGAGTGGTAACAGCTAATTAAGACCTCATCATTTTCTATGTATAGTTGGATTATATTTTCCAATTTGCATTACTTTGCATTTATCAACATTGAATTTCATCTGCCATTTTGTTACAAAGTCACCCAGTTTTGTGAGATTCCTTTGTAATTCTTCAGTCTGCTTTGGACTTAACCATCTAGAATACTTTTGTATCATCTGCAAACTTTGCCACCACACTGCTTACCCCTTTCTCCAAATTATTTACAAATATGCTGAACAGTACTGGTCCCAGTACAAACCCCTGGGGAACACCATTATTTACCTCTCTCCATTCTGAAAAATGGACGATTTATTCCTACCCTTTGTGTCTTATCTTTTAACCGGTTCCTAATCCATGAGAGGACTGCTTCTTTTACTTTGTTTAGCCACAGTGGCATTTTTTTGGTCCTCTTTTCAATTTAGGGGGTTTATTTGTTTTGTAATGCAAGACAAGAGGACAATGATTTTTACACCATCACTTATCCAACACACACAAATGACAGCTAATCAGCATATGTTGATCAACAGCCTCCTTTGTAAATGCTATTAATATGCCATGTTGACCATAAACATTTTTTCCTCTCACTAAATTTATGCTAACACCAAAGTAATGCAACATATCAACACTGGCTGAACAAAGAGTCCTTGATTTCACTTGGTAAGATTGCAAATGAAATTTTACAACAAAATGACACTCAGAAAACATTTTTCTTGAATTAAGAATGCACTTGAAAGGAATGTTTAAAAGCTATGACCCAAGTTTTTAACCTGGAGTCAAGAGTGCCCTCCTGTTTCTTTATAGATAAAAGATTTGTTTATCTAGGACCCTTTCTTAACATGGTAGTGAATAGGGGCTAGGATTTTAAAGCAACAACTTGGCAGCCAATGGCCCTTGGTTTTAATAGGGACTACTGATTTCTTGAGTGGTTAACCTGATTGTCCTTTTCCTCCTCCTGAAGGCCATTTTTCTTTCCAGCTGCAATTCTGGCTAAACTGTAGATAATTCAGTCGCTGCAAACTTTATTTAATCTTTCAGTAACGACTAAGGTTTCAGAAGTTGATGCTCTTTCATTTGGCTTTTGATAGCAATAGCCTGGAGGACAGATTCTACACTGAAGGAAATGTTTTTATATAATCAGTTTGCCTACAATATGCAATATGACCATTTTTGAGGCATATTTTAATCAGTGGATCATTCAGAAGCAGATTCATTACATGGCTATAAAAAGAACCATATGCTAAAGATTTTGATTACCTTGCTTAAATAGGACAGTTTGTGGGGAAAATATTATAGTTGATAAACTAAAATGTACAAGTTCATTACAAAAATTCAGTAAAGTAGAACAGAGGCCTACTAAGCAACATAAAATGATAATTTTCAAATATTTGTAGTCCAACTAAACCTTGAAGGGTCATTTATAAGGAAAGTTTTCTTCCTAATAAAACTGTATTAGGATTATGAGTAACAAAGTACTGTACCTGTACTTCTGTTCAGGAAGAAAAAGCAGGGAGAAAGATACTGAAGACAGAGTAAACAAAACATCGCATTTACATATGAATTCAATATTCTTATTGCTCCTCTATGCTGCTCTATGAAAGAGAAACTCTCACAAAAACAGGTTGTTTTTCAGAAAGTTATTATACCAAACAAGATTTTGAAGATTATGAGTATTAGCTTTCCAGATTGTGAGAAAAGATTCTGTAAGTCCAGTCAGCAGTCTGAATATCAGAAACTGACAATGGCCTGCTCTGCCTAGTAAGCAGAAAGCTCTTGAGCATGTGAAAAAATTAGAAAAGGCAAGGCCATTACCTTTGAAAGATTTGAGTTATTAATGCATACTATTTATCTTCATGGGAGAAGATTAGACACTAATCCATTTTGTTTATATCACTTAAACATCTATTTTTCTTCAACATAACATGTCTACAATATGTCTTCCTAAGTCAATTCAGTGGCATTCAAAACAATGTAGTCTGAAACAAAGATGGTACTTAGACAGTTATGGTCTTCTGAAGTTTATATAGAAAGCACAGTTAAAGAGTACCAGTTTTCTTTCAGGATCACAGCCCTGAAAAAGTAAATAAATGGAGATATCCTATCTCCTAGAACTGGAAGGGACCTTGAAAAGTCATCGAGTCCAGCCCCCTGCCTTCATTAGCAGGACCAAGTACTGGTTTTGCCCCAGATCCTTAAGTGGCCTCCTCAAGGATTGAGCTCACAACCTTGGGTTTAGCAGGCCAATTCTCAAATCACCGAGCTATCCCTCCCACCCCAGTAGCTCATCCCATCTGCAAAACACTGTCTGTAAGAATGCAAATGGAAGGTCATATCAATTTCTTCCTCAACAGAAGTAGAAGCTAAACGTGGACAAGAGTGCTAAGGGCTATCCCACATGACAACTCCGGATGCAGGGTTTTTTCCCCCAGGACAAAAACAGTTCTAAGTGGTAGGGGCATGAGTTCTTAGTTAAAAATGTAGTAGATAGAACTTGGGGAGAAGAGAGTTCTAATTTTTTTCCTACATCAGTTACTAATTAATTGATTGGCACTCTTTGTTCACAAACTTAAGTTTCACAGATATAGCTACCCCCCCACAAAACAACAAAATTCAAACTTCCTTTTTAGTAAGACAGTTTGTAAAGTACAAACACCAGCTGAAGCAGCAAAAGAACCTCTCAGCCAAAAAAGTCTACACCATATTCTTTCGTTTTAGAACTGTAACAAGTTAAATTCTGAACCTTATCTAGGGAGGAATCCCACAACTGATAACCACCATCACATGAAACAAACTATTGTATTAAAGAAATCATAATCCAGATGTTTTAATGGAGCATCCCTTGGGATTCGGAACCCATTCTACTAGGCACCATACAAATACAAGCAGACAAGAGTTGAAAAGCTAATGCAATCTACAGCTCAAGGCACAGTTCTAGAAGGACTTATTTTCTTTTCCATCGAGGTTATTAAACCAGGCGCATCACAATGGATTCACCAGTAGCACATTAAGGAACATGACTAGCATCTTTACTGCATGGGTTACCTTACTCCCTCCAAACAGGTTCTTATTCATATATGAAGGATCATAACAGTGAAATAGTCAAGGCCAACTAAATTATTTTTAAGAAAGCCAATGTACGCTTCATACTGTACTAGTAAAATATAACTTTAAATAAGCAACTCTATTATAGTAGAGTAACTTGACTGTTCCAGAAACATGAAATACCTTTATTGCTCACTGTTAAACACTGAATTATTCAGTAGTCTTTCTAGATGTACGTATGCAGAAGGTATGCAATAAAACTCATCTTTACTCCACTGCACTATTAAAGTGGTTTTTAGAAGCCGTTTTTATTCACAGAGTGTTTGGTCAATCTCAAGATACCACACTGGAAAACTAAAGTTGAATTTATTACAAACTACTATTGATTTTTTGCTGTAATTTCTAAGGCCTGGTCTACACTAGGCGTTTATGTCGAAGTTAGCGCCGTTACATCGAATTAACCCTGCACCCGTCCACACCGCGAAGGTATTTAGTTCGATATAGAGGTCTCTTTAATTCGACTTCTGTACTCCTCCCCGACGAGGGGAGTAGCGCTAAATTCGACATGGCCATGTCGAATTAGGCTAGGTGGGGATGGAAATCGACGCTAATAGCTCCGGGAGCTATCCCACAGTGCACCACTCTGTTGACGCTCTGGACAGCAGTACGAGCTCGGATGCTCTGAACAGCCACACAGGAAAAGCCCCGGGAAAATTTGAATTTGAATTCCTTTTCCTGTCTGGCCAGTTTGAATCTCATTTCCTGTCTGGACATTGTGGCGAGCTCAGCAGCACTGGCAATGATGCAGAGCTCTCCAGCAGTGATGGCCGTGCAATCTTAGAATAGAAAGAGGGCCCCAGCATGGACTGATCGGGAAGTCTTGGATCTCATCGCTGTGTGGGGCGATGAGTCCGTGCTTTCCGAGCTGCGCTCCAAGAAACGGAATGCAAAGATCTACGAGAAGATCTCTAAAGACATGTCAGAGAGAGGATACAGCCGGGATGCAACGCAGTGCCGCGTGAAAATCAAGGAGCTGAGACAAGGCTACCAGAAGACCAAAGAGGCAAACGGACGCTCCGGATCCCATCCCCAGACATCCCGTTTCTACGAGGCACTGCATTCCATCCTAGGTGCGGCCGCCACCACTACCCCACCAGTGACCGTGGACTCTGAGGATGGGATATTGTCCACGGCCGGATCCTCGGACATGTTAGCGGACGGGGAAGATGAGGAAGGAGAAGAGGTGGACGAGGCAGTCGACAGCACTCACAATGCTGATTTCCCCGACAGCCAGGATCTCTTCATCACCCTTACAGAGATCCCCTACCAACCGTCCCCAGCCGTTACCCCGGACACAGAATCTGGGGAAGGATCAGCCAGTAAGTGTTGTAAACATCTAAACATTTATTTTTAACAGAACAGGAATATTAACAATTAAAAAAATGGGTTTCTCATGATTAGTTTGCCCTAGGCGCTTAACGGTTCAGTCATGGGCAGTGCAACTATTGAAAAAAAAATCTAGCAATGTCCAGTTTTGCATGATTGTCCTGCCCAAGCCGCTCTACTGTTTAGTCACTGCTACAGCAGCTAGAGTAAAATGCGGTCTATATGTCCGGGGATGGAGCAGAAATCCTCCTGTGACATCTCGAGGAAGCTCTCCTGGAGGTAATTGGAAATCCGTTGCATTAGGTTCCTGGGGAGAGCGGCCTTATTGGGTCCTCCGTAGTACGACACGTTGCCGCGCCACGAGACAAGCAAGTACTCGGGAATCATTGCTCTGCACAGCAGGGCGGCATACGGCCCTGGTCTTTGGAGGCTTTCCCGGAGCATTCTCTCTTTCTCGCTGTCAGAGATCCTCATGAGGGTGATGTCGCTCATGGTGACCTGCTTTGAATGAGGTAGGGGAATGTTAGTGTTGGGACTGCTTTACCATTCCTTTACAGAACTGTAACCGCTGGTTTGCAGCCACGCGGTGGAGGCGGGAGAGGGGCAGCCGAAAGGGATCGTTCCCGGGGACAGCCGCGAGGGTGTGGGACAGGAGCAGAGTTCCTGCTTGCCGGATTGCTGGCAGCAGGGACCGACATTGATTTCAATGTGAAATGAGGCCATTGCTAATATAAAAGTTTTAAGCTGCCACGAGTCTACGGCTTACCATGTCTGCCTGCAACAGAAATTCCGTTGTCCTGACACGCTTCTCAAATGTGCTGTGCAAGACCCCAGGCACTGAATGCGAAGGCCGAGAATTCGACCTTGTGCTGAGTGCGCATGTGATAGGTGCTGTGCATGGTCTTGTTCACAGAGAAAGACTATGTTCTTTGTTCACAACTACATTTATCTTTCTGAGGAATTCACTCCCTTTTTCCCATTCCCACAGCCCCATCTGCGACTGTCTCACAACCTAGCCTGGCATCACACTCCCAGAGGCTAGCGAGGATTAGGCATAGGAAGAAGAGGACACGGGAGGACATGTTCTCAGAGCTTATGGCCTGCTCCCGAGCCCAGGCAGCACAGCAGACCCAGTGGCGGGAGAACTTGTCCCAAAGGCAGCAAGCAAACATGGATCGGGAGGAGAGATGGCGGCAGGAAGACCAGCAGGCGACTCAAACCCTGCTTGGACTACTGAGGGAGCAAACGGACACGCTCCGGCGCCTTGTGGATGTTCTGCAGGAACGGAGGCAGGAGGACAGAGCCCCACTGCAGTCCATCTCTAACCGCCCTCCCCCGCCACCAAGTCCCATACCCCCCTCACCCAAAGTGCACAGAAGGAGAGGCGGCAGAGTCCACGCAAACTCTCACTCCACCCCTGCAGAGAGCTCTAGTAGCAGAAGGCTCTCATTCCCCAAAATTTGACAAGTTCTTTCCTTCCCGCCTGACAAGCCCCCGTCCAAGTTTCACCTCCCAGTTCCATGTGTAGTTGATAATAAAAAATATGTTTCTGTTAACTAATGTTTCCATCATGTTCTTTTGGAGGAGGGGGGGAAAGGGGGATGGTAATTGGACAGGACAGTCACCTTTGGCAGGGTACATAGGCGGGGCAGGTACAGCAGCAGGGCACATACACAGTGCAGTGACTAGTTGCCCTGGTCAGTCTGGGAGGTGGTTTTCATGTTCTGTAGTGGGGGGTGGGTTGCTCTGTGACTTTGTGGCGGGGGAGGGCAGTTACAGATCTTAAGCGGCGGTCCTTATGCAGGATCACAGAGCCACACAGCAGGAGATCTGTAACCGTCCTCCCCCTGCCACAAAGTCACATAGCCCCCCCATACACACAGTCCCGATCAGGAGGGGTGACAGGCTCCATTGAAAGAACCAGCCCACCACAGCGGAGCCTGTCAATCCTTGAGTTTAGAAGCTTTCTTTGCGTCACTACACTACACCCGCTCTGCACCACAATGCGCGTCCCAGTTTTAAAAAATTCCCGCGAAAACAGTAGTAAAGAAAACGGTGTTCATTAACAAAGTAGAACTGATTTTATTTCGAAACGTGTGTTGGAAGGGGGGATGTAACTGGAGAGGATAGTCAACATTAACTGGGTAAAGAAACGGGGGCAGGTTCGGCTTCTCTGTACACAAACTTTACAGTCACAGGTTACCCTGCTCACTCAGGAACCTAGCTTTCAAAGCCTCCCGGATGCACAGCGCGTCCCGCTGGTCTCTTCTAATCGCCCGGCTGTCTGGCTGTGCGTAATCAGAAGCCAGGCTATTTTCCTCAACCTCCCACCCCGCCATAAAGGTCTCCCCCTTGCTCTCACAGAGATTGTGGAGCACACAGCAAGCTGCTATAACAATGGGGATATTGGTTTCGCTGAGATCACAGCGAGTCAGCAAGCTTCTCCATCTCCCCTTGAGACGGCCAAAAGCACACTCCACCACCATTCTGCACTTGCTCAGCCGGTAGTTGAAGAGTTCTTTTTCACTGTCCAGGGCGCCAGTATAGGGCTTCATGAGCCAGGGCATTAGCGGGTAGGCTGGGTCCCCGAGGATGACTATAGGCATCTCCACATCCCCAACAGTTATTTTGTGGTCCGGGAAGTAAATACCTTGCTGCAGCCGTCTAAACAGACCAGAGTTCCTGAAAACACGAGCGTCATGAACCTTGCCCGGCCATCCGACGTAGATGTTGGTAAAACGTCCCCTGTGGTCCACCAGTGCTTGCAGCACCATGGAAAAGTAGCCCTTTCTGTTAATGTACTGGCTGGCCTGGTGGTCCGGTGCCAGGATAGGGATGTGAGTTCCATCTATGGCCCCACCGCAGTTTGGGAATCCCATCGCTGCGAAGCCATCTATGATCGCCTCCACGTTTCCCAGGGTCACTACCTTTGGCAGCAGTACATCAACGATTGCCTTGGCTACTTGCATCACAACAACCCCCAAAGTAGATTTGCCCACCCCAAACTGGTTCGCGACTGACCGGTAGCTGTCTGGCGTTGCAAGCTTCCAGAGGGCTATGGCCACTTGCTTCTGGACAGTCAGGGCTACTCGCATCCGGGTGTCATTGCGCTTCAGGGCAGGGGACAGCAACTCACAAAGTTCCAGGAAAGTTCCCTTCCGCATGCGAAAGTTTCGCAGCCACTGGGATTCATCCCAGACCTGCAGCACTATGCGGTCCCACCACTCAGTGCTTGTTTCCCGTGCCCAGAATCGCCGTTCCACGGCATCAACATGACCCATTGCGACCGTGATGTCCTCGGCGCTGGGTCCCCTGCTTTCTGAGAGGTCTGTGCTACTCTCAGACTTCAGGCCATCACCGCGGTGACGTAGCCTCCTCGCCTGACTTATCTGCATCTGCCTCAGGGAAAGGTGTATGATAAGCTGCGAGGCGTTGAGAGCGGCCACAACTGCAGCGATGGTCGCAGTGTGCTCCATGCTCGCAGTGCTGTGGCGTCCGCGCTGTCACTGACTAGAAAAGTGCGCGAACTGATTTCCCGCCGGCGCTTTCAGGGAGGGAGGGCGGGAGTGATGGACGGATGACGACAGTTACCCAAAAGCACCCTGGACACTTTTTTTTACCCAGAAGGCATTTGCGGCTCCACCCAGAATTCCAATGGGCAGCGGGGACTCCGGGAACTGTGGGATAGCTGCCCACAGTGCACAGCTTCCAATGTCGACGCTTTCCCCGTTAGTGTGGACTCACAAAGTCGAATTACTGTCCTTAGTGTGGACACACACGTTCGATTTTGCAATATCGATTCCAAAAATTCGATTTAAGTAAAATCGAACTACTCTCGTAGTGTAGACAAGGCCTAAGGGAGTGTAAGACAAAAATAAATGGGCATTGGCTGATAACAGATTAGAAAATTAATTTTCATAGTTTAATAATAATAATGTTGTTCCCACTTCTCTCATTAGCATTTTCTTCCCGTATACACAAGTTAAGTTTCAATCCTTTCCTCTCTACCCTTTGTAAACTCTTTGAGGCAGTGACAGTCTCATTTCTACATTACTTGACACAATGAGGTCCCTAACCCTGAATCTGAGCTTTTAAGTAACAGTTTTAGGTAGTATTTCTGATATTAAACTTAGTTTCTCCTATGCTCAGTTCATCTAATTACTCTTGAAACATTATCTTGTACTACACTAAGCCTCCTTCCATTGTCAGTTGAATACTTGTAGGCAATTATGTCCCACCTTAGGAGCTTTAGAGAGCTATAGCTATTCAGACTATACTTTTTCTCATTGATCTTAATCATTTTATCCATTTTCCAAATTCGCCCTATTTTGCGTTATTGAGGTGTCCAGGAACTTGTATGCAGAAACCAGATAAACGTATCTGCTGGCAAATCACACTAGCAAGTCTGATGTGACCCCAAAAGAATACATTGAAAGGTTAAAAAAAACTTGACACATTTATGGAAGTATGGCCCTCTGCAGAAGTAATAGTTCATAATCCTAGTATATTAGCCCCTTTGGTACTTAAAGTAATCTGTTCTAGCACTCTTCACATAAGTCTCTCCGAGAAATTCCCATCACTACAATAGCACTGGTACAGCTCTTCAGTATCCCAAAGAAACCTTCAATACATAAATCACTTACATTCTTTTTTTCTTTCCAGAAATATTTAATTTTACATTAAAATAAAGACACAGGAAGAATTGGGAGAGTACAGACCACCACTCTGTAGTGACAGAGGGCAAACCCAGCTCACCAAACTACCACTTCACTCAGCCAACTGAGCCAGCAGCTATTCAGAAGCAGTGCTGCTCTCTGCCTCACAAATCGTATGCCTTAAGCTACAGGTCCACCACATCCTGCAGTCAGAAAAGGGTGTGTTTCTAGTGGGATCTTGGCCCTGCAGAATTTAATATTTTTCAGTGAGCTGGAAGAAAATCAGTGAAACTCGGTAAAGGGAGTGGTAGATAACCAGGACAGGTCACTGATACAGAGCAATCCGGACTGCTCTATAAGCTACATGCAAGCAAACTATACACATTTCAATACAACTAACTGTAAATCTAACAAAAAGTAGGCCGTGCTTACAGGACGGGGGCAACTCACGGAAGCAGGAACTCTGAAAAAAGATTTGGGGATCATGGCAGACAATCAGCTGAACATCCATTTCTGGTGCAACACTGTGGCCGAAAGAGCTAATGCAATCCTTAGATCAGAGGTCCCAAACTGCAGCCCCCGCCCCCCGCCCCAGGGTAGCATAGAGTAACGTTCAGGGTGCGCGGCTAGGGCCTTGAACAGCCCTCACAGGGGACTGGGAGGGAGCACCCGGGGCCCCGACTGCCAGCCCTAGCTTTGGCCTCGTTACCCCAGTCTGCACCCCTCCCCACCCCCCAAGCCACAGCACTGCTCCTGGCCCCAGCTCGGGGAGTGGTGGAGGGGGGGAACAAGCCTGAAAACTTTGGCGACCACTGCCTTAGATGTATAAACAGTGTAATCTCGAGTAGGAGTAGGGACTTCTGTATTTGTCACTGGTACAACTGCTGCTGAATACTGTGTCCAGTTGTGGTGCCCACAATTCAAGAAGGATGTTAAGCTGGAGGGTTCAGAGAAGAGCATAAGAATGATTAAAAGATTAGACAACCTGATTTCTAGCTATAGACTCAAAGAGCTCAGCCCACCTAGCTTAACAAAGAGAAGGTTAAGTATGTACTTACGGGGAACGAATATTTGATAATGGGTGTGATGTGTTATTCCATATTCTTTATGAAAATATGCTATTGATATGAATATGATATAACAGATATACTTTATGCCAGATGGCTCACATGAGATCATTGGAAAGGTTCTGATTTACCGAGTGTGATTATCCAATCTGTATGCCTGTATCATTTCTGAATCTGAAGTTAGGAATATTGACTATGTATCTGTATTTCAACTATGTACTTTGGGTGATGCCTACTGCTAACGCTTCAGGTACAACAATGGAAAAGCCAAACAGGGTGATGGCCCATCAGCAAGGACAATGACTGAAAAGCTTGGCCTTCCTGTGGACACTCCATACTGCCCCTGACTCATGAACGCTGTAATCCCACAGAGGCAGGTGGTTTTGTCACCTGATACTAAAACATTACCTGGGACTTCTTCTAACTGTCCACTGTAAGGGAAGGAGGGGCGGGGGAGTCAAACTAGGCAAACAAAGGACTCCCGCCTTATGCAATTCCTATTTAAGGGTGGGGAGTGAGGTAATCCAAGGTCATCAGTTCTTCCCTGCCACCCCACCCAAGATGACTGCTGGAAACAACTACAACTGAACTGGGGGAAAGAACTGAACCCAGGCTGGAAGGGTGTCTGGCCTGTGAAGACGACTATTAGAACCACATTTAGGGTGAGAATTATGCGTGCCAACCAGCTTTCTTTCTTCTTCTTCCTTTCTGCCTATTATCTACTATATATGCATTAATCCAGAATAATGCAGCAGAAATGTATTAATCCACAGGCATGTTACAATTACCACCTTGTATTAAGAATAATACTCACTTCGCAGTAGATACAGTGCTGTTGGCTGATTCAGAAGATGTGATAAATTAGTGGAGATTATGAACATGATAAAGAATATGGTCTACAGCTGAACGTGGACAAGACAAACACTATGATGGTGTACAAGGCTCCTGAGAAAACATGCAAGATTCCAGTGAATGACACCGCCATACAGCAACTGAAAATTATTGATAATTAGAAAGCATCATTACAGCAGACGATCAGACACTGCAAGCAACAGCAAAAGTTGTTCTGGAAGAACAAATGTCTGATAAGAAGGTATATAAATATGAAGATTAAGAATTAACTCCTAAATTTAATCTGTGTTAAATTATGGCTATAAAATATGGACATTCAAACAATTGATAAAGAAACAATACTTTGAATTATGGTATTGCAGAAGAACTCTGAAAATATCAATGATAGACCACTTAACTCAGAAAACATTACAAGATCCTAAGAAAAGAAGATTTGATCTTCAGAGCACATTTTAAGGGATTCACCATGCAATCCATTTTTATAGGCACTGGAAGTGAAAGTTCATAGCTGATGAACATGAGGCAGAAAAAGAAGATTTTGGATGGACAATGCTATATCCTGGATGGATCAAAAGGACTATTCATCCACAAAGATTAGTCCAGGACCATATAGAACTGGCTACTATGGTTGCAACCATCCAGTAATGGAGATGCCACAAAAGAAAAAAAGATACCTACAGCAGGAACACTGGACAGTTATAAATTAGAGTCACTGCTAGGATTAAATATTCCACCTACATGTATTATGTTTTCCCACTGAAAATTACAATACTATAATTGAATTCTCATACTGATCTCCACTTAAAAGCATTTTAAGAACTAAAATGGACTTCATGTAGGATACAAGACTTTAACTGTGCTGTTTTTCATATGTGAAAGGGGGAAGTCTGCCTTATTCTACTGTGACTTCAGCTCATTACTAATGATAAGACTGCCGCATAAACATTGGTATTCACAAGCTGATTTTTGAAAGAAAAAACTGATTAAACTTCTGCAATATCTGTGCATCGTAACTGTTAGATTCTGAAACCTCTTACCTCCAACTTTTTTTTTAAACCAGTACATATGGGAAGACATTGTAAAGACCATAAAATCTGATCTCTCTGCATCTCCTTTGCTACCTAGTAATTCCTCACAGGAAAGAGACCTAGAACTTTTTACTATTAAATTCACCCACTACTGGCATAAAGACAGAATTCTGTTTTAGTTAATCAAGTTACACTAGCAGTAAACTTGGTTCATTTTTCCCCACCCAGAAGACTAGTTCTAGAACTGGTGTTCACTATAAACCAGACAACTTGGATGCAGTTGCAGGATCCTGTGTGTTTTAAGCTCCGGAGTCTGAACAGAGACCAGGTACCGTCCCTGCCTTGAGGTCTCTAGGTACACCCTTTGGGATGCTAGATAAAGGACCTGCACCCCTCCAGAGAGCTGAGATCATGTGACCTGCTACCTACTCACTGAAACCAATGCTGACCCCTCAAACTCCTCCCATCGTTTTAATACCTTCTCTCAGAACTCCACCCAAAGGTGAGAGCCTTCTGGGTATACTTGGGGGGGGAGGGGGAGACCACATGGTGGGTGTGAACGCTACCACGTACGACACAGTCTTTGCAGGAGACTAACATATTATTGCTCTCTAACAGCACAACACTACAAAAAACATTTCCCTGCCACAGTTTCCTCACCACTCTAGAGCATCTTTTGGGGTAGGGTCAGGATCATCCAGGGCCCTTCTGTTTCAGTACATGGCTTGGGTTCTGAAACATGAAGTCTTCTCCTGCAGTTTGCCCACTGTGACCTTGGCCAGTCTGTTCTCTTCCCTTCTTCTACCTAACTTTCCATCGCCCTCCCTCCCCAAGAGTCCTTTTTAAAACTGCTCCTGCTCAATCACCTTTGTCTTTGTCCTGCTTGGAGGATTTCCACACTCTTCACTTCCCCCCACCTCTGTTCAAACAAGATGAAGTAGTATCTTCTCAGAACTTAAACACAACCTCTTAGGATATACATTCTACAGCCAAAATGCTTCTGAAATAAATGTAGTCAAACTTTATTAATTCTGGGTCACTGAACGAAAATGATGCTTAAAAATTGTTGATTGGCTCTAGTTTTCAAGATATGCTATTGGGTCAGTATATACGACCCTTGACTTGGGAATGGCAGAGGATAAGTGAGTTATAAAGGAAAGGGATCTCAATTTAAACCAGAAATGACTAAAATACATCTTTGACTGGATCTATGAATAAATCTATGACTGGGTTTGGACAGTACTTGCTTTTTAGGCAAAACAAGTAATGAGGCAATCTGAAGCTGGTATTGCATCATACATGATATGAATTGCATCATGTTATTCCTAGAAGTCATGGATGACGCAATTATCACGAAGCTTACATCACTCTGCTGAACAAATTGCCCTATATCAGCTCTAGAAATCATACAGTGTTGTGCTCTCTTATGTGTCAGTGTTTGATTTTGCAAAGGGACACATTTCTGTTTAGCCAAAGTGAGCAGAGATGCCTCGTACTTGTGTGAACAGTGCAGATAACTTCTGCTATGTTTGTGGTGAAGTGACTTTTGCATCACAAAAGCACAGTATAACCACTATGGTTAAGAAAGCCTATCCCCTTTATTTTGGCTGCAAAATTGGAGATCAGGACAAGAGGTAGGCCCCACACATATGCTGCAACACTTGTGCAACAAAGCTTCGCCAGTGGTTGAACAAGAAAAGGAAAACTATGCCTTTTGCAGTGCCAATGATTTGGAGAGAGCCAACAGATCATACCAGCAATCGTTACTTCTGCATGGTGCCTCCAGTTGGGAAAGGTGTGTCGAAGAAAAAGTGGACTGTGCATTCTCCAAACATTCCATCAGCTATACGCCCAGTACCCCACGGAGAAGGACTTCCGGTTCCTGATGCACCAGAATCATTCTCACTTGAGTCAGATGAGGAAGAGGATGAAACTTCTGGTCCTGAACCATCAATGTCACAGACCCACTGTCATAACTATAAAGGGATGCAAAAAGAAGAACAGGAGTACTTGTGGCACCTTAGAGACTAACAAATTTATTAGAGCATAAGCTTTCGTGGACTACAGCCCACTTCTTCGGATGCATATAGAATGGAACATATAATGAGGAGATATATATACACACATACAGAGAGCATAAACAGGTGGGAGTTGTCTTACTAACTCTGAGAGGCCAATTAATTAAGAGAAAAAAAAAAAAACTTTTGAAGTGATAATCAAGCTAGCCGAGTACAGACAGTGTGATAAGAAGTGTGAGAGTACTTACAAGGGGAGATAGTCAACGTTTGTAATGGCTCAGCCATTCCCAGTCCTTATTCAAACCGGAGTTGATTGTGTCTAGTTTGCATATCAATTCTAGCTCTGCAGTCTCTCTTTGGAGTCTGTTTTTGAAGTTTTTCTGTTGTAATATAGCCACCCGCAGGTCTGTCACTGAATGACCAGACAGGTTAAAGTGTTCTCCCACTGGTTTTTGAGTATTTTGATTCCTGATGTCAGATTTGTGTCCATTAATTCTTTTGCGTAGAGACTGTCCGGTTTGGCCAATGTACATGGCAGAGGGGCATTGCTGGCACATGATGGCATAGATCACATTGGTAGATGTGCAGGTGAACGAGCCCCTGATGGTATGGCTGATGTGATTAGGTCCTATGATGATGTCACTTGAATAGATATGTGGACAGAGTTGGCATCGGGGTTTGTTACAAGGATAGGTTCCTGGGTTAGTGGTTTTGTTCAGTGATGTGTGGTTGCTGGTGAGTATTTGCTTTAGGTTGGGGGGTTGTCTGTAAGCGAGGACAGGTCTGTCTCCCAAGATCTGTGAGAGTAAAGGATCATCTTTCAGGATAGGTTGTAGATCTCTGATGATGCGCTGGAGAGGTTTTAGTTGGGGGCTGAAGGTGACAGCTAGTGGTGTTCTGTTATTTTCTTTGTTGGGCCTGTCTTGTAGGAGGTGACTTCTGGGTACTCGTCTGGCTCTGTCAATCTGTTTTTTCACTACAAACGTTGACTATCTCCCCTTGTAAGTACTCTCACACTTCTTATCACACTGTCTGTACTCTGCTAGCTTGATTATCACTTCAAAAGTTTTTTTTTTTTTTTCTCTTAATTAATTGGCCTCTCAGAGTTAGTAAGACAACTCCCACCTGTTTATGCTCTCTGTATGTGTGTATATATATCTCCTCATTATATGTTCCATTCTATATGCATCCGAAGAAGTGGGCTGTAGTCCACGAAAGCTTATGCTCTAATAAATTTGTTAGTCTCTAAGGTGCCACAAGTACTCCTGTTCTTCTTTTTGCGGATACAGACTAACACGGCTGTTACTCTGAAACTTATAAAGGGATGGGTAACAGCTGTCCTGTGTACAGTACTATAAAATCCCTCCTGGCCAGAGACTCCAAAATCCTTTTCCCTGTAAAGGGAAAAGAAGCTCAGGTAACCTGGCTGGCATCTGACCCAAAGGACCAATAAGGGGACAAGATACTTTCAAATCTTGGGGGGAAGGGGGGGGGGGAAGGAGGCTTTTGTTTGTGCTCTTTGTTTGGGAAGTGGTTCGCTCTTGGGACTGAGAGGGACCAGACATCAATCCAGGTTCTTCACATCTTTCTAAAGAAGTCTCTCCTATTTCAAACTTGTAAGTAAATAGCCAGGCAAGGCGTATTAGTTTTCCTTTGTTTTCTCAACTTGTAAATGTACCTTTTACTAGAGTGTTTATCTTTGTTTGCTGTACTTTGAACCTAAGACTAGAGGGGAGTCCTCTGAGCTCTTTAAGTTTGATTACCCTGTAAGGTTAATTTCCATACTGATTTTACAGAGATGATTTTTACCTTTTTCTTTAATTAAAAGCCTTCTTTTAAGAACCTGATTGATTTTTCCTTGTTTTTAGATCCAAGGGGGTTGGATCTGTATTCACCAGGGAATTGGTGAAAGGTTTCTCAAGGCTACCCAGGGAAGGGAATTAGTTTTTGAGAATGGTGGCAGCAGACCAGAACTAAGCTGGTAGTTAAGCTTAGAAGTCTTCATGCAGGCCCCCCACATTTGTACCCTAAAGTTCAAAGTGGGGATACAGCCTTGACACCCACATTTTCTCCCATCATCCTCCTCTGAACCACACCTCATAACACAAGGTGAACTGAATGACCGTGTCAGGGATTTGGAACTACCCAAGAGTAAGGCAGAGCTGTTGGGCTCCAGATTACAGCAGTGGAATCTCCTGGCAAGTGATGTTAGGGTTTCCATGTTCCGTGACCGTCAAAAGGATCTTGTCCCATTCTTCTTCATGGAAGAAGATCTTGTAGCCTGCAACAAGATAGATGGTGATGGCAGACCTCAACATCGTTCACAATCCAGATGAGTGGAGACTGTTCATTGATTCATCGAAGACGAGTCTTAAAGCTGTTTTACTGCCTAATGGCAATGTTTTGCCATCAATTCCAGTTGGTCATGCAGTCCATATGAAGGAAACCTATGACAACATGAAACCGCTTTTGAGGTGCGTAAACTATGACCAACATCAGTGGCAGCTTTGTGGTGATTTGAAGGTTGTTGCTCTCTTGCTTGGTCTGCAGACTGGATACACAAAGTACTGCTGTTTTCTCTGCAAATGGGATAGTCGTGCAAGAGATTCCCACTACATCAAGATTGGCCACTCCGACAGTCATTGGAGCCTGGGAGGAAAAGTGTTCAGCATCCACCACTTGTTGAATCAAAGAAGATTTTGTTACCACCCTTACACATCAAGCTGGGTCTGATGAAGAACTTTGTCAAGGACATTGAAAGCTGCTTGTGTTTTGTCAAGTACCTCCGTGGAAAATTTCCAAGGTTAAGTGAAGCTAAGATAAAGGTCCTCAGATTAGTGAACTTCTTCGAGATGATGCATTTGGCCATGCACTGCGTGGCAAGGAAAAAGACGGTATGGAAAGCCTTCCAGTTAGTGGCAAACAATTTTCTCGGAAACAACATGGCAGACAACTACAGGTTGTTGGTGGAAAACCTCCTCAAGGCAGACAAAAGCCTTGGTTGCAACATGTCACTAAAGATACATTTTTTGCACTCTCATTTTTTCCACCGAACTGCAGAGCAGTGAGCGATGAGCACGGCGAGCGATTTCACCAGGACATTGCAACAATGGAGAAACGCTATCAGGGCAAATGGAGCCCATCAATGCTTGCAAACTATTGCTGGACCGTGACAAGAAATGCTCCATTTAATGAATACAAGAGACAAGCCAAGAAGCAGTAGACACTGAATAGGACTAAACTACGTACAGAATAGTTTTTTGCCTTCTGTTTCATAATAAATTTTATTTATATACTCCTTTTGATGATTTTTAAAGTGTTACATAAACAGGACAGGTGAAATATCGTGTAAAGCAACCATAAACATGAAAAGACCTCTGTTTACAATTTATGATTAAAACTACTATCTACACAATATACATAGACGTAAAATGTAAAAACTTAAATATCTTAGAAACAGTAGCCAATCGGTTGTTTTAACTGTCATATTTGAATTCAGCACATCAAAATACATAATAGCTAGCACATTTTATCTCTGAAGCAGACGGCTTCTCAAAAATTGTAGACCAGTGATATCAATTGTCAGATCAAAGCACAGTCATTCAAATTACTAACTCCTGATTGTTCTGTCTGCTATGTACTTGTTGCAAGACCGGTCAAGCAATTGTGTATACACTTCATAATGGCTTTCCATGATACAGTAGTTTCATAACCAGAATTCATAAATTGTACTGACAGATGCCTCAAAATTGTCACATCATACTTGATGTTTTCCTTGCCTACTTACTCATTTAGACTAGCCAGGTCACACAAGTCAAAGATAAAGTGACAGTTCATTCCTAAGTGCACATGTTATAGCTATTTAGATATAGCACAAGAGAATCAGGGTCTTCTACTATTTGTGTAAGCCAACAAGACAGAAATACCCAAGTAATTTTTCAACAAATACTTGCCTCAAACTTAGCAACAGTCTTAAAAGATCCAGTTACAATTTCTGTCCTTCGAGAAATAAAGAATGAGAAAACCAACTACAAAACACCACCCTTGAACTATATAGGTATCCCCTTTTTTCTTCTCCTCTCCACCACCTTCAGTGACTCAGCGCACCCATGAGGGTATAACATTTTCGAAACAGGATAAGCAGTCTCAGTTTGCTTTCCAATCCCGAAGTGACACATTATTAACAAGCAAGCTATTTTAGAACCTACATTAGTTGACTTAATGATGTCCAGTGAACATTTTAAAACTATCACACCTGAACACAGGTAACTAAGCATTCTGCCAGCACTGATTTCATCATATGTATTGGATATTTACAAGAAGCCATTATGAGGTTTGATAAGGCAGCATGACTAGCACACTAACACCCAGGGGTACCATCTGAGAATGCTTTAAGTTCTATTTTCAAGATGGACTTAGACATGGTTAGTTCTGAAAATTTTACCTCAGATCTGTATTATTGTGTCTTCAGTTCACAGCAACTCCATTTCCGTAGCACTGTCTGGCCAGTCTAGCTAAGTGACTGCAAGAAATCTGAGTTTTAAACAGCTAAGCATGAAAGTATTGATGGGATCAAAGGTTTGCAGGGTTATGAGATGAGAAAAGAGCTAGCCCTCAATTGCTTGCTGGCAGGCTTACCAATTGATGATGTATGACCCAAATGGGACAGATAGGACTCACTGTGTAGCTCTAAGTTTTGGTCATGAGCTAAATATAGTATCCCAACCTTTAGTAGCTGTCAAGTGGTTTCTCATCTGCTGAGCATTTGAAGACTACAACCTCTTCAGGTTATAAATTTTGGCACAGATCTATGCTCTTGTAACCTCTAGACTGTGGTATTGGCATACGTTTTAGCAGGGTATGATAGCATATATCCTTGTGTTCACACCGTACTTGCTATTGAAATATTTGTACATAGTCTGCATGTCAGAGATTTAAAAACTCAATTTGCGGATCACTATTATCCTGGCAAAATGTACATAGCAGCATTATATGTGAAGTTATAAACATAAGCTGAGATCACGACAAAGTAGGTTTTCCAGATAAGTCTAGGGAGTAGCCAAACCAGTTCCTCAGAGACAAAGAACAAGCTGACACCTCAGCCAGGTATAAACACAACTGATGCACCATTACCAGCTAAGTGACCATTCTTTGGCAGGAAAGGGAGCAGGGGCAAAAATCTACAACAGGGGTAGGCAACCTATGGCAAGTGTGCTGAAGGCGGCACACGAGCAGATTTTCAGTGGCACTCACACTGTCCGGGTCCTGGCCACCAGTCTGGGGGGCTCTGCATTTTACTTTAATTTTAAATTAAGCTACTTAAATATTTTTAAAACCTTATTTACTTTATATACAACAGTTTAGTTATATATTATAGACTTATAGAAAGAGACCTACTGAAAACGTTAAAATGTATTACTGGCACGTGAAACCTTAAATTAGAGTGAATGAAGACTCAGCACACCACTTCTGAAAGATTGCCGACCCCTGATCTACATCTTCACAAAACAACAGCATGGAGTTTTCTTCCACACAGACTGCCTTGTCACTTTCTCCCATCTGGAAATGCTTCTCCGGGTGGGGGGGGGGGGGAGGGGAGTAGGACTATTAAAAAAAAAAAAAGGGGGCAGACACCACAAGACAGACACACCCTGGCCATTGCATTCACTGCGCCTGAAGAAACAAGGGAAGCAGCTGTTGGATTCTGGGGGAGGGGTTTTGACCTAAAGACTTTGGTCAGTAAGACTGCTGAAAGCATGGGATATGAAAATTTTGATTTGAATCTGATTGTTAAATTAGGCACCAATAAATATTTCTGACTTATGCCTCATTACTTGTATGTACTTAAAAATCTTTGTAATTCATAATAAACTTTGTTTTGTTTTATCTAATCTATTAAGTGTCTGAATAATTGTTTAAAATAATAAGATGGCATATTCCCTTAAAGGAATAAGGAACTTAATATATTTGCACTGTCCAGGAGAGGGCTGGGCAGTACACAACATACATTTCTGGGGGTGGGGGAAGATCTGGGACTGAGTGTGCTGGGGTCACCCTGCAGCATAACCAAGGCGTGGCTGACTGACTATCTGAAGCACACACAGACATAGCTGGAAATGATTAACATGCTGGATGCTGTTTATGAGCAGTCCAGATTGGAGGCTACAGTAACAAGGCACTGTAAAAGGCACCCCAGGTTAGAGGGCAGGGTGACAGCTACTCAGCCTAACTTGTACCCCAATAGGTTACACCGGGGCCTTCCTTTGAAAACCCTCTTGTAATTTAGAGGTAAAGCAAAACACAAAGTCACAGCCTCAAGGGCCTTCAGTCACATGAACCACACTCCACTGCTTCTTACCACGTATTTCTGTTAAAACTTTAACTATTGGACAAATATGGAGTTACTCTCCATTATTCCCACTTGGGGGCAAAAGTGTTTACTAGATTACTATATTATCTTGATTATATAAAGTAAGATCTTCATGGAGATGGTCTTGCAACTATAAAATGCTCTTCCCCAAGATATAGGCATACTACGATGTATAACATCATGGCAGGAGAACTATAAAGTATATTTCCATTTTGATTATTTGATGGGACTGCTGTTGTATACAACTCAAGGAAAGTGTTTCTCTCCCCCCCCCCCCCCCCGAATTGTAAAAATTCTTGTTGCAAGCTTTTCCCAATCACTATTCATCCATGTTAAATTTGTATTATAGTAGGCACAGGAAACATTAAGGGTTGCTTGGTTTTCCTTCCTCAACAGGATATAAAGAGTCCATGAAGATCAGGGGGTCAGACCAGATGATCATAATGGTCCCTTCTGACCTTAAAGTCTATGAGTCTAAAACATTAAGTTAAAAAACATGAGATATTAAAGTGAGGAATTCCATTAATTTCACTCGTGTCTTTCCTCACAATTTCTTTCAAAGTCTCACAATCAGGCCCTCATACCATGAATCACCTCACAAATAAGAATGATGAGGCTATGCATCAGCAGCATCACTAGCATTTGACTGCAGTATTAACATAAAACTTTGCTGTCATTGCACTGTGTGCCAAACTTTACGAGCATTGCATGTTATGACAAAGGGTACCCTAGTTTGGAAGAAACTTCAGGTTTTTCATTTTGGAGCCTAGACCTCAATTACCTGCTATTTTACAAGATGCATAAACTCATTTATTAAATCATATTTCATGGAAATTTGCTAAAGAATGTTATGAGTCTTATGAAGGCTATTACATCTTGTACTCAGAGCACTTCAGGAAAATGGTCAAATGTGATTTGACTATCTATGTTTTTAGACTATGTGCATATATTTTGCTAGAAATGATGTATTACTGTTGAATTCAGTATAGGCAAAAGTTACAGAAATGTGCATCATTTCCTTAGCAATCTGACTAAATGCAAAATAGCAAAAGAAAAATACAGCTCATGCAATATGTAAATCTCTACCACCATCTGGAGGTAAAACTGTGCTATGGCATTAAAAATGTGTACATTAAATTGAGGTAGTATCAACTTCATTACACTTCCAAGCAGATGATACCTATAGGCTAATGCTATCATGTAGCAATGTTTGAAAAGGTAGCTCTAAGCCTCCATTTTCAATAGTGCTTCTCAAACTTATTCTTTGAGTATAAAGAATTAGTTCTTCAAAATTACTAATAAATGAAAGTGTTACGCAGTTTGAAATCTCAACACTATTAAAATTAAATATTTGTAATTCTATGTGGTAGGTATTCCGTTAAATTGACAAACTAGGGTTTTATATTGTACAAGAAGTAATACTACTTTAATCTAGCGAGGTCATATTCAGGGCCTCCAGTCCTAATGATCAACTCCTCCCCCTCAGTGCCTCCTGCATGCTGTGGAACAGCTGCTCAGCAATGTGCAGGAGCTGCTTTTGGGGGGGGGGGGGGGGGGGAGGGAGAGAAGAGGAGCGGGGAAGAGGAGGGGCAGGGGTGGAGCAGGAGCGGAAAGAAATGGGACAGGGCCTTAGGGCTAAGTGGAGTTGAGCACCCCAGGGAAAAAAATGTTTAAATCAAAATGGGGGTCCTCAGGTTGCTAAAGTTTGAGAACTGCTGCTCTGGACAAACCATCCTGCATGGATAGCCAAAGCTACCAGCCTAATGAACTTTTGCTCAGCCCTAGTGCCTTGGATTTCAACTGTGCGCGTTCTAGAACTCATTGGGAAATTTTCAACTAAGTGTTTTTTCATTGGAAAATGCCAATTGGTTAACTTTGTGATGCCAAATTTTGTGAAGACTTCTCAGGTCCAGGATGGAATTACTAGTTTTTAAAAAAAAAAAAAAATCACACAGCAAATATTGCAGTGGTTAGGGAATTCATCTGGGATGTGGGAGACCCACGTTCAAGTCCCTGCTTTGAATCAGATAGAGCAGTGGTCTCCAAACTTTTGATCTTGCACCCTTATCAGTCAAAAATTTGAGCACGCACCCCAATATATGTATAAATTATATACATGTACTATTATACTAATATATTATGTACATTATAAAAAACATACAAAATAGAAATTAAAAACGGATGAGATAAAGATGAAAAATATTTAAAATAATTTTTATTGTATATTTAATGGTACACAACACTTTTGCTCTCAAAAAATAATATTTTGTAGAGAGCAATGTGATTGAATATGCTTTATTATTTCTGAAAATCTTGGTTTAACACTTTGTGATACAGCAATTTGAAGGTCTGGATTAAGGTTAGGGTGCGGGAGGGGGCTTAGGGTTAGGATGCAGGGTCTGGGAGGGAGTTAGGGTGCAGGAGGGCGCTCAGGGTAGGGGTGTGGGATGATGCTCAGGGCTAGGCAGGCAGGAGGTGCAGAGCACTTACCTGGGGCAGCTCCTGTTTGGTGTGGGGGGGGTGCAGGTGGCTCTGCGCAGCATGGCACCGCCCCCATGGCCACAATTCTGAGAGCTGCCCCCCAAGCAGGGCCACCCAGAAGGCAGGGGCTTTAGGGGCTGAAGGGCCCTGACCTGCAGCTCTAAAGCCGCTTTTGGAATGCGGCCCTGCGAGCACGGTCCGGAGGACTCCGGAGGAGCAGGGACAGCCGCACAGCCAGTGGCCAGAGAAAAGCGGTGCTTTCCCCTTCAAAGTGCTGCTTCTCTCCGGCCACTGGCTGTGCGGCTGCCCCTGCTCCTCCACGGGCCGGAGGACTCAGGGCCGCATTCTGAAAGGGGCTTTAGAGCTGCAGGCCAGGACCCCGGGACCCCCTTAGCCCAGGGCCCTTCAGCCCCTGCATTCTGGGTGACCCTGAGATTCTGGGGGGGGGGGGGGAAGGGGAGAAGAGAGAGAAAAGCGGCAGCTTCCCCGCTCACTCATTTCCCTCCCTCCTCCAGCAGCGCTCCTCCTGCCGCACCCAGCAGTGGATCGTCATGTGCACTCACTGGGGTGCGTGCAGCTCACTTTGGAGGTCACAGAGAGCACTGGGCTATTGGCTATTCTGTGAGTAATTTTTTGTGTGTGAAGAGTTTCAAAAGGTCTGTTTCATCCCCACGTGGAATAAAACCAAAATGCTAAAATTTTGCACAGAACAGAATAGTTGTTCTCCAGAATCTAATGGTAATATCAAAAAAAAGCAGTGACAACTTTCTTCTAAGCCACACAGTTTTGCCTACAGATTTTATAAAAAAAAAAAAAACCAATCATATCTATTTATCTGACCATCTACTTTCCCTATTTAGGTCTATTACTGATCATTCATAATACAACTCCAGAATATATATATAGTTCATAGGAATAAGTCAAGTTCCTTCTTTTTTTTTTTTTTAAAGGGCTGAAGTTTTGTAACACACGTTAAATTAACAGTCTTAAGTGGCCCCTCTTACCATGGTTATCTGGTGAATTTTGGATTCAGTTTTTCAGAACACCTTAAAAGGAAGAAAGGTCACTGATTGTAAATATTTATCCAAAATATTTACACTCAGACAGATCACCTTTCAAAGTATTAGTCTACTAGAAATTCAGATCTGAAGAGAGAAGATGGTTAGTTTTAAACTGGAGATTAAGTACACACACTCACACAGGCATGCAATCAGTGACCTTGACGTATTAATCTGCACCTATCATCCTCCTAAGCAGCAGCACCACCACCAAAATTTAGTACTAGAAATTTCAAACAGGCACTCCAAGGTAGACCTAGAACTGGAGGAAGATTTGATAGCAGGTAGGTCTGTATCTGAGTGGTGTCAAGTTTGTGTCTTTATATTACAGCTGTCAATTAATCACACTTAATTCACATTAATGATGATTAATTTGAGTTAATCGCACTGCTAAACAACAGAACACCAATTTAAATGTATTAAATATTTTGGATTGTTTTCTACATTTTCATATATATTGTATTCTGTGTTGTAACTGAAACCCAAGTGTATATTTTTATTACAAATATTTGCACTGTAAAAATGATAAAGAAATAGTATTTTTCAATTCACCTCATACGAGTACTGTAGTGCAATCTTTGTTCTGAAAGCACAACTTACAAATGTAGATTTTTTTGTTACATAGCTGCACTAAAAAAAAGTAAAACTTTAGAGCCTACAAGTCCACTCAGTCCTACTTCTTGCTCAGCCAAGTGCTAAGACAAACAAGCTTGCTTACATTTACAGGAGATAATGCTGCCCTCTTATTTACCATGCCACCAGAAAGTGTGAACAGGCATTTGCATGGCACTTTTGTAGCCAGCATTGCAAGGTATTTACGTGCCAGATGTACTAAAGATTCATATGCCCCTTCATGCTTCGACCACCATTCCATGCTGATGGCTCATTAAAAAAAAGTGTTAATTAAATTTGTGACTGAACTCCTTGGGGGAGAATTGTATGTCCCCTGCTCTGTTTTACCTGCATTCTGCCATACATTTCATGTTATAGCAGTCTCAGATGATGACTCAACACATCTTGTGCATTTTAAGAACACTTTCACTGCAGATTTGACAAAACACAAAGAAGGTGCCAATAGCACTCTACCCAAAGTTTAAGAATCTGAAGTGGCTTCCAAAATCTGAAAGGGAAGAGGTGTGGAGCATGCTTTCAGAAGTCTTAAAAGAGCAACACTCCAATGCGGAAACTACAGACCCCAAACCACCAAAAAAAAAAAAAACACCACAAAACACACCCCACCAACCTTCTGCTGGTGGCATTTGATTCAAATAATGAAAATGAACATGCATCCGCCCACACTGCTTTGGATTGTTATCGAGCAGAACCAGTCATCATCATGGATGCATGTCCCCTGGAATGGTGGTTGAAGCTTGAAGGGACATGAATCTTTAGCAGATCTGGCACGTAAGTATCTTGCGACACCAGCTACAACAGTGCCACGTGAATGCCTGTTCTCACTTTCAGGTGACATTGTAAACAAGAACCAGGCAGCATTATCTCCTGCAAAGGTAAATAAATTTGTTCATCTGAGCGATTGGCTGGACAAGAAATAGGACTGAGTGGACTTGCAGGCTCTAAAATTTTAGTGTTTTATTTTTGAACACTGGGTTTTTTTGGTACGTAATTGTAGATTTGCAAGTTCAACTTTCATGATAGAGATTGTACTACAGTACTTGTATTAGGTGAATTGGACAATACTATCTAGTTTTTTACATTAAAAGTATTTGCAATCAAAATATAATATGAGCACTGTACACTTCATATTGTGTTGTATTTGAAATCAATATATTTGAAAATGTAGAAAATATCCAAAAATATTTAAATAAATGGTATTCTATTATTGTTTAATTGGGATTAATTTTTTTAATTGCTTGACCGCCCTACTTTATTTTCCATCTACAGGTTTTGAGACTTATTAGCCCAGAGTATTAATTCAAGATCCATCTGGAGGGCTTTTCCCTAAAGAGCACTGAATAGTTTCCAGATAGTTGAAGAACTTTATATTAAACAATCAGACTCTAAATCAATGGCACTCGTGTTACAAAGAATTAACAGGCCAAAATGCAAGGATATGCAGTAAAGATATTTCCTCGTATTCCTTTAGTCCCTCAGGAATCAGAACACATCATTGTTTTTGTGGAGAAAAATATAATTACGGACCCTGGTAGAAAGACATGTCCAAGAAGGCAAACTACAAAGCAACCTTGACACTGGACCAGAAACAGATAGTAATGACCAAAAAATCAACACAGGGGAAAAAACCCTTAACAGCATGTAACCTACCTGGGTGAGCCATACCCCTCTCCCACAAAAGGTATCCAAGAAGTAAGCAGAAGTGTTTGTTTAAAAAAAAAAAAAAAAAGTAGCCATATTTGTATAGTTTATCAAATCAATAAAGTATCACTGCATAGAACTGACAAGGAAAACCCAAGATTTTATTTTCATGAAAGTAAAGCCCTAAGAATTCAGTTATATCGTATACAGAAGCCAGAAGGCATAGACTACCTATTTAGTCTGGTAAAGTATTCAAAGTTCTAATATGGTATTCTGCATCAAATTTATTTTTCAAGATAAGCCATCTGATATTTCTCATTTAGAGAAGCAGTATTGTTTTTAGGGGAACAAGAAGTTATAAACAATGGCAAGAGGAGGGGAGTTCCTTTTCTAAGTGGAGACTGAAGGTTTTTTAAAAAAATGTTGATTGACGCTTTTGTGGCAGTACTATCTGACTTAGAAAGCATTCTGATATGACTGCAGATTGAGACTACCCAAAAATTGGCATTTTAATTTTCTCTGGCATCTTCATTGTAAAATAGGCTTCTTGTTGCAAAACAAGAGTGAATGTTAGTGACTTTCACATTTTAAAAGTACAATATACATACTAAATATTGTTGTTTTGAGTCGTTAGGTTCCACTTTAATGCAAAGTGTGATTATACATTTACCAGCTATATTTGTACTAGTGTCATTGCCCAGCAGAAAGACTTACAATTCAATGAAAATTTAGCACTATTCATTGCGACATATCTTCAAGAGTATTCTCTCCCTCAAAAGAAGAAATTTGGTCTTAAAATCAGATTTTTTAATATTGGTCTTAAAAAAAAAAAAATAAATAAAAAAAAAAAAAAACAGACCACACACTTTGCCCAGACCACAGAAAACAAGTCTGAGTTTCACTATTCTTGCATGTGTTTAGTCTTTAATACATTTTAAGGATTAATAATACCTATTAAACTACTGAACATATTCTCCTCCCAACACATGATCATTTCATAGAGTCAGATCATAGAATCATAGGACTGGAAGGGACCTAGAGAGGCCTTCTAGTCCAGTCCCCTGCACTCATGGCAGCACTAAGTATTATCTAGACCAGTGGTTCTCAAAGCCGGTCTGCTGCTTGTTCAGGGAAAGCCCCTTGCAGGCCAGGCCTGTTTGTTTACCTGCCGCGTCCACAGGTTCGGCTGATCACGGCTCCCACTGGCTGCAGTTCACGGCGCCAGGCCAATCGGGGCTGCGGGAAGCGGCGCGGGCCGAGGGATGTGCTGGCTGCCCTTCCTGCAGCCCCCATTGGCCTGGAGCGGCAAACCGTGGCCAGTGGGAGCCACGATCGGCCAAACCTGCTGTCGCGGAAGGTAAACAAACTGGTCTGGCCCGCCAGGGGCTTTCCCTGAACAAGCAGCAGACCGGCTTTGAGAACCACTGATCTAGACCATCCCTGACAGGTGTTTGTTTCTTTGGTTTTAAATAGTGAGTTCAACACAATGCTAGGATAGTTATTTTCACTAAAACTTTGTGCTAGATAACATTATACATTACTCCAATGAATAAATATTTTATTTAGAAAGAAGGACAGATTGCAGAGATGGGTCCAACACTTTCTATAAAAATTTAAATTTCAAAAGCAACAGAAACCACATTTTAAAATAAGTTTAGAAGTTGATCTAATACGGTTTTCTTGCTTTCATTTTGTTTAGGCTCACCACCCTTATACTCTATTTTGCTCATTTACAGAGATAGATACAGTCCTCAGGCAGTTTCTGAGCAGTGAATGGTCTTGCATACCATAGGCATTACAATATAAAAACAAAATTGCACTGAGTTATGTACAGTAGGAAAACTTCACATTACCTTAATTGTAAGAAACCTTGACATACCATGCTACATGCTAAAAAAGTGACAGGAGTAGGGCCCAAAAAAATCCCTGAGGAACTCATTAATGTCTATCCTATGAATGTGTATTAACAATAGTGCATATTGTGTATTATAGGTCCATACGCCAATCATTAGCCAAGTCTTAAGCATTTTGTCATTGGGACGGTGATGGGAAGGATAAGCCCACGTGCAGAAGCCCCCAAGATTGCATTTTAATAAGCAAACTGCAATTTTAATTTACAAAAAAGAAAAAAGGTCTACAAAAGCTTTGACTGTAGACAGAACTAAGGTTTATCTCTGCATGAGTTTTCAGTTTAGTTATAACCCCCTGAAAATTAGCTTACAATACAATATTTTAATTAGAAGGTATCAACATATGATCCAGTCACTGTAGAAAATCCTAATTTTAGAAGCAGTTTTAAAAATACTCACTGTAATATCCATATAGTACTGTGTCCTCAATTTGTCTTGTGACATTAGCATCAGCCCACTCCTAGAAAGATTGAAGGGGGAAATATGTAACACTTATTTCACAAAAGTAACACTTTCAATCCATAACACTTTTGAAATCCTAAATATTTTGCTATTGTCAAGTGTATGAACTGGGAAGCATGACATTTTGTTCTTGGTGACTTACAGGAATTCAATCAATTGAATTCTTACAGCTCTGGAAGAACAATTTGAACAGACTCAGACTTACAATTCTGAATACAAAAAGCACAGACATGATAAAAAGGCTGTGTAGTTACCATTCGGCATTATGCAGGCATTTATACAGGCCCCTAGTTATTAATATTTGTTTTGATCATTGAGTTACATAATATTCTTGCATCTAAATACCACATAACAGACAGCACAGAACAACTCGACTCAAAATTAAAGAAAAAAATATAAAAAGATACTTATAATTGAAAACTTGATATCAAAGAGCATTTTCATTATATATCTGTCAGGTATCTACGATAGTATACTTTTATGGTCATATTTATATGGTAGAGTAATTTTGCAGGAGAAACCTATAGACCAACTGCACTGGCTACTTAACCTCCATTTTAAAGGCAAATGGAAGAAGCAGTGGGGTTTATTATTGTTGAATGTTGAGAAAAATATGCGGTAAGTCCCTTATATTTTAAAAACTTTTAAAATAAGATGCTAAAAATAAAAACTAGGTATGAGAACAGATTCAAAAATCTGCTTAAGCCATAGTATGTTGACCATGTAGGTAGAGTAGGGTGTCTACCCTACACAGTTAGGTCGATGTAAGGCAGCTTACGTAACCCTAGTTATGTCAGTGTGCACACTACAGCCTTGTCCCACTGATGTAAGTGCCCTACTACACGATGTAACAACTCCACCTTCAAGAGAGGCACTAATGTCGGTGTAGTTAGGGCAGTGGTCCCCAAACTGGGTTTCACAAACCCCGGGGGGGGGGGGGGGTCGCAGAACGTTACAGGGGGTTCGCCAGAAAAATTTCTCTAATGGTGGCCAGAGAACACCAGGCATTGGAGGCAGCAGGTGGGACCCGGTTGCAGGGCAGACAGCTCAAGCCCCAGAGAGAGCAGGACCAAGGAGTTTGGGCTGGCAGCCCGAGCCCTGCCCCCGTCAGCGGGGGAGCCGGCAGCCCGAACCCCAGCCTGAGCCCCAGGGAGAGCGGGGCCGGGCAGTTGGGGCTGGCAGCCCGAGCCCCGGGGTCAGTGGGACCTGCAGCATGAGTTCAGTGGAGCTCAGTTGACTGGGACGGTCAACAGGGTCCAGCAGCAGGAGGCCCACAGACTACGGAGCCAGCAGCCCAGACCCTGGCGTGGGGCCAGTAGCCTGAGCCCTGTAGTGGGCAGAGTGGCAGCCGAGACCCCAGGCACGCATGAGGCAGGTTGGACCCCTGTCCTTGTCAGACAGGGGAAGTTGTTATGGAGGGCAGAGTGAGCAGGGGCCACGCTGTACATGGGAGGTGGTCCAAGCTAATTTGTCCATCGCAGGACACCCTCCTAGGGACAGACCTGGTGGCAAAAGAAAAGCTGTTTGTAAGCCAAACCAGTTGGAAGCACATTGTAGCCTGTGTAGCAGTGTTAAGGTGCCTCAGTAATTGTCATTCTCTGGAGTGCTGTTTTGCTTCAGTGAGACTTGAGTGAATCTTCTCATTTTCTAGTTTGTTGGTTGTTAGCAGTCTGTGTTGTTTTTATTAGACATTTTGTACACAAGTTCAATGGATAAGTGGCTGAAAAAGGAAAGAGTAAAGACCCAAGAATGAGCTAGTATTTCCTCAAATCCACACTGTGGAAAATTTAAGTCTAATGATTATGATGGTCCTGGAAAGTCACTTACAAAGAAAAGAAAATATGACGATTACATAAAATATGGCTTTACATGCATTGGTGATCAAGAACATCCACAACCACTGTATGTGATTTGTGATGATGTTCTAGCAAACAGCAGCCTCAAACCTTCTCTACTTCAGCGCCATTTAGAAACTAGGCATCCTGCACACATCAACAAGCCTGTTGATTTTGTCAAGTGAAAATTAGCTGAGAGGAAACGTGACATTACCAGTTTTATATCCAAAGCAAGTACTGATAATGCAAATGCACTTGAAGCGTCATACTGCGTGAGCTACCGAGTAGCAAAAGCATCAGAAGCCCATATAGAGAGCTTGATTGGTCCACGTACAAAAGAAGTAGTTCATTGCATGCTTGGAGAAAAGGCTGCAGAAAGGATTGACATGGTACCTTTGTCCAACAATACACTGTCACGAAGAATTAATGACATGTCAAATAATGTAGAGACCACAATTGTACAGAGTGAAATATAGTCCATATTATGCTATACAGTTGGATGAAGCAACTGACATAGCTAATCTAGCTATTTTGCTACTGTTTGTAAGTAGTGTGAATGAAGGTCTGGTTGAAGACAACTTGTTGTTTTGCCTGCCATTGGAAGAAAGTACAACTGGAGAAGATATCTTCAATCTGACTAATGCATATTTTCAAGAAAAGGAAATAGATTGGTCTCGTTGCCTAGGCATTTGCACTGATGGGGCCACTTCAATGACGGGGAAGTATACTAGATTTGTAGCTCGAACAAAAAAGGTTGTATCAAAAGTCTCTTGGACTCGTTGCGAGGGCTTGTCAATGGATGCTGCAACAAAATGCATGCCTGGGGGACTGAAGGAAGTGCTGGACAATGCAGTCAAAGTGGTGAATTTCATAAAATCATGGCCAACAAATTCCAGAATATTTCACGTTCTTTGTGAAGAAATGGGTAGTATACACAATTGTCTGTTGACCCATACTGAAGTTAGATGGCTCTCAGGGCAAAATCCTTGTGTGCTTGTTTGAGTTTAGAACAGAAATCCTAATTTTTTTTTTTCCCCCCAACAACCACCCTTTCCAAGAATTAATGACCTAAATTTATCTCTTCAAGGTCTCAATATAACAGTTTTCTATGTGCAAGAGCGAGTTGAATCCATGATAAAGAAGTTGCAGTTCTGGGAAAGTTGTTTGGAAAACAATCAAACAGTGTTTCAGTAATCTTCATGACTTCTTGGCAGAACAAACTTCAGTTGGATCAGTGCACTAAAACCAATATAACTGCACACCTAAAAGAACTTTGCACAACTTTCAGGGAATACTTTCCAGCCGTGTCAAGCGATGACTGGATTTGCAACCCTTTTAATGATACCACTTTCTCAACACAGATATTCAACACTGAGGAAAGAGAGAAATTGATTGAAATCTCCTGTGATTACGAACTGAAAAGGAGTTTCAGACATCTGTCATTGATCAACTTTTGGCTGAGTTTAAGAAACGAGTACCCCCTTCTGGCAGAAAAAGCTGCTGCAGTTTTGTTACCATTTTCAACAACATACTTGTGCGAGAAAGCGTTTTCCTCGTATGCACATCTGAAAACCAAATACAGAAAGAGACTTGATGCCGAACCAGACCTGAGACTTTCTCCAGTGGTTCTGGACTTCCAAGAGCTATGCAGAGCAAAGCAAGCGCATCCATCACACCGAGTAAATTTAAACTTAAATCCCTGGAAATATTCATTTTTAGGAGAGGGTTGACGAGATTTCATAATTTAGTGAAAAGGGTTCACGGGCTGCTGAAGTTTGGGAACCACTGAGTTAGGGCGAGGAGGTGTCTGTATTGACATTGGCCTTACTTATCTTGGCTGCTGGCTGCCTTGTCAATTTCACAGCTACATGCTGGAGCCATGAAATGGACAAGAAATCTGGGCAGCTGAAATACTGCTGCTCCAGGCTCCCCACTCCTAGCTGGGCTACTGCCTGGAGGCTCCTATACTAGGGATTATACTGCTTTAACTGTACTAGTGTAGTCAAATAGTACAATTTGTATATTTTGGCAAGCCCTAAGAATTATAACAAGAAGATAGACCTAAGATGTCTAAAACCCACACTTCTGGGAATAAAGATCCTCAATTTCATCAACCCCTGCACAGCCAATGTTCCAAAATTTGAGTTTCAGGCTTGTTTATTAATTTTCAGTTTTCCTCAGTAAGGTTTTATCATTTACAGAGACCTTACTCGTGTTATAGGTTAGTAGTTATAAAAAAAGGGATTAAGACAGTCTGTGTATTAGTCTCTAAGCAAGGATCTTCCTGACACCTATTTGTCAAATAGTACACAATGTGGGATAGATGTTTCTTCTTATAAATCTTAAAGTTCACAGTAAGTCAAAACAAACTTCACATTAAGTTCATTATCTCACAATTATAATCAAGTTTGGGGCAGGATCCAATTACCCAATGCCAGCCAATGACCCTTTATACTCTTACTCATTCTCCTCCCCAGATGTCAGAGAATAAGAACCTTTCACACATGCTGCAAAGCTTAACAGATATGGGTTCTGGCAGATCAAATAAGGAGAGCACATTCCTGAGTTAAGTGCTTCTCATGGAGGCAATAAAATGGAGAGTTTTAGGGTGGAAAAAATCCTAACATGCCCAACCAATGCTAGAGTAGGAATTTCTAAGCATCATGGCAGAGATAGGATTTTGGGACTGATTTATATAAAAGAGAATAAAAAAGTACTTAATTGTGATAGAAAAGTTCCCATGCATAGTTTGCTTTTTTTAAAAATGTATCAACAATGAATGCACTCCTTTTAATTATGTGCTCTTATGGGAAATGAAGAGTTAACTTAAACATATGGTTACAGTGAAGACTTCTCTGCTCTCATGAAAGTCTTAAAAGAGGATATGAAAAAGGTCTTGTCAAAAGTAATGTAAACGTATGTCCAAAGAAAATATGAAACCAGGTCACAATAGCAAGCACCAAATCAGCCTGGTGCTGATTAGCCACAAACAACTGCAATTTTAGCCATCAGTCAATGGTATTCAAAAATCCTGAAGGAGAGGTAACCAGGAATTAAGATGACAGCAACAGAATCATATGCCACTGTTAGAAAGATATTCCTGTTTGGCATCTACGTTCTACCAGATAATCTCCATATGTAGCAGCTGAGTTCTCTGCTAAATGAGAGCAACAGGAAGGATAGCAGCAACGTGAGATGTACCAATAACAGCAGGAGACAATAACAGAAAGTTTGCTTTGTCAATTTAATTATTTTTAAAATGCATGTACAGGAACAAAGGTATATTTCTATAGAGAAGATTACATGTACAGTACAATGCAAGTTATTAGTAATTAAAAATTGTGTCTATTATTTCCATTTCCTTTAAAATTCCATTGTCCTATAATAAAGAAATACAATTTACCAGACCCTCTTCTGCTTACAAAGAATCTTTTGGTGAACTAAGCTTTTTTTTTTAAAAAACCTAAAGGTCGTACTTGGATTTTAAGAAATTGTCAGTCATTTAACATTCCCCCTCACCCATCTACTTATCCCATTGTCTATCAATGCCAGAATCTGTTAACTAGTGGTGTTCCACAAGGGTCAGTCCTCCGACCAATCCTATTGAACTTATTTATAAATGATCTGAAGAAAGGGGTAAACAGTGAGGTGGCAAAGTTTGCAGATGATACTAAACTGCTCAAGATAGTTAAGACCAAAGCAGACTGTGACGAACTTCAAAAAGATCTCACAAAACTATGATTGGGAAACAAAATGGCAAATGAAATTTAATGTGGATAAATGTAAAGTAATGCACGTTGGAAAAAATAACCCCAACTATACATACAATATGATGGGGGCTAATTTAGCTACAACAAGTCAGGAAAAAGATCTTGGAGTCATCGGGGATAGTTCTCTGAAGATGACCATGCAGTGTGCAGAGGCGGTCAAAAAAGCAAACAGGATGTTAGGGATCATTAAAAAGGGGATAGAGAATAAGACTGAGAATATATTATTGCCCTTATATAAATCGATGGTACGCCCACATCTCGAATACTGCGTACAGATGTGGTCTCCTCATCTCAAAAAAGATATACTGGCACTAGAAAAGGTTCAGAAAAGGGCAACTAAAATGATTAGGGGGTTGGAACGGGTCCCATATGAGGAGAGATTAAAGAGGCTAGGACTCTTCAGCTTGGAAAAGAGGAGACTAAGGGCGGATATGATAGAGGTATATAAAATCATGAGTGATGTGGAGAAAGTGGATAAGGAAAATGTATTTACTTGTTCCCATAATACAAGAACTAGGGGTCACCAAATGAAATTAATAGGCAGCAGGTTTAAAACAAATACAAGGAAGTTCTTCTTCACGCAGCACACAGTCAACTTGTGAAACTCCTTACCTGAGGAGGTTGTGAAGGCTAGGACTATAACAGAGTTTAAAAGAGAACTGGATAAATTCATGGTGGTTAAGTCCATTAATGGCTACTAGCCAGGATGGGTAAGGAATGGTGTCCCTAGCCTCTGTTTGTCAGAGGATGGAGATGGATGGCAGGAGAGAGATCACTTGATCATTGCCTGTCAGGTCCACTCCCCCTGGGGCACCTGGCATTGGTAGACAAGATACTGGGCTAGATGGACCTTTGGTCTGACCCGGTAGAGCCGTTCTTATGTTCTTAACTTTCAAGACACAGTGAAAGGTTCATTTATTCACTAAGGAACCATTTCCACTCCCATTGGCTTCTATAGCAAAAAAGGAAGTAACTTCAACCAAAGCAGGTTCAGGTTACAAAGGCTTTTCTTTTAGGGGACGGTGCAAATCTAGTTTTAGTATAGTTAAAGTGTTTGGGGTGGGGGTAATATATTTAGTTTGATTGTCAGATATGCATTTTATGAACAAAAAATGCTTTTTATTTTTGGAATGCAGATGGTTTGGGATTAAGGGATATTGAACTAAATCCATATCCACAATACCTATTTCCTCAAACTACCAAAACTGCAAAGGAGTATTATGAAGACAAGGGTGTTGGACATAGAAAAACTATCATATATACTTGTTCATTAGCCCATTGGTTTATAAGTCAACAAACCCCCCCCCTCCAGATGGATAGGTAAAAATAGCAAAAACTGTATGACCCTTTCATAGGCCGACCCTATATTTCAGGGTTGGCAAACTTTGGATCCTGGCCCATTAGGATAGAGCCACTAGCAGGCCTGGGCTCCAGGTAAACAAAATGACAATGTATTAGATATTCAAGTCAATGCTTCCATAGAGTTTAAAAATCATCAAATTTTGGTGTAGACCCGTTTATAAGCCGACCCCTGCTCTTTGATGCGTCACTTTTTTACCAAAAACATTCGGCTTATGAATGAGTACATATGATAGTTGGTATTTTTCTAAACCAAAAATTATGGTAAACTGAGGACATGACATGGGACAACTTATGAGCTGCTAATTCCAGAGAAAAAGCCAGTTTTTTCAGATCTTGAAGAGCGACAAAAAGGGTCAGAAACACCTTCCACTGGTTTATGCCAGAATTACTTCAATTATTTTATATGAAAATCTGATTTTCATATAATCAAACCATAATCTCAGATACTATAACTGTATTAAGGCCACATTTTTACACGTTTTGTTCTAGAGTTTTGAAGATGAATTGTTTGTTAGAAATAGGATGATGGTACAGATGCAATGAAAATCTAAGGAAGTGTTTTTCCTTGTCAAGGTAAGGACTACAAGAACACGTCTGAAGGAAGAAGCAAAGCAGATGAAAACTGTTTTGTCTGTTCTTAATTAGAATCCATATGCACAAAGGTGGAAGATTTTTTCCATTGGGAGAAATCTAACTGAAAGTGTTCATGTCAGTTTAAAATCTCAACATTAATTATACATTCTTTGTGCGGTAAGTTCTGATTCACCAAAGAAACAGTAGCATGGATGCAAGTTGTCTACCCTGTAAATGTGTAAAGCATCTGACCTAACCTTTGAAGTGATTACCCATAACGCCCATATGAATGTATGCAAGAGCATGTGTTCTTTGAGATTAAAAATAAATGGTAGACAAATATGGTAAGGCAGTGTACAAAAGCAATCTTTGTAGCAGGGGGAAATTTAAGACAATTAAAACTGGTGATTTAAATCACTAAATCAGCAAGCAGGAAACCATGATTTAGATTAAAAAAACATGGTTAAAATCAGTTATTTGTATTATCTGGTTATTTTCCTAACAACTGGTTGATAACCACTAAAACATGTTGAATTGCTCAATTTGTGCAGCTGTAGTGCCATAAGGAAGATGTTTCTGTTCATGTAGTTAATTCATCTCTCAGAGAGGCCATAGCTAGGTCAAGAGAAGAATTCTTCCATCAACTTAACCACATCTATACCAAGGGTTAGTTCAAACTAACTACGATGCTCAGGGAACAGTGTTCTTCACAGCCCTGAGCGAGGCAACTAAGTCAATCTAATTTTTAAGTATTTTAAGGCCTTGGACTGAGAGCTCATTTGGACAGATACATCTTGTTCTGTTCTTTGGGTATATTTATAATATTATACAAAAATATAAATAATTATTTTATAGTGTGATCTACAGAAAATATTTAGGAGTTTCTCCTCATTTCTATTTATGCAGTGTTAAATGAATAAACCCTCCAGCACCTAGACAAGATTATTCTTGTGTATGTTATAAAAGTTGGTAATATTAATATTTTAATGAGAACAGTAGATTTACATTACAAAGTTATGAGGATGAAATCTATTTTAGAAGTAAGTGACATTAGTTTGCAATGCTAGTATTCTTCTTCCAAGACAAAAATTCCAACCATGTAATAAGGCATTAAAATATGACAGTTTGATAACTCAGAATGAAGAGATAATGAAAAGGGAGAGGGAAGACATATGGTAAAGCAATTTTGGCAACATATATTTTACTGAATGCCAATATCTAAGTAGTTCATACCTTAAATGTGCCATTTTGATTTTTCATATATGAAACTAGAAAAATGTCCACTGGCAGAAGTGCTGATGTGATAAGTGCAATTGCCAATGCAAAAATAGCTGTTATGGTAGAAATTACTTCACTTTCTCGTCGACTCTGGTACTTGCGCACATAAACCCAGCAAAAAGCCAGAATAGCCTGAAATACAAAAGAAAAGATAGATACCATAACGCAGCTCAGCACCAGAATATCAGAAATGGCATTCAAGTTAAACTGCATTTCTATTCTATATAGATACTTAAACTGCTCTCATCACAATAATATCAGAACATCTTCTTGCTGTGCATTAAACATGACTAACATCTGCTAGGGGTAGGATTACCACCTTTGAAATGCAAAAAATATGGCACAGATACCCCCACAAGACAAGCCTGATGCAATCCCAAGCATAAAGTAACTCAACAACCCCCTTCAACAGCCGCTTATAGTGTTTAGAGAGAAAACACATACAAATAAAATTGATAACATCACACATCTCACTCTTGCATGGCTCAAACACCCCTCTTCCCCCCCCCCCCCCACACAGTGCACTTGCATGTTGTAGGGCACACAGCAGCTGGATTTTCAATAGTTTTTATCTATTATCAGTTAAACTGCATAAATGGGAACACTGCAGCATCTTTAGCTGGACAGAAAAACCTTTAACATTAGCTATCCCAGTGTATTGTGATAATAATGCTAATCTTTAGTCCCACACAAAAAAATCCTTGCAGATTAAATTATTTTTCTGGCAACTGGCAAATCCATAAAAATACTGGCCAGGCCAGTCAAATGCTAGCCTGAGCCATGGGTAGTTTGTTCTCTCCCCCGCAAAGGAGGATAGCCTACTATTGCTGCTACCTTTCGCTCCATTAGTTCAAGAGGCAAAGGCCTGTGCTGGGGATCCAAGAACCCAAAACCTGCTGATGACCCAAACTGATGGCCACTATGGTTTCAGTTTCTCTCTCTCTCTCTCTCTTTTTTTTTTTTTTTAAGTTATGAAATTACACCCATGACAACCAGTAATAAGACTGCAAAGTCAGGCATTTGAAAGTTAGGACGTGTCAGAATTAGGGCTACTGTGAAACCTCAGTTCAGTGCTTTAGGGTACAAGATGTAATTACATAGAATCATAGAATGTCAGGATTGGAAGGGACCTCAGTAGGTCGTCTAGTCCAACCCCCTGCTCAAAGCAGGACCAATCCCCAGACAGATTTTTACCCCAGTTCCCTAAATGGCCCCCTCAAGGATTGAACTCACAACCCTGGGTTTAGCAGGTCAATGCTCAAACCACTGAGCTATCCCTCCCCCCCATTCAAAACATGACCACATGCTGCTTTGCCACAGGACCCCTGCACAGCCTGTCTCCGCTGGCTACCCCTAGAGGAACCAGAGTCTCCCAAGGGGAGGCATGCAGGAGCGTGGTCAGTAGCCCCAGGCCCCAAGGAGAAGGGGATGGGGGAGAGCTGTTACCCCCTTAGTGGGGGGAGGAAGTGTGAGGGCCAGTTAGTTAACCCCAGAGACAGCAAGGAGGGAAGGGCCTGCGGGAGCCCGTTAGCCCGGACACTAGGGGCGTGGTTGAGAAGCACATGCTGCGAGGGTCCATGAGTGGGCAGGGGTGAGAACGCTCGTTATCCCGGTCACCAAGCACCCGAGGAGGGGGCACCGTGGGGTAACCCGTTCGCGCCAAAGGCTGTACGGGAGGCAAGAGCCTGCGGCCTCACAGAGCCTAGGGCGGCCAACCCGGGAAAGGGAAGACGCTCCAGTGGAGCCGAGCCGCGCCGCCTCCTCCTACCAGCAGCGAGAGGCCGAAAAGGCACCAGCCCGTGAACAGCTCCGAAGAGGCCGCCGCCATCTTCACTTCCGGCAACAGCAGCAGCACCACCCCTTCCCCGGGGAGGAGCTATTTAAAGGGGCGGGGCCTGGTTAGTTACTATGGAAACCGCTAAACAAACCACGGCGCACAATCGTAGCGCTCCTAGTGGTGCGAGCGGCACGTCATTAAGCCAGCAGCCAATGAAGAGAGGGTGGCGCTCCGGCCGCGCGCTCTTCGGCTAGGGGAGTTGGAAAATATTCTCTCTTTGGGTGTTCCCCGCCGCCGAGACCCACCCCCGGCAGGAGCCCCGGCTGCCTCTCCGACCCCGCTTCGCAGTAGAAGCTGCCGAGCCGGGGAATCCCTCCCCCCAGTGGCTCCGTCCCCAGAGACAATGGATGTTCATTTATCTCTTCCAGCCTGAGCAAATTACTCCTGAGGGCGTTCTGCACCAAAAGAGTAAAAATTCTGCAAACAATATTTTAAAATTTTGCAAATTATATTGGTCAAATAAACGTGGAGGCCCCAGCATGGCAATGGGGAGCACAGGCCACTGGTTGCACAGAGGTGGGAGATCACTGTGCAGCTTCCCCCAGGGGACATGAACTCAGCAGTGAGGCTGCACCCAACCCTGACACAGCACAAGGTCCGGGCCTGCCCCAGTTATAATACTCCAGGGTCCGGCCCCTCTGTGCAAAGTGCATCAGGTGTGAGCAGGCAGCCTCAGCAAGGCAGGATCCAAGTGTGGAGGGGTTTATTGCAGGTAGGGTTACCATATCTCATAAATAAAGAAAGAGAACCCTCCCGGGGCCCTGGCCGCGCCCATTTCCCCACCCCTAGCCCTGCCCCAACTCCGCCCCTTCCCCACTCTAACTCCGCCCCCTCCCACTCCCAGCCAGGGGGAAAGGGCTGCCCCAGCGCTACCGGCTTCAGGGTTTGCCAGGCAGCCCCCAGACCCTGCACCCCCAGCCGGCGCTTTCCCAGCACAGCTGGCGCCCGGGAGAGGAAGCGCCCAGCCGGAGGCGCAGGGTCTGGAGGCTGCCCAGCAAACCGTGAAGCCGATAGCGCTCGGGCTTTGGGCAGCCCCTATGTCTCCGGACCCTGTGCCCCCAGCCGGGCACTTCCCCTCCCGGGCTCCGGCGGCGCAGGGTTTGGAGGCATGGGGGCTGCCCGAAGCCGGTAGCGCTCGGGCAACCCAGCTCTTAAACAGAGCCGAAGAGTCGGGGAGGAGCAGAGCCGCCATTTTCCCGGACATGTTCGGCTTTTTGGCAGTTCCCCCCGGACGGGGGTTTGACTGCCGAAAAGCCGGACATGTCCAGGAAAAAGAGGACGTATGGTAACCCTATTGTCAGGGGATCCATGTGTGGGTTGAGAGGGTTCTGTGTGGGGTAATCTGTGTGTGGGCAGCTCAGTGGAGGATCCAGGTGCGGGGGGAATCTGGATGCACAGGGTTTTGTTGGGGGGTTCTGGGTGCAATGGTAATGGGACTCTGCAGCAGGGTCGAGGTGAAGGTGGTTGGGGCTCAGCGGGGTTGGGGGTGTTTGGGTGGAGGGTGGGGGGGCTCAGCAGGGGAGGTCCAGATGCTGTGGGAGTGGGGCACAGTGGGGTGGGGACCAAGGTGCAGCTGGTTGCAGTTCAGTGGGGTGGGGATCTGGGTGCAGGTAGCTTGTCGGGTGTGACCCAGGTATAGGGCTCATCCGGGAGGGGGGTTCAGTGAGCGGGTCTGAGTATGAGGGGGTCTAGATGCATGGGGGTTGAGCAGATGGGGGAGCAGTTCCCTTTACAGGGATCCCTCCCCCTGCAGCTGAGTGATGGGTGCAGGAAGCGGGTGGGGGGACTTTGCAGAGCTTCCTGCAGCTGGGGAAGAAATCTAGGGATGGGGCTGACCCAGTCCCAGATACCATGCAAGGGAAAAGAAAGTTCCTTCCTCCCTAGCCCAGCCAAGACTAGAATCTGAGTCTGGTGCAGGATAGGAGCCACCAGTCAGGTCTTCCTCAGTCCCACCGCCTGCCCCAAAGTGATTTACCTCTCTTTTGGTTGCCCTGGGCACCCAAAACATACTGCTGGGAATGGTCGCATGACGGCTCTTGTGGCTTTCATTTGCGTCCCCATCAGGGACGCAAAGAAATCTGTGGGGGACATAAATTCTGCACGTGCACAGTGGTGCAGAATTGCACCAGGAACAGCAAATTGACCAGAGTAGGAGGGAGACAGCATAGCATCTGCACAAGCAGGAGGGGAGAAAAACTTTATCTGGCAATACACTTCAAAGGTATACACTTCAAATGTTCACTGGATTATAAAAGAAAGAGAGAGGCTCCCTTACCTATCCTTCACTTACGGGACATAGGGAACAGCAATTTCTGAGCTTATGAACAGTGGATCCTCATAGCCTGAAGGTCAGGAGCTGTTGTTACTTTCCCATAAGTGACAAACTGTTTTAGGCAAAGATATAGCTTGCTAGAATTAAGTTCTAAGCACTAGAACTTTATATATATCCACACCAGCATCCTAGAGCAGCAGTTCTCAAGTGGGAGGCTCCCAGGTTTCAGGGGTCTGCAGGGCACTGCATGGCTCAAGCCTTGAGCCCCAGCACTCCCCACAGGACTGAAGCCGCAAGACCTGAGCTTGGTGCCCCAGCGGGGCTAAAGCTTGCAGCCCTGGTGCTACCCAGTGGGCCATGGACCCCCAGTTGAGAGCCATAGCTCTAGAGCCCTGCACCAATACAAAAATTGGAATCTCCATCCAATCCACAAGGCTGGTAAACAATACAATTGCATCCATGGATCCAGATATCTGCGGATATAAAGCAGATATCTGTGGATTTGCAGGGCTTCACCTACAGACCCCATCATAGTGTATTATTTTTGTTTTGTCTGGCTTTGTCCAGCCTTTTCTATTTATTTTATTCTTGCCTGGTATCACTTAAATCTGTGTTCTTTATTAATACACCTATTCTTGTTTTATTACAAAACCATCTCAGTGCTATTATATTGAAGTAAAGTATGAGACATCTGCCAAATTAACAGTTAGGTGTGTCCTGTCTCTTTGTAGGCAGCAAATTTTATAATTTCTCCGAAGAACGGGGCACTGCAGGGAAAGGTCTCTGGGGAACTCGGGTTCACTGATTGTTACCTGCAAGGCAAAGTTTTGACTGGCAAAGTCTTGAGGAGCTTGTTGGCAAGGCAGACAAACTGGGGTGGTATGGTGCAGACATACAGGTTAACAGCAGCTGAGGCCAAGGAGTAGGGTGACCAGATCAGCGCTATAAAATATCGGGACGCAGGGGCGAGCAAAAAAAAAAAAAGGGGGGGGGGGGCAAAAAAAAAAAAAGGCGTTTCAAAGGAGCCGGGGGCATGAGCAGGCCCTGGCCACACGCACTGTCCTCCCCGCGGAGCCTCCCGCCCCCCGGCCCGCCACGGGCATACGCGGCACGCGGTGGGTCTGGGCAGGGGCCGGGTGGGCAGCGTGGGCCAAATCCCCACTGCTGCCGGGGAGCCCCACGCTTCTCCCTCCCACTCGCGGCATAAGAGGAGGAGAAGAGACATAAAACAGGGAAAAAGAGAAAGAAAATAGAGAACTAATGGGTAGTTGAAAAGAAAGGAGCTAGACAACATGAAGAAGACAAAGATAACAGGCTAAAGGGAGAAAAGAAATCATGGGTTAAGAAGTACTAGACAAGATGAAAGAAAAAAAAGAGGCAAAAGAAATAGGATGGTGGAGGGAAAAAGAAGAGGAAATTAGGGGGAAACAATCCCCCAGACAACAGGTGGAAGAGAAAAACAAGAAAAAAGTCAAAATGAAAGAAACAGGATAAGAAGCATTAATTAAGCCAATTCATACATTCAGAAGTGTAGGAACTTTTGCGGATAAGAGAGGCTCAAGCACCTGAGAAAGAAGAATGTAATGACACTTTGGTTTCTGCTTTAGAAAAAATGTCCTGGGAAGAGTGCCCTGGACTTAAACCATAAGGAGTCATCTTTGGTCACAAGATGCCAGTGTGTAAGTATCTTCTTCCCATAACTCAAATTCTTTGCCTGAACAAAATAACTAGTAAGAATATCCAGTAACTGATTCCTTTAGACATATATAAAAAGCTGATTGTTGATTTAACATCTCCAAAACATTCACCTCTATACAGCTATAAGTTTTTGTATGTCTGCTAAAAGTACATTAATGTAGTCAATATTAGTAAGGCCTATAACTGAAAATCAAAATTCTGTGATAAACAGTCAGATTCTGTAGCAGGCAACTGTATGTACATCATTGTGGAAAACAAACTAACAAATACATTACAAAGTTGCCACTCACACCGCCTTCTGTATCTCAGTTGCTTATCTCATCCCTGTATACTGTTCCTGTTGTAATTCTCCAGCAAGGAAGCACCATTTTTACAAATCTGCTGTTACTCTGCCCTTGCCTACTAGTTTCTGGTTTTGTTGGAGGCAAAGCAGAAACACAGTGCATATGGAGACTAGCAGAGGAGGGAGGGGGCGCGTGGGTGGGTGGGGATGCAGGTATAGTGTTTCCTTGTAGGTTGAAACTGCTAGTGTCCGGGAGCCTGTACATTCTTTCTTCCCCCTCCCAAAGAGGGGGAGTTCCCAGTGCCAGCACATGATCATTCCTTCCCTAGCACAAAAATTGAGGGGGGGACTCAGTGACACATTTTGACAGTTTCTGTGGTGTGGGGATTTTGTGATTAGAGACCTAAGTGGATAGAATCAATGTCTGCATAATCAAGGAGAACAACGATTAATAGGTACTATGGTTATTCAGTTACGTTTTCAAAAGATTAAAATTATGCTTTCATAAATTATAAAGCCAGAGGGACTATTGTGATCATCTAGTCTGACCTCCTATATAGCACAGGCCATTCCGGAATTAGTTCTTTTTTCTGTTGGTCAAACCCTCCACCACAGTAGCTCTCATAATGGATTTTCTGATCTCAAGTTAGTTCCCTGCTGGCAGGCAGCTGTTACCTTCCCCAAAGTGATCATCAAGTTCATTTCCACAGTGAAGGGGAGGTTCTCACTCTCCTTTAATGGTGCTAATATAAAGGCAAGCACAGATCAGTGTTCCAGAGTGCCTTCCTCATTCTGTAGTTCTGCAGCAACAACTCATTCCCCTTAGTCTGTGACTGTGGTGGTGGGTGCCTGCCTGTTCCCTAGGGAGCTCTGCAGGCTGCTTGCCTCTATCTCTGCACTCCTTGCACTGCTTCACTGCAGTTGCCTCCTGATGGCTTTTCAAAAGCTTCAGCAGAAACCTTTCTTCTGGGAGCTGGGCCAGAAAGTGTGAGCTAGGCCCAGGAGGGCAGTGAAACTGCAACAGTTCAGAATATAAATCACAGTATTGTGAACTCTAAGCATTAAAAAATCATGAGTCAGGCCACCAAAATTATAAGATCAGCCTAAAAATCATGAGTTTTCCAAAATAATAAATGCTGAGTTTTGTTTGCTTTATTTTTCAGTCTTTAGAGGAAATCAACCACCACCCCAAAGTCCCTGTAATCATTTCAAGTTCAAAATTCAATCTGAAATGCACATTCAAAAATATGAGCTTCCCTGCTGGTTGCTCAGAGAGGGGCTCTACTTACCCTCCTGGAATGCAGGACCCGCTCTTCTAGGGCTATCTTGTCTCCCCTTCCTTCCCCATTCAGTCTCCTCGCTCACTCACATTCTCCCTCCATGGTCCCTCACAGGCACCTGTCCCTAGCTCACCCCCTCAATTCACTTGCCTGGACATTTTCTCTCCCTTTCCCTTTACAGTATCCTTACCCTCATACTTAACCTGTTTCCACTGAAAGCCCCCTTAACCTTCCTCAGTTCTCCACGTTCCCCTGCAACTTTCAGCCTCTCCTGCCTCCCACATTTCCCTATCCTGAGTTGTGTTTGAGGGAGGCTGGGGCTAAACCCAGATTTTTGTTTAATTGTAAGAGGTAGAGAGGGCTGGGTTGGGCCTGAGTTCAGGTTACGACCCAGTTCCGGTTTGGGAAGGGTTGTTGCCAGGGCCAGTGCAAGGATATTTTGCGCCTAGGCAAAACTTCCACCTTGTCCTCCCCCCCCCCCAAATAAATCACATACATTATACACAATACACGGTCACAGAGTAACATGTTATAATTTAGAATTTATGTTTCTGCGCTTTAAGTTTAGCAAATTTAGAAACAAATTCCTCCAAGTCAATGCTGTGAGCAATGTCATGTTCCAGGGCTGCCCACAGGATTCAGGGGGCCTGGGGCAGAGGGGCTGGGCTCGGAGCTGGGGGTCAGGGCTGTGCTGTATGTTGGAGGCTCCCCCTGCCCCATGAGTATGTCAGAGGCTCCTGGGAGAGGGGGTAAGGGGCACCCCCCCGACCCCATCCTCCCCACAGCCCTGACCCCCAGCTTCGAGCCCAGCCCCTCTGAGCCAGAAACCCCCCTGACCCCATCTCCCCACATCCCTGAGCCCAGCCCCTGTGAGCCGGGCACCCCCGAACCCAGAGCGCAGCTCCCCATCCAGCCCTGGGCAACAGCAGCACCACCCCCAGGCAGCGACAGCCCATTGGTACCAACCATCACCCAGCAACAGCCCATTATGTAATTGCAAATGTATACATACCATTACAGCTTTTAATGTTTTTAAATAATGTATTTAGTGTATTTTCAAATTATTACAAATTATTTTTTGAATGTATTTAACTAGTTATATTTTACATTTCCAAATACATGTTACTATAGTATTGCAACTTTTTTTTATGGAAGTGTATTGTGTATAATGTATGTGATTTATTTGCGGGGGAGAGGAGCGCAAAGTGGAAGTTTTGCCTAGGGCGCAAAATATCTTTGCACCGGCCCTGCCTGTGTCAGCGAGCCGCCGGCAGCCCAGGGGTTCCCCTGTGTCAGCACGCGGACACAGGGGAACCCCTGGGCTGCCGGCGGCGCGCAGGGGAACCCCTGGGCTGCCTGCCGGCGGCTCAGACTCCCTCTCCCTCCCAGCGCAGCGGCCCCTGGAACGATGTAAAAAAAAATGGGGGGGGCATCGCTTTTTGGCGCCCCCAAATCTTGGCGCCCTAGGCAACTGCCTAGTTAGCCTAAATGGTAGCACCGGCCCTGGTTGTTGCCTAGTTCTGATTTGGGGAGGTTATGGTTGGGTTTAGGGGTTAGTTCTGGTTTGGGGTTTGGTTCCAGGAGGCTTAAGCTCATTCCAGCTGCGGCTTGGTTCTGGTTGGAAAAGTTCTGCCTGGGTTCAGGGCCTGGTGCTGGGTCAGCTCTGGTCCCAGTTCTGGTTCAGGGAAGCTCTGGGTCAGTTCTGTTGGGGGCCCAGCTAAGTTTAGGGATTGGTATTGGTTCGGGGCTCAACTCCAGGAGCCTCTGGCTCAGAGTTGAATCCTGGAGGCTGTGACGTAGTTCTGGTTGTGGTCCAGCTAAGGCTGTAGTTTGGTTTTGGGCAGGGTCTGGATCAGGGAAGCTCTGGCCAGGTTCTGGTTGGGGTCTGGCTCAGGAAGGCTGGGGTCTGGCTGGGAGAGGGTGTGGCTTGGTTCTAATTGAGGTCCGGCTCAGGGAAGGTTGAAAATTTTCCATGAACTGGAAATTTCAAATTCCAGCCAGTTTTAATAGTGTGGGCATATTTACTATGGAGAGACAGTTGCAACCTTAATTTAGGGAGAAGCTACTATCTCCTATAATTAAGTAATATTTTTGCACTATATCTTTGGCTTGGATAATTGGTTTGGCCTGAAAATTGCCAGATTTACTCTGAAAGCAAAGGAATTTTTTTCTGCATTTTTTTTTTACGTTGACTTTAGTGGAAGGAGGAACAGGCATTATACGTGTGTATGACAGGTAGCTCTTCTTTGGTTGGTTGCAGTTTAGAAAGAATATGAGAGTCCTTGTTTTGCTGACAGCTAACAGAACCACATTTAGCTCAAGTGGTAGGATCTAGGTTCTTACCCAGGCTCTGCAGGTTTATGTGATTTAATGTAGATAAGATTGCAATCACAGTTTCATTAGAAAGTTGACTTTGATCTTCCCTGTAATTCCAAAAGAGAAAATAAATAGAAAAATCCTCAAGCTTTCAAGTCTTTAGGGTTAAATGCTCCACTGCAGTTATCTGGAACATTTGAATTAAATTGTTTATGGATTTATTGAGATTAAACAATTATAAAATGTTTCCTTTTTGAATGCTTGCAAAGCATATAAAGTTTCTTTGTGTACCTCCAGCTACCTAATCACAACATTTAAATATAGGTAGATTTTGGCATTGACTCATGCAAGAGGCAGTTTTCAAGGAAAGCATTGCAAACTGTTTTGAAAATTGCTATTATTTCCAAATTAGACACAATTCTTTCTGTCATAAATCTGACAGATCAAATAAAACCCATGATAATGGAGAATATTTTCATCATTGACCTCCAAACCAGTCAGAGACACTTTTTAAAAGTGAAATGAAAGGCTAGGATCTGGTAAAAATGACTTCACTTTTAATATCACTTTGGCCTGGAGGGAATGTAATGTGCATAGGACCATTTTCCAGATGGGGTAGTCGAAGAACAAAGGCTTTTAGTGACTTGCCAAAAGATGACATAGGAAGTTAGTGCATGAGCCAAGAACAGAATCCTGATCTCGAGGTGATAGATCACATTGTATCTGTTAGGTCACCTTGTCACCCACTGAGCTTCAAATATGTGTACCTAGGCCAACTATGTAATTGGGCTAAGGATGCTCTCACCCATTTGTATAAAGTGCTTTGAGATCTATGGAAGTAAAAGCACTATATGAATGAAAAGCCTTGTCGTCAGCAGACAATTTTTCACTTGGGGTAACTAGACACAGAGATTTACTAGCTTGGCTGGGAAGCCTTCTGGCCTAGTGTGTTAGACACTAACTTAGAAACCTGGTTGTAGTCTTGACTCTGACATTTAATTTGCAATTTTTTGGAACAGTTTTTTTAACCAACTTCTTTTCACGGTGAATTTGGCTGTGCTGTGCATGGAAGTATAGCTGATTTAGCTATATAGTAAACATTGAATGTATCTTTCAAATTATTCATCCAGAATTTCTTACTGGGAGGTTTTTGGTTATTTGTTATTCATTATTTCTATTCTAGTATGTATATGTTCATATAACACAGTTATAGTATCTGAACACTTTCTAGTGGTGAATTAAAGTAACATGACTAATAGCTGTCAAATGTGGTTTGTTTTTTTCTTTCATCATCTCCCCAGAAGGAAAGTTGTGTGTGCATCAGAGTGTTTTGGTTTTTTAGGTTGTTTTGGGCATTTATGTGCATGTTGCTCTGTATTTACATTATATAAAGCAAGGTCACAGAAATGTGCTTTGCACTTGGAGCAGAAAGTGGGGAGGTTTGTGATGGTCGTTAGTTCCTGTGAGAGTTTATTCCACAGTCTCAGACCAACCCCTATTTGTTTTCTGTGAGGCCTACAGAAATCGTGACAATGCTAGGCTGTTGGTGTGACAGTGTTGAGACCACTTCCTATCATGCTGACCAATACTGTCTCATTGTTTCCTTGTACTCCCTCACCAATCTGTCTGTATCCATCTTGCCTCCTGTCTTAGATTTGGATTGTAAACTTACTGAGGCTAGGATTGTCTTTTTGTTTTGATTACACTAAGCACCTAGCACAACAGGGTCCTAGGCGCTACAATAATACAAATAATAAATAATAATTTCCTCTTGTTTATTAACATTAATTTATCCAGTGATGAAGCAGAAATACTCCTGTGTGATTGAGTGACCCCACTCAGACACCACAAACAGCAAATTGGTTGAAATGAACAGTTCACAAACTGCCTATTGCTAGCATTTATTTGTCTAAAGTATTTGGCAAATACTTCAGAATAACAAACATATTTTTTTAGAAATCAGGATCAGTTTGTAAATAGCTAATTACCAGAAAAAAAGTTAAACTTTCAACAAATACCATTAGTAACAAATAATTCAAATATTTCTTGCAGTACTGAAAGTGAACTACAACAGGCAAGAAGTCTACTCTGGTTTACTTTCAACAGTGCACATATGGATAGAAAGCAAAATGCTATATTGAATAATATATGTTTTTCTATATATTTAGGATAAAAATAGCAATCATTTTCATGCATAACCTCTTTGCACCTTTGTATTTCATATAATTAATTTATATATATATATATATATCAAATCCACCAGCTGAAAATGTTTCCCTTGAGTCATTGCTATTTATTAATTATGCATGCTATGAAACCAAAATTGCCACACTTGCCATGAAGAATTAAAAACTTGTATGAACAATACTAAACATGTAATTTTCCCAAATGGAAAAGAAAACAATCTGCATTTTGAATGTATAAACATTTTATGAATATTATAGGATTGAATACATTATCACTAAAGTATTAAAGTAATGAATAACAGAAACCCGTAACAGCTAAGAATTATTAAAATTATAAAAAAAGAAATGTTGTAGATCTATGCTAGCCACAAATCTGTTGTATTCTGACTACAATGGTTATCTAAATATTTAGCTGGCTTTAATAAATAAACCATGAGACCAATTCCACATCAGCAAAAAATATTGTGCTCTTTTTTTTAAATCCCTCCTAATTTGACTGAAGGAAATAGAGAAGGCTTAATATGAAATATATTAAGTAATAGTGGAAATTTGTTCCTATGCCATACAATTTTAAAAAAAATTCACTTAAAGAAAAAGTAGTTCTCTTACAAACAGGGTGGATTGATTCAAATCGAGGCAATTTAAATCACCAAGTGGAAAGCCTTGATTTAAATCATAAATTTTAATCAACTTCTCCACTTGTTCTTCAGTTATTTTCTAAAGAAAGGTGCATTCTCATTGATTTTAACCATTAAAACATGTTGATTTACACCTTACCTATATACAGGTAATTTAGTATCTGATGTATGTTTAGTTGCAGCACTGTTGGTGGTACCAGCTGATGATTCTGAAGTTACAGACATTGCAGATGATGGGCATCCATAACTCCTTATGTCTAAGATGGACCCTGAAACAAAATGGTTTAAAAAAGAAGTCATTCTTACTCACTGAGTATTACACAGTGCCCTGCTTTTAAAAAAAAGACTGTAAAATGAAAGATTCCTCCTACTGCAGCTATTTGTACCACTGTTTAAATGCTATCATTTATTCTACACCCAGTTTTACAGGGAAAATAATTAATGAATCATAAGTATTATCTAAATCTATTTAAACTCTTATCTATAGCAACGCACCAAACAGCTTGACAAAACAAAACATTTTTTAAATGTTAAAAATTCATAAATGCCTAATAAAAACTTTACTTCTAAACAGGAAATCTTCACCTAGTATGTTTGATTATACTGAGCAATAAAGAGTCACTTCAGAATGCCAGCAGTAACAGTAAAAAATTTAATTGATAAACACTCCCACAACAAACTAACATACCAGTTATATTTAGAACACAAACATTTTGAAATTTGCAAGTAATCCACGCAAAACACACATTTATGACAATCTAAATAATCACTTACTGGAATAGTAAAACATGGTAGGCACTCCATAAGAATGGTGCAAAAATGAGTTGTCTATTTAACCAGTTGATTCAGATTGTTCAGACATGTCCATATCATCATCTTCAAAGTCATTATCTTCTGAGGAGCATTTTTCATAATGTTTTATTCTGAGAACCAAACCTGGCATTTCTTTGTTGCCCTATTTATATTTGGCATGTGTTCTTCTTTTACCTAGATGTACAGAAATTTATTGAAAATATTCCCAAATAGGGTCCTTTTTATGGCCTGCCACCATGGCTGTTTCCCACCCACCCCCCTTCCTAGGTGTTGAAATCAAGGCTAGAGGCTGCACTTTGAAGAATGCTGTCCCTTCTTCCCATAGTGTCCTGCTTTGACACCAGTGTTGCTCTTTTCTAGTTGTGCACTCTGCTCCTTCTTCCTTGTTACATACTGATCCGACCCTACCCCCAGGAAAAGAAAAGAACTAACAACCATCAATGACTTCTGCTCGTGTAACTCACATGTCTTTTGCACTGCAATATTTTCTTTGTGCAAAGACAGAGAGAGAGGCAGTTGAGAAATTAATGGATTTTTCTATATATATCTCTGTGTACACATGCAAGGAGACTGAGCAAGGCCATTTATCTGATGTGCCCAGAACCATCCAGAAGCAAGGGCTGGTCGTTACTGGGCAGTTCAGTGTTTTTTCATGAGTTTTTCATGAGTTTAAATGCTGCATGGTATCATAAATATTCATAATATGAGAACTGAGCCAATCAGAGCTCCAGGTAGGGAGAAGCTATAAAACAGGAGTATGAGGCCATCCAGGCAGGCTCAGTGGATGATCCTGGTGAGATACATGATGGTTTCTTTTGGAGTCAGAGGCTGATCCCAATGCTTGTGATGACTTTACCAGTCTCTTGCTCCCAGGAGCACAGTCCCTTGGTCCCCATAGGATCAAGCCCTTAGTACAGTACATGGCATACTGTGCGTATTTATAAACTTGACCTCAGAAGTTATATTTTTTTAACTGATTCTTTCTTTATATAGAAAAGCAGTCTTTAACTCAACATTTTTGATAAAGGCTTGGCCATGGACTCAGGGCCGGCTCCAGGCACCAGCCAACCAAGCACATGCTTGGGGTGGCACCTTGGGGCAGGGCGGTGCTCGATTTTTTATTTATTTATTTTTTTGATTTGGTGGCACAGCGCTCGGAGAGGGGGTGGGGCTTCGGGCGGCATGGTGCTCGGGGGGGCAGGGGCTTCGGGCAGCGTGGTGCTTGGGGGGGCGGGGCTTCGGGCGGCGTGGTGCTCGGGGGCAGGATTTGGGGGGGGCAGGGGCTGGCACAGTGCGGCGGTCGGAAGGAGGGCGGGGGCTTCGGGTGGCGCTTGGAGGGGCGGGGCTTTGGGCAGCGTGGCGCTGGGGGGGCGGGGCTTCGGGTGGCGTGGTGCTGGGGGGGCGGGGATTTCGGCGGCGCTCGTGGGGGGGTACGGCAGGGCGGATCTCTTCTTTTTTGCCTGGGGCAGCAAAAAAGTTAGCGCCGCCTGCATGGACTTATCATATTAATTTTTATTTAAATGTTTTGAGAGATTGTAATATGTTTAGGCCTTAAAATATTTTCTATTACATTCAAGATTTCATTTTAAACAGGTTTATTTTTTAAAAAGAAACTCTTATAATTTAAATAAAAAAATCCAATTTAAACAATTAACATTTCCCCCCCCTCCACAAAAAAAACATAGATTTTTATCTACCCTGTTTACAAATGGTTGCTATTAAAATATTTACATTTGTTGGGAACAAACATTTCTTTGACATGGTTCATCATGTGTTTATATACAGTGCATGCAGCTGCAAGCAGGCTTTCCAACAGCAGTTCATATTTTAAGTTCATGTTCTGTTGGTATTTTCCATCTAGTTTACCTAGATAGGACTATGTTAAACATGAAATTGTCTTAAAAGTAATTGTAAGCAATGTCAACATAGTTTTATTACCCTATCTTGATTGCTTTTCCTCCTGTTGTTCATAGTTTACATACATAAAAAGTTTGTCCATTATTCCAAGGATAACGTAAAATCGAGAAATCCCTCTCCATCAGCTGCCCTATAGATAGAATTCAGAGATCAACTGTACTTTTTTATTATTGCACTGATGGCATACTGCGTGTGTCATTTGCAAGAAGTCTATTTTAATGGCCAAAGAGTGGATTTAACAATATTTTTTCATCTCCATTCAGAGTGAAATTCACAACTATGTCTAGGTCCAGCACAAGGCCTATGAACCCCTTAAGTCCTCCAGATAGCATTGTAGTGATGCATGGGCCTTGTGCTGACCTGCACAGAGGTGAATTTTACCTATAGTGTAGTAAGGTTAGGAATCCTAACATACTTAACTTTACTACCGTGAGTAGTCACCTTGTAATCCAAGTAAAGTTAATATATATGTAAATGTTTGCCAGAGCAGGGCCTAAGAAACTAAGCTAACTAGACAATAATTAATACAGTTCATGCAGAGTCAACAATCATAGGCAAAGGGTGAAAATATTTTTGGGGCAGGGGGCTGGGCCTGACTCTGTCCTGGCTCCAAGGATGGGGGGTTTGAAGAGCAAGCCCACTCACCATTGGCAAAAGCAGCAGAGCAAACCCACCTGGCCCTGCATTCACCCAGGCCAGTGGCAACTCTGTCCTATCCTTTGGGGCTTGACCTGGGGGTGGCAGAGCAATCCCTGGCAGCAGCAGCTCTATGCTGTCCCACAATGGTGGCCTGGGCTCGTCCCACTCTGGCCCATTGGCACTCACCTCAAGGAGGAGTCTTGAGGGGCCCACTATGATGTCATGTGGTGGGCATCTGGGCTTCACCTGCTGAGCTGTGCATGCATGCTGGGGTTGGGGAGTTGTGCAGTTTGGGGGGTGAACCCCCACTAGCCCTAGCCACTTGCTGCCTACATCAACAAACAGTTTCAAGCTCTTAAAAGTTCCCATTACAGCCCTTAGTTTATATGATTTTAAAACTTTTCAAATACTTTGAAATCTGGGGATTTCTATGAGTGAATAAAATGTGTATGAATGAATAAGAGAATGTTCTCTCATCCAATTTCACCCTACTCCTTACAAAGGTCTAAATGGGATCATGGTTTCAGCAGTAATATTGCAGAAAAATGAAGCCGTAGACACTAGAACTCATGGAGGCTGTAATTTCACCAACTACTACCCATGCTTCACCAAGCTAGTATAGGCCAGGGGAAAGCAATGGCACAAAACCTTCTTAAAACTTTTTAAAACTTTAAAAAGGAAAAAAGAGTCACTTTAATGTAAAAAAGCCTGGGAGATTAAGGAACTGTATTGTGATAAATAAAGTGCCTACTAGATTACATAGAGCTGCAGATCCATGATTACACAGATCCTTGAAACTCCCCTCTCCCCTCCTCCCCCCACAACTGGCATGAAGGAGCTGTGGCTGGCATGAGGCTGGTAACTGGCATGAAGGGAACTGCAGAGTTGCTGCACGCTTTGGCCCTGTTTTGGGGGTGATGGATTTCATCTCCCAGCTGCTTCACATTTCATTGACAGAGAGCCTGAATATACTGGTTCCAGTAGGATGCAGTAAATTTCTCCCACAGGGCAGTCCTACTTAGATAAACTTTTTGGGAGATCAAAGGAGGACGCTCGTCTCAGGAATCCTGGTATGAAGTGGAGTTGGAGGGGTGGAGGAAAAGAAAGAACAAAGAAAAGTCACAGAGAGGAATAATGACATGAGTTTACTGCTACCAACTTTTAACCTTTATAATTTAGGTTAAATGACCCGTAGTTGTGCAGCTTTCCATAGCTGCAACTTCACAAAAAAGTAAATTATTTTCTTTTATTTTCAGCTATTTCTCTCCTCTAAATGTCATTCAACCACAACTATAATTTGGATGTGACTTAATATTGATGGAAATGTGCACTGACTGACTGCCCTAGGAAATAAGAGACTCTATCCTTGGTAGAGAAAGATCAAATAGATGGAGTCCAGTGACCTTGCCCGTGTAGGGGATGCCAAGTACAGTAGGACTGCCTCCTGTTTTTCTGAAGGATGAATTATATTAAAGTTGCATACATACACACAACTGTGTATGTGCACGCATGTGCAGCAATCCCAGAGTCCTTGTATGTTGTTGTTGATGTATTTAATATTTTACAGGACCCAAAGGACTGCTAGGCATCTCACAATACTAATAGGAGGTCTTGGTCCATGACTATGGCTCTTAGACTCTACAGTAATACAAATGAAAATGAATAATATAATAGGAATTCCTGTTCCCTGCCACAAAGCGCTTACCGCCTGATCTCCAATATAATATAGTCAGTGGTTACAGAAACAGCAGGGAAGAAGGACAGGAATTAGCTTAATAAATCATTTACTTTTCCAGTTCATTTTTTATCTCATGAGTGAACTGCTCATTTATATGGAAGGAGGGAGGGGTGTTTGGACAATGGAGCTGAAGCTGGGAGTTGATATAGGAGAGAGGCAGAAAACTGAATTGTGGAAGGAAGATGGTGTAGGGGAATATACTAACAGGAGCAGAATACCCTAACTTTGGGTTGTAAATTACAGACTTAGTGCACATGGCTATACCGTTTTTATTTAACAGCCATGTGAATTTAGGGGCTTTTTTGGTTTTACCCACTGGAGGGCTCCCATATTGCATTTCGTTGTTATAAGACTACTCGTACTCCTGTGGAAGCCGCTGATTTCAGTTGCTCAAAGAACAGGGCAAAATCCTGATGTCTTTACTTAAAAAAATCTCCTACTGACTTCAAAATTTCAATGGCAGTTTTACCAGCAACCACACATCACTGAACAAAACCACTAACCCAGGAACCTATCCTTGTAACAAACCCCGATGCCAACTCTGTCCACATATCTATTCAAGTGACATCATCATAGGACCTAATCACATCAGCCATACCATCAGGGGCTCGTTCACCTGCACATCTACCAATGTGATATATGCCATCATGTGCCAGCAATGCCCCTCTGCCATGTACATTGGCCAAACCGGACAGTCTCTACGCAAAAGAATTAATGGACACAAATCTGACATCAGGAATCAAAATACTCAAAAACCAGTGGGAGAACACTTTAACCTGTCTGGTCATTCAGTGACAGACCTGCGGGTGGCTATATTACAACAGAAAAACTTCAAAAACAGACTCCAAAGAGAGACTGCAGAGCTAGAATTGATATGCAAACTAGACACAATCAACTCCGGTTTGAATAAGGACTGGGAATGGCTGAGCCATTACAAACATTGACTCTATCTCCCCTCGTAAGTACTCTCACACTTCTTATCACACTGTCTGTACTCGGCTAGCTTGATTATCACTTCAAAAGTTTTTTTTCTCTTAATTAATTGGCCTCTCAGAGTTGGTAAGACAACTCCCACCTGTTTATGCTCTCTGTATGTGTGTATATATATCTCCTCATTATATGTTCCATTCTATATGCATCCGAAGAAGTGGGCTGTAGTCCACGAAAGCTTATGCTCTAATAAATTTGTTAGTCTCTAAGGTGCCACAAGTACTCCTGTTCTTCTTTTTGCGGATACAGACTAACACGGCTGTTACTCTGAAGTTTTACCAGAGTAAGCTCTTCAGGATTTGATTCTTAATACAACAACTTATTGATAGACTACACAAATAATAATATTCAGGTGATATAAAGACAGATATGCATTGAGATTTCATACCAAGATTTATCTGCATGCAAGATTTCACAAACATGACATCTCATATATGCCCTGTCATTAGCTTTAATTTAACATGACCAGAATCAAGTTTCTCCTTATGTCTCCCAAGCCTTACTCATTCTCTGAATCTCTCTCATTATTGTCATCAGCATCACCCTTCCAGTCATTCAGGCCATAACTTGAGTGTCACAGTCAACTCTTCCCTTTCTCTAGAGCCACATATCCAGAACGTATCTAAATCTTGCCTCTTCTTGCTCTGCAATGTTTTCAATATGCAATTTTCTCTCTCTTGCTGCACCACTAAAATTCTTGTCTAGGACTTTATCATCTCCCATCATGGCAGCTACAACCTTCCCCTCTCTAACCTTTATTACATCCACTTTTGATCACCCTGTTCCATCAAAAATTATGTTGAAAAAAATTATAAGCAAGGCCTGTCACACTGGTCCTAACACCCTCTTCTTTGAATCACCCTACTCTACTGGTTCCCTGTTCTTACACACAGCATGAAATACAAGCTTTTTGCCTGCACTTTTAAGCTTTCCAAAAAGATTTCCAAAACTGAAAACTGTTATGAGCCAATTTAATTAGGAAGAAAATTTGACACAAAGGAATGTGAATGATATCTGGGAATTGATCAAGAAAACCTCACTAGATACCCCAAGACCCATAACTCCAGAACCACAAAAGAAGGGTTTTTTTCAGTTAAAAAAATTGCTCTGATTAAGAAGAGAAACCAGCAATAATATGTATGGGAGGAGTTGATAGCAATGACTGTATATCAGCAGTTATGAAATACAGATAACTGATGAAGGAAGCTAAATGTATCAATGACAGTTGACACATGATGCAATTAATAAAAGTATAAACCCATAATTATTGCCAGTCAAGGTGGTTTATGGAAAATATCTTGTCAAACTTGAAATCATTTTCTGATTACGTTAGTTAGGTTGATAAGGGCAACTATTGACATGATAGATTTCTGCAAGGCATTTAACATAATGTTGCATGATGTTCTAATTTAAAAATTAGCACCATACAAAAATAATTTAGAACAATTAAATAGATTAAATAGATGATAATCCCCATTTAAAATTACTATCTGATGCAGGTGTTTCTAGTTGGGTGCCCAGGGTTTTGTTCTTGGCCCAGTGCTATTTATCAGTGATCTGTAAGTAAATTATCTTAGGGGATAGCACACTTCATGGCTCATGTAGGCCAAGCTCATGGCACAGACATGGCTCCTTGCATTCCTCCATGCACCATCCCTACAACATATCGGCAAAGTTCTGTATGTTATACAGCTTTTTAAGTACAAATAGTTTTTCGTGTTTTTAAAGAAAAAATATACATTATGACTCTAGATTCTATGGGTAGACTGTAATCTCTAGCAGTTTGACAGGGTACTGCCACTATACCTAAATTTGATTTTTAAGTCATCTAAGTCACTCCTCCTCTCTTTGTTATTTTATCAGTTTCGTGTTTTTAAAATTTTGTATACGTTGGCCTGCTTTCAAGTTCGGGCATAGTTTCTACTGCTCATGTGATTTTATGACTCTGTTGGTCATCTTGCAGGTGCTGTTCATCTATCTTGCAGGTGCTGTTCATCTTGTAGCATAGTTTCCATAGCGCAAGCTTCTATTTGCTCGCTCGTAGCCAGCTTTTGATCTCAAAAGGAGTTTATGTTGATGGCATTTGGATTACCACTTAGCCTTTGTAAATGCCAATTGTTCTGAGGGTTTCTTGTGGCATGATCTAGGTAATGAACTGTAAAATTGAAAAGCATAACTTAGTACACCTATATGACATAAATATAGGTAAGTATTTACTTTAAACTCATCTGACACCTACAGACAGTAGGAAGGAGAACTGAATAACTCCATACCAGAGTTCCCCTTGCCAGGAGCTCTGTATCTCTCATTTTGTTCCTCTTCCACTCCCCCACCCCCGCAAAAAAATTGTCTTTCTTCCCCCTTGATTGCTAAAAGATGGGCAGACTGTTGGTGCGCTCTCTCTCTCTCTCTCTCTCTCTCCCCCACCATGGAGCAGGTTTTGGGAAGTCAGCACTAGAGGAAGGAATGAAGCCTTCTTCACTCTCCTTTGTCTCTGGCTCCCCCTGCTGTTTCTTTCTGTCTGGGAGATAAGTCATTCAGGATGTCCACATTTTAAACTCCATTGGGACATGGACAGAGCTGAGATGGGGGCTGTATGCTGGAAGGTGTTAATGGCCACCTTCAACTGGTTCTTTGAGCTATGGAAAATTACAAAGTGGATAAAGAGGATAGGTGTGCTAAGCAGATGTGAGGGGCCCTGTGTGTCCTCCATTCTCCTTTTCCGATTTTTCCAGTTTTCCCCAAAATCTATGGTGTTCTGCCCACTGATGCCTGAACATCCCCTGACATTTTTTAATTGATCAGATGCGATGTTCCAAAATTATCATACTACATACAAATAGAGAATGTCGTCAAATTGATTGTAGGGCCTAGCTTCACTCAGCCAAAAATCACTGTTGAATAAAGTTTACAGATGACACAAAAATTGGTTGAGTGATAAATAACAAGTACATGTCAGAGCTATCTGGATTACTTGGTAATCTGGGCTCATTTGAACAACAGAATGTAGATCACACTTACAGAATGGGGGACTGAACAGTGGAAAGCCATGACTGTGAAAGAAAGTTATAGGCCTGGTGGATATTCAACTGAACATAAGCTCCTTTTGCGACGTGGTGGCTAAGGGATCCCCATACTGGATCTGAAGGAGAAATTCTTTAGGCACAATCAGCCTCACCCTGCTACACCTACAGTAGGTTAAAAGGGGTGAATCTAACTCAGGCCCTGACCAAGAAGGAGAGCTTCTCTTTGGCTCTCACTCATCAAGAAAAGCCTGGCTGGAGTTAGGGAGCTGAGTGGGACTGCTGGCAGACAGAGCCTCTCTGAAGGAAGGTATGTCTACAAGAGGAGCCCAGGGCAGTCAGGAAGGAGTAGCACAAAGTGAGTCAGCCCAAAACAGGGTGAGATAGGAAGTGGAACTGAGACACAGTCAAGGGCCTGTGAAGTCAGGCCTTGACTGCCTATTCAAGGGTCCCTGAATCAGAACTCAGTGGAGAAGGAGGGCCTGGGTTCCCCTCCCAGCTGATTGGAATGGAACCCCCCTCCCCCACGACAAAGTGTAAGGACTACTGAACTCCAGAGGGTAAGCACTAATGAATCCAGACTGAGACCAAGGTCCAATATGAAGCTGCAATTATCTGTTGGGACTCTGTGACCCAGTGGGCAGGCAGTGTTGCAAGAAGCAGTGCCAGAATGAAATGCTAGAGAAAAGCCTGTTATGCCAGGCCCAGCCACCAGGGAACATTCCGGCTGGTGAGTCACATACTTACAAAGCGCTAATGCTATCTTTGGATGTATAAGCAGGGGAATATTGTGTACAAGAAAGGAGGTGATATACCTATTGTACATAGAATCAGAGAATCATAGTACAAATATAGCACAGAAGGGACCCTGAGAGGCCATCCAGACCATTCCCCCATGTTGAGGCAGGACTAAGTATACTTAGACCATCCCTAACAAGTAGTTGTCCAACCAGATCTTAAACATTTCAATTGAATGGGATTGTATAACCTCCCATGGGAGCCTATTCCAGTGTTTAACTATCCTTATAGTCAAAAAGCTTTTTCTCATATCTAAGCTAAATCTCTCCTTCTGCAGATTAAGGCAATTACTACTTCTCCTACCTTCAGTGGACATGGAGAACAATTGATCAATGCTCTATTTGCACCAGCCTTTAACATACTTATCAGGTCCTCCTCCCATATAGGTCAGGTTTTCTAAAACTTTTTTTCACTTTTGTTTCTCTCCTTGATAAAAGATATCCACATTTTTTCTTAAAGAATAGCATCCAGAACTGGATACAGTACTTCAGCTATGAGGAAAAGCCTCACCAGTGCTGAGTTGAGCAGAACAATTACCTCATGTGTCTTTGAACACTCCTGTTAACACACACCAGAATATTAGCATTTTTTTGCAACTGCATCATATTTTTGACCCATATTCAATTTGTAATCCACTAAAATCCCCACATCCTTTTCTGCAGTACTACTGCATAGCCAATTATTCCCTGTTTTGCACTTGTCTTTATTGAATTGCATCTTGTTGATTTCAGACCAGTTCTCCAGTTTGTCAAGGTTCTTTTGAATTTTGATCCTGCCCTCTAAAGTGCTTGCAACTCCTGCCAGCTTGGTGTAAACTGCAAATTTTATAAACATACTCTCCACTCCATTATCGAAGTCATTAATGAAACTATTGAATAGTACTGGACCCAGGACAGACCCCTGCAGGACCCCAGTAGATTCATCCTCTCAGTTCGACAGCAAACCATTGATAACTATTCTGAGACTTATGTTGGCAAAACTTACGTCGCTCAGGGATATAAAAAACACACGTCTCTGACCTAAATTTCGCTGGCATAAGTGGCAGTGTGCACAGCGCTGTGTCGGCAGGAGAGCTTCTCCTGCTGACATAGCTGCCACCGTTCATTGGGGATGGTTTAATTATGTCATTGGGAGAGCTCTTGCCCGTCGGCATAGAGTGGCTACATGAGATATCTTACAGCAGTGCAGCTGCAAGAGTACAGCTGTGCCGCTCTAAGGTCTCTAGTGTAGACGTAATCTGAGTATGGATTTCCACCAGTCATGCACTTGCTTTATAGTAATTTTGATCTAGACCACATTTCCCTTGTTTGCTTATGAGAATGTCATGTGGGACTCTGTCAAAAGCATTATTAAAATCAAAATATATCACACCAGCTGCTTCCTCTATCCTCTTAGGCCAGTAACACTGTCAAAGAAGGAAATTAGATTGGTTTGGCATGATTTGTTCTTGACAAATTCGGGTGGCTATTACTTATCACACTATTATCCTCTAGGTGCCTACAAATTGGTGGTTTAATAATTTGTTCCAGTATCTTTCCTGGCATGAAAGTTAGGCTGATTTGTCTATAATTTCTCAGGTCCTTTTTGTTCTCCTTTTTGAAGACAAGTACTATGTTTGCCCTTTTTTTCTTCTGGGACCTCACCTGTTCTCCGTGAGTTCTTAAAGATAATCGCTAAAGGTTCTGAGCTTACTTTAGCCAGTTCCTTTCTGAATTTCATCAGGACCTGCTTATTTGAATATGTCTAACATATAAATATTCTTCAACCTGTTCTTTCCCTATTCTGGCTTGTTAATATTAATTGGACTAAGCATCTGGTTACAATTAACACTTTTAGTGAAGAGTGAAGCAAAATAGGCATGAATCTCCTGAGCCTTCTTGGTGTCGTCTGTTATTAGCTCTCCTTTCCTATTAAGTAGTGGATTTACACTTTCCTTCATATTTCTCTTGCTCCTAATGTACTACATAACCTCTTTTTGCAATAGTGAGACCATTACTGAAATATTGTGTCCAGTTCTGACATCCACACTTTTAAAATGATGTTGACAAATTAGAAAGGATCCAGAAAAGAGCTACAAATATGATTTAAGGTCTGCAAAACTTGTCTTACAGTAGGAAATTAAATAAACTCTATTCAAGAGAAGGATAAGCAGTGAGTTGATTGTCCAAAAGTATATGGGGAGATTTTCTGCTAGTACAAGGTTCTTTATTATCATAGACAAAGATATATTGAATCCAATGGCTGGAACGGGAGTCTAGACAAATTCAGATTAGAAATAAGGCACAGACTTTAAAAGTGAGGATCACTAACCATTGGAAGAACTTGCCTAGGAATGTGGTCGAAGCTTTGACAGTTGATGTTTTAAATCAAGATGGAATGTCTTTCTAAAAGAAATGCTACAGCTCCCTTGAAATCATAATCTTGGGACAGGAATTACTGGATTAAATTATATGGCCTGCATTGAGCAGGACATCAGACTGGATGATCATAGTGAATCCTTTCGGCCTCAAAATCTATAGGTGATAACGGGACCCCACTGAAATTAATGGTAAATCTCCCATTGAACAGAATGGGGTAGGATTTCTATTAAATACTTTTACTAGGTATTCAGGTGCCTTTAAATCATAGTGAAAATTAAGCATAAATACAAGCTGAAGTTAAACAGTTGGGTTTATGAGGTGAAAAGAAAGAGAGAGAGAGATTTTGCTGCTTTCATACCAGCAACTCCAGAAACCACTAAAGGAGGGGAGTGAGGAGCCCAGACACTGCAGTGAGTGGGGAGGGAAAGGAGAGGCAGAGGGAAGGAATGTATTGGCCAAACAAGCAAAACACCATATTAACTATATTAATAATGTTACATACTGCAGAGAATAGTCAGGTAGGAGGAGCCTTGAGGCTCCTGGTTCCTTTAGGGGAAGACTCTCTCCCGGGGACCTACATTCCGAGCTCTCAGGAAGCTGGTATCATAGAAGCTATCTCCGGGTGCTCCTCTGTCATTGCTGCCAGCCCTGCTGGTGCTGCTGCTTTCACCATGAAATCCTCCTTCCCTTCACACTGGAGTTGTAGGGTGTTTTGCCCCCAACTTACCCTACAACCTGTACATTTTGAAGTTGACTGGAGGTGGCAGTGAGATGTTCTGCCTGCATTATCTAGGATGAAATTCTGGCCCCGTTGAAGTTAATGGAAGTTTTGTCATTGCTTTCAGTGGAGCCAGGATTTTACTCCTGGTTTCTCTAATCTCAAGTAATTTGGTACAGCCATAGGCTAGGCATACTGGTGAGTTGAAAATCTCACTCCCACTCCCTGTCTGTATCCATGTTTTACTTGCAAATTCATTCTCTCGGGTGTGAGCTTGATTGAACAGGCATAGCCAGGGGTCTCCTGGGTATAACATCAGATGTAATGGATCTGTACTAAGAAACTACAGCCATGATGTTTGGGAGAAGTAACAGGAAAAATGTGACAAAATGTGTTTTCTAAAAGATGCTTATTGACAGTTCTACATAGAACCATCTTTTTAAATTCATTTAAACCTTCTCTCCTGATTATGACTGCTTAACTACAGAACATTTATTAGTGTTATAATTTGTTTTTGTCATGTCAATTGTACGGCACATTTCTATGCATTAATTTTTGGTCTTTTCAAAGTTGACACTTTTGCAGTAAAATCAATATTAGAAAGAAGCAGTAATTGATTTGACACAGTACGGGAAAAGTTGAAGAATTTTTCATAAATATACCACCCTTAGAAAAATGGAGTTCAATACCACTGAATTATGGGAAATACATTCAGGGTTTGAATTTATATATCTTGTGCACCCAAACCTTCCATTAGAAATCAAGTTTCAGGTGCATAAGTAAAGTAGAATCTGGACCTTAATTCATTATGGTACACTATGTTGATGTCCAAGTGAATGTGCAGGTTTTGAATTAGCCACAGAATGCCTCCGTATTATTCTTTAAATCTCATATAATTGAGAGTCACAAGAAACAATTGAAGAGAAGGTCCAAACTGTTTATTTAAACAGATTTTGGTACAAACCAAAGAATATGTGGATACAAACCTTCATGTGACTCTGACTTAATTTACTCTGAGGCTGCTCTAAATTGCTCCTCAGGACCAGCCCATGGCCAAGCAGCCTGAGAATTAAAGTAGGGGACCAGATGTCCTGATTTTATTGGGGCTGTCCCGATATTTGCTTGTTTGTCCCATGTCCCGACCGATGTTCGGTCGGGACACTGGACAAACAAGCAATTTTGCCCTCCGCTCCGGCGCACAGGCGGAGCCCGGAGGGGCTCTCCTCCCCCGCCCCCAGCCCCGCCCCTCCTTCCCCCATTGGCTCCCTCCCCAAATCCCCGCCCTGGCCCCGCCTCTTCCCCAAGCACGCCGCATTCCTCCCCCCTCCCAGGCTTGCTCTGATCAGTTGTGGAGGGAGGGGGTAGCCCCCAGCACTCACTCTGTGAACTGCTCCAGTCCAGCTTCTCCAGGAAGGTGAGCACGGCCCAGCAGAGATCCCGCAGCGGCTCCCTCCACCCGGGTGGGGAGGGCAGCCAGGAAGTGAGCCAGGCTGCCCCAGGGATCTAGTGCAGCACGTGGGCTTGGCAGCTCCGGGCCGGGGTGTGCTCAACTGTTGTAGCCACCATAGAGTCGGGTGGAGATGGGGCTATGCTGCGTGGCGGCGGCAGCAGTGGCGGGGGGGAGGTGGGTGCGCCGGTGGCTTTTTTTTTTGCTCCGCCGCCGGCTTTTTTTTTTCCCTCTGCTGCCCCCCTCACCTCCCCGATATTTCATCTTTGTCATCTGGTCACCCTAAATTAAAGTCACAGAAAATCAAGGAAACTTAAGGCCACCAGTTCAGCCACCCAATCTGGCATGCAATCTCTATTATTATTATTTAGTATTTGTCTTACTGAAGTACCTAGGAGCATAGGTGCCAACTCCGTGGGTGCTCCAGAGCTGCAGCACCCACTGAAAACAATTATTAGGTGCTTAGCACCGACTGGCAGCCTGCTCCCTCCCCCTCCCCAGTGCCTCCTCCCCTCTGGAGGCCGCACTGATCAATTCCTCCACTGCCTCCCAGTTCCTCCCACCCACCGCAATCAACTGTTTCGCAGTGTGCAGGAGGTGCTGGGAGGGAGAGGAACCAGCAGGGACAGGGCGCGTGCAGGAGAGGGGGCGGAACTGGGCAGGAAGATGTGGGGTGGGCGTGGGGACTTGGGAGAAGGAGTAGGGTGGGGGCAGGATCTGGGGCGGAGCAGGGACGGGAAGAGGCAGGATGAGGGTGGACAAATAACATTCACCAAATACATCATGCAGCAAATAGTGTCATATTTTGTCAAATAATGTATTAAACTAATATTTTTGCTAGTTGGTTAAATTCTATTAGTCCAATACATTCTGTGATAGTGCTGGCAATATTTATATAATGAACTAGTTGAATATTTTTTTCTACTACCTTTGAGCAACTTTCTTAACATTTCACACACAACCTTTCTGCCAGAAGAATGACATTAATTCCAACTCACCTCCAGTCCATATATTTCCACCATCCTCTTACTGTTAGTACACTGTTGTCTTCAAAAAAGTAAAACTTTATTCCTTTTTTATATTTTTATCATCATCAATTATTGTTTGTATTACAGTAACATCCAACCACATTCAGCGCTTCACTGTACACACATAATATGAGACATTCCGTACCCCAGAGCATTTGCAGTATAAGGGTGACCTGATCTGCAGCAATGCACATAGCTCTTGCATTAACTGGGATGTAAAATTGGTCTACTGCTGCATCAATATTTCCTGGGGTTTCCCTACCCATGAAAAGAAGTTCTTGACTTCTGAGGCAACCACTGATGCCTTTGTGTAATACAGCAGGATAGCCTCCCGGTACTTGGTAGAGTAATTTACAAGTATAAGGATGTACTGATGGACCACCATGCTGTTCTCCAGGAGTCCTATCAGGTCCATCCCAATCTGCTTGAAGGGACTTTCTGTCAGTGGGAATGGAATCGGGGGACTTCTGTTACACCCTTTGGGATAGCCAATTGGCACTATAGGTAAGTGTGATGGGGTGTACAAACCCCACACTGAGCAACAAGGAGTTAAAGGATTATTTTGGGCTAAAACAGCCCTGCCCCGCCCTGACACACCTGCAGCAAATGCTCCATTAACTGGAGGAATTAAAGGCAGGGAATAAGCTTATTTTGGTGGCAGCGCTGGAGATGAGCAGACCTGCAGCCCACAGCTCCAGCAGAGCAGAGCAGAGGGAAGCCTAAAGACTCTGACACGCTGCCTAATGGGGCCCGCTTTGAGGGAAGAGAGGACCCACCCCATAGACAACCAGAGAGGAAATATCCTGTGACCTTGGACACTGATAACTCTCTCTTACTTCTTTTGGTTTGGATTTCCCCACCAGATGAAGGCCTTGGACTGAGCTGACCCCGGGGGTGGGGAAGGAGGAGACAAGAGGCAGAGGTCCAGGGAGGACAGCCTTAAACAGCCTTGGTTGCCAGATTACTGGTAGCCCAAAGGGCCATGGGTCAGAGCCCAGTGCAGTGGGATGGCCCGGGCTCCCATCCCCACAACCTCTTGGCAGTCTGGGGTTGTGGCTGTGACTACTAGGCCACGCTTCACAACCAGACTGCGTGTGAGGACCATTACAATAGGACACATAGAAGTTTCTGACTTCTTTGTGGATGCTGGACCACTAGAAACAGGCCAATAATCAGGACAGGGTCTTCTCCTACTTAGTGCCTGGCACAAGGGAGGTCATATGCCAGATGGAGTGCCAGGCAGAACAGTTGTGGCACCAGTAGTCGAGTTCTTACTGTGTCTCTTTGTCACAAACAATACAGAGACATTCATCATGGAATATAAAAGAGGGACACTAGCTAAGCTGTGGTGGGGACAGGGGGTCAGCTACCTCATCATTCATGGAGGCAATTTGATTGTTTGCAGACAATATCTGTGTCACATTAGGGGTTCTGGGTCCAGGAGCAGCAGTCCATCTGCTATTTTCTCCATGTGGGGCTTGGATATTGACCTGTGGCCTTGAACTCCCTTCAAGGGGGGTCTTCTGGTTCTCCTAATCCAGCTAGTTGTTCTGGTCCAGGGCCTGCACAACATGATGGGGCTGGGTTAGCAGTCTCAGTATCTGATTTCCCTAGCTCACACGTGATCTCTCAAAAGTTTTGCCAGACCCAACCAATAATGTCAGGCCAGGGTCGTTGATAAAAACACCATGAGGGCCTCTGTTAGTGGTAGCTATCTTTTAGGATATACCGTCACGTCTCCATGGATGCACTAAAGAAAAACTATCTCACCTGGGGCTCCTTTTGCCCCTGCCAGGCAAGACCCCACCAAGGTCTGGGTACATCCTCAATCCAATAGACCTTTCACCCAAGAGCTATTTGGCTGGTACTTTCATCCAGGCTCAGCTCTCTGTTGGCCAGAGCGAGGCATACACACATTCCATAAAAGGAGCCGGATTGTTACCAAAGCCCTGTTTTTCATGTGGAGGTGAACCTCAATGGTGGGGAGAATTCTATGATTCTATCTAGCCTGACCCTTTGTGTTCATGTGACCAGGAACCGACTGTCTTGATTCACTTCTGCTCTGGGCATCATTAGTCGGTCACTGAGATCTGCCTGCGGGCAGGATAGTCGTTCCAAGCACCATGAGATTGGAGATGAGGACCCTTGTCTCTGACTGGTGAAGAGAGATCTCCCTTGACTGGGTCTTATGTCAGGTTTGGCCAATCTCTTAGCCCTGTAGTTCCCTCAAGTGCCATTCCTGAGGACTCCTTGGTGGCTATAAAGCCCTCCATTAGCTGCACTACTTTATCTCTGGGTGATGTCTCAATACTCATTTTCCCTCTCCACCTGGGAGTATTTGCATAAATTATTCAACAAGGACTAATTCTGCCACCTGGGATCTTGTTGGTTCCTCTCTCCGCTTTTGAGCTGCTCCCTGTGAGGTATTCTTCCCCTGGAAGTGATGGCAGTTAGGATATGAGTGCCTGCATTCCCCACCATTTGTAGTACATTATGCCACTCTGGCTGTTCCTTGGGGAGAAGGATGGCACTGCTTTAGTCTTGGAATCTGGGGCATTGCCCTCAAACTATGCTGTTTGAGTCACCTTCCCCTTTTATGGGTGGTATGGGGCGGTTGTATGCATGCATGCATGCATGGTAAGTAGCCCAAACGAAAAGGGGCAGGAAGATTCTGCAGCCCACGAAAGGAAAAGACCAGGGTCTTTGGAAAGCCAATGGAGAAAGCAAAAGACAAAACAAACTGGCTTCTCCTTTCTGAGAGGATCTGGGCAGCCAAGGCTCTCAAGTAGTTTCCCCAGTCAGAAATCCTTTCTTCCAGGGCTATGGGAGCTCTGAGTTCAGAGTGCTGCCCCAAACTGAGCATAGATTAATCCTTTTACGCCCTGCCCCCTTCCAGGCTTGACATGCCTTACAGGTACAGGTAGGGGCTGACTGTGCCCAGAAGAGCTCTTTAACGCTTTCCTGACTGGGGTGGGGATTTGCCCCACCAAAGGAGAGACAAGACCGCCACTCCACCACACCCTATTTTCCAATAATATAAGATATATTAAGGGACCTTATTCCAATGGCATTAATTATAATGGCCCCCTGCAGTTTTAACATATGCCAAGGCCAGGTAGATGAAGATCCAGGGAGACGCTATTAGCTCCCTGTGTCCATTTTCTCCCCTCCACTGCACGTGAGCTCTGCTTAGGTACACATAGAGATTCTGTTCCTATATATTTTGTAATTTTCTTTTTTGACACTTTATTAAATCAACATAACAAGAATAGAAACTTATCCATAGCAATATATTAAAAAAAAACCCACAAAACAGGGGCCTGATTCATGCATTATCTACTACGGCTAGCCGTGAATCTTATCTTTAAAATAAATGTACTTACTCTTACTGCAGTCTGTGATCAGTTCATGTTTGAGCTCAAGACAACCACATAAAGAACGTGTGCTACAATAAATATTTGGAAGGCATGAACATAGAGATCAAATGCCATAACATACTATACCACCGGGAACACATGCCCAAACACTGTTGGTATAAAAAGTGCATTTATATGGTGCAGCTGGCTAGAGATAATACCTTTGTAATTTACAAGCTTACAGCATTTGGTTTTCTGCTGTCAGAAGATTTTCAGACAGACATCATTTGGAGATTTTTACTTGACAATGTGCCTCTTACAGTCAGTGCCCATAACATCCTCATTTAGGCCTAGTTTACATACACCATTGTACTGTTTTAATTAAAGGAGCGATTTTTATGTCAATTTACTTAAACCAGTTTAAATCTGATTTATATAATTTTAGCTTGCTGTAGTAAATGTACAGGCACATGCTAAACTGATATAACCAATTTTAAACTGGTATGAGAGCCCATAAGTTGCATGGGTTTAATTACACCAATTTAAATTAAATAAGTGCTACTTCTGTGAGCATTTCTTCACTGCGGGGTGAGCTTGGCACGCGCATCTAGGAATGTGGCCTCTTGCATCCAAAAGTTCTGCAGCCACTGCTCATCATCACAAGCCTGCATTATGGCGTGATCCCACTAGGCAGTGTTCATTTCTTGGGCACAGGAGTGGTGCAGCTGCTCCATCAATGCCACCAACAATCTTGAATTGGTTCTCGCTATATCCCACAGTAAGCTGCCCTCCAGCAAATCGTCATGTTCCCAGTGGCTCTTCTTTCAGCTCTGCAAATAGCAGAGGATATTGCATCCTGTACTTGAATGCTTATGACAGTAGTGCAGAGTTGTGCAGGCTCCATGCTGTTCCTCTGGCTGTGAGCAGTGGTCTCTCAGCTTTTGAGACAATGGACAGTGAAGAAGACTGAGCAGGTTCATGGGATTTTTTAAAAAGGTTCAAAAGTTATTGGATATAGATGAATTTATGGGATGGAAACAGTTGCATGTTGTGAAGTAGAGTCCTTCTCTCAGTCACACCTGGACGACATGTTTCTGCCCCACCATGCTAGGAGCCAAGTATGAAATATACTAACTCTTGCGGCTTTATGCCAACGTAACCTACATTGGCCAAAGCTTGTGGTGTAGACATGCCCAAAAGTTTTACAAAGGGACACAAGAGAAAAGGGGGAAAGAACAATGGGATAGCCTTCAACAAGCAGAGTGGATGACCACTCTCCGGGCTTGTCTACACACATAGGGTATATCCTCACTGCAGAGTTAACTAAGGTGATTGGCACCTGGGTCTGAGCACCCAAATTAGCCTAGCTCAGGTCTGAGCAGCCATACTGCAAAGCTATATCTGAGTTACTGTGTCCTTATTGGTGCTGCACTCACCTGTGATGATCACTAGAACTTCTGGAGTCATATCCATAGATCTTTGTGTTGCAATAAACTGAGCCACTTTATGATTCTTTCCCAGAGAATTGTGGGAGAACTTGTCCTTCTGAGCACATGGGGCAATTGTGGGAAGGCATTTGAAGACTATCGGCACTGAAGTTTCCTCACTGGAAAGTGGGAAGATTACTAACCCACGTGAAAGCAGAACCCGGCCTCTAACCAAAACCCCAGCCATAGTAACTGGTACAGGGCAGGTTGAGAGCACCATTTAACTCATATGAGAGACTGCTGTGTGTGGACTGGTGGTGAGTTATAGCTAACATCCAATTAAGAACTCAGGTTAACTCTGTCCCTCCTGGGGAGGGACGCCAGAATGGGAGCTGCGCTGACAGTGAAGAAGCAAATGGCAATTGCACTTGCAACTCCAGATTGCTACCGTCAGTGGGAAACCATTTTGAAGTTGGAAAATCTACTGTATGGGCCATTATAATGCTAGTGTGCAGTGCCATTAATCATCTCTTGCTGTGCAGGACTGTCCCTCTCTGCAACATGCAGGACATAGTGGATGGATTTGCAGCAATGAGGTTCCTGAACTGCAGTGGAGTGATAGCACACATATCCTTATTCTGGCACAACACCACTTTGCCACCAACAGAAAGTACTACTTTTCTATGGTTAAACAAACATTGGTGGATCACCAGGGATGCGTCACCAATATCACTGTGGGCTAGTCAGGGAAGGTGCATGATGCTCACATTTTTAAGAACACAGGACTGTTCATAAAACTCCAAGCAGATACTTTCTTTCCTGACCAATAGATTACCATTACCGATGTTGAAATGCCAATAGTGATCTTGGGGGACTCAGCCTACTCCTCGTTCCCCTGGCTCATAAAGCCATACACCGGCTGCCTGGACAGCACCAAGAAAAGATTCAATTACCAACTCAGCAGGTGCAGAATGACAGTTGAATGTGCTTTTGGTAAATTAAAGGCACACCGATCCTGTTTACTCACAAGATTGGATCTCAGTGGGAAAAAAAAATCGCAATGGTAATATCTGCCTGCTCTGTCCTGCATAGTATCTGTGAAGCAAAGAGGGAAAAGTTGCTGCCAGGGTAGAGGTAGAGCGGCTGTCTGCTGAGTATGAACAGCCAGACAGAAGGACTACAAGAAGCTCAATGTGGAGCTATACAGTTTGGGGGGGACCTGAAAGAGCAGGTTAACAGCGAGACACAATAATGCGTTGTGGTGTACTGTGCTTTCCCTGGCCCTGCTGTTTTGGGGCCTGTTAAGAATTGTATGGTGCTTGGTGCACATCTATGAATATAACACTGCCAGTGCACTTACTAATTTTGTGTTGCTTACTGTACATTTATGATTATTACACTGTGTTTGTCACTGATCCTATGAGTTTTTACAATGTCACAAGTGAGTGGGTGCTTTCAGTATCGCTAAACATTCTGCAGCATATGTTGTGAACTAATAAAGATGAATTATTTTCCAAATAATAGAATTTTATTGAATAACAAAACCAGTGCAAAGAAAACTCTCTAATTTAAAAGCAAAAACATTAAAAATGAAATAAATTAATGGAACAGAATTTTACAAGGGGCAAGAACATTTATATCCATTTTAGCTACACACAGCTTTCACAGTTGGTGTATGTGAACCTATGGTTGTCCTTAGTATCCCCCAATGTGGCGTGGTAGGGGTAGGGATGTGGCCACCTGGAATGTTGCGGGGAGGTGTAGGGAAGTTCACCGTGGACTGCAAAGGGAGGCGAGTCTGTGACTGTTGAAACTGTATGTCCACAACAATCTGCAGCATCTGTGTTTACTACTTGAGAAGCCCCATTATGTCCTACATAAGAATGGCCATACTGGGTCAGACCAATGGTCCATCTAGCCCAGTATCTTTTCTTCCAATGTCAGATGCTTCAGAGGGAATGAGCATCCAGTCCCAGAATCTGGCAGTCAGAAGCTTAGGGACATCCAGAGCATAGGGTTGTGTCCCTAGTATTCTTGGCCAATATCCATTCATGGACCTATCTTCCATGAGTTTATCTAATTCTTTTTTTAACCCAGTTACACTTTTGGCCTTCAAAACATACCCTAGCAATGTGTTCCACAGATTGACTGTGCAATGTGTGAACAAGTACTTCTTATTTGAGTAGTGTCCCTATGGGTGCTCTACTGTAAGTGTATCTGCACCCCTTTGCCTCTAATTGGAGAATTTTGGTAGCAGTGTCCATTTGGCCTGCACATGTGCTCTCCCTCCCTCCTGGTTTGCCTCAAAGCTATCTAGTGCTGCACAAGCAAACCGCCCTTAGTTCCTTCTCATCCACCTTTGGCCTCGGAGTGAGCAGTAGTCTCTTCCTTCTTTACACTGATAGTGTTTAGTATAAGTAGTAGCTATTCTTAGAGTTTCCATTTCTTTTTAGTAGTTTAGAGTTTCCGTTTTTCAGTTTAAAAAAATCCCAACTTTTTCTTTCACTGTTTCTCACCTTTTGTTGGGAGGATTGCCCCACAGGGGCATGCCTGGTTTCTTCAGCTTCAAGAGGTACCTCTCCTGCAAGGAGGCAATCCCAATACGTCTTGTTGTGTCCAGTGCTTTGTCCTCAGAAGTTCATTTTTTGCCAACAGTTAAAGGCGAGTTCTCATAAGAACTGGGAGCTCAAGTTAAAATTTTTCCTCATGGTGGGTGCACTTCAGCCACTGACTGACCCTGGTCTGAAAGCTTCTGCAGGATGCAGATTGTACTTAGAGCCTTCAACCTCCAGAGGGGTGAAATTGCAGAAAAAGTCAATTGACTCCCCTGCAAAGCCTCTATAAAAAGGGCTCCAACCCCCCAAATCGAGTCCTTGATGATCCAGAGGGGATCCCCAGCATGCTCGGTCAACTCAGTACCAACAGCACCGACAGCGCCAAAGTGTGCCCAGAGACATCAGGGACCCTACAGTATAAGCTCTGCTGTAGTGCCTAAAGACCCAATAGGCACAGGCTCACAATGGCACTGCCCATGACAGATAAGGACAAAGACCATACTGCCCCTGAGAGATCAGCACCAATAAAACCACTCTTGGCACCGAGTGTGTCAAAGCAACTCTCATCAGAGTGTTCCACCCATAAACAACCGTCGGTACTGACAAGTCAGCACCATCACTCCTTGACGGTACCGAGTGTATCAATGGTACCGCAGGAGTTTCCTTTCTCAAGGGATCTTATGGTTGCAGAGGAACCGGAGTCCCTGATACTCAAAACTGGAATCCCAGTACTGAGAACATCTAGGTTCAGAGAAACACGAGAAGCACCGGGCCATTTACCCCCAGCACCCCAGTCAGCTCCACCCTTCTCCAGGGGGGAGTCAGACAGTGATCAGGACAACACTCTCTCCTTGGCCTCGCACCATGGCCCACCATTGCAACATTGAGGACCTTCCCAACTGCACCCATGCTCCAATTCTCAATCTTCCTGTTACAGTAATCCGTGGGCACTATTAACACTATCCAGGGGACGGATGCTCAGTATTGTCCCACCCAACAACACATAGATGCATTAAAGGCATGGGAATTCTCTTTCCCCACATCAGACTGCCCACCCCAATTTGGGAGCTCAATCTAGCTCTGAGAACCTTGACTAGACCACCTTAGAGCCAATGGCTAATTGCTCTCTGTTACTCCTTCCATGAAGACAGCATTTCTAGTGGCTATTAGCATGAAGGATAGGAGAAATAGCAGCATGGATGGCATATCTGCCATTCACAATCTTCTTTAAAAACAGTCACTTTGAGGCCATACCCCAAGTTCCTCCCCAAAGTAGCCTCCTGCTTTCATATGAATCAGCTAATCCACCTTCCCATTTTTTCCCAAAACCACATTGTGACACCAGGGAGGTGAGACAACACATGCTAGATGTTAGGAGAGCCCTAACATTTTATTTGGACAGGACTACGGATTTAGAAACTCTCCTAAACTCTTCCTTTTATTCATGGAAAGATCCAAGGGTTCTGTAATATCAGCTCAAAGACTCTCCTAATGGGTCTCTGGTTGAATTAACCACTGTAAACTGCTTCCCCCTGCAGGAAGCTGCATGCACCCCACAAGATCCATTTCTACCTCGGTCACATTTCTTAAAGATGTACCCATCTCAGAAATCTGCAGGGAAGCAACCTGGGCCTCTGCCCATACTTTGCAGAACACTATGCAATTACTTGATATCAGCTTCTGATGCCATCTTCAGCTCCACAGTACTACTGTCAATAACAGACTCCACTTCAAAGCTCCAGCCCTCTGTCGGGAATGCTGATGTGAAGTCACCTATGGTGGAGCACCCATATGGACACTACTCAAAGAAGAGGAGGAAATTACTCACCTTGTGCAGTAATGATGTTCTTCAAGATGTGTGTCCCTATGTGTGCTCCACAACCTGTCCTCCTCCCCTCTTCTTTGGAGTTCTTGAGAAGGGGCTCTGTAGTAGAAAAGGAACTGAGCGCGGTTTGCCCATGCAGCATTAGATAGCCTCGAGGCAGACCATGAGGGAGGTAGAGTACATGTGCGGGCTGAACAGACACTGCTACCAAAATTCTCCAATTAGAGGCGCAGGTGCACAGATACACCTACAGCGGAGCACCCATAGAGACTCACCTCTCGAAGAACCATCGTTACTGCACAAGGTGAGTAATTTCCTCCTTCTTTTGTTTGTTTTAAACCTGCTGCCTATTAATTTCATTGGGTGACCCCAGTTCTTGTGTTATGTGAAGGAGTAAATAGCATTTCCTTATTCACTTTCTCCACACCATTCATGATTTTATAGACCTCCTCATATTCCCCTCCACCCCTTAGTCGTCTCTTTTCCAAGTTGAACAGTTCCACTCTTTCTAATCTCTCCTCTTATGAAAGCTGTTCCATTCCCCCTAATCATTTTTGTTGCCCTTCTCTATACCTTTTCCAATTCTTTTAAATATAGTAGATAGATTAGATAGATAAAAGAATTGGAAAAGGTATAGAGAAGGGCAACAAATATATATTTATGAATATGGATTTATATAGTGACATATTTACTGTCTTATCTATCCCTTTCCTAATGGTTCTTAACATTCTGTTAGCTTTTTTGACTGCTGCTGCATATTAAGTAGATGTTTTCAGAGAACTATCCACAATGACTCCAAGATCGCTTTTTAAGTGGTAGCAGCTAATTTAGACCCTAACAGTTTGTATGTATAGTTGGAATTATGGTTGCCAATGTATATTACTTTGCACTTGTCAACATTGAATTTCATCTGCCTTTTAGTTGCCCAGTCACCCAGTTTTGTGAGATCCCTTTGTGACTCTTTGCAGTCTGCTTTAGATTTAACTATCTTGAGTAATTTTGTATAGTCTGCAAACTTTGCAACCTCACTGTTTACCATTTCTCCAGATCATTTATGAATATGTTGAACAGCACTGGTCCCAGTACAGAGGCTATTTACTTCTCTCCATTCTGAAAACTGACTATTTATTCCTACCCTTTGTGTCCTATATTTTAACCAGTTAGTGATCTATGAGAGAACCTTCCCTCTTATCCCATGACTACATATTTTGCTTAAGAGCCTTTGGTGAGGGACCTTGACAAAGGCTTTTGAAAGTCCAAGTACACTATATCAAACTTAAGTGTAGACACATGCACAACTAGGTCGATACAAGGTGGCTTATGTTGATCTAACTTTGTAATGCAGACCAGGCCTAAGTCTATTTACAATTATTTCTATACTCAGGCTAAACTCTTATTATTCAGATGTCAGCAGCCTTAATTTGCACAAATTCTACATATCTACAAATTAGGGCTGTTGATTAATCACAGTTAACTCACGCGATTAACTAAAAAAAATTAATCATGATTAATCAGTTTTAATCGCACTGTTAAACAATAAAATACCAGTTGAAATTTATTTAATATTTTGGATGTTTTTCTACATTTTCATATATATTGTATTCTGTGTTGTAATTGAAATCAGTGTATATTATTTTTATTACAAATATTTTAACTGTAAAAATGATAAACAAAAGAAACAGTATTTTTCAATTCACCTCATACGAGTACTGTAGTGCAATCTTTTTGTTGTGAAAGTACAATTTACAAATGTAGATTTTTTTTGTTACATAGCTACACTCAAAAATAAAACAATGTAAAACTTCATAGCCTACAAGTCCACTCAGTTCTACTTTTTGTTCAGTCAATCACTAAGACAAACAAGCTTGTTTACATTTATAGGAGATAATGCTGTCCTTTTCTTATTTATAATGTCACCAGAAAGGAAGAACAGGGATTTGCATGGCACGTTTGTAGCCGGCATTGCAAGATATTTACATGCCAGATATGCTAAACATTCATATGCCCCTTCATGCTTCAGCCATTATTCCAGAGGACATGCTTCCATGCTGATGACACTCGTTTAAAATAAAAGTGTTAATTAAATTTGTAATTGAACTTCTGGGGGGAGAATTGTATGTCCCCTGCTCTGTTTTACCTGCATTCTGCCATACATTTCATATTATAGCAGTCTCAAATGATGACCCAGCAGACGTTGTTCATTTTAAGAATATTTTCATTGCAGAGTTCACAAAACACAAAGAAGGTACCAATGTAAGATTTTTAAAGATAGCTACAGCACTTGACCCAACGTTTAAGAATCTGAGGTGCCTTCCAAAATCCTAGAGGGACAAGGTGTGGAACATGCTTTCAAAAGTTTTATAAGTGCAACATTTTGATGCGAAACTACAGAACCTGAACCACCATAAAAGAAAATCAACCTTTTGCTGGTGGCATCTGACTCAGATAATGAAAATGAACATGCATCCGGCTGTACTGCTTTGGATTGTTATTGAGCAGAACCCGTCATCAGCATGGATGCATGTCCTCTTGAATGGTGGTTGAAGGATGAAGGGACATATGAATCTTGAGTGCATCTGGCACATAAATATCTTGTAATGCTAGCTACAACAATGTCATACAAACTTTATTTCTCACTTCCATTTCTCACGTTCAGGTGACACTGTAAACAAGAAGTGGGCAGCATTATCTCCTGCAAATGTAAACAAACTTGTTTGTTTGCGTGATTGACTGAACAAGAAATAGGACTGAATGGACTTGCAGGCTCTAAAATTTTACATTGTTTTATTTTTGGATGCAGTTTTTTTTTACATAATTCTACATTTGTATGTTCAACTTTATCATGAAAGAGATTGCACTACAGTACTCGTATTAGGTGAATTGAAATATACTATTTCTTTTGTTTTTTTACAGTGCAAATACTTGTAATCAAAAATAAATATAAAGTGAGCACTATACACTTTGTATTCTGTGTTGTAATTGAAATCAATATATTTGAAAATGTAGAAAACATCCAAAATATTTAAATAAATTGTATTCTATTATGGTTTAACAGTGCAATTACTCACAATTTGTTTTTAATCACTCGACTACAAATCTTATCTTCTACACTTATTCTGTTAGAATGAACCATGAGTCAGATCCTCAACCAATTTACACAAGATGATGATCTGGCCCCATAATTTTAATTACAATGCCTGAAACCTAAACCAAGGATGTTTCCCCCCAGATAGCTTTGAAGGTGCATCAAAGTTTATGTACTCATATTAAAAAAGTTCTGATGAACACACAATTAAACAATATTTAGGTGTTGTCTAGTGTCTTCCTAAAACAAAGGCTTCCCTATCTCCATGCTGTAGCTGTGGCTAAACACACAGCTCTCTTTGTGGAGGGCCTGTTACCCTTTCAATCACTTGTTTACTTGAGGCAGAGTTTGTATCTCCAGGCTGAGGAGACAGTTTATCAATCACCTGAATATATATTTTATAGAAATAAGTACATTTATTATCATGTATCTATATCAAATAGATTCCTGTAATAATTATAATTTATATTTGACAATTTATGCACCAAGCCTACATGTGAGTAATTTAACTCATGGGAATAAAGTTATTTAATTGCTAAGTGTTTGCAGGATCAGGCCTTAAATTGCCACAGCCTGGCTTGGTCCAATGCTAGCTGTTTTAGAGACTGAACAGCAGAATGTGCAAACTTGATTCTCTGTTGCGATTACCACCATGGTGCATGTGAGCTCCCCTGGCTCACTGGGAGAGTTAAAGAACCAGAGCTGCTCACAACACCTAAGTCTTCCAGCTAAGGCTATGTTTTCAGTGCATGTGAAGTACAGGGTAAGCAATCACAGGATAAATTAATCCATGGTAGCCTAACCTACAATACTGTAACCACATTTCTGTGCTGTCATGCACCCCACATGACTGGTGCTGTTTCTGGCTGTAACAAGCAATGCAGCTATCTGGAATCATATCCCAAGATTCATAGCTCTACAACTCACTTTGTCACTCTCTGCTCACATTTACAGGATGTTATGGGGGAACTTGTCTGCCCACTCTAGGGACTGTGGGAGGAAATGGTCTAAGCCTGTGAAAATAATTTTTAGCAAGACCAACCAAATGTGGTGGTGTACTGTTACATTCTGAAGGTATGGATCCCACTTTCCCTAATAACCTGGGCTGACAGCTGCTGCTTTTTATGGAGGCAATGTTTTTTTACCACACCTAATGCATTCCAGTGCATTCCAATCACCTTCCAGGTTCAACACTGACATCCAGTCTTCCCTTCAAGGAAACCCTACTGCACTAAATCAGAAACTGTCCAGCACTCAATAAAGCCTCTATCTCTTAATTTGCTATTAATAATAAATTGGGTGTGGCCATGACTTAGGATACAGATGACTACTACATGCAAAATATCCAACCCAAGGACACCACAAAGTGTATGAAATTAAATAGGAATCATGTGATGCAATACTCCTTAACTGCCTCAGTTTCCCCACTTTCAGCCAGGGTCTGTGCCATAGCAACAGTGAGCAATTTCACAGTTTCTCCAATCTCAGTCCTCAGTTTTGGTTGGGATCTTAGCTTCAGTTACCCCACTTTCAGCTGACATTTTAGCCACATCAACAATGAGCTATGCCTCAGTTTCCCCAGTTCCAACCTGGGTCTTAGCTGCAGCAACTTTAAGCTGTGCCTCAAACTCCCTTGTAAGGGAAGGCAGTTAGATCACCACTATTGGATTTGGTTAGGCTTCCTCCCATCTCCACTCCATCAGAGATATCTGCATGAAGTAGCAATTCCTATTTAAACCTGCCTCGCTGAAAACTGGGACTGTTAGTTGCACTGGTACTCACCACACCATCCACCCTCTAGAGCAGTGATGGGCAACCTGCGGCCCGCGGCTCCCATTGGCTGAGAACGGTGAACTGCGGTCACTGGGAGCTGCGGTCGGACATGCAAATGTAAACAAACAGTCTGGCGGCCCACCAGCAGCTTGACGTGATGGGCCACATGTGACCCACTGGCTGCAGGTTGCTCACCACTGCTCTAGACCATGCAGGAGGAGCCAACTCAATAGCCTTGGCCTCTGTCTGCTCCTTCTCTGAGTTGGATCAAAAGTATTTGATCTGTAACATTCTGCCTGCTAGGAAGATCCATAGTCTGTTGGCTGCTGATCACATCCCAGTGGCCAGCAGGGTACTGAAGGGGTTGCTTGCCTACCCCTTAATTTCTGGACACTAAGACCTGGGAAACTCTAGATTGATGATTCCATCCCTGGGAATGTCCCTCCCATATTCTTTGTGTACCTCACAGCTCTGTCATGGGGCAAGAGTCCAGTAAACCGCCTTGCCTCCCCTCCCCTGGGCCACTCATTTATGACTCTGTCATAGGGGCAGGGCCGGTGCAAGAAAGTTTCGTGCCTTAGGTGAAACTTCCACCTTGCACCTCACCCCCAGCCTTGAGGCAGCTCCCCACCCACCCATCACCCTGAGGCGCCCCTCCCGTGGCAGCTTCCCACCCCAGTTCACCTCTGCTCCGCCTCCTCCCCAAGCATGCCGCCCCCGCTCTAATTCTCCTCCCCTCCCAGGCTTGTGGCGCCAAACAGTGGATTGGCGCCGCAAGCCTGGGAGGTGGGAGAAGTGGAGCAGCGACGGCTTGCTCGGGGAGGGGGCGTGGCAGAGGTGAGATGGGGTGGGGAGCCCTGCAGCAGCTCCCACCCCGCCCTATGGAATCCCCCCCTGCGGCAGCTCCTCACCCCCCCGGCCTGGGGAGTCGTGCAGCAGCTCCCCACCCCAGCTCACCTCTGCTCCGCCTCCTCCACGAGCACGCCGCCCCCGCTCTAATTCTCCTCCCCTCCCAGGCTTGCGGCGCCAAACAGCTGATTGGTGCCGCAAGCCTGGGAGGCAGGAGAAATGGAGTGGCCGCTGCGCTGGGAGAGGGAGTCTGAGCCGCATGTGTCAGCGCGCTGCTGGCCAGCCCAGGAATGCTGTAAAAAAAAATTGGGGGCACCGGTTTTTGGCACCCCCAAATCTTGGCGCCCTAGGCAACCGCCTAGTTTGCCTTAATGGTAGCACCGGCCCCGCATAGGGGAGAGTCCAGACAGCTCCCTGCCCCCACTATGAGTCACATGTCTGGTCAGGGGGCTTGTAGGAAGTGATTAGAAGATCAGCATGTCTCAGTTGTTGTGGCTGCACTTCTTCATTGCAGTTGTGTTGGAGAGTAGCAATATGCATTAACATCTACCCCAGGCCTGTATCTCAGGGAGGGGTGACTATTTCACTGTGTAGTACTGAAAGAGGCATGCGGATGTGTGAATGTGGAGCATATTAAGGGAATAACCTGGGGCTGAGTCTGAGTTAAGTTTGCAGTGAAAACAAGCCCTATAAGTGCTACATAAAAGCTAGCACTTAAAAAACCACATTTCTCAGAAATTGTCCTGGCTCTATGTCAAAATAAAATACAGTTTTGGTCTTGGATATGTTCCAAAACACATTTGAGGTGCTAAAAATAACAAACACTGCTGAGATTTGCACCAATATTATTCTCAATACCCTTCACAAGTGGGTCTATTTTCTTTAAGAATACTTTTTGATACTGTCTCACGTGACCATCTCATAAACATACTAGGGAAATATAACTTAGAAGGAGCTTCTATAAGGTGAGTGCATAACTGGTTGGAAAACCGTTTCTAGAGAATAGTGATCAGGGTTCACAGTCAAGCTGGAAAGGCATATCAAGTGGAGTCCAGGAAAGATCAGTTCTGGGTCCAGTTCTATTCAATATCTTTATCAGTGATTTAGATAATGGCATAGAGAGTATACTTATAAAGTTTGTGGATGATACCAAGCTGGGAGGGAGGTGCTCTGGAGGATAGGATTAAAATTCAAAATGATCTGGACAAACTGGAGAAATGGTCTGAAGTAACTATGATGAAATTCAATAAGGATAAATACAAAGTACTTCACTTATGAAGGAACAATCAGTTGCACACATACAAAATGGGAAATGACTGCCTAGGAAGGAGTACTGCGGAAAGGGACCTGGGCCTCATAGTGGATCACAAGTTAAATATGACTCAACAGTGTAACACTGTTGCAAAAAAAGTAAACATAATTCTGGGATGTATTAGCAGGAGTGCCGTAAAGCAAGACACAAGAAGTAATTCTTCCACTCTATTCCACGCTGATTAGGCTTCAACTGGAGTATTGTGTTCAGTTCTGGATGCCACATTTCAGGAAAGATGTGGACTAATTGGAGAAAGTCCAGAGAAGAGCAACAAAAATTATTAAAGGTCTAGGAAACATGACCTATGAGGGAAAATTTAAAAAACTGGGTTTGTTTAGTCTGGAGAAGACTGAGAGGGGACATGATAACAGTTTTCAAGTACATAGAACGTTGTTACAAGGAAGAGGGAGAAAAATTATTCTCTTTAATCTCTTAGGACAAGAAGCAACGGGCTTAAATTGCAGCAAGGGAGGTTTAGGTTGGACATTAGGAAAAATTCCTAATTGTCAGGGTGGATAAAAACTGGAATAAATTGCCTAGGTAGGTTGTGGAATCTCCGTCATTGGAGATTTTTAAGAGCAGGTTAAACAAACACCTGTCAGGGATGGTCTAGATAATACTTAGTCCTGCCATGAGTCTCAAGGTCCCTTCCAGTCCTACGGTTCTAGGATTTCTATTATTTAAAATTATTAATACAACCCTCCCAGCAGGCTTATGTGTTACTTTGTAGTCCTAATAAATAGTTTAAATTTATTTATTTTAATTGCACAGTAAGTGGGCCTAACTGGTCATCTGTACACTGAGGGCAGTATATGATATATGTGCTCTTCTTTTTGGCTGTCAGTGTGTGTTAACATGCAAATTCCCTGGCTCCCAAAACTACCATATATACAGGATTATTGATTATGTTCTTCTGCAGTCTGTGTAGGCAAGAAGGTCAGTTTACAGCACATATGACCTACAGTGGCCAAGTTTCCTTGAATGCATTTACTCTGACTTTTTATTTAACTGCAGACCATGAATACTACTGAAATTATGAGTTCTTCCACATTTTATATCATGACTAAATATTCAGGTCCAGATATCCAGCTGGTGTAAATCAGTGTAACTCCATTGACTTCTAAATATAACATAGGTTCAGTTCTGGAAGCACTCACTATTAAGTGTAGGGTACAATTTTCAAAAGTATCCAAGTGACACAAGCCATAGTGACGAGTCCCAATTGTGGTGCTTAGTACTGGGAATACTCGTACTGTTTCCAATTGACTTCAAAGGGACTACTCATGGTAGTAAACACTGTACCAGCAGTAAGTATGTGTAGCCTCGGGTCCTTAATTTGAAATTGCTTTTGTCTTCTGTTAAAAACAGATACAATGTTTCTTACACTATTTCAAACAGAATAGCTGTTATCAATCTAGCAGCTATTTTTGCTAGTTCCTTCCTTATTCTCCCTGCCAAGGAAAATTCTGTCAAGTTGTAAAATCTATCAAAGGTGAGTGCATAAGGATTTGGTTTGATACTGACCATAACTACTCTTTTACAGTATCTATCTAAGGCAAATCCTCACATTTTTATAGTTACTTAGAAATAAGGGAGAAAGATCTGGTTTGTTTTGACTGCAGTAGCACATTCCATGCCCTGTAATTGTAACCCACACACCTGCTGGGTTTGGTGTTCTGTCCCATGTAGTGGCACCAAGACCACTTAAAGAGGGAGAGTTAAATGAGTCTGTCTAACAGCCAGTTGGCTTTTAGCTTATGCTGTAGAGGCTCATGCACTAAGCTCCAGAGGTCCCTGGTTCAATCCAGGGTCTGTTGGCGTTACACAATCAGGTAAGGCTAGATAGTGACTGGCACTAATGCTGCCATGCAGGGAGTAGTCAGAATCCCTTGACCCTTGTGTGGCTATGGAGAGGGTTCCCTGGATCTCAGCACCAAGTGCTCATGGGAGTACAAGGACTGCATTAGAGATGCAAGTGTGTGGGAAGTAGGCAGAGCTCTTAGCTCTTTCCCTCTCTCACCCATATGCTAACCCCACGGAAGCTGAAGGATGTTTCTGAGGCACAATGCTTCCTCCCCCGTGCATCTCCTGTGGTGGTGTTGCCTCTCCAATTCTTCCTTCTCACAGCTGCACCTGAATGGCACAACCTATCTCTATAAATATACAAAAGCAGCAACAGAAACTGGAGCTCTGATTATAGTCAAATAATGTTCAACAAGCTCTTTCAGTGAACAAGTTAGAACAGGGATCGGCAACCTTTGGCAGGTGGTCCATCAGGGAAATCCACTGGCGGACCAGGACAGGTTGTTTACGTGCAGCGTCCGCAGGTTCGGCCAATCGCAGCTCTTACTGGCCGCAGTTCGCCGTTCCAGGCTAACCCAATTGAAATCAGTGGAGTTATACTAACATAACACTGAAATAACATAGTGGTGAATCAGGCCTCTTGTATACACCTCTACCCTGATATAATGCGACCCGATATAACACAAATATGTATATAATGTGGTAAAGCAGTGCTCCGGGGGTGGCGGGGCTGCGCACTCTAGTGGATCAAAGCAAGTTCGATATAATGCGGTTTCACCTATAACGCGGTAAGATTTTTTGGTTTCCGCGGACAGCGCTGTATCGAGGTAGAGGTGTATTTCAAAACTGCAGTTGTGTTAACTTTTATCATCATAGCCAATACAGTATGTATACTTCATGATAGTAACGACAGATATGTATGCCCATTACAGTACTAACAAGTGTAAATAAAATACTTTCTGAGAAGAATAAAAATACTATTCTTCACAGGATCTGAAAACACTGCATTTATCACAGTAGTATCCTATTTAAACATAAGTTTGAACAAGTAAATTGGGGGAGGAGGACATACCCAAGGTAACATAAATATTGTTATCAAACACAATAGGGGACTCTGGCTTACAGTGAGACTTGGCACTTAGTATATATATATCTTTTATCACTTAGGATGAATCAAAATAAAAATCTGAGATTCTTGGGACTAACACTGGTTTATATTGCTGAAATCTCTATCCACAGACACAAATCATACTAGTTTTCTTTTCATCTCCACCTAAACTAAATGTTTCTTAAATAATCATCTTCCACAAGGGCATAGAAAAAGTTGTACAATCAGATGTGGAAGAATTAGAGGGGAGGGATAGCTCAGTGGTTTGAGCATTAGCCTCCTACACCCAGGGTTATGAGCTCAATCCTTAAGGGGGCCATTTAGGGATCTGGGGCAAAGATCTGTCTGGGGATTGGTCCTGCTTTGAGCAAGGGGTTGGACTCAATGACCTCCTGATGTTCCTTCCAACCCTGATATTCTATGATTAATTTTTTATATCTATTTTTTAAAGTTCTTTTTATTATAGCATGTGCAGAAACAATAATAAATCTAGTATCACAAATAATCCCTCCAAAGTTCACAGAATTTCATATTAGGTACAGTATTTTAAAGTTATCTAACAAATGCTGCTTATCTCTCCTCTCTGCACTGGTTCCCACTGAGTTCAGTGTCCATCTATCTTTATATTCAAAATCTTTTATACGATTGTTCCTTGCTGAGTGGTCTTCTTTACCTTTGCAATCATGTCCTCCCACAACAGCTATATTTCACAGAAATAATGAAACTGTTGAAGGTTGTGGCGATGTTTTTGAATGCGGGAAACAGAACTCTCATAGGACCTAGACACAGAGGATGAAATCCTGGCCTCACTGAAGTCAATGAAAATTTCTCTGTTGACTTCAATGGGGCTAGGATTTCACCTAAAATATGGATCTCACTCTGGCAAAAAATATATAAAAAAGAACACATTCTCTCACACACACAAGAAGGTCTCTAGTGTCAAGCAACATTTCTTTAGTAGTGGTCAGATTATTGCATATTCTAGGATAGGTGGTAAATTCCTCTAATCAAAAGTGTTGACAGTATGTCTTCGTGGGAGTTTCAAATTGTCTACTCTCTCTTACTATCCAGAATGGCAGCAGACAGAATCACAAACAGTGGCCATGATTTCTATCAAATTTTCCTAGACTTCTGTTTGTGTGAATAGGCCAAAAACTTGGAAGGAGGGTATTGTGGTCTCGTTCTGAATTTGTTGTTCATTCTGGTCGATGAGGCCATCCCAGATACAAATGATCAATTCTATTAAATAAGATAGTTCCTTGCTGTAAGTGCTGTGTTTTGGGGTTGAGTGGAGCCAGTTTGAGTATATAAAGTGTTTTGTCACCCAGAGAAGTTCTGTCAGTTGTGACTTTGCTGCCTCTATGACAAGGGATTGGTAGGCTCTCTTTGTCTCCTTCATGGCCTTGGCACAGGTTTGTAGACAGGTTTTCTTCCCAGTTTTTCTATTCCAGGTCATCCAAGAGCAATATCAATCAATATGGACCATGGTACTTTGATGATCAGATCCTCAGCTGGTATAAATTGGCATAGCTCTAGTAAAGTTAGTGATTTACACCAGCTGAGGACAGTGGCACCAGAAGGATTGTGGAAGTATGGGGTGGGAGCAGGGCAAGCAACCAAAACAGCCCAAATTTGACTGGCATTATGACCCTCACTGCACCCCTGCCAAGTTCAGGTTCTCAAATGTGGGGGGCATGGCCCCCCCTGTTTAAAAAGTGTGTGCAAGGGGGAATGGTCCTTTGTCCCTCTCCCCTTCCATTTCCGTTGCCCATGACTGAGACTATGGCTCAGAGTGTACAGCAGTAGTCAGAGACTGGCTATTATACTTTACTGATTCTTCTACTCCTTGGCCTCTTGGTTGGGCAGGGTCTGCTATAAGTAGATTTTGGAACTTAGCTGGGTCTAATGGTTTCAGGAACAGATCGTGGTATTGCTTTTCTTTAGCCTTGCTATGGGGAAATTTATTATTTCTGCCTCAAGGAGGAAATAGCCTGATCATTAAAGGGAGATTTTTATTTATTTTACTTAATTTTTATGTCCACACCAAGCCCAAAGATCTAGTCCAGGATGTTGTCAGTTGAGTGGGTGGGTCTGGAAATTACTTGTGAGGAAACTAATGTGAAAAGTCTGGATAGGGAGTTTTGATCAATGCTGAAATCTCCTAAAATGATGAGTCCTGCAAACTCTACCACCATGTCAAACAGTGCCTCTTATCAGTTTCCCTGGCAAGCCTTTGGTGTCTGGGATTTACTAATTAGCAGCATGTCCAGGTTAGGCTTAAAAGCAAATATACAGCAAACTATCATCATAATCAGCAACAAGAATGATTAAAGGTCTTGAGAACATGACCTATGAAGGAAGGCTGAAAGAATTGGGTTTGTTTAATTTGGAAAAGAGAAGACTGAGAGGGGACATGATAGCAGTTTTCAGGTATCTAAAAGGGTATCATAAGGAGGAGGGAGAAAACTTGTTCACCTTAGCCTCTAAGGATAGAACAAGAAGCAATGGGCATAAACTGCAGCAAGGGAGGTTTAGGTTGGACATTAGGAAAAAGTTCCTAACTGTCAGGGTGGTTAAACACTGAAATAAATTGCCTAGGGAGGTTGTGAAATCTCCATCTCTAGAGATATTTAAGAGTAGGTTAGATAAATGTCTATCAGGGATGGTCTAGACAGTATTTGGTCCTGCCATGAGGGGAGGGGACTGGACTCGATGACCTCTCGAGGTTCCTTCCAGTCCTAGAATCTATGAATCTGAATCAACCAGAGTATATCTACAATCGAAGCACTACAAATTAAATCTATGGGGACTGATGTTTTGACTACACTTCATTCAGAAAATCTGTGGCCCAAATTCTGCTCCCAAACATGAACATGCAACTCCTGTTTGAATTCAGAACTATAAAGCCTGATCTTGCCGCCATTATTAAGGACTTAATCATGTAGAGTGATTTGCATGGAAGCATATATTGAAGGGTATTCTGCTCTGCTCTATTTGATAGTGTGAAATATCTTCTCTTTATTTATAACAAATCAAAGTAGTCCTTAAAATTGTAAATTGTCCCCTGCTCAAAATTTGGATTAATTTTCTGAATCTTTGGAGGACAAAAGTAATTCAAAGATCTTTGTAACTGAATATTTAATTGTAGGTACAAAATTTTGTGCTATTTACAAAAGAATCTTTATCTAATTGCCAAAATATTCATTAATTTTATCTTGTGGACACTGAAATCCAGTGGTCAATTACACTCCTTTTGGATGTAGGCATCTATGCTAGTGGATTTGAATCCAGAATATTTAGGATATGTGAACAGGACCTAAGCAGGGGTTGTAAAATTTCTGTAGATTTTGTAGAAAGAGTAAAGAGAAAATAAAACATATTTTAAATTCAATAATCACAATATATTTCACTGTACCAGACCTTTACAATCTTTTATTTTTGTGTTATGGCTTTTAAAATAGTCTCCACACCTCTCAGCTCAGAATCACAAAGAGCAAACTGCAGCCAAACTCTTGTGTGTAGTCCCTTTGCCTTGGGACTACGCATTTGAATAAGGGCTGCAGTATCAAGTTTTGGTTGCAGAATCAGGCCCTTAGCTTCACAACAGCATTTCCATCTGCATTTTACAGACTGGAAAACTGAAGTCTAGGGATTTGTGACTTTCCCAAAGTCACACAAGTCGGTGGCAGACCTGAGCACAAAAATTAAATGTCCTGGCTCCTTCCTATATTTGAGCCACAAGACTATTACTCTTTGTGATTCTGAGCTGGGAAGAGTACAGACTGTTTTAAAAGTCATGTCACAAAGAGAAAATAAAAAAATAAGAACCATGCTACTCTGCAACATGACTTCAAGTGTGACTTATTTGTTGTCTTGTGCAGTAATTTTGATGTTGGGTGAAACCAGGAAGTACTGTTGGAAATTTTGTGAGGAAAAATCCAATATAATGAAATTTCCAGTTGATTTTAAGACCAAGTTCAGATAAGGTCCAGATAAACAATTTTTTTTGGCTGTTTATCCACTCAATATTAAACAGTTGAACCCTTTGAGATTCACTCTTCACAAATCACCAACTCCTCGTCTTGACTTCAAAAATAGATCTACTAGAAAAAGAGAGAACTTTAAATACATTTAAATGAGATGCATTAAAATAAGATTCTGCTCTCCCTACCTTCTATGTATGTACTCGTAATCATTTTCTTACTCTATATCCTTTTATCCTCTGGTTTACATGTCTAAGGCTACACTGGAAGGCTGTCATGAGCACACTCAGAGGGCCCAAGAAAAGTACAGTTTAGCATATTCAAGTGAGAATTAGTGGCAAGGCTCAGTGTCACCATTTTATCACAGACAGATGATATTACAGTGCAAGAACAGACTGGCTTTTAAATGATGGGCTTAAAAAGGCAAACTAAATACCAGTCATCTGCTGGGCTTTGCAACATCAGTGCCATAAATAGGCGCATTCTCTTGGTTGGTTGGTCTTAAATTTATGATAAAGTATATAAAATTAATGACATATGCTTACACTTATGTGTTAAAAGCCAGTTCCCTGCTGGTGTGTTAATGCCATGCACAGTACTTCATAGCCACTGTTCCACAAACAGAACCCACACACCCTTTCATTCATGCAATCAAACCAAACAATTTTATTTGTGGAACAGTTTATTATACAAATAAAATAAAATAACCTTTTTTATATTATTACCAGACTTGGAAGAGATTAGTGTGATTATGTAAAACCCCTGACTGTGTTGGTGTCTGTCCTGTCTTGCAGTATATTCTGTGCTTACTGAGTGGGAGGGTCACACTGTGTGAGACTAATAAGGACAGAGCTGCATCCCACTCTTTGGAGACTCGCTCCAGCAACTCCTCAGCACTACAGCAGCTTTGTACAGACATTTACTGTGCTTCTGGAGGACTTAATAAGTAAAAATTAAAGGTAAGCGGCTCATATTTATAGTCAATGTTTACACATCACACACACATACTATTGTATGTATGTGTTCAGCTCACTTTATTGCCAATCAAGTTTATTTCTGATTTTGACTGTACCCTATATATAAATACTATACACTGTATGTTTATATACTGTTCCCACGCTGGATAATGTACTATCTGCTCACACTTGTGTAAATAAGTTACTATAATTATGTTGGTGTGTATATATATTTTGTTTCAATTAAAACTGCTAATCAAAATACTCCTAGTGCATGTACTATAGTTAACAAAACGATTAAATGCTGTTACAAACTGGCAGAAGGCCAAAATGTGTATATTTGTTAAATACTTGTGGATGTACATATAATATGTCTATACACAAAAGCAAATATCTATTAGTCTGTAACGTTTTTCCTAACTGTGGGAGTCTGCTGGCCTAAATGCAGTAAACTGAAATGGTTTAGTGACAAGTGATATGGTAAAAGAAAGGACAGCCCCTTATTGGGAATTTGCAGGTGCACAGCCCCTAACCTCCATGGATCTCAGGGGTTCTTGAGTTTTACTGCATTGAATCACATTGTTCGTGCATTTCACTGCCAGTTATACTTTTATTTGACTAGAGCTCAGACATGCTGTTGGGGCAGAGAGAGAAACTGATCTCCCCGTCCCAGACGCGATCTTCCCCCCATGTCCCCAGAGCCCTGCAATTCCTACCTGGAGGCAGCAGGTGCTGCCTCTCCCAGCCCCACCTGCCTTTTATTTTTTGTTAGTTTTCTGGTAAGTTTGACCGAGTTTTGCTGCAGCTTCGCTCCTGGCCCCAGCTGAGCCCGGCTTCTCAGGCGGTGCAATTTCCCAGCGGAAAAGCCAGTTAGGATAAATGCAAATCAGAGGGGCCCGCTCCCGTAGGGCGCTGGGCATCAACCCCAGCGACTGGCGCTGCGCTCTGCTGGCGGGGCCCCAGGAAGGGCTCTGCATGAAGAACCGCGGGGGCGGCCGGCCGGCCGTCGGCGAGTGCAGCACTCACAGGCCGTAGGGGCACCCCACGCACACAGACACGGGGGGCCGCTCACCTCTCTGACAGGGATGTGGCCACGGGGGGCGCCCGGGCGGCGCGTGAACAGCCGCGTGGGGTGGGGTCCTGCGCCCCCAGCTTTGCCGCTTTCTCCGCTGTGCGCTGGCAGCGAGCGCCGCCGACTCCTTGCTGCGAGCCGGGCTCCGGGAATTACGGTTCCCAGATGCTTTGGCGCGTCTCCGCCTGGCTAGCTGGCTGCGCTGCAGGACGCGCCCGCCCGCTGCCGCTCCGGGGAGGGAGGAGTTGGGCTGGGGACAAAGGGTTTCGGACTAGAGAGATTGGGGATGGGGAGCTGGGGTTGTGAGCCGGGGGGTAGCGGTGACTGGGAGCTAACGCTTGGGGCTGGCTGGGGAGGTTGGAGCTGGGCAGGAGTTTGCAAGCACAGCAAGGCAAAGACGGCAGGAGAGCAGCTGCTGCGAGGAGTCAAGACCCTACAGGCAGCGCCACTGGTAATGCTGCTGCTTCAGGCAAACTGACCTGCACCGTGTCAGGCCTTGGCCCCTCCCCGGGAGCGAGTGCTCTGGCTTTCCCACACTCCAGCAGCTTGGCAGTGTTCATGTGCAGAGGAATTAAGGATCTGCACATTTCCCCCTTCTACTGCCCAGTTATCTCAGTGCCTGTCAGTTGGTATCTGTGTATTATACTGTCTGTAAAACAAATCAAAATTAATCAGAGAAACTAAATTTCCAAGGCGGGTTGTGTTACAGGCTGGACCGTCATAAACTCAAGTCAATTCTTGCTATTAAGTTCTGGCGGGTTGATTGTATAAGTGATTGATCATCTTCTGAAGTAATAAACTAGCGATGAATCAACATGCACAGATACAGTAGGCATGGTGAGGGAGATAGCAGCATTAGCAATTGGTAACAGTGTTATTTAATTTGTAAGAGCTTTTCAGGATTTGAGAGCCATAGGCTTTAATCTCTAGTACATTGAAGTCTCCTTGTAAAGCAGGTGCAGGAACTTACACCATGATGTTCTTTTGACACAAATTCATTTTGTGTTACTATCTGTACTGCTGACTGACAGAATAACCATGAAGATGAAAATAGTGCAACACAAAAATAATCATAAAGATGACATTTCCGGAGCAGACACACCAGCTGTATTTTTTCTTCAGTTTATTTTCATATTACAGGACAACATCATGCTTTCTCTAAGAAAAATATGAATAATAATTTATTGTTGCATTTTACTGTGCTTTGTTAAATCCATGCTTTCCCGCTAGTTGTAATTGGTTTAGAAGAAGCCCAGTATTGTGTTCGGAAGACAAAGATATTTTGTTGGACAAGTTTCATTCTTTTTTAGTAAGATTTAAACTGCAAACTTAGGTCAGGCTGCCCTAGACACTTGCATATTTTGCAAAGAAGAATATGGGCAAATATATGACCATTTTGTTTTTAAATAAAAGATAATATAAAGCAATGATAAATTTTCCTCATTTGATTTGATGACTACTTCAGCAGTCTTTCTGCAGCACTGTGCCACCAAACAGTTAAACTAAAATATCTAAGACTAAAAAGCTAGAAGGGAGAAAAAGAAACTAGTCATTCTAATGAATGATAATTTAGTGGCTTTTTAAATAATATCTTTCATAGATTCATAGATTATAGGACTGGAAGGGACCTCGAGAGGTCATCGAGTCCAGTCCCCTGCCCGCATGGCGGGACCAAATACTGTCTAGACCTGAGTTAGTATTGCTGTAAATGAATTGCTCATGAAACTAAAAAAGGTAGCAAGAAATACATTTATCACCCAATTCTAAATTCAGATTAGTCTGTAAACTTTTTCAGAGCTTTAACGCAACTAAATGATATACATTGTGTACAACCAATGTCCTTCTCTTTTCTTTACAAATAAATTCTTCCTTGTGGTTTTTTTTTGGGGGGAGGGGGCTGGGAAAGGGAGAATAAGAAGATATTGTTCCCATTGTGAGTATTTTTTGTTTCAGATCTGTGGTCATTTTTTCACATGTGTCCGAGAGGAGATGAAGCACATTGGATTCTGCATAATTTGGCTTTGGATGGCAATTCTCTTCCTCCTTCCTGTTTCAACTTACATGGCAGCCACTGACAAGACAGGTACTTCTCTCTTTTTTTGTAGCCAAACAGACAAAAGGCTGAGGACACAGCTCAACAAATAAATAATGATGCTTAGAAAGTAAATGGACCATGTAAGTATATGAAGTTACGGAAGCTCAATCAGTTTTGACATCTCTTTGAAGAAGTCCATATCGGATGTATCTAAAGGCAGTGTTTCTGTTTCCTGTACACAAAGAGAAATATATTTTTGGAAGCAGTTTAGCCACTTGCAATGTGGTCCCCTGATATTTTCTGTTTTTAATATTACATATCCAAAAAAAGTCCAGTCCTGGTCTTGAAAAATCTAGAACTCCGTTAATACAATTTTGATTAATTGATTCTGTGTTTTAATCAGAGGAAAGCATTTATTAAGAGCCCCAAAGGCATGCCAAGCACCTCAGAGAGGTAGAATAAGGCAGTCCCTTGCCCCTAAATAAACAGAGGAGAGGGGAAAGAGATATAAAATTCTAGCAAAATGATCACAGTAAAGTTTGGTGCATTACTTTTGATTTCCCCCTTCCCCTCCCTTCTCAGCTCCCTCTTGCCATCTGTCTCTTACTAGCTCTCTTCTCTAAAACAACGTCCTTCTCCCCATCTCTTGTCCCATTTCTTCTTCTGTATTCTGTCACTATAATCCACCATCTCTGAGAAATAAATCATGTGTACACTTGTAAATGTGACCAACTGGTATGATATTGCATCAAATAATGACTTGTCAGTTTCTTGGGGTTGGCCATAGACACTGCCCATATCTCAGTTCCCTTCAGTGTGCCTAACATCGCTAACAAAAAAGGTTTTTCATTTGTTTTTTTTAAAGAAAGATAGACAATTAGGACCTGATTTTCAGAGATGCTTACCCTCCAGAAAACCAGTTGAAGGCAATAGCAGTTTTGGGTGCTCACCGCTCCTGAAAATCAGGCCCAACGTGTTTAAGATTAGTGCCTTGCACAATGGGACTCCAATCCTGATTAAGGCCTTTAAATGCTACTGGAGTACAAATAATAAATAGTAGTGATAATTATGATTGGGCAGTGTACAATAGTACATTGTGGAGAATCTGAGTTTGGGTTCTAAACTCTCTTTTGAACTTTTAGAACAGCAAAAGCTAAGAGCTCTGTATGTGTATTATTCTCAAACCCTGGGAGGTGGGAGAGTAAACTGCTTCTAATAACCCTGCAATAATCCCCTCTTGCCATTTGAAGGAGTGTAGTTGGTGGGCACATCCAGCTACCTCATTTGGAGGGTTGAGGAAGGAACATTTAAAAGGGCTGCAGGAGATGCTCAAATGATCAACATGAACATATGTACAACTTAAATTAAATACATTTGAAAACAAAATGGAGTGCAACTCCCTCTTGTCAGGTAAAAGGCTTTTCAGTTAAATGTAAGCCAGTCATAGAAGACCATTTAGGCCATGAGAGATGGCTGGGACACATGAAAGGAGAGACAAATATCCAAACTCTTTAAGCTTTTTCTTCTTTCATTTAATCCAAGTGACTCCCTTATTTTCTCCTCAAGGTCAGTTCATCCTGGATGGTCCTCTTGCTTTTGCTTCTTCCTCTCAAGATTCTTGCATGGTAGCCCTTGCAGTGACACTTCTTTATGGCTGTCCTGTTTCACCGTTTGTACTTGTGCCATTTGCCCCTACCCACCTCACTATGCTGTACCAACAGAGTTTGCTTCTGTACAAGTCCAATACTATGTTGCCTCAGGACCCTGACAACCCCTATAGTATAGTCTAATTGTGCTACAGTTTTTTGGGAAAGTTTTGAAATGCAGGGAGAGTTCCCACTTAAGTTTAATTATAAAGAAATACAGGAAATCAATCATGCAAAAAGAAAGGGTAAAGTTACATGTGTGGATTAATATGATAAGGAGAGAGATTTGTTTTCCATTTAGTATTCTGAACTTGCCTTGGAAGTGATTTCATTTCATTAGTTAATATTGTTGTAATTAAAGAAATGGCAGTGCTGAAAAGAGAAAATGTTAGAGTGTGACAGATTACTCTGGACCTGCTTCGAGCAGGCTTCCTTAGGCCCTGTTGAGTGTGCTGACATGTGTTTGATTCACAGCAATGATCCCTTTCAGTTTTTGTTTGTGCAGAACTTCTGGTGTACTAACCATTTACTGGAGGGAAGTGATTACTTCTAAAAATAAAATATAATAAATCTAAGGGAGCGGATAGGGTTACCACACTGAAGTTCATGAAGTTCTCCACAGCCATGTGTTAAACCTAACTTTTCCTCGGTATATTTTTCTCCTAATTGTTTTGTTTACATGGTTGATTTAACTAGTTTTTGATTATTGGAAGCATGTGTTTTCATAAAATGGAACTGAGCTCTAGAAAGTTCTAATGTGATCATTTCTAAGTTCTGCTTGAATGTTAATAGTTCTGTCTCATTCTGATTGTCTTGTCCAACTTTTTGCTATGAGTTCCCTTTTTGTAACTTGGGCTGCTAAGCTTTGTTGTCTGACCTGTGACAAATATGGCATATGAAAGGTTCTGGGCCTGCCAACAATATTGGAAAAGACCTGCTGGATTTCCACTGCCTTTGACATGAAGTATGTTTTGAAAAATGTTGACTCTAAATCAAAATATGACTCAAACTCCACTAATAATTTCAGGGGCACACTCCAATGCAGTTTTTAAAGTCTGATATGAAAAATACCTCACTATAGAACACAATATATTAATATTAGATAAAAAGATATTAATACTGTAGTGAATTGATTCATACATTAAGCTTTCTGAATGTATAAACTGCCAGACTTGAACTCTTAGGCTGTGTGTATATTGGAGCATTAGGGGTGTATTCCCCAGCTTGCATACACATATTAGCATGAGTATAAATAGTAGTGTAGCCACGGAAGCATGGGCAATGGCAGCGATGGCATGGTTTAGCCATGCCGAGTACAAACCCACCTGAAACTGGTGGGTACATACTCATCACAGCTAAGCCATGCCACTGCCAGTGCTGCCACGGCCTGTGCTGTCATGGCTGTGCTACTGTTTGTACTCATGCTAGCTCTCATTAAGCTACTGCTAGTACATGTATGCAAGCTGGGGAATCACACCCATAACTTGCAGTGTAGGTGTAGCCTTATAAATTACTGGGAGTTGAAGTTTGTACTGCATGTCATTAGAAAGTTAATCTTAGACTTGTGTTAAAGCTTCAGGTTTTATCTATGATTCACATGTAAGAATATATACATGTAGTATATAGACTTTTTTGTAGAGTTGAAAGAATTTTATTGATTTACAAGACTAAACTCAATTAGTAGAACTCATGAATTTCTATAATTTAAGTTCTATACCCATTCGGTGGATGGATAGCCTTATGAATTGTATGTACATTACATTTTCAGTGTTCTTTTCAGGTAGCTTTGCCATTACCATTTACTTTTAATGGAAATCATGGAGTTAAAACTAGACACAAAGCAATGCTCCACTTGGCTACTTTTACTCTGGTGTGATGTAACTGAGTAGTGAATCAGGCCATAGTTTTTATGTCCTTGCTGACTGTTAAGAATTCTCTTGTTTTCCTGATCATTGTCTTTTATGTAGTCCCCTTGTCTAATTTAGTTTTCTAAACTATCTAGTTTGACCCATGACAGAAGTGGTGTCTATACAAGTGTCAGGGTTGTCAGCAATAGTTAAAAATCATGCTGGACCTTTCTTCCTCACTATAAAACATAGCTGTAAAACAGACATTGTATCAGTCTATAAAACTGAGGGCTGTCAGCTCCTTGTATGAAAAAGAATATATAGGGGAAGCTGTTGCTCTTAACATTCTAATTTCTTGGCTCAGCTGTCTAGGAAAATGTACCATTGAGGTGATGGGGTCATTTTTAGCACAAACTAGAAGAAGAATTGCACTAGTTCTTTCAGTTTTTGTGGGTATACAGAATACAACTAGCAAAGTAGCATTTATGTGGCCTTAGTATGCTGTGTTTCCTGCCATGGCTGTTATGCCTTTGATAAAAATACACCCACAGTGCGTTACATGGTCTTAGGCATCTCAGGAACAACTTCAGTCAGCAGGATAGCAGAGAAATTAGGGCTTGATTCTTCACTTGGACTTAGTGGAGCGGGGCCAGAAGGAGCCAGGTGCAACGCCCTGATCCTCCACCCAAGTGTAAGTTAAAGCTGCTGGACAGGAGTTATGCTGCTGTTAATTCAGAGTAACTCCCTTCACTGCCACAGAGTTGTTATAGATGTATATTGGTGTAAATGAGAGCAGAATCAGGCCTGTACATTTTCCAGCTGTCGGTTCAGGGATAAAAATTATCTAATGTGAACATGCCTCTCTGCTCTAGAGTGTATATTTCCACCAGAGTATTAGAAGTACAATAAGTACATGATAACAGAGAACTCGCTGCACAATAAATACAACTGAGAATGAGCTTGTATTGCCAACTAGGAGTCTGATGAAAGATTACATATAAACTACTGAGATAGCAACACAATGACTCTTACAATTCTGCATATTCTCCTGGGCAAAATTGCCTCTAATGTGAATTATTCTTCTTGTTCTTTTGTAGGAACAAGAACAGTTCCTATTACATATCTATTAATTGATATATTTGAAACTAATCTGCCCATAAATGACCTTGCTTTCTAATTGTGGGCTGCAGTTTAGACAAATGAAACAAGGTGTTTGACAGAATCTGATGCATATTACTGCCTTCACCCAATCTGTTTTTAATGAAACCAATGTCATCTTTATTTCAGAAATGTTTAATCATTTTGTGAGGTAATAATTTTTTTATCTAAATTATATCTTCCAGCTATACATTTACTGGTTACTTCAAATTAACCACTTAAGCTAATTGTAAAGATGTGATACTGTTATATATTGAGTTGAATTCAAGATTTTTGGAGAAGAATGTATTTTCTGTATTATTACAGAGTCAGTGTTGAATTGCAAGCATTTTACAATTACAAGTGTAACCATTTTCCGGGTCAATTTCAGTCTCTAACATATTTGGAAATCCTTTAAATATAGACTATTTCTAGGATACTGCTAGTTCATTCCTCCTTTCTTATCACTGAACCGACACGTTGGAAAGTCCCTTGTCCTCCATTGCTGAAACTTCAGGCTTATTTTGGCAATCTTTTCTGGGCACTTCTTCAACCCAAGACAGGATTCCATGCCTACAGAGTATCTGGACCAAATCCTGCTTTCCTTCCCTCCAGTAGTCCCAATAGACTTCAGTGGGACTATTTTCATGAGTTTTGTAAAAAGATAGAGCCCCGTTTTAACATGCACAAAATTTACATTAGTCTTTATCCACTTCTTGAAAAAGTGTGTGTGTGTCTTTACTGAACCATAACGCTGCTGTAACATGATGAAATGTTGGGTTAAGATTCACTGATATTAGATTTTAAGGTTTTGGAAATGTAGGAGCCCATATATAGGTCCTCAAATACTACTTATTAGAGACAAGCTAGTAAAAAGGGTTATTACAGTACTTAAAACTTAAACTTTTAATATACTTCCTTAAATTGTTAAACTAATGTACCCTATTTTATTGTGATCTTGGCTGTTAAATGTAACCAGTCTGTTAGACTTAGCCTCTGCATGTGTACTATATTACAAATATTAGAATACTGTGCTTGTTTACTAGAAACAAATACATCAATGCATAGTTAAAACAATCTCTAATGCAAAGCTGCTTAATTTGTAACAGTCTTTTAAAGAGATAAGCAATGAGATATTCATTGTTTATATAATATGACAATAACCTTATTAATCACATTTTGAGATTATTTTCTACACTGCAAATAATATTTAACTGTTGCTAGGGTAATCCATCATATACTTATAACTTTTATTGTTGTATTTTCATAATAGTGTCTGCTGTAAAATTTTCTTTTTTTCAAAGTTTACTGTACACATCAACTCCCCTCACTCCTGCCAAGCATATGGTATCATGTTTTATGGTATTCTTGATTGGGGGAAAAAAGTTGTAAGAATGTAATATTATTTCCCTTAGTTGTTGAATAGTTAATATGTGCGTGTTTTAATCACAAACAATTGAATTAAAACATGATTACATCTTATCTGTTTATAATTATAGTATTAAGAGAACACTTTGTACACTAAAATGTAATTACTGTTGTTTTAATATAGTAGTTTGGTTTATTTCATAATCCTAAATATAAAGAAACAAGAAGGAATATTAGTAGTAATCTAATTACATTGAAAATTGAACTTTGTTCATGTTGCCTTGCAATTCACTGGCATGATAATAAATAGTTTTATGTCTGATGTATTTTTTTATTTGATAATGTTTGATGGGAGCTGTTATATTTTATTGTTTTGTAGTTACAGTGTGTCCTATAATGAGACCAGATGGACATCAGCTTAGACATATCTACAAAGAAAATCTTGATGTTTCAGGTAAGTGATTTCTTTAACACAAAAGATAGAGCATTTAAAATTTACAAACCTTGTGTGAAATCCTGGCCCCACTGAAGCTGGCTTTAACTATAGAGAGACAATAAAATATTTTAAATTAAAGCTGTCTTTAATATTAGAAAAAATGTTTTTATTAAAATTAGAATAAATTTATGTAATTTTCTGGCTTAAGTTCTATACATGTACGTTTTTTTTAAATTTTTGCTTGTAAAATTAGTCTGGATTTAACATTTGCTTCTCAGACTTACTGTAGATCTGCAGCATAGTTATTCTCATTAGTTCAGATGGTAAAAGAAAACAGCCAATGCATTCCTCAGAGGTTGAAAAGTCAAGAGCTGAGGGAATTTCACACTCATATCCCTTCCTATGAGAAAATGCAAACTGGAAATTTCTGTGACCCAAAGCATTGGGATTTGAAATAGCCTGTCAGTCTATAGACTAGAAAAGCACCAAGCATGCTAAAAATCAATACTTTCCCCAGGTTTTAAAATTGCATTAAACAAAGAATAGACTAAATTAGTATATCACATTTCACAGGTTTTGATCTAGCAGAAAGCTTTTCTCTGAGACAGGCATCTTGTGGAGGTGAAAAAACCTGCTTTAAACTGGGAAGCACACCTCTTATCAGAGACACTCGGTAAGTAAAACAATACTTTATCAGTAAATATCTTTAACAGGATCCAAGCTAAATACTAGGTACAGACTGATATATTAAGCAGTGTATTCAGATCTATAAAGATCTATATTAGGGCTGTCAGTTAATCACAGTTAACTCACGCGATTAACCAAAAAAAAATTAATTGTGATTTATAAAATTAATTGTGATTAATCACAGTTTTAATCACATTGTTAAACAATAGAATACCAATTGAAATATATTAAATATTTTTGGATGTTTTTCTACATTTTTAAATATATTGATTCCAATTGCAACACAGAATTCAAAGTGTACACTGCTCACTTTATATTATTATTTTTATTACAAGTATTTGCACTGTAAAAATGATAAACAAAATAAATAGTATTTTTCAATTCACCTCATACAAATACTGTAGTGCAATTTCTTTATCATAAAAGTGCAACTTACAAATGCAGATTTTTTGGTTGTTACATAACTGCACTCAAAAACCAAACAATGCAAAACTTTAGAGCCTACAAGTCCACTCGATCCTACTTCTCGTTCAGCCAATCGCTAAGACAAGCAAGTTTATTTATAGTTATGGGAGATAATGCTTCCCACTTCTTATTTACAATGTCACCAGAAAGTGAGAACAGGCATTCACATAGGACTTTTGTAGCCGTCATTGTAAGATATTTACGTGCCAGATATGCTAAACATTCATATGCCCCTTCATGCTTCAGCAACCATTCCGGAGGACATCCTTCCATGCTGGTTTAAAAAAAAATGCATTATCTCCAGCTCTATTTTGCCTGAATTCTGCCGTATATTTTATGTTATAGTAGTTTTGGATGATGACTCAGCACATGTTGTTCATTTTAAGAAAACTTTCACTGCAGATTTGACAAAACACAAAGATGGTACTGATGTGGATTTCTAAAGATAGCTATAGCACTTGACCCAAGGTTTAAGAATCTGAAGTGCCTTCCAAAATCTGAGAAGGATGAGGTGTGATGCATGCTTTCAGACGTCTTAAAAGAGCAACACTCAGATGTGGAAACAACAGTACCTGGACCACCAAAAAAGAAAAGCAACCTTCTGCTGGTGGCATCTAACTCAGATGATGAAAATGAACATGTATCAGTCTGCACTGCTTTTGATTGTTATCGAGCAGAACCCGTCGTCAGCATAGACGCATGTCCTCTGGAATGGTGGTTGAAGCGTGAAGGGACATAGGAATCTTTAGTGCATCTGGCATGTAAATATATTGTGATGCCAGCTACAATAGTGCCATGAGAATGCCTGTTCTCATTTTCTGGTGATGTTGTGAACAAGGAGCGGGCAGCATTATCTCCCGTAAATGTAAACAAACTTGTTTGAACAATTGGCTGAACAGAAATAGGACTGATTGGACTTGTAGACTCTAAAGTTTTACATTGTTTTATTTCTGAATGCAGGTTTTTTTGTAAATAATTCTACATTTGTAAGTTCAACTTTCATGATAAAAGAGACTGCAATACAGTACTTACATTAGGTGAACTGAAAACAACTATTTCTTTTGTTTTTTTACAATGCAAATATTTGTTATAAAAATAAAGTGAGCACTGTACACTTTGTATTCTATGTTATAATTGAAATAAATATATTTGAAAATGTAGAAAACATCCAAAAATATTTAAATGGTACTCTATTATTATTTAACTGTGCGATTAATTGCTTGACAGCCCTATGTTAGTCTTTAGGTATTTTCATTTGTAACAGTCTTTCCATCCAGAAACCATAGTTATTCAAGTTTTACCTCATCTGGAGTGCAGAGATACACAGATGAAAATTTAACTGAATGTATGCTACTCCTTAGTATGCCATAGTGCTGGTATTGAAGTTATTTCTCTTTGTGTGTATGAGGAAGTTTCATTATTATCACCCTGATCCAGTGCTCACTGAAATTAATGGGAGTCTTTCCATTGACTTCCGTGGATGTTGGGTCTGGCCCTATATGGATTAAAATTAGTCTGAGTTGCCAGTAAAATACTGATTCTGCAGTCTTTCCTCAGACAGAATTCTCCTTGAATTCATACCTGTTTCTTTTCTCATTTTTCTTAGAGTTTATCCTCCTTCCTTCTGCTTTTTTTTTTTAAATGTTCTTTTTGGACTCTTCTTGGTCTGACTCTTTCTTCACACTTCTTTTTTTTTTCTTTTCTGTCTATACTTTCCAGGGGTGGAATTTATTTGTATGTGATTTTCTTAACTACCTCCAGTTTCTTCTTCTACTGGATTCATTTCCTGCTTCTTGTACTCTATTCTTATCATAGTACATGCTTCAAAGAGTGAATAATAGATTTTTCACTTTCCTGGCAATTCCAAACAATAAGAAACCCTTTCATTTCTGGTTGAACAGAACACAACATTTTTTGGCAAATCAAAAAGTTGAAAATATTAGGAGCGGAGTTGAAAAGAAAAGTTTCATTTTGATCTAACCTGAAATTTTTCATTTAGATTTTAGGCACTCTTACAAAAAGGACTAGGTTGATAAAATGTCAGGTGGGAGTAGAGGAGCAGATATGTAACCTTTAGCCAAGTGAATAAGATACATTTTCTGGGGTGTAGGAGACCCAGGTTCAATTCCCCCTCTGCCTGATGAGGAGAAACGATTTGAACTTGGTTCTACCACATTGTAGGAGAGTGTCCTAACCATTGGGCTATGGTATATTCTGGTGTCTCTCTTCTGTTGAAGCTGTTGCACTGTGAATAATTAGTTAAATAATATCTGGACATGGACTTGGGTCTCCTAGATCCTAGGTGAATTGTAATTCTTGCTCTTTGTGGCTTGATGATGACTATTCACTGTCCTTCACAGTGGCAATTCATAGTCATTCATAATGAGGATGAATAGTCATTAGGCCAGCTAGAGAGAGAGAGAGAGAGAGAGTGAGTGAGAATGAGTCTATAGCTTCCTCCCCCTCTGCCCCTCCACCACCTGGCATTTTGCTTTTGTAAAAATGCCCAAAATTAAAATAAGTTTCAGATCAGGCTCAAACAAAACATTTTTGTTTCAATATTAATGAAACACTTAGTTTTTTTTGTTCTGTCTTCATTATTCAGCTAACTTGACACAAATTTATGAATAGTTTCAGGTTGGCAGAAACCACATTTTTTGGCAAATAAACTATTTGCCCCCCAAAAAAGTCATCCAGCTCATTTTATATACTAATTATTCTGAACACCAGCAGAATAACATCCTTCTTAGCTATCCTATAGAATTCTATAGCAGAGATATGATCATCACATTCTATAGGTTGATTTTAAACAAACCTGCAGAATTACGTTCTATTCAGTTCTGTAGGGCCTTTCCATAAGGATGATGATAGTGTTAGTGGATTTCAGCGGAAGTTCTTCTCCCACTCCCAAGGTGCCTGACCAGTGCTCTCCATGCTGCTTCTGTCCCCAGCTGCACTTTACGCCTTCCTTACAGCTCGCTCTGCTGCATTGAGTGAGGGCGCAGCCAGATCCCGGAGCAGTGAAAATGAGGGAAGTAGGATGATAGCTACTGGTTGATGGTCAGCAGTTGTAAACAGCAGGTCCTAGGAGGGCAAAGTTGCAAGAAGAATCTAGCAGTGTTATTTTTCTTCCTTGCCTCCTTTCAGCTGGTCAGGGAACAGCTCATTTCAGCCTCTGGGACAAAGATGGGGAAGCCTAGCTGTGTTTATTCCCCCTCCCCCACCTTCTCTGCCTTCAACCCTGTTTTAGGCCATGGATAGTGAACTCAAGTGAAGGGTGAGCCCAGATGTGAGAGAGGATGGCTATGCAGGCCTGTACTGTTTTTAGCTTTACACATTTAAAAAGAAAAGTAGGCTTTTCTGTCCAATCCACCTGTCCATTGTATCCACTACAATAGATGTGCAATGTAGCCGGATGTGACTGCTGGAATTATTAGCAGTGAAATACTTAACAATGTTGACATTTTAATATAATTAGGCTGGACAGTTATTACGTTTTTTATATTAATAGGGACAGGTCAAGACTTTCAGAGAATTTGTTTTTAAACCTGTCTGTCTGCATGGTGAGGAAGGATCATAGGTTCACATTCAGAAATATATCACCCTAATCAGAAAAAAAGCTTGAAACTCTTTTAAAACGAAAATTTAAACTTTGCAGAATTTCAGACTGATGTGGGGGAATATCAGGTGGGCTCCTCCTGGTATGCGGGCTGGGTGTTTGAAGTCTATGGTTTAATGTAAATTATTATTCTCAGGGGAATCAACTTTTCTGTTGATTATTACCTCCATTTTGTAGCAAAATGCAAAACACTTAACACAATTTACTTTTTCTACAGTTTGTTAAATGTATAATATTTCTCAGGTTTTCTGCTAAAACAGTTTCTGTTTGAAGCCTTTCAGTACTTTCAAATATTTTGAGCTGCTTTTTAAAAGAGAAATTTCATAAATTAATTTGAAAGGATGCCTGACAGTAAGGAGAGTAAAGTCACTATAATTTGATATGGTGGAATTATAAAGAAAGCTGGTCAGGAACTCAGATACCTGCCACCAGAAATACTTCATCTCATTGCCCAGCCACAGTATCTCTAATACATTCTTTTCATTAAATCGCCTTCTTTTACATTGTGTCACATTATGTAGTTCCAGACATCTCAGTTTAATCAGATGCAACATGACTTACATATTCATCCCATCTGATAGGATATGTAAATAGATCTGGTATGCTGTGAGCAGCAGAACACTGGTACCCATACTACAGGAAACTAGAAGGTATCTGATTAAGCTGACTAGCAGATGTCAAGATCTCCACTTACATTTGACTCATTCAGCTACAGTGTAGTTAATAAGCTATGCTTTGCCACTGTTCTTGCGTGATGCCATTTGGGTTTTTTCAATGGCTGGAATAATGCTGCAGCTATTTTTATGTTTGTAAATAAGTTGCTGTAAGGGGGTTTACTTTTCCACACTAGGGCGCCTCCTTGTGGCTCATCTGGGGATTAGCTGTCAAGGAGTCTAATGCCCCCTTCTTCGGTTGCTTACTCCATGGTCGGTCTCTCTCTCTCTCTCTCTGGACTCAGGTTACTCCCACTTCATGATTTGGCTCTCCAGCCAGGTCACTATATTCCTTCCCTTCCAGTAACAAAGACCCAGTGGCCATACAGTCTATTTAAACTCTCAGCAGTCTCCCAAGCCACTTCCCAGTCTGTGCCACTTTCCCAGTGGTTGGCAGGGTAATCCCTGGGTTCCAGCCCAGGGACCCTATGCCCAGCAACTATGGTCTGGTCAACCTCAGACCTTGTTGCTGTGTCCCTGGGTTCTTTCCTACTTTTTTCTTCCCTATCTTCTTGCCCACCTCTGGGTTACCAGTGGAGCTTCCTCCTCTCCTCCCCCTTTTTGTTTTTTTGCCAGAGTCTGTAGTCTAAGGCAGGATCCCAAGGACTATTCTCACCCTAGAATTCTTCCTTATACCTAACCAAGTCCCCTCTTCTCTAGGGAGTTACTGCAGAGCTCCTCCCTGCTGCCTCTCTTACCACCAACTTCCTCTTTATAGGCCTACCCCAGCTCCTCCCACACCTCATTATACTGAATTTGGGGTATTTCCTGTATCTGTATCTCTTACGTTCAAGACATTTTAAAGGGTAAAGTTTGTCACCAGTGACAGGAGGCTACTGTGCACAGCTTATGTTTTATACTGCATAGAAAGAATAACAATTTGATTATATTTATGCAAGTCCTTTGTTAATTGTTACTAGGAGTAGATGGTGAAGTTTTAAATTAAAATACCATAAGCCAAATGCTGCAGTCCTTACCTGGATATTATGTTCATGGGGAGTTGTTCCTGAGTAAGACGTACAGGATTTGGCCTCTAGACCCTAAACAAAATGCACAGTATGGGACAATCTGATTTTACAGTCATAATAATCTTATAAAATATACTGTTTCATTCTGCTTTAATAAATATAAATGACGGAGAGGCATTTCAGTAGGTACGGTTTAATGAGATTGTAAAAGCAGTGAACAAACTAGTTACGTTGCTAGTGTGAGATGATGAGAGAGGAGCTGAAATACTATGTGTGAAGGTAAATCTCCAGACACAGGAAAAAGTAGTCACCAAGTTTTTGTTACTTTTTGCTTCAGAAGTCTGCAGAGTAGTATTGGCTATTCAGGAGTTTCAGAAGCCCGTTGGAAATCTGAGAGTAAGCATATAAATGGCCACAGCTACAGTTTGTCCCATTGAGAGGGCAACATTTGGATGTTTCACAATTCTTTAACACTCTTAAGTATAGGAAATACTGCAGGAGCTCAAGTATCAGAGGGGTAGCGTGTTAGTCTGGATCTGTAAACAACAACAAAGAGTCCTGTGGCACCTTATAGGAGCATGCATCTGACAAAGTGGGTATTCACCCATGAAAGCTTATGCTCCAGTACATCTGTTAGTTTATAAGGTGCCACAGGACTCTTTGTTGCTGTTTGCAGGAGCTCAGATACCATAGTGTGGTAAATGGAGTAATATTTACTTCTTCAAAGCGATCAGTGTACCTGAAATTGAATCCTAGGTATTAGGTTCATTGTCGGCTTTCCTGTGGTCTAGGACCATGTTCCTTGCTTCAGATGCAAATTCTGAAGACTGGCAAGCTTGCCAGTTATCACTGTCTGACGTTAGGGAAGATCATTGAGATGGTGGTAGAAAGGAAACTTTTTGAATTTGATAACCTTAGGTTTCCTCACTTCCTTTCTGTCTGTCTTTAGATAAGGGTATGTATTAATTGCTTTGGTTGATGATCTCCAAGCACTGGACAAAAGCCAGGTGACCAAGCTAACTCTTTTAGATCTGTCATCAGTTTTTTGTATGGTTCGCAATGAGGGGTTTATTGCGGCTTCCAATTGTCCTAAGGTGGACAGTGTAACACTGGAGTTTGCGGTTTTTTCCTTTCTGAAGCTACTTTGGCTGTCCAAAACCATTCTCTGTTCCTCTTCCTTTGGGATCTCTTGTCAGGGGAGCTGCTGGGGTATTTTGTTACCATTCCCCTGCAATGTGTATGTAAAGACACTGGGGAAAGCAGCGATATTACTTGGGCTGATGTGCTACCAGTATGTTGTCTGTTTCTCGTTTTCATCAAACTTGAATGATGCTCTGTCTCTTTGCATTTCCACTGCCTGGGCTAGATTGGGATTTACATTAGAATGGCATGAGACTCCAGACAAGAAAGGGATAATTTTAGTGGGTTGTTGAAAGGCTCTGAAAGGTACATAAGAACAGTCTTGCTGGGTCAGACCAAAGGTTCATCTAGCCCAGTATCCGGTCTTCCGACACTGGCCAATGCCAGGTGCCACAGAGGGAATGAACAGATCATGTAATCATCGAGTGATCCATCCTCTGTTGGATCCTGAGGCTAGGAACACCATCCCTGCCCATCCTGGCTAATAGCCATTGATGGACCTCTCCTCCATGAACTTATCTAGTTCTTTTTTGAACTCTGTTATAGTCTTGGCCTTCACAACATCCTCTGGCAAGGAGTTCCACAGGTTGACTGTGTGTTGTGTGAAAAAATACTTCCTTTTGTTTGTTTTAAATCTACTGCTTATTAATTTCATTCGGTGACCCCTAGTTCTTGTGTTATGAGAAGGAGTAAATAACACTTCCTTATTTACTTTCTCTAGCAGAAGTGGTTACTGTTGCCATTACTGAGGAGGTTTTCTGTTTCAATTTAAGCCTGAAATTTGGGAGTGCACTGTGGCTCCTGATGGCACTTAGAAATATTGACCTAAATGGTATAGGTGACAAATTATTTTCTCATCTGTTTCTAGTAAAACATTTGCAACCATTTATCTCAGGTCTGGCCCTTGCCAGAGTGATTCCTACCCTTTCTTAATGCTAGGCTGGACTGCTGTAATGTACTGTATATGGAAATATTGTTAGCTCTTTTTATGGTTACCTAATATTCAGGGTCTTTTGGGTAGTTTGTTAGGAGGAAAAATTGATAATTGGTATTTAATGGAATCTCCTTCCCCCCCTCGCCAAGAATGTACACAGTCATGATTCCCAGAACATAGCAGGATAAAAACAACAGTTGCTCTCAATTCCAAACCTCTTTCCAGCCAGCACTCTACCCCCCAAAATATCCCTCTCATGGATTTCTCATGGGGTCACACGGAGCAACGTCTTCTCTTAATGTCTGTTGTCTGTCTGTGAGCAGAAGTATACTCACACACACACCTCCACCAAAACAATACCCAACCCACTCTGTCTTCTTCAGACCCCAGGAAAACCCCTCTAACAACCTACCTCAGCTTCTGATCATCCTTGCTTGTGGTTTGGATGGTGGCTCCCATTGTTTCAGCCATCTTACACTCTTTGAAAATGACAGCTGTAATGTAAAGTGGCTGTCTAGCTACTTTGTAGTGGCAGTTACAGATAACAACATATAAAACAGTTCTTTTCTGCTTTTAGGTGCAATAAAGTGTTGGCTTTTGGTTTATTAAACCTTGTATGACTTGGGTCCTGGTTATCTGAGAAACTGCTTTTCTCCCCAAACACCACGGATTCATTTAGCATCAGTTGAGGTGCTGGAGCTAACAATCTTCAGATTGAAATGTCTGGTTTTCTGGTTGCCGGTTATTTTCAGGGGAAGGCCCTTGACTCTGGAATTCTTAGCTGAACCAAGAGTGTGATTTTTAGTGCAAGACCCAGGTTTTTGCCTCAGAGTAGGCAGGAAGATGGGTTGGAGTTTAGTTCCTTTCCTTTTCTGCTTCTGGTGGAAAGTCTTACAATTGTATATTTTTGTACATAATAAACTTGATCATTGCTTGCGTTTCATGAATAAATAAATAAAATACAGTGGTTGCCATTAAATGTTAACTTGGACCTGTAGATACCACCAGATACTAGTAATTTCCAGGGATCCTAGAAATCCATTTGCCATGGAAAATGTGGAGTTTGCATTTGTACAGAGAATCTTTTTGTTTTTACATTTTGTGAAAAAATAAAAACGTACAACGGAACTCCGATTATCCGATCTAATTGGGACTGGAGAATGGGTGTGGCTTGGGCTGTCAACTTAAAAACTGTAAATATAGCAATAAAACATTGTGTTCAACTGATACCTATATATATTGTGGCTAGGGAAACTAAAGTTCAGTGTTTCATTTTAATCATGCAAAAACACGGATTTTTATGTTTTTGTTCAGAGAATTTTGGTTTTTTTTTATCATGGAAAATTAGGATCCCTGGTCAGTCCCCATTTTCAGCAAAGGAAAAACTGTGGCATCTCTGGATTAGTGTGGTAACTGTGGGTAAATGCTGCCTTTAAAAATGAACGCTATAAATATGTCTATTTTTCTGCATGTTTGTAATATTACTGTTTTTGTATTTTATGTGACTTAATGGCACATTTAAATGAAGAATAAAGTGATGCAAAAGCAAAATTACCTGTTCTTAAAACCATTGGTATGGACATCTTTGGTAATGGATTTGAGTGCAGGTTTTGGGCCTAAGTTACTAAGACCTTTTCTACACTTACCGGGGGTTTGACACGTGGCGATGGACGCATTGGGGATCTCTCTCCCATCGACTCCTGTACTCCACCTGAATGAGAAGCACAAGGGAGTCGACGGAAGAGCATCTCCAGTCAACATTGCGAAGTGTGGACTCCGCGGTAAGTAAATCTAAGTACGTCGACTTCAGCTACGTTATTAATGTAGCTGAAGTTGCGTAACTTAGATTGATCTCTCTCCCTCTTCCCCCCCCCCCCCCCCCCCCGTAATGTAGACAAGGCCTAAGACTATTGAATAAGTAATTCTGTGATTCAAACATGCCACCTGCCATGGAAAAACAAACTGGAAAAACAAAAGTAATGAAGGCCTGTGCGTGTAGTAGTACCTGCATCAAAATGACTACCGTATATGAAACCGAATGGAAATGGAAAAGATATGTTAAAAGATTACCTACTGTAGCTGGAGATGTCAGGATTCCTTGTTGTATCATAACATCTCCTGAAGAAAATGTGGGTCTGGGAACATAAATTATTTAAGGGTCTGTCTGCATGCCTCACATTATAGAATAAGGTTTAAGACAGATATAGACAGCAAACAAAGCTCAAAAGACTGAGTGAACATGTAGGAAAGGCAGCCTTTTTTCCCCCATGAGTCCTAGCACTTCAGTGAATAGGAGTTAACACTTATGTTTTCTGTTGTCTTTGGTGTCAAGAAAACCTTTTGCCAGCCAAGATTATTTGAAAAAACATAGCATTGGTAGCGTTATATTTTACAAATGTACCTACTCTCTCTAAATTGACCGCTTTTGTTGTATAACTGCCAATTTTTAAACTAATATAATATCTCAGATGTCTTCTCTCAAGTGACTCTTGAGAACACATTTTCACCTTTCAGTTCCAGCACTGATTAGAATAATGGCACTTTAAATCTTAATCTTTATGGGCTTTATTACTGCTAAACAAGGCTCTTGTGTAGTTATCAAGAGTCGAGATTTAGCATAAAAAATTCTCCTGGACCCTTCTGACTGTGTTCTTCATTAAAGACTTGGGTTCACATTTGGTCATGGCTCTATTAGTTTCTTGTTACTTTCACTTTTCTGGTTGGAACCTCCACTTACAAGAGTCTTAGGAGGCACCTGATGTTAGAGGATTTTTATGTGCGCATGGGTCCAGGAGTCACACTCTCAAGGAGTGTGTAGTGGAGGAAAGACCGAGAGGCCCAGATTTCAGGCATAATTCCTGAGATCAGTGGGTTCGTGCATTGGACCTCTACCTGTTCTGTGCGGGTGTCCCTTCAGCCCAAAAGGAGAATGAAGAACAAACACTGTGAGTCAAATATAGACTTCGGTGAAGTTGCATGGGTACAATTGGCAGCAGATCTTGGCCCTATGTGTTGTTTGAGGAATTAGGGATTATATGATTGAAAGGTAATTTACACAGTTTTGCTGAGTGGCTCAATAGAATATGTGTGTCTCATGGACATAGGATGAGAAATGTATAATCTCTCTAGCTGAAGAAGCAGTGACCTGTGGCTTGCAACAGGAATTCACCAGCAGGCTGAAAAAACATAAGAAATCAGGTTTTATTGTGTGACTTCTGTGATTTAGCAGGTGTATAAAGGCTAATCTATACCAGAAAAGCTTTGCTGGTGTATCTATACTGGTAACAAGGCTGATGTTAGTTTCTTATTCCAAACTCTTTATTCATGGTACCAGCTCCTTATTTGTGGTTCCCAGTTCCTTATTCAAAGGACAAAATTATTTAAAATATATATCCATGTAAGATTAAATTTTTAGAAATGTCATTCAGTTAATGTAATAGAATCTTATAAAAATAAATTATTAACTATTTATAATTAATCAGATAAGGAGCTGGTTTTGACTGACTGTCCATAACAAAATAAGTCTCATGTCACCCCAAGTGCCATATCCCCATGACTAACAGATTGTTCTGAAAGAGCTGGGTTATGCCACTTGCTTAACTGAAGCTTTGTTCTTGAGCAGTGTGGTGCCATCCCAGTTCCTTATTGTACATAGGGATTGAATAAGGAGCTGGGTTTTGACTGGTTGTATGTGACAAAATAAGTCTCAGGTCACCCCAATGACAAGTCCCTATGACCGTTATACTCCTCCGAAGTAGTTGGGACATGCCATTCACCAACCCAAAACTTCGTCCTTGAGCAATATGCTGTGGGATATGATGGCCCCCACCCCAATTCCATATTGTGCATAGGGCTAGAATAATGAAATGGGATTTGACTGACTGTATGTGACAAAATAAGTCTTGGGTCACCCCAAGTGACAGATCCCTGCAACCATCATATTGTTCTGAAAGAGCAGGGACCTTTCACTTGGTGACCCAAAGCTTCATTTTTGAGCAATATGCTGCCACCTGTTATGCTGTTATGCCATTTGCATTTTGTATATGAAGTTTGAATAAGAAACTAAGTTTTGACTGGTGGCATATGAGAAAATTCATCTCAGGTCACCCCAATTTGCTGCGACCGTCGGAAGGCTCTGAAGGAGCCAGGATATGCCACTCGCTGCCTCAAAGTTTTGTTCCTATGCAATATGTTTCCTCTCAACATAAGAATAGCTACACTGAATCAGACCAATGGTACATCTAGCCCAGCATCTCCCGACAGTGACCAGTCCAGATGCCTCAAAGGGAAAGCAGAACAGATCAATTTATTGAGTGATCCATCCCCTCTTGTCCAGTCCCAGCTTCTAACAGTCGGAGGTATAGGGCACCCAGACCATGGGATTGTGTCCCTGACCATCTTGGCTAATAGGTCCATCAATGGCTATCTTCCATTAACTTATCTAATTCTTCTTTGAATCCAGTTATATTTTTGGTCTTCACAACTTTGCATGGGGATGAGTTCCACAGGTTGACTGGGTTGTGTGAAGACTTTCTAATGTTTTGTTTTAACACCCCAGCCTATTAATTTCATTGGGTGACCCCTAGTTCCTGTGTTATGAGAAGGGGTAAATAACAATTCCTTATTCACTTTCTCCATATCATTCATATTTTTATAGATCTATACTAGATCCCCCCTTAGTCATTTTTTTCCTAAGATGAACAATCCCAGTCTTTTTAATCTCTCCTTATATGGAAGCTGTTCCATCCCCCTAATCATTTTCATTGCCCTTTTCTGTAATTTTACAATTCTAATAACTTTTTTTTGAGATGGGGTGATCAGAACTACATGCATTATTAAAGGTGCGCGTGTTCCAGGGATTTATATAGTGACTTCATGATATTTTCTGTCTTATCTATCTCTTTCCTAATGGTTGCACTAGTTCTTGTGATTGCTGATGCATGTTGAGCAGATGTTTTCAGAGAACTGTCCACCATGAATCCAGGATCTCTTTCTTGAGTTGTAACAGCTAATTTAGACTTCATCATTTTGTATGTATAGTCGGGATTATGTTCTCCAATGTACATTACTTTGCATTTATCCCTATTGAATTTCATCTGACATTTTGTTGCCTAATCACCCAATTTTGTGAGATCCCTTTGTGATTGTTCACAGTCAGTTTTGGAATTAAGTATCTTGAATAATTTAGGATTGTCTGCAAAGTTTGCCACTTTGCTGTTTACTCCTTTTTCCAGATCATTTATGATTATGTTGAACAGTACAGATCCGTGGGGAACCCTGCTATTTATCTCTCTCCCACCTGTGAAAACTGACCTTTTATTCTTACCCTTTGTGTCCTATCTTTTAACCAGTTACTGATCGAAGAGAGGACTTTCTCTCTTATCCCATGACTGCCTACTTTGAGAGCCTTCAGTGAGAGATCTTGTCAAAGGCTTTCTGAAAGTTCAAGTACATTATATCCACTCGATCACCACATGCTTGTTGACCACCCCTCAGAATTCTAATAGAGGCATGATTTCCCTTTATAAAAGCCGTGTTGACTCATCTCTTAACATATTGTTTTTATCTATGTGCCTGTTCTTTACTATATTGTCAACCAATTTGGCTGGTTCTGAAATTAGGCTTACTGGCCTGTAATTACCAGGATCACCTCTGGAGCCCATTTTAGATATTGCCGTCACATTAGCTATCCTCCAATCATCTGGTATAGAAGCTGATTTAAGTGACAGATCATTTACCACAATTAGGAGTTGTGCAATTTCATATTTGAGTTCCTTCAAAGCTCTTGGATGAATACCCTCTAGTCCTGGTGACTTATTACTGTTTAATAGATCAGTTTGTTCCAAAACCTCCTCTCCGGTCACCTCAATCTGGGACAGTTCCTCAGATTTGTCACCTAAAAAGAATGTCTCAGGTGTGGGAAACTTCCTCACATCCTCTGCAATGAAGACAGATACAAAGAATTCATTTGGCTTTTCCACAACAGCTTTGTCTTCACTGAGTGCTTCTTCAGCACTTCGATCACCTAGTGGCCTCACTGGTTGTTTGGCAGGCTTCCTGCTTCTGATGTACTTACATTTTTTTTTTTTTTTACTGTTAGTTTCTTTGCCTAGTTGCTCTTCAGATTCTATTTTGGCCTGCCTAATCATACTTGAACACCTGACTTTCCACTTTCTGCAGTAGGATTTGACTTCTAATTTTTAAAATGTATCTTTTTTTGTTTCTAATTGCATCTTTTTTTGTTTTTAGCCCTGGCAACATATTTTTTGGTCCTTTTTTACTTTTTTTTTTTTTTAATTTGGGGTATACGTATAATTTGAGCCTCTGTTATGGTATTTTTCCATGTATCTTTCAGGCATTTCACTCTTGTTACTGTTCCCTTTAATGTCCATTTAACTAGCCACCTCATTTTTGTGTAGTTCCCCTTTTTGAAGTTAAATACTACTGTATTAGGTTTTTTGGTATTTCCCCTCTACAACAATGTTAAATTTAATGATATTATGGTTGCTATTACCGAGCTTTTCAGCTATATTTACATTTTGGACCAGATCCGGTGTGCTACTTAGGGGTAAATCAAGATTGCTTCTCCCTTTGTGGGTTCCAGCACTAGCTGCTCAAAGAAGCAGTCATTAATGGCGTCTAGAAATTTAATCTCTGCATTCCATCCTGAGGTGACATGTTCCCAGTCAACATGGGGATTTTGTGTTTTTTGTTTTAGTAGCCTGTCTAATCTCCCTCAGCATTTCATCGTCACCATCCTGGTCAGGAGTATATTCCTACTGCCATATTCTTATTATTCAAGCATGGAATTTCTATCCATAGAGTTTCTATGGTACTGTTTGATTCATTTAAGATTCTTACTATATTTGACTCTATGTTGTCTTTCACATTTAGTACCACTCTCCTAGCTGTTCCATGAAGTTTCTGTGATATATATTATATCAATATCCTTATTTAATACTAGGCACTCTAGTTCACCAGTCTTAGTATTTAGACTTCTTGCATTTGTATATAAGCACTTATAAAATTTGTCATTATTTAGTTGTCGGCCTTCATGTGATGTAATTGAATGGTACTCTATTTCATTTGTTCATTTCTCTTCAGTTCCTATATGTACTTTATCAGTTTCTATCCTCTCAACTTTAGTAGGATATATAGAGTATCCCCTTTAAATAAATAAAGGAGGTAAGCAGCTTAATCTGCAGCAAGGGAGAGTTAGGTTGAATATTAGGAAAAAGGTTCTAAGTATAAAGATATTTAAATACTTGAATGGATTACCAAGGAAGGTTGTGGAATTCCTTTAATTGGAGGTCAGACAATACCCTTCCGGGATAGTCTAGGTATACTTGCCCCTGCGTCAGTGCAGGGGGCTGGACTTGATGACCTCTCAAGATCCCTTCTGGTCCTACATTTCTATAATTCTGTTATCCCTAAATCCTTTTCAGAGTCACTGCTTTCCAGGACACAGTCCCCTATTTGGTAGGTATGGCCTGTGTTCCTTATTCCTAGATGTATTAAAACATATTTTGTTTGAATCCAGATTCCTCTGTAAGACTTCGCTGTCCTCACCATTATTTACCATTCCACCAATCTTTGTGTAATCTACAAATTTTATCAGTAGTGATTTTATATTTACTTCCCAATCATTGGTGAAGATATTGAATAGCAATGGGCCGAATACTGATCTCTGCATAACTGAATAAGAAACACTCACATGCAGTGTGGATTTCCCCATCAACTATTTTTTGACGTCTGTCCATTAGCCATTTCATAATCCATTTATCATATGCTTTATTGATATTGTAGAGTGCTAATTTTTTAATCAGAATGTTGTGTGGCTCTAAAAGTCAAAATATATTATATCCAATTCTGTAGAGGTTCTTGTGCTGTAGTGATAAGTGCGGTATACCTGAGCGCCTTTTACTAGCGCATTAAGCATTATGATTACACATCTGTCATATGGTGTTTGTTCTTTCATCCTCTCCTCAGAGATAGAAGCATCTGTAGTGGAGTGTCTTGTTATGGCAGAGTTTTAAGTTTTGTGTACTACTTAAATATACATGTTCCAATGTATGTGCTAGAGAAGGGAACATAAAAGAAATGAGCCTTACATTTGGAATGGAAAGGAGAGAGGTTTGTGATGGTCCTTAATTCCTGGGGGAGTTCATTCCACTGTCTGGGATCACTCCCTAGAAGGTTCTGTCTACTGCATAGACAAGCATTACCCATATTGTAGAGAGTTCCATTATGCCTGAGGAGCAGAGTTGTTGACTACAGTGTTTGTACCAGAGCTTAGGAAATCTTTTAGATGTCCTGGTCCCAGGCCACTGAGCACCTTGAAGATAAGAATTGAGAGTTTGAAATTAATTTGAAATTCCATGGGAAGTCAGGGTAGAGAGCAGAGGACAGGTGTGATGTGTTCATGATAATCTGTGTTGCTCAGGAGATGCCATGCAGCATTCTGAAGGCTGTGTGCCCAGGTGTAGTCCAGCTAAACAGTGTTTTAAGGTGTGAATAATAGATTCCAGGTCACTGTCCACTAGGATGGGATGGAGTATTGACATCTCCTCATCAATTAGTGGGAGTGGACCACATCCACCCAGACTGAATTGGCCTTGTTAACACTGGTTCTCAACTTGTGGTAACTCCCTTCTCTTCATGTGTCAGTATATTTATGCCTGCATCTGTAATTTTCACTCCATGCATCTGAAGAAGTGGGGGGGTTTACCCATGAAAGCTTATGCCCAAATAAACCTGTCAGTTTTTAATGTGCCACTGGACTCCTCGTTATTAGTGTACTAGCTTTTTATTCTAGAGTCCTGGATTCCAAATTCTCTCAGGTCACAAGTATAATGAGTTTGGTTGTTTCAGCCATGGATTTTCATCATGTCGCAAAATCTTTTCACAATTTGGAGTGATGTAATGCAATTCAATATGAATTATGATCTCTCTCTAAGAGACTAAAAATAGAATAGCAGGATGGAGGAGGTAAACCAAAACAGCGGTATATTGACAGAACTGTGTGCAATAACTTATACATTTTCTGCCTACATTATGCCTGGCTTTAATCAGTGCTGCCAGTCTTTCGCTTTTATGAGCTCTGAAATTCTAACACACAATAAATAAACTAGCCGAATGAAGCACTCTAGGACTTGTTCAGAACAGTACAGATCTTGACAGCATCCAGTCTTCAATCTTATGCCTATAATTCAGTAAATAAGATGTTGTTATATGACACACAACATTTTAGGTCTCATGGCCTGATCTTTTGATGTGCTCAGCCCCTTCAACTTGGACTGCCTCATTTGAGAGTTCAGGGCATTCAGCACCATACAGGATCTGGCCCTCTTTGTTCAAGTACTAGGGTCTGTTAGGTGCTGCTGGAATAGAATGTATTCTAAACAGGCAAGGACACAGATCATAAGGGACTTCAATTACTTTTACATGGGAACTGTTTTCTTACATAGCTACTTGAGCAACCAAAAAGATCAGAAAGGATCTTGTGTTCTCAGGCAATGGACCGAATAAGAGAAGGTAGAAATGTACATTCAGAAAAAAATTCTGTCATAGAGATGTATACTGCTATTCATCACCATAGTATCTAAGGCCCATATTCTTAAAGGTATTCAGCTCCTAACTCCTGTTAAAATAAATGGGAGTTTGGCATTTAAATATCTTTTGAAGATGTGGCCCTGAACACATTCCATATAAAATGAACAGCAATAGTGAAGTCCCTAGAACATTTCATGGAGTCTCTGGTGTAAACTTTGGACTTAACTATCTTGAGTAATTTTGTATCATCTGCAAATTTTGCCACCTCACTGTTTATCCTTTTTCCACATCATTTATGAATATGTTGAACAGCACCAGTCCCAGTACAGATCCCTGAGGCACGCTATTTATCTCACCATTCTGAAAACTAACCATTTATTCCTATCCTTCATTTCCTATCTTTTAACCAGTTACTGATCCATAAGAGAACCTACCCTCTTATCCCATGACTGCTTACTTTCTTTGGTGAGGGAACTTGTCAAAGGCTTTCTGAAAGTCCAAGAAAAGTATATCAACTGGATCACCCGTATCCATTTATGTTCACACCTCAAAAAAAAATCTAATAGATTGGTGAGGCATGATTTACCCTTACAACAGCCAAGTTAACTCCTCCCCAACAAATGGTGTTTTTCTGTGTGTCTGATAATTCTGTTATTTACTATAGTTTCAACTAATTTGCCTGGTATTGAAGTTAGGCTTACTGGCCTGTAATTGCTGGGGTTGCCTCTACAGTATATATAAAAATGTAGAAAAAATCCAAAATATTTAATAAATGTCAATTGGTATTCTATTGTTTAACAGTGCAATTAATCATGATTTATTTTTTTTATCATGATTAATTTTTTTGAGTTAATTGCGTTAGTTAACTCTGATTAATTTAGTTGTTACCACTCAAAAAAGAGATCTTGGAGTCATTGCGGATAGTTCTCTGAAAACACCCATTCAATGTGCTGTGGCAGTCAAAGAAGCTAACAGAATGTTAGGAACTATAAGGAAAGTGATGGATAATAAGACAAAAAATATAATACCTCTATATAAATCCATGGTACGCTCAAATCTAGAATACTGATTGCTGATCTGGTCACACCATCTCAAAAAAGATATATTAGAATTGGAAAAGGTTCAGAGAACAGCAACAAAAATGATTATGGGGATGGAACAGCTTGTATATGAGGTGAGAGTAAAAAGACTGGGAATTTCCATCTTGAAAGAGATGACTAAGGGGGGATACAATAGAGGTCTATAAAATCTTGATTGATGTGCAGAAAGTGAATAAGGAAATGTTATTTACTCCTTCACATAATTCAAGAACTAGGGGTCACCCAATGAAATTAATAGGCAGCAGGTTTAAAACAAACAAAAGGAAGTACTTGTTCACAGAGTGCATAGTCAACCTGTGGAACTCATTATCGGGGATGTTGAAGGCCAAAACTATAACATGGTTTAAAAAATGAACTAGATAAGTTGATGGAGGATAGGTCCATCAATGGTTATTAGCCAGGATGGTCAACCCCAGGCTCTGTGTCGCCCTAGCCTCTGTTTGCCAGAAGCTGGGAGTGGACGACAGGGGATGGATCGCTTGATGGTTGTCTGTTTTGTTCATTTCCTCTGAAGCACCTGGCATTGGCCACTGTCAGAAAACAGGTTACAGGGCTAGTGAATCATTGGTCTGACCCAGTATGGCAGTTCTTATGTTCTTATTCAGTATCAAAAGTCTACTTCTACCTCAAATCTTTAAAGTGTCTTAGGTTGATTTAGTTCTAATCCATACATTGCTTGTTTCTGCTATCAGATGTTTTACACCTTTTAATAAAAGTTTTGTTTTTTAAATATAATTTAAGAATGTAGGTTGGCATCCTAAAAGGTGTTGTCAGCAATCAGTGAAATCACTTTGTGGGAGTGAATCAGAGCAGCTGTTTGCACTTACCATAGTCGATGAATTAAGCAAATGGCCTAATCATAGAATCATAGAATATGAGGGTTGGAAGGGACCTCAGGAGGTCATCTAGTCCAACCCCCTGCTCAAAGCAGGACCAATTCCCAACTAAATCATCCCAGCCAGAGCTTTGTCAAGCCTGACCTTAAAAACCTCTAAGGAAGGAGATTCCACCACCTCCCTAGGTAACCCATTCCAGTGCTTCACCACCCTCCTAGTGAAAAAGTTTTTCCTAATATCCAACCTAAACCTCCCCAACTGCAACTTGAGACCATTACTCCTTGTTCTGTCATCTGGTACCACTGAGAACAGTCTACATCCATCCTCTTTGGAACCCCCTTTCAGGTAGTTGAAAGCAATTATCAAATCCCCCCTCATTCTTCTCTTCTGCAGACTAAACAATCCCAGTTCCCTCAGCCTCTCCTCATAAGTCATCTGTTCCAGCCCCCTAATCATTTTTGTTGCCCTCCGTTGGACTCTTTCAAATTTTTCCAAATCCTTCTTGTAGTGTGGGGCCCAAAACTGGACACAGTACTCCAGATGAGGCCTCACCAATGTGGAATAGAGGGGAATGATCACGTCCCTCGATTTGCTGGCAATGCCCCTACTTATACAGCCCAAAATGCCGTTAGCCTTCTTGGCAACAAGGGCAAACTGTCGACTCATATCCAGCTTCTTATCCACTGTAACCCCTAAGTTCTTTTCTGCAGAACTGCTTCCTAGCCATTCGGTCCCTAGTATGATCATTTTACTTTATAAAGCACCTTCTGTGCATGCATATTCTGAACTTATAGGTACGAGATATCTATGCTATGCCACATATCAGTGATGTTTTAATATAATAAAGTCTGCTTAGTGTCATCAAAAGCTTGCCACAGCATTTTTATCATTAGCCAGGATTTTCCAGTAGGCAATCTGATGTCCTCAGGCTAAAAATGAAATCATCAGGGAAGAGTTCATCCCCATCCATCAGTTATTTACTATTTAAAAAAATAAAAAGAAATCAGTGCTCCATTGTGCATCATTATCACAGTGATATGATTTAATGGCAAATGGTACAGTATTGGGCACATTTAAAATATATTAATAGAAAGTGGTTTGGTGCATAGCAAATATTTCCATTAAACAGGGTGCTCCATTATGCCAGTAAATTGTAATCTCATACTAATGACTCAGTGGGTAAAGATGTAAAACAGTTTCTATATTAATCTGTTTTTTGAACCCCGTCCACTCTCTAGTTTGTTAGAAAAGAGTTCATTCCTATAAAATGTCTGAAATCTTGGCCTGCATAAATGGTTTTTTTTTTTTTTCTTCAGAGTTTGAGATTAATTGGATAAATCATCTGTGAGAGTTTGGAAAATTGTGGATTTTCACTTTTAAGATTACACCTCTACCCCGATATAACGCTGTCCTCGGGAACTAAAAAAATCTTACCACGTTATAGGTGAAACTGCGTTATATCGAACTTGCTTTGATCTGCTGGAGCGCAGAGCCCCGCCCCCCCGGAGTGCTGCTTTACTGTGTTATATCCGAATTCGTGTTATATCGGGTCGCATTATATCGGGGTAGAGGTGTACTTTTTTTCATTTTCATGAAGAAACAAATAATGAAAGGTACAAAAAAGTGAACGATTTCCAGCTTGTATATGATTTCCAAATATCACATCCTTCATAGGATCTCCAGTAGAATTATGCAGTTTTATAACTCATCACAGCTGCAAGACCAGATAATATGACAGACACAAGACATTAAAGTGGGGGTTACAGTAATAAAATAAGAGAAAATGTATATGAATAGGGAGAGGAGGGAAGGGGAAAGTAGTAGAGCACTGGTTCCCAAACTTGTTCCGCTGCTTGTGCAGGGAAAGTCCCGGGCGGGCTGGGCTGGTTTGTTTACCAGCCGCGTCCGCAGATTCGGACGGTCGCGGCTCCCAGTGGCCGTAGTTCACTGCTCCAGGCCAATGAGAGCTACTGGAAGCGGCGCGGGCTGAGGGATGTGCTGAGCGCCACTTCCAGCATGAAGGTGTAGCTTACTTTGAAGCACCATTTATCCAAAAGGTACCCAAAAATGGGTACCAAATTTCTTCTAATTCATCTAATTGATCCTTACAGTGTTAAGCTATTCTTTCTTTGGCTGCTGATTCAGACAGGTCTGAATATGGGGGTTTTCACTCTTGAAATTCCTCCCCCTGCCCACACAATTCAAATGCCTCAGTGGAAAATGTTTAAACTTGTTTTAGTCATTAATTCTCATTGAGAGCTATCGCAGGAGACTGTTGTTTTTTTAAACAGTTTTACAAGTTGTAGAGCACTTTATTTAATTTGCCTTCAATTGTAAACGGAACACCAGACTTATAAATTCATGGATTAGTCATTACAACTTTTAGAAAAGTCATGGTTTCTTCATGGCTCCCCTTCCACAGCTGCCAAAGCTCCTCATGTCAGTTTATTCTGCTGGCATCTTCATCCCTTGTGCATTCTTTGGATGACTGCTCTTGGTTTCAGCTCCTTCTCTATCAGTGCCAATGGAATAGGCTGGCAATACCTGATCTGGTGTCTGAGCTACTATTTCCAAATAGTTCTGCCTAATAAAATGTGTTCCTTGTGATGGAGGCAAGAGAAAGGGGCTACAGCTGGATGTCCATCCCATTGGCTGCTTGAAGAGAATGGGTAGAAAACAATTCTTCCTAACTTCATGCCATTGTGCTTAATGCATCAATCCTGTGAGCTGCCTCCTCCTCCTCCACCTCCCAGCAACAGCATGATATCAACTGGGTCTTTTCCGAGTTATCACAAAATGGATGCTGCTGTACTTCCTGACTGGTGGAATCTTCACTTCCCTGCTAGGGGGCAAGAGAAGTATAGCAAAGCTGCTATCCCAACATGCCACCCTCCGGGCTGTCTGTTATGTTACGCTTGTCTCAGTTTCTTCCTCTGTCCTTTGGCCTACTCCAGCCACCAGTGTCTCCTAGCTGTCCAGTCAGATCACCAGAGTCCTTCTCCTTCTGAACAAGGTCCTTTCCTGAAGTCCAGCAGCAGTGTGTCTAAAACCAAACATTCAGCTCACATGGGCTCAGCTGGCAGACATTTCATCATGGGTGTGCCTGTGGTGCTCTAGTATCAGGGAGTAGCCGTGTTAGTCTGTATCTACAAAACAACAAGGAGTCTGGTGGCACCTTAAAGACTAACAGATTTATTTGGGCATAAGCTTTCGTGGGTAAAAACCTCATTTCTGCGGATGCATCTGTTAGTTTTTAAGGTGCCACCAGACTCCTTGTTGTTTTTGTGGTGCTCTAGACAGTTCTTCTCTGCCTCAATCAACCCATGATCTAGGGGCTGGTGCACTCCTCCCCTTACTGAGGGATCCAGGCAGGCTCTAGCTTTCTTGGATGGCTCACAGGTCATCTTTTGAAGCAGATATTTATGAAGTCATTGGGAGGTGAACTATCTCCAATTCAACAGGTTAAGCATTAATATTTGGAGGATTTTATTGCCATGCTGTATTAGGAGGAGAATATCACCAGACAGACATTTAAATTGTTTTATTTAACTAAAACAACAACATTATATATTCTGGATTTTTTTCTTCAACAGCAAACATATATTTTAACAAAACAAGCATATTAATTTTTGAATTTAGTTAAACATTCAAATTTTTTAAAATCAGGTTTGTTTTTGTTAAAATTGTTTTAAACTAAAATAGTTAACTTCTTTAAGGGAGGGGGAGTGTAATGGGAGGCACTCACCTTTTGAGCAGCTCCTGCCACTGCCTGTGTACTGCAGTCCTTTTCCCACTCTTGGCACGCCCTGAAGGTTGTTGATCTTGCTCAGTGGGTCTTCAGTGGCTCGGCCATTGGCCTGGTCACACAGTCAAAATGAACCCCTTCCAGGGTATCAAAGAGTCCAACAGAACTGTCTATCTACCCTCACCAGGGTTTTAAGCTCCTGCTCTGGGCCTTTACATTTAGCCCTTCTCTTGAGCCTCGGGGTTTACACCACCTCACTAGTGGGAGACCCCAGGACCACCCACTACTCCAGGTTCCAACCCAGGGACACTATAAACAGAATCCACATACTGCTCACTTAAATTTGTTGCTGCTACTTGCTTCCCTGGGCTTCTGCCCACCTGGCCCCTTTATTTTCACCCCTTATCCCAGGGTTAAATTTCTCAGGGCTTCTCTCCCTCAACTTAAGCATCTGCAGCCAGAACCAAACTCTGATTATCCTTTGAGCTCCACCCTTCCTTAGCCTTCTGGTTCCAGCCAGGAACTGACCTGCACTGATCCTCAGCTCTTTTATTTGAACCTATTGCACTCTGTTTGGCTACTTCCATGAGACCTCTCTAGACAGGCCTGGAGGAGCCACTTTCACTGCTCTCTTCTTGGGGCGGGGTGTAGTAGGACTGTGGGGCCTCTAGCAGGGGCCAACAGTGGCCCAGTACCCCAGGTCACAGAGTGGATATGGTTGTTGGACATGTTTATTGAGCGAGGCCTGCCTTATTATGTATATACATAGATGCTTACGAGGGTGGGGGAGGCAGGAATGGAACATGGTTGAAATGACCTTGATGTTTCTTTTTCATGTTCTCTGGGGGAGCAATTCTCGATCGTCTAATGAGACGGGGTTATAAGTTTTACCTGCCCATTCCTTTATTTTAAATAATTTGGGTATTAGAGAGAGAGAGTCACATGGCCTCTTAAGTCGTGTCTGCTGGGAGACCAGAGTTCTGAATCACGTGTTTTTTTTAAAAGCCTATTTTAAACCCTGAGTTGTGCCTGAAATTTCAGCTCCATTAGAACTGTGCTAGAAGAGTTTATAAGCTCTGTGAGCCTCATGGGCTATGTACCAGAGGGGTAGCCGTGTTAGTCTGTATCAGCAAAAACAACGAGGAGTCTTTGTGGCACCTTAGAGACTAACAAATTTATTTAGGCATAAGCTTTCGTGGGCTACTCCGATGCCATGTAGAATTTTAGCAAAATATAAGACACAGGGCTCAGTTGGGTTACAATTTTCAAAGTTTAAGCCAGCAAAGCTCATAGCTCCTGTTATTTCTTGTATATCATTCTGCCATGCAGGATTCAATGCTGTAAATCATCTGAGAACCACATGTGAGGCTTCTCTGAAATTATATACGCCAACAGCATAGCTTGGCCTATAGAGTTTGTGAAAGCTTCACTGAAGTTACAAGCAAAAATTATTTTAGACTTTTTTTTTTAAATTATGTAGCAAAGGGAAGTTTTTCTTCTTTAATAAAAGCTAAAGAAATTCCTAGACCAAAAACTTAAATGAACAATTACGGTTGAGAATATATTAATTAAAACAGGGTAAATAGAAAATAACTTAAGTCCTAAATGGTAGAAACTCAGGAAATTTGCAGTTTAGGTTGCAACACTAACCTCATTTTTGCCCTTGTATTTCAGTCACCTCCACATTTACATCAGAGATCTTCTCCTTCACCATGTGTGAGACATCTTTTTTTCATCCACTTTTCCATTATGGACCAGAGACTACAATATATTACAATCCTGTATGCAAGCCAGAGATTTATCTTCTGTATGCACCATACCAGAATGTATTGGAGAGTGCAGTCTACCTCATCCACACTCCTCAACCCACTTTACATATCTATTCATTATCTGTGTAGGATTAGAAAGTGCCAACTGTTTCATAATACATACACACAAGGGCACTGAATTCTGGCTCCACAGGCAACCTTAATTCTGGCATTTCCTAACTTTGGAGTGCTTGACTTTGCAAAGTTAACATTTTTTAACATAGTTCTTGTGTGTAATTTTCTCAGTTTTAAAAAAGCAAACTGAAAAGACAGTATTTCTGTCATGTGACATTGACTCACATAGCTCATCAGCAGGGTTGGAACCTTTATGATCCACTGCAGAGACCTCTGCCACTTGAGCTAATGGAGTAACTGATTGTAGTAGTAGATTATCTTCTGTGTGGATCCGCTCTAAGACAGAATGGAACACTTTGCCAGCAGGTTTCATAGATATTTGTTGATAGGAGAAGAATGATGAGACTTAGGAATCTTAAATTCCATTCCAGGCTTTGGAAGGAAGTGTGTTCTAGTGAGCACACTCTTCTGCCCATTCCCCCCTCAACCTGTCACTGCCCCAGTCCTGTCTCTATATCATCACTGCGCTCCTCCCATTGTTCTGTTCTTCTCACTTATCAGTCCCAATCTTCGTCCATTAAATTCTAGTCTCATCCCTCCGGACTCCCTCTGCCAATCCTTCTTTCTTCCCCATCCCTAAACTCACAATCTCCTTACCCAGCTATTCTTAGCCCTTCCCTATCCCCAGCTCCTTGTTCCCAGTCTCCTTGCCCAGTCAGTCCCAGTTCTCTCCATTTATAACCAGTCTTTCTAGTCCTTCCTGGCCTCCAGTCGCCCATCTCCCTGCTAGCTCCCAATTCTAGTGTTCTTCCATGAATTTCTCATCCAAGTGCAGTGTCCTCACCTTCCCTGCTCCTTGTCCTAGCCTCTTTGCCCATCCACACCCTGGTTCCTGATCAGATCTGTTTCCCCTCCTCTGCACACACCCTCCTTTCCCAGTCCGCTGTTTAGACAGTCCCCATCTCCACCCCCTGGCTCACAGTCCCACTCTGTGCCTCCCTGTCATTCTTCAGTCTCAGTCTTCACTCCCTGCTAGCCTCTAGTCCCTGTCTCCACCACCCAGGCTCCTTTCCAGATCTGTTCCTCCAGCCATCCTTTGCAACACACTAGGTTTGGCTTTTCCCTTTGTCATTTGAGTCAGACTATTTCCTCCTCTATTCTGCCTGCCTGCTAGACAGGGAATCATTGACAGCACAGGAGATACAGGCTCCGAACTCGAAGTTCAAGCTTAATAATAGGTAATGCTGCCAATCCCATCTATAATGGTGTAAGACTTTACAGTAAGGGAAAACCGAGAAGTAGAAAAGTGTACAAAACATTTTTTTTTAAAGTTAACTCAATGTTTTTCAAACTTTAAATGAATTTTCATTTCAGTGTTCAGACTGAATTTTGGGCAAAGTTTTTAGTTGGTTCATTTATCTGAACTGGTTGTAACCATTCCCTGTCCATGTCATTAATGATTCTTAAATTACATAAATAGTTTCCCCTAAGTTGTTTTCATATGACATTATATGATGCAACTTGATGCCTAATGCAACATGAAACCACACAATTAATCATAATGTGATTTGAGGAAGATGGATTAGGGAAAATTATTTCAGGTAACAGACAGCTGATCTTAACTTTTATTTTAATAAGCATTCAAAGTACCCACCCTAGGCACAGGCTGGTAGATGGCTCCTATTAGTTGCTATCCTCTTTTTTTGTTTATACTACTCAGTTATGCTTCAGATATCTCCTTTTTTGTCTAAACTTTTTTCTACATAGTAAATGTTATGGCTAATGTGCAAGCATTGGCAATAAGAGCAAGTGAGATTATTAGCTTTGGTCATCTGACCTTTTTCTCATTAACAGTGAGTCTCAGTTTGAATCCCCTCAGCAAACACAAAAAGGGTAGGCTTCAGAGTAGCAACCATTAGTCTGTATTCGCAAAAAGAACAGGAGTACTTGTGGCACCTTCGAGACTAACAAATTTATTTGAGCATAAGCTTTCATGGGCTATAGCCCACTTCATCAGATGCATAGAATGGAACATATAATAAGGAGATAGATATAGATATATATAGATATACACACACACAGAGAAAAGAGTAAGACTTCAGAGTCTCAGTCAATGTTAAATACCTCATCCACCACCATAGGAAAGCAGTTAAAGCTGACTCTGAGCTCTGGTCACCAAATTATTTGTAACATGACAGCTGATGGGATATGTCAGCTGGAAAAGAAATGTCTTGACATAAACTCCAAGCATCTCTCACTTCACTCTCAGGAAATGTAACTCAGATCATCTTTCTCTTCCTGGAAGATATTCAGCAAGTCAGAGGCTCCATTGATACTTGTAAATACGGAAGTTCATCATAAACTCTAACACACTCTCATTCACTGTGGAAGAATTAGAGTTCGTAAGATTTAAAAATAGCAGCTTCTTGTCCATCAGTGCTTTTTAAAGCAAAAACCAAAAGGTAAATAAAAGATTGCCTTACTAAATTTGATATGGGTAACTCTTACTTCTGCTTCACAAAAATAGCCCTGAATACTGGCTATAGCATAATGATTACACACTTTAATTCATTCACACTTCTCTCTTCAAGCACAGTAGAGATTAAAAAACCCAAGAGATTTGAGTTTCAGACACTTTCAGAACTCATATTTTGAAAACCCCCGAACTTATACTTCATCATCCCACATCCCAGTGTGCTCCAGTATAAGGTTCATGCAAAAAAAATGTGTAAAAGGCATAATATGTAGCCAAGAGTTGGTGGAGACACTCATTGCTCCCAGCTCCTTAAAAAGCATAGCAATGGTTATTGAACTGCTGCAAAAGGCCACGACAAAAACTTCCTGCAAATAGAGTTAAAGGCAGAAATTGATTGCACAAACTGTTGTTGTCCAGAGGTGCTATGATTGCATGTTCATGGTTATTGTCCTTTTTTAAAAAGGGCTCCAGAGGTGATCTTGGCAATTGCAGGCAGGTAAGCCTAACTTCAGTACCAGGCAAATGGTTGAAACTATAGTTTAAAAAAAACAGAATTATCAGATACATACACAAAATATGTTAGAAAAGAGACGACATGGCTTTTGTAAAGGGAAATCATGCCTTACCAATCTATTACAATTCATTGAGGGTGTACACAAGCCTGTGGACAAGGGTGATCCAGTCAACATAGCATACTTGGACTTTCCTAAAGCCTTTGACAAGGTCCTTGTAAGGATGTCACCTTTTGAGCTCCTCCTAGCAGCTGGGGGTGGTACTGCAGTCCTCTTTTCACCCCTGACACCACCTGCAGGCTGCTAGCTGATCTTGGTGGATCTTGTGTGGCTTGGCCTTCCGGCAAAGTCACAAAGTCCAAATGAATCCCTTCCAGGATAGTAAAGTGTCCAATAAATGAACAGTCCCATTGCCCTTACTGGGGTCTTCAGCCCTGGCTCTGGGCCCTTTAAATTCAAGCCTTTGTTCAGGCTCCCACATAAGCCCTGTCTCCTCCTTGGGGCTAGTGCTACTAAGGCTGGTAGGGAAACGTGTGCCTGCCCACTACTCCGGGTTCCAACCTAGAGACCCTATATACAGCAGCTATGCACTGGTCAATTTTAATTCGTTGCTGCATCTTCCCTGGGCCTCCTCCTACCTGGCCCCTTTTAGCTTCACCCTTAACTCATGGTTAAGGTTCTTAGGTCCACTCTCTCCCTGCAAACCCAGTTTAAGCAAATACAGCCAGAAACAAACTCTGGTTATCCCTCACCCTTCTTACCCCTCTGGTCCCAGCCAAGAACTGACCTGCTAAATCCCTGCAGTGCCTTTTATCTGAGCCTAATGGGCTCTGATTGGCTGCTTCTGTGAGATCTCACTAGGTAGGCCTGGAGAACCCATCTTCACTGTTCCTTTCCTGGGGCGGGGTGTAGTAGGACCTTGGGGCCTATTTTAGAGATCCACAAAGGCCAGGTACACTCATCAGAGTTGCTCACCAAAGGCCGTTAAGCAAACTAAGCAGTCATGGGATAAGAGGGAAGTCCTCTAATGGATCAGAAAACAAAGGGTAGGATAAATGGTCAGGTCAGTAAAGCAAGGTCCCCCAAAGATCTGTACTGGGAGCTATGCTGTTTAACATACTGATAAATTATCGGCAAAATGGGTGAACAATGAGGTGGCAAAATTTGCAGATGATGCCATACAAAATTACTTGAGACAGTTAAGTCCAAAGCTGACTGGAAAGAGTTGCAAAGGGATATCCCTGAACTGGATGACTGGGAAACACAACGGCAGATGAAATTCAGTGTTGAGAAGTGCAAAGTAATACACATTTGAAAAAATAATCCTAACTATACATACAAAATGACAGTCTAAATTTAGCTGTATCTGCTCAAGAAAGAGATCCTGGAGTCACTGTGGACAGTTCTCTGAAAACAGTTGCTCAATGTGCATCAGCAATCACAAGAGCTAACAGAATATTAGGAACTATTAGGAAAGGGATAGATAAAACAGAAAAATCATATTGCCACTATATAAGTGCATGGTATGCCCACTTCTTGAATACTTCATTTAGTTCTGGTTGCCCCATCTCAAAATAGATGTATTAGAATTGGAAAAGGTACAGAAAGGGGCAACAAAAATGACTAGGGGGATGGAACAGTTTCCATATGAGAACAAATTAAAAAGATTGGGACTGTTCAACTTAGAAAAGAGACGGCAGGGCGGGGGACTATGTGGAGATAGTAAATAGGGAGATGATATTTACTCCTTCACATAACACAAGGACTAGGGGTCACCCAATTGAATTAATAGGAAGCAGGTTAAAACAAAAGGAAGTACTTGTTCACAAATCACATAGTCAACCTGTGGAACTCATTGCCAGGGGATTTTGTGAAGCAAAAAGTATAACTGGGTTCAAAAAAGAATTAGAAAAGTTCATGGAGGATAGGTCCATCTGTGGCTACTAGCCAAGATGGTCAGGAATATAACCCCATGTTCTGGATGTCTCTAAGTCCCCAACTTCCAGAAGCTGGATTTGGACACCAGGGAGTGGATCGTGCAAAATTGCCCTATGCTGTTCATTCCCTCTGAAGCGTCTGGCACTGGCCACTATCAGAAGACATGATGCTGGGCTAGATGGACCATTGGTCTGACCTCATACAGCCATTTGTATGTTCTTGTGTATGTGAATGTGTGTTCTTTGGCATACCCTACAGCACTCTGATGTCACAGGGAGGAAACTCTAGGAGTTTGTGAGCAGGCTGGAGACACATGGCTGATACTGCAACCTATGTTATAGTTCGAAATAGATAGGTTTTATACCTTTGTGCGGTTCAGGGAGTGTAGAGTGCAGACTTTTTTTCATCTGAGACTGTCTTTTTTCCTCTGGCCACACTTTCTTTCTTTGCGCTGCTCACATATTGGGTGATACTGCATCATGCCATCATCACTGCACTATGTAAGGCACAGTGTAGTGCTACATTAATCTTGGTGTAACTTGCCTCTTTTTCACTAATGTGCAGTGCTGTGTACTTCCTTTACTATTGCAAATAATGGATAGCTCATTGTATTGTCATGGGCAATTCCTTTTACATGCTCACACTGATAGGAGCGCCTAAATTGAACACTATATTAAGCTTTCAAAGAGATTCTAAATTCCAGATCTAATGTTCTGTAAGATTCTAAATTAGAATTTTTGTGTTTCCCCTATTAACATTATGGTGTTCTCTGATTTAGGGTATGTGTCTTTCTATGAGCTCTTTTGTGTATTAGAACACATCTCTCCATAATACACCCTAATTTTGGTTCTGATCAAAGGTTATATAATTTCAATCTTTTTGTCCTAGTATAACACTTTTACTAATCAGTTCTGTCTAGGCACTCTTTAAACCGGTTAGCTGCTTTTATTCTATTATGTATAGTTAGAGCCATTCAAGCAATAGAACATAAGCAAAACCCAGTCATTCTTGAGGATGCCAATTTTCCAGGGCTCCATTCCCTAGATGCCTACATTATGGAATTCACCATTGAATAGGAAGCACATCTTGTAAGGCATCCATTAATTATTTTCCATTAATTGGTCACCAGGGAATGTTCATTTACTTGTGCTGTTGACATTCTTCTTTCCCTCAGAGACTAAACGCATGCTTTCTACGTGCCTTTTGTTAAATTAGGTCTTTGGAATACAGTAGCTATGCTAGCATAATGCAATTGGGATAACTGTAGAGTATAGTTTTACACTGGTCTCTTTTCCAAAGAAGTGAAGAGCATGAAGAGAGTTGTTGTTGTTGCTTTTGGTTTTTAAATGTGATAAATCAGTGAATCAACTACTTCATTTATTTAGGGCTATTGACTCACCAGTCCGTTGTGAGTCTGATCCTTCTAGTGTGAATCCCATTTATAAATTTGAAATTCTTCAACATTTCCAGCATTATCAGAAAATGAGCATAATTAATAGATTCTGTGATAAATTAATCCCTGGTCTAACTCCATTTAAATCAATGGAGTTACACTAGGAATTAATTTGAGTCTGTGTGCTTTTTTTTAGTTTACTCTGAAATGCTCTCTTCCATTGTCACTTTTCCAGCTCAGTGACAAGGGAAGCAAGAATAAGCCCATTACATCTGAACTTTTATTCTGTTTCCCAAACTATTTGATAAACAGTGAGGAAAGAGGGATGTGTTTTTTTTTTTTTTTTGTGTGTGTGATGCACACTGCACGGACAATCACAACTCTCCTTTATAGTATATCTGAGGCAAACTTTCAAAATTTCAAAAGACAATTAAACGTTATTAATTTAGGCAGCATCACAAGTGTCCTTGGTGCTTAATGGGGCCAACTGAGAGAATCACTGAACTGTACTTTCTTAAGGTTACATTTCACTGTAAAACAGGACTGGTCCTGCCTCTTAAAAATAATGTACTGCTCATCTAAGGAGGCTCTTGTGTATTGTTTAGACTTGCAAGTACATGAAAAATCTTGCTCTCATGACCTGGGGTACCAATTCACTTCTTTCTGAATGGGAACATGCAAATAATTGATATGTAGGTTCAGAATCCCAAACTTTTTAGAAACTATGCCCCTTTCTCTTGATCTGTTCCTTCCCTAATTCACCTTTGGGAAAACAAGAGTATTCCAGCATAACTACCTTCATGAGTGAAGGCTACAATAAGCCCGCAAAGCAATACATTATTGTACTTTTTAAATCTCACTTCAGAATCAAGACCTGAAAAAGCCCTATTTTTTAAAAATTGTTTATCTATTTCACATAAAAAGGCAAAAAGATACCTGTGCAAAGACTATCGGTAGCCAGGCAGATTATTAAAATCAGTCCATAAAAACTACAAAAACAAGAGCAAAAGTCCTGATCTGCAGGGCTGTAAGGCCTCCCCTCCCCCCCCCCCCCCAACAACAAAACAACCAGTAATCGATAACATAAAAAAACCCTTCACATCTCAGAACCCACATAAATGCTTAATCTAAAACAGACTGCAGAATATCACAAGTGGATCACACTATATGCTTTCACATCTTATCTTGATCTTCCACCTGCTCCCATTGCTTTTTTCAAAACAAATACCTCTTTAGACTCTTATATGATCATCCTTAAGACTCCTCACAGATCATTCACTGAATCTTTAATTTCTCTATGGAGCTATTTGTTTATCTAAATCACTCACTTTTAAGACGAACCTGGCAGGATTTCATTGAGCATTTACATGTGTAATTGCTGCACTGCAAACTCTGAAATATTTAGGCATTCTTGTTCTTGTCCCAGAATAAGTGACTTTATGAATTGATGGCAAAACTTCTATGTACTTTTCCTCAAGTGGTAAGAGGTAAAGTGTTTTATGTATATATTAATTTATTTTCCTACCCGATCTGCAGATAAATAAATTATAATGCAATATTCATTAATGTTGGAGGTTGTCTCTTGTTTTTCTATTCGATTCGGAGGTCATATTGACATCTTTGGGATTACAAAAGCTGTAAATGAGTATGTAATTGTATTAACATCTACAGTGATACAAAATTAAACCATTTACATTGAATGGTCATTGGGAGGGCGAAAGGGGACATTTTTCTGCTTTATCAAATTATCAGGGTTCACACATTCTGATGAGGGGAGTGTCTGTTTCTGGATGAGCTGTAAATCCAGGTGGACACCATGTATTTTTTTCATTAGACAAATATTGTTCCCTGAGTAATGAAACATAGAATAGCATACTACAAGATGTCAGTGCAGTTTTGTTATATATGTATCTGTTGTTTACATCTGTCTCACCTGTTCGAAACATTTCTTCAGTGCTGGAAAATCAATTGTGTTTGCAGCATAGTATCTTTCAGTTTCAAAATTCAAAGGCTTAATTATTGCAACCTTTGGCCTCAGTAGGGTTTCATGAGTGTAAATGAAGTCATGATTTGATACTGTGTGTTGAACGTATGTCTGCTTTATCCTTAGTTCCCTTCCCCCACCTTCCTTTCATATATCAGAATAAAAAGAATCTTTTCTTTCCCCCTGCACCCATAGGCAAGTATTTCCAAATGGGCTTCCTGAAGAATATTCTTTAATAGCCACATTCCGTGTGAGACGAAACACCAGAAAGGAACGGTGGCATATATGGCAAATTTTAAATCAGTCTGACACCCCACAGGTAAGAATATATTTTATTTTTCACATAGTTTTCTTTTTTGTTGGAGGAGGATAGATATAGGTTAGTGGGTCTTTCGCCTCTGGATTCAGATCTAATTTATATAAGACAAATCTGCTGTTCAAAATAGCTTGGTGGTCATTATTCAAATACAGAAATACAGAAGTTCAGCAAAATTTCTCCAGTAATACTGGAATGGTACTAGGTGTGTTGAAATGTAGGATGGATGGACACTGAAAAAGTTACATGAAAGAATATTTCATGATTCCTGCCTAATCTATGCTATTAGGTTGCTCACTTATTTTTCTTCCTGGTTTATGTACAGAACATGTTTGCTTGTAATTCTGACATATACTAAATTGTTTTTTTCCCCAGGTGTCTGTCATAGTTGATGGTTCAAAAAAAGTTGTGGAATATATAGCCAAATCCGCTCCGGGAAACGTGCTACACCACACCTTTAAAAATCGGGAAATTTATCCTCTCTTTGATCGGCAGTGGCATAAGCTTGCCGTTAGTATACAGTCAAGGATCATTTCCCTCTATGTGGATTGTAACTTAATTGAGAGATGGCAGACTGATCTAAAGGACTCCATTGACTTTCAAGGAAGGACTTTCATTGCTGCTCGAGCTGCAGATGACAAGCCTGTAGATGTGAGTTGTACCAGTGAGATGATTTTTAAAGCAAAATAGGCTAATATGCAAATCATGTTTTAAACATACTTGTAACAGCATACTAAAGAAATATGAAAACAAAACAAAATGCAAAAAATTTAATACCCGTTGGGTGTTTTACTCCAGTCCACTGGTCGAATTTTTAGTTATTCTCTTCTAAACGAAGTATCAGCTCCTGCAATCTCTATTCAGGCAAAACTCTCCATTGTTCTAAATGGGCATTATTGTCTGAATAAGGACTACAGAGGGTTCCTGTTTTCAATATTATTTACGTTTCTTTATCTATCCAATAAGTCATTTTGACTTATTACTACTGTACCATTTAGGGCTCATTTTATAGTAATGGTTTTGTTTTCAATTTTCATATTATTTAATTTGTCATCAAAAGGGAAAGAATGTATAACATGTTTACCAACTCCAAGTATTTTCATGGGAATGATAAATCCTCACCTACCCAAACATGGTAGATGTATGAGTCTAAAAACAGTATGATTCATGCAATTACAGTCAGGGGAACATCATAAGATTGATTATTATTATCTTTAAATAAAATGGTGTAGTAAGAACTCTGCTGCAGTGCCAAGGCAACAGAATTTCCCTATCCAGTGATAATGGGGCCTTTATTTATCTGCTATCTGAGTCACCAAAGCAACCCTTACATATTATAATCTATGTTCTATTCCAGAGATTTTCCCTCTTATACTTCCTTGTGCAAAAACTCGGAGGAAGTAATTTGTAGTTGTGAGAAATGTTAGTTAGTTTTAATATTTAGTACACATCTGCCTATGAGGTTTTAAGCCTGCTGTGTGGGGGTTAGAGTGATGACATGAAAATTTCCAACTGCATTCTATACTCAGCACATTATTATTCATGTTAACTGTTTTACTTTATTTTATATTATTAGCATAACCTAGCATTATTGCAGAGCTTGATCTTGCACAGTGCTGAATACTCGGATTCTGATCGGGCCACACACTTAAGCACATGCTTTTCTTCAGTGGAACTACTCATATACTTAGTTAAACAAGTCCTTAAGAGTGTTACCGGATGGTAAAAACATCAGAATGGCCATACTGGTCAGACAAATGGTTCATCTAGCACAGTATCCTGTCTTTCAGCAGTGGCTGTTGCCAGATTCATCAGAGGGAATGAACAGAACAGGGCAAATTATCGAGTGATGCATCCCCTTTCATCCTGTCCTGGCTTCTGGATGAAGCCAGTCAGAGGTTTATGGACGCCCAGATCATGGGCTTGCTTCCCTGACCATCTTGGCTAATAGCTCTTGATGGACCTGTCCTTCATGAACTTATCTAATTCGTTTCTGAGCCCAGTTATACTTTGAGCCTTCACAACATTCCCTGGCAATGAGTTCCATAGGTTGACTAAGCGATGTGAGAAGTACCGGTACTTCCTTTTGTTTGTTTAAACCTGCTGCCTATTAATTTCATTGGGTGATCCAATTCGTGTATTATGTGAAGGGGTAAATAACACTTCCTTATTCACTTTCTCCACACAATTCATGATTTTATAGACTTCTCTACCATATTCCTCCTTAGTCATCTCTTGTCTAAGATGAACAGTCTCAGTCTTTTTAATCTCTCCTTTTATGGAAGCTGTTCCATCCCCCTAATATTTTTTGTTGCCCTTCTATGTGCTTTTCCAATTCTAATATATCTTTTTTTGAGATGAGGCAATGAAAAGTGCAAGTAATATTCAAGATGTGGGTGTACCATGGATTTATATAGTGGAATTATTGTATTTTTTTATTATCTAGCCCTTTCCTAATAGTTCCTAACATTCTGTTAGCTTTTTTTTGACTGCTGCTGCACACTGAGCAGATGTTTTCAGAGAACTATCCACAAGATTTCTTTCTTGAGTCATAACAACTAATTGAGATACCATCATTTTCTATATATAGTTGGGATTCTGTTTTCCAATGTGCATTACTTCGCATTTATCAGCATTGAATTTCATCTGCCATTTTATTGCTAAGTCACTCAGTTTTATGAGATCCCTTTGTGATTCTTTGCTGTCAGCTTTGAACTTAATTATCTTGAGTAATTTTGTATTGTCTGCAATGTTTGCCATCTCACTATTTATCCCTTTTTCCACATCATTTATGAATATGTTGAACAGCACTGGTCCCAGGACAGATCCCTTGGGGAGTCCACTATTTACCTTTCTCCACTGTGCAAAATGACGACTTATTCATAACCTTTGTTTCCTATCTTTAAACCATTTACTGATTCATGAGAGGACTTCCCCTCTTATTCCATGACTGCTTAGTTTGCTTAAGAGCAGTTGATGTGGGACCTTGTCAAAGGCCTGGTCCACACTAACCCCCCACTTCGGACTAAGGTACGCAAATTCAGCTACGTTAATAACGTAGCTGAATTCGAAGTACCTTAGTCTGAACTTACTGCGGGTCCAGACGCGGCAGGCAGGCTCCCCTGTCGATGCCGCGTACTCCTCTCGCTGAGCTGGAGTACCGGCGTCGACGGCAAGCACTTCCAGGATCGATCCCAGAAGATCGATTGCTTACATCCGGACCAGGAAGTAAGTATAGACGTACCCAAAGGCTTTCTGAAAGTCCAAGTACACTATATCAATTGGATCACAGTTGTGCACAGGCTGATTTAAGCGATATATTATATACCACAAATAATAACTGCAATTTATAGTTAAGTTCCTTCTGAACTCTTGGGTGCATACCATTTGGTCCGGATGACTTATCACTGTTTAATTTATTAGTTTATTCCAAAACCAGCTTTATTGACCCCTAAATCTGGGACAGTTCCTTAGATTTGTCATCTAAAAAGAATGGCTTGGGTGTGGAAAACTCCCTCACATCCTCTGCAGTGAAGACCAACACAAAGAATTAATTTGGCTTCTCCACAACAGCCTTGTCTTCACTGAGTGCTCCTTCAGAACTTGCATCATCCTGTGGCCCCACTGGTTGTTTGGCAGGCTTCCTGCTACACAAAAACTAAACAGCAACATTTTTTTCCCCGCTAGTTGCTCTTCAAATTCTTTTTGGCCTGCCTAAGTATACTTTTACATTTGACTTGCCAGAGTTTATGCTCCTTTCTATTTTCCTCAGTAGGATTTGACTTCCAATTTTGAAGGATTTCTTTTTACTTTTGACTACCTCTTTACTTTGTTGTTTAACCAAAGAGGCATTTTTTAGTCCTCTTTGCTGCTTTTTTTCATTTGGGATATACTTTTAGTTTGAGTCTGTATTATGGTGTTTTTAGTTTCCATGCAGCTTATGAAAGTGAAATGCCTGTGACTTTTAATTTCCATTTAACTAGCTTCCTCATTTTTGTGAAGTTCCCCTTTTTGAAGTTATATGCTACTGTGATGTGTTTCTTTAATAGTTTTCTTCCTACAAGAAAGTTGCATTTAATTACATTATGGTCGCCATTACTGAGCTGTTCATCTATATTCCCCTCTTGCATCAGATCCTGTGCTCCACTTAGGATTGAATCAAATATTGCCTCTCCCTTTGTGGGTTCTGGGACCAGCTGCTCCGAGAAGCACTATATGGTGTCCAGAAATTTTATCTCTGCCTCGTGTCCTGAGGTAACATGTACCCAGTCAATATGGGGATAGTTGAAGTTCCCCATGATTATTGGTTTTAGTAGCCTGTCTAATCTCCCTCAGCATTTCAAAAACACCATCACCATCATGGTTAGGAGGTTGATAATATATTCCTACTGCTATACTCTTATTATTCACGCACGGAATTTCTATCCAAACAGATTCTATGATCAAGGCCAGAGTACTTAGCATCTTGCAGGTTGAAGCCCATATTTATTTAAAAAGTATAATGTCTCCGCCCACCTCAGGACCTGTCCTTAAATCCTAAATACAGCCCAGCCATTAACACATAATAAAAGACCCAAATTTTCAGTGGACTTTGCCAGCAGGGAATTCCCCTTGTGTAGGGGAACTCCATTGGCATAAAGCTGGTGAAAGGCCATGGAGATGGTTCCTGCACCACCATGCACTCTTGATACTCCCCAGTGTATATGGTGTTTTGGGGGAGAGAGGAGGTGTGCTGTGGCCAGGGCAGGATTGAGGAGGGGTTGTGGGGGAGCAGAGCTGTGCTATGCCAATTCTTCTCTGATACAAAGTACCTTACGCAAGCAATTTAAGCTAGAGTAGGTAGGTCACTGCGCTAACTTCTGCCAGGACTATAATCAGCTAACTATAATCAGCTTCCTGGGGCTACCTTCTCTCTGACAATCCATCCTAAAGTAACCAGAATAAAAGACTTGATTCCTGCTCTTCAAATGACATAATGGAAAGGGCCAGGCAAAGGCCTATCCAAAGTGATAGATCATACTCTGGCTCCAGTGGATTGCTAGAGGGGCTCACTCCAGGGTTGTGTGACATTGAGAATACACTTCATTGAGTGTTTAAAACTCAGGACAGATAGCAAGAGCGATGCCGAGGATTACAGCTTCCATGAAGATAACTGGGTCCCATTATAGGATTTACACTGCAGTAGCTGAGAAAAGAATTTGGTCCATCATATTCATGTGATTTTTTTATTAAGTTCTGAATTTGTCTGTTTCTTACATATTTAAGTCAAATGTAATATTTTCAGAATGACCAATTATAATGGTAAGTTTAGAAAATTACATAGTTTCTCCTAGTGCCTAAATATATTCCTTTTTTACTGTTGATATAAATCCCCACTCTCTTTTTTTTACATTTTTAACAGATTGAACTTCGCCGCATAATAATTTATTGTAACCCAAAATTTGCAGCTCAAGAGACCTGTTGTGAAATATCTGAGAGCATGGTAGGTTATTTGTAAAAATGTAAATATAAAACTAAAAATGTATTAATCATCTTTTATGACAAAACTTTCACCTTATTTTATTTAAAGAGCATAAACAAGAAGCATTGCAACATTAAATTGTTCTTTCCTGAAAATGGGATACATTTTCCAGAAGAGCTCTTGCTAAGTGAGTAGTTGAAACAGGATAGCATTGGCAGAGCAGCACTTCAGTGAAAGAGGAATATAAGGGACACTGTCCCAATGAAGACCACTGGAGGCTGCCATGCCCCACTCTCTAGATACAGTTATCCATACTAATTAATAGTTGAGGAAGTCACAGGTAGTGATTAGAATGTAGATCTCTCCCACTGAGCTAAAGGAATGTGTGGTTCCAGAGAAAAGAGACTTTTTTGTACTCGATTATCAGCTTTACTTATGATTCCATCATGTGTAGACAGTGAGGCTTGTGGAAGGGGCATTACAAACCTATATGGAGATGGAATGGAGAGGGGGAAGGAATGGGGACAGAACTTTTGTTAACATACTTTCATTTTCATTGCAAAGTACATCAAAGATAAAAATATAGTTGTCAGGTTCAGGACATTCAGTTGTTTATTTTCTTTATTTCTATTTTCCTTATAGTAGTAAAATAATAATAAATAAATTATTATTATTATTTATTTATTATTATTTTACTACTATAAGGAAAATAGAAATAAAGAAAATAAACAACTGAATGTCCTGAACCTGACAACTATATTTTTATCTTTGATGTACTTTGCATTTTTTGCATATGCACATAGTAAAGATAAGGTGCCATATTCATTGAATTCAGTTTTCAGAGTAGCAGCCGTGTTAGTCTGTATCCGCAAAAAGAACAGGAGTACTTGTGGCACCTTAGAGACTAACAAATTTATTAGAGCATAAGCTTTCGTGGACTACAGCCCACTTCTTTGGATGCATATAGAGTGGAATAAATATTGAGGAGATATATATACACACATACACTCAGCCATTCCCAGTCCTTATTCAACTACACAGATAAAATTCACATTCACAATTCAACTACACAGATAAAAGAAGCTTTGAATTCTAGTATATCTTATTCCACAGACAAATCTGACATCAGGAATCATAATACTCAAAAACCAGTGGGAGAACACTTTAACCTGTCTGGTCATTCAATGTCAGACCTGCGGGTGGCTATCTTACAACAGACTCCAACGAGAGACTGCTGAGCTGGAATTGATATGCAAACTAGACACAATCAACTCAGGATTGAATAAGGACTGGGAATGGCTAAGCCATTACAAACATTGAATCTATCTCCCCTTGTAAGTATTCTCACACTTCTTATCAAACTGTCTGTACTGGGCTATCTTGATTATCACTTCAAAAGTTTTTTTTCTCTTACTTAATTGGCCTCTCAGAGTTGGCAACTCCCACCTGTTCATGCTCCCTGTATGTGTGTGTATATATATCTCCTCAATATTTATTCCACTCTATATGCATCCGAAGAAGTGGGCTGTAGTCCACGAAAGCTTATGCTCTAATTGAATTCAGTGGAGTTACTTTTCCTCCTTTGTTTTGACAGATACAAGCTATGTGGGTTTGAAGTCAATAGGATTACTCATTTGCTTGAAGCTGTGCATGTGAATAAGTGCTTTACTGAACTAGGCCCGTATTTTTAAAATAGTTGTACCTGAGTTGTGCATGCAAAATGGGCACTGGGACACAACTAAACACAGATTTGAAGAGAAGAAGAAGCTGAGAGGGAGGGAAATCAGATGGATAGGGGAGCTTGGAATCCATATGCAGGATGGATAATGAGTCAGGCTGTCCCCAGAATATACCCATGGATTTGAGAGGGCAAAATGGGCTTCCCATCCATCTCCTAAATCTCCAAAAAGCCAAACAAACCGCAGGATGGATGACCACTAGTGTATCTCAGCTGTAAAGAGACAGGGAAAGGGGAGAAAAATTTGCCAAGATTAGAACAACAAAGTACAGTGTGTGTGAGCAAGGAGTAGGCAGATGTGAGGTCAGAAATGTAGAGTGGAGCAAGATTGTGAAGAGAAATTTAAATTTTAAATATCACTTTTATGTTCACATACATTTCGTAGTTTATTCCTGGTGAGAAAAGAGACTTCCTCGCCTTAATATACAAACTACTGGGCTGAGTAAAATGAGTGGCATTTCTGTTAACTTCTTGTGTACAGAAGTGCATTTTAAACAGGTGATGACACAACTAAAACATTTAGTTTATGTATGGAAAAGGTCATACTGAATTTATGTTTGCAGTATTGTAGCCATGTTGGTCCCATGATATTAGAGAGCCAAGGTGGTTGAGGTAATATATTTTATTGGACCAACTTCTGTTGGTGAGAGAGACAGGCTTTTGAGCTACACAGAGCTCTTTTTCAGGTCCTTCTTTAGCCACCTCATCATATTGAATCTATAGCATCCTTAAAGTACAATTCAACTACACAGATAAAAGAAGCTTTGAATTCTAGTATATCTTATTCCACAGACAAATGACAAAGCTCCCTGTCCTGAAAATGTAAAATGAATGGCCTAAACATTGTTACTTTATTATAATCATCATAAACTTAGTTGCTTTAAATATAACTATTGTAAGCAATTTTATATTTTCGGATTTTATAAGCCTTTCTTAGCAACCGTAATGGCTAAAATTGCATTTTTTTAAAAAAGAAAAGCTTATATTATGAAGCAAAATTCTGCACAAGAGATATATTCTGGGTGAAATATCATGACTGCAGGATCACAGAGACCCTGGTTATGTTTTCATTAGAATATGCCAGTTTCTGTTCACCTGACTTTCAGTGTACCTGATGAGTAGCCTCAGCTCAGATGGTTTCCAGACATTTGAACATTGGCTTCAGTTTGGGGGGTTTCTGAATGGTAAACCCAGCAAGTTACATTACAGAAGTGACAACCTCCCCCCTTGCCTGTGAGTTCCCCTCTTACTTTTAATCATTTCCTGGGGTGATCAGGTGGCTCAGTAGCCTTTTATTCCCCTCTTCCATTTTCAGGGAAACTAGGACCCTCACACTGTGACAGGAGAGATCAGGGATTTCCTAACATTGTATTACACCTAGAGTGACTTATATTTTATTTATAAAACAGGCATATTTGCCTAGGTTTGGTTTCAGTGCAGCAGGATCACACATCTATAGTCTTCATTTTACTGGTGCTGTGTGCAGTAACCTGAGACAAAAAAGGCTGAATAGGAACCATGTTTGGATTTTTACTTGTCAGTTACCAGCAGTGGACTCAATTCAGAATAATCATTATTTCTATTTTAGTGCCCACTGGAGGACAGTTTCATTACTACTTCTTCGTCACCAGTGACTGTTCATGTCAGCAAAATACATGCTCTTCCAGTAACACAGCAGGAGTCTAAAGACCTATGCCTCTGCTTTCCAAACAAAGTATGAGAGTCTTCTTCTACACATATATCCTTTATCTTGCATGCTTTGCAGATTCTCAAACTGTTATTTAATGCACCATGCTGTTTAATTGATACAGGTGTAGAAATTCTGAATTTCTTTGGAAGTACGGAAATGGTTTATTTCTGTGGTACACCTAGCCTTATATTTGGAGATTAAGATAAAAGAAATGTAAATTAAATTAAAAGTTAATGTTTGTTAGCTTTACAGGATTAAATGTCTTGAATGCACAAAACAAATGGACTGTTGTTGGATCATCTTCAGAAGCAGCATGAAAAATGAAAACTATTCTTACACAATTTATATTTTACTTAGATTGCTTATGTGAGAGTCCACTATTTCCTGGACTCTTATCTTTTTAGTGTCAGATAACAGCACTGTATCATTGTCCCAGTGTTAGTGCCATATTTGTCTTGACTGATTTATATTGTTAAAGTTTCTGTGGTAGAAAAGGGAAAAATATCACCTATTTCTGTTATCTGAAAATTCATTTTTAAACAGGGTGAAGCAGGATTGCCAGGAGTAGCTGGTTTGCCAGGTCTGAAAGGAGATAAAGGAGAAAAGGTAAGATGTCAATCCCTTATGACACCTGCCAAGGCTTTACCTCCTGTTTCTTCCTACTTTCGTATACAGCTTTTTTTTTTTTTTTTTTTTGAGAAATCCTCTTATACATCTATAAAATATAACAATATAAATATTAAATTAATTATATTATAATAAAACAGAACGGCACCCATTCTGTGGTCCCTCAGTTTTCCTTGTGCTTTTTTCCCCTTACCAACACTGTTTTGGACACTGCAGGAAGACAGACAAGAGACCCAGAATGTGGTTTAACTAGACCAGTGCTTTAAGTAACATCTGTGTAGCCTTTTATTTTATTTAATGTAAGTTATGCTATTGTGGGTTCAGCATTGGTGGCTTCAGTCTCAAGCTCAACAGAATTATTTTTGTTTGTTCTAGATTTAGACCTCATAGGAAAACATGAAACCATAGGCAAGTAACACATACAAGAGCAAGGTTCGCTATTTTTTAGCAGTTTTATTAAAGTTGCCAACAAAGTTATAAATGTTACAGCATGTACAATTCCTAAATATAATCATGTATCAGTTATAACTACATACATACTCACATCCTTCTAAGTGGTGTTAGAGTCTGACGGCCCTCTTATGGATTGATCATCAATACGGGGATGGTCCCTGCTGGAGGTTTCCCATAGGAAGCTCAATTTTCCCACTCTGGGCATCCTTTTTTATAATGTGATTTTTGTCTATAACCTACATTCTGCGCATGTACATGGAAGTGTCAACCCTCTTTTTCTGATTGGTAGCTGAAAGATACAATTTTAAATTATAAAATGCAAATGTAAAATTAAATCTTGTCTCCAAGGCCTAAAATAGCTAAGCTAAATCTTGCAGGCCTCAGCATTTTAGCTTGTGTTACTTATATCGAATACATAATTCCTCTAAATACTAATTAATCTTATACTTCTATAATTCTATAAATTAACTCTACTTAATATACAATAAATACAGATAATATAACATATTAATTAATTATAACATTACACAATAACTGGATAATAAATTAAAATAATTGACTATATCTGGTAACTGCCTGGCAATAACTCATCCAGTGCAGGTCATCTTTCCTTTGTAATCCATACCACCTGGATCACCATGCCATAGCCCTCACTCCTCACATGTACCTCTGAAGGCGGAGTTGCTCCGATCCCTACATTCCCTCTCTACATTGGATTCAGAGGTGTTTGATCTGTAACATTCTGCCTATTGGAAGGACCCTCACTCTCTTGGCTGTTGCCACTTCCTCAGTCTTTCACCCAAGCATGACCTTGATGCCCAGATTTCATCGCAGAGGGTAGGGTTGCTTTGCCTGCCCCATAATGTGTGGGCACTAGCCAGAAAATTCATAATCCCATCCTAGTCTGCTGACTACCAGCTGTCTGCGGTGGAGCATACACTATGGGCTGCTGCTAGGTTTTCCAGGGTAGATGAAAGTCAACAATTTGTAGCTTTCAGGTACAGAATTTAAGTTAGTCCTGGAGAATATTTTTAACTGCTCTTAAAACTTTTCAACCAAGTAATGTAAGTATTCCGCAAGTAGCAAAGTCAGAAGTCATAGGGTATTTGCCTGATTTAGATATAATTTAGATATAATTTCTCTAGTAGTAGTTTTCCACTTTCTGCTGAGCTGAGAACTTTACCTTGTCCTGTTCTGGAAACAGCTTCCACATCCTTAGCATGGTGTGTGGCTATTCAGAGTCTTACTTATGCATGTGCTGATTACAATGTATTTTGGTTCAGATGATATAAACAGCTGAATACACATCATCTGTGTGTAAAAATCCTTAAAAAAATAATGTCCCTGGTAGTAGCTTGAACAATGATATATTTAGTGAACATGCATCCTGTGTTCCTCGCTTTATCGGATATTACGAAGTTACTGTAAAATATTCTTTGTTTTTATTTACGTATACGTTTGAAGTGAATTTAGACCTCATGAAAGGTGCTAGATTGACATCCCTGGAGAATTAAGTATTTTATTATAGTAATAAGCTGCTCCAAGGTGTGCCTTCATAGGCTATTGGTGAATGCCTTAGGTATATTGCAGCCACAAAGGCTGAGTGCCTTCAGACATCAAAGTGCTCATTGATGCACATCCTGGAGTGGTTTATGGCTATTAGAGTATGGTTAATTAATTTACATAAGTGATCTCTCTCTCACCTGCCATCCATCTCCACCCTCTGACAAACAGAGGCTAGGGACACCATTCATTACCCATCCTGGCTAATAGCCATTAATGGACTTAACTTCTATGAATTTATCTAGTTCTCTTTTAAACCCTGTTATATTCCTAGCCTTCACAGCCTCCTCAGGTAAGGAGTTCCACAGGTTGACTGTGGGCTGTATGAAGAAGAACTTCCTTTTATTTGTTTTAAACCTGCTGTCCATTAATTTCATTTGGTGGTCCCTAGTTCTTATAGGAACAAGTAAATAACTTTTCATTATTCACTTTCTCCACACCACTCATGATTTTATATACCTCTATCATATCCCCCCTTAGTCTCCTCTTTTCCAAGCTGAAAAGTCCTAGCCTCTTTAATCTCTCCTCATATGGGACCCGTTCCAAACCCCTAATCATTTTAGTTGTCCTTTTCTGAACCTTTTCTAATGCCAGTATATCTTTTCTGAGATGGGGAGACCACATCTGTACATGGTATTCAAGATGTGGGCATACCATGGATTTATATAAAGGCAATAAGATATTAGCCGTCTTATTCTCTATCCCTTTTTTAATGATTTCTAACATCCCGTTTGCTTTTTTGACTGCTGCTGCACACTGCGTGGACGTCTTCAGAGAACTAACCACGATGACTCCAAGATCTCTTTCCTGATTAGTTGTAGCTAAATTAGCCCCCATCATATTGTATGTATAATTGGGGTTATTTTTTCCAATGTGCATTACTTTACATTTATCCACATTAAATTTCATTTGCCATTTTGTTTCCCAATCACTTAGTTTTGTGAGATCTTTTTGAAGTTCTTCACAGTCTGCTTTGGTCTTAACTATCTTGAGCAGTTTAGTATCGTCTGCAAACTTTGTCACCTCATTGTTTACCCCTTTCTCCAGATCATTTATGAATAAGTTGAATAGGATTGGTCCTACGACTGACCCTTTGGGAACACCACTAGTTACCCCTCTCCATTCTGAAAATTTACCATTTATTCCTATCCTTTGTTCCCTGTCTTTTAACCAGTTCTCAATCCATGAAAGGATCTTCCCTCTTATCCCATAACAACTTACTTACATAAGAGCCTTTGGTGAGGGACCTTGTCAAAGGCTTTCTGGAAATCTAAGTACACTATGTCCATTGGATCTATTCGACCCAAAAAGGGGCTTGTGGTTCTTTAAGGGTTCTCAGTGAAGGACTGAGTTGAATGACCCAGGACGAGTGGGAATGGATACAACTCAATTTTATTATATGATGATAATTATAATAAAATGTTAATTTTATGAATTCTTATTAACTTGTTACTATACTATGTAACAGATTTTAAGCAACTATAATTACTATGTAACTAAATTTGTAACACTTGCAATTATTATGTAACTAACTTTGAAAAGCACTTACAAGATAAGGGAAAGGAAACACATTAACAATTGAGGCCTTTTTCAGTCTAACCACAGTTTGGGTAACAAGCAAAGTAACCACAAACAAAGCAATGATAGTTAACTAATTACTTACAACCATGCAGATAACAGCCAGATGGGAGAGCATATACGTAATGAGTTTGAGCCGGCTATACGACACATGCTCAGGCTGGATTCGGGAGTGGGAGGGTCAAGCCCAAGTTGATCAGACCTGGACTGGCCGTGACGTAGATTCGTTTTTGGGACACCTCTAATTGCTATACAGGGGCGACTAAGTATATAGTTTTTGGAAGTGAATGTGGCACGCGTTGATTGGTTTTTTAGTGCCCCACTATCTTCCCCTTATTAGGAAGAACAGTACAATACAGAAACTGCAGAAATGGCTTTTTGTGTAGTAAAACTAGGGACACGTTCCTCATAAGTTTCCTGTGATAAGCACTATGCCCTAATAAGGTCGTGCAGTCTATTGAGCCTCTTTCCTGGCTTCGGGTCTGCTGCGGGGTTGCGAAGCGGCCTGGCCAAAATGAATGGGGGGGCCATATACGCTGTATTAACAGGATCTCCCTTGTCCACGTTTGTTGACCCCTTCAAAGAACTCTAATATATTAGTAAGACATGATTTCCCTTTACAGAAACCATGTTGACTTTTGCCCAACAACTTATGTTTTTCTATGTGTCTGACAGTTTTATTTTTTACGATTGTTTCAACTAATTTGCCCGGTACTGACGTTAGACTTACCGGTCTGTAATTGCTGGGATCACCTCTAGAGGCCTTTTAAAATATTGGCGTTACATTAGCTATCTTCCAGTCATTGGGTACAGACGCCGATTTAAAGGACAGGGTACAAACCATAGTTAATAGTTCTGCAGTTTCACATTTAAGTTCTTTCAGAACTCTTGGGTGATTACCATCTGGTCCCAGTGACTTGTTACTGTTAAGTTTATCAATTAATTCCAAAACCTCCTCTAATGACACTTCAGTCTGTGACAATTTCTCAGATTTGTCACCTACAAAGTACGGCTCAGGTTTGGGAATCTCATTTTAATTAAAAGGTAAAAAGTGTCTTTCTTTCCACTAGGAAAAATACATTGAAGTAGGATAAGAGAAATTACTAAAGAAAAGAACTCTCAGAAGACAGGAGGAATAGTTTAAAATGGCCCTTTTCTCTCTCCACCTGCTCTCCCTGCCTTCCTCCCTTTCCTCTTCCCTTCCTCTCTTACTAAATACCTAATAAACAGAATTGGCAGCCTTAAATCACCTCCCAATTTAGGCACCTCAAGCCTCGTGAAGCTAGTGAAGTAACTGGGCAATGTTTAAAGTGAAGTTTAATTTTAGGGACATGAAGCGGTTTGAGGCTCCCAATTAAGTTTCTTAGGAATTTGGGACAGGAGCAAGAGGAGGCAAACACAGGAGATCAGAGGTGAGGCAGGGATGTTAAAATGTTTTGCTGCTTTTGTAGCCAATACCCATAACGTGATAAATGGTGTGGTAGAGAAATAGAGCATAAGAAAGAAAAAAATAGACCTTCTTACATACTTTCTCTTTTACCCATAACATAATGGCGAGAAATAGTCTCTTTCCTTTGATGAGGTTTCAGCTGTGCACCATTAAAAGTGGATGCATCATAAAAAAGATTTAACCAGCCATTAGAACTTGGCTGGGGAAAACTGGAATTCTCAGCCATTATGATCTGGTGTTTTCATCTAATTATCCACAGAACATGCACAGCTCTGGCAATAGCATCACTACAAGCTTATCTACATTACTCCGCCTGTATGCCTCTTCTCCTCTGGGAAGGGGGGGGAGAATGGGACACGCTTAGAGGGGGAGGATATTAATTAATTCAGCATGTGGATTTAGTTTCTGTCTTTTGTCCTGAGATTGACTGCAAGGGTACTACTTAGTGCAGTTATGATTGGTGTGGTTTTTTGTGATGTGGAGGTCTGTCCACTGGGCACTGGACTGAAATCACAAACTCATTGAATTTAATAGCCATGAGATTCTAGCCATTTTAGACAAATCTTCCCTTGTTTGGATTCAAACCAATGACCCAGAAGGTTTTGTTCTCTTCAGTTAGGGCCACCAAAATATATATTTGGTTCACTGTGTCTAACCTGCAGTGTTAAGTCTCCAGACATTTACATTTTTCATCTGTTTTTAAGTAGTAGCCTTAAAGTTTTCAGTCTGCCTGAAAAAGGAAAGAAAATTCTTCATGTAAAAATCCATAGCCACATACATTCAGACATGCTGGTTGATAGCAATAATTGAACCTGGGAACTTCAGAACTGAAAAGAGGCCTTTCTGCTTAAGCTGACAGCTCCTTTGGCAGTGTGAAAGTGGTAAGTTCTAGTTACTTGGGCAATCCATTACAGGGAGACATTGTTGCATGTTCTAGACCAGTGTATTGCAGTTACAAAATGAGAGGTTCACAAAGCACATATTTCCCTTTTTCAATATCTTGCTCCCATGTATGCACATGCACGTCATGTGTCAGCATATACCCACTAACTCTAGAGAACATTATGTGGTTTCTGTCTGGCTCCTCTTTTAGCCTAAGCTCCCCTGACTCCTGCTAATGCTTTTATATTTATCTAAAACTCTCAGGATGATTCCCTTCATATCTGGTGTTCGTTGCACTAATTAGTGGTGGGCAACTCTCAAAAGCTTGGAGACTTAATTTAGATATAGACTCAGAAGTTTGGACTCCTGTTAGAAATATCAGTTTCTTGGGTGTGCAAAATTAGATTGGATTTCTTATGGGAACAACTTTCTCTTGAACTTTCTAGTATTTCTTTCTTCTAATTAGACCATAAATTCAGTTAGAAGGCTTTTAAGGTAGCTGGACATTTTTATTTCTGGTGCCAGGTGGAACACGGATGTGTAAAGGTGCCAATGTGAAAACTTAATCAAACCTATAAAAAAGCTGCATTTAGGTTGGGTTTGAGGGATGACAAAGGTTCATGGGAGGGTAAATTTTCATTTTATCTGGACCAGTGTGTCCATTCCTGAGGACAAATGCAGAAATGTAATGCAACACTTAGGAATATTTATGTGCACTAGGCCAAATTGTGTCCACACTTCCACCCATTCACTGCATTTGCATGTGTCTTGCTAACAAAACCATGGCCTAATGTGTGACATAATCAGTTGGTGCTTTCTTTCTCATATCAGATTCAGTTCTTGAAACTGATTGTAGATATTGTTTTCTAATTTAAGAATTAGCATTTCATATTGTCATGTACAGGGTCTGTCGTATCTTACGCGCATTTAACATGCGCGATTTCAGCTTTACGTGGACGGCAAAAAAAAAAAAAGAGAGAAAAATAACCATTTTAATACTGTACCTGTAGTGCGGGCGATTCCACCCGCCATTCAACTCAATGTAATTTTGACTATACGCGATTTTCCCTTTACACGCTAACCGCGGAACGGAACCCCCGCATAAGATGAGACTCACCTGTAAATACATTTGATGTGACTTCAATCCTGAACTTGCAAATATGTATCTTTGACCAAAATGTTTTTAATAGCATGTCTTAGGGCTTTAGACATGAAATGAATTAAATTTGTCAGCTTAAAGACAAGTTGCTCTTGTCATTCTTTTTAACAGATTTTGCTTTAGGTCAGTTTTGCTGTATGTGATCCTACAATTGTAATGCATGATAAAAGAAACAAGGTACCATCTTTTGTGTTCCATACTAGCATATAATTTCTAGTTTTACAATAGGTGCACCACATAATGGCTGCATGACATGAAGATTAAAAGGTCAATTGCCTTTGAGGCATTCTGAATAGTTAATGTAATGAGATGATCAAAAAACAGTGCTGCAGGTAGTGTCAGATGTGCAAAATTGCTTCCACTTCAGACTGGGAAATGGTTAGCATCATAAGAAGGGAATATGTTGCTGTCAACACAATCATTATTTAAAACTTGGTTTTGCTTTAGGAGGAATCTTGAAGGAAAATTGCGAGGAACATTTTATTATGTTGATCTGGTAAACTTCCACCCTATCTGCTTATGACTTGACAGAAGTGAGCATTGTCAAAAATATAGCAACCCTCCTATTATCTGTAACATATATCAAGATTCTTAAGATTCTGCCATTTATTAAATATTTTACTTGGTGAATACCTTGAATTCTGTTGAAAAGAATTGTCATTATGTTGCCTTTCATAGTGAATATTAATGATAGGTTTAAATTCATTTTTTAATGACTGGTCATTGTGCTATTTCAAAATTTAATTATCCTGAATGGATTTCATGACCCATAACATTGACAAGATCTTTTCTATGTTCAGTTTATGAAACTGTTACTATCTTTAGTGCATTTAAGTATCATTGCTCAGTGGTTGGATGGATGAGCTGACAATTTATTTCCCTCTGGTTGTTTTAGTGTTCCTTAAAGGTCTGAATTGCTAACTTTGTATGGGGAAAATCAGGGTATTATCATCTTGTACAAATCTGAGACAAATAGTCCTTTACTTTCTTGCAGCCATGAACATCTTTCCACCCATTTCTCTTTGTTTCCCTATATTCCTCTAGAGATCCCATGGCATAATAGCCCATCTTTTTGGCTAAATTCACTCTGGAACCATTATCAGTGCCATTCCAGAACTGTCCAGAGGGGTTTTTTATTTATTTATTTATTTATTTAATTAGCAGTGCAAGGTTCTCTACTCTCACAGGGCTAAGGCTCTTGCTGTAACACTCCCACCTGCAGGACCGTAGGACTGAGCAGTTTTGAATGACAAGTGGGAAATATTTGTATTGTACCTTTTATCCCCTTCAAAGTGACCCTGGTTTCAAGGTTTGAGATTTATCCATAAACCTGAAGGATTATGTTTGTACCGAGGGAAAGTCTGTGAGGCCTTCTCAAACATCTTCACCTTCCCAAGAAACTGTTGTCTCTTTTTAAATAATTAGAGTCATTGGAGCAGTGCGATGGGACCCTGGTCTTCCGCTTCCCCAGCGGGTGCCCCAACCACCAGCTACAGAGTCATTTTCTCTCTTTCTCTCTCAGGTCCAGTGCCTCGTGAAGTATTTATCCAAAGTGGAACAGCTTCAACAGGAGAGATTGTGGGAGCCCCACATCAGACTATCCCATAACTCAGTGATCAGAACACCCTGCTGAGAGGTGGGAGACCCCTGTTCAAATCCTTTCTCCATTTGAATTAGAGGGGGTAAATGAACCTGGGTCTCCCACATTCCAGGTGGGTGCTCTAACTACTGGGTTAAAGGTTATAAAGTGGGTGGCAGCACCACCACTATCTCCAGCCACTGTTTTGTGTGGAGGGAGGCAGGTGCCTAACTCTTCTCATAAGAAATTACGTAGGCACCTAAGCCACCTGACTCCAGGAGAGGGGTTCCTAGTTGTGGATTGCTAGCAGAGATAGGTGCTTCCCTGAAACCCAGATTTAGACATCTAAGTCCCTAAGGGGGAGGGTTTAGGACACCCCCTCTTCTCAGCATCTTCCATTGGCTATTTTAGGCAGCTCTCCACCTAGTTTGCTGACTTTTTTGAATCTCATTCTTAAGTGCCTAGCTATAAGTCCCTTTGTGGATCTGGGCCTTAGTGGCCTGGGATTAGTGTGTCCCCTTCCTGCTACCTATCCAGGAGTCTATTGTGTCCTGGCCTCTCTCCAATACCTTTGGTGTGTATTGAAGATTGTCCATTCCTGATGGTCCCTTTGGTAAGATAAAAAGTAGGGGAAGAGGCAACCGGGAACTGCCCCCCAGAGTATCAGGGAGAAAGGCTGCCTGTCTCCAGGAGAGGTGCGAGGTCACCTGAGCCTAACCCTTACAGTGTTTTATCTGCTCTCAACTCAAAACATCAAGGACTTCACAGAAATTGAAAGAAGGGGCTGGTAATAGAATGGACCACAATACAAGGGAGAGAGATGGGATTCCTGTGGTTGTCAGAGTGTATTCAATTATGGTATAACTTCCAAACAACATAAATAGATGGGTTTGCTTCCAATCAAACATTTGGGTTCAGTTCACCATAACCTGCAGGCTCACACAGCTCAGGTTTTGAACTCAGATTTTCTTCTACAACTAGACCACCAGTCTTGTCAGATTATATTAATCAGTTATATTTCATAGTGCATGAACATTTGTTACAGTGCAGTGAAGTTACACTGTAATTACAGTATGGCTCTAATTTTTGATACCTATAATCACCAGTAATCCTTATAATCAGATTCTTAATTCAAGTGCCCAACTCCCTTTTGTGCCTTTGAAAATATTCCCCATATTACTTCTTATTAGTCCTGTAGTTTCATACTTAAGACGTGTGTTTTTTTAGAATCCTGCCTTTAAATCCAAGTCTCTTTAACCCTGAGCCAGCAAATGATGGGTTTCTGGTGAAAGCAGTCTGTTTTGTCTGAGTATTTTGGAAAGCTCAAAATTAACCACTTTGCCTGATTAAAAATTGCTGCTGCTAGTTTCTGTCTAAGTCATTGATTTTAATTCTCTTCTATTATTGCACTCATTTGTTGTTATTAATTTATTTGTTTATATTTATAAAGCACACATTCAGTATTCAATGTATTGCTAGCATGCTCTGCTAGGAAGGCTGGTCTAGCAGATGGAGCATAGGGCTGGGAGTCAGTGAACCTGTTTTTTCCTCATCTCTGCCACTGACTCTGTGCCTCAGTCACCCTGTCTGTAATCTTGGGATAGCTTTGTCAAGCCAGGCCTTAAAAACTTCTAAGGATGGAGATTCCACCACTTCTCTAGGTAACCCATTCCAGTGCTTCACCACCCTCCTAGTGAAATAGTTTTTCCTAATATCCAACCTAGACCTCCCCCACTGCAACTTGAGACCATTGCTCCTTGTTCTGTCATCTGCCACTACTGAAAATAGCCATCCTATTTGGAACCCCCCTTCAGTAGTTGAAGGCTGCTATCAAATCCCCACTCATTCTTCTCTTCTGCAGATTACATAAGCTCAGTTCCCTCAGCCTCTCCTCGTAAGTCATGTGCCCCAGCCCCCTAATCATTTTTGTTGCCCTCTGCTGGACTGTCTCCAATTTGTCCACATCTTTTGTGTAGTGGGGGCCCAAAACTGGACGCAATATTCCAGATGTGGCCTCACTAGTAGATTCACCTTATCAAATAGAGGGGAATAATCACTTCCCTCAATCTGCTGGCAAAGCTCCTACTAATGCAGCTCAGTATGCCATTAGCCTTCTTGGCAACAAGGGCACACTGTTGACTTATATCCAGCTTCTCATCCACTGTAATTCCCAGGTCCTTTTCTGCAGAACTACTGCTTAGCTAGTCGATCCCCAGCCTGTAGCAGTTCATGAGATTTTTCCATCCTAAATGTAGGACTCTGCACTTGCCCTTGTTGAACTTCATCAGATTTCTTTTGGCCCAATCCTCCAATTTGTCTAGGTCATTCTGAACCCTATCCCTACCTTCCAGTGGATCTACCTCCAGTTTAGTGTCATCCGTGAACTTGCTGAGAGTGCAATCCATCCCATCATCCAGATCATTAATGAAGATGTTAAACAAAACTGGCCTCAGGACCAACCCATCGGGCACTCTGCTAGATACTGGCTGCCAACTAGACATTGAGATGTTGATCACTACCTGTTGACCCTGATGATCTAGCCAGCTTTCTATCCACCTTATAGTCCACTCGTCCATTCATACCCCTACTGATTCTTTTTTCTGCTATCTAATCTCTCCTGATGTCTGTATGAAAGCTCAGTCATTCTTATATAGGGAGTATAACATAAAGTATAATCTGTACGCTTTACACTCTGCTTATTAAAATCACAATTATATGATACAGGAATAACTTCATAATCCAATTTGCTATGGAATATAGTTGTCTTAAGGTCTTTAGGAGGAAAGTCTATCTACTGTTCCGAAACAGCTGTGTAAATTTACCATGGTTGACTAGTTAGTAAGTCACTCACACTTAGAGCTTTTTTTTTTACATAAGTGGCATATAGAACTATGAATTTATAGCATATAATATGTACAAATATTCTGCTGAATATAAAATGGTTCTGGTCTCTCTTAGCTGAAAGTGGCACAGGAAGCAAAGTATGATGTGGGTGATTAGGCAAGGAAACAGGAGTCTTTCCTGCTGTTCACCCTCTCATAGTGCCAGTGGCTGTTCGTCATTCACATACTGAAGATTTTATTCTGCTGTTGGGATTGAACTAACTTAACATAACTATATTCAAGACAATTTCAATATGAAAAAAAATGAAAAAAACTAATAATTGCTTCAATTCACTGGATTTGAATTTTTGCATGGAATGCAGCTGCATACACATGTGTAATTCATTTTGCTTGATTTGCTGATCCCACTCACATGCAATTAAATAAGAGTTGCCAGCTGGCTTGTGCAGGTGCAGTCATTTCTGTGGGTTTCTGTGAATGGATGCTGTGGCAAGAGAGGAAGAGACAAAGACAAGGGCAAGGGTTATAGGCAACAGAGTGAGATCATTTCAAAGTTCAGGTAGTAGTCACCTGGAGAAATCTCCTGCTTTTAGAAACTGATAACCAGAAAACATGACCTTCAGACTCTAGACTTTTTCTTTTCTTTACTTGGTGTCTAATTCTGTAACCTTTTTCTCCCACTGAGTAGCACTTATGTAAGTAATGCCATTGAAATCAATGGGATTACTGTCATATGTGCTATTGACTGAAAAGGGGCTGCAGAATTGAGTTGTTGGTTGCTAGGAAAGTTTCTTTTTTAGATAAGAGTAGAAAAACTTTTCATTTGTGATTATTAGAGTATCTAATATTGATTCAGTGTTTTTGTTATCTTCCCTCATTTTAATTTCAAAACTTTACAGATTGTCATACTTGAAATTACTAAGGAAAATTTAAATGTGTGTTGTTTTCTTCACTTGTTTTTAAAAACAATGGTCCAGATTCTCAGTTATTCTAAATTGCCATAGAAGCATTGAAGTTAGTGAGGTATGCCAATTTACACCAGCTGAGGATTAGTCCTATACATCTTTTAGCAAATCCCCAACACATTTTATACTTGTTTTTAAGTATTGGGTGTAGATGAATTTAACATTAAATGACTTGTTAGCATGAGGTGTGGATATTCCAATTCAGTGAGAACTTCTTTTGCCCCTGACTATTAGCATCTTAAAAAAGAAGAAATACTAGCTGCACAAGTGAACTGCTAGCAATAGAAATATTAGCTGCATGTAGCGTATATGTAGACACTGGGCTAAATCCTGCCATGAACGGGAGTTTTGTTTTAGGACAGTAGGATTTTGCTCCTATATTTTTGAAACCTTTTATAAAATGAGAAAATTGATGACTTACGAGAAGAGGCTGAGGGAACTGAGCTTGTTTAGTCTGCAGAAGAGAAGAGTGAGGGGGGATTTGATAGCAGCGTTCACCTACCTGAAAGGGGGTTCCATAGAGGTTGGAGCTTGGCTGGTTACCTAGGGAGGTGGTGAAATCTCCATCCTGAGAGGTTTTTAAGGCCTGTCTTGACAAAGCCCTGGCTGGGATGATTTAGTTGGTTTGGTCCTGCTTTGAGCAGGGGGTTGGACTAGATGGCCTCCTGAGGTCTCTTCCAACCCTAATCTTTTATGATTCTGTGATTGAAACACACTTTCCTTTTCTCTGATATATCCTAATGAGGAGTGAAGGTACTAGATACTGATGTTTGTATATACATAACCCTGTCATAGAGAGACAAATTTTGCCCTCATGCATCTGCAATGTAGAAAAATACAAATCCCACCTTTTTCATTATAATGCAAGTTATGACAGAAGTGCCCACCCAGAGGTACAACTTTAATACCACACAGTGACTAGTTCCACTGAAATCAATGGGAGTGCTTGGGGTAGCAAAGTTAAGCATGTGTATAAGTGTTTACCAGGCCTTAATTCTGAATTGCTTTTCTTTTCTCTTTTTCTTTAAGTGAGATTTTTAATTTTATGCCATCCGGTTTTTCCCCCAAGTTTACATAGCTCATATTTTCACTAAACAATGCTCTCACAATGAGAGCACCATTTTGTGATATCTTGTAAAGCTTGATAGAAAACAGAACTATATATACATGGGAAATAAACAATCTGTTAATAACATGTTGCCTTGGTAGCAAGGCAAACTCAGAAATCTTAAATCTCTAAATATGCAATTTATCTTTTAGGGTGAAGTGGGTGTTAAAGGAGAAAATGGTGTTTCTGGGCTTCCTGGGGAAAAGGTAAGTGTGACACAGCACTCTATATTCTTCATAGAGATATTATTATATGATATGATTATGGCATAACTATGATGTATTTATGCAAGATAGGTCATGTAAGATATTGAAAAAGTTATGATTTACTGAATATTGCCCTACTTCTGTGCATGTATAATTTTTGTATCTGAAGTTAGAAATACTGACTATGTATCTATGTTTCAAATGTGTTTACACATGGGGAACGCCCTCTAGACAAAAGACTCAGTCTAGATGACTGGCTGTGAAGGGCCCATTCAAGTTAATAAACCATTAGGGAGAACAATAGGCCTTACAAGAAGCTTATTTCACACCAGGGGGAAAGAGAGGGAGGCCTTCCTGAAGGATGCTATAAACAGCCTCTGAGTTATAGCTGCTGTGACACTACAGGCACATGTGACCTGGTCACCTGGTGCTGGACTCCATATTGGGATATCAGTGTTTTTCCACTGACTGGCGTGGGAATCAAGCTTTGAGACAAAGCATATGCAAAAGCTATTTAAGGCTGGGGAGTGACATCATTGTGGTTCTTCGCTGACTCCCCATCCAAGAAGATTCCTGGAAACACCTGAGGAACATAAAACTGAGCTGGGGAGAAGTGCTGGACCCAGACTAAAGGGATTTTTAGCCTATGAATGAAACACTTGGGGATTCCAAGCTGTAAGTTAGTGCAGCTTGCTCCTTAAGAATCTGTCAGCCTGTTTATCACTCAGGGTGAGAATCTGCTAATTCATATCCTACCTATCTAGTATGTTAAACTCAGTTTACAGTTTTGTTTATTTACTAGGTAAGCTGCTTTGATCTGTTTGCTATCACTTATAATCACTTAAAATCTATCCTTTTGTAGTTAAACTTATTTTATGTTTTAATCCAAACCAGTGTGCATTTGACTAAGGTGTCTGGGGAAAATCTCAGCTTGGTTACCACAAGTAACCACATAGTCCCCAGGTGTTAAGCGAATATACTGGCCAGATTTGACCAAGGCAGGACCGTACTGCTCTGAGGTCCTAGGATGAGATTCTGGTGGTTAGAGAGCTTGCATGTAACTGCAGCTGGGTCTGTCCCCCCCACCTGTGTGAATGCCGATGAAAGTGCAAGCTTGGAGGGCTTTGCAACTTGTCACAGCAGCACAGTGTGAGAGGGAGCCCAGGCTGGTGGGTCAGAGAGCTCAGTGGTACCCCAGTTCCAGGTGGCACCCCGGGGGGAGTCCATCACTGTATGTTCGTACACATAATTGCATAGAAAATGTTAAGACAACATTTTATTGACATAAAATTGTTACAGTATTTCAACAATTTTTTAAAGTAGTTAACGGGAAATTTCATGAAATCCCGGGAGGCTTTGTACTGTCAACATGTTGATATACTCTTATTCTTGCATCTTTAAAATGAATATCAAAGGTTAAAAATATATTTAAATCTATTAGAATCTCTGGAATCGTCTGTTTCTCTGTTTAGTATGTTTATGTAGAATAACTATGTTGGTTAAATTGGTCTAATTTAGGGGTGGGGTGGTACAATATTATGAGTGGAATTGACCCTCAAGTTTAAATGACTTAAATTCAATTACTAATTGAAAAGATTTTTTATGAACGTTAATAGGACAGTTGGGATTAAGAACATACTAATGCAGTTCAACAATACAAATACATCTCAGTGGTTTTATCTATAGTAAGATGAGTATGAAATGGAATGAGCATTTCATGCTAATAGTATTAGGCAGAGAACAGCGAGTGACTTCTCTAAGAACCTGACAATTCAATTTCAGTATCACCTAAGAACCTCCCCCATACAATTTATTGTAATCATATTTTATAAATTATTTTTTTACCATTTTAAAAGTAAATTGTACCCATTTGTCAAAACCCAGCCGTCTGAAATTATAAAATGAGAAGCTCTTTGCATCAGAAATAAATTGTGAAATATATTTGAAAATTAAGTTTAATTACAATTTGAATTTTGGAGCCTACTGAAAATGTACTGAAAGCTACATTTTAAAATAGAACAATATAATAGGGGACTGGATGACTCTGAGGATTGGTTTTGAAATAAAGAACTTCCTCCACCAGGTTATCAATTTAATTCCAACAGAATTTGGAAGTGACTGAGTGTTGCTACCGGAATAGTGGTGCAGCAATGCCACTATAGTTAAGGTTGCATTACCACCTCTCTTTAAAGATTGACCTTTACACAAAGTCCTCTAAACTCAACGTGCTTAGTCAGATTTTTCTGAAATTTGGTGTGCCTCAGGAGTGAGTCGTTTGAGCAAAATCTAGAGATCAGGCTATTCTTGTGATGTCAGTCACAACAGTGTCAGTCGGTCAGTTTTTTATGCAAGGTAGTGCATGGCACCCATTAAGTCTTTGGGGGTTCCAAATTGTGAATAGGTATTTAAGAAGGTATTTGCTTCTTTGCCTACAGAGATGTGCAGTCTGGGAGGATTTCCATGTGCATGCACCAATAAAGAAAATAATTGTCAGAGGGTTTCTATGCAGCCACTTCCCATCTGTAAATTACTAAAAAATATGCATAGTAGAAGGTCAGCAGTGACACTCAAAATAAAAATGGAAATATCGTACTTACTTGGCTCTTTCTCTGACTTTACATTTGTCTTTAGAAGTGTGGCATTTTCCAAAATATTTTGTCTACATAAATTTTTACAATTTAGATTCTTCAGGGGGGGAATTGTAAAAATCATCTTGCATTAGGATAAGCTCTGTTTAATTCCCATAATAAAACACCTCCTGTGGTTTCCATGATAAAAAGAGGTACAAACTCAATTTTTCTAAGTAATTTGCCTAAATTATCAGAAGAAGTTGTTTCTTCCTAACATGAATGCTGTAATTGCATTTAGTAGTCTTTCTTTGGTATCCAGGGTTAATTTTGATTGTTTGGGTCCTTGTTCAGTTTACTGCAGCTTTGTCTCCCCCAAACTGCGGTCTGTTTACACTCAGCAGTTTGAAATATCAGAACTTTCCAGCTTTCCTGAGCATTGTAGTCCTTTTTCATTTCAGAACAAGTTAGAGCTGAATTGTCAGAATATTAAATTAAAAGTGAACTAAAATTAAATCTGAAACTGCTAGGTTAAAGCATGTCAAGAACTGTTTTAAAAAAACTAACCACCAACCTATGCAGGGTATAAATTTTCTGAATAATGAGGTACTGTGACGCTTTGGGGGGTTCATCCAAACAATTAAGGGGTTATGTCACCACCTGCCCTGTAGCCTTAGGTGCTTCTGTACTGTGCAGCTTAGATCCCTGACACCAGCAGCCTGCTTACAGCACAATGACTTCCCCCTTGCTTCTATCAGCCTGGCTATTCTTTGTGAAGTGACACCAATAGCCTTCCAGTTCCCAGTCTCCCCAAAACCATGTCTTCTGCGGTGCTTAGTCCCTCACAAAACCTTATCAAGTTTGCTGCTTCTTTAAAGAGACAGTACCTAGCATCAGCCTGTTAGTTTGGCTGAAGATTTTACTCTTCAGTTTGAAACACTGCACTGAGATGGTTGTGTAATAAAACAAGATTAAGTTTATTAACAAAGAACTTGTATTCAGCGGATACCGAGTAGAAGGAATTGGGATAGAAATGATTACAAACAAACAAAAATAAAAATACGTTTCTAAGACTAAAACCTAACTTAACAAACTTTTGTTTGGAGTAGTTTTCTCACCACAGTTGTTCTTACAGCATGGCTGCCCAGTCCTTACCCAGGATACAACATAGAGCCTAAAGCACTTGGTTTCATTGTCCCCTCAGGTTAAGTATGCCAAAATGGCTTTCTCTCTCTGCTTATATCCTCACAGTTTCTTTTTTGTCAAGGCAGGAAGCCCTCCTAGGGACTCAGCTCGCTGTGTCCATGTGGGAGTTGAGCCCATGTTAATTTTTGCAGTTTCCTTCCTGCCACTATGATAGTTAAGTGGTTATCTCCCCCACGAACTAGTCTGATGGCTTTGTTTGCCTTTTATGTAAATGTACTTCTATCATCTTTCTTTGCTCAATATACATTGGAGACATATTCAAACAGGCCGAATCATGTTCCTTTGTCTGCGGCAGGGTGCCTTATGCCCTATCTTCCAGAAACATTGTAAGAACATATGTCTAGCACATATTTATAATTTTCCATACATCACTTGTGCATACACCACCCAATAATATTAATGACTAGCATGTCATTCTAGCAAACCTTCCATGACATCTTTTAGATACAATTTATGACAACAGTGAGTTGGGGTATACTGAGCTGGTCAGGCCAGCTGAGACTCACTGCTAGATACCAGGGAGCCCCTTGTCCTTTAGCACAGGCATACTCTTTGGGTTAAAGATAACTTGAGCAGATTAGTAAAAATAATTGCAAAAAACTTTTATTGCATAAAAACAATTATTGACAGTGAATATTTACATTTCATGTGATGTTTGCTAATCCCTTATTTCTCTGTAGCAAACCTACAGACATAAAAATACGTGTGTCACAGCACACTATTACTGAAAAATTGCTTACTTTTTAATTTTTATCATATAATTTTATAAAATAAATTGATTGGAATGTAAATATTATACTTACATTTCAGTGGGACACTTGAGCCTATTTTTCACTTCTGAGTCTTGTCTAAAATCAGAATCCCATTGGTATGCATACCACTGGTTGAGAACCCCCTAGTTAGATGGGCAATTACGCTGGTATTCCCCTCCCTCCCGCCCCAAAAAATCAATAAAACTTCTTTCTTATAGTACATGAGATGATTAGAAATGTTCATGTAGACAAATCCAGATTAGAGCCAATGGGTAGCTTTGGAGTAAACCTGAGATGCCACCAGAAAACAATCCAAGTGGGCATTGATTTATAATGTGATCCATAGTTTGACTGGTGTCCACAGAGCCATTGTGTGTTGTTTTCCAGAGATGTAAGAAATGACAGCATCTGCCAGGCAGTGTTCTGAAGTGGTTTAATCTGGACCATTGTTTCCAGGGTAGATTGAAGCCAGGAAGTTCTTTTGTGGGGTCAGCAATCAAATGTTTGTTTGGGGCATTAGAATTATCCCAGAATTCTTTCCAGTGCATGTCAGGATTGAATGACAATGCTTTAAAAGCTTTAGCACAATCCCCAAAAAAGCTTGTGAGATTTCAGGCACGACTTCAGAAGATTTTGGAGGTATCCTCATGAATTTTCAGGTTGGCCATGATTTGCTTGTACTCATGAGCTGTTGTGTGTTTCTCTCCGCATCTTGGATGCGGGTATATGTCTCAGAGTGGGCTACTATTGAGTAGGTCAGGGGTAGGCAACCTTTCAGAAGTGGTGTGCCGAGTCTTAATTTATTCACTCTAATTTAAAGTTTTGCGTGCCAGTAATACATTTTAATGTTTTTAGAAGGTCTTTCTATAAGTCTATAATATATAGCTAAACTATTGTTGTATGTAAAGTAAATAAGGTTTTTAAAATGTTTAAGAAGCTTCATTTAAAATTAAATTAAAATGCAGAGCCCCCCGGACCGGTGGCCAGGACCCGGGCAGTGTGAGTGCCACTGAAAATCAGCTCGTATGCCGCCTTTGGCACACGTGCCATAGGTTGCCTATTCCTGGAGTAGGTGCTTGTTTTAATGTTCCAGTTATAATTTTCGTCATGACGTTAAGCTGCACGGCCAGAAATTTGGTATGTGAACTGCCTGCCCAGGCTGGTACACAATATTCAGCACTTGAGTGTGCCAGTGATAGTTGTCATTTAAGTGTGCATGCATTGGCATCCCATATTGATCCTGCAAATTTTTGGATGAGGTTAGTCCTTGTTTTTACCTTTTTCATGTGTTTGGTTTTTTTTAGATGAGCTTTAAAAGTCAAGCTCATTCCAAAGTTACAGCCAGGTACTTAGAATAGGGCTCATTTCAGACATATGAAAAGTGACATTAAGTGGTTCCTTAGTGGCTTTATTGTTTAGGTGAAAGACTATTACCAGTGATTTGGAGGTGTTGGGGCAGAGCTTTCAATACTGCAAGTATTCTGTCATTATCTTGAGGTCAGCAGAGAGCACCAGTGGTGGTACTGTCTTCGCCTTATATCACAAGAATGATGTTGTTAATGCAAATGAACTTACGTGAAATTGTCAGGTAAGTCACTAATATAGATACTGAATCATGAAGGAGCCAGCATGAATCCTTGAGGTTAAATATCATTGAGGGTGAATATTTTGCTGATCTGCCCATTCAAAAAGATGTGCTGTCTATAGTTGCTTGACATTATGGCCAGGAGTCACATAGTGCCACAGCATTGGATGACCCCTAATAGCTCATATCTCCATACCATATCATAGGTGGCCAATACATTTATCAATGCTGTTCCAGTTTTTAGATTCCACTAGAAGCCAGCCTTGATGTAACTAGTCATGGCAAGAACCTGGTTTCAGCAACTTCCTCCTGGTCTAAAACCAGCCTTTTAATTTGGCAGGATGGCCTCTAAGATAAGGATGAGATGAGCTGGCAAAACCCTCCCTGTTACCTTATGAGTTGCGGAGAGGAGTAATATTGGGTGACAGTTGGTGGCATCATATGGTAGTATCCCATGTTTGAGAAGGGAAATGACTATCATCTCATACCAGCGTTTTGAGATCTTCCCTGTTGAATGTACAGCAGTGCCAACTATGCTTGTCCCTTTGGCCCCAAATTCTTAAGGAATTCGAGATGATTTTAATATAGGAGCAAGACGACAACCTTCATGTGGTGCTCCTGTTGCACATTATTGATTAACGCAATGAATGTCATCAAAAGGCTACTGGATGTTGATTTGTCACTTTCTCGGAATAATTAGCAATGTGAAATTTGTTAAGAGTCCATGTCTAGCATCAAAGAACCATAAGGATAGCTATACCCGTGTACAAACTTAATGTGGAAGTTTGTCATATGTTAAGTGTGACTATCTTTCAAGAGTTCTTAAGGGTAATTACATTGATGTTGCTGTACAAGAGACTCAAGATGCAGACTATGGCAAGCTGTAAGATATAAAATACATGTCACCTTTAACATTGTGAAGTGTGGCCTTGCCATATACAATGGGCATAGTCTTAAAGATGTCTCAGTCCTGGAAGAATCCAAGGCCATGGAAATTTCTATTACTGCAATAAAAATCTGACTACTGACCATAACGAACGTCTACAAATCTCCAAATAAAGTCCACATTACCTTCTTTTCTTCACCCAGCTGTGTACTTTGGTGACTATAATAGCCACCATCTCGACGAGGCTATAGCAGAAATGATGCAGCTGGTGAGCAACTTACAGACTCTGCCTGATTCATAAATGTTCATTTCTCCCAGTATGGTAAGTGCTCAGTTAGATGCAAAACAAATTCAGTTTCTCTGCAAGAAGTCTTCAGAAAATGTGTAGACTATGGTCCTGAAGGGTTGCTATGCTGCTTTTACCAGTGCAGTGATTTGGATGGATTAGCTTCTGTCAACTATTCATTTTACCACTAAATGAAGGCACACGATCAAGACCAAGTAGCTGTTTGAAGTCATGCACTCATCTGCCATCACAGCTGGGTTGCTCCAAGTCTCCTGTATATCTGAGATATTTCTACTTTTACTAATGTATGTTCAGTGAGGTCTGCACATAATTTGACTGAAGAGCTCTTCTCATGTTGAATCCATTGAAGACATGGATTTACATGAAAAGAGCGAAGTCCATAAAAGCCCTGATACTTTGAGTTTGTATGTTGTGTGAAAAATCTTGATAGGCAGACTCACTCTTGACCACTGCATTTTCCAAGACTTGTTTGGTTGCTTCAGGGAGCATTGTATATTTTTAACTGCAAGTTGTGATTTGAATAGCCTTTGATCACGAATGTGATTCCATAGAGCTATCTGCTACTTTGACTTATTTTTGCCATATTAGGTGATCTTTTGTAGTTCAGACTCTGTGTATAGCTGAACAACTTATGATTTTTTGGTTCCCAAACTCTTAAGCTTCAGACACCTGCAACAGTGCAGCTTCTTTTCTTGACAAAGAGCCTTGTGTAGCTGGATTACTTCTGTGGGCACTGGCTAAGGGAGTTCTATAGTCAGAAGCGATGTTGCTGGAAAGAATGGTGCTGGTGATTGCTTTTATGCTGTCTAGTGTTGATACACAGGGGCTTCCATTTTCTTTGTTGTGGGCATCCTTTATCTTCTTTTACTTTAACTACAGGCCTGTGTATCTGACCGAGCATCTAGAGCATGCTTCATGCACTTAAGGAAGCTCATTGCTGAGTCTTCTCTGCTCCTCTTATCTCCCTAAAAATCAAAGAAGCGGCAAATTGACAATAAGGGAAAAATGCAATTTGAACACAGAAGTCTAATACCAATACGTACTGGTACTGCTCAGCAGCTCTGTGATAGACTCCTTTGGACTGTGCTGCTGTACCTCCTGTAAGGATGTGATTTAAACAAAACAAAAAAAAAACCTCCTGCTCATTGGCTAGACTTTTTAATCTAAGGTATGCTAGTTAGGGTGCACTAGCTGGTCCTGTCTGGGCTCCTTTCTGCTAGGGTATGCTCCAGGACATTGATCTGAGGTCTGAGGTCTGTGTCTAAGGTCCTGTAGCTGGAATGTGCTCTTTAGGGTTGCCACCTCTGAGATGCAGAAAAACTGGCTACTGCTAGTGTAACCCACACACCTTCTGAGTGTGGTGTTTTGTCCCCTCTAGTGGCACTGAGATCACTTAGAGAGTGAGATTAATGAGTCTGCTCTGCAGCCTTAGCTAACAGCCATATGGCTTTTAGCTCATGCATTTAGCTCCGGAAGTCCCAGGTTGGATCGTGCCCGCTGACGACCGGGGTCTGTCAGTGTTACACCAGCCTCCTTCCCCAACAAAAATAGTTTTAGTGCTGCTGTAGCTAATTCTCACTGGAGTGTTTTAGAAAATGATTTCACACACACACTCTGTCATACACACTGTACTTTTATGTTTATCATTTTTCTTACCTTCTCCTAACACAGGGCCACAGTTTGTAGTACAGGAGTGTGAATTGTAGAGCACTCCAACATGTTCCTAACCTGGCATGTCAAATCTTTTAACTGGCCAGTAAGTACAAAAACAAGTTTGGCCTGTTAAAAAATGGACAGTGTTAACCCTACTTGGATTCCTCCTTCTCTAAATTTGTGGCTGGGCTGTTGTTGAGGCTGCAGCTGTTCTTCTGCTGGCTTGCAAGGGGCCACGCCTGGGCATCTGCCTTTTTGATGCAGGCAGCAGCAGCAGGAGTTGTTTGTGGCTGGTTGCCAAGCTCTCTTCCTCAGGGGAAGTTCTCCCTGGGAAGTAGCCATTCACATCCACCCTCTAGGGCACCCTCCAAGCCCCTGGTGCAAGCAAATGTGGCCATCTCACCTGCTCCTTGCCTCTGTTTGCCTTTGTAGATTAGGACTAGCTTTATCTTCATGCCCCAGCCACAGTTTGAATTTGGCACCACTGTACAGTGCTGCCAAATCTTATAATATTATTGTGAGTCCAACAGCTGGTATTTTTCTTAAAACCCCAGCTTCTGGAGTCATGTGAGTAGATCAGAATCTCAGCTTCATTATTACTGTTTGTAAAGTAAGTTTCTAGCCTTCATAACTGCAGAGAAAAATCATGAAAATGTGACCTCAGTGGACCCTAAATGCTCATAAAGAGAAGTAAAAAGTATAACTTCTTAAAAATCTCTAAGCCAGTCTCATGATTTTTGGCGATCAGACTCACGATTTTTTTAATGTTTGGGGTTAGCAATACTGGAAATATTTATACAGTGCTTACAACTACACCTCTACCCCGATATAATGCGGTCCGATATAACACGAATTCGGATATAACACAGTAAAGCAGCACTCCAGAGGACGGGGCTGCTTTACCTCATTATATCCAAATTCGTGTTACCACAGGTGGTTCCTCTTTGCCTGCCCGTTACTTGCTGCGGCCCTTTCCAGGGACCCCCTGCCCCAGCTCACCTCTGCTCCACCTCCTCCCACGAGCGTGCTGCAGCTCCACTTTTCCTCCCTCCCAGGCTTGCCACACCAAACAGCTGATTGGCGCGGCAAGCCTAGGAGGGAGAGGGGAGAAGCGGAGCTGCGTCACACTCATGGGAGGAGGCGGAGGGAGAGCGGAGGTGAGCTGGGGTGGGGAGTGGTTCCTCTCCCTACCCTGATATAACGCAGCCTCACCTATAACACGGTGAGATTTTTTGGCTCCCAAGGACCGCGTTATATCGGGGTAGAGGTGTATTTAATCCAGGACTCAAATTGTAGTGTTCATGTAGTGCTCTTATTAAGGTACAGAGAGCTTATATTTAACAACTAAATTATTTTGTATTTAAATGTTATGTAATACAGAAATGAGAGCTGCCAACAAGCAGCAGCCTACACTAGTCTGTTCAGGGTATGTCCCAGCAGCATCCCCAGAATGGAGGATGCAGCTGCACTCTACATCCTTGCATAACAACAACCGCCATTCCACACAGTGGCCATATATCATACTCACATTTTTTAAGGCTTCTGTAATCGGCCAAGTCTACACTACAAACCTATAACTGTCACTCATGGGTGTGAAAAATCCACACCCCGAGCAATGTAGTTATACCAACCTAACCTCCCACCCATGTAGACAGTGCTATGTCAATGGGAGAACTTCTCCCATTGACACAGCTACCACATCTTGGGGAAGTGCATTAACTACGCTGTCAGGAGTAGGGTCTTCACTAAAGCACTACACTGGTGCTGGTGCATCTGTGCTTCTGTAGTGCTGTATGTGAAGAAAAGCCCACCTTGTTTCTAGTCTTGCTCCTCTCCCGGTTGCCATCAGTGCCACAGGCTAATCAGAGTTAGTCCTCACGTATGTCAGGAAGGAATTTTTCTCCCCATGCAGTAGCATTTGCAGAAATTGTCAAGCACATTATGCCTAGTTTTGTTTCATGTTTTTGTTTTTCTTTGAAGGATTGTCTATTGGATTTTGCCAAAGGCAAAATTGCAGCTTGATGGGTCATTGATTGGTTCTGATAGGATAATTCTTGTGTTACCTCTCTAATTTAAAAAGTAGTTTATTCTATTGCCCGTAACAAAATTTTCTATGTGGCTTACACCTTGTAGTCCAATTATTTACCTGGAAGAAATTTTAAAAGCTTTCTACAAGCCCCAGAAAGTAGAGTCTTTTATATTTCATGAATTATATTGAGGCTGCAGGCGATTTTGTTGGCTGCTGTGAGTTGTAATGAATTGAACTATAACTACACCATTGCCAGACTTTAAACTGTGGAAGATCTGTAAATGTGCAAAGAAGAACCCAGGGGAAGACTTTTATAATAATCTTCGGTCCCTCGGCAATTGGCTCTACACTGTTTTTCACAGCCAAACTTTTGGGTTGAAATAATAGTTTATTTGCTTTCAGTGAAACCAGCTCAAACATGACTTTTCTGTTATACCAATGGTGTGGGGTTTTTTGTTTTATTTGTTGTTTTTATTCCCCACAAAGCTGTACGTAGAGCTACATTTTTCAAACAAAGATAGTATTTGTTAACTGGCAAATATCCAGTTGTCAGACATAAAAGCTGTCTATATATAGATTCTTCATATAGTAAAATCAATAATAGGTACTGAAAATGTGATTTATTTTCACAATGGGAGCTAGTCAAAATGTTCATTGCAAGCCAGTACTCCTGAACACACATGACTCAGGTTGCATGTTTGAAACCTGAATTGATTAGCCCAACACAACTGACTGAGGCTGGGCCAAGTCTTGAATAATCATCAGAATCGTTGCTGTTGTATGGAGCTTCCAAAAATAGAAAAAGTGCTTGCTAACTCTGCTGTTGACTTTATCTCCAATGAACTCATTTCTAACCCACACTAAGTAAAGCAACTGTCAAAGGGTGTGTACTGCAGATGGTTCAGCAGTCACACACGTGTAGTATAGCTGGTGACACAGGTGTTTGATTTGTAATCATAAAATAGCAACAGGAGCCAGATTTTTGCAGTTGTGGTACAGAGAGCCCAGCCAGCTGATATTTTTTTTTAGTTCACAAACTCAGTTTTTTTCCCACTGTTATTCTTTCTGTGAATTACTGTCAAATTCCTTGCAATGCTCCACAAATGAGGGGGGGATTGCTTTAACTTGGAATAGGAGAGCACACTTGAACACTAATTGGGACAAATTTATCCCTGATGTGACTTCACTAAATAGTTACATTGGGGATTCATTTTACGTATTTTCCTTGGGTGTAAGATATATATTTTCTTTATTGCCAATAATGCTTAAGTATTTTCATTAACTGCAATCTTCAGTGATAGGTTTACATTTAACTGTCTATATCTTTGAGTGAAAGCTGTGTCCAAGAGCAGCGGACATGTAAGGAGTATGCAAAACTCATTGGGGCAAACACCTTCTAATTATTTAGACTTCATTAACAAACAGAGGCCCCGAGCTCCATTGTGCTGGGTGCTGCATAAACATAAAAGAAAAGGAAATCTCTGTCCCAAAGAGTTTACGATCTAGATACAGATCACACATTACAGAAGGTAGAGAGGAGGTGGGAAGTAAGGGCTTGTCTATACTTCCAGGGATGCAGCTCTAGCACCTAGTGAAGACGCTGCCTATGGTGACGAGAGTGTCTCCAATTTGCATAGGTTCTCCACCTCTCCGAGAGGCAGTAGCTATGTCAATGGGAGAAACCCTCCTGTCAACATAGCATTGTCTACACCAGGGGTTAGGTTGGTATAACTACATTATAACACACCCCTGAACGATGTAGTTATACTGACATAAATTTGTAGTGTAGACACGGATTTAGATTAACAGATTAGAATATATTTGTGTAGAGTGTAAATGCTTATTAGTTATGCTGTAAACTTCAAAATAGCACTCTGATATCTAAAGAAAGGACTTCGCAATTGTCTCTATAGGAAACTATTTGGTTACTCTGTCTGTATTACTGTTTGGTCTTTTAACAATGGTGAATGGAGGAAAAGCTTTAGCAAAGATTTTGATATGGTCTCCCACAGTATTCTTGCCAGCAAGTTAAAAAAATATGGATTGGGTGAATGGACTATAAGATGGATAGAAAGCTGGCTAGATCATCGCGCTCACGGGTAGTGATCAACGGCTCAATGTCTAGTTGGCAGCCGGTATCAAGTGGAGTGCCTCAGGGGGTCTGTCCTAAGGCCGGTTTTGTTCAACATCTTAATTAATTATCTGGATGATGGGATGGATTGCACCCTCAGCAAGTTCGTGGATGACACTAAGCTGGGGGGAGAGGTAGATATATTGGAGGGTTGGGATAGGGTCCAGATTGATCTAGATAAATTGGAGGATTGGGTTAAAAGAAATCTGATGAGGTTCAACAAGGACAAGTGCAGAGTCCTGCACTTAGGAAGGAAGAATCCCGTGCACCGCTACAGGCTGGGGACCAATTGGCTAAACTGCAGTTCTGCAGGAAAGGATCTGGGGATTACAGTGGACGAGAAGCTGGATATGAGTCAACAGTGTGCCCTGGGTGCCAAGAAGGAACTGCATATTGGGCTGCATTAGTAGGAGCATTGCCAGCAGATCAAGAGAAGTGATTATTCCCCTCTATTTGGCACTGGTGAGGCCACATCTGAAGTATTACGTCCAGTTTTGAGCCCCCCACTACAGAAAGGATGTGGACAAATTGGAGAGAGTCCAGCAGAGGGCAACGAAAATGACACTGGGGCACATGACTTATGAGGAGAGGCTGAGGGAACTGGGCTTATGTAGTCTGCAGAAGTGAAGAATGAGGGGGGATTTGATAGCAGCCTTCAACTACCTGAAGAGCAGTTCCAAAGAGGATGGAGCTAGGCTTTTCTCAGTGGTGGCAGATGACAGAACAAGGAGCAATGGTCTCAAGTTGCAGTGGGGGAGGTCTAGATTGGATATTAGGAAAAACTGTTTCATTAAGAGGGTGGTGAAGCACTGGAAGGGATGATTTAGTTGGTGTTGGTCCTGCTTTGAGCAGGGGGTTGGACTAGATGACATCCTGAGGTCTCTTCCAACCCTAATCATCTATGAATGGATTACCTAGGGAAGTAGTGGAATCTCCATCCTAGAAGTTTTTAAGGCCCGGCTTGACAAATTCCTGGCTGGGATGATTTAGTTGAAGTTGGTCCTGCTTTGAGCAGGGGATTGGACTAGATGACCTCCCGAGGTCTCTTCCAACCCTAATCTTCTATGATTCTATGAAAAGAAGGTATGTGTGTGTGTGGGGGGGGGGGGTTCAGTAGCCTTATTGCCTTTAGGGGACTGACTATAGGCAAAACAGAAATAGCAGCGGAGGTAACAGTTGCAATGTAGCCCTCTGTCTCACCTTTGATTAATGTCAACCCACAGAGCCTTAGACTGTAGGTTCTATAATGTAATAGTGGCTGTGGCTATTTTTTTCAGTTTTTCATTATATTTTAGATTGGGCATTTTTCCAGAGTAGTAATGCAAGCCAGTGAGCTTGAAAAGGATTAGGCTACAAGAACTTTAACAAAAACGTGTAGCTATTTTGCAATGTTAAGGTCATGTTGGTAATGCTGCAAAGTGGCTGGAGGAGCTTCCTAACTAGACAATAGAGATTCTTTTAAGTTGTGTGCTTGTGGCATTTATGTTGAGCCATACAAGAGAAAGAAAGGGTACAGCCAGAAATATGTATAATTACATCTATTTTCCACAGCTGATTTTCCCCACAAACAATCAACACTTTTTACAAAAAATGATTAAAAATCTCATCCAAAACACACCGCTTTGTAGTAGTTCTCAGGACCGTCCTGTGCGAGATGCCATTTCAGTTATCAGTGTGCTGATCCTGGCTCCTTGGTCCTGATTCTTGCAGGTGTAGAGAATACTGCAATGGAGATATAACTCACTAAGACTGAGGGTCAGTGGATGGAGTGTTCCCCTATTTACTATGGACCAGATTTTCAAAGGATCTCAGCTCCCTTTTTGGGCACTTGTTCTCAATAGGTGCTGAGCACCTTTGAAAATCTGGTGCATAATATGTTCAGTGCTTTCTGAGGTATCACAGCCTTCAACCCTAGTGCAGTAAGGATGACAACATTTTGAGCCGTTCCCGCCCAGCTGCTGCAGAATAGGGCTGGTGGGCATGCAGATAGCCAATTCTCTCTGGAGATGTGGCCGTGCAATGCCCTCCTTCTGTCAGTTGCCCCATAAAAAAGACTGGAGAAGAACCAGCCACCCCCAAATACATTGTAAGAAAAGGGGCAGGGGAAAATATTACAAGGCTACTGAGCTGCCACACTCCTCCCTCTACTACCTGAAAGACCCCTCAAGATTAGTAATGGTGAGGTGGCCTGGGGCTTGTGGGTAGGAGATAATCCCATGGGGATCTCATGCTTGGTATTTGGACTCAACGATATTTGGATTTAGAGATCTGAAAGTTATCCAACTATTCAAATTCTAAATACACTGTGTATATATCCTCCCTAATCCAAATAGCCTATTAACCCACGTCTAGAATATATCAAAGGACTTCCAAATAAGGAGATACAGCCATGAGAATAATCTTTAACTTCCAAATGGCACTAGACAAATAAAAACTGTATCTCTGAACTACTTGAATTGAATCAGTAGTTGGTACATGTTTCTCAGCTAGCTAAGTACACCACCATTCATAGAATCATAGAATATCAGGGTTGGAAGGGACCTCAAGAGGTCATCTAGTCCACCCCCCTGCTCATTATGTTATCAGAACAAATATTGCTCTGATCGATGAAGATCCACACCTTAGGCTAGACACTCAGCATGTTTGCATTGGTGTAGCTCTCTCTGACATTTTTTCCTTGTGAGTACACTGTAGCTGAAATCATTGGACATATGCCAGTTTATACCAGCTAAGGATCTGGCCCACTGAATCTTGAGCAGAGGGAACTGATGACTAGATTAAACGTTCTGGACAAAAATAATTCCTTCAGATAAAGCATTTGGCCTTGGGGCCTTCATTATTGACCAAGAGTGTTTCTTCTAGTGTCCTTTACTCAAGGCTCCAAATGTTATTGTTAATGTAGTAGTCATCATATATTTTATTATATTAAATAAGCGTGGCCATTTTTTACAACCCAAATAATCCTTTACGGTTGTAGAACACATTTTAAACTAACATTTACAATTTCTGGATTTCCGATGTTATTTCAATAAGTTGAATTGAGTTTAAATGACTTCCAGTTCTGAACTTTAATGGGGTTTAGATTTGTTTTAAAGCTGTGTAAATCAAGCAATGTTGTGTAAGACTTAGAGAATTTCTCTTTGGACAGATACATTAAGGAAACAAGTACAGTTACAAAACTCTATCAATTTGCCCAGAGTTTAATATCACTAGAAAATTGTGTCCATTTTATCAATACAGATGATAGAAATATCCAGCTGGCTAGCCTTAATTTTCTAAGAATTTTCCATATGAGATTATGAATCTTTTAGAATCGTTTTAAACAGAAAGGCCTGCTTGTTTTATTCTCAGTACTCAGTAGCAAGTGTTTTCATGTTTTTCATTTGCACTGTCTTTGTTTTCAATAGAATATCATAGATTGGTGGTTCTCAACCAGGGTACATGTATCCCTGGGGGTTTGCAGAGGTCTTCTAGGAGGTACATCAGCTCATCTAGATATTTGCCTACTTTTACAACAGGCTGCATAAAACACTAGGGAAGTCAGTACAAACTAAAATTTCATACAACATTGACTTGTTTATACTTCCTATATACTATACACTGAAATGTAAGTACAATATTTATATTCCAATTGATTTATTTTATAATTATCTGGTAAAAATGAGAAGGTAAGCAATTTTTCAGTCATAGTGTCCTATGACACAATTTTTTGTGTGTTTTTATTTCTGATTTTGTAAGCAAGTAGTTTTTAAGTGAGGTAAAACTTGGGGGTACGCAAGATAAGTCAGTAGTCTGGAAAGGTTGAGAGCCACTGTCATCGATCAGTCAAATAGGATTTATTTCCTAGCACATGCTCATTGCATATGTGTGCCATATTTTTAAATAAATATGTGTAAAATGTAGGGCTGTCAAGCGAGTAAAAAAATTAATCGCGATTAATCGCACTGTTAAACAATAATAGAATACCATGTATTTAAATATTTTTGGATGTTATCTACATTTTCAAATAGATTGATTTAAATTACAATACAGAATTCAAAGGTACAGTGCTCATTTTATATTTATTTTTGATTACAAATATTTGCACTGTAAAAAATAAAAATAGTATATTTCAATTCACCTAATACAAGTACTGTAGTTCAATCTCTTTATCATGAAAGTTGAACTTACAAATGTAGAATTATGTACAAAAAATAACTGCATTCAAAATTAAAACAATATAAAACTGTAGAACCTACAAGTCCACTCAGTCCTACTTCAGCCAATCACTCAGACAAACATGTTTGGTTACAATTTGCAGGAGATAATGCTGCCCGTTTCTTGTTTACAATGTCACCTGAAAGTGAGAACAGGTGTTCACATGGCATTGTTGTAGCCGGCATCACAAGATATTTACATGCCAGATGCACTAAAGATTCATATGTCTCTTCATGCTTCAACCACCATTCCAGAAGATATGCATCCATGCTGATGATGGGTTCTGCCCGCCCGGCCGTTGCTCACTCCTCACCTCCCACCACCACCCACCCGCCACTCTCCTCCTCGCCATCTGCCCGCCGCTTGCCTCCCTGCTAGTCTCCTCGCTGTCCGTCCGGTGTGCCCCCTCCGCCAACTCAATCACCACTCTCCTCTTCACCATCCACCCACCTGCCTGCCTCCTCACCTCCCTCCCGCCTGCCGTTCGGCTTCACACCCCACTCGCCCACCCACCTCCCATCTCACTTTTCCCCCTTGCCTCCTCACCTGATTATTGGGACAAATGGCGTACCGATCATACATCGGTTGAGACGTGGGACAAAGGGCTAAATATCGGGACAGTCCCGATTTGATCGAAGTGCAGGACCCCCCAAAGCGCAGAGCCTGGGGAGGTTGCCCCAATTTGACCTACCCAAGGGATGACTCAAGCTGGGGCCAGTGTAAGGACAGGACTGGTTCAGCCCCCAGTTTAGGCTAGTTATCTCCTGAGGGTATTCTGACTTGTATGGAAAGTTGCAAGGGCACAGAATCACCAGAGATGTTTGATTGCCTTCTGCTCTGGGGCTGCTGTGGAGGGAGAACAGAGCAAGAGGAGCTGGTTCTGTGCCTGGCAGGAATTCCTGTGGCATTGGGGGTATTCTCGGGGAGGGGCTTAGGCCTGCCATATTGTCCTTTTGTGCCAGCCTAGTTTGCTCAAAGGGGCTGTAGGGCAAAACTGAATTGGACCCATAAAGCTTGATTTTTTTCAGAGATGCTGAATATTGACAGTTTCCCCCTGACCTTAGTGCGCTTTGAAAATACGTGTGTGTTCTGTGGTCTGTAACTGAAGTATGAACATGAATCAAAAATGTCAACATTTAAAGCAGGCTCCATGAAATGACGACTCTACAGGATTCACAGTATGAGTGTTAGTAAGTATTTGCTGAATGTGTGTGTGGTTTTTTTTAAATCAAATTAATAGTTTATAAGGTAATTCTAACCATTAATGTTGGAGTTTGCTTAGAGAAACAACAAAGCGTTCCAGTAAGATAAGGAAAATGTGATAGTGATTTTTATACAATCTGATTTTTTTATTTATTAAAAAAAATCATAACCCCTGTAGTGGTTTTAGGCTTGTTCTGTACATGTTTTGAAGCAGCATTAGTATGACCCTGTGGTGGTCCATTTTTGATCATTACGCTCCATTTCTTTACCACAAAAAATAGGTGTTCCCATTTTCAAAAAGGCAGGGCCTTTGAGTGGATCCAAAGGCCTGGCAACTCAAGGTAAATGAAAGGCACAAATCCATAAATTTTCAAAACAGTGAGTAGATTTTAATTGCATTATATTCATTGATATTAAAAGGAATTGAATGGCTAGTGTTTCTGATGTATCCAATACATCCTGTAAGCCAAACTGTAAGTAGTATCCCAAGTCATAAATAATAGGACTCTTTGCTTTTATATTGATGATGGGATACATCCAGACATCTTGGATTTCATAAACTTTGTCCGTGAAACATCTATTACCCTTTTAAGTGTTTTTTTAAGTAATTAATATTTTTCTTTCCCATCCCCGAAGGGAATCTCATTAATTTCTAATATGTTTAATATTATATACCACATTAACTTCTAAAATGTTGTAAATTCTCAATGATTCCAAATTATTTGTTTAGGTTTCTCCTTACTTTTTAAAATATGTTTAGGTAATCTAGTGCTTAATTAATTTTTGGTACCATTTTGAGTAATCTTACATTAGTACTAGTTAATACTTTAAAATCCGGTACATGTTAAAATAATGGACTATGATCAATGATAAAATATCATTTAACCAGATTTCTAAAAATATTTCATTTGACCTGTTCCTTTTATGGAGAGAAACTTTTATGTTTTCTGGTTTGTACTGATGCAACTGTGTGTAGATAGAAAATTGTTATCTAGGATTATTACTAGTCTGTCAAAAGTATCTGAATTCCTAGTTTTCCGGAAATGTACATATGTGAATTATTTTTAATAACTTATCAGAATTTTTCCATTGCATTTACATCTGTTTTGACCAAGAAGAGCCAAATGAATGGTCCAGAGACTGGAAAACATGCCACAAATGGAGTTTATAAAAACCCCATTTTACCAGGGTTGAGTTATAAGATTGCTGTAGACCACAAGAGCTTTGTATTTATTTATTTAATTTCTTGTGTTATATGGATTAGTCAATTGTTTTTGTCTCTTTGTCCATAGTATTAGGGCGTGGTGAGAGTTTCTTCCTCCTCCTTTGTCCTTTTTGTATATTTTGTATGACTTGGAGGTAGAAAAGTGAGAGTTCCAACGTTTGTGTTACTTAGTGGATGTGGATGGAAAATAGTGAATCGAGTGCAGTGGGAGTTACTTGGGATCAAAGTCTATAGTTTTGCTGGTGAAAAGCCCATGAAGATTTATGGGGGCAATGGAGGAGATTTTATGGCTGAATTCTCTGAGCTAGTGTCAAAGCTTCTGTAGGGAATGCTAATTAATTAATGTTCTTGTGTATTTCAAAGTGCAAGTAGGCTTCAGCCTGAATGGCTCAGCACGTGATTTGCAAGAAGCAAAGAACACTCTTTGTGTCTATATCAGGGGTTGGCAACATTTGGCATGCGGCTCGCCAGGGTAAGTACCCAGGCGGGCTGGCCAGTTTATTTACCTGCTGACGTGGCAGGTTCGGCCGATCGCGGCCCCCACTGGCCGCGGTTCATCGTCCCGGGCCAATGGGGGCGGTGGGAAGCCGCGGCCAGCACTTCCCTCACCCGTGCCGCCTCCATTGGCTTGGGACGGCGAACCGCAGCGAGTGGGGCCGCGATCAGCTGAACCTGCCACGTCAGCAGGTAAATAAACTGGCCCAGCCCTCCAGGGTGCTTACCCTGGCGAGCCGCGTGCCAAATGTTGCAGACCCCTGGTCTATATCTTACGCATTTTTATTCTTTATAATTATGGATGCTGTTAGTCATATAAATGTCCAATCCTTCACTGAATTTGGATAAGTTCCTGATCTTAATAACAGAAGGAACTCACTGTCACAAGATGTATTGTGTGGTTTTTTAAAAAGTTTTTAATGTAATAATTTTAAAATTTATTGTCATTAACTTCATGTAGTATTTCCATATGCTTCATTATGAAAGTCCACTTTACCATCTCTAGCCTTTTATTACTGTATAACTAATAAGTAAATTAGAACTATATAGTCCTAATCTTGTCACATAGGGAAGTCTTTCTATACCTCTGACCATTTCCATCACTTGTCTGAATCTCTTCTGTTTGTGCTATATGCTTTTAGTGGTGAAGTGACGAGAAATAAATGCAGTATTCAAAGTTAGACCAATACCATTAATTTATATAATGACTTAGCCCTTCCTTACTACACACTGTTTAATTACCTATGCACATTGAACAGATATTTTCATTGAATTGTCCAACTGTATACATTGGAAGCATTTTCATTTTCTCCATTGTGGAGACAAAAATTAGAGGTTGACCATATAAGGAGCTTTACTTCTTTGTGTTCATGCTTATTGAAGGGATTCATTTAACGATAATGAATTCTTAACATTTCTTTTGGTTATGCTTTTCCTTGGAAAGCCATGTGTTAAGTGCAGTGTTGAATTGTCCCTCACTTTGAAAAGCTCCCCAACAAAGATCAGTATTTTTTTTTTTAATCAATCATAGTCTTCCTGGCAAGATTCAAGATGGAGTCTTCTGTGAAACACAGCATGAATACCTTTTGAAATTAGAACTTAATTCTGATACCACTTTCGCTGATGTAATACCACTGATTTCAGTGGAATTATTCCTGAGTTACATTACTGAAAGAGCAATGAAGCTATGTTTACACTACCGCAGCATCGATACTCCAGCAATCGATGCACCAGGGGTCCATTTAGTGGATCTAGTGAAAACCCACTAAATCGACGGCAGAGCACTCTCCGGTACTCCACCAGGAACAAGAGGAGTAAGGTAAGTCGACGGGAGAGTGTCTCCCGTCAACGTGGCCAGTGAAGACACCGGGATAAGTCGACCTAAGCTACGTTGACTCCAGCTACGTCAGGCCAGCAGTTCACCATCCTAGGCCAATGGGGGCTGCGGAAGCGGCACAGGCAGAGGGATGTGCTAGCCGCTGCTTCCCGCCACCCCCATTGGCCTGGAGCGGCGAACCGCGGCCAGTGGGAGCCGCTATCGGCCGAACCTGCGGACGCAGCAGGTAAACCAACTGGCCCAGCCCGCCAGGGGGCTTACCCTGGCGGGCCGCATGCCAAAGGTTGCCGATCTCTGAGCTACGTTACTCCCATAGCTGGAATTGCGTAAGTTAGGTTGATTTACCATGCTAGTGTAGACATAGCCTCAGAATATGCCCCTAACTCTCTAATTATGGCTCTTGCCCAGAAGTTACAAAGCAATGGTACAGCGTTCAGGAAGGACTAGAATATTACCTTTTGAACATATAACTAGATTAATATTGCCAACCTCCAGAGATCAGACCCCCAAAAATCATGATTTAAAAAAATATATTGTTGGGATTATATTTTTTATTTGTCTTTTGACATTTTTTAACTCTCCCCAGCTCTTCCGTGTGTGTGTGTGTGTGTGTGTGTGTGACCATTAGTGTTGCCCACTCTCCCAAATGAATTACTTACAGAGATTTTTGCACATCTGCCCAGCCCCTGCCCAGCAGTTAATTCTGCTCTGCTGTTAGAAATGATTTTCCTAATAAATTTATTAAGGCTTACTATGACTCAGCTTCCACACAAGTATTCCTTCTATTAGTCCAATGGCCAACTGGTGTTGGTGATATACAAAATACCAATACTAGCATATATATACTTATACTCCTAGCAACAATACAGTTATAAGCATTGGCCAAAATATTTACAACAGGATCAGGCGCAGGAGATATCTTCCCATCATGGCATGACTCCAGAGAGAGAAGGAAAAGAACCGACAAAGAAATTCCAAACAAACCTTGCTTTTTATACATTATAATATACCAGTGATTCCATTGCTGTTATTGGACCTTAGCCAAAGCTAGATGAGAGATTGTTGGGGCTGAACCCTGCCCCCTGGCCTGGTTAAGACAAGATTCGTGGCTGGGCCCCTTTCTTTTCAGGGTTTCCTTCTTATCTTATTTTGCTGAATTTTTCCCTAGCTATTGAACTAAGTATTTCTTTTGAAACAAACGAATAATTGTTTACTTCACCTATTATCCAACTATCCATGTTTTCTTTATTTTTATTACTCCAGCCCAAATCTTAAATAAGATAAGAATGGTATTTCAAGAATCACTACAAGTTTAACACGAAACAACTCTTCTTTCTCATGAACACATTCCTTTTGGTCACGTGCCTTGGGCCTGTCACTCAGGCTAACATCCAAACCCAGTTTAAAACCATAGTTCACCCAGCTGTAATGTGGGCCTATATTCCTTACCTCTGCTTCTCATGGGGTTCTTCACTCCCCTCTCTGAGGCCAGGGCGCAGCAACAGTGGAGTCAACTCTCCCCCTTCCCAGGCTGGAGGGCAGCTATGGAGGCTCTTCACCCCTCCCCATTTCCCTTCCCAGGCTGGGTGCTGCAGGGAGTAGTGGAGGGGAGCAGATGTGCTGTTCTGTCCCAGTTGCTCACAAGAGAGGGGAGAAGAGGGACTGGACCTGCTCTGAGCTGCTGGGCTCTCTGCTTCCTCCTTCCCTCCTGTGAAAACAACGAACAGAGGAGACTCTTCTGGCTTTTGGCAGGGCTGAACTTTATGAGGGAGCTGGAGCTTCCTTATGTCATCACACAATGGGCTCCAGAAACCTCTGAAATCCTGTCACTCACAGTAAAATGAAGAGAATTGGCAGTACTCCTTGATGCACTGCAACTAGTCATTGTTCACGATTTTCTGAGTGAAATATAGTTTGAACAAAGCAACAAAAATTAGCAGTATGTTTATAGCTATACAGCATATACCCAGGATGTTGCTGTAAAAATACATATAATATACAAAATGATTAAAGAGTCAAATATCTGTCCATAATCACTTGTAAAACTATTGGGACTTGCTTAGTTTGAAAATATTGCTGGGCATAAGTAGTTTTTGATTTTTCTTGTGGTTTGCTCATGTGAGTGAGAGCCAAATAATGAAGGTTATGTACATTTTGTTTCAGGGGGAAGATGGCTTAGTAGGTGTTCCTGGCCTTCCTGGTTCCAAGGTAAAGGCATTTTAGTTTTATTTTATATATTTGCATTTCTGAAGCTTCCTTCTTTTTCCCAGCTGTTCACTATCTATAGAAATTGGTCAGTATTTTAAATTACATGTGGGGTGTAAGATTCATTTCATATGCCAGTGGAACTCTATCACTGGGCCTCTGGCACCAGAAATGACACGAGAAATGCCTGCGCAGGCACAGCCACCTGCATATGTCATTCTGCATTAGGAGCTTGGAATCAGTTGGCTAGGCCTCAAAATTGGGCTATGCCAGCCCAGCTTGGAGATGTGCTTATTCAGAAATTCAAAACTACCCTTTCCTGGTGAAATCCCAGGAAGGAGGAGGATGACAGTGCGGTCACTTGCTGACTTCCCAGTCAAATTTTCTCTTTGGTGCAACATTCTCCTATTTATTCCTGCCCTCAGAGAGTTCACATGGTATTGAGTCTCCCTCAGGAAGGCTGGATGCACTTCAGCACCTAGAATCCAGAATGGGTGCCTAATAAATTAATTTATTTTGGGAGTTTGATGGTGACATATCTTCAGAACACTGGCAGGGGTCACTACAAAGCAATACAAGGCATTCCTTACACCCTATGGGCTGATTGTGCTGCCTTGACCACCACCTCAGTGCATTTTGTCCTAAAAGTTTGGATGAAGCTATGTTGCTTGTTGAACTCTCATTATACTGTTTGGCTGGTGTTTCATATTGGCAGTTTGGGTAATATATTGCTAGCTCTGATTAGATCAAATTATCCATAAAATGTAATCTTAAAAGACTTGTTAACAATAATACTCAAGTTTTAAAGAACAAACTTTTCTTCAGTTTTTGGACAGGAAAGTCTAAAATTCATGCACATGATATTGTTCTATGTTTGAGATTTGTATTTCCATGTATTCAACAGTTAAACTTCATTCATTTAGATGTTTTATGTCACTTACATAAATCTTTTATTGTTAACCTCCTTCATAAGTGAGTGATAAATGAAGCATTATTTTATAGGCAGTAGATCTTGGGACAGGCAATAGACCTCAATCTGAACATATACATGCAAGCATAGTGGCAATAAACACTCAAGAAACATATTCTGCTACAGTATATTATTTTAAAAAAAAGAAATTTGCTACAAACATACCTTCATTCTTTTTATATTCATGAGAAAGCATAATCTTTCCAGATATTGGATCAGGAATGTTCTAGCCTCAGCTGTCTCACACTGCTTGGAAATGTGACAAATATGTTTATTGTACTCGTGAACAGAATACCGTAACAGCACCAAAATGTTCAATTAGCAATACATAAGATGACCCCAAAAGATGTAATTCATAAAAAGATGCATGTTTATTGTAGCAGGGCTGGTGGTACTTAAGAAGCTGTTGAGGTTACTTGACACTTCCCACTTTGAGGGCTTGTCTACACTACCACGTGGGGTCAATGTAAGATACGCTATTCACGTAGCTGAAGTTATGTAGCCGAAGTTGACATACTTAGATCTACTTACCGCGGTGTCTTCACTGCGGTAAGTTGACAGCTGATGCTGGAGTACTGGAATCGACGGGAGAGCGCTCAGTCGATTTATCTCATCTATACTAGACACGATAAATCAATCCCCGCTGGATCGATTGCTGCTGCCAGTCTGGCAGGTAATGTAGACAATCCCTCTGACTTTGCTTTTTAGTTGCTTATAACTTTGCCAAACTCTAAGCATTTGGGCTGAAATTTTCATCCCCGTCTGCTCAAGCTGAAAGCTTTTGGAAAACTTCATCCAAAATGGTTCAGCAGTTTCCAAGAACAAAGCTAGGGGAAAACATTGTTTTACCCATATTAAAAAATTCTGGTGACCTTTTCTTTAAAAAGTTAAAGCACCCCCATATCTTGTAGCAGAGACTTGAAATTTGGCAAGAGGGTGGCCATGTCTGCCCAAATTTGGCCAAGTTATAAGCTTTAGAAAAATCACTGTGTGCACACTCTCAGTAGATACTACTTCAGTTCTTAGCAGCTAGAAACGTGGACGATTCTATCCTCATTGAGCATGCTCAGGCCTCTTACAGTTCCTGGTATTGATCAGGCTGTGCATGTGTTACCCCCACAGTGTGACTGCACGAGCTCCATCCCCCTTGTGGTTCTTTTGTGTTACAAAGCAACTGAGCATGCAGTAGTATATGCCTATGCAATCTTAATTTGGGCCCTTTGTTTGTATACATTATGCTATCCTTAATTTAGAAGTTGAAAGGTGTGTCATGAATGAGGCAGGAGACTGCAGGAACAGAAAGGATAGTCTCATGGTTAGGGCAATATTCAATTGCCTTAGAGCAGGGGAGGGCAAACTTTTTGGGCTGAGGGCCACATCTAGGAGGGCAAATTGTATGCAGGGCCAGGGCAGGGAGTTGGGGTGCGGGAGAGAGTGCAGGGTGTGGGAGGGGGTGTGGTGTGCAGGAAGGGGCTCTGGGCAAGGGATTGGGGCAGAGGAGGGATGCAGGGTGTATGAGAGGGCTCAGGGAAGGGGGTTGGGGTGCAGGAGGTGTTATTTAAACTTTCCACAGATGGTCAGTAGTTGTGTGTTCCTCATTGTTTGAGTGCCTGACTTGAGACCCTGGGATAATTTGCAGATTGGCTGAGCACTCAAGACTGCAACTGAAATTAATGGGAGCTTTGCTTCAAACATATAAAGTACGATATAATGCTAAATACTCTGAAAAATCAGGCCCTAGTTGTCTCACCTTGGGCACCCAAAATTAGTGGAAACTTTTGACCTTACTCTCTCTGTGTCTCAACTGTCCAACTGTAAATTGGGGATAATGCAACCTTCTCATGCCATGGGGGTATTGTGATGATAATTTGTGTGTGAAGCACTATTATGATTTGAAAACTGGGTTTGATAACTGTGCAGCGAATAAGACATAGAGCCACTACTGAATAGTGATGATAAAATAAAATATTGAATAATTGCTCACTGAGTGGGCACTGTATTTCCTGTGCATTGAATGAGACAAGACATTTTATCCTGTGGATAAAAATAGTATGTGATTATGTAATTAAAGGTATATGCTAAATTAAGGCTAAACTAAGATTTCCTAAGTGCTTGACTTTGCAACCTTAATTCTCTTAATGTAGCTTTTGTGTGCAATATGCATATATTTAGCAGTATCTTTTACTGATAGATATGGACTAAACCAGTTCAGAAATGGCTTCTTCCAGTCCTGTGGTAGGTGCGCTTCTGTGTAGGCTACCATTTTGGAACATGTGCTTTAGGGGTAAACTAAACTGGTTTGGTTAAACCAGTGCGACTTTGTATGTGGGCTCGTTTGTATCTGTTTATCTTCCACTTGCAATAAATGGATATCAGAGTGTGCATATAGAAAATTGCATAGGTTTTACTAAAATGATATAAAATCACTCCTTTAGTTATTTCCGTTCAACTCTGTGTGTAGACCAGGCTTTAAAAACTAGAAATAGCAAATTATTCCACTAACATAGCACTATTAAAACTCCCATTGAAAGAACAGGGCTACATATTTAAAGGAGTCTGAGTGTGGAAGGAGAGGAGAGAGTCTTTTAGATATCCTGCAAATGTTTATTTGCACGAACATCTCTAAATTTACTGTTGCTAAGAAAAACACATTTGTGAGCAATTAATAATCACAGTGGGGAATAAATGCATGATGAACCCAGAACTGTTATGTGGTTTACTTCCACTTGTCATCTAGTCTTATTGTCTGACCACATATTTCATGATACTCAGCTTTTTTGCCTTCACGAAAATTGCTGTCGGATGCTTTCATGCTTGAGTAAGTTGGGTATAACTTTCCTATCCTATTTATATATATTTGATATTGAAACTGTATATTTATTCCATTTTTCTCTTACCTGCTGTCTTTGTTTGCTTAACTGCTAGCTCCTCTGGATAGAGATTGTGTCTTCCAAATGTTTGGAAAACACATAGTGCACCAGAGATGATATTGGAAATAAATAAATAACGCTAGTAGCATCATAGATATTTAAACTACATGTTTGATTGAAATCTAAGAGCTCAGATTCTAGCTGTAGGGAAAATTGAGAATTAGTTCAATTTCTATTGGAAGAGCAGCTCTTCCAGTAGAACACCCAGCCACACTTTATTTGTACAGGTATCTAATTTGTTTTGGGAACTTATATGATGAATTTGATATTTTCTGACTGTGAAAACAAGAGATTTGCAATCTTACATCTGATGAAGCTAAATGGAGGAAATGCCTTTTTTTTAGGAATATATCAAAGATGCATAATGGGACATATATATCAGAATTTATATCAGAGAAACAAAAATGAAGAAACATTTCTAAATTATTTTAACAAACACCACATGCATATTTTCCAGTAGAAAAGCATGGGCTGCTATCATACCCAGACTAAGTTCTGCATACTTTATTTTAGGCATACTACTAAAACTGACATCTAAGCTGTTGACTTCACCAACCACATCAGCCAAAACTGTAAGCATAATGCAGCCACCACAAACAGCTGCTGGAAAGCCCAGAACTATTTGCTGGTATATGAATCTGTGCATCTCAAAACTTTGAACTTGATTCTCAAATGTAGCTCATGATGCTGTGTCAACTGAATTATTTGGCAACATACTGTAAATAGGAAGCTTGCATGTGGTAGCCTACTGTTTCACCTACCCTCATTTAAACTTTAGGCTTCTATATAAGGGAATGGAATTCTTCAAAAGGTGAAGTTAGAGGGGGAGAGAGGATTACAAAATAAAAATGAGGAATTTTTGCAGTAAAGTGAGAGAAATACAATGTGCTGCGATTTGGGAGATTTCCATTTTTTTGATCTCCAGACCTATAGAGTTCATGTATGCCATATCAACGCTATGGACGTGGATGCTAAGAAAGGAAGATGAAATGAGAACTACCTCCTGCTAGATGGTTTTGGGGGGTGTGGAGTATGGAATGTGTGTTTTGGATTAGGTAGTTTGCCTGTTCCTATACTTGAAGGAATAGAACTTTGATTGCATTTCTCATTAAATAGGGTGTATGCTGTGGCATTGCATCCCATATTGTTCATAGTAATATTCTGATATGATTATGGCATAACTATGATGTATTTTATGCAATATAGATCATGTCAGATATCCTTGAAAAGGTTATGATTCACTGAATCTGATTATCATATTTGTATGCAAGTATCATTTTGGTATCTGAAGTTAGTGATATTGTCTATACATCTATTAAATGTTTTACCTGGGAACACCCATTAGGCAGAATACAATCAGTCTAGATGGCTGGCTGGGAAGGGCCATTAGGGAGAATAATAGGTTTTAGAAGAATCTCCCATTGGGGAGCCTTCATGAGGACGCTAAAAACAGGAGTTATGGCTGCTATGACCCTACAGGGTCATGTGACCAAGTCACCTGGTACTGGATTCCATCTTGAAATACCAGTGTTTTTCCACTAAAAGGTATGGGAACTAAGCCTGGAGACAAAGAGTTCCTCCCATATGCAAAAGCTATTTAAAGCTAGGGAGTGACATAATCGTGGTTCTTCACTGATTCCTCACCCAAGGAAACTCCTGAAAATACCTGAGGAAGGGCTGAACCCAGGCTAGAGAGATTTCTAGCCTGTGAAAGGAGTACCTGGGGTTTTAAGCTGCAAGCAAGTGCAGCTTGCTCTTTAGGAATCTCTGCAGATAGCTTAAATCATCATTTAGGGTGAGAATTTGCTACTCGTATCCAATCTCTTTCGTATATTAGATTACGGTTTTGTTTATTTGTGAGGTAATCTGCTTTGATCTGTTTGCTATCCCTTATAATCACTTAAAACCTATCTTTTGTAGTTAATAAATTTGGTTTTGTTTTGTCTAAAACCAGTGTGTGGAAATAATACTTGGGGCAGAAAGCTGTTGCATGTCTCTCTCCTCATTGAGGGAGAGGGCAAATTGTGTGAGCTTATGCTATATAGTTCTCTGTGCATTGCAAGACAGTATAATTTTGGGGAGGGGAGGTGTGCACATGGGAAGCTGGTAAGTGCCCTAGCTGAGTAGCCTTCTGATGCAGGGGCTGGTCAGAAAGCCTGTCTGCATGTTATTAGAGCTGGGTATGTCCCTATCTGTGGGCTGACAAAAGTGTGAGACCAGGAGCATGTCTGCAGCTTGTCACAGCATTGCAGAGTGAGTGGGAGCCCAGGCTGGTAGGTCAGGTGGCTCAGTGGTACCCCAGTTGCAGATGGCATCCCAGGGGGGAACCCCAGACAGTTGCGCAGCAAGCAGGGTCATATGCACAGCTTGTTGCTCTGAGACACTGGTGGTGATTTTAAATGAGTTTTAAGTGTGGTGGCTAGAGCTCAGTCAAAGTGATTACCAGTTTTGTTATTTTCTATTTGCTTATTTCGGGCAAGGGAAGTATGGACAGAAAAACAGGAAAATGAGTGAAAGTGAACCGAGCAAGAATCTGGAGCATGGCAGATTGCAGGCAGAAGAGAGGGAAAAGGAGACAGAAGACAAATGGAATTAAAACAAATTGAGATTAATGCACAAGAAGCTGCACACTGGAGAACCACAGAAGCAGAAGAGGCCAAGCAAAAAGCTGCACACCAGAGAGCCCTGGAACTGCAAGACAAAGAAATGGAGGCCTGGAGGAGAGGGAAAAAGAGAGGAAGCATGAACTGGATTTGATAAAGAAGTGGAACCAGCACCCCCATAGCTCTCCAAAAATCCACAAATGGGAATGATTGTGTCCTGCGTACAAGACGGGAGACATTGCTGAATATTTCATCACCTTTGAGAGGCTGTGTGTACTCCATGAGATTCCTGAAAACCAAAAGATGCCCACTTTGGTTGCAAAGTTGTCTGGGAGAGCTCTGGATATATTCAATAAGATGCCAATTGGAGATGCTTCAGATTATGGTAAATTCAAGGAAATGGTTTTAAAACCGTTTCAGATTACACCTGAAACATATAGAGTAAAATTTAGAAGCCTTAAGAGAGGTGCTGGAATGAGAAATGTGTGATGTGTAAACCAGATGAGAGATTTGATGGATAAGTGGGTAAGGAGAAAAGATATTACAAGCTTTGAAGAAATGTGTGATCTTGTTTCTCAGGAACATTTCCTGAATTTATGTAATGATGATGTAAAACAGTGTTTATGGGACAAAAAGGTAAAGACTGTTGATGAACATGCTACTCTAGCTGATCAATTTGAACAAACCCAAGTATCTATTAGAAATAAATCACAGGCAGAGGGCTTTAAGTTTGGAGGAAAACAGGGTTCTGTTTTACTCCTGGGGAAAGGGTGGGTGGATGGGAGGCTGGATGCTCATCTCCCCAAGTCCATTCCTCTTGTCCTCGCCCCAAGTCCCCTGTAAAAACAGAAGAGCCCAGGAGGTGCTGCTATTGTAATTCCACTGAGCACCTTAGGAATAAATCCTCTGTGCTGAGTGGGAACAGGTAGCAAGCAACTCATGGGAATGCTGCTACCCAGAGCACAGAGGCACCTCAGGCAATTGCCACTTATCAGACAGTGTTTGTAAAAGTAGCCTCTGCACAGCCAGGCAGGAAACACATAAAGACTGTCAGAATTAATGGCAAGGAACAACTTGGGTGGAGGGATACAGGTGCAGACATTTCTGTGGTCAGAAGAGACCTTGTTCAGGAGAAAGACATACTGCCAGAGCAGATGGCAGAGACTTTGTTAGTAGGAGGTCATAAAATCCTTGTGTCATTGGCGAAAGTGCACATAGAAACTGGGGATTTGGAAGCTGAATTAATTGTGGCTGTAGTACGTGGTAACCCAACACAATTATTACTTGGGAATGACTTTTTCAATGTAGCTCAGGCTGTCAAGGGGTCTGTCAGCAGCAAGGAGCAATATTGTGCTGAAAGCCCAGAGGGAAAGGTGAAGTCTCAGGAACTGCTGGGGGAATGGGAGAGTGTTTCTTTAATTTCTCTTCAGCAGTAGAAAACAGTCTGCTATCAGGGGTGGGTGTGGTTGAGACCAGCTCCTACTGCCCGGTGGCTAAAAGCAGCTTTTCCTCAAAGGTGGAGGAGAGTGTATTGCCTGTCAGTGAGAAGACTGTCCAGGTTGCTGGCTGCCAGCAGGTTGCAGTTGAGCAAAGGACAGACCTCACTCTAGAATGCATAGGAATATGTCAGAGGGAAGTCCAGAGGTGGGGGGTGGAATCCTAGAGACCACTGAGGTGGGTGAGGGTTCCATGAACTCTGCAGCTGAAGGCAAGCCCAATTCAAAGAGGGAGGGCACATTGCCTACCAGTAAAAGGACTGCTCTGGCTGTTAGCTATGAGCCACAGCTAAACAGGGGATTGATCCCACTCTTGAGAGCACAGAGGTGTGTGTCTGAAAGAGGTGGTGTGCGCCTGAGAAGCTGGTAAGTGCCCTAGCTGTATAGCCTTCCCATGCAGAGGCTAGTCAGAAAGCCAGTCTGCATGTTATTACAGCTGGGTGTATCTCTACCTGTGTGCTGGGGAAAGTGAGAGACCAGGAACGTGTCTGCAGCTTGTCACAGCATTACAGGGTGAGTGGGAGCCCAGGCTAGTGGGTCAGGGTGCTCAATGGGAGCCCATATGACATTTCACTCCATATCTTTTTGAAAATATCCTTATGATATAAATATGACATAACCGAGATGTACTTTATGCAAGATAGGTCTTGTAAGATATCATTGGAAAGGTTATAATTTACTGAATGTGATATATAATTTATAATTTACTGAATGTGATTATCCAGTTTGTATGCCTGTATCATTTCTATATCTGAAGTTAGGAATATTTACTATGCATCTGTATTTCAATATGCTACTTTGGGTGACGCCCACTGCTAACACTTCAGGTACAATAATGAAAAAGCCAGACAGGGCTGATGGCCCATCAGCAAGGACAATGGATTATGAAAAGGCTTGGCCTTCCTGCAGACACTCCATATTGCCACTGACTCATGGATGCTGTGATACTACAGCAGGGGATCAGCAACCTTTGACACGCCGTTTGCCAGGGTAAGCACCCTGGCAGGCCAGGCCAGTTTGTTTACCTGCCGCATCTGCAGGTTCGGCCAATCGCAGCTCCCACTGGCCGTGGTTCGCCGTTCCAGGCCAATGGGGACTGCGGGAAGTGGCGCGGGTATAGGGATGTGCTGGCCGCCACTTCCCGCCACCCCCTGGAGCCTGGAGCAGCAAACCACCGCCATTGGGAGCCATGATCGGCCGAACCTGTGGACGCGGCAGGTAAACAAACCGGCCTGGCCCGCCAGGGGGCTTACCCTGGTGGGCCACGGGCCAAAGGTTGCCGATTCCTGTACTACAGAGTCAGGTGGGACTGCTTGTAACTTTTCACAGGGGGGAGGAGGGGTCAAGTTTGGAAACAAAGGATTCCGACCTTATGTAAATCCTATTTAAGGGTGGGGAGGAAGGCAAGTAGGACCCCTCCTCTCCATGACCTGTCTGCCCGAGAAAAAAGACTGTTAAAGCCACCTGAAGGGAAGGCAAGGAGAGAGTCTAGATTGAGACAGGAGTCCAGTCTCAAAAGGAATATAACTGGAACTCTGAACCACAGAAACTTTGCAACCTGCCTAAAATAACATTTAGGGTGAGAATGTACATTTTGTAGCTTGTTTCTTACGTATATTGAGCTTAGCTTGTGTATTTTGCTTTATTTGGTCAGTAATCTTCTTTGTTCTGTCTATTATCTCTTATATTCACTTAAAATTCACCTCTTGTAGTTAATAAACTTATTTCTTGTTTATAATATAACCCAGTTTAGGTAATTTCTAATGGGGGGGGGAGGAGTTGTGCATATCTCTTTCCACATTGAGGGAGGGGGCGAATTTCATAAAACCTTTGGGTTTGGTGCCCACTCCCTTTAAGGGGTACAGAGTGTTGGGGTGAGCCCCGAAGGCTGAATCTTTCCAGAGTCTATCTCTGTCTCTCTGTTCTGCTGGGTGTGGCCCTGCCTGTGCGCTTGGCTGGAAGAGGCTTGTGAGCCTAACCCAGCAAGGCCAGGTAAAGGGGACCCAGGATGGCAGAATAGGCTGACTCAGTGGCATCCCAGCACATAAGGTGACACCCCAAAGGGCCCAAACCCATCACACCCCAGTTCTAGGCGGTACCCCAGAGGGAACCTGTCACATATCTGGGTAAATTAAAGATGTTAGTTTTGTTAGTTTGTATCTTGACTACATTAGAGACCAGAACTTTTATGTTCAGGTACAGCGCTTGATCTAAGAATTCCATAATTTAAATGGAAGGAAAATGGTAACTGTCTTTTTTGGTGAAGGATACTCAAATCAGAAATCTACTTCCCTTTGGATCCATCTGAGCTTGGGATATAGTAACCTTCAGCATATGCTGCAAAGCTCAAATCATTCTGTATGTTTTTTCATAGAGAGGTCTTCTTGGTTGAATAAGCTTTGTATACACAATGATTGAACAGCGCCTTGACACCTGGCAAGTCACACTTATAAATTTAAATAAAATAAATTAAACATTGATTTTAAAACAATGAGAGGGTTGGTATCTTGGTCTATAAACAGAGTTAGCTGCCAAATAGAAAGCCATTCCAGTTTTCCATATAAGTTTCAGATCTTTTGAGGTGCTGAAAAGATATTCAGTATCCAAGTTGTGTAGTCTTGTCAAGCCTTATTTTTAACCTGAAATACAATTAAATGCAATAGAAGTTGTGTAGATTTTGTTATGTATATGACATTTGCTTAAAATTTCCTGTCAATCAATCTTGTGATTTTTTTTCATAACAGGGAGAACGTGGCTTTGAGGGTAATAAAGGAGAAGAAGGTGAAAAGGTAAATCACTTCATTTGTGCAGTTTTTTGTGGTTAAATGTTTTCAACCTATGATACTTGAGATAACTTCTGTCCTCACATGGTTCTGAAGTTCTTAGCTCTTTCACAGACAAAGCTCTATTTTCTGCTATGGTAGAATAAGGACTTAACAATATGGTTCATATTAATTAGACATAATAAAATGTTCTCGGTGTTCTCAGCCAGTTGTGTTAGGATGTGTGTATATAGATAAGATTTTATGTTAACCCTACGGTGTCTAGCATGACAAAAATACTTGATAAAGCTTCAAGTTACAGGGCGCTAACATGGTTGTATTCCTTACTTCCATGGTAACTGGCAGCTTTTTATTTACACAGCATGTCCTACTTGGTGAGAATACAAATAATTAGTTTGGAGATATATTTTAATTACCAATCAATTTGCAAATGTGTAAAATTATGTAATAACTATTGGGGGGGAGCAAAAACCAACATTTACTATATTATCTCCTATATGTGACATCTATTGATGTAAGCTGACTTTTTAATGGAGATCACTGTATGTAGTTACATAACATTTAGCAGGTGACAAATTTTGCTCTTTTACATCCAACTGATACTGAAATCGTTGGGGGACAACCAATGGCAGAATTGACTTTCCGGAGTCTCACCAGTGTAACTGAGGTAAAAATTTAGTCCACTATATCCAAGACTTAAACCTGCCTGCCTTTTTTGAATTCCCACTGCAGAATCCCGGCTTGCGTTTACTTACATATGTGGATTTGATTTACACCTCCCTTGCTCTTCCACTGCAGAATTTCTGTCACTGTGTGAGAGAAATACTGAACATGTGGTTATATGCTACATTTTTTCCTATTAATATATTTATTATGTCAGTCACTCTTAACCAAAGTATACTATCATATTCAAATTCCAACACCAGAAACCCATAATAGAACACAAGTACAGTAGCCTGTTCCTCAAAGTGTAGCCCCTTGTAAATTCTCCTGTGGATCTACTTAGACATACTACTAGCACAAAAGACTCCCAAGGAATGTGGATTCCATGGCAAAGCACCACATGCCCTGCATCAGGAGACAACATGAGCAAAACTTTCAGAAGATGGTTATGTCCCCATCTTAGATAACCTGTGGTCAGAAACAGTGCAGCAACACCTATGTTAATCCAAGGAACTAAACTCCTTAAGTTCCTGTGGAAAGACGGTCCAATGGTTAGAGCACTACTCAGGCCATTGAAGACCTGGATGGAAGTCTTGTTCTGTCATGGACATCCTATGTTACCTTGGGCAAGTCACTTAGGGTGGGATCCACAAAAGTACTTAAGTACCTGACTCCTGTTTTTAGGCACCTCTGTTATCCACAAAACTCCTGCTTAGCTGCCATTGAACCCATAACTTGCTTAGTGCTTAAGTTTTTGCTGTAAAAGTTCCCTCAGTGCTTATGTTTCTACCTCTGAGCATGTGCACTGCTATCTCACCCTAGACCACAGGCACCTATCTCCTACTTGAGCCCCAGAGCAGTTCAGGAGAAAGATGGTTGTCAGAGGCCACCTAACTCCACAGAAAACAGCCAGGGAGGTGAAGGGTGGGAAGCTAGAGGCAGACCTCCCTTATAACCTTTAGCCTCGGGGCCAGGGTACTCACCTGGGGACTCCTGGAACCTGGTGTCTGATGAGGAGAAGGGATTTGAATAGAGCCATCTCTCAAGTGAGTGCTTTACCCATTGCTTATGGGATATTCTGATGTGTGGCTCCCTCAATGTCTCCTATGTAAGTAGTTCTGCTTTAATTAAATGATTGAATAATTAAATATTATTTGGGTGAGAGAAAAAATTAGCATGACTCTGTAGCCTGGTGGTTAGACCACTCACTTCAGAGGTGGCAGATCCCTGTTCAATTTCTTCTCATCAGGCAGAGAGAGGACTTGAAAACTAGAACTCTCCCACATCTTAGGGGAGTATCGTGACCACAAGGTTTAAGGGACATCTTTCTCCTTTCCCTTCCTCCCCTCCCCCTCACACTTCAGCCATTTTGTGGGGAATGTGCCTATTGGATCTGGCCCTGCACATGATTTAGGCAGGCAAATGCCTGTCTTTCCCTGATTTGTGAATCACAAGCAGAGATAGGTGTCTTCCTGCAGCCCAGACTTCAGGACCTACCTCTGGAAGAGGAGCAGGGCTTAGTACACACCCTAGTTGGTATGATTTCCCATTGGGTAACTTAGGCAGCTCCCTATCATGCTGGTTTTGTGGGTGACATTCTAAGGTGCCTATTTCTCTCTGTTCATGGTATAGGGAGTGTAGGTGCCTAACTCAGGCTTTGTGGATTGTAGTGGTGTTCCTGTGTTTTTTCTAGGCACATGAAAGTTAGGTGTTGTGATGCTCAATATGGCAAAGGCTAAGTCCCTTTTGTGGGTCTAGGCCTTAGTCTCTCTCTTCCTCATTCCCCATCTGCAAAAGGGGGATAATAGTACTTCCCTAACACACAAGTATGTTTGTGGGAATAAATGCATTAAAGATTGTGTGGTGCTCTGGTACTGTGGTTATGAGGGACATATAAGTACCTAACATTGCCCAATTTAAAATCATGTTGAAGGAAGACAATGGAGGATATAGCTCCTGAACTAAGGAAAGTACAGACTACTTATGATATATGCTCTTTTTAAGGGCTGGGGTGTAACCGGCTACCACACCTCATCAAAAGTACCAGTCAATTTTCCACTGTTAATGCTTTAAAAGAAAATGTGTTCTAGATTAGAAAAATCTAGTCACATTTCAAGTTGTTTGTTTAGGAGCAGAGAGAGAGAGAGAGAGATGTTGTATTATCCAGTATGGTAATAAATAACAGAAGTTACAATAAACATCTGTAATCATTAAAAATTATATGAGATGATTCAGTCTCAGTTTTCTGAAATATGACTTGTTGACGTTAAGATTTTTTTCAAACTCTACAGAGAGTTCTCAGTCCTTTGGTTATGTTTCCCATTCTTCTGCTCTGAAGTGCTTGTTGACTTATAAGTATTTCCCTTGCAGCTGTGCCATGATCTCCTTCAGTCTTATGAATAAACTTTGTTTGGACACAGGGACATGATTCCAGCTGCTGCTGCCACTCTTTGTTCAGCTTCCCTTTATTTTAAGGTGACCATTTAAAAACATGCACTCCCTGGTAGTAACAGTTCTTCGTTGTGCAAACGGAGTCAACAAGTCTAAATTTGCCACTTTAGACATTAATTAATAAGAACCAGTAGTTGTTCAATTTATTCCCTATTTAAATGCTGACAGTATCCTTGGCTCTAAACAAAATGCAGAAGGCATGTTTTGCACTTAATGGAAGTTACAGTATACGTAGATGGTAGTTGGAGAATGTTTGACTATGGAGAAGTTTTTCAAAGGAAATAGAGGACCTTTACCTTGAGCAATTTAAAACTAGATTGGGCAAAGCACTGGGAGAGAGAGTGTAGGGAATAATTTATACTGATTGAGGTGGATTAGGTCATTTTTTCCACCTTTAATTTCTATTCTTCTTCTGAGGGCTACTGACATAGTGCTCTTTCTCTGGCTAACAGGGCAAATGGACACTGTTCTCCCAGTATCCTAAGCCTCAGTCCATGACTTGCAATTCACCTGAGATCAATCACTGGTGGGCAGAAGATTCCTGAACCTGTGGGGTGTGGTGTTTTTGTATCTCACACAACACTGCTCTGACTGCATTGGATCTGATTTCTAACAGAAGCCAAGTAATCGGAGCAGGTTAAACCATCCTGCATTTATCATATGTCTAGCTACCCAAAAGGTAACATTATGGTTTATGGACCATTAATTTTTAAACAATATGTATTATGTATATGCCATATACCGCACAAATAAAGACACAGTCCTTACCCAAAGGAGCTCACAATCTTAATACAGGACAGCACACACTGTGAGACCAGAGTGTGATGATAACTTAGAGCTTTCTTGCTCATAAACAAATGGGGGTGAATGGTAATAGCATTATATTAATGTAGATTAGCATTTGTGGGCTGAAAAGAAGAAATGGGATTTCCAGAGGAATTTAAATGAAGAAAGGTAGGTGGTTAGTACATTGGGAAAAAATTGTCATTTCAGGGCCTCCTGATCATATATAAGAAAATATGAAGGTGAGAAAGGCAAAAACAATTTGTAACTAGAATACCCTATTTTATTTATTTTAATTTCTAGAAACTTATCCCTGAACATACGAGTCCTGTTTTGAGAACACTGAATAGTAAATTATTGAACCTCCATCCTGAATTATTATTTGTATTTGTAAATAGTAGTGTTTTCTGTATTCTTCTAAAAATTGAACTTTTCTCCCAAATTTATGATCTGTTGAACTTTGACTTTCATAGCAAACTTATTGACAGACTTTCAGGTCTTGAAAATCTAAAAATATCAAGTGGGCATCAAACACTAAATATCATTTTGTTGTTGTGGATAGAACAGTTTTTTGGGTTTTATCTGCTGTTGTAACATAGTAACATATGATTTGGTTATCTCTTCTTATTTACATGCCAATGAAAAATGTAAAGAGAAGAGGAGTTTCTTTCCTCCCCAGTGCCTGCCCAAACCTTATGTACTGAACTGGTTCAGTCTTTTCAGAGGCTACATCTGGTGATTTGTGGGTATAAGGGACACAGTGGCTTTCTAAAACCAAAACTGAGATGTACTATCATTTAATCATTCATTTTCTTTTCAATGCAAATGAATATTAAACACAATAAAGCTATATTAATTTCCCATTATTCCAGTGCTGCTGTTCTGCAGCTTTATAAATGTATTAACACCTGTGACTCATGGCTTATAGTCATGATGATGTGTAAATACCATGGTAATACATGTAATGGCTCACTTGCTAGACAACATTAGGTTGAGGTGGTTTTTTTTATTAAATACTTGTAAGTAGCAAGTAGGTTTGAAATTGCAGTGTTGCTAAATTAAAATAAGTGTAATACTGAAAAATTAATTTTATTACTGCAAAAATCACTGTCACATCAGGATTTGTCACATAAAATGAAATGTCAATTCAGACAATATGGTGTGTATTTCATACCGTTTAAAACAGTACCTGTGACTTTTAACAAATATGACACCACTATTCTTTGTATTAAAAAATGTGTGAGAATTAACTAAATTTTACACTTCTGTTATGCTGACTATGCAAGTCTGTAAAGATGAACATTTAAAACTGACCTAGTCTTCAATCTCTAAATTCATCAGACGTGAACTTGTTGGCCTTGATTCTTTGCTGGTCCAACCTCTGCTTGGGCACAATGAAAGTGGGAGCTGACAGGAAGCACAACACACTCCCCTTATTCTCAGTGGCATGATCCTGCTCAAATTAAAGATATGGGGTGGAAAGGGACAGCTTTAATTTACACCTAGTAGAAGATCCATCAGTGATGGATCAAGTATAGCAAAGCCTTTTTCTGTCATGCTCCTGCTCCTCCTCCTATTCCCACCCTCTGCTCCCCTTTACACTGGACAGTGGAGCTGAGAGAGAGCTGGCCCAGTAAGATGCAAAGAAGTACAAATGTCTGGCTACTTTAAATTCACTTTGTGTTGTTTAAATGGTGCAAAGTGAACTTGGCAGGCTGCAGAATCCAACCTGTGGCATCCACATAAGCTGTGCACCTAGGAGGAATGGACTGATCTCATGTACAAGGATACCTTGTATGGAAGTAAGTTGTTCTCCACTATTCTGCACTGTTTGTTCCCTTCTGTGCAAGCACAGTAATCCAAAGAAAGACGTATTTCATGAGACTAGAAGGTCAGAGCTGTCATTTCAATTCCTCTAATACTATTGATATGGGCACCGTTATCAGTACTGGAGATTGTTGTCTTTATGAGCAGTGCAAGTATTATTCTTTAACATACAGTGAACCTGTCAGCACCACAATGAAGCCATAGATCAGCCTGTAAACTCACTTTGTCATGCCATTGAGCCAAATAGTGTGCAAAAGTTACATTATCACTTCAGTTTATTTCTGATAGGATTAGTCTAAAGAAGAGTGAGACAATTTTGTTCTTTCAATATACTTTATTTTAACATCTACTTGATATAATCCTAGTTTAAGGCACAAATGAAAAGAAGTTTGGTCTCATTCTAAATCCACGTCTCATTCACCTTGTAAAACCATCATACAAGAAGGCTTTTAAAAAGTTTCAAAATAGTTTTTTTAATGTTTCAAGGTTCTTGATCTGTAGGATCAAGGGAACAAATTCTAAACTCGTCTGGGGGAAATTTTTCATAAAATCTTTGCAATTTCTGAGTTAAAAACTGGGGAAATATTGTGCTCCTGGACTAGAAATTAATCGTATAATAAAAGATCCTGGACAGATTTTTTTTTTAAATAATGCACATTAATAGTTCCTATGGTACCTTTTTCACTGACCAAAATCTTAGCTAACCACTCCCGTAGCGCCATCCCTAGATTATCTTCCAAACTATGCTCTCTTTCTCAAGCCATTGTTTTATAATGCCTACTTGGCAGTACACCCTCCTGGCTGGGAAAGGATATGGGGCAATTTGAACTTAATTATACTGTAACTACATTAAACAGTTTATTTTCTAGCTATTTTTGTAGAATAAACTAAGAGGAGTAAAATGCAAATATCTTTCCCCAAATCTGTTTCATTTTTATACTCCATAAGTTTGAAAAAATGTTAACATACATGAAAATTAGAAACAAAAGAAAAAATAGGGGCAGATCCTCACCCGGGGTAAATTGTCATTGCTCCACTGACATCAGTAGAGCGATCACAACTGTACAATCTGAGGATCTGCCCCTCTGTCTTAAAGATACTTATTTTTCTGTGAGGAAAATCTTCTTACATCAAAATCTTTAAAAATGAAATATCCCTCACCTTGAACCTTTTCTTCCAGTCAGTGTCCTAATTTACAACAATTCCTTGCTGGAAAGAATTCATTGTCTTTCTTTGGTTAAAAATCCATTTACCCCAAATTAGATTCTGTTCTTAATCACTGGGACTTGTACAAATATGAGAGAGACTGTATACATGAATAAATAACAAGGTGAATAAACAGAAGATGAAGCCTTCTCTTTCCGGTTAGGCATTTGACACAATGCAATTCAGTATTTGGTGATTGGCATTCTTCTTCTCTACCACTGTACCCTTTGACTGGCTTTACTGGTCAAACACATGACGTTAAAAACATGGCAGGATACGCTATTAAAATTCGTATGGAAACATGAAAGACAAAGTGTGCATTCCAAAGGTCTGCATAGACCTACAATGAGGGGTGGGCTGGCTTTCCCTCCATATAGTTTATTATTATGCACCACAATTAAAAGATGTAATCAGTTGGGTTAACTATAAAACATACACATGCTGGGTAAACTCAAACAAGACTGGAGCCCGTATATAGCTACTTGTAGCAATTGTTGGGTTTAAAAGAAATGTATGTCACCAAAAAATAAAAAACATTCATCTAGACCACTTTAGCAGCTTTGGATAATTTTTTTAAATGTATCCCCAGGAAATATCAAAGTAACTATTCACTGTAAGAGCTAAGATTATTCAATTTGTACAGCTGTTCCTGGGTCCTAATTTGAAATCATACTAAGAGACATGTAATAATGTAAATAATATAAAGATCCCGTATTTTCAATATATAGAAGTCAAACCATTTTATTGTCAAATTTGGATACAAAATAGCTCTATTTAGACCTTTAAACACAATTGAAGATTTGACCCAGAAGCGAGCTGGAACAAAAGGTTTCATTTCCAAGATATTTTGATTGAAAAAGAAATGGGTAGGAAAACAACCCAGATGAAAGGTGGGAGATGGAGTTGGACAAAGGAATTGATTTAGCTGAATGGGTCTCTGTATGGGAAAGGGCATATACATCTTCAACTTGTGTAGTCACAAAGAATTTTTCATGAATGATTGTATAGATGACATTTGATTCCAGTTAAGTTCCTTATATTTTTGCTACTAGAAATGCACTCTGTTGGAAAGGTTACGTGGAAAGGGGGATATACTTGCACATGTGGTGGTTGTGTCCAGGAATTAGACACTTTTGGGAGGGAATTATTAAAGAGATGCATCTTATAACAAAATGCCAGCTTCTTCTTTGAGTAGATACAAACATGTATTCCACTTAGGTGTGTGCACGCCAGCGAGCTGGAGACTCTTGCCTAGCAGTACCCGTAGAAGGGTGGTGTTCGAGCCTCGTGGCTCTAACCCCTGCACTGGCTATATGAGGCAGCACCGCCCTGACTCCCCTCAGTTCCTTCTCACTGCCCATGGCTGGAGTCTGATCTCTGTGTGGTTGCAAACTCACATCATCACGTTTTGTCGTAGCCTAGTTTATTGATGTGACTATGCTCGCTGGAGGGGCTATACTGAGAATGCTCAATCAGGGCAAAATGCGAAGAATAGGGCAGACAATCCCTAAAACTGGTGGTTTATTCTATAATTAGATTTCACAGACCAGTAACCAAACAGCTTCTGTAATATCTTACTGGTTACCAACAAGCCAAAATACAGTTCCTTTAAGCAATCCAGACTTTGGCTCCCACGCAGCTAGCCAAGTCTAATATAGTGAGGATTACTAAAAACCTTATTCACCATATATAAAGTTCTATCAATCCCAAGAGATCAGACACATTATCCACCAAGTTAATGAATATTTCAGACCTCACCCAAGTACTTGCTTACAGCCAATCCTTATTACCTAAATCTAAGATTTATTAATAACAAAGAAAAGAAAGAGATGCTATGGTTAAAGATTATTATACATACAGATATGAAAAGAGTTTGTAGGCCAGTTTCATGGCAGAGATGATGAGGTGGCTGATGGTGTTGGTGCCTATAGTCCAATAGGCAGTCCATGTGCAGAGTTTGTTCAAATTCTTCCAAGAGAATTGCAAGGATAATCCAGAATAGACCTGAAGACCTCAGTTTTACGGGATTAGACTTTCCCTGTCAAAGTTTAAGCAGATCTGAGATAAAATAGGATCAAGCCAAACTTTCTTTATAGATGAAGCAAGTTGGGGTCACAGCAGGGCCTCCTAGACTGAAAATAGGTAAGGTAAATTGTTGTTTGGAAGCTAATCTGTTTCCTAGGCATACACTGGTAATTTAGTTGCATTCATTAGCATAAGGCAATTAACCATCAAACCGTTCACAGGTAATTTACTACAAATTTCAAAGAGAAATGAAGACAATGATCTTATTACACCACAAGTTCCATCTAAATGTTAATATCCCCTTTTAATCGCTGAATCAATAGAATATAGTAATGAAACATTATAGATAGGAACAGGAGTTTAGCATCTACAAGCTAGTTAGATCACATTGTTAAACTTCTAACAAGATAGAGGTAAACGCAAATACAATTGGTATATATTCTTAATTCTCTAACAGTACAGGCCTACGTTGCCCACTAACTCCAAGGCCACTGATACCCTTCCCATATCAGTGACCTTGTACTCAGTGGGAAGCTCCTCATTCATGGAGATCCTGCTCTTTGTACCACTCAAAGCCAAATCACCTGCCAGGTTGCCGGTGGTGGCTTTGAATCAGCCGCAGCCCAGCCATTCGTGGTCTTCCTCCTCACAGAATTGCTTGAGATCCTTGGTGTACATGCTCTCGGGGCAAAGATGCCACTATGGGGTGCAGCAGCAGCAACAATGTCTCCCACCACATTCCTTCATGCAACCTTTTCCTCCAAAACAATGGGACCAGCCTAGAAAGAGGGATAGATCCCACAAGAGGAAGCAGTTGGGCTCAGGCTTCAGACAGTCCTCATGCCTTCCCTCAACAGGCCAAGAGCTTGTTTTGACTTCTTTGTCCAGAACATTGGTCCTGTCGTTCCTCCATCCCCCTGGGGACAAGCTGGCCCACTTTTACAATGCTTGGGTCTTGATTACCTCTGACAGCTGAGTCAGAGTCACTATCAGATGGGGCTACACAATCCAGTTCCTCGCCATGCCCCATTCTCATCTCCCATCCCCATCCTTCTCCAGGGACCCCTCTCATGAGACACTGCTCATTGAGCAGGTCAGCTCTCTGTTGAAGTTGGGAGTGGTGGGGGAGTTTCTGCCGGAACACTGTTTCCACAGTTTTTACTCCAGGTACTTCCTGATAATGAAATCCCAGGGTAGGATGAGACCTGTTCTCAACCTTCATGGCCTCAACAAATTCATCAGGTTCATGAGATTCCACATGGTCGCTCTATTGCTATCCCTCACCCGTGCTGTCTCAGAATGACTGGTGCGTTGCTCTTGACCTCGAGGACGCTTACTTTCATGTGGTGACTCTGCCATGTCACAGGAAATGTTTGCGTTTTGCAGTAGGAGATTACTTTCAGTAAATGGTATCAAGTATCAGGGGGTAGCCGTGTTAGTCTGTATCTACAAAAACAACAAGGAGTCTGGTGGCACCTTAAAGACTAACAGATTTATTTGGGCATAAGCTTTCGTGGTTAAAGAGTAGCAGCAGAATCAACTGGTCTGCATTTTCAGTGGTGGCTCACTCTTTAACCTGCTCTAAGCAGGCACATTCCAGCCCTATTGTTTCAAGAAGGAGCACTAGCTGCTCCCAAGCTGGGGTACCTGTCATCAAGCTTTTATTGGCCATTGGAGCTGACAGGTGTGGGATGAGATGGTGGCAGAAGTGCAGGTATGGCATAAAGGTGCATAGTGGCTGTTGCAAGCTCTAAATGGAGAGAGATTTTATTCTAATGACTCTATGAATTTCTGAATTCCTCAAATCCTCTAATTCTTTCTCACAGGTAAAATACTCTTCGGGAAGCTAGCCTCATTGGCTGGTTTCACTGGAAATTTTGTGGGAAATAACTTTTTAACCAAAAATCTCATGAGAATCTCTCTTCTTGCAGTATATCCATAAGATAACAGAGAATACCAAATTCTCTTGTTCAGATCTAGTCTGTTTTAAACAGATCTCATGGGATCCAGGTGATTTAAAATGGTCTAATTAACCTGCTTCTGCAATTAACTGACTGTGAATGAAACTAATTTTGACAGGACTGTGATTTTCAGTGTACTATCTAGAGGGTGTGTGTGTGTGTGTGTGTGTGTGTGTATACACACCTATAAAATTAGAACGAAAAAGGCAGAAATGTCATTTTTATGTGTAACAATTTCCATCTGTAGAATAGTAAAATATAAAGAATAAAATCTTTTACATACCAAGTAATGGATGTCTAAGAAATTATGCCATTTCTAACTAATTTTAGAGCTTTCCCTTTGACAGGAATTTTAAATGCAGAAGGAGGCTTTGCAGGGGATCTGGTGTTACAGCAACATGAATCAAACATAATTGAACCCTAGTTGGCAGGTACAATATATTTATTTAACATAGCAACCTGAATAAAGCTACTGACATGTGAGAGTCTCCTTTCTCATTCGAGCTGGAAGCAGTGTTGTCTGAGTGGGAATTGCTGAGCCAGGGTATGCTGTTAGATTGGACTGGCAGGGTTCCGCTGCAAGGAAATCAGCAGTGTATTGCAGCTGCTACCACCAGTGGATGTTGCTATATGCACTGTTGCAGAGAATTATTCTGTACAAAAAATAAAAGTTGCAAGGTATATAAAGAAGAGATGGTGAGATAATCCAGCTACTTGGGTCTGTGATAAGGTTCTATGAAACCAATGTAAAATGCCTCATCAGTGTATTCCCTCACTGCATTTACAGTTTTCTTATGCCTGTGTTGTTTGGCAGAATGACTGTACTTTAAGACTTACATATTCTTCAGTCCTCTATATGCTGCAGTGGGATACCGCATGTATGGTTCCTTGACTCTACTCCCTACTTAAAGCCTGCAATTTTGCATGTTCCACTCCTCTGCAAATTTGAAAGACTTTTTCTATAGTCAACTCCTAGTCTCTCAGGAAATCCTCTCATACCTTCCTATCTCTGCAGCCCACTACCAGCTTCTCTGTAATCAGGAAAAAGAAGAACAGGAGTACTTGAGGCACCTTAGAGACTAACAAATTTATTAGAGCATAAGCTTTCGTGGACTACAGCCCACTTCTTCGGATGCATATAGAATGGAACATATATTGAGGAGATATATATACACACATACAGAGAGCATAAACAGGTGGGAGTTGTCTTACCAACTCTGAGAGGCCAATTAATTAAGAGAAAAAAAACTTTTGAAGTGATAATCAAGCTAGCCCAGTACAGACAGTTTGATAATAAGTGTGAGAGTACTTACAAGGGGAGATAGTCAATGTTTGTAATGGCTCAGCCATTCCCAGTCCTTATTCAAACCAGAGTTGATTGTGTCTAGTTTGCATATCAATTCTAGCTCAGCAGTCTCTCGTTGGAGTCTGTTTTTGAAGTTTTTCTGTTGTAATATAGCCACCCGCAGGTCTGTCACTGAATGACCAGACAGGTTAAAGTGTTCTCCCACTGGTTTTTGAGTATTTTGATTCCTGATGTCAGATTTGTGTCCATTAATTCTTTTGCGTAGAGACTGTCCGGTTTGGCCAATGTACATGGCAGAGGGGCATTGCTGGCACATGATGGCATATATCACATTGGTAGATGTGCAGGTGAACGAGCCTGTTCAAGTACTCCTGTTCTTCTTTTTGCGGATACAGACTAACACGGCTGCTACTCTGAAACCTGTCATCTATAATCAGGGAATCTCTGAAGGAGCCAAAACTGTAAGACTGTCTTTTTAGCTTCAAGTCTGTAGCAGATTCCTCTTATAATTTTGTGTGGAAGAGAAATCTTTCTTAGGTACACCTTTTAGGCATACAGTAAGCTTCAGACTGTGCTAGGACCCTATCAAAATCAATTCCGTTTGTGAACGAGAGCTGGAAATTATAAATATTTAGTCTTAGCACCAGCTAATAAGGTCAATTTCTTGGAACTGCTGAGGATGTCTGCATCCATTGCAGTCATATACAGCAAGAACCTTTGTTCGAAATGCTTCCATGATTCCTCCATATTATCTCGGAACCTTACTTCTGGTAGTGACTTCAGACCATCCATCATTTTTTCTGTTCTCTGCTAAAATATTGAACAAGATTATCAATGAGTTCTAACGGAGGTAGTTGTTTTTGTGATATGGACAGGTGCTCAGTGGGACTTATTTCATGTAGTCTGCTGAAAAGGTATCAGATGGTAATAACATTTTGTGAGTGTTGAACGGGGCTGTATTCGACCCAGTAATGTACAGGAGATACTTCCTGGAGTCAGCCTTTTCTCTTTAAACACTAGTACATACACTCCACACAGAGTCAGACCTCAGAGTACCTGTTTCTTTTTGGACTCATGACTCCCTTCAGCTCTGGCTTTCATCTCCTTCGTGTTTTTCAACTTCTTTCAGTCATGTGTAAATAACATTTACAAATTAAAGGCTCTTTTTGACTTGACACAGGCAACTTTCTCAAGCAGAGATCAGATTATTTTTAGCAGAAAAAATATGATGAACACATTTAGAGAGAACTTGAACTTTGTCTCTGGCTTTCTGTCACAATCAGGGTTACAGTCTCTTTGACAGGGACAAAGCATGGAAGCAAACTAGTGGTGTGCTTTTCCTTTTTTGGCATATTAGTGTCTACCTGGTGAATAACTGAATTATCTTAAAAACAGATATTTCACCCATTAAAAATGACATTGCATATGTATGTTTTCTCTTGCAGCAATTTCATTATAAGAGATCCTTTAGTACAAGAAAAATGAAATTCAAAGAAAATCCATGTTCGTCTGCTATTCTACCTATTTCTAATTTCTTTTTTACTAGTCTCAGCTAAGTTCTGCTATATCTTCACTAAAAGAAGGGAAGGTTCAATTTAATTTAATTTCACCATTTCAGATTTATTTAACAGAAAAAGTGATCATTTATGTGTGGGTATATTGTCCCCAAACTTTCAAATGTGGATGCCTAATGTGGGAGACTGGTGCATGTATCTGACATTTTTTTCATTTTGCATTTACAATAAAAATAAGTATTCCTTTGCAATATATGCAAGGTATTCAATGTAAAAGATTAGGAAAAAAGATACAGACAAACAATAAATACATAAAAGTTGGCATCCTTCATATATATCCCTACCACACCCTATGCGCCCTTTTTTCTGAGTCCATGACAAGTCAATCTTTGCCTTTCTCAGATCTGCCCTCATAACTTCTACTTTCACAGGTAACTAACTTGCTGAAACCGTTTCACTATCTTCATGCTCTCAGCACAATGTTCCAAAAAAAAAAAAAAAAAAAAAGAAGGGAAACCACGTCTCACTCTAGAATGAACAAGTTAAATAAAATCAAAGAAATGCCTCTTTTCCAAACCGTTTTTGCTGCATATACATTCCTATGTCTTCATCCTTATCTCACTTTTCATTCTTGACCTCTGACCTCCATGCACTTCTATATCTTAAGGAGATAACATATCAAATTGAGCAGTGTCTTACATTACTGTATAATGAACACATAAAACTATTACCACTATACACTTGCTTAATTTCTAAGGTTTGCAAAATGCTTGGACTGAAACTACTTTAAGCATTTAGTGATGGGTTTTGTAACAAAGTTTAAACTTAGATCTGGTTCCATTGAAAGATTTGTTATAGTTCAATAAAGTTTCAAATAAATTTGGACTAATTCATGGTTTTGCATTAAAAATTGGACAAAATTTGTGATTTCATGCTGGTTAAGCAGAAACCAGGTGAAGTCCAGTATTTTCACTGATTTGCAATTAGGTTTCCAATTTAAAATGAAACTTGGAATACAACCTTCATAGATCGAATCATGGAAAAACATTCACATGAACTCCTGAAAAGCAAAAGAACAGACTTCTCAATACAAAAATAAAAAGCATTCATACAGTACACACTCACCACAAAGGACTAAACCTCACACCCCAGGATATTTCAGAAGTTTGGTATAGCCAAAAACTGCCACTGAACTTGCACATATAGTTCAGTAACATTGATAAAGTAATGGTTTTTTTAGTCTAAAAACACAGAAGCAACAGATACCAACATAATCAAGGCCTGATAACCACATTACATAGTCACAAATATAGAATGTGACAGTGTTTCTGTAGAAGTACTATAGAACTATAGGCAGCAAGTTTCAGCCTTTGCAGAAAAGGCACTGCAGTCCATTGAGTAGTGCAAATATTAGATACTGCTTTAACCATCTGCAAAACATTTTTAGTGACTAAATAACAATAGCAATAGCCTGCCAAAGCCATGGAAAGTATTGGTGCCTAAAAAAATACAGCCCAACACATTCTGTGAAACCAATGTTCTTTGTTTTTGTCAACCGCTGACAGAAATAAATTGGTTTTTAGTTTTCCTTAGGAGATCAGCCTTGGGGGAAAAAAACGCCCCCAAGTCTGTTCCTTTTACAGCAAAATCCTAACTCAACAATAACACAAAGGTGTTATAAACAGAAATCAAACTTCAAATTAAAAAATGTGGGCCACATCTTGACTCTGCTACATGGAAGTAAGGGGAATGTTAGCCCATTGCTGCCTTTGCTTTCTCCACAATTGTCACGCTACCATCCCGCTCTGGGACATAAGGGGAGGCACTTTCTCTCCCAGTTACACTTCCTAGTATTCCAATCACTATGTATGCCAGTACTGTAAGGTGTCTTTGAGATCACCACAGAGTCAGGCTCAGCAGTTGTATATAGCTGTTTCTGAGTGGCAGTTTCTTTGTCGTAGGATTTCATTTTTCCTCTGGAGCTTCAGCGCTTGACTGGATTGTGAACATATTTAGGGCTCTGAGAAGAAACCTGAATCAGGATCTGGCCCTGTTTATTAATGTAAATATGAAGCGCCTTACCACCTTTTGCATATAGTACATAGTCTAGAAAAGAGGAGAAACCACAGTTATACCTTCTTTTTTCCCTGTTTACCTTAAACTATAAATATGATATTAATATCCAGACTAATCAGAATGTATTGTACTTTTCATCCAGTCTCACTTCTCGCAACAAGAGACAAACAGCTAGTTCTCTTTTTCTCATGGTCAGCAGAAATGTTGGAGTTCTACATTCCTGGAACACTTTATGGAGCCACATCTTGTTACCATCAGTTATTAAATCACTATAATAATGTCTTTCTTTGTTAGCATTCTTTTGATGGCTAATGACTTACTGGAAGTAGCTGTTATCTCAACTTCCAAAAATGCCCAAGAAAACCCAATGACTTACATAATTGTATTTAGTTGTTTTGTTTTTGAAATTAGTATTGTGCTTGTTAAAAGTGTTGATTGACAACCCAGGAAACTAACATCCTTCCTTTGTCAATGGAACAGATGTGTCATGTATAGCAGTAGTATAGGCTTCCCCACACTGCCCCTCTCTTGTGCTTCAACCCTGTTCTTGAGAGGATAGTTAATTCTTCAATTTAATTCTGCTTAGACCTCCAACAAAAGTGTTCTGGCAAATAGTGTCACTTGTAATGGTAATTTCTGTTTATGGGGTATTTGTCCAATAGGGTCTAGACTGAGATCACCTGACAGTTCATTTAATGGATGGTAACAAGTTTCGGTTACTAACAAGTAGGGCTGAATTTGGTAGAGGTACAAGAGTCTATATTCCGTTACCTTTTTCTGAACTAACAATTCCTTCTTAAGAAGAAGTAAATTTCGAGCAGGAGTGCACAACTTATATTTACAGTAACTCCAGAAAACAATTCTGAAAAGTTCCTTTTATCTCATCAGCTGATGTTGCAGTAATTTACCTGGAAGGTAATGTCTGTTGGTTGCCTTGAAAAATATGTATTATATTATATCTACCCATTAAAGAGTAGATTTTTTTTTTCTTTGTTCAAACAAATTCTCTCAGAATGAGGCATGCCCAATATAAAATTTGAAACAATTGCAATTGAACATGAAATGCATTTATTTGGAATATTTATTTGAAGTACAACTAATGCACATCAGCACAGTCATTTGCTATTTAACATGTGATTTATTCACATTCACAAAAGAAAGTTAAAATACTATTACAGATTTTGGTACCATAGCCTTGGGGCCAAATTCAGCCATCAGGTAAACATTCGCAATTTCCTTTAAAGCCAATGGAAAGTGAACCCACTTATCTGAGGGATAAGATCGGCAGCCCAGCCCCGTTGGTTCCCCTGCGGGACGGGGGGGCTGGGGCCTGCTGCCCCCACTCCGGGGCCGCCGCGGGATAGCACCAGCTGGGCAGCAGCCCAGACGCGACTGGCCAGGGGCTGGGCACAGCGTGTGCGCTGCTGGGTTCCCGCAGCAGGCCCCGGCTCGGGGAGGTTCGGGGGCGCCAGAGCTGCAAGCGCCATGGCCGCTTCCTCCCCCGCGGCAGTGGGAGCTGCAGCAGCGGCTGCTCCCGAGTCCCGCTGCCCAGGGGGGAGAACAACAGCCGCCGCCCGGCCCCGCACGCCGCCCCCCTCCTCTCCCAACCACCCAACTGAGTCCTGCCTGCTCGGGGCCAGGCCGGACTCTTACTCACCCCGGCCCCGCGCTCCCTCTGAGTCTCCCGGGCCTCCCTCCAGCGCTTGCGGAGGAAGGGGTTTTTTTTTTTGGCCACGGCCCCCCTCCCCCTCCCGCGTCACCCTCCTCTCCTCCCCCCGCGTCCCGATATTTGACTTGGGTGATCTGGTCACCCTACTTGTAATGTAATACCACATAAAAGTTTTTGAAAGTTCAGAGTATTTTAGAATGCATACTACTAACTCAACAGAGTTCAAGCTATTATAGTCTGTATAAATATGTATCAATGGACATTTTTAAAATGGATATTACCATGAAAAACATTTAGGGCTGTCAAGTGATTAAAAAAATTAATTGCTGATAACTTATTTGTCAAATTTTAACCTTGGAATTGTTATTGCTTAGTAATAAACCCATATAAATCTTTTTCTTATGGAAAGGTTAAAAAAAAAGTGAGTGACTCTTCTCTATGTCAACATAAATAGAAGTATTGTTTAGAAAAGCGAATGCAACAAAATATTTACTATAGAGATTTGCAAAGAAAAAGTTAAAATGGGGCTATTTAAAATGTATGTTTTACTGACAAGAAAGCAAATTGTTAGGCTGTGGCTAGCCCAGTGTAGTTTGACAGGGAGCAGAGGGTATTCTTAGTCTTGGTCATTGTCTCCTTGTACTCAAGTATGGAGAGCATCTATAGCCAACAGCAATGTTAAACTGCTCCAAGGGATGAGGTCGTGTCACTACCCTCCTTTCATCCTGGCCAGTGGCATAGGGGGAAGCATATCTTGCACCCTTTTAAAGGTGTATCAGTTGCTGCTGCTTTTCTGGGATACCACTGTCCCAGCAATGCCAGAGGCATTCTGGCTCAGTCAGTGAGAATGTCATTGGGATGGAGGGCCTTCACAACCCCACCCCTGCATGATTCTGACTATAAAAGCCAGAAGAGAGCCCTAAGGGCTGTTTTCAGCCCAATGTTTCAGTTTCATAAATTCATACCATCTGCAGGGAAAATTAGTGAATATTTGCTATAGCTGGATTCAATTTATTAGGAGTTATGAAGAAAGAGTCACGAGGAAGATAAATTAATCTTCAGATACAGCACACCACCACAAATACATCTGTAATAAAGCATATAAGATTATTATATGCAAAACTAGCTTTAACTAGCTTTTAAAGATGTAAAATAATTCACTCTAAAATCAGGAATTTCCAAAAGTCAATGTTTATGCCTCAGCACTAAGTAATGTTGCATAGCCTGCATATTTTAAAGAATAGATTGGATAATATAAAGAGAAATATGTTAAGATTTTTATTTAACAAGGAAATCAGAAATAGAAAATAAGTAATGTTGACAAGGTAACGCTGCAGAACAAACCTTAATTTTTGGCGTTTCCTGACATGTTTTTTGATCTCTTAATTTTGTATTAATTATAGATTTTGTGTGTAATTTAAAGGTGGGAAAAAAGAAAAATTGAAGGGAGGAGGGAAAGGCAGGAAAACATGCTTCTAAATTGAAACATCACCATAACTGGTTCATCTTAAACTCAGGCAGCGTTACCTGAGGCATCCATAACAAACACCTCCTTAACTGACGGAGTCTTTGGTGAACATATTGTTGACATAAACTTCTTTTAACTGAATCATCCTTAACAAATACATCTTTACTTTAAGGAATCCTTATCACTGTCCTTAACTGAATCATCTTTAACGAACAGTCCCTAAAATGTAGCAGAAAAATGAGATTTTTTTAACAAGCTTACATGAAAATACCAACTTTAAATGTTTAAATTATAAAAAATACTGTAAGCAATTTGTTTAGTTTTGGGTTATTTTCCCTTCTGCGGGACAGACTGTAAAAACAAGCCAAGGTTGATATTTTCAGCTTCAGTTGCTTTATGTAAGCAGAAAATTCTCACTGGGAACATCTGAGGAAATGTAGATCTCTTCATGCTAACACACCCAAAAACCAGCAAGCTAAATTTTGCTCAAACTCTCTCTCTCTTTCTCTCTTTTTTTTTTTTTTTTTAAACATCTATTTTGGGTTGGAACCAAGGTTGGAAAAGACCATAAAAAGGATCTGTGAGAGTAATGCCTAATTGATTAAGTGGAGTTTAGAATAAAAGTTAAAACTGAGGCTTAACTATAGCAGTTGCTATGGGAGACTTCAATAATATTTTAAATGCAATGGAAAATTGGAGTTGGTAGTTGATACTCTCTTTTTGACAACTTCTTGTGGAGGCAGAGAGCAAACTCCTGGCCCTATGGGAGTGTTCCCACTGACTTCAGTAGGGCCAGGATTTCACACACGTATCTTCAGCTATACTGAAGCAACTCCACTGCTTAGTTGTGTGAGTGTAATTGAAAGCAGAATTCAATCCAGGAAATACAATCTCTGCACATAATTCAATATTGTAATGTTGGATTAGTTTTAATTAACAAATAAGGCACACAGTACTTCCAGCATTGTAATGCTATTTTGCAAGTATTCACAAATTAACTTTAATTGTCCCATCTGAAGATGTTTTGAGCAGGCAGGAACATTGGACTTAAAATAGCTTTTAACACTTTTTTTGTGTGCAAACCTAAAATGTATCCAGCAATGTGGACTATTTAAAACTCTTACCACACTTTACTGAATGTTAAATTCTGCAGATTGGCTACATTTTAAGATAAGTCATGAAGTATATAATGTATATTATAATGTCAGGAATGAGCAAGATAACTTGGCTTAATTTACATAGGAGTAAGTGATGAGAATCAGAACTCTGTTTTATAGGAATTCTTGCTTTGCAGAAGGAAGAGAGAAACAATCCACAGAATAATGTTTGTCATATGTTTGAGAATGAAAGTAATTTAATCTACTGAAAATTCAATATAAATTCACATGAAAATCATACAGTGTGGCAGACTGACTTAGGTTCTTTGGATGCAGAAGGGATCCTGGCCTGTCTGCTAAATGATCTTTGCTTTTGTCTAAACAACCAATGAGCATTTTGAAGTCTGACATCTTTTGAATCATGGAAACTGGAATATTTGTATCTCTCACCTGCACCCAGCAGACACAATCACCACACTACCACCTCTTTGCAGCCTGCGCCACTCATCAGCATTTAAAATGATTGCCTGCCTGCAGTAGGGAGGAGAAGTGTTTTCTAAGGCATAGCACAGGGATCGGCAACCTTTTGCACGCAGCTTGCCAAGGTAAGCACCCTGGCGGCCGGGCCGGTTTGTTTACCTGCCGCGTCCGCAGGTTCAGCTGATCAAGTCTCCACTGGCTGCGGTTCACCATCTCAGGCCAATGGGAGAGGCGGGAAGCGGCGTGGGCAGAGGGATGTGCTAGTCGCTGCTTCCCGCCGCCCCCATTGGCCTGGAGCGGCGAACCGCAGCCAGTGGGAGCTGCAATTGGCCGAACCTGCGGATGCGGCAGGTAAACAAACCGGCTCGGCCTACCCCCCAAGGGGGCTTACCCTGGCAGGCCGTGTGCAAAAGGTTGTTGATCCCTGGCATAGCAGATCATCTTGGCTTGTGACCCAGCTTTTTCATCCAGGTTATATGGGTGGTCTTAATTTGGATTAGACAATCTGAGGATGTATGTTATTTCTGCCAATGCAGAATGAAATCTGGAAAGGTATACTGTACTCAGGCTTGTATAGACTTCATTGGGTTCACAGAGTAACATCACCGTTGAAGCAGCACTGCACATGTTCATCCCATTTTCCATGTATATAAAATACGTAAACAAATAAAGATAAACCATAAAAGGAAAAATATTTCCTGATATTCAAGTGATATTTTTAAATCTCCTAGAAATATATTAGAAAATGAAACCTTAAAATAATTCAACTACAGTAATGAGATGTTGTTGTAAATATATTATTGTACTTTTGGAAATTCGGGCAAACTGTAACAATAATTTGACTATTGTGAGTTGAAAAAGGGGAAACCAGCATTAAATTTCCAAGGTGTCAGAATGATACAGAACAATAGAAATCTAAAAGAATTGTTCTTATTTTATTCAGTTTCTTCTGAAGTCTTACTTAAGATATTTAAAAACAATATTCATTTTGGGGCTTTGCTTACATTTTAAGCTGTCTGTCAAGGAATATTATGCTCTTGAACATAAGTCCAGAGACAAAACAGAGCTTAGCTGATAGCTAAAATGTACTACCAACATTTTAAACAAGGATTTTTAAAATTTCTAGAATGGCCTGCTGGCATTAGTTTCCCTCCCTTCCTCCATCCCGCCCCCCCCCCCCCCCCCCCCCCGCCAATAAATAAATAAACATGAATTCATGAAAGTCTGGTTTGAACTGCAGCTTTGACCAAATATAAAACTATAGTATACTCTAGACAGTATTTGGTCATGCCATGTAGGCAGGGGACTGGACTCGATGACTTCTCAAGGTCCCTTCCAGTCCTAGAATCTATGAATCTATAGGGATGCTTAAGGAAAAGCCTTCAATGGATATTTTAAGCTAATATATAATATTGTTTGTTATGAACTAGATGGACAAGAGTTAAAACAAAGAACTACCTAGAAGCTTCTAGTGTGGGGGGGTCCATTAAATATACAGCCCTGTTGATGCTAATTTACTGGTAGGCTTCAGTTGTTTAAGAAAGCTCATATCAACTCATTTTGCAAAAATTATCTTCTATTATTAGATGAAATGCCTTCTGTTATTGCCACTGGAGGAATAGCTTTGAATGAGGGCTGTGTCACAAATGGAATTAGTTGAACTCAGTTCTATAGCATTTAGCTAACAGAATTATGAAGATTATACTGACATAATGAATAGGCTTTGGTCAGACCAGTGTAGTCCCCTTGAGATGACTGAGATTCAGTGCACTGCTGTTCTTTCTTTGGTTGACATGAAGGATTTGATCTTCAGTACAGCCTGTCCCCATGGTTTTGTGGGAATTATTCTTATTACTTGCAAAGCTCAGTCTAGCTGCATTTACTGAGCAGTTTAGCTTTGTTGGTTCTGGAAACGGATCTCTGATTAATTAGGCTGCTTAAGCAGAAATCTCTGTCACTCCTGATGGAACCTGTATTAAGGAGAATGGAGTGGTAGACGAGTTTGTAAAGAACTGAATCTCTTTCGTCTAACTTTAAAATAATATTTTATTGTGTAATTAAGAGTTCATATGGGAATATGTGAACTAGCCTATATCCTTCTAGTCTACAGAATCCTTCATGCTCCATTTTCCTTTCCATTCTCAAAATAAAGGTATTTCTGTAAGTGTTGTACTTAAAATAAATATTTTAAAGATGTGAACTGTTTTTTTAGGTGAAATCGAAGAGCCATACAGCATTACGGATTAAAGGCAAAGAAACCCTAAAAGCATCTAGTAATTTGTAGGACATTTCTCTCATACAGCGATATAAAACATGAACTCAGAATAGTCATTCCTAAGAACCATTTTCTTTCCCAATATGTTAAATTATAGGAAAATTTTATGTTGTTACATGCAGGTTAATTGTGTTACTGCAAAGAGTTACATTACCAACATTGTGGACATTACTCTCAATGGGAAGTATTCTAGGGAAAGTGGGAGCATTCCTGTTCTTATTATTCCTGTTTAATATCTATATTATGGTAACATCCAGATGCCTCTATCAGGATAGTGCCCCTATTGTGCCAAACATTATACAACTACGTGTGAAAACACCACCCCTGTCCTGAAGAACATATACTTTAAGAAAGAGTAAAACATGCCTTTTTTACATAACCAGTATTTGTTAGACTTATAGAAATAAGTGGAAGTCTAATAAACTGTTCACATTTATTTTAAATTGATTAGCTATCCTATGGTTATCCATGGAAAATAAAATGTTATGCTAAAAAGAATATAATCCCAATCTTTGGTCTTAAATTAAACTCCAGATTATGTTCCAGTAACAGATTCAAATCAACATGTGGAGTTCATTTCCTATTGGAACTTACAATATAAATATTTAAGATCACATGTGGTGCTAGTGATAATTGTCGTGGCAGGCCATTCTGACAGGGATATGAGGAGTGATTGTAAATACTTATTCTCCATCTAAATGTAACTTTCTACTTTTTAAATTGTTTCTTGGCACACAGTTAACAAATATTAAATTGAAATAATAAACCAGAATTTTCACATGTAGTGGAGGGGGAAGTAAATTATTTCAGTCATATAGGAACTTTCTTATACATTTCTTAGTCAAACTCAGTATCAGAATACACTATTTCAGCTGGCAGAGAGAGAGAGACAGTCCCCAGACCTCTAACAGATGACTCTGTAATGGAGTAATTTTGTCTGTTTCTATTAAACATCCATCCATCCACATTTTTTGAGTGCAACATTGCAAACATGAATACTTACATGGTGTTCAATGCCTCTTGCGAAGTACTGAGCCCAGATACTTGGCACCTTGTGTGGTGGTCAGGCTCTTAATTTGGATGAAACGCCTCTTGAAGTGTCAGGACTAGTTTTCCTATGCTGTCAGCAATAGATATATTGTACTGTATATAGAGCACAGTAATGAATATGATGATGTTTTCCCCATAATACAGTTTTCCGGCTGAAAATGATTTTTGTTGATAAAACTAAAATGTATACTCCTCCTAGGGTGAGAAGGGAGATCAAGGCGAACCGGGACCTGAAGGCATGCATGGAAGAGATGTAAGTTGACTGATAACAGCAGTCTATCATTTATAACCGTTTAATGTTTACATATAAATAGCTTACATTATAAATTATATCCTCCAATAGAAAGCAGAAGACAGAATTTAGAGTTTAGAGAAATTAGTTCAGAGAATACACATGCTGCGTTGAAAAGTAACAATGGATTTCCTCTATATCTCTTTGACTGTCTTCCGTTCTAAAACTTTCTTGATTAACTGATAAAAAAGGAGAGAGAGAGAGATTATTGTCTGAAATGCCCAAAAGAGTCATCATTCCTGTTAGGTTTTAATCTGACTGATTTGAATGAGGTTAAACATAAAATGAAACAGTATAATGTAATGTAACAGTAGAAAATGTTACTTACACAGAAACAATGAGTGTCTGGTAAAGCAGTAAAAATAACTACTATACTTTAGGAAAAGAGAGAGAAGGGGTTTTGAAAGTCTGTAAAGCTTGGGAGCTAAACTGGGGAAGAAAATTTCAGGAGCAGGACTAGGAAACATTTGTGTGAGGTTTGAGATCAGATAATGGGGGAGTCAGAGGTCAGGAAGCACCTAAGAATTACTGCTCAGGTGCCATGAAGGAAAATGGAACAAGTTTGTAGGTTGGAAATGAGCCCTGGGGATGTGTGTGTGTTTACTGTTCATTTGTTTTGGATTTTTTGTCGGGGAGAGGGATCTTTTGTAGCCAAGGAGAAGCTGATGCTGAATCCCTGATGTCTGAGAAGGAAAAAGGGTTTGCTGGCTAGGGTCAAAGGTGACTATAGGGCAAAGGAGTTTTGTATTTGGAATAGTGTGCAGCAGTTAATCCAGATTTCTGTTGCACCAGAAGTTTCCCCCAGCACTTAACATTTCATAGAGACATGCCAAGGCACTTGATTATGTGGGCAGCCTCTTAGATGTCTCCCACATTGCTGCACAAAGCAAGATGGTTTTAGGACCTGTCCCCAACCCCATGCATCCTCTTCAGGAGTATCATCATGTCGCTTTTACAAGCCAAGTCTGTGTTTTGCTGGAAGTCTGGGATCTCCATGGGGAAAGCAGCAGGCCTGCTTTAAACCATCATTGCCAGTCTGCATGTTACCACAAAGACTTCAAACATGTTCAGGTAAAGGGAGAAAAATTCCTTCAGCATGGGATCTCTTGCAGAAAACCAGTATCTGTCATCTGAATCTTCCTCACTTCTTCCCTGCACCCCCTTCTCCCTTGGACTGTGATACCCCATGAGAAGCTGCTCAGGTGAAGGGCATAATACTGGCACCCTTTCCCCTTAGTGAGTCCTACTTCTGCCTGAAAAGAAAGGAAAAGGGGAGCAGGCAGAAAATCTTGATTTCTTTTTTCATCCCAGCTAAGTCCCAAAATGATGACTCAGGAGGTTTTAACAGCAAGACTACAACAAATTATTTATTTTGCCCTCTTAGGTCCCCTTTGTGACCTTCTAGGCTAGGGTCAACCTAGGTTAGGTCCTGATTCTGCAAGGTATAAATTCTGCAAATGTAGAGAGCTTGTAATGCGTGTTGATGCCACTCAGCACCTCACAGAAAGCTGTCAAGTACATTGGAGGAGCTGAACCTGAATGTATAGATTCTGTTGAAAACTAGAAACATTATCAGGATCAGATCTGGAAGGCAGGAGAATTAGTTAGTGAAACACTTGGCCAATGGTGTATGCTGTGTTTGCTAATAACTGTGAACAATGAGTATCATTAATTGCATTGAAGCCTGACCTGCAGTTTATAGCTTTTTAAACATGCTTCCCATTTATGACACTCTTTATTGCAATTGGCTTTTTTATATAGTGTATATTCTTTGCAGAAAAGTTTTTTTTCTTATATTAGGGAGCTATATTTTTACACCAGAATCCAGTTTTTCTGCAGCCCACAATTCTTGATGTCTGGGCTGCTCCTGTCTCTCTGGAACTCATGGAGGCAGAACACCCCCCTCCGTGCTTGCTTCCAGTTTCTCTGCCTCCATGGCAGCATGTGGATGCTGGTTTTTACAGCTCCCACCTTCACATCTGCCAAAGGGGGGCTTTTTTTGAATTAGGAGCAGTGGTGAGCAGTGATCTCTCTCCTGCCTTAGGTCAATTTTTTAGCCAGCTGTTACACCCATCAAAGCCTCCTTGCTGGCTCCTCCTTCCCAGGTATGGTAGAGCAGCCTAAAAAGCACCAAATGAAAGCCAAATGGTGCTCCATCATGAGACTGCCTTCCTAGGCTTGAGTGAGTTATGCCCTGCCTGCACCCAGCCTTCCATCTCTAACTCTGTTTGGTGCTGGGGCTATGGGTCAGATAGGACAGTGGATTCCCTTACTCACCAGAGCAACGTGACTCTGACATGGGAAAAATGGACCAGGAGTCTAGGGGCAGAGCAGGGAAAGGATCAAAGAATAGGAGCATCCCTGTCAGCTAACTCAGGGTTAAGTCCTAAGGAGCCGCTGAAGAAGAGAGAGGGCAGACATTGTGGGATCACGAACTCTCCATCCCTCCCTGCCCCCCAGGGAGAGTGCCCTGGAAAAAGAAGCAGGGCTCATAAGCAGCCCCTCTTCTTCCCAATATGGTCAGGAGGGCTCTGGAAGCATTCCCTCACCCCGAGTTGAATGGGACCATGTAGGTGGACTCAGAAAGAGATCTTGTGAGAGGACTTCAGGCCCTCAGCAAGGCTAGCTGTGGAGGAGCACATACACTCTCTAAGCAAGCTAAAAAGATTTTAAAAAATCAAGGGAAGTGACAAAGGAGAAGAAAAAGTATAAAAGGTTTAGGAGATCTGAGTCCTCGGACTCCTCTTCTTCCTCCCCCTCCTCCACAGAGGACGTGCATTGTCGTGCTCTGACCCCGATCAGCACCAGGGAAAGACTCAGCAAATGTTTTTTCCTCTGAGCAATTTTAGGCCATGTGCAATGAGGTTGTATCCATATTCAGATTCAACCTGAACAAAATCCTGAGAGTAAGCTTCTGAGAGGATTTCTCCTCTCAAAATCTTCCCCTGAAGCTACAGTTCCCCAACACTCCTCCTTCAAGAAAGTAATTAGGGGTGAATGGGATAAACTAGACAAGAGCAAGCACATTAACAGAAATGATCTTGGGTTTTATAGTATCCAGGAACCAAAACTCCTGGTTACTGAGATGCTGAATGTTCATGTTGCTGTAGCATCCCTGGTTATTGAAAAATGAAGGCCACTCTCTAAAAAAGACTCTGAGGCCTCTTTATCCTCCCCCATCTCTAAAAGCCACTTGGTTTGCGAGGGCATCTCTCTCCTGGCTGGAAGGTCTCAGACCCCTCGAGGATAGAGATCACCCTGAGTTTGGCTCTTTTTTAAAGAAAGATTTCCCTGCAACAGCATTCATTGCTGATGCCTCAGCGGACACAAGGAGATTCTCAGCTAAAGCCATGGACTCCAGCTCAGTGACCAGGAGCCACCTATGTCTTCATCCCTGGAAGGTGGAAGACCACTTAAAGCAGGTTATGTGCTCTGCCAAATTCATGGGAGCCCTGCTTTTTGGAGAGAAACTAGACAAGGTAGTGGCAGACATGGCAGCAAAATCTAAAGAGTGCCTTCCAATGTCACACCATGCCTTTAAGAGAGCACGGAGCAGCCTCCAAACAAAAGCATTCCTTTCAGCTTTCATCCTCACAGAAATGTCAATGAAGATACAGCACATTCTCCAGAGGAAAGCTGTGCAACCATAGCTCGGGAGGAAAGCCCCAAGAGAACCCTGCCACTCCCAAAGCCTCTTTATAACAAAGACCACCTAGGCCTCCACCCGGAGCTGAAGCTTGGGGGCAAGATTTCCCACTTTCTGGAGTAATGAGTTGCTCTGACCATGGACCAGTGGGTCAGGGAGATAGTATGTCTGGGATACTCACTCAAGTTACCAGTTCCACCCTAGGCATTTTTCATCCAGTCCCCCATCTCAAATGTCCAAGTAGAGCATGGTCTAATCCAGAATGAGATTTCTCACCTCCTGGATATGGGAGTAATAGAGAGCATTCCCTTAGAATACAGATTCTCAGGGTTCTGCTCCATCTCCTTTATCATTTAGAAGCATACGGGGGACTCCAAACCATTATAGATCTCAAAAGATTCAACAAGTGGATGAAGAAAACAAAGTTCCAGCTGGAGATCCTAACCTCTATGGTGTCATCGCTAGGGGATTTTCTGAGTGATCATATCCAGATGCCCATCACAGGATGACATCTTAATCAGAGCTCCATTCCCAGCAGTGGACCACAGAGCTACATACCTGACCTTGAATCTCTTGCAGGCACATGGTTTTATTATTAAAATCAAGAAAAGGTCCTTGATTCCTTCCACCCAAATAACTTACTTGGAAATAGACATAGACACTATAAAAGCAAGGATGTATCCATCTCTAGGATCCAGAAGATTCTTGACCTCCTCATGTAACTTTGGAACTGCAAATGCACTGAGCCTTCAACTGCTAGTTCCCCTAGTACGGTGCCTAGGGATCACTTCACAATCACACATCAGGCTCCTTCAAGGCTTTATCTTAAATGTATGGAACTACTCCCCAAAACACAAGATCAAGTGATAGTTCTGGAGTGGGTGATCAACTCCTTAAAATGGTGGTCAGCCCAGGACAATGTCCATAAGGGCATATCCATACACCTTCCAAATCTTCCTGATCCTCACATCCAATGCCAGTCTGGAGGTCTGGGGAGTGCACCTGGGGTCCCAAATGGTTCAAGGCACCTAGAACCTGGAAGAAAAGAGCCATAGCATAAACCTCCCAGAACTAAGAGCAATCAAGCTGATGCTACTAGGATTCCAGCCCAGCCTAGAGGGGAGTCATGTCCTGTTTCAAACAACATAACCACCGTTGTATATGTGAACAACTGGGGGAAACAAGAAGCCCATCATTTCATGTTGAAGCAGTGGAAATCATGTAGAGCATTTTCTCTTCTCCCTCAGGGAAGTTCACATAATGGGAGATCTGAACCAGAAGGCAGACTGTCTCAGCAGGCACATGGTAAACAACTCCAAGTCATGCCTTAATCAGGACGTTCTTGAGTTAATTGTTCAATTGGTCGGCCTGCCCTCAACTGACCTATTCGTGAACCACATGACTGTGAAGAGATCAGAGTACTTCACCAGGGAAGTGGACCCCAGATTCATGGAGACGGATGCCCTATCACACAGATGGCTTTAAGGGCCTTCTTTGTGCATTTCCACCCTTCACATTACCAGGAAAGGTGATCCGGAAAATAAAAGGAGAATAGGGAACAGTAATATTGGTAACCCTACACTGGCCAAGGAGACCTGGTTTTCTGACCTGATAGAGCTGAAACTGGAATTGCCACTACAGCTCCCAAAGGGACAAGACATCCTGACACAAGGTTCTCTGCTTAACTCGTATCTGAACCAGGTGCATCTAAAGCCTGACTATTGAAAGGAAAGTGTTAGTATCATTGGGTCTGTCCTCCAAAGTTATCAGAACACTTCTTTCTTCTAGAAGAGTATCAACTTTGAAAGTAGTATACTCCTTTATTTGGACCAGGTTTTGTGTCTGGTTCCAGGATCAAAAGCAAACCCTAGAAATCCAGGAATTCCAGCTATCTTGGATTTTTTCCAAGAGTCTTCAGCAAAGATCTCCAACCCAGCACTATTGCGCATCATGTGTCTGCCCTTATTAATGTGATATTCACAAGATCCACAGATACTCTGGCAGAGAACCCCCAGGTAGCCAAATTCCTTAGGACAGTCTAGTTAGCCAAGCTGGCGATTAGACTTCTTTTTTCCAAGTGGGACTCCACTTGTACTAAGAGCCATAACAAACCATCCCTTTGAACCACTGACATCAATGTCAGCATTTTATTTATCGATCAAAACTTGCTTTCTGATAGCTATCTCATCCACCAGACTAGTGTCAGAGGTGGTGGCTTTCTTTATGCAGGAACCTTACTGCATGATTCATGAGGACAAGGTGGTGCTCAGAATACACTCCACCCTTTATCTTGAAGGTGCACTCTTCTTCCCGTGCTTCCCAAGAGGTGGCTCTGTCTTCATTCTGTTCAAGGCCACAGCATCTCATTTGAGTAGAGGTGGCATGACTTAGATGTCAGAATATCTTGGAAAATTTACCTCAGACATAGAGTCCATGAGGTCAGCTGCTCTGATTGTATCCTTCCATCTGAAATGCCAAGGACTCAGAGCTTTGAACTCCTCTATTGCTAGGTGGATTAGACTATGCATTGTGAAAGAATACAGGGCATGGGAGATTCCAGTTTCAGAAGGGGTCAGGGCACACTCCACACTATCCATGGTGACCTTATGGGCAGAAAGAGCTAATGCATCCACAGTGGAAATTTGTAAGGTGGCCACTTGGTCAAGTGCTACCACCTTTATCAAGCACTACAAGGTGGACTTCCTTGCCTCTGTAGAGGCTTCTTTTGGCAGGAATGTGCTGCAGGCAGTGACCCAAAAATGATTTTGCCCTTTGAGCAAATATTATAGGTGGGGAGGGATACCATTTTTCCCTTTTCTGACCTTTTCTATAACCCTTTCTCCATCTGTTCACTGCTTGCTACTTCCCAGACATGAAGAATTGTGGGAGACACTGGGCTGCAGAATGGGAAACTTCTTACTGATAATTTCCTTTTTGCTAGCAGTGGCTCCCACAATTCTAACCACCATGGATGGCTCATGAGTTAAGGGTTAAAAGTTAAGTGGAATCATCACCATATGGCCATCTTACTTGGTCTAACATACATAGTTACTGTGTTATCTCTGGAATATTTGTTAATGATGTTATGCAAGTTTTATAGCTTGGAAATAACTCATCTGGAAGCAAGCAGGAGCTGAGGGGACTTGGCCAGATGGTGTGGCTCCAAAACTCAGATCCACCTCTGTGAGCCACAGAGGGAGGAGAGCAACCCAGACATCCAGAATTGTGGGAGATGTTGGTATCAGAAAGGAAATTAACAATAAGAAATGTTATGATTTTTGGCTAATAGTGCATATCATCTATTTCAAAATGTATACTGTACATTCAGTTGAACCTACATTTAGGGATTCAAAGATGTAATCTCTTGTAGCCTGCCTGTCTATAAAGGTGAACTGTATACTTTTGCCATGCATACATATATGCTTACAGCATGGAAAAACACATCTGTGTTTCTTTCCATAGCACTGGAGACATTTCTGTGTTGGTTCTTACATGATCTCTATTACTACACAGGATCTTGTTCCATAATCCTTTTAGGATGAGTAAGGTATATTGTATATCTGGTGAACTCTGAGACAGGTTTGCACTGGGGTAGTATGAATGCATACAGTATTAAATCTTTATATTTTGAATATTTCAATCAAGTGAGCTGCTTATATTGTGTCAAAATGTGGTAGATTATCAACACAGGAATTTCAGAAACTATCTCAGAAAAATATAGTTTTGAAGTCATATTACACAAGACAATAATACCCTAAGTTATTTGGAAACATCACATGGTTATTTTTAACAACACTTAAATAAGATGCTTTGGATTCAATTATCAGCATGCTTAGAGATGCCAGTCATTGGGCTTAAACTTAAAGGGCTATATACCCTAGTGTCTCCATTGCTGTCAATGTCTCGCGAATTCATTCCACAAAGAGAAACGCAACATCTAATAGTTCTGAAATAATCATGTTAATCTGCTTACACTAGTGTAATTTGTAGTGCTGATAAAGAGAGACTGAAAACACACACAGCCAATGGTATCAGCCACAGGCGCTGGCTTCCTCTCTTCCCCGGGGGTGCTCAACCCCTACCCCCACTGTGACAGATTTGTGTTACCAATCTGCCTGGGGCATCAGGTGATCAGGTTGAGGCCTCAGGATCTTTAGGGGAGGAGATGGAGGAGCACACCAAGTGACTAAATTTTAAAGCTTTATTAATAAAATAATAAAATAACAGCAGAGAGTGCTGCGGGTTCCCCACGTCACTCAGAGGAAGGAAGAAAGTGTTAGTGCCTGTAGCGGGGTAGACACCTGCTCCTGCCTGGGAGGGCTGGAAAGCAGCCCTGGAGAGGGCTGCAGCTCTAAAACCTGGGCTGATTGGGGAAGTGGCCGCAGCTGGGCCACACCTCAATCAGGCCACAGCTGGTCTGTATAAAAAGGCTGGGAGCCAGGAGCCCAGACAGTCTCTCTCTGTATTCAGAGAGAGAAGGACCTGGCTGCAGGGAGCTAGAGACAGGATACTTGAGTGGATCAGGGCTGGGGAAAGACGGAGGAGCCGGGGAGCTCCAGCCTGGAAAGCCCCAGGCTGCGGCCTAGCATTGGACTAATAGGTACTGGGATTGCAGAGGGCAGCCCAGGGGTAGGCAAAGGCAGCAGGTCCAAACCCAACCTTGCCAGTGATGAGCAGGCTGATACTGCAGTCTGCCCCAGGGCGCGGGGGCTAGACAATGACTGGCAGTAGTCATATACTGAGATGAGGTAGGGATAGTGGGTAGGGGTTCCCTGGGGAGGGGAGACCCTAAGACTGAGAGGTTACTGCCAGGGGGAAGTACCCCAGACAAACGGAGCACCGGGGTCCTGGGAGGGACAAGGGGGCCAAGCGGTAGCGGATCACCGGCCTGCAGAGGGCGCTCTGGGCTGGAAATCGAGCTAATTCCCTGAGAGACCAGCAGGAGGCGCCACAGGGGTGAGTGCACGGCTACAGTGCCCCAAGCCCTAACCCACTTTCATACTCACACCTGCACTAGCCGAGGCTGGCCAAGCCTGGGCGTAATGTAAGAAGAGGGGGAAGGGTGGACGGGAGTTCTTGTCCCATGCACGGGTCATCCAGGGTCTGCTGTTGATCTCTGACTTGCTTCAGCTCTCAGGAAGGTTTTAAGTCCTGGGGTCCTTTGGGGGTGTCTCGTTCAGGGACCTCTGTTCCTGGTGATCTTTGTACCAGTCCAAACTGGCTTTCTGTGCCTCCTCAGCTTTCCCAAAACACACTAGCTCCAGGGACGCGAGACTTTGTTTTTCTTCCTCCCTGGCCTTCACTGTCTCACTCGTTTTTGCAGCCCCTGCAGTTCTGTTCAGCTGAATCCTCCTTTCTCATGGCTGGTTGGGGTGGAATAAGCCCCTGTCTTTCTTGGCCAGCAGCTGAGAGTCAGATGTGTGTTGCAGCCTTGGGCTGGAGTCAACGTCTTATCTTCGGCCTGAGCTAGCTGAAGTGTCAAGTTAACCCATTCTCTGCTCTCTCCCTTGCTCTTTGGCCTTTCACAACCTGCAAAAGAATCTTTCACCCCACACTCATACTTCTGACCCTTCCTGACATGCTTTGCAATGCCTGTACCAGCGTTAGCAACATACAAGGCTGATCTGCCTCCCCAAGGGACCCCCTGAGGGAAGGGGTCCTTGGGGCTGTGACACCACCCTCACCCTGCGTCTTCCTGCTCCTGCTCCGCCTGAGGCCGCACCCCCACTCCACCCTTTCCCCACCCTGCCTCTTCCTGCCCCCACTTTGTCCCTGCCCTGCCTCTTCCCGCCCAGTTCTGCCCCCTCCCCTGAGTGTGCCCCATCCCCGCTCCTCCCCCTTCTCTCTCCAGCACCTTCTACATACCATGAAACAGCTGATCATGGTGGGCAGGAGGTGCTGGGAGGGAGGAGAGGAGTTGATTGGCAGGGCCACCGGCAGGTGTGAGGTGCTGGGGAGCTGGCTGCTGGTGGGTGCTAAGCACCCACTAATTTTTTTTCCGGGGCTGCTCCAGTCCTGGCATCAGCTGCTGGTAGTTCCTGTGCCACTGCTTTGGAGGGTTATGTCCACCATTTTAAGCTGGAGTTCTGTACTCACCACTGAAGAAAAGATAGAAGAGATCATTGAACAGTTTTGAACAAATGACTTAAATATAATTTTTAAATCATCTCTCTTATTTTAACCGAAATCATATCTGAAGAAAAAGATTTTACTTCTTCCTCAAATAAAAACAATTGCACATATGTAGATTCATTCTAATGATTTCAGCTATTATACCTTGGGATTAATCATGTTCTCAGGTATGAGGGAGTATATTGCAAAATCAGCTACTGCAGGTAAGATCTTTTTCTTCTTCAAGTAGTGTCCTTGTGGGTGCTCCTTATTCCAGGTGTGCATGTGCCTCTTGAGCCCTTGATAGGAGATTTCTAATTAGCAGTGCCCATTTGGCCCATATAATGTGCCTTATGCCTCCTGGTGGCAGATACTGAGTCTACATAGGGGTGTATGGGCAAACCACCCCCCGTTGCTTCTGTACCGCCTCTGCTCAAGACTGAACACTAGCATGTCTGCTTTGAGCGTACTCTGTTTTTCTTTTTACTTCTATTCAAGTTAGATCTGTTAACATTGTTAGCATTAGTGTAGTGAGTTTAGGTGAGAGAGGTGTTTTCCCTCTCTTTTTCCCTAGGGAGATTTGTCTTCGCCTGGTGGGGTAGGCCTACTTTCCCGGCCTTCAAATGTTGACTGTCTTGCCAAGAGGCCATATCAGTGAGCAATGGACACTCCAAGTGTGTCCATTGCCTGGGGAGAGTCTCATCTCCCAAAAGTGCTCTTTTTGTGTAGCCCTTAAGTCCAGGACTAGGGAGAATAGGGAGATAGTCAGACTGTTGGTAATCGAACATTCCCTGCAACCACTTTCTGAGCCATATATCTGTCCTTGGACAGTCCAGTGCCCCATTAGTGTTGGGACCTGCTTCCTCTAAGAAAGGGAAGACTTTGGAGCACTTGGGGAGACTCTCAAAAAGAGGAACTCTTTATCTAAGGACCCAGTTCCAAAAAGACCAGGTCCTCGGAGCTCCAGGGAGAGGAAACACAACTCCAATAGGACACCTGTACCGTCCATTAGTAAGGGGAGGCACAGGTTACCATCAAGCTTAGCCCTGTTGTGAGGACCAAAGCATTCCGCTCAGCCATTGGTGCAGTTCCGTACCTTAACCCAGTGACTGGTACTGATGCAAATTGCTCAGCTGGGGGTACCTGTAGAAGCTGTACTCTTGGTAATGAGGAAACCTGACAAAGCCTGCAGAACACTCAGGATTACTGGTACCGTCATCTCTAGCGACAGCAACTTTGGCTGCGGTGTCAGTCCTGGGGCCCTTTTCTGATCCATCAAGAGTTCTGGTATTCAAGGGATCTCTTGGTGTCAAATGAACAAGAGTCCCCATTGTTGACAGGTACCAAGCACTTCATCGTACTGAGACCTCAGTCTCTAAGTGGCCACTCCCTGACACAGGACTCTGTTCCATCCTCATTGACACGCCCTTCCCCCATGGGATGATGTGGAGGAAGAAGAAGACTCCCAGTCAGTCTCCTCAATTTCTGTCAGGGATTGTCCTGCATACTTCTTTGGGAATCTGTCTTCGTGAAGGGAGGACTTTGCGGCACATCAAGCATGGTGGACCCAGCCCTGTATGCCACCCCCCCTCCATTATGGACCTCTACAATGCCCATATTGGGATCTGTGGGCTGTCTATTGGCAATAGTTCAATAAACCACCGGTACCATCCCAGCAGCAGACCTGGTTTCCACATCCAGCCTCTACCCCTCCCAGGCAGGAGGAGACATTTGAGGAGTTGGAAGCTATAGTTGATGAGGAATTCACCCCTGAAACTCCCATTTTGTCATTGCCACTTGAGGCACTTATGCCTCCCTCTCCTTCCGTTGCTTGATGACTTTAGGCAATTCCAAGACCTCATTAGAAGAGTAGCGGATGCTCTGTGGATCCCACTTGAGGAAGTCAGAGACCAGCAGCACATGCTGCTTGACATTTTGTAGTCAGCGGCATCCTCCAGAGTGGCACCACCCATTAATGAGGCTCTCCTGGATCCAGCTAAGGTGGTATAGCAGATACTGGTCACTATTCCACCAACATGCAAAAGGCCAGACAAGAAGTATTAGGTGCCCCCTAAGGACCATGACTTCTTGTTTTCCCATCCCCCACCTACCTTCCTTGTGGTGACTGAACGGGGTAGTTGGCACTTTCCAGGGCTACCTCCCTTGACAAGGACCAAAAGCGACTGGATCTATCAGGTGGTCATTGCTAAATATAACTTCACAAATTACAGCGACCCTTTGTTGAACATCTGCCACAGGACTGCAGGAAACTATTCCAATCTATTGTTGCTGAGGGTCAGCTGTTGGCCAAAATGTCTCTTCAAGCATCCTTGAACACTGCAGATGCTGCTGCCAAGTCCCTCTCCATGGCGGTAGTTGTGTGCAGGGCATCCTGGCTTCAGCTTTTGGGGTTTCCAAGAACGGCCCAAAATACGTCAGAGGACCTCCCCTTTGATGGTCACAGACTCTTCTTGTAGACCACAAATGATCCTCTGCATGTGCTTAAGGACTCCAGCGTGACCTGTGTTTCTTGGGCATCTATATACCTATGAACAAGAAACGTTTCAGTAAGTTAGACTGCCCCGAGATCATGTCCATGTTTGGGGTACCAAAGACCCATGGAACCCCCCAGAAAAGTGCAGAAGTTTTAGAGGAGGAGGGCTGCCCAGCTGCCCTCCATGACCACTCAGGTGTAATCCAAACAGCACTTTTGATGGGTTAGTCAAGGGTTCAAATTCTCCTGCTCCTCTGGTTTACAGTTGCGCCCTTTAGCCCACCTCCCTCCCTCCCTTTGGGGACCGCCTTGTCCATTTCCACCTGGCTTAGGAGCAGATCTTCACAGACCAATGGGTCTTGGAGTTCTTAACATGGGGCTACACCATCCAGTTTTTGACACTGAGACACATGGCCAGAAAGGCTTAAGCATCCTGCAGGATAAATGACCCAAATTCAACCTTTAGGAAGATATTGGTAGATGATGTTTGTGTTTTTTGTGTGTTTACATATCTATTGTTAGAGGTTGACAATGTAATCAAACAGTTGCTGTCTATTCTGTATTCTGCTAATTCAGAGATCAAAAGGAGAATTTAACATTTAAATGAACTGTAAATATAGTGATATCACTCTTTGAAATGCATAGCCAATCACCTGCAAATGGTGAAAAACAGGCAATTGCCTTATGTTAACCCGTGTAGCTAATTACTGGTGATGCTTAGGAAATAGGTTTATTTTAAAGTCTCGATGATTGCCTATTGCTCGCCTAAGGACTCTGTGCTGTCAAGAGAAGGCCTGGAACTGTATAAAAATTCTTGGGACCTGATCCTTTCATCTCAGATCTGCTTGATGCTTTATGCAGTGGAAGCTTGAGTCGTAAGACTGAGATCTCCAATCCCATCTGGGTCACCCTGGATATGAACATTGGACTGAATCTATGGACTAATTCGAATAACTATTTGCAACTCCAAAGTTCACTATCATGACTGTGAAACTGATCTCAGATCTGTACTCATGTCTGTATGTATTCTGATCTTTTAACCAATACGCTCTCTTTTCTTTTTTAATAAATTTTAGTTTAGTTAATAAGAATTGGCTGTAAGTGTGTATTTGGGTAAGATCTGGAATATTCAATAACTTGGGAGATAATGTGTTCGATCCTTTGGGATTGGTAGAACTTTCATATTTGACTTGGCTGTCTGGGAGGGAGCCCAAAGGCTGGGTTACTTTTAAGGGAACTGTGTTTTGGTTTCTGGGTAAACAGTAAGGTATTATAGAAGCTGTTTTGTGCTCACTTGGTAAATCTAAGTATTGGATTATCCACCAGCTTTGGGGATTGTCTGCTCCATTCTTTGCAATTTGCCCTAATTGAGTAATCTCAGTGTGGCCCCCCTGGACCCCAGTCACAGACACTCACTCTCTTCTAACCTCTTCCCCGTCCCTCTGCAGCGACCCCTCTTACCAAAAAGGAACAGAAGTTGAAGGCTGATCTTAAATAGCTGAACAAGTTTGTGAAGCCCCAAATGTTGAAGATAAGATCCCCTTCCTCTAGAGCAGGAATTATAGTAACTCATAACTATAATTTCTGCATTAGAGGAAGGGGATTGGTTTTATTTCCTTGACCTGCAAGACACCTTCTTCCATATAGCCATTTATCCATCACACAGGAAATACCTAGGATTTGCTGTGGGCCAAAATCACTTCCAGTACCAAGTGCTTCCCTTTGGCCTATCTTCGGCCCCAAGTGTGTTCTTGAAGGTTCGAGCAGTCATGCTATCTTACCTTCAACAGGAAGTGATTCTCATCTTCCTGTGTTTCGACGACTGGCTTCTCAAAGGCTGCTCTTTCTAGGCAGTGGAGTTATCCCTTGAAAGGCCCTTTCTCTGTTCTGAGAGTTGGGCCTACAACTAAACATAAAGAAGTCCACATTAGTACCGGTGCAAGGAATTCAGTTCATAGGCGCATACTTGGACTCGGAGGCAGCCAGTGCGTACCTCCCTTTAGACAGATTTATCACTCTGTCAGGACTGGTAAGGACAATTCGGGGAAGCCCTCAGATATCAGTAGGGAACTATTTTCAGCTCTTTGGCCATATGACAGCATCACCTTTGTGACCAGTCATGCAAGGTTACACCGCCACTGTTTCCAAGGTTGAGAACTGCTTATTCCCTGATTAGACACACCTTAGACAGGCAGGGGGTTGGATGCTTTGCATGTCAAGAACTCCCTGAACTGGTGGAAAGGTAAATTGCATGTCTGTGCAGGCATCCCTTTCTGCCACCCAACCCCATCAGTGACTAACAACCGATGCATCCATATTGGGTTGGGGAGCCCACTTCAGTGCCCTCACAGTTCAGGGCAGATGATTGGTCCATGAGATAGGGCTCCACATCAACCTGTTGGAACTCAGAGAGGTCAGGAATACTTGTCTCCATTTCCTGCCCTTCATCAGGAGCAGAGTGATCAGGACCATGACAGACAACATGTCCTGCATGTTTTACATCAACAAGCAGGACAGAGCAACATCACCCTCCTTGTGTGCCAAAGTTATAAAGCTCTGGAACTGATGCATAGCCAACCACATCCAGATTTCAGTAGCCTACCTTCTAGACATCCAAAACACCACTGCTGATGCCCTCAGCAGACACCTCTCTTATGACTATGTATTGGAGCTGGATTCTCAGGTCCTTCGGGACATATTCTAGAGATGGGATAGGTCTTTTTGCCCACCTATGAGAACAGGAAGTATCCTCTCTCCTGTTAAAGGGAGCAACTGGGTTACCACTCGCTGGGGGATGCCTTCCTTCTAACATGGAAGAGGAATCTGTCTATGCCTTTTCCCCAACACTCCTAATTCTAAGAGTGATGAATAAGGTCAGGTAGGACAAAGGCTAGAGTTAGTCTAATAGTACCTTCCTGGTCAAGACAAGCTTACCTGCTTCAGCTCTGTATCCAACCCCCAATCTAACCACGACGCTATCAACCATTCTCCACCTCCTGTCTCAGGACTCAGATCATGCACTTCACCCCAGTTTGGTGGTTCTGTCTCTTAGGGCCTGGCTCCTGGATGGCCCTAGGGAATAGAGGTCTCCTGCTCTACATGTACTGCAGGTCTTACTGCACATTAGAAAGACATCCACCTGCACTACTTGCCTGCAGAAATGGAAGAGATTCACCCACTGGTATGGTCATTGTTACCTTCAGCCTGAGTTGGTTCCTCTGTCCCTCATCCTGAATTACTTGCTGGATCTGAAAACATCTGGGTTATCCATCAACTTGGTCAAGGTACACTTGGCTGTCATATCAGTCTTTCATCCCTGGTCAAGGGATTTTCCATTTTTGCTCACCCGGTATCGTCCAGATTTATCAAGGGTTTGAGTAATCTCTTTTCCTACATTAGATACACCACCCGTTCTTGGGACTTCAATCTAGTACTTAACTACCTTGTGAGACCTTCATTTGAAACCAGAGACTACCTGCTCCTTTCTTCATTATATATGAAGACGGCCTTCCTACTTGCCATCACGTTGGTCCATAAGGTAGGGAGATTGGGGCTTTGATGGCCTGTACCCCTTTACCACATTCTTTCATGATAAGGTCTCTTTATGTTCGCATCCTAGGTTTCTATCCAAGGTTACTTCAGATTTTAATCTTAACTAATCGATGTATCTACCAATATGTTTTCTGAAACCTCACAGTTCTCAGCAGGAATCCTACTTCCATACCATGGATGTTAGAAGGGCCTTAGCCTTCTACTTGGATAGGACTAAGCAGTTTAGGAGACCACCTAGACTCTTTCTGTCCTTCACGGATAGGTCTAAGGGTGGCCTCATTTCTTCTCAAAGACTTTCCAAATGGACATTAGGTTGTATCTACACCTGTTATCAATCGGCAGGTACTCCACCCCCCTAGGGGTGAGAGCTCATTAAACCAAATGACATTTCTGAAGAATATCCCAGCTTGTGAGCTATGTAGAGCTGCTACCTGCATTTCACTGCATATGTTTTCACAGCAGTGTGCCCTGCTCCATGTCATCAGGTCTGATGCTGCATTTGGTGAAGCCCCCACCTGCTTGATAATCATTTAGAGTGGAGCAACCTTAGGGACGCTCTTCTAAGAAGAAGAAATGGTTACTCATCCTGTCCAGTAACTGTGGTTCTTCAAGATGCGTGTCCCAATGATGATCAAATACCCGCCCTCCTTTCCCTCTCCTTGGGTTGCTCCTTAAGAGGATAACTGGATAGAGAATGAACTGAGGGCAGTTTGCCCATGCACCCCTATATACCCTAAGTGTCTGCCACGAGAAGGTGGCCATGTGGGCATTGCTAGCTAGAAATCTCTGATTAAGGGCTCAAGGGGCATATAGAGTGGAGCACCCATATAGGGACATGTATCTTGAAGAACTACAGTTGTTGTACAGGGTGAGTAACATTTCCTTTAGATTACAACACTTCCTTTCTTCTTTCTGTTCTCCCCTTGTGAGAACTTTTCATCCAGCCAGAATGACACAGGGATGCCAGGTCTTCTTTTTAGATCAGTAGTATGAAGTGCTGAGGTGTGACCCCAAAGTTTACTTCCCTGGTCCCAAATTAATTATACTTGCTATTTTATTTCATTAGTCTCATTCACAGCAGAGTTTGGGAGGGGAAATCTAAATATATTCAGTCACATTGCACAAGTCCATTTACTATTGAGTAAACCCAAGTTATACAACAGAATATCCCAGTTTGTCATTATTCTAAATTCATCTGACAGCATAGATACTTACTGTGTGTGCCAGTAGTACAGCTGCTACGATTGGTTTTGGCTTCCTAAAGAGTAACTATAAATAGTTTACATGCTACCCTTTTAGTCCTAAAGTATATGTTTCCCTTACACCTGTAAGTAATTATTTACCGATATAACATAAAGAGTAACGTTAACTTGAGCATTATATCAAAACTTCATCCCTCCAAGCCACTTAGAGCCTCCTAACATTAATAATACCATCAGTTCTTAATCACTGTAGGAAGTGACTCTGCATGGTCACATTCTCTGACAGCAGTGTGAAGAGTCAGCACTAATCCTGAAATATACATATACATGTATATAATTACTTCTCAGTCATGCTTAAATCCTACATCTCGCATGAAATAAGAACAGATTTGCAATGTAAATACTCATTAATGTAGCTATGGAGAGACATTAAGATCTATGTGCTATTCAGATTACTGCCAGTTGAATAGGGTTTGAAACGGAAATTCTAATCAATGAAACTCCAGACTCCTCAGGCAGGCAGGAGAGGAGTTCAGGGGACACTACTGGTAATTTTTTGACAAATTAAATAAAATCTCTGGAAAAATCATTAAATGCACAATGTTGATGTATCATGTCTACAATTGGGTTTAAGCACAACTAGCAAAATATGGAGTGGAAATGGTAACACATATCTGAAATGAAAAAATATACTATATACTCCATGTATAGCTAGACCAATTGATTAAACGAAGAATTTTCCTTCTCCAATGAAAAAGAGTAATTGAAGAAACCTTTTTTGTTAAAATATTGGCACACTTATTAGAGCCCTCACTTGGGACCTAAAAGTTCAGAGGACAGACCTGTGAAAATAATTGAGCTGCCAAATTAAAGCAATTAAATTCTACGCAAAGAAGAAATAATGTTAGGTAAAAAATGTGCACCAGTTTGTTTCCAATGATACTAGCAGTGTGTTTTTATTTCTATGCTTGCCGAGGTGGCAGAAGTCAGTTTGAGGTTGGGTGGAGAAGGAAAACGGATGTACAGAAACATACGATGTTTTAGACAGTTCCAGTGTCAAGGTACATAGGCACAGCATTTTGTTTTTAGGTGTAAATGCCTTACTGGTGTCTCTTACAGAGGTATCTACAAAAAAAACCAAAATTATTTCACAGCACCATTTTACGGGTCCATTGTAATGCTCTGAGGAACTTATAGGAGAACATAGATGAGAAATTCAGATTGTTTTTTAAGGTAAAAATCAGCTACATTACAACATTACATTTGGTGCTTGAGGACTTTGCTAGGAGCAAACAGGGCTGGCTCTAACTTTCTTGCTGCCCCAAGCAGCAAAAAAAAGCGCCGCCCCTCGAGCCCCGCGCCGAGCGCCGTGCCCCCCCCCCCGCCGAGCGCCGTGCCGCCGGAGCCTGCCCCCCACCCCCGCCGAGCGCCGCCGGAACCCCCCCCCCGAGTGCCGAGCCCCGCGCCGCCGGAGCCCGCCCCCCGAGTGCCGAGCCCCGCGCCGCCGGAGCCCGCCCCCCCCCCCGCGGAATGCTGCGCCGCGCTCCCCCCGCCGCCCCTTACCAGGTGCCACCCCAAGCATGTGCTTGGGTGCCTGGAGCCGGCCCTGGGAGCAAAGCAGAATGGGGTGCTAGCCCTTACTTTGAAATCCAGAAAGTCCAAATAGAGTGCAGTGTGTGCAGTGTTTGAAGTCTATGTTTAGTGGAGAGGAGCAAGAGAATGATCAATGATTATACAGTAACTCCTCACTTAAAGTTGTGCAATGCTCCCTTCTAACACTGTTTGGCAGCCACCTGCTTTGTCCACTGCTTGCAGGAAGAGCAGCCCGGTGGAGCTAGCTGGTAGGTGGTTGGAACCAGGGTGGACCGACAGCCCCCCTATCAGCTCCCCGCTCCCTAAGTTCCCTGTGCAGCAGCTGCCCAGCAGGCTAGCAATTGCAGATGTCCCTCCCCCCACTGCCATGTGCTGCTCCTGCCCTCTGCTTGGAGCTGCTCCCCGAGACTCCTACTTGCTGGGGGGGGGGGGGGAGAGAAGAGCTAATGTCAGGGTGTCCCCCTCCCCCATGCTCCTGCACCCCACTTACCCCATCTTCCATAGAGCAGGGGGGACACACGACAGAGGGAGCTTCCAGGCAGCTGCAGTTGCAGTCCCGTCTCAGCTTGCTGATCTAATTAACAAGGCAGTGTACTTCTGACCCCACTCTTCATACTTAAAGGGGAAATTCACATCTCTCTCTCTCTCTCTCTCTCTCTCTCTCTCACACACACACACACACACACACACACACACACACACACACACACACACACACACACAGGGTGTGTGTCTCTGTCTGCCCTCCTTCCTTTCCTGCTGCCTTGTACAGTAAAGTGTGAGAATTAACCCTTGAGGGTTCGGCCAATTGCTAGTTCATCATTTAGCAGTAAGGCATTCCCTGGAAATATCCCACCCTCTGACTCCTCCACCTCAACCAAGCTTCACAATCATCATCACTGTGTACCAGTATTAAATTGTTTGTTTAAAACTTATACTGTGTGTGTGTGGTGTGTGTGTGTGTGTGTGTATTTATATAGTCTTTTGTCTGGTGAAAAAAATTTCCCTGGAACCTAACTTCCTCATTTACATTAATTCTTATGGGGAAATTAGATTCGCTTAACATCATTTCGCTTAAAGTCACATTTTTCAGGAACATAACTACAACATTAAGTGAGGAGTTACAGTATTAGAACTTCATGAGAGGCACACAGGAAGGTAGTCAGTTGTTTATGTCAAAGCATAATACTGTTTGCCCCAATCTGTTACATCCTGATGGTATCAATCTGCGTGACTCCACAACTGATATTTCAGTTTAGATTTCCTGAGTGTACTATATAGTAAGTTGTGGGTTGGTTGTCTATGGAGTTGTATAACTCAGTAAGGACTCAATGATCTGCCCTGTAGTCCTTTTGATCCGTATTGTAGGCAGCACGGGCTTTGCCGTTTTCAATACATAAAGGGGATCTGCACCAGCATTGGAGATTTTAGCACAAGGTAAGCTCGAGTCCATTTATTCAAATGCAGGATGTGGAATTCATGTCAAGGAATATGTGTGAAAGAGATGTAAGAACATTTTCTACATGCATCAATAAGAGTAGTTAATAATAAATATGCTTTTTTTCCCTTCCCCAGTAGTATTCCTTTAGATGAGAGATCTGCCATCCTCAGAGAGTTATGCCAGTCTTGTAGTATTTTTCAATGAGATGTTTGTGCAATGTAGTTCTTGTCATATTGTATTCCAGGTTTCAGTAAGTGGCACATGAATTGTGTATGAGGTGACTGGGTCCTTTGGCTGGGGCCCATTGAACTTATTTGTGGCATCATTTGTGCACTGGCAACATAATGTGATGTCAGTTAGTGGTGTCTTTCTAATTTTTATGAGGCATGTACGCATTGGTTGCCACTCGGCATCTCAGAACATTTTTAATATATAGTATAGTTCACATAGTGCTTAAAGGAGTGAAAGAGCCAGGTAGATTTTATATAATAAGAATTCAGAGTGCAAAGCATTTGGGAACAAAAAGTTTATTTTCCTAATGTTCCTTAGGCTTCAGAATGTGACCTACTGGTTCTTACAGGTACATTCTGGGCACTGTACTTTTCTTCAGACTTTCGTGGCCAGGTTCATGATTAATGTAGGGTAAGAATCTCAAACAATAGAAATCCATATGTAGGTTATGAGCAGCAGGAGATCTTGCTAAAACACCACTTTACAGAAACAGACTGCTGAAACTGCAGGTTTCAGGGCATTGTCCTGGTTCTGTATAAAGGTCCAACAGCAAGGCTTCTCTTTGAACATAACCAAATGCAAATATCATTGTAGGATAGCCCCCAGCATACTTTCAAACAGCACCCAGCTCAAGGTGATCTTCTCCCTTTGGCAAGTCAGATAATGTTTCCATAAACTGGAATGCTGGATAAGCTGCCTGATACAGTTTGTCACATATGTAGACAGCTATTTAGCAAGCTGTACAATTGTTTATTCTTTTTACTCTCTCAACTGTCCCTTACCTGTAGAGAAGTTTGCTGGCTGGCAGATCATTGGGATGTTAAAGACCTGTAGCGAAGCCCAGGTGGCTCAGGGGATAAATTTGTTCAAGCCTCTTTTCTGTCCTGGTCTCTCCTTTGTCCTTTGGCTTTTCTCTACTCAGCCTGTTCTCTATGGTTGGTCCCAAGGACTTGTGGAACTGTTTATTTTCCAATTCTAGATAATAACCAATCGTGCTGAGTAAATTGTTCTCAAAACTGTTACCAAAACTTTTCACTAAGAGGAGCTGCAGAAGTATTTCTCAAAACACTAAATCAAGTTAAAAGCAACAGAGGGTCCTGTGGCACCCTTCAAATGCAGGAAATGAATCAAGTTAGTCTTTCTTGACTTGGTATCAAAGCATCCCTGAAAATGGCATGATTTTCCATGGCAGGCTGTCCCTAGGTAGCTGTTCAGGTGTTTTTTTGATTTTCTTAAATTTAAAACAAAATTACAAATCTGGCTACTGCCTTTTATCTCCAGTAAGTGATAGGTTTTGTTTAATGTATGTATGTGTGTACATGAAGTGACAGACAGTTTGATGTATACAGGAAATAAAGGAAAATGTGTTTTCCACAAACCAGCGTTTCCCACAGTTCTGGACATGTGGGCTGCTTTCCTCACTCTGCAGCTTCAGAGGCAGATCAGCATTTTAGCTCCCCATGCTCTGGCTGTGCCCCCTTGTGCTCCCGCTTGCTACCAGATTCTCTGCCTCTGTGGCAGCAGATGCAAGCAGTTTCTGTTCCTCCCACCCTTTCTTTGCCCTTTGAGCTGTTTCTGCCCAGTTTTGGGGCAGGGGGGAGCAGTGTTCTCCCTTTCTGACATTTCTCTTCCTCCCTGGGGCAGTTAACTCTTCCAGGGGGTGGGGATTAACCCTCTCTGACCCTCCTCTATGGCATCTCCCTGCCAGCTCCTCTGCCTCTTCCAGGCTTGGCAGAGCATCCAAGACAGCACAGGGTTAAATCAAAGCAGTGCTCTGTTTGTGAGGCTGCCATCCCAGGCTCAGCAGATGATGAGTTATCCCCAACCTGTGTCCAGCCTTCCATCCCTAACTCCATTATGCCCTGGGGCTATGTGTTGAACAGGAAGGTGGGGTTCCCTACCTACCAAGGCAGCCAGGACTCCAGCGGGGGGAAAATAGACTAGGAACCCCTGTGCAGAGCAGAGACAGGCTCTAAAACTAAGGAGAGCCCTGACCACTCAACTCAGGTGGTAAGTCTCCTACAGAACAAAGAAGGGAGGCTTGCAAGGCCACAACCCCCACCCGCACCCAGTCTCTGTCCTAAGTATCCTGGGGAAAGAAGCAGGGCTTTCAATCAGCCCTCCTCTCTCCCAAGCCAACCAGGAGGGCTCCAACAATGAGTTTCCCTCTCTCCACTCCCAGGTGGAATGGGACTCAGTGGGGAGGATTCTGAGACAGACTTCTCAAGAAGGCTTCAGGCCCTAAAGAAGACAAGCCACAAAAGGCATCACCAAAGCTGTAGCAGACCTTCTACCCTCCCAACGTGCACAAAAAAAATTTTAAAAAATGAAAAAAGCGAAGGAAAAGCACAACAAATCTAGGACATATGAATCCTCCCACTCCTCTTCTTCCTCCCCCTCCTCCACTGAGGAAGGTGAGTTTGTGGACTCAACAAGTGAATGAAGAAAATGAAGTTGTGGATGGAGACCCTGGCCTCTACAGTGTCATATCTGACCCCGGGGGACTTCTTGATTTCAGTCAATCTAGCCCATGAATATCTCTATATATCCTCAGACTGTGCCACAACAGATTTCTGAGACTCACTGAAGACAGAAATATTATCAGTACCAAGCAGTACTTCTGCTTGTCCTTGGCCTCCAGGGTTTTTACAAAGAGGTTGATAGGGATAATAGCCTGACTCAGGTTGCAGGAAACCCACCTTTCCATCCTTTTCTGTATGGCATTCTGATTAGAGCTCCATCGTGTTCAGCAGCGCACAGGACCACGTCTCAGACGTTGAGTCTTCTCCAGGTGCATGGCTTCATCATTAATTCCAATAAAAGTTTCCTGGTTCCATCCACCAGAATAACCCACCAGGGGGCAAAAATTCTGAGTAGCAAGTATCTACTTGTCATTAGAAAGGTTTTAGAAAATCCAGGAATGTATCTTCTTGCTCTGAGCTGCCAGAGACCTACAAAGCATTATGGCTCCTACTGCTAGGATTCCTGGTGTTGTGCATTGGGATCACTCCCTGGGTGCAGTCAGATAGGGCTGGTCTACACGGGGGGGGTGGGGAGGGGAATCGATCTAAGATACACAACTTCAGCTACGCTATTTGCGTAGCTGAAGTCGAAGTATCTTAGTTCGACTTACCTGTCCGTCCTCACGGCGGCAAGTCGACTGCTGCGGCTCCCCCGTCGATTCCGCTTACTCCTCCTGCCGAGGTGGAGTACGGGTGTCGATTTGGGGATCGATTTATCGTGTTTAGACAAGGCGCGATAAATCGATCCCCGATAGATCGATTACTACCCGCCAATCTGGCGGGTAGTGTAGATGTGGCCTAAAGACACCTTCAGGCCTTCATTCTGAAGGTGTGGGACCACACCCCAGAATGCATGAAAGATCAAGTATGGGTTCTGACACAAGTGTTCAATTACTTACAATGGTGGTCAGTCCACAGCAGTGTCCACCAAAGGCATGCCCATCTGCAATCCGGATTCTTTAGTCCTCACACTCAATACCAGTCAGACGAGCTCAGTTGGTGAACCAAATAACCCAGCATCTCTGGAGCCTGGAGGAAAAGGATCACAGCGTAAACCTCCTACAGCTGAGAGCATTTGGTAAAGTTAGCTCTGTAAAGGTTCCAGCCCACCCTAAGAGGGAATCACGTCATGGTTCAGTCACACAATTTGACAATGGTCACATATTTAAACAACTGCGGGGAACCAACACTACATGCAGAAGCAGTGGGGACAAGTAGATGGGCGGAAGAGTGCCTCCTTTTTTTTCAGAGCAATCGTCATCAAAGGCAGCAGGTGCAGGATTAAGAGCTCTGAGTGATGCTTGAATCAAGAGGTTTTCGATCTCATCATTTGGACGTTCATCCTCCCTTCAACTGACTTGTTCACCAATCATGCAAACAAAAAGAGGCCAAAATGCTTCACAAGGCAGGCGTACCTGGGGACACGCATCTTATTGCACAGTTGGCTGCAGGACCTACTTTATGCGTTTCTCTGAGAAAGGAAAGACATCTAGTTGAAGGCTGTATGTAGGGTGTGAACGTGTCATGATTTCCTTAATTCACAAAAGTGTATTGTTGTGCTCCCCAGAGAAGTTAGAGTTAATTCAATGAATACTAACTTGTTCTATTTATTCTTTGTGATGAGATCAGTTGGAATTTTTGTACTATTCTTGGACACTGGTGAAATATCGTAATGGACTCTTTGGGTCAGTGGAAATTAGTTTGTTTTCAGAATTAACTGTTTTCTTAAAACACTGCTGAAAAACAGCCTTTTAATGTAGTAGTTAATTTAAAATCACCTAAATTATTTCTGATGAGATCCGAGTTACCACACACATTCCTCTGAAGCATCTGGTTTTGGCCACTGTCAGAGACAGGATACTGCACTAGATGGACCATAGGTCTGATCCAGCATCGCAATTACTCTGTTCTTACGTCATTTCAGAGGCAGCCAGCAGCAGCTAGAACTCTGGTCAGTTTAAAAGCGGGGGCTATAGAGAGAAACAAGGCTGCTACAATGCCAGCTCTTTGTTTCCTGACAGCAACTATGTCTGTAACATATTAACATATTTAAAATTAAATCAAATTTAATTAAAACTATACAGTGGAAAAATAAAAAATATTTATAGTAGGAAAGCATTTATAGTAGGAAATCTTAAGCATTCCTACTTGCTTTTTTGTCCTTTTAATGTTGCGGAACCATAAAAGACAGACATGAGGCTAGTTACTCCTAGCCTGTTCAGGTATATTGAAATAAATGCATGATTTAAAAGCCCTGCTGGCCAGTTTGATTCCTGTTTTTACTCAGTTTAGTCTGTAAAGGGTTGTTTTCAAATGTGCTCATTTTAATGCACTAACTTCAAATGTAAGTGTTGTCCAATTTCCCCTATTCCTCTCAATTAAAGATTGATTTCTGTCTTCATTGTGTCCCTGCAATAGCAGCCAGGCTGTACCCCAAGGCTCAGCACTAACAGCCGTAAACATACCAGTTAGAAAAAAGAAGCTCATGGCTTGACAGTGCATGGTTTGAATTTGCTGGTTTTTATTCCTCCACTGTTGCCCTTCCTGCCTAATACTGACATATTCAATATATTTTTCATTCTGGTAGCTGAAAAATTCTCTGTGTCTTTTTCTCTCTCTTGTTTTGTCTGTTCTATAAATACACAGCCAAGAACTAATTCCTCTAGTGAAACCTGTTGTTGCACCATTGGTTCTCTAATGCTGTCAGTTCTGAACCAGATCCACAAAATAGAAAATAACACAAACTCTCCAGATACCTGACATATCCATCAAATGTCTTTTATTTTTATATATAAAATATTGCATTTTATACTCTTCTAGGTGTTAACTAATGCAGTAAGTGGACATAGATTTGTGTGTGGGCTGTAAACATAAGAATTAAAAGAATTTTTTTGGCTTGCTTTTTGGATCTGTTTGCCTTTTAAAAAAAATTAAGATCAACCAGCAAAACTACTTTTGATTTAACTCTTACATATTTGGCAAGCTTAATAAAGGACAAATCAAAGCTAAATCAGGGGTATTTACAACAACCACAAATTTAATCCGAAGTGGGTACTTAAATGCTCGTATAGTTCTAAATGATGTTCCTTCCAGATGGTGAATTAATGTAATTTTAGCAGGAAGTGAAGTTGCACAAATATGCAGTATTTAGAACACTGGCTGATTTAATGTTTCTGTACCCACCAAGGCACAGATGTCGCTTATCATTTTAGTGTCAGTTGTCTCTATCTTTCCAATTATTGCAATCTGAGGAATGGAGTTTGTAAGGCATGGAAGAGGGTGGGGAAGAATTCAGGGCAGTAAATCTTAATTCATGGCTAGATGACATCCAGTTTTTATGTCACCATCTCCTCCAATGCACTTAGTGCCGAAGGCGATGGCCTGCTTGTTAAGTGTGACCATATTACATCAGTGCTTCATGGCCTGTATCATCTGCTAGTTGGTTTCCAGGCAGAGTTTAAGTATCTGATTTTGGCCTATAAAGCCCTAAATGCCTTAGGACGTGCCTCCACATGGCATACTTCTGAAGCTGACATCAGTGGGAGTGCTGAGATGGGATGACTTGGTTTAAAGGAAAGGGAGCTTCTGATTGGTAGTTCTCTGTGATGGGCCCAAGTCCCTGCCATGTTCCAGAATAGCTTGAATTGGTTGAGTTTGCAAAGCCCATCTATTCCTCAGGCTTTTGGGGAATAGGGAGAATAATGAGGGTTGTAGAGTGGTAGTGCCGAGGATACTTTCTTTATCTTCTCTTGATTGGACATTTCTGGTGATGTGAGTAGGCAAAATTGCTGAATTTGTAATATCTAAGAATGGCAGCCTATATTCTCTGCTTCTCTCGCTTTCACTGGTTGCAGCATGGAGGGTTAAAAAACTGACTATTTCTCTCTGATTCTATTCCTGGCTCCAGATGAAGGTTAGAACAGCCTGAGGGTTCCTCTGACTATGGTGATCTTGGAACAATATGTCCGCTGGGGATTGCTCTCCCTGTCATTTACAATCCAGTCCACTCCTCCTGCCTCTCATCCTCCACATACCTTTCCTACCAGATACTGTGGAGTGAGTGGTGTATGAGCTGGCTCCACTGGCTTTATCTGTGCTAGGCCACGCCAGAGAGATCCCCAGCCGGAGTCTAGGGATATGTCTACACTATGAAATTAGGTTGATTTTATAGAAGTTGATCTTTAGAAAGCGATTTTATACAGTCGATCGTGTATGTCCCCACTAAGCGCAGTAGGTCTGCGGAGTGCATCCTCAATGCTGTGGCTAGCATCGACTCACGGAGTGGTGCACTGTGGGTAGCTATCCCACAGTCCCCGTTGCCTATTGGAATTCTGGGTTAAGCTCCCAATGCCTGATAGGGCAAAAACATTGTTGTGCGTGGTTTGGGGTACATGTCGTCAGTCTCTCCTCCCTCCCTCCTTGAAAGCAATGGCAAACAATCATTTCCACCCTTTTTCCTGGGTTACCCATGCAGATGCCATAGCATGGCAAGCATGGAGCCTGCTCAGCTCAGCGCTGCTGTTGTGAGCATTGTAAACACCTCGCGCATTATCCTGCAGTATGTGCAGAACCTGGCTAGGAGCTGCCAGCACGAGGACGATTGTGAGGAGGACATGGACACAGACATTCCTGAAAGCATGAGATGTGGCAATTGGGACATCATAGCAGCAGTGGGGCAGGTTGATACAGTGGAATGCCAATTCTGGGCCCAGCGAACAATCACAGACTGGTGGGACCGCATAGTGTTGCAGGTATGGGATGATTCCCAGTGGCTGCGAAACTTTCATATGCGTAAGGCCACTTTCATGGAACTTTGTGAGTTGCTTTCCCCCGCCCTGACGCGCAGGAGTACCAAGATGAGACCTGCCCTGACAGTTCACAAGCAAGTGGCGATAGCCATGTGGAAGCTTGCAATGCCTGATTGCTACTGGTCAGTCGGGAATCAATTTGGAGTGAGCAAATCTACCGTGGGGGCTGCTGTGATCCAAGCTAAGGCAATCAGTGACCTTCTGCTAACAGGGGTAGTGACTCTGGGAAATGTGCAGGTCATACTGGATGGCTTTGCTGCAATGGGGTTCCCTAACTGTAGTGAAGCGATAGCCTGGTGCCAACCAGTACATAAACCGTAAGGGGTACCTCTCAATGGTGCTGCAAGCACTGGTGGATCGCAAGGGATGTTTCACCGACATCAACGTGGGATGTTCGGAAAAGGTGTATGATGCTTGCATCTTTAGGAACTCCGGGCTGTTTGAAAAGCTGCAAGAAGGGACTTTCTTCCCAGACCAGAAAATTACCATTGGGGATGTTGAAATGCCAATAGTTATCCTTGGGGACCCAGCATACCCCTTGCTCCCAGGGCTCATGAAGTTGTACACATGCAGCCTGGACAGTAGTAAGGAGGAGCTCAACTATAGGCAGAGCAAGTACTCAATGGTGTGTACTTTGGGTGTTTAAAAGCGCACTGGTGCTGTTTGCTGACTTGGTTAGACCTCAGCGCAACCAATATTCCCATTGTTATTGCTGCTTGCTGTGTGCTCCATAATATCTGTGAGAGTAAGGGGGAGACGTTTATGGTGGGATGGGAGGTTAAGGCAAATCACCTGGCAGCCAATTTTGAACAGCCAGACACCAGGGCGATTAGAAGAGCACAGCTAGGCGCTCTGCACATCAGAGAGGCTTTGAAAAACAGTTTAGTGACTGGCCAGGCCACGGTGTGACAGTTGTGTGTGTTTCTCCTTGATGCAAAACCACCTCCTTTGTTGAATTTACTTCCCTGTAAGCCAATCCCCTTCCCCCCCTTTGACCACAGCTGGCAAAGGAAATAAAGTCCCTATTGTTTTGAATTCATGCATTCTTTATTTATTAAAAAGAAAAATGAGATCACTGACAAGGTAGCCTGGGTGGGGTGGGAGGAAAGGACAAGGCCACATTGCTTATTGTAGCCACACTACAAATCAAAACAGTTTGAATGGCAGCTTTCTGTTGCTTGGGCCATCCTCTGGAGTGGAGTGGCTGGGTGCCCGTAGCCTCTCTCCCTCCCCCCCCCCCCCCCCCCCGTTCTTGGGGGTCTGGCTGAGGAGGATATGGAACTTGGCAAGGAGGGCAGGCAGTTGTACAATGGATGCAGCGGGGGTCTGTGCTCTAGTTGCCTTTCCTGCAGCTCCACCAGATGCCCCACCCTCTCCGTTTGCTCCCCCATTAGCCTTAGCATCTCCTCCTGCATGTTCTGATGATGCAGACTGTATGCTTTCCTGACCTCTGCCACCGAATGCCTCCATGCATTTATCTGTGCCCTATCGGTGCAGAAGGACTTCATGAGTTCGGAAAACATCATCACGAGTGCATTTTTTTCGCCTTCTAATCTGCAATAACCTCAGGGGTGGAGTTGATATGGGGAGCATAGAAACATCTGCACCTGCAGGGGGGATAAAAAGAGAGATTAAAATTTAAGAAGATACATTTCTGAGAACAAAAGGGAGACTCTTTCACAGAGAATCAAGCAATTCACAGCAGACAGCACATGCTTTAGGTACAAGGTCGCATTTTGCCTTTTATATTGAGCGCCTGCCAGTATGGTGACAGATCAAACACAGCTTGGCAACAGAATTCGGTTTCCAGGCAGCCATGCTAAGCCAAAGGGTACGTGGAGTTGACTTCTTCCACCTTCATAACACGTGGGAATGGTTTCAAACTGCAGCGCCCTCCTTTCCCATAGTAAGCAATGGGATTTGCCATTGGGTTTGCCGTTTAGAAGGAGGGGCTGCGTTTTTTTGGGTGGATGTGCAGCACACCTGTCCCCCCATCGCGTGGCTATTCTCCAGGATGATCCCTTTTAGCCAAGCACAAACAGCCAAGCATGCCTGGGGTCTAATGTGTCAGGGATCAGCAAACAGAGGGGGTTACTGTTCCCTTACAAAACTTCCCCTATTTCAACTAGGTGACCATGAATGATATCACTCTCCTGAGGCTGACATAGAAAGATAAAGACCGAATGTTGCATGAATGTGACCAAAACCCAGGACCATTCGCTGCCATGCTTTGTGCTGCAATGATTCCAGACTACTTGCTACTGGCTTGGTGTGGTAAAGTGTCCTACTGTGGAGGATGCAATAAGGCAGTCCTCCCCAGAAACCTTCTGCAAAGGCTTTCAGAGTACCTCCAAGAGAGTTTCCTGGAGATGTCCCTGGAGGATTCCCGCTCCATCCCCAGGCACGTTAACAGACTTTTCCAGTAGCTGTACTGGCCGCGAATGCATCCCAATTCTTCAGAGCAAATCAAATATTAAACACAATTGCTTTAAACCCCTGTAGTTTAGTTACAAATGTGCACTCACCAGAGGTGCCTTCTCTGCCTTCAAGGTCCGGGAACCCACCTTGGGAGGGTATTGGCTCCAGGCTGATGAAAAGGTCCTGGCTGCTGGGGAGAATGGATTCTCCACGTGCCTGCTGCACATTCTCCTTCTCCTCCACAAAATACTCCTCTGTGTTGCATGAGACTCCCCCCTTGCAGGTGTCCACGGACAGTGGTGGGGTACTGGTAGGGTCCTCCCCCCAGAATGGCATGCAGCTGATCATAGAAGCAGCATGTATGGGGGTCTGACCCGCAGTAGGCTTGCCTGAGCTCCTTAACTTTAACGCAGCACTGCTGTGTGTCCCTGGTGTAGCCTCTCTCCACCATGCCCTGTGCGATTTTTGCATATATATTAGCATTTCTTCTTTTTGATTGGAGTTCTGCCTGCACAGATTCTTCTCCCCATACAACAATTAGATCCAGTGTCTCCCGTTCACTCCATGCTGGAGCTCGTTTGCGATTCTGGGACTCCATGGGCACCTGTGCTGCTGAGCTCGCCACGCTGACCAAACAGGAAATGAAATTCAAAAGTTCCCGGGGCTTTTCCTGTGTACCTGGCTAGGGCATCAGAGTTGAAAGTGCTGTCCAGAGCAATCACATTGGAGCACTCTGGGATAGCTCCTGGAGGCCAATACCATCGATTTGCACAACGCTGCGTCTGCTTTATCCCAAGTTCGACCCAAGAAGGTCAATTTTAGAGCTACTCCCCTCATCGGGGAGGAGTACAGCAGTCAATTTTAAGAGCCCTTTAGGTTGACGGAATGGGGTTGGTTGTGTAGCCGCATTGCTTATAAAATCGACCTAATGAGGCTAAATTCGACCTACCTCGTAGTGTAGACCAGCCCTAGGGGACATCCCCACCCCCTTTGCATCATTTGAGCAAATGAAGCACAGCTGTCTAGATAATCCGGCCCTGTATATTTAAATATCTGTTGAGCGCATCTAAAACTTCTAGTAGGTGTCTCTTGGTTTTTGAACAAATCAAAATAAATATTTACTTTATTTCAATACTAATAATATTAGTGATTTAACAGTGATTTGATTAGCAGATGCTAATTCACACAAACAGAGAATTTTGCCCAAAACCTTTTGTGGACTAAAATGTATATACATTATATGCATTTTTTTTTGTTTGTTTGTACAGGGCTTAAAAGGTGATCCTGGTGATCCTGGTCTGGCTGGTCCTAAGGGAGAAAAGGTATTTGTGTGTGTAAATTCATTAATATTTAGCCATTATATTCTCTCTCTCTCTCTCTCTCTCTCTCTCTCTCTCTCTCTCTCTCTATATATATATATATATATATATATATATATATATATATATATATATAAATACACACAGAGGGAGACATATTACACACAGAAAACTGTTAAAAGAGCATTATGGTTGCAAAGATGAGCACTCAAAAGTTAGGAAATAATAGAATTAAGTTTGCCTGTCAAATTCAGTTGGGCCCCCTTGTGTGTATTATGATACAGTATTTAGTTACATGATCACATACTATTTTTTCCTCAGGACCCCTGCTTCAGTGTGCAGGATAGAAGGTGCTCACTGAATGAGCAGTTACTCAATCATTGATTTTAATATATTGTTCAATGTGTAGCCTCCGGCCTAATTTATTTATTTACACTATTCAATGTCAGTTCTGTATACAGAAATATTAATTTCCATATATATTTTGTTACCAAGTTCTTATACCCCATACTTTTCATCTTCATAAACATAGCCATGACTTGTGACTATCTTCCATTGCTAACTTCTATTCAAGAGCACACATCCTCTTGTCTTCTCTTGATCTCTCAAATGTTAAATATGATATATCAATGTATTTTATAATTCTATATATAAAATACAAATTATCTTAATAAAGGAACCAACAAGATCTGTACATTAATGATCGTGAGATATATTTTTATGTAGTATTTAATGTATTCCTCAATTTTCCCCAAGCCCTTCTCCCCATTTTTTTATGCCATCCCTTGCTGTCCTTTTTCTAGCTTAGCGCATGAACCTCAGGGTATGCTCAGACCCTGAGGATCTAACTCTGCAAACACTACACGCACGAGTGGCTATATATATGAGCCATCTCATTGAGTTCAGTGGGCTAACTGGTGTGCATTAAATTAATCTTGTGCAAAGTACTTGCAGGATTGGTTTCTGAAAATTGTACCTCTTTGGGTCAGAGGCTTGTCTTTTTGTATAGCTGTAAAATATCATGCACATATGTGGCACTACTGAAATAACATTTTACATAGACAAGGTGGGTGTGGTAATGTCTTTTATTGGACCAACGTCTGTTGGAGAGAGAGACAAGTTTTCAAGCTATACAGAGCTCTTCTTCAGGTCTGGTAAGGCTATTTTATATTTTACATAAGCTTTTGTGAAGTGAGAGCATGTTGATGATCAATATGGTATCAAACTTATGTTTCTTTCTGATATCCTCTAATTGTGCTTAAAAGTAAAAAAATGTGTAACTGAATGAACTGCTGACTCCCCTCTCCCCCTGATTCTCGTAGGGAGATGAAGGGCCTCCAGGACAAGCTGCTTTACCGGTAGGTACTCCAGAAAACAAAGGAACAAACAATAAAAAGCGGTGGGGGGAAGGAAAACACTCAAGAAGTGGGGCTTTTTTGGTTTATTTGCAATCCAAACATCTTTCCTGTTAAATAAAAGAGCCACATTCTTCTTTCCAGATGTCTGTGCATTTTCTAAATGTCATATTTATCAGCAGGTAATTCATTGTAAGATGGGGCACTCACGTCTTAGTTGACACTGAATAGGTAAATGGAAATGTATAAACATAAAAAAGAAAATAGCAATATTCAAAACATCCTGAAGGTGTTTCCCACACAACTTCAATGAGAATGTCCTTTTTTAACCTGCTGGCTCGTAACATGTATGTTACCAGTGAAAGAACTAAACTGCTGATTTTCAGTAAAAGCTTAGAATGCAAATGAAATTTGCTGTCTAAAGATAATGTGATTATTCTATCAGCTAGCTCATTTATTAAGCATTTATTATTTAGTTGAGGCTGTGATACTGTTGCTTCTGTGACATAATATTGTGTTTCTGTTTTCAAAATATTGAAACTTGACATACAAGGCCTGATTTTCAGAAAGTTAAAGACTGGCCTTTGTGCACACAACTATAACAATTGCTTGTGAAATTTGCTTGTGCAAATGGAGGATTTACATGTATAATAGTGATAATTGCACCAGAGTTGGTATGCAATTACATGTACATAAAATACATGAAGCTCTTGGGCCTCATCTTTCTGACAATCACACTCAAAGTCTGAGTTAAGAAGCACAGCTGAGATCAGGAATGACATTCAGTTTGGAACTTGCTGAGAGAAAGTTGCTGACAGGATGTTTTATGTTAGAGGTTCCCTGTTTTGAACTTGCTCTTTCACTTGGTCTGCCAAAGCCTATATTTGTGAATCTTCCAGGAGGGATGCAAAACCTTTATTTCCCCTTTTTCCCTGCAAACTGTCAAGGAGGGAGTGGGTTGAGTTAGAGGTATTTAGGGGCAGTCTTTCATAACTGCTATGGCAAGGGGACAGGAGGGACTCTGCAATAGCTAGTACCTAGCCAATGCAACAATTTAAATATTAGAACCAGCACCTTGAAATTGATCCAAAATTGAACAGGCCAATGCACAGCCTGGAGCATAGGAATTGCCTGGTTAAAGTGGATCAGAATAATAGTCCATTTACTCCAGCATTCTTTCTTCAGCAATGGCCAGTATCAGCTACTTCAGAGGTAGGTAAATGTCATAGAATAATCTGCCCATACTGAAAATCTATTTCCAAACAGCTGCTAGTTAGTTTGGCTTTTGGCCTGAAGCTCAAGTGCTTCTAGCCCTTCAAAAAGTCTGGGCTTTTTTATTCTTTACTAGTATAACTGGATACTCTGATAGGTAGCTTTTTGGCCTATCATGTTTAGGAACATAGGAGTACCCATACAGGATTAGACGAGAAGTCCATCTTGTTCAGTATCCTTTCTGCAATAGTGGCTAATATCATATGTTTCAGAGGTAACTGTGAGAAACCCTGTAGTGGAAAATCATGGAATAATTGTCTCTCTACAAGAGAAGTTTCTTCCTAAACTCCGTCAGCGAGTGGTTGCCTGATGCCCTTAATCATCACTTTCTAATTCTATCCAACATCACTATGAATGTCCTTATTAGCTATATAAACTAGCTAATAAGTCATTTTTGAAGATGGGACATTACTTGATATTTGTGTTTCATGAATGTATCATTATTGAGTGGATTTCTACTTGGCCTATGCCTTCAATCCTTGGTACAGCACATTCCATTAGTCTAGCCTGGGCATGACAAAAGGGTGAAGTCACATAGCCAAGCCCTGTTTCAAGAGTAGAGGGTGAAGTTGTCTTGCCAATTGAAAATGAAGGAAGGCATTTTGGATAACTGGTGCTATACTGGGTCTAGGTACAATGAGTACAACAGAACCCTGAGCTTGTGCATTTTCTTAACCACTGGTGGCCACATGACCTTGATACAGAGTGAGTTTTTTACAGTTCATCAAAATGCTTTTCTCTTCCTACTTACATCATCTCTATCTTACCTGAATTTAATTTGAGTGAGTTATTTTTTATCCAGGTTCTAATTTTTTTCTGACTCCATGAACGCTGGAAGACAGCATTGTCTGTGCTAGAGGAGAAAGACACATAGAGCTGTGTATTGTTGTTTGTTGTTCATATATAAAATATATTAATAAAAATCCATACTCTATACTGTTGGTCCAAATGTCTAAAATTTAATTCTGTCATATTGCCCTCTTAGCCTTTTCCCTCACTCTGTCACATCTAGCAGGGCACCCTAAGGGGGAGAGCAAATTCCAAAGTTAATAGTGCTTCCTCCAGCACCCACCTCCCAATTTAAATCAGGGGCACTGTCACTCAAATGCTTCAGCTAATGTAACATCGTATGAGAAAGTTCCTTAAAGTAATCAGGAATTTGTAGATTAAAATCACCAGGTTACATTGCACATGGAAATTAATTGAAAGGCATTGCAGTCTGTGAAACACTGAAAGAAACACCATTTAACTATCTTTTGTGAAGCGTACATGTCAAGGGTTCCTTCCCCTCTCTGAACTCTGGGGTACAGATGTGGGGACCCGCATGAAAGACCCCCTACACTTATTTTTACCAGCTTAGGTTAAAAACTTTCCAAAGGCACAAATTCCACCTTGCGTTGAACAGTATGCTGCCACCACCAAGTGATTTAGACAAAGAATCAGGGAAAGGACCATTTGGAGTCCTATTCCCCCAAAATATTCCCCCCAAGCCCTGCACCCCCTTTCCTGGGGAAGGCTTGAGAATAATATCCTCACCAATTGGTACAGGTGAACACAGACCCAAACCCTTGGATCTTAAGAACAATGAAAAATCAATCAGGTTCTTAGAAGAAGAATTTTAATTTAAAGAAAAGGTAAAAGAATCACCTCTGTAAAATCAGGGTGGTAAGTACTTTACAGAATAACAAAAGACTCAAAAACACAGAGGATTTCCCCTCTAGGCAAAACTTTAAAGTTATAAAAACAGGGATAAACCTCCCTCTTAGCACAGGGAAAATTCACAAGCTAAAACAAAAGATAACCTAATGCATTTCTTTGCTATTACTTACTATTTCTGCAATATTAGATGCTTAGCTTAGATATGGCTTAGGGAGATTTATTTTCTCTGCACTGGTTCCTTGTTGACTCTGGAAGACACAGACAAAAAACCTTCCCCGCACAGATTTGAAAGTATTTTCTCCCCTTATTGGTCCTTTTGGTCAGGTGCCACCCAGGTTATCTGAGCTTCTTAACCCTTTACAGGTAAAAGAGGAATTAACCCTTTACAGGGTAAAGAGCGATTTTATGCTACCCTTAGCTGTATGTTTATGACAACATAGCACTTGTGATCACTGCAAACCTACTACTACTACTAATAGTATAATTCTGCACCACCTAAAGTTTGAAAGTTTGAGTAATTTTATGCAGAACACGTTCTAGTAATGTTTGATGTCAGAGCAATGTAAGCATTGCAAGGCAAAAAGATTGCAAAATTCTTCCAAGTGTACAAGATAAAAACCATTTTCGGCTACTGCTTAATATTGTTAGCGCATTGGAGGCACTGCAGCCATTAGTGGCTTGCTGTCTTACCCAATGTGCTGAGATACCCATTGAACAGGAAGGGAGAAAAAATAAAATCCTGCAGTTCATTGCCTGAGCACTGTTAGTGTAGATGTGCAATCACCTAATGTACTTTGAGTCCTGTCAAAGAGAAAAGAACCTCTTGAGCAACTCCATTTATCCCTTTTTGTTTCTGCAACCATGTTATTAAAACCACATAGTGAATGATATCAAAAACCGTGTGGAAATTGATTTTTCATTCATTCCCAGAATGAGATTGTAAACCAAAAAGCTCACACTTTTGTACTTCTGTCAGGGTCAAGGAAGTCTCAGGACTCCTGGTAGTTCCTGTGCTACTGGTAGTTCCTGTGCTGCTACATTCCTTGTAACCTGCTTCCAAAAAGAAGATTTGAGATGGGGTGATAATTAGCAAAATCAGTGTCAAGGGATGATTTCTTGAGCGAGTATGTAACACTTGCTTCTTTAAGAGAAGCTGGCATCTTGTGCCCCAGAAAGGAAATGTTGGCAGTCCTCTCCACTTAATAGGTCAAATGTCTTTTTGTTAGATTTTATTAGCCAGAAAGAAAATGGATCCAATTTGCATTGTGATAGCTTGAAGCTCCCTGAGCATCTACAGAACCGCATTGACTGATGCTGGCCAAAACTTTCCAGAAAAGGCTTTTGTTCTATGGAACTGAAAGTTCAGTTTGAATCAAATAACATTACTCCCAAAGTAAAATGAAAACTCCTCACGGCAAGGTTATTGATGTTATCTGAGTGAAGACAACCAGGAATAATCACGTTTGTTCCTGTTCTCTCTCTACACTTACACTCTCTCACACACACACATTCCACTGATCAAGATAATGTAGATATCATGATGAAAACACAGGTAAAAGTGTAAGCTCCATATTTTCCACCTTAATTCTCAGTCCAAACATGAGATCCAGAGTGTGACCAGCTGTTTGCATTGAGTCAGCCAGCCATCTGAGATAGCACCATGGTTTTCATGAGCTCCTGAGCTAACCCAGAAGAGCCATCATACATACTGACATTGATTGTTCTGGGTGATTTCATTCTCAGCATCTCCACAGCAGAGAGGACCTCATTCAGCTCAGCAAGGCCTTCTGAGGTGCAGCAGGGATCTATGTACTAAAATCTACTATATCTCTGCTGCACCTTGGAATTTTCATAGTAGATAGGTAGAGTCTATCAGATCCAATTTTGGAGTAGGAAACCTCCCGATCTCTTGCAGTCATGGAGATGCAACCAACGCCACCTCCCATGACCTGATGACAAACCGAACACCTAGCTGGAGATATCTAGGCTAATTATTGTCCTGCAGATCTTGAATATACAAGCAAAATCAGGCCCCGTATTTGTGATAAAAACCTGGGTGGTTGTAACCTCATTAGTAATATGCTGTAAAAAGCATAAGCTGAAGGAAAGGGTCAATGTTTTCCAACACGTTACCCCCTACTAATTCCCTGTAAACAAAGCAGAATAGGCATCCTAATGGAAGTCCTTCCACAACTGCAAGATTTTGGAAGATGACAGCACCTTGTTGCTCATGCAACTGATGGATCACTTAGCGTTAACATGGATGTGTCACCTGTGTCCATCCCCATAAGGCAATCTCCCATATTTTCAACCTGCAGTGTCTCAGTAAACTGATCCAAAGTCTGATTGGGGTCTAAAATATCAGTGATTTGCTTGTTTGTTTGCTACTGTCTATTCAATAGTCTTGTCTGTGAAGGAAAGAATGGAGATTGGGCTGAAGTTGGTGATTTCATTAGCATCAGTGACGATTTGTTGGGTGTAGGCTGGGCATTACATGTTGCTGGTGGAATTTTGCATTTTTTTCTGAATTGAATGACTGAAAGCTTTGAAATTTGCTTTTCTTCATTAACAATCAATTACACTTTACATTATAGTAGATGCCGGTTACACCTGGTACAACCTGGCCTCTTACTCCTCTGTATAGTCACCAGTCAGTTGAAAGTGGACTCATTCACTGAGTCCCATGTGCTTCTAAGACAACTGGATCTTGACAGAGTCTAGTCACTAGTCCTTAGGGCACAGACTAGTCCTGAGAGGCACTCTCCCCTAGACTGAGCTCACCCTTTCTATGAGTGAGGTTTGTCAACATTTCAGGCTGGGCAGCTTCCCCCTTGTCCACTCTCTCCTGCATGCCCTTCTTACCTGTGATGATGGGCTGCTCCTTGCTCTTAAATAGAGTCTGTCTCTTTGTCATCTGCTCCACTGGGATTCTCCAACCCCTTCTCCATTTTTTATGCTCCACTTGCCAGCCGCCATTGCCCATGGGGGTGGGCCAGTAGTTAAAAGTCTCTGCCGGTAGCCCCAGATTGCAATCTTGATGACTCTTGCTAACCAGTTTTTTAATCTGGAGTGCAATATGGTAAGCTGCTCTCAATCAAGTTTAGACATCTGTTCATTACATCATACAAAATGGAGTTAATAACTTGATATAAATATAACCCAATCTGACTCAGCACCGCTGAACTTTTTTCATATTGTTCTGGCATTTTTAAGGCAGGATATGTGGGAAAGTGTCAGAAATTGGGGCCTATGCATCCATACTGAAATACAATTTTTGAGGGAAGAAGCATGAAAGGTGAGAACAAAGAAGTGAGGACCTTTGCACTTTGTCCAACATAAAAAAGATTTTATATATAGGCTTCAGTTAGAAGGAAAAAAGTGGTACTTCTATACTAATACCCTGTTCACACACCCAAACTCTGATCACTGTCACAGAGAGGATGAATGTTTTTTCTGAAAATGATTAACTGTGAAATAGTTGACAAATTTGATATTCTAACTTGGAGAGCCTGAGTCTCACAGATGAATGGGAGTAGTTTACACTTCATACAGATTGCTAGATTTTAAGGCCTGAAGGGACCATTAGATCAGAAGTAGAGATGATGATTTTGAGCTTAAGACACAGGAAGGAGAGTTAAGGAGATCTATATTCATTGTGCTCCATGACCCAGGTATGGTCCTTTTGTGCCTCTCTCACGCTAAGAAGAGACCATAAATCTAATCAAGCAATTAGAGATATCTTGAACCTAAATTTTAGATGTGCTGATCACCCCCAGCTCCCATTTACTTCAGCTGGAGTTTTGAGTGCTCAGCTTCTCTGAAAATTAGGTCCAAGATGTATCAAGTTGGACATTCAAAATCAGAAGTCACTTTTGAACTGCTTGGGCTTAACCTTATTGTAGCTTAAATAATTCACATTTATAAAACAAACATCTAATTCTTTGAGATTTGTTCTTTGATGGAAGATGCTAGAGTGTTCCAGTCCAAATGATTCAGGCACAGTAAAACAGCTTTAATTCTGCAGAAACTGATGAAGCACTCAGAGAAGTGCTAGTACCATCTGAAGAATTTCCATGTACAGTAGTAGTTAACTGAAAGATGAGGCAAGGGTGAGGTTGGATCACCACAGCAACTTGAAGACAGATTACAACACTGCTTGAATAGATAGCCCAGCAGGAAAACTGTTGCTCTACCACTGCAAAATGTCATGGGTTTCAGGTGGCAAATTCTACAAAAAGACAAATGAGGTCAGGGACAGTGATTAGAGGAAAATCCAATCCAGTCTCTAAATCTTATGCTTCATTTTGTGTGATTTTTATGTAGCCATGACTTTATAGTACATAACCTCAGACGAAAGATGGCTCATTCTGCCATAAATCAATAGTAGGTCAGATAACACCCGAGGTTCAAATAACACTGAATTGGGCCTGATAGCAATACTATTCAGATTGCTGTAGCAAAGACTGAGGTGCCAGTGTTTCAGTTATAAACCTTCTTAAATTCAAGGGGTAAAAACTCATCACAAAATAATATTTTGGGCTGAAGCTTGGCATTACTTAGAGCCATTTCTGATTTTTCCTACTAAGAAAATGGTTTGTTCGGTTATTTTGGTGATATGGAAATATAAAATAAATTATTCTTGGGTCATTTGGGGGCATAACTAAAATAAACTTCACTTTTATGCTGAAATTTTGAGAGGCAAACAGATTCTGGACCAGATTTGGCACTAGCCTTTTTTGTGCTATTCATGTGATCCAAGATCCAAAGAGGCTGGATTCTGGCTTTAACTTTCAAGCAGAGAACTCCTTGCAGGTGTAAAGCTGGCAGATCATTTCCTATGTCAGCCACTCTCCACCCCAGTGTAAAGGAAGTGCTCCGGGAGTTGGGGGGGGGGGTGACACTGGTGTGGCAGAGCTCTGTTTTACAGGGCTCATCCTCCACTGCATGAGGTTTCTTGGAGACCACGCACCAGTGGTATACGTTAAAGCAGGCCCTAGGCTCCCATATTCTGTGCTGTCCCAGCCCTAGCATGAGCTGCTAGAGCAAACCCAGTGTTGCTCTAATTCATGCCAGGGATATGGCAGGATAGAAACAGGGAGCTGTAATTAGCTCCTGTCTCTCCTCCGTCCCCCAACCCTGAACAGAATTAGGATGCAGGGGATAGTGGAGCCTCTGTATTTTGAGGGAAAATCCACATTTTTTTCAACAAGTGTTTAACTATGCATAGATGACAGTGGTAACCATAAGAGCCAATACAGCATGTCTTGTAAATAATGCATGATCAGAATTAGTATCTGTGCCAAAATACATAATTACTCAATAAGTCTTAACAGATAGATAAAACACATACCAACATATTTTAACAAGGGAAATACTTCTTCTAAAGCTCCTCAAAAATTTAGTCAGTTATATTGTATATTGACATGAGTCAAAATATGCATTGCTCTGAGAGATCATAATGGCTTGGAGAATCTGTCCAGTTAATAATACAAGTCTGAAAACCTTTCATAAAATCTCTTCACCGCCCTCCAGAAACCACCACCAGCACCAAAACTTTAGGCAGAGAGAAGAAGCAAAGAATTCAAGAGGGAATGCATGTGTCACACAGTTAAATAAAGGTCTGATTGTAGCCCACTAAAGTCTAGGGTTTGGGTCAGGCCCTAAAGCAGTGGGTTTGTTTGAGTGTTGCAAAGATAATATGTAAATATAAAGTTCCACAACATGTTATATATTTTGTTGTTTTTAATGTAATTTCACCATGCTTAAAATTTTTAGAAAAAAAGAAACTGAATTAGAAATATAATACAACCAAAGCTGAGAAGGAGAGATAAAGATAAATTTAAAAGCATCTATGCATGGAACTTCTGTTGAAGTGAAGCCAAAAGGAGTTTTGTTCAGGGAGGGTTTCTAGGATCTCTTGCAGAATTTAAGTATATGCATTTGAATCATACATTATTACACAATAAACTTTAATGGCTCTTATCACTACATTTTAAAGCATTTTTTAAAAAGATCTTCAATTCAAGATGTTATGTTTTCCTGAAGTCAGTCATTCATACATCTGCTCGTGGAATATCCTTTACATTGAGTCCTTGATTATGGTAATGATTTGTTGCCGGGAATCCAAAGTTAGGGCTCATAGTCGTACTTCATTTCTGCCACCGTGTGTAGTTTGTATAGTGCTTTACCTTTCTAAAGTACTATACAAGTGTTAAAGGTTCATCATTATTCCTTTTTAAATACTTTTTAAAATTTATAATAGGAATGAACTTTGAATCTTCTCACTGTAGTTATATTTTTACACCCTTAACATTATGTAATTTACTGAAGCTGGCTTATACATGAATATATTATTTTGTTTTTTGTTTTTAAGTCCTAAAAATTAATAAATCTCTAGAGACCCTCCAGGGAATAAAAAGCAGGGGTCACAGTGTTATACTGCACAGTTTTGTCAAAATACAGAATTTAGGCTTAGGAAGGGAGAGACTGGTCTCTGAAATGTCACAGTTGGCTAAGCTCCTCTCTTCCTCTCTGGCATCCACAGCTTAAGCCTGGGCATGTCATGTCAGAAGAGTGACAGGTGAAGGAAGGTAGTGCAGCGATCTCTCTTGTAAAGTATATGAAAACTATTCCTCTTGACACTTGATCTGCTGCTTTTAGTTCCCCAGGAAAATGAGTGTCCGTCTGTACGTTCTTGTGGACCTATCCCTTTTGGGAGTTATAAAATACTCATCCAGATGGCACCAAGTGTTTACACAGAAGCCAAAGGTTAAGTCAGTCACAAGCAAACGTACCTAAGACTTGCTCGCTAAACAGATATTTGGAATGCTGACTCTTCGGGCTTTGGAGGCTTAGTTAAATCAAGCTCAAGGGAAATTCATACACAGATACTCTGCAGAGCAGTCAGCATGAGGAAATTGCAAATTCAGGCCTGGGCAAGTTCTGTGGTCACTTTCAGATTCAGTAAACATGCCACACCAACAACAGACTATTCAGCTTTGATGTAGCAGGTTATGTAATGGTCACACATAGGCACAGTCAACTTCTGGAACTCCTTGCCTGAGGAGGTTGTGAAGGCTAGGACTATAACAGCGTTTAAAAGAGAACTGGATAAATGAATGGAGGTTAAGTCCATTAATAGCTATTAGCCAGGTTGGGTAAGGAATGGTGTCCCTAGACTCTGTCAGAGGATGGAGATAGATGGCAGGAGAGAGATCACTTGATCATTACCTGTTAGGTTCACTCCCTCTGGGGCACCTGGCATTGGCCACTGTCAGTAGACTGAATACTGGGCTAGATGGACCTTTGGTCTGACCCAGTATGGCCGTTCTTATGTTCACATAGGAGTAAAACTGTAAATTATTTTATAACACAAAGTTTCAATATACCCATTGTATTTAAAACCTTAATTATTGAATAGTTAATTAACTGAAGATGTAATATACTATATCCTTGAGTGTTTAATGTTAGCTGTTTGAAGTAATGCTCTTCATACCCAGTGGCTGATTCTACAGACATTTTCTATGCAACTGGTCCTTCCCTACAGCCCAAAATAGGACTACTAGTGTGAAAAAGGATGTGCAGATTCAGGCCCTACAAGGGAAATCCTCTTCATAAATGTTTCATCCAGTGTTATTCTGCCTCTTACAATTAAAAACTGCAGGTGAGAGCAGACTGATTAATAAACAAATATGCAACCTGGAAGTGATTTTATATTTTCATTATTTAAAAAAATATGTCTCCAGTAACAGGAACCTGGATTTAACCATTTCTGCCATTTAAATGGTGGTTATTAGTGTTCATGAAAAATATTAACCTATCAATTTCTTTTGGGCTAGATGTAGTCATGGGATTATATTTAACTCTCATAGCAGGATTTGGAAATGCTCTTGGTTTTTAAATATTGTTTAAGTGGGAGGGAAGATTCTGTCAAGGTAATCTTGTTCAGAGAAGCAGACGATATTTCTATAGTTTCAAGCTATTTTTATTTTTATCTCCTCTGCGCAGTAATACAAGAGAGCTGGTGCTTAGGGCCTGAGGAAAGATTTATGTTTTGGTCTCAGAGAAGATTTGTGTTTTGTAAAAACCTGCAGTCTGCTCAGTTGACATGGAAATGATTTATATGTCTTGCATTAGAAGAATGATGTCAGAATAGTTCCCTGTTCCCTTCTATTACTAGTGCACTTCAATGTAAAGAGACATTTCAAATGACTCTCTTTCAGGAGTTTAAATTATGCATTTTTTTTTCACTTAGAAAATAAACCCTTGTCTAGTAAAAGTGCTAGATTCATAAACTATGAACTTTTATGAAATAGTTCTGTCCATTTCTTAGTGAAATGGTGGTCTCTGTTGAAAATAAATTAAAATAGATTTAAAGCTCCACTATCTGAAAAAGGTGTAGAAATTACCACACCTATAGAGAAAATTATATTTTTGTTTGCTTCAGTGATATATTTTAAAAATATAGTAGGCCATATTTTGATATAGTCTGATATATACAGTTAGGGCTAAATTCTGCTTTGATACTTACTGAAGTCAGTGGAGTGGTGACAGAGTAACCAGTGATAGAACTGGAGTCTGCAAAACACCTATTGATTTCAGTAGGAGCAGTATAGGGCCTAATCCTGCAGCTGCTCTGCATATGGAACTTCCATATACTACAGTGAGTTTTGAATGCAGGGTCAGGTCCCATTTAGATTAAATTAATCCCACATGGATATTTTAAAGAAATATTGATCAAATTTCCTCATTAAATTTGTGGTACTATAGTGAAGAAAGTAAATGTGACCTATAATAGAACCCTGATTTTATGAGCATTGATCTTATCTTTCTGCCATCCAACGTAACTGTGGTTGTTTGAGCACAGTGACTGTGGTTCTTAGCATTCCATGCAAGTCCAGGGAAGGCTCTTTGCTCCCTCCAATATGCAGCAGCCTTTTGTTGCTTCAAAATTATGGTAGACATTACTGGTCACCTTTTAATCATGCTAGTAAATTACTGGTACTAATTGTGCTAATTAATGCCATTCTACCATCGATCCTTGCAAGAGGCAGGGCCATATATACTGCCTTCTATCCAAGTCAAGACTTCCATTCATACCAATGAGAACTGTGCATGCAGTTCAACATCAGCACATGGTAGTAGACATCATTGATCCACCTGTAAAGGAAAATACAAAGAAAGGGCCAAATTCTGCTCTGTTATTCCCTATCATGTAAATGAGAGCAGATCTGGTTCTATGGTATTTGAATAATCCCATTTACAGAATCAACATACATTTTTGTTTAGAAATTTATTATTGCCAAACTGAACTGAGTAATGCCATGACAGTTAAGTCCTAGAAATGTTTATTATTTAGTTAAATATTATAAAAACACACCAAAGATGGGGAAGTGATCTGTGCACACATCGCCATGAGAGATGGTTCCACATCCCTGATTTAGATTTGTGTACTTTTGACTTGTCTCCCTAAACTCCACATATAGCTTACCTGCTGTCTTGCAGAAATTACATGTTAGAATTGGATTCACCTAAGAGTCTCACTGCTTCATAATAAGAAAAATAAAATCTATAATGAGTTTTGTACATACTTTTTTTTATTGAATTAATCTGTGAAGTTCTCATGAAGAAGCAGTTCCATACTTCAGTGAGGCTGATACATTTATTATTTGTGCTAATAATGGGAGGTCATCATGCATGGAATCCATTTCAGCAGAACAAAGAATTTATGGAGATCCTGTCCTATCTCATGTTTCAAAACCCATCAGACACACTCTGTACTAACTTTTATATACTTAAAATACACTTGTATAATATTTTTGTTGTACTGTGTTTTTGGCATGGGCTGTAAGTTGCCTCAGGAAGTAAGTAATATTAATAATGTCTTTAAGTATCTTCACTCGTCCACTTCAGCTGCTTTTCATAACTGACTGAGGTTATGATTAGTACTTTGTTTTTGTTCAAAACATGTTCTAATGTAATTAATTTGAACCATTAAATCTAGTAAGCAGACATCTGCTGTGTTTCTGTAAACATTTTTAAACACCGGTTACAAAAAACATTTGTATTGATTTATCTTCATGGTCACATCAGAAGATTTTACTCTTTATCCTGTAGTGAGCAGCTTATAATGGGGGAGTTGTATGAAATCTAACACACTTCACTTGATACCTACTGAAACTACAAATTGTTTAACTAGATTGCACTGTTAGTCACATACTTTCATCATTGCCGAACACATTTCTTTTCTCTCCTCTAAGGTTTAATAACTCTTATCTCCAATTACTTGTCAAAAATGTTGATTTAGAGTATGATCAGCTGAAAATTTTAACAATTACTATGTGCCATTAGTAACTATAATGCAAGAAATCCAGACACATTTTGATGATTCATTCAAGATATTTAACAAAACTCATACAGATTCTTCCATGTTAGCCCATGAAACTTATACACCGCAATTCCCATACATGACCCCCACACAGTTAAAAATATTAAAATTATCGATTTTCTGCTCTGTATGAGATTTATAATATGAGAGTTAGAGAGACAAGGTGGGTGAGCTAATATCTTTTATTGGACCAATTTTTGTTGGTGAGAGAGACAAGCTAACACAAAGTTCTTCAGGTGACAAGCTCAAAAGCTTGTCTCTCTCACCAACAAAAGTTGGTCCAATAAAAGACATTATGCACTTTGTCTCTGATATCCTGGTAGTGACGTGGTTACAATAGCACCGCATACAAATGTGTGAGTTTTCAGATTAATTTAAAAGATTCACCGCTACTTCTATACCATTTTTAAAATCCAGCATTCCCTTTCCATTCTGACTGCTAAAAGTGTAGTCCACATCTGTCATCCGTCACTTTATTTACTGTAACCACCTCCTTGCTTTGTATCTAACCCATACACTACAACCAAGATCCTTTCCCTTGCCTGCTATTTTAATCATGGATTGTCTGTTGCAAATTCCTTCATAAATTTCCACTCTTCTCTGCTTCAAGTTTAGGTGACTCAACTTCATTTTTAAGGCTTTGCACAAATCAACATCTTCCTAATCTCTTTTTATGCCCCTATTCACCCTCTATGTTCTTCACAAGTTTCCTGTTTGATGCCTCCTTTGCCCACTCCTGAAACTCTTGACTTTTTTTTTTCTTTCCATGACACACCTTAGTGTCCTCCTTTTATTTAACTTTCACCAAGCACATTCTGGCTCCTCTTTTAAAAAAGCCTCCTAGAAGCTTGTCAGTTCCATGAAAGGTATTGGCTATAAAGACTGCATATACCACTTGTTCTGTATTTGATTTGGTTGTGCCATTAGATTGTAATATCTCAGAGCAGTAACTTGTTTGGCCAATTTTTACATGTTGTATATTGGACTTTGTACATATGAAACTCTAAAATAAATGTATATAAACATATATGGCTTCAGTCTTTGGGTAATATGTCCTCCCATGGAAAAACCTGCAGGAGGGCAAAAGAAATTCAGAAAACTCTCATGGAGTTTCAAAGAGATCATCCTGTTGGGTTGGAGTGGAGTTCACTTGTCCGCAAAGTGGGTATAAGGCATGACTTTCCAATCTTGTATCTCAAGATTTTCAGAGAAATCATATGGCTCTCAGGCCATCTGTGGAAGGCTGCCCTCTATTTCTCCTGCCAGCATGATCCCACCTAGAGTACTGATACTTACATCTTTCCACACCTCAGTGTCATCCCCAGGAAGATATGGCAGTGAAGAACAGGACCACATGAGAATTAAGGTTGATATGATCACCTTAGTTCCTGTGGGCATTGCTAAACATGTTTGCTAGGAAGTGGTAACATAGGTAAAACAGACCACCTCCTCCCAGACACAGTTTTTCCCATCCCAAACTGACAGAGCTTATCAAGAGAGCATTTCATGAGGTGAGATGGAGGTGGATGCTCAACATCTCTCTCAAACAGATGGGGAGTTTTTTCTGGATTTCCTCTACTGCATAGGTTCCCAAATTTGGTTCACAGCTTGGTCAGGGTAAGCCCCTAGCAGGCCGCGAGATGTTTTGTTTGCCTCAGGGTCCGCAGGTATGGTCACTCGCAGCTCCCATTGGCCACGATTCACCATTCCTGGCCAATGGGAGCTGTGGGAAGTGGTGTGGGCCAGGCCAGCGCTTCTTGAAGCTCCCATTGACAGAGAACGGCGAACTGCGGCCACTGGGAGCTGTAAGCAGCCATACCTGTAGATGCTGAGGCAAACGAAGTGTCTCGCGGCCTGCCAGGGGCTTACCCTGAACAAGCTGTGAACCAAATTTGGGAACCCCTGCTCTACTGTTATGTCCATTACTCCAAAATCTAGCCTTTGATTTCTGTATTAGAATCATAGATGTTAGAGATAGAAAAGACATAGAATCATAGGACTGGAAGGGACATTGTGCGGTCATCTAGTCCAGTCCCCTGCACTCATGGCAGGACCAAGCATTATCTAGACCATCCCTAACTGGTGTTTGTCTAACCTGCTCTTAAAAATCTCCAATAATGGAGATTCCACAACTTCCCTAGGTAATTTATTTCAGTGCTTAACCACCCTGACAGTTAGGAAGTTTTTACTAATGTCCAACCGAAGCCGCCCTTGCTGCAATTTAAGCCCATTGCTTCTTGTCCTATCCTCAGAGGTTAAGGAGAACAATTGTTCTCCCTCTTCCTTGTAACAACCTTTCATGTACTTGAAAACTTATGTCCCCGCTCAGTCTTCTCTTCTCCAAACTAAATGAACTTAATTTTTTCAATCTTCCCTCATCGGTTATGTTTTCTAGACCTTTAATCATTTTTGTTGCTCTTCTCTGGACTTTCTTCAATTTGTCCACATCTTTCCTGAAACGTGGCACCCAGAACTGGACACAATACTCCAATTGAGGCCTAATCAGTGCGGAGTAGAACGAAAGAATTACTGCTCATGTTTTATTTACAACACTCCTGCTAATACATCCCAGAATGATGATTGCTCTTTTTTGCAAGTGTTACACTGTTGACTCATATTTAGCTTGTGATCCACTGTAACCCCTCGGTCCCTTTCTGCAGTGCTCCTTCCTAGGCAGTCATTTCCCATTTTGCATGTGCGCAGCTGATTGCTGCTTCCTAAGTGGAGTACTTTAGATTTGTCCTTATTGAATTTCATCCTATTTACTTCAAATCATTTCTTCAGTTTGTCCTGATCGTTTTGAATTTTAATTCTATCCTCCAAAGCACTTGCAACCTCTTCCAGCTTGGCGTCATCAGCAAACTTTATAACTGTACTCTCTATGCCATTATCTAAATCATTTATGAAAATATTGACCAGAACTGGACCCAGAACTGATCTCTGTGGGACTCCACTCAATATGCCCTTCTGGCTTGACTGTGAACCCCTGATAACTACTCTCTGGGAATAGTTTTTCAGCCAGTTATGCAGTCACCTTATAGTAGCCCCATCTAGGTTGTATTTCCCTAGTTTGTTTTTTGAGAAGGTTGAGAAATAGTATCAAAAGTCTTAAAGTCAAGATATACCACATCTACCACTCCTTCCCTTCCCCCACCATCCACAAGGCTTGTTACCCTGTTGAAGACAGCTTTCCGGTTGGTTTGACATGATTTGTTCTTGACAAATTCATGTTGAATGATAGCTCAGTGGTTTGAGCATTGGCCTGCTAAACCCAGGGTTGTGAGTTCAATCCTTGAGGAGGCCACTTAGGGATCTGGGGCAAAAATCAGTACTTGGTCCTGCTAGTGAAGGCAGGGGGCTGGACTCGATGACCTTTCAAGGTCCCTTCCAGGTCTAGGAGATAGGATATCTCCATTAATTTATCACCTTATCTTCTAGGTGTTTGCAAATTGATTGCTTAATTATTTGGTCCATTATCTTTCTGGGTACTGAAGTTAGGCTGACTGGTCTGTAATTTCCCAGGTTGTCCTCCCCCACCCCCTTTTTATAGATGGGCACTATATTTGCCCTTTTCCAGTCCTCTGGAATCTCTCCAGTCTTCCATGACTTTTCAAAGATAATCACTAATGGCTCTGATATCTCCTCAGTCAACTCTGAGTATTTTAGGATGCATTTCACCAGGCTCTGGTGACTTGAAGACATCTAAGTAATTTTTAACTTATTTCCCTATTTTAGCTTCATATTCAATCCCATTTTCACTGGCAATGGCGGTGTTAGATGTGCAATCACTGCTAACCTTTTTGGTGAAAACTGACACAAAACAAAATCATTTAGCCATTTCCAAATTTTCTGTTATTGTTTTCCCCCCTCATTGAGTAACAGACCTACCCTCTCTTTGGTCTTCCTCTTGCTTCTAATGTATTTGTGTATTGTTTTCTTGTTACCCTTTATGTCTCTTGCTAGTTTAAGCTCATTTTGTGCCTTGGCCTTTCTGATTTTGTCCCTTCATACTTGTGTTATTTGTTCATATTCATCCTTTGTAATTTGGCCTAGTTTCCACATTTTGTAGGACTCTTGAGTTTCAGATCATTGAAGAACTCCTGGTTAAGCCAGGGTGGTCTCTTGCCATATTTCCTAGGTTTCCTACACAGTGGGATACTTTGCTCTTGTGTCCTTATGTATATGTTTACCTCATTAAAGAATTATCCACTATGGTAGATTCTTCAGTGTTTCCAGTCTAATTTTAAATAACTTAAGCAATGAGTGCTTCTCTGCTTTCTTTGTAGTGAAGAGGACTCACTGTTGGACAATTGTCCCTTTCATTCATTTTGAAAGTTATTCTGGAAGGTGACTGAAGGTGTAGAGTTATTTTTGTCTAATACCTCATTGAGTAAAGAGCAGTAGCTGCTATTTTATTACATTTCTAAAACTAGGATGTTGGGTACTTTGGAACATATTGTGTTTTCATTTGTAAACCCAAGGGCCCTAATAAAACCTAAATTTCAATGCCAGGGAATGGCCCCTTGTACAGAGCAGTTCTTCCATTCCAGTTTCCGATTACACTCAACACTCCTCCTTTTCCTTGAATATAAACCTCCTTAGCGGTTTCTTTGTCCGTAATTGTGATATTTTAAAATTAGAAGAAAAAGAATGCGAATAGATTTAGAACAGAAAATGCTGGCTACAAAACTAGTTGTCACTGTGTTGTACAGTTAGGTGGTTATGTTTTTTCCATTAAGACTTTGTTGTACAGGTACATAATGCTGAGTGCTTCTTTTTATGTAATACATAAGTTTCTGAGGTTCATACACTGTCATATTTGTTATGGCTGTTTCTTATTTTTAAAGAAACTTACCTTCTTATTGACCAAGATACAACGCTCTTTTAGTTTGGGGATGCAGTGGAGAGTTATCTGCACAGACAAAAAATGGCTAAGGTTTAGGAAGACCAAATACTGTACTTGTCTGTAAGGCTAACAGCAGTCTTTGAAGGTAATGTTTTTCGTAAAATCCTTCATAAAGTTAATTTTTTTACTTTATGAATAAATATTTTGTGTGTTTTCATTTTAATGAATTACTTCTGCTAATGGATAGACTATAGGTCATATTCTAAGCTATCCTTTTATCATGAGGGCATAATAATATGAACCACTCAGTTTCTGAAGTGATTAGAAAAGTCATTGCATACGGTACCTTAATTTTTAGTTTTAGGAATCTATTTTAAATTTTGCAAGCAAACATTTAAAAAAATGCCTCTCCAAGGTTCCAAGTACCCTTGCCATCAATTTACAATACATTTCGTAATCAAATAATTACAAAGCAAGGCAACATCTTGCTCCCCTGTGTGCAACCACTATTCAGGAGGGGGAGAAAAATCACAAACTAAAATCTTTCCACCTCTTGAATTCCCAGCAAAAGTATCCTCAAAAAGATGAGCTATCTATGCATTGTACTTGGGAAGTTAGCAGTGCAGGGCAAATTTGTAGACCAACCTGGAGGAGTGAATTCTGAAGTAGAGGGGCATTCACAGAGTATGCATGTGTGTGTTTAAACTACATAGCTTCACTACAGTTAGTGCTGTATGATTTCTGGTTCACACGAATTTTTTTACTTTAACATACACAAATATTTTCTAGCAAGTTAACGGTTATATTTGTGACTTTGGGAACAACTATGCATCATCAACCATTAATAGAAAATTTAGAAATTGTTTGAAGCATGAATATAGTTTGCAGCAATTTTGAAGTGTCTGAAACATTAACTTGTTAACATTTTAAATTAAAGTGACAGAATATCATGTCGTGAATTAATAAAGTCTGAGGAGTTCTCCCAGCTGTTGTGATTCAGAGTGGAGAAATTATATAAATGGGAAAGCTCTTGAACAGATTAATTTTTATTTAAAACTGAATTCATACAATTCATTTTTATAAAGTGATGCCACCTTTTTAAGGTTTGGGAGATAGCAATTTAAACCTCATTACTTTTCTCAATTTTATCACCTGAATTACAGATCATGTTTTAATTCACTTTCTGGAAATGGATAGTTTTCTAAAAACATGACTTGATTCAACACTTCTTAACTAGTCAAAAGGGGAGTTTATCTTGAATAAATAAAAAACCTAAGGCTCCAATCCTGTGACTTGTTATGCACAGCCAGAATCCTTCATTTTGATCTCAACAGTGAGGTTGAATGTGGGCTCAAGGGTCGACCAGGGCACAGTCAGTTATAAGATCAGGGTAAAGTGCCTAAACTTGATTTCAGACACATGGTGTATTGCTATTTATTGGGTAAGCTTGCAAGACCCTGTACTCAAAGGTGTCGGTCTCTATGTAATGTGATAACTTTTGAACACTGCATGAAATCAATTCCAATATTTCAGGGAACGTTATAGGCATCACTGGCCAGAATCCTATTGATTTGGGGAGCAATTGGAAAATTGAAAGAGGAGGTTGGGAGAGAGTAGAATGTGGGACGCATGGAGTCCCTGCCATTGGTTTAGCACAGCCACAGCTTCAAGCACCTCTGCATTCATCTGTAGGTCAAACTGATTGATTGTGCCCATTAACACCTTACAGAATAACAATACTCAATCTAATCTCTGCCCATGCTCCTGGTAGAGTTTAACATACTGATATGCTGAATGATTTTTCACCCAGACAAATAAGGTTGCAATGGCAGTGTGCTCATAGTCCCTAGCTTTGGAGGAGAATAGGGACACTGGTATGGGGGAAATGGGCAGGCAACATAGTTCCTGGTGGCTCTGATATGGAGGAAGAGGGTACACAAAACCCTAGCCTGGGGTAGAAAGAGGAATAGGAAAAGCTGACAGACACTGACATGGGAGATAATGGGAACCTGGGAATGGGGGGCAGTCAGAACTCATGTGTGACACAGAGGTCCATTGGTGCCAGCTGGCCAGGGCCGGCTCTAGGCACCAGCAAAGCAAGCAGTTGCTTGGGGCGGCAAATTTGCAGGGGCGCAAGAATCCAGCATGGGAGCTGAGAACCAACAGGGGGCCCTGGGAGCTGTAGTTCCTTGATTAGCTCCCTGCCTATAGAGCCAGCCCTGGAGCAGGGAAAGAATTACATTTCCCAGCATTCCCTCGGCCACAATTAACAGGAAAGGGATGGGGAAGGAGTGTGGAACTGAAACCTCATGCTGCAGCTTGCTGTGAATGGTAGGGACAGAGCCAGCTCTAGGTTTTTTGCGCCCCGACCCCAGCCCTGGACTCCCCTGCACCCTCGTGTTGCCCCAGGCCTGGACTCTCCCCTGCCCACACCCCCTGCCGCCCCAGCTCTGGCCCCCACCTGCACCTCCTGCCACCCCAGCCCTGGGCTCTCCCCTAAAGAAAGAATTGGGTGGACTAAATGGACAGTGCACCTCTCTGTCTGAAGCCTAGCAAGGGAGGTACGTGGATCCCACTAGAATTTAAAATGAAAAGTAAGGGAGGGGAGGCTCTACTAGACTGGGCAGCTTTAGATACAGTAGCAGGCACGTAGGAGGATTTACACTTCTGAGCCATGGAAGCAGCAATTGACTTTTCTTTTCCAGATTTAGCTAATATTCAGAAAGGGAATCCAGCACCTGCCTTCCAGATTTGAACACCCTCAAAATTCAGGAGTGCTCAAGCTCAATTTGGGCAGCTGTTACTTCATTTCTCCCAAATCCAATATACTGATCCACTGTAACTTGCTGTAGAAAAAGTAGAATAAATTGAGCAAGAAATGCTTCCCAGTGGTTATTAGGACTGGAATTGCTATTTTCAACAGCCATTGCTTTTTTTTTTTTTTTTTTTAGTTTTAGTTTTATTTGTTTAAAAGGAAGACTGATATTGCATTGGCAAATTCCCCATAGGAACAAAGCATGGAACAAAAGAATAATAAAGGCACCTTAACTTTTCCTCATTTATGTAGGACAGTCTTATAATATGCATCCAGATATCCTTCAATCACACAAGCTGAAAATTGTTCCACTTTACTGCAGTTCTGTAACCATATGGGAACCAATCCTGTCTGTGTTCTGTGCACATCCAAAATTCCTGCTGAATTACCTGCCCTGGGAGCGAGTTACCAGTGACCCAGGGCTGGGGCGGCAGGAGGGTGCAGTTGGGGGTGGGGGGGAAGAGAGAGGGCGCCCAGGGCTGGCGGGGAGCAGCCAAAATTTTTTTTGCTTGGGGCAGCAAAAAACCTAGAACTGGCCCTGCAGCTGGCAAAAGGTTCACAATTCCGTGTCAGCAACTCCTAATAAGCCTGACAAACTCTTCACCTAAGACACTGCTTTTATGGTACTTATCCATAAATAGGTCTTGTAAGGTAGCAGATAAAAGCTGGTGTCACACTGGTCATTATTATCATTGTGAAAGTATGTACTAATGATATTTAAAAAGTTGTGTATATCTTGACAATATATCCTGAGCCTCTGTATCAAGTATGAGTCACCTGCAGAGAAAGGTTTTTTTCTCACATCAGGAATGTTTGACCATCTAGCTAACTGGCATATAAATTAAGCATTTAATGTTTCACAATGGGCCTCTGAGTTTGAACTGAATGCTGATAAAGAATACAGACATGTGAAGTCAACATGAAGTCAGCCAGACATTACAGGGGGATGCTTTAGAGGAGCTTGGAGACTAGGGTACATCAAGTGTCATCCTGCAAGGCAAAGTAAAGGCTGGCAGAGCCCTGAGGAGATTGTTTGAATGGCTAACAGACTGAGGGTATCGTGGCGCTGACACCCATTTTAGCACCAGCAAGTCCTTCTCTACTTGAGGGAGTAGGTTACCACCATGACTCAGAATCCTGGGCACCCTGAGAAAATGTGTCACCATGGTGGAGAGGAGATTGGGGAACCCTGGTATGGAGGGGAAAGGGGCAAATGAAGGGCATGAGGGAAGTGGGAATGGGGATACAATCAGAGCTATTGGTATGTGGGGAAAAATGGGGGACCCTAGTGTGAGAGAAGGGGGAATGGGAGGCACACTGAACTCTTGGCAGAGAGAAGTTGCAGGGAGTCCCTGAAGTAGAGTGGGATGGGAAAGTGGCACCCAGGTAATTCATGGGGGAGGGGAATGGAGGAATGCAAGGAGCCTCTGCTGTGCAGTAAGCTCAGCCTACACAAGCTACAGAGTGTGCGACCCCCTAGTTTAATGAAGCCAGCTAATTTGTATGTAAAGCCAGCATGCCACAAGATATATGGTAGTACAGATACAAAGCATAGTTAAACCTTTTATAACTATATTTAAAACAATACTGCATCAAAATCCAATAATTATTCTGATCCATATGACACAATATGGTTATGCTGGTATTACGATCATCAATAAAAATTGTAATTTTTTTTTTTTAAATCACGTGAACATAATGTAGTCCTGAACATAAGGTGATCTCTATCAGTAATGAACATTTTAAGTTTCCTTTGGTTACAAGTATGGTTTGTTACAGGCTGAGTCAAATTAAGCCAAGATCATCTTGAAATGTTACATTCTTGAATGTTTGTATTTTCAGGGTTTGCCAGGGCTAGAAGGTCCTCCAGGTCCACCAGGGAAAGAAGGTCAGAGGGTGAGTAAACTTTGTGAACAACTGGCAAGTGTGTGAACTGACGTTAATGTGTTCTTGCTGAGCACCAATAAAAATAAGACAAAGATAGCAGCTGAGTATGAAGCAGTCTCCTCAAACTGAGCTTTGAAATTTGAGTTTTGTCTTAGTTTGCTTAACAGTTAAAGCTCATTCAATCTTAAATGTTTTAATGACTGGCAGCACAGATGCAGAATTGTAGTTTGCGTAAAGTGCATCTGGTGTAATTTAAACTGGAAAAATAATAAAAATTGATCTCAACTTTCAGTTCTGTTGTAGGAATGGAAGATATCCTAGTGTACATATCATACGTCAGGACGTGATTTTTATGCCAAGTATTATACTGCTCAAAGCTAGGGCCAATGGTCAGGTTTTATTATAGTTTTGATATGTGCATATCATAGTGGATAATATCTATACAAGGAATGGATAATGGTTAGGAAGAAATAAGAAGCAACCAAGACGTGCTCAAGACTTGAAATGAATCTAGACCCATTTGTGAAATTTTAAAATGTTGAGTTAACTGGGTTTTCTTTTTACTCATTTTCTTGTGCCTCTGCATTTCTTGACTTCCTTTTGTACCAGCAGAAGTAGTAAAATACAAAGACAGATGCTGATCTCATAGTATTTATGAGCCAACTGGAAAGTATTGGAAAACCAATTCTAGACCAAAGTTTGGATAAACATCTGAACTTTAAAAGATATTTATCTCAAAGTCAGATTTCTTAGCAAACAAAACTGGTGTGCCTTTCTGAAGTTTGTTCATTCAGAATTAATTTTGGCCCAGTCCTATAGGGCATAGAGGCACTCATTTTTCAGAGAAGTTAATGGAAATCAAGGTGTCGAATACCTTATATTATTGGGTCTGTAGAGGAGTGCAGACTCACCCAGCAGCGCCTCCTGCTGGTGACTTCCAGGAATTAGCTTGTTCCAGCTCCAGAGCACCCTCTGCAGGCCAGTGTCCCACCCTGGACCCCAGGGCCCTTTTACCTGGGGTGCTGCCCCCTGGCAGTAACCCCTCAGTCTTAGGGCCTCCCCTCACCAGGGAGCCCCCACCTACCATCCCCACTTCACCTCAGTCTTGGCTACTGCCCAGTCTCCCTCTAGCCCCCATTCACTGGCGCAGACTGCAGTATCAGCCACTCATCACAGGCAAAGGGGTTCAGACCTGCTGCCTCTGCCTACCCATGGGCTGTCCCCTGCAACCCAGTACCTAACAGGCCTTACCAGGCCTGCAGCTTTCCTAGGCCAGAGCTCCCCGTCTCCCTTGGCCTTTCCCCAGCCCTGCTCCACTCTAGGTACTTAGTTAAGCACCCTACAGCCAGGCCCTTCTCTCTCTGAACACAGAGAAAGACTACCTCCTTGAGCCCCCTGGCTCAAGCCTTTATAGGGCCAGCTAGGCCCTGATTGGGGCGTGGCCCCAGCTGACCCTGCTTCCTCCCAATCAGCCCAGGCATCTTGCCCCTCCACAGCCCTCCTCCAGGACTGTTTTAAACCCCTCAGGGCAGGAGCGGGTAACCACCCTGTTACAGGGTCCTTTGTGTACAACCTTTCATGAAAGGCATAATGCTGATTGCTAAAGATGTGATCTGCAACCTTGACACAAAGGGGTATTTCTTTTCAGGAAAGCAGTCCCATTTACTTCAGTGGAACTATCCACAGGCCTGATCCTGGTACACAGTGATGAGTGTGGGAATGTTCTAACTCTTACTGTTATGCAGTTAAACATGTGAGAAATGGAAAGGCGTTGCTTGTCCATTTTTTTTACATGCTATAAATAGGAAGTTTTTCTGTGGAGTCTCAGGTCTGCAAAACAGCCAAAATACTAACACTTATTTGTCCCTTATATCCAATAATGTGAAAGGCAGACATTGGTGATTATCTGAAGTTTTAAAATGTAGTTATTTTGTGGTGCTGCTTTTAGGCTAGGACTGTAACATTATGTCCACTGCTAGAAAAATGAATTGTAGGTGTATTCTTTTTGTTAAGCAGGGAAATTTAGTGAGAAGATAGATTTCCCTTAGCCACTTATATTTCATACATAACATTAAGCTGGGGTCTTTTCCAGTTAGTAGTATACAGACAATACAGTATAAACAGAAGTGCTTCTTCCCCTACTATCACAGCCATGCAGACAACTGTCTCCAGCCAAACAGCAGCAACAACAGAGGTTTGGACTACGCCTTCTCTCATGCGCTTCATATTATTGTACAGTGACTGGCAATTCTTTCTTGCCCTGCACCACCCAGTATAATAATAATTAATTAATAAGCACGCATCATCATGGTAGCTGGAAATGCCGACGTTAAGGTTTTTACAGCCACAATAACTCAGGCCTTACCAACACTGAGATTTTTAGCCACTGTTATAGTTACACTAATGTGGGTGCATCATTGTGGGTGCATGTAGTATTAGATATGGTGTACTGGTGTAAATCAGCAGTTGCAAATCTGCGGTCTGCACCAATGCAGCTACACCAGCATAGCTACCTGGATGCTAAAAAAACCAGTGCATAGAAGACCTCAGTCAGGTTGCACATCCTCTATATATGGTATTACATACTGACAAACAAAAACTATGTTAAAAGGATGTTAAGATTGCAAAATCAAATGCTCAAGAGTTACAAAATGATGGAATGAAAGTTGTGCATGCAATCTTACTCCATCTTCTTCCTGCATATGGATTTTTGATGCACTTTTTAATTATTGTGCACAGGAAGGACAAAGCAGTGGTTATTCAATATTTCTTTTTCTTTCATCACTCATTATGTGACCCTGTGCTTCATTTATTACACACCATCGAAACCTTGCACTTAATACAGAATTATTTATTTCCTCATGAGTTTTCCTCTGGAGCTCAGAACCATACTATAAGTTCTTGTCTACACTACAGAGTTTTGTTGACAAAAATCAGCTGTTGTCGACAAAACAGTGGAGGTGTACACACTACAATGCTCCTGCTGCCAACAAAACTCTCCTGCTTTTCCAACAAAATAAAACCACCTAGACAAGATGCGTAGAGCTTTTTGCAGCAAAGTTATATCGACAGAGTGTCAGTGTAGACACTGCGCTTGGTTATGTGACTGTAAAATGGCCTCCAGGAGATGTCCCACAATGCCCATTCTGATTGCTGTGGTTTGAATTCCACTGCTCTGCACCCAGGTACACAGGCATTGACCCCACCTCCCTTTAAAGGCCATTTCCTGATTGCTTGGCACGGAGCCCTGATATCACATTTTCCCAGCTGACCATGGTGGCTCCATGCAGCAAACGCTGTCCTGCTTGGAATACATGTGAGTTGTTGGATCTGTGAGGAGAAGAGGCTGGGCAGTCCCAGCTCTGCTCCAGCTGTAGGAACTTTGATACCTATGGACAGATTTCTTGTGGCATCTTGGATAAGGGCTACAAACAGGACATGCATCAGTGTCATGCGAATCTAAAGGAGCTGAGGCTGGTATACCAGAAAGCAAGGGAGCAAACCATGGCTCTGGTGCTACACCAAAGTCCTGCTGCTTCTACAAGGAGCTGGACGCCATCCTTGGTAGCGACCCCACCTCCACTGCCAAGAGCCCTGCTGATGCTTCAGTGGGACTGGAGACAGCGGACTCAACCCCGAGGACAAAGTGGTGGATGAGGAAGTCAAGCTGGAGGATGAGATAGGACAGGCAACAGGGTTGTCCGGTGCCATGGCGAGCCAGGACCTCTTCTTGACCCAGGAGTATTCAAGCCAGTCCCAGAAGTCATGATGCAGGAGAGGGAAGCTTTGGTAAGTGATCTTTTTGTGTTGATGCTGCTCGGTTACACGAGGTAGAGCTGTCCTTTGCTTTGTTATACTCTAGAAGTGGGCTAAGACATAGAAATGTATACGACTAGCTGTGTTTGCATCTCCGTCTGCTTCACATTCCCCTATGCAGCTACGCAGAAGGGGCCCTGTGGAAAAGTGTGTTAATGGACACCGAGATTTCACAGAAATCCTCCAGAGATGTCTCTAGGAAACTTTCCTGGAGGTACTTGCCAATTCTCTGGCAAAAGTTCCTTGGCAGAGCTGCTTTGTTCCTTCCCCCATTGTAGGAAACTTTTCCACGGCAATCACTTGTGCAGGGACCAAAGCAGCGCATAGACATGCAGCATAGGGACCTGGTCTGATGCCACACACATGCAGGAGTCCACCCTTACATCCTTGCTTATTCTCAGGGGTGAGATAGCAGCTTCAATGACCCCATGGAAAATGGTGGCAGAATTTACAATTTTGCCCAGTTGCTTGCAGTGATCCCCTTAGAAAGCCACTTAGACCTTTTGACCCATCTTGAGTGACCCTCCGGCCCTGTCCTGAACTCACCATGTTTGGGTTGTTCGTTGAGCTGTGTGCTTGACAAAAGACAATGAGAAACTGGTTCCTATTTTAAAAGAGGTGTATTTTACTATAATGATCCGATGCTTTGAGTGCACTCAAAATCATGCTTCTGTTTATTGTTTCCTTTGCTTCTGCAGATGTGGCCTTCAGGGGAACCTCCTACAAACCGGTGGAGCACCTCCACCAGATAAGGAAGCAACGAGGAGGAGCAAGAAGGACATGTTTCAAGAGGTGCTCCATTCCTCAGATGCCGAAAAACAAGAACAACAGGCGTGAAGACAGACTGTAACTGAAAATTATAAAATAGGCAGGACAAGAAGGAGACCTAGGAGCAAATTGTAATGTGCCAGGAACGGATGATAAAAGTGATGCAGGAGCAAACAGAGGTGTTGAAGTCCCTAATTACACTTCAAGCAGAACACATGCATGCTTGCCCCCCCGACCCCTGCAGCTGATACAGAACTGCTTGTCATGCCCTCCCCAAACTCCTTCCACACATTCCTTGCATCTTCCCGACCTGTCTCAGTACCTCATTCACTCCACCCCTTCGGACAGCTTCCAAAATGATAGCTGGAGTTGCACACAGCTATGAGAGCCTACAACAGGACGCTGCCCTTCACTGTTATCTCCCTTTACACCTTTTTGTGTGTTAATTAGTATTTAATAAAAACAAACTCTCTGAAAGATAATAAATCTTTATTTGTCTGCTACACACAGTGGTTGCTGCTGAAATTAATACACAGTGGCAATTGGAAGATTTGCAGACTACAGGAAGCAATCATCAACATTTTCATGCAAGGCGGCAAGATAACAAAGCATGACAGAATGATTTACAGAAAGACATATTACCGGTGCTCATTATCAAAATGGTTCCGCAAAACCTGATTCAAATAGCCCCCAGTTTTGCCCCTCTAGTAGCCCTGGTGTTTGGCTGCTCGGAATTAGCTGCCAGGCGATCTGCCTCCATGCGCCACCTCAGGGGAAACTTTTCACCCTTAACCTCACAAACATTATGCAGCACACAGCAGGCTGCTATGACCATGGGAATAATATCCTTAGTTAGGTCTAACCTGCCATAAAGGCAGCGCCAGTGAGCTTTTAATCCAACAAATGCACATTATATAGTCATTCTGCACCTGCTGAGCCTATTGTTGAAGCACTCCTTGCTGCTGTCCAGGATTCCAGTGTAAGGCTTCATGAGCCCGGGGAGTAAGGGGTACGCTGGGTCTCCCAGGATCACTATGGGCCATTCAACACCCCCTCATTGGAATCTTCTGGTCTGGAAAGTAAGTTATCTACACATTTGTAAGTCCAGAGTAACTCCATTAAAATTAATATAGCCACTCCAAATTTGCACCTATGTAATAGAGAACATAATTTGACCTATACACTTGTGTGTGTCTGGAGGAGAAGCTGAGAGACTTAATATAAATATCAAGGCAGTACCGTTAGACAGACAGGCTATACAAAAAGTTTACTAAGAAAAAAATCCACAGAAGAGAGAAGTGAAGGCACCAGGATTCTACTCAGAACAGACCTACAGATATGAGAAAAGTGTTGCCTACAATGTAGAGCAAAGAGGAATAACTTCAAAGGAAAATTATTTTTATCTTTCCAGAAGATTTGAGCTCCTAACTGAAGCATGGAGAAAGGAGCCAACACCAATCAAGAAAGAGTTTATTAATCCAAGTGTGTAGAACTCAATTTTTGTTTCTCACCCCACTGTAAGTAATTTACAAGAACTGTCTCATACATTTTCTGGGACATTGCCTCAGTGCCTTCTTGCTAAATAATGTTCAGCACAGTGTAGCAGAGTCAGCTATAGAAGAATTCAGCACATAAATAAATTATATGCATACTCAGAGAATCAGTATTTGTTGATAGTTCAGGTAAATTGAGCTTTGCAATCTCAGATGATATCAAAAGTTTCACCATGAAAGCAATATCAAATACATGATTCAGTTTATACACAAAATAAATGGATAACAGCAGAATTTAGCTCATAGGGTTTCAGTCTTTGATTTCAGTGAAGTAGATTACCAACAACATTCATTCGTTATTAGCTCCGTAGTCATGATTTCAATAATTACATCATCAAATTCTAACCTTTGAAATAAGTGTTTGTTTGACGTCAGTGGGAGTGGATGTTCATATAGAAAATCATACTACAATTTTGTCCTTTATTTGTGCCCCAAGCATATTTTTGACCTTTATATACGTTCTTAAAATATGCAAACTGCACGTTTTGTGAAGAAAAGGATAGCTGAATTCTCAATAGTAACTCAGTACAGCAAAACTAGAATTAATAATTGTTATTATTGTCATATATATCATATATAATATTGTGTTATCAAAGTATGCTAGGCATTGCACAGAAACACAATAGAGAGAGTCTCTTCAAATGATGTCATAAACACACAAAAAAGGGGTGGGAGAGGAAGGATGAGAGTGACAGTATCATAGAATCATAGACTTTAAGGTCAGAAGGGACCATTATGATCATCTAGTCTGACCTCCTGCACAACCCCGGCCAGAGAATTTCACCCACTCACTCCTGTAACAAACCCCTAACCCATGGGTCGGCAGGGAAAGCAGCCTGGCGGGCCGGGCCAGTTTATTTACCTGCTGACGTGGCAGGTTCGCCGATCGCGGCCCCCACTCACCGCGGTTCGCCGTTCCGGGCCAATGGGGGTGGCGGGAAGCTGCGGCCAGCACATCCCTCTCTCGAGCCGCTTCTCGCCGCCCCCATTGGCCCGGGACAGCGAACCCTAGCAAGTGGGTGCGGCGATTGGCCGAACCTGCTGCGTTAGCAGGTAAATAAACTGGCCCGGCCCGCCAGAGTGCTTACCCTGGCGAGCCGCGTGCCAAACGTTGCCGACCCCTGCCCTAACCTATATCTGAGCCACTGAAGTGTTCAAATCATGGTTTAAAGACTTCAAGGTGCAGAGAATCCTCCAGCAAGTGACCCATGCCCCACGCTACAGAGGAAGGCAAAAAAAAAAACCCAGGGCCTCTGCCTATCTGCCTGGGGGGAAATTCCTTCCTGACCCCAAATATGGCGATCAGCTAAACCCTGAGCATGTAGGCAAGACTCACCAGCCAGACACCCAGGAAAGAATTCTCTGTAGTAACTCAGATCCCACCCCATCACAAGCCATTGGGCATATTTACCGCTAAGAGTCAAAGATCAATTAATTGCCAAAATTAGGCAATTCCATCATACTATCCCTTCCATAAACTTATCAAGCTTAGTCTTGAAGCCAGATATGTCTTTTGCCTCCACTACTCCCTTTGGCAGACTATTCCAGAACTTCACTCCTCTGATGTTTAGAAACCTTCATCTAATTTCAAGTCTAAGCTTCCTGATGGCCAGTTTATATCCATTTGTTCTTGTGTCCACACTGGTACTGATCTTAAATAATTTCTCTCCCTCCCTGGTATTTATCCCTCTGATGTATTTATGGAGGGCAATCATATTTCCCCTCAGCCTTCTTTTGGTTAGGTTAAACAAGCCGAGCTCTTTGAGTCTCCCTTCATAAGACAGGTTTTCCATTCCTCGGATCATCCTAGTAGCTCTTCTCTGTACCTGTTCCAGTTTGAATTCATCCTTCTTAAACATGGGAGACCAAAACTGCACACAGTATTCCAGATGAGGTCTCACCAGTGCCTTGTATAATGGTACTAATACCTCCTTATCTCTACTGGAAATACCTCACCTGATGCATCTCAAAACCGCATTAGCTTTTTTCACGGCCATATCACATTGGCGACTCATAGTCATCCTGTGATCAACCAACACTCCGAGGTCCTTCTTCTTCTCTGTTACTTCCAACTGATGCGTCCCCAACTTATAAACAAAATTCTTGTGATTACTCCCTAAATGCATGACCTTGCACTTTTCACTATTAAATTTCATCCTATTACTTTTACTCCAGTTTACAAGGTCATCCAGATCTTCCTGTATGATATCCCAGTCCTTCTCTGTATTGACAATACCTCCCAGCTTTGTGTCATCCGCAAACTTTATTAGCACATTCCCACTTTTTGTGCCAAGCTCAGTAATAAAAAGATTAAATAAGATTGGTCCCAAAACCGATCCCTGAGGAACTCCACTAGTAACTTCCCTCTAACCTGACAGTTCACCTTTCAATATGACCCATTGTAGTCTCTCCTTTAACTGGTTCCTTATCCACCATTCAATTTTCATATTGATCCCCAACTTTTCTAATTTAGCTAATAATTCCCCATGTGGAACCGTATCAAATGCCTTACTGAAATATCATGTGGTTCTGCAGGAAAGCATTTACACCTATTTATGGTTTATTAAATTAGGTGGATGTTTTTGTGGATTTTTAAAATTCCCTTTTGATGATACAGGAGAAATTAGAGTTTTTTTGGAGGGATTAGAATGAAGTGTGGGGAATAGTTTGAAATACAGATTTTGGAAACGTTCTTTGCATAGGGCAAAATGTAGAAAAAGAAAATAGGAGGGCATCACTAAAGGAGCAGAAAGATTTTAGAGGTCCAATCCTAAACAATACTGAGCATTGCCTGCCATTGAAATCAGTAAGAGTTTCAGGTGGTGAGCACCTCCCAGGAATTGGACTGAGAAGAGCACATGCTGTGGGGCCAAGTTTCCAATTGTGTTACAAACTTGAGGCACAGACCATGCTTGCTGAATAGCTCCTTTTGTTGTGCAAATCTTCTGAGTGAACTTACACTCAATTTTACAAACCTGGGCTACTATATTTTTTCATTTAGTTTTGACACACTGTAGTTCAACTTGCTGATCTTAACCAGTATTTCTTCTAATTGTTTTTCCTATGAGAAGAATGAATTACTGCCAGAATTCAAGTTAAAAACCTATGAGCCTAGTTTCTCATTCCATTTGCTCCTTCATTCACATATTTTCTTTCAACCGTTTATTAACTAATTTCTCTCCTCATTTATATCATACCCATCATTTATCACTTTCTTTCCAAGACATACATTCTCTCCCTTTCGCTTTCCCTCCCTCTCTCTCACTCTTCTTCTCCCCGGTACCCCACATTATCCGATTCCTCACTTTCATTGTACAATGGGTAATGGAGATATCTCTCATTATATATACATATAATATATTTAATTCCCTTCCAGTCCATAAAGTCAACTAAAAAGGCATGTGATACCATGGTGAATGGCACAGTAGAAACAGATTGTAAAGGGGTTAAAGCAAGGGTAAGAAAAGCCTTTGGGGAAATAAGCAGTATTCAGCACTAATTGCTATTTTTCTTAGTCATCTTCATCACTGAAAAACAGGATTTCTTTTTGCAAAGCTCTTTACTTACCAGTGACTTATCTGATTTAATTTATTTTTGTTCTGAAAACTATTCAACCAAAATTGCATACTAAATTCCAGGGAAGCATGTTATCATTGATATAAAGCAAATGATGCCAGTATACCATCTTCCCCCAAACAAACTGTTTTTAATGTTTATTGCTATTGACAATCTTCAGATGTTTATATGTTGGTTCACATCCTTTAACTTCTGTCATTTATTTTCTAGAATTGTATGAAATGTCTGAAAGATGCTAATTGAATATGCTTATAAAAAAATCCAACTCAACATGCTAAGAGAGGTGCTTCTAGTAGTCAACAGAACTTTATCACCTAAAAAAAAAAGTTACCCAGCCTTAGTGTGTAAATTGTTATATAGTATCAGCTACCTACTTTTATTACATTTTTTGGTACCTGATGATTTGAACATGATGAATTTCTTTGAGTATGCAGAGGTTGCCATAGAAACTAAATCTCGAAGTAAAAAAGTGAAGATACGAAGCATTACTAATTCTGAAGAAATTATGCTACTAATTATGAAATGAAAAGAAATGCACAGTTCCATTTATTTTTGAGAAGCATGTAATTTAAGCATGTCTAATGTAGTTTTGTAAGAAAGCCTCTAGTGTGGACATACAGTAGACAATAAATCAAACCAAGGAACAAAAAGCTGAAATCATCACAGTGTTTTTGCAAGAACAAGTTCTTCATTTTTCTAAAAACTCATAACATACTTCATTGTATTCCCCAAATTTAGCCTCCTTATCCCTCTTTAATACTTGTACTCAATTTTAAATATAACGACCATGTAATGGATTTCCTTGCTCAAAACAAGCAGTATATTTTCTTTCTTTCTTTGTCATATCATTTTCAATAATCAGGGATATTTTTTAGAACAAATTACAAAAAATAAATTAAAAAGTTCCATGAACTTTTTTCAAATCCTGCAGACAATTATTGCTTTCTGGTTTATATTTTTTAAGTAACTTACAATTTCTAAAAACAGTAGGGAGAGGTTTCTCTTAGAAAAGCAATACTGGGTGACTTTCTCTACACTGAGATTTTATTTTGGGATATCAGGACAGATAATAATGAGGAGATACTGTCATTCCGGGGTCCCAAGTTGGGCATGTATTATATTCTGAGCTGTACTTTTATAATAATTTTCGCTTTCCTAACAGAGTCAAGTTCCCCTACAGCTTTAATATACAATTTTTTATTGTATACCTTTCCCTCACCTTCCATGCGTTGCTTCCTGTGTGTTCCATGTGTTGCTTCCTGTGTGTTCGTACAGTGCCTAGCACAAGGGGGGCCCATTCTGTTTGGGTTCTGGGCATTATTGTTGTATAAATAAAAAATAATTCTAATAATTGTATAGGGTAGGTCTCAACTCCAGCCTGAGCGAAGTGGCAGCAGGCCTCGCTGGTGCTTTTTGAGTCTCGGTGCTGCAGAGCTGGGAGGAGCAAGCAGGCTGCTTGAAGGTAAATGGAGTGGCTTTTTGGGGTGTGGAATTATTCTGTTGTGATATCAAGTAAGAGAGAGGTAATTCTTATGTATCAAGCAAAACTCTTCCTTCACATTTTTCCTTAAGATGTATTTCTCTTTTGAAGCCTTTCTTCACTGACCTCTCTAGAACTTGAAGTTGTTTTACAGTGGACAACAGCTCCAGTATTCTAACTTTAAGCAGGAAATCAAACATGTGTCTCATTTTTGGCAACCTGTCTCTTCCACCGTACGTTGGTAAGAACTCCATGTATCTTTTCTACTTCTGTGGCCTACTGTCCTGCCTGCTTATAGAGCAGGAGGATCAGCCACTCCATTTACCTTCAATCTTTGCTTCACTCCTCCTTTGCCCTCCTGCTGCTTTGCATGTCAGCACAGTTGCTCTGAGATGTGAGTTAGTATTGAGAGGAGAAACTGGAGCAGAGGTAAAGATTAGTAATGTTGCCACAATATACATGCGTGAGAGACATGGAATAGAGACAGATTCTCCATGATGAGGAAAAGAGGATGAGGAAAAAAATCTCAAATGGACGGAGAAAGAGAGTGAGAACTTGAAAGCAAAAACTTTAAAAGATGGGGTCAGATGCCTTAGAGGAGAAAAGGAGAGGAATGATTCAGAACTGAAGGGGAGGAGAAATAGAGAAGTTTGCAGGGGGGAGAAAATTGAAGCACCTGAAGACACTAAAGTGGGAGCAGGCCTGTCATCTTTTCCCATCCTGAAAACACTGGAAAAGGGAGCAGGCCTTTCTGCCTTCCTCTGGAGACTTCAAGGATACAAGAAATGAGGAGTGGGGGCTCGTCCGGGATGGCAACGCCCTCCTCCGACAGGAGGCACCAAGGTTTGTTAGGGAGAGAGGTTAATTTGAAAGGCTTCAGAGAGGTGACATTCCAAAGGTTAAGATGAGCATCCCAACTTGCCTGAAGGCTCCAACTGAAATTGGGTTACCATCATGCTAGGTTCTGTCCATACACTAATAGGAGACAGTCCTTTTCCTGAAGAGCTTACAATTTAAATCACATACAAAAAAAACCTAGGAAATACAATTAAAATTGATTGTGTAGACTCCATTCAACGCCTTGGTGTATATGCATTGTAATAATCTTATCCATCATCACAGAAAAGAACATCTGTTTTCTTTTTGTAACCCTCTGTCTCATTCACTGTCCCTCCTGTACACTGAATGAGGAAGCAGTCCTGTAGAATACATAGTACATAATTGTGTAACAAGGACTGTATCAATAATGCATATGTGCAAAGGGGCTGAATTTAGGTTGCACAAGCAGCCTTAATTCAGCCAGTTCCTAGCTTCTGAATGCTTGACTTTGCTACCTGAATATTCTTTTAAAGTAGTTTTGTTAATGTAATTTCTAGTTGTATTAGAAAACAAATTGAAAGAACAAGCATTCTATCCTATGGAAGCGCATTGATCCCTCCCCCATGTGGTTCTCCCACAGGCCTGATGTAAATATTGAATTGCATTGGGCCTAGTGCCGATCCTTCTGGAATGCCACTAGAAAACTAGAAAACCGGGTGACTGGGCATCGAAGTGGCAGATGTACTTCAGTGTCGAGAAGTGCAAAGTGATGCACATTGGAAAACATAATCCCAACTATACATAGAAAAATTAGCTGATATCACTCAAGAAAGAGATCTTGGAGTCTTCGTGGATAGTTCTCTGAAAACATCTGCTCACTGTGGTGCAGCAATTAAAAAATCTAACAGAATGTCAGGAACCATAAGGAAAGGGATAGATAATAAAATAGAAAATATAATGCCACTATATAAATCTGTGTTATGTCCACCCTTTGAATACTGCATGGAGTTTTGGTTGCCCCATCTCAAAAAAGATGTATTAGAATTTGGAAAGGTGCAGAGAAGAGCAACAAAAATGATTAGGGGGGTGGAACAGCTTCCATTTAAGGAGAGATTAAAAAGACTGGGATTGTGCATTTTAGAAAAGAGATGACTAAGGGGGGATATGACAGAGGTCTAAAAATCATGAATGGTATGTAGAACGTGAATAGGGAAATGCTATTTACCCCTTCACATAACTCATGAACCAGGGGTCACCCAACAAAATTAATAGGCAACATTTTTTTAAAAACAAACAAAAGAAAGTACTACTTCACACAGTGCAGTCAACCTGTGAAACTCATTGCTATGGGATGTGAAGGCAAAAGGTATAAATGAGTTCAAAAAAGAATTAGATAAATTCATAGAGGATAGGTTCATCATTGGGTATAAGGCAAGGTGGTCAGGGATCCAACCTCATGCTTTGGGTGTCCCCAAAGCTCCAACTGCCAGAAGCATAAGGCACTGGCTACTGTCAAAGACAGGATACTGGGCTAGATGGACCATTGGTCTGATGCAGTATGGTCATTCTTATCCTCTTATATGTTGAATTTGGCCTTACAAGCAATCTCTTTCTAAAAAATTGTACACTTACAAAGGTTTTTTTCAAGGTGTCTTACTTTAGCTAGGTCAGCCACTTGACATATTGCTCATTAATCATATATATTAGCTAGAGTAGTTGAGTCTTTAAAACCCAACTGCCTACTCTCTCCATAGGGACTAGTTCTTGTTTTCAAAATGTGATGACATATGCTTTAAGACGCTGCTAATTAGCCCTTTCCCTTGAAAATTCATCCTGACATGTTTCAAGTACATTTTCCCCCTCATACTTCAGTATGGGATCATTAAATTATTAATTCCCTTTCATAAGCCTTGTAGGATTCCCTGCATAATGCTACTTGTTTATATCTTAAAATATTTAATAATCCTGCAGCGTATTCTAGACACTAACGTTACTTGTATTTCTCATGAAGAATTCTGTTCTTAAAGTTGAATAGATTATATTATAATACAGTAGAGAGCTACAGTTGAGATTAATGTTTTTAGTATTTATTAGTATTGCAGTAGTGCCTAACGGCCCCAGTCAGAATTGGACCCTAGTCATGTTGGGCACCGTACAAACACATGAAAAGACACGCACCATCTCTGCTCTGAAGAGTTTACATTCTGATTTAAGACAAAACTTGACAGCTTTGATAAACTAGAGGAACAAGTACAATAAGTTCACAAGGGTACATTCTCTTGCTGTGTGCACAACCTGAGAGTTCTGAAGCATATAATATGTTGGTTGGTTGGTTGGTTTTTTGGTGTTTTTTTTTCTTTTGCCTGTGACCTACCAATCACTAGTTGGCTGACTAATTGGCGACAAAAGTGGGTCTTCAGTAAGAGAAGAAAGCGAAATGCAAATTATTCCAGGGAAGGCATTCCATGAATAAAGGGAGGTATGGACGTAAACTTTACATAGTTACTTCATAGATAACGTTCACTACATTGATTACTAACAAAAATATATGTCAGTACCAACAACATGCCAGCAAAAATTTCAGTTACAATTCTTTGTGAATTATTTTATATTATTTAATGGAGATTGATCTGGATAGTGGTATATAGTCAGTTAGTATCATGCCTTCCTTTCTTCTAATTTAGCTTACAGAATATTGGATATTTCGTTTTAGTTAGGAACAGCAAGTTTACGGTGATTTTTCTTAATTTCTCATATGAGCAGTTCCATAATCCAGATATTAACACTCTTGTGAATGTAACTACTCGGTGAAAATTGTGAATTTCACTCTAAATGTAACATTTGCTAGATAATGACGGGTATATGGAGTATTGTGCTAAGCAACTTTTTATTGTGAGCCCAGATATAGTCTGGTGCCCCCATGCAGGGAAGTTAGGGGGCAAAAAGCAACCTTTTACTCCCTTGTGCCAACAATCTGCATTGTGACCAGCACTGCAGAGAGGAGATAAGCTTCCCTATGGCTGCTAATTCCTTCTTCCACATGGGTAGGTGAGGAGTGGATAGGCTCTTGGCACTCCCACCCACGCAATAAGCAAGATAGCACACAAGGGGATCTTTGCTTCTCCCTTCTGGAATGAAAGAGGGACTAGGAAGCAGATTATGATTGAGTCACAATCTGTTTCTGCTCTGATCCTGGAGAAAAGACTTACCCCAGGGCCTGGGAGAAAGCTTGTAATTTATTTTGAAAAAGAGCTCTTTTATTGATTTAAGATAATCTTTTTATAATTATTCTTTTCCCCCAAACATTGAAATCATTTTCCATTCAGTACAATTTTTTCTTGCTTAGGCTTTCAGATGGTCATAGAAGGATTTAAACAACAATTATAGATTAATTATAACAGTATAACAGTTTTAAGAAAAGTCTTGTATCTGTTGGGGAGGCAGGGGAGACTGATTTTTATGCCCCCAGGAATGGCTACTTCTTCATTTCAGAAATAAATTCTGAAAGTATTTTTGTAAAGCAGTGGTGTGCGTACATTATGAGTGACTTAATATTATTGCTTTCTTTTAATGGTCTTAATGTCTTAAAGGCTCTCTATGTTTATAGTTCTTCTGAGCTGAGAGTAGTGATAAAATTCATTGTTTTTATTGCACATTGTTTATTAAAAAAAACAACCCAATTTGATTAAAATTTTTCACGTTAATGAACATGTGTGTTCACTTTTATGAACTCTGTAAAGAAAACTAATTTTTAAAAAAATCAGTTATAAAAGGAAATAGAAAAAAATGAATATTTGGAAACAAGCACTTGACAAATGTAAACTTTGCATTCCTAGAATATTTCCCCTGGTATTATTATTTTCATCTCCTTCCAGTCCTTTAACGTTGAGTGTACTTGCAGATGTTCTTGTAGCCATATAGTCTCTTGTACACTTGACATAAACCATTGTCTGTTAAACTAGTTGTAGGAGAAAGTATACTTTTGGTCTCAGTGGGCAGTGACTAATGAATGGCAAAGTAAAAACAGAACCAAAAAAGCTATTTCTCTTTCAGATTTTTTCATGTAAATGATTTCAAAAAGGTTTGCCACCCGCTCATGTTTTAATTTTGCAACATCCATCATAAATTATATTTCAGCTCATATGTAAAAAAAAAGAAACATTTAGCTCCCAGAATATTCTGTTTTTTTCCTATGTAATTAACACTCCATTCACAGTTGTGTATGTCAATCAAAACCCTGCCTTCTTTCCTTTAACACTTCCTTGATACTTTGTTTAGACTGTTCTAAGTGTCATCCTCAATACACCCTATATACATACAAACAGGAACAGGGCCATGCTTTAAAGAAGATGACAGTATGTTGGTCCTAATAACTCAGAAGAGCTATTTAAAAAGATGATCCATTATATAGTTATTTTGTATTTAGGCCATCATATTTCTGTCTATATTCTTTGGGGATACAGATGATTACTGTTTTTCAAATAAAGCTGGTAAACATTAGCTTATATTTACAGTTGTAAAGTACAGATAAGCCCAAACAAAACCACAGATCTCTACACCCCTGAACTTCCAGGAAATTTGGAACCAGATTGGAACCTAGTCCCTAACCTTTTGAAATTTTAGGAAAGTTTTAGATCTGGACTCAAATCCAAATGCTACTTCTCAGGCCCATCTCTATATATCATTTATCATGTATTTAAATAATCTATTCAGTTATGTGATATTCTAGCAATGTCAATTTGTGACACTCATTCAGAGTCTATAAGGATTTTCATTTTGAAAATTTTTGAACGTTTTTGGAATAATGTTCCTATTTTGCTCCTGCAAAAAAACACATTTGTATGTACACATGCAAAATGGCATGCACAAATAAAATATTTTCTGGCTAAATCAGGTACTTACAAATAAATTGGAAGTTGTTAACTTCTACCTTTTAGCATGTATATTTACGCTTTATCCAGGGGCAAAAGTGGGTTTTATAGCCACAAATGTGTGTATTTTTGCCATAGCAACTTGACATTAGTTGTCAGCAGTTATTGTGTCTAAAAAATACTACAAATTTAAATTTTACAATCAAGATTTAAGCTTGTAAGTTATTTCATTTTTAGCCTGTTTGTCAAAAACAGAATTACTGCATTTGCTCACTCGGGGTATATCTACACTACAGGGGGGAGTCGATTTAAGATATGCAAATTTAGCTACGTGAATAGCGTAGCTGAATTCGACGTATCGCAGCCGACTTACCCCGTTGTGAGGACGGCGGCAAAATCGACTTCTGCGGCTTTCTGTTGGCGGCGCTTACTACCACCTCCGCTGGTGGAGTAAGAGCGCCGATTCGGGGATCGATTGTCGCGTCCCAACGGGACGCGATAAATCGATCCCCGAGAGGTCGATTTCTACCCACCGATTCAGGCGGGTAGTATAGACCTAGCCTCAGAGCCTGCCCTCTGTCTATTGAAGTTAGTAGAAATACCCCCATTGACTTGGATCAGGCCTTAGTTAGGTATTTGTGTGATTGTCATTTACAGGCAGAAATGCATGTTTTATACACAGAGGTAGTAACTGCATAAACAGGGAGCATTTTTGCAAATCAAGTGCTGTATCCCTTCTCACTCCTCACCCTCCAAAAATCGACATCGCCTTTGTAAGAGACAGGAATGCATGCACTCTAAAAAACTTCTGTTGGGTTAACTTCTTCCTCAATTTCTCCTATGCATCCCCATTGATTTTGAGGCAACATTTGGCTAAATTATTGCTGGTGTATGTACAGAATGCAAGGAAAAGCATTGGTGGCCTTAGTTTTTGAACTCCTGTGAATTAAATAATAATTCTGAGCCTTTTTTTACCTTCATTTATGTCTGCAGTAACCTTGCTGAAGTCACTGAAAGGTGGATGTATATCAGAAAGCAGCATATGTTTTTTTGTGTTTCAGAATAAAAAGTTACCAATAATAAGAACATATCATAGACTAATTGGGGTTTTGTATAAAAAATAGGTGAAATATTGAGGTTAGCTAGTGTCTATTGCAAATAGAAAAAAAATCACTGTTAAGTTTTGATATTATGGATAAATATTATTGAAATTCATACTGGTCTTAATACTCATTCACAGCTTACACTGCAATGGCTCCAGCTCATAAATGTGTACTGAGAAAAATGCTTGAAACACAACTAAACTCTTTCCATATAAAGGATCAATAATACAAAATCTACACTATTGCCATTCCACATTCATAGCATAAATCTTAATGGTTCTAAAGCAGTTTAGAATAACACATCAAAGTGAGATTAATCTTAATGGGTCATTGACATGATTTCAGTTTCAACCACAACACTATTAGCTTGTTAGTAACATAGGACTATGGGGGAAGAAACCCCAAGGAATCAAACCTCAAAAATAGCTCTAATTAAATGTTATCAGTTTGACTTAAATCAACAAAGATTTTCCTCTCAATCAGCCATAAAGAAACCTTTGATTATAAGCTAAGTAATGGTGTGTTAGCCTAACAATTCAAGACCATATGTGAAATACATAAACTTTGAAATGATACCAGTAGACGTATGACTAGTCAAAGATTTTAGTCCACTCTCTTCCGGTCTTGGATTCCTGTATAACTGCTTAGCTCTTGAAATTGAGGTTTAGCTGTTTGTGAATCTGAGTAGGTGACAAATGACTTAAGTAATGGAGATCAATAAGTAAGACACACATATTTCAGTTCACTAGTGACACAGCTGAAAATCAGCTTTGAGAAATAGGGTTCTGGGCATATGTTAAATTGGTTATGTTCAACCTGTACAATTATTATATTGCTTATGGTGACAGCTGCATTATAGTTTTACATCCCAGACCATTGAACGATCAAATAAAATGTAATTTATTTGGACATTGTCAAGATGATGGGTTTGTTATATGTTACTTCCCTATCAATATGCTTTCACTCTTGAAACCTAGCTGGAAAAATGTGCCAGTAAAAATTATTGTGATGCAAATACATTATTTCCCATAGTTATTAAGAACTTTTCTAAGGCAATAAGTTCTTATCGATGCTGCAATAAATGGTAAAAAGTATTTCCACTTTGGATAGCTTTTGATCTTTTTGTTAATAAACAGTACAATCTTGCTTTTACAGATTATTTTATTCCAAATCAATCCTCAGATGTAATATTTATGAATGTCTGGGTTTTGTTGTTGTTGTTTCCAGGGAAGGCGAGGTAAACCGGGACTCCCTGGTAAACCAGGATCACCAGGACCTCCGGTGAGTAACCAGCAAGGAAACTGGGAAATTCTCACTTCAGTCAAGAACTGCTGTATACTTTGTTAGCATTTTTGTAGCAGCTTACCCGAGGATAGCTTTAAATGAACACAATGGATCTTTGTTCTCTCTGCAATATCAGGCAGTTACAACTTCCAATCTTTCGATAGAACAAAGGTAAAGAATTGGATCTCAAATAAGAGAGGCTACAAAGCTCAGTGCAGTAGGGAAAAAACAAGATCCCAAACTGCTGTCTAACAGTTCAGAGAGGGGCTGGCTGAAAATGCTAACTATGGATATTGTGCATTCATTCAGTTTACCAAATGTATGATGCTGTATTTAAGATCTGATCATTTCTTTCTCAGAGGGATAATTTGAAAGATGAAGGACTGTGTGATGAGCTTGCCAACTGAATGGTGTAGAGGATTATACCCAATACTGGATTGAGCACTCAACTGTAGATCAAATGAGTTTACAGAAGAATTAAAAAGATTAAGAAATACAAAACTATATGAAAGGGTTTATAATATGCAGCACTAAAGGTTTTAGCTCACATCTGAGAGTTTGGGTTTTAATAAAGATACATTATTTGGAATTTGAGCTCAGGCTTGGATTTGGCTTGCTTCAGGGCTTCTCTGGGCAGTAACGAATGTGATCTTTGAGAGAATAAGATTTGATAAGAGTTGTGACATTATATACTATTTACTATATTGTAAAAATGCCATCACACACAAATGCATGAAAAGTGTTAAGAGCTAGGTGTGTAGTTCTTAATAAGGTAAACTTATAATCAACGAGTTGAAAGGTTATTTTCTTAAAGTGTATTTGTCTTGTGAAACTCACTGTCTGCAAGCAGTTCTTCAACTGTTTCACTCTATGGATCACTCTATAAAATATAAATCCACCATTGGACGACTGCCTCTTGCCCTACTGCACAGTTTTCATAATGTTCCATTCTGTGACTCATCAGGAAGGACTCTGTGAACAAAAGCCATAGTTTGAGAATCCCTGGTCTATACTAATGGTTAGGATTAAACAAAAGTGTTGTTGTTATCATCAAATTTTTGTGCTGGTTGAACATTAGTAATATTCCCAGTTTCAAATCACATTTTGACAGTTTTCAGCCTTCACTGGAATAAGTGATATCCATCAATCCATATTTCAGAATCCTTCTTTCTAGAAATGATGTTGCTGGACATAGTGAAGGGAAGCTGTCAGTGGTAGGGGAGTAAATTGGAATAGATGGTTCCTGCACTTATCTAAGGAGAAACAAAAGATCGCACATTCTGGCACTGCCAATTTCTTTAATTTTTTCTAACAAAATATTTTCAGAAAGAAAAAACAGATGGTGGTGTTCATTCATTGTGTATAAAAATAAGTAGATATTAATTCATCTTCATACAGCCATACTGAAGCCTCACTTGGAGTCCTGTGTACAGTTTGTGGTTCCTTGTGATAGAGACATCGTACACTGGAGGGAATCCAAACAAGGATAATGGAACGATAAAGCAGTGATGTAGAACCTTGTTGAACACAAATGCCAAACATGATCTGTTTAAAAATCAAGATAACAGGTGTCAATCTTAGGCCTTGTCTGTCCACGTTTTTTGTATCCGTATAACATGTTAGGTAGGGTTATCATGTTTTACATATCTAGTTATCATAGTACAATCTCTAATGTGGACTTAGTTGTACTGGTATAGTTTATTCCCCTTCCATATGGGAATAACAGTATCAATATAAACACTTGTACACCAATATAACTGCATCCACAATAAGATGATTGTACCACTTTAACTATACTGGTACAATTAAGTCCACATTAGAGATTGTACTAAAATATCTAAAGAGGTACTACTTTTGTGAATAGACAAGGCTATACGGTGCTTTTTTAATTCCTTCTTTCTTTTCTAGTCTGTCGCTCCTTCCCTTTTGCTTCTGTCATTTCTCTTCCCATTCAATCTATCTCAGTCTGCTATTTTGCTCTTCCATTGGCCCTTCCTATGCTGGACATTAAATGGAGGTAACTGCTTCATTCACATGGACACACTGGCTGCCCCTACCTTTGGCCTTGCCTCTGCACAGTCCAGGGCACAGCACAGTTAGCATACATATCCATAGGTTTGCTATCAGAAGATTAGCAGCTATGATTTATGAAGCGCTTAAGGGAGCTGAGCATGTAAAGCCTGGACTCTACAGGAAAAATGAGAAGAGAGATATAAGATCACCACCCATAAGTACTTCAGAAAGAATAAGATAAAAGTGAGTATTTAAAGAGGCTAAAACACAGATTGGGTATATGAAATTAATATAGGAGCATTTAAATTTGGTAGTAAGAAAACATTTTCAACTGTTAAAATGTTAAAAGGGCAAAAACTTCAATAAGGAGAGTTCTGAGCCAGCAACACTGAAGACTAGACTCGATAAAATCTTTAGGGGGGTTGGTGTAGAAGACACTCATAAAGTAGTACAGGGTAATAGGCTAGTGGGACCAAATTCAAGTGATGTATACAGACTATAAATTGTACACTGGTAAGCGATGTGAGTGTTAGACAGTCTAAATGAGTGTTATTTGTATATCTGATGAGCCAGAAGGTGGTGTAAATTATGCCAGTTTATACTCTCTTTACACCCTCTTGTGAATCTAGCCTGATGACTCCTAGCTCTCTTATATGTGGCACCTAAATTCTGTGTTGTTATTTTTCTAACATCTATATTTGTAGTGAGTTCATATCCCTTACAACCTACTATACAGTCTTGATTAAGAACTATGTCAATACCAGAAAGGCAAATCATTACATTTTTAGCTGGAGTATTCAATAAAGAGACATTTTCTGCTCATCCTCTTTCAGGTGTCTCTTTTTTTGCTTCATGTATTCTCTGGGGTAAATCTAGCCTCCATTGAAGTCAATGAGAATTTCTATTAATTGGTTATAAAAGAAGATTTTTGTCATCTTATCTCCCCCAGATGATATTCTGTTTTCCCTTTTGAGTATTTTTAAAGGGGTTATTAAACAGTGTGTGGTTGTAAAATGTATTATTCACTCCCGGTGCAGAATTCTTGATTTTGGTCCTTGCTCCCTGATATTGTTTTTGAGTATTGTTCCATTATTTCAGTATTAGACAGTTGAGCTGTGTGCTCATACTTCTCACACTTCAATGCATAACAATTTATGTTGAAAACAGTAAAGCCAAGAAGCTGCTTAAATAGAACAGCAGCTCCCTCTAGTGTTTATTTGTTAATTTCCCCCCTTTTAAATGATTGCGAATTATATAAAGCTCTACAGTTAAATACAGTATCCCTTTGTTACTTGAGAAGTTTCCAAATAGTATGACTCCAAAGCCAAAAACCATTCACCTTTCACATGCATTTCATATTTTTTTCTTGCTTGCTTAACATTTTTGTTGAAAGGAAGGTCATCTCTCACTTACTGTGTTCTCCCTCTGCTTCAGTCTTTGTTGAATTCAGAATGCTCAATTTGTGATACTAAAGTTGGCATTATCAGAGCAAAACCCTGTGAGGTCATAAACACAGGATTATAACTTCATTGCAGAATTAAGCTGATAAGACCTTTCTCCTGCAGTATCTGCCTCACCTGCTAACCGAAATATCTTCAGGAATCAGCAACACAAAAGGAGATGCTGGCAAAGTATATTTCTTTGTGTAAAATTATTCTGTTTTCAGTCTTGTTCCAGCAAGAAATTTCTCTTGGATACTTGAAGTAGTTTTGAGGGAGAGTGTAGAGGGAACTGAGTTCTGTATTTATATATGCTGTCAGCCTAATCCTGCATTGGCCCAACCCTGCAGTCCTTAAACAAACTCCTTTTAATTTCAATTAATGTTTCATCTGCCTAAAGGATTGCAGGATCATAGTGTATGTATTTGCACAAGTTGCTTAATTCTAACATTTTTTCAGGCTTCAGAAATAAAAATATCCTGGTGTCTATATTCTATGGATCTCAGGGCCATTGTGAGAGTTAGATTGTTAATGTTTGCAAAATCCTTTGCAGATGAAACACAAATGCGTTTGTGGTAGAAATGTGCTATGATGACAATATTTGCAGGAGAAACTGACCTATCATATTTGACTCATGACAATAATTATCACTTTAGCTAATCATAACCACAGAATGACAATATATGTTTAAAAATCTGTTAAGAATTGTCAAGTGGAAACACCATCATTTAATAATATGCATTGCCACATGTCCTGCTTGGGTCACAGTTCCAGACTATACAGCTGCTAGGGACATTGTTGACATTCCAGTGTCACCTTGTGGGTCATTGGAATACTGAAAGACATCCTTACAGAACACATCAGGCAGCTAGTGAAATCCATCTAATGATCAAAAAGCTTTACACCGGTTTCATTTTCTGGCAATGCCCTCTTTTTCCCCCCCTCTTATAGAAGATCTAGACATTTCTTGATTTTTCTTGATACGTAGGTTGAAGCAGAGAATAAAGAGGTTTCACCTGCTTTCTCATTCTGAATTGCCTTCTATGGTACCAATTCTGCAGTCTTCGCTGGGACTACTCGCAAGAGTAAATGCTACTCAATGATGCAAAATAGGCTCTGTGTTTTCTCTTAATACCACTCTGACACCTATGGCTTTAATTTGTTCAATATACCTGTCTGTTATTGGGGAAACCAGATTGTTTCAAAGCTAACAACATCACACTCTCAGGAATTAATCTCACCCTTGATATGAAGCATGCAAGCTTGTCTCTTTCTCTATATATAGTAGTTCTGCATGTTTACTTCTGTTGCCCTTCACACTGCAGATTCACCCACCCCATACCAACTATTAATCTGTTACTCAGATAGCCCCAATACCATAGTAACTGAGCACCTCAGACAGGGAAGTACAGTCAGCTCAATTTTTTGGCTAGGGAATTGAGGCACAGAGAGTATGTCTACACTGTAACAAAATACCCACAGATGGCCCATGTCAGCTGACTTGGGCTCAGGCTGCAGGGCTATAAAATTGCAATGTAAACATTCAGGCTTGCGCTGGAGCCTGGACTCTGGGACCCCAGGCTGAGCCCAAACATTTATAATACAGTTTTTTAGCCACACAGCCTGAGCCCCATGAGCCTGAGTCAACTGACACGGGCCAGCTGCAATGTTTCATTACAGCATATACCTAGAGAGACTGTGGCTGTCCAAGGTCACAGCAGAAATCTGAGGCAGAGCAGGGAACTGATCCTTGGTTCTCCTGAGTACCAGGCTAGCATCTTAAACTCTGAATGATCTGTCCTCTTAAAACTACTCTGCTCTGCTTTCTTTCTACCAAAACTCCCAAGATTATGGTTTTCACAGAGTCTCTATTTCACACATACTTTGGCATTGAAAATCTTCCTTAAAAACCCTCTCTGGAATCACATGATGCTTCACATCAAGGTCTCGTTCTCATCATCGAGTTCAAGGTTTGTCTGGGAAATGGTTGTAGTTATTTATTGGTGTTATCATAGCACTTAGGAGTCCCAGTCATGGACCAAGGCACCATTGTGCTAGGTGCTGTACAAACAGAACAAAAAGGCATTCCCTGTCACAAAGAGTTTACATGCTGCTACTTGCAAGTATACCTTTAACAATAGTTATTTCTTGAAAGGTAGTCTTTATGTATGCTTTGTATTTTTTGAATTATATGGGGCTTCATTGTTCTACATGACACCTTTTAAAAGTCTCTCTTGTCCATATTCCCCATGAAACAGTGGGTGAGAGTGTTCATGGACTACTTGCATTCTGTCTGTTTAATTCTGTACACTTCTAGTCTCTCATAATTCAGTATGTATGTCAGTGCCACCAGCCTAGTTATCTTAAGTTGCCAGCAGTTTGCCTTGGAAATCTCATTTCCTCTGCCTCAGGAAATATTGTAATTCTACCAATATTTTGAAAGTGAACAAATGTTATCAGTTAATTACAATAAACAGAAAATCAAAGCAATGGTAAGTGGAGACTGTTGGTAGAGTTTCTAGCATTGCAGGACTTTTCTCTGCCTTTAGAAGTATATTGGAAAATTCCTGTGGTAGTGCTGAAGAATCTGGCAGTGGTTGGTCATGTTGGTTGGTTGGTTTTTTTGGTCTGGTTGTTTTTAAAAGACCTGGTAACACATGATTTGTTTACTTTATCCAGTCATGGTAGATGTCATGCCTTTGTGGGTTTTAGCAGCTTCTCTTTAGTGTAGTTACACTATGTCACCAGGGTGCCAGACTGTGGTGGTGGGGGCCACTAGGATCCAGAGTGTAGAAAATTGTGTCTGCTAGTGGCGCATATGTATTCTCTCTGCTCTAGATGCACAGAGATGGTGGAGTGCTGTGCTGGAGGAAGGCGGGCACAAGAGACCTAACAGGCAGGCAGGAGAAAAGGTGAGAGGGAATAACAGAAAGCAGCAGGAGCTGCAAGGAGAGAGAGGAGGAGGAGCCTCTTATCTACCTCTCTAGCACCCCTAGGAGCCTGGACTGATTAACACCAGGTTCTCAGGGAGCTTCCTGTTTCCTGCTGCTTCCCTGAACCCACTTGAGGAGAACAGGCAGTCAACTGAAGTAGTAGGAGCCAGTTAGGCCCGTAAGATGCTGATATCTTCCCTCACTCAGGCCCTGCAACCAGCCTGCTTATTTGTCCCCTTCAATTGAGTGTTGAGAGCCACTATAGCTGGCACAGAACAGCAGTCAAGAGTGAAAGAAAAAAATGCCCCTCTGGGGCAGCATTCAGAAAAAGAAAGAATGCAAAGGAAGCTTTTCTATCTAAGCAGGAAGGAGCTCTCCTGAGATACATAGACACAAATGTTCACGGTGAGCCTTCCGGCCCCAGTGAGGATGTGAGTGGTGAGGAGATGCCAGTTAGTCAGAGTGCAGGTGACCTAGCAGCTACTGCAGCATCCATATCTCCATCTCAAATGGATGTAACCATGCACATTCCTGAAGAAAAGTGTAGGTCAAAGAAGAGTGTGGTGGAGGCACAAGAAACAGCTGCTGCTGAGTTAAATTCCTTAAGTCTAGATGATCTAGGACTGGGGACCCACTTAAGCAGTAGCCTGGGGGACTTCCTTGTACTGCATGGGCCACAGCAAGTGAAAAACTTCATGTTTCCCACAGACAATGAAAATAGAAGTTTCCATCCAACACATTGCTGGCATGAAATCCCCAATAGTGACAAAGTGGAGAGGCCATGGCTTATGTACTCAAAAACCCAGAATGCTGAATACTGTTTTTGTTGCAAACTCTTCCAGTCTAATGTTCCAGCCACATTGGGCTCTACAGGAACGAAGGACTGGAAAAATCTGGCTAGAAATCTGGCATGCCATGAGAAGGCAGCAAATCACCAGAGACCATTCCATAGGTGGAAAGAGCTTGAGATGAGACAAAGGTTAAAGGCCACCCTAGATGATCAGCAGCAAGAGAAGATTGCAACTGAGTCTCTCTACTGACAAAATGTTCTGAAAAAGGCTCATTGCCATTGTGGGAATGCTTGCTACCCAAAACCTAGCACTGCGTGGCACTTCAGATCAGCTGTATGTGCCAAACAATGGAAACTTGCTTAAAATTGTGGAGCTGATGGCTGAGCTTGATGCTGTACTCCAGGAGTATCTAAGAAGAATCACCACCCAAGAAATGTACACACACCACTACCTTGGAAAAACAATTCAAAATGAGATCATACAGTTACTGGCAACAAAAGTCAAACAGAAGATTGTGGCAGATCTGAAGTCAGCAAGATATTACTCTGTTATTCTGGACTGCACACCTGACATCAGCCATATGGAACAAATGACTTTAATGGTGCATTTTGTAACAACAACAGAACCTAGTGAAACTGTCCCTGCAATGGTGACTGTCAGAGAGCATTTTCTAGAATTTATTGACATTGATGATACTACAGGAGCTGGTATGACAAATATGCTTCTTAAAAAGCTGGAAGATACAGGAATTGTGATAGCTGACGTGAGAGCGGTCAGGGCTACGATAATGGTGCCAACATGAGAGCAAAGAACAGAGGAGTGCAGACACGGCTCCAAGAGTTAAACCCTCGAGCTTTTATTGTCCCATGCAGTTCTCATTCATTGAACTTGGTGGTCAGTGATGCACCATCAGCTTCTAGTGAGGCTGCTGAATTTTTTAAAGTAATTCAAAGCATCTATGTATTTTTCTCTGCATCAAATCATCAATGGCAAATTTTAAAGCAACATCTGGGAACATCCTCTCTGACACTGAAATCACTGAGTGCCACATAATGGGAAAGTGGAGTGGAGGTGATAAAGCCTATCAAACACCAAATTGGGAAGATAGATGATGCCATAGTTGCCATTATGGAGGATAATGCTATGACAGGAACTGTTCATGGGAGAACAGTGGCAGAGGGAAAGGGAATCACCAGAAACATACATAACTTCAGATTTCTGTGTGGCTTAGTATTGTGGCATGACATACTGTTCGAAATAAATGTTGTAAGCAAGAGATTTCAAGGTGTTGACCTTGATATATCTGGAGCAATGCAACAACTGGACAAAGCAAAGTCATACCTACAGTCTGACCGGTCAGATGAGGGATATCAAAACATTCTGAAGAGTGCACAGAAGTTGGCAGAGGAACTTCACTCTAAAGCTAGTATCAGAGGGGTAGCCGTGTTAGTCTGAATCTGTAAAAAGCAACAGAGGGTCCTGTGGCACCTTTAAGACTAACAGAAGTATTGGGAGCATAAGCTTTCGTGGGTAAGAACCTCACTTCTTCAGATGCAAGTAATGGAAATCTCCAGAGGCAGGTATAAATCAGTATGGAGATAACGAGATTAGTTCAATCAGGGAGGGTGAGGTGCTCTGCTAGCAGTTGAGGTGTGAACACCAAGGGAGGAGAAACTGCTTCTGTAGTTGGATAGCCATTCACAGTCTTTGTTTAATCCTGATCTGATGGTGTCAAATTTGCAAATGAACTGGAGCTCAACAGTTTCTCTTTGGAGTCTGACATTTTTTTGCTGTAAGATGGCTACCTTTACATCTGCTATTGTGTGGCCAGGGAGGTTGAAGTGTTCTCCTACAGGTTTTTGTATATTGCCATTCCTGGTATCTGACTTGTGTCCATTTATCCTCTTGTGTAGTGACTGTCCAGTTTGACCAATGTACATAGCAGAGGGGCATTGCTGGCATATGATGGCATATATAACATTGGTGGACATGCAGGTGAATGAGCCGGTGATGTTGTAGCTGATCTGGTTAGGTCCTGTGATGGTGTTGCTGGTGTAGATATGTGGGCAGAATTGGCATCGAGGTTTGTTGCATGGGTAGGTTCCTGAGTTAGAGTTGTTATGGTGCGGTGCGTGGTTGCTGGTGAGAATATGCTTAAGGTTGGCAGGTTGTCTGTGGGCGAGGACTGGCCTGCCTCCCAAGGACTGTGAAAGTGAGGGATCATTATCCAGGATGGGTTGTAGATCACTGATGATGCATTGGAGAGGTTTAAGCTGAGGACTGTAGGTGATGGCCAGTGGAGTTCTGTTGGTTTCTCTTCTGGGCCTGTCTTGTAGCAGGAGGCTTCTGGGTACACGTCTGGCTCTGTTGATTTGTTTCTTTATTTCCTTGTGTGGGTATCGTAGTTTTGAGAATGCTTGGTGAAGATCTTGTAGGTGTTGGTCTCTGTCTGAGGGCTTGGAGCAGATGCGATTGTACCTCAGTGCTTGGCTGTAGACAATGGATCGTGTGGTGTGACCGGGGTGGAAGCTGGAGGCATGAAGGTAGGCATAGCGGTCGGTGGGTTTTCGGTATAGGGTGGTGTTAATGTGGCCATCGCTTATTTGTACGGTGGTGTCTAGGAAGTGGACCTCCCGTGTAGATTGGTCCAGGCTGAGGTTGATGGTGGGATGGAAGCCTTGCAACCATCTCAATAGAGCATGATCTGGCCCAGACTGTGGACCTTCAAGAAGCAGTTCAAATCTTTGCAACCAAGAAGGCATGGAAAGCACCACTTTGATTATTCAAACAGATAAAAATGCCAGTGTTTACTATGCAGACAAGAAAAGTTACATTTGCTGTTCAGGCATTTGAAAGTGAAGTGTTACTTAAAATTTTTGAACAAGGCATTTTAAGTTGTTAGTTCTCCTTTATTGGGGTAGGTAGCAGAGCAGTACCATGAGAGGAGTAGAACAGGAAGAAGGCAGAATTGAGACCTTTCAAAGTTTTGGCCCAAGTGAGGGGACATGGGGGCGTCATTTGAGCTCCCCACTTCAGGTGCCAAAATGTTGTGGGCCGGCCCTGTGTGTCACAAATTTGTCCTGAAGATTCTCATGTTTCTTTATAGTACAATGAGCAGAAAATAATGTTTTTCTATGGGGGAAAGCAATATGGTGTGGAAAGAAGTGATTAATCTGAAATATTTCTTAGATGGGTAGACAGACTGAATGCACTGAAAATTCACTTTTTCACTTCTAATCCTGTGAAAATCAATCCAATTTGTTCTGTTACTGCTGTGTCAGCAATGTAACATACTTAATGTAAATTATATTGATCCATTCAATGTGCTATGAGACTGAAAGGACATTTTCAATAATCTCATGTTTGCTGAAAATGCAGATGAAGTGTAAACTGAAAGGACCACAATATAATTTAGAAAATGTATTTAAAGGCATTTTCTCTTATGTTCCCACATTCTCACCCCCAACTTTACTACAAAAATAACACCTAAAACCTGTGAGTAATTTTTGGAAAATATTCAGGACACACTTTTAGTACTTTTCTTATTCGTATAACCGTAATCTGTCTGTGCTTCAGTTCCGTCAATTATATAACTCAATATGCAGTCCAAAAACAGACAAACCCAGCTCAGGGGAGCACTTCGCTGATATTCACAAAAGAGCAAGTTTGAAAAATATCTGAAGTAGCAGAGGTGAAAAACACTCATTCAGAAGACGGAAGCTGCCTTTGCAGTGTTCCTTTAACCACTGTTTATCAAATTGCTTCTGACCTGTGAACCAGTCATACTAGTTCTTTTTTGGCCAAAGGGGCTTGTGAGCTGTAGGTCTTTCCAAAGTATTATACATGGATGTTGGTATAGAAAAGTAAGGTGAAAGGAAATATAAAGACTGGTCCTGATTGGGTTTAGATATAGAGTCAAAAGTAGGAATATTTCTGCTGTTGAGTTATACTTTTAGTTTATTTATAGTCTTTTTTTATGGTGCTCATCACTGTAGTAATTGGGCACCTCAATTGCTTTAATAAATTGTGTCTTCGTATCATTCATGTGCAGTAGGGAAGTGTTATTTCTGTTTTTACAGATGGAGAAACTAAGGCAGCAAGATTAATTGGTTTTCCTAAGGTCACACTGGAAATTTGTGGTAGAGTCAGGAATACAATCCAGGTCTCCCAAGTCCTACTCCAGTGCCTTAATCACAAGAAAATCCTGCATGGCATAGGCTAGGACAGTTTTATGAAACTGTGACATACTAAAGGCATTCATTCAATTTTGTGATAAATGATTTATTTCATGTATGAGGCAATTTCTGAGAGGTCAGGATTGGTGGCAGACATAGCAGTGCAGTCCTTCCAGGGTTATATTATAGCTCAATTACACTTGTTTTATTTGTGAAAGAGGAGGAAAGCAATGGCATATCCATAAATGAGTTAGGAAGGTAAAGTTACTTTTCTGACCACTTACAGCATAGAGGAAATCTTACTAGATCGTGGCTCTGTAAACTTGAGCCATCAGATTGACATATAGTGAATCTAGCCATGCAGTTATAGAACAGACACAAGCATAATATCTTAAACTTAGATATTAGAATACATGCTTCACTGTTAACTTTAGAAATCATATCTGAGAGAAGTTTCATGGTTGAAATGTCATGGCTACATTTATTTTATATTTTCACCATGAATTTAAGGTGACACCTTAGTTCCAGAATACAAGCAATGGGCTAGATTGTATTTTTATCCCATTTCCCACCTTGGGGATGAAGAGAATATGATGAGGCAGGCATGAGGTCTCCATAAGCTATGCAAAGGTAATATCGGCTACATCTTTTAATAGATTGCAGTGGGAACTTTCTCTCACTCTGATCCAGCTCTATTGGATGGACTTATGGTTCTGCAATTGCCCTTCCCCACCCTGTATGGTGTTTCTAGGGCTGCTGTCAATGCTAACGTGCCCTAGCCCTTTTGCACCTACAATGAAAGGACTGCACTTATGCCAGGTCTCTGTTCAGGAACACATTTATGTGCCCTCCTCTCCCTCCCCCACAATCCCAACTCCCAATTTTTCTGTGCAGCTGTACAAGGCTAGGTACAATCTAACCCTTTGATATGAATGTTTATGTCCTTGTCTCTTTCTATAATAGTATAATCACAGTGAGCCATATGGGGCATGCATGTCATAATTATCCTTGTTTTGTGGTTGTAGGCAATTGGCCTTCAGCTTTACATCTCACCTGAGTTGTGCTGTTCTGATATAATACTCTTCTCCCAGACTTTATTCTCTAATCCATTATTTTTAAATAACTTCTGCCTATTTGACTTTCAGTTGTCTTTACTGTCTTCTTAGCTTTTTATCTCCACAAACTCCATGGGGAGGTCTGGAGGAACTTATACTCTTGAATGCCTCTCTTTCATTCATTCACTTTCATCATGGCAAAAAGTTTTCCCCCTAGGAAGTAACATTCTCTTTGATTACTTGAAAACATGGGCCTGTTTCTCATTTTTAAAGTAATCTTTTTCGGCTATCCCTTGATGTGAGGATAACGTCTGCCACGGGGGTTCTTTGGTTGGTTTTTAAGTGGCCGAGGAGCCCAATTTGTGCCTTGCAAATTTTCCCTCAGAAGTGACAGATGTGATCTTGGAGAAGACATAGTTGTTGGCTGGAGTGTTTTTCCCTTTTTTCCTCCTTTGTTGTTTCTCTGTCTCCTGAGCACATCCATTCTCCTCAAAGTGAGCTGTGGTTTCATTTATGGTGAGGCGCCACTGTGTTCTGTTCCATGCTAAGTCCTCCCAATTTGTTGGGTTGATGGGTCTCTTTTTAAGGTGTACTTTCAGTATGTCTTTGAAGTGCTTCCCCTGCCCTCCGTGAGCCCTTCTTCCCTGACTTAACTGAGAGAAGAGTACTTGCTTTGGGAGGTGAATTTCAGCCATACATACACAGTGGACAGCCCAACGGAGTTGGTGTTTCATGACCTGCTGGTGTTGGCTGCAGAAAGAACATTGATGTTAGTGCATCGGTCTTCCCAGCTGATCCTGAGAATCCTTCTGAGGCAGCACGGCTGGAACCACTCCAGCTGCTTGAGATGTCATCTGTAGGTTACCCAGGTAACCCATAGAGAAGGATGGGGATTACAACGGCATTGTAAGCCAAGATCTTGGTACCTGTTTGCAGATCCCTATAATTGGAGACTTGTTTGAATAGTCTTCCAGAGGATGCGCTGGCACAGCGGATCCTGTATTTGATTTCTGTATCAATATTGGCTGTTTGGGAGAGGTGGCTGCCAAGGTATGGAAAATGGTCCACATTTTCCAGGGGTTCTCCGCTGATGGTGATTTGTGAAGTTCAGAGAGTAGTTTGTGCAGGTGAGGATTGGTAGAGTACCTTGGTTTTCCCGATGTTGAGAGAGAGAGACCCAGGCTGTGATAGGCATCTGCAAAAAGATTTAGGGTACTTTGCAGGTTGGCCTTTGTGTGTGGGAGAATGATCCAATCACCTGCATACTGAAGATCAGTGATGCCAATTCTCATGATCTTAGATTTTGTTTGGAGATGTCAGAGACTCAGGAGTTGACCATCCATATGATACTCAATCCCTATTCAATCAGAAAGGTGGTCACAGATGAGAATCAGGAGCATGGCAAGGTAAATGGAGAAGAGTGTTGGAGCAGTGACACAGCCCTGCTTGACACCAGTGCAAATGATGAATGGTTTGGTCTCTGAGCCGTTGCACAGCAAGGTGGCAGTCATCCCATCATGGAATACAATACCTCAAGGAAGATTCGCTGATAAGACAACCCATCAGGATTTTGCAGAATGGTGTTCTATATGTGTGGGAAAACTTGGTGTTTGCCATTCTGTGCATTCTTATGGAACAGAGGGAGTCTGCAGGAAAAGGCTTTGGGGTCAGAATGCAAATCATGCTCGCTTGCAATTTCAGTTTTACCTCATTTAAATGCTTTTTTAAAACACAATTATATAGGAGCCAAATGATGCCACCTTCAAGAAAGCCATCCTTGGACAGCCATCTGACTTCAGCATGGAAAACAAAATCATTGAATTACTGTTATATTCTTGATACAGTGGCTTTAAATTGTGGTCATTCTTAAGACTTTGTTGAAATAATGATTAATCAATCTAGCCTGATGTCTCAGTGTATAGGGCAAAGAAATGTGACCAGGAGCCCATGTACTGATCCAGCCTTGAGACTCTTAACTCCTCAAGCAAAGAGGTGGGAGGAGTGTGTCATGGAAGTGATTCTTTATTTTCAAGGTTGAGGAGAAAGAGGGGAAGTTGCACTTTTCTGGTTACAGAACTACCTGCTCCCTTCAGACACAGGTTGAATACAGTGGTTCTAGCTCCTCTTAAGAAAGGGAAAATTGAATTATACTTGGAGAAATGACTCAAAATAATTGGATGAGTGAAAGCCATATAACCTTTCCTCAACACACTCATGAGTCATTGCTTTGATGATGCATCCCCTTATTATATGCCTTTGAGGGGGCAAGAGCAAGTCTTATGCTCAGAAGCTATTATTTCCAGCTACCACCCCACCCAAAAGAATATATTAACTATACTCATTGCTCACTCTCCAGTGTGACCTAGTGGAGAGAGGTAGTGTAGACTTGTGGATTGAGCAAGTCACTTAACCTGTCTGTGCCGCAGTTTCACCACCTGTAAAATGAGGATAATGATACTGACCTCTTTTGTAAAGCACTTTAAGATATATGGATGAAAAACACAATGTAAGAGCTAGTATAATAATAATAAGGTCACTTACCATAACCTAATATTCTTCACAGAAGGGTGATTTATGGAAAAGCAGCATGAAAAGATATATATATCACCATGGGAAGAACCTTTTTCTGATATCAGTTATGTTTTTATTTTAGCAAGGTAACTGTGTCATTTTTCTTTTCAATCATAGTGGGAGTTCCATTACTCCTGAGAGCTATTATTTTCTCAGAAATTATATCAAACTGCTTCCATGAATCCATCACTACATCTTTATGTCCAGAACAATTGGTACCACAATACAAAAGTATCACATAACAAAGATCTTCTGTCATATCAAGTTCACAAGTAGCATCTTTCATACACATTAACACGTGGAACTGTCAGAGATATCAAGAATGTCATGGCAAGGCCAGTATGTATTGGTGTAGCCAAATTGTTCCTTACATTTTTCTTTTTTCCTGAACTATCTGATTTTTACAGAACAAAATTGAACAGTTGGATTTGTTTGATCTTCTTCTGCATTTCTCCTTTATTCAGAAAAATATCCCTTTTGCTTTATATTTACAGAGACATAAGTATCATTTCAGTATTTCCCTTCTGGCTCACTAGGCCTGGGTGGTTTACACAAAGCAGACTCTTGTTCGGCCATGCCCCATTTGGACATTCCTAAATTTGGAAGCTTCCTGAGGTTGACCTTCTTGATCTGATCAAGAGCCAACCCCTTTTACGGGTTTTTATTGAGACTCCTCTGTAATCTCTTGATGTTCCACTCTTTTGAATTTCACATTGGCTCTTGATCTCAAAGTCTTCGCTCCTATCCACTAACCCAAACGAAAACAGTAGAATTCTAATACTGACTTATTCCCTAATCCCTGCTTTGCACAATGGTTTATAAGTGATTTGGGCTGCTATCTTCTTGCAGATGGCAGGAATGCCCTTGGGCAGGATCATAGGGTTTTTCTATAGATTCATGTTATGAAGATTTCAAAAGCTTTCCTTCTTTTCTGTTCCTAACAATAATATCTTCAGTATAATATCTTGAAGGCTCTTAAAACACTTGAGAAAGTGTTACACAAAAGATAGAGATATTTGAGGTAAAATAGAAAGATTACTTCATACTGAAACGTAGTTACTTCTTGTGAAATGAGTCCGCTATTTAAGAGGGCATAGCATAACTACACGACCTTTTAGGACAGGAAGTGAAAATAATTGGTCCAATTGAAATTACAGGGAAATTTAAAATGTAATTTTACTAACTGAAATTTTTCCAGGAAAGCAAGGTTAATATCCATACCATTTCAAAACGTGCCATAAGACATTTTATGACCATGAGTGAACAAGACCTCTTCCTGATATTTCATGCGAAAGACAATGCCTCCAGGAGCACAGCGCCACTTAACAACCATGCTAGGGTACCATTCACTATTGATTCGAAGGGCAGAATGCTATCCAGTGAATCACTCACACTAATTCCTGCAATGCGTGCATTCACTGGAGGTTTCTTGTCTAGTTACTAACCTGGCCCAACCCGGCTTTCCTCAGTATAACATTAGCAAGTGTAACCCTTCTGCTAGGTGGAGTTGGCAGCAACATGGGCAGGGTTAAATATCTAGGAGTTCCATGTAACAATGCATAACAAAACCTTGGTCAGTTCAGAGGTGCATTCACATGGGTTCACCTCCTAACCTGAAAAGGGGATGGGAGACGTCAAGCACATGGACGATGGGTATCACAGGCCAGGGGAGGCTGAGCATCCAGGCGTGGCCAAGCCTATGTTCTGCCCCCAGGCTCCCTCCTGCCTGCTTCCAGTTCTTCCTCTTCCCCCAGGGCCCAGGCTGGGGATAGGGTGGGCCGGCCTGCGGTCAGGACTCAGAGGGGCTGGGAGTGCTAGGGTCGCACCACCTGCCCGGCACACTGCGCTTGTGGGTTCTGGGGCCGTGCCATCCCACCCGGCACCCTGGGGCTGAGGGTGTTGGGATGGGGGGGAACAGCGGCCACAGTGGGGCGGCTCTGGGCTCTGGCAGGGAGTTGGGGGAGGGGCAAGGCCTCAGGCAGAAGTGGTGGGGCCGGTGGCTAACCTCCCCCCAGAGGCAGTTCATGCACTGCTTCCGCTGCTTCCTCCATCTCTGCCATGTGGTTGCTGCTGTTATCTCTGCCACCACTGGCCACAGCTGTTGCCGCAGTTATATCTGCTGCTGCTCATCCATTGTTATCATTGATGCTGTGTGCCACTCACTGGGATTTCTGCAATGCCTCATTCTGAGGTTCCACCACTTAGCCCAGCTCTTAGTGATTTCACTGAGTAGTGTGGAACCTCTCTGCTGCTGCCTCTTCATTGTTTTTCACTGCAACACTGTCCTGACACCACATCTAAGGCTTAGCCTATAGACCTGCTCCTCAGTGATTTCAATTCTAGTAATCATTGAACAGAACCAAGGATTCTCAGTTGAGTCCTATCAGCTCTATCCTTAAAAACTGGAGAGGGGAGAGTCAAATGGTGTCTAGGATGCTCTAGGCAGAGTACACACCATCAGGTAGGAACATCTGTCCCCACCCTCTCTCATCTTTACTCGGACTTGGCATCCCTATCCATTGCTTAGTCAGTGAGGATCAATTTAGGGTGACACCCTCCATCAGGGCACGATGAGCAGGGATCCTAGAAATCTGTTTGCCGTGGAAAAATGCAGAATTTGCATTTCTATAGAGAATCTTTAGTTTTTATATATTGTGAAAAAGTAAAAACATATACAGTGAAATCCCATTTATCCGTGGGACTGACAGCCGGAGCCCCAGCCACTGTCAGTCCTGCGTGGTTGGTGGTTTGGTTGATACAGGGAGCTGGATAATGGAGGCTTGGATAAATGGTGTTCTGCTGTATAGAATATAGACATAGAAGTATTTGATTTATGTAAGAAATACAAATTTCAGTTCTATTAATTTAATTTTATTATACTGATTGATGGCACTGATAGGCTTCGAACTTGCTTAAAAATTGTAAATATATCAATTAAAAACATTGTGTTCAACTGATACCTATATATATATTGTGGTTAGGGAAACTGAAGTTCAGTGTTTCATTTTAATCACAGAAAAATGAGGATTTTTATCTTTTTTTATCGGAGAATGTTGAGGTTTTTTAATAATGGAAAACTAGGATCCCTGATAAGTACAGTTCTACTGCACTTTACTGTTACAGCAAGGAAAACAACATTTCATGACCCCTGCATTCAATATTAACATGAATTGTAACCCAAAACAAGCCAAAATTGATCACTTTTAAAGCAGTTTTGTCTGCTGAACCTAGGGAGAGTAAGTGTGTTCACGCAAATACGGTTCTGCTCCTGAAGTCTTTTCTTCCAGTTCATCACTAAATGTCAGGGGAGAGCTCATTCAGATCCTGCTTACTTCTCCCCCCCAGGAAAGAATTTGTCAATCTGGCAAATTGCACTCCATATTGTACCAGGTCCACTAGTTTTCCCCATAGGGTCTTAGGAAGCCTACAATAGGTGCCACAAGCCTATGAGGTAAGTACATATTTTTTTCCTCAGGTGCATCATAAGTTAACCTGTTTACTGGCCTTATAACCCTGTTAAGCCTACTGAGAGAGGGCATGCAGGGGTAGCGGGGACTGCTCCTGGGACTAGAGAACGTGAGAGTTCCTCAGATACTGCATGGACCTTTGCATCTACGGTTCTAGTATTGGAGGGCCCAGGGCACTAGGAACACCTTCCACTTGTATGACCCACTGTCCAAAAATGGAAGTGTGCCGTCACATCCTGTCTTTCTTCAAGGATGTCTGGGAATGCTGGTAGGGCAGGCCCGTTACTCCAGGCTGGTCTCATTGGTGGCATGGATATGCCAGCAACAGGCCTAACTGCTTCTACCATGGGTTTAGGGCTGAAGATGTGGCGCTTTCACACGGTTCAACAGATTAAGGCCAGAATCAGTCTCCATTCTAGGCTACAGCACGGTAGTGTTCTTCTCTTCAGACTCATTCTCAGGTGTGCTGAGTAGGGGTGTCCATGCAAAGATGTCAGGGGAGAGCTCATTCAGACCCTCCTTATACAGTTATAGTGTAGAGATATTTTTGGTTATGTGGTGTTTAAGCCACAGAATCTGCATAGTCTCTGGCTAAACAAATTCTATTTTAGAAAGAGAGAGCCCTTCTTAAAATAGAATGGAATTTAGCTCACACACACAAATCTTCAGGTGGTGTAAAGCCCACAAAGCTGCTGTATGCCACCTACTACTGCCTCCTGCCTCCAGCCCAAATACCCTGGTTTGTTTTGATTTGTGCCAGGGTCTGAACTGGTCTCAGGTGTGAAGCACCAAATGTATCTCAGGGAGATCCAAGGATGTGACCCAAGGATATTTTCCCTTTGTTATTTAAATGAGTATTTCTCACAGCCATCAAGACAGAATGTAATTTCTTTTGCAGAATATGGACAGTGCAGGTTTAAGATATATACATTATTTTAGTTATAAATTTCCCAGTTTCCTACTTCCCAGGATCTAACAGAGCATGATCTGTTCTGATTTCCAGCATGTGCAAACCTCACTGGAGACACAGTTCAGTGCAGTTGTAAGGAAAAAACTTAGCCCAATATATTTTTTTCTTCTGAGTTTTACAGGACTAAGTAATACATTTTTTTTCTAGAGTACCCACCACCCCTGTATCTAAACATGGTATCTTCTTATATGAAGCAGTTACACCACTTGGTTGAAAGGCATCAGTAAAAGTGTAAAGCATAATTATTACTGATAAAAATTGAAAATTAGTCCATCTAAGGGTTCTTGTCTTCCTCAATGAAAACAAAACTTTGCTATCCTTCAAATTAAGCTTCAATAATTGAGTTGTTTGTCCAATCTCATCAGTAACTACTTCTGCTTGATAACTAGGGTTTTTTTTTTTTTGTCAGTTTAATTTTGTGGGAGGCAGTTCTGAGACATTCCAGTAACAAACTAAAAAAGATTCTACACCTAACAAAGCAGACTTCATTAAGCCTGATACAAATGTTATCTCTTTCAATCTCTGCCACACTGATCCTTGGTGAAATAACCTGCTGGTTCCCAGAATTGGGTGGCTTTATCTTGCTTAAATGATACTCTCTTTTACAGTACTTTTATTTATCCAGAAGTAATGATAATGAATTTAGAACCAATACTTTACTATGTAACCAAATTTAACATGTGAAACCTTCAAAAGTGTACCATAGTTTTAATGTAGGAATATGTAACATAAAGTGTCCCTATTTAAAAAATATCTCCTTCCTCCCCCTCCAATACAGGGTCCTCCTGGGTTATATTGATTTCAAAATTCCTTAAACAGGCATTATAACCAGGTAGGGAAGTAAAATTTGTGTGTGTGTGTGTGTGCGAGAGAGAGAGAGAGAGAGAGAGAGAGAGAGAGAGATGTGCCAACTGGACTGGATTCCATCACCAGAGTGGCATAAGCAGGTCAGAAGCTCAATCCAAAATCTGTCTCTTTAGATGTTATTTATATGGAAAACTCTGACAGTAAAGATTACAGTCTGGGCACTGTGTAGTATTTTGATTTAGGATATAGGTAGATAAGATCTCATGGGAAGCAAGTCTAAGGGGAAAAACAATTGAAGACAGTTGGCAGTTTTTCAAAGAGACATTATTAAGGGCACAAGAGCAAACTATCCCACTGCATAGGAAATATACGAAGTATGGCAAGAGACCAGCCTGGCTTAACCAGGAGATCTTCAATGATCTAAAAATCAAAAAAGAGTCCTACAAAAAATGGTCACTAGGTCAAATTACAAAGGATGAATATAAACAAATAACGCAAGTATGTAGGGACAAAATTAGAAAGGCCAAGTCACAAAATGAGATCAAACTAGCTAGAGACATAAAGGATAACAAGAAAACATTCTACAAATACATTAGAAGCAAGAGGAAGACTAAGGACAGAATAGGCATGTTACTCAATGGGGTGGGGAAACAATAACAGAAAATGTGGAATTGGCAGACGTGTTTAATGACTTCTTTGTTTCGGTTTTCATCAAGAAGGTTGGTGGTGATTGGACGTCTAACGTAGTGAATGACAGTGAAAATGAGGTAGGATCAGAGGCTAAGGTAGGGAAAGAACAAGTTAAAAATTACTTAGTCATGTTAGATGAGCTCAAGTCACCAGGGCCTGGTGAAATGCATCCTAGAATACTCAAGGAGCTGACTGAGGAGATATCTGAGCCATTAGTGATTATCTTTGAAAAGTCATGGAAGACAGGAGAGATTCCAGAAGACTGGAAAAGGGAAAATGTAGTGCTCATCTATAAAAAGGGAAATATGGACAACCAGGGAATTACAGATCAGTCAATTTAACTTCTGTACCTGGAAAGATAATGGAGCAAATAATTAAGCAATCAATTTGCAAACATATAGAAGATAATAAGGTTGTAAGTAACAGCATGGATTTGTCAAGAACAAATTGTGTCAAACCAACCTGATAGCTTTCTTTGACAGGGTAACAAGCCTGTGGATGGGGGGAAGCGGTAGACATGGTATATCTTGACTTTAGTAAAGCTTTTGATACTGTCTCACATGACCTTCTCATTAACAAAATAGGGAAATGCAACCTAGATGGAGCTAATATAAGATTGGTGTATAACTGGTTGGAAAACTGTTCCCAGAGAGTGGTTCACAGTCATGTTGGAAGGGCATAACGAATGAGGTCCCACAGGGATCAGTTCTGTTTAAAATCTTCATCAATGATTTAGATAATGGCATAGAGAGTACATTTGTAAAGTTTGTGAACAATACCAAGGTGGGAGGGGTTGCAAGCGCTTTGGAGGATAGGATTATAATTCAAAGTGAAACTGGAGAAATGGTCTGAAGTAAATCAGATGAAATTCAATAAGGACAAATGCAAAGTACTCACTTATGAAGGAACAATCAGTTGCACATATACAAAATAGGAAATGACTGCCTAGGAAGGAGTACTGTGGAAAGGGATCCGGGGGTCATAGTGGACCACAAGCTAAATATGAGTCAACAAGTGTAACACTGTTGCAAAAAAAGCAAACATCATTCTGGGATGTATTAGCAGGAATGTTGTAACCAAGACACGAGAAGTAATTCTTCCACTCTATTCATGCTGATTAGGTCTCAACTGGAGTATTTTGTCCAGTTCTGGGTGCCACATTTCAGGAAAGTTGTGGACAAATTGGAGAAAGTCCAGAGAAGAGCAACAAAAATTATTAAAGGTCTAGAAAACACGACCTATGAGGGAAGATTGAAAAAATTTAGTTTTAGTCTGGAAAAGAGAAGATTGAGAGGGGGACACGATAATAGTTTTCAAGTACATAACAGGTTGTTACAAGAAGGGGAGAACAATTGTTCTTCTTAACTTCTGAGGATAGAACAAGAAGCAATGAGCTTAAATTGCAGCAAGGGAGGTTTATGTGGGACATTAGGAAAAAATTCCTAACTGTCAGGGTGGTTAAGCACTGAAATAAATTGCCTAGGGAGGTTGTGGAATCTTTTTAAGATTTTTAAGAGCAGGTTAGACAAACACCTGTCAGGGATGGTCTAGATAATACTTGGTCCTGCCATGAGTGCAGGGGACTGGACTAGATGGCCTCTCGAGGTCCCTTCAAGACCTATGATTCTACAGATATCAACCTGCATTATACTATAAAGGCAGCTTCTACAATATAGTCCTAATTATTCTTTATAAAAAGCATTCTAAAGTGCGATTCTTGTAATCAACAGGTACAGATCTATTCTTTCTTATCCAAATAATTGTAGCTGTAGAGATTCAGAACCAAATTTTCAAAGTCCCCATGTGAAAAACATGCACACCCGCACATACACCATAAATGGGTTAATTGTATACACTGACATCTAGTGCTCATTGAATCAGCCATTCTTGTGTTCACATGAAAATGAGGGTGTGTATGTCTAAGTATATTTATTGTTTGCTCAGACCATAATCTTTAATTTTTGATAGTTTGGCTTTCCATTTATGAAAAAGACCAGAAATCAAACTTGGTAGTTACTCTTTCAAAGGAACTGTGAAAGTCTCTTTGATTGTCTAATGGTACTTTTCATAAACTTCCATGAATAGCCATAGAAGCGAAAACTCAGTAAAGCCTCTTAAAGAGACAGAGCTCTCATATTTTAAAGTTATTAGATAAATAAGGTGAGAAGGAAGCATTGCAGGAGTGCTAATTTTTCTCCCCTACTTATATATTCCTCATGGGTATTCCTCTTTGGTATCTTTTGATCAATCCTTTGTAAAGCGCTATGAGATCTACGGATGAAAAGCACTATATAAGAGATAGGTATCATTATTCAAACTAAGAAAATTAAACCCATTTTCTATCAGCTTGAGTTGAAAAATATGTTTCTTCCTGTCTGACTCCACAATCTTGGAAAAAGAATGCAGAACTTTAAGAAATGACAAATCTGGGGGCTATATACATATTACTTCTCAAAAGCTGTCCCCTGGTTTACAAAACTCAGAGGTTTAACCTTCCCAAAGACAGATTACACTGGTCTACAATTTTTGAGAAGTCGTCTGCTTCAGAGATAAAATGTGCTATTTATTATGTATTTTGATGTGCTGAATTCAAATATGACAATTAAAACAACTGATTGGCTACTGTTTCTAAGATATTTAAGTTTTTACATTTTATGTCTATGTATATTGTGTAGATAGTAGAGTTTTAATCATAAATTGTAAACCTAGGTCTTTTCATGTGATATGGTTGCTTTACATGATAATATTTCACCTGTCCTGTTTATGTAACACTTTAAAAATCAGCAAAAGGGTTATATAAATAAAATTTATTATGAAACAAAAGGCAAAAAACTATTCTGTACATAGTTTAGTCCTATTCAGTGTCTACTCGGCGCTTCTTGGCTTGTCTCTTGTATTCATTAAATGGAGCATCTCTTGTCACTGTCCAGCAATCGTCTGCAAGCATTGATGGGCTCCATTTGCCCTGATAGCGTTTCTCCATTGTTGCAATGTCCTGGTGAAATCGCTTGCCGTGCTCGTCGCTCACTGCTCCGCAGTTTGGTGGAAAAAAATCTAGATGAGAGTGCAAAAAATGTATCTTTAGTGACATGTTGCAACCAAGGCTTTTGTATGCCTTGAGGAGGTTTTCCACCAACAACCTGTAGTTGTCTGCCTTGTTGTTTCCGAGAACATTTATTGCCACTAACCGGAAGGCTTTCCATGCCGTCTTTTCCTTGCCACGCAGTGCATGGTCAAATGCATCATCTCGAAGAAGTTCACGAATCTGAGGACCAACAAAGACACCTGCCTTTATCTTAGCTTCACTTAACCTTGGAAATTTTCCACGGAGGTACTTGAAAGCTGCTTGTGTTTTGTCAATGGCCTTGACAAAGTTCTTCATCAGACCCAGCTTGATGTGTAAGGGTGGTAACAAAATCTTCCTTGATTCAACAAGTGGTGGATGCTGAATACTTTTCCTCCCAGGCTCCAATGCCTGTCGGAGTGGCCAATCTTTTTTGATGTAGTGGGAATCTCTTGCACGACTATCCCATTCACAGAGAAAACAGCAGTACTTTGTGTATCCAGTCTGCAGACGAAGCAAGAGAGCAACAACCTTCAAATCGCCACAAAGCTGCCACTGATGTTGGTCATAGTTTATGCGCTTCAAAAGTTGTTTCTTGTTGTCATAGGTTTCCTTCATATGGACTGCATGACCAACTGGAAGTGATGGCAAAACATTGCCATTATGCAGTAAAACAGCTTTAAGACTCGTCTTCGATGAATCAATGAACAGTCTCCACTCATCTGGATCGTGAACGATGTTGAGGACTGCCATCACACCATCGATGTTGTTGCAGGCTACAAGATCACCTTCCATGATGAAGAATGGGACGAGATCCTTTTGACGGTCACGGAACATGGAAACCCTAACATCACTTGCCAGGAGATTCCACTGCTGTAGTCTGGAGCCCAACAGCTCTGCCTTACTCTTGGGTAGTTCCAAATCCCTGACAAGGTCATTCAGTTCACCTTGTGTTATGAGGTGTGGTTCAGAGGAGGAGGATGGGAGAAAATGTGGATCCTGTGACATTGATGGTTCAGGACCAGAAGTTTCATCCTCTTCCTCGTCTGACTCAAGTGAGAATGATTCTGGTGCATCAGGAACCGGCAGTCCTTCTCCGTGGGGTACTGGGCATATAGCTGATGGAATGTTTGGATAATGCACAGTCTACTTTTTCTTCTTTGGCATACCTTTCCCAACTGGAGGCACCATGCAGAAGTAACAATTGCTGGTATGATCTGTTGGCTCTCTCCAAATCATTGGCACTGCAAAAGGCATAGATTTCCTTTTCCTGTTAAACCACTGGCAAAGATTTGTTGCACAAGTGTTGCAGCACATGTGTGGGGCCCACCTCTTGTCCTGATCTCCAATTTTGCAGCCAAAATAAAGGTGATAGGCTTTCTTAACCATAGTGGTTATACTGCTCTTTTGTGATGCAAAAGTCAATTCATCACAAACATAGCAGAAGTTATCTGCACTGTTCACACAAGTACGAGGCATCTCTGCTCACTTTGGCTAAACAGAAATGTGTCCCTTTGCAAAATCAAACACTGACAAATAAGAGAGCATGACACTGTATGATTTCTAGAGCTGATATAGGGCAATTTGTTCAGCAAAGTGATGTAAGCTTTGTTATGATTGCATCATCCTTGACTTCTAGGAATAATATGATGCAATTCAGATCATGTATGACGCAATACCAGCTTCAGATTGCATCATTCATTGTTTTGGCTAAAAAGCAAGTACTGTCCAAACCCAGTCATAGATTTATTCATAGATCCAGTCAAAGATGTATTTTAGTCATTTCTGGTTTAAATTGAGATCCCTTCCCTTTATAACTCACTTATCCTCCGCCATTCCCAAGTCAAGGGTCGTATATACTGACCCAATAGCATATCTTGAAAACTAGAGCCAATCAACAATTTTAAGCATCATTTTTGTTCTCAGTGACCCAGAATTAGTAAAGTTTGACTACATTTATTTCAGAAGCATTTTGGCTGTATAGCAGTGTCTTTTATCCTCAAAGACTTCCCTTTAAATTCTTGTTTCTTAATCTGACCTGTGATGAACCTGAGAATAGAATGGAAAGTTACAAACTTGGGTTGATATTTGCAAAGCTATTTAAGGGATTTAAAGAAATGTTTTCTGTAAAAACCTAATGGCTACCTAGTGGCTTATGTTATGCAGGAGGTCAAATTATATTATAAAAGTTCCTTTTGGCTTTAAAATCTAAGATCAGATATATCACTTCCTATATTTTCATAGTTCCTATTTTTCTAATGCAACCTGTCCTACTGAATGTCAGAACTCTGACTTTAAAAACTTCTGAATTATCACAAGGTTTTTTACCAAATTTATAAATTTTCCTTCTCGGTGGAGAGAACTACAGAATGTTTAAATGATTTCATCAATATTTATGGCACAGAAGATATATGTGAAGTGCAACCAATTCCATGATATATTCCAGTGAGTTGACTCATTCCATAAGTTCCTTTTGGATATAAGCCTCATTTCAGGACATTGACTTTACTGGGACTTATGCACATGCTTATTTGCTGTCCTGAGGAGAGATGTTTTCCAGATTCAGAGCCTTAATCTCTATGTTTGGTCTGTCACCTTCCTGTGCATGTGTATATCTGATCACCTTAGCAATTTATTTTTCTTGACAAAAAGTAAGTTCTGTTAATATCAAGTATTTTCCTTGTCTACAGCTTTTTTCTCAAAGCTACTTCTCTACTTCCGGGCTATTTGACATCTTCCTTTTTTACATTCCAAAGTCTCTCTTTGAATCCACACTATTTAAGATTAATTCTAAAGCAACAGTGGAGGTCCTCAGAATTTGATATGCATCTATCTACAGGAGTCATGTTTCTCACCATCGTGAGGCTCTAAGGGTTCCTAGGGCATCTTATGTTTCCCAATTAATGTATTCTGGCAAAATATAGGCCAGCTGTTTGTTTCAAGAAATTAATCATCTTTTTAAATCCTTTACAGAGCACCAACTTACTCCTTCCTTCAGCTGTCCAGTGTGAAGAGTTTAATGACTTATTCACAAGCAAGTAACTTTTCAGCAAGGGAGTGCTAAGTTTAGTATTTACTATGATAGCAGAGATGGTTTACTAGTCTAAACATCACGTTTTAAATACCCAGACTCTCTGGAGCCACAGGTTTAAATCTCAGCAGGGCTGACCCATGCCTTTCAACCACTGAAGAAGATAAATTAAGTTCTGTGTAGTTTAGGGTAGGGGAATATTTATGAGAACCTGTCTGCTCTTTGTGGACATTAAAAAATCCCATTGAGCTATTCTCACAAGTAGGGGTTTGTTCCTGTATCCTTGATCTAAATTTCTGCTTTCTCACACTGTTATGTAATGTGGTGAATGCTGGCTGGGCACTCCACTACACCTGGGAGGTGCCAAATCCCTTTACTGACAATACATCATTTGTAAAGTGTCTGTAAGATGAAAAGCTTTATATAAATGCAAGATAATATGTTCTGTGATGTTCTGTGGGTTATGAGATTCCCTTCTGTACAGGTAACAATGGAATGCCAATTTCCTTGATTTTATGTGGCCTCCCAAAGCTCTCTCAAGTTCTCACTGAAGTTTTTTTTTCAGTGGTTTTCCTTGTAGGGAATTCTTGTGAAGTCCTTAGTATTAGTCTTTTCTGATGATATTTGCATGGTTTATTTAAAGTGGCATTTCTAGGAATTATGACAAATATTGTGGTCCCCATAAGACAAATAAGGAGGTGGCCCGTCAGATACCATTGAAGACCTGTCATAATTTAATAACCACTCATCTCTACCTATTTCTCTACATAGTCAAGGCTTATTCTGTGCCTACATCAAGCGCAATTCTACTGACTTCAGTATGGTTTTAGTGGGTTTAAGTGAGCGCAGAATTTGGCCTTTGATTTGTGGTTTATCATTATTTCAATGTATATAAATATAAGGTCACTTCAGTTTTAAAATCAAATCTGCTTACAAACATCCTTACTTTGGGCAAAAAAGTCAGCTTTGTGGGACTCAATCAGGTCACAGGCATTGGAAGGTAATAATTTAAAGCACAATGGAAAGTAACTGAAAGTATATACATAAACTGTTTTAGAAAATGTTCCCAATGTTTGCTTTAATTCTTGAATAATCTATTGCTACTTTCTATCATTATTTTCTTCTTCTAAATATTTTCTTGCATCTTAAAAAATTAACAAAGAACGATTTATATGTGGATATTCAAATAATATATAAAAATACAGCTGGTTGATCTAATATTATCTTTCCCAAAAGATGTTTTAAATTTTTTCCATACATATAAATTCAAGGCACATCTCAATACAAACAATAACTATCTATATTCAGTCTATAGTAACTATTTGTCTCTGGTATCAGAGGGGTAGCCGTGTTAGTCTGGATCTGTAAAAAGCAAGAGAGAGTCCTGTGGCACTTTTAAGACTATCAGATGTACTGGAGCATAAGCTTTCGTGGGTGAATACCCACTTCGTCAGTCCATTTGTCTCTGGTTTGTTCTCTTCATCAAGTCAACTGCTACTCAGCAGTCGTCATTAAGCTGCCTCTGCAACTAATCCTAATATTAGTTGGTAGCCAGCAGACGATGAAGACTCATGTAGATTAACTGCTGAAATGCCGTAGAAATTGAACAAAAAGCCATCAAGAGATAAAGAAATACCTTTGTAAAATCAATAGGAATCTTACTGAAATTTATATTTTGTTATTTTATCTCCATTATTATTGTTAATAATATATCTATTTAGCGCTTGTTATTAGTAGGTCTCAAAACATTTTACATCATTATTCCCATTTTACACATGGGGAAACCAAGGCACATAGAGGTAAAGTTACTTACCCATGGTCACCCAGCTAGCCACTAGGCCACATTGCCTCCACTGCACATACCTACTTCATTTTTTACCAGGTCTTCCCTATGTAAAATTAAAGCAAAAAGCCATGTATTATATATTTAATATGTACAGGCCTTCTGCGAAAGGGTAGATACACACAGTACAATAAGTAGTCTCAATAAAAATAAAATTTGAAGCCAAATTGCTTCAGTCAGTTTGCTTATTCTGAGGAACAGTGGGAATATACTGTCACTAATATCAATTCATCTCTTTCTTTATCTGTGTCTTCATGCTGTTCAAAACTAAAATGAATATTTCTTGAGGTGCTTGTTCATATAAGAAGAGGGATTTTTTGTTGTTGTTCCTTTCTCTCACACTTAAGAAATGTAGTGTGATAATGATCATAAAAATAATGTTCTTTCCAATGATTTAAGACAAAATTCTCTTCTCAGATCTACACAGCAGTACTCAACATGGATATTTTGCTCTCTCTGTAGATGCAGAACTCCCATTAGTTGAATGGAATATGAATATCTCCCGCATGGAGAAGAATACATTCTTGTGCCACATAACTTTGATGTAGTGCACAGGTTATCTTACCCCCTCTGTTTGATGCTGAATTATGATGTTTGCATTAACACAGAAAATAACATATCAACATAGGACCTAATATTGCAAAATTATGGTAACTACATGTTATATTTATTATAATATTTTATATTATATTTATTATATTCTTTCACTTGCAATTCTTCACAGGGTGTTGCAGGACAACTAGGATTACCTGAGGCTGCTGGACATAAAGGACAAAAGGGAGAAATTGTAAGCATCTGAGATATAAGGGCATAAGGAATTGCAAAATAACAACCAGCTTGTCACTGCTAAGTTTACCTGCAGTCTCATTCATCTGGTTTGTCACAGTCTCCTTAGGAGGAGCGGATTACATACTTGATCAGGCCTTTGGTCACTGACCAGTGAGAGAAAGGAAGAAGAGAAAAAAATAACATATTTATATATTTGCGTAATATTATACTGGGAAAAAATTCCTTAGTGACCATGTGAAGTGCTCATCTCATGCCTTGAAACTAGACACATAATTACTCATTTAATCATCTTAGCTTGCATGGCACCAGCTATTTAACCAGTCATGTATGTATCCACTCCTTTGTTCATTTCAGCCTTACTAATTGTTCCAACAGACTCTTATGGAAGTGAATTACACAGGTTGACTCTTTTATTCAATTAGTTTTAGACTTATACCTCTTTAATGTAGTTGAATTTTCCTTTTTGTAGTGAAAAATCATTTTTATCATTTGAAAGGACACTCATCTACAGTATGTCTAACTTGCAGGAAAGTGCTGTGAATGCTATGGTACACCAGTCCCAGAGATGTTTGGCAGTGATTTGGGTATACCATGTGCTCAGAGGCAAGTGCTGTAGGCACTCCAAGCATTAGGCCTTTCAGGCTCCAGATTTTGGTGGTTCCCACAAATAGAACTGGGTGACATTTTCAGAGAAATAGTTTATTCACTGGAAAATGCAGTTTTGATCACCCACATCTATTTGAAATTTGACACAAAGTAGCCAAAGGGAGGCAGGTGGGGTGGAACTTAGATACCATTCACAAAACCAATTTTTGTGTGTGTGCATGTTGCAGCTTCTAGCCCACACATTAGGGCACTCACTCAGGATGTGGGGGACCTGGGTTCGATTCCCCTTCTGCTGGATAAGGGATCTGCACTTTGGTTTGCTACATTGTAGAATGGGGCCCTAGCCACCGGGCTATGGGACCTTCTGGAGTGAGTTTTTCTCAATCTCTTCTGGTCAAGCTGTTCTGCTGTGTATAAATAATGAAAGAGTCAGCGGAGCAGGGACGTGAACTTGGTTCTCTACCTCCTAGATGAGTGCCTTGACAGCTAGGGTCATTGTCATTTTCTCTTGTTGGTCTAATGACTATTCAGGTATTTTATACAAAGTGGAGCAGCTTCAATGGGAGAGACTGAGAAAGAGCTGCCCAAGACTATGCTATAGGACAGGGGTTAGAGCACACTCTTGTAGTGTGGGAGACCCAACTTGATGTCCTTCTGCCAATGATGTTTTAATTACTTATACACAGTGGACCTGCTTGAATAGGAGAGATTGAGAAAAACACACATCAGAATAGTCCAATAGCTAAGGCAGGGGTAGGCAATCTATGGCACACGTGCCAAAGATGGCACACGAACTGATTTTCAGTGGCACTCATACTCCTGGCCACCGGTCCGGGGGCTCTGCATTTTAATTTAATTTTAAATTAAGCTCCTTAAACATTTTAAAAACCTTATTTACTTTACATACAACAATAGTTTAGCTATATATTATAGACTTATAGAAAGAGACCTTCTAAAAACATTAAAATGTATTACTGGCACGCGAATCCTTTAATTAGAGTGAATAAATGAAGACTCGGCACACCACTTCTGAAAGGTTGCTGACCCCTGAGCTAAGGTATGCTTCTATAATGTGAAAGACCCAAATTCAAATTCCTTCTCCGCAGAGGGGAGAATTAAACCTGAGTCTCCCAGTTCCCAGCTAGTGTGCTAACAATTATAACATGGGGGGGACCACCATCTTCTCCTTCACTTTCTTTGCTTTTACATTAAAAAATGTCTGGAAATTAAATGGTTAGTTTAAAAAAATGATTTGTTCACCAAAACCTAGTTTTTCACCTACTTGTTTAATTCGCCACAATTTTTCAGAATATTCTGGTTAAGATCAAACTGATTTTTTTAACCGCCAGTGAACTGAAAAATCAGTTATTTGCCCGTCTCTACCCAAACATACTCATATAGTATGATGAATAACAAAGAATTGCATTACGAGGGCTGCCAGAAATAAATACTGCATTTTCCCTAGGCATCTAGGTTTTAATGGTTCCAAATTAAAAGGGAGAAATTTAGCACACAACAGTTCTTAATCCAACCCCTAAGGGTAGTTTTGTAAAGTGGTATGAAGGTCAGTGACCTCAGGTCCAGTGCCAGGGTTACTCCCTGCAGGAGTCAGTTATGCACTGGCCTGGAGATCCCACAGCCAGAATTATGTTTCTTCATCTGTCATCTTCAGACCCATGCATGTGGCCCAGCTGTTTGCAGGCTGCTTCTAAGTATCTGTCTGTCACAGCTAGCCATGGACTCCCTGTGACAGGATTCTTCCCAGCCTGGCTCACAGCCTTTCCAACCAGCGTTAGGCTTCTCTCCACAACCAGTGTTAGGCTGCTGCCTCCAGCCTGCTACTGCAGTCATCATGCAGCCTCTTGTTCCCCCCCTGAGCTAGGTCCTCTTCTGGCAGTGCTTCCTTCTACTGTACTGGAGGGATTATGGAGCCCTCTACTTGCTGAATGTTGTATTGGAGGTTAACTCAGTGCTCAGTAATGAGCCAGTAGGTTCGTTACAATATTTTTAATCTCCACTGTTTGAAATGCAGTTATATCCAACCCAAAAGTTCAAAAATCATGAGTCAATCCCCCTCCTACACAATGAGATTTTGTTTTAAGAGATGATCTCATGGTTTTGGCCTTTTGATTTTTGAACACCCCCCAATGTTTGTGTGACAATTTCAGTGTTGGCACGTCTCTCAAATATATAGAGTAAGCTGCTGCAGAAGGTCTCACTGGGGGACCCACATGAGATCAAATTACAAAGATTTTTATAAAATGCTGCATGATTGTGCAGATCATCCAGCTTCTCCCCGAGCTCCAAAATTCTAATTAATTCTGTTCCTCTACAGCCCCACATCTGCCCATCACCCAGCCCAGCAATTAATTATACATTCCCCTGCAACTGTCACAGCATTTCTGGCCCCCAACCGCACCTCTGCTCTTGCAGCTTCAATGGTTCTTCACCCCATTTCTCAGATCTGGGGGGGAGGCTACAGGGGGTTCCTCTTTGTCTTCCCAGGCCTGGGTGTGGGAATTAGTTCCAGAGTTTATTCATGCCCTCCTCCTACTTCCCAGGTCTGGTGTTGTAGGGAGTGTGCAGGAGCACACAGGGGAGATTACCCATTTTTAACAGGAGAGCAGAGAAGGAAGATTGCTGGGCTCTTTCTCCTCCCCTTCCCCTCTGTGAAATGTCAGCTGGTCCCTCTCCACCTCACCTACCCAAAAACTCAACTCTTAAGGGTGGGGAGCGAGCTCTGCCTGGTTCCTGCAGCAGCCCTGATTGTCTTCTCTCCAGGAAGCAGGGAAGTGGGGAATACAGCCTGTCAGAGGATTTTTCCCCAATAGGGCTGAAATTCTCATGTCATCTTAAGACTGGCTCAAGCAAGGGCCAAAATTGTGTGACTTGCGATGAAATTATGATAGTTTGTACCATTGTAATGCTCTTTTAGAACTCTGAAAATATTATATCTTCTTTTGGTGTAACCTACATTTTTTAGGTCTGAATTGGGCAGGGGGAAGAGTGAAAAATATTTTTTCTGTGTTTTTAGGAGAGCAAAAGGAAATGTGCATAGTGTTTGGAATATGTGCTTACATAATATTATCTTTTGAACCAGCAAGGAGAGCTCAAAAATATTTTTGGTAGCACTAGCAAATAGTGGGTATTTAAAAAAATTCTCTTTAGTAAAGTGACAGGGTTTGTTACACCAAAAGTATTTAAAAGGTGCAGGTCAGTCCCAAGCAGTTTATAGCAAATTAAATGGTCAAATGTTGGGTCCAAACTTTTTGACAGAAAGCATCTATGTATTTTAAATAATAGAATATATATTTGCCAATTTGATATACTTTTGGTCTGAGGAGAAAAGAGAAAAGACACACTAGATATATTGTAGTGTTGCCAAGTGTTTGATTTTGAGTAGCATGTAGAATTTTCTTCTCTTCAGCAGAAGACAATAACTTAAATTCAGTTGAAGCTGGTTAAATCACGTTTCACTTATGATGATTAACAAGATTTCATGCAACATTCAGTGCAAGAAGCAGCTGGATGGGGAAGATTCTTTTCATTTGTCAGAATAAAAAAGGACAAAGATTGTCAACAGTTTTTTTATTTTATTAAAAGGGTCGGCAAGGAGAAATGGGCTTAACTGGTGCAAAAGGTGAAAAGGTAAATAATAATTCCTAATTCATATTCTTAGATGTGATGGCTAAGATGGCTAAGTATAGTTTATTTTTATTGGGCCAAATCCTTGAAAAAGAGCAAAGGTCAAGTAGAAGAACTGTGGGCACAGAAAAATATGCTCCAATGGTAGACTTTGGGCCCAGCATCCTCACAACCTACATTTTGTTTTCTGACCTGGATGTCTCTGCAGGGTGGTAATGGCTGTTGGGCATGTGGGTGACTAATGGACAGGTCCACCTGCTCTGCACCAAAGCTGGGTTTAACCCTGGTATATTGAAGCCGTGTCCCAACTGCATACTTAAATCCCATCCGACTTAAAGTATGTGCTTACGTAGGTTGCTGAATAGGGATGAGCTGCTGAATGAGTTGTCCAGTCATTGCTGAGTTTTTCATATACTCATTGTATGTAGCCCTGAATACTGCTGATCTGTCGTGTGCGGAGTCCTCTGAATGCTTTCTCTGCTGCATTGCTTACAAGCATGGGGACATTGCAACATTTCTGGGCCTTTTGGGCTTTCCTTTCTGATGGTGATGGATCAGGATAGAGTCTATAATTTAGAGATGGGCAGACCTGCTAGCATAAAATAAGACAAAAGCTGCTGGCCATAAAAAAGCCCTATATGAAATTAATCTTCTTTACACTTTGAAAAAGGTTAGTCCATTTTTTGCTTTGCCTCTTTATTTTTTGTTTGCTTTTCTGCTTCCTGATTCAAGATGCATGAATTTCCAAAACACCACAGACCTAGGCACAACCAGGAGGTACCTAAAACCTCAAAAGAAAGCAAGAATCTCAAACAATGAAATATTGATTGCTGATTAAAATAACAAAATTCTTTTACTTTCTCTTAAATTAGGAACATAAAAATGGCCATAGTGGGTCACATCAATGGTCTGTCTAACTCAATATCAAATCTTCAGACAGTGACCAATGCCAGATGCTTTAGAGGGAATGAACAAAACAGGGCAATTATTGAGTGATCCATCCCATGTCATCCAGTCCCAGCTTCTGGCAGTTAGAGGTTAGGGACACCCAGAATATGGGGTTGCATCCTTGACTATCTTGACTAATAGCTATTGATGGACCTATCCTCTAGGAACTTATCTAATTCTTTTTTGAACCCAGTTACACTTTTGGCCTTCATAACATCCCCTAGCAACAAGTTCCACAAGTTGACTGTGCATTGTGTGAAGAAGTACCATCTTCAATACCTAGATGAAAAAAATAGCTTTCTTAGCATGATCAAAGTTTAAAAAAAGACTTTGCTAGTTAATCATCTTTTAGTTGTAATTGAAGCTTTCCAACAGCAGATTCAGCCGAAACAATTTTTTCATTACTGGTGAAAAGATGTAAACCGCATTTTTCTAGAAATAGCAAAAAGTTCAGTCATGCTTCCATTGAATCAATAGGAGTTTTGCTAGTGATTTAAATTGAAGTAATGTAAGGCCCCAGAATGTTAGAGGATCAACTAGTTCTTGTTAAAACCTTGTACTGTAAATGATCTTCATACAAACAGAAATCTAGTTTAGGCTGTTAATTTGAAAGAATCATGGTTTTGTGTATTAAAAGTCATTTGCTTTTAAGAATTTAACTCATATTTTTACACTATTTCAGTCATCACTTTCTGATATCTGTTTCTGATCCTGTGTTAGGCCCAGGACATAGGCAGACAGCCATGCTGGTTAGTACAAGGCAAGTGGCCAGGTCCCCGTGCCACCCAGGGTTCAGAACCAGGAGTTCAGTAACAGAGAGACTGATACCAGGAATCAGCCTGAGTCAGGAAACCAGGAGGTCAGGGTCAGGAGAAGAGATGGAGATCCAGAACCAGGAATCAGGCCAAGTCAGGAAACCAGAAAGTCAAGAGCAGGTAGTACAGGGTAAGCAGTCCAAAGCAGAATGAAGCCCAGTTGTACTGACAACTTCCTGCTCCTCCTCATGCCTTCACTATGTCCCACCAGTTGTCCCACCAGTTGGGGCCCAGGGGTGAAGCCGTCTATCTGAGTTGGGCTTCAAGGAGTCCCAGTTCTAGCTAATGCTAGTAAGTCAGCAGGTGGAAAGTTGGAGCATGATGATGTGTAGACCCAGGTTTGAAAGTTTTATGCTTATGATTACGTGTAATATATAATACGTGACCCAGACATAAAAGAAACAAACTTGGGTAGAATCCCATTTTATTATCTGTCCATATTCTTTATAATTAAATTAATGTAATCATTAAATGGGCTTTCATAGTTTATATATCTTATAAAGTTGTTTGTATGTATTGAATACATATAACTGTTAGTTTGTTTTCTATATGTTTTGAAGAGTTGTTTTCCAAAAGCAGACATACAAACTATTTATCACTTAAAATTATCATGTAAGTATTAACATTTACTGTATACTATCACAGGGAGAGTCTTCTGAAAAAGGAGAAAAAGGGGATCCAGTAAGTACAGTTAAAGCTTTGAGTTAATGTTTATGCTTAGATCTGATTTTCTCACCATATTTCCTGTGACACTCTTACCTCTGGCAACGCCCTGTAACCCCTATATTCCTCATCTATAAATAATTGTGATATTGCATATAAAGCATCCCATGTGAGGTATCGGGGAAAGGTTATGATATGCTGAAACCCATTGTTCCATCTCAAAACGTGTATCATTAATGCATATAAAATTATAAGAATTGTGTTGGATAGTTTTCACTAAAATATGCTGTGGGTTTGGGAAGCAGCCAGATACTAGCTTTCCAGAGACAATGACAATGGAGGTAACCAATGCCTGGGTGGGTGCTGAACAGACATCACCAGCCATTGTCCATCAGAGGAATTACAATTCAATGACTCACTCACAGTAGACACACCAGGGTATTGCTTCAACTTGTGACTCAGTAGTGCCCACCAGACACGCCTGGACTTGTGTTCTCCAAGCACATGGACTAAGGTTATAAATCAGAACACAGTGGCCCCACTGCTTTGCCTTTCCCCTGCCCCCACCTATGCAGCAAGCAACAAGGCCACTCAGAAGACTGAAGACTCAAACAGAGGGGAGTGGCACAGGTTTAAAGGGTGAATCCTGTGTACTGTGAACTGCAGTATCCAGTGGGTTGAGAAAAACTGCTAATCTAGATGTTGTCCAGTCTAATAGGGTTGAGAGTTTTGACTGAGTGCTTATATTTTCTTTTCTTTTGGTAACCACTCTGACTTGTTGCCTATCACTTATAATCACTTAAAATCTATCTTTTGTAGTCAATAAATTTGTTTAACTGTTTATCTTTATTGGTGAGTTTGCCGAAAGTGTTTGGTAAATTTGTTCAGTTTTACAAAGGCTGGTGTATATCCACTTTCCATTGATGAAGTAATGAACCAATTAATAAGATGAGCAGTGCAGGACGGTATATTCCTGAGGTACAGTGCTGGGAGTTGGGGGGATTTGGCTGGTGCCTTTCTCTGTGTGATTCATGAGTGGCTCTGGGAGTATTCATGCGATCTAGCTGGGTGTGGGGCTCCACATGTGGTTGTGCTGAGTGATAACAGCACCTGCAGGGGTTTGCTGTTTGTCATTAGCAAGGCATTGTGAGAGACAGCCCAGGCTGGACAGTTAAGGGGGCCTTAACTCCCAGGCTGCACCCAGGGATCCTGTCACATTTACATTCTGTAATAATTTTTTTTGTACATTTTAATAGGTTTCATGCCAAATATTCTGAAACTTGACTATAAAAATGGCATCATGGGGTTCCATGTTTATTGCCTCTCGATTATTAACATATCAAATTCACTCAGTTTACCAGTAAAAAGTCGGCATTTCCAACTGCCAGCTCTTCAAACTCAGAGAGAGGCTTGGGCAAAAAGGAACCTTTCCCTTTCTTGTACATTTGCATGAGGCGGGGGCGGCTCCAGGCACCAGCGCAGCGCTGTGAGGGCGGCAGACAGGCAGTCTTCGCGGTATGCCTGAGGGAGGTCCGCCAGTCCTGCGGCTTTGGTGGCAATTCGGCGGCGTGTACGGCGAAGGTGCGGGACCGGCAAATCACCCGCAGAAACGCCGCCGAATCCGCATGAGTGAAGGCCGCCTGACTGCCGTGCTTGAGGTGGCAAAAAACATAGAGCCGTCCCTGGCATGAGGGTAGCTAGAATCTCGGTGCTTGCAGTCCTTGGGCTAAATCTGTCCTTGGTCTCTCTCTGATTTCTTCTGTGAAGCTATTTCTGGGATGAATTTTTGGCACTTTAAATACAAGGTGCAGGGTCACCACGGAGTAGACCTTGGCACTGTAGATCCCAAGAAAGGTCTGGCTAATCTGAGATGGAAGTAGCTGAGTCTAAACATCTCAACAGCAGCCTTATTCTGCTCTTATTGAAGTCAATAAGATTTTGGCTGTAGAGATTAAAGGTAGCAGATCAAGCAAACTATCCCTCAGAGTTCTAACTATTATACTAGCAAATGCACTAGTCATCTTAGTGAGAAACTGCAGCTATTTCATTAACTCTGCAATTAACACTGAACATCAAGCATAGTACGTAAAATATGTAACCGCCTTTATTAAAAACCTATTAATCTCTTTGGGAAGCTCTAAAAACTTTATTTGCAAGCAATTCTTCTTATAGCCATATTTTTATATGTCACTTTTTTATTACTAAAGATTATTTTTAAGGAATCAGAATCCTTATTCTTTAAGATTTCATCTGCTGCTTTGTATTTCTTACAGTAAATCATAATCCTCTCTTTGTGATATGATAAATGTTAGTCATATTGCTTAATGCACTGCAGGAAGAGGCTCACGTACTATAGTGATGAATGCTGTATAAGAACCTATGTGGAATAGGATATACTGTAAAAATGAGTAGCTTTGGGCATATGATATCACAAACAGGGTAATGACATTAAGTGAAGAATAAGCACCAGGGACAGAGTTCTTAAGCAAATATTTTGTTTTCATGCAAACATCCTTAGGAATAAAACATGAGAAGAGAAATCAACATACTCGAAACTGCAAATAGAATTTTTCAAAAGACAATCCTTTTCAAAGTTTTCCATCAACAACTCTTTAAAGAATAACTAGATTTTCATTATTTGCTAAATTGTGTTAACTAAATTAATATGACAACACTTCTGTGTGTAGTAACTTCAACACAGTCAATCTTAGTCTAAATTTCAACTTATTGTGATCATATCTATTATTTTCAGGGGGAAATTGGAATGAAAGGATCACAAGGAATTAAGGTATTTTTCTGATTGGTATACAAAATATCTATTTGGTACACAGCTGTCTCTTGTGGATATAACATTAAATTATTTGAGAAAAATTTTGCTTTTTAGGGTGAAACAGGAGATCGTGGCCCTCCTGGACTCACTGGAAATCCAGGATCAGAGGTATTTTAAAGTATTTATTATAAAATTGAAAGTAGCGTGTAGTGGCTTCTTATTATGCCGTTGTGTAAAAGGACTTTGGGTGCTATTTCATTCACTTTATATAGCACAGGCCAATTTTTTTTTTTAGTGTGTGTACTTGAGTTGCATGCCCAAAGTTCTTGTGTACATACAAACTGGGATTATACATGCACACATCCCTGAATTTTGTGGCCAGAATGGGCAATTTGTGTTCAAAGAACATGTGTATGCAAAGTCTGAATGCACTTTTTGGGTATTACATTTTTTGAAATATGGCCTCCATAACCAAAAAGAGGCTATTCTGATGCTAATATTTATGCAGGCATGTCAGTTTTATTCTGTGTAGGGAGCTAAATTACAAATTAATTATGGTTAGGCGCAGGTGATACAATATATGCTACTCACAATATATAGCAGGGTTGATGTCAGATGGAGACTTACACAAGATTGAAGGCAGAATATAGCTATTTTACATTTAGTTAGTAATGATGATGTTGATTTCAGCATTACTCACTGGGGAAAAATTATGCAAGGAACTTTTAGGACCACTGCTATTTCTATCCTTTGTCTGGCTATTTATGTGTGCAATTACACATTTTGTATTGTGGATATCACCAATACAGACTAATGAGTGAGTCCTCCTCATCTGTCAGCCAGCCAGGTGGTAGCCAGAGTGGATGCAACACTATCAGTCTCAATTCCTCCCCCTCACAGAGTGCAGGCAGACAGATTTCTCTAGTTGTTATCTTGCCTCTCTAGAAATAGCTTGTGCTTCTTAGCTGAGGAACCATCTCTCCTCCAGGCCTCAGCTGAGCTCTGTAATCACGTAGAATAGTAGGTACAATGGAGTCTTCCTCTCAAAGCCAAAAATACCTCTCCTGTGCCTTTCCTCTGCAGCCTTTGGCAATGGGCCCATTCTGTCCATCCTTCCCACCTCACTTAAGTACCATGCAGACTGCTCATGCAGAGGCACCACGCTCAAGCCCAATCAGGGACAGAAGTGGTTCTGAATCTGGTGCCATCCTCAGCTTCAGACACTCAGGAAGAAACCATAGCCTGAATGAATAGGGCCTTTTCTGTTTCCTACCTCTTCTGATTCTACACTCACCGTGCACCAAAAGGTCTTTTCAGACTCTACAGTGTGGACTCTGATTTTCACAGCCTCTGGTTGCTCCACTCAAATATGGATTTAGTCATAATTTCCCAGTCTAAGACCTTAGACCTAACTCTGGAGGCCAGTGTGTTCCTTCATGAGCCCCTGGAAAGAAGTTATGAAAATAATCTTTTAAACTGGGAACATCCAAATCACTACCACTTTCTATGCCTCTTGAACTCCCTGTGGCTCATGGAGACCGAAGGGATCAATGCTGTTGACTCCAAGCTGCCCTTCCTGGTTCACAGGAACCTCTCACATTGCCCTATCAAATATTCTCAGTGTGGCTCAAGATTCTGTCCACTTGCAGGTCAAACTTTTTGGCCCTTCTGAATCTGGTCCTGAGGTGAGGATATGTTCAAGTTTTGTCTCCTTTCCCTTAATCTTTCAGAGTCACCATCTGATTGGGAATTTAGTGGATTCTGCATTGAAGGAGGTTTTGGAGGAAACAGCCTTCCTCTCCATCCCTTCTTCCCAGCTAGAGAAACACAAACCCTCATCTTCCTCCTTTTCCTCAGGGAGGAATAGGCCCAGCTTCTTGTGGGGAAATCTTCAGTGAAATAGAAACCTCAGAACAAACCTCAGCATTCCTTTCACAAGCAGGAATCTAGATCCAAAGCTTTGTCCAGAGAAAAACCACTGGAGCCATTTCTGACTATTCCTGTCCCTCAAATCAGACAGAAGAATCTGTGTTCCTTCACTCCTGAAACAGGATTTCCTCAGACTCTTGGGTGATAAGTCATTAAATCCCCTCCTGCCCCCGATCTTCAGTCACATTTCTCCTTCTCTCTTCTGCCCCAGAATCCTCAGAAAGGGGAAATGTTCTGTAAATTGTTGGTTGCCTCCACTTGGTAGAGGCCATATACCTGGCTTCCTTTGGTTTGGCATCAGCCCCCAGGACCTTACAAAAACAATGGTCACCATCTCAGCTGCCTTTAGAAAGTGCTGCATGATTCCTCACCTGGCTGGCTGGTCTGGGTTCACTGATGTAGGAAACCTCTGCAGCAATCCAAGGACACAGTTCAGTCTATCTATCCTAGGTACTTAAATGGCTCTCATTGCCATAGTATAGGAGTGCCCCACATTTTTAATGTATTTATCCTCACAAAACTATGAGATAAGGAAATACCATTTTACAGATGGGAAACTGAAGCAGAGAGAGGCAAGCTGATTTGCCCAAGATCACACAGGAAGTCTATTGCAGAACAGGGACTTGAACCTGGGTATCCTGAGTAGTGGCTACTGCCCTAATAGCTAAAACCCCCTTCCTCTCACCCTTCTTCAGTGACCTTGGACAGCTGATATAATTAAGAAAAGAAACTCTCCAGTTCCTTCCCAGATGTATATACACCTTGTAGAAGCTTTATAACCATGACAAACAGAGCATTCCTTCCTTCCACAGAGACCTAAAGCAAGAAGCTTTGATTCATTTTTTTCCAGTTCAATGGCTTAGGATCCATCCAATCACACATGGCCTTGTTGGAGTCCTATAGTCCCATGGGCAGGATTCTTTTTTCAACCTTTTCAGCAGCAGCTGTTATCCTCTTTCTATGGACACACTGGGCCAGATCCTCAGCTGGTGTCAAATGTCATAGCTCCATTGACTTCAACAGTGCTACAATGATTTACACAATTGATGATCTGGCCCATAAAGCAGGCCCCCTATGTGGACATGTTTTGAGAAATTAGCTCATTAATATGGAAACTTCTAATATATTTCATTGGGAAGCATAACAATGCAAATCTTATCAGGGCAGTGGAGAATGAACTAGCAGTAACTGTTGTGTAACTCCGACAGACCCTGGTCATCGACGGGCGAGATCAAACCTGGGACCTTTGGAGCTTAGTGCATGAGCCTCTACTGCGTGAGCTAAAAGCCATATTGCTGTTAGCTAAGACTGGAGCAGACTCATTAATTTCTAAGTGGTCTTGGTGCCCTTAGAGGGGACAGAGCACCACACACAGGTGGTGTGTGGGTTACAGTTGCTCCCTAATCCAGGTAGAAAATAATTCTTAGCAGCTCTTTTGTTTGTGTCAGGGGTAGCCAACCTGTGGCTCCGGAGCCACATGCGGCTCTTCAGAAGCTAATATGCGGTTCCTTGTATAGGCACCGACTCCAGGGCTGGAGCTACAGGCGCCAACTTTCCAATTGGCCAGGGGGTGCTCGCTGCTCAACCCCTGGTTCTGCCACATGCCCTGCTCCCACTCCACCCCTTTCTGCCGCCTCCCCGATCCTGCAGTGCCCTCGCTCCTCCCCCCCTCGCCCACAGCCTCCTGCACGCCATGAAACAACTAATCGGGAGGTGCAGGAAGGGAGGGGGAGGCGCTGATCAGCGGGGCTGCCGGTGGGTGGGAGGTTCTGGGAGCAGGAGTGCGGGAGCAGATCGGGGACTGCTGACATATTACTGTGGCTCTTTGGCAATGTACATTGGTAAATCTTGGCTCCTTCTCAGACTCAGGTTGGCCACCCCTCGTTTATGTCCTTATCGTGGATAAAGTGCTTTATTCTTTATTCAGTATAAAATAATTGCAAATATATTGATTTTTAACTCAAATTAATATATATACACACACTGTAGGGACTGCAAGGTCCTCCAGGACCCATTGGACCCAGAGGACATCCAGGAGAAGTTGTAAGTATGGTGTAATTTTCTACAGTCAGTAAAATCTGTTGAGGTGAGATATTAGACAATGAAACAGTGCCATGGGAACTATTGTTGTGTGGTCTTTTTGTGGGGGGTGATTTAATAGTTAGCCCATGGGATTTGAAAATGCAAATTCCAACTCTGCCAGTGACTTAGTGTTTGGGGTTGTGCAAGACCTCTGTGTGTCTTTGTTTTTTCATCTACCAAGTGGGGATTTTAATACTAATTTGTGTAACTCACAACTGCCCAGATCACCCCCTATTATAGAAATACACACCAGAGGTGAAAAATTCCACTAGACTCCCCTTACAGAGCTTGTCTGAGATCATTACAATGAGTTGGAAAGATCACTGTGATAAGATATAAGATTGGGGAAGTCAGGAAGGGAAGAAAAATGAAAGACATTATAAATAAATGGCCTCACTTTTACAATCTGTGTTTTTAAAATCTATAATTTGTCATTATCAACAAACTTTCATTAATAGTGGATAATATGAATCTAAGTATGCAGACTTATTTATTACCTTAGCACTCTAGGTCAGTGGTATAAGTAAGAAGTCAGTCAGGACCAAATTCATCCCTCGTATAACTACATTGAAGGCAGGGATAAATTAGGTGTCAGTCTCTAGCTTTTTCAGACTGCAGTACTCCACTTTATTGAGAAACAAACTAAAAGGAAAATGCTTGTCTAGAAAATGGGAATAACAGCCTTTGATTATTATTGGCAGTTGGTACTCAAAGTTCTTCTATTACAGATTAATCAAAAACAGATATTCTCTCTGACATGCTTTTTCATAATGTGTTATGATTACTTTAGGAAATTACCAACAAATGACTTGTTGCAATAAATGATCAAATAGAATACATATGACAGTAACATGTGTTGTTCTAGTTTGTCTTTATCTTCCAATTCAACTTTGGACAGTTATTCAGCATTTCCAGTTGCATGTAATTCAAATACTAATACTATAAGTAGTATAATTATTAGACTTAGAATATATCTCTAGTCACAGTGTGCGTGCTGCTGTACCAATGCATAAGGGCAGGAATTGGTTCAAGGAGTTCTTCCTTGCCCCTTGCACACCTGTACATGAGGAAACCATGATCCCAGTCCTTGGTTTACTGTGAGCACAAGAACAACATGTCTGTTAGTTCCACAGTAGTATTAGACATCCCAAAAAGATAGGGCCAGGACCCTACTGGCGGGTGGGCTGCAGCCACCTCAGGAAGGAGGAGAGGAAACACACACTTCCATCTTCAGTGGTGCTTTCCCACCTTGCATCACCAGAGGTTTCTATTTGCTTAGGTGTCTAACAACCAGAGTGCCGCCAGGAGCTCGTGTTAGTGCCTTTTGCCTTTGGCACTCACATATACACGTTCAGAGGCTATGGTTTGTATAGGTACAAAGGAGCCCCTTTGCTTGAACACTGCTTTAAAAGTGTGACATGCTCATGATTATTGCTAAAATGTGTTTTCAAGCAATATATAGACCTATATTTCAATTCTGTTATTGTTGGCCATGCAAAATATGTGCAGGTGTATGCAAATAGGCATTCTGAGTACAAAATACACAGCTGTGTGCAAAACAAGTGACTGTGAATACAAGTAATTGATTGTGTATGTAATAATTTATTTGGCACCTGAATTTAGTTACTAACATTTAATTTATACATGCCCAATTTAGGAATCTATTTTTAAAATTTTGGTTTGTAAGGTACATTCATCTACAGTATCTTTGACTAAGTAGCATATTAAAACATGTAATTTCAAGACTGAACTCTCCAGTCCCAAAAATTGTTTGTGAATTGTACTGCAAATTTCTTGGGGCAGGGACTGCATTGTCCTTTATGTATTGTACAGCACCAAGCATACTTGTGTGCAACGTGTATGACGATAGGTCCCTAGTTTTGCCTAGTCTTTGATTTGGAACAGTAGAGTTGGGTGAGAGGACTGTCGTGAAGCTAGTTCTGACTCCCAGATTTTCTGCCCAATGCATGGGGTGGTGGGTGCTGCTTTAACCTTGTTCCCCGAGAAACCATTCACCAGCTGTGGTTAACTCACTCTGGAATTTTTTTCTCCTTGCCTCTGACATGGCTTGTACACCAGAGTCTGCAAGGGAAGATCACTTATCTACACAGGGGAATCCCCAGTAAGGCAGCGAGAGCCAGATTGAATCCCCTTTATGTCACTCTAAACATGGATGAAGCAGGGCAGAGACTCTGGCTCATAGTTAATACATCTAAACTCCTATATACTTTTGTAATGATTTTCCATTTGTGAAACTAGTGAACACCTTTCACTCATCTACAGTTCAGGTTTTTTGATATACTTTTGAAATGAATGATGTATGAATGTATGAAACAAACAATTTGTCTGCATGTAGGGCAGAATAGAGTCAAGCAAGGAGAACACAGCCAATTGAATGTTTCCTACTGACATGAATATTTCATTCATTCTTTACGTGCAAGTGCTAACAAGATTATATGTTTCCCACTGCAAAGAAAAGTTCAAGCAATATGCCTTTCAAGATCTTTTTGACAAAGATAATTAATTTTCATTTGAATTTGCATATTATTGGGCATGAATACTAGAAATTCTTGCCTTTGAGTAGATCTACCATTTGCTGTGGAAACTTACCTAAGGTTCATGATGGACAAGGATACACTACTTCATGGAATAAATGTAATGTAATGTATTAAGGCGGATGACAACTCTATACTTCCTTTTGAAACAAATGTAGATCACGCTTTTCTATAAAGTAAATGAAAATCTTGTGGGGTTAGAGAGTGAACTTGAGTTTAAGCTATTTATGCATGCTTAGGTAGTTTTAAATTTATTTTATTATTCTTTCATGTCTCTGCATCTCTAGTTGCTTGTATTATTAGGAGGGAAAGGACAAACATGAAAATCAAAGCTTTGATGTGGAAGCAGACATCCGGAGGAGGGACAAAATACCATTTTTTTGCTGAGATTTTTAATTGTTGTCTTTTGAATATTTAAAACTAACATTTTTTTTTTAAAAAAAAAGGAGATTTGGAGTTAATCAAATATACAGCTCCTTGAGGCTTTAAGAGTAAAGAAAATATCAAGCAAGTTGTGCCCAACACCGTACACATCATATCTCGGTAGCAACAGGCAAACTAATCCTTTAAATCTAGTCATTTTACTTGCTACCATCTTCCTTTAAACACTGTCAGTTTTCATGACTTTGGTTTATTTTGATATTTTTTTCCAGAAATCTCTTAATTGAATTTTTTCAGGAAGGTACTGCCCAGAAGGGTATAGAAGGCAATTTTTAATTAGTAAATATTCATTTAAACAAAATAACATATGCATAAGTGCCTTTTTCACCTTTAATCTCAGATAGCATTCTGACCTGAAAGATGCTGTAATCAGTGTAAAATGTTGTTTTTTTTAAATTAACTAGGGTTTACCGGGAGAGCCTGGGATACCAGGAAAACCAGGAATTAAAGGAGAAAAGGTATGCACTAAAATTTGATCAATTAAATTTATGATTTAGACAATATTAGTCAAATATTATAATCTTGAAGGAGTCTTCCATCCTTCCACATTCATCTATCTAGGTACTTTAAGAATAAATAAAAAACATGCCTCTTGTTTGAAGAGTTTACCTTCTAATGTGTCAATCCAATTTCAATTTAATAATTGAAAGAATCCCATTGACTTAAAAGGGGGTTGGATTAGGCCTGTAGTTGAACATACCAGTACTACAGAACAGCAAGAGTTAATTGTGTGCGTGTGTGTATACCTTCATGTACTGGGAGAGGGGGAGAATTATATGGGAAGGATGTGAATTCTGAGATAAGTTATTGCATTTATACATCTTGGGGTTTGTGTTTTAAAGAAAGCCAATGAAGTACATTAATAGTTTGAGGGTGCAAGCTGTTGAGCAGGCATGAATAGAGATCAGCATTGGGGCACAGACCTAAAGAAGCTAGTCTTGTGGAACAGGAAGAAGTATAAGGTTGCACACACATGATCTGGGAGGATATCTGAGGTGAAAAGGGCAGCATGAGAAAAGGCACAAAGTCACTTGTGGAAGATGGAGTTGGGCTAGCCAGAGATGTGCTGAGTTCATAGAGTGTAGAGTTAAAGTGAGAAAGATAAGGGAAATGTAGGTAGGAGTACAGCCAAGCAGAGCCTTTAAGGTGAGAAGAGGAAATGTCAGTAATTGAGATGAGGGATTGACTAAGGCACGGATCCAGGTTTTTGCAATAGGGATAGAGAGGAGGGGATGGACTGTGGAGATGTTGCAGAGGAATAACTGGCAGGATTTAGAGACAGTCTGGGTATTAGAGGATGAAGGAGAAAGAAGTGTAGATATGATACCAGCATTGCAAGCATGAGTAACTGGGAAAATAGCGGAGTTATTAACTAGATTAGATGGACTCTTGGTCTTTTCTCTATAGAAAATCCCATGTTCCTATGTTTTATTTTGTTTTTTTACCTTGCATACTTACCCATGTAACATTTTTTTAGGGAAAATATATATTTTGTTAAGAAATTAGAAGCTGTAGATGTGTTATCTAAACATATGTAACAGATTTCAAGACATGTCAGTACTTCCAAACACCCTATCATAAGACTCCCTGTAGAATAGGTGTTGGCCTATCTGATTTACAGTGAAAAATCTCTGCTAGCAGTATAGCAAACACCTGCTTTAATGTATAGAGCCTGGCTGGCATTACAAATAATGTTTTAAAAGTTGGTTTTGTTTTATAAAACTGGAGTCATGTGTTTGATTCCTAAATAAGCTGATGTAAGTACAGTGGTACATTCTGAAATAGGGCTGTTTAAAATGTTTACCAATACCTAGAGATGATAGGTAACAGAGATCTACCATGTAAAATAGTCATGATAGCCAAGACCTATCTTAATGTTAATTTTCCTGAAAGAAAACACTAACATTTCAATTAGTGGTTTATATCTATTCCACAGGGTGATTCTGGTGGAATTATAGGGCCTCCTGGACATCCAGGTCCAAGAGGTGAGACAGGACCCCCTGGGCCAAGTCTGCCTGGGAAACCAGTAAGTACTTGCTACAAGGGCTTTCATTGCTTGTTTCCGTGTAGCACTTGTAGCACTACTGAAAATGATTTGTATAGCAATACTAGTATAATTTTGAAAACAAAGTGTATGTTATGCCTGTAAAGCAAGTGCATAGAAAATACAGTCTAAAATCTCTTGTTGTTAATGCAAGTGTCTTTTCAATGATCCTACAGACCGTGGCACTAATAATCAAGATGTAGACAGATCATTTTTATTTATAAATGCTGACTACCTCTGACAATAAAATTCAATCAGACTCTGCAATTTTAAGGTAGAATTATTGTTTTTTAGGGTCTGGCTGGCACTCCTGGAACCCCAGGTCCACGAGGGCCTAAGGTATACAAAATTATCATGGTTCCTATTTCTAAGAGAAACACTAATTTCTGCTTTTAAAAATGAAACAGAAAGTTTTGTAATCTTATCAGGGTGAAAGAGGACTGCCTGGCGTACAAGGGTCTCCTGGAGAGATGGGGCCACTTGGAATAGGAATTCAAGGACCTCCTGTAAGTATAGCAAACAGTATATGAGAGTTTCGTTTTAGTTATTACTGAGAAATCTATGTAATGATCAGGTTCATATAACATGTTTCAGATTAGATATTCCTGATATGAGTTCCCTGCTGCTTTGTGATTCCTGACCCAACACCTCTTCCCCTTTCACAGAGCGGAAAATGATATTACTGTCTAGGTCTTGTTGTTAGTCCCTCTAGAACTTCACTTATAAGTGGAGGATGGGAGACTTGCAAGAGCCTGTACTCCGTGCCCTCCCACATTAATTGCACATTGCACTGGGACATCATAAAGCTGAAGGTTCTTTTTCTGGCTGACAGCTGTTTTGAATTTGTCTGCCCTTTCTGCTTCCAGCACTTGCACATGAGAAGAGACACTAAGCCCCGTTCAGCATCCCTGGCTGTCACTCAGTCAATAACCACAGTCCCCTTCTCTGTGTCATCCCCCGTGCCCTGTACAGTGGGAGAGGCAGAGGCAGGTACTCTGCCTCGGGAAGGAAAAGGTGAGGCTGGGCAGCTGGGCAGCAGCTCCTGGGCTTCAGTGTTGGCATGCCTGAATTACTAGAATTGGAGTACTGTGGGTGAATTGTGGGTGCAGAACTGGAGAATTGTGGGTGCAGAGTCTCCAGCCAGAGCTGCACAACTCAGCACAAGCTTCACACCCATCAAGCAACAAAGTCCAGATGTGGCCAATTTCCACCTGTATATTTTAAACATGAAATGAGCAAAGGACACTGTATCTGGAGTAATCAGAATAAATAGCTGCAATAGTATGGTCTTTTACATCATTCTTGCCATCAGCAGCACACTGTTCGAAATCTTTTTCATTCTTGCTTCCTAACACTGCATCTTTATTGCACTTATTACTTCAGCATCCAGTCCATATCTGGAAGTATCAGTGGTTACAAGAACTTCTTCAGATATTCCCCCAAAGTAAATAGAACATATTTTTGAAAAGTAAGACATTGAAAAATATCAGTGTTTTTTCTTTAGAATGTAGCTAGCTCCAGAAATTATAAACTTCATTACAGCAACCTATACTATTTTCTCCCAGCATTCACTGCTAACTTAAATCGTTAAGGGCCCTAAAGTTTTCCAAGGTTGAAATACCAAGTAGCAGATCCTTTGCCAAGCCTGTGTAAAGAGGTGTTGTACAGAGACAATCTGTAATAGTGTGGAGTGGAAGATAGATTTCTCCCTCAAGAGAAACTCGGGGCTACAGTGGATTCCATGGGGTTGCTGCCCATATTCACCAGGTGAGGGATTTTTCCTTCTGCATTTACATAGTCACGTGTCCACCATTCTTAACTTACTCAAACATCCTCATTATTGTGTGAGCCCCAATAGTGCACAGCTCTGTGGTGATCAGGACCCCAGTGTGCTCCCCCAGAATACTGCCCCTCCATAAGCCATGGAACCCTCTGCAACCTGGGAAGTTGGGAAGAAATTTGGCCTTAAAAGGACTGAGTTTTAGAGAATGCCAGCAGTTGTTTCATAATCCAAGCGATAATCTTTCTTTGTCTAGTTGTCTTGATAGTGTTCAATAATATAGGAGGTAGATGACACAGGTCATGCTCATGAATTCTACTGCGATGAAAATGGCAATATCCTGTCAGTCCAAACCAACATATTAAACTGAACGTTTCACTTTATTGAAATGACTAAGTTATAGAAATCATAATACTTGAGACAGATGGCTATAGATTCAAATATAAGTTTTAAGCAAGTCTAATAATTTAAAAAACAAATTAATGTTATTTAAATTTTTACATTTTTACATTGATTCTTAGGCATCCTACAATTTGTGATGCTTTTGCCTATTGCATTGCATTAATTTCAGTTTTCCCTGTAAATCTCAAGCTAACTGACCAGTCCATTAGTCATTGGTCAGTGGCCTTACTTTCCATGTGAAATGCTTCTTAACCAAAATACTGGATCTGATCACCCTTGAACTTTAGCAAAATTGGGTCCAGATTTGTAACCTGACATTTCAGCAGGTCCCATTCTCTAAGATGCGCTGAACCAAAAGCCCACAGTCAGTATTTTTGGTTCAAGATCACCCCTGTTTTAAAAGCATTGCTGCTATTATCTGAGTCTACATTTGGCTATTTTTACAGGGTCCTAAAGGTCCATTTGGGGAACCAGGTGCCCAGGTAAAATACTTATTGTATAATTTGGAAAAATGAATTTAACTTAATAGGTTTTCCAGTTTCTTGAATCATATCTTAAGTAACTGTTCTGTTTATTAGGGCCCTAGAGGACCCCCTGGATTACCTGGAACTCCAGGTACCCCAGGTGCTGATGTAAGTAACAGTTCTTTATATAACACTATATTGATGTATATGCCTCTTATCAATGACTGAAATTTAAAATGCAATGGTCTTGTTTCTGTTTCTAGGGTAGTCCAGGACCAGATGGGAAGCCAGGACTTCCTGGTCCTCCAGGTGACCCAGTATGTATACAAACTATGCTTAACTTACATTGTGTGGATGCTAGTATTTTAAAACAGAAAGACACCAGATGCCTAGTAGGCCTAGCAAACTGTATTCCAAGGATCGGCAACCTTTGGCCCATAGCCCACCAGGGCCAGCCCCCGCAGCCCCCATTGGCCTGGAGCGGCGAACCGCAGCCAGTGGGAGCCGCGATCGGCCGAAAATGCAGACGCAGCAGGTAAACAAACTGCCCGGCCTGCCAGGGTGCTTACCCTGGCAGGCCGCATGCCAAAGGTTGCCAATCCCTGCTGTATTCAGTTGGCTGCCTAGTGATTTTTTTTTATTTAGTTCATAACAATATCATTGATGTTATGGTTATGTGAGCACTTTCATGATAAAAGTCGTTTTCAGGAGGTTATACTTTAGCTTTAATAGTTTGTTCCAGGCTGCAACTTGGCTTACCATGTCTCAGCCCCAGGAGCAGTTCTGTATAAATTTTCAAAGACTATAGTTTGGTTCTTCTTAAATTAGAAGACTATGGGAAAAATTGCATTGCTCTGACACATTTAAAAAGCTATTATATTATTAATGACATTTTGAAAATAATTAGCCCATAATGTGAACTAATTTTCTCGAGTACTAACAAAAGAATTAAATGGCTAAGATGAACAGAAACCTGAAACGAGTTTAGATCCTTTAACATGTTCCCCAAAGTTGAAACTTTACAAGCTTAATTTTGATTTTAAAACAAATGCTGACAGAGCCATCAAAAAAGGTAAATAAAACTCTCAGAATTCCTAGAGCAGCTCTTGGGACCTGTTGCTCAGCAAAGTGAAACCCTTTAGTCACTTGTTAACCTCACTTTGGTCCTTTGGCCTTTCCTAAGTGGTTTGGGCCAAAGCCTGCTACCATATAACCAGATTTTTAAAAAGGCTTAGTTTCAGATAACAGGTGAGATGCAGTGGTAACTCCTTAAGTGTAGGAAATTGTTTAAATCCTAAATACCATCTTAGTTTTTATTTGAGACATGACATATATAAAAAGAAAATAAAAAGACATGGCTATCCCAAACACCAAGCTCCAGTGCTGGGAAAGCTTATGGTGTCTTTCAGCCAAATCGCTTACAAAAGTGTGAATTCAGCCTCTTCTCTAATGAACATCCCTCTCAGTGAGTGTTTAAACCCTGCCATGTAGACTAGTCCTTCTCTAAGAACTTTCCTGGCAGATTTGTCAAGGTTTGTGAAACCATGCTGAATGTGGTATGTCCTTCTCTACATTAGCTGTTAAATCATGTTCAGAGGTGGTTCCACTGAACAGGTTGCTGACATCTGTTGTCAGCAAAAGGCAATTTTCCTAATGTACTGAAGGCTAAGGTTCGACACTTTTGCTTTCCTGGTGTGGACAGGACCCTTAAAGCTTTAAAAATGTTAACATTTGAAACTGGTTAAATTGAAGACAAGTACACACCAGATTTGTCAGTGTATCTAACTTTATATCGTGACCAAGGCTGTTTTTTTTCCCAACAATCACAGGAGTAATTTAGCTTGTGATTTTCATGATTTACAAAAAAATCCCTACATTTTGACATGTGAGGATTCATTTTTTGGAGCTGGGTGGGTGGAAGTAACAGCTCAGTCAGTTTCATGGACAACCTTGAGAGATACAAAATTAAACCTGGCACTTGAAAAACTAAGGGAAGACAGGAGGAAAACAGAACTGCTACACAGAAGACCAGATCAAAGAACTATCTGCAAGGGCTTTAATTTTCCAGGGGTGATGAGATTTCTCCCTCTTCCTGCAGAAATAAAAAAAAGACTTAAACATTTTGGGGGGCTAAGTTGGGTTTCAGGAAAGTACACTCTGATAGTGGAGCTACATGTTTCAGTGCGTTGACTGTTTTCATAGCACAAACACAGTTTTAGCTAGTTCACTACAATAGGGAACAAAGAACTACCTTGGGTAGAAAGCATTAACAAAATTTTAAAAATATATTTCAATATTGACTCTTGCACTTTTCATCATAAATACTTTTTATTTTTCCTTAAAAATATCATGATACAACAGCTTTAATCATGGCTCATTTGCATAATTATGTAAACTTTTTTGATACCATTAATACATATGGAAACCATGGACCAAATATTTAAAGATGTGGGATATATATAGTATATTAAATATTTCTTACGTGTATGCATGTGTTTTATTTCAGATTGCACTTCCACTTTTGGGAGACGTGGGTGCTTCATTGAAGGTAGTATATTGGTACAGGAGGAAGTCTTTCCACTAATATGAATGGGATGTTCAAAGCAACATAGACATTGGCATGTTTTCATAAGTCAGCTTTTCCTAAAACCAAGGTTATGTTTTACTATATACTGTAGATCACCAAAGTTAGGGGTGTAAGACATTTCAGAGACAGTAAAAGACCTGTCATGTCTGCCATCGGAAAAATTTGGATCCTGATCCAGGTCCTTACTTTGAAGCCTGGGTCCACCTCTTGCTCTTCATTAAACCACTCAAGCCTCTCTTTTGTCTAAAAACAAATCTACTTGTTCTTCTTTGAGTAAGGTCCCTATGAACACTCTAGTTCCTTCACTCTAGGTGTTCTTGCATCCCCTGCGCCTTTGATCGGAGATTTCTCATAGAAGTGTCTGTTCAGCCCACAGATGCATGTTACTCAGTGCTGGTGTTATGTAGCCATGCACGGGTGAACTGCTCTCAGTTCCATTTCAACTGCCTCAGGCTGAAGCGGCCTTAACAATTGTCCATGTTGTTTTACCTCAACTGTGTCCCCTTAGCTCTTTTAGTAATTAGTTTATTATAATTGCTCTTAGTAGTAGTTAGTACTTTGTAGTAGTTTCAGGTGTTGTAATTTAAAAAAAAAAAAAACTTTTCCAAAAAAAACGTTCTGTGTGTACATTGCCTGTTGTGCCAGGAGGCAATCCTGGTGAGTCACGGACACTCCCAGTGCATTGCTTCAGGGAATCTCATATTTTCCAAAAGTGCAACTTCTGCCTTGCCTCAAAATCTAGAGCCAAGAAACCAGGGAGATCATGCACCATTTTCTGTTTCATTCACATTTAATATATTATCACTAAAATTACACCACTGGAAGATTTAAAATAATAAAACCCCCAGCATCTCCTGTGTTCTTGATTTATTTAATGTCTCTGTAGAAAGGTTAATCACCTCAATTTTATGTATTTCCAACAAAATGTTTGTAGCAACTTCCAGGCTTGTGTTCCTGGATTAATAGGCATAAAAGGAGAAAAGGGAGTAGCAGGCTTTCCTAACAGGGAGGATCACAAAGGCAGGAAGCCAAGTTTATGAGTGTGACTATATAGTCATATTATCCACTGTTTCTTTTGCTAGAGTACTTCCCATCATTTTATTTTCCTTTGTTTTCCAGGGTGATACTGGGCCGAGAGGTCCTCCAGGAATCCCTGGTAGGGAGGGACCAAAGGTAAGTTTATTAAGTGAGTACTTTAGATAACCTTTTTTTAACCATTAAAAATGCAGGGCCAAATCCTATTTGTCTATCTCAGGGGTCAGCAACCTTTCAGAAGTGGTGTGCTGAGTTTTCATTTTTCACTCTGATTTAAGGTTTCACGTGCCAGTCATACATTTTAACGTTTTTAGAAGGTCCCGTTCTATAAGTCTATAATATATAACTAAACTATTGTTGTGTGTAAAGTAAATAAGGTTTTTAAAATGTTTAAGAAGCTTCATTTAAAAGTGGCCAGGACCCGGGCAGTGTGAGTGCCACTGAAAATCAGCTCGCGTGCCGCCTTCAGCACGCGTGCCATAGGTTACCTACTCCTGGTCTATCTTCTATACTTATAAGGCCTTCACTACTGTAGTATCTCAGAACCTCATAATCTTTAGTGTATTTATTCTCACAACACCCCTATGCTACAAAGTGCTGTGATTCATTCCCATTTTACCGATCAGGAACTAAGGCACAGAGGACTGAGCGAGTTACCCAAGGCTATGCAGGAAGTCTGTGGTGAAGCAGGGAATCTCCCAATTCTCAGGGTAGCACCATAATCACTGAACCATCCTGAGTACTTACATATTGTTACTCATGTGAATAGTCTCATTGATTTCAGAGGGTCATATTCTAAACTTGTATTGAAGTCATTAGGATTTGTGCCTTACTGAAGAATTACTGAAAATCGCAGGTTTTGACACCTAAACCACTTAGAGCAAAATCCAATAATAATAATTTAAAAGTATACATTCTCCTTTGAAAAGAGTTCTAACCTAGCCTTCTGCGTAGTGTATGCACAACATGCCTCAGATGGCACGTTACCAGGATTCATCACTGAATTTGGTCTGCTGGTTGAATCATTAGCTTCCCCAGCCCGGGCAATTACTGATGGGGAGCGCACCATGAACACTGATCCTTGCCCTCCGTAAGCTAGTTGTAGTTTATCAAGCTAACTTTGAACTCAGCCTTAGTCTTTTGGGCCAAATTCAACCACATAAGAAGTAGGCATAATGTTTATTGACCTTAGTGGGATCTGTGCCGGGGTGGAATTTGGCTCTTTGTTTTATGGTCCCTTACTGCTAACCCATAAGCTCCATACTAGCATATTTAAAATGAAACATACTACAGCACATAAGTTTTCATAACCGTAATAAAATACAGTAATAGTTCAAAAGTTATGTCTTTATAGGGAAGCAAAGGTGAACGTGGATTTCCTGGACTTTCTGGAGAGAAAGGTGATGAGGTAAAATTATTTTAATTTCAATAATCATTATATTACAATTATTCTTATGTGTACATGAATAAAGGTCCAAATTGAGAATTAAATCCACATATTATCTAATTCTCCAGAATATGTGAAGAAGAAATGTAAACATTAGAAAGGCTGATATTAACAGTTTTTGATTCTGAATTTTCCAGATAATTAAGTACTGTTACTCAGTTAAGTAAGGCAGTTTTATTTTTCACATCTCTTAATTTAATTATAAATGATAGTATATTTAAATGCTAATATTGAGAAGATAATACAAGATAGAGCAACAAATGGGTATATGCCCAGTATTCTCAGAATGTTTGTTCACGTTTTATAACAAATTTGCTTTGACTATATTACTGCCCCTTTAGTGTTCATTTTCCAAAAGTATTCTAATGAACAAATTTAGTGGCAGTATTATTCATGTCAACAGCAAATATTAAGTGAATGTAGGAAAATATTCAGAGAGATTGCATTTGAAAATGTGAGTATTTTCATGAGATACTGGATTCCTAGGGTATTGTAAGTCAGTAAGAGTACAGAGAAATACCATGTGACCTATTGCCCAATGAAAATGAAACTCCACAGCTCCAATTTTGAATGCCAAATATTTGCAATGAAAGCTCAAGATCAATCTTATGTCAAAAGAATTCACCAAAATTAATCAGTTAATAAATGTGAGTGAATCATGTGCTCCTTGGAGATAATTTGTCAGATGAAATAGTTAAAATAAATCATCCATTACAGATTATTTGCTGAGCTTTATTAAATACAAAAGCACCTAAACTGAAACATGTTAAATATACTACTCTCTTGTAAATGTTATTACTTTGATAGGAGAGAAAGCATCTGAAAAATTATGATTGCTAATATTTGGAATTTTGAATGTGTTGATGAATTTCTTATTCTTTCTGGGGTTTCATAGTACATAGCTAATGTTAATTATGGAGTGAAGGTGAATTTTCAAAAAAAAATATGGATTGAAAGTGTTTTTCAAACTGAAATTTGTACTCAACATTATCCATCACTTCAAGAGCATGATCAGGTAAAGTGTGTGTCAGATTTTCACCAAAACTGTGATGAATGATGATGATTTTTTACCTTTGATTTAGTCGATATGCTTCCTTTCCTGCACAATTCAAAATAAATCCAGAAAAATGCTAATAACAATGATGAATTATTGTCAGACTAAGCAACTGATATAAATGTTAAGGGAAAAAAGAAAATTTATGTGAAACATCTTAGCTTGAGGGTGGTGTAAAGAATCAGAACAAAAGTGTTAGATATGTTCAGCTTTTGCCCCTGCTTGCTCTAGATCTCAGCAGATTGCTAAAATATAAATATGGTTTTGGAAATTATCATGTTTTTTCTTCCTTTTGTATTGATACTATTCAGAGAATCTGCAAAGTCGGTGCTTCTTAAATATTCAAGACGTCCTGAGAATATTAGAAGACATACTTTAAAATAAATTTACAATAATAAATAAGACTCTAAAACATTTTATTTTAAAAAGAAACAGGACTGTGGTAAAATAGTAGTGTGGCCTTTCTCTATGCGCACCATCTCTGGTGCAATGCATGCAGCAGCAACTTGACACACAGAGAACCAATTTTAAACAATTCTGATGGTATCTAACTGACCAAAGTTGAGACAGATCTTAGAGGCAATTGAGAAGGTAATAACAAAAAAAACAGGTTATAATTGGCACTTAGGCTTTTAAAGAGACTCCAGAGTAAATTCATTCTAAATAAATGTTTATTGATTCAATAGGGTGCAGTGCTCACTCAGTCAATAACGAAGCTATTCTAATGCTCCTTCACTATTTGGTAAGTGCTTAGGCACTCCAGCAATGTTGGGTAGCTCCAGTGTTTTAGCAGATGCTTTAGGTTACTTCATTGTAACTGGGTGAATGAATGTTACTTACAGGAGACAACATAATGGAGTTGTTATCCAGTAATGGATCTGAAGTTCTCATGGTTTTTATGATTTGGTTTGATTACCAGAGCCACAAATGCAACAATAGTTTTAGGGTCTTCTAAAGCTCATTGAAGCCAGTGGAAATACTCTCATAGACATAAATGGGCTTTTGGAACAGGCCCTTAATGATTATACATTTGGAATTACATAGTATTTTATAATTCATGGAACTATAAACCAAAACTCCATTTATGCAGCTGAACGATCCAGTGCCTCTCCGATTTAATTCAATGATAAACTTTCATTTGCTTTCGTGGGAGCAGTATCAGGCCCTCTATTACTCACATATTAAGCTTCGTCCATAACTCAGAATTCTCTTTTCCCTGATCTTTCCTCCGCTTCTTTCATATTCCCCAGGAGTATCTGGTCTCCGAGTTTCACTATACTTTGAGAATTTCATTGTTAAGACAATTTAGGTTTTACAAAGGCCTATGAAAGGAATGTTATCTGGTGCTTTTCAGATTGCACTTTCTGATTACAATGTGAATGTGAGTGTAAGAATTATAACAAACTTAATTCTTAAGACTATCATAGGTGTCTCTGAATTATTAATGAGGTTCTGTAGTTGGGGAAACTAATTCAAAATTGGGCACAAATCCCACAAAATATAGGGGGGCCCTCTCCCCACATCTTGAGGAGGCTTGAGTCTCCCTAAATGGCCTTGTCCCCATGTGGATAGATTTTGTGCTCACCCTAGTCCCCACCTCTCCATCCTTTCCTGATTTCTCCCTTTTCTTCTTTAACTCTTCTACTTCCCCCTGAATTTTCCCTTTTCTGGGCTCCTTTGCTTTCAGATTTTCTGTGAACTATCAGGGGAAAGGTTATGATCTGCTGAAAGTCATTTCTCTATTCATATATGTATATCATTAATGCATATGAAGTTATGAGAATTGTATTGTAGGGTTGTCACTAAATCATGCTGTAAGTTGGGGAATCAGCCAGATATTAGCTTCCCAGAGGCAACAGGAAGGAAAGTAACCAACACCCAGGTGGAGCATCAAACAGCCCATCAACAGCCATGTCCAGCAAGGGAGCTACAATGCAGTGACTCACCTGCATGAGGCCACACCCGGGGAATTGCTCAGCCTTCCCTAGAGACTCAGTAATGCGCACCAGACATGCCTGGGCTTGTGTGTTCCCAGAGCACATGGGACTTAGGGTATAAAACAGAACACAGCAGGCCCATGCTTCATCTTTCTCCTGCCCCCACCTATGCTGCAAGAAACCAAGACACTCAGAAGAAGACTGAAGACTCCAACAGAGGAGGCTGGTCCAGGTTTAAGGGACAAACCTGTATATTAAGGATGCGGTATCCAGTGGGTTGAGAAAAACTGCTTAATCTACAATTTGCCCAGTCTAATAGGGTTGAGAATTTAGACTGCGTGCTTATGTTTTATTTTCTTTTAGTAACTAACTCTGACTTTTTGCCTATCACTTACAATCACTTAAAATCTATCCTTTGTAGTCAATAAATTTGTTTAACTGTGTCAAGGGTTTAGATGTAGGGATCTGCATGAGAACCTCTAAGCTTAACTACCTGCTTAGATCTGGTTTTGCTGCCACCACCCAAATTATTTATGGGTCATTTGGGAAACTCTGTCTACCTCCCCCCCAGAATATCTCCCTCTCAAGTACTATCACCCTTCCCTGGGTAGCCTTGAGAGACTTCACCAATTTCCTGGTGAGTCCAGATCCAACTCCCTGGGATCTTAAAACAAGGAGAAATTAACCAGGTTCTTAAAAAGAAGGCTAGAAAGAAAGAAAGAAAGAAAGAAAGAAAGAAAGAAAGAAAGAAAGAAAGAAAGAAAGAAAGAAAGAAAGAAAGAAAGAAAGGTAAAAATCATCTATGTAAAATCAGGATGGAAAATAACTTTACAGGGTAATCAGATTCAAAGAGCCCAGAGGAACCTCCTCTAGCCTTAGGTTCAAAGTTACAGCAAACAGAGGTAAACCCTCTAGCAAAAGGAACATTGACAAGTTGAGAAAACAAAGTTAAACCTAACATGCCTTGCCTGGCTGTTACTTACAAGTTTGAAATATGAGAGACTTGTTCAGAAAGATTTGGAGAGCATGGATTGATGTCCGGTCCCAATTAGTCCCAAGAGTGAACAACCCCCAAAACAAAGAGCACAAACAAAAGCCTTCCCCCTCCCATGATTTGAAAGTATCTTGTTCCCTTATTGGTCCTTTGAGTCAGGTGTCAGCCAGGTTACCTGAGCTTCTTAACCTTTACAGGTAAAAGGATTTTTGTGTCTCTGGCCAGGAGGGATTTTATAGTATTGTACACAGGAGGGTTGTTACCCTTCCCTTTATAGTTACGACGAACTGTTTATTTTTACCAGTGAGTTTGTATGAAGTGTGTGGCAAAACTGCTCAGGTTTGCACAGGCTGATGTATATCCACTTTCCACCAATGAAGTGGTGAGCCAATTAATAAATTTGCACTGCCCATCTTGAGTAGTGGGAGACAGTATATTCATGAGGTACAAGGCTAGGAGCTGGGGGGATTTGGCTGGTGCCTTTCCCTGTGTGATTCATGAGTGGCTCTGGGAGCATTCATGCAATCTACCTGGCTGGGGGGCTCCACATCCGGTTGAGCCGAGTGATAACAGCACCTGGAGGAGATTGCTGCTGGTCACTGGCAAGGCATTGTGAGAGACAGCCCAGGCTGGAGAGTTAAGGGAGCACAGTGGTCCCACAGTCCCAGGCTGCACTCCAGGGATCCCGTCACAGAGGTTTTGTGTGCACACTGAGAAAGCAATTTATGATAACTGAAAGCCACGGTCAGTTCTTGAATGCCCTACAAAGAACAGCAGCACCACTGACAGTGAGTGCAAAAAATACCATTTTCCCTCACTCCAAGTACATTGTTATAAAATAAAAAAACACTTTGGGGAGTTACAGAGAAGTCTTTTTTGTTGTTCTTTTGGAGACTGAGACCTCCACTCCTATGTTGAGAACCTTTAGGATGTCAATGTAGAAATGATAAGGATAATTGGCTACTTATCTTTGTTCAGATATACTAAGTCTGCATAGTGGTTAAGTGTCTTTCTCTTCCATCACATGCTCATCACCAGATGTTGCACTAGTACTCTGAATATTAACTGATACAATCATTCCAGGTCTTTTCAGTATTGATATGAGGCATGGATTATAAATTCAAGAAAGAGATTTAGCTATTCGCCTTTGAGATGAAGTCTTATTAAAACTATTAAATATATTTTACACACATGCCGAGTGCTAGTGTATTTTCAGGCCATAAAATAGAATTACGAGCAGTAGCTGGAAGAAAAGTGTGCAGTAGTTCTTTAAGTGCTATGATAAAAAATCCATACTTTTTTATTTACATAAAACCAAAATAATTGGGATATTAGGCACAAAGCAATATCCAGCTTAGATATTATCAGGTAATATTGAGAGGTGTGAACAGACACCTTTCTGAACAGGAAGAAAGTTTATAGTGATAAGAAAAGGAAAAATTGTTTCTGTACTTTGTTCAGACATCATGATCTGATCTACAGAGCTAAAGAGGAAAAGATATAAAGGACAGAAGTTACCAACAGTAATGATGGGGAAGAGTGTAATTTATCCTTCAAACAAGAGATTATATATTATGTGCTACTTCAGAACCGTATATGTTTGTTTAGCTAAAAAATAATTTGTATATAAACTGTAACAATGATGGGTATGATGAATAAATGGATTTCAAGATTAAACCTGTGTTATGGAGAAAAATATTCATAAATGTTTTTAATTCCTCAGGGTCTTCAAGGTATTCCAGGACTCCCTGGTCTAACAGGACCTAATGGACTTTCTGTAAGTATTTGATATAATCTATGATTTAATCTATTCATTTGGAGTTTACAATAACTGTCTAATGAACCTGTTGTACTCAATGTCAAGATGTAATGAAAAGGAGACTCGGTTGAGCCAAATGTTAAAGAAGCTAAATCCAATAATCCAGTACTAATTGAAAATTAAAGAGTTATTTTGGGAGTAATGCTTTAGCTTACGGAAAGATGAGATAATTTAATATGAATTGGTGACTCCAGAGATTTAACTTTCACTTAAATAATAGCTTCATATTGGTTCTTCATATTTCTAGCCTGTTCTTTTCTCTGTGGTGCTAATAAAGAGCCAGAGTTTGCCTTCAGTTGACTTCTGGGGAGTTGAATGAATGTCATTGTAAGAGTAACGGAAGTTGGCCCAAGTAGTTTTGTAGAAACAAGTTATGTTGTGAGTTCAAATTCCTGAAAATGTTGCCATTGTCAGAACCATTATTGTGTATATAATTTATAATATGTTTCTTGGTGATATTATCAGGAAGTCTATACACAAAATTGATTTGAACGATGTAATAACTTTCAGATAATTATGCATCTGAACCCAAATTATTGGTATAATGTTAGTGATAAATTCTAATAATAATTCTATTTGAACACTCTGAAAACACTGAATCCTGAAACTTAGTAATTATAAAGTGTGACTCTAAATTGGCTATTTATATAGAAAGCCAGTGAGCCACATTTGTAAAGCAATGATAGAAAATGTTATATCTTTTCCATACCCTTAGGAAATATGATTACATTTTACTTCCTATTTAAAAGATGCAGATCACATTGTTTATTCTGCTTATTTTTAATTTCCTGACTGCTTGCAGTACTTAAGTTAAGCTTTCTTTCAAAAACTATAACACATTTAGCAAAGCATAATGGGTAATTATGTAAATTGCCATTTAAGCAGCAAGGCTAAATTCTTAGCAGTATCAAAAGGTACCAATTAAGGTCACTACATTTAGTCTGCCAAGGTGAAAATGCAACCACAAACACAAGTTTTACCCTTCATAGGGCTTATCAGTAGTATGCAGCTGTTGTATCAGCCAGAAGAAATATATAAGCCTAGAGGAGAGACTTAATTAAGTTGAAATGACCTTCAAAAAGTGTGAGTTTTAATAACTTAATTGCAATGCAGAACACCTTGTTGTACTGTTTCATCACTAGTATGAACCAATCCTATGTGTTTCAGGGAGCAGTAGGAAGACCTGGACATCCCGGTCCAGTTGGGGCAAAAGGAGAAAAGGTATTGAACATTATTCTTTATTTCAGTTCCAGTGAAGTCTATGAAGAATTCTCTAGTTCCTTTCCTCACTTATGGTTTTCTTGACACACCAGAAACTGAGCATGACTACCCACGGAGTCAAAAGGCTGTATGGTACAAACAGGAATTGAACAGACAATATTGCTACCCATTTTTGACCCAAGTGGTTAGCCAAAATTTGTGGTCCTACAAGGTTGTTTCTGTTAAGAGGAGAAATTGATGTTGGAGCCAGGTATTTCTATGATGCAATCCTGTTTGTCTATGAAGATGTACACCGCCTCTTTCAGCCAGCTCTCCTGTCTCCTTGGTTTTATGCTCCTCTTTTTATGTCTGTTTCTAATGTTTCTTGCTGTTTCCCTCTGTTACACACACACACACACACACACTGCTCCAGTCCAGTCAGTCTTCCACCCCTGATAAGAGCACAATGGAACCCTTCTTGAGCCACATGTCTAACTCCTACCTGAGCCTGGCATGTGGCTTTTTTTTTAGTGGAGGTCCATATTGTTTCAGAGCTCAATGTTTATATTTATTCTGAATGATGAATTTGAAAATTTCCTCTAACAACACAATAGCAGCAGCAAAGAAAGGAACTCACCTTCCTCCTCCCAGTCACTTAAAACAAAATTAAATGCAAGAAACTTCCTTGTTAACTCAGTACACAGGTTTACTCATAAAAGGTCTGGTAAAGCAAAGTTCCAATAATAACTAACTCAGACTCAGGACACACATTTTCTGTTCTTGGATTTCTGGTTGAGGCTAGCTGGGTGGGATTCCAAGCTCTTTGGAGGACAGGATCATAATTCAAAATGATCTTGATAAATTAGAGAAAGAGTCTGAAATCAGTAAGACAAAATTCAGTAAAAAACAAGTGCAAACTTCTGCACTTAGGAAGGAAAAATCAAATGCACAAATACAAAATAACTGGCTACTGCAGAACAGAATCTGGGGGTTATACAAGATCACAAATTGAATATGAACCAACAATGTCATGGTGTTGTAAAAAAGGCAAATGTTATTCTGGGATGTATTCACAGGAGTGTCATACCTAAGACATGGGGGAGTAATTGTTTCATTCTACTTGGAACTGGTTAGAGCTCAGCCGAAGTAGTGTCCAGTTTGGAGCACATAATCTAAGAAAGATGTGGATAAATTGGAGAGAGACCAGAAGAGAGAAACAAAAAATGATGATAGGTTAAGATGATAAGAAAACCTGATCATGAGGAAAGGTTAAAAGAATTGGGCATGTTTAGTCTACAGAAGAGAAGTCTGATGCGGGGGACATAAGTCTTCAAATGTGTGAAAGGTTGTTGTAAAGAGGACAGTGATCTACTGTGTCCACAGAGGGTAGAACAGTTAACTGGCTTGGTTTGCAGCAAGGGAGATTTAGGTTATATATTAGGGAAATGTTTCTAACTATAAGGATAGTTAAACACTGGAATAGGTTACCAAGGAAGGTTTTGGAATCCCCATCATTGCAGGTTTTCAGAACAGGTTAGACAAACACCTGAGTGTCCAAAGATTTAATAACTATGGTAAGTGCACTATATAGATCATCCAAAACAGTGATTCGAGCATGTTTGAGCAACAAGCCCCTTTGAAGCCCCTTTGAAGTAACAAGCCCCTTTGAAGTAATAATCAGACTGCATCAGGGTTGACCCTCAGTCTGCTGCTGTGTATCATATTGATGGACTACATCAGCAGAAAGATCTTAATGGGGAAAAGGTCACAAGTTGCTATATGCAGACAAAATAGCAATATGGATGTTCTCAAAAGAAGACCTTGGGGAAATAATAAATCAGTGATTTGACCAGCTAAGCAGGCCTGGGATGAAAATGAACATGACTAAGACTGAGGTCATGTAGGTCAGTAGAGGTGCCACAGGAAACTGGATATAGAGTTTAATGGAATACAGCTACACCAAACTGACCAGTTTAAGAACCTTAGTGGCTGGGTTACAGAAGACAGTGATATAGTATATCAGATACAGTTCAAACTAGAGAATGCTGGAAGAATGAGGAATAACATGGCAGGTTTTGTATGACAAGCATATGCCATTTACAGAACACGGGTGCATCCAGCAATGTTGTATGGCACAGAAGCATGGTCACTAAAGAAATGGTATCTTCAATACCTACAGGTTTTTGAGATGAGATGCCTTCAGTGTATATAGAGTTCGAAAAGACAGATTTCAAAATGAAAGCATTAGAATGGAAGTCAGGTCTGTGATGTAGCTGACAAAATCCAGGAAGCATGACTTCACTGTTTGGACACATACAGAGGATGAATGAAGAGGACCTGGTGAAGATAGCATGGCAGGAGAAGATGGTAGGAAAGAGACTCCAAGGAAAGCCGAGGAAGTGATGGGTGGAATGCATCAAAGAAAATGGTAAGCAGGTGGACATTAATTCAGCCTGAGACAGATGAACATCCTGTTTGCATGACATCCTGATGCCAGATGATGGAATTAGGGGAAGGAGAAGAGGAAGAAGTTAGACGAACACCTGTCAGTGATGGTGTGATAGTTCTCGGGGTATCTAGGACTGTGAGTCACCTTGTTACCCCCTCGCCTCCAGCAAGGAAAGACTTGTTTGTGCTTAACTGGGTGTCAGCTCCCTGATACCACCAGCCTTTTTGTCATCCAGTTTCCTCTGAACAATGCCAACCCTACTTTGTCTGGCAAATTAACAACAGATGTGTCCCAGTCCCCAAGCTCCTTTGATGCATTCCCCTATAGTATCCAGCACTTTATTCATGGAACACTTGCAGGAATACCAGCTTGTATAATTCAACTCAGGATTCTCACCTTGCTTAATACCACAGCACTGAGATATATTTATAGGGAAAACAATATGATTCAAGAGATAGTGAGTAAGGATAATGGAAGCAAAAGGTTACATAAAAACGAAAATCATAACACACTTTCTAGAGACTAAACTTGCCTTAGTAGGCTAATCTTCTGTCTGAAGAAGCATTTCAACCAAGGCTGGTTGAGATACCATTTTCATGAATGTAAATTTACTGCCCATTTACTTCCTAAGTGCAAGATGACAGGCTGTCTTCTATGTTCCCATAATATAGTCCAGCAGACCTTTGAAATGTATCTCAAGGTATTCCTGTTGTGTGCTCTTCTGTGTTGTCTTTGTATCTCTCTGTTGACTTTGTATGTAATGTTCCACCATTGTGTCAGCTTACAATGCTTAATTTACAGGCCAACAAGGAGACTGGAGAATAAACATCTTTTGTCTGTCAGGACCACTTTTTTTCCTCCACCTCTGCTGTGATACAGAATCTAAGAACATATTTTCAATTTACATATATAACTACTCACCTAATAGGTGGAGTTATACGTTCACAACTATATTACCAACGAGTATGACACTGGCTTTCATTTAAGGCTTCACACAACTATATTTGGTGAACCAGAATGTACATACCAGAATCAGAATATTCTTGTAACACACTTGCCAGTTGGCACTGAGGGTTTATGGGTCACAGATCATCTAGGTGTACTAGGTCCTGTCTCAGCGTGGGATAGATGGTCTTCTCACGGTCTCTTCCAGCCCTGCATTTCCATGATTCTGTGTTTTTATTGACTCGGTATAGTGACATTACCAGAAGAACTGACTTCCATGGACAGTGCTTCATGTCATAACATAAAAACGTAGCAGCCCACACTTGTTCAGAGTGCCCACTAGTATGTAAATTGTTTGGGGAGCCTGCTCACATGTATCCCATTTCAGTCCATGTCAGCCCAACAGGCAACAGATATAACCTACCCAAAGTTAGACCATCATCACAATTCACTACAAAAAGTGATGAATTCATTCTTTCTGTCATATTTCAATGATAGGTTTGTTCTTGTTTTGTTCTGGGTTTTTTGTTTTGTTTTGTTTTTGTCTAAGTAATGGTTGTTTCTTTATAACTTAATCCATAAACTGGAGATTATGTTCAACAAAGTGGTTTATGATTTATGAAAATTATTCTGAACTTTTATTTTCTAAATTTTGTTTATTGCTATGAAGTTTATCTTTCTCGCTGCCTTTTCTCCCAATAATATGAGGCATATATTGTATTCAGTTACTCAAATCACTCTAGATTACAAGTAAAACTACTATGTTAAAATTTCTATAAGGAAATCTATTGAAAATAATCAGTGTCATAGGGCTAAGACTCTAGATCTAATATAAAGATATTATTTTCATATCTGCTCACTCATTTGTTTGTTTGTTTATGTTATTTTACTTAGGGGATTAAGATGAAACTAGAGAGAGGGGAGGCCAAATTAACCTCTTATATAGCTGTACTTATCCAAAAAAGGAGAAGGAGGAGGGGTCATATAGATTGTATTTCTTGTTTATTATCATTGTGCTAGGTATTACATCAGTTTCAGTAAATGAAATGTATGAATCTTATATTGTCATAGGGTAATGAGGGTTCTCCTGGAAAGCCTGGATCACCTGGACCTCCAGTAAGTCATTTGTTTCATATTCTGAATAATATATTTTGATAATTTACCTAAGGATGTCGTGGATTCTCCAAGTCTTTGAATCAACATTGGATGTCTATCTAAATCTAAAAGATATGCTATAGCTCAAGCAGAAGCATATGGACTTGATCCAAGAGACATTTGGGCAGTCTTGCACAGGGTGACTGACTAGTCCAATCTGAAATTTGCACGCTCTTTGGCAGTTAGGTATCAGAGGGGTAGCCATGTTAGTCTGGATCTGTAAAAAGCAACGTTGTTTTTTACATGATCATAATAGACCCTTTTGGCCCAAGCTCCTATTGACATCAGTAGCCAAGATTTCACCCTATGAATCTCTGAAAATAATATGAGTACTTTTTCTGTAAAGCACTCTTCATAAAATATGTCTTTTTAAAAATACAAAATACAGTAAAATACAAAATGCTTTAAGAATATAACAGGCAGGCATGGAGAAAATATACCAAAACAATATGAGGTTTGAGGGGATAGATTCTTCTTTTATAAACCTAGAGTCAGGGTGCAGGCCACCTGTTCAGGTTGCACATGGCATCTTGTACAGCCAGTGGGTTGTAGTAGTATCTGACTGCATGACCATTCCCTATTCTGCCCCTTTTTCATTCCCCCCATCCACAACTGTGACTATTCTGCGGCAGCCTACTGGTTTCACCAATAAAGTATATGAAAGTTAAAGTAAAATAAAACCAGCCATATTTATTTACATTCATTTGTTTTGCATGATAAAGTCACATTTTAAAGTCTTCTGAACTCAATACATTTCTCTTTCGTACTGAAAACACATTGTAGTTCAAGTGCAAATTGATTTGGGGATGGAAAAGGTGCGTGTCATCTTTGGTCTTCACTTTGTCATTCTCCCTTTTCTTATGCATACATTTTATAAATCTCCATCTATGAAAAAAGATTACATCCGTATATTCTTCCTTCACCTTAAATATCCCGTGAATAGATTTTGAAAAAATATAACTCTCTTTTCAGAAGCAAGAGTTTCATCCATTCGTATCTTGAATACACTTGAGTTAACTTGTGCTTTTTGTGCTTTGGCGGTCAACAGGCTGTAAACATTTAGCATAAACTGGTAGTTCAGCTATTGAATTTTATTGAATTCATAATGTTTCTTCTGAATTTATTAGTGTCTCATCTGTCAAATCTGAGCATTAATTCAAAGCTATAGTATAAGCCTCTATACTCTTGAAGTACTTGAAGCCTGACTCAAATGCTTTGCAGTTTTCATTTAAAATGTAACTTTTTAAGGTGATAAAAAATGAAATGTACAATACCTTGAATTCCTTTACCTTCATTTGGCCAGTCACGTAAATGGTTTGGCAATTTTATTTAATAAAAATTATACAGTTACCTTAAGATTCATGAGCCTTCATTTTTATAAGCTGATAAAAAGCCCAATCCTCCATTCATCATACATCCCAAACTCTTGACTGACTTCACTGGAGTTTTTGCAGGACAGACCTGTCACAGTTCGGGGCAGTTGCACCTATATTCCCTCTCTAGGGTCCCACAAGGGCACCCACTCATAGGCTTTCAGCTGCCTAGCGCCACCACTCTGGGTGTAGACTCCCTGTAGGGAGAGACTGTAGGTCTCTCTCCCTTCTAAGCATGGTAATTCCAGGCTCCCTGCCTACACAGTATTCCCCAGGAAAGTCAGGCTGCCTAAACAGGCCTGCTTTACTTTTCTCCTCAGAGATGGTAAACAGGGTAATTGCCACAATTAAGTTGCCACATAGCTCTTTCTAAGCAAGTACATTTATTTTAAGGAAAAGCGTTACAGAGAAAACATGTTAACAATAAAAGAACCTACTTACGTGCCAATAAACATACGAGAGATCACCCCCTGACTGTGGCCAGTGAATCGTCCTTTGCACCCCACCAAGGGTTTATTCTGTGGTCACAACTTCATAACAGCAGTTAGCTCAGAACAAACACAAAGACTAGGCCATGCCTTCCAAGGATTGGGGCCCCCTTTGGACCGAAGGTTCTGTCCATTTGTTGGATCAGAAAGAATGCACTGAATGCACTTTTCTTTGTTGGCCCCTGAAGAATCCAATTTGAACCAGTATTTGAGAACCTCTTTCCAGGGTGGTAGCCCTCTGGAGGTGTTACAACCTGAGTGAATTTGCCTAACCACCCCCGACTCCTCTTAGTTCCCGGAGAGCTGAGGCCCCCCTCCTCCATGGAATTACACACAGTCCCTGACCTACAAAGATAATAAACTGAATTCAATAAGGTTTGTCCAGGATATTGCAGGTAGTTGCCATATCTGTCACAAGACCCATTAACAGAAATGGTACTTTGGCTTTGTTGTTTACTAACAATTCGAAGGATGAAAGGCTGTTTTTCCATTGATTTCACCTTCATAGTTGTGAAATTTTTTAAAATATTTTCTGAATATTTTCCTATTTTAAGGGTATGCCTTACAATGAAAGGAATGGAATGAGCAGCTTATATAAGCTACAGGTATTTTTCTTTATTAAATAATTTAACATTTTTTTCCTGATTACTGCCTTATGAAACAAATGAAAATTGTTTTCTTTCCCCAGGGAGGTGTAAGTGTTGCTACTTATCCTGGTCCGCCGGGCCCTCCTGTAAGTATTTAATAGATATTATCTGTAATATTTAGTTTAAAACATTTACAGAAAGCTTCATATCTTGCATGCAACTTGTTTGTTGGGTAACAGAAAACTTTACATTTGAAAAATAACAATAAACAATTCAAATAGGATGTGACTGATACACGTTAATAATAAAACACACATTTCGTAAATATGTGTAATAAACAGCTTAGCAGACACTGGGAGAATGACTAAAATTTCAATATAAATATTGATAATTACAACCCTAGATTTTGCTGAATAGTACTTTAAAAAATGCCGTACCCTGATTAAAATTAATGGGATTACTCCTTTGAGTAAGTGCAGTTTAACATGAATATAGGTTGCAGAACTGGGCCCAAAAATAATTTGATCTTGGACTATATATTGCAGTAATGTAATAATTCTTAAAACATATAGTGCACTTTTTATCTTTAGAGGCAGTGTTGTTTAGTAGTGCATTAAATTTGGTGCTGAAAATAAGGAACTCATTAATTCTAGTCTAGTGCTGTCACTGACTTGCTGCATAGCTTTGGACAAGTCTCTTAATTTCTCTGCCTCCGTTTCCCCATCTGTCTACCCTACCTCTCTGGACGATGAGGGATGTGGGAATCATATGGACTGAATGTATCCCTCCCCTCAATTTTCATGAATTCCATAGGTGCTGCTGTCATCCTGGCTGAGAGCTCTGAAAGAGATCTGTCAGGCAGCGGTAACCTCTGAGCTATTCTGCCCCTTTGCATTCCTGTGCGTCTAAGGTGGACTCTGTCTGCCCCTCTTACACATACACTTGGACTGTGGAGCCAGAGAGCCACATGGTTAGTGCCTTTGTGATGTTATAGCCATAGGCAGACTCCACCCCTGGCCTTAATCATTTTGGCAGCTGTATAAACCCTTTGTGACCACTAATGAGGCACTGCTTTCCCCCTTGTGATATCATTTGCACTTCGTGGCATAGAATCAAGCCAGGCCACAGAGATACGCCCTGCTCTGCACTATAGAATAACACACACTAGGATTTGACCCAAATTTAACAAAATAAGATTCCTGCTAGTAGTGATTCTGAATACACTACTCTACCGTTTTTTTATAATTGTTATATATTTTTATTATGGTAGTGTTAAAGACACCACATTCTTGTCTAATTGTGTTCTGTTATTTTCTAATACCTTTGTTAATCATTCTTTGCAGGGTCCAAAAGGTGATCCTGGCACAATGGTATGTATATTTTATTGGAATGTGTCATTTCAGTCATACTGACAAGTGTGTCTTCATGAGTTGGAAGGTGGGGATGATGAGGAGAAGGTGTTGGAGGACTACTAGGGAACTGAGGACTTCATAGGTCATCAGAAGAGTCCTCCCTAAAGCTCAAAGTATGGTCCTAGCCATGTGAGTGGGACAGTCCAGGAAGTTGAGCAGGAAGTTACTCTATCAATACATTTAAGAAAACTTGTTTTATAACCAAGGCTAGAGAAATGTACAGCTCCAGGTTAATAGATTTCTTTTTACAGTTGTTAATATTATGTTCAGTGATACATTATATAAACTGCCTGTGGATTTTGTTCTCTGTTTAGTAATCTATAGAGGCATTGAAGTCTGAAGAATTTGTATTATTTCAAGAGATTAAATCACTACTTGAAGTATGCCCCGTAGAAATAAAGATGGAAAATGTTTTAATTTTGAGCCCAATGCAGTAACACGTAAAGTTGAAATTGCTCATCGGGGGTAATCACATTGTACCAGCGTTTAGCAACCAGAAGACTATGTTTTCTTAAGGAACAGCGTAATGAGGGATTAATGCTCAAAAGTAATTAGAATATGATCAGGCTGTCTGTAGCTGCCAAGAAGTTGATGATAATTGGAGCCACAGTACATCTCAATTGTATAGCTTCACATTCAAAACCTATCTTAATAAAGCCGATTCACTGAATGCTTTGCTGTTTCTCCTCAAAGATTGCAGTGTTCCCTTTTCACAAAACCTTTATATTTCATATATTTACATTTTTGGAACAAATAGAAAAGCTTTGCAATGCCCAGGTTTTGGTAGATATTGTTTGTACTTTGACACCATGAAATATTTTTTCAGTTTTAATATGACATTTTTAAAGAGCCCGTAGGAAGCAAGTAGCTCCCAAATAAGTTACATACATTTGTAATAACTGCCAAAGAGCGTGCAAATTTCAGATTGGACTAGTCAGTCACATGAGACATTGAAAACCATCTACATCATAGGCTGTAATTCCCACCATCTCTCGCAGAGGAAAGGATGCCAATTTATTTAACATAATGCAGTGGGTGCCATTAAACCTAGACATTTACCACTCACAGTAGTTAAATCTACCACAGTCTAAGGCAGTGGTTCCCAAACTTGTTCCGCAGCTTTTGCAGGGAAAGCTCCTGGCAGGCCGGGCCAATTTGTTTACCTGCCGCGTCCGCGGGTTCGGCTGATCGCGGCTCCCAAGGGCCACGGTTCGCTGCTCCAGGTCAATGGGAGTTGCTGGAAGTGGCAGCCAGTACATCCCTCGGCCTGTGGTGCTTCCAGCAGCTCCCATTGGCCTGGAGCAGCGAACCGCAGTCACTGAGAGACGCGTTCGGCCGAACCTGAGGACGCGGCAGCTAAACAGATCGGCCCAGCCCGCCAGGGTATTTCCCTGCACAAGCGGTGGAACAAGTTTGGGAACCACTGGTCTAAGGAATGCCACAAATTCCATGGTCCTGGGGGACAAAGCAGCACAAACCCACATTTACAGGACTGCACCGTTGCAGTAAAGGAGGCAAAATGACCCTTTCACAATCAACATGGCAGAATCATGGCCAGCAGAGCTATTTTGCTTAGTGAACCAGCTAGTCAACCCAGACTGCCTAGCCCAGACACAAGATCCCAGCATCAACTGCTGTGAAGAGCTATCAGCATCCTTCACTGAAAAGTTCAATAGAATGTGTACAGAGCCCAACAGGAAAGATTAAAAAGGGAAATGCTTTGAAAAGCTGGACAAGATGTTTTCTATGCCTTCCATCGAAGCCATACATGTGTCACAATGGTGTGAAGCCTCGGGATCTACTTTTACTCCTTATTAAACTTGGATGATGAGGTATAGTCAGTTTCCAAAAATACCATCTTGCACCTCCAGCTTGCTAGGAAATGTCCCTTCCTTCCATATGAGGACCTGACCATGGTGATCCATGCATTTGTCACCACCAGGTTGGATTAACATAACTCATTGTATTTAAAGCTGAATGTGAAGATTATGCAACGACTGCCTACCTTCTCCATATCTCTGGTCACTTAGAACACATTACGCCTGTGCACAAGTCCTTCCACTGGACAGACTCAAGTCAGCTTCTGATGACGGTTTAAGGTTTTGGTCCTCATTTTCAAAGCAATTAATGGATGAAGCCCCAGCTACATCAAAGACCAAATTTTGATATATGAACCCACGTGATATCTGCGCTCCTCTAGTACAGTGCAGGTTACAAAGTGCAGGATGAAATATGTGAAAGCTAGGAACAAAGCATTCTCTGTCGAGGGGCTCTTGGTAGGGAACAGTCTTTCAGAAGAGATTGGGCAAATCCAGAGTCTCAGCATCTTTAGAAAAAAGCCTTTCCACCATGGGTAATACTTGGAATTTGAACAACTCTTCTATTCCTAAACAACTCTCAAGCCCCTAAATCCTCAGAAAATCTCTCTATCCCAGAGTTCTGACCCCATTAAAGGGAGAAGTTACAGAGATGCCATGAAATCCCGTTGGGATTTTGTTATTGATTTTACATGTAAAGCACTCAGATACTATGGTGATGGGCAGTAGTACAAAACTCCAAGATAGCTAAATAAATAGCTTGTTATGGTAAATGTCCCTTTTTTTTTTTTTTTTTTTTTTTGGACACTCACTATTGTCTGTAAAGCTGCATTACTGTTGAGTAGTTGCTACATCATCTCACTCATTTTCTGGCTTTTCTTCCAAAGCTCATAGACTTAATGCTGGAGTGCTCCTGATCTACACATCCCTAGGGAGAACAGGCTTTACTTAGCTAACAGAGTTTTGCTCTGAAGCCTCTAGATGTATCTTTTTTACAGTCAAAAGGAGAATTCTAGAGTAACCTTGCAACCCATGTTACTTCTCTAATTGACAAGATATATTCAGACCGCTCACTTTATTGACTGAAAGTGGTTTAGTGCTGACCTTGACCAAGTAGATAACCAGAGGGGATTCTCTCTGATTAGGTTTTTAATCATAATTGAAACGATTAATCAGAAAATAAACACGTACTTGTTCTGGGAATAGTTCTAATTCTCAGGTCTTGAAAACAACACATAGCAAAAGCTGTTCACTCAAAGTAAATACAATATTTAGCTGATTGTTAAATAATCTCAAGTTGAATGCTTTGCTTTTATATGCTATATTACAATTTTTATATGTCATTCAGAATGCAGAATTATTAATCTAAGCAACACTTTAAAAAAAACAGGGAGAACCAGGTCCAATGGGACTACCTGGACTGGAGGGATTTCCAGGAGAAAAGGTAAGACTTTATTAAAGAAAAATATCCTCTCTTCTTTTCAATTGGTATTGTTGTTTCTTTTGTATATCTACAGTGTTTATTGGCAGGGAAATGTTTCTTTCATTTAAGAGGCTGTTCACGTGTTGATGGTGTCTATCTGAAGCAGAATGTTTCATGAAAGATTGGGTCTGCATATGTAGAAATGTTGCATGCCTACTGTATTTTCATTTTCTGTTTAAATCTAGGTCTAAATAATGCAATTAAATCAATGTAAAATTCCATTTTTTCAGGAATAACAAGTTGTGTGTAATCAACCTTCCATCCTTTACCAGTCATTCATTCTATTCCATTAGTATTAGAACAGCCACTTTGATTTTACTAAACAAGCTACTTCCTTGATTAATGCTGATTAGAAGTGCAAAGCACTCCTTAGCAGAAGACACGAACCCTTTGATATGCCCCTAGGTATGTTCACTGGTTTTTATTCCCCTTGACCAAACATCATCTTCCTCATCTAATCTAGTTATGCTGTCCATTATAAATGCTTTTCTGAGGCAAAGATCCCACCTGATAGTGCTATAGTCTAGTACTGTAACCCTCAGACTGACTGCATGCTAATTTAAATGAGACTAAAAATCTAAGCAAAGTGGACCTAATCCAGAAGATGCTGAGAACCTGCAACTTCCAGTGTGGCCAGTCCTGCTTCCAATGAAGCTAAAGGCAACTCTCTTGCCTTGTAGGATTTGACCAGCTATTTTTAAATATGTGGATTGTAATCATTTTTGTTTTGCACTTCTTATGTTATAATGAGTCTGTATCATAGAATCATAGAATATTAGGGTTGGGAGGGACCTCAGGAGGTCATCTAGTCCAACCCCCTACCCAAAGCATGACCAATCCCCAACTAAATCATCCCAGCAAAGGCTTTGTCAAGCCTGACCTTAAAAACCTCTAAGGAAGGAGATTCCACCACCTCTCTAGGTAACCCATTCCAGGGCTTCACCACCCTCCTAGTGAAAAAGTTTTTCCTAATATTCAACCTAACCCCCGCCCCCCCCCCACTGCAACTTGAGACCATTACTCCTTGTTTTGTCATCTGCTACCACTGAGAACAGTCTAGATCCATTCCCTTTGAAACCCCCTTTCAGGTAGTTGGAAGCAGCTATCAAATCCCCCCTCATTCTTCTCTTCTGCAGACTAAACAATCCCAGTTCCCTCAGCCTCTCCTCATAAGTCATGTGCTCCAGCCTCCTAATAATTTTTGTTGCCCTCTGCTGGACTCTTTCCAATCTTTCACGTCCCTCGATCTTATGGCAATGCCTCTACTTATACAGCTCAAAATGCCATTAGCCTTGTTGGCAACAAGGACACACTGTTGACTCATATCCAGCTTCTCGACCAGTGTAACCCCTTCGTCCTTTTCTGCAAAACTGTTGCCTAGCCATTTGGTCCCTAGTCTGTAGCAGTGCATTGGACTCTGCACTTGTCCTTGTTGAACATCATCAGATTTCTTTTGGCCCAATCCTCTAATTTGTCTGGGTCCCTCTGTATCCTATCCCTACCCTCCAACATATCTATCACTCCTCCCAGTTTAGTGTCATCTGCAAACTTGCTGAGGGTGCAGTCCACGCCATCCTCCAGATCATTAATGAATCATTATGTATAATGATAATCATAATGAATCATTATGTAGTCCCTTCTGGAGAACATCTGATCCCAAAGCATGGTAGAGTCCATTTGCTCCTCCTTCCGGCTTTGTGTCCCAGTTTAGGACCAATGAGCACTGGGTTCTCTGGAATTCATGGACTGATGGCAGGTCTCAGCCCTTAACTTGCTAGTCACTGAAGCTAAACTGCATTCTCAGTACACAGCTAGTGGCCTGGTGAATAACTTCATATGCAACCCTTGTGACTTCTAGGACATTACAAATTAAAAGCAACTGTAGACCAACCAAGTTTAAAAAGGAATAAACACATTATTAAGAGAAAGGATATGATTAATTTAGAAGACAGGAATTAGGTAAAGGGAAAAGGCAAGGAAACTGATTAATGAATGAACAGATTAAACCCCACAACCACAATCAAACCCTTCCTGAAATAAAGATATTCTTCTAATAAGCCAATACAGTTAAAATCCCACCTAGACTATACAAATAAATAGGTGTGATCCCAGAGTCTGCCTGCAGGTCCCAGGTGGCTAGTGTGAATGCTGTTGTTGTGTTGGAGCTCTGTAGGGCTGACAGAACAGAGGTAAGTTGTGCAGTGAAATAATCATGTGGCAGGCTTGACCACCACATATGTGCAGTGTAGTGTCACCCACCCCTTTGATTCCAGGTGAGTTTTTAATAGGCTATGCACCCACAAACCAGGGCTTTCCTTACCCCTGGCACCCCTTTCTATCTATCTAGGTGATGTATCCCAAGTATTCATTGTTAAAGATTCAAGGCAGATCCCTCATTGGGTGGAGCAGATCCCAGGTGGCTCCAACCCTGGCCTTCCCTTGTTTTACAGGGCAAGAGAGGCCTAATGGGTGAGGCTGGCAAACAATCTTCTCCCTATGAATTCTTCTTTCCCTCTTGGGTTTTGCTTGGTTATTGGTTGGGTGGAAGAAGTGGTTTTGTTTCACAGACACCTAGGGGAGATGGAACATCCTCTGGGAAACTGGGTGTTTCCTATTGGCCAGGCACTTGTGGCTGACAGGAAAACTGGAAGTTTTTTTGCCTGCTCTACAGAGAGGTCTATCTCATACCCTTGCTAACAGCCAGTACCCAACCACTGACTCCCATCACTTAAGCACAGTGCCTGTCCATGAGCAGGACATGGATGGGCAGCCTCCGCCATTTGGAAGTGGTTGTAGCCTCCAGGTGGCTGCCCGAGCATTTCAGTCAGGCCTCTAGCCTGGTGACTCCTCTTCTCTATCCCAATCCCTGGTGCTGGTTGTGGTCTCATTCACATGCTAAGACAAGCTGTTTCAGTTGCTGCGGTCTCAGTCTCTGCACTACACTCCATCTGTGAGAGCTCCTGGGAGCTGCCTTTCTGAAGCCCCCAAAATGTCAAGAGGCTACATGTATTTTATCTGTGGTCTGCACCAAATGAAATGCCCAAAAGACTTTGAGACGTAGCATCTAGTTAATGTCAATCTCTACTGTAATATGTTATTCATGCATTTTTGATCTGAGGGTCTCAAAACTCGTTAAAGACAATTCATTTGTTCACACAGTACCTTGTAATGTAGTTGTGTTAGTTATTACCATCATCGACCCTATTTTATATATGTTGAAACTGAGGCACCCTGAATCAAAGAAAAAATCTATAGTAAAGGCAGTAGTAGAACTAAGAATCCCTAATGCTCTTAGACTCCCTTCCTGTGTAATAGCAGGACCCTGCATAAAGCTATAATGTTGGTATTAGTGCCAGCTATTTTAAGGTGACATGAAAGAAAAAGATGGTGATACAATACTGAATTATACTTTGTTAATTATGGTCACTGCCATGAGTATAAATGAGGGTTATTTGGAGATCTATATGTTGGTCAGATACTTGATCCTGGTCCATTTTAAAGCATTTTTAACATTAACTTTCACCTGAATATCCCTTTGACATAGGGCAAATACACATGACATTACAGACAGGGAACTAAAACACAAAGGGTTATGTGACTTACTCAATGCCAAAAAGAGTCAATAGCAGAACTAAATATAAGAATTCAAACAATCCTGCCTCTCCCATTTTAATCATATCTTCATTAACTAATACTGTTTGAAGACTCCGTGTTCTCATTTGTTGGAAATATTACAATGCAGTGGTATCTTTTCCATAGGGAGATCAGGGACCTGCTGGTTCACCAGGAGCACCAGGGTTACCAGTGAGTATGTTCATGAAAGAAACAGCTTATTTCTTGGGAAAAGTTGAAAAAAATGCCAAAGCATAAAAGATGCTCATCCACACTACTCATTACTATTTGTGGAGTAATGTTTGCTAGAAATTTTATAGACATGTATCAAGATGAACTCCTTGACCTACAGAGTTTCCAATGTTAATAACATCAAAGGATACCCTTTTTAATAAAATGACAGCAGAGAATGAGATAAATGTGTGATACAGGTCTGAATTGAAGGCTGCTTTTATATATACTGTGTCAAAACAGCATACAAGATTGTTCTGAATCTCCTCAGTTTAGGCAAATGAAGAAGCCATTTTATTTATTCTTGGAGATAAAAAAGCCTCTGAACATATATCTAATATGTTGACACTAGGAGATGTCTCTGAAAGGCATTTAAGCTCACAGGGGCAGCCAGAAATTTTGTTGTAGGTAAAGATAAATGCAACTAGAAACTTAAACTATAAACTTTAGTTGTTCATTTTAATTGTTCATTTCTTTTCCTACATGAAATAAATGCAACTTTTCTTTAGATTGCAATTTCAGTTCACTTAAAAAGATATCCTCAGTTTTTCAGCAGGCAGTATGATAACAGCAATCAGTTTATGCAAATAAACTCATTACTATTACATTTGGGAAGCTCCCAACCAGCTCAGGAACTGCTTTTTAATTATGAATGTGTGTCATGAATTTAAAAAGGTAGTCAATATCTCTACATTCAGTTTCCATTAGCCACTGTTCCAATAAGAGAAGAACACCAAGATTAAGCCGTTCAATTTAATTACGGTCCTGTAAAATAAGTAAAAAGTGTACATCCAAAAGAAAGGAAAGAAGAGAGAAGTCATTTATCTGAGTCTCAGAGATAGCATAAGAGCTTCAAGGCATGTTGCTGTAGAATCAGAATGTATCAAATGTTGGACATTATGAATCCAATAGTGCAGTAGCAAATTAGATTAATCATAAATGAAGCTACAATTTAATCAGAGCTATTTTTAGTAAAAGTCATGGACAGGTCATGGGCAATAAACAAAAATTCATGGCCCATGACCTGTCCATGATTTATACTATAAATACCCCTGACTAAATCTTGGGGAGATGCTACTGCGGGGGGGTGCACCCAGGGTTGGGGTCTGGGGCCAAGCGCACCAGCTGCCAGGGGCCCCTGGAGCAGCAGTTGCTCTGGCCGCCCTGGGGACCGCTGCTCGGGTATTCCCCAGGGCCAGCTGCACTGGCACTGTTCGGGCGGTCCCCAGGGCCAGCCGTATCGGCCACTGCTCAGGCGGTCCCTAGGGCCAGCTGTCCCAGGCCACCTGAGCAGCAGTCGGTATGGCTGGCCCTAGGGCCGCTCCAGCAGTGGCCAGTGCTGCTGGCTGTGGGACCGCCCGAGCAGCTGGCTGCAGAGCTGCTCCAGCAGCAGCTGGTGTGGCTGTCCCCAGGGCCACCTGAGCAGCCCGCTCCGGAGCCAGCTGCTTGGGCAGCCCTGGGGTCAGCCACAGTAGCCGCTGCAGAAGTCATGGAAATCGCGGAAAGTCACGGAATCCATGACTTCCGTGACCTCCATGACAGACACAGAGCCCTAATCATAACTGTTCATTCCCTGTGGATTTCTCAATGGTTATGTCCCAAGTCATGTTTCAGTCAGTGTAAAGTATTGTTCTCAATTCTGGCTGGATACAAAATATTTAATGAGTTTGTTTCATCTCTGATGTAAAGCATCCCATTGTGATTCTGTGAAGGCCTGTAAAATAAAGTATTTGCTTTAACATTTTATACTAAACAATTTTCATTAATAAATTGAAAGGTTTATGACAGAACCATTATAGTTTATTAGTCTGGGAAGAACATTGGGAGTTTTTCCAGATATCTTACCTTAGGGGAGATTGGTCCTGTTTGACTGGAATTCATTCCCTCGAATCTGGGCAAGCAACTTTTTTCCCAGTTGGGGATATCAAATATCTCTTTGTATTTTAAGCTGTTTTCTGAGTAAGAGTTTTAGAGAAACTCATACTAAGAAACTGAAAAAAAACTCCAGAGCCCCCACTTGCATAGAGCTAATCCTTCATTCCTTATGCATCCAAAACTTCTACAGCAGTCAGTGGGTCAGATCCTCAACTGGTGTAAATCACCATAGCTCTGTTGGTTTTGTTTAAAAAGTACAATTAGAATAAAAGAGAGTTATGTCCATTATATATTTCCTGTATTTATCAAATATCAGAAGGGAAAACGTTTGTGGGGTTTTTTTTTTTGGTTTTTTTTTGTATGTTTGCTTCTTGTGAGTATACAAGCTGTTCATGTCATTCTTTTAAACTTCGGAAATACTTTCTTCAACATGTCCCTTCTTTATATGGTAAGTGGTGGGGGAGAAAGGAAGAACATGTGTGGTATTAACTGTTTCAGCTAAGGCAGGGTATCAGAACTCTTTGCTGTAGATACAGCGTTTGTACAGGTCTAATCATGTTTTAGGAACTGATGAGTGACAAGATGGAATTGAATGTTAGATGAGTTGGAGGGTATGATAAGTTAGGCTCCTTAGCTTAAGCAGATGCTGTCCTACAATGGACGGACACATTTGAATTGCTGATACTCTTCACTACCTTGGAAAATGGGTGTAGTCAACTTGGACTTACAATAAATGCCAAGAGGAGAAAGTGTTTCATTTTGGAACATGGACAATAGATAAAGTGTTGAAATGCAGCAGGGGAGTTGTAGAACAAGTAGAATCTTATGTGTACCTAAGAAGCTCGATCAGTGCCAACAGTTGCATCAAGGATGAGTTTAAAAGGGGATGTGCCTTAGCCACAAGTGCTGCACAGAAATTGGTGAAATCATGGCCTGAAAAAAATAACATTTGGTACCAAAATGAAAATTGATTAGACTAGTGTATTGACTGTATTACTCTATGGGCTGAAAGCAGCTGCCTTAAATGAAACAGACATCAGAATGCTGGAGGCAGTAAAGATGAGAGTTATTTGAAAGGTGGCAGGTATAAAGTGGAATGATTTAAAGACATAGTCAGGAGAGTAGGATGTGAAATCAGGGTAAGATATTAGCCCACAATTGAAAAGATTATGAGGAGGGAGACACTGCAGAAGGAAAACTGATGATAGGATGCCAAAGAAAGATCATCCAAACACAACCAGTGTCTGTCAAATCTGAAGGCCAACCACCAACTAGATAGCGGGACGTCGTGTGCAGGGACATGAGCAGGCTGGGTGTAATGGAGCAACAAGTCATGGACAGGAAGGAATGGAAATGCTGTACTGCTCCCATGTCTGATAGATTATCTGGGATGAAAATAAGATGACTTGGAGAGTGATTTCACTTGGCTAAACTAAGCAGTATTTGTTTTTGGACAAGGAATTGGATAAATATGAAACAAAAATAAAAACTGTGTTTTAAAGCATTTCTTACAAAATACTTCTGAAAGGTCTCCGAAAGCATTTAGTGATGTGTTAATTACATGAGCATTTTGACCAAATAAGCATAATATTTTCTGTTTCATTTAAAGGAAATTGATATTTTAGGTCTGTTAATTTAGATTTTAAATGTTTCTCTTTGGTCTCCCTCCACAGGGAAAGACTGGATCTCCAGGACCACCGGGAATGCCAGGGGAACCAGTGAGTGCATGTTTGAACTCTGGCTTATTATATTGCCATTCCTACATATTAAATATAAAATGGAAGATTTTATATATTTGTTTGTGTTCTTCTCATTTAAGGGTGAAAGAGGCCCTGTAGGAGACATCGGCTTTCCTGGGCCAGAAGGGCAATCTGGAATACCAGTAAGTAATTAATCACATACCTAGTGTCTCTGATAAGCATAGGCTAGTGGTGGCTAGCCTCTCCTGGCTGCCTGCACTGCTGTGACTACACTCTACTTTTAGTACACTAGCTCAAAGCTTGGAATCACACCCAGCTCCAAGTGTAGACACACCCTTCATGTGCTACACTCAGCCTTGTCAGAGATTACAGAATAAATAGATTTGAACCTGATAATATATGGATAGGTAACCTCAAATGAACATCTGGTGCTGTAGAACCAGGCATTGGTCATGCAAGTCCAAGTTCATGCTGGATGAGGGTTGGGATTGTCATGGGTAGTTATGTTATTGAATATGTCCTGAGGGCCCTTTGAATCCTGTTGACAAAAATGATCCCAGGTTCATTGAACATCTCTTTAAACCCTACAGATTCAGACATAAAGTAACAAACCTCTAATAGCAATATTTAAATTGCAGTCTAACGGGGGGAGTAATTGTAAAATTATTGTGTGTGTGTTTGTTTTGTTAGGGTTATATTTTCTTACTTTAACGTAAAAACAGATTTTATTCCTCTTGGCATTGCATTCAATACAAATATAGATGGATGAGCTGGCCTCCCTGTTACTTTAGCACCCCATTAACAAAATATGTTTGTTTTTTGGAGTAGGAATGTTAATCCAAGAATTCATACAGTCTATAAAAGATGGCCTGCCCAAATTCCTAAATTCAGATTAGTAAAAAAATGTTTGATTCATAACTCTGTCATAACTCCTCTGTAGGCTGCCAGTGCAACATAGCAGCTGAAGCATTCTGCTCCCTGAGAGGTAGTTGTGAAGTGGTCGAGATACTGTTGCAGTTCACTATACTCTTCAGGGGCAGATTTTCAAAAGAACCCTGCACCTCCCATTTAATCTCCTAAATGAAGAGGTCAAATTTAAAAAGGTGTCTTTACCCAATATTTGCCATTGTACTGAATGGGAACTGGTGTGTGTTGAGCAACTTTGAAAATCTGACCCTGCAGCCTCAAATTCATTTAATTAGTAATAATAATTATTATTATTTCTATTCTGGTAGTACCCAAGGGTCTCAGGCAGGACCAGGAACCCATCCTTCTAGCTTCATCTTCTGGACACCGTAAAGATGGGTCACTATGCACAGTATTTAACTGTCTTGGAGCAGTGACCTGTCCTTCTGTTTTTCTGTAAAGTACAATGCACACAAGTGGCTCTTACTAAATAATAAATAAATAGCAATAGTTGTAATGTTATATGGAGTTAAAGGTGCTTAGGAGTAACAATAAAGTCAGTATTGCCAAGCCCAAGCATTAAAAAAATCATGAGCTAGTCCCCCAAAAATGTTGAGATGGGCTTAAAAAACATGAATTGAAATATATATATATATATATATATATATATATATATATATATATACATGCTTTGTAGTTTTTGAGTCTTGGGGTTCACTTGGGTCTTATTATTCTCTTATAATTGCTTGATTCTAGGAGCTGTGCTCCTAAGAAAACCACCAGATATCACAAGACTTTCAATAAAACTGCAAGAGTTAGCAACACTGTACAGTAGTTTTATGTAACATATTAATCTAATAATACCGTTGTCACCAATCGCTAATGCTGCATTTGTGCTCACGAGTCCAGGAGCAGACAGAATGAGAGGTGCAGGTTCATTGAATATCTCTTTAAACCCTACAGATTCAGCCATGAAGTAACAAACCTCTAATAGCAATATTTAAATTGCAGTCTAATGGGGGGAGTAATTGTAAAATTATTGTGTGTGTGTGTGTGTGTGTGTGTTTTGTTAGGGTTATATTTTCTTACTTTAACGTAGAAACAGATTTTATTCCTCTTGGCATTGCATTCAATACAAATATAGATGGATGAGCTGGCCTCCCTGTTACTTTAGCACCCCATTAACAAAATATTTTGAGCTAAGCTCTGAGTCAGAATCTTTATTAGTGGTCAGGTTGGTAGAAAGAATATGGCTGGATTTTGAGAGCCTAGACTGAGTCTGATGGGCTGACATTTACAACTGAGAATATCGTTTTTTAAATTGGGCAATGTGGAAGTAAGTGAGCAAGGTTATAGAACCTGTATAGAACCTATACTTATTCTCTTTTACTTTCTTCCACGCCAAATTTACCCAGTTTAAAAACTGGTCTGAAAATCTACATTTGTTAATGCAGTCCCAAAGCTGTAGTAGTGACTGCCATTGCACTACCCTGGGATAAAATTTAGGAGATCTCCAGAGAGAGAGAGATCTATTCCTCATCTCCCTCAGCCTGATCCCTCTCCCTGCCTCAATCAATTTACTGTATGAGCAAACACATAGTCCTCCTGGAATTGCATTTACAGTATGCAAGGGAAATACTCTCCATGTGCATACTCCTCAAATTCTTCCTTCTCACTCAGCAGAACCAGTGTGGTTCTGCTGCATCTGGGGCCCTCGGTGACTGTGTGGAGAGGGGTCTGGATTTATCACAAATGAAATTAAAAATTTCTGTGTTATTTAGATCGATGGGCATTTAGGCTGGTTTATAGCTTTACCTTCAACTTCCCTTTCCATCTGTTCCCTGAAATGTTGCATCAATTAAGGGCCAATAGCTACAGTAAGATAAATGTGTGCCATATTTTAGTGAATGTGTAGCACTGGGAACATGCTCATTCAGTTCCATATCTATAGAACCTACTCTGACTTGCAGAATTCCAAATTCAGTTATCTTTCAAAATTGCATCATCACAGAATAACGTGCTGACTAAGATGTTATTTTACCTATGTGCTCCTCAGCTCCAATCTGGCATGTTGTAGCTGTGCAGTTTAAGCTCAAACTTACTTGTCTGTCACGTCTTCCAGCTCTTTACACTTGACTTCAGCCGTCACCAAAACACAAACCTCTGACTCAGCTATTTATCTTTCAAAATATTTATTAATGCCATCACAGATCACAAGGTTTTCCTTGCCTGTTTCTTATTTTTAATGTATTTATTTACCTGCAGTTATAGTAAATTGTTAAAACATAGTTTTCTCTTTATAGGGAATAAATGGAAAAGATGGATTGCCAGGACCTCAGGTAGGAAAACATAATTTGCAATGTTAATATATTTCACAGATAATGTAACTGTTAGTCCTAGACAATTACTTTCAGCTGTGTTAATAAATTAATATATAATCAAGTTGTTAAGTAAGATATTTTACACTTTCAAAAAAATTTATTTTCAGGGTCTGATGGGAAGAGCAGGTGACAGAGGTCCCAAAGGAGAACGTGTAAGTCTTGGTGTAATAATCCTTTCTCGTATATACCATTATTTGACTTTGCTCTTTGGAGAACATCCAGATGTCTGTCTAGTATACTTTTAAATCTTCAAGACAAGAAGCTCAGGGCCAGAGTGGGGGGACTAGAATTTTAAAGGAAAAATTCAGCATTTGTGAAGAGAAAAGGTTTGTAACATTTTTTCCTGGCAAAGAAGGCCTTGACAATATAAATCAATCACTAGGGTGGAAAGGAACAAGCAGCGAAGCTCTACTGCAGCAATAGGCAAGCTGAGGGAGCAATAAAGATTCCCCCCTCCACTCCCCAGGACCCCGGCATGCACATATGTTTTACATAAAAGGATTCAGTTAAGTTTGAGTTGGGAAGTCAAGAAATCATCTCACTTAGGCAGCCCCGTGCATAGCAATGTGATTATGGTGCCCAGGAATCAGTTATATTTGGGGGAGGTGCAAAAAAAATTATTTTGCAGGCTTACCCAAAAATGCTAGTTCTGTCTCTGTCTCCATCAGCAGTTCTACACTGTTAATGTATCTGTTCCTCAGAAATAAAGCCCCACAATTCCAATGTAACATCATCAACAACACAATTTAGTTGGAGAATGAGAAAATCCTGTCCCTAGGGTGGGAACGGTGAACTGCGGCCACTGGGAGCTGCGGGGGGCCGTGCCTGCGGACGGTCAACGTCAGTGAAATGTCTCGCGGCCCACAATCAGATTACCCTGATGGGCTGCATGTGGCCCTGAGCCACAGGTTGCCCACCACGGCCCTAGGGTAACTTGTGAGGAGGAACTCAAGATTATAGTGTGGAGAAAGAATGAAGTTTATATCATTGTTAAAATAGTTTCCACCTGTGTGGATTAACATTTTGCAATTTTCTATTCCCGCCTTTAAAAATAAAGGACCCAAATGAAACTTATGAGCCATCTTCTTATTAAATGTTCCACTACCTACAGTGTTATATTACTGTACCTTGACGGTATTCTTTAATTTTATTGACTCTCCATGTAATTAGTATCCATTGAGATAAAGATGAAGGAAAAGGCCACCCATACAAAGGTTGGACACTAAAACATACATTGGATGCCCTTACAACTTTTCTGATTCTTTGAAAGTGTCAACCAGTTCTAGCAGTACTCAAATATAATTGGCGGGATTCTGAGCAGTGTGGCTGCCCCAGAAGCAGCTTCTCTTCACCAATCTGCACAGTAGATGTTCCTGTGCTCCCTGCATTCTGCTACTAAGGGGTAAATTGGTAAAAAGGGGTAGGAGAGGGGGTCATGGCCCTTGCTCATCTCTGCACCAGAGTTGGACTCTGACACTAGGGGGAGAAATCAGTTCCATCCTAGTGGATGGAATAGATTGTATACCTTTGCCCTCAAAAAAGCAATTATGCCTGCCTCTGCTGCTCTTCTTGGAGCACAACTTGCCACTGTGTGGAAGAGCCGTACTTAAAACGTTCATTCGCTTTTTAGAGATAATGATGGTTCCAGTGGTACTTGCCATTTTAATTATAAAGAATCTCTCCCAATCTGTAAAATAGAAGGACCATGAATGCACCCACTGTACTACTGTGTTTACAGAATGAGGATGAAATTAGCCTCCTCTATTGGAATCGCTTTTTCAAATTCTGCAGTTGTTCTGCAAACACTAGTCCCATTGATGTCAACTGAAGATTTGCATGGGGAACAATTGCAGAATGTACAATAGAAGTCTGCATTGCAGATAAGAGATCCACAGTGCCAATTGGAGAGGAGAAATTTAGTTGGAGTTAGGTATTAAAGCCCTGCTCCTGTTAGAGAGATTGCAATGATAACAGAAAATAGCACAAGTCAGTCCATTCTGCAACCGTGATTATACTGCCTCCCTTGATTTCTTTCATTCCTAGCCCCAGTATACCTTCTTCAGGTTGAAAGCAGCTGTAATGATTATAAAATAAGAGAAGCATCAATCCTTGAAGGGCAGAATGAAAAGGAGAAAATGTTTATAGTGTTGACAATTTCATATCTAAGTCTTTGTAGAGTCCAGTTTGAGAAGGAATGGGACGAAGGTGGGTGCATGCAGGCTGAGATAACTGTACATACCCTTAGGTGATTAGACACTGCAATGATAGGTACTTTATAAATGTCATACAACTTGAGATGGCACTGGATGCCATTTGGGGCGCATCTACCATACATTCAAATCCTAATGACTAAGTCACTTCATTTGGCTCTGGCATTTGATTTGCCTCATGCACCCAGAATAAAGTCATGTTGGCATCCTGTGAAATAAGAATCAGTTTAAAAAAAATGCTATTTCAGGACTTCAGTTAATTTTGGGTGTTATGTTATTGATAGAAATTCAGAATCACTTTTTTTATTAAGTTAAATATGCCCAATATAGTATTTTTAAATTGCTATGGTAATACTAAAATATTGTAGACTCCCAGAAGTGCTTCTATCAGATCAGTTGTGCCCTGCAATAGAACCTTTGTCAAAGAGAAATCAGCATTTCTAAATTTTTTGGTGAAACCTTTATCCATGCTTAAACTACTAAATTGTAAACCAGTAAAATGGTAATTATACATACATTTGTGTTACTGAAACTCTTAAATCAGGCTTCTTGTAAATCTACTTTATTTCAGGTTGCTATTTTGTTCATAGTCTAGTTCAGGGGTAGGCAACCATGGCACGGGTGCCAAAGGCGGCACGCGAGCTGATTTTCAGTGGTACTCACACTGCCTGGGTCCTGGCCATTGGTCCGGGGGCTCTGCATTTTAATTTAATTTTAAATGAAGCTTCTTAAACATTTTAAAAACCTTATTTACTTTACATACAACAATAGTTTAGTTATATATTATAGACTTATAGAAAGAGACCTTCTAACAACGTTAAAATGTATTACTGGCAGGTGAAACCTTAAATTAGAGTGAATGAATGAAGACTCAGCACACCACTTCTGAAAGGTTGCCGACCCCTGGTCTAGTTTGAATTCATAATGACGGCAAAGCAGAATTGGGTCTGTTTAAGTTTCTTCCAGACCCAACTTCAATCTAAAAAAGAGAAATCATACTGATGGTTATTCTTCTTCCCACTTTCAATATTATACTCACTCCAGAACAGGATTTTCTCATCAGTCTCATTTTAGAATGCTTCTCTGGCATTCAGTTTGCCAAGAAAAAACTAGTACATTCGGTCAGATACTTCAGTCCTTATTCAAGGAGAACTCCCATTAGAATCAGGAAGGAGCCCATTTTATGAAAAATGTAGATCTGTATCTGGGGATGGCATCAGGATCTTTCCCCAACTATGGATTTTTCAAGATGCTCCAGTCATTTCCTGTATGCTTTAGGAAGTCTGCAAGAGAGAAGCCCACTCTTATAAATCTTAGATGCTTCATACCTGGAGAAGACATTTTTAGTCTCCACTCTCTGCAGAGCTCCTAAACTGCATCAGCACTGGGCTTCTTCAGCCACACCCTTCAAAACAAGCAGCATCCTTTTCCTAGTCCCTTCCCTCCTTATAAGTTCCACAATGACTGAGACAAGGATTCCACTGGAACCTTCATTGCATTTAATATTTATTGTTAGTATTACTGTAGCATCTGGGCAACTAGTCATGGACCAGGACCCCACAGTTTTCTGCGCTGTTAAATCCTTGCACACCTTGCAAAGGTGAATTAGCTGAATTAACTATGTATGTGCAGCAAAGACTTCTTCAGATGTATTATATTTTTTTCACCCAAAAATATAATATGCATGCTCAGTAGACTTTTCCATGAGAACCTAAATGGCTGCAAATTAATGTGCTTCAGTAATACTGGCAGAGTAGCTCTCTAAAAAACATCATGTTAATATATTCTCTGAATACATAGCTATAATAGAATGTTATTGTGCCATTCTGATGTCTTAAATGTGCACTATTGTTAGCAGTTTGGGACAGGTTACATTGATATGTTGGTTACAGGGTTGGGGATTCTTCTTCAAGTGTTTGCTCATGTCAGTTCCATTCTGGGTGTGCATGCACCTATGTGCGCAGCCGTCGGAGATTTTTGCCTTAGCGGTACCCGTAGGGCTGGTTGTGGTGCCCTCTAGAGTGCCGCGCTCATGCCGCTGTATATCAGGCACCGCCGGCCCACGCCCTCTCAATTCCTTCTTACTGCCCATGGTGGTCAGTCAGTGACAAGAGCTAGCAGTTTTCTTCCCTTGGACTTCGTGCCTTCGGGCCTCTTGTACATAGTTGATAATGTTAAGTAGTTGTTAAGTGTTAGATAGTTAGGGTCCCAGCAGGACCTTTCCCCAAGACGGGCCATGCCCTGGCATCCTGGGTTTAAGCCCTGCTCAGACTGCAGCAGGCTTATGCCTGTGAGTGACCCCCATAACAGCTGCCTTAAGTGCTTGGGGGAGTCACACGTCAAGGAGCATTGCTGGATCTGCAAGAACTTTCGGCCCCACACCCAAAAGGAGTAAGATATTCACCTCAGGGCTCTCCTGATGGAGTCCGCCCTCCGTCCGGCTTCCGAGCCTTTCACGCAGCTGCACCGAGCACCTCAGCCTTCTTGCACAGCACGCCACTGGCACCTGGCTCTTCTCAGCACCGTTCATCATTGCCGGTACCAAAGAAAAGGCTAAAAAGCGGTCTCCGGCACCGAGTAAGAAGGACCAGGGGTCATCCAGCAAAGGACCTGGGCCTGCCTGCCAGCCTTCTCCAGAGCCACGCAAGTGTGCCTCCATGACCGGGGTTCTTAGCCCCCTTAAAGGTCCACCACCAACTCCTGAGAGCGGTATGGAACCCACAACCTTGCCTGCACTATCATCATCCCAAGCCCAGGCACGGAGAGAGCACAGGTCTCCACCTGCTCCTAGGATGTCTTCGGTGCTGCAGGAACAGGCTAAGGCTCCCTGAGAAGGCAAGCCTACCGTAAAGACCCCTGGCGGGGGAGCACCACCAGTCGCCAGACAAAAAATGTCGATCTCCACTGCGTAGAGCATCTAGAGACAGGTCCCAATCTCGTCGTTGGTCGCTCTGACTCTCCTCCCAGTCTCCTTGGTGCTACTGTCCGGCACGTGGTCAACGCTCCCCATGCTATGACCAACATTATTCACCCTCTCGACGATCCCAATTGCTGGAACCATGGGAATGCTCCCCATCTTTTGCTGGTTTCCATGGCACCAGTCTCCTCAATGCTGATCTCCCTGGCACCAGGACCACACTCCCCGGTACAGTCACCAGTCAATTAAGCCTGGCTAGCGATCACCGGTAGCCACGACCAGTAAACAGACGCAGGCGTCGACGGCTCCTCCCTGGTTGCCAGAAGTGGTTCCTCTGGCACGGAGGCTCAGTTCAGCCCATCGCCCCAGTCTCAGCAACAGGATTGGGCACCGGAGCCTGCTTCATCATCCACAGCACCGCATTGACAGCAAGGCCAGTGGCCAATGCAGTTTCTGTATTGGGGAGCATGGGGCATTCTGGTGATGATGATGCCCCTTTTCATCGCTCTTCAGTGGCCTCGTCAGAGCAGCGGTAGGCAGCCCCACCAGCACTGGGCCTGGTACCAGAAGCCCATTCTGAGGTTGGGGTAGAGCATCCCGTATCCAACCCTAAACCTCCCTCTCCAGCGGCGGCCAAGCCCTCAGTGCCTCCACCAGAGGCCAAGTCTTCCTCATCTTCCCTGGACGAGCTGGTCACAGGACCTTCCAGGGCTAGCCCCCTGGATGACTTTAGGGAGCATCAAGCCTTTCTGCGGTGGGTGGCCGAGAAGTTGGGTGCAAGTCCAGGTGTAAGAGATGACTGAGCAGGAGGACATCCTTTTCAATGTCCTCTCGGCCTCCATGCCTGCCCAGGTCGCCCTGCCTGTACACAACGGGGTCCTCAAGATTGCCAAGTCACTGTGGCAGACCCCATCCTCCATCCTGCTCACCTCGAAACGGGCCGAGAAAAAATATTTTGTGCTGGCCAAAGGTTTTGAGTACCTTTATACCCACCCACCCTTGGGCTCGTTGGTTGTGTCTGCAGCCAACAAAAAGTACAAGCAGGTCCCCACTGCCTCTACTCCCAAAAATAAAGAAGCCAAAAGCCTCCTTTTATTTGGCAGAAAAATTAATTCAACAGCCAGCCTACAATTCCGGGGGGCGAACCATCAGGCCCTGCTGGACTGATATAATTTTGATTTTTGGGACAGTCTTAAAGAGTTCCGGGATTCCCTTCCTGAGGGTCAGGCTCAGGAGTTCGGCACCCTGGTAAAAGAAGGTATCATGGCAGCCAGATGTTCCCTGCAGATGGCATGGAACTCTGCAGCGAGGATGGTCGCATCAGCTATGGTCATGCAACTCAGCTTCTGGCTCCAGGTGACGGGCCTCTCCCAGGAGATGCAGGCCTCAATTCAGGACCTCCCCATTGATGGAGTTGGGCTGTTCTCCGATCAGATGGACGCCAGGCTACACAGGTTGAAGGACACTAAAGCTACCCTTCACTCGTTGGGCATGCATACCCTGCAGTCTTCCAGAAAGCCATTCCGGCCTCTGCCACTGTCAAGACCTTGGCAAGCCCATCAGGGATCTGTAAGAAGAAGGGACGCTGGGTTTAGCCGTCACTGCCCTTCTTCCTCCCACTTGCCAGCCAAGCACAGACCCGCTAAGTACCTGGGGGGCCAAAAGCGATCATTTTGAGGGTGCGCTCGGTAGCGATGCCCCAGTCATCCAGACGGATCCTGCCCATCCTTTCCTCAACTGCCTTTCTCCCTACCGCTCGACCTGGTCGCAGGTTACATCAGACCGCTGGGTCCTGGACATAGTAACTCAAGGCTATATCCTGCAGTTTTTGGAAACCTCTCCTTCCCGCCCCTTGCTTCCACATCCCTCTTCAGGGACCCCTCTCATGAACAACTCCTGGTTCAGGAAATCAACAAGCTCCTGCAGGTGGGGGCTGTGGAGGTGGTTCCTCAGGAAACGGAAGGAAGAGGATTCTACTCCTGATACTTCCTAATCCCAAAGGCCAAGAGAGGCCTCAGACCCATCCTGGACCTGCATGGCCTCAACAAGTCTCTCAAGAAGTTGAAGTTCTGCATGATCTCCCTGGCCTCCATTATCCCCTCTCTGGATCTGGGAGACTGGTATGCCGCTTTCAATTTAAAGGATGCTTACTTCCATGTCTCCATATTCCCAGGACACAGACGTTTCCTGCGTTCCATAGTGGCCAGGTGCTACTTTCAGTTCACAGTGCTACCCTTTGACCTGTCCTCAGTTCCCAGGGTGTTCATGAAATGCATGATGCTGGTAGCAGCTTACCTCAGGCGTTCAGGGGTCCAGATCTTTCCATCCCTTGACGAATGGCTCATCAAGGGCAGGTCTCCGGAGCAGGTGCAAAGAAGCCTCGATCTGGTGCGTTCCACCTGCAGCAACCTGGGCCTGTTAATAAACATAGAAAAGTCCATGTTAATGCTGGTCCAGCGCTTAGAGTTTATCGGAGTGGTTCTTGATACCACGCGAGCCAGGGCCTTCCTTCTGGAAGCACGCTTTCAGGCTATGTCAGATCTCATTGCCCTGGAAGCAGCAGGTCTCATTAAGGAAGCACCCGATCACCACGGCCCAAACATACCTGCGGCTGATGGGCCATGTGACAGCATGCACATATATGGTCAGTCATGCCCGGCTTCATCTGCAACCCCTGCAGACATGGCTGGCAATGGTTTACGTTCCCAGCAGGCACCCCCTGGACCAAGTGGTCACGGTACCGAACCATGTCCTCTTGTCCATGGACTGGTAGCTAGCCCCCAAGTCAGTGCTGCAGGGAGTTCCCTTTGTGTCCCCATCACCGTTGCTCACCCTAGTCTTGGAAGTGTCAGATCTGGGCTGGTGGGCCCACCTGGGCAAGCTCAACACCCAGGGCTGCTGGCTGCAGCACAATATAGCCCTTCATATCAATGTCAGGGAGCTCAAGGTGGTGCTCCTGGCCTGTCAAGCATTCTTGCCCCACCTGAGAGGCAAGGTGGTGCAGGTCCTCATGGACAATATGGCCGCAATGTATTACATCAACAGGCAGGGAGGCACCAGGCCTTCGGCCCTGTGTTGGGAGACGCTCAGCCTCTGGAACTTTTGCGTGCGGTATGCCATCCATCTGGTGGCCGCCCACCTACCTCCATGGTCGGGAATGCTGATGTGCCAGTGCCGTTTATCCACAAGGTCCTGCTAAAGGTAAAACAAGAAAAAGCATCTGTCATCCTCATAGCCCTGGCCTCGCCAGCACGGGTTCGCATGCTGCTGAGTCTTTCGGTGACCGACCTGCTGCAGTTACCTCTCTGGCCGAATCTGCTGTCCCAGAACCACAGCAGTCTGCTGTACCCGAACCTGGCATTGCTGCACCTGACGGCGTGGCTGCTGCATGGCTAAGTACGGATGACCAGGAGGGCCGCCACGTGGTCGTCCATTCATACGTTCGCGTCACACTATGCGCTGACCCAGCAGCCTCAAGATGACGCTGGCTTTGGCAGAATAGTGGTACCAGCTGCACGATGGTGAACTCTGAGCCCGCCTCCATTGATCATGCTTGCAAGTCACCTAGAATGGAATCGACATGAGCACACACTCAAAGAAGAAAAACGGTTACCTACCTTTCGTAACTGTTGTTCTTCCCGCCCTCCTGCCTCTCTGTCGGAGTTGTCGGCAAGAAGGAACTGAGAGGGTGTGGGCTGGCAGTGCCTGATATACCACAGCATGAGCACGGCACTCTAGACGGTGTCACAGCCGGCCCTATGGGTATCACTAATACAAAAATCTCCGACAACCGTGCACGTGGGCACGCACACACCTAGAATGGACTGGACATGAGCAACACATCTCAAAGAACAACAGTTACAAAAGGTAGGTAACTGGGGGGTTTTTTTGTTGCAGTTATAGCTTTTCCACAGTTCATTATGTCTGCACACTTACCAACGACAATTTAAACCCCAGTCAGAAATTCATTATGATTTCAATTAATTCAGTAAAACATCACAAATCACAAGGGTCTTTAGAGTGAAGCTCTAATTATAGTGATTAATAAGCTTTAACTCACTGGAAATCAGAGATTTGGAGGTCAAATGACTGATAAAAAGAGATATCTAACTTCCTGCTGTACATCCTTCCCTTTCTCTGTGTCCTTTTTATCATGCATCTTTAAGTATCTATGCTTACTCCTACAATGTACAGTTACAATTTTACTGTGAGTGAGTAATGCTTCAAATCTCTGTATAGTTAACTAATACTTCATTGTATTGCATCCTATTAATCCAACTAATACACTTGTTTACTTTGCTCTTATTACTGTACATTCAGGATTTCATCAAAAAAAAAATTCTTTGTACTAGTCACTTCCAATTGTGTAACTTAACATTAATTTTAAGTGGTGCAGCAAGGAGAGTCAGTGACCCTTAAGGGCCATCATTTGTTCATGAGCAGTCCAAATGCAGGACTTGCTGCATTCTGTTCCACTGCTTAAGTTCAGCAGATTAATAACAAATATATTAAGTCATTTTTAAAGATTTAATTCCTTCATACAAAACAAATCAAGTGACATCTCAGCCAGGAACACACAAGGCATGATTAAAGCTGTTGCTGGCTGAAACATTGACCTTTGATTTGTTTTGTTTGCAAGGAAGTAAATCATTAAAAACAACTTCTTCTATCTGCTATTATTTTGATGAACTGAAACTGTGGAACAAGTCCAGAAAAACACATGCACTTAATTTCTTACCGTTTTACCATCAAGGTCAAATACCAAATCTCTTCAAATGTCTACTGTATTTCTTTTCTCTAATTTGTGCCTTGTATATGGAGTCTATATATTCCTTATTACAATATCATGAAAATGGCACATAAATATCCCATTGATTTATCATCACCTGACTCAGTAGAAACTGTGTTGATATATTTCTTTCCCTTCCCTTTTTGTGTGCACTAGAGCAGGAGTGGCCAAAATATAGCCTATGGGACAAATGCAGCCCACAGCGTTCTGCAATGCATCATATTGCTACACTCAGTCTAATAGGGAGGCATGTCCCATTGAGAACACAAGTCAAATTCCAGTGCAACTCCCATTTGGGCACAGTTTGTAGATACTTGCTGTACTGAATGCTAATTCATATTCAGCTCCCCTTAACATTTCATTGAACTATTTTTTTCTCTTTATTATATAACTCCTGTTAGCCTATTTATATCTATATTGTGTCCCTTCTACCCTGTTTCATGTGTTACAACCTCTACAACAGTGGTGGGCACTTTTTGGCCTGAGGGCTACATTGGGGAATAGAAATTGTATGGTGGGCCATGAATGCTCACAAAATTGGGGATAGGGCTCTGGTTGGGGGTGCGGGCTCTGGGGTGGGGCTGGGGTTGAGGAGTTTGAGGTGTAAGAGGGTGCTCTGTGCTGGGACCAAGGGATTCAGAGGGCGGGAGGGGGATCAGGGCTGTGGCAGGGGATGAGAGATTTGGGGTGCAGGAGGGTGCTCTATGCTGGGATCGAGGGGTTTGGAGAGTGGGAGGGGGATCAGAGCTTGGGCAGGGGTTTGGGGTGTGGGGAGAGGCTCAGGCAGGGCCGCCCAGAGGATTCAGGGGGCCTGGGGCAAAGTGGGGAAGTTTGTACTCACCGGGCGGCACTCCGAGTCTGCGCCGGCGGCGGCATTTCGGTGGCGGGGGGCCCTTCAGTCACTCCGCGTCTTCGGCAGCACTGAAGGGCCCCCCCGCCGCTGAAATGCCACCGCCACAGACTCGGAGCGCTGCCGGATGAGGAAAAGGATTCTTGGCCAGGGCTCGCAGGGCCCCTGCGGGGCCCGGGGCTTGGGGCAAATTGCCCCACTTGCCACCCCCCCTCTGGGTGGCCCTGGACTTGGGGTGCAGGCTCCAAGCGGCGCTTACCTCAAGCAACCCCTGGAAGCAGTGCCATGTGGCTGCTTCTGGGAGCTGCGTGGTGCAGCCCCCAACCCGGCACCCCAGCTGGAGCGCCGAGCAGGGCCAAGTCACATGGTGCAGCCCCCGACCAGGGGTCATGGTGGGAGCTCATGGTTCCAGCTTAAAACGGCTCACGGGCCGTAGTTTGCCCACTCCTGCTCTACAACCTGCTGGTATTAGGGTCTGCTTTAAGTCTTAGAGAGAGAAAGAGAGAGAGAGAGAGATTAAGTTTGGCCTGATCCCATGTGACTTTAGGCAAGTCATTCAGTCTCTGTGGGCCTTAGATCCCCATCATCAAATGTAGATGATAGTCCTTCTACCTCATTGAGTGTTGTGAGGATTAATTAAAGATTGTGAGGCGCTCAGATACTATGGCAGAGGGGAACATAAAAGTGTGATCAATTTGATAGAAAGAAAACTGTTAGACTCTTGATCAGGCATAACCACTCAAGAACTTTTAATTTTATTTTCATCTATTTTAGAGAGAGACCATGTTTTGAAACCCAGTAATGCTTGGTGTAATCTTTCTGCATTTTATTTTTTTATTTCATTATATCTTTTATTTCATTCTTGTACATCAACATTTTCTTCAGGGGTGCTGGAACAATTTGTATAGTAGGGGTGCTGAGAGCTGTTCAACCAAACTGTAAACTCTGTATACGATGTAAATCACTTCAAACCAGTGGGTACGGCAGCACTCCCAGCATCCCCACTTACAGCACCTATGATTTTCTTTGTCGTTGAATGTAAACGTTACAACAGATGAAAAGAGAATATGGTCTCCTTTGTTTTTCAAAGAAAGCATCAGCTTCTGAATTATTTTCCAAATATGATTCCCTCTCTAAATGGACATTCACTGTCATTCAGGAGAGAAGAAGTTTCTTCCCAACATTCTTGATTGAGTTTTCACATTGATTGATTAATATAGAACAACAATCTTCTCCATGCTTCTTATTTTGAATAGGGAGATCAAGGTATTCCAGGGGACAGAGGTCCGCAAGGTGAAAGAGGAAAACCTGGCCTTCCAGGAGAAAAGGGGGTTATAGGACCTGCTGGACCACCAGGAGACAGGGGCTATCCAGGATCACCAGGTCATCAGGGTTCCCCAGGTTCCCCAGGTCTTCCGGTAAGAAAATAAAGTGCTCTGGTTGGTTGCTGGGGTAACCTAGAGAAGTAAACACTGTGCGTTCTGGGGAGCAGAAATGAATCCATATTTATCCAGTACAACTCATCACAAATACTAAAGTTACTTTGAGCTGTGTAATTGTTCAGTTATCAAATGAAAAAAAAAATCAGTGCAAGCAATCAAGCCATCATTTTTAATTTTATTTTTTTTTATTAGTGTTCTATACCTGAACTGTGGTAGTCTCTGATAGACTGAAAATAGCTTAAGTTCAATTAATTAAATTTTGCTTTTGACAAATTGGATAGATGATTACTCAATACAATTAGTTTTATAAGTGAAGCTTCATAAAATAAAGACCTAAAATATAAGTGAAAGTATGTAAGAAAGAAACACATCCCAACCCTCTCCCCAGAAATTAGTACCTAAAAATAACACTCAATACTTTCTAACACTGTATTTCTTCATTCACATGTCTTCTGTTTTTTCCACACACACACACCTTTGTGCTCTGAATATTTATTAACTTGGAAGACACAATCATTCAGATAATGGATATTTCACCCTGCTGTGGTTTGAGTTATTCATCGTATCAGCATTGATGATGCTATTTTTGTTATTATTATTTATTTTTTGTATTAAAGTAGCTAGTCCCCAACCAAGATTTAGCACCTCATTGTGCTACCTGCTACACGAACATAGAACAAGAGACAATCCCTCCCTCCAAACAGTTGACAATCTAAATAGACAAGCAACATACAAAGGGTGAGAATGATAAAATAACATTATTGGACATCTTTAGAAAGTTTTTCACAGATCTGATAGTGACAAATTTGTGCTAAAACATATGACACAAAAACATGCTTATTTTAATGATATAATCTGAAAGTGTTGCTGCTTATATTTCATGGGATCAGTAATTGTTCATAATATTATAGTGTACCTGCAATAAACAGCCTTTGCAACTAATTAAACACCTTAACTTCTCTCAGTGTTTAATCTCCAGCAAAAGCTTTATGTGCTTTCCTTTGTATACTCAATGCAACTACACTATCCCTTGATTAAATGTATCTATTCATCAGCATCAGACATGTTGCTTTCAGAATGTTCTGTTTCCACATTTGTAGATTACTGATGTGTGTCCCCTGTTGGTTTTTCCATCAGGCTGACACAGTTTCATTTGAAGAAATGAAAAAATACATCAAACAAGAGGTTCTTAGGGTTTTTGAAGGTAAGGAAATGAAATGTTGTACAACTAAATTTAAATCTTATCTTCTGTTCTAGATGTTTACTTCCATATAGTCTTTGTGTACCTTTTCTAAACAATTGTGCAAGAACATCCTTTCTGCTTGATTGACTATTTACACTTCGGTATAATAAAAGTGAAAATCTAATACAATCATATTCAAACAAATAACTGTTACTGCATGTTCAAAAATCTGTTAACCAGAACATGTAATACAGCTTAACATTAAAAAACAAAGATTGTTCAAAATGTTAATAGTAATAGCAAAAGTAAAAAAAAAAAAAGAATAGAAATTAAAATTTGAAAAATAATAAATAATGGTTGGAATGTGAAGGGCCTGATCCCACAGAGATAAAATTCCCATTGTCTTCTTGCATTAACTGGACAACATTTAGGACTGTGCAATTTTATTTCCAACTAATTCAGAAGCTCCCCATTAACTGTGTATTGATTAAAAAGAAAACGGTTCATATACGTTGTTAATGAAGCCACAGCTTCTCTTAAATTACATTAACTGCCATTAGCTTTAAATCAAAAGCAGCCTCAAAAACAAGGTAGCATTTATTAAATTTAATTTTTTCCCTTGTGTCTTAGATGGTAAAGGTATAGCTATTAAATGAAGGTTGTTAGTAATTATGGGTGGCTTTTAAATGAAGATATATGGTATTTACATTTTTATTCTTATTCTGCTATGCTCTGATATGTAAACTGTGTTCTGTGTTTCCAGATTCTTACATCCTGCTGATTTCTCAGTTTCCCATTGCTTGTACTTTTTGCCTTATATTCCTTATTTTTCTCACAAACATTTTAATTGTGTTAGGGTTATGTAACTTCCTTTATATCTCATTGGAAGACTTTCAATTATGTGCTTTGATTGGTTCATCAAGTTCATTAAGGCACAATTCCAGTCATTCTATATTTATTGTAGCCCGTTTTCTTAAGTAGTGAACCATTGTCCTGCTTGTTTTTTCACTGTTAAAGACGGGTGAACTCATTTGGATAAAATAAAAATATATAATACCCCAAAGATTAACCCAAAATGCAAATATAGGCCAAACTGCAGCTGGGTTGAGGTTCACTTTAAAAAAAACAAAACTATTTTTCATGTTATACACATCTATCCTTATTGTTTCTAGTCAGGGCTGGAAGCAGAAGCACCAAATAGCATGAATAGCTGTAGTATTTCTGACCTAGCCCAAAGCAGGTAGGGAGGAACTCAGAATGCTAGGAATTTACATCAGTTTGGGGCAGTAGCGGCATAACTCTGAGATCAATGAGCATGGCCAAAGCTGCATTCAGATTTTTCCATGTCACTGTTCAGGCTCTGGAGCAGATCAGGACATGGCTACGTTCTCTTTTCCCTCCCTCAGACTGCATTGCCCATCCCAGAGTGATCAGCATCTCTCTCTCTCTCTCGCTCTCTCTGGCCTTATCTACATCACAGTTTTGTCACCAAAAGGCAGATTTTAGCGACAGAAAAATGCAGGTGTACACACTGCAATGCCACTTTTGGCAACAAAACTCTTCAGTTTCAGCGACAAAACCACCTTGACTAGAGGCATAAAGCTTTTTGCGGCAAACTTAAAGCGACAAAGCATCAGTGTAGACATTTGTGTAGAGCAAATCATTAATGAGGAATGCTTCTCTCTTCCACACTATGAACACAGAGGCAGGCAGGCAGCAGGCAGGGGTGGATGTGTGTGTGCATGTGAGAGAGTGCTGTGCTGTACAGAGTCAGGGAGGGAGGTGGGGGCTCATGTCGGGATGTCCCTCTCCCCCTCCTCAGGACTGGTTGCTTTCTTCGTCTGTCTGTACTTAGAGACAGCATGCCGACACACTCACTCTCCCCCTACACATACTCCCGCAACCCTGGGTGGCGGGTATAATAGGCCACTGGAGGCTAAGTCTCCATTAACACAGGCCATGGCCCTGCCAATGCTCCGCGAGGTTCGGCTGGTGCTTGGACTGGCTGGGCCCAGAGGTTGGGACAGCTGGTGTGGATAGAGTGGGCCAGCTGGCAGCTCGGGGAGGTTCAGCTGAAGCTCCTCCAGCCGTGGGGTGGGGAGTTTTGGGCTCTGGCGGGGAGGGCGGAAGGGACAGAGCATGGGCAGGGCCTTGGGCAGAAGGGGCAGGCCCCGGGGGCTATTTCATGCACCGCCTATGCCTTCAATACACATTTCCCACCCTCTCTTTCTCTCACACTCCCCCAACACACACACTGTCTCTGTCTCTACCCCCCCCACACACACACACACACACATTCCCTGTCACACACTTCCCCCTCCCGCACTTCAGTTGAAAAGCAGCTGGCAGTCTAGTAAGATGCCCATGGAACAATGGGATTGAAAAACCTGCATCATGTGATGCTGTGCCTTCCCCATGAGGCATTGCAAACCCTTCCCAAAACACCCTGCGGCCAATTGTACAGTGGGATAGCTACCCACAGTGCACTGCTCTCTGTGTCAGTGCAAGAGCTGCTAGTGTGAATGCACTCTGCCGACATAAGGAGCATAGTGTGGACATGCAACAGAGGTTTAATTAAAGTGCTTTAATTAAAGCAGCATAACTTTTGGTGACAAAACTCTGCATTGTAGACATTCTCTCTCTCTCTCACTCACACTAAAGGTTTTGATGGGAGGCCTGGAGGTTGATAAGGAGACACAGAAAGCCTATTCTCCCACAATATAGCGATCCTTGTTTCATATAGATAAAAGGTTTGGGTATTTATTTCCACCTGCTAACCAAAGACATCTATACTAATAAGCTGCAAAATCTTCCGGTGAGATAGTCTGTCTCCTTCATATTAACTCTCAAAGTCATAGGCAGCCATCTAGTTAGGGTTGCCAACTTTCTAATGGCAAAAAAACGAACACCCTAACCCTGCCCCTTCCCCAAAGCCCCACCCCTTGCTTACTACACTCCCCCTTCCTCGATGGCTCACTCTCCCTCACTCTTCACTGGGCTGGGGATTGGGGTGCGGAAGTGGGTGAGGGCTCTATCTGGGGGTGCAGGCTCTGGGTTGGGGCCAGAAATGAGGGGTTCAAGGTGTTGGATGGGGCTCTCGGCTGGGGCAGGGAGTTGGGGTGCTGGAGGGGGTGAGGGCTGTGGCTGGAGGTGCAGACTCTGGGGTGGGGCTGGGGATGAGGGGTTTTACAGTGCAGGAGGGGACTGCAGGTTGAGACAGGGGGTTGGGGTGTGGAAGAGGGTACAGGCTCTGGCCTGGGTGTGGGGCCAAGGGATTCAGAGTGTGGGAGGGGGCTGCGGGTTGAGGCAGGGGGTTGGGGTGCAGGAGGGGGTATGGGCTCTGAGTTGGGGGTGTGGGCTGTAGGGTAAGGCCAGGAATGAGGTGTTGGGGTTCAGGATGTGGCTCTGTGCTATGGCAGGGGGTCAGGGTGCAAAGGGGGGTGAGGGCTCTGGGCTGGGGCAGAGGTTTGGGGTGCAGGAGGGGGATCTGGGTTTGGGGGGTCTCTGGGCTGGGGCAGAGGTTTGGGGTGCAGGAGGGGGATCTGGGTTTGGGGGGGGTCTCTGGGCTGGGGCAGAGGTTTGGGGTGCAGGGCCCTGTGGATCACAGCTGTCTACAGTGTTTTCGATAACAGCTGGGTGACAGCTACAACTTCCTGGGCTACTTCCCCATGGCCTCCTCCCAACACCTTCTTTATCCTCACCACAGGACCTTTCTCCTGATGCCACATAGCATTTGTACTCCTCAGTCCACCAGCAACACGCCCCTCACTGACTGAAGTGAGGACATTTTTAAACCAGGTGCCCTGATTAGCCTGCCTGTCTTAATTGATCCTACCAGTTTCTTAATTGGCTCCAGGTGTCCTAATTAGCCTGCTCGCCATAATTGGTTCCAGCAAGTTCCTGATTGTTCTGGAACCACTCCTGTTACATTACCCAAGGAAAAGGGACCTGCTTAATCTGGGGCTAATATATCTGCCTTCTTTCACTCTCCTATAGCCATCTGCCCCAACCCTGTGACAATATATGTAAAATAATAATTAAATTTAAGTACACCTCTACCCCGATATAACGCGACCCGATATAACACGGGTTCACATATAGCACGGTAACCCCGGGGCTCCGGCAGCGGGGCTCGGGCAGCGCTTTAAAGGGCCTGGGGCTCCGGCTGCTGCAAGGAGCCCCAGGCCCTATAAATCACCACTGGACCCCTGCCACTGCTACCACAGAGCTGCGGCAGCGAGGCTCGTCCGGCGATTTAAAGGGCCTGGGCTCCCCGCAGTGGCCAGAGCCCGGAGCTCTTTAAATCACCGCTGGAGCCCTGCCGCCGCTACCCCGGGGCTCCGACAGTGGGGCTCCAGTGGCACTCTAAAGGGCTTGGAGCTCTGGCCGCTGTGGGGAGCCCCAGGCCCTTTAAATCACCGCTGGAGCCATGCCGTCACTACCCCGGGTCTCCAGCAGCGGGGCTCGGGTGGCGATTTAAAGGGCCTGGGCTCCCCGTGGCCGGAGTCCCAGGCTCTTTAAATCACTGCTGGAGCCCTGACGCTGCTACCCCGATATAACAGGGTTTCACTTATAACGCGGTAGGGATTTGGGGCTCCCGAGGACCACGTTATATCGGGGTAGAGGTGTATTAGCTAAAATTGTTTTAACTATTAGTTATAACCGTTAGCTAGTTTAACATTAAACTTCCGCTGTAATAATGTGTATAGTATATCATATGTATGAGAGATAATCTAGAAATGTATTTAAGCTTCACTTTTTGCACAGTTGTCTCATTCCAAAATATCTATTTAATTGTCCTTTCTCCATAAATAAGTTAGCCTAAAGAGTTATAATGTCAGTTCTTTAGAAAACTACTACGCATGTTAACTGCTTTTCTGCATGCTGTGTGTTTCAGATGGAATTGTCATGTTAACTTCAGTCCTTGGTGTTGAAATATACATTGATACTCTCTTTACTCTTTGACATGTTTTCTTATTCATGTCTCCTCTTTACTTAAGAAATATTAAACTGTTCCTAAAAGGAGTTGAGATATTGGCTTAAGGCAATAATTAATGTATGTTATTTGTGAGTGTTCAGCCTCTGTCATGAATTCCCAAAATATTTGCAAATTGTGAATGTTTCATGAATTTAGGCGAGTTTATTCAGCCATTAATTCTTACTGCAATGTAGTCATTTGCTGTTCTATTTTAAAAGTTAGTTATCTAGTCGGGAAGCAGAAGTAATACCATGTCATTTTGGCAGATCTCTTCACAGCATGAACGATGATAACCAAATAGTCAAAGCAAACCGTTAATGACAACTCATAGTTTGAAAAACATTTGTAGAAGCTATTCATCACATATATACAAATAGCAGACACACTTGAAAAAATCAGGACTGGTTTATGAACAATTCATTTACCAAAAAAAGGATTATTAGTCAAACAAATACATCAGTCAACTCTAGCATGTACACTAACTTCTCTGACCTTAATTGTGAATGCTCTGCTGTTTGTATTCACAGCTGGCACTAGTTTTAGTGTGGATGTTGAACACCAATAAGGGCTGTTTGTTTGTTTTTTCCTGTTTGAGGAATAAATTAGTATACCCTTAAGAGAGAATTTTCCTATTCCCAGTCCTCAGTGGAAACTTACTTTCCACCTGTACCTTCTCCTTCCTCCCCCCCCCCCAACCCCCCATCAGTTGGCTCTGCTTGGTTTATGATGGCAGCCTTCAAAGCCCTGCAAAGCTCAGGAATCAAACCTGTCCCTCTAACATGTCAATCCAGGCACTAACAACTGGGCCAAATTTATGCAGAATAATATTTAGTGTGTTACAAGATTGGTGTAAGCCTGTTTCTGTAGTCACTCTGTAAGTGGAACTCCCACCGATGAGAATGGGAGTCCTGTACTTCGAGTGGATACAGGATCAGGCCCTATGTTCGTGTGTTGTCATTCTGGCACAGAAATATTAAAAAAGCAGAACTTGCATGCTATAGAAAGCCATTTGTGCATATGTTTTTCTATGCAGAACATCCAGCACCATAAATACAGTGATTTGGAGTCATTCATATGCCAGGAACCCCACAGTTGTGTTTAAAAATAGAATTGTATGTTGCCTGTTCTCTGCTCCATTTTTCACTTTAATATTTTATTTTCTGCCCATGCGGCTCTTTATTCAAATTCTCTGATGAATGGAATTCAAGCCCAGAAATGTTCTGACTTCGAGTTAAAGTTTTGAATCCACAACATTAGAATGAATTACGAAATATACAGTAACAATCTTTGACTATATCTAAAGAGTTAATAAGGCAGCCGCAAGTGGATTATATTGTCCCTAACTCTCCAATTACCAGGAGCTGGGACTGGACAACAAGTGATGGATCACTCAAAATTGCCCAGCTCTATTCATTCCCTCTGAAGTATATGGCACTGGCCACAGTATATTGGGCTAGATGGACCATTAGTCTGGTTCTCATGTAATATTAATATTTTAAATTGAAAATCTCTGCAGCAGACATGGTTTTAATTAGGAAATTGCCCAACCACCATAAGCAGTTTCTTTGCCACTCCAACAACTAGCCCAAAAGCTAAATCCTAAATATGCCACTTCCAATTCCTGTATCTCAGAGGCAGTGAGCCAGCAAGACTTAGTGGAACCCACATGGTTTTTCTTCATTAATGAAGTCAGCATTTCCTCATTCTCCACACACTGGGAAATGGGTTACTTGCATCCTCCCTGACAAGTCAAGTGTCTGACAACTTTGACTTGGCTCTACTTTTAACTGTGATCACTTTTAGGTTTAACACCTTCAGACACTCCATCAGGTCAGCAAGGTAACCATAGAGGGAAATTCACCCCAGTGCAGAGGTCAGCACTGGATGTGTAGAATTTAAGTCTAACTTAAGCCCTGTTTTTGTACCTTAAGTGGAATTATAGATGTTGTGTGGACTCTCTGCACAGGAGTGAATTTCGTTCAGGTTATATACTGTTCTATAGCCATGTATCTGCATACTTCTATCAGCAGGAGATGGTGGGAACTGTAAATAGTAAATATATATATATATATAAATATATATATATATTTACTATTTACAGTTCCCACCATCTATATATATATATATATATATATATATATATATATATATATACAGCAGAATATTAGTGTTAGTGTTTATTCATTAAGTGCTCAACTCTGGGAGGTATAAGCACTCTTGCCATTAATGTCAAAGAGGTTGAAGGTTCTCAGTGTTTACAGGAGTATCCAACACCTTGTAAGATCAAGGTATTATCTGTTTAAAGGATTAGCTAAAATTACTTCTGGTAACTAGTTCTGGATCTCTGGATTAGTCTGGAAATTGAGGCTGGAGTTTTAGTGATTTTCATACGTTGTGCTACCAAATCTCTTACACATTTTCTTTTCTATGTCCTTTGTTAATGAAGAGAGGATGGCTCAGTTTGTATCCCAACTGAAGCTGCCAGCTGCAATGTTAGCTTCCCACGGTCATGGGAAACCAGGTCCACCAGGAAAAGATGGATTACCAGGGCCACCAGGAGAACCTGGACCTCAAGGTAGGGTTTCTAATAAAATGTCCACAGGTATTGTGCTTTTAGTCTTCATATACTTGCTAATGATAGTTAAATTAGAACTACATATCTAGCTTCCTAATGATTAACTTTTAAAACCATACTACTGCATTTCCAGAGTAAATCTATAAATTAACCAATAGCAAATGTGTGGTATTTCCTTATTAAAAACACCTAATCAATGCATTTTGTTCTAATAAATGATAAAGTTTAGATACTGACAGATAGCTTATCTAAACCTGCTATAGAAGTGATTTGGTCCAAAACACATTCACATGGAAGAAAAACTATACCAATGCTCAACTGTAGATCTTAACATATCTGATACACATTTCTGGCAACCAGGTTATCTCCTGAGAAGCAAAGATTTGAGCTCTAAGTCTGAGTTCTTGCAGCTCTGATCCAGAGACAACACTGATGAGAAAAGACTGAGGGAAAGAATATTCCCCATATAATTTATCTCTCTTACAATGAAGTCATTTATTTTCACAAAACAGTTTCACAGTAATTGGATTTTCACTATATTCAAAACTGCAAATTGCACAGTGCAGTGCACTGAAACAATTTGGGACTTTGATTCTACTGTACCGTCCTTCACCATAGATTTAGTTTCACAGAAACTGAGTTCATTATAATTGGATTCTCCTGTACTTCATCACAAACCACACTAGCATGGGAAATTAATAGGAAAAGAATGGCAGAAGAATTTATAAAATATATAAAAATGATTTGGGGATAGTATATAATTTACAGTATATGTATAGGTAGTTCTTTATTATTATCTTTTGTTAGTTTGGTCTGCTCTGGAGTCAGAGCAAGTCAGACTGGAATGAAGAACATGAAAGCAAATCTGAAGATGTGTGGAGTGGAGAGCTAAAAGAAGAGTAAAGACTATTAACACTGATAAGAGCAAACCCTTGATTGAAGCTTGAAAAATGTGATGAGCTCAGAATAAGAAGAACAAACAAGAATAAAGGCTCAAGGAAGGCAATAAAAGGGATTAGAGTTTTGCAACAGTGACTTGTTAATTATCTAAGTATTCAGATCACTGTAAATGGTCAACTTTAATGCCACTGTTAGATTGTTCAATGAGATTGTACATGGTGGATACTCTCAGACGTAGTAAACTGTAATATGAATTACTTCAAGTTAGTGAGTTTCAAGAAGTGAAGATGGTAGCTATACTTATAGAAAAATTAAGCTTATTTTTGGTGCTTTATTCTTAAGTAAAAGTAGTGCCCCATTGACACAGGATTCCCACATACTTTACCCTTCATTTCAGTACACTGTTTATAAAATAACAAGCCTTGAGCTAAATGAGAGGCATTCCCACCCCTGATGCATAAAAAATAGACATGTTGATATAAAATTGCACTTTAAAGGAAAGAAAAAGCAAAAGTTTGACCTACCTACCCCTACATCAGTAGTGAGAAACCAAAGAGGACACACAAGCATTAGATGCCCTTCCCTGCTATGTCTGTTCATTTCATTCTTGAGTGCAGGCAACAAAATTTAAAATACTGAACGATCAGAGACAATTAAAAATGTAGTAGACAGACTCTTCAGGGAAGCATGTAACATACATGTATGTCTAGTCTCAGCAAGATAGCATGTTATGTGCATGTGTGTCTAGGTTCAGCAGGGTATGTTCATGTGCACACCTGGTATACCAGAGAGATAATGTGCACTGGATTGGTTATTTTAAACTGTAGTTCTGCCATTGTTTTTTGAGAAGAGTAAAGGATGCCGGTGCATAAGTGCTTCAGTGCTCAAATTTTAAAACAAAACAAAAAAAACCATTCATACTTAAGAGATCACTAGAACATTGGGAGCAGATTCATAAAATTTTAATGAGGCCCAGAATTGTTCCCTGCAAGCCTTGACAATGTTCCTACAATGCAAGGAAAAACTGATGTTAACCTCATTGATAGGTGCATCAGACAAAATGTATCAGATACAAATAATCATGATGTTACATTAGGATTGGAGTGAAGTGGTATAATATCAACAAAAAGTTGCAGCACAGATGCTGCAATACAGGACTAGCAGTGAATCTGTTAGGCTTTATGTAATAGTGAGTGAGAATTTTTTACATTTTTTTTTCATTTTTTAAAAGTAAGTATACAGTACGAATATTGTAACATACCATACCATAAGGCAGTGTTACCAGTGAAATGTAAAACGCCAGCTTAATGAGAGCCGTTGGTACCCCGTGGACTTTACTATACTGTAAGCAGAGTCTTAAAGGAAACAAATATCATACACAAATATATGCAATTGATTTACAAGTTATTTGCAGCAGTAGCATTCATGTGAGTCTATATTGTGTTCAAAGTTATAGTAACGGACTTAATCAACTCCATTGATTTAAGTGAGTTTGCACAGGTGTAACTGAGAGCAAGAAGGGAAGGGCAGAGATCTTTCTGTATGAAGCAGTTTGTTTTTCATATATCATATTACACTAGAGCGTACGCAGTAAACATGATCTTTGCAGCCACAGATTTGGCTGAACTGGCCCTACACACAAAATATCCAGGGGAGATCACACAGGAGAATTTTGTTCTTACAACTGTTTATGGTATGGTCTCTTGTATTTAAGAGTTCTTTAATATCTAGATTATTTACACAGTAAAATGCATCAGATATTTTGGCATTGTTGTCCTTTCCCTTCTCATGTATGCTAAAGAGCCTCATATTTCTCTAGACACTACTCTTGTAGCTCCCATGAGTATCAGTGTGGGGAGAAGAGACTCAGGACTGCATACAAAAAATCTTGTTGAAGCTTTTCTGAATTAAATAACTCAGTGACTTTTCTCCTCCAAAATGCTCAGGCATGTAATTGTGCTCTCCTGAATATATACTATTGGATTAGAGTAGTGATGCTGCTGACAGACTATTAATGATGATGATATTGGTGATAGTTAGCACTATATTGAAACTGTATGTAAAATTCCAGTCAAATAAGTCTATGAGAAGAAAACAGCACTCTACCATTTTAGTATATATTTTCTGCACACTACTCAGTGTTTACCAAAACTATCCACATATTATACTGGTGGACCTAAATCTTCTGGGTATTTGTTGTTTTAAGAATTACAAAAAAATAAAACTTCCAGAACACAATTAAAAGGCTTTAGGGAAACTGTTGCCTTTGTGAGCCTTTTGAATTAAATTAAAACCTGTTACTGAAATTGTAACTCTGCCAACAGAAAATATACAGCATCGTATCTGTGCCTGGGTTTTTTGTAATGAACCTAAAACCTTGCTTAGGTGGATAGTTATATTCCACTGTGCCTCAGATGAGTTTGTTAAAAATTTGCTCAGGTAGATTGTGATATTATCCTCCAGAAGTGTAATCATGGGACCTACTTCTGCGTAAAATATACCTCATATAAAATCGACTGTGTTATTGCAAGAGTTAAATACTGGATTGTTTCAGAAAGGTGCTCCAATAATATACTTACATGTTTTTCTTATTGTTCACACACTGTAAAATAAAGCATTATTTTTAGAAAAGTTACCTGAGAAATGTTTTATTAAATGTTGGTATCATTGAAACTTACTATGCCAATATGTACAAAATACTCATTTGTATATGTACTCAAACACAGTTAGCCATTGTTTATACTATTTTCACTCATACAATGTGCCTTGGTGGACTGCTGTATATATTATTGGTTTTGAGGGTTTTTTTATTATTGACTTGAAATTCAGTAATGTTTACAGAATTTGTCAATCTGCCTCAGTCCCTTTCTGACCACCTTATTATGTACACATGATACGTTATAGAGATTGTAAACATGATGTATTTTAAATGTGATTTCTTTGTGCCCCATGCATATAGAAATACAAAACATAAATGATTAATGGTAGCACTGTTTTGTTAAAGTATAATTAGCTGGGTTTGTTCTGATAAACTGTACTCTAACTACTAATTGTAAAAATAAGACACATAGAGGTATAATAAATAGGCAACGTAATCAGCTTCTTAATTATGTGATTGACCTTCACAAACAGTAGCAACTGCAATGAATTGCACAAAACTTCCATAGCCAGCTAACTTATATAGTCACAAATACTGTTAATCATGGCAATTTAAAAACAAATTCAAGATCCATTACTGAATATAAGCTCCTTCACCTTTTCTATTGGGGGTTTCACAGTTGTGTGTGGATGTCTTAGACAGTTCTGTTTAATGGGGCTCAGCCACCAGAATGCACAGCTGATGTAAAGAGAGGTTTTTTTCTCTCTGAATTATTCAATTGCTTGTTTTCTTTTTAGATACCTGCCTGTTTTTTGTATGTCACATTGCATGCATATTCTACTGGTTGGGATTTTATGTACTCCAATTATCATTTCAGTGTTGAAGGGGAATGTTGGGATGTTGAGAGAGGAGACTAAATTACCAATTGCTGCTTTATTCTGAGACAAAGGATGATGGCAATTGATAATAGGTTTTCTGTTGAAATTTATGATCTTGTGTTTAATAGAAAAATTGTATGAATCTGCGTACCATTCTATTGTATAGTTTCATTTGGTGCCCACAATAGTTATATGTCCTCCCATTTTCTTCTTGAGGTGTCACATGAAGTAGTGTTGCCATGTAGTACTGCTAACCGGCTACTTCAGCCATACAGCTGCCAGTCCCTTTATTGTTCAGATAACAATTGACTCAGTGCTCATTGGTCACCTCACAACCCTTCTCTTCTAATTTTCCTCTCATCGGGGGACAGCTGCTCCACAAAGGAGCAGCTTACTAGACATAGTAAGACACTGGAAATATATTGGTACTTTATCCACAGCAAATTTAATCTTCTCTGTTGCAAGTCTATATTTAACCAGGGATTGAGCATTAATTCTCAGTGTATGTCACCACCCCACCCACTTTTACTCTTGCATGGAGGAGGAGGAATGGGCCTCCCAAAACTCCTTATAAAAGTTGAGTGTTGGTGTCAGATTTATTATTCCTCTTAAATTATATTTATTTCCCATCAGTCATTTTGCTTTAATGTAAAAGTCACAGGCCTATTTTTTGACTATGAGGGAAATTGTAAGGAATATTATTATTTCAGTGACCCTTGTACTGCTATTCTAAGGACATCCAGAGTTTTCCCAGCTGAGACAACTTGACAACTTGCCAAGAAACAGGAGGGCTGAACCTAATTCTCATGCAGCTGAGGGCTGAATTTGTTTGCATACAATTGAACAAACATAACCACTCATCTTCAGTACAGAGTAGTGGCCTGTGCAGAGCGCAAATCCAAATGTGCCATGCATAGTTATTGAGCATGTGAGCACTAGTCCGTTGCATGCTGGAACCTATAATCTTCACAGGCTCTAACAACACTGTATTCAAAGTGAAGACAGCTGTAGATGTACGCTATAACTAAAGGGCTCCTCCCCCCGCCTCCCATTTATATAGTGGCATAGCTGTGCATAGTACTTTACAAACCCTCAGAAGGATGTAGGCCCCACCCAAAAATCTTACAATCTAAAATACACGCATAATACAAATGATAAAAAATTAGATGCAGTAGCTCCTGGGAGATGTTGAGCTACCGGTGGTCAGAAAGTTGACTACCTTGGTATATAAACTATCCTCTGGCATTCTATTCTATTCACTACAATGAGCACATTGTAGCGAATTAGGTTAGTTAAACAGACTGTCAAGTCCCATAATCTTTCTTTAGATACATCATAGACAGGTTTTTTACTCTTTCTATTACATCTAAGTTTTTTGTTTGGTACCATATATCATTTCACCCTGTGGTTAATATTGAAGCAGGATATACGTTCAGTTTTTTTATCCTGAAGTCTTTACCAAAATAGCAGAAAAACTTTGGAAAGGGTGAGGCCAATTGATCCATTGATACTCTTCTGTCTCAGGATCCATCAGTTACTGGTAGAAATCTTCTCATGTGTAATAAAAGGAAGGTAAATAGTACAATAGCTGGATTACCAGCCTCAGAAAAAATGGGCATCAGTTTTCACGTTTGTTTTGGTAGTTTTGTGTCAGTAAGGTGCCTAGAAAAAAGATTGTTATAATTACTGGGCACTCTTATTCTTTTTATCTTTTTATCCTTTGTAGGTTACAGAGGACAGAAGGGGGAAAGAGGTGAGCCTGGTATTGGACTCCCAGGTAATCCTGGTCCACCTGGCCCTTCAGGTAAATGTCTCTAGCTTTATTGTTGTATGCAGTCTTTGGACGTGATTCTGATCTCACACCAGTTTTATACCAGTGTAATTCCATTGATTTTCATAAGGTAAACCCTGATTTTCTTTGGTTTGAGGTCAGAATCAGACTCCATGCCTCTTGCTGTTTAGTTGGTGTGAAGGAGCAGGCTTTTCAGGATACCAAGAGGCTCATCATTTTCACAGTGATGATGTCTGTGCTAATTGCGATCTTTATTTTATCAGCCACTGGTGTGCCAGGCCTCCCAGGCCCTCCAGGATCACCAGGTCCCCAGGGGCCTTCAGGGCCGAGCGGAAGGTGCAACCCAGCAGATTGTTACTATCACGTATCTCAGGCTCGACAGCGTGCCAGTGGGAAATAAACATCCCTCCAGAGACACTTTGGTTCATGTTTATACCTTATTTCCCTTTATGAATCAATTTAATCTTCATAATACTTAGTGCATTTTGTCCATATATATACTGCACAATATATAGACATTTTATAGAGCACTTATATCGAGCCTTTTACTACATTAATTGCTGTGTTGGAGTTTTGATATGATTTTGTGAGTTCATTCCATGTGTTATACTTTTACTGTTTCTCTGGTTTAGAGAGGCAACAGGCCCAAATAGTTCTTATGAGCTTTTCTCTTCAAACAAAATTTATTTTCTTACAACTTGATGATCTTAAGACAGTACAGATTTTTCAGTCTTGTTAATACTGGTTTTATTCATCTTATTACAAAGTGAATTACAGTTGTAGAGTTTTTAAATTCACATGTTCACACTGAAGTTTATTTTCTTAGGTAGGGTGCTGGGGAACTCTGTTCATACGAAATGTTGCTGTTCACTTCAGAAAATCATGGCATAGGTTTCCACACCCAGCTGACCTATGCTTACATAGAATTTTTCTTTTTACTTTAGAATGCAAATGGGTATTAGAGAAGCTGAAGTGTGGATGCCTTCAGAGAACCTACAGTGAAAATGAAATTTGGTTTGAATAGAATTCCTAGCAAGTACATCTAGATTGAGACAGATTTTAAAATGGGTTGCGTTGTTCAGATGCACCCATGACTGTATGGTTCAAATTCTCTTCTGGCATAATTCTGTTGAAGTCAGTGAATTTATACCAGCAGAAAAATTGGCCATATATGTTTTCAGTTTAGTTACATGAACTGCTGGTCAGGTATATTGCATGGGGTTTTTTTTTAAGTTGGTTTATTTGTACTTCTCTAGTGATTCCAAATCTTATTTAAAATATTTTTTTAACTTTATAAATTAATTTTAAACTTCACTTCCTTCCTGTGATAATACCAAAAAAGGGTGCTGTCTTTTAAGAAAGCGACATGATTAGAATCTTTATGAGCTTGTTCCCTTTCTATAATGCTATACAGAACAGTGTATATAGATATATTACTTGGTGTTATCTGTATATTTTGGGCATTTTCCTGGCTGAACTACAACTCTGAAAGCTTGTAACTTACCTAGCCTGATTTTATAAATGTTAATTTACTTGAATTTTAAAAAGATTATTTTTTCATACACATTTCCAACAGGTGCTTTTTCCCCCCTCATTTTTGACTCATTATTACAGTTTTTAAAATCTGTATCTGCACATTTTGAAGTTCTCCATCAGTAACTGTGTTGGTAATGATTAATTTATTTCACACTGTCTTTTTTGGTTAATGATTTTTCATTTTGATATAGACCCAATTTAATTTCTCTTGAGAAAAAGAGTGTTTTGTAATATCAGGTACCTGTATACCATTTCCAAGATTCTGAGCCACATTCTGTGTTTGGATAGAATGGCATCATTCTGGATTAACTCTACTTTTATACTGAGTTATTTCCGTTTTACATGATTAGAACTGAAAGCAGAATGTGGCCTGAAACATGCTTCTCATTTGGCAGGCTTTATCTTTAAAAATTTTTTGCAGTTTCAGATTAATGTTTCCTTGATTTATACCTATTTTGAGGATTTTACTTTACTTCTTCAATTTCATTTATATGTTTGTTAACAAACGTGTGCTATAGTAAATGTTGCCTAATACAAGAGGATTATCTTTCTGAGAGCACAAGATATTTTTCTGAACTAGGATTTTTTTAGCTAGAACAATATTTAGATTTGAAATATGATGAGATATAATATTAATAAGGTCCTTTAAATTGTTCTAGATTAGTTTTGAGATATTTGGAATATACCAGGACCAGTTTCCTGTATTTCTTATCACTTAAAATCCTACTGTCCAATATTTATGAAGATAACTTTGGAATTTTCTTAAAGTGGCTGGTATATTTGGAACTGTTTAGATTTGCTTCAGGAAAGTGATAAAGCTGCTGTGGCTTAGTTAATGTCAAAACCTTTCAGAGTTATTCAGAGCCTATGCTATATACCTCCTTTTGTCCACATGGTGGTACTCAGGACACTTTTGTTAGTGCAAAGGATTGAGCAGAGACTGAACTCTAAAAATGGAAGGCAGGAAACAGTGCAGTGTAGATATATTACATCTTGTGCCGTCTTTCCACTTTTATCCTTGAGCCTAATATATTTTTTCTAAAATTTAGTTTGTTTTTAGACAGCAGTGTTTGCAGAAATACTGCCTTTATTGGATGAATATTTCCAGATTATATGACATAGGTTTTATTTATGTTTTATATATGCATATAATGCAGGAGATTGTACAGTAAGAAAACATGTCACTTCTAGACATCAGTTTATCTCCAACATAAGGGTATGCATCTTTAAGGGAGCGGTAAGTTTATTGGAGTATTGAGTAAATCGTAGAGTAGGGTGCTTTTTAAAATCAAGTAGCATTGCAATCTACTTGTGATCTTTTACATTAATGTTTTTAATACATGGATATTTTGTATAAATAAACTGTATTTAATTTCAGTGGTAAAATAAGCACATAGGTTTCTGTAGTATAGTATTAGGATTGGTTTCCCTTGTTATCAATCCTCCCTTTGTGTTTTCTGATCATGTGTTATTGACAAATATACATGTTTACCTGATAGGTAAGGCTAAGTGTGAAGTAATTTCTTAACTCACTGATAACCATTTCATAAAATATTTTAGTGCTTCTGATTGTCAGGATGGTGAGCTATTACTTTTCATGTCAGCCTGTGCCCAGCTTTATGGAATACATCATCTGTTTCTTTTCTTTGGCCTTTTTATAGTATTTTATGTGTTGTCTGTAGTGTTACATAACAGTTGTATGAAGAAACATGATCTAGATGGTTTATATTATATACACATCTGTTTTTCAAACATACTGCAATGTCATCTAAGGTCTTTGAATTTTATCTATTTACTAAAATGACTGCTGTGATATAAAATTGTTTTTGTTCAAACAGTAGGAGTGTCTCAGAAATCAAAATTAAAGTTGACATTAATTTTTACTGAATAATTTTTACTTCAGATTCTGTGTATATCAAGAAGCATACATTTATCTCTGAAATGTGGCCAAAACTAAAATAGATCCAGAAGTACTTGATATCTAAATCCAGCTCCATCTTCCATGTTTGGTATGGCTCATGAAGGCTTACAAATTTAACTATCTTTGCCTAAAAAATGTGTGGTTCAAATGGAAAATCCAAGCTTTATCATACCATAAGAGAATGTGTATAACATATGGTATGCTAACAGAAATGTTATGTGTTAATAGACCAAAACAAGCTCATACATGTAAAGAATGTAATCTACAAAGATTTTGAGACTTTTATCTTAGAAAAGTGATGCATTTAATTACATATGAATTTTTCACTGTAAATATATTTTGTCTCAGTTCATAGTTTGAAGAATTTGATGATGCACTGTATTTTATTGTTGTATTTCATTTTCAAATAACATTTAGCTATCATTGAATTCATCATGGTACATGCATACTGATAAATAGAGCCCTGAAAATCTGCAGATATCCGCGGACTATGTTTGCGGATCGTGAATCAGATGCGGATACAAATTTTGTATCCACGCAAGGCTCTAGTGATAAATATTATACTTCTTGCCCCCATTAATTTTTTCTCAACATTTAAAGTTCAATTCAGTGCATACATGTTAAGTGGATTACGAGACATCCTTCACTGCCTTGTACCTTGCATGGTCATTTACATCTGTGTCAGATCCTACCAGATGAGAATGGTAATGGTTTACACTCATTTCGTAGATGTGACAATGACAACACAAAGTTCAAAGTCAGGTAAAGCACAAAAGGGACGATTAAGGCCAGGTTCAGTGGAAGAACCATCAATCTAGCTACCGCCTCTCAGGGAGGTTGATTAACTTCAGCAACAGGAGAACTTCTCCCATTGCTGTAGTAAGTGTCTACACTGAAGTGCTACAGCAGCGCAGCTGCATCAGAGTAGCTGTGCTGCTGTAGCAGTTTAAGTGTAGACATAGCCTCAGCCACAAATGAGTAAATTCCGGTTTTGCTTTTCACTATGGCCAGTATTTTCAAATGTAGTTACCTACGGCTGGATATCTGGGCTGAAATCATGGCTTCATTGAAGTCAATGGGAGTTTAACTTCACCGGAGCCAGGATTTCACTCCTAATCTGTGTATAGACATTTCAGTGTGGACTGATTTTTCAGAGGTTCCATTGACTTCCATGGGAATAGATACTCAGCCCATCTGAAAATCAGATAATCCTAGTTAGTTGTCTAAATATGGGTTAATATAGGTGCCTATTTTTAGATACCTGCATTTGAAAATTTAATATAAATGTCCAACTCTCCCATGAGGAAAAGAGCACAGGGGCTAGATGGAGTTGAAACGGCACTAGGCAGCATTTTGACCAGTAATGATGATTTTCTTCTCAAGATAAAGTTAGCTGCCTCAGCAGGCTTACTGCACCTATTTTCTAAGGTTTTCAGTCTTTATCGATAATTTCACAGAAATGCAGATTACGGCAAGGTTTTCTTATTATAACTATAATCAAATTAATGAACTGAAAAATAAAGGATTATGACAAAATTAAAATGGGAGTGGAAAGGGCCTTGCAAAAGAAGAGAACTGATGTACATATTGTCTCTCTTCCTTCTCTTTGTTGCCTGTGGCACTGTAACAAAGAACATAGTGACCTTATTTTAAGCAACAGCTGAGAGAAAGAAAGCAAAGAACCCATGACCAGTTAATAATACCAAAACCAGGGGCATCCATCATCTCCTTGACATATCCAGTCATCAGGTCAAGGTTTCATGCAATGACTCCAGCAATTAAAAACATATTTGTGTGAGTGTGATATTTGCTTGTACCATGTAGCATAACTACTAGCTGCTACTAGGAAAAATCCTTAATGTCTGTGAAACCAAAGCATGGAGTCCATTGGTCCAAAAGGGCTTAAGCACCTAAACTGCCACTTTTTGTACCTAAATCTCAGAAGCAGGGCCCTCTTCCTCTTCCCATCCCCACACCCATCTTCTTGCAAAAATGGCAAGGCACCTAACCTCAAGAGAGGTTTTGCAGCTGAGAAATCCCACACAGAGGGAGGTGCCTCCCTTCAGCCCAGAGTTAGGCTGAGGGACAGGGCTTAGAATACACACCTCTTCTTTACTTCTCCTATTAGGTAGCTTTGGTGAGCAGCCACATAGCACATTGGCTTTTGTGAATGACATTCTGAGGCACCTGGCTCTCCCCATTCATTGCACAGGGAGGCTTTTTGAATCCCAGTGATTTTTTAGGTATAATGAAGCTGAGCATCACCATACCTGCTGTTGCGGAGTGTGGGGGAGTCAGGGCCCTGCACCCCTCTTCCCGAGATTCACTGCGACTCTCAACCAGCCAGTAAAGCAGAAGGTTTATTTAAGGACAGGAACACAGTCTCAAGCAGAGCGTGTAGGTACGACCAGACCCCCTCAATTAGGTCCCTCTGGGAGGTTCAGGGAGCTTAGACCCCAGCTTGGGGTTCCCTGCGTTGCACCACCCAGCCCCAACTGAAACTAAACTCAAAACTCCTCCTGCTGCTCCTCTCCTTTGTTCCGTCTCCCGGGCAGAAGGTGTTAATTCTCCCCACCCCCGTTCCTGGCTCAGGTTACAGCTCAGGTAGCTTCCTTCAAGGGAAGTCCCCCCTCCTCACTGCAATCCCCCTGCAACATTCCCAGGTCAAATCTGCCCTGCTCCCTGCTCCGTCACACCTGCATTTTTTATGAATCTAGTCCATGATCTCTCGCTCTGTCTCTTTCTTCCTGACAAAGTAGCCTTGTTTCATCTAGTGCCTCTTTCCTCAGAGGGAGTTGTAGAGTGGTGGCAGAAAGCCAAATTCCACTCGTTTACACCCAGGCAACCTCAGATCCAAGAAATGAAATATTTGCAACACTCAAAATCTATACTCTCTAGTAACCCAACTATCGAGAACAACTATAAACCACTTCTAAAAATAAAGCATCTGTAATCAACTGTTAGAATCATAGAACAATAGGATTAGAAGGGACCACAAGGTCATCTAGTCTAACCCTCTGCCAAGATGAAGGATTTGTTGTATCTAAACCATCCAAGACAGATGGCTATCCAGCCTCCTTTTAAAAGCCTCCAGTGAAGAAGCTTCCACAACCTCCATAGGCCGTCTGTTTCATTGTCCTACTGTTCTTACAGTTAGGAAGTTTTTCCTGAGAGTTAATCTAAATCTGCTATGCCTCTTGTCCTGCCCTCTGTGGCAAAAGAGAACAACTTTTCTCCCTCTTTTTTATGGCAGCCTTTAAAGTATTTGAAGACCACTATCATGTCCCCTCCCTTTATCTCCTCTTTTCCAAGCTAAACATACCTCCTTCAGCCTTTGCTCATATGACTTGCATTTCATCCCTTTGATCATCTTTGTCACTCACCTCTGGATCCTTTCCAGTTTCTCCACATCGTTTCAGTACATCAGTGACCAAAACCGGATGCAGTGCTCCGGCTGAGGCCCAACCAATGCCGAGTAAAGCGGTATTATCACCTCCTCTGACTTGCATGCTATGTCTCTGTTAATGCGACATAAAATTGCATTTGCTTCTTTTGCAACAGCATCACATTGCTGAGGCGCTGTCTACACTACCACTTATGTCAGTATAACTTTGTCATTTGGGGGTGTGAAAAAAAAATCCCCCTGAGCGACGTAAGTTACACTGCCATAAGTGCTGGTGTGGACAGCGCTATGTCGGCAGGAGCGCTTTTCCCATCAACGTCGCTACCGCTGCTCATTGGGGGTGGATTGGGAGCTCTCTCCCATCATCTTAGAGCTACTACACTAGACAGCTGAGAATGGTGCAGTTGCATTGGTACAGCTGCACTGCTATAAGCACTTAATGGTAGTTCCACCAAGCCCAAATTTCTCGAGCCTACTTATCAGAATGTCTTGTGGGACTGTGTCAAAAGCCTTGCTGAAGTCCAGGTATATTATTGCAACTCTTAAATAGCAATGAAAAAAAAAGCATGTGAATCATTCACACTGAATGTCTTTTAGATAAGTGTTTGAAAAGGGAATGACTGGGAGCACCTGTGCCCAACATCTTGTGCCTCATGCCCTGACAGTGGAGAACCACTGATGCATCTTGGGGCGATTGCACATGCTGCAGTTCTTCGGCTGATAGCCTAATAAGTGATAGATCAGACTAGACATATTAATTGAATTCTAATCTGAATGTGATGAGTTGATTTATCATAAGCAGGTATTACATTTGTATTTAACATGAAACAATATTTTATTGCTGTTTCACATGTTGATAAGGTCTCAACTGGAGTATTGTGTCCAGTTCTGGGCACCACATTTCAGGAAAGATGTGGAAATTGGAGAAACTCCAGCGAAGGGCAACAAAAATGATTAAATGTCTAGAAAACATGACCTATGAGGGAAGATTGAAAAAATTGGGTTTGTTTAGTCTGGAAAAGGGAAGACTGAGAGGGGACATAACAGTTTTCAAGTACATAAAAGATTATTACAAGGAGGAGGGTGAAAAATTGTTCTTGTTAAGCTCTGAGGATAGAACAAGCAATGGGCTTAATTTGCAGCAAGGGAGGTTTAGGGTGGACATTAGGAAAAAGTTCCTAACTGTCAGGGTGGTTAAGCATTGGAATAAATTGCCTAGGGTTGTTGTGGAATCTCCATCATTGGAGGTTTTTAAGAAAAAGTTAAACAGACACCTGTCATGAATGGTCTAGTTATTACTTAGTCCTGCCTTGACTGCAAGGGACTGGACTAGATGACCTATTGAGGTCCCTTCCAGTCCTACACTTCCGTGATTCTATGATTCTACACTTAACCCAGAGTGCAGTCGAGCTAATTGTTCTATTTCTCATTATGCAATCAGATTATAGGAATTAATGTAGATGCCATCATACCCCTAGTGACTCCCATTAGGCTTAACGCACACTATTGTGCCAGAGATTTGGAATGAAAATCAAAGATAGGTAATGTCAGCACTTCTTCAGCTCTTTTCTTGTTAAGAGTCAATGAACTTCCATTTGTTTTGGGCGATGTCCACATTATAGACTCTGCTTAACAGTGACCCATGTCACTTCTTTTCTTTGTTTGCTTGTTCTTTCTTGATATTTCCACTTGGATTCGTATATACTGTGACAAAGTTCCTCCTCTATCTTGGTAGGTCCTGCACTTATTGGCGGATTTCCTTGCCTCAGAGATTCACCATGTGGGTTGAGGAACAGCCCAGAGACCTTCCCCTCTGGAAGAACCCAGAGGTTCAGGTCAATTGGGAGGTTTGGGGGGAACCCGGGCCCGCCCTCTACTCCAGGTTCCAGCCCAGGGCCCTGTGGACTGCAGCTGTCTATAGTGCCTCGTGTAACAGCTGCATGACAGCTACAACTCCCTGGGCTACTTCCCCATGGCCTCCTCCAAACACCTTCCTTATTCTCACCACAGGACCTTCCTCCTGGTGTCTGATAACTCTTGTGCTCCTCAGTCCTCCAGCAGCACACCCTCTCGCTCTCAACTCCTTGTGCCTCTTGCTCCCAGCTCCTCACACTCACACCACAAACTGAAGTGAGGTCCTTTGAAAACCCAGGTGCCCTGATTAGCCTGCCTTAATTGATTCTAGCAGCTTCTTCTTAATTGGCTCCAGGTGTCCTAATTAGCCTGCCTGCCTTAACTGGTTCTATTAGGTTCCTGATTACTCTAGTGCAGCCCCTGCTCTGGTCACTCAGGGAACAGAAAACTACTCATCCAGTGACCAGTATATTTGCCCTCTACCAAACTCCTATACCCCACTGTCTGGGTCTGTCACATATCCCTCCCCCCTGCTCAACACCAAGGGATTGGGCAGCTTGGGATGCCAGAAAGTGCACACGTGACAAGCCGTCGGCGGTGCCATGACGGCTCCCGGCTCTGTGTTGCACACGGAATTGGAAAGGTTGAAGGGATAAGAACCATCTGGTCACCCTTGTGTTCTTCTCCTTGTTCCGCTGCATCCATCTGCAGGATAAACTCCTTGGTGAAATCAGGGGCTATCAGTACAGGGTTACTGCAGAGGGCAGTCTGTAGGTCTGTGAATGCTTCCTCTGCTGTGTCAGACCATCTCACCAGATCAGGTCCGCAGGCTTTCACTAGGTCTGTCGGGGCTTGCCCTTGTGGCAAAGTGGGGGATAAATCGTCGGTAATACCCCACCACATCTAGGAATGCCCAGACTTGTTTCTTGCGACTTGGTCGGGGCCAAGTTTGGATGGCCTCTAACTTGTTCACTTGGGGTTTTACCAGACCTTTTCCCACAATGTAGCCAAGATATTTGGCCTCTGTAAATCCTACAGCGCACTTGGCAGGGTTTGCTGTAAGGCCAGCTCGCCTGAAGGTATCGAGGACAGCCTCCACCTTCTCCAGGTGGGTTTCCCAGTCTGGGGTATGAATGACCACATCGTCCAAGTAGGCAGTAGCATAACTGTTATGCGGGCGTAATAGCTTGTCCATGAGGCGCTGGAAGGTAGCTGGGGCCCCATGTAGTCCAAAAGGGAGGACAGTATGTTGAAAAAGACCCTCTGGTGTAGAGAACGCAGTCTTTTCCTTTGCATCTTCTGCAAGGGGAATCTGCCAGTACCCCTTTGTCAAGTCAAGGATAGTCAAGTACCGGTCATTACTCAGACGGTCCACTAGCTCATCTATGCGAGGTATGGGGTACGTGTCGAACTGGGATACTTCGTTTAGTCGCCGGAAGTCGTTGCAAAATCTTGTGGTGCCATCAGGTTTGGGCACCAGCATGACTGGGCTGGACCACTGACTGTGGGATTCTTCGATGATCCCCAACTCCAGCATTTTTTTTAATTCTGCTTTTATTTCCTCCCTTTTTGCCGCTGGCACCCGATAGGGCCTCATTGTTACCCTGGCCCCAGGGCTCGTGACGATGTGGTGATGTGTCTCGGTTGTTCGACCCGGTTTTGTCGAGAACATATATTGGTTCTGGAAGATCATCTCAGACACCTCATTCTTCTGGTCTGGTGTTAAAATGGGGAGACACTCGCACCTGTTTGGAAGGCTTGTTTTCCTGGGTTAGGTCTTTTTGGACCGTTGTGCATGCCTCTTGTGCATGCCAGGGTTTTAGAAGGTTAATGTGATAAATCTGTTCTTGTTTTCTGCATCCTGGCTGCCGCACCTTGTAGGTTACTTCCCCCACGGGTTCAACCACCTCATAGGGCCCCTGCCATTGGGACAGAAGCTTGCTTTCTGCCGTGGGTACCAACACCATAACCCGATCCCCTGGTTGGAACTGTTGCACTTTTGCCTGGCGATTGTAATGGGTTCGCTGGGCCTCCTGTGCCTTCTTCAAATGTTCCCATACAATAGGGGTAACCCATGCTATCCAGTCTCGCATCTGCATTACATGCTCCATTATATTTCTCCCCTCATTGGGTTCCTCTTCCCAGATCTCTCTGGCGATATCTAGTATGCCACGGGGGTGACGCCCATATAATAACTCGAAGGGGGAAAACCCAGTTGAGGCCTGAGGTATCTCCCGGTTAGCGAACATAAGGTAGGGTAGTAGGGTGTCCCAATCCTTCCCATCCTGACTTACCACCTTCCTAATCATAGCCTTGAGGGTTCGGTTAAACCCTTCTACCAACCCATCAGTCTACAGATGGAAGACCGGAGTTCTCAAGGTATGTATATGGAGCAGCATACAGAGATCCTTCATTAGCTTCGACATAAATGGGGTTCCTTGGTCGGTTAATATCTCCTTCGGTAGCCCCATTTTGGCAAAGATCCCCACCAGCTCTTTGGCTATAGTTTTAGAGGCCGTGTTCCACAGGGGGACAGCTTCTGGGTAGTGAGTAGTCCAAAACAAGTATATATTGGTGGCCCGAGCTGTCTTCTCCAGTGGTCCCACTAGGTCCATGGCTATTCACTCGAAGGGGACCTCTTTGATGGGAAGGGGTACTAAAGGTGCCCTCAAGTGGGGACGGGGACTGTGCAGCTGACACTCCGGGCAGGAGGCACAGTACCTCCATACTTCTTCATGCACTCCGGGCCAAAAGAACCGTCGTAGGACTCGTGCCACGGTCTTCTCTACCCCCAAATGCCCCCCAAAAAGATGACTATGAGCAAGACTTAATACAGCGTTCTGGTGTTTTTGAGGTACTAGGATTTGCTGTACCTTCTGCCCCTGTACTGGTGCAACCCGGTATAAGAGATCCTTCTTCATTATGAAGTAGGGTTCTGGTCCCTGGGTTTTCCCTTCCACGAGGAACCCATCTATTTCAGTCACCTCCTTCCTAATGTTGTCGTACCTTGGGTCTTCTGCCTGGTCCTGTCCAAAATTTCCTCTCCCGGGGCTAATCTGCCCAAGATCTAGGGGCCCAGTCTCTGTTGCCTCTACTGGTTCAGAAGCATTAGGGTGGGGGTCAGACTCAGGTGCTTCTCCCTCCTGCGTGGCCTCCTTTTTAGCTGCGCGGGTCCGCCTACCTACAAGAGCAACCCTCTGGCTTTGGGTCAGTGTTCGGGTTCCCAAGGCCTTAGCTGCCCTTCTTTCCCTTTGTCTTTCTACCCTGTCTGGGAGTGGAGAACAAATCTGGGGATATTTCAGAGGAGATTGGGGGTTGACAGTCTGCTGTGGATGCCTCATCAATTTTAGGGGCCCCATCTTTCTCCAATCCCCCTACTGGGAGTAAGTTTCCAAACCCTGGGAAGTCCCTCCCTATGAGCACCGGGTATGGGAGTTTAGGGACTACACCTGCTGCTACCTCAGTAGTGTTCCCTTGGATCTCGATTTTTACTGGGATGGTGGGGTAGTAACTAACTGTCCCATGGACACATGATATCCCCATACATTTAGCCTACAGCAGTTGACTACGTTTCACGAGCTTCCCTGAGATAAGTGTGATAGCACTCCCCAAATCAACCAGTGCCATGGTCCCTACCCCATTTAGTTTCACTGGTCTGGTATACATATGTGGGGTTAGTGAGACCCCCACAAGGTGGATTAGGGAGCATGGATCTGTCCAGTTCCCCAGATTACACTGCATAGGCTCCTCAGCATTGGGACACTGTGCAGCTATGTGTCCCCATTCCCCACAGGCATAACATCTGTATGAAGCCCTAGGCATTGGTTTGGGCAGTGTAACATCACGATCCTCTTCTCCCTCAGTGCTCTGACTCTTTGTGGCCTCTGATGGGCCTTCAGCCCCTCTCTTTTTCTACCTGGGCCCTCCTGATGGCCCAGTCACCGGAACTTTAGGGCTTGGTGCTACTAATTTAACCCGGTGTGCCTCTTCCTTAACTAGTCGGGTCAGCTCCCTCGCTGTCCTTCACCTCTCTACCGGGCGACAACCTCGTCATAGGTGGAGGGTTCGTTCTGGCTTACCCAGGCACGAAGGTCTGGTGATAGTCCCCTCATGTATCGGTCGATGACCAGAACCGCTAGTATCTCTTCTGGACTCTGGGACTCTGTTTGCAACCACTTTCATGCGAGATGGATGAGGTCGTACAATTGGGACCGCAGGGTTTTGTCTTCCTGCTATCTCCAACCGTGATACTGCTGGGCCCGCACTGCTGTCGTTACCCCAGATCTGGCCAGGATCTCGGCTTTCAGCTGGGGGTAGTCTGCCACAGCTTCTTCAGGCAGATCATGGTATGCCTTCTGGGCCTCCCCACACAGGAATGGGGCAAGGATGCCAGACCACTGAGCTTGAGGCCAGGCCTCCCGTAGGGCTGTCCTCTCAAAGGCCAGAAGGTATGCCTCTACATCATCCTCCCATGTCATTTTCTGCAGCCAATGTCTGGCCCATATGAGCAGTGTCCCATCATGGCCGCGATTCAGCTCTGTAAGGGATTTTACCTGGTTTACCAGTTCCCACAACATAGCTCGGTCTTGAACAGCCTGGTCCATCAGCAGGCGATTAGTCTCTTGCTGCAGCCGTACTGCCTCCTGTTGGGTGGCTGCCTGGACACGGGTAGCCTCCTGCTAGGCCGCCGTAACTTGTATCAGTGCCCACACTACATCATCCATTGTGGTGAAAAAAATAAACCCTCTTTTTTTTTTTTTTAAATCACCCTGCTTCTTCCGCCGTGCTGTGCGCCCCAAGATCCCACCCCTAACACCAGTGTGACAAAGTTCCTCCTCTATCTTGGTAGGTCCTGCACTTATTGGCAGATTTTCTTGCCTTAGAGATTCACCATGTGGGTTGAGGAACAGCCCAGAGACCTTCCCCCTCTGGAAGAACCCACAGTCCAGGTCAATTGAGAGGTTTGGGGGGAACCCGGGCCCGCCCTCTACTCCGGGTTCCAGCCCAGGGCCCTGTGGACTGCAGCTGTCTATAGTACCTCGTGTAACAGCTGCATAACAGCTACAACTCCCTGAGCTACTTCCCCATGGCCTCCTCCAAACACCTTCCTTATTCTCACCACAGGACCTTCCTCCTGGTGTCTGATAATGCTTGTGCTCCTCAGTCCTCCAGCAGCACACCCTCTCAGCTCCTTGTGCCTCTTGCTCCCAGCTCCTCACACTCACACCACAAACTGAAGTGAGCTCCTTTGAAAACCCAGGTGCCCTGATTAGCCTGCCTTAATTGATTCTAGCAGCTTCTTCTTAATTGGCTCCAAGTGTCCTCGTTAGCCTGCCTGCTTTAACTGGTTCTAGCAGGTTCCTGATTATTCTAGTGCAGCCCCTGCTCTGGTCACTCAGGGAACAGAAAACTACTCATCCAGTGACCAGTATATTTGCCCTCTACCAGACTCCTGTACCCCACTGGTCTGTGTCTATCACAATACACATAGATTACATATGGTTGTCATCTATGTATATTATGACCAGTGAGACCTCAGTCCATGTTGTATATACTTGACTATTCATGGGACTGAGGATTTACTGGTCAGTTTTATTTTGCTTTTTAAACTAGAAATTCATTTTCAAGTTCAGCTCCAAAGTAGAAATTCTGCAGCAAAATCATAAGTTATCCACTTAACTGAAGTCTGCATTGATTTGAACCCAGAATGTCAAATGTGTTTATTGTAATAGTTCTATTTTATTTATTTTTAATATATATGTGGTTACATTTTCTACCTTACAGCGTTCATTTCTACTGTGTGATATTTAGCATTTTAAGACTGTAATAATTTTTTTTAAGCAGTTGGATGTTTTTTGTCTTTAACAACTTTCTTTTTCTTCCACTCCTTCTTGATGTTACTATATTACATTTGGAGAAACAGTTTTCAGTCTATCAGGTTTTTCTTTTCTTGTAACAGTTTTACACATTTTATTACATTGATATAGTCCAAATAAAAGTTTGTTGGTGAAACTATAACATTGTATTCATGTTCTGTTGAATTCACTGTGGTCCCCGTTCTTTGAGAAGCTAAGCAATTACAGGAAATAGAAAGTACTCGGCACCTACCAGGCTTGCACCCTACTCTTAAACTATTTGGGTTTTTCAAAGAAGTCGATCTATCTGTGGAAAACACAGACCAACTTCCACTTACTAAATAACCCTGCTTTGTGGGTGAACAAACTAATCACCTTACACAAAAGTGCTAAGCTGTATTTTCAAAGAATTAAACTCCCTGGGGCAGATCCTTCACTGTTGACATCATGGGGGTATTAGAGTAGAGGACTTTGGCTGAGAGGCAATGTGGTATAGTGGACAGAGCACTTGGCTGTGATGCAGGAAACCTGGCTTCTATGCTTGGCTCTGCCAGTGTCCTGCTGTGACCTTGGGCAATTCACTTTGTCTATCTTGGCCATTTAGACTGTAAGCATTTGGGGACAGGGACTCTCCTACTATCAGTGTGTAGACAGTGCCTCAGCCCTGATCTTGGTTGGGGCCTCTAGGCCATACCATAATACTAGTAATAAATAATAATTCCAGCGGCACCTTAATTATTGTTAAGGTTGAGTTGTTTTGTTCTTAAAGCAGGGATTCAACTTTTAGTTATGTAGTATGACAAATACAGTGTATTCTCTCCAAAGATACATTTACTGAGTACTGAATGAATTTTTTTGAATACTTACAAGTAAATCTCTCAGAATAATTTTTTTAAATGGATCCTTTATGAAACTCAGCATTCAATGTCAGATCTTTTTGTCCCGAAAGCTCACAGTTAGGCCACTATATGACTACACAAGAGTGGCAGATTCATGAAGCTTGAATACATTTTGTGCAATGGGTCATTTAAAAAAAACGATTAATTAGCTTTTTTCCATTATTCATCATAACTTGAAGTTTCTCCTTCAGCAGAGGCAGAAGAAGTCTCTTTCAGAGCATCTCAAAATGGCTGCTCTCTCCCATCGTTCTCAATAGCACTAAGGCCACTGGCTGCCCCTATCAGAGATGGCTGCTGCAGGAGAATGGAGTGGGATGCAGGAGGCAGGTGCTGTTTGGGGAAAGGTGTTATGGCAATTTCACTGTTAACTCCTCCTCCTCCTTTAAGGTCTTAACGTCTTTTAAAATGTATTTCAAAATTTGCCGGGGGATGGCCAGCCAAACCTCCCATCGTAACTTATTTTTACATCCTTACAGCTTCCCTATCCTGGTCCAGTCTAACTCTTGGAATTTATAGGAATAGGGGTTCCACAACAGACATGTTCATAAGTACCACCACACACACACAAAGCACAGGCTGTGGACCTGCTTGGGGCCATGAACCAATTTTGTGTACTTTTCTTCTTTTGTCCTTATTTTCTTCCCAAAGGTACATCCTGTAACTGCCATATTGCTGTTGTAACACCAAGAGCTATTGCAACAGCCACCAAAACTAGAGAGTTCCTCTCCTCCTATTCTGATCTGCTTCAACCACTGCAGTGGTAATATTTTCATAGTTAGACAATACATTTCAAGTTAAGCATGTGCTTCAGTGCTGTGCTGGCTTTGCCACCACATCCTCTTGGTATGTGCCTGAAACAAGAAGTAACTGACTTTTCTGGAGGTGGGAAGGAGTTCTGGTTGCCATTGTTCTGGTAGGTATTAATTTCATTACTGCCCCTCAGAGGAATTACTCAGAAATATGGTGTGCTTTAATGTACAGTCTCATCCAGTGAAAGTGTTTCAAGTACTTTTTTTTTTTCAGGATTTCCCTCCCCTCCTCCCCCCCGCACACTGATCTTGTTTGTATTTTCTGGGCAAAACTTATAGCTTAGTTGACTGATCCCGCCCCCCATCATTTTTATTTCCTGTCACAAAAATGTGAAGGGTTTGAGCATAAGCAAAAAGAAGTGAAGACATTAATATTTATGACACCTGTACCCAGGTGTAGATTTTAAAATTATTTGGAAACTAATGGCAATGGGGGAAAAAAAGCATTAAATAGGACAGTTTTATTTCTGTCTCAAGAGAGGACACTTTAGAGAAATTATATATTCCAAAACACACAAACTTTAATTTACATGGTGGAGAGAAACAAAAATATCCACATTGCACATTTTTCTCTAGCAATAGAGCTGTAATAGAAAAGGGAAACAGGGATGTCTCTATGGGATAGACTCTACCTGAACTATTTCTTTTAATTGTAGTGTATATGACCATTCATACAAAAACATGCAAGGGGTTAAGAAACATTATTTATTTCTTCCTTTTGTACAACCAGAGATGTCACTTTAGACCTTTAAAATAAATAATCTCAAACTCATTTATTTCTGGCTATTAAAATTCCCTTCACAGTGGCTTCTTGCCTTCTTAGTTTGATTTCACATAGAAGGACCTGAGATGGAGCAGGCTTCATATAAAAGTAGGGACTCAACACAAATTGGAGACAAAAATGAAAACCGGCATTGCGTATAGAGATTGTTGTACATGATGTACTCATGATAACCCAGTGATCACACATTTACAGAGATTTACAGCATACAAAGTAGTCAGTGTGGCATGTTTTTACAGGAAAGGTCTGGCAGCCATGTTGTACAATTTAAATCACAGTGATTGGAGACAAAGGCTTAATATACATTGTACAACACAAACACATGGTGAAATGAATGTAGCTGAGATGATCTGATTAGTTCAATTCAGCTCCATGGAATTTATTTTACAAATGTATCAAAAAAAAAAAGTAACAGCTACAACTGAGATAAACAAACCATTCTGTCTTTTTTATTTAGTTGATGGGAGGGAGAGGGAGAGGGGGAAGAAGTGACTGGGAAAAGGCTTTATTTATTTTTAAAAGAAATTGGTTTAAGACAACTGCCTTGTTCTCTCCAAGGGGGAAGAGAGAGCCAAAGGGTCTTGCCTGTGTAGTTTTGTAAGCACCATCATTCTAATTTTGGTTGCCTCTTTGTAAGAACGTACAAACAATGTGTTAAAGTATGTCCTATTGAAGCCTTGGATGCTAGGTTTCTCCTCCTTATTTGATAGGTTTCTCCTCCATTTTTTTTATTGTCAGCTGTACGTGCAGAGAGTAAACTGATACTAACATTTCACAGCACTTGCATTGCACTTTCATGGCCCTTTCACGTTCTTACCAGCTCTCTGTCCAGCTTGCACTGTGCAAGATGATGGCTCACAATATCCCGGAGGACCGGCAGGACCTGGAGGACCAGGTACTCCAGGCTGACCAGCCACTCCTGGTGGGCCTCGTTCACCATCACGGCCTTCCCTTCCATAGCTGGGTTTGCCAGGTTCACCTGGAAGGATGGACATATATGTAAACAGAAGCACTACATGGCAGGTATAAAATGTGGATTGTTTTATTTAAAGTTTGGTTTTGTTCTTAAGTGACTGTGAAAATAGCTTTGTGGGGTTCCATGTTTACTCTGTGAGTTCTATATAAAATGCATTCCCTTTACACATTAAAAGATGTTTCTCTATTAGCCATTCCTCCAAACTCAATCTGAGCTTGGTTGGGTTCTCACATATTACGAGCAATAAAGTTTCCATCGGCCAAATTCTCCCCACAGTTACCTCTGTCCAGCTCCACTGCCATCAATGGTGTTGCAGTGTTAATGATTAAAACCTAGTGAACAGTTCTATTGATGATGCACAAGAAGGATAGAATCCAGGCTGTTAACTCACTAGAGCTAACAGGAGTAAGAAGCACTAACAAATTATTTTTGTCCTATAGTCAGATGGGACTCTCAGTACACACAGGGAGCAGATCTGTTGAGTAGCAAGGTGCATTTTTATGTATTTCTCCTTACATTGTCAATGAATTGATGAAATAATAAGCAATTTCTGTAAGTTTGTTCAAGTGGTACATTTATATTATGTAAACTGAGGTTTTCAGACATCCCAAACGTCTGTGTTTGCTAATAAGTGAAACTATTATCCTTGTTACACAGAGAAGGACATTCATTAGCTTATATCCATACATATACTCAGCAATGTGCTGGAGAGAGAATTTGTTATAGTGAAAATGAATGTACCTTTTCATTTAACCACTAGAGGGTGGTTGTGTTACATTTATGAGCATGAATCTGGATTCTGGAATTCTGACACAACATGGCAATTAATGACCACAAAAGTAAAGGAGAACTGTAATTTGAAGCCCCAAAATTGTAAACAGAGGCTTTGAGAACTCCACTGTTGCTGATGGGTAAGATTCTTTCATTTTTTGTGGTTGTCATTATGGGAATTGCATATATGACATTTTTTGATTTACACACGCTGGTCCCAATCCTGATCCCATTGAAACCAATGGGAGTTTTGTCATGGACTTCAATGGGAACAGGATAAGGCCCAGGCCCATTTCTCTTACTATGATGATAATAATTCTTGTTCATGACAGTGTAACTGTTTATATACAATATAAAAATACAGACATACAGCTGATTCCTTAACAAATGCCTGCACTTGAATTTTTTCAAAATAATAATGTCAATTCCTCCCCTCCCCCCCCATTTCCCCCCCTTATATATTCCTCTTATCACCTCCATACACCCTTAAATATTTACCTGGAAGACCTGTTGTTCCAGGTAAGCCTTTGGGTCCTCTGCCTGGAAATCCTCTCTCCCCCTTTTCACCAGCTTCACCTGAGGTAAATTAGTGAAATGTCATTCACAGTTTGTGCAAAGCAGTTTTTTCTACCTCAAGGCATTTAACTATCAGGACAACTGACTCTTTAAGAAGGGGAGTTTAGCAGAGGACTCACCTAGTGAGGTGCAGAGCAAGCATGTCTGAGTGATGGCCTGACTTACATTCTTTGCAACTTCTGCTGGTGAAAGAGAAAAGCTTCCAAGCTGCATAGAGCTCTTCTTCAGGTCTGTGTAGTTCGAAAGCTTGTCCCTCTCATCCAGAGTTGCTGGTCCAATAAAAGATATTACCTCACCCAGCTTGTCTAATATCCTGAGACCAACTCAACTACAACAACACTGCAAACAACAATGAATTATATTCTTGTAAAAATTCAATGTGGATTCAGCATATTACTATCCACAGCAGTTACACTCAAGGACAGACACATTAAAAAAACATTTTCCCTAAAATGACAATTGGACTATGCTATGTTTCATATAGTGCCACCCAATATAACTTGAGAGAGACTAGTCAAAAACAAAACATGAAGGACAAAACAGGCAAGCCATTTTGGGGGAAAGGCTGAAGTAGCTGGTGTAGGGGCCTTATTACGCTACATGAGCTGGGCTACAAAGTACAATAGTTCTCAGGTACTGGGTCCTGGTTTGCGCATGACTGCTTTGGATGTCATGGCTCCACATCCTAGGGCAGCAGAAAAAGAAGCCCATTCTTATTAGAATGTTCTCTGACATCCAAACTGGGTTTTATTAGGCACCTGAAAGAATAAGGAATGCAGCAGCCGGAGCCCCGGGCCCTTTTAAATCGCTACCGGAGCCCCGGGCAGCGCGGGCCACGCAGCGCGGCTGGGCTGGCTGGAGGAGGCTGACCCCCCACCCCCTCCCCTTCCACCCGAGGCCCCACCCCTTTTGGGGGCCAGAGTCGGCCCCGTACCGGTAAAAATTTATTATTACTTTCACCCCTGAGTGGGAGCTTTAAAATCTTTGCTACTTTGACCATCTGGATTAAATGCTATCCACCCCATATAGACTCACTGTAGATGCTTTCATCTCTTTTGAAGAGGCCTATGCAATCCCTTGGCATTCTGAAGCAGATAGAAAGTTAGTAGTTTAGCCCTTGAAGTATAAATCTAATAATGTTTGAGAAAGTTTATAATAGAAACTAGAATGGTTTCTTTTTTTTTCATGGTCCTAACTCGCTACAGCCGGTATGGTGAGTTTGACTGAATAGCCAATTATCACTTAGTTAGAAAGGGCACAGCAGAAACTTCTTGGGAAGTCGTTTGAGCTGATGCTGTTGAGATAGCACACATGTTTGAGTATCCATTGAGGATGCCAAATGTGTGCTACAGGAGGAAGCTGCTATCTCTAAATTTCAGAGAAGATTACAGCTTCCCACGCCACTTGGAGATTAACCCTGTCCCGGTAATTACAGCAGCAGCGAGCCTTGATGTCACATTACCCATATATATTTTAGTACTCCAAACTACTGCAAACTTTGGAATAGAGTTTACTGCCAGTTATAGACACACGCCTCTCCTCTTTGCACTAAACTCCTTGAGTGTATCATTTACAGCTGCACCCTTTGATAATTTTCCTCCAGTTTTCTTTCTGACCTGCTTCAAAGTGGCTTTCGACTGAATTTCCATTTCTGGCTTCCTTCATTCCACCAAAGTTGCTCTCACTAAAGACCTCCTCCCTCAGACCCAATCTTCTCAACCCTTGACACAGTTGATCACTCCTCACACACTCTCCTTCCAGATTTTTCCATTGCATTGTGCTCTCACCTCTCTGACTATTCTTTTAGCGTGCTCTTCCATGGCTCCATAGTACTTGGCGACCCTGCTTGGACCTCATTTCTTTTCTCTTTTGACTCTCTTCCTGGGTGACCTCTTCCAATCCCATGGGTTCACCTCTCTGCAAATAGCTCCCAGCTATACCTTCCCAGTCCTCACTTTTCCTCCTGCATTCAGGACCACGTCTCTGTATGTCTCTATAAACTCTCGGTCACCACTGTGCATTCAGATGGTAACACTGATTCTCAGAGCAGGAACCTGTTATTTGTTTGACACAGTTTGCCTACTGCAGAACACCATGTACCCTTTTGGCATTTATTAATAAAATAGTGCTAGAAGGCAGGGATCCTCACGTTCAGAGCTGTACTGTGTATTTAATTCAGATCAACGGCAGCATGTAATTCTTCTGCAGAATCATTTTTTCCTTGACAGCAGTTAAAAACTCTTTCCATCTTCCAAAGCCAAACTAGCAAGATCAGAAGCACTTAGTATATATCAGCATTTCTAAGGCACTGATCATCTTGGTGTCTAGGTGCCAAAGTAGATACAGACTGAAATGTCTCAGATAGCTCCCCTTAACAAACAACATCAAAATGCTCCTGCAATTCCAGTTGTTTAGGTTGAACTGAAGCCTCTGCAGCAGCTTTCCCTGAACTTATCTCACTTTCCTACCCTAGTTCTCTTGCATTCAAGAGTGCAGAAAAATTACCTGACCGTTACATGCAAAGAAACCTTTCTGTAAGGGTTGGTCCAAACCACAATTACTGACAAATGTATACAATTTCAGGTGATGGCTGTTTTACAGACTAAAAAACACTCTTTACTACAAAAACCCTTGCATGGGATAGGACATATATTACCATTGAGGTACTTAGAAATGCACCCACAAATTTACCAGAGGGAACCATGGAATCATGGAGCTATAGGAAGTTGCTTTTTCTAGTTGCTGTTTTTCATTTATTGTTTATGCTTAAACTTTTTTTTCTTGTATTTTATAACAACATTTTTGGCCAGGTAAAGAGTGTTCAGTATGTGAACTTTTGTGCCTCTATTTTTTTTCCGCTTTGTAAGAAGAGAATGTGGGTGAGACTACATTATATATTCATAGATTCCTAGGCCAGAAGGGACCACTGTGATCATCTTGTCTGACCTCCTATATAACACAGGCCATAGAATTTCCTGAAAATAATTCCTTGAGCTATTCCTACATTAATGTAGCTGCAGATCTCTAGCACCACTGTAATTAAAGTTTGTGTTTTCCTTGTATACTGTACCTCTCATCAGGGTTTTATATGATTTTGCTTTTGACAAAAACTAACACTCCAATCCTGTTACCCAGAGGGTTTTACAAGGGAAGAGAATTTTTAAAAGGATACTGTTGCTGCCCTTATTCAAGAAGGAGAAGAAAAAAAACCCACTGCTGGCTGGAAATAGAAATAAGTACTTTAGTTTTGCAGAAAATTTCCCCCAACCATCCTCTGAAGGCAAAACTCCCTGTCAGTCAGGAACAAAAAATTATTAATTTAGATTAAATAAAGATTTTTAATACATTGGGTAAGCCAATTCCTTAACACAGATTTCACCCTTTCACAGGATCAATAGATTTTGCAATGTACAGTGCAATGGTGCTGAATGTAGAATTTGTTTGTTTATTATAGGAAAACAGTAAGGAAGATTTGTCCATCGATTGTAAACTAAGAGATCTGATGGATTTAAAATGATTGCTGATACTACCGTAAAGTTTAATGAATAAGTGATGTTTGTTGATGAAACATGGCTGGTTTTACATTCAGAGGGAGTATCAGAAGACAAAGAGCACCATCTGTGTGAGCTGCAGGATGAACATACTGGAGGCATGGTAAAAACTAAGCAGATGTAAAGTGACTAGGTAATAAAAGAGAGAAGACTGTACGGCCCTGTCTTCACTAGGGGGGAAAATGTATTTTCCTGCTAGTTCTTCCTCCTACTGTTTATCTCAACTTACTAATGTATGAAAGGCCAAGCTGCCTTGTCCATCCTAGGATTTTACCATGTATTAGCTACCACTGGTGTGGACACACCCCGAGAGGGGGAAGAGATATAGTAAATGGGTGTGAGGAGGGTTCTAAGGATTAACGAGGAGGCAAGACCCTGCCATTTATTCATGATGGCCCCAATTCAGAAGTCCATCCCTGATCAGCACAGCAGTTAAGCATGTGGTGAAGTGACTGGATGACTAGGGTTGGATTTAAGACCAAATGCTTTGCTGAACTGAGGCTTATGTGATCTTAGGCAAGTCATTTTGGGCCAGAGATCTAAAGGTATTTAGGTGCATAGTGGGATTTTCAGAACCACTTGAGCATCTGGGTGCTAGGTGTTAGGCACATAAATACCTTTAAAAATTTGGCCCTTAGTCCCTCAGCCCTTTATCTTTCTGTGCCTCAGAGCGTTTGTCTACACTGCAAAATACCACCAGCAGCAAATCTGGGAGGCCGGGTATACAGCCTGGAGCTCATGCTATGGCACTAAAAATAGCAATGAGATGTTCCCAGTTGGGCTCTGAAATATAGTGAGGAGGGTGGGTCTCAGAGCCTGAGCTCAAGCCCAAGTGGGAACATATTCACTGCGATTTTTAGTGCCATATCTTGAGCCCCATGAGCCAGACTCCGTAAACCTGGGCTCAGAGATTTGCTGCCACAGGGGGCTTTTTTGCAGTCTAGATGTGCCCAGCGACACTAGAATTCAAGGCTTAGCAGGTTAAAATAAACGATAAGGAAAGAAAAATTAGAGACTTAAATTCAGACACTTTGCCGGCAGAGAAAGGAGGTTAAAGTATTAATCCTAAAATCAAAGTGCTCAAAGCTTTACAACCCAGATAACTCATGAGGCCATACTCTGTGTTGATTAAATTAGTTCCTTGGAAGGTCAACATCACTTCAGTGTGATTTGATTCCATATTATAATTAAGTCACCTTACCAAAAAGCAGGCAGCATTTATGCTTCACAAATTAAAAAGCCTATTACAGCTTCTCTTACCTTTTGGACCTTTAAAACCAATCTCCCCAGGAGGACCTTTAAGACCTGGCAAACCACGGGATCCAATCTGTCCTGGGAAGCCGTTTTCACCAGGAGGCCCGGGAGCACCTGGTGGTCCAGGTCGACCTGGGAGACCTGTAGCACCAGATTCAGGCCTCCTAAGGCTGGCTGCTAGCTGAGCAAGTTGTTCTGTAAAAAAGAAACAGGAAGGGAGAAATTAAGAGACAGACCCTAAATTAGTTGAGCACTAAGTGGCTTTCCCAAGAGTGTAAAGAGCATTTTGTATTTGATTGTCACTAAGGGAAAAGGATAGCTGACATAGAGCAAATACTGTACCATGGAAGCTGTTAGAGAAGGATGACGCACATGACATCACACAATGTTTCTACAAGGCATTTTCCATAAGCCATGACACAGGAGGCTTCTGTGAGCCAGTGCTGTCAATAGCAAGCTGCTTACTATATACATATCCTACAAAGTAGTGTCTTGTGCTTTTTGAACCTCACGCTCGAAACATTTTGTGGCTGTGAGAATCTAAAATGATCTAAATAAATTATATACATTGTAAAATGTCTATATGTAAAATTAATTAAATAGAAAATAAGAGTACCTCTTTAAAGGGTGGGTGGGTTTCAATTTTACTGTAGTTAATGTTAGGATCTGGCCTCAAAAGAAAGGGCATATAAAGAATACCAAAATAAGGAAGAAATATATCATCCTACATATAATGCTAAGTCAAGACATGGCACATGAGGTAATTAAAGAGAGCAGTTCCTAAACCCACATTTTCAGGGGGAAATACTCAAATTTGCACTTAATTTGCCATGACAATGTGCATAAATTCAATTTGTAAGTGTGCATGAATTTTTCTGCATGTTTCAGATGGTTACTTGTCTCATTAAAGTCAATGGCAAAGCTCTTTTGATTGTTATAGGAGTAGGATCAGTTCTCAACGTTCCTTAGAATGGCCTCCACAGACTACTTCCTCTTCCTCCTTCTCTTTCAAGCCACTGCCATACTCATTCTAGTGGCAGTGGTCCCCTTTTCAGACTATTCAGTTCTCTTCTTCCGTCCAGAGATCCTCGCCTACATTTAACAACCATTCCTAAGCACAGTCAGTCCCAATTTTGTGCCAGACAGTCTGTTTTTCTTGGCTAAACACTCTTCTCAACAGGAAAGGAACACAGAGATCCTAGAATGTGTAAGCACATGATTCCAGTAGGGACAGGAAGGTACTACAGTTTTGGGAGCCTGGGGACAGCTGCATAGAAGGCAGGATACAATATGTAGGTGAGAGAGACATTTGGAGCGTGAAGAGCTGGGCTTCAGGCAGTTGTCTTTAAACAAGGTGGGTTTCAGGAGCAATGTAGTTTGGATATGAATATTTGAAAGGTTTGAGTGTTGTTTGGAGAGGTCTGAATGGGTACAATGGGACAATACAGATTTTTCCAGATCATTTTATTCATCACTAGCTGTGATGCCTGTAAGTATATTCCTCAAGTTCTAGGGCTGATCTCATTATAAGCCTCTTCCACAGCCTTGTATTTTCTACCTTTCAAGAGAACACTTCTTTTAGAAAGGTCCTTTAATACTGGTAACGGACAGATCAAAATATTGTGTTGCTAGAGCAATCAAATCTGAAATGAAATAAGATAATACCCTGTTGGGCAGTTTCAAAAAAACTGTTGAGAATTTTCAAATTAAATAATAAAGAACAATGATGTCATCCCGGTAAATGATAGTCTAATTTCCAAAGGGCATCTTCTATTCTATGGCAGACATCTAAAAATCTCTTTGATGCTTCAAGGATGGTATAAATGTTTAGACTCAAATCCCACCAAACAAATAGAGTTAGGGGATTGAATATTTGCCCATGATTTTCATTTTGACATGTCACTTAATCCTATAAGGCCCCTACCATCTCTCTACATTTATATATCTATATTGCAAGTGGATGGCTGAATGTTATAATTTTAACAGTGAACAAGTACCAATGGCAAATCACATTTTCAGTGCAGGCAGTTACCATCATATTTAAAGCATAGTGATTTCAGATTATGCAAAGTTTACTTTTTTCATAAAAACACTTTCCAGTCTCCAGTTACCATAGTAATAGCAGGGAACTGTAGGGAACACTCTGCACAAAAGAACTGGCAATTCAATGGGCTGCAAAGGACTGTTTGATAGATAAGAGATGTTCATTTTTCTGTAATATGGGTGGGATTGGCTGTCTCAGGTCCTCAAGCAGAGGCAACCCTCTCTGTATCCATCTCCCTTTTCTGTATAAAAGTAGGAAGGCTCAGACAACCCCTTGGCACAGTTGCTCCCACCAGCAGAGGACACTCTGAAACCTTGATAGGGAAAGCTGGGGCCTAGGCAGTAGTTGGTATGAGGGGATAAACATTGTCCCTCCCAAATGTAAGGAGAGTCTGCAAAAAAGATAATACAGGCTTTGGGGCAGCCATGGCAGATGGTCTATGCAGTTGGCTACAAGGCTTTGCAGGGATCTGTGCCTGCTCCACAGGGGAGGGCAGAGATAGTAACCCCTTCCCCAGTGGGACTATAGTGGAAGAAATCTGTGAGGGAATCATGACAGTGCTTTCTCCTGGGGGGCGGGGGTTCCCATGAGAGGCTGTTCTCTAGCTCTTGTTCTAAAATTCTTACCAATCAATATCCATTGTGGATAGAGAGCTGGATCCTCTCCTAAGATTTGGCTGCTTAAATAGCTGCCTGGGGATTCCCATTGTGTAAGTGGAATCCGCAGGACATGTAGAGCCAGCATAGTAGCTCTAACCCACCTCTTTTCCCCGGACTGGGGTGGGGGGATGGTATATCTGGGGAAAGGGAGAGTTTCTGAAGCACTGCTCTGCTCTGGCTATCCTTGGCTGATGGAAAAGTTCCATGGAGCTGTGAGCATCTGGGAGCAAGTCAGAGCAGCTCTGAGGCTGCTCTTATGCTGGGAGTGGGACCAGCCTCTAGTCAGCCGCAGAATCAGGTTAGCGTAAAGGTGTTTAACGCTGCCTTTCCTTCCCACCTCCACATTCGGGTCCTGTTAGACTGCAGCATCTGGCCCACAATGATGTTTTTTTTCCAAACCACAGTTTAATCCACTCTCCAATTTAATAAATAGAGATGCAAATTCCTGACATATAAACAGGTTTGGCAGAATTTGATTTTTATTTTCTTTATAACTTTGATGGATAATATCACCGGTTATTTTAATGTGGGGTTTTTTTTCTATTTTTCTCAATTTAGATTTTCATAGTTGTGCAAATTATGGGATATAAGAATTTTTTATCTATTTAAATTTTCACATTTGCAGGAACTTATGAAAGGGTCTGTTATATTAATTTTGATGGAATATATGGACCAAAGGTGTTAACATTATTTAGTTACTGTCTAACATTAAACAATTTAAACAAGGTTCGGGGTTTGATGCACAGAAACTTTAGCTTGCTTAGTACTATGGAAAACACACCATTTTTTTAACCTTTTATTAAAGATACAAAGAAGAAGGAAAAGTATCTGAAATGTAAAAGTATCAAATAAGGCTTTTATTTTAACAATATTCCTTGTTCCCTTTCCCTTTAGCTGGAAGGAGTTTTCAGAAGGAAAAACCTTCTTATTTGACAGTCTCTTGGATGGTATCCAAGATGGTAGTAACTGTTTTTTGGGTAAAAGAAGAAATTAGTTGAGATGAGCAAGAGCTGCTGCTGCTGTTCAAGTCTGATTCTATTTTATTGTAGGTGGTGTCTGGGATTTAGCTGGAGCCAGTAGAGGTGGTGATGTTATTTGGGTTCCTTTTTTTGGCCTGGTTTGGGTAGGGAGTTTTTCAGGATTAGAATGACGAAGGCCTAGGGTTCCAAGAGATGGTAGGGTGGCAGAAATGATGGTGAAGCTTGCTTCAATAGTTTCCATCTGTTTTTCCATCTTTTTTACCACAAAGTCTCTTTTTTTAAGGACCCAAAAAACTCAGTGATGGGTAGAATAGCCCATCCCCTCATTTTGTTTACCAATTAGGCCTAATATATGACATACCAATTATTAATTTCTGGTGTTATATGTTTTGTTTTTACTAAGTATGATTTTAACATCGTATTTGAACCATATAGGTAGGCCCTTTTGTTAGGATTAATTCGGTCTTTCTTCTTTTCATCCCTTTTTTCATTAACATTTGTTATTATAGGTTATTATGACATTTTATGAACTTTTACATACTTTTACAGTTGAGCTTACAATTAGGGTAAATTTTTAGGCCTAATTATTACAACAAGTCATATAATAATTATGTAATAACAAGAGGTGGTGACATTCAAAAAGTTAAAGTTTTATAACCATTAAAACACACTATCCGCATCACATGTCACATATACCAAGTAAATATTCTTAAATCAAACTCCAATAAGTTCTCAAGCAGCATTTTTTTTAACTTTGCCTATCTGTAAATTTTGATTATTAGCGTGGAAATATTTTTGGTGGTTTGTGGGTGTACAGTGAAATTGACACTTACTGATAAAAAACAAATCTAATGCTTCCAAGTGTACATATAAATGCAAACTCTCCCCTCAATGATGACAGTAATTAGCTTTACTAACTACTAACTACTAGTTTATTAACCCCAAGACAGGCAGAGTTATACCAGAGAACTCCATAGGGCTGCATGGGTTTCGGGGGCAAGGGGGCAGGATTTGACTCTACAAATATAATTTTACATTGTTTTGGACACAATGAGCCTATTTGGCAATTGTTTTGTTTCTAAACCAACGGGGGCCGAATACTGCTGGGCTTAGTCCACAATTATTTGCATGAAAACAGTCTCTGCTTGATAAAGCCCCAAATTCTGCCTCCATTTAGTCCCTGCATCGGTCAATGGTATTGCACAGGGTGTAAGTGAGGGGAATGTTTCTTTTATCGGTTATTTTCATTGGAAAGCATTCAATCCAAGAAAGAGTACAATGAACTAATCCAAATTCTACTTTCTTTACTCCAGGGAGATCAAACTCATTCTGTATATGGGGACAAGTTAAATTTTTATAATAAATGTTACAGCTTTTAGCAGCTAGAAGCACCCTTAGTCCACAGTTGAGCTCTGAAGACAGTACAGAGTTTGCATAAAGATCAAGGGCACAGGATGGCCTTTGTGTAATAATTATATATTATCACAATTTTTTCTCTTTGCTCAATAGCTTTTGTGACAGTTAATACCACTTAATGGAAAAATGGGCTCAACTTTAGGACCACTATTATTTCTGGTATTTATTTCTCTTCCTTCCCATTCTCTATCCCTCTCCTTAGTCACCTCTTTTCTTCCCTTTGCATTTTCTTCCTTGCGGCAATTCCTGCTTTCCTATGTGCTGTACTCCCACACCTCCCTTATTCTTTCTGCTAAAATGATCAGCAATCAAATAGTTAATGGTGACATTTAAAATGTCATCATCAGATACCCCCCTAAAATAAATGGAACAGGAGTGATTGTTCCAGGTTCTCTGTGGACTCTGGGTTAAACTTGCTTCACACTGGAAGATTATCTTTGCAAGTAGGAAGGCTAGAAACCTACTTTTTTAAAAAAAATCAAAGCTTAGATTCTGCAGAATCTGAATATGTCAAATGGATCACACTAATACATCAAGGAGGCTGGATCCAACCAGCGGACTGGTGTTTGACACCCCTGCTTTAAATGCACAAGAAAGATTAAACATTGCAATTATTTACCTTGCATGACTCTCATGCAGACCTGTTTAATGTGCTGATCTGTTGGCTCTCTACCCTGGGATAAAAATATTTAATAGCAGTTAATATACAGTCGTTATTTATAAAATGAGAATGTAATTAAGACGCTGGCTGGCTGATGATAAAAGTTCCAGTTCTTCAACCTTACACATGTGACTAGTCCCATTGAAGTCAATGGGAGTATCAGTGTATGGACCACTTTTGTGATCTTGATACACACATACCACAGGAATGCATGCAGTATAAGAACATGAATAGAAAAAGTCAGGCTGCAGACTGAGTACCATAGGTTCCAGCTATTCAGATATGTGACATTACTACATTGTAGCCAATTGTCACATGAATCATAGTAATATGGGGCTGGAAGGGACTTTGGGAAGACAAGTCCATCCCCTGCACTAGGGCAGGATCAGATAAACCTAGACCATCCCTGACAAGTGTCTGTCCAATTTTAAAACCTCCAATGATAGGAATACCATTTTCTCCCTTAGAAGCCTGATCCAGAAATTAACTTCCCTTAGAGTTAGAAAGTTTTCCTAATATCTAACCTAAATCTCCCTTGCTTCAGATTAAGCTCATTTGAAGACTTATCAGATTCCCCCTCCCCCAGTCCTCTTTTCTCAAAACTAAATATGCCCAATTTGTTTTAACCTTTCTTCACAGGCCAGATTTTCTAAATGTTATCATTTTTGTTGCTGTCTTTTGGATTCTCTCCAGTTTCTCTCCACATCTCTCTTAAATGTGGAGCCCAGAACTGGACATAGCTCTCCACCTGATGCTTCACCAGTCCCAAGTAGATTGGGACAATTACCTCCCATGTCTTACATATGACCCTCCTGTTAATACACCCCAGAACATTAGCCTTTTTCATAACCGCATCACACTGTTGACTCATATTCAATTTGTGATCCACTATAGCCCCCAGATTCTTTTCAGTAGCACTACTACCTATAAAGGAATAATGTATTCCAGAACGTGTGGGGTGTTTGAAGTCACCTGGGCTTCATGCGCATGTCCCCAACCCACCAGCAGCAAACACATCTCCGTTATAACTACATACCTTGTTGTATGTGGTGTTTGAGAGACAGAGAAATCTGTGTAACATAAAAATAGCACTTACTGCTGGACCCTGGCTGCCAGGCAGACCTGGAGCACCTTGTTCACCTTGCAAACCGCGAGGTCCAGGTGAGCCTCGTAGCCCTTCTATGCCAGGCAGTCCACGACTTCCTTCAGGTCCACGAAGGCCAGGCTCACCAGGATTACCAACCTACAAATGAGAGACAGTGATTTTGTATGACTGCATTTTTGCAATACAAGCCATACACTATGTTTCTGCAGGAACAGATATGCCATGTGCAGTGCCTACGCTTTCACATTGCTTACTACGAAAGATGATGGCCACCTCTGTCAAATTCTGTTGGCTATTGTTTGACTCTTTGTTTTTGTTAAAGAAAAATATCCTTTCTGTTACAAAGGGAATAGCATGAGGGAAGGGATGCACTAAAATCCAGAATAAAAGAAGGGTTGGTTAGTGGATTATAAAACTTTCTATTATACATATCAGCCCACATTATTTTAAGAGCTGGATGCTCCTCTGTGCAGGGTGAACCTGCATAGGGAAATTGAAACTCTATGGGTAAAATCCTGGCCCCATTGAAGTCAACGGCAAAACTCCTTTTGACCCCAATAGGATTAGGATTTTACCTCTTGTGTTTAAACTCTCATATAATTTTTTTCTGATTCTTCCTTCACAGATCGGGGTGGATCTTCAGATACAAGGGGCTTGTGCATGGAGACATTAGGCCTTCACATTGTCACTTGTTTCCCCCAACGTCTTGCCTCCAATGGGATCCCTTCACCTGCATCTGTTCCTAGAACAGCAGAAAGGAGGTAAGCATTGTAACTTACTAAAGACTTTCTCTGCAGTAACTGGCACCACATTCCTCCATAGGAAGGAAAATCCCACAGGGAGCTCTCATCCCTTCCTACCCCGTGGATTCCCAAGGAGGAGTCAGGGAAGGAAGGGGAACGTATCATTGTGCTGGCACTGCCCTTTCTGTGGTAGCCAAGCTCAGCTTGGTGAGTACAGGTTACTGTAGTAGGGTCCTGTGAAACCCACATGTAAGGATGAAAGGTACCCAGACTAGCAATACTGCACAAAAAGACAAGTAATGTGCCTTTTAGGAGGGGAGCATTCAATCATCCAAGGATTTGTTCTCTTTGTGCCAGGGCAGAGCCACTGAAGCAAGCACACATGGTGTTCTGAGGACGTCAGCATCTTCATCTGGGGGAACAATTATTTCCCCTGACAATGCAGCCCATAAACTGATTGGAAAGAGATACTTGTAAAACAAGCCCTTTACTGCCACTTGACAGGCCCAGGTAGTCACCTCCACAATGCTATATTACTTATTCAGAGTCCCTGAAGCAGAACTAATTTTTTTATTAAGCCTTTGCACAAATCCTATAATATTAAATATTTAAAAGTAACCTACGAACCAAAAAGGCCATAAACTAAGGCAGATTGAAGCATCCCATTTTGTAATCTATAAATATAAATATTAGATACGCTGAAGAAAGGTAATCAAAGTGCATTTAAGCTGCAGCCTCATGACCATAAGGAAGAAGCTTTACTGAAATCTTTTAGCTTTTCAAAGAAACAGAAATTAAGCAGTTGGTGTTAATGGCCACAGCTCTTTACACTCACTGAATGAAAAGGTGCAAGGATCGTGCAATAGTCATCTTTGCTGCAAAGTAAAAGCTGCATTTGTTTAATAAGAAAGTCTGGCTTGCAAGTCTGTCAAGTGTCTTGCATTCTTCCATCTCAGCCACCTGAGCTGTAGGAAGGCAATAGGCATTTGCCTGAAATTTTTTCTTCTGATCACATGGGGCTGCTGTGGTGTCTGCTGATCAGGCAACCAAGTGCTTCCTGGCTTGTTGCTCCCTCTGCTGAGCACAGCCAGAAAGGAGCAGTGAGAAGAGGAGTAAGTGGCAGCACAAGGACAAAGTGAGGGACCCAGCATTGGCTCCTGCATCCTCCTGCAGCTGCAACAGCCTCCCCCATCACGTTGCCCCAGCTAACAGCTCCTAAGCACCCACCAGCAGCTAACTAACTCTAGCTGCCCCAGCAGCCACCTATCCAGCTACCCAACACAACCTTCCCATGTGTGGGGTCTCAGCCTGGGCTCCATCCCAAACGCAAAGATTTATACAGCCATTTTTAGCCCTGAGGCTAGAGCCCCTTGAGCCCAGGTCAGCTGACCTAGGCCAGCCGCAGCCATACCATGCATTGTTTATTGCAGTGTAAATGTACCCTCTGTGTCTCAGAGAACCATATATGAGCCTAGATCAGTCAATGCTTGCAGAGTGGCAGGGATCGGACCAGAAGAGTTGCTTTCTATGTCTTTTTAAATAGGTTACTGGAGTCAGCAGTGACAAAACCATCCTGGGACATATTGCCTTACCTGAAGAGTTCTGTATTCCTGAATTTAGTGGTGAATAATAAACCATTCCACTGACACAGATTAATCAGCAGCCATTTTAGGTATGCATATAAGACATTTTTTTGATGCACAACTCTTAAAAGTATATTCATATTCAAATTTCAGGCCAAGTTCTGCCCTAATTCATATCATGCGCAATCCCACTGGAAGAGGGGCCCCAGAAGCTACCCCTAGTAACAAGACAACTGACTTCCCCACCCTGTCTGACCTCCCTCTCTTTTCCAGATGCCTAATACTCCTCTAATGACAAAAGTTCTGACTGCCTTCCAGCTACTAATCCCTGCAGACCCATTGCCTGGCAACTGCAACAGCATAAGTATGTGCTATCAGCTAATATGAAATTCTGCATAAACATGATATTCTCTGACAGTATGGAACTGGGGGAAAGTTTTGATGGATTTTTTTTGTAGTGAAGTACATATGAATATGCAGGCTCCAGTCTTGCAAACACTTACATATTTGCTAAATTGAATGCACATGAATCAACTGGACTGCTCATATGCTCAGAGATAAGCATGTAGTAAATGTTTGCAGAATTAGGGCCTCAGACCCTGATTCTAAAATTTGCTGCACACAGTCAGCCCCTTGAGCCCACACGGAGTGCCAAGGAGATCAGGCAGAGGAGTTTGAGAAGATCGGGGGGGAGGGGTTGTTAGTTTGTTTACCTCATTTGGGTTCAGCCTGGGCACAGAACTCTGCCTTACACACACGTTGCAGGGGCCTTAGGCCTGCTCTACACTTTAAAGTTTTACCGACATAGCTATGTTGGTTTGGAGTATGAAAAAATCACACACACACACCCTGACATAGCAGGTCCTAGTGTAGATGAGCTGTGTCTCCCCCGGGGGGAGAAGGGAAGGAAGGGGGTTGCCGGTATATCTATACGGCTATGTGGAATATGGGCAAAAACTTTCTAGTGGAGTGCAGGCCTTAGATTATAAACTCTTCGGGTCAGGGACGGTCTCTCATCATATGTTTGTGCAGCACTCAGCACAATGAGGCCCTGACCTGACTGGTGCTCTGGGTGCTACTACAATAAAATAATAATAAATAAATACCCAAGCACTTTAGGTATCCACAAATCTATCAAAAACAAGAAACTTCCCAATTCAAGGGGATGCCCACAAATGTGGTAAATTACCCATATGTGATCTCTGTTAAACCCACAAGATGGAGCTATCTTAAAGGCTACTGGACTTGCACAAAGGAAATCCAGCAAGTAGCTTTAACATGTTTATTACAAATGTTCTCCCAATCCTGAAGGCTCTGCATTGCCCCAGTCTCTCTTTCTCACCGTATCTGACCAATTGCCAAGTTTCTCTCTCCATTGCGGAACCATTCACCAAGATGATCAGTCTACGGCCACAGTAAGGGAACAGTGATTTTAGGCAGCAGTCCTTAGAACAGGGGTTCTCAAACTGGGGGTCAAAACCCCTCAGGGAGTCATGAGGTTATTACATGGGGAGTCACGAGCTGTCAGCCTCCACCCCAAACCCTGCTTGGCCTCCAGCATTTATAATGGTGTTAAATATATAAACAAATATTTTTAATTTATATGAGGGAGTCGCACTCAGAGGCTTGTTATCTGAAAGGGGTCACCTGTACAATGGTTTGAGACCCACTGCCTTGGAAGATCCCATGTTGTTTCACTTATTCCATTAAAGCTCCTGATTCTAGTGCTTGCTTGAAGGCTTTTTCAGACCCACGATTCCACCTTCCATTGAGGATGCTGGCAGAGCTTTTCTTTATAGCATCCATCCTCAGTTTCTCATGGTAAGAACAGTTATTGTTACAGACCAATCCCTCAGCTACAGTAATACTCCCAACCTGGGATGATCCAAAAATAAAGGATCAAGATGAAATCTCCTATTCTTTTTCCTCTATGGTACATAATGTGCTTCTGCTAGGCTTCCCCATCAGCCCACTATCTTTAATTTCAGGATAAGGTAGTACATGGGATTGGTACCAGAAAATAATTTTGTTTTCAAAGATATTATAACCCAATAGCCAGAACTGTCATAGAAGGAGGACTATATACTGTCTACAGGACACCGTGTTGACAGTACTTTTATACAATATCACTCACTCTCCAAACTGACATAGCCACAAGTCGTATCCTAATTGCAAATAAAACTACCATGTTCTTTTACAGGGTTTAATTTGCAAGATGAGAATTCCTATTCAAAGTTAGTCTGCGTATTAGAATCATCCAGAATTTTAAAAACAAAAAATGAGTGTGGGATTTCATTTGCTTACACGGCAGTTCTTGAAGAGCTAAATATTTGTACTCTGTTTCCTAAACCGGAAAATGATCCACGCAATTTATTATACCTTTGATTTTCTATAACAGTGTAGTTAATCATACTTACTGATCCCTTTGGGCCCAGCAATCCCATATCACCCTAAACCAAAAATAAGACAAATTATGTCAGAACAGGATATTCATATTCAATTACAAATGCAGTGTTCTTGATATGTTTTCCTCAATGTTTAAAAAATGATTGTTCTATTAAGAGCTAAGGAATTTGCTGAAGTACACAAAATGACACCTATAAATCAACCAAAAGGATTGAAAGTAATTTGTATTAATACATTTATTTGTGAAAAAAACAGATTTCAGTTTTTCCATTAGTATTGCAATTTCAAAAAGTGATTTTTGTACCATATTATCAAATATGTTTGTTTATTTATAATATATATTTCAAAATATATATGATAAACAGGGAAAGCCCCCTAACATCCCATTGTTGAGTAATAGTCTATAACAGGGGTGGGCAAACTTTTTGGCCCAAGGACCACATCTGGGAATAGAAATTGTATGGTGGGCCATGAATGCTCACAAAATTGAGGTTGAGGTGTGGGAGGGGGTGATGGCTCTGGTTGGGGGTTGCAGGTTCTAGGGTGGGGCCAGAAATGAGGAGATCAGGGTGCGGGACAGGGCTTCAGGCTTGGGTGGTGGAGTGGGGTGTGTGGGGGTGGTGAGGACTCAGGCTGGGTGCAGGCTCTGGGGTGGGGCTGGGGACGAAGAGTGTGGGGGTGTAGGCAGGTGCTCTGAGCTCGGACCGAGGGGTTTGGAGGGCAGGAGGGGGATCAGGGCTGGGGCAGGCAGTTGGGGTGTGAAAAGGGGTGCAGGCTCCGTCTGGGAGTGTGGGCTCTGGGGTGGGGCTGGGGCAGGGGGTTGGAGCATGGGGAGAGGCTCAGGGATGCAGGCTCCAGGTGGCGCTTACCTCAAGCGGCTCCCAGAAGCAGCGGCATGTCCCTTCTCCAGCTCCTACTCAGAGGCACGGCCTTTGCATGCTGCCCCATCCACAGGCACCACCCCTACAGCTCCCATTGGCTGCGGTCCCCAGCCAATGGGAGCTGCATGGGCGGCCCTTGGGGCAGGGGCACCATGCAAAGTGGAGGCCTCTGGCTGCCCCTACGCGTAGGAGCCGGGGGGGGGGGGCATGCTGCTGTTTCCAGGAGCCGTGTAGAGCGGCCCCTGACCCTGCTCTATGGCTGGAGCGCCAAAGGGGGGCCATGCCGCTGCTTCTGGGAGCTGCGTGGAGCAGCCTCCGACCCTGCTCCTCGGCTAAGAACTGGAGCAGGGCAAGCCCCAGACCCTGCTCCCCAGTGGGAGCTCGAGGGCCGGATTAAAACTGTTTGCCCACCCCTGGTCTATAATAATTAGAGTTGGGCAGAAAAACTGCTGAAACACTTTTTTAATCAGAATTTGCTGATTTGCTGAAATCAGAATGTTCTGCGGGACCGCATCAGTTTCAACAAAATTCCTGCCTGTTTTCCTGCCATCTTGCCTGCCCAGTTTACTGGTGGCAGCCTGACTAGCTGATGGGGAGCCAAAAGCATGGAAGCCCTGGGAGACCAGAGTCACCAAGCTCCCAGCCTCAGCAGCCCAGGCGCCCCAGCTCTGGGGCAGGTTGCCTGATGGGCTGCCTGAAGGTATGTCTACACTGGAGCTGGAGGCAGGGCCGGCTCCAGGCTTTTTGCCGCCCCAAGCAGCGCAAAAAAAAAAAAAAAGCCGCGATCGCAATCTGCGGCGGCAATTTGGCGGGAGGTCCTTCGCTCCAAGCAGGAGTGAGGGACCCTCCGCCGAATTGCCACTGAATAGCTGGATGTGCCGCCCCTCTCCGGAGTGGCCGCCCCAAGCACCTGCTTGGCAAGCTGGTGCCTGGACCCGGCCCTGGCTGGAGGTATAATTTCCAGGTTGGGTAGACATATCTGGGCTAGCTTTGATTGAGCTAGCATGCTAAAAATAGCAATGTGGCTGCGGCTGAACAGACAGAGAGATAAGCTAGCCACCCTGAGTATGTACCTAGAGCAGTGGTGGGCAACCTGTGGCCCACAGGCCGCACACAGCCTGTCAGGGTAATCCGCTGGCAGGCCGCAAGACAGTGTTTACATTGACTGTCCACAGGCACGGCCACTCACAGCTCCCAGTGGCCATGGTTCACCATTCCCGGCCAATGGCTAACCGCGGCCACTGGGAGATACAGGCAGCCATGCCTGCGGACAGTCAATGTAAACAAACTGTCTCACGGCCCGGCAGCAGATTACCCTGATGAGCCGCAGATTGCCCACCACTGACCTAGGGTTTCAGATAGGGACGGCAAGTCTATTCTGCCACATGGGCAACTGTGGCTATACTGCTATTTTTAGTGCTCTAACTTCATCAAAGCTAGCATAGGTATGTCTACCCAAGCTGAAAATTACACCTCCAGCTCCAGGTTAAATATATCCTACGAGTCAGAGCTTCCAGGGCTTCCAGCATCCCTAGCAGCCTGCCAAGAGAACTGTCCCATAACCAGGGCTCTCAGTAGAGCTGGGCAGAGAACGGTAATTCCATTTCATGAGGAATTTTGAAATTTATGGTTTCTGTTCCAAATCATAACAGAACCAGATTTGGAAATCTCAAAATCCTCTGTGAAACAAAATTACTGTCCTACACTGAGCTCAAATTACTATCATAATGATGTATAGATGCATTTTATCATAATCCCACCCCAGAACCCGCACCCCCAACCAGAGCCCTCACCCCCTCCCACACCCCAACCTCAATTTTGTGATATTGAGATATTTCCCTGAAAGCAGGACCGGATTAATGCAGGAGCTTTAGGGGCCTGGGCAAAAGGGGGCCTCGGCACAGCAGGGCTCAGGCAGGCTGCCTGCATGCCATGGCCCCACGCCGCTCCCGGAAGTGGCTGGCTGCTGGCACGTCTCTGTGGCCCCTGGGGGGAGAGTAGGCTATCTTGAATTAACTTAACTATATTCTATATGTTTTAAAACTGAAATGTAACCACAGAATGGCTTAATGTTAATTAAAAGGCAAGTTTAGTGTAGCGTTAATAGCCTCGATGCCATAATTGTGATCATTTTGTTTTCAATTAGGGAAAAGACTTGTATACAGGGCCCCACAAAATCTAATAGCCCTGGGCCCACAGGAGAATTAATCCAGTCCTGCCTGAAAGTGGTTGCTCTCCCAATCCTTGATAGCCTGTAGTGGAGTAGCAGGTTTCCCAGAGCTGGGAATGGACATTTACTATAATTACAATTACTATGTAGTATCTGTTTTTACAAATAAATGTCCCTACAGTTATATTTTTGTGTTTAGTATAGAACACGCCATGTCATCACTTTAGAAACTGACTCACTAGTAGCAGACTCAAAATTTTGCTTCACGGGAACCATATTTGCTGAAGAACAAATCCCCTGGAGTCCCTATTTCAGTTTTAAAAACTTTTAATTGCTGACATAAGGGTAATCAAATGTCATACGTTAGGAAGTAAGCTGATCGTTGCAGAAGTTAGGAATTAATTTTCTTGTCCAGACTACTGCATTACACAATTGGTTAGTATATTGCTTTACAAGTAGAAGAAGGGTATATCTTCCTTTGAAGCATCAGGTATTGGCCATTGGCAGAAGCAGCATATTGGACCTGATGGACAAGTGTGCTGATGTTTCCTTTTTTACATATAGTTTTAAAAACAAAAACAAGGCTTTTAATGTTTCAGAGGAGCCAGGGGATTTCAAAACTGAGACATTGGTGCGTCAGGTCCCAAAGGACACTGCAAAACTCTGCAGTGTAACCAATACATCCACTCTACTTTTGCAGTGATAAAATTATATGATAACACTGAGATTTGGTTTCTAATGGGAAAAAAATCATATTGGAAAAGTTTCTTCAACGGATAAAACAAAAAAGTTAGGCTAGGTCTACACTACGGGGAGGGGGAGGTCGACCCAAGATACGCAACTTCAGCTATGTGAATAGCGTAGCTGAAGTTGTGTATTTTAGGAAGACTTACCTGGCTGTGAGGACGGTGGCGAGTCGACTGCTGCCGTGCCGCTGTCGACTCCGCTTCCGCCTCTTGCCGCAGTGGATTTCCGGAGTCGACGGCAGAGCCATTGGGGATCGATTTTATCGCGTCTTCACTAGACACGATAAGTCGATCCCCAATAGATCGATTGCTACCCGCTGATCCGGCGGGTAGTGAAGACGTGTCCTTAGTATCATTCACATAAAGAACATCTTAAAACAGATTAAGTGAAAATAATGTCTTACCAGGTCACCCCTTTCTCCTGGTTCTCCTTCTCCTCCAGCAGGACCCTGTATCAAAACAAGACACATGCTGTAAGAGTCTTATGCTCCTTAAAATGTGATGATTCTAGAGAGTACAGTGATTGATATCATAATTAATATTAGAAGACTTACTTGTTCCCCTTTAGGCCCTGGCTCACCAACCAATCCCTAAATGTAAAATAAAAAACAAAATATTTTAGAACCTAGAAATCACTGAATGTAAAGAGGGATTTTATATTTCACTCTGGTCAGAACTAAGAGGCTGTTATCTTGAACCAGCATTTCTGGAATATTTGGATCTGAAAGTAGCTTTTTCTTCCTTCCTCCATTTTAAAATTTATTTTATCAGAAGTATTCCTAGAGATATTTGGGTCTCAATTCCTGTTGTATTATTGCAACAACACTGTAGAACAACCAGTTTAGGAGCTTTTTTGGTGTACTTATAAATCAGATTCACTCAGAGACAAAGATTAGATCTGAGTCCTCTGTTCTTCTGATATTTCCTACGGGGAAGGATAGTGATAAGGACAGAGAGAGGAGGGAAGGCACTAGTAAATCTTTGTATCCAATTAGATCAAATGTCACGTAGGGCTCATTCTGAAATTTTCCAATCTCCTTTGTCCATCTCTAGACACACTTGTTCAGAATGTTTATACTTGGGGAATAGAAAATTCAATCATTTGGCCATAGGAATGGCCCTACTGGGTCAGACCAAAGGTCCATCTAGCCCAGTATCCTGTCTTCCGACAGTGGCAAATGCCAGGTGCCCCAGAGGGAATGAACAGAACAGGTAATCATCAAGTGATCCATCCCCCGTTGCTCATTCCCAGCTTCTGGCAAACAGAGGCTAGGGACACCATTCCTGCCCATCCTGCCAAATAGCCAAACAGAGCATTTCACTACAGTTCAGATTCGAAGCAGGAAGGTAGTGACCAAAAGTGACTATGATGTAATGGCTGTTCATTAAGGTCTCTGTAAAATCATTGGAAATACTCCTGTGAGCTTCATTGGGCTTTGGATCAGGCCCTATATTGATTATCTCTGTCCAATTCATAGTGGAAAGGTATTCATAAGACTAATGCCATCATCACAAAGGACTTTAACTGCCACTCAAAGACGGGCCACAGAAAAGCCATAGGTAAACAGACCAAAATATGCTGAATCAGAAATAGCGTGAGACAGAAGAGCTGGCATTGCTTTCCACCCACTTCCCAACATAAATATGAAAGATCCACCAAAGTGCTACCATGCAGTTACAGGAGTGCTCTATATTTCTATACGGGTAAATAGAACAGGTCCCAGTGGATGGTGACGAAGAATATGTGGCATAATTCCTGGGTTTGGAAGGATTGTTAAAATGAATTGTCATGCATTGCAAATATCTTCTTCTGGTTGCTTGTACATCACCTCTTAATGCACATATCACTGGGTTTTTGATTCAACTAAGGCTGGATACATTGCTTGCAAAGCACATCCAGTCCCCAGGAAATCAGGAAGGGAGGAGGGGACACTGATGACTTTGCATCAGTCTGAAGTGACCTCATTGTCTAAGCCTGAGACTGGCTCCAGAGGTAGACATTTCCAAATCTTCTGGACCAGTAGGATGGGAAGGCTCAGTGGAAGGCATGGCCTCTCTGGGATGAAAAAGGAAATAAACTAAAAATATGGTTTTATATATACGGGTCTCTCTCAAATTAGAAAAAGTAAAAAGAAACAATGAGCTGAATTAATTCGTAGCATAACTCTATTTATTTTAAAGGAGTTACACTGGGAATGAATTTGGCCCTATGCTTAAAAAAAAAAAAGCAAATTTAGAAATATTCTCAGAAATCACTTACATAAATGGAAGTCAGCTGGATGTACTCTCAAACTATGAAAGACACTTTGATCTACTAAAAAGAGGAATTTGCAGATTCCTATCTGGCAACATTGACAGCTGGCTAGGAGTGTGTGTACCTGAAGTCAACATTCTGAAAAAACCACACAGAAATATACTAACTTGATAGTAATTCAGAGAGGACAAATGTTCAAGGTGGCCCTTAAAAACTTGTCAGTTTACCTAGATAAGTAATTTTAAAAATTGTCACTAAGCCTTCTGTGGGCAAGCACAGGAGTAAGGGGGCATAAACCAACCACAACCCCTGCCTAGCCTCGCTACATCACCAATGTGCGCTCTCCATGTCCTTCCCCGAGTGACTGGAGAAAAAGCGTATATTTTGTATAAGAATCCACCAGGGCCGGCTCCAGAATTTTGGCTGCCCCAAGCAGCCAAAAAAAAAAAAAAGTCGCGATCTGCGGCGACAATTCTGCGGGAGGTCCTTCGCTCCGAGCAGGAGTGAGGGACCGTTCGCCGAATTGCCGCCGAACAGCTGGACGTGCCGTCCCTCTCCGAAGTGGCTGCCCCAAGCACCTGCTTGGTAAGCTGGTGCCTGGAGCCGGCCCTGGAATCCACTGTTATTCAGTGACATTCATCCTGCAAGGCAGGAAATCTCCAGCAAGTGAGTAGGAATTCTGAGGCTTCTCAGGGGCCCAATTTTTCCCTACAAAATACTGTTTGATCTTGTGAATGTGCATAGATAGCCTCAGAAGTTGCAACAGTCACTATATTTCTATAGTATATACAGAGTACATAGAAACATTGCAAATACTGAAGTAGGGTAACATTTTCTGTGACTTCCCATTTTCAGGAGTGCCTAAATCAGTGATTTTTAAAGGGACTTAGACACTTTTGGAAATTTTATCTGTAACCTTATTTATTTACAGGGTTGATTTTTTGGGCAGATTCTTATGAGCCTTAATTAGCCATCGGACATTTAGAGCACCCAACTTCTAAGCAGCTATAATTGATTTTGGTGTGAAACAAGAAACTGAGAAATTAATAATCATAACAATGAATGAGTGCTGTTAAAATCATTGTATTCCTCATGTTGCCATTCTTCACGGTGCATTCAAGCGCATTTCTTACCCTGTCACCTTTGGCGCCAGGCAGGCCTGAAGGACCTGGTAGTCCCGGTAGTCCTAGGTCCCCTTCAGGACCCTGTGAAAATAAACCAAGGATGGAAACTTCCCAGTATTGTTTCTGGATAGAACCAATGGATAACTATAACCAAGGGCCAGTTTCTGGGCCCCTTACACACATTGAGTAGGATTCTATTCCCAGAGTAGTCCCAGCTCATACAGTCAGGGCATACTCTGTGTGAGTGGAGATTGCAGAATCTTGCTCATCTAAACAGTACTTTTGAGGAACTTATTATTGACTAACACAAATAGCAGCACTTATTGGACTTTTCCCTCCAGCCCTAGTGCTAAATAGTTTAGTTCTTAACAAAAAATTCCTGTCATTTATCCCCCATGGCTTGTACATTCCTCCTTAACAGCAGGCTCTTTCAGCTCAGACCTCTCCAACTGTGCTTCTAACTAGTACTGTGTAAATATTGTTTGAGTGGTAGTACAAGAGGGCATTCATGATCTGTCCCATTCATTAGGTCTAGGTAGCTGCTAGCAGAAAGCTGGTCTTTCACCACTCCTGCTTCTTGAAAATGCATAGCGCGCACACAATCTTACAGCTTTGGCTTCACACAAAACAAAAAAGCTTTATGCTTTTCCTATCTTGCCACCTCTTATAACCACAATACATTCTCAACATATTTTCATATGCTTTAAAATTTGAACATTGTGATTTTACTACAGACACAAAGTACTGAAAAGGCAGCTTATCAATCATCCTTTTCATCATACTCCCTCGACTCCCTGTGTAAATAGGGGAGTGAGGATTCCTTCTGATGCCATAAGTTCCTGGAAAATAAATATAAGCTGATGGGAACTGAAATATGCTGCTTACCAGTTTCCCTGGTGGACCTGGAGGCCCGGCAGGACCCAGCTCACCTCTGCTACCCTTTTAAGAAACAGAAGGGCATTGTTACAACCTTGAATATTTATTTTCTAATTAATTGTAAATGAATGACCTTTTACCCCTCAAACTTATAATTTAATAATAATAATGAATGGAGATATCCCATCTCCTAGAACTGGAAGGGACCTTGAAAGGTCATTGAGTCCAGCCTTCTGCCTTCTCTAGCAGGACCAAGTACTGATTTTTGCCCCAGATCCCCAAGCGGCCCCCTCAAGGATTGAACTCACAAGCCTGAATTTAGCAGGCCAATGCTCAAACCACTGAGCTATCCCCCTGATTCACTTACTCTTTTTCAGTGGGCTCTAATTTAAGGTTCATGTATATTAATGCAAACAAATGCAAGAGTCATAAAACTAAAACGTTCTTAAAAGTAGTTTAAAAATCACTATACATCTGTCATGGCATACACTATGTTAATTAACATTACATTCCTGGACTTTTCTCATAATTTCCCAGTACAAACAAACAAACTCTATTTTACAATTACAATTTTACAACTATTTAATAATATTTAGGGACAGTCTTGAACCCCTAACTCACACCAGTTAGCCATTACTCACAGAAATGATCCTCTCCGTGGGACTACTCCAGTGAGTAGCCACTCATCACTAGCCAACTTCAGGAAAGCACTTGATCACTTCATTAAGTCTATCCCTATCCAAGACAGCACTTAAGCACATGCTTAACTTTAGGCATGTGCTTTTAAGTCTCATGAATGGGACTTACGTGCATGCATAAGTGCAGTCATGATGCCCAGTGTGAGTTTGCATATTATAATCTGGCTTTTAACTATTAGCCTAAAGTCTCCTACTCCCTTACAGTGGACACATCCAGAGCTAAATGTGAAAATTTCATGGGAGAGTTCTGGTCAGCAGCAGACTCAATGAGGTAACAAAGACCATGAATTTTAGGGGTGGGGGGGGCCTAAAACTTGTGGGTTTTGTCATGGATGTCAGGACAAGCATACATCTTTAATTATGCTTTAACCTCACATCTTTACTTTAGGACATGTGTACATATTAAAATTTAAATTATGTATATATTTTAGACATCATACCCATATATTAATACTAGCACTATCTCTTTAAAGTATATGCTATGGGTGAATTTCAAAATTTGAAGAAATTTTTTAAAGCGCCTAAGTCCCATTTTCAAAAGGAACTTGGAGACAGATTTTTAAAGATATTTCAAAGGGAGTTAGTGGTATGTTCAAAAACACCTAGGTGCCTAAGTGCCTAGCTTCATCTTTAGGTACCTAAATACCTTTAAGAATCTGGCCCTTAGGAGTCTCTCATTGAAAGTCAATAGGACTTAGGCACCTAAATCACATAGGCTGAGATTTTTAAAGGTATTGCAGTGCTCAGTGTTGCAATGCTCAATTGATTTAGGAACCTAAATCTCATTTTCTAGAGGCATTTAGACCCCTGGGAGCCTAAATCCCAGTGATTGTCCTAAATGCCTAAATCCCTTTAGAAGATGAGAATTAGGCTCCTAAATCAGTTAGCCATTGCACTGATGAGTGCCACAATACCTGAAAACCTTTAAAAATCTGGTCTTTGGGGACAAGAAATTTGTACCGTATACAATTTAGGGAGAATACTTGCTATAAAATCATGATGCAGCATGTAATGAGACTATAACATTCTTTATTTAGCAGTGAAAGTTATCAGTTATAAAAACCGGTTATTTTAATCTGATGTGTGTGGCTCTAAAAGATCTGGCTGAGAATGGATCTAATTACTCCAATATGGCATACAGTGGATAATTCACTATTTCAGAATGAAAAGGAAATTGTGACATGAGTGGATAAAAGGAGACATGAAAAATGCATTTTAGACCATATGTCATATATGCATGGATTGGCTTCTCAGACAAGGTTAGAAAGACTGAACTCTCAAATTTTCACAAAATAATGAGGTATCCTGGGGAGATCAGAGAATTTAGAAAGATTTTTTCCCAGTCATTTCCTCAACAAAGTTCCTGTGCTGATAAAGCCATTATTTTTAAAAAAGTATTGCTGCATGGTTTGTGGAAGCATTATTCATAGTAACAGTCTGACCCTCACCCTATGACCCAGAAAACTCAGTAATCTTCTGTAAATCCTACATTTAACCACACAAATTCTGTATTACACTTCTACCCAGGATTGTCACATATTGTTCTAGATTTCAGGTTCAAGAAAGAAGATTTAATTTTAACTAAGATCAGTTTAAAAACCATTTATATCTGGATACCCCATAAGGACCATTTCTGAATGATATGAAAGTAAAATAAATCCTTTCAACACAATTACATTGACACAGAATAACTACTTGGCACTTGAATCATGCAGGTTCTGGTCATGTGATACTATATTTGCAACTTTTCCTCAAATAGCAGTATTTTTCAGTGTTTCCCTAGTATGGTGAAAAAATACACTGAAGATATCATCTCCTGCTACCACAAAGATACTGTTATTGGATAGATTATTTCATACTAATGTCACATCTTTGGGTCCAGATGAGCTGTGCTTGACACGGGACCTGAGTGGAAAGACAGGAAGACAGTGACTCAAAGCCACTTTTCCACCACCACCAACTCCCAGGCCTAGGGCCAGCCAGGATCTTCATTAGCCCCAGGCATAATTTGAAGCAGCCCAAGACCTGTTCTACATTACACCTGTCAGGAATGATCCCCTAGGATCTATTTTGTTGGCCAGGGATCACCAGAACACAAAAAGCTCTGGCCATGCCCCCAGCACATCACTCATGGCAGGGGTGGAAGGGCCAGAAGTAGGCGGTATTTTGCTACTTGGGGATGCCCTGATGTCATAGGATCGCCAGATAGTCTGTTACAACAGCATCCTGGCTCCTCCAGTGCAAAGCAGCTGGATGGAAGGCCGAGGATGTGAACCAAAGACTTCATGACCAGTTCTGATCATCAAGAAAGAACATCTCATACTTATACACATTAGTTTTATCTTATCTCTTATATAAGGCAGATAGATTTTATATTACACATCTTGAAGTTGTAGAGGGACCACTCCCGCCCTGTCTGAAATTAGTGGGAGTTTTAACATTGGCTTCACTGGAAGCAGGATTGTGACCTTCATATGCAGAATGTGCTTTGTTCTTGATCTAACTATAACTTATGTGTCTCTCAAGTATGTGCCCAGTCCATGCTGTTTCCTAGCACCACTGTGGTGATAGCTGCCTGGAAAGGGGTGAGGAGGGGTATACTCTCCAAGGGTGATGCAGCTGCCATGCTGGTGTGTAAAGGGGCCGGCCACAATCTAGCCCCAGTGTCCTTTCAGAGCCTCAGATAAAAGGCACCATCCATTGTGTGCTGGATCCTCAGGTGCACCTGAGCAGAGAAGGGCATTGGTGGCTATGCAAGGGGACAAGTCGTCTGGCCCAGTAATGCAAAACAGCTGGTAGGATAGGCAAGGACCCAGCCCTGTTAGAGTTTACTATTCCACTATAGAATAAACACACTTTGGGGTAAATTTGAGTGCAATGTGTGCAGTTTTGCCATGAGCCAGACAGGGTTCTTCCTGGGGACATTGTCCGTAGCACGGCTCCTCCACCTCCCCTCCAGCCCACGTGCCACACTCTAGCCTGAATTAACTGAGTCTGCCAGCAAAAAATTAAAAATCTTTAAAAAAAGCTAACTTTTTCAAATGGCTTAATATCAGTTTTATGCTGTCAGACAGGATGTTCACACCTCTGTATGTCACATTCTCTGCCAATGCTACATTAACAATTATCCATGGAATGTATGGCGTCAAGAATACAGGTGACATTCCATTAACCATCCAGCATTATTTAAAGTTACCTGGGCTGAATATTTAAAGATATGTGTGTATGCATATTAATACAATAGAACTATAGACTCTGATAAGTATTAATATACACTTATTGCAAGTGCCAAGTGATCGCATAGCCTAAGACATTATCCTTTCAAAATCAAGTCAGGCACAGGAGGGAGAATCTAATGGCTTAGAAATGAGGACCAGGAAACCTGGGTTCTTCTTTTGCTTCACATATCCTGTGTGATGTTAATCTATCTGTGCCTCTTTAAAATAGGAATAGTAATACTACCCTATGTCCTAGGGGTTGTTTAAAAACAACTTCATTATTTGTGAAACTCTAAGACTAAACAGACGAGCAGTGCAAAAAAAATTGTGTATGCACAGTACATCCTGGGAAGGTGAAGACATCGGACTACTTATCCTGCCACCGTGTTGATGCCCAACTGAAGAAAATGGACCCACTTTTAAACTTCAGGCATGTAAAGGGACCTGGTATCAAAAAGTTGATTTAAGTGACAGGACAATTAGTACAGCAATCCAGGATACACTTCGGGCTGAAAAAAAGGTCTTACAATTGTACCTATGAAAATAATCTTTGCAGTAGAGCACAGATAAAGAAAATAATTCAGCTAAAAACTACTGTATATACTAAACATTTTTTTTTAAAATAGCCAATATATAGAAGCTAATATGCATGCATATCTCCAGGTTATTTACTCAACTTACTATAAAAGCTTAAAACACCAAGCTATTTAACAAATTCAGAACTATCCAAAATATTAACCAACTAGAAAGGCTGGGAATAAAGCAAAAGGAACAAGTGTCTGGTATAAATTCACCATGAAAAATTAAATGCTGCTAAATCTTAATAAATGTGTGAGGAGGAAAAATTGCAGATAATTACTTAAGGGAACACAGTCAACCTCACTGATTAGGCTTGACACTTTGACGTTTAAGAATTATTTCTTTTGGGCCACCACAATGACCAGTTTAAAAAGGATTTAAACCACAAGTTCAGTAATTATTTAGAATGACTTGTAATGTGATGCAAACATACTGTTAAATGACAAAACAATTACAATTGAAAAGAAGCTATGTTTGATTGGAAGTTAAAAATTCAAGTTGCACGGTACTCTTGTTACAAATGTAAGCATGTCATTTTCCTGTTTTATTAAATGAAGGTTGAATATTTCATAAAAAGCGCATAAATTATAACAGGCTTTTTTCTCAACTGCCCATACCAATTTTCTAATTAAAATTAGATAGATGATTATATTTTCTCAAGTGTTTATTTTCCTATACAGAAAATCTTGAGTAGTCAAGCAGATAAGATTGTATGATCTATTCCAATAAACAGATAAAAAATATTTTGTCTGTTGTTGGAATAGACTATGTAATCTAATTATCTTCATTTTGAATCATTAAAACCTCCTCTGAAAAACTATTATAAATGTTTAAGCTATTGGATATGACAGCTCTGGTTTCTGAGCACTGACTGGCTAACAACCAGGGTAACAATATTCTTCTGTGGATTTTAATAATAAAAATTGTTGTATTTATATAGCATCTTACATCCCAAAGGTTCCCAAACTGATATGTTAGCAATATGATGGTTTAGTTGGTGTTGGTCCTGCTTTGAGCAGGGGCTTGGACTAGATGACCTCTTGAGGTCTCTTCCAACCCTGATATTCTATGATTCTAATATACAGGTGTTACTTCTTCACCACTGAAATATAATTGCCAATGAGGGAAATGCAGCCATTATTTAATAGTGCACAGAAGCAGCAACAGGGCTTGAAAACTCACTTGCCAGCAGAAATGGGAATTTTCCATTAGTAAGTGCCTCTTGCAGGCTGCTTAGATAAAGAGGCCGCCTGAGAATATTGTTAATAAAATAGAAAAAGATCACGTTTAAATTTGTAAACAAGAATCTCACCCCCCGCCCTCCATATCAAGTTACACCACAGAGGCGCACTGGAGGAGTGCTAATCTTGTTGGCTCCATCATCCCACACTGAAGGGTGTCCCGGCCCTTCAGCAATTACTAGCCTTGTTGTCTATCCACCGCACTGAAGCAGAGGACAGAAGTAACACAACCCTTTTGACTCCCCTTCCTTTTAGCCCATGAGAAGGTGCAGTGGCTTCCTAGTTCTCTCACTTCCTTGGGCCTATTAAGAAAATGATCCTGATAGCAGTGACTTCTTGGTGGCTTCTCCTCTTCTCTGTCAAGAGAAAAAGGGAAGAACTCCAGGTACCTCCTGACTCCTGCCACAGAACCCTCCACTAGGAAGATGGGAGCAGGGGTTGGAACGAGAGTGGTGCATGGAATACGGGCTTAATATGAGTAGAGGGCCTTTGACAGTAGAAGGAACCAGGAGAGGAGAAAAAGGAAGGGAATGATCAGTAGGAGGATGGAGAGTGTAGACTTGAGGAAAGGAAAAGTTAGAAGAGAGGAAGGAAGAAACTAAAATAAGTGGTAAAGAGGTGACCAAAGTAGAGATTAGGGGAAGGAAAGGCAAAGAAGAAATAATTCATTGAAGAGCAACCATGGGATCTGTTACATTACTGAATGATGAAACAAAATGAGGGGAACACATTCCCCTGATCTCTGCAGTGACAAACAGAAAAATCACTATATTTAATCTGCATTGAGTGTTTCTGTCTGACAACAGGGTTACTAATAATTAACCCAGCATGTCAACTCCTGTTTCTATGGACCGCTGATTTCATAAACTCATACTTGCATGTTATGGGATTAAAAGCATAGTTTAGCAGATTATCTTGCATGGTCAATGTAGAGAGATACTTTGTTCTTGATCTAACTATAACTTTTATGTGTCTCTCAAGTATTTAGGAGATCAATGCCAGGAGAACAGTTCAGAAAACAAATTCCATTCCATCCAAGACAACGCAGTTGGAGGCGTCCAACAAACCCAAGCTTTGGTGAGTATAGTTATGGCAAGCTTAACATTGAGATATTGTGTCACAACATGCTGAGTATATATATTCATGTTATCTATTTTTATATCCTTCCTGGACAGCCAATGGCCAAAAGTCATGCAAAGGTGTGTTCCAAAGAAAATAGTGTGTTGTAATAAAGTACATTCAGCAAATGACAATGCAAACCACAGAAACATACAGAAAGGAAAAGTAAACTTGTTCTTTAGCTGAGATTTGTTGAATATTTAAAGTCAGAGAGCAATTAGTTTATAGGAGCCAGTTTCCCTGCCTGGTTCCCCTTACAAGTAAATCACTAATGTTATATCACAGCACAAGGCCTGAAGGCTCCAACTGAACACCTCTGGAGTGGGATGGCAAGAGAGAAACTTGCAAACAGAGGTCATGGAGCATGAGTTCTTCTGAGCAGCAAATGGTCTCACACTGTGAATTCTAGTGCATTAAAACTATCCCCAATTCACAGACAGTCTGTTGGGGACCATTTCCAGTAAGTTACAGCAGCCTCATGCTCTTCTAACTTCTCTCGGGACCAAGACGGAGGCCAGGCGAGAAGCAGAGAAAGAAAATCAAAAAGCTGTTACCAGCCCCCTACAGCCACCACCTCTCATATCTCATCCGCAGCATAGACTCTGTCCCTCTGTCTTCAACATTACACTTCAATGAGTGCCAGCATATTTCTCTGTGTAATTCCTTGCTTCTCCTAACCCACCCTCCTTCAAGGCTTATTCTTACCCTGGACTAGCAATCTTTCAAAATCTCTTGTATGTTTTTCTGAAGTAGGCTAATGCTGTGGAAGCAATCTCCAGCAAAAGTACATACTCCTCTGAACACCAGTATTTTCAACCAGAAGAAACTACTATGGTTCAAAGCACTACCTGTCCAGCCCCCTCCACCAGTGAGTAATATATCTAGTAAAAGCATTAGAAAGGATCCAAGCCACAATGTTCGGAGGTGTGTGTACAGCACTGGCTCAGAGCATGTAGTGGTGTCTGTTTCTAATAGCTGGCCCTGAAAAGGATAAGAACATGTTCTTTACTGATAGCTAAACAGTTACTTTTTTAGCTTTAGTGGTAGGGATTGTGCTGCTGGTGTTGATGATCTTGGGCTTGGTTCCCACTCTTGACCAGGGGGGTCTCTACATGTGCGTCCATGGGTCCTTCTGTTTGAATCTGGGGATTCTGCTCAGCCTATTATGAAAACAGAGACTAGCTGCAAAATGAGGATCCATGTTTCAATTTCAAACTCGCCACCACCACCACCCAAAATAAGTTGTGGAATAATTGTGTCAATTGTTTTGTTTTGAGTCCAGCTGAAATCTGTATATACTGTAATTGTGAGCACAGCTGCTTTTTTAATGTGGGTTGATGCACATCCACTTGACTAAGGAGTTAGAGCTTAGTGTTTTCCTTAAGTAACTGGCACTTGTGATAAGTAGTATGTGTATCACATTGTTGGGTTCATCAATCAGACATCACAGTTCCAAATATGCACAGTAGGAAACAAGTCAAGTACTTACAGGTGGACCCCTTGGCCCTATTGGTCCCTCTATCCCCTGTGGTCCTTGTTCACCCTGTTTTCATAATGATAAGAACAGAGCATGTTTGAAAACTGACTCTTTGCACAAAATAGAAATGTTCTTGTGAAAGATTCAGAAAAGAAGAAAAGTGATCTTACAGGTTTACCAGAATTTCCCATTAAACCTGGTATCCCAGGGGCACCTGCATTACCCTGTTAGACAGGAAGGTGAAAAAGTTAGCCATACCAAGCTACCAGTTACCATAGCAGTTCAAGAGAATTAACAAAGAAATTAACAAGCAATGAAATCAAACCACTTGCTGTACCCATTTTTGCTCTTACTCTTTATTCTCCACCTGATTCTCCTCCATCCAATTCCACCAAGTTCTTCCCTTATTTTTGTACAGCAACCAATCACACTGATGGGACTCCACAGAAGCATGCCATATATTTAAATTGAATCCCAACTTCCAGTCTAATCTCTTTTTTGAGTTGCTCATGGTTTTTCCTCAAATAAATTTCTTTTGGTCTGAAATTTTCAATGCTTTTTGTTCAGGCCCTATGTGAATATTCGTGAAGAGTTTGAGCAGAATTGGAACAGCCATTTTTCAGTTATTTGAACTGTTAGAATTGAAAGCTCTTGTCTTTTTATCCATTTAATGAAGCTGCATATGCTGTTCTTATTAACATATCTGATCCTTTTTTGAAGTGTACTATGCTATGTGTGTCAATGATATCCTCTGCAGTGAATTTCACAGAATTACTATATGCTGCATTTAAAAAAAAAAACATTTTCTTTTAAGTGTTTTGAGTCAACAAAACCTTCTTTCATCTTTTACGCAAGATCAATGCTATTGTCACAGTGAAAGAACTGCAAAAACTGCAGTCCAACCACTGATTAAGTTTTTGTTCACTTATCTGGCATGTATCATTTTTTATGTCAATGGTTATTTTTCATTTAACCACAATGACAAGTGAACAAAACTTCACTGGCTATTTTAAAATTTGATAAACACAAAATCCAGTTTTAGAGGAAAGGAAGTAGATTATTTAAATTATTTTACCTTTGGGCCAGAAACACCATTTGCTCCTGGGGAGCCAGGTAAGCCCTAAAAGAAACAACATTTTAAATGTCATTTGTGTGTTATTACAGAGTTTAGAAATGTACAAAAAGCACCTGCTGAAACTGTTGTTAAAAATGTAACTTTACATTATTGCAATCATAATTTATACTTTTCGAGTCCTATCACCTGAAGATCTTGATGCACTTTCCAAACAGTAATTGATAAAGCCTGATCCCCCTGCGAAGTAGGTAAATAGTATTATCCCCATTTTATAGTTAGGCAAAAGGCAGCACAGAGAGGTGAAAGATTGTGCTTTGTTCAGGGTCACAACATGAGTCACTGCCACTACCCGATTCAGAAATGGGTATAATACCCAAAACTCCCCACTCCAATCTTATGCTCAGACTACAAAACCCCTCTCTCGTTTACACTCCACATTCCCTCTCTTGTATACAACCGTTCACAGCAAGTGCTCTCTATAGTTAGGAAAAAACATAGCAAAAAACAGAACCAACTTCAGAATGCAACTGTACATCAAATGATATTTTAACTTAGTTCCTTCAATATCTTCTCTGAGTATCTGCTCCTGTAGCAGAATGTTTTGAAAACGTTTCTGTTGGGCTTTTAATACTTGACACTGGTTTGACACAAATAAGCAATTATCGTGAGAGAAGTAACTGTAACCAGTGCAGGAAGTATTCTTTACCCTGGCATTGGAGGCTGAATTTTTCTCTAGCTGCAAATGTAAAGGAAATAAGCTTTTTAATTTGGGAACATTATGCACTATCTATATTCCCAACATATCCAACATTTTAAATCTACAAACTACAAGATTAAACATAAAAATGTATTTACTGGTATGGTATATGTCTCTTTGACTGTGACCAATCCACATGAATTAAGAATAGCACTGTGTATTTTAACAACAGAGCAGTGCTATGCCTTTTATGTATGTATTTTATGGTAGATTCAATTTGTTCTTAGTTATTTATACTGTTTGAATTAAATGAAACCCTCATAACACCCAAGTGTGGAGAGCCCCATAATGGGACAGCTGCAGATTCTCCTATCATAGGCAAATCCCTCACTGACATAAAGTGAGTGTATCTGGCCACTAGCTCCGCCACATCCCTTCCATATGGGACATTTTGGGGCAGGAGGAAGTATGGGGCACTCCAGCAATCCTAGACTGGCAGAACAGCCGCAGGGGATTGTTCCATCTGGGTAAATTCGACCAGCCTTAGGCTGCTCTAATTTTCATTGTGGATCACTTTGGCCCCCAGCCAGTCCCAAGATTAGGAAAGGCAGAAAGCCATCTTTCACTACCTCACCTCCTTAGCTGCCCCAAACACAAGATCAGTACAGCTGAGGACTGAGCCCTCAGTGTTGATAAAGACAAAATCAAATCCTAATACACAAATATCAGAATATATCTTCAATCCTATAACTCAGACAGACCAAAAAAAAAAAAACCAATAGCAATGCCTCCTACACCTCAGGATGACCACAAGTCTCACCTCCTACAGCATTAAATCTAAAACCCACACCAAATAAATAAATACCAACAAGAAATTCTGGGCTTATGTTAAAATTTATAAGGCACTCGGGTTGGGATTCAGAAAGTTATTTAGGCACTTAACTCTTTTCATTTCAATGTGTGATGAGCAAGTATATAAACCTAGATAGATAGGTGGATAGAATTATAAAGAGATGATTAGTAAAAAGAACTGAATAAAGAATAAATATTGGTAGAAAGAATGAAAATAGCATTCTACTGATTTGTAAACGAATTCCTTTATACTTAAAACTAAACCACACTCAGACACCCCTACTATCAGACAAGGTCTAGTAAACTCCACTGTCTGGATAAACTCCACTGTCTGGATAAAATTAAAAACTTATTGGGCCACATGCTCAGATATTCCCACAGTGCACAGAGTCAGGGGGTGATGTGTAAAGCTTCTACTTACACTGTTCTGATCCTGATGTCCATGCCTTCTACTATGTGCTCTGTTAGAGTAGCCTGCGGGCTGTTATTTATGCCAGCCTGTAACAGCCACAAGGCATTGAACCCTTAGCCCAGAAAGAACTCCCAAGGAAGTTGCATGTTGGTCCACCCTTTTTTAGTAAACTACTTCCCTATTATGCTGACAGCCAGGAGGTTGTTTTGTGTGCAACCCTCTATTTTGGCTAAACACTTCAGGATCACCCTTGCACTGGAGTTATCCTCCCTGGGCCATTCACTCAGTTTTTACACCCAAGGTATGATGAGGCATAAAAGCTGGCACAAGTGCATCTGAGAAACTGGTCTCTTCTTTGTGTTTGAACTGAATAGGACTTTCACATTTAAAGTATCAGATACCTACTGGCAGTCCTTGAAGTCCTGCATCTCCTGGAGCACCAGGTTTTCCTGGTTCACCCTGAAAAAAAATCGATTTACATAAATTATATAAAATCTTCAGTTAAATAAGTAAAAAACCTTTATTTCTAGAAAGCAGAAACAGTATGATTTTAGACATTTAGGCTGGGGCCTAAAGTTTACTACAAATTACCACAGTAACGTTCAGAAACCAAAAGCAGTAGCACGATTGAAAAACATACAAAATATATAGGTGAGTGGAGCTATTACAGTTAGAGCAATGTGAATCAAATGACATGTAAACTGAGATAGCCAGATAGGATACAGTTAGCCTACCTTTGCTCCAGGCATTCCAGGGATCCCTTCCCGGCCATCAACCCCCGGTAAGCCCTTGAAACACAGATAGCATATTGTTATAAAGAACATTCTTTGCTTGTCTTAATGCTGTTCCCCAACATTTGCAATCTAAAGGATCACAACAGAGAACAAATTTTTAAAATAAATGAGATATACATACAGCTTCTCCTTTAGGCCCAGGAAGGCCAGTTATTCCTCTAATACCTTGAGGACCCTAAAAAAAAAAGATACATTGAAGTGACATATGCAAGAAGCATCAATACATGATTATTCAGGGATGTATTTGGTAAGTTACCTTCAGCACACGTAATGGGATATATAATATTATTGCTAAATGTTTACTGGTAAATATGATTTGAACTCACCCTGTCTCCCTTCGGACCTGTCTCTCCCCGTAGACCTCTCTGTCCCTGGTCTCCCTGCAGGAAATATTTTCATTTAGCAACAAAGTCATAATACAATTGGTCGTATTGATTAAATTAAATCAGGTAAAACATCAAAGGTGAAATTCACTCTTGTGCAGAGAGCATGTGCTTGGCCCTGTGCAACATTTGAGCCCCAAATCAAGGGTTTAGGTGGGTCTTGAATGGTACATAGCGACTTCTAACTGGTGAATTTCAGTTTAATGGCTCACTCTTGCATTACTTGGGAACACCTAAAACTCCCAGTGAAGCCAATTAGAGTTTGGGTGCATAAAGATGCAAGATCTAGCTTTTAATAAGCACCGCTGCCTTTTAAATGTCCTTGTGTTTTCACATTTACCCATACTCTGCTTAGGCTGCACTCTCACTCTATAAACAACTAAAATGTTATTCAGTGGAACCCTCTTAAAAGGGAATCACTTCACTATGGGAAGGGAAGATATCTACATTCACTGTATGCTGGTATCCATGCTGACTAGTCCATTTAGGCAATTATAGATAGGTATATAGTTTTCTCAAACCTTCTTAAGATATGTTAGATGGTACTTCCCTTCCCCTTATTAGATCAAAACATTGTTTCAGGTGTTTAAGTACTTACGCTCAGAAGGTGAGTACATCTATATTTTTTCTGTGGAGGATGCATTAATTCTAAATGAAATATGTCTAATTTACATTGAAACTAATGTGTAATTTACATTGACATTAATTGGCCTGTGCAGTTTATAGTTAACAGGCCCTGATGTAGGCCAGAAGTTAGGGCACTCACCCAGGATGTGTCCCCCCTCTGCCTGATTTCCACTTGATATAAACTATTTAAATATTCACTGGGCCACAGAGAGTGTAAGAATGATGCTATAGCCCAGTGCTTAGTGCACTCACCTGGGAAACCCAGGTTCCAGTCCCTGCTCCAATGTGTGTTTAAGTATTCTACACAAAGTGGGCATGGGTGTCCCACATCCTGGGTGAGTGCTCTAACCACTGGGATAAAGGGTATTCTGGGGTGGGTAAAATGGGACATAAGATCCTCTTCGGTTTTTGCAAGAAAGAACTTTGGGGAACCGGGCTTAGATATCACCCCTCTCCTCAGCATTTCCTATTGGCTCGTTTAGGCAGCTCCCCTCTCAGCTGGCTGGCTTTTGTGAATCTCTTTAAGTACCTAACTCTCCCCATGCCTTGTATAAGGAGCCTGGCACCTAACTTAGGGCTGAGGATTCCACTAGGAGGCAAGATACCTAAAAGTTAGGCACTGTACCATTGATCCCAGGTCCCTTTTATGGAACGGTTCCAATGTGGGATAATGATGTGCAAAAAGAAAAGAACCCAGCTTGACGTTCAGAGCCCAAAGGGAGTTTACAGACTTGGCACTAAGAAATAAACATCTTTTTACTAAGTGCCTGTTCTGCTGTTATCAAGTTACACCATTACCTTCAATAGCAACACTATCAGACTCAAAATGTCTGAAAAAACCTACACAATACACAATACCACCTGAATAAAGGTGCTTAATTAGAACAATTTCTCTGCTATAAGGCTAACTTTTATTTCTTTTATTATGACATCTAAAACACCCAAACTGCTTTCCCCACCATAACAAATATTGTTAGAAAAGAGGTAAAGTGCCCTTGTTTAAATGGACAACATTTAGCTTCTACTGGACTCAAAAATGATTTGTTTATCCCCATATATGAAAGGGAAGAGTCACTGTGATTTTTATCATTCAACTGAATAATGCAAAGAGAAGTTTTTCTGTTTTGTTTGTAAAACAAGGGACTCTTGTGTCTCCAAAACATAAAAGTGCTTGCTGCTGAGTTATGATAGTGGGCAACAATAGAGGCAAAGATGCATGTATGTTATGCCCAATTTTTAAAAAACATTTTTTCTTTATTTTTTATATATGCCATTTTAAGAACACAAATTGTTATACCAGGCTAACCTGGCCCATCTTGTCTGGTATCAGTTACAGAGAATCATCTATTCCTGAGGCTTCTGAGAAAGCAATGCTCAAACACACACAGGCTAATTGTGCAATGTTACATCATGGGCTGGAGAGAGAATTATTTACATATATTGTCATTTGTACAGTTTATGATTATACGCTTAAGCATGAAGAAATCCTGTCTAGTAGAGATTAAATGAGATCAACTGTAAGGTTGAATGTTATGTGAAGGGTGGTTGGGGAGACAACTAGCGAAGTAGAATGATCCTAGCGGATATGGGGCAATTACTTCCAGATTCCCTCAGAATCTGCTTATACCTGAATAATGTTAAAAACCTTTGTAACTGGGGCGCTGATGCCTAGCAGTAGCAACTGTCACCCACAATAAGTGGTGGTATTTGATCTACTTTTTCCTTCCCTTCATCTCCCCCTCTTCCCTTTAGTTTAGCTGGATTTGAGAAGTGAAAAACTGGGAAACCAGTGGGGATGTGGGAGGTTAGTGGGGAAGTGGGAAGAAAAGGAGGCCCATTGTGCCATCTCCCAACATTTTCTCTGAGGATACATGTACTGATCATTCTTTAAAAATTTGGTGATTGTTGCATTTCAATATTGAATGTAACACACAAATGGGCATGCTTTTACTAAAAGGGCAGAGACCTGGAGAAAGCTTGGAAGCCTTTATAAGAACTTGCAGAACATTGTGACTCTGGCATCAGTAAGGAGAACACATGCGAGATTGTCTAGATGTTGGGAGTTTGAACAAGAAACTTTTCGGAAAGTTAGAATGAACATCTGAGCTAACTTTGGAACACATGGCACCAGTAGCATGGCAGTCTGGGCTGCTGAAAATGAAGCAAGCACATAGCAGAAACATCGTGCTGCCGTGAATTGAGGTGTGACTAGAACAGCTCCAATGCAACCAGAAGTCTCACAGCGGCAGCCTGCTGTAAGTGTACAGCAGCCTCTAAAGCAGTGGTGTCCAACCCTGGGTCTGGGGTGGGGACGCTTGTGGTCCTCAAGAGACTAAATTGTGGCCTTTGAGCATAACTGTGTCAAGGAGAAAATGCCCTGAAATTGTTAAACCAAAGTTTCAGAGTAGCAGCCGTGTTAGTCTGTATCCGCAAAAAGAAGAACAGGAGTACTTGTGGCACCTTAGAGACTAACAAATTTATTAGAGCATAAGCTTTCGTGGACGACAGCCCACTTCTTCGGATGCCACAAGTACTCCTGTTCTTCTTTAAACCAAAGTGTTTGAATTAACCCTATTACTACAGGGATCCAGATGGGGACACCTCTTTCTCCATAGCCACAGGAGCAACTCTGAGGTGAGATGGGAGAACTCTGAGCAACTGCTGTCCCTTCCTTGCTGTAATTGCTATACAGCTCACCCGCTTGGCATCTGCTCATTACTGAAAAGGCTGGAGGGAGCAGCACCGGTTGCTTCATTCCCTGCTTTTCTGTCAGGATGTGGAAGCCCAGGGGAAGCAGAACAGAAGTTTGATTAGTTCTGTCTGCACCTGAGGCTGTGCCTACCAAAGAATAACTTCCCTCCCATGACACCCACCCCAAGGGGAAATGAGAGAGAAGCTGACAAACAACACTAATAATCAACTAAGAGTCCTGTGGCACCTTATAGACTAACAGACATATTGGAGCATAAACTTTCGTGGGTGAATACCTACTTCATCAGATTTATGTGCAAATCCAGACTAACACGGCTACCCCTCTGATACTTAACACAAATAATGACTCCCTTAGTCTCTGCCTAGCTCAGTTTGGAGGCGCCTGAAGTCTCTCCTCAGCTTGCTCTGACTTATACCAGTTAGAGCCATCTCCTAGGGGTCATATGCCAGCTGGGGCTAGCCAGCTACTCCTCCTCACCCCTGGAGGCCGGAGCTGCATGAAGCAAGATGTAGCCACGGGGCTGGCAATCCCGTGGGCTGGATTGAAAGCCCTGATGGGCCGGATCCGGCCCGCAGGCTGTAGTTTTCCCTCCCCTGTACTAAGGGAAAACCCTTTGCCAAAGCAAACAGCCCCCTGCTTTACTTCTATAAACTTTCTTAAAAGTTAATATCACTTTGAATGATCTGGCTGACACAAAACTCTACTTACAGATCCACCAGGGAGCCCTCGTGGACCAGGGTCACCATCAAGGCCACGAGCACCCTACAGAATAAAGAGATAACACAAAATAGTAGGGCTGACTTCCTGAGATGTACCAAGCACCTACATACCCCAATTACTTCGGTAGGAATTGCAAGTGCCCTGCACCTCTCTGAATTTGGCTCTGGGTTATTAAAATAAATACAAACAGTTTTCACAAAGTGGCTTTTTAATCTTTTTAAACTCTAGTTTGCCTTTTGGAGAGTTATATAATTAAATGCCAGCAAATGTTATATATGAAATTATGTCATTCCTCTATCAAAACATACTGGACAGTGATGAATTAAGCCACTTTGAACTATTTCAGAACAATTCATTGTTGTCCTTAATTAATTCCCTGCATCACACAAAAACATACTGCACATATATAGCATAATGGACTGACACCAAAATGTGAATTGCAATTGATTTTTATATAGTGTCTCATAAAACTATCTTCAAAAATGCTTTATAGAGAGAACCAATTATAAGCCAAAGTGAAAAGAAATGTTTTCAGGAAAGATTTAGAAAGAATAAGGAATATGTGTCTCAGAGAGAGGCAGTAAGTATTTCACATAGCTGGGGCAGGAATGTAAGTGGCCAAATAACTCTGGGAGGTGAAGGGGACAGTGGGGATATATGGTGGGAATCGTAGAACAAGAAAGAAAGCTTTGCTTTCCATATCTTTCACTGGATACACAGACTGGATTTGCACCATTCTGTTCAGTGACTGGCTATTGAAACTGAGGTAATGAAAGTGATCTATGTACCAAGGCAAGCAGGTGAAAATTAGAGACAGAAGAAGTAGAAAGGTTGAGGAGGACACAATCAGGGGAAATGAATATTCAATAAACTTTAGTTTTATTTCAAAAGGTTATGGCCTGTGTAAATTAATATCACAATTAAGCTTGATGCCTTGCCAACAGCACCAAGAGGATATGCCAAACTACTGTAAGTCTTGGGGAGAAGGAGAGAATAGTAAGAAACTGCAGAAAGTCCACTTCAACAAAATTTGCTGATGTACTGAAGGCATTTACTCAGAAAGGAAAGGGTTGGCTGTCCTCATGACCAGAAGTATGATGTTACAATTGCTGGAACACACTGGGTGGGAGAGGGAAAGTGCAGGCATAGCAAAGGAGGGTATCAAAAGTTTAAGTAAGGCTAAACCCAGAAAGCACCCATTGCATAATGACCCATGTAGTGGAGCCAACCTCTGACTACCAGCTGCATTATATTTTATAGAGATAATTGCTAGTACTTACTTTGTTCCCTTTGGCTCCCATTATACCAGTTATGCCTCTCAAACCTTGAATCCCCTGGAAATGAAAAATAAGAAAAGTATTGTGACAATTTAGCCCATACTGCTATTTTGTTATCAGAAATGTGGTAGTTTTCAGATAGTAGTCTTCTTAAGATACTACATATTTTCTTTGTCATTATTTTATTCCTTCCCTTACATATAAAAAAGAGCCAAATGCTTCTGCATTAAAATGTTTAATTCATGTGGTAATTTGAAAACTGTACAATTAATAAAATATAAAATTAGAACACAGGTAGCTCAGTCAGATTGACCAAAACCACACTGAGGCCTCAAACATAACTATATATTAGGGACAGAAAAACACTCATTGTTCTGAGGACCATAAAGTTGAAGTAAACCCCTGAAAAAAAATCTGACAGAGGAACCGGGTCTAAGGCTTTTATTTCTACACTAACGCCCCAATTCGAACTAAGGTACGCAACTTCAGCTATGTGAATAACATAGCTGAAGTTCGAAGTACCTTAGTTCGAACTTACCCCGGTCCAGACGCGGCAGGCAGGCTCCCCCGTCGACTTCGCGGTACTCCTCTCACCGAGCTGGAGTACCGCAGTCGACGGCGAGCACTTCCGGGTTCGACTTATCTCGTCCAGACAAGACGCGATAAGTCGAACCCAGAAGTTTGATTTGCTTGCCGCTGAACTACCGGGTAGTGTAGACCTACCCTAAGAAACCTTACAGACTATTTCAATCCTTACCGTCTTCCCTATAAAGCACCCCCTCAGGCCTGACATATCCCTTTTTAAGATGACATCACTTTCCCTGCCTCTTGAATCCTGGATTGTAGTGGACAACACTTTAAAATATTTTGATTTTGAAGAGCTGTGGAGTTAAATGAATAAAGCAATGTGTTATTCCTGATGAATGCACTACATGAGAATCTGTATGACCATGGGCCACTAACTACGAGTGTGTTAAATGACTAGGCCTGGCTGAGGATGAACACTACAGGCCCCCTTTGGGAACAGAAAATGGATCTTTTAGTACAGTGAGCTCAGGCAACTACTTTATCAGGGAGATTTTATCAGTATTAAGGATAAGAAGGGCTTATAGTCTTCGTTCTATGCAGTCTCTTGTATTTCTGTAAGCTCTAATCAGACTTTTATGTTTGTCTGGACTCCATGATCTAGGACTTGAAAGTCATGAGCGTAAGGATAATTCAGGCCTACTGAATGATTTAATTTCCCCCAAAATTGCACTAGTCAAATCTCCAGTCAAACCTGGATACAGTAAGCATTAGAGAACTCTTTTCAATCCCAGAAAAATATAAGTCCTCACCATCCACACTTCTTTTTCCTGACTCACTCACCAGGAAACCAGAGACTACGCAAACTCTGACAAAGGGAGTAAGCATGCCATGATTAAGGTCCAGCTCTGAGGTGGGAGTGATCCCCTTGCTCCTTCCTGTTCCCTACTGCATGTCCTAGCTATGGGAACTGGAGGGAGGACTGATCATGGAGGAACCAGTTAAGGAAGAACAAACAGGAACAGTGAAATTAGGACTCTTGGGGGAGGCACAATGAAACTATAGAAGGAGTATGCCACAATCTGCCCAGGAGTGGTGGCCACAAAATCCTCAGTTCTGCAAAGTCTAAGGGTACATCTACTCTGCAAAAAAAAAAAAAAAAAAATACCCATGGCAACAAGTCTCAGAGCCCAGTTCTACAGACTTGGGCACACAGTTCTAAAAATAGCCTTGTTAGATACTCCCTCTCAGGCTGGAGCTCAGGGTCTGAAACATGGTGAGAAGCATGGTCTCAGAGCTTAAGCTCCAATCCAAGTGAGAATATCTACATGGCTATTTTGAGCACCATCACACAAGCCCAAATCTGTAGACCTGGGCTCGGAGACTCACTGCTGCAGGGTTGTGTTGTTTTTTGTTTTATTTTTGTCAGTATAGATGTACCGTAAGTCTCAAAGTTAAGCACACATATATATCTTTCCAGGTTCGGGCCTAGGTCACCAAAATCATGCACAGTAAGGTCAGAAAAGCCCAATTCAATCATCTAGTTGCCCCCCTGCGGTTTAAAAAGTAATATACGACAGAGCACACTAATTATTTACAATGTGAAAGCATTACAAGAACCAAGCCGTGAGAGCAGAAAAGGGCATGCTGTGAGGTTTTACTATGCACAGTTTTAAATATTTTTACCTTTATTCACAATCAGTGTGATATTATTATTAAAAGATAGATGTGTAATATTATTTCATGTCTAATTGCTTATAAAAAACAAATATGGTGACATGAAACAAATTGATAGTGCTATTCGAAAAGGAAATACTTTACTGGAGGGCCTTGAGCTCCGACATCACCTAGGACTCCCTGGGCACCTTCCTCACCCTGGAAAAACAAAAGAAAGAAAACTGAAGCAAATCCATACCAGGAAAGGGAAAACACTATCAGCATAAGAGTTACCACTTCTTACTCACTAATCCCTGTCAACATGCTCAGCATTGAGGGAAACCCAGCATAGACACATTTCCTGCCCCAAAGAGCTTACACTTAACTTTAGACAGATAGTAAATTAAGGCACATAATACATTGGCTCATTTAATTAAAGGGGAATTGCAACACATTTCAACTCTCTCTGTATTAAAAATTTGCAGACTTCTTTCTTTGCTGAATTATTTTTTATAGGCTTCATAGAAGAAATGTGTTCCAAGAAGGAATATGAATGAAGATAAGGAGGTCATTTTGCTCAAGAGTAGCAAGGATATGTTTTATTTAAGCTAAATCATTCCATTTTTCTCAAAGTTAGTATTCCCAGGTTTGTTAATTCAGATTTTTAAAAACTGTAATGAGGTTTAGGTCGGAGTCTGAAAACTGGATGTGTATGTTGATAGCCTCACATGCAATCCAGCATTATCCTTCAGTGTTGTTATTATTAAACCGTGCCTTATTAATCCAGACACCTTTCTGGTGACCAGATAACACCCTCCCCCCCCCTCGCCCCTCCCTTATGCTGTTAGAGAGCAGAGCTACAATTCTCAGTGCCAGGCTGATTTACAAGAGGTTGGTTCTGGGGCACAACAAGGATTTGGCAACTCCTATAGCGCAAGCATTCTGAAAAGTGAGGGGACTACTTCTGAGAAGTTAATATTCTTTTCATTGTATATATGGATATGGAGCAGGGGTTTATGGCACAAACTTTGTTCCTTATTTTTAAGGTATTTTAAGGTGCTAGATTGCCTGCCTTGGAAAAAGAAGTCCTCTGTGGACCAAAAAGTTACAGCATGGGCAAAGGTAGTTCAGGGTTCCCCAAATTTCCTCACAAGTATCCAACAAGCCCATTCCAGATGAATTATGTTTTTAGGTGAGAATGTAGTTCAGTCTTCAAGCAATTCAGTCCTTGGTCCTTGCCTTCATCTCTGTTGTGATTACCTAGACCTTTCCTATACCTCTCCCTCCCCATCATGTACTCTTTCCCCCCATGCTGCCATCTCATTCTCCCTTTGCCCTCTCCCTGCTCAGTTGTGCCATCCTAAGCATTCTCTAGTCTCCTACAGACTCTCTGCACTTAATTTCCAATTTTTAACATTAATAAATACTGATTTTATTGTGCAGCTAGTGCAATAATAATTATTCTGATGGTCAAAATGAAAAGTGAGAATGCCAATTTCTGTGTGATAATGAATGCAGAATAGAGGGGATGACTTAGCAGATAATGTGGTGATAGTGACCCAAATGCCATACAGGAAGTGGGCTGTCAGTTCTTTCTGGCAGAAGTATCAATAATTTTGATGGATTCTAACAAGATGACTCTTTTTGAAGCAAAGGCTAAACTGGCAGTTATTTTGCTACCAATCATTGCCTTCCATTAAACTACTGCTTGCCCATTAAAATACTGTTATCTTACCTTATGACCTTGTTTCCCGGGTTCACCATCCTCTCCTTTTACTCCTTTGTGACCCTAAAATAAAGGAATAAAAAAAAAGAGTGCAGACAATTTATTTAGAATTTGAGAAATCCACTCTTCCAACATAGCCTGCCTACCACTCTCCAGGTGTACCTTCTGCAGGGGCGGCTCCAGGCACCAGCGTAGCAAGTGCGTGCCTGGGGCGGCAAGCCGTGGGGGGCGGCCTGCTGGTTGCTGTGAGGGCGGCAGTCAGGTGGCCTTCAGTGGCGTGCCTGCGGGAGGTCCGCCGGTCCCGTGGTTTCGGCGGCAATTTGGCGGCGGGTACACCAAAGCCGTGGAACCGGTAGATCACCCACAGAAACGCTGCCAAATCCGCGTGACCGCGGACCGCCCACAGGCGTGCAGCAGAAGGCCGCCTGCCTGCTGTGCGTGGGGCGGCAAAAAACATAGAGCCACCCCTGACCTTCTGTAACACCTCCCCAACTCCATGCACACCTAGACACTTTCGGAAATGGGCTGTAGTGCAACCTTCATAAAAACCTAATCCCAGATCCAGTAAATCAGTGTGTCCAACGCTGCACTAGTAATCCCCTCATAGGGATAGTATCCCCAGAAATCAGACAAAAAAACATAAAAGAAACTAGAGTAAGTGTGAGTCAAGAAGATGTTTGTTTCAATTTGACATTCTGAGGCCTTCTATAAAATCAAAAGGCTTGGAGGAATACCTAGCATGTCTGAAGCTTTGGGACTATAGATGCTTTGGAAAGTGATCTTGCCAGTATCTTGGCATCATGCTTTCTGGACAATATAATGGGAGACCCAAAGGCCAGGAAGCCCTCACCCTAATCAGTGATTCAGTACATCAGTTCTCTTACCTTCATTCCTATTAGGCCAGCGTGTCCTGGACGACCAGGTGCACAAGCATTGGGACACTGAAAAAGTATCCACACATTGAGTTAACATGGATAAGAAACTTAAAAATGTACATTTTGGTTTAAGATTGTATTTTTCAAAAAGGTGAACAAATGTCTTACCAGTGGATCTCCTTCATGCAGCCCAATTGTTCCCTAAATTTGACAAAAAGGTTCAAAGTTAGAAAGTGAATAACAGAAAAAAAAATGACCTTGTCTCATACAACGAAAACCACACCTGCCACACTTCAGTGTAGGAAAGCAGAAGATATAGAAATGTCAGATAATCTCTGGGTCTGAAATCCCAAAAGTGCACTTAAACACCTATGGCTGGCCCGTGTCATGGTGTTTAGGCTCTGCGGCTACAAAATTGCAGTCTAGATGTTCAGGCTTGTGCTGGATCCTAACCTCTGGGACCCCCGCAAGGGGGAAGGGTCCCTGAAGCCAGCCTCCAGCCCGAGCCCAAACACCAGAATTTTACAGTCTCAGAGCCCAAGCCCCGCGAGCCCAGGTCAGCTGACATAGGCCAGCTGCAGGTGTTTAGCTGCTGTGTAGACATATGCAAAGGGAGCTTTATTTAATTGTCATAAATTGCAGGAGTCTGTGTGCAATATTCTGCCCTCCATCTTGGATTTGCTTTTCTGAAAAGCAAAAACTCTTTGTTTTTGAAGCGTCACAGATTTCTTTTAAGTACTGAAAGCCACACGTGAGAATTAGACTAGAGTAATCCAATACATATTTTTGTATACTTTCAGACTAATAATCACATATGAACTCAGTGTATTCTATAAATATAGCATATTTTTCTTTTAAATATCAACAGCTGCATCTGATTTTGTAGTACTATGTACTAAATGCTCCCATATCTCAGTTGGCTATGTAGTCCAGTTGCACCACAGATCTTATGTTATGTTCTCAGCACAAGTATCTCTACTTTGTAATTGACTGAAAATTGTTTTCAGAGTTGGCGTTCTTAAAGAAGTTATCTAGGTAAATGAAACAGATGAAGGTGCACTTTCTTACATTCTGATGATAATTTAATACAAAACAAAACCATCTCATTCATAAGGACAAGACTTAATTCTTTAGAGGAAAAAAAGGATCCCTCTCGCAGCAGAAGAATTGATAGACAATTCATAATTCTATCAGCCATTGGAATTGCAAGTTAGAGATCTGTGTACAAAAGGGATGCAGTCAATAGAAGAAAAATGAGTTTCTTAGGAAATGGACTGGCCTTAATGGGAATAGGAGAGGATCATGGAATCTACTGAGGGAAGACTGGGGAGTACGTTAGGAAGAAAGGTAACCACATGTGAGCAAGTCTGGGTTCATGGAAGGATCTGGCAGTCTGTTATGGAGAGGTGTGCCTTCTGTTTGAGTAAGGAAGCACCATGAGACTCTGAGAGAACTGATGGGCTTTCATGGAAGCACAAATATTTGGGAAAGGTTGGGGGAGTTTAGGGGAATATAATGGCCTTAAGTGGAATGGGGGTGGTGCACTGCAGTGGTGCCTGAGGAGGATGGAATCTTCAGTGTAAAGAGAGAAGGAGCAGCAGAGTCTGGTGTAGTTTGTTGCTATTTATTTCCTGGGTATTTTTCTCAGTTTTATCATTCATATTTTTCACAATGGCGACTTCACATTTTCTAGCAACTTTCCATGGAAAATGAGATATGGCCTCAAGAAAATAGAATTTCTGTATTGCTGTTGGGACTGTCTAGCAAAGGGATAGTAGGTCAGCCTTTTATAGAGAAATGAAGATGACACTCTCATTTCCTAGATACTTGATGTGTCATTGCCCAGCATGTACTCTGTCTGCCAGATGATGATCTGCCATCAATTCTACCTCTCGCAAATTAAAATACTGCATGGTAAATGCATAATACATATCCCTCCTCTCAAAAGGCCCACAGAGGAGAATCACAAAAACAGTACTTGGAAACATCTGATGCTCTGACTAGAGATGTACTGGACTACAGCGCCAACTTAAGAATCTAACCCCTCCTTACAGCTCCAGCCCCAACCCTACACAGTAGCCCCAGGTCCCACTTGAAATGGTAGTGGAAGGTGAACCACCCTCCCAGAGAGGTAGGAGAAGTGGCAGAAGGGGACACCTTCGTGGAAGAAGCAGGGGTGACAGCAAGTGAGCCCCCAGTACTCAACCCGGGAGGCAAGGTGTCTCTGCTTGCATTGATAGGCTAGGCCCACTGCACACTTCTCCTCCTGACACACAGAATCCTCTGGTTGGGTGCTGTTGGTGGGACCAATTCTAATATATCTTTTTTTGAGATGGGGTGACCAGATCTGCGCACAGTATTCAAGATGTGGGTGTGCCATGGATTTATATAGAGGCAATATGATATTTTTCCGTCTTATTATCCATCACTTTCCTAATGGTTCTTAACATTCTGTTAGCTTTTCTGCACACTGAGTAGATGTTTTCAGCGAACTATCCACAATGACTCCAAGATCTCTTTCTTGAGTGGTAACAGCTAATTTAAACCCCATCATTTTATATGTAGAGGTGGGATTATGTTTTCCAATGTGCATTACTTTGCATTTACCAACATTGAATTTTATCTGTCATTTTGTTGCCCAGTCACCCAGTTTTGTGAGATTCCTTTGTAACTCTTAGCCGTCTGCTTTGGACTTAACTTTTTTGAGTAGTTTTGTATCATCTGCAAACTTTGCCACCTGACTATTTACCCCTTTTTTCCAGATCATTTATGAATAGGTTGAACACCACAGGACCCAGTATAGACCTCTGGGGGACACCACTATTCACCTCTCTCCATTCTGAAAACTGACCATTTATTCCTACCCTTTGTTTCCTATCTTTTAACCAGTTACTGATCCACGAGAGGACTTTCCCTCTTATCCCATGACTGCTTACTTTGCTTAAGAGCCTTTGGTGAGGGACCTTATCAAGTGTTTTCTGAAAGTCTAAGTATACTACATCCACAGGATCATCCTTGTCCACATGTTTGCTGACCCCCTCAAAGAATTGTAATATATTAGTGAGGCATGATTTTCTTTTATAAAATCTGTGTTGACTCTTCTCGGGAGAGATAGCTCAGTGGTTTGAGCATTGGCCTGCTAAACCTAGGATTGTGAGTTCAATCCTTGAGGGGGCCACTTAGGAATTTAGGGCAAAAAATCAGTACTTGGTCCTGCTAGTGAAGGCAGGGGGCTGGACTTGATGACCTTTCAAAGTCCCTTCCAGTTCTAGAAGATAAGGCATCTCTATTTATTAAATTGTGTTCATCTATGTGTCTGATATTTCTGTTGTTTAGTATAGTTTCAACTAATTTGCCTAGTACTGAAGTTAGGATTACTGGCCTGTAATTGCTGGGGTCGCCTCTGGAGCTTTTCTTAAAAATTGGTATCACATTAGCTATCCTCCAGTCATCTGGTACAGAATCTGATTTAAATGATAGGTCACACAGGGATACAGTACTTATCCAAACATTAGTATATATTAAACATAACCACTTACTCTGGGCCCTGGGGGCCCTGGTGGGCCTGGAGGACCTCTCTTTCCAGCATCACCCTAATATTTTAGAATAAATTTAATTAATTCGTGGCAATGATATATAAAACAGCTGTATATTCAGGCCTGCAGCAGCTAAGGTGAGGCAACCACAAAAGAACAGACTAAGCAACCAATCTTAGAACAGTAAAACTCAAATTTCAAGAATACAGGTCTGGTTGCAGAGTATAAGGAAATAAATTTAAGTTGAGATGGGTGTGAGATTGTATTTGCTTGTATCACATGCTTGAAGTTCTCCTAAGAGTATGGAGTAATCCTCAAACAACATGTGACTTATTTTTATTATTCAAGTGTGTGGATACTATGATGATGGACATGATAGAAAATCCTAAAATAAATAAAGATGTGGTACATAAAGAGTCTTCTTGAATAACACCAGTCATCTCTTTACTTCATATAGAGCACCAGTATCATTGGTACTAATTTAATAGGGAGTAAAAAGATATCACATGACATCTGCCATGAAATGGCCATTTTCAGCACAATAGAGGTCACAACAGAAATTTCATTTGAACTGTAATGCATTTGATTTTGTTTGATATCTCCCAAGGAATTCTGTAGAATGACAAGTGAAATAATACTGTCAAGTACCGTAGTATGCAAGATGTTTGGGAGGTGATATTTTACTATGTCCATTACTTGAGGCATTCTCTGTTGTTCCATCTCATGCATGCCATAAGCCTCTGTTAAAGTATAGCTGTAGTCAGAAAAGCAATTGTGTAAACCAGATACTCCCTTATTTGCTCTGTGTGTGTCTTTGAGGCATACCTGCTTTAAGGACAAGGGCTTAATCCTGTACTGTGAAGCCAATGGGAACTCTGCAATCGTCTTTACTGGAAGCAAGAGCAGGCCCTAACCCAAGATTTTACTACTGTTGTCATTGGAGAACCAGTACAGTATTGAAAGTAATCTAGAGCCTATTCTGTCTCACGTGTCATCCACAAAATTGTCAGCTAACTTCTGAATCAAGAACCTTCATCACTGGGAAGGATGTACAAGTCAGAAAGAGTACAACTCGATTTTTGAAGCCCAAGCTGAGAATTAGAATCTTTTGATTTACAGTGTTGTTGTACTCATGTTGGTCCCAGGATATGAGAGATACAAGGTAGGTGAGGTAATACATATTATTGGACCATCTTCTGTTGCTATAAGGTACAAGTTTTCGAGCTATACAGAGCTCTTCTTCAGGTCTCGGGAAGAAGACATGCTGCTTCCTTCCCCAAACCTGAATCCAAGCACTGTTCATATTCAGTTTTTTAAGCTCCTGATGAAAAGCTTGTAACTTCCATCAACAGAAGATGGTCCGACAACATATATTACCTCATCTGCCCTGTCTCTCTAATATCTTTTGATATATAAAACTGAGAAAACTTGATATGGAAGTAAGTGAAAGAGAATAATTCAGTAAAAATAGCATTGTGGGAGTTCTATACCATTTTTCTGACTACAGTCTTACTTTAAATCAAGTCTTATTGGTTATTAATTGGACTCACCTTTTAACTGTGTTCTTATTTGATATGACTGACCGAAAAGTGTTTTGAAAGGTTCACACTGAAGGAAAATGATCAACTAAAATAAGACGTCATGCTGAACCTGCCCTTACTAACATTTGCCTGGTAACCACCACTGTGAAAAAGTGGATAGGTGGGCAGGGACGAGGGACATCTATTCACTGGTCAGAGTATCTATGTAAACAGCGGCAAATAAGCTGTTCCACAAAAAGGGATAAAGTAATTTACTCTACTACTCCCTCCCACTCCTCATCAAGTAAAGAAATTAAGATTCTGAGTTACAGTTTATTTTCTGGTCTACCTAAGGAGTGGTGGAACTATGTTTCACCTCTGGTTCCAGTAAGAGTATAACCCATAATGTCTCTAAAGAACTCTGAAGATGTGAAATATAAGTGCTACGTGCTCAGGAGACGACAGGGACTGCTCCATCCTCATGGCTTTGTGAATGGATGGGATGTACTTAAATTGTACAAACTAGCCCTTAATCTCTCTCTGTCTCAGTTCTCCTTCTGAAAATGGGAATAATAATAGTTCTTGACTTCACAGAGGTGTCCAGGGGATAAATTAATTAATTATGTTTGTGAGGTATTCAGATAGTCTGGAGATCAGTGCCACAAAAAGGCTATAATTAAAGAGAAAAAAAATCCTTAATCAGGGCAGGGTTGGTTGATGTGCAGTAAATGGGGTCACACTGAATGATGATCAAAAGAAATATTGAACTGCCTTATTCAGGGACATGAGACAGGGGTCGTGGAGAAAACCAGTGTGTGATCATGTAATAAAAGATTTTAACATAATGTATACACACCAGGGGCCAAAGTTAACATTCTACAGCCACAACCTTAACTTTGCCCTTTCCTAATTTTTAGTGACTTCCTTTGCATCCTTAGCATTCTTTTTGTGTGTGGAATACTGTTTGAAACACTTCAGTCTGTTATTACAGATGGACGTATCTTTGTGCTATTACTTCTTGTTTATTTCTGACGAGATTTCCACCAACCTGCTCCTCCCCCTATAATCCCAGTAGGAAAAATAATCAAATGAAATACTTATGTATATTTTTTGTTCTCATATCCTAAACCATGTTTGGATGGTATAATAATTATATTTCCTTCTGTACAGTGTCTTTCAGCCAGTGAGAAAATGCAAATTACTGGCAAACATAATGCAGTACTCACGGATGGACCAACACGGCCTACTTCACCAGGAAGACCTGCTACACCAGGGGGACCCTACAATAACCAAGTAAAAGAAAGAAATATGTATAAATTATTTACAATCATCTGTATGATAGAGATCTAAGTACACAGGCAAATATCTTCCCAAAGCAACAGGAGATAAATTATCCCCTCAGAAACACATCTGTACACCCAAAGGACTAAAATGGTCTAAAATGTTAGTTGTAAAAATATGTATGAATAGATACAGAACATCAGGGCCAAAATTATTATTCTGTCTTTTCATTTTATTACTTTGATTTGTTATGCGATCGCAGACAGTAGATTGTATAAAATGATACTTACTGCTGGTCCAAGAATCCCCTTACCCTGAAAAAAGAAAAATGTGGTTAGCAAATATTTTTGTTTTCTGACATTTAATCTTGTTGGGTGCCAAGAATAGGATCATTTAGGGTGATCAAACACAAAATTGTGACAATTTCTTCAATGAATGAATATTAAAACATTACTATCCTGACATGTGATATTGCTGAGTGGGTATTTTGGCAATTTTAACTGATATTCAACATCTAGTATAAAGATTATCATGAGATACTTAATATCAGCAGGCAAGTACAGTAATTTTGTTTGACTAAACTAACCTGCAGTACAAAAATATGTGCTGGCAAAGGAATGAAGAAACTAATACTAATAGGTTTAGCTGGTTATCAAGCATTGAAACCTATGCCAAAAGATACACCTTGATGACACATGAAGGAAGTGGTCATTTCCTTCTCCATGAGTAGTGGTTAATAATAAAGTAGAAAAAATTTCAATTATTTCAAGGCCTTCTTAAGTCCCTTAAAGCCACTAAACCACTGCTTCTTGCTGAGCAGGAGAAGCAATGAGCTGCTCCTGTTTACATTTACTATCAGTATTGTTCTTGATTATTTTAATCAGCTATGTCCTAGCAACAAATGCTGTTTTTCCTGTTAGGTAGAATACATACTCCATAGCAAGGTTTGGCCCCAATCCTGTAAGACTTAAGCATATGCCTAACTTTATGCAAGTGAATAGTGCCAATGAAGTCACAGATTTATTTGGGTTTTAGACCTCATTGGGAGTTGGGCATCTGAGTGTTAAAGATAAGAACACTTCTGTAATCTGCTTTCAGGTAAGCCTACAGCTGTTAGGGGATGTGATTCAGACCTGGGTCTGGGTTTGCAGCAGGCTAGCGAGCCTGGCTCAAACCAGGCAGGGCACTAAGTCCTAAGATGATAGGGCAGGAAAGCAGGAGCAGAAGTAGTCTTGGCACATCAGGTGGCAGCTTCCAAGGGGGGTTCTGTGATTCAACCCGTCACACACAGTACAAGGAATCCTGTCTTAAGTAACTACCTAAACTGCCTTGTTTAGAAGAAAGTGGTCTTTAACAAACGATAGTACAAAACTGTACTAGAAATCTTGAAGATACTTTAAAATGGTTGTTTGAGACAGGGAATGTCTATTGGAGTTGGTTCTTACTGTAGATTTCACTGTATTTGATAAAAATGTATTACATATGAATGGAAAATATGAGTATTTTTCATGTCTTATAATATTGGCTAATTACCACCATTGGTATCTATTTTGCTGAACAATATCAGGTAGCAAAATCTAATTTGCAATCAGGAATTTTATACAAGCATTCAAATTTCCACTATTTCAGTTTCTTATTTTACATTGTATGTTGTAATGTACAGTACATTTTTCTCTTACAGTTCTATTACAAGTAGCATCTACATATCATAACTTGCATATCCTGCTTAAATTTGTTTTTAAGCAGGATATGCAAATATCCTCTGTAAATATGAGCAATACTTTTGACAGATCTGAAGAAATGAAAATGATACTTTGACTTCATCTAAAATATCATCCTTATGAAACCCAAAGTCTCAGATCCTCTTCAAGATCTCCAGCTAGAGTTCACCAACCAACAAAGAGGAGGCAGGGAAGGGGAGTGGAAATGAAACAGCTTTAGGGAACATGCCACAGCAGCAGCAAGGTAAGCTATAGTGTGAAGAACTGTAAGAGTCAAAAATCACTGGTGCATTGGAGCATTTGAACATGTCTTGGAAATATCAAATGGAATGGTGTGAAGTACTCAATAGGGTGAGGGAATGTTGGGGAGTTTTAAAACGAACGATGTTAAAGTAAGGGGACATTATAAAATACTACTTTTAAGAAAGAGCTTTGGAAGGAGCTAGGAGAATAAGAGTTCCATATTTAAAACACGAACCAAATCAGATAATTTCTTCTCTGAAAATGAACCTATACCCAGGATGCTTGAAATGCCTGTCACGTTTGTCTGTACGTAATCACAATGCAACAGGTATACAGTGGAGCATAAAAACATAGGAAAAGTGTAATACACCTCCAAATGACTGTAAACTATGTAAATATCTCACTACTGCAGATTAATAATCGTAAGAACTAGTATTTCAGAATCTATCTCACAGCCTTATTTCCTTTAAAAATATTTTAGTCCACTGAATTGATGTGATAATTGGCATTTTCCTCAATCTCTGATTTCTAGTGCAACAGAAGCATGGGTATTAAAAAGATAATGGTTTGGATCTGGTTGCTTAACGCATTTATAAACATTTAACAGAGTAAAGGGGCTGCTGCTCCTACAAAATGGAATTATGTTTATTGCTGCAGGCTAAATATGCTCCAAACAGCCTTTGCTGGCTTTAGATAACTCTGTGAACATCAAAAATTTAAAAAGTTGTATGACAAGCAAATCCTCTAAAAAATTGTAACTGCTACAAAAATGTATCTCTGATATATTCTAACTTTGAGAGGCCTTATACATACACTGTAGCTGGTAGCCCAATCTCCCTAGACCTAACCAGAGTAGAGAAATCAGTCTGTTTGGTGACGTGGTTATCTGAAGTATTGCACTAATTTTGTGGAGATGGCCCTTGAGAGGAGTACGCAAAAGAGAAGAGCAGAAGATGAAAGAATAAAAAGGACTAAAGAGATGGGGGGGGGAACATAGGGAAAAAATGGAAAGAAAGAGAGAGGGAGGCTCAGAAAAGGGCCTGGAGAAGAGAAGAAGAGAAACAGAGACAGGAAAAATGGATATGAAATATTGTAAAGTTCATGTCCTTAACATTTCTATTGGGACCAAATCCTGCAGTTCCAATTTGGACAAAACTCCCATTGAATGGTCATAAAAAGCAGTGGCAAAGAACAGGAGTAACCAAGATGTTTGATTTTCTAATAGTGGACAGCATTTCAACAGTTTCAAGTCGCCCTTTTTGTGAGAAAATAAGTCTGTGAATGAGTATCTGGGGGCTAATCTGCTCACCAAAGGCCACTGGCTGAATCCAGTGCAGAAAACCAGCCCACAAAGACAAGTGCATCCAGATTTTCATCTAACCATGGCAACCAATTTGCCTTTTTGGTAGCGTGTTCATTGTATTTCTGGTAGTTGAGGTCTAACAGACCAACCCCAGGGTTTCAGGAGGCTGAAACATGAAAAAGGCCAATATGTGCTTCTCAATATGCCTGTAGGTGAGAATTAGAGGCTCTCCTTTGTTTGTAGGTTAGGTTCCATGAGGGGAGAAGAGACAGGGATAGGTATCAGTTTAATCTCACTAAAGTCAAGATCACTAGTATTAGCTTTTTTTTGGAGAATTTCAGTAATTTCCCTGTTCTCTCTAGCATTCAGTCCCATTCACTCAGTGTGAAGCTTGCATGAATGTAATACCCCAGAGAGGTTTATTCTGAGCAGAACTCTTTCTACCTGGATTTGGCTCTTTCATGCTAATGACCATGGTGCCAGATCACCATCACCAAAGTCCTCCAAACACTGTATCCTTTCCTAAAATCTGGGGCTCAGGAGTCACATTTACTAAATGGACTGGCAATTTGCTATATCTTGTTTTATCTACCCACAATGAAATGATAGTTTTCAATAGTAACAGCAGGTGTCTCCAGTATATCCCTCTTTCCTGGCTATAAATAGTTCCTTTGATCTGAGAATTATTAATAATGTATTCTAGATCACAACTTTACACACAACATCAGCCACCCCACATTCCAATATTAGTGATACCTGTTTACCAACCACACTACCATACATGTTCTACTAGGCATGCTCAGTACAGCTTGCAATGCAATACAAAAAAAATCAATCACTACAAAGGCACACTGGAGTGGATCACTAGCAGCTAGAACTGCAAAACAGTGGCCCATAATCCCATGATACTCAGGTGACCTCCACTGATCACTTTTACAGCCCCCAAATATGGTTTCTAATTCACTGGTGACCTTCCTCCACAATGTGTGTGCATGTGAAAAATCTGTTCTCTACAAACCTCACAAGGACCATTTGAGCTCTTATATAGGGTTACCATTCGTCCGGATTCCCCTGGACATGTCCGGACTTTTGAACTAAAAATAGCGTCCGGGGGGAATTTGTTAATGTCCGGACTTCCCCCCCCCCCCATGCAGAGCCCGCGCGGCTAACAGGGCAGCCGGATGGTGCCACTTACATGGGGCTCCGACAGCAAGAGAGAGTACCTCCTCCCCCTGCAGCAGAGCTCACTCACTCCCTCACTTCCTCCCTCCCTGCATCGCAGATCGGCTCCGGCAGTCTGGCGCTCCTCCCCCGCTGCTGCCCAGCGGCTCAGGCAGTTCCTGAGCAAGTTCACCGAGACATTAGGTGAAGAAAGGCCAACAACAAGGGGGCCAGGGGGTCGGAGAAGGGGCAGGGAGGTTGTGGAGGGGGCAGTCAAGAGACGGAGGGGGGGGTCGGGAGTTCGGGGGGGGCTTTCTGGGGGTGTGGATAAGGTTTTGGGCAGTCAGGGTACAGGTAGGGGGTAGGGTCCTGGGGGGCATTGGGGGGGGTCTTAGGAGGGGGCAGTTAGGGGATAAGTAACAGGGAGGCTTAGGTAAGGGGTAAAGTCCTGGGGGGCAGTTAGGGGCAGGGGTCCCAGGAGGGGGCAGTCAGGGGACAAGGAGCGGGGGGGAAGGTTGGGGGTTCTGAGGGGGGTGGGAAGTGGGTGGGGCGGGGCTAGGGCGGGGCTCCTCCCGTCCTCTTTTTTGCTTGCTGAAATATGGTAACCCTACTCTTATAGACCAAATAAATTCCACTCCTAGTGGAGCTGGCAGGTTGAACAACTGAGGTTTCCTTTATAGTGATGCATTCTTGATGTTTTTTCACAGTAGCAACTCCGCTTCCAAAGGAAGGGAAATCCTTTTAAGACATTTCTGACATCCACCTTTCCAACAGGCACTCCTATTACTCTGTCCTGAAACCAACATTCTCTGCAGGTTCCCTTTGGATGAAGTTAAAATGCTCTATACTTTCCCCAAGTTTCACATCTATAGAAATGCATCCCAGCTTCCACTACCATGTATTTTAGGTTGAAATAATTCCATTAATGCATCTTTTAATTTTTCATAGTCACTTTTCACCTCAAGTGGTAAATTTCTTCTTACACACTTCTTTCTGATCCTCTGAGTAACAGAACTGGCAACCTAAAGCTGTCTCCTTCATTCTATCTATTTAGTTTTGCAGCTAATTCAAACCACTGTCCTAAGCAATCATTTCACCATCTACTCTGCTGAATAACTGGCAAATCCTCCCCTCCCCCCAAAACAGTTATTTCAATCTGCTTAGCAGCCCTCTCAGTTTTGCTATTTCTGTAACCATGGTTTGCTTATGTTATGGATACACAGACCCCACTAGCTGTCACAAGTTTGTACTCCAGTTGTCCTACATTTCAGATTTCCAGCTAACGAACATGTATCCTTGGAAAATAAAGGAATATATCTGCATGGAATGATGTACCTTAAGCTTGAACATTTTTAAATGTAAGCTGTTCTTCAAGATAAGGAATACATTTTCTTTTATGCCTAAGCATTTTGAGTGAATCTGTATATAAATAATAGTAAAAATTAATGAGTCACAGTTAAAAATGAAAACATAGTCAGGGCTACAAAGTTGTGGATCAAGATGGAATGGAGCAAACCTAATACTTAGTCCCAACAATTCCCTCTCAGGGAAGGATCAATTCTTAATCTCCTGAAGCCATATATCAGGACACGATACCCTCCAATTGTTCCAGTTCCCAGCTTTTTAAAGGGTTTCCTTTACAATCTCAGTTTCTCTATGTCTAGAAACATCCAGTTCTTCAATTCTGGAAGGTCTTGAACCTGACAATTCTTCTCAGCCTCCAAACCTGAATACTTAGCCCTCTCTGAATTCAAAACTGAACAGTTCTCTTTGAAATCCTCTTCTCACATTATGCTGTGTCTTTCACCATCAAAAAAAAAAAAGCTCTCTCATGCACTCATATTTCAGTCATACAAACTTTTAAACTTATATAGTGATAAGGAGCTAAAACCTGACCCTTCTTGGGCTAACATGCCCATGTAAACCATGGACTTCCCTGTCTGAGGGCTCTTCTTCACTTCCATAAAGAGATCGGAATTGTTAGAAAATATGTTCTCAAAAACTTTGATCCATTCACAGAAATTCTCCTTCCTCTTAGAGTATGCAGATAAATCAGTTATTCTGAATGAAATGAACTCTTTGTAATAGGGTTATAAAAAAATCAGTTCCATCAACTAGAGACTCCATTTTCTAAAGCATGTGCCTTAAATGCCTTTGAATAACTGAATCTGTACCAATGCAAAAATAAAAGTGTTACTCTATTACCTCAGAGTTCCTTGAGAACTAAGTTAAGAGATTTTCTTGTTTTCCATCATGCTATCTAGCAATTTAAATCATTCATATATGACTTACTGGAAGTCCACGGCCTCCGGGCAATCCAGGTTCACCCTGCAAATAATAAAAGTATTATTATTTGTCAAGCTATAATACCACTCTTGGTGTTGTACACAACATTTAGGAAGATATAGTTCTTGAAGGCTATGTACTAAGGGAAAGATTCTGCAATCCTTTCTCACGTTGACTAGTACTTAATCGAGCAGTCCCATTTAATTCAGTGGAAATTTCTACTCAGAGTGAGAAAAGGACAGGGAATCAGATCATAAATATTATAACTTTGAATTGTTCTCTTTAAAACAAAATAAACATTTTGTTTTACTCTGTATTAGTGTTCTTATGTTGAAAGTTCCTACATTTGAATTGTTGAGGAACTGAGGTTTTGTAGCTATGGTGCTGGCTACGTATGGTGATAGCAGCTATTATAGGGCCCAACCATGCAACAGGCTGAATACCCCCTGAGAGATGCTGAGCACTTTCAACTGCTAATGAAGTCAATGGGAGTTGAGGGTACTCAGTGTCTCAGAAGGAGGGTCCAACTGAGTCGGGATTGCCTTCCATACTAATTAGAAAAGACTGTAGAGTCTTATTACCCTCATTATTCCTTGACTTTAGCAAAGCTTTTGATACAGTCTCCCACAGTATTCTTGATGGCAAGTTAAAGAAATATGGGTTGGATGAATGGACTATAAGGTGGATAGAAAGCTGGCTAAATCGTCGGGCTCAATGGGTAGTGATCAATGGATCCATGTTTAGTTGGCACCCAGTATCAAGCGGAGTGCCCCAAGGGTCGGTCCTGGGGCCGGTTTTGTTCAATATCTTCATTAATGATCTGGAGGATGGCATGGACTGCACCCCCAGCAAATTTGCAGATGACACTAAACTGGGAGGAGTGATAGATACGCTGGAGGATAGGGCTAGGATACAGAGGGACCTAGACAAATTAGAGTATTGGACCAAAAGAAATCTGATGAGGTTCAACAAGGACAAGTGCAGAGTTCTGCACTTAGGACGGAAGAATCCCATGCTCTGCTACAGACTAGGGACCGAATGGCTAGGCAGCAGTTCTGCAGAAAAGGACCTAGGAGGTTACAGTGGATGAGAAACTGGATATGAGTCAACAGTGTGACCTTGTTGCAAAGAAGGCTAATGGCATTTTGGGCTGTATAAGTAGGGGCATTGCCAGCAGATCGAGGGACGTGATCATTCCCCTCTATTTGACATTGGTGAGGCCTCATCTGGAGTACTTTGTCCAGTTTTGGGCCCCACACTACAAGAAGGATGTGGAAAAATTGGAAAGAGTCCAGCGGAGGGCAACAAAAATGATTAGGGGGCTGGAGCACATGACTTATGAGGAGAGGCTGAGGGAACTGGGATTTTTTAGTCTGCAGAAGAGAAGAATGAGGGGGGAGTTGATAGCTGCTTTCAACTACCTGAAAGGAGTTTCCAAAGAGGATGGAGCTCGGCTGTTCTCAGTGGTACCAGATGACAGAACAAGGAGCAATGGTCTCAAGTTGCAGTGGGGGAGGTCCAGGTTGGATATTAGGAAAATCTTTTTCACTAGGAGGGTGGTGAAGCACTGGAATGGGTTACCTAGGGAGGTGGTGGAATCTCCTTCCCTAGAGGTTTTTAAGGTTTGGCTTGACAAAGCCCTGGCTGGGATGATTTAGTTGGGGATTGGTCCTGCTTTGAGTAGGGGGTTGGACTAGATGACCTCCTGAGGTCTCTTCCAACCCTGATAATCTATGATTCTATGAAAAAGTCTATAAGTATGCCTGTAAAAAATGCATCAAAGACTTAATATCTGACTTCATTCTTACCTTTTGTCCTCGGGGTCCAGCTGGGCCAGGCGATCCATCAGGGCCTGTCAGTCCCTTGTGAAATAAAGTGTAACATATTAATGTAACTCATATTTTCGTTAATCACAACAGAAAACTCTTTAAAATATAAATCACTGTGAAATTGTCTTACAATGCAAATAGTGTAGTGAAATACAGAGATGAAGCTGATTTACAAAATTCTAATCCATATCCAAATTCTGCCAAAGTTCAAGGTGAGAGTTTGTGGCTATTATCATCATCACCTGGGTTATATTGCCTTCAACACTAACCTTGTCTAAATTCCAGTTAGTAAGAACAGGTGACCTCAGATTCCCTTAAATTTTTCCAAATCAGAGAAATGTTCTGAATTGCTAGACAGATAAACTTTTGTGACTTATGATTAAAATGTCAAATTTCTATGTTTGTCCTGCATAATCAGTTGTCCATAGTGAAAAACTGGAACTAATTTCAAGAATGTATCTCAAAAGGATACTTGAATGTTTGAAATTAGATGAGAAAAATTGATGACCTTTTGGTGATCTCCAATGAAAAGGTCCCACCCTTCCTTTCATATTCAGCTCAATATGAATATGGAAATTAATAGTCAGTCAGTCATCCCCCTAAAAGCCTCTGTACTACATTAGATTTATACCCACACCTATACTGTTCATATGTTGTATAGATTATCCATACATATAAGGCCATATTTTGACTTCAAAGCATAACTTCAATAACAGCTACACATAGGCATCCAAAATAGACTATTGTTGATAGTATTAAAAATGTACCTTAAGAGGTACAATCATTTTGAACCAAATGGTAGCCCTATGTACGTAATAAGGCACATGGCAGCCACTTACTTGCTATATATGTCAGCTAGACACCAGGCTGACCAATCAGGAAGATAGTTAGGCCTAGGGAGTTGGGGAAGGGGAATAGAAGCCACATCTGCTTTGTGCAAGAAGGGAGAGGATGGAAATGACTTCCCCAAACCACTCTTTACAGCAGCCCTCTGTTTATCTCCTCACCCTTGTCTTCCTTCCCAAAACAAGTTGAAGAGGTTACTGTTGAGGAAGAAAGGATAGGGAGCAGGGCCCAATTGTATGTGGTAGCACTCTGAGGAAGGATCTCTCCCCTTTCTACTTCTGATTGCAATGATAAAGGACAGGAATTCTTTTGTCCCCAGACTAACAGCTCTACTGAGGCCAGGTTAGCCATGACCTCATTCTGTAGGCCATAGTAAACCATTCAGTGTCCCTGTCATTCAGCCAAGGAGGAACTGGCCCTCATACCACACAGAAATATTGGAGTAGGCCTCCCCTGTCTCATCCCTCATCCAGCTTCCTGATGTTCACAGATGGCAATCCAGGAGGGTGGAATCATAAACCCAGCCTCTGGGGAATACTATGGGGTTGCCTCAAGCTAAATGAGAGAGCCACACAGATTCAGCTGAGACTATTCCCTGAATTAAAGGGTCACGTGGCTGATACAGGTTGGGTCACGATTTGGCCCTTAAGCCATACTTGTGCTTCTGACTAAAACTAAAAAAAAAAAAAAAAAAAAAGGTAATTATAACTGGGAGTTCAGTAAGGATTAATTTGTCCTCAGTCATTTTATGTGGCTTAATAATTCAAGAAATCTATAAAAAAAAATCCTTGCTTTTATGTTTGTCCAATATTTTCCTCTTTGGTAAGTTTCTAATAATTCAGTATGTGACCCAAAAGGCTTTTTTCCTGCTAACTTACTTTCTGGAGCTTACATGGTCATTATGGACAATTACTGTGCAGTATTTTTTGTTCAGTTTATTATAACTGGCAGTGGAATAATTTGTAAGAGAAAAACAAGATTAAAGAAATCAGAACTGGCCCAGCAATTTAAGGATGAGGAAGGACAGTATAAATGAAAAACCCAGATACATGGTATTTTTAATTCTATGCCAGTTGGGTGCACAATGAGTGTATATTAAGGTCAATTTGTGTAGTCTTCAACTGTAAACATATTTACATTTTACTATTTTTCACTCATTCAATAAGACTGGGGTATATGCAGGAGCAAGAAGGCATCAAAAGCACCTAAAACAGAACAGCTTCCATATGGGGAGAGAATAAAAAGACTGGGATTGTTCAGCTTAGAAAAGAGATGACTAAGAGGGGATATGATAGAGGTCTATAAAATCATGAATGTTGTGGAGAAAGTGAATAAGGAAGTGTTATTTACCCCTTCATACAACACAAGAACCTGGGGTCGCACAGTGAAATTAATAGGCAGCGGGTTTCTAACATACATAAGGAAGTATTTTTTCACACAACCCTCAGTCAGTCTGTGGAATTCTTTGCCAAGGGATGTTGTGAAGGCCAAAAGTATAATTGGGTTAAAAAAATAATTAGATAAGTTCACAACCTTCAATGGCTATTAGCCAAAATAGTCAGGTATGCAATCCTGTGCACTGGGTGTCCCTAGCCTCTATTTGCCAGAAGCTGGATGGGATGACAGAGGATGGATCTTGATAATTGCCCTGTTCTGTTCATTTCTTCTGAAGCAGCTGGCACCAGCCACTGTCAGAAGACAGTATACTGGGCCAGATGGACCATTGGTATGGCTGTTCTTATGTTTTAACTGAGGAGCTCAAGAAAATGATGTGGTTTAGGTGACTGAGTTGTCCTGAAAGGGGAAACAAAGAATCTAGAAATTGAGTCTTGCCAGGAAAGTAAAGGAGAAAAAGATTTTCAAATATTTGGTTTTATATTTGGACTTTGCTTATTGTTTTTCAGTTTGCACACAAAGGGTCTCAGGGACAACTCAGTGAAGTCAATTTGGAATATTGAAATTAATGTGAATTTTAGCAAGTTCAAATCTCTATTCTATTATGGATTTTGGATCTTAAACAGGTTTTAATAAGAATTTTTAGTTTACCTTTTGCAGAATACTTTTACAGAAAAAACAATCAACTTCCAGCATGTTTCATTTTCAAGTTAATTTAAGCACTTCCATATAATTCTCCACCCTTTAAAATTGCTGAGTCAGGTCTTAATATTACAAATTATTTTTCTGACATTTTTATATAAGCTACACAGTAATGTGCTTAAATCCTTGCATAAGACATAAATACCAATATGACAACTCCATCAAAGCAAAGAACTACAATAAGAATGGATTTGTTCTAGCTTTCCATCAAAATAAGATTCCCTTGAACCTTAGTTATTTAGGCCCTTGTGTTGTTCCCCATGAAGAAACAAAGTTACAAGGGCAGTAACAGTCATATATTATTCTGAAGGAAGGAAGGAAGTCCTCCTTACTTCAGAATAATATATATTCAAGTCACTATTTCTCTTGGGATTCAGTTTCTCCTGGGATCACAGTTAAAGTCCATCCATAAGTTTCAGCTCAGTAAAGCATAATCATTACTTTACAACAGTTCCACATAGCTAGCTGTCTCAAATTTGGATGTGCTAAATGTGACATACTAATAGTTTTCTCGCACTTACAATGTCATGTATTGCTACTGAGGAATAAAAATTCTATTTAGAGGAAATGTTTATATAATATAAAATGAGTGGGATGTGTTAAGCAACACTCGTAAAGACCATCAATCATCTGCTTAGGTATTTAAATTAATTTGTATTTTCATATTAAATTTTGGTTTTCTAAAATTATATAAGGATAATGAAAATCCATATTTAAAAAAACTTGCACAGTCTCCTTCTTCATTTAAATTGTAAAAAATTGACCTCATTTGTTTCCATAAGGCACTTGAAAGCTTGTAATAATTTTGTAACTATATGTTACAACAAATACATTCACATTATACGCTACATTAGCATTCTATCTGAAGTTACTGAGAAACTAGTGTTTCTGATTAACACTACCACCAGACAGTAATCCTCTGGTTATTTTCTTCTTATACTATGTGTTTCCATGGTCCATGGTTATTATTTAAGGCATAAAGTTTTCAGATTAGATTATTGCTTGACCAGCCAGTATAAAGCTTCATAATCAGAAAATATTGAAAAATATGTGACAGACTTTTTTTCCAGTTCATCTTGTAGGGTGGAAGATTTAAAAATATCCATTTCTGACTGAGTTCATGAGTATGTTAAATCCGTGCATGAGCTTTCTATCTGCTGTTTTAGTTCACAATCCACTGTTCTTCTAATATGAAATAAAATAATAATGTAAAATAAAAGTTTGCTCTTCAGCAGTAAATTCCAGATCTCTAAAACAAAAAACCAAAAGATCACAGCTTGTCTCATGAAGAATGACTCAAAACAACCCTTGATTTCCAGAGGATTGGATCACATTTTAAATTTATTCCTTCACATGCTAGTGTGTTTCTTGCATGAGTCTTCCATTTAGTCTTTTTAGGCTCTCTCATACAGATAACCTCCCTTTTCTTCATTCTGTCTCAATGTTCCCCAAGAGGAAGTTTCTCTGTTTGTGCCCCCAATTGCCCTTATAGTTGTATGGGAAAAGTGAATGCGATGCTTCCACAGCCAGGGCAAAGTGAAACAATCTGTGCCTAGTTCTTAACATCCTGGAAACTGCTAACGCCCCCTGCAGACCAGTTACAACAACTGGAAATGAAGAAATTGCCTCAGTCATGGATTCCTTGCTTATTTCAAGAGACAGGTCTTGCCCTTTCCTGTTGGTCAGTAGGGGGCAATTCGAAGTGTCTCTCTGTCTTCCTTTGCTGTTCTCCTTTTTCTCATCCCACAGCAGAGCAGATCTGATTCCCCTGGTTGCTCCCAGAACCCCCGCAGGCAGGAGAGGAGCCAATGAAGGATGCTGCCTGGCAGGTCCTGATGCTGAGACTCCATTCATAGAATCATAGAATATCAGGGTTGGAAGGGACCTCAAGAGGTCATCTAGTCCAACCCCCTGCTCAAAGCAGGACCAATCCCCAGACAGATTTTTACCCCAGTTCCCTAAATGGCCCCCTCAAGCATTGAACTCACAATCCTGGGTTTAGCACGCCAATGCTCAAACCACTCCCCCCAGTCTCGCTTGGCTTTCATTTGCCCACAAATGCCCCTGGTTCCCATTAATTCCCAAAGCCTGGACTCCATGTGGAGGGCAGTGTGCACACCCTGGTTTACAACAGGACATAGGGTGGGAGAGGGCGCCCTTCCCTGCTGCAGCCACCTGTCACCCAGCACATGCAGTAGCTCGACTCCTCCTCCCTTTCCCTTGTGGCAGCTGAGTCTGTTCAGGCTGTACGTAGATGAACAGTATGGGCACCCACACATGGGACTTTCACCAGGTCCCTCCCTCCCAATCGAATCCTTCCCCTTTGACTTACACTCCTCTCTTGTCACAGCTCTTGCCCCTCCCCAGAGCAAGGGGGGAGAGAGCTGTTTCTCTGTAACTCCAAACAATCCTTGCTCTGTTATCACACAAGGAAAGGCTGGAATCCTCAGTCCTCCCCAGGGACCTCAGTCCTCCAGACCCTGTGCCCAGTCTCTCTAACCACCTCCCAGCCCAGCCCAGTGTGTAAGAGAGAGTCTTTCAAATGGCAGCCAGATCTTTCACTCACGCACGGCTGGCCATCTGGGTTGTAATTAAACCAAGGACCTTAGAAGGAGGTTGTCTCCCTACAGAAATAGCCTAGAACTAATTATTTTTCCAAAAAAGAAGGCAAAGTCTACTCACATCAGCTCCTGGCTCTCCTGGCATCCCGGAGGCACCTGGTTTGCCTGGCTCACCATCCGGACCCTTCAGGATTCAAATGGACAAAGAAATAATGTATTTTAGAGTGAGAAGCAAGCAGAGCTGGGTCGATCCTGTTGTAAGATCGAATGCAAAGCAATGTAAATTACTTACTGGAGGACCTGGGGGGCCATTGGGACCTCTGTCTCCCTAACAGGATGTAAAAGAGAAATGGTTTAGTCAGCATCCTGTAGAGTCCTGAGGTGACACTAATAAACCCATGTGCAAAATGTTAAACAGATGATCAGGAATGATCCCTAATTCACTTCTATTGTGTAATCCCATATAGTTCCTATTATGCAGAATAATTCTATAGACCTACTGTATGCTATCAAGAATAATCCTGTATAGTTCTTTACAGATTATCAAGAATAATTGCATATGATTCCTATCACATACTGTAATAAATAATCTCATGTAATCCTTTTTACAGACTACCAGACTGCCGTTCCCCCACCACCACCACCCCACACACCCATTACTGTTTCAGCCGATGCTGAACAATAATTCCTATGAAGGTTATTAAGGACAATAGAGAGTGCTGCAAATTCAAAGGATCCCAAGAGCTAAATACTAATGTAGTAAGAATAATTCAGGTGTGTGCAGAAAGCATTCCTAGCTGCCAGCTGTGGTGACTCATGCATGGGAGACACTTACATCGATGCCATCGATGCCAGGAACTCCTGGTGGACCTGGTGGACCTGGGGGGCCTTGCGGACCTGGGGGGCCTCTCTGACAAGGAATAAAACAAATTGCAATTAGACAGTGGGCAGATCCCAGAAAACCTGCAGCAACTTGGGGGTAAAGGTACAGGAACGGGGAGACCAGCCCATGGGGAAAGAACTTCCAAAGGCTTCTAAGTGGGCTCCTCAGTTACCAGGGCCCTTAGCTGACCATACAGTTGGTCTTGTGCACCTGATGATTAAAGTAATTGTCATGTTGACCCACTAAATTGCATTTCCCCTTGTTTAGTGACTGCCAAAATGTCCATTGCAATCTGAACCAGGATTACAAATTGTCAAAAACTCCCCGTCCTTGTCTATTGTCATTCACCCACTGCACAAAACAGGCATGCCAGGGTTTATGTCACTGTGTAACTGTACAGTACGATCTGGGCTTTGCAGAGCAAAAGGTTTGGGGGTAATATTCGCATCAGAAATTCACTAGCCCGGCCCTTGAAAAATCAATATAAAAACAGTGAAGGAAAAATAATAATGTTCTTTGTGAATAACGCTTTGAAATTCTCCAGACCTATTCTAACAAGCTCATTCAGCCTAAACAGAAGAGACTCTTCTTAAGAGTTTGTGTTAGGAAGAAAAGTTTAAAAATACAGCCCTTCTCTGCTCTCACTAATGTATTCACTGCAATAACATTTTTTTCCTTATAAAAAAACTCCTGTTACCTGTCCTCACAAGTACATTAAAATCTACAATCCTGGTTATAATTAGCCTTCTCCACAGGCTGGGCTCCTGAGAGGGGTGTTAGCAGGCACTGCATATGTTTGAACCCAAAGAAACGCGTTCTTTGAAAGAATGTTTGAAACCCTCGAGTTCTATAATATACTGGACTGTTTTCTTTATTACTAAACTCCAACTGCCAGGCAAAGCAAACCTCACAATGGGGGCTTTGTGAGTGAAACCTCAAGCCCCTACAGGAGGAGGTGATGCCCTCAGTCTGGCAGGAGCTGCCAGAGTCTGAAATCTCCGGTCCCATTCAGGCAGTCCTAGCTATAGCCCCTGTCCTTCCTGCTCTTTTTCCAATGTTACTGGCATTTTAGGAATGTTTCTTTCTTAGAGCAGCCTCTCAAGTTCTTATTAAACTGATGATTTTCTTACTTGCAGTTTAAACCGTGCCATACCACTGCTCATTGGCACATTGCATAGAAAGGTTCTGTTCAAAGCAGTTGTAACCATTGCATCTACATCTCTTTGCTTAACTTATTTTTTCCACTTTAGAAATGCTAATGTGATTTCAGTTTTAAAAAAATACAGTTACAGCCACCACTTCTGGGATAAGACAACCCAGCCACGAGACTATTGGATTTTGAAAGGCATCAGATGCCAGGCAAGAGGACAGGAGATTGTCCTCAGCTTCCCAGGGACTTTGTATAGACCCTTTCTCTTTGCACTGAGCAGGCTTTCTTTCCTTAAAACTTACCTCCGTGGCAGTCTGGCTTATCTGCAATGAATAAGAAATGTATAATAAAAGTGTACAACTTACTTGAGCCAGGCAAAGGCACATAATTTGTAGAAAAACCCCTAAAGGTAACGATCCCCTGCCCCGAGCAGTGCTAGTCATGGTCACTTCTCTGCTGGCCAGCAATGTTTTCCACTCTGTTGCTCTTGATAGATTTTAGGACCCGCAAGACATACAGTTCCCCCCAAGTGACTCCACTAGCAGCAACAGAAAGGTAAGCCCTGCTTCAGGCATCTGTTTCTTCTGTTTATTAATGGCCTTAGAGGAGGGTAATGGGGATTGGAGGAAATCTGAATGCTAGGAAGGAGGGGATTGAATGACACCAGCTCCTTTAACCCTTTGCCCTGCTGCTGCTGCTCTGACCATGGTCCTCAGCAGCAATCCCTTAACTTTCTGAATGAGTTACCAAGAGAGAAAAGCAAAGCTAGGCCATGGTGCTTGCAAAGAGCCCCACTCCCTACAGAGGCACACATTTTAAATCTCTCTGCCTCAGGTAGTTTGATAAGAAAAAAGTAAGAAAGCAAGAAAAGAGTTAAAACCATGAGACCATTTTGAAAGGAACCAAATCCCAGATACATATGTTAAATATAGGTTACAAAGTAGCAGCCGTGTTAGTCTGTATCCGCAAAAAGAACAGGAGTACTTGTGGCACCTTAGAGACTAACAAACGTATTTCAGCATAAGCTTTCATGGGCTACAGCTCACTTCTTTAGATGCATAGAGTGGAACACACAGACAGAAGATATTTATACATACAGAGAACAAGCTTATGCTGAAATAAATTTGTTAGTCTCTAAGGTGCCACAAGTACTCATGTTAAATATAGACATCTATAACCTTAAGAAAAATGAGGAGACCGATAACTGCCGGCGACCCAGAGGAAAAGGTTGAAGACGTAGACCCAATGATAGTATAAATATTAGGAATGTAAGGCCAAGGAAGCCCCTTACCTGTCTCCTGGCTGGAAGTTCGCTACAACTTTCTCTTTGTGGTCTCAGAGGGTCGCAATGAATCAGCATCCACTGGATTTCAAACTAGTGAAGGGGATAAAATGAGATTAATTTATTTCAGATGTTCATGCTTGCCAGGTCTGAATAACAAGAACACTCTGATCAGCCATCTCTGGGTTTTAAAAGTTGTGTAGTAGAAAACAAGAGCTATGATTACAGTCAAAGGGATATATAACACATATAACACTTATAGTTCCTGGAACATTAAGCATAAATAGCAGGTGCTCAACAACTGAATGGTATCAGATTATGGAGCTTACTTCTTTAAAACAGACCGGCTAGTTACCTTCAGCTCTTCCCTTGCTCTAGCATCTGTTTGTGTATTTAGAAAGGGGCATAAAACCTGTTGTAGGAATTAAGGGAGAAGGAAGTCTACAGTTGGTCATGTCCAAGAACAGGTGCTCTTTCATGTTTATATTATGCTGTGGAAGTTGTTTTATTAATGAACACACATTCACAAAATGATTTCCTTAGGACTAGAAAGTTATGAGGATAAAGAATGACAGGTCTGACAATGAATGCAGGAGTCGAAGACCTAAGAAGGAGGAATTCTAGAGTCCTGAATCATATATACACTAGAAACATTCTGGGGCGGGCTGATATACCTTTGTGAGATTTCACATCTTCTTCAATATTTTCACATTGACTCTGTAAAATGACCCAGAAATAAAACCACTTCTTTGCCTCTAAGAACTAACAACTGATCCTTTATGTGTCTGCATAGATGTGGAAAGTGTACTTTACATACCCTCTGCTGGAAATGACTGGGTGAATAGATGCAGTAAATAGCTTCAGAGGTATGTCCTCTGGTATGTAATGTACCATATGGTACATTAAATACAGGTACATCCATGTAAATTATATTAGCACACCTCTTTTTGTGAGATCTTAGATCATTTTCCCATCTCATTCTACATGATTTTTGTGGTCATGGAGCTAATGAATGGTCTATTCCATGTGTTTTCAGGCTGCAAAACAGGTGAAGGGGTCACAACATTCCCTTCTTTATGACGAGATGGAATGGGAAGGAAGGAGCGTGACTCTTTTTTCTGTTGTAAAATATACTCGTAATATGGAAAAGGTCAAGATCTGGTCTTCCTGAGAACCTCAAAGAAGAAGTTTGAGTCTTTAGGACTTTCATTTCCTGGTTAGGCTCCTGTTTCCCTGATTCTTTCTTATTGCTGATTGATGTCACATATCTTCCCTTCAACCCTTCCACTGTTTAATGCCTCAGTGCTTCTTGGTCATCTTCTCTGCTCCCTTGAAATCTCATTGTCCTCTTCAATCTTGGTCATGATTTCTATGCAGCCAGAACCCAGCTTACATCCCCCTTGACTCTTTCTTAGATCCCTCCATTCCCATCTGGTTCCTTATGTTGACTTCCTCATTTCCACATTACTCCATACACTGTACCTTATTAATGCTTCAGAAATTGAAGTCCTTTACTATCACATCTATGTCCTCAAGTTTGCTAATTGCCACCTCCATAAAATTGCTAGAATTCTTCTTTACTTTGATTCTGCCTTTACTGAAATTCTTGCAATCAAATCTTTATTGTTCTTGATATTAGGGCTGCAAAGTCAAACACTGAAAAATTAGTGAATGCCAGAATTAAGGGTTGTCATATACAAATTTCAATTGGGTCCTTATATGTATGCATGATACTACAGTTTTCAATTACATGATCACATGCTATTTTTTTCCACAGGATCCCTGCCTCATTCAGTGCACAAGATGGAAAGGCTTTTGGAATGATTCATGGTTGCGTACTGAAGGAGACTTGTCTGTAGAACCCCTGCCTCATTTATTGCAGAAATTGGAAGGTGTGTAGTGAATGAGGCAGGGGATTTTAGGAGGCGAAAGCATGGTCTTTTAAACTAAAGGCAGTTGAATGTTACTCTGGAGAACTGGATTCTACCCCTGCCTCTGCCACAGAGATGTTATGCAATGCTGGGCAAGTCACCGAAATCAAAATTTTCACATTTGGCCACTAACTGTGTGTTCCTCATTTTCTGGGTTCCCAGTGTGGGGGACAGATGTGCAGAAGTGTTGAGCACTTACAGCTCCAACTGAAGTCAATGGGAGCTGTGGTTTGACATATAAAGTGCTAACTAATGCTAAACACAAAATAATCAGGCCCTCAGTTTCTCAAATTGTTCATCCAAAATTGGTGAATACTTGACAATTTTGACCTTAATCGCTCTATGTCTCAGTTCCCCAGATAATCTCACAGGGGTGTAGTGAAGATGCATTCATTCATTTTTGTGAAGAGCTCAGATAGTATGGTGACAGCACCATAGAAATGCCCCATTAAACAAAAACACTGAATAACTACCATTCACTGAATGAGGAAGGGTCCTGTGGGAAAAAATGACCATGTAATTCAAGACTATATCATAACACAGACTCCCAAAGGCGAAGGGAGACGGGGATGCAAATTAAGGTTGTACTGGCACCCTTAATTCTGGCATTTCCTAACTTTTGAATACTTGACTTTGCAACCTTAATGTTATTTTTTGGATGTAATGTATAACTAGGCTTAGATGAAAGCTGTTTTTAAAATGAAAAAAAAAAGTTTAACTATGAGTGAATTGTTCAAAGCTACAGCTGGCTTGGAGCCCATTAAAGAAAAGAGAGTGACCGTTTTTAAAGAGAGCAACTGCAGCCCAGCCTTGCTTTATAGGTCTCTTCCCACATAACCAAACTGTCATAACCAAACTGACTATGGATTATATTCTGTTGAACAGGTCATGAAGGATGACACTGTTTTCCTTGCCTCAGAGAAATATTTTGAGGGTGCTTTACACACATATGAGGATACTTTGTCATACTTTCTTCCCACATACTTCAGTATAAAGAGTTATTAGGGGAGAAATGTAGAATTGAGGTGCTCAGAAAAGAACATGAAGATGTCAGAACTAATATAAACTAAGCCTATTAAAATAGCTTTTCTCATTTCACTATTTTCTTGTGTTTTTTAGCAGTGGATAATGGAGTCATATGCGAAAGAGACATGGCGACAAGTGCATTTTAAAAACTGAAAATAAGGGGTCAATCCTGCAAGCTTTACTCATGTAAATAGAAATTATTCATGCATGCAGCCCCATTAATGCCCAGGGGATTATACACCTGAGAAAAAAGTAAGTTGCATAAGGTTGCACACAAAGTTAATTATGGTTAGCTAAAGATTCTTTTCTGAATCATTCTCTCTATCAAATATTATACTTAAAGCAATTGCAGTATATGATGTGTGATTTTTACCACTATGTTTTTTATATATATATACACACACACACACACTAAATCTTGTCACTCTCATCTTTACTATGGTTGATTTAGAATATCTAATTTCATATGCCTGTATTATAGAATTATGGGTATGTGATGGAAATGGTTTAACTGGGCCCTAATGTCAGTTGATTACTTCATCATGCCCAGGGTCTGCTACAACCCATTCATTTCAAAATTCTTTTGTAACCACATGCAAAGCACACCATTTTACAATGCCTAGATACTACAGTGATTGGTGTCTTATAAATGCAATAATTTAGTGTTTTATAGGAATTAAATGGTTAATAGATTAACATCCATTTTCCAATATTGCTAGGGAGGTTAATTTATTATATATTTAAATAGCAAATATATATTATTTGGGCTAGTTCTATTTTTCTTTACATGATCTCATCCCTTAAGCGATCTGGAAATGCCTGTAAAATGCCAACAGGCTTGCAAAACATTAACAATAGAGCCAAAAATGCTACTGTTTTATCTGTGCTGTGCAAGAACTGAAGTAGCTTAAGCATAAGTGGGATCTAAATGAGGCCTGAGATTCCAAAGTAGTATTTGCTGTACAATACTGAAACATTTAGCTGTCTAATATGCTTTAAGAAAATGTGTTCCACTGCATTTAGAATAAATCTAAAACATTTTCTATAATCTGTTGAACTACCTGTTCAGTGAATTGACATGTGTGTGCCTCATTGGTTTTATTGCCATCTAGTGGGTGATTCAAAGGGAAATACAGCTGTAAAAATACAATTAATCAGATCTGTATTGAGATCCTTTTGATCTTTATTGATGCTCCTCTCACTTAAATCACTGATTTTACATCAGTGTAAAAGAGCAGTTAATCAACCCCCTGGGTCCTTTCATTAATTCTTTGATATACAGCCTAAACAGTGGTATTTTTAATGTGGGTTATGTAAGGTCAATTTTCATGAGAGTTACACTGTATAATCCTGCAATACAATCTTCTTCTATGTAGTTTACAGAAAATCAGTGTTTTGTATTGGGGTGTTTCAGTATGCAACTGGATACTCGGAATATGTGAGAAGGGAGAGTTTGGGAGGAAAATACATGCTAAATAGCAGGCGAAAAATGGAAATCACCAGCACAAATGAACAAAATAAATTGAGACTATTCAGAAACATGAGGTGCCTCAGTTAGAGTAATTACTGAGTGAAGTTAAAACCAGATTATCGCTCATATATGCCTGGGGCTCCCAGAACAATCAATGGCAGCCTTAGTAATTGGAATTTATATGGAACTGAACTCTTGTAAACAGTGTCTTTACATGAAGAAGGGGATTTATATATTAGAAGGGTTAACTTTATACACTGGCACAGGTCACTTGCTGGAGGATTCTCTGCACCTTGAGGTCCTTAAACCACGATTTGAGGACTTCAGTAACTCAGACATAGGTTAGGGGTTTGTTACAGGAGTGGGTGGGTGAGATTCTGTGGCCTGCGTCGTGCAGGAGGTCAGAATAGATGATCATAATGGTCCCTTCTGACCTTAAAGTCTATGAATCTATGAATCTATTCAACTGTTCTTCAGCAAAGTATTTGCTGTATTAAGCATATATAAGCATTCTTTCAACATTAGGGGTAAAATCTTGGCCCCACTTAAATCAATGGCAAAGCTCCCATTGGCATAAGTGGAGCTAGGATTGTAGGTATGTTCTGTGTTCCAATTTCTTTTACACTATATTCATTGCATACACACAAGAGAAATATTATTCTCCATTAAGCTCCAGTTTTCTGTGAAGTTTAGCCTATAGATTGTCCTATCAATATATCTTACAACTGTTAGAAACACTGATAAATGTACCAGCCTTATGCCCCTTCCTTTGGACATGCTGAGTTTTAAGGTCTGAGAATTCATAATATCCTGGAGGAAAAGTGGAAGCAAGATGCTCTTTAACTGAGCCTCTTTCTCAGGGAGACTGGAGAAAATCTGTGCTAAAATAGTGGCAATGGGAGAAATGCTCACACTCCCAAATTCATGCTCTCAGAAAATGCAGATGGAGGGGTCTGTATGCAACTACAATATATAAAAAAACTGGAGAGGATCCCATGGTAGGAAGGGCAGGTAACACAGATGGGTCTTGTAAGATTGCTAATTTGTTATGTTCATATTGGTTTACAAGAGCTTGTAGCTGAGCTTGAGACCACTAGTTCCACTTGCCTAGTGAGCAACAGAGGAGGCTCAGACGAATCAGAGTTGGCTTGCAGCAGAATCACCTGATTGGTCAGACTGCCTGACTGGTAGAGGGGATCAGCAGGCCTGCTCTTAAGAACAGCGGCAGGGTGCTGGCTGTTTAAAGCCCATAGTTGTTCCCACCCCTTCCTCACTCTCAGGGAACCAGCTTCTGACCCTCATTCCTGACTTCAACTCTGGTCTTGGACTTTAGTTCTTATTCTAGGGTCCAATTCCTGATTTCCAGCTCTGGCATCTGACCTTTGGCTCTGACCCTGGGCTCCTTCTTCCGGTTACCAACTCCTGCTCTAAACACTAGGCCTGACTGCCCACATCTCTGTATCTGATAGGTAGCATGTTATCTGCTGTTTGTTGAATTGATACTAAAGTAAACCAAGAATACTCTGTACATTCTGAACCCATCTGGTACCGTTTCTTTTTTTTTTTCTTCTTTTTTTTTTTTAAGTTTCACTTCCTTTATGTCTCTTTTTCATTGCAGGATTCCCCACCTATATTCTTTCAATCTGATTCTGCTTCTTCAAGGCCCTACTTCAGTACATCAATTGTTTGTGTTAACTGACCATTTGTAACAGGAGTTCCACCTTTTGAACTTCAAATACACAGCATAAACACAAGTAGAAAAAAATGTAGGCAACATCTTTTACAACACCCAGGCCATTGGCTGCAGCACACTACATTTATGCAATTCTCCTAATCTGCGCTATGGAACAAATCCACCTCCCTGCATTGCATGCTGATAAGAGCTGCCTTTTAGATGTTACATGCCATTTAACTGGTCAGACTGGTTAACCTATTTAAACATATAAATTAAGTAGGAGTATGTCCAGTTTTGGTCCCGCCACTACAGACGGGATGTGTACAAATTGGAGAGAGTCCAGTGGAGGGCAACGAAAATGATTAGGGGACTTATCATGACTTACAAGGAAAGGCTGAGGGAACTGGGGTTATTTAGTCTGCAGAAGAGAAGAGTGAGAGGGGATTTGATAGCAGCCTTCAACTACCTGAAGCAGAGTTCCAAAGAGGATGGAGCTATGCTGTTCTTAGTGGTGGCAGATGACAGAACAAGAAGCAATGGTGTCAAGTTGCAGTGGGGAAGGTCTAGGTTGGATAGTAGGAAACACTATTTCACTAGGAGGGTTGTGAAACACTGGAATGGGTTACCTAGGGAGGTGGTTGAATCTCCATCCTTAGAGGTTTTTAAGGGCCGGCTTGACAAAGCCCTGGTTGGGATGATTTAGTTGGAGTTGCTCTTGCTTTGAGCAGGGGGTTGGACTAGATGACCTCCTGAGATCTCTTACAATGCTAATCTTCTATGATTCTATGATTGCAGCTTGGGGGTCAGCTCCAGCAAAATGCAAGTGCCTACAGTGAGGTGCTGTACATCCTCCATTCCCTAAAACCAGTGGGAACTATGGGAGCTCAACACTTTGTAGCAACAGTCAATTAATCACTATTTTATTGAAGTTTTATTCCTTTCTTGTTTTCAGTGACAGGAATAAGTTTGTAGCTAACCTATGATAAAACACTGACCTATAATATATCTGACCTATAATTATAACTAGGAGACTGGGGAAATCCACAGGAGTTAGATGACTAAATATCTTTGAGATCCTTTGGGTCCAGATACTCACTTGAAGTCAGTGGAGCTTCACCAGTTTTACCTCATCTGAGAATCGAGACGGAGCATTTAGAATTTGAACAGTAAGGGGCTAATGGGTGGGTATTTTTATCACAAACAATTGGCAAGGCCTATTTTCAAGAGGGTCTTTTTCCATTTTCAAACTATAATGTACTCTGTATTGTTTAGTTTCTATAATGGATTATTTGGTTTATCCTTGGATAAAAAAGAATGATAGCATACAATGTAAAGCCACATGAACTTTTAGCCACTGAAAAACGTAACAGTAATCTTGATCATAAATCCCTGTAAAGGCTCAAAGGCCAACATAATTTTCTAACAGAGCTATACCAGCAACTCTCCTTAGCAATCATAGTGACAACAAACGATAAATAATTTATCTTAAAATAACATATTTTTATAGTACACCAATAAAAAGCCAAGCTATTCTGTACGATATATATTGGAAAAGGAGACTAGGAAACTCAATTTATTTCTTTTTAAAATTATACTACTCTAAGTAATATATTCCAACAACACATTTAAATGTGTCTTGGACCCCCTAAATAACAAAGAATGTTGAGGTATTTATATAGTATACAGCATAGTCAATTAGAGTGAAATGCTTAGAACCTCACCCCCCCCACCCCCCAACAATTGATTTCTTTATTTGGTTTAAAGAGAACGCAAAAAAGGCAGGTAGAAACATATACTAGTGCAAGATAAATGAAACTTTTAGGGTTAATAGTCCATCAAATTGGGTATTATCTGTGACATATATTCAGGGCATGTTGTTTTCCATAGCTTTTAAGGTCAGACAGGACTATTATGATGATCTAATCTGACCTCCTGCATAACACAGGTCATAGAATTTCACCCAGTACTTTCTGTACCCGCCATAAATTCAGATTGAGCTAGACCTTATTTTTTAGAAAGACATCCAGACTTGATTGAAAGATTTCATGTGATGGTGAATCCACCTCTCATCTTGGTAATTTTGCTCCTATGGTTAATTACCCTCTCTGTTAAAAATGTGCACCTTATTGCTAGTTTTCAAGGCCTGTCTTGTGCCAAGCACTGCATCCTTTCAAACTTATGCCTTGGTTTTGATTTAGCCTTCTCACAAAAATAATATGGTTGACAACAAAAATATCTTAAGCCTGACTTGATTCAATTTTGTTGGAATAAAGAGCTAAAACTTAATTTTAACCCTAAATTAGTCTGTACTTTTTAAAACCCCTTAGTTGGTCACAAGATATTTGAAGATATGTTCACCAGAAAAAATGTTACAAGAGAGATTTTCTAGCACTTTTTCTGTGCTATAAGATTTTGAAACTTACCGGAACTGAAACTTGAGGATTATTTATAAGTTTTCCCAGCAGAGCAAAGCCGTCCACGTTGATTTTTCCCCTGGGCTTTATCTGTAAGGATTCTATCATAATGCAGTCAATAAAAAGCGTGACATTGCTCTTTTCCACGCTGACCATAACCTTGTGCCATTGGGAATCAAACAAAAAAGGCAAATGTGAAAAGGTTGCAGTCTGGAGACTTCCATCCAGCCCTTTATAAGAAAACTCAAGAGCCTTTGTTTGACTATTAAGCTTCACTCCAACTTGTTCTTTTCCTGACGAATCCTGGACCTGCCAAATACTCCAGCTTTTCTGAAGTGTGCTTCCAGTCATCCGAAATGTAGTTAGAAAAGAATATTCATCAGGCAATCCATTGGGATACAAAAACCTGTATAGGATCAAGCACAGTAGATTGGTTTTTGGAGGGGAGTCCTCTATGACTATCATCTCTGAGAGAAATAAGAGTCCATCACTCAAAGGAACCATACTACAACTACTATCCTTCTGCTGAGGAGAACTTGAGGGGAACCCTTTTTGAGACATTAGTGTTGCTCCTCACTTGGCAAAAGGAACTGTGCTTCATCAGTGTGGGCTCTTCCTACATTACATAATGTTCATGCCAAGCTCTCTGCCCATGATGGCTCAAGCAATCAGAGGCCGATGTTATGAATTAAATCAAGGTCTTCTATAATAGTCCTGTGCACCTATGGCCTATCACACCAACCAGTCAATCCTGTTTTTTTAAATCTGTTGTGATATTATAATGCTCTTTCTAATCAATGCAGAACTGTTTCATTTCTAAATTTCCATGATTGTTTTTTCAAACACATTTTGTTGATCTATCCAACGATAACCATTTATTATATATTAGCAATTGCTTTAGCAGAAGTAGGTTACTTGTTTGAAAATTATATAAAAGGTAAGAACTCACACTTAAAAATTGATTGTATTCTGTGGTAATCAATTTCAGTGCTACATGCACGAGAAAACAGATTTACTATTATGAAATAGCTAATCCCTCTGCTTTTTATTATTTGCATTATTTTACTATGTACCCTTAAAATATGCAATTTGGAAACACAGAACAGTCTAATGTTTCTTGCAACATTGCAATCTAAAATAACTGAAGTTTGCCTCTTTCTAGAAAGCTGCGTCAATGCATCTCACCAGATAATTAAAGATTATGCTATTTAAACTTGCTACAGATACTGGTATTATACTCTCATAAACCTTTTGATTAGGTAGTTTTTTTCTTATCTGTCCACATTTAAAATTCTTATAAAAAGACAAATATGTTTCACTATTCTGATTAGGCATGGGGATGTGCCAGGCTACACTATCAGGACAACACACAAAAAACAATTTCCAGAGAACAAGTAGGCTACCCAATCTGCCTTGGCTTTGTAGGGTTTACTAGCCCTTCACTAATGGCAATTCAGCCACTAGACTGGCCTATGCAGAAAAATGAGAAAATAGTCTTAGAATAAATTATCTATCTCAGAGCACAGTTTAATTAATATAATAAACTAGTCCTTCCAGATTAACAGCTGCACTATAAACAATAGAGCCTTTAAATGCCTCAGATTGTGTAGTCACATTCCAGTAGGGGGCTCCAAAGCACCAGCGGAAGGAACGTGACTAGACTGCAGTCACAGAGGAGTGTCCAGGTGTAGACTCTACCTAAAATATTAACCTAGTGCTGCCACTGCTTCTCCTCGTTATACTGTGAACCCCATGCCTGCTACAACCTGGGTAGCAGGAAAAGATGGCGTGTTGGAGATGGAATGCAGGGGGTGAGATTTGCTGTAGCATAACCTTAACTCTTGTACTTCTGATAGGGGTATGAAATCAGTGGTTGTACCTTCACCTATATTACTCCTGGGGGACTCTGTGCCACTGTGCAATGCAGAATTCAGGTTAAGAACATAATGCTCATTCCCGGTTTCTGACAAACAGAGGCCAGGGACAACATCCCTCCCCATCCTGGCTAATAGTCATTGATGGACCTATCCTCCATGAATTTATCTAGTTCTTTTTTGAACCCTGTTATTGTCTTGGCCGTCACAACATCCTCTGGCAAAGAGTTCCACAGGTTGATTGTGCGTTGTGTGAAGAAATACTTCCTTTTGTTTGTTTTAAACTTGCTGCCTATTAATTTCATTTGGTGACCCCTAGTTCTTGTTTATGTGAAGGAGTAAATAACACTTCTTTATTTACTTTCTCCACACCAGTCATGATTTTATAGCCCTCTTTCATATCCCCCCTTAGTCATCTCTTTTCCAAGCTGAAAAGTCCCAGTCTTATTAATCTCTCCTCAAACAGAAGCCATTCCATACCCCTTATCATTTTTGTTGCCCTTTTCTGAACCTTTTCCAATTCCAATATATCTTTTTTGAGATGGGGTGATCACATCTGTACACAGTATTCAAGATGTGAGCGTACCATGGATATATATAGAGGCAATATGATATTTTCTGTCTTCTTATCTATCCCTTTCTTAATGATTCCCAACATTCTGTTCGCTTTTTACATTGCCACTACACATTGAGTGGATGTTTTCAGAGAACTATCCACAATGACTCCAAGATCTCTTTCTTGAGTGATAACAGCTAATTTAGACCCCATCATTTTATATGTATAGTTGGGATTATGTTTTCCAATATGCGTTACTTTGCATTTATCAACATTGAATTTCATCTGCCATTCTGTTGCCCAGTCACCCAGTTTTGAGAGATTCTTTTGTAGCTCTTTGCAGACTGCCTGGGACTTAACTATCTTGAGTACTTTTGTATCATCTGCTTACCCCTTTTTCCAGATCATTTATGAATATGTTGAATAGGACTTGTCCCAATACAGACCCCTGGGGGATACCACTATTTACCTCTCTCCATTCTGAAACTGGCCGTTTATTCCTACCCTTTGTTTCCTATCTTTTAACTATTACCAATCCATGAGTGGACCTTCCCTCTTATCCCATGACAGCTTACTTTGCTTAAGACCCTTTGGTGAAAAACCCATGTTGACTCTTCCCCAACAAATTATGTTCATCTATGTGTCTGACAATTTTGTTATTTACTATAGTTTCAACCAGTTTGCCTGGTACTGAAGTCAGGCTTACCAGCCTATAATTGCTGGGATCACTTCTTGAGCCCTTTTTAAAAATTGGTGTCACATTAGCTATCCTCCAGTCCTTTGGTACAAAAGCTGATTTAAATGTAAGTTACAGACTGCAGTTAGTAGTTCTGCAATGTTCTGCACAGAATTTCCTTATTCCCTGCAGAAATGGTGCTGCAGAGCTGCTGGCACTGCTGGACCTGACAGTGCCCAGCTCACAAATAGAAGACACTGCTGGGGGAGGGGGAGCTGGAGATTTTCCCGTCAGCTGTGAGTCCCAGCACATACTGAAGGAAGGAGGCGGCACATAGGAAACTCCATTCAAGCCCAGGACCCAGCATCAGTCTGTTTCTCCCTCTGGATCCTGGGCTCTGTGGGGTAGCAGGTGTGACTGTCTGGGCCAGGGGATGCCCCACAGCTAGGCTCTGGGAAGGGTGGGGGGTGATTATCTGGGTTGGGGGGGCGCCTTGCAGCTGGGCTCTGCAGGGTGAGGGTGTGATTGTCTGGGTGGGGTGGGACTGGGCTAGACTCTGGAGGCGGAGGGGGCAGAGAAATAGGAACAGGGTTGTCTAAGGTGTTTTTTTTTAACTCTCTACTCCTGGGGGAAGTTTTTTGTTGTCTCTTTTTGTTACAGACATAGTCATGGCAGGTGTTTTGAAATAAATTACCAAAATAATTGAAACTGGTGTGATTATATAGTGTTATTTTGACAAATAAAATATGCAGAATTTTGAAATATTTCTGCACATAATTTTTAATTTTTTGGAACAGAATTCCCCCAGGAGTACTATATGGTGGATGGTATGTCTGTGCAGACTATGATATGCCTGTATATACTGAGGAGAATGTACATATGTAACTGGGGATGTCCCTATATATGGATAAACCTGTAGAGTGGGATTTGGAACTGATTATGGAGATGTTCATGTGTATGTGCCTTGCAGAATAGGATTTTGCTTAAATCTTATTGTTTGAATCCTTTTGGTTTAGTTTTTATGTTGCCACCTCTAACACAAAATGTCAAAATCTGATTTTTTTCCGTCTCTCCTCCTAACCCCTCTCTGTTCCTTCCCTTCTTTACAAGTAGTGACAAATCCACTGTCTTCCCTATCACTTAGCTTCATAGCCTCAGGGTTGTTTTCATACCCTCTTTCCTCCCCTCCTCCCCCATAATGGGATTCCTTCACTGCTTTCAGTGGACTTCTTCCTATATAAATATCTCTTAAATGTATACTTCTCTCTATCCCTACTGCTAAATCCTAAGTTCATCCATAGGCCTTCCTCTCTACTGCAACCGTCATCTCTCTGGACTCCTTGCATCCGACCTATCCTTACCACTTGTCTATCCAAGATGTTGCCACTAAATCATCTTTTTCTCCTGCTGCTGTGATCACATTACCCCTCAATTCAAATCTATCGATTGGCTTCCTCTTTTTCTGCATCAAGTTCAATCATCCCATAAGAACCCATATGCCACTCAGCTACAGTGAATGATTCCGCATCATGGAGTCTCTGAGGAAGGTGGGGGCAGAATCTGGCATCAGGGGAAATAATGAGAGAATCTCAGACAGCCTCTCCTCTGCCTTAAAAATTTAAAATAAAGAAATATTGTAACTTTTGGAAGCTGGATAGAAAGAAACATTCTTTTAAAAGTGGTAATGTTAAAAAAGTTTGCTAAAGGTGAACTGCAAAAGAGTATACAGAAAGAAAACCACCTTTAAAAAACTGTTTAGGAACTCAGATCAGTAACAAAATATCAGCCTGATCCTGCATTCCTTGCACACTCATAACTGTTAGTGGTATTTCTGGGTACATGCGGAAAGCAGGATTAGGCCCTATATAGAGAGTTAAGAATTGTAAATACATAAAGGTTGAAATTCTGCTCTGATACACATCCTTCGCAGCCCCACAGTAGAGGAGGGGGTAAATCAGGTCAGAATTGGCCTATGCTCTTAATATATATTTGCAAGTTAGCTTTTCTTTCACTCCTCTGCCAAATTCTAAATCCAGAATGTCTTGATTTCTCCTCTCCATATGTTAGGGCTATCAGAAGCACGTATAGGAGTGCAGTTTCATGCTTGAAGTGCTTGTGTCACCAACAGTGGTCATAGAGGAAACACGGAACCTGGTTCTCCAGACTTTGAAGGGAGATGAAGGAAGAATTATCTGCAAATATTTTGTTTAAAATAGTAATATATTTTTACCATGGTTTCTAATTTTGCCTTAGTCAATATGATCGAGTCTGGACCAAATTCTGTACTCAGTTACACTGATGTCAACGAAGCCTGTGGAATTACTCTGCATTTATACCAGTATAACTGAGATGAGAATCTGTCCGCTCACCATTCAGTAGAGTTATGCATGTAAAACATGCACAAAAATAGGTAATCTCCTTCTCTAAACATTTCTTGTTTTTGGTTCTGCCAAGTTTAGCAGCTGCTCTGTGAGAATGCAGTTCTTAGATTTTCTGATAGGGTTGAGTTATTAAATGTGAATATTTAGCTATGTTTATGTAAAGTCATTGTCTTTTCCTTTACTGTTACATATATATATATTTCTATTCATTTGAGAGTTATTAAACCCATAACTCTAGTGCACACCAGAAAGATTTCTTTAATTGTTTAGGACCAGTTTCTACTACCCTTATTCATTTTGAATACCCTTTGACTAGCCCATTGATTTCAGTGGAACTACTTGTGGTGCAAGGCACTAATCACTTTGTGTAAGGGTGGCAGAAACTGAGCATTCAAAAGGTTAACATATCCTTGTTTTTGATTTGCCGTATAAATCTGTTTCTTTAAGATCTGTTTCCTTAGGTGGGCTCCATTGCCCTTTTAGATAACATATCCTTAGATAAATTAATCCCTTGTTGGTAGGCTACTGCTTTTTATCCCTTCTATTACAGTGTGACATCAACATCAGTGGTATGGTTGCATACAGGTTTGATACTCAAGATAAAAAGAAAAGGCAGTAGAAGACCATTTATGGCCTGGCTCAGAGCAGCAGGACCTTCAAAGGAGCCCTTCTTCACAGACAAATGTTATTCTCAGACAGTCTTTGAAGGGAGTAACAGTGAAAACAGCTTCTGAGAGTCCTCTGCAGGTGATACAAATCTCTATATAGAAATTTACAAAGCTCCTTTTGTTGCCAGATCCTTGTAAATAAATGTTGTACTATTTGCACTAGAAATTTTTCAAGCACTTTGGCTTCTACCCTAGGGAAAACTTAATCTGAGAACCCAGGCGTGCAGTTTGCAGAATTATAGTATTTGGGTACTGGGACACCACTCAATATAATTCCAATCTCCAATATTTGTGAGTGCACTTTGGGGACACTGAATGGTCTAATACAATATATTAGAATGACCAGACCTCGTCCCTGCTTACATGCCATAAATACTTTGCTAGTATGATTTTTTTTCAAAAGCCTGCATGTAAAAAAAGGGGGTCTCTTATCACTCAATTACAATGTAAAGGGATGTTCCTTTTATACTGTAATTTACAAATATTAGGTACTTTTACCAGATACTAGAAGTGAATTGAGAAGTGAAAGATTCACCGTTTTGGACTTGAGTCTGGGTTGCATGTGTAAAGTGAGCATCACAACTGCAGTTCCATAGGCAATTCTGTTACTAACTAAGTGATACTACCAATTCTCCAGTAGATTTTACACCAGAAATGAACAAGAGTTCGGTAGAAACTCATTTGGGTTATGGGGGGAGTTAAAAATCAGACCTTGCAAACAACCACACACATGTACCCTGGTTCATTCTCTTGTCTCTGCAGCATCCCTGAAATATGAAGCTAGAGAACTTAGCAAGTACCATAATGGTAAAAAGGATCTAGGCTATAAATTAATTGGTTTTAAAGGATCTCTGTGAAAAAAGGCACAAGCTGTCCCTAAGGCAAATGCTGAATAAATGTGTAGAAGAAAACCCCTCTAATAAAGCCCTCACAGTTAACCTGCAAAATTATCATTGCTCATTCCTGACAAGCATTGGCTGGCTATTGAGGATCAGACCCTATGCACTGATAATATCCCTCCCCACATCTATGTCCTGCACAGGTCCTCAGAGATTCCCACACCCAGGAAAATGTGTACTGTGATGGTGATCCTCCATATTAAATAAGGCAAATGTTGCAGTTTCCATGGTTGACATGCTAAGGGGCAGCACAGTAATGGCAGTACAAAGATGGACATCAGTAGAAGAGCAGATACGGAGCATAGTATTGTAGAGGTGGTAAGGCTGCCTCATGGTTGTTGTGTTTTACTCGAGCCACTTACTCCCAGCTGGAGAACAAGTGCAATGCAAGATTGATCCTAATCACTTCCCTCTTTTGACTTAACTATGCCCTTTTGGAGTTTGGGCTTTGACTCACACAGCCAGCAGCATAACTACAACTATGCCTTGCATGGGAGTCAATCACCTCAGAGATGCTGAGTGCAACTTACACAGCTGCATCTAAGTTACGCAACTTCAGCTACGTGAATAATGTAGCTGAAGTCAACATACTTAGATCGACTTACTGTGGTGTCTTCACTGCGGTGAATCGACTGCTGCTGCTCCCCCGTCGACTCTGCCTGCGCCTCTCGCCGAGCTGGAGTACAGTAGTCGATGGGAGAGCGCTCGGGGATCGATTTATTGCGTCTAGACTAGACACGATAAATCAATCCCCGCTGGATCGATCGCTGCCCGCAGATCCGACAGGTAGTGAAGACATACCGTAAGTGAACAGCCTGACTGTAACACGTTATAGCCACCAGGTGGCCTGGAGTTCAGTCATCACCTAGCAATGCCACTGCCAGTCTTTCAATGGGACCCAAAACCAGATAGCTTACAGGAAAAGGAGAGTGCAGGAGAACACACACTTCCTGGACCTAAGCTACTCATCCATGTGGGCACAAATGATACTGCGCGGTGTGACACTGAGCGGATCAAGAGTGACTACAGGGCTCTGGGAGCACGGGTGAAGGAGTTTGGAGCACAGGTGGTATTCTCTTCAATTCTTCCTGTTAAAGGTAGGGGCCCGGGCAGAGACAGATGCATCATGGAGGTGAATGCCTGGCTGCGAAGATGGTGTCGCCAGGAGGGCTTTGGCTTCCTAGACCACGGGATGCTATTCGAGGAAGGACTGCTAGGCAGAGATGGCGTTCACCTTTCGAGGAGAGGGAAGACCCTATTCGGACACAGACTGGCTAACCTAGTGAGGAGGGCTTTAAACTAGGTTCGACGGGGACAGGTGAGCAAAGCCCACAGGTAAGTGGGGAACATGGAGACCGGGGAAATGAGTCGGAAACAAGAGGGAGTGTGGGCTATATTGGCAGAGAGAAAGGAGAGTCAGGAAAAAACTGGGAGGAAAGATCAAACCAGTATTTTAGATGCCTATATACAAATGCGAGAAGTATGGGGAATAAGCAGGAAGAACTGGAAGTGCTAATAAATAAATACAACTATGACATTGTTGGCATCACTGAAACTTGGTGGGATAATACACATGATTGGAATGTTGGTGTGGATGGGTACAGCTTGCTCAGGAAGGATAGACAGGGGAAAAAGGGAGGAGGTGTTGCCTTATATATTAAAAATGTACACACTTGGACAGAGGTAGAGATGGACATAGGAGACGGAAGTGTTGAGAGTCTCTGGGTTAGGCTTAAAGGGGCAAAAAACAAGGGAGATGTCATGCTAGGCGTCTACTACAGGCCACCTAACCAGGTGGAAGAGGTGGATGAGGCTTTTTTCAAGCAACTAACAAAATCATCCAAAGCCCAAGACTTGGTGGTGATGGGGGACTTCAACTATCCGGATATATGTTGGGAAAATAACACAGCGGGGAACAGACTATCCAACAAATTCTTGGACTGCATTGGAGACAACTTTTTATTTCAGAAGGTTGAAAAAGCTACTAGGGGGGAAGCTGTTCTAGACTTGATTTTAACAAATAGGGAGGAACTCGTTGAGAATGTGAAAGTAGAAGGCAGCCTGGGTGAAAGTGATCATGAAATCATAGACTTTGCAATTCTAAGGAAGGGTAGAAGGGAGAACAGCAAAATAGAGACAATGGATTTCAGGAAGGCAGATTTTGGGAAGCTCAGAGAGCTGATAGGTAAGGTCCCATGGGAATCAAGACTGAGGGGAAAAACAACTGAGGAGAGTTGGCAGTTTTTCAAAGGGACACTATTAAGGGCCCAAAAGCAAGCTATTCCGCTGGTTAGGAAAGATAGAAAATGTGGCAAAAGACCACCTTGGCTTAACCACGAGATCTTGCACGATCTAAAAAATAAAAAGGAGTCATATAAAAAATGGAAACTAGGACAGATTACAAAGGATGAATATAGGCAAACAACACAGGAATGCAGGGGCAAGATTAGAAAGGCAAAGGCACAAAATGAGCTCAAACTAGCTACGGGAATAAAAGGAAACAAGAAGACTTTTTATCAATACATTAGAAGCAAGAGGAAGACCAAAGACAGGGTAGGCCCACTGCTTAGTGAAGAGGGAGAAACAGTAACAGGAAACTTGGAAATGGCAGAGATGCTTAATGACTTCTTTGTTTCGGTCTTCACCGAGAAGTCTGAAGGAATGCCTAACATAGTGAATGCTAATGGGAAGGGGGTAGGTTTAGCGGATAAAATAAAAAAAGAACAAGTTAAAAATCACTTAGAAAAGTTAGATGCCTGCAAGTCACCCGGGCCTGATGAAATGCATCCTAGAATACTCAAGGAGCTAATAGAGGAGGTATCTGAGCCTCTAGCTATTATCTTTGGAAAGTCATGGGAGACGGGAGAGATTCCAGAAGACTGGAAAAGGGCAAATATAGTGCCCATCTATAAAAAGGGAACTAAAAACAACCCAGGTAACTACAGACCAGTTAGTTTAACTTCTGTGCCAGGGAAGATAATGGAGCAAGTAATTAAGGAAATCATCTGCCAACACTTGGAAGGTGGTAAGGTGATAGGGAATAGCCAGCATGGATTTGTGAAGAACAAATCATGTCAAACCAATCTGATAGCTTTCTTTGATAGGATAACGAGCCTTGTGGATAAGGGTGAAGCGGTGGATGTGGTATACCTAGACTTTAGTAAGGCATTTGATACGGTCTCGCATGATATTCTTATCGATAAACTAGGCAAATACAAATTAGATGGGGCTACTATAAGGTGGGTGCATAACTGGCTGGATAATCGTACTCAGAGAGTTGTTATTAATGGTTCCCAATCCTGCTGGAAAGGCGTAACGAGTGGGGTACCGCAGGGGTCTGTTTTGGGACCGGCTCTGTTCAATATCTTCATCAACGACTTAGATATTGGCATAGAAAGTACGCTTATTAAGTTTGCGGATGATACCAAACTGGGAGGGATTGCAACTACTTTGGAGGACAGGGTCATAATTCAAAATGATCTGGACAAATTGGAGAAATGGTCTGAGTTAAACAGGATGAAGTTTAACAAAGACAAATGCAAAGTGCTCCACTTAGGAAGGAAAAATCAATTTCACACATACAGAATGGGAAAAGACTGTCTAGGAAGGAGTACGGCAGAAAGGGATCTAGGGGTTATAGTGGACCACAAGCTAAATATGAGTCAACAGTGTGATGCTGTTGCAAACAAAGCAAACATGATTCTGGGATGCATTAACAGGTGTGTTGTGAGCAAGACACGAGAAGTCATTCTTCCGCTCTACTCTGCTCTGGTTAGGCCTCAGCTGGAGTATTGTGTCCAGTTCTGGGCGCCGCATTTTAAAAAAGATGTGGAGAAACTGGAAAGGGTCCAAAGAAGAGCAACAAGAATGATTAAAGGTCTTGAGAACATGACCTATGAAGGAAGGCTGAAAGAATTGGGTTTGTTTAGTTTGGAAAAGAGAAGACTGAGAGGGGACATGATAGCAGTTTTCAGGTATATAAAAGGGTGTCATAAGGAGGAGGGAGAGAACTTGTTCACCTTAGCCTCTAAGGATAGAACCAGAAACAATGGGTTTAAACTGCAGCAAGGGAGGTCTAGATTGGACATTAGGAAAAAGTTCCTAACTGTCAGGGTGGTTAAACACTGGAACAAATTGCCTAGGGAGGTTGTGGAATCTCCGTCTCTGGAGATATTTAAGGGTAGGTTAGATAAATGTCTACTAGGGATGGTCTAGGCAGTATTTGGTCCTGCCATGCGGGCAGGGGACTGGACTCGATGACCTCTCGAGGTCCCTTCCAGTCCTAGAATCTATGAATCTATGAATCTATGAATCTGTAATGGGTTGGCTGCTGTTTCAAAGACTCGTATTAAAATATTACATATGAATAAGTGCTAGTGTGGTGCAGTCTAAAGGTTTATTAGAAGGAATATGGGATGCCTACCTAAGTCATAGTGACAAAGCCTGAGTTATGCAGGTCACATCAAAGAAGTTTCAGTCTCTGTGGGGTGGCATCCATAGCTCTCTCACTACTTTAATGCTCTTGAGTAATTCAGCCAACCAAAACTCATGCCAATAAAACCCATAAACCACACCTAACCATCATGTGTTGTGTATACCACCCATTCACAGAAAATCTATTAGAGAAATATTTTAGAGAGTTTTTAAGAATTTTTACTTGGACTACATGTTGCCTTAGGGCTTGACTCCACTGCAGTATTAGCTCGAGTTACCTACAGTCAAGTTAAAGTGGCCACACTGCAAAAGTACACTTGCACCGCACTGAGTGATTGGATTAGTAACATAGAGTAGTTGCATTCCCACTGTGCTCCTAACTCGAGCATCAGCTGCACTCACGCTTCAACCCAAACCCACTGACAGGCCAACTAACTGGAGCTTAAAGCACCACCTAAATCAAGCTAGAGATTTTGGTATGTGGACAGGAGTCAGGTTGGGGCAATACTCAAGTTACAGCGTGAGCTAACAGTGCAGTGAAGACAGGTGCTCAGTTACCATATGTTCCAATAACTCACCTCTATGAATGACCTAAAATACCTTTTTGATCAGACTTCAGAGTTGCGACATTTTAATTTATATCTCAGGCTGTTCCAAGGCTAGAAACAAGAACTGGGTATCACATTGAAAAGCTGAGAATCTCCCCCTTTTTAATGGCATTAACTTCCCATTTCTCTTATGGTCATAAGGTATCAGGACCCAGAGCCTCCAGCTGCTTTGTGTTACTGCAGTAATGCAAAGCAACCATAAACCCAGTTTAACCAGACAGTTACGCTGGAGTCTAACTTTAGCCTACTAGTTAAGCACGAAGCAGCCACGATGTCCTGGTGGCAGGAAGGGGTGTGAGAGGACCAGCTGAGGCATAGCAGCAGCACTTTGCTTTCCGGTGATCCCCAGCTAAATAATGGTCCATTGAGGGGCATCATCAGCCAGGATAAGTGAAGCTGTTCTAACTTACATCAGGAGCTGAACCAGCCCCCAAGTTTGGGTAAGGCATCTTAATCCTGTAACCCCCTCTGGTCCTGTGCTAACCAGAGCTCACCTGGAACCAAGGATCTGGCCCATAGAATGTAAATACGATTAGATTCCAAAATACAGTCTTCTCTAGCAATCTGTGACACGTGGGGGAAAGGTTTTCAACTTTTCTAGGTCATGTGACTGATACTGAACTGGGAGCATGTGTGCACTCTCTTCCCAAAGGACTAAAATAAACCAACATACAATCCATTCTCCTCCTCCTTACCTTTCCCCTGTGACTATCACACTGGCAAAAAGATCCCTTCTCTTCCTCCTCCCTGGCAAAGCCATCTGTGAGGCATCCCCACTGAAAGGATCTTCTCTCTGCCCCACTGCACCCACCAAGTCCCACCTTCCCATTATGCCTCCCTAGCCTTTCCACATAGTCCTCTCCAGCTACTGGTATCAGTTCCTGGAGGTTACACCCTTTCTAGCTGGAAAATTCCAGCCCCCGGAGCAGCACTACTGGTAGGGGAAGGAAGTGGAGAGAGCTTCCTCTAGTTATTACTGTCTAGTCAATCTAGTCTAGTGACATCACCCAAAAACAAAAGGGGGGAGGCACTGGATACATTGTATCCATTCCAAGAGCTTTGCCAACCCCAGTTGAAGAACTAGTTATTTAGGGAGGGGTCAAACTTTCAGGGGGACAATATGCTAAAACAGACTTTTAAAGTAAAACAACTAAATGTGTTACCTGGTTGGGATTCTGAAGTCTACGTTTGTGCCTAATTTATAAGCCACTTGTAAAGCTGTGGAGCCCACCACTCTCTGGATGACTCCTCGGGAGGCAGCTTTATCTAGCTCGAACTGAGAAATCAGGTCGTAACCTACAAGAACAAACATGCACAGCTAGACATTATTTCTTTATTTTTAAGTGAGCATTGAAGAATCACAGAGCTGAACATACCCTGATTGCAATGTCTAAACAGCAGTTTTTCCCTGCAAAGTTTGTACTTACCTGGCAAGTCATCTTCGCCAGTCCTGATTGGTGGGCAGAGGTCAGTCTTTTGGTTAGAGCTGAAGGTGACTGGGAACCCTGCAAAGAAAAGATCCTTCTTCATGACAGGATGGAAATTGCCCAGCTAAGGGAATTAATATGTATTAAATAAAGTAATATAAGAATAATGGCCATATACTAGACCCACTGAAGCAGATGATCATCTGCTTTTAGAAGTCTTCAGATTTAACAGAATAATTTGATGGCTGATTTATTTGTACATTTGTTGTTTAAGTGTTTAAATTAGAAAAGGATTGTAATTCTCCCTTCCTCAGCACTGTTTGTGAATTGCAGCTGTCCCATGTATCTTGCACTATATGGAGGGTTGGTCCAGAACCTTTGGTGGTTTAAGCAGTTTTTAAAAATACTAGTTAGCTCAATCTACTGCCTCCCCTTAACTCAAAGCAATCCTCACACTAGCTGAAGTGGCTGTTGAGAAAGGAAGTTGTTGGCATCCACTCCTTCTTTGATATTCCAGGTGTTCCCACACACATCCTTGCCATGTTTGATCAAATAACAAGCCTTGGTGAAGCATAAGGTTGGGGCCAAAGAGACTTGCAGGCTCTCTTTATTGACTCTTTATTGACATGAACAAGAGTGTAAAAGAAATTTCCTTGGAAAACCAAATATGTGTCTCGCTTTCTAAATACTGTCTGTTTAAAAGTACTGCTGCGAGCATTGGAAAAAAAAACAGTCCCCCTATCTTAAAGAAGTAAAAAGGCAAAATAAACATTTGCTGGAAAGAGCTCTACCCAAGCCTAACATCTAGTCAAACTGGAAAATGTTACTAAAGTTTGGATGGGGAAGAAAGGTGCATGCAAGTTGGAAGGAGCTACCTTCCCAGCCCATAGAGAGCCTCTTGTCTGCTGAAAGGACTCAACCATAAATGTGGGTTTCCTTCTCACAACATAGACATAAAGAAAAATGTCAGGTTGACATTTTACACCTTAGAAATGGCTTATTCTATGTCATTGAAACGGATATGCGGCTGACATCCAGTCATTTATGCTTGATAGTCCGCTAATACAGTGGATCCAGTTTGTTGCCACATCTACCAGAAAAACCTTTAACTAGAGGGATTTTTTTTTTTATTGCACCCAGTCCTTAGTATCCATTTCCAGATTGTGATCCACACTTTAGAAATGTATTTACTGTCTGGTCTGTTTAGATGGCAAGAAGATAAACAAGAACAATCAGACAATGACAGGAAGATGGAGAGTGTACCCCAAATGGTAGATTTAAAATACCAGTCTGTGAAAGACATCACTCTCTCTAAATTCTCCTTCTTGCTTTCACTCTCTCACACACATTTTTAGTTCCACGTCTAAGTGATGTCTAGCTAGTGAGGGATTTTAGCTGCGACTAAAACTCTTTTGATGATCAAACTCTTTTGAGTAACTCTTTTGATTATCAAAATACCAGTGAAATGCAACACAGATAAAGGATAGACCCTTACTTGTTTGCTGCTGGACGTTGGCTGACACCAGAGCCCACAGAAAACTCCACACATACAAGAAAACAGGAGCTTGCCTGTGAACAGAAAGAAAACTCAAACATGAATTTACAGCTTCTGATATATCATGTGATCCCGTTTCAGCTCATGGTCAGACATATAAAATAAATACATGAGTTAGGGATTGCTAACACTTGGCAAGCAAACCCTTTTAGAGTTAAGCTTTTTGTCTTTATCAGTGCAACAAAATGTGCCTATGATGTTATCTCAGTTTCCATTTCTTACTTTTAAAACTGTCATAAAAATAAAAAATTAGGGAAGACAGCAGGCAAAGACAGTTTTAAATGCTACCAATTAATCACTTTCTCTGTCATCTGTTAATTACTGATTGCTTACAAATGCCACTTGCTCTCTTACCAGTTACTCTTCATTTTCTCTGCTGGTTTTCTTCAGCTCTATCATGTGAGTATTTGAGGTGTATATTTATGTCCTGTGCTCTCCTGTAGTTAATCCCATCAAAGAGTGTATGAATGAGCGCAGATTCAGCTCTTTCTGCCCCATACAGGACTTCAGAAGGGAATGAGGCTCCGTCTGCTGGGGCTGCTTTAATCCTGCAGAGGGAAGGAGGTGGGGGCTGGACAGCTTGTGTGTCCTGGTGGGGTCTGAGGACGGCTCTCAGGAACTAGCTGGGATATAAAAAGGCAACGAGAGTGGAGGCAAGGCTGCTATTCATGCCAGCTTCGGAGTGGGGATGTGGCGAGGAAACATAAGTTAGACCATGCCACCCATTGAGTGGCAGGGTCTGCTGGTGAGGGAAGCCAATGAAAGAGAAATGTGTTAAGAAGTCTTGAAGAAACAGATGGTCCTATGATGTGTATATTTTGACAGTTCTGGGAATTAGGATAAGGTTGAACTACCCCTAACCCTGGAAAGAAGAGCCTTTCATTTGTCATTGGCTTTCTCACTAGACTGTCCCAACTAGACCCTGGGAGGTGTGGCAAAGGATTCTTCTGAACAGAAGCAATCATTTTTAAGTTGGTTTCATTGCTTTAACTAGAACCTTGCCAAGGTATACACATTACATAGCTAAAGAGACTGCAGTTCCTCAGTCCTAGTTGATAAGCAGTTTTTGCTAGAAGCCATTTATTTTATGTTTTCAGACATATAAACATTGGCTCATATGACTGCAGAGGGTGAAGGGACTGAAGCTTATATGCATGGAAAGGCTGAGTCAAAGAGCATGAGCAGGTAGGAGACTCTGATATTTACTGCTGCTCAACAGTTAGAATGTGGTATGGAAAAGCGGGGTCAGATTGGGCCAGTGTGTGGCAGTACGGTCTACTAGCATGTCAATCAAAGTTTCTAGTTGTTGTGGTTCCAAACAAAAAAAAAGTGAATGGTGTATAACCAATGCAATGAAGTCTGCTGAGGGTCTAAAACAATAGCTCTGGAAGTTATGAACTGCACCATTCATCTCAATGAGATGCAACTCAATGTCCAGTAATGATCATTTAAATGGTAATGTGAACTATTCCATACCTTGTGTAAGGGAAAGTACACAATGTACTGTGAGTGATGGCTCATTTTGGTATCCCAAATGGGTGGCCTTTGGAAAGTACCATTGACAGAGTCTGTGAACATATTCAGACCCCAGTGATGGGGAGCCAAGCTCAAGTAGCTCAGAGGAGCTCAGGAAACATATGGTCACATTCTGAACTGCTGTACAATCTACTGTGAATGGTGCTTAATTTTGACAATGGAGTTTATTGTGTGGGTGGAGCTCAGAAGAGAACTGCCATCCTTTCTCTCCCCCAATCCATATTGGGGCATATTCTGAAATCCTGAGGACAAGGGAATTAGAACTCTCCTTTGGGATCAGAGTAGCAGAAGAAACTAAAGCCCAGTTTGGTCTGTTAAAGTGGTGACATTAACAAGTAAGTGGTGGTCACTGGAAGGAGTGGTGGTAGCTGCTTCCTGGCAGTTCCTCCACTCTGTCCCATATCCATAACTCTGTACTGTTGCGGGGGTGGGCAGTATTCTCCTACTCTACGTGGAATGCTACCTCTGTCCTGATGAGGCATTTCGCTTTTCAATTTTGCCTTCATACTTGCCTTTTAACTTTAGCTTCCAAATGCCAAATGTTCAAAGCTAGGCATGTAAACTGAGGGTGCAAATAAGTAATTGTCACCCAGATAGCTATTTTGTTGTAAATTCATGGTTTATGGATAGCCCTGAATGGTATTAACTTTTGCTTATTCCTTCCTGATTGCTGTGACCTTCTATTCTCTACACACTATAACCTAACTAAAAAAAAGTTTGTTACATTTCAGCTTTTTTCTCCTTATTCTACTGCATAGATAATTTTCCTCATCTGCCTTTTGATTTCAATTATAGTATCAGACTCCTAGTGTAAACAGGTGCAACTCCCTTGACTTCAGTGAATTTGTTCCTGCTTATATCGTGTTTATATTTGGCTCTAAATGTCCTGAAGGCTAAAAAATAACGATGTATGATTTGAGGGATTGCATTTCTAAAAGTTCTACTCATTATTATTCATTCTAAGAATTGTGGTATCTTGGACCTGAGAGTGTTCTCATTGAAATCAATGGCAAAACTTGCACTGACATCAAGTGCCTTCTAATTAAAACCCCACAAATAATTAAGCTAACATCTAGAAGTAGGAGCTAATTGAATTGACAGTGAAAGTATAATCGTTGTCAGGCTCCAGCACATCACTGGAGGGTAACAAATAATTTACTATCCAATAAATGCTTACCTTCATTATAAAAATATACTTTTCTGTCCAAAGTTGTATGAAATTTGGCATGGGGGGGGGGAGGGAAAGCAGCTTTCTCCAAGCTGACAGATTCTAATTTTTGTAAAGATCAAATGGCTTATTTCTAGAATAGGTCAGTGTGGAAAATCTGGAAACATATGAGGCCAGATTTTTATCTCCTTTACACGGAAGCCCCTCTTGAGTAACTTCAGTGAAATGTCACTGAAATCAGTCTGTAAACTCAATTTCCACCACAAAGTCATCTTTAAAAATAAACAAAAAAATCAGTAAAATGTTTAAAGGGCAAAAGTAAAGAAAATACATAAACTGGAGCCAGTTTAACTGTTTCCATGCCTCTCCATCCTTCTGATCTTAACAATTCCTTTTTGATGATGGAACCTGCAGTTCCCTTTGAATGAAAATCCAGATTGTGCTATCTTTTCTAGGTCAGAAGATATGTACTTTGTCTCCAGGGGTGCCAGACAGTCGTCATCCTCTGTTACAGTCAGTAATTCCAATTAACTTAAATACATCAAAATTTATTTACTAGAGGAATTAAAGAGAAAATTAAAAGAAAATAGATGTTAAGCAGAATCAAACCCATGCTAAGATGACAATAAACACAGCTAGGCTGCAGCAGAGGACTGAAGTCTGATCTCACTTATAATGGTTTGACATCAGTGTAACTACAGTGACTTCAGTGGATTTACTCATTTACACCAATGTCAGAAACAGACTCTGCATGGCTATGTGTTGGTGTATATGAATATGAGCAATTTAAAATGTGCCAAGGAATTATTTAGTAATAATACTAAAAAATTAGTGAGTCAGCTTGCAAATTCCCTCACTAAGCACTGGTCTCTTAAATCACAAGTCAAAGAATAACCTTGTGCACATTAATTTTCAAAATATTTCCAAGTATTTTCAGTTACATTTTAACACATCTTCCTGAATCTTTACCTTATTTATCTTGCTGTCCCCATTGCCTCCCGTTGTGTGTTGTTTAAGAATTCCACAGACACAGCAAAATATCAGTTCAGAGGAGGTTCTTATAAATCCCAACAGAATGGGGAAATAATAAAATATTAAACTAATAAAATATTTTAAACACCTTTAAATTAATTTTAAGCCAGACTCGTGATCACAAATTATAATGCTTATGAGCAGGGCCCTGTGTACTCTATGGCACAATGGAACTGAATTCCGTGGTAGCAACCCCTAAATGCTGCAGCAACACTAATTTATTTTATCATCATGAGTTACTCTTTGAGTGAAACCCTGGCTTCATTGAAGTCAATGGCAGAACTCCTACTAACTTCTATAGGGTCAGGATTCCACCCACAATTCCTTCCCCCTCCCCCCCATTCCACACAAATGTACACCCAACTATGGCTCATAGTTGCAAGTACTTAATGAGGTGAAGTTGGTGTGTGATTATTTCAGACAGTGATTATTTTTGCAGATGGATTTTCTGTGACACTTTCCAGAAGGCTTTTTTCTACTCCCTAGGTCTTGCCCACCACATAGTTATCCTGGTGGCTTGGCTCCTTTCCTCACTATTCCCCCTGAGACTCTAGGGAAAAGGGGAGCTTTGTAACCAGCTTCTGTGGCTCATGTGTCAACCTCTCTAGGCCTCAGCTCCTGCACTGTTCTCCAGGCAGCTTAGCTGGCTCCCTACACTACCAAACTGCCAGCTGGCTCTCTGACCCTCGGCAGCCTGGATCCATGGAACAGAGTAGGAAAGATGCATTTTAGTCCAATTAACTCCCTCTTGCGGGGAAAGCCCGAGAGCAAAATGCAATTGCAGACAAGTCCCAGCAGGGCAGGGAGACAAAAAAAAAATAGAATCATAGAATATTAGGGTTCGAAGAGACCTCAGGAGGTTATCTAGTCCAACCCCCTGCTCAAAGCAGGACCAACACCAACTAAATCATCCCAGCCAGGGCTTTGTCAAGCCGGGCCTTAAAAACCTCTAAGGATGGAGATTCCACTACCTCTCTAGGTAACCCATTCCAGTGTTTTACCACCCTTCTAGTGAAATAGTGTTTCTTAATATCCAACTTAGACCTCCCGCACTGCAACTTGAAACCATTGCTTCTTGTTCTGTCATCTGCCACCACTGAAAACAGCCTAGCTCCATCTTCTTTGGAACCCCCCTTCAGGTAGTTAAAGGCTGCTATCAAATCCCCTCCTCACTCTTCTCTTCTGTAAACTAAATAAACCCAGTTACCTCAGCCTTTCCTCGTAAGTCCTGTGCCCCAGCGCCCTAATCATTTTTGTTTCTCTCCGCTGGACTCTCTCCAATTTGTACATATCCCTTCTCTAGTGGGGGGACCAAAACTGGATGCAATACTCCAGGTGTGGCCTCACCAGTGCCAAATAGAGCGGAATAATCACTTCCTTCAATCTGCTGGCAATGCTCCTACTAATACAGCCAAATATGCCATTGGCCTTCTTGGCAACAAGGGCACACTGCTGACTCATATCCAGCTTCTCGTCCACTGTAATCCCCAGGTCCTTTCCTGCAGAATTGCTGCTTAGCCAGTCAGTCCCCAGTCTGTAGCAGTGCATGGGATTCTTCCTTCCTAAGAGCAGAACCCTGCACTTGTCCTTGTTGAACCTCATCAGATTTCTTTTGGCCCAGTCCTCCAATTTGTCTAGGTCACTCTGGACTCTATCCCTACCTCTCCCCGCATTTTAGTGTCAGCTGTGAACTTGCTGAGGGTGCAATTAATCCCATCATCCAGATCATTAATAAAGATGTTGAACAAAACCAGCCCCAGGACCAACCCATGAGGTACGCCACTTGATACTGGCTGCCAACTAGACATTGAGACGTTGATCACTACCCGTTGAGCCTGACAATCTAGCCAGCTTTCTATCCACCTTATAGTCCATTCATCCAATCCATACTTTTTTAACTTGCTGGCAAGAATACTGTGGGAGACTGTATCAAAAGCTTTGCTAAAGTGAAGATATATCACATCCACCACTTTCCCCATATCCACAGAGACAGTTATCTCATCATAGAAGGCAATCAGGTTGGTCAGGCATGACTTGCCCTTGGTGAATCCATGTTAACTGTTCCTGATCACCTTCCTCTCCTCCAAGTGCTTCAAAATGGTTTCTTTGAGGACCTGTTCCATGATTTTGCCAGGGACTGAAGTGAGGCTGACTGGTCTGTAGCTCCCTGGGTTCTCTTTTTTTCCTTTTTTAAATATGGGCACTATATTTGCCTTTTTCCAATCATCTGGGACCTCCCGCATTTGCCACGAATTTTCAAAGATAATGGCCAATGGCTCTGCAATCACATCAGCCAACTCCCTCAGCACCCTTGGATGCATTAGATCTGGACCCATTGACTTGTGCGTGTCCAGCTTTTCTAAATAGTCCTTAACCTGTTCTTTCACCACTGAGGGCTGCTCACCTCCTCCTCATACTGTGCTGCCCAATGCAGCAGTCTGGGAGCTGACCTTGTCTGTGAAGACTGAGGCAAAAAAAGCACCGAGTACTTTAGTTTTTTCCACATGATCTGTCACTATGTTGCTTCCCCCATTCAGTCCCACACTTTCCCTGACATTCTTCTTGTTGCTAACATACCTGTAGAAACCCTTCTTGTCATCCTTCACATCCCTTGCTAGCTGCAACTCCAATTGTGCCTTGGCCTTCCTGATTATACCCCTGCATGTTCTAGCAATATTTTTATACTCCTCCCTAGTCATTTGTCCAAATTTCCACTTCTTGTAAGCTTCCTTTTTGAGTTTAAGCTCACTGAAGATTTCACTGTTAAGCCAAGCTGGTTGCCTGCCATATATTTGCTATTCTTTCTGTACTTTGGGATGGTTTGTTCCTGCTAGATGCTTGATTGCAGCAAAAAGGCAAATTCCTTGGGGGAAAAAAGCCAGATTCCACAACTGAAGCCCTCATAAAGATAAATAGGGAAGTTCACACTTCTCCTACCTGTTGTTTCATACTTGTACCTCTGCAGACTCAGGTAGGCATGTATTATGTACACTCATTCATGTTTTCTACTCTATCTTCACAACCAGAAAGGTAGATACACAAATTTGTTTTCAAATGAAAGCTGAGTTTCAGATGCACAATTCCTCAACAAGGTGTAAACCCAGAAGCAAATTCCACAGCCACAGAATCACAGAACTCAAAGGGCCCTGCCTATAATTTATAAAAGTATATATTTTTGTTTGCAACTTACATCAGGTATTAAAAACAATTCTGTTAATATTTTAAATTCTAAAACTGTTTTATTCCTTCTAAGAAACATAAAGTATCTAAAATAATTTTTCTATTTGATATATTCTCTAAATACTTGAATAATACAAAGGCAAGATATTGCAAAGCATGATTCTTATAACGTATAGGTATGCAGTCATTCATATTAAGAGAAAAAGGGCCAGATTCTGTTCTCACTTATACCTGTGTAAATCAGAAATAACTCTATTGTCAGCAATCTACCTACACCAACCTGGAAGTATTATGATCAGAAATTCATTGAGGTAAAGCTAAGGATAGGGGAAATTTGCAAATAAGGAAATTTGCTAAAATTAATTTTGCCTTCTTAATTTCTTTCTCAATCATTTCACTGTTATGTCACTGCTGGCTCCTGTGCCTGCTTTTTGATGTCTCTCCCAGGGTTTCATTTGGAGCTGTATGGACTCAACAGCAATTAGCAGTTTAGCCTTCTCTGTTTTCCAGTGTAGGCCCTTCCTTTCCATGTGACTGCAGTCTGGCAGGTCTTCTAGCTTTGAGTCATACAGGTGATAATTAGGAGTAGAATATTATTCTCAGTTATTTGGTCTTCTCTGTCACTGGTTCCTTGAACATTTTTTTTTTTAATTTTTATTTTGCCTTCAGTTTAAATATAGGCGTGTTCAAACCAAGAAGGGACACCTTTCTGCATGGAAATGAAAAGTCAACGTGCTAATGAGATTTAAAGGACTGCATAGATGTAGTCTTGTGGTAAAAGTTTGATTTTTCTACATTATATATTTAAAACCAGGCACTCCACTGTACCAACAGTAAAAGCCATAAAATATATACAAAATAAGTGCCATCAGAATCAGCAATATTCTTCATAGTGTTCCTGTCACTGATGTTCCTTCTCTTCAGTCTCCTTTGTTCTTGTAAAAGGTGGTTGCATTTCCACAGCTTGGACAACTAGAGTTATAAGAAGAGAGAGACTGGGGACCAAGCCCATGTGGACTTATTTGAGGAAGTTTATGACCCCTGGGCATGTTAGGGTCAAGTATAATAACGCTAAGAAAGAAAGCCTCTGTCTCTGTTTATATTATATAAATAATAGGTATCTATTGGCAACTTAGTGAATGACCCTGATCCTGTTCTGAGCTCTCTGCAAGCAGTCCACTGGACCTTGGCAAAAACATGTTGACTTCAGTAAGGACTCTGTAAAGGTGGAGGGGTCCATCTGCATGGAACTTAGCACACCATTATCATTATTTTATATATTATTCTTATTATTTATTATAAGCAGTACTCCAAGGCTTCTTGATATTTTCCACTTTAAAACCCTGTTTTCAGTTACTTATAACTTTTTTGGCAAACTTTGCCCTTTTGGAGTAAAATATTTCCTTCTAGGCGTCTGCCTCAGACTCAGGTTTTGTCTGTGTGTTTGTTTAAGTTTCAGCTAAACCCATTCAGCCACTTCAGAGAGCGAGGTTAAGGGGAAAAAAATATTTTACCCATGTTAAAAATTCTTACATTGCTTTCATCATGAACTCTAGCGCCTCTGGGCTTTGAAGCAGAGACTTGAACTTGGACAAGGGGGTCACCTTGATGGCAGGGATGTGCTTCTTGCAACCCACATGAAAATCTACCCTAATCTGGCACAGTTATAAATTTCTGGGAAAAAATCACTGTTTGCACATGGGCAACATAGGCTTGTAAGAGACCAGCACATTAGATTCCACATGCCCTGAGCATGCTCCATCCCCATATCATTCCTACAAGCTGACTAGACTGAGCATGCTCTATCTGGGGACTGAGGTGGAGCAGGTCCTTTCCTGCAATCAGTCATCAGGGACAGTACTGAGAGCAAGACCCTTTCCTGGGCTCTCAGTGATCCACCTGCAGGCACCCAGGCACTGTGATGGAGGAGAAAGAAACCTGACTCACTCAAATAGAGAGAAGTGAGGAAGAACAACACAAGGCATGCTGGGATGGACAGGGTTTTATGGGGGTGGCAGGTTCAGGTCCCCTATGCTAGAAGAGGTACTCCCAGTTTTGCCCATTAAGAGGGTGGGGCAGCACCTGGGGCTCTAAGGAGCCAGGCTGCCTGTAAGGAAAGGGCAGCAGCCACAACAAGTGGTTCCCTGAGAGTCACTGCTAAAGTCCCATAGAGGGGAGGCAGTGGGAACCCACTGGGGAAGGGGGTGAAAGCCCTGGGAAGCCGTGCTCAGCTAAAAGAGCAAGGGAGAATTCTGCAGTAAACGCTGAAGCATGAAGGACAGAGAGACAAAGGGGGAAACCCCTTGGAACTGTAGCTCAGGATGGGCTGAGGAACTGTTTTTGTTTGTCTTTCATTCTCCTCTAGTGGCTTTTCCATGTGGAGGATAACAGACTACTGCTGTGACCAGTTACCCCGCTAATTCAAGTGGTAGAGGTCTGTGCTAAGGACCTACAGCTTCCAACACTGATGATGAACCATGTAGGTATCAATATGGTTTAACATGATGGAATTTCAAAAGGTGGGGGTGTTTGCTTTTTTAAATATTTAGAAAATTCAAAATACAAAATACAAAAATTAAGGTTGCAAAGTCAAGCACTCAAAAGTTAGGAAATTCTAGATTGAGGTTGCCCATGCAACCTTAATTTGGCCCCATGCTGTGCACGCCTCAGTCACTGCACAGAATGCATAGTGTTCAGCAAATAAATCAGGGTTATGTAGTGAAGGAGGCTGTTCTTCATAGGACCTTGGCTTCATTTACTGCAGAATCTGTAAGGTGTGTAGTGACAGAGGCAGGGAATGGCTAAAAGATAAAAGATGCTCTCCTAGTTAAGGTAGCTGGATGCTATCCTGGGGGAATTGGATTCTATTCTTGTCTCTTACATAAAGCTTCCATGCACTTAAATGAAACTTTCCACAGGTAGTCCCACTGATTGTGTTCCTCATTTTCTGGATGGCTGACTTGAGTTTTTGTGGCCTGATTCGTAGAAGCACTAAGCACTTACAGCTGCAACTAAAGTGAATGGGAGCTGTGCCCTAAAATGCTATAGATGTGCTATAAAAATGCTAAGTATTCTAAACAATATAGTGTTAGGTACCTCAAGTTGGGCATCCAAAATTCGTGGATACTTGAAAATGTTGGCCTTACCTTCTGTTCTTCAGTTTCCCATCTATAAAATGGGGTAATAATACCACCTATTTTCATAGGGCTCCTATAAACATAAATGTATTAATGTTTGCCAAGTGCTCAGATACTATGGTTATGAGTAAGGCTGTGATTTTTTCACAGAGGTTGCGGAACTTCCAGCGACTTCTGTGACTTCAGTCCACGGCGGCAGAAAGTAGCAGGATCTACCTGCTGCTTGTGGTGGCCGGGAACTGCAGGGTACCCCCACCACCTGGTGAGGGTACCCCGGGGCTCCCAGCCACCATGGGTGGTGTGGGGACACCACAGCTGAGCTCCCCATTTTGTCATGGATATTTTTAGTAAAAGTCAGGGACAGGTCATGGACTTCCATGAATTTTTCTTTATTGCCTGTGACCTGTCCCTGACTTTTACGAAAAATATCAGTGAAAAATTTTTAGCCTTAGTGTTGAGTATCATAGAAAAGTTAATGAGGAAATTAATAATTCTGTATTCAGTGTAGGGCTTGGAAGGAGTGCAGAACACACTGAATGGTGAAAATGTATTAGATAGCTACCCATTCAATGTGCAGCATATAATCTGTGCACTGCGGGTACGTCTATACAACAAGTCTCAACACAGAGATGGGGCCCGTGCAGCTCATGCTACAGTGTTAAAAATAGCTGTGTCGATGTCATGGCTTGGGCTCTGAAGCCCCCCTCATCCCTAAGCCTCAGTTCCTGAGCTGTGATGTCTACACAGCTATTTTTAGAGCGGTAGTCTGGGCTCTGAGACTCACTACCACTTGCTGCGTAGCCATACCCTGAGAATGTGCTTGACTGACCTTGATCCTGTGTCCATTGATTTCTATGGTAAAACTCCCTTTGATTACAATAAAGCAGGATCAAGCACTGGATTAGGCCAGGGTCCTGTGGAAAAAATAGAATGTAATTGTGTAATTAAAGACTTTATCATAATGCATAGATACCAGGGGGGCTGAATTAAGGCAATCTTAGATGTGGCATTTCCTAACTTTTGAGTGCTTGACTTTGCAACCTTCACATTCTTTACATATAGTTTGTTTTTGGTTTTGAATATAATTTGTTATTTGTTTTGCAGTAACACTTATGAGTCCCAATCATGTTTCAAGACCCCATTATGCTAGGTGCTGTCCAAACACAGAACAAAAAGCTGGTCCCAACCCTAAAGGATTTCTAATCTAAGTATAAGATGAAAGGCAATATGTGGGTACAATAAACAGACAGAAAAAGCTCAAGGGAACAATGAGACAATACTTATAGGCATCATAAGCAGTAGTCACAGCACAACAGCTGCCTAATCACTGTTGAGATGTGGCATCGTAGAAAGATGAGTTGCAAGGAAGGATTTGAAAGAGACAATGAGGTGGCTTTATGGATGTTTACCGGTGCTCCTCCCATGCATGAAGGTCAACATGGGAGAAAGCATAAAAATGCTTCTTTCAAAATTTAACAAATAGACAATGAAGGCTGGCCTCATTGGCAGAGTGGAGGGGGGAGCTGATCCCTCAATAGTCTATGAGAGATAAGTAATGGAGGGATAGGCTGTGACTGGCCTTGAAAAATTAAGACAAGTTGTGGTGGTGAAGGATGGGGAGCCAGTGTAGGAATGCAAAGAGACAAGTGACATGGTCAAAGTGACAAGCTGGACAAATAATCTTTATATTTGCATTTTGAAGGCATATGAGTGGAACAAGCTGGGATTTGTTGAGCCTTGAGAGGAGGAGATTGGAGAAGTCAAGATGTGAGATATTGAAGGCTGGAAGAGGAATTGTATCTGTGTGTATGGAGATGAAAGGTGGGGGGACCCTTCTGTAGTGGGGGGACCAAAACTGGATGCAGTACCCCAGGTGTGGCCTCACCAGTGCCAAATAGAGCGGAATAATCACTTCCCTCAATCTGCTGGCAATGCTCCAACTAATACAGCCCATATACCATTGGCCTTCTTGGCCACAAGGGCACACTGCTGACTCATACCCAGCTTCTCGTCCACTGTAATCCCCAGGGCCTTTTCTGCAGAAATGAAAGGTTGGATCTTAGATATGTTGTACTGGAAGAAGTAGCAAGTTTTGAACACAGCCTGGATATGGGGATCTAGAGTGTATCATGATCAGTGAAACTGGATTTGGAGGGCCCATGTTCCCTGGGGGGACTGTTAGTGAAAGGACACCTGGGAATGTGGGAAGTTAGGCTGGAAGCTGCTCTGCCACGGGGACAGAACAATGCACAGGGTTTTGAAAAAGTTCTGCTTGTTCAACGTAACCTGAATTCAGCTTCTCTTTATGAATGAAACATAGCGAGAGCCAAGTCTATTTATGGTAGAAGATTGTGACTAATCACGGCTTCAACTGTTTAATCTAACAGCTAAAGCAGTCAAGGTAGGGCCAGCCTTTATGTATTCAGAACTAAAAAATATCGAAGTGTGCAAGGTGTTTTGAGATGTCTTCTTTGAACTTAAAGGAAATCCACAGGGTTGAGAGCTTGAAGAACTCTTCTTAAAGAGATTAATAAGAGAGAGAGAGAGGGTGAACCAGGAGACTGTTCATCAGCTTGATATATTTTAAACTTTGATGGCTTTATATAAGACTGGTAAACAGTTTGCTACAGCTCAGATAAGAAGGAATGTAAATTGGCTATAAATAAAAACAGTTCAGCTGTCTGTCTAGAGGGACAGCTCTCTCCATCTTGGATGCAATGTCCTGAACCGCATTGCATCAGTAATAGTTCCATCTTTCCTGATGTCATGTGATAATTAGTCACCTACTCCAGGATATGTCACAGAACTTGTCTTGCTACCTTCTCATTTGTTTTTGTACACACTGGACTTGGTTGTACAAGCAAACACGCATTGTTACTACTATTACCATATTTCTTTCCTTTTGACATCAGTGGAAATTTTTTGCAAAACGAAGTGAATTATGAAACCTGGCTGACAAATGTTCTCGTCCAAGAAATCCAAATGACATGGCCTTTATTTGTTCTTAGAATGTTTTCTATATAGGTTTGAGGAGAGCATTTTTTCACTATCTTGTTCATTGTAATATATCCCAAAAGTTTCTACTATCACCCTCACATGCTACCAAAACAAAATTCCTGTGAATAATGTTAACTTCCTAAAACTAAAAATTTCATCGGATTTTTATTTTTTTTTTCAGAATTTATCTCACTAAATATATGCATTGAGATATAGGTACTTGACAATATTCTGTACATTTTTCTTTTTAAAAAAATCTAAACAGTTTATAACCTGCAGCCACAGTATAACTTGGAGGGAAGATTGCTAACAATAGTCAACAAAAGCGAGCCTTATACAAAAATATCAGGAAAGTGTTTGTGGAAATTTGACTGAGACTATGGTCAATAATTCAAGGCTTAACAAACTCCTAATGACAAGTAAATGGCAATAGTCCACTATTTTTCTATACACAGAATTCCCACTGATGTCAATAGGAGTTTTGTACAAAAATTGAGGATAAGTTTATCATAAATACTGGTGTCTTCATCTGAGATGCCAAACACATTTCTCTACAGTAAAGATGTATACTGTAAAAAGTCTAAATGGTACAGAAAATAAGTTGTATATTGGAGAGGGCAGTCAGTAGCTCAGAGGATTAAAAATGGAATATGAATTCTATCACTTCTAGGCTAATGGTCTGATTCAAGCTTGTCTCAGAAGTGAACGAAAGTTGTTACAATCTGATGTCTTTTAGCCTGTGTCAAATGAATTAAGTATCTCAGTCCAGCACCTAGCAGACAAACATCACATCACAAAATTACCCCCCTCTTTTGGCAGTCTTAGAAGAGAACCAGGATTAATTGAACACAGACAATAAATTACCTTATCATCCCTAGATGAGATCCCTCCAGGTTCAGGATGGGGGAGGAAGTGCCATTCTTTATTGCTGCTGGCCAAGCAGTACAAGTTTTGAGAATGTGTATTTATCTTCAAACTTCAGTCTCCAGGGTCACCACTCCAGCACCTTTCAAGAGTATCAAAAACATATGAAAACTCCAGCACCTTTCAGGCACATCAAAAACATATGAAAATCCTAAATATAGATAGATATACATGCTCTGAACAGTGTGGGAGATTGCTCGTTAGGTTAGAATGCCACCCTTGTGTAGGCATGTTATTTTTATTTGCTTTTACACCATTGACTGTTTTATATTTGAACTTGCACACTCTAAGTCTTTTCTGGGCCAAATCTTCTAATGTTTATCCACCTGACTGAAGAGCACAACTATCCCAAGTGGTGCATGTATGCAATAGTAATTCCTGACTTGGGCACATGCATCCAGAGCTGCAAGCACCTGTGACAGTCATGGACACTTTTGAAGATTTGGCCATTAATGTATTTCATTTATTAGAAAGTGCCTAGGACACTCGTATAGATAGATGTCTTTTAAGTATATTTATTAATAGCACCCACAGGGAGCTATGTAGCAGTCCTGGAGCATGGATATGCAAACATTTTCTAAAGCAAAGTGTCACCCAGGATGACTGCTTTCTCTCAGAGACATTCCTCTGAGTACTTCGATTTCTCCAGTGTAATTGGGAACAGTACTCTAAGACACAGAACCCGCTTTTAGAGGTGGTACAGCACAGATTGGTACAGAATGTTCTCAGGCTTTGAAAATTTCAGGAGTTATCTCAGCAACTTTCCCATTTTCAGATTACCTGTATCTTTGTCTTCTCCATCACCCTATCAGATGCTATCTTCAGACTGAGGTCAGGTCTATATTGGGAGCTTTTGCCAGTACAGTAAGGTTGGTTAGGTATCTGGGGGGAGGAGTATTACAACATTTTTATGCCTGCAAAAGCCATACCAACAAAAAAGTGCTGTTGCCAGTATGGTGTATTTCATTCAAGGAACTGATATAAGCTATACCAGTAAAAGCATATCTACACTAGAAGGGTTTGCTGGTATGGCGGTACTTGTATAGCTATACTGGCAAACTTTTTTTAGTACAGAGTAGGCCTGAGTAAATGAGTGACAGCATGATTACGGAATTCTCCCATCTGTCCAATAGGTGGAGTTTTACAATTACTAAGGCTTGGTCTACACTACCCGCCTGATTCGGCGGGTAGAGATCAATCTGGGATCGATTTATCACGTCTCATCTGAACGCGATAAATCGATCCCAGAAGCGGTCCCTCGTCGTCTGCGGAACTCCTGCTCGCTGAGAGGAGGAAGCGCTGTCGACAGGGGAGCTTGCCTGCGCCGCGTGGACCCGCAGTAAGTAAACTTAATTTGATCTAGGAAACGTTGACTTCAGCTATGCTATTCTCGTAGCTGAAGTTGTGTTTCCTAGAATGATCCCCCGCCCCAGTGTGGACCAAGCCTTATACTCAGTTTTTCAACTAGTTCTTTAGACATTGTCTTGGTTTTTACCTTGTATATCAGTTATTTAACATTAATTATGTAAATTAATGTATTGCATGGATTACTAGATAGCCCTTTCTATCTTTATGCACTGTGGAGCCTATTGAGAGTCAAAGCAGTAACCCAAAGCCAGTTCAGAAAGGTGCAGAATTATTATTACTACTATCAGACCAAAGGGAATTGGTGCTGACAATATGAAGAATGAAATTTTATTCTTTTAATTTTTTTAAACACACTAATCACTCTAACATCACCTACAAAAATCATAGGTGACCTGTTTATAGAGAACTTTGCTGCAAAGATATAGGAAATCTTCATTCTTCCAAATATTGTTTTTTGACTTAACATTATTTTTTAGTAATATCAATATCACTTGACCTGTCCTCCCAGTTTGACAGTGAGCCATTTACCACTTTTCCAATCTTGGTGTCATATGCAAACTTTATCAGTTATGATTTTATGGTTTTGGCCAGATCATTCATAAAAATGTTAAATAGCGTAGAACCACATCATAATTAAAGCTAGTGTGTGGTACACTCTCTGCACTGATGTGTGGGTTTTAGCATTTCTTCTATAAGCATCAAATATCTTGTATCCTCATTTTTTTGTTATTTTATCACATTTGTGCTGAAAATGTAGTAGGCCCTATACAGACAGGTGGAAAAGCCCTGAAGAGCTCACAGTCTAAAAAGCTGAAGGTTAGGGAATATAAAACATAGGCATGCGTTTCAGCATTCCTTCACACATTCGCCAGTGCACAGAGCCTTTCATTTTGCAATTGCCATTTGTTTAAATCTTCACTGAGTGCAAAACAATGGCTGAAATGAGTAGCTTCCCTTTTCATTTTCAGAAGGGAAATTTTGCTCCTAAAAATTCATCAGGCTTGTACATATGTAAGACAAGAAAGATTTGGCCCCTAAAGATGTCCTTAAAAGGAAGCCATACAGCAGTTGCAATTTGAAGTAATGGTAACGTTGATAATACCAGCTTAGTGTTTAAACAGTAAATGTAGTTTAAGTGGGGGAAGGGCTAAATACCAAACTGTAAAGCAGACATAAACATCATAGCACAAGAAATAACCATTAGGTACCACAGAGTAATGCAAAAGAGATACTCCTTTTAAAAAATCTGCTAGACATTTCAAGCAGTGTATAATCCTGGCATGTACTCGGGTAACAGCCAGGAATAGTTGTTCTATATTGCAGTCCATACAAAGAATTAACATTAAAATTGCTCTGAAAATGGAAAATGCAGTGTGGTTACAATCATGGCCGGCTCCAGGCACCAGCTTAACAAGCAGGTGCTTGGGGAGGCCAAGGGAGAGGGGCGGCACCTGCGGCAATTCGGGGGGCAGCAGGTCCCTCACTCCCTCTAGGAGCGAAGGACCTGCCACTGAACTGCCGCCGCCGATCGCGGCTTTTTTTTTTCCAATTGCCACCGCCAATCGCAATCACGGCTTTTTTTTTTTTTTTTTGCTTGGGGCAGCAGAAATGCTGGAGCCGGCCCTGGTTACAATGGAATAAGAGCACAGTTTAGTTAGGTCAGACAAACTGAGATGAGTTACTCTATATTGCCTGATGGTTTAATCCTAAAACCTTATTCAACCAAGTGTTACAAAACAGTAAAAAAAAGAATAAATTAACTGTCATAGTCAACATTATTGTGCATTACTGACTACACCGCCCTCTTTTGCAACAGATGTTGAGAAATTGCAGGTTTAGCAGGGCTGTTTTCTTTATCAATATTCTTTTAAGGCTTATATAATCTGATTTGGGCAGAAGCCAAATCTGGAAAGGTGTATAAATTATTACAAGTACCAGAGGAGCAACAAGTAGGAATCTCTCCCACAATTCAGTATAAGATAATATTGTGGGTAGAAATTTGTGTCTCGTGTAATAAAGAGGCCCAGAAAATACTGCAAATAGTGTAACGAGAAAACTACTGTGCAGTATGAAGATGCTAAATGCTATATGCTGGCACGTAGTTAGAAGTGATAAAGGGGCATTAGAATTAGGTGTCCTTCAGTAAATTATAGAATGCTTTATTATTATTTATATAGGCCACTAGTCTGTAGAAAGGAATATCATAATATGAAATTTAGGGTTATATACTTTGATAAGAGAAAGGAGTCCAGCATTCTGAAACATATTGCCAAATAAATGCACATTAAGCTGTACTGAGGAAATAAAGGCATCCAGTGGGTGGTGATGGAACACTGGTTTGTAATGGAAGCCTGTTCAAAGTTTAGTTGTTCTTAATTAAAATAGGTTTGGCTATCTGAATTCAAATCAGAGGGCAGGTGTTCACCAGGTTTAGGGCTCATTCCTGCTGTCTGAAACATTTTTAATTTAAAAAAAAAATCTGAAGAATATACAGAAATATGTGATCCAGCGGATTTGTTTCTATCAATCTGTGGAAATATTGCTAGAGCTGAAAATAAAAGACCTTCAGGACTACATTATGTCTTTTCATCCCCAGTAGGGAGTGTGAGTTCCACAGACAGATACAATGTCTCCTGGAGTGCCCGAAGAGTATCGCCATCCTTTGACAGTATATGCTCACCACTGCATAGAAGAAATTAATGGTCTGGAAACTGAGCTGCCTTCTCATTCTTAGATGTGAGTCCGTCAGGACAGGATTATTACATATTTTATAGCATCACACAAGTCTGCCAGGGGCTTCACTGAAACCATATAAACAGCAGCTCCCTGCCTCAAACAGTTTACGGCAAGATTTTCAAAAGGGACTCGTGATTTTGAATGTCAACCTGAGATACCTTAAAGGGGCCTGATTTTGAGAGGGTGGGTGCTCCGCACTTCTTGAAAACCAGCCCATTTAAAGTTGTTTTAAATTGGGCACCCAAACCACCCAGGTCTTGAAAAAATTATCTTCCCAGAGAAGTCAAGATAATACATAAACTAGAAAATGGTAGATCCAGAAAAGGACTAAGGTTATGGATTTAATAACTTATTTTAGTCATTAATACTGTACATCTTGACAATTGTCATGTTTTTGTTGTTGTTTTTAAGTGTAAACACGTTCATTTTTTGTAGGCAATGTTGCAAAAGTGAGTTTTGAGGAGTGATATTTATATGAGGTGAAAGTGGAGATTTGTAGCATGGAAGGAGGACAGAGATGGAAATTAAAGGGCTATCAAGGCTTTTATCACGGACAGAGTAGAGGGCAGTGAAGACAACACAAAAGGAGAGGTCAGAAACATAGGCAGGACTGAGTGCTGAGGGCCTTGAAAGCAAGGAGAAGATTTTACTTGTTGTGTAGTTCAATAGGGACCCAGCTAAGCAACTGAAAGAGGCAGTGATATTGTCAAAGCAATGAGGTACACAGACAGTTTTCGCTGCAGCATATTGGATGGGCCAGAGGGGAGTGACTTTTGTATCAAAAAGGCTAGGAAGAGGAGATAGGAGTAATGGAAACATAAGATGATCAGAGTATGGAAAAACCATTTGGCTCTGGGATAAAAGGGGAATGGTAGATTTTAAAAAATGTTGTGGAGAAAGAAGCAACAGGATTTTGTCAGAGCCAAAATATGAGGGGAGAAAGAGAGGGAGGTGCGTGTGAAGATGATCCCCAGGTTATGGCTAAGGGTGAGAGAATAGTGATGTTGTCAACCACTGCAGAGAATGTAGGTTTGGAAGAAAAGATTATGAGCTCAGTTTGGGCCATCTCGAGTTTAAGAAGATGGTGAGCCATCCATGTTGAAGTGTTGGAGATATAGTCCAAGATGTGAAATTGACGGGCATAATGTTGTATAGAATGTATATTTGAGAGTCAGCAGCTTAGAGAAGAGTGCTGTGCGGCAGATGAGGTCACCCCAGGATAGAGTGTAAAAGGAAGGAGGGCCAAGAAAGGCACACCAAAGGACTCCAACAGAGGGGAAGTGGAGAGGTAGAGAATGACCAAAAGAGAGACTGAAAGAGCATCCAAAGAAGTAGGAGGAGACCCAAGAGAAGGGAGATTTATGGAAGCTACTGGAGGATAGCACATCAAGGAGCAGAGTGCTCTACAGCAGGGGTTCTCAAACTGTGGGTCGGGACCCCAAAGTGGGTCACCACCCCGTTTTAATGGGGTCGCCAGGCCTGGCTTAAAACTTGCTGGGGCCCAGGGCCAAAGCCCGAGCCTCACCACGCCCCAGGGCTGAAGCTGAAGCCTGAGGTCTTCAGCCCTGGGTGGCGGGGCTCAGATTATAGGCCCCCTGCCTGGGGCTGAAGCCCTTGGGCTTCAGCTTTGGCCCCCTGCTAGGGGTGGTGGGGCTTGGGCTTTGCCCCCCTCCTCCAGGGCAGCAGGGCTCAGTCAGGCTCAGGCTTCATGTGCCCTGCCCCACACCCTCCCCCTGGGTTGTGTAGTCATTTTTATTGTCAGAAGGGGGTTGTGGTATAATGAAGTTTGAGAACCCCTGCTCTAGAGTATCAAAGTCGACAGGTCTAGCATCTAGGGGGATGAAGATGGAATACCTGCCTTGACATTTAGCCAGGAACTTGTGCATTGCAAGGAAACCTTCTGCTGCACCTGTTTTGTCAATAAATAAGTATTTCAGTTTCTGGTGATATCAATCTGGTATTTTTCATATTTGACTTTAACTTTTAATGAATTCAGATAAACAGTTAACTTCTAATCCCTTTACTGCCCAGGGTTAAGGATGAGACAAATATAGACACAGAAGTCCAAATTCTACTCTGTTACACTGAAGTTACTCCTGAGTATCACCAATGAAGTCAATGGATGTTATTCAGATTAACAGAGGTAAAACCAAGACAGGAATTTGGCTAAGAAACATATATTTAAAAATACTACATTGACAATACGCGAGGAAATGTCATGTAATGGAATGTCTTAGTGTGTGTGTTTTGTCTGTGTGCATCCCATCAGATGCTTGGACAAACAATGAACCCTGAAAAAATTGCTAGAGGAAGAAACAGAGTACATAGCCAATCAGGTTTAACATAAGCAATGATACTGGCCTGGGCATTACCTATTCAATGAACCTCTATAACTGCCTAGGGCACTACAATGTGAGAGAAGCATATGTTTAGTCACCATTCCTTATGGAAGGCAGGAATATTTTAGGATTTGCGGGTGGTGGTGGGGTTCCAGTGGAAATAACTGTTTCTATGCCATGCACATTTTCTTTATTGCAGGTCATATCACACTTCATTTTTAGTCATTATTATGATGAAGGTAGACGACAGTGGTTGCTTTATGAGTGCCTTGCAGCTGTACAGTTTGCAAACTCCTAAGACCACTGTTTATCTAAGAAAAAGATTTAATTTTCTAATTGTTCTAATTAGTAGGATTCAGTCCATCATTTGCTCTCGGTGTACAATATGCTAAGGTAAACAGCTTCAGAGGCTTTGTCTGCCAGAGAAAACGGCTTGTTTAAACAAAATCATGAAAGAAAGAATAGGAGTATTTGTCTCATCTCAATACATTTAATGTACATAGTTCCTATTAGAATGGATGAATGTTTATTCATTAAAGATATAAAATGAATAAATAATTAGAATTACTGTGAAGCACTGTGAGGAGACTATTCCTCTTAGTGTTTAAAAATATGTATTTTATGACAGTTGGTTAAATGTGCCTTTCTTCATTTTAAGCAGCAACATCTATACATAACATTGCTGAAGCATTTCCATTCTAACCTTTGGCTTTCAGATGTGCCTCGCTTTCTGAAATTTTATCTTTCAGGCCCAGGCCCAGTCTCTGCCTCGGGTGAGCTATTTCTGAGACTGGGGGGAGTGGGGAAAATAAATGTTTATCCATTTTCTTTTTTTTAATGTAACTTTATCATCAATGCTAGTGCTGTATGGCTGGGAGTAGAACATTGAAAATTGGGAAGAAAATAGCTCTCATTGAGCAAAAGTGCATTTGAATGTGCTAATGACAATCAGTTTTGATCTGGCTAAGTTATAATCTTTTGAAAATCACATTTTTCACATGGGTAGTAATTTAGTTAGAGTGAGAGCTCAATGCTGAAAAGGTACTGAACATGAGTACGTGGCTAATATGATCACATAATCAAAAAATCCACTGTGATATCCTGAAGTTTTTTTAGTTGCAATTTTTTAAGCTGCATTTTATAAGTAAATGAACTGCATGGTCACTGATTGTATGGTAGGCACACAGAGTATTATATGGTAGAAGAAAATGCTACACATTTGTATCTAAAATGGTAGAAAAAAATGCATATGATTTTGTGGGGTCATAAGAATGGCCACACTGGGTCAGACCAATGGTCCATTTAGCCCAGTATCCTGTCTTCTGACAGTGGTCAATGCCAGGTGCTTCAGAGAGAATGAAGAGAATAGGACAATTTATCGAGTCCCAGCTTCTGGTAGTCAGAGGTTTAGGGACACACAGCCCATGGGGTTGCATCCCTGACCATTTTGGCTAATAGCCATTGATGGACCTATCTAATTCTTTTGTGAACCCAGTTATACTTTTGGCCTTCACAACATCGCCTGGCAATGAATTCCACAGGTTGACTGTGCATTGTGTGAAGAAGCTCTTCCTTATGTTTGTTTTAAACTTGCTGCCTATTAATTTCATTGGGTAATCCCTGGTTCTTGTATTATGTGAAGGAATAAATAATACTTCCTTATTCACTTTCTCCACACCATTCATGATTTTATAGACCTCTATCATATCCCTCCCTTGGTCATCTCTTTTCCAAGCTGAACAGTCCCAGTCTTTTTAATCTCCCCTCGTACTGAAACTGTTCTGTACCCCAATCATTTCTGTTACCCTTCTCTGTATCTTTTCCAATATATATATATATATATCTTTTTTGAGATGACCAGAACTGCACATAGTATTCAAGGTCCAGAACGACATGCAGCATTCAGAATCAATTTTGGATTTGTCACAAGCCCCATGTATGTGGCAGCTTGTAGCTGTGCTGCCCTAGGAACAGACAAGGAAGCAGATTGTGACTCAGTCACAATGTGCCTCCTGGTTTCCCCATGTTCCAAGGGGGGAGTTTATGTTCACCATCCCTATATCTGACATATAGTAATATGTCCCCCCAGAGCCCCAACATTGGTCAGTATATTAGGAGATGGAGCTAATTCTCCATCCATTTTCCTCCCACTACCTGCCCACATGCACAGGGAGGATATTCTAGTCCCACTGAGGCTGTTCTTCCCTCCATGATAGTGTAGGTAATCGGTACAGCAGAGTAAGGGGACTTCTAATGAGGACAGAGCATTGTCAGACCCTGTGTAAATTGAGAAACATAGGAATTGCCTTACTGGATCAGATTTATATATATATATGGAGCTATACCTATCTCATAGAGCTGGGAGGGACCTTGAAAGGTCATCGAGTCCAGTCCCCTGCCTTCACTAGCACGACCAAATTCTGTCTCTGACCGTTTTGTTTTTTTTTTCCTCCCCCAGATCCCTAAATGGCCCCCTCAGGGATTGAATTTACAACCCTGGGTTTAGCAGACCAATGCTCAAACCACTGAGCTATCACTCTACTCCAAAATTATGTCACAGACAGTGATCAGCACCAGATGTTTCAAATAAAGGTTCGAGAGAGCCACAGTACATAGATGTGGAATAATCTACCCCGTGAAGGTTCCAGCTTAATCACCACTAGTTAAAAATTTGCTTAAACCATGAAGCATGAGGTTTATAGTCCTTCAGATATTGTTTTTTTAATATTAACTATCATAGCTCCGCACTGATTAGGCCCCAACTGGAGTATTGTGTCCAGTTCTGGACACCGCATTTCAGGAAAGATGTGAACAAATTGGAGAAAGTCCAGAGGAGAACAACAAAAATGATTAAAGGTCTAGACAACATGACCTGTGAGGGAAAATTGAAAAAAATTGGGTTTGTTTAGTCTGGAGAAGAGGCGACTGGAAGGGGACATAACAGTTTTCAAGTATATAAAAGGTTGTTACAAGGAGAAGGGAGACAATTTGTTCTTTTTAACCTTTGAGGATAGGACAAAAAGCAATTTGACTTAAACTGCAGCAAGGGAGGTTTGGGATGGACATTAGGAAAAACTTCCTAACTGTCAGGGCAGTTAAGCACTGGAATAAATTGCCTAGGGAGGTTGTGGAATGTCTGTCATTAGAGATTGTTAAGAGCAGGTTAGACAAATATCTGTCAAGGATGCTCTAGATAATACTTAGTCCTGTCCTGCCTGGAGTGCAGGAGACTGGACTAGATGACCTCTCAAGGTCACTTCCAGTCCTATGGTTCTATGATTCTTGGTCAGATGGACCCCATCTCTTCCCAGCAGACCTTATTCCTGGAACAGCATCCCATGGTTGAGGAAGCTGAAACCCTCCCTTTGATACTATAGGCACAGCCATGCCTTCTTCTCCTGGTGTGCATGGACCTGCCTGGGCTCTTACCCTTAACTGGAAAGATGGACAAGAACACAACTTGTGCCCCCAACTCATTCCCAGGACCCTGTAGTCACCACTGATCTGCTCAGGTCACACCTAGCAGTATCATTAGTGCCCAGGTGGATGAGCAATGTGGGCTAGCAATGACAGATGAGCCTCGACAACCTTTCCACAACTTTGGACATCAAGTCAGGTCAGTAGATGGATGCCTCCATCTGCCTCAGAAAAGAGTCCCCAACCACCAGTACCCTATAGTTCATCCTTTTGGGTGTGGTGGCTATGAGCCTCCCAGTTTTGGGGGCAGGTGGCTCCTCCTCCTCAGCCACTGAGGTCTGCTCGTCACCTCCTATTGGCAGTACAGTATACTGGTTCTTGATCATGGTGCAGGGGGACCTGCATGAAGGGTGGGGCACTGTCTACTGCCCAAGGTGGCCAACAACCAGTCTCCTCCCCACTGAGCAACTGGTTCTCCTTCCTCTTCTGGTAACTCTGTAGTTGGCTAGCGTCCTCTGTCCCAGATTTTTCCAAGTGCATCCTGTTGATAAAGTAATCGGGCACCCTGATGCTACACAGATCAGCTGCCTCCTCCTGCATCTCTCTTACCTGCTTCCTGAGAGACTTCACGAATAGACACCTCACACACCAGGTGGTGCCTCCTCATCAGCAGGCCACATTGCCAGCAAGTCAAGACCAGGCCTGGGTGGAAACCTCCAAGGTCAGGACCTGTCTGGCATAGGAAGAGCTAGCAGTGGTGTTGCCGACATGCCGTTTTTATCCCATTGTGGGCTCTTCTTTGTAGATTACCTGCAAGTTAAGGAAAGGAAAACAAAAACAATCCTACCGTCCTCTGCTGGTGCACTCATCTGGCTAACTCTCTTAGTCTCCCAGATGCTCTCACTTCAAAGAGCCCTTCTAGAGCCCTTGAAAGAACCCTGCTAGAAAGCAGACTCTAACTGAACTAACTCTAGGGCAATCTAGCCCAGACAATCAGCAAGCAAGCCTAGATTTCAAAACACTGCAGCCAGCCCAGAGTCCTACCAAACTCAATTGCAAATTCCCAGCACAGTAAGTGCTTCTTTTCACACACACACCCCAAATTTAAGCAATAGCAATAAGACAGAAGTGTCCTAGAAATATTCACCAGTTGGCCGTCTCCCAGGTGCTTGTGTCTCACCAGCCACATGATGGATTTTGGGTAAAACCTCATTGAAGCTCGTGGATGAGACAGCTGTCCTTTATTCATGACAAACGTAAGAAGCAGTTAAGCTCTTTTTTGGAGTAAGAGGGCTAAAAGTATAGGAGCTACAAGCAAAACACAAGCTCAAACAAGCCTGGATAGAAACTCAGCTATGTTTCGTAGAAGGTTTTTTTCTGGGTATTGTTTGATGGAGGTATGTGTATCTGGGAGCAGAAACAGACAGAAGGAGCCAGAGAACAGAAAGAGAGAACCAGCCAAAAAAGCCAAGCAGACAGCAAAAGAGTTCTCACTTTTTGTTTGGGTACAGCAAATCAGATACTTTATTTTCTCTCTATCAATTGCATAGAGGGAGAGAGCTAAACAGGTCTCTCAACAGGTAAACAATTACAGCAAGCATTTATACCTTTTGTTACAGACAATAATGAGCAACAGCTGCATTTTGTTTATACAAAGGTCATTCTGATATCTTGTTTTGCTCACTAATGTAGACTCTTAGTCTATATTCCATATTATCTACACAAGGTCGCAACAACTTCTCACACAGTTCTTTCCCACTCGCCTCACACATTCCTCGCTTCTATAAATCTCACGTTATTAGGGTTACAGTTAGCATAACTCTTGCTAACGAACTGTCATGCATTGCATCCCCTTCCTGTCAGTTCTTTCTCTGCTTCCACAACGGACTGGAACCAAGAACCTGATAGAAAGCAAAGAGAGAGAGCTTTTTGGGCAAGTACTGGCTGGAAAACAGGGTTGAAACTGTGAGCAAAGAAACTTCCTCCTATTTGAGTCCTACTGAATTCTGGAAAATAGGACTTTGTCTACATTCTTTGTAAATAAACAGCATTACATCAAAGAAATACCTGACTCTATCATCAGTTTCTCCTCACAACCAAAACAACCCATGAGACTCCAAATATTGGCTAACTGCCAATTGGGCCAAAAGGGTAAGTGTAATAATGGTGTTATTTTTTTTTTTCTGTATTATTCTCCAACTCCTTCCTTATGCATACTAACATCTTGTTTGCCTTTTTGACCTCAGCTGCACATTGAGCAAAGTCTTTGTTCATTCACAATGAAGCTCAGGTTCCTTTTCTGAGTTAATATAAATAGTATTGGTCCATGTTACTACAGGCTGTATTGTAATACTTACACAGAAGGAGGCATGCAACCTTAACTCTAGTATTGCCTGATATTGAGTGTTTCATCAAGTAATTATAATGTTTTCTGAACTTATTTTTTGATGCAATACACAAATTAATGTACTGATTGAGTATAAGCCACTTGGAGTTCACTCTACATGTTAGAATTTATGTCTTATCGGAACTACCAGAGAATAGTACGAGAAGGCAAAAAAAATCTATATTTCATCTCATCTGCAATAAACTGAAATACAATTTTTTGTTAGCAGAAAAAAGGATGAAATAGCCAAGCTTGCATTTTTTAAGTCTAGTAATTCAAACAAAAAAGCAGAAGAGTGCACAGAACATAACTGCTCATGCAGTCTTTACTCAGACAGAACTTCCACTGAAGTCAGGATTGGGCTCAATCTTAATTTCCTACACTAGCTTTTCTTAGGTATAAGCCTATTTCCATTGAAGTAAATGTGAGGTTTGCTACTGATTACAAGCAGAATTGGGCAATTTTTTATTTCCATTTTCCTTAATTCTTTCTGAGAATGAACTTGGTGTCGCTAAAAGGTTCAAAAGTGCTAGCAAAGTATTCTGGGTATTATTCTGAGCTCATGCAAATGAATACACAATACTCTAAATACTGCCTCAAAATATATTTTCTGCAAAAGAAACCATGAAAATTAGACTATGGGCTGTGACAGTGTGTTGCTATGATGCACAAAACAGTATGCAGGATAAGGCAAAGGAACACTATTAAAGATTATATGCTTCTCTGAATAATACCTCACATTTGCTGTGTCTTTAAATAGCATTACGTGAATTCCTACAATTCTGTGGTATGAAAAGGCAAACTATCAGGATGCATTTAAGCACGGAGAGAAACACTATCTAAAGCCTCCTGCAGTCCATATAGATGGAGAACTGGAGCACAAATACTCATGTTCAGTTTGAGGACCCTTCTAAAATATTGGCTCTGTGTCTATGAAGTGACTCATCCTAAATCAGATTGTGGGTGGAAACCGTGTCCAGGCAATGGAAAAATAATTCAAACATAATTGGCATGATTTTCAAACTAATCTAAACTTGTGACAGCAACTGAGCCTGGACCACTGCACTTCCAATCATTCTTATCTAGCAGAGGAGCAGCCTTTCTCACTCTTCAGCATATTTATAAGTTTGGATTTGCCGTGAAATATATTTTAATAGGTTTTTATTTCATCTTAGGCAAGCACCCAAAAAAATCATTCAACATTCACAACAAATGTCTGACTATTGTTTTAAGACATTGATCGATTACATGGGTTTTGGACTGACCTCATATCCAAAATTTTGCAAAAATATTTTTCACAAATTTGATTAGCCCCAATATCCTGATTGTCTGTGCCCAGGCCATCTGAGCTAGTGTTGACTTGCAGAGTTTCTTGAATAATCTGCAAACCTACATAGTTAATATGGTAACCACTGTACCTCAGGATGCACATATAAAACCTCTTTGAGAGAAAATACACACCAAATTTTGCCTGTTTTCAGATTCCACATTAATATCTGGTCAAGAAAACTTTAAATCTCAGGAATTCAATGTTTATATTTTACTGAAAAATAGCGTAGCCACACTTCACCAACAATGCTTTTGAAATGGCATTGATTAATTGACCTGCATCACTGGAAGAAAAACATCTTATTAATGGCAGCCTGGATGGCAAAATAAAACTTCGCAAAATTTTCATAAATTTACCAGCTCGTGTATAAAAGTCATCTTGTCCACCCTTACCATGGTGAGGATGGTAATGAAAAAGGCAAATGATATTTTTACTTGTATGTGTAAGAAAAATGGCTTGCCTCCAGCAAACAGGCAGTTGCAATTTTGAAATGCTGTGTTAGTAATTAATGCCTCAAATTTTATCATACTAATCTGAAAAACCTATTTTGTCAACTGAAGTAAAGTATGCACATAAAAGCACATCAGTGCATTAGTCATTGGTCATAAATATGCACACCTTTATTTATCTACTGGAGATATGGGAAGGACAGACTAGTGACAAGCAAAGAGAGACCAACACACCTAGAAGAAGAGAGTTATAACACTATCCGATTGAAATACCCTACTCGATTAGATTACCATGTGTTTATTACAACAACATGGGCCAAATTCATCCCTTGAGTAACTCCACTGTCTTCACTGGATAGCAGCTGCATGAATGTGCCCTAAGATATACTGAGATAAAGGAATGTGTGTGTGTGTGTATATATAGAGAGAGAGACAGCGAGAGAGAGAAAGATAGGGCCATTCTAAATCAAGTAAATATGGATTCCTGGGGCATCATTAGTATGACAGTTTTTTGTATGTGCTTATATTTTGATGTATGTATGGTACCTCATGATCAGGCCTTGTTTCTGTTTTTTGGTCTTGAATCTGTATTCATTATATAAAACTAGTAGCTGAAAGCATGTGCTATCACACAGGTGTGGCAGCTGGGCCAAGTGTTATCCATCTGCATAGTCACTCTCATACAACCAATGACATTGTTTCATGCAAAGTAGTTGTAGAGCAAGAGTGGTGATTTGCTGAGTTACCTCTGGCATAACAATGGTCTAGGCATTTTTGCATGGCCTAGCATTATGCCCTACTGTAGCTGCATGCAATATGGATGAAATTTGTAAAGTCAAAATGGCTGAGACCTTAAAAATTGGACAGTAATAGACCATGAATTGCACTGATGATTGACACTGGTGATATTTTGAACAAAAAGAACTGTAAACCATCTTTGTAACTGTTTCCATCACTTCACACTAACTCAACAGACATTCTCTCTAGGGTTTGTCTACACTACGCAGCTTTTAGCGACAAGGCTGTGTCAACATTGTAGGTATTTTGTCGGCACTTTTGCCAACAAAATACTTCCAGCCCCGCTTTCTTTCTTGTCTTTCATGGGGGGGCTTTTTTAAGTACCCACGAAAGACAAAAGTTTTGTCGACAACGTAGCAGGGTAGACATACCAGGCTTCAGAGTGACACAGCGTGATAATGCTGGAATGTTAATATATGGATACATTTATTTATATGGATACATCTAAAATGGAAAATGAAAAAAATGAAAGTCAGAAAACATACTGTACGTTCTCAATGTTTCAGCTCAATTGATTATAGCCCACGTTGTTTGTAAGTTATTTATTTTGCCCTTTAACATTTGTTGTGAATGGTGGCAGTGTGGTGTAGTGGTTAAATGGGATTGAGGGACTCCTGAGTTCTAATCCTGGTTCTGATGCTTTCTGTCTGTTTTTGGGTAATTCACTTAACTTCTCTGTTCAACTTTGGCATTCAGTTTACTCATCTATAAAATGAAGGCTTATGCTAGGTACCACCTCCCATGGGAGTTGTGAGGTTAAGTTTTTTTTATATAGCATTCTGAAGATATTGTGAGGGGGTGTACAAACCCCACACTGGGCAACAAAGGGTTAAGTAATTACTCTGGGCTCTGCCTGCCCCATCCCACTATACCTACAGCAAATGCTCCATCTGGTGGAGGAACTAAAAGACAGGGAAACAGCTCATTTGGAGGCAGACCTGGAAGAGAGCAGACCTGCAACCTGCGACTCCTGCAGAACATAGGGAAGGCTGAAATCTCTAAGATAACTGCCCCAAAGGGCCCTCCCTGCGGGAAGGGAGGACCCACCCCAGAAACAGTCAGAGAGGGAGCATTTCCTTCTCTCCTGCATACAGACATTGGTAATCCCTTCTTATCTTTCTTTGTTTGGACTACCCCAGCAAGAAAGCTTTGAACTGAGCTGGCCCAGGGGCAGGGAAGAGGTAGGAAGTGGCCCAAGGGGGGCAGCGTCAGTTGCCAGACCATGGTAGCCCCAAAGGACCCTGGGTCGGAGCCTGGTAGAATGGGAGGGCCCGGGCTCCCCTAACAAAAATCCCCCTGCTGGTCATGGGTCTTAGGCCTGCCCACTATGCCACACCTCCTGACCAACGCCCGGGTGAGGGCCATTACAAATGTAAAGCACTAAATAGTGTTAAATATCATCATTATTTATGTAAATGACCAGGCCTGAATTGAAAATAAGGAGAAAATGAAATATTATGATTGTGATCGCAGTTTGGACACCTGCATAAAAATATCTTATAGAAATTAATAGAGAATGATAGCCTTGTATAGGATTTTTAAACCATCCTATAAAATTTAATAGAGAAATATATCCATGCTAGAGGGTGGATCAAGAAATCCTGCAGGAAGGATGGAATTCTCTATCAAATTCTATAGGTTAAGTATTTTTACAGAACCCTATTAAAATTCTATAGATCTTCATTAATTTCATGTCCATTAAATAGGACTTTTCCATAAGAGCAGAACACAAAATGCCTGTCAGCCTTTAGCTAATAACATCTTGCTTATCACCCTTTTCTAATAAAATAAAGCCCTGATCATCATCTATTATAGAACATCTTTAATGGAATGTTGAAAATGTGCTTTGATTGCCTTAAAGTTGAAGGGCAAGAGTTATTAGAATGTGGAACTAATCTGTTTGGTTAAAATTTTTAGCATTTTATTTGTGATACACATTAGTGTCTAAATAGAAATTGGAATGAGAGTATCTGGTATAGTGTTCTATTTATATAGTCATTTTCCAATCCATTGGCTAAATGCTGACAGCTGATTGTATGGGACAGAATGATACCGAACACAATGTAACAAATTTCATCAATCCCTTTTGTGTAACTAAAACTTTGTAGTTTTACTCTGGGCTCCAGACTTGGAGATATGGAATAGAGGGTTATGACATACTGAGGCTGTGTGCTTGTTTAAAGATTGGTTCAACGACTATGAAAAAGTCATTCTCCAGATCAGATATCATGTGCCCAATGATGTTGCAAGTCCAGTCACTCAGTTGAAAAGAAGACACAGTGCATAAAGTCCTTTAAAAATTGTTAATATGCATAGGCCTAGAATCTTGGCACAATAAGAATTATATTAGAATTCTTTGATATTAGCAAACCAGTGAAGGACAATTACCTGGTAAGGCTTTTGACAATCTTTCAAATGCCCACTATAACGATAACATTTTGTAGTGCTATTTCAACTCTTATCCAAGGTTCCAGAGGTACAGTATTTTACAAGCATTAACAAAACACTGTAAGGTAGGTAAATATTATTATGTTCATTTTACAGACAGGTAACTTGAGGTATGGAAAAATTAACTGATTTGTTGACGTTCACACAGCAAGTCAATGGTAAAGCCAAGAATAGAACCCAGGAATCCTAACAACTTGTGTTAAGAAAAATAGTAATTCACATGTTCCTAGAAATGTTATGGAAATTGTATAGAGGTTAATTTACTTGGATAATCTGAAAAAGCTTGTCTTGATGTGGAACTTGTATATATTCAGGAGAGGCATAGTGAAGAACATGTTAGGAGACATCTTCATGGCAAAACTATTTTTAAAGAGCAGCCTGTTCTTGTGCATTTATCAGAAGTCTGAGCAGCAGACGGGATCTTCAGTCATGCTGCCAAGGAAAGGCATGGGAAGAAATGTTTTTTTCTGATAAATGTTTGCTTTAATCCAATGGATGGGTGTGACAGACTGTACCCTTATGTTCACCACTCCTATAAGATAAATGTTGTACAATGTACACCTTGAGGTGTCATTTGAAAACTTATAATCTACTGAACTTTATTGTCCCATTAAAATGTGTGTAGCAACATTGTACATAAAGTTATAAGATTTTACTGTATAGCATTGCTGATACATGCTCCAAGTTTAGAAAAGCAGCCCAAATCAGTTCCTCAGGGACAGAGGTTAGCCAGCACCTCAGCCAGGTGTCAACATACTCAAGTGGACTATAACTGGGTTCAGTGGTCATTCTTTGGCAGGAAGAAGGGTGTGAGTGAGAAATTTATATATTGGCAGACAGACTTGCTGTTGCCTGAACCCCAGCTGGAGATGATTCTTGAAGAGAAATATTATAAGAAGGGAGAACAGAGGACACAAATCAACTCTCTCCGCTCATCTCTACTCACAGCACCAACAACGTTTGAAAAACAAAAGGAACATCATCAAACTGGGATGCCTTTTATGCTTCTTCGCTGTGAGAGCAATCACTCCTGGCCTGCTCACACACAGCCTTCGGCACATAAGTCAGCCCTTGCTATGCTGTATGAGTGCTATTGCCAGTCACTCTTGAATTACACTGCAGGATGACATAATCAAACTCCCAGTCTCAAACTTTCCCTCAGAAATGTGCATCTTGTACTGCCTAGAATCCTCCTGGACCATACAAGCTCATAGAAAGTGTCATTTCATTAACAGAACACGATATGCACAAATCTTGTTATCTCAAATGGAGTCCTCAAACACTTCAAGCCAAACACACACTGGTTTAGATAAAACAGTAAAACGAGTTTAACAACTACAGAAAGATAGATTTAGTGATTACAAGTAATGAGGCACAAAAGTCAGAATTGGTTACAAAGAAATAAAAAGTAAAATGTACTAATTCTTGACAAGCTATGGGAATTCAAAGCAAAAGGTCTCTCTTACCACATGCTTTAGCAGTCTTGCTGGCTGGAATCCTTTCAGCCAGGATCCCTCCCTCATTCCAGTGTTATTTTCCTTGTTCTTCAAGCATTGTAGATGCCTTTGAACAGAAAGAAAGAGAGGAGCCCCCTTTCTTATAGTTCTCTTTTTCTTTGAAAAATCATCTCCAGCTGAGATTCAGGAGACAAAATCTGTGGGGATGAGATAGGGTGACCAGACGTCCCGATTTTAGGGGACTTGTCCCACGTCCCGACCTTACATCGGGGGACCATCTGGTGGAGAACACAAGGTGGTGCTGCTGGCGCCGCTCACCTCTTCTTCCTGGGCCTGGGGCAGCACAGCTGAACTCCCGGCACTTGCCCGCCGGCCGGCAGGAGTCTGCAGAGTGCTGCAGCCCCACTCCCCAGGCACGCACAGAGACGGCGAGTAGGTCTCCACTGTGTGCTGCAGGGGCGGGGCTTGTAGGCACCGGCAGCGAGCCGTGCCGGCAGCGAGTCCCCCCGCCCCTGCCCCCCTCGACCCAACCCGCGCGACCTTAGGAGTCAGAGGGATGGGACCTGCCTGGTGGATGCTTCCTGGGAGCCGCTCCAGGTAAGGCTAGCACTGCCTGGGACTCACCTGGCCCCCTGGCAGGTCCCTCTGGCGGGGAGGGGGGGGCTCTGCGTGCTGCCCCCCTCCCTCCCTGAGGGGGGAGGTGGAGACGGAGCAGAGGCAAGCTGAGGGGGGCGGGGCGTGGAGCTGCCGGTGATTTCTCAGTTTTTCCTGTGCTCCAGCAGGTTTTTTTTGTTTTTTTGTTTTGCTCCACCACCGACTTTTTTTTTTTTTTTTTTTTTTTCTCACCCTTCCCCCTTCCCCCCACCCCCCAGCGTCCCGATATTTGACCTCTGTCATCTAGTCACCCTAGGATGAGAACTCCCTGCTGTTTTTTTGCCTAGAGTGTAGATTTCTCATTCACATCCTTTTTCCCGCCAAAGAATGGCTGCTTCACCAGTGATAGTCTATTTGATTTTGTTGAGGCGTCAGCTTGCCTTTTGTCTCTGAGGAACAGATTTGCGCCTGCTTTTTTAAACCTGGAACATGTCTCAGGAATGTCATACAGTACAATCTTACAACTTTACATACAATGTTGCCACAAACATGTTACCTGGACAATAATGATCAGCAGACTGAGTTTTCAAAGGATATCTCACAAGGCATATTTTGTACAAAATCCATTATAGTTTTGTAAAAAAGGTAAATAGGGATACAGACTGTCACACTGACACACTAATGTTGGTTCATTAATTTCCAGTTCTACATCTTCTGTTTTTTCCAAGCATGATTTCAGCAGAGTCTTTAAGTTATATCAGGAGGCCTTTTTGTTTAGACTAATTCAGTCTTTGTCTCCCTTTCACACCTTTTCACATCAACATTCATTATAATAGGTTATTGTAACATCTTATGAACCTTCAAATACTTATTACAGTTGAGCTCACAATTAGAGTATCAGCAACTGTCACAACAGATCTCTATCACTACTGTACTAATACTATTAATAACATATAATAGTAGTAGTAAGCAATAGCTAGGTAATTTAATTTAATAAAGTGTGACCATGTTGCAAGAGTTTAAAAGCTGCATGAATATTTGCTGAAAAATATCCAGAAATGTGTATCTTTAAAAGAAAACTGATAAATGAAAACCTGGTTTTTGTCCAGAAAAATGCTTAAGAACGTGTATTTCAGCACTCAACTAACTGGTCAAAACATTCTTGTACTTTCTGATTTCCTCATCAAAAAGTTTGGTAATCTTAAAATAAAAATAAAATAAAATACAGTACATGCAAAAATTAGCCTAGCAAAAGCCTGTCTATGAGGGGGGAAAAGCATCCTTGTCAAATAAATTATGTTTGATGAGACTTAATTGTGAATTCCCACTGCATGAATAAACTCTATGAACTGAAAAATTGTGAGCTAAGAAGACAGTGGATTTGAAGGGATGAAGCAAACATTGTGATTATTATCAGGTCTATATTGCTTTATGGAAGACTAGCAGTCTGTGCACCTGTCAACTACATATACAGCCTGCAGAATGCTAAGATTAGTTTGTTAGTATTTTATATATGATTCTGAGCATTCACTGATGTTTCTCATACATAGAAAGTGAGTAAATGACTCAGAAAATATCAGTGAATTACACCCTCAAAAGCTACCTGGTTCTTGTTTAACTTTAATCACAAGCATTTGTTTACATCTCATTCATATTATATTTCAAACCTAAATCCAAACACATCTTCAAGAAGTGCTGATGTGACAGATAATTCCTTGCAACCATAAATGCTTAAGGAGAGCTATCACTTCTGATTGTAGATATTTTGCCTTTTTTCCTCTCTGCTAATTGGTTACTCTTCTTCCCTCCCTCACAGTTTCTCCACTTTAGTGTCACTGTATTTGCCCTTACTGATTCTGTCCCTCCCTCCACTCTCTCTTTTCTTTTTCTCCCTCCCACCTCAATATCACCACTAATCTGACACTATCGGGGGGGGGGGGAGGGAAATGGGACCCACCTGGGTCCCAGCCAGCACGACCCAAGCCCAGAATTGTGCAGAAGTGACATCTAGCTTCTTTCTGGGGTTTCTAGGGGTCATCTAGCCTTCCCTCTCTTACCCTCCACCCCCTGCCTAGATAGGGGGGTTTCAGGAAGAAAGAAATACAAGGGAGGAGCAAGCCATCCAGGCCCGAGAAATTCAACCCAGCAGGAACAAATGCAAAGAGCAGTCTCAGCAGTAACTGTCAGAGGCCAATGGTTTCATCAGTCTGCTTTCCACAGTTATCATTCTGGACATTCTATTCCTAGTGCTGACAAGGTGTTTGCCCCCAGATCCCTTTCCACAGTACTCCTTCCTAGACAGTCATTTCCCATTTTGTATGTGTGCAACTGATTGTTCCTTCCTAAATGAAGTACTTTGAATTTGTTCTTATTGAATTTCATCCTATTTACTTCAGACCATTTCTCCAGTTTGTCCAGATCATTTTGAATTTTAATTCTATCCGCCAAAGCACTTGCAACCCATCCCAGCTTGGTATCGTCCGCAACCTTTATAAGTGTACTCTGTATGCCATTATCTAAATCATTGATAAAGATATTGAACAGAACCGAACCCAGAACTAGTCCCTGTGGGACTCCACTCTTTATGCCCTTCCAGCATGACTGTGAACCACTGATAAACAGTTTTCCAACCAGTTTTCACCCACCTTATAGTAGCTCCATCTAGGTTGTATTTCCCTAGTTTATTTATGAGACGGTCATGCAAGACCGTATCAAAAGATTTAAAATCAAGATATACCATGTCTACCGCTTTCCCCCCATCCACAAGGCTTGTTACCCTGTCAGAGAAAGCTATCAGGTTGGTTTGACACAATTTGTTTTTGACAAATTCATGCTGCCTGTTACTTACCACCTTATTATCTTCTAGATGTTTGTAAATTGATTGCTTAATTATTTGCTCCATTATCCTTCTGGGTACAGAAGTTAAGCTGGCTGATCTGTAATTCCCTTATTTCCCTTTTTATAGATAGGCACTATATTTGCCTTTTTCCAGTCTTCTGGAATCTCTCCCGTCTTCCATGACTTCTCAAAGATAATTGCTAATGGCTCAGATATCTCCTCAGTCAGCTCCTTGAGTATCCTAGGATACATTTCATTAGGCCTTGGTGACTTGAAAACATCTAATTTGTTCCAGTAATTTTAATTTGTTCTTTCCTGTTTTAGCCTCTTTTTATCCTACCTCATTTTCACTGACATTCACTACGTTAGACGTCCCATCACCACTACCCTTCTTGGTGAAAACCAAAACAAAGAAGTCATTAAGCACTTCTGCCATTTCCACATTCTCTGTTATTATTTCCCCTCCCCTCCCCCCATTAAGTAACAGGCCTACCCTGTTCTTGGTCTTCCTCTTGCTTCTAATATATTTATAGAATGTTTTCTTGCTACCCTTTATGTCTCTAGATAGTTTGATCTCGTTTTGTGCCTTGGCCATTCTAATTTTGTCCCTACATACTTGTTTTATTTGTTTATATTTATCATTTGTAATATGACCGAGTTTCTACTTTCTGTACGACTCCTTTTTGATTTTTAAATCATTGAAGAACTCCTGGTAAAGCCAGGGTGGTCTCTTGCCATACTTCCTATCTTTCCTACGCCGTGGGATAGTTTGCTCTTGTGCCCTCAATAATGTCTCTTTGAAAAACTGCCAACTATCTTCTATTGTTTTTCTCCTTAGACTTGCTTCCCATGGGATCTTACCTACCAATTCCCTGAGTTTGCTAAAGTCTGCCTTCTTGAAATCCATTGTCTTTATTTTGCTATTCTCCCTCCTACCATTCCTTAGAATCATGAACTATCATTTCATGATCACTTTCACCCAAGCTGCCTTCCACTTTCAAATTCTCAATCAGTTCCTCCCTATTTGTCAAAATCAAATCTAGAACAGCCTCTCCACTGATAGCTGTCTCCATCTTCTGAAATAAAAAATTGTCCCTAGTACATTACAAGAAGTTATTGGATAATCTGTGCCCTGCTGTGTTATTTTCCCAACAGATGTCTGGGTAGTTGAAGTCCCCCATCACCACCAAGTCCTGTGCTTTGGATGATTTTGTTAGCTGTTTAAAAAAAGCCTCATCCACTTCTTCTTCCTGGTTAAGTGGTCTGTAGTAGACCCCTACCATGACACCCCTCTGCAGCCTTCCTACATCCTCCTCTGCTGCTCGCACTGCCTTCAGTGCAGCAGGAAAACAAACATCCTGCTGCTTTTCATTCCTCCTGTACCTCTGGAGAGGTTTAGAGCAGGATTTGGCTGGAAGGAAGTAAAAATTACAATGACCATGCAATCTGGAGTGTGTAATTACAATTTTACAGTTGCAGCATTGCCATTTAAAGGAACATAACTGTACATTTGGTCAAAAATCACAGATCCGTATGCTTTATAGGTGATAAAGCTTGAGTCACTCTTCTAATTGCATTCAATTTGTAATTATTATACAGTAACATACATCTTTGTCTCAGACTCCAGGAGCCAAATTCACATATCCCAGATGTGAAATTTGTCTTTAATGTTATAGAAAAATATTACCCATTTATAGTATAAGGCCTATTGCTAGAGACCACATTCAGTGAGTTGCGAAGTACTGCAGCTCTCAATGGTGTCATTTTCTGGTTTAGTGGTTAGAAATGAGGTTTTGGTATGTATATCAGGAGTGTTGCAAAAGAGAGCCATTAAGCAAGCCTATCAGATGACTGTTCAAAAAGAAGCCAATTTCTTTTTACATTTAGTTGAGGACTTACAAAAATATACCATGCAAAGGTAGTATTAATTTATCTTCACACTTTAATAATATCATTTTAAGTTCAGACCTCCAGAAAAGTACATGGACATAACGCTAAAATGAGGAAAAGAAAACAGGATGAATAAGTCATTTATAGGGGCCTTGATGCTTATTTTATTAAACAATCTAGCTAGTCAAATCTATTAGAGGACCAGAGTCTCTGGCCTTCATTGTCCATTTGCCCCACTCAGGCAGAAAAAGAAAATCCAGCCTTAACTCTTGCTAAGGATATTTCCCACGTGATCACAGAGCCAAGATAGCTAGCTTCTAAATCACCTTCCCCACAACCCCTAGGTAAAGAGCCATTTCATGGGCAAAGAGCTCGGTGGTCTTAGAGGCTGTTGTTAGCTAGCACAATTTAGGGCCACTCCAGGCTTTTTTAATCTACACCAGAGTCAACACTGGAGCAGAAAGTCAGGAAGCAGCTACCATCTCCCTGACTGCCCCATCTCTCTGCTCTGGTGCAATAAACATTGGTTTTCAAACTGGGGTATGCATACCCCCAGGGCCAGCTCCAGGCACCAGCCAAGCAAGCTCGTGCTTGGGGCGGCAGATTCTAAGGGGGGGCATTCTGTCCAATCCTAGAGTGGCACGGCTGCCCTTTTTTTTCCTTTTTTTTTTTTTTGGTTCGCTGCTCCGGCTGCCCTGTAGGGGGCGGCGGCTCCACTGGTGGGGAGCGCCCTGCTGGGAGCGGGTTGCGCACTCCATCTGCCCCAGCCGGTGTCAGGGCTGCAGCAAGCCTGGCAGCCCACGTCCTTCCCTCCCCTTCATCGACCTTCAATTCACCTGCAGGCGGGAGCGGCGTGGAGCCATCCCGGCAGGCGGCGCAGCAGGAGGGGCCAAGTGGTGAGCGCCCCGGCTGAAGGAAGCCCTGGCCGCCCACCTTCTCTCTCTCTCCCCCACCCACCCCACTGCTAGCCAGGGCACGCACTCCGCTGCCTGGGGCACGTCTGCAGCGCAGGGAGTCCTGCTAGCCAGCGCGGCCGGGGGAAGCAGTCGCGAGCTGCCAAGTAAGTGCACCCTGGCTCCGGCCGCCCTCCATAGTTTTTTTTTTGCTTCACCGCTCTGGCCGTCCCGCACGTTTTTGTTTTGTGTTTTTGCGTGGGGCAGCAAAAAAGCCAGAGCTGGCCCTGCATACCCCTAAGGGTACACGAGCTCTCGTCAGGGGGTATGGGAGAAAAATCCTTTAATGGTGGATAGGGAAGGGAGTGGAACGATGCACACCTGTGCAGACTCCCCTACACAGGCTCAGGCAGGCAGGGCAAGGGGACGCAGTGCTGGCCTTACAGATGGACCACATGGGACTGCACAGGGTGCTATGGTCAGGGACATGCCATAGTCAAGAGGCAAGGAGTGGGGCAGGCCTGGGGTGCGAGGCTGCATAAGCGAGCTCAGGGCAATGGGAGGTGGGGCAGCAGTGCTTAATTTGTGCTCTGGGGCAACACTCTCCAGGGCTTATGTGTTGTATTGCATCATGTTATCCCTTACAGACCTTTTTTTTCTGTTTTCATAGATATATTATGACCCTATCTCAGATGGAGTTATGCAGTAGACTATATTATTTTGAAAGGGGTACACAGCCTAAAAAGTTTGAAAACCACTGCAGTGGAGAATCTGGCTTGTAAAGTCTATGGGACTGATTCAGCTCTCAGTTAAATTGGTTTAAAAAATCCTTTGGGTCAAAACTTCCATTGAGTTCATTAGGGCTAGGATTTCACCTTTTCAATTTGCGATTTATTCTGTATACCATTGAAAGATGACATCAGAGCAATCATAAGCTCTGGTGTATGTGGGTGGCATTGACTAATATTAGGTGGTACCATCATAGTACTAGGTTTCAGAGTAGCAGCCGTGTTAGTCTGTATCCGCAAAAAGAACAGGAGTACTTGTGGCACCTTAGAGACTAACAAATTTATTAGAGCATAAGCTTTCGTGGACTGCAGCCCACTTCTTCGGATGCATATAGAGTGGAACATATATTGAGGAGATATATATACACACATACAGAGAGCATGAACAGGTGGGAGTTGTCTTACCAACTCTGAGAGGCCAATTAAGTAAGAGAAAAAAACTTTTGAAGTGAAACTGTCTGTACTAGGCTATCTTGATTATCACTTCAAAAGTTTTTTTCTCTTACTTAATTTCTCATTGGAGGAGAAGGTACCTGTATTTGCATCTGTCCTGTGTGTTCTTGGGTGTTCTTGTGTGTTTGTTTGTAGGGGCCGGCAGGGGCTGGGTGCTGGGACGGACGCCGAGCCCTGAGCAGGGGGCGGGGCTTGGCTGATCAAGGGGCCCATAAAAGCGGCCGCCCAGCCAGGCAGCGGTACAGCTGCGAGCAGTGGCAGCCAACAGGGCGGCTAACAGGGGAGTTTGAGAGGGAGTTCTCATGGGAGGAGAAGGTACCTGTATTTGCATCTGTCCTGTGTGTTCTTGGGTGTTCTTGTGTGTTTGTTTGTAGGGGCCGGCAGGGGCTGGGTGCTGGGACGGACGCCGAGCCCTGAGCAGGGGGCGGGGCTTGGCTGATCAAGGGGCCCATAAAAGCGGCCGCCCAGCCAGGCAGCGGTACAGCTGCGAGCAGCGGCAGCCAACAGGGCGGCTAACAGGGGAGTTTGAGAGGGAGGTAAAGGGGGAGGCAGGAGGGCGGGGTGTGTCGTGTGCTCTGTGTCCCCAGGTGCTGTGGGCAGAGACTGCAGCAGCCATGAGCCAAGCAGCAGCAGCAGACAGAATGCAGATGGCTGCATGTGGAAGCTGTGGTATGTATATAGTCCTAGCAGGAGACCCGGAACAAAGGTATGTGTGTATGAAGTGTCGCCTTATAGTGTTACTGGAGGAAAAGATTAAGGGGCTGGAGATGCAGGTACAGACCCTGGTGGAGTTTAGGCGAGGGTTTGAGCAGCTGATGGAGGATGGGCAAGGCGGGGCTGAAGGGGAAGGCTCTAGGGTGCAGGAGGAGGCAGTAGTAGATGACAGCGAGAGGGGAATGGAAGGAGGAGATCCAGGGAAGTGGAAGCATGTGACTGTGAGAAGTAGGCCAAGGAAAAGGAGGGCCAGTGAGGGGGGAATAGAACTCAGGAATAGGTTTGAGTGTTTGGATAACGAGGTAGAGGGGCAGCAGGTGGTGACTGAAGGTGGGAGGGTGAGGAAGAAGAGAAGAGCTGCTAGTCCGAGAGAGAGGGGGGAGGAGTTGATGGAGACAGCACCAATTATGGGCCACCAGAGGATACAGGAAGGCATAAGGGGGAGCATAAGGGAAGATAGGAGCAGACACAGGTCAGGACTAGAGGGATCGGAGACTAGATTACTAGATCGCACTGTTGCCAGGCGACGGCAGGTGTATGTAATTGGAGACTCTTTACTGAGGAGATTGGACAGGCCTGTGACCAGGGCGGACCCGGAGAACAGAAGGGTGTGCTGTCTACCAGGTGCAAAGATACGCGATGTGGACCTGCGGTTGAAAAGGATCCTAAAAGGAGCAGGTAAGAACCCCTTGATAATCCTTCATGTAGGAACGAATGACACGGCTAGGTTCTCGTTAGAGAGAATCAAGGGAGATTATGCCAGGCTGGGGAAGACTCTCAAGGAGATAGAGGCTCAGGTTATCTTTAGTGGGATTCTGCCTGTTCCAAGGGAAGGGCAGCAAAGGGCTGATAGGATTGTGAGGATAAATAGTTGGCTAAGGGAGTGGTGCTATAAGGAGGGCTTTGGGATGTATGGCCACTGGGAGGCTTTCGGGGACAGACACCTGTTCTCGCGGGATGGGCTTCACCTGAGTAGGGAAGGAAATAGACTTCTGGGAGGGAGGCTGGCTCATCTTATCAAAAGAGCTTTAAACTAGGAAGTTTGGGGAGATGGTTGGGAGATGCACAGTTAATCTCCACGCCAGTTTCCGGTATTGAAAAGCTGAGTGTAATAAGAGGAGACATAGCCGGGGAGATGAGATTGGACATAGGAGGGACAGGGGGGACGAACACAAAGAGGCCCGCAACATACAGTGCTAGTAATGGGAGACAGGCTAAACGACATACATTAGGCTGTTTGTACACCAATGCGAGAAGCCTAGGTAATAAAATGGAGGAATTGGAGCTCTTGGTCCGAGAATTGAAACCGGATATCGTAGGAATAACTGAAACGTGGTGGAATGGCGGTCACGACTGGAACGCAGGTATGGAGGGGTATGCGCTGTTTAGGAAAGACCGGGATAAACGTAAAGGTGGGGGGGTGGCATTGTATGTCAATAGTGAAATAAGCTGTAAAGAAATAATAGTGGATGGAATAGATAACACAGAGTCCGTCTGGGTGATACTCAAGCTGGGTAAAAGTACTACTAGAGCCTCTCCGGGGATAGTGCTTGGGGTGTGCTATAGGCCGCCGGGATCGACCCAGGATATGGATAAGGAATTGTTTAATGTATTAAGGGAGGTAAATACTAATAGAAACTGTGTAATTATGGGGGACTTTAACTTCCCGGATATAGATTGGGGAACAAACGCTAGTAGCAATAATAGGGCTCAGATGTTCCTAGATGTGCTTGCGGATCAATTCCTTTATCAAGTGGTAGCTGAGCCGACGAGGGGGGAGGCCATTTTAGATTTGATTCTGGTAAGTAGTGAGGACCTTGTTGAGGAAGTGGTAGTGGGGGACAACTTGGGCTCCAGTGATCATGAGCTAATTCGCTTTAAACTAAATGGAAAGAGTACCAGAATTAAGTCAAAGACTAGGGTTTATAATTTTAAAAAGGCCAATTTTAACAAATTAAGGGGACTGGTAAGGGAAGTGGATTGGGCAAACGTATTAAGGGACCTAAAGGCAGAAGAAGCCTGGGATTACTTTAAGTTAAAGATGCAAGAGCTGTCAGAGGCCTGTATCCCCAAAAAGGGAAAAAGATTACTAAGCAAGAGACTTAGACCGAGCTGGATGAGCGACCGGCTGAAAGGGGCGATTAGGAAAAAACAGAAAGTGTACAAAGAGTGGAAGAGGGGAGGGATCAGTAAGGAAACTTACCTTAGTGAAGTCAGAGAATGTAGAGATAGAGTGAGAAAGGCCAAAGGCCGGGAAGAGTTGGACTTAGCGAGGGGAATTAAAAGTAATAGTAAGAGGTTTTACAGCCATATAAATAGGAAGAAAGCAAAGAAAGAAGAAGTGGGACCGCTGAAGACTATAGCCGGAGAGGAGATTAAAGATAATCTAGGCATGGCGCAATATCTCAATGAATATTTTGCATCGGTGTTTAATGAGGCCAATGAAGGTATTAGGGATACTAGCACCGTTACAGAGGGGCATACGGGATGGGGGATTACCGCATCCGAAGTAGAAACAAAACTAGAACGCCTTAATGGGACTAAGTCGGGTGGACCGGACGATCTTCATCCGAGAATATTGAAGGAATTGGCGCGGGAAATAGCAGGCCCATTAGCGACTATATTTAATGAATCTGTAAACTCGGGGGTAGTCCCGTTAGACTGGAGAATAGCCAATGTGGTTCCTATTTTCAAGAAAGGGAAAAAAAGTGACCCGGGTAACTATAGGCCTGTTAGTTTAACATCAGTAGTGTGCAAGGTGCTGGAGAAGATTCTGAAAGAGAAACTAGTTGAGGACCTTGAAGTTAATGGCAAATGCGATAAATTACAGCATGGTTTTACGAAGGGCAGATCGTGCCAAACGAATCTGATCTCCTTCTTTGAGAAAGTAACGGACTTATTAGATAAGGGAAATGCGGTGGACCTAATATACCTGGATTTCAGTAAAGTGTTTGATACAGTACCCCATGAGGAACTATTGGTTAAAATGAAAAACATGGGGATCGATATGAAAATCCAGAGGTGGATAGGGAATTGGTTAATGGGGAGAATGCAGCGGGTCGTATTAAAGGGTGAATTGTCGGGTTGGAGGGAGGTTACTAGTGGAGTGCCTCAAGGTTCGGTTTTGGGACCCATCTTATTTAATCTATTTATAACTGACCTCGGGACCGATTGCAAGAGTGGGCTGATAAAGTTTGCGGATGATACGAAGGTGGGAGGAGTCGCAAACTCGGAGGAGGATAGGGATACTCTGCAGGGAGACTTGAATGAGCTTGTGAATTGGAGTATCAGAAATAGGATGAAATTTAATAGTAAAAAGTGTAAGGTGATGCACTTGGGGACGAATAATAACAATTTTAGTTACAAGATGGGGACGCATTGGTTAGAAGTAACGGAAGAGGAGAAGGACCTAGGGGTCCTTGTGGACCGCAGGATGACTATGAGTCGGCAATGTGACGTGGCGGTGAAAAAAGCCAATGCGGTCTTGGGATGTATTAGGCGAGGTATATCTAGTAGAGATAGGGAGGTCCTGCTTCCGTTGTATAAGGCGCTGGTGAGACCTCATTTGGAGTACTGTGTGCAGTTCTGGTCTCCAATGTTTAAAAAAGATGAACTCAAACTGGAACGGGTGCAGAGAAGGGCGACTAAGATGATCAGAGGAATGGAAAACCTGTCGTATGAAAAGAGATTAGAGGAGCTTGGGTTGTTTAGTCTGACAAAGCGAAGGCTGAGGGGGGATATGATTGCTATCTTTAAATATATCAGAGGGGTTAATACAAGGGAGGGAGAGGAATTATTCCAGTTTAGTACTAATGTGGACACGAGAACGAATGGATACAAACTGGCCGGGGGGAAGTTTAGGCTTGAAATTAGACGAAGGTTTCTGACCATCAGAGGGGTGAAATATTGGAACGGCCTTCCGAGGGAAACGGTGGGGGCGACGGACCTGTCTGGTTTTAAGATTAAGTTGGATAAGTTTATGGAGGGAATGGTTTAATGATAAAACATAGTAGCCAAGGAAAACCAAGCAATGGTACATGAACAGCATAATGGCCAACAAGGGTCAGGCTAGAGACTCTTGCCTATATGCTCGGGGTATTACTGATCGCCATATTTGGGGTCGGGAAGGAATTTTCCTCCAGGGTAGATTGGCTGAGCCTCTGGAGGTTTTTCGCCTTCCTCCGCAGCATGGGGCAGGGATCACTAGCAGGAGGGTCTCAGCCGATTGAAGTCACTAAAACACAGGATTGGGGACTTCAACGGTAGAGTCCAGGGAAGGGTCTTGCGGCCTGCAGCATACAGGGGGTCAGACCAAATGATCATAATGGTCCCTTCTGACCTTAATGTCTATGAGTCTATATGCATCCGAAGAAGTGGGCTGCAGTCCACGAAAGCTTATGCTCTAATAAATTTGTTAGTCTCTAAGGTGCCACAAGTACTCTTGTTCTTTTTATCATAGTACTAGTTTACCAATAAGATATGAGTGCAGTACCTGCTATGGCACCTGAACTAGCAACCTTCTGTTCTAAAGACCAGACTTCTGTAAACATCAGGGAAGCCATGTAAAGACTTTCACCAACATAAAGAGGGAATTAAAAAAAATACCTCTGGTGAATTTAACATGCATACAACATTATCCTGCTATAAAGCCCAGTGCTGTAACTTACATAATTTCTATCAGAAAAACAAATTATGAAAACAGGATAGCATGGAAATGGATATTCTGATCCAAAACTGGACATTTGTGAACTCTGTTGACTAATAGACACTCCAAAATATCCAGAAGGTTCTTTGTAACTCACTCTCTCTACCAGTGTAATTATATCTAGTAGTAACGTTTGCTGTTATTTACTGTCAAAGTTAAGTAGGAGTGAGCTAGCTTCTGCAAGAAATAATAAGCAAGTGACTAGATCCTCTCTTAATAGTAAAAAATATACTTTAAAACTAGAGTAGGTCAAATGCTGCAAAAATAGAAGTCCCATACATTCATTGGAATTCTGATTGTCTTCTCAGTTCCTCCTCGCTCAGTACCATATCTTTCTAACTATTCATACAAAATTATTGTTGTACAAATGTTTGGGAGCAAGAGTATTCACTGTTCATTCTTGGTTATTTTTCATTCCTTTTTCTCCAAGTTAACAGTTTTCTTCAGCTACTTGGATAACAAAAAGAATAGCCTATGACTTAGGCGAACAATCACACATTCTGAAAGGCAAAGAATAAGTAATCAAAGTGAAACATTTGCAAACACCCTATAAATTGACATTTATTCACATGACGGGTAGGTGAATATCTGTGAATAAAAAATCTCTGCAGAAATCAAGACCAGAGATTGTTGTTTTGCTAAGGTCACACAGCAAGTCTGCAGCAGAAATTGGAACTGTACTCAAATTGCCTGATTCTCACTCCTGTACTTTAACCAGAAGAAAATTGTATAGCAGTTGCACTCCATAAAGCAAAATTACATATAAAAAGTGACATAATGTGTTTAAAAACTACAGGCCTGATCCTATAAACTCCTGAACATAGTATTTTTTCTTAGACATTATCCCATTAAATAGCAGGCTCAATCCATAGTTATTGCATTTGTATTTAACAGTGAGAAACTCCAAATATGAAATTGATTACCTGTATTTTTAAATATAAACACAAATTATTCATAAAACCCCCCCATTTCTAGACTTTTCAAGTTAACTAAGTTGTGTTTGAAGGATGTCTTCAAATTAATTTAAAATCCCTATAAATTAATATTCATTGCATGCTTATATACAGTGTAGCATAATATAGATTAAAAAAAAACAGGAGTACTTGTGGCACCTTAGAGTCTCTAAGATGCCACAAGTACTCCTGTTCTTTTTGCGGATACAGACTAACACGGCTGCTACTCTGAAACCTGTCATAGATTCAAAAGGCTCTGAAAGTTCTTTTATTATTAAAATGCAACCTATCTCCCAATTTCCTTTAGCTGTTTTGCCATCTTTTTTATGTAACTTTGAATAATATAAATAGTGTACATTGTAGTTTTCTTCATTTTTCTTAAGAAAGAAATGGGGGAAATATACTTTGTTTTACAGAGGAACTCATGTATCTATAATATGTCTCTTTGTTTTATAATGTAAAATGTGTATATATACACACATACATACGCACACTGTAGTACTAATGTCAGTGTACTAATATGTCTATATGTAAACATAGGCAATAATATAAAGCGTAGTATGCTTTATATGTCTATATATTTCCATAAGCAATAACAAAAAAATCTTAAAATAAAACAGTCTTCCCTGAATAGGCTAAATTAAATATTAAACAATGTTATGTCACCTACATACTTATTATACAAACTCTCAGACGGCCACATTTAATGCCTTTTCTAGCTCAAATAGAGCTTGATATCTGTTCAATCAAGTTTGCCTTTCAGGCATTTTTAGAGACACTCACTCATGGTCTCTGCACATACATAATGCTTTGTGTCTGAAAATGAAACCACTACAATATAGAATTGCTGAGCTCTTAGGCAGCTATGCAGCCTGCAGTATTTTGAGCAAAAGCCATACTGTACAGTTAGTGCTAAAATTCTGATTTTAGAAAAATTATGAACAGTTCAATAGTGTTTTTGTGGAACATGAAGATGCACAAAAAGATGGACAGATGTATACATAGTATGTACTAAGGACCATGTTACATTTGCTATTTATTCGGGTTCTTATATGGTTCCCTTCCCATTTGTATCTGAGTGCCTTGTTAATAGTACTGCAATCCAGTTATTAAGTGTTGAAACGTTTATGACAAAATGGCACGGATCCAGTTATGCAATTGTAGATATATTTGATCAGTTATAATCAGTTATTTTTATCAATGACATGAAAAGAATTGAAATTATAGATTCACCATGCAAAAAGAGTTTGGGGGCAAAAAATATTACAGGAATATGTTATATATCCTTATTTCAGCACTTTCCAAGTGCACACCCATCTTTATCAGGTTTATTTTCTATAACTTCTTGTTCCTTTCCAAGGTCTCTGCTGTCACATTTCTGTGTTTAAAATCAAAATTCTTCTGTACTATGTACAACAATTAAAACAAAAACAAAAGGGAGTGGGGCGGGGGCAGAAGAGAAACAGTGTCTATGTGCAAGTCAGCTTTTCTGTATGACATAATATTTCATATGTCTTATATAAACAACTTGCTCTGAAGATTCTGTTATTCTATAATCTTTTGCTTATCTTTCAATATAGTTAGATTTTTATCACACCAACTTTGATCATGTATGATCTAAGATATCTCTATATTATTCTACCTCCCCAAATATAGTTAAAACTTCTGTGCTGCTGTTGATTTATTATACTAATCAGAGTTACTATCCCCCTTTAGCTTTGGTTAGCTGTTTCAATCTAGCTTTGAAAATGGGATTTGTTTAGTATTTGGGACTCCAAATAAAATCTTTCTCAAATGCAAAGCAAACACAACTGACACTGAAAACTCTGTGAAGCTTGAAAGCTTGTCTCTTCCACCAACAGAAGCTGGTCCAATAAAAGGTATTACCTCACCCATCTTCTCTCTCTCATTAAAAACTCAAGCACTGAAGAATGAAAATTACAATAATTTATTCATTTAAAAATTTGTATCCCTCAGCTTGTTGCAGCATTTGCATAGGGTGTTCACTGGAAAGGAGGTGCTGAACAGTGTTTTTCCCCCAGGAATTGTACTGCTTGGGAGTCTGTGCCCAACAATGTAGGGATTTTTGTATTGAAATAGTGCTGACTATGCCATTGTGATATTTTGGCGACTACCCACATGGCTAAGGGGTTCTATAACCATCTGCCCTGTAACCTTAGGAGGCCTTTATATTGTACAGCTATGGTTCAGATCCCTGATACCTGTAGACAGCCTGCAAGCATAAGGTCTCACCCTGGTTCTTGCCTGCCCAGTTACTCTTTGCAGAGTGACACCAACAGCCCTTCCAGTCCTGAGTCTCCCCAAATACATCCTCCTTGGCTCCCCAAGTTCTTAATTACCACAAGGTTGGGAACATTGCCTGCGCCTTAGAGGAGATTATAGTCCAGGATTACATGTTTTGTAAGTGGGGAGAACTTGCCTTCCAACCAGATTATGGTATTTATACCTTACCTTATACCTTACCATCTGAATCTTTTAAATGTTTTGTTTATTATGCTTTGAATTATATTACATCATACACCATGCATAGCTAGCTCCAACAGAGACTCCAGATCCTAGTGATCTGCTGAAAAAGAAAGCAAAATACCTCTGTACAATAGAGTTCAGAGTTCTTGTAGCAGTCTTCATTATTACATAGATAAAGTTTATTTTTCAAAAGCCATTTTCTGTTGGTGTAGATGTACTTGGATACTTACAGCTGTGTGTTCCACTGAGCAATCACAAGTGATTTAGTTGATGTTTTCAAATGCAGGCAAGTATCTGAGTGCTACCTGTCTGCAGGCAGAGGTGTTCAGATTTTATTTGTCAAATTATTTGATGGATTTTTGCCTTTTTCAATTTAATAACTTTTTTCAACAGATTAGTTTTTCAGGTATTTGACCAATTCTTCCTGTAGATAAAGGAGGTAGGGCCATTGAGAACCAAGTGTAATCAGGTGACCTAACCATGGTATGATGTTTTGGAGAATCTATGTACAACATATGAATTCCAGTTTGATTTTGAACTGCCTTTATCTTTATTTCTTATAACTGGACTATCAGCCCCTGAATAGATCTTACCTGGAGAGAACAAAAAAAAAAAAAACTTGCATCCTAAATAAAGCCAGTTTTCGTCAATTTCTCTGCAAGGGCAGGCTGGGGTTTGAAGGAATGGAATTTCCCCAGAAGCAGCACACAAAAAAACAGATGTCTGTGCTAAGATTTAAAACCTCAGATAGACTCTCAAAACAGAGGAAGCGTGGGCAGAAGAGAGGAACAAAGGGGGGTTATTTCATAGCAGGAGGGTTGTTTTTTTAACTGTGGGACCTAGAAGAAGAAAGCTGGCTGGATTTGGAGAGAGACTCCACAATTCAAAGGAGAGGCCATATATTGGAGGGGGCAGATCCTAGAGGACTCTGACCAAATCCCCAAAAATGCTTCAGAATGGTGAGGAAACTGAGTCAGGGAAGAGTGTATAGATGTTTTACTGTTTTGTCTCTATCTGTATTTCTCTTGTGCTAGCAAAGTAATGGATGATTGGTTTGGGAATCAACATCTGTGTATTATGTGCTAAACCAGGGGCCAAATCTTCATTTATTCACTCTAATTTAAGGTTTCGCGTGCCAGTGATACATTTTAACGTTTTTAGAAGGTCTCTTTCTATAAGTCTATAATATATAACTAAACTATTGTTGTCTGTAAAGTAAATAAGGTTTTTAAAATGTTTAAGAAGCTTCATTTAAAATTAAATTAAAATGCAGAGCCCCCCGGACTGGTGGCCAGGCCCCGGGCAGTGTGAGTGCCACTGAAAATCAGCTCGTATGCCGCCTTCGGCACTCATGCCATAGGTGCCTACCCCTGTGCTAACCTATCCCATGTTCCTGGAGAGCTCAACTGTAACCCAGAGGGCCCACAAGATTGGAGCGCTGAGAAGAAGTGTGCTTAAGCAGCTGAGGTGACTAAGGCTGGGTCTACACTACCCGCCTGAATCGGCGGGTAGCAATCGACCTCTCGGGGATCTATTTATCGCGTCCCAACAGGACGCGACTATCAATCCCCGAATTGATGCTCTTACTCCACCAGCGGAGGTGGGAGTAAGCGCCGTTGACGGGAAGCCGCAGAGGTCGATTTTGCTGCCTTCCTCACAGTGGGGTAAGTCGGCTGCGATACGTCGAATTCAGCTACGTTATTCACGTAGCTGAATTTGCGTATCTTAAATTGACCCCCCCCCTGTAGTGTAGATGTAGCCCATGTGGGGGTCAGGACCAATCTTGGGGGCTAGGACAGCTGGATCATGAGGTCCCATTTCTGGGAAGGGGTAACAAAAAAAATCCTATACCCACAAAGTGTGTCAGAGGCCAAGCTAAAAAATAGTGCTAAGTCCTACTGACTTTGAAAGTTAATAGAATTTTGGCTCCTAAGTCGCTTAGGTAATTTTGGAACAATTTTCCCACAGAATGGAAGATTTAGAATACCTTTCCATGAACCAGTACAGCTCTGTATTAAAATCTCTAACTTTTTTTTTCCTTTGCTTTTGAGTCATGGCATGGTGTTAGAATGAAAATCTTCTATCCTCAGAGAAAAGATAAAAAGTTGTTTTTTTTTGTTTGTTTGTTTGTTTTTATTTATTTCTTAGCCAGGAGCTTTGTCTCACTGTTCTTGGTACCAGTCAGCTTGACAATTAATTTTCTGCTTCGTTCTGTCTACCTATTTAATTTCCTGCCTTTCATTCATTTCCAACAATACTTTCAAATACTCAGTAGAGACTCCTTCACAAATGGGGCTCTGATTATGCTCATATTTCCACAATAAATATAATTTGCTACAGCTCAACTCAAATTTAAAGACAAGAGTACTTTCACTAAGTATTTTATCTGAGGCAGCAGTTTATTAATTATTAATTTGTATTGTGATAGTGCTTAGGCATCCCAGCCATAGACCAGGACCTAGCAGTGCTAATATAAAACTAAATGACTTTCCCTGCCCTGTAGTGTTTACAATCCATGTAAAATTTATGCCAGACCTTTCCTTCAGTTTTCTCAGTTCTCTCTTTGACTTACTTAACCTTCTTGTTTAGCTTAGCAGTTTTGGAAGCCGTTATCTCTAGCTACTCATTTTAGTATAAACCATTAAAAATATTTTCCAGCTATTATGACAAATATCGTCTTCTGCAGATAGGCTGAATGTAGTACTATAAATGACTACTAGTTGATAACTGTAGGAAAGTTCTGATTATTTTTTTTTTTTAAATAGTGGGTCTCAAGTGGTCAGACCCACTTTATTACGCTATTTCAGTAGTGCGCAATGATCCTAAATATGGATCAGTTTCCTGTTATACTAGGCACTATACAAACAAATAACGCATAAGACAGTCCATGCCACAGAGAGCTCACAGTCTAAGATAGTGAAAGATGAATAAACAAACAGGAAGTGTGTGAGGCAAGAACTAGGTTAAAATGAAGTCGGGCCTAAACTACCTGTGATTACCCAGACCACTTATAAGTAGTCATCAACCTAGTCAATGGTAGCTGGTAAATTTACTTTGCATTTTGCACTTTATTTCCTGGTATTATTTCACTTTATGCAGAATCATGACACCAAAGTTAAAAACAAAATGTATAAGCTTGACAAATTAATCTCACATTGTTTAAAGTTTCCTGCAACATTGTTTTTCTTATAGCCTCCATCCTGGGTCTTTTTTCTATGTAGCATCACCTTTTCTTTGGGGGTGTGATGAGGTGGGAAGAAAGATTGTGGGGTTTTTTTAATTGTGAATTTAGTGCTCAAGAAAAGTGGCATAATGACAACCCTGGAAGTTAAACTCAGTCATTTAGCCACAAGATAGTGTAACTGAACCTGCTGCAGGGAGTCATTATGAAGTGTGGTGGTACACAAGTCCCCTGGTGCCTGGTAGCATGCTGAGTGTACCATGGGCAGTGTTGCTATATCTCACAAGTTTATCATGACCTTAGTGGTTTTTGGGGTGGTGTTTACTTGTCTCATGAAAATATGAAGAAAAGCTGCCATTTTGTGAATTTTCTCTTTTTTGAAATGGCTACCATCCCCCATTACTGTCAATGAGCTGAAGCCAGCAAGATGGCAACCATTACCCCACAATTTGTCAGGATGTGGGACTGAGCCTGTCCCTAACAACCAAAGGCATGCCCATAGGCATGTCCATGTCCAAAGGCATGTCCATAGGCAAGATTTGCTGCTACTTTCTGGCTTGGATACTAGCCAGGACACCATTAGGAGACAGGAACTGGGAGGCACAGCAGAGACCCTGTAAAAGGAGCATGAGGCAGATGTAGGGTTGCAGGATTATGGGGAGCAGGAGGAGTCTGAGGGGAAAAGTTATGTGAGGAGCAGGAAGAGACTGAGAAAGGTGCAGAGGATAGTGATGGGTGTGAAAGAGGCATAGAATACCCATGGGCTAGTAGACGGTAAGGGGCTCCTCTCTGAACAGCTAGTGGGAAGGATGCATTTAGCATGTATATTTAAAACTGGATTTTGATCCTGGAAACCACACTGACATTTTGGGGGCAGGTGGCTTCCCCTTAAGGCTTCAAAAATCAGAAGGCAAATAACACCTTCTACCCATATGTATTATTTTTAGGAAATCTCATTATTTTAAAGCCAATCCCATGATTGTGAAGGGGAGGGTCTGACTCGTGATTTTTCTACATGTAGCATTGGCAATACTGTATGAGCTTGGAGGTAGGACTATGGGTGTGCCAAGCACTAGGATCTAACCTTTACTGCAAGTAACATTGAGGATTCCTTTACAAGAGCTGCCAGAAATAAAAGGGCCTATACCATAGGTGCACTTATTTTAGGATGGAAGAATCCCATGCACTGCTACAGGGACCAAGTGGCTAGGCAGCAGTCTGCAGAAAAGGACCTACGGGTTACAGTGGACGAGAAGCTGGATATGACTCAGTGTGCCCTTGTTGCCAAGAAGGCTAATGGCCTTCTGGGATGTATAAGTAGGAGCATTGCCAGCAGATCAAGGGACGTGATCATTCCCCTCTGTTCGGCATTGGTGAGGTCTCATCTGGAGTACTGTGTCCAGTTTTGGGCCCCACACTACAAGAAGGATGTGGAAAAATTGGGAAGAGTCCAGCGGAGGGCAACAAAAATGATTAGGGGGCTTGAGCACATGACTTATGAGGAGAGGCTGAGGAAACTGGGATTATTTAGTCTGCAGAAGAGAAAAATGAGGGGGCATTTGATAGCTGCTTTCAACTACCTGAAAGGGGGTTCCAAAGAGGATAGAGCTAGACTGTTCTCAGTGGTACCAGATGACAGAACAAGGAGTAATGGTCTCAAGTTGCAGTTGGGGAGGTTTAGGCTGGATATTAGGAAAAACTTTTTCACTAGGAGGGTGGTGAAGCACTGGAATGGGTTACCTAGGGAAGTTGTGGAATCTCCTTCCTTATCAGTTTTTAAGGTCAGGCTTGACAAAGCCTGGGATGATTTAGTTGGGGATTGGTCCTGCTTTGAGCAGGGGGTTGGACTAGATGACCTCCTGAGGTCCCTTCCAACCCTGATATTCTATGATTCTAATAAAAAAACAGATATGCCTCAACAGTTCCCAACCCAGCCTTTGGGGGCACTCCAGTCTAAAGGGGAAATAAAAGATGGTAAGGTTCCAGAATAACTCTTCAGCCCTGTCTTCTTGCCTCCAGGCCATTGTCCTGTGACTTCTGCTGTGGCTACTGCTGATCCCCTACCAGCAGAAGGATATGTCTTAACCCAGCTCTCCAGTCCCAGCTATTAGGCCACCTGCTATCCATACTTCCTTCTTCAACCAACTCTCAGACTGCTACCTCTGGCCCTGCAGTTCTTATTCTCATGCAACCTTTGCTTCCTTTCTAGCCTAATTTCCTGTGACCTCAGACTGTACTTCCCTTTCCTGTACTCTGAGGGATATAGATCTTCTGGTAGCTAGATTTTGCATAGAGGGTTTGCACACTGCCTGGTATTGAGCCAGCAGGTTGATTACAATAGGCACAACATTGGCAGAGAGTGTGTCAGTGTCTCCATACTGCTTTGTGATATACCTTCACTCTCCCCTGGAAGGACAAATTTGGTGAGAGGATAGTTCAGTTTTAATGGTATATGCAGGCCTTCTCAACTCTTTAGAGTGTGCTAAAAACAGTGTTGGTTAGTTCCACTCAAACAGTTTTTTGTCTGTCCAATATTTTAACCCCAGGAAGCTCTGAGGCATTTTCCCTTCTGTGGCTTTGTATACAGTGGAGCAATGCGTTGTTTTAGAAAACATGTTCTCTCAGTTCTGCTACTGACATGCCATGTAACATTGGGCAAAATCACTTCACCTTTCTATGTCTATTTCCCCCTTTTCCCTTATTTCCTTTGTCTGCCTGGCGTATTTAGATTGTAAGCTCTTTGGGGCAGAAATTGTCTTTATCGTGTGTACCTAGCACAATGGGACCTTGATCTCTGTTGGGTCCTCTAGATGCTACTCTAATACAAGTAAGGATGCTGATGATAAACATGTTTTAAAACAATATTTATCATCTACTTGTGGACAGACAGTCATGTTTAAAGACATATCAGCTGGTCATAGTTAACCCTAACATAGGACTGATTCCGTCTACTAGGTGCAGAGTGGTGTTTAACAGTGTGTTATTAGTTAACATGTTTTCTAAAACAGCTCATTATCCCAATGTAGCATAAGTATCAGGAAATCATTGAGGTCTGTCAATGTGTACCATTGACTCCTTAAAAAAAGTTAGAAGGTGGTGCCTGAAAGCTTGTTGTAGCCAGTGCTGTAGATGTAATTTTAAAAATTATTTTTCTCCACTTTAACTTTTGTCAGATATTATTTTTCATTCATCTACTCCTAATCACTTAAAAGGACAGTCAAAGTTGGTAGGGTCAAAAATTGACCTATTTTATTTTTCTTACATCTGTTTGTTTTGCACAATCTACGTAATTCCTTCTTAGGTGAATTTTTTTCTCCCTAGATAAATGTTTAGAGCCAAATTCTGCCCTCAGATGATGTAAGAGGCAGTTAGAGGCATCTAAGAGCATAGGCAATTATTTAATTAAAAATTAGCCATTAAAAGATACTGTCCACACCTGTAATTCATATTCTAAACCTACTGTACAAAATGAAGATTTTGGGAGGCAGGAGCAACAATTATTCTTAAGTTTTGTTTTCATTCCTGACAAACCAGTTTGAAAGCTTTTCATCCAAAAGAGGATGCAAGCAGCACAACATTATCATTGCATCCCAATTTAACATTACTGCCCAGAATACTTCTGCTGAAATTTATCTGCCCCACACCCATAATAATCTACTGAAAAAATTCAGTACCATGATTTATTCTCCTAATTTGAATTATGGGAACAAGATCTAAATATAGGGTGAGATTCTGTGCTTTGCCTGTAAAAGGTGCACCACACAACTCCCAGCCCAGAGGGTAGAGGGGCTATAATGGCTTTAGGCCACCTTTGCATCTTCCCAATCCTGGGCTGCTCTAGAGGCTGGAGAGACTCAACATAACTTAGCCGTAGGAGCCTAAGTTATGGCAGCCTCATTCCTAGGCCTGTCCTATAGGTGACAGTACCGCCCAGAATCTCAGCAGTTCTGTGTGTGGTGGCTCCATCCCTAACACACCCATCCCACCCCCAATAGTGAGGCTTGCATGCAGACCCTTGGAAGGAAGCCTGACACCTGTCTTCTGCAGTGCATATGCTAGGGGAAAGTTCTCCTCTGACTGGGTATGAGGGATTTAAGGCCCCTTTATACCACTCTATCCCGTTTACCCAGTATAAAAGGGGCCACGATGAGGATCTCACACATAAAATTAGCAACTAAGGGGCAGGTAAACAGAGCTAAAGTGTACATATCTGCTGGAGCAAGGCTGTTTTGCATTATTTCATGTGCTCAAGCAGCTAAGGAAGATATGCAGAAGAATATTCATATCCAAATGCATGAAACATGCACATGAACCATCTAGAAGCAGTTCCCTACACAGACATGAGCTCCAGGAGGCTGAGTGACAACTAAAGCAGGGGAGCACCATGTAGAGCGAAAGAGGAACATGTGTCTGAGCTCCATGCCATTAACCACACAAAGTCATACTTCTGCAAATTCACAAGTTCCTTTTGCCCTATGGAATCCTGCCCATTTGATGTACAAAATTTCAGTACCTTTTAGTACACAGATAATTATTCACACACATCTGTGTACACAGTGTAGACTATGTTCATCCTGAATATTAGTGTAACCCTTCTGCCCATCTAAGTTGGCAGCAACAAGGGCCGGGTTCTGTATCTAGGGGTTCCGTTTCAATAACGCAATGCAAAACCGGCTCGAGCCCCCCACCCAGTGACCTGGGACAATTACATACCACCCCCTGGGCGCCTCTAAGAGGCAATACTTCCCCTCTCGCAAGCACAGAGTCTGAGTGTAACAGAAAATGTTTAATAACATGAGGTAAACGACATCAGTGTTAAATTGGAAAAACACCACAAACAGGCTTCATGAGCAAAAAAACTCACCCCAGCAAATTGGGCTGTGTCCTTTCCCTTTGGTTCTTGACACCAGCAACCCAAGGATCACCAAAGTCCCCAAAGTCCAACAACCCCCCAAAGTCTCTTGGGTCCAGCAACCCAAGGATCACCAAAGTCCCCAAAGTCCAACAACCCCCCAAAGTCTCTGTCCCTGGTCAGTGCAGCCCCAGAGTTCAAGCAGGGGGGGGGAGGCACGCAGGGTGTTAAGGGGCACCTTACGTGATCCAAGGCCGACCGGCTGCCTCTCCGTGGGGTTCCGCCGCAGCCTTCTCCACGAGCCGCTCCCGCCGTCCACGAACTGCTCTGGCAGCTGCTCCGCTCTGCTCACCGACCTGTGAGCCACTCAGCTCTGCTCCACCTCAGCCGTTCCTTGGGCCGCTCCCACAAGGCTCCGCTCTGCTCGCTGCTTCTCCAGCTGCTCCGCCCTGCTCACCGACCTGTGAGTCGCTCAGCTCCGCTCCACTCTGCTCGCTGCTTCTCCAGCTGCTCCGCCCTGCTCACCGACCTGTGAGTCGCTCAGCTCCGCTCCAACCATCCCCATGAGGCTCCACTCTGCTAGCTGCTTTGCCAGCCGCTTAGCAATATAGCTTCAGGCTCCCCCACTAGTTAACACAGCCTCAGCGATCTCAGCTCTTTTGTGATTTCAGCTCATAGTAGGGGAGCCCCAGTGCTAGTGCACCATTGGCCCAAAGTGAATTCAGCTCAGCAGTCTATAATTAGACTTCTAATGGAATCAAAGTTAGCTCTGACATTCAACAGTGGAGAGAGGAGGTAGTGCAATTGGTGTTTCAACCCCTCAGGGAGGGGGCCATACCATCAGGTACAAATACCTGTCCCCATCCTCTCTCTATTCCCTGGGTTTTGTACCCCATGCCCCTTGTCAAGCAAGTGCTACTAGGGTAATGGTGATGGACTCACTCAGTCCTTCTGTCATACAACAGGTTCACTGCCCTTGATTCACAGAATCAGGGTAACAAAACTTTATTCTTCCTGCCCCAATAACAAAGAAACTGGGGATCCCACACCAGCCAAAGTAACCACTTTGAGTTGCTGTTGTTTCATGCCAGGCGAGTGGGTGTGCCTATGCAAACAAGATCAGCCCCTGGAGTTCTTTTCCACACTCGCCATAATTCACCACCAGATGTCAGGGAAGAGCTCATCCTGACTCTGCTTACATTAGGTAAAATGTAAAAAATACCGTTATTTAAAAAAATGACATGCCACTGTATGATTTTCAAAGGTTCATAAAACACAGGCAAATCTGAATCTGCAAATGCAAAGTACTCCACTTAGGAAGGAACAATCAGTTGCACACATACAAAATGGGAAATGACTGCCTAGAAAGGAGTACTGATCACAATCTAAATATGAGTCAACAGGGTAACACTGTTGCAAAAAAAATAAACATCATTCTGGGATGTATTAGCAAGAGTGTTGTAAGCAAGACACAAGAAGTAATTCTTTCGCTCTACTCTCCACTGATTAGGCCTCAACTGGAGTATTGTGTCCAGACCTGGGTGCCACACTTCAGGAAAGATGTGGACAAAATGGAGACAGTCCAGAGAAGAGCAGCAAAAATGATTAAAGGTCTAGGAAATTGACAAATTGACCTATGAAGGAAGATTGAAAAAATTGGGTTTGTTTAGTCTGGAGAAGAGAAGATTCAGAGGGGACATGATAATTTTTAAGTACACAAAATGTTGTTACAAGGAAGAGGAAGACAAATTGTTCTCTTTAACCTCTGAAGATAGGACAAGAAGCAATGGGCTGCAATTGCAGCAAGGGCAGTGTAGGTTGGACATTAGGAAAAACTTCCTAACTGTCAAGGTGGTTAAGCACTGGCATAAATTGCCTTGGGAGGTTGTGGAATCTCCATGATTGGAAATTTTTAAGAGCAGGTTGGACAAACACCTGTCAGGGATAGTCTAGATAATAATCAGTTCTGCCATGAGTGCAGGGGACTGGATTAGAACATCTCTCTAGGTCCTTTGGAGTCCTATGATTCTATGATCTCCTGACCAATTTTCAGGAGAAAGCATAAAGGCAATTTTTATCAGTGATGGCTTGTATATTTTAACTTTCAACTTCAGATATTTCTGTGTTAGGATTGATCACAGAACTGTCATAAGAATTATTTTATATTGAGAAAAGTGCTTCTCGCCCACCCACCCCCAAACAAATAAACTCTCTCTCTCCTAATTCAAAATGGTTTAACTGTTTTGGCTCAAAATTTTATTTAAAAAAAAAAAGAAGTTCACCTTCCGACAGCGATAAGGGCTGGAAAATTTCAGCCTACTAGATGACTGTTCCATGGAGCTGATGTGATGAGTTTGAAAGCTGCACTCATGATAAATGTCAGAAGCACTTAAACTTCTTTTTTTGGCATAAGATAGCTGAATTTCTGACTGCCCTTTCATGTGGCTCCTATTGTTTTAGCTATGTGGGTGGGGTGGTTTTGCTATTTATTGTTTGATAGAGATGTGCGTGTCTGCAAGTAGAAGCAGTTAAGAAACAAAAAGAGAAAGCAGCAGTCAAGCCAAAGAGACAGCCAGAAAGGCATTAGGAGCATGGCCTTGAGAAAGAACTTAGCAAGAGAACTCTTTGGCCAGAATGCTATCTGGAAAGAGACTTAGAGCTGTGAGCAAAGAAACTGCCTCCTATTGTTTGATTCCTGGGGTGTTTGGGGAAGCAGGACTTTGTGTGTGCTTTGTATATAAACAGGGTTGCATCATAGAAATACCTGATTCCCTGGTCAATTTCGGTTCTTAATGGAAACAACCCACAAAATCCTGAATACTGGCTAACCATTCAGGCAAAAAGGAAAACCATTCAGTACTGTAATGTAATCAGAGCCATCCCTTGGGTACGGTGAATCAGGGTGACTGCTCCAGGCCCCTCATTTTGGGGGGCCCCGTGGGCTGATGTGATTGGCCAGTGCGATCAGTCCCAGAAATGACGGGTCGGTCCCAGAAGTGACAGATTCGTCACTTCCACCCCGGGCCCCGCACCCTCCCAGGGATGGCCCTGAATGTAATAAAACATATAGCTTTGGAGCTGTTGCTCCAATGGATTCAGCTCTAATTTTTTACCTCAAAAAGTCAGAGGTGCAGATTATTTCTGTAAACTGAACTGCGAAAATTCACAGCCTACATGTGTGTTCCAAAAATAATGACCTATTCAAGTTTTTATGTCTATACTTGCTAAGTTCATCCATAATAACCAGCAATTAGTTAGTTTGAATATAAATACTGTTCCTGAGAGTCTGGATACTAGATAAAGTGACATTGCTCTCCCAGTTATAATAGAACTTATTGCTGACATGTTTAGTGTGTATTCTATACTGGTAAATTACCAATTTGAATGGAAGTGAGTTACAATTAATTTAGTAGATCAAGAAGCCTGTCTTCTCTTTTAAATAACTATTGACCTACTTCTGATTTGTTTTTGTTTTTTGCCTCTTTAGGAAACCTAATGGGAAAACTGTGCACTGTCAGTAACTTGGGGATATATTTCTGAATAAAATGTACTGATTGCATTTAAGTCAAGCCGAAATAGAAAGAGGTTAGAGGTAAGTGACAAAAATAATTTGAAGTATGGAAAGACTTCCATATGAAGAGATTGGGATGGTTTAGTTTAGAGAGAAGATGAATAAGAGGATACATGACCAAGGGATACAAATTAATGAATGAGACTATGGGATTTCTTGCATGTTCCTCTGAAGCATCTGGTCAGCATCAGAGACCAAATACTGAACTAGATACCTATTATGGCAACCTCTGCTCAGACAAAAATTATTCTACCATTGTGGACTGAATAATGAAAATAAAAGTGTTGAGCTGAAATTTGCTTAAAAACCAGAATAAATGTATTCTCTGATTATCTCAGTAAAATAATATCTTGCAATATAATTAAGTTTTATATATATGTATATTTATTTATATATATATATTTGTTGGTTGTAGTATAGGCCCCAGTCAGGGCTCTATTGTGTTAGGTACTGAATAATCAGGGTGAAAGACACCTATATATTGCACCTTTTATCCTAAAAGATCTGAAAGTGCTTTACAAACTTTTAAACATAAGAATTTAACCTACTTTAAGCATTCACTTAGAGTGTAGTTCACATAGATGGTGTATGAGAACTGCAAGGGGAAATGTACCGGTATTTATTTTTTGAATAATACAATGCAGCTATCCTCCAGCTCTGATTGCATGAACAATATTTAATGATACGTTACAAATTAATTAAAGTTGGCATGACAATGCTAACACATTCCCAACCTACAAAAACGGAAACTTTCTCCCACTCCCTGAAAAATCTGGGTAACCTACTAGGCTTTGCAATGTGCCTCGATGGTCAATAAATATGAGCTCTGTTTGGGCAAGAGGGAAGTAAAATTCCAGATTTGGAGTATTCCTCTTAGAACTCCCCGAGCATGAGTCTCCACTGCCCTGCATTTTGTATAGTAATTTACACTGGATCAAAGTGGTTGTAAAATGCTATTATATCAGAGTAGTAGAGTTTTATCCACCATTTGAAATTCACTTTGCTTTGGCATAAGTGTATAGTTATTTATACCAGTGTATACAAGGTGATAGGCTGTGGAAAGCAGACCCCAGCTCCTAGTTCCTAGATCTCAGTGGGACAACATGCCTGAGGCAAATAAGCAATATCCCTTTGACTGCTAGAAGGAACTGCACCTGGTTACACCACTGCCTCTCAGCTGGCAGCACCCACTCTTCTATGCACCTATGCTTCCTCTTTACCATTCCTTTGGTGCCTCTTAGAGCTCCAGCCTCTTCTCCAAGTGTAAGGATCTGGGTGAGTGGGGGTGCCAGGTGAATGTGCAAGAGTGTGAGTACCTGGATGAGTATGGGTGTGCATACAGTGGGGGGCGAACTGGCTGGAAGAGTGCAGATGTCTAGTAGAATGCAGGGGGAAGGAGGGGAATAAAAACACCCAGGGAGAATGTAACAGGGTGGCAGATTAAGTCCCTGTATAGGAGTAGGGCTGTCCTGTGTAGTCATCATAGATCCAGGTGCTAAAACCCTACATCAGAATTCAAAGTAAGTACTGTTCAGTCATGCTGTGCAGTGAGTCAAGTTAGCTCCAACAAGAATATAAATGGGGCAGGACTGGAGAAGGTCCTGTAAGAAAATCCTAAAAACAGCTTATCTTGGGGAGAAAACTTTAGGCTGAGGTTTATGTTATGCTAGTGATATTGAGTCACCTATAAAGCAAACCCCAGGGGAACAGGGTAAATTTGGAAAGTAACTCAGGTTCTGAGTAATCTGTTGAGGGCCCTTTCTCAGGAGACAGAAACAACGGGAAGGAAAGCTATTGGGGAAGGGGTTGGAGCTGAAGTACATGATCCCAGGGCATGATGTAGAAACAACTACTGGGTTTGGGGACATAGGAGGTACTGCTTCAAAAGCTTGTGCTGGGTTCAGGACTGAATGATAAAATCAGAATCTCAGCTTTCATTTTAAAACAAGGTTTCTAGCCTTCATGACTGCAAAGAAAAGCTTGCAAACATGACCCAAGTGTAATTCAGACTTGCTGTGATGCTTGAAAGAATAGCTCCACAAAGTATGAACCACCCTGTTCTGCTTAACTCTGAAAGCTGCTGTCAGATCAGGAAGTGTGATCAGTGCCTCAATCTGGGGTAGGGCCAAGGGATCCCCATGTAGAGTATGTCTAGACCGCCAGATTACCTTAATTTGGATGGGCCCTATGAATCTTGATTGTGACCTTCTTTGTGCCAAATCTATTCTTTTACTTTTTCTCCTGTCCTTTCGTGTGGTATCCAAATGAATAAATTAGAAGATTTATCCAAGAAGTATGAGGGTATCTGAGTCATAATCAAGTTTACACAATAAATTATTCTACTGCAGATTGGCTGTAATTTATGCTTATTATATTGACTCATGAGTCTCCTGTTTCAGGGAGTAGCATACAAACAAAGTAGGTAATTAGCTGAAGCCACCTATTTGGAACAAAGCCATGCTTCATGTGGGAGACCTGCCCTTACAAACCCGTAGGGTGTGGGGATCAGGGAAGATACACTTTTGAGAGATGGAAGAATTCATGGGTATTAAACATTCAAAGTATCAAAGGCTGCTTTCTGCCCATCTAATGCATATATTATTCCAAACTTGGTTCCTCCATAGCTGGAAGGAATAGACATCTCATCCTTGAAATGAAGAGTGTTGCACTTCTCCCCTGGCCAGCTGCCATCCTCATAATACTCTTGCATGTCAGAACTAAGGCAGTCATTGCAGATGACAGCTCAGCAGCTCACAGGAAGTGCAGACTGCTTGTATGGGTTCTCCACACCCTATTCATGTGTACAGCAGAAATGTACCAGTCCTGCTATCTAGCCAACACCCATACTGGTAGAGGACTTGGTTTCTCACTATATAAAGTATACTATAGAAACTCCCTGGCTTCCTTAGCCAATATGAATGGAGATTTATAGAATGATTCTTAGCCTGCAACAATGATTTAGACTAAATAATCTGAATATACACACAAGTCAAAAGAATATATAATTTTAAATATCTCACATATTTATAGTGTTTGCTTAATTAGTGTTAATGTGTTCAAATGCATTTTTGTGAGAAAATCTCCATTATTATTTAAATATAGACAAAGATCAATGAACTGCTCAACCACTGGCTAAAATGAGAGTGGTGTTGGTGTTCTCCTAAGGACGCCTCATCCAATCTTCTTCGCTCAAGAAAGGTTGCTGTGATGTAATACTTTGATCTGAAGAGTGTATAAGAGTGGGAGGAGAAAGTCATCTATCGAGAAATCCTTATGATTTCTTTTTGTTTTGTTGTTTAACATTTAAAAAATGTTCAATATAAATTAGACCTGGGTGGTATTTTTGGCCAAAACGTTTTCTGACAATGCAGATTTGGATTAACTGAAAATTTTTGCGAATTTGTGTTGATTTTTGGCTAATTGTTTTGCTTGAAATGAAAGAAGGTTTTTTTTCTGAAATATCTAAATGAACAGTTTCAATTTTCCAGACTAGATTCACAAGGGGATTTAGCAGTGGTCCTGTCAGTGCTGCCCCATCTCTTTATTCCTAATAGCCCTGTCACTCACCTGGTATGTCAGAGATACTCTAGAGCAGAGACTTAAACCCAGGTCTCCTCATGCCCAGATGAGTGCCCTATCCACTAGACTATTGGCTATTCTAGGCTGGGTTGCTCTCCGTCTCTCCTGTTGAAGCTGATCCACTTTGTATAAAATACTTGACTAGTCACTGGGCCAAACAGACTGATTCTATAGCCTGGTGATTGGGCACTTATCTAACAGAAGGTTTCAGTCCCTGCCCTCAATGAATATTCAACAGGAAATTTATATAAGTGTTAGGCTGAACTCCAGTACATACTGTACCTATTTGGACACAATTTTTCATGTGTACACTGAGGCAGATTCTGAAGAATTTACTTCTGCAGAGTTAATTATGGGTGTGTTAATCATTTGCATTCATGATCATATCTGAATCACCATGGACTGTTTTATACAGTGGCTGCTGAGATTATTCTCTATTGTGTCTTCATACAAAAAAATTAGGTATATTAGGTATTTCTAAGGCACTCATTACTGTGGTATCTAATTTATATCTGATTCTGCTGAAAGAGTCTGTTGTGCTTTACATACTTCCAGGTCATTCTGTAAATATGTTTTCTATCATTTTAATTTTAAGCAATGTAAACCATGTGGACATTTAAGTAGCCATTGAGTATCTATTATGCAGTGATGCAGAACACAAGGATGTGTACATTGTAAACTTTTTGGGGCAGGGCCTGTTGGTTTATTTGTTTATGCAGTACCTAGCATAATAAGGCATCTTCTCTGTTTGGGAACCCTTGACACTATACAAATAAATGACACGCTGAAAAAGAGAAGGGACTAGAGGAACAGTGATTGTTCCAGTTACAAATAATGCATTTGAAAATTGTTAGTAAAGTCAGATGTATATGCCAATAATGATTACAGACAGCTTTTTAAAAAAAAATAGTTTTATACGAATGTAGTGCTTCTAAAAGATACCAGAGTGAAACCCCTGGAGTTTAAGTTCTGTTTTATTATCCACAGAACAAGTAAAGTATGAGTAAGCAGTTTCCCAAACCGTGCCCAACCAGTGTGCTCCCCTGAGGAGGACAGCCTCAAGGGTGAGCATATAGGTTAGTCAGTGGGCCCAAGGCACCTCTCATATAACTTCAATAGCTACAACAAATTTGCACCAGGGTTGGGTCCTATGTACACTGAGCCCTTGATCTATTCTCTGAATTTTTCCTCACAGGAATTACATCAAATATGGGGAGGATTCTTCTGATGTGTGATGTCTATTAACTGACTAGGATATGGACTGAGACCATTAACTCATTTCATATAGGCCACCAATAGCCATCAGCTGGCAATGATTTTTGGTCTCTTTTATCAGAGTCAAATTTGCCAGGCTCTGTATTCCATTACTTACCGGTATTTGTTTAGCCATGCCCCATTTAATTTATACAACTGACAATAAAGTGGAACACTTCTAGAAGAATTATTAGTTTATTCATCAGTATCAACCAATTCCTCCAGACTTTTGATTGTAGACAGTCAACTTCACATACACAACTCTTTATGAGTATTCCACAAACATCAGTAATATTTCCCGCATATTCAAAGTATATGTGAAACCACTTGGAAAGAGTGAGACACTACAGGCTTCAAAGTCAACTGTATGCTGAAGACATATTTATATCTTGTTCTCATAGCGCAAAAAATGCTATCACATGGGTGACTCAATGCTTGAGCATGATAAATATCTGGATGAAAAACAACCGTCCGTAGCTCAATCCAGCTAAAATAGATGCGGTGGTGAATGATGTTGGTAGGAGAGAAAAACTTGTTTTTTATTGAAACTCTGTGCCCTTTGGCTTTAAAGTGGGTGTGCAGTTTTGGGGTCCTTCTGGACTAATTGCAGCTGCTAGACAACCAGATAACATAGCAACAGTGTCCAGTAGAGCCTTTTCCGTCTTTAGCTATCTAGAAGAGAAGTCCCTTTCCTATCAGATGTAGACCTAAATGTGTGAGCCATGCCTTTTTACTTCCAACAAGACAGCAAAACACTCTAGGTGTATCTGTCCATGAAAATCATTTGTCTTTCTTCTGGACCAGCATGTAGTGACTTGCCTAGTAAGTACAGAGACTGATGCTCCATCCACAACACTGGCTCCCTATCTGATTCAAGATTTGCTTCAAGGAACTGATATTAATTATTCAAGTTCTCACTAGGTTGAAGCCTGGCTGTCTCAAAAACTTTCTCTCTGAGATCCACCGTGACAGCTGTAATCATTGGGGACTTGAATAATTAATATCAGCTCTTCTTGACAGCAGGCTCTCTATTGGAGATAAGATCAGTGATGAGCTGCCAAAATCTTAACAACCGGTTCCCTACCGGGTCTTCGGCGGTGGGTCCTTCACTCGCTCCGGGTCTTTGGCCTGTGAGTGAAGGACCCGCTGCCGAAGTGTCGCCAAAGACTTAGAGCGCCACCCAGTGAGTACAAGCCCCATGTGCCTCCCCCCATCCGACCCCCATCCACGTCCTGCCCCCCTCAGAACCTGCAACCCATCAACCCCCCCCCGCTCCTTGTTCCCTGACCACCCCCTCCCGAGACCCCTCACCCTAACTGCCCCCAGGACTCCACCCCCTACCCAACTCGCCCAGTCTCCTGACTGCCCCGACTGCTTTTTCTTAACTGTCTATATAGCACCCTGGTGCATTAAAAATCCATAGATATTTCCTAACAACTCCCTACCCTTAGCTTACCATTTGCATTCTTCTTATTATTTATTATTGTTTATTTGTATTACTGTTGTCCCTAGGAGTCCTAGTCATGGACCAGCACTCCATTGTGCTATGCGCTGTACAAACACAAAAAGAAGATAGTTCCTAACCAAGCGCATATGCATATTTCTTATTGCCAATTTTTAAAAAAAAAATCAGAAGTAGTGTTTTAAATACAAATAAATTTATATATCTTTTTGATTTCCTCTAAATTAAACAAACTAATCTTTTACAAAATTAGGCTCTAATCCTGTAAACAACCATGAATAACTTTATGCATGTTAATAGTTTAATTGAAGTCAGTGGGATCACTTATGTATAAAGTTAGGAACATGCATAAGTGTTTGCAGGACTAAGCCCTTAGGCATTATCTTTGTATTGAAATGTGTTAAAAATGATGTTGGGCTAAATTTTCACAAAGATGTGCCTAGGCAGGATTCCTAAAATTAACAATGGCTCACCTAACTGGGAATCAATGGCATTTCCACCAGAGCATACATTTTCAACAAATGGTACCTCAGTGCATAAAAACTACTACGCGCTGGAATTTTCGAGGGGGCTGTCACAGGGTGGCTGGCCTCTTTTAGGGTAGATAGGCCGAGCCCCTCCTGAGACACAATTAGCTCACCTCTCCAGGTGGCAATGTGTCCGGTGGGTCATGTGACCCAATCAGGCCTTTGGGAGGAAGAGAAAAGAGCAGAGGAAGAGTAAGGGGGAAATGGCTCTCCAGAGGGGAGTGTCATAAGTTCTCCTTATTCAAAATCATTCAATGATCTTCCAAAGAGAGGAGTGCTGGAATAGGCATCTCTTTATTTGCTGACAATTGTGCCCTATGGACCAAAAAAATCCCTGAAATAGTTCCTAAAAGAATAAATGAAGCACTAAGGAAGGGTCTGGAATGGGACAACACGGGGCTTTAAATTCTCAACTGACAAAACTAAGGGAATCATATTAATTAAAAACAAAATTTAAAAAGATTATAAATTGTATCTGTATGCAAAGCAAATAAATATAGTTAAAAGCTTCACATTTTTAGGTGTGATATTTGATGATAAGCTCACTTGGCACTATTTACTGAGTATGGGTGCCAGGCTTTCAGTTTGGCATCAAAAACAAATCTGAAAAAGTTTGACTCAGGCCAAGCTCAGGTGTTGTGAATTGCATGTGGTGCCTTCATTCACAATGCTCTTGTGTGTACTGCAAATAGCTGTGGGTGAAATGCCTATTACTTTAAGAATGAAACTTTTAAACTTAACCTTTTGGGTGAAAGACATTAGAAACACTAGAAGATGGAAACACTAAGCCAATATATGAGAATCCTGGGAATTAAGTAGTCGATGAGTAGGGCAAAAGCTCAAAATGCCTAAAGTAAGTAGGGTTAAAGCATGAACAAAGGATCTTAGGGAAAAGAAAAACTCAAAGAGGTTTAAATCTATAGCTTTGGGAAAATGTGTTATAACTGGAAAATTATGCCTCCTGAGGTAACTATGGAATTGCATAATGAAATTAAAAGAGAAAAAGGAGGGTTAAATGTGCAAGATATAGCAAATCAATACATTTGTGATAAATGCCAAATGAATACCAATTGCTCCAAAGATGTAAAAACTAGAAGAGTGGGAACAGCATTTTGCGTTCCTTTGCTTGGAATCAAGAAAGCTGTAAGTCTATCAAATTGTGTACTGTTTTGATGACTGAACTGGCAGGAATAATGATGGCATTAAATTGGCTCATAGATGTGTGTTCAGCTGCCGTGGTCATCCTGTCTGATACCCAATCAGGACTACTGGTGGTCAGAAATGGCACTTCAGATAGCAGAAATTACGTATTAATGAAATATTTCTGTTAACAACAGAATTGACACAGTTGGGAGTAATCATAGTAACAGCTTGGATCCTAGCGCATGTAGAGGTAGTGGGCAATGAGCTGACAGACAAAGTGGCAAAAAATGCTGTCAAACACGACCAAGTTGATTTAGAGATCCCTTTAAGTAAACTGGAGTTTAAAATGTTTAATTAAAAATGAATTGAGAGAGAAATGGCAGGAAATATGGACAAAAGAAATGAGGGGAGGGGAAATATTCTGGGAAATATGCCCAAGAGTAAAAAATGCTGATATATTGCAAGGCCCTGAGAGAGAGAATGAAGTGGCTCTATTTAGACTTTCAATTGGCCATTGTGGCTTAAATAGTAATTTGTTTCTAAGAAACAAACATAAAGGTTGATGATATGGGATGTTCAAGGTCCAGGAAACAGTTGATCATCTCCTTTGGGCATGCAAAGAGTATACCATTAAAAGGGGATATTTATATGAAAAACGTATTGGCCTTAAAGTATCAAAATTTTCACTGCAATGCCAAGTAAGAGCATCAGGAAAACGGGGCCCTATAAAAATAAGCAATATTGCAGTGCTTTAAGAATACTGGGAAAGGTGAAAGGCTTTAATTCTTGAATTATCTATGGTGTCCAGTGCTTGGCAGTCATAGACTCAGCAAGTGAGTCTGCTTTGCCATAAAACACAAAAAGAAGAAGAGTAAGGGGAGGTCAGACTCCAGGTAAGAAGCCCTGTGCATCTCTGCTGGATAGAGAGCAGAAAGATAGACCCTCAAGGAGAAGGGCTAGACCCAGCCACACACTGGAGTGAAGACTCTTTGTTTTAAATTTTGGCAAATACATTGTAAACCCTCTGTGACCACTCAGCTATCATAGGAACGATTGGTTAGGCATTTGAAGGCTGCAAGACTATTACATGGCAGCAGCAAATGGGAGCTCTAGAAGAACATGGGTGGGGGGAACTGTCAAAGAAGAACACCCTGAAAAACAGGCAGAATACACATAGGGTGAGATTATTGATGGCATTTAGGGGCCTAACTCCCATTGATTCAACAGTCTGCAGAGCCTAGAACAATAGAGTCAGTAGCCACGTTAATGCTCGTGAGCTGAATTTTGTTCCCTGACAGATGATAAAAATCCATTTTGTATAGAATGAAACTAGCTAATTACATTAGATGGGTTTTTTTATAAGCAATATATATAAACTCTTATTCTTCAAGGCATAAGCTAAATGAAAGGGGTAGGAAGAAATTCCCTCCATAGCCAGTTGTAAAAAGGTATTTGGGGAATTTTTTTTTTAATCTATTTAAACTTTAAAGCAACAGGAAGAGATTGAAGACCTGTACTACAGTGATAATCATAAATGTCAAGAGGCACGCTTATGACCCATTGGCATGATGTAGATTTGATAACTTAATTGTAGGATCTGGCAGTAGAAAGAGATGGGCTGAGAGGGTGAAAGCCCTTATGCAAACAAAAATATTCATCTGTGGAACTGAGAAAACGCAGAAAGCTACCACCACGGTACATTGCTTTTCCATAAATATCCTCATTTTTAAAGTTATTCCCTCTTATTCTTACAATCTCATTGATGATTGTATCCATCTAGGCCACAAATTCAAGGTGTACTGGTTTCTGACTTGAATAGTCAGATGCAGTTAATAATGGTTCATAATATGTTTTCTGTGGTAACTATTAAAAATAGTCTAAATTCTCTGTGGTTTCTATGGAAAATATCTTATAATTTCTTGGATTTCCACAGAAACCACACTTATTTCTTCCATCAGAACCATGGAAGATCTTCCATGAAAAGTACAGACATACTTTTCATATATGTTTAAATCATTTTTTTAAAAGAAACCAAATACGTCATTTCTGAGAAGACACTGGACAATCTTCCTTGAAAAAAGTTTCAGATTGAAGGTTAGTTTGCAAGTTAGTTTTCACTGCTTTTCATTAATCATTTTAGAAAGTACATTCTGATTACTACTCTGCTATTGTTACAAATAATGCCTATGATTTCTGTAGATGAAAGAAAAGAAAAAAGTCTCTTTTTCAATGTATTCACTTTGTGAATTTGACAACACTTACTGCAGTCATTTATAGTTTTTTTCCATATTCAGGCCTGATCCTGCCAAGACATGCTTAATTTTACACATACAAGACTCCATTGACTTCAAGGTTAAGGTTAAGCATGTACATGAGTTTTTGCATAATCAGGGCCTTTGTTGGTAAATTTGACCTGTACTGTGCAGCTCTTCACTGCAACAGGGGAGATAAAAACACTTTAAAACAGGAAAAATAGAGTGTAAAATCACAAAACTTGTTAGAGAAATTTATGGGCAAATGTATTACCTGAAACTACTTCAAACTCTTTTTTTATTTTTATTTTTTAATTACTAGCTTTCAAGTTGACAGTTTCCCTTTAATATAATGTAGTCATCATCCCTACAGCCTGTGGAAACGGCTCTGGAATTCTATAAAAATCATGGCAATTTTAGGTATGGGACAAAAAACATATTTTAGCAAATATATAAAGAATGAAATGATGTCAACAGAAGATATTTGTATCTTTCCCAGCCTCGGCATGGCTCCGCTCCTGACTGTTGGCCCTGCCCCCACCTCCAGCCTCAGCCTCTGGCCATAGCTCAGTTCCCAGGGCACAGCCCTCTTACCACTGTTCGCGTCCAACCTCCCCCACCCCCCGAGCCACATCCCTGCTCTTGGCCTGCCTCCGGGGAGGGGACGGGGGGGTACAGACAGGAGGGGGGCACAACCCTCAAAAGTTTGGGGACCATTGCTTTAAGTACTCAGGACTACAAACAAGTTTTTGGGAGAACTAGGAAGGGGCTGAGGATGAGTTGCCTGCAGGGCCTTCCATGCTGTGAGGAGCTGGGACCTGCCACACAGGGGAAATATACAGAGGACCAAACAAGCTATAATATTTGTCCATTACTGATATTAAAACTAAATGGGGAGAATAACAACAATCCATTATAACTGGTGCTCAATGGCAAAAAGCAGGGATAAAATTTATATATTTTATTTACTAGTTTTTACAGAGCCTGTTGCTGAGGCAGCTAAGCATTGAATTTAAACACAAATCAGGTATGCCGTTAGCAAAAACAAAAACAGTCAATCAACTGTTCAACAAAATAAATGTCTCTTGCATGTGCCCTGAAGGTCATTAGATTCTGGCTCTGATGGTCTGCCAAAAAGGGTAATTTGCAGAGGGAGCAGAGCCTCAACAGAAAAACTGCACTGGTCATGTAGTAGTGAAACTTAGGAACTAGTTGCAAGAGTCTCTCAATGGATCTTAACTGCCTTTTACAAGGCAAATGTTTCCTCAGACTAACTCTCCTTTGTCTTTTTCTGGGTTGAAACATAACCAGTTTACTGTAATTTAGATCCTTCTCTATCAGACACCCAGGGGAGAGATTATGTGTTGTCTCTCTAATAGGAGAAGGAGGAGGGGGATGTAAGGTGACTTTGAGCCACCTTTATTCTGTCCTGATTGTAGGTTGTTCTGGGGCCAGAGAGGTCCCTGGCATAATTTAGACAGTCCCGGGGGCCTGACTAAATTCTGGCTGCCTTCTGAGGCTGTTATATGGATTGCAGCACTGCCTGATGGATTGCAGCACTGCCTGGAATCTCTACAGCATCCAACCTCCCACCGCAACACAATCTTCCTGCCCCTAATTACCCCGCCCCCCAGCAAACCTCTACACCATGGCTCACAAAGGGATCCGCAGAATTCTGCATCAGCTGGAACCAGGGCTTTTGGGACCTATTTACATCACTCTGACCCTTTTATCTGACATAAAGCAGCCAGGGGGGTTGAGGATCTCATCCCTGGAGATTGAGACTGGAGAATACGGGTTCTGTGAACATAGAATCAACAATAATCAGCAAATAGGTGATGCTGCAGCCAAAAATATCTAATTTTTTTCACCTAGAGGCTTCTTATAAACACAGGAAGGGTGATAGCAAAACCCTGGGACCCCCACAATCAGAGGATATAGAGAAAGAAGAAATGTATAGCAGTACCCTCTGGTACTTCTTGGAGAGAAAGAGAAGCTAGTGAAGATCAACTCCAAGTTCTTCTGAAAGATTTTGCAGATGAATAAACTTTGGCTAATAGTATCAAGAGAAGCTGAAAGAATAGATTCTACATTAACTCCTTACCCTTTTCCAGTGCTAGAAGAAAATCAATACAATTCTAATTCCATGCTGTAGTCTAAACACATTATTAATAGAAATCAGTGGAATCCCCCAACACCTTTTCAATTACCTTCTCTTTAAAAAAGAGAGTTTCAAGACATGATAGTAAATAATGGTAAGTTTGTTACTGTCTACAGATAATTTATTGAAGAAGAGCCTAATTACTATTAAGTTCATTCGGCTTGTCTTTTTAAAGAGAAACATTAACAAAACTCATCAAAAATGGGTCTAATGGGTCTCTACATTTGCTTTAGTTAATCTATCAGGCTGGCTCTGTATCTATCAGGACCCAATTACTACATTATTTGAATGTCTCACAAACATTAATTAGTATATCCTAACACCACCTGGATAGATGATAAGTACATAGGGTATTGGACACCTGTCAAAAAGGGATAATACTGTCTGAGATGTGAAAGAAAGAAATTAAGTGATTTGTCCATGTCACACCAGAAGTCTGACAAAGCTGAGAACTGAAACTACAGCTGGTGAGGAATTTTTCAAAGAAACACGTTTTTGCTGAAAAATGCCAATTCAGCTAAACTAAAATTGTTGATGGGAAAGGATCAGTTTTAACGAACTTTCCAACTCAAAAAAGAAAATGGTAAAAAGAGTTCAAACTTGTTAAATGTTCCATTTTGATATTTTCTAAACCAAGTTGTGGTCTTTAGTTCAAAATGACTTTTATTTAAAAAATTATCTTAATTTATACTAAAAATGGTTAAAAAAAGAATAAAGGTCAAAATGTAAACAAACTATTTCAAATTTATTGAAATAACTGTTTTGACAGATCTGAACTGAACTTTTCTGGGTTGTCAGTTTGTGAACATTTTCAAGATTTAGACTTTTTTTCCGATTCAGGACAGGAAAAAAACTCAAACTCTTGCATAATAAGAAAACTGTTTCCCACTCATCCCTATTTGGAATCATTCATCTTAATACATCTCCAGTGCCTTAATCATGGGATCATCATTGTGCCTTAGCTATAAAGGACATAGGACACATCTCAAATGTGTTTACTCACAACTTCCTGTGTACACTACAGCCTACATTATTATTAACACTGGTAGAATTGCAATGATGGTGAATTATAGCTCCTTAATATGGCAGCGGATGTAGCCATGGTGTGTTCTCACAGAAATAGTAAACTTGATTTGAATGCAAACACATGAAATGTCAGTAGAACATCAAATTTTGCTACTAAGATTTTTTTTCAAAATAGAATAATAGATATTAGTGTACTTTTGAAGACAGCATACACTGGGACTGTCATCACAGGGGGGGGAAGCTAGATACACAAAGAACCACTACCTGCTGATTTATTACGTTCTTCCTATGCATAAATCAGGATTGAAAAACTGTGATTGTAACCATCAAACCTTTCTAAAAACAATGTAATCAAAGACATAAGTCTTCACTAAATCCAACTTAAAAAAAAAAAAAAAAAACGGTGTGTCTAGGCCTAGCTGGTTTTGAAATACAAAGCCCTCTCCTCCTCCCCCTTCCACCCCCAAGTTAGAACAGGGTGGGTTTTTTTTAAGTGAAATGCCTCTGCTTTTTCAATTGATCATCTCTAATGGACAACTTATCCATTACTTCCTTCCTCATCCATCTCCCCACCCTCCACAAATTTTCAAAGAAAATTATCCTGTTGTAGAGAAGCACACATGAGAAATTTCAAGAAGACTGAGTTTGTGTGAAATCAGGGGTAGCAAAGTCAAAATCAGCTGTATAAACTTGACACAAGCAAAATTTTAGAGGAATTACTATCTATTAATAATTTTGAAACAGCTTTTGTACTGCCCCAGGATAACATGTGAAACTGAATAGGTTTTCTACTAGACCGTAATTAATTTCACTCTGTCACCAGCACCTATAGAATAAATTAAAAGTGCACAAAAGCAGTTGTATTTAAATAATATGTTTCTATAGTAATCCTGTAGTTTGCCACTTTCTTCACTGATCAGATCACAGTACATTAAAAATGTGGGAGCAGAGAGAAAACAGATCTTTGGATACTTTGGATATCATGCTTGAAACTTAAAATATATATATTTCTGTGGATTTAGCAGTTCAGAAAAGTTAAAGCAGCCTAGAAGTTTTATTTATGAGGCTGGCTGATAAGGAGAAAGCATGTTGACTGGTGTATTATTATTTAGTAAACACTGACTATATGTTTGGCACTGTGCACAGAGAAGAGTCAAGCCATGCCCCATAGAGCTTACACACAAATATATTTTTAATCTTGAAAATAGTATAGATTTTAGGTATAGACTCTAAAATTATTTAATGCTTTTGTATTAAACTAAGTTCAGATACTTATCTGGGTGGTACAATTTAGAGAATTTAGTCTTTGGAATGCAAAATACACAAATCTTCCTACATAAAACTTTCAAAAATAAAACAGAACAATCCTTGTTCTGTTCTAGAACATACCAAATTTTTATACTGAGTAATGAATGACCATAGGCAGAAACAGATGTCAATGCCTAAGCTCAGTTTTTTAAAAATATATAAAATTAGTTATTCATTAATTGTAACTGTCCAGAATTTTGATATAAGAAATCTATGAGGAATTTGCAGTGATTTAAATTGCACTCTTTAATCTCAGTCAAAATGTCAAAGGTAGTGCTGTGCATTTTATATTATTTTGAGGACTTGATTACTGGCTTATTAATAATTGTATCACCCATCTGGAAATAAATTCATTTGACATTTAGCTTCAGTTTGTTTGCTTATAAGCTGTGGGTAGACTTTTTGGTAGTCATGTTCCAACCTAGGGGGACAATGCTTTGATCTTTTAAGCCCTGCCTATGCTGTGCCAAGAACTAGGTTTGAATTGGTTTAAGACACGAGAGGGTAGAGCACAAATGCTAGGGTAGAACAGAAATTCTAAACATGGTTTGGAACTATCTATGTTGGCTGCCTAACCAAAACAAGTTAGCCTGAGCTGCTTTAACACCTTGTTTCAAACTTGTTCAACAAACTGAGACTGAACCCCAATGTGGACTGAGCCTAAAGCCCCATTGAAACTACAGATACACACCAGTGGATCTGGCTAGCACACAGTTCCATTTTGGAGTGTACCTTGGCGTGGTTACAAAACATAGTTAAGATCTCTCCTACAGTACAAAAGTTAATATGTTGTAACTGGGTCTGGGTTAGCCATGGACCCCTGTCACAACTGTGTTTATAATGTAGATTGGACCTAAATTATTAAAGAAACTTCTCAAATTGATTACAGACAAAGTAATTTGTATTAATTTCACTATACAATACAATATTACCAAAGCATCTCTGTTTTGTACGCAATAAGATAAACAATAAAAACCACATTTATTTTATTTCCCTTTTACACTGTAACTTCCTCTTACTATTGGTACTAGTCTATATGAGCAAGAATGAATATTCTGACAAAGAGGAATTTCTTTACTGGTTTTCTTTAAAATATTATTTAAAATATTATTTGGCAGCTTATAAACATTAATAAAGTTACTATAATGAGTTAATATACCCATTGTCCAGAAGTATTTCCAGAATATTGTAACAAACTGTAATTACTTAGAACTACACTGTTGTCACTGTGCTGGTCATTGTGGCCATTCAGAACTTCACAGAGATGGTGGTCATATCGTAAAACTCAGCTACTCGGTACTCCAAAACCACTGGCCTATAACATTTGAACTAAAGGGGAAATTCCTTTAGATAGTAGTAGTCATTTTCCTATGATGAAGAACTGAACACTTTGGATTCATCCAGCGGAGCAGTAGTACACATACACACTAGCCTGTCCATTAAAATATAAAGGGCTAGAGAAAAATACTTGTATAAATTAAAATAACACCAAAAAGGCAAGGAGAGTGATAGAGTAACTTTGGTCATTTCTACAGATTTTTATGTAACCATTTAACAGCCTTTTCAGTAATAAATAAAGCAAAACAAATACTAAAAAGAATTCACCGTGATAATATATTATATGACAGATACACTCTATGAGATGGGTGGGAAAATATCACTTAAAGAAACACAGTTGGTAACAAACACAGTTGGTAACATGAACAAACTAAGGAAAAATACACATTTTACAATGGTAGCGACATATTTTTCTCAGCTGTTAGTGCTTTTTAACAAAGAACTTATTTTTATAAAAAGAAAGAAATAGTGATATGAGAAAACCGAAGTGAGCTCTAGGCTTATGGGACACCACAAAGTGTTTGGTATGTCACTTCCCTATACTTCAATTTTGTTCAGTCTGTGCAGGAACCTCAAAGGGGTGGGTACTGCTATTTCAGTTAATAAAATAATACATAAATTCATTAGATAAATTCATACTTCTATGGAAATGATTTTCACAAGGAAACACATTTTATGGATGGCTTTATTCTATTTTACATGAAGCATGGTATTTTGTTAACTTCCTTCCTTTTTCCACAAAGTATTATATCCTGAGTTTCCTATAATTCAAAGGCTAAGATTTTTTAAATGGCCTCTAAAGTTACACATGCATCCTATTATGGTGCATGTGCACACTTTTACACACATTATAAGGTGTGTGATGGAGTGTACGAGCCCCACACTGGTTTAAAGAACAGCTCTGGGCCCAGAAGGCACTGCTCAGTCTCACCTGCAGGGCATGCTGACATTGAAGGCTGGGTTCAAAAGGGAGCAGCTCAGCTTAGTCTGGATGGACAAAGCCAGTGAGCAGTTGTGTGCTGCAAGCTCCTGCAGAGAAGCCGCCAGGGCTCTGCGCAGCTGAGACCAGGCCCCCCCACTGACAAACCTCCGTAGGCCCTTCCTGACAAAGGAAGACCTTCCAGAGCGTGATCAGAGAGAACTCCAGGGGGAATCAAGAAACAGACCGTTGTCACAGATAGAGGAACCAAAGCCGGGGTAGGAAGTAGCCCAAGGAACTGGCATCGCACCTGCCTCTAAGCCATGTATTTGGGCTATTATTCGCAGGGTCCTGGGCTGGAGCCTGGTGGAGCAGAGAGGGCCCAGGTTTCCCTACCCCAGCCACTGACTCTCACCACTGGATGGTGCTGTCAGGCTTGGACTTCAACCCCCTGACAAGGTGTAACTATTTAGACTCAAGCATTTGGAACTTAAGCATGTGCTTAAGTATTATTGCTTAAAAGGGATGTACTTTAATGCTTTAACACTTTGCTAAATTGAGGCCTTAGGTTAGGGCTTGTGGTAACATGAGTCTTATGCTATTTGGTGTTTTTTCTAAAAAACAAGCTCACAAAGACAGGTTATTACATGAGAATCTCAGCTTTCATTTTTTTTTAAAGTATGTTTTTAGTTCAGATTACAGATATTAGCTGGAAATAGTGACATCCCTCCACCCCCCACCCTCCCCCGAAGGCTCAAAAACCGTTAGCAAGCTAAAAGAACCCAAATGGATTATTTTGTTAAAATCTCATGATTTTTGAATGTTTGGGTTTGGTAATACTAAGGTACAGAAAACAGACACCTCAGGACCCAAATGGGGTCCTCAGTATTATGGTTCCTGCCACAATCCAGTTTCACTTATAAAAACAGGCAATGCCTGACTGAGAAATGGGAACTTAGGACCAGAGGAATAGCTCTCTCATGTGCAGAACATTGCAATCAACTGTAGCAGCTGGAGCCCCTCTACTAGGAACAGATATAACAAGGTAAACTGAGCAGAAAGCAGCTCTTTTTTTTTTTATAGAGGAAATGTGTCTCTGTTCTCTGGGTGAGAGGATTTTCTAGCTGTATATTTTTATTTGTGATTTGTTGTGAAGCTCGTCTTTTTGAGCATGCACCCCCAAAGAGCTGAGGACCTTTCTGAAGAGAATTCTAGTGGGTGTAGACTCTGAAAACAATGTGACCTCTTTAACAGAACAGTCTGCCCCCACCCCCGCATCCACCTCTTTTCTCCTTCTCCAACAGGTCTCCTGGTATTTGTGAATGAAGTTTGGGAACCACACCCTAAGAGTCACAGTCTAGCCCTGTGACTATGGTATGTCTTCATTGCTTGCTAATTACAGGTTAAGTAGTTGCAGAATATTAACACGCGGTAGCCTAACCCACTACAGCACAGTTGTATTATTGACATCAGGACACTGATGTCATGCCCCTTGTCCACACTGGTGCTGTAGCTGGTCGTGATTATATCATTATCAGTAGAACTGGAGTCAGAGGGCCATGTTCACTGGAGGGACTGCTAGTGATGGGGCACCAGGAAAACAGGGAACATGGGGAGTTAGACTGAAAGCAACTCAGCCGTATGAACAGAACAGTGCACAGGGTTTAATAAAATTCCACTTGTTCGACTTAACCTGCATTCAGCTTCACTCTGCAATAATGAAACATGGTGACCACATCTGAGCTGTGAGTTCTCTAAAGTGCAGCAGCTGGCAGTGTGAGCCATGGAACTTGGTCTGAAGCACCTGGAGCCCTGGATTTTGTAGACACAAACCTAACCCAGTGGAAGGAGGAATTTGAGCACATACCAGGCCAGACGACATATGGAAGGACGACAACAGCAGGACAGTAAAACTGTTATTTTACATGATTGGTGTTCAAGGCAGAGAGGTCTGTGCTCCTTTGAAGCTCACCACAGCCTCAAACCTCACAGCAGTCCCAGGGACCTATTGGTCCCCAAAGCAGAATGAAACTGTGGAGCAACACTGGTTTTTCACTAGAGACCAATCTGAAGGGAAGAGGATAGACCCATATATTACTACCTTATGCATACTGGCTGCTATGTGTAATTCTGGGGACTTGACAAGACTCCCTGATTCAAGACATAATAGTCTGCAGTACTTAGGATCTCCACCTGTGAGAGCAACTGCTCCAGGAAGGCAAATCTCACATTAGACAGATGCTTAGATATGGAGCATGCAGCGGAAGCCTAAAAAGAAAGAATAAAAGCCCTAGGAGGCCCAACATCTCCAGAAGTACATGTAATGAGACAAGAGCAAAGGAGAGCAGGTGGCCATGGTTCTATACACATAGTGAGATTTACTTATTGTGGGAGACACCAAGAGCAGGTAAAGGAGAAGTGCCTCACACTAGGACAGCATTGCAAGGAATGTGGCAAGTTGAACCATTTTAGCAGTGTGTACGAGAGCAGAAGAATCTCACAGAAAGATTCCTTCAGACTTGTACAAAAGGAGAGTGGCAGACAACGATGATGATGATATCATAACTCTTTCCTTGAGTCCAAGAGCATAGCGGGTTCAGGCTATTGGGGCAGAAAAGCAACAAGGGACAATACCAACATTGATATATGCAACAATGGTAATAGGGTAATGGCATGTGCAATTTCAGCTGGATAGCGGGGCCTCCTTGGGGTGAATTGGACTCTAACACATCCATTGCAAAGAGCGGTCACAATCTAATTATGTACAATGAATGCATAATGCAGCCTATAGGCATATGTGACCATCTAGTAACTAACCTGAAATTTAGCAGACTGTAACAACTGAAATTTGTGGTAGTGGATAGTAAGAACCATGCACACCTCTTGGGGAATACAGGCATACAAGTCATGGGTCTGGTCAGGTTGCAGCATCAAAATTTTATAGTTGCAGTTCAAGAAGCAAAAGAAAGAGTCCCTTTTACACCCTAATACTTAGTCTGCCTTGAGTGCAGGGGACTGGACTAGAAGTCTTCTTGAGGTCCCTTCCAGTCCTACGTTTCTATGATTCTATGGACAGTGGAGATCATTTTAAAAGCATATGGGGATGTTTTCAAAGCAAATAGACTTGAAGGAAAGCTATGGCTGGAAGTAGACACCACAGTGGAAGCTGTGGGCTTACCATGAAGGAAAATTACAGTAGCACCATGTAATCCAGCATGCAAGGAGCTTGAAAGTCTGCAGAGCAGAGTCATCATAGCGCCTGTAGAGGCCAGTACAGCCTGAGTAAGCAGCATGGGGGTGGTAAAGAAGCCATCAGAGAAATTATGCATCTGCATAGATCCAAATCCACTGAACTGGGCATTGAAAAGGTCACTGTCCACTCTTACAATGGATGACATCATGCCAGAACTTTCCAAAGCCAAAATGTGTAGGGTCTGTGATGTGAGGAACAGGTTTGTTACTAGAGAGTCCAGCATGACGACAACCTTTGCAACACCAATGGTCACTACAGATGGCTGAGTGTGCTGAGGGGCATCAGTCCATCACCAAAGATGTTCCAAAGAAGACTCATCCAAGTGCTGGAAGGACTGCCTGAGGTGAAAATTGCAGATGATATCCTCATTGTAGTTCATTCTGTACTGATACAGAAGATGAACTGGACCAGGACAGACAACTACAAGCTTTCCTACACCAATGCAGGGTCAAGAACATAAAACTCAATCCAGAAAAAATGCCAGTCAAACAGCGTGAGGTGACATACGCTGGACATCTGCTAACAGCACAGGGACTGAAAGCAGATCCCAACAAGATCAAGGCAGTCAGAAACGCCAACTCTAGAGATGCGAAAGGGGTACAGTGCTTCATAGGAATGATAAATTTTCTGTCCAAGTGCTGTCCACACCTGGCTGCAATAGCAGAACCCATACGTCCGCTCACAAAAGAGGATGTTGAGTCAGACTGGGCAAGTCCCCAACAGCAATCATTTGACATGCTGAAACAAAGAATAACGGATTTCCCTGTCCTGAAGTACTACCAGCCAGGAGAGCTACTGACACTTGGTGTAATGCATCAGAGAATGAACAGGGGAGTAGTTCTTTTGCAGGAGCAACTTGTTGCTTATGCCAGCAGAACCCTGTCAGGCCTGGTCTACACCGGCAGAGTGGGGCGGGGGGAGGGCAAGCTAAATCGGTCTAAGTTACACTACTTCAGCTATGAAAATAGCATAGCTGAAGTCAACGTACTTAGAGCTATTTACTGCAGTGTTTTCACTGCAGTGGGTCGACTGCTGACACTCCCCCATCGACTCCGCCTACGCTTCTCGCTCTGGTGGAGGACCGGAGTCAACAGGAGAGTGCTCGGCAGTCGATTTATTGCATCTTCACTAGACACGATAAATCGACCCCCTGCTGGATCGATCGCTCCAGAGGTAAATGTAGACATGCCCTCGGAGACTGAAAAAGAGCTTCTGGCAGTGGTATTTGGAGTGGAGCAATTCCATCAGTATACCTGTGGACATCCCATAATACTGCAGTCAAACCACAACTCGAGAAAAACATGGCAAAGCCCCTTCTTAGTGCTCCAAAGAGATTGCCGTGCATGTTGATACAATTCCAGGACTACCAGGTAGAGATCAGAAATTGTCTAGGATGACTATTGGTGTTAGCTGATACCCTGAATAGGACTTGTATACCTTTCCCCCAGTTCTCTGATAGTGGGTATCCGGACGCTGAATCCATTAACGTGCTGCACTGTCTCTGTCTTCCCATTTCAAGAATAAAGCTGATGGAAATTAAAGATGCTATGGAAAAGGACAACCAACTACAGGCAGCCAAGACAGCAATGCTAGCAGGGTGTCCAGAAGACAAAAACCAAGTACCGGGTAGAAACAGAACCATATTTTCAAATCAAACATGAGCTGTGTGTACAGGATGCAATTATATTTTGAGGACAGAAAGCTGTTCTCCCCACCTGATTACATAAACACGTCATGCAAAAAAATATATGCCTCACACATGGGCATTAACAGCTGTCTTAGACCGGCTTGAGAGTGTGTCTACTGGCTGGGAATGAATACACAATTCTGTTCCTTCATAGGAGGGGGTGACACCTGCCAATCCTGTCATAATTACCAACAGAAAGAGATTGTTACCACATGAGCCCTCCATTGGAAAAGGAGGGAGCAGACTTAAAGGAAAAGCAGTGTTTGATTACTATTCAGATTTTTGGGAGGTCAACACCCTGCTTGATACAAGAAGCAAGTCAGTGATTCCCAAACTGAAGGCCTACTTTGTGAAGTATGGCATTCCAGACACTGTATGCACCAACAACAGACCCCAATTTGCATCAGAAGAATTCAAGGAATTTGCTCACAAATGGGAGTTTGACCACCACACCTTCTCCACAGCATACCCAGAGAGTAATGGTAATGTGGAATCAGCTGTGAAAACAGCTAAGAGACTCTTACACAAGGCTGTTTCTTCTAGTTCAGGTGCCTTGCTAGTATTTTTGGCACACAAAAATACCCTCTGAAAGGGGTGCCAAAATAGTCCAGCGCAGGCGCTGATAGGGCAAAGTACCCAAAGCCTGCTACTAATGAGGAGAGACCTGTTGCAGCCAGAAGGATGGAGACACCACTGAGAGGACATAGCTAACAATCAGAGAAAGCAGGCAAGGACCTACTGGCCCTGGAGACAGGCACTCCTGTGAGTATCCAGCCATCAGAGAGGCAGTAAGAGTGGACTAAAGGAGTTGTGAGGGGTGCAGTAGCACACACGTCACACAAGATGACTACACAAGAGGGACAAGTGACCTGAAGGAACAGAAGGCCCTTATGAGCCTACAGAGATCATCACAAAATGGAGAGACAGAGAACCATCTGGAAGCCAACCTCACAGGTAGAGAGGAGACTCCACCCAGAGAGAGTTTGTTAGACTCAGAGAGAAATGACAGAGATAGGTCACACCATGTGTGGTCACATGTTGAGGAGACCAAACTATCTCCAAGACTTTGTAACCCGCTGAGTCTGTGGTAAAGACGAGACTCCAACTTGGCTATGTGCTAGCATCCTCTGGCAGAAGGGATAGAGGATAGGGTCTGGACGTCAACTATTTATTTGTAATGTTTATGTTAAAACTTTTGTAAAATAGGGGAAATGTATCATGATCAGTGGAACTGGAGTCAGAGGGCCAGTGTCCCTGGAAGGGCTGTTATTGATGGAACACCAGGAAAATAGGGAATTTGAGGAAATGGGCTGGAAGCAACTCAGCCATAACTACAGAGCAGGGCAAAGGGTTTAATAAAGTTCCACTTTTTCAACTTTACTTGTATTCAGCTTTATCCATAGCTGTATTGCTTGCTATTGTTTCATTAGCAATCTGGGTCTGTATCTCATGATTCATAGAGCCACAACTCACTGCGTCACTGTATGCTCACATTTGTAGGGTGTTGTGGGACAACCTGTCGGCCCACTCTGGGGATTGTGGGAGGAAATTACCTAAACCCAGGGAATTCATTTTGTGGAAGGACTCAGACTATGCTGTTACATACTGAAGGTATGGATCCCGTTCACCCTAATAACCAAGATCAATAGCTGCTGCTTTTTATGGATTCAATTTTTTTTTTTTTTTTTGGCATGCCTCTGCAGAAGCTGCTGCTAAGAGACAGTGATGGGTGTTTCCAAGGCTGCTTTTGACTCAGAGAAGACATAGAGGCAGCGGTTTGCAGTTACAAACAGACACCCAACAACAGAATGGGAAAATGTGGACATGGAGGCATGGATTGAGCTGATGCTGTTTTTCATGTCAGACACCCTCTACACAGACTGCCACTTCTGGACCAGCACCACAAGCACACACTGGTGAAACTACATGGTGATGGAAATGAGGAATGACTAGTTGTGGGCCCAGAACTTTAGTACGAGAAAAGCCACATTCCCGCAGTTTTGCAAGGAGCTTTCCCTGGCTTTAAGTGCATGGGTAGATGGCTAGATGGAATAAGTGCCCAAGAGCCTTAGGGAAAGGGATTGGAAGACCATCATATATATTGATTGTTGTGATTGGCCATGGCTTCATGTTTTCTCTGCAGTTATTTCAAGCTAGCAATATGTGGGATAAGTGAACTCAGGGTCTGCTGTGTACCTCAGACTGTGGTGCCATGTAGCACAGATAAAGGCAAAATTAAGTGAAGACAAAGCCTTAGGCACTAGTTTGAACAAAGGATGGTGTGTGTAAACTGCAACGGGCCCAGGAGCCATTGTGACTTGGAGGAACCTTTAAGTCACAATTCTTTCTCTGTATTCTCTAGAGCAGCAGTTCTCAAACTGTGGGTCAGGAGCTCAAAGTGGGTCGTGACCCCATTTTAATGGGATCGCCAGGGCTGGTGTTGCTGGGGCCCTGGGCAGCCTAAAGCTGAAGCCCGAATCCCACTGCCTGGGCTAGGCTGGGGGGAGCTCAGGCTTCGGCCTTGGGTGGCAGGGCTCAGGTTACAGGCCCCCTGCCATGGACGGCAGGGCTCAGGCTTGGGATTTGGCCTCTTCTCCTGGGGCAGCGGGGCTCAGGCTTCTGTCCCCCCTCTTGGGGTCGTATAGTAATTTTTGTTGTCAGAAGGGGGTTGCGGTGCAATGAAGTTTGAGAACCCTTGCTCTAGAAGGGGTGGGTAGTAGTTTGCATTAGGTCTGTACCAGAGCATATCGTGACACCCTGCTTCTGGCTCAGTTGTATGGATAGCAAATAGGAGGGGTCAAGTCAAGGCACTGCCCATTCCCTGTTCACCTACTTTGGGGAAAGATTAAGCAGGTGCTCAGACCCCAAGGTCCAGGTCCCCACAACTGGAGCATAAGGGCATGGTTCTTACTTCCCCTGCTTGGTATGTAGTAACTCATGATCTAGCCTATAATTATCTTACCTGCATGTAAACATAGGTTACTGCATATACTAAATTGCAGTATTGCCAGCTCAAAAAATCAAGGAAGTGGGTTCAAAATCAGGAGATTTTTAAAATAACAAATTGTGGTTTAATTTCATTTGCCTTACAGTTTTTCTGGTTTTAGGGTTCACATTCAAATTGTGGTTTAATTTCATTTGCCTTACAGTTTTTCTGGTTTTAGGGTTCACATTCAAATTGTGGTTTAATTTCATTTGCCTTACAGTTTTTCTGGTTTTAGGGTTCACATTTTTTTCAGCCTCTTCTCCACAACCATGAGGCCTAGAAACTCTTTTTATAAAAGCTGAGATTTTATGTACTTGCATGTCTCCAGGAGCTGGATCTTTAAGAAAAACACAAAATATCATGTGATTTGCAATAAAAAGCTATACTATCGAAAGATGATGAAGCATCCATGAGCAACAGTCTTTTTTGGAGACAGAGTTGATGAAATTATAGTTAAATGAATAAAAGTACAAAAAAATCATTAAGGTCTATTTCTAGAGAAAGAAGGAACAAGTTCCTCCTAGTCTGAGTTCAGCTCACAGCTCACTCTACAGATCCTCCTGAAGTTAATGGAAAAAAATCTTTACAGATTTCAGTGGAAACAGATTCGGGACCTGAGTTTTTCCATCAGATTAGTTAGATGTCCCGCCTTAGGGAGTGTTTTTAAATAGCTGATAAACCAGACAATAAAAGAGAAAAATAAATAAGCATTCTTCTCAGGGCTAGGCAATGCAACCCACCCAAACACAGAATTTGTTTCTTTTTCAAATCTCTGTATGAAGCAGTCACCAGGGCAACTGAACCTCACAGTATTTTGACAGCCCCAGTGGTAAATGGAGAGAAGCCTTCAGCAGCCAGAGAAACTTGGAAGTAGGCAGGATGCAGTAATAATGAAACAGCACTTGTCTTCAGCTGTGACTTCCCCTTCACCTTTTTTCCCTAGACTTATCTTCCCAACTAAGCAAGGCCAGAGTGCAGCGGAGTAATTCTTCCTCCACTCCCAGTAAGCCTGAGTAGACAACCTTTTATTGCAGGGGTTTTCAAACTGGGGGTCGGGAGTCGTCAGGGGGTTGCAAGGTTATTACATGGGGGGTCGCGAGCTGTCAGCCTCTACCCCAAGCCCCGCTTTGCATCCAGTGGTGTTAAATATATAAAAAGGTGTTTTTAATTTATATTGGGGCAGGGGTCGCACTCAGAGGTTTGCTATGTGAAAGGGGTCACCAGTACAAAAGTCTGAGGACCACTGTTTTATTGCAAAAGTTTTATTTTTTTCCACAAACAGCTAAAATCACTGCTGCTCCCTCAGTTGTGTTGCATAATATTTAAAATATTATGGATTTCTTCAAGTCAGTTCAGGAAGGTACAGTAACTCCTCACTTAATGTTGTAGTTATGTTCCTGAAAAATGCGACTTTAAGTGAAACAATGTTTAGTGAATCCAATTTCCCCATAAGAATTAATGTAAATGGGGGGGGGGAGGGGTTTAGGTTCCAGGGAAATTTTTTTCACCAGACAAAAAACTATATATATATATATACACACACACACACAGTATACGTTTTAAACAAACAATTTAATACTGTTCACAGCAATGATGATTGTGAAGCTTGGTTGAGGTGGTGTAGTCAGAGGGTGGAAGAGGGTGGGGTATTTCCCAGAGAATGCCTTGCTGCTAAATGATGAACTAGCACTCGGCTGAACCCTCAAGGGTTAACACGTTGTTAATGTAGCCTCTCACACTCAACAAGGCAGCACAAATGGAGAGGGAGGGGAGACAGCATAGCAGACAGAGACAGACACACACCTTGTGTGTGGGAGAGAGAGAGAGAGAGAGATGCACACTGCCCCTTTAAGTAAGCTGACACATTCTTAAGTGCATTGTCTTTTTAAGTGGATCAGGAAGTTGAGACAGCAGCTGCTGCCCCACGCTCTCTCTGTCTCTCTCCCTCCGTGTCCCCACCCTGCTCTATATGGAGAAGGGATAAGCGGGAGACAGGAGCAGGGGGGAGGGGGACCCCTGACATTAGCCTCCCTCTTCCCCCCCAGTTCCCCATGCACAGCAAGCAGGAGGCACCTGGGAGCAACTCCAAGGCAGAGGGCAGGAGCAGCACATGGCAGTGGGAGAGACAGCTGAACTGCCCGGCAATTGATAGACTGCTGAGCGCCTGCTGCACAGGGAACTTAGGGGAGCGAGCAGCTGATAGGGGGGCTGCCAGTCCACCCTGGTTACAAGCCCCCACCAGCTAACTGCAATGGACTGCTCTTCCTGCAAGCAGTGGACAAAGCACGAGGCTGCCAAATAACATTTGAATGGAGCATTGCACAACTTTAAACGAGCATGTTCCCTAATTGATCAGCAATGTAACAACAAAACGTTAACTGGGATGACTTTAAGCGAGGAATTACTGTATTTCAGCTATGAACTGCAAACTAGATACCATCAGATTAGGCCTGAATAAAGACTGGGAGTGGTTGGGTCATTACAAAACCTAAACTTAATTTCCCCAATACTAATTTCTCCCTACTGTTACTCACACCTTCTTGTCAACTGTCTGTAATGGGCCACTCTCTTACCACTTCAAAAGTTATTTTTCCTCCCTTGGTATCGTGCTGTTAATTGATTTATCTCGTTAGACTGACCTCACACTTGGTAAAGCACCTCCATCCTTTCATGTATTTATACCTGCTCCTGTATTTTTTACTTCAGACATCTGATGAAGTGGGTTCTAGCAGATGATATATCAGCTTTGACAATGAAAATTTTATGTTGACTGAAAAAATATTGTCTACTGGAATGCTTTTTTCCCTTCATTTAATTGCTTTTATTGTCCTTAAAAATTGTTTTGCATGAACCAATATTAAAACCCATTTAATTTTTATTTGTATGATATAATAATATAATTTCACTGGGTAAATAATGTGATTTCACTGGGTAAAGGTCACAGAGATGTTAGATACTTCTGTCTCAGTTTTCCCCTATATTTTCCCTCTCCATGGTCCAATGTGGGCACCCACTTAAAGGCTTCCACTCCCAGCCATCATTGCTCCTGGGCAGGGTTTTAAGGCTGTCCAGCTCCCAGACTTAAACTGTGATATCCCCAGTAAACCAGACTGCCCAAAAGCCCAGCACCTATGCTTTGCTTTCTCTCCAAGGGCTATGATCAATGCATTGCTTGCAGTGGTAAGTTAAAATTAGTCTTATAAGTGACCCCAGTTGCAATTTTATCTATAGAGAGGCTACTGTATCTCCATAATACATTTGTGCTTTTGAATATGTAAAAGTCTACTTCTGGTACAGGTTGTAAGCTGGTGGGCTATCTCATCTGCCCAAGAAGAAACTAGTGCCATGCCATGCCCAAGTCCATTTCAGGCTCTTGCCTCATAGCACAGTTTACTGTTTAAACACATGAATTCATGAGTAACACAAAACAAAGTAACTCCCAGGACCAAAACACGCTACAACCCCAAAGACTTTGCCTTGCTCAGCTCTCCATCACTCAGGATAGCCTCCCTATTTCCCTCCTATTTCCAGGTTCTCTCTGGTTGAGCTGGGACCACTTCTTCATATGCCCTAGCAGGCAATCAAGACTCAGTCTACTGTACCCTTTCTAGCTTAGTCTCATAATCTTCTGTGCAAATTACCAGGCCCAAACACCTGTTTTTAAAGGCGTTCTGCCTCATATCAGGGCTGTCTGGGCCCAGACTTATCTCAGCCCTTAAAGGGGCAGACAGCCCTGTTACACAGGGCTGCACAAAATTTTACAACGGCAAGGGGATTGCAGTCTGGGGAAAGGACTGTACACCAAGGACAATGATAAATGGAAGCATAGACCTGTGGAGAAGCATCTAGTTGAGTATTACAACAGGTGTTGATTTTAGGTCTGGTCTTAATAACAGTTTCATTAATATTCTGGAAGTAGAGGTAAATAGTATATTAATTAAATTTATAAGTGGTAGTAAAGTGGGAACACAAGTGAGGGCAAAGAAAGAATACAAGAATACAAAAGAATACTAAAGAGATTAGATATATGAGCAGAAAATAACAAATGAGATTCAGCCTGGATAAATGCAAGCTAATACATCTACAGAAAAATAATTCAAAACAGAAATATTCAATGGAAAGCAGAAATATTGAAAGATCCCTAATGTAGCGGTGATAATGGATAGCAAATCATATGCAAGCTTCCAATCTGATATGGCCCAGAGAAGGCATTGCCGTTTTGACCTGCATACTTGGTGGCATTAGAACACAGATAAGGTGGCAATAGCCCTTTCCATATACTGGTGAGATTGCACCTGAAATACTATATTCTGTTCCACACCAATACCACAAAGATGTTGAAAACTCCGAAGGAATTCAGAGAAGAGCAAAAAATTGAGATACTGGAGGTATTTGCTTATGAGGAAAGATTAATAGTCAGAAGTATGTATAGCTTGCCTAAATGATGACCAGAGATTTGGGGTGGAAATATAACTATCTATAGGTATTTCAGCATATAAACACCATAAGAGGAGAAATGGTGACAGAAGAAAGTATAACCTGGAACAGTAGTGTGAAAATGCACAAAGGAAAATACTGAATATTAGGAAATAGTTTCTAGCAGTGAGACCTGTAAAGCTCCAAAATATTCTCCCAACAGATATGATAGTAGTCTCCAACACCTGAATAACTTAAAAGTAGACTGGCCAAAGCACTGAAGAAGAGCAGAGACTGTTTGTCACTGAATCTTGGGGGAGAGGGTTCCATGGCAGTTGAAGCCTGGAGTCAGAGAAAGAAGTAGGGAGTCAGTTGGGAGCATTACGACCAGCAAGTGATATATGAAGAAAGCTATTTCCAATAGAAACATGGGAGAGGTTGAGTATATCTATGACCCTGTAAATGATCTAGTTCTGCTCCTGTTGCTGCCCAAGAAAGCTTGCTCTTGAGTATCCTTCTGTTGTCACAATTCCTTATTTTAGTGTTTCCCTATTAGGGACAAAAGTTGTTAGATATAATGAGATTATTAGTAATTACTGGATTCAGATGTTGAAATCTGATACATCTTTGCTTCCTGAATAACCATAATACTTTGCAATGTTTTATTTTCTATAATCTCTCTAGGTTTTATTTTTATATTATGTCAGCAATCTATAAATTACATTTTTTTTCTTTTTTTTATAAATGGTAGCTAATACAGGGCCAGGGGCCTTTTTTTTTTTTTTTTTTTTTTTTTACATTTCTCTATCTGTGGTATTCATTCTGTGGACTTTTTATATAATATTTTATTCAGTTTTTGACAAATTTCTTCTCTTGTACCTGACTCATTTGACTTGTGTATTTTTTGTCTTTTGAAATACTGCACACTTGTGATCAAAATAATAATGTCAGTTCTCTTAACTGAAAATGTTTACTCCAAGGTCTCTGACTTCTGATTAAATATTAGGGCTTGTATTTCATCCTCATCCTCCTTGACCTCTCTGCTGCTTTTGACAGCTGATTACACATTCTTTATCTCCCTTGACTCACACTTCTGATGTTCCAGGTCTCTTTTTTGTCTAGACAATTCCAGCCTCTTGATAAAATAACAATAATAAATAGATGGAGGTATACCTATCTCATAGAACTGGAAGGGACCCTAAAAGGTCATTAAGTCCAGTCCCCTGCCTTCACTAGCAGGACCAAGTACTGATTTTGCCCCAGATCCCTAAGTGGCCCCCTCAAGGATTGAGCTCATAACTCTGGGTTTAGCAGGCCAATGCTCAAACCACTGAGCTATCCCTCCTCCCACAAGGAGGAGTATGGAGAAGATCAGCTGTTGAGAATTGCTGTTGGGCTTAGCTAAGATGAAAGAAAGTTCTGATTGCAAGTACGTGCCTGGAGCAACACAACAAAAAGATAGGTTTCAGAGTAGCAGCCGTGTTAGTCTGTATCCGCAAAAAGAACAGGAGTACTTGTGGCACCTTAGAGACTAACAAATTTATTAGAGCGTAATGCTTTTAACAAAAAGAACAGGAGTACTTGTGGCACCTTAGAGACTAACAAATTTATTAGAGCATTATGCTCTAATAAAATAAATAAATTTGTTAGTCTCTAAGGTGCCACAAGTACTCCTGTTCTTTTAACAAAAAGATAGTTACTAGCATTCACCCCTTGTTATGGAAGCTGTCCAAACAGCTGATTCTGAGTTAACACCGGTTCAGAAATCTACAAGGACTACAATCTGGCCAGGAACCCATCTGCAGAAGGTGTAATGTGCTCTTGCATCCTATTTTGGACCTATAATGTAAGAGATCTGTCACACCTCTCCCAGTCTTGGTGGCAGTTAATTTATATCCTTCCCCAAAACTCACTGTGTCTATGACAGCTGCTTGGTGTAAATGGCCAGAAGGACCACTGACCACATTTTTAAGAAATTTACCCTAGACAACTACATTACTGTAGCACAGGGATTACATTAGATAAAAGGTTAACCAGATCATGGCTCCAACCCTGACTGGTTTTCTTTCCCAAGAGAAATATCTGTAGCTTAAACTAGCACTAGGTACAAATGGCCTAGCTTTAGTACAAATAACATCAATCTCAGATTTCGTTTTAGAACAAAATTCTAGCCCTCATAGTTGCAAAGAAAAGCTTGAAGATGTGAACTGAATGTAACTGAAGCAATTGTGTCTCCCTGAGCCTGCAGAGAAGCATGCAGCAGCAATTTGAATTGGGGAAGAAGCAACCTGGTCTCAGATGCCTCACGCCTAACACCAGAGTACACCAGATCCTTGTTAGTGTAGGGGTGGGGCTGGGTCGCTGGAATTCTGGATACCCTTTTGGATTCTGCAATTTACTCCCTCTTGATTGAGTTCAGATGGGTCCAAGGGCTCTGTTCCTTTCCTCTGGCCTTCTGGTTTTACAGGTCAGATTATTTTTGTGTTTTCTAAGAGCTATAAAGCCTAGAGACTAATTTTTAAATGAAATATGAGATTACAAAGAACAAGATAGCTGCCGCAAAAACAAAAACAACACAGCAGATTGCTGACCCAGCCCAACTTAAACCCTAAACTGAAAAACATAGAAGTTCTGCTAGATATGACTCAACTCAAAGACTTCCTTCTCAGTACATTAGATATTACCAGTCTGATAGAAAGAACAAGCAAGAGCCAACCTGGGTTTTATCAGCTCAGATGGTATTATGATTGTTGGGTTTAATGTCTGCACCTATAGTCATAGTTCCCTGCTTCTGTTGGGATCTCAGGCATAGTGCCTGCTTCTGCTGGGATCTCAGGTTACATTGAGATGTGCCTCAATGTAACCTGAGATCCCAGCAGAAGCAGGCAGCAAAGGGACTCTTGCATTACAGCCAAGTAATGATGTCTTCTAGGCCTCTCTGGCCTTGTGGTTGATGGGATAAATATGTAACTAGGAATGAAGTTCCAAACACCTTTTGTCTCAACTGTCATATCTATGAATGCATCCAACCTTAGATGAGTCCATTCAGTGGGACTCTACAACCAGGAAACTTAATCTCTCCAGGTATAGCAGTTCCATGGAAATGCCCTGGAGGTGAGGGCAGTTTTCTGTACACAGTCAGGACCTTCAAAAAGCTGGTATCCCAAAGGGTGCTCTTTGTTAAAAAGGACTGTCAAGCCTTACTTCACATAAGCAATCAATGACGTACTGGATTGCACACCTTCTGTACTGGGAAGCACAGCAAGAATGGCAGTGGGCTCTGTCCTAAACTCATTGCCACTTACCTAGAAAGGAAGAACATGATCATAGATTGAGTCGATCTATGACAGATCCTGACAAGTAGTTTCTCTCTGGACCAGGGGATGGCAAATTAGATCTCTCTGGTGGGAGATGAATCTCTGCCACTCATCTGAAGAAGCTATCAGTCTTTTGCTTATGCTTGAAAAAAGATTATGTTAGAAGAAACTATTTCTCCATCCACTGGTGAATGGGCCATGGCAGGGAATATCTCTTATTTTCACTAAGGAGTTTCCTGTACACTTATCCACTAGTTCGTCTGGCAACAAAAGTTCTAGAAAAGCTCAGGAGAGACAAAGATATAATAGTCCAGATAGGTATATTTCTTAATTCTGTTGCAATATCCAAATCTAATCCTACCATAGTGTCAGTTTGGCCTTGGATAATTACTCAGAATCAGGATACCTTTCTACATTACAACACAGGAGCCTTCTCGCAATACTTTGGTTCCTAGCATCCATACAGATGATTTCTCTGGGCAGGTTGCTTGTGTGCTTCTGGTATCTCATTCTCAGATATCATCTATAAGAAAGACCTACATCTCCAAGTGGAAAAGATTTGTTGTGTGGTGTAATCAATATCAAGTACACCCTTTTATATGCCTTGCACAAAAACTGTTTCAGTACCTTTCTCATATGTCTGAATGTAACCTGTCATGAAATAGTCAAAGGTAAATCAGTATCATTTTAACTTCATGTTGTCAGGTTTGAATGTCAGTGTTGACACTTTGGAAAGCTCCATTATAACAAGCCCCTGGTATAGTCATGAGGTCCTGATAAAGCAGATGTAAGCTTCTCTTGAGTCACTTACTTCCTGTGAACTTAAATTTCTTACAAGGAAGTTCATCTTGCAGGTGACTGTGACTTCAGCCTGCAGAGTGAATAAACGTCTGGACATAGTGTCTGAGTTATCTCTGATCAGATTTTACAAGGATAAACTGGTGTTATGGACTCACTGGAGATTCCTCTCCAAATGTGCTTTTGGAGTGCCACCAATATCAGTCTATAATCCTGCTAGCGTTCTTTCCATGCCAATCCCAGTGAGGCTTTCCGCCATATGATTGATGCGAAGAAGTTCTTGGGTTTCTATCTGGAGCAGACTACAGCTCCAAACTCATCTTTTTATTTCTTTTGACAACAGTTCACTGGAAAATATTACCAAAACAACCATATCTAAATGGAGGTCTGATCATATTTAACATTGTGATGACTTGGTTGGCATGAAGCTGGAAGGCTACAAGGTTTATAAGACTAAAGGCAGGTCTGCCAACCATGCCTGTCTTATAAACATTTCCAACACAAACATCTACAAAGCAGCTACATGTTGGATTTGGACTTCAGACAGAAATCCAAGTTTGCATCTACAGAACTTGTTTCCAAGGCAGGGGAGGCCAAGTTGTCCCATCATTAAAGAAATTGGGGAATGGAGGTAGGAGGAGCGGTTAGTTAGAGTGATTTTGTTTTCTGGGCCATGGCAGGGAATATCTCTTATTTTCACTAAGCAACCTTTGGGGGCCGGTGGGTTACCTATCTGAATGGAGCCTGTTAGTGAGTTTGAGAGGCATCTTAGCCCCCTTGCTTTCCTAGTAGCACTGTTGTTCTTGTTATTGCCTCTTTTTGCAGATGTGCTCTCATTTTCTCTCAGTACCTTCCTCAATTCTTTCCAGGAGTGAGAATGCTGCCTGGTGAGCGTCCTTAGAGAAGACTAATCATCTTTAATTCTGCTTCTATGAAGCCACTATCTTGCAGGATTCTGGCTCACCTTCTCCCCCCCTCTTCAGAATTTCTCTCTTTTGAGGTGCTTTTCTCTTGAACTTTGGTGTGTGTACGACCTCTAGGCCAGATCTAATGTTGATTATTTTAAACGGGCTATTCCTTGTGGGAGTCTGGTGTCTCCAGCCAAGGAGCGGAGTGGCATGTTTGGAGGGCAGCGTTTGTGAGTGACAGGGGCGGCCATGAGCGGCCAGTAGGGGGCCTGATTTATACTACCCCGCCCGCTGCTGTCAGACAGTCTCAAGCCTTGGCGAGGAGCCTTCGCTGTGTCGCCCACGGAGCTGCGACCCAGCGCGGGGGGAGTCCCTGCGATGCCTCCGAGCCAGAATTAGGTGTGAGTAATGTCCCCTTGTTATCGGCTCACCCCCCCCCCCCATTTCCCCGGGCAGTAGTCGCAGCGGGAGGCCAGCCCAGCCGCCCTGCGGCTGGCAGAGGCGTCTGGGTGGCAGCCGATCCCCGCTGCCCTGGTCATTCCCCTGTTCTCGGGCCGGGACAGCTGCACCCGCCCGCAGCGCCACTAGCACAGAGCAGGCTTCAGTCCGACCCTCCCTCGCAAGCAGCAGCAGGAGCCCGGCTCGGAGGAGCCGCAGGGGGAGCACGAGCCCGAGCAGCAGCCGCAGGGGGAGCAGGCGCCCGGCTCGGAGCAGAGAACAGGAACCGGGAGCAGCGGGAGGGTCTGGCGGCGCCGCCGAGCCTGACGCGGCCGCGGCAAGACCCAGGCACGCGGAACCGAGGATGTGGCGGCGGTAGCGGGGCAGTAACCGCCGCCGGCCTCTGCCCCCCCGCGCAGCCCTCCTGGGCTCCGGCCGCCGCGCGGCTCCTAGGAGCAGGAGCGGCGTGTGCCCGGCCAGCAAGCCCCCGCCCTCCCAGAGGACTGGGGCGCCGGCCGGCGACACGGGCCGCTCCGGCAGCAGTAGGCTTTGGCGTCGGATGCATGTGCTACGCCAGCCCGGTGCTGCCGAGGCCTGGACTCCGCCGAAGAGAGCAGAGCAGAGCAGGGCGAGGAGGGGGCGGGCGATCTCCGGATACCAGAGGCGGCTTCATTGTGGCTCAGGTTGGTGCGGGCCTGTGCAGTGGACCCGGAGTCAGAGCGGAGGGAGGGTTGGATCCCCTCGCCGCGGCCCCCCACCGCAGCTGGGGTGGGGTAAGGGTGTCTGCGTTCAAAGCACGCGAATGAAAGCTCCTCTGATCAGCAGCGAGCGCGCCTGCTACCGCCCTCCTGGGTCTGGCCTGTGCCCCTGGGACGGGAAGTCCGGACCCTAACAGCAGGGGCTTGTTTGTTTCCTTCTGGCCTGCGATGATCATAGTAACCCCGCCTCGTAATGGGGCAGCAGCAGGAGAGACTAGGAAACCAGAGAAGGAAAACTCTCCGGCACTTCCCTTCCTATCCCCGCCTGTGGGACGCGGAGGGCCCCGGATGGGTGCCCTTTCCATCCCTCTGCGCGTCCCCCTGGGCAGCACTGACGGCAAGCAACTCTTCAGTGCTCTCTCCTCTTTCACTGTAGCAGAAGGCGTGAAATCATTTACATTGTCCCTTTTCCTCTTTTATCGTTTCTTTAGCTAATGGATAATTCTAGTGCTTTGGTACTTTGTCTATGAAGAAGTTATGCCTGGGTAGGATTTTTTTCAATGTGTTTAATCTGAGTAAAAGAAAGTATTGGAAATAAATCAAAATGTGGTGAGTTAGTGTACACTTAGATGAACTCCTTGGTTTTGTTGAATTTTTTCAGGTTCTTTCTGAGGACAGCTCTTAATATTGCCCCACTGTTTGAAGAATTATCAGCATTGCTAATTGAATGTTGTTTCCTCGTGTAATCTAGAAGTTGTTGGACGTGGGTTGGGAATATTTTACAGCTATTTCCTGGTACACATAGCTACTTAGGAATTGCATTTGAAGGACTTGCCAAATACATTTGGATACCATCATTTAATGCTCTGCAGAAACTTCACATAGGGCAATGTGCTTCTCTATGGAAAAAAAGTATATGTTATTACCATTCCTGCTGCAGAAACAAAAGCATACTTCCATCCTGTTTAAAAAAAAATGTAACCTGTGCAATTATATTTGTATTACAATGAATGTACTTTACTCATATTATAATAAGTGATCTGTTCTTCACTCAGCATCAGGAATAGCTGTGTGTATATTAAAGGGAGAATAAATCAAAATATTAGCACAATTATAGTGAATTTGAATGTTGTAGGATTGGGAATAGTCTTAATTAATAAGAGTTGGCTAAAGAGACTTACTTAATGGGACTCTTTGTTAAATTTTGTATCATATTTAGGTTATTTGAAATATTATATGAAATCTACGATCAATATAAATGTTTTTCTGAATTCTGTTGAAAATTGCTTTTAAACAAGTATTCCCTTCATGCTAGTGCATGAGACACTGAATGTGAATTTGAGTACAAACTTGACCCCATACAGAAGTGACTACTAGATTTTTCTAGTCTGTGAGAGAAATTGCACAGCACACATAACAAATAAATGGAAATAACTTTAAAAAAATCTAATTATGATAATCGGGAGTGGTGGTGCTCTAAGTAAGAAAATGTCAGTTTTAAAACCATCTGTTTTTTAAAAAAAAAGGTTTTTTGTTTGTTTTTGCTTAAGGTCCACCTATTCTGTTTCTGTGTTTCCTGCTAGTGTTGGAGGGTAAACTTATTTCAGTTTGGGAGTCTGACCTTATCAGTGGACAAGGCACAAGTTTTGGGGTTTTTGTTTTTTTGTTTTTGTTTGTTTGTTTGTGTTTTTTTTTTTTTTTTTTTAAATCAGCCCACTTAGTTAATCTGAATGCATTTGCATTATTATTTCGGGGATCAAAATGCAAATCCTATTCAATTTTTCATTTCTTGAGCTGGCAGGGGGTGAAAGTGTTATTGAGGTGATTCTTATTACTGTAGAAGGGATTAAATTGTATTGCTAACAGTGGCATTGGAACAATTTTTATGATGCTGCTGAAAGCCATTGAACAAAATTGTAAACCCTCTATGAGGGAAACCACTTAAAGCCAGGGGATGCTTCCAGCACCCTGATTGGTAATACGGAAATCTGTTAACATTATGCGTGTGAAAAACAACTCAAAAGGGAGCCTGGCTCTTGTTGGAGGATGCTAACACAATCAGAATCAGTAAGGGATCAATTCTGCGGGAGCATCATTGCTATTTGTCATACTGGAACAATTCTTGGTTTATGGAATAGTGCATCAAGTGCTTTAACCTACATGTATAGCCTCTGCAAAAAATTCCTTGAGCCTGTTCAACCTGAAAGGGCTGTTCTATAAGAAGCAAACAAGAAATCAGACCTCAGTGATGTATCTTTGAATTTTGTATGAATGAGGTATAAGCCTATCATCTTCTCTCCATCTAAATCCTAGTGACTACCCTAGTCACTTTCTGAACATCCACACGAGAGAAATACACCACCAATCTGCACCAGACAGGGTGCCTTAATTTGTGTTTGTTTTCATCCTTACTTCTGCTCCCTCCCCCACTTCCACCCCCGTCTTTCTAGGTTTCTTTCACAGCATAGTTCATCTCTCATTCCAGCTTAAGTCGATGTAAGTTACATCACTCAGAGGGGTGAAAAAATCACCCCCCTGAGTGACTTAGCTTACATCGACCTAACACAGTGTCTACACCGCGCAGTGTCAGCAGGAGATGCTCTCCCGCCAACTCACCTTCCGCCTCTTGGGGAAACGGAGTACTGAAGTTGACAGGAGACCGCTCTCCCATTGACTTATCGCGTCTTCACCAGACCAGCTAAATCAGGGGTTCTTAAACTGGGGGGTTGGGACCCCTTAGGGGGTTGTGAGGTTATTATATGGGGGGTCGCGAACTGTCAGCCTCCACCCCAAACCCCGCTTTGCCTCCAGCATGTATAATGGTGTTAAATATATAAAAAAAGTGTTTTTTAATTTATGACGGGGGTCACACTCAGAGGCTTGCTATGTGAAAGGGGTCACCAGTACAAAAGTTTGAGAATCACTGAGCTAAATCGATGCCGCTGCATTGACAAGCCCTCGGTACTGGCTTGTAACTGATTAAAATAATAGAACATGAGTTAGAAAGTATTCTTTGAAATTATTTAAATTAACTTATGTGAAATGTAGTACTTTAATCCAGTTACAGAAACTGACTGATATAGTGAATGAAAGGTATTAGTTTTTTTAATAGGGAGAATGAGATGCTGCCTTTAGTGAAATGAATATGGTATCCTTAAATCTAACTCAGGTGAAAAATACAACATTTATGTTGTCATTGTTAGAATTTGGCATGAATAGTAGTTGATTATGATTGGGAGCATGCAAGGGCTAAGCTAATGTAGTGGATGAATTGCTTTTTCTACTAGAGGGTGGACCTTTTAAGGTCAAGATTAAAATTAATTGCAGCAGAGGAAGTTAGAACTAAAGATTTTATTACCAGCATCCTTTATTAAAAATGTTATTTGTATGGACTAATGCCCCTCATTCTTTCTTCACTTGTAAATCTAAATAATTTGCCTTCTCTTTTTGTGATCTCAGACCTACCCGCCTTTTTGTCCTTTTTGCCGCTTGTTTCGGAATTCTTTTGTGCTTTTTTTTTTTTTTTTTTTTTTTAAGTCAAAAATCCCAAAAGGCTGTAATGTAGTTGTACCAAATTCTACTCTCTCAATAAACCAAGGGGTGGGAGTTTTAGTTACTTTATGGGTACATAAAATATCATTAAACTTTCATTATCTTGATAAGGGCAGATGAGCAGCATTTTTTGTGTATGAGCAGGTAAATGCTCTTGACAGTTTTGCTAGTCCACTGTTATATGTGATAAATAGTCGATTTTGTAAATTCATTGCGCTAGACCACAAATGTCCAAAGTAGGCATTTACATTCAGTGCAAATTAGGGCTGTCAAACGATTAAAAAAAATTAATCGCGCAATTAAACAATAATAGAATACCATTTATTTAAATAGTTTTGGATATTTTCTACATTTTAAAACATATTGTTTTCAATTACAGCACAGAATGCAAAGTGTACAGTGCTCACTTTATATTTGATTACAAATATTTGCCCTGTAAAAAAACAAAAGTAATAGTATTTTTCAGTTCACCTAATACAAGTACTGTAATGAAATCTCTTTATCATGAAGATCAAACTTACAAATGTAGAGTTATGTACAAAAAATAAGTGCATTCAAAAATAAAACAATGTCAAATTTTAGAGTCCACTCAGTCCTACTTCTTGTTCAGCCAATCGCTCAGACAAACAAGTTTGTTTACATTTGCAGGAGATAATGCTGCCCACGTCTTGTTTACAATGTCACCTGAAAGTGAGAACAGGCGTTCGCATGGCACTGCTGTAGCCGGCATCGCAAGGTATTTATTTGCCAGATGCACTAAAGATCCATCTGTCCTTTCATGCTTCAACCACCATTCCAGAGGACATGCGTCCATGCTGATAATGAGTTCTGCTCGATAACCATCCAAAGCAGTGCGGACCGATGCATATTCATTTTCATCATCTGAGTCAGATGCCATCAGCAGAAGGCTGCTTTTGTTTTTTGGTGGTTCAGATTCTGTAATTTCTGCATCAGAGTGTTGCTCTTTTCAGACTTCTGAAAGCATCCCTCTCAGATTTTGGAAGGCACTTCAGATTCTTAAACCTTGGGTCAAGTGATTGCAGCTATCTTTAGAAATCTCACATTGATACCATCTTTGTGTTTTGTCAAATCTGCAGTGAAAGTATTCTTAAAAGGAACAACATGTGCTGGGTCATCATCCGAGACTGCTATAACATGAAATATATTGCAGAATATGGGTAAAACAGAGTAGGAGACATAGAATTCTCTCCCGAGGAGTTCAGCCACAAATTTAATTAATGCATTATTTTTTTAACAAGCGTCATCAGCATGGACACACATCCTCTGGAATGGTGGCCAAAGAATGAAAGGGCATAGGAATATTTAGCATATCTGACACATAAATACCTTGCAATGCCGGCTACAAAAGTGCCAAGGGAACGCCTGTTCTCACTTTCAGGAGACATAAATAAGAAGCGGACAGCATTATCTCCCGTAAATGTAAACAGACTTGTTTGTCTTAGCGATTGGCTGAACAAGAAGTAGGACTGAGTGGACTTGTAGACTAAAATTTTACATCGTTTTATTTTTGAGTACAGTTATGTAACAAAAAAAAATCTACATTTGTAAGTTGCACTTTCACCATAAAGACATTGCACTACAGTACTTGTATGAGGTGAATTGAAAAATACTAATCCTTTTGTTTGCATTTTTACAGTGTAAATATTTGTAATAAAATAATATAAAGTGAGTACTGTTTACTTTTTATACTGTGTTGTAATTGAAATCAATATATTTGAAAATGTAGAAAAACATCCACAAATATTTAATACATTTCAATTGGTATTTAATTGTTTAACAGTGAGATTAAAACTGCAATTAATCGCGATTAATTTTTTTGAGTTAATTACGTGCGTTAACTGCGATTAATCGACAGCCCTAGTGCAAATACATTTGATTTCACATTGATTTTTCTTTTAGACAACATACGTTCTTATTAAAAATTTCATGAATTGCATATTAACCAATGCCACATATTCAGTAGACATAAATATGATATGACATTTGTTTTTTTCCTTATTGTAAGAGTTAGGAAGGGAGGGGTATGAGCTTTTTGTTTTTGTTTATTTTTAATTTTTTTGATTTTGTAGAAAATCTCGTGACTCCTAGAAAGTGACTTTGCATCAGGGAAACTTTCCATACATCCATAGCAAAAATCAGTGATTCCAGGGTCAAGCTCCATGGTTCTGATTCAGCAAAACACTTAAGCATGTGCTTAAGTTTCCACTGAAGTGAGACTAAGCACACGCTTTGCTGAACAGAAATGCATTTAAGTGCTTGATTAATGTTTTGCTATATTCGGGTCTACGCAGATATTCTATTTGGCATAGAACACTTTCTCACTTACATCCTGAAGTAAACTGTATACAGACTTTTTTCCCCCTACCCTCTAAAATATGAAAGTAGGAGTTAAATAGAGATGCACACTCTCTCATTTCTAACTATGGGAGCAGATATTTGTTACAGTAAATGCAATTTTATAAATACTTGTAGAAAAGTCTTTCTTAATAATTCTCTTTCTCACAGAACAATGCACAAAGCATCCAACAATAAAAGTAACAGGGCCTTCAACAAGGAAGCAGGAAGGGAGGAAGAGTTTTTTTCCACTCTTTGGGGTCAGTGAGAAGTCAGGGGAGCAAGTTGTGTTTATTTTAACCAGAAAATAGAAAACTATGACAGCACAGTTCCTGTGACAAACACAAATGGAAATACAGGGAATAGAATGAAACATCTGTGACTGCAGTTTGTAGATTGAACACAGATTGACATATACCAAATATAAACACAGTTTGACAGAGGGAATAAAACCACATCAGTCACTTTAATCTTCACCAGATAGTTATATCTTATAGTCTGTGTTCAGTTTCCTTTTTTCATCACTCTTAGAAGTTTTGGAGTGGAGGATATATCTCAAAACAGAAAAGTTTTATTGTTATACTTTTGTCAGAAACAGAATACAGAGAACTCCTCATCAATATTTTTATTTTCCTCCTTTGCAGGATTTGTATAAAGAAAACTAAAAATAGTGTTCTGTATTTATTTTAATTTTGAGTGATTTATCTTGGATTCTCTTCCTGTCTCAAGAATCATTAAAAGGGGCAATTACAGTACCTCCAGCAGCATATTTACCGTCTAACATTTTTCTGAATGTGGTAGCATCTTGTTATTTATTTATACGATCATCCTTCATATTAGAAACAACACAGTAGAGTTTTATTTTCTATAATATTAATCAATTGTGCAGGAACCTTCCTTTTTGTGATTTTTTTTTTTGACACTTCTGAAATATGGAGCTATCTTGTTTATCAAAATCAACCCATTCACACTAATCAGCTCATGGCCTTTGTTTTACAAGTCTTCTTAATTTCCTAAATATGTCCAATTACTGGGCTCAATACAGGTTCTTTGGCCTTGGTGTGCAGGATGTCAGATAAGATGATGCAGTGATCCCTTCTGGCCTGAAAATGCCTGAATCTCTCTCTCTCCCCCCCCCCCCCCATGTTGTAGGTGAGTCTCCACTGTTTAAGCCACAGAACCTATCTAGTAACACTGGCACTGGCACCTGCTGCAGCTGTGATGTAGCAACACAGAATGCTGTCCTGGGGAGAGAGACAACCAATGAGAATGCAGCTTGATCTGAGGATGGGGTTTGGAATCTGCCCCGAAGGGGCAGCTGGAAAAAGCTATTAGAAAAGAAGGAGGAAAGGAGAAAAATCTAGATGCTGAGCCAGTGGATGAACTGAAGCTGGGGTAGGAGATGAAGTGATAAAAGAACAGGAGAGTAAAAGTAGGAGACTTGGAAGTGAGAAGAAGGAAAGTAGGAATGGTTTCAGGTCACGTGAAACATTAAAAAAAATAAACTTGGGTGTGTGAGCAGACACGTTTAGAGAAGGGAGGTAAAGGAAAATAAAATCTACCGACATACTAGAGAGTCTCAAGGAAAATAACTGAAAGGAAATATAATTGGTGAAAAAAGAAATTGATCAAAACGCTGTTATATGAAAACAAATAATGAAAACAGTAAATAACAAGCCCACCCATGAATAATCTAAAGTATATGAACAGAGAGAATGACTGTTTGAACTTCTGTTGATGGAATACAATTCAAAGGTACCTAATAGAGGGAGCCCACTAGGTGAAGAAACTCTGCTTTTGAATAAACTTGATGCAAAGAGGTACAGCTACAGGAACATCAAATCTAAGGAGCATTTCAAGCCAAAGAAAAGCAAAGAACAGTACAGAAAGAATGGAGCTGGATTTACAGCAAAGGAGAGGAAAAGTTGATTCTTCTCTGAAATGGCAGTATATTGTTGAGTAATCTCTTTTATTCTTGTTAATAATGCATTTGCTATTTACTGCACAGAGTAAGGAAGAGTAGCATGTACAAACTCGCAAAGGTTAATGTGTTGGTAACCTATAGTTCATTATTATCAGTAGTAAGTATTTAGCTTCCTGGTACAATTTTTGGGTTTTCCCTTATAATTTAAAATTTTTAGAACTTTATCCCTTTGTCTTGGTTTGCCTCTGCCTCTCCTTGCAGTTAGCAGAGTCTAGCCTAGCTGGGTAATTGCAAATGGGCATCACAAAAAGGATAGGAGAAGTGCAAAGTTAGAGATACCCATCTTAAAACAACATAAGTCAGTCAGGAGACAATGCAGGAGTAAGTAAGAATGCTAACTTCAGGAACCTTAACTCTGTCCCACGATCATCACCACAGATCAAGAGTCACATTATGCACAATTGTTGTTAGGCGTGGAAGGAGTTGATTTTTATTGGTAAGTATCAATAATCATCAATTTCACCATGTTGGAATTATTAATATTTGAAATTATTAATCTTGATATGGAAAATCTCCAAATACCAATTTAACCATAAATTCCTTTAAATTTAATAAAGGCCAAATGGTATTTATACAATTGCTCTAAACATACCTAAAAAGCCTAACTAGTAAGAAATTTACTACATTCAAACAGTAACAAAACATTTATAAGCATTTGATCAAGATACTTACAAATGGGCTAATCTCAGGAGTGCTTAGATCCACACTGGTTGGCTCCAGCATAGTCAGGTAGGTATTAACAATAAACCTGATAAGAGTTTACTTTCGATACCGTTTAACAAACACGTGATGTCATTGCCAATTGCTGACTTGAGCTAAAAACCAATTTGAGACAATTCATGCTTATTGCCAGTTTTAATCCAGATAAGATTTACACCATCCTTTCTTCCCAAGGCCTTTCCTTTCTTATCTCCCCCTAACCCTCCCTCCCCCCCCCCATCACCCTGTTTTACAGAACAATGGGAAGATTTGGGCTTGTTTCTCTTTAGACAGTTTTTCATTGTCTTGTTACTATAGCTCTTTATTTTATTAGTTACTTTTAGAGCCATACATCCTTCCCATCCACTACAAGTAATAGTACTTATTATTCTCACAGCCTTCTTTTACTTCCTGGTTGGGGCCTTCTTTACAATACTTATCTAGATCCTTAACCAAATTTAAGCAAACTTTAATTCTTTAATTTCATACTTATCCCACATACCATATACACACAAACTGACCAAAAAATTTCCATTGATGATCATCAAAATATTCAGATAGGCAAAGTAAGAAAAATGCAGCTTGAGAGTTTATTAGAGTCTTATTTACTTTTTATTATTTGGCAATTTGTGTTTCAGTGGTTATAAAGCTTTAACTTTTTGAATCTCTATGTCCATTATCATTATAAAATTTATCATAAAATTGTCTGACCTCCCCCAGTTTCCTGCAACTATGAAAATAAAAATGGAAACAAATGCCTAGATAAACATATTATCTAGGGTTACCATATTTTGTGCCTCCAAAAGGAGGACACTCCACGGGGCCCTGGCCCCGCCCCCAGCCCCGCCCCCTCCCCCCGCCCCAACTCCGCCCCCTCCCCAAAGTCTCCGCCCCCTCCCCTGCTTCCCGCGAACATTTAATTCGCGGGAAGCCTGGGCAGGTAAGGGGCGGTGTGGGGGGAGGAGGTGCGGCCCAGGCTGGCCCCCCCGGCGGCTCCAGCCTGGTTCGGCTGCGGCCCTGGGGTGCCGGCCCCGGCCCCCGGCCGACCACCCCCGGCCCGCCCAGCACTGCCAGCCGGCCCCTGGCGGTCCAGCGCACCCCCCGGCTCCCGGCCCCGGCGGCCCAGCGCACCCCCCGGCTCCCGGCCCCGGCGGCCCAGCGCACCTCCCGGCCCCGCGGCCCAGCGCACCCCCCCGGCGGCCCGGCTCCCGGCCCGACCCCTCGGCTCCCGGCCCCGCGGCCCAACGCACCCCCCCCCCGGCGGCCCAGCTCCCGGCCCGACCCCCCGGCTCCCGGCCCCGGCGGCCCAGCGCACCCCCCGGCTCCCGGCCCCGGCGGCCCAGCGCACCCCCCGGATCCCGGCCCCGGCGGCCCAGCGTACCCCCCCGGCGGCCCGGCTCCCGGCCCGACCTCCCGGCCCCGCGGCCCAACGCACCCCCCCCCCGGCGGCCCAGCTCCCGGCCCGACCCCCTGGCTCCCGGCCCCGCGGCCCAACGCACCCCCCCCCCCGGCGGCCCGGCTCCCGGCCCGACCTCCCGGCCCCGCGGCCCAACGCACCCCCCCCGGCTCCCGGCCCGACTCCCCGGCTCCCAGCCCCGCGGCCCAACGCACCCCCCCGGCGGCCCGGCTCCCGGCCCGACCTCCCGGCCCCGCTGCCCAGCGCACCCCCCCGCGGCCCGGCTCCCGGCCCCGCGCACCCCCCCGGCGGCCCGGCTCCCGGCCCGACCCCCCGGCCCCGCGCACCCCCTCGGCGGCCCGACCCCGCGGCCCCGGCCCGGCTCCCGGCCTGGCACCGCGCGCCCGGCCCCGCGACCCCGGCCCAGCCCTCCCTCCCGATTTTCCCGGACATGCCCGGCTTTTGGGGGATTTCCCCCCGGACGGGGATTTGAGCCCCCAAAAGCCGGACATGTCCGGGAAAATCCGGACGTATGGTAACCCTATATTATCCATTGAATTTATAAAAATAAAAATTGAATTTTGCCATGCCTAACTATTGTACACATCATTGCTAACCATGCCACATGAACAATATATGTCTCTACTAAAATTGATAATTTTCTAATATTTCTCTGTTTTAGTGTTACACTTTTTGTTCAGTGGGTCAAGGTCCCTGTGAATATGGTCATTTTAAGCTATTATAACTATGTGGCTTTCCTAACTATACATAGCTATTTAAGTGTGGAACACTTTAATTTTAGAAAGGTTTCAAAACATGGATAATTTTTCTAAAGCCCATGGGCAAACTCTAAAAGTGCACAAGATCTGTGATACATGCAGCCACAGCCTATGGAAATAAGCTACACAGAGAGTGGTAGAACTTGGGTCTTCCTCACTTAGTCCTAACCCTGTGCTTACTCTGTTAGACCACACTACCATCCTTAATGGATGTTCTTGTTGCCTCGGTAGCCTTATGTAGTCAAAGTTAGGGTGGTTGTTTCCCTTACTTGGCAACTTTTAAAAATAGGATCTTTTGTGTGTGTGGAGGAGAACAAAAGACACATGCTACCTTTTAAAACTCCTTATATTTGAAAGTGTTCTGATGCTTCAAGCATTAGACTCTAATTTTAGACTATGAACGGAAATATTAAAAAAAAAAAGTTAAAATAATTGAGTTTCTTCTTGTTCCTGTTGGGGAAACAATAACAGTTATTGAACTGTTTAGAAGCCTACATGAGAAGAAGAATGTGTGGAGTCAATGGTGATTTGATAGAGGGGCATGTTGCTAGTGAATAGGATCAGCTGTCTGTATGTTCTGGAGGGGAATGTGTGAAACTGAGTGATAAGGTGGGCATTGTTTGCTAAAATCTAAATACCTGGAAGGTGAGCAGGGCTTCTTAATAACCTGGATCTGTACATCAGTTCAGTTTATTTTTTATTCTTCATAACATTGTATTTAATAGGTCATTTCTCATTCTAACTGAAATAAATTTAAAAGCTGTAAACTGGTGTTTACCAAAATCAGTGTGTGAATTTCAGATTCAACATAACAAGTAAATAGTAGGAAAAAAAAATCAAATTAATAGATAACTATTCTAATGTAAATGTTGTCGTCAGTAGTTTAAATAGTAACATTAAAAGGATTCATGCTCCTCTCAAAAAACACAGAAAACTGGTTCCTTTGGATTCATCAGGATCACCAATTATGTGACTAAATGTGTCTGTTGAAGGTGTTAGAGCTGGTCATTAAGTTTGATACGTTTTCAAGGCCATTGTTTCTGAAACATATACAGTAAATCCTCACTTAACGTTGTAATTATGTTCCTGAAAAATGCGACTCTATGCGAAACGATATTAAGCGAATCCAATTTCCCCATAAGAATTAATGTAAATGCGGGGGTTAGGTTCCAGGGAAATTTTTTTCACCAGACAAAAGACATTATATACATATACAGTATAAATTTGAAACAAACAATTTAATACTGTACACAGCAATGAATGATTGTGAAGGTTAGTTGAGGTAGTGGAGTAAGAGGGTGGAATATTTCCCAGGGAATGCCTTGCTGCTAAATGATGAACTAGCACTTGACTGAGCCCTCAAGGGTTAATACACTGTTGTTAATGTAGCCTCACAGTCTACAAGGCAGCATGGACTGAGGCAGGAGAGAGGAAACACGCTAGATATAAGGCAGTAGCTGCAAACACTTCCCTTCAAAAACTGAACATGATGATGATCCCATTCTATCCAGCTGGAGGGCACTACTCCTTCCTCCTGACAGCACATGCACGGCTGCACAAGTGCTGACTTTCCAAAGTGCTGGGGGGTGCGTGCATGAGTGAGAGAGAGAGACGTGCATGTTTACCCCACTTCAAGTACGTTGCCCTTTTAAGCAGATCAGCCAGTACAGACAGGAAGCAACAGCTTCCAGCAAGCTCCCTCCTTTCTGTCCCTCTCCTCCGCTTTGACATTGGACTTTGAAGAACATATTACATTATTATTATTTATTATTATTATTATTATAGCTTCAGCAGAAATCTGATTTGATCAAATTAATAACAAAAAATGAAGATGCTATGGCAACACCATAACTGATACCAAATAAAGGTCATAGGTTGAGTCTATAACAGTATAAAAAGGCTGTGTGTCTAATGAAATATAAATCTGACTTCGTTCCTCTTTTCTCCTAGCATTTAAAACCATACACCTAAATGTGTGTGCAGAGAATGTTGTGTTAAAGTTCTTTCCATCCAAATGGTGAAAAATTGCATAAGACGGAACAGTATACACATATAACTAATATCTCCTAACTGAACCAGTCACTTTTTAGAATATGAAATATCTCCGTATGTGTGTTTGGGTACGTATGGAAGACAGAATTCAGAGTTTTGTCAATTTTTAAAAGGCCTGTGTTCATATACAAACAGCTTAGAATCAATTGGGCATGTTTTAGCACATCAGGTGGTGAAAAAGTAAATAAGGCTCTGATCCAGCTCTCATATCTATTTATGCGTTCCCTTGCACCTGCATGAAGTCTCAGTGGAATCACTGGTGCCGGCTTCCTTCTTTCCCTGGGGGTGCTCAACCCCCGCCCAGCCCCCGGTCCTACCCCCTCTTTACCCCTTTCCACAAACCCCCACTCTGCCTCTTCCTACCCCTGCTCTGTTCGAGGCCCCACCCCCACTCCACCCCTTCCCTAAAACCCATTCCCCACCCCATCTCTTCCTGCCCCTGCTCTGCCCCCACCCCGCCTCTTCCCGGGCAGTTTTGCCCCCTCCCCCAAGTGCGCCTCATCCCTGCTTCTCTCCTCTCCTCTCCCACCCCAGTGCCTCCTGCACGCCGAGGAACAGTGATTGCGGTGGGAGGGAGGGGAGGAGTTGATTGGCAGGGCCACCGGTGGGCGCGAGGCGCTGGTGTGCTGGCTCCTGGTGGGTGCTAAGCACCCGCTAATTTTTTTTCTGTGGTTGCTCCAGCCCTGGAGCACTCTTGGAGTTGGCACCTACGACTGGTGCTCCGCACAAGCATCCACCCCCAGATCTGATTGCAGGACTGGGGCCTAAATTGGTAGAAGTGAGTGGCTTAACTAATTAGATTGAAGACATTATTGTGCTTTTGTGTTGTACTTCCAGCATTGTAAGAGTTTCATTTTGGATAATTTATGCCTTTTTATGTTTGAGGAATAACTGTACTTACAAAGTGAATCACATAGTCTGCGTGTTCTGTGTTTCAGTTAATAAAAATGTTTGTTTGTTTTTTCCAGTGGATGTGCTTGGGTTGGGGGAAATTGCAACACCTCTGCTTTATTTTGTGCAGTATTCCGATTTAATAAATCGGTAGCAGAAGTTTAAACAAGTCTTTGTTTTGCTGTCTGAGACTACTCCTCCTATGCATTTATGAAACTGAGGTACATTCCAAGGATATAGATAGGGCCAGTTAAATAGAAGAATCTTATCTAGGACATTTTCAGTCTCAGTTTTTCATGTCAATCATGTCAAATTATTTTTTGTAAATGTCAGTCAGCAGCTTCACTTTACAATATGCATAATTCTTGACTGTTTATAGCATGAAAAAAGGGTAGTGTTCCTTTAGCAAGTCTGAATTTTGCTGGGCATTGTAATTCATTGTTTCGTCTGAATGGGGCATCATCATAGAATCATAGACTATCAGGGTTGGAAGGGACCTCAGGAGGTCATCTAGTCCAACGCCCTGCTCAAAGCAGGACCAATCGCCAACTAAATCATCCCAGCCAGGGCTTTGTGAAGCCTGACCTTAAAATCATCTAAGGAAGGAGATTCCACCACCTCCCTAGGTAACCCATTCCAGTGTTTCACCACCCTCCTAGTGAAAAAGTTTTTCCTAATATCCAACCTAAACCTCCTCCACTGCAACTTGAGACCATTACTCCTTGTTCTGTCATCTGGTATCTCTGAGAACAGTCTAGAACCATCCTCTTTGGAACCCCCTTTCAGGTAGTTGAAAGCAGCATCAAATCTCCCCTCATTCTTCTCTTCTGCAGACTAAATAATTCCAGTTCCCTCAACCTCTTCTCCTAAATCATATGTTTCAGCCCCCTAATCATTTTTTGTTGTCCCCTCCCGCTGGACTCGTTCCAATTTTTCCACATCCTTCTTGTAGTGTGGGGCCCAAAACTGGATCAAAGTTGGTTTAAAATCATTGACAGATCTTGCTGTATTTTAAAGATCATCTTACACTCTTCCAAAAATGTTGACTGTGCTTATAGTATATGTCCATAGTTATATATAATATAAAAGGCACTGTGGGGTTCCATATTTAGTGTCTTTAAATGCTTCTATTCTATTTAATCAATTAACTATTAAAAAGATGGCATGGTTGAGAGTTTGGGTCTTTAATTAATTGCACTGCCCTGTATATTTGCCCTAGAGTTGAAAGTAAAACAAGATTGTTTCTAACTGTCTTATACTCAGTAAAAAATAAAATTCTGCCATTTGAACTTAGCCAAAGGTTGCGGTAATAAGCGGACCAGAATGTAAACCTGTTCTTAGAGTTGTTTATAGCTCTGCAGGGTTATCAGGAGTAAAACATAGTAAAAACTTATCAATAAAATAGATTTGACTCTAAGTACACACAGATAACCAATATCTCCTAACTGAACCAGTCACTTTTTAGAATATGAAATATCATCTTTGTGTGTGTGTATGTGTGTGTGTGTGTGTGTATATATATATATACACAATCGTTAAAGACTAGAGTGTTTGTTCAATTCGTAGTTAGCTGCGATTATAAGGTGCAAACACTGGTTAGAGATCAGCTCCCTCTAATATCCAAGCTCTCACAAACTTGTCATAAAAATCTCAGAATAATGGTCACAAAAACCAATAAAGTAGGAAGATTGAAATGATGAGGGTTTTTTAGCCTCTGTAAAACTCTAATAATCATTTTTGTATTATTGCTGATTATTATGTAACCATAGAGCCTAGGATCCCTCGTCATGGACTAGGATCCCATTGTGTTAGGTGCTGTACAAACACAGAACAAAAAGACTGCACCCGCACCAAGGAGCTTACAATCTAAACAGGGCTGGTGGAACAGTTTTTATAAAGTGCAGGTGCTGAGAGCCATTGAACCAAACTGTAAACCCTGTATATCATGGAAACCACTTCAAGCCAGCGGGTGCTGCAGCACCTCTAGTTCCAGCACCTGTTAATCTAAATATAAGAAAAGATGATGATGGATGAGGAATAAAAGGAAACAATGAGACAGTATTGGCCTGTATGATAGGCAAGGGTATCAGTTCATCAGTGGCTTAACTGTTGTCAAGTTTTGCATAGGCATCATGAGTGTTTTGAAGGGGATAATGAGGAAGCTTTGCAGATGTTTACAGGGAACTCCTCCCATGTGTCAGGGTCAGCATGGGGAAAAAGCCCAAAGGTGCTTGTTTGAAAATTTAGCAAGTGGGCTACAGTCTGGCATCATAGGCTCATCTGAGGTAGGAGTCGACATCTTGATAGTAAATGAGAGATAATAGGTAGGGTGGGGATTGGCTGTGAAGGGCCTTGAAAGAGAAGATTAGTAGCTTGTATTTGCTATAGAGAAGGGGGAGCCAACGGGGAGATGCAAAGAGAGGGGTGACATGGTCAAATCAACAGACTAGAAAAAAGATTGATTCTGAATGGATGTGCCGGGTCCAAGTTGTGCCATCCTTTTCTCTGGCTTTGACAAATGCAGTAATCAAAATGTGAGATGATGAGTTCTGGATGAGAGTTTTAGCTATGTGGGTGGATAGGAAAGGCAGTATCTCAGGCCTGGCTTATACCTAAAACTTAGGTCAACCTTGCTATGTTGCTCAGAGGTATGAAAAATTCACCCCCCTGAGAGATGTAGTTAAGGTGACCTATGCCTCGATGTAGAGACTGCTAGCTCAATGGAAGAATTCTTCCATTGATCTAGTTACTGCCTCTTGGGGTGGCTACTACAGTGACAAAAAAACCTCTTCCATTGCTGTAATAAGTGTACTCTGCAGTACTACACTGTGTAGCTCTGTTTTAGCCATATTTAGTTTGAGTTGATGGCTAGATGTCAATGAGGCATGTCAGACAGGCTGAGATTTTGGTTACGGCACATGAAGATAGTTCTGGATTAGTGAGGTAGATCTGTGAGTTGTCAGCCATATAGATGGTAATTGAATTTGTGTTTGCATAAGGTGTAGAGGGAGAAGAGAGGGGAACCAAGAACAGAGGCCTGTAGAAGTCCCCCCAAAAAGTTGGAGGACTATCCTCCACAGGACTCACTGAAGGAGCAGTAAGAGACATAGGAGTACCACGAGATTACAAACTCGTGTAATTTACTGTCTTCTCTCCTCCCTTCATCGTTTTATGTATTTCTGCTGTTCAGTCTCTTCTCACTGTGTTTTAATGGCTGAGATGATCAGCTACTTCCTCAAAATTTAAATTGTGACTGAATCTGTAGGATTTTAGGACTAAAAGTGTCAACTACTCAACTTGAGTTTTTTCCAAGTTCAGTTATCCTACTTTAGATCTTAAACCCTTTTTAAAAATGAGTGTGGGGAAATATGTATTACACACTCTGTAAGCAAAGGAAGTGAAATCCTGGCCCTATTGATGTCAGTGGGAGTTTTGCCAGTGACATTAGTGGGAGCAGGCTTTCACCTAAGGATTTTTTGACAAAATCCTTGGGATTTAAAGGCACTGCGTTAAGACTGATCCAACAAATAATAATGCCAATTTTAAGAAATTGCATGTATATTTTTTTATACTGTACTTTTATTTCTTGATTTTTTTTTCCCCCTCTGAAGCTAAGGCAACAACAGTTTAAATTTTACAGCTGTACAACCCTACAGACGTAAGTTTGGGCACTATTTCTCTGCAGTTGTGAGAGATACAGAAGGGAAAACTGCTATCTGTTTGAACTATCTTTAATAAAAAGAAGTAAGAGTTCAGTGTATTGAAATATGTCTGAATCCTGTTCTCTGCCTGCCTGAAATCCAAAGCAGATTGGGAAAATCAAAGTCTTTGACAATACTTTCATTTGTTTAACAGCCTGGATTGTTCACGAATATGGTGGAGATAGAATTATTCTTCACTAACATTTTGAAGGTAATAGATTAACAAACACATGAGGAAAAGTTAGGAAAAATAGTGGATGTTGAGCTATGTGTGCTTACATTAAGAGGTACAATTAATTATTATTATTATTATTATTATTTTAGTGCAAACATGTTTTTGATAGCAGTAATGGAGATTTGGAAGACTGATTATTTCACATATTAAAATGGATTGTTTACCAGTAGAGGTAAGAACAAAGTTTTTTTTCTTCTAATAGTTTATTGACCCTCTTTTGTCACCTAACATCCATGCAACTCCTACTATAGCCAGTGAGAATTAAAGGTGTAAATGAAAGCAGAATTTTGGCTCTTAGCATAGAATAGAATGATTGTAACTGACATCTGAATCACTAATTTAGTTTGATGTAAGCATTTCCATTCTTAGTGCTTAATTCTATTGGATTTCAAAATGATCTTCAGATTTTACCTGTGTAAAAGAACTAGACACAGTCCAGTAGAACTTCAGAGTTTCGAACTCCAGAGTTATGAACTGACTGGTCAACCACACGCCTGATTTGGAACCAGAAGTATGCAATAAGGCAGCAGCAGAGTCAAAAAACAAAAAGCAAATACTGTACAGTACTGTGTTAAACGTAAACGTTAAAAAAAAGAAGAAGAAGAAGGAAAAGTTTAATAAAAAAAGATTTGAGAAGGTAAGGAAACTGTTTCTGTGCTTGTGTCATTTAAATTAAGATGGTTAAAAGCAGAATTTTTCTTCTGCATGGTAAGGTTTCAAAGCTATATTAAGTCAATGTTCAATTATAAATTTTGGAAAGAACAACCATAATGTTTTGTTCAGTTACGAATGTTTACGAATATTTCAGAGTTACGAACAACCTCCATTCCCGATATGCTCGTAACTCTGAGGTTCTACTGTACTTTGTACTAGCTACTGTACTTTTACTAAAACCTTGCATTAATTCTGGTCTTTGCATTATGATACACTTCACTTTCATCATAAGGTCTGCTGTAGTGTCTGACGTTTACATAACTGCATTGACTCCTGTTGTGTGCAATGTAGGTGTAGCTCGGGATATTAGAGAGACACATTGGATGAGGTTCTGATGGGTTGGATCACAGAGACCCCCTGGGGACTGCCACCTGATGTACTGAGACTACCTCTGAACCAGTTTTCCCTGCCAGCTTGGATCTACAGTACTCTGTCTTGTTGAGCCAGACACGCTAGCCTGCTGCAAACACAGACCCAGGTCTGAACCACGTCCCGCAAAAGCTGCAGACCTAACTGAAAACAGCTTAATAAGTGTTCCTATCTATAGCACCCAGCTCCCAGTGGGATCCAAACCCCAAATAAATCCGTTTTACTCTGTATAAAGGTTATACAGGGTAAACTCATAGATTGTCTGCCCTCTATAACACTGATAGAGATGCACAGCTGTTTGCTCCCCCAGGAATGAATTACTTTGGGTTAATTAATAAGCAAAAAGTGATTTTTATTAAGTATAAAAAGCAGGATTTAAGTGGTTCCAAGTAATAACAGAACAGAGTAAGTTACCAAGCAAAATAAAACAAAAACACACAAGTCTAAGCCTAGTACAGTAAGAAACTGGTTACAGATGAAACCTCGCACTCGGAGATGTTCCAATAAGCTTCTTTCACACAGTAGACTCCTTTCTAGTCTGGGCCCAATCCTTTCCCCAGTACAGTTCTTGTTCCAGCTCAGGTGGTAGCTAGCGGATTTTTTCATGACTGCACCCCCTTTGTTCTGTTCCACCCGCTTATATACCTTTGGCACAAGGCAGGAATCTTTTGTCTCTTTGGATCCCCACCCTTCCTTCTAAATAGAAAAGCACCAGGTTTAAAATGGATTTTAGTACCAGGTGACATGGTCCTGTGAAATCCCAAGCCTTCATTCTTCCCAGCCTGACACACAGGAAGGCTTGCAAGTAAACAGAGCCATCTACAGTCAATTGCCCTAGTTAATGGGAGCCATCCAGATTCTAAACCACCATTAATGGCCCACACTCAGAGTTATATTTTATATTCTTAAAAAGAAGAACAGGAGTACTTGTGGCACCTTAGAGACTACTGTTTCATATACAAGAATGATATATTCATACAAATAGGATGAACACACTCAGTAGATTATAAACTTTGTAATGATTCCTTACAAGAGACCTTTTGCATGAAGCATATTCCAGTTACATTATATTCACACTCATTAGCATGTTTTCATAAAATCATTTGGAGTGCAATGTCACAGAGGTAATATATCTTTTATTGGACCAGCTTCTTTTGGTGGTAGAGGCAAGCTTTTGGGCCACACAGGTATGAAGAAGAGCTCTGTGTGGCTCAAACACTTGTCTCTCTCCAGCAGAAGTTGGCCCAATAAGTCAGTGGAAATGTAGCTGTTGATTTCAATGGTATCAGGTTTTGGCCATGTGCAAAGAAACACTTTTAAGGTTCTGTTTTCTTCTTTTTACTTCAGCTTTTTTGGTGCTACAACATATGTAACAAACAGAAATCATAGATATGAACAAACATTGTTGGAGAAGAAACTCAACCCTACACAATCTGTAACTGATTTGTAACTTTTAAAACTGTACAGTAGGAAGAATGTTGACATTTAAAACACTGTTCTTGCTTGCACTGACATGATTTAAACTGAAGTGGAACATAGTGATTCAGTCTGTTTTTAAAACTGATAACCATCATAAAAAGTGAATTAAGCAGAGGAATGTCAAAATAGTGTTCTGTGTGGTTAGGATTAAATGGGGTCCTAGCAATATTCTTCATTTTATTTTTGTGGCTGCAAATGGATGAGAAGACTTCTTAGAAAAGAAATATAAAATCATTTTTTAAAAGGACTAGATAGTGGTTTTGCCAGAAGCCCTGTGTATGGGATGGTATGAAGGTGCACTGGACCTAGGAGCAATGCAGGGAAAGCATTGTGCCTTAGAGAAGCAAGACTCCCTTCCCTCACATTGCTTTGGGGGTAGTAATTTGCTACTGGCCAACACCTATATTTAAATTACTAACCCCCCATCCCACATGCTGGCTCAGCTGCACTAGCCAAGTATGTTTTGGAGTGGAGACGTGGAGCTGAATCAAGGAGTGGCAGTAGGAACTGCTGGCATGCAACATCTGCTTACCCCTAATGCACTCAGACTCAAAGTGCAGAGGGGCAGTGTGGAAACTTATACACAGCCCATGCCACATACTGGTCCTGAAAAGAAAAAAGGTGTCTTTTTGCCTCTGACTAAAAAAAAAAAAAAATTGTTTTCTCTGTTTGTTTCCAGTAACTAAGGTGCAGACAACAATTTTGGCTTATGCGTCTACATAAAAATGAGTGAAGTACAGGCTATGGTAGAATTCTCCGTGGAGCTCCACAAATTCTACAATGTGGATTTGTTTCAAAGAGGGTAGGTACTGCATTCTTTCAAAATGAAGAGGAAATTGTACTGTAGTGGATGGATGTTACTGAAAAATCTTAATGTTTAAGTTCTGTTAGTATACTTATTCTTTTAAGGTATGTGGATATACTGGCTTTGTAAACCAAGTTCAATAGATATGCCTATCTTTGCCATAGTAACGTTTCATGTTTTATTACTAGTTCTGTATGGTGACTTGAAAATTAAGTGTTTACTGCTTATTAGAAAGATAGCTGGGGAAAGCTACCTTCTTGGGGTTTACATAGAGGTTCAAAAATCTTAGGCATAGAACTTCAGCTAATATCAAATCCTTATAGTCTGATTGGAGAGGGGTGAAAGGGCTACAGATTCTAAATGTGAATTATGCTCTTGTCCAGGCCCTTGCCCTCCTCCACCTTAACTACTGTAATCTCACTGGTTTTAACTTGTCTTCTCAAGTCCATTTAAAATGTTGCTGCCAAAATCATCTTCCTAGCTTATTGTGGCAATGCGAGCTCCTCCACTGCGTCTCCTGTTTATCTAGTCTTTCATCTCATTGCATCGTGCCTCAAGACAGACGTCTCTCTTGCCTGCTTGTCCATTTTTTCCATTAGCACCTGCATGGGTTCTTCTACTTCATCAGGCCCTGAAAAAATCAGATTTGTTTTAAAAAAAAATTACAGTAGTATCATGGGTAAATGTTCCAATTTCACAGGATATGCACAGCCCCCAGGTCCTTTCCCTACCCAGCGGGAGGTGGAAGGCCCTCTCCCTCCCCAGTGGGGAGGGGGAAGTAGGTATTCTGCTTCTGCCTGCCTACTTAGGCTGCAGCTGCTCGTTGGAGGTTAGTGGGCCAGTCCTATCCCAGGAAGAGTGGGCGAATGGGGAGGTTTCTCACCCCATGGTGCTGGCTCGTCCAACCCAGCCTGACCTGGGGTAGGGATCAGTTTGTTCTGAGCGCAGCTCCAGCCCAGACCACTGCTGCTGCTTTCTATCCAGCCGGTAGGGAGAAGGGGCAGTGCTGACCACGCGGTGACTAGGAGTCCCAGCCCAGCGAGCCCCACAGCAGGCCCCTCTGGCCTGGGGGAGACACCACAGTGCAGGCTGGCAAGTAGCTGCAGAGACTGGGATCCATCACCCCCCTGATCGTTGTATGTGTCTAAGCTTTTAAAAAGTGTGTGTGTATGTGTGTGTGTATATAAAATATACTTTTTTATTTAATATAGTAAAATGTTCTTGTAGGAACCATTACAAAATATCCAGTTCTTTGAGTAGTGTCCCTGTGGGTACTCCACTTCAAGTGTGTGTGCGCCCTGTGCTTTAATCAGAGATTTTTGGTAGCGGTGCCCATTTGGTCCATGAATGTGGTCCCACACATCCTGCTGCCCCATGCCGAGGCTATTTGGAGCTGCGCAGGTGAACTGTTCTCAATTCCTTATCAACTGCCTTTGTCCTGAGATGGAGTCTGCAACATGTGTCTGTTCTCCTTTTAGGAGTCAGATAAGGTATAATTACTTACCTCGTTGTGTTTCAGTTGTTTTTTCTGTTTTCTCCTAAAAATAAAATCCTTTTATTCTTAGATATGGTTAGATAGTAGTTTAGAACTTCCCTTTCTTGGGGTTGTCTCTTTTGTTGTTTTTTCTCAGGAATGCCAGGTTCCTCAGGATTCAAAGAGGTGCTTCTCCTGCTGTGAGGCTATTCCAATCAGTGACAGGCATTCTCAGTGCCTCCACTGTTAATGTGATACCCATATTCCTAGTAAGTGCAAGATCTGCACATCTTTCAAGGGTAGATTTTGAAAAACAATAGGGAGATAAATTTAAACTACTAATGATGGAACAAGCCTTATGTCCAGCTGCAGATCCAGAGGCAGAAGAACCCCCCTGTACATAGACCTCTCAGTACTCCTAATGCCCCACAAGATCTCGGTCATCGGAAACCTTTAGAGACGTAGGCAGTACTGTGTCACTGAATACTTGTGTGGTACTGAAGTCCTCATTTACATCTTCCTCTAAAGAGAAGGAGGGAGGTGTAAATCTCCAAGAAGATCTTGGTCACCAACACACAACAGGGCTACAGAGACCTCAGGTCCCAAGGGGAGTTCAGTGTAGGCTCTGAGTGATGCAGGTATTGCAAAAGCAAAGAAGAAAACTCAGTCTAAGACCGACTTTGGGTATCTGGATCCTGACTGGCAGAGACATGGGTGTCCCGGAACAGCACTCGGTATCGATATCAAGGAAGTCAACTGTACCAGAGACCACTAGACCCCATATAATACTGAGGAGGTCAGAGCCAATGCACTCACAGGCCAAGTGCTCAGTGCTGGCTACATCAGTACCAAAGCCATCCTCCATAGGCTCTGTCCTGGGCCAATCTTTGTTACGGTCGGTACCACAAGAGTTTAGGTACCCTAAACACTAGATAGTCTCTAGAGCCAGAGTCCACCATATTAACGAGTATTGGGGGTTTGTCAGCATCAAGATCCTCTCAATCACTGATCTCTGTAACAAATAGGGAACCAGGCTTGTCCTAATCTACTTTGCAAATTGAACAGCTCCCCTCCCTGACTCCCGGAGAATGTGTAAAAAGACTCTTCAGATTCTCAGGTCTTGGTGTAGGGTTCCCCTGTCTATTCTAGAACACATCACTCTCCCTCTTGCACTGATATTTTACAGGAGAATAGACCTCAAATGACACCCTCCTGGCAGGAACACAGATGGATGCCTCCATCTATGCCTTTTGGCCTCCCAGTGGCCTTGCTGGGATCTGTGGGTGTTCTAACGCCAGCAATTCGTGATGAGGTTTTCACACCATTGGAGGAAACTGAGAAGAAGGCATTATCTTCAACCTTCTTTGTCACCACCCATGCCAGAGGAAGAGACCTGTGAGGAGAAAGATGCAAGGGCAGACAAGGAGGTGACACCTCTTTCAAATATTTCCTCTTCTTCACCTGATGTATCATGCCTCCACCACCTTCTGTGGCAGATGACTTCAGACAGTTTCAGGAAGTGATAAAGCAAATTGCTGACACACTTCAGATTCCCTTGGTGGATGTTCAGGAGTCCCACCACACACCTCATCATGATGAGAATTGCTATTCCAGTGAATGAAGCTCTTTTGGAGCCCACTAAGGCAGTTTGGGAAACTCAAGCTATAATACTGCCTACCTGCAAAAGAGTGGATGAAAAGTATTATGTTCCTGCCAGGGAATCGGCATTTCTATTCTCTCACCCAGCTCTGAACTTTCTAGTGGTAGAGGCTGTTAATGAAAGGGGCAGGCAACATAGCTCTAAGTCCACTCCATACAGCAAGGACTGTAAGAAGCTCTATTTTTTTTTTTTTGCCTCAAATCCTACACTTCAGCCACACTTCAGTTCAGAATAATAAACCATCAGGTGCTCATGGCCAAATATGACTATGTAAATTACAACAGATTTAGTTTCTTTATTGAACATCTGCCAGAGAAACACTGTGATTGGTTTAAAGCCACTGTTCAGGAGGGATAACCTCTAGCAAAAACATTCCTCCAAGCCTCCTTAGATACTGCAGCACAGTCTATATCCACTTGTGTGGTCATGAGAAGAACGTCTTGGCTGCAAATGTTGGAACTTCTGAGAGAGGTTCAAAGTACCATTTGAAGATCTCCCCTTTGACGGTTGCAAGCCCTTTGTGGACTCAGTTGATTTCTGCTTACATAAAGGACTCAAGAGTCACACTGAGATCCTTTTGAATCTATGTTCCTGTAAATAGGAGAAGATTTTATAGATTTCATATGGCATAAAGAGCATGCCCAGCCCTGTATTCAACGTACCATACGCTCTCTGAACCTCTGGCCAAGAGACCAAGGTACTCAACAACATCCTCCCAGCCATCCATGTCCTTCAGTCAACAATTACGATGGCTTGGTTGAGTGTCTCTAACCATCCAGTCAATGGGACTTTACATTTTGGATGCTGCTTCTTCCCCTTTTTAAGGATGCATGGGAGCGTATAACCTCAGACAAATGGGTTTTGGAAGCCATAATCTCTGGTTACACAATACATTTCAAGACTCTCTCTCTCTCTCTCCTACCCATCCCTGTCCTTCTTCAGGGACTCCTCTCACAGTCAGTTACTAGAACAAGAAGTGACCTCACTGTTAAGTTTAGGAGCAACACAGAAGAAGGGGATTCTACTCAAACTACTTCCTGATACCCATAAAGAAGGGGGAATGGAGACCAGTTTTAGAATTCAGGCTGCTAAACAGATACATAAACATAAAACAGCTAAAATTCAGGAGGATGACCCTGGCAGAAATAATTCCATCATTACAGCTAGGAGATTGGGTCACAAGTCGCAACCTACAAGACGCATATTTTCATTTTGCTATTCACCCATCACACAGGAGGTTTCTTTGTTTCCAAATCAACAACGAACACTGCTAATACAGGGTGCTTTCTTTTGGACTATCTTTTGTACCAAGGATATGCTCAAAGATTCCGGCAGTAATTGCTGGCCACCTGTCGTTTGGGCATAATAATTTTCCCGTGTCTAGATGATTAGCTGATAACGAGCAGATCTTGTTGGGAGGTTTGGCGTCAGTAGAGACCATGTGTTCTCTGTTTCATAGCCTGAGCCTTCAAATCAACCCCAGAAACTCAATTTTGACTCCACTACAGTGTCTAGATTTCATAGAAGCTTTCCTGGATGCTTTGATAGTCACAGCATAGCTACCATCCAGCAGATTTCTCACACTAGTGAACCACATCTCCAGGATTCAAGGGAAAATTACAGTAAAAGATTGCCTTCAACTGTTGGGACATATTTGCATGTGTCTTTGTAGTACATTGTGCTTGGGACCTCACAAAGAGCAGGGTAAATGGTATCCACAAGAGCAGCTTCTCCACATAAACCTTTTGGAATTGAGAGCATTCAGAAATGCTTAACTACACTTTCTACCTCTAATCAGATTGAAGTAAGTAAAGATAATGACAAACAACATGTCATGCATGTATTATCAACCATCAAGGAGGAGCAAGTTCTCCACCAATCTGTGGTGAAGTGATAAAACTCGAATTGGTGCATAATCAGCCACATACTCATCCCAGCTTCTTTCCCCCACGTATTCAAACCGCCATGGCAGATGACTTCAACACACATTTCTCTCTAAATTACAAATGGGAACTAAACTCCAGAGTCCTTCACATGATATTCTCAGTGTGGGGGTTCCTGGCGGTTGATCCGTTTGTCATGGCAGCAAATGCAAAATGCATCACTTACTGCTCCAGAGGGAGTCTTGATCCCCTGTCTCTAGGAAATGCATTTCTCATCACACATAGGGAAGTCCTTTCATCCATGTATCTACTAACACAGTTACTATTGATGATTCTCAGTAAGACTGGACCGGAGTCATACTAATTGCATCAAGGTGGCCAAAACAAGTCTGGTATCCCTTTCTCATCAGACTCACCTCTTCTTCATGGAAGCTTCCAATCAGTCCTTACCTACTGACCTAAGATACAGGTGTAACGATGCGGCCTCCGGTGGGACACTACTGAGAATATCAATTTAGGACAATTTGCATAGAGAGGGCAGTTACAGCCCAAGGCTGGGTGTCCTTTATTACTTAAGGCACACCAAACCAGCCAAATAGAGAGGACTTCGGTCTCACCTCACTGGCTAACCAGAAGTCATACAAGCAATTCCCTTAGGCATTCCAGTTTCCCAGTATTACCACCAGCAGCCACTTCTTATGGGGATGGATGGTTATGAAAACCAATACCCCAGTAAAAGAAAAAAGGTTCTCCCGATCCCAAAGGACCAAGCCCCAGACCCAGGTCAATATACACATCAGATCTTACCCACAAATCACGCTGTTGCCAATCCCTTAGAATCTAAAATCGAAAGGTTTATTCATAAAAAGAAAGAAATATAGATGAGAGCTAAAATTGGTTAAATGGAATCAATTATATACAGTAATGGCAAAGTTCTTGGTTCAGGCATAGCAGTGATAGAATAAACTGCAGGTTCAAATCAAGTCTCTGGAGTACATCCACAACTTGGATGGGTCATTCAGTCCTTTGTTTAGAGCTTCAGTTTGTAGCAAAGTCCCTCCAGAGGTAAGAAGCAGGATTGAAGACAAAATGGAGGGGTTTCTAGGGCCTTTTATATTCTTTCTCTTGTTGGCAGAAACCCCTTTGTTCTCCTGTGCAAAATCACAGCAACAAGATGGAGTTTGTAACCACTTGGGCAAGTCACATGTTCATGCATGACTCAGTTTGCAGGTGGCAGCCATTGCTCACATGCTACCTTGAACGTCCCAGGAAGACTTCTCTTATGTGGATTGGAGTCTCCCATGGTCCATTGTCAGTTAAGTGTTTCTTGATTGGACACTTAATCTGCAAATTCCTTTCTCAAGAAGCTGACCAAATGCTTCACTAATGCTACTTAGAATCAAACACATTGAGATACAAAGTACATAGCTAATATTCATAACTTCAACTACAAAAATGATACACATATACAGATAGCGTAATCATAACCAGCAAATCATAACCTTTTTATAGACACCTCACACGACAACCTTTGTACAATATTTGTTGCAAATATATAACAGTGGTTGCAACAATGATCTATATGGTCACAGTTTATGTCAATAACGTCACAGCAGGTCAAACACTTCACCCCAATTTACAGATTCTGTGGCTCCAAGCATGGTTCCTCTATGGTTCTTAGGGATAGAGAGATCTTGTTCCTCATTTGTACAGTGTTTTATTAAATAATAGAAAAACATCTACAAGAAATACATATCTCTGGAAATGATACCATCTTGGGCGTAACAGTCATCAGATTTCACCAACTTGCTCTCTTTTCCTAGAGTACTGGATCACCTGTTTGTAATTGAAGACATCAAGTCTTTCTGTGAATTCTATTAGGGTTCATTTAGTGGCAATAACAGCCTTTCACGTATCCATAGTTTTTTTTCTTTTTCTTTTCTTTTATCATCTTGCTATGGCAAGATTCCTGCAAGGTTTGACAATTATCTACAGCTCAGAAGCCTTACTCTTAGCTGGGATCAGGACCTAGTTCTTAATGCCTTATGAAGCATCCATTTGAACTACTAGCTTAAATGTTCATTATTAGATTTATCTATGAAGACAGCCTTTCTGTTAGCAATCACTTCCACCCAAAGGGTAGGAGAATTGGGGGCTTTAATGATGGACCTCCCATTTATGGTGTTCTCCAGAAAGTAAGTGTCGTTATGGGTCTATCCAAGATTCTTACCTAAAGTGTCCTCAGAATTCCACATTAATCAAACCATTCATCTCTGGTTTTCTTCCCAAAACCGCAGCAGACTAGTCAAGAAGCCATATTCCATACTCTAGAATTCAGGAAGACATTAGCCTTTTATCTAGACAGGACTAAATTATTGAGAAAATCTCCTAGACTATTTGTATCCATTGCGGACAGAAACAAGGGTTTGGTAGTTTTGAAACAGAGGTTGTAAAAGTGGATCTCCCATTGTATTGAGACTTGTTACAAGAGAGCTCAGGTCCAAACCCCTTTAAGAGTGATAGCACATTCTGTAAGAGCACTATATACATCGATAGCCTTAAATAGGCACCAATAGTAGACAGATGTAGAGTAGCAATTTGGTCCTCTGTTCATACCTTTCTAAACATTGTGCCTTCGTGCCTGCAGCAAGATCAGATGTGGCTGTGGGCAACACAATTCTCTCTTCAGTATTGGACTCTGCTGCAAACCTCCCATTTCCTTAGGCGGATACTGCTTGGCAGTCACCTGAAGTGGAGCATCCACAGGAACATGCTGGAGGAAGGAGGAGAGGTTATTCACTTTGTGCAGTAACTGCAGTTGTTCGAGATGTGTGCTCCTGGGAGTGCTCTGCTACCCGCCCTCTTTTCGTTCTGCTTCAGAGTCGCCCTTATGAGACTTTGCGGTAGAGAAGGAACTGAGGGGGTTTTCCTGTGGGGGCAGGAGGATATGTGGGGTATATGCATGGGCTGAATGAGCACTGCTACCAAAAATCTCTGATCAAAGGTGAAGAGCACAAATGCACCTGAAGTGAAGGACCCATGAGAGGATACATCTTAAAGAACTCCTGCTTACTGCACAAGGTGAGTAACGTCTCCATTCTTTCCCTAAGAAGAAAGTTTCATCCAGTATAGTCCTTGTGATTTATTTTTGAACTAAGTATCCAGCTGATTGCCTAGCATTATGATATAATGGTCCTTTGTACATTTACTAACAAACTGAGGGCTTGTCTACACAGGGACACTCAGAAAAGTTAATCTGAATTAACTAAAAGTGTGAATTTAAAGTGGATTAATTAAACGGCATTAAATCCCTGTATGGACACTCTCATTCTGGATTAAACTGGCCTTAATTCTGTTCCTCTACGTCTGCCAGATTCCCACAACACTAGTTTAGAGGGTAATAAAATTTGAATGGTGCTAGCTATTGTAGCTGTGTTCAGAAATGATTCTCAAGCAAGATTCTTCCAGAACTGTGCTTTTGACAATCATTTTTCCAGTACTAGAGAGAGCAGTCTGTAACACTGTTTCTGTTCATAATGAGGTTCACAGATCCATGACAGTGGGTCTTTATGCAACTTTGCCAATCAGTGGCAGGAGAGGTCTGATTCCATCTCAGAGAGAGCTGCAGTTTTTCACCTGCTTTCACAGCTGCAGGCAGGCAGACCAGCTCCTTCTGCTGCAGAATTAATTAAAAAAACCAGCTTCAATGGGCTTAAAATTTCCAGGCTCTCAAGGTCTGCCTTTATTGGCACAAGGAATTCCTTTTCTCCCCATTAGGACTCTGTACCTGTTCACCCATGCAGAGTACAGCATGGTGGAGTACAGCATGGTGGGAAAAGGCTAAGAAGAAAGGGGAAACCAGAAACTAGTAAAGGTGATTGCTGTCAAAGGGTCTGAGTTAGGAGCTCCTTCTCTGGAACCTCAGTATTTCACCTTTCATAAAGATAAAGTGATTCTCAGAATTGATCCTGCCTTCATAGCAAAGATTAGCTCCTGGCCCACAGAGTACAGGAAATTGTCCTTCCATGCTTCTGCCCAGCTTCAGTGCACCTTGAAGAGAAACTGTGGCATACTTTAACAGAGCTTCCAAAGTATATATTCACTGCACAGCTCAGTTTGGAATGGTGAATGCTTTCTTTGTGCTTTATCACGTGATGTGGAAGGGAAAGAAGGCCTCAAAATCAAAATTTCCAGAGGGAAAAGAGATTATATATATCTCAAAGGCAAACAAGCCAAAATAACATAATACCATATTCCAAAATGAGAGATCATTCCTTCAGAGCTTTGGCAACTTCATGGACATAAAGATCACTTGCTTCAAACAAGGAAATATACAAAGCAGCCGCCTGTTTAACTGTCCATGCCTTCTTCAGATTCTACCAGTTGGATATCCAGTCATCATCTGGTGTTACCTTTGATAGATAGGTACTCTATATGTACCCCCCCCCCCGGAGCACTGTTTTACCGTGTTATAGTCGAATTCGTGTTATATCGGGTCACGTTATACTGAGGTAGTGGTGTATAGAGTGGTTAGAGATTTTCCTGGCTGTGGAAGTGTCCCAACTGCTGAGTTCTCAGAGGTGGACATACACCTTCCTTGTCTGGTCTGCCACCAAAACTGCGTAGAAAAGAGACATAACGCTATGATCTGTGGACCTCATTGCTCCTAGAAAGGAAATTTTCACATAAGGCATGGATACATTTCCCTAGTGTGTCTGGTGTGGATCAAAATGCCGCTTTCCTAGTTAGTCTGTAGAATTAATACGGTTTGTATTGTAACATTGTTAGGTTTGGATGCAAATCATATTCAACATGTGGGGCTTTAACAATAATTATTTGTATTGTGATAGCATTCAAAGTATGCTGAGTGCTGTACAAACACAAAAACACTATCCCTGCCTTGAAAAGCTTATAGTCTAATCTAAATAGACAAGACAGACAAATAATAGGCCAACAACAGACAAGCTAAATGTTTGAGGTGATGTTAGAAATATGTCTAGTTGTCTTTTTCCTGTTTTTCTTGTCTGACTATCCCACTGTCATGTGACAATGGTAAAGTGTGATGGGCAGATTTGTTTTTTTCTAGAACTGAACAAAGAAGATAGTAGTATCCCTCAAGATATCTCTTCACTGCACTGGGATAGTTTTCCCAGCCTACCCCTAACTGGTTTCTTGCTACAGATGTTTTAATTAGTAATCAAATCCCAAAAGTATACACACCTGTTCAATAGGCTTCTTCTTCCTTCACTTTGGCTATTGTCTGAATATCATTGCCATTAGGGTCATATGGCAGTTTAACTTTTTAACCAGGTGAAGATAGGCAACTTTTTCTTCTGTGCTTAGTACCTTGATCAGCTTCAATCACACTAACTCAGGGTGCAGCTATGTCCAGTGATTATGTACAGCAGCTATGTCATGTCCTATGTTTCTTCATTCGGCAGGATGGACCCTCCTGGTTTCATCTTGGGTAAGCTCAGGGCAGGCCCACAACTTTTTGGCACTTGAGGCGGGGAGCTCAAATGACGCCCCCATGCTCCCCAGCTTGGGCCAAAACTTTGAAAGGTCTCAGTTCTGCCTTCTTCCTCTTCTATTCCTCTCATGGTACTGCTCTGCTACCTACCCCAATAAAGGAGAACTAACAACTTAAAATGCCTTGTTCAAAAATTTTAAGTAACACTTACATTTGCTGTTCAGGCGTTTGAAAGTTAACTTTTCTTGCCTGCACAGTAAACACTGGCATTTTTTATCTGTTTGAATAATCAAAGTGGTGCTTTCTGTGCCTTCTTGGTTGCAAAGATTTGAACTGCTTCCTGAAGGTCCACAGTCTGGGCCAGCTCATGCTCTATTGAGGTGGTTGCAAGGCCGACCAGCCTCTCCTGTGTCATGGCAACTGTTACAGGAAGTGTTAGAAGTATGCGCAGAGCAACAAAAGCATTTGGAAAGAGGGTGGTCATCTTATTTGTGCACATATTTTCCAGAACAGCCTTTCGAGTTGATCCTGCTGAAATGTATCTTGAAAGGGCTTTCAGTTCATCACCTAAATCGCTCACATCAATATCGCGCATATCATCATGTATCAACACTGTCTCTAGTGTCCTGCATTGCTGGGGTAGGTCTTCTTCAGGTATAGTGAGGAGTTTTGGGCTATCATACAACATCCCAAATATACTGCTGTGTTCCTTGAGCTGCACGAAACATTCTTCAACTGACTGTGTTGCACAATCTAGCACCTGGTTAAAGAATTCAACTTTGAATTGTTGTTTGGGGTCTCTTATGGGATTATCCCGTGCCTCGTAATCAAAATGTCGTCTTCTTCAGTGACTCTTGTATTCTTGAATGGGTGGAAAAATAGCTTCAGTGTGAAGTTCGTCTGCCAATTTCTGTGCACTCTTCAGAATTTTTTGAAATCCCTGATCTGACCGGTAAGACTGTAGGTATGACTTTGCTTTGTCCAGTTGTTCTATTGCTCCAGATATATCAAGGTCAACACCTTGGAGTCTCTTGTTACAACATTTATTTCAAACAGTATGTCATGCCACAACACTAAGCCATGCAGAAATTTGAAGTTATGTATGTTTCTGGTGATTTCATTTCCCTCTGCCACTGTTCTCCCACAAACAGTTCCTGTCATAGCATTATCCTCCATAATGGCAACTGTGGTATCATCCATCTTCCCAATTTGGTGTTTGATAGGCTTTATCGCCTCCACTCAACTTTCCCATCGTGTGGCACTCAGTGGTTTCAGTGTCAGAGAGGATGTTCCCAGACGTTACTTCAAAATTTGTCATCGATGATTTGATGCAGAGAAAAATACATAGATGCTTTGAACGACATAAAAAAATTCAGCAACCTCACTAGAAGCTGATTCTGTATCACTGACCACCAAGTGGAATGAACGAGAATTACATGGGACAAACAAAGCTCGAGGGTGTCATTCTCGGATCCGTGTCTGCACTCCTGTTTTTTCCTCTCATGTTGGCACCATTATCGTAGCCCTGACCTCTCATGTCAGCTATCACAATTCCCGTATCTTCCAGCTTTTTAAGAAGCACATTTGTCATACCAGCTCCTGTAGTATCATCCCTGTCAATAAATTCTAGAAAATGCTCTTTGACAGTCACCATTGCAGAGACATTTTCACTAAGTTCTGTTGTTGTTACAAAACGCACCATTAAAGTCATTTGTTCCGTATGGCTGATGTCAGGTATGCAGTCTAGAATAACAGCGTAATATCTTGCTGACTTCAGATCTGCCACAATCTTCTGTTTGACTTTGTTGCCAGTGACTGTATGATCTCATTCTGAATTGTTTTTCCAAGGTAGTGGTGACTCTTCTTAGATACTCCTGGAGTACCGCATCAAACTCAGCCATCAGCTCCACAATTTTAAGGAAGTTTCCATTGTTTGGCACATACAGCTGATCTGAAGTGCCACACAGTGCTAGGTTTTGGGTAGCAAGCATTCCCACAATGGCAATGAGATTTTTTTAGAACATTTTGCTAGTAAAGAGACTCTGATGCAATCTTCTCTTGCTGCTGATCATCTAGGGTGGCCTTTAACCTTAGTCTCATCTCAAGCTCTTTCCACGTATGGAATGCTCTCTGGTGATTTGCTGCCTTCTCATGGCATGCCAGATTTCTAGCCAGATTCTTCCAGTCCTTTGTTCCTGTAAAACCCAATGTGGCTGGAACATTAGACTGGACGAGTTAGCAACAAAAACAGTATGCAGCATTCTGAGTTTTTGAGTACATAAGCCATGGCCTCTCCACTTTGTCACCATTGGGGATTTCATGTCAGTAATGTGTTGGATGGAAACTTCTGTTTTCATTGTCTTTGGGGAACATGAAGTTTTTCACTTGCTGTGAAGTCCCTCAGGCTACTGCTCAAGTGGGTCCACAGTCCTGGATCATCTAGACTTAAGGAACTAAACTGACCAGCAGCTGTTTCTTGCACCTCCACCACACTGTTCTCTGATCTACACTTTTCTTCAGGAATGTGCATGGTTACATCCATTTGAGATCGAGATATGGATGCTGCAGTAGCTGCCAGGTCACCTGCACTTTGACTAACTGGAAGATCAGGCATCTCCTCACCACTCACGTCCTCACTGGGGCCGGAAAGCTCACTGTGAACATTTGTGTCTATGTATCTCAGGAGAGCTCCTTCCTGCTTAGATAGAAAAGCTTCTTTTGCTTTCTTTCTTTTTCTGAATGCTGCCCCAGAGGCGCATTTTCTTCTTTCACTCCTGATTGCTGTTCTGTGCCAGCTATAGTGGCTCTCAACACTCAATTGAAGGGGACAAATAAGCAGGCTGGTAGCAGGGCCTGAGTGAGAGAGGATATCAGCGTCTTAAGGGCCTAACTGGCTCCTGCTTCTTTAGTTGACTGCCTGTTCTCCTCAAGTGGGTTCAGGGAAGCAGCAGGAAACAGGAAACTCCCTGAGAAGCTGGTGTTAATCAGCCCAGGCTCCTGGGGGTGCTAGAGAAGTACATAAGAGGCTCCTGCTGCTTTCTGTTATACCCTCTCACATTTTCTCCTGCCTGCCTGTTATGTCTCTTGTGCCTGCCTTCCTCCAGCACAGCACTCCACTATCTTTATGCATCTAGAGCAGAGAGAATACATATGCACCAGCAGCAGACACAATCTTCTACACTCTGGGTCCTAGTGGCCCCCCCCCCCCCACAGTCTGGCACCTGAGGTGGCCACCTTAGTTCACCTCATGGTAAGGCCAGCCCTGGGTAAGCTTTATGTTGTTATATTCCAGTAGCTAAAGAAGAGAGCCTGAAACTACCAAGATTTGGTGTCACATCTCATTCTGGCATTTTTAAGCAGGGCTGCCAAATGGAGGTATACTTAAAGTTTGCAGCATTCTGTTGGTCCACCAATAAGTAGCTTAGCTTATCCCAATAACTGACATGTAGTTGCCCTAACATCTGAGAAGAGTTAATGTGGGGTCATGATTTGACTGAACTGATTTAAACATTATAAGCCCTCCCATGGACTGATATGCACAATGAATGAAGAGGAGCTCTTGTTCTGCTTGTCTGTAAATCATTTTGGTTTTCATCATACTTTTTATTGCTGAATTTTACGCAAGGCATTATTGTCTATTTTTGAAACACTTTCATAAATAAACAGGATACAAAAGTGTCAAGCTGCCCCACATCACACACACATTAAATTGTTACAGCCAATGAAAAATCTAGAGCTTCCCAAAATGTCAAAGGGTATGTCCTTTCTGATTCTTTTAAAGATATTAGATCCAACACAGGATGCAAATGGATTCCCTAAAGATAGCAAAGTGAAAATTTAAACCAGAATTCTCTGAACTCTAAAGAGACAGAGGACAATGGAATGGGCGACTAATACCTTTGCCTCAATATTAAAGGGGCACTGTTAGATTGATTTTTAAATCAAAATGTAGGTCTTGTACAATCTGACGAAAACCTAAAAGTAGTAGAACTGTGGGGGGTTTCGTTTCTCAGTTTTTAAATCAAATGAAAAATAGTTTAGTATTTGAAGAAGACCATCTTTTCAGGATTTCTTACTCTGTGCAAACACCATCTAGAAGTCCCAAAGGTGAAAGGTTTGTAGCCTGCACACGTTAAGAGATGGAACACTTCAGATAGAGCTGGGCAAAATTTTTCAGACAAATGCACTGAAAATGTCAGGTTTAGCCAACATAAAATTGTTCCTGAATTTGACCCAATTAATTTTTGCTGGGAAAAACTTTTTCCAGGCCAGTATACCATCTGTGGGTATGTCTGAACTGCAATAAAAGACCCAGTGGCATGGTTATGCATGGCTTGGGTCAATTGACTTGGGTTCATGGGACTTAGGGTATGTCTACACTACGAGAGTAGTTCGATTTCACTTAAATCGAATATGTGGAATCGATATTACAAAGTCGAACGTGTGTATCCACACTAAGAACAGTAATTCGACTGTGTGAGTCCACACTAACGGGGCAAGCGTCGACATTGGAAGCGGTGCACTGTGGGCAGCTATCCCACAGTTCCCGCAGTCCCCGCTGCCCATTGGAATTCTGGGTCGAGCCCCCAATGCCTGCTGGGGGAAAAAATGTGTTGAGGGTGGTTTTGGGTAACTGTCGTCATCCAACCATCACTCCCGCCTTCCCTCCCTGAAAGCGCCGGCGGGCAATCAATTCACGCACTTTTCTGCTGAGTGACAGCACGGACGCCACAGCACTGCGAGCATGGAGCCCGCTGTGACCATCGCTGCAGTTATGGCCGTTGTCAACACCTCTCGCACCTTATCAGCCACATTTTCCAGAGGCAGATGCTGAGAAATCGGGCGAGGAGGCTATGGCAGCGCAATGAGGACATGAAGTCTGAGAGTGGCACAGACCTGTCACAAAGCACGGGACCCCGCGCCGTGGACATCATGGTGGCACTGGGTCATGTTGATGCCGTGGAACGGCGATTCTGGGCACGTGAAACAAGCACGGACTGGTGGGACCGCATAATGCTGCAGGTCTGGGATGAATCCCAGTGGCTGAGAAACTTTCACATGCGAAAGGGAACTTTCCTTGAACTTTGTGAGTTGCTGTCCCCTGCCCTGAAGCGCAAGGACACCCGGATGCGAGCAGCCCTGACTGTCCAGAAGTGAGTGGCCATAGCCCTCTGGAAGCTTGCAACGCCAGACAGCTACTGGTCAGTCGCGAACCACTTTGGCGTGGGCAAATCTACCGTGGGGGTTGTTGTGATGCAAGTAGCCAATGCAATCGTTGATGTACTGCTGTCAAAGGTAGTGACCCTGGGAAACGTGGAGGTCATCATAGATGGCTTCACCACGATGGGATTCCCAAACTGCGGTGGGGCTATAGATGGAACTCACATCCCTATCCTGGGACCGGACCACCAGGCCAGCCAGTACATTAACCGAAAGGGTTACTTTTCAATGGTGCTGCAAGCACTGGTGGACCATTTTACCAACGTCAACGTCGGATGGCCGGGCAAGGTTCATGACGCTCGTGTTTTCAGGAACTCTGGTCTGTTTAGACGGCTGCAGGAAGGTATTAACTTCCCGGACCACAAAATAACCGTTGGGGATGTGGAGATGCCTATAGTGATCCTCGGGGACCCAGCCTACCCGCTAATGCCCTGGCTCATGAAGCCCTATACAGGCGCCCTGGACAGTGAAAAGGAACTCTTCAACTACCGTCTGAGCAAGTGCAGAATGATGGTGGAGTGGGCTTTTGGACGTCTCAAGGGGAGATGGAGAAGCTTACTGACTCGCTCTGATCTCAGCGAAACCAATATCCCCATTGTTATTGCAGCTTGCTGTCTGCTCCACAATCTCTGTGAGAGCAAGGGGGAGACCTTTATGGCGGGGTGGGAGGTTGAGGCAAGTCGCCTGGCTGCTGATTACGCCCAGCCAGACAGCCGTGCGATTAGAAGAGCCCAGCGGGATGCGCTGTGCATCCGGGAGGCTTTGAAACCTAGGTTCCTGAGTGAGCAGGGTAACCTGTGACTATTAAGTTTTTTTACAGAGAAGCTGAACCTGCCCCCGTTTCTTTACCCAGTGAATCTTCACTATCCTCTCCAGTTTCATACCCCATTCACCCCCTTCCAACCCACGATTAAAAATAAAATCACTGAAAATTTGTTAATGAATAATGTTGTCTTTATTACTGTTTTCGCGGTAAAGTGTTGAAACTGGGGCGCAGACTGTGGTGGGGAGCGGGTGTAGTGTAGTGATGCAAAGGACGCTTCTAAACTCGAGGAATGACAGGCTCCTGCTTCTACAGTGGTCCGCACTGGTGGACTGATTGTTTCAATGGAGCATGCCACCCCCACCTGTTCGGGACTCTGTGTGTGGGGGCTATGTGACTTTGTGGCAGGGGGAGGATGGTTACAGATCCGCTGCTGCGTGGCTCTGTGATCAAGGATAAGGACCGCTGCTTAAGATCTCTAACCGCCCTCCCCTGCCACAAAGTCACATAGCCCCCCCCCCACAGAAAATGAAAACCACCTCCCAGACTGACCAGAGTGCCCAGTGACTGCACTGTGTGTGTGACCTGCTGCTGAACCTGCCCCCGTGTCTGTACCAACTCCCTTCCCCCGCTTCAAACAGACTGTCCTCTAAAAAAACATGATGGAAACAGTAATTAACAGAAACATATTTTTTATTAGCAACTAGACAGGGGATGAAACTGGGATGGGGGCTTGGGTGAGGCGGGAAGGAAAGGACTTATCAAATTTTGGGGAATGACAGCCTTCTGCCACTTGAGCAGTCTGCAGGGGTACAGTGACAGTTTTCACGGACTCTGCTGCCCCTCCTTCTTGGTACTTTGGGTGAGGGGGGTATGGGACTTTGTGGTGGGGGACGGTGGTTACAGATAGACTGCAGCGGGGCTCGTCCTCCTGCCTCCGGTCCTGCAGAACATCCACAAGGCGCCGGAGCGTGTCTGTTTGCTCCCTCATTAGTCCAAGCAGCGTTTGAGTTGCCTGCTGGTCTTCCTGCCGCCACCTCTCCTCCCGTTCGCTGTGTGCTCCCTGGTATTGGGACATGTTCTCCCTCCACTGAGTCTGCAGGGTTGCCTCAGCTCGGGAGCAGTCCATAAGTTCTGAGAACATGTCGTCCCGTGTCCTTTTCTTTCTACGTCTAATCTGCGCCAGCCTCTGGGAGTCTGATGACCGGGTAGGTCAGGAGACAGTCACAGCTGTGGGATGGGAAAAAGGGAGTGAATTCCTCAGAAAGATAAATTTTTTGGTGAACAAAGAAAATAGTCTTTCTCTGTGAACAAGACCATTCATAGCACCTATCACATGCGCACTCGGGACAAGGTCGAATTTTCAGCCTTCGCATTCAGTCCCTGGGTTCTTGCAGTGCAGATCACAGAAGCGGAACAGGACAGCGGAATTTGGGTAGCAGGCTGACATGGTAAGCCGTAGACTTGTGGCACCTTAAAACTTTAATAATAGCACTGCCCTACTTTGACGTTCAAAGCAATGCTCCTAGCGTTGGCCAGTTCTTGCTGCCAGCAATCCGGCAAGCATGAACTCTGCCCCTGTCCCACCCCCTCGTGGCTGTCCCTGGGAAAGATCCCTCTCTGCTGCCCCTCTCCCACCTCCACCGCATGGCTGTAAACCGCCGGTTACAGTTCTGTAAAGGAACAGGCAAGCAGTCCCAATACTAACATTCCCCTAATTCAAAGCAGGTCACCATGAGCGACATCACTCTGATGCGGATTTCAGACAGCGACAAAGAATGCATGCTTCGTGAAAGCCTGCAAATACCAGGGCCGTATGCCGCCATGCTGTGCAAGGCAATGATACCGGAGTACTTGATGATAGCCTGGCGCGGAAACGTTTCATACTACGGAGGACACAACAAGGCCGCTCTCCCAAGGAACCTCATGCAAAGGCTTTCCAATTACCTCCAGGAGAGCTTCATGGAGATGTCCCATGAGGATTTCTGCTCTATCCCAGGACATACAGACTGAATTTTACTGTAGCTGCACTGACAAGGACTAAACAATAGAGCGCCTAGGGCAAACCAATCAAGATATACCGGACATTTAGGGGTTTTTTTGCAGCAGTTGCACTGCCAAAGACTAAAACTTTAAGTGCCTAGGACAATCTAATCATGAAAAACCCACAGTTAATATTAATGTTCTGTTCTCAATAAATGTTTACATGTTTAAAACACTTACCGGCTGATCCTTCCCCTGATTCTGGGTCCGGGTTAACGCCTGGGGACGGTTGGTAAGGGGTCTCTGTGAGGGTGATGAAGAGATCCTGGCTGTCTGGGAAATCAGCGTTGTAAGCGCTGTCGAATGCCTCGTCCTCCTCATCTCCTTCCTTATCTTCCCCGTCCACTACCATCTCCGAGGAAGCGGGCGTCGACAATATCCCATCCTCAGAGTCCACGGTCAGTGGTGCAGTAGTGGTGGCGGCCACACCTAGGATGGAATGCAGTGCCTTGTAGAAACGGCATGTCTGGGGCTGGGATCCGGAGCGTCCATTTGCCTCTTTGGTCTTCTGGTACCCTTGTCTCAACTCCTTGATTTTCACGCGGCACTGCGTTGCATCCCGGCTGTATCCTCTCTCTGTCATGGCTTTGGAGATCTTCTCGTAGATCTTTGCATTCCGTCTTTTCGATCGCAGCTCCGAAAGCACGGACTCATCGCCCCACACAGCGATCAGATCCAAGACTTCCCGATCAGTCCATGCTGGGGCCCTCTTTCTATTCTGAGATTGCACGGCCATCTCTGCTGGAGAGCTCTGCATCGTTGCCAGTGCTGCTGAGCTCGCCATGATGTCCAAACAGGAAATGAGATTCAAACTGCCCAGACAGGAAAAGGAATTCAAATTTTCCCGGGACTTTTCCTGTGTGGCTGGTCAGAGCATCCGAGCTCGGACTGCTGTCCAGAGCGTCAACAGAGTGGTGCACTGTGGGATAGCTCCCGGAGCTATTAGCGTCGATTTCCATCCACACCTACCCTAATTCGACCTGGCCATGTCGAATTTAGCGCTACTCCCCTCGTTGGGGAGGAGTACAGAAGTCGAATTTAAGAGACCTCTATGTCGAACTAAATAGCTTTGTTGTGTGGACGGGTGCAGAGTTAATTCGATTTAACGCAGCTAAATTCGACATAAACTCCTAGTGTAGACCAGGCCTTAGGGTGTGGGGCTAAAAACTGCAGTGTAGATGTTCGGGCTTGGGCTGGAGCCTGGGCTCTGAGAGTTCACAAGTGAGGAGGCTCCAGTCAGAGCTTGAATGTCTACACTGCAATTTTTAGTCCAAGCCTCATGAGCCGAAGTCAGCTGACGTGGGCTCCTAGACTCCATGCTTTGAGTGTTCCATTGTAGTGTAGGCCTGTGAGTCCTCATCTGTCAATGCATCTGTCTCTCCCACTTTATAACATTTAGCCCAGTGGTTGGGGCTCTTTCCTGGGATGTGAGAGACCCAGGTTTGATCCTCACTCTGGATCAACTCAGATCTGCCCCCATCCCACGTGAGCACCCTAACCACCAGGTTATCTGCTGTTCTGGGGTTGGTTACACTCAATCTCTCCTGTGAGCTGTTCCAGTCAGCATAAATACTTAAAGATTCATTGGGCCAAAGAAAAAGAGAGAAAGTGAGGGATAGCTCAGTGGTTTGAGCATTGGCCTGCTAAACCCAGGGTTGTGAGTTCAATACTTGAGGGGGCCATTTAGGGATCTGGGGCAAAAATCTGTCTGGGGACTGGTCCTGCTCTGAGCAGCAGGTTGGACTAGATGACCTCCTGAGGTCCCTTCCATCCTGATATTCTATGATTAAGGCAATCACTTGGGAGGTATGAGATAGGGATTCATATCTTCTCTCTGTCTAGCTCTAATTTCAACCTTGCTGTGTTAGTGGTACCAGCCAACTGTTGATCTCAGCTGTTGGTTCCTTTTTGCAACTAATAACTGAGGAGCTTTCTTGGACTGCTCCTTTCAGTAGCCATAACCAGGCAACTTTTTGGCTGTATTTCTTTCTTATTCCTAGGGTATTCCTCAGGTTTTAAACAGGTTTATTTTACTATTCATTTATTTCTTCTGTCAGATTTAATATGTTGGAAATAATTATTTACATTTGTTAGGAGGGGCTTTTGTTGTCTCTTTTAGCATTATGATCTCTTCCCTGTTGTTTTATATCTCTTATTTGTATCTCTTTTTCCTTTACCCCATGAGAACATACTAGTTTCCTACTTACAGTACCACAAAAAGATGGGATGGGATGCTTTCTTTATATAAAGGAAGGATTCCCTTGTATTCCTTTCCATCAGAATCTCTAGTAGAAAGGTTCCTGGCAAAGCAAAGGAGAGTCAGCATTTATTTTTCCTAATAGCTCCATACTAGCCAAGATGAATATGGTTCTCAATTTAGTTTCCAAATACCAAAGCCAAAAAATCCCTCAAACAAAACAGGCATCATCCTCTGATGGTGGCTAAAGGAGAGAAAATTACTTGTTTCTTTGAAAATATTATAGTGGAACACCAGATCTGCTATAGTTAAGGTTAAGTGTCACTCGGTTTAAAGGTCAACTATTCTAAGTACTCTAAAACTCTGCATTCTGACTCAGATTGCCTTGAAATTTGCTGTGCCACATGGGAGTAGTGACAGTGCTAGTTTTCAAAATTTGAGTAATTTGAGCAAAGCATTCCCGAGTTACCTTGCATTTTACAAAATCGCCTTGTTTTTCTGAAGGTTTTCTTTGTGCACATCTGGGGTTCCAACAATGGCTATGATCTTCCACAAACTGATCTCAGTTGCTTGGAATTTATGTCCGCTAGTGCACAGCTCCCATTGCCCTTTTGGGGAAGCAATGTTGAAAAAGTTACTCAGTTGGGAACTTCAGGCTGACATGTATCAAACTGACACACCTAAAGGATTGAAGTGAGTATGCTCTGTGTTGGGATTAGGAATAGAATGGTGAAACATACCCAGGGCCATCCTTATCCATATGCAAAGTTCGCAGCTGCGTAGGGCACCAGGAAATTTGGGCCACCAAATTGCCCCAGATTTCCTGGTGCCCTATGCAGCTGTGTACTGCTCCAGCAGCCAGCCCGATCCCACAGCCGGCTGAGCCGCCCAGGAAAGGTGCCCCCACCCCAGCTCCGCCTCTTCCCCATGGCTCCTGCCCCCACTCGACCCCAGCCCTGCCCCCACTCCACCCTTTCTGCAAAATCCCCACCCTTGCTCTGCCCCCATCCTGCCTCTTCCCGCCCCCACTCCACCCCTTCCCCTGAGCAACGTCCCAGGGGACTGCAACATCCCAGGGGTCGGGTGCTGCACGCCCCGCACTCACCAGGGCGCGGGGAAGTGGAGCAACCTGGACCCAGCCCATTCTGTGCCACCGGCTCCCAGCTGCGCCGCCGGTGAGTGCTGTGGGGCGGTTTCCCCCCTTCCCCCAAGCCTGGGAGCTGGGGGAGCAGAATGGAGTGGGCTGGAGCCAAGTCACTCCACTTCCCACCGCCTTGTGGGTGCGGGGTTGGGCCTGCCCTGCACTCACCAGGCGGCAGGAAGTGGAGCGACCCAACCCACTCTGCTCCGCCAGCTCGTGGTGGGGGGCAGTTCCCCCCTGCCTCCAAAGCCTGCTTCTGTGCCCCCGCGGAGGCCTGGGGCTAGTCCCCCCCACCCCACGTGGGGGCTGCGTAGGACACCAAAATGTCTACAGATGGCCCTGAACATACCTGACATTGGTCGCAGAACAGCTCAGGGTGACATGCTGTAGTCATTGAACTCCAACTATACTCAAATGTGTCATCTGGAATCTGAGAATAGTTGTTGGCCATGTTGCCTCTTCGTATCTGTAGCAAGGGAGTTTTATACTTTAGGGGAATGTGGCTTGCAAAGTACTTTTAAAAGGGGCTCTAACTATTTCTGAAAGATAAATAACACATTACACCTCCATTCTACATAGATATGTATGAATGGTTGTTGGGCATGTTGCTATGAAAGTGGGATAGAGGTTTTTCACTGTTTGGAAACTCCTCTAGAGTAGCATAGTTAATTTAAAAGACCTCAGTGGTTTGAGCATTGGCCTGCTAAACCCAGGGTTGTGAGTTCAATCCTTGAGGGAGCCACTTAGGGATCTGGGGCAAAATCAGTACTTGGTCCTGCTAGTGAATGCAGGGGGCTGGACTCGATGACCTTTCAAGGTCCCTTCCAGTTCTAGGAGATAGGATATCTCCATAAATTTTTTAATTTATTTTGAACAATTGCTCTGTATACCATAATGCAGTGTATGGTGCCTTAATGGACATTTCCCAAACGAAAGTTTCCAAATCAAATATGGGTTGATTCACAGAGAATGAAATAGGTCCGCACTGTATTGAGATAGGGAAGAGTCTGTGGAAGTCTATCTGACATCACAGACTTGGAATAACTCAGGGTGATAATCATTGAACCCTGGTCATACTCATTGACTATGAATTTGAGTCCTGCTCTTGGTTGGCATTTGAGAATGATTGCTAGGCATAAATGTTATATTTTTAGGTTGGGCACAAGTAGTGCAGCTTTTTCAGCTATTGATATTACATTTTTTGTGTGATGTCTTAACATGGGTCATGCAAAGTTTACTGAAGATAGTGATCCCTACCTGGAAATCAGTTCATGCCCTGAATTCCTTGTGCAGTTTCTCCCTCCCCCTCCCACAATACTTAGGGTATGTATATACTAGAGCAGAAAAGTGTAAATTCCTGCTTGAAGAGACAGTGTCGCGTTAACTATGATTTGAGCTAGTGCACTGAAAACCACATGTAGCCGCAGCAGCACAAACTTCAGGATGGGCTAGCTGCCCTTTGCCTTGGGTTTTGGATGGGATTGTACTTGAGGAGGCTAGTAATTGGGTGGCTCTGAGAGACATGCTGTAGTAATTAAACCTGTATTACAGCCATGCACTGTGCATTTGAGCTCTACCCTTGGCAGCAGAGAATGTGTGTTAGACATATTTCGTGTTCTCTGACTGCAGGGGCTCCTCTCGGAATTTTTGCCCTGAGATGAAAATTTCTGGTTTAAGAGTGATATTCTAGAGTGCTCTAAAATCCACATGCAGACTTTATTTTACTTTAGAAGTCAAGAAATAAGCATAACTAAATAAAGGGAAGATGAAAGCAGTTAAGTTAATATAATCATCCTGGGCAACTGGAACTGAGGAAAGCAAGTCACAGGGACATTTAGTCAAGGGATTTTGCTAAGGTAAAACTTGGGTTTAGGTTAGGTGTAGCAGACTGGAGAAGCCTATATGGCCTATGCTCAAACACTGAGGGGTTGGCTACACTTGCAAGTTAGAGCACATTAAATCAGCCCCAGGTGCCCTAACTCCCGAAGTGTCCACACTAGCAAGGCACATAGAGCACCTGGACTCTGCAGCTTGAGCGCCCCTGGTAATCCACCTCCATGAGAAGCATAAAGCTTGCGTCGCCCTGGCTGAAATGCCCAGGTGTCAGTGTGGACGATGTCTTACATTACTGCGCTGTGATTGGCCTCCGGAAACGTCTCATAATCCCCTGAAGTCAAGTGGCCACTCTGGTCATTGTTTTGAACTTGGTTGCAGGCATGCGAGTATCCCCTTTCAAAGCTCTGTTTCTGACAGCCGGCATATTTATCTGCTCCGGGACACAAAGCAAACCATCACCGTGGAATGCTGCTGCTGCCCAGGCAGGCGTTTGTGCATGTGTGTGTGTGAGAGAGATGGGGGGTGGAGGGCTGATGTCAGGGTTTCCCCCTACTGCTGTTTAAACTTACAAGACAGCATGCTGACACACACTGTGCCCCCCCAAAACACACTGTCTCTCCCCCCACATACACACAACACACTCCCTGTCACACTCCACCCCCCTCCCCCATTTGAAAAGCATGCTGCAGCCACTTGCACACTGGGATAGCTACCACAATGCACTGCTTTCTGTGGCGTTAAAGAGCTGCTAAATGTGACCACGCCACTGTGTCTGCAGCTGACAGTGTAAACACACGGCAGCGCTTTCTCTGCTGCTGTCTCCGAAGGCTGGTTTAACTCCCAGCGCTCTACATCTGCAAGTGTAGCCATGCCCTGAGTCTACTGAGTGTAAATGTTAAAGAGAAGGTTAAGGGGTGACTTGATTACAGACTATAAGTACTGTGATATAGCATGGCCAGAGGGCAGCAGGAGAGGGATAGGTGGGAGATATGTGAGCCCCAGGATGAGGAGAGCCTTATTCCCTGTAGAGGGAAGAGAGGCTGCTACAGATTAATTAGAGCACCTGAAACCAATTAAGCCAATTAGAGCACCTGAAGCCAGTCACCTGCTAAAACCCCCCTGCTTCAATCAGACAGTTGGAGGAGTTGAAGCAGAGTGGTTTGGTGTTGGATCAGAGAGCAGTTTGGAGGAAAGCAGTTTGAAAGAGTTGAAGCAGAGTGATTTGTTGTAGGAGTGGAAAGCAGTTGGGAGGAGAGCAGTTTGGAGAAGTGCTGTGGCGGGCCAGAAGACCAAGACCCTAGGTAAAGGGAAACCCGGCTTGTGCAGAGCAGAGGGACTCTATAGGCACAAGGGGTTGGGAGAAACGTGGCCCAAGCAGAGAGAGGGCAGGAAACCCCACAAGCTGAAGGGCCGGAGAGGGAAGTAGCCCAGGGGAAGGAATCACTAGTTCAAGTGGTTTGCTGCTATCCTTAGGGCCCCTGGGGGCTGGGACCCGGAGTAGAGGGCGGGCCCGGGTACCTCCCTCTCCACTCCCCTTCTTTGGGACACTAGTGGGACAGTTGATACCCCAGTTCAGGTGTGAGAAACGGCGCCCTGAACCCCCACAAGAGGAGAAAGTGCGGGACCCCTCATAATAGTGCCAGCAGTTTGCCACAGTACCTACATGAGGAACAAATACTTGATAATGGACTCTTCAGTCTAACAGAGAGCGGTACAACATAATCCAAAAGCTGAAAGTAAAAGCGACACGAATTCAGACTGGAAATAAGATTTAAATTTTTAACTGTGAGAGTAATTAACCATTGACACAATTTACCAAGGTTTGTGGTGGATTCTCCATCACTGGCAATTTTAGACCAAGATTGAATGTTTTTTTCAAAGATATGCTCTAGGAATTATTTTGGGGACGTTCTGTGACCTGTGCTATACAGGAGGAAAGACTACATGATCACAGTGGTTATTTCTGGCCTTGGAATCTGTGAACCCCTTCACTCTGCCCACAGGATTCTTTCTGAGACACTGACTTCATTTACCCCTCAGTAATCCCCAGAGGCCATTGTCATGTATGCCACCAGACTGTTGACAATTCATATAACAAGAGCTCCTTGCACTGCTGTTGACAAAATCTACAGAACTCAGTGCTGAAATGAGGGATACATGATCCTCCAAAGTATACATGCACCTCTTGTCATATCATAGTAACAGTTTTGCCAGCAGGTTCCAACACCATGCTTGTAATCTTAATCTCATTTTAACTCAGACTGCTCTCTAGGTCCTCAGGCTATGTCTAAATCTTGTTGATTCTTTCTTTCTGAGTAACATCTCAAAGATGCTGCCTTTTCTGTTAATCTATGCAACTAAAACTCTTGTCCATGCTCTCATCACTTCATGTCTCTCATACAGCAATATCTTTTTTGCTGGCCTTGACAAATGCAATCTTTCCCCATTTGCATCCATTCAGAGGGCTGCTGCAATGATCATTTCCCTATCCTGACTCTGTTACCATGTCACCCCTCTCCCTTTATTTTTCCACTGACTCCCCCTTCTCCATGGCATCAAACATACGCTATTTACCTTCACTTTGAAGGCCCTTTTCAGCCTATCTCAACCCTACTTATCTCTCATTCACAATCAAGATGTCGACTTTTGCCTTTGATTGGCCTATGATGTTGGCTTCCATCACCCACTTGTTAAATCACCTTTGTGCTTCCTCTGATGTTACCCCTAATCCATGTGGGGAGATCCCTGTGAATATCTGCAAAATCAGCTAATTATCCACCTTCAAAACTCTCTCCTTTTCTGTGGTGCCTAAAAAATTGACAATGGTTAGGCTGTTGATGTTCTGAGCAATATTTTTCATTGTTTCTTTGTATTGGCTATCTGTTTGTGTCCATCTGTTGTCTCTTCTCTTACGCTTAGATTGTAAACTCTCTGGGGCAGGCGGTTGTTCGTTCCCTGTTTGTATAGGGCCTAGCAGAGTGGGGTCCTTTGTCCATTACTAGAGTCACTGGCACTACAGCAATACACGTAATTAATGTAATAACTAATCCCTCCACCATTTATTATAACTGTACCTCATATAATGAAGACAGTTGGTGTGCACATAGATATTGGAATTCAAATCTTTAGAACTCAACACATTCTCTTAGAATTTCCTCATGACTACTTATTATAGCATTCTGTGATGGGGTATACAAACCCCACACTGGGTTAGAAAGGGATAAAGCACAGTATTGGGCTCAGAAACAGGGTTGAAAAGGAAGCAACCCCACACAGGAGGAGGAGGCTGGGGGGAGGACAGACTTACCTTGAAGGCTCCTGACAAAGGGGTCATAGAAGCCTCCCTGAGAGAATAGGGGTATATGCTGAGCTAAGTTGGGGTTGATGGCTTGGTTTCTTTTTCATGTTCATTTTCTCTTTATCTGGGACCGGGAGCTGAGGAAGCAAGGGTGCAGCTGAGGCTCCCAGATCTATCACTGCCAATAAACCCATATTGGCTAAGAGGGTGTCAAGCAGTGCGCCTAGCCCTGAGTTTCTTGGTACATAGCCTCAGTCTACACTGGTGGCTACCTTGAGTTTGGTACTCAGTTAACAGAAGTCGAAGGAGGCCTCCTTGACTAGGCATAAGTGTGTGGTACCCAAATACCTCATCTTCAGTACTGAATGTACCTTCAAATATGCCCAACACTTGTTGTAGTAAGAGAATTTGGTATAATAAAAAACTGCAGCTCCCTCAGCACTGAGAGCCTGTGAGGGCCCATCCTTCCAGGATTCCTCTTCATTACTAGCTTCACTACCAGGAAGGTTCATGTTATCTAAGGCAGTGGTTCTCAACCTGTGGTCTGCGAAAGACTTAGACTGAAAACTGACTGAACAGAATTCAACTATATTCAATTATATATACAGACAGTAGATTTCCAAAGGGATCCGCACCTCCATTCGAAAATTTTTAGGGGTCCGCAAATGAAAAAAGGTTGAGAACCACTGATCTAAGGACTTTTTGATACCCAAAGAATCAGAATCCCGCCAACTCTTGGGTACCGGGACTGTTTCAAGATGGGACTCCTGTTTGTCTCTGGTACCGACACATTCACTGGTACCATGTATGTCAGAAGTTATGTCTTTAGCCATCCCACAGTCTACTGCCCCTCCCTTGGAGTCTGAGGATGGGAGTTCTTCAGATTCTCAGATTTCTATTCAGGGCTCACCTAGATGTCCTCCTTGGGCTTCTTCTCCTGAGTTTCCCCCAGAGAGTCTGTAAGATCAAAACACTTATGGGCCACCCAACAATCTCTGTGTTCGAGTCAGCGTTGCAGTCCCACCTTTTCCCTTTGGGCTACAAATAGGATACTCTCCTCCGGTGCCTACACAACTGGGTAGGGAGAATGAGAGAGGAAAACCACCTTACCACAGGATCTTTCCTATCAATCTCCTTAATATGAGGAGTTGTTTGAGGAGCAAGAAAGAAGAACAGATGAGGAAGCAGTATCAACTAATATATCTTCCTCTTCGCTTTATGGGGCAGTGATGTTGCTGCCGCCTCCTTCCTATACAGATGACTTCAGGCAGTTTCAGGACCTCATGAAGAGAGGAAGTAAAGGAGCATAAGCTGTTTCACCTACTCCATACTGCTGCTTCAGGTCAAGTAACTCTACCATATGAAGCTTTTCTTCAACTGGCTAAAACAGTTTGGCAAATCCCAGTGGCAGTACCTCTTAACGTGTAAAAGGGCAGGCAAGAAATATTATGTGCCTGAAAAAGGGTCAGAATATTTATTTATTTACTTGCACATGCAACACTGAATTAATTGGTGGTATATGCTGATAAGTACCATAACAACAACATTGTGAGTCCACCTTTCATGACAGAGACCAGAAATGTCTAGACTTAGTTGGCCTCACTGCTATATAGAGTGGTGAATTATCAAATTCTCATTGCCAAATACAATTACATTCAGTATAGTAAGTTCACACTTTTTATTGAACATCTGCTTCAGGAACAAAGAGAGCAATTCCAGACAATTATTACAGAGGATCAGCTTATTGCTAAGGCATCATTGCAAACTTTGTTGGATGCAGAGGGTATTGCATCCCACCCAGTGGCAACAGAAACAGTGATGCGGCATACATCCTGTTTGCAATGTTCTGGAATCCCCAAAGAACTGCAGAATATTGTCAGAGATCTCCTGTTTGATGGAACAAAGCAGTTCAATGACACTGCAGATGAATCTCTTCATTCTTTAAAAGATTCAAGGGTAATGCTTTGCTCACTCAGGATTTACACTCCTGCAAATAAAAGAAAATACAGTATAAAATACAGTAGTTCAGGTAGTCTGGATATCTTGTCCTGTTCCATTTCCAACTTATCATAGATCATATGACCCACCTTGAAAGGGGCCTATGTTTCAGAAAAAGTGACTTTCAACCTCTGTGATTACAGTAACACAATTTTCATCATTGTCCAAATGTCCACTGTGATATGTTGGTCAAGAGTTGTGAATCACTCTGTAACCTCTTCCAACCTTCCCTTCTACTAAATGGGAAATAATCATCAAGTGACTGTTTTTTCTAATGAGGTCCACCAGGGATCCATCCTTGGCCCTATCCTATTTAACATTTTTTCAGTTGCCTGGAGAAAATGTAAAATCATTATTGACAGAGTTTGCAGATGACACAAAGGAGGAGTGGTAAATTATGAAAAGCACATGTCACTGATACATAGAGAATTGGATTGCTTGGTATGCTGGGTGCATCCAAACACTATACATTTCAGTATGGCCAATGTAAGGTCAGACATATAGGAACAAAGAACGTAGGCCATACTTGTATGATAATGGGCTCTTCAATCAAGCAGAGAAAGGTGTAACATGACCCAGTAGCTGGAAGTTGAAGCTAGACAAATTCAAACTGGATATGAAGTGCAGATTTTTGTCAGTGGAGGTAATTGATCATTGGAACAGGTTACGAAGAGTCATGGTGGGTTCTCCATCACTGGACATTTTAAAATCCAGATAGGATGTTTTTCTAAAATATATGCTCCTGTTAAACCAAAGCTATTGGATTTTGAAGCAGGAAATAATTCAAGGGCATAAGGTAGACCAAATGAACATGTGTTCCCTTCTGGTCTTATAACCTATGAATCTAAGAAAGAATGGTGACTTACCTGATAGTAATTATGGCTTTTCAAGATGTCATCAGTGTGAATCTCACAACCCATTCTCTGTCCCCTTTTCTGAGTCCTCAGCTACCATGGGCTTTGAATTGTGAGGTAATTGAATGAGGGTCGTGGCTGGTTGTCTCTGTATTCCCAAGCATGAGGAGTTTATGTGTGACCTGATGGTCACAGCTGTTTAAAACAAAAAAAAAAAACAGACTTGTGCACTTGAAGTACATTCACACCTACAATAGGATACACACTGATGTCATCTCGAGGAACCACAGTTACCATAAAGTAGAGTGACTGTCCTAAGATGCATTGATCTTTCCTTTCTTAAAAAATGAGTAACTTTCCCTTGATTACATCGTATCGTGTTATCACAAATTGTTTTTGATTTCCATGCAATCTTTAAAATTTTAACTACATCCAACAGCATTTAATATAGTCAGGAAAAAATGTAAATAAGCAAAATACACAAATTCTGACATAATAGGTTACTTTTCAGTAACCTGGTTTATTCATCAAAAAAAATCTATTATGTTAATCTTTAATTATCCATACAATTTTTAGACCCTAAAGGTCACCTACAAAGTTTTATCTATTATTTTTATTTATTTATTTTCTGTTTGAGATGTTGTGTACGTCTTGTGGTAGATAGGAGGTAAATTCATGCACATATTTGCATCTGATTTATAAAGAAATGTAAGGGTACCTAGTTTAACTGGTGAACTGTGCCAGACAAGTAATAGGTCCTTGCCTTGCAATATTGTAATCTAGAGGCACAAGCAGGTGCAATACAGTAGAGTACTTAAACAGAACATCATCATTTAAATGCTTAATAGAGTGGGCCATTGTTAGAAATTCTTTTGAAAATAGACCTGGAAGGAGCTTGGCATAAATTAGTTGGGAAGTTGAACCAAGCATACAGAGAGAAGGCACAAAGTCAGGAAAGATAGGAGAGGGCGAAAGAGGCAAAGGGGAGTGGTCAGGAGTGACGCTTGGGTGGAGCAAAGAGAGTGGGTGTGAGAGATAAAGGCAACAAAATACTTTGTGAGTGAGGAGGGTATAATTTTCTTTAGTCTGGCAAATAATGTAACATTTCTTTTAGAGTTTCTAGGTTATGCATATATCTCAGTGACTGGAATACCTTTTCACATTGTAGCTCTTTGTCTGCAGCTAGATCCTTAATATTCACAGTACTGTATTTTCAAATCAGTAAGGCAGTGTATTGGTAAATAGAGTGTGTGTGTTTACAGTTTTGGTAAATAGAGTGTGTGTGTGTGTGTGTGTGTGTGCGCACGCACGCGGATGTTCACATCACTGTAGTTAAGTCATTACTTACTTCAAAAATCAGGGGATGAGATTTTAATTTATTGTTTACATACTTTGCCCTGAGCTGAACCCCTACAAGATTTTGATATTAGGATTAGAAGGTAAACGTTTTATGTATTAAAAACTACTTAAAGTATAAAAATCTGTACTGAGTATCATGAGGCCACCTGTCTTCAAAACAAACAAACAACGCTTTTCCCTCTTCAGCTAACCTAAATTGAACTACATAGTGCAGGTAATCGTATGTGGAGTTTTCCTGAATTGGAAGTGAGTAATGGGAGGAAAAATAAAGATGATGCAATGTATTTTTCATTTAATCAATTTAACTGTTAAACGAATACATCCCTCAATCTATGGATACATTTATCATAAAATAATTTAGAACTTGGATTGTAAACATTATTGTCATTAAGTGGTATCATTAAGGTGAATTAAATTATTTCATGCAAAAGAAGTATTAAAGATTTCAGAAATCTCTCTTTCCCCTTTAAAACATACCTTTTCCAAATTCCGTTTTCTTTTCAGTACTCTTTCTGCTTTTTGCTTGCCTCTGGCCAAAGGGACTAATTAAGGTTTCAATTCAGCAAACCATCCCTATGCAGCAAAGTTCTTAAAGTTAAGTATGTTCTTAAAGTGCTTTGCTGAACTGCGACCTATGGTCCTGAACCTGCATTGAAAACTGTGCAGATGCAAGGATCTGCGCACATGATTCTCAGTGTGTGTTAGAGAATCAGTTTTCTAGGTAAAGATTCAAATGGGATGAACTCTGAGTAAGGTGGCTGACATCTTTCCAAACCGTAAAACTAAATATTTATTCTATAGAGTACACACATTTTTCATGCTACTTCAAAAACCTAAATTTCTTAAACAGTGCACTACTCTGCTGAAAATCTGAGGTGGACTACCAGCAAGAGTTTGAAAACTACCAGTTGTGTTGAACCACAGTTTGAGAGCAGCTGTTTTAGAATTAAATAAATAGTAGACTTAAACAAATGCTAAGAAGGGCATATACTCTAGGTGCTTTTGACATAATTGATAGATATATCACAAATAATACCTTCAGTGCAGCAGTACAATTTCCTATAACCCACCAAAGGTGAGACAGGGAAGTTAAAAGTTTGTATCAGTGTCACCGTCAGCAATTTCCTACCTTTCTAATTCCCCCCAGTTTTAAATGGGGTAAGGAGATGCTTTCCCCTAGAATCATAGAATATTAGGGTTGGAAGAGACCTCAGGAGGTCATCTAGTCCAACCCCCTGCTCAAAGCAGGACCAGCACCAATTAAATCATCCCAGCCAGGGCTTTGTCAAGCTGGGCCTTAAAAACCTCTAAGGTTGGAGATTCCACCACCTCCCAGGTAACCCATTCCAGTGCTTCACCACCCTCCTAGTGAAATAATGTTTCCTAATATCCAACCTAAACCTCCCCCACTGCAACTTGAGACCATTGCTTCTTGTTCTGTCATCTGCCACCACTGAGAACAGCCTAGCTCCATCCTCTTTGGAACCCCCCTTCAGGTAGTTGAAGGCTGCTATCAAATCCACCCTCACACTTGTCTTATGCAGACTAAATAAGCCCAGTTCCCTCAGCCTCTCCTCATAAGTCATGTGCCCCAGCCCCCTAATCATTTTTGTTGCCCTCCGCTGGACTCTCTCCAGTTTGTCCCATCCCTTCTGTAGCGGTGGGACCAAAACTGGACACAATATCCAGGTGTGGCCTCACCACTGCCGAATAGAGGGGAATAATCACTTCCCTCGATCTGCTGGCAATGCTCCCACTAATACAGCCCAATATGCCGTTGGCCTTCTTGGCAACAAGGGCATTCTGCTGACTCATATCCAGCTTCTCGTCCACTGTAATCCCCAGGTCCTTTTCTGCTGAACTTCTGCTTAGCCAGTCGGTCCCCAGCTTGTAGCGGTGCATGGGATTCTTCTTTCCTAAGTGCAGGACTCTGCACTTGTCTTTGTTGAACTTGATCAGATTTCTTTTGGCCCAATCCTCCAATTTGTCTAGGTCACTCTGGACCCTATCCCTACCCTCCAGCGTATCTACCTCTTCCCCCCAGCTTAGTGTCATCTGCGAACTTGCTGAGGGTGCAATTCATCCCATCATCCAGATCATTAATAAAGATGTTGGAACAAAACCGACCCTTGGGGCACTCCATGTGATACTGGCTGCCAACTAGACATCGAGCTATTGAACACTACTCTTTGAGCCCGACAATCTAGCCAGCTTTCTGTCCACCTTATAGTCCATTCATCCAATTCATACTACTTTAATTTGCTGGCAAGAATACTGTGGGAGACCGTATCAAAAGTTTTGCTAAAGTCAAGATATATCACATCCACTGGTTTTCCCCATGTCCACAGAGCCAATTATCTCATCATAGAAGGCAATCAAGTTGGTCAGGCATGACTTGCCCTTGATGAATCCATGTTGACTGTTCCTGATCACCTTCATAGTCTAGTTATTTTGGACCAAGGAGTGGAGCAAATTCCAAAGTAATATTTAGAATAACATGTCAAGATCTAGGTGGTAATTAGAAAAATGCTATATTTGGATCCAGAAATTATTACATACATTTGACTATATTGTATGTTTAAGATAATGGCCTTTGATGAGGCCATCATAGAGTTCACAATAGTATGCCACCTCTACTTGGTTTAACTGAAATCAGTATTACCTATTGCAAAGTCATAGCTGATCCAGTGATGAGAAATAAGTTCCTGTATTACAATGCGTCCCAATTGGATTTCTGTTGTGAAGAGTTCTCCTTTAGTTAAATAATCTCCTCAGTTCCTTACAGTAATAGAACAAGATGTTGGATATCTAATTTAAATATTTTATATGTATTTTTTATGTAGTTAATGAAAAATTATCATTCTTAACTCATGCTTGACAGGTGATGAGTCATTTCTTTGAGTATTTTATTTTTATACCTATTTTTTCTACAGCTTCATTGCAGGTTTTTGAAAAATCACAAAGCTTGTAAATGTAATATGGGTGCTGTTTTATCACATTTTAAAATGGTGATATTCTAGATCGTGTAAATTCTTCAGGGTAGAGATGTTCTTCCTTTTATCTCTTGTACAAGTATTGAACACATTATCAACATTTAGTTATTAACAATGTCTTCCAATATCTCACTATTTTTGTCACACAGTTTTGGCCAAACTGAAGTTTTCTTTTAACTTATTTTTGTGTCAGGGTTAAAATTTAGAATTGATTTTAGTTGCCTACTTCTTTCTTATGTTACGGTAGCATTGAGAGGCTGTGTCTGTAACTGGAGCCTTGTTGTGTTCAGTTTTGGTCACAGTATTTCAGAAGAGATGTAGTAGAAATAGAGGAGGATGGGTGACTTAAATGAGTCACAGGAGATTGACATGATTGTGACTGCTTCATTTAGAGAAGAGATGAATAAAGGAATATGACTGATGCATACAATAATGAATGGAATATAAATGATAAATCATTCACTGCTAATTATCCTTTATCATAATATGAGAATGTGGGGACAGTCTGTGAAATTGAAAGGAAGCTAACTTAAAAATGATACAGATAAATTCTTTACACAATGAATGGTTAACTTGTGGAACTCATTCCCACAAAATGTTAGTGAGACTGATCTTAGTGGGATTCAAAAAAAGGATTAGACATTGATATGGATGATCAGAAATTCTCCATTATGTTAGATGAGAATTAAATGAGATTTGTTTTTAATTAGAAAGGACCAATTTTTGTGCCTCTGAGATTCTATGAAGAAGCTTCTGCTATGGGCATGTTATTCCTTAATTGTCCCCTGTAGAGCTTCTTGCACCTTCCTGAGAAGCACCTCGTCCTAGAGATGGGATACTAGACTAGACAGAGTACTAGGTTGAATGCAGTGTGGCAATTCCCAAGTTAAGAGCTATATAAAAATAGAGGTAGACACAGTCCTTGTCCTAAAGAGATTATAATCTGATAATGAGCTGGTTTAAATGTAAAACCTTTCAGGCTAGTCTTTCCATGATGATGAAAACTGGGAATAGACAGAACAAAGATCATGTAGTATACTTTTAGATTCTTATGTCATGATGATGTGATCAGTAGGAGTTCAGTAGATTAAAAGCAATATTGAAGATACATTTTCTTGAGCTATTTTGACCCAAAACCAAATCAGTATCAATAAGGAACTAGAACGGGATGGAGGGACTAATAAAATAGGGAAGAGAGAACCAGAAGATGAAATAAAGATGGAAATGAATTGTATAATTTAGGCTTCAGAATGTATTTGAGTTTTCTACCTATCTTTATAGTTAATGATAGGTAATCATGTGGATAATAAAAGAAAGTTACAATTGTAACCTCACATTTTAAGGTTTGAAATTCTCTCTCTCTCTCTCTCCTCCCTCCTCACCACTTTTAAAAGTGTGAAACTTAAAGAAGGTCATGAAAGGAAAATATGTATTTTGTATTAGAATTTTTGTGTGTCTGTATATTGGTAAATATATGAGAGTGACTGTTTATTTCATAGTTTGCAAATGATTTTTTGGTCTCTTTCTTTAGTTTTTACCAGATTCGTGCATCTATGAAAATTCCTCCAAGAGTTCCGCACAGATTAGAAGCCAGCTTGTTACCTGTGACAGGTAAGTACAGGAATTTTTATAGTGAATGTAGTCTAGTTTGACTACATTAATTAAGAGGACACCTCCAGGATTTTTAGGTGCAGAGTCTGACTTGCTATAATTATTATAAGCTAAACACCAGCAATGCTTCACATTCCTCATTTCATAATTTAAAAAAAAATCTGTAATAGTAACTGAGAATAAAAAGTCTCTTTTTGTGCTGACCTATGTAAATCATCTGCCTTGTTCATCTTCACAGAACTATTCATTGAAGCTGACTGTACACTCTATTATTGGAAATGATACGGGAGAAACAAATAAAACAGCTTGACTTTCAGATTTTGTGTTGAGTTTGCAGGGTTGCCAAGTAGAAAGACATCTTTTTGCTTTTAAAGTGAGCAAATTTAATGTAGACTCATTGAGAGACCTCAATCACCATGACTTTATTAAAAGTAACTAGTAGCCTTAAGTGGACCCACACATGAAAGGGAAAATGTTCTGATATACTTATGGGATTAGAATTTTAGTCCATTTGTTTGAATAATTATCATTGCCTTTATATAATGCTATATATATTATATTATTCTGATGAAAAAGAATTTATTGCCCCTGGTGTAAACCTTGAAAGTCAAGAGTACAACATAGCTCTGAAGTGGGGAAGGAGAATCAGGGTAGCCCTACTGACATAGCTTTTAACGATACCATCTAAATAACTGTTTCCTAAAGTCTCCCTCCCCACACCCAATCCCAGTCTCTTTTTCCAGTCAGTCTGTCTCCCCTCCTCCATCTCCTTGTCCAATCTGTGTTGCCCAGTCTCCTTGCAAAACAAGTCCCAGCCTTCCTCCCCTGCAACCCTACTCCCAGTCCCAGCCTCTTTGTCCAGCCAGTTCCAGTCTTCTCCCCAACCTAGCTCCCAGTGCCAGTTTCCCACTCCCTCCCCAAGAGCTTTTAGTCCCAGTCTCTCCACCCACCCAACCCCAGGCTCCCTGACCCAATCTAATACCTTTCTCCTCCTCACCCCACACCCCCAGTCCAGCTCTTGTCAGCTGAATCAGGTAGCAGTCCTCCTCCATGCTTGCTTGGGTGTAAGCAAGGGATCACTGAGAGCTTAAGGGAGACAGGCTTCCTGCTTTCAGTTCTGGTGCTCTGATCCAGCCCAGCCTGTCGCCTATAGCTGCGGTTTCAGAGAAGGGCTGGCTCAGCCCTGGGCTGATGGACTCTTCAGGGAAGTTTGTTTTGAAGCTCTAGCTACTCTCTACTGAGCATGTACAAACTGCAGTTTTTCCACACACTTGGCCAAATCTGGGTGGATTTCCATAGGAATGGCAAAAGGCACATCGCTGACATACACACATACACTCTCACACAAAAAAGCTTCCCCTCCCCAACTGAACCTGGCCAAATTTCAGATCATCATGTGGGTGCTGAATCTTCTCTCAGAAAAGGTTGCCTGAATTTAATATGGGCAAAACAATGTATTTTCTTTAACCTCATTCTTGCAAATAGGTGAACCATTATTGCTGAAATTTCCCAAAACAGGTCAGCCTGAGGCTGACAATCAGCATGTAAAATTTCAGCCCAAATGGTTAAAGTTGGGCGAAGTTATAAGCAATTGTAAATAGGTTTTGCAATAGGAAGTATGAGGCAACCCTACTAGGTGGTGTTACCTCTCCTGCTTATAATTATAAAGGGGCACTATTCATAGATTTTAAACTCAGGGGATTATTGTGATCATCTAGTTTGACCTCCTGCATAAAACAAGCCTGAGGATTTTCTTCAATTAATTCCTGCTTTAAGTTCAGTAGCTTTGGTTTAACTAGAACATATCTTTTAGAAAAAATATCGAATCTTGATTAAAAAATTTCTGCTGATGAAGAATCCACCACAACCGTTGGTAAATTTTTCCAATGATTAATTACTCCCACTGTTAAAAATTTACACCTTATTTCTACCTGAATTTGTTTAACTTCAACTTCAAACCATTGGATCGCATTATACCTTTCTCTGCTACAATGAAAATCCCTCTTATATCAAATTTCTATTCCGAAAATAGATTCTTATGGGGTGATTTGATCACAAGAGTATAAAAGTCTCTTTGTTGAGCTAAATAGATTGAGCTCTCTGAGTCTTTCACTGTAAGGCAGGTTCTCTAATCTTTTAATCATTCTCATGGCTCTTCTCTGAACCGTCTCCAATTTATCACCATCCTTCATGAATTTTGGACACAATATTCCAGTAGCAATTACACTAGTGCTGAAGACAGAGGTACTACTAGAGAGGAATCTCCCTATTCCTACTCGAGCTTCCCTTGTACATTCAAGGATTGCATTAGGCTTTTTGGCCACAGCATCGCGCTGGGAGCTCATGTTCTATTGATTATCCTCATAACCCCAAGAGTTGCTGCTTCCCAGGGTAGACTCCCCTATACTGTAACTGTATCCTATGTTCTTTGTTCCTAAATGTCTGACCTTCTATTTGGCTGTATTGAAATGCATATTGTTTGCTTGTGCCCGTCTTACATAGCGATCCAGATCACTCTGTATCAGTGACTTGTTCTCTTCATTATTTGCCATTCCCCCAATCTTTGTGTCATGTGCAAACTTTATATTTTCTTCCAGATTATTGATAAAAATGTTAAATAGTGTAGTACCAAGAACACAACCCTTAGAACCCCACTTAGAAACACAGCTGTTTATTGATGATGCCCCATCTACAATTAGATTTAGAGACCTATCAGTTAGCAATCCATTTAATGTGTGCCATGTTGAATTCCTAACATAAGTTTGCTTAATACTTCCCATTTTAAGACCCCCTTTTCAGTTGCTTATAACTTGGTCAAATTTTAACTGTTTGAGCAGATATTTTCCATGTAGGATATCTGCCTCAGACTGAAATTTTGATGCTGTTGTTGTTGAAAGTTTGAACTACAACAGTGAAGCTGTTTTTGAGCCCCAGGCTCTAAGGCCAGAAGGGGCAATTGTGATCATCTAGCCTGACCTTCTGCATATTGCAGGCCGCAAAACCTCACCCACCCCTCCTATAATAGACACAGAACTTCTGGCTGTGTCACTGAAGTTCTCATATAATGATTTAAGAGTTACAAGTTACAGAGAATCCACCATTTACTCTAGTTTAAACCTGTAAGTGACCCGTGCTGCAGAGGAAGGCAAAAAAAACCCAGGGTCTCTGTCAATCTGACCTGGGGGAAAATTCCTACCCAACCCCAAATATGGCTATCAGTTGGAACCTGAGCATGTGAGCAAGACCCAGTAGCCAGACAACTGGAAAAGAATTCTCTGTAGTAACTCAGAGACTTCCCCATCTAGTGCCCCATCTCCGAACATTGGTTTTTTTTGCTACTAGCAGTCATAGATAAGCTGCATGCCATTGTAGGCATCTCATCATACCATGCACTCCATAAATTTATCACGCTCAGTCTTGAAGCCAGTTAGGTTTTTTGCCCCCACTTCTCCCCTTGGAAGGCTATTCCAGAACTTCTCTCCTCTGATAGTTAGAAACCTTCATCTAATTTCAAGCCTAAACTTGTTGATGGCCTGTTTGTTCTTGTGTCAACATTGGCGCTTAACTTAAATAACTCCTCTCCCTCCCTGGTATTTATTCCTCTGATGTGTTTATAGAGAGTAATCATATCTCCTCTCAGCCTTCTTTTGGTTAGGCTAAACAAGCCAAGCTCCTTAAGTCTCCTCTCCTAAGGTAGGTTTTCCATTCCTCTGATCGTTCTAGTAGCCTTTCTCTGCATCTGTCCCAGTTTGAATTCATCTTTTTTAAACATGGGAGACCAGAATTGCACACAGTATTCCAGATGGGATTTCACAAGTACCTTGTATAATGGCAATAACACTTCCCTATCTCTACTGGAAATACCTCGCCTAATGCATCCTAGGATCACATTAACCTTTTTCGTGGCCCCATCACATTGGCAGCTCATAGTTATCCTGTGATTAACCAATACAGCCAGGTCTTTCTCCTCTTCTGTAGCTTCCAACTGATATGTCCCCAGCTTATAGCAAAAATGTTTGTTATTAATCCCTAAGTGCATGACTTTGCACTATTAAATTTCATCCCATTTCTATTGCTCCAGTTTTCAAGGTCCTCCAGATCTTCTTGTATGATGTTCCGGTTTTCTGTATTGTCAAGAACTCCTAACTTTGTGTCATCTGCAGATTTTATTAGCAGACTCCTTCTTTTTGTGCCAGGGTCATGAATGAAAATGCTAAATAAGATTGGTCCCGAGACTGATCCCTGAGAAAGCCCACTAGTAACTTCCCTCCAGCCTGATATTTCACCTTTCAGTATGACCCATTGTAGTCTCCCCTTTAACCATTTCCTCGTACACTTTTCAATTCTCACACTGTATTAATCTGCATCCTCTCCAATTTAACTAATTTCCCATGCGGTGCTGTATCAGTGCCTTACTAAAATCCAGGTAGATTAGATCTACTCTATTTCCTTTGTCTAAAAAATCAGTTATCTTCTTAAAGAAAGAGATCCGGTTGGTCTCGTATAATCTACCTTTTGTAAAACTGTGTTGTATTTTATTTGAATTACCGTCAACCTCTATTTCCGTAACTACTTTCTCTTTCAAACTTTGTTTGAAGACCTTGCATATAATTGAGATCAAACTAATGAGCCTGTAGTTTCCCAGATCGCTTTTTTCCCCTTTCTTAAAAATAGATACTATATTAGCAATTTTGTATCTAGTGGATGGTGTGGATAGTGTTCCCAGCCAAGAAGGTTTGGGGCTGCACATTGAATGAGGAGGATAAAAAGAAAAGCTGAATAACTACCCATTCATTGAATAGGGCAGGGGGTCTTGTGAAAGTAATGTATGTGTAAGTAAAGACTGTGTCATAACTAGGCTTGGAGGGATTAGTTTTTTACTGGTAAATGTAGCTTAATATCAGTTTCACCACCCACACCCATTAATTCCATCAATAATGATCAAAATTTACAGCAAGGCAAAGTATGAAAAACCTACTTGAAAACTTCTTAGAGTTTGATTTAAGGCTATTTACTTTGTATATTTTGACATATGATGTTGACAATCGTTTGTTTTTTAATGTTTATAAAGTTTTAACTTTTTGAATCTTAACGTCTAAAGTCTAAAGAGCCTTCATTAAGTAATTATTGTCTGACACAACCATAATTTCCTGCAACTGTGAAAATTTAAATTGATTAATTTAAAAAAATTAAAAATAAACAGATATTATCAAACGAAATTCAAAGAAAATAAAAATCAAATTCCAACAAGCCTAGTCCATAATGGCTCAATGGGGACGAATTAAGTTTGCAATAGGCAACCATAATTCTGGTATTTCCTAATAATTTCTGATTTTGCAACTTTAACGTTCTTTTAATATATATTTTGTAGACATAATATTAAAAAAATGCCCAAAGACCTCAATCAAGCTTGAGTCTCATTGTGCAATGTACTGTGGAAATACACGGTTCCTTTTTTTTTTAGAGTTTACAATCTAAGACCAGTTGTTATATAAAGGATGTAAGGAAAGGGATACAGTCATATGCCCCTGGGAATTGTTCTAACATTATTAGTGCCTACTATCCCAGTCTAATAAATCTGGACAGTTTTAGTTCAGTAGCTGCTCTGAGTCCTTCCTGTTGTGTGGAAATTGCTTGTTATTTTGAGGAAAAGATTAATCAGATTAGGGATGGTCTGGCTGCTTCCATGTTTGTACAAGAATGAATGAATGAATTCTCCACTGATTTTGTTCAGTGATTCCCTAGCTTGATCTTTCAGTCTCCCCCACCCTGAAACTGCATAACCCACAGGAATTAACTCCCTGGAGTGTATCGAAGGTTGTTGAGAGACTAGTCTGAAGAGTCTGTAGTTATTTAAAAAAAAAAAGTATCTGCCTGGGTATCAAAGGAGTAATTTCTTTCTCTGCCAATGCTGCCAAGACTTGGGTCAAGTCTGTCGAGTCCTCTGTCACATTGGGTTCCATACATAGGTAACGGGTCTCACTCACAATCACTGCTCTTTGAGTTTGATTTTTATTATTTATTTATTTATTAACGGGGAGGAATGAGGAGAGAGAACTGTCCCAATCATGTAAATGTGAGGGAGGATGATGCAGTAGACGATGCTTTCATAGGCCCCTACTTGATAACTGGGCTTGAGGAATCAGCTCAAAAGGACTCTTCACAGGAATATGTGTTTGTAACAGAATGGTTTGTGGGTGGGCTGGAGATCCTGGGGCTAAGCCAGCCCTGGTTACAAGATGAGCCTCCTGTAAGTGGAATCAGGGGATTCCAATAGAAAAGGTAGCAGGAAGCTGCAAGGGAGTGTGGTTGAAAGAGTAACTGAAACTGCCAAAGGCTGGAAACCTGACAGTAATCTGTGGAAGTTCAGGAGAAAGCTCTCCAGGCAGGGAAGCCTATGAGAGACCCTGCCCAAGTTGCAGGGCTAGACTGGAATAGCCTGTCTGAAAAGGCCTCTGGAGAAGGACAAACTCCAGTCAAGAGATACTGGGAAGTAGGGATGTAAATATCGTTTAAAAAGTTAACCATTTAAATGATTAAAAATATTTTAAGTGGTTAACTGATCAAAGGGCTGACTGGCACGGCTGGGGCTAGGGTCGATCTGGCTGGCATGGCTGGGGCTGGGCTCGATCTCCCGGAGGCTACTGAAGCCAATCCGGGTGGTTTTAGGCGGCTAAAAGTCCGGCAGCATAGCAGGGCTAAGGCAGGCTCCCTACCTGCCCTGACTCCTTGCGGTTCCCGGAAGTGGCCAGCATGTCTCTGCTGCCCTTTGGCACAGGCAGGCCCAGGGGGGTCTCTTCACGCTGCCTCCACTCCCAGCACTGACTCCGTAGCTCCCATTGGCTGGGAGCTGCGGGGCCAGCGCCTGCGGGTGAGGGCAACATGCACAGCTGCCTGGACATCCCTGAGCCTAGGAGCTGCTGCTGGACATGCTGCCACTTCCAGGAGCCGCCCCAGGTAAGCACCTCCCGGCTGGAGCCTGCACCCTGAACCCTCTCCCGCACCCCAACCCTCTGCCCCAGCCCTGAGCCCCCTCCTGCACCCAAACTCTCTCCCAGAGCCTGCACCCTCTCCTGCACCCCAACCCCCTGCCCCAGGCTCATCCCTCTCCCACACTCCGCACCCCTCGGCCCCAGCCCAGAGCCCGTACCCCCTCCTACACCTCAACTCCCTACCTCACCACCAGTGAAAGTGAGTGAGGGTGGAGGAGAGCGACGACCGAGGGGTGGGGGGCTGGAGTGAACGGGGGCGAGGCCTCGGAGAAGGGGCAGGGCAGGGGCATGGCCTTGGGGGAGGGGGTGGGGAAGGGGGCTGGGAAAGGGTGTTTGGGTTTGTGCGATTAGACAGTTGGCAACCCAAGGTGCTGGAGAGTGACTTCGCGCCATGAGGGAGTGCTCATGGTACTACATTGTGTTTGTCCGTGTGTGGACTTTAAAGATTCTTCTTTGCTGACTGTTGATCTGCCTTGAAAGAATCTATTCTTTCTCACCACCAAACTCATGTAAGCTCAGTGCATCCTCAGCATCATTCTCCTATACCATTCTGGATTGGTGCAGTCTATAAAAGGGACAAGATTTGGGCACCTGTGTAAAGCTGAAAATGTGACTCATTTTGAAGTCATTATCAATGGTGACTATCCCTTGGGATTGATAGGATGCAGCTTGTATAGCTGTTTAATCCAAGAAGAATGCAGAGAGCTTGCAGGGCAGGAGACAGAGAACTTGAATTTGAGTTGGATAGAGCTCATAGTAATCATAAATGTAACTTGAATGTGTAGATATAAACACTTCAATGAACTAATACTTATATTAGTTCCTGATAGATTGCAAAAGGCAAAACTAAAATGTTATCAGGGTTATAGAAGGGCATTGTCTGCCACACTCACAGACTCTAGAAGTGGAAAACATCTATTAGGATATAGCCCCGTCTGCCCATTGAGGATTGTTCCTTATTGCATAGCAGTGCATTTACTCTTATTTTGCCTACTCTAGTTTCAGTGTATTTCCTTGGTCATTATTCAATAGGCTAATGCATTTCACTATCAGTAAATATTTGCTTTTTAAATTGTATCTCATTTATTCCTAGCTAAATCCCTTCTGTTTGCTGGATGAATCCTCTACATTCTGGTCACATCCTTCAAATATTTGTAGACTATTCATTACTTACCCAACTTTTTAAATCTTTCCTTTCAAGTCAGTCTCTCCACTTCTCTAACCATTCTTGCCATATTTCTGTTCACGCATTTTTTTCAGTCCATCCTGTCCTTAAAGTAAATGTGCCATATTGAACAAATATAAGACTTGGATGCGATGTAATGTAGTCACAGTAAAGTGCACATAATTGGAAGCCAAGAACACCTACTTTCTAATTCCAGATCATCCACTGATTCACTCGGTGGCTTTGGTCAAGTCAGTTAACCTCTCTGCCTGAATTTTGCCAACTCTAAAATGTGGGTAATACGTAACTGTCTCACAGGATGCTGAGAGGACTGATTACTTAAAGTTTGTAAAACAATATGGAGATGAAAAGTGCTAAATATCATTGCTTTGAAGATTCAGGCAATCTCAGTGTGCTTCCCATCATTACATATCACTACTTTATTTGGTTTATTAATTAGGCAAAAATAGTTTAGTGTCCTCAATCCACCACATTTTTGATCAGTAGTACATATTTGTATATGATTGAAGAATTTAACTGTACTGTTTGTTTATGATTTCCAATGAGAAAAAAAAGCATGAGACTGTTGGATCTTATAAGGGAACAAAGAGGAAGTAATATATTACAGGTTTAGCAAACATTTAACTACCCTCTTCTCATTTTAAATCACTCCCGAAGAATCACTTCTAAGCCAGTGCCACAAGAAGTGAATCAACAAATACACTTGTATATTACATTATATAATATAATTTTAATTAAAAAAAAATCTGACTGCACTGGGTTACACCTTTGCTCAGTAACTCTGTAATCTGATTGCTGTAACCCCCTATTCTTCCTGCAGTGTCCCCTCTCTCTGGTTTTATTGGCTCACTTCATTGCATCATATCTGAAATTTGATAGAAATTCTTCGAGATTAGGACCTTGGCTGCTGTAAGGTGTCTAGCACACATTTGGATGCTGTAAAATAATCATAGGTTTCAAAGTAGAGCAAAAGAATATTTTCATTATCTTCACTGTAGTCTTTTAAAACTTCAATGTCTGCTTGATTTTCAGGTGCTGATCTTGCCTTTCCAGCTTCAGTCCATGACAATGTAATTTGCAGTAAAACATTTCAAATTCTTTACAAAAATGAGGAGGTTTCTGTGAATGATGTTATGATCTTCAAAATTAAAATGCTCTTAGATGAACGGAAGGTAATCTGCCATTCAAGTATATTTAACTATTCAGATACTTCAGATCCTTTAGGCATAATTTGCAAAATACTGAACATAATTGTCATGTTTTTAACTCCTTTTCAGATTGAAGAATCCCTTAATGAAATGAATTTCCTGCTATCCTTAGATCTATACTTCACAGACACAGATTATTCGTAAGTTTAAAAATAATATATATTTTATTAAATAAGTGAAATGCCTGTTAACTGCTTTTTTTAAATGGAGAGATTAAAATTATAACATCTTGCATACAAAATATTGCTCAAACATTTTTAAAATCTAGAATGCTTAATTTATTTTAAATCAGCTATTCATATATTAGAAGTTTATTTGTATGGGCAAGAAAATCTGGTTAATCTCTTGAGACAGCTTGCAGACTTTAATTACTGTGTTTAGGAGAGATTTCTTGTTGTTTACCTATTCATCCTGCTGTTCCCTTTTAGAGATGTAATTATATTTATAAATGATATGGTATAAAACAATACTATATTTAATATATTAAAGTTATTGAAGACCAATATGGCTGTGGCCTTGTGTCGTTTAAATAATGGCTTGCTGTTTCTTGTATTGGGGATTTTATTATTGGATGACTTAAAACATTGTTCCAGTAATTACACTTTTTTTTTTTCAAGGCCAGATGATCTGAGCACACTGCAACTAATTAGTAGCCGAACTTTAAAGTTGCACTTTAGCTTACACCAGGGCCTTCATCACTACGTCAATGTTATGTTTGATTACTTCCACCTCTCTGTCATATCTGTTACAGTCCATGCTTCTTTGGTTGCTCTACACCAGCCATTGATAAGGTAATATCCCATTAATAAGATTCAATTAATGTATTGGATTATTAGTTATTATAACTTACTTGAGTAAGTTTATGTTTATGATGTATTGTGCTTTATGATGTTCTAGATTAGAAGCTGTTTTGGTGGTTTTTTGTTTTTTCCTAAAACTGTGAAATTTTGAGTTCTAGTTTGTGCTAGAATAAAAGGAGTGCAGGTGGTAAAACACAGCTAACTGTAGTAATTTAATACACCCAAGAGAAAAGAAGTAGAGAGCAAGCAATATTACCCTCTGCTAGTGTTCATATAATCTGTAGTTAGCGTGAGGTGATATCTATTCATTTTATTTATCTTTTTTATCCATTTTATTTGAATTGAGCTGACTCTCAATGGCTTGTTGAGCTAGTACTCTTTCCTGATTTCTACACTTTGTACTCCAGAATCTGCTTTCATTTTTTTATTACATCTCTAGCCTTCATAGATGTGAAGAAAAGCTATACAATGTGAACACAGTATAACCAGTATGATAGTGTCTTTTTGAGTGTTCAGGCAGCTTGAAAAAGTAGCTGAGGTGTAAACTTCCATTGATTATTTAAATTGACAGTTAACTCTGAAGCATAATGACACTATCCACATCAGCTTTAACTATTACATAGATTATCAAAGGATATGCCAGAAAGAAGAGGGATAATCCTGTTATGAATTGAGCATAGTCTACTGCATGTGATGCTTCATTTTGTCCTGGGTGGAGGAGCTTGGGAGAGTAACACCACTTCCCTCCCCCCCAGTGTGGGGGGAGGGATAGCTCAGTGGTTTGAGCATTGGCCTGCTAAACCCAGGGTTGTGAGTTCAGTCCTTGAGGGGACCACTTTGGGATCTGGGGCAAAATCAGTACTTGGTCCTGCTAGTGAAGGCAGGGGGCTGGACTCAATGACCTTTCAAGGTCCCTTCTATTTCTAGGAGATAGGATATCTCCATTAATTATTATTATTAATTATTATTAGTGTTATGTTATAATTATTTTTTGCAGGAAGACACTGTGGAATAATGAATAAAGGGGTATGTGGGCTTGTACATTCTCATTCTAGCAGGGTTTGGAGTGACCCTGTATTTGGTGGTATTCTCTACTGGTACCTTTCTGATGGCCTTACCAGTATGTGTTGAATTAAAGTGTTTATTTTAAGAGTTTCTTTTTCTTATTTACATGACCATACGAAACTTACATTTCAGTAATCTAACTGATGGAGCTTTAAAAGTGTTGTGTTAGGTTGTCTGCAGCTATGGAAAAACCTACAAACCAACCTTTTTTTAAAGTAGTATATATATTTATGCAAACAGGTAAACTAAACTAATAATGCCAAATTAACAAAACAACCATCTATTCCTCTCCCCTCCCCCCCCCCCCATACAAATAAGCAATATCATGCTCTGTAGCCTACATTTATATTCTACATCTGTACTATTGTGACTCAACAACAAAAATAGGACTTAACTGAGCAGCTTTTACCATTATTGCAGTAAGAGAACCTACTGCATGGTTTTATTTGAATATTTATTATTTGTATTACAGTAGTACCTAGATGTCCCAAATGAGAGCAGGGTCTTATTGTGCTTGGTGCTGTACATACACATTTTAAGAGACTATAGTTCACCCTTTGTCTTGTCTATTTAGAAAGAAAGTATTGTTTCCCTTGCCATTACAAAGATCAGAACTGAGGAAAGAAACATTAAGGGTATGTCTATACTGCACACTCCTTACAGCAATGTGTAGAATACATACACTGCATGTCCCTCTAGAATGTTTGTAAATAGCAACATAGACAGTGAGGCACTGCTTATGTTAGTAAAGACACATCAGAACCCTTAGGGTATGTACCCTACATGGTTCTCTATGCTCTCAAGTAGTGCCTCTCCTGTGTACCCTGCTATTTTTAGCAGTGTAGTATCCTGCTTCTTCCCCACTGTGGGAGCCTTTCCCCACTGCCAGAGTCTCTCTTTTTGTGTTGGAGAAAGGTTCTGACAGCTCCCTGCTGCCAGAGCCTTTCTCTGCTTCAGGGAGCTGCCAGCCCCTTCCCCTGCTACCTCGCTATTGCCATAGAGACCGTCACTAACTTGTGTAGCTACAAGCCACAGTGTGGATGAAACTTGCTTTTCATTCTGGTGTGTAGCTACAAATACAGTAACTCCTCACTTAACATTGTAGTTATGTTCTTGAAAAATGCTACTTTAAGCAAAACGATGTTAAGCGAATCCAATTTCCCCATAAGAATTAATGTAAATCAGGGGTTAGGTCCCAGGGAAATTTTTTTCCGGCGACAGACACACACACACACACACACACACACACACAGTATAAGTTTTAAACAAACAATTTAATAGTGTACACAGCAGTGATGATTGTGAAGCTTGGTTGAGGTGTGAAGTGAGAAGGTGAAAGAGGGTGGGATATTTCCCAGGGAATGCCTTGCTCTAAATGTTGAACTAGCACTCAGATCATAACAACAAGGAGTCCAGTTGCACCATAAAGACTAACAGATTTATTTGGGCATAAGCTTTTGTGGGTAAAAAACCTCACTTCTTCAGATGCATTTTTGTGGATACAGACTAACACTGCTACCCCCTGATACTTAGCACTCGGATGAGCCCTTAAGGGTTAATACGTTGTTAATATAGCCTCACACTCTACAAGGCAGCACAAATGGAGGGAGGAAACACAATAGATGCATGGCAGTGGCCGCAAACATTCCCTGCGGAAACTGAACGTGATGATGAACTCACGCTATCCAACTGGAGCACATCAATCCCTCCACTTTCCAAAGTGCTGGGTGGTGCATGTGTGTGTGTGAGACACAGACACACACACACCGTGTGTGTGTGTGTGTATGAGAGAGAGAGAGATAGAGACACGCATTTCCCTCTAAGACGTGACCCCTCCCCCCAAGTACACTGCCATTTTAAGTAGATCAGCAAGTTGAGACAGCAACTGCTGCCAGCAAGCTCCCTCCGTCCTGAGTCCTGTTGTGTCCCCCTCGCCGCTCTGTGGAGATGGGGTACAGGAACGGGGAGAGGGGGACACCCTGACATCAGCACCTTCCTCCCCCCCACGTCCCCTGCACAGCAAGCAGGAGGCTCCCAGGAGCAGCTCCAAGGCAGAGGGCAGGAGCAGCACACGGCATGGGGGGAGGGACACCAGAACTGCCCAGCAATTGATAGCCTGCTGGGCGGTTGCCGCACAGGGAACTTGGGGGAGCTTATGGGGGGCTGCCAGCCCACCCTGGTTCCAAGCCCCTACCAGCTAGCTCCAACAGGCTGCTCTTCCTGCAAGCAGTGGACAAAGCAGGCGGCGAACAAACAATGTTATGAGGGAGCATTGCGCAACTTTAAACGAGCACATTTTCTAATAGATCAGCGATGTAACAACGTTAAGCGGGATGACGTTAAGTGAGGAGTTACTGTACCCTGCTCTCTGGAACTCATGGTGTGCAGTGTAGACATAGCCTTAGTGACCAACCCAACTTTCACAGAAAGTCTGCAACAGAGCTTGGGAACTGAACCCAGATTACCAAAATCTCAGAGCAGCATCTTAACGACAAGATCATCCTCCTTTTACCATCTCCTTTTTAGAATATACATTCTGTTTGTGACCCTGACCACATCTTCTTTATTAGTTTTACAATACAAGTCAACAATGGTGCTGAGTCTGGGACTAACTCAGAAACACTGTTAAAGTTCATTTTTATGCAGTTCTCTAAGTAGATATATTACGTCAATGTCTTTGACCTTAGTAGGTGACTTTTATACTTTCTCTTGCAATACAGCAGTTTATGCTGCAGACTAGTCAGAGAAAGTGGTGGCTCATCTACTCGTAGTGATTTACTGGAAGAAGACTATTTGGTTCAAACGCAGAAGCCAAAAGGATTAGCTGCTGAATGTGGTTAATGGCCAATAGACAAGGAGGTGCCTGCAGCAGCTGCTATTAGTGCACTTGCGGTTGCTGTCATTGCTGCCTTGACCTTGTCCCTGACCTTTTTCTTTGAGGTTCTTGTCACTGCCACAGTGGCATTAACTTCTGCCCTGCCTTTTTATTGGTCATCCTTTGCCTAGTCTCCTAAATGTGCAGGAGTCAATAGATTCTGTCTTCAAACACCTTCCCCAAGTTCTCTTAAACTGTTCCTCATATGGGGTTGGGAGGGGGGAGGCGGGGGAGAATCAAAATTTTTTTTGTTTACAGAACACGTCAAAAACAAGTGTGGTGGGTGGAAAAACAAACAGCATCACACTAATACTACTGATTTTGTTTCTTAAACACAGATTTTTCTTTAAATTATGTTTCTTTGCTTTCCTCCCCCCAAATCTTCAAATACTCCATGCCAGCTCCTTCTCTTTCCCTGAACTCTTCCTCATGAGTTCCAATGCACAGTGTACACGTGTAAATGTCAGTCCTCAAAACGATATTACAGGAAGGTGAATTTATTATTTAAGCTGCAGTATCCCCTTAGTTATGGTGCACAAATTTCATATTTGCTAGCAAAAACTGTTCTTATTTGTATGTCTGATGTTTTCAGAGAATCAGGGTAATATCCTTCCATGGCACCTTTATACAATACTGGCAAAAATTTTGAATTTGCTGGTGTTCTGTGTGTACAAATTTTTCCTCCCAGTTTTGGCTCTTACAGTGGTGAGTGAATGGAGCAATTTAACTTTATATCTCATCTCAGTATAATGTGAAAAGACACTAAAATGAAGTAGAAATTTTCATGTTGCTATAGTCATCATTGGAGCAGAATGTTACCAGTTCACCCAGAAATATTTTTAAATACTTTTAAAAATCTAATTACCCAAGGTGTCCTTTTTAAATACTTTTCAAGAAATTTTCAACAAACAAGCTTTGCAGTTGTTGTAAGAACGTACTCAAAACCAGTAATTACCTGAACATCTTGATTCCCTCTGACTTTCATTAAGAACACAAATGATTTGTGTTAAGAATTTCTGCTACTATGATAAATAATTGTGGCATACACTCCTTATTACATGTGTTCAATTCACTTTGTGTTTATAATCAAGTGGATATTTTTCTCTGTTTTTAAATGGTTCTGGCAGCTTTCCCCGCCCCATGAAGAATACTTGGTTAAACAGGAACACACCAGCACAGAACAGGGACACTGTGATTCCTACTCTTGAAAGTGTGGTCTTCGGCAATAACTATACAAAACAATTATCAGCAGATGTAAGAATATTATTGATTGACTATTTTATTTATAATATTTCTGATCTTTATTGGGTAATAATTCTTTTTGAATGGTAATAAAGGGCAAACGTAATTAAAGGCACTTTACTATGCCTAGTGACATGCCATAAAGGGAAGAATTTTACCAAAAGGCTGAGATATATGTTTCAAGTTCCCTTTTATAGAAAACTTAAAATATTTAGTGTAGGGCTGTTGATTAATCACAGTTAACTCACGCAATTAACTCAAAAAAATTAATCACGATTTAAAAGATTAATTGTGATTATTTGCAGTTTTAATTGCACTGTTAAACAATAGTATACCAATTGAAATTTATTAAATATTTTGGGTTTTTCTACATTTTCAAATATATTGATTTAAATTACAACACAGAATACAAAGTGTACAGTACTCACTTTATATTATTTTTATTACAAATATTTGCATTGTAAAAATGATAAAATAAATAGTATTTTTCTATTCACTTCATACAAGTACCATAGTGCATCTTTTTATCATGAAAGCGCAACTTATAAATGTAGATTTTTTTTTTTGGTTACATAACTGCACTCAAAAACAAAACAGTGTAAAACTTTAGAGCCTACAAGTCCACTCAGTCCTACTACTTGTTCTGCCAGTCACTTAGAGAAACAAGTTTATTTACATTTACAGGAGATAATGCTGCCCGCTTCTTGTTTACAATATCATCTGAAGGTGAGAACACACATTCTTATGGCACTTTTGTAGCTGGCATTACAAGGTGTTTACGTGCCAGATATGCTAAACATTCGTATGCCCCTTCATGCTTCGGCCACCATTCCAGAGGCCATGCTTCCACACTGATGATGCTCGTTAAAAGAATAAAGCGTTAATTACGTTTGTGACTGAACTCCTTGGTGGAGAATTGTATGTCTCCTGCTCAGTGTTTTACCTGCTTTTTGCCATATATTTCATGTTATAGCAGTCTCGGATGATGACCCTACATGTTGTTCATTTTAAGTACACTTTCACTGCACATTTGACAAAACACAAGGTACAAATGTGAGATTTCTAAAGATAGCTACAGCACTCGACCCAAGGTTTAAGAATCTGTAGTGCCTTCCAAAATCTGATTGGGACGGGGTGTGGAACATGCTTTCAGAAGTCTTAAAAGAACAACACTGAGATGTGAAAACTAAAGAACCTGAACCACCAAAAAAGAAAAGCAACCTTCTGCTGGTGGCATCTGACTCAGATGATGAAAATGAACATACGTTGGCCTGCACTGCTTTGGATCTTATCAAGCAGAACCCACCATCAGCATGGACGCATGTGCTCTGGAATGGTGGTTGAAGCATGAAGGGACATATGAATCTTTAGCAAATCAGGCAGGTAAATATCTTGCAATGCCGGCTACAACAGTGCCATTCAAACTTCGGTTCCCACTTTCAGGTGACATTGTAAACAAGAAGTGGGCAGCATTATCTCCTGCAAATGTAAACAAACTTGTTTGTCTGAGCAATTGGCTGAACAAGAAGTAGGACTGAGTGGACTTGTAAGCTCTAAAGTTTTACATTGTTTTATTTTTGAATGCAGTTGTTTTTTGTAGATAATTCTGCATTTGTAAGTTCAACTTTCATGATAAAAAGATTGCACTACAGTACTTATAGTAAGTAAATTGAAAAATACTATTTCTTTTGTTTTTTACAGTGCAAATATTTATAATAAAAATAAATATAAAGTGAGCACTGTACATTTTGTGTTCCATGTTGTAATTGAAATCAATATATATGAAAACGTGGAAAACATCCAAACATTTTTATATAAATGGTATTCTATTATTGTTTAGCAGTACAATTAATCGTGGTTAATTTTTTTAATTGCTTGACCGCCCGGGATAGCTCAGTGGTTTGAGCATTGGCCTGCTAAACCCAGGGTTCTAATTTAGTGTGTTTTATCTTTTTTGTGAGATTGCACTCCAGTGGAAATTGCAGGCCCATGGATGAGTTTCAGTTTCAGATGAGTTTGGGGTGGAGAATGATCTATAGAAAATCTTTTTAGTTATTCTGCTAGTGCAATTTTATAGTATGTAATTAATATGTATACTAATCCTTTTTTAGGGTTGCAGTTTTGTGATTACGGAGTCCTTCCTGAATCATGCCTACAATCTCCACTATACACTTTGTGCCAGTTTGCTGCTTGCATTTAAAGGGTTACACAGCTATTTCATCATGGTAGCAAAGGAGCTCCCCTCCTCTCACCGAATAGAACTGGGTATGCTGAACACAAGAAAATAAATCACTTTATTTTCTATCACAAAGATATTTTCTGTCTTCTTGCTGTGCTCCTTAGAAAAGCCTGTTTTCTCTCCCTTCTTCTAGACTGAAATATAATTCATCTTACATCTTGTACCTGTTGTGCACCTGCTATTTTACTACTGGAATTGAAATGAGTCTTATAGTAATGATCAGAAATATAACAAAAAACACTACCATCAAGTTAATAAGATTTAAAAACTGGCTTTACATTATATTAAATTATTTTCTTGAAGCTTTTTCAAATCATTACATTAGTACTAAAAATATTTGAAGCAAATCCCCACCCTAGTCTAAATACTGTATTATGCCTATGTGCATGCTGTAAGGAATCATGATTGTTGTATATAAGTAAGTTTAAAGTTTGATTCTAAAAAAAAATTCTAAATGCTGTAAGTTTTGATTTGAAAAGAACATCATGAGGAAAACTTGAAAATAAGGCCTCAAGAAGAAATTATTTCTAAGTCAATTTTTTGTTTTTTAAAGGCTGGATGCTCTTAAATTGACATAATATTAATTGTCTGAGACTTCGGAAAAACAGATTACACTATGGACTAAATCTATGTAACTGAACAGTCAGTAAGATTATGCTTAGTTTTGAGAGTAGCCACTTTCTCGTCATGATTAAAATTGAACAGTTAGAGAACATATTTCTACGATGAGAAAGCATGCAAGGGGACTCGATAAATTTTATTAATTTTAAAGAGACTGACTAGAGTTTGAATCAGCCACCTTTTGCAAATGGAGCTAAGGAAATACTGCTTAAAAATATAGTTCTAATAATAGGTCTGTTCTACAATAGGAATTTACTTTAGTATATCTTTGACTCTCAGGAGTGTGAAAAATCCATGCCCCTGAGAGACATAGCTATACAGACCTAACCCTCAGTGTAGACAGAGCTAGGTCCCTCTCAGGGAGGAAGATTACCTGTGCCAATGGGAGATCCCCTCCCATTGGTGTAGGCAATGTCTATGCTGTAGCATTTTAAGTGTAGACATACTCTAACATGCAAGATTAGTACTAAGATAATGTCTGTTTTGAGTTGTAGAACCAAAAAGATGGCATAGGTGTAAAGGGATAATACATTGGCATTCTTAAAGACCACTAGAGTTTACATCAAGCATGTTTGTGTTGAACATCAAAACTTTTTGGCTTTAAAAAAAAATGGGGGGGGGAGGACATTTTGGAATCCATGTTATTTGATAGGGGTTACCATTTCGTCTACTGTTAATTAGCTTTGTCTGTTAACATTATAGGATGAGTAATCAGTAGGCATTTACCATGCAGGACTTTGAGACATGAAAAGTGTTGGCAAAAAAAATGAAAGAAAAGAATTTATTATATGAGGAATACCCCATAAATACAGTATAACCTCAGAGTTACAACACCAGAGTTATGAATTGACCAGTCAACCACACACTTCATTTGGAACTGGAAGTACACAATCAGGCAGCAGCAGAGACAAAAGAAGAAGAAAAAAAAGCAAACACAGTACAGTACTGTGTTAAATGTAAACTACCCCCCCCCCCAAAAAAAAAAAGGAAAGAGGCATTTTTCTTCTGCATAGTAAAGTTTCAAACCTGTATTAAGTCAATATTCAGTTGTAAACTTTAGAAAGCACAACCATAACGTTTTGTTCGGAGTTACGACCATTTCAGAGTTATGAACTACCTCCATTCCCATGGTGTTCATAACTCTGAGGTTCTACTGTAATCTATTTGATATAGTCTTTTTTTTCCTGCATAAAAATTTATGTTCATTAAAGTACCATTTACACTAGAAACTAGGCTTTCTATCAACAAGAACAGGAGCAGTGCTTATAGTCACAGTGCATAGTATATTGTGTGCCAATTACTTTAATCCTCCTGTGGCGGGGTGCACCCTTTTTATGTGAATGACTCAGCTTTTAGTAAGGAAACGCCTTATGTGCCAAATAGTATCTATTGGTTTTACTCTTTATGTAAAGTTATGCTTAGAATACCAAAATTACTTAATTGAAACTCCAGATTCAACTCCTGAATGAATCACAGCTTTTCCTTCAGTTCCCTAACACAAAATTTCTATATAATAAAATAGAAACCGGGATTTGAATAATACAACCGTAGAGTATCATCCAAGGCCCATTGAAGTCAGTGGAAAGCTTCCCATAGTGTTACGTGGGTTAGGCTCATACTTACTTTCAGAATCTTAATTTACTTTGAGATTCTACAAGTTTGAACAGAAATAATCAAAAATAATATATTTAGTGCTTTGAAAATAGACTTGTCTTCTATATATACTATACATTTATTGATGATATTTTCTATATTTTAATTTTTTCTCAATCTTTACAGTTTAGTATGTAATATCTTTTCTTTTTTCTTGTCTGTGAATTTTTTTTCTGTTAGTTCTGTTATATTGTATATACCTATATCTGGACTATATGACAATAGTGACTAAAGCTGTTTATACAGATACTAACATTGCTAACATTATTCACTTTTTGCTTCTGGAAAATAACCATTACTGATAGCTAAGAACAAGGACTGTTTTCTTTAAAAACTAGCAATAATCAGAGACAACTGCACTTCTGTAAAAACTAAAAAAAACCTTTCACACTAGATTTTCACATTCTATAATACACGTTTTATTTTTGTCATTTGTTATTACTGTTTATTTTGAGTTTTTACATGGTAAAGTATATTTTATATCCGAGATTCAAATAGACTTTTGGGGGGAAAAATCCCAAATCCTTTTTAGATCTCATAAAAAGTATTGTTATTCTTTGTTTTAAATAAAATGTCTTTATCTTGCTTTAATTTTGTTTCTTTTGTTCCCTTAATTCTATGATGTACATTTTTATTCATTTCAAAATGTTGATCTGTATTTTTTTAAACAAATTGAATTTGCAACAGCATACGAAAAATACTGTTGGACTTTATAAATAAACTTAATTGTTAGCATTTGATCAATATTCGTTTTTAAAAAACAAAACAGGCATTAGAAAATTTCAAAAACAGCGTTAATGTACATCATGAGTAACACCTAATCTAGAAACTTTACTAAAATTATATGCTTTAATGTTCTATTCTAATTGCACTAATTTCTAGGCTAGCAATAAACTTTCTTACTAACTTTAAGGCAAATAAGCACAGATTGAAAAAAAAAAAAAAAAAAAAAAGAGTGTAGTAACTAGTCATCTGTGTGCAATCCTTATAACTAGCCAAGGCCAGCATGCAGGTCCTTTATGAACGCCTTCTCAGAAGAAAATATCCACGAACCCAGAGAGACGCCTGTCTAGGTATGTTTTTAAAGCAGGTGATATAATCCCTTAGATTTTTATTATTAGTGCAGAGTATTTTTGTTTCAGGTTTAAGGAAGAGCAAAAAAACTAATCAATTGAACCCTGATGCAAGTGTGTGGAACTCCAGTGAAAACAGTGGCTGGACTAAATCTAGCACTGTATATCAGTGGAATGAGCTACCACTATTGATATGCAGTTTAGTTTCTTTCTGTTTAATAAAATAGAAGTGATTGATTAGTTAAATGGCTTCAGCTGATTTGAAATCAAATAACTGGAGAAAACAAGAATTTCATTTAGCTTCATTAATTGGTACAACTTTAAATTTCTAAAGATGAATGTATTTTCTTCCTGGGGAATCTTCCATGTCTCTGCTGGAGCCCTCCCGACTTGTTTTCTCTTATTTCTAAACCAACTTGTTCTCAAGGCTTAAATTGCAGCTGTTCTCTTTTTGGAGATTGTCAGCACTGTTCCATAAGTGGCCAGGGGAGGATGATATTGTAGCACACTCCAGCTCAGATGTGGGGAGAGAGAAACTGGTCCACAAATCAGTCACAGGTCTCTTACATGGCAGTGCAGAGAGTTCTAGTAGGCCTAGTGTAGACCAAGTATGACTGTGTTTTGTCTGGAATTTTTTACTGTTTTTTTTTAACCAACGATCCAGCGAAATCCTATCAAATCATTGCTGGATGAACATTACCGTTACAGAATATTTTACTTTATAAGGTGATATGATTGAAGGTTAGTTGTATTCAGCTAATTATAGTATTACAGTTTCAATTTCATCTTTCAGCTTGTTCCTCAAAGTTTTATAATTGGGGTGTAAAATCAATTTTGGGTTGCAGTTGACATGCATGATAAACCTTGAGCATGATGATGGTTGAATAAGCCAAATAATTTTTTTCACAAGTAACTGAATTTGCATGGTCCCACACACAACTGAAAATGTATCTCAGATGACAAATTTTCATTTAAGTTGTTGTGAGAATGGGATAATTATCTTTATCAGCCATTTAGATTATACGAGTGTATGTAATTGTTTTTAATTGCTGTTTTTTACTAGTTTCTGACAACTTGCATTACTACAAATTGAAAGCTTGGTTTCTCAAAACGAAATAGGCTTTTAGTTATGTAGATTAGGTCATTTGGTGTTACTTTCAAGCTTTTTTGAAAATAGGTATTTTAAATACATTTTTACCCAAAACATTGTAAGAAATTCATTAATATAAATTAAGTAAATGTTTGTCATTCTGTAAATATTAAGTATATCCTAAAATTTTTATAACAGGAGGTTTTGTGTTAACTCATATATTTCCTCACTGTCCTTCATTTTTATGATATTGCAATGTTTCAAAAATGGAATTAACCATACAAATTGAACACAAAAATTAATTTTGCGGTATATTCTGCCATCCTTATTCATGCAGCCTGAAGTAAGATGGCAGAATGTTCCCTAAATTAGTGTCTGTATACAGATTAGTCTAGGGTAGTTATCTGGTATTCCATTTTTTGAAATACCTACAATATCATGAAAATCAAGGACAATTGAAGAAATAAATTATCTCCTGGCAATATAAATCAGTGAGATTACTGAGAGTTTATGATGTGAGGCTCATGCATAAATCTTTGTAAGAACTGGACCTTACTCTGCAAACAGTCCTGTTAATTTCACCACTAAATTTATTCTTATTAAACAGTGTGAGTAAAGATGGCACATAAGAATGTCCAAAAAGTAGAATGTTTATAAATAAGTCATCCACATTTTGTGATCTAATTTCAAGCTGCTGTCATGTGTGATTTCACAATATTGACAACTTGAAATGATGAAGAGTAGTTCTTTTTGAACAAATATGTATTCCCTGAATAATTTGAATCAAGGTAACAAAAGTGGTAACTTTGGTAGCCTGGCCAACTTATTTGACAAGGTATTTCATCTGAGAGAATTCTTTAAAAATAGATTCTTTTTGAGTAGGTGAGAAATATGCAGTTGTTTTGTAAGTGTTCTTGGCATTCAGTTGCTACCCTCTTTTTTATTTAAATAGGTTGTGTCCCATTCTCAGCCCTGCACATGATCAGATTCTACTGTTTAGAGCATAACTCTTTCAAAAGAAAAAATGCTGCCATTCCAAATGTATAGAGAAAATAGTTCTAATTGTTATTTATTTCAGAGCTGCAGTATTTCTGATAACGTCAGTTGGCAGATATTTAAAAGAATAGTTTTAAAGAATAAATATTTTAAAAGTGCGTAAGCCCCTTTTCTAATTAGACTTAGGCTCTTAAGTCATTTAGATGCTTTAGAAAATTTTATGCGAAATGTTTATTTTTACACTATCAAGTATATAAATACATATACAAATTATATGTACATTAGATGTACAACAATACAAATGCTTATGTACATACAAAACAGTGTCTACACAGACTTCTTAAAAGAATAAATTAAAGTTTTAATTATTCAAAAATTGTCTATTGATATGAAAGCATTTTAGTCCAGAAGTTTTCTTTAGTTGAGAAAAATGAACAATTTATAAAGTTCAGAAAATAACTGTTTATAACTGTGAAACAGCTCCAGAAAACACTTACACGTGTGAGTATTAGTCATGCAAGCAATCCCACCAACTTCAACAGGACTACTTATGTGCTTAGTTTTTCACATTTAGAAGGGGATTGAGGCCTGTGTGTTACCTGAAAGAAGGAATGTACATCATATAATCAACCCTTAGGCCCTGATCCTGCAATCCAATCCATGAAAATGAGTCCTATTGAAGTGAGTGAGGCTGTGCAGGGGTCCAGCCACACTGATCTGATTGCATCATCATGACCGTAGTCTTGATTTAAATCATGAACTTCAAATCACTAAGATACAAATGTCAATTCCATTCTATTATGCTGTTTTACTTTAAAGGGATATCATCAATTAAAAAAATCACACTTCTGTATGAAAATGTTTTACCTTAAGTTGTAATAGGTAATATCTAAGGTTACTAAGATCAAAGGAAATTTTTTTCTCTCTTTATCAATAGGTTTTCTTTGTGTATTTGTCAGCATACCATGTGTCCCTGTTCCCTCAGTATTGTCAGTTACTCATTTCCCATTGTTTTTATAAGTCTTTCAAACAGCTACAGGAGAGATTTTTTTAAAAACAGGCAAATGTAATTATAAAATAAAATGAAACAATAACATAAAGACTCCGGGCCTTAATAATTAGTTGAAACGTTGTAGCTCAGATTTTGAAATGTACTAGATTTCAAATTAATGGTACTACTTTAAATGACATCAAGTTTTCTTTGAGTCTTTTTTATTAAATTGCTTTATGAGGGAAGTTGATTTGTTCTACAAGTTGGAAAATATGGGTGTGAATTTGGTAAAATATAATTTCATGCATATGCATCCTAATCTTTCCAGAGAACATAGATGTAGAAGCTCGCCTTACAGAACTGTGTGAAGAAGTAAAGGTACTTTTTGTCTTTTATTCATAATAAATGTAAAATAAGTTAAAAGCAAAGTATTTTCTATCAGTATTTCATAGATTGCTGCAGACAAAAATTATTGATTTTGGTAATTTATTTTCTGTGTTGTTTGTTGCTTATTCCAAGAGATGCTGTATCCCACTTATGGATTGTGACAGGTTGAGAGATATGGTTACTAGTGGTGTTTGAAATGCAAAAGATTACTGACTCAATCTTAATTTTGATAATTTTTCTCCTCCAGATGGACTCTTCACTGCCAAACTCTACCAACTCTTCTTTCCATTCTACTCTCTTCTAAGATGTCTTCTTCTCTTTCTAATCCTTCTCTGACTAGAATCTGAGAAAATTTAAAAAAAACAAGATTTTCTTTCAACAGCCTTCTCTTTTTCTACTTTACCTCCTCTCCAGGTTCTGATGTTTTCCTTCTACTATCCCACAACTGCCCCAGTCTCCCTCACTACTTTCATTCACTCAACTTTCCTTATTTTGCTAATACACACACAATTTCAAGTATGCCTTTGGATTTCCTTTCCTAAAGCTTAAAGCAGGAGTTCACAAATATTTTCTTAGTGTGGTCCATCTCCCCTGTTGTTCAGGAATATGCAGTCCACTTTCCCCTTCATTCTCAATAGCATAATATTACTGAGGCAGTTGCATACAGCAGTATAGCTTAGGTTGAAAAGAAACATTTGCTAAAAATAAATATTTTCCTGTATTTAATATGATGTGAAAGCTGGAAACAAGGAAAGTCAGCACCACGTGACTAGCCAGCTCTCTGTGGACCACTAGGAAGTGTTTCACAGGCCAACGTTGCTTCACATACTGAAAGCTTCTTAAATTTATGTAGTCTTCTTTATCTCTTTCCTTCTTTGGGCATAGCTGATCACACCTCTCTTCCTTAGATCCTCTGTCAGCTTCCTCACCTCTGCATTCTTCTGGTTTCCCCTGCGTCGTCGCTGTGATCACCATGTAATCTTCTTCAGAGGTGTCTCATCATTTCCTTTCTCCTGTTCTCTTATCCATTAGTATCACTTAGAGATTCTGTCTCTGTTCTCCATCTCTTCTCTCATCCTCACCTTAATGATTACCAAATCTCTGTCCTTTGTCTTTTCTCTCCAGTCTTGTGTCTCCAAATATGTCTAAGATATCTCAAAGCACTACATTTAGAAAGGAAAAATCAAACGCACAACTACAAAATGGGAAATAATTGGCTAGGTGGCAGTACTGCTGAAAAGGATTGGGGCAGTTATAGTATATCACAAATTAAATACGAGTCAACAATGTGACATCATTCTGGGGTGTATTAAAAGGAGTGTTTTATGTAAGACATGGAAGGTACGTATCCAGTTCTACTTGGCACTGCTGCAGTTTCAGATGGAGTATTGTATCCAGTTCCGGGCAAAATTGGAGAGTGTCCAGAGGAAAGCACCAAAATGATAAAGAGTTCAGAACAAAACAACTCTGAGGAAAGGTTTTAAAAAAACCCCTGTGCATATTTAGTCTTGAGGAAAGAAGACTGAGAGAGGACCTGATAAGTTTTCAAATATGTTAAGGGTTGTTATAAAGATGACTGTGATAAATTGTTCTCCATGTCTGCTAAATATATGACAAGAAATAATGGGCTTAATCTGCAGCAAGGGAGATTTAGGTAAGATATTAGGAAAAGCTTTCTAACTAGAAGGGTAGTTTAGTTCTGGAATATGCTTCCAAGGGAGGTTGTGGAATCCCTGTCATTGGAAGTTTTTAAGAATAGGTTAGACAAACACCTGTCAGAGATGATCTAAATTTACTTGGTCCTGCTTCAGCTCGGGCTAAACTTGTTGACTCCTTAATGTCCCTTTTAAGCCTTCCTTGCTATGATTTCTATGCTGCTACAGTGGTTTACAGAGGTCAGAAAGAGTTTCCTGGGGAAGGGCAGCGTATAGGACCAGTAGATGCAGCCCTAAATTGCCTACCTCACAGTGTCAGAATATAGCAGGGCTGGCAGCAAGAAAGGAGGTGATTGGAGCACACTCTGGTCCGGCAGTTCTGCCCAATTCTGCAAAACTACCCATAACCAGCCAGGTAAAATTAGAGCAACCCATTAGACTTCTCTAATTTACACTATGGTCAGTATTAGCCCCCAAAACAGAATCTTGGAGGCACAAATATAGATGGAAGCTGCCTTTACCCTTCCCCTCCCCCTCCTTCAGCCTGGGCTGTGCTCTGAAGTGCATGCAGCCTAAAGTTCAGACAAAATGTCAAATGAGAGCAACAAATAGTGGGAAGGAACTGAAGAAGGAAGGACTTGTGCATTATCACACTACATGTAATTCCTGATTCTTCTTTCTCTGTAACATGACCAAAATCTGCTCTTTCTTTACTGACTCAGCTGCTAAAACCTTTGCCTCAATACCTTGATCATTTCTCACTTCAATTACCTTCTTTTACCACTTCTCCTGCCATTCATATGTTTATAGTAGGGCTTCAAGAACATGCAGCTGGTCCAATAGCAATTTTAATGTATGGTGCTGTATTTTTGAGATCAGTTTAGATTAGTGTTAAAATATACATAGTAGTGGACTATTAAGATCCCTTATTGTGGGGAATACTAACCAAGACACCATCCCTAGCACTCAAATTACATTTAACTCTAATAGAACCATGCTACAAGAGAATGTCCTAGGGATGCAGTAAACTATGAAGAAGGAAAGTCTCATTTCCTATGTATCTTTCTTTTGTGGTTCTATGAGGTTATTAACACCTCGTGAGAGTGGGCCCTGAGGAAGCAAACTGACTTAAAAATACAAGTACCACACGGTCCTAATCAGTGGGGTCAGTTCTGGAGAGGAGATGACTCTTGTTTTAAACTAGTTGTAAGATAACATCAGTATCTCAGTTTTATCCCTGCAACACCCATCATTGGCTGTGACACAATTTTTGTTAGTGTGTCATGTTTCTAATTCCTGATTCCTAGTTTTTGTACTTCACACTGTAGTTTAGAACACTACCAAGTACAGTGGTTACAACCTGGCCTTCATTTTAAAATTACAGTTGACACGAGTCAAGTTCTTATTGTAATTTAAGACTATGTGACCTGATTCTAAAAGACTTTCCAGGGTAACATCTGGAACCGCACAAAAAGTGTTCTGTTAGTAATGTAACTTTAAATTAAGTGAATTGTTTTTGATGTTTGGACAAAAAAGCTATAATTTAAGAGTTCTTTTTTTGTAGAATTGTTGCAAGGGTAAATACTTTACCATATGAAACTGAGTTTATTTCATTGGTTTTGTGTACATGTGAAGGCATCATCTATAAACAAGCATTTATAGATTTAGTAAGAATATTTTTTCCTGACTTCAGAAAATGGAAAATCCTGATGAACTGGCAGAACTTATAAACATGAATCTTGCACAGCTTTGCTCTCTTCTGATGGCTCTGTGGGGGCAATTTCTAGAGATCATTACCTTGCAGGAGGAAGTCACAGCATTACTAGCACAAGAACATCACACATTGAGGGTAAGTATTGAATCTGACAGTTGAGCATTACATAGAACAAATTCTATCTTTTAAAACTTTATTGATGACCTTTTTATTCTGTAAAGTGGTAGGTTTTCAATGAGATTACAAATTCTACTTTTTTCTGCTATGTTTGTGAAAATCAGAAGAGTAGAACTTTGAGTGTATCTTTTGTACTACATTTATAATTGTGGATTAAATTATTGATGCTAATTGGTGAAATGTGATTTTAAAAAGTACCGTATATACTTGATCTTAAGCCGGTTCGTTTATAAGCCTATTCTCACACACACACACACACACACACACACCCCGGTGGATAAGTAAAAATAGAAAATTTTTATAACCCATTCATAAGCTGACCCTATAATTCAGGGGTCAGCAAACTTTGGCTCCCAGGCCATCAGGATAAGCCGCTGGTGGGCTGAGATGGTTTGTTTACCTCGAGCGTCTGCAGGCACGGTGTAAACAAAGTGTCCCGGTGCGCCAGCTGCTTACGCTGACAGGCTGGGACAGCAACTGGTGGGGAAATCTTTTGGTGGGGAGAAGCTGAGAGTCAGGGGAGTAAACCCCTGTGACCATCCTCCACATGACCCCACCCCTAGCCCGGGACCCCCACACTCTCCCCATCCCACCATCCCTTCCCACCTTATCTGGGGAGGGCCAGGGAAGGATGTCTCTGGGCCAGGTGGCACGGCCTCAGCATGCTCCAGTGGCGTGGCCACAGCCTGCTCTGGGGAGCAGGGCCGAGCGGCACGGCTGCAGCCTGCCAGCCCCGGAGCTGCAGCTGCTTCAGAGGCTGGGGGGAGCAGCGTGGCCAGAAGAGGAGAGACTCTGTGCTCGCCTCTTCCCTTCTGGCTGTGCTGCCTCTCCTGGCTCCCTCTGTTGGGGGGAGGGCCTGTGTCTCAACTCTCCCTCTCTATACCCGTTCATAAGCCGACCCCCTTCTCTGGTGCTTTCCTTTTTTACTAAAAAAAATTTGGCTTATGAACGAGTATATATGGTAATTAAAAGACACATATGTTTACTACAAAGCAGCAATTAATTACATTTCTGAATAAGAAATCCAGCTTAGAAGATAAATTTCAGGCTCTGGAGAGGTAGCATTTGTGCAGAATAATACATTTTTCTTTAGGAGTCCTACCTAGCTGGTCTACCCATTGTACTTGCTGTTACATGTAGGCATTCCTTGCCAGTCATGAATCAAAATGTGCAACTTAATTAATGATATCATTCATAACTTCTTGAAGAGAAAAACCTATTATGGGGAATCTTAGAAGAGAAGAGACAAATCAGAAACAACCTGGAACATGAAATTATTTTATTTTATATATTATATATTTTTATAAAATGGGCTTATTTTAGGCAAAACAGAGGTGATGCTGGTTAAGAGTAAAATATTTTCAAGAATAAGCAAAAACTATGACCGGAATCTCAAATTGAAGGTATTTTCTCCCTCCTCTCTTCAATTATCAAGTAGGGAGGTAAATATCCATTAAAAAAGTTAACCATTTAAATTATTACAATTATGTTGTTTAATAGGTTAACTGATTAAAGGGAAAGGGGCTGCTCCAGCCGGCCAGCATGGGCTGCAGGGCTGCTCCTGCAAGGACAGCTGGGGATGGGGTTGGAGGGCCAGCACAGCTGGGGCTGCTCCAGACGGCCGGGCTGGGGGTTAACGGTTTAATTGTTTAGTATTTTACATCCCTTTTATCAAGGTTATGTGCAAAATTGGAGTGTAGACTCTGAGATAGTATGAGTAGCTAGAAACCTCTTCTGTTTATAGCTGATCAGGAAACGGTGTCAGACCTTATTGAATGACACCTAACTACGGTAATCCATGACTTTGTCATATTCATGCTAAATTATTGTAATGCACTATATCTGGGATAAACAAAAAGTCACCTGGAAGCTGCAGCTGGTAAAACACTTTGCAGCTGATCTGCTGAGCAGCACTGGCCCATCATGCCACATCATACCAGTGCTTTATACATTACAGTAGTTACCTATCCAACATAAAGTCCATTTCAAAGTTCTAGTCCTCTACAAAGCATTGGCTGGCCTACAACCCAGCTGTCTCAAAAACCTTTCTCTTTGGGCCCCACAGTTATGATTCTTCTTCGAGTGCTTGCTCATATCGATTCCAATTAGGTGTGCGCGTGCCGCGTGCACGATCGTCGGATAATTTTCTACCCTAGCAACACCCAGTGGGTCGGCTGTGGAGCCCCGTGGAGTGGTGCCTTCATGGCGCTGGATATATACCCCAGCCGACCCAGCGCCCCCTCAGTTCCTTCTTACCGCCCATGACGGTCGTTGGAACTGTGGAGCGCGGCATAGCTGTTCTCCACTCTCCCTAGCTTTACTTGTATCAGGGGATAGCCGTGTTAGTCTGAATCTGTAAAAAGCAACAGAGGGTCCTGTGGCACCTTTAAGACTAACAGAAGTATTGGGAGCATAAGCTTTCGTGGGTAAGATGCACTTCTTGCATCTGAAGAAGTGAGGTTCTTACCCACGAAAGCTTATGCTCCCAATACTTCTGTTAGTCTTAAAGGTGCCACAGGACCCTCTGTTGCTTTTTATAGCTTTACTTGTTCATTCTTGTAGATAGTTGTTGGTTATATACTTATAGATTAGTAGTTTGTTGTTAATAGTTTTGTAGAGTAGTTATAAATAGTTAGCGGGGGTTAAGGGGGCTTTTATCCCCCCTTTCCCCCCCGGCGCGCAGCCAGGCTCATGCCCAAGGCTCCTGGCTTTAAGCCGTGCGCGACTTGTGCTAAGCCTATGCCAACGGGAGACCCTCACGACTCTTGTCTGAAGTGTCTAGGGGAATCTCATCAGACAGACAAGTGTAAGATCTGCAAGGCTTTCAGGCCCAGGACCAAAAAGGAGCGGGACTTTAGACTTAAGCAGCTCCTCATGGAGGAGCGCCTCGGTGTGCAGCGCCCCAGCGGCACCCTCCGGTACTGCACCGCGAGGAGACGCGGATAAGGCCCCACAGCACCGTCCTCTGTCGGCATCGCGTCTGCCGCAAGCCCTTCGGCGCTGTTCCCTGTCTCCAGGACATAAAAGACCCCGCAAGACCCAGGACGCTGCCGTCCAACAGGCACCGGCTCCCCCTGCACTGGTGGTAGAGCCGCGTCCGGCTTCGGAACGCCAGAGGGTGCAGGCATCGTCAACACCGTTGACTCCAGCACCGGATGTAGGGCCATTGAGTCCGGTGCGGACTGGCTCACCGCCTCGTCCTGTGGTTGAACCCTGTCTCCCCTCTATACCGGAGACATTTGGGACGGCGAAATACCTCATCGCCCTCACGGAGCTGGCACCAGCTCAGACCGCGGCACCGCATCCCCTTTGCACGGTGCAATCCAGGGGCAAGCCTGCCCTGATATGCCCTCCATCTCCGAGCGTGGACTCGCGGCACCACTCCCAGTCTCGGAGCAGGTCCCGACGTCGCTTGCAGTCCAGGCACTGATCTTCATCTTGGCGCCGGTCGTACTCGCAGCCCAGATCTTCCTCCCGGCACCGGTCTACTTCTCGCCACTGACCTGAGCATCAGTACCGGTCGGAGTCCAGACGCAGTTCCCGGCACCGGTATGAGTGCTGCTCCCGTTCGCGAGGCCGCTCCTGGCACTGAGTCTACAGCCGGTCTTCGTCTTCGCGATCCAGATCTGGATCCCGGTACTGGCATGGGCATCGGCACCGTTCTCGATCCCGGTACCGCTCCCCGGTACCGCGCAGAGACCGCTCCCTGTGGACCAGCACCGCTTGGCACCGTTCCAGGACGAGCCTCTGCAATCACGCTCGGCACCGCCCTGGCCCTCAAGATCGGCGTCTCGCTCGTCGGAAGGAGCTTCCCGATCAGCGTACCCTGCTCAGGGTCAGGCTGCAGACGACTTGGGCCATTGGCAGGAGGGGGCAGAGGACCCTAGACAGGACCCTGCACATTGGTCTTTCTGGACCCCATGGACATATCACCAAGCTCAAGGGGCTCCACCAGCGGCCTCTCGCTCGGCATACTCTGAGCCCAGGGTACCTGAGGCCACCATCGCCTGTCCTCCCCCAGGGGGCATGGAGGCTCCCGTGCCGACACCCATGCAGGTCCCAGACCCCGGTGCAGGGGATCCTGCACATCAGGGACCCTTGGAGCCAGACCCTCATCTGGATCGTTTACCCCCTGAGGCGTCCTCCTCATCCTCCCCAGATGAGGCGGTGGCGGGCACAACCTCTGGCCCACCTCCAATAGACCTCCGTGCACACCAAGACCTGTTACGTAGAGTGGCACGGAACGTGGACCTACAGGCAGAGGAGATGGTGGAGGACCCGGTGGTGAGCATCCTCTCAGCTGATGCCCCATCCCGGGTGGCGTTGCCCATTATTCGTATGATCCAGGCTAACTCTAATGCCATATGGCAAACCCCGGCCTCCATCCCTCCCACTGCCAGAGGTGTAGAAAGGAAGTACTTTGTCCCCTCTAAGGACCATGAGTACCTCTATACACACCCTCCACCGTGTTCACTGGTCTCCTCAGTGAACACAAGAGAGCGTCATGGTCAGCAGGTGGCAGCGCCCAAATCGAAAGATGCCAAATGCTTCGATTTGTTTGGACGTAAGGTTTACTCAGGTGGGGGTCTGCAGCTCAGAGCGGCAAACCAACAGGCGCTCTTGAGTCGGTACAATTACAACTCATGGAATTCCATGGATAAATTTAAAGAGTTGGTCCCCCAGGACTCGAGAGAGGAGTTCGGGGCCCTAGTGGAGGAAGGTAAAAAGGTGGCTAGGACCTCCTTGCAGACCTCCCTGGACATAGCGGACTCTGCCGCCAGGACACTAGCGTCTGGGATAGCCATGAGACGTGTTTCCTGGCTTCAGGTATCGGGGTTACCGCCAGAACTGCAGCAGACCCTGCAAGATCTGCCGTTCGAGGGCCAGGGGTTGTTCTTGGACAAGATGGATTCTCCGTTGCAGAGCCTCAAGGACTCCAGAACCATCATGCGCTCCCTGGGGATGCATGTCCCAGGACCCCAGCGCAGGCCCTTTAGGCCCCAGCCACAAAGGTTCTACCCTTCTCCTCCTTGTCCAAGACAGGACTTCCCCAGAAGGCGGGGGCGAGGTGGTAGACGGAGGTTGACCGGCTCCCAACCCGGTCAGAACCAAGGCGTTCCTAGACCACCTTCAGGGCCTGGGCAAAATTTTTGAAGGTGCCCTCTTGGACGGCGTGCTAGCCACTACCCAGAATCCATTCCCTTTATTTCGGGATCGCCTCTCCCGTTTCCACCGTGCTTGGTCCCTTATAACCTCGGACCGTTGGGTCCTTCGCACGGTGGAGAGGGGATACGATCTCCAGTTTTCTTCGTCCCCCCCCCCCTTACCCTCCCTCCCCGTCCCACTTCAGGGACCCTTCTCACGAGCATCTCCTTACACAGGAGGTTTTTGGACTCCTCTCTATGGGGGCCATAGAGGAGGTTCCATCAGAGTTAAGGTGCAGGGGGTTTTACTCCCGCTACTTCCTGATCCCCAAAGCAAAAGGGGGTCTGCGACCCATTTTAGATTTACGCGAACTCAACAAATTCATAGTAAAGTTGAAGTTCCGCATGATCTCCTTGGGGACCATCATCCCTTCCCTGGATCCTGGAGACTGGTACGCCGCCCTCAACATGAAGGACGTATGTTTTCATATAGCAATCTACCCCTCTCATAGGCGCTTCCTTCAATTTGTAGTAAACAATGTGCACTACCAATTTGCCGTCCTTCCCTTTGGCTTGTCCGCAGCTCCGAGAGCGTTCACCAAATGTATGGCTGTCATGGCAGCATACCTTCGTTGACAAAGGATACAGGTGTTCCCGTATCTAGACGACTGGCTGGTGCGCGGCCACACCAGGGAGCAAGTTCAAGCTCACGTCCAGATAACACTACAAACATTCCATGAGTTAGGCATTTTACTCAACAAAGAAAAGTCCACTCTAGAGCCAACCCTGAGAATAGAATTTATCGGGGCAGTCTTAGACTCCAGGCTCGCCCGAGCTCTTCTGCCAGACACTCGGTTTCACACCATCACAAACATCATCCACATACTCCAGGTCTTCCCGATCACCATGATAAGGACGTGCCTCGGCCTGTTGGGACACATGGCCGCTTGCACTTACGTAACCAGGCACACCAGACTTCGGCTTCGCCCACTTCAGGCCTGGGTATCATCGGTGTACCGTCCTTACCGGGACAACCTGAACATGGTGGTCACGGTTCCGAACTCGGTCTTGACCTCTCTCACCTGGTGGCTGGATCACAAGGCAGTTTGCGCAGGAGTGCCATTTCACACCCTACAACCCTCCCTCATGGACACTTCATCTCTAGGTTGGGGTGCTCACCTCGGGGAGCACCATACACAGGGCCTGTGGACCGCATCCCAACTAGCTCTGCACATCAATGTTCGAGAGCTGATGGCGGTGCGCCTAGCCTGTCAGGCATTTCTCGGTCTCCTACATGGCCGTTGCGTGTCAGTCCTCACAGACAACACCATGGCCATGTTCTACATCAACAAGCAAGGAGGAGCCCGGTCGTCTCTCCTATGCCAAGAGGCCATTCGCCTGTGGGAGTTCTGCATTGCCCACTCGATACATCTCATGGCATCGTTCCTCCCTGGAGTCCAGAACACTCTAGCGGACCGTCTCAGCAGATCCTTCCAGACGCATGAGTGGTCGATTTGCCCGGATATCATCCATTCCATCTTCCAGAGGTGGGGATTTCCCCAGGTCGACCTGTTCGCCTCACGCGCCAACAGGAAGTGCCACGTGTTCTGCTCCCTCCCAGGGCAATCTCCGGGCTCCCTGTCGGACGCTTTCCTGCTACCGTGGAAAGACCAGCTGTTCTATGCTTTCCCTCCATTTCCACTGGTCTACAGGGTACTGCTCAAGCTACGTAGAGACAAGGCACGTATGATTCTAGTCGCTCCAGCTTGGCCAAGACAGCACTGGTACACCACGCTCTGGAGCTATCGGTACAAACTCCGATCACGCTTCCCTTGTGCCCGGACTTGATCTCTCAGGACCACGGCCGACTCTGTCACCCCGACCTGCAATCGCTCCACCTTACAGCGTGGATGCTCCATGGCTGAATCGGACAGAGCTACGATGCTCACATCCCGTGCAACAGATTCTGCTGGGAAGTAGGAAGCCCTCTACACGGACCACTTACTTAGCCAAGTGGAAACGTTTCTCCTGTTGGTGCGAGCAGCGGGCCACGCCCCCCTTGCAGGCGTCAATTCCACTTATACTTGAATATCTCCTATCTCTAAAACAGCAGGGCGTAGCGATATCTTTGGTCAGGGTTCACCTGGCCGTTATATCGGCGTTCCACCCAGGAGAACACGCTTCCTCGGTCTTCTCTAACCCGGTGGTCGTCAGATTCCTCAAGGGCTTAGACCGGCTATACCTACAGCAACGTCAACCCGTTCCGGCGTGGGATCTTAACCTGGTTCTCTCCAAGCTCACAGGGCCCCCGTTTGAGCCATTGGCTACCTGCTCACTCCTTTACCTATCTTGGAAGACAGCCTTCCTTGTAGCCATCACTTCAGCAAGGCGTGTTTCTGAAATCAGGGCGCTCATGTCTGAGCCTCCGTACACAGTCTTCCATAAAGACAAGGTGTAGCTTCGCCCCCACCCTGCCTTTCTTCCCAAGGTGGTATCAGCTTTTCATGTGAACCAAGATATATTTCTCCCAGTCTTCCATCCTAAGCTGCACGCCACCCGTCAAGACCAGCGTATGGACTCCTTGGACGTACGCAGGGCCCTTGCTTTCTATATTGAGCGTACGAAGCCGTTTAGGAAGACGACACAACTCTTCGTTGCAGTGGCCGACCGGATGAAAGGCTTACCGGTCTCCTCGCAACGTCTCTCCTCTTGGATCACGTCCTGCATTCGTGTTTGCTACGACCTGGCCGGTGCCCCGACGCCACGCCTCACCACCCACTCCACGAGGGCCCAAGCCTCCTCAACTGCCTTCCTGGCTCATTGGAGGAGAAGGTACCTGTATTTGCATCTGTCCTGGGTGTTCCTGGGTGTTCCTGGGTGTTTGTTTGTTTTGGTTTGTAGGGGCCGGCAGGGGCTGGGTGCTGGGACGGACGCCGAGGCCTGAGCAGGGGGCGGGGCTTGGCTGATTAGGGGGCCCATAAAAGCGGCCGCCCAGCCAGGCAGCGGCACAGCTGCGAGCAGCGGCACCGGAGGCAGCAAACAGGGCGGCTAACAGGGGAGTTTGAGAGGGAGTTTGCAGGGGGAGGTAAGGGGGGAGGCAGGAGGGCACGGTGTGGTGTGTGCTCTGAGTCCACAGGCACCGTGGGCAGGGAGCCCAGCAGGCATGAGCCACGCAGCAGCAGCAGACAGAATGCAGATGGCTGCATGTGGAAGCTGTGGTATGTATATGGTCCTAGCAGGGGAGCCGGAACACAGGTATGTGTGTATGAAGTGTCGCCTGATAGTGTTACTGGAGGAAAAGATTAAGGGGCTAGAGATGCAGGTAGATACCCTGGTGGAGTTTAGGCGGGGGTTTGAGCAGCTGATGGAGGACAGGCAAGGAGGGGCTGAAGGAGAACGCCCTGCGGCGCAGGTAGAGGCAGAAGAGGGTGATAGGGGAATGGAAGGGGGAGAGCATGGGAGGTGGAACCATGTGACTGTCAGAAGCAGGCCAAGGAAAAGAAGGGCCAGTGAGGGGGGAATAGAACTCAGGAATAGGTTCGAGTGTTTGGATAGCGAGGTGGAGGGGCAGCAGGTGGCGGCTGAAGGTGGGAGAGTGAGGAAGAAGAGAAGAGCGGCTAGTCCGAGAGAGAGAGGGGAGGAGTTGATGGAGACAGCACCAATTCTGGGCCCCGGGAGGATTCAGGAAGGCATAAGGGGGAGCATTAGGGAAGATAGGAACAGGCTCAGGTCAGGACTAGAGGGATTAGAGACTAGATTACTAGATGGCACTGTTGCCAGGCGAAGGCAGGTGTATGTAATTGGAGACTCATTACTGAGGAGATTGGACAGGCCTGTGACCAGGGCGGACCCGGAGAACAGAAGGGTGTGCTGTCTCCCGGGCGCAAAGATACGCGATGTGGACCTGCGGTTGAAAAGGATCCTAAAAGGAGCAGGTAAGAACCCCTTGATAATCCTTCATGTAGGAACGAATGACACGGCTAGGTTCTCGTTAGAGAGAATCAAGGGAGATTATGCCAGGCTGGGGAAGACGCTCAAGGAGATAGAGGCTCAGATTATCTTTAGTGGGATTCTGCCCGTTCCGAGGGAAGGGCAGCAAAGGGCTGATAGGATTGTGAGAATAAATACTTGGCTAAGGGAGTGGTGCTATAAGGAGGGCTTTGGGATGTATGGCCACTGGGAGGCTTTTGGGGACAGACACCTGTTCTCGCGGGATGGGCTTCACCTGAGTAGGGAAGGAAATAGACTTCTGGGAGGGAGGCTGGCTCATCTTATCAAAAGAGCTTTAAACTAGGAAGTTTGGGGAGAAGGTTGGGAGATGCACAGTTAATCTCCACGCCAGATTCCAGTATGGAAAAGGTGAGTAAAATGAGAGGAGACATAGCCGGGGAGACGAGATTGGACATAGGAAGGACAGGGGGGACGGGCGCAAGGAGGCCCGCAACATATAGTGCTACTAATGAGAGACAGGCTAAACGACATACATTAGGGTGTTTATACACCAATGCGAGAAGCCTAGGTAATAAAATGGAGGAATTGGAGCTCTTGGTCCAAGAGCTGAAACCGGATATCGTAGGAATAACAGAAACGTGGTGGAATGACGGTCACGACTGGAACACAGGTATGGAGGGGTATACGCTGTTTAGGAAAGACCGGAACAAAGGTAAAGGTGGGGGGGTGGCATTGTATGTCAACAGTGAAATAAGCTGTAAAGAAATAATAGTGGATGGATTAGATAACACAGAGTCCGTCTGGGCAATACTCACGCTGGGTAATAGGACTACTAGAGCCTCTCCGGGGATAGTGCTTGGAGTGTGCTATAGACCGCCGGGATCGACCCAGGATATGGATAAGGAACTATTTAATGTGTTTAGAGAAGTAATTACTAATAGAAACTGTGTAATTATGGGGGACTTTAACTTCCCGGATATAGATTGGGGCACAAACGCTAGTAGTAATAATAGGGCTCAGATGTTCCTAGATGTGCTTGCTGATCAATTCCTTCATCAAGTGGTAGCTGAACCGACGAGGGGGGAGGCCACTTTAGATTTGATTCTGGTAAGCAGTGAGGACCTCGTTGAGGAAGTGCTAGTGGGGGACAATTTGGGCTCCAGTGATCATGAGCTAATTCGGTTTAAAATACATGGGAGGAGTAACAGAATTAAGTCAAAGACTAGGGTTTATAATTTTAAAAAGGCCAATTTTAACAAATTAAGGGGACTGGTAAGGGCAGTGGATTGGGCAAACGTATTAAGGGATCTAAAGGCAGAAGAAGCCTGGGATTACTTCAAGTTAAAGATGCATGAGCTGTCGGAGGCCTGCATTCCAAAAAAGGGAAAAAGATTACAAAGCAGGAGATTTAGACCGAGCTGGATGAGCGACCGACTCAAAGGGGTGATTAGGAAAAAACAGAAAGCGTACAAAGAGTGGAAGAGGGGAGGGATTAGTAAAGAAACTTACCTTAGTGAAGTCCGAGAATGTAGAGATAGAGTGAGAAAGGCCAAAGGCCGTGTAGAGTTGGACCTAGCGAGGGGAATTAAAAGCAATAGTAAGAGGTTTTACAGCCACATAAATAGGAAGAAAGCAAAGAAAGAAGAAGTGGGACCGCTGAAGACTATTGCCGGAGAGGAGATTAAAGACAATCTAGGCATGGCGCAATATCTCAATGAATATTTTGCATCGGTGTTTAATGAGGCCAATGAAGGTATTAGGGATACTAGCACCACTACAGAGGGGCATTCGGGATGGGGGATTACCGTATTCGAGGTAGAAACAAAACTGATTGCCTTAATGGGGCTAAGTCGGGAGGACCGGACGATCTTCATCCGAGAATATTGAAGGAATTGGCGCGGGAAATAGCAGGCCCGTTAGCGATAATATTTAATGAATCTGTAAACTCGGGGGTGGTCCCGTTAGACTGGAGAATAGCTAATGTGGTTCCTATTTTCAAGAAAGGGAAAAAAAGTGATCCGGGTAACTACAGGCCTGTTAGTTTAACATCTGTAGTGTGCAAGGTGTTAGAGAAAATTCTGAAAGAGAAACTAGTTGAGGACCTGGAGGTTAGTGGCAATTGCGATAAATTACAACATGGTTTTACGAAGGGCAGATCGTGCCAAACGAATCTGATCTCCTTCTTTGAGAAAGTAACGGATTTATTAGATAAGGGAAATGCGGTGGACCTAATATACCTGGATTTCAGTAAAGCGTTTGATACTGTACCCCATGAGGAATTATTGGTTAAACTGAAAAACATGGGGATCGATATGAAAATCCAGAGGTGGATAAGGAATTGGTTAATGGGGAGAATGCAGCGGGTCGTATTAAAGGGTGAACTGTCGGGTTGGAGGGAGGTTACTAGTGGAGTGCCTCAAGGTTCGGTTTTGGGACCCATTTTATTTAATCTATTTATAACTGACCTCGGGACCGATTGCAGGAGTGGGCTGATAAAGTTTGCGGATGATACGAAGGTGGGAGGCGTTGTAAATTCGGAGGAGGATAGGGATATCCTGCAGGGAGACTTGAATGAGCTTGTGAATTGGAGTATCAGAAATAGGATGAAATTTAATAGTAAAAAGTGTAAGGTAATGCATTTGGGGATGACTAATAACAATTTTAGTTACAAGATGGGGACGCATTGGTTAGAAGTAACGGAAGAGGAGAAGGACCTAGGGGTCCTCGTAGACCGCAGGATGACTATGAGTCGACAATGCGACGTGGCGGTGAAAAAAGCCAATGCTGTCTTGGGATGCATTAGGCGAGGTATATCTAGTAGGGATAAGGAGGTCCTGCTCCCGTTGTACAAGGCGCTGGTGAGACCTCACTTGGAGTACTGTGTGCAGTTCTGGTCTCCCATGTTCAAAAAAGATGAACTCAAACTGGAACGGGTGCAGAGAAGGGCCACTAGGATGATCAGAGGAATGGAAAACCTGTCGTATGAAAAGAGACTAGAGGAGCTTGGGTTGTTTAGTCTGACAAAGCGAAGGCTGAGGGGGGATATGATTGCTATCTTTAAATATATTAGAGGGATTAATACAAGGGAGGGAGAAGAATTATTCCAGCTTAGTACTAATGTGGATACGAGAACGAATGGATATAAACTGGCCGTGGGGAAGTTCAGGCTTGAAATTAGACGAAGGTTTTTGACCGTCAGAGGGGTGAAATATTGGAACGGCCTTCCGAGGGAAACGGTGGGGGCGACGGACCTGTCTGGTTTTAAGATTAAGTTAGATAAATTTATGGAGGGAATGGTTTAATGGTAAAACATAGTAGTCAAGGAAAACCAAACAATGGTAGGTAAATCGTATAATGGCTGACAGGGGTCAGGCTGGTGACTCTTGCCTATATGCTCGGGGTCTGACTGATCGCCATTTTTGGGGTCGGGAAGGAATTTTCCTCCAGGGCAGATTGGCCAAGCCTCTGGAGGTTTTTCGCCTTCCTCCGCAGCATGGGGCAGGGATCTCTAGCAGGAGGGTCTCTGCCGATTGAAGTCACCTAAAACAGGATTGGGGACTTCAACAGCAGAGTCCAGGGAAGGGGTAGGGACGGTTTTATGGCCTGCAGCATGCAGGGGGTCAGACTAGATGATCATAATGGTCCCTTCTGACCTTAAAGTCTATGAGTCTATGAGTCTATGAGTCCCTATCCAGGACATTTGTAGAGCGGCGGTTTGGTCATCGGTCCACACCTTCGCTGCTCCCTATGCGCTTGTTCAGCAGTCTAGAGACGATGCTGCATTCAGATCAGCGGTTCTGCACTCAGCGATGTCTCACTCCGACCCCACCGCCTAGGTAAGGCTTGGTAGTCACCTAATTGGAATCGATATGAGCAAGCACTCGAAGAAGAAAAGACGGTTACTCACCTTTGTAACTGTTGTTCTTCAAGATGTGTTGCTCATATCCATTCCAAACCCGCCCCCCTTCCCCACTGTCGGAGTAGCCGGCAAGAAGGAACTGAGGGGGCACTGAGTTGGCTGGGGTGTATATCCAGCGCCATGAAGACGCCACTCCAGGGGGCTCCTCAGCCAACCCACCGGGTGTTGCTAGGGTAGAAAATTCTCCGACGATGGTGCACGTAGCGCGCGCACACCTAATTGGAATGGATATGAGCAACACCATCTCAAAGAACAACAGTTATAAAGGTGAGTAACCGTCTTCTATCAGGGACACTTTGATTGAGTCCAGTGTATACCTAGCACAAGAGCTGGGTACTCTGCCTTCGTAGTGAAAGAACTCATGGCTGTGGAACTGGTTTCCCCTGGACAGACTAAGCCTTGAATCTTAATGCAAAACTAATTCTGTAGGGAGGATATTTTATTAGTAGTTTGATGACCCCACCCAACTATGTTTCTATCCTAGTCTTACACTGCCACTCATCACTGTAGTATCTGAGCACCTTCCATGTAAAATCAGTAGCAATAGTGAGGATCCTCCAAATTATTTCTGAGGTTGGACATAAAGGGGAAGACTCTCTTACTTAGAAATAGCTGTATTAGAGCCCAGATAGTATGTTGATGTTTACAGACTGTGTATAATAAGAATACAAAAATATAAATATTTTTTCTCTACCTCAGCCCTGATGTTAACGATAAAATATTTTAGGTAATTATTTGTATGGGCAGTATCTGGTTTTTAAATATCCTCTGACTTTAATTATTTTTTATCTTTCTAGCTCAGTTATCTTTGAAAATTAAATATTGATGCACTTACTTTAGGTAATTTCAATCTACTTCATCAGTATATGCTGAACACCCCGTTAACTGGGTTGAGATATACACATAATCAAAAACATTTTTTCGCACGATCCCTATCCCTGCTGGCTTCCACTCCACTGTAATGTCCCACAGAGTTTCTATAGAGGTCCCCTCCATATTTTTGACAGCATTGTATGGTTTTACAGTAGCGTTTTTATCTTTATATTCTTTTTATATCCATTTGGGATCTGATGTATTTAAAAGGAACTTGTACTGTGTACTAATAAAGTCATTTGCTACTACGTGGTCCTGCTTTGGGTTCTGTCTTTTGAAGTTGAGGGATGACTGCTTTCAAGCTATTTTTGACCTCAGAATCATTTTGAGCATAAACATTGCTCAAATTTACCTTTTTGGCAGAAAACCAGACTTTTAGATCTTCAAACGTACCTACAGGAATATACTTCCCAGAGATGCAAATCCAGATTCACAGCCCCAAGTTGGGATGGAATAATTCCATGTTATCCACAATGTAGTGTCGTACGGAGGGATGCACACTCTGCCATGTTTCTGAAGTGACAGCTCTGTACTTGAAGGTGACCCTTTTTATAGCTAAAAAGAACTAAGCTAATCGCATCTCTTTTCGAAAGTGATCTGCAAGTATTTTTAAAACAAATTTTTAAGGTTCCCATACAGTAGATGCTCTATCCAGACATCGAAGGGTGAAAGGGGAATGCAAGACATAAGTAATATTAAACTTTTCTTTTTGCTTTAGGTCTGACAAACTCAAGTTGTTGGGTCTAGCTCAGAGGTTCCCAAACTTATTTGGCCTACCGCCCCCTTTTCAGAAAAAAATTACTGCCCCCTGGAAATCTACCTTCTTTAAGCGAACAAACAGAAAGATGCAGTGACAAATTTGCATTCTTTTATGTATCTATATTTCTACCTATGTCCTACAATATAGTAAAGAAAGATGTGTTATTAGAATATCACCCACGACATCAGGTATACGGTGGTTTTTGCGTAAGACGGCAAAAGACAACCAAACTAAAATACTAATGAAACTAGTTGTTTGCTCAGCATTAGATATATGTATTTGATATTAAATTGTTAAATAGCAAACTAAATTTATCAAGAAATAATTAATTTAAAAATAATCAATATGCAATTAAAAATCAGTTAATAGTTTTAATTTAGTTTGCCCTTATTTAAATAATTGTTCCTTATTAACACACGCCTTATTTACCAATTAACACAGATGATTTGATAGATATAAATAAATGTTAATAGTTAACAGTTTTTTTACGATTGCATTCCCCTGTTTTCGTTAATATTGTAATAAAAAATATGACAAATATATTGACTGTACACTTCAAATAGTACTGTACCGACACAAGCCTGCTACGATTTTATTATTAGTAAGCACTAGAGACACAGAAACATACGGTAAATATGTAAGAAAATGTATAAACATACTCACGTGTAAATTGCTGTTTTATTGAAACAACAATAATACAATTTGCTTTGTATGTGATCCATAATCCGTAAAGATCAAAGGTATCGAATTTGAATAAAAATTTTTAAATACTTATTGCACTATTGTTAACTGCTTTTTACACAATTCAGAAACAATCTAAATTAGATTTCATACATGTCACCTATTTATAGTATCGTATTGTAAACAAGTCATTACACGCACATATTCCTGCCAGTGCATGCTGGACTTCCCGACAATGCGCGACATGCTCGCCTGCCAACGCTTGCTTGTTAAGAGCTGTTGGCGGACTTGACACCTGATCGGTTATAATTTGTGAATTTATTTGGAAAATAAAGTAATCACTACAACTTTAACTCTATGTTACACAACAGATGAAACATGTACGAATGGTTTTTCAAAATTTTTTTATATTCTCTTCTTTCTTTATGCTTCCACCGCCCCCTTATTTTTATTCAATGCCCCCAAATTGCACCCGAGGCTACTACTGCCCCCCTGGATCGTTCCAGCGCCCCCCAGGGGGCGGTATCGCCCACTTTGGGAACCTCTGGTCTAGCTCTTTCGCCACGTTTGGGCATGAATTGGGTGATGTACCATCAACTAGTAAACCCTCCTGGAGCCAACTTGTAGGGGGCAGTTAAATGGAACTTTTTAAGTTTATAGAGCACTGGTTTGCAAAGGTGATTTTTATTGTTTTCTATATCAAAAGATTAAAAAAAAACTGTTTCTCTGAAACACTGTGCAAACACATGCCTTTTAATGAAAAATAACCAAAAATCCACGTTCACTTAATTGACCCCATATAGGCTGGCTGCAGGATTGAGCAGAAAACTCTAGTTCATGTTACAGTCCATAGAAGACACTCTGCTGTTCACATATTGGAGCAGCAGCCAACAATCCTGGAGTTATGGGGACCTAAAATTTAAAAAGAAATAGTAAATTTATGAGCATCGATTTCAGAGAATGTTTGACTGTGTACTCGGAACCTAATTCTGGGATGCACAATATAGTACTTTGTGTTATGCACTAAATACTAGTGTGAGTCTTTATGGTCTGGGGATTCATGAGATATCCTTGTGCTGGAGAGCTTGCAGTGAAAAGGGGTCTCACTTATGATTTGATCTGCTCATGTACAATGGTGCAGCCTTTTTGGTTTCAGGCTGCTAATAAATTTAGTTATGATATGAGAGATCCTATTTATTGTCCTCTCTGGCACAGAAAGTCTTTTGCGTTTTTATTGCAATAAATTAATACGTTACTTGATAATGTGCTCTATTAAATGCTTAATCTTTGCTAATTTTACCATTCTCATATTTATAGACCATCCCTTCTGCAAAGCATCACCTCTCCCTGAGATAAACCTGTATTATGCTGACTGATTTTCCTTATACTGGATTTTGTGGTGTTTATCAAAGACATCTGGGTCTGTTTTTATGCTTATTGTATGTCTTGATATTGCAATATAAATATTTCTGAAGCAATTGTGCTGCATTTTTGTTGTTGGAAACATTCAGCACATAATGCAATTATTTTATTTTTTAAAATTCTTGCAGATTACCTTTAATAAGACATCATCCCTCTGAGTTAAAAATTGCAACAGATTTTGATTGCTACATTACAAAAATAACTACAGTCTTGTTGAGTGAGAGTTTGTGTGTACACAGTTACAATGTACAGTTAATGAGGTTTTGGGTTAAGTAGGTTATGTGAAAAAATGATTTAAAATTAGTGTGTGTTATTTTTTATAATATAAATCAATCAATCTAGAATGTAAACATTTTGTAATGATAAATTTTTGTTCTATGGTGACATCTTCTGGTAGGCCTGAACACATCCTGAAACTATTTCTTCCAGCCTGATGTCCCTACTAAAATTTTAAGAAAACTAAGAATCTCACATTGCCTGTCTGCGCATCTCTGGGCAACAATGTGTTCGCCACAATAATACGATTTTTTTTTTTAAAAAGATCCCTCCTCTTTATTTATTTATTTCTTATTGGAGGACCATAAAACACAATTGTGGGGGACTTCATGATAGATGACTTATAACAGGGTACAAAACCTTTCACAGCTAAGTCTCTATTATGAAGTCATCCGAAGTTGGTAATGATAGAAAGTCATTGCCATCTGCTGGTTGGTAGGTGTCATGTATTAAATGAGTGTTGGTAATTTGTTGATTTCCTCATGGATATTGGGCACTAGTTGATATCCTTGTTATTGTAGTCTGTACATAAAAGTCAAACATCAATGAGACATAGAGACTGAACTACCATTGCGTCCCTAGTACTGATTCCTTTAAGTCAAGTTTGCGGCAGTTTGATCAAGCTTGCCAACAACATATACAGAGAACTATCTAGATCTGTTAATCCAGCTCCTTTCGTAAGTGTTAAAATTCACTTAATAAACAGTTGTATATAATGCATTGTTGTTGTAGTTCTGTCGGTCCCAGGATATTAGAGACACAAGGTGGACCAGTTATTGGACCAACTTCTGCTGGTGAAAGAGACAAGATTTTAAGCTTAGGCCTTGGCTACATTGGCGCTGTACAGCGCTGCAACTTGCTGCGCTCAGGGGTGTGAAAACGCACCACTCCCCCACCCCCCTGCCCGAGCACAGCGCTGTAAAGTGCCAGTGTAATCAGCGCCTGTAGCGCTGCACGCTCGCTCGCAGCGCTGCAAGCTATTCCCCTCGGAGAGGTGGAGTACTTGCAGCACTGCGAGAGAGCTCTCGCAGCGTTGGCGGCACGACTACACTCGCGCTTCACAGTGCTGCCATGGCAGCGCTGTGAATCCCCAAGTGTAGCCGAGGCCTTATACAGAGCTCTTCTTTGGGTCTGGGAAATTAATTTTTAGTGTCACAGCTAAATACAAGGTGGAACAGGTTGTTTAGCATAAGTAGTTAATGCATATTGTTCAGCCTAAGTAGTTAACAGATATTGTAAGAGACCATTCAAAGTGAAGTGGCCAGTTAACTTATGTCTAGTCATAGGGAAGAAAAATGGTTGGTGTGTGTGTGTGGGGGGGGGGGGGGGGGGGCATTTTGTGGGTAACACTTTTGTAATAAGCCATAAATCCAGTGTCTTTATTCAGTCCATGATTTTTTGTGACTAGCAAAATTATGAATTTAAGCTTTCGGGTGTTGTGCAGGTTTCCTTCTGAGGATGAGAACTGAGAGGTCAGATAGACTTTGTGAAAAGTGTTCCCCACAGGTGATTTGGTGTTTTTTGTCTTCTATCATTTTTCTGTGAGAGTGCATTCAAGAGTGTATTAATTGTCTCGTTTCACCCACATAGTTGTTATTGAAACATTTAGTGCACTGTTGTAGGACCCATGAAAATATCATTGATGTATCTCAGATATATCATTACATCAATGATAAATCCCTATACACAACCATCTGTCAAAATGGTGGCATTGCTGCCTGCCTCAAGTATCTTCAAGGCAATGGATAACACTCAGATAGCCACCTCAAACATATCCCCAAACTCATCCATTTCATCCTCACCCACAACAATTTTATATTCAACAACAAACCCTTTGTCCAAACCATGGGAGAAATCAAGGGAACTAGGACGGCTTCTCAATATGCCAATCTCTTCCAATCTATAGGCGACCTTGAAGAAGAATTTCTGAACAAATTCAGCATGAAACCAATTATCTACCTGAGGATACATCAATGATATTTTCATCCTCTGAGCAGACCTAAACTCCCGCATAGGTTTCCATCACAACTTCAGCAACTACCATCCATCCATTAAACTCTCTCTAGACCACTCTCACACTAACATCAACTTCCTGTACACCATGATCAGCTTCATGGATGGAACCCTAAAAACAACTATATACAAGAAACCCATGAATCACCACACTTACCTTCACAGATCCAGTAACCACCGCCGACATGCCAAGAAAACAGAATATGCTCCAAGGAGAAAGGGATATAAACATTAACTCACTTAAAACCGCCTTCACCAAACAAGGACACTCCATTAGAGAAGTAGATTGCATCATGGAATGGGTCACCCAAATACCCTGAGAGAACCTGCTTCAAAACAGATATAAAACCCTCTCCGACTGCATACCCCTAGTTGTCACTTACCACTCCACACTGGAACCCATATGGAGTATCATTAAACACTTACAACCCATGTTTGATGGGGACTACATCCTGAAAGAAATCTTTCCTGAACCCACTTTTCAAACAACCCCCAACCTCTCTAAGCTCATCATCAGAAACAAGCTCCACAGAATAGGACACAGAAACTCAAAGGAGCACCAGATCCTGCCAGAACAGCAGATGCATAATCTGCAGCCATATCCCCACTGCTAAAATAATCAGTACCTCCACAACACATGTTTCAAGGTCCATGGGTTCTACATATGCCTATCACAACTTGTGGTGTACCTCATCCAGTGTCCTAAATGCCCCAATAACAATTATGTGGGTGACACGAGACAGTCACTATGCTCTTGAGTGAATTCACACAGAAAAATGATGAAAGACAAAAACACCAAATCACCTGTGGGTAAACACTTTTCACAAAGCGATCACTCTGTATGTGACCTGTCAGTCCTCATCCTCAAGGGAAACTCGCACAACACCTGGAAGCTTAAATTCATAACTTTGCTAGACACTAAAAATCGTGGATCAAATAGAGACACTGGTTTTATGGCTTATTACAGCAATCTATAACCCACTACAAGCTCTCCACCATTTCTAATCACTGGTTTAGGACAAAAATCAATTGTACTTTAATTTTGTATAATTTGAATAATATCACTTTTATTAATATGATGCACTGGGTTCCTTTCCTAAATTACAAGATCTTTGGTGCAGGGACTGTTTTACTGTATTCTGTGAATGTGCGTGCCACCATAATCCTAACAATAATAAACCTACCACTTCCAGGTGGGCCCAAGTTGGCTTGTTCTCCCTTACAGGAGCCTGTCACAGGTAGGCTGGTCCCGGACTCATGTGAAAGGGCCAGATCCTATGACAAAGAGGAAGAGTTAATTTCTTTCTAAAGAACTTTTCCCTTGATGTTTGATTGAAATGTCTCATTGCAGTTTTTGTTTTGTTTTATTTATGCCTTTCCCATTTGAAGACCCATCCAAGCTCTCCCTCAGACTTCCAGGGAAGGGATATTAACATGATCTTTTCTCCATATTTCCCATGGCATGATAACTTTTCCTTTTAAGGGTTGTCTCTGGGTTAGACTATGCTTTAACCATTTTTCCAGAACAAAGGGACGCAATCTCTTACAGAAATGAAGTGGAAAGTGTGGTTTGTCTGATGATAAAAACAAAGACCAACTAGCCAAGATTGCCAAGAGTAGCAAATTTAAGATCTAAGGAGACAGTATAACTGAAAGTCTACTTCTACACACAGGGACATTTGTGTATCATTAAAATATGATTCCATGTGACAGGAAAAATAGATGAGCTTTCTCTGCTGGTAAAAGCTATAAGAAAAGCCATAAGTTAAGTTTTGCAATGCAGTTTCCTTTTTAACCTGCTGTTTTTGTTTCCCCATAACTTTTTTTAAAAACTTTCCCTTGTGGTTGAACCTTTTCATGCTTGGTTATAGCCTAAAGGTGAATTTTGTGGTAAAGTGACTCAAATCCTGTGGGTTTTTTTTTTTTTCTTTTTCTGAATTATGCAACTGGGAAGATATATTTTTCCATTAAAAAAAACTCTAATGACAGAAACTTGAAATCAGATTTTGACATATGGCTAGTTCTCTCTGAGAAATATTTTCTGTGAACACTTATTGGCAGGAAAAATAACATTTAAATGGGCTTTTACACATAAATCAAAAAGTCATTTTGGCTTTTCATTTTAAATATTGCCTGTGAGTACACATGAATTGCATAGTGCTATAATCCCATGCTGTAGAACTCAGTAGTGCTTGACTAGATTTTCCTTGTATTGTATGTAGCTGTGATTTTTGGTGTACATGTGTAGCTGAAATGGTGGTACCCAGGGGAATCAATTGGGGATTGGGCCTCACTGAGTTCTACAAATACATAATGAGACAGCTTCTGCCCTGAAGAGTGTATAATCTAAGAGAGAGACCATGAGTGTATCAAGTACTCAGAGGGGATGGGCAAGAGAAAGTAGCAAGAAAACACTGTTAAACAGACTAGCTACAGGTACAATTAGATGGCTGAGTGATTTCAAACATTTCTTACAATTATTATATATCCAGTAAATAAAACATGTTTGTGCTGAAGATAGTAGCATATGGAGTAGCTTGAAACTCTGCTGTTCTATACCCAAACACCTTTCTCTGCATCTCCTTTAAAACCAACCAAACTAGGTAAAATCTATTGTAATGCAGCATTAAAATTGTGTGAACACAGTGGTGAGGAGATGCAAAAGTAAAAATTCTCATAACAATGTTAATTTACCCATGTTACATTTATGTAGGACTTGAGGTTACTGGTTAGACCGCTATATGCAATGTGGGAGATCTAATGTTCCTGACTATTGTGTACTCACGTGTGGAATATTAACATTGCACTACTGTAATTTTTTACATGTAATAGATTACTGTATATTCCACAGTTCCAATTTCTCCATTTTTAAATTAATAACATATATTTCATTCTTGTATTTTGACAGTAGGTAAATATAAGCTCCTTTGTGCTGTAAAAAAAATTATTATTGTATTTGCTTTATTTTATTCATGTATTTTGACAACTAAATCTTAATGGGTAATCATTGCTGGCACAGTACTTTTGGCATTGTAAATTGCAGGAGAAATGGTAAAGGCAATGTAAAATCTGTACTATATTTTGTTCACTTTGAAATCTGGGACAGAAAAAGGTCAAAATACACACCCTTGTATAATTCTGGCCTGCTGCATTCTCATGAACTGAAGAATATTTGATGAGTTTCCACTCTTGAGGACAACCATCATACATTTTTGAACTTGCTCATATGATACTAACTAAACTTCCTTTTATTCAAATTTATATTAATTTTTTTTGTTCATGTCTCTGTTATGTGTCCAGATAGGCAACTGGAGCATGTTACATTTGCCCTATTTGTTCAAGACCGTGCTTCCCATTCAAAACCAATATCTGCCCCAATCCTATATCTGTTCGTGCTAAAAAAAAAAAAAGACACATCAACTGACACTCTTGTTCATGAAATTTGATGACTGAATATTTCATGAAAACATTACTATTTATTCACGCGTGACACTGACGTGACATAGCAATGTTGTTGGTTTTTTAAATTGCTTTTTCTATGTAAAAAGAATTCTTATTTTGCTAGTTGTAATTGTTGGAATCTTTCAGGTACGAAGGTTTTCCGAAGCATTCTTTTGTCTTGAGCATCCAAGGCAAGCTGCTCTTGCATATCAAGAACTACAGTGAGTAACTTGAAATAGTTTATAGTGAGGCTTTTTTTATTACTTTTCCAAATCGTGTTGCTAAATGCACAGAAACAGCTTGTAGTGCACAACATATGTCACAAGTGTGTTATCTTTAATATGCTTCAGATTACAAAAATGCCTTGTATGTACTTGTGTAACTAATTTAATAGGAGTTTAGATTTAGTGTATTCTGTTTAAGTATTAACAGTAACAATTTACTGTGTAGGATTACCATCCTCTCTTACAATTCTCTTAATGCAAGGTAATATTTTTCAGTGCTCAGAGTCATCTACAGATGTGTACAGCTATCAAAAACACCTCCTTCTGCAGTTCTCTTCCACCTCTTCCTATTGAATGCAGTGAACTAGATGGAGACCTGAACTCATTACCTATAATCTTTGAAGATCGGTATTTAGATTCCATTACTGAAGGTAAATACAAGCTTGTGTGTTCTTCCTCTGAAGAATAAGTAAAGCTATAGAAAAATTAGGTATATTTTTCTGTATATTTTCTAGCAATAGAGAAATGTTTTGAATGTTTATCTAGTTTATATTTTGAATAGCTGTAAAGTTTTTTAAATTTTGTAATGAAAGTTGTATAGCTTTAGTAATTTGCATAATCTTGTTATAAACTGTGCTTTTCTTTTCTCACTTTTTTTTTTGTATGTGTGTGTGTGTGTAAAAGATTTGGATGTACCCTGGTTGGCAGTAGAAAATCTTCAGAGGTCAGAGTCCAATAAGCTGGATAAATTTGAGGCCGAAGAAGGTTTTGTAGCTGGTTTTTCTAGCCCAGAGTTGAAAATCAGACCTGCAGGTGCCTCCAACATTTGGCATTCAGAAAGTGAAAAGCAGCTAACAAAGTCTTTGAAAGGGAAAAATGAAGATGTAAACAAATCCAAAGTTAAGGTTACTAAACTAATGAAAACAATGAAAACTGAAAACACAAAAAAAATAGTAAAACAGAACTCTAAGGACTCTGTGGTCTTAGTAGGCTACAAATGTTTGAAAAACACAGCACCAGAGGAAGTCTCTAAATGCTATGAAGGCAGGCCTTCGTCTCATCAGAAAGGACTGGATCCTGCAATAGGTGGCTTTGCTTGTGACACAAGGACCTGCACAAGGCAAATAAGTCAAAAAGAACTTAGATGTGTGCCATCTAGAACTGAACAAAAATCTGCCCAAACTGACCATGTTCAGCAAAGCCAGTGTAGTCCTGTGGTCTCTAATTGTGCAAATTCCACCATTTTTGGCAGAGTTAATATCTCCCAGGCAGGTACTGGAGTTACACAGGTGGATAGCATTTTGACACCTACAAGCATAGTTGAAGGTTGTCCTGGCTGTCAGCCAACTTCATCAGGAATGAGGACAGTTGAGGTCAAACCAAGTAACAAGAATCTTTATGAAGGGGAGAAAGTGACTGTTCGTATTGGATCCTGGGCAGAATTTCTGCAAGATGGAGAGAATTTACAGGTGCCCAACTTTCAGACTGCAGAATCTGGAAGTAAAGCTAACTCGGGGGAACAGGTACTGGTGCTTGAAAAGGATGATGTGCAAGAAACGAACTACCAACATACTGGAGATGCATTGACAAGAGTAAAAAGCAATCATTCTGCTCTTTCTACAAAAGAGACTCATGTTGCCATAAGTGGAGACACGATTAAGTTACCAGATGTTAGTGTCACTTATGCCTCATCTAGGTTTTCAGATTCAGGTGTAGAAAGTGAACCTAGCTCTTTTGCAACACACTCCAACCCTGATGTATTTTTTGAAACCATTCAAGGGCAAAGTGCTTACAATAGTGAAAAACTATTTCCTCAGCTTTTACTAAAACCAGATTACATAAAAAATGCAATAGAAAGCTATTGTACTGAGAGTACTAGTGCACTGAGCGAAATACAGTCATCCCTGACATCCATAAATTCTCTACCGTCAGATGATGATGAGCTTTCACCTGATGAAAATTCAAAGATATCGATTGTACCTGAATGCCAACTAAGTGACAGCAAAACTATATTAGATCTGGGAACAATTGATTTGCCAAAATGTGATGACAATAAAAAATCAAATATCATTTTACAGCAACAGTGTGTTGTATTTTCAGGGTATTCAGACAATGAAACTGTCTCTCTACGTTCCTCACTTTCAAACTTAAAAGATTCTTTACAGTTGGTTGCTTCAGAAGAAGATATATCTACTGAGATGAAAAGTTACAGCTCACGTGCAAACTTTGACACAGTTTTTAAGGACTCTCAAAGCCTTGATAGGCAACAGAACACTACAGAAGGAGCAACTGAATTACATTCAGAAGTTATTTATCTGGGAGAACCATGTGTTGTTTCAGGTTCAGTATCTAGTAATGCTAAGTGTAATGTAGAGAAAACAAATGAGGGACAACATAACAAACCTCTAGAATTAAGGCAAACAATTGAGGAACTGCCAACAGTTGAAAGTGAGACTCACCCAGATGCAAATCATCTCTCATCAACCAGTAGTATCGATATTGTGAAACAAGGTCTTGTAGAAAACTACTTTGGCTCTAGAAGCAGTACAGATATTTCTGATATTTGCCCTACTGACAACAGCAATCCTGATAGTCCTCAAAAGGAAACATCTGAAAAACAAACAGTTGGCTCTTCACAACAGGAGGATGATGAGGAGGAGGAGGAGCAGGATCAAGAAATGGTTGAAAATGGGTATTATGAGGAAACGGATGATAGTAATATTTTAGATGGAGATACAAATGCTGACTTTGAGCAGAATCATGGTCTAATGGAAGAAAAAACTTTGAGATCTGAAAGGATTGACAGCGAACATCTAAGGGATGGAATGAATATGGCTCCTATCTGTACTCCTGGTTGTTTGTCTTTTCCCTCTGTGCTGAGAGACTCTCCTTGCAGTGTTATATGTACTTCAAAAAGCAAATCTGATGCAATAACAAAACAGCCAGGCAGCACATCCTGCAGCTCAGCTTCATCTGTTTCCTGGTATGAAAGCTCCCCCAAACCTCAAATGCTAGCGTAAGTGATTTTTTTTAAACAAAGTCTCTTTAAATTTTGAAAAACTTAAAATATGGTATTCAGAGGGAAAAGAAACATGGTCTTTGATCAAGATATCTTCCAGGTTGCTGAATTATGGATTTATTTTCTCCTGCGCATACAACTAACTTTTCAGGTTTTAGAGGCTTGTTAGAAAGTGTATGTTAACACAGAATTCCAGTTATCACATCTACTCATCTCACGTTGTTTGCAAATTTAAAGCAAAATTAAAACTTTGAGATTTATATATTGAATAAATGTACATTAAAACATTTTTTAAAATGAGGAATTACAGAATAGAAATATTTCAGGATCTTAGAGAAAAGAAAAATGGTGTTTTATAAAATGAAAACTTAACATAGTAGGTAAAGAAAAGGGACATCATGTGTTACAAAATTGTTTAAGACAACAAGACTAGCTGCCCAGCACAACTGGCCAAGCAAAGTGAGGTGTAATGCTCAACTCAATGGCAATTTTCAGTCATCTGTTTGTCTGTAACACAATAACTTTGAAACACTACATCCCTCCAATTCCCAAATTATAGGGAATGTTCCAGGCATCCATGGGCACAAACCTATTAATTTTTGCAGCAGATTGGAAAACTGGAGAAGGCTGATTCAGGGGGAAATCAGGGCCCCCACACTGCTCTGGTGCTGCAGGCAAAGGAAATTCTCTGTCCCCGCCCCCTTACTACCTACATATATCAGAGGCAGCAGCTTAACTTGCCATGGGGGATATTGTGCATAGCCCAGACTGTAACAGAAATAAGAGAGCTTTACAGGGAGGCTTGGGGGGAAATGGGGACAGGGGGTGAGGGAAAGTGGGGATCCAGTGGGGGAAGCAGGAGGGACCAGAGGATAGGGAATGGTGGGAGGAAAAACAGGGATCTGGTGATGTCTGGGGTTTGGGTTGGGGTGGTAGAATCAGAAGTGGAGAGAAATGGGAGGGGGTGGATGGAGGGACCTGGAAGCGAAGGGGGAAAAACCAAGACCCAGAATATGGGTGAGTGGATGAGGGGCAAAGCAGGAACTTTCAAGGAATTGGTTGGGACGAGGGAGTGGTGGTGATGAGGGAAGTAGCGACCCAGATGGGGGTTGGGTGGGCATGGAAGCAGAGACCCAGGGTTGGGGAGTAGAGTTGGGGAAAAGAAAGCAGGAACTGGGGAGGAGAGATGGTAAGGGAAGGAGGAGGAGCCCTGGGAAGTGGGAGCAGACACTGTAGTCGTGGTGGTGGGAGTTGGAGATGGGATGGGGAGGAACACAGATACCAGGAGGAAAATGGGGGACATGCACAGAGCCCTGAGGGAGGGGGTGATGGGACTAGCAGAGAGTCCCTGAAATGGATGGGCATGGGAAGGTGGCATACAAGCTGCTTGTGGGGGTTGGGGGGAGGAATGGAGGGATGTAAGAAGCACAATGTGGGCGCAATGTGCTTGGCCTACAGAAGCTACAATGTGTGCAACCCCCTACTGTTAAAGAATGGGAGCATTAAAATACTCTCCATTTACATTTATTAGAGCTATAGATGAACAGTAATTCATAAAGTCTGGATCTATACTAAGGACTGTATGTACAGTAATCAAATATAAATAAGTATGGAAAAGGGCACTTAGAATAGGGTTGTTTTTTATGGTGAAGTGATTTTTTCTGTTTTCCTGACTCTCTCACTTGAGAGACCTCACATAATGATCTTTTTCTCTAGTCACGAGGATGATACATGGTTTCTTTTGGAGCACATCAGTTCCAATTCCTCAGTTTGTTCCAAAGGGCTGCTGGTAGGCAATTCTAAGCATTGTCTCCCATCCTCATCTGACCTAGAGATTGAGGCCTGGATGCACAAAAGGAGTTAGGCCTTCCTACCATTCCCTATCCCTCTGGTCCCTGCACCTAAGTACCTACTAAGTTTTAGGCTCCACTAAGATGCACAAAATTCCCACTCAGCTGCCACCTAACCCCGTAGATTCCTAAATAACTCAGCACCTAAATTTTTACAGTAAAAGTTTCCTAGGTACCTACGTTTCTGCCTCTGAGTAAGTGCCCTGTTGCCTCCCTCTGGGCACCTGGATATCTATTTCTTGCCTAAGACACAGAGCGATTCACAAACCATGGGAAGATTCATTAACCATGGGAGGATACCCAGGATCAAATTGGGGTTTGAACTGGGGGCCTCCCAACCTCCTGGGGGAGTATCCTAACCACTTTGCTAAAAGTTACAAGAGTAGTCCTCCCCTTTGTTGTACTTTTTGCCTTAACATCCTCTGAGCACACCTATTGGATTGGGCCCCACACTTGATTTAGAAGGCCCAATCCAATAGGTGTGCTCAGAGGATGTTAAGGCAAAAAGTACAACAAAGGGGAGGACTACTCTTGTAACTTTTAGCAAAGTGGTTAGGATACTCCCCCAGGAGGTTGGGAGGCCCCCAGTTCAAACCCCAATTTGATCCTGGGTCTCCCACATCTTGAATGAGTGATCTTACCTCCAGGCTATAGAGTCATTCTCATGCTTGTGTGCTCTCACTCTTGCCCCTTCTCTCTCAAAGATCATGGACTGAATAGAGAGACTGGATTTATGGTTTATTACAACAATCTAATCCATTAAAACTCCTCCCCAAGCTTCCCCTTTCCATTCACGACTGGGGAGGTGTAACTGGCCACTTCACCTTGTATGGTCCCTTGACATATGTGTTAACTACTTATGCTTTGACCTTGTATTTAGCTGGGACACTCTGAGTATATTTCCCAGACCTGAAGAACTCTGTGTAAGCTTGAAAGCTTCTCTCTCATCAACAGAGATTGATCCAATAAAAGATGTTACTTCACCCACTTGTCTCTCTCTCACATGTGCACAAGCATGAGAATGACTCTGTAGTCTGATGGTTAGAGCAGTCATCCAAGAAACAGTCTCTCTGCTTAAATGACTGTCATTCACTATTTATCTACAGTGCAGCAGCTTCAACAAGAGAGATGAAGTGAGCCTCACATCAGAATATCCCGCAGCCCAATGGTTGAGCACTCACCTGAAAGGTGGCAGATTCTATTCAAATTCCTTTTACCCCTCAGGTGGAAGGCGGAATTGAACCAGATATCTCCCATATCCCATTTCAAACTCTTAAGAACATAGGCTATTTTTTAAAAAAATGTACGTACTTTAAAATCAGGCATTACAGTGTCTAAATATGGATTTAAGTAAGTGGCCTGATTTTCAGAACTATGCAAACTAGACACAATCAACTCAGGATTAAATAAGGACTGGGAATGGCTGAGCCATTACAAACATTGAATCTATCTCCCCTTGTAAGTATTCTCACACTTCTTATCAACCTGTCTGTACTGGGCTAGCTTGATTATCACTTCAAAAGTTTTTTTTCTCTTACTTAATTGGCCTCTCAGAGTTGGTAAGACAACTCCCACCTGTTCATGCTCTCTGTATGTGTGTATATATATCTCCTCAATATATGTTCCATTCTATATGCATCCGAAGAAGTGGGCTGTAGTCCACGAAAGCTTATGCTCTAATAAATTTGTTAGTCTCTAAGGTGCCACAAGTACTCCTGTTCTTTTTGCGGATACAGACTAACACGGCTGCTACTCTGATATAAGTCAATGGAAGAGTGCTCTCCCATTATCTTAACAACACTTGCCTCTGCAAAAGGAGGTAGCTATGTCGCTGTGATGCATTGCAACGCCTACGTCCTTTTGTGCATCCAGGCCTAAGTGCCTGCCTAATCCAAACTCCAGTAAAGTTAATGGGAGTCTCTACTTACTTTGACTTCCAGTGGGCTTCAGATCAGGCTTTAAGAAAGAATTAAACCCAATTGTATTCCGTTAATAATTTATTTAGATGAATGCTGGTTACTGCAGTTAACAGGATCCTGTGTACCTTTATGATATACCTCAAAGTCGACCAATTTGCAAAGGTCTTTGGAGGATGGAGAGCTTGTGTTTGTGGGTGTGGACTTTATTTGGGGAGAATAGGATTTCATGAGACCTGAGGTGGAAAATTTGGATTTTGGGGACTGACTTCTTTTGTTAGCTTGGCACTGTTTGTATTTATCTTGGATTGCACTTTTTTAATAATTTGTCATGGGTGCCTAAGTCTGGAATAAATGTTTTTATGCTTTATATGAACTAAATAAATGAAATATTTAAGTAAAAAGCAGTGGAAAATTATGTTCTTGCAGACCCTACATTTATTAGATTTTAATAAGGTATATAACAGAATTATTATAGTAAGCATTGTTTTGTTCCAGTTTTCTCCAGGCTAAAGAGGAATTAAAGCAACTTAAACTCCCTGGATTTATGTATAGTGATGTTCTCAGACTGGCTTCATCAGCACCTTATTTCAGCACAGAAGAGGATGAAGGTTCAGAAGATGGAATACATCTTGTAGTCTGTGTTCATGGCCTAGATGGTATGCTGTGTTGCTTGTTACTGAATAACAGATCAATTGAGAATGATAGATGAAGTTTTGGTTTTGTTGTTTTGAGTTCTGAGTTAAACCGTGTTGAAAGAAATAGATTCATCAAATTGATTTAAGAATGTGATGTTCTTCGAGCAGTGTCCCTATGAGTGCTCCAGTTCAGGTGTGCATGCACCTCTTGAACTCTTGATTGGAGATTTTTCCATTAGCAGTGCCTGTTTGGCCTGTGTATGCACCCTGTGCCTTCTTGTCCCAGACACTGGGCTGTATAGCAATGCACAGGCGAACCAACCTTAGTTCCTTCTCTACTGCGTTGGTCTGAGATGGAGCTTTAGCATGTCCACTTTGAGAGTGCCTCAGCTATTTCATATTCTAGTTTACACTATAGTTGTTTGTTAGGGTTAGTTAGTATAAGTTAAAGTTAGTTAGTATTAAGTAGTGAGAGGATTGTTTTCCTCCTCTCTTTTTCACTTTTCGGAGCCTTGTCTCCCTGGCCGGGCATGCCTGGCTTGCCAGGTTTCAAATACTACCTCTCCTGTTGAGAAGCTCTACTTGTGAGCTACAGCCAGTCTAAGTTTGTCCATTGCTTGGGGGAGTCCCATGTACCCCAGAAGTGCAACTTCTGGCTGGCCCTCAGGTCTGGGACAAAGGACAGGGAGATTAAACTCAGACTGTTAATGATGCCTTCTCCCACTACACCATCATACAGCAGGCTTGAGATGATGCCAGGTTTGGGAGAGCAGTGTTGCAATCTACATGAGTATGAACTCCAAGCCCACCTTCTTGGGTACTGCTTATGAATCACCTCGTGTAAAATGGACATGAGCAAGCACTCGAAGAAGAAAAGACAGTTACTAACCTTTCTGTAACTGTTGTTCTTCACGATGTCTTGCTCATGTCTATTCCACAACTCAACCTCCTGCCCCTCAGTCAGAGTTAGCCGGCAAGAAGGAGCTGAGAGGATGCAGGGCCAGCAGTGCATAAGCGTGCAGCACCAGAGGGCACCAGAGTCAGCCTGATAGATACCACTGAGGGAAAAATCTGTGGTGATGGTACACATGGCATGTGCCCACCTAACATGGAATGACATGAGCAACACATCTCAAAGAACAACAGAAAGGTTAATAACTGTTTTTGTTGATGTTGTTTAAAAGCTTTATAGGTACATTGTCAAGGAGAAGAAAAGTGTGTTTATCCAGCTATTTACCAGTGAAAGTCATAGACACAAGATATTGAGGCCATGAGCTTAGTAGGGTTCAAAAAACGATTAGACATTTATTCTGATAATGAGAACATCCACCATGAAATTAGGAAGGATTAAAAATTTAGATATATGTTCACATGCTTCAGACTACTAACTGGTGTGGGTTAGGGAGAAACTTTACCTATGGGTAGGTTTTCCATAGTTGTCCACTATCGGGTTTTTTTGTACCTTCCAGTGAAGCATCTGGTACTGGCCAGTTAAGGAAACAAGATAGTGTAATAAATAGAGCACTGGTCTGATCTGATATAGCAATTCCTATATACCATAATCATCCTTCATGTTCAGCTATCAAATTTCCATGTTTAAAAACAAATATCCAAATAGATTCAACTCATGACTCTGTCTAGGGAGCATTCATTATTAGTATCTGTCTAATTCAACTTATGCACTGGGCTGGGAGATGCTGTTTCCCCCCCATCCAGATTTTCTAACACCATGTAATGCCAAGAATTATACAGCAGTTAACCCATCCATAATAAATTGTTGCCAAAACCATGTCCTTGTTCCCTATTGTACCTCATATCAAACACTCCTCGTCTATTGATTTAAAAAATGATTAGAAAAACTTACTTTGGAGATTTTAGCCAACTTCCTTCCTATCAGGAACTGACTTGCATAATAAATTTGATCATTTAAATGGGGCAGCAGAGTACCCTTTTTTTTTTTTAATCCTACAATATTTTTACTATATGGTGAACCTCAAACCAAAAAAGAGAAATATCAGTACCTTTAGTGCTCTCTTCCCTGGCAAAATTCAGATGTATAATTCACCACTAGAGCAGATCTACTGATGGTAGCAACTGTGGAAGCCGTAGTGTAGCCAGAATGTGGGTATTTTTATCCCTAGGTCATCAACCCACCCAGGGATTTTCATCAGATCCTTATGTCCCTCTTGTAGTACTACAGGAATGTTAGTTTTATCTTCCAATATCAATAACTGGTTGAAAAATTGTATTCAAAGAGAGGTTATCAATGGTTTGCTGTCAAACTGGGAGGACATAGTTAGTGCAATCCTGTACGAGTCTGTCCCGGATCTGGTACTCTTCAACATTTTCATTAATGGTTTGGATAATGGATTGGAGAGAGTACTTGTAAAATTTGCAGATGACACCAAGCTGGGAAGGGTTGCAAGTGCTTTCTGGAACAGCCTTCCAAGGGGAGCAGTGGGGGCAAAAGACATATCTGGCTTCAAAACTAAGCTTGATAAGTTTATGGAGGGGATGGTATGATGGGATAGCCTAATTTTGGCAATTAATTGATCTTTGACTATTAGCAGTAAATATGCTCATGGCCTGTGATGGGATGTTAGATGGGGTGGGATCTGAGTTACTACAGAGAATTCTTTCCTGGGTGTCTGGCTGGTGAGTCTTGCCCACATGCTCAGGGCTTAGCTGATCCCCATATTTGGGGTCGGGAAAGAATTTTCCTCCAGGGCAGATTGGCAGAGGCCCTGGGGTTTTTTGCCTTCCTCTGCAGCGTGGGGCATGGGTCACTTGCTGGAGGATTCTCTGCACCTTGAAGTCTTTAAACCATGATTTGAGGACTTCAGTAGCTCAGACATAGGTTAGGGTTTATTACAGGAGTGGGTGGGTGAGATTCTGTGGCCTGCGTCGTGCAGGAGGTCAGACTAGATTATCATAATGGTCCCTTCTGACCTTAAAGTCTATGACTCTATGACAAGATTAGGATTCAAAAGGACCTCAATAAATTAGAGTAGTAGTCTGAAAACAATAAGGTGAAATTCACTAAAGACCAGTGCAGAGCACTATGCTTAGGAAGGAAATATCAAACACTAAATGTGGAATAATGGGCTAGGCAGTAGTTCTGCAGAAAAGGATCTGGGAGTTATCGAGGATCAGAAATTGAATATGAGCAAATAACATCATGCAGTTGCAAAAAATGCTTACTTAATTCTGGGGAGTAGTAACAGGAATGTTGTATAAGAGTATGTCTTCACTACCTGCCATATCGGCAGGTAGCAATCGATTTATCCAGGATCGATATATCGTGTCTCGTTAAGACGCAATATATCAATCCCCGAATGCGCTCCCCGTCGACTCTGAAATTCCACCAGAGCGAGCGGCGGTAGCGCAGTCGACGGGGGAGCTGTGGCCGTCGATCCCGCGCTGTGTGGACCCCAGGTAATTCGATCCAAGATACTTCGACTTCAGCTACACTATTCGCGTAGCTGAAGTTGCATATCTTGGATCGATCCCCCCACCCCCACCCCCCCCAGTGTAGACCAGCCCCAAGACAGGAGGTAATTGTCCTGCTCTGTTCTGCACTAGTGGTGCCTCAGCTGGAGTCTGTGTCCAGATCTGGGTGCCACACTTTAGGAAAGATGTGAACAGATTGGAGAGAGTCCAGGGGAGATCAACAAAAAATGATAAAAGGTTTAGAAAATCTGACCTATGAGGAAAAATTAAGAAACTAGGCATGTTTAGTCTTGAGAAAAGAAGACTGAGGCAGCATTTTCAAATGTGTTAAGGGCTGTTATAAAGAGGATGTGATCCATTGTTCTTTATGCCCACTGAAGGTAGGAAAAGAAGTATGGTAATCAGCTTAATCTGCAGCAAGGGAGCTTTGGGTTAGTTATTAGGAAAAAGTTTCTAACTATAAGGATAGTTAAGTATTGGAATAGACTAGTAAGAGAAGTTTTTTGGACTCCCCATTATTGGAGGTTTTTAAGAATAGATTAGACAGATATCTGTCAGGGATGGTCTAGATATACTTGCTCATGCCTTAATGCAGGGGGAAGGACTCTGAAGACCTCTCGAGGTCGCTTCCAGCCCAACATATCTGTAATTCTTCAAGTGATTGCACTTGTGCATTTTGTTCTTGGTGTCTGTGTGCCCACAAACAGCTGTCAGAAAACTTTTTCCCTCGGTGATACTTGTTGGGCAGCTCAAGCACCGTCTGCTGTTGTGTGCCACTGCGTATAGGTATAAAGGGCAGAGCTGCCCTCGGCCTCCCTCATGATGGTCATTGGAGGAACCCCTGTTCATTGCCAAAACAATTGGGTCTCTGCTCTGTATATATGGTATAGTTGTAGTTTAGTACTTGTTATAGTTAGTAAGTGTTAGTTGTTTTGTTTTAAAAAAAACAAAATATTATATGTGTGTGTGTGTGTGTGTGTATATATGTATATATATATATATATATATATATATATATATATATGTTCTGCTGCTGGCACTGAGGCATGCCCCGGTTGCTGGGCTTTAAGCCATGAGCCTCCTGCTCAAAACCTATGCTGGTGTACGACCCACACTGTAGTTGTCTTAAATGTGAGGGAGGAGCAAATACTGTGGTGCCAGATTTGCCAGGAATTCAAGCCTAGGACAACAAAGAATAAGGAGGCTAGGCTGAAGTTGCTGCTGATGGAGGTGGTGCTCAGACCATCCTCGGAGCTATCCTGGTCCAACCTGGTGTCAAGTGTTTAACTTCAGTTAGAAGTGCACCTCCACAACTGTCGGAGTCCTGGGACTCTTTCACCTGTGCCTCGGAAGAAGTATAAATCTTCCAAAGAATATCTGACCAGGGGAAGACCTCTACCCTCCAAGCATGGAAAGAGGGGTGAGAGGCAGTCTAGTAGAGTGCAACTGAAATTTAAGCACGCCTCCTCTAAATCAGTGTCTAATTCAGCACAATTGGCTGTGTGCTGGAGAAGACACCGTCGAGTCCAGTGCTAAAAGTGTCAATATCAGCGGCATTGCAGCAGACAAATACGATCTCAGTGCCAACTACCCCAGAGGCCTTGGCAGCAGCAAGGAATTTACTCTGCCTCTGAGTACTGGTATCACTGGTGGTTCAGGAGTCGCATCCTTCAGGACTACTGAAACATCTGACACCAACGCCAGCAATACAGTATGCAGTACTACACCAGCTGCTTATTTCCCAGATAGTCAGCTCATCAGTACTGTCCTAAGGGGAAGCCAGCAATGATTGCGACTCTCTGCCCATCGCCAAGTTTTCTGCACCAGTCCCCGGCATCGACTGGAGCAGCACCTCCATGATTGGAGGAAGGGGAAGCCTCTTCATCTGACTCAAAAGTGGCATCTTATATCTCTCAGCCTCAGAGCAGGATCTACCGGTCCCCACCGAGATCTCCTTCTCCACATTCCATCATCTGGGAACATGGCCAGGAGGTCACTGGAGTCTGGCTCCTTATCATTGGCCATTTTAGAACCCATGGGGGTTCCCCGCACTTCTACATCCTCTTCTTGTCAAGCCTACTCTGTGCCCTAATCCAGGTGGGTTAGTCCTTGCACCAAGCTGATCCATCTCAAGTGTCTGGGCCTAGTACTGAGTGTCAAGAAGAGGCGCTTAGAAAGCCGAGGCGCAGCCTGCGGAAGTTCAGTTACTTCCAGTCTTGGCTTCATGTTCATCCTCTCTGGAGAAGTTTGTTTCCTTGGAGGCAACTTCAGACCTTACTGATGATTGCAAGACCTACCAGGAATTGTTAAAGAGTGTGACTTTAGACTTGGGCATTCAGATCGAGGAGGTCAGGGAGTCCTCTCATCACCTGATTGACATTTTATCAGTGACAGGTCCACCTAGTGTGCTACTGACAATCAATGAGGTGATATTAGAGCCTATAAAGATACTATGGCAGACCCCATCTTCATTGTCTTGCACTTCAAAGCATGCAGAGCAAAAGTGCTGTGTGTCCTCCCAAGGGTTTGACTATCTTTTATTCCCACCCGTCTCCAGAATCGCTAGTTGTTACAGCGGCTAATGGGAGTGCGCATCAGGCTCACCCCCTTCTTCCCCCCCTTCCTCCCCATCAAAAGAGGCAAAGAAACTGAACTTGTTTGGCATGAAGTTTTATTTTGAGTGGGGAATTGCAGCTTTGAATTGCCAACCAACAGGCTCTGCTGGGGCATTATGATTTTAATTTATGGGGCTCCATGGAGAAGTTCAAAGAGCTGCTCCCTGAGAACAGAGGCAGACTAGTAATGAGAACTTTGGTGCAGGCTGGCCTGGAAGTGGCAGACTCAGCAGCTAGGACCATGGCTTCTGCAGTTGCCATTCGGAGAGCCTCATGGTTGCAGTTTTTTGGTCTCCCCTGTGAAATGCAGAATACTATTTAGGACTTGCCTTTTGAGGGTCCTTCTTTGTTCTCAGATCAGACAGACAGGAAGCTCCATGGGCTTAAGGACTGAAGAGCCACTTTGAAGTCCATGGGTTTGTACAGTCTTGCCCCAATCAGAAAGCACTATCATCCTCAGTAGATGCACCATTTTCCCACTCCAATCCTCATCTGTTCCGTCAGAGAAGTCCAGAAGTTATAGGTGCCGGCCTCACCCTTATGCTGCTTCAGCTCCAGCTCTGGGCCCTTCTAGATACCTGGTAAGTGTCAGCAGCAATTTTGATGGGCTAGTCGGGGACCTCATATTTCCAGACCCTGTTCCTGCTACATTTGCAAACAGTCTGTCCCACTGCCACAGTGCTTGGTCCTGAATTACTTTGGACCACTGGGTCTTGAGCACTGTGGAAGTGGGATATACCCTTCAATTTATGTCTATCCCTCCCTCCCCCTCTTCAGGGACTACTCTCACAGGGAGCTCCTCCTCCAGAAGGTACAATCTCGCCTTCAGTTTGGGGCCATAGAGGAGGTTCCACGCTGCCAGAGAGAAAAGGGGTTTTATTCCCCCTGTTTCCTGATCCTGAAAGCAAAGGGGGGGGTCTCTGATCAATTTTAGACTGCATCAACCCAACAAATTCTTAAAGATAAAGTTTTGCATGGTCACTCTAGCTTCTGTTGTCCTTTTCCTGGACCCTAGAGACTGGTATGCTGCTCTCGACTTAAAAGATACCTAATTCCATGTGGCAACCAACCAAGCTCACAGGAAGTACCTCAGATTTCTGGTGAATCAAAATCATCATTAGTTCACTGTACTACCATTTGATCTGTCAGCAGCTCTCAGGATCTTTACAAAAGTTATTGCAGTAGTAGTTGCCTTCCACAGAAGATCAGGAGTCCAAGTTTATCCCTATCTGAACAACTGGCTTGTCGAGGGCTGATCCAGACTGCAGGTGTGGTTCAGTGTATCTCTGATGTAGTCAACATTCACTGCTTTGGGACTGCTAGTCAATGCAGAGAAGTTTCCTCTGAGGTCCCCGACTGGCCCATCCCTGTTCAGAGAATAGAGTTTATGGGGGCTGTACTAGACTTGAATCAAGCCAGAACTTTTCTTCTGAAATCGAAGTATCAGGTAATTTGATCAGTTATTATAGATCTCAAAGCTCAACAAATCACAAAAGTACAAAACTGTTGGCGGCTCCTGGGACATACATGGTTCAATACACCAGACTGCCCTATAGAATTCTTCAGGTTTGGCTAGTCTCAGTGTACTCACCGAGCTGTCTCAATTTAGAGACAGTGGTGAGGATAACCTCTCATGTCCCTGCCTCCCTTGATTGGCTGGACTTGTGCCGCCTTCTTGTGATGTCTTGCTGCCTGGACCCATGTCATTCCAAGGACCATAGCATCCTCTTCAGGACAGAGCCTTCCAGCTGTGCAACACTCTGTGCTCCCCCCCCCCCCTTCTGGGGGAATGTACTGCAGTCCAAGTGTCCAGCCACGTCCTCAGTGGGGATGAGGGGAGGACCTGGGCCTGCCCACTACTCCAGATCCCAGACCAGGGACCCTGTAGATGGTAGCCACACGCTGTGTCCCCTCCAGCTTCTCAGTCTACTTCTCTGGGCCACTTCCCTGCAGCTCCAGCACCTTCTTCATCTTTATCTCAGGATCTCAGCATGCCAGTCTTAGCAGTCAGCTAGGAGTTCTCTCTCTGTCTCTCCTGATCCTGCCCAGCACTGCTCTGTCCAAGGTGCTAGCTTTCTTCCTCCTACAAGGCAGCCTGTTCTCCCTCCTTAAGCTCCAGGGAGCAACTAACTGCATGTGCCTTGCCCTTCAGCTCTTTTCATATGGGCCTGCCAGGCCCTGATTGGCTGCTCATCACAGCCCCTCTCCTATTGGCTGCTTTCCCCACAGCCTCCCCACCCCTTACAGGCCAGTGTGGGGCAGACGCCCCCTCACACTCCCAAAATCATGATCACCTACTCCACCAGAGCCTGCAATTTCTCCATTTAATTGTATAGATGCTCCATGGCTAGACATTAGAGAGCAGTTTTGCTCAAAAGAAGTTCAAGAGATCCTGCTAAATAGTAGAAAGCCTTTTACTAGGACTACTTATCTCTCTAAGTGGAGATGTTTTTCCAACAGGTCTCTCCATTACAGAGTATCTCCTTCCCATTCCTCCATTTAACACCTATTAGATTACTTATTGGACCTGAAACCATCAAGGTTAAGCTGTTAGTTTTCTGTCAAGGTACATCTGGCAGCTGTTTCAACTTTCCACCCTAAAATGAATAACTGATCTGTTTTTTTTTCTAATGACATGTCCATAAGGTTTTTGAAAGATCTAGTCAAACTGTATCATCAGGTGCAAGACCCCGTTCTCCCAGGAGGTCTAAACTTAGTGTTGTCAAGATTTATGGGTCCCCATCTGAGCCTTTGGCTACTTACTCTCTACTACCTCTATCAATGAAGGTGGCATTTTTGGTTGCCATCACCTCAGCCACAAGAGAAGAACAGCTGTGTGCCTTAATGTCTGGGCCTCCCTATATGATCTTTTTAAGGACAAAGTTTACCTGCGTCCTCATCTGAAGTTTGTCACAAAGGTGGTGTCCTCTTTCCATATCAACCAGTCAATGTACTTACCCGTATTCTGCCCACAGCCACATTTGAGTAGGGAAGAGGAATGTATGCACATTAGGACTAGTGACAATGGTAGAGTTGGACAAGTTCTACAATCTTTATTGAAATAGACTCTGAGTTTCATGGCTTGTGAGTCATCAAGAGTGGAATGCATATGTGTAATGACTCAAAGAAGAAAAAAGTTATTAACCTGTTTAAATAACTGTTGTTCTTCGAGATGTGTTATACATATCCATTCCACAAACCGCCCTCCTACCCTTCTACTTTGAAGTTCCAGCAAAAAGAAACTAGGGAGACCTGGGGGCAGCTCTGACTTTTATACGTGTACACAGTGGTGCACAGTAGCAGAGGCTCTCGAGTCACCCAAAGGGTACCACAGAAGAAAAAAGTTTCCAACGGCAGGGCACGCAGACACCAAGAGTAGAATGGACGTGTACAACACATCTTGAAGAACAACAGTTACTGAACAGGTCAGTAATCTCTTTTTCTATAATCCATTTTGCCTTTCTACTTTACTAATCCTTATGTAGTGCTACTTCTAACTGGTCCCTTACTCCTCTCTCCCATCCCTCAAATTCTCTAATCCTCCTTTACTCCTCCCCCAGACTGAGTTCATTTAATTAAATTTTATCAAAATTAGTACATTGTTGTACTTTTTGCTTAACATCCAGGGAATGTAAAATATTATATACGTAGTCACCAAAACTTAACTACTTAAGTCCTGGGTTTTCCAAAATGACTGAGCTTTGTGTCATTTCTGTAGATTGTGATTGTATCATTGTGTTTGGTTTTGCTACTACAGCATCAGAGGGCTTAATTAGTTTTAATTTTGATATGGTAAAATATAAAACTTGCATTAGTTTGCTGGCAAGTGCCAGTGCTGCAATTGTCTGTCTGTCCATTTTGTCTGTTTTGTTTCTAAATTAGTATATTTACCTTGTTAAATAGCAAGATAACTTTTGTCATAGCAAACCTTTTAACCTTTTTTGTTTGTTTGTTTTAAAGGTAATAGTGCAGATCTAAGATTAGTGAAGACTTACATTGAGCTTGGACTACCTGGAGGACGAATAGATTTTCTTATGTCTGAGAGGAACCAGGTATTTGTAAACAACAAAAGGATTTTCATACAATAAATGAAATTGTATACATTTTTAAAAAATAATGTTTTCTTAGTTACCATTATTATTGTATTGTATAGACCCTGATCCTGCAGAAGTATCCATATATACAGACTGCTTAGCCGTTTCAGATAACTATTGTAATTAGGGAGACTCAGTGGTCATAAAATGGTCCATGCAAGTGAATCCCATGGCAGAATCTGAGGTTTAATTTTATTATACACTAAAGCAGTTGTACAAACTGGCATGACCTTGAAATTAAATATATATTATAATTTATACTTATTATATAAATTAATACAACTCTACAGTGCATTCAGAGTTATAGTAATGTAATCTGGAATCCTCTCTTCTTCTCAGCATAATAACCAATTAAGTCTAGAACACACCTAATTTTTCCCCATCCTAGCTGACAAGAGTGAAGCCCAGGGTGGGAAGAAAGAAGAGCTAATGTTTCATGGACCAGAATCTGAGAACCACAAAATAGCCAGCCTTTCTTTTCTTTTCTTTTGGTCATTGCATTGCAATATTGGCATGATGATGATAAATCAGTAGCAATTACCAATCTTAAATTTATTTGATTTTTTTTTTTAGAATAGTTTTCAAATTACTTTAGCTTGAAAAAAATATCGTTGACATTTTAATATTATTTGTATCCAATTACAATACATGTTCTAGAGATACTTCAGATAGCCAGTTATTAATGGATGTAAGGTGAAACAACTCGTTTGATCTCCGTCTACAGCCACTGTAACTTGTTGTTATTAATTAGTGTAGAGAAGGAGCCGAAGATTGAAATAAGGGTCGTCTTTTCACACTTTGAAATAGGAGAGAGGTGCATATAGTAAATTCTACAGTTGCTTACTATAAATTGCCTCATATTATCATTTCAGATACAGTGTGGCTTAATCTGGGATATGTGGTTTGTCTTTTCTTTGTCCAGCTGATGAGAACTGTGCATATGTGATAGAGGTTAGACTAATGGTACTATTTAATATTAGTTTTAATGCTTTTTAGAGCAAAGTACTTCTAAAACTATGTACAGACAGTTTATTCCCTTCTTCCAAAAAAACCCCACCTGGGGGGTGCTGCAGTGTTGTGTTCTGATATCAAAGTTAGTAAGCATGTTTTTATAGGTAGGTTTAGTTGTTATATATTTGATGAATAAGAATTTATACTGAATGTAAAATAACTCTCTGTATTTGGAACATATGTAATTATTTTTCCTTGCTACAGAATGATACCTTTGCTGATTTTGACTCCATGACTGATCGCCTTTTAGATGAAATAATACAATATATTCAAATTTACAACCTAACAATTTCAAAAATCAGGTAATACCTATATTGTATATTACTTTATTGCTATAAAATATATAATACCCACTAGAAAGTACATGAGTTGTCCTAAATTGTCATGCAGTTACTTGATATTCAGGTACAAACGAGAAGGTTGGGGGGAAATGAAGGTAAGGGAAAATTAGATGATGTGGGCTTCTAAATGAAAAACAAACAAAAGAAGTTTAAATATACAATATTAAAGCTATAAATAGTATTATGGCTGCAGGTTACTGACTGTTTAAAAATGTAACAGTCTGCAACATCTTAAAAGGAAAATTTCTTCATCAGTAACTGAAAGTTCTCAGAATATAATATATTAACTTTTAGATATACACTGTGGGAATTATGTGATGGGCTCTGCAATCCTAGAACCATTTAAAGTATTTTAGTATTTAAAGTATTTAAAGACCATTTTAAGGTCTTATGGTAAGGATTTAGACAGCACTGCAAGCTGTTGCATTATAGGCATCGTGGGCTGATTGTAATGTATTCTGGGCCCTCCTGGATTATTGCCTTCAGTAACCTGTCTGAAAACATCAAGGAGGAGATATGTCATGAGGAGGATCTTATTTCCTAGATGGACGCCATACCATACCATCAATCCTTGTTAACTGACAATACTCATGGAGGCACCAGTTGCCAGCTCCATATTTAAAGTTGTATTGTGGTTTGCACTTTAAGAAAGAATTCATGCTTTTTATTATGAATTCACAATTCAGAACTAATGTTTTAGGCTCTCTGCAAACTCAGACAGACATTGCTGCATTGGTTACACTTGGGTCACTTTTTTCTACAGACAGCCCATTTATTTTGTACTATCTGCTATATCTAAGGTTAGCTGGCCTCTCCAATACTATAAGAGTTCATTTAGTGGTTATATTGGCTTCCCATTCCCAAGTTCAAAACTATAAGGTCTGTTCCCATCCAATGGTGTCTTAGGTGTACTAATCCTTTTAAAAACTTATCTCCTTCATGGTGTTTGCATTTGGTACAAGCTGCTTTAATGAAACCACCGTTTTAGTCATTTGTCACGTATTCTCTGCATCATCTCTATGAGGACTCCATTTCCAGTTGCTGTTTCTTTGGCCTGCAAAATGGGGGGAAATTCAGACTTGAATGTCAGGTTCACTTTATAGAGCTTTTCATAGAGACATGGTATCAGTTCAGTCTCACCCTAGTTTTATTTCTAAAATTGTCTTTGATTTCCACATTAATCAAACAACTTGTTTACCTATATATTTTCTAAAACCCCACATGAATGATGTGAAAGAAGTCTACATTCCTTACTTGTTGCTGCATCATTGTCTTTTTATTTAAACAAAACCTTCAGAGTTTCATCCAGATTGTTCGAGGTCTATGCCGGAAGAGTTATTTCCGGTTGCATTACTTTCTCTTATTGGAATGCTAAATGTAATCCTTCTGGTCTGATAAAAGTTCACTCTACTGGAGCTCAGACTACTTCTGTGACTTCTCTTAAAAATACTCCTAGTGTAGAGATTTCTTAATGCTGCCACTTGGAGTTGAGTCCATACATTTACAAAGCACTTGATGTTTCATTTGGCAAGACAGTCCTTCAATCTTTACCTTTCTGAGACTCCAGTATCCCTCTTCCTGTATGGTTCTACAGTTGGGAGTCTCCAAGAGTGGAATACATATTGATAGTCACTTAAAAAAAAAAAGGGGCGGGGGTTACTTCCCTTACAGTAAGTGATGTTCTTCGAAATAAGTAACTTTTTTTTTTTTTTTTGGCAGCAACTTTGGGTATTCATTTCCTGAACATAGCTAGAAGTTGTGCTGGCTTATTTGTATGCTTCACGTAACATATCATAGGGGGAATGGGAACTGTCTCAAATCTTTATTATTCAGAAAGTCAGTAAATGCAAGGCTGTGTCGTCTTCTTCAAACACTCTACTGTTGTCTTAATGTGACTGCATAGAAGGTTACAGAGTTTTTTCCCTTACAACTTGAATTGAAAAACACAATCCTAACTCAGTGCCACTGCATTCTCTAGTAGAGACCTCAGAACTGCAGTAGGAAAAATGATCTAAAATGATATAAAGATGTGTCAAACTCTGTGCTGGTAAGAAACGAAAATCCTGATTTTAACAAAATATCATCCCTTAAAATGTGAGGTGCTCTGTATAGAAATGCACAGTTAGGGAAGAGTGAAGGGGATTGACAAAGAGTCCTGTGGCACCTTATAGACTAACAGAAGTATTGGAGCATAAGCTTTCGTGGGTGAATACCCACTTCATCAGATGCATGCAAGGGGATTGATTGATTTAACTGTATGCACATCTATATCTTAAGATATTGGAATTTGCTTTAAGTTTAACCTTAACTCTGAATTTCCTGGGTTATGATTCTTGTTTTGAAGATAATTACTACATCCATGAAATTTTTTTAGACTAAATTACTTATAAGTATTCTCAGCCTTAACTCCATTTTAACATAGTTTTTGTTTAGGAATACAGTAGTAGAATGAGGAGGAAGGATGGTCTTGTGGTTCAGGCAGTAGACAGGAATTCAGGAGATCTGTGTTTAGTTCCTGGTTCTGCCTCAGACTTCCTGTGTGTCTTTGGGCAAGTCTCTTCATTTTTCGTACATTAGTTTCCCTCTCTTCCACATTTTCTCTGTCTTGTCTATTTAGGCTATTAGCAAAGGTTAAAGAATATTTAGATAAGTTAGATGTATTCAAGTCCTGATTAAATTCATCCTAGGATACTTAGGGGACTAGCTGAAATAATCTCAGAACCATTAGCAATTATCTTTGAGAACTCCTAGGGGATAGGTGAGGTCCCAGAAGACTAGAGAAGGCCAAACATAAAAAAAAAAAAAAGAGGAACACAGAGGACCCTGGGAATGATAGGCTACTCAGCCTGTCAAGGCTGATTCCCCACTTTGGCACTTCGAGTGCAAAAGGTGGGGGCCCACAAGAATTTTAAATATTAATACTGGCCACTCCAGGCTGGTGTTAAACTCCCAAGGTCACAGCTTCTCTCTGACCTTGGATGGGTAGATGCTACCACCAACCTAGTGTAAACCCCCACTCCCCATTTTGAGAACCCAAGAAGGAACAGTTGGGAATTCCTTCCTATGAGGTACCCTCATGCCCTTTTACCCCCTCCCCCTCTCCCCGGGGAAGAGCTGAGGGGAAAAAACAAAGCTGTTGCCACCAGCTAATTAAACAACATTAGCTGTGGGGGGCGGGAGGGATAGCTCAGTGGTTTGAGCATTGGCCTGCTAAACCCAGGGTTGTGAGTTCAATCCTTGAGGGGGCCTCTTGGGGATCTGGGGCAAAATCAGTACTTGGTCCTGCTAGTGAAGGCAGGGGGCTGGACTCAATGACCTTTCAAGGTCCCTTCCAGTTCTAGGAGATGGGATATCTCCATTAATTTAATTTTAATTTAATTTAAAAACATATGCACAAACCTCTTAGGGACACACAAATCCAATCCTGTTATTAAAAAAGGTAAATGTTATTAAACCCCAAAACAAGAAAATACATTTGAAACTTAGGCTTTTTGCTAAATCTTAAAAAAAAAAAAAAAAAAAATTACAAAAATTAAGAATCAAGATAGCTAAGGTTTAACTTAAAGATTACAAGCAAAACAAAATCATCTGGAGTTAGCACAAAGGGGTCCACAAGCCAATAAGAAATAAAAGAAATAACCCTAATCGTGTCTTCTTAGACATTCCCTGATTTACTTAAATATCTGGGGTTTCAGATAAGTAGGTTTGAGGGATGAATTAATGCTTTTTCATACCTGGTTTTAAAGCTGCTTACAAATTGCTGCTCTGTGTCTCCGCTCTCTGGAAAACAAAAACAACAGACTAAAGGGGAGTCTTGTTTCAATTTTAAAAAGTTCTAGCCTTCCCATTGGCTTTTTTGGTCAGGTGCCCACTCCCTTCTTTTTACCTATGGGCTTATTTTTTTATCCTTTACAGGTAAAGCGAGTAGAGAACAGCTACTAACAGGGATTGTATAGCTAGCTAACTGGCTGGCTGGGTGTCCATAAAAGGGAGCTATGCCCCCCCTTCATTTATCACACAGTCTAATTCCAATTCCTGGAAAGCTACTGGAACAAATTATGGAACAATCCATTTGTAAGCACCTGGAGGATAATAGGGTTATAAGGAATAGCCAACATGGATTTTTCAAGACGAAAACATGCCAAACCAACCTAATTTCCTACTTTGGCAGTGATAACGGCCTAGTGGATGTGGAGGAAGCAGTCAATGCGATATGTCTTGATTTTAGTAAAGCATTTGACACAGTCCCGTCAGGATTCCTTCCCCATTCTGAACTCTGGGATACAGATGTGGGGACCCGCATGAAAGACCCCATAAGCTTATTTCTACCATCTTAGGTTAAAAACTTCCCCAAGGCACAAACCTTTCCTTGTCCTTGGATGGTATTTCTGCCACCATCAAGTGATTTAGACAAAGATTCAGGAAAAGGACCACTTGAAGTTCCTATTTCCGCAAAATATCCACCCTAGCCCCTTCACCCCCTTTCCTGTGGAGGCTTGAGAATAATATACCAACCAATTGCCTTTAATAAAAGTACAGACCAGACCCTTTATTTTTAGGACACTAAAATCAATAAAGTTCTTAAAAGAAAAACTTTATTATAAAGAAAAAAGTAAAAGAAGCACCTCTATAAAATCAGGATGGAAGGTAATTTTACAGGGTGATAAAAAGATTTAAAACACAGAGGATTCCCCTCTAGGCTCAACTTCAAAGTTACAAAAACAGGAATAACCCCCCCTCTTAGCATAGGGAAAATTCACAAGCTAAAACAAAAGATAATCTAACACATTTCCTTGCCTTTACTTACAATTTCTGTGTATTATTTCAAGGTATCTTTTCAAGAGACGATTTGCCTGCTTGGTCTCTCTCTATCCAGAGAGAACAACAAAGAGAGCACAAACCCTCCCCCCCCCCCCAGATTTGAAAGTATCTTCTTTTCTCATTGGTCCTTCTGGTCAGGTGTCAACTAGGTTAATTGAACTGATTAACCCCTTACCAGTAAAATGATTCTGTACCTCTGGCCAGGAGGAATTTTATTTTACTGCATACATAAAGGTTGTTACCCTTCTCTTTATATTTATGACCTCCCCCATGACATTCTCATGAGCAAATTAGGGAAATGTGGTCTAAATGAAATTACTGTAAGGTGGATGCACAACTCTTTGAAAGACCATACCAAAGAGTAGTTATTAGTGGCTTGCTGTCAAACTGGGAGAATGTATCTAGTGGGGTTCTGCAGGGATCAGTCCTCTGTCTGGTACTATTCAGTATTATCATTAGTCACTTGGATAATGGAGTGGAGAGTATGCTTATAAAATTTGCAGATAACACTAAGCTTGGAGGGGTTGCAAGAACTTTGGAGGACAGGATTAGAATAAAAAATGGCCTTGACAAATTGGAGAATTGGTCTGAATTCAGCAAGATGAAATTTAATAAAGACAAGTGCAAATACTTCATTTAGGAAGGAAAAATCATATGCTCAACTACAAAATGGGTAATAACTGGCTAGGTGTTAGTACTGTTGAAAAAGAACTAAGGATTATAGTGGATCAGAAATTGATTGGGTTAACAAAGTGATGCAGCAGCAAAAAAGGCCAGTATCATTCTGGGATGCATTAAGAGGAGTGTCATATGTAATATAGGGGAGGCAGTGCCTCTACTTGGCACTGGGGAGCCTCAGCTGGAGTCTATGTTCAATTCTGGCTCCACACTTCAGGAAAGATGTGGACGAATTGGAGAGATTCCATAGGACAGCAACAAAAAATGATAAAAGGTTTAGAAAACCTGACCTTTGAGGAAGGGTTAAAAAAAACTGGGCATGTTTAGTCATGAGAAAGAAGACTGAGGGAGGACCTGATAAGTCTTCAAATAATTAAGGGCTATTATAAAGAGAATGGTGAGCAACCATTCTCCATGTCCACTCAAGGAAATATAGGACATAATAGGCTTAATCTGCAGCAGGCGAGATTTAGGTTAGATGTTAGCAGGGGTGTGTGCAGGAATTTAAATTTTGCTGCTTTTGGAGCTGCCCTGGCCCCGGGGCCAGAGGAATTCTGTGCCCCTACCGATTATTGGAGAAACCCAGGCCTCTGCTTTCCCCTCTTTGTGCACGCCCCTGGATATTAGGAAAAGCTTCCAACCTACAAGGATAGGTAAACTCTGGAATATGTTTCCAGTGGAGGTTGTTGATTTCCCATCACAGGAAGTTTTAAAAAACAGGTTGGACAAATAGCTGTCAGATGTGGTCTAGGTTTACTTGGTCCTGCAATAGTGCGGGGGGCTGGACTTTATGACTTCTCAAGGTCCCTTCCAACTCCACATTTCTGTGACTGTTAAGATCAGGACCTGACACAGTGGGCCATGATCTCGGGTGGAATCTGTAGGCACTTATTGTAACTATGAATTCAGTGGCAAAAAACTGTTAATGCAGAATTAAGGTTGCTTGGTGTTATGTCCTCCCCTTGCAGAATACTGAGTTGAGCAAAACTCACAACTTTTGAAAACCAGGAAATGCAGTTAAGATTGCCCATGCAGTCTCAACTCTGTCCTCTCTCAGCAAAGCCCCAATATGCCCTGTTAATGCACATACCTTTACTGTGCCAACCCCACAGTTGTTGAAATGTACAAGCTCTTCACCTCCTTTTACAACCCATTCGCTCTCACCCAGAGGATTCCATCTAACATTACTAAAGGATCTAAACAGAAAAGGAGGAGCTGCCCATGTCATCTTCTCTCTGGTTCCCTGGAGCTGACAGTAGCCAATGGGAATTTTTTGCATACCCTACAGGTGACGTCAATATGGTGGAAGCCGTAATTGGGCTTGCTTGGTAAAGATGTGTTTGTGATATGAGAACACATGCAGATTACTTTGAAGCATGTGACAGAGCTGTGATTATGATATGAGATCTGTGTTTGCAACCTCTCATGTTTTGCAAGAAAAGGAAGGAGCTGCATGTGTATCTTCAGGATCCAGTACGCATCATTTAAATGCAGAATTATGTAGGTTATCAGGGTGTAGGGCTTTTATTACAAAGGATGTTGTCAGCATTGAAGTGGAAAATGAAAGGATTCTGATGCTTATTATAGTGGTGCAACAGAAGGGGGATGAGAACACCCACTGAGATGAACGGAAAAGTTCATGCTACAACCTGAAACAATAGCGCCGAGATGTAATCTCTACTCGGTGTTCTCACTGAGCTGAGAACATCCCATTGAGATGAATGGACCACTTCACACCTTTCTGAGCCTTGTATGTGGATGTGTAGAAAAGCCATCTCCTTCCGTTATTTCTCTATTCTTCTTTTTTAAAGGCCAACGCTTCTAAGTGCTCTAAAATCTGCATGCTTGTGCAATTTTCTTGAAATTTGCAATGCCTTGTGAGCAGAGGTGAAAGTAAGCCAGTACTGCGTACCGGTAAGAAAGTGGCCGAAGCATTAGGTACAAATGGGTAAAATAGGCTAGGTTTAACTGAAGTAATAACAAAAAATCAAATTTATCTCTTGAATTAAATATATTTTACATTGTCTAGAAACAAAATGCTCCCTTTCAGTTTTTACTGCTTGCTGGGTGGAAGACGTTCATGTGATTCCGAACATTAGCTTTTGAGTGCCATCACGGTAACCACTTGCTTCTTATTGGTCAGGTCTGTCATGTCAGGCGCGCAATTTACAGTAGAAAGCACCCGGTCTGATTGTCCCCTCCATTGGAACAATATAATTAAATGTAATTGATTGCAGAATCACACAGTGCATAATTCAGCCTTCACTAAGAGGGAATGACTCACCAGAGCGGAGATGTTGCTGGAAGGGGCCCATGTTGTGAAATCCATGAAGGCAGAATGGATTGCAGCAAACATCCCTCTCTGCAAGCAAACTGACCACCCCAAGCGTAGCTGGAGAGGGAATCAGAGTTGACCTAGGAGATTAGGGGAGCTGAAAGGTGGCAGGCGGAGGGTGGGGGGTTGTTTAAGGAGCGCAATGCGAGCAGGATGGAGGGGTGGCTTTGCACTCTGTGCCCAGGGTGCTGCGCTTTGCTTCCAGTCCTTGGGTTCATTCATTATTCAGCCAGCTGCGGGAGAGAGAGCTCACCTGGCTGCAATCAGGGAGAACCAGAGCCAGGGATTTTCCTTCCTTCTCCTGTGCCCGGGCTCTTTGGGGGAGTCTCTGCAGTAGTCCCTGTTGCTGGCAGCTGTGGGGTGCCAGAGGCAGGAGCCAGCAGCAGGGGGGGCAAGGCATGGGGCTTGGCAGCGCACAAGTTGGGTTCCGAAGCAGCTGGTACCCCAGGTGAAACTTCTTCATCTCACGCCTCTTTCCCAAGTTTGAGCCAAGTTTACTTTGCAGCATATTTAATGGAAAAATCCTTTCAAAATAATTGCTTTAAGTATAAGAGGAGAGGCATGTACATGGTGTATGTATGGTACGATAGAGCTTAGGACAGGGATATACTTGTCCTGCTAGGTGTGCCCAACTTTCAGATAGGTGAAGAAGAAAAGCCCCCCTCCTCTTTACCAGTGGCAGTAACACATTTGATATACTCCTGTGAGCCGTAGCTATCTTAATTTTGCAGCTAGCTCAACTTGTTCACCGCTCTGGAGGGACAACTGAACCATAAAGCTAAGCATTCAGCTCTTTAGTCCATTCCCCAAGCAAACCCACCTGAGATGTTGCTTCCACCAAAAATAAAGTATCTATCCAGATTTTCTTCCTCCCAGGAATACTTCTAGAATCTGCATCATACAGGTTGTCTTGGCAACTAATAAGCATCCATCCCACTAACCTCAATTATTAAATACCAAAATGATGTCTTATTCAGTCATTCACATCACATTTAAAAAATTTTCTCTGTAGTTGGTGTGTAACTGGTTCTGAAACAGTAAACTTGAAAAAAATTGGTCGATGTGTTAACTGAAATAGGTTTTTTTATGTGTTTAACAATTCTGAGGAGTTCACAAAAGACTTCTCTCTAAGCTAGTTGGGCAGTTTGGAAAATACTGAAACATAGTAGTTTGTTTTTTTTGTTTTGTTTTATTACTTAACATTATGAAGTCGGGGAGGGGGAAAGATTGGAAATATTCCATTTCTTTCTTTCTTTACTCCTTAAAACGTTTATAAAGGCATCAGATTTCACTTTAAGGAAAAATAAAATAAAAATAATTTCCCCAAGGTTTCATTTTACACTGTTTTTCTTTTTAAATAGTTTTATTGGACATTCGCTGGGCAATTTAATAATCCGTTCAGTACTCACAAGACCTCGATTTAAATATTACCTCAACAAACTTCACACCTTCCTGTCTCTCTCTGGACCACATCTTGGTACCCTCTACAACAGCAGTGCTCTTGTTAATACAGGTAAAAGCTTCAACGTTATTTTCAGTGGTATGAATTCAGGATAAATATGTTAAGGAGAAAATGAGTAGGCATCTCTTGCCTTTGAAATGTTAATAAAAGGCACTTCTAGGGCTTTGTGTATTCTTTGGATTAGGAAAATCAGGCACATTCTCACACTCTGCTTTTAGGAACAAACGGAGAAAGAGGCAAGTGTAAAACCTTAATTGGAAAAAAGACAACAATTATAAGAGCACATCAGTCTGTTTGAACCAGTTTTTATGTTAAAATATTTTTCAAGGTATAATCTTCTAAGATTAGTTTATTGATAAATACCTAGCTATGATATAATTCAACAAATCTTCAAAGAAAACAAATACTATAAACAGTCACACACATACATTCAATGTACAAAAACAACCTGTGATCTTTGCGTTCATAAAAACTAACCAACACAATTCAAATATTGAATATCAAATGCGCTCAACAAACTGCTACTGAACAGTGGTGTTCCCACACCTTGAATACTGCGTGCAGTTTTGGTCGCTCCTCAAAAAATATAAATTAGAAATGGAAAAGGCACTGAGAAGGGCAACAAAAATGATTAAGGGTATGGAGCAGCTTCCATATGAGGAGAAATTAAGAAAACTGGGACTGTTCATCTTAGAAGAGAGATGAATAAGGGGGGATATGAGAGAACTCTTTAAACTTATGAATGGTGTAGAGAAAGTGAATAAGGAAGTGTTATTTACCCTTTCACATAACACAAAGACCAGGGGTCACCCCATGAAATGAATATGCAGCAGGTGTAAAACAAACAAAAGGAAGTACTACTTCACACAACACACAGTCAATTTGTGGAACTAGTTGCCCTAGGATGTTGTGAAGTCCAAAAGTATAACTGGGTTAAAAAAATAATTAGATAAGTTAATGGAGGATGGGTCCATCAATGGCTATTATCCAAGAGGATCAGGGATGCAACCCCCTTGCTCTATGTGTCCGTAAGCCTCTGACTACCAGATGCTGGGACTGGACGATAGGATGGATCACTCGATAATTTCCCTGTTCTGTTCATTCCCTTTGAGCTGTTTGGCATTGGCCACTGTTGGAAGACAGGATACAGGGATAGATGTTCAATGGTCTGACCCAATATGGCCATTCTTGTGTTCTTAACAATCTACAGACCAAATAAACAGTTAAGGAAAATGTATAATCTGTGTGCATACATTTTCTGAATAGAAAAAAGGTGAAAATTGTCGTGCATTATTTGCCCAAATATAATTTGCTGGAGTTGTGAGGATATCAGTGAAATTGAGTGGGCTTTTGAAACTTGGCATGTACAATATGTAGCCCTCAATGCATGCTTTACTGTGGCGGGGGGGAAGGTCTTGCCGTAAGTTATCCCAAAAAATTACACACTAAGCACAAACAACCTATTATTTGCTTTTAGTATTCCAGATTATGTGAGATGTGGATATATGAGTATTTTCATAGCAGTGAGTCTGATTGGCTGTAGTCATCTTAGTAATAAAGTTAGACCTTTCTAGGTATCATACAGAAAGCGTTTATACTCTGTAAAGAGTTGGACCGCTTGTGGTTGATCACTTCTCAAGATACCATTTTCTTACAATAACCCTCATTGCTTTTCATATGTTTAATGGATTATAAATTTTAAGTTAATATTCCAGAAAACTCAAATAATTACATGTGATATAGCATTTTAGGACTGAGCATGACTAGCATTAAAACGTTGGGTACTAGCTATATATTTATATGTGACCACTTGAGAATACCTGGTAGTTTGTTTTCTTCTGCTTTATAGTGATAACAAGGGCTTGTAAGAATTTCTGAAAAGTCATATTTAGACGGATGGCTTTACTTATCAACTGGGAAAAAGAGATGCTGCACAACATCCAGGAGGGTGTAATAATGAGACCTCTTCTCCATTCCTCTCCCCAGTCCAGAGAATGCCTTCCCTTTCTTTTCTGCCTACCTTCCATGAGTCTTGACCTCTGTGATTCTAAAAAGTTATTTGTTTTGGTGAGATGTGACACTTGAGTCTCTCTTATATTTTGGACAGGTTATATATTTCAGCATCAAAACATATGAAACATTGTTTTAAAATGTTGAGGGTATGTCTGTATGTTACCGTGTGGTTAATATTTAAAGACACCTTGATATTTTGGTGAAAGAACTTTTTCACCTAACACCAAGAATATTAACTTTGTTTTAACTAAGGACAGTATTCATTCTTTATTAATACATATCAGATAGAAAACAATGATGGCTGAGAGAACTATAGAATGGTTGTGGGCTTGATAATGCTAACATAAACATAAAATAAAGAGTGGGGAATGTAATGTATGGACATTTACTTTACACATTTAATTGCCATTTAGTGATTCTTATTTTGCTGCTGAAATATACTTACATACACTGTATGTAACCATACAGGTCTCTGGTTTATGCAGAAGTGGAAAAAGTCGGGTTCTTTATTACAATTGACATGTCGAGATCATTCAGACCCGCGGCAAACCTTCTTGTACAAACTTAGTAAAAAAGCAGGTAAGCTTTGTTCATGTTGTTCATCTTATAGGCAAGTAAGTACAAGATATCAATAAAAAGAAAAAAATAGAAAATATTTTTTAGAGAAATAATTGCATGTTCTACCATTCTGTCAGCTCTACAGTCCATTATTTATCTATACTATTTATTACTTCCGAAATAAATCAGACATTGTGTTTGTACTGTGGTAGGTAGATCATCGGGGAACTTTCTGATTAATGAACAAATTAGCCAACCTGTATTTGGGCCTGATCTTGCACCACTGTTGTCAGTGGTTTCAGTGAGCATAAGATTGAATGCATTATACAGTCGTGAAGGACCAAAAGCAGGGGTTACATCTTTTCATTTCTAGAGCTGTTTGATAACCTACATATATTTTTTTCAGATGCTAAACTTCTGTTGTAATATTTGTTCCAAGATCACTGATTAGGCAGTTCGTTTGTCCTTGAGGAGATTGACATAATAAAAACCTATCACTTGTACCTAAAGATTTTAATTAAAATCTTTCACTAACCTGCTAGCTATCCCCATTTTATCCTTCATGTACTTTTCCCCACTCCCATTTGTTTGTGTTATGAATTAAGTGAATGGCAAAGAGTCAGTTTAGGTGGTGTCTGAGATGTTAATAGGCTGGTCACCTTTAAGCCTTGAGAAGTGGATGGAGGTTCACTGGCTCAAGGGGACATCAGGTAAACATTGCTGAATGTGTGTCAGGCAGGCGTGCACTGAGGTGGAATGCTTGTGGTGAATGCAGTACTGTATAGAGAAAGAATAGGAGGTGCTTCTCCGTCAAGGTAGTCACACGTGATGTTGCCATTTCCCCTCGCAGTTGGCCCCAAAGACTTGGTAGGGAGCAAATGAAAGAGAACATATAGAGAGGAGAAGGTTGACTTGCCCAACTGATCCTCTCCCTGAAGATAAGTTCTTCTTTGAGTGCTTGCTCATGTCCATTCCATGTTAGGTGTGTGTGTTTGCCACATGCACCGGTGCCAGAAGTTTTTCCCTCAGTGGTATCTGTAGGGGATATCTGGCGCCCTCTGGAGTGGCACGCATATGCGCCAGTATAAGGGGCGCCACTGGCTCCCCCCTCCCTTACTTCCTTTTTACTGCCAGTGATGGTGCTGAGGCGTCTCCTTACCTCGGCAAGCGTTCTCTTCCCAGTGTTTTTTTTCCTATCAACCATTGTGTAAATAGTTCTTAGATAAGTAGATTTTATTGTTCTCTTGATAGTTTGTTTAACAGTGCTCTCGATAAATTAGATAGTCCCTTGAGAGACTTAGCCCAGGGACGGGGCATGCCCCAATCCTGGGGCTTCAAGCCTTGTGATTGCTGCAAAAAACCTATGCCCGTCAGCGATCCACACCAAAACTGCTTGAAGTGCTTGGGGGAAACCCATGTTAGCGACAAATGTTTCATATGCAAAAGCTTCACACCACGAACTAAAAAGGAGCAGGACAGAAGACTAAGAGCTCTCCTTATGGAGTCGACCCTCACGCCAGCCTCTGAACCAGCACAATCAGACTCTGCACTGAACATCGTGGCATTGCTGCGAAGTGCGCCGCCGGCACCTGTCTCCACCTGGCACCAATCTCTGTCCACAGTGCCTGCTAAGAAGCAGAGAAGCACACCAAGAGAGGGCACTCCCTGATGTCCCTTACTGGGAAGGGGAAATCTGGAGAGGTGCATAGGCCTGCGTGTAGCAGTGCATCTTCTCTGGAGCTCAGCCAGGTACCTCCATCGCCAGCTAGGCGGTTAAGCCCTCCTAGGGATCCACCAGCCATCCAGGGTAGTGGCAGAGGTCCCTCGCACCTGAAGGTTCCATCCATGCTAAAGACTTGAGGGAAGCCGGCACTGGGGCCCACGCAACGTTCCCCATCCTTGCGGCATTGCTCCCTGACACTGCGGCAGAGATGCAATGATCGGTGTCGGGGGCATTGGAGGGGCGGTCGGCAACAGTCTTCTGCCTCCTCTGGACTCAGGGAAAAGGTTCAAGCCAGGTGCCCAGGAGCACCCTCTGGCCTCAGCTGAGGCCACCCCTGCGAGGGGCGCAGAGCCAGTCCCTTCCCCTGTCTTTGCCTCCTCATCCATGAGGCAGTGGCGGGACCGTCCCAGAGAGTGTCTCAGGATGATTTCAAGGCATACCAGGAGCTGCTAATGTGGGTGGTGGCAAATCTGGGGTTGGTAGCTGAGGAGCTGGTTGAACCCTCTGATACCCTGTTTGACATCTTGGCCGACGGATACCACTGAGGGAAAAACTTCCGGTACCAGTGCATATGGTGAGCACACACACTTAACGTGGAATGCACATGAGCAACACATCTCGAAGAATACCAGTTATGAAGGTCAGTAACCACTTTTTCCAAGAAGAGAAAGTCCCAGAAAATGGGTGAGGAAGGGCAAGGAACAAAAAGAAAAATAATGGCTGAGGTAGAAATTTGATCAAATGTATGGTTTTTAGTAAACTTTGCTGTTTTTCCATTCACAAGTGACTAACACAAAATAATAATTATACTGCTGATAAGGCACATTATTAGCATTTAAAGATTAACTCCAAGGAGCAAACCATTGAAACAACTTACCTAGAAATGCAGTGGATTCTCATTACTTGAAGTATTTAAATCTAGAGTGGATGTCTTTCTAAAAGATGTGTTATGGCTTGAACAGAAATTATGGGCTTAATTCAGCACTTACTGGGTGAGGTTGTGTGACCTTAAAATCTTTGAATCTATTTAAAAAAACCTTTTGTGCTCTTCACTGCTTCTTTGTGATGTCTAATAACTTTCACCACATTATTTTCTGATTGTCATTTGCATTAGAAATATCAGGTATTCTCTCCTCTTTCTTTTGATAGAAGACCTAGGGCATGTTATTTGGAGGGTCTGGATAGGAATGTCATTAGAAGCTGTGACCTGAGCTGCAGCTGTCCTGCTTCTCAACTCAAAGGGAGGGAAGGGAAAGGAGGCTGAGTCTTGGGGACCTCCAGAAACACTTAAGACACCATTTCCTCTACTCCCTCCAGGTCACAGCTTTATGGACCATCCCTATATAGGTCCTCTAAAGAACCTGCCCTAGATCTTCTATCAAAGAGAAGAGAGCATACCTGATATTTCTAATGCAAACACCAACCGGAAAATAAAAGTTTACTTTGCCTAAAATTTTAAATAATTTTAATCTTTATACTTCCATAAAGGAGCAGTAAGAGGAAAAGCTCTTGTTTTGGTTTTTACATAACAGTTCTGTTTAGGGGATACGTTATGGCTTTGCTCTGTGGAGGCTGTTTCCCCGGTACTACACCGCTTTACTTCCCTGCGTCAGTCCTCATGTTGGTCTGCAGTCTGACCCTAAATTATCATTAAAAAAGTCCACTGTGAAATTAGTCACACTTTATATTGAAGTTAAACTGTAGTTTATAAAATGTTAAATGATTAATAGTTCAGATAAGCATGTTAAACAAGAAGAGTACATGTTATAGATAATTATAAGCCATGGTTGACCTGTTAGACTGTAATAATTAATTAACCATTTATTTAAAACTTCTATTAAACACTTTCATAAAATGTGGCTGTTTAAAATATACTGATACACTTGGAAGAGACTTATATCATACCAGGTTTTATTGTTTTTCTGGCAGCAGAGTCAGACTATATACATTCTAAAGGCTACCTTTGCAAACAGAAGACTGGAAGGTGGGGAGGCGAAAAAGTATAGAGTCTTCACCTGCATGGGAGTGGGGTTTTCCTACTTTCATCATTGCATCTTTTTTAGGAATTGATGTTTATCAGTAAATGTTGGTAAATGTCATTTCACTGTACACATACAAACCGATGAAAAATATTTCCATTAATAATAATTGAAATTTACAGATGGACAAAATAAGAAAAATGCTGCTTATTAAAATCCCATCTTAAGTTCTTAATGCATATTAAGCATGTTGTAGTGAATGCTTCATAAAGCATGTATTTACATTTCTGCTAAAACAGTCAGTTCCAGCATTAGTGGAGCTGGAGCTGCAGATAATTATGCAGCATTTATTAGTGTGTTGGGGTCAAAATTGAGGAAAAGTATAAATGCATTTATATTTATGGTGAGTGGCCCGATTGCACTTACACAGTAACAGAGCCAAGTTTTATTTTGTTTTATTTCAATAATGGGTTGCAAATGAAGAATATTGCAATGAATACTCTCACCTCAAATTTAAAACAGTGAAAAGGTCTGGAAATGTCTGGAAAAAGTCTAGAGTACATTTTGCACTGCAGAGTTTGTAAAAACAAATCTCTTGACAAGCAAATTATACTGCTCAATATTTGGACAGTAAGCGTCAGTTGGAAGTTAAGCAAAGAGAACCCAGACTTCAATGGAAGCCTATTTGGGAAGAATTGAGACCAAACAAAGAGAGAAAGCTGTGGATTTTCCACACGGTATGTTTATATATGTTGTGCTTTGAGACGATTCCAATGAATGCTGTCTGTGGTTTGAACTTTTTATTAGCTCTGCTTCAGATGTAGGCACCAGCAGCATGTACTTACCCAGAATGTCATCAGCTGGTAAAAATATACTTGCCTGAACGTTTTGCTCACCACAAATCTGCAATTAAGGATCTGTTGAGTGGTGAGGAAGTCTCTTTAGTAATTGCTGGACAGCCAACAATTAACATCATTGCAGTGTTCTACAATGACAAAAATAAATCAATAAATACTATTATATTAAAATCCTCTGTTGTTCTTAAGTGAAAAGCAGGAGTCATTTCAGTCTGGATCAAGATGTGTTGCCAGGGTATGACCAAATGTGGGAAAACTGTGTCAGTCAACAGTGATTCCGCGATGTACATCCAACACTCTGTAAAGCACCTGAAAGAAATGTATCCACATCTGCAGCACATTCCATGTTTTGCTCATCTTTTGCATGTAGCCATTGTTCATGCAATCAGAACAGATGAGTTCCACAACATCAACAAATTTGTGGTACATTTTCCAGCAATATTTAAACATGGCCAGCAGCCAAAAGTGAGCATTTTTTAAAAGTCTGTGCGAGCAACAATGTGAGCCCACTGGTTTTGCGTGTGCCCTCTTGTGTTTTGCCATCACAATGGTTTTCCTTGCTCAAGGCAGCACAATTCATTCATAGCATTGGGACAGTGTGAAAGACAGAAAAGAATTCAGTCACCTCAAAGAAGGCAATTAAACTGCCGTAAGATGTTGAGGACAATGGAAATCAAGAACTGTATTGAAAGTTATCTGTTCTTTGTGTATTTTTGGGAAAAATCTAAATAAAAATAAATGCACCTCTGAAACATTGCACTGATACACTGCTTAATAAGTTGCTGCTGATGTACATAATGTTTTAAAAGAAGTGGAACTCAAGTCAGTGGGCTACAAAAGGCACTTCCTTTAATCTGCAATGCCAGCTTTCCCATCAGAATTTCAAAGCAAACTGAAGGCAACCATATCCCACAATGTACCCCAGGGACTCTGAATCATGATGTATTTTTGCCAACTGTAAAGTGTTTGATATATTTGTCAAGGCTCAAATGTCATGCAATTTTAACGAATATGAAAATATTTTGCACCTTTTTCCCTTGCAAGACAGAAGCGTTCAAGTACTATTTTCACTTGTACATGGTGCGTGAAGTGTCCTGTGATGACAGCATAACAGCTCTTGAATATTCGAGATACGAAATCTAGTCATTGCCTATCATGTCGAGTATGGCATTATAGAATTTTCACTGCCAATAACTTCATTGTGTGAATAAAGATTATTTGATCTGTTCAGAAAAGTTCAAGACAAATATTGATAAGCCTCTCTGAAGAGGTTTAATGAGTCTACTACAGTTGTGGATTTTTCCCCAAAAAAGTCAAATGCAACTTAATGTCATTCATTGTATAGTTAACGACTTATCAGTGTAACAGCCATTATTGTAAGAGGCAGCCTAAGCAAACCAAAACTTACACTTTGTCTTGTAGGTGCAGAATTCTGACATCCTAACATGATTTTTTTTTTAATCCTTGTTCTGGGTTACTGTGTCCAAACTGATACTTGTTTCTGAATGCATGTTAGTGTACACACATTTTTTGTTACAAAAGCAGACTGAAAGGAGGAAAGAGGAATTTAATTGTATTTTATGACCACATTATCAATTGTGAATTCTGCTTTTAAAATAATTCATGAGAACCATCTTATTCGGGAAAACTTTATTTGGCGTATGCAGTCCGGTAAAGCTAAGCCACAACGTTCTTATCAATGATGTTCAAGGCACGAATACCTCTAGGAAGTTGTCATTTTGCAGTCCTCAGCAATGTGTGTCATGGTTTGTGGCTGCCCACACTGACATAGAGAACTGTCTCTAAAACGCCACCAAAATTGCGCTGCAGCACAAATTCCATGTCTGGTACAAAACCAGTTCAGAAGGCTTCATGCTAAATCAAACCCAGGTTGAAGTTGAATGGGGTCAGAGACAAGATAATTATTTGTCACTTTTCTCTGCAGACCATGGAGCTCACCACGTATCCTCTACTATAAATCCTTTCACCCAGTAAACTTATTCACACAAGGTGATGTGAGGGCAGACGACTATGTGGTGGATTAAACAAGTATTTTAATTAACAGTAGATATGGCATATCACACAATTTCGTCATGAGCTTTGCTACACTTTCCTGTCTTTGAATACTGGGCAGAGCAATATTGCGGAGAACTAGTGATAGAGTAAGTGTGCCTGAATATGCATGGTGGAATTAAGTTGTATGTCAATCATCTTTGTGTGAGATGAGCGAGCACATACTGGAGCGTAGTCCTCCGCCGCTGAGTAACAGAGTGCCAAGGTTGAAGTGTGTAATGTTTGGGCGTTGGCGCCCCGTGTCTTTCCGGCCAGTTTTCCAGGTTGTTGAGCATTTTGACCTTAGTTGTTGTCTTTGTAAGATGGTCACAATGTCCAATGTGATGCCTAGATAGACTGGGTGTGAATAATGCTTTATTCATTAACATTGAGAACTGTGTTCGGCTCACTGGTGCATGATGTAAGTGAAAGACACTTGACACAGTCTTACTTCCACTTGGTATCAGATGCCACCAACGACAATAATTGGCCATAGCTGCCATATCTGCATTCAGAACATTCTCAAGTATGTCAAAGGGGAGTGTGACTGAGTGCCGAGACATACGTCTGCATAAACAAACTTACAAGACCTGATATATGGTAGGTCATTTGAATACAAGTTTAATAACTTTAGACATAAGCGTGATTCTTGCAGGAGGCCGTTATTTTAGTGCCTCCAAGCACTTGTTCTATCATCAATATGCACATGGAAATGGTGATTTCTCAAAAGCAGAGCCATCACACATACTAATCAACTTGGCATAGTTCTAGACAATTTCACCAAAAGGTCTGTGTGCCAAACCGTATAATATGCTGCAGTCAGATCAAGACTGAACTAGTCTTCAGCTTATGTCGCTTCCTCCTATTGAGCCTGGCAAGCAGCATCCAATGATTCTATAAGATAGTTAGCAATCTCCGGATCACCTGACTATTCTACTGCCTCAGAAAGTCTGTACAATCCTTGTTCAAACATGGAATGCACACTGGTTGGAAGCTGCATGGATTTGTTGCACTTGCAGCTTTAAAAATGGCACAACAGAAGCGACAGTTTACATCTTCCATGGAGATGATGTTTAATGGGATGGTTACAATGCTCCTCTTTAAAGGAGCCCCAATCTGCCTTCTGGAAGTTCCATCTAGGCTTTGGAATGCTCCTTATAATTGGAAGACGCATTCCCATCTGAATCTACGATGGACAATGTTGGTTGTGTGGAAAATAACAGTACAGTACATGCCACTGGCTGTGGGTGATTGGCAAATGACGTGACCCAGCACAGGTCTGGGCAGTAGTCCCTATGCTAATGTGCTGAATGGAAAGTGCCACGCTGTTTAGTGTCATAGACCAGTGCCAGATCATTATTTATTGCCCACCCAAACAGTTCATCATTTGGGTCTGCAGTCGCATACCCCCACTTGTTATGATGACTATTAAAGTTGCCAACCTATACTGCTGGATGTTTACGCCTTGGGAGGACTTGTGAACCCCATGTTTCATTTGGTGGCTTATATACATATGCAAATTGAAACCCAACAACTTCAGTTGTGTTGCAAAAGAGTGAAGATTCAATATGTATAGCATCCGATATATTACTATGGATGTAGGTGGCTCTACCATGTTTCACATGAAGATTGGGACTTAACAGATCAAAACCAATTATCTTAAACTGATGTGCTTCATTCAGCACAATGTGAGTTTCTTGTAGACAAATGATGTCAGTCAGAACTTCCTTTGCCAGAACACCAATAAGTTCCCATTTGGCAGCAGACAACCCTTCAATATTCAGCTGGAGGACCTTAAGTACCAGACCTACTTCTAGAAAATCATTATCAGGAATATGTTTGACCAGTGACTGAAATTTGTGATAATCCTTAAATTTGATCTACTAGTTAGATCGTCTGTTTCTCCAGACCACAGATGAGCTGCAGCGGGATACTTACGGGGGACACTTGGTGAACACCAATCCATTGTCTCCCAGGAAAACTTTTTAATATTTTATATCAGGATTCTGTACCTCAATAGTTTTTCTTACATCTTCAATTTGCCCTTCAATTACAAGTTTATTCTGGGTTTGAGCTCTTGAAACTTATTAGCATTTTAAAATCTGCAGATGAGGATTGAGAAACAACAGAATAATTCAGAAGGAAAAGAGTCCAAGTTTGTGCTTATTAGCTTTTGTGTTTTCAGTTATTTTAGGGACAAGCCAATATATGTTGGAGGGATTTAAACCATTATTAACCCAATGAAATTTTCCTGCTATCATAATTTTATAAGGTTATTACAAACATGATGATCAGTTTTCTAATGTTGCTGTTCTCTTTATGGTAATATTTAAAATGCTGCCGTTACTTTTGGGAATAATATCCTTAAAATCTGCCTATCCTGTCTTTAGCAGTCACAGTCTGTCTATTAATTTCTGGGATCTTAGAAATGATTGTCTGTTTCATACTGTGATAAGAAATTATAGCAGCTTGCCAGCTACAATAACATGCAAGCTGTTCAGTGCATAAAAATCTTTGCTACAAAGATGAAAAATACACGAAAATTTAAAATGGAATCTTACATGTTCTAGCATTACCTTATCAACATAAAAGAAAAATATAGACTTGCTGAAAGTCTCTGGGTAAAGATAAAAGGGGTAAAAAACAAGGGTGATGTCATGGTAGGGGTCTACTACAGACCACCTAACCAGAAAGAAGAGGTGAATGAGGCTTTTTTTAAACTAACAAAATCATCCAAAGCACAGACTCGGTGGAGATGGGGGACTTCAACTACTCAGACATCTGTTAGGAAAATAACAAAGCGGAGCACAGATTATCCAACAAGTTCATGGAATGTATTGGAGACAATTTTTTATTTCAGAACATGGAGAAAGCTACTGGTGGAGAGGCTGTTCTAGATTTGATTTTGACAAATAGGGAGGAACTGATTGAGAATTTGAAAGTGGAAGGGAGCTTGGGTTAAAGTGATCATGAAATGGTAGACTTCATGATTCTAAGGAATGTTAGGAGGGAGAATAGCAAAATAAAGACACTGGATTTCAAGAAGGCAGACTTTAGCAAACTCAGGGAGTTGGTAGGTAAGATCCCATGGGAAGCAAGTCTAAGGGGAAAAACAATAGAAGACAGTTGGCAGTTTTTCAAAGAGACATTATTAAGGGCACAAGAGTAAACTATCCCACTGCGTAGGAAAGATTGGAAGTATGGCAAGAGACCACCGTGGCTTAACCAGGAGTTCTTCAATGATCTAAAAATCAAAAAAGAATCCTACAAAAAGTGGAAACTAGGATTACAAAGGATGAATATAAACAAATAACACAAGTACGTAGGGACAAAATTAGAAAGGCCAAGGCACAAAACGAGATCAAACTAGCTAGGGATATAAAGGGTAACATCATTAGAAGCAAGAAGACCAAGGACAGGGTAGGCCCGTTACTCAATGATGGGGGGAAAACAGTAACAGAAAATGTGGAAATGGCAGAGGTGCTTAATGACTTCTTTGTTTCGGTTTTCACCAACAAGGTGAAAATGAGGTAGGATCAGAGGCTAAAATAGGGAAAGAACGAGTAAAAAATTACTTAGACAAGTTAGATGTTTTCAAATCTATTACCAAAATACTCCGAAGATTATTTTTCTTTTTAAATATGACAGGTTAGGTAATTAATCACAGTATATTAACATATATCATTTCACTGATTGTTTCAGGACAGTCCATACTAACTGTGCTTTGTCTAGTCAGATAATGAATAGGCAGGAGCCCAAATGAAACTGCACTTTTTTTTTTCTTTTTACTTTTTTTTTTTTTTTGCACTGTCCTTTTTCTCCCAGCTTCCCTAGTATCACTCTGCCTTGTACAGGGTGCAAAACAGAAGTCCTTGTCTTTCTCTTGTTTTATCTAGAATAGTCTATTCCTTAGTTTAGCTACACTTTATAGCCAGTCTAATTACAATTTCAGTGAAAATGACATGAATCCACAAAGGTGAAAGAAAAATACCTTGTAAATGCTTGACCTGTGATGAGGCAGTGCAGTCCAGCAAAGCTGGGAGTCTGTGTCTCTTGCTCACAGTGCTCCGAACTGTCAGTTTTGACTGCTTCAGAGATCCAGCTTGATCTTGGTCCATTGGCTAAGAGCTCATCAGTCAGAGTACTGTCTCTATCCCAGAAGTCTCCTGCCTTTGTAGACAAGCTCTGGTTTCCCTGGAAAGTGTCACTTTCCAGTGATATTGATTTGACTTGTCCTTTCTGGCCAAGTTTCTCACATGGCCAAATACCTACCTACCTATCTATCTCAGATTTCCAAATACCATACAGTGTAAAAATTAAAAGTCAACTACATTTTAAAAGGCTTATAAGACTTCTCCCACCCGACTTATTAAGGGCTGAGTAGTTCAGTTGTCTGGATCATTTGATAATTACCTGTTCTGTTCATTCCCTCTGGGGCACCTGGCATTGTCTACTGTCAGAAGACAGGATACTGGACTAGATGGACCATGGGGTCTGACCCAGTATGGCCATTCTTATGTTCAGACATCATCACCTCAAACAATGTTGATGATTCAGTTGAAGACGTAGGAGCAGATCCTCATCTGGTGTAAATTGTCATAGCTCCATTGCAGTTGAGGATCTGCCCGCTACTGCAAGCGGCTGCAGAGTTTTGGCCTACTTTGAACTCCTTCTATGAAGATTGTTGGTGCTACCATCTCTGGTAGAGGCTTTGACAGCCATAAAACAAAAATCTCTTGGATTACCGTTATTTTAAGGAAAACCTCTCTGAATAATCCTCAGAAGAAACTGTGCATCTTTTGTTACAGTAAGACAAAACCATTCAAAATGTCCCATCCACTTTCCTATGAAAAGTGTGAAGACCTTAATCTTAATTGTAGAGGAAATGAAGCTATACTACATCATCTCTCAGTAATACCCATTCACCTCCAGATACCTGATTTACCCATCCAACATACCAGAGTTGCACAAGCTTCTAGCAGACAAGGCAAAGCTATGGTGTATATGAGTTTACTTGCCCATCCCTGTGAGCCTTTTTTCAAAAAGTAGAATTCTACAAAATGGGTTAATAACCACTCCCTCTCCTCTTAAATGAAATAATAAGCTCCCTCTCCTCTTAAAGGAAACATTATATGAATAAAGATACTCATCCATACCAAAACTGAAGGTAGAGCCAGACATAGGTTCCGGCATATACAGTACTTACTGGAAAGGGAGGGATCAGGTTCAGTCCGGGATATCCTCTGCAGACCTAATAACAACAGAATGAAATTCTTTGTTCAAATATAATTAATAATAATGTGCTGTTTTACCCAGAGCACAGGTATGATCCTGCTGATGATATTTCTGTTTCTGGAAGCTTACATGTTTTTTCAGATTATATAACAGAACTGACGGAACCAAACAAACTATCCCTGTGAAATAGTAAGGGCTGGCATGCATATACTGTACATGATAGCATCAGTGCCTGGTCTCCACATGAAACTGTACATTTATGGTTTTCAACATTAAGGAATACCTCTGCCCTCAGATGTATGGTAGCAGATGTGTTTGAGCCTAAAGAATAGAGAAAATAGTGGCAAAAAAATAGAAGAAAGGAGAAGAAAAGTGGCTAGAAGGCCATTGTGCCAAACTCCCAACCAAATACGCCTGTATACGCATATTCTAGAGGTAATTGGGGCCGGGCAGGGAAAACCAACCCATATGACAAGTATAGTAATCATAATGTAGTTCTAGAAAAAAATGACCAGGTTAAATTGTAATCAATGTATTCTTAAACATCAAAGGTATTCTCTCATACTTAGCCATGCACATCAGGGCACAGGAACCCTTTTGTTTTTTCTAGTTTGTAGGATTACTATTTTTTTTTTTTTCGTTCCAGGACAGTTCTCAGGAACCATTTCTTCTCTGCTTATAGAAATCTTAGTGTTTCTCTAAAGATATGATCTGTGCAGGATTCTCACTCCTGGATCTCACTTCTCTAGTGCATGCAGACAGAGCTCTTACAGGTTTATTGGTATCTAAGGGCAGTGATAGTGGCATGTACCATGACCCCCAAATTGGTGGTTGCTCACACAATCACTATCTGCCCTTGAAACCTTCCACTAACTTTCTTTTTGACCAAGGTTATTAAGGAAGCTCCCTGTCTGGGGCATGCTGGGATCCCCAGGCTTTTAACACTCTCTTTTCTGCTAGGAACTATCTTGTACTGCTGCAGCCAAGATCTCGTGTACTCGTGGGTGGCGCGTGAACCACCCGTTCGGGGAGGCTAGCCCCCGGCCCCACCCCTTCTGCTTGAGGCCCCGCCCCTCCCACCCCGAAGCCTCAAGCTGTCCACCTGCCTCGAGTCCCAGCCTGTCAACCGGCCTGAGCCACACACACACACACCAGCACCCTTAGCCCCTGGAATGCTCGGCGGGCGGCCCGAGCACCCCCAAGCCCCAGGTGGTTCCAGCACTGGCTACCCCAAGCACCAGCACCAGCCACCCTGACTCCCCGCCCGCTTGTAGGAAGAGGAGCATCCTGGGCTCAGGCCATGGGGGAAGAGCGGGAAGCAGGAAGGGGCCTCAGGGCAGAGTGTGGGTGGGGCCACGCTTGACGTTTGGGGAGGCTTAGGCTCCCCTGGCCTGCGATACTCTCCGTCCATGCATATACTCTGTATCAAGCTTTATAGTTCTAGGATTTTCTGCCTCAGCATATTTTTCTCTCTCCTCCCTCTCCCTTCGCCCCCCCCCCCCCCCCGCCACTTTGGGACGTTTTTCTGGGATACCTCTGCTCTTTTGGGCAGAAAGGTTGATTCTTATTAGTTGGTAACCATTAAATCATGTTATTTGCAACTAAATATAGCCTTTATGCTAAATTTGGTCCTCCTTTTTGCTAACTAGCAGGATACCCTATACACCAGGATACCCAGATAGAACTTGACACAAATCCAACATTTAAAAAAAGCTCATAATAAGAAATGCATCATTTACCATTTTCTAATATAAAAAATAAAGAATCTGAATACATTTAAATTAAGCTATAAGCAATTGAATAGCTTAATTTAAATCTATTAGATTCTTAATTTTTTATGTTAGAAAATGGTGAATGATGCATTTCTTATTATGAGCTTTTTTTAAACGGATTTGTGTCAAGTTCTATTTGCGTAGAAATTCAAATTCAATTAAAGTACAGAAAAACAGCATTTTAATTTTTTTATTAAATAAAAGTGCTAAATATATAAGAACAAAAAGTATACCAGAGTTTATCAACACACATTTTTTATTTAAATCTAATTGGTTTATTAAGCAAATACAGTGAACTGATTTGTTTCTGGTCACCATGGCCTTCAAAATTTTAGAATTAGTAGGATCACTCCCTCTCATACCTAGTTTTTATTCATAGATTGGAAGAGGAAAACAATCTTTCCTGCTTCTTCAACTCCCAATAGATTTCTTAAATTTGAATGAACTAGTCATTGAACTGACTAGTTGAATGATTGAAATGAAGAAAATATTTTCTCTCCACCTGCAGAAGAGGCTACTGCTGTCGAAAGTTTGTTCACCATGCACACCAACAAAGTCTACTTCTAGGTGCTTGGTCAGGGACTTCCACCAGTTCAGTGGTTTGGCTATCTTTAAAATTTGGCAGCAAATGTATTGCTTAATATTACTTTTTGTATTTAATTTAAATGATTTTAATACATGACAGTAAGTTTAGGTCTTAACATAGGTTGTTAATTTCATGTTTAATTTAAATGTTTATTTTGAAATATAAAGTTGTATTTAAATTAAATTTTTAAAAATCCAATTTAAATAAAAAATCTGATTTTTTTTTAAAAAATGTTAAACCATTGATTTTTATCCACCCTGGTCCATGCAGCAAAAGATGACTGCAGACACACTTGCTGCAGATATCGTGTGTAAGGTGACCTATCTATCTGGAGATGTCACCCACACTGCCCTACTTCGTGAAGTACATCAAATCCCTCAGGGCATCTTGAGAGAGTCTACTAAATGCTCTCAAAATCTAGCACAGAGTGTTTGAAAGGAAAATCTTCAAAGCAAACATCTAGGGCAGTGGTGGGCAACCTGCACCCCCGGGCCGCACGCGGCGCATCAGGGTAATCCACTGGTGGGACGTGAGACAATTTGTTTACATTGACTGTCCATAGGCACGGCCACCCGCAGCTCCCAGTAGCTGTGATTCGCTGTTCCCAGCCAATGGGAGCAGCGGGAAGCGGCATGGGCCACAGGACGTCCTGGCCGCTGTTTCCCGCAGCTCCCATTGGCCGGAAACAGCGAACCGCGGCCACTGGGAACTGCAGGCGGCTGTGCCTGCAGATGGTCAATGTAAACAAACTGTCTTGCGGTCACCAGCGGATTACCCTGACAGGCCCTAGGTTGCCCACCACTGATCTGGGGGGAGTCCTTAAGCTGAGCACTGGACTCAGGGTTGAAGCAAACCCAACTGCCCACTAGGGCTTTCAGGGCAGCTTCAAAAAAAAACACTCAGTTGTCCTGCATCTAAACCATTTAAACTGGTGATTGTCACAACTATTTGAAAGACTGTTCATGAGGGTGTGGACTTGTCTTGGTATTAACTCTTTGATTTGAGTGTTCAGTGGAGGGAGCTTCTGCCTCCAGGATATATGCTCCTAGAGCCACTTGGCTGTAAATCTCTGAATTCCACCAGAAAGTGCATAAAAAATTGAGAACCTTTTTGGAAGTCAAGTGTGAAGGCCTCTCTCCAGAAAGCAAAGAAAGCAAAAGCCCACCGTGTGTTCTTTTGGGTCTGTGGGCCTCAGGCATCGCCTATTGCGTGGGTGGGAAAAGCCTAGTCTTTCAAAAGACAACTTTCACTTTGGTTGCTTTCTTTCAAGAAGTCTCTTATTTCACTATTTTGGAAAGGCGTTTGGGTTTTGGACTATAATTTCTGGCTGTTTGAAAAAGTTCAGGGTTCTTGGAAGGGTTGAAATGTAACTTGATTGGATATTATTTTTTTAGCACTAATGAATGAAATCAATCTCCTTTCCTTTTTTACAATATCTAATAATAAATAAGTCTCAGGTTTCTGTTTGGAATTTTTTATTTTATGTTTATCCTGCAGAAATTTTCAAATGGTGCATATTGTTTATATTTACCATTTCTTTCCCTTCCTGCAGGTCTTCATTACTTCAAAAACATAGTGCTAGTCGGATCCCTGCAGGATCGTTATGTTCCTTATCACTCTGCTCGCATAGAGATGTGCAAAACAGCTTTGAAAGATAAACAATCAGGTAATAAATGAGTAGCCTGTGAAGTCTCTGTGTGTTTTAGACCATGGATAACTTTATAACAAATGTCAAAATAAATAAACTGTTATTTTCAAATAATTAAATTTTCTATGTAAGATTTCTCACTTTTTTTTTTTTTAACTTAAACAGTGATATTGTAGAGCCACGACCATATCCCCATTGAAGTCAGTCAGAAGCCTTGCTGTTGACTTTGGAACAGAATAGTGTCTGTAATTTATTTAAAAAAAAAAAAAGTGGCAGATTTTATTTAGCAGAGGCCCAATTCTATACTAGCAGTGAAAAGAAAGTTAATGATCCTTCCTAAGTCGGAAAAATGTATGGTTATAGTTCATGATGAGATATTATGGCACATTTATACTATAGCATTATCTATCTGAAAAGTAAATAGACAAAATATTCTGGAGTCGTCATAAATTAGTACTGGTAAACACAATTTCACTATGAAATGCAAACAATAAAATGTATGGGTTATAAGATTTTTTTTTTTACGTTTATGGAAATTAGATTTCAAATGTTCTCTTAGTAGCGAGACAATATAAAATAGGTCTCTGTTTTCTAGAATGTGTTCATATTTTCATATTCAGGGACACATAACTGTAGCTCATTCTGGGTGATGCATGTAATACAGGTTTTTTTTTTTTTTTTTTTTTACAGGACCAATTTATGCAGAAATGATCCAGAACCTGCTTCTGCCAGTTCTTCAAAACAAGGAATGTAATTTGGTCCGTTACAATGTCATCAATGCATTGCCCAATACAGCCGATTCTCTCATAGGGAGAGCTGCACACATTGCTGTTCTTGATTCAGAAATATTTTTAGAAAAGTTCTTTCTGGTTGCTGCCCTAAAATATTTCCAGTAGAAGAAAAGCATTGTAAGAGACTTGACTATTACCTCATTAACAGATGAATCAAATAATGTGTGGTATTGAAGTATAGCTGCAGCTGTATTTTAAGAGATATTTATACTTTTGTATGGAAGATAATTTATATCATCCATGTTTAGAGCTTTTTTAACATCAATTTTACTTTCTAGGTAATGTGGCTGTGCAATATTTTTTTATTTGATTCTTTTTACCTTTCTATTACTTTTTCTTAATTTTTGGGTACCTAATTGAATGGAGATTAAATTACAGTATGTACATTTGGTTGGTTTATTATTGGTTCTTAGACTACAAAAGTCAATGCTATATGGCTACATTTTAATAGAGGCATGGATGCCAAAATAAATTGGAATTTAAAAATTCTAATAAAGTATTATGCATCTGATTGTTATATTTTAGCATTGTAGAAAGTCTAACTGGAAAAAACAATTAGCTGCTAAAATATCATACATTGAAAACAGCTGTATCTGAAATCCTGGTAAAGACCATTATTTTAATGAGCAAACTGAGTCGTCTGTTCAGATATCACTACAGCCTAATAATTTTCTTTAAAATCATCATCATTATTAAACATGTTATGCCTGTGGAAATACATTTTCTACTGATGATCTCAAAAACATGTTGGTTTACATATTCACTTATATTACTGGAACTTTAGTGTTCAGAAGTAAGCGGCAATTAGGGATTTTTGAATGTTTAACTAAACGACAGCTGCCTTCTAATAATTGGGGTTTTGCAAATTAAATAAAATTGCTCTTACTCTGTCAGTTCAGTTCTTCAAATGAACCTTTTACATGGACTTCCTTGTATGTACGTAAAATAAGTAAATGTAATAAATTTCTGCAATACTTTTATGAATTTAGATAATTTTTGAATATTCTTAAAATGTTTTGTTGATTACAAAGTATTGTAAATATAAATCAAGGTATCTTGAAATGGAACAAAATTATAAACTTTACATGTTTAGTGATGCAGATAAAATGTTTTTGATATACAGGAATGTTAAAGGTCTGTTGACTTTTTACTGGTGCTGAATAGCATTGAGTTCAATTCCTCCTCCCTACCCCTTTATCTGTTTAAAACAGTAATGCACTAAATGTGGAAAGGAGGTAATATGTGCATTCACTAATTGTAATGAACAGAATTTTTTGAAAAATATAAATTGGTTGTATAACTAATGCATGTTTATTTTTAGCATTGTGTTATTGCATCTGGTGTTAATAAAATGAACAAATGACTCTACTAGAAAATTAAAGAAATTGAAATCTTTTGCTAGTTTCCAAAATATTGGGAGGCTGTATATATTTTGTATTATTTCACTTAGCTATATCAATAATAGTTTATAATTAAGTAACCTTGCATTTTGATAGGGTTTATTCTTGTAATCTTTGTAAAATTATTTTTTCTCTGTAGTTTACAAGCTTCAAAAGACCACCTTAGACTAGTCAGCAGTGCAGCCATTTGATCACTTCAAAGAATGGTGTATTATTGAGTTGCATGAGGCAAGTCCTTATGATGCTGACAGAGAATACAGTAATTAATACATTCAGCTGTGAAAATGGCTATTTTATTAGTGGTTGTAAATAGTATTTTACACTCGTATTACTCTAAAATTTTATTTTAGGTTCTAGTAAACGTTTGAATTATGTTTGGAGCTATTTTTGTCAACAAGAAACAAAATATTTTGGCCTTCAGTAAACTGCAATATTAGTTTAGGGACCTACTCTAGCAAATAGTTTTGCCTGGTTCATGTTGATCAAATTATACCATTTTTAACACACGAGAAGAAACAGTTTTAAAACCTGTTAGAAGATGCTTCTTTAGACCTGGCCATAGCATGGCAAACTAAAAGTGTATCGCATTCCAGTGGAGTTAATCCAGCAGAAGACAGTGCAGCCACACATCTACTTCCTGTGCAATGGCAGATCTTACAAGTTTAAGCAGAGTTGGACCTCGTTTCTATTTGTATGACAAGGAAAACGGATGTTGCAGGTAGTAGGATGGTACTGGTAATTCCATAGGCCCTATTCTTATGAGACAATACTGAACCAGTGTCCCTACATGGTCTAAGATGGCACTATGCTACTACTGGAGGTGCCTTTAGAATGAGAGAAAAAATGAGAGATCCATAACACCTTTTTCCATGAATCAGCAGTCTGTTGGCAGCAATATTCTACCTTTGTCACTGCAAAAAACTCCCATTAATATGACTGTGAGATCTGCATATAGAATGAGAGTAGTGTATCTAAATATTTGGGTGAATTATTCATTTTGTGCTTGAATCCTCTTTCAGAGTTAATCCAGTTGTAACAAGTCTTATCTAAAATATTTGAAGAGCACACCCCTAGTTGCTGAAACAGTATACTTTTGGGATGTCCTGAAAGAAATGAGAAAAAGCCAATCCCCTGGTTCTTCTTCGAATGCTTGCTTATGTCCATTCCATTGTAGGTGTATGTGCTCGCCACATGCACTGGCGCCGGAAGTTTATCCCTCAGTGGTATTCGTAGGGTACCTGCTCTGGTGCCCTCTGGGGTGGCATGTGTATGTAAGGGGCGCCACCAGCTCACGCCGCTCTCAGTTCCTTCTTACTGCCAGTGACAGTGCTGGAACATCTCCTTGCCTTGGCAAGCTTACTCCTCTCAACTCACAACTGCCTAGTTGTGAACTTTTTGTATACAGTTGCTAAAAATTTTGCTAGTTTTATAGTACCCTTAGTATAGAGTTAGTGATAGTTTGTTAGTCCCGAACGGGACTTTAGCCTATGGACGGGCATGCCCTGGTCCCTGGGCTTTGAACCTTGTGACTGTTGCAAGAAACCCATGCCAGTCAGTGATTCCCATAGAAGCTGTCTGAAGTGTTTAGGGGAAACCCACATTAGCGACAACTCTTGCATCTGCAAGAGCTTCAGACCGTGGACCAAAAAGGAGCAGGACATTCGTCTCCAAGCACTCCTTATGGAATTGGCCCTTCACTGGCCTCAGAGCCAACCAGATCAGATTTTGCTCCTAGCAGCATGGCCCTGGTGTGGAGTGCACTGCCAGCACCAGCCTCACACTGGCGCCGATCCCCATCCCCAATACCGGCTAAAAAGCAAAGAAAGGCCGGGATGGGACATTCTCCTATGTTCTGTAAAGAGAAAAAGAGAGATGGAGGAGAGCAAAGACCCGCGCAGGCCAGCTCTTCCCCTCCAGATGGTGGCCAGGTGCCGACTCCCACTGAGTGGTCAAGCTGACTCCAAGACCTGCCCACAACCCCAGGAAGCAGCAGAGGCACTCAGCACCTGGTGGTGCCATCCATGCTGGAGGCATTTCAGTCATTCTGTCCCTGCTGGTGCCACCCATGCTGGCCACGGAGGTGCCCTGTTCAAGGGGTAAACTTGCCTTTGGATCCTTTCAATGGTCCCCATCAGTGCAGCACCGCTCCTCGCTGCAGGGGTTACCCCATCAGCGCTCGCCTGAACAGTGCCACCAGCCCCGAGACACGGGTCAGCTTGTCTGCCAGAATTTCCGGCGTCAGTCCCCAGACTCAAGGCAACATTCATCAGACTCTAGGCGTCAATCACCAGTGGGCTGGCGTAGAGGCACGGCACCAGTCCCCAGAGCCCTGGTGACAGGAGTGCCCAAGCTGCTCTCTCAGCTCCTGGCACCGCTCCGGTGGGTCAAGACGCTGATCCCTGGAGCCCCATCCCAGGTCACCAGTTTGCCAGTACAGTTCACCATGGGTGCATCGATCGATGGTCTATGATATCTCAGTCTTCTCACTCCCGCTCTACAAAGTAGCACTGCTTGCTAAGCATGAGGCATAGATTGCCAGGGTACCATCGCCAATTTGCTGAAAGCTGCCAGCGGTCACCGGGATTGCAGCACTGAGAGCCATCACTCTCGTACAGGTCCTCAACAGAGGTCCGCAGCCAGAGCTGATGGGATTGGGGTAAACAGGCAGCCTTGGCACCGACCTGGTCCCCCAGACAAGTCTTCGCCTCCTCAGGCTCCCGACAGCAAGGAGGCGACACTACTCGCAGGCCAGGGCTTCCCATCGGGGGCATTGGCATTCCCTGATGGGCCACCAGTGGCAGTCTGGTTCCAGGGCCACTGGCCTGCCCCCGGCAACTCTGGAACCCTTGGGGATATCCCCACCCGTCGCTAGGGCATAGGTTGGTCTCAGGGGCATCCAACAAATGATCGGCAACATTCTCTTGCCGACCCCCTGACTTGGACGCGGAGTCAGAGCAGGTTCCCCAGGACCAGCCAGCCTCAGCTGAGGCTCCCACAGCAGATGCGGCGGAACTGGCAGACCCACCTATATCTGCGTCCTCCTCATCTTCTCCTGATGAGGTAATAGTGGAGCCCTCTCACCCAGTTCTTCTGGATGATGCCATGGCCCACCAGGAGCTCCTGAAGAGGGTTGCCTCAAACCTGGGGCTGGAAGCCGAGAAGCCCTAGTGCAGCAACCCCCTCTAGGGTGGCATTGCAGTGCACTAGGGAGTGGTGAAAATTACTAAGGCCCTGTGGCAGACATTTTCCTCGGTACCCCCCATCTCCAAGTGGGCAGAAAGAAAATACTATGTCCCCGCTAAGGGGTATGAGTATCTTCATACCCACCCTGCCCCAAGCTCACTCGTTGTGTCAGCAGCCAATGAGCACAATAGATAGGGCCAATCGGGATCTACGCCTAAGAACAAGAAGGCAAAGAGGCTCTATCTCTTTTTGGTAGAAAATTTATTCTACATCCAGCTGAGAGTGGCCAACCATCAGACCTTGCTTGGCTGTTATGATTGTAATATCTGGCAGTCCATGGCTAAATTCTCAGACTCGCTCCTAGAGGAACCAAAGAAGGAATTCCTGGCTATCCTCGGTGAAGGCAGGGCAGCCCTCCAAGCAGACTCAGATGCAGCCGACTCTGCGGCCCAGACTTATGGCTTCGGCCATTTCGATGAGGTGGGCCGTCCTGGTTGCAGTCGTCGGGCCTTTCGATGGAGGTTCAACAATCCATCCAGGACTTCCCATTTGATGGCCTGGCACTGTTTTCCAAGCAAACAGACAGTAAATTGCATGGCCTGAAAGACTCAAGGGTTAGCTTGCACTGCCTAGGTCTGTACACGCCGGGGCCAACAAGGAAGCGGTTTAAGCCATAGCAAACCTACAGGTTCAAGAGCCATCCTTGATCAGAGCCCTTCTGCAAAAAGGGCACAGGCTATAAGTGCCAGTAAGGCCATCAGCCGGCATGCTTTGCTCACTCGAGCTCCACCCATAACCAACCAGGTGGTAAGCAGGCATTTGAGGGTGCGCTCAAAGACTATCTTCCAGCCTGTGTCCTGGATCCTGCTCCCCTATTATTTTACAACCGCCTGTTCCCCTTCCTCCCTGCCTGGGCCGTTATAATATCGGACCGATGGGTCCTCAGCACAGTAGCAGGGGGATATACCCTCCAGTTTATTTCTATCCTCCCCCCTGTCCCTGTCCCTCTTCAGGGACTCTTCTCAGGAGCATCTGCTTGCTCAGGAGCTACAGGGCCTTCTGCAAATGGGAGCTGTGGAGGGAGTTCCACTGCATTTAAGGGGGAAAGGGTTTTACTCCTGCTATTTTTTTAATCCCAAAGGCCAAGAGAAGTCTATGCTCCATCCTCGATCTGTGGAACCTCAACAAGTATCTCAGGAAGTTGAAGTTCCGCATGGTCTCTCTGGCCTCCATCTTTCCTTCCCTGGATCCGGTAGACTAATAGGCTGCCCTCAATTTGAAAGATGCTTACTTTCACATATCTATATTCCACGGTCACAGACAGTTCCTATGTTTTGTAGCTAGGATCACCCATTACCAATTTGTGGTGCTCCCCTTTGGCCTAGCAACAGCGCCAAGAGTGTTTATGAAATGCATGTTGGTAGTGGCAGCCTACCTCAGGTGTCGGGATATCCAGATTTACCCCTACCTCGATGACTGGCTCATCAAGGTCTGGTCCAGGTCCAGTGCAGCATCAAGATGCTGCAAGCCACTTGTCAAGCTCTGGGCCTGCTGATAAACAAAAATCAACATTAATCCCTGTCCAAAGGATATAGAGTTTATTGGAGTGGTACTCAACTCTACCCGAGCCAGAGCATTTCTGCCAGAGGTCAGGTTCAGGGCAATGTCTGATCTCATTGCCAGCATCAACACTCACCGTGGCTTGAGTCTGTCTCAAATTATTGGGTAACATGGCAGCATGTACATATGTTATCCGCCAAGCAAGACACAGGCTGCCCCCCCTCCAAATGTGGCTGGTGTCAGTCTAGACATCACCTGGACAAGCTCATGACGATCCCTCCCAGGGTACTTACCTCTCTGCAGTGGTGGATGTTGCTGTTGGAAGGAGTGCCATTTGCAAGTCCGTGACCCACGGTCTCCCTGGTTTTGGATGCATCTGACCTCAGTTGGGGAGCATAATTCGGTACCCTGCAGACTCAGAGGTTATGGCCTTGAGAGGAACTTGCATTACTTATAAACATTAGGGAGCTTAGGGCCATTCATCTAGCCTGTGCTGTCTTCCTTCCCCAGCTGTCCAGTCGGGTGGTGCAGGTGTTGACGGACAACACGGCCTCTATGTTCTATGTCAACAGGCCTGGGGAAGCGCTTTCATCAGCTGTATGTCAGGAGGTCCTCTGTCTGTGGGACTTTTGCATTCAGCATGCAATCCACCTGGAAGCCTTGCACCTCCCCGGCATTCATAACATGCTGGCGGATCACCTCAGCAGATCCTTCTCTCACCACAAGTGGTCACTCCATTCGGAGGGTGTCTGAGGCTCTTACAGAAGTGGGGGACTCCCCAAGTGGACTTGTTCACCACCAGACAGAACAGAAAACGTCATCAGTTCTGCTCTCTCCAAGGCCTCGGCAGAGGCTCACTTTCCAATACTTTTCTCCTGTTATGGTCGGGACATGATGTACGCCTTCCCGCCAATTCCACTCATCAGCAAAGTCCTCTCAAAAATCAAGAGGGACAAGGCATGAGTCATGATCACCCCAGCATGGCTTTGCCAGCATTGGGACCTGGCTGTGGCAGCCCCGTGGCCACTTCCCAGCCACCTGGACCTACTCTCACAGGATCATGGTCAGCTTCTGAGCCCAAACTTTGCCTCTCTCCACCCTACAGCATGGATGCTGTGTGGCTGAATCCAGAGGAACAGGCCTGCTTTAGTCAGGTACAGCAGGTTCTCTTGGAAAGCAGAAAGCCCTCCACCAGAGCGAGTTACCTGGCAAAGTGGAAGAGTTTCTCCTGCTGGGCATCGGAGGGCAATATCTCCCCGACCCAGTCGTCTCTGCAGTCCATCCTGGTTTACTTGCTTCACTTAAAGCACCAGGGCCTTGCCTTCTCTTCAGTCAAGGTGCACTTGGCAGCCGTATTGGCCTTCTGTCCTTGTGTCCAGGGTAAATTGGTATTCTCGCATGAGATGTTGATCAGGTTCCTGAAAGGCCTTGAAAAGTTCTTTCTGCCGATCTGGGATGTGGTTCCCCAATGGGACCTCAGCCTAGTCCTCTCCAGGCTCACGGGTCTTCCCTTTGAGCCCATGGCTTCTTGTTCCCTTTCCCACCTGTCCATGGGAGGTTCCATTCCTTGTAGCGATTACCTCAGTGAGGCATGTCTTCGAGATTAAAGCCCTCACTACGGAGCCCCTGTATACGGTATTCTAGAGAGACGAGGTCCACTACCTTTCTGACGCATGTCTCTATCCAGGATATATGCAGGGCCGCGATGTGGTCTTCAGTGCACATGTTCCATGACCCACCCTCCTTCCTCATTTTCGAAGTTTCTGGAAAGAAGGAACTGGGGGGGGGGGGGGAGGGAGCCAGTGGCACTTCTTATACTGTTGCATACGCATGCCACTCCAGAGGGCGCCAGCTTCGGTCCCTTACAGATACCACTGAGGGAAAAACTTCCGGCACCAGTGCATGTGGCGAGCACAAACATCTACATTGGAATGGACGTGAGCAACATATCTCTAAGAGCACCAGTTACAAAAAGGTACCTGTCTTTTTCTATGAGTGAAGGGGGATTTTTTCACCCACTCTCCTTCTGGAACTGATGTCTTCATACACTATTCACCTTCCGCCTTTTTGGCAATGGAAAAGAGGGCTTTTGACTTTCTTTTTCAGTCCCTGCCTTCAGCTCATCTTCATATCTCTGCTGTTCATAGCCAAAACAATGGGACCAAATTCTGCAGCAGAAATTACTACCTTTTTAAGTCCCTCCATTTTCAGTTTAAACCTATTTTTACTGAAAAAATTCTGAGTTTTACAAAAAGTATTATTTGTTTTTTTCCGATTTTCACCCTATATTTGTATCAGTCAAGTATATAAAATTAACTTGTCTTATTTGGCAAATACAATACATTGCATGATATATACGTATTACGGTAATACATTAGTCTGCGTGTATATGCAAAACTGCCTGTTGAAGTAAGGTTAGGTATTAATCTAGAAGATACACACAGTAAACAAACAGGCACACACACAAGCTCTGAAGTGTGCACATCTGAACATACTGATGACTATCACGCCTACCATATACATATTTCAAGCTGTCAGCAGATAATGGTTTAAAAATTTGACACACTAAAATGGGAAGAAAATGAAAATCTGTATCAGAATATGTTTCAGAACAAAAGGAAGTATTTGAAAGTTTTTAAAAAACAAAAACAGGAGAAAAGGATGAATTTGTGTTCTTAGGGAACCAGGGCGCAGTGTCCAGCCACAAAAGACCTTCCCCACCACCACCACCCAGCCTCTGCTTGAACCAAAGCTGATCAGAAGAAAGACTTACAAAAAGCAATTAAAAGGCAGTGGAAGACAAACCTAAACCCCTCCAAAGAAGGGTGACATGATTAAGGAAACTCCCCTAGCCTCATTTGCATTAAAGATGGAACAGGGAGGCATCTCCATTAGCATGCAGAATGGAGAACAGAGATTCCAAGGCAAAAACTGCACTGAACTCTGAGACCAGAAAAGCCAGGAAGGTTTGATGGGGGATCTCCGCTCCAGATGTTAATGAACCCACGCCTCCACACACCCAGCTCAGTAGTTATCAGACCAATTATAGTAATAAATCCTTTATTGGTATCCAAAATACTGAAGCTGCCTAATTGCATTGTGAACTCCCTCGAAGAAACACCGCCCATAGTCAGGAATGATCAGTTCCTATTGTCGAGCCTGAACAAAACAACTTTGGTATATTCCCTTGAGCCATCAGTTTACCCATAAACAAATCTAGTGTTCTCCCTTGAACCATTCTTTCTTTACAAAAACCCCTACCCATGCTCAAGTAAGTGCTCTGATGTCTGGATCCAAAAACTGCATCAGTTCCATTGGGACTTCATCTTCTCCTGACTGATCCTGCTGGGGGCTATGCCTGTCTCTAGCACTCTGGACCCTCAGCTACCACCATCACCACCTGGGAACCCCGATTGATTCAAGCTTCACAGAGTGGTGAGAACCCAGCTCTCTTTCTTGGAACAGCCTTCTGACCTTGACTTCTGTGATCAGTTATAGTTTTCTAAACCTGACTTTTGTAATCAAACTTAAGTTAGAATATTAAATCTGTTTTGTTTGTTTGGCTCCCCTTGTATGGTTATTACCTGGCAATAAATAACTTTCATGGTTAAGCTAGTTGCTTCTTTCTTTCACTCTCTCTCTATCTGCAGCAACGTTCCTCGTACCTAAGCTAAAGATCCCTGCAGCGCCCAAAAATCCTTTGGGTTACTACCCGAACAATTGTAACATGAAGTGGGGATAGGGATGTACTGAACCTGGGGCATATGAGGGTGGCAGCTTGGAAGTGCTGCTCCACCCAGCCTGATGAGTCCAGGGGAATATAAGACTGGGAGTTTGAAAGTGCTGCTCGACCTAGCATGCTCAGGCATACTCTATTCCGGTGCAGTGCCCATGGCATATGAGGATGACAGCTTGGAAGTGCTGCGCAACCCACCTACTGAGTCCAGGGACATACGAGGGGTCAGCTTAGGAGTGTTGATTAAGCTGGTCCTCTCAGACGCACTCTATTAATGTGTGTGTTCATCTGATTCTAGAACTGGAAGAACCCAGCCCTTGGGAACCCTGCAGGATAGCTCCATTGGGAGAGAACTTGCAGAAGGGAGTAGAGCTCCATGTGAGAACACAAGTGACACAAGCAGTACAGTGATAGAATTACCGAAACCCCCTCCCCCCCCCCAGAAGAGTAACCCTAATAAATGAGTGACCCTAAAGTAATGGGGCAAGCGGGGGAGGGATAGCTCACTGGTTTGAGCATTGGCCTACTAAACCCAGGGTTGTGAGTTCAATCCTTAAGGGTCCCATTTAGGGAACTGGGGTAAAAATCTGTCTGGGGATTGGGTATGCTTTGAGCAGGGGGTTGGACTAGACGACCTACTGAGGTCCCTTCCAACCCTGACATTCTATGATTCTGTGTGACCAGATTATTAAATGTAAATATTTATAAGCTAATAGTACTAAGTCTACAACAGTAAACTATTCAAATTAAAAGTTTTACTTGGGGACTGGAGTGTTTTTTTAAACTCACGGGTGCCATTGTGTTTTGAGTTCTGTTTTAGTTCTGCAGCAAACCACATTGAATTCCATTAATCAAAACATTAATCTACTCAATACTTTTCCCCCTGGTCCTTCCATTCACCAAAATAAACCCCAATAGTTACCCCAAAAAATTAAGTTTTTTCCACTGATTTTCACCTATTTTTGTTGTAGTAATAAACACTGATAAATTCCCAGAAAAAAATAAATAAAAACCAAAAACAAAGGGCCCTTTATATTTTGCAGCAAAAACCACTGGAGGATGGCAGGCATGTTCTTGTGGTGCAGGGAAGCAAAAAACAGAATGTCAGACACTTAGCTGCAACAAATGGCAAATTCTACAGTAAAATGGTTGGATTCTGTAGCTTCTTGGAAAAATGTCAACTGGTTGTGGAATTGCAGAGTTCACAGGGCCCTGATTGAGATAATTGGGGCAGTTCACACATCTCAGAACTTTTGTTTCAAGACTCTGCAGCCTCAGAAAGATATCGCTTCATCAGTTACATTCAATTCATGTTTTCAGTGTTATATCCACACTTACAGGCTCAAGAAGTAAATTCTGTGTTTGCAGAATACACCAAACCTGGCTTTTCATGCCTCAACTAATTTTTAGGTGAAAAAATTGTTCTATAATTGATCCTACAGTATTATTTTATCCTTAGGGGCTTGAAAAAAATGAATGTATTAGCAAGACTGGTCAGTGTTTTGTAATATTTCCTACATTATTTTTTTCTTTTGCCTACAATAGCTTAGGCTGTATGTACCCACAAAAGTTTAATTTAATTAATGTAAATTGTTTTTAGAAATGGATGCAGTTAAACCACTTGAGTCTTATTGTGTGAACACTTTCTCAGGCTGATTTAAGCATGCTTTATATTGATTTCACTTACTCTGATCAGGGATTGACTTAAGCTAAATCAATATAAGACACTTAAATTTGAGTGTGGATAGAAGAGAGTCATGCAGATTTACTGAAGAGTGGTACATTCTATTTGTAGACAAGGGGACAACAGGAGCTTTATCTTCTTGACTGTGCTTTTGTGTGTTCCTCTACCTAAATTCTCCAGACTTTTATTTTCCCCATAGGGGAAGGGGGCAGACTGTAACAATTTTTCTGTTTGAGTGGTGCCACCTGTATTCCTCTTGACTCCTCTTCATTCTAGAAGCATGTCTTGCACTTCCCGCACGGAATAGGTTTTTCCACTATTTTCAGTGAGGGCCCTAATGGAGGGAGAGCGGGGCCCGTTCACAAGCATTTCTGAAGCACCTCTCACTGAGTGGAGTAGCTGAGGGATTTGTGATGTTGAAGTGGATAGTTCTGGCCTGGTCCTGAATCCCTTCTGAAGTCGGAAACTTCAACAGGCTTTGTTATTAATGCGAACAGTGAAGGGGAGCACACACTGGTTTATGAGAAATGTGCTGTAAATACTGCTTTGCTAGAGCTACTTTGCAGCGCTCCCCTGCTGCTGGGCATCCAGCCGTGAGCCCCGCACCCCCATTTCTGGGGAGAGCCGTGAATCGGGCGGGGAACAGCGGCAGGCTCGCGACCTTCCTGAGACTCCCCGACACGCGTCACCCGCCTGCCGGGCCGGAGGGAGGAGCGGGGAGAATTTGGGACGCGCGAAGACCCGGGCTGGCGGGAATGTGGCAGGTCTGCGGCTCTCCCGCCCTGCGCTGCTCCCCCAGCGTGGCCCGGCGCCGCTTCCCAGGCGGGGCGAGGGGGCGGCTGCCGCGCAGACTCAGGCCGGCCCTCGCCCCTGCCTGCCTAGCGTCCTCCGCAGCTCGGCGCGGCATGGCTCTGCGGCTGCTGTTGGGCCGAGCGACGAGTAAGCGGCCAGGGTCGGGTGGGGCCGGGCCGGCTTGGGCTGCCCGATGCGCCGCTCCGGGCGCCGTGTTCAAGGGCCGGGCCCCCGCGGGGGCGCTGAGGGCGGAGCGCGCCCTGGGCCCTGGCTGCGGGCTGCTGCAGCTGTGGGGCTCGGGCCTGCTGCCTGGGGCTCTGGGGGCCAGGCACAAGGCGGCTCCTACCCCGGCGTAGCTGGTGAAGTCGCTGCTGTTGGGGTTGGCCTCCACCGGCTGCATCGTAGTCAGGCTGCGGCCCCCGTCCCCACTGGGCAGTGACCAGCGAGACGGGTCCAGGCCGAAAACCCCCCTTTGGGGAGAAGATCTGGCCAGGAGCTGCATTAGGCAGCTCCCTCTGCTGCAGCCCCTGAGTTTGCGGCCCTTTTTACAGCTTAGCAACACATTGGGCACCAAGCATGGTATTTTGATCTAAATTTAATTACTTTGGAGGTCACCACTAGGCCCAGCATCAGGGAGATGTCTGTGGAGTTAGGGCAGAGGGGAGTTAAAAGTAGGGTTACCATATTTCAACACTGAAAAAAGAGGACACTCTATGGGGGCCCTGCCCCAACTCTGCCCTTTCTCCACCCCTGGCCCTTCCCCACCCCCATTCCAAACCCTTCCCCAAAGTCCCTGCCCCAACTCTGAGCACCCTGCATTCCCCCTCCACCCTCCTGCTCTGATCTTGGTTTGGGGGGTTCTAAGTGTTTCCCTGCTCCCTACTTGCCCTACAGCCTCTGCACCCCCACTCGCCCTGCAGCCTCTGTGACCCCTGTTCCCCACTCGCCCTGCAGCCTCTGTGACCCCTGCTCCCCACTCGCCCTGCAGCTCCTGCACCCCCTGCCGCCTCTGTGACTCCTGCTCCCCACTCGCCCTGCACCCCCTGCCCCTGCAGCCTCTGTGCCCCCCTGCCTGCCCTGCCCCTGTGCCCCCCTGCCGCTGCAGCCTCTGTGCCCCTGCCTACCCTGCTCCTCCTCGCCTTGCAGCCCCTGCGCCCCCTGCTCACCCGGCAGCCTCTGCCTGGCGGGGGCTTTGGACACTCAGCGGCGACTGGGGCGGTGTGGGTCCCTGCAGCCCCGGCATATGCCGCACTCCCCGTCCCATGCCGCAGCCTCCTTCCTGCCGCTGCCGAGCACATTACCTGCTGGAAACAGCTCCCGCGGCGCCGGGGCTGCAGGAAGGGTCCCCCAGTGGCTGGGGGGGGTCCCTGCCCGTGAGGGAAGCCCGAGCCGCTGGCTGGGCCTGGCCTCCCCGTGGTCCTGTGGGCTCGGCTGGGGTGCGCAATCCGCCCAGCTTGCGGGGGCAGCCGCGGCCTCTCCGCCGCCTTCTGCGGCTGCACCCCTCCCCCCCGCCCTAGCTCGCTACAATGTAGCCGGGGCGGCTGGGCTGTGCTGCGGACCCGGCAGGTCGTGCTGGGGCCAGGCGGACCCTGGCTTATGCCTCCCTATTTTCCCGGACATGTTCAGCTTTTTGAAAATTCCCCCCAGACGGGGCTTTGAGTACCAAAAAGCCGGGCATGTCCAGGGAAATCCAGACGTATGGTAACCTTAGTTAAAAGGATTTGTCCCCTTGCTTTCTCTTTTGCTCTGTAAACATACTGCTTTTTCTACCTTGTATTGGTCATCTTATATCATGGACGTTTCCTTGAGGAAGGATTTCCCTTTGTTTTTTAAACTCTCTCCCGTCTTCTACCTTTTTAAAAGTGTTCATATTCTTCCATAACCAGAACGATCTCCAAACGTACCTGGGCATCTACTGGATTTTTTTAAATGACAGCTCATTGCAAACATTCTGCTTTGTACATGTGTTGAGCTATATGTTTATAGCGCTGTGATTTGACGAACTGACAGGTTTTCATTCATGACTTGACTGTGATTAATTGTGAAGTGGGGCTCTTGCCAGATGTTTTCCCAGTTTCACTTTTTAAATATTGATGGGGCTTTCTGAGAAAATCTATATTTTTCTTTTAATTTTGTATGTACATGTTGATTAATTAATTTAGATTGAATTCAGATCTCCTCAGATTGTCTCTGTTTCCTCACTGAAGACTTTGGTTGGAATTGCTTTGCTGCTGTAGCAAGGGGCTGCACAGTGTCCCAGCACCAGCCATTAAGACTTGCTGTCTAGCTCTAACTCGGGATGCAGACTCCTGCTAGCTATTGGGAGTAGATCACCCCCCCAGAAATCAAGAGGCTGCTGGGAGGAAGTTGAAGCCCACTCCTGGGGGGAAATATATGCATTAGAACATGCCAGAATACTTATTATCTTGACTCTGAAATATAAGACAGAATGCTTCAAGTGGTTTATAACCTTATCAAGTTTGAGAACCAAGATATATACTAGAACACTGTTTCTTTCAGTATCTGCTTCTAAAATTAAGAATGTACACTGATGTCTTAGGACTTTCTGCACATTGAATATTAAACAAATCTTTTTGTGCTCCTGCCCAGAATGAATGCTTCATTCTCTAGTAGATGGAGTTGAGTGAGTTTATGAGGATTTTTAAACACTGGTTGATGCAGTTATTCAGCATAAAACTGTTACATTTTAACAAACTTACATGTTAATGTGCATTTGTTTGATAGGGCCAGCTCCGCTGTGCTGCTCTTTGAGGAGAACTAGTTCTAATGTGGAAGGAAAGTCTGAACCTATACAGAAATCCCCTAAAAAATCAAAATTACCAGTAGGTCGTCTTGATGAACCAGAGGAGTCCAATAGAGAGAGAGAACCACTGGAAAGTAAGTCATGTTTTTTCTAAAAAGGAAAAAAAGTACTAATTAAAGGCCTGATCCAGAGAGATGCTGAGTGCCTGCAAATCTTATGTGAGCTGTGGATGCTCAGCACTTCTCGGGATCAGGGTTACATAGGAGAACTCTGAAACATGCTATATATGTTCATAGCTGGCATTAAATACCATTTTAGTCTATTTTATAGTGCACTGGGAGGTGGGAATAGATGATCTGGTGATTCCTTCTGGCCTTAAATTCTATGACTGAGCTGTATGTAGTGGTAGTAAAACAAAAGCATCAGAGCACCAACTCCTTTTAATATACAAATTGCTGCTTTAGGCATTGGTCCTGTAAAGCCCCTTGCACTTAATTTCTGTGGGATTCCACCTGGAAATCCTTGCAGGATTGGGGCCTTAGAGTGTTACCATTGCTATAAATCACAAGAAAATAAGTATGAACTATATAAGTGTACACATGCATTTCTAGGAGCCATTCTGCTTGGCCTAAAACAGGTAGTTACTTTAAACTCATGTAGCATGTTTCATCCGTAGCCACACTCATCCATTGCACCATGATCAGTTGCGTTTTGTTGTCTATCTCTTAGTCTGATTATAAGGCACGAATTCTATCTAATTTACTTTTAAGCTGTCTAGTGCATGGCTTTTTTTAAATGTCTGTATATACCATAAACATTTATAGTGCTATGTAAATGATTTAAAAAATAAGAGAGGAGTGGCTGAGGCTGTGAGCAGTATTGGACTGTGATTACCATCAGGATTTATTCAGATTTGGAGAGATCGGGTAAGCAGAGAGAAATGCTTAATTCTGATTCTGTCTTGTATCCTTTTACCCCCAAAAGAAGTAAATGCCACCACTGATATTAATTTAACAAATCCATAATTATTTGTTTTGTTCGTGTTTAGAGGTTTTATGTTTTAGGGCTAAGCCAGAAAAATCCTTGAGTTTTAATTTTCCCTGTGCCTGGTCTTACTGCTGTTGACACTGCAGCAATCATCAGTTAGAAGGCCAAATAGCTCAGTTCTTCTATGCTGGCTGTTAACCAGATAGCAAATGAGGACTTAAATTAGCCATTCACTATCCACTGCTGTTGTGTCACTACCACTGAGGAGTCTCTTGAGATTCTGCTGCTGCTTAGATATTTTGATAAGTTTTAGAGCTTCATCTTAAATAGAGATGAAGCATTTGTGCTCCTGCTACCCATGCCAGAATCATATGCAAATACACCTCTACCCCGATATAACGCAACCCGATATAACACGAATTCAGATATAACGCGGTAAAGCAGTGCTCCGGGGGGGGCTGCGCACCGCGGCGGATCAAAGCAAGTTCGATATAACGTGGTTTCACCTATAACGCGGTAAGCTTTTTTGGCTCCCGAGGACAGTGTTATATCGGGTAAAGGTGTATTGACGTTTAAAAATCCATGTATATGCTGAACAAGGCAACACGATGAGGCACATTTAAATATATTTGAGTTAAAGATGTATTTCTAATTTTTTATCTTATCTGTCTGGTTTAGGGATTTATGCTTCTGCCCACCGTCATAGTACCTGGTGCCTTCTTCATAAAAGCAATAGCAATCCACATACAATTTCTGATAGAAATTATTACTTCTATGAAAACTCAGTTATTTTTATGTAAAGCGAGATGTCTTCCTATTCTCACAAAAAAAAAGAAAAGAAAAGAAAAAAGAAATACAGACAGAATGAATCTTGGCCAAAATTTTCAGATTTGGGTGCTTAAAATTAGGGACCTAAGCAAAAGTGAAAAGTGGACTGATTGTCAGAGCACATGCAGCTCCTATTCAATGAAGTAAATTCTCATTTTGAATTCAGTGGTAGTTGTGGATGCTCAGTATCTTTTAATGTCAGGTCACTTTTATTAAGGTGCCTAATTATGGTATTAGGTTCCTGACTGTAGATACTTATATTTGATAATTGTGGCCAAGATTTTTAACCCTAAGCTCCCTGAAATTGCTATTGCATTAACCTAAATTTATTTTTTTAAATCAAGATCAGTCTTTTGTTATAAATGGATGCAACCATGTTACACTGTGAATTTTTACCTTTGTGCTATATCTGCCAACTTTATTGGTCTTTTAATCATAGAACCATAGAGTTGGAAGGGACCGCAAGGGTCATCTAGTCTAACCCCCTGCCAAAATGCAGGAATTGTTGTGTCTAAACCATCCAAGGCAGATGGCTATCCAGCCTCTTAAGTTTCCATATTGTTTTAGAATTTCCAGATGACATCAATCCTGCTACAAAGGAAAAGGGTGGACCCAAAGGCCCTGAACCTACTCGTTATGGAGATTGGGAGAGAAAAGGACGTTGTATAGATTTTTAATGCACAAATGTATCTATATTGCTAATAGTATGTTTGATACTTGTTTAAAGAATTTACTGTAGATAGAGAAATTTCACCTAATTGTTCCTTTTAATTTTTAAATGGAGCTTCTTTTTTCCAACATGTATTTGAGGAATATCCTGAGGAATGATTTCTGCAAATAAACATTTAGTCAATATTAACCTTTTTAGTCCTCTTTTACTTATATATTAAATTCATTTGCGTATTACTCCTGGGGGAATTCTGCACCAAAAAATGAAAAATTCTGCACACAATATTTGAAAATTCTGCATATTTTATTTGTCAAAATAACACAGTGTAATCGTGCCAGTTTCAGTTATTTTGGTAATTTATTTCAAAATATCTGTCAGTAAATATGTTTGTAACAATACAGACCAAAAAAAAAAAAAGATTCTGGTCATTTTTTTTTTTTTTACAAATAGATTCCTTACTAGGCATATTAATACTGAACTTTGTGTAATTCATTTAATTACAATATAGAACTGTATTTCCTGCACCTGTCTGAAGCAGTGCAAAGGGTTGGGGGAGTCAGGGGTAATGGAGGAGCTGAGGGAGAGGGAAGGAGCCTAGGAGTGAACTTGTTGGGTGAGGGTGGGAGGATTTTTTTTGTGGGGGGGAATTGTTAGGGATTTGGGAAGCCTCCCCCATGCAGACCCTGGCTGACCTCAAGCCTCTCCTATTCAGTCAGGCACATCTGTCCCTGTCCCTGCAGCCCCCCTCCCCAGGCTCAACACTGTCATCCCACTAGGTCTTGAGCCCATGCTCCAGTCTGCCCCTCCCACTTACCATTCTGAACCCCCAGCAGCCTTGTGTGTCGCACTCTGCCCTAACCTGGCTCTGCAGGTAGGGTGCTGTGATGAACTTCTACTCCTGGGGGAATTCTGCAGCAGTGGGCATAGACTTTTTTTTTTTTATTTTCCCGCATAAAATACATTTTGCCTAAGTATTGCTGCAGTTCTGCCTTTTGCCCACCAGAGGCTGCTGTGGTGCCGGAACAGGGGCATGAATAGAGCCAGCTGTTCTGGTGCCACAGCGGCCTCTGGTGAGCAAAAGGCAGAACTGCAGCAATTCTTAGGCAAAATGATTTTATGTGGGAAAATACAAAACTATGCGAGACAGAGGAATTCTGTGTGTCTGCAGATGTGCAGAATTCCCCCAGTAGTAGCATATTAACTATTCTCCCAGAATCGTTAATATATTAGCAAAGAGTGTGTTTGAATTCTAAGGCCCAGAGTGTTGGTTCTTAACCTATTAGTGACCTGTATTCAGGAATTTCATGTGATTGAGTATTTGGCTATACCTCATATATTGTTGGTGCCTCCAATTCTGTGGGAATCAAATATCTAGGGGAAAGACACCCTCAAACTAATACAAAGTATCTATAGAAGTATGTTGTAAACAAGACTGGATGATTGAGAAGGGGTGTCTATGATATAATTATGTTCTGTGATTTATAAGAGGTACTTGTTATTGCAGATGTTTTCTGTAATGGATGAAATAAGGATCTGTTGAAAAATTATTTTAATTCATTAATAACTGCTGATTGTCACAGCTGTCAGTAATAATAACTAGCTTAGAATTCCCTTTAGCTTATCAATCATGTAACCTAAAGAAATTCCCCAAGTAATTAGGTAAAATGAAAATGTAAACAACAGAACACATAGTGAAATTAATCATGGGAAAGCAATTTTCCCTCCAAAAAGGAGTTTTTCTTTTTACCGGGTGTCAGACAAAGAGGGTTAGAAAGTTAGTTCGGGAATGAAAACTCAGCATTCTACTAGGTACAGAGGAGGGTACCAAACAACCTTCTCTTCACCATCTCCAGAGGGTGATATAATATGTCTTTCTGTATTGTGTATAATGCTGTATTAATCTTTGCTTAATTATCTTTAATTATATATTCATTTGAGACAGTTATTTGACAATCTCAAATTGTTATTAAATTCAAACATGCAACAACATTGCTGTAAAGTAACTTTTTTGGATATGCATCCGAAGAAGAGGGCTGTAGTCCACGAAAGCTTATGCTCTAATAAATTTGTTAGTCTCTAAGGTGCCACAAGTACTCCTGTTCTTCTTTTTTTGGAGCAGGTAATTACATCATGTGCACTAATCTTCAGTAGTATTTTCACTTCTCAGTGCAAGACTGGTGATGTGAAAATGATGGTTGTGATAATCTTCTTGAAAAATATTTAAAACCAAAACTCTTAAGTGTACTAATATTTAATATTTATAGTATCTTCCATGCTGAAAGATCAGTATGTTTCACAAATTGTGTGTGATATATACACACCTCTACCACGATATAACGCTGTTCTCGGGAGCCAAAAAATCTTACCGTGTTATAGGTGAAACTGTGTTATATCGAACTTGCTTTGATCCGCCGGAGTGCGCAGCCACCCTCCCCCGAGCACTGCTTTATCACGTTATATCTGAATTCATGTTATATCGGGTCGCATTATATCAGGGTACAGGTGTGTGTATATGTACATAGAGAGAGAGACACACACACGATTTGTGAAACACTATATAGTGAAATGCAGCCACTTATGGAGAACAGGCCAACATCTAATTGATATACAGCACAATAGTTAAGGGGTAAGGGAAGTTTTAATCAAGGGCACCAGACCAAACCGCTACTCTTAAAAAGTGCCATGAGTTTTTTGTTTTTTTTTAATTGTTTGTGCAAAGCATACAGGACCTCAGTTTTTTATTTTTTTCTTAAAGACTGACACAGTAAACTGTATGACGCTCAATTTATCAATCTCAGAGAGTTGGAGGGCTGAGTTGACCCTCTTGGGACTGGAATTTATCGTTTAAAGCCATCTAGGAATGCCAAATATGAGGCTTAGACAACCGTTATCTCCTGTGGCTTATATAATGACATGTATGCGTATTTTTTGGTTGGATAAGTAAAGGTGACTACCTGAAAATTGGTTAAATCCTGTCTGGGGAAAAATAGGTTTATTTTCACAAATTCATAAATTTTAAGGCCAGAAGGGACCATTAGATAATCTAGTCTGACCTCCTGTATGTCTCAAGCTGTTAATTTTCACCCAGTTACCCCTGTATTGAACCAAGTACCTTGGATTTCAGTAAAACTTAACTATTTTGCCTAAAGTATCTCTTCCAGACAGACATCTGTTTTTGATTTGATGACATGGAGAGTTGGAGAATCCATCACTTCCTTTGGTAGTTTGTTCCAATGGTTAATCACCCTCACTATTATAAATTTGTGCCTTATTTCTAGTTTGAATTTGTCTGGTTTCAGCAGTCAGCCATTGATTCTTGTAATGCCTTTGTCTGCTAGATTAAACAGCCCATTAGTACCAAGTATCTTCTCTCCATGAATGTACTTTGACACTGTAATCAAGTCGCCTCTCAATTTCTTTTCGATAAGATAAACAGATTGAGCTCACTGGAAGGCATTTTCTCCAGCCCTTGAATAATTTTTGTAGCTCTTTTCTGCACCCTCTCCAATTCTTCATCCTTAGTAAAATGTGGACCTCCCTACTACTCTGCTCACTACTCCCCTGTTTATATCCAAGGATCGTGTTAGCCCTGTTTGCCACATCATTGCACTGTGAGCTCATGTTCACTTGCTTGTCCACTGAGACTCCTAAATCCTTGTCAGGGTTGCTGTTTTCCAGCATATTGTCTTGTATTCTGTAGGTATGGCTTGCATTCTTTGTTCCTAGAGGTATGATTTTTGCATTTAACTGTATTAAAACTCATTTTGTTTGAATAGGCACAGGTTATCATGAAATTCAGATCCCTCTATATGATTGCCCTGTCCTCATCATTATGTGCCACACTGACAGTATATCATCTGCAAATTTTATCATCAGTGATTTTATATTTACTTTCTAGATCATTGTGAAAATGTTAAATAGCAACAGGCTTAGTACCAATCCCTGTGGAGTCCCACTAGAAATACCCCCATTCAGTTATTCCTCGTTGACAACTACTTTTTGATATCTGTCAGGTATCCAGTTAATTCATTTAATGTATGCTTTGATATTGTATAGTGCTAATGTTTTAAGCAGAATATTGTGCAGTACAAAATCAAATGGTTTACAAAAGTCTAAGTGGATTACATCTACCAATTACCTTTATCAACCAAACCTGCAGTATCATCAAATAATGAAATCAGGTTTGTTTGAAAAGACCTATTTTCCATAAAACTGTATTGAGTGGAATTAATTACATTCTAATCCTTTAATTCTTTTTCAGTTGAATCTCCTATCAGCTTTTCCTGTTTTGTTCTTTATCTGTTGCTATTAAATAGCAGGAGAGTTATACATTTTGTTTTCCAGTACGTTGTCTTTATTAATACATCTGTTTCTACTCTTTTGCCTACTTTATCTTATTTTTCATAATTTTAATATGATGCCAATATTTGCAAAAGAATTACTGTACGGTTACTTTTATTGACAAGGTATGTAAAGCTGCTCTTCACTGTTCTGGAGCATTTTCATTTTAAATCTGTGACCCTAACAGCATCCCACTGCAAGAGGCCAAGGGTCTCTGCTATCTGATCATGAGTTTCAGCTGGCCCAACAAGTTCAGTGAACCCCAGTTCATTAATGTCATATCTGATGTGTCATGTAAGATATCATTGGAAAACTAATAACACACTAATCATGAATATTCTTGTGTGGTGTGTGCATGGTAAATGCCCAAGGACCATATAAATATGAAGGAAATGTGGAACTAAAATGTGTTTAGCAGACACATCTTGGGAGTGGATAAACAGGCTTCTCCCAGAGAAAGAACAAGCCAGTGCCCCCAGCCAGGTGCCATCAGCGTCGATTAGCAATTGCATGTCAAGTGACCAATGAAGTCATCACAGATACACCACTATACAGACTATTGGTATCTTTTTATGTAATACATACTTTGGTTTTATTCCTTGAAGGACCAAAATTTCTTATTTTGAAAAGGAATATGAGCAACATGAAATGTAAAAGGAATATAGCAAGACAGTTATTTTCTTTTGGGACAAGGAATGATTTAGAAGACACTGATTTTTATTTGCGCTTTCTTCAACAATGTCACCTCAGTGTAAGTGAGCAGTATGAGAATGTACCTCTACCTGTGTGCAAATGATGGTCTGAAATGCTTATTTTCAGCGACAAATCTAACAGTTTCAAAAGAAACTTGCTATGAAAACACTTTTGTTCATTTGATAGTTTGTATACAAACTGATACAGACTTAAGAAATTCAAACTGCATGCTATCATGAGCACATTAGTGCTCCCTGTTTACCTCTTACTATTGGTGGAGGGGGGTGTATGACTAGTATAAGTTACGGATTTTCGTTGCAGTGTAATGATGTACGAAAGGAAGCAGGCAGTAAAATTGGGCACACTAATTTGTACCTTAATAACCTTAATTTCTATTACTACTGCAAAAACTGACTAGTGAATGTTTGCCATATTAAGAATGAACAAATTTGGCCATATGTTTGCCTTGAAAAATTCAGCATATCTCCATGTTTACTTATGGTAGAGATGGGATAATTCCTTTCTTCCCTTGGGAACAGAAGAAACTCTGGTGAAAACTCAGCGTGATATGACTTTACTGAAATAAGTGCTATTGCAATTCCTAGGCACTAGAAGTCAGTTATGGTATTGTGCATTTAGATATTACTATAAAAAAGCTCCAACACTTGTGGATTTAAGAATAAATTAATTAGAAGGAGCAGAGTATTCACTCTGTTACAGAGGCACTGAAAGCTAAGTTCTTACCTAAAGTCGCATCCGCATTTCACATCAACCAAGTCATCCATCTCCCAGTTTTTTCCTCAGAACCACACCAACCCAGAGAGGATACTGCTTTAGGTATCTTGGACATCAGGAAGGCATTAGCCTTTTATCTGGACAGAACAGAGCCATTTAGGAAGTTGGCCAGACTGTTTCTATCAATTGCTGATAGGTCTAAAGGGTCCACAGTCTCCACCCAGAGATTTTCTAGGTGGATTTCTGGTTATATTATATCTTGTTGTAAATCTGCCAATATACAGCCTCCTCCTAGGGTGTTAGCCATTCCGCAAGCTGTCTTGCTACCTCTATGGTGCTGACTCAAACATGTTCTTATTATGGAGATTAGCAAGACTGCATCTTGGATTTCCATACATGTCTTTTCCAAACAAGTGGTGGTCTTCTAGATCAGATGCTGTCCTTGTGAAGCAATCTTGTCTTCAGTTTTGGACTCTGCTCTGAAGCTCCCCCTTCCAGCTGGGGGTGCCGTTCAATAGTTACCTGAAGTGGAGTGCTCATATGGACACTACTCAAAGAAGGAGGAGTTACTCACCTTGTGCAGTAACTGGAGTTCTTTGAGATGTGTCTATGCATGCTCCACTACCTGCTCATGTTTTGCTCTGCTTTGGCATTTCCTTTGTGGGACTTTGTGGTGGAGAAGGAACTGAGGGTGGTTCACCCATATGGCCAGCTATAGCCTTGGTATGGGGCACAATGATGCTTAGGGCTCATGTGTAGGCTGACTGGGCACTGCTAATGAAAATCTCAGATTGAAGATGCATGGGACACATGCAGTCCTGAAGTGGAGCACCCATAGGGGACAAATCTTGAAGAACTCGTTACTACACAAGATGTGTAATCTCATCTTCATCCAAGAGTTCTGAAGGAACTCAAATAATGAAATTGCAGAAATATTACAGTTAGTAGGTAACCTATTGCTTAAGTCAGCTTCTGTACCAGATAACGGAGGATGGCTAATGTGATGCCATTTTTTAAAAAAAGGCTCCAGATGCGATCCTGGCAATTTCAGGCCAGTAAGCCTAACTTCAGGACCAGGCAAACTGGTTGAAACAACAGCGTGGAATAGAATTATCAGACACATAGATGACCATGATTTGTTGGGGAAGAGTCAATGTGGCTTTTGTAAAGGGAAATCATGCCTCACCAGTCTGTTAGAAGTCTTTGAGGGGGTCATCAAACATGTAGACAAGAGCGATCCAATGGATATAGTGTACTTGGATTTTCAGAAAGCTTTTGACAAGGCCCCTCACCAGCAGCTCTTAAGCAAAGTAAGATGTGATAAGATAAGAGGGAAGGCCCTCTCATGGATCAGTAACTGGCTAAAGGATAGGACACAAAGGGTAGTAATAAAGTCAGTTTTGAGAATGGAGAGAGAGAAATAGTGAGTGTCCCCCAAGGATCTGTACTGGGACCAGTGCTGTTCAATATGTTCAGAAATTATCTGCAAAAAGGGGCAAACAGTGAGGTGGCAAAATTTGCAGATGATACAAAATTACTCAAGATAATTAAGTCCCAAGAGTCACAAAGGAATCTCACAAAACTGGGTGACCGGACAACAAAAGCAGATGAAATTCAGTTTTGGTAAGTGCAACGTAATGCATGTTATAAAACATCCCAACAATATATACAAAATGGAGTCTAAATTAGCTGCTACTACTCAAGAAAGAGACCTTAAAAAATTAGTCATCATGGATAGTTCTCTGAAAACATCAACTCAGTGTGCAGCAGCAGTCAAAAAAGCTAACAGAATATTAGGAACCAGTACAAAAGGGATAGATAAGACAATAAATATCATAATGCCACTATATAAATCCATTGTATGCCCACTGAGTGCAGTTCTGGTCATCCTATCTCAAAAAAGATCTATTAGAAATGGAAAAGGCACAGAGAAAGTCAAAAAAAATTAGGGGAATGGAACTGCTTCCCTATGGGGAGAGATTTTAAAAAATGGCACTATTCAGCTTGGAAAAGAGATGACTAAGCGGGGGGGATATGACAAAGGCCTATAAAATCATGAATTATATGGAGAAAGTGAATAAGGAAGTATTGTTTTACCCCTTTACCTAATACAAGAACTAGGCGTCACATAGTGAAATTAAAACAAACAAAAGGAAATACTTCACACAATGCACAGTCAATGGAGTGGAGCTCATTGCCAGAGGATGTTGTGAAGTCCAAAAACATAACTGGCTTCAAAGAAATTAGATAAGTTTATAGAGGATTGGTTCATCAGTGGCTATTAGCTAAGATGGTCAGGGATGCAACCCTGTGGTCTGGGTGTCCCTTAGCCTCTGATTGCTAGATCCACTGGATGACGGGATGAGTCATGCAATAATTGCAATGTTCTGTTCCTCTGAAGCATCTGGCATTGGTCACTGTCAGAAGACAGGATATTGGGCTAGATGGACCAATGGTCCGACCCAGTATAGCCATTTTTACATTCTTATAACCACCTGAGTGATCAGAGTGACAGGAGCTAAAATAGGAATTGATGTCTCAGGGCTGGTCTTTACTAAAGGGTTAATACAAGTTATTCCACTTGAGCTATATAGCCATTATCATAGTTCAGATGAGAGCTGCCTCTCTGTGACGGATAACTCAAACTATACTCAAGTTGCTGCAGCCACATGCTGAAGTGACTGAGGTGCTAGACCTTCTGGCTTAACTTGACATGACCAATCTGACATAAGTAAGATCTCATTTCTCAATGTGTGTATGCTTGAGAAGGTGAATAGAAGAGCAAATTGTAAATTAGGGCATAACAAACATTAGGCTGGAGTCTGCCTAGCTAAGATAATCAGAAACTAGGTCCCTGGTACTTGGGACAATGGACAAGATAAACCTGGAATATAGAGATCAGGTTATACAGGAATATCACATGGCCAGAGCATGCTGTACAGGGATTAGTTCCTGAAGCGCATGATGCAATGTATAGTCAGGAATGCAGGTGTTAGTAATGAAGTATATAAGGAAAAGTTTTGCTGTGTAACTTCGGATTTGTGACGTACCTGCTTCCCCCCTACTGCGTGCCTTTGAGCCAGGCCAGCTTGGGCATAATGTTACTGTATGCCAAATAAAGGTACCTGAGTGACAAATTCTAGAATCGAACCGTGTTTTTGGAAACCGAGTGAAAGAGGGTCTCAAGGTGCAACACTGGAGTGCAGTTGTTGGTTCTTTAGCACTGTGCTAGTGTGAGAGATTCTTTAAAAATCTGTCATGGGGTATTGTGGGAAAAGTTGTGTTCTCTTTCTGGGCACATGAGTGGAATTGGTATTAGCCCAGCAGCTCATTATCGCACATCACTTCTGATTTTGTGTTCATGGCCTGTGCTCCAGTGTGAAGGCATTGATCCTTCTTAGTACCGGTACCAAATATCGTCATGAATGGAATTCTCAGTTCGAGAACAGGTGGCAGATACAGGGCAGGAGACACAGTGGAGAGCCTTTCAATGTGGCTTCTCACCCTCAGAAGGTAGCAATGTGCTTTGCTAAGAAGATCACAGAGGTGGCATCTAGACTCAGACTTTAAGGTCAGAAGGGACCATTATAATCATCTAGTCTGACCTGCACAACGCAGGCCACAGAATCTCACCCACCCACTCCTGTAACAAACAGACAGAATGGCGGAGTGGAGACAGCTCTATGCAGATTTTCATAGCTGTGGAATCCTCCTGTGCTGACTGGTGGTTCTGGAGCAGGACTACAAGTGGTGAGACTATATCACTATGCAGACTTGGGATGACCAGCACTGGGCCCAGAACTTTCGCATGAGGCAGGCCACATTCCTGGGCCTGTATGAGGAATTTGCTCTGTCCCTTCAGTGCCAGGATGTACTGATGGGATGGGTCATACCAATCCAGATGTGGGTTGATGTTGCTGTCTTGAAGCTGCCCACCTGAAACTCCTGCAGATTCAGTGGCTCAGAGTGGTAGTGTGGCCTGGTGGATAGAGCACTGGACTGGGTCTCAGGAGACCTGTGTTCTATTCCCAGCTCTGCCACTGTTCTGGTGGGTGACCTTGGAAAAGTCACTTCACTTCTCTGTGCCTCAGTTTCCCCTTCTGGTAAATGGGATTAATAATACTGACCTCTTTTGTAAAGTGCTTTGAGATATGCTGCTGAAAAGTACTAGATACCACCTAGGTGGTAGTATAATCAGTTTGACATTGGGATGTCAACTGTTGGTGCTGCGGTGATGGAGGTTTGCAAGGCAATAGCTTTTGTTCACCCATAAGTAGTAAAGATTGGAAATGTCCATGAAATAATGGAGGGCTTTGAGCAAATGGTCTTTTTAAACTGTGCTTGTACCATCTGTCACAGTTTCAGGGAAACTGCACCTATGAAACACACACCCCCATGGTCTGCTCCAGGAATGCCCACTCAGGTCTTGGGCCTCTAGCTGTCACGTCTCTATGAATAGATTTCAGAGTAGCAGCCGTGTTAGTCTGTATCCGCAAAAAGAAGAACAGGAGTACTTGGGGCACCTTAGGCCTGGTCCCCACTAAGTCCCCACTTCGGACTAAGGTACGCAAATTCAGCTACGTTAATAACGTAGCTGAATTCGAAGTACCTTAGTCCGAACTTACCGCGGTCCAGACGCGGCAGGAAGTCTCCCCCAGTCGATGCCGCGTACTCCTCTCGGCGAGCTGGAGTACCGGCGCCGACTGTGAGCACTTCCGGGATCGATCCCAGAACATCGATTGCGTGCCGCCGGACCCTCCGGTAAGTGAAGACAAGGCCTTAGAGACTAACAAATTTATTAGAGCATAAGCTTTCGTGGACTACAGCCCACTTCTTCGGATGCATATTTGTTAGAAGCTTCCGAAATGTGTTGTATTTCAAAATCAAAATCTTGGAGAGCTAAACTCCACCTAAGAAGTTTTTTGTTATTTCCTTTGGCGGTATGAAGCCACTGTAGCGCAGCATGGTCTGTTTGTAGTTGGAAACGCTGTCCCCAAACATATGGGCGTAGCTTTTCCAGCGCGTACACAATGGCGTAGCATTCCTTTTCGCTGATTGACCAGTGGCTTTCCCTCTCAGACAGTTTCTTGCTGAGAAACACGACAGGATGGAATTCTTGATCCGGTCCTTCCTACATTAAAACTGCTCCCACGCCTCGCTCGGACGCATCTGTGGTTACTTGGAACGGGTTGTCAAAGTCTGGGGCCCTTAGCACAGGGTCAGACATGAGTGTTGCCTTAAGCTGGTTAAAGGCCTTTTGACACTCATCAGTCCACTGAACTGCATTTGGCTGTTTCTTTCTGGTTAGGTCTGTCAGCGGGGCGGCGATTTGGCTGTAGTGGGGTACAAATCGCCTATAATATCCAGCCAAGCCTAAGAAGGATTGGACCTGTTTCTTAGACTTTGGAACCGGCCACTTTTGGATAGCATCCACTTTGGCCTGTAGGGGATTTATAATTCCTCGACCCACCTGGTGCCCCAGGTAAGTCACTCTGTTTTGGCCTATTTGACACTTTTTAGCCTTAACAGTTAGTCCTGCCTGCCGGATGCGCTCGAAGACTTTTTCCAGGTGCTCCATGTGCTCTGCCCATGAATCAGAAAAAATGGCCACATCATCGAGGTAGGCAACTGCAGATTCTCCCAATCCCGCTAGGAGACCATCTACAAGTCTTTGGAAGGTGGCGGGTGCATTTCGCAACCCGAAAGGGAGTACATTAAATTCATACACCCCTGCCTGGGTGACGAAGGCTGACCTTTCCTTAGCGGTTCATCTAGTGGTACTTGCCAGTACCCCTTGGTTAAGTCTAAAGTAGAGATGAATTGGGCATGTCCCAATTTCTCCAATAGCTCATCTGTGCATGGCATTGGATAGTTGTCAGGACGAGTTACAGCATTTAGCTTACGGTAGTCCACGCAAAAGCGTATTTCCCCATCTGGTTTGGGAACTAGAACCACTGGAGATGCCCATGCACTATTAGAGGGGCGGATTATACCCATCTGTAGCATGTCCTGGATCTCCCTTTGTATAGCAGTTTTGGCATGAGGTGACTCCTGGTAGGGTGGGGTTCTAATTGGGTGAGCATTACCTGTGTCAATGGAGTGGTATGCCCGTTCGGTCCGTCCTGGAGTGGCTGAGAAAATTTGTGCAAAGCTTGTGCACAGCTCCTTGATCTGCTGTTGCTGCAGACGTCCAAGGGTCGTGGAGAGGTTCACCTCTTCCCTGCCACCATCCTTTTTTCCTTTGTAGTAGACACCTTCAGACCACTCCACGTCATCTGTTTCCTGGGCTGTAAACTGGCAAACGTTTAATTCTCTGGAATAAAAGGGCTTAAGAGAATTAACATGGTATACCTTAGGCTTTATGTTGGAGGTGGGGGAGGCTATGAGATAGTTAACAGCTCCTAGGCGCTCCTGGACCGTGAATGGTCCTTCCCACAACGCTTCCATTTTATGGGCCTGGAGCGCCTTTAAGACCATGACTTGGTCTCCTACTTTGAAGGACCATTCTCTGGAATGTTTATCATACCAGGCCTTCTATATGCATCCGAAGAAGTGGGCTGTAGTCCACAAAAGCTTATGCTCTAATAAATTTGTTAGTCTCTAAGGTGCCACAAGTACTCTTGTTCTTCTTTCTATGAATAGAGACCTGTAGTAGGTCCTAGCCGGGGCTCGACCCTTCCGGGCAGGAGGGGAGCCACACCGACTCACTACTGTGGGAACAAGCAGTCAGTTAGTCCCGAAACTCCGGCTCTTTGGTGCAGAGTCGGAGCAACCACAGTTAAAGCTCAGGCCCTTGACTGCAGGGGCCTGAGCGAGCAAGTAGTTCAGGAGCCCAGGCCCTGGGTCAGGGCGGGGCAAACACAGTTAGCTCAGGTCCTTGTGGCAGGGGCTGAACGGGCAAATAGTTCAAAGCCCGGGCCCTGGATCAGGGCGGGGCAAACACAGTTAGCTCAGGTCCTTGTGGCAGGGGCTGAGCGGGCAAATAGTTCAAAGCCCAGGCCCTGGATCAGGGCGGGGCAAACACAGTTAGGCTCAGGCCCTTGTTTGCAGGGGCTGAGCGAGCGAATAGTTCAAAGCCCAGGCCCTGGATCAGGGCGGGGCAAACACAGTTAGGCTCAGGCCCTTGTTTGCAGGGGCTGAGCGAGCGAATAGTTCAGGGTCCTGGATCAGGGCGGGGCAAACACAGTTAGGCTCAGGCCCTTGTTTGCAGGGGCTGAGCGAGCAAATAGTTCAGAGCCCAGGCCCTGGATCAGGGCGGGGCAAACACAGTTAGGCTCAGGCCCTTGTTGCAGGGGCTGAGCGAGCAAACAGTTCAGGTAAGATACGCCTAGGCTTTCTGTAGCCGAGCGTTGGGTGAGGGGGAAGCCTGCCACCCGTGCGGAGGGTGGCAGGGGGGAACGCAGGCCCACCCCCTCCACTGCGTTCCAGCCCGGGGCCCTAACAGCGGTTGCTGCCGCTGCTGGTCAGTGGGGTATCCAGACCGCAACACACTGACATAGGCTCACACTCAGTTGCAGCCGGACCGGGGTCGACTACCCCCGGGCTACTTCCGTGATCCCCCTCAAAGCCTACCTCGTTCGTTGCGCCGGGATCGGGCCAGTCCATCTGCATGGGCTCCTCTCTGCCCGGGCTCGGCGGCAAGTCCGGTAGCTCTGCCGGGAAGTCCGGCCAATGGTCCTCAGGCGGCTCCTCTGGATAGCAGCAGGGGCGAAGGGGTTCGGGTCCAGTCTCACCCTCAGGGTTAGTGGGGTGCGGTTCCCAGGGATTCTCCCAGTGGTGGGCGTGAACGGGCTCCAGCGGCTCCTCCTCGTAGCGGGCCCAGGGTAGCTCAGGCCAGCTAGGGTCCAGGCCTCGGTCTTCGACGGTCTCCTGGCCGGGAGCTCCCGGCCGCACGTCTGCTCCCTGTGGTGGCTGGCCGCCAACTGAGCTCTGGCGGCCGGCCTTTATACTTCCTGTCCCGCCCCTTGACTTCCGGGGGGCGGGGACAGGCGGTGGTGGTCCCACCCACTCTGGTGCCTGCACGTGGGCTCCCTCTTCCGGGCAGGAGGGGAGCCACACCGACTCACTACAAGACCCATGTTCCACTTTCCCTTCTGACCAGGGAATTCAGGCTACAGCTCCACTGCCAACCACTGTGATTATCTCAAGCAGTTCTAATGTCCAGCTTCCCTTCTTTGCTTTTTTCCCAAGGATACTGATAGTGATTTACAAGGACTCAAACAGCTTTTTCAAAGCACAGCACCTCTATTTCTGGGTAAAAGCAAATATATAAACCAATTACAGAATATAAATGCTTTAACAATAGACTCTCATCAGTCCTGTGGAGATGCTGGCAGGTTCCAGTCCTTTAGCAGGATGCAGGCCCTGCATGGACAAAAAGTCATGTCAGTTTGTTGAATCAGAAAGAAGTTCCCTCTGTCAGTTCAAGATGGCCCTTTATACCCCTAATTCTTTCTTTGTGTCATGCCTCTCTTGAAACCCATTTGAACCACTAAATGCAAATCCCCGCCAGGGGTGGTACTTTTCTGGAGTTAGTCACAGTCGCAGGACTGCATGCTGTTTTTAGTTCCTGGAGGGGCAGTGGTAACCTTTTCCCTTCTCTCCCCACTCAAGTAGAATACAATCCCTAGCCCACAATAATCCATATAACAATAATACAATAGACCCCTAAAAATAGTGCATCTGATTGCAATATCTGCTACACTGTTGATGGCATATATGCCCATTATCTGCCCCTCCTTCCCAAGCTGCACGATTGTATAAACCAGAAACGATACTACTCTAGCATTCTGAAAGCTTTGGTAGACCACAGACCAACTTTGTAGGATGAATGGGTAGAGCAAATGATGCCAGAATATTCCGGAGATCTGGCCCTTTTAAATTTGGGTAAGGTGGAACTTTATTCCCATCCAGTGATATGGATATCAACGGGGTGTCTGTGTTCACTGTTTTTTTGGGGAACGCAGCCTACCCTCTACTCTCCTGGCTTTTGAAGCCCTACCCTGAGGGCACCTGGTAGAAGGAAGTTTAATTACACACTGAGCAAGTGTAGGATAGCAGCGGAATATGTATTTGGCTGACTGACGACCAAATCGTGCTGCCCACAAAACTGTTCATACAGCAGTACGTATAATCCCATTCATGTTACTAGAGCATTCTGTACTCTGTACAGCATATGTGAGGATAAGGGGGAGTATTTTGAGCAGGATATGCTCTAGCAAGTCCCTTTGGTGCTAGTGCCCCTTCTGCTGCTGCTGGCAGTCATTATCAATGTAGTTTGTAACCGCCCTTTTTAGCAAACTCTAAGCTGCAGCCTGCTTCTGCCTGGCTGGCTCAAGCATCTCCCTCTGCAGACTGAAGAGGCACCCTGACTTCCTTCTAAAGTCCATGTGCATTTTCAATCAACAGGTCATTCCTTGGCCTCTTCCTTCTGTTTCAGAGGTTCTGGACTCTAGTGCTGCCTGTCAGAAAATCCTAGGTTGGTGCCTTGTCTTTACTGGGGCAGAAAAGCGATGAATTTGTGATGTTTTTCTGTCTGAGTTAAAAGTGAAAAATTTCTCCCCTCTAACTTTCAGGGTCACAGCAAGGAAAAATTTGCAACTTTTATTCTCTTAGCAGTCGTTCTCCACCATCTCTGCATTTCTCTACCCTGAAGCTGCTTAGTCCAAGGTTCCTCCGTGGGAGGACAATGGAAAGTGCTATATATATATATAAAATTAAAATAGTAAAATATTTTATATATATATATAAAATATTTTACTATTTTAATTTTAAAATTGGCTTGGATGTGTGGGAGGAGAGGCCTGAGCCATCAGAACAGCATTAGTAATGGTGTTAATATTATTTCAGGCTTTGGAGGCATTGGAAGATATGAACTTGCCTAAGATTCCTGAGTGAAAGAGAACAGTTGTTCTAGGCCTCTAGGAGAAAAACCTTCCATCTATGCCACGGATAGGGTGACCAGGTGTCCTGTTTTTAAAGGGACAGTCCCTTATTTAAGTCCTCCTGCAGGTGTCCTGACTTTTTTTAAAAAATGGGCAAATTGTCCTGTATTTTCTGTCTCCCCCTCATCAATACTGGTGGGTCCTATTGCTGGCTAGATCCCTCCTCACCAGCTGGCCGCCCACCAGCAGTGAGTGTGGAGGGTCCAGTGGCCAACGATGGGCGTGGGTGTGCAAGGCTGGTGGCGGGGCAAAGCTACAGCGCGCAGGGCGAGCTGCTTCCCCTGCTGGCCCATCAGCATAACTCCCACTGCGTGCTGGCTGTCGTCCAGCAGGGCCCTGCTCCCCATCCCATTTCCGTCTGGCACTGGCTGTGTGCTGTGTGCTGTGGTGGCTGGTGAGTATGGGTAGACACCATGTGGCAGCTGACTATTTGTTGCTTCTGCTGCCCACCCATTGCTCATTTATGTGCTCCCCTTCTCGCTGTCCTCTTCCTGCTTTGCCCCACCCCTCACCCCCGGCATTCCTTATATCCCCCTTGACAGGGCACATCCCATTCCCAGCACTGTGCAGAGCACCAGCCCCTGGTCAGAGCACTTAGCTCACCAACAGCCTGGCCAGCAGGCTTCTTCCTTCCCCCACTGCCTTTGGTTGGGCCAGCACCACAGGAAAGCCCAAGACGCTCTGGCCTGGGGCGCTGGCCAGGAGGAGCCAAGCCCAGTGTGTACCAAAGCCCCGCACAGCACTGATACGGGGAAGCCTCTTCGCCCCTCAGCTAAGCTCTGGAGTGGCAGGGGGGGAAGCGATTTCCAGCCTGTTCGCGCCCCAACCCTGCAAACTCCACAGCAGCCCCCCAGGCAAGGGCTTAGCACTCTCTTCACCTGTCCCCAGGGAGTGTAGGGCTGCTCCATCCCCTAGGCATCCTCCTCTGCTGAGCCGCCTCTCTGGCTGGATTCGCTGAAGCCCCTGTAGTCAGGTTCCCTGGGCCCTGGTGCACAATGCATCCTTATGGCTTAACCCCTTCCTGCCCGCACTGTAGCCAGGGGACAAGAGGTGGCTGGGTTATGTCAGTGGCCAGCAGAAGCCTGGAGGTGTTAGCTGCCTTTTGACACTGTGTGGGTAGGCAGGGACAAGCAGCTTCCAGCCACGGGAGAGTGGGAGGTGGAGGCAGGGAAGAGATGAACTCTGCAAAGACACAGGCCAGATCATCCCTTCCCCCCTTCTCCCCGGCAAGCAGCTCCTGTCCTTTCCCTCCTGCACAATGTCGAAAGGCTGCTGCTGGCCATATTCTGGTATGAACCCTGGCAGAAATTTATGCAGGGGAGCATGTGACCCTGCATGTCCCCTCCCCCCCAACGTGTTGCCTCGGGACGACGTTACGTCAGGTAACTGGAAAGTTGGATCCATCCTGGGCGCCCAGCCAGGCATGGAGGGCAGAGCGCGCTGGGCAGGGAGGGTCGTGTTTGTCGGTCACCCCTCCTCTGTGAGACAGGTGTATGGGAGTGTGTGTGTGTGTGTGTCACCTCTCCCCGTGTGAACCCTAAAGCCTTAAAGATAAGACGGTAAATAAAAGAATCTAACTACGCAGTATTTCTTTTTAACAGGGTTCAATCAACTTGGTGTTAATTTGAACGTTTGTACTGCATAGTTCTGATTGCTTGCCGTTGAACTCGCTTGAATAAGAGTAATTTTACCAGGTGTCCCATATTCAGCATAGGGAAATATGGTCACCCTAGCCATGGAGCTGTTTCCACTGCCTGGTGACTGATAGGCAGCTTAATGACTGGTGTGGGGAGAGAGGGTTGTTCTATGGGAAACCTGGTAGACTGGAGTTCCTGCTGCATAAAAAGTTCTCCTGCATCATTACCCAAGAGTGACTACAATTCAGGACAACAGCAACAGGATGTTGAACTAGGATGCAGCAGCATAGCATCACTATAGATATGCCTTTGCAACATCCACACCTCCAGCCATGGCAACCAGACATTGGACCTGTATGTCTGAGAAATTTTGCAAGTGCACTGAACGTAATACTGTCATAGGCCATGTAGTGGATTTTTATCCTAGGTCAGTGTCTTCTTTTTTTGTTTTTTTAAGTTTTGACTGCTTCTGAAAACGATATAATGCTAGTGCCAGTTTGAGAAAAACACTGCTATGTGCACTGTGCAGCTAAGCTTGTTCCATCCATCTCTGCATTTGTTCAGCTTGTATTAACACACTATTCCCTGTGTTGCACACATGCAGCAGTGTGCGCCGCAGTCAGTCATTGCTTGCATGTGTAAAAAGTTTCCTCTGCAAGGAATCCATTTTGGATAATGTGGTGGCAGGAGAGGAGGGGTGGGGGTGAAATGGTGATTCTTCCACCCTTAGGTGAAGCTACAGCTGACATGAAAAGCTCACTCTCCAGCAAAAACATGCCCCACTACGGTAATAGAGCTTGTTCATAAACAGGCAATGGTGGCCCCCTTATGTTGTCATATATGCCTAACCATAACAACAGTGGTGAATCACTCCCTTACCAGGCTGAGGTGATGCTGGTTTCTCTGCTGTTGAACTAGGATGTTCCTCCATCTCCTCTCTAAACAGGTCCAGGAAGTCCTGGGTGAGGCCAGCTGTGTCCAGAAGTGCCAAACATTTCTATCTCAGCTGAAATTGCTGTAGTTAATGCTGCCTTAGCTCCAGCTCCTTCTCCGAGTCCTTCGCTGCCCATGCACATGGCTCAGGGACCTTGAAGTGTCCAGGGCGTATCTGGTGCTCCAAATTTAGGGTGCTGCTGAGCATCCAGACTAGCTTCTCATAGAGCCACGGCCATTGTAAGAGAGTTACTGGACCAGGGGTTTTGGTCCTTTGCCTGTCAATACAGTTTCTTCAGGGGTTTTAGTTTCATTGAGTTCTAGTCTGGTGGATCCTTTCCTCAGCTAGGTTATTGAAGATAGCATCCTACAAATTTTGATTTCTCGTCCTGGACCCTAAATCATACAGCTTGCTGGACTTAGACCACATATTTATAAGAACTTTGGTGTTAACCTCAGGCCAGCTAGTCATACACTGGGAGTTTGCTGTCCTGGATGTTCTGTGATCAGAACAAGTGCAGTAGCAGTGCTATACAAATATTACAAGTACTGAGAGCCGCCTGCCAAGGTGGGGTCCAAATGCTGAAGCAGGCTATTTATACTGGCTGGGGATAACTCAGGCCGGAACAAGGGAGCAAGTAGACACAACGAAGGCCTCAGAGGGAATTTTGGGAAGGCATTGGAGGACTGTTAGTACTCAAGTGAACTCTTGAGGCATTCACACAGCAGCTCAAGAATAAGCAGCAGCCAAGCTTCATTTTATACCCCCTACAGGCAATCTAGGCTGACTTTAAAGCACCATCACACAGAGAAGTTTGAGATTTTTGTGTGTGGATGGGAGTCAGATCAGAAACAAGAGTTGAATTATAACTTGAATTAAAACAAAGAGGAGTCCTTGTGGCACCTTAGAGACTAACACATTTATTTGGGCATAAGCTTACGTGGGCTAGAACCCACTTCATCAGATGCGTGGAGTGAAAAATACAGGAGCAGGTATAAATACATGAAAGGATGGGGGTTGCTATACCAAGTGTGAGGTCAGTCTAACAAGATAAATCAATTAACAGCAGGATACCAAGGGAGGAAAAATAACTTTTGAAGTGGTAAGAGAGTGGCCCATTACAGACAGGAAGAAATTACTATTGGTTTTGTAATGACCCAACCACTCCCAGTCTTTATTCAGGCCTAATCTGATGGGTATCCACACGGCCCCTCAGTATGCCAACATTTTTATGGCTGACTTAGAACAATGCTTCCTCAGCTCTCGTCCCCTTACGCCCCTACTCTACTTGCACTACAAGAATGACATCTTCATCATCTGGACCCATGGGAAGGAGGCCCTTGGGGAATTCCACCAAGATTTCCAACGATTTCCACCCTACCATCAACCTCAGCCCGGACCAGTCCACACAAGAGGTCCACTTCCTAGACACTACAGTGCTAATAAGCGACGGCCACATAAACACCACCCTATACCAGAAACCTACTGACCTCTATACTTACCTGCATGCCTCCAGCTTTCATCCAGACCACATCACACAATCCATTGTCTACAGCCAAGCTCCAAGATACAACCGCATTTGCTCCGATCCCTCGGACAAAAACAAACATCTACAGAATCTCTATCAAGCGTTCTTAAAACTGCAATACCAATATGGACATTGTGTGAATCTGGTGATCTGTCCTTTTTCAGGGATGATATTATATGATGGAGCCAAAAGTTGGCACAGAAGTTGCTGTCATAAACATTATTTCAATGGCTGGAAGTTAAAGCCAGACAAATTCAAATTAGAAATAAGGCACAATTTTTTAACAGAGGATGACTGACCTTTGGAACAAACAACCAAGGGAAATGACGGCGACTCCATCTATTTATGTCTCTAAGTCTGGATGTCTCTATGGAAGCTATGCTTTAGCCAAATACAAGGTATTGGGCTCAATACAAAGATAAGTGGATGAAATTCTGTGCCCTGTGTTATACAAGAGGTCAAACCAGATGATCTAATGATCCCTTCCTTAAAATCTATGAATCACCAGATTTTGGTGATCCCTAATATAACAAATTAGGTACGTCTGTTCAGATGGATGCTGTTTTTCTACCGCAGGGCTGTGTGTTGGTCTCCATCACCCCAATATCTGAGCATGTGTTTATTTGAGTGATAGCAAGATCTCATCAACATCTACAGAAAGTCATTCACTATGACCTTGCTCTTGTTTGCCCTTCTTTAGTGAGATGAACTGTATAAATCATTCCTCCCCATGCTAGGAAGTCACTTAAATAGCAACCTCCCACACAAAGATTAAATTGATACGTGTAGGCACTTCTCAAATATGAATATCTACATACATTTGCATACATTTATTCATATATATCCCCATTACAGAAATGTTTGCAGATTTTTTCACTGTGTGGGAGGTTGGCATTTCATGAACTAATTTCATAGTGCATGGAGTTTTGATAGATATAATTTGTAAGAAAATATTTTACAGCACTGCCAAATCACAATGAATAGCAGTTTTTATTCTGAAGTTTAATTAATTCTCTTTTTTTTTGTCCATTTATAAAGGTAAGTTGTGGGTCAGGTTCCTCTACCGGACATGGACTGGCTACAGAGCTTTCTTTGCAGAGAGTTACACCAGAAAGGCATTCACTATACAATCACTAGGGCCCTGCATAAGCGCCAACTTCTCATGTCACCGGTGGCTGCTTGCGCCCCCCGGCCCTGCCCCGACTCCACCCCTGCCCCGCCCCATCCCTGCGCCTATTGGACTCCTTCCCCAAATCTCCCCCCCAGCCCCGCCTCCTCCCTTGAGTGTGCTGCGTTCCAGCTCCCCCCCCCCCACAGCTTGTTACTCCGTGAAACAGCTGTTTCGCGGCAGCAAGCGCTGGAAGCTGGGGGGGGGGGGAAGGCACACTCAGGAGGAGGCGGAGGTGAGCTGGGGTGGGGAGCTGCCGGTGGGTGCAGAGCATCCACCAATTTTTCCCCGTGGGTGCTGCAGCCCCGGAACACCCATGGAGTCAGCACCTATGGGGCCCTGCCAATTTCACGGCCATGAAAAACATGTCACGGACTGTGAAATCAGCCCTTCCCCGTGAAATCTGATCTTCCCTGCTGCTGGGAGCCTGGGACTCCTAGCTGCTAGTCCTTCCAGGACTTGTCCTTCCCCTGCATGGCTGCTCTTGGTGGGGAGATCAGATCCACCTCCAGAGACAGCACAGGAATGAGTGTGGTACACCCTCACTTCTGCACTGTCGCAAACCGGGAGCTGGGCTCCCGGCCTTCTGTCCCCCCACCGCACCCGCCCTGCAATTCCTGCCGCGGCTCTGGGAGCCGAGCTCCCAGCTTCCCCTTTGTCCCCTAGCAGCTCCTGCCAGGCTGGGGGCTTTTGCTCCCATCAGCTGCAGCCAGGGCAGCCCGGGCTTGTGGCCTCCGGCCCTCTGCTCCAGCCAAGGGTTGGGGCAGCCCAGGCTGGGGGCTTCTGCTCCCTGTTGCTCCAGCCAGAGCTCAGGGCATCCCCCTGCCCCTCCAGCCTGGGCACCCCGGGCTTGGGCTCCTGCCGTGGCTCTGGGCTTCCTCGGCCAGGGCTGGGGACTTCCGCTCCTGCCTGTGTATGAGAAACTGAAACTGGTATCTGTAGGAATTTGCTACATCAGATAGCAGTTTTTTACAATCCCTTACATATGAGTAACTGCTACAGGTAGTACATTCCTATAGGTAGCAGTTTCTCGCAATACACCGGCCAGGCTCAGGACTTCCCCTCCCACCAGCCAGGGCAACCCAGGCTTGAGGCTTCCGCACCTTCCCTGCACCAGAGTGGCTTGGGGCTTCCATCCCCTAGCCGGGGCTCAAGGCAGTCTGGGCTGGAGGCTGCCCGGGCTCAGGACTTCTTCCCCCCGGGCTCCTGCCGGCGCTCAGCATGACCCAGTTGGGGCTTCCACCCTAGGGCGTCTTCTGGGGCTGGGGCACCCATCTTTCCAGGGTGCCCCCAGATTGGCCAGGGCCCCCTTCCTTAATCTGTCACTGGCCTGGACTAGCAGCATGGGGAGATCCTACCCTCCACCTCCCAGAACCTCCTCTAACTACAGGAAGCTCAGAAGCTGCTGCCTAGACAGCACAGAAATGAGGGTGTCAATATTGCCCCCCCCCCCATGATCCCATTTTGGGTCGGGATCCCCATGGTTACACCATATAAACATCTGAAATCATGAAATTGACCAATTTTAAAACTCCTGGCCATGAAATTGACCAGAATGTGAAATTGGTAGGGCCCTAAGGCTCGTTTAATGTTCTGCCAGGTTTATCTAGGGTGTGGGGGGAGAGATAGCTCAGTGGTTTGAGTATTGCCCTGTTAAACCCAGGGTTGTGAGTTCAGTCCTTGAGGGGGCCATTTAGGGACCTGGGGTAAAAATCTGTCTGGGGATTGGTCCTACTTTGAGCAGGGGGTGAGGTCCCTTCCAACCCTGATATTCTATGATAAGGTATGTTGCATGTGGTGCCATCTAGTGGCTGAAGACTATAATACAGTTTAGACTTCTGTTACAACACACAGTTGACTTTCCAACACCAAACTGGTTAGCAATGGACCTGTAACAGTTTGGGGTATCCAACTTCCAGGTGGCTATAGTAACTCACTTCTGACCAGCATGGCTGCCCTCAAGTATGTACCCTGATGCTGGAGGGTGAGGCCAAGCTGCTCAGAGAGCTACAGAAATGTAGCTGTGCACATTTTTTTATGAAGTTGATGGATTTCCACTTCATACGGCTAAATTCAGTGCCTTGCAGGGTACCGAGGGGTAGCGGTGTTAGTCTGTATCCACAAAAACAACAAGGAGTCCGGTGGCACCTGAAAGACTAACAGACAGTTCGAGTCTTCCATGTCTGTATCGTCATCCTCCTCCAACAGGTGCCTTCATTAGATCAGAAAACACCACCAAAGTGTTCACCAGCATCTCATGGATACTCTGTTTCCTGACACAGGAATGAAAACGCAAGCAGGACAAGTTCCTTAAATGATGACTTCTATGTTGCAGGCTCTGTTTGCCAGGAGCATGCAGACCCAAAAGTCGGATGTGTTAGTGGGCTGCAGTACTTCCTGTAAAGTGCCATGGGATGGACAGTGAAGTTTTCCCACAGGGCACCACAAACAAAGGGCTAGAATGGCTACAACTGGGGAGAGTGATAGGAAGCCTGAGATAGGCTGGTTTGACTCGGATCTGCGTAGAACAGTGTGGATGCATGAGAGCAGGTGTGAGATCCAGGTCAGGAAATTCTAAACCTAGGCTCAGTATTCAATGTAGATGCTCAAACCCAGATTTACAAACACCAGCCCTGCGGGCTCGAGTCCCACAGACCTGGGCTTACATTGCAGTGTAGACCTAGCCTCAGGGTATGTTTACACTTCAAGCTGTGAGATTTAATTCCCACCCAAGGAGACATACCCTTTTCTCTATTGAAAATAGTGTCACCAAAGCAGCATGAGCAGTGGGAGGGTCCAGCTGCCCTGACTGCATGTCTGGTGTCTCAGATGGGATTGTACTCAGGGAGGCTAGTCCTGCTTGTCCCTTGGTCTGGTGAGGCTACACTCTGTTTTTAGAACTCTAGCAGGGATATGTCTCCTCAAGCTGGGAATTACATCCCCAGCTCAGAGTGTGGTATCGCCTTAGAGACCATGTCTATACTATGTCTACACTAGAGAGCTTACAGAGGTGCAGCTGCTCCACTGTAAGCTTTCTGGTGTAGTTGCTCTAAGCCAACGGGAGAGAGCTCTCCTATCAACTTAATTAATCCATCCCCAACAAGTGGCAGTAACTATGTCAGCGAGAGAAACTTTCCCGCCGACATAGCGCTGTCCACACTGGCGCTTATGTTGGTGGAACTTATGTCATTTAGGGAGGTGGTTTATTCAGACCCCTGAGTGACAAAAGTTATACCAACATAATTGATAATATAGACATAGCCTAAGTCAGTCCAACTTCACAGGAGCCCTGTTCCCTACTGTATGTTTGTAAATGTTTTAACCAGTCTAAGTTTAAATGCCTCAATGAGAGGGATTCCACCATTTGCAGGAAAACATGAGAGCAGAGGGATACAGTCAATAGAACCACAAGGACTTTCTTAATATAAATAATGTACAAAACAGGCCTAACACAGCAGCGACTTGCTCCTGTGCCTAATGAAGTCAATTGCAAAATTTCCATTGATTTTAATGGGAGCAAGATTGAGTCCCAGGTGGATAAGGGAATCTTTTTACATTTAAAAATGTTTGATTAAAATTTAAGTAGTGTCTTTGCATATTTATCATTTGCAATAATAATGCCTTTACACTGACTTTTACAGTAATTGGAAAACAAAATTAGTTTGAAACGCTCTCAGATGTGGAATTACATTTTCAGACTATCTTTTGCTGTTCCACTTCCTCATTGGGGGGATGATCTCTATGCATAAATGAGTCCTTTGCTTAGTTCTGTCTTCAAAATTCACACCCAAATATGTCCCCTTACTTAGGCTTACTGATGTGCAGTCCAATCCCATTTGTGTGTGTACATACTGCCTTGTTGCTTTTAATGAACCTTCCTATAAATTCTAATGTAAGCAGCAGTGTCTAGTTACTATGGACCATACTCTGACTTCTGACTACATTTACAGTAAAAAAAACAGGGAACTGCATTCTACAAGTGTTGTGTAAGGTGATAAATGAAGGGGGGGAGGATAGCCCCCATTTATGAACACCCAGCCAGCCAGTTAGCTGTAAAATCCCTCTTGGTAGCTGTTCTTTACTTGCTTTACCTGTAAAGGATTAAAAAGTCCCCTGGGTTTAAAAAAAAAAAAAAAAAAAAAAAGGTGGGATCTAACCAAAAGAGCCAATGGAAAGGCTAGAACTTTTTAAAATGGGGAAAGAAACTTTCCCTTTGTCTGTTGTTCTTTGCTCTGCAGGGATGGAGCAGCAATGCTGTGTAAGGCTTGAACCAGGTATGAAAATTCATCTTCCATACCTAGAAGAAATTATTTGGATAGAGAATGTGTAGTTAGACACAATCAGTTTTATTTTTTATTTTGGCTTGTGGATCTCCACTATGCTAAGCCCAAATGCTTTTGTTTGCTTGTAATCTTTAAGTTGAACCCCCAAAAAAGCTATTTTGGGTGCTTAATTTTTGTAATTGTTTCTTTTAAAATCTAGTAAAAAGCCTATGTTCCAGGTATATTTTTCCCTTTTTATTTTTAATAAAATTTACCTTTTTTAAGAACAGGATTGAATTTTTGGTGTTCTAAGAGGTTTGTGCATGTTGTTTGATTAGCTGATAGCCACAGCTATTTTCCTTTGTTTCCTTTCTCAGCTCTTTCCCGGAGGGGGGGGTGAAAGGGCTTGAGGGTACTCCACAGGGAGAAATTCCCAAGTGCTCCTTCCTGGGTTCAAAGGGTTTGTTTTTGCATTTGGTTGGTGGCAGCATTTACCAAGCCAAGGTCCAAGAGAAGCTGTAACCTTGGGAGTTTAATAGAAGCCTGAAGTGGCAAGTATTAATTTTTAAAATCCTTGGGGGTCACAACTTCCTGCACTCAGAATGACAGACTGGGGTTTCAGCCTTGACAGTAACCAAGGCTAGCTCCTCCCCAGACTTATACAGTTCACACTCCCGGTGTCCTCCCACATCCTGAACTGCTGAAATGCATTCCTGGGCAAGGGTTGGGGCTAAGGAAAATGGTCTATACATGATACTGTAATCAACCTGTGACTCCCAGGCACCTTTTGTTAATTGGGTTGCTGCTGTGTGGGGGCTGAATTGGTATTAACCACATTAATCAAAAACGATTTTCAGAGAAATCTGAAAACAGTCACTATTTTCCTTGACCTCACTGCAGCATATGATATTGTGTGGCACACGGATCTACTTGTTAAAATATCAAGAATCCTCCCACCAAGGGTTACTGCCACTCTGAGACAGACGGTTCAGGGTGCATATGGGTGAGAAAACAAAGTGCTTGGAAAAAACAGATGAACAGGTTGCCCCAGGGTTCTGTTCTATACATCAATGACTTGCCACCAACCCAGTCACTGAAGTTAATCTTTGCAGATGACATCTGCTGTGGGCTCCGGGCTCCAACTTTCTCTGAGCTGGAGAAGAGCCTGAGTGCCGATGCTGCAAAGCTGTCTGACTACTGCAAGACGTGGCACCTTCAGTCTAGCACCAGCAAGACAGTCTCTAGCACATTCCACCTCCACCTGCTAAGAGGGAACTAAACATCATAATGAATGCCCAGAGGCTGAAGCATGAAGCATACCCGAGTTTACTTAGGTGTGACTCTCACTGAACACTGACATACAGAAGCCACTTGAGCAAGATAGCACCGACCGTCAAGAACACTCAACAACCTTCTCAGCAAACTGGCAGGTTCTTCATGGGGAACTGATGTTCCAGCCCTAAGGACCTCAGCCCTTGGCATTTCATACTCAATAGCACAGTACTGTGCACCAGTATGGAGTTGGTTGGCACACATCAAATTTGTTGACTTGCAGCTCAACTCAACAATGTGCATCATCACAGGAACTCTCTGACCGACTCATCTTCAGTTCTGAGCCACATAGCTCCTCCTTGCATCAGGAGAAAGATTGCACCTGGCAAGCTTGCCCTTGTTCAACAACCATTTTAACCCAGTGCATGTCTTTCATCACAACACCCACTATCGTTGAGGCTGCCATGCCAGGGCGGGACAGCAGAGTCCCTGTAGCAGGAAGACTGGTGCTCAACACCAACCACCAATCAGTTCCTCAACACAGACCCTACTGCTCACCCACCCGGCTTCAACCTGCCACATCATCTGTGGGTCCTTCTTAACTGATTCTGATACAAGAGGCTTTTTAGCTGTTCTATCCTATGTGAGAAAAGCAGTACCAAGGACAGCCGTCTGCCACACAACTGAAGCAGGCAGGGAGGGAGAAAAAGATAGTAAATCTGACCTGCCCCAATTAGCATAATCAGAGTGGTGACAGTAACATAGTGTGTAAACATACAGGAAATGTAGTTAGTTATAGATTTAATGCTTTTAACAAGGATTAAATAATGATAGTTTAAAAGCAGGTTTAGCAAAAAAATCCAAAATGATGACTGCAATGATTTTACCTCAGAAAAACAAAATGGTGATCTTAGCATAAATTGACCAATAGTGGACAGGGGTGACTGGGGTGAAATTAAGGTCACTCCAAAAACCTGAAGGGAGGTGTCAGCCAGGTAAGAGACAGGTTCTCAATCAGGTCCAGCTTGATTGAAAGGTAAAACTGGCTGAACAGATATGCTAATGACTGGAATTGAAAGAGCAACCAATCAGAGTCAAAAACTGTCTATAAGGCAGAGAGCTGACAGGCTTCAGTGTGGGTGTGCAGCAATTAGAGAAAAGAAGATCAGGTCAGAGGAGGCGCAGAAGAGCTGAGAAGAACAAAGAGCAAGAGTGGAGAAGCAGACAGAGAAATCAGGTAGAAGATAACAGCAAAAGAGCTGAAATCACTCAGACAGCTCAGAAGGACCGTAAGATGAAACAGAGGGATTTAAGAAGAGGAGTAAGTAAAATTATTTTAAATATAAAGAATGTATGCATATGACTGCTAATAAAGCTGGATGCTTGTGTATAGATGGATTTTAAATTGCTGCATGCATTCTGCAAGTGACTGATCACCAGGGCTGGCTCCAGGCACCAGCATAGGAAGCAGGTGCTTGGGACAGCCAATTCAAAGGGGTGGCACTCTGTCCGGTATCGGGGCAGCATGTCCGGGTCTTGGGCGGCAATTCGGCGGCGGGTCCCTCATTCCCTCTCTTCCCCTTCGAGCTGCTGACTAATTGCTGCTGAAGAAGCGGCGCAATTTAGATGCCGCCAAAGTGCCGCCGCTTGTCTTTTTCTTTTTTTTTTTCCGCTTTGGGTAGTAGAAAAGCTGGAGCCGGCCCTGCTGATCACCACTTGTAGAATGTCACCACTTGGTAATGTTTAACATGTAATATTGTGTGTTATTTATACATATGTATATAAGGGGTCCAAGTGTCACATTGTAATAGATTTAAGTCAGTGGTTCTCAAGTACTGGTGACCCCTTTCACATAAACAACAAGGAGTCTGGTGGCACTTTAAAGACTAACAGATTTATTTGGGCATAAGCTTTCGCAAGCCTCTGTGTGCGACCCCCCTTATAAATTAAAAACATTTTTTTATATATTTAACACCATTATAAATGCTGGAGGCAAAGTGGGATTTGAGGTGGAGGCTGACAGCTCATGACCCCCCATGTAATAACCTCACAGCCCCCTGAGGGGTCCTGATCCCCAGTTTGAGAACCCCAGATTTAAGTGCTGTGTTGTGCAACACTGTGTTCTGCTATAGGGTTTATATGGTACGTTGTACCATTTTATTGTATGATTTTTAAATGCAAATGCAACATTGTATTATGTCATATAGTTTGTAACTACTAAATATATTCTAATTGAATATAATGTTTAAATAAATGCTACTTTGTTTTCAAAGAATTACTGCTTGAGTGTCAATTTTTTGAGTGGAGGGCTGTATCCGGGTCCTCCCACGGGTTAACAGAACTAGTCTGTTCTGGACAGTCCCCTGTGGGTCAGAGACAAATTCCCTGGTAAAACCGGGTAATTTCTCTAGGGCGGGGCACTCCTATTACCCATTGAAATGGGCCAAATTGACAACTGGTTTACAGATATAGGCAGGCCATTGTTAGAGTGGCTGGGGTCAAAATTTTGGGGTAACAGTTCCACACTGGGCAAGGCCTCTGTTCAGCAAACCAGCACTGCTGGGGTCTTCGAGACAATCCATGCTGCAGCTGTGGCACAGATCAAACAATGATATATGTTGTCGAGGAGTGCCTGCCAACCAAATTCAGTGCTGGGCTCTGAGAGCTCTACTTGGCCACTAAAAGCTATTGCTTGACTTGGCTAATATGCAAAGGCTAAATAATCAAACAAATTAGTTGAATAGATATGTGCAACAGAGTTCCTATGCAAAGAGTCCTGTGTTCTTTGCAAACAACTCTCAACTCAGACCTGACAAATTCACTACACCAAACACTTCTTACAGGATATTTATCCATCAAGAGTAACATGTAAGCAATCTACAGAAAGCTTGTAACTTGTCAAGAGTCATAACCATTGTGTGATGTATGTATGGGTAATAGTTAAGGAATAATGCGTTTATATTTAAAGTATGCTTGTGGACTTGAGGTAAAAATTAGTCACTAGCGTATAATATGTCTCAGTGATGGCCTGTTCAGGCAGGAGGGAAATATCACCCCACCCAGTAATGCATAGAACTATTCCATACAGTTCCTTCCAAGAGCAGGAAGTAAGAACTCCCTTAAACTTCAACTTACATGTAATGTTAGAGAAGATGAGCATTTCAGAACAAGGACTGGACAGATGAGCAGCCTTGGGACAAACCAGAACCTCATCTTAATCATTCCAACCCCCACTCCAGGAACATAGGAATTAATAATACCTAGGGCTTTTCTTTAGTAAATCTTAAGGTGCTTTCCAAAGGAGGGCAATATCATTATTCCCATTTTACAGATGGGGAAACTGAGGCTCAGAGAACTGAAGTGATTTGTGCCCATCCACCAAGCCAGCAAAAGAGCCAGGAATAGAATCCATGTCTCCTAAATCCCAATCCAGTTCTTTAGCCACTGGCCACACTGCCTCCCATGTTTTTGGATCAGTCTCTGGCTCCAATCTAGTCTCTGTCTCTGACCGTGGCCAGCACCAGATGTTTCAGAGGAAGTTACAAGAAACCCCACAGATAATCTGTGAGATAATCTGCCGCCATTATAGTCTTCTCCCAACTCCCAATAGTGAGAGCTCTGGTTTTATAGCTCTTTTAAAACTTTGCTTTAGAATTTACTATTGTTTATATAAACATCCAGTCCCTCTTTGAATCTTTCTAAATTCTTGGTTCCAATATCAAGTGGCAATGATTTCCACAGTCTACTTATGTGTTGTGTGAAAGAGTATTTCCTTTTATCACTTTTGAATTTGATATCTTTCAATTTCATTGAAACTCTGGTCAGGGCATGAGTGAAATACTGTCCCATGATATATTTAGAGAGAAGCAGAATTTACAAGATAAGTACCTGTAAAGGTTTAAGGATTCCAGAAGTGACAATCCTGTACAGATAGTGAGTAAGAAACTAAAGGGATGCTCCTCCATAAAAAAGCATAATAAAGAAGATTGCAGGTGGGAATTAAGGCTAACATAATGACATAGTAATGGTTGGGGTTTATTTAAATAAACAAAGGAGTGATAACATACCTCCCAACTCATAAAGTTTAGACAAGAAAATCCTGTTGGTAAATATCCAAACAAAACTCTATTTAGCTTAGTAAAGCGAAGATTAAGAAGTAAATTCATTACAGTCTACAAGTGCCTGCTTGGGGAGAACATTTCTGATAACAGAGGGCTCTTTAATCTAGCAGACAAAGGTATAACAAGATCCAGTGGCTGGAAGCTGAAGCTAGACAAATTCAAACTAGAAATAAGATGTAAATTTTTAATAGTGAGAGTAATTAACTACAGGAACAACTTATCTAGGGGTGTGGTGGATTCTCTGTCACTTGAAGTCTTTAAATTGAAATCTTAAATCAAATATTTTTAAATGATGTGCTCTAGCTCAGCCAGAAGTTATTGAGTTTTGAGGTAGGAATTATTGGATGAAATCCCATGAACTGTGTTATACAGGAGATCAGACTAGAAGATCATAATGGTCCTTATGGCCTGAAAATTTATAAATTTCCAAAACCCTTGTCCATTTTAATAGGGGACAGTCTGATAGGCTCAAAAAATTGAAAGGTGTGAAATAGTCTGGCCCCCTTGTTTCAGAAATAGCTTCTTCAGGACTGAGAAATTATGCTAAAACAGGATTCATTCTTAAAGGCCAGATCTAAATAAGAGAGCCTTGTGAGCAAAGCAGGGAAGATATATGCTTGCTTTACATAAGACTATGATTAAAACATCCCTGTGGCAGTTGGATGGAACTTCTCATCCTTGAATTCTATAGACCTCGATATGACTGAGTAATTGTGGACCTCCAGGGTTAGCTATTAACAAATGCAGTCAGAAAAGCTATTGAATCAAGGTCCTCATGGTGACAGCACCAACCAGGGAACTGGAGTCAAAAGAAACGCAGGTTGAGTGGACTTCCCAAGGTCTCTAATTCAAGTAGGACTGCAGGGACACTGAAATTTTGAGTGGATGAGGAAAAAAACCCTTTTTGGAACAGGTATTTGATCAATATACTTATTTATTTATCTATACAGCTCAATATCTTTTAATTAATGGATATCCGTTCAATAATAGCCATTTAAATCTGAAGTTTATCACATTGTGCAGGAAAGTTCTTTAATGGTTCCTGTCCTCAATCAAGCTGAAAATATCATGAACTTCTGAATCACTTTGATCCAGAAAAGCTATCCATGTCACAATAATCTATATATGGAAAAGGTGAGCTAGAAAAAAAATGCTGAATAAACTCAGCCACTCCGGTCCCATGCTGTGGAGTTGTGGAAAGACTCAGGGAAAAGAACATATGGAAATGAGATGACAATCACCAGTGCTCCACAACTTCTCTTTGTAGGAATTGCCTCTATTACCCCACTCACTCAACCTACAGAGGATTCTAAAATCTTTCTGCATAGCAAACCCAAGATGGAATAGTGATGGCCCAGTTTAAGGATCACTTTTCCTTGCTTTAAATAATAAAGGATGATGGGTGGGGAGTATATCTTCTGCCCTCAATGAATCAACCAAAAAAAAAAATGGTGACAGACTCCTGACTTAGTCATGAATGGTGAGGACCCTCTCCTCAATGACAGAAAGTCTTGGGTAAACACTCCCTGTTCCTGCACATCCATTTGTTGTGCAGGGGAGCTGAAGGTCAGAGGCCATGCCCAAAATGTCTGACTAAATAAGAGTTAATAGTTGCTGCAACTACATATTTTAAGAGTTTAGGATTGCATAGCTGCTCAAGAAGAAAGTTTGCAGTAATTTCCCCTCTTCTGTGCTCAAACTTAGCCAGTGCCCTAACACCACTTCTAGCCATCCTGCTCTTATGAGGTTTCAGGCAATGAATGCAGCTATCCCCAGGGACTTATAAAGTGCCCTCTGGAAAGGCAGCCCATGTGCTGTGGAAAGATGGGAGTCTGCAAGTCTGAATTTACTTTAGATTATACATCCACCCACGGTAATGTTTTAACTTTAACATTACAACCCCAATAAAATTATAATTTGAGAATATTTAATGATATTATCAGTGATTTGAAACTTTATTTGCCTGCACATGACTGAAAATGCTGTTTGCAAATACATATTTCACTTTTGCCTGATTCAATTAGTATATTTAGTGCTGATTGTAGATAATTTTGGGAAATTACATTTAGACCAGGACAATGTAATTAAAAAACAAAGAAGGACATATAAAAATTATTCATTTATATAGCTTCAGAAACCTTATTTAGTTCATACTGTATGCGGGATGCTTCTCCTTTCTACATATTTCATATACTATCGTTTCTCACTTAGCCTTTGCACATCAAGGTTATTCTAAGATTAAGTTCAGCGCAGGACTGCTGGAGGTCATGTGACTAATATCAGTGTGAGTTAAACCTGTGCTGCTGAAAAGTGCAATGGGAAACAATGTTTCTTCTCTCCTTTCTATTTCCATCAAATCCTAACGGGTTATGTAAATGTGTGCTGGAAAAATATGAAAGAGCTCAATACTGTGTTTAGTTTTAAATTATACATCTATTACTTATAAGTCATGGAAAAAAAGCTAAGATTAGAGTGCAATTTAAAGGGATTAGTAAATCAGTGTCATGTCTCTGAAAGCTGCAGTTTGAAGGACAAGAAACCTAGTTTTTTTACTATTGAAATGCCAAAGGAGGAAAATGACAGAGAATACAGTGAGTTGATATAAAAGGCAACCAGAAATGGAGGAATTCCAGTGACATTATGATCACTGCGGGACACATGATCAGCCCCACAGTATCTGTAGTGAAGCCAGTGAGACTTAGGTCTCACATGAAGGAGACCTCACCTTCAGGGGTGACTATGAATGGTTTATGCAGTTGTTCAGCCCACCCAAATCCAAAAGCATAGTCACACACTTCATATCATTCAGGTGCTGAGGGGTGGTATTGGGGATGCATTGAGCATGGGCAGTGTCTCTCTTAAACTCCTCGTAGGGGACTTTCTGGACTGTCAGGTAAACTGAATGACAGACCCATTGCTGCTCAAACAGAGAATGCCTAGACAACAGTACAAAACCAGAAGTTATACTGTGAGCTCCTACCAAAATCCAGGACCTATCATTCTAAACAGCCCCTCTCCTATGGAAACCAGTGGGGAAACACAGCCACTTGGCAACTTCTAATCCCACCCTTCCATCAGAGTACTTCCAGAAATTACTCAGCTAGCCGGAGTGTAGATCATTTTCACATTGAAACCCCAGACAACATATAATACTCTCACATTATTGAACTCCTATCGCCAACTGATATTATTTCATTAACATGACACAGTTTTAGTTTATCTCCAATCAGTTGCAATGACAGGTTATTGTAATAAAGTAAGCAGAGGTGATAATTTATGTAAGATAAACAGTATATGGGTCCAATATTTCAAATTGTTGAGTGCTTTCTACGCTAACTACAGTGTGAGCTGAGGGTACTGAGAACTTCCCAGGATCAGGATTTATAATTCCAAACAGAATTTTGACTGAACCGTTTGTCAGAAGAATTCCAATGGGCAATTTTTCTGTTTTATACTGTTGCACTTTTGTAGTTATAATTAAAGATTAATAATAGTTGGCACTTACATAGCACCTTAGAAGCTATAGGATGGTTTTATTTGAATGTTTTCCAGTGTTGTTCCACGTTACAAAATGTCACTAGATATACCAAGTATGTCATGAATAATGCACGTGTATTAAAATTTCTGCTTCACAGTGACTATAAAAAGGTTATTGTGACTTTCTTATAATATTATAAACAGATGTCACAGACATAAACACTCAATTTGTATATTAAAAAAAATCAGATATCAGACAACATAATACTAGGAGATAATGACTGAGTTTTAGATATGTCATTTAGATTCATGATTTAGCAGATTGTGTCACAGCATGAGAGTTGTGAAGCCTATAGTGTTTTGTTACCAATTATCCTTCAGTAAGCAAATAATAATGCCCTGCCTAACACTAGGCTACTATTAGATCTGCTGGATTAACAATAATAAAATCAAACAGGGCTCTCAGTCAAAATGATGTTGAAACAGAAAGCATTTAGGTGTTGTCTGATACAGGAAATGTTGAAATAAATATTTATTTCAACACTGTTTGTTTCATCAGTCTTTTATTTCACTGATATATGATTAACAATTCATTCCTGAATTGCTTCAGTGCAGGCAAACCTCTGCATCTACACAGTGTTAATTACAGCATAAAGCCTAAGCGTGTAGTAAAAGTATTAGAATGAATCAGAGGTTGTTATATATAGTGTAGGGTTACCATATTTCAGCAAGCAAAAAAGAGGACGGGAGAAGCCCCGCCCCCGTCCTGCCCTAGCCCCGCCCCTGCCCCCCCACTCCCCCCCCTCAGAATCCCCAACCCTCCCCCGCTCCTTGTCCCCTGACTGCCCCCTCCTGAGACCCTCCCCCCATCCTAACTGGCCCCCTAGAACCCTACCCCCTACCTGTACCCTAACTGCCCCAACCCTTATCCACACCCCCACCCCCAGACAGACCCCTGGGACTCCCACGCCCCATACAACCACTCTCCACCCCCTGACAGCCCCCCCCAGAACTCCCGACCCATCTAAACCCCTCTGCTCCCTGTCCCCTGACTGCTCCGATCCCTCTCCCCACCCCTGCCAGCCCCCCCCCCCGAACTCCCAAACACCCCCTGCTCCTTGTCCCCTGACTGCCCCCTCCTGGGACCCCTGCTCCTAACTGCCCTCCAGGACCCCACCCCCTACCTAAGCCTCCCTGTTCCTTGTCCCCTAACTGCCCCCTCCTAAGACCCCCCCCAACTGCCCCCCCAGGACCCTACCCCCTACCTGTACCCTGACTGCCCAAAACCTTATCCACCCCCCCTAAAAAGCTCCCCCCCGAACTCCCGACCCCCCCCACCCGTCTCTTGACTGCCCCCTCCAAAACCTCCCTGCCCCTTCTCCGACCCCCTGCCCCCTTGTTGTTGGGCTTCGCCTAATGTCTCTGTGAACTTGCTCAGGAACGGCCTGAGCCGTTCATCCCGGCACGCTGGGCAGCAGTGGAGGAGGAGCGGGGCAGGAGCGCCAGACTGCCGGAGGTGATCTGCAAATGCAGGGAGGGAGGGAGGGAGTGATCTCTGCTGCAGGGGAGAGGAGGAGGGGCTCTCTCTGGCTGTCGGAGCCCCATGCAAGTGGCACCATCCGGCCGGCTGCCCTGTTAGCCACGCGCGCTCTGCGTGTGGGGTGGGGGAGTCCGGACATTTACAAATTCCCCCCGGACGCTATTTTTAGCTCAAAAAGCCGGACATGTCCGGGGGAATCCGGACGAATGGTAGCCCTAATATAGTGCCACCTGCTTTATTTTTTTAAATAAAAGATACATACAAAAACGATGTTGAAAGAACATTAAGTTTGCAAAGTCAAACATTCAACAGTTAGGAAATGTCAGAATTACGATTGCCCATGCAAAATACAGGTTGTATCAGGAAGTCAAGATCTGTGGGGCCTGCAGTGTGCTCAGTGAAGACAAAGTCAATAAAAGCATGGAGCATGCTCAGTATAGATGATAGCTCAGTGGCATTATCCTTGCTCAGTGCAAATGGAATGTTCAGAGATTTTAGCAGTCCCTAGAAAGCTCCACTGAAAATATGCAACTGCTGATTTTCAGAGGCTTATAACTTGGTCAAGTCTGGGTAGATACTCATAGGGCCCAAGAGATACTTTCAGTTGTCCTTATCACTATTCTGTTGCTAAATATCAGGGTCCTGGCTCCAAACCCTGGAGGTGCTAGATTTCTTCAAATAAATGCTTCAAATTATTTTTTAACTTTAGCAAAACTATCAATTTCCCCCCAACCTCATTTTTATAAACAGTTGAGCTGTTTCTGCTGAAACTTTCCCCCCAAAATCAGCATGAGACAGAGACCAAGTATGAAAAATTTGAACCCAAGCAGTTAAAATTTCTCAAAGTTATGAGAAACTTAAACAGGAGTTTAGAATGGAACATTTTAGAAAATTGACAAAATACAACGTGACCTTTCCCCTTCTCTTAGCTCGTTATCCCTTCCTCTCCTTCTCCCTGGTCACAGATACAGAAGTTTCTCATCTATTCTCATCCTCTAATCCATCCACTTTCCCCAGTGACCCCATCCCATCCCCTGATCTCCCTTGTGCCTACTCTTATCCCATTCTTTACTCTTCTCCTTAACCTCTTGCTCTCATATGTTTTACCCCCTCACAATACAAACATGCTTTAGTCTACCCCATTTAAAAAAAAAACCCATACTCTTAACCCCACTTGCCTATCTAACTACTGCTCCATCTCCCTTCCATCTCTAAATTAAATATACTCATTGAGTGTGCTGTCTGCAGTCACCGTCTGGAGTTCCTTTACTTCAGTTCCATCCTAAACCCTCTCCAGTCTGGCTTTCGCCCCTTGCATTCCTCTGAAACTTCTTCTCATCAAAGTCTCCAATGACTTCTTCCTAGCAAGAGCTCTGAACCTGTACTCCAGCCTCATCCTCCTTGACCTGTTGGCTTCCTTTGATATAGTTCCATGCTCTTCTTCTTGAAATCTTGTCCTTGCTTGGCTTCCATGACTCTGACCCCTCCTGGTTTTCCTCTTACTTCTCTAATTGCTCCTTCAGCATGTCCTTCAGAGGACCCTCCTCATCCCCACTACAGGCCTCTGTCCTTGGTCCCCTTCTTTTCTCCCTGTACCTAGAGATAAGGTGTAATCTCATCCACAAACACAAATTCAACTACCATCTCTATGAGGATGATTCACAGATCTACCTCTCTACTCCAGATCTGTCTCCTGTCCAAACTCAAATCTTAGCCTGTCTCTCTGATATTTCCTCATGGGTGCCTGGTTGTCAGCTCAAGCGCAACATGGCTAAAATAGAGCTTTTGCTCTTCCCCATCAATACTCCACACTAACTTCTTTCTTGATCACTGTGGATAATACCACCATCCTAACTATCACGTTGGCCTGTAACCGATCATCTTTGATTTGGGCCTCTCTTTAGGCCTTGTCTACACTGCAGAGTTTTGTCAATGCAAGTTATGTCAGTGTACAGTCACTGCTGTAATTAAACTGCTGTTGCATGTCCATACTTCTTTTGTCGGTGGAGCACATCCACAATAGCAGCTCTTTCCTAGACACAGAGAGCAGTGCACTGTGGGTAGCTATCCCACTGTGCAACAGGCCACAGGATCCTTTGGGAAGGTTTTGCAATGCCTTATGGGGTAGGTACAGCGTCACATGATGAAGGTTTCTCAATCCCATCGTTCTATGGTCATCCTACTAGACAGCTAGCTGCATTTTAGCTGCCCTGGTAACCTGCAACCCAGCCATCTCTGTCAGAAAGCATGGATCCCACACTGCTGTTCAGTATTGTGCTGTGCCTTATGAACACAAGGCTATAAGAGGAGCTCAATGGGGGGGACTATTTGGCTGAGGGATGCCTTGAAGGAGCATATTAACACCGAGTCACAGTAATGTGTGTTGCTGTAGTGTGTTGAGCCTGGCATAGTTTGCTTGCACTGTGCTATGAACCTAGTAATGATTGCTGTGTGTGCCCGAAAAGTAACATATTTTAAATCACTTTTTAAAGTAGCACTCGGTGATAAGACCAAACTGACATTGCTGAATACTAACACAAGAAGCTCAGAGAAATGTGTGTGTGTGAGAGAGCGAGACAGAGTGTGTGCTGGGGGAGAGTGAGTGTATCGGCACATTGTCTCTTTAAGTTCAGACAGCAGATGGAAGCAACCAATCCTGAGGCAGAAGTTGGGGTCCCCCTATCCCTTCACCTCAGCATAGCGGAGACTGGTATACCGACGAGAGGAGGGGGACACCCCAACATCAGGCCCCGCCTCCCTCAATGGCTCTGCACAGCACAGCACAAGTCTCTTCCCTCCCCCCGGCCTACCAGCAGCCTGTCCTGCCTGCCTGCCACTGTAGTCCTAGTGCTGTGGAGAGAAGGATTCCACGTTAATGTTTTGATTCCATGATTCCCTTCAAGTTCTCCCACAGCCTCCTCTCCCCACAGACCAAGGAAATCCACCCCTTCCCTTCTAGTCCAGGCAGGAGTGTGTTTGCTGCTGGGAGCTGGCATGCTCAGCTGGGCAGCAGCTATGTGAGCTTTCCGCACTGAATAATTTCAGAACTTGTCCTGGGACTTTGAAATGCGCATGCCTGTGTAGTTGGATGCAAGGCAGCAGAGTTCAAAACAGTGACCAGAGCGTTATGAACGTAGTGTCTACATGGACGCTTTGTTGATCTAACTTTGCCTCAAAAAGCTTTACGGCTCTTGTCGAGGTGGTTTTATTTTGTCAGCAAAACAGGAGAGTTTTGTCAGAGGGAGGAGCATTGTAGTGGAGCAAAACCTCCACTGTTTTGTTGACAAAAGCTGCCTTTTGCCAACAAAACCGTGTAGTGTAGACAAGGCCTTAGCTCTTCACATTCAGGCTATGTCTATGTCTTGTAGATTCTTTCTGCACTGCATCTCTAAAACATGGCCTTCCCTATCCAGCCACAAAGCTAAAACTCTTGTCCAAGCTCTCATCACCTCAATTACTGCAACATTTTTTCCTCTAGCCATGACAAGTACAATCCTGCCCCTTTCACATCCATTCAGCATGCTGCTGCAAAGATCACTTTCCTAGCCCATCATGTTTGCATCATGTTTGTCCCTCTCTCTTTGCACCTCGCCAGTGGCACCCCTCTTCTGTATCATATCAAACATGAACAACTTGTCTTCACTTTCAAGGCCCTTCACGATCTATCCCACACACCTATCATCTCTCATTTGGGACTGAAAAATCAACACCTGCCTCCGATTGGCTCATGACGTCAGCGTCCAACACACACTTATTAAATTTTCAAACAAGCACCTTCATGCTTTTTCCCATGCTAACCTTTGCACCTCATTATTGTCCTTCAAAACCCTCTTAAAAACTCTACTTTGCTGTGAGGCCTACAGAAAAATTGACAATGATTAGACTGCTGGTGTCCTGAGACCACTGCCTCTCATGTGGACCAGCACTGTCTCATTGTTTCCTTGTACTCCCCAATCTGTCTGTATCTATTTGTTATCTCTTTAATTATTTGTAGATTGTAAGTTCTTTGGCGCAGGGGCTGTCTTTTTGTTCTGTGTGTACAGTACATAGCACAATGGGGTCCTATTCCATGACTGAGACTCCTAAGTGCTACAATAATAATGATCATTAATAATAAATAATTAATAATAGCAGTTAAATGTGTCAATGTTATAAGCAACTTAAACAGTAGTGTATAATGTAATGTGTTCGGTAGGCTACCAGGTTACTAAGGTGGTGTTACCAGCTCTACCTATAATTTTATCTTTATATTGTTTGAAAGAAATTTATCTTTTATTTTTTTCCCCAGTCTATACACCCAATCATTTGAGCAGGTGAATAATATTACTCCCATGAGTTGTCCCATTAAAAGTAAATAGGACTACTCACATGAATACTGTGTAGAAGCAGCAGTGATCTGTATGTTATGTATAACCTGTATGCTCAAAAAGTCTGTTACACTTTCCTCCCCACAGTTTTGTCTCCTCTCCCTCTTTGAATACCTGTGAAGTGGCTTTCTCCCTCCCCCTCCCTCCTGGAATGCTTGTAGGATGAATGGGCTGCTTGAACAGCTGGAAGATCAGAAGAGCTCCCAGGTAGACAAGGTGTCTGGAACTCTAATTAGGCAGCGATCACACACCCAATGCATGAACACTGCATGGACACTGCCCGAGGTGGAGAGTGAGCAACCAGACTCGGCCAAGTCATCTCTAGTTGCAGGCCATGAGGAGCAAGTCCTTAAAAGGGGAGGGGGCCATGTGCTCCGGAGTGCACTCACAAGCTTGTACATCCCGTGAAGGCCCTTTGCCCAGACCGCCTCGCCAGTGGTTCGCTGCGTTGCATTCCATCATGCCTCGGGAAGACTTATCTTCATCGTACCGTCCATCGCTGCACTGTGGGACCACTTACCTTGAAGAATCCTGACATTTCCAGTGCCATGCCTGTCCTATGAGTGTGAGTATGAGTCCCCTTCCCCTTCTTTTGAGCTTAGCTATCGTATAATAAACCTGCTGCTTTCTGCCAAACTCTGGTAGGTCATTAGTCCTCCCTAAGCTTACTAGCTGGCCCAATTTCGGGTAACAAATACAATTTACTCACATGGTCATGTATCCTCCAGATCAGGCCCTCTTTTTGTATATGAGCAAAGTCCAGTAATGCAGTAATATTTAAATCACATTCGACTCTAAATTTAGATTGTTTTAAATAACATGCATGTACAAAAACTAAGACAAGGCAGTTGTTTCTTAATATTCCAATAGAAAGTTTAAAAATAAATGTCCTTCAGCATTTACAAATTGCAACTCAAATATTGCTGTGTTGTGCAGAAATTGATATTGACTAGCAACTGGATATACACAAAAAGTGAAACTAGTGTACTTTAATTGTTCAACCTAATATAGCTGCAAAAAATAAATACATTCAGCTGAAGAGTAAATTATACATTTAAAATTATATCTGTTTTAATAATCTAAGATGTAATTAGTTACAAAGACATTTGTTTTTTTTAATTTAAAAATATAATTTGTAGCCTACATTGTCCCTCTGCTTTGTGTGTGTGTTTTTATTAATTATTTTACCGTACCCATTAATGTGCTTGGGTCCTCACAGAAGGCAAGTCCCTACCATGAAGGACTTACAGTCTACGTTGCAGTCGACGGGACTCTGAGCGGGAGTAAGGGTCCAAGCTACTGGATCCCACTGCAGATCAAGGTTTAGGTGCTAAACCTGACAAACAAGTGAGAATATAATATACTCCAGGAAGATGCAAGGGCAAGTACAAAAATGGGTTATGGAAATGGGGCCTGGGTCCTGCAACTGACTCTGCATGGAATCAACTTTTGGATTGGGACCTAAGACTGTACAACAACTCAATTTAGGTATACACTTGTCTTGATAGTTCCTTTTTTTCTGTACATACTTGCTTTTCTTGTATATGTACTATACATTTTATGTGGCCTGCTTTGTTTTCTCCTTTCATTCTATAACTTTTATTTCTATAGCTATCTGGACTTTGTTTCTCCCTCTAAAACTCTTCACTTTATAAGTTCAGTGATTTATTTTCATAGTCTGTTATCTAAATATTATATGGTTTTGAATTGTTCATCAGAAATGTAAACTTTTTGTAAGTAAAAACAAAATATTATTTTCATGTACTTTTGTATAATGAAACAAAGCAAAAGAAATATGGTTTCCTAGGAAAATGTCAGAGCTAAATAAAGAAACATAAAAACAATGTACCTCTGGGGAATATAAGAATGTAATAGGGCTGATCATATTTGCCAGAATGTTGAGCACAAACACATAAGGTTGATTAAGTCTGTCATAACAGTGGATGGTTAAGTCCTATGACAGAAAAATATGACACATTGATATGCCTAGGTAGTATATTTTTACACGGTCAAAATCATTATTGCTGTGAAAGTACCCTCCAAAAACAACCAAACTCATTGCTGTACTAATTTTTGTGGGGCAGAACTTTAATGTCAGATATGTTGCATTTGTATGCTGCTGTGTAATATAAAATCTGATAGTATTTTTGCACATGCAAACCTGATAGTAGGTTTTTGAGATATGTGGTAACCAGTATAATGAATCTAAGATGGGGGTGTACAGGGAGATTTTAGCAAACCAGTAAAGTGCCTGAAACCACTATGGATTATTGCTAAATGTAGCCAAGTCAGCAGGCCTTAAAGTGGCCATGTAGTGAGCTCAGCTTGACCAAGGCAGGAGGAGAGGGAGTTTTAGGTGCCACAGAAAGGGCAGCTAGACCCCACATCTTTCCTGATAAGAATTGTGTTGAAGTTGATGATACATGCATTTTAGAAGAGCAGGATGTGCCCCAGGAATGTCTATTGGGGTCTCAAGGCTGAAAACTCTGGAAAAACCCACACCTGGATAATCAATAATCAGAAGGAACCTCTTGCTTGACCATTGAAACTGCTAGCTTAACAAGTTTTCTTTAAGGGACATGTCATTGTGTTACTAATGTATAAAATAAGGGGGAAGAGTTGGGGGGGGGTCTCTGGGACTGGACTCTCCCTCTGGATGCATCTTGTGTTCCCCACCGGCAGACGGGCGGCCTCTGTGCCACTCGAGAGCCACACTCAGCTTCAGTAATTATCGAGGGTTGGAGGTGTTTTACTAACCTGTTGCGGACGTGTGTAAGTGCTTGAGTCTAAATAAAGCTTAGCTTTAAGTGAAAGCACTCTTGTGTTGTCCTGTTTGTGCCAGCCATCTATCAGTTGGACAGCCGTGTCTCCCCTGATTTATTTCCTGATACCACCTCGCATAGAGTAAAAGATAATGAGCTTTGGGTTGAAAGAACCCCAGGTAATAGGGGTAGGGAAAGAATGGGAGGGTTGGGGCAGGAGCTGGGATAGGGGAGCAATACAGGCATTGTTTCTAACCAGCTCCATGGAGAATCTGCTGAAATATCATGAGGCTGCATTAACTTTTGTGCAGAGCCCCTTTCATGCTGTGGAATCCTGTTTTGGGGAAATTCCAGAGGCAACAAAATGGGGAAAATGAGATGGGAAATCCCTAGAAGTCAGAGGTGGTGCTCCAAAGCCAGTGCAGAGGCACTGGGATTCTTCACAGATGAGACAGCCCTGCTCTCCTGCACATTCTCTGAGATTCATGTGGTTTGTGGATATTGAGGAGCTACAAATTCTGGGAGTTGAAACCCATCCCTCCCCCATATGGAGTGATATGGGGAAAATTCTACAAGGAGAACCCTGCAGACTTCTTGAGGGCCTCCTCCTGTGGATTTTTCTACATCTGTCCAACAGTTTCATCTGCTTTTATATGTAGTTACTCCCTTTCTTGGGCTAAAAGCATTAGTCAGAAATGCCTTTCTATGGTATAGGTTCCTCCTTTGTGGATATGTCTCATAGTATTTTCTCCTTGTGTGATGGTGGCAAGGCCCAGCCTAGGTCAAGAAGGAAGAAACTGTAAACTTAGCAGTTCCCAATTAGAAATCAAATATTGTCTCATTTCTTGAATTTCTAGTAGCTGAACAGACAAATGGCCTTCCCCAGCTGCGAGCTCACTTTGTAGATTCCCGGGATGGTCTTTTACGCTCACTGTTAAAAGGCTCACTGATTCTGACAACTTGAAAATTTCAGGACATCTAGTCTTGCTTCAAAATGTTGGAAATATAAAAGATCCTTCAGGATTCCTGCACTCCAGGAAAGCCTATATCAGCTTGATATAGGTAGGGTAGCTTGAAGTACCTGGATCCCTTATAACTAAGTGCTGTTCACTGTATATTTTTCATCTCTGTACTATAAACAAGGTAAGGTGCATTGGTTCATTTAAAGTATTGAGGTTATGGGATAAATAAAAGTAAAACTTAGTCAAGCGGTATTCTGTTTGCTGGAGAAATAATGGCATAAACCACAAAAGTAAAAAATTGACTTCTATGCTATGTCCAACAGAAGGCTTTCCATGGAAAAAGTCAAAAAAAGATACCCAAGGAAGAGCTCTGTATAGCTCAAAAGATTGTCTCTTCCACCAACAGAACTTGGTTCAATAATAAAATAATAAAAAGATATTATCTCGCCCACCTTGTCTCTAAAAATAGATATCAACATTTTGAAACTGGTTCATTACTTCCTGACACCATCATATAAACACTGAAAAGTATGCAAACTAGGATAATTTTTTGAGGGCCACAACATCAGATTCTTCGGTGACAGAATAATTATTTATTACCACCGATTGATTTCTATTTTCTAGATATTTAGGAATCACTCTAAAATGGTCTCAGACACACCAGGAATCTCTATTAAACTACAGCAGTGGTGGGCAACCTGCAACTTGCAGGCCGCACAGGGTAATCCACTGGCAGGCCACAAGATAGTTTGTTTACATTGACCGTCCGCAGGCATGGACACCCGCAGCTCCCAGTGGCAGTGGTTCACCGTTCCCGGCCAATGGGAGCTGGGGGAAGTGGCGCGGGCCATAGGGATGTGCTGGCTGCTGCTTCCTGCAGCTCCCATTGGCCAGGAACAGCGAACTGTGGACACTGGGAGCTGCGGGCAGCTGTGCCTGCGGATGGTCAATGTAAACAAACTGTCTTGCGGCCCGCCAGCGGATTATTGTGGCGGGCCATGTGTTTGCCCACCACTGCTTTACAGCAATAGTAGTTTATATCAAAAGCTGCCAAAAAGTCCATCATCATCAAAATAGTCAACTTCCTCTGCCTAGTCTAACAATGGGATCATTCTTGACCCTAACTAGTTTCGGCTCAGCATCAAAGAAAGGTCAAAACCAAAACCAAGAACTTTTCCCATCTCTTATGGATATTGTGTTCACCTTCAAGACAATTATGAAATGGTCACAGTCACAGTTATTTGGTAAACTGTGTCTTAAACCCCTTTTAGTCCTTCTCAAGTGCATCTGCTCTTAGATTGGATCTTTTACACCAGAGACCTGTGACCACCTGTAAGCCCTTCACTCCAGGGACCTGTGATCAGCAAGATGGTTAAAATGAATAAAAAAATAACTTCCTCAAAATAAATTATGTATTCACTGACCCAAAGGTCCAAAGCATGCAGAGCAAAAATTTAAATCAAGAAAGGACTATATGCATATTTCCAATTATCTAATCGTTAATCTTTCCTTGCAATGTTTTGTACATTTCAGACAGCCTGGTTATCTACACCTCTGAATTGTGAGAAGCTGACTGACTGCCGCAGTTTTTGTCTGTCTGTCTGTCTCTCTCTCACTCTCTGTTTCCTTGACAGCCTGTCAGCTCTTGCTGACACTCCCTGGGTAGCCTCTGGCCATTCACTCAACCCTTACTCATTCTTAGGCCCAAACATGGACGGTGGGTGAACCCCCCATTCGGGGAGGTTACTCCTCTGCCCCACCTCCTCCCACCTGAGGTCCCGCCCCTACCATGCCCCCCTGTCACCAACAGGAGTCAGAGTATCCCTGAGACCCCCACCATAGCCCAAGTCTCCCCCAGGTTCTGGGCTGCTGCTGGCCGCTGATGGCCCGTGCTGCCCTGGGCCACCGGCCAACTCGAGCCAAGCACCCACTGGCTTTGGGGGAGAGGCAGAGCGAGGGCAAGGCCTTGGGGTGGAACACGGATGGGGCCACAGCCTGGGTTTGGGGAGGCTTAGCCTCCCCATGCCTATTATACCTGCTGCCCATGGATCCAAGGACCTTTACTGTTTAATATCCTCCTTTTAATCCTAGGCTTAGCCTTGGGAAGAGTAATCCATTCTTATTATGGCTGGAGCCAGGTAGCAGGTATTCCCCATAAACAGCTTCCCCATTATTTCCTCAAGGACTCTTGTGTGTGTCATTATGTCAGCTTTCCTGCTTGGTTCCTTTAGCAACCCCTTTTGATCTAACTCAATAGCAAGCGACCCATCAAAATCAAAAACTCAGAGGCATGCACCGCATTCATGAAAAATAATTCAGTTATTTCCCAGTTTGTCACAGTCACATTTAAAGTATTTCTACTGGCTTGATTTGATTTGAGTAAGATTTCCTCTAAATATAATGGGTAATACTGGTAGGACCAATAAAGATTTTCAAACTGGTAGAAATATTCCGTTTTATTTAAAACCAGCACTCTGACTTGAAAATGTAAAACATGGATTAATTTACAGCAGATATTATACATAAAATAATATTAGATAAGCAAAATAACATATTCCTTGAGTACTAATTATGGAAGAACATCTCTGTCTTCAATAGCTACATATAAATGTTTGTGTGTGTGTGTGTGTATGCAGCGATTACTTAGGGCCAGATCTTCAAAGTTATGTGTCTCACTCCCATTGAAATCAATGCCTAAATAAAAAATAAGGCTCTGAGCCTTAGTCATTTAGACAAGACCTTCTCTAAGTGTATGACTTCACTGGGGCTCTACAAGAACTATGCAATACATGGATCACAAAGTCCTGTCATTAGAGAGCTGAAAGTAAAACCCATACCATCTGAAGGGAAGAACAAAACCTCCCTAGTTTCCGTCATCCATCTTCTACCTGTTCACTTTATCCTAGTCAATATTTAAAGGTTCCAGAGAGCATTTTTTTCAGCGCAATACATAAAACACTAATCGTTACAATGGAGCTCAGTTGTTTCTTCCTATATTTCACAGTTCCCTTTATTTTTTCTATATATATTTATTCCAAATTCTTTTAATTTATGCAGCAATTGATTTCACAACTGATTGTTGCACTTGTCCTTGGCAAGTTATCAAAGACTGCTGATACCTAAGGCTGGCTTTCTTATTTTCAGAGACTGAGGGAGCCAACTGTATGACTCATAGTTTCCTCTAATATTCTCTCTAAGATATATATTCATTATAACATCTCTTAAAAAAAAACCAAATTAGAATAAGCTGAAATTAAAAGTAGTGCAGGCTGAAACATACATGTTTTAGATAACTGAAAATACATCCTGAATGTTTTGAGTGCAAAATATTTTGTTTCAGAGAGGTCTTCCACAGACCTGTCAGAGTAAAGAGGAATCTTCCATTTCCTCATGTATTACACAATTACTGTAGAGAATACAGTAGTCCAATCTTTTCAGTAGTTTGACATGCATTGTATGAAAGTCTTTTATTCGCAGTCCATTGAGTTTGTACAGCAGAGCTCTTTGAATATGTCCAGCAACCCACACCCAGTTTTGTATTTTGTACTGTACTGGTCATTTGTATTTAGCATTGCAATTGAGAGAGTAATAATTACACTCTGTAAAACAAGTCTGTTTGCCTGTGTGCCTGAGATGTGTCATCACATGCTGGGATGTCACCAGATGATGAATCTCTTTAAAAGAAGAATGGAGATCCAGTTCTAGCATTTACAGATTCTTAGCCTGATTTTCAAAGATGCAGAGCCACCACAACTCTCTGATTTCAATGGAGCTGTGTGTGCTCACCACTATGAAAATCAGGCCATTTGTGTCTCTGACATTGTTTTAATGGATTAATGCAGTCACAATCTCTTGTATGGCAGACTGAAGAGCAGTGGATTGATGGTTTTGATTCTCTTGGTCTTTGTCAACTGTTCCATATTAAGTGGCAGGATGAGATGGGCAATGAAAGATATTCATAGCTGAACCCAGCAACTGCCTCCATCAACACTGATTTGGTTTTGGCAGATTTCTTGGTATGGACATATTATTAGGATGGAAGACCAACATATTACATAGCACATATGCCAGTGAATGCTGCTACTTAGCAAGAGATCAGGTGATCGACAAAAGCTTTGGTGGTGCAATAAGATTGCCAGTGATGGACATAAACTGAATATCCAACCAGACCACCTTAAGAACCTTGCTAGAGATTGTTCTGGTGGGACTCATTCTGCAAGGAGGCTATGTCCCTTGGGATTTCCCATGATGATGATGTGCAGATGATGCAGTCACACCTTGGAATTTATTGACTAATTTATTTTAATACCAGATGCTCAGTCTCCTCTTTATGGAAAAGAGGAGGAGGAACAGGGGGAGAAGAAGAGGGATAATTTACTTCTGATGATACAGTCAACAATGAACTGTTAATGGTGATGATTAAGAGGGGAGGAACACCACAGCTCATCTGTGTCCTGGGTTCAGCTATCAATTGGTTGCAATGATACAATATTTATAAATCATAGATCTTTATTTTGTGTTCTGCTTTATAATTATGACTTCACTGTGTGAAAAAAATTAGTGAAACCTTGGGGAAGATGAAGCATAATTTTGTCACCTTTATGTAAATACAGTTTTTCCAAGCAGTGTTCATCACTTCGTAGTGTCTCTGCTCACCTCTGTATTCCTGGTTGTTTGAATTATATAACAAAATGGTATTGTATTAATTGATGCATAATAGGTAAAATTATGAAGATGTATAGTTATTATAAGGTATAAGCAAAAGAAAGCAGAGATAAGGTTGAGCTTTTAAAAGTTAAACTCTGCACTTTCTTATTTGTGAATGCTTGATTTCTTAAAAATCATATTGCGTTTACAATATTGCATGACATTTCCTTGGAGTTTTGTGTTTTTTTTAACAAACAAGGAAAATAATAGAAACTGCCAATGTAGCTGTAATTCCATGACCTAGAAGTAACTTGCTTCCTGAACCCTCCTTCCTTTGAGTGAGCACACTATAACCAAATTTTCATTTGATGTTTATTTATCAGCTTTAGTATTACACCAGAGATTACAGTGTCACACCTATTTAATACCTCAGTATACATTACTTAAGAACTATGTACTTGATAAATGCATCCTTATTAAGTCAAATTTATGCTAATACTGTTCTGATTTAGCAGAACACTCACTGAGAATCTGGGAGTATTTCTCAGTTAGGTAACTATGCTATTGCATTATTTAGACAACAACTAAGATCACAAAATACTTCACAAATTGTCTAGATTTAGCATCACAACTACATTTAGTACCACTGTAATGGCTTGTGGTGCGAAGGATAGCAGCCATTGACAGCTGGGGAGAAGAGATTTTGCATGACTGCAGCAACCTTTTGCACTTACCAAATGCACCTTGGTCTCTTTAACATCTATACACAAAGGAGCCAGAGCTTCAATTTTTAAGATATTGGCTGAAAAATGTATGCAGTAAGCTACCTAGAAGTCATTTTATCTGTCTTGAAGATGAAGGGCCTGAGCCATCTTCTGTGGATTTGTACCTCTGGCTAAATGATTTCATACCTGTTGGTTGCCTCACAAAATCAAAGTCATTCTACAAAGCATAGTTTATTCTGATAATATCCTGACCTTCTCTAGGCTCTGAAAAAAGGACACCAGCTAGGATACAGGGGGTGATGTTTGTACTTCCATGTCCTTCTTTAAGCTGCAGGGAGAACCTATAGTATATATGTAGCATGCTATTTTCAAAGTGCTATTCAAATATTAACTAAATTTTCCTCTCAGCCCCACTGTGAGGGGGCTAGATAAATCAGTACTGTTTTACTGATGGGAAGACAGGCTCTTAGAAATAAGACCTTCATTTTCAGAGTTTCAGAGCACACAGAGTTTTCCTTGAGTTCAATCTGAATGGGGAACTTGACACCTCTGAAATTCAACCAGGCCCTAATTGAATTGCCCAAAGTTGGATAAGTAGGCATTAGAATCTGGAATTAAACCAGGATTCTTGATAGTTAAACCAATGGCTAATCCATTAGGCCTCAGGGCCTTCAAGACAATATGCTTAACTGTTCTGTCTCACTTTCCCGATGTATACAATTTAAATAATATTTTGTGCTTATATAATGCTTTTTAAATACAAGGTATGTATATCTGAGAGAACTGCAAGGTAGGTAAATATAATTATGTACATTTTTAAAAAAGGAAAACTGATGTACATACAGAAGATAAGGGGCTTTCCTAAAGTCAGTCAAAAAATTCTATTGATGTGCTTTAGTGCATTTTTTAAGGTCACAGCAAGCCAGTGTCAGAAACAGGGTTGGAAACACTCAGGTGTCCTGAGTCCTAGGTCTTAATAATCAGACCATGCTTTCACTGGGCACTTTGAGAGTGCTTGCAGATATGATATGCAGATTTGGCAAGTCCCAAATCCTTCCAGTCTTATTTTATAGCAGTAGGGTGGAAGGAGAGGGAAACTGAATACCAAATTCTCCCACGCTTGTGCCTTTGGGGTCCCATTCTTTCATTGGTAGTGGTGATGCACACAACCTATTGCAGCCCATGCAATTGGGAGGCATAGGGGTGGCATGGAAGGAGTGACAAAGGTTAAGATGGGAGGAGATGAAGGGAGCACATTAGCTACCAAGTCATGGCATATGATGATTTTCTTGACACTCTACTTTTAAAAGACACGAGGCATGAAACTCTCATCTTTTATTTAAAAACGCTTCTAGCCCTCATAATTGTGAAAAAAGCTTGAAGATCTTAGTAACTAGACCACAAACACTCTGTTTGTTTTTCTAAAGCCTCATGATTTTTAAGCCAATCTCCTGGTGTTTGGGGTCTAACCAAGACTGTGTCCCCTGTAAACGTTTAAGGTGATACCAAACTAGTACTGCTCGGGAATCGGAGGCTTTGGAATGGACCCGTCAGGGAGCCCCACCTCCCATTGGAGTTAACTAGACGTGTGGAGAGAACACGAGGCTCCCCGCCCTCCCTCAGCTCCATTAACCCCGCCCCTCGCCGCTGCGGCTGTCGCTGCAGGTGGCTGGCACTAGGCACAGTCAGCGGAAGAGGCTCGTGCCAGGCCCCGCCCCAGCCGTCACTGAGGTGCGCCCGGATCTCGTTTAGGCGTTCACCTGTGGGCGGATGGATACGTGAGATGGTTGACACTCCACCCCTAATTTAAACATAGTGGATGATCTTTTTGATCTCAGTTAAATCGCAGATCTTGCAAGCGCCTCGGGAATCCCACCAGGCCATTTCGTGGTGAAGAGGACCCTGGACTATAGTGTTCCAGGCTGGGGATTATTTTCTTATGCTGTGCTGGACGCGTTACTTGGAAAGGAGGGCTTGAAGGCGGATGTAGCTGCAAGTAGTTCCGGTTGAGGAAGTCTTTCCGCAGCCGGCTGCCGGTAGCTGGTTGCGTGAGGGTCGGAGCGCAGCGCAGCGCTGCCGGTCCCTGCTGTGCGAGCCGCCGCCATGTCGACCCGCTCGTGCCGGGAGAAGGCGCAGAAGCAGAACGAGCAGCACCAGGCCATCCTGGCCAAGCTGCTGCGGGAGGAGGACAACAAGTACTGCGCCGACTGCGAGGCCAAGGGTACGGCCGGGCGGGGAGGGGACGAGGGTGTTGGCAGTGCCCGAGCGGGGTCGCGGGCTCCGGGGTGATGTGGCCCCGGGACCCCGGCGCGGGCTCCGCGGGCGGGGAAGGCGGTCGGTGGAGCGAGGGTCCGGGTGGGAGTGGGCCGGGGTGGTTCCTTGCGGGGGAGGGAGGCCGGGCTGGGGGCCCCGGCCAGAAGGCAGCGGAAGGGCAGCTCTGTTGGGCGGCGGCCGGTAGAACAGAGCACCCCCTAGGGTAGCTGACTTGTTGGGAGGCGTGTATGGGGCAGGTCTCGTTGTCGGCCACTTCCCAGGGCCCGAAGGAGAGTCCGGGATGGCGAGCGGGCTTTGCTCTGGGAGGGCCGAGTGGCCGGGGTGTAGGGTGAGGTCGGTGTTAGGTGGTTACCCGTGCTGTGTGCCGCGATCCTGTGAACGCTGCAAACTCTCCTGGGGTGCCTGGGTTGCGGGAGAGCCGGCCAGTATCTGCCCGTGCTAATGACTGAGTTGAAGTTCTTGGGGGGTATGGGCCTACGAGTACACTGGGCTCAAATTGCTTCTTGTAAATAAGCTGCAGTGGGGAAAAGGGCTGGGATTTGAACAGTTACGGCAAAAAACAGTTGGGAGGTTGATGCAAATCGATCATCCCTGCATTTAATTGTAAACTAATTTCTGTTTCCCCATCCACGTGGGATGTAGTTTGATTATTCCAAAATCAGAAGAACGTCCCCAATCTCTGTCCTAGACCTTTCTTGAAGTTTCACTGTTTCCCTTGCTTTTTAATGGACAGAAGTGAATCCTATTTCAATGGGTTGGTAGTTGGTCAGTGCACAGCATCAGGAAGCTACCTCTTTAACATCCGGTACAGACACTGTATTACTTCAGGTGAATGTTGCAACACTAGAGTAAGGTGATATATTTTTTAAAAAATATAATAGCTTAATTACCTAAATGCTGTACATACTGAATATTTAAGGTCTAATGTGCGTAAGACTCATCTTCATTAACAACATATTTTGCAGTATTGGTTTGAATGATGTGATGAGTGAAGTGTAAGGATTATTAGACCATGGTCAGACTTAAAACAGGGAAATTATTTTGTCAAAAAGTGACAGACTGCGTACTTGCCTTTATTTTAAAAAATGTAAAAATATTTATATAGTAGGTAATATAATAAAAGGCATGCAAAAATATATTAATGCATACAATACGCTTTTAGTCATTACCTTGTTTGAACAAGTGAGATAGTGGTCCTTTGTATTAGCTGAATAATCAGCTGCTCCATTGTGACCGCCATAACTATGTTGGTCAGGACAGGGGCCTGACCTGGGCACCTCCAAAGATGAAGCATGAGACTTTACAGTTTGAGCTAGAGGAATAATTTTGATAGCCAGGAGCTCTATCAGGTTTATATCATTTATGGATCAGCCATGGGGTGGGGAGAAATACTTGTCTAGAAAAGCTTAAATAATACAGAGTTTGGTGTGTGCTAAGTATCACATTAAACTGCACAGCACGTAGCACAAAGAAGCCCCAGTCTTGACAGGAAATAGCTTTTATGGAAACATAGAGCTAGTGATAGAAAAGGCCTAAGTCATCTAGTTCTCCTTTCCAATGCATGATTGTTCCCTATTGCATACACCTCTACCCCGATATAACACGAATTCGGATATACTGCTGTATGTAGTGTTCTGTCAGTAATGTTATTTCTTTTTGGCAAGCTATGACCATTTTCTGGCTATTGTCCTTCCCCCTCCCCCCCCGCCCCTTCCAGACCCCTCCTCCCCCGTTTCCAATACATTTTTTTTCTGGCCTCAGGCCTTTGATCAGTCCCCATAAAGCCACATGGGTAGTTTTTGTTTCTTACATTTTTTTCAGAAGAATTGCAGTATGTTTGTGACATTCTGCACGCCATATTTACCATGGTGATGTAATCATGATATGTTTTGTACAAAGTATGCCTTGCAAGGTATAATTCTAAAAGTCTTGATCAGCTAAATGTTAATATCTCATTGGATTGTACTTGCTGTCTTTGTATGTGAAGTTAAGTTTTGCTATGTACGTGTTACTGGAAAATGATGTAAAGACCCACAACTGGCCTTTCAGGTACAAGAGTGAAGAAGCTAGACAATGCTAATGGACCAAAGAAGAGCTTATCCTCCCCTGGGGACTCCTCAGACAGCCTATGGGTAATAGCTGCTATGACTCAGCAAGACATGCAAGGGCATGTGACCAGATCCCATGATACTGAATGCCATTTTTGGTACCTGTACTTTTCCACAAACTGGGCTGGGAACTTGGCTTGGAACAAAGGGGTTCCCGCCATATGGAAAAACTATATAAGCGGGATGTGACCTCATGACTAGGACTCGCTTCCCTATAAGACAACACCTGGAAACACTGGAGAAACAAAGACTAAACTAGGGAAGAGGGGTTCCTGCGGGAAAGAAGAAAGCCCGACCTGTGTAAAGAGGCTAAAACCTGCTTGTATCATCAGTCAGAGTGAGATATTGCTGTTTCAAATCCTATCCCGTTTGTATGAGACTTAGATTGCAATTTTGTTTGTTTGCTAGGTAATCTACTTTGATCTGTTTGCTGTCACTTAAAATCTTCCTTTCTGTAGTTAATAAACTTGTTTTGTGTTTTATCTTAACCAGTGTTATTGAGTTAAGTGTTAGGGAATCTTAGCTCTGTTAACAAAGGCTTGTGCATATCTCCCCTACATCAAGGGGGAAAGCAGACTATTTAATGAGCTTGCACCGTACAGACCCCTGTGCAGTGCAAGATGGTATAATTCTGCGTATATACTCCACTAGCAGTGCAAGGCTGCGGAGCTGGGAAATTGGCTGGTACCTTTATTGTTGGTCCATGAGTGGCTTAGGTAAAGCACTCAGGTGACTTGGTTGGATGTGTGGCACCACCTGCTGTTGTGTTGCGTGATAACAGGCCTGGGGAGGCTGGCTAGGTCTCATCATCAGAGTAGTGTGAGAGAGATCAACCCAGCTGAATTGTTAGTGGGCACAGCGGTTCAAACAGATCCCAGACTGCACCTTGGGGGTACAACCATCTCCATGTTGTGCTTGTTAGTATTCACTGTCTCCTTCACACTTGTGGATTTTAATGCTTAGCACCTAAATGACTCTTACATTTTCTAAACTCTGGGTAAATTAATCTGTCTGATAACTACCATAATGCAGATTTCTTAGAGCTCCAGAATTTGATTACTTGAAATCTTATACCTTTGTACTTTGACTTGGTCTTCATCAAGCACTGCTCTCTCTAATCTCTGCTGAGTTCCTCTTCTTCAATAATCATCTTGTCTATTTCAGTTACCTATCATACCACCACCATGCCCTTTCACTTAGCCCCAGTCCATGGAGGGACTGGGGGCAGGGATAGCTCAGTGGTTTGAGCATTGCCCTGCTAAACCCAGGGTTTAGTTCAATCCTTGAGGGGGGCCATTTAGGGAACTGGGGTAAAAATCTGTCTGGGGATTGGTCCTGCCTTGAGCAGGGGGTTGGACTAGATGACCTCCTGAAGTCCCTTCCAACCCTGATATTCTATGACCTTTCATCTGCTCTCGGTTCTCTTCTCTTCCATTAATAGGGCTGGTGATTCTATCTTTGCTTTGCTCTCTTCCCCCCCCTCCCTCCCAAACTCTTTGGTGCCTATTTTCCATTGCAAGGTCCATGCTGCCAACCTGCAGCCCTGATGCACCCTTAATATCTGTTTCCTTCTCTCCTGCTCTTGCAGTGCACAGTATGTCTCACAGAAATCCCATGACCAGGCTGACGTTCTCCACTACAAATTTATTCTCTCCTGTTTCAGTTCTGCCATCTTCCTAGTTAAATAGCTCCGGGTCTCAAGTTAAATGAATCCCATACTTGCAATCCTGGTACTGCATCACCACCTTGAGCTCACTTGACCTCTCTCTCTGTGCACAGAAGCTTGCAGATTTCTTCCAAGAGAAAACTGAACCAATACAAGATGATCTTCTCCCTCGGCTTGGCTTGCCTTCTCTTCCCTTCCCTCCTACAACTTTCTTCTCCTTGTCACAGATGGAGAACTTTCTAATGTATTCGCTTCCTCTAATCCTTCCCCTAGCCCCTATGACCCCGTCCCAGTGGAACCCTGTTTATCCGATCTAATTAGGCTAGATCGGATAATCAGGAGAATTGCCAAAGAGCTTTCTATCCCTTATTTCAAGATGATGGCTTCAGCCCTGGGTGGCTGGTGGTTTGGGTTAATGTGGAGAGCTGGATAATGGAGGCTCAGATAAACGGGGTTCTACTGTATATCAGTAAAATGTGTTCAACTGATATATATATATATATATATATTGTGGCTAGGGAAATTAAAGTTCAGCATTCAATTTCAATGGCAAAAAAATGCAGATTTTTTTTCCAGAGAATTTAGTTTTTTTAATAATGGGGGAAGGGAGGAAATTATCAGCAAGGATCCTAGTTATCATTGGTGTACAACATCTGTCTTTTAGTCGTTGTTATAAAGAGAAAAAATCTAGCATTTCCTCCTGAAGTAACTCAGCTCATTATGAATTCTGGTGGAGGAGGTTCAGGAACCATCCCACAAACTTAGATTGTGAAATATCAACCAGTTTATTTGGCAGAAGTATCCTCCCTTTGAATGAGGCTGTTACAGATCCAGCAAAAGTAATTAGGCAGTCCCTGGCTGCAGCAGCTTCCACCTCTTTCAAGGTGGACAAGACATACCAGGTTCTGTCAAGGGGACTGAATTTTTATACATATCCAGTGCCATCATCATTAGTGACCGCGGTTAATGAGAAGTCTCATCAACAAAATAAGATTACACCAAAAGAACATGAAAAGATGAGACTGGATTTAGTTAGCTGTAAGTCTTATTCATTTGCAGTGTACAATGGGAAATTATCAGGCTCTCATGGCCAGATATGTTTGTTTTGATCTATTAAAAAAAATTGAAGCATTCATGGACCCTATGGTTGTCAAGTGATTAAAAAAATTAATTGCGATTAAACAGCAATAGAATACCTTTTTTTGGATGTTTACTACATTTTTGAATATATTAATTTCAATTACAACACAGAATCAAAGTGTACAGACCAGGGTAGACTTTGCACATTCACTACACCAGTGGTTCTCAAAGATGGTCCGCTGCTTGTTCAGGGAAAGCCCCTACCGGGCCAGTTTGTTTACCTGCCGCGTCCGCGGGTTCGGCCGATGGCGGCTCCCACTGGCCGCGATTTGCTGCTTCAGACCAAAGGGGGCTGCGGGAAGGGCGGCCAGTGCATCCCTCGGCCTGTGCCGCTTCCCGCAGCCCCCATTGGCCTGAAGCGGCGAACCGCAGCCAGTGGGAGCCACGATCGGCCGAACCTGCGGTCGTGGCAGGTAAACAAACCAGCCCAGCAGGGGCTTTCCCTGAACAAGCAGCGGACCAGCTTTGAGAACCACTGCACTACACTACCTGCATGCCCCAGCTGTGATCTGACTGGAACTTCTGCTATAGGTAGTGAAGGTAGTTTAGCGTACGTGGTATATGCAGTTTTCGGCTTTTCAGCTGAATCTGCAAAGCATGTTGGTGAGTTTGTGATTGGAGCTGGAACTAGGGTGACCAGACAGTAATGAAAAATCGGGATGGGGGGGGGGGGGGTAATAGGAGCCTATATAAGAAAAAAGCCCCAAATATCAGGACATCTAGTCACCCTAGCTGTAACTCAAGTCTACCATACACTCTATATAGGAGCCACTAACTATTAATTAAATGTGAACAACTTTTAATGCCTTTTGAGCTTGGTTAGAGTGAAACTGGTGACATACAGGTGAAAAGCTTATTAGCAATGCACTGATGCATCCAGTCCTCCAATATGGCATTCACCATAGAGTTCTGAAAGAACTCAAATGTGAAATTGCGGAACTATTAACTAAGATTTGTAACCTGTCCTTTAAATTGGCTTCTGTACCCAATGACTGGAAGTTAGCTAATGTAACGCCATTATTTTAAAAAGGGCTCTAGAGGTGATCCTAGCAATTACGGACCGGTAAGTCTAATGTCGGTGCCAGGCAAATTAGTTGAAACAATAGTTAAGAATAAAATTGTCAGACACATAGAAAAACATAAACTGTTGAGCAATAGTCAACATGGTTTCTGTAAAGGGAAATCATGTCTTACTAATCTATTAGAGAGTTCTTTGAAGGCGTCAACAAACATGTGGACAAGGGGGATCCAGTGGACATAGTATACTTAGATTTCCAGAAAGCCTTTGATAAGGTCCCTCACCAAAGGCTCTTATGTAAACTAACTTGTCATGGGATAAAAGGGAAGGTCTTTTCATGGATTGAGAACTGGTTAAAAGACAGGGAACAAAGGATAGGAATTAATGGAAAATTCTCAAAATGGAGCGGGTTAACTAGTGGTGTTCCCCAAGGGTCAGTGCTCGGACCAATCCTATTCAACTTATTCATAAAATGATCTGGAGAAAGGGGTAAACAGTGAGGTGGCAAAGTTTGCAGATGATACTAAACTGCTCAAGATAGTTAAGACCAAAGCAGACTGATGAATTTCAAAAAGATCTCACAAAACTAAGTGATTGTGCCACAAAATGAAATTTAATGTGGATAAATGTAAAGTAATGCACATTGGAAAAAATAACCCCAACTATACATACAATATGATGGGAGCTAATTTAGCTACAACAAGGCAGGAAAAAGATCTTGGAGTCATCGGGGATAGTTCTCTGAAGATGTTCGCGCAGTGTGCAGAGGCAGTCAAAAAAGCAAACAGGATGTTGGGGATCATTAAAAAGGGGATAGAGAATAAGACTGAGAATATATTATTGCCCTTATATAAATCGATGGTATGCCCACATCTTGAATACTGCATACAGATGTGGTGGTCTCATCTAAAAAAAATATACTGGCACTAGAAAAGGTTCAGAAAAGGGCAACTAAAATGATTAGGGGTTTGGAACGGGTCCCATATGAGGAGAAATTAAAGAGGCTAGGACTCTTCAGCTTAGAAAAAAGGAGACTAAGGGGGGATATGATAGAGGTATATAAAATCATGAGTGATGTGGAGAAAGTGGATAAGGAAAAGTTATTTACTTATTCCCATAATACAAGAACTAGGGGTCACCAAATGAAATTAATAGGCAGCAGGTTTAAAACAAATAAAAGGAAGTTCTTCTTCACGCAGCGCACAGTCAACTTGTGGAACTCCTTACCTGAGGAGGTTGTGAAGGCTAGGACTATAACAGCGTTTAAAAGAGAACTGGATAAATTCATAGTGGTTAAGTCCATTAATGGCTATTAGCCAGGATGGGTAAGGAATGGTGTCCCTAGCCTCAGTTTGTTAGAGAATGGAGATGGATGGCAGGAGAGAGATCACTTAATCATTGCCTGTTGATCCACTCCCTCTGGGGCACCTGGCATTGGCCACTGTCGGTAGACAGGATACTGGGCTAGATGGACCTTTGGTCTGACCCAGTACGGCCATTCTTATGTTCTTTATGTTCTTATGTGCTAATTATACCTTCAAGATTGAGGCTTGTTTTCTGGGAAGACAAGTTTACTTACCGTATATACTCGTTCATAAGCTGAATATTTTTGGTAAAAAGGTGATGCATCAAAGAGCGTGGGTCAGCTTATAAACGGATCTACACCAAAATTTGATGATTTAAACTCTATGGAATCATTTAATTGAATATCTAATACATTGTCGCACCACTTCCCGCAGCTTCCATTGGCTGGGAACGGCAGACTGCGGCCACAGGGAGATGAGGGGCTCCATGCTGACAGACGCTCCGAGTAAACAAAACATCCTGCTAGTGGCTTACCCTGACGGGCCAGGAGTGGAAGTTTGCCAACCCCTAAAATATAGGGTCTGCTTATGAAAGGGTCATAGAATTTTTGCTATTTTTACCTATCCATCTTGGGGGGGGGGTGGTCAGGCTAATGAACGAGTATATATGGTAATCAAGTTCTTACATTTATGGAGATTCTACAGCTATGATCTTCTACACAATACTCGTGTGGGCAAAATCTCCCAAACAATGGTCTTCTCCTTCAAACACACTTTCAGTGCCTCACCTATTCCTGAAGGGACAGCTCCCACTAGTCAAAATGAAAATACTAAAAATACGAAATAAAATCAAACAGTGCAACATCTAAATTCATTTCTGAATACAATATTTTGCAATATAAAATTTCATCAAATACATTAATTTGAGGATCCTCCCACCAGCTCAAAAAGTTGTATCTCTGCTGACTCCTGAGGTTGGGTGGAAGAATCAGGACATTAACATCTATGAAACTTCTTCCATTTCAGCAGTAGAAGTAATTGGTGGTAAAAGCAAGCTTTTATTCTGTATGGGGACAAGCCTGTAGAGGGGGCACAGCACACGCTTGGCCAGTGAATTACACAACCGTTTGTGAGACTGCACTAGAATGTTGGGTATTGTGATTTCTGGATTTTATTCCTGGTTCTGGGAGCAGAGGTTGGTCAAATGGATAGGTGGTGCACTACCAAGCACATAATTTGGTATATTCCTTCTGAAAGGCAGTGTGTCTAGTCAAATAGATGACACTTGGGTAAGTCTAGATATTGGGGGTTTTATTCTGAGCTTATCCTTAAGTGATCTTTTGTAACTTATCAGTCTCCTAATGTACAGATAAGTAGTTCCCCAAAGGTAAGGGTATTAAGCCTTTGTTAATAATAAGAGTCCTGAAGTGCAGAGGAAGATTAACAGCTGTCATTGTAAGAGCTGGGACTTGAAGGCTTGTGCTTTCCTGGTTTGCAGTTCAGTGTAGCTTCCCCTAAGCTGCACAATGTGCATGTGTGTTCACTTACAGTTCTGGATTCAAAATTATGTTTAACGGGTTAAAATTGAGTACATAGCCTTAATATAAAAGTACAGTAACTCCTCACTTAAAGTCATCCCGTTGCTTCGATGTTAAGTTGCTGATCAATTAGGGAACATGCTCGTTTAAAGTTGTGAAATACTCCCTTCTAACGTTGTTTGGCAGCTGCCTGCTTTGTCCACTGCTTGCAGGAAGAGCAGCCCGTTGCAGCTAGCTGGTGGGTGGTTGGAACCAGGGTGGACCAGCAGCCCCCCTATCAGCTCCCCTAAGTTCCCTGTGCAGCAGCTGCTTACAGTTCAGCTGTCTCCTTCCCCCCACTGCCATGTGCTGCTCCTGCCCTCTGCCTTGGAGCTGCTCCCAGAGACTCCTGCTTGCTGTACGGGGGGAGGGGGAAGAGGAGGGCTAATGTCAGGGTATCTCCCCCTCCCCCCTGTTCCTGCACCCCGCTTACCCCATCTTCCATAGAGTGTGTGTGTGTGTGGGGGGAAGACACACTAAGGAGGGAGCTTCTAGGCAGTAGCTACTGTCTCAGGAGATCTCAGCAAGCTGATTTAATTAACAGGGCAGTGTACTTAAGCCTGGGGTCAGCTACTTAAAGGGGAAATGTGCATTTTTTCTCTCATACACAGGGTGTCTCTCTCTGTCTGCCCTCCCTCCTTTCCTGCTGCCTCTGTGGGCTGGTCCCCACTTAGTCCGGACTTCGGACTAAGGTACTTCGAATTCAGCTACGTTAATAACGTAGCTGAATTCGAAGTACCTTAGTCCGGACTTACCGCGGTCCAGACGCGGCCGGAAGTCTCCCCCCGTCGACGCCGCGTACTCCTCTCGGCGAGCTGGAGTACCGGCGCCGACTGTGAGCACTTCCGGGATCGATCCCAGAACATCGATGGCGTGCCGCCGGACCAGCCGGTAAGTGAAGACTAGGCCTTAGTGTGAGAGTTAACCCTTGAGGGCTCAGTCAATTGCTAGTTCATTTAGCAGTGAGGCATTCCCTGGAAAATATCCCACCTCTAACTCCTCAACCAAGTTTCACAATCATCATCATTGTGTACCAGTATTAAATTGTTTGTTTAAAACTTATTGTGTGTGTGTGTATGTATATAATATTAGTCTTTTGTCTGGTGAAAAAAAATTTCACTGGAACCTAACCCCCCCATTTACATTAATTCTTTTGGGGAAATTGGATTTGCTTAACGTTGTTTCGCTTAAAGTCGCATTTTTCAGGAACATAACTACGTTTAGTGAGGAGTTACTGTAAAACCATTAGAGATGTGGTAGCTATCTCAAAAACAAACATGACAAGCCAGGAAATTCAGTGGGAAGGTTACACTTTGAAGAAATCTAAATAAGTTAAGGTGTGGAAATGCACAGTGATGGCTCCCAGACAACCATAATTCTGTTTTAAATTAATGGAGATATCCTATCTCCTAGAACTGGAAGGGACCTTGAAAGGTCATTGAGTCCAGCCCCCTGCCTTTATTAGCAGGACCAAGTATTGATTTTTCCCCAGATCCCTAAGTAGCCCTCCTCAAGGATTGAACTCTCAACCCTGGGTTTAGTGGGTTGGCAGTTTCTTGGAAAAACTAGTTTAGGATAGGGTGCTGGTAAATATTGTCTTAAACTGGGAAAATCAAAATCATTTTTAGAATATATTAATGCTAAATATTTTTCAATACTTTTCATTTTTATACTAATTTTGCAGTGATATGGCCTGCTTAACTTTTAATTGAAATAAAATTTTAAAAAGCCTGAACTTAAAGCTGTATGCTAATGCTTTGGCTGCCTCAAACAGAAACTGAAACTTCTGAATCTGGGAATTCCCTTCCTTTGTTTAGCAAATAAAATTACATGTTTTCTAAGCAAGGGGAATTCCCAGATTCAGAAATTTCAGTTGCGATTTTAGGTAAACTGCCTAACTGTCCAGTCCAGTACTCTGTTGATATGGCTGTGTGGGGAGTGCAACTGCTGCAACTGAACTCAGTGAGTAGAGGGACTAAAGTCAAAATATTTCTAAATGAACAAAGAAGGAAGACCACTTGACCCAATTCATGGCTGGCTTTTTTTTTTTTTTTTTTTAAAGAAAGTTAATGAAGACAACAAAGGGTCTTAAATGCAGAAATTGCAAAGAACAAGTGAATGGAAAGGTAGACCAAATGAGGTCCTTTCTATGGGAAGGTTTTAGCAGTATAGCTATGGCTTGAATGATGTGAAACTCCGAGTCCTACAAAAAGTGGAAGTTAGGTCAAATAATGAAGGATGAACAATAACACAAGCATGTAGGGACAAAATTAGAAAGGCCAAGGCACAAAATGAGATTAAACTAGCTAGAGACATAAAGGATAACAAGAAAACACTGTACAAATACATGAAGCAAGAGGAAGACCAAGCACAGGGTAGACCCATTACTCATTGAGGAGGGGAAAGACAATAACAGAAAATGTGAAAATGGCAGAAGTGCTAAATTACTTCTTTGTTTTTTTACTAAAAAGGTCAGTAGTGATCAGATGTTCAACATAGTGAACATCAGTGAAAATAAGAGAGGCTCTGAGGCTAAAATAGGGAGAGAACAAATTAAAATTACTTAGACAAGTTAGATGTCTTTAAGTTAGCAAAGTCTGATGAAATATATCCTACAATATTCAAGAAGATGACTGAGAATATATCTGAGTCATTAGCGATTGTCTTTGAAAACTCATGGAATACAGGAGAGATTTCAGAGGATTGGAAAGGGATTGGCAAATATAGTGCCTAAGGACAACCTGGGAATTAAAGACCAGTCTTCTTAACTTGAGTACCTGGAGAGATAATGGAGCAAATAATTAAGCAATTAATTTGCAAACACCAAGAAGATAACGCTGACTGTTACTTATTACTAGGGCCCTACCAAATTCATGGTCCATTTTGGTCAATTTCAGTCATAGGATTTTAAAAATCGTAAATTTCATGATTTCAGCTATTTAAATCTGAAATTTCACAGTGTTGTAACTGTATGGGTCCTGACCCAAAAAGGAGTTGTGAGGGGGTTGCAAGGTTATTGTAGGGTGGGATTTGTGGTACTGCTACCCTTACTTCTGCGCTGCTGCTGCTGGTGGCAATGCTGCCTCCCAGTTTGAGAAACGCTGGTCTTCTCTGTGAAATCTGTCGTTTTAGGTAAATGCACACAAATTTCACGTGGGGGGAGACCACATTTCACGGTCCATGATGCATTTGGTAGGGCCCTACTTATTACCTTATCTCAGGATTATGAGTGATCATGAGACAGAACTGGGAGATAGTGATCTGTATAATTAATAATCGAGATTTACCAAGAAGCAAAGAACTTTATCAGTCAGTTGCAACCAGTTGCTATGGCACTTGACACACTCCAAAGGGACATATTTACAATTGCTGTTTGTGCAAAGTATGGTTTTATCAGTAGATCCATGAAGATCTTGCACCCCACAGTGCAAAAGTACAAAAGAGATTTAATGAGACAATTACTCCTCTACACATGTTGACCAACCTCCTTCATCCAAAATACTCAGGAAAAAATGGTCATCTGAACAAGAAATTGTAAGGCAGTGGTTGCTCAGCAAAAATCTAGATTTTTCTGCTGTGTTCAGGGCCGGCACCAGCGCAGCAAGCAGGTGCCTGGGATGGCCTATGGAAAGGGGCAGCAAGTAGGAGGAAAGGACCTGCGGCCGAATTGCTACTGAAGAATGAAGGGGCGGCGGTAGCTGTCACCGACCATGGCTTTTTTTTTTTTTTTTTTTTTTTGCTGCTTGGGGCGGCAAAAATGCTGGAGCTGGCCCTGGCTGTACACCTCTACCCCGATATAACACTGTCCTCGGGAGCCAAAAAATCTTACCGCGTTATATGTGAAACTGCGCTAAATCAAACTTGCTTGATCCGCCGGAGCGCGCAGCCCCGCCCCCTCAGAGTGCTGTTTTACCATGTTATATCTGAATTCGTGTTATATCAGGTTGTGTTATATCGGGGTAGAGGTGTATTTACTTGCATTTAAAGTAGAAGGAACTCTAAATCCAATATTTCATTGCGAAGGAAAAAGTTTCCCATGTAACAGGTGGAAAAATCCGAAGAATGTTGATATTCCATCTGGCTTCATAGAACTGTTGGTGCAATTGCACCAATGGCTAGCAAGTTCAGCAAGCATAGACTGAATCTTTTCAAACTTTGGATACATTCACTCAGTACAAGAATAGGCTTGGTCTATCCACTGCATGAAAGTTGGTTTTCTGCTACAGAAGACTGTGGTCAGTTGGACCTGCATTGGTAGTCTGCAACTCTGTATGCTTCTGATTGCTTAATGTGTCAAGCCTACAGCTCTGCATTTTTGTCATTTTAAATCAATGATAAATAAATAAATAAATGACTTTTGTTTTATATAATATTGAAATGAGTCATGATTAAGGCCAAACCTAATTCATGATATTGTGGAAATTACGGCCCCCACAGTATTAGGCTTTCACATTTTGTCAGCTGTGCGGGGCTGACAGCGGGAGCCCTAGTGGCCGGGGTTCCGCTGTCAGCTCTGTGCATGTTAGGGCTCCCACTGTCAGCCCAGCCATTAATGACTGAAATATAGTTGCAGCCAAATGTCTGGTTATCTTCTCCCCCCTTCTCCCCCCCCCCCCCAAAATAGAAAGCATAACATAATACTTGAGTGTTTATATTGTTCCAGCAAATTTTTCTTAAATAAGTCTTCTCTGGCTTTCCAAATGACCACAGTTAATAAAGGTCCATTATTACTTTTGTGTTTTTCTATGTCTTGTTCACAACTCAGCTGCAGTTCTTTGACAAACATCCCGTGATTCAAGTAGGGCCTTAGGATATACAACTTTCTTGAAGAAAATACTGAATCAAAATGCATACAGACATTGATGGTCAGTATTATAATTACATATATTAGTATTACATCCACTGCAGTTTTACTTTTTATTTGTACAGTCCTACGTTAATCTCTGAATCTACTGCCCTATGTATCTACAATTTGAATATATAACTAAAACTAAATATAATGTGGTGTGCATTAATTAAACAGTTTTTAAAATAGAGAATGCCTTAAACTTGGACTAACTAGTTTTTCTTTGATTAATGATTTTACCTGGTAAAACCACCTCTGGTACATACCATGCTATCCTTGGATGTCATAAAATACTTAAGTATTAGTTCAGAATTGTTCCAGATTAGACTCCAAAGTCATCAGGTTTTCTCTGTCATGGTGTCACCATCATTCTCTTTTGGAACAATAGGAAAAAACGGCTGGTTTTGAAATAGGGCAGCTTTGCTAAAAGCAGTCTGTAGCTTCGCTGTCATTGAGAATAGGAGATGACAACCACTTTGAAAGAGAGCAGTCTTGTAATTTTGTGTAGAAGAATATTCAGCTTCAGCTGAAGAAACATTCAGTTACAACAGCAATGAAGAATAACAGTATAAAAATATTCCTTTTTAAAAAAAATCTTCCAATGAGGCCAATGCATGAAATTTCAATGAATGTTAACTATATAAACAGTTCGAAGTATCTGCATTAAGATAATTTGGGTCAAAAAAAAGGTGATATAGGATGCTAGATTTCTTACAGGATCCATTTTTAACTTTTTTTTTTTTTTTAATTCAAACTAACAGACTTACTCTGAATACAGAGTGAATTTTCTAATAATTTGCTAAGTACTGTAGCTTTAGAAACATCTCAACTTTATATGTAACAATGTTTGTATCCTACAAAATGGTTTAATTCCTGTTTTAAATGCAAAACTCAATTCAACTTTAACTGTATAACTGTGATTGGTGCTTGTGTAATATATGCATAACGCTTTCCTGAAAGTGTGGTAATGCGTGACCAGGCTGCCAAATGTCATGTAAGATGTGGTGCTTTTGCAGGTTTCGGCCAATTGGGCTGCCTGGGTAGAGACTGGTAGAGAGCTCCCTCTGCTCTGTTTAGGGGACTTGAACAGTGTTGTGGGGTTTGGCTGGATTGGCAGCAAAAAAACACTTCTTGGTTTTTAGTCACTGTGGGGAGGAGTGGCAGCCATTCCCCCAGCATCTTAGTGCAGGGGGAGGGTTTGGCTCTGCTCATCTCGGCTCACCTTTTTTCCCATAACCCTGTACGAAACTATACCCTGCAACATTTTAAGTTTTTGGATATTTGGTGTAGTGTGTGGGTTGAAAGAAGGTATTTTGGTAAAGAATGTGATGGAAGGTGGAATTCTCTTCAGGAGGACAAAGTTAGGGTTGTTTGGGCATTGGCTGTGGTAGCAATAAGATATGCCTGAGGATGGAGGAAAAGGTGTATACTCTTGAGCCACCTAGCTTTTCATTTCCTTGCTGTTGTTGGTTTGTGTCATGTTGATTATGTGTTGCAATCCTGATTGATTCACAACTAAATTTTGTACACTAGATGGGGTGGACATATAGAAGTGCAGCTGTTGACTGAAGATTTGATCAGTCAGCAGCTGCTTATGTAACTTTCCTTTCATGCTCAGCTGCACAGAAGACCTTTTCATAGTAGGGTAAAATCTAACAGAAAAATGTAGCTTCTGACAGATTGTGTGTGCTTGGACCATGATGCTTGTGCGCACTGAGCATAATGTTTATACATTGGCAACTCTTGGTGAAAATCTGCATATCAATACTTTTTTTTTTTTTTTCAAGTATGAATTTAGTTTACAGGAGCAGGGTTTACTTGACAGCCCTAGTAAATGAAGTTCTCTGTTTACAGAATGGTAGCAGGGCAGACCTCCATAAGAACTTAAGTAGTCATGGGATAAGAGAGAAGGTCCTTTCATGGATCAGTAAATGGTTAAAAAATAGGAAATAAAGGGTAGGCATAAGGTCAGTTTTCAGAATGTAAAGTGGTAAATAGGGTACCCCAAGGATCCATACTGGGATGTGTAATGTTCATCATATTCAAATAATCTGGAAAAACAGGGTAAACAGTGAGGTGGCAGAGTTTGTGGATGATACTACATTACTCGGATACTTAAGTCCAAAGCTAACTGAAGAGTTACAAAGGAATCTCACTACACCTGGTGACTGGGCAACAAAATGGCAGATGAATTTCAGTGCTGGTAAGTGCAAAGTGCAAAGCACATTGGAAAACATAATCCCAACTATACCTACAGATGATGGGCTCTAAATTAGCTGTTACTACTTGTATAAGATCTTGGAGTCGTAGATAGTTTTGTGAATACATGTGCCCCATGAGCCGTGTCAGTCAAAAACACTAACAGTGTTAGGAACCACTAGGAAAGGGATAGATAACAGGACAGAAAATATCATAATGTCACTATATAAATTCATGGTACAACCACATCTTGAATACTGCATGTGGTTCTGGTTGCCTCATCTCAAGAAAGATATTAGAATTGGAATAAGTAGAGAAGGGCAACAAAAATGATTAGGGGGATAGTTTCTGTAGGGAAGAGAGATTAAAAAGGGTAGGTCTGTTCAGCTTGGAAAACAGATGACTGAGGGAGGAAGATATGTTGTTAGAAGCGGAGAAAGTGAATACAGAAGTGTTGTGTACCCCTTTTTCTCATAAGACAAGAACTAGAGGTCACCCAATCAAATTAATAGGCAGCAGGCTTAAAACAAAAGGAAGTATTACTTTACAGAACACACACAGTGAACCTCTGGAACTCATTACCAGGAGATGTTGTGAAGGCCAAAAGTATAACTGGGTTTAAAAAAGAATTAGGTAAGTTCATGGAGGATAGGTCTATCAATGGCTATTGGTCAAGATGGTTAGGGATGTGACCCCATACTCCAGGCATCCCTAAACCTCTGATCTCCAAAAGCTTGGAGTGGGCTACAGGGGATGGATCGCTTGCTAATTGCCCTGTACTCTTCATTCCCTCTGAAATGACTGGAACTGTCCACTGTTGGAAGACAGGATCTCTGTGCTATATGGTCCATTGGTCTGACTCAGTAGGGCCAACCCTACCCCTATGTTTTGCATCAAATCTACTCAGGATGCTGAATTGTACAGTTGGTTTGTTTTTAAGATATTGGTTAATGATGAGTGGCTTGACTACATTTATGAAGAGAACTCAAAGTACACTAGAAAAAAATTCAGCAGCATAAAAAATCATGTGTGGCACTTCAGTGGAAGACCCCCATCTAGTTTTAGAGACAAACCAGGCATGTATGCCCCTTTAAATTCATTTTGTAATTTAGCCTCAACTATGGAGCCACAACCAGTCATCTCTCTAATCCAATATACTAAGTAAAACAGGAAAATATTACTGGTGATTGAACATATTGTAGTTAGGTTTCATAGGCAAGTTCTTTGATTGGTAACTTTAATTGCAACTGTGACTCTGCTTGCTCAATTTAACTTTAGATGTTCACTACCTCAAAGCGGTAGGACAGCTCTAATCTTCGTTTGTGATGGACATAATTGCTTTTTCTTTCCTTGGCTTCTTAAATTTGTATAACTAAACTCCTCTAGAATGTGAAATAGCATCTCTCTCTTTCAAAACTGATGTTTTGATTCTGATTCAATGGCACTCGCTAGGTATTTGAGTTTGCTTTTATTTCAGTCTTTGGCGAAAAGTGTCATGGGGGTGGAAGGGCAGACTATCCCTGCAAGTGGTTCATTCTTTGCTATCTCCCTTACAGCTCTCACCCAGTTTTCAGGTGAAGCTAAACTCTGTGCCAGAGTGGACCCTTGTTTGTGTGTTTGTTGCAGCAATGGCAACACTGATATAGCTGCATCTCTGTTCCAGCAAATGTCTTTGGGCTCTTTGGGGTAGGGATCTTGGGTTTTTTTATGTCTCTTGAAGCTCATGGACAGCTTTTGCCACTATACAAATAACATTAAATGATGGAAAAAACTGTAGTCTGTTGTATTATTTCTGAATTCATGCAGTCTGAATCAGTAAGGGAGGCTTGTTTTAAACTGTTCTTAGTTTAGCTTCACTGATTTGACACCTTATGCTGACTCTTGGTTAACTAGCATTTTTTGAGATGGCACTGTTGTTTCAAACTCCAGACCAAAATCCTAGCTTAAAATTTGGGTGACCAGATGTCCCAATTTTATAGGGACAGTCCTGATATTTGGGGCTTTTTCTTATATAGCTCCTATTTACCCCCCCCTCCCCCCAAATCCCGATTTTTCACACTTGCTATCTGGTCACCCTAGCTTAAAGTGTCTTCTGGTAACAAAAAGCAGATAGTGCAGGTCCTAGATGATTTTACTATTTGAAATGCCAATATGTAGCAGTCTTCCCTGGTCTCTGGAGGATGTTTTTGTCTTTTTGAAATTGGTGCATTCTCTAGTGGCTCTTTTATTCTCTTATGTCTTGTAAGGGGAATAAAACTTAGGTAACATATCACCTCAGATGGCGAAATCAAAATTGATGTGGAAATGGTGTGGAATAAGAACCTAGGCAGAATACAAATAATCTTTAGTAATCAGTAGTTTGTTCAGTGGATCAGGCAGTATGTAGTCCTGCCAAGACTACCAACAGTTTCTCAAGAAGGCAAAGATTCAAGGTCTCTTGGATGCTTTTCTCTGGATGATTACTTCTCTTTCCTTTGATGGCTTAGGTCCTTTACAAGTATTATCTATGGAACTTGCAATTCTTGCTTGGGTTCAACAGTTCTGATACTTTCAAGCCTGGCTTTTAAATCTCCTCATTTTCTGCTAGTTGCACTGGATCTTTGGAGAGGTAGATCAATATTACGTTTCTGCCCAGTCTTGCTTGTTAGGCTCTAATGATGGATATTGCGGTTTGTCAGATACATTTTAAGTGAAGGGTGACTTACTGTTGGAAAAAGCACAACTGAAGATCAATAACAGCCTTTGAATACATTTGCTTACTATGACAAGCATGAGAAAACAAGGTAGGATATCCCATTTTCAGACATGGACTAAATGTGCAATATTCTACTCAGTTCATCTTCAGTCTCTTCTTGGAAGCATATGAATGAGTTGAGACCCAACCCTTAGTTACCTATTGTTCTATGTAAGGTAGATGACTGAAAGTCATGATTTAGTTACTACAGAGTCTAACAGACTTGTGGGCTGTTAATTCATCTCCTTCCAAATAGGTACTTGATGCAACATGACCTAATAGAAGTTGAGGGAGGTACTGCAGCTTTTATGTCCATCAGAGTGCAGGTGTAGGATCTCTCACTTTAAAAGTAGTTTTGTCTCTGTCCTTTGTGAATCTTGGGATATGGCTAAATTTGGAGTATTTTGATTATTCGGGTAGCCCTGCAGTACTTCCTACTTCTCACACTAATAGATTAGAAGATTGTCAGCTTGTGTGAATTGAGTATCCATGAACAGCCTTTTGGGTTTGACTGAAAATTTTGTTTGCCATAAAATAATCATCAGTTGGTTCCATATGACTCCAGAGTTAATTCATATAGGTGAGAGAACTCAATCTTGGTTTTCAAAATGGGTTTGCAAATTTGAGATTGAGTTAAGTACAGCTTTTGGCATGATTTAAGTGTTTTGAAGCTGATGCTCATCTTAGCTCCAATCAAGGCAGTATAGCTATTTCATTTATCTTTTTTTGGATAAAGATGTTGGTGTTTCAGAATCTGTATTAATAGTTGCATGAAAGCTGTGGTAATAGCTGTGTATAAAGGCCTGTATCGTTTCAGTGTTTTGGAAGCTGTAGTTTGCTCAGTAATAAATCTACACATCTGAAATGTTTTAAAACTTTCCACCACAGTGGACTTGACATTATTGGTGACTAATTTTCTTTAAGAAAATAGCACACGTTTTACAAGTTTGTTTCAAAATTCTTTACCCTGATCTGTCTGCAGCTTTTGAGGCACTCTCCCATAAGTGATTATTTCATAAAAGCTCTAGCTACCTCACTGCCAAACTTGGCTCACGCACATTTAGATAAGTTATCTATTATGGTAAGATGTTTGCAGAGGGGCTTATGTCCACCACATCAGCCTGCTGTTGTACAGCTACATCTGTCACAATAGATTTATATTTTTAAATTAATCTTAGCTAGTTTTTATTATGTATAAGCATGTTCAATAAGTCAACTATTTGCTTTTCACCCAAAGATTTATAGAGGTTTGCCTGAAATAAGGGATTCAAACCATGATGATTTCCAGGCTGTGTCTGTGAATAATACATTTTCTTTGACTTCTGCAGCAGGGTTGCTTCCAGTTCTGTAAGATAGTTCCTGCCATATACCAAAGCCAGTTGGTTTTCCTCTCTGGGTGAATGGGGGAGGGGGAGAGTTTCTAGACCAAGCTCAGTTGGTGGTTAGGGTCTCAGGGGTTAGGCTAGACCACAGAAGAGTGGTTTAGGGTAGAAAGGCACATCTGCCATCGTGTCATGTCTGGTGTATTGCCATATCTGATGATGTCATCACTGTTGTCTTCTCTGTCAATCACTCTCATCTCCATCAGTTTCATTTTGGCACTTACTATGGGTAAGATACTACTCATTTTGTAGAACAATTCTTGGTCTGGTTGGACCCTACCATGGAGAAAATGGCTCCTAAAAATTTCTTATAAATCAGCCTTGTGGATTATTCTAGCAAATAGAGAACCTTTGCCAAACCAAAAATACTGTGTAGGATTGAAGTTTGGTAGAATGACTGTATAGATTATGGTAGAGGTTTTTAAAATTCTGTGCCATGGCTATTTTATATCAGATATTTTTCTTCACAAATAAACTTGAATCCTAATGGAACAAATTGGTAAATTCGGGGTATCATTGTTCAGCAATAGGCAAATTTCTCATTAACTGGTCTATTAACATTTTAGCAGATGTTAGATGTTCAGATTCTATTAGACTGACCACATCTGCAGGATTAGGTTTATGAATGGAGAGGACAAATTCTGCATTTGAAATTTGGCCAGTTGTGCTTGCTGAGGGAGGCTTTGGGACACTACCTATCAGGTGGGGCTTGGATCCCATTTCCAAGTGAAATGTTAGAGAGATAGTGGATATACTGGTGAAGATAATACCTCTAAGCCAGGGATTTTGAAACTGGGGGTCGCGACCCTGATGGGTCGCAAGGTTATTACATGGGGCAAACCCTGCTTTGCCGCCAGCATTTATAATGATATTAAATCTATTTAAAAGTGTTTTTAATTTATAATGGGGTGGGGGGGGTCGCACTCAGAAGCTTGCTATGTGAAAGGGGTCACCAGTACAAAAGTTTGAGAACCACTGCTCTAAGCATTAGTTTCCTTCAAAAGAGTGATCATTATCCCTTGCTTCAGAAACTCTCTTGACTTATGATCTCTAGTCTCTAATCGGTGAGAGTCAAACCATTATTTTCTCAGGCTGATGATCGTGATGAAATAGTGTAAATCAAGGAAATCTAAGGTCTTCAAATGATGGTCACTCTAGTTTTAGATCTGGGTATGGTTCTTATGTTTTATTGTTCAGTAAGTTATTCTGCCATTTGTCCATTGCTAGAAGATGTTGATGCTGATTAGATCTATCAGCAGTCTGGTTTTAGATGCTAGTGTTGAATAGTTGCATGTCTACCTCAAATGTACTCTGAAGAGTTATTTTGCTATATGTTACTCATGTCCCACAGATGTATAAGGCTATTGGGAGGAAGTCATTGAAGTAGTTTTGTGCTGGGTGCTGCTGATGTATGGATTACATGTAGTGCTCTCATTTTCATCAGACCTAAGTGTCCTTTCTGTTAGTGCTTGGCTGAGATAAAAATTGGGATGAGAGCAGGGTTGCTGAGCCTCTGTCAAGATAAGAAAGGTGATGCTTGTTGGGGTGAAACTCTGGAGCTTCACCCTGTTGCTGTGATTGACATGACTTGTTCCCTTGCATTAGAATTTCACAGTTTTTATGGGTACATTCACTCTGATAAACTTTGGAGTTCAGCTGGTGTTAGAGGAAAGGAACACTTCTGACTGCATATAGAGCTGTGACTAATGTTGTCTGTGGACCTTGTCACAGTCATCCATTGCTTCATGATAGCCACACATTGCCAGATTTCATTACTGGAATACATGCTATCTTGAAAAACCACATGACTTCTGCACCATCTGAAGAATCTAGCCCTGCAAAATGGGGCTGATTGTAGTTAATTTTACATATGCACTTAAAGGAGTAATACCTATATGCCAGGGGTGGGCAAACTTTTTGGGCTGAGGGCCACAGCTGGGTGGGGAAATTGTATGCAGGGCAGGGAGTTGGGGTGTGGGTGGGAGTGCGGGGTGTGGGAGGGGGTGCGGTGTGCAGGAAGAGGCTCAGGGAAGGGGTTGGGGTGCAGGAGGGCTACGGAGTGCAGGAGGGGGCTGAGGGCAGGGGTGCAGACTGCGGGAGGGGGCTCAGGGCATGGGGTTGGGGTGCACAGGCGTGCAGGGTGCAGCAAGGAGCTCAGCACGGAGTTGGGGTGCAGGAGGGGTGCAAGGTGCAGGCAGGGAGCTTACGGCAGGGGGTTGGGGTGCAACGGGGCTCATGGCAGAGCGTTGGGGTGTTGGATGTATGAGGGGGCTCAGGGCAGGGGGTTGGGGTGCAGGAGGGGTTCGGGTTCCAGCCTGGCGCCACTTACCTAAAGCAACTCCGGGGTGGCAGCGGCGCACACCGGGCCAGGGCAGGCTCCCTGCCTGCCTTGTCCCCAGCCCCGCGCCACTCCAGGAAGCGCTGTGGTTCCTGGGGGAGGGGGAGCAGAGGGCTCCGCGTGCGCTGCTCCTGCTGCACCTCCAGGTACCTCCCCTGAAGCGCCCATTGGTTGCGGTTCCCCGTTCCCGGCCAATGGAAACTGCGGGGGGCGGTGCCTGGAGCCAAGGGCAATGCACGGAGCCCTCTACTCCCCTGCCCGGGGGCCGCAGGGACATGGTGCCAGCGCTTCTGAGAGCAGCGCAGGGCCCACAGTGCCGCAGGGGGCAATCCCGTGGGCTGGATCCAAAGCCTTGAGGGGCCGGATTGGGCCCACGGGCCATAGTTTGCCCACCCCGCTATATGCTCTTCTGGGAGCAAAGTGCTTATCCAGCCTTCAAAGCTGGGATGGTTTGGCTCAATTAGACACCTGAAAGTGTTTCTCTTCCTTTGAACTGTTGTGATTGTTAAGATCATTGTCAGTCTGTGTAGAATTTGCAGTCCATAGTGTTTAAGACTAGGGCCTTGGCTACACTTGCAGCTGTACAGTGCTGAGAGTTAAACCTGTCTTCGTACAGCTGAGTAGGGAAAGCGCTGCAGTCTGTCCACACTGACAGCTGCCCAGCGCACTGTCATTGCCGCATTTGCTGCGCCGTTGGGAGTGGTGCATTATGGGCAGCTATCCTACAGAGCACCTCTTCCCATTCTGGCACCGTGGGTTGTGGGAAGTGGGTGCGGGGCATTCTTGGTCCTGTCCCAACGCCCCATGGTACATCACTTCGCATCCCAGAAATCCCTTTGTTTCCGTCCACCTTTGGCGCCAACGGTTTCTGTGTAGTGCGATCTGTCTGCGGGAAATGGAGCCCGAACTGCTGAGGCGTAGGCTGACTTATCTCGTCAGCACGTCACATTTGGCTGTCAAACTATTCCTTAAGATCCAAAGTGACAGTGAGAGTGAGGAGTCCGACGATGCTATTGAGCTGCGTAATGCATGTGACACGAAATTGCTTGTGGCATTCACGGACATGCTCAGCACCGTGGAACGCCGCTTTTGGGCTCGGGAAACAAGCACCGAGTGGTGGGATCACATCGTCATGGAAGTCTGGGATGATGAGCAGTGGCTGCAGAACTTTCGGATGAGAAAAGCCACTTTCATGGGACTGTGTGAAGAACTTGCCCCCACCCTGCGGCGCAAGGACACGAGATTGAGAGCTGCCCTGCCAGTGGAGAAGCGGGTGGCTATTGCCATCTGGAAGCTGGCAACTCCAGTTTGGAGTGGTAAAGTCAACCGTTGGAATCGTGTTGATGCAAGTTTGCAGGGCCATTAATCGCATCCTACTCAGAAGAACCGTGACTCTGGGTAACGTGCAGGACATAGTGGATGGCTTTGCACAAATGGGGTTCCCTAACTGTGGAGGGGTGATAGATGGGACGCACATTCCTATTCTGGCACCACCCCACCTAGGATCTGAGTACATTAATCGGAAGGGGTATTTGTCTATGGTTCTCCAGGTGCTTGTGGATCATCGTGGGTGTTTCATTGACATTAACACAGGCTGGCCCAGAAAGGTGCATGATGCACGCATCTTTCAGAACACTGGCCTCTTCAAGAAGATGCAGGCCGGGACTTTTTTCCCAGAGTGGAAGATCACTGTAGGCCAGGGGAAGTTGAAATGCCCATTGTGATCCTTGGAGATCCCACTTACCTGTTAATGCCGTGGCTCATGAAACCCTACACAGGGAGCCTTGACTGCAGCAAGGAACGGTTCAACTACAGGCTGAGCTGGTGCCGAATGACTGTGGAGTGTGCCTTTGGCCGTTTAAAGGCCCGCTGGCGATCTCTGTATGGGAAGCTGGACTTGGCCGAAAACAGCATCCCTGCGTTTATATCCGCGTGCTGTGCCCTCCATAATATTTGTGAAGGGAAGGGTGAAAGCTTCACTCAGGCATGGACCTCCGAGGTTCAACACCTGGAGGCTGAATTTGCACAGCCAGAGAGCAGGGCTATTAGAGGGGCCCAGCCCGGGGCTGCAAGGATTAGGGATGCCTTGAGGGAGCAATTTGAGGCTGAAAACCAGCAGTGATATCTGGTGACCTGCAGGGGAGTGAAGTGCAGTAGTTCTAATCTTTAGGAATCAGTGTTTGCTAAGCAGACTTGCAGTGCCTGTTTATTTCCTGGGCTAAGGAGTCTTTTACTTTATGCAATAATAAAGAATGTTTTCAAAGCCAAAAAATCCATTTATTGAAAAGAAACAAGGGGGTGGAGTGGGGAATGATACAATCACAGATTCGCGTATGTCCTGTCTGGTGTGCTGTGCAGTGAGTGCTGCACTTCAGGATAGATATACTGCATGGTGATGGGGGTTGAGTGCAGAGGGTAAGGGTCGTGGTTTTCAGGGCTGGGTGGTGAAGATACTGGTGTTGGAGGCAGCTGGTGGTGTGAAGAACACGGAAGTTGGGGAAAGTGGGTTGGAGGCGACAGTGGGGCACAACGGAAAGTTTTGGGACAAGGGCTGTGGAGGGGGTGGCATTTGCGTTTGCGGTACTGCTCCTTCTGCATGGCTACGAGCTCCTGGATAGCGTCTGCTTGGCGCTCCAGGATGCTTATGAGCCGATCCGTGCTTTGCTGCCAATGCTCCGTGCTTTGCCGCCAGTGCGCTGCGTTTTCCTGGCGGATCCTGCTTTCTCATTCTCTTTAATAGATTGCCGCATCACTTCTTGCAGCATGTCTTCTTTGCTTTTTCGCGGTCTCTTCCTGAGTCTGTCTAGTTTCTGAGCAGGCAATAAGAGGGATGGCTGAGGTCTCAAGGTTGATGCAGCTGTATAGGCAAAATGCAACATTTAACAGAGGCAGCATTGTTTATACCAGACAGCGTAATGATTTCCCCCGCACTTAAGGAGTAGAAAACACACAGGGTCTACACAATTGTTATTTTCCCGTCTGAAACAGAGTGCATATATCCCACGGGAGCCTCAAAATGGTGAGTAAGGGGGACTGATTGTTTCAGGGCTGCACTGTCCTCTGGGTTTCTGTGTCTTGGGGAGAGCCAACAGCTTCAGGGGGCACCTACACTGAACACTGACCCAACGTTTTCCACAGGAGTTCGTGCTGGACCATCTCTCGCTACTGAGGGTGACCTGGGAAGCAAGGGAGGGTCTTCTACTGCAATGCGGCTCCTGCCCTGGTCCATATGCAGCTTGCCTGTGTACAGCAATGGTCCCCCCGCCCCTTGCGGCACAGTGGCGCGGACACGTTAGCCTGGCTGGGATAAGGACCACGGTGACTTTCCCGATAAACCTGCGCAAGCGCATTGCACAAGTTCTGGATGAGACATTCGAGGAGATTACCGATGCCGATTACGCGATGTGATAAACCACATCAATGCACTATTCCGCATCTAGGCATGCATCCCTAACCCTCCTCTCCCAAAGAGCCCGCACCGAAAAAATTCCTCCCCCCCCCCACCCCTCCCCCCAAAAAAAAGCTTACTTGGAACCTGCTCTTCTCTTTGTCCTCCACCAAGTACCAGCCGCTGCGACTGGCTATCTTCCGCCTGGCTCGAGAAGAGCTCCTGGCTGCATGGCTCCATCCGGCCCACCACCCTCACTCCCGTTTTCCTCTTCCTCTCTCTTCCCCCGCACCCCCATCGGCTCTGAAGTGTCCATGGTGGTGCTCGGAGTGGAGGTGGAGTTAACCCCAACTATCGCATCCAGCTCTTTGTAGAATCTGCAGGTCGTGGGGGGAGCACCCGAGCGGCCATTTGCGTCGTGGGCTTTGCAGTAGGCACTCCGCAGCTCCTTCACTTTAATCCTGCACTACAGGGCGTCCCGGTCATGGCCCCTTTCCATCATGTCCTTTGATACCTTCCTGAAGGTATCGTAATTCCTTCGGTGGAGTGCAGCTGGGACGGTACAGCTTCCTCCCCCCAAACACTGATGAGGTCCAGCAACTCGCCATTGCTCCATGCTGGGGCTTGGTTGGCGCGTGGAGGCATGGTCACCTGGAAAGATTCGCTGATAGCACTCCACGCTATGCCTGGCTAAGCAAACAGGAAGGGGATTTTTAAAATTCCTGGGGAATGTAAAGGGCGGGTCACATGATTGGTTACATGAGGCCAGGGCAGTAGAGTTTGAACTGATGACCAGAGTGGCTAGAACAGGCATTGTGGGATACTGCCGAATACTTCTGGAGGCCAGTCACAGCGCATTGGGCGGCCACACTGGTGCCGCAGCAGCAGCGCAATACACGCTATTCCTCTCGGGGACGTGAAGTACATGCAGCGCTGCTACCAAGGAGATACAGCGCTGCATGTACAGCCTTGCCAGTGTGGATGGGGAGTGAGCTACAGCGCTGGGGGCGGCTTTACAGCGCTGTAACTCACAAGTGTAGCCAAGGCCTACGTCTACACTACAGACTTGTATTGGTATAACTACATCGCTCTGGGGTGTGAAAAATCCACACCCCCTGAACGATGTGGTTATACCAACATAATCCCCGCTATAGACAGAGCTATGTCTCCAGGAGAGCTTCTTCCATTAACATCAGTCGCAGAGGTGGATTAACTACGCTGATGGGAGAAGCATCTTCACTTAAGCGCTACAGTGGCGCAGCTGCATTGGTGCAGCTGTGCTGATGCAGCGTTTTAAGTATAGACCTGCCCTCGATATGCGGCCTGGCTTCCATAAAGAGGCCTAGATATTTTTTTTTTTTAATTTACATCTCCTTTACTCTAAAGAAGACCCCATTATGAGATTGTGGGAGTGGGAAATAATGAAGAGGACAAGTCACTGGTACAGAGTGATGTGAAATGCTTGGTAAACTGGGCACAAGCAAACAATATGCATTTTTAATATGGCTAAATGTAAATATATACATTTGGGAACAAAGAATGTAGGCTATATTTACATGACGGTCTCTATTTTGGGAAACTCTGACTTTGGAAAAATACTCTAGGGGTCTCGGTGGATGATGAACTGAACATGAGTTCCCATTGTGATGCTGTGGCCAAAAGGGCTATTGTTATCCTTGGCTACATAAATGGGCCTTTCGAGAAGGCATAGGGGGGTTATATTACCTCTGTATTTGTGAGAGCTACTGAATACTACATCTCGTTTGTGTGTCCACAATTGAAGAAGGGTTTGATTTAAACTGGAGATGGTTCAGCGAACATCCATGAGAACGATTAAAGGTTTAGAAGACATGCTTTATAGTGATAGACTCAAGGATCTCAATCCGTTTAGATTAACAATGGGCTCCTGAATACAGCAGACACACTCCAATGGCTGGTAGCTGAAGTTAGAAAAATTCAGTCTGGAATTTTTAACTGTTAAGATAATTAACCATTGAGGCAATTTACCCAAGGGTTGTGGTGGATTCTCCATCACAAGCAATTTTTAAGTCAAGATTGGATGTTTTTCTAAGAGAGAGATGCTCTAATTTATACAGGAACTAATTCAGGGAAGCCCTGTTGCCTGTGATAGGTCAGACTAGATGATCAGAAAGATCCATAGCCAAAAAGGACCAGTGAGTCTGATGTGTTGACTGTAGGCTTTCTCCTAAAAATTCCATCAGCTACTACCAGTCCATTCCACTGCTGGTAGCAACTGTGGAAATGTTAGTGTGAACAAGCCACCTGTGGTCTTCCCATGGTGGGATCTTTACTTGCTCAGGTCTAGGTTATATGATGCTTGGGATGTTAGTGACTGGTTTGTCTACAGTAAAATTGACACCATTGGTAGAGCAGAATTGAATCAATTTTGAAGACCTCTTTGGAAGAAACTAGCATAGTTAAAGCTTTTAAGTATAGCTCCAACTCTACTGCTCTAGCAACTGACCATTAACCACCTTCCTGTAACCAGGGCCTGGCCCCTTCTCCAGAGGAAATACTTCAACAGGTGAAGAGGAATTTAATGAAAACACTGAAGATACTTGTTAATACTATTCAAAGGCTGTGTTGAGTATGTCTGGACTGCCTGTGCCTGCAGTGAGGATTTATAAACGATTGCACCAGAAACTTTGTTTTTCTCTTAAGCTCAGGTGGTATTGACAGTTATCCTAGAAGCAAAAACAAAAACTTGGAGTACTCAAATGAGCACAAATTCTCAACATAAGCTACATCTCTTCTCAGTAGTTCCAGAGGACAGAGATATAGATGGTCCAAAGTGATGCTCAGTCACAGGCTGAGCTGGAAAATCATTGGTTTTGGTAGGTGGTATTTATGAAGTCATGTTGAAGTCTACCTCTGTTACATGTGATTTTTCTCTTCCTTGCTTCAAGATGAAATTGACTATTTTTAGTATCTACTTTTGTATAAATTAGTATAATTGTTCACAGTGCTTAGACTTTGCTTTTGTTAATATCAACACTTAGAAGTGTGCCTTGCAGTTGAAGCAGAAGGTGGGTAAGGTGTGTGGTGTTTCTTAGTTCCTTTGGGAGATCATTCCACAACATCAAACTGAACTTTACTGTGTAGTACACATGTTCCAAGTATTTGTTTAGGGGCTTCCATACTAGTTGTCTTTTGGCACTCACCTTTCTTCCTCGGGTTGCTTACTACTTCTAGTTCAGTGGCTCTCAACCTTTCCAGACTACTGTTCCCCTTTCAGGAATCTGATTTATCTTGCGTACCCAAAGTTTCACCTCACTTAAACTACTTGCTTACAAAATCAGACACAAAAATACAGAAGTGTCAGCCCACTATTACTGAAAAATTGCTTACTTTCTCATTTTTACCATATAATTATAAAATAAATCAACTGGAATATAAATATTGTACTTGTATTTCAGTGTATAGTATCTAGAGCAGTATAAACAAGTCACTATATGAAATTTTAGTTTGTACTGACTTTGGTTGTGCTTTTTATGTAGCCGGTTGTAAAACTAGGTGAGTTGATGTACCTATACCCTGAAAGACTTCTGCGTACCCCTGGTTGAGAACCACTGTTCTAGGCCTTGGCTACACTGGCGGTGTACAGTGCTGCAACTTGCTGTGCTCAGGGGTGTGAAAAAACACCCCCCCGAGCGCAGCGAGTACAGTGCTGTAAAGCGCCAGTATAATCAGAGCCTGCAGCGCTGCATGCTGGCTCGCAGCGCTGCAAGCTATTCCCCTAGGAGAGGGAGTACATACAGCGCTGCGAGAACTCTCTTGCAGCGCTGGCGGCGCGACTACACTCGCGCTTCAAAGCGCTGTGAAGTCCCAAGTGTAGCCAAGGCCCTAGTTAATCATTAAGAACTATCCACTATCCCCTTAGGAGGAAAAATGGGTTTCCAGAAAGAGGCATTCTTCAAAGGTTATGTTCACAGATAAATGCTGTGAGTCAGCATGTCATCTGAAGAGATGTTAAATATGGAAAGTTAGAGGCCCAGAAGAGAAACCAACAGAACTCCACTGGCCATCACCTACAGTCCTCAGCTCAAACCTCTCCAACGCATCATCAGTGATCTACAACCCATCTTGGACAATGATCCCTCACTTTCACAGACCTTGGGAGGCAGGCCAGTCCTCGCCCACAGACAACCTGCCAATCTTAAGCATATTCTCACCAGCAACCACGCACCGCACCATAACAACTCTAACTAAGGAACCAACCCATGCAACAAACCTCGATGCCAACTCTGCCCACATATCTACACCAGCAACACCATCACAGGACCTAACCAGATCAGCTACAACATCACCGGCTCATTTACCTGCACGTCCACTAATGTTATATATGCCATCATATGCCAGCGATGCCCCTCTGCTATGTACATTGGCCAAGCTGGACAGTCACTACGCAAGAGGATAAATGGACACAAGTCAGATATCAGGAATGGCAAGATACAAAAACCTGTAGGAGAACACTTCAACCTCCCTGGCCACACAATAGCAGATGTAAAGGTAGCCATCTTACAGCAAAAAAAACTTCAGGACCAGACTCCAAAGAGAAACTGCTGAGCTCCAGTTCATTTGCAAATTTGACACCATCAGATCAGGATTAAACAAAGACTGTGAATGGCTATCCAACTACAGAAGCAGTTTCTCCTCCCTTGGTGTTCACACCTCAACTGCTAGCAGAGCACCTCACCCTCCCTGATTGAACTAACCTCGTTATCTCCATACTGATTTATACCTGCTTCTGGAGATTTCCATTACTTACATCTGAAGAAGTGAGGTTCTTACCCACGAAAGCTTATGCTCCCAATACTTCTGTTAGTCTCAAAGGTGCCACAGGACCCTCTGTTGCTTTTTACAGATTCAGACTAACACGGCTACCCCTCTGATACATGGAAAGTAAGTGTTTCTGCTTTTACAAAGGCATTAGGAGTTCATGGCTGCTGAGCTGTGTTTTTTAGCTTGAGAAAGGTACTTTTTCTCAAGCCTCTTCTAAACACAAGTGTTCTATACCAGTATAGCTGCATGGGGTCATATAAGTGCTTATACCAGTGTAAAAAGAAGAACAGGAGTACTTGTGGCACCTTAGAGACTAACAAATTTATTAGAGCATAAGCTTTCGTGGACTACAGCCCACTTCTTCGGATGCATGCCACAAGTACTCCTGTTCTTCTTTTTGCGGATACAGACTAACACGGCTGTTACTCTGAAACCTGTCAGTATACCAGTGTAGTCTATTCCTGTATAGGGAATAAACACTGAAGAATAGCTAGTGTAACTGCATCCAATTGTAACAGTATAACCCTTACTGGTACAACTATTTGATTAATTAAAAAAGTTTATACCAATACAAAATCTCTACAGGGACCAGGTCTTGCGGTGTTAAACAACCAAATGTACTTGACAGCATTCTTCTGTGTTCTCAGTAGAAAGGGTATTTGATAGGTGTTTGTAGGATTGGGTGCTGTTTGGCAAACTCGTATCTTTTTGTCCCCTTAACGCTTAACAGTTTTATAGGCTGTGTATTTGGTTATTGTCTATAGCTTCCTATATTTATTTTTCTAAAGATATTTAGACAGATTGTTCATAAAAATTGTTTTAAAGAATAATCTTAACAGTTTCTTGAATGAAGCATAAATTGTGAGTGGGATAGTGTGCACACGTACCTGTGTGTGGAAAAGGAAACTCCCCTCAACCCCCACCAGTCAATGCTTCTGGCAGAAAATATTCTTAAAATCCTGTTATCACTTTTCAAGAGTCAGTTAGCAACCATTGTGCAAGTGCTAGAAAAGATTATTCTAAAGCACTGGTTCTCAACCTTTCCAGACTACTGTACCCCTTTCAGAAGGCTGATTTGTCTTGCATATCCCCAAGTTTCACCTCACTTAAAAACTAGTTGCTTACAAAATCAAACATAAAAATAAGTGTCAGCACACCATTACTGAAAAATTGCTTGCTTTCTCATTTTACCATATGATTATAAAATAAATTGGAGTATAATACTGTACTTACACTTCAGTGTATAGCAGTGTTTCTCAAACCGGGGTCGCCACTTGTGTAGGGAAAGCCCCTGGCGGGCTGGGCCGGTTTGTTTACCTGCCCCATCCGCAGGTCCAGCTGATCGCGGCTCCCACTGGCCGCGGTTCACTGCTGCAGGCCAATGGGAGCTACTGGAAGCGGCGGCCAATATGTCCCTTGGCTCGCGCCGCTTCCAGCAGCCCCCATTGGCCCGGAGCAGTGAACCGTGGCCAGTGGGAGCCGTGATCGGTCGGACCTGCAGATGGGGCAGGTGTTAAAAAAAAAAAAAAAAAAAAAAAAAAAAAAAAAAAAAAACCAAACAAACAAAAAAAAAAACCGTCCCGGCCCACCAGGGGCTTTCCCTACACAAGCGGTGGCCCCAGTTTGAGAAACACTGGTGTATAGTATCTAGAACATCATAAAACAAATCGTATGAAATTTTAGTTTGTACTGACTTTGTTAGTGCTTTTTATGTAGCTTGTTCTAAAACTAGGTAAATATCTAGATGAGTTGATATACCTGCTGGAAGACCTCTGAGTCCCCGCAGGGTACGTGTACCCCGATTGAGAACCACTGTTCTAAAGTACATTTGTAATCTGTATGCAACAAATTTACTGGACCACCAGGTGGCGCCAACTATCAAGTCAACAAATGAAAGTTGCCAGTAAGAGGCCTATCTCTTGCTTTGCTTTTGTATGGTATTAATCAGAATCTGGAGGAAGAGGAAGCAAGAGACCATAAAAAGAATTCTGGTTTACTGCTTCAAAGGGTGGTAGGGAGGTGATAGCCAGGTTAAGTGTGGGAGTGAAAGGAGGAATTGTAGAATGATAGTAATTCTTGAACTCAATGGGCCAAACCTTTAATAATAGTCGAGGATAGCTTTTTAATTATAATGTAGCTTGGCAGAATTTTAGATTTTTTTAAAATAATTTTGATAGATAATATTGAATATTTTAAAGCATTCCCCCCCTTATTTTTATCAATTTAAATTATCACAGTTGTGGGATATTATTGGGGGAGGGGAGGTAAGACAATTTAATGTGTAGATATTAACATTGAAGCTTTATAATAGTTAACAATTCATACTTTTAACATCCATGTCAAAATATGCAAAGTAAATATCCCTAAATCAAAGTCTAAGTTCTCAAGCACCATTTTTCTTTCTTTGCCCTTCTGGAAGTTTTTTCTGTGTGTACAGTACACACAGTGTACAGTGAAATTGATGTTTACTGACTCTTACTAATAAATATCTAATCCTTCCAAAGCCTAATTATAACTGCTTTTGAAATTGCTATAGACTAACTTCTCTGTTCCAATATGCACAGTATTTATAACTAGTAGCAAGCTGCAACATTTTTTATGAATATTTAAAACCACCTGTAAGAATATAAAAACAAGCTAATTCTGAACTACACATACAGAAATATTCAGCGTCCCATGTCTCTATAATATAATCAAATCTACTTAAACCTAAAATCTTCTTGACAAGCAGCTTCTTTGGAATAAAAAGAAATGCACATTTCAGCAACAAGCCCTCTTGCTTGCCTCTGTATTGTAGGGAGCTGGGAAGCTGTTTAAGTGTAGGGACAACAGAAGAGCAGCTCTGAGCAGCCAGAAATGAAAATGAAATTTTATATAACGCTCATAGACTCGTAGGTCAGAAGGGACCATTATGATCATCTAGTAGTCGGACCTCCTGCCCATTGCAGGCCACAGAACCTTACACACCCACTCCAGTAATAGACCCCTAACCTCTGAAGTCCTCAAATCATGATTTAAAGAGAATCCACCATTTCAACTAATGTAAACCTGCAAGTGACCTATGCCCCATGCTGTAGAAGAAGGCGAGTGGCTCAGCTGGAATAATACAACTTGGGGACCCGTGGGAGAGGAATTTTTGAGAAGTCATGAGATGAGGAAAATGTTGAGTATGTGGAGTCAGCAGAATAGCACTGTCATTCTCTGTTTGTGTATCTGCTTGCGTTTTCTATTACCAAACTTCCTTTTGTGGTATCTCCTGGTGTGCAAATGAGTACTACTTTGATTTTGGTGGGATTTTTTTTCTTGTCCTTTTCCCATTTTGTTGTCTTTCAATACTCCAAGTTGGTTCCTCTTTCCCTTTATTGATAGACCCCACTCTGTTCCATTGTTCCTTGCCAGTATTTACTGTTCCTTCTCAGTTTTTTGACTGTGCTCTGGGAAGTGCTCTTTGTTTTGTGTTCACACCTTGACTTGTTGCTTTGCTTGGTTATTTGTTTTGGATAGAGGTGGAAGTGGAAGGTTGATCAGAAGGAAGTATTAAAACAGTGGACTAGTATTTGGCCTGTGTAATGCTTTCCTTCACATAACAGTCGAGGGCCAGAGCACTACTTCACACCTGCAGTATAGACAATGTTAGTGGTAAGCTTTGGGTTCAAATATAATCTATATGCAATGATTCAATATTTTTTTACACTGAAAGATATTTTTTTAAATCATCAATCAAGGAAAAGGGTGAGCAAATAGACTATTGGTTGTGTCAAGGCTGTATCCCCACTTTGAACTTTAGGGTACAAATGTAGGGGCCTGCATGAAAACTTCTAAGCTTAACTACCAGCTTAGCCCTGGTCCACTGCCACCATTTCCAATGGATTCCCTCCCTGGGAAGCCTTGAAAAACCTTCACCAATTCCCTGGTGAATACAGATCCAAACCCCCTTGGATCTTAAAACAAGGAGAAATTAACCATCCCCCCTCCTTCCTCCCACCAACTCCTGGTGAATACAGATCCAACCCCCTTGGATCTTAAAACAAGGAAAAATCAACCATCCCCCCTCCTTCCTCCCACCAACTCCTGGTGAATACAGATCCAACCCCCTTGGATCTTAAAACAAGGAAAAATCAACCATCCCCCCTCCTTCCTCCCACCAACTCCTGGTGAATACAGATCCAACCCCCTTGGATCTTAAAACAAGGAAAAATCAATCAGGTTCTTAAAGTCTTTTAATTAAAGAAAAAGGTAAAAATCATCTCTGTAAAATCAGTATGGAAATTTAACCTTACAGGGTAATCAAACTTAAAGAGCTCAAAGGACTCCCCTCTAGTCTTAGGTTCAACGTACAGCAAACAAAGATAAACACTCTAGTAAAAGGTACATTTACAAGTTGAGAAAACAAAGGAAAACTAACACGCCTTGCCTGGCTATTTACTTACAAGTTTGAAATAGGAGAGACTTGTTTAGAAAGATGTGGAGAACCTGGATTGATGTCTGGTCCCTCTCAGTCCCGAGAGCGAACACGCTCCCAAAACAAAGAACACAAACAAAAGCCTTCCCCCCCTCAAGATTTGAAAGTATCTTGTCCCCTTATTGGTCCTTTGGGTCAGATGCCAGCCAGGTTACCTGAGCTTCTTAACCCTTTACAGGGAAAAGGATTTTGGAGTCTCTGGCCAGGAGGGATTTTATAGTACTGTACACAGGAAAGCTGTTACTCTTCCCTTTATAGTTATGACAGGTTGTGACAAATGTAAATGGTTGTGACAGTCTTGCAAGGTTGGTTATATGGATAATGGTTTCCTCTTTGATTAATCTGGTGTTGGAATGATGCCTGCAGAGACAGACTGTGTCTATACTAAAAATGTATCAGTATAGTAATGTCAGTTAGGGGCATAATATTTTTTGGCAATATTTCCGTGTTGGCAAAAGCTGTTATATAGATGCAGGTATGCCAGCATAAAAGTGCTTTTGCCAGCATAGTTTTTGTTATAAGATATACTGGCAAAAGCAATCTTTTGCCTGTATAACTGATCAGGTGTGGGAAAGGCTGACTTGATACATAATTTAATCTCAAAATCTATTTTTATCAAAACAAGATTCTAGACAATAGCAGAGCTAATGCAAGCACTTCCTTCTCAGTTAACATGACCTGTATCACCTAGATAATTGTCAGTAAGAGGTAAGAAACAGATGACTGAAATCTAATCCATAGATAAAAATGATGTAGAAAGGGAGGGGAAAACATTTAGGAGCTACTACTCCAACCACAACTCTGAATCTGCCTTCTGAATGTTAATATTCGTGGCATTTGCCTATTTAGACTGAACATTCTTCATGATTTCCAAATTAAGGTGTGCCTTTCTGGAACAGACCAGAATGAGCACTAGTCTGTCAATTTTCAGAGTGTGGTGCAAACACCATCTTTTCTTATTATCTATCTGTGGTAACAGAGAAGGATGTGGGGGAAGGGCATCAAATTTTCAAGCATTTAGACACCTAAGATGGCAAGAACAGAGTTTGATAGTTTTATGCTTCTCTTAAAATTACACTTTACATACATATGCTACTGGAAATAGGACTGTATAAATACCTAAGTGACAGTTAAAAATGTCATAAATATGTGAACCTGTCCAAAATAACTTTTAATAATGTATATTGATGCAACTTAGTTATCTAGTACTCTATTCTAGATTAGTGGTGCATAAGGAAGACAAGCCCGTTTATGACTACAAGCACACAAGATTTTAAGAGGCAAATAAGTGAGATTAAAATTCAAATAGCTTTCATTCAGGAAAGTGAACACAAACATTAGAGAAATGTGCATTTTTGCAGTAAAATACCTGTCAACTTTTCGCAGTTGTAATAGCTGAATGCTCATAGCAAATAATAATTTAGACTTGAAATTGATATTTCTGATCATGAAGAAAATGAGACGTGTAACCTCTGATTAAAGTAACTGAAATGAGAAAAAGGGTGACTTGAACAATAGACTTGTGTTATCCTCAAATATGCTTTCATTATTAAAATAAAAAGATCCTGATGTGCAGAATTTGGTGCTTGTATAATATGGGCTATTCGTTCAATAGTCCAAATTTAATTTTGAATATAATTCTGTTGGATAGTTAGCCCACATCACATATACTTAAAAATTCTTTGAATCTTCATGATTTTTAATTCATATTTGGTTTGTTTTTATTAATAAGACAAATGAAAGTCTTATGTAAGTGGTAGACTCTAAATTTTCAGATGAAATTAATAGTTTACATTTGCGGTGTTTATGACTAGAAGTCACTCCTACAGATGAGGTATTTTGAATATAGTTTCTGATTTTGTCTTGTGTTCTTTAAATAAAGTATTTTCTTCTGTCATTGCAAAATTGGATTGAAAATATCAGTGACTATGTAATTAATGTGTGTGACTAGGTTGTAATGGAATTGCCTATGACTGACTTCCTCTAATGGATTCTGATGCCTTTCATCTGCGTAGTTTTAGGAAGCTGAACTTAAGGTTATCATTTGACCTACAAAATACACTATGACTTGTTGCACTTACATCAAGTAGCAACCGTATTTTTCTATCATGAATGTGGAATTTCTAATATGGTCATTTTTTACTTCCGATTCAACCATCATTGTTGCCTTCTGGAAGTTAACTGACTACTTCTGGATCAGCAACCTCTTATCTGATTGAGATCAATGGAAGCTCAGGGTATGGCCACACTTGCAGCTGTACAGCGCTGTGAGTTAAACCTGTCTTCGTACAGCTGAGTAGGGAAAGCGCTGCAGTCTGTCCACACTGACAGCTGCCAGCGCACTGTCATGACCACATTTGCAGCATTTGTAGTGGCATTGGGAGTGGTGCATTCTGGGCAGCTATCCCAGCATTCAAGTGGCTGCAATGTGCTTTTCAAAAGGGGGGGGTGGAGTGTGACAGGGAGCATGGGGGGAGAGAGAGTGGATTTTTGGAGTGCCCACACTGTGCCAGCACCCTGCCTTGCAAGTTCCGACCCCCCTCCCTCCTCCACCCTTCTCTCACTCACTGAAAGCTTCCGGAGGTCAATCACTGCGTAATAAGGTTACTCCCCGTTTACACTGGAGCACCAGCGTCTCAGCCACTCCGCACCAGCTGTTAATCCTCTTGGGGAGGTGCAGTACTTGCAGCGTTGTAGCCACGGAGATACTGCACTGTAAATGCCTTGCCAGTGTGGACGGGGAGTGAGTTACAGCGCCGTGGGCAGCTTTATTGTGCTGTAACTCTCAAGTGTAGCCAAGGCATCAGTTACCAATTAACAGTTGATATGTGGGCTCTCAAAATTGGGAGGGAGTAGTGAGGGTAAGATCAGGAAGAAATGGCAGGAAGGTGTGTATTTTCATATAGCTGACTTCTGTAAGAGCAGCTAAAAAGTCATCTTTGGGTCACTGCATACCTGCTTTTTCACCAACTTTGTAGGATTTTCTTGTCAGACTGAATTTCTTTCTTCCAAGAAACTAACCTTCACAATTTCGCTTTGTCCATTTCTCAGTGTAGTCTAAGCCCTGGTCTACACTACAAATATATGTCAATATAACTATGTTGCTCAGGGGTGTGGAGAATCCCTCCATCTGCCCACCCCAGATTCTGCTCCCCTCCTCCGTAGCTCTTGTTTGACCCACCCTCCCCCCATTTCTGACCACTGCATTATAGTGTAGCTGATTCCTTCTCCTCTGCCATGCTGAGTAGGTGCCAGGATCATTGAGCGTACAAGAGAGACTGTCTACTTCTCTCATCTCCATTGCCTGATACCAGTGTTTCCCTGACTGCCAAGTGAATCCATTCCAGAGAAAGTTCTGCTCCACCTCAAGATGGAGCGTGCACAGTTTTTCTGTGGGCAGTGCATGTACAGTTTTGGCAGCATGTAGGAGCTCTGTGAGGCACAAGCATGTACAGTACAGATAGAATATTTGGAGAATTTAGCTGCCAAACTTTAGCAAATCTGAGTGTGTGTGAACTGATGCTTTCAGAGGCTTGTAACTTAGCCAAACTTGGGTAATTTTTCATAGAGACCGCAGCAGATGCTTATCTGAGAGTGGGGTGCTGTGATAGCCAAATTTCAAATCCTTTCTCTAAAGCATGGAGACACTTGAACTTTTCAGTGAAACGGTTCTAAGAAGTTTTAACATGAATAAAATGTATTTTCCCCAATCTTGGTCTTGGAAGCAGCTGAACCATTCTAGGTGAAACTTTCCAAAAACATTCAGCCTGCAGCAGATGCATAACATGAAAAGTTTCATCCTAGATGATAAAGTTCTGGACAAGTTATAAGCAAAGTGAAAATAGGGTCATATAATTGGAAGTGTTGTGGGCAACCTTAACAATAGGTGGCACACCAGCTCTCCCTGTAATATCTTAGGTTGTATTTATACCTTAGGCCAGGGGTCTCAAAGTCCCGGCCTGCCGGCCATCTGCGGCCCAAGAACCTCCCCACTTTGGCCTGCGGAGGAGAAACGCGTGCAGCCATGCTGCCGGCAATGTCTGTTGCAGGCGCCACTCCCCACAACCCCCATTGGCTGGGGGAGAGGGACAGAGATACTATCAATAGTCACTGGGCAAAGTCAGCCATGGAGGCAGGGTCACTTTTTCCCCACAATGAATATAAACAAGTCAAAATACTGAACACCACCATCTGATGAACACCTTGCTGCAATCCTGAAGGTTTCAATTGCTCAGTCACTGAGGCCAAACATCAACAAACTGACAGAACTGAAGCATTGCCAGGTGTCTGGCAAAAACTAAAAAACTCTGGCGGGCAAAGAATTGTATAAAGTTGTATGACAGCTTTATTTCGAAGAAATTCAAAATAAAAAAATCAATATAAACATTTTCTTTTCTGAACACCATCTTCAGTGACATTATTTGCCTGCTGGGAGGATTTGAGGACTGGCACTGGCCCTAAGGTATATTGAGTTTGGGGACCCCTGCCTTAGACCATGAAATAATAAGCTTTACCTTTTGAAATCCCTACAATTTTATATGTAGGAATGTAATTAGCTGCATGCAAATAACTTTTAATTAACTGCTGATTAAATATTCTAAGTCATGGTTTACTCACGTATAGACAGTCAAATTTTCATAGAGGTTTGATGTGGGGCTGTGTTTACCTTTATTGTATTCCCATATATGTTTTGAGTTGGTGAATTCCTCTGAACTGATGTCTGCAAAGAATTTAGTAACCAGTGTCTTCTAGATGAATAGATGTCTTACTATTACCTCCCTAGGCCAGTGCATTTATCTAGCACAGGGGTCGGCAACCCTTCTGAAGTGGTGTGCCAAGTCTTCATTTATTCACTCTAATTTAAGGTTTTGCTTGTCAGTAATACATTTTAATGTATTTAGAAGGTCTCTTTCTATAAGTCTATAATATATAACTAAACTATTGTTGTATGTAAAGTAAATAAGGTTTTTAAAATGTTTAAAAAGCTTCATTTAAAATTAAATTAAAATGCAGAGCCCCCCAGACCGGTGGCCAGGACCCGGGCAGTATGAGTGCCACTGAAAATCAGCTCGGCACGCGTGCCATAGGTTGCCTACCCCTGATCTAGCACTAATATTACAATATTTTAAATGTGTCATCTGGCTGATTCCAATGCCAGAAAGCGATCAAATTAATTTTTTTATAAAGTTGAGGGCATTGGCTTATAAAGACCAAAAAAATACTAAGGATGTGTAGTTGTTAGACAAAGCTGGAGTGTGAAGAGAGATCATTGACTAATTTGAATTCTATAAGAGTGATAAACCAAACTTTGGGTAACTTGGTAGTGATAATACTATGCCTTTCATCACCATGTGTTCTCTTCTCCCCCTGCACCCCTCAGGATGGGTGTCACGCCCACTCCTTGATATTGCCCCATTTAGAAGTTCATGTCACAGAAAACCACTAACATAATTTCTAATAAATTAAAATAAATGTAGAAAGCCTTAATGAATAAAAAAGGTACACATTTATATTTCATATATTATCCTTAATAGATGAAAATATTTTTATGCAGTTAGTAAAGCTCTGTATAAATTAAATGCACAAAATCAGCAAAGAATTAGTGATAAAGAAAATAGTGTTTGAATTGCATGTGTTCAGGTCTCTGCACACTTGTTCTTGTAGCCTTTGAGAAATATGCTCAAAGAATAAAGTCCTCCATTCAGCCCCGAGCATCCTCATTACTCCCATCCACCCACCCTACAACTATCATCAGTTTCCTCTCATGACCAAAAGTTCATCATCCCAGAATGGATTGCTGGATAACTTGTGTAACAGGATATCCTGTATCTTCCATTCTATTTGGCTTATGGACCCAAAAAGGCTGAAACTTGTTGTCCATGCTTTTCTTTCATTCCAAAGATCAAGTGTCTGATAGGTGGAGGTTTTCATATGCAGACTTGATAAAATAGTCTTAAAACTAGATTGCAAGGGGTCAAGGAAGTTTGATTTCAAGATGATAGTTTGTAAGATTCTTGATCTCAAAAGATGGCATTTTGAGGAGGCGTGTCACAGTTGCTTGAGGAAAGCTGACATGCTAGGTTTCCATAGGAAGTAATAGTTTCTACCAAAGTACCAGCTGAGTGGCAGAGGTCTAATTTGCAGGTGGTAAACTGAGTGAATTGTGGTCCATGTAGTAACTATTTCCTATGAAGGAAGCATTCGGCTTTTGTCAATGCTAATGCTATCCTGTTAGCTCTTAACTGTTTCATGCCAAAGGAACATGAATACAGGTAGCCAATAATCTGGCAGATTTTTTTCCATAATTTGCCACTTAGTCTATGAATCACACTAGTGACTTCAGAAATACTCTCCCTTCTTGTTGTGCTCTCCTTTACGGTCATCTGTACTATAGGAAGTCTAACCTTCAAGGGGTAGTTGGAGGATTTATGTGGGCAGTATCACTTAATTTTAGTAACATTTTTACACAGTCACAGTTGTGCTCTATCTTACTCAAGTCTTTTGCATTTGTGGATTCAGAGTTGTTTCTGCTTACTTTAGGGCATATCTGTGTGACGTTGTGCAGTCTATATGGTTTTATAAAAATATAAGTGAATATAATGTAATTGGGATATGCTTCATGCAAAAGGTCTCTTGTAAGGTATCATTACAAAGCATAATCTACTGAGTGTGATCATCCTATTTGTATAAATGTACCACTCTTTTTATCTAAAACTAGAAAAATAAAATATAACTGAGGGCCTATTGTAATTATGCAAAGTATGGGCCATTAATGGTGGTTTGGAATCTTGATGACTCCTATTAACCAGGACCGTTGTCTGCAGATGGCTGTTTTACCTGTGAATCGTCCTGTATGTGTGTGTGCTGGCAAGTGGGTAATGAAGTCTTGCAGTGACATGTGATCATGTTACCTGAGTTGGAATCCATCTTTAACCTGGTGCTTTTCCAGTGAGGGGGGGTGGAAACCCAGAGGGACAAAGGGTTCCCGCCTTATGCAAAATATATATAAAGGGGTGGAACAGAACAAAAGAGGAGAGAAGAGCCATCATGAAGAATCCCCTAGCTACCACCTGAGCTGGAACAAGAGCTGTACCAGGGGAAAGAATTTTGCCCAGGCCTGGAAGGTGTCCAGTCTGAGGAAAAAACTTACTAAAGCATCTCTAAGGGTGAGATTATCTGTGTTCAGTTTGATTAGACATAGATTTGCGCATTTTATTTTATTTTGTTTGGTGACTTACTACTTGAATCCACTTAAATCCTACTTTCTATATTTAATAAAATCACTTTTTTTACTTATTATTTAACTCAGAGTATGTATTAATACCTGGGGGAGCAAACAACTGTGCATATCTCTCTATCAGTGTTATAGAGGGCGAACAATTTGAGTTTACCCTGTATAAGCTTTATATAGGATAAAATGGATTTATTTGGGTTTAGACCCCATTGGGAGTTGGACATCTGAGTGCTAAAGACAAGCACACTTCTGTGAGCTGTTTTCAGGTAAACCTGCAGCTTTGGGGCAGACAGGAGTGTCTGGTTCAGCAAGACAGGATGATGGGGCCCCAAGCTGGTAGGGAAAGCAGGGGTAGAAGTAGTCTTGGCACATCGCGTGGCAGCTCCCAAAGGGGTTTCTGTGATCCAACCTGTCACAATCTGCATGGACACTTATTGTGTGGCAAAGTAGGATGTTAATCTGCCGTGCTCCAATGTGGTGAGCACTGTCTGTCTGTGTGGGCCCTGCTTCTGCACACAAGAAATTCCTTAATGTGCATTGACTTACTGCAGTCACTAGGGAATTTCTAGCGTGCAGCAGCAAGGTGAATACACAGGAAATTAGTATGCCACACTGGAGTACTGTAGATTTACATCCTAGTTTGCCAAGCAGTAAATGTTCATGTAGACGTGCCCTTAGTGACAAAAATAAGCTCCTTATTCCTAGTAGTCCTGTAGAGTCAACACAGTTAAGACAGCTAACTGGGCAGTCTCCTCCATCTTGCAGAGTGGTTGCACAAGTGTTATAGGGGACCTAATTTGATATCTGGTGATGTGTGAGATGGAAAGACCCTAATCTAGAAGCCTAGGTTGCATTTGATTTGAGCAGATGTGCGTGCACCCAGCTCATTGAAGCCAGAGAATTTTGCCTGGCAGCACTCTTGCCCTGTGGCTCTAATCCCTACCTTGGCTATATAGGGTGGTGCCCACCCTGAGTGCAACCTCATTTTCTTCTCACTGCTGTAGCCTAATCTTAGACTATGTATTAATTATATTGATTACTTAAGAATACCCAGTTATCACTTTGAGGGTTGACAGGTTCTTGCCCCAAGATCAGGCCCAGTATTATTTAAATTATTATATAGTTGGGAACCCTGATGTGCACAGTTGCAACACTCACAATATAGGGACTCTTTTATATTTACAAATCTAGTTGATTAATACATTCAAAAACAGGGTTTTGGCATTGTGCTCCGGCTCCGCTCCAGCTCCAGGCAAAACCTGCAGCTCCACTGCTCCGGAGCTGCTCCGCGCTCCAGCTCTGGGGTCTGCTCCAAAGCCCTGTAAAAAGAAGATTCAGATGGCAAGAGACTTATGGCTGAAGCAGCACCTTTTGGAGCAGGACATAAGGCCTGCTCTGGCACCAAAGCCCTTGTCTGATCAGTCACCTTCAGAACTTGCAAGTGATGCCACTCCACGTTCAGATTCTGCTGTTTTCCCGCAAGAGGAAGAAAAATCATTCTCCCTCCTCTGGTAGAGAAAGAGGCCCCATAAGACTAATCAGAGCCACTCGAGGACTCAGAAGATGAGGGAGAGTCTTCCTAAGAGGAGTGCTGACGGCACCGTACTTCCTCCGGCACTCAGGATGGAGCAGGTCGATCGAAATGCTTCCCAGAACCATGGGAAAATCAGCAAGAGCCCACACTGTTAACTCCAGTTCTGGCTAAGGGGTGTCCTTTGAAACCATACCAATGATATTGGTCCCAGTGCTGATTGTCTCCATGCTGATGGCATATCAGGTGGCTTCAGACTTGCTTTGCTGCTCAGTCCCTGATTCTCTGCTAGTTCAGGAATTTTCCGGTACCATTGTTTCTACTGCTTCATCTTCCATTGTGCCCTTGGCACTTTCTGGCCATGTCGCAGAGGTGCTGGGTTCATTGGCACTGCAACTCGCACTGTCCGTGGTGGAACTGAGGGAGACACTGGGCCCAGCAGCGAAGGCCCTCTTGAATGTGGTGTGCTCTTTGGAACAGTCATTGCCTGGTCAGCAGATCCCATTGTCAAGCTTGGTACCATCCTTGGCCACGGTGGTGGTGCTTTCTCCAGTACCAGATGAGAACATGTCTTGCTCAGTATCATTGGTGCCAATTACCTATTCTCTTTGGCACTGATGCCTACCCTGTGTTCGGCTTTGGATGAATCCGAGCACTTGTTCTCCCTGTTGGGGCAGGCTGGCTCCCCCTTTGTCACTGGAGAATCTATGGGACTCCTTGAGATCCAGGTTGGGGTTGTCCACCCTTTCATTGTCACCCAATAGGCACCAGAGACCATCCTCTGATCACCATCTGTACTAAGATCAGCATAGATCCTGCAGTCAGGACAGAGGCCCTTGGTCTGGTGCCTGCTGACACCAGTGGTAAATCTATTAGCCCAGTCCCTCCTTGTAATCCTTGGGATGCTTCTTGGACTTTGAGGTCCCATTCTAGAGCAAGATCACCTGTGCAATTGGTGACTCCTGTTCCCTGAACTAACAGCTACAAGCGACCGCTGAGCCTGTGCCCTTTGGACCGCCACAATAATCCGGACTGGATCCTGTGATTAAAGAACATAATCCATTGTTGGTGTAGCTAACTGCTTCTTTGTTCTCTCCAGACAGCTCGACGGTACTGGCCTCCTCAATGCCCGTGAACTTCAAGGCATATCAAGGTCTCCTTAGGTGTAAGGCCACTTTCTTAGGCATCCAGGCTGAATTTCTTCAGGAGAACACACACAAGCTGTCGGATATTCTCCAACCATCCGCTCAAGGGCCAGTAGCCCTCCCAATAAATGAGGCTCTCTTGAAGGTGGCAAAGGCCCTCTGGAATACTCCCACTTTGTTGCCTCCCATGGTGAAGCATGCAGAGAAAAGGTACTTCATTCCCATACTGGATTTTGAGGGTTTTATTCCCACTCGGCCCCTAAGTCTCTTGTGGTAACTGTAGCCAATGACCGAGCACAACAGGGAAGGTATACATCTACTCCTAAGGACAGAGTCCAAAAGGATGGACTTGATGGGGTGGAAGAGTGTGTGTTTTTTTGTTTGTTTGTTTGTTTTTTTGTTTTTTAATACTACCTCTTTCCTGCAGATGCACATCACTAACTAGCAGGCATTGCTCTCTAAATACAACTTTGTTATTTGGGTGCCCACATCTAAGTTTGCAGACACGTTGCCAGAAGCCTCCAGGAACCAGTTTGTCATTCATTGCAGAAGCCTGTATGGTAGCAAAGACTTTTACAGTCAGCTCTAGATGTGGCAGATGCCTTAGTCAGAATTATGGTATCAGCTGTGACCATGAAGAGGGCCTCATGGCTGCAGAATTAGGGCATTGTGTCTGATGTGCAGCAGACCATTGATGACTTACCTGTTGATGGTAGGTTTTGGTTTCTAAAAAGATTGATGAGGCGTGCATCCTTTTTTAAGGATTCCTGAGCTAGTTTGCATTCTTTGGAAGTTTATACTTCAGCTGTACAAAGACATCACTGCAGTGGTCAGCAGCAATACTGCTTGCAGTGTTTCTTCGGGCAGGCCTCCTTTCCTGTAAGGCAGTGGGACTACCCCAGGAGGGGGCATAGATCCCAGAGTCGAAGGCCCTCTGATTCTGGTTTTAGCCAGCTGGCATCCAGCAAGTGCTCATTTTGACTTGTGTGTCCAGAAGTTCTCTCTCCTGTTCTGTTCATGCTATGCTTACTCGATCGTCTAAGTCGTCCTAAACAGCAGAAAATCTTCATTGGTCCCAACTCAAAGAATTGAGTTAATTGGGGTCTTGATAAACTCTACGAAGTTGAGTGTTTTTTTGTCAACCGATTCCACGCAATCCACCACCTATGTCTGGAGCTGCCGTGTCGACCCTCCACCACAGCTCGAGTATTCCTGAGGTTGCTAGGCCCTAAGGCTGTATGCACATCCGAGTCTGAGGTTGTTTGTTTCTTTTGATTTTGTGGGATGAAAATCTTGCTATCCAAAAATGTCAGTTCTTCAGTGCTTTTAATTATTAAACTACATGCTAGGTATATTTAGTCATTATTATGTGTATGTCCTTAAATATTTGATACTATAAACAATACTCAGTTGTGTATTTAGATCATATCTAGTGGTCTTTCCATCTACTCTAGGTATTCTGTTTTACAACATTTTTATTGTTGAATGTTTTGGTCAATGTTCTTGTCTGGGTTAGTTTACACACATTTTTGAATAATCATTGCCTAGCAGGGGCAGCCCAAATACCACTGTCAACTTGAAGCAGAATGATGTGTGTCCATATGTAAGCCTAAACTGAAAAACTACTGATTGAGATAGTTGTTGTATGCCCCATGAATCCGTGGCTGCTGCATTTGTTACTAATAACTCAGATATGGTAAAAATTGCAAAAACATCTTTTTAGTTATTTGTACCGATGCTTGCATCTAATGCACATCCAGCGGGATTAATTTAAGTGCAAACAGACCTTGCTACTGTTAATGAGTTCAGTTTTTATTGTGTGAAATTTCATGGAATTCCTGACTTGTGATGTCTAAAAGGTTTTTCACATAAATTAGTTATAAAATGATAGACAATTGTAGGTAAAATTACAACAGGGGAGGTGGAGAAGACCACTTAGTTTTTCCATGGATGATTTATAACCAGATATTGCTAACATAGAGACATCTCTCTCTACTTAATGTGTAGCTGTCAATCCTGTTTCTCTTAACTATGTGTTAGAATGGTGCAGAAAATCAAATCTCCTTGTTATATGGAATTTTTAAAAGAAATTACCAACTAATACTTTTTTTTTTTTTTTTGCATTAGGTCCAAGATGGGCTTCTTGGAACACTGGTGTCTTTATTTGCATCAGATGTGCTGGAATACATCGAAATCTCGGGGTTCATATATCAAGGGTAAAGTCTGTCAATTTGGACCAGTGGACACCAGAACAAATACAGGTAAAAGATCTCTTGTAAATCAGATATTTGAACTGGAGGGACAGGTATAAAAAGCCACGTTGTTAGGTTCTGAGAGAGGGGCCCTATATCTGCTTGCCTGGTACATGGGAACAAAATAACAGGAGTATCTCTTACAATCCTGCAGAAAACTTGGTATAGATAGTTACTCAAGTTTCAAGTAAAGTATGTGCAGCTACTCAGGATGGATTGCTCTAAATCACCAATTTAAATCATGATTTAAATAAGCAAGCCAGGAACCTTGATTTAAATAATCAATTCTAATCTTGTTTTCATTAGTTTTTTAATTATTTCCCTAAAACAATTGACTCTCATTGGTTAGTAAACCTTTAAAACATGTTGATTTGCAACTAGATATAGTCTTTGCTTTAGCTTTGGTACTTCCTTTTGCTGAGGAGGAGGATATACTGTATCTATACACCTTTAATTAAGCAGTTTAACATACATTTATTCAGAGTCTTAGTTTTTAACAAAAAAATAAAAATTGTGAATGATGCTTTATTTTTTGTTTTTAAACTTGATTGGTTAAGCTGCATTTGGAAGGAAATTGGAATTCAATTAAATGACGTTAAACAACCTTGATACGAAAAATTAACACTTTTTCCCCCTCCCGTTCATCTTACTGTACCAATGTGTTATCAAGGTCCCTATACAAGTACAACTCAGTTGTAGTAGTGGGTTTGTGACGCTAATCTAAAAATGTCCCATTTTCATGTTGACGTTCAATGCTACTTTGGATTGTGCATAACATCTATCTAGGGATACAACCCTTTGTACTTTAATTATTCATTTATGTTTAGCTACATTATAAATGGATGAGAATAGTACAGGGGTAAGCAACCTATGGCACGCGTGCAGAAGGTGGCACGCGAGCTGATTTTCAGTGGCACTCACACTGCCTGGGTCCTGGCCACCGGTCCAGGGGGCTCTGCATTTTAATTTAAATTTAAATTAAGCTTCTTAAACATTTTAAAAACCTTACTTACATAACTAAACTATTGTATGTAAAGTATTATAGACTTATAGAAAGAGACCTTCTAAAAACGTTAAAATGTATTACTGGCAGGTGAAACCTTAAATTAGAGTGAATAAATGAAGACTCAGCACATCACTTCTGAAAGGTTGCCAACCCCTGGAATAGTACATTCAGTTGTATATTGTCAATCGTAGAGGTGCAAAAAAATCATAAAGTTCTGGGTTTTGTGTTTTACTTGTTTATCCGCTTTTAAATGATGGAATCTTGACTCATGTATTTACTTTTAAATACCAAAAATGATAGATTCACATCATGGACTATAGAATTAAACGTTCGCTTCTAAAAGTTGGTGGAGTATTTGAAACTGAGCAACATTGTCCCTCTTTTGTCAGTATGGGACTTAAGAGTCTCACAAAGTAGAAAAGGGGTGGCAGAGGAAAGCTTAAATGAATAAAGATAGGTTTTAATAATTTCAACTCTCAATTTTTGATAAATCCTAAACGAGCCTTTGGAATATATAGATTAAATGAAATCCATTGAGTTCAAATATTGATAATGTTTAGTGTCTTCTGACGCAATGCTGCTGAATTTGTAACTCTTTTATCAGGAGCATTTGGAAACTTTAAGATAGCAAGACTGGATTTTTCTGTTTTATTAAGCATATGCTAATTAGTAGGATGTTTAATTTCTTTATTAAAAGAAAAATTTAACTAAAGTATCATCATCTAAAGTAAATATATGAGAACTCTCATCTGACAAGTTGCAATGTCTCATATGGTAGCTAAATTTTTTCCATATACCTTGTGCTCCACAACTGAATATTCATTTATTAATTATTAGAGGGATTGTTTTATCAGGTTCTTCAGAAACCCATTTGAGAGAGAACCAATCACAATTAAAACATTTTGAGCCACAGTAGATTATCTACAACTGAGTGATTTGCCAATTTAGGAAATTTATTAAACACTCCAGAAGTTGCTATTGTCTCTTCAAACATACTGCATTCCATATCAAAGTGCCATCCTTTTGGTAAATAGTTATTTTTAAAGAAATTTGACTGATTATGATGGTCTGTTATACCTGTTATAAAGTATGAATTGTAGTTTGGGTCTGTATATACTTTTTAATGCTATAAATAGCAAATTTTAAAAGACATGGGTCAAGGTTAGAGTATTTGAATGTAAACGTACCAGTGCTCATGTTTTTATTTTGTTACACTGTAATATGCTTTCCTTTTGTGTGTGCCTGTTTGTGAGCAGAAATAACATGTTCAAAGATATTTGAAAATGCTGCAGGTTCCCTCATCAGCATGTAGGCAGAAGAGCAAGCATAATTTGCATATACCTGTGCCTGGGAGGAAATTCAGTTGTTTCTTGTAGGGTATTCCAGTAAAATACTTAAAAAATTGTATATTGTTTGTACAATATGTAGCACAATTGGGTCCTGGTGACACCTGCTCCTAGGTGCTAATGCACTATTGTATAATAATACAGCAGAAATTGCATGATGTTAAAAATTTGTTTCTAAAATTACATAATTTTGTGTCGTTGGCATTAACAGCATGCTAAATTTAATTAAAACTGTTGCATTGTATTAGCTTTGTTACTATGTTTAAATTGGCTGCAAAAGCAATCCTGATGGCATGGATGATCCTAGCAGGACCACAATGGCTTACTTGTGTCAATGTGAGCAGAGTAAACCTTATAGTGGAGCACATTTCAGTAAGAGCAATGCGGAACTTAAGCCCATTTGAAAAGAAATGGGAAAGAATGTTACTTCAAAATAAATGAGACTTACCTCTAGCATATTATGTTGTCAAGTATCAGAGGGGTAGCCGTGTTAGTCTGAATCTGTAAAAAGCAGCAAAGGGTCCTGTGGCACCTTTAAGACTAACAGAAGTATACTTCTGTTAATCTTAAAGGTGCGACAGGATGCTCTGTTGCATATTATTTTGTGTATCTGAAATTATATAGTGTTAGTGCCACCCTCACCTAGATCTAGATTTTGTTATTGGAAAAATATTGTGCCTACATGTCATATTTTTAATAATAAAAAATTGAAGGGAAGAAGCCTGAATATTGCATGCTGTTATAAAATTTTGATTTTTAAAATGACAGTCTTCTTCAAATTCAGTCCATTTCAAAATAAGAGTTCAGCTTGAGGAATTACACCTTCTGAGTTCCCACTGCCAACTCGAGTTTTACAATTAATTTCTTCTATTTCTTTTAAAATATTTCTCTCCCATTGTGCTGTGAGACAAACCTAGGCAAATTGGGAGCTGAAAATACAGGGGATATTAAAATTGCAGTCAAATGTATGAAATAAGGAAACAGAGAGACAGTTCAAGTGGCCTCTGTACATTCCTACTCTTGGATTGTGCTGGTGGTGCATTTCTGATGATGGAACGCCTCCTAGCGCTGCCATTGGAGTCCGTTCATGCCCCCTCCTGTCCCATCTCTCACTGCTTCTGAACAGTCTGAGGACAAGGCTATAAAACAGGATGTGGCACCCTGCCATCTCAGTGCCTTACAGCCGTGGTAAAAGACAGCCTGGAACGTCTCCAAATCTGACCCATCCACTTCTTCAGACAACAGTACCTTTAGTTAGTTCTTGTTCTTAGTTTAGTTCTTTATTTTATTATTCAAAATATTACCTTTAAAAAAAAGACTCTTGTAGGTTCCACATCTTGGTGCAATCTCTCAGATCGCGTGGCAGATCTGAAAGGAAAGTGGCTAGGATTTAAAAGACATGGATCTTTTCCTACTGTCTTTCGTGCCTCCAACACCTATGACGTATGTAGCATACATAGCAGAAGGACATTCTGTCTTTCATATTGTTTACCAGGAATCACCTTTTACTCTCCAAGCCTATAAACAGTGTTAAAACGAGACCCACGTGCTTCTGCTGGAGCATTCCCTAGTGACCAAACCCTCTGGTGCTGACCAGCCAATTTCTGTGATTAAAGAAAGGCCTGCATCTGACCTGTTCTCCTTGGGAACTAAGCAGCGGCAAGTTAAGGTTCTGCTAAAGGTTCTGTCATTCAGTCCAGGGAGACTGGTAAAACCTGTTGTATTGAAGGTTACAAGTAATCAGATAGTAGTTTCAGTACAAATATTGGCCTCTGTTACCTGTCAAGCCCACTTGGATCAGACTTTCCCAGTTCTGGGGAAGGGGGTGGTGTGTGATGTGGCCCTGGTTAGTAGTGCTAAGCACCATTGGGAGTCCTTTTTTGGAACTGACCCCAAGGAATCTGATATAGTCCTAGGTTTTGGTTTAGGATTCAAAGTTGGGGGCTCGTGATAAATCTCTTGAGGCCGGTCGTATTCTTAATATAATGAGTTTTATGGTTCCAAAAGTCTTTTCCAGAGCAGAGTAGCTGCCAGTGCAGTGGTTATTAGTTGTAGCCCTGTGTGATGGTGTATAAACCCCACACTGGACAGGAGGGGTTAAGAACAACAAGGAGTTCGGTGGCACCTTAAAGACTAACAGATTTATTTGGGCATAAGCTTTCGTAGGTTTAAAAAAAAAACCCACTTCAGATTCATCTTGGGTGTGAGTCAGGGTTTAAAAGCCAGCCAGCTCAGTTGGGGGCTGGCAAGCCAGGGAGGAGGATGTTCCCTGGGAGCGTCAGGGGAGGACCAGAGCTGAATCTGCACCGAGCTGGGGCGCAAAGGAGCCACAGCACCCAGCAACTGAGACTGGCGTTGGAAGCCCAGAAGGTGACATTCCCCAGGGCCAGTGGCCAGATGGGGTGTGGACTGAGGTAGGAGTGACCCAGGGAAGCTGACTTGAGGCTGACATTAGACGGAGATGTGTGAGCAGCCAAAACAGCCTCCCAGGGCCCTGGGTCGGAATCCAATGGAGTGGGAGGCCCTGTGTTCTCCCCTCCCCTTCCCCCACATTGTATCCACTTGGCCAGGTTGCTGCCCTGAGGACTGCGCCCCTTAGGGTGTGACTGCTGCTGTAGGCACTAACCACTAGGCAGGAGACCCTTCCCCCGCAATCATACTCAGACACATGGCTCAGATTCTCAAGGAATCTCGGATCCAGAAAACAGTCTTACTGCAAGAATTCTTGAAGGGAGTAATCAAGGGGATAAAATAAAGAGCAACAGACACTCTTGTGCCTGTTTCCACTCCAGGGAAAGGACAAAAAGCTGAGGAGTTTTTTCAAATGTCCTCCAAACTGTCCCTTCCCCATACCAAAACTATGGGTTCATTGAAGACATCTTTTCCCCTTCTCAGTTTTAAGGTTGCTTCGATCTCTAGTTTCACTGCTTCTAATCGCATCAGAAGTGAGAGTAAGTCCAGTATTGAGTCAGATAGGGATAGAGAGGTTACATTTCTACCTCTGTTCCATTCCACTGACAAGACTTGATAGAAAACCTGATTCTAATTACTGGTGAAACTGGCAGTTTCTTCTAAGGGATGATGGTTCTACTGGCCATCTCCTAGATACAATGGGGAAAATAAATAAATAAATAAATATAAAAATGTGTGCGTCTGTGTTCATGTTGAAAAAATCAGACAAACTCTACTAACTACCATGTGAAGGGTTCTTGCTCTTTCACACTTACCCTGCTTGCCACCTCACTGATATTGGTTGCAGCTCTCAGATGAATTCTGTGGGTATGTTCTGCCATCTCTGACAGGGAAGGTAGAAAATTAGATATTTTGGGAAGCTCTATCTTCTCCTCTTCCAGTCGTGGCATCAAGGTATCGAACTCCCAAGCTGTGATATCTCATTATCAGTCCTGTCTTTGGGAGAAGATGGCTCTCTTTCTGCTTAAGAACCTTGCTGGAGATCAAAGAAGTCAGGCAAAGGTATTAATTACAGAGGAACAATTTGTTGCCATACAGTTATTGAGACACTTTCCATATGTCAGACTTTGCTGCCAGGGGGGTGGTGTCTGTCATACCATAAGGAGATGTGCATGGCTCAGATCTTAAGGTGTATTTCCTGAAACTAGAGTGGGTAAAAGATCTCACTTTAAAGGAGATGGTTTATTCAGCACAAGCTATGTCCTCAAAGGAGATGGTTTGGAGCTCCTGTCTCAACAACCACAGGCAGCAGAATTCTCCTTAATCTTTGTCCTCATATCTTAGCAGCAGCAATAACCGCTTCCTCCATAGCATCAACAAACAAGAAAAAGCTACAAGCCTCATCCCAAGAGCAGGTACACTACTTCATGCAATTCTGTGCCAGGCCTTAGACAGTAGGTGTGACACGAGGAGTGAGAGCTACAGCTCAGTCCCCAATCAACTCTCCAACTTTCCTCCTTCCATTCCACCTTTGGAGTTTCACTCTTCGACTATTTCCATTACTGGAATATCATTACCAGAGAGAAGTGGATCCTTGAGAAAGTGCAGGAAGTCTATTCAACCACATTCCTCCTCCCTGTTTCTTCCTACTGAGGGATCCCTCTCACAAGCACCTACTAAGAATAGAAGTTCTATCCCTTTTGGAAGCTGGGGCTATTGAGGAGGTTCCAAAAGAGTTCAGAGGGAAAGGGCATTTTCTCAAAGTAGTTTCTGATCCCAAGGATGGATGGTGGAATGTGATCCATCTTAGAGCTCAGAAACCCAAGTTACTTTATCAGAAAGTTCAGCTTCCTTGTGGTGACAGTTAGGTCAATAATTTCTTCCTGATCTATCCAAGATTGATTTGTAGCTCTCGATCTCAAGAATGCATATTTCCTTACATCAATCATATCTTCATATTGTGAATCTCTCCATTCCATGTTTTGTTCTTTTTAAAAATCACGTTCTGTTTGTGCCAGCCATCTATCGGTCGGATGGCCGTGTCTCCTCTGATTTATTTCCTGACACCACCTCACACAGAGTAAAAGTTACCAAGAGCTTTGGGTTGAAAGAACCCCGGGTAACACCAGTACAGGGTCCTCCCCTTTGGCCTTTCTGCTGCCCCTTAAGTATTTACAAAATGCCTTTTTGTCATGACAGCATGCTTAAGACTGCAGGGTATTAATATATACTCATATTCTTATTAATGTCTAATAAAAGCTTCATCTCAAAAAGTCTCTGACCATCAATTTGTAGTGTGTATGTGTGTGTTTTCGGGAAACTGGGTATCTGAATAAATTGGAAGAAATCACATCTTCCTATGCAGAAGCTCTCCTCCTTTGGCACAATTTTAGACCCCCAAGATGGAAGGGCTTTCCTTCCAGAAGAAAGTATCACTCTGCTGTTACAAAACTTCAAGAAGCAATAGAGGGTCCTGTGGCACCTTTGAGACTAACAGAAGTATTGGGAGCATAAGCTTTCGTGGGTAAGAACCTCACTTCTTCAGATGCAAGTAATGGAAATCTCCAGAAGCAGGTATAAATCAGTATGGAGATAACGAGGTTAGTTCAATCAGGGAGGGTGAGGTGCTCTGCTAGCAGTTGAGGTTTGAACACCGAGGGAGGAGAAACTGCTTCTGGAGTTGGATAGCCATTCAGTCTTTGTTTAATCCTGATCTGATGGTGTCACATTTGCAAATGAACTGGAGCTCAGCAGTTTCTCTTTGGAGTCTGGTCCTGAAGTTTTTTTGCTGTAAGATGGCTACCTTAACATCTGATATTGTGTGGCCAGGGAGGTTGAAGTGTTCTCCTACAGGTTTTTGTATTCAACCTCCCTGGCCACACAATAGCAGAATCTTCTCTATCTCACTTACAAGGCAAAGTAGTTCAAGTAGTCATGATAACTTGACAGCTTTGTTCTGTGGGAACAAACAAGAACAATCTTGTTCCTATAGCTTGCAAGGAGAATGCTATGGGATTGGAGCATCCATCACACTTAGCCTGTAACAGTCAGTCTAGTGCAGGGGTTCTCAACAAATTTTTTGGTGGCCTCAGTGCGGCCACCAACTCTTGCTGGTGGTCACTCTGACAACTTTTTCCCCTAAAATAAGTAATTTTAGGAAAAACAAATGTATATGTGCATATTTATGTCCAAATCATTGTAATTTATCTATATAAGGGTTTGGGGTTTTTTGCAGACTCAATAATAAAAATAATGTACAGTTGTCTCTATTCTTTACTGGACTTAAACAGAATAGAAACACAAATAAGGTGCTTTGAATATTCTTGTCTTTTTTTTCTTCTTGTTTCTTTCTTTTGCCCCCCCCCCCCCACTTTTTAAAAGACTTGCTAGCTATAAGTAAGTGTGCTGTGAAAAGTGATATTTGTATATTTTTAATACCACTTTTTACAGCAGACTTAATTCGTCCCCGGGCTTGCCAGGGCTGAGTAAGCTCTGGATGGGGAGGTGGCTACAGAGGCAGTGGTGTCCAGGGGCAATGGGACACTGGGGGAGGCAGCGGGGGCCAGAGGTGTTGGGTTGGGGGGGTGAGCTCGGGGCCAGAGCCTACCACCGCGCAACCAAGGAACGGAGCCTAAAGCCCCACACCCCGGGGACAGGGCCTGGGGACGGAGCCCGAAATCCTGTGGCTAGAGCCTGCTGCTCGCCACCCCAGTGCTGAAACCCAACCTCCCCCCTCATCACTCCCCCCCGGGAATATGGGGGACTCACTTGACTGTGGGAAAAGATGACAATTTGGTGGATCACCTTGACAGGGAAAAGCCACACAAATGGTCTCTCGGTGACAGAAAATATTTGTTCTCTGGGATCACCCCGAAATAGATCTGTTTGCATTGAAATGTAATGCCAAATGCCTGAAGTTCTGCTTGAAAGCAGGAGTACACAGCCTATCTATATATTGGATGCATTCCTTCACAATTGGGGAAGAGGTTTCCTCTGTCTTTCCTCCACTTACTCTAATCCAAAGAATGATATGGAAGATATGGTAAGATAACTTCCTGTGACTACATCTGTTATATCAGCAGAATGGCTAGATCTTGCACCCAAATTCCTTGCACCTGTTGGAATGTGCTATATACCTCTGACTTAGAGAGTACTTGCTCATCAGAAGAGCAGTATATTCTGTTAAATTCTAAAACAATTTATTCAGAAGTGTTAGGAAAAAGTTTGCTTTCTGGGCATCACATAACAGTATATCAGCCTCACTGGGATTAGTTCAGTCCATATATGAATACCGCGTACTCCTGAAACTATCTGACTATCAATATCCTTGATGAAAGACTGCGTTAGCTATCATTTTAATCTACCACACACCAATAGACAAAAACTATATTTACTCGTGACTCCTTCAAGAGCTTAATGAAGGGTATAGTGAATGTGTCAAGGATCCCATACCATCATGGGACCTTAACCTAGTCCTTACTCAAATCATGAGATCTCCCTTTGAACCTATCAGCGCTTCCTCTTTCATCTATCAAAACATGTATTCTAGCAATAAATTCTGCCAGAAGAGTAAGCGAATTTAAAGCTGTGATGGCAGATTCATGCCTCAGTCTTTCACAAAATGGTCCTCCATCCACATCTTAACTTCCTGCCCAAGGTGGTAACTGACTTCCATCTTCACCAGGCAATTACTCAATCAGAATTATTTCCCAGACTCCATGCACGCTTGGGAGAATCAAAGCTCTATATACGAGATGTTAAGAATGCTAGCATTTTATTTAAATAGGAACAAAGTTTTTAGAAAGTCCCCATATCTCTTCATATCCTTTGAAGAAAATTGTAAGAGTCAAGCTATTTCTTCTCAACACTTGTCTAAATGGGCTAAGCTCTGCAATGAAGAGAGCTATAAGCTAGCCTCTGTCCTTCTTCCTGCAAGGGTTAAGTTAGTCTCTTTGGCATGCCTTAAACATGACCCCATTGTTGAAATCTGCACAGCTGCAACTTGGAGCTCAAAGCACATGTTCACTAAACATTACGCCCTTGATTGAGCACACCAGTATGATGCATACTTTGGTAGAGCAATACTTTAGTTACTACTTATTTAATTAGGACTCTGTTCCACCTTTCTTATTTCATGTTACCTCTTAGACTATACCAAGAGTGTCTACTTGTAGAGGAAGAAGAAAGAGGCTACTCACCTGTAATTGCAGTTCTTTGAGATAGCCTTTACACATTCACATTCCCCACCTGACTTCTCTTCTTCCTAGGACTGCTACCTATAGTTGTGGTCCTGAGGCGGTGGTTGAAAGGAAACGAGGTGGAGCATGATGCCCTTTTATAGCTTTGCCTTCATTTTACCATCAGAGCTGCGTTGCCGGTACAATCTGAGTGTGAAAGTGTAGAGTTCATCTTGAAGAACTTTGGGTTACAGATGAGTACCGTATATATTCGTTCATTAGCCCATTCATTTATAAGCCGACCCCCCACCCCCAAAAATGGATTGATAAAAATAGCAAAAACTGTATGACCCTTTCATAAGCCGACCCTATATTTCAGGGGTTGGAAAACTTTGGCTCCCGGCCCATCAGGGTAAGCTGCTGGCAGGTTGGGACGTTTTGTTTACTTGGCGCGTCTGCAGGTATGGAGCCCCTCAGCTCTTTGTGGCTGCAGTTTGCTGTTCCCAGCCAATGGGAGCTGCGGGAAGTGGCACAACTTCCTGCAGCTCCCATTGGCTGGGAACTGCGAACCGCGGCCACAGGGAGCTGAGGGGCTCCATGCCTGCAGATGCTCCAGGTAAACAAAATGACAATTAGATATTCAATGATTCCACAGAACAGGGGTCAGCAACCTTTCAGAAGTGGTGTGCCAAGTCTTCATTTATTCGCGGCGATTTAAGGTTTTGCATGCCAGTAATACATTTTACATTTACAGGGGCTGGCGGATGGAACCCCAGACTGTCAGCAGGCTGAACAGACCTGCCGGCCTGGGTTCTGTCCATACAGGCCGGCGGCGGGGTCACCAAGCTGGCAGCAGCGTGCCACAGTAAATCGGCTCGTGTGCCGCAGATTGCCGACCCCTGCCATAGAGTTTAAAATCATCAAATTTTGGTGTAGACCCATTTATAAGCCGACCCCCATTCTTTGCTGCGTCACTTTTTTACCAAAAATATTCAGCTTATGACCGAGTATATATGGTAATCTCCTTTTTCCTTTAATCTTTCACTTGCAATCTTAGAAGCTACTTTTGAAATACTAAAATAAACATTTTCAGATAAGTGATTTATTTTAAAGCTATGTCCACTTTAACTGTCTTAAGTGAACCCAGAGTAGCAAATTCCACAGGAAACATCTTATAATTCCCATTAATATATGGTCTTTTTAAAATGCTTTTTGTAGTATCTTTCTATTGCAGAAAACATGCAAAGCAGGGTTGTGTTTGTTTGTATAGACTATAACACTTGAATAGACAAGTGATAAAAACAGAACATTGCATTCAAAGGAGTGAAGAGAACATGTATGAAACAAATGGATGTGATTAGGGGATTTAACCTCCAGTTCTTAAAATGTAGTGCACAAAAGTTTTTAATCTTCTCACTTACATGATCAGAATAACAATGGAAATGTGTTTCCAAGACCCAAATTAGCAATGTACAAAATAATAATTCTTTTACCACCTTTCTTTAGTGCATGCAGGATATGGGAAATACGAAGGCAAGGATAGTCTATGAAGCTAATCTACCAGAGAACTTCCGAAGACCACAAACTGATCAGTATCCTTTTTCCGTCTTACTGTTTTCAAATTCAGGGAGCCTTAGTACAACCCAAGTGTTACATAACTAGATGAAGAATTTGATAAGTGTGTCAACTTATCATACCACCCTTAATTAAAGTTTGTGGGGTTTTTTTACATTTATTATTTTGCGGTGCCCAACTAGAGGCATTGAAAAATGGGAAATGAATGAACAAACCTTCTTTATGGTAAGAAACTTAACAAATATATTTAGTTTATTAAAGAGAGAGGTTAAGAACTGATGTGTTCATAGTTTATAAGTGCGTACACAGGGAGAAGATTTTTGATTGAAGACTCATAGATGTTATGCCTTTGTCTTGAAGATGTACTGCTGAGATGTAGATCATTTGGTGCAGCTGGGAGCTGAACTGAATATGTGGTGAGCACTGGGGGACAGAAAAGATGACGAGAATTGATAAATAGAAAACAGAGATTGAATTAGTTGGGTCTAAAAGCAAAATGGGAAGTGGTGAATTTGATAATGGTAGGGAGAATTGATTTGGAGTGAATGAAGTGCTGAGTGAGTCAGGTGGATGAATGGTGACTAAGTAGGAAGATAAGTAGGAGTTGTGTGGGGCTGAATAGTGAGTGAATTGGTATGGTTGTTTGATATGCGTGGAAAAATATTTGTGAAATGTTGTGTGCCAAGGAGTGTTGGAGTGCATAACCAAGCTGGTGATAATTTTAATGGTGTGCTGGTAATTTTTTTGATAATTTTGGAAAGCTAAGTTCATTACTAGTATTAATTTGGTTGCTTTCAATCTGTTTTGCCGCCTTATCTTCAGTTCCAGACCATCGTGGGGCTAGTTCTAGCTGTGTGTGTGGGCTTCCAGCCTCTATAAGCTCCCTCAGTTGTTTGAACCCTGGCTGATCCACAAGAATAGAGCTGTACTGATCTCACCTATCATATCTTACCCTGAAACAGAGTTTAAAAAGTGTGTGTTATGGAATAATAAAATGTTGTTCGGAGTAGTCTTATGCATGAAGCGTGAAATGGTTAGGCTGTCTGAAAGCTTTCTGATTGCAAAAGCATTTAAATCCTTACGCTTTGTCTTCCACTCCAAGCATATCATAGGGAATATGTCTGAGTGTAGTTTGAGCCTGGATAACTTTTATTTGATCAATGCTAAATGAAGTTATTAATAATAAGGAATGCTAAAGCTGCTTTGATTTTTAAGTGAAAGGGCACTGGAGTTGGCCATGCACTCACTATGAGCTTGGCCTCCCTCCAAGTCGCTTTTCCCTTGTCATGCTTATTGTCACAAGAAATGAGTGGAAATGTGTGAAAGGGGATATTGATAATGGACCTTTATATTTAGCAAAGTGAGAATTGGCTTTACTCCATTAGATGGAAGTCTGTTGCCAACTCCTTTTCACATGTTCTGAAAAGGACATCTGTTTGTGGTCATCAATGGATTTTGCAAGGAAACATCTACCTCGGTCTGGAGTCTTTTACTATAACTTCATATTGAGATATAGCCAGCATGCTGGAATCTAACTGGACGAAAGTGATTCCTGAGGCAGGGCAAGAGGGCCCTGAACCCTCCATGCGGAAGGAGAAGGGGGTCTCTGACACCAAAAATGACACGTGAAGTTATATCCTGCTCTGTTCACTGGATTGGCCATCTCAAGAAGAAGAGTGTGACTCTAACCATTAGCTAAGCCATGCCTGAAGTCTCTATACAGCTAAAAGAAAAAAAAGAGACTAATCACCTCCCTGCATGCAAAGTGAGTTCAAGTTATTTGCAACATCTGAACTACAGATCTATCACATGAGTTAAAGAAGAAGATGACGACTGAATTCTCCAAGGTTCCACTCCCAGGTCAGTTATCTAATTAGTAAGAAGTTATTTTGGGTTAAAAGCATACTATTCCAAAGCTGCCAAGTACTTGATTTTTAGGATACTTTCTCACAGATGCAGAAATGATCAGAAAGATGCAGACACCGTATTATTGTGGTAGGGGGAAATCAGCTAAGTAAATAGAGTCTATCATAGGTGGTATGTTCAGACAAACTTAAGATGGAACATAAAAATGGGAAGCTATAAAGAAATCATTCTCAGAGTTATACTTCTTTAAAGCAAAGGCAAGAGTTTCAGCTGCTGCTTTTAGTAGAGTAGACTCTTAGCTCAATTGATTAGATTAAAAGAGAGGCATTCTTCCTTAACTTTCCTGTGAAGTATTGAAATAATTCTTGTTTTAACCTTATAAATTGATGTAATTGCTCACTGTAGTAACTGATGAGCCAGAGAAATTAACCATTGATAGAATTCCAGTTGCAACTTTAATTTGATCATTGTATTAGGTTATATTTTATTAGTGTAGGGAAATTCTAGCCTTACATATCTATGATTCTATGATCCTTGTTGCAGGATTGTATGTTATTGTACGTCTTTGTGGGTGCTCACAACCTATTGCATAATATAAATACAGAGTGAAAATGTTTTGATGGCAGGACACTGACTGGCATCTATTTTGCATATCAATTTTTCATGTCATTATGAAGTATGATTTCAAAGAAAGAAAATGAAGCTGTTAAGAGAAGTATATATGAAATCTAAGCAATAAGTAGCTGTGACTGAATTTTTACTATTGATAAGTTCATCAAAAGTGGTTGAGCATGTGCATAAGTAACCAAAGCAGTTCAGGTTTGGTTTTATGTTTTCTCGCCTTAAACTAAAACTGCAAAAATGAAATGTTGGAGAATTAGAACCAAATGTCATTCTTTTAGTTTGAATATTCTTAATTAACCAGTTTTAAGATTGATTTTCTTTCTCTCATTGCGTGTTTTACTTAACTGCCTGTTTTCAGAGCTGTAGAATTTTTCATCAGGGATAAATATGAAAAGAAGAAGTACTATGACAAAAATGCAATCAGTGTCACCAGTGTAAGTATGCAATTCTTCCAATAATTCAGATAGTATTCTTTGTATTTTTCTTGAAGCTTTAAATTATCCTTGGAGAAATTTAAAATGGTCTATGTAAGTACTTATCAGAAGAGGTACTGGTATGTAGGAATATGAAATAGATGATAAAGACATGGACATATAATTGTGAACATTCCTTTGGTCCGGAGCCATAAAATGCTGACCTTCATTATCTGTGTAAAAAAACCCAAGACAGACAACTTCCCTTCCCACACAAAAACCTAGAGATGAACAACTTGTATGTGAGATAATTTATAATATAGTTAAGGTTGTGTTTCAGAGTTTAGTTTTAACAGGAACTTTTAAAGCTTTATTTTGTAAAAATTTTATTGAAGTGGCAAAAACCAAAACACAGAGTGTAAACTTGGAGCAGTATTGGTTTTTTTTTTTTTTTTTTCTTGCTCTCGTGCTTCCTCCCAGAATCCCATTTTCCCACTTACCTCAGGGCTTTAGTCTCCTTCCCCCGGTGAACCTAGTTTAAAGCCCTCCTCACTAGGTTAGTCAGCCTGCTTTCCTAGGTTTCCTTTTGGTATGTGCTCTATTCCTTGGACTTTTAAATACAGTCTAGATATGACAGATATGTTTGGAATGAGGTAATGAAAAGACTGATGCGAGCCCCCAATTAAACAGTAAGCTATTATTGAACAAGTGTTACTGTCACATTCTGGACTGCAGTCCCGGCCAGTTGTCACTGCCTACCCTGCAACCTGGGTCCCTCACAATGCTGTGCTGTTTTAGCTTCCAAGCAGCTGTTTTAGCTCCTAACAGCATGCAGGACACTCCCTGAGTGTCTGTGTATAGCTGCAGTCCTGGTCCAGCAACTCTGACCGCAGCAGCCTATCAGCAACACTCCAGTCACACCGTGGCTTCCACCATCTGGGTTACTACTTTCAGGCCAACACACTCCCAGTCCTGAGTTTTCCTCAAAAATGTGTGTGCTGCATATCCAGCTCTTTTCTGGACAATTCAGGTAGTAAAAATCCAGATAGTAAAGGGTCAGTATTCAGCAGTTTGCTACTGTAAATGGCATTGCCAGACAGTTAAGTTTAAACAAAACACTGATTAGCTACTACAAATTAGTGTTAGGAGAGTTTAAAACATTCTTGAAATCCCGATATTTGAATTATATCTCTGTAATAACATGAAATTGTGACAAAAACTTAATTTCACTTTTACATTTTTATATATAATATGAATGACTTGAAACTTTTCGTGCTTACAAACATTTAGTAATACATTTATAGCCCATCGTGTAGAATCTTTTCATAAATATCCTATTAGTAGAGACCAAGATGCTTCCTGTAAATATCTGCAAAGCTACCTCATTATCCACCTTCAAAATTCTCCTTTGCTGTGATGCCAACAATAACCTTGTGCTGATTCTCATTGATTTATTTTACTCTCCATTTGTCTGTATCCTAACTATTTGTTGCACCTTGTCTCAGACTGTAAAACTTTTTTTTCGGTGCCTAGCATAATGGGATCTTAGTACATGACTAGGGCTCCTATATGTTGTGATAATTCAAATAACTATAATAATAAAGGTTTAATTTTAATTTCTGTTTTCTCCAATGTATCTTTAAAATATACTTTGATCTAATTTGGATAGAATCTGAGTTCTGCCCATGACGCTTGGGAATGATACCTTCTTCGAGTGCTTGCTCATGTCAGTTCCATTCTAGGTGTGTGTGTGTGTGTGTGTGTGTGCCCACATGCACAGTTGCCTAAGACTTTTGCCTTAGCAGTATCTGTATGGTCAGCTGTGGCGCCCTCTGAAGTGCTGCGCTGATGTGGTGGTATATCAGGTGCCACCGACCCTATGCCCTCTCAGTTACTTCTTACCACCCATGACGGTTGGTTGGAGTGTCGGGTCTTGCTTAGCTTCACTGTTCAGATCATTCTCCTTTGTTGTTTAGTCATAGACTAGTTAGCTGTTAAGTGATTTAGTACTACTTTAGTAGTTAGTCCCAACTGGAACTTTTGTCCTGAAGCAGGGCATGCCCCGCTTCCCAGGCTTGAAGCTTTGTTCTGAGTGCAGTCGGCCGATGCCCATCAGCAACCCTCATGAGAGTTGTCTGAAGTGCCAGGGGAAGTCCCATCGAAAAGACAAGTGCTAGATCTGAAAAAAATTTCATCCCCAAACTCAAAAAGAGTGGGACATTCAGTTAAGGGCCCTCCTCATGGAGGCTGGTCTGTCCCAGGCATTGGAACCCTTACACTTGGACTCCATGCCCAGTACTTTGGTGTCGGCATGCAGTGCACTGCTGGCACCGGGATCCACCCAGCACTGTTTTCTCCCCCTCCCCCCGCCAGTACCAAAGAAGTGGTCTAAGTCATCTGGTCTGCAGGCACTGCGCAAGGGAACTTCAGGCAAAAGACCAGAGTTAGGCCTCGTGCCTGTAACGGAGGCTCTCGGGGGGGGGGGGGGGGGGGTACTGCTGTGGTCAGACACCCTAACCCAACCAGGGACCCACCTCCGACCCCAGCAGGGAGTAGTAGGGTGTTCTGGCCCATCGCAGGGCCATCTGCACCCGAGTCGGGCCTGACAGCTGAAGAACAATTAGGCTGATCGGCACCATAGACGCCTGGCCGCATGGCAGATCCCGCCAAGACACCAGCTCAGACGACCAAGCCGGTGATGGGACTGCCCCTAAAGACAGTGGAATGCCCCTGGACCACAGGCATTATTCCCCTTTGCTATGGCCAAGTACCCCGGTACCACTGCCCAGATCTCCGACACCACAGCCTCTGCCTATAAGACACGGGACTCTGGCATTGACACGCCGCTCCCCCTATTCTCTGTACTGACAGTCCTCCTGCAGATGGCACTGGTCTCAATCGCCTTGCAGATCTCCTAGGCGTTGGTCCCCTCCAACACAAGACTGTTCCTGGTCGTGGCACTGGTCGCCGGGGCCCCGATACCATTCTTTGTGCAGGCATCGGCCCTCGCCTTCCCTGTACTGGTCACTGACAAGAATCAGTTGAGACTCGCGCTTCCACGGCCCTGCACTGGTCACCAGAAGTCAGAGGGACAGTTCAGCCCTTCCCCTGTATGGGGTGAATCGTCTCCCAATCGGGAGTCCACCAAGGCATCTGCAACACTGGCATGGGGTCAAGGGCAATGTCCCACCCAGTGGCAGTACTGGAATCTGTGGAGGATGCCTATTATGCCAGCACTGTACTTCCACTGCTCCTTCCAGACATCATTGGACGTGCTACCCCCGGTGCAGCTGGCAGCGGTGTTGGAGCAAGGGGCCGAATCCGAAGCAGTGACTCCGAGGGAGGCCCTAGCAACAGTGGAATGGTCCCCAACACAGTAATGGGACACCCCCCATCCTCCAGCACTGCAGTCATCCTCATTGTCCCTGGACAAGGCGGTGGTGTGGCCCTTGCAAACTGGTAGCCCCCCGATGACTTTAGAGAGCACCAAGCCCTACTTAAAAGGGTGGTGGCGGAGATCGAGGTGCTAGCTGAGGAGCCCGATGACCTCTTCCATGTCATTCCCTCCCCGTCCCCCTTCAAGTCGGATTGCCAGGGGTCCTAAAGATCGCCAAATCGGTGTGGCAGATCCCTTTTCCATTCCGCCCCCATCCAAGAAGGCGGAAAAGAAGTACTATATCCCCACAAAGGGGTATGAATACCTGTACACGCACCCTCCTGTGGGGTCCCTGGTCGTGTCCACTGTCAATGAAAGGGCCAGGCGAGTGGTACCCCCCAAAATAAAGCTAACGAGAGGCTGGACTTATTTGGCAGAAAAATGTATTCAACAGCAAGCCTTCAATTTAAGGTCTCTAACCATCAGGCCCTACTTGGCAGGTATAATTTCAACCTGTGGGACATCGTCGGCAAGTTCAAAGAGAGCCTCCTACAGGATCAGGCGCAGGAGTTTGCCACTCTAATAGAAGAGGGCAAGGCGGTAGCCAGCAGTGTCCTCCAGATGGCATGGGATGGCATGGACTTAGCGTCGAGGGTGGTTGCCTCTGCAATAGTCATGAGGCGTAGCTCCTGGTTACATACCTCCAGGCTATCCCAGGAGATGCAATCCACTCTCCAGGACCTCCCGTTCAAGGGACTGGGTCTCTTCTCAGAGCTAACTGATGCTAGGCTCCACGGCCTTAAAGACTCTTGGGCCACCCTCCACTCTTTAGGCCTACATACTCTTCAGCAGGCCAGAAAGCTGTTCTACCCTCCACGGTCATTGAGGTCTTGGGGTACTCCTCGACCCAGCTCCTACAAAAAGGAGAACAAAGAGAGGTTTTAAGCGGTGCCACCAGTCATTCTTTGCCTCCTGCCCAGCCAGGTCCTTTCAGGGAACAAGGCAGCCAAAAACAGTCATGTTGATGGTCTGCCCAAGGACGATGCACCAGTCACTGCACTGGATTCGTTCCTCATCTTCTTCAACCGCCTCCATCCTTTCCGGTCGGCCTGGTCCCATATCATCTTGGACCGCTGGTCAATAGTCTCGACACAGTCTCATGAGGCTATACCCTGCAGTTTGTAGCTGACCAACCCTTCCCTGTCCCTCTTCAGGGAACCTTCTCGCGAGCACCTCCTCATTCAGGAGATCGAAAACCTCCTGAGCCTAGGGGCAGTGGAAGAGGTTCCGCAAGACATGGAAGGAAGAGGATTTTAGTTTCGTTACTTCCTCATTCTGAAGGCAAAAGGGGGCCTCACACCTATTCCTAGACCTGTTGCCTCAACAAGTCTCTCAAAAAGTTGAAGTTTCATATGGTCTCCCTGTCCTCCATCATCCCCTCCCTGGATCTGGGAGACTGGTACTCCGTCCTTGATTTAGAGAACATGTACTTCCATATTCCTGGGGCACCGGCGTTTCCTCAGTTTCATATTGGGCCAGTGCCATTTCCAGTTCATGGCGGTGCTCTTTGGTCTTTCAGCTCAGAGTGTGTTCACAAAGTGCATGGCGCCAGTGGCCGCTTACCTGCGACATCGGGGAGTGGGGGAGAGATCCAAATCTACCTGTACCTCGATGACTCGTTGATTAGGGGGTCAGTCCTCGGATCAGGTGTGGGGGCATCTCGATCTGGTCTGTTGTGCCTTCCATGACCTGGGCCTAATAATAATGACATAAAGTTGATAGTTACCTCAGTGCAACTTAGAATTCATTGGGGCGGAACTTGACTCTATTCAAGCTAGAGTCTTCCTCCCTAAGACTCTGTTCCGAGTCATGGTGGACCTCATGTCGTCTCTGCATTCCCACACATGCCTGAGACTGTTGGGCTACATGGCAGCATGCACTTACATGGTCCGGCATGTGCGAGACTGCCTCAGGCCCCTACAGGCATGGCTGGCATCGGTCTGTCCCCAACAGACACAGTATGGACTGAGTGATCAGGACATTCTCGTCTTGCCATGAGTGGTCCCTTCACCCGGAGCTGGTCACTTCTATCTTCCACAGGTGGGGAACTCCCCAGGTGGACTTATTCGCATCCAGGCAGAATAGGAAATGCCACATCTTCTGCTCGTTCCAGGACAGGGACGGGGATCCCCGTCGGATGTCTTCCTGCTCCCGTGGTCGGGGGCTGTGATGTAAGTCTTCCATCTGGTGCAGTTGCTGCCCAAGGTCCTCATGAAGATCAAGCAGTACAGGGTGAAGGTCATCCTCATAGCGCCGCATGGCTGTGCCATCACTGGTTCAGCACTCTGTTAGACTTCTCAGTGGCGACCCTGTTCTGGATGCTGCTCAGGCGGACCTGTTGTCCCAGAACCACAGCAGTCTCCTGCACCTGAACCTGGCAGCACTTCATCTAACATCTTGGCTGCTGCGTGGCTAAATGCACAAGACCGGCAGTGCTTGTCCGAGGTCCAGCGAGTCCTGTTGGGCAGTAGAAAGCCTTCCACCAGGACCACCTGCTTGGCCAAATAAAAGTGATTCACCTGCTGCATGGAAAATAAGGGGGTCTGTCCCAAGTGAGTCCCATTGCAGCTCTTTCTAGATTACTGCCTGCCCCTCAAGCTTCAGAACTTGTCACTCTCATCCATCAAGGTCCATCTAGTGGCCATGTTGGCCTTCCACCCACCGTTCAAAGGCATGTCGGTTTTCTCTCAGGATATCACAGCCAAATTCCTTAAGGGCCTGGAGCACCTCTACCTGCACCTCCAGGATCCTTTTTCTCCATGGGACTTGAATCTGGTGCTGTTGAGGCTCAGGGGTTGCCCCTTTGAGCCTCTGGCTTCCTGCTCTCACCTTCTCCTCTTCTGGAAGGTCACGTTCCTGGTTGTGGTGATGTTGGCCTGCTGGGTATCCGAGATTTAGGCGCTAACCTCAGAACTGCCTTACACAGTCTTCTACAAGGACAAGGTCCAGCTAAGACCACGCCCAGTCTTCCTTCCCAAGGAAGTTTGTTTCATTGGAGCTGGGACATTTACTTACTGGTCCTCTTTCCAAAGCCGCATAAGTCGGAGGAGGAGCGCAGGCTACTTGCCCTGGATGTCAGGAGGGCTCTGGCCTTCTACATTGGCTGGACCAAGCCATTCCATAAGTCGACACAATTTTTTCCTTGCCGTGGCAGACAGGATGGTCACCCTGTTTCCACTCAGAGAATTTCCTCCTGGATCATGGCCTGCATTCGCTTCTGCTATGATCAAGCAAAGGTGCTGCCCCCAGTGATCATCACTGCCCACTCTACCAGGGCTTAGGCCTCTTCGGCAGCATTTTTGGCCCAAGTGCCATTCAGGATATCTGTAGGATGGGCACCTGGTCGTCGGTCCATACCTTCACATCCGACTATGCACTTACCCAGCAGGGCTGGGATGATGCTGATTTTGGTAGAACAGTACTGTAAGCTGCCAAGCAGTGAACTCTGAGCCCGCCTCCATAGATACTGCTTGTGAGTCACCTAGAATGGAGTCGACATGAGCAAGCACTCAAAGAAGAAAAAACTGTTACCTGCCTTTTGTAACTGTTGCTCTTCTTAGAGATGTTTTGCTCATGTCCATTCCATTACCCGCCCTCCTACCCCTCCGTCGGAGTTGCCAGCAAAAAGTAACGGAGAGGGCGTATGACCGGTAGCGCCTGATATACCGACGCATGACTGCGGCCCTCCAAAGGGCGCCACAGCTGGCCCTACGTATACTGCTAAGGCAAAAGTCTCTGGAAACTGTGCCCATGAGTGCGCACACACCTAGAATAGAATTGACATGAGCAATACATCTCAAAGAACAACCTATGTAAGGTAGGTAATCACTTTTTTCCTCCCAGTAGACTTTTGAATGAAGTAATCTCGGGCAAGCCAAGTTAGCATTCTTGAAGGCATCCTTCCAAAACTGCCTCTTCTCCAGAGAGCTCTAGCCCCTCTGCTGCAAAACCCACTCCATATTATGGCTTTTCCCATCAGAGAGACTTACTAAACCTCCAAAACAGTCCTATACGCCCTTAAGTTTAAGAGCTACTTCTCTTTGATAAGGGACTGGAGGAGATTTATTAGTCCTCCCTGGACAATAAAAACTCTCCGGTGAGATTAAGGAATCCATTTTATGAATCCATATTTAGAGAATTCAGTTCGTATTGGCCAGGGAAAAGTGGTTTTGTTCTCATTTGTTAACATCTATTCTTGTATGTGCATGGCTAATGATTCTCACTGAGGGGCTGAAATATCCTTGCCAGAGATAGGTGATAATTGGGATTGGTCCTGCTTTGAGCAGGGGGTTGGACTAGATCACCTCCTGAGGTCTCTTCCAATCCTAATCTTCTATGATTCTGTGATAGTCTGAAGTTGTAATGAAGTCAGAGAGACAGTTCTAGAAAATAGGCCCACCAATCCTGTTGCCACTGGGCTAAAGGTGTTTTACAATGGCTGCCACCAATTTGGCCATTTTGTGAATGTAGCACTTCATTTCCTAAATTTTATTTTTAAAAGTACACCTCTACCCCGATATAACGCTGTCCTAGGGAGCCATAACTTCGTTATATCGAACTTGCTTTGATCCGCTGGAGTGCGCAGTCTCTCCCCCCCTGCCTCCCCCTCCCCTCCCCCGGAGCACTGCTTTACTGCGTTATATCCGAATTCGTGTTATATCTGGGTAGAGGTGTATCTGGAAATGGAACAAAATGTGTTGTTTGACCCAAAATAAAATTTTTGTCATTTTGTTTATCCACCAAAAATTTTCAGAATTTTTGGTCATGGTTCAGGTCTAATGAATGTTTTAAAAACAGTTTTTGGAACTGCCATCAAATCAGAAAATCCTCTATTCACTCAGCTTTACATAGTCACTTTATCTTGCTGCATGCTGCAAGAATGCTTTATCTTCTGTAGTTCTGAGTGAATGGAAGGAGTCTGATGGGAGTCCTTTAAATATATCTTTTACTGTTGTATTGGTGGTGGTGGTGGTGGTTGTGAATATATTGATTGACAGTTGTTACAGGAGTGGTCTGTTTTTTCCATTGTATATTTTAAGAATTGTCAGAGTATATAGGCTAAGGAATAGGTACTCCTTTTTACTGCTTGTGTAGGTATAAATTAAGACAGAGAAATAGTAAATATTTTTCCATGGAGAGGGCTTTTAGTTTGAACATCATTCAAACTCGTGTCACAAGGAAGAGTACTCTAATAAATAGCAAAAATGGACAAGTCTTCAAGAGGCTCATCATTTTTATAGTTCAGGATTGGGGAAAAAAATCACAAGTTCAATCTGCATGTGAAGGCTAGGTGTTTTGAGTGGACAAGGAGACTGACTGCTCTAATAAATCTAGAGACTTATTAAATTCAATACTGTGGAAGAGGAAGGTTCCTTTGCACCCTGGGAGGCTGCAAGGAAGTTTTGGGGCTGGCTCCCACTTGCAGCCCTCACAGTGCCTGCTGCCTGGGTACTCCTGCTCACACAGTCCCAGGGAAAGCAGGTTAGGGCCCAGGAGCAAGGGAAAGCAGAGCAGGACCAAGCTCTGCCCCTGTAGGGAGGTGAAGCAGCAGAATCCCAGCTCAGCATGGCCAGGGAAGGGATGACCCCTCGTCCCCCCCAAATCATGGTAGCTTTGCTCCCTGCACCAGGCAAGCTCCACACAGCAGCAAGGAGGAGACAGTGGAAGAAGGAGGAGTGCACTTGTGCTGGCTGCTTGCAGCGCAGCTCCTCTGGAACCGGGAACTCTGGGATAAAGCCGGAGGACTTCCAGGACCCAAATCAAGCTAGGGCCGTAAGCACGTAAGAAAGCAATAGGACTTGGACCTAGGTCCCAGCTTAACAAGGTCTCAGACCCTACAGCACTGCAGGGTCCTGGGTCTGAGCCCTAGGTTAGCATAATTAGTGTATGTGGATGTAAGGAGGGCTTGGCTTGAGCCTGGGCTTACATTGCTGTGTAGACATGCCATGTATTCTTATCCCTACACTAGTAGAGACAGAGGGTGAAATCCTGGCCCCTCTGAAGTAAATGGCAAAACTCCCATTGACTTTGGTAGGACCAGGATTTCGACCCACGGTCTCCAGATTCAAATGTAGATAAGTAAAAGGTTTTATAAAAAAATACAGGATATTTATAAGTTTTCAGAAGGGTCCAATTTAAAGTCTGCCTTTGAAAAACATAGCTATCTTATTCAATGGTGCCTGGTGGCCTGTCGTACAAGATTTTACCTTGCTCCTAGCTTTAGAGGATGGGGTATAATTAAATCTACCACCTGCCATTGAATAACAAAGATGATAGAGCAATTTGGGTGTTCTTTCATGTTCATAAGACTTGTTGATTCGGAGTTTTCAGAAAATGCATGGTGTAGAGTTGGAGGGAAAGTGTTGGCTTTCAAGGATTGAAACATGGCATATAGTGCCAGAACATTTGAATTTGCCTCACTCTTTTAAGAGTGAACTGTCTTTTATAAGATGGTTTAATAAGAAATCTTTAAGAGATCCAACAGAGAAAATCCGACTAGGATACTATCTTCAGTCAGGGGTGGGGGAAATTCCCCTTGAAACCCACTTTCCTGGATTTTATCATTCTGAGGATCGTAAACTTGTTTGCAAATACACTGTTCCAACACTGACGTCTTAATTCAGGAACCAGTCTACCACAAAAAAGATATGTTTTCACATTTATGGCATAGTTGGCGTGAAAGGACAAACCTCAAAAAGAAGTGTCTTTCAGACAAGGTCACTTCATTGTACTCAGGCAATTAGTCAACCTCTAATCAGTACATTCTCTGAAGAATGGGAGTCTCTTGATATCTAGCCAAATTATATTTATTAGGATTTAAAGACTTGCTATAATTATAATCAGTAAATGTTGGATCAGATGATAATGATATGGGATTGAAAACTGTATAGGCACTTCTGTGGCATTTAATAAACATTGACAAATTTATCCTCGCAGTATACTTGTGAGATAGGGAGGTATTCTTGTCATTTTCAAATGAGGAACTGAAGCACAAGAAGCAAAGCAACTTCTTCCTAAGGTGACACACAAGGTGTATGACAGAGTTCAGAGTAGCACCCTGATCTCCTGAATCCCAGTTCTTTGCCTTCACCTAAACACCACACTTATTTCTGATGTTGGGAGAAACTCTATTAAGTTAATGGAGTTACACTGTTGCAAAACAGGTCATTGAGTGTATGTGGGTGCATTGGGGGTGCAATGCGTATGTATGGGTGTATTTAGACTGTAACCTCTTTGGCGCAGGGACAGGCTCAGGGTCTAACTGATCACAATATGTGGAGTTGGGAAGATAGGTCAGTAATGAGGAGGACATGTCACTGATATAGAGTAATTTGGATCACTTGGTAAGCTGGGCTCAGGCAAATAATATATATTTTAATATGGCTAAATGAAAACATATACATCTAGGCACAAATAATATATGCCACGTTTCCAGGATGGGGAAATCTGAAATAGAATTGGGGGTCAGGCAAACTTAAGTCAACATTTTACGAAGTTTTGGATACCTTGGTGGGCACTTGGCAAAGTATTATTTGACAAGGAAATTCACTTTTTAGCTTCACATTTCCTTTGTCACCAGATTCTGGAGTTGCTTTCAAAACTGAGTGATACGCATCCAGAATTGAAGGTCAAGGTTTGAAGCTGGTTTACTTTCTGGAAAGGTGACTTTCCATCTCCAGCCAAGTTTTCAGATGTTCAGCAAGTTTCTGAACTTATAGTGGTTGTGTCCATTTCTCTGTTACTTTGTGTGAGAAGGTCATGTATCAAAGTACTGGAAAGCAGTAGTTTTAAATAATTTTTATTGAACCCAAGAATGGACCGGTTAGTGGTGGTCACAGATGGTATGGCAGCCGCAAAGCCATCTGTTGTATTCAGGGCCACAAGTGGAAAGCTGCTGTAGCATTCCCAGAAAATATAAATCTGGAATACATAAATCTGTTCTACCTTTTTGATTTAGATTAATTTAATTTGCAGAGCCATGGAATATGGATAATCCTATGGTTATTTTAGATTTTTATTATAAAATGTCATTGTTTTGGCACTTGATCTAGAGGAGCTATAGGGAGTGTACAGCTGTTGAAGATTTCTTGTCTACAGATTGCATCTATTATAGAGACTGTATTTTCTGTGGTAATATAGTAACAAGCTTTCATTTATAAGCCTGACTTTAACACCACAACTCCTCTGACTTTTGGAAACTAAACTAGTCTACATGAAACTTATCATATAAGGTCACCTGCCACATGAAATTCTTTAGAACAGATTATAGGTTTTCCTTTGAGCATTTGTCTCTGTGCATCCTAATAGTTATTTTTGTGAGTTTAGAAATTTCTGGATTGTGGTGTCCATTGGAGTGGCATGTTCATGGTCCTTATGACAACTTATCTGAGGATATGTAATGGGGTTCAGCTCCAACTTCTCTTTGGTTCCTTTATTTTAAGAATCTGATTATTCTAAGACTTGGAAATAATGGAGAGCAGGTTCTGAGGATACATACAGACAGAATTTCTAGAAGAGCCATTTGCCATGGTAAATAGCTGTTCTCAGAGTGTTAGTGTGTGATAGTGTGCCATTTCCTTAGCGATAAGTAATGGAGGGAAACATCGCAGATGCTTACGAGCTGGAAAAGAGAAAATGAAATGTAGTTAGCAGCCTATTACAAAATGGCTACTTTAGGGTTGCAGTTACTTCTGTCTGCCAAATTCTAAAGGGCCAACCCATAGAATCCTAGAAATCAGGGTTGGAAGGGACCCTCCTGCTCAAAGCAGGACCAATTCCCAACTAAATCATCCCAGCCTGGGCTTTGTCAAGCCTGACCTTAAAAACCTCTAAGGAAGGAGATTCCACCACCTCCCTAGGTAACCTATTCCAGTGTTTCACCACCCTCCTAGTGAAAGTTTTTCCTAATATCCAACCTAAACCTCCCCCACTTGAGACCATTACTCCTTGTTCTGTCATCTGGTACCACTGAGAACAGTCTGGATCCATCCTCTTTGGAACCCCCTTTTGTTATGCTCTTACAAAGCACACACAGTCTTTATAGAGGAATGTAAATACACAGCATTTGAGAATACCACAGTTAGCATATGCTTTTCAGTCACACACCACATACACACAAATAGGCCTGCAGTGATGTTTATGATTACCAGTCCAGTGTCTGAATCAATCTAGTGGCCAGCCAGATTGGTTGCAGAGGGGAGCGGGGCTCTATCGGTCGTGATCTGATGCCCCTGGAGTGTGGCAAGACAAACCCAAAGTCCCATGGCCAAGCACCCTGTTCTTGTAGGTTTTTTCCTCTGTTGAAGCCTATGGATTTTGCTGTGTCAGTTTGTGAGGGTTACTTCTTAATTGGTGTAAACATTCCAATACACTTTGAGAGAGTCATCCTGTCCTTTGTTCCGATTTAATCAATTGTCCTTAGGGGTGCCAGCCTTCAGCTCAGGGTCGTCAATCTGCCCTTCATTATGGATGCAGGTTGATTCTTTGATGTCCTTTAAGTTTCTTTACTACTTCTTCCTTGACTCTGGCTATAACAATGGCCTTCACACCTTATCTTTTCCTGATGCATACATTCCTCATTCACACAGATTGAGAATACAAACAGTAGTATTTTATATCTAGCAAGATTCAATGCCTTTTTGCTAAGTTTTACAATCAATAACCAAGATAATTTACATTGAGACCCAGGCCTTCAGTGTTCTTCTAATCCACTTAACATAGACACAATAGAGAATCCTGTCTCTCATTTACTAAAACCTTAAAACAAAGAAATGTATATTTAACTAGGGTGCCTAATTTGTAATACGTATAGGAAACCATAGTAGACATTATAACTTATCCTAAAACAAAAAGGGTGAAAATAATCAGTCATAAGGATTGTTCTGGTCTGTCATTCCTTTCTGCTATTCAAAAAGGGTGGCTGACAGGATGAAATCAAATCATACATTATTTCTCATAGTACATTATAAAATCTAGCTCCTACACTTTCAGGTAGTTGAAAGCAGCTATCAAATCCCCCCCTCACTCTTTTCTCTTCTGCAGACTAAACAATCCCAGTTCCCTCAGCCTCTCCTCATCAGTCATGTGTTCCAGCCCCCTAATAATTTTTGTTGCCCTCCGGTGGACTCTTTCCAATTTTTCCACATCCTTCTTGTAGTGTGGGGACCAAAACTGGACACAGTACTCCAGATGAGGCCTCACCAATGTCGAATAGAGGGGAATGATCACCCTGAATTACAAAAGTGCCAAATATTATTATTAGACCTGCAGTACTTTTCACAATGAACATCAGCAGGGGATAAACTGGGAGTTTAAGAATATTTGGAAAACAATTTTAGAATAACATTCAGTGCTGTGGTTTAAAAGAAAAAAAAACCTGTTAACTCAAAACTTAGCAGCTTTCAGTGTTTGAAAAAAAAAACTTCTAGGAGCTATGGGATACAAGTTAAGAATGTTGAAACAGGAAGATGTTATGCTTAGTTACCACTTGGGCAAGGTAGCATGCTATGTAATACTTGTAAGATTTCACTGTAATGTTTTACAATATATAGCAGCGTAATGCTGATTCCATTGATATTGTTGAGCAATTCATGCTGATTTTATTTCAGCCCACATCTTAATAGTTTTGAATACTGTAGATCACAATTTTCAGCTCAGTTGGTCTGAACATGCAGAGATTTAAAATTGCTATGCTCTAAACTGTATATTAACTACAAATTTATAAACCTGCATGTCCGAGAACTGTGTGCCAGTACTACTAGACAGTGGCACAAGACAATTCAGTGTGAATCACAGAAATGTAGGAGTGGAAAGGACATCAACAGGTCATCTAGTCAAACCCCTGCACTGAGGCAGGACTGAGTAATAACAACTAGACCATCCTTGACAGGTGTTTGTCTAACCTCTTAAACACCAATGACTGCTATTCCATAACCTTTCTAGGTAATTTGTCCAGTGCTTAACTACCTTTACAGTTAGGAAGTTTTTCCTAATGTCTAACCCAAATCTCCCTTGCTACAATTTAAGCCCATTGCTTCTTTTTCCTGTATGTCCTGAGTGGGACGGGGGTGGGTCCAGGCAGTGGGATTGGGGGGAGGGAGGTCAAGGGAGTTGGTGGGTGTGTGGGGATGGACTGGGGGAAGTAGGGTGGAGGAACTGAGTGGGACAGGACTGGGACTGAGGGAGTTGGGGGGGGGGGGCTAAGGGGGATGGGATAGGACTGGGATGGGGGGAGTAGGATAGGGGCTGAGGGGAGCATGACTGGGACACGGTAGAGAGAGGCGGGGGAGACAATGGGGCTGAGCTGGGGGGGGTTGGGGAGAGTGACAGGGTCTGGAGGGGATGAGACGGGAGCAGGACTGGAATGGGGGGAAGTTGAGGGGGTGGGACAGCAGGGGGAGTGATGGGGGTGGGATGACGGGGTAGGCTGAAGAAGAGATTTGGGGTCGGGCAAGGCTGAGGGCAGTGGGTTGGGGGGAGCAGGGGGACTGTGGGGGAGGCTGTTGGAACGGGGGCAGGGACTGAGTGCAGTGGGTTCGGGGTGGGAGGTACAGGGGGGTCAGGGTGGGGGAGGCTGAGGGCAGTGGGTTGGGTCTACACTGGCACCTCTCAGCATTGCTGTGCCGGGCGGCAGACCTGCACCAGCGCTACCCTGGCGATGGAAGAGTCCTCAGTGGAAATGCAGACTTCATGACACAGACCCTCCTCGTCACTTCAAACCTGGCGCTGCTCTGGTCAGTTACTAGGCTCTTGTCACTTTCAAACCCATGCAGGGTATCTGGCTCTCTTTCAGTTCTCAGGTTAAGAAAAGCCTCTGCGTTTTGTGAGGGCTTCAGCATTCACTTTCCTACTTGACAAACTGTCTGCCTGACACATTGCTCCCGGGGCATTCATCTTTATTCATTATCAGCAGGTCCATCAGATTAACGAGCAACACAATGGTGTCATGGATTTTTAATTTTTCAAACCACTTTGGCCTCAACAGGGTTAACAGCAAATCTGGACAGAGCAGATGGGTGTCAGGATGGGTTTGGGTATTATTTATTTATTTATTTTAGTGAAAATGTTTGGGTCTGAGCAAAGGCTGCAAACTTCCCTTTGGAAACCTCTAATCTTTTCCCCCAGGGGCTAACGACAGCCTGGAATTCGGGACAGATTTCCACATCCATGCAGGGTGAGATGGTGGTGGGGGGAACGGACTGTGGAGGAGGCAGAAGGAACAGGGTCGGGGGGCTGAGGGCAGTGGATTGAGGGTGGAGGGCACAGGGGGGACACTGTGGGGGAGACTGAGGGAACAGGGTCAGGGTGGGGGCTGAGGGCAGTGGGTTGGGTGAGATGATCGGGGGGAGGGGAGGAACTGTGGGGGAGGCAGAGGGAACAGGGTCAGGGTCGGGGCTGAGGGCAGTGGGTCTGAGGGGAGCCCTGCCAGGGGGCCAGGTGAGCCCAGCAGTGCTTACCTGGAGTGGCTCCCAGGAAGCATCCAGCATGCAGGTCCCTCCCAGTCCCTCTGGATCCTTCCTAGGGTAGGGTCGGGTCGAGGGGCAGGGGTGGGGTGGGGGCGCTCTAAGTCCGGCGCCCGCTGCCTGCTGCCGGAGTCTACAAGCCCTGCCGCGCTGCAGCACGCAGCGGAGCGAGACCTCCTCGTTGCCTCTTGTGTGCCCAGGGTAGGGGCAGGGCTGCACTCTGCAGGCTCCTGCCGGCCGGGCAGCAGGCGCCGTGGGCTGGCTCTGCTGTGCCTGGAGCTCAGCTGCACGCTGCCCCAGGGCCCAGAGAGGAAAGGTGAGTGGCGCTGGCTTGCCATGGTCCCCCTCATATAGGGTGACCAGATGTCCCGACCAATGTAAGGTCGGGACGTGGGACAAGTCCCCTAAAATCGGGATTGTCCCAATAATATCGGGACATCTGGTCACCCTAATTGTATCCATTTTTACCTTACACTTTAAAGGCAACTTTTAATGCACTAGGTTCCTTGTAACTTAAAGCAGATGTTTTTTGTGTGAACCTACTGTGACATCATATGATTATTTTGGTTTCAGTATAAAGGTAAAGTTGATTAGTGTGAACAGGTATTTAATTTCTGAAAACAAAAGTTTTAAAGTTGTGAAGATACTATTTCACTGGGTTTCAATTTGTTTACATAATGGACTGCTTATTAAAATTATTTCTTGTGAACCTTTCAATCTCAATCATACTTCTTTGTAGCAGCCTCAGTATAGTGGTTGTTGCAAGGGATGTGGAATTGCTAATATTAATCTATGAATATTGATGTGTAATGATTGTATTAACATTGTATGTGACCTAGTCAAATCAGGTAAAGTTACTATATAACTATGCTGGATTACTGGAATTTTCTGTGTGACTATTCATCTAACTCAGTGGTTCTCAACCTATTTATCATTGTGTTACTTGGGCCGTAGGTTGAAAACCAGTGTGCTCCCCCCTTCCCCCAAGACCCGTATGCCTCGCGCCTCCTGCCCAGAGACCCCTCCACAGAGTGGGGCCAGAAGTGGAGCTCTGGGCAGGAGGCAGGGACCTTGCCGTGCAGGGCTGATCGGCAGCCCCGACCCTGGACCCTCTACGTGGCAGCCCGAACCCTGCCATGCTGGGCGACCAGGTAGCCGGGAACCTGGATCCAGCCGCGCGGCCCGGTGGCCTTTAGCACAAAGCTGGGCCACAGGTGTGTGCTAATTGGGCAGCATGCGGGCCATGGGTTGAGAACTGCTGATCTAACTTAACAGGGCGCTGTTGAAAGAGAATGTAGAAAAGCAACGCAGTAGATCTAAGTAAAGACATCTTAGTTAGGGTTACCATACGTCCTCTTTTTCCCGGACATGTCCGGCTTTTCGGCAGTCAAACCCCCGTCCGGGGGGAATTGCCAAAAAGCGGAACATGTCCGGGAAAATGGCGGCTCTGTTTAAGAGCCCGGCTGCCTGAACGCTCCCGGCTTCGGGCAGCCCCGTGCCTGGAGACCCTGCGCCGCCGGAGCCCGGGAGGGGAAGTGCCCGGCTGGGGGCGCAGGGTCTGCAGGCACGAGGCTACCCGAAGCCGGGAGTGCTCGGGCAGCCCGGCTCTTAAATAGAGCCGCGGGGACTGGAGCCTCCAGCCGCCGGGGCTGTGTGTAATTGACCCAGTGTCAGTTACACAGAGCCCCAGCCGCTGGAGGCTCTGTTTAAGAACCGGGCTGCCCGAGAGCTACCGGCTTCGGGCAGCCCCCTTGCCTCCGGACCCTGCGCCCCCAGCCGGGCACTTCCCCTCCCGGGCTCCGGCGGCGCAGGGTCTCCAGGCACGGGGCTGCCCGAAGCCGGTAGCTCTCGGGCAGCCCGGCTCTGTGTAACTGACACTGTGTCAGTTACACACAGCCCCGGCGGCTGGAGGCTCCAGCCCCCGCGGCTCTATTTAAGAGCCAGGCTGCCCGAGCGCTACCGGCTTCGGGCAGCCCCGTGCCTGGAGACCCTGCGCCGCTGGAGCCCGGGAGGGGAAGTGCCCGGCTGGGGGCGCAGGGTCTGGAGGCACGGGGGCTGCCCGAAGCCGGTAGCGCTTGGGCAGCCCGGCTCTTAAATAGAGCGGGGGGCGGCTGAAGCCTCCAGCCCCCGGGGCTCTGTGTAACTGACCCAGTGTCAGTTACACAGAGACAAAGAGGAGAAAAGCCTCCAGCTCCCGGGGCTCTGTGTAACTGACCCAGTGTCAGTTACACAGAGCCCCAGCCGCTGGAGGCTCTGTTTAAGAACCGGGCTGCCTGAGAGCTACCGGCTTCGGGCAGCCCCCTTGCCTCCGGACCCTGCGCCCCCAGCTGGGCACTTCCTCTCCCGGGCTCCGGCGGCGCAGGGTCCGGAGGCACGGGGGCTGCCCAAAGCCGGTAGCGCTGGGGCAGCCCAGCTCTTAAACAGAGCCTAAGAGGAGCAGAGCCTCCAGCTGCGGAGGCTCTGCTCCTCTTCGGCTCTGTGTAACTTATACAGTGTAAGTTACGCAGAGCCGCCGGAGCCCCGGAGGGGAAGTGCCCGGCTGGGGGCACAGGGTCCGGAGGCATGGGGGCTGCCCAAAGCCCGAGCGCTACCGGCTTCACGGTTTGCTGGGCAGCCTCCAGACCCTGCGCCCCCGGCTGGGCGCTTCCCCTCCCGGGCACCAGCTGCGCTGGGGAAGCGCCGGCTGGGGGCGCAGGGTCTGGGGGCTGCCCGGGAAACCGTGATGCTGGTAGCATTGGGGCAGCCCTTTCCCCCTGGCTGGGAGTGGAAGGGAGGAGGGGGCGGAGTTAGGGTGGGGGAAGGGGCGGAGTTGGGGCGGAGCTAGGGGTGGGGAAATGGGCGGGGCCATGGCCCGTGGAGGGTCCTCTTTTTTTATTTATGAGATATGGTAACCCTATCTTAGTACATTTGAAAAACAGTGGTTAAGCTGTTCGCTTCAAAGACCTTTTTCTCTATCAAGTTGCAAGCTTTTCTGCCAGAGGTAGGAGCCTAGAGATCGAGAGGGCACTTAAATAGTTATAAAAGCTTTCTCTTAGGATTAAGGGTGGTGGGGAGCACTTTCCAGAAACTTTCTAGGGTGACAGGCTGACACAGACTGCTGAGAGAGTCTAAAGAAGTTGGAGGCCCCCAGATCCAGGGAATGGTAATCCTTAGGGAAAAGCTAGGTATGCATACAGTGTTTTTATTGTTTTAAGGCCTCTTTTTCTTAAATGCTTTTGTTCTAAAACAGCAGTTGCTTTTGGACGGAACATGCCTGCAGGGTCTGAGCCTAAATCAGACCTGCTAAGGTAGTCTTGGTTAGTACCAGTGTGTGCAACACAGGGCCTGATCTGAGAATGGGATAATCTTGTGATTCCATAATCTAGATGATAGCTAGAGGTCTGAATCCTGGGAATGGTGTACTCCACGAAACCAGAAAGGGTCCAGTAACTGACACTTTTGTTTTTTAAATGTAAAAAAGTTTAAGGATGCATTAAGGAGACAAACGCTTCAATGGAGTGATTCCTTGGTTATATCTCCATGTGTTTTATTTCCTTTCCCTGGCTGTAGGACTTCACTTTCATTAGCACTAAGCCTCTCCTCTTTGCTTGGAATCTTCCATTACTGAACCTTCTCCAGGTCATTTTACAGTTAGGCTGTATCTTGCGTGTCTGCTACCCATCTGGTTCATGTGTGTCAGGAGACTGGGTTGTAGGCGGTCAGATTGGGAGTCATGCTTAGTGGTTGGAGTCTGGATGTGAGAACCAGGGGTTGACATGGCCAGAACCAGGAAGCAGAGCCGAAGGTCAGAACTGGAGAATGCCAGAGCCAAGGACACAGAGCTGGAGTCAGGAATCAGAGCTGAGGGTCGGAACTGGATTACCAGAAGTTAGGGAAGGCAGAAGCAGGGCTGGTTCTGAGGCAGTAGCAAGGCTGGTGGAGGAATGGAGAAGGAGCAGGGCTTGGCAAGATAAAAGCACAGGGAGGCTGAATGTCTGTGGGCATGTTCGCTGAGTAGCCAAGGAGCTGCTGCTGAGCTTAAGAATTGGCCTGCTAACTTGGATGGGTCATCCAATGGGTCATCCATCAGGCACCTAGCTGGCTCATTAGGGTATCAGGAATACTGAGCAGGCGCTGCTGCAGGACCTTACTCCTGACAATGTCATCCCCAAATTTGATCATGACAAAAGTTGCACTGAAGAAACATCTGACCTTTTAAAAAAAACAAAAACAAAAAGCAACCCCCCCCTCCCCAAAACCAAAAAGCAACCCCCCCCTCCCCAAAACCAAAAAGCAACCCCCCCCTCCCCAAAACCAAAAAACTGTGCAACGCCCCAAACAGGCACAAGTATATTTGGGGGGAGGGGGAATTGTAACATTCAAAAGGAAGCTGTTTGAAGACCTACTAAACTTTTTCTAGGAGGATAAGATCACCGCAGTTAATTTGTATATGCTCTACTCTTGTGATGGAACCGCTCTCTAGATCAGACTCAGTGTTTCTTTGTTCAGCGAGCCATTAATGTATTTAATTAAAGTATCAACATAAATAGTATTCGAAAAGTTTTCCAGTAGGTGAGACCTCATTACTAAGCAAATATTACAGTATGATCCTAGTTGTAGGTCTATTACCAATATACTATTTAGATGAGTGAGTGCAGTTTTCTTCTGAAAACTGAGTGATTCTGGAAACACGGTACTGTGGTTCTGTGTATGTCTCCCACTACTTCTCAGATAAAATTTGCTCAGTTTCCAAGTAAAGCTGTATTTAACTCCCTGACATGTAAAATCAATCTGGAATTTGAAAGTCAACTGTATTCTCCAAGACTGGTATGTTATCACCAATAATGAGGTTTCCTCCTTTGTTGTGCAACCCCAGCTTTCAATGATGCAAATGTGAGCAGAATTTGTTGCTGCGGTTGGAATTTAGACATGGAGGTGTCAGAATAGAGTTCATCTTCCTGCAATAGCTGTATTGGCTCTGGAATGCTAACAGCAGTTAAAAATTTAAAAGAATTTGTCAGTAAACTAAGCAGATAAGTTCTTTGAGGATTCAGAGACTTATTTGTTAAGAGGGTACCAGTTTAGCATTTTAAACATAAACTCCAGTTCTTCTTTGAGTGCTTACTCGTGTAGATTCCAGTTAGGTGTGTGCGTGCCACGTGCACAGTCGTCAGAAAGGTTTTTCCCCTAGCAGCACCTGTCGGGTCAGCTGTTGAGCCCCCTTGAGTGGCGCCTCCATGTTGGTGAATGTGACCCTGCTGACCCGGCACCTTCTTAGTTCCTTCTTGCAGCCAGTGATGGTCGTTGGAACTGTGGTGACTTGCTATTGCAAATGTTCCTTGTTTCTCCTAGTAGTTGTATAGTTGTAGTTTTGTAGTCTGGTAGTATTAAGAATTGTTAGTTTATAGTGTTAGTGTAGGAATGGGGGGTTCTTCCCACCACAGTTTTCCTGTTCCTTTTGGGGCTCGAGGAATGCCTCGATCCCAAGGTTTTAAACCCTTCAGCGAAACAGACCATGTGCAAAATCTGTAAAGGGTTTTGTTCCAGGGAGAAAAAGGAACGAGACTTTCACCTGAAGCAGCTCCTGATGGAGGCGGCTCTTCGTCCCAGCCAGCTTTGGCACGGCAGGATCCGGCACTGAGCTCCTCTGTGCGAAGTGCTCTGGCCTCTATACGGGAAGCAGTGCCGAGGAAGGACTCTGGGCATAGAGACCCTTGGCACTGAGGTCAGCGGAGGTGGCACGGCACCACTCCCATTCACCGGTGCCACAGAAGCAGCACCGCAAGCAGGACTGGGGCCGATCTCCTGTGCCAAAGATGGCCACCTCGGAAAGTGCCACCGATGTGCGTCCTGAGGAGCACCACCTGGCGTCAACAGCCCAGGAGATGGCACCATCAACTTCGGCTCTGCAAGGGGGGGCCATTGAGTCCAGTGCTTGTGGACTCCCTGGGCCAGATGGTGGAGGACATCGAGTTGTCGTCCACCCCAAATACCTTTGAGGCCACGAGGGACTTAATCGCCATGACAGTGCAACGTCCCCAGCCGGTCCAGAGAAGCCTCCGGTACCTCAATGTGCTATACTGTCTCGAGGCAAGCCCACAATGTTGATACGATCAACTGCATCTACATGGTACCAGTCCCCAGCACCGACCAAGTGGCCTGGCTCTGATTCATGGCACTGCTCTCCATCGCCGCATCAGTCCCCCGTGAGGCACAAGTCCCACTCCCGGCACCATGCGTCGCAGCACCGCTCGACCTCTAGCAGTCACTCCCGGTCGCAGCACTGCTCCATCTTCCCGGCACCGATCACGGCGCAGCTCTGATCGGCACCGCCCTGGCCTTTGCGTTCCAGGTCTTTGTCTTCAGACTCGAAGGCGGAGTCCCTGTACTGCAGGGGTAGCAGACACAGATCGGATCATAGGCATCTGGATGTGGATGCAGGGCCATTGCAAGCAGCTGCGCAATGGCCATTCTGGACCCCGTGGCCAAACCACCAAGTCCAGGGCACCTCTCCCAGGACTTCCACTTGGTGGTACCCACGGCATTGATGAATCTCCCCACTGCTAGGGGTTCTGAAGTGAAGCCAGTGCAGTCCACCATGCCATTTTTTGAGCCTGCTCCGACCACCAGCATGGACCCTGGGGTGGTCAGCAGGGATGGAGAGGCTGTGCAGGATATCCCCAGGGACTCAGAGGGCCACGAGGATCCTGTACCCCACTGGCATCGTCGTACTTCCCGGATGAAGCAGTTGCAGGGACTGCTTCGGGACTATCCCCTATAGATAGCCGCACCCACCAGGACCTGCTACGAAGGGTAGTGCACAACGTGAGCCTGCAGACTGAGGAGGTGGTAGAGCTGGAGAAACCAATGGTGGATATCCTGGCCCTGGAAGGTCCATCGAGGGTGGATCTGCCCCTCATCAAAACTATACAGGCCAACACAAAGACCCTGGGGCAGACCACTGCCTCCATTCCTTTGACTGCAAAGGAAGTCGAGAGGAAGTATTTTATCCCCCTGTAAGGGGTACAAATATCTTTAGACATACCTGCAGCCCTGCTCGTTGATGGCTGCCACGGTAAACTGCACGAGAGACTGGCAGCAGGGTCCTACCCCCAAATCCAAGGACTCCAAGAGGCTGGACCTTTTCGTCCGAAAGGTCTGCTCGACTGGGGGGCTCCAACTCAGGATTGCCAACCAACAGGCAATCCTGACCAGATACAACTTCAATTCCTGGAACTCCAGGTTAGTGTACATGAAGTCTAGGGAGGAGTTTGGGGCAGTTGTTGAAGAGGGCAAGGCAGTGGCACGGGCCTCTTCACAGGCCGCACTGGAAGCTGCAGACTCAGTGGCACGCACCTTGTCCCCTAAGATTGCCATGAGGCAAAGCTCATGGCTCCAGGCCTCGGGGCTCCCACCTGAGGTACAACATACCCTGCAGGACCTGCCATTTGATAGGGCCAGCCTGTTTGCATAGCAAACGGACTCCAGGCTGCATAGCCTTAAAGATTCCAGGGCTGTGCTGAAATTGCTGGGGGTGCATACCCCAGCCACTCAGCAAAAGCACTTTAAGCCACAGCCCATACAGTGCCCCTATCCTCCACGTCCTAGGCACAATTTCTCTAGGAAGTGTGACAGGAATGGCAGGTTTAAACCTTCTTAGCCCCTGTCCAACCAGGGCCAGGCGAGTGCTTCTTCGCGCTCTAAGCAGGCCTTTCGAAGGTGCACCCGGGGACGATGGACCAGCCGACGGACCAGATAGTCATCCCTGTTTCCTGAACCATCTATCCCACTCTGACTGTGCTTGGTCACAAATAATATCAGACCACTGAGTCCTTCGCAGGGTAGAAGTGGGATAGTCTCTCTAGTTCTGCGTGCCCCCTTCCCGTCCCCCCCATCCCTTTCCCTTCAGGGCCCTTCTCACGAGCATCTCCTCATGCAGGAGGTTCAAACACTCCTTGCCGCAGGGGCAGTGGAGGAGGTTCCTCAGGAGCTAAGGGGCAAGGGATTCTACTCCTGTTATTTCCTAATCCCCAAATCAAAGGGGGGTCTCAGACCCATCCTCAATCTGAAAGGCCTCAATCACTTCATGAAAAAGCTGAAGTTTCTCACATGGTCTCCCTGAACACAAATATCAGAGGGTAGCCGTGTTAGTCTGTATCCACAAAAACAACAAGGAGTCTGGTGGCACCTTAAAGACTAACAGATTTATTTGGGCATAAGCTTTCATGAGTAAAAAACCCACTTCTTCAGCTTATGCCCAAATAAATCTGTTAGTCTTTAAGGTGCCACCAGACTCCTTGTTGTTTCCCTGAAGAGTTATCCCTTCTCTGGATCCAGGAGATTGGTACACCGGCCTCAACATCAAGGATGCGTACTTCCACATATTGATACAGCCTGCCCATGGATGCTTGCTCAGGTTTGTGGTCTGTCACAGACATTACCAATTTACGGTCCTCCCCTTTGGTCTGTCCACGGCCTCCCAATTGTTCACCAAGCGCGTGTTGGTCGTGACTGCCTTCCTCTGTTGGAGGCAGGTACAGGTGCATCCTTACCTCTATGACTGGCTGCTCCGGGGATGCTCCAGGGACCAGGTGGATGCACAGGCATGTTTCGTGAGCTCTACCTTTGACAGGCTGGGTCTCAAAGGATAAAGTTTATTGGGGCAGTGCTGGACTTGAACTGGGCCAGAGCATTCCTGCTGGAGGCTCGCTTCCAAGCAATGACAGACATCATACAAGGCCTCAGATGGTACCCCACCTGTGACGGGTTGGATCACAGAAACCCCCTTGGGAGCTGCCACCCGATGTGCAAAGACTACCCCTGCTTCTGTTTTCCCTGCCAGCTCAGGACTCCAGCACCCTGTCTTGCTGAGCCAGACACTCCCGTCTGGCTCCAGACACAGACCCAGGGTCTGAATCACTTGTCCCAAAGCTGCAAGTTTACCTGAAAACAGCTCGCAGTAGCGTGCTTGTCTTTAGCACTCAGATGCCCAACTCCCAATGGGGTCTAAACCCAGATAAATCCGTTTTGCCCTGCATAAAGTTTATGCAGGGCAAACTCATAAATTGTTCGCCCTCTATAACACTGATAGAGAGATATGCACAGTTGTTTGCTCCCCCAGGTATTAATACATACTCTGAGTGAATTACTAAATAGAAAGTGATTTTATTAAATACAGACAGTAGGATTTAAGTGGTTCAAAGTAGTAACAGACAGAACAAAGTAAGTCACAAGCAAAATAAAATAAAATGCGCAAATCTATGCCTAATCAAACTAAATACAGATAATCTCACCCTCAGAGATGTTTCAGAAAGTTTTTCTCAGACTGGACACCTTCCAGGCCTGGGCACAATTCTTTCCCCTGGTACAGCTCTTGTTGCAGCTCAGGTGGTAGCTAGGGGATTCTTCATGATGGCTTCTCCCTCTCTCTGTTCTCTTCCCCCCTTTATATATCTTTTGCATAAGGCGGGAACTCTTTGTCTCTCTGGTTTTCCACCCCCCCTCACTGGAAAAGCACCAGGTTAAAGATGGATTCCAGTTCAGGTGACATGATCACATGTCCCTGCAAGACTTCATTACTCACTTGCCAGCACACACATATACAGGAAGACTCACAGGTAACTACAGCCATCTGCAGACAATAGGAGTCATCAAGATTCCAAACCATCATTAATGGTCCACACTTTACACAATTACAATAGGCCCTCAGAGTTACATTTTATATTTCTAGTTTTAGATACAAGAGTGGTACATTTATACAAATCAGATGATCATACTCAGTAGATTATAAGCTTTGTAATGATACCTTACAAGAGACCTTTTGCATGAGGCATATCCCAGTTACTTACATTCACTTATTACCGTATTTTCTCTAAAACTATCCCAGTTACATTATATTGACTTATTATCAAGTTTTTATAAAACCATATAGACTGCACAACGTCACACCACCACCACAGCAAGGGGCTGTCTGAGGCTACTCGGTCACATAGCATCTTGCACCTATGTGGTACAGCATGCCAGGATCTGACTCGTACCTTGCCAGGCTTGGCTTGCATCAGCCTAGCCAAGTCAGTCAGTCACTCTGGACTCAGTGGTCACCCTCCCGGTGCAGGTCCTTGAGTCCCTCCGCTGGTGGTTCAACCCGCAGACAATGTGCGAGGGAGTCCCCTTCCACAACCCCCCAGCCCTCTCTGTCCCTGGTAATGGATGTGTCGGCACTGGGTTGGGGCATGCACCTGGGAAACTTCAGACACAGGGCCTATGGTCCCAAGATGAACTCTCGCTCCACATCACCATCAAGGATCTGAGAGCGGTCCAACAAGCATGCCAAATTTTCCAAGCTCATCTGCAGGGACAGTGAGTAGGAGTCATGATGGACAGTTCAACTCATGTTTTACATAAATAAGCAGGGTGGAGCCCGTTCCTCTCCCCTATGTCGGGAAGCCTTCCAGCTATAGGAGTTCTACATTGCCCACTCCATTCCCCTGGAAGCGTCTTACCTCAAAAGTTCTCCAAAAGAGGTGGCGGACTACCTCAGCAGATCTTCCACAACTACAAGGGGTCCATCTGCCTGGATGTGATACACAGTATTTTCCAGAGCTTCCCAAATTGACCTCTTTGCCATGCGAAGCAACAGGAAATGTCAGCGATTCTACTTTCTGGAATCGCAGCCTGGGCTTCCCCTGGATGGATCATCTGTTATACGCATTTCCCCCATTCCCATTCATGCACAACGTCTTGCTCAAAGTCCTCTGAGTCAAGGCGGTGGTCATACTGGTGGCAACCGGCATGGCCTTGTCACTAATGGTACACCACGCTCCTGGAGCTGTTGGTGGACGCCCCAGTTGCATTGCCCCTAGTCCCAGACCTGATTACCCAGGATCACGGTTGCCTTCACCAGCCCGACCTCCAGTCCCTTCACCTCATGGCTTGGAAGCTTCATGGCTAAACCCCATGGAACGCATGTGCTCCGAGCAGGTTAGGAAGGTCTTGCTTGGTAGCAGGAAGCCCTCCACCAGGGCCACCTACCTAGCCAAATGGAAAAGATTCACAATCTGGTGCGCTCAAACCCCACCCCCCAATGCAGACGCCCATACCACTTATCCAGGAATACCTACTGCATTTGAAACAGCAGTGTCTGGCAGCATCATCCATCAAGATACACTTGGCAGTTCCATCCGGGAGCGACTGCATGCTCCGTCTTCGCCAACTCTATAATTGGCTCTTTCCTCAAAGGCCTGGAGTGACTGTACCTGCAGGTTAGACAACTGATCCCGGTATGGGACCTCAACCTGGTTCTTTCCAATCTGATGGGGGGGCCCCCATTTGAACCACTGGTGACTTGTTCACTCCTATATCTGTTATGGAAAACATGGTATATTGCCTTATCCCCTTGAAAAAGATTCCGTGTGCTTCTTATAAGCATAAGAAAGGTGGCTTTCCTAGTTGCCATTACTTCAGCGAGGAGGGTTTTGGAGCTGAAGGCCCTCACCTCCGATCCTCCTTGCATGGTTTTCTTCAAGGACAAGGTGCAGCTTAGGCCTCACCCGGCCTTTCTTCCAAAGATGATGTCCCAATTCCACTCCAACCAGGACATTTTTCTACCTGTCTTTTTACCCTAAGCCTCATGCGAGTAGCGAGGAACAGAGGCTTCACACACCGATGGGCGCTAGCCTTTTACATCAAGTGCACAAAGCTGTTTCGTAAGTCGAACCAGCTGTTCGTGGCAGTGGCAGATCGGATAAAACGGCTCCCGGTCTCATCTCAGAGGATTTCGTTGTGGATCACGTCCTGCATCCAGACATGCTATGATCTAGCTAAAGTCCATGCTCTGGCACTAATGGCACATTCCAGAAGGGCACAGGCCTCCTCAGTGGCATTCCTGGTCCGGGTCCCAATACAAGAAATCTGCAGGGCAGTGAGATGGTCCGCAGTTCACACCTTCACCTCTCATTACGCCATTACCCAGCATTCCAGAGACAATGCAGCTTTTGGTAGAGTTGTGCTCCAGTCAGTGATTCCATAACTCCACCCCATCTCTGGGGTAGGGCTTGGGAGTCACCTAACTGGAATCAACATGAGCAAGCACACAAAGAAAAAAGTTACTCACCTTCTCATAACTGTTCTTTGAGATGTGTTACCCATGTCCATTCCAGATCTGCCCGCCTTCCCCTCTGCTGGAGTAGCTGGCAAGAAGGAACTGAGGAGGTGCTGGGTTTGCAGGGTCATATATTCACCTCCATGGAGGCGCCACTCTGACCCAATGGGTGCTGCTAGGGAAAAACTTCCCAACGACCGTGCATTCAGTGCACACACATCTAACTGGAATGGACATGAGCAACACATCTCAAAGAACAGTAGTTACGAGAAGGTGAATAACCTTTTAAGGATTGTAAGCAGTTTGGGTCTACTGTTGTGTATGTGTGGCACCTAGTGCAATAGAGACCTAATTGGGATTCTATCCACTACTGCCAAGCAAATAATAAAATATTTTAGTAGTGCAAAGGTGCATTTAATTTTCTTACTACTAAATATCTCAAAAGCCTGAACTAATCATTCAGCCAAAGGAGAAGTCTAATTGCAGAAAATAATCAATTAGAAACAAGTTAAAATTTAACAGGTTTTACTTGCGTTCTAGGTTTAGTTCTGAATCTTTTCTCTGTAAATTAAGTTTCAGAGTAACAGCCGTGTTAGTCTGTATCCGCAAAAAGAAGAACAGGAGTACTTGTGGCACCTTAGAGACTAACAAATTTATTAGAGCATAAGCTTTCGTGGACTACAGCCCACTTCTTCGGATGCATATAGAATGGAACATATAATGAGGAGATATATATACACACATACAGAGAGAGCATAAACAGGTGGGAGTTGTCTTACCAACTCTGAGAGGCCAATTAATTAAGAAAAAAAAAAAAAAAAAAACTTTTGAAGTGATAATCAAGCTAGCCGAGTACAGACAGTGTGATAAGAAGTGTGAGAGTACTTACAAGGGGAGATAGTCAACGTTTGTAATGGCTCAGCCATTCCCAGTCCTTATTCAAACCGGAGTTGATTGTGTCTAGTTTGCATATCAATTCTAGCTCTGTAGTCTCTCTTTGGAGTCTGTTTTTGAAGTTTTTCTGTTGTAATATAGCCACCTGCAGGTCTGTCACTGAATGACCAGACAGGTTAAAGTGTTCTCCCACTGGTTTTTGAGTATTTTGATTCCTGATGTCAGATTTGTGTCCATTAATTCTTTTGCGTAGAGACTGTCTCTAATTAATGGCTGAGCCATTACAAACGTTGACTATCTCCCCTTGTAAGTACTCTCACACTTCTTATCACACTGTCTGTACTCGGCTAGCTTGATTATCACTTCAAAAGTTTTTTTTTTTTTTTTTTTTTTTTTTTTCTTAATTAATTGGCCTCTCAGAGTTGGTAAGACAACTCCCACCTGTTTATGCTCTCTCTGTATGTGTGTATATATATCTCCTCATTATATGTTCCATTCTATATGCATCCGAAGAAGTGGGCTGTAGTCCACGAAAGCTTATGCTCTAATAAATTTGTTAGTCTCTAAGGTGCCACAAGTACTCCTGTTCTTCTTTCTGTAAATTAACTCTGCATATGTAAAATGGCCACTAGAGGGCACTCTTGTTCGGTTCAACTCCTAACTCCACATTAGGTGGTTAAAGCATTTTTGGTAGGGTTCTTCTGTGGTCTTATGAGGTCCATCCATGGTTTGATAAATGTTTAAAAGATAAATTTATGGATTACTTGGTGTATGAATTACCTGGCTAACAGTCGATATCAGAAGAGTTAAATAAAAGATTGTGATACTTTTGATGTTGCTGGGTTCTTACTTGGTATTATTTTTGCAAAATAACAAATCAAAACAAAATACAGCATGTGCTTTCAAAATAACGGAAGAAACTAGTTGTAAACAGCTAATTAAAGCTTTTGCCATAGTTCCTTTATATGTCCATTTTTATAGCTATTTGTTTAGAAATAGCCATTTGTATGGCTATATATTGCCCTCGTTTATTCCACCCAGGATCATCACTAGACTTGGTCAGTATAATGTCAGTTTAAAACTCAAGCAGAATCCTACAAGATACTGTAAAAATCTTTATCCTTCTAATCCTTTTTTATTTTAATAAAAAAATAATCTTTCACTTCCATAATGAAATTTTAAAATTCCAGCTTATTTTATTTGAACTAAAATTATTAAGTAAGTTCAAGGTGTATTGCAGAGATCTTTGCAAAACTGTAAAAGGAGGGTAAGTACTGTAAGTTTTTTATTATACACTTTTCACCTGAGCGGTAAACCTGTAATTGGATGGTAGAACAACTGTGCAGTACTGTAGTTTCAATTCAAAGCAATCTGTTTGTCCTGGTTATTAGATTGTATTTCCAGCTAGAGAGAAAAATGAAAACAGTCACAAAGAAAGAAATTGAAATATAGTGTGCTCTACTACATTCACTCTTATTCCTATTCATTTGGATCTTTTAGTAGACCAAGAAATCTTCGTTATAAGGGTAGATGATGAGTAAAAGGTTAATTTCATGGAATTTTCTTTAGATGCAAAAATGTTTTGGGTAATTTTTTTTTAAATTCCTTACTACAGTATCCTGTGCAGAACATCTGATGCACTATGAAATACACCAGTAAGGTCCAGTAAGCACAACAAATCTTGCAAATGGAGATTGAAAAGGAAGAGCTAATGGGGTTGGGAGAAGGATGCTTGAATTGCTGAAAGTAAACTGGTTCTAGTAGACCATTCACAAATCCTTGAAAACATGTACAGTGGAAATCTGACAGACATGTCTGAAATATGAATAGGGAGATCTATAAATGGCTCCCAAACTGAAGGCCCTTCCTTGATGTAATCCTGATAAAAATTGAAGACAGATAAGAGAGGATCCAACTGATTTCAATTGCCTTTTAAGAAATGTAGGACGAATAAGTACTTAATTAGCTGTGTAATTTTTTAAAATTTAAAAAAGCATCAGTTATTCTAGATACTGATGGCCAATGTGTGCTTCATGGATTCTGTAACAATATAATTAGTCATCCACACATTTCTCAGAATAGTCATACCTACCCACCTGCTGGTATCACTGTCTCATCTGGGCTAAACATAAATCACTCAACCCTTGCCAAACAAGGCTGTGTCTGGCTGTTGTTTCCAAAGCTCCTATCACCATAATATCTAGATATTAGTTTGCCAGTCCTCAAAGAACTGAACATACTGATGGTATCTCAGCTCATTACTTAGGAGTATTCTCTGAAGACTTCAAATATATGTATCGAATAATGATGGTAGTGAATAAAAACCTAATAGTACCTTACAAGGAAGATGTGGTGACAGCCCACTGCCTCAGTCCACCTTTTGAGAGATTTCCTTCTGTGAATAAGCTTGAAACAACTGAAGAATAGTTCCACACACAGGGATTGCTGCCTAGTCACAAGTAGATCAAGATCAACAGGTGAATTAAAAGCAGGATTAATAAATGTGCAGGTTTCGACTTTGGACTAAGAAGGCCTGGAACTCTCCGGATGCAAGAGGGTTCTCGAGTCCAGGGTGCTGTGGGCACAGGAGAGTAGGAAGTAGTAGGTGAGGGAAAGGACCAGGAATGCCATGGAGACTTCCTTCCCATTGAGTGTTTCTGTGGATGGTTGGATCTGGGACCATTTAGTGTTATTCCACCATGCTAATTCTCTGTAATAAGAGCTCTTTGTTAGGTTGATTAGCTAGACCAGTGGTCTCCAACCTTTTTATTCCCAATATCACTTTTTAAATCTAAGGGCAACCCAGGATCCTCCCCCAAAACCCTGCCCTGCTCACGCCGTCCCCGTCTCCCCCCCCCCCCCCCCGCTCGCTCTCTCCCACCCTCACTCTCTTTCGCTGTGCTGGGGGTTGGCGTTTGGGAGGGGTTGCGGCCTCTGGACTGGGGCCGAGGGGTTTGAAGTGTGGGAAGTGGCTCTGGGCTGAGCCTGGGGTAGGGGGTTGGGGTGCAGGAGGGGGCTCCGGCCTGGGGCAGAGTGTTGGGTGCTGGCTCTGGAAAGGGGTTGCGGTGCAGGAGGGGGTGTTGGGTGCTGGTTCCAAGGGGAGCTCAGGGATGGGGGTTGTGGCAGCACTTACCTCCAGCAGTTCCTGGTTGGCAGCAGGCGCAGTGAGGCTAAGGCAGGCTCCCTGCCTACCCCACTCCCATACCGCTCCCAGAAGGAGATAATGTGCCCCTGTGGCCCCTGGGCGGGGAAGGGGCACGTGGCTCCGTGTCCTGCCCCTCTTGGCAAGCACTGTCCCCGCAGCTTTCCCTGCCAATGGGAGATGTGGGGGCGGTGCTTGCAGGCAGGAGCAGCACGCAGAGGGAGACCCCCTCCATTGCAGGGCTGCGGTGGCCACTTCTGGGAGCGGTGTGGGGCTGGAGTAGGCAGGGAGTCTGCCTTATCTGCAGCCACACTGTGCCAGAGATCACGATTCACTGGTTGGTGATCACTGAGCTAGACTGACAGTCCCTAGATAGAAACCAGACTGAAAGATGATAAATTTTAAACCGTCATTTGCAATAACGCATCTTAAACTTCCATTTTTAGGAAGAGTGGTGGTCACCAAGATGTTAACACTGAAAGATGGACAGGACTATACTCTAGGCATTTCATGCATTGGTGGGGCTTTGCATTATGAAGTCAGCTTCTCTGAGTGGACCTAGGATCTATACATAGGCCTTATTTGCATCTTACAGGATTACAAGTACATACCATACGTGGCTAGCTTGACCTGGGAGTTAAAATATATTGGGCATTCCTCTCCTGCTTGGATACAGTTAATGTAGTGTCAGCCTACAATCTTGCCAAAGAATGAAGAAACACGGTCACAATGGACAACTTTTGTTGACTTTCTGATATCTTTGTTTTGACAGATGGTATGCAAACGAGGAAACAAACATGTGAAGCAAGTGGGCTAATGCTGCAATATGTTTATTGTATAGATGATATGGCCTCAAAAAGTCATTGATCTCTATTGCATCATTTGAATGTGTGATATTGCCTGGCCAATAGCCATTATCATTTGTTTAATAGACTTTCAGATGTAGAAAACTCCTATTTTGCAATTAAAAGAGAAGGGGAAAAAAAACCCTCTAACCCACATTCTGCATCAGACAGATGTGTGAGGGAATTGAAAACAATTTGTGTCTAGGAACCAGAAAGCACAGCTGAAATGAGTTTTTAAATTATTTTAGTAAATTATGGGAAGACTTACACATCAGACTAAAGACTTGACTAACTGGGTTTTAAATAGTTTGTAGTTTACTATGTTTAGTTACCAAATCTTTTACCAGTGTTCAAATAAGGCTATGAATTGAATAATCCCCCTTTCTTCATTTTAGAAATTAATGTGGTAAAGTCAAAATGCTGGATATATCACTGTTTCCGTAGCAACAGAAAGTTATAAGCATAAGATTAATTTTACTGCATTATCATGGGGAGAGTCTCAGGTAGCTCTTACTGTAACACTAGTAGATTCTATAACAAAGTAAAAGCAGAAAAATACTGACCAAGTCACTTTTTTGTATAAATGTTTCTCATCTACAAGTTTAACCCAGTGTGAAATTTCTTCTTGAAACTACTAAACACACTATTAAAAAGCAAAACCCCTTTTCTGGAACTTCATTCACCAACCTTCAGAGCAAAAGCACGTTTCCAGGGCCTTTATGTATACGGATAGTGAATATTTATGTTCAAAATATACATAAATTAACTATAATACTCATGGAATCTTCTATAACAAACATGCAACACTAAAGATGTAAGAAGGGGTTTCTCTGTAGTTTTCAGCTATATTGTAAGAAGCTGTGTTAAAGATTATTAAGTTAAAAAAAAAAAAGGGGGTAAGAATGCCATGTAAATATTAAACACACAAGGTGGGTGAGGTAAGAACTTTTATTGGACCGACAATAAAAGTGAAAGAGACAAGCTGGTGAAAGAGACAAGCTTTTGAGCTTACACAGAGCTCTTCTTCAGCTGCGGGAAAATACATTTCCCAGGCCTGAAGAAGAGCTCTGTGTAAGCTCAAAAGCTTTTCTCTCTCACCAACAGAAGTTGGTTCAGAAAAAGATACTACCTCACCCACCTTTTCTCTCTCTCATTCTGGGATCAACAACACTGCATATCTAAATAATCAGTTTTTTTGACAGTACGTAAAGACCTGTGCTGTAATAGCTCCATTTATTTTTAAATTTTCCTTGTGGGTACTAATGATGATATAGGGAAATACAGAGTTATCAGTTTTATAGCTCTGAAGATTTACTGCACATTTAGTAAACATATTTCAGTTGCATTTTTCTATAAAGGGAATAGAAGGATAATGCTTCTATTAAAGTGATCAAGTACACCCAAAGAAATGGGTTAGGAAGATGTATGAAAATGCTTTTAGACGAATCCCATTTTCATGTGTAAATTGCCTCTGTGGTGTATATAACTGTCTCATAATACCTTTGGTAATTCTGGAAGTACAGTGCTGGTAATAGTGGTCGTGCACACTAATGTTTAGAAAGGAATATATAAAAATTGCTTCATAATAGGTCTGGCAGCCGACTGCTAGGATGCTGCTTTGTAGAAACTGACAGCGTTTTCTTTTATTTAGCATGTTCTTAAATAGAGAGCAGTTCATTAGAACTTTAATTAAATGTATAACTTCCAGGGTTATTTTGCTGTATTCTTTAAATAAATATTCTGTTATAGTGAACAAGAACAAATGCACTCCCCCCTTTCTCCCCCCTGAGACAACATGTCTTCATGCTTCAGGACATTAATATTTCAACAGTCACATTGGATAAAATTGAACAGTGGATGAAACCTAATTATTTTTCTGTGATCTTATCCAGGTTCATTTTCTTATTTTTATATTCTAGTGTATTTCATTATAAATCATTCACTGTTACCTGACAAACCTCTCTTCCTTCAGAAATAGCATTAATAAAATTCAGAAGACCGAAATGCAATTGTCTTGCCTGCCTTGTTTTTCTATATTGTATGATTTTTTTCTCCCCAAAGTGCTTCTGTATCTTGGGGGGGAAATGAAATCATATGTTCCTTTGCTCTTTCTATAGTCTGTTAATTCTGATAATCTGCCATGGTTCCTTTCTCATCCCTTTCATCTGCTTTGTACAGATGTCCTCCTCTGATGCTGTTCAGCCTTTGGCACCTTCTCCTTCTCTGCAAGCTGCTGTCGAGAAGAGCAAATTGGAGGTATCTCTTTCCTAGTGTAATTTTTTTGTCAGCCTACATATTATAATACAGTGCACAGATTTGTACATTTGATTTCATCCATAATGTAGAGTAGCTTCTCCGGGATTTAGCAGAATGTTTCATTGTCTTGGTTAAAAGGAACTCAGATATTTAAAACAAGCCACAGGCTTTTCTACACCCTATTTCCCTGATCACATAAGTGAAAAGAGCTAGTGCCTCTAGCTATATGATTTTTCATCCATCTCTCTCTCGCTCTCATATATTTTGGATTGTTATTAGCATGTTCAAACTCTTACTCTGTCCTACAAAGCCATGTAAAGATACGTTCACACCACTAGCAAAGAGGCATGACTTTATTTTGTTATCCCTTTCTCTTAGAGCATCACTTTCATAAGGCATCAAGCCTCTGCCCTCTACTAGTAAAGCAAGATTTCTAAGATTGCTTTAGAAATCTCTCCTGAAAGGGCACTTCTACTCCAGCCAAGCTATCTAGCAGGTCTAACACCTTTTAAAACTAATTTCAAGGGAGTTAAAGTCCATAAATACAGACCCATTTGGTGGAATTTTCACAAATTCAAATTTTGTCATTCTTTTGAATTTTCTTCTAGTTATGGACAGTGTATAGACATTGAAAAAAATCATAAACTCCTAAAACATTGTTCATTTAGAACACTCTGACACTGTACACAAATATAGGTGGTATGTAAGGCATCAACACTCACGCATGGGACTGTTGTGGTAGAACCTATATTCTTCTTTGAGTAGTGTCCCTGTCGGTGCTCCATTGAAGGTGTCTGCATCCCTGTGCTGCTGATTGGAGAATTTTGGTGGCAGTGTCCATTCAGCCTGTGCCTGTGCTGCCCCCCCTAACCCCCATCCACCTGCCATGAAGCTAACCAGCGTTGTGTGGGCAAACCCTTCTCAGTTCCTTCTCAGCGCCCATGGCTAGAGACTGAGCTTTAGCTGTCTGTTAGCGGATCTTACCTTCTATAAATTGCTAATTGTTTCTATAATCTTTTAGAACTCTTTTCTTTTTCACTCCTTTATCTTTTATTTATTTTTTCCCCAAAAAACCACAACACTTTACTTTAAACTTCGAAGTAAAACAAACTCTCTCCCTCCACTCCCCTCCCAGACAGGATATGCCCGGTTCACTGGGTTTCAAGAAGTGTCTCAGTTGCAAAGCATCTATCCCAGTGACTGACGGACATTCTCAGTGCATTTGCTGCCTGGGAGTGAACTACATCTCACACAAGTGTGGTTTATGCCAACAATTGAAACCCAGATCCAGAAAAAGAGAGAACTGAGACTCAAGCTTCTCCTAATGGAAGCAGTCCTCCAACTGTCCTCAGAGCCACTCCAAGACTCTGGGCAGTGGGAATTCTCACCACAACCCTCTACATCTAAGAGAGGTGAGCCTAAGAAGTCATCCATGAGCCAGTCTCACAAGGCTTCTAAGAAAAGGGCTGTGAATCCCCACAGCAAGTCCTCACCAAGCTGAAAACTATCTCCGGTTCACTTGGAATCATAGGTACTGATGGCACCGAAGCTGTCTAAATCTGGTATCCAGAGCTCACATGGTACTGACTTGATAGAATATGTTGGGCTGCCTAAGGACCCAATGGGCACAGGCAAAGATTCATTGGTACTGAGTGGGCGCGAGAAAACTAGAGAATCCACCCTGGGTAAGGCTCCTTCGATGCAGGCATTGACAATGGTACCGTCTTGGCACGCCAGGCACTGGCGGACTGCACAGTAAGTACAGCACTGCCAACTCCTTTGATGCAGATGTCTCAGCACTGCCAACCGCTACCAGAACAGACTGTGGCATTGTTGGACTTCTGGTACGTGACAGACCTTTTGTGTCTGACGCACTGGACTCACCTCTACCTGGTAATGAATCCGCCCAGAGTTCCAAACTCGGTGACATCATGCCATGCCCCCCTCCCCTCCCATTTTTGAGTGATGAGTCACAGTGAGCAAGAGGACATAGTCTCCTGTCATTCCTCTCATTCACCCTATGGTACCCATTTCCAAAATGGACCTCAGCCGTACTTCCCCTCTGACACCATGTCTCCTTGGTAGGGGCAGCGGTGGTACCAACCTCCTGGGCCCATTCAGTGGCCTTACTGGGACCCTTGGCAGGCACATAAACACCATGCCTACCATGGTTCTAGCTTGACCTATTAGGGCCTGATGAGACACCCTTCTTCAGCTGCTGCATTGAGGGTGTCCGAGGCCCCTGAACACTTAGGAGAGGAGTAAGAGGAGTAGATTAACCTCCAGACCAACTTCTCATCTTCATCAACAGATGAGAAAGTGCTGCCCCCTCTTCCATCGTTGGCTAGCTCAAAGAGTGGCAGATGCATTAAAACTATCATTACAAGAGGTGACCAAGTCACACCATAAACTAGTCTCTGGATTAAGTTTAGAAGTGTGACCAACAAGGGTGATGTCATGGTGGGAGTCTGCTATAGACCATCAGACCAGGGGGATAAGGTGGACGAGGCTTTCTTCTGGCAACTAATAGACGTTATTAGATCGCAGGCCCTGGTTCTCATGGGTGACTTCAGTCATCCCCAATATCTGCTGGTAGAGCAATACAGTGGTGCACAGACAATCCAGGAAGTTTTGGAAAGTGTAGGGGGCAATTTCCTGGTGCAAGTGCTGGAGGAACCAACTAGGGGCCGAGCTCTTCTTGACCTGCTGCTCACAAACAGGGAAGAATTAGTAGGGGAAGCAAAAGTGGATGGGAATCTGGGAGGCAGTGACCGTGAGATGGTCGAGTTCAGGATCCTGACACAAGAAAGAAGGGAGAGCAGCAAAATATGGACCCTGGACTTCAGAAAAGCAGACTTTGACTCCCTCAGGGAACTGATGGGCAGGATCCCCTGGGAGAATAACATGAGGGGGAAAGGAGTCCAGGAGAGGTGGCTGTATTTTAAAGAATCCTTATTGAGGTTGCAGGAACAAAAGTAAATATGGCAGGCGACCAGCTTGGCTTAACAGTGAAACAGATGCTTACAAGAAGTGGAAAATTGGACAAATGACCAGGGAGGAGTGTAAAAATATTGCTCAGGCATGCAGGAGTGAAATCAGGACGGCCAAATCACACTTGGAGTTGCAGCTAGCAAGCGATGTTAAGAGTAACAAGAAGGATTTCTTCAGGTATGTTAGCAACAAGAAGAAAGTCAAGGAAAGTGTGGGCCCCATACTGAATGAGTGAGGCACATCCTAGTGACAGAGGATGTGGAAAAAGCTAATGTTCTCAATGCTTTTTTTGCCTCTGTCTTCACAAACAAGGTCAGCTCCCAGACTACTGCACTGGGCAGCACAGCACTGGGAGGTGACCAGCCCTCCGTGGAGAAAGAAGTGGTTCAGGACTGTTTAGAAAAACTGGATGAGCACAAATCCATGGGGCCAGATGTGCGGCATCCGAGGGCGCTAAAGGAGTTAGCACAGGGGTGAGCAAACTACGGCCTGGGGACCACATCTGGCCCTTTAGACATTTTAATCCAGCCCTTGAGCTCCCGCTGGGGAGCATGGTCCGGGGCTCTGTGTCATGGTTCCGCATATCCCCTGGAAGCAGAGGCATGTTCCTGCTCTGGCTCCTACGCATAGGGGCAGCCAGGGGGCTCCACATGTTGCCCCTGCCCCAAGTGCCACCCCTGCAGCTCCCATTAGCCGGGAACCACGGCCAATGGGAGCTGCAGAGGCGGCGCCTGCAGATGGGGCAGTGCGCAGAGCTGCCTGGACGCATCTCCACGTAGGAGCCAGAGGGGGAACATGCTGCTGCTTCCGGGAGCTGCTTGAGGTAAGCACTGCCTAGAGCCTGCGCCCCAACCCTCAGCCGTGATCCCCCTCCCACCCTCTGAACTCCTTGGTCCCAGCACAGAGCATCCTCCTGCATCACAAACACATCCCTAGCCCCACCCCAGAGCTCACACCCCTAGTTGGAGCCTCTACTCTCCCCACATACTCCAACCCCCTGCCCCAGCCCGGAGGCCCCTTCTGCTCCCTGAACTCATTATTTCTGGCTGCACCCCCAGCTAGAGCCCTCACTCCCTCCCACATCCCAACCCCCAATTTCATGAGCATTCATGGCCCACCATAGAATGTCCATATCCAGATGTGGCCCTCAGGTCAAAAAGTTTGCCCACTCCTGAGTTAGCGGATGTGATTGCAGAGCCATTATCTTTGAAAACTCATGGCGATTGGGGGACGTCCCGGATGACTGGAAAAAGGCTAATGTAGTGCCCATCTTTAAAAAAGGGAAGGAGGAGGATCCAGTAAGCCTCACCTCAGACCCTGAAAAAATCATGGATCAGGTCCTCAAGGAATCAATTCTGATGCACTTAGAGGAGAAGAAAGTGATCAGGAACAGTCAGCATGGATTCATCAAGGGCAAGTCATGCCTGACTAACCTAATTGTCTTCTATGAGGAGATAACTGGCTCTGTGGATGAGGGGAAAGCAGTGGACGTGTTATTCCTCGACTTTAGCAAAGCTTTTGATACGGTCTCCCACAGTATTCTTGCTGGCAAGTTAAAGAAGTATGGGTTGGATGAATGGACTATAAGGTGGATAGAAACCTGGCTAGATCTTCAGGCTCAATGGGTAGTGATCAATGGCTCCATGTCTAGTTGGCAGCCGGTATCAGAGTGCCCCAAGGGTTGGTCCTGGGGCCGGTTTTGTTCAATATCTTCATTAATGATCTGGAGGATGGTGTGGACTGTTTGCAGATGACACTAAACTGGGGGGAGTGGTAGATACGCTGGAGGGTAGGGATTGGATAAGGAGGGACCTAGACAAATTAGAGGATTGGGCCAAAAGAAATCTGATGAGGTTCAATGAGAACAAGTGCAGAGTCCTGCACTTAGGATGAAAGAGTCCCATGCACTGCTACAGACTAGGGACCAAGTGGCTAGGCAGCAGTTCTGCAGAAAAGGACCTAGGGGTTACAGTGGATGAGAAGCTGGATATGAGTCGACCGTGTGCCCTTGTTACCAAGAAGGCTAACGGCATTTTGGGCTGTATAAGTAGGGGCATTGCCAGCAGATTGAGGGACATGATCATTCCCCTCTATTTGGCATTGGTGAGGCCTCATCTGGAGTACTGTGTCCAGTTTTGGGCCCCACACTACAAGAAGGATGTGGAAAATTTGGAAAGAGTCCAGCGGAGGGCAACAAAAATGACTAGGGGGCTGAAGCACATGACTTATGAGGAGAGGCTGAGGGAACTGGGCTTATTTAGTCTGCAGAAGAGAAGAATGAGGGGGGGGATTTAATAGCTGCTTTCAACTACCTGAAAGGAGGTTCCAAAGAGGATGGATCTAGACTGTTCTCAGTGGTACCAGATGACTGAACAAGGAGTAACGGTCTCAAGTTGCAGTGGAGGAAGCTTAGGTTGGATATTAGGAAAAACTTTTTCACTAGGAGGGTAGTGAAGCACTTGGAATGGGTTACCTAGGGAGGTGGTGGAATCTCCTTCCTTAGAGGTTTTTAAGGTCAGGCTTGATGAAGCCCTGGCTGGGATGATTTAGTTGGGGATTGGTCCTGCTTTGAGCAGGGGGTTGGACAAGATGACCCCTTGAGGTCCCTTCTGACCCTGATATTCTATGATTCTATGATCAAGGTGCTGAAGGAGCACTCACGGAAGACAAGACTGTTGCAGAGAAGCAGAATAAATTCTTTGCACCAGTTTTACTGCAGAAGATGTGACACATTCTCATGCTTGAGCCATTCTTTTTAGGTGACAAATCTGAGAACCAGTCCCAGATTGTGTCAGTAGAGGTGGTTTTGGAACAAATTGATAAATGGAACAGTAATAAGTCACCAGAACCAGATGGTAGTCGTCCAAGAGTTCTGAAGGAGTTCAAATATGAAATTGCAGCACTACTAACTGTGCTATGTAACCTATCGCTTAAATTGGCCTATTACCAAAAGATAGCTAATGCAATACCGATTTTTTTATTTATTTCTTTTAAAGAAGGTTCCAGAGGTGATCCTGGGCATTATAGGCCAGTGAGCCTGAAATTTGGTACCAGGCAAATTGGTTGAAACTGTAGTAAAGAACAGAATAATCAGATACATAGATCAACACAATATGTTGGGGAAGAGTCAACATTGGTTTGTAATCATCAATCTATTAGAATTTTTTGAGGGGGTCAATAAGCATATGAACAAAGGGGATCCAGTTAATATAATGTACTTGGACTTTCAGAAAGCCTTTAACAAGGTCCTCACCAAAGGCTCTTAAGCAAAGTAAGCAGCCCTGGGTTAAGAGGGAGCGGCCTCACATGGCTCAGTAATTGGTTGAAAGATAGGAAACAAAGGATAGGAAAACATGGTCAGTTTTGACAATGGAGAGAGGTATATTGTGGGATCTCCCAAGGATCTATGCTGGGACTTTTGCTGTTCAACATATTCATAAATGATCTGTAAAAGTAGGAGGTAGACAAAGTAGGTGGCAAAGCTTGCAAATGATACAAAATTACTCAAAGCAGCCTGTGAAGAGCTAAAAACGGATCTCACAAAACTGGGAGATCGGGTGGCGAAATGGCAGATTTAATGTTGAGATGTGCTAAGTAATGCACACTGGAAAACATAGTCCCAACAATACATGCAAAATGGTGGGGGTTACCCTTGGGCTGCATATTACTCTACTGTCAGCGGTCACATGTCTCTTCCCCTCATGGAGTTAGGGCTCATTCTTCAAGAGCACAAGCGACGTCAGTGGCATTGCTTCAAGAAGTACCTCTACTTGACATTTGCAAAGCATCTACATGGAGTTACATCCACACATTTGTGAGGCATAATGCTTTAATACAGGACTCCTCTGCTGAGTCATCCTTTGGGACAGTGATTCTGCCACCTGCATCCTCACACCCTCCTTCTCCTTGAGTACTGTTTGGCAGTCACCCACAGTGGAATACACATAGGAAGAAGCACTCGAAGAAGAGAAAGCTACTTATGATAACTGGAGGTTCTTTGAGATGTGTGTTCCCCATCTGTGTTTTGTTACCCGGTGTCCTTCTGTTCCGCTTCCGATTATTTTTGGATTCATGACAGAGAAGGAACTGGAGAGTCTGGCAGTCCACTTCACCCTTTATCTCTTCGATTGGAGGCATGTGGAGAGTGAGGGTACATGCATGGACCAAAGACACTGCTTGCAAGAACTGTGTGATTCCAGGCATGTGGAGCACATGCATATCCACAATGGAATATAGAAGGGGTTTGCCAGAGTACATATGTTCTCCTCTTCAGCACCATGATGTGCCTCTCCAAGAGGGAAAACAGTTTTTTGTTGCATTTCGCGATCCTTCTCTCTGATGTGATTTGGCTGCAAAGGACTGCAGTCTCTCTTCTCTGTACCATTGTCTCTTGCTGCACCTCCTCTTTCTTCTCCTGTTTGATCTGGTGTTGCTGTACCTGCCGCCTAGGGTAACCAGATAGCAAGTGAGAAAAAATTGGGATGGGGGGGGGTAGTAGCTGTGGGGTATACAAGACAAAGCTCCAATAATCGGGACTGTCCCTATAAAATCAATACATCAGGTCACCCTACTGCCACATGCATCTTTGGGTTGTGTTGTTAGTTCATTTAAACCTTTTTGTTTACCTCAATTTTGTGAAGTGCTGTGTAGATGTCAGTGATTCTCCTGCAGGTGCTGTTCAAAGAAATATAGATCAGTCAGTTGCTTCAGTGAAGGTGGCATATATGGTACCATTCCCAGACTCACAAAATATAGTTGTACCTCCATACCCCCCATTCATTTCCCATATCTTCCCAACAGTTTGGCACCTGCAGCAATATGGTAACAGCATTTGCAAAGCTTGCATAACTCTGCCTAGCATAAAGTTATGATTAATGCATAATATTATTTGTGGTCCCAGCTTAGATTAAACTGGTGGCTTGCTGTGGAATGCTATCGGACAGAAGGAAGAAGGAAAAGAGCAGAAAGTTGATGTAATCAAGGTCAATTAAGGTAGAAAGGTTATAGTACTGTACTGTAATGCAACACTGAAACTTTTTTGGTTTCACTGTCTGCATAACAATACAGTATGGGTTCCCTCTTTAGACTATTATAGTACATCGCATGCAAGTAAAGCCATTCAGTGATTTATAGGCATCATTTGTGCAAGCTTCAAAGCCTAAAGGCTCTTAAGTTTATTAATGTCATGCACGACAGGCATAAAAGTTAGTTAATTTTAAGCCTGATTTTTCTTATGTCACCTGACACTATCTGAAAACTTTTGGGACAAATAGTATGAGGCTAAATTTTCAAAAGCACCCAAGTCACTTACGAGTCTAATTCCTATGCCAAAGGTGACTTGGGTTCTTAAGTTCCTCAGTGCTTAAGGTCAATTTTGAAATGGGATTTGTGCTTTTCAAAATTTTACCCATTAAGCAAGCAGGGATTCAACCATGTTTTTTGTGTGAAGAACATGGTGTATTTTCCAAAAATTATAGCATTTTCTCTGCGTATAGAATGAGTTTGGAGAATTTACAAGCAAATTACTTAATAAGTTAAAATTAATTTTAAAGTGGGTCTTTTAAAAGTTTAGGACTCAGTGTCAGGCATTTTCTTATCCAAATGATCTTAAGAGAATAATTCAGATGCCTCAAACTTCACAAATAGTCAAAACTAATGTATCAGGACTGTCTACACGTAAGACTTTTTTAAAAATAGGATTATTGGATATTCTTAACTGTTATACCTCATTACTGAAAGATTATCCTTCACCATGGCTGTTCATCGACACTGAGGGGGCAGGGGGGAAATCATGCATGTCTTTAAAAATTAGTTTATCCTAATCGGGGCCCACAAATGTATTATAATTCACTATTCATAACTTTATGCTAGACAAAGTTATGCAAGTTTGTGGAAAAGCTGTTACCACACTGCTGCAGATGACAAAATGTTGGGAAAATAGGGAAAACGAACAGGGGGGTACAGAGAAACTGAATAAAATTGTAGTAGTTGAAAATGAACATTGCTTTAACTGCTATAGTTCTCTGAACTCAGATTATACATTTTAAAGTTATCATTTCCTATTCAGTCACAGGTGTAATGAGGTGTGTTGGGCCCAAAACCACTAGGCTTTTTAACTAGACCAGAACCTTATTTGAGTTTGGTAATCTCTATTTGGAACACTGGAAGCTACCATACTGACTACGGACGATTACTATAACACACATGAGGAAAGTACAATAAATAATTTTACTTATTTTCAAAAATTATAACTTTAAGATGTGTAATCAATTTCTATATTTTATATGAAGACTTTCATTTGTGTTCAGCCGGACTTTTTTTTTAAATTTAAGTTAATATTATTTGCAAACATTTTTTCCTAGCAAGTAACATACTCTTTCTTTTACAGAAGGAAAAGGAGAAAAAGAAAGATGAGAAGAAGAGAGAGAGGGAATCAGAAAAAACATTGAAGCCCCTAACAACTGAAAAGGTAAGACTACTTCATGTTGTTTCTTTTAATTTACAAATGGATACAGTATTAGGCCATGTATTGTGCCTGGAGTTAGATAGATGTATTTGAAATATAAAAAGATGTCTGAATAATAGTCCAAATTAACTACTGTTAATGGTTCATGAATACTTGAGTGACTGTCTGACCTGCAAAGACTGACAATGACAACTTTCCATCCATTTGATGGGACAGGGAAAGAAGGGTTTGTATTAAAATGTTTATCTGATCCTAGTAAAATAACAGTTGACAAGAATTAGACGTAGATGATTAATGTTTCAAAAATACACTATTGCACTCATAGTTACTGTGTATTTTTCATGCGTATGTTTTTTTGAAAACTGAGGTCTATGCTGTTGACTAGTGTCAGTTTACATACAGTTTACATGAGAGTTCTGGTCTGTAGATGCGGCACAGATATGTATCCGAAATTAAATTGTATAATAGTAATATGGATTCACTGCTACAGTATGTTATGGAACTCTGTCATGGATTGAACAAATAACTTAAGTGAACACCAAGGAGGGAGAAGAATAATATTCCGAATATCAAGGTCTTTCAGATTGTGCAATGGAATTAGTGGAGTCTGCAGTACTAAGTACAGTTAGGACTAGACTGGAAAAAGTAACAATAAATACTTTGTAGGAAACAGTCCTGGCAGAGGAATGGACTAGATGTAATGGCTTTCTTCCCTAATCTCTGTAATTTCTGTGACTTCGTAAGTAGATGTTTAAGAACAATTTGTTTAATTTTATTGTAGCAAGGAAATAAAGCAACTAGAACAGTATAATGTGGGGATAAAGTTTCAAATTGTTACCCATCTACACACATTTTGAATACTCTTTTTAACAGAGACGACATTACTATGTACTGTATAAGAATAAATGAATTGTTAGCCATGCTCACTCATTTAGTGAGATACTTATAAATGAATACCTGATCCATTTTATACATGAACCTACACAGTTTATCGTTTGCAGGATTATTAAATAACTCCAGTCCAAATAAATCCTGACTAAATGTTCTAATAGAACAACTTTCAAAGAAACAAACCAGTTCAATGTATTTACTTTTTGCACAGGCTGTGTGAAAACTTAATTGTTTTAACTTTTACCGAAAGAACTACATTTCAAACTAAAGTATGTTTTCATGTCAAATCTGTTTTGATATAAGAAGTTCAACAAATACATTTCTTTGAAAGTATTTGTAAAGATGCTTTCTCTTGTGACAGATGATTCATGTCATCTGTGAAAAACAATTAACATGTTTTTAGAACTTTAATCCTGCAGTGTAGTCCAATACTATATATACTTCATTGGAGTCTCTATCTGCCAGTTTATTTTTGCTGTGGGAATGTAGTGTCACAGCTGCATAAAAATACCATCTTTCATATCTGTTGTTTTATTAATATTAAAGTGTTTTGTTCTGAATGTTCACATGTCAAACTTATATGTCATGTTGTAACTAATCTTCCATGAATAATATCCCAGCATCTTGATACCAGAAATTCACAAAAATTTCCAAAACAGAAAAGTTTAAAAGAAGATATCAGAATGCATGTGTCATTGCTAGCATGAGCTTCTCAAGATATTTCATGTAGTTGAAATGGAAATGAGAGAATTTTTTTTACTGAACATACCAGAATACCAAGGTACATCTTTATGTAATAATAAAAAAGTAAATTACAACCAAGAAAGCTGGGAGTGTGGGGGACAGGGTTACTTTCCTTTATAAATGTGTCAGATAGTAGCACACATTCTTAGTTCTCCACCTGTTAGTACTTTTTGTTTGTTTGTTTTTGCTCTTGGATTCTGATGTTTTTTTCAAGATTTTGGATTAAAAATTGTGGTATCGTCTTGTCCTTGTTTTAAGATAAATCTATTTCCAACAGTTATTTGTTGTTTAAGATTTTGCCTGTTTTATTTACTGGCAAGTCACCAACAAAATGTCTACAGTCATGATTCTATTAACTTGTCCTCTATTGGTGATTTTATGTATCGTTTTTCAAAATGTGTGGGGTTGGGCTTCTCGATTATTCTCTATCTGTGTTTTTTTTTTTTTTTTTTTAAAGTCATTAGCTGTTCTGAAGAAAATCTTGGAAATGTGACTTGAGTGTAACCAAGGAAAGCAGTATCTGCCTGAGGCCTTGTCTACGCTACAAAATTAGGTCAACATAAATAGCTTTGCATCACCCTAGTTGTGCATGTGTCTACGCTAAAATTTGTTTCCCACTGATATAAATTCTCCATTATGCTGACATAGTAACATCATTTCCCCAAGCCACATTGATCCATGGCCGATGTACTGAGGTTGACGGAGCGCAAGCGTAGATGCTGTGTTACCAAGGTCAACCCCATCAGTCCTCCAGCTGCTGTCCCACAATGCCTAACACTGACTGCTCTGATCACCATTGTGAACTGTACTGCCAAGGGGTCATATTGTTTGAAAACCCCTTCCCCTCACCTGCTCAATTAATGCCACCAACAATCTTGAATTGGTTCTCGCTTTGTCCCACAGCAGTTTGTGCAGGAAATCATCTTTTCTTGTGGCTCTGCAAATACTGGAGGATTGTGAATCCTGTGCTTCCAGTGCTAATGACAATGGTGCAGAGTTGTGCAAGCTCCGTGCCTCTGTCAGACATGGCGAACACCGACAAGACCTGCACAGGTTCATGAGATTTTCAAAATACGCGTGAAAGTTATGGAATGGAGATGTCATTATGGAGTGGAGAAAATTGCATGATGGAACTTGACCACCATGCATTGGCAAAACTTCTCAAAAAACAGTGTGCTGGACAGTGGTGAGCTACATATCAGGATACCTTTCCATGGTGCACTGCACTGTACATTGAAACAAGCACTCATGGACAGTACGACACAAAGAGCCATCTATGCATGAGCACAAGCTATATATTAACTGTGGTGGCTTTATGCAAATGTAACTTGCAGTGGCAAAAATTTGTAGTGTAGACATGCCCCAGGTTTTCAGTACATATGAAACAATAGCTGTAAGGTGTGAACTACCCTGTTCATTTCAATGCGTGCCAAATCAGATGTCAAAGATGGTACTTTAAATGTCAGTATAGTTAACTATTTCACTGCTCATCTAAGCAGGTAATAAAGGAGAGAAAGTATTGTATCATATGAAGAGCTACACAGTTTACTCTGAGGCCTTGCTTTCACTAGGAAAAAGGTGTATTTTTAACGTGTTAGCTGATCAAGGAAAATCTCCCCAGAGTTTACCTCAATCAGTTACATTAAAAATACAGCTGCTTTGCAGCTGTACACTTTCAGGATTGACACTTTTGAACTCGTTGGCTTTTTTCCTAATGTCGACGTGACCTTATTGACTGCTAGTTTGGATAAGCCTTTAATAACGCATGAAGGACAAAGTGGGTCCGGTGATATCTTTTATGGGATTAACTTCTGGTGGTGAGAGAGACCAGCTTTTGAGTTTATACAGAGTTCAAGTCCCTAAGATGAGGGCCCAACATGACTACAACAACACTGTATATATTTAATAACTCATGTCAGGGTTGACGTGTGTGTGTGTGGGGTGGAGAAGGAGATCACTTCATTTTCTTGAAAGCAGGGTTCAAGATCCAGAGGTTTGTGACAAGATTTTTTTGTTCATCTCTTAGGTTTTCCCCATTTTTTTAGTCTGTGGGAAGCAGGCAGACAAAGCCAAACACTGAAGCTAATGCTATTCCAAGATATGGTGGTAATGATGCTGATGGCTTTGTGTAATGAGGCCTTGTAGCCTCAGGAGTCTTTGAGCACTGACAATGTTTGGCTACATTAAGGGAACTCTATCCATCAAAGAACTTTACCTTCCAATCAAGTTTTAAAGTATATTACCTTTACTTTGAAGAAATATCAGGATATAAATGAGCTGTGTGGTGCAACTTACCTTTTACACATTGTTTTCCTAATTGGCTTTGAGACTCTTGCAGTGACTGTATGCTTTTGTTCTTGATCCTCAAAGGATTATTGTTCCAACACAGCTCTCCCCTTCTCTAAAAATATAGTCTGTCAAGATAGTCCTGTGTCTTAAATCTTTAGCAAACTGGCAAAATTTCCTTAGCTCTTAGTGTTTGGATCCCTAAGGGTGGCAGATAAGTTGTGTTGTGAAAATTAAAATGTTAATGATTGAAAAGTGCTTGGAAGTGGTGTTTTTTTTTTTTTTTACAATCTTTTTATTCAGTGTATTGCACTAGTTTTGACCTCGGCTTAAACAGCACTGAGACTTGAATGGTTATTAATGTTTTTTACTTAGTGATTATGGTTAGAAAGGGGACTGTTAAAGTGGTATCACTTAATCAATAGATTTGCTCCGGTGTGTTTTTGGTGTATCTGCTTGTTTCAGTAACAAAAAATATTTTTTCTACTTCCGTTAGTGCTGCAGAATTTATAAAATATAGAAAGTGAGGTGGAGTCTATTCTATTTTATGCAATATCAGCAAAATTCTTAACCAAGTTCCAGTTGCATGCCAAACTTATCCCTGTGGAAACTTTAAATCTTGCTGAGGACAGAATTTGGCCCTCAGAATCTTTGACTAGTAAAGATGTGCACACCGATGTAGTTATTTTCTCATCTCAGGTTGAGTTTTTGCAGGCCTGGCAATTAGGGAAAAACACCCTTTAAATTGTAAACAGAGAACATTTACTCTTGAAACCTTTGTGAGACAATTGTCATGGAGAATCCATTATGCCATTGTTTTTGCAGGCTGACTTTGGAGAAGAACTATGCTGTAAAATCAGTAAGCAGAGTTGTTCTTCATTTTGCTCGCTTTGGGGATGAGACTGAGCAAGGGACATAGTATCTCCAAGGGACAGCCAGCTAGTAGTCCTCAAAAATACCAGTTATGGTAGTCATGTTCAGTAGTTGTATAAATAACAATTATTTTATTACAAGGATATAATAACACATTCAAATTAAAGTTTTCAAAGTTTAAAAATCCATTTGGCAGGGTGAATAGGAATCTTTTCTATCAGGTGAGTAAATGCTAAGCTTGCATTTAAAAATAAAAATGTTCCTAGCTCTTATGGGTTCAAAGAGAGTCTTCCATGTGTGAACCAAGTGTAATCAATATAGTGCTATCTTCCGAAGTCTGCAGTCACACAGTTCCAGTGCCACTTCCTGTTATCCATAGTTGCACCACAGTAAAAAGTGCCAGAATCTTATCAGTTTTACTGCAGCTATTTAGAACCCTGTGGGCAGTAGTGATACTGACAGAACTCCTGTGGGTTTGAGATCTATTATGAGCAGCAGCTGCAGAGGCAGTCACTAGAGCACTAGTAGACATTTTCCCATTGAGGTGGCCACTTAGGGATCTGGGGCAAAATCAGTACTTGGTCCTGCTAGTAAAGGCAGGGGGCTGGACTTGATGACCTTTCAAGGTCCCTTCCAGTTCTAGGAGATAGGATATCTCTATTAATTTATTTATTATTTATTTATTAGAAGGCTAGAGGACGGGCAAAATAGCAGAGGCCCCTCTCCACAGTCTTAGCAGCCAGGTGCCTCTGTGGTATGATCTCACTAGCATCTGATCAACTTTCAAACTCCTTCCCTAGTTCCTTACCCCCTCTTGCTGCGATGAGTATATATGGGAGATCACTACTTCATTTACTCCTTTTACAGACTCCTTGATGATGTGGGAGGGTGGTGTCTTCGCTACTCTATACCACCTTCAGCTTTTGCATGAGGTTTTTCTGCTACTGTATCCCTCATCCAGCCCCTGGTATTTGAGTCTTCAATGAGTAGCTCATTCTCTTATCTTGCAAACAAATGGTGAGCAGGGATTACTATTTATCAGACTTCTACTAGCTGGGTACTGATAGGAAAATGGATTTCTGAGTGAAGACTGGGATTAGCACTTTAGTAGGAATTCTAGCACTCTTCTGACCCCAGCTTCTGGGAAAGGGAAGGAGGGGTTATTATCTGCATGTTGTCTCTAGATAATGCCTCTCCAGCCATCATTTATATGGATATGTGGATGAATAGTAGGTTTAGTTATCTGTTAGATATCTGGTGTAAAGCCCAGAGTTCCCCATGGGAATCTTTCTGTTTAACACCTAAACTTCTTAAACGTATTTTAGGATTTATTCTCCAAATAATTAGAAGTACCTAAAAACACTTCCCTTATAAATGATAGGGCCCTGACATTTGATCTGTTTTTCTTCTTTTACTAGGTTCTGTGTTTATAGTGTTCTTTTTATAACCAAATTTTAAATTTAAGTAATCTAAATGTAAGATGTTGGGTTCAAGTGGATAGTGGTCAAAATCTGATTTTGAATGTCTGAATTAATTTAAGCGCTAAAACTGTAAATACAGAAACAAGATATTTATGTAACTATTAAATCTGAATAAAATTATGTCCAATTTAAGTCTGATGCGGATGGACCTCTTCAGTTACTATTACCCTATTATTTTTTAGTACAAAATATGTTCTGAACCTTTCATTTTCTTAGGCTTGGTCTACACTACCCCCCCTAATTCGAACTAAGGTACGCAACTTCAGCTACGTGAATAACGTAGCTGAAGTCGAAGTACCTTAGTTCGAACTTACCTTGGTCCACACGCGGCAGGCAGGCTCCCCCGTCGACTCCGCGGTACTCCTCTCGCCGAGCTGGAGTACCGCAGTCGATGGCAAGCACTTCCGGGTTCGACTTATCGCGTCCAGACTAGACGCGATAAGTCGAACCCAGAACTTCGATTTCCAGCCGTCGAACTAGCTGGTAAGTGTAGCCAAGGCCTTAGAAAAACATTCTATTACATGAAGTTGTATAAACAGAATTTTATTTCAAATTAGATTTGAAAAGCACTTCGCTTTACATCAATGAGCAATAGGAACATGTGTGGATAAATTAAAATACTATATGCTGTGTTGATCGGACATCTAATTGGACTCTGGAAACATTACATCATATGCTGAAAAAAAATCTGTTTAGGACAAAAACAAACCTACCACGTGGCCATCTTTTGTACATCTTTTGAAAACTTTGCCTCTGTGCACTCCCAGTCCCCATTCAAGCCCAAATTAATGGTGGTAAATTTGCAAATGAATTTTAGTTCTGCAGTTTCTCTTTGAAGTCTGTTTCTGAAGTTTTTTTTGTTCAAGTATAGCTACTTTTAAATCTGTTACAGAATGTCCAGGAAGATTGAAGTGTTCTCCTACTGGCTTTTTTATGTTATCATTCCTGATGTCCAATTTGTGTCAATTTATTCTGGACACAAATAACTAAAACTGCAGAACTAAACATCATTTGCAGATTTAACGCCATTAATTTGGGATTGTATGGGGAGTGGCTGGCTCATTTACAAAAGCAACTTTGCCTCTCCTGGAATTGACACCTCCTCATCAATTATTGGGAGTGGATTACATCAACCCTGATTGAATTGGCCCTGCCAGCACTGGTTCTTCACTTGTGAGGTAACTCTCTTTCCTTCATGTGTCAGTATAATAATGCCTGCATCTCTAATTTTCACTCCATGCATCTGAAGAAGTGGATTTTTTACTCACAAAAGCTTATGCCCAAATAAATCTTAGCCTTTAAGGTGCCACCAGACTCCTTGTTGTTTTTGTACTTCCTTATGTTTGTTTTAAACCTACTACCTACTAATTTCATTGTGTGACCCCATAGTTCTTGTGTTATGTGAAAGAGTAAAATAACACTTCCTTATTCACTTTCTCCATACCATTCATGATTTTATGGACCTCTATCATATCCCCACCATAGTCACCTTTTTTTTTCTGAACTGAAAATCCCAGTCTTTTTAATCTCTCCTCAGATGAAAGTTGTTCCATACCCTTAATCATTTTTCTCTGTACCTTTTCCAATTCTAATATATCTATTTTGAGATGGGACAATCAGAACTGCATGGAGTATTCAAGGTGTGGGCATACCATGGATTTATGTAGCGGCAATATGATATGTTTTGTCTTATTATCTAGCCCTTTCCTGAGGGTTCCTAACACTCTGGTAGCTTTTTTGATTGCCATTACACATTCAACAAATGTTTTTCAGGGAACTATCCATGGTGACTTCAAGGTCTTTCATGAATGGTAACAGCTAATTTAGACCCCATCATTTTGTATATATCAGGGATGGCCAACCTGTGGCTCCGGAGCCACATGTGGCTCTTCAGAAGTTAATATCTGGCTCCTTGTATAGGCACCAGCTCCGGGGCTGGAACTACAGGCGCTAACTTTCCAATATACTGGGGGCAGGGTGTGTGCTCACTGCTCAACCCCTGGCTCTGCCACAGGACCCCCACTCTACCCCTTCCTGCCCCCTACCATGACGCCCTATGAGCCCGCTGTGCCCTCACTCCTCCCTTCTCCTCCCCCCCCCAGCTTCCTGTATGCTGTGAAACAGCTGCTTGGGTGGTGTGGGGAGGGAGGAGGAGGCGCTGGTCGGTGGGGCTGCCAGTGGGTGGGAGGTGCTGGAGCTGATGGGGCGGGGAGCTGCTGACGTATTACTGTGGCTCTTTGGCAATGTACATTGGTAAATTCTGCCTCTTTCTCAGGTTGAGGTTGGCCACCCCAGTGTATATATAGTTGGGATTCAGTTTTGCTAATGTGCATTACTTTGCATTAATCAACATTGAATTTTCATCTGCCATTTTGTTGCACAGTCGTCCAGTTTTGTGAGATCCTTTTGTAACTCTTAACAATCTGCTTTGGACTTAACTACCTTGAGTAATTTTGTATCATCTGCAAACTTTACCATCTCACTGCTTACCCTTTTTCATGGTCCTTTATGTCAGTTAAGCATATTATTGATTGGTTCCAACATGGCAGATCCCAACTCCAAGAAGCATGGGTTTGAGATTTGCATTCTGTCCGGCAGTTTTGCTGGTGTCTGTGCACATTCAGTGCCTGAAGCGTTTAGGTAAGAATCACTCGTCAACATGTTGCACTGTCTATAGTACAATTAGTACCGGTGCCCGGAAGAGGAGAGAGAATAGACTACAGTTTTCTTCTGTTACAGTAGGCCTTATCAACCACACCTCAGGGATCTGATGGATAGATATAAAGGATATAAGAAGGGCTGAATCAACTCTGGCTATTTTGGGAGCCAAGAAATTGCCATCAGCGAAGGCATCTGCTTCGGCTCCAAGCTCCACTGCCAAGTCAACTGAACTTCCAATAGCACACCCTTGGACCAAATCTGGCTCAGTCGTCTTCTGGTGCAGACACTCTAAGGTTCGTCAAGCCTTACCAAAACTGACTACAGGAACTCCTCACTTAAAGTCGTCCCGGTTAACGTTGTTTCGATGTTAAGTTGCTGATCAATTAGGGAACGTGCTTGTTTAAAGTTGTGAAATGCTCCCTTCTAACGTAATTTGGCAGCCGCCTGTTTTTTCTGCCGCTTGCAGGAAGAGCAGCCCGTTGCAGCTAGCTGATAGGTGGTTAGAACCAGGGTGGACCAGCAGCCCCCCTAAGTTCCCTGTGCAGCAGCTGTCCCTCCCCCCACTGCCATGTGCTGCTCCTGCCCTCTGCCTTGGAGCTGCTTCCAGAGACTCCTGCTTGCTGTATGCAGGGAGGGGGAAAGAAGGGGGCTAATGTCAGGGTGTCTTCCCCTCTCCCGTTCCTGCACCCCGCTTACCCCATCTTCAATAGAGCAGGGGGGAACACACGACGGAGAGAGGGAGCTTCTAGGCAGTAGCTGCCGTCTCAGGTCTCAGCAAGCTGATTTAATTAGCAAGGCAGTGTATTTAAGCCTGGGGTCAGCTATTTAAAGGGGAAATGCACATTTTTTTCTCTCACACAGGATGTGTGTCTCTGTCTGCCCTTCCTCCTGTCCTGCTGCCTTGTAGAGTGTTGAGAGTTAACCCTTGAGGGCTCAGTCAATTACTAGTTCATTTAGCAGTCAGGCATTTCCTGGGAAATGTCCCACCCTCTGACTCCTGCACCTCAACCAAGCTTCACAATCATCACTGTGTACCAGTCTTAAATTGTTTGTTTAAAACTTATACTGTGTGTGTGTGTGTGTGTGTGTGTATATGTGTATATATATATATATAATATAATATAAATAAAAATAGTCTTTTGTGAAAATAATTTCCCTGTCAGCTAACCTCATTTACATGAATTCTTATGGGGAAGTTGGATTTGCTTAACATCGTTTCGCTTAGTCGCATTTTTCAGGAACATAACTACAGTGTTAAGTGAGGAGTTCCTGTGCTTTGGTTGCGCAGATGACAAAAACAAAATTAAAGCATATTTCAAGTATCTCCTCAAATCATTCACATCATGTGGATCTGAGATCCATAGAGGTAGAACCTCAGGATAGCTCCAAGAGTATGGATTAAAAAAAAAGACTATCAGATTGTGGCAACCCAGCCACATACTTACAATAATTATGGCACAGGATCATTTGGATCCACACCTCTTAACAGATCTCACGTGATAAGAGACGGAGATGAGGGACTGAGAGTGAGGGCTCTTTGGAGCTGATACCCCTACCCCCTAAGAGTCCAGCTGACTCATTACTCTCCATGTTTCAGATCCCTGAATCCGCTATCTCTGTTTGCTTTGTGGTCAGATCTGGGATTAGATCCATAATAAGACGTGGAGCCATATCAGAGAGACTTACTGAAAACTGTATTTCTTGAGCAAAGGCTTCCTCCTTCATCCACGAAAGCTCATGCTCCTATACGTCTGTTAGTCTATAAGGTGCCACAGGACTCTTTGCTGCTCCTCAGAGTAGTAATCCTGGACAGCCTAGGTATCAACCAGGTGATGTGATTTTAGGTTGGGGGACTTGACAAGGCTGGCCCATGCCACCTTGGATGTATTGGCCAACTCCTGCTTATCAATACCATACAGGTAAATTTGATTCTCTAGTTCTAAACAACTTCATTCAAACTTTCAGATTCATAATGGTAACTTTTGTGTCCATAATACCATTGTTGGATTAAGAAGACTGTATTGCAATCCTTGTTCTCCAGGATGCTTATTTTCACATAGTTTGGCATCCTGCCCACAAGAGATTCCTATTGTTCATTGTTGGCCAAGAACATTTCCAATATAGAATACTCCCTTTCGGTGTTTCAACTGCTCCAAGTGTGTATATGAAGATATTAGCAGTAATGGCAGCTTATCTGAGACAGACGGGAGCGATAGTCTTCCCATAGCTCAGTGATTGGCTTCTCAAATCTCTATCCTATGAGGAAGTTCAAACAGCAATAAGCAAAGCCATAGGTCTTTTCAAGATTTTGGGATTAAAGGTAAACATGGAAAAGTCCACTCTGATCCCAGTGCAAAGTATGGTATTTACTGGAACGCTGCTCAGTGCTAACGCTGCCAGAGCCCATTTACCTCTTTACAATCTCAATACTATAGTAAATCTAATAACACAACTACAGACCATACCTAGAAGAGTGAGATCATGCCTTCAGGTTCTAGATCACATGGTGTTGGGTAAGTTTGACACCTGATGCCAGATTGTACTTCAGAGGCATACATACGTGGTTTAAGATAGTATACATACCCAACAAGCACAGTGTGAATGATAGTTATAGTTCCCCGGGACATTTGTCAGTTATTAGACTGGTGGAAGAACCTTAACAGAATTTGCATAGGAATGATTCATACCTCCCATTCTAATGAAAATTGTAGTGACCGATGCATCACTGACAGGCTGAGGGGCACATCTGCAGGATCATTGATATAGGGCAAATGGTTGCTTTTGGAGTCCTTTCTTTGTATCAGTGTTCTAGAACTAAGAGCAGTTTGAAATGCTTGTGCTCACTTTCTGTCACTACTGTTTTTATTGGATGAAGTGGTCATTCTCCTGTACTGTCCCTAGATAATTATACACTATGGTTGGCTCTATTTAGGATGATTGTTGCATTTCAGTGGATGGGAAACTGTTCCTATATATGTACAGTCTGTATAAAGCACTCTGAGTCTTACAAAAAGATTCAGAATAAATCAGTTAATACTTACTAATTGAACTTGAGGCTTTCATTCAGTGTTTTCACAGCAATTCATAAATCAGTTTTGAGGTTTTACTTTAAGGTTCATCTTTTAGACCTGTATCAATGGTCTTTAATTAGTTCCAAAAATAGAAAAGTAGGAAAGACAATGTATTTTTTTAATATCAACACTTCTCAGTTTTTCCAGGAGTTAATGTAAAGAATATATAAAAATGAAATGTTTTACGTACCTTTGTCAGGAGAGCTGTAATTATATAATTAGTTGCAGAACTGCTAATTTGAAACTAGAGGATCAATAGTAATCTTTTGGAAACAAAAATTCATGTGTTAAAAATTAGGCATGTTAATCAAGAAATATAGCAATTTGCATGCTCCTTTTTTGTTCAAGTGTGGCAAAATTGCACCTTAGCAGAACTTCAGGATCTTAATTTAAAAACTAAACCAAAAGATTTTGACCAAAACTTATTTGAATGAGGTAAAATACAGTTATAAGCAGTGCCTTTATCATCTTTATTTAGTAAGATGAAAGAGTCATGTTGGCCACAAACAAGCATTGAAATGTATTAGATCTAGAGTCAGAGATGATGAATCTATTTGTATGTGCAGTAGACCTCATAAAACAAGCTAAGGTTGTTTACCTAAATGCAGTCTTATCTTGGATTAATAGCATGTTTAAAAATGCAGGAATAGTTAAATTATATTGCATGCTTTCTTTCTGAGGGAGTTTCACCTCTTAAGTTTTGTAATGAAGAAATAAAATATTTCACTAGAAGTGATAACTTTGTCCAGCTCTAGAACCTTTGCTAAATAGTACAGATACCCTTCAGTAAATGTCAAATTTCAACAGGAAGCTGCAGATAATCGTCCTGACGCTAAACATTGCTATAGCAACTGGAGCCAAGTCAAGTGATTGGCATCAGGAAATAAAGATCAGTCTCTTACCAGCACTACAGTGTGTCACTATTTTATTTAATGATATCCGAGGATGTCAATAGGAGCAAGTTAAGCCTCCTGAATCCCTCTGTCTTGAACCGAAATTGACAGAGAACTGGAGCATGGGTTTGCAATGTAGAGCAATCAGAATGTGAAATCTTCCACACAGCTGTATGTTTGTAAGCACAGATTCATTGGACATCTATCTACAATATACTTCAGTGAGAAAACTGGAGGGAACTGAAAGTTGCTAGGCAAGTTCATCTAGAAATTTCAAAAATACTGTTATCCACACAGTGACATTTAGGAAAGGGAAATATTTTCTTGTAAAGAAAAATGTACAACCATTACTTTTATTATATAGGTCTATAAAATAATGATTCTTCTTCACAGTCCCTATGCGTGCTCCACTTCAGGTGCACATGTATGCTATGCACCTTCAGTTAGAGATGTCTTGCTAGCAGTGTCTGTGTGGTCCATGCATTCATCCTAGGTATCCTTGCACCCCATACTGAGGGTATATAGGGCAGTGCTGAAGCAACTGCTGGTTCAGTTCCAGACAAAATGGTTTTATTGTTTAGGGGAATTTCATATCCCTTGTAACATTTGTATTCCTTGAAGAGGAGTACTTGAAAAAATAAGGAGACAAAGCTGCATATGTTTCTCAGGGAGAGGATCCATGAAAGTATCATTGGATTCCAGCCTGCCTAGCCTGCCCCCTTATGCATGAGGGCAGGAGATCTGAGTCCTCTGTTAGAATCTGGTGCAACAGTCAAATACACAGTGGTCTCCAAAGTGGGGTGCGCAAGATGATCCATTGGGGACGTGGCAGGAGGAGCGCCGCCTGGGGGGGGCGGAAGGGGAAGGGCGGCCAGAGGAGCTCCGCCCTAAGATTGGCTGGAATGCTGCCACTTAGTGTGCCGCCCCAGGCATGTGCTTCCTACGCTGGTGCCTGGAGCCGGCTCTGTGAGGTATCCTGAGGGAAGAGTGGGAGTTCTACAACACAGAGGGGTTGACAGTGGCGCCCTCACTCATTCGTTTGCTTTCAGTGTATTGAGATGTATTGCAGTTTACGTGTGCCTGGTTAAGTGAATTTACAGATTATATTACCTAGTTTTAACTAAACTAACCCTCACAAAATGGACAAGTGGCTTAAAAAGATTCCTGCAAAGAAACCGCGGATTGAAGATAATACTAATAATGCGAGCACAAGTGAACAAGAAAATGGCAGAGTTGACAGTTCTCCTACTCCTAGTACAAGCTCTTGGTCAGCCACATTGAGGTAACAACAATGATGATCTGATCAGATCTGACAAGAAGTTGGCCAAAAAAATTCGAAATTATCAAGAAGACTATCTGAAATATGGATTTACATCCACTATCGTTAATGATGAACCTCGCCCTAAGTGTATATTGTGCCTTGAGATATTAGCTAATGATAGTATGAAGCCATCACGATTAGCAAGACATCTAAAAACTAAGCATCCAGAACATGAAGACAAACCTCTACAATTTTTTCAGCCATGTTTAAAGTCATGCGATACTCAATCCAGTACTTTACAGAATTTCACTAAACTTAATGATAAATGTTTAGAAGCCTCTTTTGAGGTTTCTTACTTAATAGCGAAAGCCAAAAAGCCATATACCACTGGGGAAACACTTGTTCTTCCTGCCGCGATAAAAATGGATGAAATAATACACGGAAAACAATATGGCGACAAACTAAAATGCATTCTTTTGTCAGCAAATACTGTTGGAAGACGCATAGAAAATATTGCTGAAGATTTGAAGAAACAAGTATTAGAACAAATTAGGCAGTGTGGGAAGTTTTTTCTGTACAGTTGGATTAAAGTACAGATGTTTCAAACATGTCTCAGTTTATGGTATTTGCTAGATTCTGTTTCAATAATGAAATACATGAACTACTTTTTTGTGAGCCACTAAAGAAAAGATGTACCGGATAAGATATATTCTCAACAGTAAATGACTTCTTTAATAAAAACAATGTTTTATGGAAAAACTGTATAAGTGTAACCACTGATGGAGCGGCTGCTTTGACTGGAATAAAGAGGATTCTGGGGTACGGTTACAGAGAGAGCACCACATGTGAAATTCATTCACTGCATCATTCATAGGCAAGCTATTGCAGCAAAGAAGTTGGAGACAGAAGTGCACAAAGTGCTACAGGATGTCATCGATGTGGTTAATTTTATAAAAACAAGACCTTTAAGTAGTAGAATCTTTACAATTCTTTGTAATGAGATGGGGAGTGACCATGAAAATCTTTTAACCAGCGAACCTCTGTGTGGTACATCTCGTGGCAAAGTGCTTAAAAGAGTTGTCGAACTTAAAGATGAGTTAGGCATTTTTCTTTTACAAAAAGACAAGTGTTCCAAATTTGCTGACCCTTTCTTTGATGACAAGTAGCTGTCAGTAGTATGCTACCTAGCAGATATTTTTGAAAAAATAAACACAATCTGTCCATTCAAGGTAAAGGTGATGTTTTAACAATGAGTGAGAAAGTAACTGCTTTTCAAAAGAAACTCGTGCTATGGAGAGAGCATTTTGAAAACGGATGTTTGGAAATGTTTCCATCGTTATGTGATTTTGTTGCCTAAAATGATGTAAGTGTGTCACCTATAAAAACACTCCTATCTGCACACTTAAAAAACTTGGAAACAGAATTTTCTAACCTGTTTAAAAATCTTCCAAACAAAGAGTTTCAGTGGGGTTTTGAACTTGTTTGTTAATATAAAAATGCAACACCTTCCGATTACTTTGCAAGAACAACTGATTGACATCAGGGAAGATGGAAATTTACTAGCCGAATTTCAACAAAAACCTTTGCGTATATGGGATTGAAAAAGTGTCATGATTTAGTAAGCGCAGCCAACGATGCACTTCTTCCATTTGGATCTACGTATCTTTGTGAGGCATCTTTTTCAGCTATGACAGCCATTAAAACCAAGGTGCGAAATAAACTGAACTTAGAACCGGACCTTCGAATCACTGTATCACAAGGTGTTAAACCAAGATTTTCAAAAATAATGAAGCATATTCAATCACATTGCTCTCACTAAAAATATTAATATTTTTAGTGAACAAAAAGGGTTTTGTATCATTAATAAATAAAATAAAATAAAAGTTTTTCATCTTTATCTTATCCTTTTTTTAATTTCTATTTTTTTATAATGTACATAGTATATTGGTACAGTAGTAAATGTATATAATTTGTACATAAATAAATATTGGGATGCATGTTCAAAATTTTTTGCTGATAGGGGTGCGCGATCAAAAAAGTTTGGAGACCACTGACATAACGCACAGTCAACCTGTGGAACTTCTTGCCCAGGGATGCTGTGAAGGCCAAAAGTTATAAGAGGGTTCAAAAAAGAATTAGATAAGATCATGGAGGATAGTCCATCAATGGCTATTAGCCAAGAGGGTCAGGGATGCAACCCCATGCTCTGAGCGTCCCTAAGCCTTTATCTGCCAGAAGCTAGAATTGGATGACAGGATAGATCACCCAATAATTGCCCTCTTGTTTTCACTATCTCTGAAGCATCTGGCAGCGGCCACTGTTTGAAGACTGGAGAAGGGCAAACACAGTATCCATGTTTAAAAAGGGGAGCAAAGAAGGCCCGGGGAATTATACACCAGTCAGTCTAACGTCAATTCCTGGAAAGATACTGGAACAAATTATTAATTAATAACCACATGAAGGAGGATGATAGTTATAAGGAGTAGCTAGCATGGATTTGTCAGAAACAAATCATGCCAAATCAACTTAATGTCCTCCTTTGACAGGGTTACTGGCCTAGTGGATGGGAAAGCAGAAGATACATTGATTTTTAGTAAGATTTTTGACACCGTGCCATATGACATTCTCATAAGCAAAGTAGGGAAATGTAGTCTTGAACAAATTACTGTAATGTGGATGAACAACTGGTTTGAAAGACTGTACTCAGAGTAATTATCAATTGTTTGCTGTCAAACTGTGAGAGCATATCTAGTGGGATCCCACTAAGGTCAGTCCTGGGCCCAGTGCTGTTGAATATTTCAATTAATGACTTGGATAATGGAGTGGAGAGTGTGCGTATAAAATTTGCAGATGATGCCAAGATGGGAGGGATTGCAAGCACTTTGGAGGACTGGATTAGAATTCAAAAGGACCTTGGCAAATTGAAGTACAGGTCTGAATTCAACAAGATTAAATTCAATAAAGACAAGTGCAAAGTATTTCACTTGGGAAGGAAAAATCAAATGTGTAACTACAAAATGGAGAATAAATGGCTTGGTGATAGTACTAGTGAAAAAGACCTGGTGGTTATAGTGGATCACAAATTGAATGAGTCAGTAGTGTGATGCAGCTGCCAAAAAGACTAATTTCATTCTGGGGCATATTAAGAGAAATGTCATATGAAATATGTGGGAGATAATTTTCTTGCTCTACTCAGCACAGGTGAGGCCTCAGCTGGAGTACTGTGTCCAGTTCTGGGCACCACACTTTAAGAAGGTTATGGAAAAAAAGGACAATGGTCAATTGTTCTCCATGTTCACTGAAGGTAGGACAAGACGTAATGGGCTTAATCTGCAGCAAAAGAGATTTAGGTTAGATAGTAGGAAGAATTTTCTAACTATAAGGATAGTTAAGCTCTGGACTAGGCTTCCAAGGGAGATTGTGGAATCCCCCTCATTTTAAGTTTTTAAAATACCTTTCAGGGATGGTTCAGGTTTACTTGGTCCTGACACAGTGCGGGTGTCTGGACTTGATGACTTCTCAAGGTCCCTTCTAGCCCTACATTTTTATGATTCTATGAAGTGGCCTTGTCTTCACCCTCCTCCTCCCCCCCCCCCCCCCCCCATGCCGATGACTTCAACCATTTCCAAGAGCTTATGAAGAGAATTGTGGACAATCTACAAATTGCACTGGAAGAATATCTATATAAGCCATTGGATACTCTTCAGCTGTCGACTCTGGGACGTGTGGTACTTCCTATAAATGAGTAATTATTTGAACTGGTTAAAAGTGCATGGAGTACTCTAAGTACAATACCTTCTTCAACACTTAGCCAAACAGTCGGCCGTAATGATTGTTCACCATTGGTCTGTTCGTGCGTGGCCACAAGGGCTTGACAGCCAGAGAGTCCAACATTGGAACAGACTTGATGAACCCATGTAATAGGGAGTCTGCCTCTGGGCTGCCTCAACCCCTTGGTTGCTGGAATTTTATCCCGATTGTCACAAGCTGTCCGAAGAACGGAAGTTCACTGGAATGTCTTGTGGCATTCTCACGACATGTCCGAAAAGCATAAGGCACCATCTGTGAACAATGGCCCTGATAATCTGTAGACAGGAGCAGCCACAAACATCTACATTACAAATGAAGTAATTCCACTTTATGCACCATATACGATGTTGGTATTTTGCATGGAAAGCTTCCAGTTTTGCCCAGTCTGAGCAGCGTAGTTCCATGTTTCATACAACAGTACGGGAAGGGTACATACATAAATCCTGAACTTGATTGTTGTGCTGAGATGATGATTCCATAAACGACCATGGCAGATGCTGCGATGCCAATCTGATGGAGAACATCCATGTGAGAGTTGGAAGAACTGATGAGTATAGAACCCCAAATAGCAAAAGCTGGAGACTACTTTGACAACTTCATTATTCAAAGACATTGGAATTGCAGGTTAACCTAGTCCTAGATTTTGCAGCTTTGTCTTTGATTACAAAATATGGAGGCCAGTCTTAGCCCGTCCTCCTCCATTTGCTGGAGTGCCTCAAATAAACTGTCCGGGCTCTGTACTAGAAGAACGATGTCATCAGTATAGTCAAGGTCTGAGCACGAGAGATCACCGATCATAATGCCTATTGACCTGATGAAATCCATTGCCCGACAAAAGAGTGCAGGGGCCAAGACGCAGCCCTGCCTGACATCAGATACTGATTTAAAAGGTGCTGACATCCGGTTTCCCAGACATACACTGGCAGTGGTTCCATTATTCAGCTCTCTAATCAAGACCTGAAGAACGGTAGGGACACCTATCACCTTTAAGGCCTTCCATAGCGTGACATGATCAACTGAATCAAAAGCAGCCTTAAAATCAATATACGCTACGTGCAGGGGCTTCCTGAACTCATGGTGTATCTCCAACAAGCAGAGGGCTAAAATAGCGCCTAATGTGGACTTGTTCCTTGTAAATCCTGACTGTTGGGGGCAATGCTTCTGAATTAACAGAGATCCAAGTGTGCCGGCAGTACATGCACAAACACCTTCCCTGGAATACAGAGCAAGGTGATCGGCCTGTAGCTCTTACATTCACTGTGTGGTCCCTTGCCCTTATAAAGTGAAATCACAATACTGTCCTTCCAGGTGGTTGGCAAGGTTCCAGTTCTCCACACCAGATGAAACAAGCCCCTCAGAATAAGGACCTTAATCTGCTTCATCTATTTGGGAGGAAAAAGTTACTCGCCTACTCGTCAGTTTAGAATAGTTAATTATCAGGCGGGTGTTCAGCTAGTCCCTTTTAAAAATGCTGGCCATGGATTTTAGTGAGTAATTGGAGTAAAGGAAGTACTAAAAAGTAGGCATATTCATAAGAAGGGAGATGAAATCTCTCCATTTAAAATGGCTGAGATAACAAATTGATTATTTTCACACAATTAAAGTTGTGCAGACTTGGTTAAAAAGTTTTGATAAAAAGCAAGTATGGGAACACCTGGAAAATCTGAATATATGCATATCAGTGATTTGAATAATTCACAACTGACCATGTTAAGGGCGTAAAATTAAAGAACTTATTGAACCATTGAAAGTTGCTTCTGAAAACCCATGGATAAGTGGTGTGAACTACCAACATTTTGAAGAAAAGTAAAATGTTTTGAAACCACTAAAAGTGATGCTGGCAAAGTCCAGGAAGTCTAGCGTTACTTTTTAATATTTACCTGCATGCGCCACAAAAACTACATATCTTTTATTTACAGAACTATTAGTCTAGCATGTTCATGTAAAGAAAAATGTCTTGGCTATAATATCTCAATTCTTATAAGACTGATAAAATACTAACTGAATTATCTTCCTTTAATTACGAATATCTGAGTTCTAAATTCTGTAGTTATGAGGTCTGTATTTTTTTTAAAGAAACCTCATTAATCGTAACAAATGAACTTTACTTTGCATAAACATTTAACCATTTAACCTGACTTTAAAAAGTGCTGAGCAGCTGCAACTCCAGTTGAAGTGAGTGGGAGCTTCTGCTTCCCATCATCTCTGAAAACTGGGGGTCACAGTATTAATTTCAATATTGACACTTGGTGTATAGAAAAAGATTATGGGAAAAGATGTTACCTAAAAACTGCTTTCTTTAATTAAGATCCAGTATTTTAATTACCATTCCAAATCATTAGTGTAATTAATATACCTTACTGTTCCCTCTCTACTGTAAAATGTTCTGATACTTTTCTTTTTCTAGCTGTGAAATGCTAGGCACATTGGCATTTATCTGGATGTTAACATTTAGTAAAATGTTCCAGGTCTGTTAGCGTGGCAGTTCTTGTTCATGTAGCATCCCTGAATCCTAACATTAAGTGACATTTAGTTTTAAATAAATAAATAAATAAATTACTTGACCAGTAATATTAACATTGTATGTTTGGCCTTTGGTAATGCGGGTCAAAACAAGTCACAGACTTCTTAATAATCTGAGTCACAAAAGGTCTTCATTCAGCAAAGAGAATAATCATAATTAGCATAACTACTTATCTATATTGGCAGGCTATTCTAGTATAAGGAGAAAGGAAATAGAAATAATGAATTGTTCAATCTGAAATAGGTTTGTTCAGCCAATCTTCTTTATAGTAGCATTTTATGTACGTTGTGCTTTTTCAGAATCATTAATCCATACTTGAGGGCTTTTTTTAGGAGTGTGCAGTAGGGTGTAACAGCACAGCCTTGTCCCCAACAAAATAGGGTGAGAGAGAACTCAGGCGGGGCTCTAAAATTACTTGTGGGTAAAGAAGAAAGCAACCATCTGGGAGGAAGCTGTGCTCTTAACCCAAGCTAAGGAAGAAACTCCAAACTGGGAATGCATTACATTTCTTATGTTTTATTATTTGTTACATGACAGTGGTATAAAGGTCTCGGCAAGAGCGACCTCCTTGACTGACTCAGGTGGTTTGGCTGAGTTGCATTACTAGTCTGGAGCGTGCTTGACCCGCCCATCCACCAATAGAAAAGCTCAGATTCTCCTTTCCAGAGATGTCTAATTCAATCTTCATTTCCAAAATCCAGAGGGTTACTGATTTTACTGGGGACTTCTCACAGAAATATATAGTTTTGAAAATAGAAGAAATTCTCCTCTGTGAACATATGATGATTGCTACAAGTTCAAGATGTGTTGAATGAAGTAAACAAACATACATTGCGACTTGAGGTAGTTTAAAAAAGGCAGTTGTCTAGTTCCTCTTCAGAAAAGACATGCCCAAACAACTTATGACAAGAGTGAGAAACCATAAGTGACAGTCTGATACTTCCTCTCTATTTTTATTGCAACCTGAATTAGTACCTCTTCTGACTAGGGCTTTTGTTGACTCAAAATCCTTCACTGCTGCATCTGTTTTTTTTCTGTCATCCCTTAATCCATTACTATGTCACGAGGTGCACTCTATCCTGACTGTTTCTGATGAAAAGCCTGTATTCCACTCCAGTCAGGTGGGAAGAAGGCAATAAAAAGCTCTTCTGGTGTATATTTTATCTTCTTATTAATCAGAAACAATGACACTCCTCGGGAATTCCTAAAGCTGAGGATATAGACATTGTTGTTTTGAAATAATGTTATAGACCTAAGATTTTCTTGACTAGCCTAAACCAGACACTTACAGAGAAAGGTCTTTTCATATACTTAAAAGCAACTCTTCCTCTTTTAGAAGTAGTAATGGTTATAGAAATATGAAATACATAAGGGCTGGTCTTCACTACAGGGAGATTGATGCTGCTGCAAACTTCCAAAATAGAAGTGAAACTAACCCTACCGAGGGCCTACCTCTGGCCCGGAGTCTCGAATCTCCCCCCTGCCTCGCTGGGCCCTGGAGGTTTTTATAGCATGTTGAAGGGGACCTCAGAAAGAAAAAGGTAGAGAACCCCTGTGTTATAATATATTACCCTATTCCTTCTGCATCCTAAGACTGCTCAGAATATAGTTAAAAAAAAAAAAAAAAAAAAAAAGACTTTCATTGAGCTGTCCATGGTAGTGTTCAGGTGTTTTCCTGAAGTGCTTACAGTTAATTTAAATCCTGTGAAGTCTGTGAATAATTCATACTAGTCCTGATGTACATAACCTTGCATTTGTCAACACTGAATTTCATATACCATCACTTAGCTTTGTGTTATGAAGCTCCTCTGAGTCTTTATAACCTAATTTTAGTCATCTGCAAATTTTATCTCCTTCAGTATTTGATCATCCTTTTCCAGATCACTATTAATAAACACTAGTCTTAGTATGATTTGGGGTACTCCATGTCAATCTTTTGCATGCTGAAAACTGATTATTATTCCTGCTTTTTCTTTCTTAGCTAATTCCTGGTCTTATTACCTCTTATCCCATAACCACTTAGCTTCCTTAATAGCCTTTTGTGATTAATTCTGTATAGGTCTCTTTGAAAATCCAGTTCATACTAACTTGTTCTTTTTAATCCATTACTTTAATACCCTCAAATAACACTTCTTGTTTAGAGACACTCTGTGGGCTGGTTTATCCTTATCCTATCATGCTCACATTGGTGTATTTAATTGCTTTTAATTAGTATTTCAATACTGAAATTTACTGGTTCACAGGATCACCTTTTTTATATGTACAACATTTGCTAACTCGAGTATATTACCTCATCGTGATGCAAGATAGCATATTTTCATTAGCAGTTTAGCACTTAATTTTCAAATTCCTTCAGAACTGTTGGGATTATACCATTGAGTCCTGGTAACTGTTACTTTTCATTTATCAGTTTGTTCCAGCTCCTATTTTTTAAATTGAGCATCTAGAAGCTTCATTCATGATCAGGACCCCACTATGCTAGGAACTATACATACAACGAACAGATAAACAACTTAGTCGCTAAAAGTATACCCTTTTTCTTATTTGGGAAAAGTAGACTTAGGATAAGTATCTCTCTAACATCACCAGTTATGAAGACTGAGGCAAAAGTAATTGAACTCCTTTGCAATGTCTTTGTCCTCAATTTATGTAAAGTTCTCTGGTTAATTTGCAGGTTTCCTGCTTTTATTATGCCAAAAGAATTTTCCTTTTTTTAAATCTTCGAATATTTGCTGCTCAGTTTCCCTCTGAGCTTTTCTACTTTCCATCTTGCATTTTACCTGCCATTTTTATGCTCCTTTCTGTTGGCTTCACCGTGGTTGGATTTACTTTTATTTTTTTATAATATGATTGCCTATTTGTCTTAAATCTTGTCATTTAGCCATACTTCTTCCCCCCCGCCCCCCTCTTGCCATCCTGCTTTCTTTTTGGTTTTGGGGTATACATACCTTCTGCAATCTGCTCTCGTGTGCTTGCATAGCTTCTGGCTATGTCTACACTAGTACTTTTTTCAGCAAAACTTTTGGTGAGGGGTGTGCAAAAAACCACCCCCCTGACGGACATAAGTTTCACTGACAAAAGTGGTGCCAGTGAGGATAGTGCTATGTTGGTGGGAGACGCGGTCCCGCCAACGTAGGTACCACCACTTGTTGGGAGTGGTTTAATTATGCTGGTGGCAGCTCTCTCCTGCTGGTATTATAGAGCTGCTACACAGGAGACCTTACAGCTGTGCCACTGCAAGGTCCATAGTGTAGACATAGCCTCCGTGTTGAAACTAAGGATTTTGATTTCCTTACTTTTGACTAAAGGTTTAACCAACTTCCTCTTTTAAAAAAAATAAAAATCCCACTTTCTAAATTTAGGTGTCTGTTTATTTTTGTTAGGATTTCTTCTCTGAGAATGGTGAACTTAATTGTATTGTGGCCACTCTTATAGTTATTGGACTAATTCCTGGGTTACTTATGAGTATGTTGGGAATAATCTCTTCTTTGTGTGCTTTAGAATTAGTTATTCCAAGACCCAATCATTTTAAAGTGTTGAGAAAATATTTCTCTAAACTTTATTCCATTGTAATGTTTGGCTGCGCGATATATGGGTCATTGGAGTTACCCATGGTGGTGGTTTTGTTAGATTTCATGTACTTCAACACTCTGCACTTTTCCTGATCAGGTAGCATAACCAAACTAATATATTCCCTTATATTCTTATGGATTTAGGTTTCTATCCCTACACGTTTTACTCAGATCCTCTTTACTTAAATTTCTTCATTATACATTTTTTTTACAGTGCTCCTTCTCCATCTCTGTAATGAGATCCATCTTTGTTGTATAACCTATAACCAGGTATTACAGAATCCCATTGGTTTGTTATTTCAGCGCATCTTAGTACTGCTTAATATATAAAGAGCCTTTTCTGTTGCTAAGTGATCTAGTTTGCCTATGTGACAATGCGGTTCTGGCGGGATCCAACTGAGAGTGCCAATTCAGGACAAATTGCTAAAATAGGGCAGTTAGAACTCAAGGCTGGGGTTTCTCCACCTTTAAGGCAAACGAAACCAGCCAGACAAAGAGGACTTTGGTTTCACCCCACTGGCTAACCACAAGTCACACACACAATTTCCTTAGACACTCCAGTTTTCCAGTATCACCACCAGTGCCACTCGTTATGGGGACAAATGGTTATGAAAACCAATATCCCAATATACACAAAAAAGGTGTTCTCAATCCCAAAGGACCAAGCCCCACACCCAGGTCAATATACAACTCAGATCTTTCCCACAACTCACGCTGTTGCCAATCCCTTAGAATCTAAAATCTAAAGGTTTATTCATAAAAGGAAAAAGATAGAGATGAGTTAGAATTGGTTAAATGGAATCAGTTACATACAGTAATGGCAAAGTTCTTGGTTCAAGCTTGCAGCAGCGATAGAATAAACTGCAGGTTCAAATCAAGTCTCTGGAATACATCCCCAGCTGGGATGGGTCCTCAGTCCTTTGTTCAGAGCTTCAGTTTGTAGCAAAGTCCCTCCAGAGGTAAGAAGCAGGATTGAAGACAAAATGGAGATGAGGCATCAGCCTTATATAGTCTTTTCCAGGTGTAAGAACAACACCTCTTTGTTCTTACTGTGGAAAATTACAGCAAAATGGAGTCTGGAGTTACACGGGCCAGTTCCTGCATACTTTGCTGAGTCTGAAGGCATATTTGCCTTCTCTTAATGGGTCCATTGTATAGATCATCAAGCAGGCTAGGCATTGCTAATCCCAGTTTGTCTGGGATGTCACCCAGAAGCATAGCATAAGTTTGCCATACAGACAGTATAGAGCCAATATTCATAACTTCAACTACAAAACTGATACACACACATAGACAACATAATCATAACCAGTAAACTATAACCTTGTCTTAGACACCCCCTTTGACCTCCTTTATACAAGATTTGGGTGCCACTACAGGACCTCGGTTGCAACAATGATCTGTATGGTCCCAGTTTGTCAATAACGTCACAGGCTATTTTGCTTTTAAGTTTTTACATTGATATATAGACATCTTGTAGTTTTTGAGCCAAATTTTTAAAAATATAAGCTCCCATTTAAGCATCTAAACAAAGTGGCTGGATTTCAGAATTCAGCACCTAGCAGCTTCTGTCGTTCAGAAATGTCTGTTAGACGTGAGTGCTCATCAGGACCTGTCAGCTTTCTTCCAACTCCCAGTTTAATACCTTGTTAGTTTTCTGTGCCAGTAGCCTGGTTTCACTTCAGTTACAGTATAAGTCTCCTGGAAAAAGTGCCCCATTGCCAAATAAATTTCAGATGCTCCTGTTTAAATCATCTTCTCATTCACACAGTAAGAAACTGAATACTACATTGAATTTATATAGTCTTCTCATTTATGCACTGAGAAGCTGACCCTGAATGAGGAACTGGAAGAACTTCAGAAAAAGCTAACATGTTAGCCCTAGAACTAAGTCTTTACTCTAGTATTCTAAATAGGCTTCCAAGGTCTCATTTTCTCACTTCCCCATAGTATATAACAAAATATACCTTGATCAGAGAATTCACGCTATAAGTCTTTACTTCCTCATAGGTGCAGAGGCAGTGGATCTCATCGAACAGTTGTCATGGCCACCACATATCCGCTATCAATATTTTTAATAATTGAACCTCTGAAAACTAGTTACTATTTGTATTACTGTAGCACCTGGGAGCTCTAGTCATGGACCAGGAGCTAGGTGCTGTACAAACAACAAAAAGAATAAGAGATAACTGGTGGATGCTGACAGATGGGGTAGTACAAAGAAACAATGAAGCAATATTGGTCAGTATGATAGGCAGTAGTCTCAACACACCAGCAGCCTAACCATTGTCAAAAGGAAAATTTATCTACATCTCACAACTGTAACCCATTTACCAGAGTGATCTCTGAAGTCGGAAAGGAATGATTAGCAATCACCTACCTCCTACTTCTAACAAAGCATGGTCACAACTAAAGGAGTTTGTCCCTCCATTCTGTCTGGTCTTTTCCCAGCAAGAAACTAGGTTCCTCAACTGCAGCCAAAGGACTGAGGTAACCGGTTCTGAGGTAGGACTGCTTTAATGTGTCTCTGTATAGAAATAATTCTGTCTATCTTCACTCTGTCAGTACAGCTGCTCTCACTTCAAGATGCTATGCGTTGAGGACTGTGAGTTGCTTGCTGTGGGTGCACACATACATCACTTGGCTGTAAGGCAAGATGTAGTAGATTTTTCACTCTGTGTAGTAAACTGGGTTAAATCTCTGTCTTTTTGGATAATCTACTGCTGATCTTTTACCTCTAATTTTAAAATGAAATTGTACATTGTGAATGGGTATTAGGTTGTGTATTAGATTTTTATCTTCAGTTTGGAAGCTAAAGTTATTTAGTAGTGAATGTAATTTCAGATTTTTTATTTCATCCACTAACAGTTAATTAAGCTGTCTAGTCCCCTCTCTGTGCTGAGATCCCTTGTGTTCATTCTGCCATTGCCTCTCATGGCAACAGAGTCAATTTGATTGTTAAGTCTAAATGTAAATGTTAGAACGAAAGTGTGAATGTACAGGTTCAGCAGAGTTCATGTAGTCCACAATTTTAAAAGGATCACAGATCAAAAAACAAAGTAATATCAGAGTCATTGACGTAATGAGTCTGAGAGTTTAAGCATTTGTTATGACATTTGAATAAGGATGTTGTTGTGGCGTTAGTTGGTATCATACCAACAGCTCTTGAATAGGCATCTGTTTTATTCTTAAAATTGAAAAATAATGTAATGTAGAAAGGAGTCTCATGTTCAGTGGGTGAATCCTGTATATTGCTAAGAACTGGATGATGAGAAGCACCCAAAATCAAAGATGATTCTTAGATCCTTTAGTGACTTTTAAGGTGATGCATTGGTGGACAATGATGCTGTTCAGCTGACAAATTACTTGCATGTAGCTACACCTACATTTCTTGCTGAACAATACAGAACTAAACTTTTTGGCTTACTGAAAAGAAAAATCCACTGTATGTTGTTTAGTTGACCCTCTGTAGTGGGGCTGGAAGGCATGTTTTAAATAGCAGCTGATACTGGGATGGACAAGCTTTCATTATATCCTGATGGAGTAACTGAGCCCATCAGGATGAATGCCAGAATGGGGGTTGGGAGGTGTGGTGCACATGGATGAAATAGCCTTGGTCTCATTGTCAGAAAATTCTAGATTAAAATTTCACAAATTTAGAAAGCTGCTTCACACATTGGGAGATAAGGTATTGTCCTAACCAACACAATCCTATAAAATAAAACATTTACAGTTGTATTAGTACCAGAATTATCTAATTATCTCTGACTCCTTACATGTTGCCGTTTGTGCAGTATATTCTCATTGCTCTACAATTATACAACTTGTTCAGTTGAAAGTCAGCGATAAGGTGACATAATTCATCAACAAAAAGTATTTTGTAAACCCTACCCTTGATGTTCTATGTTGGAATTGAAATGACTGAATCAAGTCTGTGTGTGATTTCAAAGCAGACTTCATGTACTGTAGCAATGGAAAGTAATAGTAAATGTATCATGTACAAAAGATTAATGAAATTTGATGGCTATTGCATCCCTACAGAAACAATTAAACATATACCCACGAAATCCATGTGGGATGCATTATTAAATTCTAGTCAAGACGCTATGTATTACAGTGTTTAATACTGTACAGTATAAACAAAACAGGATGTAAATATTCTAAAATTCTGAAACAAAGGTAGGGTTCTAAAGTGTTATGGGGAGTGGTACTGGTGTCCTCCTTCAGTTGTTTAATGTTTAGTCTCCTCTCCCTTACTCTGACCTGGAACAATGCTGGCTTGCCTTAAATAAGGAGGAAGTGTTTCTTTGGAGCCCATCAACAACAGTTAAAGCTCCATTTGGTTGGGTGCTGCTTCATGCATCCCTAGTGGCTCAGTTCAGAGCATTGGATAGCCCCTGTTTTACAGTGCATTGTATACCCACTGGACTGCTGGATTGATCTCAGAATCCCTTTAAAAATCGATAAAAGGAAATTCAGCTATGGTAGAAATACGAAGCCTCAGTTAGATCATTGCATTAATTTCCTTCACCTGGTCCTGGCTACAGCTGTTTCCCAGATAGCTCTTCTCTAGGTAAACTCACCTCAAGACACATGTCTGAACCTAAAGCATTGCTTATAGTTCCTCCAGGCAGTCACATGACCCTAGTAAGTTGAGATCCCTCCAGTCAGGTGCTTCACCTGGGGACCTCCAGTCCCAACTGGGACTAAATTAAGAGAACTTCATCTCTTAAAGGACTAAGAGCGATAAAAAGCACAATGGGATATTCTTGCATGCACCGAAAGACCTGTGCTCTGTTAGTTACCTTTATTCTCTTCTTCTTTCTCCGTACATCTTTGTTTCACTGTACAGTTCATTGTCATCAGGTTTATCTCTTCCTGAGTGAGTGTGAGTCAGCGAGGGTTTCTTATCTTTCTCTATAATTTCTTCTGGAAGTAGGAGAGGTTTCGGATATTCCATTGCCCTCCTGTGTCCTCCTATCCCTTTTTGTTTCCATCTCTATGCCTACTGCCCTGCAAAAATCTCTTTCCAACTTTGTTCCATTCAACATTGAAATGGGCAGAAATTGCCCATCCCTACCATTCTCTCTTCCCCCAATCGTTCACAGTAACATTAAGGAAGTCAGGGACTCTGAATGCTTGAGGTAACCCCTGCCTGTTTGAACACTCTGTTCTCTTCATTCTGCTCTGGCGTTCTTGAAGACTCCAGTAAAGTAACTGTGTCAAGGAGAAAGGATGTTAAGCCTCAGGCCTCTTACCTCACTTATTACAGTGGCCCCTTAGTGATGGGAAGTCACAATTCCTTTAAGTTCTCTCTGCCAGCTACCTATGTCTGTAGTTAAAAACAGAAGTATGGTGGCTTCAGAATTGATAAAAATAAGAGTTGCTCTACCAGTGAATGAAGTGATACTGGATCCTGCCAAACCATCTGGTAAACTCCAGCCACTGAGCCACCTATTTGCAAATGGGCAGACAAAAATATGTAATCGTGAAAAATTTAGAAGTTTTATTCTCCAACCTCCCCCAAATTCTTTGATTGTGGAATCTATCCATAAGCATGGCAAACATCATACAAAGTTGACATCCTATGTCAAGGACTAAAAGCATTTTTACCTATTTGGACAGAGGAGCTATTTGTCAGCAACTCTACAATTCCGAATTGCTAATTAGTCAAAATACAATTACATCAATTATGATAAATTCAAGAGTTTTATTGATCACTTCCTGATGGCACATCTGGAGCTATTCAAAGCTGTAATCAAAGAGGTTCAGCTCTTGGCAAGAACCTCTCTGCAAGTTTCGCTAGATACAACTGACATGGCAGCCCTCTCTCTCTCTCTCTCTCTCTCTCTCTCTCCTGCAGTCATTATGCATAAAGCATCTTAGCTACCACTGTCCGGCTCTCCTAGGGAGGTCCAAAAGGAAAGTCTTCTCCAGAATTTTGAAGGGCTGAAGCTTTTCTCTGAGTCTACAGATAAATCTCATTATACTTTAAAAGATTCAAGGGCCACACTCAGGTTTCTTGGCATTTATACTCCTGCTAACAAGAGAGAATTTGGCAGGTTGTACAAAGCACAGAGCACTTCCTCAGTTTAATACTCTGTCTACCATAAGTCTACTGAACCATCCTAAAAAAAAACTAGACCTCAAAAGAAGAGACTCCCTGCTGCAACTGCCACCACCACCCAGCAGACCTCATCCTCCAAACAGTTTTGATGGTTCGGTTGAGAGCTCAAACTTCCCCAAGACAGCTGCATCATCCTGTCCTCCTCCCTCCTTTGGAGACTGACACTCCCATTTTTGATCAGCTTGGGACCAAATTGCATCCGAATAGTGTTTGGAAGCCACAGCATTGGTTTATTCCATTCAATTCACCTTCATTCCCCCACCTTCCCCATCCCTACTCAGGTATTCTTGCTGAGACAGGAAGTCATCTCTCTTCTATGCATGGGGGCCATGGAATCAGTTCCAGTCAGACACCAGAGGGAAGGGTTTCTATCCCAACTATTTTCTGGTCCCAAAAAAGAATGGAGGATGGAGACAGATATTAGATCTCAGGTTCCAAAGTACCTCCATGAAGTCACAAATATTCAGAATGGTTACATTTTGGGGATTGGTTCTTGACCCTTGACTTCAGGATGCATACTTTCCTGTCACAATTCACCCCCTCATAAGAGGTTTCTTCACTTCATGGTGAGCCAAGGATCACTTTCAGTATCAAGTGCTCTGTCAGTCTTTCCTCTGCTCCAAGAATATTCTCAAAGATCATGGCAGAGGTAGCCACTTATTTGCATAATATGAGAATAAGTGTCATCACCTACTTTGAAGATTTGTTGATGAAGGGATGGTCATACATCCAGATAATCAGGTTTCTCTTGCACAGATTAGAACTTCAGTTCTCACATCAACATGTTCATCCTGACTCAAGTTCAACGAATAGACTTCATAGGGCTTCTCTGAATTCCATAACAGCCAGAGTTTACCTTCCAAGGGACAGGTTTATAACTCTAACATACTCATTTCCAAGATTCAAGCGAGTGTTCAGACTTTGGTGAGAAATTGTCTTCAACTGCTAGGTCAGCGTGTACTTTTCTAACACACCACTGTTACTCAACTTGTGCAGTAACTGGAGTTATTTAAGATGTGGCGCACCCATTAGGAGGACATATCTTGTAGAACTTCAGATACTATGTAAGGTGAGTACCTCTCCTGTTGCACAGAATAGTTCTAAAATATTCTACAATATGTTTGTCACTAAAACCTCAACCAGAAGTAGCTTTTGAAATGTGCCACAATTCTGTAAACAAATATCTCTTGTGGTACTAATGTAGATAGGTGGTTTTTTTTTGTTTTTTTTTTTTAAATCATTCTCTTGGCTATAAAAAGCATGAAAATTTTAGGTATTTAAAAACAATTGAGATCATCTGAACTCTTAGTTTTGTTATAAAAGGCCTGACTGAAATGTTGAATGAAATCTTCAGTAATATGACATAAAGGGCTTGTCTACAGAGTGGGGTGATGTGCTATACAAGGGTGTGATTTCTAAAGTGCAAGAACACGTGCATTAATTGGTACATGGGATGACTCTCTTGATGCACTTTAACATAGTGCTGTTTGAAACAGTATTATGTTAAAGTGCACTAGAATGTTTAGTACCCACTGGCAAGGTCTACATGGACCAGTTACTGCTCAGTGCGTTAGTGTGCTTTAGAAATCATGACCCCATAGAGCAGCAGTTCTCAACTGGGGGTCCGCGAGTTATAATTTTTGGTTGCACCCCCAATCCAGACAGGCTGGGTGGCCTCCTGAGGTGAGCCGGGGGTGGAGGTGGCACTCTCTCCCTGGACCCCACCATGTGGAGGTGGCTTGAGCCTGGCTGGCCCCTGCCCCCCCTCCCAAAAATAGAAGTCAAACTACGCCTATGCCAAAGGACCCTGCACCGAGGCCCCCCCCACCCCTGCTGGGCCCTGGAGCTTTTATATCATGTTGTGGGGGACCTCAGAGAGAAAAAGGTTGAGAACCCCTGCAATAGAGCACCTTACCCCACCTAGTAGACAAGCCCTAATATACACTAACATCAAAGGGGTATCAGAAGTTTGATCCCATATAATCCTCCATGTGCAGACCTGCTCAGACTCCTTTTAACCTTGGATGGTGAACTTGGAGACCAGCCCTCTTTTTGGTTCCATCCTCCCAGTGACAAGCATACCCATCAGTATCCCAGCTGGCAGACTAGTTCTGTGCTGTACAGGTTATATCCTGTCACTGTTCATGATTTTTTTTCATCTTTACCCAAGTGTGAAAGTCCTTCTTTCAAGGTAAGACCAAAAAAGGGATGACTGTCAAGGTGAATCAACCTAAATTCAAACCTGAGGGGTCCTGTCTCATAAAGAGAATCAGAACCAGGAAGCTGTCAATTCTACAGATTGATTTGGTTTCTCGTGGTAGAATTTTTCCTTCCCTCTTGACTTTGGATTTGTTTTCTTATATCTCCACTTTTCCCTTTATTTTTATATTAAATCACCTATGTACTATTGATTTTTTTCCCCCGCCCCCATTTTTCTGTTGACACAAATAAGTGTTCAGATTTGTTTTTTGTGTAAAACTGTGCAGAAGTTTACACAACTATTCATTTTCAAAAATCTGAATTGTAACCCCATTTAAAGGTCACAGTTTTGAGGGCCTGTTTAACAAGTGGGTGTACAGTTTGTGGCCTCATCTGCTCATCAGAATGACCTCTTTATGATCAACTTTTAAGAAATCTCTCCCTACTTACCCTTTCTGCTACAACTCTGCCAGAGTAACTCATGACAGAGACATAAATTAAATTTCAGAATGCATGACAATAAATATAACTTGTTACAATAGATACCATGGTCAAGTAGACTGTAGAAGTACCTAGATAGTTACAAGACCACAGAAGTGATAAGCTTATCTCCCAGGTGATCTGTATTTTGTCCTGATGTGTTTAGAAATGGAAATCGTCTAATCTATGGGTTGCAAACCTAAAACCTGCATTGAATGTGCAGGTACCAGCTATGAGAGATTCTTTTAGAGTGGGACTGTTAAAACTTGCTATGCAGATTTTCCTTTCCTTGTCCTATTTAGCAAAATTCCACAACCTGCAAGTGGATAGGTGAAGTGGCTTTGGAAACTATACTCCATGCCAGTGTGAAGAAGGCTGTAGTTCCTGAGTCTTCGTAGTTTTTGAAGTCTCACTCTATCAGTGTGACTATGTAATCTCTTCAATTCTTTGTACTATATTTCTTAAGTTTCAAAACATGGAATATTTGTGTTGTTGCAAGTTGCATAAGTAATGTGTTTTTAAGGAGGTTTTTCCACTGAATCAAATCAGCCAATTTTGTGATTTGTTACAGGTTAATCGTGAGACATTTTTGGAGGAAGGGCTGTTAGAGTCAAAAACTGGTGTATTTGCTGGTTAGTGCCCTCTGTCTGTCCTTCAGCACCTGAGGGAATAGAGCCCAGCTGCAGGTACCAAGAATGAGAAAATGTAGTTTTTGTAGGGTTACCATCCGTCCGGGTTTCCCCGGACATGTCCGGCTTTTTCAGCGTTAAATGGCCGTCCGGGGGGGATTTCTAATCAAGTAGAAATGTCCGGGATTTCCCCCTTCCCTTCCTGCGGAGTGCGGCGCGGCTGATTGGACGCCTGGCCTGATTGAAAGCCGCTCGCAGCCGCTAGGGCCTCTAGCAGCCAGAGTCCCTCCCCCTCCCCTTCCTCCCCCCCAGAGCAGCGCGGCTGTGTTTGATTCCACGTGGAGCCTGCATATCTCCCTCTGCCGGGCAGGCGGCGGGGTGTGTGTGTGTGTGTGTGTGTGTGTGTGTAGAGGTTGCAGGGGCAGGGCAGGCAGGGGGCGCAGAGGCTGCAGGGTGAGTGGGGAGCAGGGGGCACAGAGGCTGCAGGGGCGGGGGGGGTGCAGAGGCTGCAGGGCGAGTGGGGAGGGAAGTGTCTGCCAAGGCAAAGGCTAGAAGACAATTTTCTTTGCCCAAAAAGGAATTAAATCTGTGACGGGTTGAGAAACAACAAGTAAATTTAAAATTAATAATTTTTTCTTCAAAATATTCTTGTATTTTGCAGCAAACCTTATTCGGATAACAGCTATTTTAACTACACACTTAATTAGGATTTTCTGGCATTTAGTTTCTTACTGTATTTTGTCTGCATAATTTTTTCACTACTTATGAAGACTTGATTTATCCAGGACTTATGCAGAAATCATGAATTCTCTTGGTGGATATCACAGAACAAATAATTGCTCGGGCAGGTCTGTTTGACTTGTCTTATATTAATCAGCTGTGTCTGCCTATTATATTACTATCCTTGATAAAAATAGGTAAAGGAGAAGGAAAATAGAATAATTAAAGAATACTACATGAATTATACTAGGCAAACAAATCAAGAAATGGTAAAAGGGAGAAATGGGTAAAGAATAAAAATACTATTTATATAAACAGAGATAGGAAAGCCATGCTATAGTTTTGAAAGTATAAATCTGATGTACATTTTTGAACAGCCTTAAGAAAGTGAGGGGATGTGAGCAGGAAGTGAAATAGTGAGTGAAGATATAGAGGTCACTAGATTAGAAGCTGTGGATGTTGAAGGACTGTATAAAGCTGCCAAATGTCTCATCTCTCAGGATATTCACACTTGTGCCCTCTGTCTTGCATATATCCACACTAGAATGTCCTACATCTTGTATTGCTGGATACAGGCAGCAGAGTGTCCGTGCAGTTTCTTCTCTCAGTCACCAGGGGCTGCTGTTGTGCTGGGTGGTCTTCTCTCTTTTTATGATTGCCCATAAGGGCTGCTAGGACAGAAGAACTTACTTACATGACAGGAAGAAGTGTAGGGTGGCACTAGCTGCTTATGTAAAATGGAGGGGGTCAGGGAGAGTACAGCTGAATGGAACAGTCTAGTGGAACACATGAGCTGAGGGAAATTTAAAAAAGAGTGAAGAAAACAGGAAAGTATGAGATGTGAAAATAACTGACTAGAGAAAGTGGGGAAGTAGGAATCCAACAGAATTATGTCTTTAGAAAAGGGATTATTCTTACCTGCACTTCTGCTCTTATTTATTGGGCTCCTACTCTTAGTAAAGTGTACATAGATAAATATGTAGCTTCTTCAGTGATAGAGGAACAATAAAACCATAGATGAGAGTAATTTCATCTATGCAGGATGTGATGTGTCGGACTCCCTGTCCAGGATGCCACCTGATGTACTGGGGTTTCACTGAGCCCCTCATGCTGCACCAACCTGGACTCCCTCTCCCTGTTTTGCTGAATTAGGCTCTCCGGCCTCTGGCAGCACTCCTACATACAGGTAGGAATGCACCAGCTGTAGAATCATACAGAGGCTGCAAACAGCTCTCTATGGGAAGATTCAGGTAGGAAATTGCCCAGCACTCAAGTGCAGCTGGCCTCTCGAAAGTACATCCAAAATAATATTGTTTTGCGCTGTAGAGAAATCTATACAACGTAAGCTCATAAATTCGCCCCCTCCCTCAATGTGGAGAGAGAGATGCACAACTTCTCCTTCCCCCCCGCCCCACCCCAGTTGTAAATTGCACAAACTGGGTTATGTTATAAACAAGAAATAAGTTTATTCCCTATAAAAGGTAAATTTTAAGTGATTATAAGGGATAGCAAACAGAACGAAACAGACTACTAAGCAAATAAAACAAAGCACGCAAACTAAGGGTATGTCTATACTTACCTCCGGGTTCGGTGGTAAGCAATCGATCTTCTGGGATCGATGTATCGCGTCTTGTCTAGACACGATAAATCGATCCCGGAAGTGCTCGCTGTCGACGCCGGTACTCCTGCTCAGAAAGAGGAGTACGCGGCGTCAACGGGGGAGCCTGCCTGCCGCGTGTGGACCCGCGGTAAGTACCTGGTAGTTCGAACTAAGGTACTTAGACTTCAGCTACGTTATTCACGTAGATGAAGTTGCGTATCTTAGTTCGAACTGGGGGGTTAGTGTGGACCAGCCCTAAGCTTGATTCACTAAAGAAACAAGTTACAAAATGTAATTTCTCACCCTAAATATTGACTTAGGAAGGATGCAGACATAGTCCAGTACCATGTGACACGGTCACCTGGCACCACAGTGTCAATGAAGCCATGAAACTACTTTTTCTGCAGAAAGGAACTCTCGGAAAATGGGGGATCCACATCTTCGAAGACTCATTGTCTTTTTCCTAATGGCCCGTTAGGGCTGATTGCTTATTGTCTGGTGGGTGTCTCCAAGTATAACCACAGTTGTAGCTGTTACATGGTCAATATTCCTAACTCCAAATACAGAAATGATACATGCATACAAATTGGATAATCACGTTCAGTAAATCATAACCTTTCCAATGATATCTTGCATGACCCATCTTGCATAACATATCTTAGTTATGTCATATTCATATAAGCATATTTCTACAAAGAATATGGAGCGTCACATCACACAGGAGAAGTCCACGTTATGAGGCCGAAGTGTGGGGAATATTAAATGGGTGGCAAACAGCCAGAGATAGAGCCATATGGTTCCCAAGATGAAGACAATTAAGTTTGTACTGCAAATAAGATATGGAGAAGGAAATGTATTCCTTCATATTAGCAGAAAATTAGGTTTGGGAGCAGATGTTTGCAAAGTGACATGCTAGACGTCATGAAAGTTGTCAAGAAAGGGTCGTCATAATAGATTGTGCAAGAACCATTTTCACAGGAAAAACTCCCTAGACAGTGGTTCTCAAAATTTTTTTTTCCTGTGGACCACTTGAAAATTGCTGAGGGTCTTGGTGGACCACTTAATGATCTTTCCAAATGTTGTTTGTACCATTAGCTAACTATTTTAAAGCGCTTTGGATAAAAGTGCTATATAAAAAAAAAACCTAAATAATGTGTTTTTATTCTACAAATAAAAGCACACAACTCACATTTTAATATCGGTAGTCTCTCCCCTGCTGTGGCAGCCACCGAGCTTGGCTGGGAAGGAAGGAGGGTCCTCTCTTTCTCCAACCTGCAGCGGCAGCCTGTGAGCTGGGGCTGGGAAGGAGGGGGTTCTCTCCCCAGCAGCTGCAGCTCTGCAGCTGGAGAAAGTCGCCTGTTCTCTGGCTGCTGCAACCCCATACATCCCAAATTCCCCCTAGCCCTTCTTCTCACCCCACTGACCCCCCACCTACCTCCTATTTCCCCCATCTCACCCCACTGCCTCCTTCCCGCCTACCCCTGATTCCCCCCAAGGCCACCACCTCACCTTACATGTGCATCTTCTTCAGGGTCCAGGCACCTAATTAGTGGAATCCAAATTCCCAATGTGAAAAAAAAATTATTATAAGGGAATTTTGTTGAGAGAGTGGGGAAGCAGTCTATAGCTCTTCCAAAGTATCCCAATTAACTCTACAGACGATATGCTAATATTTATATTCCATCCATCATAATATAAAAATGACTGTTAGCATCTTATATATGTCTAGTAAGTTCCTCCAATCTTTTTGTCCGCATTAAGGGGTTCTTTTACTGTTAGATAAAATCAATATTAGGATTGTGCCTTATGGAAAGGAGGTCCTGAACTTGCTCTTTATTCATAAAGCAAGCAAATTGTGTTTGAGCCAAAGGGCTACATAGAAAGTCTGTAACCCTGTGTCTAACCATTCACTTCTGCTGTAGTCAAGAAAAGATATTTCATTGGTCTGTGAATTTGTTATACGTATTATTGCTGTAATAACATGTAAAAGATAGTGGGCCAGAGCTATTGCGAGACAACAGTGGTAGTTCCTCAGTGCTGGAAAGCTAGGCAAAATATCAGTGAGTTTTAGAGATGTTTGGGTGAAGAGGGAGGATTGTTCTTAAAAATATTTTTAAGAAGTTAAATGTTATACATTTTTGTAAAATAAAATGTGTTTAATTTAATATTTTGTACTATTTGCAGTATTTGTTGACACAACACCAAAGGTCCCTGTCCCAAATACTTTTTCTCGATTGTAAACTAACCACTAAATTGATTAAATTTTAAACTCATGTCTTTGAAGATAAATATTTTTTAAAGAGTATGATATAAAAAATCAACCACTTGTCAAAACTATTTCTTCAATATAATACTGGAGTGTTATAGTAGGAAAGCAATGTAAATTGACACCAACATATTGGACTAGTTATAAAAATAACTGTCTATTATTTATTCCAAGGGCTATTGCTGCTTGGAATGCATATTAGTCGGTGGTGGCTTTGTACTTTAAAAAAAAAAAAAAAATCCAGCACATGACCTTCATTAGGATTTTTTTCCAGACAACTTCACTGTATTTCAGAAGTACAAATTTATTTCCCAAAATCTTGTTGGGATGAGCATTTGATCTCTTTCTGTAATCCATCTCTGCTTTAACACGTCTTATGGCTTTATGTAAGTACTTTATTAGGACTGTAGTATTGTTCCTCTTAGCAGTGATCTATGGCTTAGAATTAAGTGTGTCTGGTGCAAAATGTTGCAACTTTTTGCTATTTTTTTTTTATTTAAAAAACAAAACAACCCTTCCCACCTCTACCGATGATAGCATTCAGGCTTTTCTGGTATGCACTATTGCTCTTAGTGTATGAAAAAATTATCTCAGATGCAAAATCAGAGTCATTTTAGGTAAATTAAAAAAAGGTTCATTGGGAAGTTTAAAAGGTTTGGTTTGGAGAGAACATTTAAAAAAACTAAAGAACACACACACACTCTCTCTCTCTCTCTCACTCACTAGGGCAAGTCTTCTAGAATGGTTGTAAGAAGGCTATCAAAATGAAGCTTTTAAATTATACGCTCTGGGAATTTGCAGACACACATTTGAAGTGTACTGGAATAGGAGAGAAGTTTTAAAGTACAATTTCTCTCTTTCTCTCTTTTTAAATTAAACCAGGTTGTGTGTGGGTGGCGTGGTTTTTTTGTTTTTTGTTTTTTTGTGTGGTGGTGGTGGAATGATACCAAAGTCAAAATGGTATACCTAGTTGTATATGAGAGCCAACTTTGAAGTAATTTAATTATGTGGTAAAATTCTTGCATACCAAATTTCAACCTGGAGACACAGGTCCTCATAGTTCCATACATAGTCTTTGTCACTCTCTTTGGGCAAGAATAATTGTTTTTAAAACTTATTAGAGACTGTATGTAGCTTTTTCCTAGGCTGAAGCTTGGTATGTCAAAATTAGACCTTTACTAACTTTTATGGGTAATCCTACAAATCTATGAAACTGTTTATCTCAGGGGTCGGCAACGTTTGGCACGGGGCTCGCCAAGGTAAGCACCCTGGCCGGCCAGGCCAGTTTTTTTACCTGCTGCCGCGGCAGGTTTGGCCGATCGTGGCCCCCACTCACCGTGGTTCGCCGTCCCGGGCCAATGGGGGCAGCGAGAAGCGGCGTGGGTGAGGGATGTGCTGGCCGCGGCTTCCCACCGTCCCCATTGGCCCGGGACGGCGAACCGCGGCGAGTGGGGGCCGCGATCGGCCGAACCTGCCGCGTCAGCAGGTAAATAAACTGGCCCGGCCCACCAGGGTGCTTACCCTGGCAAGCTGCGTGCCAAACGTTGCCGACCTGTGGTTTATCTTGTTTTAGTATTGGCATTTAAATTGTAGCATTACCAAATGGTTTTTTTTTTTTAATGAGCAATTATGCCTGCATTATTTCTTCAGGGTAGAAATGATTTTGTCATCATCCTAAAATATTTGCTTATTATTTGATCTTTGTCACATTTGATTGTTTTAATGCACTAATACTTACTAAATTGTGAGTTAAGAATGGTGGCATTTGTATCCAATAACTGTTCTTTCATATGCACCTTCAAAATATTCAGTGTTGCCACTACAAAAGTTGCATTGTCACTAGGGATTAAAGGATTTTTTAAAAATTGATAGCCAGGATTTTTGTTCTGTTTGTAAAGGCAATAAAAATGTTTTTTCATAAAAGGACATACAGAATATTCGAGGACCTACAGGACTTCAGGTTTTCTGTTTATAAGTATTTTACCTACACTGTTTTTCCTTCAACATCCTGTTTAATTGCTGGAGGTGCTGATCTCATTAACTTGGTGTGGTAATGCCTTTTCAGACTCTTCTGACTCTTCCTCGCTAATGCAGACCTCATGATGGTCATCCAGGATTCTGTAACTCCCAGACTTGACATCATTCTTCTATCTTAAGGCTTTATATTTATGCTTATCACTGTAGCATGAGTGGCTCCCATGTAGAAATACCAGCTGCAAAGATGCTAGTGGACTTCATGGATTGTGTGGTTCAACCTCCCTTTTCAGGGTAAAACTCCCTTGGAGGATTTTTGGTTTTGGTTAGCTAACTGGCTAATTTGCTACAGATTATTTTACTTTTTAAAAATAATTTTTGGAGGGAGAAGGAGATTTGACTATTGTAGTATATTCAGAGTTACACAGGCAATCCAGATACAGCTTTATCTTTACGGCTAATACTATGCAAAATGCCTGATTTCTAAATGATAGTATAATAAAAATGTCTTTTGACACAATAATTGACACTCCAGAAACTGAATGAAAAATCTTAACATTATCTCACTTCCATGTAGCAGTAATACTGAAAATCATCATTGACTAGAGCTGACCATTTGTGTATGTTCATACAGGCTTCAGCAAACTGTAGAAATGTTTCTCAGAGCTGAGAAATGCAGTAAACATGTTTCCTAATATAAGTACACCTCTACCCTGTTATAACACGACCCGATCTAACATGAATTCGGCTATAACGTGGTAAAGCAGCGCTCTGGGGGGGTGGGGCTGCACACTCCAACGGATCAGTATGTCTGGCTCCAACACTCTGCTCTGAGCGGCGTGTTAAGGGTGCCGGGCCAGAGCCGAGGGGTTGGATAAGGGGCAGAGGGTCTCGGGGAGTGGTCAGGGGACAGAAAGCAGGGGGGGTTGGATGGTTTGGAGGTTCTGGGGGCGGGGCAGTCAGGGGACAGAGAACGGGGGTGTTGGATAGGGCGTGGGAGTCCTGGGGGTGATTAGGGATGGGGGGGGGTCTCTGGAGGGGACAATCGGGACAAGGAGCAGGGGGGCTTAGATAGGAGGTAGGGTCTTGGGAGGAGTGGTTGGGGCAGAGGGTCTCTGAAGGCTGTAGTCAGGGGACAAGGAGTGGGGGGTGGGTTGGATGGGTCGGAGATTCTGAGGGGTCAGTCGGGGCAGGAAGTAGTTGGGGGTCAGATGCGGGGGGAGGGGAGGCACGCATGTTTGCTGACTATTAATAATGGAAATGCTCGAGACCAAAGCAAGTTCAATATAACACTGTTTCACCTATAACGCGGTAAGATTTTTTGGCTCCCGAGGACCGCGTTATATCGGGGTAGAGAAGTATATAAAAAATCTCCACCGTAATCTCATATATACTATTCATATATAATATATTGACAAGCTTGAAAGGAGGGGGAGCAAGATCCTATTTCTCAAGTTGTCCATGATTTACCTAGAGAAAATTTGCTTAAAAAAAAAAAAAAGAGGAGAAGAAAGGCAGATTTAAATTGTTGGGGGCTGTGTTTACTTGTTTATACTACATGAGCACCTGAAAATCTCCAATATGAATGCTAGAAAAAAAATACTAAAATAATCTAACTAAACAATCGTGTTTAACAGATGTGCAAGAGGGATATAAATGAAATAAGTGAGGAAAATTGTATCAGTAATAGCATACAACTTCAGACAGAAGGGAGAAATTGAAAGAAAGCTTGAAAGGGAGGATATTTGCCCTAATTACCTAAGGTGGGGTGGGCAAACTTTTTGGCCCGAGGGCCACATCTGGGTGGGGAAATTGCATGCAGGGCCATGAATGTAGGGCTGGGGCAGAGGGTTGGGGTGCAGGAGGGAGTGCGGGGTGTGAGCGGGGGGTGCAGTGTGCAGGAAGGTGCTCAGGGCAATGGGTTGGGGCGTATGAGGGGTGTGGGGTATACGAGGGAGGGCAGGGGGTTGGGGTGCAGAGTGCAGGAGGGGGCTTGGCAGGGGTTGGGTGCGGGAGGGGTGCGGCACGGGGCTGGGGTGCGGGAGGAGTGTGGCAGGGGGCTCGGGGCAGGAGGTTGGATGCAGGAGGGGGCTCAGGGCGGGGGGTTGGGGTGCAGGGGACAGGAGGAGTTCGGGGTGCGGGCTCCGGCCTGGCACTGCTTACCTTGAGAGGCTCCATAGTGGCAGCAGCGTGCAGCGGGGCTAAGGCAGGCTCCCTGCCATATCTTGCATACATATCTCCTAAATATTAGTGGTACTTACTTGGTTAGTGGAGCTCAAAATTAGGTAGACATGCAAAATTACAATTGACAACTAGTCTTTAGATGATGCATCTTGAAATAGTTTTTTCTGTAGTCTTATTTATTCTGTGTTAGTTTGAAAGGTCATAATTTAATGTAGATTTGTATAAACTCTTAACGTCACGGGAGAAGCAGAAACTGTTTTGACTGGATAGCAGCATTAATGGCATACGTGATATAGTTGTGGTGAGAAATTGCATGGAGTGATTCTCAATACTGAAAGTGGCAGCTAATGTGACTTAAATTTTAAAAGGGAAAGTTGCTCAATCCATATAAATTAAACAAATTTTTTAAACATGCTCATCAAAAATGTGCTGCTCTTTAAACCAGATATAAAGATAGAAAATCCTTACCTTGGAGAGTTTACAACCTGAAAGACACATGGGGAATACAGGCAATCCAAAGGAGAAAATATTTGTTTTATTGCAACTTGTGGGCATTGTGGAAGAAGTGAGTTTTTTAGGAGAAATTTGAATGAGGAGAGGTTTTTGTGAACCAAGATTGGAAAGTTATTTGAGATACTGGGAGATACTTTAAAAAGCCTAAAGTTAAGGGATCTGTTTAAATCCTGCAAAAACTGATTTTCTATCTCTCCTCCTGATTCTTTATTTGAAAATTTACAGTTAAACCCTGACAAATATTTTTAAAGTATTCCTGTATGGCTGACAGTCGCCTTACCTAGACTATGTATATATGATATTGTGCCAGTAGCCAGTTAGAAGGTCATTCTCTCAAACTTTCAATGCTGTCTGTCATCCAGCTCAAATTACAATGTCTTCATTTGGCCACTGAGCATTCTCCACTGCAGCAGCAAGGGACACGCCTAAACCACTGTATATAAATGGTTGATCAATTAGTCTAGTTTCAGATCAAAGCAAAGTAATGGGAAACATGCATTACAGTGTGCAACTGTTACATCTTAATGAATTTGAGTTAAAATGTATTTGAATTTTAAATCCTTGGAGAAAGTATAAAGTTTCATAAAAAAATTATCAAATTGTTAAAAAATAACAATCTCAAACCCATTAAGAATATTGTTTGCCTGCAAAGCAAATTATCTATTCATTTCACCTAATTTATTCAAGTGTAACAATTTTTTAAAAAAGCATAAATTAGATTGCCCATTCAAAATAATACAAAATTAGTTTATTTGCTTTGCTGCAATAGTTATGCATTTAGGGGACTGCCCTGCATGAATACATAATGGGGCTTAAACAAGCAATTCAATTACCTAGGCTTCCATTCTGTAAGTACAATAAACTACCATATCTACATCAGCTAATCAATAAGTCTGACAGTGGTTCAGAGAAATAATCAATATTGGCTAGATTTATTACTCTTTCAGATTCTGGGGTTTATAAAAATTTTCGCCTCCGAGTAGCCAGTTTGCTGGATGTGCCACTCTAGGTCAGTTGGTAGTTGCAACATTTTGTTGACAGGCTTCTATGTATTACTCTCATATTCTTGAATAGAAATACAAGCTACTGTTTAGTTAATTGCTCAGGTTCAATTTTCAAAAGATGGAAGTCTATAAAAGAAATTGCTGAAAGGCACATTTTTCATGACCATCTTGTACCATTGATCTCGGCAGTTGGATCTGCATTTTTCACTAGCGTAGTCACAAAAAAACATGTAGATTATCAGTTTGGTACTGAAGTATAGAAAAAGATGACTATAGTGAATTGAAAGCAATTTAATTCACTATAATGTTTTTAAACAAAATATGTAGAAGGCACAATTTTTTAAAAGTGCTTTTGTGTTTTTTTAATGTTTAACTATGTAGTAAAGCTGAGCAACAAATTTTAATCTTTAGCATTGTTCTTAATTTCAATTCTCAAAAAATGTTTAAGACAAAGTAGTAATATGCAAGGAAATAAGGTTTGGCTTATCTATTTTGATATCAGATGTAAGGGCTATTAAATGTCATTTTTAAAAATATCTGAAAACTTCGGAACCAGCGGCAGTTGTAATGGGTTTCTAATACATGCTTAAAGTAACTAGTATCATAAGGATAAGAACTGCCAGGAAAATCATATCTGCAGGACTATTGCAAGCTTATAGTAAATTGCTAACATTACTTTCTCTCCTTATGGGAATTCTCAAATGTTTATGCAATCATTTAGAGCTTTATTGCCAGCAAGGCAATAAAAAGGGAAGGAATCCAATTACTTTAGGCACAAAGCTTACAATTCCTACGTAATGAGTGCAAAACTAAGACTTTGTTCGATAAGCTTGGAAGCATTACAGGCTCTAGTGAGTAAACTGGAAATTACTTTAAGTAGGTTGAAAATACTTTCTTGGTAAATTGCTTTGATATAACGTTTATATACCATTATAATAGTAGTAGTATGTAAGTTTTCTTGGAGAGTCAGATTAGGGCATGGAATGAAGCAGAAATGTGAAGAAAGCAGGACTGATATATATAAAATTGGTTTTTAAAGTGAGATTTATCCACTAGCATTTTTTCATCTTTAAGATTTGAAACTGAGAAAATGAGGAAAGAGAAAGTGAAGGAAATGTGTTCTCCACACATTTCACAAGTCAGGTTTTTTTTTAGTCAAATAAGAATGTAGGAACAGCCATAGTGGATCAGACTAATATTATCCTGAATCTCATGCTTCTGTGTAAGGGGTGCAATTTTTACAATGGACTTGCATGCAACAATATGCCTGTGGGAAAATTTTCTTCCTAACTCTAGACAGTTAGTGATTGGTTATGTCCTGAATCATGGGATTTGATACATTTTATTATTTTTTCTTAGCTAATGCAGCTCAGAATAAGATTAATATAAACGTTAAAGCCTATTTTGAAACCTACAGAGTTATTTGTATTAATATTCTGTGGTAGTGAGCTCAGCAAGGTAACTTGTGTATATTTTAAAATATATATTTGTCATAGTGGTGCTCTGTACCTCAAAGGACCACCCTGGATCCTCTCTATTCACCACTGCTATATAATTGATAAGTTTTGTACAAAGTATGCGTTGTGAGGTATCATTCTGAAAGTCTCGATCTCTTGAACATGAATATCCTGTTGGATTGTATATGCTATCATTGTATGTGAAGTTATGAAGTTTTGCTATGTATGAGTTGCTGAAATATGTTGAGGTTGGGAACACTCACAACCAGCCTTCCAGGTACAACAATGGAGTAGGCAGACATGCCGATGGCCCATTAAAGGGAATCCACTTTCTCAACAGCCATCTCTGAAGACTTCTCAGAGGGGAGCATGTAGACCATGAAGAATGGTTGACCAGTCGGGTGACCCCCACATCACAAGCATAGATCTTTCCAGCAAGCTGAAAGAAACTATAAAGAGGGGAAATGACATCACTTGGGCTCACTCCTGCACAACTCAACACTTGGGAACACATCTGGGGGACAAAGGGTAGGTCTACACTACCCGGTAGTTCGGTGGCAAGCAAATCGAACTTCTGGGTTCGACTTATCGCGTCTTGTCTGGACGCGATAAGTCGAACCCGGAAGTGCTCGCCGTCGACTGTGGTACTCCAGCTCGGCAAGAGGAGTACCGCAAAATCGACGGGGGAGCCTGCCTGCCGTGTCTGGACCGGGGTAAGTTCGAACTAAGGCTTGGTCTACACTACCCCCCCCCAATTCGAACTAAGGTACGCAACTTCAGCTACGTGAATAACGTAGCTGAAGTCGAAGTACCTTAGTTCGAACTTACCTTGGTCCACACGCGGCAGGCAGGCTCCCCCGTCGACTCCGCGGTACTCCTCTCGCCGAGCTGGAGTACCGCAGTCGACGGCGAGCACTTCCGGGTTCGACTTATCGCGTCCAGACTAGACGCGATAAGTCTAACCCAGAACTTCGATTTCCAGCCGTCGAACTACCTGGTAAGTGTAGCCAAGGCCTAAGGTACTTCGAACTTCAGCTATGTTATTCATGTAGCTGAAGTTGCGTACCTTAGTTCGAATTGGGGGGTTGGTGTAGACCAGGCCAAAGACTTTGAACTGGGGAGAGTGGATGCAGGCTGGAAGAGAGTTGCAGTCTGTGTATTGAAGTTCTGTTACTTGTTTGTACCATCTGTCAGGGTGAGACACTGCTTAATTCAAATCCTGTTTAGTTTATAGAACCTAGACTGCGAATTTGTTTTATTTCTTAAGTAAACAACTTTGATCTCTACGTTTACTACTTATAAGCACTTAAAATCTACCTTTCTGTAGTTAATAAATCTGTTTTATATTTTACCTAAAACAGTGTGCTTTGACTGAAGTGCTTGGGAAATCTCAGCTCAGGTTATAAAGGCTAGTGTGTGTGTCCTCGCCACATTGAGGGAGGAGCAGACTGTGTAATAATTATGGCTTCTGACCAGGGCAAGGTGGTATATTCCGGGGGTGCAATGCTGGGGAGCTATGGGGGAATTGGCTTGAGCTATTGTTGGTTCATAAGTGGCTTTGAGAGCATTCATGTAACTCAGTTGGGTGTGTCCCTGCCTGTGGATATCTGTGTAAGTGCAGTACTTGAGGTTTGTATCTTGTCACAGCATCACAATGTGAGAGGGATACCCTGGGGTTGGTAGGACAGAGGGCTCAGCGGTCCCACAGTTCAGATTGCACCCTGGGAATCCTGTCCCAGTCATTTTCAAATATCTTTTCAGTTTCAGTGGGTGTCACCTTGTAATATATAACTAACTTTGTTGTGTTGCTACATATTAGGGCTGTCAAGTAATTAAAAAAATTAATCATGATTAATTGCACGATTAAACAATAAAAGGATACAATTTATTTAAATAGTTTTGGATGTTTTCTACATTTTCAAATATATTGAATTCACTTTGAACGCAAATTACAAAGTGTATGGTGCTCACTTTATATTTTTATTACAAATATTTGCACTATAAAAAACAAAAGAAATAGTACTTTTCAATTTACCTAATACAAGTACTGTAGTGCAATCTCTATCCTGAAAGTTGGAACTTACAAATGTAGAATTATGTACAAAAAAACTGCATTCAAAAATAAAACAATGTAAGACTTTAGAGCCTACAAGTCTACTCAGTCCTACTACTTGTTCAGCCAATCGCTCAGACAAACAAGTTTGTTTACATTTGCAGGAGATAATGCTGCCTGCTTCTTGTTCACAATATCACCTGAAAGAACAGGCGTTCGCATGGTACTGTTGTAGCCAGTGTTGAAAGATATTTGTGCCAGATGCATTAACGATGCATATGTCCCTTCATGCTTTAACCACCATTCCAGAGGACATGCATCCATGCTGATGATGGGTTCTGCTCAATAACTGTCCAAAGCAATGCAGATGGACGCATGTTCATTTTCATCATCTGAGTCAGTCAGATGCCACCAGCAGAAGGTTGATTTTCTTTTTTGGTGGTTTGGATTCTATAGTAAGATATCTGAGACTGTTGTAACATAAAATATATGGCAGAATGCGGGTAAAACAGTAGGAAACATACAATTCTTCCCCAAGGAGTTTAGTTGCAAATTTAATTAATGCATTATTTTTTTAACGAGCATCATCAGCATGGAAGGATGTCCTCTGGAATGGTGGCCAAAGCGTGAAGGGGAATACGAATGTTTAGCATATCTGGCCCATAAATACGTTGCAGTGCCAGCTACAAAAGTGCCAAGTGAAGCCCGTTCTCTTTCAAGTGACATTGTAAACAAGAAGCAGGCAGCATTATCTCTCGTAAATGCAAACAAACTTGTTTGTTTTAGAAAATGTCTGAACAAGAAGTAGGACTTCAGTAGACTTTTAGGCTCTAAATTTGTACATTGTTTTGTTTTTAAGTGCAGTTATGTAACAAAAACATCTACATTTGTAAGTTGCACTTTCACGGTAAAGAGATTACACTACAGTACTTGTAGGAGGTGAATTGAAAAATACGATCTCATTTTTACAGTGCAAATATTTGTAATAAAAATAACAATATAAAGTGAGCAATGTCTAATTTGTATACTGAGTTGTAATTTAAATTAATATATTTGAAAATGTAGAAAAACATCCAAAAATACTTAATAAATTTCAATTGGTATTCTATTGTTTAACAGTGCTATTAAAACTGCAATTAATCACAATTAATTTTTTTGAGTTAATCACGTGAGTTAACTGTGATTAATCAACAGCTCTACTACATACACAATATACTTGACACAATAGCAGGAAACAAAAAGTTAAGCCACTGAACATTATGTACCTCCACCCATTCCTGATGGGAGAAGGAGCAGACAGGTTGGTGCACATAAAACCATCAACAAATCAAGCTTACGTGAGCCTGATGTCCATCTCCCTCAGTTGTCTCTTTCCTTTCCCTCGCCCTATAAACTGATCAGCGATATAATTGAAAGTTTTTGTGCTAGTATATAACATAAATAAGGCACAAAATTATCCTAGATTCAACTTTTAAAAGCCCCAAAGCAATTTTCTGTAAGTGACTGTATGGATTCCACCCCAAGTATGCAAGATTGGATTCTTTTGACCACCAGTGTTCATTGGGACCACATCTGTGCCCTACATGTCCTTGCACTCCCACCCAAGGGCATAAAGAGTGGAGTGGATGCAACCAGGGCCAGCCCACAACATTTTGGCACCTGAGGTGGGGAGCTCAAATGACATCTCATGTCAAAATGTACAAGGTAAATACTCTTAAATCAAACTTTAATAAGGTCTCAAGCACCATTTTTTTTACTTTGCCTATACGTAAATTTTGATGATTATCGATGGGAATATTTTTCATTGGTTTGTGTGTATATCGTGAAATGGACAAAAATCCAATCCTTCCAAGCCAACCTATAGTTAAGTGCTGTATATCATGCTAAGAACAGTTTTTTGCCTGTTGGCTTTTGCATTTGAGAAGGAACTTTGAGTCATATGACCTAATTTATTGGAATTAATTGTGTGTGTTATTAATATTGACATTCTAGGATATGCTTCTTCAAGTTAAATAGAAGTGTAGAATTAACAGATGAATGATACAGAAATTGGCAATCACAATAATGATCTCCAATTTTATTCTACTGGGCTTTATCCACAGATTGACTGTACCAAATATTAATAGTACTTGGAATTTTTACTGCAGAGATTTGTTAGTTTAAATAGTGCAGCACCTCTGGGCCTTCAAGAATGTAATTTAGAAGCATAACAAGTGAGAATCACTGATCTGTTCAAACACAGTTTAGCTGTTATCCTTTCAAATCCTGCTGTGCAGAATTACAAATGATAAAGCAGGGGACATGCTTCTTTTCCATTACAAAGTGTTTCTGGCCTAGAGGTGACTAAGAGCAGCGGGGAAACAAAATTACAATATTTTACTCCACTGCATCTTCTGCTCCAAAGAGATAAGTAATGACGTTAAGTTACTAATACTATGTTAAAATGCATTAACGCATTCATTGTTAATATCTGTTACCATTTCTATAGAAAGAGGTAGAAGTTAATTTTCTTTGTTTTTAAAAACTGATCATTTTGTAATTCTGTTATACTAATCAAGTTCAATAAAATTAAAACAAAACTTGAAACATTAAAATCTTTTTTGAGTAAACTTTTACCCATATTTTTCTCAATAATTAATAGGATTTTTTAAAGCAGAAAACACTGTATATTTTAGTTCACAGTTTTTATAGGATTTAAATTATAACATACATTGTTTTATTTTTCATAGTCTCAGGCCAGAATCTATGAAAAATAATTTATATTCTATTTAAAAAGCATTTTATCAGTGTGCTTACATGACAGCTATGTATTTATAAATGTACTTTCAGATGTATTCTGTTCACCAAGAAAAATACCCAGATCTTGGCCACATTCGTTTTGTATTAAAATCCAATTTTATAGACCTCTTACGAGTTAGGTATGGTTACCTCCAGAGTTTACAGTATTACCTAATTTTCCCTATATTTGATTTAAATATTAATGTGTACAGCAAATACTAAGGTTAAGCCATTATCTAAGGCAGTGACGAATTTTAAAAGGTGACTGCGGTATGTGTCACAGGGCAGGGCGGTAAACAGTCTAGGGAGCTCAGGCAGGGCTGAACAATAGGCAGTCTATAGGGCTCTGGCCTGCTGGGCAGGGCAGAGCAGCAAGCAGTCTTTCACCTAAGGTGAGTAGGTGGCCACCCCAGGGGTGGGGCGGCCGCAAGGGATAGGGAGACCCAGGCCCACCCTACCAGGTCCCAGCACAAGGCCCTGACAGTGGTGGAGGGCTTTGCCACTGGGTCAGCAGGGATCCCACCGAAACACACCAACTTGAGCACCAACTGCAAAATTGGACTAAAGTCTGATTTTCCTGGACTATTTCCTGCTACAATCTGGTGAGGTGTTCCAGTGTCCAGGGTCCTACGTCTCCTTGGGATATTCACTTACTGGCATGCTCAGTGGCTCATCTCCGGATTTGGTCTCCTCTGGGGGCAGGGGGCTACTCAGTTTGGTCATAGGCAGCAGGCAAGAGACCTCTGTCTTCTTCCCTGGCTTCTCTTCAACTAAGCTGGAGGCCCTGACTCTTACACTTCCTGTCCTGCCTCTCACTTCTAGCATGAGGGCTTCGGCCTGGCTCCATCCACTCAGGTGCAGAGAGTGATCCCTTCCCCTCTGGCTTGGAAGGAGGTTCCTCTGCCTCACTACAGTAGCCTGTTGTAAAAGTAGTCAAATATCTAGCTGAGTTGATGTACCCCGCTGGAAGGCTTCTGCATACCTCCAGAAGTGTGTGTGTGTGTGTGTGTGTGTGTATATATATATATATATATATATATATATATATATATATATATATATATATATATATATATATATATATATATATATATATATATATATATATATATGTGGTTGAGAACTACTGCGTCAGACCACTGTTGTTTGGTGGAATGAAGTTTGGTATTTTTCTGAGGGTGGTTTCTTTAAAATGTCTGTCTGAAAGCTGATCCAAGGGTTAGAATGCTGGACATAGGCATTGAGCTGATGCATGAGTGGACAGTATGCTGGTAAAGTACTCAATTAGTAGGTTGCATTTAACCCATCACTTAGCAGTTTATTGCATGGCTATCACCATGTGGTGTATAAATATATGGGGGCATCTGTCTTTTTAGTATTTTCTGCAAAATGAGAACAACAAAATGAGAACAGAGCATAACTAGGCCATTGATATGAGAGAACTGCAATTCGTACAGTACACGCTATAAAGTATTACCCTCGCCTCATTGGGGTGTTGTGGAAGTCTTGAATATGTTGGTCTCAAACAGAACAGATGGTGCTTAATAATAGTTAAGTTCATCAGAGGAGAGTTATTTCCAGCAGGCAATCCATCACTGATTTGTTCTTAGTTCAATTCAGACATGTACGATTTTGATTTTTATGTGGCTTTTGTCGTGCTGCTTTTGGTAATTACTCGATCAAATATGCAATGTAAGGTAGAGTTTGATTGTCTTGTCCTAGTCAGAGAAATTTCTTTAATAATTAGAAAACGTAATGGTTCAGTTCAAATGGAAGGGACCAACAAGTCAACTCTAGATTTTCATACATGAATAGGGTAATTCACAATATGTTACTAATTGATTTATCTAGGTTCAACTAATGCAAGATATTGTTTTCATTTAAATTGGATTGAGCCAATATAGTATTGTCTTAATAGTAGAAGCTGTTAAGATTTTTTTATAAACATGATTCTTGACATAATAAAAGGTAACATCAGTTTGTACAAAATCTTCTGAGTTTTTATTGAACTATAGTGAACAAAATAGTGTAGGTTATTCTAGATTTTTGTCCTGTAAATCAGTGGTTATCAACCTTTTTTCATTTGCAGACCGCTAAAAAATTTCCAGTACACGTGCGGACCCCTTTGTAAATCTTAGACATAGTCTGCATACCACAGGTTGAAAAACACTGTTCTAAGTAAGATAAGCTGGCTATATGCTCAAATTCTGAATGACGTGAGAGATATAATTTCTGCAAATTAGGATTTTAAGTCCTATTATATACTTAAAAGTTCCCACTCTGTGGGATCTCACTGAGTGCTGTATTTTTGATACTGGGTATTGTGCCAGGTGTACCAACTATCTATAGGCAAGTTTTGCGGGAGCTTTAAATGCTACGGTTTTGGTAGCTGTTTCCACCACCTCCCTAGGTAACCCATTCCAGTGCTTCACCACCCTCCTAGAGGAAAAAGTTTTTCCTAATATCCAACCTAAACCTCCCCCACTGCAACTTGAGACCATTACTCCTTGTTCTCAGTGGTAGCCGTTGACAGAACAGTCTAGATGCATCCTCTTTGGAACCTCCTTTCAGATAGTTGAAAGCAGCTATTAAATCCCCTCTCATTCTTCTCTTCTGCAGACTAAATAATCCCAGTTCCCTCAGCCTCTTCTCATAAATCATGTGCTCCAGACCCCTAATTATTTCTGTTGCCCTCCGCTGGACTCTTTCCAATTTTTCCACATCCTTCTTGTAATGTGGGGCCCAAAACTGGACACAGTACTCCAGATGAGGCCTCACCAATGCTGAATAGAGGGGCATGATCACATCCCTCGATCTGCTGGCAATGCCCTTACTTATACAGCCCAAAATGCCGTTAGCCTTCTTGGCAACAAGGGCACACTGTTGATTCATGTCCAGCTTCTCATCCACTGTAACCCCTAGGTCCTTTTCTACAGAACTGCTGCTTAGCCAGTTGGTGCCCAGCCTGTAGCGTGCATGGGATTCTTCCTTCCTAAGTGCAGGACTCTGCACTTGTCCTTGTTGAACCTCATCAGATTTCTTTTGGCCCAATCCTCTATTTTGTCTAGGTCCCTTTGTATCCTATCCCTACCCTCTAGCGTATCTACCACTCTTCCCAGGTTAGTGTCACCTGCAGACTTGCTGAGGGTGCAGTCCACGCCATCCTCCTGATTATTAATGAAGATATTGAACAAAATTGCCCCCAGGACCAACCCTTGGAGCACTTGCTTGATACCGGCTGCCAACTAGACATGGAGCCACTGATCACTACCCATTGAACCCAACCATCAAGCCAGGTTTCTATCCACCTTGTAGTCCATTCACCCAGCCCATACTTCTTTAACTTGCTGGCAAGAATATTGTGGGAGACAGTATGAAAAGCTTTGCTAAAGTCAAGGAATAACACGTCCACTGCTTTCACTTCATCCACAGAGCCAGTTTATCTCATCATAGAAGGCAGTTAGGTTAGTCAGGCATGACTTGTCCTTGGTGAATCCATGCTGACTGTTCCTGATCCTGTCCTCGAAGTACTTCCAAATTGATTCCTCGAGGACCTGCTCCAGGGTTTTTCCAGGGACTGAGGTGAGGCTGACTGGCCTGTAGTTCCCTGGATCATCCTCCTTCCCTTTTTTAAAGATGGGCACTACATTATCCTTTTACCAGTCATCCAGGACCTTGCCTGATCGCCATGAGTTTTCAAAGATAATGGCCAATGGCTCTGCAATTACATCCGCCAACTCCTTTAGCACCCTCAGATGCAGCGCATCCAGCCCCATGGACTTGTGCTCATCCAGCTTTTCTAAATAGTCCTGAACCACTTCTTTCTCCACAGAGGGCTGGTCACCTCCTCCCCATGCTGTGCTGCCCAGTGCAGTAGTCTGGGAGCTGACCGTGCTCGTGAAGATAGAGGCAAAAAAAGCATTGAGTACATTAGCTTTTTCCACATCCTCTGCCACTAGGTTGCCTCCCCCATTCAGTAAGGTCCCCACACTTTCCCTGACCACCTTCTTGTTGCTAACATACCTGTAGAAACCTTTCTTGTTACTCTTAACATCCTTTGCCAGCTGCAACGCCAAGTGTGAATTAGTGTTGCAATTAAAGATGTATAAATTGTTTTGTTTTTATAATTAAGATAATGGAAATTTTTCCATCCATTCTCCATGAATTTGTGCTTAAATGTTTTAGAATGGTATTCGTATGATCTTATTAATGTAGAATTGGATTATTTGCCTAGTTCAGGTATAATGTGGAACTGTATATTGAACATGGTTATTTAATTTCCTTACCAAAACTGATAGACTGAAAAGTGTTGGGCTTTCAGCTATGCTATCATATATTTAAAATGGCAGGGAAATGGAACAAAAATGCAGGAGTTGGAAAGTAAATGATTTTTGATTAAATTATCTTGAGTAGTTTTATGAATTACAAGCAGATTGACTGGTAAAGCTCCCACTAATGAAGACTTTAATAATTTGAATGAGACATCTGCTCAGCATGAATTACATTTTATAAAATTATTTTATCTAAGTAGGTCTATAGTCTTGTTTTTATCCATTTTTTTAAATAAATTATAGATAGTCTAATTTTTATCCACTCACAGCTGACTGCTTTCTAAATGTGTTAGGACATGAATTTTATGTCTTCTGGTTTATTAGGACAAAACTTTAAAGCTGAATGACTGGCTGCATAAAGGTTGATAGCATTGTACTTGCTGCCAAATACGCAGGAACACGAATGTGCATCTGGTAAATCCAAAACAACCAATTTTACTGTGACCAAGTGAAAATTTAGCATAGTTGGCATCTATTATATCATTACTATTTTTCAGTTAATGTAGTAGGGGTAGGGGTGTGTGTGTGTATGTATGTATGTATATGTGTATATACTTTTCATTTTGATAAAGGATTTGTCACAAAAGTTTTAATGGTAAATACACAAAAGTGAGAACTTGATTTGTATTAAAAAGTATTTTATAAAATTTACAAATGGGTCCAGATAAGAAATATAAATGTGATTTTATGTATTAAGTACTTCAAAGAGGAAACGTGTACTTCTTTTGGTGCTGTATGCACAACTCTTATGTATTGAAGTACATCAGTGTTGTGTCACCACATGAGACTTTATTTTTATTGGACCATTGGTGTCTAAGCAGTGTACAGTTTAAATTTACAAGTGATGATAAGAGCAGGAGAGCTAGAGAAAAAAGACTGGATTTCAGAGAGAAGAACTGGCAGGATTTAGAGATGATCTGAATTAGTGGGAATGAAATAAGAGAGGATGGACAATGAAGTTATTGACACAGATTAAAGCAAGAAATTGAGGAAAAAATTTGGGGGTATATGGATTTGTTTCCAAATATTGTCATTTTGAGTTGACAAAACACCTAGGTGCTAGTTGCAGATGTGAGTTTGCGTAGAGCGAGATTTCTCTGTGCTTGTGGCCTATGTTCAAAACTGCCATTATTAGCAGTATGCATATGACAAATATAGAAAATACTGCAGTCAATATAGTACTAAAAAAACTGAAAGATATTACAATTATTATTCATAATACTGGCAATTACTCTGCTTGATATTTTATATCCACAAGCAGAATTCCTGCCCACCAAAATAGTCCTGTATCCCTTTTCTGAAAGGCTGATTGAGCCCAAATGCAAACCAGCCTTTGAGTTGTGATAACTGCTAAAACTTCTTCCAGATGCATATACTTGATCTGAAAATACTGTATTTCAAACTTATGTCCAGCTTTAGGAAGGAGGAGACTACATTAGGCTCATTTTACTACCTCAATAAAGACTACTGCTAAAGTTTGTGACTACTGCTTCCAGCTCTGTGTGTTTCCTTGAGGAACTCTCACAGAGTAAGTTCACAATCTAGCACTAGTCAAGACCTAGAAAATCCTTAATATTTGCCACAAAGGTTATTAACCAGACTAATAATGTTAGAAATCAAAAAGCATTTTAGTGCAGTGGGCGAGGCACACTTGCCATTCTTTAAACCTTTAACCTAAACTATAATCAAATCTTTCATTAACCGAGGTAGCTGTAGGAGAGAATGCAGGCAGAAGCACACCAGCAGATTGGGGGCTATCCAGTTTATTGCGCCGAGTGCAGCATGTATGATTACCTGCCCTGTTTGCTGGTGACGTATGTGTACATTTGTTGCAAGGAGCTCCTGGCCCTCAGAGACTGAGTCCGGGCTTCGGAGGCCAGGGCGGTGGAACTGGAGGAGCTAAGAGAGGCAGAGAGGTATGTTGATGAGGCTTTCCGGGACACTGTAGATTTGTCCCACCTCCAGTCAGACAGCCCCTGCGCTGTGAAGAAGGATGAAAGGCTCAGGGAAGGAGAGCAGTCAACGGGAGCAGAGGGAAACCTTCCCATAGTTGGGACTCTCCTTCCAGATGATGTTGAGGTATCCTCCCGCACTGAGTTACTTCTCCAGGGGAGGGAACTCCAGTCATTAGGAAAAGGCAGGTGTTAGTAATGGGAGATTTGATCATTAGAAACATAGATAGCTGGGTTTGTGATGACTGGGAGAACCGTATGGTGACTTGCCTGCCTGATGCGAAGGTTGCAGATCTCTTGAGGCATCTAGAAAGACTTGTGTAGTGCTGGGGTGGAGCCGGTGGTCGTGGTACATGTAGGTACCAATAACATAGGGAAGGGTAGGAGAGATGTCCTGGAGGCCAAATTTTGGCTGCTAGGAAAGAGACTGAAATCCAGGACATCTATGGTAGCATTCTCAGAAATGCTTCCAGTTCCACGCGCAGGGCCAGGTAGGCAAGCAGAGCTTCAGAGTCTCAATGCGTGGATGAGACGATGGTGTAGAGCGGAGGGGACTGGGGAAACTTTTGGGATAGGGGGAGCATATACAGGAAGGATGGGCTCCACCTAAACCAAAGTGGATCCAGACTGCTGGCACTTAACATTAAAAAGGTTGCAGAGCAGTTTTTAAACTAAGAGATGGGTGAAAGCAGATTGCTGCAGCGGAGCACGTGGATCGGACAGAGACTTCTCTTAGAGGAGAGTCTATTGATAGAGATTCTCTAGGTTCTAGTCAGGAGGAGAGGATGGAAGAGGATAAAGTATGGGCCAGATCAGACAAGAAACATTCACATAAAAAAGAATCTGACACATTAGAAAAGGGCAGACAAACAGTGACAAGTTTTTAAAGTGCTTGTACACAAATGCTAGAAGTCTAAATAATGAGTGAAATAGAGTGCCTCACGTTAAAGGAGGATATTGATATAATAGGCATCACGGAAACCTGGTGGAGTGGGGACAATCAATGGGACACAATCATTTCTGTGGTGGGAAGAACACCTCAACAGCCAACACTGTGGCATTTAATTTCAGAAAGGGGAACTATGCAAAAATGAGGAGGTTACTTAAACAGAAATTAAAAGGTACAGTGACTATAGTGAAATCCCTGCAAGCTGCATGGACACTTTTCAAAGACACCATAATAGAGGCCCAACTTGAATGTATACCCCAAAATAAAAAACACAGTAAAAGAACTAAAAAAGAGCCACCGTGGCTTAACAACCATGTAAAAGAAGCAGTGAGAGATAAAAAGGCATCTTTTAAAAAGTGGAAGTCCGATCCTAGTGAGGTAAATAGAAAGGAGCATAAACACTGCCAAATTAAGTGTAAAAATGTAATAAGAAATGCCAAAAAGGAGTTTGAAGAACAGCTAGCTAAAAACTCAAAACCCTAAGCCCGCTAAAGAACCAGTGGGGCCCCTGGACGATCGAGATACAAAAGGAGCACTTAAAGATGATAAAGTCAGTGCAGAGAAACTAAATAAATTCTTTGCTTCAGTCTTCACGGCTGAGGATGTTAGGGAGATTCCCAAACCTGAGCCGTCCTTTGTAGGTGACACATCTGAGGAATTGTCACGGATTGAAGTGTCACTAGAGGAGGTTTTGGAATTAATTTGGGATAAACTTTACAGTAACAAGTCACCGGGACCAGATGGCATTCACCCAAGAGTTCTGAAAGAACTCAAAAGTGAAATTGCCGAACTGTTAACTATGGTTTGTAACCTGTCCTTTAAATTGGCTTCTGTACCAAATGACTGGAAGATAGCTACTGTAATGCCAATATTTTAAAAGGGCTGTAGAGGTGATCCCGGCAATTAGACTGGTAAGTCTAACGTCAGTACCAGGCAAATTAGTTGAAACAATAGTAAAGAATCAAATTGTCAGGCACCTAGAAGAACATAACTTGTTGGGCAAAACTCAACATAGTTTCTGTAAAGGGAAATCATGTCTTACCAATCTATTAAGTTCTTGAAGGGGTCAACAAACATGTGGGCAAGGGGGATGCAGTGGACATAGTGTACTTCGATTTCCAGAAAGCCTGTGACAAGGTCCCTCACCAAAGGCTGTTACGTAAATTAAGTTGTCATGGGATGAGAGAGAAGATCCTTTCATGGATTGAGAACTGGTTAAAAGACAGGGAACAAAGGGTAGGAATAAATGGTAAATTTTCAGAATGGAGAGGGGTAACTAGTGGTGTTCCCCAAGGGTCAGTCCTAGGACCAATCCTATTCAGCTTACTCATAAATGATCTGGAGAAAGGGGTGAACAGTGAGGTGGCAAAGTTTGCAGACGATACTAAACTGCTCAAGATAGTTAAGACCAAAGCAGACTGTGAAGAACTTCAAAATATCTCACAAAACTAAGTTGATTGGGCAACAAAATGGCAAATGAAATTTATTGTGGATAAATGCAAAGTAATGCACATTGGAAAAAATAACCCCAACTATACATACAGTATGACGGGGGCTAATTTAGCTACAACTAATCAAGAAAGAGACCTTGGAGTCATCATGGATAGTTCTCTGAAGACGTCCACGCAGTGTGCAGTGGCAGTCAAAAAAGCAAACAGGATGTTAGGAATCACTAAAAAAGGGATAGAGAATAAGACGGAGAATATCTTATTGCCCTTATATAAATCCATGGTATGCCCACATCTTGAATACTGCATACAGATGTGGTCTCCTCATCTCAAAAAAGATATACTGGCATTAGAAAAAGTTCAGAAAAGGGCAACTAAAATGATTAGGGGTTTGGAATGGGTCCCATATGAGGAGAGATTAGAGGCTAGGACTTTTCAGCTTGGAAAAGAGGAGACTAAGGGGGGATATGATAGAGCTATATAAAATCATGAGTGGTGTGGAGAAAGTGAATAAGGAAAAGTTATTTACTTGTTCCCATAATATAAGAACTAGGGGCCACCAAATGAAATGAATGGGCAGCAGGTTTAAAATAAATAAAAGGAAGTTCTTCTTCACACAGCGCACAGTCAACCTGTGGAACTCCTTGCCTGAGGAGATTGTGAAGGCTAGTACTATAAAAGGGTTTAAAAGAGAACTAGATAAATTCATGGAGGTTAAGTCCATTAATGGCTATTAGCCAGGATGGGTAAGGAATGGTGTCCCTAGCCTCTGTTTGTCAGAGGGTGGAGGTAGATGGCAGGAGAGAGATCACCTGATCATGACTTGTTAGGTTCACTCCCTCTGGGGCACCTGGCATTGGTCACTGTCGGTAGACAGGATACTGGGCTGGATGGACATTTGGTCTGACCCAGTAATGCCGTTCTTATGATGGACAAGCCAGCTTGTCAAGCTGTATTGCTCGGCTACAAAACATGGGGGCTTATTGTCATGTTGTACCTATAAACCAGAGATAGGCAACCTTTGGCACACAGCCTGCCAGGGTAAGCACCCAGGCAGGCCGGTCCAGTTGTTTAACTGCCGTGTCCGCAGGTTCGGCCAATTGCGGCTCCCAGTGGCCGTGGCTCGCCGCTTCAGGCCAATGGGGCCTGCGGGAAGCAGCAGCCAGCACATCCCTTGGCCCGTGCTGCTTCCCGCAGCACCCGTTGGCCTGGAGCGGCGAACCGTGGCCAGTGGGAGCCGCGATCGGCCAAACCCGCGGACGCAGCAGGTAAACAAACCGGCCCGGCCTGCCTGTGTGCTTACCCAGGCAGGCCGCGGGCCAAAGGTTGCCAATCCCTGCTATAAACTAAATGTAGCATCTTCATTGTTCATGAAATACTTATGTATCCTGTACACTGTGGCTTTCCCTTCTTATCATACCTTTCTGTGCATACCATACATAGAGTATTTGTGTTTAGCATTTCTCAAGACCGTTCTCGTCATAAAGCTAAATCAAGTGTGAGATCCACATAAGCAGGACTATTCAAGAATGGAACTTATGTATCAATCAGGTCTCTCTCTCTGATTTTGGTGTAAAATTGTCATAAATGGCTTCCCCCTCTTGAGTTCCCTTCCAGTCCTACTTTTCTATGATTCTATGATAGCTGCACTGAAAACAAAAGGCTAACACCCAGATTTTGAGGTGTTCCAAATACCTAAGTCTTGTTATCAGAAGTGACTTAGAAACCCATCCAAAATTAGGGTCACTCATAAGTACCTAAGTCACTTTTGCAAATTACAGTTAGGCTCTTAAGTCAGTCAGGTGTTGCAACACTAAGTGGAAAAATGTCAAAATACCTTTAAAAATCTGGGCCTAAGGACCTAAGTGTTTTTCCACTTACTTAACTTGCTGCTTAGGAAGTATAATGGCCGGAAAATGGAAATAAGTGATCAACATAGTGCCTTATGGAAATTTGAAGGATAAAAAGGATCTTGAGTGGGAAAATTTAATTCCAGTCATGTAGTGAATATTGTCCATTACAAACAGCATTGTTTAGATGAAATAGTGGTAAACTTTGGTTAGAAAACTATTTGTCATAAAGATTACATTGAAAAGATGTTAGTAAACTTGGGTGAAGAACTGTTGCATATCACAGCTGTGAAGAGGGGACTGAGTGGTGCTTTCAGTGAATAGAAAGTTAATTCATTCTGATACAGGTTACAACAGTAATATAACACTTCACAATATTTACTGATTTTTGGCAAGTTGGGAAAAATCTGTCCATAAACTAACTGATTAGCATATAAACAGAATGGAGTCATTAGGTCTGAAGTATATTTTCCAGAGACTTATAAACGTGTAATAGCTTAAAATATCAAGAACAAAAATAATTGTTGCCCAGCATATCTGGGTAACCCACTTTCTGTAAACTAATACATTTGTATATGATCTTACTATGGAAGCTTACTGTGTGGTTTTCATGTCACTTAAATAAACCCACTCCACTGCTAAGTCATTTCATCTTGAATGTGACTAGATTTTCCTTAAATGATAGAAAACATACTGGAATTTTTCAAAACAAATTTCAAGATAGAGTATTAAGTGATTTGATTAATATACTAACTGTACAACAAATGTATATTTGTATAAATATAATGTACTGGATTTCTCCAACCACTTGGTAAAGTGGGAAAGTAACAAAAAATTTTAGAAAAGCAAATGTGGTACTGATATTCAGAAGTAACGTGATCCACTCTCACATTTGGAGTATAATGAAACAGTGAGCAGTAAACACCATAGGTTTCCATAGAATAAATCTTTCCAGGCTGCCAACTGTCTGTTATTAGAAATTCAGAATTAGCACATGAGAAGTATGCAGTAAATCTAATACATTTGGATTTTCGTAAAGCATTCGATAGTGCCTCCTGAAATATTACTGGCAAAATTTATTTAGATTGATTTGAATAGTAGGGTTACCATATTTTGTGCCTCCTAATGGAGGACACTCCCGGGGGCCCCGCCCCCAGCCCCGCCCATGCCCCTGCCCCAACTCCGCCCCCTCCCAAAGTCTCCGCCCCCTCCCCTGCTTGAAGCCTGAAGCAGGTAAGGGGGGATGTGGGGGGAGAAGGCGCGGCCCAGGCTGGCCCCCGGCGGCTCCAGCCTGGGTCAGCTCGGGCCCTGGCCGACCACCCCCGGCTCCCAGCCCCGCGGGCCCGGCGCCCGGCCCCGCGGGCCCGCACAAAGAGGCCCCGGCCGAGCCTCCCGATTTTCCCGGACATGCCCGGCTTTTGGGGATTTCCCCCCGGACGGGGATTTGAGCCCCCAAAAGCCGGACATGTCCGGGAAAATCCGGACGTATGGTAACCCTATGAATAGGAATATTTTGGTAGTAGCTGATGCACTATACAGAGTAAGAGGTCTGCGGAACAAAAGATATAGCTCAAAAGTCTGCACACTTGGACAGAAATAGCTCAAACTGTATCAGCTGTTGGGAACTCCAGATCTATATCTTTTTGCCAGTCCACACAGCCACAGAATCAAGTCTTCACAAATTTCCCATGCAGGTGAGCATTGGGAAAGTATGCCTTCTCTATTCTTTGAAATTGTCCCCAGTTCCTGTATTCTCTTTCACAGTTCTATTACCTTTCTTGATATTTTCTGAAGAAGAGCCAGTCTGAATTATGAATTCTTATCTAACCTCACTTGGGAGCCCGACCTTACTTTTACTCCTTACCTCCAGTTCCAATAGCTTCCTGGTAGTCCTGGGAAAAGTTGGCTGTCGTGTCCCTAAGGCAGCAGAAACAGAGTAAACTCTGTACCAAAGGATTTCCTGATTGCACCTTGTTGTGGAATTACTGCAAAATATATAACTTCAGTAAGATAACTTCTGCTTGTTTGGAAGATACAACTAATTGAAGTTTAAGCATTTTACCTGATTTATACAAACAAAACCCCACACTTAAATGTGAGAAATTTCTATGGTCCTTTTCAACTGGTGTAAATTGGTACAGATCCACTGAAGTCCATTTGTCTAACATTCATTGGTTGCACCTTCCAAACCTTTTCTAGGGAAAAATCTTTCACAAAATCTATTTAAAAAAAAAAAAAAAAATCTATAAAACCACAGTGCCTGGCACAATGCCTAGAAATAGCAGATTCTGAGAGATTTTGGTAGGCCACTAGTTCACTATGGACAGAAGTGGAAAGATAAATTGAACTGTTTCAGCTGGTTTGCATCCATGCTGTGACACTGAACGGGTACAGGCTGAAATTGCTTAGACCAAATTTGTTGGTAGAGCTAAGTATATTCTACTCCAAATTGAATGCACGTAAACCAGTTGCATCATTCCTGCTTGTGGCTGATAGCTCAGTGGTTTGAGCATTGGCCTGCTAAACCCAGGGTTGTGAGTTCAATCTTTAAGGGGGCCACTTAGGTATCCGTGGCCAAAATTAGTACTTGGTCGTGCTAGTGAAGGCAGGGGGCTGGACTTTACCTTTCGGGGTCCCTTCCAGCTCTATGAGATAGGTATATGTCCGTATATGTCCTAATTGATGTGCTTTCCTCTGTTCCTATAAAATCTCATTTTCATCAAATTATTTTCCTTTGTATTGTTTGATATTTAAAAGAGTTTATCTTCTTCGTTTTGAAAAATGTATAAATCCTTCAAAAGCTGCAGGACATTTCAGCATTAACTGTTCAGTGTTTTCTGCAAATACTTCTTTACCTTTAATGTTTAAGATTCTTTGTCAGCTTTTCCCACAATCTTGTAAATATTTTTTCACTAAATGGTCAATCAACATTTTTGTTCATTTAGTGAAAAATGTTATTTAAGGAAAAGAGCACTGCCAAAATTTGTTTGAAACAACTTTTAAGAGATTTAATGCAGTGCATGAAGAGCAGGGATTTATTGCTTGTAATAGAATGTGAGAAAAAGCGCACACAATATCGCGAACCACAAATATTCAAAAATCATGAGATTTAAAAATAATAAATTTGGGCATGGTTTTGTACTTGGGTTACATTTTTGAGCTTTTCTCTGCAACCATGAGAACTAGAAACTAATTTGTAAATGAAAGCTAAGATTCTTACATAATCAAATGTCTCCTTGGAATTGGCGATTTAAGTAAAATACCAAATATTGCTTCTTGCAAAACAAAACAAAAAAGCATAAGTTCACAACAGTACATCTACATATAAATGTTAACTCTATTACTCGGTAAAATGCCACTGTTTTTTTTTTTTGTAATTAGTGGGAAAGTTTGATCATGTAGTACAGTATTCCCAAGAGAAATTGAAAACACATAAATTCCTGATTTAGGGTTTATCATTTGTGCTAGTTTTTCTTGTAAACTCTTTTTACTGCCAGTTCCTTTTCTGGCCAGTTTATACGTGTAATAAAAGCTCTAATAAAGCAAACACAGTCCTATAATTACAACATTTGACAAAACAAAACAAAAAATCTACTCAAAAATACAGTAAGAATATTTTTAAAGTAAAGAGATTAATTTTTGTAACAATCAATATGTTTCTAAGCAAAGGGGAATATTATTTAAACTCCATCTGTCTAGTTCTTACTAATGAATGCAAGACAGTGCTTTGGTTTTGATGAACACATGGTAGGCTTGCATTTGAGACTAGCTCTGTCATGCATTAATGCATTTCAGAATGCTGTTTTCAGATCCCTGATAATCAGCCTAATTTGAGGCAATGAAAATTTTGCACATTTAGTGCAATTTTAATGTAGCTTTATTTTCAAAACAGTTGGTATATGTTGAGAAAAGCAGTCCTTGCTTTTTTAAAAAAATCAAGTTTATAAGACAAGCAACATGTCAAGTGCATTTCTTCTCTCAGCTGCAGTGACCCATGACACAGATCATAGTGTTCCTTACAGCAGTTGAAAAAAATCCAGGTGCTTATAATTTTTTGTAATAATTTATGCACCTTTCCTAAAATGTTAAGGTCAATTGTGATTAATATTCCTAGCTCTAATTTATATTTCATTGAAGGAAAATATACTCAGTTGTGGAAGCCCTTTTTCTTTTGTCATTAGATTTTTATTTGAATCCTTGCTGTTCATAATTTTACTTTTCAATATTAATTTAGGTTATGATCTTTCTTTTAATTCAATACTAACTAAATTTTTATAAATGCAACTGCAAATAAAATTAGGTTTATATTTAAGTTTATGACCTATTTTACAAATGTTGGTCTGATATGAACGCTATTCTTTAGTGGGGTGGAGATCTTTAGGTCTCCTCTAACTACAGCCCACAGTCTGGGGTCTGTACTCAATGTAAGCATTTCTATACATACTTTCTCAAGGGATAACTTGTCTAAATAAACTGGGAATTTGTAGTCTGCAGGACACCCCAGCCACTGGAGGATTGTTAGAACACAATGGTGAGTTTTATCCAATCTAAAACATTTCACAAACGCTAACTCTTTGTTGCAATCCTCGTCCTAGGAGGGTGGTGAAGCACTAGAATGGGTTACCTAGAGAGAGAGGTGGTAGAATCTCCATCCTTAGAGGTTTTTAAGGCCCGGCTTGACAAAGCCTTGGCTGGGATGATTTAATTGGTGTTGGTCCTGCTTTGAGCAGGGGCTTGGACTAGATGACCTCCTGAGGTCTCTGCCAACCCTAATATTCTATGATTCCTGTTCATCTCCTTTTTGTACATAGGGAACATAAAGGATTGTCTAGATTAAGGACATTCGTATTAGTACATGTTACACTTCTGCAAATTTCCTAATCTAGGAAAGCCCTCATGTGGAAAAGCTCAGACCAAAGCCACAGAGGGAGTTTGTTAAAGTCAGGATTAAAATGCAGGATACCCTTGTTCTCACCTTATGCCTTGTCTGAAATTAGACCACTCTGCCAGCTGTGCTATTGAGCAGCCTCTCCTTCCTATTGGTAACACTGACTGGGCAACAGAAAAGCAGATTCAACTATATACACTGTTGGGATGAATATAGGAAAAAAATACTATCCTAAATATGTATTAGAAGAATTTGCAGTGGCATTAATGACATCCTGTGTGTCACTATATCCAGCTGCTGCAAACTACCAGTAACTTGTGATCCTTCCAGAAATTGAGGGACTCACGGTCCAGGTCTTTATACATTCCAATAGTGAACCCTGAGTAATTGTTAGGGGAGGGAAATGTAAGCAACCTGTAATCTTTAGAATGTGACAAACTGTCAAACCTCATGCTCCGTTTATATCAGTTTACATTTTCAAGGGTCTCTGCAAGAAAAAAGACAGTCTCATTTTTTAAGTGGGGAAGAAAAAGCTAGGATTCTTTGTTTCTAAATCTACAAAATTAAGTGTGCCTATGAGCATGGGTTTTTTGCAGACTCAAAGGCCACCTCTGTACTCACTAGCAGCTGAAATGTCTGCTGTTTAATAATATCCTCTTCCTATAGGGACGTCAAACGTGCTTCTTTACTAGTCTCATAACCTCCCCCACTTCTCAATTTTTCTTCTTTTCAACTTTTTAAAAGCTCACAAACCTGGCGTTTTTTTCCACACTGGGAAAACTATATAATTAATTTGGTCTAATAAAATTAGTCAATAAATAACTTGTGCAAAATGAGTGAGTCATTATTTTACTCAGTAACGGTGATTCCTAACAGTAAATGATTAACAGTTCAGTTTTTTAATATTATACTTTTTCACTGTGGTTTTTAAATATTAGACTTGTCCTAAACCCAGTAAATAATCCTGTAGTTTATATTGTATTTAGAATTTTCGTAAAACTGGTGAAAGAATAGGGTATATTTCACTTTTCTTTTTCCTTCCATCTCTCCTCCACATGTACTTCATTCTCATTAGAAAACAGAATCTGTAATCAGACGTCAATATGCAAAGTTAGTCTAGAAAACAAATTTTATTTGTGATGTATTCAAGAAATCTTAAAATCCTTATTTGTATTAAAGAAGCCTTGTACCATATATCTTAAAACTTATTTATGAGTATGAATATTTTTCTTTCTAAAGCCTCAGAAGAGAGAGGATCAGCAATTAGAGCCTAAAGCAAGTCCGAAAAAACTACCAGAACCTACTATTGATCTTTTAGGACTCGGTAAGTAATAAATAATGAAATTCTCTGTTACTTTTATAAAAATGACTGCAACAGGACTTTTACTGAAATGAAGATAAAGCCATTATATTCCATATGCCAGCAGACATTTTAGTTGAACCTGAAAATTACATGATTAAAACTGCTGAGTTCCATCTGTAATGAGCTCCTTAGCGCCCCACCCCCCTTTCTCTATCAGTGATCTTCAGAGTTGTGGGCTGTGACATTTCAGCATTTAAAGAACGAAAATATTTAAGAAGCAAAATGGTATGGTTGCTTTATTGTATTTCTGTTAGTATATATATCTTTATAATATGCTAGTACAAAAGAATAGTAAGCAGTTTCTGTTGAATGCAGCCAACCCTCATATTTTCATGTAATCTCAGTATCTTTACTATTTTGTAGTGTCTCATGACAACAATGGGAATTGTTCATTTTAATAGAATATGTTTCTCTCCCCTCTTCCCCCTCCCTTCCCCCGGCTGGCAGATGACCATGTACTTGTCTTGAACTAGCTTCGACTTAGACATTGCATAGGATAAGAAATATTTATCTACAGATATTGTCATGTTCTTCATACTTTTTTCTCCTCCCCCCACCAGAAAATTGCGAAACACACCATATTTTAAAAGTCATGTCTGAGCTTTCTAATATTGTTGTAAATCTGTTTTTGCTTTGGGTAGGTGCATGGGAGGTTAATAGTGGAAGCAGAAAAAGGTACTAAGGAGAATTCCTTAGTTATTTCTTAGTATGTATAACTTTATGCCTTTAATGCTATAGCATGTGGAAAACAGAAGACAATCTTTTCATGCTTTTGTCAGATTAGAGCTGTGAAAAGTATTGCAGTGAAGCTGTCAATATCTCTTTTATTGCCTAATGTTTCCTATTCAGGCTAGCTGGTTTATTTGGATGTGACTGAGAATTCACACTAACATCTTAAATTTAATCGTATTTTCTATGGGATATAAAATGTACCATTAACTACTGTAATTCAGGTAGAGTATTTTTAATGCTAGTTCTATATAATCAAGCTTGTCTACTATAACAGGCCATCAAACCTTATTTAACACACACAATATTAAAAGAAGGATATGGATTTGATGTGAACCAACAAAAACGAGACAATTCAAAGTTGCTGGAAAACTAGTTCTCCTTGAAAAGAGGCTCAGAACGTAATCTTTCTGATGTCATTTACTGCTAGCCATTGTGGCTCATATGGTATTAACTGTGATGGGAGTAAAAATTAATTGTGAATTTCATTGCTTTTTGTGAGTCGAAACCAGACCAGCAAACTAATCAACAGCTAAAATGTGATCAGTATGTGCTTCTGAGATTGTCATACCTATTATGCCTTTTCAGGCATGAGCTGAAAGGAAAAGTCGTAATATATCATTCTGTACACAAATTGGGACTCTAAAACAGCCTGATGTAAGGCCTACACATTTTTTCTAGAAAAAAAAAAAAAAACCCTGTAAAATCTATTTAGAAAAAAATGACGATCAGTTGAATTATTTGCATATAATTAAAATATTGAATGTAAATATATACAGTAGTTATTTAAGGATTTTTTCTTAAGTTTTGTTCTGCTGTTTCAGAAAGCCATTCTCTCTCACTTGGCACCCTTCGCTAGAGTTTTGTATAGCCATCATTTTATTGCTTAAGTAAAAACAGTAAATTAAAGCTTGTTGGGGGGTGGGTCTAAGTCCCTTATTCTGCAAATACATGCGATATAATTTTATTATATATAAACAGTTAAATTGGGAAAAGTGTATGATGTTCTGGACTGAGCTGTCTCTTCAGGGCGGAGGAGGTAGATTTGAGGTGAGCAACTTATCCTCTTAGGTATAGGAGGAAGAAAGGAGCATGCCTTAAGAAAATTGCTGCTGAGGGGTGGCTTTTAGCAGCACCTTTATTTGTGACTCACAACGTTTTATTCCCTCTCCTTGCTAAAGAGCGGGAGAATCCAGTTCCCGAGTTTACGTTACTTTTGCTAATTAAAATTTAAGACCAGCATTTGTCACCAAAAGGGAATGGAGAAAGTGATGGGCTTAGAGGGATAACCGCATCCGAGGAAGTTTTTAGATAGCATTATGATTACTTTATTGACCCAGTGTGTAATGACACATTTGAAAATTACACTTAACTTAACATTTTTTTTTTTTTTTTTTTTTTTAAGACTTGCTATTTTCTCTTTGCATCTAACATGGCAGCATTCTATATTAGACCTCATCTTGACAAAGAGGAATTGATCACAGAACTGAAAACTTAAGCGATAGCTTAGGTGGAAGTGATCCTGATTGAACAGTGCTTTTTACAATAGCATTAATACATCTCTATTTCTACTGGAGATACCTTGCCTGACACGTGCCAAGACCACATTTGCCTTTTTCACAGCTGCATCACATGCATCCACGTCTCCCCCCTCCTCTGCTGCTTCTAACTGATGAGATCCCATCTTGTACCAGAAGCTCTTATTATTAGACCCTAAGTGCATGACCTTAGATTTTGTACTATTGAATTTCATCACGTCTGTTACTCCAGTCTTCAAGGTCATCCGAATCTTCCTGTATAATATTCTATTCCTCCTCTATATTGACGGTGCTTCCCAACTTTATATCAACAGCGAATTTCATTAGCATGCTCCTACTTTTTATGCCAAGGTCGTTAATAAAAATATTGAATAAGGTTGGTTCCAAGACTGATATTTGAGGAACTCCACTATCAACCTCCCTCCAGTCCGATAATTCACCTTTAAGCATAATCTGTTACCTTCTCCAATTAAACCAGTTCCTTACCCACTTTACAATTTTTGTACTAATCCCCATCTTCTCTAACTCATTTCCCATGTGGAGCTGTGTCAAATACCTTACTGAAGTCCAGGTACAATAGATCTACTGCATTTTCCGTACCTAAAAAAAATATCAGTTATTTTCTCAAAGAAGGAAATCAGGTTAGTCTGGCATGATCTATCATTGGTAAACCCTTGTTCCATTACATCCTCTTTTCCATTTGCCTCCATTAATTTCATAGAATATTAGAGTTGGAAGTGACCTCAGGAGGTCATCTAGTCCAACCCCTGCTCAAAGCAGGACCAACACCAATTAAATCATCCCAGCCAGGGCTTTTTCAAGCTGAGTCTTAAAAACCTCTAAGGGTGGAGATTCCACCACCTCCCTAGGTAACCCATTTCAGTGCTTCACCGCCCTCCTAGTGCAATAATGTTTCCTAATATCCAACCTAGACCTCCCACACTGCAACTTGACCCATTGCTGCTTGTTCTGTCATCTGCCACCACTAAGAACAGCCTAGTTCCATCCTCTTTGGAGCCCCTCTTCAGGTAGTTAAAGGCTGCTATAAAATCCCCCCTCATTCTTCTCTTCTGCAGACTAAACCCCAGTTCCCTCAGCTTCTCCTCATAAGTCATGTGCCCCAGCCCCCTAATAATTTTCGTTGCCCTCCGCTGGACTCTCTCCAGTTTGTCCATAGCCCTTCTGTAGTGGGGGGAGGGGGGGGCAAAACTGGACGTAATACTCCAGGTGTGGCCTCACCAGTGCCAGATAGATGGGAATAATCACTTCCCTCGATTTGCTGGCAGTGCTTCTACTAATGCTTCTACCAATATGCTGTTGGCCTTTTTGGCAACAAGGGCACACTGCTGACTCATATCCAGCTTCTTGTTCACTGTAATCCCCAGGTCCTTTTCTGTAGAACTGCTGCTTAGCCAGTTGGTGCCCAGCCTGTAGCGGTGCATGGGATTCTTCCTTCCTAAGTGCAGGACTCTGCACTTGTCCTTGTTGAACCTCAGCAGATTTCTTTTGGCCCAATCCTCCAATTTGTCAAGGTCACTCTGGACCCTATCCCTATCCTCCAGCATATCTACCTCTCCCCCCAGCTTTGTGTCATCTGCAAACTTTTGCAATTCATCCCATCATCCAGATCATTAATAAAGATGTTGAACAAAACTGGCTCCAGGACCAACCCCTGGGGCACTCCGCTTGATACCGGCTGCCAACTAGACATCGAGTCGTTGATCACTACCCATTGAGCCCGACAGTCTAGCCAGCTTTCTATCCACCTTATAGATAATTTAATTATTATATTCTTCACAATTTATTTCGAAGTCTTGAATACTACTGAGGTTAGACTAGCAGGTCTAATTGCTCAGGTCACATTTCCCTTTCTTAAATATAGTACATTAGCTATTCTCCAGTCATACAGTACTATGACTAGATAGATTTATTGAAATTTCTTGCTTCTGAACTTTCCATATTGTATGCGAGTTCCATCCCAAAATACCCGATTTGAGCACATGAAGCTTTTTGAGCTTTTCTTCCACCCTGTGATTTCCATTTCTGTATGGTGTTTTGATCAGCCTTCATTCCCATGTTCCATATTATCATCCTTACTGAAAACCAAAGCAAACTATTTAGTTTTGGGGACATAACTAAATGATCTTCAATCTTCTCCCCATAGTGGCCCAACTGCATCCTTCTTTATTCTCCTTCTATTCGTATAACTAAATCTGTTGTATATTTTAATTTCCATGGCAAGAGCTAATTCAGCTTGACTTTTAGAAATTCTTGCTTTATTCCTACATTTTCCAACCTCCACAATGTAGCTTTCTTTGCTAATCGGTCCCTTTTTCCATTGCCTATAGGTAAGACTAAGATTTTGTAATGGTTATTTTTAGTAAAAATCATGCAGGTCGCGGGCAATCAACAAAAATTCATGGAAGCTGTGACCTGTATGTGACTTTTGCTGTTATGGCTCCATGGTTTCCCCTGCCACTGTGATGGCTGGGAGCTGTGGGGTTCCCCCTCCGTCTGTGACGACTGGGAGCTGCAGAGTGACCATTAATAGGAGGTAGCCACGTTCGTCTGTATCCACAAAACAACAACGAGTCCAGTGGCACTTTAAAGACTAACGAATTTATTTGGGCATAAGCTTTAAGAGATGAACTTCTTTTAACTGGTTCCCTTAATTTTCCAAGGTCTGCCCCTTTGAATCAAAAAACATAGTTAATGACCTGGTTTTGATTATCTTTCCAATTAATTTAAACTGAATCAGTTCACAACCACGTGATCCAAGGTTATTTCCTGTGACCAGCTCTTCTATGGTGTCCTCACTACTTATCAAAACCAAGTTTTAAATTGCATCACCTCTTGTTACCTCTTGTTCAGTGATAATTTGATGAAGAAAACTGTAGTCTGTCGCATCCAGGACTGAGTCCCACCAGTATTAGTAGCATTTTTTCTCCAATCTATATTTGGGCTGGTAAAGTCTCCCATTATGACACAATTCCCAGTAGTGTTTATCTCTGTAATATTAGAGATCTCTGTGCCTAGCAGAGTCTCACCCTACGGAGCCTACAGCAGACGTCTAACACTATCCCAGTCAAATCTTTTTTTACAGTCCTTCCTCTAAGTGATTTTGACACAAACAGATTCTCTTTTGTCCTTATCACTTTTTTTTTTACAGTTTACCACATCATTGATGTACAACGCTACCCCACTATCTTTACCTTTTTTCCCCTCTCTCTTAAACATTATCTGTATTCCAGTCATGAATTCTATTCCACCATGTTTCTGTAATCTCCATAATATCCTGTTTCACCACCTACACCAGTAGTTCTAGCTTATTCCATTTTATTGCCCATGCTCCTTGCATTTGTGTACATGTATTTTAATTGTTTCTGACAAACCTCATCCAGTTTTCTAGCCAGATTAGGTATAGGCCTGTTACTGACTGTAACAGCTATCTGATTACTACTGCATCAAGTGAATGTTCTTATTTGAAAACTGAAACTGCACATCAGAATTGATAATATCTCTAGAAAAAGGCATGTGGTTCACGGTTCTCACCCTGAAGATGCATACTTTCATGTGGATATTCACTCCTCTCACAGATGATGCCTCACATTTGTGGTGAGTCTCCACCACTGCCAGTACGGTGTACTTCCATTTGGGCTCACTACAGCTCTGAGACTCTTTATAAAAGTGTTCTCAGTAGCAACTCAAGTCAGGTAAGACAGCTTCACCATCTTCCTGCATTTTAATGATTAGCTTCTAACTGGCCGTTCTTGCCTGGATGTTTTAGCATCAGCTTTGTTGCTGCTCCTCTTTTTAGTATCCCTAGGAATCTGTGTAAACATGGGAACATCTACCTTGTTTCGGACACAAACCACAGAATTTATAGGAGCAACACTGGATTCAGTCAAGGAGGATTTCACTCCATGGGCATTCTTAAAAACCCGCTTACATTCAACCCTTGAACATAAATTCAGATGTGCCTTGCCCTCCGGTACTATATGGCACCATGTACTTATGTAACACCATTTGCCAGACTGCAGCTTTGTTGCCTGCAAGCTTGGCTCCAAACAGAATATACGCTGAGTACACACAGCATGATTACTATAATGACAGTTCCTTCCAAGGTGAGGGCCTCTCTGGCATGGTGGAGAGACCCTGGACATGTATGCATGGAAGTTTTCCTGTCTATCCCCAACACCTGACAAAACAATAATTATAGATGTCTTCCTGATAGGCTGGGGAGCCCACACTGCACATCACTCTTTTGGAACAGAGAAATACACAAAGCTGCAAAGTATTTCTACCAGTCATGCAATCCCAGCACATTCTGATAATGTTGGACAACACAACTACTGTCTTCCTTATAAACAAGCAGGGAGGGGCACGCTCTGTCCCCCTCTGTATGGAAGCGATCAATTTATGGAAATCACTGGCAGACAACCTCAGCCAGCATTTTACCACCAATCATGAGTGGGAGTTGCATGATTCAGTAGTAAACAGCATCTTCACTCAGTAGGGAACCTCCAATTGTGACCTGAGGATGTGCAAAATATACTACTACTGGGGAGCCCAAAGTCATCACTCTAGGGCAATGCTCTCCTCCTGACCTAGACAGATAATTTCAGTTATGCCTTCCCTCCCATCCCACTAATATCTCAAGTTCTACAGAAAATTTGACTAGACAGGGCACAAGTCATCCTCATTGCCCCTACATGGCCCAGTTTTGGTTTCAAAGCCTCCTACAAATGTCATCCCACCCACTTATAAGCATTCAAACCTTTCTGGATCTCTTGACCTAGAAAGGTGGCGGGGTCAAACATCCCACCCCAGATGCTTTTCATTGCATGGCTTGCTATTTGGATGGACGTCATGCCTAGAGCACTCTTGCTCTGAAGCCATACGAGTCATCCTTAACAATAGCAGGAATGTCTCCACCAGAAAATTTAGTCAAATGGAGACATTTCTTTGTCAGGGTCCTGCAGTATTACAGATTTCCAGAGATGGTGGCTATTTCCGTTTTTTGGACTGTCTTCTTACCCAAAAGATGACAGGTCTTTCCCTTAGCTTGCTATATGTTTATCTGGCGACAATTACTGTGTTTCACCCTCCAATGGATGGTTACTTGGTTTTTACCCAATCAGTTATACTCAGGTTTTTGAAGATCCTGATCAAAACTTTTTTGCCAGTACAGAAATAGGCCCATCGCTGGGTTCTTAATTTATTGCTCTCCATAGTCATTAAGCCATCCTTCAAACTGCTAGCTACGTATTCTAGGTTGCCTTCCTTGTTGCCATCATCTCAGCCAGAAGGGTAGGTGAACTTGGAGCACTAATGGCCAATAATCCATACCCTATAGCCTGGACTATACTACAGAGTTAGGTTGATGCAAGGCAGCTTACGTCAACTTAACTGGGAAAGTGTGCCCACTACAATTTTTTTCCAGCTGATGTAACTGCCCTGCTACGCTGCCTTTAATAACTCCATTTCCATGGGAATCATAGTCAATGTCAATGTAGTCAGGCCACCGCAGTGTCAATGTAGACACTGCATTGTTTACATCAACTCTTACTGGTTTTTGAAGCTGTCCTATGATACCCCACCTTGTACCGATTGCACTGTCAGTCACTTCTGGTGTGGATGCACCTCACCAACACAAGGAGCAAAATATAGATATGCACAAGCAATGTAATTACTGCAGCGGCTATATGCCGACGTAAGTTAGGTCAACTTAATTTTGTAACGTAGACATGCCCTGTATTTCATAAGGATATGGTCTTGCTATGATTATACCCAAAATTCATTCCTAAAATACTTTTGAAATTTCACATAATCCAGTCAATTCACTTACCTCAATTTTTCTTGAAGCCACGTGCCTCTAGCAAGGAGAGGAGACTTTAATTCCCTTAACATAAGATGAGCATTGGCATTTTACTTGCTGAGAATGAAACCGATCGGAAAGGTACCATAGCAGAACAAGTATGAGAACAAGCTATAGCCTTTTAGAGAATTTCTAACTGGACCTCTGGCTGTATCCTACTCCGCTATCAGCACAGGTTCCTCCCCTGCATGGGATTAAGGTTCACTTTACGAGCACACAGTAGCCTCACTTCAGAGGAGTCTGTGCTTGATATTTGCAAGGCGGCTACATGGAATTCTATCCACACATTCACGAGACATTAAGCCTTGCTTCGGGATTCCTACACTGATGCATCATTTGGGGCAGCAGTTCTACAAGCAGCTATACTGTCTGTATCCTTGCTCCCTCCTCTCTGAGTGCTGCTTGCTAGTAACCCATGGTGGAATACACACAGGGACCAGCACATGAAGAAGAAGAAAAAGAAAGGGAAGTTAAGTACTTTATTTTAACTGGAGTTCCATACCCACAGTGGAATATGCGTAGGGATCACACATCTCAAGGAACTCCAGTTACAGTATGGTACGTAACTTCCCTTTCATCAGCACAGATACAACTGTAATACCAAAAAAAGTCCTCTACCTGATTATATATTTCACTTATTAGTAAAACAGAATTAAAACTGATACAATGATGTAGCAGCTCTTCGTAGGTTCAGAGCATTGTAATGCAATAATAGTAGTTCAGTCTCTCAAAGTTTGTTATCCCCCATAAAAGAACAACAGAAATGTGGTATTAACAAGAGTTAAATTGGGCTAACTCATGACAACAGTTGAGGAAGTCCATACTTTTTTTTTTTTAAACTGTCTACTCAATATAATGGCAAATTCTGTTCAAATTGTGAACAGAATATATACCAATGCAAGGAAACATAGCTCTGAGAGCTATAAACTGCCAAATACTTGATTAATGGCTATTAACTTTGAAATCCAAAGATTCTAAAATAAGTGTCACCAGCATGGGTAACTATTTCCTTGCTGATCATTTTAGTGTTGTTGTCACACAATCCTAAACTACAGCCTATGCTTCCCTAATTGTCAAAATCGCCAACTGTTCCAGCAGTCTAAAACGCCCCTATATTTAATATCAAAAACTATGCCTGTAAGCAGCTGTACTGGTTTTTATTCATTTTTATATTTAAATAATTAAAACTCAATTTTTAAAATTTGTCTGAACTGCCACAGTATTTCAATCAGAGTACTGCAGGTTCCAGGGATCTTGCCACACAACTAGTTTTGGCTTGCTACAGAGCAGTGTTTTTCAACCTTTTTGATAGCAGGAACCAGCTTGCTGCCTTCCTATACTGTGTCTGGGAGATCTCGGGGCCAGTACCGATCCATGGACCAGTCATTGAGAAATACTGCTGTAGAGCACATAGGCCTTTCCTATATCCAGTCACATGCTGCTTCTCCTCTTGCATCATGTGCTCTACCAGCTCAGTATCCCTGGATACTCTTCTCGTTGACTTCTTTTATACTCAGTTCCACATCTTCACTCATTCCACCCTAGGTAGATTGAAACCAGCAGATTTTATTTAAAATATATTTTAAAAATACAGAAAATGATTGATAATTGTGCTATCATCTTTTTTTTTTTTTTTTTGTGAATACAGATTTACTTGGATCAGTCCATTTGAGGATGAACACTGTTCTTTAGGAATGACTTTTTTTTTTTTTAAATAGTGTGTACTGGCACTTTTCATTTTTGAGATGTTTTGCAGCACTCAAATAATGTTGAAGTATTACCTTTCCATGTGTTGAATTTGTAGAAAGAAGTAAAACTCAGTTTCCATTTTATGCATCATTCAGCAGTTAGATATACCATTCAGAAAACACAGAATTGAATATGGATAATGGCACATGTTAAAGTAACCACATAGTATATTAGCACTGGTAATGAATAATCAGTGAAGACAGAGAAGTAATTGTCATGGTTTTTCACTTCACATTTTAAGAGATTCATATCCTATAAGCAAGTTAGTTATTGACAACAAGCTTTAAAAAATATTACCCTATTAATCTGAAAATACAAGAATAGAGCAGACTATTATAAATTTTTTATAAGTAGCAGGAGATGATTGTTAAACATGACAGGCAGTGCGTTTCTGGGCATTAGTCTGTCATTGGTGGTGGTAAAACATAATACTGAAACCACCTGAGAACAATGCTATCCTAAAAAATAGTACCTTGTTTACAGTGCTTAATTAGTATTATGAAATAGAACTGAAAGTTACAAATCATGAAAACAGGCATGGATATTTACTAGACAATTTAACATAGACATAGCGTCACCGGCAACAAATTGTAAATTTCCATTTTTGGCTAGATTCCTGTGAGAGAAAATAGTCAAACTAGTAGAGCCCTAAATGTTACTAGGCAAGCATGAGTATATAGTAAAATTGTCTTTCAGCATGTCAGTTCAGGGTCACATGTCCAGGCAGCTCTGAAGTATGTCACTCATACAGATTTCCAGGCTCTTGTGTCTTTGGGGAATTCTTCCTTGCTTTGGGAGAGCAAGAAACCTGTTTTTTTTTCCCATGAACACTTCACAGACTTTCTTGTACCTAAGAATTTCAATCACACATTACACTATCTCCCAAGTGAATGTGGGACTAACGCTGCATCTTAACAGCCAACCCTGTGTATCTGATAAGCCCCCATTTCTGTGTGTCATTTCTGCCTGCATAGTCACAGGGTTTTAATGATCCTTCATATAAATTTTCTAGATGGCTTTCTCCCCTCCCCCTCTCTTTTTATTACTTTCTAGCCCATCTTTGGAGATACAAGTATGCAAGCAGCTTTACTCCTTAGGGAATTCTGCATCAAAAAATTAAAAATCCTAAAAGGTGTAGTTTTCTTAAATATATCTATTTTTCTTGACCAGAAAATTCCAATATTTTTTTTAAAAATCAGCAAATTTTCCATTTAAAATCCATGAGAAATGTAACACATACTGGTGTCTCCTCCCCCCCCCCCCAACCAAATACACTTTGTTAAATGTACAGTACTGCCTTCTGATCCTGTTTAAGGGTTACAATAAGACCTATTCCTCTGAGAGCAGCAGCAGCTGCTGCTGTAAAATGTGGCAGGCAGTAGTCAAATGTTATCTGTTGTACTAGCATAAACGCAAAAAGAGAAGGAACAGCAGATGGATCATCTTTAACTCTAATAGCTAGTAAATATCAATTTTGGGACCACAGCTAGGAAAGACAATTTGAAAAGTAAATTGATGTTATGTTGTTCATTACCTTTTCTGACTGAGCATGAAAGTTTTGCCTTGAGTGTACCCTCATTGCAATGGAAACTGCCATGTCTAATACTTCACCCTTAGTTACTGATGCATCCTCCAGAGAAGTGATGAATTTAAAATGGAAATACAGTTTATTAAAGTAAGCTGTTTCACTGTCATCCAGTGATGGTCACCCTAACAAGACCTATGCTGCTTACTGCTTTTTGAGATTCTAGTCATGCTACTCAGAAAGGCTTGTTATAAACTCTTAGCTTGCCATATCAGTATTTTGATTCCCTTGTATCAAAATACAAATCTTGTGTTGTAATCAAGATGACATTCTAAATTATTTGAGTTGTTTTAAAATTTTATTTTGCACCTTACCATCAACTATACATCAAATATTTTAAAAATTGGTAGGAAAAAAGGGAAGGAATTCTTTAAGTTAAGTGATTCCATTTGTCATTTGTTGTTCTCTATTTTGACATATATTGTATGCAAAGTCTAAATAGTGTGGTAGTTATTAGCCACCATTTGCACTTTTTCAAGCAAATATGTGGCTATATTCCTCTCTGCTGTTAATGTGAATAGAAAGAAACCAATCTTAGTGGAACCCCCACAGGGTAGGAGAGACAAAACGAGCCAGCAATTTCCCCCCAAAACTTCATTAAAGCCATTACCAGAAAGAAATAGGTTATAACTGGGAAGGTTTGTGTTTTTTGGCTGTGTTATGCTCCACACTTGAGATAATGGTTCAGCTTAATAGCTTTGACAGCTCCAGTAAAAACCACCTGAGAGAAGGGGGCAGAAAGCAGCTGCTAGCAGAGACTAGTTGGGGATACAACTCCTGAAAGAGCCATGCTGCTTAGTGAATGGAGTTGCCAATGGATCTGTGCAGAGGCATCAGGCCTCCATCCACAGGTGTCCCAGGAGCTGCATAGATCTCAAGATACCTGTTGGTTTAGGGAGCCCAAACCCCATTGCTGCTCTATGAGGAGCTAATCTTCTTTCCCTAAAATGGGATGATGATAGGAAACACTTCAAAGTAAATTTTTTAGCGGAAAAGCAGTAATGAAAGAAAACCAGGTATCCAGTACATTTTTTGTCTCAGACCTTAGACAATACAGTTTATTCACCTCTTTGGATAATCGTGTGGCTTGAAGGGATTGACATTAATGGCATTTATATTCTCCACTATAATACGAGTCATTTATAAATATATTTAAAAATAAATGAAAATTAAAATATTATAGTAGTATTAACACTGAGGAGCAGGAATAATACTGGTAAGCTTCCATGGTGTGCACTGCCTGTTACTTTCCTCCTGAAGTTATAGGTTTTAGTGAAGGAATGAAGGTTCTGTTTGTTTGGGGATGGTGTCCTTAATACGTTTAAAAGTATAAATTGACCTTTTGATAAGTTTTTGAGTAAATAAGTTTGTTTATACTATTTCCATATCACAATAATTAAATTAAATTTTCCTTTAACTACGTAAGTCTTGTAAAGAGCAATACTTTTTTGTTGTTGTTAGTGCTGTCAATTAATCATAGTTAATGCATTACATTAAATAAAAAAATAATAAAAACAACGCAAAACAAATTACCTGGATTAAAAAAATATTCACAATTAATTGCAGTTTTAATCGTACTGTCAGACAATAGAATACCAATTTAAATTAATTTATTATAAATATTTTTGGACTTTTTCTACATTTTCAAATATATTGATTTCAATTACAACACAGAATACAACATGCAGAATGTTCACTTATTTTTTTATTACAAATATTTGCACTGTAAAAAAGATAGAAGAAATGGTATTTTTCAACACCTCATACAAGTACTATTGTGCAATCTCTTTATCGTAAAAGTGCAACTTAGAAATGTAGAATTTGTTTTTTACATAACCGCACTCAAAAACAAAACAGTGTATAACATTAGAGCCTACAAGTCAAAGCAGGAAGGGGCATGTGAATGTTTAGCATATCTGGTATGTAAATACCTTGCAACACTGGTTACCACAGTACCATGCGAGTGCCTGTTCTCACTTTCAGGCAACATTGTAAATAAGAAGCGGGCAGCATTATCTCCCGTAAATGTAAACTAACTTGTTTGTCTTAGCAATTGGCTGGACAAGAAGTAGGACTGAGTGGACTTGTATGAGGACCCTGGAGGGTCCCTTTTATACATATAGCTGAATAGATTTTGGGAGAGTTCCAGACCACAGAGGGTCCCAGAGCCCAGGCTCCAGCTCAAGCCTGGACATCTACACTACAGTTTTATGACCCTGAAGTGTAAGAAACCAAAATTTGGGGTTAGGAATCTGGATTCCCATCGTACTGATAATTTACAAGTGTAACAGTTGTAACATTGGAAAAATGCAGCTAACCTTAAATATGTAGCAGTACATATTTGTATCTATTTTGAAAGCACCTGAAAATTCAACTCATTATGTGTACACTTCCAACGTGGAAGTTTTCATATCTTCTTTTGAATTTTTAAGTGATCCAATTTTTAAAAGATGCTAAATTTGACACCCCTCTTCCCCCCCCCCCCCCCCGCCCTCCCACTGGAAAATTGGACCATTTTAGAGTCAAAGTGAGCAGGTTTTTATACATGTTCCTACTTTTTCCGTTAAAAACATTGCCCTTTTAAGAAAAGAGACAAATCCGTTTGAATGGAAAATATACAAAATTCTACATTATTTCATTATTTATCATCTATGTTGTTGTAGCCCCCAGGAGCCACAGTCATGGACCAGGACTGCATTATGCTAGGCATTGTTAAAACACAACAAAAAGACTATCTCTGCCCTAAAGAGTTCACAATCTGAGTGTAAGACAAAAGATACCAGAAGAATATAGACAGACGGGAAGAACAAGGAAACAATATTGGTCAGCATGATAGGTAGGGCCCTATCAAATTCATGGCCATAGAAAACACGTCCCAGACCATGAAATCTGGTTTTCTCTGTGGAATCTGGTCGTTTGTGTACTTTTACCCTATACTTTACAGATTTCACCAGAGTTTCTCAAAATGGGGGTCCCAAGCCAAAAGGGAGATACGGGGGGTTTGCAAGGTTATTGTAGGGGGTGGCCAGAGTGTGGCAGTTGTTGGCCAGGCGCCCAGCTCTGATGAAGGCAGCACCCCACCAGCAGCAGCACAGAAATAAGGGTGGCAACACCATACCATCCACCCTTACCTTGTGCAGCTGCCTTCAGATCTGGACAGCCAGAGAGTGATGGCTGCTGGCTGAGGACCCAGCTATGAAGGCAGCAGCACAGAAGTAAGGGGTGGCAATACAATACCGGGCCATCCTTACTTCTGCGCTTCTGATGGCAGTGGCGCTGCTTCCAGGACTGGGCTCCTGGCCAGCAGCCACTGCTCTCTGGTCACCCAGCTCTGAAGGCAGCACCACTAGCAGCAGCAGCGCAGAAGTAAGGGTGGCAATACCATGACCCCCATACAATAACCTTGCGACCTGCCCATAGTCCCCTTTTGGGACCTCAGTTACAAAACTGTGAAATTTCAGATTTAAATATCTGAAATCATGAAATTTACAATTTTTAAAATCCTAAAACTGTGAAATTGACCAAAACGGACCATGAATTTGATAGGGCCCTAGTGATAGGCCATGTTCTCAGTGCACCAGTAGTGTAAGAACTATCAAGTTTTTTATAGGCCTCACAGCAATGGAGAGTATGAAGGAGGATATTGATTTCACTGCTCTACAGCCAAAATGCTTCTGAAATAAATGTAGTCAAACTTTATTAATTCTGGGTCACTGAGAACGAAAATGATGCTTAAAATTGTTGATTGGCTCTAGTTTTCAAGATATGCTATTGGGTCAGTATATATGACCCTTGACTTGGGAATGGCAGAGGATAAGTGAGTTATAAAGGGAAGGGATCTCAATTTAAACCAGAAATGACTAAAATACATCTTTGACTGGATCTATGAATAAATCTATGACTGGGTTTGGACAGTACTTGCTTTTTAGGCAAAACAATAAATGATGCGATCTGAAGCTGGTATTGCGTCATACATGATATGAATTGCATCATGTTATTCCTAGAAGTCATGGATGATGCAATCATAAGGAAGCTTACATCACTCTGCTGAACAAATTGCCCTATATCAGCTCTAGAAATCATACAGTGTCGTGCTCTCTTATTTGTCAGTGTTTGATTTTGCAAAAGGACACATTTCTGTTTAGCTAAAGTGAGCAGAGATGCCTCGTACTTGTGTGAACAGTGCAGATAACTTCTGCTATGTTTGTGGTGAAGAGACTTTTGCATCACAAAAGCGCAGTATAACCACTGTGGTTAAGAAAGCCTCTCACCTTTATTTTGGCTGCAAAATTGGAGATCAGGACAAGAGGTGGGCCCCACACATATGCTGCAACACTTGTGCAACAAATCTTCGCCAGTGGTTGAACATGAAAAGGAAATCTATGCCTTTTGCAGTGCCAATGATTTGGAGAGAGCCAACAGATCATACCAGCAATTGTTACTTCTGCATGGTGCCTCCAGTTGGGAAAGGTGTGTCAAAGAAGAACAAGTGGACTGTGCATTCTCCAAACATTCCATCAGCTTTACGCCCAGTACCCCACGGAGGAGGACTGCTGGTTCCTGATGCACCAGAATTATTCTCACTTGAGTCAGACAAGGAAGAGGATGAAACTTCTGGTCCTGAACCATCAATGTCACAGGACCCATATTTTCTCCCATCCTCCTCCTCTGAACCACACCTCATAACACAAGGTGAGCTGAATGACCTTGTCAGGGATTTGGAACTACCCAAGAGTAAGGCAGAGCTGTTGGGCTCCAGACTACAGCAGTGGAATCTCCTGGCAGGTGATGTTAGGGTTTTCATGTTCCGTGACAGTCAAAAGGATCTTGTCCCATTCTTCTTCATGGAAGGTGATCTTGTAGCCTGCACCAACATCGATGGTGTGATGGCAGCCCTCAACATCGTTCACGTTCCAGATGAGTGGAGACTGTTCATTGATTCACCGAAGACGAGTCTTAAAGCTGTTTTACTGCATAATGGCAATGTTTTGCCATCAATTCCAGTTGGTCATGCAGTCCATATGAAGGAAACCTATGACAACATGAAACAACTGTTGAGGTGCATACACTATGACCAACATCAGTGGCAGCTTTGTGGCGATTTGAAGGTTGTTGCTCTCTTGCTTGGTCTGCAGACTGGATACACAAAGTACTGCTGTTTTCTCTGCGAATGGGATAGTCGTGCAAGAGATTCCCACTACATCAAGAAAGATTGCCACTCCGACAGTCATTGGAGCCTGGGAGGAAAAGTGTTCAGCATCCACCACTTGTTGAATCAAGGAAGATTTTGTTACCACCCTTACACATCAAGCTGGGTCTGATGAAAAACTTTGTCAAGGCCATTGACAAAACACAAGCAGCTTTCAAGTACCTCTGTGGAAAATTTCCAAGGTTAAGTGAAGCTAAGATAAAGGAAGGTGTATTTGTTGGTCCTCAGATTCGTGAACTTCTTTGAGATGATGCATTTGACCATGCACTGCGTGGCAAGGAAAAGATGGCATGGAAAGCCTTCCAGTTAGTGGCAATAAATGTTCTCAGAAACAACAAGGCAGACAACTACAGGTTGTTGGTGGAAAACCTCCTCAAGGCATACAAAAGCCTTGGTTGCAACATGTCACTAAAGATACATTTTTTGCACTCTCATCTAGATTTTTTTTCCACCAAACTGCGGAGCAGTGAGCAGCGAGCAATTTCACCAGGACATTGCAACAATGGAGAAACGCTTCAGGGCAAATGGAGCCCATCAATGCTTGCAGACTCTTGCTGGACAGTGACAAGAGATGCTCCATTTAATGAATACAAGAGACAAGCCAAGAAGCGCCGAGTAGACAGTGAATAGGACTAAACTATGTACATAATAGTTTTTTGCCTTTTGTTTCATCATAAATTTTATATAGATAACCCTTTTCCTGATTTTTAACGCGTTACATAAACAGGACAGGTGAAATATCATGTAAAGCAACCATAAACACATGAAAAGACCTAGATTTACAATTTATGATTAAAACTCTACTATCTACACAATATACATAGACATAAAATGTACAAACTTAAATTTCTTAGAAACAGTAGCAAATCAAGTATCAGGGGGTAACTACAATTCATTTGCAAATTCAACACCATTAATCTGGGCTTGAATAGGGACTGGGAGTGGCTGGCTCATTACAGAAGCAGCTTTTCCTCTCCTGGAATTGACACCTCCTCATCTATTATTGGGAGTGGACTACATCCACCCTGATTGAATTGGCCCTGTCAACACTGGTTCTCCACTTGTGAAGTAACTCCCTGCTCTCCATGTGTCAGTATATAATGCCTGCATCTGTAACTTTCACTCTATGCATCTGAAGAAGTGAGGTTTTTACTCACGAAAGCTTATGCCCAAATAAATCTGTTAGTCTTTAAGGTGCCACCAGACTCCTTGTTGTTTTAGTAGCAAATCAGTTGTTTTAATTGTCATATTTGAATTCAGCATATCAAAATACATAATAAATAGCACATTTTATCTCTGAAGCAGATGACTTCTCAAAAATTGTAGACTAGTGTTTTTAGTTTTGGGGATGTTTATGGGGAGCGTTAAGGGTGAACGTCAGCATGGAAGAAGGCATGAAAGGAACTAGTTTGAAAATTTCATAAGTGGGCCATGGTGACTGTCTTGATGGGTCAGTCAGAGGTGGGAGTTGACATCTCGATAGCAAATGAGAAGTGACAGGCCATAAAGAGCCTTGAAAGTGAGGAGAAATAGCTACTGTTTGATATAATAGAGAAGCAGCAGCCAGTGAAAGGATACAAATGCAGGAGTGATGTGGTCAAAATGAGGGGCTAGGAAAATGATCTTTACAACAACTTTCTGAATGGATATTAGCAGGGCGATATTGCATTTCTCAAGGCTAGAGAAAAAGATGTTGCAGCAATCGAGATACAAGATGATAAAAGCCTAGACAAGAGTTTCATCTGTATGCATGGCTAGGAAAGGCCATATCTTAGGTCTTGTCTGCACGGGCAAGTTTCTGCGCAGTAAACCAGCTTTCTGTGGTGTAACTCCCGAGGCGTACACACTGCCAAGCTACTTAGTGCACAGAAACTGCGCCGTCGCAGGGCTGTAAAAAAACCCACCCCAGTAAGAGGCATACAGTTTTCTGAGCCAGGGCTACAGCGATTACAGGAGGTGTCCCACAATGCCTGTTCTCGCCTCTCTGGTCATCAGTTTGAACTGCCCTGCCCTCAAGTGACCAGCAGTGAGCCACACCCCTTAAATTCCTTGGGAATTTTGAAAGTCCCCTTCCTGTTTGCTTGGTGACACATGCAGTGGTCTCGGCGCATCTTTCAAGGTGACCATGCCTGCTCCACACACCAGGCAATCCCACGCTTGGAGCAATGTCGAGCTGCTGGACCTCATCAACATTTGGGGAGAGGAGGCTGTCCAGTCCCAGCTGCGCTCCAGCCATAGGAATTATGATACCTACAGACAGATTTCATGATGCATAACAGAAAGGGGCCATGACTGGGGGACACTGCAATGCAGGGTCAAAGTGACAATCTGTGGAACGCCTACCACAAGGTGCGGGAGGCAAACCACCGCTCTAGTGCTGCACCCACGAGCTGCTGGTTCTACAAAGAGCTGGATGCGATACTTGGTGGCAACCCCATCTCCACTGCGAAGACCACTGTGGATACTTCGGTGGCTCGCGTGCCAGTCAAGAGTGGACCGAGCCAGGAGGAGGAAATCTTGGATGAGGATGTGGAGGGGGAGGGAGACCTAGAGGCAGAGGATGACTCGGAGGTTAGAGATGCATGCTGCCAGGAGTTCCTCTCTACCCCGGAGGAGGCTAGCCAGTGTCAGCTGTCAGAGCTTGGCGAAGCGCAAACAAGAGAGGAGGCCCCTGTAAGTGGCTTTGATTTTGGGAATCGATGAAGCAAGTTGTTGGGGACAGGATGGTTGCATAAAGCAGGCTTGTGTCTGTATGTTGTGCATACCACCACATGCCTAATCTGAGCGGCGGAACAGGGTGTTGATTAACTCCCTCACGTCATGGGAATCTGCCTCTGAGATCTCCATGAAACTCTCATGGAGGTACTGGGCAATCTGCTGCCGTAGGCTCTTTAGCAGAGCTGCTTTGCTTCTTGCTCTATTAAGGGTAACTTTCCCTCTCCCCTGCACATAGGCAAGTTGCATAAAGGCCAGGGTGAAAGCTGCAGTCTTGGAGAAGACCCTCCATTGATTCCCTCCTCACCCTCAGCAGCGAGATATCTTCCATAATGAATGCAGCCTGTGGAAAATATGGGGACAGTAATGATTATAAGGCCCCCCCCCTACAGTGCTGGCTCTTCCAAAGAGGCACATGCCCAGTGTACAGTATGGTCCTGGAACACTGATTTCACCTGCCCCTGCAGTCACTCACCATTTTGGGGGTCTTGTGGCTGATGTGTGCTTGCCTGGGGTCAGCCAATTAGTGACAGGTATGTGAATAGTGGCTGTGTTTTAAATCACTGAATCAGTGATCTGTGTGTTGCAAACAATACTGCTTCTGTAAAATGTTGCATTTTGGCTTCACAGATATGACTTGGGAGCCCAGCCTCCCTCTTTATTGTCAGCTGAATGGCTGCGCAGAATTAGAAAGCAGCTGCGAAGAACTAAAGAAGACTTTCTGTGTGATGTCATCATGCACTCTGTGGCCGAAAAACAAGAATTGAAGGAGTGGTGGGACAGTGATAAAAGGGACCAAAAGGAGAATGTGACACACCAGAGCAAAGCCATGGGTCAGCTCTTAAACATTATGGAGCACCAAGCAGACACGCTTCAGGCGCTTCTAGCACTGCAAACTGAGCAGTTCCATGCTTGCCCTCCCCTGCAGCTGCTGTCGCAAAACTCTTTCCCATGTGTCTCGCAGACACCACCAACACACACTTATCAACCTCCCGGCTCCAGTCTGTACCTGCTGCATTCCACACCTGCCCCATTGCAGTCCAGCCCTGCGGACTGCCAGTACGCAGTGCACTCAACAGCCATTCCTCTGCAGTTTAGCCCTGCTGAAATACAGTACCCACTGCACTGTACTCCAAAGGACAAGGTTGCATATGATACCTGGACATACACAAATCTTTAACCATCCCGGGACCCCACCTCCTCCTGGGACCCTCCCTTTCCCTATCCCCCACAGTGCTGATGTGGTTTTTTTTGTTTGTCTCTTCCCTCCAGTTGTTGTTTTTTAGTAAAAGGATTGTTTTGGTTTGAAAACAATCTTTATTTCATTAATTGAAAGCAAACAGAGCCCTGCAAAGCAACAGGCAATTTTCTTAAACCTTCATAGATTCTAGGACTGGAAGGGACCTCGAGAGGTCATCGAGTCCAGTCCCCTGCCCTCATGGCAGGACCAAATACTGTCTAGACCATCCCTGATAGACATTTATCTAACCTATTCTTAAATATCTGCAGAGATGGAGATTCCACAACCTCCCTAGGCAATTTATTCCAGTGTTTAACCACCCTGACAGTTAGGAACATTTTCCTAATGTCCAACCTAAATCTCCCTTGCTGCAGTTTAAGCCCATTCTTCTTGTTCTATCCTTAGAGGCTAAGGTGAACAAGTTTTCTCACTCCTCCTTATGACACCCTTTTGGTTCCATGAAAACTGCTATCATGTCCCCTCTCAGTCTTCTCTTTTCCAAACTAGACAAACCCAATTCTTTCAGCCTTCCTTCACAGGTCATGTTCTCAAGACCTTTAATCATTCTTGTTGCTCTTCTCTGGACCCTTTCCAATTTCTCCACATCTTTTTTAAAATGCGGTGCCCAGAACTGGACACAATACTCCAGTTGAGGCCTAACCAGCGCAGAGTAGAGCGGAAGAATGACTTCTCGTGTCTTGCTCACAACACACCTGTTAATACATCCCTGAATCATGTTTGGTTTTTTTGCAACGGCATCACACTGTTGACTCGTATTTAGCTTGTGGTCCACTATAACCCTTAGGTCCCTTTCTGCTGTACTCCTTCCTAGACAGTCTCTTCCCATTCTGTATGTGTGAAACGGATTTTTCCTTCCTAAGTGGAGCATTTTGCATTTGTCTTTGTTAAACTTCATCCTGTTTACCTCAGACCATTTCTCCAATTTGTCCAGATCATTTTGAATTATGACCCTGTCCTCCAAAGCAGTTGCAATCCCTCCCAGTTTGGTATAATCTGCAAACTTAAGTGTACTTTCTATGCCAATATCGAAGTCGTTAATGAAGATACTGAACAGAGCCAGTCCCAAAACAGACCCCTGCAGAACCCCACTTCTTATGCCTTTCCAGCGGGATTGGAAAACATTAATAACAACTCTGAGTACGGTTATCCAGCCAGTTATGCACCCACCTTATTGTAGCCCCATCTAAATTGTATTTGCCTAGTTTATTGATAAGAATATCATGCGAGACCGTATCAAATGCCTTACTAAAGTCTAGTTATACCACATCCACAGCTTCTCCCTTATCCACAAGACTCGTTATCCTATCAAAGAAAGCTATCAGATTGGTTTGACACGATTTGTTCTTCACAAATCCATGCTGGCTATTCCCTATCTCCTTACCACCTTCCAAGTGTTCGCAGATGATTTCTTTAATTACTTGCTCCATTATCTTCCCTGGCACAGAAGTTAAACTAACTGGTCTGTAGTTTCCTGGGTTGTTTTTATTTCCCCTTTTATAGATGGGCACTATATTTGCCCTTTTCCAGTCTTCTGGAATCTCTCCCGTCTCCCATGATTTTCCAAAGATAATAGCTAGAGGCTCAGATACCTCCTCTATTAGCTCCTTGAGTATTCTAGGATGCATTTCATCAGGCCCTGGTGACATGCAGGCATCTAACTTTTCTAAGTGATTTTTAACTTGTTCTTTTCTTATTTTATCTACTAAACTTACCCCCTTCCCATTAGCATTCACTATGTTAGGCATTCCTTCAGACTTCTCGGTGAAGACCGAAACAAAGTCATTAAGCATCTCTGCCATTTCCTGTTACTCCCTCTTCGCTGAGCAGTGGGCCTTCCCCTATCTTTGGTCTTCCTCTTGCTTGTAATGTATTCATAAAAAGTCGTCTTGTTTCCCTTTATTCCTGTAGCTAGTTTGAGCTCATTTTGTGCCTTTGCCTTTCTAATCTTGCCCCTGCATTCCTGTGTTGTTTGCCTATATTCATCCTTTGTAATCTGTCCTAGTTTCCATTTTTTATGACTCCTTTTTATTTTTTAGATCATGCAAGATCTCGTGATTAAGCCAAGGTGGTCTTTTGCCACATTTTCTCTTTCCTAACCAGCGGAATAGCTTGCTTTTGGGCCCTTAATAGTGTCCCTTTGAAAAACTGCCAACTCTCCTCAGTTGTTTTCACCTCAGTCGTGATTTCCATGGGACCTTACCTATCAGCTGTCTGAGCTTACCAAAATCCGCCTTCCTGAAATCCATTGTCTCTATTTTGCTGTACTCCCTTCTACCCTTCCTTGGAATTGCAAACTCTGATTTCATGATCACTTTCACCCAAGCTGCCTTCTGCTTTCAAATTCTCAATGAGTTCCTCCCTATTTGTTAAAATCAAGTCTAGAACAGCTTCCCTCCTACTAGCTTTTTCAACCTTCTGAAATAAAAAGTTGTCTGCAATGCAGTCCAAGAATTTGTTGTATAGTCTGTGCCCAGCTGTGGTATTTTCCACATATATTTGGATAGTTGAAGTCCCCCATCACCACCAAATCTTGGGCTTTGGATGATTTTGTTAGTTGTTTAAAAAAAGCCTCATCCACTTCTTCCACCTGGTTAGGTGGCCTGTAGTAGACTCCTAGCATGACATCACCCTTGTTTTTTACCCCTTTTAGCCTAACCTAGAGACTCTCAACACTTCCGTCTCCTATGTCCATCTCCACCTCAGTCCAAGTGTGTACATTTTTAATATATAAGGCAACACCACCTCCCTTTTCTCCCTGTCTATACTTCCTGAGCAAGCTGTACCCATCCACACCAACATTCCAATCATGTGTATTATCCCACCAAGTTTCAGTGATGCCAACAATGTCATAGTTGTATTTATTTATTAGCACTTCTAGTTCTTCCTGCTTATTACCCATACTTCTTGCATTTGTATATAGGAATCAAGATACTGGTTTGATCTTGCCTCCCAGTTTTGCCCTGACCCTCCTTTCTCTGTGCCATTATAGCCCACGCTCCCTCTTGTTTCCGACCCATCTCCCATGTCTCCATGTCCCCCACTTACCTGTGGGCTTTGCTCACGTGTCCCCGTCATACCTAGTTTAAAGCCCTCCTCACTAGGTTAGCCAGTCTGTGTCCAAATAGGGTCTTTCCCCTCCTCGAAAGGTGAACGCCATCTCTGCCTAGCAGTCCTTCCTCGAATAGCATCCCGTGGTCGAGGGAGCCAAAGCCCTCCTGGTGACACCATCTTTGCAGCCAGGCATTCACCTCCATGATGCATCTGTCTCTGCCTGGGCCCCTACCTTTGACAGGAAGAATCAAAGAGAATACCACCTGCGCTCCAAACTCCTTCACCTGTACTCCCAGAGCCCTGTAGTCACTCTTGATCCGCTCACTGTCACACCTCACAGTATTATTTGTGCCCACATGGATGAGTAGCATGGGGTAGTAGTCAGAGGGCTGGATAATCCTTGACAATGCCTCCATAACATTTTGGATACGGGCTCCCGGTAGGCAGCATACCCCCCAAGATGAAATGTCAAGGTGACAGATGGGCGCCTCAGTCCCCCTCAGCAGAGAGTCTCCGACCACCACTACCCTACGTTTCCTATTCACAGTGGTGGCAGCAGACCTCCCAACCTTAGGGGTATGAGGCTTCTCCTTTTTTACCCTCTTTTAATAGGGGGTGATTCCTTCTCTCCAGTATCAAGAAGAGCATAACGGTTACCTATTACCATGGCGGGAGGGTTCGGAGCAGGGGTGGAGCACTGCCTGCTGCCAGAAGTAACCAGCTGCCAGTGTCCACCCTGAGCCATCTCCTCCTCTACCAGTGGTGTATCAGCAGTCCTGTGTACTGGGACAGCTATTTCAGCTGTCTCCACATGGATACTGACCAGGAATTGCTCGTGGATTCGGATGCTCCTCAATCTAGCCGCCACCTCCTGTAGCTCTCCCACCTGCTGGTTCCACCAGCAGGCACCTTTCACATTGGATGGTCCCCCTAGCCTGAATATCAGTAAGTGGAAATTACAAGTTGCAGTCTTTGCAAAACCACACCAAGATCTGGGTAGAAGCATCCACGCTCAGGTGCTCTGGCTACAGGCGCAGGTGGAGGAGACAGAAGCAGTGCTGGAACAGGTGTTGCGGGTCTTCCTAACCATCGTAAGCCTCCCTCTCTCAAACTCCCCTGTATGCAGCCCCTTAATAGTGCATCAGCTGCACCAATCACAATCACCTCCTAGCATTACAAGCACTGCACTCCCAAGCATAGCAACAGATATTAGTGGCCAGGTGGTCTGGTGCCAGAATTGGAATATGCATGCCATCAGTCGCCCTGCCGCAGTTAGGGAAGCCCATTTGTGCAAAGCCATCCACAATGTCACGCATGTTGCCCAGAGTCGTGGTCTTTCGGAGCAGGATGCGATTAATAGCCCTGCACACTTCCGTTAACACGCATCCATTGGTCGACTTTCCCTCTCTGAACTGGTTAGCAACCGATTGGTAGCCGTCTGGAGTAGCCAGCTTCCACAGTGCAATAGCCACAAGCTTCTCCAACGATAGGGCAGCTCTCATTCTTGTGTCCTTGCGCCGCAGGGCTGGGGCGAGCTCATCACACAGTCCCTTTTAATGTGGCTTTCCTCATCCAAAAGTTCAGCACCACTGCTCATCATCCCAGACGTGCATGACAATGTGATCCCACCACTCAGTGCTTGTTTCCTGAGCCGAAAAGTGGCGTTCCACTGTGGTCAGCATCTCTGTGAATGCCACAAGCAATCTTGTCGTAGCTACTTTGCATGGCGAGATCAATGTCACACTCCTCTTGCCTTTGTAGTTTAAGGAATAACTCCACTGCCACTCGTGATGTATTAGTGAGAGCGAGCAGCATATTGATCAACAGTGCAGGATCCATTCCTGCACATCGAAGAGGCAGAACACACAGTACACAAACCGTTGAAAGATGGTGCCAAATGTAAACAGAAGCACAGGGATTGCTGGGATGCAAAGCAATGCATCCCGGGGCATTGGGACAGGACCCAGGATGCCCCGCGATCCTCTCCACCTTCCCACAACTCTTAGCAGCAGAAGAGGAAGAGATGCTCTGTGGAATAGGTGCCAAAATGCACCGCTCTGAATACCGCTGCAAGTACCACAAGTGTGAACATGTTATTGCACAGGCAGCTGACAGAATGAACACACAACAGCCGTTTCCCTTCAGTGCTCTCTGAGTGGCACTGTAACTGCTGGTGATGTAACTCTGCCAGTGTAGACATACTCTCAGAGATGTGATTCAGAATGAACGATCAAGACTTAGACATAGCCGGAGGTGAAAATGACCATTTGTCATCATTCATGAAACTAAATTTCTGTGTCACAAAATGGCCTCAAATTCAATCAACATTTTTATGTACAATTTGAAAACTTTAACTTTTCACCACTCCAGTATGTTAGATTTGCATGTGTTTCTCCTCAAAACATTGTCCTTTGTTGGATGGAATGTTGGATCAGTTCAAATTTATGATTGTGTTGCTCTCTAGTGGCTTCAGTCTGCAGGAAAAATAAGAAAAGAAGGGATGTTATACACCTCTACCTCAATATAACGCTGTCCTTGGGAGCCAAAAAATCTTACTGCGTTATAGGTGAAACCATATTATATTGAACTTGCTTTGATCCACCAGAGTGCGCACCCCCCCCTCCCCCCAGCACTGCTTTACCACATTATATCCGAATTCGTGATATATCGGGTAGCGTTATATCGAGGTAGAGGTGTAGTTAGAAAGAGGCAGGATAGATTTGCTCTGTCACAATCTGTACATTTTTCTCAGCTACAGCTAATGCAAAATATTCCATATGAACATAAAATATTTCAGTTTCAATAGGTTTAAAAATGATTATGAAAAGTCAAAGCTCCACATTTTAATGCAACTTATATTTTTGTACTTGGATGTAATTTTTAGCCATTTTATATTACTAATCACATCAAGTTTAGAAAGCTTTTGTGTTCAAAGCGAAGATTTTCTGTTTTCAGTGGTACATGTTTCCTGCACATACTTCTGTGAGTTTGAAATGGCGCATTCTTATTTTTAACCAAGAATTTAATTTTTTTTTCCGGAGGTGAGTGGGGAGGCCACGGAATCTATTCAGCTATATTCTAGTTAAAGAAGTGTGGGAGGAAAGTGCTTTTCAGGTGTTTCAGTTCTATAGGATTCCTCCTCTTCACTCATTCTAACAGGCAAGATGATAACCAATTGCTATCCAGGATTTTCCTGCTCTCTAGAGCTACCTTCTCATCTTTCTAGCCCAATTCCTGCCTCATTCAGGGTAACGTGGCTGTGTTTGGCCCATTTGCCTCTTGACAAGGCTAAAAACAAAAGACCTCTACTTAATTATGCGTCTTGAACTAGAGCGTTCTTGCAGGGACGTCAAGTGTTCTTTCTGCTTTCCAGTGAGTGAAACCTTTACTACCTCGGTGGAATGAGACAGTGGCTGAAGCAATTTCTTTGACTGTGAAGACAGACAACCAGCTTCTCGACTGCCTAAAGAGTGGGAGAAGTTCATACACGGGGAAGGGGTGCTCCATGTAGCAGCAGCAAAGCAAGACAATCTCTGGGACTGAAAGACAAAACTAGCCAACCCAAAGGGGAGAAAAGCTCACCCATGGCGGGGGAGAAGGGGAGACTGTGAGGCAGCCTCAGACTAGGAGCCTCAGAGTGGGGCTTATCAATGAACTAACTCCAAACCCCTCTCTTTTTTTGCCCGTGAAGTATTTGAGTAGATCAGAGAGTACTTCCTAGCTGTTAAATCTTACCAGGAGGCTTTAATCTCCTCACCTAGGAAGTGCATAAAAAGCTTTGAGGGGCTTTGCAAGCATTTACATTCAGGCTGCTTTTTCAACTATTTCCAGAGACTTGTTTGGGACAAATGTAAATTCTCTCATTAATAAAGAAATCTCCAAGTCACTGGTGCTGCCCTTTCTCTCAGCTTTGTATGACAGCTATAGTGGGCCATAGTTTAGAAGAGGGAGCGGTATCCTCCAACTTTGAATCTGAGAAACGAGACCCAGACTCAATTAGGAGGCTATCTTAAGGTTTGAGAATATTTACTAAGGTATGTTTTTGGCAAATTCCCTCCTAGTCTATCCCTCAGCCAAAAATCATGGAGACTTCCTATACCTCTCCTTTTGCCAGTTGTTAAATGAGCTAAAGACCTATATACGCTTACGGAAGGTTCAGGGGATAAATGGCTCTCCACAAACATCCCTGCGGAGTCCAATGTCAGCTGAAATATCTCCTTTATAGGGGAAAAAAAAGTCTGGTGCAGGAAAGTTTCCCATAAACCTTGTGTCCCCCAGTTAGTTATTTGATAGATGCTGGAATTTCAGAAAATGAGATTTTCTCTTTCTGCCTTTCTAGGAAAGTGCTAGTTGTGGTGTCGGATGTTTGACTGCGTGTGTGTTTTTTCCCTGTGTGCTGTTCTAGCTCTGTGCAGACAGCTGGCACAGCAGACCTTGAGCGAACCGCCCAATGACCACAAGATTCATTAAGGTGCGAAGGTGCCCAGCCAAGTTTATTGTCAACGAAGCACAATAATTGCACCTGGCAGACTCTATGAGGATACTAAGGCTAGGTCTACACTACGGGGGGTGGGGGGGGGTTGACCTAAGATACGCAACTTCAGCTACAAGAAGATCAGGAGTACTTGTGGCACCTTAGAGACTAACTAATTTATTAGAGTATAGCGTAGCTGAAGTTGTGTATTTTAGGTCGATTTACCTGGCTGTGAGGACGGCGGCGAGTCGACCGCTACCGCGCCGCCGTCGAATCTGCTTCCGCCTCTTGCGTGGTGGATTTCCGGAGTCAACGGCAGAGCCATCGGGGATCGATTTTATCGCGTCTTCACTAGACGTGATAAGTCGATCCCCAATAGATCAATTGCTACCCGCCGATCCGGCGGGTAGTGAAGACATGCCCTAAGACATGTATGCCCATGACAACAGACTTAGCTCAATAAATGGCGGGATTTTCCATTCCCGCCTCGGCTGGACAAAGATACTCCATCTCAGATACGCTTTTATACCCTGATACAAACAAGTTATGTACTGCCTCTGACATAATTAGTTACTGCTCCCTGAAAGGCTAGTTATCACTCATCACCTTGTACATGTTGGTTCAATCAAAACATCTCTATTATGTACTGTCATCTTGACCTTATCTTTTAGGAAGGCTCAGTGTGTTCCTGTTATCCTTGAGGAATGTTTTTGTACCATCCTTGATAACAGTATGTTCTGGTACCACTTGATATTGGGATGTGATTGCATGAGTACTCTGTGCTTAGCACTTCTTAGGAATGTGTATTTTTGCAATATCAGCCCTGTTCTTGACAGATTCTGTGAGCAGGTCCTGCCTCATACCAGGCCTCTGATACAGGAGCTTATGTCTCAGACTCTCTTCCTACTACATTCCCCCGCTTTTTATCTTTTTATGGGAAGGATGTTTATCCATTGTTCCAGAAAAGCATAATGCATGGACTGAAGATGACTCAGTGGGCTAAAAGTTATTTCGCCATGGTTATTTGCCTGACAAATTGGACAGGATAAAGTGCTGAATCCAGGGTTTTCCCCCATAATATTATGCCCTCTGAAGGGAAAAGCAATCATATAGATATTGTTCCTTCCATACTGGGGAATTCTATAATGCTTTGAGCACCTTGGGAGGAGTTGAGGATGTTAGCAGTAAACTTGATGGACTCCTGGGTAATAGTGTTCAGAGTACTGACCACCACAATAACCCTGAATAGTTTCTTCCCCACTGAAGTAGGAAGAGAGCTTGAGATATAAGCCCTTGTATTAGAGGCCTGGTATGAGGCAGGACCTGCTTACAGAATTTGGCAAGAACAGGGCTGATACTGCAAGAATACACATTCTTAAGAAGTGCTAAGCACAGAGTAATTACGCAACCACATTTTGATATTAAGTGGTTCAAGCCTGTGCGCTAAGATATTTTAGTAGTAAGTTACACAGGGCAGTCTTTTCCCTTAATGTCATGTTTCCTGAACATAGTGACCTTGCTTTACCCTCTAGTTAGTTCCTTGGTGCCTTTGAGGAGTATGAACCTGGTTACCCTCAGTTTGAGAAACCTGTATTTGAGCTTCTCCACTCTGTAGATTTACAGTTCTTCACCCTGAGGGTACGTTTCTGGGAAGCAATCACCTCAGCCAGAAGAAGAGTTCTCTGTGCCTTTCTGTAGTTCTCTATATTTGGCCTTCCCTAGGGACAGGGTTGTCCTCTGTTCTAGTTATTGCCAAAAGTCCTGTCCTCATTTAAACAAGATACCTCCATTCTGAATTTTTCAATTCTAAACAAAGGGAAACATTATAGATCCCTGAGTTAGGTCCCTGAAGGTATACTTGGATAAGAAACCTTAAAGAGAATGGATCCCCTGTTCCTTTTGCTTCAAGGACTCAAGGTGTCTAGATAGTCAGATAAATCAGGTCTACTATCAAATAGACATCCAAAGTTGCTGAAGTTCCCTGTCCAAAGATACTTTACTCCACTAGATCCAAGGCCAACTTCTTCACTAGAGAGGGGATGTTATATCCATAGACCAGCTTTGCAAAGATGCCACGTGTCCCTTACATTTTTTTTTTTCAGAGCATTGCTGTCTGAATGTGCAGGTGTCTGTGGGTGTAACCTTTGACCACAAAGTGCCTCAATCTGGGCTCCCCTTAGAAGCTCTCCATCTGGTGGAGTAATGCATTGGGGTTAGACGTTCTCATTGCCTTCTTCTGCGCTCCCTCTTCTGTATCCACCTCTGGGGTCTTATTTTTTCCTTGAAGGTTTACTCATAGGGTACTGCTACGAAGAACTCAGCATCTGCACCATTATGGCCTCAACTACAGACAAGCAAATTACATTCCCACTTACCGATTCATTTGCTTTCTGTACTTTGGTTAACACAACATAGACTCCTACACTACTAGGTTTTCTATACTCTGACAACAGACACGCCACCTTAGGTAGGGAGGTTGAGTAGGCCAAGATTATATTTTCTATCAGAAGGAACTAAAACTGAGAAAAAGAGGACGGAGCCTTAGAGAATGTGAAAATCCTGTACAGGTTGTCATCCTGCCTGTCAGAGTGAGTGAGGAGGGAGCAACTCAATTTCTGTCTTGATTGAGCCACAGAAATAAATTTATCTAGTATGTGGGAACGCAATTTGCCTAATGGTTTTTTTGGGCTTGGATAATTAAACAATTGAAGAGACAGCATGTCTAGTTGTTTACAGATAGGCAGGCACACCTCAGTTCTGATCCTGGACTTTTTCTCTGATTTGTTGATTTGATATGTTCCCTTTGCTAAGTCACTTATCCTAATTTACAAATATAGAGGTTAATACTTAGATAAGAAGGGTGTTGAGGTTAATAAATGGAAATATTTTGACACTAGCTAGAATTTTAATTATTGATAATGTCTATTAAGGCTTTAATTTTGTGATTTTCAAATGGAAAATCAGTGTCAAGTTTTTTAAAAACTGTTGTTGATTGAATATCACACTCGGGTTTACCACCTTTAGAAGGTTTTAATTGTGCACAGAAGGGCAAATTTTAATCCTAGTACCTACTGTAATTAACAGGAATTGAGCTGTGCATTGAGCAGATGCATGCGGAGAGGGTGGGGGAGGAGGGATCCTCAGGGTTCAGGGCAATTTGCAGGAATGGGATGGCTTTGCAGGTTCCAGAGCCATCAACAACTGTATGTAAATATCCATGTACATGTATACTTGGATATTTGTATTTCAGGGGAAATCCTGCATATTCCTCCATGACTGCAGAGGGCTTTTTCCGGCAAGGGGAGAAGCTTGGAGGGGATCAAATAGCCCAGCATACAATTGTGCAAACTGATAGGTTGGGGCATGCACACATTGCCAGAGACATAGCCTCAGCACCTACAGGATCCAATTCAGTCGTCGTCCTCCTCCTCCTTCCCCAGCTCATTTTAGACTGTAATAATCTCTGCAGAGAGGCTCTCTCCAGGCTGCAGAGATGCTGCGCCAACCATATGGCTAGAGTAGTTTCCATAGCCCCTTGCATATGGATCACTACAGGGGAAGGACTAGAGAATCTGCATTGTGGTAGGTCCTCTGTCCCCACTGAACCCATTTGCTGGCTCACTATACTCTGCTCCTTGCATTGCTGTGAAGGAAGCTTCCACACAGCAGATCTCTGCACCCTGTGAGATGTGTGCATCCACTGCAAATCCTCCCTGAAGTTTGTGTAGTGGAGCCATACTATTTCCGCCGCCTGGGGACCCATTATGACTGCAGAAGAAAGGGCAAGATTAGCCCCAGAGGCCAGATTTCTAAGCATGTATATAAGTACATCTCTACCTCGATAGAACGCTGTCCCCGGGAGCCAAAAAATCTTACCATGTTATAGGTGAAACCGCATTATATTGAACTTGCTTTGATCCACCGGAGTCTGCAGACCCGCCTCCCCAAAGCGCAGCTTTACCGCGTTATATCCAAATTCGTATTATATCGGGTCGCATTACATCAGGGTAGAGGTGTAGATAGCCACACAAACCATGGACAGTTCTTGGCACTGTGGAAGCTTGGCAAGTTATCCTCCTCTGTAAATGTTACTGAATTGTTGGATCCTTTCCCCCCCACTACCTTTCAGAAGCCTTTTTAAGGGAATCCATTAGGCACTGTGATGGTTCTTGAGCCCTCAGGTCACCACTTCCGTGCATAAGGCAGTCTGGAACTGTGCAGTGATAGTTGAAATAAATTGAGAGTTAGCAAATTGAAACGTTTTATAGCTTGGTGGTCATCTAAAAACATAAGACAAATATGTGCTTATAATTATGATTCTCTATAATTATTTGATTTGCCTAATTATGAACATTTTTATATTTATAGAGTGAAATCATTATAAGCTACACTTTGTATATTTTTAACAAAATTAATATTTTTAAAAACCTTCAAATAATCACATGGTTGCACATCAGCACCTTTAGTTTTCCTTTGGAGTATTTTTTTCTGACTGTATTTATTAACTGTTTTTCACAAAAACATGAAGTAAATGTAAAAAACACAAGCAACATTATATTGGGGATTTTACACATACTAAAATCAGGCAATTCAAAGTTGTGGTTCCCATAGCAACTGTAACTGTGCCACATTTCGTATACATATTAAGGCATAAAGGTTAATATTCCTCTATAGTAATGCAAAATTCAGTTATGCACAAGTGGGGGGAAAGACGCTCAGCTGCTGTGTATACTATAATTTTCAATTGCCTGTCTTTTGTTGTATTAAAGTTTCAAATCTAACATAGCAATAGCATGCCCTTTCTCCTTCAAGAGCACGTTTTCATGCAATGCATTCTGGGTTGGTCACTTTCCATAGGAGACTGAAGACAGTCTAAGGCCATGTCTACACTGTTGATGCAGCAGTGTCGATTTAGCGGGTCTGGTGAAGACAAACTAAGTCGATGGGAGAGCGCTCTCCTGACGATGTCAGTACTTCACGGCCCTGAAAGGCGGAAGCTGTGTCGATGGGAGAGCATGTTCTGTTGATATAGTGCAGTGTAGACACCACTGTAAGTCAACCTAAGTTAGTGTAGACCAGCCCTTAAACTTCAAGGGCTCCTCATGTGATTAGACCCTCCCACTGATTCTATTCCAGGATGTTCTGCCTCCAAATAGCAACACAAGGCAGCCAGAGAACTCCTGTTTTGTCAATCACTATTTTTCCCTTAACAAAATGTTCTCGAAATTGGGTTACTATATTCACTTTTTCTCCCTTATTTGTTCCCTTATATCTTCAGTCTGCACTACTAGGAAACATAGGCTACGGATCTTACAGCTGTACCACTGTAAGGTCTCCCATGTAGCCGCTCTTTGCTGGCAGGAGAGAGTTCTCCTGCCAGGATAATTAAACCACCCTCAATGAGCGGCGTTAGCTATGTCAATGCCAATGAGAGGCTCTCCTGCCGTCATAGCACTGTTCACATCAGTGCTTTGTCAGTGAAACTTATGTCGGTCAGAGGGCGTTTTTTTTTTTTCATACTCCTGACCGACAGAAGTTTTACTGGCAAAAGTATTAGTGCAGACATAGCATTAGTCTCCAGCTCCCAGGTTGAACTGCAAGGAGCCCATACGTTGCAGATTGTGAGGGCAGAAGAGAACAGTGAAGGGACTGTAATGTCTTGTCCTGTCCTCCCTGTTGTCTTGTAGGCAAACTGGTAGATAGCTGGAGCCTGCCAGTTACTTTATTCTTATGTGAACAATAGTTTGTGGTGGAGGAGAAAGTGTTTTACAGCATACAGTAAACTGTTTGTTTGGTTTGTTCTACTGAATTTTTTTCTCTTCTTTTCTCAGATAAATAAAAATTCTATCCTTGATTTGTCAATTGTTTCTTTTTAGCAGTGGGAAAAGGAATGCCAGGGAATATTTCAATCAGAGAGCTGAAATTATAGTTGTGCTGTGTGTGAGTAAGTAATGGAGAAGTTTTATATTAATGAAATTCTGATTAAATAATGTATCTCACTGATGCACTTTTCTAGCATGAACACAGTCTTAGAAAATGATCCAACAATAAAATAGATGGGGAAGTACAGTATGTGGAAATCTCATTTCTACCTTCTTCCATCTCTCACATTTCTCTGTTGCAATAAGCCACACATTTCATGTGTTGTTATTGAATCTTTAATGCTGATGCTTTGATAATATTGGCCCTCAGAATGAATTTTTTCCTTCAGGCAAATCATTGTTACAGTGCTAGAGCACTGGAAAATAACTTTTTTATGGCATGGCAAAAGAGGAAGTAATTTCCATACTCTTTATAGATTTATGGATTTGCTGTGGATGTCTTTGATGCTTTTGAAGGGCTTGTTAAGACTATTTATTATTAACATGTTCCACAATTTAAGTTTGATGAATGTATTACAACGTTAGACTGTTAATGTCCACTGGTCCTTCAAGTAATAGCTATATTTAGGTTAAAGTTGCTTCAATATCTGCTTCTCAGTAACATATACTGTACATTTTTCACTTATCCAAGCATTTTACTTACTGTATTTTTATTATTTAATATGTATGTTAGTGTTATGGCATAACTAAATTTGACACGTAATCTGTTGTTCTTTAAGTGCCCATCCACATGGATTCCACTCTTGTGCAAAGCAGGTCTCCATACATGCGAGATCTGATTCTTCTGGCTAGCAGCTTCCATTTTAGTCAGATATTTTAAGGGGGTTAGGGAGGGTTAACTAGACCACCCTTTTGCCCCATACATGAGCTCTAGCAGTATGTCCAAAACAAGATTTTGAGGGTTCGGAATCTGTTCCTTGAGTGAAGCTCTAATGCTGCTTAACGACTGGCATGCCGAGTGCCTCTTTTGTTTAGAAGAGGGACGTATTCCTCAACAGTGTTCCATATGTCTGTCCTCCTGTAAGCAGACTCAAAAAGGTCTGCCTAAAATTATTCCTCTTGGAGTACTTCTTGGCCTCTGCAGTTGAAGAGCAGCCAATGGGCTGACAAAGATAACTGGCACAGTAGTACCAACCATTAAAGCGAGAACCAACAGTACCCACCAAATCGCTGCACTATGTTTCTCTTAATCCCAGCCTTCTCAGTACTTGGCACTTTGGTATCGGTCACCTTGGAAATGTGTTCCTTGTTACACAAAGCTTCTGTACCTAGTGTTGTAACACAGGGCAAATACAATACAGAGTTATTTAACTGGAACTGGTACTCTCCTCAAGAGGTTGAAGATGGTGATAGCTAATTAATGAGTTACAGACTCAGCAGTGCAGCAAACAAAGGAGATATGTCTGGTACTGACGTCATCCCCCTACCAGTTAGGTAGGATACAACAGATCCAGGCACTCTATTCTAATCTATATATATAGATATAGATATATATTTTCTTATACTTCACCCATCCGAGAGCCTTCCAGTTGTACCTTAAGCAACATGACTAACATCTGTCATGTATTTGTTCTCTCATCCTCTCCCCAGGAGGGCCTGATAGGATAGTTCCATCTTTGGAGAAGTGTGTACTCCTTTTTCCTCATTCTCTTCAAGGCACAGAAGGGAGTCATCTCCTACACGTAGGTAGGGATTCTAGGGAGAACTCCATCTGCAGGAAACAACCTGGGGCTCATAGGGGCATCCCTCCTAGTATCCTCCTTTGTGTCCCCCACCCTAGTACCATCTACTATCAGCCTTAGCTCTATTGGACAGCCTGAGATATGCAGACATATTCATGCAAGCCTGCATTTTCTCCCCATTTTCAAGGATTATAACCTCCTCTCCAGAGAGGGCAGTACAGACCAACCCAGCCAGTGCAGACTATGATTTTAGAACAGAATGGGGAGGAAAGTGAGGAGGAGCAACATCTGCTAGGAGAAGAACTACTTGTCCCCATTTTAATTTCTTCCTTGTCCCCCAGTGAGGCAGTAAATCCCTGAATGTCTTCCTCAGTTGACATCTTCAAGTTATTCCAGGATCTTATCAAGAGACTTTGGATATACTTGTAGAAGTTGTGTGAGAAATTTTACACAGCCCTAGATATCTTGCACCCTTCCTTCCAAGAAGGCTTACCGTGCTACTAAATGAGGGGTTGTTGGAACCTGTAAAAGACTTGTGGCACATGCCAGAATTGTGGCACATGCCACATCTAATCAAGCTAATAGGAAGAACCAAGTCTCTTCCATGGGATTTGGATGCTTTCTATTCTAGCCCAGTATCAGGAGCTCCTGTAGTATCTCCTGTCTGATAGTTCAAAGCAGCAGGGGCTTGCCAAATATACACCCAGGGAGAAAGACCCAAAGAATCTCTACCTATTTGGATACAAAGTCTACTCTTGTGCCAGCCTCCAGATATGTGGCTGACTACCAAGCCTTCTTCTCTAACTATGACTGTCTCAATTAGGACCAACTGTCTTAGTTTGTGAACTAGGTACCACAGGAACATTGAGAGGAACTAAAAGTCATCATGACTGAGGGATAACTGATACTTTATACTTCCCTTCAGACTGTGCTGGACAGGTCCAATACAGAGGTTTGTACTGTAGCCACATCTGTAGTGATGAGAAAATCTTCCTAGCTTCAGTCCTTAGAGATTCTCAGGGAGGTCCAAGCTACAGCGGAGAACCTTCCCTTTGAGGGTAATTAACTTTTTAATTCTAAAACAGTCTATTTGTTGAGGACTTCAGGACAACTACTGTATTCTTTGGGCCTGTACATTCCAGCCCCAAGAAGGAAACAAGTGAGACCACCTGCTTCCTTAAAGCAGCATCCCTCTTCCCAGTAGTATCATCAGCCTCGGAAGGTAGAGGAGACTCAAACCTTCATGGCAGTTCCTTATACATTGTTTCATAAAGCGTGGGTTGCTCTCAGGCCTTATTTCAAGTTTCTGCCCATGGTTGTTTGTGTTCCATATGAACCAATTTATTCTACTCCCAGTTTTCTTCCCGAATCCATTCTCAACTTCAGGGAAAGTTAAACTTCATATGCTTGTTATAATCGTTTTCTATTAATTGATAGGTATTATTTTGTTTGTATTGCAGTAGTATTTGCAGCCTCAATTAGTAATTGGGGCCTAGTCTACATTATAATAATTGTTTTAAATTATCCAGGGCAATAATCACGTCTCTGTAACGTTCTTTGACTAGTGTCCTTCAAAAATAGCCGCACTATACCTCTTCCTATTATGTAACTGTAGTTATTTAAAGGGACATTCCCTTTTTTAAACATTGCCGAGACTAGTAGTATGAAATAAACTGCATTGTTTGCAACCCATGTATTCACGCATTGAGACTCTGAAAACTAACTTGCATGATTTTTATAGTCCAAGCTGAGAAAAATACATAATGTAAATAAATAGTGAAAAGAAAATCAGATTGCTAAAACTGCCTTGTTAAAACTCAGAGGATTTAATGGTAAAATAGGCAAATAAATTTGTTTACATATGACTTAATATTGGGCTTTTTGTTTACCATTTTTTAAAGTAAATGTTTAAAATCAAGAACTTGTGAACGTTTTTTATTGTCTAATATCATTAGTCTTGTTCACCCTCCCTCTTATTGTTTGTTGCATCTTCTCTTAAACTAGATCATAAATTTTAAAAGTCAAGGAATGTATCGTATGGTACGTTTGTACAAGGCCCCTTACAATCTTAACAGGATCCCTGGGCATTGCCGCAGAACATATAATAATTTGATACTTCCCTTTTAAAATAGTCTTAACAGGGCAGTGGGAAAACATAGTGTTATTTTCTCTAAATAACAACTTTTTATCTATCACTGAGCTAATTTAAAAGGTTACAATAGACACAGCAACTGAAAAAGGTTAAGGGAAAAATATATTCAGAGCCAATATTGAAATAAAATAAAGGAATAAAATAAACTTAATTGAGCTTAGAATAGTGTTAATCTTATTTATCATTAGGGCCCTACCAAATTCATGGTCCATTCTGGTCAATTTCACAGCCAAAGGATTTGAAAATTGGTCAATTTCATGTTTGCAGATGTTTACATCTGAAATTTCACGGGTTGTAATCATGGGGGTCCCGACCCAAAAAGGAGTTGGGGCGGGTGTTGCAAACCTGTTGTAGGGGAATTGCCATCCTCATGTCTGTGCTGTCTTCAGAGCTGGGCTCTGAAGGCAGCAGCTGCGGAGCTCCCTGGTTCCAGGAGGTGGAGGTGGGTCTGATCACCCCCATACTGCTGGAAGCGCCCCAGCTAGATGCTCCATGCCGACATTCAATTAATGACATATGAAACCGTTTGAACTTTTTTTTTTACTTGCTTTTGTTAACTTAAAGCAGTGGTTCTCAAGTTTGAGGCTATCTTACAAAACTACCTCAGATGCTCATATCTACCGATCAGTAAGTTGAGCCCTTACTGTGATTTGCTGCTGTAAAGTATCAATCAAAAAATCCTGTTAAGTTCTTTACCTTTCTTTTTAGCTTTATCGAAACAAGCTGCTAATTGCATCTGGAAGGGGGCAGTTCCCTGTACAATGATCTCCCTCCCCTCCCCCTGCGGCTGTGAAGCAATGGGGACAGGAAGCGAGTGGCGAGGAGGGGGTGAGGAGCTATCTATAGCTGGGAGAGGTATCCAAGAGCAGCCGTCCATGGAAAGAGGAAGTCCTGTCCCTCCTCAGCCCATCCTGGGGTGCTCCCAGCAGCATGGAGGAAATTGGACCCACCTCCATCTCCAGAAGCCTCCTGCAGCTAAAGGAACCTCCGGGACTGCCACCCAGCCCCGGAGCTTCCTGCAGCAGGGGAGGTACTCAGAGGTGGGTCTGATCTCCCCCGAGAGCAGCTGTGCAGGGAAAGGACAAGTCTTGTTCCTCCCCAGCCCAGCTGGGACTAGCAGCCAGGAGCTCCAGGCTGAGACACTCCCAGTAGCACAGGGAGATTGGATTTCACAGGGCAGGGCTTATTTCATGGTCCGGGACACGTTTTTCATGGCCATTAAATTGGTAGGGCCCTATTTATTGTCTATAATTTATTATTTTAGTCTAATGGTTTTATTCTGTACAGCCACATCTGCAGTTTGACATGATGTAGTCTTTTGGCCAGGAGAGGCCATTTTAATGAGGTGTCTAGCCCTTCAGTGCCATAATCAGAGAAGTCTTTGCTTCTGCTCTCAGCGAAGGATACTCCCAGACTGATTCCTTTCTTATTCTACACAAAATACTTTATAGAATCTGCATCTTAAGTTTTTTGTATAAAGTGTAGCCAGAACATAAAGTTCCATGAAACCCATCCATTCAACTTCATATTATTTGCCTACCAAGTTCAGTGTAAGAAAGCTGTTAATTTCTTAATATATGGTGTAATGTGTATTCAGCTGTCACACATTCTTTCCATTTTTTCTAAATAATGATGTAAAATTTGATGCAAAACAATCTATAGGTGGTCCAGAAATGTCAACCATATTTTATTATAATTTTACATATTTGTCTACTTTTGGGAACATACCTTTCTCCACAGTCACTGTTTATATTAACAGTAATGTCCATGTTTTAATTTGGTATAGTCTCATCAACATCATAATCCTGAATCCTGCTAGGAGTAAAAAATAACAATTGATTTGTGGGCATGTTTTCTGTAAGATGTAACCCACACACTCACATGTCTACCCATATAGCAGTTATTAAATGGGGGAGGGGGGGAGATGTAAAATGTTTATACAGCATGATTTTGTTATATGCCTTCTTCCAACTTCCATCATCTTCCAGGATTATCTAATTTGGACCTTAATCCTAGAAACACATTCGTGTATGCACAGCTTTACTCAGATGAGTAAATTCATGCATGTATATAAACATTGATATGTTCCAGGGCCTTCGATTATAAGTTCTGGACAGGTCATGAACCATGTTATTTTGTGGCTGTCAAGTACAATGTACATCTCTACTTCTATAGAAATAAATCTCTCTCGTTCTAAAAAAAAAGATACCTAACATCATCATTTTTCTTCATGTGAAGAATGTATTCCATATTTTGAATAAATATGGCATTGTAAGTAACTTCAAGCATTATCAAATATTTAATTTTCCCTAGTTGTTCAAATTAATGTATTTGATAGCTCTCATGTTGAGTAGCCCAAAACTTTTGGGAGCTAGATGTAGGATAACTATTAAATTCCCATTCATAATACTATAGTGCTGGTGAGTGTTGGACTAAAATTGTGAAAATGCTTGCAAAACTGTATTCCATTAAACTGATTAAGATGCCATTGTGGAAGCCTTAAAACTGTATTTAAAATGTTCAGTTCTTAATTATATTGATATAATGTACTTTTAAAATTAGAAAAGTCCTTTCAGAATTTGCAGATATGAGATATTGTATTTCAGTGATTTGCTTCCAACACTGAGCATCTTTTTAACCAATGACAATTTAAGTGATTTGATTTATATATTCATATTTTACAATTATTAAATTCTTGTTTTAATAGAGGTTTCCACTTTAAAACTTGACTCCATTGTCTTTTTAAGATGGTCCTCCTGAAGCACCTGTTACAAATGGAAGCACCACTACCGTAACAACACTGAACGATGACTTGGATATCTTTGGCCCAATGATCTCTAATCCTTTGCCAGCAGCTTCTGTACCTCCTGCTCAGGTAAACTTCAGAGAGGTGCATTTGCATGTTGTTTTCCTCTTTATTGAATTTTGTTTTGAAAAATGCCAGACCAAACTTTTAGACTGAAATCATCTACTTTTATAGGTACAGATACCGCATTAGGACAAGCTTTCCCATACTGCCTTACCAACATCTTAACCAGAACTAGAGAGATCAACAATACACAGTGAGAGAGAGTAGTTTTTCCTGTATGCCCATTCAATCTTTGGCCTCTCTGAGATTGCCCAGGAAGGTGTGGGTTGTCCCAGTTCTTGTCATGTGGACTTCTTGCACTAAGAACTAGACAAAGAACACCATCTGATGACATGTAGACAACTAAGCTGTCACCAGATGTCAACAACTTGTGATCTCAGAGCAGGCGTGGATTTTATCTGGTGAGCTAGATGTGAAAAGCAATATCATTCACCAATTTGCTGACTATTTACCCGATTTTGGAAGGGAAAGAATGGATACGACTCTAATGGAGTTTTTTCTTACTATTTAAATGTAGTCTGTTGTTGTTACTGGTTGGGGATGTTTTGATTTTTAATGTGATTTTGGAGATTAATTTGAAACATACTTTTTATGATTTTTTTTTATAAATGCACAATTTTCTGTAAAATATTTCTTTAAATGGATGGATCTTTGACTTTGGGGGCTAATTATATTAGCTGGCAGCAGGAGAAGGCTGTTATCACAGAGTTGGGGGTGAACTGCTGGATCTGGGAGGGAACCAAGCCTGGCCCAACTGTCTACTACACCCCTCTCCTGCCTTAAAATAAGGAGTCCCCCCATGTGGGAATCCCAGGTTGTGTGGAGGCAATGGAATACCACAGCCATATGTTGAGTTTGGGTGGGGGGGTAGGGTAGCAGTTATGGAGAGAGCCTGGCTCAATTTCTCTTCCCTGCCCCCTGGAAGATGAGGGAGCTTCTGCCCCACGTGGTGCCCTTCAGAGAATGAGATGCTGGGGTCAGTGTCTGCTGCTGCTCTGACAGCAGCATGGGCTCGGCTCTTTAAAATGTTCAGTAATTTTGACATGTTGCAAAAATTTTCCTGAGGAAAACAAGCGAAAGAAGGGAAATGGTGATTTTTAGCATGTCACAACTCAGCTAAATCTCAGAGGAATGGAAAAAAGAAAAGGAGGTTCCCTGCTGAATATCAGAGGCCTGCTGCAAACAATGGAAGTGTTCATATTTCTCAAAGAAAAGGTTGTGAGAATACTGTAAGGGAGAGTGTCAGGCAGCTTAAATAGAAGGTAGCTACTACCTCCACATATAATATTGCTTTCTGTGACCCTTGCTCGTCCAACGACCTATACAATATGTTTCTCCTTCTCTAGGAGTCGTAGGCTGGTTTTGTGTTCCTTCTCAGGGTATGTCTATACTACCCGCCAAATCGGCGGGCAGCGATCGATCCAGTGGGGGTTGATTTATCGCGTGTAGTCTAATCGCGATAAATCGATCCCCAAGTGCTCTCCCATCAAGTCCTGTAGTCCACCACTGCGAGAGGCGCAGGTGGAGTCAACGGGGGAGCGGCAGCAGTTGACTTACCGCAGTGAAGACACTGCGGTGAGTAAGTCTAAGTATGTCGACTTCTGCTACGTTATTCACATAGCTGAAGTTGCGTAATTTAGATCAATCCCCTCCCAGTGTAGACCAGGTCTCAGAAACCAGTTGTAGGAAGTAGCAGGATTCAGTCCCCCACGTGTAAAAGGGCTTCCTTAAAAGTCCAGTCTTTTTTCTGCAAATTGGATCCTGAGCCTAACTGGCTTTATGCTTTTAAAATTTGCAAAAAAATTCTTCCTGGCTTGAGTGGGGGACTTGATCTTCCAAGATAATCCCTGTCCCCACAATCCATGATGCTGTAAAATGTAAGGTGGGAGAGGTGACACAAGAAGACGACCAGAAAGTGCTCTGGGCATGTGCAGCCCTCCTTGAAGGGAAAATCTGCCTGCTTTGCTAGGTCCCCCACAGAAGGAGCAGAGTCCAGACAACTGAGGATGGGCCAGCTCTCTCTCCAGTCATCCTAGGCAGACTGATCCCATAGTTAGTTCCTGGCAGGGGCTGTGCCAAGTTGGTTGAGCAGGCAACAGGAGACGCTTTGTTCCATATAGAACAAGTCCTGATTCTGAAGGAAGAGGCTGCAGAGAGTGCCAAGGGACAGGGGGAAAGTAGCATTAGCACTACTTTCTCCTGGAGCACTTCACAGTGGAGTGGCTCCAGCACCTCCCACCTGCGGCTCCTTAAACACTGCTCACCCAGACTTTACCTTCCCAGTTTGGGATAAGCTATTTTGCCATGGAAACACTGGACATATGTTCTCCTACAGGGATCTAGCCAGTATGAGTGGTCACAGAGATCATTGGTGGTTCTGTCAAGAATTCTGTCTGCCTGTGCTTACTGCTAGCAGTGGCCCTGTAGAGACTCCTAGAGCTCCTTTTATCTCTTCAGCAACCAACGGATCTCCTTACAGCCTCACAGCCTTCAAGAAAATGCATCCTAGAATACTCAAGGAGCTAATAGAGGAGGTATCTGAGCCTCTAGCTATTATCTTTGGAAAATCATGGGAAACGGGAGAGATTCCAGAAGACTGGAAAAGGGCAAATATAGTGCCCATCTATAAAAAGGGAAATAAAAACAACCCAGGAAACTACAGACCAGTTAGTTTAACTTCTGTGCCAGGGAAGATAATGGAGCAAGTAATTAAGGAAATCATCTGCAAACACTTGGAAGGTGGTAAGGTGATAGGGAACAGCCAGCATGGATTTGTGAAGAACAAATCATGTCAAACCAATCTGATAGCTTTCTTTGATAGGATAACGAGCCTTGTGGATAAGGGTGAAGCTGTGGATGTAGTATACCTGGACTTTAGTAAGGCATTTGATAGGGTCTTGCATGATATTCTTATCGATAAACTAGGCAAATACAATTTAGATGGGGCTACAATAAGGTGGGTGCATAACTGGCTGGATAACCAAACTCAGAGAGTTGTTATTAATGGTTCCCAATCCTGCTGGAAAGGCGTAACGAGTGGGTACCACAGGGGTCTGTTTTGGGACCGGCTCTGTTCAATATCTTCATCAACGACTTGGATATTGGCATAAAAAGTATGCTTATTAAGTTTGCGGATGATACCAAACTGGGAGGGATTGCAACTGCGTTGGAAGACAGGGTCATAATTCATAATGATCTGGACAAATTGGAGAAATGGTCTGAGTTAAACAGGATGAAGTTTAACAAAGACAAATGCAAAGTGCTCCACTTAGGGAAAAAAAATCCGTTTCACACATACAGAATGGGAAGAGACTGTCTAGGAAGGAGTACGGCAGAAAGGGATCTAGGAGTTATAGTAGACCACAAGCTAAATATGAGTCAACAGTGTGATGCTGTTGCAAAAAAAGCAAACATGATTCTGGGATGTATTAACAGGTGTGTTGTGAGCAAGACACGAGAAGTCATTCTTCCGCTCTACTCTGCTCTGGTTAGGCCTCAGCTGGAGTATTGTGTCCAGTTCTGGGCACCGCATTTCAAAAAAGATGTGGAGAAATTGGAAAGGGTCCAGAGAAGAGCAACAAGAGTGATTAAAGGTCTTGAGAACATGACCTATGAAGGAAGGCTGAAAGAATTGGGTTTGTTTAGTTTGGAAAAGAGAAGACTGAGAGGGGAACATGATAGCAGTTTTCAGGTATTTAAAAGGGTGTCATAAGGAGGAGGGAGAAAACTTGTTCACCTTAGCCTCTAAGGATAGAACAAGAAGCAATGGGTTTAAACTGCAGCAAGGGAGGTCTAGGTTGGACATTAGGAAAAAGTTCCTAACTGTCAGAGTGATTAAACACTGGAATAAATTGCCTAGGGAGGTTGTGGAATCTCCATCTCTGGAGATATTTAAGAGTAGGTTAGATAAATGTCTATCAGGGATGGTCTAGACAGTATTTGGTCCTGCCATGCGGGCAGGGGACTGGACTCGATGACCTCTCGAGGTCCCTTCCAGTCCTAGAATCTATGAATCTATGAAAAGGGAGACATCCTCTTAAATGTGCTATGCCCTACTTCTCCAAATCATTACAGAAGAGATTTGCCATTTGATGATTAAAAAGGACATAAGGAGAAGCATTTAAGCCAAATTTAACCTATTTCCTGAATTTTAACCTTTCTAAGTATAGCAGCGCTAACAGGTCTTATAAATGTGACACAAATTCCAAAGTCTGATTCAAATCATTATTTGAACTTAACTTCCAGTAAGGAGAGAGTGGATTGAAGTTAAGTGATTTAGTTCAAGTAAATGATTTAGCCCATTATCATTATCTTCAAATTTAACAGAGACAGACACCCAAAAAAGTGCAAACCAGAGAAATCCAAAAGCTAGAGCAAGAAGATAGGCTCTTCATAGCATTTCTCTCCCTCTAATTTTTTATTACAGGAAGAAGGGGAATTCTCCCAAAACAGTGATGAGAGGAGGAGACAGCAACTCATGACAGACTATTATTGCTCATTTATTTAAATGAATGTCAAAAAAGTCACTACATCTGTGGGTATACAACAAGCTCCCGTGGGAGATCAAGAGGTAGTAATAACAATAATTAGAGAAATAGGTACTTCACATTAAATCCATAAAGGAACTGCAAATGTTTTTCCAAATGGCTCAGGGATGCCATAAACACATAAGAAGGCAGAACAAATAGTAAATTAAAAAAAAATTGTCCTAATTTCCTTAGGATAAAAAGGACTCTATGACCTTGCCAAAAACTGATGTAATTTTTACAGCCTTCTCAAAGGACAGAATCATACTTTGGAGGGTGAATTGTATCCATAGAACCCACAAATAATGATGGAGTCATCCTTGAAACATAACTTAGGCAACAGCCTCAGTCCTTTAAGCTTCCACTGCTTCATTCTGCTAGTCAAGAGCTTTACTAGCCTGCTAAAAAGACTTTTTTCAACCAAAGCATAAGAATATTTTTTCTCCATAAAAGATCTTTTTCTGCCTCCATAGCAGCCCACGTTATTGGACTCCTTACACTTAAAATGTATGTCATGTAGTTGTAGCTGTGTCGATCCCAAGATACAAGGTGGGTGAGTTAATATCTTTTATTGGACCAACTTCTGTTGGTTAGAGGGACAAGCTTTCAAGCTACACAGAGCTCTTCTTCAGGTCTAGAAAAGGTACTCAAAGCGTTAGTGGCCCTCTAACATCTCCGCTATCATAGGACAAAAAAAGGGGATTAGTGGGTTACAGATTGTTGTCCCTTTTATGTCCTGTGAGTGTGGCGGTGTTTACGGGGGTCCAATGGTCCCTTAAAATATGTTCTAACTACTTATGCTAAACAGTCTGTTCCACCTTGCATTTAGCTGTGATATTCAGAGTATCTTTCCCAGACCTGAAGAATAGCTCTGAGACTCAAAGCTTGTCTGTCCCACCAATACTTATCAAAATGATCCATGATAGCTAACATAGCATTTACGGGCATCTGTGTCTTCATTTGAGGAAGGCAGATGTATAATTAAACAGTGTTTCTTGAGCAATTCAAAATATTGGGGCAGGAAATCAGTGGACAAAGTTTTTGTAGAACCAGCTGATAAAGACAAGAAGTAGCTTTCATACATAGAAAGTTTACAGACAACTCTTTCAGAACAGATAACACTGCTCTACAGCCAAAATGCTTCTGAAATAAATTTAGTCAAACTTTACTAATTCTGGGTCACTGAGAACGAAAATGATGCTTAAAATTGTTGATTGGCTCTAGTTTTCAAGATATGCTATTGGGTCAGTATATACGACCCTCGACTTGGGAATGGCAGAGGATAAGTGAGTTATAAAGAAAAGGGATCTCAATTTAAACCAGAAATGACTAAAATCCAGTCAAAGATGTATCTATGAATAAATCTGACTGGGTTTGGACAGTACTTGCTTTTTAGGCAAAACAATGAATGATGCAATCTGAAACTGATATTGCGTCATACATGATATGAATTGCATCATGTTATTCCTAGAAGTCATGGATGATGCAATCATAATGAAGCTTACATCACTCTGCTGAACAAATTGCCCTAGGTCAGCTCTAGAAATCATACAGTGTCGTGCTCTCTTATTTGTCAGTGTTTGATTTTTGCAAAGGGACACATTTCTGTTTAGCCAAAGTGAGCAGAGATGCCTCGTACTTGTGTGAACAGTGCAGATAACTTCTGCTATGTTTGTGGTGAAGAGACTTTTGCATCACAAAAGCGCAGTATAACCACTGTGGTTAAGAAAGCCTCTCACCTTTATTTTGGCTGCAAAATTGGAGATCAGGACAAGAGGTGGGCCCCACACATATGCTGCAACACTTGTGCAACAAATCTTCGCCAGTGGTTGAACAGGAAAAGGAAATCTATGCCTTTTGCAGTGCCAATGATTTGGAGAGAGCCAACAGATCATACCAGCAATTGTTACTTCTGCATGGTGCCTCCAGTTGGGAAAGGTGTGTCAAAGAAGAACAAGTGGACTGTGCATTCTCCAAACATTCCATCAGCTATACGCCCAGTACCCCACAGAGAAGGACTGCCGGTTCCTGATGCACCAGAATCATTCTCGCTTGAGTCAGATGAAAAAGAGGATGAAACTTCTGGTCCTGAACCATCAATGTCACAGAACCCACATTTTCTCCCATCCTCCTCCTCTGAACCACACCTCATAACACAAGGTGAACTGAATGACCTTGTCAGGGATTTGGAACTACCCAAGAGTAAGGCAGAGCTGTTGGGCTCCAGACTACAGCAGTGGAATCTCCTGGCAGGTGATGTTAGGGTTTCCATGTTCCGTGACCGTCAAAAGGATCTTGTCCCATTCTTCTTCATGGAAGGTGATCTTGTAGCCTGCAACAAGATCGATGGTGTGATGGCAGCACTCGACATCGTTCACTATCCAGATGAGTGGAGACGGCTCATTGATTCATCGAAGACGAGTCTTAAAGCTGTTTTACAGCATAATGGCAATGTTTTGCCATCAATTCCAGTTGGTCATGCAGTCCATATGAAGGAAATCTATGACAACATGAAACAACTTTTGAGGTGCATAAACTATGACCAACATCAGTGGCAGCTTTGTGGCGATTTGAAGGTTGTTGCTTTCTTGCTTGGTCTGCAGACTGGATACACAAAGTACTGCTGTTTTCTCTGCAAATGGGATAGTCGTGCAAGAGATTCCCACTACATCAAGAAAGATTGCCACTCCGACAGTCATTGGAGCCTGGGAGGAAAAGTGTTCAGCATCCACCACTTGTTGAATCAAGGAAGATTTTGTTACCACCCTTACACATCAAGCTGGGTCTGATGAAGAACTTTGTCAAGGCCATTGACAAAACACAAGCAGTTTTTCAAGTACCTCCATGGAAAATTTCCAAGGTTAAGTGAAGCTAAGATAAAGGAAGGTGTCTTTGTTGGTCCTCAGATTCGTGAACTTCTTTGAGATGATGCATTTGACCATGCACTGCGTGGCAAGGAAAAGACGGCATGGAAAGCCTTCCAGTTAGTGGCAATAAATTTTCTCGGAAACAACAAGGCAGACAACTACAGGTTGTTGGTGGAAAACCTCCTCAAGGCATACAAAAGCCTTGGTTGCAACATGTCACTAAAGATATATTTTTTGCACTCTCATCTAGATTTTTTTCCACCGAACTGCGGAGCAGTGAGCGACGAGCACAGCGAGCGATTTCACCAGGACATTGCAACAATGGAGAAACACTATCAGGGCAAATGGAGCCCATCAATGCTTGCAGTCTATTGCTGGACAGTGACGAGATGTTCCATTTAATGAATACAAGAGACAAGCCAAGAAGCGCCGAGTAGACAGTGAATAGGACTAAACTATGTACATAATAGTTTTTTGCCTTTTGTATCATAATACATTTTATTTATATAACCCTTTTGCTGATTTTTAAAGTGTTACATAAACAGGACAGTGAAATATTATCATGTAAAGCAACCATAAAGATACGAAAAGACCTACGTTTACAATTTGATTAAAACTCTATCTACACAATGTACATAGACATAAAATGTAAAAACTTAAATATCTTAGAAACAGTAGCCAATCAGTTGTTTTAATTGTCATATTTGAATTCAGCACATCAAAATACATAATAAATAGCACATTTTATCTCTGAAGCAGACGACTTCTCAAAAATTGTAGACCAGTGTTATAGGGCTTACAACTGGTGTATTCTCCAGTATTGGGAGCCCATATTGGCCCAGGTATGAGGTAGATAGTTGAGGACGGGGTTTAACTCTGCAAATTCTCTGTGTGTGTGTGTGTGTGTGTGTGTGTGTGTGTGTGTGTGTGTGTGTGTGTGTGTGTGTGTGTGTGTGTGTGTGTGTGTGTGTGTGTGTGTGTGTGTGTGTGTGTGTGTGTGTGTGTGTGTGAGAGAGAGAGAGAGAGCGATCTTCTGATGAAAAAAAATTCCCTGTAACCTAACTCCCCGCATTTATATTAATTCTTATGGGGAAATTGAATTTGCTTAACATCGTTTCGCTTAAAGTCACATTTTTAAGGAACAGAACTACAACATTAGCTAGGAGTTACTGAAGTGAGTTCCTATTGTTAAAATAAACATTTCATTCTGGTAGAGGATTATGTTGTATAAAGACAATATGTTGTCTATTCAGATACCAGAGGCAAGGAATCATCTTGTTTGTGTATCAGTAATAAAATAATAGAACCTGGAGGCCATCTTTGTGTAATTTGTTTCTAAAGCATTAATTAAAAAATAAGGCTGAGAAAAATTGAAGGTAGACTAGAGGCTTATGAAAATTGAGATAGTGTTTATTTGCTTATTGATAGCAAAGTAACTATCCAAAAGTCAGTTTCCAGATGTGAAAATATCAAGCAACAATTCACAGGCAACATATTTCAGAGAAGCTATGTTACTTATAATTTAGTGTAAAATTCTATTGCACGATATTCTTAGACTAAAGAAGCTAATTGTAGACAAGGTAATGTCTTCCAACACTGTGAAAAGCTTTTGTTTTAGTTCCTATAATTTCCTCTCTAAGAGGATTAATGAAAAATGTGAAATTGTAACGTCCTTCTTGGTTTCTTAATCATTTTTCATCATTTAACTTCATTTTATGAAGTATGCTATCCACAGATGGAAAATTTAGGAACAGGAAGAGTCATGTAACCAATGTATATAAGCACAAATTCACTTAGTCATTTTTGCTGCTTGTGTTAACCTGAATGGGTCCTCCTTGCAGATGCTATGCATTGGCAGGTATTTGGGTTTCTTTGTGGTAATATTACAAATTCTAAAATACTGATTCATTTACAACTAATTTAATAACCAAATTGCTTTTAATTTAGTTTGGGAGTGAGAATGCACAGCTCTTAATCTGATATAATTTCCACTGGTAGCTTCATTCAATAGCCTGTCTGTTTTGACCTTTATTTCCCAGAGCACTTCCACTAAACCAACAGCAGCCACCTTATCTGCTGCAACCGGGGATCTTGATCTATTCACTGAGCAAACAACAAAATCAGAAGAGTCAGCGAAGAAACAACTCTCCAAAGACTCCATCTTATCACTGTATGGCACTGGGACCATGCAGCAGCAAAATGCTCCAGGTAATTAATTTTCAAATCCTGTTTCCAAAGTGATTCAATTATTAAGCAGTGTTTAGAATATAGTAATTATAATCTGCTGTCAACATAAAATTAAACACATTTGTCCTTATTTATGTATATTCAAGTAGATTTGTTTGTTCTTACCATTTTCACAGCTGAAAAGTTAAAATGAATGAAGCATTAAGACTAGAAGAAAAAGTAGTACAGGATTCAGGCTGATTTTATTTTATTAGATGTTATAGCTGTTCTCATATTATAATCACATACAAAATATACTGATAATCCTAATTTTTATTATTTGATATAACTTGTTGTATGATCATTCATTACTTGGGTATGCAATGAGATTCCTCAGTATGTGAACAGAAGACTGCCTAAATCATTACAAAGTCATGTTTTGATCTCATTAAACTGGTGGGAATCCACTAATTTTCAGTAGTGTGACTGAGATAAGAGATGCTGGTGCAAATGAGATAAAAAATTGGCTCTGAGGCTGAAGAGCTCAGCTTTGGCAGTTAAACTGTTATTTATTGTGCCATTTTTGTTAATACACCATTCTTTCTTATCGCTTTCGCAGTTTTGCCAGATACTGATTTTGTGTACAATAGGGTGGACAGAATCAGCTCTACAAATTACCTTCTAAAACTGGCATTTAGTGATTCAAACTTTAGGGAAGAAAATCAGTAAAAAATATTTTTCTTCCTTTCTGTTCCTCCCTCTTCCCCCCCTCCCTTTCCAAAATGCAGGTATTTTCATGGGATCTTCTTCCATGCCATTTACCACACAACCATCAACTCATTTTCAAGGTTTTCCAGCCATGGGAGTACCTGTGCCTGCAGCTGGTGGAATGATGGGAAATATGATGGGACAATCAGTGCCTGTCATAGGACAGAACACAGGTATGATGGTGGGCATGGGAATGCCCAATGGTTTCACTGGCACTACACAAACTGGTGTGATGGGACTTCCTCAAAATGTCATTGGACCCCAAGGAGGAATGGTGGGACAAATGGTTACTGCACAAAATAACTATGGCATGCAACAAAATCAACAGGCTCAATGGAACATCTCTCAGGTGAGGATTTTTTTGCCCCTATATTGATTGGATAAAAGTTACTGTTTTATGAATGGTTACAAAGTAGCAGCCGTGTTAGTCTGTATCCGCAAAAAGAACAGGAGTACTTGTGGCACCTTAGAGACTAACAAATTTATTTCAGCATAAGCTTTGTGGGCTACAGCTCATTTCTTCAGATGCATAGAGTGGACACTGCATCCGAAGAAGTGAGCTGTAGCCCACGAAAGCTTATGCTGAAATAAATTTGTTAGTCTCTAAGGTGCCACAAAGGTCTCTAAGGTGTCTTGTTGTTTTTGTTTTATGAATAAAATCATTCGTTTTCTACAAGCTATACTTGGAAAGCTGTAGCTCTGTTCTGTTGTAGACCCTGTGATGAAACTGTTTCTTCCATGTCTGAGACGGCTGCATAAAATTACAGATGTGATGCATTTAAACTTAGAGTAAAGAAACCAGCTATAATTTTGAGTGCAGTTTAGCCAACTCCTAGAACAAATTGAACAATGTACTTTAAAATGACTACCACAAATACCACAATCTCTGAGTTACTGTGTATTAACTGCTGTTGCCCAATTCATGGAGCCAGATTCTCCAATCAGTTGTATGTGTGTAACTCCATTCATTTTAATGGTATTGCACGCATGTAAGTGAGCACAGAACTTAGACCCAATGAGAATGGCCATTTGCCATTCATCTGCACTTTCAAATGAGATACTTTAAAATAGGCTTTAGTGGAGGATGCACATTACTGTTTGTGCCCTGACTCTACTGTAGTTGAATAATGGTTAGTCTAACCAAATAATCTGAAAATAGTTTACCCTTTTTTTATTTTGATAAAACATGTTTGAAGGTTCCATTGTAGTAACAATTATAAAGAGTGTTGATGTGTGTGCTCAGTACTGTATTTGTCAGTGGTGCCCAAACTTTTCCTGTCATGGCCCCCCCTTACCAGTAATGGAATCTGTCCGCCTCCCATCCACCCCCATTACTGAACAGCCAAAGCTTCTGCAGCATAGGACCTTGGGCTGACAGCGAAGCTGGTGGCAGAACTGGGGATGGTGGTAGTGAGGGAATGAGGGTGGAGTGGGGCTAGGTGGCACTCCCTCCCCATGCCATGGGGGCTGGCCCACGCCCTGCCACGTGCCCCTCCCGAACGTACTTTCGTGCCCCCCAACAAGGGTGTATCCCACAGTTTGGGGACCACTGATTTAAGCGATTCAGTGTAACATTCTAAAAGCAAATATTTCAAAAGAGAGGTTAATTTTATATCTAAATTAATTTTTGTTTTCGTTGGAAGTTTAAGGAGCTAAACATGTATAGCATAATCATTCATTTTGTATTTAATGTACATGATTTTAATCCATCATGTTAAGTTTTGGTCTCAACATACATATCATAATTTCAAATTTAATTTTAAATATTTATATTTGAAAACCTTGTATTTAATTTACATTTTAAAAAATCATATTTTTAAATGATTGATTTATATCCTAACAGGGTGGATAACAAATATTTTTTGCTTATAGGTCAAATCTTACAATTATATCATTTTCTAAAAAATAAGTTAAGTATAAGTCCCAAAACAGCTTGCATTTTTCCAAATATGGGGTTTTCTGGGAACAGGACATTTTTAAAAAATGAAAACATAGTTACATAATTGTATATAATCTACCAATAATTATAGCTAAATATTTATTTCTCTTAAGTAATTTTTGTGGCATATGCTAATTCTGCACAAACATTTTGCTAATAAATTTATATAAAATATAGTTGAAAAATCACAGGCTTTTGTATGTAAATATAAAATAAAGCCTTCCTTTCCAGTTTGAAAACAATCTCTTGGATAGGTTCATTTTGTAATAGTTCATGAAAATGAGAAAGTCAGTGTTCTGTATTTCTAGATCATAAAGCACACTCAAGAATGAGATGCTGCACTTTCCTTGATCAGCAAATGAGAGACAACTCAATTCATAAAAGATCTGAAATATTCCAGAGCCTTCACTCCCTGCAAACAGATACAATTAAAAATTCAGTATCACACTGCAAACATAATTTTGAAATTTGGATAGAGAACACTTTTTAAAAAAAAAAAAAAACATGAAATTTTTAGCCTCTATCTGCAGAAAACTCTCTGTAAAGCTTGATCATTCATAGTTCATTTCTTTAAACTTTGGATGGACTAATTCACAAAAAAGGTTTAATTAATTAAAAAGGACATCCAGTTACTGCCTTTCATTTAATTTTCGTATAATGATCCAAAAAATGAGTCATTTTACGAAGGTGGTAAGAATACTGCTTACCTTCTACCAAAGTAATTAATTCACAGTAATTTTTAAGAATCAATATAAAGATAGTCTTCTCCTACCAAAACATTCTAGTGATTAAAAAAAATCAAAAATGTAATTGCAGAATAAATATGCACTAAGTAAAATCATATTTATCTGAAGTGTTCTGGGAACAAAACAGCAGTGGGAGAAATTAGGATTTTAAATAACGCTTAGGAGTTACTGGGTAAGTGATGACTGCAGGGGAACATAACAGGTAAGAGGCCATTTTGATAAACAGTGTTGAGATAAACAGGATTGTACACTCACTTTTGAATTGTAATTTTAAAAAAATCATAGTGTGAAGGATTTTGCTGAAAGTACTTTAAAATTCATTTAATAGTTACTGTGAATATTTCACTTTGATAGAGTAAAATTATGTTACGATGATAGCTAATGTCCTGACTCTTCTAATTCATATATACAAAGTCAAACCAGTAATAACTGAAACATGGAAATTATAAAATGCAGGATAGATTAACCTGTGGACTAAAATGCTGACTGAAAATGCTACACTATTTTTATTTTGTGGAATAAGTTAACTCAGTTTTTTGAACTAGAGGGTAAGAGACTACTACTACAGATACCCAAAAAACTTCGTTGCATCCAATGAGGGGGACACATCAGGTTAGAATTAGATATTTGGAAAAAACTCTTAACATCTTAGCTTAAGGCTGAAATTTTTGAAAAACGGTTTTACTTCACCATTTATGTTTACATACGTGATTACTTTTCAAAGCATAATGGCAGCCACTACTTTCAGACACATTTTAGTTTATTCATACTGAGAAATGCTGTTTACCTTAATACATTTTCAGATTGCAAAGCTGACCAGAACATTACAAATTAACATAGTGTAATAAATCTATATAACCCCTTAAAGTACACTTCATATGTTTATTATAGATGTAAGCAGCAGTGTAATTTTTATCAGTCCTCTCCAGTTACAAATGTTTTAGTGATAAGACAGTATTAACATGATTCTTACCTTGCTTTCTCCTGACTGGCCAAACACCTGGAAGCCTACTTTGTTGATGTGCTAAACCAGCTTTTGACAGGCGTTTCATTTAATAAAAAAAATAAATGCTGTTTTTGTATATTTGGATTTCCATCCAAATGGAGCTTGCCTTCAATCACAAATAAAAATATTATGAATCATCTAATTAATACTTCATTCACCATTTTCTAACATAAAATGTAAAAGTTAAGAATCTAAAGGTGAGTTAAGCTATATAATTGTTTAAATAAATATGTATAGATACACTATATCTTGCTGGTTAGCCAAAAAAAGGACCACATTTAGCAGCAAATAACGTGTTGTAATAGGCTGATTATTATTAATTGATAACTTTCTTTAGGAAAATAACTAAAAATTACAAATGCAAAATATGATTAAAATCAATTTGTTAAATCAAGGTTTCCTGCTTGCTGATTTAAATTAGGGATTTAAATCAATCCACCATTTTGTTCCCTAACATTATATTTACTTGGTTTAGGAACCCTTTTACTGTTTCAAGCTGATAAAAAGTTTGTGTGCTCTAACACCAGTACTAACTAGAACTGTGTGTGCATTTCACAGATGATAAAAAGTTTGTGTGCTCTAACACCAGTACTAACTAGAACTGTGTGTGCATTTCACAGATGAATCAGCAAATGGCTGGCATGAATCTCACTAGTTCCAGCAATGTGATGGGCTTTGGCCAGCCCCCCAATACAGTGGCAGGATGGACAGGAAGCTCTTCAGGTCAGACTCTCAGCACACAACTGTGGAAATGAAAATTGCAACAGAAGTTTCATGCAGAACAGTCACTTGACATTCCTTGCTCAAATGCATTTATTCTTTTTCTTTTCTCCCAGTTGTTCAGATTAAGAAGTTATCTAACTGTGTTGTGGGCTATATTGATTTAAATTTGATGTGGCGGAAAGCAGATTGAGAATACATTTATATATCATTGGCAGCTCTTTCATATTACAGTACATATGATTTCATAAACCATATCAACCAGCTGCTTTACCAATTGCATACTCAATTTTTTTTCTCAAAATTATAGATCAAACGTTTGCATATAAGGGACGTAGCTATCATGTTAGTAATATCTCTAAATATATAAACCTTGCCCCCCAAATTACCCAGTAACCCTTGTAGAAGGTACTGTATGAACAAATGTTTAATCATATAAATAGAATGTAAATGTATCACTGAACAATGTTTTTAGTGTATCAAACATACTGTGTTTTATCATTCATTTCACTGTGATGTTATTATGGTGTGCTTAACAGGGAACATGGTTAGTGAAAGCAAGATAAACCTGGATATTACTGTAGTTCCACACATTTTTAGTTTATTCTTTTAAAACATGAATATTTGATCCATTTGAATTTCCTGTGACAAAATATGCAATTTGGCTCCATATGTGTATGGGTATAGAGAACTTATTGCACAATATGCATACAGGGTAACTCACCACATAAGGATACTTTTTGTCCTTGCAGATATATCCAGGTTTGACAGTAATTGTGTTTACATTTTATGGTGCCTCGTATTGATAAAATGTTATTTCCCTATATTAAAAAGATAAAGCCATAAACCATTGTGTGGTTTTTATTTCATGCTGTATGATCTACCTTGTCACTGTGACTTCAAGAAAGTTGTTGTGTAATACAAGAAAAACACATTTAATCTGGAAAGTGCTTTTAACAAATATTTTTGGTGACCAACATTTTGCAATCTTAAACCAGTTTATAATAATTCCATCAATTAAGTTGGATAAATAATGTTTCTGAAAATGTTGCACTTCAGTTCTTTCAGTCTTGATTGGTATTACTATGTGGAAACTCTTAAAACAAATGCTTATATTTGAGTTCAATGATACTGAGCTGAGAAATGCATGCAAAACAAGACAAAAGATGTTATGTCTCTTAAGATATCAGATTTGCTTATCTGACAAATTTTTGTTTGTACAGAAGTCCATCAGATGACGAGTACAGGATGTTGCAGAGTGGTAGATTGTACTCTGCTTGAATTCTTAATTGAAGTTTCAGGCATCTTCAGCCACATCCATTTCCTATAGTATGTCCCCCACAGTTATATCTCTAGATCATACCTCAATTTTAACTGTGTCTAGGTGGTATTTTGGCTCATTACCTAGATTTACCTTTTCTGTTCGAGTGTGCCATACAAGAACCTAAAAAACAGAAGGTTAATTAGTGCAGTATTCGGTAATCTACAAAGATTAGCTATAAGTATTCTGCAATGATAGTGGAATTGGTACCTTTGTGCAATTGTTTGCTTTTGGTTCCAGCTCCTCCACGGTTGTTATCTGTTTCAGAAAATCAGATTCTTGCATTCCTGGTTGAGACCCACGGCGTTTGAATACAGCTTTAGGGTTTGACAGAATCACCTGAAGGCTCACAGCAAATCCTTTAAGACAAGTTTTTAAAATAAGAAGTCAAAAGTTTTAAATTTTTCACGTGGATATCATTTAAATCTGAAAATGGTTAGGAACTTGCATATTTGTTACTTTATATTCCTATGTATTATTTGGGTAGACTTTTACGTACTGTACAATTGTAGAGTAAAACCTATTGATGAAATTGATTTCTTTTTGCTGTGAAATTGTTTCACTTAATTTCTGCACATTTATACCTACTGCCTATTGTGCAACAAAATCAGTTTTGTTTTTATATTTTCTTTTAGCTGATTAACTGTGCTGTCTCAAAAATCAATGCTTTCTCTTACTTTTCATTATCTTGGTAAATATAAACCAATACAAATGTTATGAATTCACATGTGCTAGTATAAACACTTCCAGCTCAAACATGAAGGTAAGTTAAAACAGGAAGACTAAGCCAAGCAGCTCAGTGTCTTCTCTGAAATAGCTTTTTTAGTTACTGAAGTTTAGGATTTCAAACTGAACTCTGTTGTTGCTGGAAGGCAAGTAAATTTAGATTGATTTTGGCATTATAATTTATATCGTTTGTATTAATAGTTTGGTGTACAAAAAAAATACATGTTTTATTAAAGAAGTATCCACAGATCTCCAGATTGTAGTCACCTAACCTAACACAAGCCAACTTGACAAGTTTTAGGACTAAGCAGTCTGACATGTATGCTTATAATATGAGCTGGCCAGTTTTTGAAAAACATTCAACACAAGGGCAACACACCTACTGGAAAAAGAAATTACAGATGCTCATTCTAAGGCACGTATTAACAGACCTGTTACATTCACCAATAAAATGCTCCTCAAGGGCAGTTTGGAATGGTGTCCATTGTATTTTTCTCAAAGGAGTCACAACATAATTTTGAAATCTGTTCTGGAATACTGGCGAGAGCTATTTAATGCTGCAAAGAGTCTGAAATGTAACTTTATTGGCATATATATCAGTCCCATTTTCTACTACAATAATCCTGCAGGGATACTTTCTCTGAAATGATCATATCTGAAGGAACTGTAGTATCTTATCAGGTCCCTTTAGTGCAGCATCCTTTTTAGATATGAAAGTGCAACTGAATAAAAAGGAAATATTTTCATGCATCACATGCAAAACAGCTTTTAAGTGCTGTTGTTGCCGTCTTGCAAGTACTTGAGTTAGACCTGAAAATAGATGGTCTCCACTTTAGCAATCAAGTTAGGTACCAACAGGGGAGATCTAAAAATAGTACAGCTTGTAAAGCCATTCTGAAACTGATTCAGGTAAAACAGTTTATATTTTCTGAACACCTTGATTAGTTCTGGGGACAAATTTTTAGGCAGTTTATCATTTTAATCTTTTCCATATGCATCTGTCCTTCCCCCACACTTATTCATGCTCATTTTACCTAGGTTACAGAGGTGCATATACAAAGGATCCTCTCTCTCTCAATAGGGAAAGCCTTAATTTCCTCACTGCCTGAAGTGTTAGATGATCAGAAATGATTCTGAAGTTTGAGTCATTAGTTCATAGGCAATTGCTTTTTGCTGTATGTCAAAGCAGTCATCTTAGCTTAAATATCTCACCAGAAACCTACCAACCACAATTCTGCTTTGAGGCTGTAGCCAGACCTTAGTCTGGGAGAGGCTAGAGGGGACAGGAAGTAAAGCGGAGGATGTAAATCAAACTCCAGTGTATCTGTGGGGACATCTGACCCTACCCAACAAGAGACGTACGGCTGACCATGCAAGAACACATGGAAACATTACAGGCTGCAGTGGCAAAAGATCTGCCCTGCTTGGTCATACTTGGGCATGAATGGAAGTTCTTCAAAGAAGTGGTCAAAGAGTGGCAGGGCACCTCATTGGAGAAAGTGGAGCTGGAAGACCCGAGAAGGCAGGAGACAGCTGCAGTGGCCAAGAGGGAGCCTTGGGAAGTAATGGGATCAAAGGAAGATGAAGAAAGACCCTCCCCATTAGTGAAGGATATGTCACCTGGGGCCATAGGGGCTTGCCACTGCCCGTCAACCTAGACCTACTTTCCAATGAGGGGGACTTTTGTGGAAGAACAAAGAAACAACCCCACACTGAGCAAGGTTTATGAGCAGTTTGCCTGTGCGGACAGCAAACTACTGGATCCCCAGCAGTTGAAACAGTGGCCCCATTTTGAACAAATAGGCAAGAGAGCATACCAGGCGATGAAGGATCCTAGAATGGGAGAGGTATGAATGCAACGCCTAATATTGAGGAAGTTTCAAAGGAGGGTACTACAGTTGTCCCATACAGCCCCATATGGGCGTCACTTAGGAAGAGAGAAGATGTTTGACAGGTGACCCTGAGATTCTACTGGCCGGGCATCCACCTGGATGTGGGATACTATTGTGCCTTATTCGAATGCCAGTAGAAGGGCCCAAAGATGGTCTCCCAGCTAACACTACCCATTGTGAGAGTGCCCTTCAAACAAATAGGCATAAACATGGTGAGCCTGTTAGACATGTCTGCAGCAGGGCACAAATGCATACTTGTATTGATAAAGTAATGCACATTGGAAAACATAATCCCAACTATACATATAAAATGATGGGATCTAAATTAGCTGTTACCACTCATGAAAGAGATTCTCCGAAAACATCCACTGGTGGTGTGGCAGTTAAAAAAAATCTAACAACGTTGTGAATCACTAAGAAAGGGATAGATAAAGACATCATATTATCTCTATATAAATCCATGGTGTGCCCACATCTTGACTACTGCATGCAGATGTTTGCCTCATCTCAAAAAAGATATATTGGAATTGGAAAAGGTTCAAAAAAGGGCAACAAAATTGATTAAGGGTATGGAACAGCTGCCGTGTGAGAAGAGATTAATAAAATTGGGACTTTACAGCTTGGAAAAGAGATGACTAAGAGAGAGGATATGACAGAGATCTATAAAATCATGACTGGTGTGGAGAAAGTAAAAAAGGAAGTGTTATTTACTCCTCCTAACACAAGAACGAGGGGTCACCAAATGAAATCAATAGGCAGCAGATTTAAAACAAAAGGAAGTATTTCTTCACACAACACACAGTCAACCTGTGGAACTCTTTGCCAGGGCATGTTGTGAAAGCCAAGACTATAATAGGGTTCAAAAAAGAACTAGATAAGTTCATGGAGAATAGGTCCATCAATGGCTATTAGCCAGGATGGGCAGGGATAGTGTTCCTAGTTTCTATTTGCCAGAAGTTGGGAATGGGTAACAGGATGGATGGATCACTTGATGATTAACTGTTCTGTTCATTCCCTCTGGGGCACCTGGCATTGGCCACTGTCAGAAGACAGTATACTGGGCTAGATGTACCTTTGGTCTGACCCAGTATGGCCATTCTTAATATGAGAATGCAGCCTCCTGGGCCACAGTAAAGGGGACTCCTGCTACCTCAGTCCAGCAGCCGGGAGGGGGAGGAAGGAGAAGAGAGAGCACAGTGTCCTGCAGCATAAGGCAGCGGCCTCAAAACTGGATTCTATTTCCCTACCCATACACTTCCTCTGTCACTGAAAGTGCTTGTCTGAAAAACATTAGAATTTTTCTTCAAGGTTACCTTTGCCATCAAGTGTTAACTTGGTTCCCTTTTCTGCTAAACATATTTTTGGCTTCTCAACTCAGTCTTAATTGTATAGACAATCTGAGAGCTTCTCTACATGATACTTTAGTCTACATAAGTGTGTCACTCACTAACTGGCCCATATGGACCCTTCTAATGTGCACTAAACATTTTCTTATGCATCTTAACATAGTGCTGTTTGAAACAGAGCTACATTCACACACACTAAGGAACTTTTAGTAAACACCATCAGGCCAGTTAGCACACACAACATGCTCATGTGCACTGAAATTTACAGCCCTGTAATGTGGACTAAAGCGCCATCTAGACAAGGCCTGAGTAGGCAAACTCATTTTTTCCCTTCATTTGTCTTTAATTCTGTAAGAACAGAAACCAAATGGCTCGGTAGCTGAGAAAGACTGAGGCCTTACTGGTGAAAAGGACTTCACCAAGGAAGGAGGCCTATTGTCATAAATGGAGACATTCACTCTTCCTGAATATTGAAAGAAAAATTGTATATATGTGCACACATGCACACGCCCTCGTTGATGCAAGAACATGCTATGGTTATTGTCTAGTTAATACATTTCTAACAATTTGCCCAGCCACTGCTTCTTTTCTGTGGGAAGTTATAAAGAAAATGTATTTCTGCACAGCATTTGCTGCTTAGATTTATCTGTGAATACACATAAATCCCTTCATTTAAAGCAAGCAGTTGTGAATGTTAGCTCCTTAGTGGCAGTGGCTACACTGCTGGTCGTGGTCCCAGATGAGAAAATTAACCCTTGACTGACCTCATTCTTTCTGAGTAGCTTTCAAGGAACAAGCACGGCAAAAAGCTTATCAGCTCTAAAGTAACTTGCATGTACTCTCTTTATCTACGGGCAGTATCCAAACCTCAGATTCTCTGATTTCCAAAGCCAGACTTACCCAAGCCTAGGAAATAAGGCAACATACACTAATAGATTTGAAAGTATGTTGGGAGTAAAAACCTGAATGTTGCCTGTGGGCTTCACCCTAGCCCTTATCTCCCTGCAAAAAAATCCCATGTCATTCCACAGCAGTATATTTTCTTTTAAAGCGTAAATTAGAGTTTTTAAAAAATAAATCTGGCGCTGAAAACATTCTTCCCTTGCTTAGCCTCTAAGTGAAATATATGAAAACATTTGAGAAATGTCCCAGAACTGTTCTATGGTGGGAATGCCCATCACACTACAGCTCACTCCACCCACGTTTGGATACAACAGCAGCCTCAGGTCCGTCCAGCTTTGGAGATTCGCAAGGCAAGCACTTAAATTCACTACATACTGCAGAGGGTACTGTCATGGCAGCACTACTAAAGCAAACATAGTATGTTGGTAACAGGGTTTTGTAATGCTACTTAAATTAGAGGGCAGTCTCTCTCCATTTTTTTATCCAAGGATGTACATTTTCTGTGTTATATACTGACATTGAGTTTTGTTAAGCAAACATCTAAAGCTATCCTAAAATTAATCCAGGTGTTACTTTGATCATGTTCTTCCCTTTTACTCTGTTGCCCTCTTACTTGTTTGCTGGAAACGGAAGTTCTTCGGGTGGTTCCAGCCATGAATTCCACGCTGGTGTGTGTGCACCAATGCCGGAGAATATTGCCAGCAGTGCCTGTCAGGGCAGTGCTTGTTCTTGGACAGCTCCATTCTTTCCTTGTTAGGTAATTCCACAGGGTTGTGTTGGGTAGTTACTTTTCATTCCTAGGAATTCTGCTGTGTGGAGTTTCACAGGATTTCATATTGCCTCCCTCCTCTTCAATGTTGATATCCAGCTCTTTCCCCATCAGCCCAGCCAGTACTGATGAACACCTAGGCCATGCATGATAGCTAGCGATCTGAAGGTCTATCGGGATAAGACTGAAGTTATATGGTTAAGCAGTTAGATACAGCAAGGATTATACCTGCCCTGCTCTTTCCACTACTTGCTCACATTCTAGGAGTTGTGTTAGATCCCCAGCAGCTCTTAAAATGATCATATGGCAGCAGCCTCCATGAACATTTTCCCCATCCTTGTCTAGCCAGGAGATTGACTGATTTTCTTGGTTGAAGACATTGCTAATGGGATCCATGCTTTTGTCACAGGGCCGGCTTTAGTAAGTGCGGGACCCGATTCCTGGGGCTGCACTTTTGATTGCCAGCGGGGCGGAGGGGTGGCGCAGGGCTTGCGGCGGTCGGGCTGGGGTCGCGGGGCTGCCGCAGTTCGTTTGGGAGAGCGGGGCTGCTGTGGTCCGGCTGGAGGTCCAGACGGGGCTATGGGGCTTGCCGCGCTCCAGCCGGCGCTCTGGCCAGGGGAGCGGGGCCCCCGAAGACGACCACCGCCGGGGGTGAGTGTGCAGGGCCCGATTCCTGGGAATCGGGCAAATCAGCCTAAAGCCAGCCCTGCTTTGTCACCTCAACATTAGACTATTCCATACACTCCTGATGGGGCTGCACCTAAGTCAGCCTGGAAACCAAAAGTCGTACAGAAAGCAGTGGCCTGTTTATTATACCTTAAGTATCTAACACCAGAGTTCTGTGATCTGCACTTGCTATCCCTTGGTTTCCAGTTGGTATTGATTTTTACCTGTGAAAAGCACTCAGTGACTTGGAAAACTGCCTACTTCAGAGACCACCCTTTTCCCTGTACCAAACTGCTTCAAGTGGAGGGGCTTGATCTGGAGTGCTAACCATTTAAAAGGGAGGAACCCCTGCTGGTAGGACATTGACCATGAGGAAGGCTTACTAATTCCTTGAACTGTTCTATTGACCTTCAGAGCACATTGCCTATGTTTTTTTTTTTTAAAAAAACAAACAGGCTTTTGTGAAGGAAGTGTCACAATGAATGCTGTTTGTGAGAGAGAGTGTTTTTGTTTCGGTTTGTTATCAACTGTGGAAAGTTATTTTGGGGGTGGGTTTTTACTTTCAAAGTTGTCCTTTAACTTTGGCAAGGGCTCTTTCAGACTCGGGCCAAGGATAATATAGGTTGCAGGGCCCTACTCCAAAGCAGTGGTCGCTAAAACAAAAGTCTGTCGTCCTCTTCCTCAGTAGAATCATCAGAACCTTCATACATCACAGATCTCACAATAAAGCAAAGCCTAAGAAATGCTGGCTCTTCAAGCCTCAGGAGACTCCAGCAAAATTGAAGGTCTGTCGCACAATGGATAGAGAGCATTGGACCTCAGATTTATAGTCTATCCAGTGATTCTTATGGTCTACATACAGGTGAGTGGATTCATCTTAATGCAACTACAACTACATCAATGCTAATGTCCCCCCGAGAATTCATCTGCTTTCCTTGAGCCAGCCTGGCATTAGAAGACTATCATCTAACTTATTCCCAAGGAAAGTCAAAAACTCTTGAGCTGGAAACAAACTAAAACAAATCACTAGCTACGTTGTTTATCCTAGATGCTTTATATTCCTCAGCTAGGTCTACTGACAGTAATATAAGCCTATGGGGTTTTGTTCCTGGAACACACATCCAAGCAGCTCCTGGCAGCAGCACAATACGCTTCAAAACTTTTTGAAGACGCCTATAGACAAAAGTAGTGATTGAGTCTTTGGGTAAATGGCCATATAAAAGGGAATATAAACCATAACAAACAAGTATTTTAGTGCATAGGCAGAAAGGGATTCATATCTGCTCCTATTTAGAGAACCTCCTAGTCCAGGACCCATCCACAGAAATGGTTCTTGGGGGTACCCTACAGCCAGCATAAGTACTAGAGGAATCTGGCTTCGTGATAAACTGACCCAGTTCATTGTTTAAAAGAAAACAATTATTCATCTGGGATGCAGAGAAATATACAATGTAAGTCCTCTCAAAGCAGTGAAAACAGCAGTTAAAGGCATAAGGCAGACTCAATGTTCCTCTGAATCCACAATCCAATTCCTCCTAAGTATATATTGGTGATGAGTGCCTCCTGTATAAAGATCAGAGGGGTAGCCGTGTTAGTCTGAATCTGTAAAAAGCAACAGAGGGTCCTGTGGCACCTTTGAGAGTAACAGAAGTATTGGGAGCATAAGCTTTCGTGGGTAAGAACCTCACTTCTTCAGAAGCAAGTAGTGAGGTTCTTACCCACGGAAGCTTATGCTCCCAATACTTCTGTTAGTCTCAAAGGTGCCACAGGACCCTCTGTTCCTGTATAAATGTACTACAGTGGCCCAAATTCAACATGATGCCACTCTAGAGCTTTTCTTCTATATCCCCTGCACTTATTATGATCATCAACCAAAATCAAGATTCTTTGAAGGTTTTTAAAGTCAGGCTTGACAAAGCCCTAGCTGGGATGATTTAGTTGGGGATTGATCCTGCTTTGAGCAGCGGGTTGGACTAGGTGACCTTCTGGGGTCCCTTCCAACCCTGATATTCTATGATTCTATGATACACATCTTTTCAATAATGTATGAAGAGAGACAGATTTCAGAAAGGTCTTCATATTTATGAATCAGAAAGATTATAGGAGCAAGAGGGGTGATGATCCCACTCAAACAAGGATCTTAGTCAGTGGTTCTTAGCTCGTGGCCCAATCAGCACATGACTGCAGCCCATTTTACATCCTCAGGGACATAAAAGGTAATATTGAATGCAGCCCACAATGGCAGATAGACCAGTGGTTCTCAACCTAAGTAATACTGCAAAACTTCAAAGGATATTGACTGCAATTGGGGGTGGGGGGGCGGGAAGAGAGCGTAAATGCTAGCCTGGAAATTAAAAGATAAGGTTACACTTAAAACCTCAAATTTTGTTTCTGTATCAATCACTGTGAGGCTGGCACACCAGATGCCAGCTCTTGCCAAGCCTTTAAGCCTCAGCCAAGAACTAACTAATTCATTGCTGGACACCAGTCTGTTTCACTTGTGTGTTTGTATTGGACTTATAACAATGTGTTTAGACATTATGAAATGTTTAATTGCTGCCTGCAGTAATCTCACTTATACTATATCACATAATATAAGGTAATATTTAAGTTTTTGCTTTATGACTGTAAAAATGTTTACTCTGAAACTGTGAGCCCAGTCAGGAGGGATTGTCTCCTAACCATCAAGAAGACCTAGCAAAACTAAATGTGTCATTGTGGGACATCACAATACAAAGACTTTAATTGCCCCTTCACACCAATGAAGAGGCTAAAAGGGCTCATCTCATCAGCTTGAATTCTGGAAGAAAGAAATAAAAATAGCTGACGAATTTTTTTCATCTCTTTTGTCATTTGGACTCTGAGGGGCTGGAGCTATGAAACAGAAGCAGAGATCCGCAGTGTCAACCTGGGTTAGCCCTAAAAGATATTCAAAGATGACAGATTACTACAACTCTGTCACCTTTTAAAACCATGGACTTTAACTCATTTGTGTACATATGCTTGTCTGCTCTAATCTTGTAATAACTCTCTTTTCTGAGTTAATAAATCTTCAGTTAGTTTATTATAGGATTGGCTGCAGGCATTGTCTTTGGTGTGAGATCTAAGATACAAATTGACCTGGGTAAGTGAGTAGTCTCTTGAGACTGGGATCAACGTGAGAATTTTGTGATCTTTGGTATAATATAGCAACCAACTATCATTAAGTCCAGCTTCCCTGGGTGCCAAGATAGACGGGAATGCCCAAGGGAACTGTCCATGACTCCATGGTAAGACTGTTATAGTGCTTTAGGAGTTCACACTTGTTACTGGGTTGGTGAAATCTAATTATAGAACATACAGCCTTTTTGGGGTTTGTGCTCTGCTTCTTGATAGTCTTGAGGTTAGCACTCACAGTCGTGAGCCACTCCAGACAGCATAACAATCACCACTCTCAGAACTAGCCAAAACTAGTGGATAGACTTCTCTCCAAATTTTGCACATCTTTATTGCAGCAGGTTTCAGAGTGGTAGCCGTGTTAGTCTGTATCAGCAAAAACAACGAGGAGTCCTTGTGGCACCTTTGTGACAAATTTATTTGGGCATAAGCTTTGGTGGGCTAAAACCCACGTCATCAGATACATGGAGTGAAAAATACACTAAGCAGATGGGTCACTACAAAAAGTAATTTTCCCTCTGCTGATACTCACACCTTCTTGTCAACTATTGGAAATGGGTGACATCCACCTTGATTGCATTGGCCTCATTAGCACTACAAAAGTAATTTTCCCTCCCTTGGTATTCACCCCTTCTTGCCAACTCTTGAGAATAGGCCACTGCCACCTTAATTGACTTGGCTCGTTAGCACTGACCCCCCACTTGGTAAGGCAACTCCTATCTTTTCATGTGCTATAATATATATTCTACTTACTGTATTTTTCACTCCATGCATCTGATGAAGTGGGTTTAAGCCCATGTTATGCCCAAATAAATTGGTTAGTCTTGTAAGGTGCCACCAAGGACTCCTTGCTGTTTTTATTGCTTTAGTAACTCATTACACTGATAAGTGATTTTGCTGGACTATTTTACTCTTATCACCAGAGAGATGTACAGCACTGTGTTGAACCCGTAAACCATGTTGAATCCGTGTTGAACCCATAAACCAAAATATTCCTAGCTTAGCAGTGCTACAGCAAACTGCTACTGCCTTCTTTACAACAATAAGCAAGTACTGGAAAATGCAGACTTTTTCCCATCTCGTCACTAAAAATGATCACCTTCAGGATAATCATTATAAACATTTTCACAGAAGTATGTAGGATATTTAATTTAAATTTGTTGTCATACCGTGTTCTACCATAGGGCTACGAACCTCCTAGGACTGGACAAAAAAAAAACTTCGGTATCTTATATCTGAGGGTAACCGTACTTAGATGTAGGCAAACTACACAAATAAAGAGGAATAATTGGATTCATGTTTGCAGCCACATATTAAAGATTTCTTAAAGCTTTTATAACTCTTTCCAGATTACATCCACAGTGCAAAAGGTTGGTGCAAAAAGGGGCAAAATTCTACTTTCATAGGTGACATTTTATATCAATAAAATAGTTACTTAAAAAGTAACAAATACATTCCATAAATATTCAATACAGTAATGGACTAAAATATATTTTATATATATACACACACACACACAGAGTAATATCACCAAGTACTTGGCACACCTTGAGTAATAAAATATCTATTAGACCAAGAGGTTGACAATGCTCAAGAATTCCATTTTGTCTTATAAAAATGTAATCCATACGAAAGAACTCCATCAGAATTTCCTTTTTATCAATCAAATCTCACTTAAATTATACCTGGTTATTAAGGTTAAAAAAAAAAAAGCCCTCCAACATTAAAATTAAAACCCTCTTAATAAGATAAGTAAATGCAAACTTACTACTCTCTTGATCAGAGTTTTAATACAAAGAAACCAATAAAGAACTACGTCGAAACTGCTTTCTACATTTGTCAGATTATTTAGAGAAAATCCTACAAAATTAACTGTTACTATTTTCAGGGTCATACAGTGTCAATTCAAATGATCAGTAGAAAACTAAGTCAAACTTGCTTTTTATATTAATCAAATGTGAATTAAATTGGACCTGGTTATTCAACAGAAAAGCATATGTAATTAATCCCTGTAAAAGTAAATGCAGATATACTATTTTTGAGAACAGTTTCAATTTAAAAAAAAACCTTTTTAAATTATTCAAATTTCATTTAAATCAAATAACTGAGGCTCATGTGAATCATCTAAATTTTTCATCTGCAGGTTCACTCCACCTTTTTTCATTTTGACTATTCAAAAATTAAACTACTTAGCCATAATAACAGATACTACATGAGAGTATGCACCCAATCAAGCTTCTATTGAAAGAAATTTGAAAGCTCCCACTAGTGTCATTGGGAGCAGGATCAAACCCCAGAGGCTGATAAGAAAAAAGACAGCAAATCTTAGCACAGAAAATTCTTTTAACAGCACAAACATTTTTTCCCTTTAGCCAGTTAGCTCTAAATATGTATAAACTTGTTTGTCATTATAAAAGTTTTCTTATTTTTCATCTCCAAACCACTGACAACGTTCTCTGATATGAATAAGATCCAAAGGTTACAATAAGGCAGCATTCAAGTCAGCAGAGTTTAGCTAGATGATTCTGAAAATTGTTTACATTTCAGGCCAAGTCCACACTACAAACTTGTATAAGCATAGCTATGTCGCTCAGGGGTCTGACAAATCTACACTCCTGAACAACTAAGTTACACTGACTAACTCCTGGTATAGACAGCACTATTTTGATGGGGGAGGGCGGAGAGGGGCTTCTCCTGTTGACATAGCTACTGCCTCTCATGGAGGTGGATTAACTATGCCAGTGGAAGAAGCTCTCCCATCAGCATAGGTAGCGTCGCCACTAAAGCGCTGTAGCTGCGCTCCTGCAGTGTCTGTCTTGTAGACCTACCCTTAGTCCGGGATCAAAGTTAGCCACAGATCTAGAATTTAAAAATACAGAGAGAGATTCCTGAATTAATTTCTATGTACTCTGGAAATCCAAGAGCCTAAAGTGGTGGTGGTTTGTGTTGGAAAACTGCTGTTTTAAAAAGTCATTTTTAACATGAACTGAAAAAAATATTATCAAATTATATTTATAAATTCACATTTCCACACCAGTATAATAACTCTTATTCATATCTCATACATATCTGTGTGAGATATCCTTTATAAGAACCCTGCTAACGATGTTGGTGCTTTTAGCATGTATATTTTCTTTCAATGTATTCAAAGACTGAGCCAAGACAGGAAGAAGGTGGTTTTAGAAATCCAATCCTCAGGTAGCACTGTGTGACACAGAGGCTCCTTGGCAGAGTCCCATTCTTTGTGAAAGAGCTCTCACCTCAGACCTAACGAACTCATCACATCAAAGATGTCTTGCAGGATGTTTATCCATAAGAGTAACATGTATGCTTGTAACTGGTCAAGATTAATAATCTTTGTGACATGTATGTACAGTAATCTTTAAGGCAGAATGCATTTATACAGAAAGTATGCTTTATGGACTTGAAGTGAAAATTAGTCAGCAGGGGATAACGAGCGTCAATGGTGGCCCATTCAAGCAGGAGGGAGTTGTCCATCCCATCATGGTTAGCCAATGATATAATGCAAAGCACAATTGTCTAGCTTTGCTCCATCCCAAGACTTTCAAGGGCAAAACATCAGAGACAACTGCAAACAATCTAAACCACTTGGAGGTAGAAAAGAAAAGAAAAGAAAAATACGAACATTTCAACAGACTGAGAATCACCCTGTCTAGGAACAAAGACAAAAGCTTGTTTCAGTAGAACACAGGCTGGGGAAAGGCACTAGCTCTCCATTCACTGAGGAGTGATCTCATGAAAAAATGGATGCTGAGTCCTGTGATTCCAGCTAGCTCTGCAACAGACTGAACTTGGGAGGGGGAGGGGAGGTACCCTACTTTATTAGATAGGAAAGGTAACTATTAATAAGTATAGACCCAATTTTGCATTTTATATTGTAACCCTTTGTTTCCACCACACTCTCGTTTCTAGTAGAATCTCTATTCTTTCTTAAATAAGCTGTCTTTTGTTTTATTACAAGTGCTGTGTGTTATACAGGAGCAGGGATTTAAGGTAAAACTGGGGTGACATGGCATATTTGGGAGCGGAGGATCTGGAATTTCTGTGAGTAACCAATGTTAGAGGCTGGTTATCACAGGGAACACTTCAGAGGTATTCAGACTGGGGTGCACCTCTTGTTAACCTATGGGGCAAAGACAGGGCTGGCATAGCCCAGAGGAGAGTGCTTAAGTGGCTAATGGGCTGGTGGTGGTAAGGAGCTGACACCTAGCCACCTTGGGTAAGACTCCCTCTCGCTGGAGTCAGGGGGGTAACTCACAGTCCTGGGTACCCCAAGAACACTATGCCAAGCCAAAAGGATTGCTGGGAAACCCAAGCAACACCCCCCTTGTCCCTGGCTGTGCCGCCCTACAGAAGGGTCCAGAAGAGGAGGTGACAGAACTGTCATGGTGGCACTATACCAGCCAAGCATTCCCCTATGGAAAGGGAATCCTCCCCTAGCCAGATTCACCAGGAAACAAAGCTGCCCTAGCACACCAAGGAATCTCACTATGTATAACTAATTTGGTAATTTTGAACTGAACTGGTCAATGATGTTTCCTAATCCTAATGACTGAACTGCTAAAGAAATAAACTTTAAGAAGTCTCTGATGGCCCCATAGCATTGTATGACTGGGGGAAAACACATTTCTTAATTGAAACTGCCTTCAGTACAGTCATGGCTAATGGTAGTGAGGAATGAGAAAGAAGGCAGCCTCTCCTTGTCATAGCTTTTGTATGTGTTGGAGAAGACACTGTTACAAATTTCTCTATTGCCCCCTTTGTTCTTTTGTCTTTTCTTTGAAGATGTATTTCCTTTGCATTTTTTAATATATCTCCAAAATATTATGAAGTTAATAGAAAGATCTTGTGGATAAGGGAGAAGCTGTGGATGTGGTATACCTAGACTTTAGCAAGGCATTTGATACGGTCTCGCATGATATTCTTATTGATAAACTAGGCAAATACAATTTATATGGGGCTACTATAAGGGGGGTGCATAACTGGCTGGATAACCATACTCAGAGAGGAGTTGTTAATAGTTCCCAATCCTGCTGGAAAGGCATAATGAGGGGGGTCTGTTTTGGGACCGGCTCTGTTCAATATCTTCATTAACGACTTAGATACTGGCATAGAAAGTACGCTTATTAAGTTTGCAGATGATACCAAACTGGGAGGGCTTGCAACTGCTTTGGAGGACAGGGTCATAATTCAAAATGATCTGACAAATTGGAGAAATGGTCTGAGGTAAACAGGATGAAGTTTAACAAAGACAAATGCAAGGTGCTCCACTTAGGAAGGAAAAATCCGTTTCACACATACAGAATGGGAAGAGACTGTCTAGGAAGGAGTACTAAAGGGATCTAAGGGTTATAGTGGACCACAAGCTAAATATGAGTCAACAGTGTAATGCTGCTGCAAAAAAAGCAAACATGATTCTGGGATGTATTAACAGGTGTGTTGTGAGCAAGACACGAGAAGTCATTCTTCTGCTCTACTCTGTGCTGGTTAGGCCTCAACTGGAGTATTGTGTCCAGTTCTGGGCACTGCATTTCAAGAAAGACGTGGAGAAATTGGAAAGGGTCCAGAAAAGAGCAACAAGAATGATTAAAGGTCTTGAGAATATGACTTATGAAGAAAGGCTGAAAGAATTGGGTTTGTTTAGTTTGGAAAAGAGGAGCGGGGACATGATAGCAGTTTTCAGGTATCTAAAAAGGTGTCATAAGGAGGAGTGAGAAAACTTGTTCACCTTCGCCTCTAAGGATAGAACAAGAAGCAATGGGCTTAAACTGCAGCAAGGGAGGTTTAGGTTGGACATTAGGAAATAGTTCCTAACTATCAGAGTGGTTAAACACTGGAATAAATTGCCTAGAGAGGTTGTGGAATCTCCATCTCTGCAGATATTTAAGAGTAGGTTAGATAAATGTCTATTAGGGATGGTCTAGACAGTATCTGGTCCTGCCATGAGGGCAGGGGACTGGACTCTATGACCTCTCGAGATCCCTTCCGGTCCTAGAATCTATGAATCTATGAAAATATTCAAGGATAGCTAAACGGTTGACTTTCCTGCTCTCTTGAAGTCTGAGCAACATGAAAAAGTATAGAGGGATTTTAGACTCTGCCTGAAGGGTGCACGGGTTGGATGGGATGGGATAACACCAGCCATGAGTTGCAGCCATTTCCATATTTAATATATAATTTTAAGTGTAACCTTACGTTTGAATTTCTAGCCTTTCCAAAATTTCTGATTTTAAAAAGAAAATCTGTTTCCAGAAGCAATAGATATTTACAACCTTAACTCATGCTTAAACAAGATTCTGTCTGTGAATAATTTTTAAACCCCTAAAAGGTGTGGGACTGAGCTAGTTGAGAGACAGACATCTCTCCACTACGTCACTCTGATCCAGGCCTGGAAGTCCGCGTTCAAGGAGTGGTGAAAGGGGTGGGCTCTTGCCTACTGAATGTGTTCCCTTTCATGGTCCACATGAACCCACGTTGGGTAATTTCAGGATGTGGATGCAGGACTTTTGCTTGGTTAGTTTTTTTAACAAGACCTTTTATTTGCTTTCTTTATTAGTTCCCCCTAAGTCTCTTCAAATCAAAGCACTGACTTTAATGTTGCACAGTGCAAATTCTATTTTCATTCTGGCTTTTATAAGAAATAAAAGGCACTGCCTGAGTTAGAGAGAGTAAATTTCTAAATTAAATAAATACAGATCTTCTGCTTACTGATTGCAGAGGATAACTATCCTATAATACTTGATGCCAAACAAGGTAGGCAAAGCTTACCCTAGGAGCGTCTGCTGAAAAGTCCTCTGCGTTTGGTGCCATACTATGCTGTACCTCTATTTTAGTTACATATGAAAACTTGAAAGGCAGCTTTACTTTTCTTACATCAGATATTACCCACATTAGGTAGGGGTCAGTGACAGTAGCAAACATTTCCAATGGTGGGTCTTGTTTTTCTAGAAGCTGGTTAATGTGCTCAAAACTGCAACCTTAGCCAACCTTCTCTACCAGGATCACCAGGCTTTAACATGAAAAGCAGGAATTCTTGTTGTGCAGTGGGGCAGGTGTGTGCCAAAAAGTTTCAATGGGTAGAGAGAGAACAGTGCCCACATTCCTTGTTCCCCATTCCTGCCAGCCTCCCCACTTTTTGAATGAGTAACAGGAGTGCAAGTACAGTGGTACCATCCAGTACGCAGTACGGGCAAGAAATTTTTAGCGAGTACAGGATACCGGAAAGACTTGGGGTTAGCCCCCTCCAGAGGAGCAGAACAGGGCTAGGGAGGGCATTCATTCTTTATAGGACTTTAACAGCACAATAAGTACGCTAACAAACTTAAACAAAGGCTTTGTTTAAGTTTGTTAGCATATGTATTGTGCTGTTACATTGGTCACACTGTGGGTTCATATTTAACGTGTGGTCCACTATGACCCCCAGATCCCTTTCCACAGTACTCCTTCCTAGGCAATCATTTTCCAATTTGTATGTGTGCAACTGATTGTTCCTTCCTAAGTGGAGTACTTTGCATTTGTCCTTATTGAATTTCATCCTATTTACTTCAGACCATTTTTCCAGTTTGTCCAGATCATTTTGAATTATAATCCTATCCTCCAAAGCACTTGCAACCCCTCCCAGCCTGATATTGTCCGCAAACTTTATATGCCATTATCTAAAGCACTGGCGAAGATATTGACCAGGACCGGACCCATAATTCATCCCTATGAGACCTCACTCGTTATGCCCTTCCAGCATGACTGTGAGCCGCTGATAACTGTTCCCAGAGAGTAGTTTTCCAACCAGTTTTGCACCCACCTTATAGTAGCTCCATCTAGGTTGTATTTCCTAGTTTATTTATGATAAGATCATTTGAGACAGTATCAAAAGCTTTACTAAAGTCAAGATATACCACGTCTACTGCTTCCCCCCATCCACAAGGCTTGTTACCTTGTCAAAGAAAGCTATCAGGTTGGTTTGACACAATTTGTTCTTGACAAATCCATGCTGACTGTTTCTTACCACCTTCTTATCTTCTTGATGTTTGCAAATTGATTGCTTTATTATTGCTCCATTATCTTTCTGGATACCTAAGTTAACCTGACTGGTCTGTAATTCCCCAGGTTGTCCCTATTTCCCTTTTTATAGATTGGCATGATATTTACCCTTTTCCAGTCTTATGGAATCTCTCCATGCTAGATCACTCAAAAGCAGTACCCCTAGAGGTGGACTCAGAGTTCACGGATGTGCTGATTGCAACACTGCTCTCCTGAAACTGGCATCACTATGGGCCTATTGGGTGATGCCGTAAGTGAGACGCGAAGGTATGAACTGATGACCATGTTACTGCTCTACAGATGTCCTGGACTGGTACCTGTGCGAGGAACACTGCGGCTGAGGCCTGGATTCTCGTGGAATGGGTGGTCACGCTGGCCGGAGGCGGAACCTTTGCCTGCTCAAAGCAAGTTCAGATACAAACAATTATCCAGGACGAGCCCTGAGACTGCTGAGGTGGGCTCCCCACCCCAGACCTGACGCATCCGAGACCAGGGCAACGGATGGTTGAAGGGCAGCGAAGGGTATTCCTACCATTAGTGATCCTGGGTCTCTCCAGCAGGTCAACAAAGCGATGACCGGAGGTGGAATCATGAGTATGGAGTCCAGGCAGTGTCTGCTCGGGGAGTCAACTGACACTAGCCTCATCTGGAGGGGTCTGAGGCATAGCCTTGTGTACTGCACCACATAGGTACATTCCGCTATTTGCCCCAATAGTTTGAGGCAGACCTGAGCGGTTGTTATGGGGTGGTCGTGACCTTGGAGATCAGGTCCAACATAGCTTGGAATCTGGCTTCCAGGAGGTAGGCCTTGGCCTGAGTCACATCGAGTACTGCCCTGATTAACTCTATTTTCTGAACCAGGACCAGGGTTGATTTCTGCTCATTTATCAACAGACCCAGCACCTGGAAGGTGGCTCTTACTGTACTGCTGCTGTGCTGGCCCTGAACCTGCGATCAACCTTTGATCAGCCAGTCGTTGAGGTACAGGTAGAGCTGCATGCCTCAACTTCCAAGGAAGGCTGCTATCACCGCCATATGCTTCGTGAAGACCTGAAGGGCTGCCGACAAGTCAAACTGATAATGGTGTTGACCTACTACGAACCTGAGAAATCCCTTGTGCCCACGGAAGATGGAGATGTGGAAATAAGCATCCTTTAAATAGAGGGTGGCATACTAGTCTTCTGGATTTGGGGAGGGAAAGATGGAGGCCAAGGAGACCATGCACAACCTCAGCTTCTTGAGATATTTGTTGAGGCAACGCACGTCCAGGAAGGGCCGGCTTTAGGCCCAATTCAGCCGATAACGCTGAATCGGACCCCGCGCCTAAGAGGGCCCCGCAACTGTCCACCCCACCACCAGCTCACTTGCCCCTCCTCCCCTCCCCTGAACACTCCGCCCCCTGCTCCTCCCCCTCCTCTGCTTCCCACAAATCAGATGATCGCGGGAAGTCTGAAAACAAGCAGGGGGAGGCAGGCGGCAGCAGGTAAACGGGGGGGGGGGGAGGGGGCGCATGCGAGGAGGGATCCAGGGAGGTGCAGCGCTGGCTAAGCACCCCCGACCCTGGCGGCTCTGGCTCCGGCTCGGCTCCAGCCACGGCGCTGGCTGAGCACCCCCAGCCCGAGTGGCTCCGGCCCGTGCCCCGGGGCGCTGGCCCCGGTTCCAACCGAGCACCCCTATCCCGAGCAGCTCCTGCCCCGGGGTGCCGGCCCCGGTTCTAACCAAGCCCGGTGGCCCAGGTCAAGCACCCCCAACCCCGGCCCAACCGGCTCCGGGCCGGGTTGGCTCGGGCTACAGGGCGCCGCCCCGGTTCTGGCTGAGCATGCCGGCCGAGCACTCCCAGACCCAAGCCCCTCGACACCGGCTGGAGCGCGGCAAGCCCCACCCCCAGGAATCGGGCCCTGCTCTTCCTAAAGCCAGTCCAGGCTGGGCCACAGCCTCCACTCCCCTCTTGACCTTCAGGATTAGGAAATATCAGAAGTAAAACCCCTTCTCTCTCAGGTCAAGGAACTTCCTGTACAGTCCCCACACATAGGAGGATTTGCACCTCCTGGATAAGAAGAGGGATGGGGGGTGGGTGAAAACCGGAGGGTGTAACTGACTGCTGTAGTGCATATAATGGTCCACTGTTGTATCTGACCAGGCTGGGCTGAAGGGTGACAGGCAGTCCATAAACAAAAGTGGGGGATGGATCTGGCGACGAGACTGGTAGACTGTCCTTGGGCATATTTCAAAAGGCCTGTGCGAGCCTGACTGGGATGCAGAAGTAAAAATTAGGGATTGGCATCACTTATAGCCCTTCCCTTTTCTTTTCTAGGGCTCCTGCCTGGGAAATGAGACATGGGAGGATGCTGGGGCCTAAAATGCTTCCTGGAGGCAGGAGGTGTGTAAAGGCCCAAGGAGCAAAGGGGAGTCCTCGAGTCCTTGAAGCTTGGAGTCAGTCTGTACTGAGAACAGGGAGGTAGTCTTCAGGGGGAGGCCCTGAATGGACTGCTGCACTTTGTGAGGGAGGTCCAATGACAAGTCATGAGCAGCGCCTCATGGTGACCGCTGACTCCATAGTCCGGCCTGCTCAGTCAGCCGCATTCAGAGGCGCCTGGAGGGAAGTCTTGGCCACTGCTTTGCCCTCCCCTAGGATGGCTGTGAACTCCTACCTCAATTCCTATGGTAGCAGGTCTCTAAATTTGGACAAGAGTCCCACAGGTTAAAATCATCTCTCTCCAGCAGAGCCTGCTGATTGGAGATATGTAACTGGAGGCTGCCCGTTGAACAAACCTTACATCCAAACAGGTCCAGTCTCTTGGCCTCTTTATTTTTGAGGGTAACGCTCAACTGCCCCATCTATCCTGCTCGTTTGCCGCCAACACCACGGAGGGCAGGGGGTGGAGGTATTCAGACCCACTGGGTAGGACACTATTTCTTCTCTGCCCTTTTTGAAATGGGGGCAGAGAAGGAGAAGTCTGCCATAATGTCCTGACAAGTCTCATCACTGCTTGGTTAACTGGCAGGGCCACTCTGGAGGGAGCTGCTACAGCCACAATGTCAATTAGGTTCCTTGAGCTCTTTGACTTCCAGTCCCAAGTTTGCAGGACTTTTCAGGAGCTCTTGGTAGGCCCTGCAGTGGGAACAGATCACTAGGACCTGCAACCGTCGCATCCGGGAATGATGATGAGGAGGCTGGTAACAGGGGAGGGTCCGCCTGCTCTTCCTCCACCTCACCCATGGGGGCCATTTCTTAGATGTCAGTACCAATACTGGAGTCAGGGTCTGGTGCCGGATGGGATGAAATGGTGGTTCACCCCTCTGATACTACTGAGTCTGAGCAGTGGGACAGGAGGCCCCAATAACCGAGGAAACCCCCACAGGTTCCAATACTGCTACTGCATTGGCCAGTGGTCCGGTGACCAGGCGCCAGCCAGGGGGCTAGTACCAAAGTCCGGGTTTTAGGCCTGGTACCAGTAGGTCTTAGGTGAAGCGAAGGATTCCCCTTTGGGCTCCAAAATGGATTCTTCTCTTGGAGACCAGGGTGGTGCAGTACCCACTTCTGCCTCCGGGCCGTGCCTGGGAGCTGGAGACCAGTAATAATAATAATAATAATAATTAATTAATAATTACAGTAACAGGCTGTAGACCACTGTATTAGGACCACAGGAGGGTTTGACCCAGGATGGTGTCGCAGTGGTCGGTGTCACAGTGGAGCTCACCATCCCTTGCTCCCTTCTATCCTCTGGCTGGGGAGTCGGCTGGATTGGGAGAGACATTAGGTCCTTTGCCGCCTTGGAAAGCCTCCAGGATCAAACGAGTCCACAGGTGCATGGCCCCACTGCTGCTCCCAATGTTGTATCTGACCAGGCTGGGCTGAAGAGTGACAGGCAGTCCAGAAATAAAAGGGGGGATGGATCTGGCGCCAGTACCAGATTTGGCGCTTTAGGTGTAGTCACCGGAGTCACCAGTGGCTCTGTGAGGACAAGTGGCCTGGCGCAGGTCTCACTGCACTGGTCACTTCCTGCTTGTCCCTCTTCGGCGCTGCAAAGTGCCCTCTCTCGGTGCACTGTTTCTTATGCTGCTGCTTCAGCATCAAGGATAGAGAAGGGTGCCAGTGGAGCACTTCGCATGGAAGCCTAAATGTTTGGCACCAATTCAGAGTGGCTCAGCTCCGAGACTGATCTGAGGGCTGCCTCCATGAGTAAAGCCTTCCAACAAATGTCTCTGTCCTTTTGTGTGCAAGGCCCCTGCAGATCTAGCACTTCTCTTTAACCTGAGTTTCCCTGAGGCACTTTAGACAGCTAGAGTGTGGGTCACTCACTGGCATCGGCTTGCCACAGAAGGTACACGTCTTGAAGTCCAGGGACCAAGGCATACCCAGCCCTTGGGGTGAAAGTCCCTTGACAGCAGGAACAACTATTAACACTATTATATACACTAACACAGATTACAATAAATATACAATAGAAAGTCCAAATCACTGGGAACGAGGCCTTGCAAGAGCAAGAAGGATCATTCCGTGCAACCATCACAGGCAGTAAGAAGGAATCGAGAGGGTGTGGGGCTGGTGGCACCCCTTATACCAGCACATATGCACATGGCTCCAGAGGGTGCTACAGTCAGTCCTATGGATACCAATGAGGGGAAAATCTCCTGCAACTGTGCATACAATGCACACACCTAGCATGGAATGGACATGAGCAAGCACTCCAAGAAGACCTGACAGTTAGTACTGGTCAAAATGCCTGCAGATGGACACCATTCATTTTCAAATGTCTACTTGATTCTGCATTTACTTACTCTTCCCATCTCTTTCCACCCTGTGTCTCCCGGCTAATGATGAAGTAGCATCACTTTTGCAAACATGACATGACCGTTTACCAGCTCAGGCACTGAGTCTAGTTGCTACTTCGATGAAAAAACTTGATCCTTAATAATATAAAAATAATAATGAAAATTAAAAAAAAAACACTTGGTGCAGGTGAGAAGAATTTTCTCTCACCAATCTCTAAGAGGCTTGCTTTCTAACATTTCACATTCCTCTCAACATTTGCAACTTTGTTTCCATGCTCCCTTCTTCCATTAGCTGCTTTTTAAAAATATGAGCAGATACTTCTCTGTTGGTGTTGCTTCTTCCCCATATTTACGCCAGTGTATCCCCTGACATTCAAAGTAATGATCTCGACACATAAACCAAGGTAACTCATCAACTTTTCATATGCCTCTTCATCTAAGGGTGAGATTCCCTGGGCTTATGTTGTCTAACTGCCTCTGCCTGTAGCTAATGAATTATACACCTTCCTATCATCCTTTGAATGCCCATAAGCAACCACCTGCACAGCATAACACCAGTGTGTCTCTAAAACTCTACAGACAGGGATTGCTCTTTTAGATGTGCTTCCCCCAACCACACCGCACATCAGTCTGACAAGTTTGCAGTGGCTTAGGGACTGAACTATGTATTCACAAAGAGTAGTGCAGCTACTATCTCACTAAATAATAGTAATTTAGTGGACAAATTTTAATTTAGGACAAAAATATTAATGTAGACATTTAAGGCCAATTGCTCTCTTTATCTTACTTGAAATGTTCCTACACTTTGGACTTACAATGTAACATTTTTGAATAATAAGTGATCAATATTTGGTAATGTCTCCAAACAAAAAGTGTTAGGAATTATTTTAACCACCATTACTTTTCTATTACTGTTTTTAGAGGTTAAACATTCATATTCTTTATAAATCATTTTGGACTGTAGGCCTGAAATAGGATACCTCTTGGAAAGGTCTGTGAAATCCAAGAGAATTAGGGAAGGGCCAGTTCTTGATTCCCACCCCACCAACCTGTTTTGGTTGTGAGCACCTTAGAGCAGCGGTTCTCAAACTGTGGGTCGGGACCCCAAAGTGTGTCACAAACACTTTTTAATGGGGTCCCCAGGGTTGGCATTACACTTGCTGGGGCCTGGGGTCGAAGCCCGAGCCCCACCACCTAGGGCTAAAGCCAAAGCCCCAGGTCTTCAGCTCTGGGTGGGGGGGCTCAGGTTATAGGCTTTGGCCCTCCCACCTGGGGCTGCAGGACTTGGGCAGGCTCAGGCTTCAGTCCCCCTCCTGGGGTTGTGCAGTAATTTTTGTTGTCAGAAGGGGGTCACGGTGCAATGAAGTTTGAGAACCTCTGCCTTAGAGGAGTAGTACGTGCCTTCACACAAAGTTTCAAGAGAAAAATATGTGGTCATTTTGCATTCCTTTCTTCCCCTCACCGTCCCTCACACAGAAAACTAATACAGAGGGGGTTTTAAAAGTACAAAAAAGTTATACTATGGCGGAAGACTGCTATATCAAAAGTCAGAATTCTGCACCCAAGAGATTATGTCGGCAGTTGAGATTTATACATAAAAGATTGGCCAAGCATGGGCTGACAGCTAGACACAGCTATGTGGTGTGCTAACTTCACAGTAGAAGATTGATGAGATCAATTTTAAAGCTTTTCTGCCTCTATCTAGCAGGCTATAGTTGTCAGTGATTTTTCCCCTAAGCCCGGTGTTTCAAACCATATCCATCTACAACTATCACTGTCATCATTTCACATAACCAACAGAAAATGAATCATTTCATGATAAAGTAGCATTTTGCAACATGAGGTTTACGAAGTGTCTGCATTTACCCTGCATAGTGTGTGTTGATCATACAATGAAAGACACAGACTTCCTGCAAAAATTAAATGATTTGCAGACAATTCAATCAAACATAAATCAAAATTATCACATAAAATTAAAGCAAATTACAGTATATTGGGTTATCAAATAACTATTTAATTGGAGAAAATGTGCATGCCAAGACTTGTAGGATATTTAAAATCAGAAGGGCTGTGTACAATGATTGCACTTCAAAAGTTCTGCTGTTTTAAAAGATGTAACCATTTTCAGCAATATTCTTATCTACAGAATCAAGAACTCCACAGGAAACAATGGAAATTTTCAAAGTTGTCCTCATTTTAAGGGAGACCACTTTACAAGTAAACACATGCTTTTGGCCTGTTCATGAGTACAAACAGGACATTGTGTTCATATATTCTATAGAACACCTTTATCAGTACTTACCTGCCATATCAATGGCAAATGGACGGTCTGCTCTCCAGCCAGTATACCAGCCAACAACTTTGCCATTTTCCACTACAGGGCGCTCATACCGTCGACCTCCCACTAGCCCCACAGGCCACACAGATACTTTGCGGGTTGTACGCATCTGCAAGGAGGAGGAGGCACAGGGTGATTTCACTTAAGTTTTCTCAGCAGGCTGTGCTTTTTTTTTTTTTTTTTGTAAATGGGGGAAACAAAGCCTAGACATTTCCAGTCACCACAAGGTGTTTACAGATTTCAGTGTTTTCAGATTTCAACCCTAGAGAGTTGGTATTCAGAGGCTAGATGTGCCCCAAAGTTCTCTCACTGCCAGCTAGTTCTTCAGCTCTCTAGTCACTTCAAGTCCACTGGGAATATCCTGAGAGAAATAAGGTTGTTAATACCAGTGTTGCTTAAGATATGAGGCACAAAAAACATGTATATAATCTTTTCCTCATTAAAGAAAAACACAGATGTATGTGGCAGATTTTTCCTCTGGAAGGATGTTTTGTTGTTTAAACATGTTTCTTTCTATAAATCCTTCATGCACGTGCATCATGACTGCAGAAGCCCAATCAGGGTAGTATGGAATGTTTATTTTACAGTCTGTAAAGACATACATGCAACTTTGAGGTCTATATCAGAATTTATTATATCTAGAAGCCAGTAACAGACTCTGGAAGGGAAATAAATCTTGATTCTGACTGGAAGCGCACACACACACACAAGCCCGTCTTATGAGGATTGCACAGTAAGTATGGTTTAGGTGTGTTAAAAAGTGGCCTGCAGAGGACAACAAAATTGGGCTTATGCTCCCCCCATGGTGCCTAAAAAATGGCCAGTTTTACTTTTTGAAAAAAAAAATAAATAGTGGGGATCATGTTTTCTTTTCATAGATGCATCGTTTCCAAGGCCAGAAGGGCCCATTATGATCATCTAGTCTGACCTCCCATAAAACACAGGCCATAGAATTTCCCCAAAATAATTCCTAGAGCATATCTTTGAAACGAACATCCAATCTTTATTTAAAAATGGTCAGGGATGGAGAATCTACCACAAACCTCAGTAAGTTGTTTGAATGGTTAATTACTTCAGCAGTTAAAAAATGTACACCTTATTTCCAGTCTGAATTTGTCTAGCTTCAATTTCCAGCCATTGGATTGTGTTAGACCTTTCTCTGCTAGGCTGAAAAGCCCATTATTAAATATCTGCCCACTATAGGTCATTACATCCAATCAAAACCCCTGCGGGATCCTACTAGAAACACATCCATTCAATGATTCCCCATTTACAATTACATTTTGTAATTAGTTAGTTAACTAGCTTTTAACCTATTTAATGGCTGACGTGTTAATTTGATATTTCTCTTTTTTTTTTTAATCAAAATGTCATGCGGTACCAAGTCATATACCTTATAGAAGTCTATGTATATTATGTCAACACTATGACCTTTATCAACCAAACTTATAATCTCATTTAAAAAAATCATGTTAGTTTGACAGGATCTATTTCCCATAACCCAGGTTGATTGACATTAATTATATTTCCGTCCTTTAATTCTTTATTATTAAAGAAATCAATATTAATAGTCCAGTGAGCTGCTCGGCCAGCGCTTTTAAAACTCTTGGATGCAGGTTATCCAAACCTGCTGACTTAAAAACATCTAACTTTAATAGCTGCAGTTTAACATCCTCATAAGATACTAGTGAAATGGAAAGAGTGTTATCATAGGATATAACTACATCATCTGTTTTTTGCCAAAATACAAAACAGAAATATTTATTGAACACTTTTGCCTCTTCTGCATTATCATCTATAATTCTACCATTTCCATCTAGTAATAGACCATAACATTTTTAGGAATCTTCCCCCTTCCCCCCCCCAATATATTAAAAAAAAACTCATTCTTATTGTCTAACTCTGCTGGCCATAGATTTCGCCTTGTGTACATTTGCTTCCCTTATCAATTTTCTACAATTCCTCACTTCTGATTTATATTCAATACTATCAATTTTCCCTTTCTTGTATATTTTTATAGCTGACCTCACTTCCCCTCTAAACAATGAGGCCTTCTTTCTTGATTGTGACTTTTGAGGCATCTAGTAAGTGTTCTTAAACAATTCCCAATTATCATTCACATTTTTCTGATTAAATTCTTCCTCGCAATTGCTCTGGCTCAGAGTTGTCTTCAGCTTTATATAATTTGCCCTTTTAAAGTACCACTCTATCCTTCCTACATAGGTTATAACCATTAATTTTAACACTCTTATTCCAATCATATTTGACATCAGAGGTAGGAGTTCTTAAGTCCCTTAAGAAGCCCTTAAGTCCAGTGAAGCCAGATTTCACTCTAGAAATGTAGGTCTTGTCTATCCTGGAAGATTCTATTGTTATTGGAAAACTATGGACATTATGGCATCACCAGAGATTACCCAAGACATTGTCTATCCTAGAAAGGTTCACCAGTCTAATGAAATCAAGTTAAAAATCAGTCTTGTTAAACTGGTACAACCCTACACCATAAGTGATCTTAAGTCAATTCCAATTTAAGCAAGGATAACCCCATTTAAGTGAATCTACATTAGGGGTTTGCACTGGTTTAGCAAGATTAATTTTTATATTGATTTAGTTAAACCAGTTCATGTTTAAAGTGTAGACAAGGTCTTAAAATCCCTTCTCCTTACAATTACCTTTTTTCCAGACTTTTAAAATTTGCTTTTGTTTATTTTTACTATCAGCTTTTTAACTCCAATATCCACAGGACATTCTAGAGAAAGAAAGCTGTTGTTAAAGATTCAGTACCCCACACTCCAGAGAGCTCATAATACCCCTTCTCTAGGCTCCCAAGAGCTCCTCCTTCAGCAAAACCAGACTGACATTGCTTATATTTCCAAAGGTGAAAATACTAGTAGAATAAAAATAAGAAAGCCTTATCTTTCAGGTCTTCTTTCTACATCTTAAAAAAACCTTTTCAGAATGGACACAAAACCCTTTTTTTTAGTCCTTTGTAAGACACTTTTATATTTGTCTAGCATCTGAGTGCCAACATGGCTAATTGGTTTTCTTTTAACTATTTTTCCTGTTTAAGGCCTTTTTATTTACTGTCATTTTTCCCTTGTCTTTTACTGCTCTGTGTGGTGAAATAGAAAGTTAACAACATTAATTATTGTTTTATTTTAAATATTTAGTGCATAAAAGTCACTTGGACTACTTCAGGACTGCAAAACATGAAGTGTTTTGGTAGCTGTGGTTTCAACATTACACCCATTTTTTGAGCTCTTTGTAAAAATATATACATTGTAACATGTATACATATTGGATCTAATGTCACAAAATGTGCATACAACCTGCCCTCTCTTAGACCATGTCTACACAGGAAAGTTTTACCAGTATAGTTAACTGGTATAGTTAAACCAATATAACTATACCAGTATAAACCCCAGTGCAGATACTCTTATTCTTTTAAGAGTGACTTTCCCCAGTTAGCTTAAACCCTTTCCAAAGTGACATAAGCTAAATAAAAAGAAAGACCCTCTTATACCAGAATAATAGTGTTGACACATTTAAATTCACATCTTATCCTATGTTGGTATAGCTTTCCCATGTAGACAAGCCTTTATCCAAGTGTAAATGAGAAGTACCTTGACCTCAGAGGAGCAGAATTGGGTGGCCCATTAAGCTTCACCTCTTATGCACTCAGGCACTCATTAACCCTGTGAAGGTGTTAAGTGTGTACAGTTTAACCAAATACCTAAAGAGGAAAAAGAAACCAGATATTTCCAGACAGCTTCATTTCACCCTTATGTTGTATTCTCACTTCTTTGTTCTCTTTCCTGTATACTCGGTCACTCTACAAATCTAAGTGTCTGCCAAGGACATAAAAATCCCTTAGTGCAAAGTGAAAGAATGTATCTAAGGCTGTGTTAATGCTAACTGTAGAGTATTTTACAGCCTCAGGATATATTTGAAGGTAAAAGTGGCAAAATGTCTTATAAGCCTCTAATAACAGTATTACTACATATTAATGTGCTGATGTGTTGTGAACATCGTTCATGTACCAGGGTAGGAAAAATCATATGGATTAATAGGTCAATTTGTATCAGATATTTCATTTTGTTTTCTATTCTGCTTGACCCTAACAAGAGTTAGGATACAGAGAGAGTAATTTAAAGATATTAGACTATCAGATACCAATGTAATCCCATACACTGCACCACAAGAGTCCTGCACTGCTTCTCTGGGTATGGCTACACTTGCAGCTGTACAGCGCTGTGAGTTAAACCCACCTTCATACAGCTGAGTAGGGAAAGCGCTGCAGTCTGTCCACACTGACAGCTGACAGCACACTGGCGTGGCCACATTTGCAGCGTTTGCAGCTGCATTGGGAGCGGTGCATTATGGGCAGCTATCCCAGCATTCATGTGGCTGCAATGTGCTTTTCAAAAGGGGGGGTGGGATGGAGTGTGGGGGGAGAGAGAGTGGGTTTTGGGGTTGAAGGGTTAAAATCCATGTGCATGTAGTATAATAGCCTGGTATATGGATTTGCTCTCTCTCAGACCCAAAGTCCAAAGTTTGGCCTGGAGACCAGAAGCCATGCAAATAGTGATTAGCTAAGAGAAAAGCAAAATAAACAAGATAACATTGCCTAAGATATGCTTGGTCAGTAGAAATGCCAGATGTTGAGGCAATAACTGAATAATTATGTTTCATCCAATGTTTCAAATTGAACGAAGAATCCCTGTTCCTATTGTGTTTCTCCTGAAGGGAAAACAGTCTTCCCACAGATCCAACCTTGAGTTTATGAAAAATTGGCATGTCACTATAATGATATGGCATCCTTCCACCTCCCTTCCAAGGGACCAATGCCCTGCCTTAAGACATAAAGGAGACGATCTCTATTTCCATATGCTTTTACTGTTTCTTTGCTTTATCCCCTAGACATGTACCTGTCGGACAATCAAAGGAGTTGCTCCGTTCCTATGGATCCCAAATCAAAATTCAACATATATATTTTATACTAATAACATTTTATCAAAGTATTATTTAAATGTTAACTTGCTAACTTGAGACCATGGGCAGAAACACTGTGTAACCTTTTAACCATTGGCTATTGTGCTATCTTGTCTTGCTGCAAAACCTATCCCGGGGTGTGGAACTGCCTACACCGCCACCTTCCCCCGCCCATGGAAAATCTATATATTCTATTGTAATCAATTGATTGACAGTGTCTCCGAGCCTAATAAGCCAGGTGACACTCCGCCAGCGCTGTGTGTAATAAACCCCTATGCTTTGACCTCTACACCGTGTGGATTTATGTTCTTCAGGGGTGCTGAGAGTGTGTCAGCATGCTGCCTTGCAAGTTCCGACCCGCCTATCCTTCCCGCTTCTCATTCACTCACTCAATGCAAACAGCAAAATGTTTGCTTTTTCTCTCTGGTATGGAGCTTTGAAACGGCACTTCCGCATTCCTGGAGTCTATCACAACAATGAAAAGAGTGGGCACTTGATAAGGGGATTATCACAGCGCAGCAAGTTAACTCATCATTCACACTGACACCGGGGAGTTGTAGCCACTACACTGCATCTCTTATTCCTCTCGGGGAGGTGGAGTACCTGCAGCGCAGTAGCAGGGGAGACACAGCGCTGTACGTGCCTTGCCAGTGTGGACAGGGAGTGAGGTACAGCGCTGGGGGAGGCTTTATTGCGCTGTAACTTGCAAGCGTAGCCAAGGCCTCTAACTATATTTTTACTGGACAGCAGCGCATCTGAATAATCAAAACTTGAAGCCACAGTATATATGTGACATAGGGTTCCCAACTTTCGTTGGATGAATTCCTGGAGGTTTCATCACATGACATTATCTATAATTAAAGAGTAATCTTTAATTCCTGGGGACTCCAGGACAATCCTGGAGGGTTGGCAACCGTAATGTGACAATCTTTTTCAAAAGGGACAGAGTAAGGGGAATGAGAATGAGGAAGTGGATGGGTAAAGCCAGGAGAAGAAAGAACAGCCTGGGGGAGGAGTAAACTATTTAAAGAACAAGGGAAAAGTAAAACTGGGAGGACAGAGCATCAGTGATGGAGGAAGATGAGGACAACTGATTAGAGAGAAATGGGGAATCAGAGAACAGATAATGGGGGAAGGAAGCACTAAAGGCCAAGAGCTGAGAGAATGCAAAAAAACAAAAGCAGAGAGAGAACAATAATGATTCGTTCTCTCACACATGATCTTGCCAAAAATAGCACTTCATTAGTCACTCAAGAAAATTAAGTCACGGCAAGTGCAGGAATGATAGGGAAGGGGTCAAATCAGTTAGAAAAGGGAAAAAACCTCAGGGAACTGTGGTAGGGAGGGAGAGCTCAGTGGTTTGAGCATTGGCCTGTTAAACCCAGGGTTGTGAGTTCAATCCTTGAGGGGGCCATTTAGGGATCTCGGGCAAAAATCTGTATGGGGATTAGTCCTGCTTTGAGCAGGGGGTTAGACTAGATGACCTCCTGAGGTCCCTTCCAACCCTGATCGTCTATGATTCTATGAAGTGGAAGTAAAAGATGAAGAGGATGGAATCTAGTCACCTTTTCTACCACAAAAAAGCTTCCAGACTGTAACAATTTGCTGAATGTTTTCACAGCCACCCATCACTGCCTCCCCATTTAGGACTCAAACTCTCCAGAAAATTCAGCTTTGTGTAGCATTTTTTCCACTTCTCAGTTTTCTATTGTTTCAGTTCCCATGTAATTTACATTCTGATGCAATGCTAGTGCCCACCTATAGATTATTGCCTGGACTTGCCACACAATACCAGTGGGACGCCAGCAGACTTATACAAACAACTCCAATTTATTTTGCTAGAAGTTGGATTTAGAACTCCAGCTCTTCAACATTTACCATTGTATCTCTATAAAAGAGGAAAGATGGTGTACAGTAGAAGCATGGATCTTAGAATGCAGATCTCCTGACCATCAGCTGACACACAATTCTTATGTGACCACAGGCAAATCATTTAAGGCCAAATTGTGGCCTGAGTCATGCTATGCAACCCCTACAAGTCAAGGGGATTGCACATTTGTGACTGGAAACAGAATTCAGCCCATGATAATTGTGTCTCTCAGTTTCCTCAACTGTAAAATGGGGCTAATATACCAGGGATACAATCATAGAATCGTAGGCCTGGAAGGAAACTTGAGAAGTCATCTAGTCCTGCACTCATGGCAGGACTAAGTATTATCTAGATCAGGGATCGGCAACCTTTGGCCTGTGGCCCAGCAGGGTAAGCCCCATGCGGGCTGGGCCGGTTTGTTTACTTGCTGCATCCGCAGGTTCGGCCGAATGCGGCTCCCACTGGCTGAGGCTTGCCACTCCAGGCCAATGGAGGCTGCGGGAAGCGGGGGCCAGCACATCCCTCGGCCCGCACCACTTCCCGCAGCCCCCATTGGCCTGGAGCGGTCAATAGCCGCAATCACCTGAACCTGCGGACATGGCAGGTAAACAAACCGGCCCGAACTACCATGGGGCTTATCTTGGCAGGCCGCATGACAAAGGTTGCTGATCCCTGATCTAGATCAGTCCTGACAGGTGTTTGTGAAATCTCCATCATTGGAGATTTTTAAGAGCAGATTAGACAACCTCTCTAGGAAATTTATTCCAGTGCTTAATCACCCTAACAGCTAGGAAGTTTTTCCTAATGTCCAACCTAAACCTTCCTTGCTGCAAATTAAACCCATTGCTTCTTGTCCTATCCTGAGCAGTTAAGAACAATTTTTCTCCCTCCTCCTTGTAACAACCTTTTACGTACTTGAAAACTGTTATGAGAACTCAGTCTTCTCTTTTCCAGACTAAACAAACCCAATTTTTTCAATCTTTCCTCATAGGTCATATTTTCTAGACCTTTAATCATTTTTATTGCTCTTCTCTGGACTTGCTCCAATTTGTGCACATCTTTCCTGAAATGTGGGGCCCAGACTGGACATAATACTCCGGTTGAGGCCTAATCAGTGTGGAGTAGAGCAGAAGAATTACTTCTCATGTCTTGCATACAACACCTGCTAATACAGCCCAGAATGATGTTCTTTTTCTGCAAGTGTTACACTGTTGGTTCATATTTAGCTTGTGGTCCACTATGACCCCCACATTCCTTCCACAGTACTCTTTCCTAGCCAGTCATCTCCCATTTTGTATGTGTGCAACTGATTGTTCCTTGCTAAGTGGAGTATTTTGCATTTGTCCTTATTGAATTTCCTCTTATTTACTTCAGACCATTTCTCCAGATCATTTTGAATTTTAATCATATCCTCCAAAGCACTTGCAGCCTGCCCCAGCTTGGTATTGTCCACAAACTTTATAAGCATACTCTCTATGCCATTATCTAATTCACTGATGAAAATATTGAACAGAACCATATCCAGAACTGATCACTTGATATGCCCTTTCAGCTTGACTGTGAACCACTACTCTCTGGGAACCGTTTTCCAACCAGTTATGTACTCACCTTATCGTAGCTCCATCTAGGTTGTATTTCCCTAGTTTGTTTATTAGAAGGTCATGGGAGACAGTACCAGAAGATTTACTAAAGACAAGATATAGCATATCTACCATTCCCCCCTGCCTCCCCATTCCCAGGGCTTGTTACCCTGTCAAAGAAAGCTATCAGATTGGCTTGACACAATTTGTTCTTGACAAATCCATGCTCTAAGTTTTAGAAACACTTTAAAAACTGATTTAGTTAAAGCAGAACACAGCCCTCATGTGGACAGACTTATTTCAGTTTAAAAATGCATTATATTGATTTAGCCAAAGTCAAACCTTACTGACTCAAGCTAACATGATATAAGACACTCTTGAACCAAAAGGAGTAGCTGCATAATTTAACTTTAGGTTCTAAACTGATGAACACATCAGTATCATTTTCTTGTGTAAACAAGGCCTTATATTAAGTGCATGGTATGATGATAACATAATATATATATATGTATTATATTTGTAATTTGGAGTCTTGCTCTAAATTCACTAAGGCAGTCATGCACCAGAACTCAGAACTAGTTTTACAATTAGGACTAGAAACCTTCTGAAACAGCAGCTTATATTTTGATAGTGAATATAGCAAAATGTGGAGGAAGGCCCTCAATCTTTGAATTTCATAGACTTTCTACCCCTGCAAATATCTACTATTGGAGTTTATTATCTCACTCTTACTTAATAGATCCTCTTTCTCTTCCCTCATTTTGTTGTTCTGGTAGGTCCTGATCCTGAAGAACAACAAGTGCCTCTTAAGAGCTGCTGGCCATCCTCAATTAATAGTAGTAGTAATGGTCTGGATTTCACTATAAACATGTAAAATGACAAGATTTGGTCCCAAAGAGCTGGAGCTGAGGATGCCCAGCATGTTGCGAGACAGGGTCCCTAATCCTTACATAACAGGAAAAAAAAAAGATACTGGTACAAGTATCTAGTTTCTCTCCTTTTAAAGTTACTCCAGCTTTTTTTCTAGCAACTTGTGTTTATTCTGAACTATTTAGAAAAGGCACCACTTGCCTAACTCTAATATCAGTGTGCATTCATATACCCTCAAGTGTATCAAATTCATCTACACATTAGAAAAATATTTAATGCACTACTGGTTCATATTTAGCTTGTTTCTTAAAGTAAGGTTTTTTTAATATGAAGAAAAAAATCAATGACAAATGGCTAATATTTCATTCTGTCTAGGCTGCTGAATACTGTTTCCCAAAACTACCGGTAGGAAGCTGAGCAAAAATCTGCTTTTTCCAACCAGTTCTGTAGATTCAAAGATTTTATAATACCAGTCACATTTAAAAAATACTGATGGTCTACTAATGACTTTTTTTTAAAAAATCCATTTGGCTGTCATTTTATCCATACCCAATTACATAGGAATCCATTTTTCACCACTACTGAAGTCACTAACAACTGTCCTATGCTGGTTAATAACAGATTACATTAAACATATAGTGGAAGGTGCACTAGTCCTTCCAGAGCTACAGTTGAACTAGCTTCCACTACACCAGACATAAAACCTGCCTAATCTGAAAATTCAGGGTAAAACTTTTTGGTAAACTGGGAGCAAATCATATAAGCAGTTTCAGAGATATGGAGGCTTGGAAATATACTCTTAATTCTCTTTCAGAAGATTTTCCTAACATTTTTTGACTAATCACATCTTCAAAACTTCAAGGTAACTGCCCAAATATGGCCTAAATCCAGCATCCATTTAAGTCAATGGAAAGGCTCCCACTGATTTCCATGGGCATTGGATCAGGGCCTTCGTCCCTAAAAAGCAGAGATGCTAGTAGTATGTTTGAGGCTGGTGATGCATGCATGAATTATGGATCAGTTTAAAGGTGTTATCACCCTTATAGATATAAATAATGATAACCTACAGAAACGTGGTTTAAATTAGCTATAGTTACCACTCAAGAAAGATCTTGGAGTCATTGTGGATAGTTCTCTGAAAACATACACTCAATGTGCAGCGGCAGTCAAAAAAGCAAACAGAATGTTGGGAATCATCAAGAAAGGGATAGATATTAAGACAGAAAATATCATATTGCCTTTATATAAATCCATTGTATGCCCTCACCTTAAATACTGCATGTAGATGTGGTCGCCCCATTTAAAAAAAGATATATTATAATTGGAAAAGGTTCAGAAAAGGGCAACAAAAATGATTAGGGGTATAGAACGGCTTCCATATGAGGAGAGATTAATAAGACTGGGACTCTTCAGCTTGGAAAAGAGGCGACTAAGGAGGGATATGATAGAGGTCTATAAAATCATGAGTGGTATAGAGAAAGTAAATAAGGAAGTGTTATTTACTCCTTCTTATAATACAAGAATAAGGGGCCACCAAATGAAATTAACAGGTAGCAGGTTTAAAACAAACACAAGGAAGTATTTTTTCATGCAACGCACTGTCAACCTCTGGAACTCCTTGCCAGAGGGTGTTGTGAAGGCCAATACTATAACGTGGTTCAAAGGGGAGCTAGATAGATTCATGGATGATAGATCCATCAATGGCTATTAGGCAGGATGGGCGGAATGGTGTCCCTAGCCTGTTTGCCAGAAGCTGGGATTGGGTGACAGGGCATGGATCACTTGATGATAACCGGTCTGTTCATTCCATTTGGGGCACCTGCCATTGGCCACTGTCAGAGGACACGATACTGGTCCTGATGGACCTTTGGTCTGACCCAGTATGGCCGTTCTTATCCATTTAAAAATAACATGCACCATGTATATGACGCAAGCATCTTTTTAGATACATGTACTGCATATATGTATATATTCAGGTGCACTGAACATTTGTCTCTTTTTAAATGTACAAAATACATACATCAATTTGATACATGCATTATTTTGACAGACACTTGGTAAAGTATAGGTAACCTAGCAGGTTCTTTGCAAAATGTACATGGCATGACAGGGGCTTTGCAAAGCACACATGGTCCAGGCAGAGATGCTCCTGGTGGGACAAGGTTCTGCAAGGGAACCGCTTTGGTGCAGGTAAGTCCTGCCCAGAAGAATAAAAGAGCAAAAGCTACATGGGACATAACAGGTCCTGGACCAGAAATAGGGAAGAAGAAGCCACATATGGGTGTAGAAGGCTTTCTGGAAAGGAATGAGATCATTTTGTACATGCCTTACAAAATTGATCAGATTTCCTGCATGGCTACCAAAGTGCCCACAGACAATGGAAGTCATACAAAGAATCCTGTTATACTTTTAAAATCCAAGGAGGTTCCTAGGCAGCAAACTGCATTGATTGGAAATTCCAGATAAGATGCCAGTTTATTTTTATATATATATATAAAACACACACACACACCCCTCCCCCACCTTTTTTGGTAAAATACAAAGCTTGGGTCACGCAACCAACCTTAACTCTACTTCATAGTGCCATCCTGAGGACTACCACAAACCCAGACATCAAACAGGTCATTCCTATTAGCGACCATAAAATATTTAGTACCTTACTTAATAAACCTGTGTGAAAGGATGGATCCAATGTCTGAGTCTGGCAGTTCTCAAGACCATCAGGGCAGTTCAGGTAACTAGCTAAGCAGTTGTTAACTGTCAAATGATTGATGTAGTGTATTGCGTTGTAGTTTATAAACTAAAATGTTAACTTAGAACTTCCTAGAGAAAGCTTGAGAGTATTTTGAAAACACTACCAACTTAGCAGTTTTTGGATGAAGTGATACATTCTTTCATCCTTTATTGCAAATTAACAAAGTTGTTTAGTCTGGGAACAAATGAATGGTTAGAATAACCACAAAAGACAAATAAAGGTGGAAGACGTATCCCAGTATGGAGAAAGGCAGTTATTAAAAATCAGTTATTTCACAATATCTTGAGTTGACAAGGTGGGTGAGCTAAGTTCCATGTAAGCTGCATGGCCATGCAGCTGCCTATTTAGCACTGCGCAGGCGTTCAGGGAACCTGCCCAGCTGGGACATGCTGCAGCCAGGGGAGGGGCGCCCATAGGCGCTGACTTCCCCTCTAGCCGGGGGTGCTCCACCCATCCCTCCACCCAAGTCCCCGCCCTGCCTTTACTGCCCCTGCTCCACCCCTTCCCCACCTCCTCCCCCAAGCACCCTCCTGGAGCTTCCTACACACACAGCAAAACAGCTGTTCGCGGGAGGCGCTGGGAGGGAGGAGGAGTTGGTCAGCAGGGCTGCTGGCAGGGGAGAGGCACTGGGGGGTGGGGGAAGCTTGGCTGCCGGTGGGTGCTGCTGAGCAGCACTCACTAATTTTTCTCTGTGGGAGCTCCAGTCCTGGAACATCTATGAAGTAGCACCCCTCCCCCAGCCCCAACTCAGCCTCAGACCTGCCGCAGCCGGTGAAGGGGTGGCTCAAACCCAGCCCTGGCCAGGACCTGCCACGGCCAGGGCACCCCTCCCCCGGCCCCAACTCAGCCCCAGCCCGGACCTGCTGCGGCCGGGGGAGGGGAACCTAGGGTTACCATATTTGAACATTGAAAAAAGAGGACACTCCACGGGGCCCCGGCCCCGCCCCAACTCCGCCCCTTCCCCTCCCCCGCCCCACCCCTTTCCCCGCCCCTGGCCCCGCCCAACTCCGCCCCTTCCCTGCCCCCATTCCAACCCCTTCCCCAAAGTCTCCGCCCCTTCCCCTGAGCACCCCACATTCCCCCTCCTCCCTCCCAGCCACACGAAACAACTGCACCAATTCTAAAGTCAGGCACTCCACTAGTATAGACTCCCATGACTTTAATGAAGCTGCTCAGTGGAGGATCTGCCCCAGCGCTCCGTTTTTGGGAGCGGTCAGGACACGCAGCTCACACTGTTCTGTTTCCCAGCTCCCCAGATGCCTTGGAGCACCCAGTTCTCCTCCCTGCCGGGTAAAATCCCGGACATTTTGAGCTATTTAATTCTTTAATTCTAAAACGTAATTCTTTATATGTAGTGAGTCCTTTCCTTTCACTAGTTCTTCAGTTTTCTTTCTCCTCATGTGCCCACGCATACTTCTCTGCAGATCGCATTTTTCTCAGCAGTGGTTGATTGCTCTTTAAGAAGGCATGAAAGTCTTTACAAGAAGTTTGTCTGAAGTTGTACTGTACAAGTAGAATTCCTTTCAACGACTCAACATTCAAGTTGGTCCTTTCCTTTGTCCACTGGCTTTGCATCAGTGAAAAAATTCGCTCTACATTTGCATTGTGAGAAGGAATAGCAAAGAAAAACTGTGCAATCTTTAACAGTTCTGAATGACACTCAATGTTTTTGGATTTCTCAAAATATTTGGTCCACTTCTGGTGTGCTAGCAAATTACTGAACTCTTCATCACTGTTGCAACTTTCTGTAAACTTCTTCAGGTTGCTGAACTGATCAAAACACTTCACGTCATCAATTTGCATCCCCTTATCGGTCAGGTACTTGATACAAGGTTCCACATCACTCCAATTCGGTGTCTCACTCAGGGTAATCCACCTGAAACAAGAGAAGTCTTCAAGGGGTCTAAGCCACATCTCCAAATATTCTAAGCATCTGCTGTACATATTATTCACTTCAGCACAGAATTTGTCACACTCTTCATCAATTCGCAGTGATCCACCACACTGCTGTGTCTCATCACAAATGGGGAGCTGAGTGCCATACAGCACACCCCAGCCCCAGGAGCTCTGATCCACTTGCAGGCAAGGCAGCCCGATGCCCATCGCAGCCAGAGCTCTGATCCCTCTGCACACTCCTGCCTTTTTCACACTGCCCTCCCTTCCTCCCCCACCAGTCAGTGCTTTTTGGCGGCTCCCTGGAGCAGCTCCCCCAGCGCTGCCCCCCACCTGTGCAATCAGCGGCGCATGGTACTCCCAGCTTTGCTGGCATCCCTGGCTTACCTTAGAGCAGGCTCTGGCGACTGCTGCTGCTCCCTGACTCTTCGGCTCTGTTTAAGAGCCGAGCTGCCCTAGTGCTACCGGCTTCAGGCACTTCTCCTACCTGGGCTCCAGCTGAGCTGCTCCTCCCAGCTCAGACTGTAAGAGCCGAGCTGCTGGCTTCTGGCAGCCCTCCCCTACCTCAGGACCCAGAGCTGGCTGGACACGTCCCTTCCCCGGCTCCAGCCGAGCTGCTTGGCTCCTCCCCCTCAGACTTACAGAGCAGAGCTGCAGGAGCCAGCGTTACCGGCTTCAGGCAGCACCCCCCCTGCCTCTGGACCTTGCACCGTGGGAGCAGCTCAGCTGGAGCCGGGTAGGAGAAGTGCCTGGCTGGGGGCTCGGGGTCCGGAGGCTGCCTGAAGCCAGTAGCGCTTGCTCGGGCAGCTTGGCTCTGTAAATCTGAGAGAGGAGGAGTGGAGCAGAGCCACAGGGGGAGAGGAAGTGCCGGCCATTTTCCCGGACATGTGTGGCTTTTCAGCAATTCCCCCCGGACGGGGGTTTGATTGCTGAAAAGCCGGACATGTCCGGGAAAAAGAGGACGTATGGTAACCCTAGGGGAACCCATCCTGCAGCCCCAAAGCTGCTGCAGTGGGGAGAGGCACCTCTGCCCCCCAACCCAAGCGCTGCTACGGGGACAAAGAGCTGGGGTGAGTTCTCTCTCCCAGCCCTAGTCCCAGAGCACCCTCCTACATCCCAAACCCCTCATCTCTGGCCCCACCCCAGAGCCCATGCTCACAGCCGGAACCCTCATTCCCCCACACATCCCAACCCTCTGCCCCAGCCCTGAGCCCACTCCCACACTCTGAACTCCTCGGCCCCACCCTCCACCACATTAATTTTATTATGTGCACCAATATGAAGGTGATGTGTCATACATCACCTTCATATTGGTGCACATAAAATTAATTCCTCAAGTGGATCGGAAAAATTAGAGGGAACACTGTGAGTGAGGTAATATCTTTTATTGTATGAACTTCTGTTGGTGAGAGAGACGGTCCAATAAAAAGTTATTACCTCACCCATCCTTGTCTCTCTCATATCCTGGGACTGGCATGGCTACAAGTACACTGCATATCTTGAGTTGGCATATTTGAGTCTACCTACATCAAAACCTTTCTTGTATCCTTTCAGCAGGTCAACCTCCTATTGAAGTCTTCATTGACAGGTATGTCTGTGTAAGAAGGAGATTAGCTAAACTGATGGTGGACACACAATCTGCATGTGTAAATTTAACATACATTGGTTTTTAAAGTAATAGTATATAGCCCATGATTTAAAATACAAAAAGGGCAGAGTAAGTCAATCTCTGGTTTAGTGATATATACAAGATAGGCAGGGAGGGATATGAAAAGTTAAGGTAGAGGTTGGAGTTGGAACCTCAAAACTGTTGTTTTTGATTTATTAATCTAACATTCTATGGAGGCAGAATTACAGGATCAGATAGTCTCAGTCTTAACTAAGATTTTTGTCTAGAAATCTAAAAGTGTACCACTGGAAATCAAAGTATTAGTCACTTTATTATAATTACTTGTATCCAGGCATCTTGTGAGCTAAATGCAACAGAAAGTGTAACTGCATCACTTAAAACAGCCTACAAGAAAAGAAAGAGAGAGAGAGGTCACACTGATCCATGTTGAAATCTCAATAAAATTCATGAAATAAATGTTAGTTGGGCTTTAGTCATTCCACTGGCTTTGCTATGAAAATTAATTTCTTGCTGGGTATCTTGCCTGATCAAATTCTTAAACACATTTCCAGAATTGGGAGGGGTGGGGGAGGGGGGAATTGGTTTTGATGGAGATGGATCTGTAGATGAGTGGTCCACATCTGAGGTAGAGAATCAATCAACTTCTAGGTCTCTAGGCTATGAAAATAAATAGATAAAATACTGACACAGCTGTCTGGACTAAAGAAAAAGTGTAGACCTAAATTTCTAGGTCACATCCTAAAGTGAAAAGAGTTGTGAGCAACTAAAGGCCAGACTTCCATTTATTCCAGAGAACAATTTCTCAGTTATTGCCATAATGTCACTTAGCACTCCAAACACCAGGCTAACTGCTCCTCTCACAGAAGCCTCTTCTAAGTGGTTAAAAATACTCATTCCTGACAAAGGATGCAGAGGAACCAATGGGGAACATAGTTGAGCTGCAGGGGTAGCTAAGGACAAACCATCCTCAGCACCACTTCAGAAACTGTAGTTAAAACATACTTGGAGCAACTTCATTTAATTGAAATAGGAGAGCACATTTTTGGCTATTAACAAATTAAGCTCCACACCACCCAGGGGAGGCAGGCAAGTGTGTAGGCCACAGTACAAAGAGCCTGGTGGGGTTCCAAGTTTACTACAGCTGGTCAATATTTGTTTCCAGGTTTAATAATTAAAAAAAAAAACCTGCATTTTATTTTTAATTGTAAAGGAAAACCGTTGCTGTTTTCTGACTAACTCTAATATTTAACATCTCTCCGTATCAAATACACCTGATGCATTTCTAATATGGTGATTATGAGCACATTATAAAATACCATAAATGGAAACTAGATTTTTCAAACTGACACCTTGACAAAAACAACCTGGCATTTCACAAAGTGCATTCCTTCTGGCTTGTACACCTTCACTTGTAATAAAGCTGCTGCAGGGGGGTGCTTCATTAAAGAGGCTCAGATTCTCTTTTAAGCATATTAGAGAAATTTGCAGCAATGGAGCTAAGCCAATGCAAACCTTTACCAGTGTAAAGTGCACTGATGCAACATTCCTATGGGGTTTTGGAAGCCCTTAGGAGTTTGAACTTTCTGGTGCTAACAGGACTGAAAAATATTACCAAAACAGCCCTACTTTTATCACTAAAATCAGGAGCTATGACTCAGAACAGACACACAGATCTATTTAATAAGATAGCAATTTTACATAGTCACTTTCTAACTGTAATTGTGCCTTGTTCAAAAAAAAAAAAATCACAGACAGTCCGTGCGCAAGGCAGGATTAGAATACAGGAGTTTCTGGCTTCCAGTCCCACGTCTATACCAATCCCTTACTCATCTACAATAGGGGTCTTAAATCAGGTTTCCTTTGGGATTAGGGATTCAGCAACCACCATTCAGAAGAATTGCAACTGGAAGGCTGGGAAACAGCATTAAGCATTAACAAATTCCCTCTCACATCTCATTAAGCCACTTTCATGAAGAGAATTACTACAGGATTTCTGCCACCTGTGATGCGTTGTGAGGCTGGCTTGGAAAGGAGGAGCACAATTTACTCTTAATCAATCAATTCCCAAAGGAGAGATGGAGATTTATTTTAAAATTGTCAAGTCAGAACTCATGAAAATAGTGAAGGTTTTCCAATGAGAAATAGAAATCTGACCAATGCCCTGATTGAAAACAAGGCTATGCGGACTACCTTCTCACCAGAAAGGCACACTCTGCTTGTGGCATTTGCAAAAGCTCATTTGCAAAGGATTTTAGTTGCTTGAACAGAGCATCAGATCAATATGGGGGGGGGGGGAGATTATCTGTGTTCCAGCAGCACCTTGCCTCCCCCCTCCCCCCCAAGCCCATCCGTGCTGCAGGGAAAACAGAAATGGGGTTGTTCAGTAGATATTTGAAGACTGAAATCTCTCCCTCTCCCTGAAGTAGATCTGTTTTGTTTGTTTCTGCTACTGCCTCTCACAGCAAGAGCTTCACTCACAAATGTGTTTCCCTGTGAACATGGGACTGCTCAAAGCAAACATTTCTTTCTTAGCACTGAACCGTGTTGAAAGGAGGCTTAGAATTGCTTAGCTGCATGTGTGAAGAGGCTGGCATTCCTGTTAGCAAAGAGAAATAATTGAACATGGATTGCCTGTTGTGCCTGTAATCTTCAAGGTTAACCCTACGGATTCATTCATCCTTTGCATCCCTGCATTCACAGCCAGCACTTTGGGGAGCTAATTTGTACCTTTTTAATTTCATCATCCTCAGAAATTAGAAACAAAGGACTAGGAAATAAAAAACATTCAAGCTGACTCAGGACCATCTCCTCTTAACAGTTACTTAACTGGTGTGCCCAGTCACTTCTTCATTTAGTGTTTCCTCTTCCCTGTGTACTTTCTATAAAGGATTTGTGTCCAGACAACATTTGCCCCTGTGCTACCACTGGAAGAGGGGCATATTTTCTGGACTGGGTTGTAGCCTGCAGTGGAATGAACCACACTGGCAATGAATTCCAAGAGAACCCAGTTGATAGCATTAAAACAAGATGAAGGCATAGAATTCCTTTGCATTGATGAGCTAAGTACAGCCATGGGGGTCTAGTGAGGTTTAGGAAAATAACCCAGAAAAACAGAATATGACATTTCCAGTGTAAGGTCCTCAAATTAGGAGCTTCAGTGCTGCATCTCATGCTGGAACAGGAACTAGAGTAGCTCTGCTAAATGAGGAACTTGCACCTGTCAACATATTGAAGAGGGAAGCAAATATATTTTAAATCTAAACACTAGTCAATTGTGTTGATCAACATTTCTAAAACAACACCCTCTACATGCTTTATCTGCTGGGCATCTTTGTATATTTTGTGTTTGCATCTACTGATTGTAAATCACCCATGGATGTGAGCTACTAGCTAAATACAGGATGCTATCATACATTGATAGGTTCATACCTTTAAGCACTGAAGTATGCTGATTTCAATCTCTTTAAAACTCCTGCACATTGCCTGCCAATCTACTTTTTCTCTTTTCCTCCCCCATTTTTCTGCCAAGGTTATTCTTTTATCTGTCAAAGATACATGGTCTTTCTTCTGTTGTTTTATGTCCACTTATTAAACATCCTCCTTCCTGCCAGTGGGAAATCAGAAAGCTGGATAACCTCATCCCTGTGCACTTGCCAACTCCTACTGAAAGGGAGCAAGCACTTCTCGGAGTGGCTGGAATAAAGACAAAACACATCCCCTTACAAATGAGACTCCTGAAAAGATGTTTAGCCATTATGTAAAAGATTTTCTGCTTTTAACAATGACAGGCTTCAAAAAAGAGTGGGCAACTCCAAGCAAAGTAATTCATGGCAAGTTAAATTATAAAGGACCATGATTCATGATGTGAGTTTGCCCTCCAGGGCAAAAGAAAGAGATACAACCAGAACTGAAGAAATCAAAGACAGCGGTGTCTCTTTTATCCCAGTTTTAACAGAGCCACAGTGAAGACATTATATAATCCCCAACTCTGCATATCTCAGCAAGAAAAAGAAAATAGCAAGTGACTGCTTCTGGATGTGGGAAGGAAAAAGAAGGCAACTGTTGCTGAAAGGCAGAATTAAGATTAAGGTAATGGTACTCTGAATGCTTGCAGAGTGCACGAATTTGGGAGAAGGGAATATGTCATGTGTTGGGTCTGGGGGAAGATGTGTGCAGAATACTGGAGTATTGATTTTGGAAAGGTCTATGCATGAGTTTGGGGTGAGGGGCCATGCACACTGCCTAAAACTGGGTAGACTGTATGAGTCTGGGTGTATTGAAAGTCGCGAACTGGTGAAAGTGCATGCACAGTGCATAAAACTGTGTCTGTGTGCAGGGGTGGGGGGGAGTGCATGCAGGGTCAGGGTGTTAATTGGCTGTTAGAAGAATATGCAAGGTCTGTGGTGCTGCGGAGTCTCTGGGCCTGGCTGTCACCTGGAGGAGGTGCAGGCAGGATGCAGGGCTCTGGATTGGCTAGAGATGGGGGAGAGGCTGACTCTGGATTAGGTGGAGGTGCATACAAGGGGCCGGTGATGCACAGCTCTGGACTAGATGGAGGTCCATGGTGGGGTCGGAGTACCAGGGCTTGGCTCTGGACTGGGTGGAGCCAGGCTCTGGACTGGGTGCAGGTGCATGCAGGTGGGCAGGGTGTGCCAGGCTCTGGAGTGCGTGGAGGTGCACGCAGGGTACGTGGCTATGGCAGGTCAGTGGGTTCCCTGACCCGACACCCGCCCCCCTTCCCCAGCGCTACCTCCTCGAAGAGCTCCAGGCTGTAGGTGTTGTCGTCGTCGGCGAAGAAGAGCACCCCGGGCTGCGGCGGCGGCAGGTGCTGGTGTCGCTGCCGGAGCCAGGCCAGGCCGGCGTTGCGCTGCTCCGTGGCGCGGGGCAGGCCGGGCCGCTTGTACCTGCGCGGGGTGGGGACGTGCAGGTGGGTGCAGGGCAGGCCGGCCCGCGCCACGAAGCGGCTCACCAGCTCGCTGCGCCGGGCCGCGTCCTCCACCAGGACCCAGTGCAGCCGCGCCACCTGGCGGAAGGTGTTGGCCAGGCGGGTGAGCTCGGCTTTCTGCACCGGGCGGCTGTAGGTGGGGGTGATGGCATAGATGGGGGGCAGCGCCGGCCTCCTGGGAGCCGCCTGCTGCGGGGGCCGGGCGGGGGGCACGAGCGGCGCCCGGCTGCTGTCTGTGTCCAGCAGGAGGATGACGATGAGCCCCCAGGGCAGCAGCAGCAGGAAGCGGCTGAGGAGCAGGGACTTCATGGTGCCCCCACCAAGCAGGGCGCCGCCCTCACAGCATCAGCGGCCGCCGCCTGTGCTCCCCTCCCATGGAAGCAGGGCTGCGGGCGGGCGGCTCTCAGCGCATCGGAGCCGGGCGGAAGGGGGCAGCCCCAGCGATCACAGGTCACCCCCTGCCTGGCCACGGGGGCTGGTCAGCCCGGGCGGGCGGGTCAATGCCCTGGGCACCGAGTCCGACGTTCTGCCCTGGGCTGCACGGAGCGGGTCAGTCACATGGCGCAGGGGCTGGCGCAGAGCCGGGGTAGGGGGGAGCCCAGCCGGTCCCCAGGGCGTCTGTGGTTCCCCTCTTCGCCCGGCCAGTCCTGCCGCTGGCTGCCTGCTCTTCTCGCCGCTCTACGCCGGCGGCTGCCGCCCTTCCACCGTCTCTTGCCCTCGCCACATCCCTCCTCGGGCCAGCGCCGCGGCGGGGCTGCCGGACCGTCCTGTGTGCGGCGCTGGTGGTGGCTAGGCGCGGAGCCCCCCCGCTGGGAGGTGGCGCAGGGAGGGAAGCTCCTCGCCGGGTGCGCGGGAGGAAACGGGGGGCTCTCCGGGCTGGCAGGGGAGCTGGCTGGAGAGGTTGGCGCGCTGGCTCGCTCCTGAAAGGCTGCGGGGTCTTTGGAGAACAGGCAGCGTCTGCTCACGTGCTTAAAACTCCAGGGATCGGAGCATTGGGGGAAGGGGGGGGGGGGGGTCGAGTCACACCACTAACGAGCCAATGCTGTGAGTTTTAATCACCCTGACCGCCCAGTCGCGTAAGCCAGCCGCGCGGGTTTGTGTGTTGCGGGACTGCCTGGGGCAAAGGAAACCCCCCGAAGGGTTCCGCAGAGGGGCCAGCGTTCCCCAGCGTAGCTTCTGGACTCTGCGTGCAGCAGGAGCTAACGCCTGGCCGGGCGGCTACATGGGAGACAGCTGTTGTTCCGCCTCGCCCGCTCAAAAGAGTAGCCCTTAAACTTCTTTTGTCTAGCAAATGTGGCAGCTCTAACACGTCCCGAAGCTCGTGGCTAGCGTGGCTGCAGCGAGACAGTGACTGTGCCCGGGGAGACGATAACAAACGCATGGACATCCATCACCGGCCGAATCCGGCTCGTGCAGTTGACTCGTCTTCTGAAACATCCCATTCCCTGTGCAGCCGTGGTTGGCCCATAGAAAACAAAATGCCAACCGCTCCAACGCGGGATGTTGAAGCAGGCAGTTCTCGCGGCTGAAGGCGAGGGAATGTTCGGCTTTGCAGGGCTATGTGTGAGACTGCACCACTACTGCTCACCTCCGAGTTGCCTAGAGAAATTAAGTATCTACAACGCAATTGTTTTTTCAATAAAATTAATTTTTCTGACATGAGGAAAAGTTGAATAGTAGAGTGTATGTATAGTGTATGCTGCTGCCCACTTTTCTGCCATTTTTAACTGGAAGAATAATGTTCCGAGATAAGCAAAAATTAATATTTGTAAATTACTTGAAAACATTTCATACACTTACATTTCTTTTTGTTGACTTAGTTTGGTCAGCTTCTTTGTGTTTTTGTATTTTCGGCAGGACTTTACATGCTTATTTTAATCTCTGAATAACCCATACTCTCTGCTGCATAACAAAACATTTTAAGAACAGTAGTAAAAGGCATTCTAATTCTAACCCCCTATGACTGCCCATTTTTGTACATGAATCTCATTTTCTTGCTTTTTCACCATATCTCTAAATTTGCTTCAACTTTGTAACAAACAAACCCCAGGAACTGTATTTTTTCAAATCAAATATGCATGGGTATTTTATCTTGTAATCAATCATTTAGCAGTATTTATTTCATCTGAATATGATACAATAATCTAGTGCTAACACAAACTTCATTCCCTCATACCAAAATGAAACACATGTTCTAAACGCTACTCCTTCCTCTCCTAGGAGTGCCCAAGAAGTTTCTGTTGCATTGTTCAGCATTTTTCATTGTCATTACTAAACATTAGTTTAAAAGTTTACTTGTTCCTTTACACTTCATGTGATGCAAAATAGATTGAAAGATACACTATTATTCATTATAATGAGAATTATACTATTTAATACATGTACTGTATTACAATTATAGGCCAAATTATGGCCGCACCAGTTTAAATCTGGAATAATTGTATCTGACATCAGAATTTTGCCCATTTAGCAGAATTTAGTGGGATGATTCTGCTGTTAAAAAAAACATTCCTTATATTTTCAGACAAGCCAATTGGCTGAAAGTACACATTTCTAATCTATTTTTATATATATTCTTGTTATTCAAATGGACATATTAACCCAAAGGGCTCACAAACAGAAAGGACATTAGAGTGATGTAATATAAATTGAAATCTGTGTGACAATGAGAGTAACAAATGACTATGAACTGAGCATCTAAATGAGGAAACATCTGTGCAGTCTAGCAATAATTAGAGTTAGCGTGTTTAGTGGAGAAATGGAAAGCTTGTTATGTGATTAATGAAATAATATGGAGGAATACAGCAAGTCTAAGTAGTTCAATATATCCAAATCAAAAGCATCTCATACCTGAAATTACAGTTGCCCGTTTTGTGCTGATGCAGCTTATCTGAAGGACAATAATCTAAATAACACCTCTGTCAAATGGCTAAATATGCCATTGTTTCCCCATTTACTGAACAATGATATTTACAGATGGTGCTTATTCAGGTAATGTAACCTATGTATTAAAGCCACATCCCAATAGGATTTCTTTTTAAAAAGTTAATGGTCAATTCAGGGGAGTTCAAAGCTCATTATTCCAAGATATTTGAGTATCAGAGCACCAAAAGCCCAGTGGGGCACAGACTAAAATTAAGGATTAGGAAGGAGTGTATTTTAATGGACATATTCTTTGTATAACAACTAGTCTTTTCTCAGGAAAAATTATCATCATTAGTGGGAATTTTGTAGGAGTAATCAATACTTATATATAATACCGTAACAAAGGCAGCAATAGGAACAGCTGGTGTAATTGCAACAGTTTAGAAAGGAGCACAACCACTAACTCATCATTAAGGCAAGTTCTTGATGGAATATTTGATACTATTCCATCTCTGTAATTGACTATGTTCCTGGCATCTGGTAACTAAATTCAGTGCTTATGTACATCTATTCAATTTGTATTTACTGTTTCTAGCTATATACAACATATTGTAATATATTGATTGGTTTTATTGATGGGAAGTACCCAGCTGTCTGACAATGTGTGCTGATATAAATTTCTAGATAAATATATCCACACAGTGTGAACTGTATTTATATATTGTTTTGTAGGCAACACTCATTCGCCTGTTTTTATGTCCACGTTCTATGTAATTATTTTACTATGCCTATAGTTTTACTCTTAAACTGTTGCATGATGTATGTTATGATACAGCAACTGTATTTTGCCTCAGAGGTGGCTACATTTCAATGGTAGATTGAGTACACAATGTGTAATAGAAGATGCTAGTTAATGATGCAGAAGCATTTTCTTTTATATTTAAATATAGATTATTTTAGGCCAAGAGAAAAAGAGTGAGTTGTAAAGTGTTTGAAGAGTTTTGAAATTCCTCAGGTTGAAAGGCACTATATACAAATAAAATATTATTTATTAAAATTCTCTCAAATAAGCAAAGTAGGATGTTCTTGTTTTTGAAATTAGAGAGACCCACTCACATTATATAATGACTAAACATGCTATTTTTGTGTGACAAGACTAGCTACAGATACATATTTTACTACAAAACACCTCAGCACTATTTATTACCAAAATTGTTACATTTGACTTTGGGCCTCAGGTGTAACTATAAAACAAAGGGCCAGACTCTAACCTGTGATGGATGGCACAAATCATTATGTGACTCAGATCATTCTTATAGTTGCACACTAAAGCAGAGTAGTGCATATTCAGAGTTACATGATGGCGGGTGGGCATGCATTACTCTTTAGAATCCAGAATGGTTTATTTGCAGAAAGTTATTGTGCTGAAAATATAGTATGGTGTTGCTGATCAGTGCCTTCATTCCCCAATGCAGATTTTTGTCATGGATTTGTCAGGAGGTGGTGCCAACCTTTCCATCCTAGGTAGCTCTTTGCTTTTCTTCCACTCAGTCCCTTGGGCCACCCTTCGCTCTCACATCAGTGTTGCTACTTCTGATGTTACCCAGCCTATCTCCAGTCTCTCCTGTCATGCCTGTCTTGTTGGCAGAAAGCCTGACACTTTTACTTGCCCAAATAGCACTTCTCCCTGTCCAGGGTTATAAACAATATGGTTTCCCCAGGCTGATAGTATATCTATCTGAAGTTATAGTTGGAGATAGGAGCATTTGAAAGAAGCAATTAAAATGGATTTTTCTGTGTGCTCTGCAATGATGGGACTATTTCACTCCTGCAGGAAACAGGAGCAAAAGCAATTAGATAAACATAAAATGTGGAATTATGTTTAACTGGTGGATAAAATACTGCAGAGAGATTGTGTCTGTTTCACATGACTGGAATTGAATAAAGTAAAGGATGCTGGTTCATTACTTTTGAATTTGTGTGACTACTTGCTCTTATCAGAGGAGGTTGGTAAAGATGGGTAGGCAAAATTGGCATGTAAAGGCGGGTTGATGGCCATTTTACAACAGAAGGTAAAGACCAGACTTCATTTGACACAAAACATGGTATGCAAAGACTATCTTGCCTCTAATAAGGAGCCCGCACCTGATATTTATAGAAGCAGCTTTTTTCCTAGTGTTGGGATTGCACAACTAATGTGATTTCATTTATTCAGTAGCAGTGGAGTGTACACAGTACCCTGTGGGTTTGGATCCATATTTTATAAATATAAAAGGCAACTAAACTACTAATAATTTGTCTTAGGTTGAAGTACTAATATAAATCTAACACCTAACCCTACAAAAATGAGGACATTGTGACTTAAAACAAAAGCTCCATTTCACTCCATGCTGCCTCAGTAATAGAGAACACTGAGGCTACGTCCTCACTACGGGGGGGGGGGAGTCGATTTAAGGTATGCAAATTCAGCTACGCAAATAGCGTAGCTGAATTCGACGTATTGGAGCCGACTTACCCCGCTGTGAGGACGGCGGCAAATCGACCTCCGTGGCTCCCCCTTCGACGGCGCTTACTCCTACCTCCGCTGGTGGAGTAGAAGCGTCGATTCGGAGATCGATTGTCGTGTCCCAACGAGACGCGATAATTCGATCCCCGGGAGATAAATTTCTACCTGCCGATTCAGGCGGGTAGTGTAGACCTGCCCTGAATATAACATACTTCAGGAAACCTTTGTGGTACTCAGACATCTGATCAGTATATGCCAAATACTAAAGGCCCATCTCCCATTGAAAGCAATAGGATTTTAGCCTGAACAAGAACTGAGTAAAGACTAAAAAATTTAGCTTTATGGTAGTAGAGAAAGGAAGAAATTTCAGTGTGCTAAGTAAATGATGAGTTAATGCTTCTGTATTTCAGATATCTTAAAGAGTACATCTGTATTTTGCCAGGTATTCTGAACTTCTGGTCTCTAAACTTTGCAACTGATTAATTGTATAAAGGGAGTGTTTAATTCAGTATACATTTTAATAAATACTATAAACCATGGGAAATTACATGCTTTTCACCATGTAATGTGTATATATAACATATATTCCTGTTAATTATGGTATTTTGGGGCCCCATTGTGCAAGGCACTGTACAAACATAGAGTAGTAGACAAGGAGTTTACAATCAAAATAGACAAGACAGACAAAGGGTGGGGAAAGGGGTAGAACACACTAGCAGAGAAAACTGTGGTAGTAGCAAATGGCATGTTTCCTCCATGATTTGGGTGTGTGTGTTAGGGTGACCATACGTCCCGTTTTGGCCGGGACAGTCTCTTTTTAAAACCCAAAACATGCAGATGTTGCAGCTTTTCAAAGAAAAAGTTATGAGAATTTTTAACATGGGTAAAACATTTTTTACTAGCTTTGATCACAGAAATGGCTGAAATTTTTCAAAACAATTCACCTTGAGGCAGACACCCACCATGTAAAATTTTAACCCAGTGGAAGTCTGGCAAAGTTGTAAGCAATTGAAAACAGGGTCTTATAATGGGAAATGGGCAATTTAATAATAGGTGGTGCTACCAACCATCCTATTGTATTCTTAGGCTAGAAAATAATGATCTATGTAGAATTGTTATATATATAAAACAATTCTACATAGATCATTATTACATATATATATATTAATTCTCAGGGCATTAGGACCCAGATGGTGATCCCCACTCCCATCCCTGCCATGTGGCCTTGGGCAAAAAAATAGAGAGAGGAACCAGCTGGTAGCGGGCAAAGACAGGTAAAGCAGGAACCTTTGGCCATTCAGAGAACTTTAAACAGTTTTGACTGGACTTTCTCTGCCCTGTGCTGATTGGCTGTTTGCTACAACCATCTCCCACACCCTCCACCTCATAGTCTCTTCACTTCCACTTCATTCCAGACCTGCCCCTCTTATCCCTTCTCCTGTCACCTTTATCGCTTTCCCTTCACTTTTCTTTCCCTTATCTGATCTCTTCCTAACCAAACCCACCCCTCTCTCTCTCTCTCTGTGCACAGGGGTGGCCCAAGATCTGAGCCCTGCCTGCCCTTTGCATGAGGCTGTCGCTGGTCATTCAAACTGGAGCCTTGCCTCCCTGCCTGCAAGGGGCTGTAATCCCCTCCCCCCGCACACGTTCCTCCACACCCCACTTTTTTGACAAAGTTGGCAAGAGCAAATGGGGACAAATGCCCACTTTTGCAAAAAAAAAAAGTCGAGATGGCCAGGACATGAAATGAGGCTTCTGTGGGAGGGATGTTCCTTTTGCTGTCCCCATGAAACTTCATCCAAATTTGGCCAAGTAGTAAGCCTTTGAAAATATCACAGTTTCCAGGGGCCCAGTAAAGACTTGCCGGGCACTGAATGAAGCCCGTGTCCTGTGGAATTATGGTATGTGACCAGGTAGTTAAAGATTATCATAATAGCATACACACAATTTGACATAGCTGGCATTCCTGCAATGTGGTGCAGAGAGTCACATGATTGGAATGCTAAAAATCACTGGTTATAATCTATTTAGCAAGGTCTGAGTGGGAAAAACGGGATGGGGAGTGGCAATCTATGTCAAAAATGGCATTATCTGTTTCCAAATTGCTGACAACTTCGAAGCAAATTATCTTAAATTATCTTAAAAGCACAAGATGGAATACTATTTGGTGTCTGTTACAGAGCACCAACTCACACTAGAGAACGGGATGACTGCTCCTTAAACACCTATCTATAATGTTTGGGGCAAAAAAAGCTGCATTATTCTGGGAGACTTCAATCTGAGGGACACAAGATGGAGGTTTCATAGAATGACAGAATCATAGAAATGTAGGGCTGGAATAGATTTCAAAAAGTCATCAAGTCCGGTCCTCTGTGCTGAGGCAGGATCAAGTAAACCTAGACCATCCCTGACAAATGTTTGTCCAACTTTTTCTTAAAAATCTCCACTAATAGGGATTCCAAAATCTCCTTTGAAGCCCATTCCAGTGCTTAACTACGCTTACAGTTAAAAGTTTTTCCTTTTATCTAATCTAAATCTCCCTTGCTGTAGATTAAGCCCATTACTTCTTGTCCTACAGTCAGTGGACTTGGAGAACAATTGATCACAGTCCTTTTTATACAATCCTTAGCATATTTGAAAATTGTTATCAGATTCCCCTCTCCTCCTCTTCTTTTCTCAAGACTAAACATGCCCAGTTTTTTAAATCTTTCCTCATAGGTCAAGTTTTTTTAAAGCTTTCATCATTTTGTTGTTCTTCTCTGTACCTGTCCACGTCTTTCCTAAAGTGTGGCACCCAGGATTACAATACTCCAGCGGAGGCCTCACCATTGCTGAGTACAGTAGAACAATTGTCTACCATGTTTTAGATATGACACTTCTCTTAATACACCCCAAAATAATACAAGCCTTTTTCACAGCTGCATCTCATAGTTGAGTCATATTCCATTTGTGATCTACTACCCGGATCCCTTTCAAAAGTACTATCACTTTCACAGTTATTCTCCATTTTGTAGTTGTGCATTTGATTTTTCCTTCCTAACTGAAGACGTATCTTTATTGAATTTCATCATGTTGAATTCAGACCAATTCTCCAATTTTTCAAGGTAATTTTGAATTTTAATCCTGTCCAAAGTGCTTGCAACCATTTCCCAATTGGTACCATCCACAAATTTTAGCATCATATTCTCCACTCCATTAGCCAAGTCATTAGTGAAAATATTTACCAGTACTGGACCCAGGACGGACCCCTGAGAAACCCCACTAAATAAACCCTCCCAGTTTGACAGTGAATGATTGATTCTTTGGGTTTGGTCTTTCAACCTGTTGTGCACCCACCTTTGCATAATTTCATCTAGATTATTTTCCCTAATTTGCTTATGAGAATGTCATGTGGGACTGTGTCAAAAGTCTTATTGAAATAAAAATATATCACTTCTACTGCCTCTCCCATCCATGTTAAATAAATCCCTGAGTAAAGAAAATTAAAGGATACTAGACCATAGACACAATACTAACATTTGTGCAGGTTTTATTTTGTGTTTTTGTGATGTTATATTATACTAAGGCATTGGAAATCGTTTTAAATGCCTTCAGAAGAAGAATGGCTTCCAGTTGCTAGCAGTCACTCCTCATAAAGAAAGATTATTGTATTTACTATATAGTGAATTTTTAGAAGGTCCTCAGGCTGATATGCGGTTTTGTCTCTGAGAAGGCAAAGAACCTGCTCCAATTCCTATTGAAGTCACTGCTGATCTAACCTTGATGGTGCAGAACTGGGACCTAAATAAGGCCTTCTCTACACAGAAAAGTTGCACAGGTCTAGCTTAATATTTGCATTTAACCCAATATAGTTAAACCATGCAAATCCTGTTTATATCTGGGGATATACTAAGGGCTGGTCTACACTGGGGGGGGGGGGGGGAATCGATCTAAGATACACAACTTCAGCTACGCGAATAGCGTAGCTGAAGTTGAAGTATCTAAGATCGAATTATCTGGGGTCCACACAGCACAGGATCGACGGCTGCGACTCCCCCGTTGACTGCACTACCACCGCTCGCTCTGGTGGAGTTCCGGAGTCGACGGTGAGCGTGTTCGGGGATTGATATATCACGTCTCGTTAAGGCTATTCGCTTGATTATCTTAATGAGACGCGATATATCGATCCCGGATCAATCGATTGCTACCCACCAATATGGCGGGTGGTGAAGACATACCCTTACTTAATCTGGGGTATACTTATTTCAGTATAACTCTGGCTTTAGGTTTAAGCTAAACCAAAATAAGCCACTCTTAAACTGAGAAGAATATGCACATTGGTGGTTTGTTCCAATTTAATGATATAAGTTTAAAATCAATTTAAGTTAAAATGGTGCAACTTTCCCATGTAGACAAAGTCTCAGTAAGGAAATTCACTTAATCTAGATTGTAGGTTAATTCATCCCAGTCCTGCATTTGAGCCAGTTTAGTCTGGGGAGAGGGAAGGGAGGACAGTATAAGAAGTGACTTCCTTGATGTCTGTGGCCCAATGGCTCACAGCATGAGGTTCATAATTTTCCAGAGTTCCAATTTGTCACTTCTCTGGAGAGCTAAATGTCAGCCAGTCTCAATGGCATAGAAGGTAGACAGGACCAAGACAATGACATTGTGACCAACTGACCAGTGATTCTTCCAGATGGTAATTAGGTGGGTCTCACACAGACCCCATAAAGGCAGGCACAGGTCAGTGATCTGGCCTTTTTTTCAGCTCCACATCTGATACTTGGCATGATAATCAAGTGATAATTCACATTATTAACCATCATGTTCCAAAGTCTCCTCAAGTAACGCGTCTGGTTCTGGCTCTTAGTTTAGCTTTTTCAGGCCATCTTCACTGTCACCTTCCTTGGGGCATCCTGGATGAGTTAGCGGGAAGAAGGGTCACACCATATAAAGATAAAAGGGCTGGAAAAAAGGCCACACCATGGAGCTGTGCTATTTGAAACTCTACCTGTTGTCTCCAAAATAGACCAAACCCATAAACCTGGTCATTGCAGCTCAGTATTACTGTTGGGTTTACATGTTGTGATGGCATGCTTTTCTTCCAGTTACAATTCCTGGTGATCCCTTTCAGGACTGTTGCCATGATGCCATAAATATGTATGTTACCCATTTCTTTTGCATTCAGCTTGCAACCTTAGCCAAGATGGCTGGGCTTCCAAGACAGTGAGGTACAGACTAGGGTAGATAGTGATCTGAGGGTTTCCAGTGATGTATCTGACTTGGAGGGCTGTCTTCCCTCTGTTAGACCATTTGTTCACCTTTCTAATCTTTCTTCCTTGTGTTGCTGTCCCAACAATGTGTCCCAGAGACCACCTAAGTTGTTGGTCACAGTATTGTGTCTTGGACTCAAAAGTAAATGGCCAGCAAAAGAAAGATCCTGTCACTGGAATTTGAATGTGGCACAAACTGAATCACTTTTAAAGAAATCAGGGGCATGTGCTTGGTTCAGCCTAGACCCCTCTTCCATGACATGCAGTGGAAGCATGGACAACCAAACACAATCTTCATCCACCTCACATAAACATGGTTTTGGAAACATACAAGGAGCTGATGATCAAAGTGAAATGGGATTGATAGAGCTATGATAGGGTTCCTTGAGGTTATGCAAGACTGGTCAGAGTTCCTTCTGGGTAGGGTGAATAGATCACTGACAGGAAATATCGGGACGTGGGGGGAAGGTGCGGGGGGGGGGCCAAAAAAAACAACCCACCAAAAAAAAAAAAAAAGCCATTTTGCAGGTGCCAGGGGAATTAGCAGGCCCCGGCCGCGCCACACCTCAGGGCCCCGGGCACATGCGGCACGTCCTGCCATCCCGCCGCCCCGCGGGGAAGGAGCCGCTGGAGCGAGAGGTACGGGGCTCCGGACCCTGGCAGCGGCAGGGGAGAGCGGCTCAGGGCCGCGCGAGTGACCATGTAAAGTTTATCGGCTGGGAGGCGGACCCCGGCTCCTCGCCCTGCCTTGTAGGCGGGTAGCATCCCCGCCCCTCCCTCCCCCCTCGTCCTGGCTCCTCACCTGAGCCAGGTGGGGGGGGGGGCGAGAGCCCTTCAGGGAGGGCAAAATTGCTTGTTTGTCCAGCTGGCGCAAGCCTGGGAGGGAGGGAGAAGGAATGAGGGAGGGGGTGATGGCTGGCTTCCAGTTCCTGGAGCTGGTGAGTACGACTCCAGCACCGGGCGGGCAAGGGGGCTGCTCCACCAGGAGGGTGATGGGGGGACTCAGCTGAGGAGCCAGGACAAGGGGGGGACTCGGCTCCTTACCTGGTCTGCGGTGGCCGGCACAACATGCTGTCGCAGGGCGGGGACGCTACCACCCCTACAGTGGCGAGGAGCTGACCGTGGTCCCCCTCCAAGCTGATAAACTTTACACAGCCACTCGTGCGGCACCGAGCCGCTCTCCCCCGCCGCTGACGGAGTCTGGAGCCCCCCCATCTACCTCCTGGGGGAGCAGCCCCCTTGCCAGCCCCCCCTGCCTGCCCGGTGCCCCTACTCACCAGCTCCAGGAACTGGAAGCCGGCCACTGCCCCCTCCCTCCAGGCTTGCCACCATTACAGCAACAAGCCTGGGAGGGAGGAGGAATGCCACATGCTTGGGGAAGAGGCGGGGCCAGGGCAGGGATTTGGGGAAGGAGCCAATGGGGGAAGGAGGGGATGGAGTCGGGGGTGGGGTGGGGGGCGAGAGCCCTTCAGGGAGGGCAAAAGTGCTTGTTTGTCCAGTGTCCTGACCGCACATTGGTCGGGACGTGGGACAAACAAGCAAATATCGGACAGTCCCGATAAAATTGGGATGTCTGGTCACCCTAAGTAGTGGGGCAAACACATTTGCAGGCACATAAATTCTGGTGTAACTATATTTCTCTGACATTTTTTGGCTTTGCCTTTGTGGATTCAAGTCTTTTGTGCATGGCTAAGCAATTTGCTAGTGGGATCTTGTGGAAGGTAGTCTTTGCATGAGCATTAGATAAATGGCTAAAAAAGTAGGCCTGAGTTGGGTGAAGTATCCCAGCCACTTAATCTCAGTGCAATTGAAAGGCAAGAGGAAGTCACTTGCATGGATTCTGAAATGCCAACAATTGGTGGCTGGCGGAAACTTAGCTATGAGGCCCACACTCTCAGTATGAGACGTGGGATGTTTAAGCATCACTATGCAAAAGCACTTGGGCCAGGTGACCCATAAAGAGGTCCCAGGATGGGGCAGAAGGATGGGGTTCCTCCATGGTAATCAGTAGGGAAAGGATTTGGCCAGGCTCCTTTTCCAAGAGTTATTTTCCAAGGACGATATGCCTTCTGTTGTTATTGTGATTAATGCAGCTGTGGTCAAGCTATCATTATGTGCATGTCTTCCTCACACCATGTCCTTGGCAAATGATGTATAATTCGGCTGTAAGGCTCTCTGTCTGCTGTTTAATATGCTCTTTACTGATACGCTCTTTATCAATAGGGTGTGTGGTTTTGGGTTTGTTTGTTTGTTGTTTTTTACAATTATGTTGTCTCTTACATAACAATGTTTAAACAGCATTTGTGTAGTCAGACTCTATCCCTAGGCATGTTCACATTCTTTGATGTCTCACAATTTTAAGGATTAGGGCTAGAGGTTGTAACAGAAACAGAGCTGCAAAGTACGTTATCTTGACAGATATTTAGGGCCAGATGGTGCATTGATGGTGCTGTCCTGCATGAGGGGCAGTGTAGAGGTGACTGCCTACAGGGATTTCCAGGAAGGACTGTGGCTCCAGGCAGTGCAGAGAAAGTGCCTGTGATGTACTATCAAAGGGAACCGTCTGAGATTGTCAGGACTTTGCATGTTTGGGGCACCTTTATATCAGGATAAGGCACTCAGATACTACTGTGTTGTGCACACATGGTTTTGGAAATATACAAGGAGCTGATGGTCATAGTGAAATGGGATTGATAGAGCTATGACAGGTGTTCCTTGAGGCTATGATAGACTGCTCAGAGTTCCTTCTGTGTAAGGAGTAGTGGGGCAAACACTTTTTGCAGGTACATAGATTCTGTTGTGCCTATATTTCAAGGATGATCCCTTAATAGAATTATTCTCTTCCCCACCTTTACATGCCCATATAAGAGCATAATCTGGCCCTCAATATACAGTCCTGGAGCATTAAAATTACATCTCTCCACAGTGGATTTCCTATCCTGTAGGGTGAATTCTATTGAATTACAAGTACCAGTAAAAGAGGAACTCTTCCTGCATGGCAGGTGGAGTTTTCACAGTCCAGGACTGTAATATTGTTATAAATAATATAATTCTATCAAATATGTCTGATCAGTTATGACATTTGAGAGGGACAGACTATCATATCCTTTGCGAAAAGACAAGGCAAATAGTTATAGCTGTCACTTTCCCCAAAGAATGCACTGTTTGTAATTCTCAAATGATGCAATTTTACATAGTGTAACTATCTGTCAAAGTTTTCACTAAGGATGAGATATTATAAAATTCTCAAATGGCATCATTTAACGTGCCATATTTGACAGATCTGTATTAATTATATATAGTATAAACAGAAATACAACATGATGGAATATATTATTGAATATTGAAACTATTCATCACTTATCTTAATCAACTTTCACTTTACCTCATTTATGACCTTATTTGCTCCACAATTTCTGAGTCCTACAGTTGTTCCAAACCTGTGAACTAAATTTAATACTTGATGAAAGGTCAACCTATATTCCTATAGGACATTAATTTGAAAGTGTTATGCATGTTTGGGTAGGCATTTCAAAAGGACTCTCCTAGAATTTTCAGTGCACCTAATGACAGCATTGTGGTTTCAATTTCAGTATTGAAATCTACATGATACATACATTAAAATCACTATTGTAACATTTGTTTGATTAAAAATGTAGCAATGGAATGTCGATCACTCCATTACAGTCTTTTATCTCCCCATGTAAAGATCTATTCTTTACAGATCACCAGTTACTGTGAAGTCTGATTCATCTCCTTGTCTTTCTCTGACACCAGGAATCCTTTAAAAAATGAAGATGTAAATTATACATCACTTTAAGAGCTGGGCTTGCTGGTCCCTTCTTTCATTCATAATTCCCTTATCTTGCACCCCTAACTTTATTTATAATGTTCAGAACTGGCATTTGCATCAGGCAAAACAGAAGGTGAAAATACATTTGAAAGACAGTTTAATAATCATGCTTGGATATACTATTTGGGAATGCTAATCTTTATTTGTTCAGACTCCTCTGACTCTTTGAGTTGTCTGTGATTGATGTCAGATTTAAGCCTGAACATATTTTTACACAAGAAAATGCTCAGGTTTTCCATTCCACACCAGCCTGTTTTTCTATCTCAGAGAAGTGCAACATCTTTTGAAATACTGGATGATATTCATTTATTCACAGGCATTCTTGGCAAGGGCATATTCAGATTGCACACTGCAGTGTTAAATGTGTTGTGTGATTATTTAGTGTTATTGATTATTATTGAATTCCAATTAATTCTAATTTAATGAGCTGGGGGATTGTAGGGTTCTAGTCTCAGAATCAACCTTGATTCTTTTGTGCTTATCAAGTTCCATATCTGATTGGGAACCCTGGTGTGCACCACAAAGATACTCACACTGAGGGCAGAGCAAAGCTTTAGCCACTTTTATTAGCACAATTAGTAAAGACAAAAAAGCTCCAAACCACAAAAAGATACCAAATACAGAGTTAAGGTGATATCTTGTACCATTCCTCACAAATATACTCATATACTCACACCCTTCCTTGGGGATCTGGTGCTGAAAGACAAAGAACCTTCTCTGTCCCTGGCAGTGAGTCTAATGGTCCTGATAAACCGACAACTAAAGTTACACACTGGCCTGGCCTATTATAGGGCTTAGGTGTTGTCATGAATAGTCATGCAAATGTCCAGCCTCCCTTGTCCATATCTAACGTCCTCACCCTAATAATGTGGGAGGTGTTTTATCCTATAGGTTGGTATATTAATAATTGTAGCTTATTACTAAGGCTACAAGTTTGTCATGGAGGTCACAGAAGTCACGGATTCGGTGACTTTCCGTGACCTCCATGACTTCTGCAGTGGCCAGTGCGCCTGGCCCGGGGGCTGCCTGAGTAACTCACTGGGCCAGTCACACCCACTACTGCTGGGGCAGTCTCGGGCCCCTGCACCCTCCTCCCCCAGCAGCAGCAGGAGTTTGGGTATGGGAGGAGGCAGGGGGCTGGGACATGGGACAGGGTGAGGGAGCTGGGTGGCGCTTACCTTGGAGGGCTCCCCGGAAGCTGCGACATCCCCCACCCTCAACTCCTAGGTGGAGGGGTGACCACGCAGCTCTGCACACTGCCTCTGCCCCAAGCACTGGCTGTGCAGCTCCCATTGGCCAGGAACCACAGCCAATGGAAGCTGTGGGGGCAGTGGCTGAAGGCAGCGGCAGCGTGCAAAGCTGCCTGGCCATGCCTCCATCTAGGAGATGAGGGAGGGGGATGTCACTGCTTCCAGGGAGGCACTGAGTCAGGTAGGGAACCTGCCCGCCCACCCCCCCAGCACCCGGGGTGCCCCCTGGGCAACCCCTCCCCAGCAGACATGTCACCTCCTGGGCTGTCTCCCCGCCCAAGATTTAGTCCGCGGTATATAGTACAAGCTATGGACAGGTCACAAGTCGTGAATTTTTGTTTACTGCCTGTGACCTGTCCATGACTTTTACTAAAATGTAGCCTTACTTATTACTATATAAGTCAATTATCATCTCCCATTGCACAGACACTGTCTCGCTACAGCCACGCTAGCCAGGAGCTTCAGGGCATGTTAGAGCCGCCACATTTGCTAAACAAAAGAAGTTTAAGGGCTACTCTTTTGAGCAGGTGAGGCAGAACAACAGCTGTCTCCCATGTAGCCGCCTGGCCAGGCGTTAGCTCCTGCTGCATGCAGATCCCATAAGCTATGCTGGGGAATGATGGCTCCCTGTACATGGATCCCTCCCCCTGCAGCTGAGGAGTGATGGATGCAGAAAGTGGGGGGAGTGGGAGCTTGCAGAGCTTCCTGCAGTTGGGGGAGGGTCTGACCTGGCACCAGATGCCATGCAGGGGAAGAGGTAGTACCGTCCTCCCCAGCCCAGCTGGGACTAGCAGGGGTAGGAGCCACTAGCCAGGTCTTCCCCAGTCCCGCCTCCTGCACCACAGTGATTTAGCTGGGGGAGGGATAGCTCAGTGGTTTGAGTATTGGCCTGCTAAACCCAGGACTGTGAGTTCAATCCTTCAGGAGGCCATTTAGGGATCTGGGGCAAAAATCTGTCAGGGTATTGGTCATAATTTGAGCAGGGGGTTGGACTAGATGACCTACTGAGGTCCCTTCCAACTCTGATATTATATGATTCTCTCTGCCAGTTACTCTGGGCACTCAAAACATACTACTGGGGAGGGTCACATAACCGCTCTTGTGGCTTTCCTTTGCTTCCCAGTCAGAAAGTCATTTTTCTGCAGGGAGGCAAAGAATTCTGCACATGTGCAGAATTCCCCACAGGAGTAGCCTATTGTATGGCCTACAGAATAATGTGTCCAAATGAGTCTCATCCTTTTTAGCATACGGTATTAGTCCCTCTCACAAATGACTTGGGGAATTAATGATTGAATTTGCCATCATATTGCTGTAAACCGGTTGTTAGCTTCGTGGAGAGGCAACCGGCATACAGACTAATTTCCATGCCTTCCCTGCAGCTGGGAACTGGAAGTGCTCATACGGACTTGTTTTCTCCTGCACACCTTTGGTGGGGGCTGTATTAGAATTGGTTCCCCATAAAGAAAATCTGAAGTTCAAAAATCCAACACAATTTATGGAAAAAGAAAAAAAATGTACAAGAAAGGGAAGTGGTCTGGAAAATAAAGCGAGCTCACAGAATACAGACAGCTGACAATATAAAAAAAGTTAGGGCTGTCCAGCGATTAAAAAATTAATCGCAATTAATCACACTGTTAAATAGTAGAATACCATTCAAATATTTTGAGTGGTTTCTGTGTTTTCAAATATATTCATTTCAATTACAACACAGAATACAAAGTGTACAGTACTCAGTTTATATTTATTTTTTATTACAAATATTTGTGCTGTAAAAAAAAGAAATAGTATTTTTCAGTTCACCTCATACAAGTACTGTAGTGCAATCTCTTTATCAGGAAAGTTGAACTTACAAATATAGAATTATGTACAAAAAATAACTGCATTAAAAAAAACAAAACCAATCTAAAACTTTAGAGCCTACAAGTCCACTCAGTCCTACTTCTTGTTCTGCCAATTGCTCAGACAATCACATTTGTTTACATTTGCAGTATATACTGCTGCCCGCCTCTTGCTTCCAACGTCATCTGAAAGTGAGGACAGATGTTCACATGGCACTGTTGTAGCCAGCATCACAAGATATTTCCATTCTAAATGCCCTAAAGATTCATATGTCCCTTCATGCTTCAACCATCATTCCAGAGGACATGTGTCCATGTTGATGACAGGTTCTGCTCTATAATGATCCAAAGTAGTGTGGACTGATGCATGTTCATTTTCATCATCTGAGTCAGATGCCACCAGCAGAAGGTTGATTTTCTTTTTTGGTGGTTTGGGGTCTGTAGTTTCCACATTGGACTGTTGCTCTTTTAAGACTTCTGAAAGCATGCTGTACACCTCATCCCTCACAGATTTTGGACGGCACTTCAGATTCTTAAAACCTTGGGTTGAGAGCTGTAGCTATCTTTAGAAATCTCACTTTGGTTCCTTTGCGTTTTGTCAAGAACACTTTCACTGCAGACTTAAAATAAAACAACATGTGCTGGGTCATCATCCGAGACTTCTATAACATGAAATATATGGCAGAATGCAGGTAAAACAGAGCAGGAGACATACAGTTCTCCCCCAAAAAGTTCATTCAGAAATTTAATTAACGGATTATTTTTTTAATGAGCATCATCAGCATAGAAGCATGTCCCCTGGAATGGTGGCCGAAGCATGAAGGAGCATACGAATGTTTAGCATATCTAGCACATAAATACCTTGCAATGCCGCTACAAAAGTGCGAACGCCTGTTCTCACAGGCCACATTGTAAATAATAAGCAGGGAGCATTATGTCCCGTAAATGTAAACAAACTCGTTCGTCTTTGCAATTAGCTGAACAAAGCAGGACTGAGTGGACTTGTAGGCTCTAAAGTTTTAGCTTGTTTTGTTTTTGAGTGCAGTTACAGAACCAAAAAAATAAAAATAAAAAATCTACATTTGTAAGTTGCACTTTCACAACAAAGATTGCCTTACAATACTTGTAGGAGGTGAATTAAAAATACTATTTCTTTTGTTTTTTATATTTACAGTGCAAATATTAGTAATCAAAAATATAAAGTAAGCACTGTACACATTGTATTCTGTGTTGTAATTGAAATCAATATAGTTGAAAATGTAGGAAAACATCCAAAATATTTAATAAATTTCACTTGGAATTCTATTGCTTAACATCACAATTAATTTTTTTGAGTTGAATCACATGTGTTAACTGTGATTAATCAACAATGAAAATGAAGCTACTTTTCCCACTGATGTCTGATTCAGAGGTAGCCCTGAAGTGGAAGTGAGAAACTAGAGACGTTCTGGCCCTTGTCTTAATTTATCTGTTCTTTCCCCCACCTTCTCTTTTTTAAACAAGGGGCTGATTATTTTCATTTAATACCAGTGATTTAGGCCTTACAGCAGCTACCATGGTAACTGGCTGCATGCACACTGTACAGGTGGCCTGTGTTTCCTACCTGTGGAGCTTGTGTACTCTATAAGAGGCATGTGGGGAAATGCTTTCTCAGACAGCACAGTGGTTCCTTGAGCTGCATTTTTGGCTGCTAGTGCTAGGGGTTATTAATCATGTTTATTACAGTAGTGCCTAAGGGACAAATCAAGAATGAGGCCACATTGTGCTAGGCACTGTACAAACACTGAGTAGCAGATGGTCTGTGCCCCTAAGAGTTTACAATCTAAGAGTATGTCTACATGGGTCAGATTAGCTGACTTGGGCTCACACGGCTAAGGCTCTAGGGCTGAAAAGACTGTGTATAGACATTTGGGCTCAAGCTGGAGCCCAAGCTCGGGCACCCTGCGAGGGTGGACATCGACACAGCAATTTTTAGCTCCACACCTCAAGCCCTAGTCAGCTGACCTCACCTGGTCCAGCTGTGGCTGTGCTACAGGGCTTTTATCCCTGTATAAGCATATCCTTAACAGATAATACAGACAGAGGGTAGAGACGAGAGTCAGTGTGATGGGAAGCAAATGGCATATTAATTCCATGTGTTTTGGGGTATGAATGGGTTTAGTTAGAAGGAGATGAGGCAAATGGAAAGAAAAGCGAAGGGAGGCAGGTGAGGGGGGGACAGGATGGGGAGAGGGAGAGGGAGTAAGTGTGGAATGAAGCTGAGGTGAAAGAACTATGAAAGAAGGGCAGGCGAGGGGAGAGGGTTGGTACAAAACAGCCCATCAGCACAGGGCAGAGAAAGTCCAGTCAATGAAATTTCAGATTTAAAAAGCTGAAATGATGAAATTTATAAATTTTAAAAATCCTATGACCGTGAAATTGACAAAAATGGACCATGAATTCAGCAGGGCCCTACTCATTACCAATGTATTAGTCACTAAGGTCACCACACATACAGTTACAAAATATTACATATTGGGTCTTAAAGTGTCCTGTTTGCATGTTGAATGTATTGGCTCATTAATATAGTAGCATAGATATTCCAGACTAAGGATACGTCTACACTACGAGAATAGTTCGATTTTACTTAAAGTGAATTTGTGGAACAGATATTACAAAGTCGAACGTGTGTACCCACACTAAGGACAGTAATTCGACTTTGTGAGTCCACACTAACGGGGCAAGCGTCGACATTGGAAGCGGTGCACTGTGGGCAGCTATCCCACAGTTCCCGCAGTCCCCGCTGCCCACTGGAATTCTGGGTCGAGCCCCCAATGCCTGCTGAGGAAAAAAATGTGTCGAGGGTGGTTTTGGGTAACTGTCGTCATTCAACCCTCACTCCCGCCCTCCCTCCATGAAAGTGCCGGCGGGCAATCATTTCGCGCACTTTTCTTGTGATTGACAGCGCGGACGCCACAGCACTGTGAGCAGGGATCCCACTGCGATCATCGCTGCAGTTATGGCCGTTGTCAACACCTCGCACCTTATCATCCACCTTTTTCAGAGGCAGATGCTGAGAAATCAGGTGAGGAGGCTACGGCAGTGCGGTGAGGACATTAAGTCTGAGAGGGGCACAGACCTCTCACAAAGCACGGGACCCTGCGCCGTGAACATCATGGTGGCAATGGGTTCATGTTGATGCTGTGGAACAGTGATTCTGGGCCCGGGAAACAAGCACGGACTGGTGAGACCGCATAGTGCTGCAGATCTGGGATGAATCACAGTGGCTGCGAAACTTTCGGATGCGTAAGGGAACTTTCCGGGAACTTTGTGAATTGCTGTCCCCTGCCCTGAAGTGCAAGGACACCCAGATGCGAGCAGCCCTGACTGTCCAGAAGCGAGTGGCCATAGCCCTCTGGAAGCTTGCAACACCAGACAGCTACCGGTCAGTCGCGAACCAATTTGGAGTGGGCAAATCTACCGTGGGGGTTGCTGTGATGCAAGTAGCCAACGCAATTGTTGAGATACTGCTCTCAAAGGTAGTGACCCTGGGAAACGTGCAGCTGATCATAGATGGCTTCGCTGCGATGGGATTCCCAAACTGCGGTGGGGCTATAGATGGAACTCACGTCCCTATCCTGGGACCGGACCACTAGGCCAGCCAGTACATTAACCAAAAGGGCTACTTTTCAATGATGCTGCAAGCACTGGTGGACCATAGGAGACGTTTTACCAACATCAATGTCGGATGGCCGGGCAAGGTTCATGATGCTCACGTTTTCAGGAACTCTAGTCTGTTTAGACGGCTGCAGGAAGGTATTTACTTCCCGGACCACAAAATAACCGTTGGTGATGTGGAGATGCCTATAGTGATCCTCGGGGACCCAGCCTACCCGCTAATGCCCTGGCTCATGAAGCCCTATACAGGTGCCCTGGACAGTGAAAAAGAACTCTTCAACTACCGGCTGAGCAAGTGCAGAATGGTGGTGGAGTGTGCTTTTGGATGTCTGAAGGGGAGATGGAGAAGCTTACTGACTCACTCTGATCTCAGTGAAACCAATATCCCCATTGTTATTGCAGCTTGCTGTGTGCTCCACAGTCTCTGTGAGAGCAAGGGGGAGACGTTTATGGCAGGGTGGGAGGTTGAGGCAAATCGCCTGGCTGCTGATTACGCCCAGCCAGACAGCCGGGCGATTAGAAGAGCCCAGCGGGATGCGCTGTGCATCCGGAAAGCTTTGAAAGCTAGGTTCCAGAGTGAGCAGGGTAACCTGTGACTATTAAGTTTGTTTAAACAGAAGCTGAACCTGCCCCCGTTTCTTTACCCAGTTAACGTTAACTATCCTCTCCAGTTACCAACCCCCTTCCCCCCCTTCCAACACACCTTTAAAAATAAAATAAATGAAACTTTGTTCGTTAACACCGTTTTCTTTATTAAGGATTTCGTGGTAAAGTGTTGAAACTGGGACGCAGACTGTGGTGGGGAGCAGGTGTAGTGATGGAAAGGACGCTTCTAAACTCAAGGAATGACAGGCTCCTGCTCCTAGAGCGGTCCGCAGTGGTGGACTGATTGTTTCAACGGAGCCTGCCATCCCTCCTTTTCGGGACTCTGTGTGTGGGGGCTATGTGACTTTGTGGTGGGGAAGGGCGGTTACAGATCCCCGGCTGCATGGCTCTGTCATCCAGGCTAAGGACCGCTGCATAAGATCTGTAACCGCCCTCCCCCGCCACAAACTCACATAGCCGCCCCACACAGAACATGAAAACCACCTCCCAGACTGACCAGGGTGCCTAGTGACTGCAATGTGTGTGTGATCTTCTGCTGAACCTGCCCCCGCAGTAAAGGTGACTGTCCTCTCCAATTACCACCCTCCTTCCCCCCCTTCAAACACACTCTCCTCTAAACATGACGGAAACAGTAATTAACAGAAACGTATTTTTTATTAACAACTACACAGTTAGGGGATGAAACTGGGATGGGGGCTTGGGTGAGGTGCTTTTGGAGTGAAGAAAAGGACTTATCAAATCTTTGGGAATGAGAGCCTGCTGCTACTTGAGCAGTCTGCGGGGTGGAGTGACAGTTTTCACGGCCCCTGCCGCCCCTCCTTCTTGGGACTTTGGGTGAGGGGGGGATGGGACTTTGTGGCGGGGGAGGGCGGTTAGAGATAGAATGCAGCGGGGCTCTGTCCTCCTGCCTCCGGTCCTGCAGAACATCTACAAGGCGCCGGAGCATGTCCGTTTGCTCCCTCATTAGTCCAAGCAGCGTTTGAGTTGCCTGCTGGTCTTCCTGCCGCCACCTGTCCTCCCGTTCGCTGTGTGATCGCTGGTATTGCGACATGTTCTCCCTCCACTGGGTCTGCTGCGCCGCCTCGGCTTGGGAGCAGCCCATAAGTTTTGAGAACATCTTGTCCCATGTCCTTCTCTTTTGTCACCTGATCTGCGCCAGCCTCTGGGAGAGGGATGCCAGGGTAGCTCGGGAGACACTCACAGCTGTGGGATGGGAAAAAGGGAGTGAATTCCTCACAAAAATACAGTTTTGCGAACAATGAATATAGTCTTTCTCTGTGAACAAGACCATGCACATTACCTATCTCATGCGCACTCAGTACAAGGTCGAATTTTCAGCCTTCCCATTGAGTGCCTGGGGTCTTGCTGTACAGATCACACAAGCGGGGCCGGATGACAGAATTCGGCTAGTAGGCGGACATGGTAAGCCGTAGACTTTTGGCTGCTTAAAGCTTAATTTATAGCAGTGCCCTCCTTTCACGTTCCAAGCAATTCTCCTAGCATTGGCCAGTTCCTGCTGCTGGCAATCCGGCCAGCATGAACTCTGCCCCGGTCACACCCCCCTTGCGGCTCTCCCTGGGAAAGATCCCTGCATGCTGCTGCTGTCCCGCCTCCACCGTGTGGCTGTAAACCGCCGGTTACAGTTATGTAAAGGAACAGGCAATCAGTCCCAATACTAACATTCCCCTAATTCAAAGCAGGTCACCATGAGTGATATCACTCTGATGAGTATTTTGGAGACAGAGAAAGAGCTCATGCTGTGTGAATGCCAGCAAACACCAGGGCCGTATGCCGCCATGCTTTGTGAGGCAATGATCCTGGAGTACTTGCTGCTAGCCTGGCGCAGAAAAGTTTCCTACCATGGAGAACGCAATAAGGCCGCTCTCCCCAGGAACCTGATGCAAAGGCTTTCACAATACCTCCAGGAGAGCTTCCTGGAGATGTCCCAGGAGGATTTCTGCTCTATCCCCGGACATATTGACAGAATTTTCCAGTAGCTGCACTGTCAAGGACTAAAAACTAAAGCGCCTAGGGCAAACTAATCATGAAAAACCCATTGTTAAAATACCATTCCTATTCTGTTCAAATAGAATGTTTAAAACACTTACCTACTGATCATTCCCCTGATTCACAGTCTGGGTTACCGCCTGGGGACGGTTGGTAGGGGATCTCCGTGAAGAGATCCTGGCTGTCGGGGAAATCAGCGTTGAAAGCGCTGTCAACTGCCTCATCCTCCTCATCTCCTTCCTCATCTTCCCAGTCTGCGAACAGCTCCAAGGAAGCGGCCGTCGACAATACCCCATCGTCAGAGTCCATGGACAGTGGTGGGGTAGTGGTGGCAGCCACACCTAGGATGGAATGCAGTGCCTCGTAGAAACGGCATGTCTGGGGCTGGGATCCGAAGCATCCGTTTGACTCTTTGGTCTTCTGGTACCCTTGTCTCAGCTCCTTGATTTTCACGCAGCACTGTGTTGCATCCCGGCTGTATCCTCTCTCTGTCATGGCTTTTGAGACCTTCTCGTAGATCTTCACTTTCCATTTTTTCGATCACAGCTCCGAAAGCACGGACTTATCGCCCCACACAGGGATCAGATCCAAGACTTCCCGATCAGTCCATGCCGGGGCCCTCTTTCTATTCTGCGATTGCATGGTCACTTCTGCTGGAGAGCTCTGCATCGTTGCCAGTGCTGCTGAGCTCGCCACGATGTCCAAACAGGAAATGAGATTCAAACTGGCCAGACAGGAAAAGGAATTCAAATTTTCCCGGGGCTTTTCCTGTGTGGCTGGTAACTGGTCAGAGCATCCGAGCTCGGACTGCTGTCCAGAGCGTCAACAGAGTGGTGCACTGTGGGATAGCTCCCGGAGTTATTAGCATCGAATTCCATCCACACCTACCCTAATTTGACATGGCCATGTCGAATTTAGCCCTACTCCCCTTGTTGGGGAGGAGTACAGAAATCGATTTAAAGAGACCTCTATGTCGAAATAAATAGCTTCATTGTGTGGACGGGTGCAGGGTTAATTCGAGTTAACACTGCTAAATTCGGCATAACCTCCTAGTGTAGACCAGGCCTGAGAGTCCCTTCTCCAAAGAATTTTCAATCTAAAGTACAGGCTGTTACTGTAAAGAATACATAACAGGAAATAGAGTGGGGTATGGCTTTTTAAAAAATCTAGAATGCTTCAGAAAACCATTTGAGATGTGCTTTTTAACATTGTGGAGGTATTATTAGTAACTACGGGGGTATTTTCCAAGGGCTGAGAGTTGCGTGTCTTACTCCCATTTGTGCCTTTGAAAAAAATCACCCACTACATAATTAAGTGTTCAGATTTGCATTTAAAGCAGGACTAAAATCCCTCTGCTTCACACTTTAATGGTAAACTTATTCTTTGATTTTGGCACAGTAATCCTCAGACGACAACTGATTTTTCCATGTCATTTTTTAAGAAAAATATTTACTAACTCTTGCAGAAGAAACATTTAAAAGTGCTCCCTTTTTGAAATGTTGCCTGGTTAGCTCACATTTATTTGGGTTCCTCTAAAGAGCCACAATGTTCACAAACGTCAAACTTCAGCTAAACACACGCATGCATATGTATGTTCTGGTAACATTTCCTACTCAGGCCACTTTTAAGCTTTGTGCATTTTTTTTTATTAGAGTGTTTTTCCTTATTCAAGGAATCTATTTGAGTTTCACTAAGAGTCATTTGAAAATGGAAATTCTATCATTAAAAAAAAAAAAAAAAGGAACGTTTTGAAAACGTACAAGTTTATCAGGATTTTCTCTCTCCAGCTCTGACACATTTCCCCTGGTTGCTGCCTTGGCTCCAGCAGCCTAGAGAAACCAGTCTCTGTCTGAGACAATGCAGCACGTGAGGGGCTCCCTGCAGTGCACTGCAGAGCAGCAGAGGCAGCAGTGTTGAGGAAGCACTACAAGTATGGGTGCTTCAGCACAGAGGCACTGGGCTTCCCATGCCACAAACCAATCACACTGCACCTCTCTATTCTTCCCAACCTCGTCCCCAAACCTTGCAGACACACACATCCCTCTAACTCTTCACCTCCCCAGTCACCCCCAGCATCCCTGCTCTTCCCTTACTCTCAGTTCCTCACACACCTTGAACTAGATCCATGAAGAGCCAAAGATGAGGGATGCATTAAAAGAGAGAGCACGGGGGGCAGGTAGGAATTGGAGGAGGGATTTGTGGGGCTGGGTATTGTTGGGAGAGTATGGGGAAATGGAGCTTGAGCTGGGAGGGCAGAAGCAGAGGGGAGAGAAACTTTTGCTACAGAATGTTCTGTTCTAAAATCCAAAGATAGGGCTTCCAATTTCAAGGAATGCCAGGAAAAATGAGATAAGATGAAATCAAGGTATGTGTTGTGCAAAAAGCTGTGTTTGTGAGGCACACAGTAAGTAGGTGTATAAAACAGTTAATGCACATATAACAAGAAGCTTCTGGGGAGGAATATTTGCTTCTTCATGCCCACATGAAACTCTTGAATGTTAGAGGGAGCTATGTTTTTGCATTAAGAGCCCACTCCAGCATTCTCTGACCATCCAATTTGTCCATGTACTTCTCTGTATTTAATGAGTATGTAATAAGTGACTGGTAGTTTAATTTCCCTTCTAAGCTTTGTGCATTCATGCAACAATGAAAGTATTTTTTCTAATCAATGAATTGAGTTTATTATTAACCTTATTTCTACATCTTTACTATGGTGCTTTAATTGTATTTCCACCTCAGTAATGGCTTCCTAATAGAGTTTCCTTACACAGATTGCTTCTGTGTGAGCAGCAGAATTTTCTTAATGATTCTAGTACAAATTCCTTTCTGTTTTAGTCTGCTTTCTCTGTCCGTTCCTGTATTATTCATCTCTAATGGGTACAGCACCTTTGTGCTCTGTGACATGGAAAACAGGGGCATTGTAAGGAAACCTCAAGGACAAAGCATCAAAATAACGGAGGCAACATCTATAAAAAGGAAATTAATGACTCGGGGAGTAGATGCTACATGTATGTGATTTTAATGAGTGAGAGCTTCAGCCATGCTTAGAAATACGAATGTATTTACTGCCTTTTGGATCTCAATCCTTAGTTGTTACTAATGGCAGATCAAGCAGGGACAGAGGAAAATTCTAGCCATAAAATCAGAAGTACCTTAGCCAACTAGCTAGAGTTTAACAGAAATATCAGGTACAATCAAAGGGACTGATTCTTGTCTCATTGCAAGTGGCAGAAATCAGGAGCAATTCCACTGAAATGAATGGAGTTATGCTGAAAGTAAAGTCAATGCCAGTGAGAAGAGTGTGTCCAGGTCCAACATAGCCAGATGTAACTAACAGGCTTGTCATAACTCTCCATTTTCTTTTATGGGCTTTTTGTTAAAACAGCTGCCTGGCCACTGTCACAATCCAGAAGCAGTGGAAAGGTAAACTCCTATAAATTAGGATCATTTCATCTGTCTGTGTGCTTCTTAGAAGTTTTTGCTTATTTTTCTGTAATTCTTGTAAACTATTGTAAATAAAGTGCTAGAGCACCATCTAGTGGGAGGCAGAGGGTTGCTGTGCCGTTATTTATCTTTGACTTAAAAGCAAAACATGTAAAATGCCTGAATCTTCTTTACTTACTATGGCTTTATTTTCAGTGGAGAAACTTTGTAGGGTAAAGAAGAGAGGTTTTGGAGCTGAGCAGTTGCAGAGAGCTGGCATGCTATATTTTAGCTGTGTCATCTGTTACTCTAAGGCTAAAAGCAAATTCCACGTATTGACATGAGCATTTAGATGGGTGGAAAATCAGTTATTAATCAACAAAGGACTATTGATTTTCCAACAGCCATTTCCATAAAATAGCGGATCAGCTTTTATTGTGAGCAAGCAGTGAGCTGGAAAGTTAAGTGCCATCAGCTAGGCCTCTGGCCCAAAGAAGGAGGTTAGTAAATGATGGGCGATAGAGAGTTCTCCAGAGTCATTGCTTAAATAGAACATCATGCAACTTTCAAAAGTTCTGAAAATACATGTGTGTACAGAATACAAATTAGGACTAAATTAACTGACTGCACTTGAAAAATAAAACAGTTTAGAGTAAGCCATTCAGACTAAGGTTGATTTTGTATGTATAATATGGTAAATTTTTTATAATAGTTTGATTTTCAGTGGATCTTGGAAATACATAATTATCCACTTTTACACTCAAGTAAGCAATTTCCCATTATTTTTAATGCAATATTGTATTAGAAATCACTAAGAGTAACAGTAATTATAGCATTATAATTATAATTAATAAATTATAAATTTAATAAACAGTAATTATAGCAATATAATTATGGGCCATTCATGCCAACCATTAGCCCTGTGCATATAATTCCTTTATGAAGTCAAAGTGACTTCCTATGCATGGAAATATTCAGGATTGGGCTTTACAGATACCATAGTTACCAATGACTGAAACAGAGACTTATTGGAAGATTGTAGCCAAATATGGCTACATTTATGCCACTCTTTTCTTCTCTCAGTAGAACATAATTCACCTATTCATTTTAGAACAGAAATATACATTTATTGGTACTATTTTGTATCAGCAGCCTCTGGAATCAGAAGTCTTTTGACAAAGACAGTTTGCTAAGAATGAAACATTCTGAAGCCTAAAATTCCCTGAAGAATGTACTGAAGTATGTCATAGAACATCTACAAAACAGAGCTTATGCAGATGTTCTTTGCACAGAAACCCGTCAAAGATGGCAATGCATAATGAACGCAGGTCAGTTTACCTCGACAGTTTTCAGTTTGAAAGTTAAAGTTTATGTTCTTGAGATGGGACTGACCCATGACATTCAGAATGAGGACTAGATCCAAATCCTAACTTCCTCAAAGTTCAAGAGGAGAAAGGGTGGTTGGGAACTAGTCTATATTAAAGATGGAAGCAAACTAATTGGTTACTGATCTTCATTTCACTAGGTGTGGGAAATGCAGAGGTATTTAGATAATTTTGATACCTATCAAACTAATATCCCCTGAAATGGGTATTCACCCATGAAAGCTTATGCTCCAATACGTCTGCTAATCTATAAGGTGCCACAGGACTCTTTGTTGCTTTTTACAGATCCAGACTAACACGGCTACCTCTCTGATACTTGAAATTACAGGGGAGTTACTCAAATTGGAACCTGACCAGGACAGGATAGCTAATTCCTCTACTCTGGCAAAAAGGGATGTAAGGTGGTCACAGCTGTCTCTCTGCTGGTCTTGGAGGGAGGTCACATACCCCTCACATACCCCTCACTCTGGAAGAGCACAGATCAAGGGGGAATTAGCATCAGTGTCTCTGCCACTCAGTGGGGTAACCCAGTACTGAGTCTAGGAGCCCTGATCCTCTGACCGGACACTAAACAGTTAGGGGGCTCCAGCCTACAGTCAGGGTAAAGCAGCAGTGTCCATAAGCCCCGGGCCTCTGGCAAGGTGAGGCAACAAGTAGTTAGGCGGCTCTGGGCAATATTCAGGGCAGAGCAATGAGTCTATTATCCCAGGCCCTCAGGCAGGGCAGCAAAATCAGGAGGCTCTAGCCTGTAGTCAGGGCAGCACAGTAACCAGTCTATTAGCCCATCCCTCAAACAGGGTGGGGCAGCAAAGTCAGGAAGTCTGGGCCTGTACTCAGAACAGAACAATAATGAGTCTAAGCCCAGGACCCAAACAGGGCAGGGCAGCAAACAGTAGGGGGTCTTGGCTCTGGCGGACCACTGAAAAACCACAGGCCTCTTGGCCTGTGGTGGAGAGGCTGCCATCCCGGGGGGGGGCGGGGGTTGGGGTGGCAGGGGGATGCAGGTCCACCTGACTCCACTGCATCCCAGCCCAGGGCCCTAAAAGTGGCCTGCCACTGGGTCAGTAGGGAAATCCGGCCACAACAAGCTGGCCGGCTGTCAGTCAGCAACACAGCTGAATGATATTCAGCTCCCCTGGGCTATTTCCTACACTCCTGTTTGAGGGAGTACTTGGGTCCCAGGGTCATTGTCCATCTTGCTGGGGTAAACAGCTAATGGCAGCCCCAGCAACAGCTCGAAGTCTCTGGTGACTGGCAGCTCTGGCAGTCCCTCCAGATCTCAGGCACTGCAGCAGTTGCTGTTGGGTCTGAGCTCCAGCAGCAAGTGAGAGATGTCCCTCTCCTCCGGCATCTCCTCTCCAACTGAGTTAGAGGGCTGGCCTTTTATATTTCTGGTTCCTGTCCCACCCCTCTGCTTCTCGCATGGGTGTCTCAGCTCTGCTCACTGGGGGTGGGGGGCTTGCAGCCGTCCCTCCATCCATCTGGGAGGGAGGCCATGCCCCCTTGCTAGAAGGGCTATGAGATCATTAGTGACCTAGGTAAGGGCCTTGAGTTAACATTGCAAATAAAATATATCCCCTCCAGCAGAACAGTTACTTCAAACACTGCGTTGGGGCTCTGGTTTAATATGGAGTTAGAGTGCAGCCTACTGAGTCACCTATTTATGCATGGCTCTCATCCAAGTATTGATTTGTCCTTTTCTGGAGGAAGCTGACAAAAAAAATCGCAGCCAGCAGTCGTAGATTTAGGATCTTTGAATAATAATTAATGTTAAGCTCTTTGTTTCCAAAATGTGCTGCCATGTTGGTTGGTGCAGCTGTGACAGCACAGGGCACTAACTGAGAAAGAACTCCCTTACCCAGCACTCCCCACAGTGATTGTTTTTCAAGGAATCCGTGGTGCAGACTGAAGTAGAAATGTATGGGCATGGCTACACTTGCAGATGTAGAGCGCTTTGAGTTAAACCAGCCTTCGTAGAGTGCAGTAGGGAAAGTGCTGCAGTCTGTCCACACTGATAGCTGCCAACGCACTGGCGTGGCCAATTAGCAGCTCTTGCAATGGCCACAGAGAGCAGTGCATTGTGGTAGCTATCCCAGCATGCAAGTGGCTACAACATGCTTTTCAAATGGGAAAGGGTTGGGGTGGAGTGTGAATGTTGGGGGAGAGAGAGTGGGTTTTTGGGGGGGCTGAGAGCATGTCAGCATGCTGTCTTGTAAGTTCAGACAGCAGCAGACCTCCCCTCCGCCCCTCTCTCACACAGCATTCCACAGTAATGGCTTGCATGCCAGCTGTCAGAAACGGAGCTTTGAGAGGGCATTTCTGCAGGAGTTCAAAACAATGACAAGAGTGGCCACTTGACTTAAGGGGATTATGGGACATTTCCAGAGGCCACTCAGAGTGCAGTAATGCAACACCTCTTTCCATTGATGCCCATACACTGTAGCCAAGGTGCAGCAAACGTTATTCCTCTCGCCGAGGTGGAGTACCAGGAGTGCTCTAGCTGCAGAGTCAAAGAGCTCTATGTGCCTTGCCAGTGTGGACAGGGAGTGAGCTAGTGCGCACAGATCTCCTTTATTGAGCACTAACTCGCAAGTGTAGCCAAGCCCTTAGCCTAGTAACTTCTCCAGAGCAAAACCTTTAGAAATACAAAGATTCTGATTAGCTCAGTAAGGAATGTCTGCAAAGGTCAGAATTTATAGATTGGCAGATGGTGCAGCCCTGGGACTGGATCCCCAAAGGAATTAGCTGCATCAAAGTGATAGTACAAGTGTCCCAGATGTAGATGGGACATAGGATTTAGTGCCTCACAAACATCACATTTTCAAAAAACAAATGAAGGTTACCTATAGCATCCAAAAGTGTCATTTTAGAGCAAGGGCATCACTCCATCCCTGTCCAAATCTGGGAATGTTTTCAGATGCATTTAGTTATTTTTCTAGAAACAACCAAGCCACCCTTACATCATAGAATGATGATGTATCAAAGCAAACTTTCTATACAAAGAAAAATTACTATGTATTCTTCCCCACAACCTTTATTTCTTCCTATTCAACACTTTTCTTCCATCTCTTGATGTCTCTGTTTTCCCTCAGCTTAGTATTTCTATACTTTGTCTTTTTAAATGTTTGCTAATTTCTCTATCATAAACATTCCCTTCAAAACATTTTTCTTTTCTGATTTGACACCACTTTTCCCCTCAGGCCCTTTCTTTCTGGTTTTCTCCTGTCCCTCTTTTGCAATCTATGTCTTGATGCCTCTCACCCCTTGTTCACAGGTCTTCTTACAATGGAGCCCAGAACATTTGTCTTGCTCACTATCCAAATGCGGGTGAGGAGAGTGTTCCAGAGAGAGAGATTTGATATCACCTTGCGACTGCAGGAGAGTTGACAGCCTTTGCAGTGCAACAACAAACATGGAATTTAATCTTGATTCATAAGACAAAAAGCCAGATTTACCAGCATGTGCTGCAACACTTCTAGTTTATAGCTGCTTTGTGTCATAAGGGCTGTGCAGAACAGCTGGGGTGCACCAGTGAATCTGACCCAACCTTTTGACTGGAGCTGGTTGAAGAAACAGGGAGGAAAAAAACCAAACCAAACAAAAAAACCTACTATTTTGGTAAACCCACCACTCCTGATTTTTGTCAAAATGTCTAATTGTGACCAAAAATGGGAACTGAACATTTGAATTTTGAAACATTGTGACCAGCTCTAATTTTGACAGATAGTTGTAATGGTGTTTAGTAAGGCCTGTGTGCTTCCCCTCCTATGGTGAAACCTACTAAAGGAAGAAATCACCACACAGTTTTTATGTTGCAGAGCACCTGCAATATTCTCTCCGCATGGAGAAGCTGTTGGGAAATCAGTCTGTGTCATTAACTTCCCCAGGTTGTGCACAAAGAGAGCTGCCCCTCTGTGCAGCATCTTGGCCTACCTCTCGTCTCTTTCAGCTCATTGGTTACCTCCTTCCTTGTGACTGTCCACTACCCCTTTCACTCGAGGTAGGTAAAAGCCACAGAGGTGAGTTAACACTACTCCTAGCAGCCTTATCTACTGCACAGATTTCAACTCAGCAGTTCACAGGTGTTGTAAGGAAGCATGCTGCGTAGAGAGGCTCTTCCTTGGCTCCACATCCAATTGGAGGGGAGGGTGTGTGTCAATGAACAGGGGCAGGATGATTAGGGTCCAGCTGTGAAGCACAAAATGTTCCCTTCAGCATTTTAAACAGAAGGCACACAACTGCACAAGTAAATCATCATTTAGTATTATTGGTTGAAGAGACCCTCTTTAATAATAATAATAAAAAAAAAGTACAGAACATAGAGAACAGAGAAAAAGAGAGATGGTTTCTTTAAAGAAAAGAAAAATGAAGTTCATCACACATACCAGCTGTTATTTCCCTTCCCGCCCCCACAATAGGCTGCAAGTGTTTCCTAACTATCCCACTGATACTCTGTGTTTTAACCATCTGTACAACAAAAGGGGCCCCCAAGCCTTCCAAACTACAAACAGCAGCAGGAGAGTCTGGAGCCATCTCAGGCAGCAACAACTGTTGGATTAGTAACTTTCAAGGCAGTTAAAACACCACTTCTCCTTTCCTTATTGCTTATGGTAACAGAGACTTTCAACCAACACAGGGCACTGAGGATTCCCAACCAGCTAATGTATTTTCTCCCTCCCTCCAAAAACCATGGAATATTGACCACCACTCTGCTTAGCAGGTTCACTCTTGCTCTATTGTGAGCCGTCCAAGTGTCCCTCCACAATAACACAACAAGGAAGGAGAGAGGTTGCCTCAGTACATCACAGTATTGAGCATATGAATAATATTATTGCAGTTACATTTTTTTTGCCACTGTACCTGCAAGAATAATAAAAATAGTCTGAGACCCTCTCCTATCCTGGTAGTGTCTAATGCGCTCAGTGCTGAATCCAGGTTGTGTGGCATCATGAACAAGTACAGAGCCAGAGTAGCAGCATAGTGAGTATTTCCTAATGAGTGCAGCTGAACATAAAGTCCCTGTGGCCATCAGGATTCAGTTGCTCTCGAATGCAGTCAGTGCTCAACTGTCCTTTGGGAAAAGAAAGTTGAGAAATGTAGACTGCAAACAGCCCATTTCAGGTCCCAAACCTATATTTCATGTGCACCCAAAACACCCCCTTTCAGAACAAGAAATGCAGAACTAAACCTTAATTGTCTACTTCTCAATGCCATTGAGAAATAAAAGATGCACAGTACAAATACATTAAAAACCTTAAAACAAGCTTCATGTCTGCCAAGGCAACATAGCTTCAAACCCCCCATTTGTTTATACTCTGGGTACAAGTTTCTAAGGCTGACAGGCTGGGTTTAAAGCCAGAGGATTATCTTTGAAGCAGTGTCTCATTGCTATGTACTTAAGGATTTTTTTTTTAAAACATCCTGCACTGGTAATTTGAAGAGCTTAATAGTACTATCAGCATTTATACACTGGAGATTTGTTTTTCTTTTATGCAGAATGATATGTTGCTACCTATAGTGATAAATAGAACTTCTAAAAGAAATATGTACAGCAACTTAACTCGTCATTATGACATGTTTTCAATATATCTGTTACTGCAACAGCATTCTCAGTACTTAGCAGTAGTAGTATCCACAAAGGGACAGACCCTACCTTCTAGAAAAGAGTACTGGATCCAGAAATTATGGTGGACATCTACTAGAAAGAAGTAAATACTGAATACAAGTGTGGAAATTTGTTCAAATAAATTATTTTGAGGGAATTCAAGCCAATTTTAATTGACTTTCTATGAACAGTCATATGAGCAATTATTTGTTTGTGGAAAAAGAAATTATCACAAATATGTGTGATAAAGATGTAATTCCAAGAATGGTTGTGACCACAAATGACTTATTCAATCCTACATCCTGCTTAGAAGGGTTTTCAATTATGCAGTCACACTGCAGAAAAACATGTTGTGACCAATCACACAACAAAACAGTTTTGAAACAGTTGAATAATTCTGAATAAACCAATTTGTAAAAAGTTTAAATCTGTTCATGGATAATACACAAAAAAGAAAGAGATGCTAAATTTAATTGTCTACCTCAAATAATTTTCCTGCTCTATTCTGCACACTGAAGGCTCGAGTTTGCTCTCATACTCAGGTATAAATCTGGAGTATCTTCTCTGACCTCACTGAAGTAATTCTAGATTTATAACTGAAAGCAAAATTGAATAATTTATGTTCATCCAAGAAGAATGAAATTTCAAAAGGCGATACTAAATTAATGGTTATGCACAAGAGACTATTTTTGTTCGGTGTTGGTACAGTGCCTAACACAATGGGATCCTGGTTTGGGACCATAGTGCCTAAAAGTCCTTGTAATACAAAACAATAGCCCCTCCCCCTTGGCCGCACCAAGCACCTGCTTGCTCAGCTGGTGCCTGGAGCCAGCCCTGTGTGCAGGGACTGCCTAGCTTGCCAAACTCTTTCAGCTCTTATCTGCTGTTGATCAGGTGATAGTAGAGGACTGCTTCCCCTAGCTTGAACCATTGTGAGCAGGAGCCCGTACCTGATGTGGCTGATGTCCAGTAAGGGACTGATACATCTCTTGCCAAAGTCAACTGAAAGACTTGCACTGTCTTCAATGCAAGTTGGATTGGGCCTTGAGCAAAGACAAGGTTTCTGGAGGGGTGTGTGTGGAGGATTGCCCGGAAGTGTGCCTGGCTTGTGGTCTGTGCACTGCCCCGGCAGTCCACCTTGGGGGTAAGACTAGATGACTCTGGAGGTCCCTTCCAACTCTATTATTCTGTGATTGGCATGGGCAGGGAAAAGAGGTGCCCCGGTCCCACTGCAATAGATCTTTTGTTTCTGTTGTTGGGTTTGTTGTACCCCTCTACCCCGATAGAACGTGACCCAATATAACACAAATTCGGATATAACATGGTAAAGCAGCGCTCCGGGGGGGTGGGGCTGCATGCTTCAGTGGATCAAAGCAAGTTCGATATAACACAGTTTCACCTATAACGTGGTAAGATTTTTTGGCTCCCGAGGACAGTGTTATATCGAGGTAGAGGTGTATTGTGTTTGGGATAGAAACATCCCATTACCCCATATAGTGTTGGGCCACTAAGCAACAGACTGACATGATCAACATATTTTTTATAAAACAATCCTGATTTCCTCAGTGTCACCAGGTTCTTGAGCGGTGCAGATCTGGGGATTCCATCCCTGTGGAGGAAGGGAGCATAAAAGCACAAATGCTCAGTCCTCAGGCAAAAAAGCCCCCCGTCCCCCCCCCGCACCCCGGAGCGCAGCAGGGGAGGGCACCGAGCCTGGCCACGGGCCCGCTCTCCCCGGCGGCCAGAGCGCCGGGGGGAGGGCGGAGAGCCCGGCCGGGGCTCCGCTCTCCCCGGCGGCCAGAGCGCCGGGGGGAGGGCGGAGAGCCCGGTCGCGGCCCCGCTCTCAGACCAGAGTGCCGCGCTGCCCCCCTCCGGGTGCCACCCCAAGCACATGCTTGGTGGGCTGGTGCCTGGAGCCGGCCATGTCAGTCAGGTACAGAGACGGATGTCAGCACATCCCTGCACCACATAAATGAAGGTGCTGGGACCTGCAGTGTGCATCTCACAGGATATGGACCTAATTAATCAGGCTACTAGAAAATCATTTAATGCAAATATCACTAAATAATGAAATTTCCAAGTTTAAGTGAATTGAGCCAGATCCTCAGCCACATTTAGGCCCTTTGCACTGCTCTGGTGGCACATAAGCTAACTTTTGGGCCCTAACTGACTAGCTGGAGGTCCCTCAAGTGTGGTGGAAATCCCCTGCTGGCACATATCAGGAGTACTTGGCTCTATACAGGCTCTCCCGCCTCCCCCCCCCCCCCCCCAAGATAGGTGGACACTTAGAGCAATCCTAAGGCCTACTCTAAACTAACAAGTGTCAGTGATATATCTATCTTGGTTAGAAGTGTGAAAAAATCCTCTTCCTGTTGGCATAAATTATGCCAACAAAAGCCCCAGTGTTTTCTGGTAGCACTGTATATATGACTTATTCTGTTCAGGGAAATGGTTTAAGCTATGCTGACAAAAAACCTCTGCATCTACACTAGGGGGGCTTGGTGGTATAGTTATATCTGTACTGGCAAACCATTTTGTGTGTAGAAAGGGTCAAAGCTGAATAGGGGGTGGGCAGAACTAGTCCCTAGCATCTAGGGGGAGAACACCCTTGCCCATGGCCTCTCGTGTCTGGTGCCAAATGGAGTTCAGCTTGGACTGAGGATCAAAGCCATCATGTCTTGCTGTAAGAAAGATAAATAAAAAGGGGCTGAGGAACTTCAAACGACACACAGCTACTCCAAGAAAAATATACATTACCTCCAGCAAAGCATTGCAATGTCAGTCAGTCAGCTTAAACTCTGTCATTCATTTCCCTGTTCCAAGGTAATGAAGATTCTTTCCCCTTAGCTCTTTTCTAATCCTTTTTCCTGGGTGGGAGAAGTCTTTGGTTTTTTTAATAATGCTTAATAATCATGTATGATCAGTCCCCTTGTGGGTATGGCAATCCATTTCTTTCACCTACTTAATTAAGAAGGCTTTGTTATGCATAAAATACATAAGGCAGCTAGGGCAGAGTCTTATGAATTGGTGAGCATTCAGTAACTATATTAAACAGTTTCCTTTAGGTCCCTGAAATTACATTTAGAGGATAGCTGTGGAGAAAACCTGATGAGAAGCACTCTGAATATTCATATTACTCCACTACTTATTCATTGGATTTAAAAGCAATGGTTTCCTATGGGATTAAGTGTCTCTGAATATCAATAGCATAACTACAATTACCAAGAGCATTACTTGGAAGATATTAAAAGCAATAAATCAAACATATCAGCTGAGGAATAATGACGATATTATGTACAAACAATTAGCAAAGCAGGTGTTCAGGATTCTTTCCCAATATTCTGTAGTTTCTTCTAATCCGTGTCCACGGATAGCGAAGTATTAGCATTACAGCCATTCATAACTGATAGCAGGGTGAAAGGTGCTGCTCTGCTTCTATCCATTATGCAGTAATGTTTGGCCAGAACTTTTTCACACCTAGCAAGGAAGAGTTTATATAACTGTGATACTGTTAGCCAAGTCTGGTTCCTTTCCCTTCTTGGCAATGCACATTCACACAGATTTATACCTACTGAGGATCTGGCCCAGAATGGTCTTTGAAGTGTAAGAGTGAAGGAAGGCAGGCAGGCCGGCCTTTGATAGGTACTTCCACAGCAGTTCTGTGGTTCCACCTCACAGACAAGAGATTTTTGGCTTTTGCAAGCTTTTCACATGTAGTTCATTGCTCCTTCCATCTTTGCAGATCTCACTGTTATGCTATGAAAACCTGGCACTAGACTGGAAGGAGTTGCTAGAATCGATTGGCAAATGAAATGCTGAGTTAAAGTAAGGTTTCCATAGGTGCACAGGTAAATGGTAGAGTGTTCTGGATTGTCCTTCTAGGACATGCTTTCTGAAATATTTTATTTTGCCACCCAACTGCTTTTTTCCTCTCACTTTTGTTAACAAAAATATTCCATGAAATTAATTCTGTGCTGTTGCAAAACAAGGAAAGTTTTCTGTTTGCTTCATGTAGAAAGTGAATCTTAATAACTATAAATAGAAACAGGGATTCTCAGGACATAGCAGGATTGATTCTCTACTCTGTTACATCAGATTTACATTGGTATAATTCCAACAGTGTCAGTGGTCTTGTTTCTCTTTTCCTGAAGAGCTATGCCTGGTGCAGGAATGGACAGAGGAAGCTAAGATAATTTTATGCCCCATTTGCGCCTTCCCATATATTCAACCTGACCCACGTGTAAGTTGGAATAGGCTCAGGGCTACTAAAATATACTCAGCTGCAATGGTCACTTTGGAGTGAGACTAACCAGAGCTCAGCACTACTCCACCTATATGTCCTATACCAAGGGCAGCGTAGAGCTGGTATATCCTGGTCTAGATCATCTGGGGTAGCCCCTATGTTTCTGATAGCAGCTACACCTCCTCTGCAGCCCCTTTGTGGAGGCAGTGCACTATAAAATAGGTCATAAGGCAACACAGAATCAGGCCCATCGGAGTTACCCCTTGTAGTGAGGCGGCCTGGCTCCCAGCCACCCCCATGAGGGACGAGCCCCTCCCCGGGACGTCTACACCCCTGCATAGAACTGTTGAGTATTGGGGTAAGAATCAGGCCCCCCAAAGTCTAACTTACAATAAAAGTGACTTCAGTTGCCACTGCCAAGCCAGTATCATCCTCAGAGTTTGACTAGTGACTCCTCCCAATGTCAGCTGTTCCAGCAAACATCATCAGCCAGATTCTCAGCACTTGGGCCATGGGTGGAGGAATGGGGGCAAAGGAGGTATATTTAAGCCACTTGTGTCCCCCACACTCTAGGGCTGTATGTGGCCCTGCATGTTATAGCAGTGTCAGGGCTACTGTAGTTTACACTCTGCAGGAAGCAGAGAATAGCCGTATTGCTGTGCACTCCAGCCATGCTCTTGCGACCCCTTTGATCTGCCCTCTACAACAGGGCTTTAGGGTAACAGAGAATCAATTCCTATATGTTAAAAGCAACAAGTTATTCTGCAGAGTCGTACTTTCCAACCTCAAAGAGCAGTTTCCTCAATGAAGGCAATTGAGGAGACAGGAGTACCTGGTGGTGTGTTGTGATTCTCACATCCTGATGTTGCAACATGACAACTTACTGCCATCACACAATGATTCAACGTCACAATGATCATTTTACAGCAGAATGAAAGGATGTGGCTCTGCAGTTTTTTGGTGGCTCCCTGCATCGCTAAACACCACAATTTCTTATCGCTCCCTGTTGTTCTGTTCCTCATTTCTTTAGTTATGTGGAGGGATGGCAAAGAATCCTCGTTGCTCCCAGTGCTGTTTTCACATGTACCAGACAGCTTGGAGAGTGCTCCTGTGATCAGCTTTCTGCCTAACAGCACAGCTTGATCAGTCACAAACACTTCAGAAGACCTACTTGCAAGACCTCAAAGAGCCACAAGTGTCTCAAAGGCCATAAGGTATCATCACTGTTGTCTGTAATATGACAGGCGGAAATGAAGAGAGAGGGTCAGGCTTCTGGGTGGGTGTGACTCTGTGGGGCACAGGAGGGCTAGCCCAAGGCAAACTGCCATCTCTCAGATCACAGAGCCTCAGAATACAACACTGGCCACTCAGCATGCTTAGCAAGGATTGCTTTCCTACAGCTTTGTATGCCTGGTGCATTTCTTATTAGTAATGACACACCATTGTCTATTCCTTTATGAAGCATAAAGCACACAAAGTATAGTGAGGTGCCTTTATGACTGTGCAACAGCAAACAACCGTGTAGTGTGACATGGTAGATAGATAGTAGACCACGCCACTTGACTGATGATGCATCAGATATTTTTAACAAACTGGTTCTGAAAGTAAAAACCTATTATTGAATTGTCTATGATTTTTTAGCACTTTTTCCCCCTCCTTAAGGAAAAAACAAACAATGTATTATCTGAACCTAATCATTCTAGCTGGTGCTTTTTGTATGGAGTATATGTAGATTTTAGTGCCTGCACATCTCTATTAATATTATAAAGACTTTGACTGAAATCATAGTCATCAAGTGACTGTCACAACAATTCACCCACAAAGCCCTACATTTTAATTTCTCTGTATCTGAAATGAAATGGGGTAGGTGGGTATAGAGACTCTTTTCAGCTGCTTTGTCCTCTGGTACAAAGCCTGGCATGTTGCAAGTGCAAAAGGAAGAACATGTAAGATTAGAGCTGTAGGAATGAATCTTTGAAAGATAAATAGAATATCAGGGTTGGAAGGGACCTCATGAGGTCATCTAGTCCAACCCCCTGCTCAAAGCAGGACCAATTCCCAACTAAATCATCCCAGCCAGGCTTTGTCAAGCCTGACCTTAAAAACCTCTAAGGAAGGAGATTCCACCACCTCCCTAGGTAACCCATTCCAGTGCTTCACCACCCTCCTAGTGAAAAAGTGTTTCCTAATATCCAACCTAAACCTCCCCCATTGCAAATTGAGACCATTACGCGTTGTTCAGTCATCTGGTACCACTGAGAACAGTCTACATCCATCCTCTTTGGAACCCCCTTTCAGGTAGTTGAAAGCAGCTATCAGATCCCCCTCATTCTTCTCCTCTGCAGACTAAACAATCCCAGTTCCCTCAGCCTCTCCTCATAAGTCATGTGTTCTAACCCCCTAATCATTTTTGTTGCCCTCCACTGGACTCTTTCCAATTTTTCCACATCCTTCTTGTAATGTGGGGCCCAAAACTGGACACAGTACTCCAGATGAGGCCTCACCAATGTCAAATAGAGGGGAATGATCACATCCCTCAATCTGCTGGCTATGCCCCTACTTATACAGCCCAAAATGCCATTAGCCTTCTTGGCAACAAGGGTACACTGTTGACTATCTTATGATTAGAAGCATGCTACAAAGGTATAGTCTATTGATATAATGGAGTCCTTGATTCCCACAGTGTCTCTCCAGGTCCTGTGTTCTTTCACCATCTCTACCCCATAACATGGCAGTGCGTGGTCAGTATTAGATTACCACGAGGAGCTCAGACCCAGGAGAAACTCAATGAACAAACAGAAACCAGGTCAAACTTCTGAGAAGTTATGATGCATGGGGTTGTGTTCCTGCCCCCACACTTTAATCCTACAAGGATGGGAAACAGTTTCTGGTCTTAGAATATTGATCTGACGTGTGTGCTTTGCAGCATTAAGTCAGCATGTGGGGAAGTGAAGATACACAGTAAATGATGGATGGACTAAAGGAGAAAATGCTGAAATGATAAGCCTCGGAAAGCTTGGGCAGATGAATTCCTGAACCGCCTCACCTCTGTAGTCACTGCTCAGAATTTATCCAGACAAATCTGTTACAGTAACTTGCAGCAGATACTGTAATTCTGCAATGGCCAGAATGCAGCCTCGGACCAAAGGTGGCCTATGGAGCTCTACAATGCAGTCTGTGGGCAACATATCATCTATAAAGTAGTGAATGGCCTTTGTTTGAGTCAAGGAAAAATATTGAATGCAGAGGGGATGAGGGTTGATACCACTCCCTTTCCTTTACGTTATTTAGCGGTGAAGCAGGTAGTATCTTCTGGGGTCTGTGAATTTGACACAATTTGCACAACCCAGGAATAATGCACAGGGCTGAGCTCTGCAAGTAGCCTGGTCTCAGATGTACTGCATAACTCTTCCCTGGCCTGGATCTCATTTCTCAGCTCTTATCACACAGTCCCCTGCTTGCTTCCCTTTGCCAACAAGGCCAGCCTCAACACTGCCTTTACCTCCTCCCATTCCCATCCATGTGCCTTCTTCCAAGCTGCTCCTATACAAGAAATAATGTCCTGGTACCAGAGTGCCAGGTCCCCACCCTCTCCAAATTTAAGTCTCTCATAAAGACCCCATCCTTCCTTGAGGCCCACAATCTGAAAAGATAAATACAGTAATTTTTTAGAAAAAACCACCATGTTAGCAGCTCTTTGGGTCTTATGGTGTGTCTTGTTGGTCTGCCTTTCAGGGCGACATTGTTTGGGCCCTTGCAAGGGATTAAGAAGGAGTGAGGACCTCTCTTACTCCCTTAGGTGAGCTATTTAGACTTTGGGTCCCAGGGGTATGTGGGACTACTAACCCACTTCCAGAGGGGTGGGGCAGAAGTGGTGCCTGGGCTTCATTCTCCTACTCACTGACCCAGCACTAACAGAATGTCAGTAGTTTTCTGCAGCTAGAGATTAGCAGTCAATCGTGACTAGAAGTGAGGATGAAGCAGGGAAGAATTCTATTGCTGAGAGCATGTCTTCACTGCAGTGTTAACTCAAGTGATCAGCACTGGGGTGTGAGCACTCATGTTAGCCTGGTCCAGGTGTGAGCAGCCCCACTGCAAAGCCATACTCACGCAGTTTACAGTATCCTCACTGGTGCTTCACTCACCCATGTGAGCCAGCTGGGGTTGTTGCTCATGGTTCTTAGTGAGGCAGTAAGCTGAACTGCTCCATGATTCTTCCAAGTGAATGGTGGGAGAGCTTATCTGTCTTTCTGGCACATGGGCAGAATTATGAGAAGGTACTGGATGACTATCAGCTCTCAAGTAGTTTAGCCTGTGTCCACACTGCAAAGTGGGTAGGTTACCAGCCTGAGTGTAAGCAACACTCCGGTTTTAGCCTATAGTCCAGGACAGTCAAGCTAGCCAGGATGTAAAGCACCACACTCTGGACAGGAGGAGGTCAGAGGCAATGCCCAAGTAAGAGCCCCAGTTAGCTCTATAGTGAAGGCATTCCCTCAGTCATAGTGCCTCCTGAGACTACTCTTCATAGAATCATAGAAAAGGTAGGTCTGGAAGGGACCTCGAGAGGTCATCTAGTCCAGCCTCCTGCACTGAGGCAGGACCAAGTATACCTAGACCATAAGTTAGTGTTTGTCTAACTTATTCTTAAAAGCTGCCAATGATGGGGATTCCACAACTTCCCTTGGTAACCTATTCCAGTGCTTAAATATCCTTATAAAGTTAAAGATTTTCCTACTATCTGGCCTAAATCTTCCTTGCTGCAGATTAAGCCCATTAGTTCTTGTTTTACCTTCAGTGGACATGGAGAACAATTGATCACAATCCCCTTTATAGCAGCTCTGAACTTATTTGAAGACCAGTATCGGATCCCCTCTCAGGCTTTTCTCAGGACTACACGTACCCAGCTTTTTTAGCCCTTCCTCATTGGTCAGGTTTTCTAAAACTTATTTTTGATAAAAAGCTTTCTTCTGTACTCTCTCCAATTCGTTCATATTGTACCTAAAGTGTGGCACTTAGAACTGAATACAGTACTCCAGCTGAGGCCTCACCAGTGCTGTGTAAAATGGGACAGTCATCTCTTGTGTCTTACGTACATACTCCTGTTAATACATCGTAGAATGCTACTAGCTTTTTTTTGCAGCTGCATCTCCTTGTTGATTTTTCCTCTAAGTGTAATATTTTGCTTTTGTCTTGATTGAGTGTCATCTTGTTGGTTTCAGACCAATGCCCCAATTTTTCAAGATCATCCAAAGTGCTTGCAACACCCCCAAGCTTGGTGTTCATCCACAAATTGTATAAACATATTCTCCACTCCATTATCTACATCATTAATGAAAATACTGACTAGTACTGGATCCAGCCTTGTCCCCTGTAGGGCCCCACTAGATTCAGTAGATACAGATTCAAGTAGCTCATGCCCATCCCTTTTGAGGGCTGTGCCTATAGTCAAACTAACCTTAGAGCATGAGCTGTACAGAGCAAGGACTGAAACAAGTACAGCACTGAGTATACTATTGGCATTTAAAAAATAAAACAAGAATTCATAGTGATATACAAAACCATTCACTATTTGCCCTGAGATTTGGGGAGAAACAAAAGTGTGCCTGGTCCTAATGCTATGATTTAAATCAGGTATATCTGCTAGCAAAAATCAGCTAAGAAAATAGTGTGTGTCCTGTAATTTAATGTTGGATAATATCAGGGGGAAAATGACCATACCCCATTTCCCCATGTTACCTTTTTCTACAGTGAATTACATCTAACAAGAAATGAAGATTAAGAGAAATGGTTTACAAATATGGATGGCAAATGCCCTGTTTGGCTTTTTGTGACTAACATGAAGACCAGGTTGCTAATGAGCCTCAGAGCATTTTCCAGCTTATAAATAATGGGTTAGATCTGATCTGTATACAAGGATATTTTGATCTTGGCAGATCTCTGTACCGTATAAAAGCTGCAGTCACTTCCAGGTCTTTTTGTTAAGGAAATGAACAAAAATAATAGAGAGAAAGGAAACATAACTGTGTGGGCATGTGGGGGTGGGGAGAAAAATACAACATTAGAATCATCCAGAAGGTCTGTTTGAGGGTAGCAACTTGTAACTGTTCAGACTATGCAGGGGCGCATAGGGCACATGACTTTCTTCAAAAACTGAACACAGATTCATTCCACCAAAGACAGGGAAATTGACACAACTAGCAATGAAACTGGATGCAGATCCCTACTGCATGTAGCACATCCTACTGTTGCTGACTTGCCGCAGTCTGTGAACCAAATGGGGATAAACCATTTGGGAAGGGTCCACATTAAGAATGAATTTCTTTCTTAGGTCCATGCAGACAGAATTTCTCTAGCAGATGGATAATCGCTGCCTCATCCAGCAAAGAGGAGATTGTGAGGCAGGGTCAGTGCAATGGTGCCCCCTCTGGCCAAGCATAGCACAGCCCCTGGGCTCACCTAGTTTAGTGGAGCTGAGAGTTTAATCCTGGTGCCTAGGTGCCCAAAATGCCTTTCTTCAATTCCAAGTCCATTGGGGGTTAGTAGGGGAACCCAGCCCCACCCACTCCACTGAGTTCCAGCTCAGGGCCCTCAAGTTAGATAAGCAAAATCAAGGTTCTTTGACTCTGACAGTGCCCTGAGCATCTTCTTACCTTCCCTATGGTCTCTGCAGGCTCACCTGCCTGTTGGTCAGATCATCCCCTCCTGGGCTGTTGTTTCTGGGCAGCTCTTCAGTAGTTCTCTGGTAGGTGCTCCAGTCTCTAACCTGCTCAATCCTCTGGTACCTGCCCCCACTGCTTCCCAGCCCTTTTATCCTTCCAGCTGCTGGGAGGCTTCCAATCAGCAGCAGCCAGCAGTACCTGTATTAACTCTTTGGTTGCTGGGCCACCATGGGGTACATACACCCCATGTCAGAGATCCATCCAGTTTTGCGACAAAATGCTACACAATATGAACAGCAGTCTTTGCCTTTTCAGCAGGCTTTGACATATACATATAAAAAACTAGCATTACTGTATTAATCTGATCTATACATGTAGAGATGCATTGCATGTGCTGAATAGCAGGTGTACTCTATCTGCCTAGCTAGAGAAAAATGGCAGACACATTTCAGCATAAAAATGGAGCATACAAATTTTGACCTGGACTTACATAGCTGTGCTGGGGATATAGGGGAGAGTAAGAGCCTCCTCCCATTTCCTCTGCCCCAGCTCAGGGGAATGGGTGAAGGAGGGCAGGAAGCAAATGGAGCCATGATTCTCTTCTCCTCACCATGCACATGACAACACAGCTGAGCTGGTGTGGGTGCTGTTTGTAATCTATTATTGGTAATTAAGGTTCCAAATAATGGGAGCTGGGGGAAATAAGGAAGAAATTGGGATTCTCTGAAGCCCAGTTCCTTCCCATGGCTCCTCCTTGCACAGCTATATGCAGCCCCTTGCACAAGGCTGTGTCTGAAGGTACAATCTAGCTTTTAGTGGGATGTGATTACCAAGATTATAGACAGTGCAGTCTCGTTCTCATGTTTGAATCTTCCTGCTGTACAGTATAGCAGAGTTATATGCCACTGAGCTACAGATGAATTTTTTTCCTATCCTGCATCTATTCATAGCTGCAATATGCATTGCCAAAGTTTTGGGAGGAATCAGTGAATGCCAAGTAATCCATCTTGAATAACCATCTGCACAGTAGGAAGGAAAAGAAAAGAGCTGACTGCCTAAGGGGTGAACTTCACCCTGAAAAAAGCCAGCCTTTTTTAATCTTGCCTTTATCCATCCATATATAATCTAAATCTCTGGCCAGTCTATTCCAGTCTAGATAGGTAGAGAGACTATTTGTATCCCACTGGTTTACAGGTCTTGATCAATTTGCCAGCAAATTTAAATAAATAAAAATACAGGCCTAATTTTGAATGTTTCAAACACCTAATTTCACCCCTTTAGAGAATATGTGTGAAGTGTTTTTTTTTTTTTTAAACAGCATGCCTTTCAGGACTGTATAAAGCAATCTTTCATTGCAACAAATGTCATTATCAAGTGTAACGCTTCTGCCAGGTGGTATCGGCAGCAACAAGGCTGCGTTCAATATTTGGGGGTTCCTCTTAACAATACAAACCAAAAGTGCCTCAAGTACCCACCCAATAATCTGGGAAAATTAATCACCACTCCTGGGTGCCTTTAAGGCAATACTGCCCCACTCACAAGCACTGAATCTGTGTATAACACACACACAAAAAAAGTCTATTAAGAGTGAATGGGAACCCAGCATTAATTTGGGAAACCACCACAATTGTGATTCAAAAGCATGTAATCATAAGCAAACACCCACTTCACAGTACATTGGGCAGTGTCCTTTGCCTCAGTTTCTCACCTGGCAATGTGAAAGTCTGACGAATAAACGTCCCTTTCACACCACGCCCCTTTCTATGCACTGCACCCTATGCACATGTGGTCATCCTTGGTGCATGAAGAGCCAGAAGTCTATTTGCATGGGTTCACCTCTGTCCCTTGAAGGGGTGAGGGGCAAGAAATGATTCTGCTGCTGCCCTCTGCAACTGGCTCAATGCTGCTGCTATCTCTGCTGCTCCCTGCCACATACTGTCACCTCTGCCTCTGTTATCTCTTCAACTGCTCAGCTTTGCCATGTCTGTGTTGCAGCATTCTGAGGTTCTACCACTTGACTCAGTTCTTAGTGATTTCACTGGGTAATTGGGAACCTCACTGCTAGTGCAGTCTCTGTGTTGTCTTTCACTGCCACACTGTCCCCACACAAGCTATAAGGCGTAGCCCCCTAGCTTGGTCATCAGCATTTTTAGCTCCAGTAATTACCAAACAGAAACAAAGACTCTCAATCGAGTCCAATCAGCTGTGTCCTTAAACACTGCAGAGGGGAGATCAACTGCTGTCTAGGACTTTTTAAGCGGAATCCACGTCATGTAGGAAAACCTGTCCCAATCCCCACTCTCTTTCAGTGGGATTTGGCATCCCTACCCTCTACTTAGCAAATGAGGTTCAGATGAGAGATTCCCTCAATCAGAGCATGCTAAGTACAGTTCTGCTGCCATTTACTCATACAATAAGAGTAACAACATTTCGTTACCCCAAATTCAAATACTCAGGTCCATCACTCATGGAAAATTATACTAGGAGTAGCTTGTGGAAAATAAATTCAGAAATGAGTGTAGATTGTCTCTCAGTAATTGAGGATTTAGGGTGGGTTGTCCCTGAATAAATACAGTCCATTAGAAAAGGATTTCAGCTACTTTCCCATCTTCCCTTCTTATTGGCATGGTAGCTCATTTCTCCTGGTATTCCCAATGTCTGGTGATATGTTCTAAATAAGTGTCCTTTGACCACCTGATGGTGTCCGACACCAAAGTAAATTATAATCCAACACCAGCCAAAATTGATCACTTTGGCAAAGCAGTTGTCTGTTGAACACCTAGGCAGAGTAGGTGGGTCTAGGCAATTACAGTCTGCTCCAGCAGTCTTTCCCCCCCGTTTGTCACTAGATGTCAGGGGAAAGCTCAGACAGGTCCTGCTGTATTTTTACTCCAATTTTGTATTTAGTAATTAAAAACTGGGAAGGCCTCTTTTGTTAATCCAGTTAGGGCAGCTCAGCGTAATGAGACATGGTGAGGTTGTAACTCTCATTCAGAGCTCAAGTGATTTCTGTTATTCACTGAGTAGTTGTTAGTCACTCATTGGCACATGACCGTCTTTTTCTACTTGTCTATCTTCCTTCCTATTTCTAATGCATCAATCACTGGTGTTTACAGTGCGTGAAAACAGTAGGGATATTCTGGCCTGCATCTGGACTGGACTTGGGTTAAAGTAGACATGAAAGCAGTGAGACCATTGGAAAAAAAATGAGTATGGGAAACAAGTGAAAATATATGTTGTGAAAGCTTATTTGGTTTCCAGGTCTGCTGTACATAAAACACTTTAAACTATGGATTGCAACCTATTAGAAAGTGTAGGTGCTATCAGACACTCTCTAATTACAGATACTGGCTTGCGACATTGGATAGAATTCCCTGATTAGAAAGTGCATGGCTAGAAAGAGGCTCTTTGTGGGGGTTTTATATTGTATTTTTATTACTTGCAAATTACTGTTAAAAGCATTTTCTTCCTGCAACTCAACTTCATTCAAAAAATTCAATATTTTCCATTGAAGTAGATTAAACTGCACATAGTCTTAAAAAGCAAAGCTTGAGTAGTTTCCAAAGAGTCATGTAGCTAAGGCTGCATGATGATAATAATAGTCATTTGTAAAAGTAAATATGATAAAATGAACAGCTGCTGGCAGGAAGGAGCACTACAGACTTCCTACCAACTAACTTGGCTCATCTGGGACTTTGGCATAATTCAAGTATTGAATATCTGAGTGCTGTTAATTGATCAGAAAGTAAAGCTAATCACTGCCTTTCTTGCTCCCTGACAGATATACTTTAATAAATTATTACTTGCAACTCACATGATGCATCTGATTATTGACTTCAGATACATTATGTAGAAAGATTGAAATGAGCTGTCATTAGGTACCATTAGTATTTTGCTGTTTTTTTTTTTTTTTTTTTTTAAGGTCTTCCCCAGAACCGTGACTCTCTGACAAACTCCAATCGATGGGTAAGTAGTATTTAGAAAGCTGCCAGGATGCGTTTCCTAATAATACATTTAAGTGTGAACTTTTTGCAGAAGATTTTTCATGTACTAATCACATTTAGTTGACTTAGGGAACTGTCACAGGCTGGACCTGGTCCTTTCAGAAGGAGCAAGGCCAGTGCACCTGTGATTCATCAACTGGGTTTAAAGGGGGCACCAGGGGCTAGAGGGAGAGACCTAATGAGCCAGAGCTGTATCTGAGAGAGTCAGGAAAGGGCAGGAGAGAGTTGCTAGAGACCAGGAGGCAGTAGGAGGACCCTGAAGGAATCTGTAGGAGGTTCCTGGGAAGTGGTTGAAGGCAGGACAGCAACAAGTGGGGGTTTGCTGGTCTAACTCCTGAAGCCAGAGGGCAAGGGCAGAAGAGAGCAGAAGGCGGGAAAGCAGCAGAGAGAGGAGCATGCTGGCTCCAAACTGGAGAGCTGGAGCCAGGGAAACAGAGAGAGAGCCAGGAGGAGCCAGGGATGCTCCCCAGGGGAGGAGATCTCCCAGCTGAGAGGCAGTGGAGGTTCCCAGTGGAAAGAGCAGGGTTGCACTCTGGCTGTCCTGGCAGAGGGACAGAAAAGGACTGACAAAGTGTCGGGGGGGAGTAGCAGATACCAGAATGTTGTATATGTTTCACTGACTGACTAGATGATTTTAAGGACTATATACACAGTGCTGATAAATAGACTATGTCTGGAACTTTTGTTGGGGATTATTTGAATTATGTTTTGAATCAGCTCCAAGGAGGGGTGTTATTGAGGCAAGAGAGTTTGATATGGTGTTACTGGACTAGGGAAACTGAGGTAGACATGCCTGGTGTGTTGTGGCCTACCACTGGAGGGTGCGCCAGCCAGGGCCACCGTACAATAAGGACCCATAAAGATATTCACACAGATTAGTTGATAATAAACATTTTAAATATTTCTTTAAATCAGCCATAGCTGTAAGCAATGATGCTGGATTGCTTGTGAAAGGTGTCCGACTAAAAGCCAGGGAGATGGGAATTCTCTATTTATCTGACAAACAGACAAAGAGAGTAAAAGCTTTTCCACACTCAGGGCTAGCGTAGGTGGTGGGGACAGGCAGTGATGCTGCCCTGGACTTGGGCTTATCAGTGGACTTGGGAAGTGGCAGCACAATCTTCCCTTACTCAGGTGCCAAGTATCCTGGTAGTCCCAGATTCACTGCACAGAGGGGAGCACGGGACATAAGTCAGTTCCAGCTCATCCAGAGGAACTGGAGGAGGACGTGTTGCTAGATGGCTAGAGTTCATGCTGATTGCTCTTGAGAGGCTGAGGGGATGAGTTATGTGGCCTTGGACGAGAGACTAGGCGCTAATAGAGGAAGGCGTGAGAAGGAGGAGGAGCTGGTCATGAAAGAAGGAATGAAAAAAGGGGACAAGGAGAGAGGGGAATGAACAGTCAGACTTAGCCCTGGTCTACGCTTGGGAGTGGGGGGAAAGCTGGTTACACAACTTCAGCTATGTGAATAACGTAGCTGAAGTCGATGTACTTAGATCGACTTACCATGGTGTCTTCACTGCAGTGAGTCGACTGCTGCTGCTTCCCTGTCAACTCTGCTTGCACCTCTCATGGCGCTGGAGTACAGGAGAGTCGATGGGAGAGAACACAGGGGTCAATTTATCATGTCTAGACTAGATGCAATAAATCGAGCCCCGCTGGATCGATCTCTGCCCACTGATCTGGCGGATAGTGTAGACACACCCTTAGACAAGGGGAACTAGAGGAGTTAATTGCAGAGTGTGAGATAAGAGTCAGATATAGAAGAAAAAAACGTGGAAGGGAGAGAGAGGAAAAAACAAAAATGAGGGATGGTACAAAGCAGCATATAAGTTTATTTTATAGAAAGTTTGCTGACAAAATTAGTTATCCAATCAAGGAGCAGAAAAATCTATGATGAGGTTTATATGATCATGGTGAAAAATTAATAGCAAATAACCAAGATGAAGAATGCACAGGCTGAAATCTGTTTTGAAAATACATTCTTAAAAAAAAAAAATCTTTTCTCTTTTCATGAATAATTTACAAGCAGGAACCAGGCTAACTTCCTTAGACCATGTCTATACTACAGACTTATGTTAACTCAACTACCACAGTTAGTAAATTTCTTGTGCATGTGCATACATGGCTTTTTGTGTCACCAGGAGTGAGTGTATCAATATAGCGTGCACCATGGGTAGGTATCCTATGGTGCAACTCACCACTGTCCTGAATACTGTCTTTTGGGAAGTGTTGGCAATGCATGATGGGACCAAAACAAGTCACTGAGGGGTGATTGGGAGCATGGGGTCAACTTCTCATAATGTTACCTGTATCCCATAATTTTCATGCCTTTTTTTTCAAATCTGCATGGCCTTCCTCGCTGTCTGCCATCTCTGACAGCAGCCTGTGCCGCTTCCCACAGCTCCCATTGGCTGGGAACAGCAAACTGCAGCCAGTTGAAGCTGCGGAGGGCCATACCTGCGGACGGTCAATGTAAAAAAAAAAAAAAAAAAAAAAAATCTCGCAGCCCACCAGCGGATTACCCTGATGGACTGCAAGCCGAAGGTTCAGAAAGCTATGAGCAGGGACTTTCTTTCCCGACTGGCAGATTACCACTGGGAATGTCAAAATACCAATAGTGATCTTGCCTACCCCTTACTCCCCTGGCTGATGAAGCTGTACACTGGCTGCTTCAACAGCACCAAGGAAAGATTCACCTACCAACTCAGCAGGTGCACATGCACAATAAGAGCTGAATGTGCTTTCGGTCCTTTGAAGTGTTGCCAATGTTGTTTACTCACAAGATTGGACCTCAGTGAGAAAAATATCCCAATGGATATAGCTGCCTGCTATGTCCTGCATAACATCTGTGGAGCAAAGGGGGAAATGTTTCCGCTGGGGTGGAGAGCTGTCGGATTAATTTGAACAGCCAGATACAAGAGCTATTAGAAGAGCTCAACATGGAGGTTATTGCTCAGAGAGGCTTCGAAAGACCATTTTAACACTGAGCCAGAGTAATGTGCATTGTCACAGTGTGCTATACCTGGCCCTGCTCTTATGGCCTGATAGGAATCGTGTGGTGATTGCTGTACATGTGGGAATACAACATTGGCAATGCACACATTAATTTAGTTTAGAGTGAACCGATGAGTTGTGTGACACTGCAGTAACAGGTAATTAATTGCTTTCTGAACTGCTGAGCACTTGACCGTATATGTTGTGAATGAATAAAGATGAATTATTTTCCAAATAGAATTTTATTCTGTAAAAAAAATCAGTGTAAAATGTGCAATTTAAAAATATATACATTAAACATTTAATAAACAAATTAAGAGAACAGAGCTTATTAAGGGGAAAGAATATTCATGTCCATTTCACTACACATACACTGACATGTGAAAGCCATGGTTGGTGTAAACCACAGAGTCACAATCTTTCATGTCCCCTGGATGGGAAGTGATAGGGATACTGCAGAGACCCCTGATGCCAGCTGGAATGTTGAGGTGGGATATAGGGAGATCCTGATAAGGAGTTCTCAATGGGCTGCAGAAGGAGGAGAGCTGAGGATTGTTGAACCTGCAGGTCCAGAGTCTTTGCTGCCTGAGAAGCCCCATTATGTCCAGGTACATCTCCCTCTCCTTTTCCTGCTAAGACTCCGGGGCGTTTCTCCTCTCCACTCTTTCCTTCTCCAGGCTGTTTGCAGTGTTCATCTTCCAGGCCCTGTGCTCATGGTCTGATGCAGCACTGGCTTGCAGGATCTCACTGAACATGTCATCCCGAGTCCTTTTCTTGCTCCTCCTTATCTGACTCAGGCATTCCCCAGCTATGGAGGGGGAGACCCTGAGGACCACAATGGCAGCAGCTGAAGATAAAACACCCAGTTTCACTACAAAAAGTGAAACTTAAGATGCTGAACTTGCTCCGTTCTCCCCTAAAGATTTAAGCACTACATTCTCACTTCTGCTTAGGATTGCTTGTGCACAGCACCAGTAACAGCACCCGCTATGGTGAGTATTGGGAAAATGAGGAGGGAATTGCTTGGTTGCACAATTCTAGTAGCATAGCGCAATGACACTGAATACTGGCACTGTTTTCCACAGGTAGTGGTGATTTTAGCTGATATCACACTCCTGAGGGTAACTAAGGCAGAGAGAGCATAGTTGCTGCTAGCATCCTGAAGTTGCCTTGGCCTGTGTACTGCAATGATGTCTGCTGAAGTTATCGCTGAGTGGCGTGGGGAAGTGTCCTACCATAGAAGAAAAAATAAGGCAGCCCTCCCTAGAAACCTTCGGTAGAGGATTGCAGAATACCTCCATGAAAGTTTCATTGATATCTCTCATGAGGATTCAAGGGACATCTCTGTGTACACAAACTGCTCTGCATGCCTCTCCCTGTTATACCAATAGAATAAAAACCAGCAGGATCTTATTAAGAGGGATAAGGCAAAGATGCCACATTTATTGTAAATATAATGATAAAGCAAAAGATAAAAGTAAACAATGCTGTTTTGACTACTTATTCCTTATACACACACACACACACACAATCATTCATTTAAGTTTTGTATAGGTGTTATAGTTGCTCATGCCAAGTTACTGGCCAGGTATCTTGGTCATGAGGATGGAGCCGAGTCTGTGTCAGGTGCACCTGATGCTCCTGGAGGTTGGCAGCAGAACCAGAGACTCAAAATCCTCAGTCTTGAGAGTCCATTCTTATAGGAATTAATTCCTATGTTAGTCTATGGGAGCTGTTTCATTCTGCTGTTGCTGACTCAATCAGCAGATGGCACATTCCTGGGCACATTCCTGGTGGCTCCAAACTGTCCAAAGTTTGTGTTTCTCATCCTTCCAGGTGATGGGGTGGATCCCAGTTTACCCTCCGTGGGTTCTGGTGGTCCACTTTACACATTCTTCGGCCAATGGATACTCCCTTTCTAGGCTGGCACCTCCCTAACCATTCATGTACATCAAGCATTCATCAACACACATTCCATATCTTAACCATATTTTAATTTACTGTCTCCACCACTTTCGGGGTGTGTGCTAATTCATTTGAGACTCCTGGCCCTTTAGTCACAGAGGGTGGGGGTCTAGGAGCTGTTGCTGTTTCACTTCATTGTAAGACACTTAAGGGCTTATAGTGTTTGTTTACATTGTATCAATTACTTCAAGAACAAAGTCAATTAACTTGTTTATAAGTTTTACATAGTAATAAAGTATCTTTCACAGGATAGATACAATCAATGATTTCTACAGACAGTAGCTTACAAGTTTTAACAGAAGACCCAAGAGATTTTTGTACTTGGTGAAACTATTGGATTTTAAAGTGTGGGGGACAAATTATTGGGGGGTCATTGTCACTTGGGGGAAATCACTGTTAGTACCTTCTTTAATATACCTACATCCCCACCCACCTCGCTTAATTCTAGAGAGGAATGAAAATCCTTGTAAGTGAAAATGTATCTATGGACTTACTCAAGGTTCCTTCCCTTGCATTGGGCTCACTCATGTTCAACTGGCAGGACTGGATGGACTGTGGTGGAGTCAAAAACAGTTCCTGGCTCACGTAGAACTCCCATCTGCCACACTCTGCCTCTTCTTCCACCTCCTCCTGGGTGTTCAAGGCAGCGACCCGGGAGTTGGGCTCCATGGAGGTGGTGTGTAGTGGGATCTCCCCCAAGCATAGCATACAGCTCTTTGTAAAAGAAGCAGGTCTGTAGCTTGGCACTGGATTGATTGTTGGCCTCCCTGTCAGCCACAGCTCCTTGTCTTTCATACAGCACTGCTCCTGGTTCCTGTCAGACCTCTTCTTCTTCTGCATCCCCTGAGCAATCTGCTCATAGATGTCAACATTCTATAGCTGGTTTGGAGCAGTGTCTGCACAGCCTCTTCTCCCCACAAACCTAGGAGATCCAATATCGCCTGTCTACTCCAGGCGAGAGCGAATCTGGAGCATGCTGCTGACATGGTTAGCTGGGCAATTGCACTCAACAATGGAGAGCTGCTAGGTGTGCTCATCAAACTGGACAATCAGGAAAAGGAATTCCAAAAATTTGTGGGGGTTTAAGGGACTGGGGGGCTTCCAGTCTGCATGACCCCTTGTCAGTGGAGTTCATAATGGTGAACAGAGTGATCAGTGTGGGGCATTCTAGGACAGCTGCTGGAGGACAGCTAGGGTCGAGATAACTAATACAGTGCCTACTCTTGCTCTGTGTCAATCTAAGTACATGAACTGTGGCTCTGTGCTGCTTGGGGAGGTATTACTACATTGGTGTAATGGAGCACTTGCATGAATGGAAGTAAAATTTAAATGTAGACATATGCACAACTAGATTGATGTAAATTGCCTTGCATTGACCTAACTTTGTAGTGTAGACCAGGCCTTAGGTAACTTATTAAACATGAATAGTATGCTTAACAATATTGATAACCTTGAGGTGAAAGGCTCCATTTACCATGATTAGTCCTCTAAATTTTGAATTTATTTTAAAATAATGGAATAAGGAGTCTTTTGTCATTAGTATGAACAGTCTATTCCAGGTCTTAAGCTTAAGCAATTCCCACATTTCCTGTATGCCAAATAGTAAATATGTTTTTGCTGTAAAATGTGGTGTTCATCAGGCATTGTAATTACTACTGTAGCATTTATTGGTGTAACTATATTGCAAATGTCATTATTTCAGACAGAAAGGGTGCTTACAAGTAAGGAGGAGAGCATTTGAACTGGTTTATTGTATCACAACATCTACCCTAAAGCAGAGCATCCACCTTTCTGCAGTCCTCCAGGCAAAAGATTGTATAGGAAAAATCAGGAATCCCTCAGAGCTCTGAAACACAGAGTGCACACTGGTCACAAAACAGACTCCCTTTGCTGTCTAAAAGTATAACTAACAATGATAGAGTTGAGAGACCCATTATGATTCCCAGAGTGTGAACCATTAAGATTCCCAGAGTGGGGAAGTGAATGAAAATCTTATAGTGATTCTCAGCCAAAAGTTCATTTTATTTCAGGAGCTATTGTACATGTACCATCTTTGAAATGCTTAATCCTGCAGATATCTACTTGTGGTGGCTTCACTCCATGACCCACTATCAAAGAGCAGTTCTTATTATAAAGAAGTACTAGATTACTGAATCTTGTAGCCAATTTAAAGTGGAAGAGGACATTTCTCACCTTGAAACTATGCTGGGGGAATTCTTGGCCTGCCTCTTGCTCTCTCACTCATTTACACCAGTATAATGCCATTGACTTCAGAGGAGTTAGTCCTGATTTACACCAGTGCAGAAAGAAGCCTCTTATCTCTAATAAGATGGTCAGCCTGCATCCTTTGTATACAATTTTATCACGTAGTTAGGAAATGAACAACTTGAATGATAACACAATCTGTGTAAAGGGGTGCCTTTTAGAAAGTCTCTAAGTCCTTTTACTGTACACCGAGGAAAGCAAAAAATAGGAAGGGAAGAAGAACTTTAATTCAGTATTGTATTGCCAAAATAACACCTAACTTCAACAATCCACAGAACCTGTTATCAGCAAATACATATTGGTACTAATGACAAAATTAGTACTAACAAACAAAATATCTGCACAGCACATTCTTGTTTCATATTGTAAGCTGCCTCAGGAATGCTACCACATGAAAAGAAATCCATTTAATGAATATCATGAGCACAGCACCCCAACAGGTAAGCTCCCACCTGTCTCTAGAAGAAAAAACCCTGTCTGCCCCATAGTCTCAGCCCTTTCCTCCTAGTGCAGCAATCAGTAAAGTAAGCTACACCTGTGAGTAATGAGAAATTACTCTGATGAAGGTGCTATTTAAGTGTAATATATTATTTAGTACTACAGCACATAACTTTAAACAGTTAAGCACACAGGATTGAGAACATGTTGCACCTGTTAATGGACTGACCCAGGTATGAAAATCTATTTCTAAAATATAGAAGTTTCACAGTATTGCCATCAGTGCTCAGTCTTGCTCCCAAATTGCAAGACTACTATTGACTTTAGTGGGAACTCAGTCAGGTGCTAGTCAGTTCCAATCTGTATCTTGGCATCACTGTTGCCTAGGTTACTTGAACCCACTTTACTACACCACCTTGGAGTAGGAAGAATAATGGGTTAGAGAAATTAACTTGAACTTTCAGGATACCTCAGTGAAATGAGTTTTGGTGACCTCAGTGTTTCCTGGCAGTGGATTTCCTAGCCAACCCACCTTCTAAAAATAAATCCTTACCCTACAAAATGAAGGAAAAAAACAGCCCCATGTCAATCAAATAGACATTCTCCCCAAATCTGCTCTTTTTGGAAAGCAAGTAATAGTTCTTAATCAAGTTTAAGGCAAAAGTTTGGCTTCTGTGTGTGACATATTTTAATTACATCATGTACAAATAAAGGTATTTCTAAAATGTAAATATAAGGTAAAAAAAAATCACATTAAGTCACATACCAATTTCCATATACAGTAAAGTGTTAGATGCATTCCAGCACTAAGATGGCTTCACGTGAGCTGTATATTATTTTTCAAATAATACTGAAATCCCAAGGTGAATAACTATATGATTGCAACATTTGCTCGTCATCTAATTTAGCCATTACAGCAGGTTGCTTTCTCCTCCATATTTTCTCTTGTTATTGTATTCCCCAAACATATCTTACTGGATGTACACACAGCTCGTGTAACATCGCAACGTATTTTCATATTATATATTTCATTAAAGCATCGCTGCACTGACCCACTTCTGGAAATATATGCCATAATTATTACTAAACCAAGATCTGAATGAACTTTGCATACTAGGATTGAGTCAATTAATTCATCTTCATTGATGCTATAATAGATTTGCAAATGTCAATTTTTCTTTTATTTCTACATAACATAATGGGACTATTTGCAATGAATGGGCTGGTTTGCAAACCCCTTGCTCAGAGTAGTCAGAGAGCAGGCAGAGGGACTACTTGTGTGAGTAAGCTTACCAATGTGAGAAAGGATTCACAGTCTGGCGCACTATTAATAAAAGATTATCCCAGCCTTAATAATAATAATAATAATAATATGATTATTAACATATATCCACCAAAGTACAAAATCTGTTCACTTGCTTTTTACTCTAATGATTGATGGAAATGAAAAAGCTATGATATTGTACTCACCCCAGGACAGCTGGTGGGTAGAATTTTACAAAGCTGCATTTGTGCCTTCACATGAATATGTTCCGGGTTGCCATTTAGATTCATGACATCTTTGTCAGAGTACAAATTGGAGAGGAAAACACCAAGATAACTGTTTAGATTATGATTTTAAAATCATACCAAGTGACAGGAGAGATGCGAATGACTGCTATGAGATGCCAGGTATTAAATAAAAAAATTAAACAGGAAAAAAAATGTAAAAACATCAAATACACCAGAATAAATTAATGTCATGCATAGTGTTATCTGCCAACTCTATTGTGCACCTTGGCTTAAAGATGAAATAGATTCAGATAATATGATAACAGGTGACCAAATTGTTTAAAGTCAGTCATTTATTTCCAGGCAGAACAGTTTTTAAATCTGCCAAGGTTTCAGATTAATGGGATGGGACTATGAAACATCCTCCCTGATCCCATCCCTTTCAGCTGACCTGCTGTTTTGTCCCATTCTGTGTTCTTGCCAAGAAATGCTGATTCATTAAAAGTAGGGACAGGAGACACAACTGCAGTGATGGGGACCTTTAACAGGTACTAAAGCGTCCCTTCTGAACAGACTCAGGAGGAGGGAGAAGGATAATTGTCACTAGTGAAATGATCCCTTGCTCCTGATGCAGGTGGAAAGTTATTTCCCCATAAACCTGAAATACAGGGTTTAGCCCAAGTATAATCAAAGCATCACAGTTTCTAAATTACTTTTGCTGAAATGTGTTAGAACGATGCCAGCTAAAGCAAAGGTTGTGTCAGTGTGTGTGTGTGTGTGTGTGTGCGTGCAGAAAATCTTGAATATTATATTAGAGATTGCCTAAGAAAATGGTCACTTGATACAGAATTAAAGTAAATGAAAAGGGGAGAGACTTGAAGAATTTTGGATCCATTACACTAGAGTAAAGTTTTGTATCTAAATAATTTGACTAAAGTATAGCACACCTGATGTAGAAGTAGAGGGTTAGTCTTAAGTTTCAATCATACCAAGATAGGAATGTGTGCAGTAGTGTGTTCCAAATCCAAAGGACAAACACTACAGGGTGTAGCTTGTCTACGTTGGAGACAGCTGTCTCGAGGACCAGTCTGAGACTATGATGCAAACTCCCACAGGAGCTGAGGGCCATCACAAACCTCACTACCTTAGGCTTCAAGTGAAAGGCACATTTCTTCGACCTAACCTTCTTGAACACAAACAGAGAGCAGCATATACATTTTAAATAAATCCAAACAAAGCACTCTACTGCACACAGTTCTTTCTACACTGAGCCCCACTGACTTCAATGGGGCTGTGTGTGTGGGGGTGCTGGCTGTTTTGCTAAGGATATGTCTCATGTTCAATAAAGGGTCACATGCTAATAAAATCCTTGTTTACTATTACAACACTACAGTTAAGTGTGGACCAGGGTTGTGTTACATTATTGTAACAATTACTATTAATAATTTTGCAACCTTGTGATAAAAAGCAGGGGGACAGTTACAGCATTAAAAATTAAAAAAAATTATGACCTACTCTCTACCATTTCCTTTATTCTCTTTAGCCGTATAAATTTTTTTATAGGGAAACCTTTTATTTGGCAGTCCTTTTAGATGTTATTGAAGATAACTAACTCTTTTGTTAGGGGAAAAAGAGGAAAAATTAGTTTAGATGGTTTTGAGCTGTTGCAATCCAGTTCTGTTTCCTTTAAGACAAAGCAAGGCATACAAAAGGGGGGGGGGGGAGGGGAAGAGAATAGCAAAGATAGAAAATTTAGCTTATTTCTTTGGTGCCAACTTTCTCTTGCAACCTTGTTGGCAGAGAGACACCAGCACTGGACTGTTTAAGGCATTGCTTTTAGGCTGCTCTTTTTGGGCAAAAGCACTGTTGCAAACGGTGGAATGGTCTTGGTGGTTAAGACCGACACTGAGGGTATGTTTATGTAGCAAAGAAAAAACCCTGGCACGGAATCTCAGAGCCTGGGTCAACTGACTTGGGCTCACAGGGCTTGGGCTGCGGGACTCAAAACAGTATGGTCACTCAGGCTGGACTCTCAGACCCTACCCCCTCAATTTTCAGAGCCTGGGTTCCGGTCCGAGCAGGAACATGAACACGAACACGGCTATTTTTAGCCTCTAGCCCAAACCCCACAAGCCTAAGTCAACTGACCTGGGCTCTGAGACTTGGGGCTGCAGGTCTTTTAGTGCAGTGTAGACATGTGCATATTAGGCAGAAGGCAAAAGAAAGAAGAGAAATAAGGTGGGGAAGGAAAGTGACAAAGTAGAGAGGGAGCAATAGCAAGAACTTAAGACTTGAATTCCAGGTGTTGTTCAAGATTTAGCTGAAGCCGATGGAGGTGGTGATGGCATCTGTTTCCCTCTTCCTGGCCTAATGTGGTCAGGGTGCCTTTCAGGATCAGGACAAAGAAGGCCAACAGTGCCATGATGGATCCCAGAGTCCCATTGGGGTGGCAGCCATGATTGGAAGTGTCATTCCTTTCTGTCCATCTGCTCCACTGCTCCCATTTAGTCAATGTGCAAGGATGGCTATCAGCGTCATCCCATTAACATATCAAAACACATTTTAGTGATTTCATCTATAACCATTAACTCCCAGTTCTAGAATCTTTCCGCTTGTTGTCATGCCAACTTGAGACTTTACCAGGGGCCTTGAAGGCCTCTGAACACAAGTTTTTTTTTTTTTTTTTTTTTTTTAAAAACTTAACTGATGTAGTTTGTACCAGCTTTTGTGACTTTAACAATTTTACATAACAGACTGAGTTGAATTTATGACCTTGGACAATTAAGAGAACAGGCTTTTGCACAACATATCTATGCAAAACATTCAAGATCTAGACTTTATTTATACTATATCTGAAGGATTTTCTCACTTCTATTTTTCTTAGTGATTTTTGTAGGGCAGTTAAAAATTCAGGCACACAGCCAAAATAAGATTATGAGCAAGTCATTAAATAATGTAAATAAATACATATAAGCAAGCCAGTAATGCCATCAAGACATACACATAACCAAACCAAGCAACTGTGAAATGTTTGTGATGGGTTGGACTCCTCTTCTGGGGTGCCACCTGATGTGCTGGAGTCCCACTGAGCTGGCCTGTCCCACCATTGGTTTGCCCTTACTCTGTGCTGCTGTGACAGGCTCTCAAGCCCCCTTCCATCACAGACACAGGTAGGGACACACCCAGTTGTAGAATCACATTGCAGACTATCAGCTCTGTGTGGGAGGACTCAGCTCAGCACTTTGGAGTATAAACCCAAAATTATATTGGCTTGCACTGTATAGAGATTTGTACAGCATAAGCTCATGAAATTCACCCCCTCTCTCAATGTGGCTCTCCCAATGTGGAGGAAGATATGCACGGCTTTTTGCCCCTGCCCCCCCCCCCATCATGGACTGCACAAACTGGGTTTTGGAATAGACAAAAAACAAACCAAGTTTATTAACTACAAAAGGAAATTAAGTGATTATAAGGTATAGCAAACAGATCAAAGCAGATTACTGAGCAAATAAAACAAAACATGCAAACTAAGCTTAATACACTAAGGAATACCGGCTACAAATAATACTCTCACACTAAATGGTGTTTCAAGCAGGTTGCAGAGTTTCTTGAAGGTAAACTGCACTGCTTGCAGCTTAAATCTCCAGGTATCCCCTTCACAGGCTGACCTTTCTTGCCTGGGCTCAGCCCCTGCCTCCCCCAGCTTAGTTCCTTTGTTTCTTCAGGAGTTTTCAGCAGTCTCTCTTCTTGGGTAGGGAGGCAGTGGGGAAGAGCCAAGATTAAGGTTGGGGAGCAAGTTAAATAGGATTGGCATATGGTGGGAACCCTTTGTTTCCCCATCCTGTGGAAAAATACCAGTATTTTAAGATGGTATCCTGTACCAGGGGTCATGATCACATGACCCTGCAGTGTCCAAGTTTCCCAGGAAACTTCTCAGAAAGGAGGGAGATTAGTATCTTCAAAATCATATTGTCTTTCCTAATAGCCCATCCACACTGTTTGCATATTGTCTGGTGGGTGTTCCCCAGGTGAAAACCCAGTTATAATTATTACATAGACAATATTTCTCACTTCAGATACAGAAATGATACATGCATACAAATTGGATAATCACATTCAGTAAATCATAATCTTTCCAATGACACCTCACATGACCCATCTTGCATACCTTAGTTATGCCATATTCACATCATAACAATATTTCTATGAAGAATATGGAACTAATGTCACAATGTTGTTCTTGCGACTTTCATCCTCCCTTTCTTCCTGCCATGGTCAGCTATTCTCACCCGTGGAATCATGGGTAAGGGTGCTATTCAGTTCCACTGAAGTAAATGAAAATACTCCCATTGGGCTCAATAGGAACGGAATTCAATCTTAAAAACCTATATCAGTAGCTCATCTGGGATGGGAGCATGCCTTATATTTGTATGTGTCTAGCACACTCTAGTATTTATACATCACCTAATTATTACAATAATTTAGGTATGATACTCCGTGCAGATATGGTCATAGCTGATTATTTAATATCTTACTGAAGAATTTAAGCATGTGCAAACATGCATCTTTCATCTAATTAAATGAGAGGCTGAGATCTCTGTGTTTGGTTTGGGCATGTGGAAGGTGAGTTCTGAGTGCAGTAGTGAATCCGAGTGCAGAAATTTGCATGCCGTACAGTTACTGAAGCCAATTTACACTTGGTAATCTGTCAGTCCAGGAATCTGCATATTGTATTCTCACTGAAAGTTACTATACACTGCTCAGTCAGCAAGGCCTCAATCCTGTAAAGACTTATGCACAGATTTAACTTCAAGGGCCAGACAGTCCAACTGAGTTCAACAGGATTACTCAATGTTTCAAATTAAATCCACAAATAAGTCTTCGCAGGATAAGGGCCTTAAGGTGCAGCATCCATATATTCTGGCTGGCTCAGACAACTCTGATGGTTCTCAAGGTAACCAGGATTATGAGTCACATTGTTACCCCTCTGCCTCCAGCATGAGGGAGATTTGCTCATGCTTGACTGGGTGTCAGATCCTTGACACAACCAGCTTGATAGCCATTCAAACAAACAATCCCCTCTGGGCTAAGAGAGCCCTTACTTTGCTTTGCAGGTTAACAATAAGTACACCCCAGTCCCCAAGCTGTTTTGAAAGATTGCCCTGTAGTGTCCAGCTCTTATCCAGTGAGCTCTCAAAGAAATACCAGGTCTGTTGTCCCCAAGGGAAAAAATGTACATACCAGCTTGTATAATTCAACTCAGGCTCAGCACCTTGCTTAATATCACAGCACTGAGATATTTATAGTGAAAACAAGAATAAGTTTATTACCAAAAATTCAAGACATAGCGAGTAAGGATAATGGAAACAAAAGGTTTACATATGAAACAAAGCATAAACATGCTTTCTAGAGACTAAACTTAGCCTTAACCTAGTTAAGGTAACTTCTCACCTAAGAAGTCTTCCACAGCTTTTCCAACCAAGGATGGTTGTGATCCCATTATGAATGTAAGTGCTCTGTCCATTTCCTTCCTAGCTACAGGTTTGGGGAGGTCTTGTTTGCCTTCTATTTATATCCCCAAAGTTGACTGTACTCAGACAATATAATCCCCCATCACTTGTTTTTCCTATGTGCTCTTCCCTGTTGACTTCACATCTCTGTTGACTTCTGTAAGTAAACGTATATCCCCTGTGTTAAATTAAGCAGTGTAAGCTACATCTCAGAGACAGGTGAATAAACATTTCCTGTCTGACAGAAAGCCTGTTTGTCAACTCCACCTTGATGCTGACTTTAAAAATATATTCAGTATACATAACTCCTTAAATAGTATCTGTACATACATTTCATATTAATGACCAGTGAGACCACAGCTTTAATTTGAGAGCTCACATGACATTCTTTGGCAAACCCTCAATGTACATACAAGAATCAGGACATTCCTGTAACCCTCTTGCCAGTTGGCATTAATGTGTTTTTGGGTCACACACTCCACGGTAGAAAGAATAATGGAGAGTGTGTATTGATAAATGTTTTCATTTAATATGTTTCTTTCACATGTCCTAAAATGATTATCTTAGATTAGAGGGGAAATGAGAGTTTGCCTGCAATAGGGAGGAGTGGGAATATACTCCAGACAATCATTCTGCTTTAGTCATGTATCTAGAAATAATTAGGTCATAGATCATATTCTGGCAACAAAAATGTTATTTCTATACATCTGAAGCTACTAAGCCACCAGAGAAAGAAGAGTGATATAGGTGTATTGAAAATCCTAGGAATATTATTCTTTCATATAAAATGTGCAAGTCAATTTCTTGTCTTTATATGAATTTAAGAATTACTATAAGCATGCAAAAGATACTATTCTTAGGTGAAATAGTAGTTTTAAGCAATTAAGCAGTTTATTACTTACAAATAGAATTAAACATTTTCATGTAATTATATCATGATACATTCTGTTTAATGAAGTAGAAGAACTTTGATACAATATACTGCCAGAATTGGAGACTCCAAAGTACATTAAAAATTCAAATAAAAGAAGATTTTTTACAAACTTAGGAAAATGAGTTACAAATATTCTAACATCTAATACTAACATTGGCTACTGGTAGAATTTCTGATACCTCAGCACATGGACAAATTGAGTATGGACTCTCTGGGTTTGGGCACAGTGTACCTGAGACCGGGAATGGAAAACAGTAACACATGCAACATGGTAGATAATATAGGAAAATGATTCTTTTGATATTAAAGGTTCTGTGATAAAGAATCAACACATACAATTCAAAGCGCTTTCCAGGATGCTTAATTTCTACCCCCAATTATTTTTATTGAATAATGATAGATATAAGACCCTGTAACATGTAGAAATGAATCTCATAATTAAAAAAAGAATAAGTATGATCAAGTAGTTCATAAGAAATAAGGCTTCTTGAGATTTAAAGATATGGAGAGCATTCTATACACATAAGAGATCCTGGAAGTGCTGAGAGGAAACAGTGTGACACAACTAATGAAGATATAGGGATGCTTCACACTTGAAATACATTCTGTAATTGGAAACTGAAATTTTTGCTTTGTTGGTCTCTTTACCCAGGAGGCTTCCCAAACTTACCATGGAAGTCTGCAAAATGAAACAGAAAAAGTAGTGAGAACTGAGAAGCTCTCCGTCTCTAAAGACTTTACTGTGGAAGAGAGTCAAGTGTTTGGTATAGTGATGTTTATAAGAGGGGAAGTTTGCAATGGATGTTAGTGGAGTTAGATTAGGCAGCCCACTGATACCAAACAGAGAGGAAGCACTATAGCAATCCAGAAAAACACCTTGTAAAGTGTGACCACCTGTGACCTGCTAATACTGCTGAGTGTAATCTGATGGCCTCAACTAGTTCTTCACCTGGAGAAGGGGAGGTAACTTCATGATGAATCCATGGAGCCCAATAAAAGACGCAGTTGCTCAAGCAGATGTGTGTGTGCATTTGTCATCCAGAGTTTCAATCTAATCAATGCATTTCTTGTTAACTCCCCATCATCCATAAGACACAAAGCTCGGACTCTCATTCTGCTTTGTCAAAAACTTTGAGCCAAGCAAGGGAACCAAAACAGGAGCTGAGTGATTTTAACCCAGCCAATTATGTCTATAAGTCTATGGATGTTGTCAGTTTGACCTCTTAAATAAATCCCTTCTCTTGGGCACACATAAATCCAGGTTATGGGGGTTCTAATCTATTAGCCACATGCAGAGGATTTGTTGGTTGTTTTGTGTTGCCTATAGAGTGTTTTGCTCTTTTGCTGACATGATGCCAATCACTGCTTTCAGTTTTTCAGTGTCTATTTTCTCTATAGTATCACTCATTGTCTAGTACAACACTAGCAAAATGTATGTTTGTGCATGTTTCTTTAACTATACTTATCACTAGGTAAGAGGGTATAGTGCACTTGGGGAGTTGTGGGAAAAAGGAGACAGGGGGAGTAGAAAGATATTATACCAATGTAACTGTATATGACTATGATTGTGTGCAGTGTATCTTGCTCACAAACAGCTGAATAAAAATACTTTCTAAGACATTCAGCTAACTTCACTGATAGTGCAAGGGGAAGAAGGATAGAGTAAGCTGTATGTGGTGCTGATCCTGTACTACTGATATCAATGGAATTTTGCCATTGCTTTCAATGGTAGCAGGATCAGGGCTTAAACTTACCATTACCACAGAGAACTTTCAAGGTACTCACTGAAATTTCATAGTCTACACTTCCACTACAGTTAATTATGAAAATCAGAGAGGCTAGGGAGAGGAAAATCCACTTTAGCCCATACAATCCATCACCCCACCTATGCAGTTTTTCCCCAACAGTATGTTCTTTAGTGCTTTGATCAGTGTGGTTTCAAGTAGCTCTGAGAATGTCTTCAAAGACTTTTCCATATTCTAATACATCTTCCTTTAAGAGTTTTGGGGGTTTTTTTGTTTTGTTTTTTAAACTGCTAACTTCTAGCCCACTATTCTTATGTGGCCGCTAACCAGGGCAGCTCCAGGCACCAGCCCAGCAAGCAGGTGCTTGGGGCAACCAAGGGGAAGGGGTGGCATGTCGGGCTGTTCAGCAGCAATTTGGCGGCGGATCCCTCTTGGAGGGAAGCACCTGCCGCTGAATTCCCACCGAAGAAGAAAGTGGCGCGGTGGAGCTGCCGCCGGAGTGCCGCTTTTCCACCCCACCCCCTCCGCCGCTTGGTGCGGCAAAAACCCTGGAGCCGGTCCTGCCGTTAACCCTTCAGCCACTCGAACAGGGGCAGCTTGTAAGCCTAGGCAAGCGAGGCACAGCTTAACCAAGAATTCCCCAAAGTTACAAAATACATTTTGCATGTTTTTATTGAATAAATATATATAGATGTAGTTGTGATTTAAGTGTCACAACTCACTGTCTCTGCTAGTGAAACACAACACAAAAAAGTTCAAAGAATGTAGTGCTGTGTGAAGGTCAAATCTTGTTATACCTAGTAGTGTCTCACCACACTCCCTTATTACTATGCCAATTTGCCATGCCCGTGAGTCCCTTTGTAAGGGTATTGTTGGGGTAACCACGGCTTAGTGAGGTCATGACAGGATGGTAGCTGTTAAAAGCTTCAGGGGGAGGTGATGGGGCCTATGCTCTGTTCTTCCCTGGCCCTTTTCCCCACAGGGCAAGCCCCATGCTTGTGTGTGAGGAGCCAATGATAGCATCTCCAGTTCCCAGGTGCATCTGCTGCTTCTTCACTATAAATAAGGTAAGCTTTTAATAGCTATTAAGTTATACATTGGACAGGGCCAGGGGTGGAAATAACTATTGTGTTATTTGTGCCTCACCTCTCAGAAAAGTTACCAGCTGCCACTGTACTCAGAACAATTCTTCTCCCTTCTGGACATCTACAGCTTCCAATTAGCTTGTGGGGTTGGGTGTAACACAAGACCAGGAGGAGCAAATAGGTTTAAAAAAAAAAAAAAAAAAAAAAAAAAAAAAAAAAGATAGATGTCTGAGGAAGGAACACAAGGTTCAACACCATCTCCCTCTCAGAACCTTTTTTGGTCTTCAGCCACTGCAGAAACTCTGCTAGAAAAGATTAGTCTGAGATGAAAATACTATGCAATTTGAACAGACGGGCATCTTGTATATAGCAATAAGAACTTTAGACTTGACTCTTTGAACACTGGACTGTGAAACTAGGCTATTGTTAAGGCTTATGCTGAAAAATAGTACTACAAAATGGGTTATTTAACACTGTTACAACAGCAGCAATAATAGCAAAAAGAAAACAAGATATTAAATCTGTGTCTAGAAATAATTAAGAATCGAATCAGACCTCATAATTTTGGGGTTATTGGACTACCCCAGAGAAGGAGAGAAGAGACCTGTTTGGATTTATGACATGATGGGTCCCCAGTGCTTTATACAAATAGACATAGAAGAATGTTCCTGTAATTGTTGAGAAATGTTGTGGAATTGTGATGAGGAAATGCTGTGACAGTGGGAACCACAATCAAACAATAATAATAAAAAAATATTAAAGGCCTGTGACACTGAGGAGACTGGATTGCCTGATCCACTGTGAAGAAATAAAAATGTCATTTTAAGAGATATTATGACAATATTTTAGACAAGTGATAGGTTAAAAGAAGGGAGCTACCCTGATTGGAAAGATCCTTTGCAGAGCAGGTTGGAGGAGAGTTCCAGTACTCAACCAGGTGAAATTCCATAGCCAGCTTTATGAGAAATCTGACCCTTTCTCTGGGACAAAAAGAGGAAAAAAGGTGAACGTTGCTACAATGGAAAATTCATGTGGAAGTTAGCTCTTCTTTTGGAGATCATTCAGTGTCCGGCTTCACAGGAAGCTTTGTAAGTGCTGGAAGTTTGATGGTTGTTTCTTACCACCAGGTAAATCATATTCTCTTTCTGGAGCATATGCATTTATGCATCCCTGGACCTCAATTTGCACATGCAAAATTACAGATTTACTTCACAGCACTGCACAACACTGTGAAAGCACCACATGTCTCCTTCCAGAACTTCCAAATCACAGGGATAACTGGAGATAGCTAATTTGGAAAAATATTTGAAATGGTGTGAAAGCTGAAGTGGAATGCTGCTCAGTTAGAAAAAAGAACAGTCATGATGTGAGGCATCTGTTTTGCTTCTCTTATTGACCTTGGTAACATGTGAGGTTATGCTGCTTTGGATTTGTAATAGTTGTACGCAAATTACAAAATCAATTAGGAAATAGTTTAAATGCTAACTAAGGGGCAGACTATGCAGTGAGACACAGTATGTGCAGTGCCACAATATTTGCTTTGCTTTATTGATTTCTTTGTCTGTTTATTGTGTGTTATTGGCTGTACCTGGAGTGCATTAGTGAGATATAGGAAATGAAGTAACTGAAATCACAGTATGCTACTCAAACAATGTCTCACACTGTTATAAAACAAACAAACATCAAATTGTTTCATTACTTTCATCTTTCTGTAATGGAGTTATCTGTTTTTATGTCATTCTTGAAAAAGCAATGAAGCAACATTATTAAGGCAATAACAATAAAAAAAGTTATAAATAAAAAATATTAGACCTTGGTTTAAGTCAGTAGGATTACTGATATGCTGGGGGGGGGGGGGGGGAAATCAGGCACATGCTTAAATGCATTGCTGAACTAGGGCCTTAAAGATAAACACTTTGAGCCTAATTATAACTGCTCCAGCATGGCTTTACTGAAGGAAGAAGAGGGAACAGCGAGTCCTTTACATCTGTAGCACACTAGCACTGTCAGCATCCATTATTTGCACAGCTGGGCAGGGAAACATTGGGGTACTAATGCTGCCAACCCCATGAGTGGCTCCATAAGTGGTGAGAAGGTGAACATGTGCTTTTCCACAGGGGCAGCATTGCACAGGGAGAATGCTTGTGACATCTGTTGTAAAGGTTATCCTCACTACTTAGCATGCCTCCCACCGTGCCCAAAAAGGCAATGCTTACAGCATTGTGTGACAGTAAAGTAAGAACTGTACTCAGCCTCAGGGAATGCTCCTTCTCCTCCCCAGCTTGGAGCATGCTGGTGGAAGACATGTTGATGGAGAAAAGCAAAATTTTTGATAGCTAAAGTATTACTACTGTTTATTTCCATTACAGTAGTACCTGAAGTCCCCAGTTCTGGGATTGCAGTTCCATTGTGTTCTTTTAGAGTGAGTATGTCAGGAGATCAGGTTACAATCAGTCAGATCTAATGGTCAGAGTCCAAATGCCAAAGCCCAAGGTTAAAGCAAAGTCAAAACCAGAGATCAGAGTCAACAGTCAGAACCAAAATCAGAGTCTGAATGCCAGAACTAAGAGTCAAGACCAGGTCAGAGCCAGGAATCAGAGCCAAGGTTCATAATGAAATTACCTGAAGTCAGGGAGAGCAGGAGCAGGGCTGGTTCTGAGGCAGAAGCAAGGCTGGAACAGGACTGGAACAAGGTTGGCTGGCTGCAGGGCAAGGTCTAGACTGGAGTAGTTCAGGAGCAGGGATTGGAGCAAAGCAAACACAAGGAGACAGTAAATCTACAGGTACATGCAATAAACTGCCACTGATCCTCTGCAGCTGCTGGGCTTAAGAGCAAGCCACCTGACTGGTCCAGCTGTATTCACTGACTGTCTGATGACTTGGCAAGCGCAGCTGCAGGCCTTCATTCCTGACAGAGTACAAGTGTTTCTATGAGCATCACTGGAGGCCAGTTTGAGAGCCCCTTTGAAAATGTGTCCTTCAGACTCTGTTTAAAAAACATAACCAGACAAGCTTTGGAAATAGGCTACATCAGTTGCCAGGATGAACATTGCATTGGTGACGTGAGCTGGCTGGAATACCTCAAAAACAAGAAGTGATGAGGAGCCAGGTGTTTCTAGGATGCTCATATTTAATTTTCCCACTGAGTTGTCACTGTGCATCCTAACAAGAACAGCATATTTACTAAAATGCTGGATTTATTTTTATTTGCAGTTTTGAGACATATCCATTCATGGCTCATTGTTTAAGGTTCAGTCATGTGCCCTTGATTTGAGAAAAGGCAGAAGGAATATACCAGGAATATCTATACATTCTGTCACGCATGTCACTGGGCAAACCATCTCCTTCCCCAGAATTTTCAAGGACGTTTTGTCTGATCTTATACATGTGTATTACTTTCTATTCGTCTATTTCAAATTATTCATTAAGTCCTCTATCCTGCAAGGGGAAAATCACCTTCAACTCACCCTAAACTGAGGGCAATCAGCATTTTTCAGGAAGTACTCAGCATCTGTCAAGATGGGGCACTAAATACCAAACACAGCACCTTTCTTTCTGAAACAATCCTAACCAAATGCTAATGATTGACACAGATCAGTCTCTCTCAAGCACATTCTATTCAGGTCCTTCTATTGTGTCCATTGCTGAGTGTCTTGGGTTATATATAGACTTCTTCTAGGCTAAATATGCATTTTACACAATGTTTCTTGTACTGTGTATGAATTTGTGTTTTCCCCCCCTCCATTGCTGTTTATTCCCACCCTGCACTGAGTATTCATCAGAACCTGGAGCAGTCCCCACTTTCTTCCTTCCCCTTTGTTCCTTTTGATGTGTTTGTTTTCCAAGTCATTCTACAGATTATGTGCCCAACAAACATTCCTAGAACTCTTTTGTATATGCAATGGAGAATGAATTAGAGGATCTTAGGCCTTGGCTACACTTGCGAGTTACAGCGCTGTAAAGCCGCCCCCAGCGCTGTAACTCACTCCCTGTCCACACTGGCAAGGCATTTGCAGCGCTGTATCTCCGTGGTTGCAGCGCTGCATGTACTCCATGTCCCTGAGAGGAATAGCGTGTATTGTGCTGCTGCTGCAGCGCTGCGGCGCCAGTGTGGCCGCCCAATGCGCTGTGACTGGCCTCCAGAAGTATTCGGCAGTATCCCACAATGCCTGTTCTAGCCACTCTGGTCATCTGTTCAAACTCTACTGCCCTGGCCTCAGGTAACCATCCATGTGACCCACCCTTTACATTCCCCGGGAATTTTAAAAATCCCCTTCCTGTTTGCTCAGCCCGCCGTGGCGTGGAGTGCTATCAGTGAATCTTTCCAGGTGTCCATGCCTCCACGCCCCAAGCGAGCCCCAGCATGGAGCCATGGTAAGTTGCTGGACCTCATCAGTGTTTGGGGGGAGTAAGCTGTACAGTCCCAGCTGCGCTCCAGCCGTAGGAATTACGATACCTTCGGGAAGGTATCAAAGGACATGATGGAAAGGGGCCATGACCGGGACGCCCTGCAGTGCAGGATTAAAGTGAAGGAGCTGCGGAGTGCCTACCGCAAAGCCCGCGACGCAAACGGCCGCTTGGGTGCTCCCCCCGCGACCTGCCGATTCTACAAAGAGCTGGATGCAATACTTGGGGTTAACCCCACCTCCACTCCGAGCACCACCATGGACACTTCAGAGCCGGGGTGGGGGGAGGAGGAGGAAGAGGAGGAGGAAAACGGGAGTGATAGTGGTGGGCCGGATGGAGACACCCCGGAATCTCTGGAGCCATGCAGCCAGGAGCTCTTCTCGAGTCAGGAGGAAGGTAGCCAGTCGCAGGGGCCGGTACTTGGTGAAGGACAAACAGAAGAGCACGTTCCCGGTAAGCGTTTTTTTTTTCGGGAAGAAATTTTTTTGGTGCAGGCTCTTTGGGAGAGGAGGGTTAGGCATGCATGCCTAGATGCAGAATAGCGCATTGATGTGGTTTATCACATCGCGGTAATCGGCCTCGGTAATCTCCTCAATCATCCAGAACGTGTGCAATGCGCTTGCGCAGGTTTATCGGGAGAGCCACCGTGGTCCTTGTCCCAGCCAGGCTAATATGTCCGTGCCACTGTGCCGCAAGGGGCGGGGGGACCATTGCTGCACACAGGCAAGCTGCATATGGGCCAGGGCGGAAGCCGCATTGCAGTAGAAGACCCTCCCTTGCTTCCCAGGTCACCCTCAGCAGTGAGATATCGTCCAGGATGAACTCCTGTGGAAAACGTTGGGACAGTGTTCAGTGTAGGTGCCCCCTGAAGCTGTTGGCTCTCCCCAAGGCACAGAAACCCAGAGGACAGTGCAGCCCTGAAACAATCAGTCCCCCTTATTCACCATTTTGAGGCTTCCGTGGGATATGTGTGCTCTGTTTCGGACGGGAAAATTATGCAATTGTGTAGACCCTGTGTGTTTTCTACTCCTTAAGTGCGGGGGAAATCATTACTCTGTCTGGTATAAACAATGCTGCCTCTGTTAAATGTTGCATTTTGCCTATACAGCTGCATCAACCTTGAGACCTCAGCCATCCCTCTTATCGCCTGCTCAGAAACTGGAAAGACTCAGGAAGAGACCGCGAAAAAGCAAAGAAGACATGCTGCAAGAAGTGATGTGGCAATCTATTAAAGAGAATGAGAAAGCACAGAACTGGAGGGAGAGAGAAAGCAGGATCCGCCAGGAAAACGCAGTGCACCGGCGGTAAAGCACGGAGCATTGGCAGCAAAGCACGGATCGGCTCATAAGCATCCTGGAGGGCCAAGCAGACGTTATCCAGGAGCTCGTAGCCATGCAGAAGGAGCAATACCGCAAACGCCCCCCCCCCACAGCCCTTGTCCCAAAACTCTTTCCGTTGTGCCCCAGTCGCTTCCAACCCACTTTCCCCAACTTCCGTGTTCTTCACACCACCAGCTGCCTCCAACACCAATATCTTCATCACCCAGCCCTGAAAACCACAACCCTTACCCTCTGCACTCAACCCCCATCACCATGCAGTATAGTTATCCTGTAGTGCAGCACTCACTGCACAGCACACCAGACAGGACATATGCGAATCTGTGATTGTATCGTTCCCCACTCCACCCCCTTGTTTCTTTTCAATAAATAAATTTTTTTTCTTTTCAATAAATGGATTTTTTGGCTTTGAAAACATTCTTTATTATTGCATAAAGTAAAAGTCTCCTTAGCCCAGGAAATAAACAGGCACTGCAAGTCTGCTTGTCTGCTTAGCAAACACTGATTCCTAAAAATTGGAACTACTGCACTTCACTCCCCTGCAGGGCACCAGATATCACTGCTGGTTTTCAGCCTCAAATTGCTCCCTCAAGGCATCCCTAATTCCTGCAGCCCCGGGCTGGGCCCCTGTAATAGCCCTGCTCTCTGGCTGTGCAAATTCAGCCTCCACGTGTTGAACCTCGGAGGTCCATGCCTGAGTGAAGCTTTCACCCTTCCTTTCACAAATATTATGGAGGGCACAGCACACGGATATAAACGCAGGGATGCTGTTTTCGGCCAAGTCCAGCTTCCCATACAGAGATCGCCAGCGGCCCTTTAAACGGCCAAAGGCACACTCCACACTCATTTGGCACCGGCTCAGCCTGTAGTTGAACCGTTCCTTGCTGCTGTGTAGGGTTTCATGAGCCACGGCATTAACGGGTAAGCAGGATCTCCAAGGATCACAATGGGCATTTCAACTTCCCCTACCGTGATCTTCTGCTCTGGGAAAAAGTTTCGGCCTGCATCTTCCTGCACAGCTAAGTGTTCCGAAAGATGCGTGCGTCTGTGTTAATGTCAATGAAATGCTCATAGTGATCCACAAGCGACTGGAGAACCATAGAGAAATACCCCTTCCGATTAATGTACTCGGATGTTAGGTGGGGTGGTGCCAGAATAGGAATGTGCGTCCCATCTATCGCCCCTCCACAGTTAGGGAACCCCATTTGTGCAAAGCCATCCACTATGTCCTGCATGTTACCCAGAGTCACGGTTCTTCTGAGTAGGATGTGATTAATGGCCCTGCAAACTTGCATCAACACGATTCCAACGGTCAACTTTCCCACTCCAAACTGGTTTGCAACCGACCAGTAGCTGTCTGGAGTTGCCAGCTTCCAGATTGCAATAGTCACCTGCTTCTCCACTGGCAGGGCAGCTCTCAATCTCGTGTCCTTGCGCCACAGGGTGGGGGCGAGTTCCTCACACAGTCCCATGAAAGTGGCTTTTCTCATCCGAAAGTTCTGCAGCCACTGCTCGTCATCCCAGACTTCCATGATGATGTGATCCCACCACTCGGTGCTTGTTTCCCGAGCTCCCGGTGCTGAGCATGTCCGTGAATGCCACAAGCAATTTCGTGTCGTATGCTTTATGCGGCTCGATAGCACCGTCGGACTCCTCACTTTCACTGTCACTTTGGATGTTAAGGAATAGTTCGACAGCCAAACGTGACATGCTGGTGAGATACGTCAGCATACGTCTCGGCAGTTTGGGCTACATTTCCCGCAGACAAATCGCGCTGCACAGAAACCATTGAAAGATGGCGCCAAAGGTGGACTGAAACAAAGGGATTTCTGGGATGCGACACGATGCATCACGGGACGTTGGGACAGGACCCAGAATGCCCCGCACTCATGCCCCCTTCCTACAACCCACGGCGCCAGAATGGGAAGAGGTGCTCTGTGGGATAGCTGCCCATAATGCACCGCTCCCAATGGCGCAGCAAATGCTGCAAATGTGGCCACGACAGTGCGCTGGGCAGCTGTCAGTGTGGACAGACTGCAGCGCTTTCCCTACTCATCTGTACAAAGTCAGGTTTAACTCACAGCACTGTACATCTGCAAGTGTAGCCAAGGCCTTAGGGTGTGTCGAAGGACCTAGGCTTACAAACCTTTAATCTGTTTGTTATATTTGCTTCCTCTTGAATTTAAAGGCACTTAAGTGGTGGTTTTGAATGTTTTAAACAATCCAATGGGCTTTCTGGCTAAATAAGTACCCTAGTAATAAGTATCAAGTAGCTGTTTTGGTTATGTGATCTGAATGATTATTGCAAAGACTTGTTTCAATATAACCTTTAAAAGATTAATAATAATAAACAAACAACTAAACTTCACAACATAAAAATAAGCTTCAATGTGAAGACTCCAGGACTTTGAGGAAGTGGAGGAGCTGTCACCTGAAAGCCAAGCTTTCTCTTTTCTATGCAACAGCCTGAGCCAGACCCAGAGGAACAGACAGCTCCTGAAATTCAGATAGATACCACCCTGATAGTCCTGGGGAAGGGACTTCTGCCAGTAAGTATTATGTTTTATATTATAACATCCTACTAGATAAAGTATATGATAGGGTATTAGTTGGGTATCTGTGACTGACCACCACAGGATGACCTGCTCCTTATACACCTACCTATAATGGGGAGGAGGAGGAGTTGTATTATCATGGGGTATTTCAATTTGAGTGACACATACTCAAGGTCTCATGCTGTCAGTACTAAAACATTCTTGGGATTTCTAAATATTATAGAGGGACAACTTCCTAACTCCAAAAGTGTTGCAACAAATCCAGGGGAATTCTATATTAGACCTATTCTTGAGAGATAAAGAAGAACTGATCACAGAATTAAAAATTAATGATAACTTAGATACAAGTGATTATGACTTCATAAGTATGAAGTCATGCACCTGGCTCATGCTATCCCTTCTGCGGGTCACCTAGCCAGGATTCTGCCTCACTTTTTTAGGCCAAGGATTCATCAAGAAGTTAAACATTCCTGACGTTTCTGCTCCGAATGCCAACTCGTAGGACATAAAGGAGTGACAAAAGCCCCTCTGATCCCACTCCCCATTGTAGGCATCTCATTTGAAAAGATCAGGATGGATCTTATTGGGCCATTAGAAAAAAGTGCAGCTGGGAACAAACATGTATTAGTTATAGTTGATTACACTACCTGTTATCCCAAGTCAATCCCACTATGTGCCCCACTATTGCAACGGAACTGCTAAAAGTCTTTGCCAGAGAATAGGTACCTAAGGCACCAATTTTATGTCTTGGCTACTGAAGGAGGTGTGTAATCTACTAAAAATAAAGACTTTACATACGTCTGTCTGTCATCTGCAAACAGATGGTCTGCTTGAATGATTTAACCAGACCCTGAAAAGGATGTTAAAAAAGTTTACTGCTGAGGACCGCTGTCACTGGGATCAGTTATTTGCAATTTGAGAAGTTTCCCAATCAGCTACTGGATTCTCTCCATTTGAACTCTTATATGGGAGACAACCCCGGGGAATTTTTGGACTTGATCCATGAGATCTGGGAAGAACAGGTTCCTAGGATGGAGAATGTTATACCGTACCTGTCAAGGATGTATCCCCACTTTGAACTTTAGGGTACAAATGTAGGGGCCTGCATGAAAACTTCTAAGCTTAACTACCAGCTTAGCTCTGGTCCCGCTGCCACCATTCCCTCCCTGGGAAGCCTTGAGAAACCTTTCACCAATTCCCTGGTGAATACAGATCCAAACCCCTTGGATCTTAAAACAAGGAGAAATTAACCATTCCCCTCCTTCCTCCCACCAACTCCTGGTGAATTACAGATCCAACCCCCTTGGATCTAAAACAAGGAAAAATCAATCAGGTTCTTAAAAAGAAGGCTTTTAATTAAAGAAAAAGGTAAAAATCATCTCTGGAAAATCAGTATGGAAATTAACCTTACAGGGTAATCAAACTTAAAGAGCTCAGAGGACTCCCCTCTAGTCTTAGGTTCAAAGTACAGCAAACAAAGATAAACACTCTAGTAAAAGGTACATTGACAAGTTGAGAAAACAAAGGAAAACTAACACGCCTTGCCTGGCTATTTACTTACAAGTTTGAAGTAGGAGAGACTTGTTTAGAAAGATGTGGAGAACCTAGATTGATGTCTGGTCCCTCTCAGTCCCGAGAACGAACGCACTCCCAAACAAAGAACACAAACAAAAGCCTTCCCCCCCTCAAGATTTGAAAGTATCTTGTCCCCTTATTGGTCCTTTGGGTCAGATGCCAGCCAGGTTACCTGAGCTTCTTAACCCTTTACAGGGAAAAGGATTTTGGAGTCTCTGGCCAGGAGGGATTTTATAGTACTGTACACAGGACAGCTGTTACCCTTCCCTTTATAGTTATGACAGTACCTATTGAAACAAAGCATTGCCTGCCCTACAACAACTGGCCAGCAAGCCGCGGCTGGCAGTTCAACCCAATCTGCGGCCGAAACCAAAAGAAAAATTTGAGAAAACTTACCATTGGTGTATGGAATGTTTGTACCCTCATGGATCAAGAAGCTGTTGCAAGACCTGAGAGAAGGACAGCCCTCATTGCTCGAGAACATGTCCGTTATAACATCGATATAGCAGCATTAAGTGAAACAAGATTGCCTGGGGAAGGTTTCTTGAGTGAACCAGGAGGTGGTTACACCTTCTTCTGGAAGGGTAAGACTGAGACAGAGGACAGAATACACGGAGTTGGTCTGGCAATAAAAACCTTATTGATGCATCAACTCCCAGACCTTCCAGTGTGTATCAATGAAAGATTGCTGAAGCTATGCTTCCCACTAAATGCCAAATGTCATATTACCATCATCAGTGCATATGCACCCACTTTAACATGATCTGACAGCTCAAAGGAACAATTCTATGAAGATCTCAACTGACTGATCAAGGCCACACCTGTAACAGATAAACTACTCCTACTTGGAGATTTCAATGCCCGAGTCGGGGCTGACAGCGAGAACTGGAAAGGAGTAATCGGGCCACATGGTGTAGGCAAAATGAACAGTAATGGACTACTTCTTTTGAGTCTTTGTTCTGAAAATGACCTGACCATTACGAACACTCTGTTCCGACAAGCGGACAAATACAAAACGATGTGGATGCACCCTAGGTCCAAACAGTGGCATCTGATAGATTATGCCATTGTTAGAAGGCGAGACATTTGAGACGTACTGATTACCAGAGTAATGGGAGGCGCAGAGTGCTGGACAGATCACAGATTAGTCAGGACGTCTCTTCAACTCTACATCGTTCCTTCTCGGCACAAACACCCTGAGCATGTGTGACCTGCTTTCAATATAGCCAAACTGAAGGATGCTCAATGTTTCAACAAATTCCAGAAGAGTCTTGATGACAAACTGACATCCCACGGACAACTGATCGGTACTGTAACCGAAAAGTGGGACCAGTTCAAGCAGATAGTGACTGACACAGCAATAACATCTCTTGGACCAAAGAAAAGAACACATCAGGATTGGTTTGATGAGAACCAAGAAGAAATATGCTCAGCATTGGAAGTAAAGAGAAAAGCCTTTATCGAATGGCAGAATGACTCCTCCTCAGTCTCTAAACGGGACCATTTCAAGTACCTTCAGAGCAAAACACAGAAAGACTTCCGTCAGATACAAGACAACTGGTGGGAGAGCAAAGCCAAAGAAATTGAGCACTATGCTGAGACCCACAACTTAAAGATGTTCTTTAGTGCTATTAAGACTGTCTATGGACCCTTTAAACCAAGGACCACCCCATTGCTCTCATTAGACAACACAATGCTAATTAAAGATAAAGAAGGCATCAACGAAAGATGGCGAGAACACTTTAGCAACCTTCTCAATAGACCATCAACCGTGAATAATAATGTCCTTAATGAAATTCCACAACAACCTGCTTGGACAGATCTTGACTTTCCGCCCACTATAGATGAGATTAAGAAAGCTGTTAGCCAGATGAGTTCAGGGAAAGCTCTTGGAAAAGATGGGATACCAGCAGAGATATATAAAGCAGCAGGTCCAGCAGCACTAGCAGCGTTCCACAGAGTGATCATCAACATCTGGGAGGATGAAAACATACCACAGGACCTTCGCGATGCTACTATTGTCTCTCTTTTCAAGAACAAAGACAGCAAAGCAGAATGTGGAAACTATAGAAGCATATCCCTCCTCTGTGTTGGAGGAAAGATCATCAACCGCATCATCTTGTACCGCCTAATAGCCAGTATTTCCGAGGCAAAGCTACCTGAAAGTCAATGTGGTTTTCGACCTGGCCGGAGCACGGTCGACATGGTGTTTTCTGTCAGACAAATACAAGAGAAGTGCATTGAACAGAACATGCACCTGTATGCTGTCTTCATAGATCTGACAAAGGCGTTTGTTACCGTCAACAGGGAAGCCCTTTGGACCATTCTAACACAACTTGGCTGCCCAAGAAAATCTGTCCAGATTATACGCCTTTTTCATGACAGCATGACAGGCGAAGTATTGTCTGATGAAACCGCATCAGCCCCATTTAACATCACCAATGGCGTGAAACAAGGATGTGGTCTCACTCCTGTCCTATTTAACTTGTTCTTCGCATGTGTCCTTAACCATGCACTGGAAGATCTGGACTGAGGTATATACTTGAAATATCGGCATGATGGTTCACTTTTTGACCTCCGTCGCCTGAATGCAAAGACTAAGACAGTGCAGAAACTCCTTCTTGAGGCACTCTTTGCTGACGACTGTGCCCTCATGGCTCACACTGAAAATGATCTTCAGCACATTGTCAACAAGTTTGCTGAGGCCTCGCAACTTTTTGGACTAACTATCAGCCTCGGAAAGACAGAAGTTCTCCATCAACCTGCACCTGGATCAAATGCTTCTGTCCCGAGTATCTCCATTGATGGCACTCAGCTGAAAGTAGTGGAGAACTTTAAGTATCTGGGTAGTGTCATATCCAGTGATGGATCACTGGATAATGAGATCAATGCATGAATATCCAAAGCAAGCCAGACACTTGGCTGTCTGCGTGTCAAAGTTTTAAATCACCACAAGATCCAGATGTCAACAAAACTGCTTGTGTACAGAGCTGTTGTTCTTTCATCTCTTTTGTACGTGTGCGAAACATGGACACTATATAGGCATCACATCAAGCAGCTCGAAGCATTTCACATGCGCTGCCTCTGCAACATCATGAAGATCCGCTGGCAAGACAAAGTGCCCAATCTCGAGGTCCTCGAGAGAGGCCAGATGACAAGCATCGAAATGATGAACATGAAGTCACAGCAACGTTGGACCGGTCATGTCAGCCGCATGGATGCCAACAGAATCCCCCGCCAGCTTCTGTATGGTGAGCTCTCCCAGGGCATCCGGCATATAGGTCATCCACGGAAACTTTACAAGGACACCATCAAAGCCAATCTGCAGTACAGCAGTATCAAACCTAGGGACATTGAGGATGCCGCCAGAGACAGAACACAGTGGCGTGCAACAATCAGAAATACCTGCATCGCCTTTGAGGAAGACCGCTGCCGGCATCTACAAGAGGCATGCGAATGATGTCACAGAGCATCAGCAGCGCACAATCCACTGACCGTGAACTTCCCATGCACCATCTGCAGCAAAATGTGCACCTCTAGAATTGGTTTGTACAGTCACCAGAGGGCACACCATAAGACCAACAACTGATGATCTGCACAGATTTGTCATCATCGGATTCGATGGACTACCAAGACCTACTGAAACTCTTGGAGAGGCTTGAAACCCTAGGACCTTGGCCAAAAAAAATCTCCTCAGTGTCAACAGGTTTAGCAGAGAGTCTATCACAAAGTGTTACGTATGCACATATTTAAGCCAGGTGATCAGGTGGTACTTGTATTCCTTAGTGCAGAAGCCGAGTTACTTGCTAAATGGTGTGGGGCATACAAAATAGTCTGCCAAGTCTGCCAGTTAATTATGAAATCAGGCAGCCTGACAAGAGGAAGCTAATCCAGATATACCATATTAAACTTCTGAAGCCATGGAAGGAGCGGGAGAGCTTATTTATTGCTTCTCATTCCCTTAAGCCAGAGCTAGGGCAAAAGTGCATATCTCACCAAACCCAGACCTTTTACAGATTGGAGAAGCCTAGTAAAAGCTTTCTTGATGGAGTTTGTCTCCCAGCTGGGGCAGACTCATCTCATACAACACCATATTCATTCAGATCCTGGGAAACTCATCTGCGAGAATCCATGGCCACTCCCCCGCCCCAAATGCAGGAGACTATGAAGCAAGAGGTACGTGCAATGTTGGAACAAGGGGTCGTTGAAGAATCTACAGTGATTAGTGAAGTCAGTTCTATTTGTCCTAAAGCAGGATGGCACTATCCAGTTTTGCATAGACTTTAGAAAGGTCAATACTAGCTCCAGATTTGATGCTTATCCCATGCCCCAAGTGGACAAACCACTAGACTGACTGGATGAGGCCCGATATATCACCACATTAGACCTAACCAAGGAATGCTGGCAGATCCCACTCAGACTGGACTCATGGGAGAAAACCATCTTTGCCACACTGTTTGGCCTCTATCATTTTAGGACTATGCCCTTTGGCCTCCACAGTGCCCCAGCAATGTTCCAGTGGCTCATGTATCAAGTTCTTCAATCACATGGCTCAGATGCAGCAACCTAGTTAGATGATGTGGCCATCTGCAGCTGAGACTGGGAGGAACATCTAGCACAAATTGCCTCTGTATTTCATTCCCTATGGGAGGCTCGGCTTACTGCAAAACCAGCAAAATGTGAGATTGGGAAAGAAGAGACCACCTAGTTGGTTTATACTTTGTGGAAGGCCAAGTCCAGTCCCTCATGGATGAAGTCCAGGCCCTCTGAGCATGCCCTACCCCAACCATGGAGAAATAATCCAAAGATTTTTGGGGCTCGCAAGTTACTACCAGGATTTTTGTGCTGGGGTTTCTGATGATAGCAGCCATGTTCACAGATCTAATTAAGGACAGTAGCCCCAAGAAGATTCACTGGTACAAGGCCAGTGAAAAGGCCTTTCCAAAGTTGAAAGGCTACCTGTACAATGAGCCTGTCCTGTTCAGTTCTGACTTCTCAAAAGAGTTAGTTTTGCAAACTGATGTCTCAGAAGTGAGACTAGGCACAGTGTTGTCCCAGGGAGCAAATGGAGAGGAACACCGTGTATTCTATTTGAACTTCAAACTGTTCCCTTTGGAGCAGGCATATTCCATGATAGAAAAGGAAAGACTGTCCATTAAATGTGCCATGGACTCGCTGCAATATTGCCACCTCAGAAATCCATTCAAGCTTGTCACTGATTATGCCCCCTTAAGGTGGTTAAATGTCATGAAAGACAGAACCCCACTGGGCTTATGCGCTGAAACCTGTCTCTCCAGCCTTACGCCTTCCAAATTCATCATGGAGCAGGAAAAGCACTCACCAACATGCTAGTTTTTTTTCCAGCGGGGGGCATGAGGGAATAATTTGCTGGCCCTAGATCCATGAGTGCCACCTTGATGGGGAGGGTGTGGGGAGGGTGTGTGATAGGATCTATAAACCCCACACTGGACAACAGGGAGTTAAAGAGATGCTCTGGGCTCAGGTAGCTCAGCCCCACCACATCTGCAAGACATGCACAGGCTGGAAGAGGAGCTTAAAACGAGAGCAGAGCAGCTCACTTGTTGGCAGACCAGGGAAGAAAACACACCTTCAGCCCTCAGCTCCCAAGGAAAGGGCTGACTGAAGGCAGGAGCTTCCCAGACAACCACTGTCTCAAGGCCTTCCCCCACTCCCTGAGGGATGGGAGGGCCAAATTCTGATGCACCCTGAGAGGGAAACGTTCTCCTCTATTTCTTATTAACTCCATTTATTTGCATTAATTCCTCTTGCTTTTTGTTCAAGGGAAGAGACTTTAAAGTCACCTGGCTGAAGGACCAAGTCACAGGAAGAGGCAGGTCACCAAGCAGCACAGCAGCTGTTGGCAGGATATACTCAGTAGGGAGAAAGCTGCTACACCATGTATGGCCACAAGGAGGCTCCAGTGGTAAATCAATCTGTTCACAGGCATCTAAGTCCCAAATTTAAATGCCTCAATCTGGGGGTTAGGCACCTAAATCCCACTGTAGGCTCCATTGTGATCCACAAAACTCCTGCCTAACTCTGTGGGCAACTAAACCAAGTTTCTACATTTTCACTGTAAAAGCTCTCTAGGCAGCTAAGTTTCTGCCTTTGGGCATGCACGCTGCTGCTTCTTTCTAGGTGTCCAGATGCCTATCTCTTGCCTAAGCCCCAGGGTGATCCACGAGCTGCTCCATTTTCATCCTTTCTCTCTACCAAAACCAGCTCAGCAGCGCAGTATTAGCTTCCAAAGCCGAAGCTACCCACGTGTTATTCCAGCAGCCTGTATGTATTAACGAGTGCCTGGATTGTGATGCACAGCTGTGTTCCCTCCATGCTGGCTGAGAGCAGTTTGAAAATGGTGCAGACTTGCAAAAGACAGATGAGTCAGGGATCCAAGGTGAGGGATCATGGGAATTTGGTGCTGTGGCCCCCAAGTCCCAGAATTACAGTGGCTTGTAGTATGTGTCCCACAATGAGCTGCAAGAAAAAAATCCCAGCATGAAGAGAGCCCAGGAGTGGGACAGAGCACAACAGGATACCCAGCCAGAATGCTGAGTATTTATTTTTAAAAAGTCCATGCTGTGTTTACGCACTGATTCAGAAGCACTTAGGTAAAGTGGCCAGGTGGTCGCAATTAGTTTGGAATATTTATTCTGTAGTAGTTAGCGTGCACTAACCTAATCTGCAAAAACTTCACCATGTAAACAAGCTGTATCCTGACTGAGCATGCCAATGCCAAATTCAGTGTAGGGTCCACCCTGCAATGGTGGCTAAGGCCTGGTCTACACTACGATTTTAGGTTGAATTTAGCAGCGTTACCTCGATTTAACCCTGCACCCGTCCACACGATGAAGCCCTTTTTTCGACTTAAAGGGCTCTTAAAATAGATTTCTTTACTCCACCTCTGATTAGGGGATTAGTGCTGAAATCGGCCTTGCTGCGTGGAATTTGGGGTAGTGTGGACGCAAGTCGATGGTATTGGTCTCCGGGAGCTATCCCAGAGTGCTCCATTGTGATCGCTCTGGACAGCGCTCTCAATTCAGATGCACTGGCCAGGTAGACAGGAAAAGGCCCACAAACTTTTGAATTTCATTTCCTGTTTGGCCAGCGTTGCGAGCTGATCAGCACAGGTGACCATGCAGAGCTTATCAGCAGAGGTGACCATGGAGTCCCAGAATTGCAAAAGAGCTCCAGCATGGACCGAACGGGAGGTACAGGATCTGATAGCTGTATGGGGAGACGAATCCGTGCTAGCTGAACTCCGTTCCAGTAAATGAAATGCCAAAACATTTGAAAAAATCTCCAAGGGCATGAAGGACAGAGGCTATAACAGGGACTCGCAGCAGTGCCGCGTGAAAATTAAGGAGCTCAGGCAAGGCTACCAAAAAACCAGAGAGGCAAATGGCCGCTCCGGATCACAGCCCCAAACATGCCGCTTCTATGATGAGCTGCATGCCATTCTAGGGGGTGCAACCACCAGTACCCCAATCCTGTGCTTTGACTCCGTCAATGGAGTAGGACGCTTCAGTAGTGTGGACGCAGTTCGCCGAGTTAGTACTTAGAGCATTTTGTGTGGGGACACACACACTTGACTATATAAAAACGATTTTTAAAAAAACGACTTCTATACATTCAACCTAATTTCGTAGTGTAGACATACCCTAAGATCCCACTCCACCCAAATGCCCATGCTCAACCCATCCCCGTATAACCTAAGGCAATGTCATTGTCAGGGATGTAGTAACTCCTATGCGCTGTATGGTCCCAGCAGGCTTGAGCTGGGGGAAAGGGCAGGAGGAACCAGAACTGTAAGTAGCCATGTATGGAGGATAGACAGCTTATTAATATAAGATCCAAACTCCTGATTAACTCTGCACCAGCTCTTTATGCAGTTTTATCCATAAGCAGTGGGCCAGCATCTTTCCTGAATTTACTATCCCCATGTGCAATTAGCATCTGCTGTCATTTGGGACCTATTACCCCAGGATCTATGACCTACATTTTCAAAAGTGACAAATGATTTTAGATGCTTCAATTTTGGTGACACTAACTTGAGACACCTTGAACGGGCCTGATTTCCAGAAAGTGTTAAGTACATACTCTCTGAAAAAAAGGTCCTTTTAAGATATCTCATGTTGGGCACCCAAAAACCGAAACACCCAAATCACTAGTAACTTTTATGTATAATTTCATAGATGGATAGACCCCATGGAGGGGTAACGTTTGTTTTATGTTGAGAAAACGGAGTTGCTTTTGTGTAAACCACAAAATTTCAAAGGCACATTTAAATGCAAACATGGCCTTATCAGTAACATGTGTGATAGACCCAGACCAGTTGGGAACAGCAGAGTAGCAGAAGGGAGATATACTGGCCACTGGATAAGTAGTTTTCTGTTCCCTGAGTGACCAGAGCAAGGGCTGCTCCAGGCTAATAAACCACCTGACTCCAATTAACCTGCTAAGAGTCAGGTGAGGCAGTTAAGCACCTGACTCTAATTAAGTCCCCTCTGATGCTATTAAAGGGCTCACTCCAGTCAAGCCAGGGGGAGCCAGAGGAGAGGAAGTGTGTGAGAGGAACTAGGAGCAAGAGGAGTGCAAGAAGCTGAGAATGAGTAGGTGTACTGCTGGAGGACTGAGAAGTACAAGCATTATCAGACATCAGGAGGAAGGTCTGGTGGTGAGGACAAAGAAGGTGTTGGGAGGAGGCCATGGGGAAGTAGCCCAGGGAGTTGTAGGTGTCGTGCAACTGTACCAGGAAGCACTCTAAACAACTGCAGTCCACAGGGCCCTGGGCTGGAACCCGGAGTAGAGGGTGGGCCTGGGTTCCCCCCATACCTCCCAACTCCTGATCAAACACAGGAGGAATTGACCTGGACTATAGCTTCTACCAGAGGGGAAGGTCTCTGGACTGTTTCCTGACCCACAGGGTGAATCTGTGAAGCGAGCAAATCTGCCAATAAGCGCAGGACCCACCAAGGTAGAGGAGGAACTTTGTCACACATGTCTATTGCCCTTGCTCCTGCAGTATGCTGAGATCCTTAGTTGTATGAACTCTTTAATAAAAAAAAAAAAAGGAATCTTCCATCATTTCCCCTTCCCTTCTTTCCCTCATCAACAATCTCCCCACTCTCCTTTCCTGAACTGTCATCCTCTGTCTTGTCTTGTTTTGTCTTGTATTATTTAGATTGCAAACTCTTTGGAGAAAGGAATGTGCTTTATCTGTGTTGGGAAAACTGTTATGTAAATGTAAGGTGCTATATAAATATTTGACAATACTAATAATGCAAAATGAAGGTGAAGTTTGCACAGTTTAAGTTTTGTAGGTTTTATCACGGATAAGACCTTTTTGTCACTTTGTAGATAACATACACATTCTTTCTATGCTCTGTGGGTTTCTTCCCCTTCCTGAGTCTGTTTTTGATATTGTCATTGAGAGAGACATGTAATGCATCATTTTTTACATTGTATTCTTATGGGGGTCTGGGCTGCATCTGAACCAAACACATCAGTTGAAGTAATTTGTTAGTGTTTTAAAACATTAATAATGAAAAGGATAGAAATATAGAGACACAGGGCTTGCTTCTTATCCCACTCACTCTAGTATAAGTCAGGAATCAATAGAGTTACTCCAGTGTGAAGTGATATCAGAATCAGGCCCATAGGACCTAAATGCCAAAGGATTGTACCTACACACAAATATTGTAAGGGATAATGATAAGGAAAGGAGAAAGATAGCTGAGAGAAAGGAAACAGAAATATGAAATCTCTCTTACAGGGTACATTGCTAGAAGCATACCTAACAAGACTGATGAATTCAAGGCATATCTACTGAGGGAGAGGTACTGTATCATTGACATTACTGAGGCATGACTAAACCAAGGAAACGATGGTGGATTAAAAATACCAAGGTGCCGAGTTTACAGAAAAGATAGACAAGATAAAGTGGAAGGTGGGGTGACATTAATGGTGAAGGACAATATTATGTTTGATGAAAGCAATGATATTACTGCTTTGGCTGATGCAGAAATAACTGACTGGCATTGCAATAAAGTCAAAGATAATAGTAAGATGACTTTTTGTTGGTTATTCCTATAAACTTTGTGTGTCAAATTATAACCTCCCCCACCTTTAACAAATCATTGCTTCATGCTCCTCCAGCCATATTCCGGATCACATAAAATGAAATCAAAGATAACTTTCTTTCTGTCTCACATTAGACTATAACCAGGGAATCGACATCTCCCATTCCTACTAGTGTGCTATTTTCACAGCCTTTTACAAAGGAATCTAGTAGATTAATAGACTCATAGGACAGAGGAGACTGTTAGATCATGTAGTCCAGGGATCAGCAACCTTTGGCACGCGGCCCGCCATGGTAAGGCAGGCCGGGCCAGTTTATCTGCCTCGTCTACTGGTTTGGCCGATTGCAGCTCCCACTGGCCGCAGTTCGCCGCTCCTGGCCAAGGGGGCTGCGGAAAGCGGCGGTCAGCACATCCCTCAGCCCTCACCAATTCCCACAGCCCCCATAGGCCTGGAGCGGTGAACCGCGGCCAGTGGGAGCTGCAATCGGCTGAACCTGCAGACGCGGCAGGTAAACAAAGTGGCCCGGCCTGCTAGGGTACTTACCCTGGTGGGCCACATGCCAAAGGTTGCCGATCCCTGATCTAGTCTGACCTCCTGTATAACACAGGCAATATAATTTCACCCATTACCAACCCAATAACTTGTCTTTGATTAAAGCATATCTTCCAGAAAAGCACCCCATCTTGCTCTAAAGACATCAAGAAATGGAGAATCCACCACTTCCCTTAGTAGTGTGTTCCAATGTATAATCACCCTCACTGTTAAAAATCATGCCTAATTTTAAGTTTGAATGTGTCTGGCGTCAGTTTCCAGCCATTGGTTCTTGTTTTGATTTTTGTTACTACTCATGAAAAATATTGGATTGGCAGCCCTGGGCATAGAATCATAGGACTGGAAGGGACCTCAAGAATCCAGTCTAGTCCAGTCCCCTGCACTCATGGCAGGACTAAGTTTTATCTAGACCATTCCTGATAGGCGTTTGTCCAACCTGGTCTTAAAAATCTCCAATGATGGAGATTCCACAACCTCCCTAGGCAACTTATTCCAGTGCTTAACCACACTGACAGTTAGGAAGTTTTTCCTAATCTCTAACCTAAACCGCCCTTGCTGCAATTTAAGCCCATTGCTACTTGCCCTATCCTCAGAGGTTAAGAAAAACAATTTTTCTCCTTCCTCCTTGTAACATCCTTTTATGTACTTGAAAACTGTTATCATGTCCCCTCTGTATCTTTTCTTTTCCAGACTAAACAAATTAAATTTTTTGATCTTCCCTCACAGATCATGTTTTCTAGATCTTTAATCATTTTTGTCACTCTTCTGTGGACTCTCTCCAATTTGTCCACATCCTTCCTGAAATGTGGCGCCCAGAACTGGACACAATACTCCGGTTGAGTCCTAATCGGTGCAGAGTAGAGCAGAAGAATTACTTCTCATGTCTTGATTACAACACTCCTGCTAATACATCCCAGAATGATGTTCGCTTTTTTACAACAGCGTTACACTGTTGACTCATATTTAGCTTATGGTCCACTATGACCCCCAAATCCCTTTCTGCAGTTCTCCTTCCTAGGCAATAATTTCCCATTTTGTATGTGTGCAACTGATTGTTCCTTCCTAAATGGAATACTTTGCATTTGTCCTTATTGAATTTCATCCTATTTACTTCAGACCATTTCTCCAGTTTGTCCAGATCATTTTGAATTTTAATCCTCCAAAGCACTTGCAATCCCTCCCAGCTTGGTATCATCCACAAACTTTATAAGTGTCCTCTCAATGCCATTATCTAAATCATTGATGAAGATATTGAACAGAACCAGACCTAGAACTGATCCCTGCAGGACCCCACTTGTTATGTCCTTCCAGCATGACTGTGAACCACTGATAACTACTCTCTGGGAACTGTTTTCCAACCAGTTTTGCACCCACTCAAAATAGCTCCATCTAGGTTGCATTTCCCTAATTTGTTTATGAGAAGGTCATGTGAGACAGTATCAAAAGCTTTACTAAAGTCACAATATACCAGTTCTACTGCTTCGCCCCTATCCACAAGACTTGTTACCCTGTCAAAGAAAGCTATCGTGACATGATTTGTTCTCAGGGCCGGCTCCAGGCACCAGCTTAACAAGCAGGTAGTTGGGGCGGCACCTGTGGCAATTTGGGGGCAGCAGGTCCCTCACTCCCTCTAGGAGCGAAGGACCTGCCGCTGAACTGCCACCATCATGGCTTTTTTTTTTTTTTTTTTTGCTTGGGGTGTTAGAAATGCTGGAGCCGGCCCTGTTTGTTCTTGCTGTGACAATTATTTGCTCCATTATCTTTCCGGGTACAGAAGTTAAGCTTGTAAGCATGTAAAGCCTACATTTAAAAAGATATCTAGCAGTGGTGCAAATTTCCTTCAGAGTGGTGAGCAATTTACCACAAACCAAATCAGAGGTGGATTCTTCAGTCTCTTTGCCCGTTCAACCCTAGCCTCTTTGCAGAAACAGCCAATAAAGGTGCCTGCAGTAACTCCTCATTTAACGTCATCCTGCTTAACATTGTTTTAATGTTAGTCCCTGCTCAATTAGGGAACATGCTCATTTAAAGTTGTGCAATGCTCCCTTATAACATTGTTTGGCTACCTGCTTGTAAGATTCTGTGGAAGAGCAGGGACTTTACAAGGGAGCATTGCACAAGTTCAACTTCTCCCCCTCCTTCCCAGCGCTTAGGACTTTCTGGGAGGGAGAGGAGTGGAGACATGGGGCTTCTCCGCTCCCCCCCTCCCTCCCAGCACTTTGTGCTTAGGACTTTCTGGGAGGGAGGGGCAGGAGCAGGGAAACGCCAGGTCTCCACTCCTCCCCCTCCTTCCCAGAAAGATTTGGGGGTGGGGGGAGAGAAGAATGTGGCATGCTCCGGAGAGGAGGTGGAGTGGGGGTGGGCCTGGAGTGGAGCAGGGACAGGAAGAGGCAGGTCTGGAGCATTCCCGGCAAAGTCCAAGCCTGTTCTTCTCCAGGGAAGCTGCCCTGCTGCAGCAAAGGTGCTTCCTAGCATCCTTGCCCACAGCAGGCTGTGTCTGTGTGGGGTAGCCAGGGCGTAAGCATGCGGACTCACTCCCTGCGGCGGCACCTGCTGGTCTCTGTCAGGAATTAGCTCATCCAGCTTCCAGAGCGCCCTCTGCAGGCAGGTGATTCGCCTTACCACTGGCCCCCATGTCCCTCGCAGGACCCTGGTGCCCCTTTCTTGGGGGTGTTGCCCCTCTGGCAGTAATCCCTCAGTCTCAGGGTCTCCCCACCCAGGGGAACCCTCACCCCCTATCCCCACCTTGCCTCAGTGTAAGGCTACTGCCAGTCAGCAACTAGCCCCTATTCCCTGGGGCAGACTGCAGTGTATGTCACCCATCACTGGCAAGTGGGGTTTGGACCTGCTGCCTTCCTCTACCACCCAGTACCTTTTTAGGCCTTAAACCAGGCCTTGCAGCCTGGGGAGTTGCCAGCCAGGAGCTCCCCTGATCCTCTGGCTTTCCCCAGCTCTGCTTCACTCCTCATACCCTTTCTGCTAGGCAGCCAGACCCTGCTTCCTCTCAGACCAGAGAGAGCCTGTGAACTCCTAGCTGCCCTGACCTTTATAGGGCCAGCTGGGTCTGTTTGGGGCGTGTCCTCCAGCTGAGGCTGCCTCCTAATCAGCCCAGCTTTTCTCTGTCCTCTCCTATGGTGGCTTTAAACCCCTCAGGGCAGGAGCAGGTAACCACCCTGCTACACAGGGGCACTTCCCAACCACAGTACAGTACAGTATTGTACAGTATATGCCTTTTGTCTGCCCCCAAAACATTTTCTTGGAACCTAACCCCTGTATTTACATTAAATCTTATGGGAAAATTGGATTAGTTTAACATTGTTTCACTTAAAGTTGCATTTTTCAGGAACATAACTACAACGTTAAGTGAGAAGTTACTGTATTATGATGGTAGTTTTTATAAGATGGACTTGTCCATTAGGAACTGGATTAAAATCAGCTAACTTCATAAAGTCCAAAGAACAGCCATCAGATAGTAACAACCTTCAGAAACTCACAACCCAGGGCATATTTGACTGATAGGAGAGAAGCGTAGAGCACAGTACACAGCTTCTTATTAGTCCCTTGAGTCATCCAGTTCTCTATAACCATTTTATTTTATCTCATTATGCTGCTGCTTCTAATTATGTGGTCTGTAAACTATTTTTTTACTATCAATGGCTTAGTCCAATGGTAATTCTTCAAGTCTCATGGCTCATCCTGTTCTAAACCTGCTTTTACATAAAAATCTTTTTCTCCTAATTTTGTAGCTCAAAGTTTACATGTTTTCATAAAATAGTGTAGGCATTTTTTTACAGTGCCAGAAATGCATGCACCCCCTGATGCATAGACCTGTGACAGGGATTTGCATGAACACATACCTTATACATGTAAATTAAGTTTTTGCAAGCATAATTGAACATGGGTAAATGTGCACATGCACATACACAGTTTGGGTCTCTGTCTTCATAGAATCATAGAAATATAGGGCTGGAAAGGACCTCAACAGGTTACCTAAAAGTCCATCCCCCGTGTGCTGAGCTAGGATTAAGTATACTTAGACCATCCCTGACAGGTGCGTCTAACCTATTGCCCATCTCTCTGTACCGCTCAATATTTAGCTGATGTTTGTTTTCATGTGGTGTCATGTTTTTAGAGATGGGGAGAACCCCAGATCTGAATGCTGGGGTATTTGGAATCAGATTTGAATCACTTTTTCCTTGTTTTGTCCCACGATTTTTAAAAATTGCCATCCTTCTTGAGGGCCCAGGAGTAAACAGAGAATGTATCTCCAGCAATGAGCTTCTGAAATAAAATGCATTTATTTATTGCCATTATCAAGTGCCTATCTACTACACACTAGTTTGCTCACTTTCACTAACTACTCATGTAGTAGACAGATGCACAATACTGCTCAAATAGACCTCTGTCCTGTAGCATAATAACATGCATTTAGAAAAACACAGCAATGTGTTGGGATATATGTTCATTTACTATGCACAAGCTCATCCATTGCTGAAATTAGGAAAAAAAATCTTACCTTTTGTGAATGTATTTTTGTAGGCCCATCTATCTTTTCCTGCTTCTCCACTCCTTTAGCCCTTCCTGTCGCAATAGCTAGATGTATGCAGGTTCCCCTTAAACTCTGATGACAAATTTACTCTTGTACATAAGAGAAGCACTTATGATATCTGCTCCAACAAACTAAACATTTATAAAGATCTTGAGCTTGCTCCAGTTGAAGTAAATGACAAGACTCCCCCTGACATCAATGTGATAAGATTAGACCCAAAAGCTTCTTAAAAGAAGTGAGTGATCAGGAAACAATATCACATCCTTAATATTACAATTTCCTCTAGTGATAGTATGGTTTGGTAATGATACAATGAGTCTCACCTGTTGTGATTTGAGATAATTAATAAATGGTCCACTGCCCTCCCATATGTTGTATCACAGACAGAGATAAATAAATTCAGGCATATAATTCCAAAGAATTAAAATCATAATATTAAAATGGTAGCAGAATTAATGTTTCTTGGCAGAAGAGGGGAAGCAGGTGGAGTTCTCACCCGGCTCTGAATAGTGTATACATCAAAGTCTAAACAAAACTCCCTTTCTATAGTTTGTCTTTATTGGCAGTTGAAACAAAATAAAATAGCCTATTCCTAGCATTTTCCCTGTAGAATCCATCTATCTCTGCCCCTTGTTGCCTCTATCCCAGAGAGAAAGAGAGGGCTCCAAACCGTTTAGCCTGATTGGAAAGATCAAGATCTAGCTCCAAGCAGGAGGTGGCAGTAATAAAACTGCTTCTTTTATGTAGGATTCTAGCGCCTAGGTTTAAGGAGATTCAGCAGAGAAGCCTAGCATTTTGACACATGGTCCTAGCATCTACCATTCTGTTACAATGGCATATTATCAAAGAAGAGGTTTTATTTGATCAGCAAGAATGCATGATTCTTTAGAAATGTAATGGTAATGAATGACTGTAATAATAATCACTAATAATGAATGTGAGAAAAGCAGTGTAAAACTGCAAAAGACATCAAATTTTCTGTAGCTAAGGGTTACAGAAAGATTTTTCTTGAATAAATATATTGTTATGGCAGGCATCGCAAGGCAGTACAGTTACACATTGTTTTCAAAGTTCTTTTTCTTAGAATGTGAGCAAGTTTTTACTTTTGGGAAGACATCAGTGTAGTTCCCAGTTTTGAATTACGCAAGATTTTTATATAGAGGCAACTTGAGGAGAAGGAGCTGTGAGATTAGCAGGAGTGGATTTGCTCTCTGCTTTAGGCTCTGATTAAGATCAATTCTTGAAGCAGAGCCTGTCTCTGTATCCACCTTTTGTCTCATCTTATATATAGATTGTAGGCTCTTTGGGACAGGGTCTGTGTTTTTGTCCTGAGTTTGTACAGTACCTAGCACAAATACCAGTACAAAATATGAGATCAGCAGTGTATGGGAAACACAGATCATGTATATTGCATAAACCGATGATTAAGCACTTGTATAGACTTAAAAATATAATTTTAGTATCAGAGCACAAGGAACTGAGGCAGGTGGGTCAACTGTAGGTTCTGGGTTTAATTTAATCTCACGATATAACAATGTTTTTCCCATCTCTGTTGTACTTTTCAGTTTAATGTATCCCTGCTGGTGACCAAGTCAAGGAGCAAATGCTTGACTCCTTCACTTCATGCTGCAGACCTGTTACAGCCCTATTATGGGAAATAGAATTATTCATTCTCAGGAACTTGAGTATTTCACTGGGTAGCAATAGGGAGCACATACAAAGCTATAATTTGCAATCTGAATCTAATTTCAAACTTCATCTCACCAAAATGAAAATTAATGTATGAAGGGACTCCCTGTATCACAAGTATTTTCCTTCTGAATTCTATTGCCTGCTGAGTTAACCCATAATTTAATTTTTTAAAAACAAATTACTGTAAATTGAAATTGATGGATGTTTTAAAGTTTATAGTGCAATTTCTTTGTGTACCGTATCTTAACAAATTACATTCAGTTTAGGATAAAAATCAATTGTGCATAGTATGGAATAAGCTTGTCAGGGTTACTGCTTAGGTTGAAGAGTTTCCAAATCTTCTTAGATTAGAAAAGAACTTTTAATAGATCTTATCCAAATGTTCTGAGACTGTGGGATCATACACACACACGGGTGGTAAAAGATAAGTGTTCTATCTGGACTCAGCAGAGAAGCAGATAGACACAGAGAGAAGCTGAGAAAAATGCAGCTGTCTGCTGTGGTAGCATTATTGTTTTGGCAGCAAAACCGAAACCAAACACAAACATAAGGCTTTACTCTGGGAATAGAGGAGTGCAGAGTGCCCACACATTTAAAAGGACAGCACATTATATTCCTCCACCCTGCTTAAAAATACTTTCCAAATATATTTACATATTATCATTTACATGGCTAACGTAAAATACTATATAACCTAACTAAAAGTTGCAGGTAGACTACCTCAGACACTTAAATTGCAAGGGATTATTCTGTCCTGGAATGGCAACTCATTAACTAAACAATTTATAAATTCCTATGCATCACCGGTTTTTGCACACTCTTGGGATAACGTGGTGATAATGGTGCAGCAGTGTCTTGAACAATAGGAACCACTTGGGGAAAGGAGTCAACTGGATCAGATAAGGAATCAACTGGATTTGGTACCAAAGTTTCTTCAACCAAATCATCAAAATTAGGAGTTGTAAAAGAAGGAGGTTGGATTGGAGAAACAGAAAGTCCTACTGGAACATCCACTGACTCTGGTACTTGTCGAGGCTGCAACTTGTCGATATGTCATTTCCACAAAGTGCCATTGAATTGTCTGACCATGAACGAAAGAGGTCCCATGCATTTTACAAGTTTTCCATGTACACATTTCACACCACAACCATAGTTGCGAGTCCACACTAAGTTTCCTACTTGAAAAGAATGACGAGTCTCACATTGTCGATCAATTTGCATAGCTTGTGATTTAGCTAAATGTGAGGCAACTTCAGAACATAGCAGGTCCCAACAGGTACACAAAGAGTGCTTCAAGAAAAGAGTCGCAGGTGACTCCTGGGTAGGAGTACATGGTGTGTTCCTGTAGAAAAGCAAGACATTGCCCAATGTCTGCAGATGACTCAAAATAGACTTGTTAGCTCATAAGGCATGCTTAACTGTCTGTACAAAGTGTTCTGATAGTTCATTTGAAGCAGGATGATATGGAGCAGAGCACATTTCCTGAATTTCCTTTGACGCTAGTAACTTCTGAAATTATTCAGAACCGAACTGAGATCCATTGTCATTCACCAACTATAATGGTAAACCAGATTGGCTAAGCAAGGTATGAAGATGTCCATTGGTCTTGGTAGCTGTAGTAGAAGTCATTCTGAAAACTTGAGGCCATTTTGAATGAATGTTGACTAAAAGTCCAGTCAATGTGAATATGTGTCCAAGGATTCTGAGGCCATGACCAATGGTGTATACAAGACAAGCTGGACTAAGATCATGCTTTATTTGCTGACATTTAGCACAGCACTTTACCTTCCTTTCAATGTCTTTGTCAATCCCTGGCCATCAGACCTGACTCCAAGCTATGGCCTTCATCTGTATGATGCTAAAAATTACCTTTATGAAAAGCTTCCAAAACCTGAGATTGGCATAAGTTTGGAATGATCACTAGCATTACCCATAAAATGCAACCATGATTCACAGATAATTCACGCTGATATGACACAAACTGTGTAAACTGGGAATTCTTACAATCCTACACACTATCTTGCAGTACCCTTCACAAGAGAAAGCACACCATCCTTAGTGGTTCCTTTGTTGATGTCTGTGCTAGTGATGAGTAACCTATCCATCAACTGAGAGAGAACACTTTGGCCAAAGTTTCTTTGGATTGACAGGAGCTTGGACATGGCATACACAATAGCCCATTGTCATTGCTGTGCTGAGTTCCTTTACAGAATTGAATAGCATATGAATGAGCTGAAAGAACCAATGACCATCATTGCATATGCAACAGCTAATGATGGTGTGATGGGGTGCACTCACCTTTTGTGAGTGCCTCTTGTTGGCTGAGTGTGAACTTACCATCTCTCCCTTTGTGCTCGCGGTGCCCCCTGTTGCCTTCAGTGGGTGGGTCTTCAGTGGCTCAACCCTCTGGCTAAGTCACACAGTCTAAAACAGATGAAAAAGGTCCAACAAGTGCTATAACTGGGCCCTTGTTGGTATCTGTGGCTCTGCCTCTGGGATCAGTTCTTAGCCCCTTCTGGGCCCCATTACAGAGCAGTACCCGCTGTTTTTTGTTTTTGTTTTTTTTCCCTGGAGACTCTGCCTTTTGCAGTTCTATGGTTCCCCAGCTCTCCTTCAATACGAGGTAGTGGATTCCAGCCTGCACACAATCTGGACTTGGAAACTCCACAAATTCAGACAGAGCTATCATTATTGATCACTGGTACAATGGGTATCGTTCACTCACTGTAGGAAACAGATGACAAGACTTCAGAGTTCATTAAACGGTCCAAATCAGCTTCTACCAGAGGCTTTACAGCATAAGGCACAACTCTGAGCTTATAATATTTTGGTTGGCTGTTAGTCTTAACAGAGAGCTTAACTAACACATTGTTCATCCGCCCACGTTCTTTTTCAAAAACTTTGTAGTGTCTATCCAGCATATCTTGAAGATTTCAAGGTGTTTTCGTGATCACCTGGATCTCAGTCCAATTCACCTTGAGCTTAAGCCAAGATCTGCCAAATAATGGTGGATAGTTTCCTTCAATCACATACAAGGGTAACACAACTGATTGTCCATCTAGTTGAACTTTCACCTGGAGTATCCCATTTGGGACTAACTTTTTCCAGTATACATCTTCAACACTGTGGAAGTTTCTTCCAGAGGAATTTGTGACAGTCTGATGATAGGTAGATGCAGAAACCAGTGAGATGACAGCTCCAGGATCAAACTCCTAGATGCCATCTCTCACTCCAGCTTCTGATAACATGTGCAGTGCTAGATATTTTGACTTTTTCCACATTATGAATTCTCTACTTCTGTCCTTTCTTAGGTTCAACCTTCATAGGTGTCTTATTGGATGGATGGTTACTCTGTGTTGCTGGTCATTGAACTGTGTGACTGGTCATGGTGATGTCTTTTCTTTTGTCACTTTCTGCAAATGATCTGGTGTGCCCAGCGGTCTCTCTTAGCATGCATAGTTTGTGCACAACAGCCATATGGAAATTCCTTATGTTTCTGTGGTCCTCTGTCACACTGATTCAGGAGATGTACTTCTTGGCTCACATTAAATTTCAGAGAATGGTTTCCAGGGCAATATCTATTTCAACAGCCTTCTTGAATGTTGGCACTGTGTCGGAGGTTGGTTGAGTCTTCTTTCATATGGCAGGTGGAGCGCAGCAACTACAATTTCACCTGAAGTTGATCAAGCCAAATGGCTACATCAGGAGTAGCAGAATTTATTGCAGTGATGCCTCCTTCATATTTATAAATTTGGCAGTAGGTAGTGATATGTTCGATCTGTCGTGGGGAACCACACTCACACACCGGGGAATCCTTGATTTTCCATTTGTGCATTAGATATCTGCATTTACCATGGCTGGTTTAAATTCAGTTCAGAGCTGATCAAGATGACCATGGAAGATCAAAGCCAGGAACCTTCTGTGTGGGATCAGGCACAGGGTTCTTATTTTTAAAGTCTCGTTTAGCCCAATCTGCTTTCCGAGCCTCCTTGGTTGAGTGCTCCAGGCTGACAGTGCCACCTAATGGTAATGCTCAGGGATATAACAATTAAAGGTAAGAGTCCAAGGGCTGCTTTGCCTAGTGGCAGAGGTGGTGGAGCCTTCCCAAAAGTGGGGAAGTCAGGAGCCAGGGCCCCCTCTGTGGCCACACCCCTGCCCCTCCTTTTCCACCCGAAGCCTCACCCCTGGCCATGTCAGAAGCCGGAGCAGGCTGGGAACTCTGGACCCTCCACATGCCCAGGGTGGGGGTGTGTGAGAGCATCCTCTGGCCTGTGTTCCCACCCCACAGGCTCCCCACCCAGGGCTGGAAGATCTGCGTCTCTTCACAGTTGCCAGAGTGGCTTTTACCCCATGCTGGCTTGGGCTGGGGGGCGGGCCTTGGAGCCACAGCCTGGCCATGATAAGAGCCATGTGGGCAGCTATAGGGCACTATCACATGATAGTTTTGCCCACCAGTGAGAGTCCAAGGGCTGCTTTGCCTAGGGGCAATATCACGTGGTAATATTGCCCATCGGGGTGCGAGGGGAACCTGGGCCCACCTCCTCCATTGGGTTCTGACCCCGGGCCCTTTGAAACAATGGACCCTGACACATGGTTCAGGCCCTGATACCCCCAAGCATGTTCTCTGGGTCACTTCCTATCCTTGTTCCAGTCCCTCCGATGTTGTCTGTGGGTTGGACATGGGATCCCTCTTGCATTCCCTCTGGTTTATCTCCAAAGTCTCTTTCATTGGCAACAGCAGTTCTCGTGGTCGACCGGCTTTCCATGGCATGGCTAGGAGGCTCAACCCCAGTGGCTTGGAGTCCTGGTGACTTCCTGGCAGGAGGCTACTGCACCCAACCGCTCTCCTCCTCAGTCAGCCCAGTTGAGCTGAGTTAAGCTGCTCACTTTTGAATGCTCCCTACACTGGAAGCATGTAAGTAGGGGTGAGGGGGCCCCTCTTGGGCCCAGAGCAGTTTGTTAACAATCGTCTCCCTCAGTGCGAGGTTGGTACACCCTGTCACATACTGATACAGTCAATAACTTCTTCTGGATCTGGTCATTGCGTAATCCAGAGACAAACTGGTCACTCAGAGCATCACTTAATGTTTGTCCAAAATGACAATGCTCTGACAACTTCCTCTGAGCAACAATGAATTGTGCTACTGACTCTCCACTTCCCTGATGTTGCTGATGCAACGGATATTGTTCTGCTATCATTAATGGGGTAGGAGAAAAATGTTCCTGCACTGCTGCCGTCATTGTGCTGTAGGTGGCAGTTTGGCCACAGTTGGAGACAATAGGTCACACAGTAGTTCATACCCATCATTGTCAGTGAGGTTGAAACTGTCCGTCTGAAATGGAGCTGCAAACTACAAATTCCTCAAAATGTTTGAGGTCACTGCCCATCAGGGCCGGCTTTAAGTAGATTCCCCTGATTCCCTGTAATTGGGCCCCGCGTCTAGGATGGCCCCACGCCTTAGGCGCCTTTTTAATTTTTTTACTCACCCAGCAGCAGTCTGCCCTGGGTCTTCGGCGGCATTTTGGCAGCTGGGGGTCCGCTCTGGGTCTTCGGCGGCATTTCGGCACTGGGGGGTCCTTCAGTGCCGCGGAAGACCCGGACCGCCGCCAGGTATTCAAATCGGGCCCCGCAGGTCCTAAAGCCGGCCCTGCTGCCCATGATTCTCAATTTTCATCAAACTCCCCAATGTTGCCCATAAAAGTTGCCATTTTGCTTCTCTTCTGTTGAACTTCATGTCTCCTGGATGTCTTCTCTGTCACAGGGAAACGTTTTTTCTTTACCATACACTATCTGCACTTGATCTCTCTCTCTTGGCTGTGTGCTTATACTGAAAAGTCATTCCCTCTGTTGGCTACAGACCTTTAATGCAGGCTAAAGCTGTTTCTCGGCTTTCTTGCATGTGGTCAACCAAGATTGCTGCTCTCTCTTTACTGTTCTGTCTCTTCAGCAGTGAGGTAGCAATAGCAGAAAACTCTTGTGTTCTGCTCTTAAATGTCAACTTCCCCATCTCTAGCTGGCTAGTTCCAGCTATACCTGAAACAAAATGCAGCAGCAGTCTGCCACCTTCTGTTTCTAGGAGAACTTCTTTTCCTTCCCCCACCCCCCAGTATTATTTCCTTACCTTTTCTTCTTCTTGGTCAGGCAGTGGCAGCACTGGTGGGATAGAAGACCTTTGTTGCCAATATATCTGGACCCAGCAGAGAAGGAGCTGATAGAAACACAGCTGCCTCCTCAGGCAGCTTTATCCTTCTGGCAGCAAAACTGAAACAAACACCAAAGTGAGGCTTTTCGCTGTGGGAGGGAGGAGTGCAGAGAACCCACAATTTAAAGGGACAAGACATCACAACCAGGACTATAATCACCTTGCTGGATATGAACTTTACATTTAATTCTATGGATATATGGTAAATTGTACTTCTGAGTTGAAAAACATTATATTAGAAAAGATAGTCTGGACAGAGATCAGTGTAATGGTGATGAAGAGAATGATTTTAAGGTCCTAGAAAGGCAATGCTTTCCAAGCAGAGGTGGAATAGATGGCTACTTTTACACAGACTGAATCTCTTGAGTGAGTAGTTTTCAGAATTCTCAGGGCCAGATTGACCAATAGGCTCAACAGTCCTGTGCCTAGTGCCCCAGCTCCAGGATCATGTGATGACAGCGCTGATGACATCACATGATCCTGGAATCCACAAGGAGCAGGTTCTTTGTGCAAAGGATATTTCATTCACAGGCCAGACACCTTTTCCAGCCTGGGCTCAGCTCTTCTCCCCCGCTCAGTCTTTGTTTCTTAAGATGTTTCCAGCAGTCATACTGGGTAGGAATTCAGTGAAGAATGAACACTGATTATATCCCTCCCCTTCCTTAAATAGGTTTTACATATGGCGGAAACCCTTTGTTTTCCAGGATGGTTCCCCCGTCCCCAGTGGAAAAATACTGGTATGCTATCATGGAGTCCAGTACCAGGTGATATGATCACATGACCCTGCAGTGTCAAAGCAGCCATGAGTCAAAGGTCTTTTGTAGCATCCCAGGAAGGTGGGAGATTAGCATCTTCAAAGACCTATTGTTCTCCCCACTTACTTGTCCCCCGCTAGCCAGTCAGACTGATTGCATACTGTCTGGTCAGCAGGTGCAAACACTTTTGTAGTACGGAGGTCTAGTCAATATTCCTAATTTTAGATACAAAAATGATATATTCATACAAATAGGATAATCATATTCAGCAAATCATAACCTTTCCAATGATATCTCACATGCCTTATCTTGCACAAAACATATCATAGTTATGTTATAATTATATCTTAATAATATTTCTATGAAGAATATGGGGGTGTCACACCCAACCCCACCCCAGAGCTCATACCCCCAGCCAGAGCCCTCACCCCCCTCCTACACCCCAACCTTCTGCCCCTTCCCAGTGAAAGTGAGTGAGGGTGGGGGACAGCGAGCGATGGAGGGATGGAGCGAGCAGGGGAGGGGCCTCAGGGTAGGGCTGGGGTCTCAGGGAAGTGGGGGAAGGGAGCAGGGCAGGGGTGTTTGGTTTTGTGCGATTAGAAAGTTGGCAACTGTAATTGGAGCAGAAGGGTAGGGGGATGGAAACCAGGATGGGAAAGGGGGTGGATGAGAACAGAGGGGACAGAACAGTCTATAACAAATAAAGGACACTCCCTTCCAAACCTGGATTTGAATCCAGGAGTTCTGAATCTCTACATGTCGCTGTATCAGCAAATAGCTGTGAAACCCACTGGCAAAGTGTGTGTCTTAGCCTTCTTTGTTTGCGCCACACAGAGGATAACAGCCTACCATTCCCATCATTTACTCCATTAGCTTAGTAGGGGTCTGTGTGGTGGATTTAAAGGTCCAAATCCCGCTGATGACCCAAGCTGGGAGTTTGTAGGTTCTATATGATGTAATTTAAATCAAGCACTTAGAAGTTAGGAAATGCCAGAATAAGGTTGCCTGTGTAACATTAATTTGGTCCCCTCGTGCATATGCATTTCCTAACTTTTGAGTGGTTGACTTCGGAATCTTAATATTCTTTTATTATTGATTTTTGGAAGTAAAATAAATCTAGTGAAGGTCCCACCTTTGAGTGTGCATTCCTCCTTCAAGTCAATAATTTAGTTAGCATTGATTTTTGTTAGATTTCTTGTGGTGTTATTGCTTTGTGTAGTTTGGTTTTGTTCTTTGGGTGGGAAATCCACTGCTGAAATTGGAAAAACAACTCCGTCTAAGAGGGCTTAGTTAATAATAGGGTTATGAAATTTCTTTGTGGGAGAGATATAATTGCATGTGGATAATTCATAGTTGTATGCTCTGTTGGTTGTTCAGAGTCCTTTATAAAGCAGGACAGGCATTTCCACATTGCTTTATCATTTACTTCAACTTTTAACTTGGAAGAACACTTTCAGAGGTGAGCGGGCATATAACTCAGTCTCTTTGCCCACTCAGATATCTGGCCTCCTTACTGAGACTGACAACAAGGTGACAATTCCACATTTTTTCTGCTGTGGCCTTCTTCCCAATATAAACCACCAAATCATTTCACAAAGGTCAACGAACAGCCATCTTGTGGCAATAATTCCCATTGATTAGTACTGACTAATTCAAACTGAAGAAGTAGAGGTGAATCATCCATGTTCCATTACAAAGCCACTTACAAACACACACAATAATAAGATGTATTTTTAATGACTCTGTTTATTGAATTGAAGATCATATTTACCTAAGCTACTTTCCAGAATAATTTAAAACAGGACTGGTCAAAACACTGTTCAACACAGTCAGAGGAGAACCCTACTTTGGCCGGGGGAGGGAGTAAATAAAATAATAGTTCTCTTTCATCTCTAACTTCATCTACTGTAACCTTCAGAGGCCACTTATTAAGAATGATTGTAAGTTGGGCAGATATGATGTTTTGAATGTTATGATTCACTATGAATGCATAGACAATTCAATTGTATGGCAGATAATCTTCATGTTTTTTTATGAACAGCTTTTTTTGAACAAATACCAAATATTGTTCAGAAGCAAAATAAAGATCTTAGCTAATACTCAGTCCTTTTTTTATTTATGCACATATATTATTGTTAAATAATTTGTTATTTGAAAATGGAAAGTTATTCTTAGTACTGATGTTTCTACTAACATGTAAATTTCCAAAATATATGTATTCTCTTTCTCCTCTGTGCTTTGCCTGTACTGCAAGATTCGTTATAATAATGCAGTATTTCACTGTATAAAATAACAGTAGAAGATCTTACTGTTTTTTGAAGCCTCTACTTCTCTCCTTTTTGTGGCACATTTTAAAACACTAATTCCCAGACCAATGTTCAGCAGCACAGACTTCACTTAACAAAAGAGCTCTACAAATACAGGTTCAATTACAAAGACTGTGGTTCAGTGACACAGGTCACTTTGAGCCCAACAATACATGTTATTTCCTTCCCCTGGGGGGGCAGCAGAATATTGCTGTTTATGGGAGTTCATTACAGCTGTATTTGCTATTCACTGGGAGACTTATTTGTAATTGTCCAGTGTCCTGTAAGATAAATAAGCTGTGGTGACACTGGGTGCCAGTAGCACTACTATTAAAGAATATGATGGGTATCCATGGGATGGAATGAAATGTGATGTTTCTCTCTTGATGACTTCTGTAAATACTGAAGCATTAAATGAGGGAAATCTCTACATAGTAGTTACTTTACTCTTTTGTGTAAAAGAAGAAATTTGCCCCTGTGAAGAGTACCCAAGGCCTATGTACCTCTTAAGTTCCACTTCTGCTCTGTTGGGACTGCACATTGTGGTGAATGCAGTGCTTGGTTGACAGTCCTGGAGGGAAAATCCTGCCTTGTTTCACACTGAAATTCCTTCTGGAACACTTAAAATGCTGTGCAAAGGGGGCCATGAGCAAACTGACTGTTCAGAGAGGTCTCTGCATCCCTCTTTGTGCCACAAAGTTTGTCTCTGTACTGGCTCTGAATAGACTTGGGCCTCTGTGGGCAGGCCAAATGCTGGTGCCCACAACCCAACATTACACATATGCAGGGGCCCCAACCCTGCCAGATGATGGGCACAAAGGGACAATGGTTCCTATTCCAGTTGATTAGTTCTTGTGATGGAAACAGTGGATTTCATTCTCACAGAACAGGAACAACATAGCCAGTGGCAGTACAACTTTTCCACATTGCCCTGCCAATATACTTTAACCCAGAGCTGACCTGGAGAAATCATCTTTAAGGTAAGAGGTTTTTAAGATGAAGTTCTTATTCCAGTATTACCAATGCCAAGTGTTCAAAAATCAGGAGACAGTCCAAAAATATGATGAGATTGTCTTAAAAATCATGAGATTTTTTTTTTAACTAATAAATTTTGGGGTTTTTTCATTGCCTTCTGGTTTCTGAGCCTTTAGATGCTCATTTTCAGTTCATTTTTTCAAGTTTTCCTCTGCAATCATGAAAAATCATTAAAAAACAAAAGTTAGACTTTAGATAACATGACTCCAAAAGTAAGTAATGCCCCAAATACTGCAAGATATACAATAAAATTGTAAGAAAATATCTTGGCCTCCTCTTCCTCACTTGTCCTGCTGCTCTGTGCTAAGATTGCAGAATAAAGCCAACTGCAATGACAAATATTTTTCATGTAGATAACTGATCACTAGGAAATTGACTTTAGCTACTAGCACATTTCATATGGTCTTCCAAATATGGTAACAATCACTAGTTTGTACCAATCTAAGCTAGCTTAAAAATGGCAATTTAGACGTGAAAGGCTCCAGATCCCATTACCAGGTGCCTGGTTTACCCCATCTGCCATTTCATGTGTCTTTTGAAAAGACCCAAGACAATGTAAGACATGCTGAAAGGCAGCTTACTAAATTGGACCTTTCAAAAACCATTTTAGATTAGTTAAACATGGGTGGGATGAGGTTTAACAAAGTGATAGAATGTACTTAATTGAAAAGCATTGGAAGGTAAGTACGAATGTCCAACAAGGGCAGCATATATGGATATGCATTAAATAGGGTACCCTGCCATGGAGCAGGACAGTCTACAGCTGTAGAATATATGATGGAAAAGAGGGCTGGGAGAAGGTTAAAAGGCTCTGTGTTCTAAATTACTTTGTAACAGAAATGTCTTGGTGATTTATGAGAGATTTAGAACTTATATGACTTCTGGGAAATGTTTTTTTTATGGGAAACTACTTAGAATGCAGTGAAAAACATGTTTCTCTAACTAAATATATTATGCGCCTCAAGGTGCTGTACAGCAAAATAAACAATAATAAAGATATGTCAGACTAAAAGTCTCATTTCAGCTGGACACATCCCCAGGCGAAAGCTTCCTTTGTACTGCAATTTGGATTTGAAAGGCAGCGGTATTCTCTTTTTCTTGGAGTAAGGCCCCCCAAACCTACAAGGGACTGCACACAGGTGGGCTACTTGGCTAAGCTACTCTCTGTTGAAAGCAATGGGGCTCCACATAGGTACAACAGCCTGCCCACATGCAATCAACTGCAAGATTGGGGTCTTAATTTGTAACAGGGCAGGGACCAGAATGGAGGAGAAATGTGCAAGTTACACTTCACAGTCACCAACTGTGATCCTTGCAATCATCCCACTCTGCTCATTAAAGTGCATTTCTGCTCTGAAGAGCAATTATGTACTATATTGCACCTTCACACTCAACAGAACTTGTCACTGTGTGTATTCAGTCATGGTTGCTGGCTTTAGTGACAAAAATAAGTTTTTGCTGATTTTTAGTTCTGCTAGCCCTCAAGAGCCAATCCAACTCAAGGAGAGTTAGCTGGATTCTATACTTTTTGAGCATCATCAACAGAATTATTTACTAAATTATAGCAACTTACACATGTGCAAATTCCTTGATAATAGAGGGTTACACAGTTGACTCTGAGAGACTCATCTGGTCTAATCACTGGTCTAATCTTTATCACTAGTGATAAGCTGCAAAAAGTTTGATTCACAGAGACCTGGTTGAGTCCACAGGGCTGGCAACTGGAAACAAACATCCTTTTACTTGTAAACAGAGCACATCTGATATGGAAACCACTGAGTGACAGTAAAGATGAATGCTACATGCCATTTTTACAGAGTCACTTTACAGAATTTTAGGACACTCTAAGGCAATATCCTCCTTTCCAATCTGCATGGCAGCTTTTGATTCTAATAATCTGCTCTTCTATTTATCTATCTATCAGTGGGAGTTTGCAGTATCTAAAGAAGAAAATTCAAACTGAGATTTGCCTGGCAGGACTGAGATGAGAATTCTTCCCCAAGTCTGAATAAACATCAAGTTCAAAAGGTGCAGGTTTTACTAGTTCAGACTATAGAAAAAAAATATTAAGTGCTGCAATGTCAAAAGGAGTCCACTCCTGTCAACCATTTGGTTATCTTCTTAAAGCACCGAAATCAATCCCTGAAATAAAGTAAAAGTAGCTGTATTGATCCGGTAATGGCCTAATTTTTGAAAGTCAGTGAGAGGTTATAATGGTATTTTAATAAAATCCAGCAAATGCTGCATTTTGTTGCGAGTTGACATGCAGGCAGTGAGAGGGTGATGTGATTGCTCCCATCAATCTCAGGACTAGCGAGTAAACAGTGATAGGAATCTTCCCCAGGGTACAACGGGAAAATAACAAGATCATTCAAAAATACAAATTACTAGTCAATTAAATGTGACAGTCTTGATAGTGGGAAGATTTTGTGGTTATCTTTGGAGCTGAGAGGAAAAAGGTGCAAGGCTGTGCATTTTTCAATTAAAGCACCCTGAAATGGTGCACTTCCTGTTCTGATAGTTATTTTTCAAGGAAAATTTCACATAAGCCAAGAAAAAGATGGCGGAACAGCAAATTCTTTCTTGTTCTAACCTGCCTTAACTTACTTGCTGTAGCTCTCTTGAGAGCCCTTGTAGAATCATAGAAGTTAAATATAGGAAAAAAAAATAAAAAAAAAACTAGATCACCCAGCCTCTCTCCATGTTGATGCAAGCTGTTTCTGACTGTACATTATATTGGATTAGGGCCAGATTGAGTGCCACTATTGCTCACCCATGCATGAAGCCATCCCCCATCATGCATTTTGTGGAACTGCTCTAGGCAGCACACAGTGGCAGCACCTGCACTTTTTTGATATGAGGAGCACAGGGACTACTTGCTTCTCCTCACTACCAGGGTGCAAGGTGGCTGACGGAGGGCCATGGCCCTGTCTCCACTCTACAGCAGTCTGCAGAGAGGGCCAGGTGTTCCAGTTGGGAGCATTCTGTGTCAGTTTCTCAGCTAGTGCAATGTCTGCCCTCTCCATGCTCTGGGAGCAATACCAGGAAAGAGACTCGGAATACTTGTGGCACCTTAGAGACTAACAAATTTATTAGAGCATAAGCTTTCGTGGACTACAGCCCACGTCCACGAAAGCTTATGCTCTAATAAATTTGTTAGTCTCTAAGGTGCCACAAGTACTCCTGTTCTTCTTTTTGCGGATACAGACTAACACGGCTGTTACTCTGAAACAGGAAAGAGACTGCTTGTGACATAATCTCTCTGGTGCTCCTTCTGGAGCAGTGTGACTTGACACCCCCTGCTCAGAGCTTGTGGGGTACGTGTCACAAGCTAGCCCCTAGAGTTCTGTGCAGGCTAGTTTTTAAAGGCTGATGGTGTGCTAACACCACTACCTAGCTTACTGCCTCATTGTTCACTTGTACTCTCCTCTGCCTGGGCTCCAACCTAAATGGGGATGGCTACACTGCTGTATTTAGCCCCATAGCATGAGTCTGAGTCACCTGCCCCGGGCTCTGAGACTCCCTGCCCCGGGCTGGGTTTTCTTGCCATGTAGACATACTCTAAGTGCATCTTTCAGTGTCACAGTGCCTTTTAGGTACCTACAAAATCACAAGAATAATACAATGAAGGGGGAGAGATAAGTGCCTGAGACTACGAGCCGCAAAACCCACACACTAGGCAGGGAACTGCCTAAATTAGCCAATGGGAGATGAACCCTCCTACCCTCTTACAGAGTTAAGGGGGCTAAGTCCAGGTTACAGAGAGGCACCTATCTCTGCTTGCGATCCACAAATGGGAACCCCTTTCCTGGAGTCAGATTGCTTAGGCACCTAAGTTGTTTCTTGCAGGAATGAATTAGGTGCCTGCCTCACTCCATGCCAAATGGTTGGAGGAGGAGGAGAAGGCAGTGTCCCTCACCTTGTAACTTTTAGCCCAGTGGTTAGCGCACTAAGCTGGGATGTGGGATACCCAGGTTCAATTCTCCCCTCAGATGCGGTGGGAAAGGAGGGAAAAAGGATTTAAACAGGGGTCTCCCTCAACTTTCAGGTGTGTGCTCTAACCAAGATGGGATATTCTGAGGTGGGGCTCCCTCACTCTCTCCTGTTGAAGCTGTTCCACTTTGGATAAATACTTGAAGAGTCAATGGGCGAGAAAGCGAGAGAGACTTTCTAGCCTGGTGTTTGAATATCCACTGGGGAGCTGGGGAGGCTGCTTTAGTGGGGGTTCCTGGGTTCAATTGCACCCCCAGAAATCATGAAACCAAGGGTGCAAAAACATCCTGGAGGGCAAGGAGCCATGTTTCCTCCTTTGCATGAGAAACTGCACAGTTCCATAGCCTAGTCCCTAGGTCCCTGTGGCTGTGCTCCTGGCCATGTTGCTACACAATGATGTCAATCACATGCTACTACCAGACGCCCAAAGGGCAAAATCTGCGAGAGGGAGCCCTGGGATGATGCCCTCACATATCCCAGTCTCCAGAAAGTAGGGACACTGGAAGAGGTGCTGGACTCATGGTGGGGCCTCTCCCCACTCTGAGCATCCAGGTTCAGATGGTGAGCGGAGCTGCCTCCCCCACTGCATCCTGGATGGGGTTTCTCTCGCCATAGTGAATAACCGGGTGCAGTATAGTGCCATTGAATCAACAGGCTACATCTGTCACTGGAGGTGGGAAACCTAGGGTCCAGTCTCTCTGCTCCATTGACTCTTTAATTATGTTTACACAGCAGAACAGCTTCAACAGCAGAGACTGAGGGAGCCCCACATCAGATTAACCAATAGCTCCGTAATTAGAAAATGTACTGAGTGGTGGGAGATCTCTGTTCAAATCTTTTCTCCCCCACCTCAGGCAGAGGGGGGAATTGAACCTGGGCCTCCCACATCTCAGGTGAGGGTACTAACCACTAGACTAAAAGCAATAAGGTGGGCACCACCAACACTACCTTCTGCTCTAGCTGAATTTTGAATAGGACATGATCCAACAGGTGACCTCTGAGCACACCTACTGGATCAGGCCCCATGATAAGGTAGGGGGAGGAGTGCCTATCTTTACCTGGTTTGTGGATCACTTTGGGGCTTATGTGGGAGACAGGTGTCCGGACACCTCAAGGTTGCAACAGTGTGTATGCCCAGAGGCAAACACACAGGTTCCTTGAGAACTCTTACCCTGAAAACTTAGGTGCCTACACAGTTAGGTGCCTACAGGGTTATTTGGCAGCCAATGGGAGTTTTGTGAATGGTGCCTAAAATTGGACTATGTCTGGGTTTTTGGTACCCAAGTACCTTTGTGGATCTGGACTTAACCTCTTTGGGGCAGCACTTTTGTAGCTGGCATTGCAAGGTATTTACATGCCTGATGTGCTAAACGTTCGTATGCCCCTTCATTCTTCGGCCACCATTCCAGAGACATGCTTCCATGCTGATGATGCTCATTAAAAAAAAATAATGCCGTAATTAAATTTGTCACTGAACTCTTTGGGGGAGAATTGTATGTCTCCTGCTCTGTTTTACTCACATTCTGCCATATATTTCATGTTATAGCAGTCTCAGATGATGATCCAACACATTGTTCATTTTAAGATCACTTTCACTGCAGATTTGTCAAAATGCAAAGAAGGTACCAATGTGAGATTTCTAAAGATAGCTACAGCACTTGACCCAAGGTTTAAGAATCTGAAGTGCCTTCCAAAATCTGAGAAGGACAAGGTGTGGAGCATGCTTCAGAAATCTTAAAAGAGCCACACTCAGATGCAGAAACTACAGAACCTGAGCTGTGATGAAGTGGGAGATTTTCATATCTTTTTGTGGTTTTCCAATGGTTTGCATGCAGAGGGAGTGGGACTCAGTGTCCCTGGGTGTTGCTGGTTTAACAAGGTGAGGGGAGAGGGAGTTTGTTGTTACAGAGGACCGGAGAGGGAAGTTGGGACCCCAGCCAATGGCTTGGAGGATGGATATCCTAGCGACTGGTGACCTGATGACCCGGAGACTCAGCCCAGGAGTCGCAGCTGGTTCTGGCCAGTGGGAGGACAATGGGCTGCGATGAGAGGACCCCATGACCTAACCAGCTGGTTCCAGCCAGAGGACAGCAGAGCGGAGAGGAGGCCCAGACGACCCTGTTTACAACCCTATTTACCTGGAAAGAAGACAATGGACAGAGGCGGGGCCTGGGGTCGGTGATCTCAGATGCCCAGCTGGGAAGCAAGGGGGCTCGGGGCTGGAGAGAGGAAGCAGACGGGGGATGCAGGGATGCTGAGGGAGGCCAGGCCTGAGGTATCAGAGAGTTTCCTGTGCTGAGTTCAACGCTCAATAAACCCTCCTGTTTTACGCTGGCTGAGAGTCACTCCAGTCTAGAGAACAGGGTTGCATCAACCCCTTCGGGGGCTGGAGGCCCCGGGCATCCAGAGCGAGTGGATTCCCCAAGGGGGCCCACGGCAGAGGCAGACATGCTAAGGCTCAGAGAGGTGTGGCTCCAGGAAGTGGAGGGGCCAACCCAGAGAGAGAGTGGACCCCCGAGAAGGGCTGTCTCACTGAAAGGGGCACCCCCCATGGACCGCACGGGGTCAAGAGTGGGCACGATCTGTAAGTCCATGACACAAGCCACCGAAAAAGAAAATCAACCTTCTAGTGGCATCTGACTCAGATAATGAAAATGAACATGCATTGGTTTGCACTGCTTTGCATTGTTATCAAACAGAACCCATCATCAGCATGGATGCATGTCCCTGAAATGGTAGTTGAAGCATGAAGGGACATATGAATCTTTAGCACATCTGGCACATAACTATCTTGCAATGCTGGCTACAAAAACGTCTGTTCTCACTTTCAGGTGTAATCGTAAACAAGAAGTGGGCAGCATTACCTCCGGCAAATGTAAATAAACTTGTTTGAGTAATTGGCTGAACAAGAAGTAGGACTGAGTGGACTTGCAGGTGCTAAAATTTTACATTGTTTTATTTTTGAATTCAGTTTTTTGGTACATAATTCTACATTTGTAAGTTCAACTTTCATGATAAAGAGCTTGCACTACAGTACTTGTATTAGGTGAATTGAAAAATACTATTTCTTTTGTTTATCATTTTACAGTGCAAATATTTGTAATCAAAAATAATATACACTGATTTCAATTACAACACAGAATACAATATATATGAAAATGTAGAAAAACATCCACAATATTTAATAAATTTTAATTGGTATTCTATTGTTTAACAGTGTGATTAAAACTGCGATTAATCATGATTAATTTTGAACATCTAGTTTTGGTTCATTGCGAGCCTTCTTTCACAGATCATTCTGATGCCTCATTGAATTGACTATTTGATTTCCCCCACAGCCTCCGAAGTTCAACTTAAATGTTCCTTTTCCAAAGGCCAAGAATCCTTGTTGTCACTTATGGACACTGAGACGATCCCTGCTCTTTCTTATGCTGTTACCTTTCCATTAATTTATAGACAACTATCATGTGTCCCCCTTGTTGTCTTTTCTCCCATTAACTTAATACAGGACATGTAGTAAGTTCATTTCACCATACAGGTCATGGGTCTGCTGTCTAATCCTGTGCATGACTTTGTTGCCTTCCTTTAAGTTCCTTCCAATGGATCAGTGTATATTTTTAATCAAATTGGCAGACAATAAGGGGAGCCTGACATGCAGCAAAGATTACAATTTTTTTTAAATTTGGCCTGAACAGAAAAAACGTGGATTTTTGCTATATTGCAAAGACTTGGATCAGTTTCCAGACCTAACTAGAAGCATAATCTGTATTATTTGCAGTTTTGTCTCTTAACTTAGGTTTACCATACGTCCTCTTTTTCCCAGACATGTCCGGCTTTTCGGCACTCAAACCCCCGTCCGGGGAGAATTGCCAAAAAGCCGAACATGTCCGGGAAAATGGCAGCTCTGCTCCTCCCCTGACTCTTCGACTCTGTTTAAGAGCCAAGCTGCCCCAGCGCTACCGGCTTCGGGCAGCCCCCATGCCTCCGGACCCTGCGCCGCCGGAGCCCGGGAGGGGAAGTGCCTGGCTGGGGGCGCAGGGTCCAGAGGCAAGGGGGCTGCCCGAAGCCCAAGAGCTACTGGCTTCACGGTTTGCCAGGCAGCCTCCAGACCCTGCGCCCCCAGCTGGGCGCTTCCCCTCCCGGGCTCCAGCTGCGCTGGGGAAGCGCTGGCCAGGGGCACAGGGTCTGGGGGCTGCCCGGCAAATCATGAAGCCGGTAGCGCTTAGGCAGCCCTTTCCCCGTGGCTGGGAGTGGGAGGGAGGAGGGGGCGGAGTTAGGGTGGGGAAGGGGTGGAGTTGGGGCGGGGCTGGGGGTGGGGAAATGGGCGGGGGCGGGGCCAGGGCCCGTGGAGGGTCCTCTTTTTTTATTTAATAGATATGGTAACCCTACTTAACTAATTGGGAAAATGAGAAGTTTACAGATTTTTTAATCCTGCAACTCCTTCCATTAGAATGGATACCTGTTCTTGTGCAGAGCTGTAGTGGAGTCTACAGGTTCTGTGCCTACTCAGAAGTCTGCCCATGCAGAGGCGGTTGTAAGATGGGGAGGCCTTAAACTTTACATTAGTGTAGGTTATAGAAGTCGTATTTCAAAATGGATTCTGGGAGATGCAGTCTATTTAGGGTGACCAGATGACAAAGATTAAATATCGGGACGTGGGGGGGGGGAGGGGGAGAGAAGCAAAAAACAAACAAACAAACAAAAAACTGGTGGCGGAGCCAAAAAAAAAACAACCAAAGCTGGAGCACCCCTCGCCCCCCCGCCTCCAGGCAGCAGTGGAACAGCACCGTCTCCACCCAACTCTCGGCTCCGACCCCCGATACACCCCCAGCTCCCCCATCCCTTCGCTCCCGGACCCAGCCTGGGCTCCGAGCTGTGCAGCCGAGCCGCGCTCCAGGCCCCTCCTGCAGCTCCCAGCCCAGACGCTCCCGGGCTCTGTCGCCCCAGCCCCGCAGGAGAGGCTGCTCCGCTCTGCCCCGCCTGGGACACTCGCCCCCGCAGCCCCTCTCCGGCCGCGGGGAGCTCGGGGACTCACCCAGGCAGGGGGCAAACCAAGCAGCCGGGCCCAGCCCCTCCTAGCAGGAGTGTGTCTGCCCCACGTGTGTCTCTACCCACCCGGGCCCTGCCCGCTCCGCACTGCCCCCAGACCCACCGCGCTGCCCCGGGGGCTGCAGGGCTGGAGCAGCCTCTGCGCTGCGCTCCCGGCCCTGGCCATAGCCCATGTGCAAACCTGGGAGGGAGGAGGAATGCCGCGTGCTTGGGGAAGAGGCAGGGATTTGCGGAGGGATCCAATGGGGCAACGAGGGGGTGGGACTGAGGGTGGGGCCGGGGAGGGATCCAATGGGGGAAGGAGGGGGAGAGTCGGGGCGGGGGGGCAAAATTGCTTGTTTGTCCAGTGTCTCGACCGAACATCGGTCAGGACGCAGGACAAACAAGCAAATATCGGGACAGTCCCAATAAAATCAGGACGTCTGGTCACCCTAAGTCTATTTCATGTGAATACATTATTGAGCTTAACAGTTATTTGGAGTTTAGGAGGAAAGGCATTTCAAACAGAAAAGCAAAAGAGTCCCTATTAAATGAGGTTTGGTGGAGGAAACGTATTAGAGGTGGAGGTTTTTAAAAATACTTTTTCCCCTGTAGATTAAAATGCATCATATTCTTGTATTTAAAATGACATATCTTTCTTACTAATAATATTCTAAATGATTAAAACTGAAAGAATTTTAAAATATGTAATTTAAAAAAAAAACTGTATTACTTCACATCTGAATAAACCAGTTCTAACTTCCAAAATGAAAGTTACTGTCAGAAAAATAGAAATTCCTTAATAGTCTTATAAAGTAACAGAAAATGAAAAATCAACAAAATATCCACATAAGGCTTTGTATTAAAAAAATCTTCAGGTGACTGGAAGAAAAGTGAAATAGATGTAAATAACTTTAGTTAGTGTGTATGTGTGTGTAATGCTGGTTTCAACATTAGCACTTCTCTGAATACACATAACCTGTGTTTGATGTGAAAGTTCTGGATTGTATTGTGATCATATTCTAGAAGAGCCCTGCATCTTCAAAACCAGTCATCAGAGTGAAGATGGCAGAAGTGGGTGTCTCTGGGTATCCTTCTTTTTTGTAGGCTCAGGAAAGCCTGTATTTTGGAAGCCTGTAACTAATGCATGGGGAGAGAGAGGAGTTTGGGGTCGGAGTTTAGCTTGCTGAATTTTGAGTGGAACAGAAGAATCCCAACCAAAACTCAAACTTTGTGTATTTGCTCACCCCTAACAAAATATTATTTGACAGTGTCCTTTAAATAAAACGCTGAGATGAGAGCAGAAGCTGGAAGTGCCTCTTTGCGGTTCAGTGCATAGAGCTGTACTTATATAAACTCTTCTCTACTGAGCGCACTAGAACTTAACTCTGGGCAACTTCTAAAGGAAGACACATGTCGTTTCTTGTATTGAGGTAATACAATTAAGACAACCCCAGGAGATATAGCAAGTACTGTGAATCTGAAATATTCAAACGGAATTCAGTGCTTTACTCTGACAATACCTTTGTTTGTTTTTAGGCATAGAGAAGAAAAAATAGCTCTGCTTGGGGCCTGTACTCTTCTATTTAGACAGATGTACATTGTAAAGAGAAAGTGGCATTATTATAAACTAAAAAGGTGGCAATTCTTAATAGTTTATAGCAGGGGTAGGCAACCTATGGCACGTGTGCCAAAGGCGGCACGTGAGCTGATTTCCAGTGGCACTCACACTGCCCGGGTCCTGGCCACCGGTCCGGGGGGCTCTGCATTTTAATTTAATTTTAAATGAAGCTTCTTAAACATTTTTAAATCCTTATTTACTTTCCATACTACAATAGTTTAGTTATATATTCTAGACTTCTAGAAAGAGACCTTCTAAAAACCTGAATGTATTACTGGCACGTGAAACCTTAAATTAGAGTGAATAAATGAAGACTTGGCACACCACTTCTGAAAGGCTGCCGACCTCTGGTGTAGCAAACTGTCTAATATAGTGGTACAAGCTATATAGCAAAAAAGAAGGCCTGATTTTAAGGAATGCTGGGCACCCACAAGTCCAGCTGAAGGTACTGGGTGTTCACTGCCTCTGGAAGTCAGCCCCTAAGCGTTAATACTCTGCTTTTTACAGATATATCATGTCTATTTATCACTGTATTTCTAAAGTGCCTAATCATGGTGGTGTCTCCCAGGGTACTTAACAAAATCAGATAAACCATAGCAACTGAATAATAATGTGGTTTGAAAGGAGAAGCCATTAACAAAAATAAATGCATTTTCTTCACCAGCTACACGAGTTAAAATTCATTCCAGGTTTTAGCAGTTTGAATACTTCAAGAAAGTCATTACATATTCTCTTTGAAAATTTTAAGTAATTATACATTTCCTTTTTGTCCTAGAAGATTAAATGAAAACTACAGTATAATGGAACATAGGTATTTCCACATCTAATCAGACCAATTGTGTCCAGTATTCTGTTTCTGGTAGTGGACAGTTCCAGATATTTCAGACTAAGATGTAGAATCCCCAAATAAAAAATGATTAAAATAATATGCCTATGGGGGACTTCTCTTTCTGATGCCAGGAAGTTAGTGGTGGGTTTCTGTCCTGGAGCATGATGGTTTGTATCTCTGATACATTTGTATACCATCTATTGTAACTGCAGATGTTTGTGTTACTTATATCAATATCTAGTTCTGTAAAATCCTAGTGAGCCATTAGTTTCAATGACATCTTGTGGCTGTGAGCCCCCATCTTACTTATGCATTGTGTAGAAAATTATTTTCTTTTATTAATTTTAGATGTGTTGCTTTTCTGTGTCATTGGTTGCCTCCTTGTCCTGGTATTTTGAGAGGGTACTCTCGCTACTGATTATTATTTTGTATACCCCTTTTATTTGTCTGTTTTTTAACAAAATAATTCTAATTTCTCTTCAAATGGAAGGCTTTCCATGCCTCAGATCTTTTTGATTGTCCTCGTCTGGACACCATAATGAATGTAAGAGCATGCCTATTTAGAGTTTATAATTACTATCATGGGCCAGACCTCCCACCGGTATACAAATAGCACAGCTCCAATGACCAATGGAACTACATCAATCTACATCAACTGAGGACCTGGTCCTACATTTATTTAGTATTGTTCTTTATCCCTTTCTTAGCACATTCTAACATCTTGTTTGCTTTGCTCTTGTACCTTCAGCTGAAATTTTCATTGAGTTGACCATAGTGATGACCAGGTCTCTTTCTTAATTGGTTACAGTTGATTTAGAATCCATCAATGTACAGAAGTAATTCAGATTAATTCTTTGGCCTTGCTTTTCCAGCAGTTAAGTTTACAAATACTGTCCATGTGCATTGAATTTTGTCTGCCATCCTATTGCCTTTGTTCTTGCCTTCTGGAGATCTTCACAATCTTTTGTTGCGATGAATATCTTAAATAAATTTGCAAAAAGAACAGGAGTACTTGTGGTACCTTAGAGACTAACAAATTTATTAGAGCATAAGCTTTCGTGGGCTACAGCCCACTTCTTCGGATGCATATAGAATGGAAAATATATTGAGGAGGTATATATACACGCATACAGAGAGCATGAACAGGTGGGAGTTGTCTTACCAACTCTGAGAGGCAAATTAAGTAAGAGGAAAAAAAACTTTTGAAGTGATAATCAGGATAGCCCAGTACAGACCGTTTGATAAGAAGTGTGAGAATACTTACAAGGGGAGATAGATTCAATGTTTGTAATGGCTCAGCTATTCCCAGTCCTTATTCAATCCTAAATTGATTGTATCTAGTTTGCATATTAATTCCAGCTCAGCAGTCTCTCATTGGAGTCTGTTTTTGAAGTTTTTCTGTTGTAAAATAGCCACCCGCAGGTCTGTCATTGAATGACCAGACAGGTTAAAGTGTTCTCCCACTGGTTTTTGAGTATTATGATTCCTGATGTCACTTACAGACAACCCCCCAACCTAAAGCAAATACTCACCAGCAACCACACATCACGGAACAAAAACACTGACCCAGGAACCTATCCTTTTAACAAAGCCCGATGCCAACTCTGTCCACATATCTATTCAAGTGACATCATCATAGGATCTAATCACATCAGCCATACCATCAGGGGCTTGTTCACCTGCACATCTACCAATGTGATATATGCCATCATGTGCCAGCAATGCCCCTCTGCCATGTACATTGGCCAAACCAGACTGTCTGTACGCAAAAGAATTAATGGACCCAAATCTGACATCAGGAATCATAATACTCAAAAACCAGTGGGAGAACACTTTAACCTGTCTGGTCATTCAATGACAGACCTGCGGGTGGCTATTTTACAACAGAAAAACTTCAAAAACAGACTCCAACGAGACCTGCGGGTGGCTATTTTCTGGAGCATTTAACAATGCTTGTTCTAATACAGAGCTGTGAAACTGACAAACCAGCCAACCTGTGCATGACCCATAACAACTTAACAAGAGGCATTACAACTGTATCAGGACAATTCACTTGGATGTGAATATCAAAGCAATTATTAGACCAGCAATCACTAACCCATTCATTTGTAGTAATAGAAATCTAGGGTAGATGATAAACTTGTTTGTCTGCATTCCTGTATCCTGTTAAAAGTTTACCAGTGTAATCAAATTAGCTTCTAGATGCTAAATCCTTTTCATGTCTTAATTTGCCTTACATTATGTATAAAGAACAGGAGTACTTGTGGCACCTTAGAGACTAACAAATTTATTAGAGCATAAGCTTTCGTGGACTATAGCCACGAAATACAGATAGATAGTATTCTCACACTTCTTATCAAACTGTCTGTACTGGGCTATCTTGATTATCACTTCAAAAGTTTTTTTCTCTTACTTAATTGGCCTCTCAGAGTTGGTAAGACAACTCCCACCTGTTCATGCTCTTTGTATGTGTGTATATATCTCTCCTCAATATATGTTCCACTCCATATGCATCCGAAGAAGTGGGCTGTAGTCCACGAAAGCTTATGCTCTAATAAATTTGTTAGTCTCTAAGGTGCCACAAGTACTCCTGTTCTTTTTGCGGATACAGACTAACAGGGCTGCTACTCTGAAACCTTACATTATGTATGCAACTGTGTTCAGTTAACCTTAAGATCAAAAGATGTGAGACACTACAGGAAACTAATAACATTATCTATATTGTCTTCAGCTTATCTTTCCCTATTATAATGAATGACTGGCTGTTGCCTTATGTAAATGAGTGTAACTAGATTACCCTGTGTATCCATAGGAAATAGAATGTTAACTTCAAAGTGGTGGGTCAGTGTGTCCTCAACAAAGAAGAATCCTCAGTCACATGCTGTGCTCAAAACACTTGGCAGCCTGCTTCACCATAAAAGTGAAACCTTGGGCCTGATCCTGCATCTGTCTAGTCTGATGAACTTTAAACAGGGAAAGGTTCAAGCAGTTACTTGGAAAACCATGGAAAGACTAAAACTCTACATCTAAGCTGCATTTGGATGCTAATCTTTTGGGATGATTCCAGAGAGACTTTTGCATGCCAGCAGACTCATCCATCACTGCTACAAATCTGATCTAAGGACCTTGCAAGCATTTGTAATGTATATAATTTTTCACCATTCAATAACTCTCTTCTTTTATTAATAAATCTTTAGTTAGTTTAATAAGGATTGGCTGACAGTATGATATTTGGGTAAGATCTGAAGTACATATTGACCTGGGGGTAAGTGTCTGATCCTTTGGGATCAGTAGAACCTCACATATGGTGAATTGGGTTCTCAGTAACCTCTCACTACATTAGACCTGTTTGTCTAGATGGAAGCTCAGGGCTAGAATGCCTAAAGGGGACCGTGTTTGTCTTCTTGTTAACCAGTCTGGTGTTACAGAAGCTTTTTTGTTACTAGTTTGGTGAATCTAATTATAACCTCCTTTCATACTGAAAATTCACTATGTATTCCTACCTCTTTGTTTACTATCTTTCAGCCTGTTTTTAACTTGCTCCAGAACTTTACCTCTCTCTTCTTATCCAGTGTTAACTCCAGATGTGACTGAGGAAACACTTGGGACATTCTGATAAGGAGCATTATTATCTTATTCTTGATAAGAAAAAAATACATCAAAATGATACTGGACCAAAATTATATTTAATATATTTTAAAATAAATAAACAAACAAACAAGTGCAAACCTGAAATATTGACATTTAGTAAAAAATAATTATCACCATCCATAACGATCACTGTTCTTTTTCTATTGCAGAATTCTGAGTAAGACCTAGAAGATTTAATTGACTAGAGAACACCTACTTTGTGTCATGGAATAAGAGTTAGCAAAGTCGCCTTTAGTTACTGGAGCTTATATAATAAAATGATTAGTAAGAGAACTTGTCTATCAAAGATGGTAAACATTACACTGATTTTCACAAAAAAACAGCTTTTTCTAATGGCCCCTGTAGACGAGCTCTTCCTTGCTCGTGGTACAAATCAGTTGGAGACCAGTCTTTTGCAAACCTCGGTGCCTTTTATTTCCCTGCGTACGTTTCCACCACCACCACCTATATACAGTTCTGTACACTTCAATATTACTCAAGTAGCCACCCGGGGAAACAGCTAGCTCCTGTAGCTAGGTGGGAACAGCAATCCCTAACTCCTCCCTTTCCTCTTCCCTCCTGTGTTTCTTCCTGCTAGCTTTATAGGCCTCCTCCCATAAAGCTCACAGGTGATTACCTTGCAGCCCTTTAATGAGCCACACCCTGCCAGCTCCAATTGCTTCCCCTAATGGGAGCTGAGCTAACAAGGGCTGGTTCAGTGCCTCTTAGGCCAGCACCCTGTTACACCCCCCACTTAAGAACGGCACCCCCGGGCCACCTTTGGCCCTTCCACCATTTCCCCGAGGGAGGCTCTTCCGGAGAAGCCTCCCTGCTCCCTGCTGGGTACTTCTCAGCCAGCACCCCGGACGGTTTCTCCATCCCTCTCCCACAGAAGGAGCATTTCTCCGGGACTGGTGCCCCCAGCCCCCGCATCTCTGCTTCCGCCCGCAGGTCGTCACACCAGCCACAAAGCGAGCTCCCCCTGGGTGTCTAGCCGGGGTTTGGAGTCTGCCCCAACTTCGAGCGGGATCTTCCGTGACTCAGTTTCCCTTGTATCTCCTGTCAGCTCTGGGGCCTCCTGCCCCTCTAACAGGGGGTCGGCATTCATCCCACCTCTGGGTGGGACCTTCTGTGCCTCAGTTTCCCCCGGACTGCCCTGAAAAGCTGGGCCCTCCTCCATGGAGAGCGGGATTCTGGGGTGCTCCCCTGCATCCCTCCCTTCTCCTGGAGGGCTCAGACTAACCAGCTCCCCCATGACATTTCCTGTGGGTTAGCCCACTCCGGGCTTTGCTGTCTAGGAGTTTTCTTTTGATTCGCAGGCCTAGGCCCGCGTCCCTCTATGTGGGTCCTCCTTTTCAGGGTATCTACCACCCCTCTCGGGGTTCCCCACTGCTTTGCGCCCGGTAGCGGGAGCCAGTCCTGACCTAACACTACCGGACATGGTATACATGCACCAGCTAATATGAGGAAAACTCAACCCAAAGCCCTTCAACTGTCAGCCCTACATCTTTTCCAAAAGCTAGGGAGAAAATATTGGCTAAACAGCATGGCCAGAAAGTTAACAAAACCCAGCTCTGTTGAATCAAAAAGGGGGAGCAAATTCCAAAGTTGAAGACTCCTTATGGACGATATCCTGCCAGCAGCTCCTTCTTATGTGCAGCAAAGCAGCGGCAGCTTGAACTGATATCAACTGCATCAGTATGGTCTGGGGAAAGAGTGAAGGTGAACAGGTCTCAAACCATTTATGGATTTATAGATAAACACCAAACACCTTAAATTCCACCTGGAAACTTATTGGAATTCAGTGCAGATAATGGAACACTGTTGTAATTTCTTCTTGGTGTGAAACTGCGCTCAGTAAGCAAGCAGCCACATTCTGCACAAGTTTCAGTTTTCTAATGGTCTCAAGGTACAGCCCTATGTAGATATCATTACACCTAATTTCAGGGTGATAAAAGCATGGTGTGACAGACCCAGACCAGTGGAGTACAGGACTCTGATAGAGGGCAAATATACGGGTCACTGGATGAGTAGTTTTCTGTTCCCCACAGAGCAGGGGCTGCACTAGAGTAATCAGGAACCTGCTAGAACCAGTTAAGGCAGGCAGGCTAATCAAGGCACCTGGGTTTTAAAAGGAGCTCACTTCAGTTTGTGGTGTGAGAGTGAGGAGCTGGGAGCAAGAGGTGCAAGGAGCTGAAAGTGTGCTGCTGGAGGACTGAGGAGCACAAGTGTTATCAGACACCAGGAGAAAGGTCCTGTGGTGAGAATAAGGAAGGTGTTTGGAGGAGGCCATGGGGAAGGGCCCAGGGAGTTGTAGCTGTCATGCAGCTGTTACAGGAGGCACTATAGACAGCTGCAGTCCACAGGGCCCTGGGCTGGAACCCAGAGTAGAGGGCGGGCCTGGGTTCCCCCCAAACCTCCCAATTGACCTGGACTGTGGGTTCTTCCAGAAGGGAAGGTCTCTGGGCTGTTCCCCAACCCACATGGTGAATCTCTGTGGCAAGAAAATCCACCAATAAGTGCAGGACCCACCAAGATAGAAGAGGAACTTTGTCACAATGGATAACTGTGGCAAAATCTGCATCATCATAAAGAACAGGCCACACTCCTCTCACTAGGCACAGATGAAAAATTTGCACCAGTTCCTTTCTACCAGCCTATAGATAGCTCATTTGTAACTGATGTGTGTTGAAGGGGATTTATGGGTACCCACCGAGTATTAGGGTCTACATGGGTCTAATAGCTTAATCAGCTACAGTGCCTTTGAGCTTTGGATATAATAAACTATTAGGTGTCCAAAACTGTTCAGTGTACCATGACACATGTGATGACTTTAAAAGTGTGTGTGTGTGTGTGTCTTTTACTACTGCACTGAATAGTAACAATCGGCATGAACACCGTGAGCTACATCAGTCCAATTCCTGTTTGTCTAGTGGAAGCCTTATTATTATACCAGCTAGATGCAATAGCATGCAGTGAGTGTTTCCACTTCACCTGCTGTGTATGAGAATTTTAATAACCTTGTGAGCCAGTATCATGCTTGACAAGCATGATTTTTGTTCTGTTTTTTACTCAGACAGACTCTTTCTGAAAGTGAATCTTCCAAGACACAGCCCTAAAAGAATAAATCTAGAATGACGGACTAACATGGGGAATCCATGAAATGAAAAAATATAGTAGTTTTGTTTCCTCAATATGATTAACACACCAAATACCACCAGTTAATAGCACTGGGTAAACAGTCTGCACCACTGTTCAAATAATAAAATAGAACACTGACAATTCTAACAGATTTTAATTCCTATGAATCCCCAGCAGCCTCTGGATGGTAGAAATGAAAATATCTGTGCACTACCAGAGGTCAGACAGTAGGTATCAAATCACGTATTTTCAGTTGAGATATAAAACTGAAGCCCCAAACAGTTGCAGTTACTCAAAACCAGACCCTACACCACTGGATTAAATGAGATTTTTGTCACTGAGGTCAAGGAGAGCAGGATCAGGTCCTAAAATCCTAGAGTGCTTTGTTATACATGTTGCACGATAACAGCTGCACATATAGAGACAGGACAATCATGCGTATATAGCTGAAGAATATAAATATCCATAATGAAGAATTATTATTCAGGATAATACACTGGGGTATAATAAAATAGATTAAGAAAGGTAAGATTAAGAGTGAATATCAAGAAAAACTTACTGACAATGCAATGCACTGGAATATAAAATAGTTTCCCAAAGGAACTGATAGTAGCCCCATTCCTTGGGACATATAAAATTAGTGGGATAACACTAAAAAAAATGTTTTGTAGGGAACAATACATTGGTAGGGAATTGGACTTGGTGGCCGAATGTCTTTTTTCATCTTTAATTTCTATGATATTTTATTACTATATGAAAAAAAGAAGGGATACAGATGAGTGTTCTGATTAAATTATAATTAGGTTAATGATATTCTGCCCATCTAAATTCACCTGTCACTTTAATTAGGTAAAGTAAACTTGTTCACTACCAGTCCTAAAACTGTTTTCTCCTAAAGCCTTTCCTGTTCTAAAAGCAGGATGTAGTGTCGCTAAGGCAATCAATAAATGATGTGCCTGCATGTTTGCAATATGCCAACCAGGCTGTACCATATGCCACAAATTGGTAATGGCCTAGTGGAAGAGAGAGCTGGGTGGTCACTGTGACATTAATTCAGTGACCAATTTTTCACATGCAGCAGAATGGAGAAGGAACATGTGTGATTTAGGATGGGGAAGTATCATTATGTGTAGCTTCCTCACACCTGGTGTTCAGGAAAATCTAACAGACAATTCTCCCTATCTGGCTCCTCAGTAAGGTGTTGCATTCTCAAGGTTTGATGCCAAGCATTTTTTGTTTGTGTTTCTGTTTTCATGCTGAGAAGTGAATCATTTGACATTTCAGCGAACTGATGTAAGGAACAGGCATACATTTTCGGGTGGTTTTGTGTCAGATATTTGGGAGATGGACTGAACCTGTCACAAGCTGGCAAGCCTAATTCATAGGGGTAGGGAGACATAGCCTCCCAGGAGCCTCTTCCCACCCAATAGTCTTGACTAATGCCCTTTTCATTAACTTTCATTACAGTACAGGGCATTCTCGGTCTCCATAGTGATTCTGCACCTAGTATAGCTGATGTACATCAGCTATTCAATCTACTCAGTGGAATATGGTTGTCATCTGACATGTCTTTCATTTTAGTCAGGATTGGGGTAAGCTGCCAACAGCTCTCAAACATTTTCCTAGCAATCCTTTTTGATTGCCAAATAGAGCTAATTGAAAAATGCCATATTTTCCATGGGAAATTCTGATATTTCAAAATTTGGTGTCACCCCAAATCAGGACAAAAAAATTGAAATCCTGAAATGTTTCATATAACAAAATATTCCAAAAATATTGATATTATAATTTACATTATAGTCTAACGTAAAAGTCAAAATGGTGAAGGAGACATGAAACTGACACTGGCAGGCCAGGTCATGCTAGAGGTATACCCCTGTAAATAAATAACCCACCAATGAAATCTTGTGAAATACTAATGAAGGACTTAAGGACTTTAACACAAAATGCTAATTTCAAAGCAAGTGGCCATTATGTATGATGGTCGGAGGTCAAAAGACTAAGTACATTCCTAACTCACCATAACCAAAGGAAAAGCTCACGTTGGTAGAGAGACTGTCAACTTGTCTGCTGTCAGAAGACGATATAAGAATGGATTCAAAGAAAGCTCCTTCATCTCTGAACAGTTTGGACTCTTACAGGGAAATGTACCAGATGCAAAACAGAGATCATCACTGCCACCGTTTGGAGTTACACTCTGTGATTTACCTATACATACATTTTACCTGCTTTAATCTCTCAATAACTGTAATTCTTTTTCTTAGATAATAAACTGTTAGTTAGTTTACTATAGAATTGGCTGCCAGTGTTGTCTTTGGTGTAAGATCTGGAGTACCAATTGATCTGGGGTCAGTGATGGTCTCTTGGAACTGGGAGAAACCTGATGTGGTGTAATTTTTGGTTAAAGCGAACATCATCACAAAGTTCAGTTTGTCTGAGTGGCAGGATAGGCTGGAGAGTCTAAGGGGCCTGACTAGTGACTCCATGGTAAGACTGATATAGTGATCCAATAGTTACTGGCTTGGTAGAACATACCACCAGTTTGGGGTATCTACCCTTGTTATCTGACAGTCTGCCGTGAGGTATCCATTGACAGTTGTGAGCCGCTTCAGACTGCGTGATGGAAACATTTCAATAATGTCCCACAAAAATGTCAACATTATTGATAAGTTCCTCCAAAATGTTTAGGTTTAGTTGAATCAGTGTTTTACTAGGACAGCTGTTCCATCAGCTCTACTGCCAACTATTCATAACCATCCTCTGTCCATCTAAGGTATTTCTATGGTCTGCATTTCCATAGTATCGGAGCACCTCACAATCTTTACTGTATTTATCCTTACAGAGTCCTTGTCAGGAGGGGTAGTATTATTATCCTCATTTTATAGAAGGGGACTTGACTTGCACCAAATCACACAGGAAGCCTGTGGCTGAATTGAAAGCAGGTCTCCCAAGTCCAAAGCTAGCGCTCTAACCACTGGACCATCCTTCCTTCCCTTATTGGATCTCATCAGTATTTATAATATGACATTTCAAAATGCGAGGCCAACTTAAGCCCATTGCAGGCTGCCTAAATTGATATTGGTTGCACAATTCTGATAACTTGGAGGATTAAAGTTATTTTCTAAGTTGTCCTAACATTATTTATTTTTTACATTGGCAGCATGTAACTTTATACAGATGTTAAAAAGAATGGGGATAAACAGAGTGGAATCTTTTGTTCTGATCCTCCTCCCAAGGGCACCCGAACCTTTGTAAAAGTGGTGGGAGGGAGAGAGGGAGGACAAAGTGCACCCCCACTCTGCAGTTGGTTGCTCCAGTAGTGAGACAGCTGCACTCTCTTCTGATGCTACAGTAGCTCTTGGTGGGTGAAAGGTGTAATTGCAGTCCCTCCCCAGCAGAATCTATTGTTCTGTGGGGTAAAAAATCTGCAGGGGACATGAATTCTGAACTTACGTTTCATTTGATAAAAAGTGGAGGGGAGGTGTGGCCTCCCACCCATTCCCACCCCCAGTTCCAGCGCTGATGTCTCCTCCTGTTTCTCAGCCCCTGCACAGTATAGTATAGGAATGTTCACCTGTACACAGTATTGATATTTGGTGCTTATTTTTCCTGTTGCCCTCAAGATTGTTGTGTAAACTCCTTAAAATTACAACTCACATCTTCTCCTGCCCCTTTTACTGTTCCAGCATTGGACTTGATTTTCTTGGCAAAATCTTGCAGGCAGGAGTCCCCTCTCTGAGCACCTTAGGAATGAAACTGTGTGGCAAGATGGACTCAAAATTTGCAGCCAGCCTCCTGGTTTCCATAACATTTTGGTGAGACAAGCTTGAAATTCTGTGACAGATTAAGAAAATAAGTAATACAAACAGTACAGCATCCCTGGTAGGCATAGCTCTGTGATGGGGGCAGTGTGGAGCCATCCAAAAATTGCAATATGTATGACTAATTCTAATATTGATTCCTCTTGATACCTTGCTGCTTACTCTCTCTTTTCTCTGTCTTCTTCCTCTTTATTAATATGCAATAGACTGGGCAGGAGGATTGCAAGTTAATACTGATACCAATAATCTTTCTCCCACCAAATCTTCTCTCTTTGAGAATGTATTTAATCTGTGAATGTTTTTTGTTTTTACTTTGAATACAAGCCATTAACAACCATGTATAGAAATTTGCTCATCTATCTTTGCTCTTCTGATCAGCTGCGACCTGTATAAGCTTTTGCTGATAGCACTAAGGAATTTGATCAAACTATGAGCTAATACCAGGAAACACGTATTGAACTGAGAAGAAGAATGTAGATGTCAGAAAAAGAGTCTGTAGTTTTCAGAGTTACACTGCGGAAAGGTAAATTAGCACTGGAGTCATAACTCATTCAAATCATAATTGTACTGTATGGGATGCTTTAATACATTGAAACATGGTGCACACTCTTTGGTTAGCAAAGATTTCATAACAGAGATAGTCAGACTGAGCCTTAGTGCAACCCCAGTGACTGTCTTGGAGTTGCAGCTACATGCTCCAGAATTGAATATGTCCTAATGTGCCTCTAAGAAGCTTGGAATGAACTTCAGTTGTGGGGTTGATGACACGGTTATAGAAGAGTTGGCTGAGGGGATCTCTGGCCTGCTTATTTAATAAATCTTGGAATCCTGGGGAAATTCCAGAAGACTGGAAGAGTGCTAATGCTGTGTCAATATTCAAAAAAGGCAAGTGGGATGACCCAGGTAATTACAGGCTGGTTAGCCTGACATCAGCTCTGGTCAAAATAATGGAAAAACTGATACAGGATTAAATTAATAAAGAATTAACAGCTGGCAATATAATGTCAGTCAACATGATTTTATAGAAAATGGGTCTTGTCAAACAAAAGTGATTTCATTTTTTGATGAGATTACAAACTTGGTTGATAGAGGTAACTACATAGAAGTAATGCAATTAAACTTTTGGAAGGCACTTGACTTAGTACCGTATGACATTCTAATTAAAATATTAGCACAGTACAATATCAATAAAGCACACATTAAATGTATTAAGAACTGGCTAATTGAAGGATCTCAAAAATAGTTGATGGAGAATCACCATCAAATGGAGGTGTTTCTAAGGGGGTTCCACAAGAATTGGTAGTAGACCAGCTCTACACAATATTTTTATTAATGATCTGAAAGTAAATATAAAATCACAGCTGATAAAATTTCCCAGTGGCACAATAGTGGAATGATAAATAATGATGAGGACAGGGCAGTCATACAGAGTGATCAGAATCACTTAATTAGCTGGGCCTATTCCAACAAAATGTGTTTTAATACAGCCAAATGCAAGGAGCAAAAAATGTAGGACATAACTAGAGTGAGGGAGTGGATCCTGGAAAGCAGAGACTCTGAAAAGGATTTAGAATCATAGAGAACAAGTAATTGAACATGAGCCACTAGTGTGATGCTGTGTCCCAAAAAAAAAAAAGCTAATGAGATCCTTGGATGTATAAACAGAGGAATAGTGAGGTGATTTTACTTTTGTATACAGCAATACTGCATCTAATGCTGGTGACCACATTTCCATTAAGAATGTTGAAAAATTGGAGAGGATGCAAAAATGAATTGAAAGCTGGAGAAATGCCGTATGGTGAGAGAATTAAAGAACAAAAGGTGCTTGGTATATCAAAAACAATTAAGAGATGACTTGCAATTTCCCTTTCATCACTGGTTTAGCACCTGCATGATGTGTAAACAGAAGAGGGGTATTTGAAAAAAAGGGTAACCAGTGAGGTGGCAAAGTTTGCAAATGATACAAAATTACTCAAAACCGTTAAATCCAAAGCTCACTGTGAAGAGTTACAAAGGGATCTCACAAAACTGGACAACAAAATGGCAGATGAAATTCAATGTTGATAAATACAAAGTAATGCACATTGGAAAACATAATCCCAACAATACATATACAATTATGGGGTCTAAATTAGCTGTTACCACTCAAGAAAGAGATCTTGGAGTCATTGCGGATAGTTCTCTGAAAATATCTGCTCAATGTGAAGCAGCAGTCAAAAAAGCGAACAGAATGTTAGGTACCATTAGGAAAGGGATAGATAATAAGACAGTAAATACCATAATGCCACTATATAAATCCCTGGTACACCCACACCTTGAATACTGCATTCAGGTCTGTTAGCCTCATCTCAAAAAAAGATATACCATTGGAAAAAGTACAGAGAAGTCCAACAAAACATATTAGGAGATGGAACAGCTTCCATATGAGGAGAGGTTAAAAAGACTGGCAGTTTTCAGCTTGAAAAAGAGATGACTAAGAGGGGATATGATAAAAGTCTATAAAATCATGAATGACCTTTTCTTTCTGTCTACGCTTTTAAAACTCTAATTCAGAACCTCAACATCTCATATCTTCCTGACTGTAATCTTCTCTTCTTTACCCTCCCTAACACTCACGTTGCCCCTTCTAGTCCATTCAAAATGGATTAAGAAGAATCTACTCTGGGCGTGAGTAGAGCTGTCAGTCAATTTTTGCCAGCCCATTTCGCACCAGAGGAGAAGAATGCCACTCTAGTTCAGGAGCATACCTTACCCACGTCGAGACAGCACATTAGCTCAGAACCAATTGGCTGGCACAGGTATGGTGCTAGGAGGAAGACCATGAACTTAGGCAGAGGACATGTTCCTGCAGCAGCTGCTGGAACGAGCAGTCCCAAATGCAGCCTGGACCCAGTGCTGGTTTGGCCCATGGATCAGACTGGGGTACAGCTGCAGCCAGGCTGGAAGGGTGGCCCAAATCCAGCAGAGGAGCTGGCTAGCATAGCAACCACCAGGATGCACAGCTAGAGGTAGAGGGGAGATGCGGATTCATCACTCTTTGCTCACTGGGCACCCAAGCACCAGCAACCACTATAATGAGCAGGAGATAATTTATTGTGGGACTTTTGGCTGGTTGGCCAATTGTACTCTTAATCAAGTTAGGTGGTAGTAGTTCAAATATTTAGATGCTTAGTAAATTGTGGTATTGAGGAGAGGGGGGGAGATATGTAGGAGTCCCATAGATGCCCCTGAATGGTATCTTGTACAACCTGAGATTTTGTCGCTGGCCAGATAAAAGTCTTAGAATTACATCTGAGGGCAGCATTTAATTCTGGGGTTCATGGCTGCCTCCAAAAAGGTTGTGGAAGGGAACCAAGGGGTTTGGGCCTAGTGAGAGGCAAGTGGGATTCTCCCCTCTGAGGCACATGGATTGGAATTAGGGAAATGCACAACAAACTGGGATCCCCCACCACACATCCTACGAACAAAGGAGAGAGAACAAAAAAACATATGCTGTGAAATGTTAGAGTTACAGGGGTGAAAAGGGGGAATTAGGGGGTAGGAGTAGCACTTTCCTAAGAACTCTTACAACTAAACTCCACCCACTTGGGATACCAGAAAGAGGAGATAATACAGATTGGCCAGATCTTAATAATGGCCTTACTCACGAGTGGTGTCTTATTTCCATTGTCTTCAATAGGACTACCCATGGAGTAAGGTACTATTCAACATGAGTAAGAATTATCACAATCTGACCCAATATGATCAACCTTCTCCTTTCTGGTTTGCTTTGGTCGTCTGTAAGCTAATTTAAAATGTCCACAATGCTATCATAATTACAGAGTTAATACCTCACTGACATAAATGTGGGTGGGTAGCTCACCTCTCTGACATTGCATGTTAATTTAAAGCAAACCTGGTGGCTATTAAGAGCCCCAACCATGTAGTAATCCTTACTTGTGTGTGTCAATGGAGTCAGAAGTTACTACTTAATTTAATACCTATGTGAATAATGATTTCCAGGACTGGACTTTCAGGCTTTGTCTTCACTAGGATTAATTCTCAATGAGTCAAGTATCAGAGGGGTAGCCGTGTTAGTCTGGATCTGTAAAAAGCGACAAAGAGTCCTGTGGCACCTTATAGACTAACAGACGTATTGGAGCAAAAGCTTTCGTGGGTGAATACCCACTTCGTCAGATGAAAGCTTATGCTCCAATACGTCTGTTAGTCTATAAGGTGCCACAGGACTCTTTGTCGCTTTCTCAATGAGTGCAATTCTATAGATGGTTGCACCAGAAGAAGCTATAATGTAGAGATGGCTCAGACATTTTTACCACTATCTTATCTATCCAAAGCCACTCAGCAAATCACTGTGATAGCAAGGTCCTTAGGCTTAGAACTCCTTAAATAATATTAATCAAATAAATAATTTGAATAATTTTGCAATACTTTTTGCATGTATTATATGACTTTTTTAAAAGAGTTCATTTATCTATAGAGCTGCACTGATCATTTGACAAATATATTTGTGAGTAATTTATCAGACACATTTAATGTTATTTTTAAGGTTATTCACCCAGCTCTATCTTGCAACTATTCCATACGGAGAAATGGCAGCAATGTAAATAGAAATTTCCCAATTATGGGTGATTAGGGAGCACTGAAAGAATGATTTGCCTAGCAAAAAGGTTTTGAGAGGGCTTAATGAGGTGTAGAATACTGTGGAAGTGTTATTGAAAAGTGCTTGTGTGTGTTCTTTCTGGAGACTACAATAAGATTCTAAATTTAGCTAATCTCTCTAGAGCTCAGTCAGAGCTTTGAGAATATTCTGATTTATCTAAGGCCTGGAAATGATTTCTGCTAGCAATTGTTGATGTATTCCTTTTACTTAGTAAAGGTTGACCTTTTCTGACAAATGAAACCTGAAGACAATGTAATTTTTAAATCCTAGGGCAATTTACTTTAATGTGACAGTATATTACATTAACCACACAATAGAAAATAATGTTCTAACTAACCAAGTGGCCGCAGGATGTAATTGTTTAGGAAATTAAAAATGATCTTCTACAACATAGTCCAGAGTATATTATTTCAAAGGAATCTATTCTGAAAAATTCTGTCTCAGTGGGTTTTGTCCTACAGTGTTTGGGTTGCAGCTAACACAAAAACTAAAACATATTCAGCTGTGTCTTGTCTCTTGTTATAAAGTGAAATATTTACTATAAGAGACAACAGTGAACAGACAATGAAATTATTTTCCTATAATAACTTCCTAGGAACACTTAATTTTTAAGACGACTGTGGGTATGGTGTGCAAATGGATGGTTAAACAGATATGGAAGGCTAGGAGCAACCATTTTAATCAATAAGGCACTTAAAGCATTACCTTTAAAATCTAGTTGACTGAGTAGTTTACATTGTCTCCCATAAAGTTACTGTAAATGTTTTGCAATAAAAGCAACTGTTGAAGAGGAAAAATAAATCACCAAGGCCCATGTCAGGAAGATAAAGAGAGAAAGGTGGCTGGCTGTTCATGAGACACTTCATCAGAAAAAAACAGCTTATATAGATGGACACATCTCATGAATAAGGATGGTTTTTAAAAGGAAATTTTATAGAGAGAAATGATAACCTGGGACTAGGGAGATCTATGTTCGATTTCTGGCTCTGCCACAGACTTCCTTTGTAACCCTGAGTGAGTCCTGTGGCCCAGATCTGCAAAGGGATTTATACATTATAATGCTTAGAATTGCACTGCCTAACTTTTAGGTGCCTAGAAAATCACTGGAACAATAATGTGATCCACAAAGCCTGGGTCAGGTGCCTACATTCCCTATACAATTAATGGGGAGATATAGAAGCCTACAAATTAGATCTACAAAAGCTAGTCAATTCAAAGTCAGGGATAGCATTATATATATATATATATATATATATATATATTCCTTTGGAAGAAGCTGAGAAATCCTTCCACATAACACAACTTTCTGTAGAAGTTCACAATTTTATACTTTTTAGCATTCCCGGAATGTGACTTTTAAACTATCTTTGATTCTCAGACAACTTTTGCAGCCCCTGAGGACGGAGCAGAGGCTGCCAATGGCATGAAAACTATACTAATGCTTTCAAAAATTTAAAATGCTGAGATTGTCTAAAGGGATGGGGGTGAGGGATGGGGGCAGGACTTAGTCCCTTCCAAGGATATATTACTAGCTTACTATTTCTTCTTTAAAGGCTTGCCAACATTTGGAGAATATAGCCATTGTCAAGGTGCCAGAATGGAAAAGAGACGTGACTTTCCAGTCCTGTGGAGGAGATCCAGCAATCTATGCCACAGAGATGACTCAGCTAATGATCATCCCTGTACATATTGCTGAATTACTCCTGGGGGAATTCTGCACCAGTATGCACACGCAGAGTTCGTGTCCTCAAGATTTTTTTTCTCCACAGAATAGATTCTGCTGAAAAAGTGCTGCAATTATATCTTTTGCCCACCAAGGGCTTCTGTGGCACCAGAAGAGAGGGAAGTGGGCAGAGAAGCTGTGTTCCTCATAGTGGGGCCAGGTGAGGAGGCATGGGAGGGACAGAGCAGGGCACATGGGGCTACTGGGGTCACAGACTGGGGCTCAGAAGGGCTAGTGGGGGAGGGAACAGACTGGGGCATGAGCTCAGGAGCTAATGGGGTGACAGCATTGAGTCAGGGCCTAAATCAGAGGGAGGCTGCAGGGTCACATGGGGATGGGGGATGGGGGTTGCAGTGACACATGGGGATCAGTGGGGAGGTTCAGGGACACATGGAGTAGGGCGTAATGGGGGTGTAGGGCCACATGGGGATGGGGGGTGGGAGGGTGCAGAGACACACAGGGACAGAGACAGATGTGATTGATTGAATGAGAGAAGCTAGGGGTCAGCCAGGGTCTGCTTGGGGAGGCTTTCCAACTCCCTAACAATCCCTCTCTCACTCTACCCCCCTCCCCCCAGTTCTATACTTCTCCAACCCACACCCAACAACCCTCCAGGTTCACTCCCAGGCTCCTTCCCAGCAATTACTTCCCTCTCCCAAGCCTTTGCACTGCTTCTCAGGGGTGAGGGAAATAGATTCCTTACTAGGCTACAACACAGAAACTTATCTATGAAAAAAAACATTTCCCAAATCTTTTTTTTTTGTCTGTATTGTTACAAAGTCCCACAGTGACTGTTTGAGTCTTTAGCCTTCCTGTACAGGATCCTCAGATTCTTGATATATTCCCAGCACTGGGCTCAATGCCTGCCTGCCCCAGCCTCTGTGAAATTTCCCAGTACAAGGGAATGTTCATGTCGTTCTGGGTGAAATCATGGAGGATGGTGTACTCTGATCACACATAGATCAGGTGTGGCTGGCAGGCCACGTGGCTGCTCAGAACTGCATCCATTATCACCTGTACAGCTTTGTAAATAGTGTAGCAGAAAGCTCTTCCAACGTGGTCAGTGCAGCATGCTACTACCAGTGAAAACAACGGGAAAGGACCTCTATAGATTGTGTAAGGATTAGGAAGAAAAGGGTTCAATGCATTGTGAGAATGAGGATGGAAGACTATTCAAATTAAGACCTGGAACATGCTCTTTACCCCATCCACACTCAAACTGGCACGGGTACAGGGCCATGCCAAAGGCTGAGGCATGTACATAAGCACACCCCTCAGGAATGCTAGCTTACTTGCCCTCCACTTGCCTTCAGACATGTGCTACTGGGATTTAGTTGTGGGCAATAGAGACATTATGGGACAACCATGCACATGGACCTGTGTACAGTCACTAGTGGAGATGTACTTTAAGAATTAGAAATGAGCCCCACCATCAAACTTCTGATTTAAAACGGTATCACATACATTCCTTCCCCTTAAAATGTGTCTGTGTTCAGATCCAGGTGGTGGTGCACACTTATCCCTACTAAAAACTAAATAAAAATTATCTGAACGTTTTCAGATTTGACATAAAATTCTTGTTCAGTTTTGGATCAAGCTTTGAGTCAGGTCTTATTTATTTGAGCTAGTTCTCCCAATTATTATTAATCAAAATCTACAGCCTCACAACTTTTTATAAATATTTACAAGTTCATTGAGTTTTTCTCTCTCCATCATCCAAAAAAAGTTGGAATTCCATGGTCTGAATGAAAACAGTTCCTTTCCCTGTTCAGTTTCCTGCTTCAATTAAGCAGACTGATTTAATAATCTTAACACAGGAAACCTTGGGTTCATCTAAATCCCTCAGAAATCGGAGCCCTGGGTTTATATACCTAAGAAACTGAAAAATTAAAAATCCACCCAAAATGGCAGTGAGAGAAAAAACAGGGAAAGCTGTAACACCTGTCAACTCCAATGGCAACTCTGTTTCTTTCCCCTCTAAGTGAAACTGACAGGGATTTTGATCTGAAAAGTGTAACACTGTGAGATGGACTGAAATGCATAGTAGTGCTGAAGAGATTCAAGCATTGTGAACACTTCTTTTCGACATTATACTACAAAGAGATTATAATTGAATTAGTCTGAGGCTTGAGGGATGTTGACGTTTTCAGCAGGAGAATTTGTCTCTTAAAAGTGCAGTATCTCATATGACCTTTCAACTTTGCAGACCTGAAATAATACTTTGTTGCTGGGAATATCTCTCATATTTCAGGTGCACTGTTTGAAATATGTTGGGATTGGCAGAACTCTGCAGATAAGCATAAGCTACTGATATAGACGTGTTCCTGTTCTGTTTCTCTGTGCATTCTTTTCTATACTCTCTTTTTAAAGTGAGTTCACTGTTAGCGAAAAATGCCAGATTGACAGCTCTAGAGAGAGAAGCCCTCTTTATTCACCTAACAAATAGCAGCAAAGCAGCCTTCCTTCACATAACATTGCCCGAGGATGTGCTTAACAAGGAGAGACTAGTTTTAGGAGTGAGATGTTAGCTAAGGCCACGTCTACACTACAGCTTCTACAGTGGCACAGCTATGGCATGGCAGCTGTGTCACTGATGCACCAGTATGTAGATGCTTACTACATTGATGCAAGATGTTTTTTCAATCAATGTAGTTAATCCACTCACTTCTTCAAGAGGTTGACGGAGTCATTCTCCAATTCTCCTATACTGGGGGTTGTGTCAACCTAACCCTGGTATTCAGGTTGATCTATTTTTGAAGTGTACACGAGGCTTCAGTTTTACTCAGTCCTTAGCCTGTTTGCAAAGGCTGCCAACAGCAGTGTCAACTGATGTGACTATCAGTTGCTTATGTGACTGAAACAATGATTCATTGGGACCTGGACCGAGACAACCAAAATCATTTTTCATAAGCCCTCAATAACTGTTTGATGGTCTTAATGACTTTCAGTCATATTGGCTTGAGCCAAATTCAAAATGGTGACTTCCAGATAAAAATCTTTGGATGGCTTAATTTAAACCGTGAGTTTAAAAAATGTAACTAGTCCATTTTAAGGACTAAACTCCTGATCTAAAATTATTAGCAACAGTAAGAAGAAAAGAAATACTATTATCTGCACATATTGAATACCTTTCCTCTGAGAAACTTAAGTTCCCTTAAAGAGGTTGGTATTAATTATTATCATAGTTCTATTTGTATAATGCTGTAAGTGTGCATGGAATTCCATAGATAAATACATATTACAGGATGCTGCCCTAAAAAAAAAAAAAAAAAAAAAAAAAAAAAAAAAAAAAATAATGGAGATATCCCATCTCCTAGAACTGGAAGGGACCTTGAAAGGTCATCAAGTCCAGCCCCCTGCCTTCACTAGCAGGACCAAGTACTGATTTTGCCCCAAATTCCCAAGTGGCCCCCTCAAGGATTGAACTCACAACCCTGGGTTTAGCAGGCCAATGCTCAAACCACTGAGCTATCCCTCCCCCTAAGGAACTTAGAATATTAATTAGCCTCAACATAGCAAGGCATGACAAAAAGTGAAGAGTGGGTGAAAGGGAGGTGTGGGAGAATAAAGATTATACCAGTGTAATATATGAGATAAGTTTATTGTGATGCATGCATCCTTTTACTTCATTTTTGGATCAATTAGCCCCCATTTTACATTTGGGGAAAGTGAGGCTGAAACAAGTTGAGTTGCCAAGGCAACCAAGTAGCACAGTTGGGAATAGAATCCCAGTCTATTGCCTCCCAGCTCTATGTTTTAACTACTACACCAAACTATTCTCTGCAGGGTTTGGAAAAGTAGAACAAATAGTGTCTGAAAACTTGATAATGTAAATTGTTTGTTGCTACTCTCTACTTTGAAAAAGGCTTAAATAGAATTTCACTCAAAACTATTCATATCTTGATGGATAAGTTTCAGCCAAACCTGATTTGAAATGGCAGTTTAAAAAACGTGATAAAGGGGGTTTATGATGGAAATGCTAATAGAATGTGAACAGCGGTGTTGCTATCCGGTGCCACTGTGTTATATTATAGAAACTGTCAAGTCTGATACGGAATTGCCTTCCTTCCAAACTCCCACAGTAAATTTCTTACCCAACTATTGAATTTCTCATAATATTTGCTAGGCATCTCCCCGGGCACATTGTGGAAACTGTAATTAAGCTAGGCGGAAGGCATTCTTTGTATCTGATTAATCATACCAATCAAGGAGAGGTTCCACCAGTTCCTTTTTCCTATTGCAAGGTAATTTGGACAGTGATTCCAAATTAAGGACCACATTTTCCTCTGATTGCTACAATGAAGCCACAGTGAAGCGGTGTATAGTCTATATTCTCCAGTAAGATAACCAGAGCTTCTATCTATAATGTGCCTGGCAGGACTGACCCTAGAGTTTGCAGGACCTTTCATCTCCGTTCCCTAAGATTTCCTCTCCTATGACAACCTATCTGTATCATCTTTCACAAATCATGGCAAACATCTTTTCAACGCTTCACGAGGCTCAGTGGCAACTACTGACCCACTGTCATAACTATAAAGGGAAGGGTAACAGCTGTCCTGTGTACAGTACTATAAAATCCCTCCTGGCCAGAGACTCCAAAATCCTTTTCCCTGTAAAGGGTTAAGAAGCTCAGGTAACCTGGCTGGCATCTGACCTAAAGGACCAATAAGGGAACAAGATACTTTCAAATCTTGGGGAGGGAAGGCTTTTGTTTGTGTTCTTTGTTTGGGAGTGTGTTCGTTCTCGGGACTGAGAGGGACCAGACATCAATCCAGGTTCTCCACATCTTTCTAAACAAGTCTCTCCTATTTCAAACTTGTAAGTAAATAGCCAGGCAAGGCGTGTTAGTTTTCCTTTGTTTTCTCAACTTGTAAATGTACCTTTTACTAGAGTGTTTATCTTTGTTTGCTGTACTTTGAACCTAAGACTAGAGGGGAGTCCTCTAAGCTCTTTAAGTTTGATTACCCTATAAGGTTAATTTCCATACTGATTTTACAGAGATGATTTTTACCTTTTTTTCTTTAATTAAAAGCTTTCTTTTTAGAACCTGATTGATTTTTCCTTGTTTTAAGATCCAAGGGGGTTGGATCTGTATTCACCAGGAGTTGGTTGAAGGAAGGAGGGGGGATGGTTAATTTCTCCTTGTTTTAGATCCCAGGGGGGTTGGAACTGTATTCACCAGGAGTTGGTGGGAGGAAGGAGGGGGAATGGTTAATTTCTCCTTGTTTTAGATCCCAGGGGGGTTGGAACTGTATTCACCAGGAGTTGGTGGGAGGAAGGAGGGGGAATGGTTAATTTCTCCTTGTTTTAGATCCCAGGGGGGTTGGAACTGTATTCACCAGGAGTTGGTGGGAGGAAGGAGGGGAATGGTTAATTTCTCCTTGTTTTAAGATCCAAGGGGTTTGGATCTGTATTCACCAGGGAATTGGTGAAGGTCTCTCAAGGCTACCCAGGGATGGAAATTAGCCTTGGGATGGTGGCAGCGGACCAGATCTAAGCTGGTAGTTAAGCTTAGAAGTTTTCATGCAGGCCCCTACATTTGTACCCTAAAGTTCAAAGTGGGGATACAGCCTTGACACCCACCCATACTGAAAACATTTGAAAATGACTAAGGAAAAAGCTGCCCAAGGAAATATGTGTATGAACTTGAAACTGGAGATGAGAGTGTGAGGATGTGTGTACTCTTTGTAGCAAAAAAAAAAAAAAAAAAACAGGCAGGAGAGGAAATGGGAAAAGTTCCAGGCAGAAGCTCTACAGTGAAGCAGAGAGAATGTTAGATAATATTGTTATCTTTATTCTAATAAAGTTCCTTGTTCACTTTTAGAAGAAAGTGACTCTTTCCCATTGTTGTGCAACAGAGAGAACTGGCTGAGAGAGCAACTGAATTGAAACTGAGATGAGAGAACAATTACATTTGAAAGAGTGCTGTTATTAGTGCTGCTGTGGTGGCAAATAATGTGGCTATGTCTAGGGTTCCTGTCCTGTCAGGTCCTAAACTACCAGAGAGGTCACATGGGGCTAAGGCTGCAATTGGTGCCTGATGGTAATAGTATTATTTCCTTTTCCTTCCAGCTAAATTTTAAACCCCGATATTTCTCCATATCTTTGTAAACAAGAAAATCAGTAGCATGATATGGGATGGAGGGAAGTTGGAGAGGTACGGTATGGCATGGGAATGTCTGATCATAAAATAATTTTGGAGACTGGCAATATAAAATGATGGCAAATATACACCTTAAACAGCTGCTGAGACTACCAGCTTGTGCCTTTGTAACCTAATACTCTTCTTTTTAATAGATCAATTCAGAAAAGATTGCACACTTTTTATTAATGGTACTAAGTGACACACTCTGTACTGTGCCACTGGGAGTCTTTATTTTGGCATTTGTAAATGTCTACCTGAATGACACCCATCATTCCTGAGGGAACGTATTTATGTGAACCACCTTTCTAGCTGTAGCATCCTGTAGGATCCTTCAGGGGGAAAGGTACTGTGTGCATGTAAAATATTTTCTGAGATTCAAAATAAGAGCATGAGACAATAAATAAGGGAAGAAAATGTTGTAAATATAAGTTACAGAGTAAATGGAATTGTAGAAGCCAATGTATAGAGCATTTATATATATTGCACTGCAGGATATCACATGGTAAATAAAATGTTGTTTTATGTAGTATCAGGAATAATTATGTCTACACAAAATGTGTTGCTGCCATTTAAGGAAAGTGTGAACTGAACGAATACATTGATCTGCTGTACTGAATACTCCTAGCATATTGGATAAAGTCAGATTTTTAATAATATTACACCATCTGGAATCATATGATCAACTCCTCCGTATTTTAAATGTTAAAATAAAATTAATAAGTGAAATTTGAAACTGAAGTGGTACACATCAACACAAAGATGCCTGTTGCTAGGCATCACTTAGTCCCACGTGACAGTTTTGATGCCAACATAAAGAAAGGTGGTTAGACTTCTCCACCTTGAAAACACTTCATCAGGAAGCATAGCAGATGCTACAAAGGAACCAGGTTAGATCTATCATCCTTGCAGATCCAACTGGAGTGCAAGAAGCTAGTCAGGAAAATGGAGAGCTTCTACCATTCCCACCATATTTGTATCCCTGTCTGGAAAGTTTGTCCTATTCCCAGAAGGATTAGGTGAAAAGTGGAGTTAAATATGTGTGGGTAATAAGGAACATTTTCCTGGCCAGAGTCTGTACTGATTTCTTTCTTCTTCTTCTTCTTCTTCTATTTTTTTTTTTTTTTGGATGGGGGAGATGAACCAGTAAGATCTGGGTCAGAGACTGGGATGTAGATATGCTTCTCAATTTTGTACCTGCAACATGTATCAGAGCTGCATACTGCTGTGGTATAGGTTAGTACATTCTATAATCTAAGACAGCACAAATACACTATGCAATACATTTTCCTATACTCTTGTATTATTCTTTCTTATACTTATAGAGTTCAAGGCTAGAAGGGATCATTGGATCATCCAGTCTAACATCCTATATATTAAAGGCCATTACCCTAAGTGAGCCCAATAACTTGTGTTTGACTTAAGCATATCTTTCAGAAAAGCATCCAGTCTTGATGTGAAGAACATCAAGAGATGGAAAATCCACCACTTCCATTTCTAGCTTGTTGACTTAGTAGTGGCTAATCACTTAAAAAATTGTGCCTGGTTTCTAATTTGAATTTGTCTGGCCTGAGTTTTCAACTACTGATTCTTGTACTGCCTTTGTCCACTAGATTAAAGAGCCCTTTAGTAATGGTATTTTCTCTCAATACTTAGATACTATAGTCAGGTCATCTCTCAATCTTCTTTTTGAATAAGCTAAAGAAACTGAACTCTTTAAATATCTCAGGGTCAATGATTTTCTCCAGGTCTCAAATAATTTTTGTGGCTGTTTTCTGCTCTCTCTCAAATTTTTTAAAGTCCTTTTAAAAATGTGGACACCAGAACTGGACACAGTACTCCAGTATCAGTCTCATCAATGCCATATACAGAGGTAAAATCACCTCCCTACTCCTACTCACTATACCCCTATTAATACATTCCAGGATTTTTTCCCCCCCATAACAACACACTAGGAGTTTGTTCAGTTGCTTGACCTCTAAATCCTTTTCTCTGTCACTGCTCTCCAGGATACAGACCCCCATTCAGTAGGTATGGCCTGCATTCCTTGTTCCTTGTATCACTTTGTATTTGGGCTATATTAAAATGCTTTTTATTTGAATGGGCCCAGCTTACCAAGTGATCCAGATTGCTCCACATGACTGTTCTGTCCTCATAATTCTTTAACACTCTGTGTCATCGACACATTTTATCAGCAAATTTATATTGCAGTAGTCCTAAAACACACCAAGTACTGGGCCCATTGTGCTAGGTTTGTATAAATTAATGGTAAATGACAGACAAGGAGCTTACAATGTAAAATATGCCATCAGCTAAGTCTATAAATCTAAGCTCACATTTAGTTAGAAATAGTGTAATATACCATTTCCCGCTTGTCTGAAGGGAAGGGCAAGAGAGAGGGAGGGGGAAAAATGTCACCAAATATGTTTGAAATCAAGTATACAAGATTTCCTATAGCATAATGTTTTGAAAAGGACCCACCACAAAAATCTTTAAAGAGACATTTCGACTTGAGAGAAGGGAACAGCATGGACTTCAATCAATATATATATGATGGTTTTGTGCAGCAGGAGTACAGTTCTTAAATTCTTGACCAGACAAAGCAGCTGCAGAGGAGAGTCCAGCTGTTTTTTCATAATCCCAGCATTTTAAGAGTTTAAGCAGCAAATGCCAGAAGCTGCTGCTGTTAAAAAATATACGGTACATACAAATAAATTGGATTGGGGCACTGTGACGATCCCTTTGAAAATGAGTTTGGGGAACTAATGATAATCAGGCTTTATTTCCATCACTAACGACGTCAAAAGAACACATCCATTATCAAACCAGGCTGAAGCATTATTTGATGGAAGAAATCTAATGAAGATGTAACGGAACTTTCCTATTAAATCAATAGCACAGAGTAATAGACAGATGTCCTAATTACACTTCATCATACCTAGCGGCAATATTAGCTAAGTTTAAAAGGACACTGCTGAGGTATTTTTCATGATTTTCAAAATCAGTTTTCTCTGCAATTGGAGGATTAGTACTCACTCAGATCAGCCATCTTAGCTACAGCAACAGAAAGGTCAATCTGTGCTTGACTTTTATTTAAGAGGCCGGAGATAGTTTTATAGCAGAACTTCACAACAGCAGCTCTTTTCAACAAGTTGCAGTATTGTTAAGGAAACAGCCTGTGTTTTGGAATCAAGTTTCCCTTATCTTTCACTGTGGTCACTGTTAATAGGAAAGACTCAGTGGTGGGACTGGGTTAAAAATCATTCATGTTTCACTAATTAACTCCCAATGTCTTTTCAGCAGAAGCATAAACTCTATTTTTAGAATAAATGGCCACATGGAAAACACAAATGCATATATATCCTTGATGGTAAGGTTTATTCCGACAGTAACACCAGGTCCAAATGTCAGGATTCTGTAATGGAAACTGTGCAGCCTGTGATATAATTGAGGAAGAATAATCACGGAATCACATTACATTTTCCATGTAGATTCTGAGTAATTTCAAGGGTAACCTCATGTAGAGCACATTGCAATAATCTAACCTGGAAGTTACAAAGGCAGGGAACAGTGTAGTGGAATAGTCACCGCCTCTTAAACAACTGTAAGTGAAACAGGCACTAAGAGCCAGATCCGCAGGAGGTGTAAACAGGGCCAGATTAACACAGGGGCTTTAGGGGCTGCAGCTCAGGGCCCCGGGCTAAGGTGGACCCTGGTGCAGCAGGGCTCAGGCAGGCTGCCTGTATGCCATGGCCCTACACCACTCCCAGAAGCGGCTGGCTGCTGGCACGTTTCTGTGGCCCCAGGAGGGAGAGCGGGGCAAGCAGCTCCGTGCTCTGCTCCTGCCCCCAGCACTGTCCCCGCAGCTCCCATTGGCCAGTTCCCAGCTAATGGGAGCAATGGGCACGGTGCTTGTTGGCAGGGGCAGTGCATGGAGACATGCTGTTCTGCTTCCCCCAGAGGTGCACAGAGACATGCCGGCAGCCAGCTGCTTCCGGGAGTGACGTGGGGCCACGGCATGCAGGCAGGCAGCCTGCTTGGGCCCTGCTGCACTGCCAGCCGGGAGCCACCTGTGGTAGCCTGCACCTCACACCCCTTTCTGTACCCCAACCCCCTGCCCCAGGTCAGAATCCCCTCCTGCACCCCAACCCCAGGTCAGAATCCCCTCCTGCACCAAACTCCCTCCCAGAGCCTGCACCCCTCACCCTCTCCTGCACCCCAACACCCTGCCCCAGCCTGGATCCCCCCTGTACCTAAACTCCCTCCCAGAAAGAAACTAATATAACAGCTGTTCCAAGGTAAGAAGTAGGCTATTTTGAATTAATTTAACTATATTCTACATGTTTTAAGACTGAAATGTAACCACTGAAAGGCACGTTTAGTATAGCGTTAATAGTCTCGATGCCATAATTGTGATCATTTTGTTTTAAATTAGGAAAAAGACTTGTATACAGGGCCCCACAAAAAAAATAGCCCTGGGCCCACAGGTGAATTAATCTGGCCCTGGGTGTAAATGAGCACAATCTATTGATTTCCATACACGCATCTTACAACTTGCAATGCGCTTGTCTTCCTGATTTTTCAGGATGCAACAGTAGCACATACGGCCAAATCCTCGGGTGGTGTAAATTAATACAGCTCTAATGACCCCAGCCTAACCTCACCCTTTCTATGTAATCTAGACAAATCTTTGTGTATGGCAGGAAGAGGAGAGTACCATGAGCCTCACTTACCTGGTCATGCAGTTACACCCTTCCTGATAGTCTAAGTACTAGAGGTTCCTCCTTGTTGCCCCCCCTTCATCATGAGAGGGTTGAGAGGGACTCCCTAGTGCCACCTCTGCTGCTGTCAAGGGAGGTGAGGACCCTGCTGCCACTCCTTTGGGAACTGAGGGGGCCTCATGCCATGCCCTTCCTCTTTGGGAGGAAAATGTTTTGTCATTGTAAGGAGTGGGGCTACCACGGAGGTGGCTTGTTGTGCTTAAAAGCTTGGATTACCTCAGTCTGGCCCTGGTTTTTATTGTCTATGAGGGACAAAATTCTCTCCAGCTGACAGATTGTTAGAAGATACCCTGTAAACGCTGCTACCTCACTGACCAAAACCAGATGAAATACCAGCAGAGAAGACTGTATTTATAATCTGATTGGATATCACCTAACTGAGCTGGTCCTATCAGTTCAGATCTAAATGTGGTGATCCACAGCTAGGTTTCAATTCTACTTTCACTTGCATCTGTTCAATTCTAGTCAGACACTGTTCTTTCACTGAGGCTGTTCTTTTAAAGTATGTGAGATATTGGTTTGGGGGTTCTTGTTTTTAACCCTATTGTACAATGAGCAGTGTTTATGTTTTTGTTTTGGGGGGGAAAAGTGTGCTTTAGCCCACCATTTACGGTATAATGCAACTGAAATAATCTTTTGGGGGCACTGAATGCATGTACTTATCCCAACTTAATGTTTTATTCCACTTGTTCAGCCATCTAGCAGTAAAGATTCAGTAGACGTAATTGTTTTGCCAACTGTTTGTTAAAAAATAAATTTGCTTGAGTTTTTAAACAATCAGAATCTTTACTTTGAACAAGTCAAGTGGAATGCAATGTGAAACTGCAGGTAGGATTTAGGCAGGCAAAATGCAATTGCCCAAAACTTAAATTATTATTTGAATTGCAGTAATGCCTCAGACTTCAGTCACAGGCCAGGACCACACTGTACAGACAGAATAACTAGAGATGGTCACTTCCCCAAAGAACATACAATCTAAGACAGTGAGGTTCTTACCCATGAAAGCTTATGGTCCCAATACTTCTGTTAGTCTCAAAGGTGCCACAGGACCCTCTGTTGCTAATCTAAGACAGATTCACACAGACAGGCAGATACAGACAGATGGGAGAACATAAGGAAACAGTATTCATCAGCCTGGTAGGCAGTGGGCTCAACACACCAGGGGCTAGATCCACAAAGGGACTTAAGTGATTAATTGCCCCTATAGGCACCGGAATCAAATATTTAGACACCACTGAGAGCCTCAGAACCCCTACACAGCTGCTGCCTAAATTTCTATCAGTGGGCATGTGTAAGGTAATCAAAGCCCCAGCAGGATTCTCAAACGAGGCATAGGGTGTGGTCCAGAATACCCCGTAGCCAGGACAATCACCTGGATGTTGGAGATCTGTTTTCAGACTCCCACTCTGTCTGATTTGGAGCAATGACTTGAATCCAGGTCTCCCACAGCCTAGAAGAGTGCCCTAAACACAGGCTATTGGGTATTTAGGGGGTTAGCTCTTTCTCAATCTCTCCAATTGAAGATGTGCCACTTTGCATGAAATAATTAAATATTTCTTGGGCCAGAGAGCAAAAGCGAGAGAGTAAGTCTGTAGTCAGTAAAGGCATTCATCGGGGGTGTGGGAGACCTAAATGCAAGAGACCCCAATCCACTGAAGATTAAATTATTTATACACATAACAGCTTTAACAAGAGAGCGCCACACCCAGAAGCCTGGTGGTTAGGGCGCTCCTTGGGGACATGGGAACCCCAAGTTCAAATCCTTGCCCCAAATCAGGCAGTGTGGGGAGTTGAAAACAAGCCCCTCAGGGAAGAGCCCTAACCTCTGGGCTATTAGCTGTACTAGACTGGTTTTCTCTCCTTTGTGGAAAAAGGGCTCACCTAGTTTAGATACTTAACTCCAGGAGATGGTTCGCAGCTGTGAATCCTCAGTGACAGCAGGTGCTCAACTCCCTTTGAGGGGCGGGTCTCAAGCCCCATGTCTCTCTATGGCATTTCCTATTCAGAAGGAGGTGGCTTTTTTCTGGCTTCCATGGATCTCATACTTAGGCACCAACATCTCCCTATTGTATGGGGAGCCTAGACACCTAACTCAGATCTGTGAATTCCACTGGCCAGCAGCATGCCTTCAAATTAGGTGTTGCATCACCTAAATCCCTTTGTGAATTTAGCCCCAGCTGCATGACTGTTGTGTTTTTTTTTTTTTTTTTTTTAAACAGAAGTGGTTAGGATTTCAGCATTATGTTTCATCTGAAAAGACAATACTTCCATCCGCACAGAGTAGCCCAACACCACAGTGGTGAATTGTTTCAATATTAATTCAGAGGAAAGAGTGCCACCTGCTGAATAACCAAGACCACTTTCTGCACCGTCTGGATTTCCTTGGAAAACTCCCACCCATACTGAGCTTCTGAAGACTTAGGAAAAAGGAGGAAACACATATAGGTGGCAATCCTTTTCTGCCCTATACTTGCTAACGCTCTATAAATGCACCAGAAGAATGGCATCAGTGAATTGTTGTACCAGAAATCATGTTAGCTATTGTCATGGAATATTTTTTCTGGCTGGGCTAGGCAGCATTCAGTTACCCCAGCATTGGTACCAATAGGCCAATTGCCACTGCCACTAAGGACTAGACTATTTCTTATGGGAGTTTAGCATCAAGATCAGCCACTTCCACCAAGAGGGCTATCCATGCCCATGCTGGTTTTCCTTCTGCAAATTTGTTTTTGCCTAATTAATTACCTCATGCATGATGGGAACAATATTTTCCCTTGTTGAATTATGTGTAAAATCTATGCAATGAATTGTACAGTGCTCAAAAAGGTTGAGCATGTAGAACAATTGTTTTATGTAGGTGAGTAATGCCTGTCTTATCTCTGTATCAGGATTTTACTTTAAAAAATTTGTTCAGGTTCCTTTGTATTTTTTGTGCTACCTGCTGTAAGAGTTAAACACTGACTTTCTCTGTGATTTAAGCTGTGAACAGAAGAGCCAGAATAAAGGAAATAGTGAGGGAGACCGACTGAGCCAACTTTCTGTCAGTCTTTCATGCTGATTATAAGTCTCACACTGCGCAGTTACCCCTTGGAGTATTTTACAAAAGATTTAAAATTCTGTTGAAAAGGTAAATGGAATTAATTTAAAAAAAAATGAAAGAATTTTCTGACAGGCTTTGTTCTAATGAAATAAGGAATTATTTTTGTATCATTTACATTCATTGGGCACAGTAAAGCTTGCTGACAATCTGAGTGGCTTTATAAAGTAGCACTGTATGTGGGAGATGGCTTAGCCTGTTCTACAATTTTGTTGTTTTAGAATTATTTTTTCCTCTTAATGTGACTGATTTTAATATGTTGTGAAAAACAGATTTTTCCCCCCTTGCCACAAAACATTTTTTGTGCACCCTCCTATTCAGGAAACACTGGATTGTAAGCATTTCTCACTTTGCTATCTGATAACATTTAAGATTAGCTAAAAAAGGTTGCTACAAAGTGTGTTAATATTATTTTAATCTCTGGCTCCTTTTAATCTTACACACATCAGAAGTAGCATGGTTTTTCTTGAAGAATAAAGCATTCAAGTTTTCTTCCATATTGTTAATTAAACTGGGCAGTTTTATAAATCAGATTAATCTCCTCTTTAAATATTCACTGTTAAATTATACCACCATACAGTCTAAATTGGTCATGTGTTATTCAATGAATAACTAATTCAAATTGGCTCTGTGCATATGACTGTCTATTTAAAAAAAAATAACTTCCATTTTATTTATGCAGGAACATACTGTATTTATACCACCACAGTTAGGGCCATATTGTACCATTATTTAACTGATTTCAATGAAGACTTCTGCTTAAAAAAATGATAGCATGAGAGACCCTTAGTACATTTTTGAAAAGCATTAAATAATATTTCTCTGTGGGTGACTCTATTGAAGCAAGTAACATCCCTCATTGTGACACCAGAGTCATTCAAATTTAGAGAACTGGAGTTACAGATCTTAGGGTAACATTTTCAGATGTGCCTAAATCCCATTTCCATTGAGACTACAGTGTCTGAGGGCTAAATCCAAAAGGATAGTGAGGTGCCTCACTGCCTCTTTACGTGCCCAAGTCCGCCATTTAGATACCACTGACGTTCCCAAAACTACTGCTCAGCTGCTGCCTAACCCTGTAGGCATTTAAATCCACATAAGCACCTAAGTTTCTGCCGGTGGCTATGTGCAAAGTCATCCAAACCCTGACACTGCCCCATAACTAATGAGCTGTTTAGAGCACTTGCTCATGCCTGGCCAGGAGTCTCAAACTAGGCCACACAAGAGATGGGGGGATGCACCCCCTGGATCCTTGCACCCCCAGAAGTATGTAAGAGACACCTACATGTGCACATGCTCTGCCCACACTAGGACCCAGATGGTGCCTTCTCCCTTCATGTGGCTTTGGCAAAAAACTGCAGAGGAGCCAGCCAGAAACTCCAGCTGGGAGGGACAGAAGCGGCCAAAGCACAGACCTGCAGGCATCCAGAGACTATTCTGCAGCTTTGACTGGACTTTCTCTGCCTTGTGCTGAGTGATTGTTCCTGCCAAACCTCTCCTCCTCCTGCAGTGTTGCTTCACCCCACACCTGCAGGGCCAGATATACACCTTATGCACCCCTAGGCACAGCATCTTCTACACCCCCCGCCTACACCTGACCTTCATGTTTTCCATAAAAAATGAAACTTTTAACCCACTTTTAATTTTTAGGCATCCCTAGGCACATGCCAACTGTGCCTATTGGAAATCTGGCCTTGCATATCTGCGCCTCTTACCCCTTGACCTGTTCTCCCAGCCCATTCCCTTCCCATTTAGCTGATCCCCTAAATGGCCTCCCCACCCTGTGAAAAAATCCTGTGGCACTAACATGCCACTTGCTGCCATCACATTGTTGACTCTGCTTGTGTGTTCTACCCCTCCCCCCACTTGAGTCTGTCTTGTCTGTGTAACCCCAAGGCGCTCCCCTGGCCTCCTCGGGCTCTGCGCTCTGGTAGCTTGGGCGGGAAGCCAAGGGCAAACTAAGCCTATACTAGGCAAATCAGTAGGCAAGAGGAAAGACACCATATCGAGTGCCAGGGGCCCTGTCGGCGCAGAGGCCAGAAAGCAGGGGGTTTGCTCAGTGTTTGAAAGAAAGGAGGTGGCAGAGTCAAATGGCTGACAAGTAAAGCTTGGGAAGAAGAGCTAGTCTGACCAATAGGAAGTGAAATGCCTGCACCTGGGCACTCTGGGGAGGGGAGAAGCCAGTGTGGTTTGAGTAGTGTGGAGCCAGCCACAGAGCTGGACTGACTCAGAGAGCTGGTTAGTCCCAAGACTGCACCCAGGTCCCCCCCTGAGAAATGGCTTCTGGGGATCTGGAAGCAAGGATTTGAAACCAGGCAAAATGCCCTAACCACTGGGCTCTTGGCAATGCGGGGATCTCTTTCCCTCTGTTTTCTTTTTGCAAGAAAGGGCTGACTTGCCTTAGATGGCTAACTGCAGGAGAGGGCTCACAGCTGAGAATCCCAAGTGGAGATAGGCACTTTCCTCTACCTGTCAGTCAGGTGCTTAAGGCCCAGATCAATGGGAGTTAGGCACCTAAGTACCTTTGTGGATCTAGCCTCTAAGCCCTGCCCTTTCCTCTGCATTTTGCTTCTGGATAGCTTAGGTGGCTCCCTGATCAACTTGCTGGCTTCTGGGAATCTCTTTGTTAGGCACCTAACTCTTGCCATATAATGCATGGGGTATCCAGGCACCTCAATCAGGGCTGTGAATTCAAACAGGCAGCAGGGCATCTAGGAGTTAGGCATTGCAACTAAGTCTCCTATGTGAATCATGTCCTATATCCCTTCACATCTTTCCTCACACTCCTCCTATCTGGTGCATTTTTAAAAATTTTATTGGACCTTTTTTATTTTATTATTTTTATGAGTCAGTTGCTTTGAGGAGCCTTCCTAGATTTAGGGCTATAACATTTTTTACATTAAGAGAGAGAATAGTCTAAAAACATTTGCAATATAAGTTTGAATAATGACACTGCATATTCTGACTTGGTGTATCCCTATTTGAGAATAGTTGTAAATGGGAAGTAATAAAAATAAATTGTAAAAAAATAAACCCTGTAAGAATAATTTTTCACTTGGAGAATTTTGTTCATTTACTTTCTCCAAGCCTGTTGAAGGTTCAATTGAGCCATAATCTTATTTTTTATCAATATGAGGCATTATGAAGATCCATATGGAGGGACAGGGCTTGACTTCATGTTCTGTTGCTCCTCTTCTTGTGTCTTATTTAAGATTTTTAAAAAATCCTTTACATTTGTTTACTGCAGCTTTTGGTGTCTTCTGTAGCTTACAAGTTTTCATATTTTGGCTGCTGAGTTACATGACTAGTGGGAAAGAAAGAGCTGATGAAATGGATGTTTTTCACAGCAAGCTCAAGTGCCATCTGACCTAGAATGGTTCTTCTGTCTTGTCAGGATCTACATAGGAAACCTCCCCACTCCCCAGGCACTTAAGAGTCCTAACTGAAGGTATACACAAGAAAACCAACTGACTTATAGTGACTATGACCTTTCTGCATGGCAAAGTTGAAAGGTTATTAGCGAAACATAATTTAGAAGAGAGGTGAGGGGAGGAAAACATTGAAGAGGGTGAAGGAAAAAGCTGAGGTTTTTAGGCCTGGACTCATCAAAGCATGTACTTAACTGTAGGAATGGCAGTAGGGCCACTGATTTAAATTGGACTACTTGTGTACTGAAAAGCATATGCTTAACTACTTTGCTTGATCAGCGTTTTTCTGAAGACTGTGATATTTTCAAGCATACCAAGAATTTTATCAATAACATTCTAAAACAAAGGTTTTTGAACAAGTAGTGAAGTTGCAAAAACTGAAAATGCTGAAGGCCTGAGGGTGACTGGAAGAGGTGTGATGTTTTATGGAACAGGTAGTATCTCATTTAGTCATAATCAGTTTAAAAGATAAAATTTTCAGTATAAAATTAGGTGATCAGAGGTGACTAACTGGAAGTCAGAAGCAGGGGAGAGCTTTGAGGCACAATAATTGTTATTGTCTTTGTCTTCTGAGCCATCTGATCAATCCCTTAAGACAATCAAGTCCAAAAATGACATCCTTATGGTACTGTAGATTTAATTTTTCTGGACATCCCAAGACAAGTAGGAAAAAGCTGCATGTGATTAAACAAAACTTCCCTGCAAAGGAATTGAAGAATGTGTTGTCATCTCCCTTGTGACACTCCATGGCTATGACTACATTTGGAGCTGGAGGTGCGATTCCCAGCTCGAGTAGACATACTCATGCTAGCTCTGATGGAGCTACTGCACTAAAAATAGTAGTGTAGACTCAGTAGCACAGGCAGTGGCATGGGCTAGCTGCCCTGAGTACATATCCATGGAGTCTAACCAGATTTGTACTCAGGGTGGCTAGCTCTCCAGTGCTTGTCCTACTGCAACTATACTACTATTTTTAGCACACTAGCTCACTGAAAGCTAGTGCAAGTCTACTTGAGCTGGAAGTCACATCCCCAGCTCCAAGTGTATTCAATACAATATTCAATATAAGATCAATATTTCATATTTTGATATGCAATGTCTGCTCAGTAGTTAATTTATTAAATTAAGTCTGAATTCTTCAAATACTTACGGGTATGAATAACTTTATATTCCTGTGTAAACTTACTCATGTGTGCAAGTGTTTTCAGGAGCGGGCCCCTAAATGAATAATTTCTGGTTAAGGACGTGGGATCAAAATTTGGACACAAGATCCCTTTTCTTTTTATGAATGAGGCTGTGTTAAGAATGTTCACTTATATGTGGGTTTCCTATAAATGCTGATACAAATTTTGCAAGAAGATCAGGTTGTTGCACTAATAACTGATAAAGTCATGCTATCTCTTTTGAACTACTCTTTACAGAGTTACACTTACTATTTGAGTTTGAGATATTACTATAAAAATAATCTACTTATTCTAATACCAACCACGCAGTCAGGCATTAAACTAAAAGAGGCCTGGGAAGCTCCCCTGTCTTGCTCTCTTTCTAGATTGTAGGAGCCTTGCTTTCATAGAACTCCCTCTCTTCTCTAGCTGGTGAAGTGAGGTCTCAACAGGCAGAGGAATCTAAAGTGGAAATAGCAGATGGAGCTGATGCCTGGCCCTCCCAGCTTCCCCCCCAGTGTGTGGAACAACATCGTCACCTAACGGGGGAAGAAAAAATGTCTCAGCTGAAAAATCTGCTTTCTCCTCCCTCTTCCGGGGTAGAGGAAGAGAATCCCTATCATGCACCAACCTTCACTCTTCCAGATTCCTTTCCTCCCTGGAAATGTGAAAGGGGGAGACAAATAAATATAGAACACAGAGTTTTGCATAACATTTCTCTCTTGAAATGCATTTTAAATCTTCTAAGATACAGGGAAATTACTTTTAGCATTTCAAAATTTCCACACCCTGCTCCGAATCCTCCATATTTTATTTGCTTTTACATCAGTACAGATACTTATTTTAGGCAAATCCTCCATTCTGGTGGAAATTGGAGTGGGGGACAAAAGAGGTGTGTCTTTAGCCAGATCCATGTTTTGCACATGTTCTGATTTTCTCCTACCTCAGAAATTAGCTAATTTTAGATATTCTTCTTTTGTCCCCATCTATATCACTCCATTCACAGATTATTGGGTCAGAAAAGAGCCCTATGATAACCTAATATGACCTCCCATATAATACAAGCCATTGGACTTCCTTGAATTCATTCTTTGATTGATTTAAAAATTACAAGTGATGGACCTTGGTAAATTGTTCCAATGATTAATTACCCTCACTGTGAAAAACTGGCACCTTATTTCCAGACTGAATTTGTCTAACTTCAACTTCCAGTCATTGGATTGTGTCTGCTAAAATAAGGAGCTCATTATCAAATTTTTGTTCACCATATAGGTACTTACAGACGATGATCAAGTCACCCCTTAACCTTCTTATAGTTAAATTAAACAGATTAAGCTCTTTGAGTCTCTTACAAGGCATAATTTCCAGTCCTTTAATTATTCTCATGGCTTTTCTCTGAACCCTCTCCAATTTATCAACATCCTTCTTGAATTGTGGACACAAGAACTGGACACAATATTTTAGTAGTGGTTGCACCAATGTGAAATACGATAACAATATACTAAAATAATAAACCTCCCTACTCTGACTTGATATTCCCCTCTTTATACATTCAAGAATTACATTAGCCTTTTTGACCACGGCATTACACTGGCAGCTCATGTCCAGCTGATTATCCGCCATGACACCAAGTCCCCCTTCCTGTAAGTATGGCCTACATTCTTTGTTCCTATATATATAACTTTACATTTGGCTGAATTGAAACATATAGTGTTTGCTTCTGCCCAGCTTACTCAGTGACCTACTGTAGTGACTACTTGGTAGCAGTGACCAATCCTCTTTGTTATTTACCACTCCTCACATATTTGTCTCATCTGCAAACCTTATCAGTTATGATTATATGTTTTCTTCCAGGTCATTGATAAAAATATTATTTAATGTTGGACCAAGAGCAGAACCCCACTAGAAATACACCTGTTCAATGATGATTCACCACTTACAATTACATTGAGAGATGTCAGTTAGCTAGTTTTTAATCAATTTAATCTTTGTTGATTTCATATTGTTTTATTTTTTAAATCAAAATGTCATGTGGAACCAAGTCAAATCATTTGCTTTACTGAAGTCTATTACATCAACATTATTATCTTTATCAAACAAACGTGATCTCATTAAATATATATCCAGTTATCAAGCTAGTTTGACAGGATCTATTTTACATAAACCCATTTATATTGGTATTAATTATATTAACCTTGAATTCTTTATTAATTGAGTCCCATATCCACTGTTTCATTATTTTGCCATGGATCAGTCAGACTGACAGGTGTACAATTACTGTGTGACAGACTACACTCACACCCAGCACCCTGGCGGGATGGGCCAGTTTGTTTACCTGCCATGTCCGCAGGTTCGGCCGATCGCAGCTCTCACTGGCTGCAGTTCACCGCTCCAAGCCAATGGGGGCTGCGGGAAGTGGCGGCCAGCACATCCCTTGGCCTGTGCCGCTTCCCGCAGCCCCCATTGGCCTGGAGCAGCGAACCGCGGCCAGTGGGAGCCGCAATCGGCTGAGCCTGCAGACGCAGCAGGTAAACAAACCGGCCTGGCCTGCCAGGGTGTTTACCCTGGCAGGCTGTGTGCCAAAGGTTGCGGATTCCTGTCCTACACACTGTTATAATAATCTTTGTACAATATATGCCATATAATGTATCATTTGAAAACTCATAATTTGCTGGTCAATATTGTCCTGATAAATATGTATGGAAACATTGTATGTGAAGTTATAAGATTCCCCTATATGATGTTATTAACACATGTTCCAAACCCTACAGCTCTGCTCAGGCAGAAGTCGGCAAATAGGTCTGTCCTAAACAAAGGAATGTGTGCTTGCCTTAATTTGGATTTAAGCAATAAACAGAGTCATGAAGCAGGAAGGGAAATTAAAGGTGAAAAAAAAAAAAAAACCAGCAGGGAACTCTGTCTCCTGGTTCTAGTTCTGAGCTGGAAATATTTTTCAAGAGTGGGACTGAAACAATAAAAATGAGAAGCAAACACCCCAAGACTCCCTTCTCTCTCTTTCTGTCCTTAGCATTCTCTGTACCTAAGACAAAGGAAACAGCCATTGGACTCTGGGGGAGGGGTTCTGACCTATAGAGGTTAGTCAGTAATCTTGCTGGAAGCATGTGGTGAGAAATTTTGCTTGAATCTATTGTTGTTTAAGGTAAGCACTAGAAAGTATTTAAGGTCAGGCTTGACAAAGCCCTGGCTGGGATGATTAAGTTGGGGATTGATCCTGCTTTGAGCAGGGGGTTGGACTAGATGACCTCCTGAGGTCCCTTCCAACCCTGATATTCTATGATTCTACTGGAATAAATTGTCATTTTATTTATTTGCTTTTCAATGGTACATATTTCTATATTATCTGAGCACCAAACCATAGGAATTTCACTAATCTAAGCCATTAAAAATCATGAGATTTAAAAAAAATAAACATGGGTTTCTTTTTATTTGTCTTCTTTTAAGCCCATAGGGTTCATGCTTTCAAGCTTTACTATGCAAACATGAGGTCTGGAAATTTACTTTTATACAAAATGAAAGCTCATACTGTCATGTAATCACACCTTAAAGTTGAGGCTTTAAGAAAAACAACCAATATCACAAGTCTCAATAAAATCATGAGCATTGGTATCACTGCCTTAGTACTGAAACATAATGAATTTATCTTCATCTTACCTTTGGGGTAAAGAAGTATGACTGTTCTGTTTCACAGATGAGGAGCTGAGGCACAGAGACATTAAGTGATTTGGTCAAGGATATGCAGGGAGTCTGTGGTAGGGCCAGGAAATCAAATACAATTCCCCTGAATCCCATTCCTGTGCCTTAACTGCATGACCATCCTCAGCACTGCCAACTCCACATGCTCCAAAATCATGAGACTGGCTTAAAAATCAATAAGATTAAAATAAAATAAATGCATTTTGGGTTTTTCTAGTTTTTCAACCTTCAGGTATGTATGTCATATTTTTTATGATTTTCTCTGAACTATGAGGGCTAAATTCCTTTTTTTATTTTTTTTAAATGAAAGCAGAGATTTGCAAATACTCAGGACTCCAGATGTTGGGCTTTAAGAAAAAACAATTATTGCGAGACTTAAATGACAAATTTTAGTTGCCATTTTCTTCAAGCTTGCTTTCCATTCTTGACTGAAGCATTTTTTTGCTGCTGTTTCATGTGGTGGGCCTGAACAATGAAGTGATAATGCATAGTTGGACAGCTGGAATCAGATGCTAGCACTGATGTGAGATCCTTGCCAAGATTCCTCACAGGATTCTCTCTGTTGAAAAGCCAACTCATCTCCACATGCAGCCAGCTCTATTCATATATTCCTCTCAGAGTTAGTGACAATAAATATTATAAAATCACACAAATCCAGATGGCATGGGTTATAGTTGCCAGCCGTTCAACTACTTGTGAGTTCTATCTCTTGTTCTGCAGCTTTGTGCACACAAAAAAAGATAATCAGTCTTCTCTAGTCCTGTTGCAATTATTTTTAAGCCACCCTTCACCCATAGATATTTTCAAGTCTTGGTGTACAAGAAGTGTAGGAGCATAGCAAATTGTTGGTAGCAAATCAAAGATTTGGCCACTGTACATGTTTTCAAATGGTGGCTTTAAACTCTCCTAAAATAAGAGCATCCCAATTTTTACATTTGAAGAGAGACTGTTTCAGGAATTCTACCTATATATGCTAAGTTGTTTAGATAAAAAATTCCTGCTTAGCACCAGAGGGTCCTGTGACTAACAGAAGTATTGGGAGCATAAGCTTTCGTGGGTAAGAACCTCACTTCTTCAGATGCACTCTGTTGCTTTTTACAGATTCAGACTAACACGGCTACCCCTCTGATACTGCTTAGCACATTTTCCTAATATTTACTGCTGCAAAAACAAGGGGAAACTGCTACTGAATCATAGAACTGGAAGGGACTTTGAGAGGTCATTTAGTCCAGTCCCCTGCACTCATGGCAGGACTAAGTATTATCTAGACCATCCTTGACAGATGTCTGTCTAACTTGCTCTTCAAAATTTCCAATGATGGAGACTCCACAACCTCTCTAGGCAATTTATTCCAGTGCTTACACTGACAATTTGGAAGTTTTTTCTAATGTCCAACCTAAACCTCCCTTGCTGCAATTTAAGCCCATTGCTCATTGTCCTATCCTCAGAGGTTAAGAAAAACATTTTTCTTCCTCTTTCTTGTAACAATCTTTTACATGCTTGAAAACTGTTATCATGTCCTCTTTCAGTCTTCTCTTTTCCACACTAAACAAACCCAATTTTTTCAATCTTCCCTCATAGGTCATGTTTTCTAGACCTTTAATTATTTTTGTCGCTCTTCTCTGGACTCTCTCCAATTTGTCCACATCCTTCCTGAAATGTGGTGCCCAGGACTGGACACAATACTCCAAATGAGGCCTCATCAGCACAGAGTAGAATGGAAGAATTACTTCTTGTGTCTTGCTTACAACACTTCTGCTAATATATCACAGAATGATGTTTGCTTTTTTTGCAACAGCGTTGCACTGTTGGTTCATATTTAGCTTGTAGTCCATTATGACCTCCAGATCCCTTTCCACAGTACTCCTTCATAGGCAGTCATTTCCCATTTTGTATGTGTGCAACTGATTGTTCCTTCCTAAATAGAGTACTTTGCATTTGGCCTTATTGAATTTCACCCTATTTACTTCAGACCATTTCTCCAGTTTGTCCAGATCATTTTGAATTTTAATCCTATCCTCCAAGGCACTTGCAACCCTTCCCAGTTTGGTATCGTCCGCAAACTTTATAAGTATACTCTCAATGCCATTATCTAAATCATTGATGAAGATATTGAACAGAACCAGACTCAGAACTGATCCCTGCGGGACCCCACTCATTATGCCCTTCCAGCATGACTGTGAACCACTGATAACTACTCTCTGGGAATGGTTTTCCAATCAGTTTTGCACCCACCTTATAGGTCCCTAGTTTGCTTATGAGAAGGTCATGCGGGACAGTATTAAAAGCTATACTAAAGTCAAGATATACCATGTCTATCGCTTCCACCCCATCCACAAGGCTTGTTACCCTGCCAAAGAAAGCTATCAGGTTGGTTTGACATGATTTGTTTTTGACAAATCTGTTGGGGTTACTATGCCTGCCTGAGCCAGAGTTCTTCCATGTTTAAACTCTGTCCTTCCATGTTTAACTCTAATCGACCTTAACAACCAAGGACAGGAATTGGAACGTGTAAATAGCCAGTTAGCAATTACGACCTTGTTCATTTCAGGTACCAAAGGATAATGATGAGGTTTGCATGTTTCTAGCTGGGGAAGGGGTAATAAACTAAGGGTAAACAGGACCAAATAACTGTTTAGGGAGAAGTTACTAACAAGCTAGATTTATAGCCCTAGAATGATTTAGTTGCTTAAATGTATAACATGCCTTCGGTAGAGAGGGGAGGGGGAGTGAGAGGGGGTGGTAGAGAGGGGGAGAGAGGGGGGCTTAGTTGTAACATGTATAAAGAAGAGAGAAACTTTTTGCTGGTGTGCTCGATTTGAGACTTGCCTGTCTCCTTGCACCACTTTGAGATCTCAAGTAAACTTTGATTGTTTCTCCACCCCGGTATGTTTACTGGCGTGAAGCACTCCAGGCACCGAACACCACTGTTGCTGTCCTCGGGCCCCTGTGCTGGCAACAAATCCATGCTGACTGTTACTTATTGTTATTGTTACCTTGTTATCTTGTAGATGTTTGCAAATTGATTGTTTAATTATTTGCTCCATTATCTTTCCAGGTACAGAAGTTAAGCTGACTGGTCTGTAATTCCCTGGGTTGTCCTTATTTCCCTTTTTATAGATTGGCACTATATTTGCCCTTTTCCAGTGTTCTGGAATCTCTCCCATCTTCCAGGACTTTTCAAAGATAATCACTCATGGATCAGATATCTCCTCAGTCAGCTCCTTGAATATTCTAGGATGCATTTTATCAGGCCCTGGTGACTTGAAAACTTCTAATTTGTCCAAGTAATTTTTAACTTGTTCTTTCCCTATTTTAGCCTCTTCTGATCCTACCTCATTTTCACTGCCATTCACTACATTAGACGTCCAATCACCACCAACCTTCTTGGTGAAATCCGAAACAAAGAAGTCATTAAGCACCTTTGCCATTTCCGCATTTTCTGTTATTATTCCCCCCCCCCTCGCCCCATCCCTCATTGAGTAACAGGCCTACCCTATCCTTGGTTTTCCTCTTTCTTCTAATGTATTTATAGAATGTTTTCTTTTATCTTTTATGTCTCTAACTAGTTTGATCTTGTTTTGTGCCTTGGTCTTTCTAATTTTGTCCCTACATACTTGTGTTAGAATCATAGAATATCAGGGTTGGAAGGGACCTCAGGAGGTCATCTAGTCCAACCCCCTGCTCAAAGCAGGACCAATCCCCAACTAAATCATCCCAGCCAGGGCTTTGTCAAGCCTGACCTTAAAAACCTCTAAGGAAGGAGATTCCACCACCTCCCTAGGTAACCCATTTCAGTGCTTCACCACCCTCCTAGTGAAAAAGTTTTTTCTAATACCCAACCTAAACCTCCCCCACTGCAACTTGAGACCATTAGTCCTTGTTCTGTCATCTGCTACCTCTGAGAACAGTCTAGATCCATCCTCTTTGGAACCCCCTGAGTAAAAGCTGTTAAAAACAACAAAACAATCAGATGCTGAACACATCATCTAAGTTGGCAGGTCCCTGCTTCAGTAGCGTTCTTCTTTGCTATTGGGAAAACTTTAACTATAACAGTAGTTAAGCTCTGAAATAGGCTTCCAACAGAGGTTGTGGAATACCTGTCATTGGAGGTTTTTAAGAAAGGGTTGGACAAACACCTATCAGGGATGGTCTAAGTTTACTTGGTCCTGCATTTGCGCAGGGGGCTAGACTTGATGACTTCTCAGGGTCCCTTCCAGCCCTACATTTCTATGATTTTGTAATTTTGCTCTGTCTGAATCTCTGGCTTGCTTCTCCCAGTAGTTTAATTTGTGCCCATGGTGGGGAGGACTTGTGGGACTGGGACTACTGCATAGTCCCTGGTACTTTCAGAGTGGAGGGTGATCTCCTTTACAAAATTCTGCATCTGGGAGTGCTAGGGAGAGGGGGGTACTGGGTCTCAGCTCCTCACTTCCCCCAGTTTCTTATAGTTTATAAACAGACTGTTTAGTTGCAGAGATTAATCTGCTTAAAATTTTAAGCAATGTTCAACATTGTGGTATCTGATGAGCACCTTCTAATGCTAAAAATAAAGGGCCAGATCCTGGGTGATATAAATCAGCATAGCTCCACTGACCTTACTGGAATGATACTGATTTACACAAACTGGGGTTTGGCCCAAAGAAGGCTAACACCAGTTAAAGATTGAGATTTGTGGTCATCCTTAGGTCCAGCAATAGTGAATTCTACAATGCTGGACCAGGTCCTGAGAAAACTCAGCCTAAAGTAGGCACTGGCCTCTTAATCAAAACTCTGCTCACATTATAGGAAGGTATCATCTGATTTGTAGTTCCATGAATGCCTCAGGATTTCAAATACAACATGAGTCACAGCTGAACGCCTTGTTATTTCTACTTAACTCCACTGACAGAAACTTACAGTGGGAATTTTGCCTGAGTAAAGAAGCGCACCCAAGAGCAGCACTGCCAATTCTTATGAATAACATGATTTTGGCCCTGACTGCAGATGATTTTGTGATGATGTGATAAACTGCAGTGTCCACATGGCTTTTAGACAGCAAACTATAGCTCTTCCACTGCCAGTATTTCTACTGTAGCTACTCTGGGGAAGGCAATAGGCAAAATGCTAATGTCAAGGATTGTATTTCTTTCCCTTACCTCAGCTTACCTTTCTGCTGTAGCACAGATAAGAGTTTGGTCTTTCCAGGCCTTTTGATTATATATATAATATATATATACATTACAGTTAAATCTGCACTAGTTTGAGTGTGATGTAAAATCTCTAAAGGAAAACATTTAACAAATCTATCTATCTTTCTATATACAAGAACTTAAAACCCTTGAAATAATTATGACTATTGTCAGTAACAACTGTTTTATGGACAACACTTTCAGGGTGTTTCTCCCAAGTTTTAGTACTTGTTACCCACCCACCGACCCACAGTCCCCCAAGGCTCCTGTCTGGGAGGATTTATACCTTTCAGTTTCAGTGGAATGGTGTCCAAGTCCTCTGTAGGGCATGCCAGCCTCCTTCAAACTCCCCTGTAGTCCTTTCAATTTTCACAGTGTGCAGCAATTCTAGTTCTCTTCTTCTTCTCCAGCAGAGCATGGGAGCCTACAGTTGAAATCCAACAAACTGGTGAAATCCCTAGAGTACAATTCTTACATCAGACCTTTCTGGAACTTGTGCTGCTCCACCACTGGGTCCTCCAGGCTGGTTCCCACTGTTCCTGTTTATAAACTACTCCTCCTCCTCCTCCTCCTCCCTCCCCCTCCCCAGTTCTACTCTCAGAGAGTGACTCCGGATGTCCTACCAGGCTGCTTGCCCATAATGGAGAAAACCCAAGTAGCTTCAAACAGACCATGAGTATATATACTGCCTGCCACACCCAAATTCTGGATGATTCTGAGTCACACCTCCCTCACTCTTCACTGCCCCCCACATGACTCCAGCAAGTCTGTAGGCACAGAGTCCCCAAAAACAAAAACAAGAAACCATATATCTTTCCCACTGTTCCTTCCCTCATGTAAGCATAGAGAAAATAGCTCAGAAACTTCTGTTCTCCCTCTCTCATAACACTAGAGCTAGGGGATTCAATTAAATTAAAATGTGGCAAATTTGAAATTAAATGCTTTTCCACACAGCATGCACAGAGACTGTGGAAACCAGTGCCACAGGAAGTTGTTGAGGCCAAGAATGTAGCAAGATGCAAAAGGGGATTGGACATTTATATGGATAACAAGAATATCCTTCATTATAATAATAAATGCTAAAATCATTTTGGAAGAGATATTAAGTCTCATGCTTGAGGGTGTAAGCCAATCTCTAATTATTGCTTACTGCAGTGTTCTTGTTCCTACCTCTGAAGCACCTGGTGCTGGGTACTGTCTGAGACAGGATAATGGACTAGATGGGCATCAAGTATGATCCTGTATGGTAAATCCTGTGTTCCTAGAGAGTAGGGAGTGGCACTATAGGGGAGTAGTTCAGCACATTGGTGACAGGATACAAGAAAACATAAGAGATATTTGTGGGACAAGTGGACAAACATTAAACATGTTTTCTGATGTTTTATTTCTTAAGGGTCCTTTCAAATCTTTTCCCCAAAACTACAAAAGAAACATATTGAAAACAATGAAAAATTATATTGTCCAATTTAAAGCTTGCCCACAATGTCTTATCACATTAAGGAGATTGATTGGATAATGTTTTTGGCAAGGGCTCCTAAAGGACACATTAACAAAATGTAAACCTTGCATTTGTTTTGATGATCTTACTATCCATGCTGAAAGTGTATTTTAATTGGGCATCACAGCAACTTGTATGTCTTTTGGTGCTAGTTAGTGATAAACAGATCCACGGCATCTAGTATAATTTCAAACAAACAACTCCCTGCCCTGGAGGTAATTACCAGGAACCTCTCCAGCACAGGTCCTTAAAACTGAATGTGTCTTTTAGTATATATAGCTAACTTAATTCAAAGACAATATGAAGTGGTTCTTACTGTATGCCAGCCAAATTCTGCCTCAGTTTACACCAAGTTTACACGGAACTCCATCCAGGCCATGGAGTTGTACAGCAAGTAAATCAGAACAGAGCCTGGCCCTGTATCTATATTCAATCATTCAGATCTGCTGCATTAGGGAACTAATTTAAAATAAGCACTGGTGTTCCTAGACATGCCCCAGTGCAGCTTTAACATATTTTTAGCTCGAATCAGCAGAATTTCTGTAATTATTGTATGTTTGCAAGAGACTTCAAGATTGAGGTAGGGAGAAATGTTTTATCAGCAGAGTTTTATCCAAAGTGGGCAAAATTATTTTAAAAGCACCATTGGGAAATCTTGTCTGTAGCATTTTATCTTTACTAACATAAGCAAGGGCTGATAATTGACCTTAATGCCTTAGAAGAAAAGTTTCAGGTACATGCAGCCAAAGCCTAACTCAGACAAGTAGTCCCACAGAAAACAATGATATTCCATATATTAATCAGGTGAGCAAGATTTGGATGTACTTATGGCCTACGGGGCCAATCTCCCATTACACTGGTTTTGTCGGTGTGACTATTGCTTTCTACCTGGTGTAAGAGAGTGGTGGTGTACTAATTTAGATGGAATATACGGGGGCCAAAGAGGTAAAGGTGTTAACATGAGCCTGTAACTGTCCAACATTGAACAGTGTTAAACAAGGTTTGGGGTATGGTATACAGAGACCTCGGCCTTCTTAGTACCAGGGCAAACAATTAAAAATCTTTTTTGCCTTCTATTAAAGACACGGAAAAGCAGTTAAAGCATTTGAAATAAGGTAGTGAGTAAAGCTTTCATTTTAAAAATACTCCCTGCTCCCTTTTCCTTCAGCTGAAGAGAATTTTCAGAAATAAACTCACCTTTATTTACAATCTTGTAGATGCTAATAACTGTCCTTTTTGGGGGAAAGAGAAGACTTCAGTTGAGACAGACTGGATCTCTTGTTGTTGAATGCTGTCCCATTTCCCAGAAGGCAAAAGAAGACAAACACACACAAGGGGAAAGAGAAGAAGAACAGCAAAGAGAGAAAAATATAGCTTCTATCTCTGGTATTAACTCTCACTGGCATCCTCCCTGCTGGAAAAACAGAGGTATCATACATGGCTTTATTAGCCACTCTGAGGCCTGGCAAATGTGTACTAGCATCAGGCTGTTTGGGGCATTGCTTTTAACTACATTTTGGCCACAGGCTTACAGCAGTGTTGCAAAATATGCAGTCTTGGATGGCTGAGCCAGATTCTTACTAAACACAGTAAAAAAGGGAGAGGAAAGAAAATAAATACCATAGCAAAGAAAAAGGATGTATAGGGGAGTGACAAAGTCTCACAGCCTAGGTGGTATTCAAGATTTAGCTGAAACCTGTGGAGGCAGCAATGTCATCTGGCTCCCTTTCTCTGGCCTGGTCTGGTCAGGAAATCTCTGGATCAGGCCGATATTAGTATAAATATTGGTATATTGTGCTAAAATTAGCAATAAAGATTATCTTCTAGAATCTTAATATTTTTAACTGAATATATTTTTATTAGGGATCTTGGCATGCCACACAATTCTCTCTCATTGGGGTATATTCACATTTAAGATAAAAGGAAATTCAGGAGCCATTTGGAAACTTAGGCTGCTTATTAACTGATGGTAAAATTTTCAAAACTGCCTATTTGAGCTAGAAGCCTAAGTCCCAATAAAGGTTTACAGCAGTGTTTCTCAACTGGCAGATCATAACCAGCGCGATGGGGGTGGAGGGGTGGGAGATAGGGGGTAGGAGGGCGGAGGACAGGTCATAAAGGCAACTGAAGGCTATGAGATGTTGAAAGTTGTATAACAATCTAAAGCTAAGAAAAGCTAATTTCCCGCACACCCTTATCCTTCAAGGTGAAGTGTTTGCTCTCAACCTCTGAAATCACATACACAAATTATATAGGCCTATTATAATTGATATACTTCTATTCTTACTTTTTTAGTAAATGTAAAGGGATAAATTTTACTTCAAATAAGGGGTTGCCAACATGAAAAATTGAGGGGCTGTCAGCACCAGTAGCATGTAAATTCTAGTGCACTAGTGTGTTGCACACTAACTGGCCCATGAGGACCCTCCTGGCATGCACTAAAAGTTTTCTAGTGCCTAGTTTGAAATGGGACATTAACACACACTAGAAAACTTTTAGTGCATGACAGCAGGATCCACACAGGCCATTTAGTCCACAAGATGCTAGAGTACACTTGAATTTACCTCCCTTTGCTGCGGACTAATGCACCACACAGAGAAGGCCTGAAACCCCCCACAGATTTATGGGATTGTGAACTTAAATTCTGATTGACCCACTTAAGTGTGGGATGCCATGGTAAAATTTTCAAGAACTAAGTGACTCAGGCTTAGATTCCTAAGTGCATTAGGCACTTTTGAAAACTTCACTCTGGATCTTTATTCAGAGACCACTGGTTTAGGCCTTCAAATGAAACAAGAGAAGTGAAAATGTGAAGTTCCTTTTTTCTATTTTTATTCAGAAATTTGAAACAGGTGTCACACTTGTTTATATAATGTTCGTTAGTATGTATAACCCTAATCTCGATCTAGCTGTGAAATATGTTAAACCACAAAGGAAAAAAATAGCTGGGTTTAAACATTTTTTTCACACATTCAATAAATCTTGAAACCATTGTGGATATAGAATGTAAATAAATACATATGCTTGTAAAAGTGTAAAATGAACATTGACCTTATGAACATTTAAAAAAAACAACATTGCAGAAGTTTCTAACGATACAAACATTTGGCAAAAAAAATTATAATACAAATAAAATGTGATATGGAGGTGTGTAATGCAGATTTTCATAGGGAAGAACCAAGGGAAAGAGTACTGTTTTAAATTCATTTCAATATATGTTGACCAGGATCAATCCTAAGCAAAGGTGTGAGCTTCCAAATAATTGCACTAGTGCAGACACCTGTGCCCAAACAGATCATGGAGGGCACAATTTGATCTGCAGGAACTTTATCACTGGTTACAATGCACAAGAAATAACCCAGCTTGACACTTAGATCCCATGCTAAGTCTGAACAGCTGGGGGAAAAAACATTGATTTACTTGCAAATGGAGCATGCTTGATATAGAATCCTTTGAGACACAAACAGGGAACCACATTATGGTCCTGGTCCCAAAAATTTCCTTCCCCACCCCACCCCCACAGAGTCACACTAAGGAAGAGGCTCAATGGATAAAGGTTGAGAGCAGCTTTTAGATAGGGAATAAACTATGCAATACAGTCACAATGAACTTCTAACATCCATAGAGTACACCTCTGAAACACTATGTTTTATAAAGTTATGTACTGAAGTACATCAGAAGCTGATGCTTCCACAAATCTTTATAATTACACAACATTTTGATAAAATCCTTTTTGTTATTTCTTCAATGGATCAGGTTTAAATTGCAAAAACTCGTTGGCAATTTAACTTTCAAATAACAGTGCAAAGGTAGGTGACTTCTGAGAGTGGTAGCGTTTCCTAAGACTTTGTTTTTGCACTTTATTATCCAACCCCAAAACAACAGAGATCCCTCCCTGTATAACTACATCAACAAGTTTAGATTCTAAATTAATCTTCTCTACACAGCTCTGTGTATAGTAAAGGCAATTGCTGAGGCTCTAGGGGCAAGGTGCAGGCATTGTGATCTTACAGCACTTCTTTGTGAGGTGCTGCCTACAACTACTAAAGTGAGAGCCATGTGTCCATTTTCCATTTCAGTTACAACAGAATGGTAAGGAGAGGGAAAAGAGAAAGATGAATGGACAGAGAAACTTCAACTTTCCTCCCTTATATGAAGCAAAAGTGTACAGCTTTGAATAATTAGCAGACAAACAGCTCATCCTGGTGAAAAGGATGGATAACAAAGACAATTACTTTAATTTATTCTGTACTGGTCCCACAGGTAGAGTGCCTATTAAAGTCAGGGGGAGATTTGTACACACCATAACTAGAAAATCAAGCAATATGTTAAAATGTACCTTGACATTAGCTAATGGTGTTTCTTAGATTGAATACTAACAGTTATGAAATGGCAATGAGTACCCAAAAAGGTAGTGAAGTTAACACTTCTGAGTGTTGTGCATATATTTACATCCAGCATTCTGCCACTGAGGACAAATTTTAAAAGGAAGAGCCAGTATTAATGAAAAAGTGATAGAAAATAATTAGTTGATGCTCTTGCTTTTTGGCAGTGGCTCGGGGCAACTTTTCACAGCTGCTTTGACGTCACTGATGGACAGGATTCAGACTGGAACAAAAAAGTGTGGTGGTATTTTACTGAACTATGCCCACAATCCAGAGCAGCTGAAATATCTACAATACCTGGCTTCAGAGTTTAACATCCCACTGATAGTAGGAGGTAAAAAAGCTTCAGCTTGGAAAAAAGATGACTAAGAGGGGATATAATAGACGAGTGTTTCCCAAACTTGGGACACCACTCGTTTAGGGAAAGCCTCTGGTGGGCCTGGCTGGTTTGTTTACCTGGCGCGTCCGCAGGTCCGGATGATCGCGGCTCCCACTGGCCACGGTTCACTGCTCCAGGCCAATGGAAGCTGCTGGAAGTACGTTCCGCCAGTACGTCCCTCGGCCTGTGCCGCTTCCAGCAGCTCCCATTGGCCTGGAGCAGTGAACCGCGGCCAGTGGGAGCCGCGATCGGCCGGACCTGCGGACGCGGCAGGTAAACAAACCGGCCAGGCCCGCCAGGGGCTTTCCCTAAATGAGCGGAGTCCCAAGTTTGGGAAACACTGTGATAGAGGTCTATAAAATCATGACTGGTGTGGAGAAAGTAAATAAGGAAGTGTTATTTACTCCTTCTCATAACATAAGAACGAGGGGTCACCAAATGAAATTAATAGGCAGCAGGTTTAAAACAAACAAAAGGAAGTATTTCTTCACACAACGCACAGTCAACCTGTGGAACGCCTTGCCAGAGGATATTGTGAAGGCCAAGACTATAACAAGGTTCAAAAAAGAACTAGATTAATTCATGGAGGATAGGTCCATCAATGGCTATTAGCCAGGATGGGTAGGGATGGTGTCCCTAGCCTCTGTTTACCAGAAGCTGGGAATGGGAAACAGGGAATGGGTCACTTGATTCTGTTCATTCCCTCTGGGGCACCTGGCATTGGCCACAGTCGGAAGACAGGATACCGGGCTAGATGGACGTTTGGTCTGACCCAGGATGGCCGTTCTTATGTAATTCCATTTCTCTGAGTTGAGAGTGAGTCTACAATCAAAAACTACATACTGTTTCAGTTCTCATTCAGAAAGTTCTCTTTATCACTTAATTCTTTACAAAGAAACTGATGGGGCCACCACACTGCCTATAGAATGTATTACTGAGCACTAGCTCAATCCTACCCCTGGATGCCAACAAGGAAGTAAATTAAAATAGCCATATTAATTTCAAGCTTCGTTAGAGATATGGGCTGTGTGTGAAGTATTCTTTCCCCATCAATTTTTCCATCTGGCAAATACCCTCTTCCCTGTTTGGAAATAAACATCTAAGAAAGAACTTTGAACTATTTTAAATTACTCAACAAATTGACCAAAATTATGCTCTGATAAATCCATGTAAAACCATCTATGTAAATCCATGACATCGCTGTACAAAATATCAACGCAATATAAATTGAGGATCTGAGCAGAAGTTGGCCAATTCTCTCTAAAAGTAGAATTTTAGCTCAAACTGAAGCTGAATATTCTCCTATTAAGAGTTTTGGAAACATCACTGTTTACTATTATAGGATCAGTATCTAGAGGGTGTTATAGTCAATGACATTTGGTGGTGCTCAATACCTCACAGCATTAGCTCTTTAAGTAGTCAATATTGTACACAGGTTTGAAAATGTAATGCCTTCAATAATATATTGCAGCTGGAAGCCTGCTTCCCAGCCTGGGTAGACAGATCCATTCTAGCACCACTCCCACTATGATGCTAAAAATAACAGTATGAATGTTGCAGAATGGGTGTCAGCTCAGAGTAGCCATCCGAGCTTGGACCCAGGGGATTGGGTGGGTTTGGACTTGGGTGGCTAACCTAAGCTGCTGGCAGTGCTACAGTGTCCATGCTGCTATTTTTAATGCAATAGCTCCAGTGGAGCTAGTGCAAGTCTCTCTACCTGGGCAGGAAGGATCGCTTCTAGCAGCAATGTAGACATACCTTACATATGCCCCCAATCCTGCAACTGGGTCTGTGGCAGCAGACCCAGAGGCCCTGCGCAGAACCTCAGTGACTTCAATGGGGTTCTGTACACACGGATCATCTTGCGATGTTATTATTAAACTGCAATTCTTAAAATGCTTCCAAAAGGAGTGTTTTCAGAGTACATTTCTTTAATAAAAATATTAAGACTTTTAGAAAAAGAAACACTCTGGACTTAAACCTGTTCTCCTATCGATGGTGTTTTTGCCATTGACAACAAAAGGAGCAGAACTGCATCACTGAAAAGTGCTTATATAGACACACATTAAATACAGGAGACTATACATACTGAAGCACTTGAATAAATAGTCTGATCTACATAACATTCCAACACATTGCCAAAATAATGCTGCTAAAGTGAAGAGGCTTTATTACTGTTATTATAGATTTTGGCTGCAGTTATTAAAAATATATTTACCTGAAAGGAAGGAACTCCAAGTATATAATTTTACAAACAAATAATTTAAAATACTGCAATAAGCAACAGAAACTATTGCTTTTTTTGTTTATACATTTTTGGCATAAAACATTGCCATACCATTACAGAGTTATAAAATATATTTTTATAGTACCTTACAAATCCAGAAACTGGTTACCACTTCTACCACATACATATGGTATTGGTACTAACAAACATGCACAGCATTCTGTAATTTAACACTGCAAAGGAATACAGAGTACAGAGCAGGCCCATACATTAAAAATAACATGTTGCCATTTCATGTTACAAGTAAAAAAAAAATTTTTTTTTTTTTTTACAATTACTGCACTTTTTCCTGAAATACATTTTAATAACCATGTACCCATTAAGTCCAAATTTTACTAGTGCATAAGCACATCCAACCATCTGTCACTGAACTTATTCAGAAAGAGCGAACAACTAGGAAGTTAAGTCACAGGAAAGGAATAACTAATGACTAGCAAACATGCCCTGAGCAGGTCCCTCAAAAATAAGTGCTAAAACCTTATTTACTATGAAGACAGTAAATTTCACATCATTAACTACAGTAGTAAACACATTCAGTATAATCTAGTTAATGGATATACTTTCAAATTTATAAGCATGTTAGAATAAAAAGTGCTGAGTTCCCTAGAAAATAAGAAATTATTTAGAACTATTTGCCCACTCTTCTATTCAGCCATTTACAGCAAACACCTTTATGCTTTCTAAAACAAATATGGAAGCGATTATAAATGTTAAACCACAGGGGTCTCAATTTAATTGATTTCCATATGATTTTGAATTACATTTTTCAGACTGCATCGGATTAGAACTTATTTTCATCAGATGTATCAAGGATAAAGCAGTTTTTTTAAAAAGAGTGTATTGTATCTTTCCCATGTTCTTTGATTCTTAGGATTTGAGCTGTACAAGTAACATATGATGTGAGAAAAAATGGTTTGTAGGATAATGTGGTGCCCAAGAGAGACTGATCACAGAGAGAGAGGTCTAAATTACACTGCAATGTTATATTTAGTTAGATGTTAGTAGCTAAGCACCCTCATTTTGCAGCACATCCATCACAAAGTAGTGATACATTATCACAAACTAATGGGGAGATAGGGCACTAGTTTTCATGGTTCAAAAGGGGGAGAGAAGGGATTTTGAGCATCTTATTAGGTTCACAAAGAGGCACAGTGAACTTGTCAATCTGCATCCTGCACAAAATCTTCTCCATGCACACTCTCCTGACCCAACTGCTCTTCTCAAATTGTACCATTATACATAAGAAGAGGATGAGTTAGTATGTGGGCAGAGTGAGGTGGCTATTAATGGGCCTTGTTGGACCATTCTTGACCCTCGACCGTCCAGCATTCAGCACCTAGATTGGGCAAAATAGTTACTTCTGTGCAGCTGCATTAGCAACGGGAGATACGTACTAGGACAGTCACCACTATTACCTAAACTGGGGACTACGCTTGTCACATCCTCAGGATTGTATCTTTGCCTTCTGCATTGTCACAACTCTACACCCACTTCCAATCCCTAATTTTTGACCTAAGAGATCTGACATTGGTTTAAACAGTGCCATAGTACCACCACTACTATTCTCTCAAAACATAAATCTTACCTCACTGGGCTTTGTGCTAGGATTACGCTTTGCCTTTGAGTAATTACTTTTACACCATTAGACAAATAAAATTATTAATTTTGTTCTGAAGATGGAATTTTATTTTTAATACTTCACTCATTAAACACTGTATTTTGAAACAGTTCTGCAACTATTTACTCACCAGAGGCAAGTCATCCTTTTCTGGCTGTCAAGTAAAATATCCTTACTGTCATCATCATAATAAGGACAAATTAATACATTTTGCTGGGCGGGTAAGTTTTCATTACAATTTATCAAGGTTGTTGTACACTAAAATTAAGGTGACTAACATTCACTTTACCCACGATATTCTTTTAATGTATTTGTTAGAGTACAGTGGCAGGTTCTGAGTTAGTAAATGATATCATAGGTCAAAGTGTATAATCCACAAATTGCTTTCCATTTATTTAATGGGGAAAGCTACTGGTAGATTGCTGATTTCCTAGTGTAAACCAGATAAACTTAGCAGTTGTCAATGAAATTCAAAATTATATTTTCCATACTTCTGACAAACATGCACAATAAAGTTGTGTTTTTCACTTGAACAGAAAGAAGTCTAGTCCATTAAATTTTACTATAATTTATTATTCATTTTCCAGTGGAAAAAAAAGTCACCATCATTTCCTTTGTAAGGAGAATAAAGGATTTTTGTAGCTTCTAAATGGCAATATTGTCAAGTTTTATCAAGTTTTGAATAAGAGATGCTACTGAATTTAAAAAAAAATCAGTGTAAAATGGTTTTAGAACTCATTAAAAAAGCAAAATTTTTGTGTTTTCATTTCCCCCCCAAATTAAAGTTAAAGTTAGTATGTTGCACACACAAAACAAGGCTGTAACCATGTGATCAGTCTTTTAGAGGCAAACCAGCATTTCCTCTAGCCACGTTTATAAATGTATGCATGCTATAATGTAAGTTTACATGCAGCTTAAAAAAAATAAAATGCCCCAAACCCCATTGCATGGATCACTACCAGCACAACCCTCAGTCTCAATAGAAAAAAAGTTTCACAAAATAATTTAGTTAAGCAGATATAAATACACTTTATTTTAAAAGAAACAAGACTCGTTTTCCATTTAAATCTATTATACCTCATTTGACTTATCTTATTGGATCATCCATCAAACTATACTGCAGATGTAAACTTTCCATGTATTGTACAGATATATGCAACTGTACATTATTAGAATTACCCTAGAATAATAATTCAAGCAGGATTATATCTAGGTAACATGAAATATAAATTAATATTATACAAACAGCTAGTACATAGGATCCCTTAGAACCTTAAGAGTCTGATCCTGAGAAGAACTGAGCAAGCCTAACCCTCAGTGGCTTCAGTGGGGAATTGCAAGTACTCAGCAACCTTCAGGATAAGTTTGTTAATTACCAGAAATATCGACACTGTTTTGCTCCTAGACATATGCACATTTATTGCTGCATTTCTTGTTTACTGGGTAGTAGTTTTTATGTATTCTGTGTCAAAGGGTTTCCATGTATTGAGGCAGGATTAGGTTCAGGGTGGTGGGGAGGTGAGCTGTAACTCCAGTTTCAGAAACAAAGAGAAGCATACCTGCAGAACTTGTAAAATAAACTACTACACTTGCGCATGTGTACCCAGTAGAAAGTTTGTCAAGTTACGCACTGGTATGCCCCTTCATATGATATTAGAATAAAATACTACGGTATAAATCAAATTCCCACCTGTCTATGTATGCATATAACTCCTAGTTACATTATTAAGAGTTAAACATATCTATTTAATAGAAAATAGATCCCTAAATGGGAAGGACGCTTTAATCTATACATGAGCTGATCAAACTCCCCTTAATACTGGGCAGAAGCAAGTTACTGTACTAAGCACACAAAAAAGTCCGAAACATTTAAGACTAAACAAGTTCAGTAACCTATAAATTTTATGGTGACAGGTTTCAGTGGTAGCCATGTTAGTCTGTATCAGCAAAAAAAACCCAAAGAGTCCTTGTGGCACCTTGTCCTTGTGCCCAAATAAATTTGTTAGTCTCTAAGGTGCCACAAGGACTCCTTGTTTTTTTGGTAAGTTTTATGGTTTGTTTAGATTTTGAAATAACTGGTGAATAACTAACTACTTACATTTATGAATACACAATCATTTTCAATAATTTCAACATGAATTGCCCTTTAAACCTGAACCAACCAAATCCAAGTGTTAAAAATCATGTATGCAAGTTCTGGCAGGTGCTTTTACAGACTATGGGCTTATGCACACAGAGACTTAGTGCATGGCAAGCCAGGGTGTGAATGGAAAGCACATATTTGAAACAGCAGAAGTCAAGTGCACTATGGAACTTTTAGTGAACGGCAGCAGGGTCCACATGGCAACTTAACACACAGCAGATTTACACCCTGGTCTACACTACAGAGTTAGATTGATGCAAGACAGCTGTACATTGACCTAACTCTGTAAGTGTCTACACTAAAATGTTACTCCCATAGATGTAACTTGCACGCTACTTGCAAGAGGCATAGTCCTTAGGTTGATGTAGTTATGTCGACGCAGTGTCAGTGTAGACACTGTGTTGCTTATATCGACTGTTGCTGCCTTTCAGAAGCTGTCCCACAATGCCCCACACTGACAGTTTAATCAGCGCAAGTTCTCTTGGCGAGGCTGCAGGCTGCCGACACAAGGAGCATAGTGTGGACATGCAAAAGCGATTTAATTATTGAGGTGGCTGTACGTCGACATAACTTAGGTCAACATAATTCTGTAGTGCAGATATATCTTAAGTCTCTGTATAGGCAAGTCCTAAGGCCCTGATCTTTCAATGCAATGCAGATGCATGCAGGTGGACCCCTGCATCCACTTGAATCCCCACTGATTTCAAGGGGGCTCCACATTGCAGGATTGTGGCTTGGGCTGAATTATTCTTTAACCACTTCCAAAATAGGGGGACAAATTTTGATGTTCTTCCATAGCATATCCGTAGACTAAAGCTAGATATTAAAATGCTTCGTTGAGGCAAAAACATCCTTATAAATAGTGGTCTACTGTCACAGCATGAAACAATTGGAATTTTTACAAAAATTGAAACAAGGAGTTTTCCTTTGCTTAAGGTGTATTATGTACAACACGATTATAATATTTACTTTTACCACCTTCCTACAGGAAAATTATGACATACCATAATATTTTACATATAATGGCATTTATTAGTTAAATGCTGAAGTGCCCATGTAGGAATTGCTTTATTGGTGAAGTTACAAAACAAACATTATGGAGCCCAGGAGTGCTATTAGGCACAAAGACATTAGTTTTTCTGTAGCATGACACTTTGTGGGAAATTAATCTCTCATTGCATTTCATCTTTATGAGACCTGACCAAAATGCTCAATCTTAGGTGCTTATAATTAGGCAGTTAAATCTGTATTTAAGCACCTAAAATTTTGACTGTCTTTTCAGAGATAATTCTCAGGTTCTTAGCACTTCTGTAAAAAAATCAGGCCATTTTTATTTTAGGTGTCTAAATATGGATGGATGGTCATTATTGCATGTGCAAGTAGTGTCACAATGACAGAATATATTTCTGCAACTATAAACTTTTTGGATTCACATCCCAACAATCCTGAGCCCAACAACTGAAAATTCAGAACCAGATTTCTTTTCTTTTTTATACAGTAGATGGGAGAAGCAAAACCTGTCACCAGAGGGACACACTGGAGAGAGACTGAAAGAGATCTAAAGCACAGCTCACCCTGCAACTGTGACAAGGACTGTACATATTAAGATTTTGTACAGTTTAATCATGAGTTACACTTCCGCTTAATTTAAAATTATGCTTCACAAAATGGAACATTTTGATACCCAGTTCAGAAAGTCTCAGCCAAAAATGCTCATTAAAAGATTAAAACCTTTGTACCTAATTTTGCCCTTGGATATCATGCCTGACTTCCACTGACTTCAAACACTGGCAGGCCTGGGCCCTTAAAAATAATTTGCAGAATATTGAAAAAGACAATCAATATTGCAGTCTTTTCCTGTAAATCTTAAAACACCAACATTCTAATCCAATTTTTTAAATAATAGATGAACAAAATGATATCAGAAATGAATGGCATTCCTTTCTAGACCGCAATCTAGCTGAAAAAGGGAATGTATAGAATTTAATCCTATATGGTTGTTTCAAATTAGCATATACATATTTTTAAACCATTTTGGATTGTGCCCTATAAACTGAGTTAAAATTAAAAAAAAAAAAAAATCAACCCCTGAAAAGCTTAATCTGATGCTTTCAAATCCAGCCTGGTCCCATGATCTTCCTTACATTACACTAGATGTGAATATCATCCAAAATGAAAGAACAATGAATTATTTGTTTCATTCAGTATGAAACATAACTAGTTTTAAATTTGGACTCATGATTGTATCTCATCTTTGTTCTTTATGGTGGATTCCACTGGAGGTTTATCCTGACCTAGGTTGTCTTGCACGTCTGCTGATACATTATTTGAACAGTTCTCACTGTCACATGGCTCTGTCTCTATAACTGTCGGATTTCCACAATCTTGGCTCAGATTTTCGCCATCTTTTCCTTTATCTTTTTTGGAATGAGAAATGTTCTCCTTTTTGTCTGACGAATTGAGTGCTTCCTCTGATTTGGAATTTTGACTTTCAGTATCACTGTTCTTTTCACTGTTGTTCTGCTTAGCAGCTTCACAGTTGGTTTCTGTTCCACACTGGTCGTTTTTTTCTCCATTTCTTGTGAGTTCTACCTTTTTTTCTTCAGCTGTTTTGCTACTTGAGCTACCAGTTATGGATGTATTCTTGGAATCTCTCCATTTCTTATGTTTAGAAATGTAACTATTGTGAGAAGAAACTGGGGATGTTGGCTTTTTACCTGTTTTGTTTCCCTCCAACTTCTGTTTTCTTGGTGGCCCCCAGATGAAATGCTCTGAAGGTGTATAATGTTGTTGGGCAAATCGCAGGAGCTGTCTCCTTTCTCTTCGGTCTCTAATGGTATATACAAAATATTCCAAAGCACTTTGCTTAATGTTGGGAATTGTGTCTTCCACAAGAGCTTCATGGAGAATAAATTTTACAAGCGGAGATTTGAAACTCTCATATCCAAGCTCACCAAGACTTTTCAGAATGCGAGTGATTCTTAAGTAGTTGTGTTGGGACCTGCAAGAAAAGATGCACTGAACTTATATAAGACTAACAGGGACAAGAAATACTTAAAAATAAATTCTACTGAAGTGAGAGATAGAGTATAGTCTAGTGGTTATAGGACTAGAGCCAGAAGTCTTGGTTTCCATTATCTGGTTTGCCATTGTGTCACCCTGGACATGTCATTTAATCTTTCTGTGCTTTATTTTCACCATCTGTAAAATGCAGATACTACTACTTAATAGTACCTTCCTCATAGGACAGTTGGGAGTGATAACTAATGTTTGTAAAATGCTGGGAGACTCCTGAATGAAGAGCTGTAAGTATGGAATCTGATCACTACTATCTGTTTATTTTAGCAATACATTGAATTAAAACTGTTTGGCTAGCTAGCACTGGAACACCTGAATTGAGCTTGTAAAATATGCAGTGACTGAGACCTTGGCTCTTGTGCTGCCCGACTTATTTAGGGCCTGATTCTAAGTCTACTAAGGTCAATGAGATGACTCAGATAAGTTACTGGATAAATAAAGTACTTGATGATTTTTTTCAAAAAAAGGTAATTATTTGACCAGATTTATTTATAAGCAACCCTAACCTAAGAAAGCAGTGTGCACCCATAATGTCAGGAGAAAATATTGCAAGAAAACACACTTCAATTTCAAGCTCAGTGGTATTAGAAAAGTAGTATCAAACTTAAAAAAAAAATTGAGAGATAAATGTTGGCCAAATTCAACTCAGATTTATCTCCCAGATAATCCCTGTGAAGGAAATGGGATTACACAGGGTGAGAGTCAGGTCAAAATTTGGTCCAGTGTACGTTAAAACTATTCAGGTAGTGTTATAGTTGAGATAAAGCATTTAATTTTTAGGGGAGGATGGAAGCCTGCGCTTTTTCAGCCCTATTAAAAGTGTGGAGAATTTGCTCTTCCTTGTAAAAGTAAAGAAAAGTGAATACTTAGATAATCCAATATTTGTTAATAGGCTAGAAGCATCATTTTGGGAATAGTTGAGAAATGTGTATAGTAGCGTGTTAGACAAACTAATATGGAGTTGTGTTCTTATTAAATAGTACTTGAAACAGGGGTGAAAGTAAGTTAAAGGACTTACCGGTATGCCAGAGTGCTGAGCAGGGGCGTGGCCTCAACCGGAAGAGGCGTGGCCTTTAAATCACCCCTGGAGCTACCAACTGCAGAGGCGTCCGGGAGCCCCAGGGCTCAGGGGCGATTTAAAGGGCCCGGGGCTCTGGCCGCCGCTACCGCAGAGGAGCTCTGGGCCCTTTAAATAGTTGACAGAGCCCTGTTGCTGCTCCGGCAGCCAGGCTCAGGTGGCGATTTAAAGGGCCCGGGGTTCCGGCGGCGGGGATCCCTGGGCCATTTAAATCGCCGCCCAAGTCCCCCTGCCAGAGCCCCGGGGTAGCAGCAGCAGGGCTTGGGCGGCACTTTAAAGGGCCGGGGCTCCCCGCAGCGGCAGGAGCTCCCAGCCCTTTAAAGCACTGCCGGAGCTCCCCTGCTGGAGCCCCAGGGTAGTGGCAGCAGGGCTCAGGCGGCGCTTTAAAGGGCTGGGGCTCCCCACAGCAGCAGGAGCCCCCGGCCCTTTAAAGCATCACCGGAGCCCTGCCGCCGCTACCCCGGGGCTCCGGAAGTGGGGCTTGAGCAGCGATTTAAAGGGCCCTGGGCTCCAGCCGCTGCAGGGAGCCCCAGGCCCTTTAAATCGCCAGCCTGGGAAAGCTGGTCTGGTATGGTGTACTGGCTTTTGCCAGTATGCTGTACCGTACCGGCTTACTTTCACCTCTGACTTGAAAGTACTACAGTCAGTGAATTCATGGCTGTTGGTTAGATTGACAGTAGGTAAGGAGCATAGTCACAAGAATGTGTGGAAGAGGTACACACATACAGACACAAAACAATCATTGATTCTTGCTTTTTGTCTCTCCCACTTTCCTGGCATTCTTTTGAAAATATGTCCTGCTTTTCTCTAGAAAACAAAGGATAAAAATTCTAAGGCAATTACACTGGCATCTAATGCATGCCATTACTTACTCATTCAAATGTTGAAATCTTTCTTGCCAATTAGCAGCTCGAGCTACATTTCCTGTTTTATCAATTAGTTTTATTCCAAAAAACTCCAACATCATTTTATAAGCCAACAGGAATCTTCTAATTGCTTCTTTTGTTTTCTTGAATTCCTAATAAAACAAGAAGTTCATCTAAAATCCTAAATGGCTCTACAACAAATACTTTTGCATTGTACACAACAACCTGATACAAACAGTCATACTTCAATATTAATCTGACAGTTGACAGTAAACTCAATTTACATTACCTCTATTTCATATGTAGTTAATTCTTTAGCATAGAAATTCAAACCTTGTTCTCTAAGTGGAAAAAGCCTGTTTAAAAAAAAAATAGTTTCAGTTTATGGTGAACAAAATAACACTTTTAATCATTTCAATGCTTTAAAATAAAAATAGCTAATAAGTAACCAACCACTGTATATAAGTGTGATTATGTTCCAATTTTTCATAGTCTCCCTTCCATTTATTCAGGACTTCTTCAATGTAAACTCCTGTATAAACAAATTCAGGAAATTATTAGGTAGCAATCAAAAATATCTTTCAAATATATTACAAATGTTTTAGGCCTATATTGTGCTTTGTGCTAAAGACATGCCATTAAATTAAAGAAGAGGATAATTAGCATTGTCCATACACAGATGTTAATTAATATAGACCAGCTATTCACCTCGTGTAAATTGGCATAGCTCCATTGATTTCAATAGACGCAGATTTATACCAGCTGAGGATATGGCACTATAACCTGTGTAAAGTATATTGACCATTGTTTACTCAATGGAGTAGATTTCTTATCACATCTAAAACAAGCTATTTACTCTGATGATATTCAGAGTGAAATCTGTAGTCACTACATTAACGCAACTCTGCATATATGAGATCCTAGCCTAGTAGCATATGTCATGAATACTGCAAGGAAGTCATTGATTCAAGAATCTCTCCGGTTGCCAGGTGCATTAGGATCTGGGAATTTGTTTCAATTAATGGTGCCTGAAACTCCTGATGCCACTAGTGCTGCCAAGAATTTAAATGTAGTTTCTCAAGTCACACTGGAAAAATCCACAACACTCCAGGAGAATTTCCACTTTTATTAGTCTCATCACATTAATGCATTTGGGTCCTACTGGCAAGCACAAACAGAAACCAACAGTAGGGGACCAAACCAAAATGGAATGTATGAATTATTATTAATCATTCATACCGTGCAGCACCTCAGAACGAGCTCCAGTCACACATTAGCACCCCTTTGTGCTAGGTGCTGAACAAAACACAGGACAAACCAATGACCCTCTGCCCAAAGCCTTACATTCTAATTATATAGTGGGATTTTCAAAAGCACTCTTTGCTAACTCTTCTCTGGTTGAAATGAACGGCAGTTTTATCACTGAAATATTGCCAACCCCCAAATTCAAAAACCATGAGAAAAACTAAAAAACAAACATGAGATTTAAGAAAAAAGATTCTCTCATGTCACAGTGCTGCCAACTCTCCCAAATTTATAGGGCACGCTGATTTTGGCCCCCACTGCAGGGTCTCTACATGGCTACTTGATGGTGCAAAGCTTCCAGCTTCTCCCCAAACCAAAGTTCTAATTCATTATTTCTGTGTCTGCCTGCCCCAGTCCACATCTGCCCATCTCCCAGCCCAGCAACAAATTAAATACAAACACTGTGCCTACATCAGCTTTGCTCCCCACAGCCTCCCTTATCTGCTCTGGCAGTTCCAAGGGTTCTTCATCCATCTCCTAGGACCTTCTTCCTTTCCCCCCAGTCCTGGGAAGGAGAAAAGCTCTAGAGGCTCTTCACCCCCACTGTCTCTGCCCAGGCCTGCATGGAGGGGATGCAGAGAGCAGACTGACCCATTTTTCACAAAAGGGCAGCGGGAAGGAGGGAGCAGAGCTGCCTTGAGCTGCTAGGATCTTTCTGCTCACTACCTCCTCCCTGTGATGGAATGCACCCCTATATTCACACCCTACACATTGTTGTAATAATCTTTGTACAAAGCATGACTTGTGAGATATCATCTGAAAACTCAACTTGCTGATCAGAAATATCATGGTAAAATGTGTATAGCAGCATTAGATGTTAAAAGTACATGTTCAAAACTCACAACGCATCAAACTGGTCAAACAAGCCTGTCTTGAACAGTGTGTATTTGTTTTAATTTGCATTTAAGTAATAAACAGAGTCATTAAATAGAAAGCGGAAGGGAGAAAACCTGCATGTGAGCATACATAGGTGAAAAACACCTCAAGAGTCTCCTCTCCTCCTGTCCATCTCACTCTTCGTATTTGAGAAGACAAAAGAAGCAGCTGTTGGATTCTTGGGGAGAGGTCCTGGAAGCATGTAGTGAGAAATTTTGCTTAAATCTAATATAGTTTGGTAAGTGTTTTATCTTTATTTTTGTAACTATTTCTGACTGTTTTTCCTATGCTTATTCTCAATTAAAATTTCTCTCTTTATCGTTAATAAACTTGTTTTATTGTTTTATCTAATCCAGTGTGTTTAAGAAGTGTCTGTAACTCCATTTAAGGTAGCAAGTTGTATATTATTCCCTTAAAGGAATAACAGACTCAATATATTTGGACTGTCCAGAAGAGGGCTGAGCAGTACAAGACATCCAGATTTCTCTCTAGAAATGTAACTGGGAATGTGTTGGTGTCACCCTGCGGTATAACCAAGGCTGATGAGAGCCAGGGTGTGACTAATAGGCTGCAATTACAGAAACACATCTGGGAGTGACCTGCATGCTGGCAAGCTGTTTGTAAGAGGTCCAAGTTGGGAGCTACAACAGTAAGGCACTGCAAGGCACCACATGTTGCAGGGCAAGGGTGATACAGCCCCCCGCACTGGTCTGGATTGCCAGGGTGTGACTGGTATGTCACACTCCCCTCCTGTGAGAATGGCATCACTCCCCTATCCAAAACCACCTCTGACTCCTGAGGGGAGAGCTAAGCCTGCCTCCTGCAGTCCTGGTTGGATGCTCTTCCACAGGACATGGGGCAGTGAGAAAGGTAGCCAGCGAAAGGGGTTTTTCTCATGAGTAGGGCTAGAAATCACCAGGAACGCCTCACATTATTACCATGCTGGCTTTAGTACCAGCCAAAATGATGTTATTCACAGTGATTCAAGAGATTGGCAGCACTGCCACCAAATTCCAGGGGAGCAGGGAAAGGCCTATTCTGAGTGACTCTGGAAAAAAGAAAACACACCCTAAATCTATAGCCTTTAGCACCAAACTATGGCTACCTCAGAGCCAGTGTTGTGGTAAGCAGGTGGAGGCAGGGAGCTCCGTTCCCACTATGCTCGCGAGCAGTTGGCCCCATAGAGTGGGTGCTTGCACTCCCTATGGACAGCACCCAAAATTATATGGAGTCACGCTGGATTGGGAGATCCTTCCTATTCTCTCTTTGGAACACTTCCTTGCCAAAGATCAGAACCAGTACTTTATCCTCATCCCCCTTGATCTGTCAGCCCCCTTTGGCATAGTCCTCCATGCTTTTCTTATTGAAATCTTGTCTTCCCTTGGCTTCCATGATCCTGGTTCTCTTCCTATCTCTCTAATCACTCCTCCAGCATGCCCGGCAGAGGATCCACCTCATTCCTCCTCCAATTTCCTGTGGAGGTGCCACAGAGCTCTGTACTTGGTCCCCACATCTCTTCTTGCTATACATTTTATCTCTAGGTAATCTCATCCACAATCATAAATTCAATTACCATTTCTATGCTGACAACTCACAGATCTACCTCTTGATTCCAGACCTGTCACCTTCTGTCTCTCATTTATACTTATATCACTGGCTCTCTAGGGCAGGAACTGTCTGTTTGTTCTTTGTCTGTACGGAACCTAGCACAATAGGATAATGGTCCATGACTAGGGCTCCTAGGTGCTACAGTAATACAAATATTAATAATTACCATGCATAAGCAAGCATCCAGAGGGTTGTGCTGGAAAAGCACCTTCTTAACCATTTTTAAAGGTGTAACAAGTGCTGCTGGTGACTCTTCTTACCCCAGGACCACTGGAGGCATTGAGCCTGCTCCTGGCCTTCTCAGGTATAATGCGTCCAGTGCTGGTGCTTGCAAGAAGCACTTCCTCCAGCCCTACTGCATCATCACTCTGTTTGTAACAGTCATAACGCAGCCCTTAAACTATTCTTAATGGAATATCTTATTTCTATGTTAAGGATATCACTGCAGCTTGATGTGCAGTTCGTAACATAAGCAACTGCCATTGGTGTTCGTGAAAGGTGCGGTTAGTGCCCTATGACTGCATTGGGAATGCATTGCTTAGAATTTCCAGTCATGACTGACATTTTCCACTGTAGAACAGAGAGTAATTTAATAAATAATTTCTGTGTTATACATCCACCTTTAAGAAATGGTGTATACTGCAGTGTTCTCAGTATATTAGCATTACACTACAGGAAAAGTCAATTAAAAAAGGCACTGTGTGGACATTTTTGTGACATAAGTATTACACAAACCTAGTCCTTAGTACTTAGTAATTATCAGTTCAGTTTTATGTTATTATTTCATATTTTTTTGTTACTACTAATGTCAGATTACTCACCATCAGGTTTAAAGGGAATTTTATTCTTATAAAATCGGAGATTGCACAAGTCATTTTGATACCGGAGATCTTTAAAGTTCTGCTGAAAAGAAACAAACAAAGCATTATTAGCCTGCAATAAAACTATCAACAGTGGAAGTATGCTGGCATTCAGCTCTTTTAAAAAGATTTTAGAACCAAAAAGGTAGGCCTTTAAAAATATTAAGTCATTGGGACTATTCACGTGCTTAAAATTAAGCATGTGCATAAGAGTTTGCATGATCGGGGCCTTAGACTGTAAGCTCCTCAGGCATGAAGAAGTTTTATAGATTTGGGAGGAAACAATGGCACATCGGGTCCAGTCGTCTCCTTCTGGCATTTTCTTTTGGCTATTACATCAGAAATTCTACTCTTTTCATTGTCTCATACTTAATAGGGAAAGATAAAGCCTCTTTTAATGAGTTCTGTTGGTTATTGTTCTTTATTTAAAGAGTGTTTTTAAACCACAAAATGCCCTTACTGGATATTGGTGTCGATACTTGTACAAGTCTCTTGCTGCATAAAAGCTCCTCTTTGGTTTCGTTGTCAGCTCAGTTGCATCATCACTCTGAAACATTTAAAGAGTAGTTAACATCCACCTACAGCCAAACTGAACACTGATTTGTATTATTATGGCGTTAGACATTTTAAAATAATTATTTTGCTGAATGGGCTTCAACAATTCTGAATACATAGATCTACAATTGCATAAATTTACTTAAGCTTTCATCAAACAATATAAATATGTGACAGGAAGGATATTTTTAACACAACAACTTTACTTTAACATATGAACAAAAGCAGGGCTAGTACACATGGTAGATGCTTTAATAAATTCTATAATTTCTTGAATTTGGACCAGTAGGTCGGCCAGTGATTTATTTACTGAATGTAAAACTTATCTAGAAATTATTTAAAAAGCGCAAACGCTTATCATGACAAAATAAGAAGTGGCTGAACATGAAAGTGAAGCATAACTATACCTTTATGTTAGTGAAATCAGACTATTCATAAATCTGTGTCATATCTTACCATGAAAGCATACCTATAGCTACCGCTGCATCCTGTGGAAGAAAACTGTTGAATGGCAAACAAGAATATTTGTAGCACTGTCAAACTATTTTATATAATTCAATAAACTAGTGTTTAGAACTGTCAAGGCTGATTCCCCACTCTGGCACTTCGAATGCTGAAGGTGGGGGCCCACAAGGATTTTAAAAATTAATACTGGCCACTCCAGGCTTGTATTAAACTCCAAAGGTTACAGCTTTTCTCTGACCTTGGCTTGGTAAATGTGGCCACCACTCAAATGCAAACCCCTTTTGGACCCAGGAAAGAGCACTTGGGAATTCCTCCCTAGGGGGTACCCTCAAGCTCTTTCACACACACACCCTTCCAGGGAAGAGCTAAGAAAGAAAACAAAGGAAATCAGCTGTTGCCACCAGCTAATTAAACAACATGTGCACAAACCTCTTAGGGCACCAAAAATTCAATCCTGTTCTTAAAAAAGGTAAATTTTATTAAAAATAAAAAGAAAGAAAATACATCTGGCACTTAGGCTTTTGCTACATTTTAAAAGAGCAATTCCAAAAATTAAGCACCCAAAATAACTTTCTTGGGGGTTCAGCTTAAAGGTTACAAGCAAACAAAAGCATCTGGGGTTAGAACAGAGCCTTACAGAAAATAAAAGAAATAAACCTAATTAGAATCATAGAATCATAGAATATCAGAGTTGGAAGGGACCTCAAGAGGTCATCTAGTCCAACCCCCTGCTCAAAGCAGGACCAATTCCCAGCTAAATCATCCCAGCCAGGGCTTTGTCAAGCCGGGCCTTAAAAACCTCCAAGGAAGGAGACTCCACCACCTCCCTAGGTAACGCATTCCAGTGTTTCACCACCCTCCTAGTGAAATAGTTTTTCCTGATATCCAACCTGGACCTCCCCCACTGCAACTTGAGACCATTGCTCCTTGTTCTGTCATCTGCCACCACTGAGAACAGCCGAGCTCCATCCTCTTTGGAACCCCCCTTCAGGTAGTTGAAGGCTGCTATCAAATCCCCCCTCATTCTTCTCTTCTGGAGACTAAACAATCCCAGTTCTCTCAGCCTCTCCTCATAAGTCATGTGCTCCAGACCCCTAATCATTTTTGTTGCCCTCCGCTGGACTCTTTCCAATTTTTCCACATCCTTCTTGTAGTGTGGGGACCAAAACTGGACACAGTATTCCAGATGAGGCCTCACCAATGTCGAATAAAGGGGAACGATCACGTTCCTCGATCTGCTGGCAATGCCCCTACTTATACAGCCCAAAATGCCGTTAGCCTTCTTGGCAACAAGAGCACACTGTTGACTCATATCCAGCTTCTCGTCCACTGTGACCCCTAGGTCCTTTTCAGCAGAACTGCTACCTAGCCATTCGGTCCCTAGTCTGTAGCAGTGCATGGGATTCTTCCGTCCTAAGTGCAGGACTCTGCACTTGTCCTTGTTGAACCTCATCAGGTTTTTTTCTGCCCAATCCTCTAATTTGTCTAGGTCCCTCTGTATCCGATCCCTACCCTCTAGTGTATCTACCACGCCTCCTAGTTTAGTGTCATCTGCAAACTTGCTGAGAGTGCAGTCCACACCATCCTCCAGATCATTAATAAAGATATTAAACAAAACCGGCCCCAGGACCGACCCTTGGGGCACTCCACTTGAAACCGGCTGCCAACTAGACATGGAGCCATTGATCACTACCCGTTGAGCCCGACGATCTAGCCAGCTTTCTATCCACCTTACAGTCCATTCATCCAGCCCATACTTCTTTAACTTGGTGGCAAGAATACTGTGGGAAACAGTATCAAAAGCTTTGCTAAAGTCAAGAAATAAGACATCCACTGCTTTCCCCTCATCCACAGAGCCAGTTATCTCATCATAGAAGGCAATTAGGTTAGTCAGGCACGACTTCCCCTTCGTGAATCCATGCTGACTGTTCCTGATCACTTTCCTCTCCTCTAAATGTTTCATAATTGATTCCTTGAGGACCTTCTCCATGATTTTTCCAGGGACTGAGGTGAGGCTGACTGGCCTGTAGTTCCCCGGATCCTCCTTCTTCCCTTTTTTAAAGATGGGCACTACATTAGCCTTTTTCCAGTCATCTGGGACCTCCCCCGATCGCCATGAGTTTTCAAAAATAATGGCTAATGGCTCTGCAATCTCACCCGCCAACTCCTTTAGCACCCTCGGATGCAGCGCATCCGGCCCCATGGACTTGTGCACGTCCAGTTTTTCTAAATAGTCCCGAACCACTTCTTTCTCCACAGAGGGTTGGTCACCTTCTCCCCATGCTGTACTGCCCAGTGCAGCAATCTGGGAGCTGACCTTGTGCGTGAAGACAGAGGCAAAAAAATCATTGAGTACATTAGCTTTTTCCACATCCTCGGTCACTAGGTTGCCTCCCTCATTCAGTAAGGGGCCCACACTTTCCTTGATTTTCTTCTTGTTGCTAACATACCTGAAGAAACCCTTCTTGTTACTCTTAACATCTCTTGCTAACTGCAACTCCAAGTGTGATTTGGCCTTCCTGATTTCACTCCTGCACGCCTGAGCAATATTTTTATACTCCTCCCTGGTCATTTGTCCAATCTTCCACTCCTTATAAGCCTCTTTTTTGCGTTTAAGATCAGCAAGGATTTCACTGTTTAGCCAAGCTGGTCGCCTGCCATATTTACTATTCTTTCTACACATCGGGATGGTTTGTTCCTGCAACCTCAATAAGGATTCTTTAAAATACAGCCAGCTCTCCTGGACCCCTTTGCCCTTCATGTTATTCTCCCAGGGGATCCTGCCCATCTGTTCCCTGAGGGAGTCAAAGTCTGCTTTTCTGAAGTCCAGGGTCCGTATTCTGCTGCTCTCCTTTCTTCCTTGTGTCAGGATCCTGAACTCGACCATCTCATGGTCACTGCCTCCCAGGTTCCCATCCACTTTTGCTTCCCCTACTAGTTCTTCCCTGTTTGTGAGCAGCAGGTCAAGAAAAGCTTTGCCCCTAGTTGGTTCCTCCAGCACTTGCACCAGGAAATTGTCCCCTACACTTTCCAAAAATTTCCTGGATTGCCTGTGCACCGCTGTATTGCTCTCCCAGCAGATATCAGGGTGATTAAAGTCTCCCATGAGAACCAGGGCCTGTGATCTAGCAACTTCTGCTAGTTGCCAGAAGAAAGCCTCGTCCACCTCATCCCCCTGGTCTGGTGGTCTATAGCAGACTCCAACCACGACATCACCCTTGTTGCTCACACTTCTCAACTTTATCCAGAGACTCTCAGGTTTTTCTGCAGTATCATACCGGAGCTCTGAGCAGTCATACTCCTCTCTTACATACAACGCAACTCCCCCACCTTTTCTGCCCTGCCTGTCCTTCCTGAACAGTTTATATCCATCCATGACAGTACTCCAGTCATGTGAGTTATCCCACCAAGTCTCTGTTATTCCAATCACATCATAGTTCCCTGACTGTGCCAGGACTTCCAGTTCTCCCTGCTTGTTTCCAGTTGCATCTTTCTAGACATTCCTAATCTACTTACATATTTGGGTAGTTCTAGGTATAATCTGATGATTTCCATGCCTGGCAAAAAGCTTTTTACAGCATAGTCATATCCCTGACTTACTCTGTTCCCCTCTCTCTGGAGAACAACCACAGAACACAAAGGGAAAGCTTCTTTCCACCAATTTTAAAAAGTTCTAGCCTTCCCATTGGCTCTTTTGGTTAGGTGCCCACTCCCTTTTCTATACCTGGAGGACTTTTTAACCCTTTACAGGTAAAGCAAGCAGCCACCAAGAGGGACTTTATAGCTGACTGGCTGGCTGGGTGTCCGTAAAAGGGAACTACTCCCTCCCCCCCTTCATTTATCACAAGAACATAAGTTTACGTTCCAGTGAAAAGCGTCATTAAACCCCTAAAGCAAAACTGTTCTTGGGGAAAAAAAAAAGCATTTATGAAAGCTTGTAGCAGATCCCAACTGTTTTGGAATCTATGGGCCTGATTAAGAGCCCACTGAAGTCAATGGAAAGACTCCCATTGGCTTCAGCGGCGGGTGCTGGATCAAGCTGTATACGTTTTACAAAAACCCAACCAAAAGCATCCATATATTGAGACTTGCTAATTCTGTTATGCACTTTATTTTTCACACCATTTTGTTTTCTACAATACTGTAATCAGAAATCCTGCTATTTGTTTTAAGATCCTGAAATAAAACTCTCTTACAGAAATCAATACACAAACTGTGGTGGGGAGGGGAGAAAGCACACACTCCTTTACACCTTATTTGTGGTAGTACGGACAGAGCCAGGCTTACTCCTGTGTGATTACACAGGATATCCTCCATCCACTGTACCCCAAACTCCTTGCCATTAATACATTGTTTACAAGATGCTTTGATGACAAACTGTCTTTGATGACAGACTGGCTCTGACTCCAACTAAAGATAAAACATGCTTACTTGGACAGGAAATAGCCTTTGATAATTAAATACCAGGCATTAGCTGCTCCACCATGATACATGAAGCAGAATGACAGTAAATTTTAAAAAGAACAGGAGTACTTGTGGCACCTTAGAGACTAACAAATTTATTAGAGCATAAGCTTTCGTGGGCTACTGCCCACTTCTTTGGATGATATGCATCCGAAGAAGTGGGCAATAGCCCATGAAAGCTTATGCTCTAATAAATTTGTTAGTTTCTAAGGTGCCACAAGTACTCCTGTTCTTTTTGCGGATACAGACTAACACGGCTGCTACTCTGAAACCAGTAAATTTTAAAATTCTAGTTCTTATTTCATTTACGTATACCTCAAAAATTAAACACTTCTACAAAGTTAAGAAAAAGCTGGACCTCATTGATGAAGTTCTGATGCCACTGAAATCAATAACTGTTTTGCCATTGACTTAACTGGGTCAGGATTTCATCCTATGTTCCTAAACGTAGAACTCAGTACTTGAAACTCTCGATATCAGGTCCAGTACGAAGTCACAAATCTAAGTTGTATATTACCCAATACTTATACCTATCCTCAACCCCTTCAACAGAGGGGTTCAGTTTAGAAACAAATTTAATTTTGGTGTTTCAAAATTTAAAAAATAATCTTCACTGTGGATGTCAGCAAAGACTTAGCGCAGGCTTTCTGATTGAAATTGTAAGCACATTGCAAGGGTTACCATATATACTTGATCATAAGCCGGTTCGTTTATAAGCTGACCCCCCACCGCCCAAGCTGGATAAGTAAAAATTGAAATTTTTATAACCCATTCATAAGCCAACCCTATAATTCAGGGGTCAGTAAACTTTGGCTTCCGGGCCATCAGGATAAGCTGCTGGTGGGACGAGATAGTTTGTTTACCTCGAGCGTCCGCAGGCACGGAGATAAACCTAAGTAAACAAAGTGTCCCGGCAGCCAGCTGCTTATCCTGATGGGCCAGGACAGCAACTGGTGGGGAAATTTTTTGGGGGGGGAGAAGTTGGGCGTCAGGGGAGTAACCCCCGTGACAACCCCCCACATGACCCCACCCATAGCCTGGGACCCTCACACTCTTCCCATCCCTTCCCACCTTATCTGGGGAGGGCCGGGGAGGATGTCTCTGACCTGGGTGGAGCTACTCCAGCAGGCTGGGCAGCGCGGCTGCAGCCTGCTCCGGCGGGCCAGACCGGGTGGCGCGGCTGCAACATGTTCCCACAGGTTGGGCCAGGTGGCACGGCCGCAGCGTACTTTGGCGGTGTGGACACAGCTTGCTCTGGGGGGCGGGGCCGAGTGGCACGGCTTCAGCCTGCCAGCCCCGGAGCTGCAGCTGCTTTGGAGGCTGGGGGGAGCAGCGTGGCCAGAAGCGGAGAGACTCTGGCCCTGCCTCTTCCCTTCTGTCTCTGCTCCGTGTACTGCCTCTCCTTGCCCCCTCTGTCGGGGGGAGGAGCTGTGTCCCACCTCTCCCTCTCTATACCCATTCATAAGATGACCCCCTTCTCTGGTGCTTCCCTTTTTTACTAAAAAAAATTCAGCTTATGAACGAGTATATACGGTAGTTCTCACTTTATGGCTTACAAATATTTGCTACTATAGTAAATCTGAAAAAAAAAATTGACTTATTTTGGACATCCAAGTGTAAGAATGCTTACCATAACAAGACACTTGCAAGCTGTGCAATATATTTGTGTTTGGATTGATCTTATGTTGTTAATTTTCCTAGTGCCATCTATGATACACAACATTTAATTCTAATTGTTCATCTCAGTCACTCAAACATGAGACAATCTTCCGTTTAGACTCCTAGGGCACTGGTTCTACCCTCAGTTATATGGGGTGCAGGTGCACCTCCTATTAATGTCAATGGGAGTTGCACGTGAGTAACTGAGGGTCAAACTCGGCCTTTAGGCTTTATTTACATTAGTCTTCCCCCCCCCTTTCAAATTTCCCACCACTGCTACCACCAGTTCTGCTACTCTGAGGGTAACAGTGGTAGGAATGATGCTATACATAGCAGCTAGCAGCAAGCCCTGCTCAGAATTGGTATACGTGTTATGGCAACTAAAATATTGGCAGCTGCTGATACACTGGCACCCAGGCATAGTCAATTATTTTTTGGCAAGGTCCACATTTCTTGGGTAAGATCTAGTCAAGGTTCATATTCCAGAGAAGAAAATAATAAAAAAATAACAATAATGATAATAAAATAATAATAATAAGTAAATACATAGATTTGGGGGTCCATTCAAAAACATCTGGCGGCCCGGATCTGGCCCCTGGTCCGCCTATTGATTGGGTGCCAGCAGGGATAATCTACACAAAGGCTCCCACTGTCGCTACTCTTCGTAGAACACTACAGATGATAGTAATGGTGATAATTTTAAGGGAAAGTTTCCTACTATAGATAAAATCTTAGTGTAGAAACAAACATGGAAGCCTCAGAGACATCAAGACCACATCAATATACTAGTCTTATATCTCTTAATAAGCCACTGCTGCTGAGCCTGACAGCTGCTCTACTACACTAACAATTCTCAACCTTTTCAGCAACTGTACTAGTTTAGCAGACACTGATCCCACTGTCTGGTAACGTGCTGAGCTCTGTGTTAGGGATGTTGAGCACTTTCAAATCTCACTAAAGTCACTCAGCCTGTCGTAGGTTCAGGAGCATAATACCTTGGTTATACCAACCAGTGCACATCACTTTCTATCCTTTTGTGCACAATTTGTGGACCCTGAGCTGTTCCAAACCTCAGACAGGTGCAATCATGAGAAAGCAGCAAAGCTGCCACTGCAGGTCACTCACAGATGAATGGGAAATAGGTAGCAAAGCAATGTGACCTTGCACTGAGGATCACTATTGAAAGGGGAGCATAAAACTCCAATCACGGGTGCCAGAAAGTACTAGAAGTAATACTATAATTATTGTACTTAGCATGTTTCATCTTGAAGGACTCTACAAATATTAACTAACTTTCCATCTCAAGAGAGATGGAATCTTCACAGAGAGGTGAAATCAAAAGACTTGCCCTAGGCCACACCAAGGTGTCAATATCAGAGCCAAGATTAGACCTCCTGAGTTCCTGGCTTCCAGTCCTTTGCTCTAGCCACACATTCCCCATGGTTGGTAACCAGAGCATTAGATTTCTAAGAGGATATCAAGACAATCTTGGTCTCAAACAGCCCTTGAGGCCAGTAGAAATGAGCTGTGAAGCAAACTGTGCATTAGGGGAAATACAAATACAAAAAAAAAAAAAAAAAAAAAAAATCCCCACAGCCCAACACACTTCCTCCTTTTTCAGCTTGATACAGAGCACACGTCACCAGGAGGAAAACAAGCAACCAGGCAGCAGCAGGCGGCACACACAGAAAGCAGCGAAGTACCCAAGCGGGGTCTGCCTCCCCCAGCTCGGGGGTGCCACTCAGCCCCCTTCGCCCCCCCCATTTGTGCTGCTTTATTCCAAGGCAAAGATCCAGCCCAATTTACTCTTACAACACAAGGGGGAAGGGTGCCGAGAAAGCAGAGCAAAGCCTCAGCGCCCCACGCCTGCTGCATTCATGGGACACCCATGACCGTAGAGACCTCCCACAGCCCTGGCTGGGGGCGGTGAGAAAACACCAGCCGCTCCAGGGCTGCCGGGGCACGGGGGGCTCTGTCTGGCTCCTAGCCAGCCTGCTGGAGTTGGCGGTGTCAGGGGTACCTGCTCAGGGCCGGGGGCTGCTGTTGCTTCTCGGCCCCCTTCCACCTCTTCCCCTTCCTGCTGGGTCTCCTCGGGCCGGGCGCTTGCGGCAGGGAGCGGGGCCGGCGGTTCCGGGGCCGGCTCTTCCCCACCGACCGACTCCTGCTGCTGGTCCCCGCCTGGGTCCTGCAGCTCGGGCTCGGAGTCCGTCTCCCAGGTGGAGTCGCAGTCCTCCACCGTGGCGGGCTCCTTGACGCTGACCCCGCTCAGCAGGCTGCCCATCGGGGAGGCGCGATGACAGCCCCTGAGCCGAGCGCCTTCGCCTCCTCCGGGAGGACGCGGAGAGCCGGAGGAAGGGGCCGCGGGCGGGCTAGGACTGCAGCGGCTGCTGCTGGGGCATGTCAGTGCGGGGAGGCCGCAGGCAGGGAGCCCAGGGGGGAGGAGGAGAGCGGGAGCAAGGCAAAGGCGGCAGCCGGGGCTGCCTGCGCCTCAGCCGGTCCCCAGCCTAGAGACACACACACAGGGAGGAGCTGGAGGCTTCGGGATTTCCACAGAAAGCGCTCGAGCACGCCCCTTCCCTCCCCCCGCTCCTGCTTGAATGAGACACATGAGGCAGGGTCTAGCTCAGGCTCCCTCGTGGGCTCGCCTGCACTAGCCGGTTAGCACGAGGTCGAGCTCTAGCCCTCTCCCCAACAGGTAGGGCTACACTGCAGCTGTAATTTCCAGCTAGTGGCACAGGGGGTGGCTCCGTCCAAGACATGTCCGCACTATGAGGAAATGGATTACTTCATTAGCAGTGCCACAAGCAGTGACCCTGATTTTACACTGGACAGTTTAAGGGTTCTGTGCAGGGTTGTGAGTCAGATGGACAGCAAGGAACCCATAGAGCAAGAAGACAGAAAATTGGAGCTAGAGGAACCAGTGTTTGGTGCTTCTGCGCCCAGTCTGAGCTGGGTCTTGAATCCCAGGACATGTTTGGGAATGAGATTGAAGCAACAGGAAAGGGCATCACAAATTCATAGATTATGGTCAGAAGGGATCATTGGATCATCTAGTCTGACCTCCTGTATAGCACATGCCATTAAATTTACTCATGTATTGAGTCCAATAACTTGTGTTTGGCAAAAGTATATCTTCCAGAAAGGTATCCAGCACTTCTCTTAGTATTTTGTTCCAATGGTTAATCAACCTCATTATTACAAATTTGTGCCTTATTTTTTAATTGTCTGGCTTCAGCTTCTAGCCACTGGTTCTTGTCAGAGCCGTCCCTTGGGTAGGGTGAATTGGGGTGACTGCTCTTTGGTGGCCCCGGCGGGCCTGTTAGGTTGGCCGGCACGGTCGGTCCTGGAGGAGATTAATCTGTCCTTTCTGCCCCAGGCCCCCCTGTTCCGGGCCCTGCACTTTGGGGGGCCCAGCAGGCTGGTGTGATTGGCTGGCGTGGTCGGTCCCAGAAGAGAAGACTCCGTCGCTTCCGCCCCAGGCTCCGCACCCCTCTAGGGACAGCCCTGGTTCTTGTTATGCCGTTCTCCACTGGATTAAAGAGCCCGTTAGTACCCAATAGTTTCTCTCCGTGAAGATATTTATACACTATAATCAAGTAACCTTTCATTTTTCTTTTGGGTAAGCTAAATTGATTGAGCTGTTTAAGTCTCTCACTGTGAAGCATTTTCTCCAGACTGTAAATCATTTTTGTGGCTCTTCTCTGCACCTCTTCAATTTTATTAACATCCACGACAACTATATTCATTATTCCAGTATTAATCTCACCAGTGCCATATACACAGGTAAATTCACTTCCTTACTCCTACTCATTAGTCTCTTGCTTATACCTCCAAGGATTGCACTAGCCTGATCACTGGTGCTGCTGGGTAGAGCTGTAAGGGGTTATGCCTTTCAATAGCCCAGCCCAGCCTTGTCCAGCAGCACCAGCTCCCCCAGCCTGTGTACCCAGTTCTCTGCAAGAAAGCGCGTTCTCCCCTCCCCCATGGCCTGCCGGATGCAGACCTCCTCTAGTCTCTACAAAGACCAAAGTCTCTTCTTGCCTCTCCAGCTACCCTTCCATACCATCATCCCAGCAACCTGCTGTCCTCAGAACCCAGCTCTTCCAACCCACCCCTAGATCAAACAATCTATTCCCAGTCCCCAAAATGAGGACCCTATAATCCAAGATCCCCTTCCTGACACAAACCCCCAACCTTTCCACAATCTTGTTCCCTGATACCTGGCTTTCCAGTCTGCTCCTAACACCTGCACTCCAGTTCCATCTGATGGCTGCCCCTAAGGCCCAGGCTACTATCCAAAATTTCCCACATCCTAAATGCCTTATACCTTTTAGCTTCAGTTCCACCCTGTGCTCCTCAATGTCACATTTCCTCAACCTCCCTTGGCCCTATTATCCTAATGTGTTGGTATGCCAATCTGTGTCTACCTACCTGCCTACTTACTTATACAGCCACCCATCACCATAATGTCTCTTTTCTCTCCAATCCTGCTAGGAAAGACTTTTTGTTTCCCAGTCCAGGAAAGTAGTTGAACAGTAATGGCTCAGCTCCATCCCTACCAACAAGTAGTATTTTAACAATATGATTGAAGGAACTCCCACCAAATGTGCCTGAGCAGTAGACTTGTCAACCATGGTCTTCATTCCTGAGCTTTGGGTGGTCTTTTAGTTATTCTGGGCCTAGGCTATTGAGTGCTTTGAAGATAAGGACCAAGACCTTGAACTTGACTTGATATTCTTTGGGAAACCAGGGGAAAGAGCAGAAGTCAGATTTGTTCTGCTTGCAGTAGCTCCTGTTGCTGAGGAGATTTGCTGGAATGTTCTGTCCCAGGGCAGTGCGTGAACCACTGGTTCGGGGAGGCTATCCCCCAGTCCCACCCCATTTGCCCCCTCTGCCAGAGCCCAGAGCCCCCCCACCACAGCCATCTGCCTCCCACCTCAGGCCATACCAGCCTTGGAGCACCAGATGGGTGGGTGGAGCAGCTCCAGCACCCCCAGCCTCAGAGTGCAGGCAGGTAGGCGGCACCGCCCTAGCACCCCCGAGCCCCCATGCACCAGGCAGGCTCCCCCAGTCCTGGAGTGCTAGGCGGGCAGGCAGCGTGGCCCCAGCGCCCCCCAGCCCCAAACCGCTGGGCAGGCTGTGTGGTCCAAGTGCCGGGCAGGTGGGCGGTGCGGCCATAGCCAGGGGCGGCTCTAGGCACCAGCAAAGCAAGCACGTGCTTGGGGCAGCCCATTTGCAGGGGCGCCAGGGATCCAGCCTGGGAGCTGAGAACCAACTGCCGCCTGTCCCCCGACTGCCCCCCCAAACCCCTGACCCATCTAACCCCACCTGCTCCCTGTCCTTTGACTGCCCCCTGGAACTCCCTACCCCTCCTCCAATCCCCCAACCCCTTTACCGTGGCACTCAGGCCAGCGTGTCTGGCTTCACGCAGTGCCAGACACGCTGCTGCATACATGCTGCCGTGCTCCCCTGTGGAGCCACAGGCCCCCCCCCACCCCCCAGCACCTGCCTTCCAGATTTGAACACCTCAAAATTCAGGAGTGCTCAAGCTCAGTTTGGGCAGCTGTTACGTCATTTCTCCCAAATCAAATATACTGATCCACTGTAACTTGCTATAGAAAAAGTAGGATAAAATTGAGCAAGAAATGCTTCCCAGTGGTTATTAGGACTGGAATTGCTATTTTCAACAGCCATTGCCTTTTTTTTTGTTTGTTTGTTTGTTTAAAAGGAAGACAGTGATATTGCATTGGCAAATTCCCCATAGAAAGAAAGAATGGAACAGAAGAATAATAAAGGCACCTCAACTTTTCCTCATTTATGTAGGACAGCCTTATAATATGCATCCAGATATCCTCCAATCACACAAGCTGAAAATTGCTCCACTTTACTGCAGTTCTGTAACCATATGGGAACCAATCCTGTCTGTGTTCTGTGCACACCTAAAATTCCTGCTGAATGACCTGCCCTGGGAGCGAGTTACCAGTGACCCAGGGCTGCGGCGGAAGGAGGGTGTGGGGGGTGCGGCGAAGAGCCCAACGCTGGGACGGGGGGAAGCCAAAATTTTTTTTGCTTGGGGCGGCAAAAAACCTAGAACCGGCCCTGGCCATAGCCCCAACCCCAACCCAAGCCTGGGCCACGGCACTGGGGAAGAGCTGCAGAGTGGGAAGCAGGAAGGGACCTGGGGGCAGAATGTGGGTGGGGTCACACCTGGCTGTTTGGAGAGGCTGAGCCTCCCCCATCCTATGATATTTGCTGCCCATGGTTCTGTCCTATTTGGAGTTTGCTGAAAGCTTTATGCCAAAGTATGTTGCACTGCTGTAGTCCAGCTGAGAGGTGACAAAGATGTGTATAAATGGGACCAGAATAGGATGGAGCCTCCTAGCCACCTGGAGATGCTAGAAGGCACTACTCATGGATGCTGCTATGTGAGCTTAGTGTTAGCAAGGAAACCAAGAGCACTCCGAAACTACCATCTGAAGTCACCATTTGTTGGTGTATGCTTTCAACCAAAGAAGACTCCCCTGTGACTGCAGACTCTTCAAAATGCTTTCCTTTGTCCACCAACACCTCTGTTTTGCTCAGATTCAGCCAGGTTTTTTCCATCCATGAGTTTTGAAAGTACACTATATCCACTGGATCACCCTTGTCCACATGTTTGTTGACCCCCTCAAAGAATTCTAATAGATTGGTGAGGCATGATTTCCCTTCACAAAAGCTGTGTTGACTCTTCACTAACAAATCGTGTTTATCTATGTGTCTGCTAATTCACATAAGTAGTCAAGAGATAAGAGGGAAGGTCCTCTCGTGGATGAGTAACTGGTTAAAAGGCAGGAAACAGAGGGTAGGTCAGTTTTCAGAATGGAGAGAGGTAAATAGTGGTGTCCCCCAGGGATCTATACTGCAACCAGGGTTGTTCATCATATTCATAAATGATCTCGGAAAAAGGAGTAAAGAGTTTGGTAGCAAAATTTGCTGACAATACAAAACTACTCAAGATAGCTGTCTGCTTTGGACTTAACTAAGAGTTACAAAGGGATCTCAGAAAATTGGGTGACTGGGAAACAAAATGGCAGATGAAATTCAGTGTTGATAAATGCAAAGCAATGCACATTGGAAAACATAATCCCAATTATAAATACAAAATGATGGGGTCTAAATTAGCTGTTACCACTCAAGAGAGAGAACTTGGAGTTCTCTGAAAACATCTGCTCAATGCACAGCAGCAGTCAAAAAAGCTAACAGAATGTTAGGAACCATTAGGAAAAGGATCGATAATAAGACGAAAATATCATGATGCCACTATATAAATCCATGGTACGCCCACACCTTGAATACTGCGTGCAGTTCTGGTTGACCCATCTCAAAAAAGACATAGTAGAATTGGAAGAGGTACCTAGAAGGTCAACAAAAATGATTAAGGGTATGGAACAACTTCCATATGAGGAGAGATTCAAAAGAGTGGGACTGTTCAGCTTGGAAAAGAGACGACTAAGCAGGGATATGATAGAGGACTATAAAATCCTGAAGTGTGTAGAGAAAGTGAATATGGAAGTGTTACTTGCCCCTTCTCATAACACAAAAACCAGGGGTCAGCTAATGAAATTAACAGGCAGAAGGTTTAAAACAAACACTTCTTCACACAACACACAGTCTACCCGTGAAACTCATTGCCAGTGGATGTTTTAAAGGCCAAAGCTATAACACGATTCAAAAAAGAAAAGTTCATGGAGGATAGGTCTATCAATGACTATTAGCCAAGATGGTCAGGGATGCAACCCTATGCTCTGACTCCCCCTAGCCTCTGACAGCTAGAAGCTGGGAGTCAGGACTGGATGACAGGGTATGGATCAGTTGATGATTGCCTGTTCTGTTCATTCCCTCTGAAGCACCTGGCATTAGCCACTGTTGGAAGTCAGGGTACTGCGGTAGATGGACCATTGGTCTGATCCAATATGGCTGTTCTTATGTTATGAGTTGATCTCATCCAAGCACTGAGACATCTTGGTGGTAGTGATGTGCATATGTGTGGTAAAGAAAAGATAAAGCAATGTGCAATTTGCATAGGCCTGGCACTTAGTGCATGTTGTCTGAGCAGTTCATCTAGTGGCTGCATGTAGATGTTGAATGGGACCAGAGAGAGAATTGATTCTTGGGAGACTCAACAAGTGAAGACTGTAGTAGCACTCACTGCTACTCTTTGGGTGAGTCCTGCAAGTAAAGATTTAAACCATATTAATAATACCTAGCTTTTACATAGTACTTTTCATCTGTAGAACCCAAAACCCTTTACAAAGGAGGTCAGTATTATTATCCCATTTTACAGATGAGGAAACTGAGGCATCCAGAAGTGAAATGACTTGCCCAAGGTCACAAAGCAGGACAGTGGTAGAGTTAGGACTAGAACCTACATTTCTTGAGTCCCTGGCCAGTGCTTTATCAACTAAGCCACACTACCTTGTCAGGACCACTGCTACCTCTCTCAGGTGGGACAGATGTATCTCACGTTCACCAGTGCTGAATTCTGCAGACAGTTCCAGAGGGATGAGAATGCATGTCTGCTCTCCACCCATTGACAGGAAGAGACTATCCAACAATGCTGTTAAAGATGTTTCTGTCCCATGTCACGGCCTGAATCCAGACTGTGGTGGGTCTAGGCTAGGGTATTAGCTTAAATTAGACAAGACTGTAGTTGGATTTTGGCTAGTTTCTCTATCAGCTTGCTCAGGAATGAAAGATTTGATACTCTGTTGATCACACTATTGCATGTTTAAAGGAGGAACAGAAGATTCCTTCCCGGAGTGAGCAATTGCCTATTTTTGTCATAAGTATCACCAGTTGCTCATTAGAGAGATATTTAAAAGATATTACACCACCCACCTTGTCTCGCAAATATCCTGGGACCAACACGAGTACAACCACACTGCATACACCAGTTGCTCATGACTGTCTTTCACCAGCCAGGCAGGGCATAGATTGGGTACACATTTCTTGGGTTGAGACTCTGTTAGGTGTTCAGTATTTCTTGAGCAGTGACTGTACTAACCTTCAAGAATTCAGTCGGCTGTGGGGGTTTTTTGTTTCTTATTTTGTTTTGAGTATTTTTGCTGGTACAAGGTGGGGCAGGTTCATACTCTTTTGAGAGCCTTCCCAAATATAGATGATCTTTTCCGTGAACATGTTAGTTCTTCATTGTGCTTGGTTCTGTTGTGGGTTGCAGGCACTCAGAATTGGCAAAGTGGGTTACCACACTGGATAACTCCTTGATTGGCAATCATTTCCGAGGACTTATGGAGGATTGTTGACATCCCAGTACACTGGAAAATTAATGGATTCTTAGATTTTAAGGCCAAAAGGGACCATTATGCTCATCTAGTCTAATCTGCTGGATAACACTGGCCACAGAATCTCACCTCAGTTTTTAAGAATGGCATAAAACCTGGGAAATTACAGATCACTAACATTGACTACAGATATGTGGAATATTGCTAGAACAGATAACAAAACAATCAGTTAGTTATTATCTAGAAGAACATATTTAATAGGCAGCATGGATTTGTCCAAAAATAAATCATACCAAACTCATAATTTTTCTTTGAATAGAAGCTTGTTGCATAAGGGGTATACAATGGACTTAGTATTGGGCACAACCTCCTCTCAGGGAAGCTAATGAAAAGTGTATTCAATGGAACTACTACAAAATGGATACCGAATTGGATTAAAAATTAAATATGGGGTAATTATTAATAATTCATTGTCAAATTGGAAGGAGGTGTTGAATGGGATCCTAGAGGGTCTATTCTATTCTGCATTAAAAATCTAGAGGATGGTATGGAGAGTCACACAAATCCAAAATTCAGGTGACAAAGAGCTGGGAAGGGTTATGCAGTCCTTGGAGGACAGGAGCAAAATACAATACTATTTTGATAAACTGCAGAAATGGTCTGAATAAATAATCCCAGTAAAATGAGATTCAGTCAAGCTAATGTAAAGTGATTCATGTAGGATATTCAAACGCACAAATGCAGAATTGGGAAATGCTGGCTAGACAGCAGTATGGCAAAGAAAATGGAGGTTTGTAGTAGCTGATTCAGACTCATTCAGTAAATACTTTCTAGCTAGATTTAAAAGAACTGCAAAAATGTTGAAAGGTTCCCATGTCAGATAGGTAAGTTCATGATCAATGTACATTAGAGTTCAAAGATCAGCCATTTTAGGAGAGGCTAGGATTTGTTCCATCATTTTGGCATGTTTCTGCAAAGTGTTCAGGGCCTCCTGTGTGGTGCTTAGCATCCTCATATTCCACTGAAATCCATCCCTAGATCAGTTTATCTGGGAACTGGGGAGAAGGACATTCTGGATGTAGTGCTCTCTATTACCTCTCTCCCTTCATATGATAGAGCCCAATTTGCTCACCTTCAAGGCATGGTTTAAAAACTAAAAAGGGCACATTTGATTTATAAAGTCTTTATCATTTGTTTCTATTGTCATCAATTGGAGTTGAGGGTATTCAGTATCAGCATTGGGCTGTATGTGAATTGGTGTAGAACAAAAAGAGTAAACAGCTTTTCTATTGGATTCTGAAATTAATCCCAGCAGGTAGAAAGATTTCACATAGATTAAAATAAAATACTACAAAACTGTGCACTAATGGCATGTTCCAAAGCTCACTGAAGTCAATGGAAATCTTTCCACTGATTTCCATGGGCTTTGGATCAGGCCCAAAAGCCTTTAATAAAATTAAAAGCCTGCTATTACAATACACTGTACTAGGATCCTGGGTATTTTTTCTAATAGACGGTACAGCCATTTACAAGAGCTAGTGGTTTATTTCTTGAGTGTCCAAGGATGTACAGTATAATGTGGCTATATAGGGATAAACTATAACTCTAGGGGAGTAACTTTGAAAGCATTGCCATTACATAGGACACAGTATATAAGCTTTAATAACCATAGTTTTCTGAGAATTTTGGTACCATAGCACTGCTGGTATAAAGGAAAGAAAATATGTAAGCAAATTGATTTAAAAAATGTGTGATGGATACCAAGAATTTCTTTCAAGTGTCAAGATTTGAGCTCTGTGCCAGGTGCCTTAGTCTAAACAAATGATGTTTCACAGAATAATTAAATCCATAATTCTGGGTAAGAATTTTCAGTTTCAGGATTTTTTCCTATCCCCCATCTGCTGGGTACAGTATGGAACAAGCCCAACTAGCAACTTCTTATTTTTATAATTTGTTCTATTAGAAGTGTTCAGAAAAAATATATAAACACTAAGGCAAAATTCACCCCGGTGTATGCAGCTGCCACTTCATTTTTGTCAAAAGAGTTGAAGCCATTTACACCAGGGATGGGTCTGGCACATAAGAGTACGTCTACACTGGGCGGGGCGGGGGGGGGGAACCCACAGCAGCGAGTCTCAGAGCCTGGATCAACTGCCTTGGGCTCCCACTATAGGGCTAAAAATAGCTGTGTAGATGTTCCCATTTGGTCTAGAGCCTGGGCTCTGAAAACTGGCCAGGGCAGTTGGGGCCTCAGAGGCCAGGCTCCAATCCAACCAGGAATGTCTCCACTGCTATTTTTAGCCCGGTAACATGAGCCCTGCAAGCCTGAGTCAGTTGACCCAAGCTCTGGGATTTGCTGCTGCAGGATTGTGTGTTTTTTTTTTTTTTTTTGGCAGTATAGACATACCCTAAGTCTACAATTAACTTTAAAGGCGTGATAATTCTTTTATGTGCAGAAAAGCTTGCAAAGAGAAAAGTTATGGTAAAAATTCATTGAAAATGTGCACTGTAACTAAGATGCAACTGTCTCTGCAAAAATCATGGACACTGGCTGCTGTCATCCAGGAATGACTGACATTCCTTAGACTGCAACATGCCACTATAAGGACATAAGGTTGTTAACAGAGCAGTTGAAAATATGGCTCAGGGCAACAACTATCCTGAGAGTTAAGGGGATCCTTGGTGTGATGGAGTATCATCTCACACAGGCTAATAAGGGGTTAACAGAGCTCTTGGGAGGCTGCATTAGAAGCAGCCAATAGGGGAGGGGCTGTGGGAAGCAGCCAATCAGGGCCCAGCAGGCCCATATAAAAAGAGCCTTAGGGCAGAGCAGAGTCAGTAGTTGCCTGGAGCTTGAGGACTGTGTGTGGAGTGGGCTGGAATCCGGTAGCACCTTGGACAGAGCAGTACTAGCAGGAACCCAGGGAGCAAGAGAGGGTGCTCCTGACTGGCTGCTGAGACTGAGGAGGGTTCTGTGGCCATGGGGAAGTGGCCCCGGGAAATGCAGCAATAGGAGAGGTGCAGCAGGATGCTGAAATCCACAGGGTCCCTGGGCTGGGACCTGGAGTAGTAGGTGGGCCTAGGTCCCCCCCACTCGCCACTTGGGAAGTAGCAGGACAATTTACTGCGGTCGCCACTGAGGTGCAGGTCTATTGAGAAGCTAAACTTCCCCTGGAAGGAGGGAACACAGGCAGTGACACAGAAAGGACACTGTGGTTCCTGACACTGTGAGACGGGCTGCAGGGCTACGGAGAAGGAGTGGCAGTGTGCAGACTGTGGATGGAGGTGTCAGCCTTGAGCTAATCCCAGAGTGACCTGGAGGAGGCGCCAGTCCGGTGATGAGTGATGCGCTCTGTGACACTTGGTTAAAAGGCCAGTACTGATAGCAACCACAGGATTTTCCTAAAGTCCTATGCTGCAGCCATGATAAAGTTAAATGATCCATCTCTTCTGCCATCACAGAATCTAACTCCTACCCTGAACAACTTTTTCAGATTGTAAATTGCTTTGTCAACCCAGATTGTCTCCATGCCATCCCACAAGCCAGCTCTGAAAGGTATGAGCAACTATCAAAACACTAGTCACAGATGGTCACTAGCATCCAGGACACACTGTCTGCACAGTAGCCTCTGTAGACTGAAATTAACATGTAGTACACATCTTCTCCCCTCACATGCTCATCCTCAAGAATTCACAGATCAAGACATCCTACAAGTGCTGAAGGAAAATACTTCCCTCTTCTGATTTGAACTTATATCTACCGTGGCTGGTGTGTGAGTTAAAATAAAAATGCCTGGGAGCACCCAGGGCCACAGCTGACAAAGTGTCAACATCATCTTTGAAGAAGACAGAGTACTATCCACACTAAAGCATACCTTAGCACAGCCCAGTCTCAGGAAGCCAGCTCTGGACCCAGCAGGGAAACAACAAAGTATTTTTTTCATCTGTTTGTACCTGCCTTTGCTGGGCCATGCCCAGCTTTTTGCCATTCTTCACTTGTGAGTGCTGCTGATACAGTTTTCTACTCTCAGTTATGTACTCAAGGGCAGCTTAACAGCATTGTAATTTGCCCGTCATCTTCTGCAGAACAGTGCAACCTACATCTTTTCATTCACTGGGATGTTATGCACATTCAAGGGATGATCACATTCAAATGATCAAATAGCAATCTCTAACCAGAGAACAGCAGAAAGCATACCTGAAATAACAAAGTATAATGGTAAGATCAATATGGTAATTGTTACTAACAGGTGCCATAATTATCATGGAGAATAGATGATAATATAAAGAGACAATAAAAGATATATACAGAAAATGATGTAATCAAATCTGACGATCAAACCCTCTTGCTCAGGATACATTCCTAATTCAGTCCACCTTCCAGTTTCTCTGCTTTTTCTTTTTTCCACTTTCACTTATGCCAGTGCTGCTGCTGTTTTCTCTCTCTCTCTCTCACACACACACACACGCACACAAGCTTCTAACATTTTCTTCTATATTTCTCTCTCTCTTTCTCTGTCTTTCAAAGTGAAGATTTACTTGACCGGTTCCTCCTTGAGCCACTCTGGACCTGAGCAAAGCATAGTGTATAAACTGCACCACCCAAAGTAGCCCGGGGGGGCACTGGGTCTCACAGGCTTCCCCAGCATTAGAGGGCTTTCCCTTCACCCTCTCCCATGGTTCTCGTCACGCAGACAGAAAGCAGATGACCAGAAGTCCAAAATGCAGGCAATGTGATGTTTATTGAGGTTAGTTCCAAGCAAGCATATCCATAGCTCTATACGCCAGCAGAGTCTGTTTCCCAGGGTCCCCCTTCCCAGCTCTGATGCCGCAGAGCCTTGCCTGTGTCCCTATTCCCCATTCCCACTGCCTCCTTCTTAGCAGGCCAAAATATACCTGCAATGCATGCCCACAGTCCCACCCCTTACAATTTATGGTTATGTTCCATTTTGGGGGGTTGTGAGTCTGGGGTCTTCATCCCACCTCTTTTGTACTCCATGGGAGGGGTGAAGAATGAGTTGTGCTATGGTCAGGGACAGGCATTTCTTTGGACTTTTAGTGTTTTGTACCTTCCCCAATCTCCCTTTGCCTCTCCCGACTGGTTGCTTGACCTTGTCTTGAGATAGGGGTTGAGACAATCTTAAAGTGTGAGCTCCAATAACACTAACTGCTCTTATCTATTCCCACTGTACTAACAAACCCGTCTGGCTAGGCAGAAGCAACATACACAGTGTCTTTGTCCTTTATTCACACATATTAGTATAAGATATAAGAGTATCAAAAAGTCAAACTCAAAATTCTCTCTCAGGCTGACCAACAAGCCTATATACTAACACCCAGCTTCCCTGTTGCTCCAGAATGGGGGAAAGTAATTACTGCAGCCCTTGGAAGGGTGCAAGTTATTTCTTTGCACATGGTCAGCTACTGTAGCCAGTGAGTAATAAAATCAAAGTCAAGGCTCCACCCACTTGTCAGCCACTCCACCATTCCCTGCTGACAACTGACAGTGGGGAGTATCCGGAGAACAGGGATTCTGCTCTGCACCGTACCTGGACCCAAAGTACAAGTAGGCCAAGCAAGTGGTTTACTCACCTTTTCTCCACTGCTTGGCTGAATAAGAAATGGATCCAATGTAGCCTCAAAGAAGGTAACTTTAATTGGATAAAGCCTGAAAAAGAACTGAATTAATATGAGCCAGTAGCTAAATATGAATCAATGCAAAGAGATATCATAAAAATTAGCCTATTTATAATTTTATTTATGAGCCTTTAATATGGCCTATAGTATATGTGATGTGTGGATATAAAAATATAGTACCTGGTCCCACCCACCAAACAGTACTACTCTCCTTTCCCTGCATTGCAGCCATCATCTTTAGATATTCCACACAGAATACAATGGGATAATACAATGCTGCGTGCTACATATTTATGATGTTCTCAGCTCCCTTTAACAATAATGGGAGATGTACATCTAGTCAACTGTCCATGGCTCATCCATACAAAATTATCCATATGTGCCCTTTGGAGAAGACCATTGTGGCCAAATCCGAACATTATTAATTTGCTATTTGATGGGCAAAGGTTGAAGCATGTCAAATATTTGGCCAAATATTAAGCCTCTGTAGTAAAAGGAAAAGCCTTGGAACACTACTGAATTGATTGATTTGTGTGTTCCATTGTGCCACTTAACTCCTTGATATTTAATTACACAGTGTTTTATTTTCTCTTCTGACACGTCAAGAAACTCTATTGAGTGACCATCCACCATTTGCTGATTAATTAAAATGTGGAGGCTGTAGGGAATCCTGTCATGTTACAGTTGTACTCATTAGGTCTGATTCTCAGCTAGGGTAAATTGATGTAGCTCCATTGAAGTCATAGCTGAGAATCTGGCCCATACTTAAATGAATCATACTTTATCAATGGAAGTTTTGCAGAAACAAACACCTTCAGTGCGTATGGGGAAAAAAAGTTAGTAAATAATTATTTTAAACCAGCAAATTCTGCCTGTTCCTTCTTGACTTGCTTTTTGTCTGCTTGTATGAATTATACTGGAGTGCAGCAAAGCTACTTCTAAGATCTAATTGACTTCATGCTGGATGTGACTCATTGAGTTCACAGAATTCCTACAAGTAAAAAAGTGTGCACTAAGTTTGATGCACATTCTTGCAATTTGTGGTTTGTCTTTGGAGGAGAACTGTGGATTTTATATAATTGATTAAGGACAATTTTAAAAGGCTTAACCCCATCAATCTTTCTGACAAACTCTGCAACAGTTAGTTCCAGTCTATAGTTGGCACAGTGCCAAGATGCATGACTGGGATAATTGTCGGCAACATCTGTAACACCACCTGCTTTTCTCTACCTTTTCTACATCATGCTTGATATGTCATCTGTAGCAAAAAATAAATACATTACAAATATTTGGGAGTGAATTCAATGAAGCCATTTCTTTAATTAGGTCACAGGTGTTCTACGATGCTTTTAGTTGGTGAATTTGTTAGTTTAATGAGATTAAGGGGAAAAACCCACTGCATCAGACTTAATACTAACTTCTGCTTTGGGATACACTCATCTCAGGCCCAATGATTTTACAGGAATTTGGACTAGTTTGTTTAAATGTTAAGCATGGAATAAAAAATATAGGGCAAGATCGCCAAGTGCACTAATGCAGAGCTCATGCAAGGAGTTGCTGTGCTACCAGGTTTGGAGGAGCACATCACGCTCCAGTGCCACCCCCAACATAATCCTACACCCAGCCTGCTCTAGGATCCTTCCAGTGCTAGGTGAGGTGGGAGTGGGGGGCGGAGCTACACTAGCCCTAAACAAACTAAGAATTTTCCTACACTGGAGTGGTGCAAAGAAGACTGAGAAGGGGCGGAGTATCCAGCCCATAGCTGATATTAGTAAACTGATCAAACTGTGAGTAGATCTCATTTCAAACGCCTTTAGTTCTTCATAAATGCAAGTCTTGGTGGGACTATTGGAAACAATTGATGTCTTGGCTAGACTGGGCAAATAACAGATTTTTCAGATCAGTGGTTGAATTGGCGGGAAAAATCATTTAGGATCAAACCAAAATGATGGTTTTTTAGTTTTCCTTGAAACAAAAACCAAAAAGTATTGTTTTGGATCAAATCAATATTTTGTTGGATCAAAAACAAATTTTTTTGTTTTATTTTGTTTTCTGGAGGTGGAGGATTTAAATTTGTTTAAAATTAAATTTTCTGAAACAAAAAGTCAAAATGTTTCATTTCAGAAAATCCAAAACAAAATAATTTGACAATTCCAGGTTTTTCCTTTTTTTTTTTTTTTATAGCCAAAACTAATTTGCTGAATTTGACCCAAATTCACAAATAGTTTTGGATGACCTGGACTTACAATTTTGGTTGAAAAAACTAGTAGCACAAGATATTTCACCCAGCTTCACACAACTTCCTCTATGAAATATTTAAACATTAATTTGAATTTCATTTCTCTTTTGTTTCCCATATTATATTCATTGTCACAGGCTCCTTCAGACCACTGTAGGACCATAGCCATAGCAACTCTTTCTGTTCTGGAAAAAAAAAAGACTTAATAGTGTGATGTTACACCCCATATTCTTTATGGAAATATGCTTATGATATGGATATGGCATAACTGAGATATATTTTATGTAAGATGGGTCTTGTAAGGTATCACTGGAAAGATTATAATTTACTGAATGTGATTATCCAATTTGTATGCATGTATCATTTCTGTATCTAAAGTTAGAAATATTGACTATGTAACAATTACAACTGTGTGTGTATTTGTGAGACACCAACTAGACAACAGGCCATCAGCCTCAATGGGCTATTAGGAAGAAACAATAAGACTTTGAAGATACTAATCTCTGTCCTTCCTGAAAGGCATCCTGGGATGTAGCTGTGACACTACTCGGTCAGATGGTCCTGTCACCTGGTACTAAACACCATCTTGGACTTCTAGTAATTTTCCACAAAATGGAGAGGGAGGTCAAGTCTGGGAAACAAAAGATTCCTGCCTTATGTAAATCTTATTAAGGCTGGGGAATAAGGCAAACAGGACTCTCCCTTTCACTGCCTTCCCACACAAGAAGAAAGACTGCTAAAAGTACCTGAAGAGACAAAGGAACTAAGCTGAGGGAAGGCAAGGTCTGAATCCAGACTGAAGGCAGGTCTTCACTACGGGGCGGGGGGGGGTCGATTTAAGATTTGCAAATTCAGCTACGCGAATAGCGTAGCTGAATTCGACGTATCGCAGCCGACTTACCCCGCTGTCGGGACGGCGGCAAAATCGACCTCTGCGGCTTCCCATCGATGGCACTTACTCCCACCTCTGCTGGTGGAGTAAGAGCGTCGATTCGGGGATCAATTGTCGCATCCCGACGGGACGCAATAAATCGATCCCCGAGAGGTCGATTTCTACCCGCCGATTCAGGTGGGTAGCGTAGACCTAGCCTGAGACAGAGGATCTAGTCTGTAAAGAGAAATAACTGGAATTCTAAGCTACAGAAACTCTGCATCCCGCCTAAGTCAACATTTAGGGTGAGAAATTATATTTTGTAACCAGTTTCTTTAAAATCTTAAGCTTAGTATGCGTGTTTTGTTTTATTTGCTTGGTAATCTGTTTTGTTCTGTTTACTATCCCTTATAATCACTTAAAATACCTTTTATAGTTAATAAACTTGTTTTGTTATAAAAAACAATTTGTGCAATTTATAACGGGGGGGAGACAAGAAGTTGTGCATATCTTTGTCCACATTGAGGGAGGGGGCGAATTTATGAGCTTACATTGTATAGATTTCTCTACAATGCAAGACAATATTATTTTGGGTGTACTTTCCAGAGGGGAACTGCACTTGAGTGCTGGGCGATTTCTTAGCTGAGTCTTCTTATAGAGAGCTGTTTGCAGACTCTGTGTGATTCTACAGCTGGTCCATCCCTACCAGTCTGTGTGTGTGTGTGTGCTGCCAGAGGCTGGAGAGCCTAATTCAGCAAAACAGGGAGAGGGAGCCCAGGCTAGTGGAGCAGGCGGGCTGAGTGACATCCCAGTGCATGAGGTGGCTTCCCAGAAGGGGGGTCCAACCCATCACAAATAGATTCTGTAAAGACTTCCAATTTGTTTTCCCCAAATCTTCATTGCCTTACTGCACTTGTCATCTGTGCTGAGTAAATAAGATTGCAAACTGAGGGAGTAACATTCTACAGTAGGTGCCACTTAAGGATATAGCTACTAGGGTACTGAACAGAGATACACCATCAAGCAAGTACATGGAAAATCTTTTCCTTGCCAGAGGAGCTGAATTATATATGCTAGCAAATAAAGAATCTTAAAAATGTTACTATGTTTCATCTGTCAGGTGACATCATATCACGAATTATCTGAGCCCTGTGTGACATATGAAGCATTCCAGAATTAGCACATCCTAGCTGTGCAATATGCCTTATTACAATCCACTTGACAGCTGTCACTGTGCCCTGAAAAGACAGTTATCCTCTCAGGTCTATATTTTGACAAAGCTGGATGAACCAGTGACATACGAGTTAACTCCTTTTCAAAGGGGAAAGAGACTGAACATATTTATACTTTTTTTTTTAATGTGAGAAAATAGAGCTGGAAAATATTTATAATGCTGTGTCACAAAGCTACCTCATTATCCATCTTCAAATCCCTCCTGAAAACTCTCCCTTGCCATGATGCCTACATACAACTTGACAATGGTTAGGCTGCTGATGTGCAGATACCCCGGCTTATCATGCTGTATCTCATTGTTTCCTTGTACCCCCTTGTCAATCACTCTGTATCCATCTGTTCTCTCTTGTCTTATGTTTAGATTGTAAACTCCTTGGAGCAGGGACGTCTTTTTAGTTCTATGTTTGCACAGTGGGGTCCTGATCTATGATTAGGCTATACAACTAATAAATGACCAAATGATACCTTCTTCCCAGACAACTTCACATAGGAGAGTCCTTGCTTGCACCATGATTGTTGGAGCACTCACAGAAGCATTCGGTAGAAGAATCCTGTGTGAACTGGCAAACACTCTAACTTTGGAGCAGACAAAGAAGCACAAATGAGATATGCATTTATAACTGCAATGCTGTAAAAAAAAGCAGTGTCACCTCAATTACATATGGAGTCAGAAGTGACAGTGGAGAAACCTATCCAAATAGCTTGTCACTCAAAGCTCATTAAGAAGCAAAATGCAGATGGGGGAACCGCTAAGGAGCTGAGTGAGCTCCTGGGTCAGCCTGCAGAGTCAAAGACAGAGAAGAAATGGAATATGATCAAAAAGCAAGGAACTAGCATAAGAGTATGTCAGAAATATACCTGCTGTAGTCACAATGACAACCAAAAGGAAAATTGCCCAGCACTGAATGAATAAATAAATAAATAAATGCAGGAAATGTAACAAACTAGAGGCAGAAGACAAAGAACATTCTTTTTAGGACTGATACACATGAAGAAGACAATGATGTCTGATGGTCTGTGATACTATCACTCAGTGGTAGGAGAATAGAATTTAAGATCAATAGATAGCCTTATCATACAAGGGAAGACAGAAGAAAAACATGCTGAAAGTGTTTTGTGTTTAGATTTTTAAGGAAGGCTGTTCTGCCTAATCTTTTACCATACCTACTGTTACAGAATGAAGTATCTACTACTTTTTTAAAAAAGTGTCTTATATTGGAACCAAGATATCTCATCTGTTGTTTACACTGGCAAAGAGGTGTCAAGCCGAAAAAAATCCTTTTTATAGAACTGTTTGAATTATTTAGTTATAAAAGTTTAAAACTTTGTTGTGCTGAACTTTCTGAGATTACACTTTATAGTTACTTTTTTTACTGCTTCTTTAAATATATGTCCTGTATAAAGAACTGCAGGGTTAGGATCTTTTTTTAGATGCTCTATACAAAAGCTCTAAGAATATCTAGAGGGGCAGAGTTAGGTAAATGCATTAATAGTTTAATCTATTTTAAAATGCAGTGTAAAATAATCCATATGATCTTATTTTAAAACTATTTCTATTTCCACTCAAATCAAATGAGGGAAAAAATTACAGTTTCTTTGACTGGTAATGGAACAACAACTACAGGGAGCTCTGTTTCTCTATGGGTGTCCCTGTGTGACTGATAGAATCGTAGGACTGGAAAGGACCTCAAGAGGTCTTTTAGTCCAGTCCCTGACAGGTGATTATCTAACTTGCTCTTAAAAATCTCCAGTGATTGAGATTCCACAACCTCCCACATGATTGCATACCTGATTGTCATGTTGCACCTTCATTCTGCATAGCTGCTTTGTTCTTTGTAAAAAGGCAGTCCGTTAAAATAAACAAGAATCCTGCTCTCTGATGCATTTTTCCCCCAAGAATGGAGAAGCCAGGCAAAGAGGAGGGACATGCCCATGTACATTTGTATCAACTCTTATGCATCCTCAGATCCTAAACAAAAAGTTGCACCCTCCTCTAGGCCTACCAGGCACAACAGTATTCATCATCCTAATTCTTTTTATTAATGAATTCATTATTATTTATATTAAAAGTAACATCCAGGATCACTAATCAGAAGGTACCCCATTGTGTTGGACACCGTTTAAACCCACAGCAAGAGACCATCCACTAAGACCCTGAGCCTATAAACACTTATGCAAAAAGAATCATTTTATATACATGAAAGTCCCATTAAAGTTGCTCACACGTGTGGGTCTAAATTAAGATAAACTGCAACAAGTATGTGTAACAAACAAGCAGAATGGGTATGGGTAACATAAGATGCCATGTTTTTACTTAAACTATGTGCACAATTTGCAGGCTTCAGGGGTAGGTTTTTTGGATTTTTTTAAAAAACATAAATACATCAGAGATATTCATGATATCGGTAGGCTCTAGTGGTCACCTTCATATATTATAGTTATAAGTAGTGTGTCATACCCTTGGTTGGGTTGTGGGAATTGAACCTGGAGATTTAGCTCTTAAAGCACAATTTTCTACTGCTTGAGCTAAATGATGCACCTTTGTTAGTAAAAGCTGTAGTAGACTCATCAACATCTCTCTGTGGCCCAGCCATCAGTAGACAGGGACAGAGTGCCACACTAAGAGGGCTGCATCCATGAGGGACCCCTGAGCCAGGGACAAATTCACAGAAAACTGTGATCCAGGGCCACTGTCACATGAGACCACCACCTCCTGCCGGCCACCTGTTCTTCCCTCCTCCAAATCTGAGGCTAGAGATATTCATAACATGGCCCTTTTAATTACTTCTATTCAACTATCACTTTGGCTTATCAGAATACATATATAGGACATCTGGGGCTCTCCACTTTTTGACCCATCTAATCAGAATAACCCTTATTAAAATTATTTTAAAAGGAAAAATAATATGATTGTGTAAACTTTACTTTTAGAATAGTCCATCTAATTGATTGTCTGTGACATCTATAGTAAGTGGGTCTTTTACAGCAGAACCACTCACTGTAAATGGGTATCACACTAAAGTAAAACAGTTTTTCCTACTTATGTTTCACTTCATCAAACATTCTTCCTTCTCCTTTTATTACAGTGCACAATAACATTGGTTAAGAACATAAGAACAGCCATATTGGGTCAGGGCAACGGTCCATCTAGCCCAGTATCCAGTATCCTGTCTTCCAACTGTGGCCTGTGCCAGATGCTTCACAGGGAATGAACAGAACAGGGCAATTTATCAAGTGATCCAGTCCCAGCTTCTGGCGGTCAGTTGTGTAGTGACCATCTTGGTTATCTAATCTAATTCTTTATGAACCCAGTTATACTTTTGGTCTTCACAACATCCCCAGGCAACAAGTTCCACTGGTTTACTCTGTGAAGAAGCACTTCCTTACATTTGTTTTAAACCTGCTGCCTATTAATTTCATTGGGTAACCCCATGTTCTTGTGTTATATGAAGGGGTAAATAACACTGCCTTATTCACTTTCTTCACACCAGTCATGATTTTATATCTTATCTCCCCTCCCCCATCACCTCTTTTCTAAGCTGAACTGTCCCAGGCTTTTAAGCTCTCCTCATATGGAAGTTGTTCCATACCACTAATAATTTTTGTTGCCCTTCTTTGTACTTTTCCCAATTCTAATATATCTTTTTTGAGGTTGGGTGACCAGAACTGCATGCAGTATTCAAGATGTGGGCATACCATGGATCTATACAGAGGCAATATGATATTTTCTGTCTTATTATCTATCCCTTTTTTCTTAATTATTCCCAACATTCTGGTAGCTTTTTTGAGTACCGCTGCACATTGAGTGGATGTTTTCAGAGAACTATCCACAATGACTCCAAGATCTCTTGAGTGGTAACAGCTAATTTAGACCCCATCATTCTATATGTATACTTGTTTTGTTAATTTGGCATTATTAGTTTAATTTACCTGTTTGCATAAATATATATACACTTCTTTTTAAAAGATTTTGTAGGTTTGTTTGTAGGTTTTTCCGTAGCTGCAGACAACCTAACACAACACTTTTAAAGCTCCATCAGTTAGATTACTGAAATTGAAGTTTCACAAGGGCATGTTCATAAGAGAAAGAAACTCTTAAAATTAACACTTTAATTCAATAGATACTGGTAAGGCCATCAGAAAGGTACCAGTAGAGCATACTGTGATGGGGTTGGGTCACAGAAACTCCCTCAAGACTGTCACTAGATGTGCTGGGATACCACTGAGAACAAACCCCCCCTGCCAGAGAAGGCTTCCCTCCACTCCCATCTTGCTGAGTTAGACACTCCAGTCAGCTACAGCACAGACCACGCCCCCCTGCAGTGCACATAAACTAAGATTCACTTAGCCCAGGGGCTTCTCAGTTAACAGGGACTTTCTCAGCACCCAGTATTCAGTCTTTCTGGGAGCCTAAACCCCCAAATGAATCAGTTTTACTCTCTATAGAGTTTATACAGGGTAAACTCATAAATTGTCCACCCTCTATAACACTTATAGAGAGATATGCACAGCTGTTTGTTCCCCCAGGTATTAATTACTTACTCTGGGTTAATTAATAAGCAAAAGTGATTTTATTATGACTAAAGAGTAGGATTTAAGTGGTTTCAAGTAATAACAGACAGAACAAAGTAAGTTACCAAGCAAAATAAAACAAAACACAGAAGTTTAAGGCTAATACAGTAGGAAACTGAATACAGGTAAATCTCACTCTCAGAGATGTTCCAATAAGCTTCTTTCACAGACTAGACTCCTTCCTAGTTTGGGCCCAATCCTTTTCAGAGCAATGTTGTGATTTATGACCTGGGTCCAGCAATCACTCACACCCCCGTAGTTACAGTCCTTTGTCCCAGTTTTTTTCAGGCATCTCTTTGGGGTGGAGAGGCCATCTCTTGAGCCAGCTGAAGACAAAATGGAGGGGCTTCCAGGGCCTTTTATATTCTCTCTCTTGTGGGTGGAAACCCCTTTGTTCTTCTGTGCAAAATCACAGCAACAAGATGGAGTTTGTAGCCACCTGGGCAGGACACCACGTCCATGAATGATTCACCTTTTTGCAGGCCGATGCCATTGTTTACATGTTAGTTTGAACGTTCCCAGGAAAGCTCAGATATGGATTGGTGTCTCCCAAAATCCATTGTCAGTTAAGTGTTTCTTGATTGGGCACTTACTCAGAATAGTTCTTTCTCAAGAAGCTGACCAAATGCTTCACTGTTGTTACTTAGAATCAAGCACACTGAGATATAAATACATAGTCAATATTCATAACTTCAAATACAAAAATGATACACACATACAGACAGCATAATCATAACTAGCAAATTACAACCTTTCCTTAGAGACCTTACTGGACCTCCTTTGTACAACATTTGGTGCAACTATAGGACCTTGGTTGCAACAATGGTCTATACGGTCACAGTTCATGTCAATAACGTCACACCAATAGATACTGATAAGGCCATCAGAAAGGTACCAGTAGAGCATACCATCAAATACAGGGTCACTCCTAAATCCTGATAGAATGATGTACAATCACACGTGCTCCTTTATTCATTATTTCATAGTCTCTTCCTGCAAAAAAATAATTATGACTTATACACCATTATTGGAGGAACTAAAGTAATAGAGTCCTGGAATCCTAGTATTGCTTTTATGAACATGTGTACTTTTGTACCACCTATACCTCTTGTGCTTTGTGAAAGTAATGAAAACACCAGGCTCCTAACTCTCTAATCAAACTTGTAAGCTTTATCACTGCACTACAAACTTGATGTACTTGGCAGGAACCAGAGACGCCAGTTATTTCTTTGGATTAGCAACAGGTGTTTTCAAATATTCGAGTCAACTGAAAAACAGTAAAGGTAACCAGTGACAACTACATGGAGAGTGAGCAGAGCCTGGAACAAGCTGGTGGGAAAGTTTCATTCACAGGTTGAGCAAGTAGGCCAAGAAACTGCCTGAGGCAAATAAAATAAACAGCACTTTCATTTTATAAGCATTGTATTGGTATTTGTAAGTAACTACATCCAGTAATTCTACACGAGGGAACCTTTTAGGAGTAAGCTAACAATAATGAAAATACAATATCTAGGATTAGAATAATAAACTGAGAGAGAGGAAGCAGTACTGAACCAAGACTCTAGGCACTGTACACAATTTTTAACATCAAAGTTCCATTTTAGCATTTCAAAGTATGCCCACAAGAACAGCCACCCACACTCCCAACTGCAGACTGAGTATATGCAGTAGGATGAGGGAGACAGAGACAGCTAAGAATAGTCAGAATTCAAGTCAGGTTGAAGTGCAATGCCAGTTCATAGATAGCACATACTTACATGTTTGATTAGGTAGTCAGGTGCCTGATGTTTTCATAACTTTCACCAAGTACTTCCGCTGCCAAAAAAGGCTTTGTCCTCCTCTGAGAGCTCTGCTGCCAGTGGAAGGAACTGGCCACAGCAGTCTCCACCTGTCTTTAGTTTCCGTGAAGGAGAGGCAGGCTGCCAGCAGGGATTCCCTAGGATCCCTGCTGCCAAAGGGAAAGGAGGACAGCAGTGAACTCGACTATCTGTAGGTGGGGGGACCGTGAGCAACTCTGGAGTGAGAGATGGCAGCTTTTTATCCTTGGTAACCTGAGCAGCCAGAAGTAGGGAGTCAAGTCCAGGTAATTCTGGCACTTCTTTTTTTAGGGCTTGAGCACGGTTGTACACATGAATGTGTATGCATCTTCCACTACACTGCCTTACTTCAACAGACAGCCTCACATTTACACTTAATTTATTAATATAAACACACCTGCCTAATATAATGTACTAGATTTTCTTAACAATCAGTATTTGTTGCCTTTTTTCCTGTCCTCCCACCCCCCAATATTAACCATGATATTTATCTAGAAAATTGTGAAGTTAATTTTTTGCACTGATTTTTCACTTGTTTCTTAATTTTTGTACTAAATACCATTAAATTCCCAAGACATTTAAACAAAATAAAAATGAAGGGCATTGGGAGTAGTAAGAAATGCTTAAGCAGTAAGGAAAAGAAAGGATAAAAAGAGGCAGTGCCATGACTCTGTGTGTGTGTCAGCTTGCTGATGAGGTAGATGTGGATTATGTATCAGTCTGTGGATAAAAACCAGAGCAGACTTAACTCGCAGAGTAAACCTGATGGCTGGACTCATAGAACAAAACGTTTCATACCTCATAACTTAAGTTGTGCTCAGCAGCAACCCCACACATTCACACGTTACTGTTGGTATTTATGTATACAAATACTCAGTAATGCACCCAATTAGCTAACATACATATCAAATTATAGGATTTCCTTTCTTTCAACTAGCTGTGCATTGTTTGCAGACATCACTAAGGAGATGAGGGGTTGAACATTTAAACTCATTGTCCCCAGATATTACCAGAGCCAAAGTTAGAACTGGGATCCTTGTGGTCCTGGCAGCAGTTCTACTAACGAGCCAAAATTTCAAATTAGCACAAGCTTTGGTATGGTTCTCAGCTGGAAAGTTTTCTTTGCAAAATTTAACCTTGGAAAGAGTGCCAAGTACCAAAAAAGACACCTGAAAGTAAGTTGCAATGTGCAGCTGTTTGTCTCTGCTATTATCCCCATTCTACCATTGAAGAGTGGAGAAAGGCATCAGGTAGTAATTTCTTCTGAGACATGACAGGAACAACAACAAAAAGATAATTGGGCTACACATCTTTGAGTTAGTGCTTAACCCTGCTTTGCTGTTTTGCTTTGATTAGAGGTCATTTGAAATTATTTGCTATTATAATTGCACACTTATGAAGTTCCTTTGAAATAAAAGTGTGTGGTTTTTCTTCTTTAATGTTTTTATAGGAGTTTACTTTTTTGTCTAAAGAAAATGCTTTTAGTCTGCAGGCAAGAGGTGAATATCTTTAAAGATGTATAGCTTTAATTTCTCTCTGTCTCATTCACTCATCTGCAAAAATGGGAATATTAATAATTCCTTCAGTCTTTGGTCTTCTCTATTTTGACTGTATGCTCTTCAGAGCCGGGACTTCTTCTTGCACATGTGATTCAGCAACTAGCGCAATGGGGTGCTGATCTCTGTTGGGGTCTCTAGGTCCTACTATAATAAATATAAAATAATGGGAAGTCAAACTCAGTTCTCTCCAAAAATTACAGTAAGACTCCTTTTATTCCAACATGGAATGCACAGTACAGGCTTCCTGAACTTGTGCAAAAATTAAACACTTTTTCCATTCAGAGAACATTATCAAATCACCTGAAGACTTGAGACAAGACAACACCTTCTGTATATACAGACAAAGAATTTCATCTTAATTACTGGAGCCTCAGAAAATGAATCAGAGAAACCTGTGAGTTAGAGAAATGTATACATCTTAAAATCCCCAAAAGGAACAATATCATACTTAATAAAATGTTTAGACTAAAATTAGAAACTAACAATAAAAGCTACAGAACTCTCTGGAATACAGATCTTGGCACAGAGTTATCAGAAAGTCAGTGTAAAGTATCTCTTAGTCATGTATCTATTTATAATAAATTTAAGAAGTTGGAATATTATATACTCCACAGGACTTACTTCACTCCTTACCTTCCTTAGTACATTTAAACTAGTCATATTGGCTAAGTGTCCCAAGTGTCACTCAGAAAGGACAACTTTCACTCTTTTGGGGCCAGTTCCAAAATATCCAGCGTTTGGAATCAAATATATAGATTTTCAAGGTTATTTCTAGACAAGCAACTGAAAAGCTCCAGCTTTAAGTATTTTTGGTCTTGGTGTAATTCACTGAATAGCTCTGCCTTGAAGTTCATTAGAACTCAATTTTTAATCAGTAGGAGTCAAGTTCTTAATATAGGGATCAAGTACAAATCTCCTACACTCATGACATAGCTTAAGAAGCACTTTTTGAGTGGCTTTGAGTTATGAAACAAACAGCAGAATTGGATAACAAACAAAAGACATTCATATGCTACTGGGGTGATCAGCTACCTACACTTAGTATTTATAGGTTAGATTAAAATTTGTATAGAAAAACGTAATAGAAAATTATATCTTATAGACTTTTAAAGAATAATGGCTCTAGAATCCTAGTGATTACTTCTCTAGTAATTTTTATAGGATTTGTCCATAAAATATACATTAATAAATAGCTTATTACATGGTATCATTAGTTGGTAAATCATTTTGGGATACAATTTGTATCAAAGAGGCTATAATATATATATATATATATATGTAGTATTATAAAGCTTTTCAGTTACTATCTAGCTAGGCTGGATTTAAACAAGTGATTTAGAAGCAAAAGACTCCATATTCCATTACTAATCCCATGAGCAATACAGCTCCCATGGGAAAATATTGATACAGCTGGGATTCCTAATAGGAATCATCTTGCTGAAAAATCAGTAGCATTGACAGTATGGGAGCCCAATGGGAGAGAAAATAAGCCAATTTCCATCTGGCAGCATGGGAGTCCTGTGCCACACACTGCAAAGAGTCTTTAGGCTGTTTTAATAGTGGTTTAACAAGCAGAAGGAAAACTTAATTTAATGTTAAAAAATTAAACACTGAAATTTTCTTTATGATTGTTCAAGTTAGTATTACAATAGGATGGGGACTTTTTACAGTGTCAGACAATGAACTTCCCGTTGCCACCACCAGAAATTATTTAAAAACACTTATTTTTTTAAAATATTCAAATACATTTCACAGTTTGTTCATAGAGGGGAGTATTCTTGAACTCTGGATTGTTGGTTTTAGCAAATTAGGCATCATTGTCTTTAAATGCCTGAAATTATTCTAAAATCACACACCCATTATGTTGTCTGCTGTCTTTGTTTTTAACTGCATTTAACTCTGACTTATTATTTAACAATATGACTTAGAAAGGAAGATGACAAGAATTCAATTTATTTAACCTAAGGAACAAGAATTAAAGGGAGGAACAGAATAACAATATAAATATTCATAGAAAATAATAAAAGGAAGAAAATAATTTGCATTGAAAAGCCACAAATATAACAGTAAAGGATTAAAGTTGAAAAAGGATAAATTTAACTTGTATATTAGAGAAAAAAAGTTTCTGAGGGAGGTAAGGACAATTGGACAGAAAGGATGTTTTCCTTGAGTCACAATCATTAAACGAATATAAGCCACCCAAGCTAGATAAGTACAGCACAGCATATAGAAAATATCATCTTTGATTGTTTCTGGACAACTAAATAGGGCTCTTTCAACCCTTCCAGCTATAATTTGTTGGTTTTGGTAGTCTCTGCCTTTAAATTAAATAAAAAAAAAACCTTGTTAGTAAAATAGTCAACCTATCTTTTTAAAAGTCATTAAGATAATTAGGATTGTCAAAAGACTACATTTTAAGAGAGACTGTCAAGAATTGAAGGCACACAACTTCACCTACCTTAAAACTGCTATCATCCAATGGAGAGCATCTTCCAGATTCTAAGTAAAACCCCTGCCTGCGCCTCCCCCTGCTATGGGCATGGAAGGCAATGAAACCTGTGTGGTACTGTCATATAGGGGTAAAGCAGGTTATAATGAGCCCACAAAGGAAAAGCTCCATCACTGCTTGCCCATCAATGGTGCTATGCTCCTTGTGCGCTTCTCTCCACCACTGCACAAGATGTTTTGTTCGGGGGAGGGGGACCTGGCTGATCTAGAACTACTGAATATGAATCCATCACCTAAATATCTGGTTGGAGGGAAGATTCACCTGCTGTGATAGCTAACCTAGCCTGAGAAATTCAGTATTAGCCATAGAGTGGCTCTGTGGTTTAAGAATTTCTTTACCCAGTTGCTGTACGAAACACCACCCCACCCAATCATAAGACTATTTACTTGGACTTCATGAGGAAATCAGAATTTTGCCCTATTTGTTTAGTCAAAAAAATAGTTCAGCCACTTCACCACCAAGAACATCTAAAAAATCAACTGCAGCTATTTTATCATTCTCAGAAAAGCAAAATTGTGCTCTTCCCCAATGCATCTGTAACAGCACCAGCTAAATGAATACTATTCCCAAAGCAAGGTTAGCATTAATGTCTAGATGATGCTGAACAAAGATGAGTTTGGCAAGAGTTGTAGTCATGAGGGGCTGGTGTATTTTGTTTATTAAAATGGGTGTGTCAATATCAGCTCTATCTAAAACACAAGGAAAGATCAATGATCCCCTAAATGGGGTGGAGGGAGGAGGGAAATAAAGACCATCCCTTTAAAATCAATGGAAAAATTTCCAAACTATTAAAGGAAAACAGGTTTTCATGCTTCTAGGATTGCACGTTAAAACACACACAAGCATGCACAAAAGACAAAATAAATTAAGCTATGGAATAATTATAGTGCTATCAAATATGGCTGATTAATCAATATAACAACAAGAAGTTAAACTTGTGTGTATGTGTTTGAAACAAAACAGTGTTGTAAATTCTTGTGATTTTTAGTGTGTGTGTGTGTGTGTGTGTGGGGGGGGGGGGTTCTTAAACCCCAGCTGCTGGAATCATATTACATGGAAAAAATCAGCTTCCAGGGTTTTTTTTAAAAAAATAATTTTCTAGCCCTTATGCTTGCAGAGAAAAGCTTCAAAACATGATGCAAGTGCACCCAAACGGCTCAAAAGCCAGAAGGCAAATAAAACATACTCAACATTCATGATTTTTAAGACAATCTCATGTTTCATGAACATTTGGAGATGGCAATACTGACACATTTCTCATTATTTGTGTTGAAAACCAGTTTCCGCTCAACTCAAACACCCTTTGGTAACCCATCTCATTACATCTAGAGATTTGTCTATACACCATAAAGTTTGTATGTCTGCAACAATACAGACAACAGATCCATGAAATGTTTTTTGACGAATAGATTCCTTACTAGGCATATTAATACGGAACTTTGAGTAATAATTCATTTAAACTACAATACAGAAACGTATTTCCTGCTCCCCTCAGAAGCAATGCAAAGGTTTGGGAGAGTCAGGGGTAATGGAGGAGCTGAAGGAGAGGGAAGTAATCTGGGATGGAGCCTGGGAGTGAACCTGGAGAAATATGGAACCAGGTTTTTTTGGGGGTGCGGGAGGGATTCTTAGGAAGTTGTGGAGCCTCGCCCATGCAGACCCTGGCTGACCCCTAGCCTTTCCCATTTGGTCAGGCAAATCTGCCCCGTCCCCATGTGCCCCTGCACCCGCACTCCCCATTCTGCCAGGCATAGCTGCCTCAACCCCATTTATCCCTGCACCCCAACTCAGCCACCCCCACTTCCCCATCCCATGTGCCTCTGCACCTCCTCTCCCCCAACTCCCATGTGTCCCTGCACCCCCACTCCCATTCAGCCCCTGGTTCAATGCTATCACCCCACTAGCTCCTGTGCCCCTGCTCCAGTCTGTTCCCAACTAGCCCTTCTGAACCCCAGTCTGTGTGATCCCCCAGCAACCCTATGTGCCCTACTTTGTCCATTCCCCCATATCCCATGCCTCCTCACTTGGCCCTGCCAGCAGGGTGCTGTGAGGAAGGCAGCCTACCTCTCCCTCTCCCTCTCCCTGGCTGACTGCTCTAGCCAACGAGCCTACTGCTCTCTTCTGGCACTACCTGGTGGATGAAAGGTGTAATTGCAGCTTTCCTTTGCCTTTCTATCAGAATCTGCAAGGAAAAAATGTGCAGGGGACATTAATTCTGTGCTTGTGCAGTAGTGCAGAATTACCCCATGAATAATATCTGCGAAGCAAAGGGGGAAAGCTGCCACCAGCGTGGTGGGAGTAGCTATCAGTTGACTTTGAATAGCCAGACACATGGGCTATTACAAGAGACCACTGCTGAGCTAGGTGGCTGAGAGAGGCTTTGAAAGAGCACTTTATTGGTCAGCCACAGTTGTGTTCTTTGCTGGAATGTTCTCTGGGCCTGGAACTTTTGGTGCTGCTAACAATTGTGTAGTGTTTGCTGTACATTTATAAATATGGCTGGATGTTTTCCTGAAGCGATGAATTCTGTGGTGGTTGATGTGCATTTACAAGTACTATTTTCTTTGACTACCACTAGGCATTATGCAATATTTGTCGTGAACTAATAAAAATTATTTGATTCTCCAAAAAGAGAACTTAACTGAACAGAAAAAAAAAGCAGTGCAAAAAAATCAATGTGCAAAAAACCCCACCAGCACTGTCATACGAAGTTTTAATGTAATTTAATGGGGTGAAATGAAAAAAATAGAAAGGAAGTAAATATTTATGCCCATTTGAGTAAACAAATGTAACCCATTGTGGCTACACATACACTCATCGTGGTTCTCACAGGTCATTGTGTGTGAAGCTGTGGTTTTCCTTAATGTCTCCTGGCATGGAATGGTAGGGGTAATGATGCGTCACATGATATGTTGTGGTCATGTAGGGAGTTGTGACCATAGAGATCTCCAAGGGCTGCAAAGGGTGAGGAATCTGGGATTTTTAGAGCTGTAGGTCAACCAGGGTCTGCAGCGTTTGGGTTTGTTGCCTGAGAAGACCCATTATGTTCCAGTGCATTTCCTGCTCTTTATCATGCTGGGACTCCTAGGCCTTTTTAACTGCTTCTTTCTCTGTGGTGTTGGTTATGTTGGTCCTCCAAGCCCTTTGTCCATGGCCTGGATGCAGCATGGGCTTGCGCGATCTCACATATCACAACAGAAAGAGAAACATACATTTCAAGAATCCCTTCCCTTATTCCCACAAAAGCTTTTAATAAGAAATACTTATTGACACATCAGTTTTGGAGTGCCTTGGCACAGCACTGCTCTCCAGCCCCAGCCATCATGAGTATGGATGGGGGGGCGGGGCGGGGGGAGAAAGGGGAAGAGGCAGGATTTCCTCTTGTATGAAGCTGTAAAATGTTGGTCCTTATTTCATGGGCGTAGGTATAGGGAAATGGCACAGAACACTGGCACTACTCTCCACAGGCATCAGTGATTTTAGTGATATATCACTTCTGAAGGTCACAAAGATACAGAGACAACAGCTGCTGCTGGTGTCCTGAGACTGCCAGGACCGTATGCTGCTAGGGTGTTTACTGCAATGGTGGCAGCTGAACTCATCACAGAGTGGCGTGGGTAAGTGTCCTACTGCGAAGGAAGAAATAAGGCTGCCATCCCCAAAAAACTTTGGGAGGATGGTAGAGTATCTCCATGAAAGTTTCATCGCGATCTCTCAGGAGGGTAAAGGAGCCATCCCTATTCACACAAACAAAGTGCTCCTCATGCCCCATCCCCACCTAACAACATGGGAATAAAAAGCTGCTGCCAACTCTACCTCTGTTTGTGGTACCTTCTACCTCTTCTCGCATGAGTAGACCAATGAAAAGTTGATACCTTTGCATTAACATGCGGATGGACTGGGCCATTTTAAAATTTAAACACTGTAAAGAAAAACGCATGTGCACACTTACCCGATGTCTTTTCCCCTTCATCAGGCTCATCTGTGCTTGCCTGGTGGGACTGGCTAGACTGTGGAGGAGTCTCAAACAGGTCCTAGCTAGTGGCTTGGTTGCAGTCTCCCACTCCGTCTCCCTCCTTCTCCTCCCAGTTCTCGGCCAGGGTCTCTGTCTTGGCTCCTTTGAGGTATCCACAGTGCTATGAGGGGTTCTGGGGAGAGGTCTCCACCAAGCATAGTATGCCAATTGTTGTAAAATCACCAGGTCTGCAGCACAGCACTAGATTGCCAGGGATACCACAAGGCCAGGGAGCGCAAAGTTCCTTCGTTTTTACGAGTCACTGCTGCTAATTCCTGTCGTATCCCGATGGAATCTGTTCATATATGTTCACATTTCTGCAACTGGTCCATAGCTGTGCCTGCACAGCCTTTTTTCCCCACAGGCCCAGGAGATCCAGTAGACTTCCTGTCTACTCCAGGTAGCAGCAGTTGGAGATCCGTTGGACAGTTGCACACAACAAAGATGAGCTGCTAGGTGTTTTTACCAAGCTAGGCCATCAAAAAAGGGCATTTCAAAAACCACATGAAGTGCTTTAAGGGAGGGGGGCTGGCTTCCAGTCTCTGTAACCCCTGGGCAATGGAGTTTAAAATTATGAGCAGAATGATCACTGTCACAGGGAATGGGGCATTGTGGGACAGCTGCTGGAGGACTGCTAGGGTCAACACAAGTCATGGTGCTATGCTGCTAGGGGAGTTAGTTTTACTGCATGACTATAATAAGGCGCTCAAATCAGATGGGGACAAATATAAGTGCAGACATGTGCACAAATAGGTTGTTGCAATGCTACTTCCACTGACCTACCTTCGTAGTGAAGACCAGGACTTAATCTATATTCCATGTCCTCTTATCTTCAAGTGCTCTCTGCCCTACCTGTTACAATTGCTGGATTGAAATTAAGTATTTACTGAACTCCATGGGGTGAAAAAGAATCGGAAAGGTCCAAACATTACACCTCATCATCCCCCATATAAAACACTTTAAGGGCCTATTGAAAGTACATTGAAGTCAATGAGCATCTATCTCATATGGACACTAAGGATTTGCATTCATAAACACTTAGATTTCTGTGGCGTATGACAGGAATTGCTCCCATAGGAAGACATTACCTTCCAAGTTGAGTTATCAAAAACCCATTCACTGCCTTTGGCATAATTGTTAAGTAATGTGCATTTTGTGTATGAAATAAAATAGAAATGCTGACAGGCTAGCATTTATGGCTGCTGACACAAACTTTCTGAACAGAGGCTGTGTAAGTTCTGCTGACATAAACCTTCTCCTTAAGAACAGCTGCTGTTGCCTGCTAATTTCCACACCCTCCCCCCTCCACCTCCCGTGGAGTAAATCCCAAGTGCTGGCTGTGCCGAAGTGCTGTAGCATCTTCTACTGAAACTTAGTTATGTTACAGATGTAAACATATAAAAGACAAAAATGCATCCTTTCTGGTTTCACTGTTCTCTTTTCAGACTATTTAATAATCCTACACTGAGGAGTACTTGGATAAGCTGAACAGCTGCCATATAAAATTCTTTCAACACAACGTTATATCTATTATGTCTGAAGTGATAAGCATTCCAGATAGACAAGTTAGAGTCGACTTTCTTGGCGTAAACTAAGGCACCGTGCACTTGATTATCAATCACTACCACAGGGAGGAAGTGTGACTGGAGGTTGGTGCACAGGAGTTCTGGGATCTAATCTGGGTGTGGGGTTAATATCTTAAATTTAAAGACAACTTCAAGAGTTTTGCTGATTTGGAACCTTAGCACCTTGATCAGTAAGCTGCTAAGTGTCCTGAACTCCCATTGAAAGCAACAGGATTGCACATGTATCATGGAGGGCCTAATTTGACTTGTAAAATGTTTCTTACACATATGACCCATGATATAAACCACGTTACATAGGTTTATATATTGTATGGCTCACCGCAATTACAAACAATAAGACTAATATTTACATTTAACAAATACAAACAGCAAATACTACCCATGTAAAACACAACTGAATTGACATACATTTTGGAATTTCCTGAATTTTGTGTACTTGATTTATCATCCTTATTGTTAATATTAAGGGGCTGTTGGCTCCCCCCCCCCCATATTTAAACTGTTTTTTTTTTTTTTTTTTTTTTTTTTTTAAGAAAAAAATATTCAGGGCTATCTGGCTCGAGAAGCTTATAAATGTGTTCAGTGAGCTTGTAAATTCTTTGCCATGGATATAGCCAGTTTGGGAAGATTACAAACCTCAACCTCTCTCACCAGCATAGCTTGCTAGCTCCTTGCCATGTGCCTAAGCTTAAAACTCCATCTCAGGCAGCAAGTCAGTCTGAAGGTATTAATACACCGTGAGCCAGGGAAGAGCAGAATCTAGGAGCAGCAAATCAGGAAGGTCTGATGTGAATGGATTTAAAAAAACCTAATCTTTGGGCTGGGATCTTGTGTCATTTTTTCAGCTAGATATTGCAGAAGACAGTGCAGAGGTGGAAAGGGCAAGTTTTCATCCTGCTTAAAAAAATGGGGGGGGGGACACAAAGTGTCTTTCTTTCTTTCTTTTTTTTGCACAGCAGGAATAGTCCACCATCTTTAGAGCGAGCCATTGTCACTGGGGAGAGTATCCCCTGGCCACCTGCTCTTTATGTTCTTTCTACCACAATGTTTTTTAAGACTGGTATCTTTGAAACTTTTTGTATTTCTAACATTCAAAGATACCAAGAAAGAATGGGAAATGTTGCACATCTCTTGGTTTCCTTCCATTGTGTGAAGTCTGTGTGTTGGTTACCTAGGAAACTGCTGTAGTATGGAATTGAACTGGGTGTCATGACAGTCAGAGTGCTTTCTCAGAGAGAATGATGTGCACAGGTGATGCACAAAAATTAAAAGCCTGACGACATCTGTCAGAATAATGAATAGAGAAACTACTGCTCACACATACTCCCCATTCATCCTTGCAGAGGCACAATACACATTTGCTTGCGTTGATGTGGGAGGGAAATAGGGTGGGCTAGAAAGTATCAACTCTTAGATGGATATAAGCCTATGAATCCTGCACGTGATGTAAAACTCACCCATCACCCATTCTCCTTTCTTTCCTGGCAGTGAAATTACCCCCAACACAAATCTCTGCGTAATAGGCCTCTTAGCTCATAAAAAGAGATCCCACATGCAATTCTGAAGCCTCACTTTATCATTTTTTTTACATTGTTGGACATAACAGTAGCACTTTAGCTGGCTCTGATGTTCCCCAATAATTCTGTTCTTTCCTCTATCTGAACGCTAGTGGTAGACTCCTCCTCCCTTTCTGCCTCCTTGTTCTAACCAATTCCTTCTCCCAAATGCAGTGTTACCCCAGTGGCGGGTTAGTCATCACCATCAGGAATATATGAAAGTTACTCCGCATACAGTTAAAGACACATGTATAATACTATACAGCCACTGTGGGCAGTTAACATGCTTTCAACATGGAAGAGTTCCAAAGCAGTCCAGTATCTTCCCCAAACCCATATGAGGTTTTGTTTGTTTTGTACCTAGAGCACCTTGTGCATAACCAATATGCCACATGAGCAAGTGAAAAAATGCAACTACCTAAGGTGTGAGGAAGATTGTGCTTATAATGAGCTCTTCCCAATTATGCTTGTGCATTTGATTTATATTTAGATATTTTCTTTGAGCCTTGGATGCAAAGTGATGAGAATGATGTGATAAGAAGCACTAGTCACAAGGAATATTGGGCCAAGTTTTTAAAAACCAGCCTTAATTTTTACATTTACATTTTGGCATCCACAATCATCTGCAGATACTAACACAAGGGTGGCAGGGGGAAAGGGACTGTAGCATTAGATGTCTAACTGATCATGCCTGTTGTTAGATATCAAAATGTTATAAATTGTGTCTGCACCTCATTACATTTGCTGACTCAAGGCATGTTTAAAAATTTGCCCCATTATGTTAAATGTGCCTCTTTGACATTGCAAAAGGATTTCATTGCTTGCATTTTCTTGTAACTTTACATAGGTGGCATTCTATTTTTTTCAATCCATGGTGCTGTTTGGAATGTTATTCCTTTATTAATTGTTACCAACCTACACATTTCAAAAATCCAAAACTGTGCACAGTGTGGCTAAAATCGAAGAGACAATTTTACCCTTTCCCTAACTATATAAGAATCAATTCGTCCCCCAAACAAACAGAAACCATCTCCCTCTCTCTGAAACGATTTATTGGTTGTATTCTTTCCCCTGCCTCTACAAAGTTTAAAAAAAAAATTAATTGCAATGATCATACTTCCTCAAAACCTGTTTCTTTTACCCTCGAGACCCCTCGTTTGGGTAACTCAGCAACGAAAGGAGAGGTTACCCATACAAAATGGATGCCAGTATTTTATTTTCCTGAAGATTATGCCAATATTTGTAACAAACATAACAACATCAAGGTATATGTGAATACACGTCAGAAGATTTAAAATAACAAGGTAGTTGACATATTATTGTTCACTGTATTATCTGGGTGAATTTTACCACATTTAAATCAAGATAAACATTTTCCCCACAAACAGGCTGCAGACAACCTACATCTCTCAAGGCAAAGTAGATATTCTTGTGTTTGTGAAAGGGAATATTCTGTCCATTCCTTACACTGGTTTTCAGTCACTTTGCCAAGTCAAGCCAACCACTCACCCATTCCTTTAGTCTCACACTCTTTAGATCTAGCTGTTTGGTTTGTCGTCCCCCCCCCCCACCCCCGGCAATATCATTCTTGGAACCACATATTTTAGGATTTTGTACAAGAACTATAGTGCCCTCTCGTGGCATTTCAACCTGAGTAAAACATTCATTTGACAATCATTGTTTGAAGAAATATGAAATATAAATACATTTAATGTCTTTAATGGCTATGAATTTGAGTCCATTTTAGAGGTTCATATTATAAAACACTTCTAAGGGTTAAAAAAAAGTCCCAAACCCTCTTAAAACAATATATTGAGGACATGAATCTCTGGTCATTTAGCTAATATGCATTTTATAGCTAACACTCAGTGCTTGGAAAACAAATTCAAGTTTATTATACTTACTACAATCTCCAGGGTAGAGCAGAAGGAATGGGCTCAGTTTGACAGCAAAATTACTGTATGGTCTGACTGTTATTTACACAGTGCTACTGGTGCCCAAGGTAATTAATTATTTGTGATGATGTCAGAGGGCCTGATGCTCCAACATACTTCTGCAGGCACAGCGGGACAAAACAGCAGCAAATTTGAAGAGAGACGAGGGAAAGACAAAAGGGGACATACTCCCTCCATCTATGGAAGCCCCCCCTTAGGTGCTCAAGGGACATAGGAGCTTGTAGGCAAGGAAACTGGGTGTAGACCAGCTCAAAAGATAAATGGGGACCTAGGGAACTTGTGAGGTAAACAAACATCAAGAGATAAAAGACAAAGCTGAGCCTTTGAGAGGAGATTAGCTTCCCAGTCCAACCATTTCGATTTTTTAAAACATTTTCAATGACCGACTAATATTTTGGAGAAAGGAAGTCTCTGTTACACATTCAACACCCCTGAATCTTCAATTCAGATGCACAAAGCATCTGCAACACGTTCTCTGTGACATTTACAAAGACCAGACTTGACCTTTTAGTAAAGAGAGCCAGGAAATCCCACCTTCCTCTTCCCAAACCTTTCACCCACAGTTTAAAATAACCACTTTTTAGCTCTTCTTACACATAATAAAGAAGCTAAATAAAAAGGCACAAATCCAATTTAAAAAAATCTTTTGTGGAACAGTTTTAAGGTTCAGCCCATGGTCAGTGGGGATGGTGCATGTACTTTGCTCCAGCTCCAGGAGGTGTTAGGCCTCAACCAAGCAAAGGGGCTCCTGGAGAGCAAGGGGTGTGGGACTGCTGCACCTCTGCTTGACAGAGTGCAGAATGCACTTGCCCTCCCTCTGCTGAGAGTCTGTTCCATTGTCAGTACTGGTGCAGGGAAAGAACATTGCTAGCACCAGCCGCCTAATGCAGTTGTTACACGCAGGGGAGCAGAGGCTGCAGTTGTGCCTCCCCCTGCACAGGGAAGAGAAAGGAAATGCTCCTTTTATCCTCCTCCGGTCCCTTGCTAATATTTGCGCCCTCATGCAGGACTGGGTATAGTCTTGCATTAAACATATTGATCATTACATTCTAAGGCCAACACAAGTGATAGGTATTATGTAAAAAACAAACAAAAAAAACACAAAACCAAAAACCAAAAATCCACATTATTGAAAGGTACCTTCTACTACATTTTCCAGGAGCTTCTAGTCTTGCCTTAGACACCACCAACTTCAGATTTCATGGGAATCAGAAGGAATGAATACAGTTTCCTTTTAGAATTTCTTTGCTTAGGGAATGCTGTAGGAAAAGTTATAAAGCTATCTTAAAAAACATTGCTCTGAACTACTGCAGTGTATGAAAAGGAAGCCTCCTGTGGTCTTTCTTTATTAAGGGGAAGAAATCAGTTCACAGAGTAGCTCAGTTTGGAGCACTGCTTGCACAGAATACAGCTAAGGGTTCTGCTGTTTTTTAGTTTCCCTCTGTTCAGGATCGCTGAGAACAGAGTGATGCAAGGGTTTGATTTACTCCTCCCCCCAGAATCTGGATGTATGTAGGCCTTAATTTCCCCTGCTCTGCTGTCTCCCTGATGGTAAGGTGATGTTGACCATTTGCCCTTTTGGCAAAGCAGAGGCTCCTCCCTGTTCCAGGGCAAAATCAGAGTCCAAATGAAAGCACAAATCAGATCCTTTGGCTCAATAGTCATTGGCCCTCCCTAGGTCGAACAATCCTTGTAGTTGGCCCTTCTGGAACCCAACAACCATTTTTGCACTTCCTATGCTGAATAATCTTTCACTCGTCTATGCAATGATCTTCCCCTTTCCCTGTCAATCAGGGGCTAACTACAGTCTGTATTGCAGGGTTTGGTAGTCCTTCAATCTCCCTGGCCTTAACTGTCCTTTTAACCTTTGGCGCATGGGTTTCTGTACCTACATCCTAGGGGGCATTATGGGGAGAAGGGAATGTGCTCTCCCCCTCTACTATGAGATCCAATATCACAAGGCAGTGTCTGCCCCAACCCAAGACTGCCTTTTTCCTCTGTTTCCCAAAGCCACCTCATGCGATGCCTCTTTCTGGTTACAGCTCCCTCAGGCCTTGACAGCCAAATGCCTTGCAAGCTCCACTCCCAGCTCTGCTGGCAATCACATTAGCCCAGCCCATGGTGAGCTTCCTCAGACAGCTGGATCTCCTTCCTACAGAAAGCAGTTAGCTTTCTGAACGCTGCTTCCCCATTGGCTTTTCATTTCTCTCAGCCCCCTAGCCTATTGTAGGTTTCAGAGTAGCAGCCGTGTTAGTCTGTATCTGTAAAGCAGCCGTGTTAGTCTGTATCAGGAGTACTTGTGGCACCTTAGAGACTAACAAATTTATTTAGCCTATTGGTTTCAGAGTAGCAGCCGTGTTAGTCTGTATCTGTAAAGCAGCCGTGTTAGTCTGTATCAGGAGTACTTGTGGCACCTTAGAGACTAACAAATTTATTTAGCCTATTGTATTAATTCCCCCTGCAGAAGGGAGCAGCTTTGGAAAAATATCTCAGAGATGGTAAACCACTTGGACCAGCCCTTTAGGAAATGACAGATTCTTCTCTTCCACAGAAAAATGCAGGTTGCGGAAGAGGCCTGGAGAAACTCCACTGGTCTGTCCAAAACACTGTAGAGGACTGGTCCAGAGGAGGGATTGATGCCTAGAAGATATCTAGGACCAATTTGGCAACACTTGCTCATATGAGATGTTAGCTTATCACAAGTCTCTACCATCCAGGCCTGTGAACACTCAGAATTAGATTGCAGTGCTAAATAAATCTGTGCATCATTTGCTTAATGGTAAGAACACAACTTCCAAAATAAATAAATAAATAAATAAATCCCAATAGCAACTGTGAAGGTCTCAGAATAAACCTCCACAGGAGACCTGAATGCAAGTCAAAATTGATCGCACCTAAATCCTTCCTCTCCTCCCCACACTGTTTTTCATCCCTGACATAATTACAGATCACTGGGGAGAGAGGAATAAAACCAGCCCAAGGCTGTCTCAGACAATTATACCAGTTATTTCAAACAGAACAAAAGAATGTCAGGTTTGACCATACCAAATGCTGCCAAAAGGCGCAAGGAAACCAATAAAGAAAAGAAACACCCCATCTACATGAGCACCATAAACTTTTGAGAAATGTTGTTTCAGTACAACGCTGAATATAAAATCTAGACAAATTCCTCAAACTGGTCAAATTGTACCATATGAGAATATAATTACAATATCAAATGTCTTTCCTAGCATTTAAGATTAACCTACCTTCCCTCTCCCCCCACCCGAAAAAAACAAAATGTGAGAAAACCTGGAAGATTGTTTAATCATCCACAAAAAGGAAGTTTTGCTTTTTTTAAATGAAATGACAGGGTTTTAATCTAATGCAGGAAATAATGTGCTCATTTCTATGCAATTAATTTGCTGGCTGTAAATTAATTGTAGTAAATGAATTGTAGACAAATGATCAAACATTTCTCCAATCTTTAATATGCTTTCAGCGAAACCAAAGTCAGTCAGTCTGCCCCCCACACCTCCAGCTTTCACATGAGCCCCTTTTCCATACCATTCATTATATTTTACATGTCCAGCATCTTGGATAGTTCCTTTAAAGTCTCTCTCAGTCAAAGGCCTGTACATTGTGCTGGACCACTTTCTTTTACTGCCAAGAATCTTGAATTTCTTTCCTGGCTGACAGTAATTATTCAGTTCATGGATGTAAATCCTTGCTGTTCTCCATTTGGGCACTTCTTAAATTCTTTGTGGATTTTAACTGAAAAAAACTTTTCATTCAGTCAGTTCAGGAAACTCTGGAGACTGACAATTCAAGCATCAACTTCAATTTGTCTTTAACATTCTTCACTTTTAATCCTTTCCTCCGCCACTTGAAAGCGCTCAGCAAGTTTAAAAAAAAATAATCCTGCCAGAAATGTTTTTCTTTTCTCCTCTTGCCCCAGAGGTTTCACTCTCCTATTTTCTTTCTATTCTAACGGGAAAGTCCCTTGATGAAGACTCTAGGAAGCATAAGCTTGTGTAGCTCTAACTGATGGTCTCCTCAAACTAAACAGCAACAAAGCTGAATGCCATTTAAACCCTATTCCCACCTGCCCGAGGAAAGAATTTATAGGGTAGTGAATATTTAGTGATGCACACATGTAAAATGAACTGTCATAATAAATAAAGTCTATCACTTCTAATGACAAGCAAGAGCTCTTCATTAGCAATTAGACTTTCCAAAGGTTCAGTACCAGCAGGTGGTGCCCCTAAGTTTCGATGCTTATCCAACTTTTTGGAGTCTGCAGACTTGGACTGGATTTGTCACAAAAACAGGCTCTCATAATACTTCCCTTACTTTTCACTTCCAGCTAGGGAAGAAATGCCATTAGGACCACTTCTCTTTGGGGTAGCTATTTTGGCAGGAACCAGGAAGTGCCGCAAGGAACCAATAACAATTGTATAAAAATGAGCACCACTGTTTTTGGACTCCACAGCCTGTTTATCTAGAACTCCAGGCAAAAGTGGAGGCCAGCTATTTCATTCATACCAGTTGCCTAGCGTCTGGCATAGAAGGCATAGTAAAGAAGTTGCTGCCAGGGAACCTGTTTGTCCTGGCAACCTCTGCTGCCATAAAGGCCCCTGGGAGCTGTTGGCAGTAGTTGTAAATTAGAGCTACTACAAAGGGTGCTCTAGCTTTTGCCTGGGACTGGACCACTGTCAGAATGGCATCAAACACAAAAGTGTCTTATAATCATCTTTGCAACCCCTCGCTGAGACTTGCAGTAACTGCTCTTTTTCCTAGTAGTGTTGAGTGTAGAAGGCACTGACACGTAAATCACAGTAGAACTGGAGGGCGATGGGGAGAGCAAGTTTATGACAGGATGTTAAGATGTGTGGTTCTAGTATGAAAAGTGACACTTGTTAAAGTAGCATGGGGGTCTGTGTTCACTGTGCCCTGTGAAGAAAAGTAGTATTACTCCTTTTGCAGGTGGGAACTGAAGCACAGAGTGCGTGCCCTAGGTCACAAAAAAAGTGTCTGTGGCAAAGCTATGAGTAGATCTCTTACACCTAGAGTATCAGTTCAGTGCCTCACATCAACATCAGCTGGGCTGAATCCTGCTTCCATTAAAGTTGTTGACAAGTTTCCTATTAACTCCAATTGGAGCAGGACTGGACTACTGTAAAACTTATAGGTTATTTCATATATAAGATGTAAGCACAAGTTGCACAGCCACCTTTCCCTGCAGAGATAAACAAGATGTGATGACTTTCAGATTACTCATTAAGATAAGCAAGACTGATAATTTTCTTTGAGGCACTCTGCAGTCATAGACTGTAGTGGTTAGTTAAGCTTACTTAGTACATCTATATATCATTGCTACAAAACAAGTCTCAAATGATGTTGGACAAAACTATCTCCATTTAATTCACAATAACATCCTTATAACCAAAGCAAAAGAAGGAAACAAAGGCCTACTGGTAGCTAAGTAGGTCTTGGATGAAGCTGAGAGCCAACTGGAACCAAATTTTACACAAGAGTATGAGACGCTTCAGCTTTTCCCTCCTCTTTTAATTAACAGTTCTTTAGGAGGCAATTTTTAAAGATATTCAGGAAATATGAAAAATATACTAAGAAAAGTTTGCTTTATGTTGAAGTTACTAACACTGGCATAGTTCGTTCTGGCTTTTAAAGGACCATTGCATTTAAGCTTTCCGAATTGGAATTTTTTGCATGAGTAATTGTCCGTATTGTACTTGATGTTGCAAGCAAGTTCATGTGCGATCCAACAGAGAATAGTTTTTACATGTTTCCAGCTGGACTCAAACACCTAGGACAGGGGTTGGCAACCTTTCAGAAGTGATGTGCCGAGTCTTTATTCACTTTAATTTAAGGTTTCACATGCCGGTAATTCATTTTAATGTTTTTTAGAAGGTCTCTCTCTATAAGTCTATATATTATATAACTAAACTATTGTTGTATTGTAAAATAAACAAGGTTTTCAAAATGTTTAAGAAGCTTCATTTAAAATTAAATTAAAATGTTGATCTTACGCCGCCGGCCCGCTCAGCCCGTTGCCGGTCTGGGGTTCTGTTCACCTAGGCCAGCAGTGGGCTGAGTGGGGCCTGCGGCCGGGACCCCGGCTGGCAAGGGGCCGGCAGCCGGAACCCCAGACCAGCAGCCAGAAACACAGACTGGCAGCAGGCTGTGCGGGGCCGGCGGCCGGGACCCCAGACTGGCAATGGGCTGAGCGGCTCAGCCCACTGCTGCTCAGGGGTTCCATCCACCAGCTCCTGCCAGCTGGGATCCCGGCTGCCGGACCCACTCAGCTCGCTGCCGGTCTGGGATCCCGGCCCTGCACACATACAGTGGGTACCAGGGCCAGCTCCAGGGTTTTGGCCGCCCCAAGCAGCCACAAAAAAAAAAAAAAAAAAAAAAAGCTGCGATCACGATCTGCGGTGGCAATTCGGCGGAAGGTCCTTCGCTCCTAGCGGGAGTGAGGGACTGTCCGCCGAATTGCCGCCGAATAGTTGGACCTGCCGCCCCTGTCCGGAGTGGCCGCCCCAAGCACCAGCTTGCCAAGCTGGTGCCTGGAGCCGGCCCTGGTAGGTACCTACCTTCTCCCTGGTTCTGGCCCATTCTCTTCCTCTCTCTCTGCACTGAGCTGAGGGTGGGAGTGCACTGAGCACAGGGCTGGGGGTGAAGGAGCAGGCTGGGGGTTGGGGTGTAGGGTCTGGCCAGGAGCTAGAATGAGGAAGGGGGCTCAAGGTTGGGGCAGGAGGTTTGGGTGTGGAGCGCTTACCTGGGCAGCTCCCATTTGGTGTGAGGGGTGCAGGTGGAAATGTGGGGGGGGGTGCAGGAGCTCCCGTTTGGTGCTCAGGGTGGGAGTGGGGATGTGGGGGTGCAAGATTCAGGATGTGGGTGTGTGTGCAAGAGTCAGGGCAGAGACCTAGGGGCATGTGAGGGGGGTGCAGGTGTCAGGGCATTGGGTGTGGGGGGCCTGGGTATGTGTGGGGGTGCCAGAGTCAGGGCTGGGGTCATGGTGGTGGTGGTGAAGGAGTCAAACAGAGGGCTGGCTGTGTGTGAGGGGGGTGCTGGGCTCAGAGCACAGGCCTGGGGGATGTGCGGGGCACAGGACTCAGGGCAGAGGGCTGTGTGTGTGTGAGGGGGATACAGGGCTCAGGGCATGGGTCTGGGTGGTGTGCGGGGCTCAGGGCACAGGCCTGGGGTGTGTGTGGGGCTGTAGGGCTCAGGGCAGAGGGCTGGGAGTGTGTGAGGGGGATACAGGGCTCAGGGCAGGCGCCTGGGGTGAGTGCGGGGCTGCAGGGCTCAGGGCTAGGTGTGTGTGAGGGGGGATCAGGGCAGAGGGCTGGGGGTGTGGGCTGAGGTCGTGGGGTGCTCACAGCAGGGGGCTGAAGGGGATATGCCCCTATTCCACCACCCCCTCCCCCAAGGCCTTGCCCCCACTTCTTCTCTGCCTCTGCCGGGAGCAGCGAGCATGCTGACTCCACTCCTCCCCAACCCTTGCAAGGGCCATCAGCTGATCGGCCGGCAGGGAAGGAGGGACGGAGAAGAGGAGGAGGGGCAGGAACCCAGCACACTGCGGGAAGAGGCACGGGAGCTGGCAGGACCAAGCTTCTGCCCCGTGTCCTTTGCCCCCGCGGGAGGAGATGGGGGGGAGGAGCGGAGGGTGGAGAAGAGCATGACATTAAAAATGGGCATGAGTGCCATAGGTTGCCGACTCCTGACCTAGGACATGCAATATGAATGGGCCATTGCCTTATTTCCAGTATAACGTTTAATTGGAAATCATGACTGAAATCCATAGTATTTATTATTTTGCTTTCATTCCAAGACCTCGAAGTACAAGATTCTGTCAGAGACCTTTCAGGAGCTCTAAATTCACAAATACCAAAAGTTAAACCATCTGTGATTAAATTTACTGTAATAAATAAAATTTGACTTTTGCACATAGGCATCATCAACAGTGCTGGCGGATTCTCTGCACCTTGAAGTCTTTAAACCACAAGTTGAGGACTTCAATAGCTGAGACATAGGTCAGGGCTTGTTACAGGAGTGGGTGGGTGAGATTACGTGGCCTGCGTTGTGCAGGAGGTCAGATTAGAAAATCATAATGGTCCCTTCTGACCTTAAAGTCTGAGTCTTAGTGAAAGAATGCCCCTCTTAAGTTTTATCATTAGGAATGTTTATACTTACAAAGTCAATAGAAGACTTATTTTCTGGGATATGACAACTAAGCCACCATTCCACCTCCACTATATTGACCTGCTAAACCCAGGGTTGTGAGTTCAATCCTTGAGGGGGCCACTTAAGGATCTGGGGCAAAAATCTGTCTGGGGATTGGTCCTGCTTTGAGCAGGGGGTTGGACTAGATGACCTCCTGAGGTTCCTTCCAACCTTGATAATCTATGATTCTATGATTACACTACCACCTTTCCCTCACTCACAGCTGACATTTTATAGGAAAAAACATCCCGTGTTTTTCTTACATTCCATTTGTGAACCTCCAAGGGCAGGCAGTAATATTTGAACCACCACCAATTCCTTCCAAGGACTCACAAGCCTTTTTTCTGCCCACAGGCATCTCCTTTACCCAACAACCAGCTTTGATGATAATTTCCCAACTGGGTTTACATAAACAAATATGAAACCCCAAATAAGGGTATTGGTTCAATTGACTTCTGAAGCCACTTACACCTGCAATGTAAGTATTGTAAATTTTCACACTTATCCTAAATTTAGGAATTAGGAAATACTGTAATAAACAATTTCTAATCATGCCCAGCAATGTTATATAACAAATGAGAATAATTCGGTCACAGGTGGTACAATGGATTGACAGCAGCAAGGTGTTTTGGGTTATCTCAGGAATGTGGGTCAGTAATAAAAGCTGGTCACTGCAGCCTAAGGCATTCTCCGGATAAAGCTGCTGCAATAGCTATCCAGATTGCCTCTTTATGGACCACTGAACGACTTCACTGGTCTTTGGATCAGGGCCTATATGTTTTTATGAAGGGGAAGTTTTACAATAGGTTGATGGTCTTGGAAGAAGTTTCAGTGTTTGAAGGCAAGTGGAGATGAACTGGAGAAAAGGAAATAGGATTTTGCCTTGGAGAGCGATCCCTACAAGAAATCGGTGACCTGCAGATACCATAATTCATGCAGCATTCAGTCAGATAAAAGCCCTTCAGTTAATGCTTTAAATTGAAGGCCTGCAGAGGGTGAAACTGCTGGAAGACCCAGATTACCAAACCGTCAAGTGTCTCACAGTTTGTCAGATCTGTGAAGTGTCGCTAAGAGAGGCACTAGACAGTGAGGAGGCCTGGCTTTTCAATAAGCACGCGTAACAACTGAGATAAGTAGGCAACATTAATTGAAATGCCTTTTTCCAGGACAAATGAATCCAAGTCTTTTGGGTAGGTTTGGCAGGGGTTCATTCCTAATTGTTGTTAGCACAGGCAATGTTAGAATACCAGTAATACTAATATGCAAAAAACCCCTAATTTCTCCCCCTTTATTAAATAAGGATTCCATCCACTAGTCAGAATGTAACATCCCTAGCAGCCACGACTGTTCCCCTCCTGGAGAAAGGTCAGACTTAAAACACTAGCTTTTTATGGCCAGATTCTGCCTCTGTTACTTGCACTGAGTCTTTATTCTGTCAGTAATCTCCCTGAAACGACTATGGCTTCTGGAAGAGTAAAGTAATACTCAGTGTCTCACGCTGAATGGATACATCTCTGGTTGTAGCACTACTGAAGTTCTTCCACCTGAGACAGAAACCAAAGTGCTTGGGTCTAGAGGCTTTTTAAGGCAAATCTGAGTTTCAAAGGAATCAAATTTGAGGGCCAGTATTGCCCAGTGGAGCACTGAATTAGGACTCAGGAGCTGCTTTCTATTCCTAGCTCTACCACTAGCCTCCTGGGTGGCCTTGGGCAAGTCACTGACCGCCTTGTGCCTCAGTTTCCCCATATGTAAACTGGGGATTATGATACACAAAGTTTTACAGTATAACCCACAAAAATACATTCATAGAGCAGAGAATGGTGACAGCTGAATCTATATTATACTTGAAGTAGTCACTTAAATATAGTTATTTTTATAATACCACATGCATTAGGATATCCTACATGCTCATACAATATCTTGAGACCAGCAGCAGGTGTTTGAGGAAACAAGACTTGCAATTTAAATTGTGAGTGTCAGTAGTGATCAGTCCCATGTATCTACATTGACTGAATTATTTTTAAAAGTTGAACATACCATTTTAGCTTATACTCTTTCTACTGAAACTTACTTTCTGTCTGTGTCACTTGCCCTCCAGGTTGTACTCTTCTTTGGACTCCGGCCTGCCAACACTTCTCCCTCCCCATATTTCTTCCACTCTGTGCTTTAGCCAAGGGCAAAGACTTTATCATTTTAAATTTAGAAGAAGCTGAAGGCATTGTTTCTCCCAAATCCAATATCCTGCTGGCATGATCTCAATCCTGATGGAGAGCAGACTGCAGCTCTTCTGGAACAGAGCAGTGGCACTTGCCGAAGCCGGGACAGAAGGAAATATTTCACAGGGGTAGGGGAGTAACCCCTGAGCTGCCGCCAAGAAATTCTTCATGATGCAGCAGAATCCTAAGACTACCTCACATCTCCCATCATGACAGCTGGGGCTGGATAAACAAGACTCCCATTTTAGCTTTACTAAATATAAAATTAAACATAAAACAGCTGAGGGGTTGTGATGAAGTGAGGAGAGTGGAGCAGGGGAGGCAGCAGAGGCAGTGGAGAGAGAAACACTCAGTACATGTGTTTTTATTGTAAAATGTACCTAAAACACAAACTCAAACCTGTAGGCAGACACTGAGAACAGGAAGCGAAATTCAAGTCAATCTAACTTTAAATTCATTTCAAAATACATTTTTTCCAAACCATGATTGGACAAAAAGCCATAAGTAGGTGTCCACATGTGCAATCTAGGGGTGTGGTCAATGATGGAAAAAGGAAGGAATGGGGGTGGGTTGTGAGGTAGCAAACACTGGTATTTGTTCAATACCCTTAGCGAGACCCTGACAAAAAACTTAACTTCCCGTTTTTCAAAAAAAAAGTTCAAGCTCCACAACCATGAAGGCTTGAAAGTGAACCCCAAAGGCTCATTAAACAGAAGACAAAAAGTATCCTAAGTTCTTTTGGAAAAAAAAGTATCAGAGGGGTAGTTGTGTTAGTCTGGATCTGTAAAAAGCTACAAAGAGTCCTGTGGCACCTTACAGACTAACAGACGAATTGGAGCATAAGCTTTCGTGGGTGAATACCCACTTCGTCAGATGAATACCTACATTCATCTGATGAAGTGGGTATTCACCCACGAAAGCTTATGCTCCAATACGTCTGTTAGTCTGTAAGGTGCCACAGGACTCTTTGTAGCTTTTTGGAAAAAAAAGCATGATTTTTGGGAGCCTTATTCATTTTTGAACACTAGAGCAGGGGTTCTCAACCTTTTTCTTTCTGAAGCCTCCCTCAACATGCTAGAAAAACTCCAGGGCCCAGCAGGGAGTGAACTCGGGGCTCCGGGCCAGGGGTGAGAATCCTTGGGCATATGCATGAGCACCACCTCTACCCTCTGACCCACCGCAACAGGCCACCCACGCATCTGGGGCTGTGTGCCAGTGGCTATTCCCTGAGGGCTCTGCTGGACCCAGAGCCACCCGGGTAGCTCTGACCAGCTGCGTGAGCAGTCCAAGGGGGCTGGGAGCTGAGGAGCAACCACAACCCCGGGCACCAGCAGCAGAACGGGGAATGCCACAGCTGCCTGCTCCATGACACCCCCAGCCAGAGGAGCAGCTGCCCTGTGCTGCCTGGATCTGGCTTCCCGCCTAGGACCTGGCCAGAGGGCGGGGCCTGAAGGGGGCTGGGGCGAGAGAAGGAAGAGGAGGAGAGGAAGGGTGGAGCTGCCCCAAGGACTGCCCCACTTTGGGTTGAGAACCGCTGTACTAGAGGATGGCTACACTAGTACTTTTAATTTTCATTATACTTATAAGCAAAAAGTTAAACTACTGTCTTGGAGTCATTCTATTTTAAAAAAAAAACCACCCCACACATCAGGTTGTAAGTGCCATGCTGTTTTAATTGCTACCACTCAGCACTCTCATATACCAGCAACACCACAGAAGCATATTAATAACACATCCCTCCTTTCACGTTCCTTTCTCATTAAAATTTCACATCACTACATAATTCCATTACTTGTATACTGACACCAAAATGTAAAATACAAAATGCAAGTTTTCAGAATTACAATCAACACAATCAGAGCAGAGACATATTTGAACTTGCAATACTCTCCATCCTCTTCCCTCCAGCTGCTTTCCAAGGCAGAGAGAGTAAACAGCCTTCTCCCAGCTTCCTTACTTTCCACAGCTGAGAGTGTAGGATGTTTACAGTACCTGCCACTCAGAGCTCTCAAGAATGAATCACAAATCAGCTGGCCAAGTAAAGCCTTCATAACTAAAACTGCAGGAAATATACAGACATCAAGTCAATGGAAGAAAAATATCCACTACATTTTTATACCACAAAATTCGTACACTTTTTTTTTTTAAATTCAAGATTTGTCCTTTCTTGGTGTGTGAAAGGGGAGGAATAGTAGAGGAAAGTCCACAAGAACATTTAGCTTGGCATCTTCAGAGGATATCCACCATCAGTTTGACAGTTGTGTTTCAAGACTTCATGCCAGCTCAACTTCTGACGAAGCTGTGCCTGCAGACAGAAGATATTTCACCATTTTAATTAGAGTGCACAAAAGCATGTTAACAAAAGGAAAATACAGAACACAATATGCTGTCCAAACAGGATTCAAAGTTTTTAATTAGTAGTAATAAAAAGACCTAGAGTGATGGGTTAGTGGAAAACTACTTTATCTACTAGAAATAGCCACCCAGTGAGTCTAAGTACTCAGCCTACCTGCCAGGAAGCGGGATGGGAAAAATATATAGTGTTAAGTGTTGTTTGCCATCAAGGCCCGTAGTGCACATATGAAGTTGCAGAACAGGCCATACTATATTATCTGTAATGTTTTATTTCTGGAAGCACCCACTGTGTGCTAGATGATGTAAACAAAGAGTATTCATTCATACTCATAACACTGCTACTGCCAAAGAGATGCAATATGGGGAATTTTATGGATTCATTTTAAACCAACCTGCAGAAGAGAAAAATGTGCCTGTTGCTGAAGAGGCAAGAGAGGGCTTTACAATACTCTGCTTATTCAACAGAAGGTTTGAACTCATTTCAGGACTGGCTCTGGCACTGTTCTAATCAAGCTGTTCACTTGTAGCAGAGAAGACTGGACGAAATTTGAAGCATCAGCATAAGGGCAGGAACTACGTTTTATTTGGACCAGAGTTTACCATTCATGCATAACTCCTATATCATCAATTACATCACTTTTGAAAAATCAGGCCAGTTATTTGGCAGCCTGATTTTTCCCACTCATTTTTAGAACTCTTGACCCCAGTTAAGACAGAGGTGACTATATCATCGAGAGAGAGAGAAAGTGGCTATGAAGTAGCAGACTGATACTTTGGCATATGTAGAAGGGTCACAAAATTGTGCAAGTCTGAAAAGTTCAAAGGGACTTGAACATTTAGATCATGTCCAACATTTAGATCATGTCCACAAGGCCAGGTGAACTGCCTCCAGATGGGATTAGGTGCCACACTTGCAACCAGTTGGCAAATGTGGAGGTACATAAAGAATTAAAAGGTTTACTGCTCATCTTAAGCTCTCCATGAGGAGTAAGTCATCTCTAATTAGCAACTAATAACACGAATTCTAAATAAGCTACCATGCAACTTTTCAATTTTTAACTCACAGAATATATCAATTCCTAAAATTTTCATTTTAATTGTTTAATAAGGTCAGGGGTTGGGTGCCCATCAGAGACACTTGGTGAAAAGAGAAACCATTGATCCGCAGCTGGGAAGCCAATCTTTTGGGAGTGCCAGCCACCTTTCAAGAGACAGGATGGCCTGGTGCTGGACCAGATACAAGTTAAACGAGAAAATTAATAGACATAAGCTCAGAAAAAGGAAAGAAGAAAGGGAATAAAATGTGTAATCGGTTGCTAGGTAAAAAGATGAGACTTTTCTCAGAATTAAATTATCAATATGTCAGAAGGGACCACACTTCTATTAAATGGAGAAAGAAAGAAGTCAGGAAATTCAGCTGAAGATTCCCATGGTAGTTTGAACACAACCCTTTTGTTGATACATCTTTGATGGGGTTTCATTATAACTTTAGAGGACAACATTGTTAGTTCTTCCAACGGCTCCGACCAAACAAAGAAAAAACCCCAAATCATCAGATTACGTATCATGACATTACCTCAATAGGTATAGTCTGACAGCTCCGTTATGACTATTTTCACATATCCATTGTGAATAGGGCTGTCAAGCGATTAAAAAAAATTAATCGTGATTAATCGCGCTGTTAAACAATAATAGATTATCACTTATATAAATATTTTTGGATGTTTTCCACATTTTTAAATACAACACAGAATACAAAGTGTACAGTGCGCACTTTATATTTATTATAAATATTTGCACTGTAAAAAAATTGTATTTTTCAATTTACCTAATACAAGTACTGTAGTGCAATCTCTTTATCATGACAGTTGAACTTACAAATGTAGAATTGTGTAAAAAAAATAACTGCATTCAAAAATAAAACAATGTAAAACTTTAGAGCCTATGAGTCCACTCAATCCTACTTCTTGTTCAGCCAATCGCTCAGACAAACAAGTTACAAGAGATAATGCTGCCCACTTCTTGTTTAAAATGTCACCTGAAAGTGAGAACAGGCACTAAAGATTCAGCTTCAACCACCATTCCAGAGGACATGCATTCATGCTGATGATGGGTTCTGCTCGATAATGATCCAAAGCAGTGCAGACCAATGCATGTTCATTTTCATCATCTGAGTCAGATGCCACCAGCAGAAGCTTGATTTTCTCTTTTGGTGGTTTGGGTTCTGTAGATTCCGCATGGGAGTGTTGCTCTTTTAAGACTTCTGAAAGCATGCTCCACACCTGATCCCTCAAATTTTGGAAGGCACTTCAGATCCTTAAATCTTGGGTCGAGTGCTGTAGCTACCTTTAGAAATCTCAGATTGGTACCTTCTTTGCATTTTGTCAGATCTGCAGTGAAAGTGTTCTTAAAACTAACAACATGTGCTGGATCATCATCCGAGATTGTTATAACATGAAATATATGGCAGAATGCAGGTAAAACAGAGCAGGAGACATTCAATTCTGTACACTTTGTATTCTGCCTTGTAATTGAAATAAATATATTTGAAAATGTAGAAAAACATCCAAAATATTTAATAAAAATCAAATGGTATTCTATTAACAGTGCAATTAATCACTATTAATGTTTTTAATCTCAATTAATTAATTGCGTGAATTAACTGTGATTAATTGACAGCCCTAATAGTGAATTCTACATGGAGAATAGTTTCAAAGTTGGGTGCCTAAAGTTAGGCATGTTCTGGCTACCTAACAGCATCCCATCAGAATCTTATTTATTTATTACAGTCAAACCACGCAATAACGCGCCCCACGATAACGCGAATTCGGATATAACGCGATCATAAGTTGGCTCCCCTTTAAGGACATAATACTGTTCGCGTTTTGCCAGAATACTTTTTTTACGACATTTATAAATAAACTGCATTCTTCCGGTCTTATAGGATAAAGTGACTCGTGGCCATTGCAGGCCCATTGCACTTAGTTCTCGGGTTGTACATGTGTATGGTGTTTGCCTATGAACTTATTATTAATTTCCTATATTTTTAAAAATATTTTACCGTTATGGATACGCCAGTTCGCAAACGCAAGTCGTTTTCTGCCCAAGAAAAATTGTACGCCTTGGATCAACTAAAGAAGGGCAAACAACACACTCAGCTTGCTAGAGATCTAGGAATTAGCGAGTCCACTCTGCGAGGATGGAAAAAAGAAGGAGAAAAGCTCTGTAGCCTACCCTGCATTCTTCAAGAGGAAACTGGTTTACAGCATTAAAAGGTCAAGTTTGCTAATGACAAAAGCCTAGATTCAGCCTTGTACCAATGGTTTGTCCAGGCTCACTCAGAAGGGCTTCCCATTTCTGGCCCTATTCTGAAAGCTCAAGCAGAGAAATTTGATCGCCTTATCAATGGAAATGAACCCAAATTTAAGGCAAGTAACGGCTGGCTGGACAGATTCAAGAAAAGGCACACTATAAGCCAAGTTCTTGTGTCTGGGGAAATCCGCTCAGCTGATAAAGAGGCTGCCGATTCCTACCCAATTGAGCTTAAAAAGTTGCTGGAGGAATGTTGCTACACAGCTGATCAAGTTTACAACTGCAACGAGACTGGTTTATGCTTTAAAATGTTACCCGATCGCACCTTCACAACCAGGACTGATAGTCACAAATGAGAAGGCTTTAAGCAGAGGAAGGACCGAGTCATTCTCTTGTTTTGCATCAACAAGTCTGGCAGCCACAAAGTTAGAACTCTGATGATCGGAAAAGCGAGGTCTCCCAGATGTTTTCATCATGTTAATATGAAGGCCCTTCTCTTTGAATACACCAACAGCAAGAATGCATGGATGAATAGCTCCATATTTAAAGACTGGTTCCATAAAACTTTCGTCCCAGCCATTCGGGCTCATTTGCGAAAACTCAAGCGGGAGGAAAAAGCTCTCCTCCTGCTGGATAATTGCTCTGCCCACCCCCCAAGTGGAAAATCTTGTCAGTCATGATGGCAAGATTAAAGTCTCATCTCCCAAAGAACACTACGTCAGAAATCCAGCCACTGGACCAAGGCATCATATCGGTATTTAAGCAAAACTATTGTCGCGAAATGATCAAGCAGATGGTAGCGGATAACAACTCCTCCATCGACACATCACTCAACTTGAAAGAAGTCTGTCACCTCAGTGGGAAAGCCTGGGATGCTATCTCTGCACGTTGGATTGAATGATGCTGGATAAAGGGTCTCGGTCCAGCTTTTCCGTCAACTACACACGATGATGGTAATGATGACGAGCCTGAATTTACAAGATTCGCTGAATACGATGTATGTTTAGCCGAAGAAGCACTCAGAGAATATAAGCACAGTCATGATATCCCCAACTGGTTTTCAGCAGATGACATTTGCCCCATAAATGAACACATCTGAGATGACAAAATTGTTGCAAATGTCAGCAGGAAGAATGAAGTTGCACCACCAGAGCCCGAAACCAGTGGCACTAGTGATGACAATGATGATGGCACCTCAACTCCCCCACCAAAAGTGTCCGAGGCAGTAAAGCACCTAGACGCCAGTTTTAGGTGGCTGAAACTCAAGACGTGGACAGCGTCAAAATCCTCCAACTCAGAAGCATTCTTGACTTTGCTAGAAGTCAACAGTCTGCGGCAAATAAGCAGACCACACTAGATAGCTTTATTAAAAAGTGATGAAATTTAAAATTATGGAGTCATGCAACCAGATTGACTTGGCACTCTGCGCAATGATTAGTATAGTTGATTTCACGTTTCTTTCATGTACATGTAATTAAATTACTACTTTTGTGTTTAAAACATGCTGGGATAACCATTTTTTTTTACAAGACTTAAACTGACTGGCTTGAAATGGTAAATTTTCATAACCCCGCTATAAAGCGACCCTGCATTTATCACAATCAAATTTTTTGGACCCAATTATCATGTTATAGTGGGGTTTCACTGTATTTATATCACAGTAGCACTTAGAAGCCCCAGTTGCAATCACTATCAAACCCTCTGTGCTACACACTGCACACACATAATGAATGACAATCCATTTCAAAGAGCTTACAATCAACACAAGTGACAAGAGACAACAGGTAGAGGACAAGGTAGCAGTGAAATGATTGCACTGAGCATATATTTTGTATTTTTATTACTTTTCTATCTATTTACCACATCTCCCTTCAACCTTCATTCTTCTTTATATTACATAGGAGTTGATTGAGATGGATAGCAAGGGAACGGGTACTCTATTGGAAAAGGCACCTATTACTGCCTGTAGGGTACGCCATTAATTTTGGTTTTATTATAATCAGTGTTTACCCCTGGCATATTATCAGATATTTTATCTAATACCTACGAAAATGGAGGTAGTGTTTGTGGGCTGGGGGAAAGACAAAGGAGAAATAATAGAGATTGTATCATCCCTCCTAATTGAAGTAGCATGACTACCATTTGTTAGACAGGTTTGCAAATGGAGGTTATGTTGGCTCCTCATCTACTACTACATGTCCAGGTAGCAGCAGTAGCTAAGGGTATTTCTCCCCCCATCTGTCTGGTAAGAATACTGCAACCTTTCCTTTTACATGCAGAGTTCACCGCTATTATTCATAACAATCTCACCCCAACGTTCGATTACTGGAGCAGATGCTACCTAGGGCTGCACACCTTTAAGCCCTATCTGAAATTTTAGAGATTGCAGATGTTGCTTATAAGTTGCATATAAGTGCTGTGCCACATTACACTACCATGCTCTGCGATACGCACACTTTCATTTGGCTTCAGAGTGATGTTTAAAGGTGTTGCTTTTGACCTATAAAGGCCTTAAGGGTGATTGCTCCAACTAGTAGAGAGACTGTCTCATAACTTACAGAAATACTACAAAGTTGGAATCAGCTGGGACACCTGAACCAACAGTCCTCATTTTAACTGGAAAGGAAGGGTGGCAGTCCATTTGCAGTGGAGAGTCCTCTATTTTGGAGCTTAATTCCACCTCCACTGTCAGAAAGATCCAGATTCCCCAAAATGCCCATTCTTTCAGCTTTTCACCAACTACTGTAGAAGTGAGAAATAAAGGAGAATTTATGGTATCTTGGAATTCTGGATATCAATGCACCAGAATGTGGTATAGACTTTTGTTTTAAAATGTAAATAATGGACAAGTGTCTAGAGGTAGAAAGATGCATTTTTAAGTCACACTTATGTGCTTCTGGAAGAGTCAAGAAATCCACAGTATTTTCAAGATAGCACGCAGTGGGAAGGGAGGAGATTAAGGGCAGATTTATTAATCTACATCTTGGAGCCTCACATGCTAAAACTGTGGATTGGCAGAGTATCTGTGTGCTTTTATGGGGGAGGGAGCAGAGATGTGAAGGTGGAATGGAGGCCCAGGACCTTCAAAAAGGTCACTATCCAGGCCAACTGCTGTTTGAATTCAATGTTTTACTTCACTATAACCTATGCAGTGTTATCCAGGATGCCTCAATGCCCAGCATGACAACATGGTGAACTCAAAGAGCAGCAGAAATAGGAATTCCTAGTACTGACATGGCTGGACCTATTGGGGTTAAAGTAAGGCAGCAACTGTATAGGACTACAGCTTAGCAGAAGAAATTAAGATCTGGGGAAGTGGGGAGGGTGAAGGTAGGCTGCTGGAAGAAAAGCTTCTTCCTCAGTACTTAAAGTAGCACAGTACTGGTGGGCCTGAGCCTGGGTTAGCCCCAAACTGTCTGTTCTCATTACGTTTACCCTTCCATTTACCCCACCAACCCACTATCCGTCACTAGATTTGAATCAAAGAGAAAGACTACAGAGTGATTTGAAGAAAGCAGAAAGCAAAACCAAATCAAATCAGTGAACCACGGCCACCCGGCACAGACCCCAATTTGCAAGATACAGACAGCCTGTATCTAAAGAGACTGTGGTCTTTTCATGAACTTTTATTCCACATTAAGCATTAAAGGGAAGCACTTAAAAAAAATCCTAGTCTCTAGTTCTTCCTCTCTTTTAGGTAAGTTAAGACATCACAAAAATCTAAAGTTAGGTGCGCACTTATACAACGTTTTCACAACTCTGTTACGTGTTTGGTATATTTAATAACCTAACACTTAGTATATTAATACACACAGCAGTTTTTCCTAATCTTTGGGCCAAACTGTATCCTGATAGTGGGAATTTAAATCAAGTATCTGAGGAAATTTAGGCCTGAGCTTGCAAACATGGGGACAACTGTATATTACCCAAGTACATACACACCTGAAATATGTGACATTCTCACAACTATTTGAGATCACAGTTCATTTACATGCTCCCTTACACTCCCTGTCATATCCCACCCATACTTCTGCTTCCCTCACACTCCACCGTTCAAATGGAAAGGGGAGGCACTGACTCATTTGGATAGTCTGGCACTGGCAGAGGCAGCACTAGTTAGACTTTAAGCTCCCACATGCTGTATTTTAAGAATGGGAAAGCTCCCCATTAAAATCTGTGAAGTTGACAACTTTCAAGTCCCCCCCCCCGGAAAAAACTCACCTCTACCATAGGTGTATGGATGGTAGAATAGAGTAGAGGCAAGTGATCACCTCTATCAGGCAGATTCAGTGCTGTAGCCCTCCCCAAGACATTTAGAGGTCAGCAGGGAGAGCGAAGAGCAACAGTCTCAAGGAAACCCTGAAATATTTCAAATCTGTTCCCTGCTCTAAGGAGTCCCTCTGGGAGATGGCATTACCTTAGTCCTGACATGGTCCTCACATCCAGGTAGATGTTTCCAAACACCTTGCTAGCACCCCCTAGATCAACAGTATGTCTTGGGAGCACGGTGAAGGTCTCTGAGAGTATATGAATAAGAGTGCAGATTTGGAGTTGTGTGCGGGCACAGAGAAAATGGCAGGTGCTGTTAGGGATGGGTGTGGGTGCAGTGTACTCCCAGTGTACATGGCCACACCCTTAGAGCCACCATTAAGGCTTTTGGGCTGGGTGGGAAGCACGACCTTAACTGCATTTCCTCTTTTCTTCTAATGCTTTTATTGTGTGGCTGAGTGGTTTTTTTGGTTCTCAGATAGGTCTGCTTTTGGTTGCCAGCTTCTGGAAGGGTGCATGGCATTGCTAAGCAACCCTAATTCCCCATTAACAGAGACTTTTGTTACTGAGCTGCTGCCTTCTTTTAAATAATGAGAGAGTGCTAGTACTGAGGAAGGTATGACTAGGAGGCATCCTGGGCTGGGGGCACGATGTGGCTTCCTAGTCAGATCTCACCACCCATCAGCTCCACCCTGCCCCCTCCACATTCTGGGCAGGAATGGAAGGATCAAGCTAAGGAGTGAACCTGGTAGCTGACAGGATAAGGGGTGTATCTTCTAGGTGGAGGCAGCATCAGTGAAGAGCTGCTGAGTTTTTGCTTTACATTGGGACCTAGATGGGGGCAGGGAGCTCTGCACACCCCTTGGCTCCTGAGGTGGTTATGAGGAAGGCCAGAATCTCTTCCCCTGATTAGGGAAGGAGCTCAGAAGAAAGGGAAATGGAAGTTCCAGAATGCCTCACGTGTCTCCAAAGCCCTGGGAGGCACCCCCAGGCAGCTGTGCACCCACCTTCTGGTGGCATGCAGATGCCTGGGGGTAGTTCATACATCTCCTTGCCCCTCCCAGTATCACAGCAGTCTACCCATGGAATGGACCCAGACTGACTTAACTACACTGTGTAACCATCATGAAATCAGCATGGTTATTCTCTGCTGCACACACGAATCCCAGCACTGCGTGACAATGGCATGCACCAGTCATTTTAAAAACAGGACATTTTGGAGTTGGGCCTGTAGAAAACCTTTGACCAAGTAATCCTAAATTTGCACCACAAACTATTTCATACCCTAATCTGGCATGCTCATTTTCAGGCCAGTTTCACTAAGTTTGTGGATTTTAGAGCACTTAAAAAAAAATGGCTCCAGACATAAAACACCTCTTAACACTAACTGATGTGAGGACAAACTACATAAGACAAATTTATGAAATAAAGGTTCAGCAGATGGTTGCACAAGCTTGTGTGAAAGGAACAGCTATAGTTAAGTTTTGTACAAACACCAGGGCTGGCTCCAGGCACCAGCAAACCAAGCACGTGCTTGGGGTGGCATATTTTCAGGGGCAGCATTCCAGCCAGCCTTTTTTTTTTTTTCTGGCGCTTGGGGCGGCAAAAGCCTAGAGCCGACCCTGGCAGCAGCAGTGCATCCTGCATGGGGGGCGCCCTGGGGCTGCTGCAGTTCACGTGGGGGAGCAGCACCTGCACCTTATGGCTGGGCGGAATACGAGCGGGGGACACTAGGGCAGAGCCGCCTGCAGGTGCCGCAGGGCAGCCGCCCCCCAGCAATGCAGCCGGGGCTGGGCGAAGCGGCCAAGCCACCCAGGGACTGCAGCAGGGCGGCCAGGAGCAGCATAGTGGGGATCGGTGCCCGGGATGCTGCCGTGCGGGGCCCGCGTCCCGCTCTCTGGGGCTCCGCTCCCTCTGGGGCCACCCTGCCACGGTTCCTGCAGGCCCCTGCCGGGGCGGTTCCCCGGCTCTGCCCTCCCTGGTCCTGGCCGGTCCTGGAGGCGGAAGCCCTGGCTGGAGGGACCCTGAGCTGAGACGCAGCCCGGGAGCCCTGCTGCTTACCCCAACCCTGCCAGCACCGGACTGGCTGGAGGCGAGGGGGGAGCGGGCGGAGTCAGCACCGGTGGGGGGAAGCCCAGTGCTGGGGCAGCAGGGGGTTCGGGTGGGGGGGGGAAGAGAGCCCAGGGTTGGGGCAGCAGGGGGTGCGGGTGGAGGGGGGGAGGGAAGAGCTTGGGGCAGCAAAAAACCGAGAGCCAGCCCTGACAAACTTTGCAGGAGTCTGAAGTAGGGAAGGATAGCTAGCAGAAAAGCCAAACGGTTTCTTGGCTCAGTGAAGGAAAGACCAAGAGCTGAAAATTTATAAAGTTATTTCCCCATCTTTGAGTGGAACAACCTGTTTTAAACATTAGTACACTGACTACCACCAGGTGTCAGTACAACCTAAAAAATTGCTATTTGTCGCCCCTGTAACTGGTTACTAAGGCTTTTTACCTATTTCTTAGCATGCACAAATATAATAGGTTTGGCACAAGTTAGGAGCCTATGATCAATTAGAAAGTTAAACTCTTGGAAGAGTAGATGATTCCTCAAGGTCTGCACTTCAATACCGTATGAAAAGGTTTTGCACATTTTCTAGATGTTAAAGGGAAATATATATTTTAAAACAAAGCTAGTTAAATGGCTCAAGTTTCATTCCATCCTCCTCCTCCTCCTCCACCATTATTGAAGGCATCAGGAATCAGCATTAGGGCTCACTTCTGGGTAAATTATCCTTTTCTCCCCCTCACTGGTTATCATAGATCTCTTCACTATGACAACCTATTACAGTCCTCTTCCCCTGTTCCCCTCCCCCGCTGCCCAAAGCCCCAAATGTTTTTGCAGCAACTCTTCTTTCACAAATACCCCCTAAAGCTCCTCAGACTATACTGTTACTTGCCTGTGGGTGTTTACAATGATAACTAAATATAACTTCCCTCTGAAAGGAGCATTGCATTATTCAGATGGACACATACTAACTATTGTAGCAGCTCTGTTTCCCACACCCCCCTGGCTTTCCAGAAGAGTTGCAGGAAATGGCTTGACAGGACTTTCGGGTTAAGATCGGATCAGTGTACTTGGAAAGTTCCAGTAGCAGAGCTTAGCTTCAGCTAATTCACTCAAATGGGCATCCAACCATTCTATACAACTATCATTATAATTCAGCCAGGCATACTGCAGCAAAATATTTTGCTACATATAGTCTATTGTCAGTAGTTTCTTATGACTACATAGCTCTTATCTTGCAACCTAAAATAATTATATTCAGTTTGTTTCACAGGGCACTTACAAAGATCATATGGCCTACCTAGAACTTTAATGCACACATTAAAAACAAAACAAAATGCTTAATCTATAGTTAGTTGGTCAGTTTTTGCAAGAATTTGCAGATTCGGTGGTTCACACTGTGTGTATGGGTTTTGTTTGTTTGTTTATAAATAGAAAATCTTCCTCAAAAGTAAAAGTATGAGTTAAGAGACTAATAGAACAGTACACACCAAATAAAGATAACTGGTCAGTGACTCAAAAATACAGGCTAAAGGTTTCTACTGAACTAGAGCAAAGCATGCAAGGTGTTTATCAATTTCAGATAAAAGGTGTCATTTACGATGTCAAACAATATTCAGGTAATCAAAGTGGCAGATAGTGTATGTTAACATATGGTTTGTTTAATGACAAGAATGAGCACCATGAACTTTTGAGTTCTAACCATGGCTCCGATATTACAGTGATAGTAGCCATATAAAGAACTAGATTAGACAGAGCTCCAACACTGACTTGCTGACTTCCCCGGGGCTATACACTTATCTTCTCTTGCCACGTGTAAAAAAGGTAATACTTAATGTAGTGATATTGTGAGAATTCATTTGTGTTGGTAAAGGACTTGGGAAATGAAAAGCATTAATGATTTATCAATGTCAAGGTTAGATTTTGTATAAATAGGAAAGAGGTCTCTTTGGGCAAATGTCTAAGAATATTTAGTTTCATATTTGGGGTTGTGCGAAAGCCAAGAGTTTCAATGCACTGGAGTTTCAAATATACCTCATTGGTGTATTTATTGTGCATATTTTCCATGACTCCTAAGTTTTGCCTTACCTTTTTTGGGAGGCAACATAGATAGAATCTATAAACCAAATCAGATAAATACACAGAAATTCAGTCTGGAGCATCTCTACCATCTAAAATGAGGTAAAAGAAACACTGGTGGATCAAACTGGATCCTGCTAGTTCAGAAACAGGAGTGGGAGAGAAATTAGGAGAAGGGACAAATGACCATCACCCAGAAGATTCCATGGTTGTTCAATCTCACCTTGTCGTACCATTCTATAGAGGAGAAGAGGGGACTAACAGCACCCTAGGGACCTGATGAAAGAGAGGAACCCAGCCAGGCTGGGCCAAATGTACCCCAAACTGAAACTCAGTAGCCCCAAGTGTTCACTGATCTTCAGACAATTCGCAGGCTGTTATGCTGCCATAACCAAGGATAAGTGTCCTGTTCACAGAATGGGAACAACTATGCTAAGGCTTGTATTAAGTGTCTGAGCATGCCTAGTAGGAACAAGATGTTTTCAAAAGAGTCCGTCCAAGATGCTTGCTCACAAAGTTAGGAAGGAAGACAATTTCTACTGACAAACTCGACTGAATGATTATTAAATATGGTAAAAGGTCCACAAGGGACTTTCACCTTGTTTGGGGATTAATTGTGAAACTTTTGCACATCTTTATTTCTTATTATGCCATAGAACTGTTAATTTTTGTCATGTTTACCTAGGTTAACTCGTGTTTTGAGATTGCAAACTGGAATTGCTGGTTCTTCAGTCTTGTTCCTAAATGAACAAGGACCCTTGAAACTTAAGCTTCCCCCCCTCTCTACACTAACTTTTCTTTGAGGATCTCAAATTTGCCATATCCAAACACTTGCGTCTACCATATGTCCTCTACAAACATTTAGCTAAGTACTGCAGGTCCTGCCCACCCCTTTAAAAAAAATCTGAAATGGCTTTTGATGCATTCAAAATATGTAACAAAAATAAACTCTTCAAAAGTTTAAGCATTCCTTCTGCATATTGAAAGTCTGAGGTGCACATCACACAACTTCAGACTGTCAAACCTCTCTTCAGAAAGTACTAAGAACATTACTAGTATCTAGAGTATGTGAATCAAAAGGCGATAATGGAATAGTTAACATGCAGTCCACTTTTTTTGCTGTATAGACTATTCTGTATTGTTGAGCTCAAAGATCTTTTATTACACAGTAATAAAGGAATTTTAGCTTCTATAAAAGGTAAATGGCAAAGCTTATTTAAATAAAAAAAAAAAGCCTGCTGAAGACCTTGCATCAGTAACAGAATTAGTGCTGACTTGTTTAGTCTCAGAATTTAAAACGGCAGCTTTTCTTTTAAGATTGGCAAAAGCCAGTAGCATTCCAAACTTACCCTACAAACAACATTGCAAACCATGAACGCACAGATATGTTTTGATATGTTGTGGTGATGTAAATCAAACGTTTCAGGGCATACCAAACTCTGAATAAACTGACAGGTGAGCAAAGAAAAAATAGATTTTTTTCAAGCATTTAAACAAAACAAGTGCATTAGCTGTTTAATAACAGATAATATGTGCAGGTTTACAGCTACTCAATTTTATTTCTTAAAATAACTTTAGCAGTTTACCTTTAAATCAAAGTTCACCTTCTTGGAAGGATTAGGCCAGTTATTCCCACTCTTCTCCTCACCATCTAGCCCCTACCCTCAGATGCTATTAACACTGTACTACACACACTAACCAAACTAGCTAGGCTATTTTGAATGAATGCCATTTTGCCACAGTCAAGCCTATAAAGCTTTGTTGTGTGGTTGCACTTCAACACTGCACCACTGGTGTGACAGAACAGCTGGGGAGTGATGTCAGGGATGCATCTTTTTCCCACTGACCTAGTTCTTCTAGATAAAGAGGCACTTAAGAAAGGGACATTGTCAGCTTGAAATCTCATCTGTTAAAAAAGTTACAAGTAGATTCAAATAATACACCTGTTTCCAGTCCCCGTGTTGCTTCCTGAAAGACTCTAATAGGACAAAGTGAAATGGACAATAAAAAAAAATAAACAAAGTACTATCAAAGATGCAAAGCAAACAAGATGAAAAAATACAGAAACATTTATCTAATATTTCATTTATAAGATCATATTTTTAACAATAATAATTAAACATTTTAAGACAGGAGTGATTTTTAAGTTCATAGGGTCACTTTAATAAAAGGTTTGAAACTGCACTTTGAAGGAAAGATTATTTAACATTATTTTATCAGAGCTTTGGACTTTTAAGAGCTTCATTTTAGTGATAAGCTAAGCAAAAGTGTTTCTGTTCTAAATTGCTACTGAAGAACCTCAGGCTTCCAAACAAGCAAGATCTAATAAGCAACAAATACAGAATTTTTTTGAAAATTTCAAACTTGAAATTGAGAGAATTTTTACAAATTAAGAGTTAAAATGATGTATCTGTAAAATGATTTTCAAAAAATAACTCTCCAGTACATACTCTCATTCTCCTGATCAGACATTCCAATTAAAGTTTCTTTACAGGTATTTCTATGATATCCATCACCATGGTATCTGATTGCCTAAAAGATATCCCATCTCCTAGAACTGGAAGGGACCTTGAAAGGTCATCGAGTCCAGCCCCCTGCCTTCACTAGCAGGACCAAGTACTGATTTTGCCCCAGATCCCCAAGTGGCCCCCTCAAGGATTGAACTCACAACCCTGGGTTTAGCAGGCCAATGCTCAAACCACTGAGCTATCCCTCCCCCCCAAGATCAAGTTATTCATCTGTGTAAAACAACAGTTGTTAAGGGACACAAGTAAGTGCCATTTCAGCTGAAAGAAAGGGAGGCTTAGATCCCAGTCCCATTTTATCTGACCCCTCCCAATGTAAAGGGTTCAGGTGAATTCTCTAGTTCCGGTTTTAGCATGCATGCACTGACAGTACTTTTCACAACCCAGTCTGTTTTAACAGCAATACATCTAATTTATCATTACATTTAATCAAATTCCATTTTTTTAGTTTTCTCACTCCTTCGCCAAATTAGCAGATTAGTGCTGAAGCAGGCAAAGAACATGTGGCTTCTCCCACTCATTAACATCAGACACATTGTGGCAAGATTCCAAGTCCTTTTTTCCCCTGTAGAGAGTACAGCTTCTGTAGATGTGAACAATCTTGAGCAAGAGCTTATACTCATCAGCTCATTTCCTCTGCTGGAAGGGAGTCTCCCAACTAAATCTCTGCACAAACAGAGCCATGGAGCCAGCTCATATATACTCTGTTTACAGAGACAGCAATATCACTGATACGACAGTTTCGGAGAACTAATACTTGATAACAAGGGACTTGTAGCAAAAAAAAAAAAAAAAAAAAAAAGAGTCACCACTAAAGAGCATACCATACATTAGATCAAAGATGTATATATTTTAGTTACTTAAATAAATACCTATATAAAAATCTATCTCCTTGACTCGGGTAGTGTTTATTCAAGCAGAGAAATTTAAAAAGTCTGGATTTGGCTCCAGTTCGGCCTCCCTGTCCCCACCCTCCCTTTTCCTCCTGCCTGCTTTTGAAAACACACAATAGAACAAGCCCACATGATGGCAACATAAAACAAGGGAGAATTTTTTGAAATGAGACCGAGACACTTAATATTTTCATGAACTGAAAGTTTTGGCAGTGGGAGGCAGGGGTAATAAAATACTGCATCAGTTACAATTCTTCCTACATATGCTTTGACAATTCTATTTATTTAATGAGCAATCAATCCTTTAACATTTAGTGAACTGCTAAAGATTGTTCACATCATGATAATATATGCTGTACCCCAAGCTTAGGCAAATAAATAAATAAAATTATAATCCTGGAATAGGACATTTCAAATTAACTCTTTCAGTGCTGCAAAATTTACTTGAATAGCAACTTTTGAAAAAGCAAGTCCAATGGTCAACTCTTAAAGCCAGGTGCTGTTTTGATCATGTGGCTACTGAATTGAATCCAAGACATTAGTGGTAGAAAGTTATCAATTCATATTTTGATTGCTCACATAAAATAAGTTGGTCTAGTATTCTTAGCAGATATCTGTTATACTGTAATTCTATTTGTCATCTTCTCTAGCAGTTCTGTCTACTACAAAGCATGCAGCAAAGAACCGCCAGTCATGGACAATATAAATTCCCAGCTTCACCCAAGAAGCAGAAAGGAAGAAACCAAGTGTTAACTGTGGAAGATAAGGGCAGACAGGGACAGGCTCTGGCACAAGGAATTTTTGTGAGCAGATGCCATAGCAATGGAAACAGCCAGAAAAAAAAAAATCACGTCTCTTCCACCATAGTACTTGCTAAATCACATATTGCTGTACTATTCTGGACTATGAGTCATCTTGTTAAAATGGAACGATTCCCTTCACCTCCAGAATCTGGCATGTCCCATTAAAACAATTAATTGAGCTGATAAGTAACCTGCACCCAAGAAAGCCTTTTAAGGTATCAAATACCATACCATGGATTTAGGCCTGATAATACAACATCTTCCTCTCTCAGTTTGGGCCATTTCACAACATCAGAACATCTCAGAAGCACTGCAGGACAATCAAACGACTAACTGCAACTCTGTTTCATGCTCTTCCTGGCTAGAATTGAGAGCATCCAGCTAGTATTCAAAAGCCATTACTTGATGCAACTAACCTATCCAACTACTTCACTGTATTAACCTCCTGAGCAAGCAAAGAAAGAAGCCTGCCAAAGGTTGTAGGGATGCAGACAGGTACTTCCTTTACGGAGGATTTTTTTATCAGTGCTGCAGTTCCAGAGTTCTTACCAGGACCCAACTGCTGGGTTGTATCAAAGGGTCAACAATACACTAATTTAAAGCCACTATACTGGCATACAAATTAAAGGAGGCATTGACAGAAGGTATCAGTAGGAAGTCTGTAGACTAAGTGTAGTTTCCACAGTGGACTTCTCATCTTTGTTTCTCTTCTGTCCCCTCCCTTTCCTCTCTACTCCCATCCTCCTTTTCCTCTTAGTGAGTCTAATAAGAGAGAAACGGGGAAAAAAGCTGCAATTTGTTGGAACAGAAGACTGAGGACTCTATCTCTCTAGCTTTAATGAAGGAGAAAAATAACCCTAAAATGAAGAATGGGGAATGGATATTTAGAGTCTCCCAGGACTGACACTTTTGCCTCTTGGTAGGACAGGGCTACAACATGCTGCATTGGAATTATTGGAGACTAGGATAAGAGGACATACAAAAAATAAGCGGTCGCCACAATTAGTACCATTGTTAGCAGAGGCTCAGACTCAAATCCAAGAGGCACAATAGCTTACCTATACTCACCCTCTACAATGCAGAAAATCCTGCCCAGCAGCTGCTCATTCTGAAGATATACCCTGATATGTTGCTCTAAGGCCAGCTAATTAGGTCTCTGAACCTGTCATTCCTCCATGAGAGTTAGTAAAATGCAAATTTCAGTCTAATCAGAGAGATGATTTACATTATACTGATACAAGGCTGTGAGATTTATACCTTTAGACAACCTTTTCAGTAAGTGACTGCAATTCAGTACTGGCACAATGGGTTTTCTTAGAATATGATGTCACAGCCTGATATGGCTCATGATAACATTAGCACACACTGTTTCTGCTCATACCCTGCAATATCAAACTTAAAAAAAAAAAAAAAAAAGAATAGAAAAGGATATTTAGAAATTGTGGTTAATAAAATAAGTTTAAAAAGCAAAACCGCTTGCATCTTTTAAAATGAAAGAAAAAAAAATCACTGTATTCATACATTAGAAGCTGAACTATATAATCCCATTAGCAGCTGCTGAATCTCATTAAGGACACTAGAAGCAAAGAGACTTCACCAATGAAAACAGACAGCAGACAACCTATTTACAGATCCAGTTAGAGTGCTTGCTTGTTTTACAGCTTTCATGGAAAAGAAAGCATCTCTGTGTACAATCACCTTATCCGGTAATTCAACACATCTAACAAGTGTAGTCTGCCATCTGTTTAGAAAGGTTTTCTTCTGTAAAAGAAACCCTTAAAATTTAGTGCAGAACAGTAGTTACAATAGTGCTAAATGTCAAATTGCGTGCTAAGTATCTGTACGAGGACTTTAAGCACCAAATACCATACCCACAATCACAAACCTTTCAAAAATAGTACATTTTAATTCAGTTTAATCAGTACATCTAGCACTGAAGCCAATGGAGCTGCAGACACTCAGCACCATCTGAAAGTCATGTGTGAGAATGGGAGTGGGGCACACAAAAGGAGTAGACACTTTTGAAAGTTATGGCATTAGCGAATTTTGCAATATTAAACAAGGAGCCTATGGTGGAAAACATTCTAATCAATGTAACCAAGATAAATGGAACAAGAGCCCCACAAAATAGTGGCTTGAAAAGCTGTAAGATGTGTGTAGCTTTTTAGAAATTGAACCCAATTAACACCATACAAGAACAATAAGATTTGTGCACTTACCATAGTTTTCTGCCTCCACCGTTAGCTAAAAAAAATTGGCTCCTCTGCAATAGTTTTTCAACCTGCTTGCTATTTAGGGGCAGAACAAGCCCTGTAAGTCAGCAACAGAGCAGCAGTGACCCAGTTACTGACAACCCAGCCGTTATGAAATAAATTACTTCTATAAGCAGCAGTGTGGAAGAGATCAGAGATACTAAAAATTGTTTTTATTTAAAAAAAAAATTGTCAAAGCATGTGTCCTCTTCCTCTTGGTTCTACCAATATTGTCCCACATTATAAGAAGTTATGTAAGGTGAGGCAGATTTGTGACCCTTCCTACAAGAAAGAAAGGAAATGTGCAGGTAAGCAGGGATAAATTTTCATGTTTTCTGTGCAGGAAGGTGTACAGATCCTTTATCATAGGATTTTATCAGCAGTGTATAGCCAGGGAGGCAAGTGTTAGATAAGAAAAAAAAAATCCCTACATATTATGCATCGCTATTTACAATTGGTCTCTCTGATCATGGAAGTTCCAGAGTGTAGCACTCTTCTTCCCAAAACAGCATCACATACACACACCTGTGTTGCAAATCTTTGTTTTGTGAGAAGCATGGACGAAGCATGAAACATCTTCCTTCCATGTTTCCTCACATAATGCATAAAAGTCTTTCCACACAGATAGTTGCCATGGCTCTGACTTTGAAGCAGGGGGTCAGACGTCTTGTTTTACAGGCTTCCAGTGTGCTCCATTTGATCCATCTTGAAACTGAAAACCCTTGAGGCTTCTTCAGGGCCGGCTCCAGGTTTTTTGCCACCCCAAGCAAAGAAAAAAAAAAAAAAAAAAGCCAGAGTGCTGCCCCCAAAGGGCCAAAATGCCGCCCCTTGAAAAGTGCCGCCCAAGCACATGCTTGGAACGTTGGTGCCTAGAGCCGGCCCCGGGCTTCTTGCTTTTGGCTGCTGGATTGTACAGGACACTTTGGCAAGTTTGTGTGTTCTATATGGATCTTGAGAACCCTGTGGACATTTAGCATACGGCAAAGACTTTTTGAGCAATGTAATAGTTTCCGAGAATACATCATTAACTCTTGTATAAAGATGATCAACTTGGGAATTAAGGCCAAATTAGTTCTGAGCACTACTTTTTCTTTGTGAAGTGTCAGTACTATAGATCTATGGACAGAACCCCGAGTCTGACATCCTTCTGTCTGAAATCATGATTATGAGGAAAGATACTTGGAAAAGTATCCAAACTGATTTCTCTGGATTGATGTTATGAATAGATGTCAATTCAGTGACATTAGAGAAAGGTTGTCCATTGTAAGATGCCATCCCAAATGGCTTGTGATGGTGATGAGCCACGACAGCATAGCTTAGAACTGGAAGTTATGCACTGGTGGTGGAGTGCATTTCCTGGAGCAAGATTTCATGTGCTTCAAGGTTTGTAGTTATGTGGAAATAGATATCCCACTTTCACCACTGATTTCCCCTCAATATTAAAATGTAGCATCTTGAGAACCACCCCCAGCGCTAGTCCTGAAAGGAGTCCCCTTCGAGGGTGTCTCTTCCGGGTTCAATGTCACTTAGAATGGGAGCATTTGTTCCACACTTCTATTTTCATCCATTTTCATTTCACTTTGTGCTACTCACGGGAGACACCCTGAGAAGGGAGTAGACAAGCCTCAGGGTTGTGTTATATGCACCAAAGGAGGATTGATTGGAAACTCCCCCTCCCACAAGGAACTTCTTTGTGTCTGGGTATAGCGAGATTCATCCTCTTCTGACAGTTGTCAACAGTATGGTGGATAAAGCTGCCACTTTCACTTTAAAGGTCCAAAATTTAATATCTGTGGTCAGATTGTCTTGCAAGAATTCCAGGACATGTCGGACTTTGGACTTACTTGAGACTACATTATGTACCTTACCAAACATCAGGATCATCGGCCAGGTCCAACAGTATGTGATGTGGAACAACTTCTTTACAGATGCTCTTAGGTGACGAGTTTGCTAAGTCCCCCTTCATTTGAACGTTCTCCTTTCAAATACCATGCAGCTGGGGTCAGCATGCAGCCATGATGCAGGATCAAATCCTATGGGAGAGACAGAGAGCAAGCGAGCACAATTCCTGCATGGGCAGTCAAGCTGCCAACTTCTTCAGGTCAGAATTAGGTTCTCCTCAGTCAGCAAGGAGCTATCAACATCACTCTCCTTCCTGATCTTCAGAATGTATAGATATTTATAAGAGATTTTGGACAACTCTGGGAGAGAGCATATGTTACCATTTTCTTTTGGTCCTGTCTTCTGGAGAAGAACCTGAACATTATAGCTAAATCAATTGTTGCATTGCCAAGAGTTGACTAGAAGTCTGACCACTTTGTGATGGAGACTCCATTTGGCTTGATCAATCACCTGTTTGAGCCAAACTGTCTTGACATTGAGCTTCCCCTCTACATGGAAGCCATGAAGCAATGAGAGACTGTTTTCTCAAGAGAGCAGCTTTTTGCTGTAGGGTTGAAGAAGTGGTTCCTCCAGGTTTTTTTGATTTAAAGCATGGTAGATGTGTCATCCATCATTATTGGGATACCGTTGTTATGCAATGTGGGAACAGCTATACTCCAAGGCCATTTCACACTCCTCTGAGTTCCGGCCAATGTATGCCATCTTCTCCCATCTCCTGAAGAGGTTCTCTGTACGTATCTCCCTTTTGCAGGTTCTCCACAGCTGCTTAGATTGGCATCTGTCACAGTCTTTGTGGCTTAACAATCTGATGCCCTTCTCAGATACCAACTGTCCTTCATCCATCACTCTCTGTGGTATTTTAATCTGAACAGCTGAGTTGGATAGCGTGTATGTGGGTAACAAAAGGAGGACATTTTGAAGGACCTCGTGTAAGTCTATACACAATAGCATCATTCCAAGGAGGACACCAGCGTTTGAACCAGGAATTCTATGGAATTCAGGATATCCATAGTTGTGACCTTCAGTCACCATACATTCTTCAGGTAGTTCATTGTACAGCTACAATGTCATTTGGCACTGAAATGACTTTAGTCATGACATATACGTAGTGCCATTGCAACAGGTAGATTAAGTGTAAACCATCACCACATTCTAATTTTGTGTTACATGAGAAGTAAGTTCTCTGCACAACTCAAATATACTCAGTGGGGAAGAGTTCTTATTCTAAATTATGTGTGGCCTGCAGTCTTGGAAACTGTGTGTGTGTAATTTGGTACTTAGTTTTTTCTCCTATTTCTGCTGTTACTGGATAGTGATCCAGATTGGGTTTCCCGTACCAATACCCAGCCTGAGGGAACTGTATTCAGTCAGACCACTAGAAAGGAAACCTGCTCTAAGAAAACAGGAGTTAATTCAGACAAGTCCTATGACCTTGGATGTACAGGAAGTCAAACTAGATCAGAACAGTCACTCCTTTCTCTATAATCTATGAAAAATACACTTCCCTCCCAATGTAGCTCAGCAACTTAAAGTCGGTGGCTTTACCATTCAGCTTTCCATTGACAAGGAGGGTCTAAATTAAGGGTGCCTAAATTAAGTGGATCTTTGGATGGCATTTAGGGATCAAAGGTGACTTTCAGTAGCAGAGAGACAGGGTGAAAGTGTCTCGCAGAATTCAGTGTGTTGAACATCTTCCTTGCTCTGTGGTTTGAAGTGTTAATCTAGAAGAATAGATCTTTCTTCTACACTGGATGCATTTAGAGAAAGTGTGTCTAATTGATGCAGCATCGAGGGCCACACCAGCTTGCTATAGTTTTAGGGCTCGATCATAGCTGTTAGGGAAATGCAATAGAATGAAGAAACAGGACCTGTACTAAGTTTCAAGCTACATACTGCTTTTCTTTCTCTCTTTAGTCCTGTCTCCTTACTTTCCCCACTTTCATTCTAACTATTTATCTCTCTCCTCACTTTGAAAGCACTTTTTCATTCTTTTTTGCCTTTAACTTCCCTTCCTTTCTTCTTGTCTTGATCTCCAATCTCAGATCTTGTCTTTATTAGCTTTTCTCCCCTCAAGTTTCCCATTGTTAACTCTGGCACAGCTCTACCAGTGCAAATATCGGTCTAGATGACAATAGTTAGAATATTGGTGGTGTGACAAGATGGTCGATATAGTATGGTGGGTCCTGCGCTTTTCTTGCGGGGGGGGGACTAAAATACCACCCCTTACCCCTGCTCTTGGGGCACCGAGGGCCCCACTAGTGGCCCAGGAAGGTGGTAAAGGAGGGAAGCGGGGAAGGGGTCTGGGTTTGCTCCTCACTCTGAGTCCCAGCCCCTCTCAACCCCTGCAGGTTCTTACCCTCTTCCCCCTTGGGTGGGGTACCTTCAGTCCTTAAATGCTGGGGGAGGGAATGTCCCTCCCCTGCTGGGGCAGGGTCTCCCTTACTCCGGTTTTCTGTTCCTCCAAGTCTCACAGCACACCTCCAAGCTCCAGTCCTCTCTCCTTCCTCCTGACTCCCTGAAGCAGGGGGTGTTATTAGGTTTCTATCAGGGCCTTAATTGATTACAGGTGCTCTAATTAACCTGTAGCAACCCTCCCTAGTCTACAGGGAACCACACCTTAATTAACCTAGGATTTATATACTCCCTTCTACCACTTACAACTGCTCCCTGGCCCTCCTGTATCACATATCCCCCTCCCCTGCTCAACACCATGGGGTTGGGCTACTTGGGACGAAAGACAGTGTTGTTGTGATAGGCCATCCGCGTTGTTGTGTTGGCTGCCGGCTCTATGCTGGATCCGGAAGTGAAAAGGTTGTAGGGACAGGAACCATCTAGTCACTCGTGAATTCCTCTCCTTATTTGTGTGCATCCATTGGAGTGGGGCGTGGTCCGTCACAAGGGTGAACTGCCGCCCAATAGGTAGTACCGTAGAATCTCCATGGCCCATTTAATTGCTAGGCATTCCTTTTCTACTACCGCATACCGTTGCTCCCTGAGCAGGAGCTTTAGGCTGAGGTAAAGGATTGAGTACTCCTCATCTCCCACCATCTGTGAAAGGACAGCCCCAAGTCCTACCTCCGAGGCGTCTGTTTGTAGGATGAATTCCTTTGTGAAATCTGAGGCTATGAGCACTGGATAGCTGCAAAGGGCTGTCCTTAGGTCTGTGAAAGCTTCCTCTGTCCACTTAACTATCTCCGGGCCCCTAGCTCTTATCAGGTTTGTCAGAGGTGCTGCCCTTGTGGCGAAGTGAGGGATGAACCGGCCATAGTACCCTACTATCCCTAAGAATGCTCTAACTTGTTTTTTGTGGATTGGGTGGGGCCATTTCTGTATTGCCTCCACTTTGTTCCACTGGGGCTTCACCAGGCCCCTTCCGACTACATACCCGAGATATCTGGCCTCGGCCAGCCCTATTGCACATTTGGATGGGGTAGCGGTGAGGCCAGCCTGTCTAAGGCCTGGTCTACACTACGAGTTTAGGTCGACTTTAGCAGCGTTAAATCGAATTAAGCCTGGACACGTCCACACGACGAAGCCCTTTCTTTTGACTTAAAGGGTCCTTTAAACCGGTTTCTTTACTCCACCTCCGACGAAGGGATTAGCGCGAAAATCAGCCTTTGCGGGTCGGATTTGGGGTAGTGTGGATGGAATTCGACGTTATTGTCCTCTGGGAGCTATCCCACAGTGCTTCATTGTGACCGCTCTGGACAGCACTCAACTCAGATGCACTGACCAGGTAGACAGGAAAAGCCCCGTGAACTTTTGAATTTCATTTCCTGTTTGCCCAGCGTGGAGAGCACAGGTGACCATGCAGAGCTCATCAGCGCAGGTAACCATGATGGAGTCCCAGGATCGCAAAAGAGCTTCAGCATGGACAGAATGGGAGGTACGGGATCTGCTCACCATATGGGGAGACGAATCAGTGCTAGCTGAACTCCGTAGCAGTAAACGAAATGGCAAAATATTAGAAAAAGTCTCAAAGGCCATGAAGGACAGAGGCCATAACAGGGACGCATAGCAGTGACGCATGAAAATTAAGGAGCTAAGGCAAGCCTACCACAAAGCCAGAGAGGCAAATGGAAGGTCTGGCGCAGAGCTGCAAACATGCCGCTTCTACGCAGAGCTGCATGCCATTCTAGGGGGTGCAGCCACCACTACCCCAACCGTGTGCTTTGACTCCGTCAATGGAGAAATACGCAACAGGGAAGTGGATTCGGGGTACGCGGAAGATGATGATGATGAAGACAGCTCACAGCAAGGAAGCGGAGAAACCGGTTTCCCCAACAGCCAGGATATGTTTATCACCCTGGACCTGGAACCAGTAACTCCCAAACTCACCCAAGGCGTGCTCCCAGACCCTGAGGGCACACAAGGGATCTCTGGTGAGTGTACCTTTGTAAATATTACACATAGTAATATTAAAAGCAAGCGTGTTTAATGATTAATGAATAATTTGCCCTTGCAATCGTGGCCAGTACAGCTACTGGAAAAGTCTGTTAACGTGTATGGAGATGGAGCGGAAATCCTCCAGGGACATCTCCAGAAAGCTCTCCTTCATGTACTCCCAAAGCCTTTGCAAAAGGTTTCTGGGGAGAGCTGCCTTATCCCATCTGCCATGGTAGGACACTTTACCACGCCAGGCCAGTAGCATGTAGTCTGGAATCATTGCATAAAAAAGCATGGTAGCGTATGGTCCCGGTGTTTGCTGGCATGCAGACAACATCCATTCTTTATCTCTCTTTGTTATCCTCAGGAGAATGATATCATTCACCATCACCTGGTTTAAATGGGCTGATTTTATTAAGGGGACAGTCAGAGGTGCCCGTTCCTGCTCGGCTGAACAGAAATGTTCCCCGCTGTTAGCCATGCAGTGGGGGAGGAGGGGTGAAGTGATCATCTCAGAGAATTGTGTGTGTGTGTGTGGGGGGGGGGGGTAGTTGGGTTTGTGCTGCATGTTAACCTGGAAACCCCAGCCTCTCCTTTTACATTGCAAACCCATTTTAAATGGCCAACCCAACGGGTCCTTGGTATGGGAAATGAGGGCACTGCTGTTTGAAACCATTCCCACATGTTAAGAAGGTGAAAAAAGCCAAAAGACTGTGGTTTACCATGGCTGCCTGCAATCCAAATTCTGTTGCCTGGCACTGCATGAGTGATCTCTCACACCAAACCGGCAGACCCTCAATATAAGAGGGAAAATGTGACCTTGAAACGAAAGCACATGTACTGTGTAATGTGAACAGCAAAATTTAACGTGAAGGAGTGTACCCATTGTTCTCTAAAATGTGTCTTTTTTAACCACCTCTCCCTTCTCCTCCACCAGCTGCAAATGTTTCTCCTTCGCAGAGGCTAGTGAACATTAGAAGGAGAAAATGGCGGACTCGGGATGATATGTTCACGGAGCTCCAGATGTCCTCCCACGCTGAAAGAGCACAGCAGAATGCGTGGAGGCAGTCTATGTCAGAGTGCAAAAAAGCACCATATGAACGAGAGGAGAGGTGGCGGGATGAATTGTGGGCTGAACAGAGCAAGTAGCGGGCTGAAGATGATAGGTGGTGTCAGCTTGCAGACAGAAGGCAAGAGTCGATGCTCCGGCTGCTGGGGCATCAAAAGGATATGGTTGAGCTGCAGGAAAGGCAGCAGGAGCAGAGACCGCCGCAACAGCCCCTGTGTAACCAACAGCCCTCCTCCCCAAGTTCCATAGCCTCCTCACCCAGACGCCCAAGAACACGGTGGGGGGGCCTCTGGCCACCCAGTCACTCCACCCCACATGATTGCCCGAGCATCGGAAGGCTGGCCCTCAATAAGTGTTAAAGTTTTAAACTGCAGTGTGTCCTTTTCCTTCCCTTCTCCCCCACCCATCCCGGGCTACCTTGGCAATTATCCCCCTAGTTGTGTGATGAATTAATAAAGAATGCATGAATGTGAAGTAACAATGACTTTATTGCCTCTGCAAGCGGTGCTCGAAGGGGGGAGGGGAGGGTGGTTAGTTTACAGGGAAGTAGAGTGAACCGGGGGAGTGGGGGGAGGGGTTCATCAAGGAGAAACAAACAGAAGTTTCACAGCGTAGCCTGGCCAGTCACAAAACCGGTTTTCAAAGCTTCTCTGATGCACACCGTGCCCTGCTGTACTCTTCTAACCGCCCTGGTGTCTGGCTGCGCGTAATCAGCAGCCAGGCGATTTGCCTCAACCTCCCACCCCACCATAAATGTCTCCCCCTTACTCTCACAGATATTGTGGAGCACACAGCAAGCAGCAATAACAATGGGGATATTGGTTTCGCTGAGGTCTATCTGAGTCAGTTAGCTGCGCCAGCGCGCTTTTAAATGTCCAAATGCACATTCCACCACCATTCGGCACTTGCTCAGCCTATAGTTGAACAGGTCCTGACTACTGTCCAGGCTGCCTGTGTACGGCTTCATGAGCCATGGCATTAAGGGGTAAGCTGGGTCCCCAAGGATAAGGATAGGCATTTCAACATCCCCAACGGTTATTTTCTGGTCCGGGAAGAAAGTCCCTTCCTCCAGCTTTCGAAACAGACCAGAGTGCCTGAAGACACGAGCATCATGTACCTTTCCCGGCCATCCCACGTTGATATTGGTGAAACATCCCTGGTGATCCACCAGGGCTTGCAGCAACATTGAAAAGTACCCCTTGCGGTTTATGTACTCGGTGGCGTGGTACTCCGGTGCCAAGATAGGGATATGGGTTCCATCTATCGCCCTACCACAGTTTGGGAATCCCATTGCAGCAAAGCCATCCACTATGACCTGCACGTTTCCCAGAGTCACTACCCTTGATATCGCCAGGTCTTTGATTATCCTGGCAACTTGGATCACAGCAGCCCCCACAGTAGATTTGCTCACTCCAAATTGATTCCCGACTGACCGGTAGCTGTCTGGCGTAGCAAGCTTCCACAGGGCTATTGCCACTCACTTCTCAACTGTGAGGGCTGCTCTCATCCTGGTATTCTGGCGCTTCAGGGCAGGGGAAAGCAAGTCAAAGTTCCATGAAAGTGCCCTTACGCATGCGAAAGTTTCGCAGCCACTGGGAATCATCCCACACCTGCAACACGATGTGGTCCCACCAGTCTGTGCTTGTTTCCCGGACCCAGAATCGGCGTTCCACGCCATGAACCTGCCCCAGTAACACCATGATTGGGGCATTGCTGGGGCCCGTACTTTGTGAGAGGTCTATATCCACGTCAATTTCCTCATCACTCTCGTCGCCGCGCTGCAATCGCCTCCTCGGCTGGTCCTGGTTTTGCTTTGGCATGTCCTGGCTCTGCATATACTCCAGGACAATGCACGTGGTGTTCATAGTGCTCATAATTGCCGTGGTGATTTGAGCGGGTTCCATGATCCCAGTACTATGGTGTCTGGTCTGAAAAAAGGTGCAAAACTGACGGAGGGAGGGAGGGGCGACTGACGACATGGTGTACAAGTACAGGGAATTAAAATCAAAGGTGGCTGTGAATCAGGGAGAAACAAACAACTGTCACACAGAATGGCCCCCCCAAAGACTGAACTCAAAACCCTGGGTTTAGCAGGCCGTTGATTTCATGGAGGGAGGGGGAAGCAAATGAATACAGAACAAATCTGGTCCATCTATTTTTTACATCTGAAGCTGGCAGCAGACGGTGCAGCATGACTGATAGCCCTCGGAATCTTCTGGGTGCTTGGCAGAAGATACTGTACTACGACTGCTAGCCATCATCGTCAAGACAGTTCAACAGGACTGCCGGCAGGACTGAGTCTCCAGGAGACAAAGCATGTCTGCCCAGGTGCCTCTGATGGAACTGGAATAAGACGATGACGGGTACCAGTCGTAATACACCATCTACTGCCAAAAGGCAAGGGGCTGCTGCTGTGTAGCAATGCAGTACCACGTCTGCCGGCACCCAGATGACATATGGTGACCGTGAGCTGAGCGGGCTCCATGCTTGTATGTTGTCTGCACAGGTAGCCCAGGTAAAAAGGCGCGAATCGATTGTCTGCCGTTGCTCTGACGGAGGAGGAGGGGCCGGACGACATGTACCCAGAACCCCCTGCGACACTGTTTTGCATCATCAGACATTGGGATCTCAACCCAGAATTCCAATGGGCGGCGGAGACTGCGAGAACTGTGGGATAGCTACCCACAGTGCAACGCTCCAGAAGTGAACGCTAGCCTCAGTACTGTGGACGCGGTCCGCCAACTTTATGCACGTAAAGCATTTTTTGTGGGGACACACACAATTGATTGTATAAAACCGATATCTATAAAACCAGCTTCTATAAATTCGACCTAATTTCATAGTGTAGACATACCCCTGTCTAAGAGTATCTAGTACCGCTTCCATTTTCCCCAGGTGTGTCTCCCAGTCAGGACTATGGATTACCACGTCATCTAAATAGGCAGAAGCATATTTGGCATGGGGTCGAAGTAATCTGTCCATCAATCGTTGGAAAGTTGCGGGGGCCCATGGAGCCCAAAAGGGAGGACGGTATATTGGAAAAGGCCGTCAGGTGTAGAGAAAGCGTTTTTTTCCTTGGCGTCCTCAGCCAGGGGGATCTGCCAGTTGCCTTTTGTCAAGTCCAAGGTGGTCAAGTATCGGGTCTTGTCTAACTGATCCACCAGCTCATCAACACGTGGTATCGGGAAGGCATCGAATTGGGATACCTCATTTAACTTCTGAAAGTCATTACAAAATCTCAGGGTGCCACCAGGCTTGGGGACCAAGACAATAGGGCTGGACCACTGGATGTGGGATTCCTCAATCACCCCAAGTTCCAGCATCTTCCTTACTTCTGCCCTAATTTCTTCTCTTTTTGTCTCCGGTATGCGATATGGTTTATGGTCACCCTTGCTCTGGGACAGGTGACAATGTGGTGTTGGATCAGCATCATATGGCCTGGTTGTGTGGAGAACACATCTTGGTTCCGCTGGATCATTTCGATGACCTCTGTTCGTTGTTCTGGGGCTAATTCGGGGGATATCCTTACCTGCCCTTAAAGGCCATCTGCCTGGGGTGTGGCCGGCAGGCTGGCCAGGCACGTCTCCCGATCGTGCCAGGGTTTCAGTAAGTTGACATGATAGATCTGCTCTGGCCTTCGGCGGTCTGGCTGCTTTACCTTATAATTCACCTCCCCAACAGCTTCCACGATCTCATGGGATCCATGCCAACTGGCCAGGAGCTTACTTTCTGCTGTTGGTATCAGTGCTAGCACCCGTTCTCCTGGTTGAAATTTCCGTGTTTTTGCCCGACGATTGTAGTAAGTTCATTGGGCCTCTTGTGCTTTCTCCAAATGCTCTTGTACTATGGGGGTCACTTGGGCTATTCGTTCTCTCATCTGGGCTACGTGTGCAATGACATTCTTCCCTGGGTTGGGTTGTTCCTCCCATTCTTCCTTTGCGATGTCTAATATGCCACGTGGATGGCGTCCATACAGTAGCTCGAAGGGGGAGAAACCAGTAGAGGCTTGGGGAACTTCTCGTATTGCAAACATCAGATATGGCAGGAGGGTATCCCAATCTTTTCCATCTTGGGCCACCACCTTTCGGCTCATACTCTTGAGAGTACGGTTAAATCGCTCAACTAGACCATCTGTTTGGGGATGATAGACCGAGGTCCGCAAGGCTTGGATGCGGAGCAGGGTACATAAGTCTTTCATTACTCTCGACATGAAGGGAGTCCCTTGATCTGTCAGGATCTCCTTAGGGATGCCTACCCTAGCAAAAACCTGCACCAGTTCTTTTGTGATTGCCTTGGACGTGGGGTTCCTTAGGGGAATGGCTTAGGGGTACCGTGTAGCATAGTCCAGGATGACAAGTATGCTTCGGTGGCCCCGGGCTGTTCTTTCTAGTGGGCCCACTAGATCCATTGCTATTCTTTCAAAAGGAACTTCAATTATGGGCAAGGGTACCAACGGGGCCCTTAACTGAGGTCAGGGACTATGCAGCTGGCACTCTGGGCAGGAGGTGCAATAGTGTTGGACTTCTGCCCGTACCCCCGGCCAGTAGAACCTTCTTAGAACTCTATCCAGGGTCTTGTCTGCTCCTAAATGTCCCCCAAACAGATGACTGTGAGCTAATTCTAATACAGCCCTTGTGTGCTTCCATGGCACCAAGAGCTGTTCTACTACTTCCCCCTGTATTGGCACTACCCGGTACAACAGATCCTGCTTGATTATATAGTACGGCCCTGTGCCTTTGGTTTTCCCTTCTACTGGCACGCCATTTACCTCTACCACCTCCTCCCTCACGTTTACATATAGTGGGTCATCGGCTTGGTCCTGCCCAAAACATTTGCGTGTGGGACCAATCTGTCCTGATTCTATTGACTTGGGTTCCCCTCCTTCTTTTGGGGTGCTTCTGCTCGTGCTGGGGGCCATCTCTAGGTCTCCCCGAGCGTTCCTCACAACCAGGGCAGCTTTCTGGTTTGCTGCCAAGATCCTGGTTCCTAATCTTTTGTCTCCTCTCCTTTCCTGTCTGGATTTCCGGGACTTCCCAGGGGGTGAAAATAACTCTGGGGAAAACCCAGCAAAAATTGTGGTAGGATCATCCATGGGTACCTCACATTCTGCTCGGGGTTTACTTCCCTTCCCTAACTCAAAGCGGGGGAGTAGGCACTCGAACCCAGGAAAGTCCCTGCCAATTAAGACTGGGTAGGTGAGCTTGGGAACCACTCCTGCAGTCATCTTGGTAGTACTTCCCTGGATCTCAATCCATATTGGAATTGTGGGGTAGAAATTTACTGTGCCACGGACACGTCACTCCAATCCACCTGGCCCAGCTCAGTTGGTCTTGCCCCACTAATTTCCCTGAGACCAATGTAACAGCACTCCCAGAGTCCACCAAAGCTATGGTCTGGATGCTATTCATCTTTACGGGCCTGGTGTACTCATGTTGGGCCATTGCAATCCCTACCAGGCTGATTAGGCCACACTGATCCCCGGGCTCCCCCAGATTACATTGCATGGGCTCGTCCCTGTTGGGGCACTGGGCTGCAATATGCCCCAACTCCCCACCCTCATAACAGCGATATCTCATTCTGGAGGTTGCCCTCTGTCTTGGGCCCTCTGACTCGCTTCCCCAACCCTCTCCCCCCAGACCCTCAGGTCCCTTTGGGGCCTCAGGCTGCTCCTTGGTGCCTGTTCTTCCAGCTATGGCTTTCCTGGAGTTCTCGATGATCTGGGGCCTCGGGGTTGGGACTGGTTTCCTAAAATGCCGTGTTTCACCTCCCGGGGTTTCGAACACTTCACGGGCTACCAGTGGTCTCTCTACAAGGGTGATTAGTTCGTCATAGGTGGAGGGGTCATTCTGGCCTACCCAGGCTTGGAGGCCTGAGGGTAGTCTCCTCGTATAGTGGTCCAGTACCAGGAGCTCCATCATTTTCTCTGAGCTGAGAGCCTCTGGCTTCCAGGCTAGGTGGATTAGGTCAAATAGTTGTGAGCGCAGTGTCTTGTCTTCACAGTACTGCCATTCATGGAACCTCTGGGCTCTCAAGGCCGTTGTTACCCCTGCCCTGGCTAGGATCTCCGCCTTCAGTCGGGGGTAATCTGCTGCCTCCTCTGTGGTCATATCATAGTAGGCCTTCTGGGCCTCCCCGCACAAAAATGGGGCAAGGATACCTGACCACTGGTCTCGGGGTCACGCCTCCCTCAGAGCTGTCCTCTCAAAAGCCAGGAGGTATGCCGCCACATCATCCTCCCGGGTCATTTTCTGTAGACAGTAGCTGGCCCATATGGTCCGTGTCCCATCATACCCGCGGCTCAGCTCCGTAAGGGCCTTCACTTGGTTCACTAGTTCCTGCAGCACGGCCCGATCTTGGGTGGCCTGGGTCATCAGCAGGTGATTGGTCTCTTGCTGCAGCCACATGGCCTCCTGTTGGGGAGCTGCCTGGACCCGGGTAGCCTCCTGCTGGGCAGCAGCGGCTTGCACCAGTGCTTTGACCAGATCCTCCATCTTGAGATAGGGTGGTTGTGCCCCACTCTGGAATATGTTCACGGTGCAGAAATCCCACTGCTGACACCACGTGTGACAAGATGGTTGATATAGTATGGTGGGTCCTGCACTTTTCTTGGTGGGGGGGCTAAAATACCACCCCTTACCCCTGCTCTTAGGGCACCGAGGGCCCCACTAGTGGCCCAGGAAGGTGGTAAAGGAGGGAAGCGGGGGAGGGGTCTGGGTTTGCTCCTCACTCTGAGTCCCAGCCCCTCTCAACCCCTGCAGGTTCTTACCCTCTTCCCCCTTGGGTGGGGTACCTTCAGTCCTTAAACGCTGGGGGAGGGAATGTCCCTCCCCTGCTGGGGCAAGGTCTCCCTTACTCCGGTTTTCTGTTCCTCCAAGTCTCACAGCATACCTCTAAGCTCCAGTCCTCTCTCCTTCCTCCTGATCGCCTGAAGCAGGGGGTTTTATTAGGTTCCTATCAAGGCCTTAATTGATTACAGGTGCTCCAATTAACCTGTAGCAACCCTCCCTTGTCTACAGGGAACCACACCTTAATTAACCTAGGGTTTATATACCTCCCTTCTACCACTTCCCACTGCTCCCTGGCCCTCCTGTATCACAGTGGCTAGTCTACACTTGTGCTACCACCAGTACAGTTCCAACCACAGGAAATTTTACAGGAAGACACATCCTATATGTTCTTTGCACCTCTCTCTGGATTCTCCCACTGCCTACGTTCTGAGGCTGGACTCCCAGAGAAATGTTTAAGTTCTGGCTGCCCACAGGTCTTCTGTCTGTCAGACACAGTATGTCTGCTTGCTGGATTCAGTCTGTAGGCCCACCAGTTATTCTCCAAGGCCAGAACAACAAAGCAGCTAGCACACTTTTGATGCTATATAAAACAGTTTTACAAAAAGACTGCACACACACACACACACACACACACACACACACACACACACAGATCTAACCAGAGATTTGGTGTTCTTTGCTGCTCATTTAACAATTGTTTGAATTACTCTTACATCTATAATACAATTCTTAGAGCCTGAACAGAAATTGCAAGCAAGGAAACTATCCAGGGTTTAAAAAAGTGTCTCTACAGCTGTTTATTACACATAAGTCACTTAATATGAATATTTTAAGACATCTGCTATGTTTCCATGTGTAGGTGACTGAGACCCTGTATGCATATATTCCAGGTCTACTGAAAACAGAGAAGAGCTTTCATGAAGGTTAAATTTTGGCAGGCAGCATCATCTCCATATTCTAGCTTGCCAAACTGCATTTGGATTTCACTGGACATACCTACTTTTTCAATACACCCATGGAAGTAGAAACATTTGTTGCTGCAGAGAACTTGGCTTACTCTGAAGATCTGGAACTGTGCTTCAAAGATGAATCAGAAACAGATTGATTTAGAAATTTGATCTACCTACTCTGACCTCACTGTTCCATTGCCAATATCTGGACGCATTGGAGGTTATACAAATAAGTTAAACTATGTCAGAACTTGAGCGTTCAAACTAGACTAGTCCGCAATCTGTAAATGAGACTTTTTTAAAAAAAAAAAAGTATTGATTTTATATGAATACAGCTTTTTTCAGAATTATGATCAAGCTCAAGTCAAGTAAGGGTCATTTTACCAGAACTGTATCTAATTGTTAGAAGCAGACAACAGTTATGACATCTTAAAAAGACTGGTTTTCCCAGGATAGGCTCATGAGACAACCTCAAGAATGGCTTCTGGAAACCCCAGAATATGGTTAAGATTTTCAAGACTGACATGATTTTGGGTGCTCAACTGGAAATACCTTAAATAGGCCTGATTTTCAGAAAGCATTGAGCACCCAGCCTTTGAAAAAGTAGAAGCCTTTAAGAGGTCTCTAGTTGGACACCCAAAATCACTAGTTACTTTTTAAGATCTTGGCCTGTGTTTTTCAGTCCTAGGCTATTCAAGTCTCAATTTTCACCATCATACTCAAAAACTCAAACTGCTTTTGCTCAAAAACTTTAGAAACAAACCTAATTTTCAGGCAGAGGTCAACCCACAAAATTTTAAGCATGATAGATGAAAGTAATGAGCAACTCAGAAATAGTAGGTTAGAGTCAAAATGTTTAAACAGCCTTACTGATACTGCAATAAGTGCAGAGGACAACTTGTAGTGTTGTACAATAAGTCAATCCTTCTCTCTCCAATCCAACTTCTTCTATCTCCATGCTCTTCAACAATCCTCTCTTCCTTCCCCCCCACCCCCTTGATCTTTAATCATAGGTGTTACCATATTGGATCAAAGCTCTGGCCCACCTAGTCCTGTATCCTGTCCATGACAGTAGCCCGTACCAAATGTTTTTGAGGAAGATGGGAGAAAAAAAATAGCCATTGTAGGTAGAAGTGGGAGTTTCCTCCTAATTCCTAATATAGTTAGAGATTTGATTAAACCCTGAACTAAAACTTTTACTATAACCCTGGAAATTCTTGTTATACATGTAAACGTTCCATCCCTCCTCCCAATTGGGCCCTCAATCTCACCTCTTCAACAATTTTTCAACCCATTTATATCACACTGAAGAAGAGTGGAGGACTGGGAAAACTGACCTGCCACAATTAAGAAGTGGGGGAAGGAAATGAATTTAGGAAGAAGAAAATAATCTTAGAAAAATCAGTGCATTACTTTCTTGCTAGAAAAGGGACACCTATATAATCCTTGACAAGTGGCCCACTAGGCCATGAAGTTTTATCCTCTTCGCTGCCAGTGCTTTAAATACATGCTGGGTTTTATGGGAAGGGAAACAGTGGAAGCCCCTCAGAAGTGTTCAGGAGTCAAAATGGACAGCGCACATTCCACTGAGAGGAATGGAGAGTTCACATCTCTAGTATTTCTCAGATTCAGGCAGACAATATTGCATTCATTTACATTAATGGAAGGGGTTTGTTTGTTTGTTAAATGTGCAGAAACTGATGAGCAAGCCCACCCACTTGTCAAGGAAAGACAAGGTAAATGCATTTGTCAAGCTCCAAAGTAGAGTAATCTGTTCATCACTTACCCGCCTTCCACTATTTCCTTTGTAATTCTGTGGAGCCATACCCATTCAAGGGAATCTTTTAAAGGCTACTACTTACGTTATAGCATTAACTGCTCAACTCACTATAGTTAGGAAGGAGAATTAAGAAATCAGTAAATTTGACAAAGTATAATTTCTTTTTTGTATGTTTGATGGCTATATATGAGAATTATATGACATGGTTGTAAGTCTACATTATGGTTAGGGTGAGATCTGAAAATCTTTAGAAAGTGTGACTTTTTACATTTTAATGTTCAGCACCTAATATTTCTGTAATCTTATTCACGCCTATAAATCTTAATCACATCAGATATGCAAGGAAGCTTTACAATTACATAATATCCACTAATCAAGATAGCTCATTCTATAAAATCCCTTATATGCCAGAATTTTTGATCTGTAATACACTCCAGCCTCTGTATTATGCTGTTGGCACACTGGTAAGTTATCTTGTTCCAGAGAAACAGAAAGTGTTATACTGTTCTTCATGTAGACAAACTAGATATACCAGTTAAATTTTCCAAATACACCTGAAGTTGTTGTTGTTAGGCATGCATTGCATCATTAACAAATGACTTTTTTTTAATTGTTACTGTAACTAATATCTCATTCATAACTCTACACCCTGAGTTTGGAATAAACAATTTTAACACAAGATGAAATGGAGTAGCATTATAAAAAAAATTAAGGGACCAAAGAATTGTTAGGAGTTTATAAAAATACTGTTATAGCTATGCTGCCATTTTTTGTAATTAGTGTTTTCACCACCTCTCATAAAAACAGGAGAGGTAGACAATTTTGCTAACAATGGCAGCATACATTGAAAAAAAATCTAACCATCACATCACAGTATAATTGAAATTCTGGTAAGAAGTTACTAATTCCAGTTATACAGAGGGCAATGGCAGCCGAAGACGGCAAGATCTAGTCCTCACATCACTAATAGATTTAAGAAGTATGGAGTTTAGCTGTGCATAACAATAACATGGCTTTCTTTTAAAAAAAAAAAAAAAAGTTAAAATGCATTTTATTTTAGTGAGGCTTGAGTTAGGACAAAAGTCCAGTACTGAAAGCTTGCCTTTCACATCATCAACTGTATTATCTTCATAGCAAACGCATATGTAGGCAGGACTATAATGCTATTTCTGGCAATTGCCCGGTCATTTTACAAATAATTTCCACAAAGAATAGTCATGTAAGTGGTGCTGGTTCATTTAGTAACAGTATGCAAGACTCTGCAGGGTCAAATCTAGTAGTCCTTAGATACAATACCCATAATTTTAGTAGGAGTTATTGGGTACTCAGCTTTTTTGAAAATCAGGCCATTTCTTCAGGTGCCTAAATAAGGCTTTCAGAGCCTAACTTTAGGCAACCAGCCTTGAAAATCATTGCCTATGTGTCTAGCTTGATAACACTTGCCTGCTGGTAGATGCAGCAATAGGTTTTTAGGAGACTGAAAGGATGTCAGGTATTAGGGAGCCTCTACTGAGCTAAAAAAAGATTTTCTACTAAACACACATTTGAACATGGTAAGATTTGAGATTGAGAAATTCAATCCCCACATATTACGTAATTTTCCCAGAGGAAGGGCACTTTTAATTTTGAGACACTATGAAATTCCGGAAGAGGAGTTATGGAATGAGTATTGAAAGAATTTCATGCCAAAGCACAAAAATTATCAATATGTAAACCTTCACAGGCAGTACTTAATAATCATGATATCAAATACTTTGACTTTATAGGTTTTTTCCCCAGTTGCCCAGTCTTCAAATATAGTAAAACTTCCAGATAAGCAGGTTGTGTTATGCTAATTCTTATTTAAAAAAAAAGTGTTGCTTAAGCATGTTAAATCTTCATAACCTAATTGTAAAGTCACATATGCATTCTATTACATGTCCTGAAACATAGCAAGAGTGCGATACCACCTGCCTAAGAATCTGACAGGGCCATGCATTTTGAGCTCTACCTCCAAGCCAACACACTGGTGGGCTTCAATTAACATGGAGTTAAATTTGCTCGCACATTTCCTCTTGTCTGTGCTGTTCATGGCACTCAGACCAGCTGCAGGAATACAGTCATTGTAAGAGTGACTGCTGCTTGCTTGCTGAAGAGTAATGGCAGAGTTAGAGACAATCCTCCCTCACTCATATAAGAGTGATGGCAGAAGTCTTCAGACTCACTTTTTTCAACTGGTCAAAGGACACATACATAGGTCTTGGCTACACTTGTGAGTTACAGCGCAATAAAGCCTCCCAGAGCGCTGTATCTCACTCCCTGTCCACACTGGCAAGACACGTACAGCGCTGTATCTCCACAGCTACAGCACTGCTGGTACTCCACCTCCCCGAGAGGAATAAAGAGTATTGTGCTGCCGCTGCTGCACTGCGGTGCCAGTGTGGCCGCCCAATGCACTCTGACTGGCCTCTAGAAGTATTCGGCAGTATCCCACAATGCCTGTTCTAGCCACTTTGGTCATCAGTTCAAACTCTAATGCCCTGGCCTAAGGTGACCAACCGTCAGACCCGCCCTTTATATTCCCCAGGAATTTTAAAAATCCCCTTCCTGTTTGCTCAGCCCGCCATGGAGTGCTATCAGCGAATCTTACCAGGTGACCATGCCTCCAAGTGCCAAGCAAGCCCCAGTATGGAGCAATGGTGAGTTGCTGGACCTCAGTGTTTGGGGGGAGGAAGCTGTCCAGTTCCAGCTCCACTACAGCCATAGGAATTACGATACTTTTGGGCACATATCAAGGGCCATGATGGAAAGGGGCCATGACCGGGACGCACTGCAGTGCAGGGTTAAAGTGCCTACCGCAAAGCCTGCGAGGCAAACGGCCGCTCGGGTGCTTCCCCCATGACCTGATGATTCTACAAAGAGCTGGACGCGATACTTGGGGGTGACCCCACCTCCACTCCAAGCATCACCATGGACACTTCAGAGCGGGGGGAGGAGGAGGAGGATGAAAGCAGGAGTGAGGGTGCTGGGGAGGGGGGAGACACCCCAGAATCCCTGGAGGCATGCAGCCAGGAGCTCTTCTTGAGGCAGGAGGAAGGTAGCCAGTTGCAGCGGCCAGAACTTGGTGGAGGACAATCAGAAGAACAGGTTCCCGGTAAGCGGGTTTTTTTTTTTTTCGGGAAGGAATTTTTTCAGTGCGGGCTCTTTGGGAGAGGAGGGTTAGTGCTGCATGCATGCCTAGATGCGGAATAGCGCATTGATGTCGTCTATCACATCGCGGTAATCAGTCTCGGTAATCTCTTCAAAAGTCTCATCCAGAACGTGGGCAATGCGCTTGTGCAAGTTTATTGGGAGAGCCACCGTGGTCCTTGTCCCAGTCAGGCTAACATGTCCGTGCCACTGTGCTGCGAGGGGCGGGGAGACCATTGCTGCACACAGGCAAGCTGCATATGGGCCAGGGCGGAAGCCGCATTGCAGTAGAAGACCCTCCCTTGCTTCCCAGGTCACCCTCAGCAGCGAGATCTATTCCAGGATGAACTCCTGTGGAAAATGTTGGGACAGTGTTCAGTGTAGGTGCCCCCTGCAGCTGTTGGCTCTCCCCAAGGCACAGAAACCCAGAGGACACTACAGCCCTGAAACAATCAGTCCCCCTTACTTATTTTGGGGCTCCCATGGGTTATGTGCACTCTCTTTGGGACGGGAGAAGTATGCTATTGTGTAGACTGTGTGCGCCCTCCTTAAGTGCGGGTGAATCTTACTCTGTCTGGTATAAACAATGCTGCCTCTGTTAAGTGTTGCATTTTGACGTTACAGATGCAACCTTGAGATCTCAGCCGTCTGTGTTATCACCGGCTGAGAGACTGCAAAAACTCCAGAAGAGACCACGAAAAAGAAAAGAAGACATGCTGCACGAAGTGATGCATCAATCTCTTACAGAGAATCAAAAAGCGCAGGAGTGGAGGGAGAGTGAAAGCAGGATCTGCAAGGAAAATGCAGCGCACCGGAAGCAAAGCATGGATCGGCTGATAAGCATCATGGAGCGCCAAGCGGACTCTATCCAGGCGCTCGTAGCCATGCAGGCGGAGCACTACCGCGCCCGACCCCCCCCTGCAGCCCTGGTCCCAAAACTCTTTCCCTTGTGCCCTCATGTCACCTCCAACCCACTTTCCCTATCTGGGTTCTTACCGCCACCAGCTGCCTCTAACACTTGTATCTTCACCAAGCAGCCCTGAGACCTACGACCCTTACCCTCTGCACTCAACCCCCATCACCATGCAGTATAGCCATTCTGAAGTGCAGCACTCATTGCACAGCACTCCAGACAGAACATACGCAAATCTGTGATTGTACCGTTCCCCACCCCATCCCCTTGCCCTTTCTGATTCCCAAACAGTTGTGTTTCTTTTCAGTAAAAAAATTTTCTTGTCAATAAATGGATTTTTTGGCTTTGAAAACATTCTTTATTATTGCATAAAGTAAAAGGCACCACAAATCAGCTTAGCAAACACAGATTCCTACTAACATTGGAACCACTGCACTTCAGTCCTGTGCAGGGCACCAGACATTACTGCTGGTTTTCAGCCTCAATTTGCTCCCTCAAGGCATCCCTAATCCTTGCAGCCCTGTGCTGGGCCCCTCTAATAGCCCGGCTCTCTGGCTGTGCAAATTCAGCCTCCAGGTGTTGAACATCAGAGGTCCATGCCTGACTGAATCTTTCACCCTTCCCTTCACAAATATTATGGAGGGTACAGCACGTGGATATAACTGCGGGGATGCTGTTTTTGGCCAAGTCCAGCTTCCCATACAGAGATCGCCAGCGGCACTTTAAACGGCCAAAGGCACACTCCACAGTCATTCGGCACCGGCTCAGCCTGTAGTTGAACCATTCCTTGCTGCTGTCAAGGATCCCTGTGTAGGGTTTCATGAGCCACGGCATTAACGGGTAAGCAGGATCTCCAAGGATCACAATGGACATTTCAACTTCCCCTCTGGTGATCTTCCGCTCTGGGAAAAAAGTCCCGGCCTGCAGCTTCCTGAACAGGCCAGTGTTCTGAAAGATGCATGCATCATGCACCTTTCCGGGACAGCCTGTGTTAATGTCAATGAAACGGTGATCCACAAGCGCCTGGAGAACCATGGAGAAATACCCCTTCTGATTAACGTACTCAGATGCTAGGTGGGATGGTGCCAGAATGGGAATGTGCGTCCCATCTATCGCCTCTCCACAGTTAGGGAACCCCATTTGTGCAAAGCCATCCACAATGTCCTGCACGTTACCCGGAGTCACGGTTCTTCTGAGCAGGATGAGATTAATGGCCCTACAAACTTGCATCAACACAATTCCAACGGTCGACTTTCCCACTCCAAACTGGTTCGCGACCGATCGGTAGCTGTCTGGAATTGCCAGCTTCCAGATTGCAATAGCCACCCGCTTCTCCACCAGCAGGGCAGCTCTCAATCTCGTGTCATAGACTCAGACTCATAGACTTTAAGGTCAGAAGGGACCATTATGATCATCTAGTCTGACCTCCCGCATGATGCGGGCCACAAAAGCTGACCCACCCACTCCTGGAAGAATTCAACAGCTGAGTCAAGGGAGAGAAGTCCCCAAATCATGATTTAAAGACTTCAAATTGCTGAGAATCCTCCAGCAAGCGACCCCTGCCCCATGCTGCGGAGGAAGGCGAAAAACCTCCCAGGCTTCTGCCAATCTACCCTGGAGGAAAATTCCTTCCCGACCCCAAATATGGCGATCAGCTGAACCCTGAGCATGTGGGCAAGATTCTCTAGCCAGACCCTCTGGAAAAGTTCTGTGTAGTAACTTTTAATATCCCATCATTGACCATTGTTACTAATGACCAGCAATGGCATATTATTGACCTTTTGACTAAAATCACTTTATCCCATCAAACCATCCCCTCCATAAACTTATCAAGCTTAATCTTAAAGCCAGAGAGGTCTTTCACCCCCACTGTTTCCCTTGGAAGGCTGTTCCAAAACTTCACCCCTCTGATGGTTAGAAACCTTCGTCTAATTTCAAGCTTAAACTTCCCGACGGCCAGTTTATATCCATTCGTTCTCGTGTCCACATTAGTACAAAGCTGAAATAATTCCTCTTCCCTCCCTGGTATTTATCCCTCTGATATATTTAAAAAGAGAGCAATCATATCCCCCCCTCAGCCTTCTTTTGGTTAAGGTAAACAAACCGAGTTCCTCTAGTCTCCTTTCCCCGCAGGGTGGGGGTGAGCTCCTCTCACAGTCCCATGAAAGTGGCTTTTCTCATCCAAAAGTTCTGCAGCCACTGCTCGTCATCCCAGACTTGCATGACGATGTGATTCCACCACTCAGTGCTTGTTTCCCGAGCCTAAAAGTGGCATTCCACGGTGCTGAGCATGTCCGTGAATGCCACAAGGAATTTCGTGTCGTACCAGTTATGTGACTCGCTATCATCGTCAGACTCCTCACTGTCACTTTGGATCTTAAGGAATAGCTCGACTGCCAAACATGACATGCTGGAGAGACTCATCAGCATACTCCTCAACAGTTCGGGCTCCATTTTCCGCAGACTGAAACGGAACACAGATCGCGCTGCACAGAAACTGTTGAAAGATGGCATTGAAAGATGGTGCCAAATGTGGATGGAAACAGGGATTGCTGGGATGCAAAGCGATGCATCACAGGGTTTTGGGACAGGACCCAGAATGCCCCGCCCCCTTCCCACAACCCACAGTGCCAGAATGGGAAGGGGTGCTCTGTGGGATAGCTGTCCATTATGCACAGCTCCCAATGTCCCTGCAAATGCCGCACATGTGGCCACGACAGTGTGCTGGCAGCTGTCAGTGTGGACAGACTGCAGCGCTTTCCCTACTCAGCTATACGAAGACAGGTTTAACTCTCAGCGCTGTACAGTTGCAAGCGTAGCCATACCCATAGTGCGATTTTGCTAAAAGCCTCCCTTGTCCTACTCTAATTTGGCATCAGAACTTAAGCCTCTCACCATCAGCCACAGTTGGTGGAACACAGCAATTGTTCTAGCTCTTTAAGGTGTTAGGGCCAGAAGTAGAGGTAGTACTCCCTCATTGGTTTGAAAAGCAAACCGTAACCCTTACTGGCCCTGCCCTTGGAATCCTGCCACCAGTCTCCACATTTCCTTCAGCATCATTCACCTGTCCCCTCCCCGAAATCTGTCTCCTAGTGCTTCTTCCAGGATTATCACCCTGATATCTGCTGGGAGAGCAATACAGCGGTGCACAGGCAATCCAGGAAATTTTTGGAAAGTGTAGGGGACAATTTCCTGGTGCAAGTGCTGGAGGAACCAACTAGGGGCAAAGCTTTTCTTGACCTGCTGCTCACAAACAGGGAAGAACTAGTAGGGGAAGCAAAAGTGGATGGGAACCTGGGAGGCAGTGACCATGAGATGGTCGAGTTCAGGATCCTGACACAAGGAAGAAAGGAGAGCAGCAGAATACGGACCCTGGACTTCAGAAAAGCAGACTTTGACTCCCTCAGGGAACAGATGGGCAGGATCCCCTGGGAGAATAACATGAAGGGCAAAGGGGTCCAGGAGAGCTGGCTGTATTTTAAAGAATCCTTATTGAGGTTGCAGGAACAAACCATCCCGATGTGTAGAAAGAATAGTAAATATGGCAGGCGACCAGCTTGGCTAAACAGTGAAATCCTTGCTGATCTTAAACGCAAAAGAGAGGCTTATAAGGAGTGGAAGATTGGACAAATGACCAGGGAGGAGTATAAAAATATTGCTCAGGCGTGCAGGAGTGAAATCAGGAAGGCCAAATCACACTTGGAGTTGCAGTTAGCAAGAGATGTTAAGAGTAACAAGAAGGGTTTCTTCAGGTATGTTAGCAACAAGAAGAAAATCAAGGAAAGTGTGGGCCCCTTACTGAATGAGGGAGGTAACCTAGTGACCGAGGATGTGGAAAAAGCTAATGTACTCAATGATTTTTTTGCCTCTGTCTTCACGCACAAGGTCAGCTCCCAGATTGCTGCACTGGGCAGTACAGCATGGGGAGAAGGTGACCAACCCTCTGTGGAGAAAGAAGTGGTTCGGGACTATTTAGAAAAACTGGACGTGCACAAGTCCATGGGGCCGGATGCGCTGCATCCGAGGGTGCTAAAGGAGTTGGCGGGTGAGATTGCAGAGCCATTAGCCATTATTTTTGAAAACTCATGGTGATCGGGGGAGGTCCCAGATGACTGGAAAAAGGCTAATGTAGTGCCCATCTTTAAAAAAGGGAAGAAGGAGGATCCGGGGAACTACAGGCCAGTCAGCCTCACCTCAGTCCCTGGAAAAATCATGGAGCAGGTCCTCAAGGAATCAATTATGAAACATTTAGAGGAGAGGAAAGTGATCAGGAACAGTCAGCATGGATTCACGAAGGGGAAGTCGTGCCTGACTAACCTAATTGCCTTCTATGATGAGATAACTGGCTCTGTGGATGAGGGGAAAGCAGTGGATGTCTTATTTCTTGACTTTAGCAAAGCTTTTGATACTGTCTCCCACAGTATTCTTGCCACCAAGTTAAAGAAGTATGGGCTGGATGAATGGACTGTAAGGTGGATAGAAAGCTGGCTAGATCGTCGGGCTCAACGGGTAGTGATCAATGGCTCCATGTCTAGTTGGCAGCCGGTTTCAAGTGGAGTGCCCCAAGGGTCGGTCCTGGGGCCGGTTTTGTTTAATATCTTTATTAATGATCTGGAGGATGGTGTGGACTGCACTCTCAGCAAGTTTGCAGATGACACTAAACTAGGAGGCGTGGTAGATACACTAGAGGGTAGGGATCGGATACAGAGGGACCTAGACAAATTAGAGGATTGGGCAGAAAAAAACCTGATGAGGTTCAACAAGGACAAGTGCAGAGTCCTGCACTTAGGACGGAAGAATCCCATGCACTGCTACAGACTAGGGACCGAATGGCTAGGTAGCAGTTCTGCTGAAAAGGACCTAGGGGTCACAGTGGACGAGAAGCTGGATATGAGTCAACAGTGTGCTCTTGTTGCCAAGAAGGCTAACGGCATTTTGGGCTGTATAAGTAGGGGCATTGCCAGCAGATCGAGGAATGTGATCGTTCCCCTTTATTCGACATTGGTGAGGCCTCATCTGGAATACTGTGTCCAGTTTTGGTCCCCACACTACAAGAAGGATGTGGAAAAATTGGAAAGAGTCCAGCAGAGGGCAACAAAAATGATTAGGGGTCTGGAGCACATGACTTATGAGGAGAGGCTGAGAGAACTGGGATTGTTTAGTCTCCAGAAGAGAAGAATGAGGGGGGAATTGATAGCAGCCTTCAACTACCTGAAGGGGGGTTCCAAAGAGGATGGAGCTCGGCTGTTCTCAGTGGTGGCAGATGACAGAACAAGGAGCAATGGTCTCAAGTTGCAGTGGGGGAGGTCCAGGTTGGATATCAGGAAAAACTATTTCACTAGGAGGGTGGTGAAACACTGGAATGCGTTACCTAGGGAGGTGGTGGAGTCTCCTTCCTTGGAGGTTTTTAAGGCCCGGCTTGACAAAGCCCTGGCTGGGATGATTTAGCTGGGAATTGGTCCTGCTTTGAGCAGGGGGTTGGACTAGATGACCTCTTGAGGTCCCTTCCAACTCTGATATTCTATGATCTCTAATTCCACAATTCTTTAGTTCACTACCACTCTCAGGCCCCTTACCCTCTCATCCACTGACACACCCATTCCATTCTCCCCTCCACTTTCTACTACTTCACTATCCTACCTACTTCACTAATCCTCAGCATAGGTTCATCTCCCACATCTGCTGCCTCTGGCCCCATGTTGCCAAATGACTTTTTAGGAAGTCTCATGACCTACAGACTCCTTCCACTACAAGTTTGTCCTCTCCTCCTTCAGTACTGCCATCTCTGTTCCAGGTCAAGCCGCACTACTTCTCTACTCTGACCGACTCCTATGCCCATAATCCCAAATACCTGTTCACCACATTTGTTGCTCTCCTAGGACACACATGGTCTTCCTGACTGATGAAAGCCAGACTTCTCTTTTGAAAGCCCATCCCATAACCTCCCTTATCACCCTTTCTCATCTGCTGTCACTAATGCTGATTTTGTCGACATTTCTCCTCTAATTCCTCTGCCTACCCCAGTAACCCCAACTTTCCCCTACCTCAAAGCCAGAGGTCATAACTACGTCTCTTATTCCCCTTTTCCTTACTCTCCTCAATCCTTCCCTGCTTTCCCCAGTACAAGCATGTTTTTGTCTCCCCCTTCCATAAAAAGATCCCAACGTGGCCTCACCTACCTCTCCAATTACTACCTCATCTCTCTTTTCCCCTTCTTCACCTCTAAATTCAACAAATGCCCACAGAAATGTAGGGCTGGAAGGGACTTTGGGAGGTCATACAGTTCAGCATCCCATGCTGAGACAGCATCAAGTAAACCTAGATCATCCCTGACAGGTGTTTGTCTAACCTCCTCTTAAAAACCTCCAATGATAAGGATTCTACAACCTGCCTTGGAAACCAATTCCAGCTCTTAACTATCCTGATGGTTAGAAAGTTTTTCCTAATATCTAAGCTAAGTCTCCCCTGCTACAGATTAAGCCCATTACTTCTTGTCCTACCTTTGGTGGCCATGGAGAACAATTGATCACAGTATTCTTTATAATAACTCTTAACATATTTGAAGACTTATCTGGCTCCCCTTGAGTCTTCTTTTCCCAACACTAAACATGCTCTTTTTTCCCTTTTAAAAATCTTTCCTCATAAGTCAGGTTTTCTAAACCTTTAATAATTTTTTTCTCTCTTCTCTGGACTCTCCGATTTGTCCTCATCTTTCTTAAAGTTCTGCGCCGAAAACTGGACATGGAACTCAAGCGGAGGTCTTACCAGCACTCAGCAGAATGGGACAATTACCTCCCATGTCTTAATATGCCACCCCTGTTAATAATAATAATATGTCCCAACTGCATCACATTGTTGGCTCATATTCAGTTTGTGATCTACTATTAACCCACAGATTCTTGTCAGCAATATTACCGCCTAACCTGTTTTTCCCTGTTCTGGCTTGTGTTCCTTTCCCATTATTGTTAATATTAATTGCATGAAGCATCTGGTCAGAGTTAATCTTTGAAGGAGGACTGAAGCAAAATAGGCATTACACACCTTAGCCTTCGGGTGTTGTCCATTATTAGCTCTCCTTCCCCACTAAGTAGAGGACCTACATTTTCCTTCATTCTTCTCTTGCTCTCCAACCCAGATTCACTTCTCCACTTAACACTGCTCCCACCAAGGTCTCTAACAATCTCTTCTTGCAAGTCTCAAGGCTTCTACTCTATTGTCATTGTCCTTAATCTCTTGGCTGCTTTAAATACCAATAATCAGAGACTTCTTGAAATCCTGTTGTACCCCTCTCCTTCTCCTGCACCGTACTTCCAGCTTCTGTGACCGTCTACATCTGGTTCTCTTATGTCTCTAGTTATTTCCTCAGCATTTCTTTCAATGGACTCTCCTTCCCCTCCACCCCCAACTTCCACTATCTGTGGAGTCTCTTGTGACCTAGCCCTTTGGGCCCCACTTTCTCTCTCTCGCCTCCCCCCGCCCCCCATCTCCACCCCCACTTCAGTAGATCTTAATTTTTCACATGGATTACTCAGATCTCTCCCTTCTCTTCCAGAGAGTCTCCTACATCCAATCTTGCATCACAGTTTGGATCTCTGATGTGGCTCATTGTCAATTCAACAATTATATTAACTAAAACTGAACTCATCATTCCTCTACAAGTCTCCCCACTTGCCAATTCTATTGACAATACCATCATCCTCCAAGTCACTCAGAATCATAGCATAGCAGTTATCTTTAACTCTGCCTTTTCCCTGGGCATCCAGGCTGCAACCCAAGTCTTGCTGCTTCTTCCTCCCTAACATATTCAAGATCTAACCTTTTATCTGGACATATCACTTAAACTGTAATCCAGGCCCTCGTTTCCCCTCTTGAGTCCCACAATTTCCTCTTCTCTGCCATTTCTGATATCCATCTTGCCCCCTTCAATCTATTCAAAGTTGTGCTGTTATCTCCTTGGTTGATTGCTCTGTTGTTGTGGCCCCACCTACCTCTTTGAACCCATTGCAAAAATGTCAAGGTTCTTATACTCATATTTAAGGCCCTTTACAACAGTGCCTCTCTCTGCTTATCCACACACATTGCCACATGTCTCCTCTGCTCTACTAATGAAGTCAGCCACAAATCAGCCATCGGTCAGTTTCTCTTCCAGTTTTCACAAGCATATGCTTCCATGCCATCCCATATCCATGGAACCAAAGCCTCTACCCTGCCCTCATTCAACTCTATCCTCAAGGCCTACTTCTAGCATAATATTTAATGGGAAACTTAACTCAATGGCTAGGTAGATGGCTAGCAGGGATAATTAATAATAAGAGAACGAAAAGACGGACAACTCAAAGCCATCTAATGTAATGCAGATAGCTAATTTATGCAATGTGTTCTTATGGTTAACCTCTTTCTCTCTCTCCCTCCAATTATCTTTGTTGCAGTTTGTCTTAAAATTAGATTGGAATCTCAGTCCTGAAGAGCTCCCTGTACACTGTATAGCACTGATCCTGATTGGAGCCTCCAAGCACTACTTAAATACAATAGGGTTACCATATCTCATAAATAAAAAAAGAGGACCCTCCACGGGCCATGGCCCCGCCCATTTCCCCACCCCTAGCCCCGCCCCAACTCACTGTATAAGTTACACAGAGCCGAAGAGGAGCAGAGCCCCCGCAGCTGGAGGCTCTGCTCCTCTTAGGCTCTGTTTAAGAGCCGGGCTGCCCCAGCGCTACCAGCTTTGGGCAGCCCCCGTGCCTCCGGACCCTGCGCCGCCGGAGCCCGGGAGGGGAAGTGCCCGGCTGGGGGCGCAGGGTCCGGAGGCAAGGGGGCTGCCCGAAGCCGGTAGCTCTCGGGCAGCCCGGTTCTTAAACAGAGCCTCCAGCGGCTGGGGCTCTGTGTAACTGACACTGTGTCAGTTACACAGAGCCCCGGGGGCTGGAGGCTCTAGCCGCCCCCGCTCTGTTTAAGAGCTGGGCTGCCCAAGCGCTACCGGCTTCAGGCAGCCCCGTGCCTCCAGACCCTGCGCCCCCAGCCGGGCACTTCCCCTCCCGGGCTCCGGCGGCGCAGGGTCCGGAGGCACGGGGCTGCCCGAAGCCGGTAGCGCTCGGGCAGCCCGGCTCTTAAATAGAGACGCGGGGACTGGAGCCTCCAGCCGCTGGGGCTGTGTGTAACTGACACAGTGTCAGTTACACAGAGCCCCAGCCGCTGGAGGCTCTGTTTAAGAGCCGGGCTGCCCGAGCGCTACCGGCTTCGGGCAGCCCCGTGCCTCCAGCCGGGCACTTCCCCTCCCGGGCTCCAGCGGCGCAGGGTCTCCAGGCACGGGGCTGCCCGAAGCCGGTAGCGTTCAGGCAGCCGGGCTCTTAAACAGAGCCGCCATTTTCCCGGACATGTTCCGCTTTTTGGCAATTCCCCCCGGACGGGGGTTTGACTGCCGAAAAGCCGGACATGTCTGGGAAAAAGAGGACGTATGGTAACCCTAAAATACAAAATAAAACAAACTGAATGAACAGCAAGCCTGCAAATCTACATTAAAGCTGTGTGCTAAAGCATGGATTAGTGACGTTGTGTCAAATATAGATCACACTTCCTTGACCTCAGAGATATGGCTTTGAATCAGTGTTGGTGCTAGACATAAGCAGACAAAGCAATTGCGTGGGGGCCCCCTATTTGCTTTTTTAATGTGTGTCATGTGTATTCCTGCTTAGGGCCCCCAAAAGGCTAGCACTGCTTCTGGTTTGAATAAGTATGTCAATATGAGTATCGCATCCAGAAATATTAACTCCTTTATAACACAGAGCTATAGTAGGGTTCAAATGTCGTCTTGGTCATTTATTTTTATATAAATATATAGTGAAGTATACTAAAACATACATATTTTCTTCTGAGAAAGGAAACTGACAAAAGGAAGATGCGTTAAAACCGAACTATGTTTATCTAAACTAATTTTATGCACAGATATATTTTGCATCTCTCATCTTAAAATTTAAGTGCTTTTCCTATCAATTTCAATTAAGAATGAGCTTCTGGCCCAGTTTTATTTTTCCTTTCTTGCCTATGATGAAGTTATGACTTCGCTGACTATAACCCCAATTCTGCAAACTGTTTTGTGCAGATGAACCTCTGGAGCTTTATGCAAACACAGGGATCCACAAGCACAGAGAAGTCTGCAAGATCAGGGGCTACAATGGTCTTAAAAGCCAGTTTGTTTTGGGGAGTCCAATTAGTTGACTTGTTTGTTTTGGGGGAAGGGGAAGAAATATCATTAGATTTTATTTTTTTTAAATATTGATATATGAGACACAACATGGTATATGAGCCACAAAAAACAGTCCAGTGAAATGCTGCCCATTTCCCCCCTATTTTGTTAAAAGTGTTGTTCTTCAAGAATGCTGAGTTTTGAATTCTTACTTTACTGTTACAGCTGGTATATTTTTCCCTTTTGAAATCTTGCAGGCTTCACTTAGTTTCCTAAAAGGCGTCATTTGAAATTCTATATGAACTATCAAAGATAAGCTAAATACACAGACTCCTCTTATAAAGCTTAGTGGGACCTGATATATGAGCCATACAGTATAAACACTTAGCTGTAGGAAGCCTCCTTTTAGCTGAACACAAAGTTGAGCAAGCACTTTTCTAAGTCAAAGATCTCACCTTCACTATAATAGTTCAATGTTCCAGGAATTCCTGTTTCATCCCTCTAAGATTTTACTTGTTTACATTTCACATCATTCCCTCAAAAAAACCCTATGAACTATTACTAGATATTTAATATAGAGACATTTCAAGATACATTAGAAGTCAAACATTCCACTCTTATTGTTTTAATTCCATGTCTCTGAAACAGACAGAAACCTAGCACACTAGAAGTTTTAAAAGACTACTATGCTTAGGTGTCAAACATTTCTTGAAGTCTGTGGCAGTTGGCAGCTGCAAACATCCGACTGAAAGCCCCATCTGCTGCTTCACAGCTTCCAGTCGAGGATGTTTACAGTCGCTCACTGTCAACAGCAATACACATTCTTTAGCTGTTTACTTCACATTATTAACCAACAGGAGGATCCAAGCAAGTTGCTTAAGAAGACTGGTACAAACTCTCTCCATGTTGCCATCTTGCTAATGCAAATGTATAACGTGGCCTGTTTTCACACATTTTTATTAATAAGAATGTATGACTTCTAGTGGAATAGTTTGAAACATAGATATAGTTAATACTCAAATGTTATATAATTGAAATATGTCTGTGTTACTTATGGTGTAGAATTACAGTAAAGATTTATGGAAGAAGTGACTTGCATGCTCTGTTGCAACTTATTTGTGCCTCCAAGACACTAATAGAACAGTCATGGTGGTGTTTATTATTGCATTACTATGCAATCTACTAAATTCACTTATCAGTAACAAACTTATCAGTAAACATAGTGACAGATCTTTTATTATCCACTGAAACAGAAGATTTAATTTTAAGACTGTTTTAATACAGTGATTGGATTGGCTTTCTTCCTTTCTGCAAAGAGGAATGGGGGAAGTTATGTGATCTTAAAATTAACTTATCCAACCTTTGCTCCAGAATGACTGCAGAAGATAACTGGGCGTGGGGGAGGGCGTTAGCATGCTCTGTGAAAGCTTATGTAAAGTTTAAATGAGTAATAAACCTTTACTAATTTTCTGTTTTGGATAACCTGTTGCCACTACATCACACAGAGTTATTAGAATTACAGTATTTACCACAGAACAAAAAACACAACAATATCTGACATAATGCGTCTCAGTGGTGCAGTTGTTTCTTCATCCTAACTCCTGTTTTCTTATGAAGATAATGAAGGGGAAAATTGAAGATTAAGAATTCAACTATTTTTCCAAATTAATTCAAAACCATAGAGAATCAGTTAAGTGATTAAAGTGGCATAAGTAGAAAATGATTTTCCTTGGAACTTGCCTTAATGAAGTTACCATGTAGCAAACTAACTAGTTTATGGGAAGAATATAGCTGCTTGGAATGCAGAAATCTATGGTATTTATAAAAAATGTGAAGAATCCTCATAAATCATTATTTCAAAGACACAGGGGTTATATTTTCTACACTAAGGTTAAGAAAGTTAATCTTCCAGGCAGCAGGTGAAAACAAGCACAATTATGTTGAGGTCTTTCCCTTTATTCACTACCAACTTTGAGCTATTAAAACTTGCTAGGGAACCACATTTTCCTCAATGGGTCAAGTCACTAAGGGAACAAAGCAAACTTTATTAGTGCTGTGGCAATTCTACATTCCAGGAATTCTTAGCACTTGGCAGCCGTACACTCCAGACCAGAGAGATTGATCCTCCCTCAACATAGCAGAATGACTGAGACTAACTTTGTGAAATTCTCACTAAGATGCCCACTTCAGCGAGTTACAGATAGAATTACTTAATAAATCCCTTTGTAGAGTCTATACAGCAAAACAAAGGTTAAGAAAATATTTCCTTGATTATCGACTCTTAAAACTCTTGTAAAACGTAATCCAAGCAGAAAACAAGTGAACACACCGTACAACACAATGCACACTGAGTGCAGAACTAGATATAATTCAGTGATAGCAGAGGGCAAAGATTTCAGTTTAATTATACCTTGACACAAACTGAAGATTAATAAATTGACAGATGAAAGGCTAATCTAATATCTACAATTCATTAATAGAAAAAGTGTGGGGGAAGAGAAGAGAGACTAACAAGATCTTTTGTTTGAATTTATTAGATGAAGGACACTGTCACAACAATACACTATATCATTTTCCTCATGTATGGTTCCCTTTCAGCTATTGCAAGATAAACAGATTAGTTCTATATGAAAGTCAAAGCAAGGTCACATCTAAAATGCTAGACAGTTTTACCAGTAAGGTAAGGGCCATTTATACAAGACAATTTAAGATTAGGTGTTTCCACTATATGATGATTTTCCAATTTGTATTGTGCACAATTTGTATACTGTAAAGTAATTCATTTAGCAGGATAATGTAACATTTAAAACGTTAAATAAAATGTGTTAAAGACAGAAGTATCAGGTAATTAAAGCTTTTTATGTATTAGTGGTGTAGATGCAGAGATTTTGAACGACTAGGACTTGAGAAATTAAAGAGTGTTCCAACAGGCTAATACACTTTTGGGATGGTTTTCATAAACTTGTGCCTTTATGTTAAGTATCAGGGGGTAGCCATGTTAGTCTGTATCTACAAAAAACAACAAGGAGTCTGGTGGCACCTTAAAGACTAACAGATTTATTTGGGCATAAGCTTTCGTGAGCCTCTATGCATCCGAAGAAGTGAGGTTTTTACTCACGAAAGCTTATGCCCAAATAAATCTGTTAGTCTTTAAGGTGCCACCAGACTCCTTGTTGTTTTTGCCTTTATGTTCACATCTTAGCATGATAACTTTCCATGTTATCAGTGGTAGTGTAACTAAGCAAATTTTGGTCATAAGCCCATTGAGTTTTTCACAGAATGTCAAATAAAAATTATATGAATTATCTGGTGAAGGCACTATAGAAGGGCAAGAGAGAATCGGTATTTAAAAAGGGCGACAAAACTGTCACTCAAATTAAACTCATGCTACAATTGAAAGTTAGCTGGGCAACTAAAATGGCTCCACTTTTCCACCACCTGAAACATCGATAGAATGACACAGGCAAATGCGTAAAGGTAAATTCTAGTCCTTCAGTTAAATTAATCTAATGTCAAAATGCTAACAAAATAAATAATACAAACCAAAACATGGGAAATTTACAAGACACATGATAAAAAAAAGTCACTCCTTTGCATGTTGCGACCCATTCCCCAACTGTACATTGTCTACTTATTACAACTTATCTGGGCAGAGACTGGGTTCTCATATTTAACATTAATCCAAAATTCTTCATCTTTCCATTTCTATCACAGAGTACAGGCAGGGATAAGTGAGAAATTACAACTTAATTTGGCGTTCACTTTTTCTATAATATATTGGACTAAGAGCTGCACTATTTGTTGATATCTCAGGAGTTGGGAATAAAAGCTGTTTGTGCCTGTTCTGCAAAGCCTTTGACTCAATATTTTAGAGCTGTGAGTTGATATGCAGATTCCAATTCATTGAGCAAACATGAGTGCAGTTGCAGACAGACAGGTGAAATTCAGCACAGTATTTTCCATCTCACTTTGGTAAAGTGACAGTTCGGACATCTTAATAGGAAAGATTTATCAGTTTGAACAACACTTAGTGCTTTATGTCAGATGCCTCCCCATACTGTCTGATGTAAGTTTCATTTTTTAAATTGGTTTATTTAGGAGGATGAATAATATATTGAGTTATATACAAGTATTAAAAACAGTCTCCATGTGGAAATATTTGGGGGGGGAACCCAGGAACTTACTTGTTGGGCCCAATTCTTCCTATTTCAACTTCCATTATAATTTATGTAAGCTGCACACTCAACCAGGGACCACCACACTGCCTGGCCATTAAGAGAAGATTCCTGGAAATTCAAGACATGAACTGTATTATACATTTACAAAAATTAGTTGAATGGATTATTGTAATTAAAGAAGCTCAGTTAGCATTTCATATCATTTGGCTCCCATCATTAACACTGTTTTCTAGAAGTAAATTAAAAACAGTTTCTATTCAAATAGTTAGATTAGAGAGCAAGTGTCACTTTACTGTTCTACATTTTAGAAAACTACACTAGGAATATGACTTATTGGCAGATAATGGCTGTCCGAAACTGCCTCCCCTGGCCTCCTTCAGCAGGTGTTGAAAAAAGTTAACTGCTTGTGTAGAAACAGTTTTTGGGACCATTTCAGAAAGCTTACAAGACCCTATGGGGCACAGGACTAAAGTAAGTGATAATACCACACAGACCTAGTGCCAATACCTGCTAAGAAAACCTATCAATTCATATTTTTAGGAAATTTATACATAAAGTTTCCTAGACACTCAAGAGGTTTCCAGGTAACTCACTCTGCATCTATGATCTGTGACAGAAGTATCAACAATGAAGTGGATACAATTTTCATGTGGTAATGTGAAATAGCAAGTTGCTGTGGCTAGTAGTTTGGAGTGGGGAAAAGGTTATTCCTGAAGTTGCACACTCAGCAGCTGGATCCTATCTTCAGTACTTCTGGTGGAACTGTTACAAAGAGAAAGAACACAATTACTGAAATGCCAGTACTGAGTACCTTGCATAGCTTTTTTTGTAAATCAACTAAAGATAGATACGGGTTTCCCAGATTTGCCATCTGCCCCAGTAACTTGTAGTCTTTTGCTTTGAAATCTGTCTATACTGTAAGCTAGAGGTGTGACTCCCCATCTGTGTACACATACTCACATTAGCTCTCATCGAGCCAGCGGGAGTATAAACAGCAGTGTCGCTGTGGTAGCACCGTTGGCAGCAGTGGTGGCTAAGCTGTGCCAAGTACATACCTACCAGTTTTAGGCTCAGCCGTACCTTGACATCAGCCAACAGCAGTACAACTGCTACATTGATCTTTACACTTGCACTAGTTCAATGAGCGCTATATATGTGTATATATAGCTCCTCAATATATGTTCCATTCTATATGCATCCGAAGAAGTGGGCTGTAGTCCACGAAAGCTTATGCTCTAATAAATTTGTTAGTCTCTAAGGTGCCACAAGTACTCCTGTTCTTCTTTTTGCGGATACAGACTAACACGGCTGTTACTCTGAAACCTGTGAATATGCGTACACAAGCAGGGGAAATCACACCCCCTTTGTTTGCAGCATAGACACAGCCTAAAACTGAACAGAGAAGCAGTGAGAAAAAAAAAAAAGTACAGGCACTGCAGGATTATATACGTTAAGTTTATTTCTTTTTCCACATTAAACTAATTTCATTAATGTAAATTATTTACATCAGAAGCACTAACCATGATACTGAAGTTATGGAAAATATCTTTGAGAATTGGGCTCATTTTATTTTAAGCTTTCCTTTCTACTTTTCTTACATCCCTCCTTCTGTGTCTTCAGCCCACAGCATCCCACATTTGGGCTTCAGACAGTTGAGAAGCATAGCCAGGGATGGAAAAAACCCCACTGGCCCACAGCAAATAGAAAGCTTTCCCAATGTCATTTTCTGCAGAAATTAAGCTCTGATTTTTGAAGAATTAAGTTTCTAGCCCTTATGATTGAAAATAAAGCCTTCCAAATGCAAACCTGGGATAAATTAATGAAATGCTTTGTTACTAAGCTTGCAGACACGTAGTTCCAGGGCTTCTCCTGCTGCTCAGAGCTTTCCCTGGCTGCAGTGAGTGAAAACTGACCACTATAGTTTCAGAGTTGTTTTTTCCAGATTCCTAAGAGCAGCATTTAAAGTGACAAGAACCAAGTCAATTTCATTCTACTGCTGTTCCAGACAGCCTGGAGCAGCAACAAGAGGAGGCAGATCCAAAAACCAGACACTTGAGGAAGGCAAGAGTAGCAAAGATACATGCCTCTATTGCAGCAAATATGAGTACAGTGGGGCAGGAAACAGTTTTCACAATTTCAAAACGTCTTCATCAAATGAAGAGCTGAAATTTCAAATTTTCACACATGGAAAAGAACTGGTTCGGGTCAACTGAAACATTATGAATTTCAAAACATGTTTTGATTTTAAACTTTTTTGTTTCAAAATTTAAGTTACTCGACAGTGTAAAAACATTAAAAAAAAAGAAAAGTAATTCCTAACCAAAAAAAAAAAAAATTTACATTTCAAGTATCAAAAAAAAAAAGTAAGTTTTTTTTTTTTTGTCAAAACCAAATCTTCCCATGAAAAGGTTTTGCTTCAATGAACTGGCATTTTTCTATAGTGAAAAAGTTTCATCCAAAAATTCCTGACCAGCTCTAACCAGGAACCTGGGGAAGGGGTAGAGTAGCAGAGAAGCCCCAACAACTGTTGAAACCGCTGAGAGGCTCTGAGATGGGAGCACGGAAACTGGGGGTGGGGTCAGCTGGAATATTGCTTATTTCTTCTAAAAGCCAGAGAAGAGGCAGAGAGAGAGAGCTACTTGGAGTTTCAGACACCTACTAGCAAGAGTTTCATACAAAAGATGGAGCCACCCAAGGGGAGTTCAAGATCTCTGGTCAGAAGAATCTCAACTCCCTCCTATATAGTGACCAGTAAGTTTTTTCTCTAGTTATTAGGGTCAGGTAAAAATTTCCAGGTCCTACAGGAGCCTAGATAGACATATGAGGGAGGAAATTAGAACAGAAAAGTATGGGAGCAAGGGAAGGAGGAGGAGAGAGTTTTTAGGAAAAGGTGACAGCAGAGAAAACAAAGTATAGGGACAAAGAATAAAAAAGGTGATAGAAAGAAAGAAGAAAAGGGAGAAATAAGACCACTCAGGATTATCCACTGTGAACCATACAACAAAAGCAAGAGAAATGCAGGAAGTATGACCGTTAAATAGCACTGAAATATATTTTACAAATTTCACCAATATTCAGTGAATACTTTATACAACAAACACTTTTTGTAAAACACAGGCAGCTCTAGGTGAGCAAATGCTATACAGAAAATACATTAGATCAGGGGTTCCCAAACTTGGTTCACAGCTTGTTCAGGGTAAGCCCCTGACGGGCCGCGAGACACTTTGTTTACCGGTCTGCACCGCTTCCCACAGCTCCCATTGGCCGTGAACAGCGAATCGCGGCCACTGGGAATTGCAAGCGGCCGTACCTGTGGACGCTCAGGTAAACAAAGTCTCTCGCGGCCCGCCAGGGGCTTGCCCTGAACAAGCCGTGAACCCCTGCATTAGATGAATATAGATGAAATTCACTGAATATATTCAATAAATATTTTTTCTGCTATTTGATCAGCCCTATCAGTAAGTTAAAATTAAATAGTAAATTTGATTGGCAATGTCTACAGTTCATTACAGAACACATGAACAGTACAAAATTGTTTTATTCTTTTAAATTTCAGGGATGGGGGTGGGGTGCAGATATTTTTCACTCTGGCAGGTAAGTGTCAAGTGACTATTTCAAGCCCTAGGTATGGTTAAATATTGACATACCTAGTGTAGAAGAAAACCGAGGCCTAAGACTCCTTTACGCCACTCTGCCAGAGAAAAAGGATCTAGTGGCTAGAGCACTAATTTATGATTGGAGAGATACTGGTGCAAGTCATCATTCCACCAGACTTTGTGTGACGGCGGGCAAGTCATTTGGGGAATTAAGTGAAGCACAGAAGCCTATCTTCAGACTGGGGATGGTACATCCCTACCTCACAGGGTTGTTGGGAGGCTAAATATATTTAAGATTGTGAAGTGTTCAGATACTCCAGTAATGGGGGCCATAAGATAAGAGCCTTTAATGAGGCAAAAGGTAGCTCCTAGGTGTACTCAATGAACTCTCTAGATGGCGTAAAGCTGCCACAATGATGTCAGCCCCCGCTTAGTAGCATTCCAGGGTAGGGAGCGGGCAACTACAGAGTGACCCATGCTTAAACTAGTTTTGGCTTCCCACTGCCTGGAGACAGCTCTAAATTTACATCAGGCAGGCCCCTGGCTGCCCCATGAAGACAGAGAGAACACAAAGTGGTGTAAAGCACCTTTTCCTCTCCCTTGCCACTCTTCCTGTGCAGAAACAGAGAACAGGAATGCGTAGACACCTAGGAGCAATTAGCTCAAATCATGGCAGGGTCTACATAGTCTCAAATAACTAGGTGTTGATAAGCTGACTTCCACTCTTTTACTGTACAGAGGTTTTTTAGTCAAGATCTTAAGCAGAGATCTGTGGAGATTTCACAGATCCCATAGCACTTTTGTAAGAGCAGGATTTTGAACTAATGCCTTTAGTCAAAGTTTTCTCACTAAAAAAGTAGTGCAATGTATTAGCTGGTTGCTAACTTCACATCCATGGTATTTATGTACCAGTCTGTGCCACACATAATAGAAAATAGCTGAATTGCTTTGTCAGTGCAGTGCCCAAGATTTCCTGAGTGTTCTGCACAAACTATAATCATTAACACCACATATTAAAATGGTTTTATAAGAGGCTTGTTCATAGGGAAGTGTATAGCTAAAATAAGGAAACATTCTTGTCCTTAAAGAGCAGGCCAAACCTGCTTGAATTCTAGCCTGCAGTTGATTTACGAAGGATTCCCTGTTCCTGGGTATCAATATTGCATTGAGGCGAGCAGGGTGAAGAGGAGAACACCTATAAGCCAGTTAACAACTGTATGTTCCCATGGTTGGTAATTAAATACCGTGACCCTGGGGATAAAGTGTTGACATTTATTGCCAGGGTCATGGACCTGAAATCCTGTTAATGTTATACTTTTAAGTTCCTATTACCTCCAGTGCAATTACTGATTAAAGAGTTACTTCTTACAGCTTTTCTAGAGGTAGAAGAAAATGTAACTGAGTCAAAGTTATCTGTTTAAAAAAAAAAAAAAAACGCACCAGTTAAAAAATCCCTATTAGATCAAGTAACTTAGGTAAAGGGGGTTAGCTATTTAAATAGGCCACTTAAATAAGCCATAGTTGGGCACTAGCTAGTATGCATCTCTCACATTTCCCCCAGTTCCGACACATTGGAGTTTTAAACCAGGAAGGGGTGAGTGAAAAGATCAAGTGAGCCTCCATTTTTTTTATGTCATGTTCTTAGCCAGTCACTGGAGGTCAGAATTATCTTGTTTATTTCTTCTCTTATTACTCCAACCCTTTCCCCCCTAGTTATAACATGCTATTTTAGATCTATTATAGTAACATGATAAAGAATTATGAAGGATGACATAAGAACAGTGTTTTGTTGTTGAGCCATTGTTCTGCTATTCAATGATTAGAGCTGGGAAAGGCAGGGACAAGAGACCCATGTTCTTTTCCTGACTTTGCCAATGAGTTAATATTATAACAATACAAAAGGGGCCCTTTGAGCTCTAAATGCCATACAAATGCATAAGAAGTGTGGAGATTTCCAAAGCCAACTAAGGGATTTGGCCTCACTTTGAAATTGTGTGTTGGAGTGTACCAGTTGGCTTTGAAAACCTTGACCCTGTTCCCTTCCCCAAAGTGCTTACGATCTATATATGGCCCTCATCACAATAGTATCTGAGTACCTGATGTTATTAATGGATTTGTCCTCCAAACACCGCAATGGTGTAGTAAAGTATCGTCTCCATTTTACAGACATGAAACTGAGGTACAGGGTAGGTTAAGTCAGTGGTTCGCCATCGGGGTACACAGAGGTCTTCCATGGTGTACATCAACTCAAACATTTCATACAGGCAAAATGATAAAGTAAGTAATTTTCCAGTAATAGTGTGCAGTGACACTTTTATAGTTTTATGTCTGATTTTGTAAGCAAGTAGTTTTTAAATGAGGTGAAACTTGGGGTACACAAGCCAAATCAGACTCCTGAAAGGGGTACGGTAGTCTGGAAAGGTTGAGAACCACTGTGTTAAGTGAGACTTCTCCTAGGACACAGAAAGAATCTGTGCCTGAATCAAGAATTGAACCCAAGTTTCTTAAGTCCAAGTCAATAATGCTCACTTGATAAGAGTGCTTCCAGAGCCTTGGTTGAAAGGGTGTTCTAAATGCAAAAAAATTAGTACCATTTAAAAAGCCAATGAAACCCTTTTCTAATGTAACTGTTAATATATACTGGTAAGTAATTTATAGAGGGTTTTCCTCATTAAGCGCTTGTCTGCACAGCCCTGCAGTCAGGATTATCAGGGTGTGAATTCTAGAGAGAGGAGTTTGTTAGTTTCGCCTAATTTCCAAAAGGTAGCTCATAAAATCACCCCATAATATTATCTCCCAACAATAGTAATCAGAGGCTTTGATAGTAAATGATTTAAAAAGATTTTTGTTAGACACATAATCAACATAGGTCTGATTGGTGTTTTGGTTAAAAAAAAAAACAAACAAAAAAACACACACAGAACAGGGCACTAAGACATATTCACTTCTATTTTGAGGAAATTCCTGTCAGTCAGTCAAGATTTTATCACTTGCATATCTTGCAAATCTCCTGCCGCCTGCATGGAAAGAATACTATCCTCAGGCATAGGAAAATGTGGTACATATTGCCATTTTCCATCTTGTACTAGAAACTTTTTAACCCAGGCAGAGCATGAAGTGTTAGGAATTATTTTTAAACCGTTTATTCAACAGGAGGCCCTCCTGAGAAATATGACTTTACTCCAATTACACAACCTTACATACTTCAGTGAAATTAATATTAGTTTTGGCCTGATACTACAGTCCTTATTCTGCCAAAGCTCACATCAGGCTCACAGTGAGGACTGCAGAATCATCCTCCTTAGCTGCATTTGTATAATCCAGGAGTACTACAAAATGAAAGTATATCAGCTATGGAATACACAGAGAATTTTAGCTCATCTTTCCATAGACACCAACACGATTAAACTAAGTTACTTGGGGATTTTGTCAATTTATTTCATCAACTTCACCAATATATAGACACAGTATAATTTTATTGTAGTGTTTGACCTAGATCACTAGCGATGTGGTAAATTAATTACCTATCAGAATTTTCTGATCTGTAAGGTTTTTTTTTTTTTTTTAATACATCTCGTGTTTGATCCTCTTTTCCAAGGAGAGTCCCCGCACAAAGTGAAGTAGGCAGGAGTCTGACTGCATCCATGCAGTAGCAAGATCAAGACTTAAGAATGAGCTTGAAAAAAAACAATTTCTGATTTTGCACGCATTCTATTCAGGATTAAGTGTTCTAGGTTTTGCTTTTTTCAGCATCAAGAAAATAATTAAATGTATGACTATTTAAAAAGAAAACTAACGAATCAATTAATTTTCAATGGTAGCGTCCAAGAGATGAAGGGCTATTGATATTAGGACCTACCGGTATTAGATTTCATTGTCTGCATTTAAATGCTTTCCTTACTTTCCATAAAGAAAGGTTACTTGTAAAACTGATACACAAGAAAACAAAATTTAATTCTAATCTACAAACAAAAATCCCAGAAACGCTAAGATATACAGCAGAAGATATTGCCTCGGTTACAAATCTGGCCTTTAGAACATAGATGTAACAGAAATTAATCGTTAATTAGATCCCTTACTAGCAGCCTCTCAATAATATTGCTATTTTGAGTATCTATACAATTTTTGGTTAAAAAAAAAGAGTCCTGTGACTAAGAGCCATAATGCAGTAGTAAGTGTTTTCTCCCATATACAACTATTAGCATTTAGATCTAATTTTTTTTCCAAAAACAATCTTTTATATTCAGAATGTTAGTATTAAGACAACTAGATTTTACTTTAAAAAAAGATACTAAGGTAAAGGTTCATAGAGAAAATATTGAAGCACCATATTTTGATTTGTGCTAGACAAATATAACCTTCAAACCTTTCAAGGTTACCTTTCCCTATTTGAAAATGCTTCAGGAAAGAGAAAAAAATGCAGTTTAAGGAGACAAGAAATTCCATTACTCTCTAACTAGAGGCCACACCCCACACAACAATTAATGACATGAAAGAATTTTGAATCAAAACTCTACAACAAGTACCCAGCCTGAGGCAAAGTAAAACTTTCTCATTTTCAGAGAAGAAAAGAAACTCTTACTCAATAAGTAGCAATTATGCTGTAGAATTTATATGCTGAGCACGACTGAATGCAAGAACACCAGAGCAGTCAACCATAGCTTTAACGCTTTGAGTATGATTAACAGAATGAACTTTAAAAGGTCAATTAAATGTCAACACATTTTAAAGAGATATTCTTCTTAAGTTTAGTCAATGTGTAATGGCACCCTCTAAATCAGTAATGTCATCTTTACATTTAAATTGTACACAACCTAAATTTATGTATGCACATACAGGATAGATAACTTATTTTCTATAAATTAATTAGTATTTATATTGTTGGCTTTAATACGTCTAAGCTGTCTTTTATTAGTTGGGTTTAATCAAGTATACTGAGACACCCTTTTTTCATTTCATTCTAACCCACAAGGGAAAAACAGTTTGTTTCACAGGATGAAAGCCTAGTACATTAGGTTCAGCTAATTATAACGATATAGTAATGTCGACGTGTCAGGCATCAAAGGACATTGGAATTCAAAATATAGTTGCTACCTGTAATTTCTTTCTACCTGCTGCCGTTTTTGTTCCTGCCAGAAAACTGAAAATTCCTGTATGCAGTGCAAAGTAAACCAGGGCTGGGGGCAAAAAGCAGGCGAGGGTGGGTTAAAGTACCAGTCGCTGCAGATCTCACTCCAGCTCGTCCTGTTCAGTAGCACTTGCGAGTAGTTTGTTACAGCGTGGGGCAGGCTGGAACCAAAACACAACAGGTGAGACCCAGCAGACAGGTTGCTCCTACCTCTGGGATTCGCCCCCGCTGCTCTGCCCGGCGGGGCTGCAGAGAAGCGGCCCGGCAGGGAAGCAGCCCGGGCCACCGGCAGTCCAGACCCGAGAGGGGGATCCGAGGAGCCCAGCCGCCCCCGAGCTCAGCCGCATTTCAGACAAGTTGCGAACACCCTGTAGAAAAGTTCCCAAGCGCCGCCGCCGCCGCGTTCCCGGCTGCAGCTTCGCGAGCGGCGGCTCCGCTGCCCCCTCCCCGAGAGAGGCTGGTCACCCAAGCGGAGCTCTCACGGTCAGAGCCGCCCGCCTCAGGTGGGAGAGCACCAGCCAAGGGCGGGGGAAGAGGCCGCCACCGCCCCCAGGAAACGCCTCTCAGGGCGAGTCCCAGCGCGGGCTGGCGGGACTGGTGCCTGCTCCCGGCCAGGGCAGGTCCGGGGCGCGCCTGCCCGCCCTCCCAGAGCAGCGGCACGTCCGGGACAGGTCTAGAGGAGCGAGCAGCGCCCCCTCTCCCTACCTGGGCCAGCTCCCAGCGGGCTGCAGCCCAAGCCCCCGGCAAAGTTCCCAGCTCCGGCAAAGTTCCCGCAGGCAGGGGGGCTGCTCGGCGTTGGGGCGCACTGCGGCGAGTCCCCCCCTCCCGGGGGGAGGAGAGGAGTGGGAGCCACTTACCGGAGACACCAGGGGCGCCCAGCCCCGGGAAAACAGCCCCCCTCCCCCGGGAGCCGGGAGGCAGCTGGGCCAGAGTGGGCTGGGCATTGTCCTCCCTCCCCGGAGTGTCCTTCGGGCGGGGGAGTGCAGCTGCCGTCTGCTCAGACTCCTCCTTCCCTCGCCATGTTCTTTGTGTGTGTCGCTTTTCTTTAGCCATTTCCCCTGACAGCGGCGGCCCCAGCAGCTCCAGCTCCCCCACAGTAGCAGCGAGAGGCGGGGGTGAGGCGCCGGAGACACAACAGCTGCCCGAGCTGCAGGTGACCGGGTATGACTCCGCTCCCCCTCCCAATAAACCAAAGGGGATTCCGTCCCCTCCATCCCGGCTCCTCCAATTAGCTCAGGGGGAAGGGGGCAAGCCAGGCCAATGAAATGCCAGCAAGCCCGGAGAATTCCATAAGGATGAGCCAATAGAAGGGAGAGAAGAGGCTGCAGCTCCGCCCCCACACAGCTCCATTCTGAAATAAAACAGCTGTGGCCAGATGCGCAGAACAGCTGGGAGGAAGTCGACTAAGATATTCGCAGTAAGCTGTCGGTTTGCAAGCCTTTCTGCGTAGAGGGGTAATGGTAGCGGGGTTGTAAAGCAACTTTTCTGGAATGTAATAGCCAATTAGGTAAGGAGTGTCAGAGGGGTAGCCCTGTTAGTCTGGATCTGTAAAAAGCAACAGAAAGTCCTGTGGCACCTTTAAGACTAACAGATGTATTGGAGCATAAGCTTTTGTGCATCTGAGGCTGCTTTTTAGGTAAGGAGTTGTACTAAAATGCATTTTGTATACATTCTTTATTAAGAGATTCTGATTTGATTGTATGTTGTTCACTTACAAAAACAAGTAATAGAAATTTGCAGAAAATGAAGAAACAAGTTATAATTAAAAAGCCCTGAAGTCTTTAGCATTGTGTTTTGTTAAAATTCAAAATCAAGTTTTCCAATTCTGTTTAAAAATCTACTATTTTTGTTTTTTGAAATAGTTCATCTCAATTTTTATTTTCATCTAACAAGTTTGCAGAAGTTACTGATAAATAATGGAAACTATGATTGAGCCTTCACAAAGAAAGTTATACAGCCAAATTGCAGAAAATAATTGGCAACCTTATTGCAGGATATGCTGTGGTAGTAGTCCCTTCTAAATGCTCATTTTACCATAAATTTGGAGACTAGCTCTGTGAGTCCTCCATGCACTAGATTGTATAGGCTGTAGCCCTTGGTGAGGGTTCCCATAAATACTCATGTTTCAAATAAGTAACACAAAAAAACCTAGAATTGGCAAAAATAGAAGATGCAAGTAGCCAAGGTAGAACTCCAACAACTACAATAAGGATCAAACTAAGTTCCTAACTTTATCCTCTAAGGGCAGTGGCAGCATCCTACAGGAATACAAAGTTAGATAAGGATATTACTGGGATCCCTCTACACCATTTTCCTGGCTTCTGGCCACTGCCTTGTATCTTCCTGCTATGGCCACTACTGTGCTAACAACCTGAGTTTTTGCCTGACTTTTAGCTTTCCAGACCAAGCTCTTAAGCTCCTTACTGCCTTGTCTTCCCCCTGGTGCTCCTGTTTCCACTCAGCCTCTGGCTCTTTCCTGAATCAGGTCCCCACTGGTCTCAGGATGTTACTTCCTTCTTTGGTACTCTATGGACCATAGATGTCTGTACTAGCTGGACGTTGAACAGGTAACAGTAGCCTCCACTGACTAGAGCTAAACCCTCCAAGTCAGCCAGAGTCAGGGGGAGGTACCTAGTAACAAGCTACTAGATTCATTACATGCTTTTCATTCTACTTTATAGCTTTTCTTTTTATATTTCTTAGAAAATACATGAAATTTACTTTATACACACACACACACACACACACACACACACCTCTACTCTGATATAACACTGTCCTTGGGAGCCAAAAAATCTTACCGCGTTATAGGTGAAACCGCGTTATATTGAACTTCCTTTGATCTGCTGGAGTGCGCAGCCTCCCCCCCCCCCCCCCCGAGCACTGCTTTACCGCGTTGTATCGAAATTTGTGTTATATCGGGTCGCGTTATATCAGGGTAGAGGTGTACTTAGTAATTATGGGTTTGTGACACAAATGGTTTTGGATTAACCTGATAATAAACAAATCTTGGTCCCAAGCCTGCAGAGAGTTATACGTTGTGAGCAGTCCTATGGAAGCCATTCATTGGACTGCACAATAATCTATATAAGATTCCTGGAACATCACTCCATGTATTATGCTGAAGCCTAAAATGTCTGTTGATTCACTGTGAAGTGATAGAAGTAGCTACAAACGTGGTTGAGAGTTCTTTGTTCAGAATATCACAAGGTTCAATCATTTTTTAAACTCTCATTAATTTTTAAGCTTTCAAACGGTTTGACTTTACACCACCCAGATGTAAGTTGTACAGCTATAGTAAGGCATGCCAAGAGTCCTAGACTATTGTGATACCTGTTGGCAGTAACTCAACCAATCACCACCCTTACTCTACAGGTAATTTACAGGCAATAAGTTCATTAGTTCTATGAGGAAGACTGCACAAATGGATTTTGTGGCCCAACTGCCTGTTGCACAGGCTTTCAGCTACTAGTTTCCACATAAAGACTTACTATATTTTCCATTATTTATAAGTAATTACTGCAGACTTGTTAGATGAAAATAAAAATTTAAATTAATGATTTCAGAATAAATCAAAATATACTGTTTTAAAACCAAGCTGGCAAAGTATTTTATTCTGAAACTTAACACCAACAATTAAACACTGTAGGGTTTTGTGTGTGTGATCAGTGGGGTTGTTAAACCTATAATTTGTTACTTTGGGGATTTGTATTACGATCCTATGAGTTATCCCAGTCTTCAACACAATCACTTGGAGAGTAGCCAATAGGACTATAAGTATGTTCAATCTGGTGGTGAGTTACAAAAAGTGATACAGAACTTTAGAAAGTGAGACTTCGATAAAATGAAGAGATTAGTCCTAAATTCAAAAGTAAAGGAAAGCCTGGCAGAGATGCTACTTAAGCCAACAATGATAGATCTCAAAAGGCACGTATACCTCACAAGAAGAAAGGAACCAGGAAGGCAATAAGTAAACCAGTATGGCTAAATGGCAGGGGTTGAAAGGTTACATAAGCCAAAGAGAGAGACTTCAGTTTAGAAATCTAACCCTAGTGAGGTCAAGAAAAAGGAGCAAAAACCAGGCAACATGTAAGAGAGAAATAAGGAGGGCTCAGATGGATTTCAAAGAACAAATAGCTAAAGGTATAAGAAGAGACAGCAAAAATTTTTTAAGAATATTAGAAACCGAAGTCTGCAGAAGAGTCGCTGGGTCTTCTGGATCACCACAGAATTTAAAAGGAGCAATTAAGAAAGATAAGAACATTTCTGAGAAGCTAAGTGATTTCTTTGCCCCAATCTTGGGTCTGATCCAGAATGTCAGTTCCTGTATTCTTATGTTCTTATATCATCACGAAATGCATCCTAGCTGGCCACATTTCCTACACTCCCTGTATCGAAGACATGTCCCTTCAGCCTTTCTGCCAGCATCCTGCTATGTTTGTTTTCACCATATTGAACACCTCCCCAGGAGTTATGCCAGCTTTTGCACCTCTCATCTCTACTGCTCCATGTGTTACCAGCTCTGAACTTATTTGTGTGCTTAATTTAAAGTCAGTGGTAGCTTAATATAACAGTGGTTCTCAAACTTTTGTACTGGTGACCCCTTTCACACAGCAAGCCTCTGAGTGTGATCTCCACTTATACATTAAATACACTTTTTAAAATATATTTAACACTATTATAAATGCTGGAGGTGAAGCGGTGTTTGGGGTGGAGGCTGACAGCTCGTGAACCCCCATGTAATAAGCTTGTGACCTCCTGAGGGATCATGACCCCCAGTTTGAGAATCCCTGATGTACCCCTTTTGCCAGATGCCAAGAGCAGCAACAAGGGCTGGGTTCAGTCCATCTAGAGATCCTTTTCTAAAGTAAATCAAATAATGTCTTGAACCTCCCTTACCCCGAGTTGTAATCCTTCCAGGCCAGGGAAACTAAAAATTAATTTCCCTGGTCACTTTTGAAAGTGGTTCATCCCCACCTACAGGTCCTAAGGAGTGTTTGGGAATATGGAATCACAAATACTGTTTATTTGGGGGAAGAGGGATACATGAAACAAAATAAACACCCTGTCGTGTCCCTGTCCCCCACACAAATGAACAAAAACCGGTCAGGAGTATGGTCATCCCACAGTTCAAATTTGAATTGTTGAGGTCCAGTCACAAAACAATCTCCACCTACCTCGTGGGTCTAGTTAGACCTCATGGTTAAGGCTAAGGTTTTGTCCCGGATATTTTTAGTAGAAGTCAGGAACAGGTCACGGGCAAAAACAGAAAAAATTATGGAAGCCGTGACCTGTCCCTGACTTCTACTAAAAATACCTGGGACAAAATGGGGATCTGCGGATCCTCACATCACCTGAAGCGGGGCAGCTGCACAGGGGCTAGGAGCCACCTGCAGCAGCTGGGGTCTGCAGATACCCCTGCTGCCTGCAGCTCCAGGGGTCCCCTGCTGCCAATGGGGGCAGGAAGCTTTTGGGTGCCCCTGGCTCCCATGTCAGCCAGGAACTGCAGGGTACCCCCACCACCCTCAGCTTAGGGACCCACGACAGCTGGGAGCTCGGGGATTCCTCCACAGCTGTGAAGCTCAGGATCCACCCGTCACCCCCTGCAGCGGCCAGAAGCTTCAGGGAACTCTGCCACAAGCGGCAGGGGAGCTCCAAGGGCCACCAGAGGTGGTGGGGTACCCGCAACTCCTGGCCCCCATGGGCGGTGGGGGACCTGCAGCTCCCCACCATTGAAGTCACGGAGGTCACTGGAAGTCATGGAATCCATAACTTCCAGTGACCTCCATGACTAAATTGTAGCCTTACTCATTATCCAAAAATCTTACTCACAGTTCTAGTTAGACTCACTGGTAGTCAGGGGCATCAGGATTGGCTCTTTTCTGTTTCTCTACTCCACTTCAGTGAAGTCCACCCCAGCATAGTCTGTTCTGATTTGCAGCTACCTGGTCGAGTTCCAGACATTGGTTCTGCTGCTGTTGATCTGGCCTCAATGTGAAGTCAGCTCTGTGCTGCTTCCAGTCCAGTCAGGCCCTGTTGTGATGTTAGCTCTGCACTGCCACCACTGTGAAGTCAGCTCTGAACCACTCCTCCTGCCAATCTCTAGCTGGGAGACTGCACAAAACAGGGCCTTTGGAGAGGAGCGCTTGGTCCCTGGAACAGAGCCCTCTTCTTGCTGAGCTCAGTCTTGCCAGCTTCCTTTTTTGGCAAGTGATGGAATTTTGGATGGGCTGGAGCCCATCTGCTGATGACCGGACACGCTCCAGACCTCTAGCAAATTTCAGCCTGGCCTGGGAGAAACCATGCCTCTGATTGGCTGCTTTTCCCCTTTGGGCATCTTCTGAGGAAGAGTAGCCAATCTGGGCTGCTGCAGTGCTCTCTCTATCCTCTTCTCTCAGTGAGGAGAGAGGGAAGGAGGGAGCAGAAAGAACTTGGTAAGCTCAAGGCGGCTCCCCTCCCTCCTCCTTCACCCCCCTCTTGTGAACAACAAGACAGCTCCTCTTTCTCTCCCCTCCCTTGCTGCAACATCCCCCCTGAGAAGGGGCAGAGGGGGTTGAAGAGCTCCTGGAAGTGTTCCCCCAGCCTGAAAGGGATAGAGGGGACCCCACTGCAGCTGTCCCCCAGGCCTGGGAGCAGGGAGTGAAAAACCCCAGGAGGAACAGAGGTGAGGCTAGAGGGCAGAACTGATGGGAAGCTGGGCAAATGTGGGGGATGGGGGACAGATAGAACTGATGGAGGGCTAGGCAGGCAGAACTGACGGGGGCCAAGATTGATTTGGAGGTTGGGGGCAGAATTAGTTGCTGGGCAGGAAGATATGGGAGTGAGAATTCCTGCAACAAGGGCCCAAATAATCTTATTTAATGTGTTTGGAAGAGTGGGCACACTCGCGCGCTCACAGGGGATGGACACAGGGAATTCAAAAGACAGATCCTAAAACACACTATAATCTTTGGCCGAAAAAACATAAGATTTTTTTTAATCTCATGATTTTTGAGGGTCTGACTCATGATTTATTAACCTTTAATGCTGTCAATGTTGTGAGCTTGAATCCTGTTCCCAAACTGGAGTCCATGACCTGTACGGTCATGGTGACCCACATACTCCAAGCATGTCTTACACAATACCTTTTATGAGTACAGTTACTGTAACAATATGTTATAATTTATACAATCAGAACAAAGATTAATTCCCACTAAAGCAACAAAACACAGTATGTGGAACTGTAGGCAACCAACATTATAATTTATGTAAATGAGACTGGCCAGAGCAGAGTTTTCCTATCCCTCTAAGCCTTCTAGTTCTGAGGCTTACATTAACATGTTTTTCCATAAACAAATTGATAGAGAATTACGTGAGTAAATGTCATTACCAACCAGCTCTAAAGCAGTCCTCATGCTGGGCCAGAACCTCAGCTTGTGCGTGGACTTAAGTGTACTTTAGTCTGAACATCTCTGGCCCCTTAAGCAGACTCCAAATTCACCTCTTTCTGTGGTTTGGTTTATTAGCACAGTTTAACTGTAACAAACATCATTATTTCATTTATTATTGGTATTGCAGCCATGACTGCACCAATCTGTCAGCAGAGCCCACTGTCCCAGTTGGTTTGCAGACACCCAACAAAAGATAGTCTTCCCCCATCCCAGAAGTCACAATCTTAATTAGATGTAGATACAATAGATTGATGGGGGGAGGCAGCGGGAGGAGGAAGGATGAGGGAACAGTAAAGAAAGCAAATTATCAGACATTGAATAGTGATGTAGGAACTCTAGAACCAGCCAGGCCTTGGGCCTGAGCTGAAAGTTCAGCTCAAACTTTCTCCCAAGGCTTGGCTGCTTCTAGGGTTCCTGCATCAGTGTTGCTCAAACTATACTCTAGAGCCTCTCTCTAGTCAGCCACGCTCACCTCCTTTATATCTGGGTGAGATTAAGCCACTGCTTCAGTGTGTCACCAGAACCCAATTAACCCTTTATCAGCCGGAACAACCAAAGTGTTTAACAATGGAATATATTTGTTTTCAAAATAAATATATATATGAAATGCTTTTGGTTTTAAAAAAGGGCCAACTTTATATGTATATAAATTTAAAAGGTATAAAGTTATATTTACTAAAGTTTGTAATCGCTGTCTCTTATGGTAATATGTCAGCATAGTTAACAGAAGCTGAGAGCTCACAGAATCAGTCTGCTGAACTGCTCTTTGTGTTAGAAGACAGGGATTTTTCTATATTATGGGTATATGTCATGAGTGAAATCAACAATATCCATATGGTGATCCACACAGGGAAGTCATTCAGGCCTTGGCTACACTTACCAGGTAGTTCGACGGCTGGAAATCGAAGTTCTGGGTTCGACTTATCGCGTCTAGTCTGGACGCGATAAGTCGAACCCGGAAGTGCTCGCCGTCGACTGCGGTACTCCAGCTCGGCGAGAGGAGTACCGCGGAGTCGACGGGGGAGCCTGCCTGCCGCGTGTGGACCAAGGTAAGTTCGAACTAAGGTACTTCGACTTCAGCTACGTTATTCACGTAGCTGAAGTTGCGTACCTTAGTTCGAATTGGGGGGGGTAGTGTAGACCAAGCCTCAGAGTCTTTGGGGTTTTATTAATTAACAAGAGAACTATATCTTTGGGCTGTGGATTTGATGATACAACAATTGTGTTTTTACTCACTTTTCTTGTAAGATGAAAGTGATAATTCTCCACAGAGCTCATTAAAAATCCAAACAAGGTAGTAGATCTAATCTTTGCTCACAGATTGGTGGATAAAACTCATGCTGCCAAGCTTGGGTTACTGTGCTGTAAAAGACATCAGAACTAAATGGAAGAAGGAGTTTAAACAAGATTTTTGGGAAATAAGAGCTACCCTAGATAAGGGTTGCTATGTGGGAGTGTGAAGGAGTATACTATCCATTTAAGGGACATACTGGAGCCGAGAATGTAATCAAGGAGGCCCTGCCGTGCCCTGCCTTAGGGCTGGGCTGTATAAACAGGAAGAGGAAGCTGACCAAGGGAGAAGGGAATGGAAGCTATGCAGAATACATGGGTTGTTTCCTCTCAGGCTCTAGAAACCTTGTTAGTGAACATTAAGTTTGGGTGTTGAACTAGGGCCCTGATGTGAGGACTTTATGAACTGTGTATTGTGCTTTCTCCTGTCCTTAAACTGTATTAAAAGGGAATGTTCCATTTGTTAGTGAATGTTGACTTCTCCTTGCCCCAGCCCCCAGGCTGTTAAAATGAACTTATTGTTGCCCCAATTGGGTGAAATTAAGGTGGGGAACACACACCCAGGGCCACAAGGGGGTGCAAAAGAACTGTAAATGCCTTTACATATGGTGCCTGAATAGGGACTTATGAACACCCTCCCATTAAGGAGGGATGAGAATGCAGATATGTGCCTACACTATCCTTGGATGTGAGATGTCTGAACTCCCAGACTGGTGAACAGAGCAACAGCGACTACCCCAAAAGTTCTGGTCCCAGGCTTGGAGGGCACCCAACAGCGCATGGACAGGCCAGACCATCACAAACACCAAAAGGGAAGAATACATGCATTTCTGCCAATCAGGTTTATGGACTGAGGGCACTGAGATAACTGGGGAGGTCAGGACTATTAAGGATAATGGGATTCAAAGTGCAGGGACCCAGACAACTCAACAGAGACCTGAGGGATGCAATTTTGGGCCAGGAAGAGTGATACACTGATGATAACTTGTTTTAGGGTGTGGGATAATGGGGCAAGTTGGAAGATGCTGCCATCAGGAACTTGGGACTGAGGGGCTGTCACTATGAGGAAGTAAAAGATTGTATGTCTGGGCAAACCTGGGATAGCTCCAGAAACAGGCACCAGGAGGCAAGCTTTTGAGAGGAGGCCAAAGGTCCTGGGAAATGGGTGGCACAGTGGCGCTGCTGGTGTTATTGAAGAGTTAGATCACTTGCAGTCCCAGATGTAAGTTCTATTATGGAAACTGGCTGAACAAGAGGAATAAATCCAGCAATTATCAGTGTAACCCTTCTGCCCATCTAAGTTGGCAGCAACAAGGGCCGGGTTCTGTATCTAGGGGTTCCGTTTCAATAACGCAATGCAAAACCGGCTCGAGCCCCCACCCAGTGACCTGGGACAATTACATACCACCCCCTGGGTGCCTCTAACAGGCAATACTTCCCCTCTCGCAAGCACGGAGTCTGAGTGTAACAGAAAATGTTTAATAACATGAGGTAAACGACATCAGCATTAAATTGGAAAAACACCACAAACAGGATTCATAACACAAACCATGAGCAAAAAAAAAACCCCACCCCAGCAAGTTGGGCTGTGTCCTTTCCCTTGGGTTCTTGAAACCAGCAACCCAAGGATCACCAAAGTCCCAAAAGTCCAACAACCCCCCAAAGTCTCTGTCCCTGGTCAGTGCAGCCCCAGAGTTCTGGGGGGCACGCAGGGTGTTAAGGGGCACCTTACGTGATCCGAGGCCGACGGGGTTCCGCCGCAGCCTTCACCATGAGCCGCTCCACTCCACCAGCTGCCCCGTGAGCTGCTCCCGCCGTCCCACGAACTGCTCTGGCAGCTGCTCCACTCTGCTCACTGACCTGTGAGCTGCTCAGCTCTGCTCCACTTCAGCCGTCCCTTGGGCCGCTCCCACAAGGCTCTGCTCTGCTCTGCTCCACTCCACTCCACTCACCAACCTGTGAGTCGCTCAGCTCCACTCCAACCATCCCCGCAAGGCTCCCCTCTGCTAGCTGCTCCGCCAGCCGCTTAGCAATATAGCTTCAGGCTCCCCCACTAGTTAACACAGCCTCAGTGATCTCAGCTCTTAATAACTTTAGCTCTTTTGTGATTTCAGCTCTTAGCAATTTCAGCTCATAGTAGGGGAGCCCCAGTGCTAGTGCACCATTGGCCCAAAGTGAATTCAGCTCAGCAGTCTGTAACTAGACTCATAATGGAATCAAAGTTAGCTCTGATATTCAACAGTGGAGAGAGGCAGTAGTGTAATTGATGTTTCAACCCCTCAGAGAAGGCCCATACCATCAGGTACAAACACCTGTCCCCATCCTCTCTCTATTCACTGGGTTTTGTAACCCATGCCCCTTGTCAAGCAAGTGCTACTTAGGTAATGGTGAAGGACTCACTCAGTCCTTCTGTCATACAACAGTTTCACTGGCCTTGATTCACAGAATCAGGGTAACAAAACTTTATTCTTCCTGTCCCAATAACAGAGAAAACTGGGGATCCCACACCAGCCAAAGTAACCACTTTGAGTTGCTGTTGTTTCATGCTAGGCTAGGGGTGTGCCTATGCAAACAAGATCAGCCCCTGGAGTTCTTTTCCACACTCGCCATAATTCACCACCAGATGTCAGGGTAGAGCTCATCCTGACTGCTTACATCAGAAAGACAGGATGACAGGTTGCAGACAAGCAGAGAAGCCATTTGGTTGTGGCTATGCTGAGGAAACGAATCAAGACACTGGAAAGTGAGCATGGTGTTTTTCAGAGAAAGATCCAGGTTAACCTCCAAGGGTACATCTACACAGCCCATGGCAGTGAACCTCCCAGCCCAGGTCAACAGACTTGAGTTTCTGGGGCTCATGCTATCGCACCAAAAATATCTGTGTAGACACTGTGGCTTGGGCTTTGAAGCCTAGGGAGGGGATGGGCTTCAGAGCCTGAGCTCCAGCCCAAGCTGCGTCTTCAAAGCACTGCCTACACAGCTATTTTCAGTGGCATATCTTGAGTACTATGAGCTCAAGTTTCTCAAACTGGGCTTGGAGGCTTGCTGAGATAGGCTGTGTAGACATAACCCAAGAGCCCCTGCAGCTGTGAGATGGTCCAAATGAGGGAGACATTTACAGCTGATAAACATGACAAGTGCCAGGCAATGCAAAAGAAGGATGATTTGATGGTGGGACTGCCAATTCCCAGGGTCAAGAAGCACTGGCCCTAGAGAAGAAACAGTGCTGGACTCAGCTGCCAGCGGAGTAGAACAACAATGAGACAGTGAACAACAAGAAAATAAATCTGCAGGTCAGCCAAGTAAATATGAGCTTTGAAAGAACAATGATGTCCAAGTACCAGTCTTCCTTCAAGGCCTTGGAAACAAGGATAGCCCCAGTGGAAAAGCTAAGGGACACTGAGTCCAAGAAATTCCAGGCTGTCTGCCACCAGGAGTCCAAGGTGGAAAAGGAATTATACAAGGGAAAAACCTATTCAGAAGTTGGAACTGGAAGGGCTTGAACAAGCCCTGTAAATAAAGAAGGAACAACCCCAGAATGAACTGCAGGACATGAGCAGGGCAGCTAAAAGACTAGAAGAGTGTGTACCAAAATTTCCAAACCTGCATCTCCAATTAGAGGAAAGTAACCAAAAAATATGAAACTCGAACAATAAAAGACTGAGCTCCTGGAACAAGTTATGGCTTTGGAAGGCCTAAAGATAACTACTTTGGAGAGGACAGAGGTTTACCATAGGACCACTAGTATGTGCGATATGGAGGAAAGGAGACTGCTGTCCATTCAGGAGAGTGGAATGGTGACTCCGATATTCTAGAAAATCATTCAAGGGAACTGGGTATCAACAGGTGTCTACAATGGAAGCTACAGAAATGGTGATACCCTCTACAGCTGCTCAGCAAACTCATCAACTAATAAGCTGGAAAGAATTAGAAGAGGAGGTTACTGCAGCTGAGTGGAAGTCTTTGCAGAGAGGAACACCCTACAGGCCCAAGAAGCGGAAGCATTGCAGGAGCTGGAAGAGAGATGCTCCTCCAAGGACCATGTCTTGGCTCAAGCCATAAAATGGGAGCAAGAGTTGGCCTGCTTGAGGGCAAAAGAAGAAAATGGTGAGCAACAGTACTTGGTGTTGGAAAGAGATCTGGAAGGGCTTCATGAGGAAATCCTCTGGCAGATCATCAAGGCTAAGGATGAGAAGGTAGCACTTCTTCAGGGTGACCACCATCTCTAGAAAGGTATAAGCTTTGGGGGATGTCAAGGAAAAGATGGTCTGTGTGAGTCAGTGTGTAAGCCCTCTGAAAGGATAAGCCACCATGTTAGTGATGCAGAAACACCTGTCCAGGAGAAAACCAAAGTAGATAAGAGAGAGAAACAAGGGCTCAGTCCCTAGCTGGAGGTCTGGAGACAGCACCACAGTGCCTTAACCAGAGTAGGGCTGAAACTGTCCATCCCCACAAGAGGAGAAAAATAAAGGTGATCCTCCAGTTGATACTATCACACACAAAGTAGCTTGGGTGCAAGAGGATTGGAAATGGCAATTATAAGTCTGGAGACTGTACAGAGAAAGATGTGGTCAGTAATAATTAGAAACCCTAACAGGGAGTTAGGCTGGATGAAAGACTACTTTAACTGCAAAGGTGTTCCTTTATGTGTATCCTTTGAGGGTGATCTTGAAGAGACAGGAGGCAGTCTTACATCACTTAAGCAATGGTGCAAGCCTGGTGTGTGTGATTACCTCTGATACAGCTGGAGGACTTGCCTTACAAGGTGTAGAGCTTGTTTTGAATGATGACATGTCAAAGATTATGGGGGAGTTTGTGCGTCAGGTGAGCAACAAAGAATGTTGGGGAATGCAACTCCAGATCTAAAAGTACATCACTGATGAGAATAAAAATATGGTCAAGGGTCTTGAACATTTCCTTGGGGCTGCCAAGCAGGAAGTGCCCCCCTGGCTGGTGGTCAAGGGGTGATAGCTAGGCCAGCAGCCTTGTGAAGTCAGTTAGGATGATTACCCTGATGGAGTGCACATTTTGTTTGTGTGAAAGAGAGAGAATCGGCAGTGGTCAGCTTGGAAAGGCCTCCGGGGAGCCCAGTGTACAATGCAGGTATGTTCTCATTGTGTACCCTGTAATTACCATTCGGGGGAAACCAAAGCTGCAGCCAGTGAACAGGATGTGGGCAGGTGGTGATTGTTCCCTTTCAAGCTCAAGGAGACTGGCCTAACTTTGTGAATTTAAGTTTGGGCCCTGAGGACCTTGTGAACGGTATAGTATACTTTCTTCTGCCCTGAAACCCTATTAAGAGGGGGACATGCCATTTTTAGTATGTGTTGGCTTCTCCTTGCCCATGGCTATTAAAGCGAACCCATTGTGGCTCCAATTGGGGGAAATTAAAATGGGGCACACCCACAATGCCCCATGGGGGTGGGTCCTATTGTTGCACCATTCTTACTCCAAAAAGGAGCTTAACTACCTCTTATATTTTTCCAGCCTGAAGGGCTGCTGTCATGCCCACCAGCTTGAATGATTTTTCCCCCAACTGCCATCATAACAATTATATATTCTAAGAGAGACACTTGTAACACATAGCTGGATTTAAGATTCCTTTTTTTGTTTTAAAAATTATAGTTTAGTGTAATGAAAATAATGATGAAGCAGAAAATTGCAATGAAGACCCATATTACACCATATCCACAATCTAAGCCTTAATGTATACGTTTTTCCATTCTTCCAATATATTTATTTGGAATAAAGTTAAAGGGTGGTGCGACCTCATGTGGGGCACTGCTCCAAGCAATACTTGCAGTTGTACAAAGTGATTTTTCTTTTATTTTGTTTTTTGCAGGGCCAGGACTTTTAGAAGAGCTTCCCTCTAACTTTAATTAAAACATAGAGCTCCTAATATGTATTTTCCCAACAAATTAGAAATGAAATTTCTCATCTGCAAAAGAATCACTATTTATATCCATTCCACACCCATCAACATTAGAGCATGGGGAAAGGGCTAGGAACTTAAACTCTTCACTACAGTCTTCTGCAGTAGAATATAGAGGTGTATTCCTTTGGAAGTGTTGACGTTCCAATAGAATATCCGTCCTTCAACACTGCGTGACTGATAAATGAGGCACCACATAATGTACATTTTGCCCTATGTAGACTGGTACTTCTAGCGTACACTCAGAGTTAAAACTGAGGAGTAGTTTACATTAATATAATTATAGCAATTAACTGTTTCTCTGCCTTGTAAACCCTTCAAAATCAGAAGATTAGGACAGCTGGAAAAATATCCTGCATTTTTCTGCCTAGAGACCATAAATCAATAGGGTATGAAGTAAATAAAAATTAAAAATGTTGTAAAATATTACATTAGTGATTAAGCCACAGAGTTCAGGTATAGCAATATCTAACTCTTATATAGCTATTTTCATCAATAGATCTCAAAGTGCTTCACAATATTGAATGTATTTACCCTTACAACGCACCTGTGAGGTAGGGAAGTATTATCCACATTTTACAGATGGGGAACTGAGGCACTATTCTTGTTTAGTTGATGAGATTATATTAGAAATACCATATCACTGCAGTAACTCCATGCTTATCTCAGTATCTCCATAGCCACTGTCAATTTTTGCCTCTGTGCTCATTATTACTATAATTCTAACTCCACATGGTGCTTTAAAAGGAGTATATGCTAAATGAAAAAACAAAGATTTCTTAAAGGCATGAATGGATACAATGCATTGAACACAAGGTGGTGCGTGCATTTTATCACTGCTAGTCTTGGTGAAACAGGGTGACAACTTTATGAAACTGATTAGAAAACTAGCTCTCTCCAATACCTATACCAGCTTCCATATTCAATCAAATAACCTCACTCTAACAATTTATCTATTTATTTGTTCTTTTTAATTTTTCGCAAGTATTCTGTTCCTTAACCAAAAACTCTAGGAAATTCAACACATTATATGTGATTTCTCCTTAGAGTATATTTTAACCATATGGTACAAGGAAATCAGCTTGTCAACACACTGATGTTAATACAGACACACTGCACTTATGCATTCACAGCTACCGTACCTGTTGATGTAGGAAATCTTAAGACAGAGATGCTCAAAAAATCATTGCCAATTGTTAAAGAATGATCCTGCCTCAGTGGAAGCATAGAACTATAGATGGTAGGTAGGATGGCAATCCCTCACTACCTGACCCTCCTTGATGCTGCACAGGAAATTCATTATGTTCACATCCTCACCTCATTTTTATGGCTGCTCCCTGCTCAGTATTCCACAGAAAGGCAAAATACTCCTAGAGTCTGGTCAGCATATATGGTATGAAAATACCTTATTGTTGGATCAGGATTGCTCTGGCATTTTAGAGGCTGATCTTATTTCCTAGCCCTAGTCACATGACATGTGTCAGCATTGCAATAAGTCAGGGTTTCTCAAACATCATTGCACCACGACCCCCTGCTGACAACAAAAATCACTACATGACCCCAGGAGGGAGGGGACTGAACTCGCCTGAGGCCTGCTGCCCAAGGTGTGTGTGGGGGGCAAAGTCCAAGCCCCACTGCCACAGGCATGTGGGGGGGGGAGGCCAAAAACCAAGGGCTTCAACTCCAGGCAGGGGGCCTGTAATCTGAGGCCCCGCTGCCCAGGGCTGAAGCTGTTGGACTTTGGCCCCAGGAAGTGGGGCTCGGGCTTTGGCCCCAGACCCCAGCAAGTCTAAGCCAGCCCTGGCAACCCCACTAAAATGAGGTCATGACCCACTTTGGGGTCCCAACCCACAGTCTGAGAATCACTGCAATAGGTTATACACCTCATGTGGCAGGAGTACTGATTCCACTGGATACTGTTACAGCCCCCTCTTTCAGAGCGAGTATGAGGCAAAGTTTGTTTCAGCCTGGGCTTGGCTTCCAGAATCCATGGATCTCAGAAGAGTTGCCTGAAGAAAACTGCCATCCTCACTGGTTTCAGGGCCCTCTTTCCCCTAGCTAATTTCTTTCAGGGTTCCTCCACCCCATCCCCCTTGCCTAAAAGCCCCCAATCTGAAGGGAATTTCACTTAAAAGGCTGATATAGCCTCAGGCCACATTAACTTTACAGGGTGGGTAAGTAGATTCTGCCCCCGCACCATCTGCAGGGCTAGTTGGAAGGCCAATAACTATAGCACAGCCGGTACCTGATTCTTCAAAACTCCCATTGATTAATATGGTGCCAGATCAGGGCCTTGCCCCCATCAGCCTGTTTCTAACTTATTATTTGTATTGTGGTATTGCCAGGACCCTTTTCTGCTAGACAATGTACAAATATAATAAAAAGCTGGTCCTTGCCCAAGAGTTTACAGTCTAAATTTCAGATGTGACAAGAAGGGGGGTAGGGAGAACAAGGAAACATCGACGCTGTTATGAACAGTGGAATAAGCAACAGACCCAACACACTAGCCACCTAACTACTAAAAGATGTTCTTTCCTAAGTGTCAATGCAAGGGGTAATGACAGATGCATGCACTAGTGGACATGCCGTGGGCCAGGTGATCACATTCTTTGCACATTTGAGTAGGGAACATTATAGCCAAGCACTCAGAGATAGCATTGGTGTTTAAATTAACCTGAATCTTTAGTGAGAATTATGCTAGTAGCTCCAGCAACAGAGATTTCCTCTCATCAACTTACCCCACCCTCAAGAAAAATATAGGTGTAAATGTAATTTTTTTCTCTTAATTTCTAGGATCATTTGTGTTTTTTATTTAAGTTAAACAGATCCTTTTAGAAGTCCTTAGTACCTTTTAAGGTACATACATAAAGAGAATGTTCCCTCCTGTCTTCTGATCCCATTGAATGGAAGTTTGTCTCTGAACTTCCCTGGAGGCAGGATGTCGCCCTATGTAGTCTGTCAGATCTGTGACCCTTATTTTATTGGTCTCCATGTGCTTTTATTTTACACAGTTTTTATTAAAGGCAATGTTCTTCTAAAGAAAAAACATTCATATAGTATACTAATCATGTTCAGATATTGCTTGTGATTAATGAGAAATGTTGTGGTAATAAATTACAAAATAGTTAATCCTCAGAGGCCACAGAAACTACATTGATATACTAGATATCCCTTCAGGTCACTTCATCCAAGTGCTTGCAGTCCAAGCAGCAGCAGAAACAAAGTGAATAGAAAGCACACCGAGAACCTGAAATTTTATAATATATAAAACACAAATCTGTGCTAGCTTTGCTCAGTTTTGTTACACAATAAATATGACATTTTTGTATGCCTGATTTTTTTTTTCTTTTTCTGAACTTGGCTACTTTTGAACAGGGTGAACAGTAGTTGTCTCGTACTATGCTCCTGTAGCCATGGAGTCAAAGTGAAGCTGTGCACGATGGAAGTCTTCAGTATTGAAAACCAGCGTAAGGACAGTGTTACTTTTTTATCATTGTTTATAAAACTGTGGGCCCACTTCTGCCTCCCTTACTCATACTGGTGCTGATTCTAAGCTTACTGACTGTGGAATAAATAGCCATTCCATTAAGCAGTGGTGTTACACTGGTGTGAAAGAGATCAAAAGCAGGTCAGTTGAACAGTACCTTACTCCCACCTGTTTATGCTCTCTGTATGTGTGTATATATATCTCCTCAATATATGTTCCATTCTATATGCATCCGAAGAAGTGGGCTGTAGTCCACGAAAGCTTATGCTCTAATAAATTTGTTAGTCTCTAAGGTGCCAAAAGTACTCCTGTTCTTCTTTTTGCGGATACAGACTAACACGGCTGCTACTCTGAAACTTATTCCCTAAGTTATCCCGCTGAAAATCATGGGACAGTTTAGGGAGTAAGAGACTACTCAACATGAGGAAAGATGGCAGAATCAAGCACTGAAATTTAACATAAGGCAATTACCAGGAAGAATTCTAGTGTCTTTGTTAAGGCACAAACAATTGTTCTCATGACAAGATGTATATATTCTTCAAAAGAAGATAAAACAAGATATTTGTGTTGTTATAAAGTGGTGGGAAACCTATATCTGTGTGAAAATGTTGAAGAAAAGAAAGTATAAGCTATTACCATGTAAACATAATTAAAATTTGGGGGAAAAGAGAAAGGGGGAAAATGAAAGAGTCAGATCACTACACTGTCAGGGCTCACATTTTACACATTTAGGCCCCAATCTTGTGAACACTTACGCATATGCTTAACTTGAAGTATTCAGGGCTTGTGTCATTAAAGTCAATGAAAGATTGGTTATTGACTTCAGGATCAAATCCATGAATAGTCCCACTCATTTCAGTGGAACTACTCAGATAGCTAAAGTTTCCCAGAGGTGTGTGCATAAAATTTTGCAGGATCAGGGCCTTATAATTCATGTATCCATAATAGTTACTAATTCCTTTTGTTTTAACATGAATTGTTCTATTCACATTGCTGTTTAAGTTTCATGGCCTTATATCTTATAGTTTATTGCCTAAGGAATTGGCTACCACTCTGAAATTAGTCTGTCTGTATTCCTTGTTTTTCTGGGACTTAATTCTACTTGCCTTAAAAGCTTTTTTTGCCCCAGGCTTTCATATATTCCAACTGTTCACTTAGATGCTCTTATGAAGAGCTAACAAAAACAGTGATGGCAATATTTTACATCATTCTTGTTTTGCTTCTTGGCAGGGAAGTCTGAGGCAATCTAGAGGCAACTCTGAGGCAATCTATGTGGTGGAGCAACCCCAAAACTATGGCCCCTGGAAGCTCTGGGTCCCCAGCAGCCTGCCAGGGAAGCTGGCAGGACACCAGTCAGACAGGGTTCCTTCAGAAACCTGTGGTGTTCTGGTGGAAGTGCATTAAAGCTGACATTTTTGCGAAACATTTCTGTTTTAACAAATCAGCATTTTCTGAGGGGGAAAAATTTGGCATAAAATTCCTGACTGGCTCTCATAATGCATATGTATGAGGAGACTGAATGCAACCTTAATTCCGGCATTTCCTAATATTTGAGTGCGTGACTGCTACCTTAATAATGCTTTGTGTTTAATTTCCTAGGTTTTTAAAAAAGGAAACAACCCCCCCCCCCCCAGGAATTCCATCATGTGGCATCATATTGACACCCACCTGGTTCATCACTAGAGTTGGAAACTTTAGATCCACTGCACAGACCTCTGCCACTTGAGCTGATGGAGTAATTGTTAGCAGTAGTCAGTTGTCATCCTCCATGTGGATTGTAGACCAGTACCAAAAGGGGAATGAGACACTCATTTTGCCGTTGGGTTTCACGGATATTTGCTGACAGACAGCAGAGGAATAGCAAGACTGAGGAATCTTGGGTTCCATTCTGGGAGTGCGCTATAGTAGGCATAGACTCTTCTGCCTGTCCTTCCCAAGTGTGACTCCTCCTGCCCCATCCCACCCAACCTGTTTCTATCCCAGTCTTGTCTCTTCTACACCCTGATTTTGTGACTATCCAGTCTCAGTTTCCACTTCTCAGTCTCCACTTCTCCACTTCCAATCTCATTCTCTTTGCTCCTACTCTCCCACTTTGGGGTTGTTGTCTGAGTCTCAGTCTCCATTCACTTCTTATCCCCAGTCTCCTTTCCCAGCTAGTCATAGTCCACGCCTTCCTGAATCCTTGGTCCCAGTCTCTCCCCATTATCTCCTGGTTCCAGGTCTCAGGCTTCTCATCCAATCTCAATCTTGCCCCAATCTCCTCCCCAACTCCTTGTCCCAGTCTCCCTCCATCTTTGGTCCTTGCCCTAGCACTTTGTCCAGCCAGTCCCTGGTCTCCCTCCATCCTCCAGTTCGATGTCAGCTTTGTCTCCCTTCCTTTATTCACCCCCACTCTGGTTCCTAGTCCCAATCTCTTTGTCCAGTTAGGCCTAGTCTCCTGCAGCTCCTCGTCCAATCTCAGTCATTCCTCCCCTACTCAATTGGTTCCCAGTCTCCCCCAACCCACCCCATTACTCTATCTCCCAGTCCCAGTCTCTCTGGGCTGCCTGTTCCAGCTTCCTTGCCCTACCACTCCCAGATTCCCCTTCCCCCTGCCCCGAGTTCCCACCCCACTTCCCAATCCGTCTCCTTTCCCAGAGAGTCCCAGTCCCCCAATTCCCTCAACCCCAATTCCCAGTTGCAGCTTCTTTCCACACCCTCAAAGTCCCTGTTTCACCAGATTCCTTGTCTCAATTTACTCCATTCCCTCTTCCTGGTTTGGCTTTTGTTCCTTCAACATTCAAAACAGATGGCTTCTTCCTCCATTCTGCCTGGGTGTGAGCTGGGTTTGGGGAGTCAGTGGGAACACAGCAGAGACAGGCTCCCTGCTCTCAGTTCCAGTGCCTGGCCCTACGCTGGCCCAGAGCAGCTGTGAAGAGAAGGAGTGTGCCCAATCTCTCTGTGGGGAAGCACATGCACAGTCTGGTCAGCATTAGGATCTGTGAGTAGAGGAAGCATACTCATGCTCCAGGGGGATGTAACATGTGCTTTATAGTCAGCACTAGGAGCTGTGAGGGGCTTAAGCATGCTCAATAAGAATGGAATAAGAGATTTTAGCTGCTGAAATCTTAAAGTCTACTGAGCATGTGCAAACTGAGATTTTTCCAAATATAACATTGGCCAAATTCAGGCAGATTTTCACAGGATGTCAAAAGGCACACCCCTGACGAAAGAGTACCACCTCTACCCCATTTCAAGCCCTTGATTCAGAGGATGGGTGAAATTTTACAACAATTTAGGCTGAGACTGACACCCAGCATGAAAAATTTCAACCCAAAACAGATAAAGTTTAGCAAAAAGTTATAAACAACAGAAAACAAGGTTTATAGTGGGAAGTTTTGGGCAACCTTAATAATAGGTGGTCTGACCAGCCCTGCCTCTAATACAGGGGTGGGCAAACTGTGGCCCGTGGATCTGATCTGGCCCACGAGCTGTTTTAAGCCAGCCTGCGAGCCACACCGCGCGGTTTGGCCCTGCTCCAGCCGGGGCGCAGGTTCGGGGGGTCCACCAGGTGGCTCGGCCCTGCTCCGGCGCTCTGGCCAGAGCGCTTGGTCAGGGCCACAGCACGCGGCTCGGCCCCGCTCTGGTACCCTGGCCGGGGTGTTGGGTCGGGGCCGCACCACGCAGCTTGGCCCCGCTCCGCCGCTCTGGCTGGGGTACTGGGTCAGGGGCCAGACCAGGTGGCTTGGCCCTGCCACGGCTGGGGTGTTGGATTGGGGCTGCATCACGCGGCTTGGTCCCGCTCTGGCGCTCTGGCCGGGGTGCAGGGTTGGGTCCACACCACACAGCTTCCAGAAGCCGCAGCATGGCCCCACTCTGGCTCCTATGCGCTCCAATGGGAGCTGCAGGGGTCGTGCCTGCGGATGGGGCAGCGTGCAGAGCCACCTGGCCGCGCTGCCACATAGGAGCTGGAGAAGGGACATGCCACTGCTTCCAGAGCTGCTTGAGGTAAGCACCACTCAGAGTCTGCACCCCCTGAGCCTCTCCCCATGTCCCAACCCCCTGCCCCACTTCTGTTCCCCCACTCTCTCTCCAAACTCTTTGATCCCAGCCCAGAGCACCCTCCTGCACTCCAAACCTCTCATCCCCAGCCCCACCCCAGAGCCTGCACCCCCAGTCGGAACATGCACCTGTTCCTGCACACCTGCCCCAGCCCTGATCCACCTCCTGCCCTCCGAAACCCTCGGTCCCAGCCCAGAACACCCTCCTACACCCCAAACTCCTCATCCCAAGCCCCACCCCAGAGCCCGCACCGCACCCCCAATTTCACAAGCATTCATGGTCCGCCATACAATTTCTATTCCCCGATGTGGCCCTTGGGCCAAAAGATTTGCCCACCACTGCTCTAATAATACACATGGAATATAGGCATTATACTTACAGTCAAAGGCATGATCTAAATTGTTACAAAAATATAAATCATTATTGAAACTCATGAGCAGCACACATCTTTTCAGGGACAAATCTCTGCGAGTTAGAAGGAGCTGCACAACAAAGGGAGACAGCAGAAGTTATCCAGGATAGAGGAGGTGAGGCAGGGGCTTGGAAAGAGGGAAAGGAAAAGTGTATCAGGAATGGAAATGAAGGAGAAGAGTTGCCTAGTGAATATGGCACTGGACTGGAACTCGGAAAACCATGGCTCTATTCCTGGTTCTGCTACAGGCCTGCTGGGAGACCTTGGGCAAGTCACTTCACCACTCTTTGCCTCAGTTTCCCCATCGATAGAATACTGACTTCCTTTGTAAAGTGCTTTGAGATCTACTGATGAAACGTGCTATACAAGAGTTAGGTATAATTATTAATTATTATTATTATTTATTTGACAGACAAAAGTTTCCTGGGTGTCAAGCTGTCCTGCAGCAACTTAAGAGCATGACTATCAGCCACAGGACTGACTGTTAGAAACAGGGCACTAATACCGAATTGGTTGTGAGTTCTAAATACTTGGTTGATGAAATCTAATGTAAGCGTAAACTCCACAGACAGTATAACAGTCTAACCTTGGAGTCACACATAGACCCCTTGGATACTCTGATCTGTCTCACCACCCAGGTGAGCCAACCTTTGTGATAATTGGTCCCTTACACCAAGAATCATATCAATATACAGGTCACTCCCAATCCCAATGGACTAGTCGCTTACCCAGGTCAATTGCACCTTATATCTCACACCAAAGACAACTTTTGTAAGCCACTCCTATAATATACTACATACAGATTTATTAACTAGGAAAAGGAAATAAGAGTTATTTACAAGGTTAATACTGATAAACAGGTACACAGATGAGTTACAATCTTACATTTCAAATAGTAATAGAAGCTTTTGAAAGGGCTAACCCAGACTAAGCACAAGGGTTCTCTTGCTTATGCCTAAAAACCCTTGTGCCCCAGAGTCCAAGCAGCATAGAGATCCAATTCCTTTTTCTTAGGGGTTTTTATTCTCTTCCCCCCATATGTTCTGAGCTGCAAACTTAGCTAATGGGAAGAATCTATTTGCATGACTCATCTTCATGGGTGGGGCGAAACAGGAGAGCAGCAAAGTCTTTTGTCCTCTTTAAATGTTCCACAATAGTGCATCTGTTGTTGATAGGCCTTCCCTGTTGGGCAGGACGTAACACTGTCTTCTGGAGACCAGCATTGCACACTAGTTAATGTCTCTCTCCTGTCTGGTGATTTACAATGTCACAGAGGCTTATAATATAAATGCTTAAATATTACCTTATAACATGGGATACAGATGCTATAAGTGAGATTAATGCATGCAACAACTCACAAGTAATTAATAAAGTATAAGCACTAAACACAGTCTTATAATGCTAATACCTATTTTAACAATACTAACACACAACTGGAATCAGTCTGGCTCCCCTATGTATTTATCAGTGTTCAGTTGAGACACAGGGACCTTGGCATAAGCTGGCACCTGATCCGACAGCGTTACACTGGAGTCTAAGCAAAGTAAGAAGAAACAATAGTAAAAAACCCAAACAAGGTGAGGAGTACTGAAGTGAGATATTTGAGATACATATCCTCCAGCTATATCTGTAGAACTGGTATTTCAGGACTGATACTTGGTACAGTAGCAGAGGGACTGACTTTTTAGTGTTCTCCAGTTGTCCACATTTAAAAACATGCTTTAGATAGATCACAGGGCATTGCATATTTTGATGTTAATAATTACAAATGTTCCAGAGCATATTCCTCCTGGCCTGCCTAGGAGATGCTTTGGTTACTTAATCAACCTGAAGTGTACCCATTTACCAAATATTGGAGGATGTGGAGATACACAAGCATATTTTTTCTATACTGTGTGGGTGCTGAGGCTTAGGGGACGGACAGTAACGGCAGCTGATTACTCTTCCATGTAAGAATTCGGTCCTCTCAAAGGAGATTCCAGTCAAGCCCTTATCTCACTCTTATTGCAGTCATTGGCAGTTTTGTCATGGACATGAGCTGGAGCAGGAATTGGACTCCTAGTCAGCATTTCCAGTTCCAGAACAATCAGTTTGATTAGTCAATATTTTCATCATAATTTTGGAGGATTTCAAAAAATGCACTGAGCTGAAACCATTTGTAGTCCTCAGCTGAACAGTCCTACACCAAATAATGCTAACCCCCCCTCACCCCATTCTCAAATGGCAGCTTTTGCTACTGCATGAAAATGAAGGTTCTTCAACCAGCCAGGCCCTCTCAGAGGTCCAGAGAGGCCTGGGCCACTTCCAGCTTTTGAGGCCCTTAGCTATAATAAAAATAAAAATGATGACACATGAAAACAAAATAAGGCACCAAAAAAAGAGTGAGATATACTGGTAATTTGAATATTTTTTTAACAAATGCTTTTCTAGCCTTTTTCTGTACAAATGCACTAATTATTGAGGAAAAATCTAGCTTTCGTGCAATGTCACAGTTGATATTAAGCATAGCGAGCCCATTGAAACACTCTTGTCCCATAGTTCAACGGTGATAGTTCTTTACCTGCTTCAACACGTTGAAGGTGCATTCACCTGAAGCCACTGATGCAGGCAAACTGACAAAAATACGCAATGCAATTTTGATATTAGGAAACACTCCAAAGAGTCCAAGTTTGAGTATTTTTTGAAGCAATTCCTTTGGCTTGCAATCCAATTTAAAGTTTGTGAAATATATTCATTTGAGGAAGATGACCTTGTCACTGAGATCTTTTGAGATTTCTTTGTGTTACTGTTGCTGAAATTGTTCAGCTGCAGAAAGTAGATCTTCATTACTCAGTCTGTTGAACTGCCAAAGAAACCCAAAAAGGGTACAAATTAGTCGCAATGACTCAAATCGACGTGTAAGACCTGACTGAATAGAGTCAATGATGACAAGGAAGACATTGACCCTATAATGCTGCTCGGCATCGGATTCAGTAGATAAGTTGCGATTGGTGGAGATCTCGGATGAAATGCCAATATTCTGTGCTACTAATTTGAACTCAGTCAGGATCACATCCCATTGTTCATGAATCTGTTGAATGTCATTGATAAGACTTTCAATGTTATCCCTCTCAACATCAAGTGTAGCGTTGTGTTCTTCAATTACCAGATTAGTTTGGTGGATCATTGTAAGTAACATGATCCACAAAGATGACATCAGAATGCATTTGAATTTGGACATGTGCTTCTTAATAGACTGGAGTTCAGTTTGAGCCTGTACAGTAAGATTGAGTGAATCAAGCTCATTTAAAGCCTTTCTCACTGAATTCAGATGCTGCGCAACTGGTTGAACATGATCAATCCCTGCAGACCATCTAGTTTTGGACATCCCATGCAGTGAAACAGGAAGATATTGCTTCCGAATTTCCCACCTTTGTGGACTGCTACTGAAGAGATTGTACATTTACTGAACAGTTCCAAAGTAAGTAATTGCCTCCTTGCATGATTCAGCACAGTCAACACCTACAAGGTTTAGTGTGTGGTTTCCACAGCTGGAGAAAATACAGTTTGAATTATGCTCAAGCAGAACTGCTTGTACACCTTTGTACTTCCCAGCCATATTCAGGGGCGGCTCTAGGCACCAGCAAAGCAAGCACGTGCTTGGGGCAGCCCATTTGCAGGGGCGGCAGGGATCCAGCCTGGGAGCTGAGAACCAACAGGGGGTCCTGGGAGCTGTAGTTCCTTGGTTAGCTCCCTACATATAGAGCCAGCCCTGGAGCAGGGAAAGAACTATATTTCCCAGCATTCCCTTGGCAACTACCAACAGGAAGGAGAGAGAGGGAGTGAGGAAGCCAAGACCTCATGCTGCAGCCTGCTTTGAATGGAGAGCTACACTGTGAGTAGGGATTCCATGTTTTAACATTCAAAAAATAGGACACTCCACGGGGAGGGAGGGTAGCCCCATCCATTCCCTCTGACTGCCCCCCACAGAAACCCCAACCCATCCAACTCCCCTGCTCCCTGTCCCCTGATCACCCCCTCCCGGGACCTCTGCCCCAACTGCCCCCCAGGACCCCACCCCCTATCTAAGCCCCCTGCTCCTTGTCCCCTGATTGCCCCCTCCCGGGACTCCACCCCCTATCTAAGCCTCCCTTCTCCTTGTCCCCAACTGCCCCCTCCTGAGACCCCCCCAACTCTCCCCCAGGACCCCACCCCCTACCTGTCCCCTGACAAACCCCTGGGACTCCCATACCTATCCAACTGCTGCCTGTCCCCTGACTGCCCCCCCAACCCCTGACCCATCTAACCCCCCCTTCTCCCTGTCCCTTGACTGCCCCCCCCCGGAATCCCCTACCCCTTCTCCAACCCCCCAGCCCCCTTACCGTGCCACTCAGACCAGCGTGTCTGGCTTCACACAGCGCCAGACATGCTGCTGCATACATGCTGCCGTGCTCCCCTGCGGAGCCACAGTCCCCTCCCCCATCCCATCCCCAGCACCTGCCTTCCAGATTTGAACACCTCAAAATTCAGGAGTGCTCAAGCTCAGTTTGGGCAGCTGTTACTTCATTTCTCCCAAATCAAATATACTGATCCACTGTAACTTGCTGTAGAAAAAGTAGGGTAAAATTGAGCAAGAAATGCTTCCCAGTGGTTATTAGGACTGGAATTGCTATTTTCAACAGCCATTGCCTTTTGTTTGTTTGTTTGTTTAAAAGGAAGACAGTGATATTGCATTGGCAAATTTCCCATAGAAAGAAAGAGTGGAACAAAAGAATAATAAAGGCACCTCAACTTTTCCTCATTTATGTAGGACAGCCTTATAATATGCATCCAGATATCCTCCAATCACACAAGCTGAAAATTGTTCCACTTTACTGCAATTCTGTAACCATATGGGAACCAATCCTGTCTGTGTTCTGTGCACACCCAAAATTCCTGCTGAATGACCCGCTCTGGGAGTGAGTTAGCAATGACCAAGGGCTGCGGCGGAAGGAGGGTGCAGGGCAGGGGGAGAGAGCCCAGGGCTGGGGAGGCAGGAGGGGTGTGTGTGGGGCAATGGTGCGGGGGGGCAGGGAGAGCCCAGGGCGAGAGCCCAGGGCTGGGGCGACGGGGGGGGGTGCGGGTCTGGGGGGGGAGAGCCCAGGGCAGGGGGTGTGGGTGGTGGGGGAGAGCCCAGGGTTAGGGCAGCAGGGGGGGTGCGGCGAGGAGCCCAGGGCTGGGACGGGGGGCAGCCAAAATTTTTTTTGCTTGGGGTGGCAAAAAACCTAGAGCCGGCCCTAAGAACAACATAAGTGATCTCTCTCCTGCCATCCATCTCCATCCTCTGACAGACAGAGGCTAGGGACACCATTCCTTACCCGTCCTGGCTAATAGCCATTAATGGACTTAACCACCATGAATTTATCCAGTTCTCTTTTAAGCTCTGTTATAGTCCTAGCCTTCACAACCTCCTCAGGTAAGGAGTTCCACAAGTTGACTGTGCGCTGCGTGAAGAACTTCCTTTTATTTGTTTTAAACCTGCTGCCTATTAATTTCATTTGATGACCCCTAGTTCTTGTATTATGGGAATAAGTAAATAACTTTTCCTTATCCACTTCCTCCACATCACTCATAATTTTATATACCTCTATCATATCCCCCTTTAGTCTCCTCTTTTCCAAGCTGAAGAGGCTTAGCCTCTTTAATCTCTCCTCATATAGGACCCGTTCCAAACCCTTAATCATTTTAGTTGCCCTTTTCTGAACCTTTTCTAATGCCAGTATATCTTTTTTGAGATGAGGAGACCACATCTGTACGCAGTATTCGAGATGAGGGCGTACCATTGATTTATATAAGGGCAATAATACATTCTCAGTCTTATTCTCTATCCCCTTTTTAATGATTCCTAACATCCTGTTTGCTTTTTTGACCGCCTCTGCACATTGCGTGGACATTTTCAGAGAACTATCCACGATGACTCCAAGATCTTTTTCCTGACTTGTTGTAGCTAAATTAGCCCCCATCATATTGTATGTATAGTTGGGGTTATTTTTTCCAATGTGCATTACTTTACATTTATCCACATTAAATTTCATTTGCCATTTTGTTGCCCAATCACTTAGTTTTGTAAGATCTTTTTGAAGTTCTTCACAGTCTGCTTTGGACTTAACTATCTTGAGCAGTTTAGTATCATCTGCAAACTTTGCCACCTCACTGTTTACCCCTTTCTCCAGATCATTTATGAATAAGTTGAATAGGGTCGGTCTGAGGACTGACCCTTGGGGAACACCACTAGTTACCCCTCTCCATTCTGAGAATTTACCATTTATTCCTACCCTTTGTTCCCTGTCTTTTAACCAGTTCTCAATCCATGAAAGGACCTTCCCTTTGGCAGCTTAATTTACATAAGAGCCTTTGAAGAGGGACCTTGTCAAAGGCTTTCTGGAAATCTAAGTACACTATGTCCACTAGATCCCCCTTGTCCACATGTTTGTTGACCATATTATGGCCCTGGCCATATTAGATCCATTGTCAGAGGCTTGACCAATGCAGACTTGAAAATCTAACTTAAAATCTTTTAGAATTGCTAGTACTCTAGCAGCAATTTCTTTTCCAGTTTTTCTTGTGAAATTATCAAACAAAATAAATCTTTCTTCAATTGAAATTTTTTAGCTGTCTACAATCTTAACATAACAAATAACCATAGTTGTCTGTTCCTTATGAGAACAATCTGGAGTGGCATCAACAATGATTGAAAAATATTTTGCATTTAGAATCTCATCAGGAATTGTTGTTTGTGCGAATGACCCACATAGCTCAATAAACTCGTTTTGTTCTATGCGTGTGGAGAGATAATGGACTTGCACGTGCTTTTGGCTCTCTTGTGATTCTCAAACACGTTTAACATGTGCTGATAAAAGTGGGTTATACTTGCTGAGAAGTTCAACTATGCCTAAAAGTTTCCATTTGCACGATCACCAATACGTTGACTGGAACCAAAGAAAGCCAATCCCTGCTCAGAAAGAAAAAGGATGACATGCAGGATGCGCTCAAGAAGTTTTTTCCAGTTATTAGTTTCTGTAGAGAGTTCAGTCGAGAGTAACTTCTCAACTGAACTTTCAGCTGATGCTGCCCTACTGGCTGATTTCCATGCAACATAGTGTTTTTTGTGTGATGTTGAACTCTCATTTGATGGTATTTGGTCTTTCAACTTCCTCCAACCTCTGTTGATGATCTATCCTGATTGATCAGAGAGAACTGATGCATTTGCAGCACTTTTGTTCAAAATGAAGCAGAGTGCATAGTACAGAGATTGTTTTTCCATACTCCAGCATAATCAGTCTCTTGTGCAGGTCTCACTATTTGGAAGATTTTTTGTCAGCAGACGAGTAGGGAAAGCATGATTATCAGCATCTCGTGGAACGTTACTTGGAATTTCAAAACAACTAATTTGAAGAAAAGATTGCATTTGGGCAGCATTGCTCTTGTCAATAATTCCAATGTCAGTCACAATCAAACCTGTAGTACTCATGGATTGCTCTTGCTGCGTAAGATCTACATCTTGCTGTTGCTCTTGAGTTTCTTGATCGTACACAGGATCTTCTGCTGCATCTGTTACTGTTGGCACATCTCCTTCTTGACTACTGTCCTCATGTTCCGGTATTGGCATTGAAATATCACCTGTTCAAGTTGCGGAGTTTTCATTATCTGTAGCATTGTTTGTTGAGTAAGGTGTGTTTTCCATTGGTTTGAGAAATGAAGTTATTGGCTTTGAGCTCTTAGCTGCTGCTTCCCTCAGTTGTTTTTGCCATCTCTTGCTTGCATCACTTTCAAATCTCCTCTTCATAGTGATCTATCTGGTCAATATGTAGCCTATCCACACTTGAAATATTCTGCTGTAAACATGTACACAAATGCTGAATGGTACACAAATGCTGAAAAGACTTAAAACGAAGGAATACTAATTAAGAACACAACATGAAACAGTCAGAGAGGTTATTATCCTTATCACTGAATCAAAACTCAAGCCACAAGGTATAATATAACAGGCAGAGCTGAAGACAAAGGGATGACATATATATAGTAAACACAGACACAGATACAGATAGAAGGATAATGTCCAAAAATTTCAAATGTGTGTCCTCACAAAACTCACTGTACAAGATTGTTCTCACAAATTTTCACCTTGAATCTGGGCCTATAGACTACGAAAGCCTATGATGATGGCCAAGCTACCAACCTAGGGCTCAACCAACCACCAGTCACCTCTCTTAGCTACCATATGAAGATAATAATGAGAAATTCTCATGCATAACTAATTCCTTAGTCAACTAAACGTAAAACTATAAAGACACTAAAATGTAACAATTCTCTACCTTTCAACATGCACATGATCCAGCACCAGCCACTAGTAGTGGTTTGTTTAAATAATCAGCTGATCTGAGAGGACACCTTCATCACGGTCTAATCTTGTGCCATCAGAACTGATATATTTTTGTTAATATTTATAAACATTTTAACTCTTTAATATGACAAAATCTATATAGTTAACCAAAAATTATGTCTTTTACCAAAATCTCTTATTTGCTTAAATTTGCAGCTCTAATCTGAGAGAGTGTGTCACATTTTGGTCTGATAGGGATGCACATAAAAACAAGTTGCGAAACTTATCAAATGCCAAAAGATTAACAAGTGTCTAAATTTGAGGCCCCCTTTGAGCTTGAGATGCAGGCCAAATGGCCCTCCTGGCCCCTCCCCCCTCTGATTGGCCCTGCAACCAGCTTAATAGTACAATATCTATATTTATTTAGTAAGGATGTGAATGGATTGCTGTGAAAGTAACTTAAAATGACAGGCTCTGACTGCCAGGCAATGCAGTTTATATTAGTTCACTGATATCCTTAGTATTTGAGACAAATACTGGATTCATTGGTGGATCTTTCAATGGAAGGATAATATGCAAAAAGCAGCTCTGTCAAAATGACTTTACTACTGATCATTTTATAACAGGCATACAACTTGAAATCTAGTTTATTAATTAAATCATATCAACAAACATTCTGAAGAAACCAGCCTTGCTGAAATATGTTTCAACTAAACCAGATAAAGAACATGTCAAAAGTTTTTATGGTATGCCAAATTACTTATAAAGGATACCATTTGACATTTTTCAAAATATTCTGAATACATTTTCTCTGTATCTTGCCTCACTGACTATGCCTATGGGAGCATTTGTAAAACTGAACTATGTAAGAACAAAGAGAAAAGAAAAAAAACCCAAACACACAAAAACACATCTAGACAACAGTGGAAATGCCCTTATATCCTGAACATATTATCTAGCCTATCAAATAACAGAGCGAAGGACACCTGCTCAATTCTACTACTAATTCTTCTACATTTACACTTTTTGTAGGATTCCTTTTTTGATTTTCAGCTCATTAAAGAGCTCCTAACGGAGCCATATTGGCCTCTTTCTATTCTTCCTATTTTTTCTTCACATCAGGATAGTTTGCAGTTGTGCCTTTAATATTGTCTCCTTGAGAAACTGCCATTTCTCCTGAACTTCGTTTTCCCTTAGACTTTCTTCCCATAAGATCTTACTTACCAGTTCTCTGAGTTTGCTAAAGTCGACTTTTTCGAAGTCCATTGTCCTCCTTCTGCTCTCTCACTCCTTCCTTTCATTAGAATCATTAAATCTATCATTTCATGATCACTTTCACCCAAATTGCCTTCCACCTTCAGATTTGCAACCAATTCCTCTCCCTGTTAGTCAGAATTAAGTCTAAAATGACTGTCCAACGGTTACTTCTTCCACTTTCTGGAACAAAAAGGTGTCCCCAATAATTTGCAAGATCTTACTGGAGATTGTGTTTTTTGCCATATTACTTTTCCAACAGATGTCTCAATAGTTGAAATCTCTCTTTACTACCAGGCCTTGTGTTTTGGATATTTCTGTTATTTGTTCTAAAAAATGCCCCATCCACTTCTTCCTGATTTGGTGGTCTATGGTTAGACTCCTCCCATTACGTTACCCCTTTTATCTTTTTATTTTTTACCTCAGAGTCTAAACTGGTCTGTCTCCCATCTGCTTCTGGACCTCAGAACAAGTGTATATATTTTTGATGTATAATGAAATACCTCCTCCTTTTTGACTCTGCCTGTCCTTTCTGAACAAGCTACCCCTCATACCAATATTCCAGTAATGAGATTTATCCCATCAAGTCTCTGTGATGCCAATTAAGTCACAATTTAACTTATGTACTAATACTGTCAGTTCTTCCTATTTATTCCCTGTCCTACTTGCATTTGTGTATAGATATGTAAGATGTAGATCAGATTCCGCCACTGATTTCCCCTAGTTGCTCCTCTGTTTCCCTCAAAAGGGAGTCCTCACTACCAGCTCACTATATCTCCAACTCTTGGGTGCGCTGGCCATGAGCTTTCAAGCCTTGGGGGCGAGTGGATCTTTCTCCTCAGCCAGTTGGGTCTGCTCATCACCTTCTGTTTCCAGTACAGAAGAATGGTTCTTCACCTCAATGAATGGGGGACCTGGGTGTGGGGGTAAAGTGCTCCCTGAGGTGGCCAGCAGCCAGTTCCTCCTCTGGTGCTGCTGTAGTCATCTATAATCAGCCAGCATCCTCCATCCCAGATGTCTCCATGTGTGTTCTGTTAGTGAAGTCCTCACGCTACACAGGCAAGCCACCTCTCTTACCTGCTTCCTAAGGGACTCCTCCACCAGACATCTCTCACACGGCGTGGTTCCCCTGCATGGCTTTCATTGGCAGTGACATGCAGCCTGCATTCCCAGCAAGACCAGGGCCTATATGGAAGCCTCCAGGGCAGAGGCGATGCATGGGGGAGACCTGGGGTCATGTGCTCTCCCCCACTCTCCAGATTTCTCAGGGTACCTCTTGCCAGGATGCCCAGGAGCAAGGAGGCAGCAGCTCTCCCTGGGAGCAGCTGGCTGAGCCTCCTCCCTCTCCCCTCTGCCTCCGCTACATGGGGTTGCTTCTCCTTCCTTGCTGCTGGAGACCCAGCGCTTCCTGCTGCCTGCTTTGCAGACTGCCCGCTGAGGTGAGTCAGGAGGTGGAGGCAGAGCCAATGCACTAGCCACAGTTACGTGTTGCCTCTGCTCAAGGGTCGGGATGCCTGTCTGATGGAGGCCACCGTAGGTGCAGGGAGAGGAGAAGCTAGCAGCGGTGTTGGTGACATGCTGTTTTTCCTTGTGGAGTACCTGCAAGATAAGGAAACAAAAAACAACAAACAATCCTACCTCCCTGCCTTCTTCTGCTGGTGAACACAGCTAGCTAACTGCCTTAGTCTCCCAGCTGCCGTTGTCTCACCAGTCATAGGCAGCCAGCGTGCTTTTTGAAAACTAGGATCCACACACAGCTGGAATGGGTGACTCAACCCCTCTCACTCAGCCACCTCTACTCACTCCAATCACAAGCTGCACTGCTCTCACTTCCAAGGACCCCCTGCTAGAAAGCAGGTGCTAATATGCCTAACTTCAGAACACCTTAGCCCAGACAGTCACCAACCAACCTAGATTCCAAAACACAGCCAATGCAGCAACCAGCCCAGAGTCCTACCAAACTCAATGGCAAGTTCCAAGCACAGAAAGTGCTCCTCTTTTGTCCCCCAAAGGTAATCAACAGCAGTGCCGGCTCCAGGCACCAGCCGAGCAAGCTCATGCTTGGGGCGGCAGATTTCAAAGGGCGGCATTCCATCTAATCCTTTCTTTTTTTTTTTTTGGTTTTGGTTTGTTTTGCGCTTCGCTGCTTTAGCCGCCCCTGCAGGTTTTTTCTTTTTGGTTTACTGCTCCCGCCGCCCTGTAGGGGGTGGAGGAGGGGAGCACCCTGCATCAAGGCCTGTAGGGCAGTCTGCGTCCTTCCCTGCCTGCCAAACGGAGCGGCGCGGAGCCCTCCCAGCAGGCGGCGCAGCGGGAGGGGCCACATGGCAAGCGCCCCGCTTAAGGAAGCCCTGGCCGCCCCCCTTCTCTCTCCCTCCCCCCCACGCTAGCCAGGATGTGCACTCCGCTGCCCGGGGTCTGCAGGGCCGGGAGTCCCCCTGCACCCACGCTCCCGCCGCCCCGCAGGTATTTCTTGTTTTTATTTTTTATTTTCTTCGCCGCTCCAGCAAGCGGGCCAGTTTGTTGTCCCCCTGCCTGCCGCTCCGGCCGGGGGCAGGTTTGTTTCTCGGGCTCCCCCACCTCCCCTTTTGCCGCTCCAGCCGGTTTGTTGTCTCTCCCCCTCCACCCGCCCCCTCCCCCAGCTGGGAGCAGGTTTGTTTCCCGCCTCCCCCCCTTTGCTGCTCCGGCCGGCTGGTTTGTTCTCCCCACCCCCCTTTCGCCGCTCTGGTCGGGGGCAGGTTTGTTTTCCTCCTCCCTCCGCCCCCCCTTGCTGCTCCGGCCGGCCGGGCGTTTTTTGCTTTGGGCAGCAAAAAAGCCAGAGCCGGCCCTGATCAACAGACAGAAGTGCCCCAGAGATACTCCCCAGGTAGCTAGCTACCTCCCTTAGTCTCCCAGCTGCCTTCATCTCACCAGGCATTGGAAGCCTACATGTTTTTTGAAGCCTTGACCCCACACCCAGCTAGAATGGGTGATTCAACCCCTCTCACTCATCCACCTCTACTCATTGGCCTATCCAATCACATGCTGCACTGCTCTCACTTCAAAGGACCCCCTGGTATATATATTTCATATACACATTAAAAACTCTGTGTGATTTTAACTATAGAGCTGTGACCTGCTCCTCAATAATAAATAAATGTAACATGACACTGAAGTCCTCTTAAATCTCTTTCAAAGGTTTATTGGTGAAATGCTTTAATTAACTTGTGTTTTTATTCACAGATCAGTTGTGGCATTTCAAATGTTAGAAAAAAACACACTGAAATTCATGTACAAAAAACTCATGCCCACTAAGCTTGTCTAGGAGGAATATGTCCCAGGTCTTGCAGCACTCCCTGTTCACTGAAGAACTGCTGTTCTGGATGCAGTCAATAACAAGCAAAAGAATTGTGCTGTGCTGCTAATCCAGAAGTCTTTGGAAGAAATATATAAAAGTGCTGGTGACATTTTCATAGGAGTTAGAAATAGAAGTGACCTGGGCAGGGCTGTGAAAAAGTTTCATCAGGAACACAGAGCCCACTTGAACTGAGCCAGGATTCAGTGTCCATTTTCCATTGCAAGCCACAGTCCAGGTTCACACAAGGCTCTTGAAGTTGGACTGAAGTTCTAGTTTCTTCGCAAACTTGTTCACCAACCCATTTCCTCACCAACGCCCCTCTTCCCACAACCCTGCCATTAACTTTATTGGCATGCAGAGGAAATAATAGGATATCCCTACAACAAAGGCCCCCACAGAGGCCTCACCCCATTATCTTACACAGCCCCCCCAATCACTTTCCTTAGATTTGAACTGTGATGGGCGGCAATTCAGGTGGCCCACCACATCTTGCCCTCCCATTTTAATGAGAGTGACTAGCTTGCCTGCTTCCACTTTCTAAACACTTTGTGGGGAATTCATAGATTCATAATTTCATAAGACCAGAGGGACCATTAGAGAATCTAGTCTGACCGCCTATATATCACAGTCCATAGCATTTCACGCAGTTACCCCTATATTCAGCCTAGTAACTCCCTGTACCACTAGTAGGGATAATGCAAGGACCCAGGGAACGCGTCTTGTGCCTTTGTATTTTGTGCCTCTGGGGGCCAGTTTGGCACTAATCAGGTTAGGGAAATTCTGAGGGCAGCCCTTGGTCCTGCCTCACTGCAAGGGGATGGAGTGGATCACTTTCTAAGGCCTTGGCTACACTGGCAATTCACAGCGCTGCACTTGCTGCACTCAGGGGTGTGAAAAAACACCCCCCCTGAGCGCAGCGAGTGCAGCGCTGTAAAGTGCCAGTGTAATCAGCGCCTGTAGCGCTGCACGCTCTCTCGCAGCGCTGCAAGCTATTCCCCTCGGAGAGGTGGAGTACATACAGCGCTGCGAGAGAGCTCTCGCAGCACTGGCGGCACGACTACACTCGCGCTTCACAGCGCTGCCGTGGCAGCGCTGTGAATCCGTGAGTGTAGCCAAGGCCTAAGATCCGTTCCAGCCCTACATTTCTGATTTCTATGATTCTAACTTCTGCTGCCTCCTCATGCTCTTAGCCTATCCCAGAAAGCCCTCTGCATTGAGTGCTCATATGGCAGGCTTGGACCACCAGGTTATGTGCTTGGTGGAAAGGTCCCCTGTGCAGTAGTTCTCACCAGGAGAGCCTTATATCCACCCTATGGCTTCTCTGTGCTGGTGTAACTGGTACAAAGACACCACCATGCAACTATGAATCAAATCCTTATGGAGCAGTTGGCTTGCCTACTTCCCCATTGTCCGTCCTTGAGCTGGGCATTGTGTGGCTAAAGCATGGATCTCTGTCTCCTCCTCCCCCCCAGTTCCACAGTCTTCAGGTGGATTGTCCCCAACTCACTCTTCCATCCTATACATTGGAACTGGCTTAAAACTGAAACGTTTGCCTCTGCTGACCCATCTTTTATAGGCTTGTCCCTGAGAAACTCCACCCCCATTTGGCAGGGTTTCTAAAGCCTGGAAGGTGTGTGTGGGGGGTCAGCCCTTTGGCAAAAATGCAAGATGAAGGTCATTTCAGTGTATTCAGCAATCCCCTCCCTGACAGCAAATTGCAGACCATTTCATAGGGAGATCTTAGGCAGGATAGGCTGGCTTTAGTTAGCCTGGGAACTAGAGAGCCAGGGAGAATTACAGGGTCCATTCTGCATCCACCAGCCAAATTAAAGAACCCTCTTTATATTTGTGATAGCCAAGCATCTCTCTCTCTTTCTCTTTCATGAGTTTTGCTACAGTCAGGACATGTGGGTTCTATTTCCAGTTCTAGCAGGACTTCCTTTATGACCTTTGGACAAGTAACAACTTCGTTTCCCTTTCCATGAAATGATGATAATAATACTTCCCTACCTCAATAGGGAGTTCAGACTTAATCCATTATTCGTGCCTTGGGATCCTTGGACAGGAGGCACTATGTAAATGCTTGTAGCTATAATTAGTATTCCCTGGGCTGAGATCCTCTCTCTCTTTGCTTAGTGATGCGGATGGTCTGTAACAAGTATTCCAGGTTGGAACAGCAGCTGCAGCCTGACAGTGGGAGAGGTGGAGTCCATCTCCCATTTAGGTCCCTGCACAAAGCTTATTTACTTCTGAATAAAATGCAATGGATAATAGAAATTAAGCTCATGGAGGTTCCGCCACTAATACTGGTTGGTAGAGGTTCTATATGATCCTTAAAAAGAACAGGAGTACTTGTGGCACCTTAGAGACTAACAAATTTATTAGAGCATAAGCTTTCATGGACTACAGCCCACTGCTTCGGATGCACTTCCACTTCTTAGTCTCTAAGGTGCCACAAGTACTCCTGTTCTTTTTGCGGATACAGACTAACACGGCTGCTACTCTGAAACCTGTCATTATATGATCCTTGTTTCTCAACAGGAAAGATTTTGAATTTTGTGTTTAACAAAAGTTTTGTATTTGGTGCTTAGCAGCAAGAGACTTACTTGGTAGCTTCTTGCACATTTATTTGTATGCTTTAGGCTATTTTGATTTCAGAAGAAAATTACACTTGCAAACAAAGTAACTGGAAATCTGTAAATAAAAGGCAATTTCCCCTTAAGAAAAAGCTGAAGTAATTTGGGTACTTGGGAGAATCATTGTTTAGCAATTCCTGCTATGGGTGCTTGGAATTCAATTCTATTGTCCCTTATCTGAATTGCTTTGAAAAAGGTCACATGAGGAGAAAAGGAAGTTTTGACTTTCACAAGCCAGTTATTGCTAAGGAAACCACTTCCTTGGTATTCACAGATTCAGCATGTCTCCATTTTTGGCTCTCGGACAAACTACATTGTGCTACTGCATCAAGTAACAAACAAGGGGGGGGGGGAATATTGTTAAAAAAACCCTCAGCCTATTTTTAAAGCAAAAATACAGTCTTCCCATGTTTCACCTGACATGTTTTCCATACTCCATTTAAGTAGGAATGACTGGCCTTCTTTAGCCTCAACTGGATGTCTAGAATGCACAAAAATGATGATAATCTGTCACTAATCATTGGCAATGGTTCTGTGTAATCTTGGATACTGGGAGCCTCATTTTAAAATATGGATGCATCCAAATCTTCCTCCTTGTACTTAATTCAGCATTTAAATGCATAATTGCCTATTCCAGGTGTTCAAATGCCAATTTGAGTAGCCAAATGTGGAATTCAGTGACCTCATTAAGGCATTTACATTTTAAAATTGGGTCTAGAGGAACTGTCCCTTTCTCCAACTTCTAATTTGAACAAAGAAAGAGATGAGAATTACTGTGGTTTAGGACTAAATGTAGTCTTTGTAACCCAACTGTAGCAAAAGTTGCTTTGAAGAAATATGTTTGCTGCTCTCAAACTGACAAGAGCCTGTATCATAACTAGGCTTCTTTATTTCTATTTTTTTTAAAAAAGCCTGTAATATGCCTCAGCCTATAATTGGGTTTTATTATAAATATACAGTAATTACTAAAAAAGTATGAGGCACACACAAATAATGGAAATTGTGCAACTAAACCACTGTGCAACTCGTTGATAATTTAAGAGTTACTGTTTCCTTTGATGCATCAATTGCTACTTGTCTGAGCATTTTCAATAGAAGCAGCGTAATCTAGTTAACTGAATTTAGGACTATGGAAGCCAGGAACTCAGAATTCTAATTCTGAATCTGCCGCTGATGTCCTGTGGGGTCTCAGGCAAGTTATTTAATCTCCCTGCATCTGTTTCCCCATCTGTAAAATAGTGATGATAAAATTGAGCTACCTCACAGAGGCGTTGTAAAGATTAGTTAATGTAGATCATTTTGTGCACTTGGACTTGAGGTTTCAGATTTGTTGTTTAGTACTGAACACCCCTTGCACAGCTTTTTTGGAACAGCAGAGCTGTGGTTATTAACATCTTCTACAAGGCAGGACATCAGGAAGGAAGGAAATGGTGCATTGCTAGTTTGCTCTCATCTATGCAATCCCACCTCCTCCATATGTGCAACGTTTCCTGGCGGTACCCAAGATTGTGAGGCACCTTTCAACCACCTGCCCTTAGCAGGCGGAAGCCTTGTCTGTGCCTGCCGGGATGGGGATGGTCAACTCCCCAACTCCACCAGCCAGAGGCAAGACAGACATTGTTCGCTAGGCCTCGCAGACTGTCCCATCTCTCTATAACAGGGGTGGCCAACCTTAGCCTGAGAAGGAACCAGAATTTACCAATATAGTAATACATCAGCAGCTCCCCCACTTCTCTCAGTGCCTCCCACCCACCAGCAGCCCCACTAATCAGCACCTCCCCTTCCCTCCCCATCAGCTGTTTCATGGCACACAGAGGGCTCTGGGGGGAGGAGGGGGAGGAACGAGGGCTCTGCAGGCTCAGGGGAGGGGGCGGGAAGTGGTGGAGTGGGGGCAGGGTCAGTGGCAGAGCTAGGGGTTGAGCAGTGAGCACCCCCCGGCACATTTGAAAGTTGGCGCCTGCAGCTCCAGCCTTGGAGTCGGTGCCTATACAAGGAGCCACATATTAATTTCTGAAGAGCTGCATGTGGCTCCGGAGCCACAGGTTGGTCACCCCTGGTCTATAGGTTAGCGATTGGTAGCATTGAGCCCTTCAAGCGTCTCCCTGGAATGTCCAGCCCCATGTCCAGTGGACATCTGCAGTATTCACAGATTCATTGTTTCCAAAGTAACTGTACACCCAGCTTACCAGTTCCACCTCAGATCACCAATTGCTTCACACACAGCACTTAGATATGTTTACTGTGAAATCCAGTATGTTTATTTAACAAAGCATAGAGCTTCAAGTAGTAGCAAGAAGAAAATTGGAAACAAATGTTACATATAAAATAAAATCATAACATGCATTCTAGATCTTAGACTAAATTAACAAGCTACTCTCATGTCTAACAAAGTATTGCTCACCTGAAAACCTTGCAGTGCTTTACAGTCAGATTTGGCTGTGACTCTCCTTTCATGAGACAGACACACTGTCCTCTTGCCTCCCTTGTGTTTTCTTGCACCCCCAAGATATACCAGAACAATCCTTTGTCTTTATTCATAAACAGGACCCCTCCCCCCCCCCGACTGTTTGTTTAATCTTGTAGATATCTTTTCTTGTAGATTTCTTATTTGCCTGTGGCTCAGTATGCAAGCAGGCATACACTGTGAGTTATATAATACACAATGACCAGAGAGGGAGATAGGGGTCTGTTCCCTCCGACTGGAAAGGAACATTTCTGAGGTATGTCACTTCCTGGTGACCTGCCTTAAACCCAAGACCTTAAGAACATATTTTTTAGTATAGAGATATAACTCCTTAAATATTATCTGTATGTGCATTTTTCAATTACAACGACAACCAATTGGCTATCTATTAGTAGACACCCATATGCCACCCTTCTATGAACTGTTATGCAGATATCTATGCCAGGGGATCCCTGTAAAACCCTGTGCACCCTATGTGCTCTCTGCCAAGGGGTCCTTGGAGCACAGTATGGATGACACCTAATCCTCTCTTCCATGTGGGGAACTCTCTATGCTGGATCAGGGGGTTTCATACTCTCTTCCTTCCCAACTTATAGGAAAAATAGCTTGGTTTATGAGGATTTTTATTGTAATTATTCCAAAACTCTTGGTGTGTGCGCATATGCATGTTCTTCAGACATTCTGATCACTTCAGGAATGAGTCCCATAATCTGGGTTCAGTGCCTGTAAAAGCTCTGTCTCCTGCACCCAGCAGAGTCTCTTGGTGGTCAACAATGTAATGGTTCCAGTGTAACATAGCTGTTGTAGTAGGTCATGGCTGGAGGATTAGGTAGCTAGGGCCAATCCCATGAATGGCTTTGAACAGGACAGAGACCTTTAATTGATCTCTACATTCAGAGAGGTTGCACGGGGGTGATGTGTTCATGGTGATCTGTGTTGTGAAGCAGACAGGGTGTTATGTTGCTAAGCAGACATAACAGGACATGGCCATGTCTGGCACAGACACATTTTTAATGAGCTACATGCTACCATGCATTACATAGTTTAAGTTGTAGTAAAGCACTAGCAAAAAAGGGACAAAAGTATAGCGCTCACGAGCTAGCATGCAGCCTGATACATTAGACCATTTATAATGTTCTCAGCCGAAAAGTAACTACTCAGGGACTGCTAGAAACCCAGAAGCCCTGAAAACAGGGAGAATTTTGATTGGCAAAGGGCAGGAATATTACCCTGTGAAACTAGTGAAAAGTAACTCAAGGCCAGCACTAGCTCTAGCAAGCTAATTTACACAAGTGCTGGGTGTTTGCATGTCCCCGGTAGGCTGGTGGATGAGACTACTGAGTGCAGGGGGAGGGAAAATGAGATTCTCCTCCCCCTTACTTTGCATGTCTACACTGTTATGCACACTGTGAGGGCAGGACTCTGCCTGCTGTAAGGATATGTCTGTATTACACGCAAAGATGTGACTGGAGCAGGGGTGGACGTACCCACACTAGCTTGAGTTTAGCTAGCACAGGTAACAAAAGTAGCCTAGACATGGCAGGCTGGGCTTTAGCACAAGCGAAGCTCCCAGGTACAAGTCCACAAGGGAGCCCGGGAACATACTCAGTTTGCTAGCCTGTGTCACCACATCTAACTACTATTGTTATGCAGGCTATCTATATTAAAGTTTACACAGTAGACCTATCTGAGCTGTAGTCACACCTTCACTGGCAAGGTAGACATACCCTGAGCATGCCCTAATACATCACAATCTTGGTGCCAGGCTGATGGAGCCTGCCTCTTTGCTCATCCATATATATTTGATCCTGCTTTCTTTGTGAGGTCCACTGCCATCTATTTCCCTTCCCTTTTATGGATTTACTCATTTCCTAGTGTGTTAGCCACTCTTCTGGGTCTCTGTGACAATGCTTGTGATTACACAATTTGCTGTTTTCCACATATCTGTGGGTAGAGTGGGCTTAATTTAGCAGTCTTTTTTACAGCACACTTTCCTACCTACCTATCTTATATCTCACAGGGCATGGGGTAGACCAATTCTTCAGAAGAGCCTGACCTTGAGCATGCGGGCCAAGTCTGATTTTATTTCCATTGGTGTGACTATTAGACTTCAGTGGCAGTACTGTTGAGTTATCCTGGTGTAACCAAGATTTGAAATTTCACCGACAGCAAGTATTTACTATAGAAGAATATCAGGGGAGAAGTAAGCAAAATAGCCAGTGCCATTGAGCTTGTGCCAAGATTTATTTCAACGTCATTTGGAAATCACATCCGGGAGACTGAAATTCACACCCATAATCTCTTTTACTTCCCCCCCAAAGAAGAGTTAACTTATGAGTAACTAAAAAAATCAAACCCCCAACTCAACACGTTGGAAAAATTACTGATGGACAGAACAAAACACACTATCTCATTGGTCTTTTGCGCTGCTTTTTTGTTACCACCTATGATCTTTTATTTCTACATTGTTTATTTAGAATGGAACCTCTTTTGGGCAGGAAACCTGTGACTATGAAGACTCTTAATCATCAAAGACCAGATTGTGTCTACAGGCACAGCCCTGAACAAAGGATGGTGTACCTCTGGAAGTTAAGGGGGAGATGTGAGCAGACCATGCAGTTGTAGTCCAGACTCAATAAGCAGGCAGCCCTCTGCTGAGCCCACACTCCACATTGCCAGCAGCACTGCTGTCAGATGAATCGGCCTGCATCCCCACAAATGCTCCATGATTAGGGGGCAGGAAGAGTGGAGGTGTTGGCCTCTCTATCCCCAGAGCCCTCATTTGCTAGAGAGCTAACAGGAAGCTCTACTCCTGACTTCCTGCTGTCAGCCCCTTCCCATTAGAAGAGGGGACTGTTGCTTCAGAGAGGAGTGTAGCTCTGTTCTAGTGGAGATAGGTGATTAGTTATAGGACACCTGGTCAGATCCAGACCAATTGGCTGGCTTAAAGAAAGCCCCAGGGCCTGGGCTGTAGGGAGGTGCATGTGGTAGTGCTGCTGGTAGTTCAAGAAGCCACATAGGGTAGGTCTACACTGCATTGTAAACCCAGCTCTGCAGGACCCAGGCTTGTGGACTCAAGTGTTTCCAAGCCCATACTTGAGTGTCCATGCTGCATTGTAAACTTGGGCTTATCATTGCTGGACCTTGGTGTCCCAGCCTTCTTACGTGTCCATACTGCATTAGACAGACCTTCTGACTGAGGTCTGTGGTCTGAGCTGCATTTGCACTGTAAAATGACAGGGCTTTGACCTGAGTCACAATGAGATTAGACACTGACTCACCCCCTTCCCCAGCAGGGTCCTAGGACCCGGGTCCTGAGTGCTTGCTGCTCCAAGTCACACTGATTTGTAGGGGGGCTCAAACCAGAGCCAAAGCCTGGGGTTAACGCGCCGTGTCAACATACCCACACAAGCATGACATGTAAGCTAGGAGACCAGCCCAGGAAGCAGTCTGGGTGCCCAGTTACAACCAGCTTGGTGGGGCAATCCAGCTCTAATGGAGAAAGCCTGGATCAGCACACTGGCCACAAGGATGGATGCTGGGAGATGCAGCAGAGAGCGTGAGGAAGGGACTGGGGTTGGAAGGAAACTGGAAATGCTTGGCTACTAAAAATTGCCTAAGTTGAACCTAATTGCCTAAAGCTCCAGGATGAGGACTGGATGACAACTGTATTCATCAGCACAATGGAGCTTCCAACCACAAGTGTGAACCTTGTCTGTGTAGGAGAAAGAGCTTTCTCCAGGGTCAATCTTGAATAGTGTGGAGTTCGTTCCTCAGTCTAAGGACCATCCAAGCCTCACCCTCTTCCATTCCAAATGCAAGCTACACTTCTTCGACCTTGCCTTCTGTAATATAAACACACAGCATATTTTAAAAACCCTACAAAACACTTCACTGCACATACATTTCCTCCACTAGGAGAGGAATGAGGGAGAATGAATTACACATGACAGATATTCATTACATTGCAGGCATTTAAAATGACCTGTGTTCTCTGGAGATCCCTATACTGTTCTGAATACCATTGTATCTGACCACCTTCCAGTTGTGCATTAAGCAAGTTATTGCATTGTGTTTTAGGTGTACAATTGCAGTGAGAAGTTCACCATGTGTCAGCCATTTTCTGCTCCTTTTAATGACACTACGATTCTACCCATGCCACTATATTGGCCGATAATGGTATTAATCTGTATTTGTGGCTACATCTACACCACAAGCTACGGGTGTGATTCGATTACAAGCTCACCTGAAACCGATAGGAATGTACTCAGTTTAGCTAAGTGATGCCCTCCACTGGTTCTGTGGCTACACTGCTGTTTATACTCATGCAAGCTGAGAGGGCGATGAGCAGGGGAATCACACCGTTAGGCTAAGTCTACACTACGAGCTGAGTGTTGTGGTGATTCTGGTATAAATACCTACCTCTCCAGTGTAGAAGGGTTCTTCACCCCAAGGCCAAGGACTGGAAAGTTGGGAAAGCCTCTCTAAGCTGGCAGCTCTGATCAAAATGTAACCTTGGCATGTGATGTAGGGCTGAGTTGTTATTCCTCTCTACTCCCATGCATAGGCAACATGCCTAAGTCACAATCTAGCCCTAACTGCTCCACAAAATTGTTTAATTAAAAATCCTGACATGAAGTACAGTCGAGGTGGTGGTGGGGTATGGCTGAGTCTAGCAAAGCTCCTCCTACATCTGCAGAGCTCCATAGAGCTTCCACAGAAGGGCTTCTACAGGGTTAGACTCAGATTTTAAAATCAGAAGAGACCATCGTGATCCTCTAGTGATTGACCTCCTGCACATTGCAGGGCACAGAACCTCACCCATCCCCTTCTGTAATAGACCTCTGGCTGAGTTTCTGAAGCCTCCAAATTATGGTTTAAAGGTTTCAAGTTACAGAGAATTCATACTAATTTAAACTTGCAAGTGACCCTGTGCCCCATGCTGCCGAGGAAGTGAGGTGCATGCAGCAGGGCTGCTACTGTTTTCTTCCACAAGGGCAAAGGACAATCTGGCCCTATACTCACACTGTCACTAAGATTTTTGCCTTTATCCTATGGGTTTTTAAATGACATTCAAATGCACCAGGGCTCCTTTTCTGATTAAAAGTTAAAAATGTATATTCCTTATGTTCGTACAACAGTTTAACAGACTCCTTTGAAATTGCACAAGCAGCCAATAATGGCCAGGAATATTCCATACTCTCCTACAAGCAATGAGGTATATCAGTGCTCCAAGATTACAGTGTGTACATAAGAATATCTACTCTTTGCCTGTAATTGTCCACTCATAGATGCCACTCATCTGTAACTCCTATTGAGATGTGGGTTAAAGTGCCAAGGATACTAAATACTATTGGCAACCCTACCATTTTGTATAAGCCACTTCAGCATCATGGCTTGCTTACTGTAGATAGCATATAGATGTAGAGAATTTAAAAACAGCATATGATGTGTTATTTTTATTGTGGTTATTTCACAAGGGAACATGTAGTTTGCTACCATACTATTAGCTGATCTAATTTCACAAAAAGTACAGGTCATAGCAGTGGCTAAAGATGTAGTGGTTATTAAATTACACAGTAATAATACACAATAGGTGTGGCTAATAATAAACCTTTACACATTTTTCTATGAAAGAATCTTGCTAAAGGATTGTTTTCCTTCCCAAATACATAGTCAAACAGATTAACATGGTAAAATTATGTAGGAAAAAGGTAAAGATAAAACTGTGGTCTAAAGCCATTCACAAACTTAACCAAGTGCTTTAGACACAGTACAAATAAGCATGATTTTGTTAACAGAAACAACTGCATTTGTGGTGGCACAATCTGCTTTTATGACTTCACTGCTTCAGAGAACTACTTTCCAGCTAATCAGCATGAATTTCTCATCTATGTATTGATAAGGGTACCTATCACCTTCTTATCTAGGCAGTGAAAATTGCATGCTGTTATGTTTACTATTAATGAGGCTTGGTTTTCATCATTATCATATTACTGCAAAAATGTAATTGCCCCAGTTCAAACAACAAGTATAATGTTTTAGATTGTGGGTTTTAAAAACAAATGCCAGGTTTACCATGTGTGAATTAAGTAAATTAAAGCTTCTTATTGTTAGCTTTCCCCCAAACCAGGGAACTACAGTTCCTTTGCATCATTCTCTCTCTTTCCCCCTCCCCCAAAGCATCTGGGGACTGGTGCCTAATGAGTAGTCTTTTACCTTTATATTGTATTTAGAATCTCTGTTGGCAGTAGCCAACAGTTGTTACCTATATGATGGGTGTTCAAAGCTCAGTTTTTAGTGGTTAGGTCTTCACCTCATCATCAATGGAACTGGAAGTCTCCGAGATGGGGCATGGAGATGAACTACTCTCTTGTCCTGACACATGGCCTCTTTTAGCACAGCATTGAGGCATGCTAAGTAGGAGTCTGGGGAAACTTACACATGGCTACTGGCCTGTGATGGAATATATATCCCATCCTGTCTCTGAAAGGGTTAATGTGAGCCTGAGAGGCCACTCAACCCACCTGGTTGTACCTGAAAGGTAGGTTAGGCTTAATTAAAGATGAAGCCCAGATGGGGAAGGAACTGGGTGGTGATTATAAATGAAGGAAGTCTGGAGCAGAAAAATAAAATATTCTATGTAGAAGCTACTAAAACACATTCAGCGTCGAATGTGGAGAAGGAGGAAAATGCCAGTGAGGGAAGAGAGCTATTTGTACACCACCACGTTACACCAGGACAGAAAGATAATATAAGGGGGACAGATGAAGATGTACTACTTGTAGTCAATGAGAAATTTATAGCATTTATGACAGAAGTGAATAATTGTACTTTACAGACAGGGAAGAAGATTGAAAGGACAACAAAAGCAGTAGAAAAGTATTTACATATGGGCCATCTCTCAATAGACCACACTGATGCAATTTTAAATGAAGGTAGCAGTTTAAGCAATGTTTCTAATGGTTTTTTTGTTTGTTTTTTGTCTGGAACATAGTTTAACAACACATGGTCAGGTAATAAGGGGGGGGGGGGAGAAAACAAGAAACATGGTTAGTGAGAACTTATAATTTAGACTTCCAGGATATGATGTAATCCGAGATGACAGAGAAATAACTACAAATATAAAGACACTTCCTGCTCTACAGGAATGTCTTAGTTACATTGACATAGATCAGTGGTTCCCAAACTTTAACAGCCCGTGAACCCCTTTCACTAAATTATGAAATCTCATGAACCCCCTCCTAACAATGAATATTTCCAGGGATTTAAGTTTAAATTTCCTCAGTGTGATGGATGCGCTTGCTTTGCTCTGCATAGCTCTTGGAAGTCCAGAATCACTGGAGAAAGATAAAGTCTCAGATCTGGTTCGGCATCAAATCTGTTTCTGTATTTGGTTTTCAGATGTGCATACGAGGAAAACGCTTTCTTGCATAAGTATGTTGTTGGTATGTATGAAAATGGTAACAAAACTGCAGCAGCTCTTTCTGCCAGAAAGGGGTACTTGTTTCTTAAGCTCCAAAAGTTGATCAATGACAGATTTCTGAAACTCCTTTTCAGTTCGTAATCACGGGAGATCTCAATCTCTCTTTTTCCCCAGTGTTCAATATCTTTGTTGAGAAAGTGGTATCATCAAAAGGGTTGCAAATCCAGTCATTATCACCTGACACAGCTGGAAAGTATTCCCTGAAAGTTGTGCAAAGTCCTTTTAGGTGTGCAATTATATTGGTTTTAGTGCACTGATCCAACTGAAGTTTGTGTTCTGCCAGGAAGTCGTGAAAATTACTGAAACACTTAGTTTGATTGTTTTCCAAACAACTTTCCCAGAACTGCAACTTCTTTATCATGGATTCAACTTGCTCTTGCACATTGAAAACTGTTATATTGAGACCTTGAAGAGATAAATTTAGGTCATTAATTCTTGAGAAAATATCTGCTAAATAAGCAAGGCTCTGGAGCCAGACATTATTTTCCATACAGCTGGCAAGGTGGAAAGGGTGGCTGTTGAAAAAAAACTAGGATTTCCGTTGTAAGCTCAAACAAGCGCACAAGGATTTTGCCCTGTGAGAGCCATCTAACTTCAGTATGGGTCAACAGACAATTGTGTATACTACCCATTTCTTCACAAAGTACGTGAAATATTCTGGAATTTGTTGGCTATGATTTTATGAAATTCACCATTTTCACTGCATTGTTCAGCACTTCCTTCAGTCCCTCAGGCATGCGTTTTATTGCGAGGGCTTGTCTATGGATGCTGCAATGAGTCCAAGAGACTTTTGATGCAACCTTTCTTGTTCAAGCTACAAATCCAGTATACTTCCCCGTCATTGAAGTGGCCCCATCAGTGCAAATGCCTAGGCAACGACATCAATCTATTTCCTTTTCTTGCAAATATGCATTAGTCAGATTGAAGATATCTTCCTCCAGTTGTACGTTCTTCCAATGGTTGGCAAAACAACAAGTCTTCTTCAACCAGACCTTCATTCACATAACATACAAACAGTAGCAAAATAGCTAGATTAGCTACATCAGTTGCTTCATCCAACTGTATTGCATAATATGGACTATATTTCACTCTTTGTACAATTGTGATCTCTACATTATTTGACATGTCATTAATTCTTCGTGACAATGCATTATTGGATAAAGGTACCACGTTAATCCTTTTTGCAGCCTTTTCTCCAAGCATGCAATGAACTACTTCTTTTATACATGGACCAATCAAGCTCTCTGCTATAGTATGGGCTTCTGATGCTTTTGCTACTCGGTAGCTCACATGGTATGATGCTTCAAGTGCATTTTCATTTATCAGTACTTGCTTTGGATATAAAACTGGTAATGTCACTTTTCCTCAGCTAATTTTCGCTTGAAAAAAATCAACCGGCTTGTTGATGTGTGCAGGATGCCTAGTTTCTAAATGGCGCCGAAGTAGAGACAGTTTGAGGCTGTTGTTTGCTAGAACATCATCACAAATCACACACAGTGGTTGTGGACGTTCTTGATCACCAATGCATGTAAAGCCATATTTTATATAATCATAGTCATATTTTCTTTGTAAGTGACTTTCCAGGACCATCATAATCATTAAACTTAGATTTTCCACCGTGTGGACTTGAGGAAACACTAGCTGATTCTTGCGTCTTTACACTTTCCTTTTTCAGCCATTTATCCATTGAACTTGTGTACAAAAGTGCTAATAAAAACAACACAGAGAGACTGCTAACAACCAACAAACTAGAAAATGAGAAGATTCACTCAAGTCTCACTGAAGCAAACAGCACTCCAGAGAGAATGACAATTACTGAGGCACCTTAACACTGCTACATGGGCTACAACATGCTTCCGGCTGGTTTTGCTTGCAAACAGCTTTTCTTCCGCCACGAGGTCTGTCCCTAGGAGGGTGTCCTGCAAGGGACAAATTAGCTTGGACCACCTACCACGTACAGCGTGGCCCCTGCTCCCTATGCCCTCCATAACAACTTCCCATCTGACAAGGACAGGGATCTGAGCGGCCACATGCGTGCCTGGGGTCTCAGCTGCCACCCTGCCCACTACAGGGCTCAGGCTACTGGCCCCGTGCCAGGGTCTGGGCTGCCGGCTCCCCCGCTAACTGCCCAGACTCGGGCTGCCAGCCCCAACTGCCCAGCCCTGCTCTCCCTGGGGCTCGGGCTGCCAGCCCCGCCGGCGCGCTAGGGTTCATAGATTCTAGGACTTGAAGGGACCTCGAGAGGTCATTGAGTCCAGTCCCCTGCCCTCATGGCAGGACCAAATACTGTCTAGACCATCCCTGATAGACATTCATCTAACCTACTCTTAAATATCTCCAGAGGTGGAGATTCCACAACCTCCCTAGGCAATTTATTCCAGTGTTTAACCATCCTGACAGTTAGGAACTTTTTCCTAATGTCCAACCTAGACCTCCCTTGCTGCAGTTTAAGCCCATTGCTTCTTGTTCTATCCTCAGAGGCTAAGATGAACAAGTTTCCTCCCTCCTCCTTATGACATCCTTTTAGATACCTGAAAACTGCTATCATGTCCCCTCTCAGTCTTCTCTTTTCCAACTAAACAAACCCAATTCTTTCAGCCTTCCTTCATAGGTCATGTTCTCAAGACCTTTAATCATTCTTGTTGCTCTTCTCTGGACCCTCTCCAATTTCTTCACATCTTTCTTGAAATGTGGTGCCCAGAACTGGACACAATACTCCAGCTGAGACCTAACCAGTGCAGAGTAGAGCGGAAGAATGACTTCTCGTGTCTTGCTCACAACACACCTGTTAATGCATCCCAGAATCATGTTTGCTTTTTTTTGCAGCAGCATCACACTGATGACTCATATTTAGCTTGTGGTCCACTATAACCCCTAGATCCCTTTCTGCTGTACTCCTTCCTCGACAGTCTCCTCCCATTCTGTATGTGTGAAACTGATTTTTCCTTCCTAAGTGGAGCACTTTGCATTTGTCTTTGTTAAACTTCATCCTGTTTACCTCAGACCATTTCTCCAATTTGTCCAGATCATTTTGAATTATGACCCTGTCCTCCAAAGCAGCTGCAATCCCTCCCAGTTTGGCATCATCTGCAAACTTAATAAGCGTACTTTCTATGTCAATATCTAAGTCGTTGATGAAGATATTGAACAGAGCCGGTCCCAAAACAGACCCCTGCGGAACCCCACTTGTTATGCCTTTCCAGCAGGATTGGGAACCATTAACAACAACTCTGAGTACGGTTATCCAGCCAGTTATGCACCCACCTTATAGTAGCCCCATCTAAATTGTATTTGCCTAGTTTATTGATAAGAATATCATGCGAAACCGTATCAAATGCCTTACTAACGTCTAGGTATACCACATCCACAGCTTCTCCCTTATCCACAAGGCTTGTTATCCTATCAAAGAAAGCTATCAGATTGGTTTGACATGATTTGTTCTTTACAAATCCATGCTGGCTATTCCCTATCACCTTACCAGTGTTTGCAGATGATTTCCTTAATTACTTGCTCCATTATTTTCCCTGGCACAGAAGTTAAACTAACTGGTCTGTAGTTTCCTGGGTTGTTTTTATTTCCCTTTTTATGGATGGGCACTATATTTGCCCTTTTCCAGTCTTCTGGCATCTCTCCATGATTTTCCAAAGATAATAGCTAGAGGCTCAGATACCTCCTCTATTAGCTCCTTGAGTATTCTAGGATGTATTTCATCAGGCCCTGGTGACTTGCAGGCATCTAACTTTTCTAAGTGATTTTTAACTTGTTCTTTTTTTATTTTATCTGCTAAACCTACCCCCTTCCCATTAGCATTCATTATGTTAGGCATTCCTTCAGACTTCTCGGTGAAGACCGAAACAAAGAAGTCATTAAGCATCTCTGCCATTTCCAAGTTTCCTGTTACTGTTTCTCCCCCCTCACTGAGCAGTGGGCCTACCCTGTCCTTGGTCTTCCTCTTGCTTCTAATGTATTGATAAAAAGTCTTCTTGTTTCCCTTTATTCCCGTAGCTAGTTTAAGCTCATTTTGTGCCTTTGCCTTTCTAATCTTGCCCCTGCATTCCTGTGTTATTTGCCTATATTCATCCTTTGTAATCTGTCCTAGTTTCCATTTTTTATAGGACTCTTATTTTTTAGATCATGCAAGATCTCGTGATTAAGCTAAGGTGGTCTTTTGCCACATTTTCTATCTTTCCTACCCAGTGAAATAGCTTGCTTTTGGGCCCTTAATAGTGTCCCTTTGAAAAACTGCCAACTCTCCTCAGTCTTGATTCCCATGGGACCTTACCTATCAGCTCTCTGAGCTTACCAAAATCTGCCTTCTGAAATCCATTGTCTCTATTTTGCTGTACTCCCTTCTATCCTTCCTTAGAATTGCAAGCTCTATGATTTCATCATCACTTTCACCCAAGCTGCCTTCTACTTTCAAATTCTCAACGAGTTCCTCCCTATTTGTTAAAATCAAGTCTAGAACAGCTTCCCCTCAGTAGCTTTTTTGGGCTGCCGGCTCCCCCACTGATGGGGGCAGTGCTTGGGCTGCCAGCCCAAAACTGCCCAACCCCGCTAGCCCGAGCCCCAGGGAGATCTGCCCTGCAACCGGGTCCCACCTGCTGCCTCCAATGCCCGGGGTTCTCTGGCCGCCATTAGAGAAATTTTTCTGGCGAACCCCAGTTTGGGAACCACTGACAGATGTACAGAACATAAAAGTTTTGAGTACAATGCTGTTGAGATTCCTCTACAGGATAGCACTCCCTTACACAAATCAATAAGGTTTATAACCCATCTAAAAAAAAAAGCAACAACTAGACAATCTAGAATTGGAAGGAGTTAGTTAAGGGTATCAAAGGCCTGGATGTTATTTGTGGAGATTTTAATAGCCATAATGAATTGTGCGGAAGCAGGAAAACTGATTATAGCGACAAATGCCTGGAACAGTTCTTTGAACTGCACAACCCAGTATTGAGCAATACCAGAGCACCTACTAGGTTTAATTCTGTGAATAGAACCTTTTAATGTTTAGATCTGAGAATAGCAAAATGCAATATAGAATGTAAATGCAGCTGGGAAATCTATAGCGAGGCCACGGTAATGTTGAAAACACTTAAGAAATTCCTACCTAGAGCCTTAGAAAGGCAAACTGGGGACTCTAACAGTAAGTATGCTGAATATCTAATATCCAATTGTATCAGTGATAATCTAGAGGAATTTCATGATAATACAATAAAGGGAGTTATAACAGCAGCCCACCTAGCTATATGTAAAACATCAAACTGCCACAAACTCAGAAATCCAGTTCCCTAGTAGAATGAAGATTGTCTAGCAGCAATTAAAGAAGTATATACAAACAAGCAAACAAATATATAGACAAGCAAACAATACAATGAATAGCAAGGACTTAATGAACTATAAAAGATGTAAAGCAATGGCGGAAAGAATGATTAAAAATGCGAAGAGAGTTGGCAAGAGTATTGTGAGAAAATGAACAAAGATTCCAAAGTTTCGGAGACATAAACAAGTTAAAAAAAATCAGAGGGGGTAGCCGTGTTAGTCTGTATCCACAAAAACAACGAGGAGTCCGGTGGCACCTGAAAGACTAACAGATTTATTTGGGCATAAGCTTTTGTGGCAAACTATACAAAGACATGATGCATATAGCTCTCTCACATCCGGTGTGGGCAACATTATGAAAAGACTGATAAATGGGAGATTAGTAGCATACTTGGAAAAAATGAAATTATAAACTGTGTACAAAGTGGTTTCAGGAATGGAAGATGCATAGTTGATCATATTGTAAGATTAGAAACAAATACAAAACAGATTTTGATAGCTGTCTTTTTGGACACTGAAAAACATATGACATGCTACAGAAGGAAGCTTTATGTATAAAGTAGCCACAGTTGGAGAAAGAGGAAGAATGTTTTGGTGGATAAGAGACTGCTTAAGTGGTAGAACCATACAAGTCAGGTGGGGGCAGGTTTGTCGAATATTTATAAATGTACTAATTGCATTTCAGAGGGGAGTGTTATCAGGCCAACCCTGTTTAACATTATTATTATTATTAATGATCTCCCAGAGAGTATACAGGAGGGAATAGATATTAGTCTATTTGCAGATTACTGTGATATATGGGCCAAATATAGAAGACTTAAGATAGCTGTGGAGAGAACCAATGAGGCACTTGGGAATTTCAGAATGGGGAGATACTTGAGGATTTAGGTTCTCACTTGCCCAAACAACGGGAATGATCTTCACCAAAAAGTAAGACTGGGGAAGAACAGAACCTCTCTATATACAGAAGAAAAAAAAATCACTTCAAAATTTTAACATTCTTAGGAGTTATGTTCAATAAACTAACTTGGAAGGGTTATAGATAAAAATCAGAATTAACTGTAAAGATAGGATGAATTTGCTTAAAAGTATTGCTGGGAACAACTAGGGTACAGATAAGAACAAACTGTTGATGCTGTAAAGGGCATTAATAACACTAGTTATAGATTATGAATACCAAGACTTTAATTCAACTTCTAAAATCAACACTAAAAAGAAAAAAATTTCATCAGAGCTGATCCAAGCCCAAGCTCTGTGACTCACATGTTGTGCGAGTATTACGACTTTGGACTCTCATGTGTGCTGCAGGTAGCAACCTGAGAAATGCCTAGAAATTTAAGGTAGAAATTGTTAGATTTAATCTTTTGAGCTAAGGTTAATGGAAATAGCAAAGATAAGAGTACTAAACAAATATATGAGGTGACAAAGTTCCTCGTCTATCTTGGTGGGTCCTGTGCTTATTGGCGGATTTTCCTGCCTCAGAGATTCACCATGTGGGTTGGGGAACAGCCCAGAGATCTTCCCCTCTGGAAGAACCCACAGTCCAGGTCAATTGGGAGGTTGGGGGGGGGGCACCCTCTACTCCGGGTTCCAGCCCAGGGCCCTGTGGACTGCAGCTGTCTATAGTGCCTCCTGTAACTGCTGCATGACAGCTACAATTCCCTGGGCTACTTCCCCATGGCCTCCTCCAAACACCGTCCTTATTCTCACCACAGGACCTTCCTCCTGGTGTCTGATAACGCTTGTGCTCCTCAGTCCTCCAGCAGCGCACCCTCTCGCTCTCAGCTCCTTGCGCCTCTTGCTCCCAGCTCCTCACACTCCCACCCACAAACTGAAGTGAGCTCCTTTTAAAACCCAGGTGCCCTGATTAGCCTGCCTTAATTGATTCTAGCAGCTTCTTCTTAATTGGTTCCAGGTGTCCTAATTAGCCTGCCTACCTTAACTGGTTCTAGCAGGTTCCTGATTACTCTAGTGCAGCCCCTGCTCTGGTCACTTAGGGAACAGAAAACTACTCATCCAGTGACCAGTATATTTGCCCTCTACCAGACTCCTGTACCCCACTGGTCTGGGTCTGTCACAGTAGACACAAACTCCCACCTGTGAACAGGGTCAAAAGGTGGGTTAAAAGGAAGGTCTGGAAGAAATTAAAACCCTTAGTCATGGGAAATCAAACTATAGCAGGATGGTTTTCTCCCCAGTTGTGGATTTGAAATTATATGATACAAAGGTAAGAGCAGAACCATCAAATAAAACAGCTATAATTTAAGAGTTTATACATGGCAAATGGGGTCATCATTGCCAAACCTATACTGACTGCTCTAGAGATAAGAATACAGTTTGGGAAGGGCCTTTTGTATCCCTGAATCTGAAATAAAGAGACCTATGAGACTATCCAATTTTGTGGCCATTATGACAGGTATATCAAGTATAAGGGTGATTAGAAAGGAAACCTCGGAAAGCAGGACTGGTTCAATCAATTATTCTTAACTAAAGAGAGTACAATTGGGTATACCTATCATAATAGTGTGGATTGCAGTGCTTGCTGGGATACTGGGCAACAAAATGGCAGATAAAGCAGTGAAAAATGCCTTAAAATGAGGAGATTGTCATAAAGAGCCCTCTGAGTATACAGGACTTCAAAAGTTTGGTTAAGAGAGAACTTCAGAGGGAATGTCAAGAATTATGGACCAAAGAGGAAAAAAAAGGACAAAGGTCCTATGAAATATGTCCTAAACTTGAGGATAATGGTATACTTAATAGCTATGATAGAAGAAGTGAAGTAACTATACATTTAGAGGGCTAACAAGTCACTGTGATCTGAATGGTAATTTATATTTACTGAACAAGCACAAAAATAGGTTATGGACACCTGCAAAGTCCAAGAAACAGTTAAGCATCTGCTGTGGCAATGCAGGGACAGTTACATAGAAAAATTCTTTATGAAGAACTGAGATGCACCCAAGGTGAACAAATATATTCTTAGTACTGGGAAAGTGGGGCAGTATTAAAAAAGAATTTATTTGATTTTTTAAGGATACAGGACTGGGTGAGAGGATATAGATTTTGCTTATGCAAAAACTGCTGTAAGTGGCAGTCATAGCCTCATAGACTGAGGCTGCTGCACCATAAAACAGGAAGCAGATAGAAAAAAGAAAGAAGGTGGTTTCGGGGAGAGAGAAAAGAATTTTGCATTCACTCCTCAGGTATAAGAGAGTAGCAAGACCCTGAGGGTCGAGGAGGAAGTCTAGGAAGAAGGTTGGCCCTGGAACCCTCTTATGGGTAGAGAAGTTTAGCAAGAGGCCAGGTGAGAGACAGTGCAGCCACTAGGACTGAACAAGCTTCAGTGTGGTGAGCTCTGATAAAAGGGCAGGATCTGGACTTCCAGTAAGAGAGCTCTGGCAGGTGGTTAACTGAGGGACTGTGTAAGGGAAACTTAGGAGGGATGAAAAGTGAAGACGGGTTAAATTGTACACTTGGTATGAGATTTACTGGCGGATTCCAGGGGGAAGATCTGGCCCTGAAAGGAGGGTGAATTTAGAGAGGTTGTGAGAGAGACCTGCTGGCAGACTTGGTAGGAAGAAGTCCAGAGAGGCAGCAGTAAAGAGTCTGACATGGTAGACTTTGGCTGCTGGTTGTAGGGTCCTTGAACTGGAACCTAGTGTAGTGGGAGGACCTGGGTTCCCCTGCTAGCCACCAGGGAAGATGGCATGAAGCCCCTGATATAGGTGGAAAAGGACTTTTGACAGCCCTGAGATAAGCAGCTCTAAGGAGCACAGTAGGCCAGAATCGGGGCTGAAGACCTTTTGTAAGGACATTGGATTATCTGTTGGACTTCACTACCGTAAAAGGGGTGGGATCTGGCTGGAGAGGCTGAGTCACAAGAAGAGGCAGATCACTACAGGACTTGAGCAACTGTCGGCAGAGGGTGCTAGAAGAGAGCCAGCCCAGACATGAGGGGATGCCCTTGTACATGCCTATACGCTATCTGGTTTCTGAAAAGAGGACACCAGCCCTGGTGCTTTCTAGAGACATTTAATTGATCACTATATCCACATCCATCATCTTTAAGCCCAGTGCTTCTGGGTTTCAGTTTGCTTGTAAAATGTGGTGAATTCTGGGACTATTTAATAGAAGGTAAATCTTTTCAGAAAGATAACATCAATTTTCACTGCTCCCCATGAAGACTGAGATCTTTGTCCTGCTGTACTGTCCACTTTTCTTCATCCCCAGAATTACTTGGACTCAATAACAGAGCTCGTATGTATCTCCCCTGTGTAAATGCCATACTGCAATTGGTCATCCTTCACTGTAGCCCAAGACATCTGCTTGGTGGAGAACCTTGCTGCCCAGCCCCCTGAATTGCTGACAACTATGACACCTCCTAATCCAGCCACTCTTGTTTTCATATAATTCAATGCAGTGTCAGCAGCGTCCACCGGTGACATTCCTGAAAACAAGAACACAGAAGAGTGATGCTCATGTAGTATCTGCTTCTGGTCCCATTGAAGTCAATGACAAAGTACTCTTCAGACTTCACTCTGTGCAGAACCAGGCCCTCTATATTTCTTTTACTGAATGCCCAAGAAGTTACAAGTGCAATGGCTGGAAAATGCTTTGTTTATGGGAGGAATGTGAACAACTGCAAATAGCTTCTATGCTGTAGTAATACTGCAGAGACAGGGTTTATGTAGCTTCCCATTATTCTGAGGTTTTAGTCTTTTTTGATCTAGCATATCTGGTGAACTTTGTAGTTCAGTGACACATAATGGAACATTTTTGAAGGGTGGTGGTGGTCACTGTTGGCAATCTGCAAATGTGCCACTAGCAGCGGCCTGCCAGGGAATTTCTGTCTAATACACTTATGACGAACACTCACAATAATTCACAGAGTGAGAGTTTAAGGCCAGGAGGGACCATCAGATCATCTAGTCTGACCTCCTATATATGACAGGCCACCAACCATCCCAGCACCCACTCAAAACCCAACAACCGAAAGTAGACTAAAGTATCACAGCCCTTAGGAGATTAGACTATTACAAGCCACAGGCGGAGAACAGGAGGGATTGAAGTGCACCATGCCTGAGGCCCCCCACAATGGCAGGGAAATGATTGAGATATACCCAGATAATCCTGGCAAGTGACCCACACCAACAGGCTGCAGAGGAAGGCAAAAAAACCCAAACCCCAAGGTCACTGCCTATTTGACTTGGGTGAAAATTCCTTCTCAACCCCATATATGGCGATCAGTTAGACCCTGAGCGTGTGAGGAAGAACCAGCCAGCCAGCCAAGACCCTAAGAGGGAATGCATGGAGAATTGAACTGAAACGTCACTGTGGGAACCCCTACAAAAAGTAAGACCAGTGAACCCTGAGGAGCTAAGAGTGTGAATTCTGTTTGTGATAAATTTTGGTAATGTGGACGCTGATGCTACTGTGGGTGCAGCCACTGTTGGTCAGGATCTGCTATCAGCCTTCATATTGTTACCAAACTATGCACTGATGACACCAACAGCCAAGATCCTTTACCATACTCAATCCCTTCTAATGAGAGCACTTTATAAACAAATTGAAGAACACTTTGTCCTACGCAGAAGTCTGTTAATAGTTATGTCCTTGTTCACAAGCTGTAACCCTTCATTTGTCTCCAGAAATGCCGTAGTGCTTGGTCTTAATACTGTGAACTAAAGCAGCTGTAATGTTAAATTGTGTGTGTGTGTGTGTGTGTGTGTGTGTGTGTGTGTGTGTGTGTGTGTGTGTGTGTGTAACTACTGACTATATGCATTAGCCCTCCTTCAAACTTTCTGTGCAAAAAAAAAAAAAAAACATAATAGAAACTATTCACAATCTTTGCCACTGCAAGTTGGGAATCCATTCTCTAACCTTGTGGTAAAATCCTGACTACTGAAGTCAATGGGAGTTTTGCCACTGACTTCAAAAGGATCAGGATTTCACCCCATGACTTTTCACCAAGGCAAAAGCTGCCACCATAAGGCAGAAATTCCAATAGCTGTTAAAGATTTTTTCCAAACAAGTCACAGATTATACATGACAAGAAGAACTTACGTGAACTTGCAATACTTGGCACCCAGTAAAATGGAGGAAACTAATTAAACACACTGCTCAAAACATTCCTTCAAATATTGAGGAAACAGAAATAAGACTCTCCCCAAATGAAAGATGTTAAGGGAGAGCCAGCCATTCTTAACACTTCATGGATGCATTATATGCAACACTGGTATTCTAGAACACTTGTTTCCTATTTTTAGTAGTCTAAATCCTATTTTCAAAAATAAATTAAGCATTTAGGAGCCTATATCACACTGACTTTCAATGACATATAGGCTCTTAAGTCACTTAGATACTTTTGAAATTTTTTCCCTAAGTGTGCGCACAGGCTTATTCTACGGTTCTTAAATATTCTGCTTCTGTTGGCAGCTCAAGTGCTCAAAGTAGAAATAACGATAGGAGTGAGTTTTGGCCCTTTCTTGAAATGCTGAGGAATTGCTCATTTGCTGGGGTCTTTGCCTGGAAGCTGGGTTGTTCCTCAGCATTTCAGGGAAGGCTGAATAGCGGCAAGCTAACAATGAAAGGATTTCTACACACTAAGAAATTTAGAAATATTTCAAAAGGGTTTTAGTGTGATTCTCTTCTCAGGCTAATGTAAATCAGGTGCAACTCCACTGAAAAAATTGAGTTACTCCAATGTAAAACCAGGGCATGTGAGAAAAGAACCTGGCTCAATTCTTTCTGGTAAATTTAAGATTGGGAGGCCATTTATGAAAGGAATGAACTCCAGTGAAACAGGACAGTGAGGTGGGGCTGTGACATGTCAGATCTTTGGGGAATAATCTGTATGGAGTATTATATTTTATACTGATATTTTCTCTTGGCTCTGCTAAGAATGAACCATGAATAGCATATGTTGGGACCACAAAACATGTAGCAGTTACAGAAATCTTCTCAGCTGCTACTTGCCTTCTTGTTTCACATTTCTCTTATGAATAGGAATGTCAATGAAAAATGGTTTACTGTAATTCATATTCCAGTAAGAGTATCAAAAGTTATTGCTCATTAATACTTGCAAACCATAGCTTTCTAAAATTAGCAGTGATGTCTACATTAATGGTTCTGTAACTGTGTGCAGTACAAGTATGTTGTCTGACTGTTTACAGGCTGTAATATAATCAAGGGTTTGGATGACATCCTAACTGATGAAGGTAAAGCTTTAAAGAGTCATCCACAGTTAGATTGTGTTACAGTCAGATGAGACACTCCATGCCAGCTGTTGACCAGGTGCATATGTGGTATACTTGACACACAGTTTAGTAGACTTTCCAAAACAAAACTAAAATGCAGTCATATGAATTCCTTTTTGAATAGAGAGAAAAAGGTTATAAAATTTCTATTGCTACAAGCAATTCAGTCCTATGAATTGTTAGAACTTGTGGAGTCTCTAAACTTCTTGTGTTATGGAAGCTTTGCACTTTCCTTTATTTGTACTCTTTGTTTTTACTAATACTTGCTTGCATTTGCATTTTTCCAATTCTCTGCTCATGAAATTACTTAAAATTGTAAAAAAAAGCTTCAGTTAAACATAAAATAATTTATATGAATAATGATATATTATGATGCTGTATCTAAAACATAATGGAACAAAACCATCCACACTACTTGATATTCAAAGAACACAGTTGGAATTTATTTGGTTTGCACTTTTAGTCCTGCTATTTTGTGTGTGCTTTGAGATAATCCAACCAAAAATGGCCAGGAAACCAGTTTTTTTGGGGGGGGGTGGGAGCAGGAACTGTATTGCTAAGAGTATAATTTACATAAACCAGTTAGTTCCAGTATTACTTTCCTTCATCTTACTGGAAAGTTTAGCTTGTACCTTGTTCCATGTGATAGAGAATAAGTCGGGCTAGGACCACTTTCATCATACTTTCTCCATGTCCTGTGGTAGAGATGGCACCAACATGGTTATCAGCATAGCCTCCACTTCCTGCTCAAAGAAAAAGTATGATACTAAAGCTTTAGGGCAAAAGAGATTTACAAGCAATGCATGATTTCAAATCACAGGCCAATTTCTAAAGTTCTGGAGGTCCTGTTGCTTCTAGGAACAAAGACCTGAAAGTTCATAGGTGACATCTTTGTTTCCGATTTCTTCCTCAAAGTTTCAACAACAGTGTGAGAAGTCAGTCACAGCTAGAAGAGGTTGGTTGCCGAGTTATAGGGTTGGAAAGATAATGGCATAATGGGGGAAGGAGGAATAATGGCGAATCTGATGTTGGAATAGGAAGGAGTGAGCATTAATAGTAGCCAGATCAATAGCAGGTAGATGGAGGAGAGGCATGCAGGAAAGACAAAGGTGGAAAGGCAGGCAGGGTGATGGTGGGGAAAATAGGAAGCAGGAAGTGGAGGATGTGAGGCAGCTAGATCTGCACGGATGACTGACTGGTTAGGGAGGTGCACTGCAGGAATGTGCTGACCAATGGGCAGCAGAGAGGTGGTAAGAGCTCGCCAGGTAGCAGCACTAAGATTCCACTGTGACAGAGCATGGGAGAAAAGCCCAAACAGAAGAGCTGCTTCCAAGTTAGCTTTGTAAATTCAAAAGGCTGCACTGACCCAGAAGTGCAGCAAACCTGCTGATATCAGAGGACCTCCAGGTGACATCATTTAAGCAACAGGTGTTTGTGCCTCTCCGTGGGTCACTAGAATCAGTACCAAAGTTAGGGTCCTACAGCCACCTGATATCCCAAATCTCAGCTAAAACAACCACTCACTGAACAGTTTGGTTTTTTTTAAAGTCAATCTAGTGCTCACGAATGGTGCAATTAATAGTTACAATGTCAGGAGCCATGGAAAACAAAGTCAAATTATCGTTTGCTTATACTTTTAAAATTCTTTGAATTAAAAAAAAAAGTAGAAAATCTTGCATTCAGAAGAGAGATGGTTTCAAGCATGCTCCTTTTTATGAATGTTGTGCCTCCCCCGAAAAATGAACCTTAAAAAAGCCACACACCGATGATGCTCTTGGAGAGAAAAAAGTCCTGGCAGATAATATTTTTGAACGGGAAACTCCTGTAGGCCCCTTGAGGGTCACACAGTTGGTGCTTTATTCCTGCAGACCACAGGGGAGACACAGGAGAATGACTCCATGTGGGTAAGTACATCACCCTTGCCAAGCATTAGGAGACTGGTTAGGGGCCTTAAGATGTTGTTCAGGGGTCAACCAAAATCTCTCCCCCTCCTGCAATCCTATTTTGGCTAACATCTGCCAAGCCTAATAAGGCTCTTTGTGAGTGCAGGTGTGTTTTGAGGGATCCCACTGAGACAATTAAGGCAGATCAACCCCCAGATAGTGTCCAAAGACTTGTGGCTGGTGGGCCGTGATGCACCTCCTACGTAGCACAGAGTAATGAACCTGAGGTCCTCAGGAGAAGCAGAATGCTCTCAGGCTGCTGACCCCCCTTCCCATCATCACCACTACTTCATTCCATGCCCCCTTATCCACTGGCTCCCTTCCCTACCATTCTCTACGCTGGTCATCTCCATTGCATCTGCTGAGGCAGTTATTTGCCATGGGCTTTTGGAGGTGCATAGGATAGGATTACTACAGTTAGTATGGCGTTTAGGATGGGGAGCAGCAGAGAGTGAAAGGTTTTCCTCCTTCCCACCCAAAAAGGGATACTCAAGTTCCCTCCCTTGATTAAATCTGGACCTCCCAGAAGATCCAATATGCACTGAAAATGGTGCCATATTCTATTCTACAACAAGTTTGGAACATGTTTTACTAAAAATATTGTTTTTCCAGTTTCTGGTTCCATGGGAGAACTATGTAGCAATCACCAAATACAAGCCTGTCCCGTTAGAGGAATTCACTGGAGAATGGATTAAGAGTCCCTTTATCTACAGATGAGAGAACACTTATAACATTTCCTCTATTCTGCTCCCAACCATCATGCTTTCCATGGCTCTTTATGAACAGGAACTTATTGAGAGAGTCAAAGCTTTAAATAAGAGTGACTTAAGTTGCCAGTCATGTTAGAGACTTCTAGTCAAATTCTCATTGCTCTAATGAAACTCCAATGACTGCAATTGGAGTTGCACCTGATATACAATGGTATAAATGGGAGAAGAATCTGGTGCATTTGGTTAATTTTTCACATTAGTTTTTACCCTTTTCTTTGGGAGACACCTGGATTAAACACCATCTGAGCAACTAATAGAGCCTTAGAGGGGAACAGGTTGCAATTTTGTCCGTGTTGCAAGGGAACATAGCAGATGAGTTCTTGGTTTTTGCATAAGAGTATCACAGTATAAGGGATATGATAGGGAAACCCCAGACCATACTGTTAACAGAAAAAGGGGGAATGTCTCCTATTTCTGTTTGTTCAGACCTACCAGAAAGCTGGACAGTAAGTACAAAACATCTACCCCACCTGCAGCCTTCTGGTTGCATGGAAGGAGCAGTCGCTAAAAGGATAAACTGACTCATTTTAGTATGCTTTAATTTAAGCCTCAATTCTAGATCAGTTAGTGTCAATATTTCATTTCAATCACAGAAAATGTGAGTGTTAACTGATTCATTTACCCGTACCTATGCATGCTGAATCACCGACTCGGCCAACCAGTTTATTAGTGAGTCCCCCAGTGGATGTTGCACAAGCTACGTTTCCTTCATTGTCTATAGCAACAGCACCAACTGTTCCAGGGTCTCTGCCAAGAATAATTTTCACAGAATTAGGCAGGGTTAAGAATACTTGCCAAAGCATGTTGTGTCCATTCTGCAGGTAGCTTTTACAAATGTGAGATTACAACAGAAGTCTACAACTGAATGTCATTAACTTTAATCTAGTCTCATGTCAGAATCACTTCATTTTCATATAATTGTGTTGTTTTTTTAATGTAGGGAGTTTCATTATGAAATCCACTATCCATTTCAGATAACAAGCAATATGTAACAATTCTGACACAGTATCAACCTTATAATTAGTAGCACAGATGTCAAATTCTTGGCCTGTTTGATCTATTTATCTGATCTTCCCATGATAAATTTATATGCTACAGTATGAAAGCTTTCATTTGGAAAGAATATAAAAATTCCTAGCCCTCCTGACTGTGAAGATAATTTTTCAAATGGGACACACTGAAGTTCTGAATTAGCCTGAAACAGAAACTCAGAAGTGGGAACTGCCTCCACTGTTTCAATTGGAGGAGAGCTCTAAAGCCTAGTGATGATACATGCAAAAAGAGAAATGAATAAAGAAATAGTAGTGGTCCTAAAAATGCCATGCATCACTCTACCACATAGATTGGTCAGCCCATGCCGCTTCCTACAGCTCCCATTGGCCAGGAACGGCGAACCGCAGCCACTGGGAGCTGCGGGCGGCTGTGCCTGAAGATGGTCAGCATAAACAAACTGTCTCACGGCCTGCCAGCGGATTACCCTGATAGGCTGCGTGCAGCCTGTGGGCCGCAGGTTGCTCACCACTGCTCTAAAGCCTAAAATGTCGGAATTAGTGTGAAGTGATAGAAACAGCTACAAGCAGGGCTGAGAACTCTTTATTCAGAATATCACCATGTTGAATCATCACTGAGTTTTACAGTCTGTTGGTATCCTGTTTTTATGTTCTCAGCCCTTTAGACTTTACAAATTACACCCAGGTGGTGTACCGCCTACAGAAATACATGTATCTATGCTATGCCAAGAGTCCTAGACCACTGTGATATTGGAGGTAACTCAACCATTTAACCACCCTTACACTTCAGCTAATTTACATGCAACAGTTGCATTGGTTGTATGAGGGAGATGGCAGAGATGGCAGATTTCTTGGCCCAGCTGCCACAGTCTTTCCAAACCACCCACCCAACACAACCAGCACACATAATCCTAAATACACACACAGCCCCTTAGTGCAGTGCACATCCCTCACTTGCCACCCCACAAATCAACGCAAGGCCGGCTTTAGGAAGTGCGGGGCCCAATTCGAACATTTTCGGCGGGGCCCCGGCAGGGATGACTAAAAAAAAAACAAAAACCCTTTCATTTCTTCCATGTATTATTTACTTTCCATAACTATATAAATAATAAAATTATATATTATGTACATTGCGTCATATATGCTGTTGATCGGTTATTAATGAGCTCCGTTTCACATGTGTGGGTCCCTGCCACTCTCTAGGGGTGTGCTAGGGTGACCAGATGTTCCGATTTTATAGGGACAGTCCCAATTTTTGGGTCTTTTTCTTATATAGGATCCTATTACCCCCCACCCCCGTCCCAATTTTTCACACTTGCTGTCTGGTCACCCTATTGTGCACATGTGTGGGTCCCAGCTGCTCCCTGCCCCCCTCATAGAAGCAGGTGTGCAGGGTTACTGCCCTGGGAACTGCAGGGCACCACTGGACATGGGGCTGGCTGAAGGCAGGGCAGGGGCTGACTGGAGGTAGGGTCTGGCTCCAGGCAGGGCAAGGGGCTGGCTGGAGACAGGGGTGTGTGAGGCGGGCTGGCTTCAAGCAGGGCCGCAGGGGGGTGCGGCATGGGTTGGCAGGGCTGGAGACAGAGGAGTGCGGGACTGGCTGGCTTCAGGCAGGGGGGTGTGGCAGTGGTTCGCTGGAGACAGGGCAGGGGGTGCAGCAGGACTGGCTGCAGGCAGGGAAGGGGTGCAGGGCTGGTGTGGGTAGGGGTTGTATGGGGCTGGCTGGCTTTGGGCAGGGCTGCAGCGGGGTGCGGGAGGGGTTGTCTGGAGACAGGGCAGAGGGTGCAGCAGGGGTTGGCTGTGGGCAGGGCAGGGGGCGGGGCTGGTACGGGCAGGACAGGGGGTGCAGGGCTGGTGCGGGCAGGGGGGGGGCTGGAGGCGGGTAGGGGGTGCAGGGCTGGCTGGAGACAGGGGCTGGCTGTGAGCAGGGCAGGGGGTGCGGGCAGGGGGTGCAGCAGAGGCAGCTGGAGCCCCAGCCCTTTTAATTGCCCCCGAGCCCCCAGCTATCCCAGGGCTCTGGGGGGCTATTTAAAGGGCCCGGGGCTCCCCTGCTTCTACCGCCCCAGCCCTTTAAATAGCCGCCGGAGCCCAGGGGAAGCGGTGGGGCTCCGGCGGCTATTTAAAGGGCCAGGGCGGTAGAAGCAATGGGAGCCCCAGACTTTTTAAATAGCCCCCAGAGCCCCGCAGCCCTACCCCAGGGCTCCAGAAGTGGGGCCCTGGTGGCAATTTAAAGGGCCTGGGCCTTTAAATTGCCCCCTGGGGAAGCTGGGCCATCCCGGTACGGCGCACTGCTCTTGCTGGTATGCCGTACCGGGACTTGGACGCGGGACCCTCTTAGGTGCGGGGCCCGATTCAGAGGAATTGGTTGAATTGGCCTAAAGCCGCCCCTGAATCAACGCATCTCCCACCACAACACCCGAGACCTGAAGCAACACAACCAGCATACACAGTGACCACATACACCACTCTGAAGTCTGAGTCAGTGCAAAGTGAGTAAAACAGCTACAAGAATGGTTGAGACGTCTTTCGATTTAGAAGATCACCAGGTTCAAGCCTCACTGGAATTCGTGGTCTGTTACCCCTTAACTAGTAGCTGAAAGTCCATGCTGTTGCGTGGTTGTAATTCGTTAAGAATATATCCTCATCCTGTCTACAGCATGAACTTGGCTGACCTCTGAGCTGTACTTAGTGTCATACTACTATACTAATTAATAAAATAGATAAGTAACAATACATAATACATTGTCTTTCTATTAAAGAGTCTTTGCCCCCTTCCACTGTCACAAGATTGAAGCTCAAACGGTTAGTATTATTGAACCCCACTCCCCACTGAAAAGGTCAGTCATTTTGATAGTTGGTTATTCTCCCTACTATTTTCCCCTCCCCCCCCCCATTTTATTAATAAAAAGTTTCTTCTTTCAAATGTCTTTCATTCTGCTGCTGTCTCCTACCCTCTCCCTCTGCTAATGGCTTTGTTTTTCTCCCTCATCCCCCCAGAACTGGTTTTTAGGCTATTTTAGCAATGCATTTTTAACCACCATACTTTCTGGTCTGCTTGTTTTCTCAGTGACCAAGTACCACTGCCAACCCCTGAAGAAAGGAACTATTAGCCAAAATTTTGTAGATTATAAATTAATTGTTTGATCCAGTTTAAAACAAATCTCAGTCTATCTTGGTTATGCAGACATATGGATAGATATTTATGTTCTGCCAGGGTCTGGCTGTTGGTTTAGCAATGGAGACAGTGCCTCATTTAAACCGCAGCTCTCCTTTGGAGAGTGACTCTATATAGATGGCACTTCCTTGCTCACCAGATCTGCTCAGTGTTTTTGTTCAGGACTATCTGCTAACTTCAGTGGAAATATTTTTTCCCCACCTGCCAATGGTGGAGGGCCCATGCTGCTAAGTGAGCATGAGCTGGATTCTCTTCCTTCTTCAACATCAATGGGATTGTTTCCCAAATTTCATCAGTTACACTTGCCTACTGAAGGTTGCCCACATATCATGGAGGGCATAATTTAAAAACCACGTGGAAGCACGTGTATGTCATGGCAGAATTAAGCCTACAGAACTTTGCGATCCCACAGCGAGTCTGCATGGTTGCTAGTTAGAGAAAGCACTTACTGATACCACAGAGACATTAGAGTGTAACATATTTTGTGCAGTACCTACTTTTTAAACTCATGAGGGTTAGAATCTGGCTCAAGGTTCTTGCTCCATCTCTCCCTGGATCTTTCCGATATAAGTTTCTCCCCTGGAATCTCAGGAACACCCATGGCCTTGGCAAAAAGATTTGCTCCATGGTCAGTCAGCAACATGTGCTCTGTCTGACAGAAAAAAAAACCTCTTGACACTAATTGGAGTTCAGTACTGATCTGTATAGTCTTATATAAACACTTCATAGTTTTTAAAAATGTATTCAAAGACACATTTTTGTTTTAAACTTCTTGGAAACCAATAAAAGGCACAATTGTGGCCCCAATCCTGCTCCCACTGACTTAAGTAGGAGTATGTTTGGATTCCTATGTTACTTTTTTGATGGAACAGGAGGATTTTGGATTCAATAATGCAAAAAAATCCAAAACAAAATAATTAGGATTAACAGAATATAATTGCTTTCAAATATTCAATACTCATTAGATGAGAAAAATAGAATTCACTCATACTATATTTTTTTCTGAAACTAGATAGGATACTGTTATTGCAATCCTTTATAGAACTGGATTTTGCAAACTCTTCCAATCAATCATTGGTATTTTGTTTATCTACATGATTGGTTTGACCAGGTCACTGAATGACCTAAAGAACTATTTTTATTTTAAGAGAAATATGCTCAGTGGTGACAGAAAAAATTATCCTTTGTTCAAACGTTGTTATTCCTTGTAAATAGTAAAATAATAATCCTAATCTTATCACACACTAACATAAATTTTTCTTAACGTCTAAAATGACTAAGTTGATGTTAACCCACCACCAAAATATTTACTCACCTATTTAGGTCCAGCTCCTGTCCTTATGTATGCAAATACCATTCCCGTACAGTACCTGAATCAGTTGTCACATGAAGTCAATCAGTTTGGTGAGGGTCCACTTCTTACTGTAGTAAGGCCCTGATTCAGCAAAGCACTTACGCACAAATTTAGGTCATACTGAAGCCAATGGGACTTAAGTACATTTTCTTAACGTTAAGTACATGCTTATGAGCTCTGCTGAATCAAGGCCTGAATGAATGTCCTCAAACTTCTGAACCCCTTCTATTCCCCAAAATGAATTTACTCAAAGTAGCACTTCTGTCATTCTGCTTTACTAGGAGCTTTATAACTTTCTGACAGAATGAGGAAAGAAAATTTTAAAACAAGAAATGCATTTAAAAACATTAAGATCCAAATCCTTTAACTGGTGCCTATCCTGAGCAGGTTGGCTGGGTCGGGGCAGTGTTGCAGAAGGGAGAATTTGACGCTAAGAGTCTGATCCTACAAGAATGCTGAGTGCCATCAACTCCCACTGACTTTTAAAGTTGTGACATGACATAAAAAAACAAAAACAAAAAAACCCTCCACCCTGACACAGATGCCAGGACACAATGCTTCACTGTTACTACGCAGCAAACTAGAGGCCTAAGAACACATAGGCAACCTGACTTTAAATTGCTTGGGGTCTATCACAGGGTGTGTTGAGTACCTTTACTCCCGTGATTAGCCCCACTGAATGCATTGCTTGCGTGCATAGGCATTTGCAAGATCATGATCTTAAGATACATCTGCACTGGAATAAAAGACCTACAGCATGACTGCCGCCGGCCCGTGTCAGCTGACTCAGGCTCACAGGACTCAGGGCTGTAAAATGGCTGTGTAGGCATTCACACTCAGGCTGGAGCCCAGGCTCCATGAGAAGGGAGAGTTACAGAACCCAGGTTCCAGCCTGATCCTGAATGTTGATACAGCCATTTTGAAGCCCCACATACTGAACCTTGCGAGCCTGAGTCAGTTGACTGAGGCCAGCCAAGGTGTTTAATTGCCAAATAAATACACCCTCACTGTCAAACACTTTTTACGTTTTTTTTTATTGTCAGACTAAGTCCTTATTCATGAGAACACAGACATGGAACAACTTTCACTGTAGAAGTGGAGGCATGAGACAGGAGTCTGTGTCTTCGTAACAATGGACAACACAGTCTTTTATACGGAGTGATGTTACCAAACAATAGAAGACATACCTGTACTGTGAGCCTATTAATATTTGTCAGGGAGAAGAAGAAAGACAGTGTATTCAGACAAAGCTGAAATGATCTTGTACTTTGCTGAACAAAACTTCCTTTGTGCAATACTGCTCCCCTATGCCTTTGTAACTAACCCACTAGCAACCTATGATTCAAAACCTCCGAGAATTAAAGTGGGAAGAGAGACACTTAAATACATACATTTCAAAGCAAATTTTAAGAAGTCTACCTCCAACACCTGCTCTCTTCTGCCTCCCCCCAACAAAAGGCAGATGGGCAATGGAAACCTCTTCATTGTATTTATTTTAAAAGTGACCATAAATTCTCGAAGCCATTACATGTCTAAACAAACAACTTTTCATTTTATATGCCCTATCAGATTATTTAATTTTTAAAAGTTTGTTTAGCAAAGCAGCTCTCAGGTGTTCCCAGCATGCATGCTCTGGTGATGCCTTCACACCTTAGAATAGGTTCTGAACAGGGAATCTTTGTCAACAGAGGAGTGTCACAGAGGCCCATTCCTTTAAGTTAGCTCTTACTAGGAAAGAATATAGGATGGGTCCTCAGTGTTTATTCTATAGCACTTTTCTAAAAGGTTTGTTTATTTAACAATCTTATTGCATAGCCTAGAGCAGAAAAAACAGCTGGAATATTGAAAAATGGACTTCCCCGCCCTCTAGAGAGGTAGATACGATACTCACTTCTCCCCCCACCTATTTTTTCCATGGCCTCTTGAATAGGTTTATTAAATTAACAATATTGCAGATATTGGCAGTTAGTGGAATATAAATAATATATAGACAAATAAGAGTTTCCAAAGTGAACAAGAAAGGTTCCAGGGTTAGGGTGGCAAACAACAAATGGTCATGGGTGCCAGTTTAAAAGACTTAGTCTGAATTCAAGGCTGGCTGCCAAAGATTGCCATGTGTTTATTCAAGACCCTGGCACAATACAGAACACAAAGATATTACCTCCTGCATGAAGGAGCTTATATTCTGTATTAAAATCTTTGGGGTCTAATTTAGGGAGGTGGGTTGTACTGTAGTTGAAATTTATTCACACAACTCATTCATTGCACAGAAAAACCAAGTAAACCAGTGTTCCAATCATCATACAATATTTGGCTTTTTGAGTTCTTTTCTCCTGAATATGCCTAATAATTATTTCATTTTTGGATGGCTATTTTCACACACATATACCCTATACATCAGTTTTCTATTTCTGTTCATTGCAAATAATAATTTAACAGGAACTGTTGGCTCAGTACATTAACCTACTAAACCTTTCACCTCTAGACACTTCTCAATTCTGTCTTATGGTAAGTCATCAGTTAAAGTTATTATTATTAATAACTCTCATTTTTGTTTGGCTAAGTTTGGCCCAACTGAGAGCTTGAGTTACAGAAAACTAGGATACCAATGGGTGTTGCAGGATTTAAAGGAGTTGTTTTGGCCACCAGATGGAGCCCATATTGTTCCACAGGCAGAACTGAAATACTGATAATTACAAAACAGCTTTTATTATCATCATTATGGCTGTTTTTCAAAGGAATCTAAGTGAATTAGGCACCTGATTTCCATTGAAATCCAAGGGGATCTGGGCACCTAATACTCTTAGGATCCTTTAAAAATCCCAGCCTTCATCTTCCATGTTATGGAGTTCAAAAATTGTTCCTAGTGCATACAAAAAAGCTTTGTAATCTGCAAATATTAGACCTCCATTCAATTTATTAGCAACTAATTTTTTTCTTACCTTCCATAAATAGGGTACTCTTTAAAATGATGTTCATGATGTTAAGAGTAGCTAGGGCTGTACAAAGACAAAGTCACACTTGGGTGCAGAGGACTGCTACAAGGCCTAGCTCAGCCATTTTGTAAAGTTGTGCAGGAAGGGAACTATGGTTGGAGTAGCCAAGCTGGAGGCCTCTGCACCTTCTGTGCACCGCAGAGATGAGGTCTGCACATATGCTGCTGGCCCAAAATTTCTGTCTACAGCAAGCAGAAGGGCAACAGCTGGTTAATGGACTAGAATTCTAGCCAGTGGATGGGAAAAGGTGAATTCCCCTGCTGGCTGAGGATATATCAATTACATCCCCACCACCCACTTGGACTTCTGTGTGAAGCCTGGTTACTAGAGCTTTGAAGAAAGGAGTAAATTTTACCAGAAAATAAGATCTCATTGCTTGGTTCTGTCAGATTAATACAAGCAATCTGTTCCTGTATAGTAGCATTCTATTACTTGACTTAAAAATCTAGCCTCAATATTTTTGACTACCAAAAAATTTTACCCGCCACTGTACAAAGACTTCACCATGATTGTAGGGAAAGAGAGAGGCAAGTAAATAATAATACCATACAGCTCTTGAAAAGCACTTTTCATCAGTAGCTCTCAAAACACTTCATCAGTAGCTCTCAAAACACTTCATCAGTAGCTCTCAAAACACAAAGGGGGGGGGTCAGTATTATTATCCCCATTTTACAGATGGGGAAACTGAGGCACAGAGTAGGGAAGTGATCTGTCCAAGGTCACCTGGTAAGTCAGTGGCAGAGCTGGAACCAGAACGTGGGTCTCCAGAGTCCTAGTTCTGTCACCTGAGATGACTTTTTCAAGAGTGCTTACTGTTAGCCTAATTCTGCTCCCACTCAAGTCAAAAGGTGGTTTTACCATTTAAAGACAATAGCCAAATCAGAACTTCTATCCTTTGAAGCATGAATTGCCAAAGGTTATTAAAGGTGGCCAGTTTAAAAAAAAATACAATCTGTGTCTTAGAATTTTGAGAAAGACCTGGAAATATTCCTCTCAGGCTTATTTTTACATTAGAAATGTTAGGCCTTGTCTACCCTGGTTTTGCCTGGATGACTCTATGAACATCTGTCGAATTAATGAGAGAAACATCACAGGTGAATGAAACCTTAGTAACTGAGTGAAAAGGGGATTTTTTGTCAGAATCCTTAAAGAAAACCAATCTAGAATTTTTTTTTTTACATTTGTTTAACCCAGTGTTTTGATGACAAACATTTTGGTGGAAAGCTCTCTTTGTTAGAGATTCAAACTCCCTATTCTTCTATTAAGGGCTAAGGTCTGGTCTATACTACCCGCCTCAATCGGCGGGTAGAAATTGACCTCTCGGGGATCGATTTATCGCGTCCCATCGGGACGCAACAATCGATCCCCGAATCGGCGCTCTAACTCCACCAGCGGAGGTGGTAGTAAGCGCCGCCGACAAAAAGCGGCAGAAGTCGATTTTGCCGCCGTCCTCACAACGGGGTAAGTCGGCTGCAATACGTCGAATTCAGCTACGCTATTCACGTAGCTGAATTTGCTTATCTTAAATCAACTCCCTGCTGTAGTGTAGATGTACCCTAAGATTGCTCAACTCCAGTTCTTTAGTCCTTCAAGAAGCCTTTCAGAACAAGTCTTAATATTTTTGATCATACGAGATTATAAGAAGAGAAACAAATACCTTTAAAATCCCACATATTCAGGCTTTTATAGCTCATGAAAGGAGGGGAAATGTTTGTACTCCTCCTTTGTAAGTCACCTTTAAAGTAGCCAGGAGACTGAAGTAGAAGAAACATGAAAAATAAACCCACTTAGGCCTGGTCTACATGAAAATATTTCTTACCCTTGTTCAGCTATAGTGGAGCTGCGCTGCTACTATCAATAGTGTAAATTCTAGTTTAGACAGGATTGCTAGCACTTTTAATCACCGTGTCATATAATCCTCATTGTGGTTAAAAAACAGTGATACCCTGTGTACTCTAGAGCTTCCCCATTGGTTGCAACACTGTGGCTATGCCATTGCTGAAAAACAGGCAAGTAATTTCCTCATGTAGATACCCATTAAGACGCACTTGTTACTGGAGAAAAATGACATGTAACAGTTAACATGTAGTCAAGTCCAGATGCTCATGATTTCATTTGCCACATATACTGATAAATTATCTGTGTTCAAACAAGTTCAATTACCACAAGTTGCAGCTTTTACTGCTATCTGCTCCTAGTGCAAAGTTGCAGTGCTAGTCTGTAACATCACTAGTCTTTCCAGATCAATTATCTGATTATTTCACAAAATTTTAAAGTAGAAGTGGAAAGGTCATCTAGTGTAATCTATTAAACCATCTAATAGAGTCCTATTGTGTCATTTAGGGCTTGTCTTCACTACCCGCCCGGATTGGCGGGTAGAAATCGATCTCTCGGGGATCGATTTATCGCGTCTCGTCGGGACGCGATAATTGATCCCCGAATCGACGCGCGTACTTCACCAGCCCAGGTAGGAGTAAGCGCCGTCGACGGGGGAGCCGCGGCAGTCGATTTGCCGCCGTCCTCACAGAGGGGTAAGTCGGATCAGATGCGTCGAATTCAGCTACGTAGCTGCATTTGCGTATCTGAAATCGATCCCCCCCCCATAGTGTAGACGTAGCCTTACTTCTATCGCCTGACTTTGCATGATTGTCTGTAGGTGACAAGCTCCAGTACATTGTCCTGCAGGATCAGGCAGGAGGGCTGTGAGAAACACTGCTCTTATTAAAGCAAATATCTACAGTATTTAGCTCAGAAAAAAGCGAAAACAACTGGCAAAGTAAATTACGTATATCAATTTCTCCTCAAGTTTGCAAGTATATGCAACACCCTTTTAAGAGTTGAATAAAATTAGCACTTCAACTAATTTGAAAATCTGAAAATAAAAATAGTCTTGCCTCTTTATATTCAGGCCCATGGTCTCTACCAGTACCACTGATTTCTTCCTCATTCCCTGATTTAAAATACTACACAAACATCATAGTCAGTGAGCTGTATCAATACATACAATGAAATCCTAAAATAAAGAATGTTTCTTATTCAAGTGCACATTCAGCATACCTTTTCCATGACAAGACGAGCAAGCTTTATTGGGTTAGCTATACATTTAACTGCAGATACTGCTCCTGAGGCTAGATTTTTTCCATCCATGATAATGGCATCCATTTCTACTTCACCCTTCTCATTTAAAACAGATCCATAGCCTAAAGACCAAAAGGAGGGGAAAAAAAAGACATTAAGAGCTAAACATGGGGTGATTCAGTTTTATTAGCTTTTATTAGGCAAACCTTTTTTCCAGTTTGTGTATAGGCTTGTTTTAAGCCTCCTAAATGCCAAACGGGTTTTGAAAAGAGAAACATTCCTGTTCAAACAGAAATAATTAATAGGACAGTATATGGAACTTAATACAATTTAATTTTAATGGTACCTAAGTCACATTAGGTGTGAAGGGTAGAGTTATAAACAACTATAAATGAGACTGTTTCTACCCCAATATCACTTTTTACACACATAAAACTATTTTACCTCCACATTCCTCCAACAATAGATGCAATGTAACCTATCTGAATACCTGAGGCTAGGTCTACATTAGGGGAGGGGGGGCGGGTCGACTTAAGATACGCAACTTCAGCTACGCAAATAGCTTCAGTCGGCGTATCTTAGGTCTATTTACCTGGCCGTGAGGACAGCGGCGAGTCGACCACTGCCGCTCCCCCATCGACTCCGCTTCCGCCTCTCGCCACGGTGGAGTTCCGGAGTCGATGGCAGAGCGATCGGGGATTGTAGACGTGATAAAAATCAATCCCCAATCGATCGATCACTACCCACTGGTCCGGCGGGTAGTGTAAACATACCCATAGTCTAATCCTTTGAGGTGCTGAGATCAATCAGAGATGATGGCCCACAGTATCTTGCCAGGCCAAACAACAAGATTTCAACCACTGTTGGATTTGATACAATGGCACAAATGCAAAATTCTAGCAAGAGTGAAAAAATATATTTTTCATTCACCAAAAGTCTGAAATATGGTGAAATATTTATTGTTAGCAAAAATAAATGAAGGAGTTAAGTAAAACACCAAGATAAAATGCTGTGAAAATCTAAGCAGTTATTTGAATAGTTTTTGCAAATATTTATGTCAATTCTGTAGCGAAACCTTCCTTTAACAATGAGATGTACTGTGTGCAGGGTGGTACTGCAAAAAGCTCTCTAGTAACTGGAATATTTTATCATGGGTGCTGGTTAGTAATCAATCATCACTGAAATCAACACAAATGTATAAGTCTTGCAAACAGTGGGGAGAAAAGTACAACTCCATTTGAAGGCAAGCTCCTACTATAAACACTTTCAGTATGTTGTTAACAGGATTGGTGCTTTAGCTCTGCTTAAACTGTGAAAAGGAATTTTCCTGTTAGTAAACACCAGTTTCCATCTGTAGCGGGGTGGACACCTGCTCTTGCCCTGAAGGGCTTAAAACAGCCTTGGTAGAAGGCTGTTGCAGGGGGAAGCAGCTACTAGGTTGACTGGGGAAGCAGCTGCAGCTAGGCCACACCCCAATCAGGCCTCAGCTGGTCCTATATAAAAGGCTGGGAGCTAGAAGCTCAGCAGTCTCTCTCTGCCTTCAGAGAGAGAAGGGCCTGGCTGCTGGGAAGCTCAGGGTGCCTAGAGTGAGATAAGGCTGGGGAGCTCCAGGCTGGCAACTCCCCAGGCTGCAGGGTCTTGTCCAAGGCCCTAGAGAGGGGCAGCAGGTCCAGACCCAAGCTTGCTTATGATAAGTGGCTTATACTGCAGTCTGCCCCAGGGAGTGGGGCTAGATGGTGACTGGCAGTAGCCTTATGATGAGGTGGGGTTAGTGGGTGGGGGGTTCCCTGGGGAGGGGAGACCTAAAGAGAAAGGGGTTACTGCCCAGGGGCAGCCCCCAGATAAAGGGGCACTGGGTCTGGGAGGGACATGGGGGCCAAGAGGCAGGTGGATCACTGGCCTGCAGAGGCAGCTCCAAGGCGGGCAGAGCTAATTCCCATGGATGACCAGCAGGAGGTGCTGCAGGGGTGTGTCTGCTCCTCTACACCATCCTTCTTTAATATTGGTTTAACAATCTGACAGACTCTTAAGCCAAAATATTACAGACCTGGTGACACTGACTTCTATGAGATTATTCACCTGAGTAAAATTATGTATGTGCTGATGTACAGGGGATGAAGTATCGGTGAGCTCAACTCCCCACTTTCTACTAAAAGCACAGCTCTCCTTTCCCCCATAGTTTGAATTCATCCACAATTTAGGGTTGCCAACTCTCCTGATTGGCCTGGAGTCTTCTGGAATCAGCACTGATCTCCTGGTGACTACTGAAAGCAATCTGGGAGATTTTAATAGGATATTTTAAGAAAACATTACGTCATGTTATGGGGGGGGAAAATCTCCTGGAATAGCTTCAGTCAGAAGCTCCTGCACTATTCAGGTCAGTAAGGTAGCAGTCTGTGACTACCACTGGCTGCCATTTCCCAGCTGGGTCACATATCTGTTCCTACCTCACATGCCTAGGAAGTCCAGTTCATGCAGGTGTTTCAAACCCAGGGTGTTCAAACATGACAGCTGCTGGGCATAACTAATCACAAGCCACTACATTTGCAGCAGCACTTCACAAAAATATGGGTCATTTAGCCTAGCTTTGAATCAAGGGCAGGAAGCAAGAGCCAAGGAAAACCCAGTGGGTCTGACCTCTTCCAAACTGTAGTAGGGGTTGTAGGGTATTGCACTTATCTAGCAGGTGCAAGGGAGTCTGTGTGCGTCTTTGTCTGCTCTCACTAGAGCCTGTTTCTCCATCCTCCCTACTATCTATGGACCACAGTGTAGCTGGGCCTGCAAGGGAGAAGAGAGCATAAAGAGCCTTATACTCCTTACATAGGAGCTGTAGTCCTTGTACATCTTGTACATAGTAGGTTCGGGATTGCTACTAGCAGGTCAGGCTTCTGTATCAGATATGGACTGGCTGCAGAGCTATTCCAGAGAGATACACCAGAGATGTAAGACACTTTAATAACTACCAGGAATAGCTGGTGTGAACTCGTTATGTTACACAGAGCATCACCTTGTGGCTGAACAGTATAATACAGTTTAGAATTCCATTCCATACAGAGTGTAAACTAGCACTGTTAGCCCCCACAGAGGGGGGTGGGAAGGAGATGTGACCATGGCCCCTTCTCACCTCAGCCAGTAGAGCTAACCAGCTTCTAAAGGGAGTATATGCTGCATGCTCTGTGCATGCACTTAGATCTGGAAGACATTGTGCCTCCTGAATGCCTGCAAGGGCTGGGAGACTCGTATCATTCACAACACACAGCCCAACTGAACCCTGTTATCTGAGAAGAGACCTGCATCACTTGGTCCTTATCCCTATTTCCCCCTCACTACCCTACTTGTCTCTTAGCAATGCTGGTGTTTTCCAGCAAACATTACACAATAAAACGGCTTTCTCCTTTATGGAGATAAACACCACATGGTGGGTTTTAAACAGCCACTCCAATCAGGCCTCTCTTCACATAGCTTTCAGCTCATTTTCTCCTGCTCATTAAATACAGCTGTTCTCAATGAGCTTTAACACACGCAGCTGTATATGCAAGTGATTATAACTACTTACCATGTGCATTAGGGAAGCCAAACTTTAATAAGTGGGCTGCAAAACTGTTTCAGCTGAAAGCTCAGGCCCACAACCTTAGCAATTTTTTGTTAAAAGTCAGTTGTTATTTAATGTGTGAAGTACATTATAAACAGAGCATGAAATATAGTTATCTGAGCAAAGAATAAATTTGAGTAAACATTATTTAAGCAAAACAATCTATTTCAGGCTTAAAATATCCTGATTTGCTCATTTATAACAAAAGGTAGCCACAAGACTCAGTCCAGGTAAAGGGAAGCCATATACATGTACTTTGCTTTACATGCTAGTTAAATGTTAAAATTGTTGACAATCTTTTTGGTAGAGGATAATCTGAAGTTTTATCAGCCATTTGCAATAGTTTGATAAATTCTGAGCAGTTACTCCCAGTCATTAAATCAGCAGAAATAACAGTTTAAACACATGGGGCTAAATTCCCCTCTCAGTTACACTGGTCCACTGAAGCCAAAGGGTTCAATGCAGTGAAGCTAATGAAGTAACACCAGTGAAAGAGAAGGAAAATTTCACCAACAGATTCTTTGTCATGTGGTACAGCCACTCCATTTTAATGGATTAGTTGGTTGATATTGGGGTAGTAAATTCTTACAGTGCTCTGTCAGAAAGGACATGACTAAGAACCTCAAGTCTTGTATTCTAGAAAACAGGGCAAGACTTCCCATTTAGGGCAGTGTTTTGCAGATGATCACTTTTCTTGCCCTAAAGAGAAATACATAACTTTAAAATATCGGTTACTATGTGTCTGAGCTTGATGTCTACAAGATCGACAACTTGGACAAGGAATAATGATAAAGTGAAGGGGAATGAAAATATCCCCAGATGGAAAAGCCCATAGGGGTACATATGTGGTGGTGGCAAAAGAATGGTATAGAATCATAGAATCATAGAATATCAGAGTTGGAAGGGACCTCAAGAGGTCATCTAGTCCAACCCCCTGCTCAAAGCAGGACCAATTCCCAGCTAAATCATCCCAGCCAGGGCTTTGTCAAGCCGGGCCTTAAAAACCTCCAAGGAAGGAGACTCCACCACCTCCCTAGGTAACGCATTCCAGTGTTTCACCACCCTCCTAGTGAAATAGTTTTTCCTGATATCCAACCTGGACCTCCCCCACTGCAACTTGAGACCATTGCTCCTTGTTCTGTCATCTGCCACCACTGAGAACAGCCGAGCTCCATCCTCTTTGGAACCCCCCTTCAGGTAGTTGAAGGCTGCTATCAAATCCCCCCTCATTCTTCTCTTCTGGAGACTAAACAATCCCAGTTCTCTCAGCCTCTCCTCATAAGTCATGTGCTCCAGACCCCTAATCATTTTTGTTGCCCTCCGCTGGACTCTTTCCAATTTTTCCACATCCTTCTTGTAGTGTGGGGACCAAAACTGGACACAGTATTCCAGATGAGGCCTCACCAATGTCGAATAAAGGGGAACGATCACGTTCCTCGATCTGCTGGCAATGCCCCTACTTATACAGCCCAAAATGCCGTTAGCCTTCTTGGCAACAAGAGCACACTGTTGACTCATATCCAGCTTCTCGTCCACTGTGACCCCTAGGTCCTTTTCAGCAGAACTGCTACCTAGCCATTCGGTCCCTAGTCTGTAGCAGTGCATGGGATTCTTCCGTCCTAAGTGCAGGACTCTGCACTTGTCCTTGTTGAACCTCATCAGGTTTTTTTCTGCCCAATCCTCTAATTTGTCTAGGTCCCTCTGTATCCGATCCCTACCCTCTAGTGTATCTACCACGCCTCCTAGTTTAGTGTCATCTGCAAACTTGCTGAGAGTGCAGTCCACACCATCCTCCAGATCATTAATAAAGATATTAAACAAAACCGGCCCCAGGACCGACCCTTGGGGCACTCCACTTGAAACCGGCTGCCAACTAGACATGGAGCCATTGATCACTACCCGTTGAGCCCGATGATCTAGCCAGCTTTCTATCCACCTTACAGTCCATTCATCCAGCCCATACTTCTTTAACTTGGTGGCAAGAATACTGTGGGAGACAGTATCAAAAGCTTTGCTAAAGTCAAGAAATAACACATCCACTGCTTTCCCCTCATCCACAGAGCCAGTTATCTCATCATAGAAGGCAATTAGGTTAGTCAGGCACGACTTCCCCTTCGTGAATCCATGCTGACTGTTCCTGATCACTTTCCTCTCCTCTAAATGTTTCATAATTGATTCCTTGAGGACCTGCTCCATGATTTTTCCAGGTACTGAGGTGAGGCTGACTGGCCTGTAGTTCCCCGGATCCTCCTTCTTCCCTTTTTTAAAGATGGGCACTACATTAGCCTTTTTCCAGTCATCTGGGACCTCCCCCGATCGCCATGAGTTTTCAAAAATAATGGCTAATGGCTCTGCAATCTCACCCGCCAACTCCTTTAGCACCCTCGGATGCAGCGCATCCGGCCCCATGGACTTGTGCACGTCCAGTTTTTCTAAATAGTCCCGAACCACTTCTTTCTCCACAGAGGGCTGGTCACCTTCTCCCCATGCTGTACTGCCCAGTGCAGCAATCTGGGAGCTGACCTTGTGCGTGAAGACAGAGGCAAAAAAATCATTGAGTACATTAGCTTTTTCCACATCCTCGGTCACTAGGTTGCCTCCCTCATTCAGTAAGGGGCCCACACTTTCCTTGATTTTCTTCTTGTTGCTAACATACCTGAAGAAACCCTTCTTGTTACTCTTAACATCTCTTGCTAACTGCAACTCCAAGTGTGATTTGGCCTTCCTGATTTCACTCCTGCACGCCTGAGCAATATTTTTATACTCCTCCCTGGTCATTTGTCCAATCTTCCACTCCTTATAAGCCTCTTTTTTGCGTTTAAGATCAGCAAGGATTTCACTGTTTAGCCAAGCTGGTCGCCTGCCATATTTACTATTCTTTCTACACATCGGGATGGTTTGTTCCTGCAACCTCAATAAGGATTCTTTAAAATACAGCCAGCTCTCCTGGACCCCTTTGCCCTTCATGTTATTCTCCCAGGGGATCCTGCCCATCTGTTCCCTGAGGGAGTCAAAGTCTGCTTTTCTGAAGTCCAGGGTCCGTATTCTGCTGCTCTCCTTTCTTCCTTGTGTCAGGATCCTGAACTCGACCATCTCATGGTCACTGCCTCCCAGGTTCCCATCCACTTTTGCTTCCCCTACTAGTTCTTCCCTGTTTGTGAGCAGCAGGTCAAGAAAAGCTTTGCCCCTAGTTGGTTCCTCCAGCACTTGCACCAGGAAATTGTCCCCTACACTTTCCAAAAATTTCCTGGATTGCCTGTGCACCGCTGTATTGCTCTCCCAGCAGATATCAGGGTGATTAAAGTCTCCCATGAGAACCAGGGCCTGTGATCTAGCAACTTCTGCTAGTTGCCAGAAGAAAGCCTCGTCCACCTCATCCCCCTGGTCTGGTGGTCTATAGCAGACTCCAACCACGACATCACCCTTGTTGCTCACACTTCTCAACTTTATCCAGAGACTCTCAGGTTTTTCTGCAGTATCATACCGGAGCTCTGAGCAGTCATACTCCTCTCTTACATACAACGCAACTCCCCCACCTTTTCTGCCCTGCCTGTCCTTCCTGAACAGTTTATATCCATCCATGACAGTACACCAGTCATGTGAGTTATCCCACCAAGTCTCTGTTATTCCAATCACATCATAGTTCCCTGACTGTGCCAGGACTTCCAGTTCTCCCTGCTTGTTTCCCAGGCTTCTTGCATTTGTGTATAGGCACTTAAGATAACTCAACGATCGTCCCTCTTTCTCAGCATGAGACAGGAGTCCTCCCCTGTTGCGCTCTCCTGCTTGTGCTTCCTCCCAGGATCCCATTTCCCCACTTACCTCAGGGCTTTGGTATACCTACCTTTCCCTAGCCAACTTATTTTTTGTACTCCCTCCCCCTCCATTCCAGTAGGACTCAAGAATAGTAATCCCAGGAGTCACAAGATACTGTATAAAGAGCTATGGAGAGCCTTGGGTCAGCTTTTGGGAATTACAAATTATATTATTTCAGTGGCCATTGTAGTCAGCCAGGTTTTCAGCCTTTTAAAAAAAAAAAATCTCAATGGCACCCAGATATACTACAAAAAACACCACACACAAGTAAACTTTACTCATCCAAGAAGCTCCATTGGCTTCAAATAGATGCTCTGTCAGAATAAAGATTAAAAATACATGTTCACATGTGTATTTGTAGAACCATCTATACTTGTGCATAACAAATCAAGAGACCACATGATCTTTGGTTGTAATTCTTCCCTTTCCCTCGTCCTTTGTTTTTCATCATCACACATAGTGTTAAGTTTAAATGTAGGCCCAGACCTTGCGACTGGCTCCCTGCAGGCAGATGAAGACCTAAGATCAAGTGGACCTGCAATAAAGTTGGCAGGACTCCTCAAGGGATCAGGGATTTGCCTGTGCAGACCTAGCTGATGTCTTGTATGGCAAAAAGGCAATGTCTGGCTAGAGGAGTGCTTGTCCGACACATACGAAGTAAAGCTTTACAGTACTGAAGCATTAAAATAAATAAAATGCTGAAAACAAAGTTCACATACTGATCCATTAACATGATCAAATCAAATCTCCAAAGGTTGGGGGAAAGAGAATGAAGACGGCTCTCATGGACAGACAAAGAAAAGTGTGAGCTTAAGTAGAAAACAAATCTAGGGCTGGTTATATAACAATCCCACCGTGCGTACCATGTTTGCCCCACGTTTCTGTTTCCATTTTGCTAACTCAGAAAGGCTTGTCACCAGCAGTGTTTTCTACCCAAGTCAGTCACAGAACAATATAATTCTAACACAAAGTGAAATGGCTTTTCAGGGCAGGGATGGCCATATGATACTCTCTGAACTAGGTGGCCATGCTGAAAACAAGCGCTTCTACATAAAGCACTAAACAAATGCAGGCCTTTGTCTTCAGCTCCATTCCTGACATATTGAGTGGGAGCACAAAAGGAGCACTATTTTCTACTCACTTTAAGCAAGATGATAAAATGAGGTTGGTGTGAAGGAGAAAATATTAGACTGCATCATTGAAGATAGGGGCTCATAACTGGTGTTCTTAGCAATGAGTGTACTCGTAAGCATTCACAAATTATCTACTGTCTTAACAGCACTGGTATTCTGAAAAGAACGATCCCACTCAGGCAGTAGATATAGGCCAAGCACTGACAAAAAGATTGAGGTCCAAGTTTTGCCTATAGTTGCATTCAGGTGATTTAAATGGAAATGCCAGGGTTATAATGCAGGTATAATTCACTCTTGAGGGTGTGGGTCTCTTATTAAACTCATAGTACAAAAATGAAGGAACTTCTGCAGAAGAACAACACTGCAGCGCAAGAACAAAGCTGCAGGTTTAAAAAACCTGAGACCAAAAATAGAAACTCTTCTCCTTTTGTGAATCTACATGCTCTTTACTTACAATGAGAAATGAGGCCAGCATCCAAACTAGTGCAGTCTGTGCTCAACTAAATGCATCACATTGAAAAATTCTCCCTCCCCCCAAACCAACAACCAACACAGCAAAATACACAAGGATAATAATGTGGTCTACATAGACAGATTTCATTCTGTGGTTATATGCTTGAAAAATTACCTGCATTAAAATGTGGATCATCTTCCATTGATGTCACTGCTTCTTCAACTGCATCTAATGCATTGCCTCCTTGTTTAAGGATACTGTAACCTTTCAGTGCTGCTCTGGTAACACCTGAACGAGCTCCTTCTTCCCGATCTTTAAAGATGCGGCCAGCTCCACCATGAACAACAATAACAGGCTTCATGCTGCCAAATCCTTGCCAATTACAGATGTAGAAACAGGTTATTCAGAACTTATTTTCCTAAAACACACGCAAGGCAAGCAGCTTTAGCGATTGCTCCCTTCTTCATGTACCAGCCCCATAGATGAAATCCACTACGGTGCTCAGTGTGATATTCACTAGGTTTATTTTTCAGGAGACTGAACATTCTCAATACAGGCTTCCTGATTCTGTAATTCACCTCAAGTGCTGACAGGGCATAAGTATGTTGACCTTCACGGCATATTGCAAAGACAATCTATTTACTCAGCTTTTTCCTGAGGGATGGGTTGAGGAAGGAGGGTTTTTAAAGGTCCATTCTTACTGCCACTATAGTCAATGGAAGTTCTGCATGTGACTTTAGTAGATGCAGGACCGACCCTTCATATCTCATGGGGAAAGAGAATTTGGCTTGAATAGTTATTTCATATGTATTTTCAATTATATTATTCATATAGCTTGAGATACTGTGATAGGCACAGATTTTATACTCTGAGAAAATAAATAGGAGCTTGACAAATGAGAAGTAGAATTATACTGAAGAAAGGCAAAAGAGAAAAACAACTCAGGAGAAACATTATCATACTTAAATACTTTTGTCTGTAAATTCTCTTTCTGCATTATGACTGTATATTTAGTAAGTAACTAGAGCCCAGAAACAGCAGCTACAAACTGATTGAATCATATGGTTAGGTGAAAAAAGGGGAAAAAATGAGGTCATGACAATTCTGCACCTGAAATGGTTTTGGTTTCAAGTTGCTCTTTCTATACGCTGATGGCAGAATTTGGTCTTAAGATATATGCAGGTGACCTTCATTCACTTCAGTGGGGGTTGTAATTTTTTTAAATTAATCCTAACTTTGACAAGCTTTTAAAAAGAAGTTTGCACACTATATATCTACATCTACAAGCTATTGCACTTGTCTCCCTCAATCTGTTTTAAGAAGTTTCACTTACATGGGGAGAAATAATTCTTCTATAACAAATTATGAGGAAATTAAAATTTGAGGCTTGTTCCTGCTAACCCTTCCTTCATGTCAGGTGAATAATCCTTATCATAGAATATCAGGGTTGGAAGGGACCTCAGGAGGTCATTGAGTCCAGCCCCCTGCTTTCACTAGCAGGGCTGAGTACTGATTTTGCCCCAGATCCCTAAGTGGCCCCCTCAAGGATTGAACTCAACCCGGGTTTAACAGGCCAATGCTCAAATCACTGAGCTATCCCTCCCCCCGACTTATCCTTCACTTTAATCAACATGTTTGCATAAGTGAGTTAAAGCTACTCACCTGATGTGTTAAGCAAGATCTGGCCTTAGTTTAAAACTTAACTGATGCTTTTGCCTGGATTTCAAACCTTTGACCACTTGCAAGGTAAGTGAAACATTGTACTCTGTAAAACAAGATGCTAAAAGCTGATAATGAACAGTTTAATTTTTATCTTTGACTGTATAGAAAGGAACATTAATTGGCTTGCCTCTCTGTAAAGAATGAGAAATAAGGCATCTTGAGAGGCCAGCATCTAGACAAGTACATTTTTCACTCACCTAAATGTATCACATTAAAAAATTTACACACATACCCCCAACTCTGGTGAGAACAAAGATTTCTTTGTCTTTATGGTCATTTCTCCTTTGCTTTTCCTCCATTTCCATCTTACTTCTAGGACCCATGAGGCATTTCACCACATGAAATTAGTATATCAGGACTCACTTATTATTAAGAATTTGACACATGCCAATGGAAGGAATAGACTTGGATATAATACATCTTTTCACAGATAGGTGGTAACTGAACCATGTGACATGGTAAATTACATTTATCATGCAATTGTTATAGTCTGGATTCTGCCTTCATCTTTTCCTGGGACTGCTTCAAACATTACAAGCCTCAGAACAGTCACCATTAAAAAAAATAGCCTGATGCCAAGAAAACTAACCTCATTTTATTCTTTACCTTCCCAAATGTTTACTCTGAGGTATATGACTGGCATTATTTAGTCCTGGACATTTGACCAGTTTAGAGGCTCAATCTTTATAAGCCACAGGATTTTAGAAAGGGGGTTTTATACCATATTACCAGTATTATTTACAATAGCACACTAAAGGTGCTAGGCATTGTACACATACATAGGGAGGCACAGTCCCTACTGCAAAAGGGTTACAGTCTAAAAATGGGGCACACACTTACTTGATTATAGCTCTGAAAGGCACTAAGGTATTCAACTTTTAAGCTGAGGTATTTAACAATCTAAATGCTGCCGTACATAAACAAACAATACTTTCCTCTTTGTCAGGGAGAGTCCCATAGTTCGAAGGGAGTCTGGCTTTACTAGAGGAGGGATACAAAATAGTATGGGTTTTAAAAAAAATGCTCTAAAACCAGTTTCTGTTAAATATGGGACACAAAGATAATATAGATGGTGTCATGTGACAATTTTAATTGGCACTGTTTTAGGGTGACCTGCGTAACTCATTCATAACTTTGTAACTGGTAAGGAGTTTACCCATCCCCAGCTCTTGCAGATCAAACCATTATACCCCCTAATCATGAACCCTCTCAATAGATTAGATTTGTGGTATTGACCACTACCGAGATTAAATAAAGGGGGAAAATACACCTCTTTTAGCATAAAATGACACAGCTTAGTGAAATAAAATTATTCTACTTAACTGCCAGGGGGCAAATTTGTCATGTACACATGGGAGAAAGTAGAAGGGAGATATGCAGTGTCAGCTATGTCTTAACTCGGGAAGTTCCTTCAAGAGGAAATGTAGCCAAACTCCAAACCTGGAGACAATGGAACTTTCTGTGTCCGCGTCCTGTAGATAACTAATTGCTTGGTTTGCAAAATAACGCGGGGGGAGGGGGGACAAGTAGATGAACAATAAGGCCTCATAAGAAGGGCAGATACATGTAACTTGCTAATTATGCATGGTAATGATAGCAAATTTTGGCCAATCAGAGTGATAGATTATCATAGTCAACTGCATATAATGCTTTGGAGTAAGCGTTTTCTTTGCTCTTTCTGACTTATGAGCTCCAACCCAATTGCAATTGAAATAAACGGATTGCCCCTCCTGGGGCTCCTTGCTTGATTAGCTGTGTCCCCCCCCCCCCCTACTCCTCAGCTGGAACAGACAGGAATTTCTACCACATTAGAAATGCAGATTTGTTCCCCTGCTCTTTGGGAGAGGGACGGATTTCAGAACTCAGTCTTCACGCACTCCTCCTGGGGACAAAGGATTTTGCTACACGATTTTCAATTACAAGAGCTTAAATGTCTCCCTCATTCATAATTCCCCACCAGCACCTGCAGACAAGCGACAGTTCCCAGAAATTCCTGAGACTCTCCCTGTGTACTAAATCAGCACGAGCAGCAGAGGAAGCAGAAAAAGCAAGAAGCAGCTGCTGCTGCAGGAGGAGGGATGCATTCATTCGCGCCGTTGCAGGCTGTTTTTTTTTGTTATTGGGTAGAGTTACTCACAGGTGGTTGTTCTTGCAGGCTTCACTAATGAGTAGGAAATCTTAAGGGGGGACACAGGAACAACAGCCTCCGGTCTCCAAATGTTCAGTCTTACTTCCACATAAGATGGCTCTAGTTCAGGAGTCTCCAAACAGGAGCTGCCATTTGTCCAGCCAACAGGGGAGAAGCGAACAGCTGAGTAGGCAAGGGAAGGGGCCACCGGCAGTAGCTCAGCTGGGCAGAGGGGTGAGTGCCTCTGGGAGCCAGTGTCCCCCCAAAAGAGGAGCAAACTTAGGGGAGAGTCGTTGCTTCAGCAAAGCAGGTACAGGGAGAAGCAAATAGGCAGGCTGCAGACAGGGGGAGAGGCGTCAGGTGTAGCGACGCAAACAAACCCTACTTCCCCTTTCCCTACGTTGGGTGTACTGAGCATGCTCACCCGAACTGAGCATGCCCAGTAACTTGGGGGGGCGGGGTAGCTGAGCTGTGCAGAGGGATAAGTGCCTCTGGGAGCCAGTGTCCCTCTCCCCCCCCCCAGAAGGGGAGTAAACTTAGGGGAGAGTCATTGCTGCAGCCGAGTAGGCATGGACAACTGCCTTAGGAGTAAAAATACAAGCCAGATACTTATTACATCTCCAATAAATGGAGTAAAGAAGATGGAAATTAACAATTTCATAATGGTTAAATTTTAACTACAGCACTAATAGAACCAAACAGTATTTGTATGATACAAATGTGTGAGTTTTTAGAAATAAAATAAATATGAAATGATTTTTAATGTATTGACCTATTTTGTGTGGTTTCACAGTACCTGCATCAATTAACTTTTACACCTGATTTAGAATTTAATGCAACACTGATGCAGGAGAATAGTGCTGGTTTTCTAATGATTTTGCATATATTTAATTTTTTTCACAGTCACTTCGGCTTGCAAAGCCCCTTCAAAAATCTAATATGGCCCTAGTCTCTCAAAGTTTGGAGACTCCTGCTCTAGTGTAAAAGGCTGGTGATCACATGAGCAGCAATTATCAGGCATGTTTGCCCTTAGTAAAAAGACCTACTGTTTTCCTGTCTTTGAATGGATTTGAAGGAAGAAGGCTCCCTTAGTTAAAATGGCTACCAGTTCCCTAGGTCCTTTCAGAAGCGAGGCTAGTAAAGGCTGCCATCTATTACTGTCAATAGATTTGAAGCTAAGGTGCCCTCTGTTAAGATTTCTACCCCCCTTATCCTCTAGTAGTGTTTTTTTCCTGCCTTTTGTTCTCCCTGAGGCTCTTGTGAGGTGAGGAGGGGAAAGGGCTCAGGAAGCTGAAGGGAGGTGCAGGCTAGAAAAGGAAAACTGAGAGCTGCCCCCTTCTTTCTGCTGGAGTGGAACTGCCGAATCCCCTACCTGGCTAGCAGCCTTTGGCTGTGTGAGTGGCAGGTTAGATTTGCAATGGAAAATGCACACACACATTTGTGGCGAGGCTTCTAACTAAAGATCAACAGCAGAAAGCACACAGAAACCTAATCTGATGTGGTGGTTTAATCTCATGAGTCTAAATTAGTGAAGCTGAATGCAGGTGAAATTGAACAAGTGGAACTTTATTAAACCCTGTGGACTGCTCTATCCACCTGGCTGAGTTGCTTCGTGCCTAACTCCCTATGTTCCCCTCACCAGGGCTGTGCCATCTATAAGGGTCTCTCCGGGAACATGGTCCCTCTGGCAATGATACAGCATTCAGGTTTTTGAATTCATGAGCTCATGTGCTGCCCCCCTTCTGTAGGTTATGCTGCTGGCTTGTTAGGCACAAGAGCCCAGATCCTCAAAGGTATTTAGATACAGATAAATATCTTCAAGGGTATGGGCCAAAGCCTATGGTCACTTCTGTGCCCCTGGGCCCCAGATGGACATTGGAAGTGATTTCATTATTACAAACACACATGTTTACAAGCAACTCTGCCCAAGGAAGGTCATCATAGGTAAACACCCCAGACCAGATCTTTCATTCGTGCTTATAATGTTCCTGTTTCGCCATAGCAGCAGCCTAGATTGCAGGCAATATTATGCAACGCTGTAGCCTCAGGAGCACTGTGGCCAAAGACATGCACCTATTCAGTGAGCCAATCCCAGGTAAAGCCACCTGTATGAACCACTCCCTTACTTGGCTAATGGCACCAGCGTCTTATACACTGAGAACTAGAGTTGGTCAGGAATTTTCTATCAATTATTTTGCATAAGAAAATGCAGTTTTGGGAAAATCAAAATTGACTGGTATGATATGCCAGGATTATGCCTGTCCCATTGCAGAGAAAGGTCAGAAAGTCTCATGAATTTATGGACTGTTCTGCAAAATTCAGGGCAGATGCCTACCCTAGATGTGAGCATGTAGTGAGCTATTCACATTTTTTAAAAGAAATAAATAAAATTGTTTTGTTTTGAGAAAATGAGGATTTCCAAGGGTAAGATGGTGTCACAGAACTCCTACTTTATCCCATGATGGGACCTCTACTTTAGTTAACTCTTAGTGCCACAGGTGATTTACTCAATTTTAAATATCAGGTGCTGCCACTGCCTCAGCGTCCTCGTCACTCACTACATAATTTGATTTACATTCAGAAAACTCCACCCCTTCCTGAGAAAACAAAAGTTCAGAATAAACAATTATTTGAATCAGGCACTCTTTTCTTTCTCTGTGCCACAGGCCTCTTTTGAGGTGCTGAGCAAATTTGACAGCATTCATGAGCAATCTTAGACTGTTCATTTCAGTAATACTGTAGTTTAAATTTAAGCTTGATTCAAGGGCAGATATGATTGTGACTTGTAGAGAGACTTATAAGAAGTTGAAGCAGCTCAGAAGACAGTCAAGTTGCCTGGATCAATTCAAATCCTATATTGATTACAAAGGCAAGGAGTGGGTGTTTGTCAATAATATGTTCACGGCATATAAACAGAGATGTTAGAGTATGTTATATCTTTCTGGAAGGCTGCAATGTAATACTTCTTAAAACCCAGAACCTTAATGCACAAGAACCAAAAACCAAGAGGGAGAGGAAGCAGGCAGCTCCCTTAATCAGAAAGGAACAACTCACCCCACCTTGCTCTAGGCTGATTCTTTGCGGACTGAAAGCCCGAAGACACAGATAGTACTTTTCCCTATGGAGCCCACTAACAGGGCCAGGAAGCCCCTGAAGAATTTAAAGTGATAGTTTATAATTTTAAACACAGAGTTCACTAAAACAGTCAATTTTTATTAATGGTCTTCAGGTGAGTGCTCCTTCACTGAAAGGAACTCCGGCAAACCAAGAAGGAATATAAAACAAAAACATTCTCTTTAGGTTTTATTCTAAATCCAGTCCCAGAGTTCAGGGTCAAGGCAAACAAAGACTAGGTCTACACTGCACACCACTGGTGGAGGCATGTACGGGTGTATAGCTACATGCCACAGTGGAAAGCAAGTTGTGTTCACAGTGTGTTGTGTAGCTACATACATCTGTGAAAGATTCTGGCAGGGAGAAAGGCTCCAGCAGTGGGGAGGCAGCAGGACACTACAGTTATAAAATAGCAGTGTCGATGGGGAAGGTACCACGTGGGTATGTAAAGAGTCATGTAGGGTACATGCCCTAAGGCTTCAGCTGTGTCTTTACTCACCTAAACAGCGCCTCACCACCTGCACTGCTATTTATACCCATGTAGCTGTACCCAAAGTCCCAAATTCGCAGTTGTGGCCAACAAGCAGCCATCTTCCTTCATCATAGCTGTTTGGCTTACTAGCCCCTGAGCTGCTGCTTCTCCCTCTTATTTGAGGAGTCCATCTGCTTCTGGGCACAAAATGGGCATGACAAACAGTGGGGAGCAGACAGACAAGGATTTACAGCAATATACAATTGCTTGGGTTAGGTGTGTTTTAATCCTCAATGTTATAATAGTTTAAAATGAATTAAAATGTAGTTAAATTGAAAGAGAAACTACATTGGATGGTTTTCCATTGTCACTGACAGGGATTTAAATTTTATATGCAAATCATGTAAGTGCACTATTCACCTTTTTTTTTAAGTTGAGGACTCTCCTGGTTGTCTACATAAGATAATTTTACTGATTAACGAAATTGGTTTAGAAATTGATTTAGTTAAATCGATGCAGACTCCTTCTGTGTATAACTTAACTAAACTGATATAAGGCACTCAAAGTGAAATCAGAGTGTCTATACAAGGAGGATACATCACTTTAAACAAGAATAGGCGTGTCAATTTGTCTAAACCAATATAAATAATATTAGCACAACTTCTGTGTGTAGATAAACCTAAGTCACTTTGTAAATGCCTAATGAAATTGATACAGTTTTAATGTGCAGACAAGGTCTGTGCAATCAAGAATCTGAACTGTTGGGGTAGGTTATTTTCTTGCTGGGACAGAAACAAATGGACACAAATGCAGGTTGTCACCTACCTAGTATAATTTATTACGAGTGTGCATACTCTCAAACAGATATGTTGATGCAACATAAATGGAAGTTTATTGCATTAATATGCAGCACTACTTTCAGAACTTCTGCAGAACAGCTGTGTACAGATTTGTAGCCAGACAGCAGCTTAGCCCCAGATGCTGCCTTCAGCTCACTTTATCGCTCTGTCTTAGCTCCTCTCAAATGCACTAGATTCATTTTATGCTGAAGTATTCCAAATGAATTTGCTACTAACATCCAGAACACCTCCAAACCAGCACCAATCCATCTTAGGTGTCTAGCTTTGTCAGAAGGGAGCCACTTATGATTTCTACCTGTGAGACAATGGGTGCAATAGGTACCATATAAAATAGTAGCAGCTGTCCAAGAATTCATCACTTATGTGTCTCAACCCTAAACTATGAACCCATCCGATTAGTTCTCTGGGAGTCCAACAGAGCCTTTTAACAGTTTGTGTAGAGATGGTGTATCTAAAAAAAAAAAAAGATCTAATTACCATTCCTTTCATATCTTTGTCATTCTTTTTACAATGGAAACCTGTTGCATACAGAAGAGTTGAGTCAAGGCATAGAAATCAAAAACACTTACAGAAAAGTTCTATAGAACTAGATGGAAATCAATCCAAAAGGATTCTGTAGACATTACTATAAAAATCTATAGAATTTAGTGACGAAAGTTATTCTTTCTGTAGGTTTATTAAAGCCAGAGACTTTAGTTAGACCAAAGTATTTCAGTCCTCAGGAGATTAAACTATGTACCGATGCTCAATGCCCCGTAACAGCGGGGAATTGACTAGGTAAGATATACCTAGATTATCTCAACAGGTGAACCATGCCCCATGCTGGAGAGGAAGGCAAACAAGCCACTTAATTACATATTAGGGATTTATTTTTAAATCCTCATTTAAATTATTATTACTCTAGATATTTAGAGAAATATTTAGAGAAACTTCTGTAGAATCCTATTTACTTCATCCATGTTAAATTCCAAAAGGAAAGACCTTGTATGTTATAATTACCAGGGGAAAAGCTTTCAAAAAGTTTATAATATAAATGTGTTTTATTGAATGGTGCAGCTTTGCAAAGACCAGCTTTCTTACATGTTGGACTGAATGTAAAATGTATGAAAGAAGTGGGAACAGTGTTATGGTAGCTGAGTAAGGGCCAGGATGATGTTGAGTGATTTCATCAGATGTGACTAGAGGATGTTTGTGTGAAAACTGCTAAATAGAGTATCATGTACTCTGCATCTTGGATGCCTAGAATATCACAGAAATCATGCCTTTTATTTTCCTGCCAAAACTGCTCCTAGAGAAATTAGTCCCCAAGAAATGCATCATTACATGTGTTTATTTAATTTGTTTTCTTAAATTATTTTTAAAATAGCTGAGTGAAGAAATTCAAGGTGGAAAAAAGCACTATCCTGTAAGGAACAGTGTCATATACTCCTTGTAAACGGTAGGTTGCAGGGCTGCTACTAGCAGATCAGACTTCTGTAGAGATTTGGACTGGGTTATAGAGCTTCCATCAGGGAGAGAGATACAACAGATGTTTTCTTTAAGACACTTCAAGGCACTGCCAGAAATGGCTGTTACCAGCTCAGGTAAGAGTGTGTTTCACACAATGTCTCTTAGTGGCTGAGTATAATACAGTTTTAGCATTCCATCACAGACAGGCAGCAGCCTACAGCCTGGGGATAATCAACCACCAGGGGCTGAGTAATATGAACAGGAAGAAGAAGAAGAATAGAGAACCCAGGCAAGCTGGAGGGGGTGGGAGTTGTTCCCTGAGGCACCTGAAGCCAAGCCTAACTTGTTTCAGGGACTTGGCTGTGGGCTATAAGTTTGGGAGTCCTGAATAACTGTTTGGTGTAATGTTTCCTGGGCTGAAGCCTTATTAAAAGGGATACAGCATCTGCTTCATGTATGTTGTTTTCCCCTTGTCCCTGGCCACTGAAGGAAGGGCACACTGGGCTGTAAAGTGGGGGGAGAGGAAGGTGCTCAGGGACTGCTCACACTTTTTTACAAGCTCTTACACAGCATGCAGGGTCCCCACGCCCCCATTGAGTAAGAGCTTCTAAATGAACCTGTCTTTGTTCTAGAAGCTGTATGAAAAAATCTTGATCAGAGTCATCTAGAAAATATGAGAGACAAGGTAGGTGAGATAGCATCTTGTATTAGACCAAGTTCTGTTTATGGAAGGTACACGCTTTTGAGCTTCACAGAGCTCTTCTGCAGGTCTGGAGAGGGAAACCAGAGTGACCTTCTCCAGACCTACAGAAGAGTTCCGTGAAGCTCAAAAGCTTGTACCTTCCATAAACAGAACTTGGTCTAATACAAGATGCTATCTCACCTACCTTGTCTCTCTCTTGTATGCTAGGACCAACATGGCTACAACAACACTGGTAGCAGATAGAAGATATAGCAGTTTTCTCCATTGTTTGTATTGCAGTAGCACCCAGAGTCAGTCAGGACCAGAGTACCTTTGGTAAAGGCATACAGACATGTAGAAAGAGTGAAGAAGGGCTTAGTACTTATCTTTAAAAAGGGGAACAAAGAGGACCCAGGGAATTATAGACTTCTCAGCTTAACTTTGATGCTTGCAACAAATTATTAAACAAACAATTTGTAAGCACCTAGGGGATGATAGGGTTATAAGGAAGAGCCAGCATGGATTTGTCAAGAATAAGTCATACCAAACCAACTTGATGTTCTTCTTTGACAGGGTAACTGGCCTATTGGATAGGGGAGAAGTAGCTGACATGATATATCTTGTTTTTAGTAATGCTTTTGACAGTCCCACATGGCAGTTTCATAAGCAAAACTATAGAAATGTAGTCTAGATGAAATTACTATAAGGTGGTGCACAGCTGATTGAGAGACTACACTCAAAAAGTAGTTAATGATTAAGTGTCAAACTGGGAGGTTATATCTAGTGGGGTCCCGCAGAGGTCTGTCCTGACTCAGATACTATCCATCTATCATTAGATGACTTGGATAAGGAGAGAAGAGTGTGCTTATAAGACTTGTGGATGACATCAAGCTGGCAGTGTTTGCTAGCACTTTTGAAGACAGGGTTAGAATTCAGTCCAATTTGTCAAGATCCTTTTGAAATCACCAAGATGAAATTCAATAGAGACTAGTGCAAAGTGCTTTACTTAGGAAGGAAAAAAACCCAAATGCATAACTACAAAATGGGAATAACTGGCTAGGTGGTAGTAATGCCAAACAGGGGGTTGTAATGTATCACAAACTGAGTCAACAATGTAATGCAGTTGTAAAAAAAAAAAGTTAATATCATTCTGGGATTATTAACAGGACTTAGTACTCCAGTTGAGGCTTCACTAGAGCTGCATAGAGTAGAACAACTGTGTGTAGTTTTGGGTGCCACACTTTAAGAAAGATGTGGAGATACTGGAGAAGGTCCTGAGAAGAGCAACAAAAATGATAAAAGGTTTAGAAAGCCTGGTCCACAAGGAAAGGTTTAAAAAAAACTGGGCATGTTTAGTCTTGAGAAAAGATGACCAAAGGTGGACCTGATACATCTTAAAATATGTTAAGGAGTGTGTGATTGTGCTCTTGAGGGTCCAACATAAACTACAGGGTAAATCTGAGTAGGGTGCAAAAGTCCAAGGAGTTTGAGGCAGTTCTCTCCCACCCACCGACCCTGGGCTGGGGTCCCCTGAAATCGTCTTGTTAGGCCTCTCGCAGCCAGCACAGACCACCCAATGGTATCTTTATAAGAAAGAGTCCTGTGAAAAAGACAAAATCAATAGTCCTGTGCTGGGCCTACCTTCTTTCTGGAGGGGCTCTGGCAGTTAGCAGTCTCTGCAGAAGTTCTGGGTTGGTCCTTTCCTCAGGAAGCAATTTAATTATTAATTTGTTATGGTATCTTTCCAGATATCAAAGTTAGGCTGACTGGTCTATAATTCCTTTAGTCCTATTTGTTCCCCTTTTTAAAAACAGGTACAATAATCACCCTTCTCCAGTCTTCTTGCAACCTCACCTGTCCTCCATGAGTTCTCAAAGAATACTGGCTATTGCTTCCAAGATGATTTCAATGCATCAGGATGAATTTTGTCAGGCCCTGCTGACTTGAATACATCTAACTTATTGAAATATTCTCTAACCTGTTCTTTTGCTATTCTGGCTTGTGTTCCTTCACCCTTATTGTTAATATTAATTGTGTTAAATAGCTGATCACAATTAACCTTTTCAGTGAAAGAAGCAAAATAGGCTTTAAACCTACTTGGTGTAACCCATTATTAGGTGTCCTTCCCCTCTAAGTAGTGGACCTATACTTCCTTTCTCTTTCTCTTGCTCCAAAGGTAGTTATAGAACCTCTTCTTATTACTTTAAGTATCCTTTGCTAGGTGTAACTAACTCATTTTGTGCCTTAGACTGATTTTGTCCCTATGTGCTTGCACTATACTTTTATACTCATCCTTAGCAATTTGTCGATGGTTCCACTTTTTTGTAGGAATCTTTTTTCATTTTTCAGGCCATCAAAGTGCTCCTGTTGCACTGTATGATTGAAATATGACCATGCATATCATTAATATTGCCATTGTTAGACAATTAAAACAAATCTTGTACAAAGTACATAATGTAAGGTGTCAATTGAAAAGTTATGATTTGCTAAATAAGATTATCCTGTTTAAATCCATGTATCATCACTGCATCTGAAGTTACGAATATTGGCTATATATCTCTATCTCATGTGTGTTTGTTCCTGGGGTAATACCCATGAGGTCAAAATCTACATTGAAGCTGGACTGCTCTGTGTTGATGGCCCATTAAAGACACTTAACTCTCTCAATGGGGCTTAGAAGAAACTCATCCTGACAGTAAGTGTTCCTGTGGATGCCTTAGCATGGATATGACCAATGGCTGCCTCTGTAAGTCAGCAAGCAATGATATGCTCATCTGATCCTGGACTCCATTTTGTGCCAGTAACTTTCCACAGGCGGGGGCTCTGAGCTTTGTTTGGGACAGTAAAATTCCAAGCACATGGCAGAGGATATAAAAGAACATTGAAACATCTCCATGTTGCCTCTTTCCTGCTTCTCTGGACTATGGACCTTCCAATTTGGAAGTTACCAGAGACTTTACAAGCCAGCAGTCTATAATATCATTGCTACAAACCTGATATGAGAAGATTGCCATTATTGTGTGTATATGAGCTATTAACAATTTTAACTCTTCTTTTCTTTATTAATAAACCTTTAGATTTTAGTTACTAAAGGATTGGCAACAATGTGATTATTGGCTAAGATCTGAGTTCTATATTGACCTGGCTATGTGGCTGATCTTTTGAGATAAGAAGAACTCTTTGTTTGATGAAGTTCATTTTCAATAATCACTCATCATGAAGTCTAGTGTCTGGATGGTGAGACAAGGGCTGGAATGCCTGAGGAGACTGCATTTTTGACTTCTTTTTAATCAATGTGGTGAGACAGAAGTTTATTTTTGTTACTGGCTTGGTATAATCTAATGATACAATAACCACCAAGTGGGGTGAATCTGCTCTGTCAGCATTTTTTTCCTCAGCTGTAACCCACTGAGGCCTGATGACACCTTAAAATACTGTCTCTGAGAAATTGGCACTTCTCCTGAACTCCCTTTTCCCTTATATTTTCTTCCCATGGGACCTTACCTACCAGTTCTGAGTTTGTTAAAGTCTGCTTTTTTGGAGTCCATTGTCCTTATTCCATGGCTCTCATTCCTTCCTTTCCTTAGAATCACAAAGCCTATCATTTTATGATCACTTTCATCCAAATTGCCTTCCATTTTTAGACTGGCTACCAATTCCTCCCTGATAATCAGAAGGAAGTATAAAATGGCAGTATCCCAGGTTTACTTCCTCAACTGGAAATGTTTATGTTGTGCCATATTACTTTTTAAACAGATACCTGAGTAGTTGAAAGTCCTCCATTACTACTAGGTCTTGTATGTTGGATATTTTTATTATTTGTTCTAGAAATGCCTCCTTCTCCTGATTTTGGTGTTCTATAATAGACTCCAACCATGATGTTGCCTCTTTTTCTTTCTCCCAGAAACTTTCAACAGGTCTGCCTCTCACCTCTTTTTGGACCTCAGAACATTCTTGATGTACAGTGAAACATCTCCTCCCTTTTTTTTTCCTTGCTTGTCTTTCCTTAATAAATTATAGCCCTCTATACCAATATGCTACTCGTGAGATTATCCCATAGAGCCTGAGGCCAATTAAGTCATACACAAACTGAATTAAGATTTCCAGTTCTTCTTCTTTATTTCCCATGTTCCTTGCATTTGTGTATATGCATTTAAGATGTTGAGCAGATTCCCCCATTGTTGCTCCTCTGACTCCCCATTGTAAGTTCATAGCCCCCTAACATCCAAGCCTCTGTCAAAGTTACTTTTTTATACCTTCCTTTGAGCTTTTGTGATATTCCCCCTTTTAATCTAGTATAAAGCCCTCCTCCCTAGGTTGCATAATACAACTGCAGTGTGAATGAGACTTATGTTCCTAATCACTTGTGCTTTTTGGACTCCCACCCATTCTTGTTAAACTGCAGCTTGCTCCTTCCTCCAAGTACTTTAACTCTGACCCGGATAATACCAAGTCTTTCTCCTTCCATAAATCACTTGCAGTTATCCCTTACTAACACTAAAACAGTCTTCATTCTAGGCTTATTCATTGTTGTATAGTAACTTCTGTCATTCCAATCTTGTCAATTTTTATTACACATGAGAAACACACACAAATCTAATTATACATGCTACAATAAAAAAAAAATCACCACTTTCCAGTGACAGCAGGAATGATCACAAACAAATGGTAGAGCAAGGTTTTTTCTTTTAAAAAGACATTATGAAAGAATCAATTGACAGCTGGCAAAGGTCTCAAACTGCTGGTAATCTGAATACTCAGTAATGATTAGATATGAATAAGGCAGCATTATTAAAATATGAAATTTTCACAACATGCTACAGTACTTTGTTTAGGATTTTTGTGTGTGTGTTTTAATGAGTTTCACCTGCTCAAATTTCAAAAATAACTGATTGCATTTCAAGTTACACAACTAAGTGGGCATGTTTTATTTTTATTTCACAAATACAAATCTGAAATTGCCATATTTTGTCCAAATTTTTATTTTATTTCTGGATTAGCTCTAGTAAGAGTCAATTTTGAAATGCATACTTTAAGAACTGCAGTTACACTAAGTAAGGATTAAAAGTACAGTCACTAGGTAAAGGATTAAAAGTACATTTTTATTTTTTCAATTTAAAAGATATGAGCCATTCTGTTGGGGAAACATTGCCATATGGGAAATCGAAGTTCAGATCTTAACCTGAATTGGGAACTACTAAGCCTATGGGCTGAAGGGAGGCAGCCCATTCAGAACTGGAAAGAGCAGCGGCTATTCTGGGACAGTTCACAGTGGTTTGGTGAACTTCAGATTCTAATCTAAAAATGGAAAAAAAAAAGCCACGACTCCCTTACTGACACTGGTATTCTGTCATAAGTGTTCTAGCGCAGACTGGGAACTGTCTCAGTTCCTCCACAAACATGAAAATGCTTTGTGGCTGCATCTTCACTAGAAGGGAAAAAGGGGCATGTGGTTAATATAAGTTAGCTAACATGGTCACTAAGACAAGGTAGTTTATAACTTTCACACATTAACAAGTCAAGTTACAGACTATGAACAAGCTGAGGGTTTACCTCAGTTTCAACCTGCCTTGTCCTAACTAGCTCAAGGTACATTCCTAGTGAATTAGAGTTGGTATTTTGAATTAATACATCTTGTATTCTAGTGAAGGCATAGCCTTTATGCTTTAATTGCCCTCGTCAGGTTGCCAACTTTCTAATCGCACAAAACTGAACACCCTTGCCCTGCCCCTTCTCTGAAGCCCTGCTCTGCTTACTCCATCCCTTCTCCCTCCCTTGCTCACTCTCCCCACCCTCACTCACTTGCTCACTCATTTTCACCGGGCTGGGGAGGGTCCCTTTTCAACTGGGTGTTCTGGTTGAAAATCGTACACCTGGCAACCCCTGTGAAATGAGGTTAGTAGTACTCCCTTACCTCACAGGTCTACTCTGAGGCGAATCTCTAAGTGCTGACAGGCTGCTGCTCAGATGCTAGAGTGCTGGGGTCCAATATTAGTACCTAGGACAGTTTAATCCTTTTATCTGTTTCCTTATTTCTCTTTAGGAGCATGTTTCCTTCTAGACTGCCCAGGATCTCAACAATTACACACATTAAAAATGAAGTAACTGGAAGATAGTTTTTCCTTTTACTTGCCTTCCACAATTGTGTTTCCACTATAAATATTGGGAACATTAGGATAGATGCAGTTATCTTAATTCTTCAGGTGTTAGTGATGTCATCAATGGCTGCAGAAGCAACAGAGCTAAGTGCTTAACTGTGGAGTTAACGCAGTTGGGCTCTCTCCACCCAGGCTGTAACTTAACCAGCTTAGCTCATGTTATAGGCAGAGTGCCTTTTAAAATGTTAGCTAAAATTAGAGCTGGTCAGGAATCCCTCCCCCCCCCTTTTTTTTTGGGGTGGAGGTTCAGAAAGTGCCAATTAGTTGAAACCAAAACTTTTTGCAGAACTACTGAGCTCTGGGCTAGTCTGGGGTAGGTGTCCTTTTTTTTTTTTTTTTTTTTTAAGTGAAAATTTTCGACAGATCTAGTATTTGTTTCAATGTGGAACAAAAACAAATGTCAAAATCGCAGACGTTTTGGTCAAACTAAGTTCTTGTTTTTTGGCCAGCCCTAGTTAGAACACTTGCTAGTGAACACATGCTTACAATGCAATTTTAAATCCTACTCTAAACAGCACCTCAGACACAGGATCTAAAACTTCTGAATATCTCAGGAGTTACTAAATCACATATAAAATCCCTTGGCATTACAAGGGGCCAAATAATGACGTTCTTTCTCCTGCATGGAATCTCATTGGAGACAATGGAACTGCATGCAAACAATTTATAGAAGTGAGGGTTTCAGGCTCAACTTCAAAGTTTGGAGACCTGTCACTGAATAGGACCCCAGAAGGAGAAAAGACAATCACAGTTTCTCAAAGTTAAAAATGATTCAGACAAGTTTTTCCAGTCTCCCGGGATGAGGAGAAGGGGGGGGGGAACCCTAAAAAGTCAAATGAAGAAAATTCACTAAAGAGTGTTTCTCTCTGCATTACTCCCCCCTCCATCCCCTCCCCACAAATATACAGATTCCTTGTGGCCCTAAAGGAGTGCATCACAGGACACAACATGAAGGGGCACCAGTATGGCAGATATATGCTGTGTGTCATGACACTTTATGGAACAAAATGAAGCTGAGAGTTAAAGGACATTGTCATGGAGTTAACAAAGTGATTGCTCTTGAGTGACTTGAAGGCTTGACAAAGCTACAAAGTAAAGTGGCAACAGAGAGAACCATGGAGCTCCTGAACTAGATCTAAGAGTTCATCTCAAGATTTGAAATCAGAAGGCAACGTTGCTATATGTATACCCTCTAGTGACCTTGTAATTTAAAGAAAGAATCTTAAAAAAAAACTTAAGTAAAACTTCATGGGATTTAACTAAGAATGACATAGTAATGATCGGGCATTGCTTAATCTGGTGTGCAAAATAACGATACAGGGAAGATAACTAGATGGTAGTAAAACAAAAATAAAAGGCCAAGATTTCTAAAAAGTGGGTGCCTGAATTATTTTCCTAAATTGAGATTTAGGCATCTAAATAAGAGGCCTGTTTTACAGAGGTCTGAGGGCCTGGACATATCCATGGATTTCAATCAATAAATACAGATTTAGGAGCCTAATTTAGGAATCTATTTTTTAAAACTTGACCAAGAGTTTTATGGAATTTAAATAATATCATACAAGCTAGGCAGAGCACAGCATCGCTTACAGAAAGCTGTAATGTATCAATTAAAACTGTTCCATCATAAGGCCAATAGCAGTGAGAGAGAGAAATTAAGTGTCCTGAGAAAAGATACATTTTAAGATGAGAATTGAAGTGAGGTGGATAGACAGTGGAGTTCTGTTTCAGATACCAGAAGCTGTAGAGAAATCTGTCAGACTCAGAATAGTGAAATTGTGACAGGGATTAGAGTGGGGCCTGTTGCAAGATAAATAGAAGGAGTAGACATAGTGTAAAGAGAGACCAGGTCTATGAGGAAGGCTGGCATAAGTCCAAAGAGAATTTTGGAAACAGAGTATTTTAACTTAATCCTGATAGGAATGTAGAGCTATATAAGATGAGTGATGTGATTACATTATTGTCAAACATGTGGGAAGGATAGGGCAGCTTCCCGCAGAACACTTGTCAGCATCAGGCTGTAGCACATCCAGTGTGCCTGCCTCATTTTCCCCTTTAGAATCCCCCAGAAATAGCCCTCAAAGGCTTTCCAAGTATGGGTAGCTCTTGCAGGGTTAATTTATTAAGAGTCCCATGCACATGAATCATATCAAGAGTCCCAGCCATAGTCCAAATTCCCCAGCATAGTCCAGATGGTACATGCTCTGGCATCTCTCACCAAATCCAGCCTTGGCATCTCTCTCTGTGTTCATTCAGGCTCTCCAGTACAGCTCTGGCATCTCATCTCACACCCAGTCCTCAGCCCTCCCTGGCCCTCCAGCTTCTGCTCTCTGGTTCAGAGAACCAGCAGGTATCTTCCTCTGCTGCTTTCAGCCTTCACTGGCTCGCACTCTGGCCCCCTCCATATGCTTCCCAGCAAATCCACCCTCTTTCCAGAGACGGTCTGCAGAGAGCTTTCTTCAGCTTTTCCCAGATTGCTCTTCTGGCCTCCTGACCCCCAGCAGCTCTCACCTATCCTTTTCCTGAGTCATCAGCTCTTTCTATCTCCTCAGGCCTATGTGCTCTCTTTTAAGCCTAACTGGGAGGCAGCTGAGGAGTCACAGGTGCACTTGACCCTGCCCCGTGGTAAAGGGCCAGTGCTACCCTATGACAGAAAGCAACAGCTTTCTGCCTATACTGGAGGAGGAGGAGGTAGTTGGGGGGGGGGGGGGGGGGAGGAGATTTTGGAGTTTTTGGACAAGAAGGGTCAAAGTGAGAGGATGTGAAGGTATGGGGAAAGATTTCAGCAGAGTTACAGTTTCAGTAGTGAGTTAGAGTTAGTTCTATTGCTGGATCCTTGGCTGTTAATCTTTAAAAGTGGGCACAAAACAATACATTGAACCTGACTTTTGATATGCAAAAATCTGACTTGCAGGTGCACATAGAGGCACAAATATCTCAAAATTAGGGGAGTCAAAATTACATGTGTACTCCTGAAGATTGAGACATATCTATGCAGGACAGCTTAAGCATGATGCTAAAAGTACATATTGAGGGAGTGATGATTTTGTGGCTCTGTCTGTACCACTTCTGAACAGTTCATGATTTTATGAATTTGTATTGTGAAATCATGTCATGCAAAGACTATATGTATGTGGATCCACCATGAGTTAACAGTGTCATGTCTCTGCCAGGCCAGAAACAAGGGTGAGCAATCAGCACTCAATGATAGTTTACTCAAACACCCGGAACAATGGGTTTACACTGACTGGGAGAAGACACTTCCTCCTCTTGTCGGAAGGGAGTGGGGCTTGAGAGTAATGGAAAATTACCAGGAGCAGAACATAAAGAAGTGGGCAACCCCAACAGGAGTCTATACATGGAATCAAAAGGGGGCGCTGGAAAGAGAACCATTTTGCACCAGATTAATATGGGAGAGGCTGCTGCAGCATCAGGTTAGGCAAGGGGGTAGAGGACACTGCCAGCTGGCCTGATGGAACACAAATTATCCCCCAAGAGCTCCCCAGGAGAAGGGTGAGTTAGTGAGGGACATTGCATTTAGGATGTTTTAATTGTTTTGTGTGATCTGTACTCTCCATGTGATCTATATAACCAGTTAAGGCCAACAAACACCGCTCACATTTTTGAATATCAAATTTTCACAGTGCTTTTGCAGGGAAAGCAATGTTCTGGAACAATTACCATACATACTATAGTAAATGTAGCTATCAAATTCATTATGTGGTCAGGGCCAACTTCTAGATGCTAGTGTTGTGCAAAGGCCCATACTCTTAGTTGTTCAAATCAGCCTGTTATGTAAAATGGTATATAAAAGTCAGACAAAGCTAAAGACAGACGGAATTAGTCCAAACAAAAAGGTCTACTGATGCCACACAAGGACTGCTTTAAGATCATGACTGGTACACAAAGGAGAATGGAATTGGAAATTAATGAACCAATGTCAGAAATTATGCCTAACTGGTGGATAAAATAATGAGGGAATGGGGTATTCGATTCATCACCTGTTTTGGGGTCCTTCAAAAGAGACTTTGGAGGGGATTCATGATGCCAGGTTGGAGGGGTGAACTGTCACTGCACTCTTCCATCGTGGCTGTCACCCCCACTTGGTGTCACCCCCACTTTGTGTCCAGACTGTGATACCATTGAGTCTTCACTGTCTTGATCCTGAGGGATCTCATGACCAGACTGGGCCAGAGAAAGGGAACCAGATGACATAGCCAAATCTGGTGGAGGTGACAAAGTCCTAAGCAGCACCTGAGATGTGAGACTTCCCACACCTTATTTCTTCTCTTTCTCTTTTTTGCCTTCTGTTTAATAAGAATCAGGCTGACCTGGCCAAGACTCTCTTTTTTGCAACACCGCTGGAAGCCTGTGACCAGTGAGGCAGCTAAAAGCAATGCTTTAAACAGCCTAACACTGTTACAAGTTGGCCAAGTCTCAGAGTACCTGATAAAACCATGTGCTGTGCTCAGTTTCACCAGCAGTTAGGCTGCATGTCAAAGTCAGCACAAAAGACAGAAGATGAATTTTCTGTATTTGTTCTTCTTTACTCTCCCCTTTTGTGTGCATTTATCTGGTTTTGTCTTAAAGAAAGCAGAATCAGACTTTAACAACAAGAGCAACAACAGCAGCTCAAGTCATCTCAACTAACTTCATATCTTTTCCTCCCAAAAAGGGCAATTCCCATCTTTAATACCATCTAAAAGACTACCAAACAGGGAGGAGAGAGGGTTCCCTATAAAAAACTCTGCAGCTAAAGGGCAAGTGAATAAAGGATATTGTTAAAATAAAAGCCTTACTTAATATTTTATATTTTAAATGCTTTAACTGTTTCTTTTTTCTGTATCTCTTATTAAAAGGTCCTAAAGATTTTTAATGGTGGTTGTTGCCATGGGACTAAGCAGGCCAAGGTCTCTGTACTCAAAACCCCAAGACTTGCTTAACTGTTCAATGTTGCACAGTGACAGGGTAATATTAACACTTTTGACTCTCTGGACCCATTTATTCCATCAAAATTAACTGGGTGTAAACTTAGCATTTCACAGCATTCTCAGTCCAGAGCGATAGAATACCCAGTGATGCCAGTGTGAGGTTTCCCCATACCACGGATAAAATAAGATCTTTATGTAATAACTGAACTTTTAGTTATTTTTTCAATACCCAACGGTTGTGCACTGCATCAGCCAGTGTGAAATATGCTCAACGTTAGGACCCTTGCTATTTCTGCCCTTTGTTTCTCTTTCATTCTCATCCTCCTTTTTTTCATTCCTGTCCCTATTCCCTGTCTTTCTCTCTCTCTCATCCCTCCTTCCCTCTGAATTTCTTTTCCGCAGCAACAACAAATTCCCTGCAAGGTTCTTCCCCATTCTATCTTCTAAAATTGTCAGCAGTTAAACAGCTAATGCTGACAAAAGTGTCATCATTAGGTTTTAGAGTTAATGCTCCAAGTGAGATTCCTGGGGGAGATGACAACTCAGAATTATTTTTTCAGTCTGTCTACAGACTCAGGAAGATGGCATGGCATCATTCACATTCAGAAAGTTATCTTTGCAAAAGAGTTCCTCAAGCAATAGCAACATTTATGGTATAATCTGGAGTAATGGACAGAGAGTAGTTAATGTTCTGGACACTTGTACCCCTGTGTCTGTGGTGGTAGATGGTTAAATTTGTTATGTATTGTTTGAACCTGCTTGTTTCTTTTTGTCTTTGCCTTTCAGGGGGAAAACAGTTATATATATTATATACACACAATATATATATATTCATAATGCATTTTAACTGATTATATTATCAGCTCCTTTTTAAAAAAAAAAGAGGTTTTATGATATTGTGGATAACTGATGTGTAAAAACAATAGAAATGCTTCAAAGCAGGTTGAAAGAAGGAAACTGCAGGCTTTCTGGAATACTTTCTTTCCGAATGCGAGATAAGGGAACATCAAACTTGTTTTAACAATGGCAACTTTTTTTGTCACGTATAAAAATAGATCACAGTGCAGTGACCCAGAGAGAGAGACTGTAAAGAAGCATGTGTTCCTGTAAGACTCCTGACTCTATTGTTACAATCTGTGTCAAAGAATGAGAAATCAGAATTTCATTGCTTCCTGTATTCTTTGGATTAGAGTTTGAATTGTGCTATGCTGTTTTGACATCTTCAGTATTTTTTAATTTAATTAAGGCTCATGTTTCTCTATCTAGTCCAGGTAGAAGGGCATAGACAAAATAGCCATTTACCACTGTAATAGCACTTCACATTTTTCCATTTCAACTGATATATTTTGAATGTAATTTATGCTACTGCATTCTTTAGCAAACTGACCGATTATGAATTCTAAATGAGAAAAGAATAGAAATGGAGCAAAGTTAACCTATGTTCATTAGAGAGTGCCCAGGCTGGCTAGAAAAACTTTAGCTGCTTCTCAGTCAGCAATTTGGAGTCCTGCAGGTGGCTGGAATGTTTTCTCACTCATAACTGTCTTATCAAGTTGTTAAAATTTGAACTGCATAGCTCAGGTAATTGGCAGTGCATTATGGAGCCTTTCACCTCGAGGTCATTAGTCTGAATCAAGGTAAGATTATAATGACTGAAGGTTATTATAAGCTGATAGCTGTTCAGTGGCCTATTTAAAATGAACTTATCTCAGTATTGTTCCTAGTTCACAGGTACATGCATTAAAAAACAATAAAATATCCTAATTGACACAGTCCTTGACAATCTCAGGAAGGAGACCAACCTATGTTTCTTATATTAGTCCTTCCAAGTGTAACCTTTGATTTAAATATTTACAATTACTATTTTAAATGTAAATAATAATACCAATGACCAAATTAAATTATTTAGGTTAAAGCCTAAAGGTGAATTTAATTTCGTGGAGGATTATGAATGACACAATGAATGATAGAATTAAAGACTTTATTTCAAATAAAATATTTATAGTAGTTAAGGCAACCAGGAATTACAGAATAACCATACACTGCATTTTATATTCACATTCCATGAAGAAATGGTGCATCCAGGGGTGATCAGTCCCTGAAAGAAAAGAATGGGTATATAATCCTTTCTCCTAACAGTACCTTGATGGTAGATGAGCATGCTGATCTAAAATTAGCATGCTACTCTTTTTGTAATCATTTACAATAACAACCCTTAATTAATTAGCATTAAGCTTGCCTTTTACCATATGGATAGTCTGCTACCATAATTAAAATACCTTCTATTCCTTCATTGGCTATGTAATATTAAACATTGTCTGAATTAACACCTGCATAAATATCCTTTCAATAACTATCAGTATAGATGGCATTCTTCCAGAACATTCACATTTTGTCTAAAACTCTTGTTAAAACACGTTTACAACATGACCTGCAGTTATGTCCTAATTTATCTCTAACTTGCCTCTAAGTTGTCTTATTTCCCAAAACCTGTTCTCTACTCACATTTTATGACATTTCTATTTAACATAAACAAACATCATTTTTATAGGCCACACAAGATGAGGTGGTTGACATACCTAGAAAAGCTATCATGGGAGAGTCTGCATACCCGTTGCTTATGCTTTATTTACTGAGTGGGGAAGGAGAAGATATCAGCCTTGGCTGCTGTCAGTCAGGTACCTTTCATAAGCATACTGAGAAAAACATCTAATTAATAGACCCTCCGATTTCTGCTAAGGGGAAAAAAACAACTGTTCATTAATTATAAACTCCATCACTGATCCATTACACAAAATTAAAGAGCAATGATCTTGCACCTGAAACCTGGTGAACTTCAACACATGTACTCCAGATCTACAGCAGTGTAACCGAGAGCAGAATCCATCCCATTTTCTCTCCCATTTTTGTTACCAGGATGTACTTCAGTATTTCAAGGACTTTGACACTGGATAGAAACTAATATTATACTGACTTAATTGTCACCTGAGAAGTAGGGTTGCCAGGTTTCTGGTTTTTGACCGGAACATCTACTCAAAAAGGGATTCTGGCATCTGACTGAGCCACTAAAAGTCTGTTTGGCCACATTAGGCTGGGGCCAGGCTGTGTGGGGGGAGAAGGGGGCAGTCAGGGAATGGCACTGGGGCTAAGGTAGGCTCCATGGCCGGCTCCATGCAGCTCCCGGGAAGCAGTGGCATGTCCAGCTTCTAGGTGGAGGGGTGGCCAGGGGGGCTCTGCTCTGGCCCCAGCCCACAGGAGCCAGCTCCTCAGCTCCCATAGGCTGGGAATCCACGGCGGGCACAAATCTGAGATGCCACAGCCAGCTTCCTCTGTCCCTGGGAAATGCTGGGGCAGTGCTGGTGCAGCTGCTATTTAAGGGACCACCTGGGGGCAGTGCCTCCCGGAGCCCCCACAAACTGCACCAGCCAGAGCCGCCTGGAACCCACACCGCGAACCCCTTCCTGGGCCCCAACCCCCTGCCCCAGCTCAGAACCCCCTCCCACATCCAAACTCCATCCCATAGCCCGCACCCCTCATCCCCTCCTACATCCCAGCCCCCTACCCCAGCCCAGAGCCCCCACTCATACTCCAAACCCTTCAGCCTCACCCCCCAGCCCAGAGCCCACTCCTGCACCCCAAACCCTTCATCCCCAGCCCTACCCCAGAGCCCACACCTCCAGTTGGAGCCCTCACCCCCTCCCACACCCAACCTCTTGCCCCAGCCCGGAGCCCCCTCCTGCACCCTGAACCCCTAATTTCTGGCCCCATCCCAGAGCCCCATCCCAGAGCCCGTACACCCTCCTGCACTCCTAACTCCTTCCGGTACCTCCAGTCCCAAGCACCCTCCTGTTCTTCCTAACAGCTGCCCCAGCTAGGGGATCCTGCTCCCCAGAAGTGGCCAGCAACTGCTTGGGGAGGAGGGGTCAGGTGGAGATGCTCTGAATTTGTGGCTCCCTTCCCCAGTAGTCCCTACGCAGGAGCCTCCACTTCAGCCCCTCTGAGCTCTCTGGGGTATGTCTACACTTCAATTAAATGCCTTGCTGGCCTGGCTCAGTGAACTGGGCTGTAAATTGCTGTGTAGACATTTGAGCTTTCTGAGTCCCTCCTCCCTTGGGGGTCTCAGAGCTTGGGGTTCAACTAGCCCAAACACAGCCCCACAGTGAGCCAAAGTCAGCAGCCACAGGGCAGCCAGCTTTAATTGCTATGTAGACAGACCCACCCATATTCCCTCCCAGCAAGTGAGACACAGCAGCTGCTAGCTTAGGTAGCTGTGCAGGCCAATCCCTCCCCGCAGGAGGTGCATGTAGGTTAATGTGGTTTTGGGTGTGTTTCTATCAGTACATCCAGGGGCAGTGCACTGGGGCTGGTCCAGTTTTCGCCACTGGGGTGGTCACTGCAACCCACCCAGTCAGCGGGCATATCAGGAACCATGCCAGCAGCCTAACATTGCTGTGTGCAAAACCTGGAACTTTGCACTGGTGGGTGCCCACCGCAGTCTGCAAAAAGTGGGTCATGTGACCTGATGGTGTCAACACCATGGGCAGCACAAAAGGGGCCTGGCAACAGGGACTTCATAGCTTCACTAGGACTGATTTTTCTGAAACAGAAGAGCTAATCCCTGGCTATGGTAATCTCCCTCACGCCCTTAGACAGACTCTTTATGTTTCAAATAAAGGAGAACTTGGAAATTATAGGACAAAGTTTATTTTTAAGGGTACCTCCCCAATGTTTTATTTGAGACACACACTCATATACAAATAAGAACATAAGGATATAAGAATGGCCATACTGGGTCAGACCAAAGGTCCATCCAGCCCAGTATCCTGTCTGCTGACAGTGGCCAATGCCAGGTGCCCCAGAACGAGTGAACCTAAAAGGTAATGATCAAGTGATCTCTCTCCTGCCATCCATCTCCACCCTCTGACAAACAGAGACTAGGGACACCATTCCTTACCCGTCCTGGCTAATAGCCATTAATGGACTTAACCTCCATGAATTTATCCAGTTCTCTTTTAAACCCTGTTATAGTCCTAGCCTTCACAACCTCCTCAGGCAAGGATTTCCACAGGTTGACTGTGCACTGTGTGAAGAACTTCATTTTATTTGTTTTAAACCTGCTGCCCTTTAATTTCATTTGGTGGCCCCCTAGTTTTTATATTATGAGAACAAGTAAATAACTTTTCTCTATTTACTTTCTCCACACCACTCATGATTTTATATACTTCTATCATATCCCCCCTTAGTCTCCACTTTTCCAAGCTGAAAAGTCCTAACCTCTTTAATCTCTCCTCATATGGGACCCATTCCAACCCCCTAATCATTTTAGTTGCCTTTCTCTGAACCTTTTCTAATGCCAGTATATCTTTTTTGAGACAAGGAGACCACATCTATATGCAGTATTCAAGATGTGGGCGTACCATGGATTTATATAAGGGCAATAAGATATTCTCCGTCTTATTCTCTATCCCTTTTTTAATGATTCCTAACATCCTATTTGCTCTTTTGACTGCCACTGCACACTGTGTGGACGTCTTCAGAGAACTATCTATGATGACTTCAAGATCTCTTTCCTGATTAGTTGTAGATAAATTACCCCCCATCATATTGTATATATAGTTGGGGTCATTTTTTCCAGTATGCATTACTTTACATTTATCCACATTAAATTTCATTTGCCATTTTGTTGCCCAATCACTTAGTTTTGTGAGATCTTTTTGAAGTTCTTCACAGTCTGCTTTGGTCTTAACTATCTTGAGCAGTTTAGTATCATCTGCAAACTTTGCAACCTCACTTTTTACCCCTTCCTCCAAATAATTTATGAACAAGTTGAATAGGATTGGTCCTAGGACTGACCCTGGGGGGAACATCACTAGTTACCCCTCTCCATTCTGAAAATGTACCATTTATTCCTACCCTTTGTTCCCTGTCTTTTAACCAGTTCTCAATCCATGAAAGGATCTTCCCTCTCATCCCATGAGAACTTAATTTACGTAAGAGCCTTTGGTGAGGGACCTTGTCAAAGGCTTTTGGGAAATCTAAGTACACTATGTCCACTGGATCCCCATTGTCCACATGTTTGTTGACCCCTTCAAAGAACTCTAATAGATTAGTAAGACATGATTTCTCTTTACAGAAACCATGTTGACTTTTGCCCAACAATTTATGTTCTTCTATGTGTCTGATAATTTTATTCTTTACGATTGTTTCAACTAATTTGCCCAGTACTGATGTTAGAATTACCCGTCTGTAATTGCTGGGATCACCTCTAGACCCCTTTTAAAATATTGGCGTTACATTAGCTATCTTCCAGTCATTGGGTACAGAAGCTGATTTAAAGGACACATTGCATTACAGTGTACAATCTTTTGCATGATTATTGGTGTATACAAGACAAATATTTATCAATTTGCTGTGTAATATGGAACATTGGGCACTGAATGAAGGATAGGTGGACACTGACACTAACATATTTCCTCTCAACCTGCTTTGGGACAAATTTGGGACACAGTACAGGTGAAAAAACTTGAACACTAGAAAATCTATTGGTTAGCAGGATGGTAAAATAGGGAGGGGTCAGTTTCTGCAGCATGAATGACTTTTTATGCAACCTCGCCTTAATATTAAAGAGCTATAATGAATTCACAAAATAACATCAATGCAATATTAAGGTTATATATTTAAACATAAGTGTCAGGAAATGTTAACATTAAGACTCCCATAACATAAATTTGTCCACATTGAATATATTGTCTATTAAAGCATACATTTAAACAATTTAACTAGTCATTAAACATGGAACAGCATAACTTTCCCCCCTGCTATGCAGTTCATTGTCAGGTAGGGAAGGAATCAGTCAGTGGCTATAGCACTACTGGATCCCTACCAGGACAGGTGGCTCCTGCAATAGTCTCAAGCTCCTGCAATAGTCTCTTTAGTCTCGCTCATTGTGAGTGAGCAGGACTCTTTTGGGCAAAGAATTTTACATTTGTGTTTAAAATTTCTCCCTGGTGAGATGAAGGGTATTTGAATCTCACATTCTATCTCCCACATTCAAACTGTTGCAGCTTCTGGTCTTCTCCTGGTGCCTGCTCGGGCCTTGCAGTGAAAATGAGTGGGGAGAGGGGAGAGTAAGCAACGGAATAGGGGGGATGGAGTGAGTGGGGACGGGGCCTCGGGGAAGGGGTGGGGCAAGGATGTTTGGTTTTCTGCAATTAGAAAGTTGGCAACCCTACTGAGAAGGTAAACAACTGGCTGCTGCTCCACCTCAGATGCTTAATACTCTAAAGCACCCTTATAGGAATTACAGATAAAAGTTCAAAACTAGAATTACTGGAAATACTTAATGTTAAATTAAAAACACTCACTCAACCTATTTTGGAATTTGTGGAGTGTCAATGAACATTCAGTGTTTCATATGATTATCTTCATGTTGGCAACAAATTGTCAACTAAGGACCCAATATTTCTTGTGCTATCTAAAAGTCAATGAAAATTTCAAGGCAACTTTTCATGAGTATATTTTGATTTCTGAATTTCATACTCAGTTTAGTTCCATGGCAGACCAATGTTTGAATGTTTGAAGTTGAGCATGGCTAGTCAGCAAAAGCTTAGTTATCTCAGAGGTAGTGCCTTCATTTTCTTTTGCTTGCTGGTTCTGTCATAACACATTTAGTGACTTATTTCTGCAGGGACCTGAGTGTTGAGATGTTGGCTGCCACACAGATCCTGAGCTCTATGATCATATCAGTACATCATACAGATTTTTTTTTACATTGCTTGGTGACTTATTTGCTAGAATTGATTTGCTCTGATCTGAGTCTACTAATCTTAGGTGTGTAAATGACTATGACAAGTGGAGAACTCACGAGATTATTTTTGGTATGGAATGCCATGTTTGTAGGCAAAGAACAAAATAGGTCAACATGCATGGAGTAAATAGCCTCAGAGAACAAAGAACTGGTCAATCTTGATTAGCTATAAGGGAAAATATCAAGAGTAAAAAATGGTTGAGGTAATCTAGAAAAACAAAAAACCCAAAGGCTTCAGAAAAAGATATACTGCAAAAAGATGAAAAGAAAGTTAATGATGAGATACACTGGACACTGTGTTTGCAGTGAAAGAGTTCAGATGACAATCAGGTTTGGGAAGTGGAAAAAAGTTTCCACTTTAAATCATATATTAATAAAAAAAAATAGTAAAGATATCCAATGTAGATAAATTTCAATCTGATGGATATGTTCAAATCCCACTTTCCAGGACTTCAGAAAGAAAGTGAAGGAAGATAATGTCAGAAAGGATGCACTGACATAACTAGGGGAACAGCAACATTATTTATAGTCTCCAGAACTGTCTTATGCAGCTCACTTGCTACATACCAGATAATATGGCAGAACCAACCTGTCACCTTACTGTTCCATAAAGAAGATTTGTCTATAATAGGAAGCATTAAAACTGAGTAACAAGAAACTACTTGAGAAACTAATGAATTCATTTTTGTTCTAAATATACCCTTATTGGAAGGTAACAGAATTCTGCTATACAGTATGACTTGTTTTGTACTCCAAACTGAATGCATCTGTTGATAAGAAATGTGAGAAGTTCAGCCTTTTTGGAATATTTTACTGGACTTACATGTTGTGAATAAATGTTCTTACCTGGTGCAAAGCTTTAAGCAACGTATAATAAAATGAGATCTCAGGTATGGACTCTTGAAATCATTATATGACTCAAACTGCTATTATTTAACAGAGAATTGTAACTGCTTCTCCTATGAGTGACAGATGTGATTCATTACATTTCGTCTTGTTTTTACCTTGAGAATGCTACTGATGCCAGCTCATAGACTAACTTTTGGCAAGTAAAGAGAGCCTGATATTTTGGAATGTTTCTTTATCATTTGAAATGCCTAAGCTGTAGCTTTGAACTCCGCAGTAAACACTCCATACTAGCACCAAAAAAGTTCAAATAATAAATAATAGAAGCCTTTTATCTAATATCGGAAATCCATAGATACACATTTACTTTAATATTTCAGATCTTGCTTCCACTTAAGAAGTTTAAAGGTCTTTCACTAAGAGTGGACGCAAGCCAAACTTAATCACTATACCGATCATGAATATTTAACATGAGAAGCTCCTATTAAATATTACACAGTTTCATAAGGAATGCACATGTGCTGAAAATACCTAAGTATTGCTAAAATTAGGTTCTTAACCCTCTGGGGAGCTGCACATGAGCTGCTGCAGTGTTTCTGACATTGTTGATCATGTTGAAAACTGTTCATAACAATTAAAATAAGGTGTTTTCCCCGCTGTTTCCAAATTAAGAATGAAAAGCTATTAGGAATTCTAAACAGCTCTGACAAGAACCGCAGAGCAATTAGTGCTGAAATAAACAGGGTCAGCTCTGGATTACTTTCACTATAAGGAACCCACAGCAGTTCGTTACTCTTCATTACCACCAGACTCATAAAAAGGATATTCAACAAGTAGAGAGAGAAAGAGACAGAACATGGATATGCACGTTATGGCCCATTTGCTATAGTCAGAGTTAACTGTGAATCTCAAGTTACTTACATGATGCTAACTAAACACTTTAACTTCTTAATCACCTGCACCCTGTGTCAGCACATAGCATTCACATCTGGAATCAAAAGTATCCTATGATTGCTTATTTGTATTCCCTGGGGGATATAATTTAAAATACGATAGTACTTTCTATCTCAAAGTGCAAATGTCAAAGCTTCTAGATCTCCATATTTATCTTACCAAAAAGAAGTAAACAATATTCTTGAATGAGTTTATAAAGATTAAAAAAACAATTTAAAATTAAAAACATTGTTTGAGTCCCAGCAAACCAAACATTTGAGGACCCAATCAATGATTTTTAAAGAAGCAGCATCTATGGAAATAGATATATGGCATCATTTAAAGGTGTTGCACAGGATACCAGGGGTAGGCAATCTATGGCACGCGTGCCAAAGGCGGCACGCAAGCTGATTTTCAGTGGCACTCACACTGCCCAGATCCTGGGCACTGGTCTGGGGGCCTCTGCATTTTAATATAATTTTAAGTGAAGCTTCTTAAACATTTTAAAAACCATATTTACTTTACAGACAACAATAGTTTAATTATATATTATAGACTTATAAAAAGAGACCTTCTAAAAACGTTAAAATGTATTACTGGCACGCAAAACCTTAAATTAGAGTGAATAAATGAAGACTCGGCACACCACTTCTGAAAGGTTGCTGACTCCTGGGATAGACCCTTCTAAGCTCAGTGGCCTGAAGCCTACAGAGTAGGGAGCTTGCTATTGACATCAGGCAAAAAGTGACTTAGATCCGCCTGTGAACTCCAGGTAGACAACCTCCATAGGGGAGGGAGTTCTTTGCTGCTATCTGTTGGTGAGCAAGTGGAAACAATGAAATCATAGAATATCAGGGTTGGAAGGGACCTCAGGAGATCATCTAGTCCAACCCCCTGCTCAAAGCAGGACAAATCCCCAGACAGTTTTTTTACCCCAGTTTCCTAAATGGCCCCCTCAAGGATCGAACTCACAATTCTGGGTTTAGCAGGCCAATGCTCAAACCACTGAGCTATCCCTCCCTAAAATGGCCCAGGCCTCATTTGCATTTCTGTTATATTATAGTTTGGGGCATTTAGGTCAATATTCAGCTACGTTTTAAGTTTGGGGGAAATAAAATATTATTATTCCTGCCAAGTAATGAAAGGGAAAGAGGACTGTATCAAATTTGCCTGAGGTGAGGGGTCACTTTAACCAACTTGCAGTTTGATATAGATGGGTAGCAGAGCTTAGCCAAAGCCAGAGAGAGGTTTCTGTCTTTTGGTGGGAATGCATTCCTTAGGGGCTGGAGACGAATCTGCCCAAAATCAGGACTCTACAAACCCTAGACAACAAATAGTGAGTGGAGGTGTACCAGAGGAAGGGGAGGAGGACAACGACTATTGGAGGAACACATTACCTCGGTGGACTCTTACAACTGCAAGTGGAAGATTGAATTCAAGACTACTGCCAAGCCACTCTGAGGGTTGAGAGTCTTAATAGATATATACAGATACTGATGATTATTGCTGGCTTTCCCAAGTTTATTTTTATAAAGTTTTCTCTATTGTACAATGGACTCAATGCGTGTGGGCAAATATTGCTTATCAACGGTTCTTGAGGGTATTTAGTTTTCTTGGTTTTCTGAGTGGGGGCTTAAGCCATTGTTATTTGTTAACTTTTCAGAAAGAACCCCATGATAATTGCACAAAGCCCATTTTGTTGAGATGAACCTCAGTAGGGTGACAGTGTCCTTTAAATATACATACGGTGGTTTGAATTTGGTAACCAGAAACTGATGCATAGTTGTACTATTTACAGAAGATACATCTGTGCTCAAATTGACAGAGATTTGGGCTTAAATAAAGTACAGAATGCTTGATATTCTTAAAACATGTCTGTACAAAAGAGATTCAAGAAAGTATTCAAGAGATGGATAAGCATGCATATAGATGTGCCCTGTACTAAGATTGGGGAATCTTGGGTTACAGCCATGTGCTATAAATGTGAGATACATAAATTAGAATTGCTTAAGGATAGACTCACTTGTACAATCCTTTTCTTCAATATTTCTCACCTATGAGCGAGTGTGCTTTTCATGAACACTGCCATCTCTTCTAATCATCTCAAGCTGCCCTCCCACTGCAGTTTTCCATGTATCAGATAGGTCGTAAAATGTACACAAGCAATCCACGTATCTCAGTACTGACTTAGTGTAGTTTATGTGGAAGGGACACTTCAAGTCGTCTTATGCACTACATAAGACATAGCTAAAATGGAATATAAGGCATTTAAGAATAGAGCCCTCAAGGAGGGTCTCTGTTCTTCCTCAAAATAAGGCCAATTTCTGCTCTCATTAAAGTCAAAGGCTAACTTCCCATTATCTAGGTTTGATATCCATGTTGGTATTAAAGGGTAGATTCTTCCTCACTATGTCTCATCCATTCCATACACTCCACTATAGTCCTAGGACATTTCTTCTGGGCATTCTAAAGATCTTTTTTTCTCTGTTATACCAAATCCATCACTCTACTCACTTTTCAGTTGATGCAGGCTGGTGGGAAAAAAGCTTCCTGAAACAGCATTGCCAATATTGCTATGTATATTAGCCAGGAGATATTGCTTGTAGAGCAGCTCTGCTAGCATGAGGATGAAGAATCCCCCAAGACAGCTTTTATACTAGAATTTCTGACATGAAATCAATATACTGTGAGAGCCAGTTGAACCCCTCAATATTTTCTGCACCTGCTGGGGCCAGATGGGGAATGTTGTCATAAAGGTGTCTGGCACCACTCACACACATGGGACAAGGAGATCCAAGTGGAGAGAACCCCCTGCATTCTTTCAGTTGGGCCCCCATCAGGCCCATTATGAACTTCCAAAATGAGCGTATGTAGCAAATGTATGAATCCCCAGCCCCTTTCAGTTATACTAGTTCATGTCCATTGAACCCCAGATATTAATTTCACCAAGAGAGAATCTAGATGAGGGAGACCCGGGAAGACTATTTGAATATGGTTTGCAGTGTTGTTGTAGCCGCCTTGGTCCCTGGATATTAGAGAGACAAGGTGGGTGAGGTAATATCTTGTATTGGACCAACTTCTCTTACTGAAAGAGGCAAGCTTTGGTGCTACTGCGTAGCTCGAAAACTTGTCTCTTTCACCAACAGAAGTTGGTCCAATACAAGATATTGCCTCACCCACCCAGTCTCTCTATTTTAATATGGGTTATTTAAGGAAGATTGTCATTTATTTGCACTGGAGTAATATCCAGAAGCCCTAATCAGTGTGGGGCTCCATTTTGCAAAGTGCCATCCAGACATATAGAAAGACATGGTCCCTGCCCCAAACAGCTTATGTATAATTGATTAAACACATGAATGGTAAGAAATAATTTTGTACTTCAGACTGTAGTAAGTTATATGTATGCATCTAGGCATCTACCAACAGTACACTATCACTATTTGTTACAATAAGAGGTGTTGAGAACTGAAGTACACTTGTCTATTTGCATTATATGCATTACACAATTATACAGAAATTGCATTGTAGTGAGTCCGTCCAGTTACATAGAGAGTACAACCAAGTCTACGTGATGACTCTCACATTTCATTGGAGTTGCCCGGTGTCTGGTTTTTGACTGGAACGCCCAGTCGAAAAGGGAACCTGGCCGCTCCGGTCAGCATGGCTGATGGGGCTGTTAAAAGTCCAGTTGGCGGTGCAGGCAGGCTCCCTACCAATTTCCACGCGACTCCCGGGAAGCTCCTTGGTGGAGGGATGGCCACCGGGGAGCTCTGTATGCTGCCCTCCGCCCCCAGTGCCAGTTCAGCTGCTCCCATTGGCCAGGAACCATGGCCAACGGGAGCTGAGGGGGCAATGCCTGCAGGTGCAGGCAGTGCAGAGAGCCACACGATTGCGCCTCTGCTTAGGAGCCTGAGGGAGATGCCAGCAGCTTCCCAGGAGCCGCCTGTGGTAAGCACCACCCGGAGTCTGCACTCACTACTGCACCCCAACCCCCCCTGCCCCAGCCCGGACCCCTCCCCTGCACTCCAAACCCTGGCCCCACCCCAGAGCCCACACCCCCAGCTGGATCCCTCACGCTCCCTGCACCCCAACCCCCTGCCCCAGCCCGGACCCCTCTCCTGCACTCCAAACCCTGGCCCCACCCCAGAGCCCACACCCCCAGCTGGATCCCTCACCCTCCCTGCATCCCAACCCCCTACCCTAGCCCAGAGACACCTCCTGCACCCCAAACCCCTCATTTCTGACCCTACCCCAGAGCCCGCACCCCCCAGCACAGAGCCCTCATCCTCTCCCACACAACAACCCCCTGCCTCAGCCTGGAGCCCTCTCCTGCACCCCAAACTCCTCATCTCTGGCCCCACCCCAGAACCCGTACCCACAGTCATCACCCACACCCCCCTGCTCCCCAACCTCCTGCCCCATCCAGGATCCCCCTCCCACACTCTGAACCCCTCATTTCTGGCCCCACTCTGGAGCCCGCATCCCAAGCCCAGAGCCCGTACCCCCTCCCACACCCCAACCTGCCCCAGCCTGTAGCCCTCTCCTGCACCCCAAACCCCTGATCTCTGACCTTACCCACAGCTGGAGCCCTTTCCGCCACTCCCCCCCTGCACCCCAACCCCCTGCCCTAGCCCAGTGAAAATGAGCAAGGGAGTGTGTGTGTGGGGGTAGAGCAAGTGATGGAGGGAGGGGGATGGAGTGAGCATGGGGCATGGCCTTGGAAAAGGGGTGGGACAGGGGGTGGGGCAAGGATGTTCAGTTTTCTGTAAATAGAAAGTTGGCAACCCTATTTAGGTTCCAGGTGTCTCATTCTACTGTCCAGTACCCTAATTCACTGAATAAAGATGTCTCCAAATTTAAATGAGGTTTTGCACAGCTATGTCTGTTCAAGAAAATCAAAGGTTTTTTTAACATTAGTCAAAACTGACAAAAGAGGAAAGTTTTAAATCATTAGCATTATAAACTGGGTGGAACAGTATTTGTATATTGCTAGGAAATAAGCGGTCCTTCCTAAAGATCTACTCTTTTAATAACCAGAATAAATTTCAAATGGGATGCTAAATGGGCTGGCAATGATCTTGCAGTCTTTATTAAGAAGGGACATTTACTTACATTGGCAGAGCTCAAATGACCCTCTTCTATTTTGTGCAGTACAGAAATTCTTTCTGTTTGCATAGTAGTAGCCTTCCCTGTCACTGAGAGTAAATATTAGAATTAAAGGCTGAAGAATTTGCACTCAGCAATATTCGGGAAGCACTATTGGAAAACCATCATTTGAGAAATGGAATGGCTTTTCTCAATTTCCTGTGAGGAGAAAGGAAAAAAAATCTAAAATCTTTCCCTTGAGGTGCAAGTGACAGAAGACTCATATTTTAAAATCATCAATTTCCTCATTAGAAGTTCTAACTTGGGTGTTTATAGAATTTGACAAAAAGGATCATTTATCTTCTGTTGAGCAGCAAATTCTTTGTAATAATTACATACTGCTAGAACAAATTTGCATCTTTCTTACCTAATCTATCAAAAGGCATCTCTTCCATTCTCACTCTTGATTGAATCCCCTTCTTAATTTCCAGAATAAAAAATTCAGTCCTATCTTAACTTTATGTAGCTGGTTTATAGATGTTGTCTGGTCTCAGACAGTTCTACATATGTCTCTGGGGTTCTTTTACATTACTTTCAGCTTCCTGAGGTGTATTCCAGTTTTATTCTTTGGCCCAGATAGTCACGTATCTACGCTGAATGGCTTTTAAAGAACCCCACATAAATATTACTGTTACAGTCAATCAACTTATTTTGAGTTTTAAAATAAACTGAAATGTTCTGTTTGATTAACTCACTGTCACTGAAGGGATAATGTGCAGTCATACTAGAACATGGTCTAAGGGAACATATTTTGTACAGTAGCATCCATGACAACCACTGCAAATGCGTGAGAAATCAAAAACATCGAGTCACAACATAAGAACAAGCATAAGGGAATCTTATGCTAGGAAAAAGGGAAATTGAAGAGATTCTAACTGTAACCTATAATATGTAAACTAATGACAAATTATAGTCTCAAGTCTGCAAAGCCTTACATAGCTGAATTCAATTGTATATTTTATTTCAGTGGGCCTGTTCAAATGCTTAAAAGTTTGTAAGCAGGGCTCTAAGTCACACATAAGAGAACAGTATAAAACAATATAAAAGAATGTGAATCATCCCTATCAAAGATCATAATAATTAACTATAATCCAATTTTGATCCCCTACCAAACACTTATTTCATTTGGCAAATGTATTTCAAGAGGGAGAGAAACTATAATTCAAATAATATATGGAAGTCTTGTTTCTATAATGCTTACCACAATGGGCTCCTAGGTGCTACAGTAATATTATTTTTTCCTGTGTACTTATTACTTGTATTACTGAATCAATAGTTTGATGAGCTGGAAACTAACCCCACTTACTGAGGAACTAGTCTACTCCTTTGATGTTAAGGTTGGCAGTTTACACAATACAGAATTCTATCAGCCTCTCAAATTCTAAGTGGTCTGGGAAGTTCTGCTTAAAATCTGATAGCAGAATGTGGCTCATAGTTGTGTAGTGGTTAAGAACAACACATAAGTTTGTTTTAAATGTGGATCCCTGCAGAACAATCTTAGATAAAAAAAAATGTAAGTGGTCTTGAATAAAACACTGGAATTGAAGAACTTTTGCAGTTGGTTTATGATGAGGGATTATGGAGCCAGATGGAGATCAGTGTCACCAAAAAGCCAGATTCACTGACAGTGTTGCAGGGAAGTGTAAATTACCATATATGTATGTATGCAGAAGCATCACAGGATGGAAAGGTCTTTATCTGTATGGCTATGATGTAACATGCACATGCACTGGTGTTCAGCTCTTGACAACTCATTGCTAGAAAGCTATTGACAAATTAGAGCGAGTTCATAAAAGAGCAACAAAAATGGGCAGGAGATTGGAAGAAGGAAGGAAAGAATAAAAAGGCTAAATATATACAGCTTGGCTAAGGTCCTATGGAGGCATTATAATGATCTATAAATATTTGAAGGGTGTAATGTGAGAGAGAGGAATTAGATAGCATAATGAAAGGAGTATAATTTGGAACAATGGACTGAAACAGGGAAAAGGAAAATTTGGGCTTTTAGGAACACTATCTGGCAGTGATAGATATTAGTCTCTTGGAATAATCTCCTAAGGGAAGTGGTGGAAGCTACACTGCTTGGAAGAACTAGAACGGACAAAACACCAGTGAATAGGGAACAAGTCTATACAGACATGAACTTGGACTAAAATTAATAGATTATGGGGGCCAGAAGGTCATCTAGTCTGACCTCTTGTAAAACAGAGTGTATAGAATTTCCCTGAATTAATGCCTCTTTGAACTAGAGTATTGTGAGGGGCCTTGGTCCTCTCCCTTCTACCTAAGATACTATTATGGGTATGCTGGCTTTTAAGAGCCTACTCTCCTATTCCTCTGGCCTATACCTGCTGGTTTTTAAGCCCTGTTTCATGCTTTCCCAAACATGGGCTTTAGAAAGTCCAGTCCTCCCAACACCTTGTGGAGTAGGGTGGAAGGAATACCCACTTCCCTGTTCCCCAGCAATCTCACTTCACCCACTGTCAGGTTTCTGGGTCTCTTCCTTGGGTTGCTCTTTGCAGCTCACTGCAGAGGAATCTTTCTCAATGTAGACCCCTGCCTCTCTGGCAGCCACTCTCTTCTGCCTGAACTGCAGCCTTTCATCCCAGCTGTTGCTAGTCCATTCGCTACCTGGAGGTGAGGAAGTAGCTGCTCTGTACATGAATCATTTTGTGTTTGTTGCAGCATTGGTTTTATAGATCCCATCAGAAGCATTTCTTCTAGAAAAACATCCAATATTGATTGAAAAATTGCCAGTGACTGAGAATGCCTTCTACCCTTGATAAATTGTTCCAGTGGTTAATTACCCTCACTGTTAAAAAATGTACATCTTCTTTTCAGTCTGATTTGTCTAGCTCCAGCTTCTAGTCATTTGAGTGTGTTATAGCTTTCTTTGCTAAATAAGAGCCCTCTATTATCAAATTTCTGTTTCCCCTTTTACTTATTAATTGTGATCAAGTCACTCCTTTAACCACTTCTTTAATGAGCTAAATAGGTTGAGCTCCTTTAGTCTCTCACTATAAGACAGGTTTTCTAATCCTTTAGATCATTCTCAAGGCTCTTCTATGAATCCTCTCCAACATCATTCTTGAAGTATGGACTCCAGAACTGGACCAGTATGCCAGTAGCGGCCACATCAGTGTCAAAATATAGAGGCAATATTATGTCTCTACTCCTACTTGAGATTCCCCTGGTTATGCATCTAAAGATCTCATTAACCCTTTAGTCATGGCATTACACTGTATGCTCATCCCCTTCTGACTATCCACAATGACTCCCAAGCCTTTTTCAGAGTCCCTGCTTCCCAGGATAGAGTCCCATATATCCAGTAAGCATGACCTACATTGTTTGTTTCCTAGAACATTACATTTGGCTGTATTGAAACGCATGTTGTTTTCTTATGCTTACCAAACAAACCAGATCCTCTGAATCAGTGACCTGTCCTCTTCATTATTTATGACTCTCCCAATCTTTGTGTCATATACAAACTTTCAATGATGATTTTGTGTTTTCTTTCAGGTCACTGATAAAAATGTTAAATGACACAGGGCCCAGAACACATCGCTATGAGGTTGCTACTAGAAACACAGGTGCTCATTGATGATTCTCCATTTACAATTATATTTTGAGGCTGATCAGTTAGCTAGTTTTTAATCCATGTAATGTGTGCCAGGTTGAATTTGTATTGGTTTAGTTTCTTAATCAAGATGTTGTGTGGAATCAGGTCAAATGCCTCACAGAAATCTGAGTATGTTATCTCAACACTATTACCTTTATCTGCCAAGCATGTAATCTCATCAAAACTGGTATCAAGCTAATTTGAAAAATATTTTATTTTCCATTAACCCATGTCACTTGGCATTAATTATTTTCCCCTCCTTTAATTCTTTATTAATCAAAACCCACATCAGTCATTCCATTATTTCAACTATACAGGTCATCCTGTTTACAGTTTTAAAATATTGGCACAACATTCACTTTTTTTTTTCAGTCCTCTGGAACTTCCTCAATTTTCCAAGACTTATTAAAAAAAATCAACATTAAACCATCGAGGGAGCTCCTTGGCCAGCTCATTTAAAACTCTTGGATGCAAATTATTTTGACCCGCTGATTTAGAAATGTCTACCTTTATTAGCTGCTGTCATCATCATCACTATCTCCTTTCCCTTATATATATGGCTGCTTTTACTTCTCCTCTAAACTAGGTTGCAGCTTTAACCTCTGTAGCCTTTCTCGGTTGTGAATTTTGGGGCATTTAGAAAAATATTCATTTCCCAATTATTCACATTTTGACTCTTAATTGGTTTCGGCTTTGTGAAACTGGCTCTTTTAAAGCACCAAGCACATATCTTCTGGCTTGGACCTTATTCCGTTTCCACACAACAAATGTAATCTAGTCATAATTGTTTGCACCTTAGCAACCAGTCATTTTTAGTTAATAATTAATAATAATAATAATTAGTTATGTGATCAATTCCTGTTTAGTTGTCAAGATGAGGTCTAATATGGAATTCTCTGTGTTGGAATCAACATTTTTTGAGTTAAGAAATTGCCATCTATTCTGATAATATTTTAATATTGGTAGCATGAGACCTCCAGGATGTCACTTAGACTGAAGTCCCCCGACTCTGCACTAGTTTACTGGTTTGCTGTTTGATGTATTTGAAATATAGACTTCGTTGCTGACTGTCTGGGGTTAGATTGCCCTTCAATTATGTGGGTTAGTGCCTGAATTCAAGCAGGGCTCTTTGAAGTGAGAGCAGTGCAGTTTTTTGACTGAGCTGATGAGGAGGAGTGGTTGAGTGAGAGAGGGTGAGTCACCCATTCCAGCTATAGCCTCCAGAGGCTCAGGTTTTAAAAAGGACTTGGGTTTCCAGTGGCTGGTAAACTATGTGGCTAATGAGATGAAAGCATCTGGGAAACTAAAGTTAGCCAGCTGAGTTCACCAGCAGAGGAAGGCATGGAAGTAGTTTTTTTTTTTTTCAAATTGCAGGTATTCCACAAGGAAGAACCTGCTATGTGAGGAGAATGGCATGTCATCAACAGAACTGCTAGCTTTTCCTCTGCCTGCAGCTGTGGGAGCTCTGGCCAGACAGGTTTCCTGATCCTATAGGCTTCTACCCAGCTCCAGTTCTTGATTTGCTGGGAATGTGGCCTGCATGTACCTGCTAAAGAAAGCCAGGCAGAGGAACCACCCAGTGTGAGAGATTGCTGTTGATGGAGTCCATCAGGAAGCATGTAAGAGAGCTGCAAGAGAAGGTAGCTTATGTGGTTAGCATCTGGGAACATGAGAACATCATTGATTGGATGTCCGGAATGGTGGTGTAACGGAGTCAGCACTCGCATCTTGCGAGCGCCCCTTTCTGGCCGATATGTGCCAGAAATCCCTGAGTTTTGAATTAGGTAGCACCTGCCTCTCGCAGGTTCCCCCTTTCTGGTCAGGTATGAGCCTGCTTATTTCTTTGGTCTTACAATGGGGTAGCATACACCTCCCATGAATACCCTCTGGCCAGTGGTTGTTTGATGGGTCTTCAGCGACTCAGGCCTCCGGTTGAGTCACACATACTGTCCTCCTTACCAGGGTGTACAGTCTCTAGTTCTTGCTCATGGCCCTGATATGGGGTTGTAGCACTAAAGCTTCCCTCCAGAAGCACTGCCTTCTCTAACAGCCCAACTGGGGCCCATCTCCGTACCATTGGTTGGTGTCCTTTTGGCAGCCCTTGCCTGGGCTCAGTCTTCAGCCAGACCAGCAGAGCACATCATGGTACTCTCTTGCCAGGTTTAATTAGGTTCTGGGCTCAGTCCCCTGGGCTCAGCCTGCCCACAAGGATCTGTCCATGGTCCTGCTGCTCTTCCAACCAGCCAGGTACCCAGTGTTCGGCAGCCTTCCCTGGCCTCAATCCTGCCTGCAGTGACCTCTCCATGGTCCTGCTGCTCCTGCAGCCAGCCAGGCATTCAGTCCTCCCTCTTCCAGTTCAAGGCAGCAATCGACTGCTCTGCCTCTGAAACTTCCATTCATATGGTACTTCTGGCCCCTGACTGAATGCTCCCCTGCAGCCACTCCAGGCTGCCTGGAGGATTTCTCTGCTATTTCTGAAGCAGGCTGAGGCAGGGGCCTTTAGGCCTCTAGCAGGGGGCCTCCACACCCACTCCACCCCATCGCAGGTGGATACAAGCCAACTAGAGAAGCCTATAGCAGCTCCAGAGAAGGGAGGAAAACTGGCAGTTGAAATAGTTTATTTAAAGTAAAAACCCTTCAGATTATTTGGAACCATTTTGTTGTTCAATATCAAACCTTTATAACCATGTGATCTTATTTTTGTTCACATTGTTCTCCCTATCCCACTTTGTCACACTCACCTGTTGCATCTTGTTTCAAAGCGGGCCTCACTACTGCAGTCTGATAGGAGCTGTACCTATGTGGAGTGCTACTGAGTGCAATGGGTGTACATGAAGGTGTAAAAGTCTGCCCAGGGGAAGTCTATTATGGTAAATGGGATTCTACATAGGTCCAGGAGGTTGTCTGGAAAAATCAGGTAGCAGGATTGCGAATTTAGATTATAAATTATTTGGAGCAGAGATTATGTATACCTATGAGTTTGTACAGCACCCAGCACAATAGGTCCCTGATCCTACCTGGGGCTTTTGGTTATTGCCAGAATAAAGTGTAGGGATCATCAGCTCTAGATAAGCTGTATCATTTCTTCACTTTTTTTCTTATAATGAATATTTTTATTCCTTCAACATTTGTTAAATTGTTTTTTCCTCCTATGAGTATGTATCTCCCTATCTGGTAACTTACTCTAATACATATGAATTTGGAAACAAAGATAACTATTTAAAAAGTTAAACAAAGAATAAGGCTCCAATTTAAACCAACAAAAGCAAAGACATTCAATATTTCAGGTTGAGGCTAACAATCTATCCTCTGTGAACATGGGAGCTTCCACAACTTTGAAATGAATGGGCAGAGACCCATAAACTGATGCTGACTTATGGTTATCTTGATATAGTCTCTTCAGATAATAGAAATTAAATAATTCACCGTACACTTGAAAACAAAGTCTTATTTCAATTAAAATGGTAACATTGATAAAGAAGTTCTCTTTACTTTTGGGAAAAGATCCCTGGCTTGTAATTGCATTAATTATAAATATACACAGTTGAAAAGTGATTCAAATGTAAATGTTCTTAATGAGAAGAAAGCAACTGGGAGTATAATTTTTGGTTGGTGCAGTTAATGAAACTATTTGATTTTGTTTTAATTGGACTTTTAATAATTTAAAGTGCTCTCACGCTGATGAGATTTCCTTAATATAGCACCACCCAGCAGCAGTGCTAGTACTTGCAGAGGCTACTACTGCTGTGTAGGGTGCTTTTATAAGACCCTCTGTAGAGATAGGTGAATTAAATACCACCTTTTGGGAGTAGTGCTATTTGGCTGATCGATATTAGTGTGGTGCTCCAGCTCCCTGGATAACCTCAGGGCACCAAAGAGCTACACTCTTTTGAGCCACTGGGAAGGCAACTTACTCCTTAAAACAAGGTGTAGGAGGGAGTAAAGAAATCTCTAGGGCTTTCAACCTAAGTGAGAGTGGAGGGAGAGACCCGGTGCCCTAGCTCCTCAATGACACTACTGCACACCTCCTGCCAACCTTATGGAGAAGTCCTATAAAAAGTCCTATAATGTTAGACAATAATATCCCTTCTATAAGTTTTATGAACCAACCTATAAAATGTCATTCTATGGGATGGTTCAAAAAGTTTGTAGAAGGGATATAATTCTCTATAGTTTTAAAACATAATTTCTATAGAACCCTATTGGTTTCATTCTCTTTATAGTCTGTATGACTTTTCCATAAAGTCAGAATTTTGTTACCTTCCTGCCCATACCTAGCCTGCCTCACAGTCTCCTAGCTTCTGCACTGTCCTTTCTTTTCCCTTCATACCAGATCTACCTGGCCCTCCCTTCCAGTTTCCACACTTGTCCCACTGCACCAGTTCTGATTCCTTTCTGCTACCTCCCTTACTATATCTGTGAAACATCCCTCATCATAACAACTCTTTACCCTCAACCAAGCTCAGGCCAATCCGCACAGGACCCCCCTCTAACCAGCTGGCCCTGGTTGTGTACCCTGGCTCCAGTTGTACACCCTGACTTGTGCATCCAGTTGACCCCATGATTCCCACCCTGACTTGATACTATCTTGAGGAATAGCAGACCTTTATCCTTCCAACTTTCTTTGTCTTCAGGGAGTGACTGACTGACTGTCTCTCCCCTCCTAGATCAGCAGCTCAGGCAGGAACTCTCTGGCCAACTACCCCATCTTGCTTCTTTGAGGGTGGGGCCATCTGATAGCTGCCATCCTAAACCCGGGTAGGATCTTCATGTGATAATCCACCTGCCTGGCCTCCTCACCCATTCGTCTATAGTACGAGTGGAAAACCATCCTAATTCCAGTGATACTAGGCCTTTAATGATCTAGGACTAAGACATCCAACAGCGTACCGAGATATCCTGAAACTCCAGTCCGTGAGAAAGTAGTGGCTGAACAGAACCCAGGCTGATCAAATTTTTTGAACAAAATGTTTTTCTAAAGAAAAAGTCTTTCTAACAGAAAAATCCCCTTAACTCAAATTGCTGACACCGGCAAAGTGTTTTGGTTTTAATAAATGTAACTTTAGCGTCCTTGTAGCCAAGATGGAGTCTGCTCTGCATGCAGCTCTGGCCAAGAGAAAGAGAGCGCCAGAATACAGCAGGAAAAATCCCTTCCACCTCAGGGGCATCTGTTCCAAACCCCTGAGAGTGAACACACACATCCACAGGAAAAGTACAATGGATATAAGAAAGGGAAATATTTATTTACAGAGGGATAAGAGGAAAAAACAACAAGGGAAAATATAGGGGGAGCAGTAAGACAGGGCTGCATCCAAGCCAAGGCCCCACGGGCCCAGTGGTAGCACAGTCTGAAAGGGTAGACACTGAGTTCAGGAGTCCTGAGCAAAGTTCCAGTCCAGTGGTGAGTCTTGGGTGCTCCTGGTTGTCTTAAGTGCCAGTGAACTTTCCCCAACAAACCCCTCCAGTGCCCTCTTCTGCCGCTCATTGAAAAGCCACACAGAGGGACTACCTCCCCTCTTAACTAGCTAGCAACCTCCCTCCTTATTCCCAATGCAGAGTCACAAGCCCCAGTGCTCACAGCCCCATGCAGCTCTGGGCAGCAGTGATACCGGGGCCAGTTCCAGCCTGTCCTTCTTGGGCGATTCCTCCCTGGCACAGTGCTCCTCCTGGCTCCTGTCCTGGGGTGTCCTCAATTGGCTGCCCTGTCCTTCCCAGGCTTCAGGCAGGTTCTCTGCTGCTTCACTTTGTGAGGGCCTGTGGGCTGCAGCACTTCTCTCTCTGGAGCTCCAGAGCCATACCCTGGAGTTTGTCTCACTGCTCCCTCTCCCCCCTTAGGAAAAAGATTTATAGGGGCCATGCTCTCTAAACCCCAAAGGGGTTACATAAAAAATAGTGCCTTTTCTCAATTTCCCCCATAACTTTTATAAAAAATATTACTGAAAATATGATTAAAGTTTTGACAACATTTTTGACAGAATTATTGGGAAAAGGAATTGCAACCATTTATTTTCTTAAAAAAGCATCCATTTCAATGTTTTAAAATGAAAACAACTTTGAAAATTTCCCCCAAAATTGGTTTTCATTTTTTCAATGAATTCTTTATATAAATATGAATACAACTACAAATAGATACATAGACCATGTATATTTCTCAGCATAATATACTGTAAATTAGGAGTTTAATTGTATTACTTTAACAGTTTCCAGTCTGGCTTCAGGACCTGATACAGTAGGTGTGAAGTAATTCTTCCACTCTACTCTGTGCTGATAAGGCCTCAGCTGGAGTATTGTGTCCAGTTCTGGGGGCTACATTTTAGGAAAGATGTGGACAAATTGGAGAAAGTCCAGAGAGCAACAAAAATGATTAAATGTCTAAAAAATATCACCTATGAGGGAAGATTGAAAAATTTGAGGTTTTTTTTTTAGTCTGGAGAAGAGAAGATTGAGGGGGGGACATAGCAGTTTTCAAATACATAAAAGATTGTTACAAGGAGGAGGGTGAAAAATTGTTCTCTTTTACCTCTGAGGATAGAACAAGAACCAGTGGGCTTAAATTGCAGCAAGGGAGGTTTAAGTTGGACATTGGGAAAAAATTTCCTAACTGTCAGGGCAGTTAGCACAGGAACAAATTGCCCGGGGAGGTTGTGGAATATTTGTCATTGGAGGTTTTTAAGAACTGGTTAGACAAACACTTGTCAGGAAAGTTCTAGTTGTTACATAGTCCTGCTTTGAGTGCAGGGGACTGGACTAGATGACCTATGGAGGTCCTTTCCATTTCTACACTTTTGTGTGTGTGAGAGGGATGCCCCAGGTAGCACAGAGCCAGCCCCCTGCCACTCCTACTCCCATCCCCCAGTGTAGGGGTGTTCTGAGGAAAAAGGGGAGCCTGCACTCTGGAAAATTCCTAGTGTCTGGAACAACCCTTTGTGGCCAGGAGCAGCTGAGCAAAATGTAGGGCAGTTCAGATTTATTCACCTATGAATTACAAATACCAAACACTCACTGAATAATTTAAAAAATGAATGAATTTCAGGAGACTACAATCTATTTACAGAGAATTTATGAACTATAAAGTAGGTAAAATTAAATAAGAACATTTTTGCCTGACTCCAATTATACATATCATAATTTGAGCAGATATAAAGATGCCGCCATTGTAAATCACAGCAACCTCAAATATTTACACTATATATACTGAAAAATGGTAGATAAGGCATTTTAACTCAGTATAATTGGTTATGCAGAGAAACAGTTAATTTTTTATTTCTTTCACAGCAGCAAGTATTTCAGAAGTACAGATATGACAAGTTAATCCTTCACAGATATTACTTATAAAGGGAATTTGGAGAAAAATATGCATGTTTTAAGTTAAATAAATTGTTCATGGAATCCTTCAAAATAAGCTGTCACTTGTTACTAATTTTATTCTGAGCTAAAAAGGTTGTCTAAAAACAAAGATAGATAGATAGATAGATTAGATAGATGGATAAAATGCATATCGTCTAGTGAGAAGTACATTTATAAGATTAATATTTCTCACATATTTTGGGCCTGATCCAAACTCTATTTGAGTCCTTCCGGTAATGTTAATGGTTGTTGGATCTAGTCTATCGTGCTTTTTTTCTGAGGATCTCAAAGCGCTATGCAGAGGTACCTATTACAAATTAAGGCACAGAGATTTTAAATTAGGTCACAGAGTACATAAATAGCAGAATGAGGAATAGACTCTAGTCTCTTGGCTCCTAGTGTACTGCTTATTGCATCTAGATAGTATACTTGTATAACCCCCATTACTGTAGCATCTGAGCTCCTCACAATCTTTAATGTTTTTATCTTCACAACAGCCTGTGAGATAGGGATGTACTATTTTCTCTAAAGCACCTGTCACTTGTCGTTGAGAAAAAAAAAAAAAAGAAACATGCCTATCAACAATCTGATCATGATGCTTGTATGGCAAATCCTATTTTCACTCCCATCATCTGTTTTTTGTTTTCCTAGATTGTAAACCCTTACATGCAAGAACTATGTCCTACTATGTGTTTGTACAGCACCAAGCACCATGAAGGGATCTTGATCTTGGCTGGGCTGTGGGGTGCTATTGTAATACAAATAATAAATGCTATAATAATACCCTTGGAGTAAATCAAGGGTGTCTTCTCAGAGAATCCCCTGAAGACATATAGCCTAAAGAGATTATTACAGCTGTGCAGGAACTGGAATTTCCATTTAATGGGAAATTCCAAAATTTCAACATTTGTTTTCATTCCATATCAGAACAAAATCAAAACATTTCAAAATTTTCCATTAAACAAAATTTTTGAAACAATTTGTTTTGGGCAGTCAAAATGTACCATTTTTATAAAGTTGAAAAGTTTCATTCCAGTTTCAACTTTTAAAATGTTATATGATAACTTAAAATAAATTTTGAAGTGAAAAGTAATTTCATAATGGATAATCAAAGCGTTTCATTCAGGTCTGGTTGAAATTGAACACTTCAAAATGCTCCATTCTGATTTTTTTCTAAATGTAATTTTGTTGAAATTGACACATTCCCTCCAAAAAAAAAGTTTTGATTTGGACAAAATGGGAATTTTCCATGGAATAAATGTTCTGTTGGAAAATTTTCAACCAGATCTAGGGATTATGTCCAGTATGGCTGGAACTGGACTTTTTTGGTATAAACTAGGAGTACGTTTTCACTACCCGCCGTATCGGTGGGTAGCAATCGATTTATCCGGGATCGATATATCGCGTCTCGTTAAGACGCGATATATCGATCTCCGAACGCGCTCACCATCGATTCCGGAACTCCACCAGAGTGAGCAGCGGTAGCGCAGTCGACGGGAGAGCCGTGGCCGTCAATCCCACGCTGTCTGGACCCCAGGTAATTCGATCCAAGATACTTCGCGTAGCTGAAGTTGCGTATCTTGGATCGATCCCCTCCCCCCCAGTGTAGACCAGCCCTAGGTCTGTGTTTCAAACAATCCTCATTCCAAGAAAAACAGGGAGATTACAGAAGTAGGGCACAACCTCTAGGTGGCTCTTATCTTAGAGATGCAGGCTCCTACTATGAGCAAGCACAGAATGAACACACAGATGAGACATCTGAGTTAACTGTGTGACAGTTATTGCCATAAGTAGCCCAAAAGACTAGAACAGTAGAAGTTAATATTATTTGGCCCTCAGTTCATCAGACAGATGACAGAAAAATAAAATCAAACTTTCATTACCCGAAGAATTCAAGTACACGTTTGTACTAATTTTCAAAGATTTAAAAGTCAGGCATTTGAATTCCGTATTGTAAACTAATATTGAAATTGAAGCTATGCGGGATAGTAATGCTAATACATCAAGTTACAGTATGACAATAACCACCACTGACAGTCTAACTGAATTAAGATAAGTTTCACAGTGCTGGGTGCCTGGAAGCAGAACATCACATTTGACAGATTTCTCCCAGCTAACATATCATGTTCTCCAAGGCAAATACCAGTGATTCTGAGGGACAGATGTTAAATGGAGCTAGATAGAACTAGTCCACATAATGGACAAATCCAGGAATCATCCTGGGGAAAGTCTGATAGATATTTAAGACTTTGTTGAGACCCATACAGACCTACCACTGATCTTGGAAGAGAAAATGATAACCTACCCATGCTAAGGAAAATGTGGAGTGCTAAGTATCATTCAGTCCTTGAGGGAAATAAGCAAAATGTGGAGTCAGAAAGACTGCTACAAACTGGATTGTGTTCTGCAAGAACTGGGATAAGGAGTCTAAAAGACTCCTGTTGAATCCCATGTTGGCATGATAATAAGCAGAAAGAGTCTAGACACAGGAGGAAGAGTTTATAGTTGAAGTGATGTCAGATATGTTCTGATAGGTTAATTTGAATAGGGCAAGGTTATCACCTCTTTCTGGACATTGTTCATCTTCAGGTCACTGAAAAGCTGAGTTTGGAAGGCAGACTACAAAGAGTGAGGTTCACCATCATGGCCACTCCCACTCCCCGACACTGACATTTACCTTCATGCCTTTGGGCCTTTGTCCTGATCCTGAAAGTTTTCTGACCAGACTGGACAAGAAAGAGGGAACCAGATGACAACCCTCACCTCCCTCATGGTCAGGTAAATCATAAACAGCACCTGCAAATGTGCATCCTTCTCTTTGTTTTCTCTTTCCTTTTCAATTTTATTTTAATCTAACCCATCTCTATTCCTTAATCTTAACTCTACATACACTTTCCTTCTATATTTAGTCTAATTTTCTTCCATTCCCACTCCTCAATTTCTTTATTGCTTATATTCAAACTAGATTAAAGCCACCCATTTTTCTTGTCTGTGTTGTATAAACATATGAGAAACTAATTCTTATAATAATATTCTTTTGATACTGGCCATTAGTCTCGGAATTACCATTCTGTAATTAGCATGATCTTGATTTTTGAAGTCTGGTAATGGACATCTTCCTGTGTGTACTGTTTGATTATTTTCTAGATCTAGCTCCTCTTTAGAGTTAATTTTTCCTGGGTAATATTACTGCTATTGCCTCTGTCACATCACTCTAATCATGGGTTTGAAAAACTCCCTTTTCCCCTAAAATTTTGTATCTTGTCAACATATGAATAGTTCTTTTGTTCCTTGAAGACCAAAGTTACCTCCCCTCAACTTACTTTTAAGCTTATCTATTTTTTCTTCTAGTTTCCTTTTTCCTCCTTCCCTCCTTTTGATTCTTCCTTCATTCTTGTCTTTCCTCTTTCTTATCTTTTGTATCATTACTATGCTGTTAATTCCCCTCCCCAAAAAACCCATAGTCTCTAGAACCACAACTTGCACCAATTTGTCATTCAGTAGACGTGCCAAACAAGCATAACTTGTGCTGATTTGGAATTATGTCGGGAACTAACTGGACCCTGGCTTAGGCAAGGGCGACTCCCAGTAAACTCAACACAGAATTTACTTCCCCCCACATCCCTCGCAAGACTGTTGGGAATGATGAAGGTATAAGTAAATGATGGGCTGCATTATGCATTTTATGTTAAAACCCATTAGTTATTTTTCCTCTTGTACTTTTACTTACATAAAAATGGCCATACTGGGTTAGACCAATGATCCTTATAGCCCAGTATCCTGTCTCTGACAGTGGCCAGTGCCAGGTGCTTCTGGCAGTTGGAGGTTTAAGGACACCTAGAGCTTCCGGTTGTGTCTCTGATCAAACTGGATCCTGTGCTGACCTATCCTCCATCATCTAATGTAATTTTTTTAACTCAGTTATACTTTTGGCCTTCACACCATCCCATGGGAACAAATTCTATAGACTGATTATGCATTGTGTGAAGAAATACTTAGTTTTGTTTGTTTAAACTTGCCACCTATTAATTTAATCAGGTGATCCCTAGTTCTTGTGTTATGTGAAGGAGTAAATAACACTTCCCTATTCATTTTCTCCACCCCATTCATGATTTTATAGATCTCTACCATCTCCCCCCTTAGTTGTGTCTTTTTTCTAAGTTGAACAGTCTCCTTGGACAGAAGCTGTTCCATACCCCTTATCATTTTAGTTGCCCATCTTTTTCAATTCTAATATATCTTTCATGAAATGGGGTGACCAGAACTGTATGCTGTATTCAAGGTGTAGGAGTACCAGGGATTTATATAGTAGCATTATGATATTTTATGTCTTACATCTATTCCTTTCCTAATGGTGCCTAACATTTTGTTAGATTTTTTGCTGCTTCTGCACATTACACAAAAGAAGGACCCTGGTGTGGAAATCTGCCTCACATCCTCTGCATTGAAGACTAACGTGAAGGATTAATTTAGCTTCTCCATAATGACCTTGTCTTCCTTGAGTGGTTCGTTAGCACCTCAATCATCCAGTGGCCCCAGTGACCATTTGGCAGGCTTCCTGCTTCTGATATACTTAAAAAAATTCTGTTAGTGTTTGTGTCCTTAGCTAGTTAGTCTTCAAATTCTGACTTACTATACTTTTATACTTAATTTGCCAGAGTTTATTCTCCTTTCTATTTTCCTCACTTGGATTTGACTTGCAATTTTTAAAGGATGCCTTTTTGCCTCTAACTGCCTCTTTTACTCTGCTATTTGGCCATAATGGCATTTTTTGGCCCTCTTACTGTTTTTTTTTGTATTTTTGGTATTTGGGGTATATATTTAGTTTGAGCCGCTATTGTGGTGTTTTAAAATAATCTTCATGCAGTTTGCAGGCATTTCACCTTGTGACTGTTCCTTTTCACTTCCATTTAACTAGCTTCCTCATTTTTGTGTAGTTTCCCTTTTTGAAGTTAAATGCTATCGTGGTGGGTTTCTTTGGCATTTCCCTCCACAAGGATTTTAAATTTAATTACATTATGGAAGGTACCATATCAGAACATGAGTGGGTGCAATGTTTATACTTCTTGCTTCCAGAAATAGTAGTAAATCTTCCTCATATTTGGTATTTTAACTCTTTCTTTTTATTACTCTCTCCATATATGGAATGGAAAAGGTGGTCCAAAACAGCAACAAAACAATATTATGCCTATGAAGAATGCAACTGAAAATGTGATACCATTTATGTAAATCAATGCTATGATCTTACCCGGCATATTGTGTTCAGTTCTGTCACCCCATTTCTGCCAAATTTCCAACCTACATTAGTGAAGAGAGATTGAAAAGACTGTTTTTAGTTTAGAAAGACAACAAAAAAGATGGGAATGGATACAGATACATACATTAATGCATGATATAGACAAAGTAAATCAGGCACTTATATTTACCCTCTCTCATAATACCAAGAAGAAGTGGACATCCAATAAAATTGAAAGGCAATAATTTTAATATACCTTTTACACAGCATATAATAAACATGTGGAACTAATTGCCTCACTACATTGAGTCCAGAAACTCAACAGTATTCAAAAGAAGAGTGAGATTTATATGGATAATTAGATAGGATATGAAATCTAAGGGACAGAAATCCTCATGCTCTAGAGCATAGAATCATAGAACTGGAAGGGACCTTGAGAGGTCATTTAGTCCAGTCTCCTGCATAAGCCAACTGCCTAGAATTAAGAAGCAATTTCCCCTAATGGAGGTTATTTTGTAATTGCCCATTCTGGAAATTCTTGCATCTTCTTCTGAAGCACCAGCCATTGCTGGAGACTTGATACTGGACTTGATAAACCACTGCTTTGATCCAGCATGGCAATTATATGCTTCTATGATACCACGGGTGAACCCAAATCAAACTTTCCCAAAGCTGAGGCAGAGGCTGTTTGGATTCAGGGTGTTTATTTGTTTTGTTGTGTTTTGTTTGATCTGAGACCATCTCTTGTTTTAAACTGCAAGTCACAATACATAGTAAATTTTGACATGTTCTGAAAGACAATTGTTCGCTGTGTTGCATACTTCTAGTCCAGTTTTGCCTGTTTGAAAAACTAATTACAATTTGTTTATTTTATAAATGACACTATTCCAAACTTGAGAAATTAAATGAGTATTTTGGACTTGTATCTGCTTTTTAGTTAGATTTTTTTCCCCAATGTGTTCATAATGATGGAGTAGACAGAAAGAGATAACAGAGCTACTAATATTAGTGCCACTAAGAAACAAATAAGGCAATTAAAAACACACACAGTTTCTGTACCATGATCCTTTGCTAAGACATTTACTTACAGACTTCCCTGTAAAGCCACAACAACTGTTTTAGAATTAGAAATATTGACTGCTTCATTATCAAGACTAACTTTATTCACTAAATACAAAGGGAGGGGGTTCTGAAAGTCACTTCCACTGAGAGCCAAATATTTATTTACTTTTCAAGATCTAGCTCTTTTTAGCCATGAGAGAGCTGAAGCCATCCCTGCTATTTTCACATCACTAAATGGCAGTGTGACTAACTATTGCTTTAAAACCAATTTAGTTAATAATATAGGGTGAAATCCCATCCCTCTCATCCACAGGTGCAGAGGCCCCTTACTGCAGCAGAACACCTGCATATCCCGTCTCTGCAGAAAATCTTTCCTCTCTGCTCTTGGAGGTAGATTCATCAGTCATTCAGTTGCCCTGGGGCTTTGATTACAATGGTGGTTCTCAACCAGGGGTATGTAGAGGTCTTCCAGAGGGTAACTCATCTAGATATTTCCTTAGTTTTACAACAAGCTACATAAAAAGCACTAGCAAAGTCAGTACAAACTAACATTTCATACAATGACTTGTTTATACTGTTCTATATACTATCCACTGAAATGTAAGTACAATATTTATATCCCAATGGATTTATTTTATAATTATATGGTAAAAATGAGAATGTATGCAATTTTTCAATACTAGTGTGCTGTGGCACTTCTGTATTTTTATGTCTGATTTTGTAAGCAAGTAGTTTTTAAGTGAAGTGAAACTTGGGGGCATGCAAGACAAATCAGACTCCTGAAAGGGGTACAGTAGTCTGGCAAGGTTGAGAGCCACTGGTTTACAAGAAGAAAGGAGGCTGCTGAGACTACATTAGTGGCCAGAGAGGCTTCACTCTCTGATCTGGGGAGAGGGAGATGCCTTCCTCTCTTGACTCCTGTGCCAAGCTTTCCTACTGGGCTTGCCAAAAAAGAAAGACATACCTGAAGGTAATCCAAACACTACCTAAGAAGAGTAGGCCCAAGAAAGCTATAGTTCTCTTCATTACTGATAGTAATCTCTTCATGAACCCTTGTGTAATAATATCTGGTGGTTAATTGCATATGCCCTAAAAGGGTAAATTAGGCCCAATTAACCTATAGGTGGCATGTGGAGGAAGAGCTAGGGAGCAGGGATTGATTAATCAGACAGGACGCTCAGCTGGATAGGAACAGTGAGGTAGTTGGCAACAGAAGGAGGTTGTAGGAAAGTAGTCCCTGGGAGAAGTGAGGGATGTTGGGATTATAGTAGACAGCCCACAGTTACTCCCTCGGAGGAGGGAGGATGGTGAACTCAAAGAGAAGGGGGGAGCCAGGAAGGTAGGAGATCGGGGAAAAGCAGCAAGGAATTGGAGTGCAGATCTTAACTGCTGATTAGAGACACCCTGAGCTGGAACCTGGAGTAGATGGCAGGCTTGGGTTCCCCTACTAACCAATGGGCATGTGGCATAGACCAGGTAGAGGACAGTGGACTGCCTAGGACAATTTGTTCTGGAAATACTTTTACACTTCCAGAAGGGGGAATTACTTAGTGACCGACCAGAGGGCTGAGTCGTGAAGAGGAGGCTGCAGTTCCTGCAGTGAGAAGGGTATGCAGAGTGAGAGGATGCTAGAGGAGGGTGCAATGCCTGGCGAGAGCTAATCCCCCACAGCAAGTAGGAGGAAGTGCCACCTGTGGTGAATGGACCCTGTGACACACCTGCTACTAGACAAACAAAATATAAATGTTGCCAATGACTCACTAATCCATCCACTACTAGCATGACTATTTATGGCCCATTTAGAGATATATATTAAGGGCATGATCTAACTCTCATTGAAGTAAATGAAGAAACAATCAATGAATTCAGTGGGAGTTGGATCAGGCCTGAATACAGAAATCCTCCAGAAGAATAGACACATTGCTAGAATATAAGGCTCTGTGGGAGTGATTAAAAATATATAAATATGGGTGTCAGATCAAGATTCCTCACATAACAGAAGATAGACCAGGCAGAGATCTTTAAAATACTCCCATGTAATTAGCAATCTATATACTTTGTGAGGGGAGGGGGGGTTTTCAGGGCTAAACTAAGGATGTTTCCAAACTCCCTGGATACATTTTAAAGATAGGAAGATTTACAATAGAATTACTAAAGGTATATTAGTAGACAATGATGCTTATCTGGAAAGAGGGGGCATCTTAATAAAAATCTTAGTCAAGATTTGACTTTCACATCTCTTTCCATGATGTCCTGGGAAAATATTTTTCAAGAAGAAGATTGAAAATTTTACAGATATATCTATACAGGAAAAAAATAGCAATTTCTATGGGTGGTCATTATCCTGCCAGCTATGAAAATTGATGTTGAACATAGGCAGCTCAGGTTTACACTAAAAAGTTAAGTTGACCCAGCTATGTTGCTCAGGGGTGTGAAAAATACAGTCAAGCCAATCTAACCCCTCATATAGACAGCACTAGGTTGTCAGAAGAATTCTTGCATCCACCTAGCTACTGCCTACCAAGGAGGTGGATTAACTAAAGAGATGGGAGAACTCTCCTGTCACTGTAGTGAGTGTCTATGCTGAAGCGCTATTGTGGTGCTGTTGCAGTTTAGGTCAGACATTTAGCAAGATGTGAAGGAATGTACTACCCCTTCCAGGGCCAGCCTGGAGCTCACAAACAGAACAGTCTGGGTGCAACTAAGGACTCCCTGCTCTGCTCAAGTGACCTATTCATGCAGGAAGAGGAAGCTGAGCAATGGGGAGCAGACTAGAAGTTCAGCTGTTCTGCAAGGGGGCGGTGTTTGTGTGCTGTCTTCCCCGTCTCAGGAGGCCAGCATGATTAGGTTTGTTTTGGAAGTCTGGGAGTTCTGAACTAGGGTCTTGAGAAAAAGGCCTTTGAACTGCTATTCCAAGTGCTCCTTCCCTGGCTTCATTAAAGGAGATGTGCCTATTTTGATTAGCTTTCATTGCACCGTACTTTCAAGAGAATTTTCTGATGCTGAGTGGATGGGGCTCATCTGCATGGCCATATGTGGCCTCAAGGGGTGCCTAGGGTGGTTCACCCCTTTGCTCAAGAACATTAAAGCAACAAAGTAGTGAGGTAGTGCATGAGTGATTCTGATTGCCGTAAATGTGTTTGTGCACAGTACTGGCTTGCACAGCCTGAATTCTGAAGAAAACTAAAAGAAAAAAGAGATGTGGAGTAAATGTATTAAACCAAACAACTGTCAAACAGTCCTAATTTGCAGATTTAAACAATAGAGTACAACAGTAACCTATACTTAAAAACACAAAGCCAACAAATAATCATTAAGACTACTTGATCTGTATTCAAGTCAACTGTTAATTTTAATCTCCAGTATTTAAATCTTGTTCTGCCTCATGCTGTCTTGGTGGATTGCAGTGCTCTATCCTGGAGCTTCTCAGATAATTCTGCTTCCCTGGAAAGTGTTCTGCCACTGTGGTGTCCCCCCGCAGTGGCAAGGAGACCCAGTTTTTGAGAAGAATGAAGTGGGATGAGGAAAAGATCTCTCTCTTTTGTCGAAGTGGGTGGGGAGGTGTCTGATAGTGAGTTTAGGAGCGTATTTTGTGTGTGCATGTGTTATATTGATAATAAAGTCTGCTACTTATTTACATGGGGGGAAAAATCGGTATTTGCCCCCGCTGGCCTTTTCACTGCTGAGGCTTCCTGACTGAGTGAGTTTTTGTTTTAATAAGCACATTTAGGGAGCTCCTTTTGAATTTCCTACTTCAATAGCTTTGGTAGCCAGTGTTTTAGAAATCCAGTGGCAATTTATGGGCACCTTCTGATAATCTGACTAGATGATTTGACTGGACGAATAGTTTTAAACAAATTGCATTTTCCCCACCGATTCTAGCCTAAATCCAGTGGTGATGTTTCTAGCAGACCTGCAAGGATCTGTTCTTGGCTCAATGCTGTCCAATATCTTTATCAACTTATATGAAAAAATATAAAACAACTGCTGGTAAAATTTATAGATGACATGAAAATGGGGGAGACGTAAACAGTGATAGGGATAGGTCAGTTACACAGATCATTCTGGATCACTTGGTAAAGTGGTCTCCTTTGAATGACATGGGTTTTAATACAACAAAATGTAGAAATGTAGTCATACATCTAGAAATAAAGCATTTGACTTGCAATTGGAATTAGGCTCCTAAGTCACTTATGCACGTTTGAAAAAATGTTATCCCCAGTCTTTAATTACATGCTAATTTTCAAGTAACTCAACATGTCGTTGATATTTTCATTCATGGCGCCTCAGTTGGAAAACTTCCTTGCCAAATTTCAGTTTTAAAATGTCAGCCATTTTGGCTGACAGACTGTTCAAAAAAGTCACAAGATTTTTTTTTTTATGGTATGGGAATATATTTTTTCTTCATTCCCATCATTCCAAAATAGCTGGCTTTTTGCTCAGACTTTTTTTTTTTAAACCTTTTGGCAGAAACTACCCATTGAAAGTTTCAGTTATAAGCAAGTGAAATGGGAAGCTAGGTAGGAAACTTACTGCTGTAATTTAGGTTCTGCATCTGCCATTCTTGCTATAGTTAACTTTCCTACTTGGCTTTCCTTCCAGGGCTCTTCAGCACATCCAGCTTCTAGCCTCTGTGTTTCTGTGGTGACTGTTCTCTGTTCTCTCAGTCATGAGTTGCTAATTATTTCCTTCTGATTCCCGCTAAGTCCTTGGGCTGCTCTCCAGTTGTCAAGATGGCACACATGATAAGATACCTATTGAACTTATTGAAAGTCTTGGACATGCAAATAATGTTGACCAGAGATGCCTTCTTTCATTTTAATTTAGGCAAGGACTACAATCATTCTTTTCAGATGCAGCTCTGACATTGCAACCCTCCTAGAAGTAACCATGTGCTTTGCCCTCCAGATGACTATAATGGCCTCATAGAAATCTTCACCTGGAACAGAGTGCAGCAGTCTGCCTTCTCTAGTTAATAAGATCATATCATACCAGTGCTCCTGGTGCAGCACCATTCCATATCCACTGCAAGTATGTGGCATTCATCTTCAAGCTCTCCATGGGCCGGGACCTATTACATACTCTCCTGCTTCCAGGATTGCGTCTCTCTCCACTTCTTAAAGGAGACCACAACTAATTGGGAGGCTGTCTCTAACAAAACAAAGGTGAAACTCTGTGGGCTGGAGCAGGGCATTAAGTGGAGGACTCTTGGGTACAAAACTCCTTGCCTTCGGAGACCAGGCTATGTTCTCTCCCAACCTTCAACACACAAGGCAAGACTCCCCTCTCTGCACATACTTTCCTCTCACTAAAGGAGGCTGCCAAGCTCATCAGTGATACTTCTGTCACAGTTCAGGCAACTGCACCTGTATTTCCCCTCAGTGGTCCAGCAAGGGCACTGACTCTCGGGCTTGCAGATCTCCAGCTGTCCCCTCTTCCTGCCTGTCCCTTTCCATTCTGACCCCGGTTATTTTCAGGTTCCATGGTTCCCTGCCCACATTATTATCACCAGTAGAGACAGGCTGCCCAAGCAGAACCTGTTTGCTTTGTCTTTAGAGACAGTTAACAGGTGTAATTGTTACATTTATCAAATCAAAATTGCTTGATAAAATCAAGCTCTGTTGATTTGTTTCCTTATTTCCACACGAGGAAATAGAATTTCAAAGAGACTTTAAAGAGAAACTGCTGAGCTTAAGTTTCTCCTCCCTTGGTGTTCAGACCTTAACTGCTACAAGAGGGCCTCATCCTCCCTGACTGAACTAACCTTGTTATCTCTAGACTGATTCTTGCCTGCATATTTATACCTGCCTCTAGAAATTTCCACTACATGCGCCTGACGAAGTGGGTATTCACCCACAAAAGCTTATGCTCCAATATGTCTGTAAGTCTATAAGGCGCCACAGGACTCTTTGTAGCTTTTTACAGATCCAGACTAACACGGCTACCCCTCTGATACTTAAGCTCACCAGAGTTAGCCAGAACTCTAACTTGAGCTCTGGCAGGCGCAGTACTTCAAACACCCTCTGAAAGGGGATTCTGTGTGGTTACAAATTCATCACAACTTCAGCTCAGAGTCAGTATAACATGTCTAGTTCACCTTTTATACAGTGCAGGGATCTCTGAACTGGAGTTTCCAAGAGCATGTAATTAGTAGACAATGGATTTTCCTCCCCAGGGCATAGCTTGAAAAGGGAGGAGATGAGGTGGGTCATTTGCATTCCTCAGGTACTTCCTACAAAATCCACATCACAGGTGGTGTTCCAGAAAGTACTTTTTGACATTCCTAATAACTTCCAGAGAGTGCATTAGTCAGTCTTATAGAGAAGATATACATACAATAGCTCATACATAACTGCATTTTTAATACAATGGATCTCAAAAAGCACCTGGAGCATGGAGAGATCCTAAGCAAGCTGAGGAACATGTCCATTGAGAGACACTTTACAATGGTGCAGTATGTACTCCCTTGCATGTCTCACCAGCAGAGTGAAAGGAAGGGCCAGGTCATGGTTTTGCCTTCTCCTTGTCCCCGTTGGGGTTACTAAAGCCCCAGGAACAACTAGGAGAAATCAAATCATTGTCTTGCTACTAGTGATGCATTAAGGTAGATTCACAATTCATTCCTTGCTCCCCTCCTCTGCCTAGGAGTTTGGAATAAATTACTTCACCTCTTGTAGCTTACTAGTCTCCTTATGCCATCCTGCTTTGCTGGCTGGAGACTTGGGGATGTGGGGTGAAGTTGCTGCAGTGATCCCTCTCTTCCAGAAGAATCAGATGTGCAGCCCTTGTTCTTCTCCTAGCTCCATTTCAAATTGGAGTTGTTCCCATGCGACTATGATGGGTTCTTACTTTCCTATGTGGCTGCAAAGGACCAGGCCACAGCTTTGCCCCAAATTCTTTAAACTTCTATGCACAAAAAGTGTATCATGCTTTAGCAAGATGCTCAGGTACTACATTGATGGACACAATACAAGTCATGATTGGAACAATCCACTGCATCACAGATGTGTATGTTTAATGCTACATTAGTGCTTCATTTGGTTCTTATAAACAGATCCTTGAAGAATGGATTTAAGGAGCTCTAGTAGAGAAGAAAGGATTCACCTTAAAAATAAAACAGATGGTGCCTGCCCATTGCTGCTCCGGGAACGTTGATGTATGTAAATAAGAAATTGGCCAGTTTTCTTTTTCTGAATGCCCTTTTCTGACTTCAGAGACTGTACTCCTCCTCCTCTTCTGTCTGAACAAACCATTCAGCCAAGCCATTTGTGGATCAAGCTGTGGTTAGATGTGTAATTTACTTTTATATAATGAACTACTGAAATTCCACTGACGTAAACTGTGGACAGTGATAATTTACAATCTGCTCTGTGGTAAATTCATGCAAACAAATGACATATTATTTCATTATGTGAAGATGTAGATCATATGCAAAAATAATTGCAACCATTTTGAATAAGCATCAGTTGCAACATGGTACATTTGGTTCTGAAAAGGTCCTATGAAATCTGTATGTATGCTCTGACATGATACCCTTGGCCTCCCTCATTGGTGTATTTATTATCTGATATGGTCTGTATCTGTTAACATGCTGTACATTCTCTGGCTAACCCTTTTAACTGGCTGTTAATAGCTGAGTATCACAGGTAGCTCTGTGTCAAAAAACCCTTAGATGCAAGGACAGATCTATGGAAAGCAAAGTCAGTAAATGCCAACACAGCTCTGCTGCTGCTAATATAAAGAAAGGTCTGGATCCCTTAGTGCTGTATCCCTTTTGTCTCACAAAGTAGAGCTGATTAGGGAGCAACTCAGTCCCCGACTGATGCTGCAGCTCCTCCACTGCCCCAGACGAGGGTGACCAGATGACAAAGATGAAATATCGGGACGCGAGGGGAGTGGGCCCAGCCTGGGCTCTGAGTTCTGCAGCCGAGGCATGCTCCGGGCCCCTCCTGCAGCTCCCGGCCAAGCTGCTCCCATGCTCCGTCGCACCGACCCCGCAGCAGAGGCTGCTCCGCTCCGCCCCGCCTGGTACACTCGCCCTGGGGCAGCCCCTCTCTGGCCGCGGGGAGCTCGGGGACTCACCCGGGCAGGGGGCGAACCAGGCAGCCGTGTCCTTCCTACGCATGTCTCCACCCCCTGCCCAGGCTCTGCCCAGGCCCTGCCCACTCCGCTCCGCGCTGCCCCCAGACCCACTAGGCTGCTTCCAGGGCTGCAGGGCAGGAGCAGCCTCCGCGCTGTGCTCCCAGCCCCGGCCATGGCCCGTGCGCAAGCCTGGGAGGGAGGAGGAATGCCGCATGGTTGGGGAAGAGGCGGGGCCAAGGCGGGGATTTGGGGAGGGATCCAATGGGGGAACAAGGGGGTGGAGTCAGGGCGGGGGGGAGAGAGCCCCTCCGGGCTCCGCCTGTGAGCTGAAGCAGAGGGCAAAATTGCTTGTTTGTCCAGTGTCCTGACCGAACATCGGTCAGGACGTGGGACAAACAAGCAAATATCGGGACAGTCCTGATAAAATCGGGACGTCTGGTCACCCTACCCCAGACACAGGGCATTCATTCCTTCCCACCCAAGTGGCATTCTGTTTCCGCTCACAGGGGGTGAGGCAGGGGAGCAGGAGCTACAGGAGCAGTGCAGGACACTGGTAATATAACACAAAGGTCCTCCATCCCTGCTGGAGCTCTATCTACTCTCTTGCTTCCCACCTAGGCAATAGCCCTCACTTCACCAGCCCACCAGCAGGAGAATCTCAAGCTGGAGCAGCAATATGAGCTGGTGCCTGGCTTCCAACCTTCTTGGTGACAGGTGGAGCAGCAGTAGGTGAGATAAATTATCCCTGCCATCTGCCTCAGATGGGAATGAGAGTTGAAAGGAATGGGGGGTGGTGAATGGAGATGCTAGAAGCTTTAGGAGAATGGAGACAATGGAAGAGGAAGGGGACAGAGGGGAATTTAGATAGAGGAGGTTGAGGGGGGTGAAATGGAAGAGAACTGAAAAATGATCATAGGCAGAGCGAAGGAAAGAAACAGAGTGAAGTTTCTTGTGGGAAGGAGGAGGAAGAACATGGAAACTTGGGAGACATGGAAAGACACATTTTACAGTGTGTAGAAAGTCTGGTGCCATGATATTTCACTACATTATACACACATGTTTGATGTAAATGTTGTAGGACATGGTTGTGTAGGAGGAAAGAATTCCAGACACGTGGTTTTAGATGTTAGCAATCTGAGCCCATTTGTGTATGTGGGGCAATAGATAGGAGAAGGGATAGCCTTTTCAGGGCCCTATGGGGACATGCTAATATCTGTAGATTTAGTGCATATTTGATATTATTATAAAATGTAACTTGTCTGATAAGTTACAGGTAAATACTAGAGAAGCTTATGTTTTCGGCATAACAATTCTTCTCATTTTAAAATATTTTAAAATGCAGGAAATTGGAAATTAAAATGTCTTGGATTTTCATTTTTTATTTGTTTTTACATCATTAAAGAGGTTCCATTCAGGCAAAGTATAAATGATGGTATTTGTATATAGAGAAGCCTGTAGTCTTCATCCTAACTCTCAAATCTCCACCCATTGCACATATACTTATATTGCCTGCCTGAAAACAAGAACTCCTTTCAAATTCTCTCTTGGCCTATTCACCTTCTCCCCATTCTTTCCCCTTGATTTGTCCCATCACCACATGATGATGCAATTGTGAGAGAAATAGTGTATATGAGAAACAGAATTGTATAAACCTACATTTATCTTCATTTCAGATGAAGTCTGTATTGAAGTAGAAACAGCAATTTCCTCTTAGACAAGTTATGAGATGAGTTGCGAGCTTGACCTAATAAAGGATTTGTAAACTTTCACCTAGTTAGCCTGTAATTGCTGGTTTCAATTTCTTTTATGTGCAGAAGAATTGCGTGATATATTTATAAATCTATGGCAAACTATTTTAAGATATATTGGAGGGTGCATGAAGAGGTGTGGCTGAGGGTAACTTCCTCAAAACTGATCTCATATTCCTCCTTTTGATTTTTTTCTGTGTAAAATATGATCTATGTGTGATTAATTTGAGCAAGATTGTTGTCAAGCTTAAGATGAACACCAGCATTGCCAGTGTTAGGCCTAAAACTTCCGGAAGCTTTATAAAATGAGCTTTGCAAAATTATCTTTAAAAAGCAAGCTTTGCAAAATGAAGCCACAACTTGTGGTCAAAAGACACCTACAACCAGACAACATTTTATGCTGACTCTTGTATGGTAGGTCATGCCCCCGGGTATGACTTATTGAAACCACCTTTGGAACTTGTGGTTAAGAGACGCTGCAGCCAAAAAACTGATTCCTATGTGGGTTTGATGGGCTAGGCCTTTAGGCATAGGTCATCAAGATAACCTTACCCACAATCAAGCCAATAGCCCATTTAGAGGTAAGTTACCTAGAAAACTAAGGGAAACCACAGTCGAGACAGTGGGCTATGTAGAAATAAGCTATCTCCTTGAGCATAATTTATAAAATTAAAACAATAATTGGCTACAAGAAAATAAGTAAGCATGAATTATACAGCCAAAGTGATAACTCTAAATTTGGCCTAACCTGATTGGTTGACCTGCTTCAAAGCACGGCGGGCAGATGAGATTAAATGCGTAGAACCTCAGGAGGGTGTATGTGTATGTCTTGGACTAAGAAGTTATTCTCTTTGATTGGTCTAACCCGCACCCCCTGAACCGAGGAAACCTGAACTGCACCGACTATCTGCACCTGGCCATTGCAAAGAGTGGTCGACTAAAGGGTAACGTATTCTTGGCAGGGTAAGGTTTTAAAGAAAAAGTCTGGTTGTATGCAGAATAAGGTAATGGAGTAAAGAAGTCTGGGTTGCTCGAGCTGTTTTGATCTCAAGTTGTGCTGACACTATAGTATTAAGAATGGTAGTGTTGGGATAATTTGATCTCAGATTATATTAGTGCTGCAGTATTAAAAATAGTAGTAAAAGTTTAATACTAGTGTTAAATTGTTTAGAAATAGTAGAAAGTTGTTAATCAGTTTATAGTATCTTTGTACTTATAGTTAATAAGAATAGGAATAAAAGTTGTAAGGTTAATGGTTAATAAGTAATAATAGCTTAGCATGTACTCGTGCCTGTCATCAGTAAAAGCTGGCATCCCGATATTTCAGTTTTGTTATCTGGTCACCCTCACTATGACTATAAGAACAAGGGTCAAAACAGAAGACTTGTGTTTTTTGGACCAGCAAAGACACCTGGAAAAGTTGACCCCCTTCTGTTTTCTGGCTATCTGTGAATTGAGGAGGTGAAGACTACCACTATGAGCTACACAGACTGACCAGCCTCACCATCCAAAAGATCCCTCTAGTGGCACAGCGCTGACCCAGCTATCACCTCACCCGGTCCGATGACTGTAGATAATGCTACCATGACATGTGTATCAAAACTATATTTTGAGTTCCAATCCCTAGTTATTTAAATATTTTATGATCTGTAGTTTTAAGAAGATGTTCCAGACTTCTATTATTGTAGAATGTACGTGTGGGGGGGTGCATGCTTATAAGCACCTGTAAAGCCCCAAGAAAAGGTGCCAGAAGTAAACACCCTAAGTACCAACTCTTTAAAAATACTGAGAGTTCTCTGTTCACAGAATCCTGAGATGTTATAAAACTATTATATGTCTTTAACACTCTTGCTCAATTATCTTTTGCTCATCAGACATGGAGGCTACGTCTTCACTACCCATCTGAATCGGTGGGTAGAAATCAATCTCTCGGGGATCGAATTATCGTGTCTCGTCGGGACGCGACAATCGATCCCTGAATTGACGCTTGTACTCCACCAGCGCAAGTAGGAGTAAGCGCCGTTGACAGGGGAGCTGTGGAGGTCGATTTGCTGCTGTCCTCACAGCAGGGTAAGTCGGCTCGGATACATTGAATTCAGCTACGCTATTTGCGTAGCTGAATTTGCGTATCTTAAATCGACCCTCCTCCCCCGTAGTGAAGACGTAGCCTATGATTTCTGTTGGGGGCAGGGGAGAACAGCAATAGTCATCACTGTTTAAGTAAAACCTCAGGAGGAGGCTTTTGATTGGCTCCAATTGTAAATCAGACAGCCAATTATTTGACTTATATATTGGATTATTTGCCATGGGTAAAAGTTCTTTAAGTGGGATATAACCAAATGGACAGTCACCTTCTGGAATTCCTGTTTGTTTGTTAAGAACTGATTATTTGCTGTATTAATTCAATTAACTAACTAATCTGATGATTTGATATTAATTCAGTACCTTTGTTAAGACCTTGATCTTTTATTTGATTTTAGTTTGACATTTGTATTGTTTAGGTCTTAGTTAAGTAGAATTTGTAGTATCTTAAATTAGTGATGCAGTTTTTACTTTAGTTTTGCTTGTTCATTCATTTAAATGCACAAATAATATTGAATCTTTTTATTTCAATAGGCAGCTTGAGTCAGAACCATTGAGAATCTGAACAAAACAGCTACTTTTATCTAAAAGCCCATTGGGATCCCTTTAAATTAAACCTTTCAGATCTCACATAATGCTACATTCCCCACTTTTTGTCAAGATCCATCAAAATTGGTGAACTCTTTTCCTATTCTGATCTACTTTAATCACTGATTAAGCTACACCAAGACCATAGCACGGAGGCCAACACCTTTAGTGTCTCAGACAGTTCCCCTAATACATTTATTTTTCTTTGTGGTTGGCAATTTAAATATTTAGATTTAACTTAATGACTTTAAGGAACAGCCTCAGTTTATGTCTATTCTTGTACATTTGAAGATCCTAGGGCTTTTCTCAGGGTCTAAACTTGCTATTGCTTTTTTTAAATTAAATTAAAGGAGATATCCTATCTCTTAGAACTGGAAGGGACCTTGAAAGGTCATCAAGTCCAGCCCCCTGCTTTCTCTAGCAGGACCAAGTACTGATTTTGCCCCAGATCCCTAAGTGACTCCCCTCAAGGGCTGAACTCACAACTCTGAGTTTAGGAGGCCAATGCTCAAACCACTGAGCTATCTCTCCTCCGTTCATAACTTAAATCGCCTCTTACTAGAGCAACAGCATAAAATGGAGAGATGGTGGTGTGTGGCTAGAGCTGCCTGGGTTACATGCATACAATGTTCTGCCAATATTTTTTATTTCTCATAACATCTCTGCACCAGAACATGATGTTGTTAAAAGAAGCACAACAGTAGCACTGTGCAGAACACCAAGTTATATGCGGCTCTCATTGCTTATACTGATCTACCTACTTGCTGATCCCTCATCCTCCAGTTTTTGTAGAAATTGGCTACACACCCTGCTATTCAAAAACTGCTGAAATTTTACCCTTCAGCCCCAGAAGGATTTTGCTCCTGGGATTGGAACACAATTAACACACCCAGAAATGTTGGTGTTTAAAAGTGCCCATGAATATAAGCGGTGTTTGAAATCTATTTCTACCTTCTCCACCAGATCATTAGGTAGCTGGTGATGGGAGGAGGGAGAGGAACTCTGACCTAAATATGCTGTTCTTTGAAGTGTTGTAAAAAACTGACCATTGTATGTTTGCAGGACCATCTCAGTGTTGTACCAGCACCTGATGAACTATATCTCTGGTAACTTGTAGACTCCTGGGGGCAGGAGAGAGAGTATTTCCTTATGTTTGTACAGCACCAAATGCACTACCAGTGCTCAAACAATTATGCAGCAAATGAAATCCAATACAAATAGATTTTTCTGGAGTATTTTAGAACTCTAATAAAGAGTTGCTATTTTTTGGTGTTTGATTTTGTAAATTGCATTAAAGTCTCATTGAAAAACAAAAGGCTTGTGGGCTTTTCAGTGTGCTCGGTACATTTACACTTTATTTGTGCAAAAGGTAGTAGTTTAATATTGGTAAGAAAAATTACTTTCATGAGCTTGCATGTTAGGATCGGAACTCTGGCTTATTAGTGGATTACTGTCACTGAATGTAATGAATAGCATAAATAAAGTCATAAATGCAGTGGTCCTGACTTTCTCCCTTATATGGTTTGAATCTGTATTATCTCATCTGAAGTCATGTTGGTGTAAATGTGGTATAAAGAACAGGAAATCCAGGCCAGATGAATCCAGTGGTGGCTTTTCAGCATTGTAAGCAATAGCCCCACTCTGGCAAGCATGCCCATAACCCAAAATCTACAGCACGGGGTCTCCAGGAGCTCTCCAACACTTGATAACTGAAATGATGAAGGGTAGCTGTAAGGGACCTAATTTTCCACTGCCCTGCCCCTTTGAAGTCATTTACGCCAGTGCAAAGTGAGTCCAATGTGGGTGTAAACTGCTGCTCAGTTAGACGTGGTACCATTTTAAATTTACTTTGCACAGGTGTAAGTAACTACACAAGAATCTGTCTAAGAGGGTAGTAAAAGTAAGTCAGCCCAATTCTCCTCTGACTTAAATTGCTTTAAATCAGGAGAAAGTCCACTGAAGTCAATGGAATTACTGCTGTAAAATCAATGTAAATGAGAAGAAAATCAGCCCCCCCCCGTACCCCCCCCCAGGATTAGGGACAGGAATTTCTTAGGAAAAACTGTTGGACTGATTCTCCTCTCACTTAACCCTGTTTTATACCGGTGTAACCTACTGACTTTCAGAGCTATTCCTGATTCTTTTCATGTGAGAAAACATTTCAGGCCCTCTGACTTCTACACAGATTACATGGCTAAGTTTGTAACTACAGGGCGTCGTTAAAATTCCTGACAGTTACAATAAAAAAGTTTTACTTTTAAGAAACCAAATTTAACTCTGTGCTTGTAAATTTATTTCTCTGCTACACCTTAGGTCTCAATATCAATAGCTAGTGGGTACCAGGGTGGAAATTAGAGTCCGATCGTTTTTTTTTTTTTTTTTTTAAAGGGGCAGCAGGAATAAATCCACTGTTCTGAGCAATTCTTCTCCTGTTAATGAGACTGCCTCTGTTCTCTATGTCTGCATGTGAGCTACAGCTGAGTGCATGCCAGCCATTGCATTGCCAGTATTTAAGGCATTACTATGTATCGTGCTTCGAAATACCTTGACTATGGTAAATGCTACATACATTCAAATTCTGTTCTAATTTTTATATCTACAGTAAGGAATCATATTTATAAATTTGTGGGGTTTGTTCACAGCAGTTGCCATAGAAAGTTTTCATTCACTTGTTCTCCTTTATCTGTGCAGTAAGATTCTGAGTCATGCTCTATTGTTTGCAGTCATTTTACAACAGTATAGGATCAGATCCATGCATATATATTTAATGACTTCAGAAAACCTGTATGGTACTGTATCAGCAGTTATTCAGTGTTGTCTTAGTAAAAAGAATCAAATTAATCAGACGACTGGAATACCCACTGATTGTTGTGCTTATAAGTGAAACTCTCTCAGTTCCAAATGGTGTGCAACATTTATATGGCAGGGAAAATGCCAAATAGAAACTGAATGCTGAAGGGGCTCTCAAACTGAGCATCTGAATGTATTCAGAGATCACATGATTTACCTCTAACAAGCTTGTATTGCTACTGTTATGCAGGAACAGCAGCATCTGCCTACAGTTCAGAGAAACTTAAAAATAAGCATATAGTGGCTGCAGATGGTCTACATTAACTAATAATGGTTCCAATTGAAAACAACCAGTGCTTACTGGAAAAAAAGGGAATTGACATTTAACAGATTGTAATCCATTTATAGTACAACCAACTGAAGTCTGCAAAGATACCAATCCCATACATATCTTAGATTCAGAGATTTATCAAGTATAAGACTAGAAGCGACAATTGGGTCATCTAGTCGCACCTTCTATATAACACTGGCCATTACATTTCACGCAAGTTACACCTGAATTCAGCCCAGTAAATTGTGGTTGGCTAAAACATATCTTCCAGAAAGGCTGATCTGAAGACATCAAGAGATGGAGAATCTACCACCTCCCTTAGGAGTTTGTTCCAGTGCTTAATCACCCTCACTATTAAAACTGTGTGCCTAATTTCTAATTTGAATGTCTGGCTTCAACTTTCAGCCATTGGTTCTTGTTTGCCTTTCTCGTCTAAATTAAAAAGCTCTTTAGTATCTGGTATTTTCTTCCTGTGAAGGTACCTATATACTGTAGTCACGTCACCACTCAATCTTCTTCTGCATAAACTAAACAGGTTGAGCTCTTTAAGTATCTCACTTGAAGGTATTTTTTCCAGCCCTTGAATAATTTCTGTGGTGCTTTCTGCCACTCTCCAGTTTTTCAGCATTTTTAAAAAAATACGGACATCGGAATTGTAGGCAGTATTCCGCTATTGGTCTCTCTTACTATTCCCCTGTTTATACATCCAAGGATCTTATTAGTCCTTTGTGCCACAACATCGCACTGGGAGCTAGCTCATGGTCAGTTACTTGGCCACCATATCCCCTATAGCCTTTCTGGAGTCATTGCTTTCTAGGATACAGTTCCCTACTCTGTAGGTATGGCCTGCATTCCTTGCAATGTTATACATCTAGGAGCATTTATCTGTATTAACAACATTTTGTTTGAATGGGACCAGCTTACCAGATTGCTCTGTATCACTGCCCTGTCCTTATCACTATTTACCTCTCTGCCAATCTTTGTGTTATCCACAAATTTTATCAGCAGTGATTTTATATTTACTTCCAGATCATTTGATGAATACATCAAAGAGCAGTGAGCCCAGTACTGATCCCTGCATAACCCCACTAGAAACATCCCAATTTGTTGTGATTCCCCCAGGGACAACTATTTTTGAGATCTGTGAATTAACCAACTCTTCGTTTATTTAATATGAGCTTTATTGATTTTGTATAGTACTAATTTTTAATGTCACGCAGTACTAAGGCAAATGGCTTACAAATGTCTATTATTTCTATGCAGTTACATTTATCATCCAAACTTGTAATCTCTTCACAGAATGAAATTGGGTTTGTTTGATAAGACCTATTTTCCAAAAAAACATGTTGACTGGCCTTAATTATATTCTTATCCTTTAATTGTTTATCAATTGAATCAACTTTTCTATTATTTTGTCCAGGACTGATGGCAGCTGGCTGGCTAACCAGCTTATAGTTACCCAGGTCATCCCACTTGCCTTTTTTGAATACTGGCACAACATTAGCACTCAGCCAGTCTTTTGGAATGTCCCTTGGTTTCATTTTACTTTCAAGCAAGGATAAAAGTTTCAATATCCTACAGAACCCTATTCATGTGACAAGTTTTGGATCATGTTCACAACATCCAAATCTTCTTCACCATAACATTGATTCATTATTTGTTGTCCCATAATTGGTGTTTTTTTACGTAAGTTTTCTAAGGGATTTCTCCAGTATTAAAGCCAAGAGATTTATCATGTGTGTATGGGGAGGTTGGCAGATAAGGTGAAATCAGGACAGAACTATTACAATGGAAAGAAAACTCACATTAGGGTTATTACACATATTGAATCTATTCCCCCGTGTTAAGTATCCTCACACCTTCTTGTCAACTGTCTAAAATGGGCCATCTTGATTATCACTACAGAAGTTTTTTTCTCCTGCTGATAGTAGCTTATCTTAATTAATTAGCCTCTTACAGTTGGTATGGCTACTTCCACCTTTTAATGTTCTCTGTATGTATATATATCGTCTTACTAGATGTTCCATTCTATGCATCTGAAGTGGTCTGTAGCCCACGAAAGTTTATGCTCAAATTAATTTGTTAATCTGTAAGGTGCCACAAGTACTCCTGTTCACATTAGGAGCTGCATCATGCTTAGAAGTAATGTTGAAAAGGAATTATTGTATGTTAAAGCAAGGAAAATAGAACAATTAAGACCTTATTATATAAGAGAGCTTTCTTTGTAGCTATTAAATTCCATTAAACTGCTTGTGGGGAGGGGATGGAGGAGGCAGAGGATGAATGTGCATAGATGAAGCTTGACATTTCAATCCAAAGTTACACACGAGCATTTTAACATTAAATACAAATATTTGCACAAAGACAAATGCATTTTGAGATAAAGCAGCCAGTTGATCATTAGCATAGCCCCTTAACTCCTAGGGATTTCAACCAGCACATATGGTTATCTAACAGGGGGTCTCAGAACAGTGAGTGATCTTATATACCTGTATAGCAAGGAACACCTGGCTTTGGTCAATAATACCAACAAAAGGCTAAACTCAAAATTATCTTGCTTTTATTAGTTGGTATCAGCATCTTACTATTTTAGCTTTGCTCGTGTATTTAATTACTTATTGGGTGGCACCATGAGAATACTTTTGTGTCAGTAGGGACAAGTTAGAGGAAATGGTTTACCTACATTTAACTAAAAACTCAAAATGCAGTATTAATTTGTAATTCATTTGATTTTCTGAAAATACATTATGGTGGTCTGAGTCAAATGTAATAGGAAATGCCACAATGGAAACAGACGATGTCTATGGTCCATTTATTGCAGCACTGCTATTTTGGCTTTGACATTAACCAATATTAAATACTTCACACAAAAAAAGGTATAAAACCCCACCGTGCCCCTAAATATGCAATAATATGGAAAGGAATTTCTTCCTGACCATAGCTAATAGGAATATCTTATATTCTGAAGCATAAGGATTCACAGCCCTTCTAAGTTTCATCATGTCTAGTGTACATGCAGATATGGTTTCATAAATGACTACCCTATTGTAAAATTATTAAACTAGTTGCCTTAATAGTATTCAGAGACAGCCAATTCCATGGGTTTGTTATATGCAACATAAAAATACTTCCTTTCATCCATTTTAAACTTGTTGGCCTACAATGTCAAAAGTGTCTATTGATCTTGAGAGCCCATTACAGGATGCCTTTTGAGCCTATTTCCAGCAAGTGTGTGCTCAATTTGGACACTCAAATACTGACACCCTAAATCCAAGTCAGTTCTGAAAATTTAGCCTATTGCATTTTAACGTGGTCACATCATTAATGAATATTATTCTTAGGCTTGAAGGCCCTACTGGGATTGTGGGAGTCCATTGTACTAGGTGCTGTACAAACATGAATGAAAAAGATGGTCCACCTCCTCCAAATAGCTTATACTCTTGGTTAATGACAAGATGCAACTGGTGGATGTAACAAATGAATGGGGGTGGCTGTGGGGAAAGGAAGAAGAGCTAATAAAACTCCAAACATGTTTTGGCACAGACTAGCTGTATACACAATGTCCAGTCCGCCCTTTCCCCTTTGTAGTATGACAAGGAGAAAACTGAACTTTTTTGCATCATTCATTATTTTACATACTTCTAACATATCTCCTTACCAAACTTAAATGTGCTAGTGTTTAAGGGCCTGAATTCTAACATGTTTTCCTGTTGCCTTCATTGGGAGGAATATGGAGCCATTAGTCTGCCCTTTCATTAAGATTCTCTAGCCTTTTTCTATTTCTACTAATTTCCAAGCTGGGATAGATCCTTAGCTGGTGTAAATCAGCATAGCTCCATTGACATCAATGAAACTGGGCCAATTTACACCAGCTAAGGATTTGCTTTTACATCTTTACAAACAAACAAACAAAAGACCTCCTGAGGTGCCCAGAACTGAATGCAATATCCATTAATTAATTAATTAGTTAATTAATGTGAGGGTGTTCTAAGGATGTCTGCATTCTCTCTTCACCTCTACCCTCGCTTAAAAAAATAAAAACTTCTGGGCTCAGTTGTGCATTATAGGCAAGACTTTGAATTGGGGGTGGTGTGGAGTCTCTGGTGGAGCACTGGGAAAAGCCATCAGAAAAGCACTATGGTTTCCAGCACAGTCACTGTGTTACCCCCAGGCAGGTGCAGTGTGCATTCCCCTCTGCTACCAGCCAGCTCTGCTACTAGTGAGTGGCGGGAGGGGAGCTATAGCCCCACCTCTCCACTTTTGCAGAGACTTGCACGTTGGGGTGGGGAGGCTAATAGGGAATAGTCTCTGTATGTGGCAGAGCCAAGTTTTGCAACTGGGGGTGGGTCATTGGTGATGGGCTGGAGTGAGAGCCCACTCCACCCTCACCTGGTAGCAGTGGCGCCTATCCTGTAAGTCTGGGCCAGGCTCCCCACTCCAGGTAATGCAACCTCGAGCACAAGGTCCCAGTGCATCCTTTGCACCGTATTGCAGTGCCCAGAGTGTGGAGCTGGTCCCACCGCAGTTGTCAAGTGAGAACAGCTTGGGCTTGGTTTCCAGCCTTGTGTGAAAATTTGTGTTGTACACCTCCTTTTGTCAATTGCATAATATGCTGAAAAAGGCATGCAACATACATCTAAAGGCTACTGGTGGCAGGGGATCACATTCCTGGCCTTTCTATGAGCTCCTCCAGCCGTCTTTGTGCTCTAGACTAGATACCTGGTTTCCATTCCCACCCTCCCCCTGGACGGGACCTGCTCCAACCTGGCCTTTAACTTTTTAGTCACAATAAGAAAGTTTGTTTTTTAATAGTCAAATACAATTAAATATACTAGTGCAGTATCAGTTACAGTAACAAACAAAAAAACCCCTAATGTCTCGTTCTCTTTTCTACAAGCTTCAGTGCACTGAGCAGCTATTGTCATCAAGCAGTCCAGAGTTATGGCTAGATGTTTTTCTTGAGAGGTTGCAACTCATTTAGAAACTATCAGGATGCATGCATATTGTTCCTTCCAACATGCATTGTCTTTCAGGAAATACTTGTGCCTTCCTCTTCATTAGAGTGGGAGGTGACATTATCAGGAATTTTGTTTTGCTGTATCTTATATTCTAACAAGGTTGTTACAACTCTAAATATTAATTTAAATTGGACATAATTACAAAAACATATTAAGAGGGATCTTGAATTATTATGAAAATGTTTCTGCACATACATTTCATGGCAGCCTACATCACCTCAAGGCAAGTCACGAAAATTAGCTATAGAATATGCACAAGCTTACTCCTGAGAGTCATTGCACAGAGGAAAGTTGTCTAGTAAATGCAGCTGGGGCCTGGGAGTCTGTTCCAAGCTTTGCTCCTGGCTTATTATATTACCTGGGCAAGTCACTTTACCTCTGCATCTCAGCAGAATTGTGTGTATATTTAACTACCTCACGGGAGAGATGTGATAACTGATTCACTAATATTTGTAAAATGCTTTGGGATGTTTTGTTGAATGGCATTCTACAGAAGTGTAAAGAGTAATAAAAGTTTATGGAGCTGGAAATAGGCTTCATTTACAATTGGGTTTTTAATCACATGGGTAGTTCCACAATGCATGCCCTGATGGAAACCAAGATTTGCGTCATTGCCACTTGGATCTTCCACAGTGTGATATCATCCACAGAGCGACAATAAATAATAAAATGAGAACATTATTCTGGCTGTTATACTTTCCTCACTACAAGCTCCCTTTTATCAAGGAAGACTCCCTTTTATCAAGCCCCAACAGAGTTGAGAGAATAATTCACAGTGAATACTCCATTTAATGAATTTAGTTTTTCTTTCCGCTCATGGAATGCCCACCAGGAAATCAAGTATTCCTCAAATTTACTTGACACGTTTTTATGCAATTTTGTTGTTCTTTGGATTGACAGCAGGCAGTATGCTGCAAATATGTAATGCTCCTTTATAATTTTGATTGGTCACAAAGGTCACATGGTATTTCTAGTGTGAGATTAGAGGAGTAACTCTTATAGTCTGGAGAAGAGCTTTAGAAGCCCTTAGACTTGAACTCTTTCAGGGAGATGTTGCATTTTAGAGAGAAGTAGTTGCAAGAAGGATTGTGAAATTTTTGGAAGCTTTAAATCTTTTATTTTCTGAACCATGCAGGTCTTGCCCAAGAAAAAAGACCATATAAAATTTAGACTAACATTTACTTACTGGGGTCTTCATCCTGCAAGGATCGGGATACACTCAAATCCCATTGAAGCAGAGCTCAATCTGGAGAAAATAATGTTGATGTTCTCCCAGGTCCTATCCACAAGCCAAACTCTGCCCACTTGAGATTCCAAAATAAGATGCAACTCACAGCAGATTGTACAGCTGTTAGGAATACGATTGGGGCCTCTGTATGGGCTTGGTTCTTCTTTGGTGAGTTTTGTATACACCCCTAGGCACAATAGGTATGTGCCTAGAGTCCTAGATCCCAAAGTCTTGTGATGGCATCTGAATCTCAGCTTCCATGTCATTGTTTCTAGCTCTCATGGTTGCAAAGAAACACGTGAAACCATGAACTGAGTGTCTGTCTGAGCCTGCAGACAGCTCCCAGCAGAGAGAGGAATAGCAGCCATTAAAACTAGAGAAGAAGCCACCTGACCCCATGATCTGACCTGGCTTCAGCTATTCCTGGAGTGGAGCTGGTTGATTAGGAAAACTGGCTGCCCTGCTGGAATTCATGAGCTTAATTTCCTCTTGATGGAGTTCAAATGCACACCCTGGCTCCATTCCACTCCTCTGACCTTGTGGCTGAATGGGTCAGATTGGGTAAAAAAACAGTTGGTCCTCTCCAAAATGCCATCCACTCACAGCACCAAAATGAGATGCCACTCGGTGAACTATGGTGATCTTTATATCTGAGGTGTACTTCTGTAGGGTTTAGGGACCCTAGTCCTGGACTAGCACCCCCTTGTGCTTGAGGCATCCCTCTCCTTTCTTCCATGAGAATATTAGCCAAACTGACAACTTTAACTGAGACTCTCTGAACTCTAGAGATATGCTTAGAGTTTGTATGTACAAAGTTCTTTCACAGCTGTTCTTATCAATGAGGAATTTAGTGAATGAAGTTTTCACATATTTTATCAAAACTGAAATTTTTGAGGGATAATTTATTGACCCAGAGGTGACTGACCATGGGATTGCATGTCTCCATCCTGTAGAAACCACTTCCCTTCCTCACACCAATGTACTCCAAATATCAACATGGATTCTCCTTTAAAATGCTGCAGCAACTAGTGAAGAGAATCATAGTGAACACATGTACATACAAATTAGTAGGAAGCCTTCCTTGAAATGGTCCTAGCCCCCCAAGAAGATGATGGCATTAAAAACTACACACAGAAATGAGGGAGTGGGCAGGCAAACTTAAAAATCATACTACCACTGAATTACCAAATGGTCAAAATGGCCACTTGTAACGTATTTTAGTTTGGCCAACTAGTTACCACTAGACATCCATTTTGGTCACAAACCATCTTAGTTAAATAGATCACATTTGCTTTAGATTATAAAAGCCAAAAGGGACCACTGTAATTGTGACAGGTTGGATCACAGAAATCCCCTTGGGAACTGCCAACTGATGTGCCAAGACTACTTCTGCCCCTGCTTTCCCAGCCAGCTTGAGACTCCAGCACCCTGTCTTGTTGAGTCTGCTACAACACAGACCCAAAGTCTGAACCACGTGCCCCAAAGCTGCAGACTTAACTGAAAGCACCTTAAGAAGTGTTTCTGTCTTTAACATTCAGATGCCAATGGAGTCCAAACCCCAAATAAATCCGTTTTATAAGTAAACTCATAAATTGTTCGCCCTCTATAACACTGATAGAGAGATATGCAAAGCTGTTTGCCCCCCCAGGTATTAATACATACTCTGGGTTAATTAATAAGTAAAAAGTGATTTTATTAAATACAGAAAGTAGGATTTAAGTGGTTCCAAGTAGTAACAGACAGAACAAAGAGAATTACCAAGCAAAATAAAATAAAACAAGTCTAAGCCTCGTAGAGTAATAAAACTGAATACAGATGAGATCTCACCCTCAGAGATGTTTCAATAAGTTTCTTTCACAGACTGGATGCCTTCCTAGTCTGGGCACAATCCTTTCCCCTGGTACAGCCCTTGTTCCAGCTCAGGTGGTAGGTAGAGGATTTCTCATGATGGCCGCCCCCTTTGTTCTGTTCCACCCATCTTTTGCATAAGGTGGGAATCCTTTGTCCCTCTGGATTCCCACCCCTCCTTCTAAATGGAAAAGCACCAGGTTAAAGATGGATTCCAGTTCAGGTAACATGATCACATGTCACTGTAAGACTTCATTACCACTTACCAGCACACAGGTATACAGGGAGACTTACAAGTAAAACAGAGCCATCTACAGTCAATTGTCCTGGTTAATGGGAGCCATTAAGATTCCAAACCACCATTAATGGCCCACACTTTGCATAACTACAATAGGACCTCAGAGTTATGTTTCATATTTCTAGTTTCAGATACAAGAGTGATACATTTATACAAATAGGATGACCACACTCAGTAGAATATAAGCTTTGTAATGATACTTTATGAGAGACCTTTTGCATGAAGCATATTCCAGTTGCATTATATTCACACTCAGCATATTTTTTATAAAATCATATAGAATGCAACATCACAGTAATCATCTAGCCTAACCTCCTATATAACACAGGCCACAGCACTTCCCCAAAATAATTACTTTTCAAAATAGAGCATTTCTTATAAAAACATCCAGTCTAGATTTAAAAGTTGCCAGTGATGGTGAATCCACCATGATCCTTGGTAAATTGTTCAATTGGTTAATTACCCTCACTGTTAAAAATGTATGCTGTATTTCCAGTCTGAATTTGTCTAGCTTCAACTTCCAGCCACTGGATTGTGTATTGCTTTTTTTGCTAGATTGAAGATTCCATTATCAATTCTTTGTTCAAAAGGCATAGGTCAAAACAGGGCAAAAGGTATTTCTTTACTTTGCACAACTCATCTGAACATGAATTTTGCTTATTAAATCTACAGATGGTAGCAGGCAAATGGAGTTTTCTGTTTATTTCCTTATTCTATTTCCTTCTTTTAGTGAAAATGGATGGAATGTGACTTTTCTTGCAGTAACTATGGGCCAGGTCAGTGCCTGGATGCCATCAAAGAGTGTAATAAGTATGTACAGTATAATACTAACCAAGATTTTCAGCTATAATAGATATCTTTACACTTGATGCATGAGTCACAGTATTTATTTTAGAGCAAGAGAAAATAAAATACATCAGAACCTTGCTAAATTGCACAATTTATAATCCACACATAAAACCTGGTAGTCAACCCTCATACTCAAAAATATGATAGTAGTGTGCTGTGGTGTAGTCTTATATTAATATAGTTTCTTTTTACAAAATATTAAATGGAGTAACTAATGTTTGGGCCTGCCTCTAGTGTGACTAGATTCACAATTGCTCAACTGAATATCATAGGCCTTCAAACTGCTCACAGCTAACAGAGATGGCCTGTAGTAGAAGTAATAGGGTCCTTGTCTTTTGCAACAGAAGGACCCAACTTTTATCATCATTGCCATAAAATTCTAATGGCCTTTGCGCACAACATAGTGACAACTATAAAGACTTAAACAGACCAGGATATGTAACAATATGCTGCAGTAATTTACTAGTACCTTGTGAGAGATCAATAATTAAAATTAAACTAAGTACATTGTGTCAGATTAACCTTGCTTTCACTGTCTTTGTTCACCTTTGCTAACTCACAATTCAGTAATTGCTGGTGATCCCAATCATTAGTGAGGATCTGCTTTAGTTCCTTTTAATAGCATAGATTTGTATTGATTTTGTTTAACATTTCAAAAATATTTTTAAATTGCCGTATTTCAAGCTTCTAATTGCCTAAAGTTTGTCAGTGCTGTTAAGAAAATAGCAGGTCAAATGGCACCAATTCTCTGTGCAGATCCCGGGAAGTGTACTGTGATGTTTTGTACTCCCCCAGTGGCTATGCTGCCATTGCTGTAGAAACAGACCTCAGATCAGTAAAAATGGGTCAGGAAGTTTCACGCTATCCACTGTTTAATCGGAATGTCTTTTTGGAGTAATGTATATTTTAAAAAAATCAAAACAAAAACAAAAACCTAACCTGACCAGCCTTTGCTTTCCAACCTCTGTTTCCATGGCATTCTCAGCTGGTAGAAGGCAGAAAGCTGGTACAGTAAGAGACAAACAGCAGCTTGAGCAGCACTTTCCTAGCAACACCTACAGACCACAGGATCCTGTTGTGTTAACTTGAACAAGAATAGAAACAGAATCTCTCCACATTTTTTTTCTTCCCTTTCATGGGTGTAGGCATATGAGGGAGGGTATATGGTCTGCCAAGTACTGACACTCCCATTTATACTGCACCAACACAGCAGCAACTCTCAGAGAAGTAGATTTTTATAAATACACTGCATATGCAATAGGAAAGAAAAATAAATACCTCAATACATTTTATAATGAGATTGCTTGTCTTCTCTGCTGATTGTCCCTATATCTACTTTGTTCTTGTCTGCTATATTAAAATATGATTCTATAATTTGTAAAAAGTATTTTGCAACAACAGATTACATTCATAGTGTGTGCTTCACACTTAATAGATCAGATCTCTTTACATTGGTGCACACAAAGGTCTATAAACCTACGGACAGGTAAAAGCTCAGAACTTAAAGTACCGGATCTTTCTTTTAATATATACAAATTGGACATATAGACTTGTGCTCAGCAGAGAATACCATAATTTAAGGAAATATTTATAAAATAATCATATTTTACAACAATCCAGGTGAAGTGTATGTCCCATCTTTTTGCAGCAGCTTTCTCCCAATAATAAGCCAAAGAATGGCTCAGCATTACTTCCCTCATGATAGCAACTAATAATAAAATCTACGCAGTTTCATAGCAGGAAATCAGAAAAGACTAGAGAATAAAATCGTTCATTCAAATGGTTTGGTTATTTTATTGGCAATCTGATATCACAGGGATGGATATAATAGATATACCTCGATAGACAACGAGGATTTAGGCCCCTTTGTGGTAGGCACTGTGTAAACATAAGAGATGGTCCTTGCCTAAAGAACTTACAGTCTAAACAGGACAAAACCTGTCAAAGGTTAAAAACTTTTTTTGCTTGTTTTGCTCCATCCTCTTGCCCCTGCCATTGCTCTGTCCAGTTGCATGAACCATTTTGCCTGGCCATTGCAAACTTAGCCATTTTTTCCAGTGTTCCCTCACACAGACATTTTGTACTTTGTTTCTGACCCTTCCTACTATATGCTAATTATAATTTATTTATCTGTCACTTCACTGTTCCTTTAACATCATCCTCAATGATGCTTCAGTCCAAGATAAGCATCCACACCCCCGTCTCCTCCCAGAGTCCAGTTGAGATCTGTTCAGTTGGCAGTTCTGATGATGTAGAAGGGGTCCTGAAGGGACCTGACTCCCTGAAGATGTAATCCACCCTTGCCAGGATGATGATGTTGCAGCTGCTGCCCTAAATCTTTGTTATCCAGCAGAGCAGGGGCTGTATGAGCTATCCACTGAGAGGAAGCTGCCTCAGGACTTTGTTGCCACAGGGTCTGGGCTGGCTGGGGATGCCTCAGCCTTCAGTTTGTGGAAATCATTGGAGGCTGGTACCCAGAATAATCGATGAAGCTGCAGGTAGCAAGATTCCTCAATACTTTATCCTATTTAAAGTGAAAGACTGACAGTGTGTTTGGGATTGGGTCACAGGGGAATGCTTGGATGGTGAAGTGGGAAGAAAAAGGAGTGCCCCTTTCCCTCTCTGGCCCCTTTCCCTTTTCAGAATGAAAAACCGGGATCTTTATAGTCAAAGGCAGTGTGGGAGAAGACAGCATATGCGGGGGAGGGGTAATGGGGGAGGTCCTGAGAGGTGGGCTTCTGAGGCTGGTAATGGGGAATGTGAAATAGGAAAAGGAAGGAGTCTGAGCCTGGGGGTGTGAGAGAAAGATGTTCAGAGTCTGGGAGTGCCAAATGGGTGAGGGTTTCAGAGCAGAGGAGATTGGTTCTGAGCTCTGGAGAGACTGGGTAGGAAGAGGAGGGGTTCTCAGCCTGGATGCACTGGGTTGTGTTGGGATGTGGATTTTGAGCAGGTGGGAATTGGGTTGGAGGGGTTCTAAGACAGACAAGGGACAGGTTGGGTTGGCAGAGAGGTAAAGGGATCAATTGATGAATGAGATCGTGGGTAGAATGGCCATATTTTTGTGTGTGTGTGGGGAAGCAAGTAGGAGAGGATGGTGGAATATGAACTAGACTTGAGGGGAACAGGTTGGGACTAGGAAAAGGATAACACTTGTTGCTGGGAACAGGGAAGTAGCAGGAACTATCTGTTGAGAGTCCTATATTCTGCCTCAAAGGGGCTGAGAAGTAGTCCCTGCTCTTTGTCCCCTCCCTCTATAGCTTGCAGCCCATGTGCTGCCGAGCTGGAAGAGCCAAGTGGCAGCAAGGTACACTGCAGCCTCCAGTGGCTGGAGTTCCTTCAGCCACAGAAGGAGTCACCTGGTGTCAGCAGGAGGTACTGCACCCTGAAGAACAAGCTACACTGCATTTTGCCCCAGATCCCTAAGTGGCCCCCTGAAGGATTGAACTCACAACCCTGGGTTTAGCAGGCCAATGCTCAAACCACTGAGCTATCCCTCCCCCAGCGTCACTGTCTGTAAAGTGAGCGCTGTGGCATAACTGATGGGGCATTCTAGCCCCAAAGAGCTAACTGCTCCTACTTGTAATGGATCTCTTAGTCTTGGCTACATTGCGGGTATTTTGTTGAGGTAGTTGCACAGGTACAACCCCCCTGCGGTACAGCAGTGTTAATTGTTACTTGAGCTGGTACATCTTGTACAGGCATAAGCTGCACTGTCTAGGTCACCTTGGTGCAGTCCAGCTATGCTACCGGTTTGCACCTGTGCAGTCACATTAGTTAAGCTACACTGGGGGTAGGACACTCATTTAGACAGGGCTTTACTGTAATCTTTGATGTTCTTGGGCCTCTTTCAGTTCTTTCCAGCATAGCATCATTGCTCTACCTTGCAACCCTCCTGGTTCTGAACAAATTCTTGGAAGAGGTCTGATCCATTTCATGTTCAATGTGAATGGATTTACCTTCATTTTGACAACTTCCTCTGGCCCTTAAAAAGAGTTTATTTTATTTTGAAGTCTAATAGCTCTCTTTATTGTTTGTTGTGGCTCTGCTATTAGATTGACTACAATAGGGGTTTTAAAATCCAAGTGGAAAAAATAGAAATGCCTTAATACAAAGTGAGAAGAGCTTTAACAATCCCTTCCCAAGTCCAGAAATAGGTATTTACTACCTCCTTGTTAGCTAGAACTTGCAGCTGTATTAATTCTTTCTAGGGTCATCATACATCCCATTTTGGCCGGGACAGTCCCTTTTTAAAGCCCTGTTCTGGCCGTGCTGAATTTTTGGCAAAAGTGGGCATTTGTCCTGTTTGCTCTTGCCAACTTGATCAGTAGGACAAATGCCCACTTTTGACAAAAAAGTGGGGTGTGGAGGAATGTGTGGGGACAGGGGAGCAGCAATGCCAGCACTGCGCAGTGGGGGAAGCAGGGCTAGTGCAGGGGGGAAGCAGGGCTTGGGCGAGCAGCTCGGGCTAGCCCCACGTGGAAGGTGGCCTCGGGTTAGCCCTGTGTTGAAGGGGGGCTCGGGTTAGCCCTGCACAGGGAGGTGGGCTCAGGCAAGCGGCTCGGGCCAGACCCACACGGTGTCCCATTTTCCCTTTGGGAAACATTGTCACCCTAGTTCTTTTATCACTGCCTGCATACTATAAAAGCCTAAGTTAAAGCTCAGAGATGCATACCCTTTTACGTTAGCCCCTGTATGGTATAAGGAGCTAGACAGACTGCCATTCATTTTGTTAAATTGCAGGCAGCAACAGCTAGAAATCTCCTGGGTTTTCTTCAATGCTTCAGAGTCAGGTCAAGTCAATATAAAAAATTAACCAAACATTCCTGTAAAGGGCCAAGCTGACTTTTTTAAAGGAAGAAAAATCTCACCTATCATCAGTCTAACTCAGGCCTTGTCTACCCTGGGCTGTGGAAGAAAACATGTTAAACTAACAGGATATTAAACATTACTTACCCCCTAGTGCAGGCAAGGATAAATTGTATTTAAGAACACATTAGCGGGCTGTGGCTAACTCTAGGGTTCCTTAAGGTCAGAGTTAAAGTTGTAGCGTGGTGATGAAATATGTATTTCTTTATAGTGGATAAGAATAATGGCTCAGATTCTAAGCTGCACCTGAGCTGTGCTTGGCTCAGGTCCAGCTGCATTGGCAAAGGAAGCGATACACAACCTTTAGGACCCCACTGTAAAATAGAACAGCTGTGACTGATAACTGGATATTTATTGTCCCACGTAGCTGTTCTAGCAGCCAAGAATAGCTTAAATGCAGGGGGGCCCTGGCCACACCCTTTCATGGGCTATGCTCCTTGAGCCAGAAGCCATGATGGTGGGTCAATCTACAGACACTGCAGTGGTTTTGCATCACCTAAGGATTTCCCCTACACAAGAAAAATTCCCAGGTAGTCATGTAAGGTGACTTTATGACTGCTTTGTGCTGCTGCAGTGGCACTAATAAGCTGAAGGACAGGAGATAACTAACCCAATGTATTTGTCATGTGAGATCTGATAGGTTTTTATTGAGTCCCTTGCTTTTGAGAAGAGGGGGCTTGCAAAGGATGTGCTAGGTAACTACACTTAAGGGGTTGTGGCACAGCTCTTCTGGTTTTGGAAGCGGAGGAGAGGTGATTTTTTTTCTCCCACAACTTGAACTCCTCCTTCTCCCATCATGTATCTTGTACTTACTTTGTTGGGAGTACAAATGCTTTCACCTCTAATAGTGAATTTATTCCCACTCTACTTAGTTCTGAGTATTGCCTCTTCTGCTACTTGAGTTTTGTGCTTACCACATTTTCATGTAGAATGACAACATTGGTGTAATTGAGAAGTTTTTAAGTTCGTAGTTAACAGTGTATGCATTCTCCTCTTCCATTATGTATGGATCATAAAAGAAGGTGTTGCTCTAGATACAATTCTGTTTTTAATACAAATACACAGTAGTCTAAATACCCCCACATGTTGAATTGCAAACTGATAACTTGATATATCTGAGAGGCCAATACCCACTTCCCTGTGGTTCAAGATTATTGGGATATTGGAAAAATATAGGCACAGATTTTATTAAGTGTTTAATATCTACTGTTTTATAATAATCTAAGAATTTAGTGTAGGAATCTGAGAATATCCCCTTCTGATTCCTGAGTGGAATTTTGGGAACAGTCAAAGAAAAGACTACCCCAAAGAGTCTACTGCATGCTGGTATAAGACTTTGGTCACACTGTTCTCATTCATCCAGTATAGCAATGACCAATAAAGCTCAGTTACTTAGATCACACTCCTTTCTCTCAGTGTTTCTATTTAACCAAATTGGGATTGAATTTAAAATATTCTACAATATTAACAGATTTGCAAGACGATTATTTACTGAGCCTGGTATGGTTTAATTATAATTCTCTAGTATCACAGCTCTGAACTTCTTCCCTTTTCAAACTCACTTGCTCCAAATATCCATGTAACTATAGTTGTGTGTTTGCACACACGCACACACAAATAAACCTATCAGTGTCCATTAAAAAATGAAAAATTAAGAAGTGCAAACAAACTATTTTGCTGTATCTTTCTAGTAGGCCAACCGGTGAAGTTATATGATTAAACAGAGAAGACAACAGCTGGTTTCAGTATGAAATAAGATGATATAGTGCTATGACAACATATAAAGGACACTTCCTCTGAATTCTACCTCAGTTCTCTTGTGACTACATAATTCCATAGCATAGTTTTTTTCTTTTAAAATGATAGCTTCAAGAATGGGAACCTCATCGAGACAGTAACTTAAAACAGTTTTAGCCTCACTAAAACAGTCTGAACTTTCACATTTTGTTTAAAGGATGTTTAGTGAAATCTCTACATTTCACAGTTGTAAATTTATAAGCCCTGCTCCTGCAAATTCTTATGCCTGTGCTTAACTCTAAGTCCTACTGGGACTACTCATGTGCTTAAAATTAAGCATGTGTGTAAGAGTTTGCAGGATCATGACCTTATATGTTTTGATCTAAACATGTCTATTATTCCTGTATGGAATATTTCCAAGTGATATTTATGAGAAACACAAAACTTATTAAAAAAAAAATTCTTTATCTGTATTAACACCCTAGATTAGGTAAATCAGAAGGACTTTTATAATATACTTTTCACTCCTGTTCCAGAATGAAAATAGTATAGTTTCTCTTTCAGGAGCACAGTAGGTGGATTTTTTTAAGTCCAAACAAAACAGTTTTCATTGGAATATTAAAAAAATAAAGCCTGGAAACATTCCAATCTACCTTAGATTTTGTGAAAGGCCCAATCCTGTAAACGCTACCGAGAATATCATATACTATCGTGAGGGTCCTAATGAAGTCCGTGGGGGTAGTAAACACCGCAACTTGGATTGGGACCTAAAGTAAAAGAACAGGTTTGTTTCCCCTGCTTCAGATTACTTATTGTACAATGAATATAAAGTGTAGGCTTCAACCAAGTCTGTACCTTTTAGAATAAATATTTCGCTATAGATAAGAGGTGTAATGAATATGGCAGTTATTTGAAATAAGAATAAAGAACCTGGCATATAGCCCCAATTCCCCCAAAAGTCTTTCAACTACAGTAGGGAATAGAAAAAACTTGGTTAAGTATGTCCTGGGAGGTGGTATGGCCTAGTGGCTGGAGCACTGGACTTGAACTCAGGAGATATGGCTTTGCCACTGACCTGCTGGATGACCTTGTGCAAGTCACTACACCTCTGCTTCAGTTTCCCATCTGTAAATTGGAGACAGAGCTGGTTGGGACCAACATTTCCATTCTGCAGAAAATTCTGATATTTGGATTTTTTTTTTCCCATTCAAGTTTCCTGTGAAATAAGAAATCTGAAAATTTTTGATTCAGGATCACTGCAATATTGTTTCAACAGTGGCAGTTGATTAATTTCATTTTGACCGATGATGATAATAAATATTATATGCATGATATTAAAATATACATAATATAATCTGTTAAAATATTTTAATATAATGTACAAGTTGAAAAAATTAATTTACACATCAAAATGAAACATTGACACAAAACATTTCAAAGCTAGTTAAACAAAATGTTTAAATTTTTTCCTGTCAGTTTTTGTGTTGAACTTGACATTCCAGCAAAACATTTCAGTTTTGACTAAACTATTTTTTTTTAAAGGAAAACTTCAGTCAAAATTTTTTGACCAGCTCTAAATAAGGAATAATCCTTTGTAAAGGGTTTTGTGGTCTATGGATGAAGAGTGCTTTATCTGAGCTAGGTATTCGTTATTAGCTAGGGTGCAAACAGATTATGTAGACAGAGCTTTTCAGAGCTCATTCTACTCCACAGAAGCAATTTTGGAGACCAGTCTCACTATCACTGCCATCCTTTTCTCTGCTGCTAGTTTACAGCCACTCTGTCTGGGAAATCAGGTGTTAACTGCTAGTTAGTCTTAATAAAATAGCCGGAGTTTCTTGTAGCAATGTTGACAAGAGTGGTTATTTATTGGTGGGCATGCGGTGGAGGGCTTCCAAGAACTCGGCCAGAATGAGAGGCAGCTCTAGCCGATCTCAGTTGCCCACGCTGACCGTCGGGAGTCCGTCCCAGAGCACGCTGCAAGCGTTAGGATTGGTTGGAGCTGAGGAGAAAAGGTCTGCACAGTTGCTGGGTTGGTTGCAGTGATTACAGGTCTTTGGGCTGTATGGGACAGGGTTTTAGACCTCAGCTTGCTAAGTGCCCTTTTTCTTAGAATCCAAGGCCAGAAGGGACTAATTGTGATTTCTATCTGACATCCTCTATATAACAGGCCATAGAATTCCCCCAAAATAATTCCTAGAGCATAGCTTTTAGAAAAACATTCCAGCTTTGGCAATCTTTAAATTGTGAAGAGGAATCCACCACATCCCTTGGTAAGTTGTTCCAATGATTAATTACTCTCACTATTAAAAATTTACTCGTTTCCAGTCTGCATTTGTCTAGCTTCAGCTTCCAGTATTGGATTGTGTTATACCATTCTCTGCTAGACTTAAGAGCCCACTTTCAAAAATTTGTTCCCCATGTAGGTCCTTCTAGACTGTGATCAAGTCACCACTTCACCTTCTCTTTGTTAAGCTAAATAGATTTGAAGAGCTCAATCTATCACAATAAATGCATGCTTTCAAATCCTTTAATCAGACTCATGGCTCTTCTCTGAACCCTCTCCAATTTATCAACATCTTTTTTGAATTGTTGACACCAGAACTGGACACAGTATTCCAGCAATGGTTGCACCAGTGCCAAATATGGTGGTAAAATAACCTCTCTACTCCTATTCGAGATTCCCCCATTTACACAACCAAGACTGCATTAGCCCTTTTGGCCACAGCCAATGTTCAGCTGATTATCCACAATGACTCTCAATTCCTCCCCCCCCACCCCAGAATCACTGCTTCCCAGAATAGAGTCCCCCATTGTGTAAGTATGGCCTACATGTTTGGTTGCTAGATGTGTACATTTAGCTATATAAAAGCCATATTGCTTGCTTGCACACAGCTTTCCAAGCAATGCAGAGTTATCTGTATCAATGACCTGTCCTCTTCATTAATTACCACTTCCCCCAATTTTTGTGTTGATTTCATGTTTTTTTCCAGGTCATTAATAAAAGTATTAAATAGCATAGGGCCAAAAACCAATCCCTTTGGGACTCCCACCAGCAAACAATGCTCAATGAGGATTTCCCATTTATATCTACTAGCTAGCCAGCTTTAATTCATTCAATGGGTGCCATGTTAATCTTACATCTTTCTAGCTTTTTAATCAAAATGTTGTGCAGTATCAAGTCAAATGCCTTATAGCATCTAAATATATTACATAAACCCTGTTACCATTCTCACCCAAACTTGTAATATCTTCAACAACAAAAAAGATATCAAGTTAGTTTGACAGGACCTATTTTGCATAAACTCAAGCTCATGGGTCTTATCTCTTGATTAATCAAGTCCTGCATCAGCCACTCCATTATCTTATCCAGGATCGATGTCAGACTGACAGGTGTAAAATTACCCCAGGTCATCCCATTTACCTTTTTAAAATATTGGCACCACAATAGCCTTTTTCCAGTCTTCTGGAACTTCTGTGCCATTCCAAGACTTATTGAAAATCAACATTAATGGTCCTGTGAGCTGACCAGCCAGCTCTTCAAAAACTCTTGGATGCACATTGTCCAGACCAGCTAATTTAAAAATGTCTAACTTGAATAGCTGCTGTTTAACATCCCCTGAGATACCAACAGAATGGAGAGAGTTATATGATTAGACCCCATCATGTTCCCCCCTCCAATTACAGAACAAAAATATGTATTTAACAATTCTGTCTTTTCTGCATTATTGCTAATTCTACCATTTCTATCTAATAACAGACCAATATAATTCTTTTTGTTCTTAATATACTTAAACTCCTTATTGTCCTTAACTCTGCTGGCCATAGATTTCTGTCCCTTTATTTCCTTCATCAATTTTCTGTAGTTCTTATCTTCTGGTTTATATTCATTACAATCAACTTCACCTTTCTCATGTATTTGTATAGCTGCCTTCATTTTGCCTCTAAACCAGGTTGGTCCTTTAACCAATATGGTCTTCTTCCTCAGTTGTGGCTTATTGGACATCTAGTAAAGTTATTATAATTCCCAGTTATTATTCACCTTTTATTAAGTTCTTCCTCTCCACTGATTTGGCTGTTAATTGTTTTGTGAAATTGGCCCTTTTGAAGAACCCAGTTTTCAGGTACTTACAGGTCTTGACTTTGTTCTGTTTGCACATAATAAATGTGATCAAGTCATGATCAATTGTACCTAAGCTACCATTAGTTTTTAATTCTGTGATCAGCTCGTCTTTATCTGTCAAGACAAGATCTAACATAGAATCCCCTCATGTTTAGAAGTTCCAAAGATGTTTTAGTTCTGGCAACATGAAACCTCCAGCATATATCACTCAAATTGAAGTCTCCCATCATCACACAGCTTTTTTTACCTACACATTATAGGTAGATGCGAAAGGAGCAGGTCATCCTGTTCCCTGGGGTGATTTGATGGTCTGTAATAGACACAACTAATAATAACCCATCTTTTACTTTCTGTTGGGACATTGATCCATAAGCATTCAAGATCACTTTTGTCCAAGTTATCAGAAACAAGTAATGCCATTTTTGACAGTGCCACTCCCTCTACCCTCTTGCCCAGTTGCTCCTTCCTAAATAGATTATAATTAATTTTAACATTCCAGTCATGGGACCAGATTTCAGTACTACCAGCTAGCTCAAATAAGCAATTCCTCTTGTTTGTTGCTAAGGCTCCGAGTAGTAGTGTCTATGCAATTAAAGAATTTATTCTCTTCATGTCCTTTGGTTCCTAGATTAATTTTGTTCTCCACATCTTAATTTTGTGGCGAGTGCTCATATTTCCACTGTTTTTACCCTGCCCTTTTGTTCTTAGTTTAACACTCTCCTGACTACTCAAGTCAGCCCATGCCTGAGAAGACTGGTCCCCTTATGCTGAGGTAGAGGCTATCCAAACTATACAGTTCCCTCTCCCCATAGAAGGTGGACCAGTGTTCCACAAAACCCTTCACCCTACACCCCTTAGCTAACCAGTGGTTCACTTCCAGATTCTTCTGCCTTCTGTCTTCCTTAGCTCAAGAGACAGGAAGATCTCAGAGAAGATCACTTGGACATTCTTTCTCTTTGGGCTTGTCTACACTGGCAATTTACAGTGCTGCAATTTTCTCGCTCGGGGTGTGAAAAAACACCCCCCTGAGTGCAGCAAGTTTCAGCTCTGTAAAGCACCAGTGTAAACAGTGCACCAGCGCTGATAGCTACGTCTCTCATGGAGGTGGTTTTTTTAGCAGTGCCGTGACTATACAAGCCACATTAAAGCACTGCCATGGCAGCACTTTAGCACTGCCAGTATAGACAAGCCCTTAGAGTGACGCTCTGTCTTCCAGGAGCCAAGACAGTACACTATCATGATGTTTGCCTGGCAGAATGTTCTTTCAGTTCTTCTGTCTTAGATCTGACCTTTATGACAATTTCTCCCACAATCGTAATTTAAAACATTTGATATCTTGAAGATAATGGTAAAAAAAGACTTCAACGTATAGAGATAAGGTTTTCTAAGAATAAAGGAACTTCATAAATATTTTCATACATTATAATATGATTATACTTTTACTATCAAAATTAAAAATGTTGAAGGTTTTAAGCACATCTGGAGCAAGAGAAATTCATATTTCAAAAGACTTTTGCCTTAATTATAGAAAATGCTACATTACTTCAAAGCTTTGTAGCCTTTTATTTTATTTAAAGTGAATTTTGTAATGTTGCATTACACCACTGTGGTTCAGCTCTTCCGTGGCTACAGTTTCAAGCTTAACAAAGTGAAAGTCACCTCTGCTACTTGCTTCAGATTTAGAGTTTTTAGGAACACATAAAGACCAAAGATAGTGACCACACATACATTTACAAGTACAAGGCCTATCTGTTTTACAAGTTTTATTAAAGTTACAATTAAAGTTATGATTACCCATGCATATAGAAATTCCATAAAGACCTATGTACAAGTTACAAATATAGTTTACTCACATTCTTAACAACAGTGTTAGGGTCTTATGAGTCTCTCATGAATTGATCATTTCTAGAGTGATGGTTTCTGCTAGAGTTTACAATAGGGAGCTCAATTTTCCTGCTCTGGGCACCCTCTTTTTATAATGTGATTTTTGTCTATATCAGCCTTCTGCGCATGTCCACGAAAGAGTCAATCCCCTTTTTCCTTATTGGTCTGATGTCTGCTAGAAACTTAAGGGACCCCGATTTCTATCAGTTGTATAGGTTTTCTTTATTCTCATTGGCATTGATGCACAACGTGTGTTTTGTGGTTAAGACACATGTTGGAAACAGATATGCTCTTACAGAATTTTTATAATTTAAAATTAATCTTTTGGCTAATGTTTTGCGATATTACCACTTGGAACTGAATTTACTGAATTTAATCATTACTTTTCCCATCTGCCTGTCTGCTGACTTACAATGTGAGGTGTTGGTTTACTCTATTTGAGACATCCAACTTCTAATCCTCACTGATAGCTTTCTTAAAAGGTTACAAACTTAGCCACCGACCCTGCAATTGGTTCTGCACAGAGCCCTGAATGAGGCTGTTTGTAGGCTCTGGGGACCACCCACATGGAATCCATAGTTAAAGAAAAGCAGTGGATGTAAAAATGCCCTTTTCTTGGACCAGCTACATTCCCTTTGTGTCACTTTGCCAGTTGAAAGGGGCTGAACTCCCTCAGGGAATACATGTTAATACACCTGGGATAAAAAAATTAAAACATTGATATTTCATTAGACACACATTTGGAAAGTAGCAATACCAAAAAGGAACCAGGTGATAAGACTTAAATGAGATAGTTTGCAAATGCAGTATTGCACCTAAAGATAAAGTGATTTTTGGGCTGCAGATATGGAAGCATCATCTTATGGAGATGGAAAGACAGTCCCTCTTTATATAAATCTGGTGGGGCCGCACCAAAAATACAACATGCTTTCCTGGGCCTGTCAGGAGCAGAAAGATATTGTTAATGGGACGAAACTGAGAGAAAAACAACAGGAATTATTTAGGGGCCTGGGAATTATTTTTTTGGGGTGGCTCCCAGAAGACAGTACTTGAAATAAGACCAAACAGCTTCCAGGATTTCTAGAACATTCATCACCATAGTAGGTAGGCACTGTTACAAAGTTATGCATAACAACAAATCCTGTCCAGAATAGGATATGGTTGTTTGCTTTTTTTGAGCAGCGGTTGGCATCCTTTCCCATACCAGGACGACCCTACCAAGAACTGTTATCTCACTTAACTTTGATCTAGCTGGCACCTACCTCTATCCAAGGGTAGCGGGGTGATGAGGCCCTGTTCTAGAGGATTCATAGATTTCAAGGACAACCAGGACCATTGTGATCTAGTCTGGCCTCTTGTATAACACAGGGCATAAAACTTCCCCCAGTAATTCCTGTTTGAGCTAAAGCATATGTTGTAGAAAGATATCCAATTGTGATTTAATAATTACCAGTAATTGAGAATCCACCAGGAACCTTGGTAAGTTGTTCTTATGTTAATTACTCTCCTTATTAAATTCAGTCTGAATTTGTCTAGTTTCAACTTCCAGATATTGGATCTTGTTATGCCTTTATCTGTTAGACTGTAGAGCCCATTAAATATTTGTTCCGCATGTAGGTATTTGTACACTGATCAAGTCACCTTTTAACCATCTTTGTTAAGCTAAATAGATTGAGTTCCTTGAGTCTGTAACTATTAAGCGTGTTTTTAATCATTCTCATGACTCTTCCCTGAACTCACTCCAATTTATCAACCGAAGTTCCTTCCACTTCATTATTTGAGGAAAGCCCTCTCCCAAAGAGATACATTTTGCAGTGTGCCCTGCAAGTGGTGAGACTTGGATTCTTCCTGTTCTCTGATGGAGAGTTTTGTCTACTCTGCCTGCCTAGCTGGGGTGGGTTTGGTGTGCGCTGTTTTCAGCAAGTGTCTGCTGGACTTCCCTGTTGCTGATGTAAACAAATGGTTGCGTGCTCCTGTTACACTCCTAAGAGGCTGTCCAGGAGCAACTGCCCTCTCAGCCTCACATTACAGCCCTCTTAACACACTCTGTTGTCAAGCTTCTTCTACCACTTATGGTGTTGTCACAGGCCACAGAGAAGGCAAGCAGTGCTGCTATTCTCTCTCCTCTGCTTTCTGTGCAAAGTCCCCAGCTTAATTCCTCATTGCAAGAGTAGAAACAGGAAGTACAGATGAGGGGCTCTGAGGGTACTGAAGAGGGTAGATACAGAGCCCTGGGTGGGGATTCAGAAAGGACTCTGAGCTGGGACCCTGGAGATTCAAAAAGGCATTGTGGAGAAATCCAGAAAGATGGCAAGTATCACTGCATTCACTCATGAGAGACCCAGAATTGGGTATATTAGCACAACTGGTAAACCCAGAGCAGGGATGGACCCTGGGATAGCCAGGAAGGAGTATGTCTAGGTGAAGGGAGGCTCAAAAGGGGTGGAGGTGGGCATGAGAACCATAACAGGAGTCAAGGTGGATGGGGCTGGTGCAGGAATACTGAATATGTGGATAGATACGTCATGGTGGGTGTAGAGGGCAGTAAGATAAGAGGGTGTAGGAGTGCATGGTTGTGAGAGTGGATGTGTGGGTTCCTATGTGATCTTGAGATAGTGGGTTTGTGGTGTGATCATGGGTGAGATAGTTGGTATGTACTAGATGCAGAGGACTGGGAAGAAGTGTGGAGTAGGTGTGTTGTGGGCGCATGAGTGAGTGGTGTGTGTAGGAAGAAGGACCAATGAGTATGTGTATATATGTATGAGAAAGAAGGGGGGAGTGGTTGGTGCACAGGTGTGGCTGGGGGGCAGTCAATAATGGGTGCCTTGTTGAGACAGGTGCTTGGGTGCCTGTGGGTATTTTAGTGACTGTGAGTGATGAATGTAGAGCAGCACTGCAGAAAAAGAGGCATATCGAGAGAAGTGGAAGAAAGGAAGAAGTCAGGGTTTAATGTAAAAAAAAAAAAAAAAAAAGAGAGAACAAGAGAAACTGATTGAAAGAGACAGTTGGTAAAAAACTGTGAGAAAAGTATGTTATAGGACACACATTGGTTAAGTAGTTTGAATTAACCAGTTACCTCTTAGTTTGACTGTTCTCTGTATCTCTATTCCTTAGAGAAAGCACAGACTAGAGAGTTATTGTACATTTGAGTTATTAGCCAGTGCAGCATTTAAAAAGCTAATAAGTTACATAAAGCAAAATAAAGGTATTTAGATGAGAGTGTTTACAAAAATCAAAAACTGAACTCAGCATAGGATGTTACAATTTACCATAGAGTTTAAGGCCAGAAGGGAACACCAGATCATATAGTTTGACCTCTTGTACATCACAGGACACCAACACCACCCACACATTAAACCCAACAAATAAAATTAGAACAAAGTGTTACAGCCCCCAGGAGACTAGACTATTATGTGCCCAGGGATCGAGGTGCACCAGTGCCCAAGGCTCTTGCAATGGCATGGCAATGATTAAGTGAGAAATATCCAGATAATCCTGGCAAGCGACCTGCACCCACATATTGCAGAGGAAGACAAAAAAACTCCCGAGGTCATTGCCAACCTGACCTGGGTTGAAATTCCTTCCTAACCCCATGTATGACTATCAGTTAGACTCTGAGTATGCAAGCAAGAACCAGCCAGCCAAGCACCTGAGACAGAATAAATCATTTCAAGGTCTTCTCACAGTCCTGTTATAAAAACAAACTTTATCCCAATTCTGTACTTTCTGGAGGGTGATTTTTATCCTTAAAATATAGATCCTTATTTATGTCCATTCAAAATTATATGCCAATGTGATTATGGGATTGCCTGTGACAGTTCAAACAAACAACTCTAAAGTTAGAATTCCAAAGTTTAGATACATTAGTGATCAGTGTCAATTACATTCAAAGCTGCCTTGCCCAGATGATACTCAAGCCAAACTTTATGTCACACATTAAACCCCAAATATAATATGCCAGTAATAATTGAAGCTATTTTAATTTCTCTGGAATTTCACCAGTAGTATAGGCTCTTACATCAGTTTAAGAAGGGCTCAAATAGTGTTAAACACTTTTGGCTTACAAGCCAAATCAAAGGTTGTCTCAGAAGCTGTTGATTCTCTTGATTACAAAATCTGTGCAATTTCTAGACAGAACTATCTAGAGACATTCAGGGTTTCTTGCTGCTAACCTTCTCTTTAGAAAGTGAATTTCTATTACAAATAATACTAGGCTTAGTTAGTGTAAGGAGTTTCTCCAGCCTCAGTGCTCTCAACTACCGATTGACTAGGGCATTTCTACACTCAAGCTTGAGGTGTAGTTTCAGACACATGCTAGCTTCGATAGTCCGTAGAAGTGTAGCTACAGGTTAGGCTACCCATCCCAAGTACAATCCCACCTGGGATCTTACTCAGCGCAGCAAGCCCATACCGCCACCTGAATCTACACTAGCTCGATCAAAGCTAGCATGCATGTCTGTCTGAGCTGGAAGTTACAACTCTAGCTTGCATGTAGGCAAACTATTAGGGCCATTTCTATACAACAAAGATTAGTCTTCATAAGAATGTATATCATTGTAGAATGGCAGACTCACTGCTGGAGTGCTCATGGCTGGGTGTGGTAAAGCCAGCTCTTTCCTCTCTAGTGCCCCCTACCAACATTCACTTCAGTCCTACAGTGGTCTCCTGTCTCATAATTCATCCCTCCAGCCAGGTCACTCTGTAGTGCCACCCATTCCAGCATAACAAAGTCCAACAAATAGTTCAATATTCTTATAAGAGGTCTTCAGACCCAACTCTGGGCCCTGTAGTTCTCACACCCTTCTCTCGGGGCTCTTATCATCCTTTCCCCCTTCTCAGGAGCTTCACGCCACCTTACCAGTGGCTGGCAGGAAAGCCCAGGTCCACCCTCTGCACTAGATCCCAGTTCTGGGAGCCTAGGACCGGTGGCATAGTCTGCCAGACTCCTTGATACCATCTCCCTGGACTTCCTCCTTTCCTTTAGCCTCTTTAAGTTCTTCCTTCTCTTAGGGCCAGGAGTCACAGAGTTCCCCCCTGGAATTCCCCAATAAATCCCCAACCTAATATATGAACTTAAACCCACATCTACCCTCTTCAAGCTTGACCTTTCATGCCTCTCTGTTCCTCAGTTGAGCACCTCCCAGAGCTCTCTCCTTGGGAGGCCAGATCCTGCCCTATTATCAGGACTCACCATGGAAGCTCATTCCACCCCACCAGCTATTGTCAGGGCTGGATTTCCAATTAGGCATGCGTCTAGGGGTGGTGGTGTTCTAGGAGCACAGGCGTTGCCAAGCATATGATTTTTCTAGCCCAATTGGGCTATTTTTAGATGTCAGTTGCCAGGCGGTTTTAGCAGTTGCAAGTTGCGGTATTTTGGGCTATTTTGCTGCCCTGCTGCTGCTGGAAGCACTGCTCAGGAGTTCTCGGGAGGGAGGAAGCCCCCTGATCTGTCCCGCCCGCTGCCAAGATGCCCCACATGCTGCTTGTCTTATGTTGTGCCCTCTCCTATTAGGCAATATTTGCAGCATGTGCAGAACTCTTGTCAAGGGAGGCAGAACTTTTTTTCTGCAGAAAATGTGCTGCAGTTCTGCCTTCACCCACCAGAGGCTGCTCTGGAGTCAGAACAGCTTGAGCTGGCTGAGGCTGACTAGTGTGCCGGGCAGTGGTAAACAGGTAGCTAGCGGGTGTATTTTATTCCTCAAGTGAAAAGTCACAGCAACCTTCTTAGAACCAGGTTAGGAGGCAGGGCGGGCCACACAGGGCTGCGGGGTGGGGGTCACAGGGCCACATGGGGATGGGTGTGGGGGGGGGGGCTCCAGGTAGGGCCACATCAGGAGGCAAGGCACTGAAGATGCAGTGCCCAGGGGTGTGTAAGGTGTAAATCTGGCCCTGGCTACTGTGTAATTGTCTCCTGGCCTCTTACCAGACTTTGCTATTCAAAAGAGGATCCTAGGGTCAGCTTTTTGCCTGGTCATTTTCCTTAACTCACCTAATGCCTGAGAGTGACAACAGAGTTTTTCCCCCCCACGGCTTCCTTCTAATCTGTGCTTCCTTTCTTCATAATCACCACCCAGGTTCTTCCCCAAGTGGTATTTAATTAAGCCTGGAGCACCTGCCAGGTGCAGCCACATATATTAATTGGCCTCGCAGTCCCACATTTACCCTTTCAGAGCTAGGATACCCATCATAGTCAGACATTTCAGTCAGACAGAGTTTTAACTAAGGTACATGCTTTCTGAGAAACATTTAACATAACATAACCAAGTCATTATGTAAATAATACATGTATAAAAAGCTTTGTTTCTTATTAGTTGGAACTGGCATGAAAGTGAGTTCTCTAGTTCAGCTTCATGGTTACAATGACTGGTTTCTTGAAATAGAAAAGTAAAATCATTAAGGTAATTCACTCAAGGTGTAATGACATCTGTATTTATATTTGCTTTCTGGATTTTGCAGAGTCTTCCCTACAGAGGACTGCAAATGAATAGAGGTCAGAAGATGTTTGTCAGTAAGAAGACTTTAGTTGTTACCAAGGAGGGGGGCACTTTCACTGGCCAGGTGGTGAGTCTCTCTCCCAGTTTCTTAAATCCCCATATTTCAGCTTCAGGTGGCAACAAGTTAAAGAAAACAAGGCATTTTATACATTTTTTTTTCTGGGTATCATGGCTTGGTTCCTTTTCCTGACACAGCTGATTTGGGCCAGTCATAAAGCAAGAATACAAATTTTGCCTCCTCTCATCATCCATTGAGAAACTGAGGTATCTTCTTTATGGCTTCTTGAACTTTGTCTCTGGAAAATGTCAGTATCTTTGTATAAAACATCTTGTGCCATACCAGTTTGTGTAAGACCTTTTGGGCCCTATGTTGCATACCTGTTGCCACAGCCAGCAACACAAATTACTTTCCATGGGCCCATCTGCTGTGTGGTGTTTTAGACAACTTTGTACAACTCCATGCTCTTTCCATGAGCACTTTTACCCGTCTGCAAAAATGTACATTTTAAAGTTAGAACAGAGTCTTTGTGTAAAGTTTCTTCAGTGGTGGTGGTGGTGGGGGGAGCTATAGCCAAAATTTGCCTTAGCGCCACCCCTCTTAGAGCTGGGCATCTGGCCAGCAACTGCCACAGCAGTCTCCCCTTCTTTTGGAACCTGATCCATAGCTGGGGAAGCTCGCCTGATGCTAGAGGTGGCGATGCCCAAGTGGGTCTCTGCTGAATTGGGGTGCGGGGCCAGGGAGCTTGTCAGTGCTGGTGCCTCAGGCTCAGAAGTGGAAGCTGTGGCTGCTGCTGTACTGACCAAGTGTTGAGGCTCCTGATCTTAAAGAGACAGCACGATGACACACTCACTCAGGTGTGCGCTCTCTCTCTCTCTCTCACACACACACACACACACAGCATCTCGTTCATACTCCCCTCCCTCTCTCTCTCTCTCTCACACACAGTTTCCCTCACACACTCCCCCCAACATGCACACACACACACCTGTACTATTGTTGTTGTTACTTGATATTTCCTGTCAAAATGCGCAATGTACATATATTCTCTGTCATTTTTTTCAAAGTTCATTAAGGATTACAGTACTGTGATCGTTTTTTTTTTTTTTTTTTTTTTTACTGGTCTGTGCATTTCATAATTCTATTTCTTTCTTCTTAAATTTAATTCTTTGAGTAGTGAGTTCCAAAATGCCTACCTGCCCCAGCTGGAGTAATTATCAGTATTACTTTTATTACTGTATTGTGCTTTGTCAGTCATTATTTAAAGCAGTACAATCAAATCAGGACCGGCTCTAGGCACCAGCAAAGCAAGCACGTGCTTGGGGGGCACATTTCCAGGGGCAGCATTCCTGCCATCCTTTTTTTTCAGGGCAGTTGCGCTCTTGGAGCTGCGCCAAATAGACGGGGCGAGGGCGCTGCACCCCCGGCCGCAGCGGGAAGGGAAAACCCCAGCCCCAGGATGCTGAGCTGCCAGGGCCTAGCCACTACCTGGGGAGGAGAGGGCGAGTCCTGCCGGGGCTGCGCCAGGGCTGCCCAGAGGATTCAGGGGACCCGGGGCAAAACAATTTCAGGGGTCCTTCCATAAAAAAAAGTTGCAATACTATAGAATACTATATTCTCGTGGGGGCCCCTGTGGGGCCCGGGGCCTGGGGCAAATTGCCCCACTTGCCCTCCCCCCCCCCCCGAGCGGCCCTGGGCTGCGCCGCCTCATCTGTGCACTGGCTGCTGCGCTGCCTTGTGCCACCCCTTATATCGGGGCTTCCCTGTGCGGCCAGGTGGGGAAGGGAATAAAGCCCCTGCAGGCACTGGGAGAAGATGACATCATTCCCTCCGCTTTCAGTGCAGCCTTTGAACCTCAGCCCCACCTGAGCTTTGGGTGGCAAATTTTTTGTGTGGGGTGGCAAAAAAACCTAGAGACTATTATTTGATTCAGGGCAGTATCCTTCTAGAATGTACATTTATCTTGTACTCACCTTAGCAGTGCCAGTTTAAAAAACAAAACAAAACAAAAAAACTCCCACTAGCTAAACACATAACTTTAGGCACTGTGCAGATGAAGGTCACTTCTTTTCAAATTGTATTTTTAATTGTATCTGTAAAATAACTTAAAATGCATAGAAAAATAAAGGAGGTTCCAAGTCTGATACTAATAGTAATGATAGAGTCAAATGTTAGTAAGTCACGTACATTATTGTGATTGGTAAACATAAATGCCAAAATATTTTTTTAAAAATTCCCATTCTTAATAAAAGAGAAAAAAACCTTAATCACATGTTAAAATTAAGAAAATATGTTTTTAGTGGAGTAAAAAACAATTGACTAAAATAGAGTAGATAATGATAGTAACATAGAGTGTGTCTGTTAGCGAAAGTAAGCAGCTTCTATTTATTTTTATTTACCTCTTCTAAAGAAAGTGTACAAAGTATGAAACTTGCAATTCTGATATTTGTGTTAAGACTCCAAAACTGATACCTCAAGGTTTGGAATTGGAAATATCATGCTGTTTATCTCCTGGTTGTTCTAAACTTACATATAAACTTAAAATATGGCTTTAATTAATGTGTATGTATTATATGTGTGTGTGTGTGTGTGTGTGTATGTGTGTGTATAAAAATTAGCTGACAGGAGCACTGTATCTAATTTCAAAGTTATCTGCAAAATAACTAGCATTTTCAGGTGCCTAAGTAGTCCCTGGAATCACAGTTAAAGTTGCCTCCCCCAGCAAAATCTGAAATGAAGTCCCGGCTTCCTCCCTGACTGATTCACATCCCTAGCGAGTGGCTTCCTGCCAAGTGCCTGCTGCAGATGCACATGCTCTGGCCCAGGCTGTGGACACTTGGGTTTGCAAACTGGCTGGGGTGCAGGAGTCACATAGACACAGCATCCATCCCCCTTCCTGCCTACCACCTCCTCCAGCTGCTGTTAAGGACAGAGCAGAAGTATTCAGTAATGCCTCCTACAGCACCTGTGCTCAGTTAAACCTCTCTAGCACTGAAGCCCATTGCTCCAGATTGACCACAATGTGAGTTGTTGTATTATGGCTCTGAGTCCCCAAATCTTCCAAATATCTTACTCTGCTATGTTCAAATGGCTAATTTTAAAATATAATACAGTACATTCTCTGATTTAAAGTAATTAGCTACTAGTATTATTTAACCAGTATTTTTTCCAGAAGTTTGCATTTGTTATTAGTAGTAGTAGTTTATTTATTGACTTTTGACTTTTCTGTGAATAAATGTTGCACCAGTGAGCTGCCATTGATGAGGTTTAAAACCGATCTGTCTGTATATATTTTTATTATCCTTTTGAGGATAAGGAAGATAAAACACTTGTTTAAATGTGTATTGTTAAAAAATAAATAAGTATATTTGCCCACAAGATTGAAGCCTGACCCCAAATTGGGTGTATATATAATTGTAACTTGAGGATTAACAGGTTTATGTCCCAAGATCAGGCCCAGTAAGATTATTGTATAATTTGGGAACCCCGATGTGCACAGGTGCAACACTCACACTATAGGAACTCTTTCTATATATAAATATATGATTTATTAATAATTTAGCAAAGATTATAAACACACTTAAACTTAACAAAGCAGATAGAGATAATACAGAAAGTACATTTGGATGTCCATACTTACACCCTTATCTTTCATACTTAACCATTATCTTTCTCATCACCAGCATCCTCCTCATCTTCCCCAGTGACCATCATTCTGGACCTTCCCAAGGTCTACATTTCTCCAACCTATCTGCTGCCCCTGGGATGTTACTTTTATAGTAGGTTATGCTGACGCTGCCATGATGAATGCATATTCAATAGAGGTCCTTATTTGTATTTTCTCCCTTTAAGGTGTCGTTATTCTATAGGTTAGTATATGTCTGATGTTCCCCTATTAACATACACGTCAATTTGCTGTCATGGCAGCTGTGCGATCAGAGGTTGTGTCCAGAACTTTTGAGATGCTGGTGTCAGCTATGTTCTGTATTGGGGTCAGCTGTGTTCTGTGGGTGGCTGATGTCAGTATTCTGGACAAAAGTCCCCCTTATCTTGCATTCTACTTTCAGTTCCCTATAACTTATGAATTACTTAAGTTTATCAATGCCAAAGGTTATAGGCTTCAAGCCTCACACTATCTACTGAAGCCAAATCTTACAGGATAAAGCCTGTAGGTTCCTTGCATTACTACTAAATATAATAAAGCAGAATAACAAAGCAATGAATATAATACCGGTAAGCTGGCCCACTGGGCTACAAGATGCATAGTGCAGTTTTCCCAATTTTCTGTCTAGCCCACCTCCACTCCCCCATTGGGAGGAGGCTGGAGCAGCCCTTGCACTTCTTGATGGCTCTGTCTTTGTCTAGTAGTTTATCATGCAGCAATATGAAGACATTTGACTAGTTTGTTTGGTCTGTTACGAATGGGATATAACAATTAATGAAACAATACAACAGTGGTATATATCCTTGCAATATGTTGGTTGGACTCACCTTAAAGGATTTTCCTTCCATATTGGTCTCTCAACATACCATTTGAATCTATCAGCTTGTTTAACATAAAACAAATAACTTGTTATATGTACATTTGTTAAAGGTTAATTATAGTCATCGATCATATTTCTATTTAAAATAGACAGCATGGTCTAAACTGTCTGCAATACTCTTTGGGGCCAGGTTGCTTTGGCAATGAAACTTCTTCATACTACAAGGTGTTTGTTACAGAGTGCTTTAGATACTGACAATTTTGTATATAGTTTTTAAAATCTTAATTGTCACCTTTTAGATTTCTAGTATTCCTTGTAATACTGTATCAAATATTATAGCTTGATCTGTTGTATGTCGATTATTAACTTACAGGCTGAAACATATAAAAAAGACAATAAAAGAAGGAGTAATTTCACAATTTAGCAAGAGTTTGTGGCTGCCTAGATAATTAGCTGTTGTTATTCAACTGCTATCTTTTCTGTGTGAAACACAGAAGTAGTATCTTCTGTTTGACATATTCTTTAAAGCTAAGGGCTAAATTAGACCTATATTGGGATGTATATAACAACATTAGTAATAAATTCTATACTTTCTGTGTTGTTACTAATAAAGACATTAGATTTCAAAAAGAAAAAAGAACAAATGAACACAAAAAGAAAAGAGAAAATCAAAGGAAGGAAGACAGAATAACTTGAGACAGACTGATTGTATTTATTATTAAAACGTATTCAATTTCTTTTATTTAAATACCAATTTTTTATGGTACATGATGATACATAAGAACTGATGTTACTGATATATTTATTTGAACAATATACAAAATTCAACCATAATTCCTCTCAGCTTGCCAGTCGCTGTTTGTTCTCCTGTATACACAAACAAGTCTGGTAAGATAAGGTGGGCTATGATTGCATCTGATGTGTTATTCAGAGGTATTGACAGGCCTACTTGTGCCAACCATTCTATTTCTATACTTGTGGGGAGTTACTTCAGCAGGAGGGACCTGGTGAATTCCTTTTATGCACTCATCACTATGGTATATGAGAGTTCTATAGCTCTGGACTGTCTACTGACAAAGCCCTGTGTCTGGTTCCCTACAGTCTAACTTTGGTGTCTGTCTCATCAAGAATAGCTTAAGCAGCATGGTACAGAGTGAGAAGCTATTCTTGGGCCAAGCTTATTGAAGGCTTAGAGATTGCAGAGGACTCTCTTTGGCCTGGCCTGCCCAGATGGTGAGTTTCTGCATGGTGGAACAGCAGCAGCAGTAGCTTCCTTCTGGCCTTTGTAGTCAGCCCCAAGTAGAGTTTGTTGCTGTACTCCAGTCTGGAGGTGATGAATGAATGGATTACTAAGGCTTAGCCTTTGAGAAGAAAGGATGATGTTTCCTTGCTAGTCAAAGATGGAATATGGTTTTGTTTTGGTGACTGTTACTATTTGGGTGACCAGGAGTGATAATGAATCTAGCAGGACCCTGAGCTTAGACATTACCTGGCTCATTGGTGGGCCTATGCCTTCAACTATGGGGGATAATTACCAGCTGTCCTGAGTGTTCTGTCCTTCATTCATATTCCAACTTCTTTTATATACTGGGATTGCTGGGAGACAGCAGGCTGTGTGCTGGATGAGGAGGACACCGAGTTGGGTGCATCCTTATAGATTTGGTTTGCTAATCAACATCTCCCTTATTGCTTTTACACTGATGTGACAGAACTGATCCCTGTAGTAATATCTCAGGGAGGAGGAGCAGTTGCCCTTCATTACCATTTAGAATTTGCATAGTTGTAGGGAGGCCCTTCATGTTAAGAAACAATTTGGTTTGTTTATGAAGAGTTTGAACTATCACATATTTCAAGCTTGGTTTTGGAAGGCCCAAGTAGGAGAAAATAGGAAGAATGTGTGGGGCTAGTCTGAAGTAAGGGGGAATAGGGAAAGCGTGGAGCATGCTCTGCTCTGGCTCAAGATGGGGCACCCAGTGAGAGCATAAAACCTACATCAAGTGCAGGGGAAGAAGGGTTAGAGTTCATGTAGTGCCAGTCTGCAATTTAGGAGCCCAAGGAAAATATCTACAAGTTCTGTTGAAAGCAGAGAAGCCAAGAAAAGACTGGCATAGTAAATACAGGACTGGGTCAAAGCAGGGACCCAGATGGCGTTCCTGCATCCTTAGCCTAAGTCATAGGAGTCTGGTCAGCATGTGTGTAGGGCCAGTGTGTGGTCAGGGGAGACTGGGGAGTGTGTCCAACAAAGTGATGGAGAGTGCCTGGCACCAGCCCAAGGTTGGGGAGCTCCAGGACATGGTGCTGACCTGTAGTGGGGGAGCCAGGTGAAAGCCTGTCACACTGGTTTGCAGTGAGAAAGCTTAGGCAGAGCAGGATAAAGTGCAGGTGGTCCCTGCACAAGATAGGGCAGGGCACCAGCTGAGGAGACTGGCAAGGTGCATGGCCATTAATCGAGATAAAGAGAGCTGAGAAAGATCAGAGGGGAAAATATCATCCCAGTAGCAACTCTGGCAAACATGTGGCCGGAGGACAAGTCAGGGGATGCCTGGGGTGTGGGTGGCTCAGGTTCATGGACTCCACAGCTGGTGGTGCTCAGTGTGAGACAGCAGGAGAGCTTCCAGGAGCGGAGCGGCTTGGACTCCGCCTAACTGACACCCAACTCCCCCCTCCCTCCTCAAAGCTAGCAGCAGCAGCATCCGCCCTTCTCTTCCAGCTCTGTGCATCCAGCCTGCCTGTGCACACAGCCTACTAGCTGTAATCCCGAGCCCTCTCTCCCCCCCGCCCTCCCGGGAGGATGGGATGCAAGAGGCAGGAGGGCAGCCCCAAACCTTCCTAGAGCTGGGCAAACAAAGGGAGCAGCAGCAGCCGGGCTGGGGTGGATGCAAGCAACCATGAAAGGCTGGGTCTCCGCCTCCTCTGCTGCTGCTGCCGCCGGAGAGCTGCTGGCTGCTGCCGATGAGCAGAGGACTACACTGTGAAGGGAGGAGGCGGAGAGGCGTGATTGGCTTTGCCTTGCTAAGGTAGAAGGTGTAAGGGAAAAGGCAGAAATAAAAATGTCTTCTTCGGTGGGGCCCCGCGGCCCTCGCCCACCCACGGTGCCTCCCCCGATGCAGGAGCTGCCCGACCTGAGCCACCTGACCGAGGAGGAGAGGAACATCATTATGGCAGTGATGGACCGGCAGAAAGAAGAGGAAGAGAAGGAAGAGGCCATGCTCAAGTAAGCAGCCGCCCGTCATTCATTCATTCCTTCTGGGCGGGGGGATCGGTCCTGGCGGTGAAAGCGGACAAGGCAGCGGCGCGGCTGGGCTGCAGCGGCTCTGGGAACGGTGCGGGGCTCGGCTCGGCCACACTGACCGAGCCCCGAGGGGGTCCCTTCCCAGAGACTGGCCGCGGGTCATGCCCTGCAGAACCCCCACCCCTTCCCCTCACGGCCCTGAACTTCCTTCTCTCCCATCCATGGGAACCGCCTCCCTTCCCTGCGGGAGACGCCTACCTGAGGAGACCCACACCCAGGAGAGGCGAGGAGGGTCTCGCTCCCCCCCCCCCCCGCAGGGGAAGAAGAGCTCCCACCCCTCCGATGGGGCATGTTAGAAGAGGGGAGATCTTGCCATTGGAAAACCCACCACATTTTGGGAAGGGATTCCTCTGGGGGCCTTAAAACCGCGCCCGTTACAGGAGGGGTAATGGGTGGGATTTCCCTAGGACAGAGCCTTCAAAAAACACCATGCTGCCCCCACCTGGCTCAGTGTAAACCCAACCCTGCCACTTGGGGATCAGGCAGCAACCTGTCTCTTCCTCTGCTACTTCCACTCCCTGCAGGGTTTCTCCAGTTGGGCTATCTTCCTTTTGCTATCTTTCTATCTGCCTGGTGGTTGCGGTACTGTGGGCAAGGATGGGAGGCATCTTGCTGTGGAGGGGCGTTTTGATGTGGGAAAGCAGTGTGTTTATAATTAGCTACACTGCTCCTTACAGAGGGCAAGGTGTTAACTTGTGTTGGTGGGCTAGAGAGAGAATTGGTAGGTTTATTACCCTGTTGATTACATAGGGAAAGATGTAGGGGGCTCAGGGCATTGATGGATACCATATTTGGAAACTAGTCTCTCTCCTGTCTCTCTTGAACCTTTTATCTCTTTCCCCCTTTTCTCCATTAGCAGCAGGCTTCAAATGTAATGTTACTAAATTGCCTCCTAAGAGTGATGAGACTAAACAGACTGAGACTGTGGCCTGAGGAAGAGAATCAAATTTTCTCTTCCTGTAACCACCTTCCAGGCCTATTCACTTTTGGATGGAAATGGCAGAATAGGTAACTGACTACATGCAAAACTCTTAATGTGATCCAGAACCTTTCTATCCTGTAAGGTGTGTCCTTGTCTCACTGTATCCCATTCCCTTGTGTGTGTTTGGAGGGTAGGGCTGGTAGCTTGCACTTAAGGTGTGACATGCTGTGTGTGGTGTTTTCTTTTGGCTGCATCGGAAATAACCAGTTTTAAGGTGTGGGTTCCAGTTTTTATACTTTCCCCTGTAGCCAACAGTATAATCTATAATGGATGGAAATATTGAATCCCTGCAGTCTCTTAACTTCTGTGCCATGTATTGCAAGTGATTGAAGCTAAGGGCAGTGTCTGATTGTGCTGTTGTCTCTGTCCTTTCAGATCAGTGCTGGGATTTGCATTTCTGCGGTGGCTGCTGCTGGTTACTGCAGAAATGTACACTGAGGCCCACTAGCTAGTAATGCTTATTGCCTGGGACCAAGACTAGGGATGGGGGTGTGGCACTGAGAACTGAGTTTGGGATGAAGAGTTCGGTTCACTGCTGCTGTGGTTGTAATACTTGGGGTGTGATCAAGACTTTATTGGGGTTGGAAGAAGAGCAGGATTGTGAAACTGCACTCTACTAGCCAATGTGAGGATAAAGCATTCAGAGTCACTTTTGGTCTCTATACATAATAAGAGAATTGAAAGGATCTGCTGGCCAAATGCTATAGACTACATCTTTACTTCCCCCATTCTCTGACCTTTACCCCTCCACCCATTGCTACTTCCATATACAGATTTAACCTTTATTCTATGTAAAATAGCATTAGAAGTCCCATGTCCATTGTAAGAGCAAACTTTTGTCAGGAGTGGTGCTAATTTTCAGTACTATAATTGTTAATGCGGGGTAAGGGATTTCTTCTCTGCTTCTTTCATATTAGCATCGGTGAAGCCAGTAACATTATTTAGAATGTTTTCCATAAGGGTGCTGGGAATCTTCAAAGCTTTTGCTAAAAGACGTGGGGCACCGTTCAAAGTTAATTTTTTAGCACAGGTCAAAAATTGCCCTCTGTGGATTCTGCTTGAAAATTGGATCTTTCTACATTGCTTTAGACATGTATTCAAAGGGTTTGTGATGCCAAAAAGAATTTCTTGTAATTTGGTCCACGTAACAATTCTTAGTCAAAGGCATCTGAATAATAGGAAAAGCTCCGCATCAGGCTGTGAAAAATGTGATTTTTATATGGCTGGAAATTCAGCCCATAGTCATGGAATGAAGGGGAAAGCTTATAAACTTTGCTATATAGTTCATGGGAATTAGGTCAGAGTCAGTAGTTTCCATCTAGTTATGATTTTTTATATTGCACAGAACCATTATATCTTCTAGAATCATTGTCCTTTTTTCTATATGGCCAGCACTACACTTTTTTTTTTCTGGAGCAAGAATTATACATGCTCTTCCTTATAGACAGGATAACCATCTGCACAAATATCTCCTGCCCTGATTCTGCAGAGAGGGTGTATGTGTTATACATATATGATGGTGCTGTCCATGTAATAAATTCCACAGCCATGTTATACATTGTGAGTCTTAGACCATGGTAATGTTAATTTGTCTCCAACTGGATTGGTTCTAACATTCCAAATGTCTGAGCCGCTTCAAACAGATATCAGTTTTCTTTTAAAACAAACTGATAAGGAAATGTTTTCTTCCACAGCACCCACATCCCAAATGTGGAACTTCCTCTCAAAGTAATGCTGATCTGAGATGCCAAATGGACAATATTCATTCCTAGACCAGTGACAGGTTTACTGCCCAATATCTCAGGATGGAAGATGGATGCACAAGAGGGCAGAATTAAGGTTGCAGAGGCAAACATAAATCTGGCGTTTCCTAATTTCTAAGTGCTTGACTTTACAACCTTATAATATTTTAAATATAGTTTTATTGTATGTAGTACACATGCAAGCTTTATGAGAAATGGGACTCAGAGCTAAACACATTGGAATTTTGTAAAGTCTGGAATGCAAAATTAGATCCAGATTCCACTGCTGGCTCCAATCTGTAATGGAGAGCTGAAATTTTGAAAGCTATATCTCTGTACACCCCCTTTACACATGCTTTTACACAGGATAAAAATAATTCCCACTGTAGTTATATTATTCAGGAAGTCTTACTAGATGATCACAATAATCCTTTCTGGCCTTAATCTATGAATCTATAAATTAATGGGTGTTATTGATGGCTGGCAGGAGGGATGTAGAAAAGGGGGAGGAGAAGTGTAGAATCCTTACCTAAAACTCCCCAGAGCAAAGGGGTGTTATAAATCCAGGTTTTGATAAAAATTCTGCAGAAGAGACTATCTTTTTAATATGCTTTCCTCCTAATGTTCCATTGGCTGGCAATCTGGAAGATGCCAGTGTTCCAAGAGTTTAAAAAATAGTAAAGTTTTTCATTCCAAATCTTATCATACCCTTTTATTTGTTAAGATGTACCTAAACTCTCTTTTTTGCTTCCTTTGACACTGGAATAAAATGGTCAAACATACTGTATTGCTACCTCCATCAGGTGACTAGTTAGTTAAAATATTGCAGAGCATTTTTTAGCAATTCCATTTAATACTTAAGTAAAAGAAAGGTTGTTAAAAAATTTGAATAGGACTGTACCTTACATTGTGAAAACAATAGATTAAATTATCTACTAGTGGAAATGGGCACAGATCAATTGACTACCATGCAATTTTGCTTATTTGCACCATGAAAGAATTTGGCCCAATATTTGTTTTCACTTTGAACCACTTATATATGCAAATATCTGAACTGAGTAACCACATGATTATATTGTTCTAGACTTCATTCCTCCATACCTTACCCCTTCTGTCCTTTCTGCTATAGCTATTCACTGGCTCCCATCTAAAATTATACTGTAACGGCCAAATTCTGCACTCCTGTACACTGGCCAGATCTAGAGTAACTTCACAGAAGCAAAGGAACTGCTCTGGATTTTCATTAGTATAACTAATAGTAAAATTAGGCTCAACGTTCTTCAGGGCATTGCTCTTTTATACAGTAAAGTATATAGTATAATTTGGGGGCCTGGGAAAATAGGGTGGAATTTTCAAAAGCATTCAGCTGGCATTTTACCATTGGGTTTAATGCACGGGTTCTCAAACTGGGGATTGGGACTCCTCAGGGGGTCACAAGGTTTGTACATGGGGGAGTCGCGAGCTGTCAGCCTCCACCTCAAACCCTGCTTTGCCGCCAGCATTTATAATAGTGTTAAATATATAAAAAGTGATTTTAATTTATAAGGAGGTGTCACACTCAGAGGCTTTCTATGTGAAAGGGGTCACCTGTACAAAAGTTTGAGAACCACTGGTTTAGTGGGAGCAGATTTTGGCCAACTCTGAATGCTTTTGAAAATCCAACCTATAATATTTTTTGGAAAAATGACACTAAAACACTTGTATCTGCAGGGTAACTTTAGTCTACAATGGCTGTACTGTGGAATACATTTCATAAGATCCCATCCAATTAGATACAGAGATCAAAAAGGCTTGATTCTGCTCTTTTTGAAGATACCCGTGCATAACCTCAAATTACTGGCAGAAGTTTGCACGTGATCAGGACTAGGGAATTTACACCAGATTCTTCAATGAGAGCCAAATGCAAGATCTGGGGGTGCATGGATAGCTTTTCAGATCTGTGAACTTAAGAATGGACATATTGGGTCAGACTAAAGGTCAATCTAGTCCAGTATCCTGTCTACCAACAGTGGCCAATGCCAGGGGCCCAAGAGGGAGTGAACCTAACAGGTAATAATCAAGTGATCTCTCTCCTGTCGTCCATCACCATCCTCTGACAAACAGAGGCTAGGGACTCTGTTGTTTACCCATCCTGGCTAATAGCCATTAATGGACTTAACCTCCATGAATTTATCCAGTTCTCTTTTAAACCCTGTTACAGTCCTAGCCTTCACAACCTCCTCAGACAATGAGTTCCACAAGATGACTGTGCGCTGTGTAAAGAAGAACTTCCTTTTATTTGTTTTAAACCCGCTGCCTATTAATTTCATTTGGTGGCCCCTTGTTCTTGAATTATGGGAACAAGTTAATAACTTTTCTTTATTTACTTTCTCCACACCACTCATGATTTTATATACCTCTATCATATCCCCCCTTAGTCTCCTGTTTTCCAAGCTGAAAAGTCCTAGCCTTTTTAATCTCTCCTCATATGGGACCCGTTCCAACCCCCTAATCATTTTAGTTGCCTTTCTCTAAACCTTTTCTAATGCCAGTATATCTTTTTTTGAGACGAGGAGACCACATCTGTACGCAGTATTCAAGATGTGGGCGTACTTTGGATTTATATAAAGGCAATAAGATATTCTCCGTCTTATTCGCTATCCCTTTTTTAATGATTCCTAACATCCTGTTTGCTCTTTTGACTGCCGCTGCACACTGCGTGGACGTCTTCAGAGAACTATCCACGATGACACCAAGATCTTTTTCCTGATTAGTTGTAACTAAATTAGCCCCCACCATCTTGTATGTATAGTTGTATTTTTCCCAATGTGCATTACTTTACGTTTATCCACATTAAATATCATTTGCCATTTTGTTGCCCAATCACTTAGTTTTGTGAGATCTTTTTGAAGTTCTTCACAGTCTGCTTTGGTCTTAACTATCTTGAGCAGTTTAGTTTCATCTGCAAACTTTGCCACCTCACTTTTTACCCCTTCCTCCAGATAATTTATGAATAAGTTGAATAGGATTGGCCCTAGGACTGACCCTTGGGGAACATCACTAGTTATCCCTCTCCATTCTGAAAATTTACCATTTATTCCTACCCTTTGTTCCCTGTCTTTTAACCAGTTCTCAGTCCATAAAAGGATCTTCCCTCTTATCCCATGAGAACTTAATTTACCTAAGAGCCTTTGGTGAGGGACCTTGTCAAAGGCTTTCTGGAAATCTAAGTACAGTATGTCCACTGGATCCCCCTTATCCACATGTTTGTTGACCCCTTCAGAGAACTCTAATAGATTAATAAGACATGATTTCCCTTTACAGAAACCATGTTGACTTTTGCCCAACAATTTATGTTCTTCTATGGGTCTGACAATTTTATTCTTTACGATTGTTTCAACTAATTTGCCCGGTACTGATGTTAGATTTACCTGTCTGCAATTGCTGGGATCACCTCTAGAGCCCTTTTTAAATATTGGCATTACATTAGCTATCTTCCAGTCACTGGGTACAGAAGCTGATTTAAAGGACAGGTTACAAACCATAGTTGTTAGTTCCACAATTTCACATTTGAGTTCTTTCAGAACTCTTGGGTGAATGCCATCTGGTCCCGGTGACTTGTCACTGTTAAGTTTATCAGTTAATTACCAAACCTCCTCTATTGACACCTCAATCTGTGACAATTCATCAGATTCATCACCTACAAAAGCCAGCTCAGGTTTGGGAATCTCCCTAACATCCTCAGCCATGACGACTGAAGTGCTTCTGCCAATTGGAGCCGATGTTTAATCATTACATTATCCAGTGTGTATTTGGGGAATATTTTCCCCTAGAGCATGCCTGTTTGTGGAATGCAGGCATTGAATTGGGTTCTTAGCCATTTCTTCACCAGTCATAACAGATTATAGAGAATGGTTGCATTATCTGAAGTACTTTCATGTTTGTACTGATACTTGTTGATCTGGGACTATGTTTTAATTCTCTGTATATATAATTTAAATATCACCCTCAAAATGTGATTGCATGCGAGATGGTGATGTCCACAGAGAGAGTTTTGAACAAGAAAGCCATGATCCAAATATATTTTCTAGCACTACAGAGCTGAGCAAACCTCGTTGTGATTTTCAGTCATGACCTACAAAGCCATTCGTACACTCACCACTTTGAAGACATGAAGGGGCAAGGATGTGCAGAATAACTGTTTCCAGATAGCGCTGTATTGGATGCTGAACTTTGATATTAGCACACTGCCTGAATTATTCCCCATCATATCAGCTATATCTTGTCATTTGCAATCACAGGACCATATACTCTCACTCTTTTGAATGATTCAGTGTAATCAGTGTTAGCTCTGCTGCAGATTGAGAGGAGTGCATGACTGTCACCTCTGTATTGAGCCCAGATGTGTCTGTTTCAGATGCCATCATAATAAATGCATAAATGCTTAAATTTTGGGGGCACTTATTCTCAGAACAGATAGGAACCATGGATCCGTGGATCTCACCCTTGGAGCACACCCCTACATTGCATAGTTTGCTGCGTTAAGATCACTGCCCTCAGTTCCCTCTTGCTTCTTTATAATAACTTGTTTGCAGACCAAATTATTTAATATTCCACCAGCCTGGCATCCAATTTATTAAGTCCTTATAAATATACAATTTCCTTTTCCCTCAGGGCCAAACTCTTCCCCTGATTAATGGATTCCATACCCCTCCTTCCTTGCATTGTTCACTACTTCATCCTGGTTGACTCCACAGCCTTCCTTCCTAGAGCTGTGCAATAGTTAAGGGCAGCTCCTCCAGCCCACAGTAGCCAGCTTCTAACCCTGCTTCAAAGAGTCTCTCTTCTCTCCCAACTTGGCTCAAGGTCCCCACAGCCCTCATGGCATGGCATTCTCCTCTCTAAGCTGCCTACTCTCTTTCTTTGTCATTCCCCCTTGGCTCTCCAGAGGCTTCTGATTTCATCTCCATCTCAGAAGGGCTGATTTTAGCTACATGGCCTGCTTGTCCTGTCACTTAGCTTGCATTCCCAGGTAGAGAAAATAATCAAAGTGTCACCAGTAGGGCTGGACCTATCCCCCCTTAAAGGGCCATTCACTGTGGGACAGGCAATTCTTGGTGCATGGGTGAACTGAGCACATCAATAGGCTAGTGTTAAAGCTGTTGACAGTCCCTCTACTACCTGAACTGTTTCAGATTTTGGAGATCTATTGTGTGGTTCTGAAGGCAGATTGGAGCCATTAGGGCAGTGATTCTTCAGAATTTAAGAATAATTTTCTCTGTATTCAGTGCTTCGGTGATGAACACCAATTTCTGGGTGGAATAAGTGCTTTTGTATGACAAGTCAATCATGCATTTTAAATGCCTTAAATCTAGAGTTATTTTTACAAACTTCATTATGTGCAATTTGTCATTACATTGCTCACAAAAGGAAACAAAATCCAACCATGCTAATAGCTTAAGGAGTTAAAATATGGGCTATAAACATCGGTAAGAAATACTCTCATGAGAAATATTTTGTGGGATCAAGCATTTAATGATTAGAATATTTGAAATGTGATAAGGAGCGAGTTTGTTTATTTCAAATAATGTATGTGTGTATTTTGCAATTGAGGTTTACAGATTTTTGAATGTATTCTCTCACATTTCTAGCCATGCCATGGTAGGTACTGCTAGTTTTGGTGGTAGAAAGCAGTGGTCTCCAAACTTTTTTGATCGCGCACCCCTATCAGTAAAAATTTGTTGAGCTCGCACCCCTGGGGTGAGTGCACCCCACTTTGGAGACCACTGGAATAAGCAGTGTCTCTCAACCTTTCCAGGAGTCTGATTTGTCTTGCATACCCACAAGTTTCACCTTTCTTAAAAACTACTTGCTTACAAAATAAGACATAAAAATACAAAAGTGTCACAGCACACTCTTTCTGAAAAATTGCTTCCATTCTCATTCTTACCATATAGTTATAAAATAAATCAATCGAAATATAAATATTGTACTTACATTTCAGTGTATAGTATATAGAGCAGTATAAACAAGTCATTGTCTGTATGAAATTTTAGTTTGTACTGACGTTGCTAGTGCTTTTTATATAGCCTGTTGTAAAACTAGGCAAATATCTAGATGAGTTGATGTATCCCCTCGCAGACGTCTGCGTAACTACAGGGGTATGTGTACATCTGATTGAGAACCACTGGTATTACGTATATCATATGTAAAGCATTTAGTCCTATAGGGGAAAAAATACAGAGCTGAAGTCTATGCTTCATTGCAAATATTTAGTCAGCTAGGAATGTAGAGGTTAACACTGATAGCTTTTTTTCTAACGAGCTTTCTGTATGTTGCACACTAACATGTGCTAAGGACAATAGAGTAATTTATGATTTATATTCATTATTTTGTTTTCTAGGTTTTTAATTCACATTTTCATATGAAGGTATTTACAAAATAAAGCTATTTATAATTTTACATATTTGCAACATCTCTCATTGTAACATTTGACACAAGGAGGCCAAATTGTGCTCTGATGAAGTGAGGGTACACAGATGTAGGTGGGGGCACAATATGGCCAAAAAGCTTGAATTGTAGCATTTCAATAATCAATACATTAGCTATTGTAGCTGAATATTTTCTTTGGTGCTATTGTTCATTTATTAAAATGTTGACACTGGATGGCAAACCTAAGTTAAGTTTTATTGTTGGAAAAACATATCCATTGTGCATTTTTTAATATATGTATAGATGTAGAAAAGCAAGACAGGCAGCTAGTTAATGGGTGTTCCGACAATGCACAAAGCAGTTTAGAGAGGACAGGACTTGTAAAAACTCTGAGCCATCCCAGTGTAACTCTATTGACTTTGGCCCTGAATGATTTTTCCATTTTCAGTATTTATAAAAACTCCCTGGCCTGTCTCTTTCTGGTGTCACAAATTGCTCAGTCAGTCCTTCTACCTGTCTAGCCTTTTGTACCATGCTCATCACTGTATTATCAGAGTGCATTACAAATTCTGAAAGTAAACATAACAAAGGATCTCTCTCTATTTTTTCGCTACCCTTTTCATCAGTAGAATTTTTTTTATGGGGAAGTAAAAGGCTTTTTTCTGTTTTTCATTTTGTTTAATGGTCATGACTCTTATGCACGGTTTGGGCAATACAGAGTATCATCAGCTAACACCAAATATTAAATGAGCACTTTATTATAAAAACAAATAAATGAAAGTAATTTGTTGTTTAGTGCACCTCCCTGCTTTTCTTTTCTTTAAGGTTGTCACTTTAACAAAACGTTGCTTTTTTTCATTACACGAAGTAAGTTCGTAGGTACCAAAGGAGAGAGAGCCCTGAAAATCTGTGGATATCTGTGGATCATATTTGTGGATCGTGGATTGGATGTGGATGCATATTTTGCATCCATGCAGGACTCTACTTACATGCTGGTGTGCCTGTTTCGGCGATTGGTGGGATAGGTTTAAATGCTTGATAATATGATTATCCTATTAGTACAGACAATTAATTGGCTAAAATAATGCGGGGAAATCCTCACCCCTGCTCTGGTCCTGCTATGCTGGATAAAAGGGCCTGAGTGGTATAACAGACCTTAAAATCCCCTGGTCCATCTAGGTGGGGATTCCCACTAGCACAGGCACAACAGTAGACAGGAGTAAGGCTGTGCTTTGAGGAATCCTTCACACTCTCTGGAGTAGGAGGTATGCTAGGAGTGGGAGGGGCATGTCAGGAGCAGGGCTGCAGCATGCCATGCTGTGAAGATTCTGGGTGGCACTGTGGCCCCTAGGGCAAACCTAGAGATTGCAGTAACTTGGGGCAGGTGTTCACTACCCGCCGGATTGGCGGGTAGTGATCGATCTATTGGGGATCGATTTATCGCGTCTAGTGTAGATGTGATAAATCGATTCCCGATCGCTCTGCCGTCGACTCCGGAACTCCACCACTGCTGAGAGGCGGAAGCGAAGTCGATGGGGGAGTGGCGGCAGTGGACCCCGTGTCATGAGGACGCGAGTTAAGTCGATCTAGGATATGTCGACTTCAGCTACGCTATTCTCGTAGCTGAAGTTGCGTATCTTAGATTGATTCTCTCCCCCACCCCAGTGTAGACCAGGGCTTAGATAGACACATCCCAGGGCTGTCTAAATTATGCTGCGGTCCTCTCCAGCCCCTAGAGCAGCTCAGGATCAAGAGGGAGTAAAGTAGCTTAAAGCCACCTTAGCACTCCCATCCCCTGGGCACCTCTTAGAAGCACAGTATAGAATCTCACGCATAAAGTATAAGTACAATATGTATGCATTTAAGAATTGGAAAGGGTTTTAGTGTGAACTTTCCATATGGAAATATGTACAAGTAATTTCATGGGCTTTAATTTTAATGTTCTATCATTTTAGTGTAACTTAAAATATGTACAGTACACTGTTCAAAGTTGATCAGCAGCTGGAGATCATTAACAATGACTGCACCACACTTTAAGTGCAGGGGCGGGGGGGAATTATCCGTCTTGCTGCGGGAAGGGGCTTACCTCTTTAGCATACCTCTTTAAAGGCACAGAGGCACATATGTTGCTGCAGATGCAGAACGGGTAAATGTGGGGAGTCTGACTCGTCCATCCCCCTGCCAGGTGTCAGAAGAGAGGGGAGAGTATATAGGTGCAAGCCAGAAAGGAGAAGCCCTCTTTCATTTGGCCCAAGTTGAACAGCCGCAACCCTTGAAAGTGGTGAAATAACAGGTTTGGTCAGGATCCGCTGGAGGCACTGTGCTAGCCTCTAAATTCTTGGGGGGCTGGGAAGGAATATTTCCTTTACTATCAAATTGGCCAAGGCTGAGTGGGATTTTTTTCCTCTTCCCCACAGTGGATTCAGGTGGAAGGGCTCATTTGGGTCCAGCACAGAACGGGAGTGAGGCTATAATGTTGCAACTCATTTTGTAAGTGTGGGGCAGATGTCCAGTGCAGATGTTCCATAGGGAAGGAATACCGTGATCAGATAAATGATTTAGTAGAGGGTTTAAAGGAGGTGTTTGTTAATGGAGTGGAAAAGGGGCAGGGTGTTGGGGCTCCTATGATTGGCACAGCAGAGAGCCAGCCCCCCCTTCTTCATAGCCCACCTGAACACTTATTTGAAGGGGGTGGGGGGGGTGGTAAGGTTCCAGCAGCAGGTTGGCTGGGGATCAGGATGGAAAAGGGGGTGGGGCTAACAGAAGGCCCCCAGGTAGATACTGAAATGATCATGGAGTTGCCTGCACTGTAGACTTTTATCTGCTGGGTACTCCCAGACAGTTAATAATAAAGTTTTCAGCCTGATTAAACCACATCCAGTGTCTCCTGTCCTCCTTCCAGTATAGGCAGGTGATATAGTCCACAGTCATATCACTTCAGGCTCAAATTTTGCCAGATCGTACAAGTTAATGTCTTGATCCTGCAAACAGATGTGACTACACTATCTGACCTTAGTGGATCTCTGTCCAGGCACAGGTGTGGCTGGGTGCACATCTGTTTACAGGATCCAGGCTTAAATGTGTTCGAGTCTAATCCCTGTTTAGATGGGAAACTTCCACAGTAAATTCTGAATGTTGCAGTAGGAAGCATGCTTCCCTCTGAGTTATTACTGAACCAATGTGGGGTTGCGAGGCGTCTGGTTTTCTACCGGAACGCCAGGTTGAAAAGGGACCCATGCAGCTCTTGTCAGCATTGCTGACTGGACTGTTAGAAGTCTGGTCAGCGGTGCAGTAGGGCTAAGGCAGGCTCCCTGCCTGCCCTGGCTCTACATGGTTCCCAGAAGCCCCTAGGCACAGGGACGGCAAGGGAGGCTCCGCACGCTGCCCCCGCCCCGAGCACTAACTCCGCAGCTCCCATTGGCTGGGAACCGCAGTCAAGGGACCTGTGGAGGCAGCACCTGCAGGTGAAGGCAGCAAGTGGAGCCCCCTGGCTGCCCCTGCACCTAGGAGATGCAGGGACATGCTGGTCACTTACGGGAGCTGCCTAAGGTAAGCACTGCCCGGGAGCCCGAACCCCTTCTCACACCCCAACCTCTTGCCCCATTCCTGAGCCGCCTCCTGTACCCAAAGTCCCTTCCAGAGCCTGCACCCCCTCCCGCCCTCTGAACACCTCGGCCCCAGCCCAGAGCTCCCTCCTGCAGCCAAAACACCTCATCCCCAGCCCCACCCCCACCCCAGAGCCTGCACCCCAGCTGGAGCCCTCACCCCCCACACCCCAACCCCCTGTCCCAGCCCTGAGGCCCCTCCTGCATGCCAAACTCCTCATCTCTGGCCCCACCTCAGAGCCCACACCCTAAGTCAGAACCCTCACCCCCTGCACCCTAACCCCCTGCCTCAGCGCGGAGCCCCCTCCCACACTCCAAACCCTTCTCACACCTTAAACCCCTCATTTCTGGCCTACATCCCTAGCTGGAACTCTCATCCTCTCCTGCACCCCAACCCTCTGCCCCAGCCCGGAGCCCCCTCCCACACTTCAAACCCCTCGGCCCTACCCCTCCAGCCTAGAGCCCCCTAATGCACTCCAAACCCCTCATCCCCAGCCACACCGCAGAGCCCACACCCCCAGCTGGAGCTCTCACCCTCCTGCCCCAGGCCTGAGCCCACTCTCGCACTCCAAACTCCTTATCCCTGGCCCCACTGCAGAGCCTGCATCTCCAGTTGGAGGCCTCAGCCCCCTGCATCCCAAGGCCCCTGTCTCAGCGTGATGAAAATGAGCAAGTGAGCAAGGGTGGGGGAGAACATGTGATGGAGGGAAGGGGAATGGAATGAGCAGGGACGGAGCCTTGTAGAAAGGGCAGGGTAGGAGGCGGGACAAGGGTGTTCAGTTTTCTGCAATCAGAAAGTTGGCAAACCTATGCCCCAGCTTTGTAAGAAATGAAACCAAGGCCTAATCACGTGTACTTATTAAAGATCTCATAGCATTTTGCAAGAGCAGATCTATGCTCTGATTAAATCCAGTTTAATTTAATATGTTCTGTATACCTGTCTTTTCCTGAAGTTTTAATTGCATATGCTATTTTTTTTTACTTCCTCTGTGAATCTATATGCTAGTGTTTCATTGTGTTGTTAGACAAGCACTGCATTCCACTCCAAAGGGGGAGATTTCGAAGATGCATGAAGTGATTTTTTTTTTTATTGGATATGTAAAAATTTGAAAATCCCTTTCGGACTAAAGGCACTGTATATTTTTCCTGTGTTTCAAAACAAAATTAAATATTGATTTTTTTTAATGTAAAATCTATTTGAAGAATGTAGGCCTTTGGTAATGTACTATAGTTTTTATATCTTGTGTTTTTATATGATTCAATATTGATTGCAGCTTTAAATTTACAAAAAACCCAAACAAACCTTGATATATAATCTCTTTACAACTTATTTTGCTAATTTTGTATGTTCACAAGTTAAGTTAAAAGCAGAGCATCATGCATTTCAATTTTTTTTAAAAAAACACTTCCAAAATTATTAGAAAACTTTTTAATTAAAGTAAGAATCAACATGAAGGTAAATGGACTGGTGGCTCAGGGAAACAGTAATGAACTACAGATCCAACCTCGTCTACATCCTGATTGTTTCCTGCAGTCATCATTAGTTTTCAATGGGTTATGTGAAATATAGCAGTAATTTCAGTCCAGTTCCTGCTGGACACAAGCACATCATAAAACCACATTCTTCCTGTTCTGTCTGTTTATGAGACCACTTAGAAGTTTTGGGCAGTGTGTCAATCATAACACACAGCTGTCTCTTTTATCAAACCCAGGTGTTGTCTGATTTCCCAGGATTTAGTGTTGATTGAGAACTGGATGAGTGTAAACAGTCTGAGGCTTAATCTGGGTTAGATAGAGGTAATAATGCTAATTGGGTGGAGGAGGGATCTTGAGAATAGTAAGGACAATGACACTCATTATTGTGGGATTTTTTCCAACTTTTATTCAAGGGGTTTGTGATTTGGGGGTGCTTTTTGGATAAACTGCTTCTGAAATTTCAAGTAACTTTGTTGATCAAGAACACCCTTTTCCTTCTTCATCTGGCTAGGTGTTGACAACATTTCTCTCAGCTCAGTCTTGTCCAAGTGATCCATAACTTCTGTCATCTTCAGATAGATTACTGCAGCATCCCCCATATGGGGTTATACTTGAAGACAACTCGGAAGCTTCAGCTGGAGCAATATGTGGCCACAAAACATACATTATGCCTTTTCTTTGTCAGCTGTATGTGCTTGCTATTCATTTTTGGGTGCAAATCAAGATGTCGACTTCGGTCTGCAAAGTCCCATAGCCAGCATCCTGGCTATCTGATACTGTCTTCCTCCCTATGCACTGCCACAAAAATTGAGATCAGCAGAGACACATAAGGTATTAGTCTCCAAATATAGATAACAGGGACTTGTGACCAATCCGTCTCAGTGTAGGTTCCTTGGATCTGGAACTTGCCAAGCAAAACTCTCTCTACAGAGCCAAAGCGTAGTGATCTTTAGGGCATGGTGCAAGTTCTCATCTCATATAGGTTTTTGCTTGAAGGGTATTGGGTCTGGATAGGTAAATTTATTTGAGCAGTCTCTTGTTTTTAATTGAATTATTAGGTTAAAATATCAAGTGCTAAATATTGTAGATAGGACCATGTACATTTGCCATTTTATGAATAAACCAAACAAAACAATCAATAAACATATGGACTTTGCATCTGCCACTCATGTTGACCCACCTTGTCAGAGGCCAAGGACTAAATGAACAAGAAAACTAAACTATCCTCTTCCATCTGTCCCCTCCAGGGTGGAGTTGAGACAAATTGCGAGTAAGGGAAAGCTGGCATTGCCACAATGCCTATTCTGTGGTTAAATCATAGAATCGTAGGACTAGAAGGGACCTCGAGAGGTCATCTAGTCCAGTCCCCTGAACTCATGGGAGGACTAAATACTGTATTATCTAGACCATCCCTGACAGGTGTTTGTCTAACCTGCTCTTAAAAATCTCCAATGATGGAGATTCCACAACCTCCCTAGCCAATTTATTGCAGTGCTTAACCACCCTGACAGTTAGGAAGTTTTTCCTAATGTCCCACATAAACCTCCCTTGCTGTAATTTAAGCCCATTGCTTCTTGTCCTATCCTCAGTAGTTAAGGAGAACAATGTTTCACCCTCCTTATTGTAACAACCTTGTATGTAGTTGAAAACTGTTGTCATCTCCCCTTTGTCTTCTCTTCTCCAGATTAAACAAACCCATTTTTAAAATCTTCCCTCATAGATAATGTTTTCTAGACCTTTAATCATTTTTTTTGCTCTTCTGTGGACTTTCTCTAATTTGTCCACATCTTTCCTGGCACGTGATGCCAAGAACTGGACACAATACTCCAGTTGAGGCCTAATCAGCGCAGAGTAGAACAGAAGAATTACTACTTGTGTCTTGTTTACAACACTCCTGCTAATACATCCCAGAATTAAGTTTGCTTTTTTTGCAACAGCATTACACTGTTGACTCATATTTAGCTTATGATCCACTATGACTCCCAGATCCCTCTTTCTGCAGTACTCCTTCCTAGGCAGTCATTTCCCATTTTGTATGTGTGCAACTGATTGTTCCATTCTAAGTGGAGTACTTTGTATTTGTCCTTATTGAATTTAATTCTATCAGACCATTTCTCCAGGTCATTTTGAATTTTAATTCTATCCTCCAGAGCAGTCTTGCAACCCATCCCAGCTTGGTATCGTCCGCAAACTTGATAAGTTTACTCTCTGTACCATTATCTAAATCATTGATTAAGATATTGAACAGAACTGATCCCTTCATGACCCCACTCGATATGTCCTTTCTGCCTGACTGTGAACCACTGATAACTAGTCTCCAGGAACCATTTTCCAACCAGTTATGCACTCAGCTTGTAGTCTCTCCATCTAGGCTATATTTTCCTAGTTTGTTTATGAGAAGGTCATGCAAGACAGTATTAGAAGCTTTACTAAAGTTAAGATATACCACATCTGCCGCTTCCCCCTCTAGCCACAGGACTTGTTATCCTATCAAAGAAAGCTATTAGGTTGGTTTGACATGATTTGTTCTTGACAGATCTATGCTGACTGTTACTTATCACCTTATTATCTTTATTATCCTTGTTAAATCAAAGAGTCCAGTCTCCAGAGGCTTTATTGTTTGAGGTGTTGAGTGCTTCTTGTGCAGTGCTGAGTACTCGTTGCTCCCTCACAGGAGCTGCCAATTTAGCACCTTTCACGACTACTATAAATTAACTTTACAAATTATTTTTAAAACCTGAAGTGTATTAACACTATATCATCTTGGAAGAATGTTCAAAGGATATTTTGTAATACAGTTATGCTTCCTGATTTAGTCTCAGAGTTGAAAATTAACTCAACTGATAACAATATAGCACTCCTCAAGTTTGTGCCTCTGCTGCCATATCAGGCTGAGACAGCCAGCACCCTTCTGTGACCAACAGTGTTTTATACATCTGTCTTTTTCTCAGGTGTAAAAGGTTACCTGCAATCTGTGAATATTTTCCTATGAAATGTTTGTTTTGCTTTAAAGATCTTGTCAGTTGTACTTGGTGCAGTTTCTCTAGGGGTCCCACCTTTTCCCTAACTAGTTCCTTTTAATTAGATCAGTCCTTAACTTAAATTGAGTTTAAGAGTTTATCAGCCCTTAAACGCCGTACAGTCTCCTTTTGTCAGTTTCTCATAGGCAGCTTGGCATGGGGCTGTTACCCGTCCACTATCCCAGGCCTTTCTGTTTCCCCTTCTTTATAGGCTTGTTTTCTTTATTGGTCACAGCTGTGGGTGCATGTCTCCATGATTGGCAGTTCTGGCAGCTGTGCGAGGGTGTGATCAGCCTGCTTGTCTGTGAGCAGGGAAGACTCTCCTTTCCTTTCTTTCTATGCTCAGTATGGGGTTTTTACTGTAGCCTGGTTTTTCACGTTTCAGGAACAGAAGCAATTATCCTTCCTCTTTTACCCCATTCCAGTCATTGTAATCACTGTGAGTTCCTACAAAATGAAATCACAGAAAGATGGAGTTGGCTGAAAAAAGACATTCCGTACTCTTGTTAGTATTTTATTTCTGTTTAAAAACTGAGCTTTCAGTAAAAATGTAAGCTAATAGAAAAGCATTTGCAGTGAGTCTTCCAATGCTGCCTCCTCTCATAAACTCTGTTACTAATGGGACTAATTATGTGAAAATCAATCAAAGACTCAAAAAACAGAGTATACATACTGCTAAATTATGACTAAGATGCAAATTAGGATCTGTGTGTGGTCTTGTCATTGGATTCAGTTTTTGATTGGTTTAATTCTAACTTTGCCTGTTTTACAGTTTAAGGAATTGGAGAAGTACTTTGTGAAATCTGTGGGAGTGAGATGTACAGAAATGGCATGGTGAAAAGACAAAACAGTGGTTTCTGATTGGCATCCTAACTGCTCGTGGACCTGTGCACAGTATCCTTAAGTAGTCTTTCTAAACGATTCACCACACCATATAGCTGTGATGGAAAACAAATTATTTTATACATAGAAATAAATAAAATTCTACTTTCATTTATAAATTTGACCTCATTTGAAGCTGAAGATGCTCAGCATGTCTGAAATTCGGACCATTAGCTAGGTGTCTGAGTATAGATTTAGTTGTTTTCAAGTTTAAAAAGTTTTGTTTTTCTTCCCACCCCCACAATCCCTCCCATCCTGAAATTATTGAAATCACTGTCCTTTTGTATGTCTTCCTTTGGGAGACCCTCTTGTTTTTCACATTGACCCATTAGAGATGCAATAGCAGTTCTTGGGGTACCAGGAGGCAGCCTCTCCAGGAGAAGTATCTTGATGGTGAATGGCTACAGAACTGGGCAACAGCAAAGCTGAGACGTTATTAAACTTGCAGTGTTGCCAGCTTTTATGACTTTATTGTGAGTTTAATGATACTGAGGTTCGAAAAATCTTTTATTCAGTCTTGTGAAATTTTACCCTTATCCAGAATGGCTTCCAATCTCTCATTTATTAAAAAAAAAGACTGAAGCCACTGGCTGTCTTCAGCAAGGTAACCACTATTTTCCTTTAGCCTTTGGAGATGAGAGTAAGGGTTCCCTTAGTATTGATGATTGCCACCTTCCATTCTTTCCAATGGGGCTAAAGCCAGATGGCCCTGAGGAAAGATTGTGGCTCCTTAAGTCACCAAGTGAGGACAAGGGAAGGGATGGGATAGTATGGAGATGCAGGGAATGGGCCTGTGGTGGCAGCAGGGAAGAGGGATGTGTTAGGAAATGGGTCAGGAAATTACAAAGAAGCGCAGGTTATTGTTGGTGCAGAAGGCAGACTTTGGGGAGTAGTGCAGGGAAATATGGAGTACAGGGGAATGTGGGTGGCAGAGTGGTGAATGTGATGGGTAGGGGACTGTGAGGGGAGAAGGAAAAAATATGAGAGGCAAGTGAATGTAAGGGTTAGGTTGTAGTAGAGGGACCAGAAACTGTGGGAGAACATGGAGGAAGAATGTGGGTGCGGGCAGCTGCCTATCTAGGTAGAGAGTGGGTCAAAGAGGGATCAAATGACACCTTGCCACACCCCAGGAGTTACATAAGTGGAATGTCCCATGAGAAGCAAATAGGGAAGCCTGCATTTTTATGTGTATGTTCGAGATGAGATGATCATGCACATTGGGGATAGGCAGGTTCCCCTTAAAGGTGAAAAAAGCAGAAGTCAGGTAGGAAACAAAATGATTTTAATTTTAATTTCATGATAATTAAGCCAATCTCATGATATTTTGGGGGCTGAGTCATGATTTTTGAATGCTTGGGGTTGGCAATACTGCTTTCCCTTCTCTCTCTGCAGGTCACCGCTAGTTAGATGATGGGATCCAGAACCACAGGTTGATTTGAATACAAAAGAAATTGAACTCCTCAGCGTGTTCAGCTGCTCCCCGCCACCACTCCAGTTACTCTAAGCAGCAGCTGCAGTAGTTTAGGGAGTTCTAACAGCACCCTCCTCTTCCTCCTTCCAAGCTGCTTCTGACTAGCAGTTGGCTAACGAGCTGTGCAGGGAAGAAGTGCCCCACACAGCACAAGGTGGAGTTAGAATTTCTCCTCAGGGTTGCAGAGGAAAGCTTGGAAAGGTGTCCAGAGAATGCGCCAAGGGTTCAAAAGCCAGAAGGCAAATAAAAAGAACCCCGGATTATTTTATGAAGTTTTATGATTTCATACCGATCCAATCTCAAGTTTTACGATTTTAAACCAATCCAATCTTTTTTGTGGGCTTGTCTCTTGATTTTTGAACACAGGCAGTTCTGTAACATTAGCTTTATTTTAAAAGTTGAGACTTGAGACACCAAAAGATTGTCACACAGGAATTTTGTGGCAGACACGGGTATTAAATCCTGACTATTTTTAATCACAGGCTAATTCTTTATTCACTAGACAGTTCTTCCTCCCTATATCTTGTCTATCTGTTCCATTAGACCTCAGTACGACTCTTTTAAACTCTTTAACAGTGCTACTGTTTTTGCTAGGGTAAGGCTCAGAACCCAGAAATAGCCGATCGGTGGTAAAAGTAGAGTAGTCGGTGTAGCTGGAGTATAATGGAGGGGAAAATTGGATAGGTTGGAGGACAACAGAAAAGAGGGAAACTTGGTCGAGTTGACAAGTAAAAGTCAGGTGAGAGAGGAAGGTAGATAATGAGACAGCAAATGAGGGTACTAAGTCGCAGATTAAACACATTTACCCCTTTCCCCCATATTGTATTCCCCACCCCAATTTCACCTCTCATCAAAAGTGGTATCAAAGCCCAGAAATGTTGGTACTGGTGTGGAGTGCTTTAACACTTTATTTATAAACCTAGGAAGAGAGATGTTTAGTCCAGTGATGCATGCCCATATTCTGTGGCTAAACTGTTCCATTTTAATTTCTAACTAGATTCTCATTTAAAATATGTTTTAGAAGGTGGCAAGTAGTGTATAAAGTAATTGAAAAGTTTAAAAAATAAGTTCTAATTTCTCCTACAAGTAGGTGGTTACTGTAGTGTAAAATAAACTGCATACCCATTTAATATATGCAATTTTAAATTAACAAGGACAGGGATATTTTTTTCCTGTTACTGTTTCTATATTTATCCTGAATTTTTGATTTTATATTTTTTAAATTATACATAAAGATTTGGCAATTCAAGTGATATGCTTTTGTTTTAATGAGTGTCCTGCAGCATCTAAAGCAAGATGTGAGGAGACAAAATAATCCCTATGTGTAGATTAGGGAATAACTGATACCTCATTTACTACTATGTGGTGACTGTTGACTTTTTAATGATGACCAATATTTTTTCCCAATGGGAAAGGTTCCTTGTCTAGGAGAGCTCCAGCAGAAGTACAGTGAAACTGATATAATTCTTAAATGTTTCACTGCTTGCTTTAGAGGAGTAGCAGAGCAAACTTTACAAGAAACAGGTCAGTGTCATGCTGCTGTTTTTTCTGTGGGCAGCAGCATAATCCTGTGTGGAGGAGGGAGGGGAATCTAAAAAAGTCACAGAGTGGAGAAAGGGGAGACTGGGAGAAGGAGAAACAGATAAAAAAGGGCAATGTGTACAACTGAAATAAAGAGGGAAAGGAGTGGTACTGTCCTACATCCCAGCAGCTAAGAGGAGAGAGTTCCAAGTGTGACACTTACCAGCCAAACCCAAAAATGAACTGGTGTATTTCTGTTGGAGAGGGGCAAGGGAGATGAGGGAGTTGTGGGATCTAGGGTGATAGCAGGAAGGAGAGGAACATGTTGGGTTTCTCATCAGGGCACTGCTATTAATCCTGTTACTTCTGGTACCATCTTTTATATCGGCCTCCCGCTATTAGGTTTAGGTCTCTGATATATTTGTCAAGCTATGAATTATGGTATAGATGTTGGCATTCCCCCCGAGATCTTTTCCACTTGGCTTATTCAGAACCCTCATTCAGTTCTGGGAGAACACTTTGTTCAGTTCCAAAAACTTTGTTTGAATCTGGACTAGTCACTGAGATTTTATTATTGACATTTTTTAAAGCTGCACCTGAGGTGATTAGCCCGTGCATGTGGCGTGTGTGTGTGGGGCTTAGGATCTAAGTTCCCTCTAAGCTGCATGGCCACACAGCAGGCTATAAAGAGCTGTGCAGGTGTGCAGCCACAGAGGCCTGGTGGGGAGGGGAGCAAGTTGGGGCATGCAGGGCTGCCACGGGCCTCTACCCCGGCCCCGGAGCTCCTACTAGCAGGAAGGAGTGCCTCTCCCCTGGAACTGCTGCTGGCAGGGAGAGGGCTGGGGGGAGTCCTCTGGCCCCAGCCCCAGGGCAGCCTGCATCCCTAACTTCTCATCCCTGGCCCCACTCCAGAGCCTGCACTCCCAGCCAGAGCCCTCACCCCACCCCTGCATCCCAACCCTCTGCCCCAGCCCTGAGCCCCCTCTCACACTCTGAACCCCTCGGCTCCACCACCGCCACACATCACCTCAATATTGCTGCACATAACAAAATTCATTCCACACACGGATATAAAAAATCAGAGGGAGCATTGGTTAGGGTGCACCACAACTTGAAAATACATAATTATAAATCAGATTTTATACATAGACTACCACATGCATGTTACAGTCTACATTGTGTTAAGTGCTTTATGATTGGCTTACTAATTTTGTGAACCAATCCTTGTATAGATTATAAAATATCCATGAGCTGCAAAGTGCACTAGTAAGCAAGGCCGCAGCTGCAAGCTTGTCATCACACATTACTCTTATTACTATTTCTTTAGCTACCAGCTACATATTATTTATAAGACCACTTGTGAATTCATTCTTTATCCATTGTTAATCTCTGTTTCCTTACTATGTTTTCTTTCATTGTTCATACAAAGCCTACAATAGACATTAAAAGTATGGAAAAGGTTTCCCAGTTCTTATTTGCAAAGTAGAAGAAGTGAATTGGGTGTATGCACAAGCACACCCAAAGCTTAAGGTTTATGCTCAGTGCTCAGGCTCCAGCACCAACGTGAAGGTGCAACAGACTGAACAAGTAGTAAATGTGAGTGCCACAACTTCCATTCATGCAGTGTTGTATGACTGAAATTTTATGCACATGTCAGGAAATCTCCTTTGGGCTGAAAAAATGCATGACAAATTTCAGGCCAAACTACCACTTTTTTTTTTTTGTAAAGTTAATGTCCTGAAGGTACGGGCTTTTTCTACTATAAATATAGCTGCTGTGACACCGTGACATATTATTTAAATGGCCATAGTGGTAATCCTCATCACATCAGTGTTACCAGTTGTTATTTTCACTAATGAAAATGCTGTTTGTTTTTCCTTTCTCCTTTTACGTGAACATAGAGCTCTTGAAAAGTGCTAGTCTTGGCCACCAAAGTTCTCTAGCCACAAGTAGTGTGCTAGCTACAATTAGTGCAAACTTCTCCACAATTCTGGCAGCATTGCCTCTAGGAGTGAAAGGGTAGTTCATTTTCCATTTTTTTTTTTAAAAACCTTGATACCTCTGCTGAAATTGCCAGAAGGGAGTTCCTGCAAGTACTAATTATGATGGTAGTTTAGTGACAAACACACTTGTTTGTTAGGAATTACAATCAGACCACTGAGCCTCAATGATGACCTGTTGTGAAATGAGCTGGTGATCTCAATGCAATTCCTAATAAACAAGTGTCTACCACAGTTACCAGTCAGTATCTGTCAGAAAACAGGCCTCATTCAAATTTATGATAGAGATGAAAAATTCTATATTCCACTATTAGTCATCTTAGTATTCATATCTCTTGTTGCTCTCCTATATTCCAAACAAGTCTAAACAGGTGAGGGACTATCTAGTTCTTCTAGCAGTGTCCCTATGGGTGCTTCACTTCAGGTACATACCTGCACCTGCAATCGGAGAGTCTTAATAGCAGTGCCTGTTTGGGCTGCACGTGCCCTCCCTTCCTCTCACGCCACCGCTGGTGGCTACATAGCGCTGTGCGGCCAAAGCACCCTCAGTTCCTTCTCAACCGCCCTTGCCCTGAGACCAAGGCTTTGGCAGCACCTCCTTAATTTCTTCACATTTACCTTTTAGACTTAGTGTTAGTATAGTTATAAGGTAGAGTTAGTTAGCTATAGCTACCCTCCTCTCCACTGTTTAATAATAATTTTTCTTTTAATAAAATAGTTATCTATAGGATTCCATTCATCCCTGTAGTGTAGTGTAGTTTTCACCTCCTTCTTCTGGTGGAATGGTACTGACGGGCATGTCTGGCTCTCTGGGGTTTAAATGCTATCTGTCTTGCTGGGAAGCAATCCTGGTCAGTGACGGGCACTCCAAGTGTGTTCATTGCCTGGGTGAGACACACGCATCTTAAAAGTGCCACCATTGCCTCAACCTCAAGACTCGCTCCAGAAAAGCAAGGGAGCTCAAGTTAAAGTTCATCGTGCTGGAAAATTCACTGTACACGGCTTCCAACCCTGGACCGCAGACCTCAGTGACGGCCTCTGGCAGACATTCCATGCCACCCTTATAGAAGAAATTGCATTCCTCAAAAAAGGTAGTCAAAAAGCGGGCAACAACCTCCCCTTTCAGAGAACCGGCTAAAAATAAATGATCCCCAGTTCGTTTGACATTCTTGGTACTGACAATGGCACGGTTGAGCACCGTGATTAAGCAGGATCTTCCAGTACCGCTGGTACCATGAAAGCCAAAGACCCTAAGCAGGTGGGCTCTGAGAGCAGTGGCAGAGAGAAGCTTACCTCCTCCTCCATAGTACTGATGGAGCATCTTAAACATGCAGCACCGGGCAGTTCAGCATCACTGCAGTCGATGGCACCATCTACTGGTCCCTTAGCGCAAAGCAGAGCCACATCGGTACCAACAACTTCTACAGCTACAATGGTGTTATGCTTATAAGAAGCACATGGGATCTTTTTCAGGGAAAAAGGCAACACGCCGCATTTATTGAGAATACAACAGTTAGCATATGCTTTTCAGTCTCACACACCCACACACACACCCCATTCAGACAGTCCTGCCAACAGTTGATGTTTATAGTTACCAGTCCAGAGTCTGGATCAATCTAGTGTCCAACCAGATTGGTCGCAGAGGGGAGCCGAGCTCTGTCGTTCGTGATCTGATTCTCCTGGAGTTGTGGCAAGATGAACCCAAAGTCCCATGGCCAAGTACCCTGTTCTTATAGTCTTTTTTTCTCTGTTGAGGTCTATGGATTTTGCTGTGTCAGTTTGTGACCGGTTACTCCTTAATTGGCATTATCTTTTGATGTTAACATTCCAAAACACCTCCGAGAGGGTCATCCTGTCCTGGTTTCAATTTAATCAATTGTCTTGTCTTTAGGGATGCCAGCCTCCACCTCAGGGTCGTCAATCTGCCCTTCCTTAATTATGGATGTGCACTGATGGTTCTCTGGTGTCGTTAAGTTTCTTCACTCTTCCTTCCTTGACCAGCTGATTTTAACAATGACCTTCACGCCTTATCTTTTCCTGATGTGTGCATTCCTCATTCACACAAACAGTCTTTTACAGAGACCTTCAAAGGTATACAGCAGTTTTTATGTTGAGTAAGAAAGGCATTGTAAATTAAACCTTACTAAATCTTGTAATCAAAACAGTTCACATTGTGACCTGGACCTTCAACATTCCTCTAATCTCCTTAACATAGACACAATACAAGATCCTGTCTCTTACTTACTAAACCTTAAAACAAAGAAATGTATATTTAACTAGAGTGTCTAATTTATAATACATATAGGAAACCATAGTAGACATGATAACTTATCCTAAAACAAAAGGGTGACCATAATCAATCATAAGGATTGTTCTTGTCTGTCCCTGCCTTAACATCAGTATAGACACTGGCAGTCTGTCAGATGCGTTTCTACCAATGTCCCCTCTGTCATTCCTTTCTGCTATTCAAAAAGGGTGGCTGGCAGGATGATCAAATCATACATTAATTCTTATAGTACAAATATAAAATCCTGCTCCTACAACAGCGCTGCCAACAATGTCCTCCTCAATACTGATGCTTGCGGTACTGCAATAATTCCTTTCCCACAAAGACTTGCTAGTCTCCACAACACTGAAATCTCCTCTTCTTGGTACCGATGTTGCTCCGGCACACTGGGTACCATGTTAATCATCCAGATTAGCCCCATCCTTTTCTAGTGAGGAGGATGATGATGAGGAAGGAGACATTTACACCTCACCCATTCAGATAACTATCAGACCAGGTCCACTGAAACAACCCAGCTATCACCCCCGGGGTGACACACCTGGGAGCTATGGACCTGCACGGATGTCACCACTAGTGCCATTCCCACCACAATGGCCTTATTGGGATCCATGGGCTACGTACAGGAAACATTATTCTAGGTCTTCTAGCACTCACAGAGACAGACTGAGACCCTCCCCATCAGCCTCAGTAGGTAGACCCTCCAAGCTTTGGGAAAAGACTTTTGAAGAGCAGGAGGAGACTTTGGATCAGGAAGCCACTCCAACAAACAGTCTTTCTTCATTCACTCTGGATGAAGCCATCATGCCTCCACCACCCACAATAGCCGATGACTTTGAACAATTCCAGGAGCTATTTAAGAGAATTGCTGACTTGTTCAAGATACCCCTGGAAGAAGTTTCAGAGTCCCAACACAAATTGCTGAACATTTTACAAACATCAACCTCATTGAAAATTGCACTCCCCATAAATGAAGCACTCGTGGACCCAGCCAAGACCATCTGGCAGATCCCCGCAATGTTACTACCCACTTCTAAGATTGTGGACAAGAAGTATTCTGTCTGGATTTTCTGTTTTTACATCCCGTACTGAATTCCTTGGTGATAGATTCCATGAACAAGCGGGGTAGATAACACCACTCCAGAACCACTCTATATGACAAAGACTGGAAGCCGTTAGACCTTTTTGGGTGCAAGGCCAATTCACTAATAACGCTGCAATTCAGAATTGCCAATTATGGACGCACTGATGGCCAAATATAATTACATGAATTATTCTAAGATATCTGAGTTTATTGATTACGTCCCTGATGAGAAAAAGAACAATTCAAAGCAGTCATCTCGGAGAGTCACCTTCTTGCCTGGATGGCCTTACAAGCTTCAATGGACACAGCAGACTGCCACATGATCCATTGTTATAGCCATAGTCATGCAAAGGGCTTCATGGCTCCACCTCTCTGGGTTTCCAAAAGAAGTACATGTTACTGTAGAAGATCTTTCTTTTGAGGGCCCAAAATTGTTCATAGCCAACACCAATGAATCTCTCCATACCCTAAAAGATTCCAGGGCAATCCTTTGATCCTTAGGCATTTACACATCTCCACAAATAAGGAAGCCAGGGAAATACCATTCAGCACAATGAACAAGGCTTGCTCTGTATGTCCAACCACAGAGACAATATGACAAAAATGGAGACGGTTTGTAGGCCTGAGACATCATCAAACCCCACCCCCCATATTAAACCAGTCTTGGGTGAAACTCAGGGAGTTCACCACTAAAATTGAAAAAGGGAATGTTCTGGTGCTGATAAAGCACCCCCACCTCAGGAATGTCCCTAACAAGAGTTTTATAATCACAAAAGTTGTAAAGACACTGGGAAATTAGGGAGGATACAGAAAGAGACTCAACAAATGGTAAGATAAGCTCTGACCAGCGTTTTATGCAGACCATCAGCACAAATAGAAAAGGTCACAATTAAGTTACAATTTGGGCATGAAAGATAAAATGTAAAGAATTTGGGCAGCAAGGAGGATACACAGGTGCCAGTGTGAAATTGGTTCATTTTTTTGTTATTTAGGAGTGTGGAATAATGTGATATGTTTAATAAATTTGAAGGAGGGAGCTAGTTTTACCTATATATTGTAAAGGAAAAACAATGATCTTTGGGAACCATTTCCGGACTGCAGTTCAACATCAAGCAGCTGGAACTCTGACCCCTCTGCACAACCATGACGTGCAGAGGCATCGCCAGGAACCACCAGATGAATGAATCCTGACTGGCCATCAGGTGAATTTTGTCTGTATATTGGGAGTGGTGAGCTTAAGAGATTTGCTTGGTATATGTATTCTGTGTGTGTTGCTAATAAATAGATGTTTAGAGCACAACTGTGTAAGGCTCTTTCACTGAGAAAAGGTTCTGCAGACCCATAGAGCCCTGAGTCCCAAGGGAAAGGGTGGGTACTTAAATTGACCAGGTTTCTTCCTGAGCCCCATGGGTAAGGATAGGTGCCTTGCACCCTTAGCCCTCGGAAGGGAAAGGCTGGGGGTGCCTAAATTGATTTGGTCATGCCTTGAGTCCTTGGTAGGGTATAGGTGGAGTACCCGAAATTGACCAGGCCACACCTTGAGCCCTTGGTAGGGAATAGGCCGGGTTCCTTAAATTGAGCGGATAACAGAGTAGACCACTCCCATCTAAGCCATCGACATCGCAACAACCCTCCTCGAAACAACAATTTTGAGGGTTTGGTTGAGGACCTGAGATGCCTCCCTGAATTCCAAGTTCTGTAACAATCAACAATCGTCAATTTTTGGAGACCGTCTGATCCCATTCCACCCAGAAGACAAATGAGTATTAGAAATTATCAACAGTGGATACTCAATTCAATTTACTTCCTTCCCCTTACCCACCCTCCCCCTCTGTCCCTCTTCAGGATCTCTTCTCACGAGCACTTTCTACGACAGGAAATAAAGCACCTCCTGCACGTGGGTGCTGTAGAACCAGTCCTGACAAAACACAGAGAGATGGACTTTTATTCCCACTAGTTCTTAACCCAGAAAAAGAGTGGGGCATGGAGACCCAGTCTCAACTTAAGGAAACTCAACAAGTTTGTGAAGGTTCAGCAGTTCAGGAATGTCATGTTAGCAACGATAATCCCAGCACTGGAACAGGACAACTGGTACCCATCCCTTGACCTCCAAAATGCATATTTTCACATCACCATGCAATCATCAGTCAGATTTGTTCTGGAACAAGATCACTGCCAGTACAAGATACTGCTTTTCGGCCTCTGTATGGCTCTTAGGGTGTTCTCCAAAGTTCTCGCAATGCTGGTGTCACACTTCCACAAGCAAGGGGTCATGATATTCCCCTACTTGGATGACTGTCTACTCAAAGCACCCTCCTGGGAAGGCGCCCTAGCAGCTACTCTAAAGATGATGGCTCAATTCTCATAATAGGACTACAAATAAACATGGAAAAAAAGAGTGTTGACACCTGTACAAAATCTGGAACTCATCAGGGCCCACCTTGATGCACTGGAGGCCAAAGCCTTGTTAACACTAAACAGATTTCTCACCCTAGTCAATCTGATCACCACAGTGCAAACCAGCCCACATACATCAGCCAGGATCTGCCTACAGCTATTAGGTCATATGGCAGCAACCATGTTTGTCTTAAGGCATGCCTTAAGACATATGCATTGTCTTCAGGGCTGGCTCAGGACAGTATACGTTCCACGCAGACACAGTGTGAACAAGTGTCTCATGATGCCACTTAAAGTCAAAAACTCTCTAGACTGGTGGACTCAACCCCACAATGTATGCGTTGGAGTTTCCTTCACACAACCCCCTCTCTTGCTGATACTTACGACAGATGCACCTCTGTTAGGTTGGGGAGCACGCTTGCACAACCCCACAATCTAGGGCCGGTGGTCCCCATCAGAGTCAACATTACACATCAACTTACTGGAACTACAAGTAGTCTACAATGCATACTCACACTTTTTAACTCTGATCAGGAACAAGACCATAAAGGTACTGATGGACAACATCGCTTGCATGTTTTATATAAACCATCAAGGGAGAGCAAGGTTACTCTCCTTTTGCACTGAGATCATGGAACTGGTTCATTCATCACAACATCGACATATCAGCTACCTGTCTACCAGGATGTCAGAACACCACAGTGGATGCACTAAGCAGAAAATTTTCTCGGGACCAGGAGAGGGAAATAAACATGATGGTCGTACAGAATATGTTCAGACGCTGGGGTTTCCTGAGTATATTTGCAAGTGTCTGCAATTCTGCTCAAGAGCAGCATTGGGCCTCCAATCTATGAGAGATGCTTTCCTCATCGAAAGAGATGTGCATCTGTTGTATACGTTCCCCCGTACCCACTTGATATCAAGAGTGATACACAAGATAAAGGCTGAACAATCCAGAGTCATCTTGATAGCTCTCACATGGCCCAGACAAACTTGGTTCCCTTACCTGTTGTAGATGGTGGTATGCCCACCATTCACTCTTCCCTCTTTTTTCACATCTCCTGTCTGAGGTTGCAGGCCAGATTCACCACCTGAATCCAGAGATCCTCGACCCGAAGGCATGGCTACTCCCTGGTTGCAGGACAAGGAAATCATCTGTTCAGAAGATGTTGGGAATCATTAAGAAAGGGATAGATAATGAGACCTATAATATCATATTGCCTGTATATAAATCCACGATACGCCTACACCTTGAATACTGCGTGCAGATGTGGTCACCCCATCTCAAAAAAAAAAAAAAAAATAAAAAATAAAAAAAAGAAGAAGATATATTGGACTTGGAAAAGGTTCAGAAAAGGGCAACAAAAATTATTAGAGGTATGGAACAGCTGCTGTATGAGGAGAGATTGATAAAACTGGGACTTTACAGCTTGGAAAAGAGATGACTAAGCGGGGGTCTATAAAATCATAACTGGTGTGGAGACAATAAATAAGGAAGTGTTATTTACTCCTTCTCGTAACACAAGAACTAGGGACCACCTATTGAAATTAATAGGCAGCGGGCTTAAAACAAACAAAAGGAAGTATTTTTTCACACAACGCACAGTCAATCTGTGAAACTCCTTGCGGGAGGATGTAGTGAAGACCTAGGTTATAACAGTGTTCAAAAAAGAAATAGATACATTCATGGAGCATAGGTCCATCAATGGCTATTTGCCAGGATGTACAGGGATGGTGTCCCTAGCCTCTGTTTGCCTGAAGCTGGGAATGGGCAACAGGGGATGGATCACTTGATGATTATCTGTTCTGTTCATTCCCTTTGGGGCACCTGGCATTGGCCACTGTCAGAAGACAGGATACTGGGCTAGATGGACCTTTGGTCTGACCCAGTATGGCCATTCTTATGTATGTTCTTATGTAAGGGACATGCTGTTAAACAGCAGAAGGTCACCTACATGTTATACTTACCTGCACATATGGTGCCAGAACAGGCAAGCCACGGTTATTACCTCCCCCTTACCACTGGTAATGGATTACATACTGGACCTATAGAAATCAGGACTATTATCAAGCCCACTTAGAGTACACATCGCAGCCATCACAGCTTTCCATCACGAAGTTTATGGGTTCTCAGTCTTCATCCATCCTATCACTAAATGGGTATTCAGAACCTCTATCCTGAAATATGAGTTCCCATCCCACCCTGGGACCTTAACCTAGTATTATGCTGTCTCACTGGTTCCCCATTCGAACCCATGGTGACATGTTCACTCACGCACCTATTTATGAAGGTTGCCTTCCTTGTTGCCATCACATCTATGCAATGAGTGGGAGAACTAGGGGCTCTCATGGCGTACCCCCATATACAATTGTCTTCAAATACAAGGTCACTTTAAGACCACATCCTAAATTTCTACCTAAAATACCTTCCTCTTTCCATCAACCTTCCATCCTTCTTTCCTAAACTTCATGAGAGCAAGCAAGAGGCAATGTTCCATACTAGATGTTAGATGGGCATTAGCATTCTATCTTGAAAGGACTAAACCCTTCAGGAAGTCACTCAAGCTATTCTTTTCTGTTATGGAAAGATCTTAAGGCTCAGCCATATCCAAACAGAGGCTCTTGAAATGGATTTCCAGGTACCTTCACCTTTGCTATCCCACTGATCTGCAAGCCCCAGTGGGAACTTAAATACACACCAACAGATTGCTCTCCACCTCGACAGCCTTCTTAAACAATATACCTACCACAGACATCTGTAAAGCAGCCAGCTAGGTGTCGGGCCACACCTTCACAGAGCACTATGCACTTGAGCAAAACTCGACCTCAGATGCTCAGTTAGGAATAACTGTTTTATCAGTTGAAGATCCAGCTTGAAAGCCCCATCCTTCCAACAAGCGGCACTGGTCCACAGTCATCTAAGTGGAGAACCCACAGGGACGCTGCTCGAAAAAGCAGTGCAGTAACTCACCTTTGTGCAGTAACTGAGGTTCTTTGAGATGTGTGTCCTTGTGGGTGCTCCACTACCCGCCCTCCCCGCCCCTACTTTGCACTTCAGACATGTACTCTGCAGTGGAGACAAACTGAGGGCAGTTTGGCCACACAGTGCTATGTAGCTGACACGGGTGGCGTGAGACAGGGGGAGCGCATGTGTGGCCCAAACAGGCACTGCTACTAAGAATCTCCAATTGTAGGCACAGAGATGCAGACTCACCTAAAATGGAGCACCCACCCAGACACACATCTCAAAGAACCTCTGTTACTTCACAAGGTGAGTAACCCTCTCTTCAGTGATACTCAGACCTCAGTGGTTCAGGAGCCAAATTAGTGATCAAAATGACCCAAAAGAGCCACAGTAGTGTGAATGCTGTTTCATTGCCATATATATATAAAAAATAATTCTTACAACAAAATGACTGATCAAGTATTCTTCAATTGCTTAATAACATAGTGGTGGTTTGACATCATATTACGTAGATTAAGTTAATGATAAAAATTCAGTTTAGCTACAATTTTTCAAACTCTGAAAATGCCATGTGGCCAGGGGTGGCTCTATGTTTTTTGCCGCCCCAAGCCTGGCAGTCAGGCAGCCTTTGGCGGCATGCCTGCGGGGGGTCCATGGTCACGCGGATTCGGCGGCGTTTCTGTGGGTGATCTGCCAGTCCCGCGGCTTCGGCATACCCGCCGCCAAATTGCCGCCAAAACCGCGGGACCGGCGGACATCCCACAAGCACGCCACCGAAGTCTGCCTGACTGCTGCCCTCACAGTGACCGGCAGGCCGCCCCCTGCGGCTTGCCGCCCCAGGCACGCGCTTGCTGCGCTGGTACCTGGAGCCGCCCCTGCATGTGGCCGTCATGCCCTTTTGTGTTGGGTATATTGAGACCCACAGTAATGACAGAGTTTAACCATTTAGAAGTCTGTGCCTTTCTCATGTTACAGATTGACCATGCAGTTAGGTGAGGTGTATCCAAACTGTGTGCCAGGAATCTGAGAGCCACATCTAGATTGCATTGTCACAATGACCCCTTCTGGCCTTGGAATCTATGGATCTATGCATTAAATGTACCAGTTTGCTGCAACTTTCATCTCTTAATAAAGAGGTGCAGCCCATTTCATGGATTTGAAGAGTACAGCAGCTGCATATTGTGAAAAATATTTGGGACCATGTAGGTGTTTGCAGGATTAATATAATAACATAATTTCTCCTTTTTGCTGACATTTTATGCTTTGTATATTTATTTGGTTATAATGAAAAAAATTAGGGGTATGCTTGGCAAAAATTATAGTTGAATAAATATGCAGTCAGTGAAAATACAGGATTGAGTAGCACATGCTAGAACCTGGAGTCTTCTTATTAAAGACAGGGACAATCTCAGACCCATTATAGAGCTTGGTGAGCCACTCTTAATTCACATGCTGCACTTTGACCAACTTTGCATTAGATAAGCCAGTTAGCCACATGGCATGTGAATTTACCTAGCAGTAATTTCTTCCTTCTTACATCGCATGTACACTATGTAGTCATTAAGCTACATTAAGAGCATATTAAAAATATCACCCAACACTTAGTTGTTTAGACAAAAAAAATTGTTTTAGTGGGAATAGCTTTAGCACCAGTTGCGTAAATGTGAGTTTGACTTCTGAGCCTGCCTCAACTCGAAAAGAACTGTGCACTAGCATGGTTCTCTACCATGATCAGGAGTGGCCATTTAATGACATTCTTCTAAAACTTTTATAAAACTATTAAAAAGCAACAGAGGGTCCTGTGGCACCTTTAAGACTAACAGAAGTATTGGGAGCATAAGCTTTCGTGGGTAAGAACCTCACTTCTTCAGATGCAAGTAATGGAAATCTCCAGAGGCAGGTATAAATCAGTATGGAGATAACGAGGTTAGTTCAATCAGGGAGGGTGAGGTGCTCTGCTAGCAGTTGAGGTGTGAACACCAAGGGAGGAGAAACTGCTTCTGTAGTTGGATAGCCATTCACAGTCTTTGTTTAATCCTGATCTGATGGTGTCAAATTTGCAAATGAACTGGAGCTCAACAGTTTCTCTTTGGAGTCTGGTCCTGAAGTTTTTTTGCTGTAAGATGGCTACCTTTACATCAGCTATTGTGTGGCCAGGGAGGTTGAAGTGTTCTCCTACAGGTTTTTGTATATTGCCATTCCTGATATCTGACTTGTGTCCATCAACCTCCCTGGCCACACAATAGCTGATGTAAAGGTAGCCATCTTACAGCAAAAAAACTTCAGGACCAGACTCCAAAGAGAAACTGCTGAGCTCCAGTTCATTTGCAAATGTTAGTCTTAAAGGTGCCACAGGACCCTCTGTTGCTTTTTTACAGATTCAGACTAACATGGCAACCCCTCTGATATAAAACTATTGTTAGTATTGATGAGAAAATACTGTTCTATAGCCATGGTGGTGCAGTATCTTAAAAGGGCTGTCTGAACTATATACTTAGGTTAAAACGCAGGTCACCACTACAGTTATAGAATCTGTATAGTGTTTTTCCATCCACACTAGCAATAAAAATTGTTATAAGGTGTCTGACTCTAACTGTGATAGTGCACAATTCTTTTGCTTTCACAGACAAATCCTCTAACACTCCTCCCTTCCTTCCTCCAATCACGTTTATTTTTGTATTGAATATTTTTAAGTCCTATTTGGGAATGTTGGTAAAGTTAACACATCTTATTTTTGTCACACTGTATAAAAAAGGTTGAATTTTAGTCTGTCTTTTTTTAGCCAGGTTAGGATCTGCACATAGTTTTTAACATAAATGGAGCTGTACGTTTCAGCAAAAGAGATTTTTAAAATCCTATTTACATCTTCTACTAATTTGTTCTATTGTTTTAAACTCTGTGAATGCCTGACATACTTGGACCTACTTCTTCCTAAGGCATTTAATGTGAAAATCTTTTCCCACTAATTGTAAAGGGAATCTAAAATAGCTATTCAGAGAATCTACTTTTGATTTTTATGTTCCGTTTCTGTTGATTTGCTAATTACTGTAAAATTGTATTGAAATCATACGCCTGGTATATGGGATCCATATTGTGCTCTTGTACTGCGGCTGCTTATTATAGTACTTTCTAGTCCCCATTTGGCACTTAATTGTACCCCATAATCTTTGGTTTGTTGTATAATGTAAGTATAAATAAAAGAACCCAAATAATTCATTTCTTTTTCAAATTGAAGCAGTGTCAATTTTATATCCTCTGAAGTCCAGGGCACTCTTTGGAAGAATTGTTGATTAATATAGGTACACACAGCACATGCAGTGAGGCACTGCCAATATTTTAATAAGTGAATTCCACAAAAGTTTCCCCCCTTAGCCTATGATAAAACCTGATGTTAGTGTGCTGCAGAAAATCAGGGAGCCTCTTCATTTGTTTTCCTATGTAAACAACCCATTAGCTCATATCCAGAGAAAGGAGGTAGCACCACTTGGCAAACGTACTTACATTAAGTTGTACTTTGCTGAGAATGTTTATATTTTGTCCTGAAAAGTACACTGAGTATATTGATAACAATGCACAGAGTTTTACTTATGTGGAGAGGGGGGGAGAATAATCCCCACAAGAAAATATTTTGTCACAATCTGGTCCATTCGAAAGTTGAAAAAATGTGCACTTCAGAAGTATTATTATGAGCCCCAGAGCTTTGTCCTCTCTTGGCAGACATAGTTTGGCAGTGTCCGGAGAGAGAGTGATCTCCTTAAAGGAAAGGGAATTCACCAAACCTTTCTCTGGATTTGATGAAACCCGAAAGAGCCCCCATCAGAACATCACTTGATCCCAAGAGAGGCAGGATCTGAGCAAAAAGCATGGTAACTTACTGAAAATAATAACTTACATGAAGTCTCTTTTTGTTAAAGAATAAGGGTCTAGCCAAGTAGAAAATATCTGCAGCATTCTTGGCCACAGAAGCACCGAAAGGTTTCAAGTGTATAGTAAAAATTTCAAAAGAAATATAATACCTGGGTACATTAGGTTATGTTAGAGTTCTGTCATTTTTCTTGTTGTGTGATGTGCTGGTTAAGAAGAACAGCATTGGAATGGCTGATCTGTTTGGTATCCTGAAATGTATTGATTACATGGTGTTGTAGGTTTATGTAAGCATATGGATAGCTCACCCGTTTGTCTTTTTAAGTATATTTCAGGAAGCTAACATATGTAGTTTTCTGTAGTGAGTAATGTACTATATGTTAAAGTTCTGGCATATTGGCAATGTCTCCTATGAATAGGAAATTGGATTTCATAATCGCCTTGTCATTTGTATTTTGCCCTTTGCATATATTTTTACAAATAGAAGGATCAAAGCTGAGATTGGTTGGTGTAGTCATGAAGGATGAAGGATTTTATGGCAGTGTGAAACAGCCTGGCTCTCTTAACTAACCATTTCCTAAGTTTTTAAATGTTGTTTTTAATGTTGTAGGTTGTTTTCCTTAGAAAGTGTCATTTTTGTGGTGGGCGGGACTGGAAGTGGGGGAGTTGCTAGCTGGACTCCTCTGAAATACTGTCAACCTTTATTCCCTTTCAACATTTTTTTGTTTAAATCAGTGCCAAAGTTTACATTGGGTTTGTGTAGAAAACCTGCAAAGGGCAGACCAGCTCCCACCAGGGCTGGCTCCAGTCACCAGCCGAGCAAGCTGGTGCGTGGGGCGGCAGATTGAACGAGGTGGCATTCCGCCCAATCCTAGGGCAGCACGGCCGCTTTTGTTGTTGTTGTTGTTCTGCTCCAGCCGCCCTGTAGGGGGCGGAGGCACGGAGGACAGGAGCGCCCTGCAGCAAGCCCGGCACGGCAGTCCTCGTCCTTCCCTCCCTGCTGACTGGAGCGGAGCCCTCCCGGCAGGTGGCAGGCGGTGCGGCGGGAGGGGCCACATGGCAGCACCCCGCTGTAGCCCTGGCCACCTCCTTCTCTCCCTCTCCCGCCTGCTCCCTCCCCCACCCCCCTGCTAGCCGGTCCCCCTGCACCCGTGCTCCGGCACACAGATCACTGTTTTTTTGTTTTTTTGCTTTGCTGTTCTGGCCGCCCCATTTTTTTTTTTTTTCCTTGGGGCAGCCAAAAAGCCCCAGACTTTACAGGGCACAGCAAAGCAAGGCTGACATTGTCCTCTAGCAAGTCCCTAGAAGATTTGAACGAGGAGGTAGCTCCCCTGGGTAACATACTGGCGTAGTGTTTGGTGGAGAAGAATGGAGTGATAGAGGGGGAGGTTTTTATCTACATAAACTTTAAATGTTCAAGATTTTAGACCTAGCAAATGTAGAATTAAATGCTGACACAAAACCATAGTTTTTAAAAGAAAAAGCACTATTTGTATTTGTCACATTTCCTAATGCTTTTATTAAAGCTAAACTATGATCATATGATACCAAAGCCCTTGATGGTTTAGGAGTGGATAGTAGCATTTAAAAATTAAAGTAAAAAGTAAAGATTGCTCTTATCCACTGTAAGAGCCCAAACTTGTGAAGTGCTGAGCAACTCATATGAAGTTTGTGGTGCCCTGAACTCCCATTAAACCTCATGGAGTTTGAGGGTTCTCAGGAATTCACATAACTGGGTGCTAGGAGTGCCAGGGGACATGCAATGGAAATTAGAAGCAGTATTTTTGAGACTGAGATTTTCAAAGAAGTTTAAATTCACTGATTTTTCAATGGGAGTTGGGTGCCTAACTCTCTTTGGCTCCTTTGAAAATTCCAGCCTGGATAAATAGTAGATATTTATCTTGTAGCAAATATTAATTGAAATAAAACAAAAGAAAATTGTGTGGCTGTGAGGCTACTGGCCCTGTATCATCTAGCCCTGCTTGAAGGATAGACAGACATTATGGTAAAACATCCATGGAAGGTCTACTCTAGCACTCCCCCTATTGCTAATGAATAGTGGAACATCAACAGGGATAATGCAGCATTTGGAAATTTGAAGAAAAATGTTAGTGATGACATAGTTTTTGAGGCAGGTTTTCTAGTTGTTGGCAGGTTTCCTGTCATACCTCATCTTGTTCCTTACTATACTCTTAAAGTGAGGACTAACCTTGCTTTGGTCTTGGACTCTAATCAAAGTCTTTAGAAAGTTTGAAGAAAATATACTGAGGCATTACTGAGATATGTGAAGGGGAGAGGGGAAGGTTTCATGATTTTTTTAGATGTTTTCTTGTGTGCTTTGATAACCCTAAAACAATTTTATTTTAAAAATTCAGACTAGCTGTGTACTTGGTCATCAATGAGTACTGCATGTTTTTCTTTGTCTTTCTTTTCCTTTTAAAAATTTGGTGTTCAAATAACACTATCAATATTTTAAAACTGTGTGTGCAAAATAGGCTTTACAAGCCAATGGGAATAACATTTTGAAAGGGGAATTCTGATGCCCCTACATGGTATATACAACTGCATATTACGTGTCTTTATGATTATGTAAAAATCAGTCATCAGCCATCTTTTAAAAGTGTGTATGAAACTAAATCCTTAGGTGGAATTCAATGTTACAAGAAGTGGAAGATTGGACAAATGACCAGGGAGGAGTATAAAAATATTGCTCAGGCATGCAGGAGTGAAATCAGGAAGGCCAAATCACACTTGGAGTTGCAGCTAGCAAGGGATGTTAAGAGTAACAAGAAGGGTTTCTTCAGGTATGTTAGCAACAAGAAGTCAAGGAAAGTGTGGGCCCCTTCCTGAATGAGGGAGGCAACGTAGTGACAGAGGATGTGGGAAAAAGCTAATGTACTCAATGCTTTTTTTGCCTCTATCTTCACGAACAAGGTCAGCTCCCAGACTGCTGCACTGGGCAGCACAGCATGGGGAGGAGGTGACCAGCCCTCTGTGGAGAAAGAAGTGGTTCAGGACTATTTAGAAAAGCTGGATGAGCACAAGTCCCTGGGGCTGGATGCGCTGCATTTGAGGGTGCTAAAGCAGTTGGCGGATGTGATTGCAGAGCCATTGGCCATTATCTTTGAAAACTCATGGCGATGTGGGGAGGTCCCGGATGACTGGAAAAAGGCTAATGTAGTGCCCATCTTTAAAAAAGGCAAGAAGGAGGATCCGGGGAACTACAGGCCAGTCAGCCTCACCTCAGTCCCGGAAAAATCACGGCGCAGATTGTCAAGGAATCAATTCTGAAGCACTTAAAGGAGAGGAAAGTGGTCAGGAACATTTAGCATGGATTAACCAAGTGCAAGTCATGTCTGACTAACCTAATTGCCTTCTATGATGAGATAACTGGCTCTATGAATGAGGGGAAAGCAGTGGACATGTTATTGCTTGACTTTAGCAAAGCTTTTGATACAGTCTTCTACAGTATTCTTGCCGCCAAGTTAAAGAAATATGGGCTGGGTGAATGGACTATAATGTGGATAGAAAGCTGGCTAGATCATTGGGCTCAACGGGTAGTGATCAATGGCTCCATGTCTAATTGGCTGCTGGTATCAAGTGGAATGCCCCAAGGGTCGGTCCTGGGGCCGATTTTGTTCATATCTTCATTAATGATCTGGAGGGTGGCGTGGACTGCACCCTCAACAAGTTTGTAGATGACACTAAACTGGGAGGAGTGGGAAATATGCTGGAGTGTAGGGATAGCATATAGAGAGACCTAGACAAATTAGAGGATTGGGCCAAAAGAAATCTGATGAGGTTCAACAAGGACAAGTGCAGAGTCTTGCACTTAGGATGGAAGAATCCCATGCAATGCTACAGATTAGGGACTGATTGGATAGGCAGCAGTTCTGCAGAAAAGGACCTAGGGGTTACAGTGGACGAGAAGCTCAATATGAGTCGACAGTGTGCCCTTATTTCCAAGAAGCCTAATGGCATTTTGAGCTAGCAGATCGAGGGATGTGATCATTCCCCTCTATTCGACATTGGTGAGGCCTCATCTGGAGTAGTGTGTCCAGTTTTGGGCCCCACACTACAAGAAGGATGTGGAAAAATTGGAAAGAGTCCAGCGGAGGGCAACAAAAATGATTAGGAGCCTGGAACAGATGACTTATGAGAAGAGGCTGAGGGAATTAGGATTGTTTAGTCTGCAGAAGAGAAGAATGAGGGGGGATTTGATAGCTGCTTTCAACTACCTGAAAGGAGGTTCCAAAGAGGATGGATCTAGACTGTTCTCAGTGGTAGCAGATGACAGAACAAGGAGAAATAGTCTCAAGTTGCATGGGGAGGAGGTTTAGGTTGGATATTAGGAAAAACTTTTTCAGTAGGAGGTTGGTGAAGCACTGGAATGGGCTACTTAGGGAGGTGGTGGAATCTCCTTCCTTAGAGGTTTTTAAGGTCAGGCTTGACAAAGCCCTGGTCGGGATGATTTAGTTGGAGATTGGTCCTGCTTTGAGCAGGGGATTGGACTAGATGATCTCCTGATGTCCCTTCCGACCCTGATATTCTATGATTCTATGTTCAGATAAGTGGGAGGACTAATGTGACTTGAAGCAACCATTGCACCTTCCTGATTCAGGGCTGCTCCAGGATTATAGTGGATTATATGCTCCAGCCTCAGGGGCTGGAGTTTGTCTAAGGGCTTGTATATGCTACCGTTTAAGTTGACGTAAGTTAGGTCACTCGGGTAGGGACACTACAGCTGGGATCGATGCTCTGAGATCGAATCATCGGCAGTTGAATTAGTGGGTCCAGTGAAGACACGCTAAATTGACAGCAGATCGCTCTCCAGTCAAGCCCTGTCCTCTACCCCCGACGAGAAGAGTAAGGTAAACTGACAGGAGAGTTTCTCCCATCAACCCCCTGCAGTGTAGACCCCGCGGTAACTCGACCTAAAGTATGTCGACTTGCGTAGCATAGGTTGACTTACCGCAGTAGTGTAGACATAGCCTACACTGCACTATGTTGGCGGGAGACGCTCTCCCACCAACTTAGCTTCCACCTCTCGGGGAGGTGGATTAATTAAGTCAAATGGAGAGTGTGCTCCCGTCGATGTAGCGTGTCTTCATCAGACGTGCTAAATCGACACTGCTGCAAAGATTGCAGCGGTGCCAATTTAGCACCGTAGTTACAGCGCCTGTCTGCAGCTGCCTCTGAGCAGGTGTGCTATGCAGAATATCTGCAGCACTATGTGCCTAGGATTTCATTTCATATGCATATCACTATGTGTAAGAAATGAAATGTTTTGCTTTGTGTATGTATGAAATTCAATCATGCTCATGAGGCTGTCTTCTTGTTCATGCAGTGGGGGCTTCTCCCCTGGAAGGGAATTGGGGCTTTCAGAGTTCCTTTACATTGTTGCAGCTCTTTAACCTGGCATACAGGGGCTGGAGTGGGGTGAGACCCTCAGCCCCGATCTTTTCAGTAGCATGATCTCTCTTTAGTATTTTTTGGTAAAATTTGTCTGCAATTTTGATTTCCCTTTAAGCATAGCATTCTAAAAAAATTTGTCTTTGTAAAAGTATATCCTTTCAGAACACATTATAAAGGGGGAAAGATCAGATTCTGAGTAGGAAGTTAAAGGTAATAAAATAGTCAGATGTGTTTGTGTGCAGGAGAGAATCGCCATATGAACTTTAGGCGTACATTTTCGAAGGTAGTGTTTCAAGTCGGTACCCAAAATTACTGGCCATGTTTGACAAATTTGGTCAGAGTGTTTGAAAAGTGCTTTGAGATGAAAGGTGCTACGTAAGTGCAAAGTATACTGTTAGGGATCAGATAATTGTTTCTTTTATGCAATTTTATTAATTCCTTTATTTTGTGTATGGTGAGATATCTTAATTGAATGCAGTAATTCTTTGGGTGATTGAAGAACTAATCAATTACAGCTCCTGGTCTTCAGCTTCAAGCTTAAGAAATTTGAGCCTATAGGGACGTTCTTTCTCTCCACTGTTTCACCCCAGGAATACACAGCATAGCAGTACAATAAGATGGCTTGGATTTACATTCCTGAGGGCCATAAATCAGGTAAGAATAGGAAATGTTGTGTTGTTTTTTGTGTAACTTAGGGTGGAAGGTACTGGGGCATAGTTCTCCTAACCAGCTTATGTTAAATCAGCAATATCTGGTGCTCACTGTAGTGGGAGGAGTGGAAAGGAATAAGTGGCATTAGCGCACAATAAAAAAAAATTAAAAAGTGTTTGAAAAAGTTGAATGTTCAAAATGACTGAACCTTTTGTGGCCCTTTTATAGCAGATATACCAAGGTCTAACTGACCACATCAGCATTACAAGGGCTTTTATACATGATGATAATATGTTCTTAAGCAATTTCTTATATTATACAAACACATGCTTCTCTCCACTCCCGCTCTTACACACACAAGTACATGTCTTTTTACAGCTCATTTTTGTTTTGTCCCTAAATATTTATTCTGGTCTCGGACTATATTTGAGTTTCCTTAAGATACACATCTTAAGGCAATAATGCAGAGCAATACTTTGCTTCTAACCAGGCCTTGGTTCTGGGATCTTCCTTTGATGTTTCTTTGGCATAGAGGAAAATGAGGAGATGTATCCTTACAAATTCTCTTGCTGCTCCTGGATTGGGTTGCTAAATTCCAAGAGGAAAAAAAACACCAAAAAGAAAAAGATAATGCAACAGAAACAAAGCTGGTAAAATAGGTTTTACAGAGCAAATAGAAAGCAAATAACATAAAAAAAGAATCATCCCCAAAACCTGTTTTTATGTTTCAGCCATGGTAGAAGCTGCAAAAAGATATGCCAGCTAAAGAGGCTTCTACACAATCTTCACAAACATGTCCGTGCTGCGGAAGATTTTTAAAAGTACACATTTTGAATTAAAAAAAAAACAGTTGAAAGGTTTCACTATTATTAAAATAACATTGAACAATATCTCCAAAATCCCCACCACCGGGGAATCAGCTGCAAGGCTGAAGGAAGTATAAAAAAAATTGGAACTCCCTCCCATTTATGTCTACATCGACGTAAAACAGATCTAATCTATACCATATAGAATCCAACGTTAATTTGTATTTTTTTCTTTTAGTTTACACCATCTCTGGCCTTAATGCTCAGACCTTGCTTATCCTATGTGTTCATTTCAATCTGTTGACGAGGAAAAGGAATGTGAAACTGGACATAAAGCATAACTTGTTAGCAGTGAGGATAATTAACCACAATGTACCAAGTGTCATGGTAGATTCTCTATCACTGGGAATTTTTACAATCAAGATTGAATGTTTTTCTAAAAGATATGCTCTAGCTCAAACAGGAATTATTTTGGGGGAAGTTTTATGGCCTGGGTTACGTGGGAGATTACCTTGGATGATCACAGTGGTCCATTCTCCCCTAAGAAACTGATTCTATAAAAGTATGCTTTGATGAGCGACAATGAAAGAATGCATTGGACTATATTTCAAGATCTGCTAGTGAGTCTACGGTGAAATTACAAGAAGTTAAAATAATATAATGAATTGAATTCCTGCAAATTTCCTCAAATCTTGCCTACTGGACAACAATATATGCTGCTGACGTGAGAAACAGGAAGGTAATTTGACAGTCTACTAAATTTTTTTTTTTTTTGGCCAAATGCTATAAGTGCTATAGAAATATTATCATGTAATATTTATATTACAGTAGCACTAGTATAGAAACATACATTACCAGCTGAGTCAGAATTATGGCCCCTTTCCTGCAGTGTGTGGGCAGATGCTTGCTCATTCTGGGATGGGGACCTAAATTTACTACATACTGTTTTTCAGTACATGGGACTGAAAATAAATAGATTGAAATTGCTCTTGGTAGTGAAAAGGATTTATCTTTATAAGGTGGAAAATCCTTGGTTAACCACTTTTAAAAGACTGGTATATTAACATAGCCAAAATTGCTCCCTACAAGCATCTTATTTTATAAGATTAATGACAAAACTAAAAAAACTCATATGCTGTAGCAAGAGTTTCTCTCTTATCTGAAGAAAAACAAAAATATGCCAGTGAGATTCCTCTGAGATTGCTAGGGAGACATTGTGAGAGTGCAGTGTTGGCAGTTCAGGACTTTACAGAAATAAAGTATTTATCTGTTGTTTGTATTGTTTTGTTTCATTATTTTGAAATAGTATAGTTATTAAAACAAAAATATGACTGCTATCATATTGATTATTTGGAAATACTTTAATGTAATTAAAGCTGGTATTGTTATATAAGGACACACGCTTACACAGGCGAAGGCAGTATTAAGGTAGTAATGCAACTTTAAATTCTGCATTTCCCAACTTCCGAGTTCGTAATTGTGCAAACCTATCAGTCTCTTAACATATTTTTTAAAGGAACTTCCCAGATTTTTGAACATGGAAAAACAGAAAAAGAAGCTCAATCTCTACGATTTTAAATCTCAGGCTGCACGTTAAAATTGATAGCATCATACGCGGACTCAATGGAAGTATTTTACTAGCTACACCTTAAACACTCTTTCCTGAGCACTTCAGGATGCCTGCAGGAGAGGGATCTCCTTTCCTAACAACTTTGGGAATTGCCGAGCTCCTAATGTGCATCAGAGTGAGGTTCCTTCCGGTGCAACGTACAAAATGGTCAGGAAACCTCCCTCAACCTCTTTGTACTCTAACCTGGTCTGTAGCGGCTGAGGAAAGTGATCATGTGGAGGCCTGAAATCAATGTTTGTAACACTTACAAAAAGCCTATTCTGTCTCCTTTCTCATGCTGTTCTTATGTGTGTTATACCCACCATCAGGGAAATTTGTAGAATTGGGTGCAAAGTGTTCAGTAACCCTCCCTTAAGCCCTGTGCTCTGTATAGGACCAAATTCTGGTGTCAGTTACACTGGGTGTAACAAAGCAGAATTTGGCTCATAAGGAGTCCTTAATGGAGAGACAAGAAAAGCGTAAGAAAAGAAAACCAACAAAAATAACCTTCCCCCACAGTCCCATAACCTAGAATTCTTAGTTTCCCATACACACAAATTTGCACCTGTTTAGTTAAAACAGTGCAAACCTCTGTGTGGACACTCTTATTTCAGTTAAAGAAGTTTATTTTGGGTCTAGTTTAAAGCTGTTCCTAATTGACTTAAGCTAAACTGAAATAATTTGGATACTGTTTTTTGCACTGGTTTAACTAAATCTGCTTAAAAATCATGCCATATGCTAAACTGGTTCACCTCTGCATGTAGACAAATCCTCAGTGGGGGAGTCTGTACTCCTGCTAGTGTGAAGTACTGAGTTCCTGCCACCCTTGGTGTTTTGTGAGGCTTTAATTCAGCAGCAATCCCATGCCCAGGACTTGATTTCAAAATGTCTTCTGGCTCCTCATCTGACCTTAGATCCACAGTGGGACAGACACAGAACAACAGTGAAATATTGTCCTAAGAAAGTGTGTATCCCAGACTGTGTTTCTGGGCAGGAGATAGGATACCAGCTCTGAGTGTGCTTCATACACCTGCATCCTCCTTGTCTATCTTGTGTTTGGGGATCTGTATTAGCCTTAAAGGCTGGCTTTTGATATAATTGGGATATCTTTCTGGATTAACGCTTCATGCCCCCTCCCTTCCCAGTGGTGTATTGGTCTTTAGAGTGACTGTCATATTTCAAAGAAAACTATATGATACTACATTCTATTAAGTTCGTTTTTAAAGGATGCCACCCCCAATATTTATTCATGGGACAAATGTAGGAATTTATATCTGTGTGTGATTCTTTGCGTGATTATTACTTAAATAAATCTTTTTACATGAACAGGTGCTCCTTATAGGAGATAGGTGGTGGAAAGTTAGTCACCAAATAATTTAAATTGCTTTTAAAAATACACTTCTGCAGTAGTGTTTTAAAGCATGTCTACAGTTTAAAAGAACAGCCAAAAAAAAAAAAAAAAAGCGCCAAACCTTCACTTGAATCATAAAGACAGTATTTATGCCTAAACTGAGTAGCTGTGTAATCTATATTTGGTATCAAAGCTTTTCCTCTCCTCTTCTTCCTTGTCTGTGTTATAACCTCACTTGTTTATTCTGTACAATATTTAAACTGAGCAAGGAATAATAGTGAAGTGCCTACTGGACTTGTAGGTGCTATACGAGATTGGGGGGCACTCTGTGACTCAAGTCATATGTGTTTCTGAGTTTTACAGTGTGTTGTAAGTGCTACTTAGATAAGTTGTCTAGTATTCCACCACTGAGGAAGACTTCATGGCTGCAGATGTGTTGGAGAGTTACAGTATGTTTTTGATTGTGTCCATATATATGTTGGCATGTATACGCAGGTAGGTACAGATCATCAAGTTTTTGCCCACTCTTAACTGGTGAGTTTTGTCATATTTTGTTTTTTTGTCTAGAAAAACTTGTACCTGCTTTTCAAGATTCTTATAAGAATTATTTAAAGTCACCAGGTGTGTTTCAAATATCTAGCTTACTGAAATCTTGTCTGCTATTATACTCGTTTCTCTCTTGTATCAGAAGGTCATTATCTTGGACATCCTGAAATAAGTAAGGAAAATCACTTTTGATATTCAGAATATTTCCGTCGAGAAAGATTGTCCAGTGGCACCAGAAAATGGCAAAGTTAGGCGTGTGCCACGAGAAGTAACAGTGTGAGCATTGGCATGTACAGACTGTTCTTAGGAAGGTTCCATATCATTCTGTGAAACCAATCACATCCTGTGCAATGCAAAACAGAGAGTGGGTCGATTACTGAATACTTGCAAAAGTGCATAGTCAGCAAGGAGATTTTGTCCTGTACCTCAGATAATCAGTAAAAAGGATATAATATATATATTATATATATGATTTGCCAGCCACTTCCCACAAACAGCAGTTGGTTATTTTAGATGTTGCTGAATACTTTGCAGTCAAACACATCCAGCCTCCTGTATTGAAAATCTGGCATGTGGGAGTAAGGTGTGAGGACAAAATGTGTGCTGACTTAAGATCAGAAAAAAAACAGTGTTAACAGGTTCTGTAATATATTAATCTGACCCTGTTTCTCTTTTATACTAGATCTCTGAAACCACAGTGCAATCTTATTTGAGTTGAAGTTGATAATCAAAGTGGCTTGAAAAGCACTGGCTCAGAACCTAAAATAGATGAAAACTGAACATAGGTTGGGATGAATCATATTTTTGTCATCTTTCAAATATTACAATAATTCACCTAAATTTTGTTAGTTTATAGTTTCCCAGAATTTGCTGTTTATCATTTAACATTTTAAACAATGTTGGCACTCTTATGTATACATGTATTACTGAATGTCACTATTTCAATTTAATACTTATTTTAATTGCTGCATGATTGCAACTTGAGACACCTTAAAAGGATTTTCAGAGGGTGGATATTTGGCACTTCCTCAAAATGAGGCCGGCCTCTATAACATGTCTTATTTTGGGCATCCAAAATCCTTAGTTATATTTGAAAAATTGGCCAGTAATAATAAATGTAAATAAATTTGGCCAAATTGTATTAATGCTGAGAAATATCTGTCAGGGTTCAAAATAAGGGGTCATTTCCCAGATAACCACGATAAACCAAACACTATCCTACTCATTTGAAATTTCAAAAATTGGCTTATTTTTCACTGCTTAATACTATGTAACTGTTGAATCTAAAATTTAGCTCGAATGTTAATTTTAGAAATGGTTGTGGGGCTATTATTTCATTTACATTCATGGCTTTAAAAAATGACATTATTATTTGGTATTCCTCTGTTCACATACACTGTTGATCAGGGAAGTCTAGATAGCTATCAGTTCTACCTCTCAAATCTAGGAATGTTGTGCCTCCTCCAGTACGCCACTCATGTCACATAAACTCACCTCCATCATGTGCAAGTCTGCTATTTTCTTACTGTAGCTTGTGATGTGTACTGCTGTAACTGAAATCAGTAATACTGAATCTTGACACTAAAGCTATAGAAAATGTTACACACATGCTTTACTTGAATGGATATCAAATGAAGTGGTCAGATCAGTTATTCTGCATTCCAAGCTGCTGCTGATCTGTTGGTTAGTGATTTTGTCCGTCCCCCCCCCTTTCATTTTTGGTGTTTTATGTGTTTTTGAAGGCGAATGCCACTCAAGCATGGGCCCTTGATAGTTGAGAAGAGAACAGATTGGACAGCACACCAAGCTGTTCCTGGTGGATTTTCTGGTGGCTCAGGGCCACGTGCTCATGCTGCAATCCTGCAGCCTAACACAAACCCTGAATGACAGAAGAAAATGTTTCCAGTTTCATTGTGTTGGTAAACCGCGGAGATAATTGCATGGTAGAGAGGGTCAGTTTTTTTTACACAAATATGTAACTTGATAAGTGTTGGAAGCCAGTGCCTAATGCTACAGAGAAATTTTGACAAGAGTTTTACATTTGCTGTGCAAAGCAAGTGCATCTTTTGGATTCTTAGATAACACATGGCAAATACCGTGGTTGCCACTTTACAAATAAATAATATAACTATATTAAAACATACTGCTTATAATAACTTCCAACTTAGTAGTGAACCACTTTCTCTTTCTCTCTTCACCTCCTCCCTCTCAGGCCCAATGCTCCTCCTGTTAAAAAGAATCACCTATTTAAATGGTCAATTTATTGATTTACTAACAAAAATGAATGTGTGCCACTGGATTAAAATATCTTTTCTCAGCTGGAAATTTGCTAAAAGCTATAAAATCATGATACTGCAGAGACTTTGGGAAATGATAGGCTAACAGATTTTGGTTTAATCCTCTGAAAAGTAATATATCAGTCCTCTTGGGAGGAAAAGGAGGAGTAGGAGCTTACTTTATATGTAATGAACAATATTAATTTTTAAGACTATTTCCAGATAGTCTTAAAACACTTCTGTTTATTCAGTCACAGAATGTATAGAACATTGAGTTAATTGGAAAGAATGTAAATGTTACTCCTTAATTCAGTTAGTATTGATTGGTTATATTATACGATCCATTGAATTCAAACCATGTACGTTCCCTACAAATTTCTAATTACTTTAAAAAAATGCAAATTGATATTTTTCCAGTCACTTTTAAAATGTAGTGTTGGCTTTAGTTATGTTAAACTTGGCAATAGGATATTTCAACATCAGCCTGCCCTGCACTCCTTGTGCACCCAAAACTCAAGTTTTCTTTTGTGGAAGTTTTGGCTACACAAGAAATTCAGGATCAGGCCCTTAGATTTTCTCTCCTTTAGTTCATGTAAAATCTCATAAATCCCAGCCTTCTTACCTGAGGATATTTCTTGCCCAAAACATTGATTATTGTTTACAATATATTCCTTGGCTATTTTTCATTTTAAAAGTATGCAAAAAAATTTGGTTGTAGTCAAATTACTTAACATTTTAATAGCAATCAAATGTGACAAAAATATTACATGGAGTCAAAGATCAAAACTTTTTACACAGCTATAGAAAATACTTGCGTGTAAGAAAATATTTCTTCTCAGTGTGAGAACCTGTAGTTATTCATGCATAATTTATCTAAGTAAAATGCTACTGATTTAAAAATATTTTCTCATTTATTAATATATTTTAAGAAGTGAACATCAAGACTAGATTTAAATATTCTTTTCCTATTTTGAGTTCTGTGATATAAAAAATAATATAAAATATAGGAGAATGTTATAATGAAACATACATCAGCCAATATTTTAACACAAGTAATTAATTCAAAAGGAATGAGAATAGTCAGGATATTGTTCAGATTAATTGGTCCTATTTTAATGTGCTGTAGTTACTGCTGAAATATTAATGACTTTTAACTCTAATAAAAGGAAATAAGGTTTAACCTACTACTGAGTTTGAAATAATTAGGTTTCAAACACAGCTGGACAGTTCTAACGTGAGATTTTTATGATAAAACATAACTCAACATTTTGTTGTGCGCTGGTGTAATCTCATCAGTAAGGTGTAAAATTAGTTTTCTTGATCACTTGTGGGCATTCATGATCTCATGGCACATTTGGCAAGTGTGGGAGGGGCGGATGAGACCTTTTGCCATTGACTTCATTAAGGCCAGAATTTCACCCAGGGTGTCTTGCCCATCTTCCATATTGAGGCCCTGATGCTGCAAACACCTTTTGCATGCCCTTAACTTTACGTATGAGCACTCCTTTGAAGTCAATGTGACTATTCACATATGCAAAGTTAACCGTTTATGTAAGCGTTTACAGGATCCAGGACCATTTTCATACTTACATTTCTCCAGCACTTTCTGTTGCATATGGTATTGTGCTGTGCACTATTAAAGTGGTGTTACAGTCTATCCTATAGGTGACACTGTCATCACTTATGCTGCACATGTTTGAAAGTGGAAGGCAACTTGGGTGAAAGTGATCATGAAATGATAGAGTTCATGATTCTAAGGAATGGTAGGAGGAAGAAAAGCACAATAAAGACAATGGATTTGAAGAAGGCAGACTTTAGCAAATTCATGGAGTTGATAGGTAAAATTCCATGGGAAGCAAGTCTAAGGGGGAAAAACAATTGAAGACAGTTGGCAGTTTTTCAAAGAGACATTATTAAGGGCACAAGAGGAAACTATCCCACTGCATAGGAAAGATAAGAAGTATGGCAAGAGACCACCCTTGCTTAACCAGGAGATCTTCAATGATCTAAAACTCAAAAAAGAGTCCTACAAAAAGTGGAAATTTGATCAAATTGCAAAGGATGAATATAAACAAATAACACAAGTATTGTAGGGACAAAACTAGAAAACTCAAGGATCAAAATGAGATCAAACTAGCTAGGGACATAAAAAGAAACAAGAAAACATTCTACAAATGTTATTAGAAGCAAGAGGAAGACCAAGGACAGAGTAGGCCTGTTACTCAACGAGGAGGGAAATACAATAACAGAAAATGTGGAAATGGCAGAGGTTCTTAATGACTTCTTTGTTTTGGTTTTCACCAAGAAGTTTGGTGGCGATTGGATGTCTAACATAGTGAATGCCAGTGAAAATGAGGCAGGATCAGAGTCTAAAATAGGGAAAGAACACGTCAAAAATTACTTAGATAAGTTAGATGTCTTCAAATCTCCAGGGCCTGATGAAATGCAGCCTAGAATACTCTAGGAGCTGACTGAGGAGATATCTGAGCCATTAGCAATTATCTTTGAAAAGTCATGGAAGACGGGAGACATTCCAGAAGACTGGAAAAGGGCAAATATAGTGCCCATCTATAAAAAAGGGAAATAAGGACAACCCAGGGAATTACAGACCAGTCAGCTTAACTTCTGTACCTGGAAAGATAATGGAGCAAATAATTAAGCAATCAATTTGCAAACACCTAGAAGATAATAAGGTGATAAATAACAGTCAGCATGGATTTGTCAAGAACAAATCATGTTAAACCAACCTGATATCTTTTTTTGACAGGGTAAAAAAACCTTATGGATGGGGGGAAGTGGTAGATGTGGTATATCTTGACTTTAGTAAGTCTTTTGATACTGTCTTGCATGACCTTCTCATAAATAAACTAGGGAAATACATCCTAGATGGAGCTACTATAAGGTGGGTGCATAACTGGTTGGAAAATCGTTCCTAGAGAGTAGTTATCAGTGGTTCACAGTCATGCTGGAAGGGCATAACGAGTTGGGTCCCGCAAGGATCGGTTCTGAGTCCAGTTCTGTTCAATATCTTCATCAGTGAGTTAGATAATGGCATAGAGAGTACACTGTTTGTGGATGATACCAAGCTGGGAGGGGTTGCAAGTGATTTGGAGGATAGGAATAAAAATCAAAATGATCTGGACAAACTGGAGAAATGGTCTGAAGTAAATAGGAAATTCAATAAGGACAAATGCAAAGTACTCTACTTAGAAAGGAACAATCAGTTGCACACATACAAAATGGGAAATGACTGCCTAGGAAGGAGTACTGCGGAAAGGGATCTGGGGGTCATGGTGGATCACAAGCTAAATATGAGTCAACAGTGCAACGCTGTTGCAAAAAAAGCAAACGTCATTCTGGGATGTACTAGGAGGAGTATTGTAAACAAAACCAGAGAAGTAATTCTTCTGCTCTACTCCCCGCTGATTAGGCCTCAACTGGAGTATTGTGTCCAGTTCTGGGCGCTACATTTCAGGAAAGATGTGAACAAATTGGAAAAAGTCCAGAGAAGAACAACAAAAATGATTAAAGGTCTAGAAAACGTGACCTATGAGGGAAGATTGAAAAAACTGGGTTTGTTTAGTCTGGAGAAGAGAAGACTGAGAGGGGACAGACTTGATAACAGTTTTCAAGTACATAAAAGGTTGTTACAAAAGGAGGGAGAAAAATTGTTGTTCTTAACCTCTGAGGATAGAACAAGAAGCAATGGGCTTAAATTGCAGCAAGAGCAGTTTACGTTGGACATTAGGAAAAACTTCCTAACTGTCAGAGTGGTTAGACCCTGGAATAAATTGCCTATGGAGGCTGTGGAATCTCTGTCATTGGGGATTTTTATGAGCAGGTTGGACAAACTCCTGTCAAGGATGGTCTAGATAATAGTGCAGGGGATTGGACTAGATGACCGTTTGAGGTCCCTTCCAGTTCTGTGATTCTATGTTCTGTGAATACTTGGTGAATACTCTGAGCGCTTAGTGACTATTGCAGAACATATTCTGCAAATTTTCATTATCAATTGTAAACCAATGCATTCTGACTGTGTTTGCTCCTAATTTGTGTTTGCTTTCTGCGCATCTTCACTGGTAGGAATACTTGTGGAAACAACAAATTCTAAGTAAATACTTACCAATATTTAATACAATAAAATACATTTGCCAGGAGCACTCACACTGGAAACCTGATTTTCAGACTTTATTCTTGCAAAGACAAAGCTGAAGTGGCTTAGGTGACCATTGACACAGCCCAAATTTAAAACTTTGAATTCTTACAAAGACCTTCTTATGCAGACTGAGAATTATTTGCAGATCTTGCGCAGTGAATAATTTGGAATATCAAATGGATTAAAGAAACTTATGATCTGCTCATGGGCAATTTGCAAAGAGAAAAAGTGGCAGAATATTTTGAATAAAGCCCTCAGAGTTATTCACTCAGCTGTAATATAGTCCTCATTCTCTTGAGTTGCCAAACACAAGCTCCTAACATCCTTCCTTCTGATTTTTCAGTAACAATTTTCAGTTTTTTGTTTAATATTTTTAAACCTAAAATTCATTTTAAATTAAAAATAATAGAAAGCAAAATTAAACACACACACAAGTAACACATCAGTTATCACACAGTGATAGTGAAGTTTTACTTACATAGATATGGAAGTTTCATGTGAGAGTTGATATTTTATAAAGGTTCTTATACTGCCCTCATCACCTGAGGCCTTCTAGTCATGGACTCAGCAGTGTGCCTAACATCTATAACATGTATGGTTTGTTTTTGGTCTCATCCTTTCTCTAGAGGGAAAATTCTGTGGGCAGGGTAGTGTTTTGTTAGAGTAGGACTTTGTTTTTGTTTTTAATGGTTGTGGCAAAATGGCTGATGTTGGTATGGTGGGTCCCGCGCTTTTCTTGGTAGGGGGGCTAGGACGCCATTCCTTGCCCTGCTCTTGGGGCACCAAGGGCCCTGCTAGTGGCCTGGAAAGGGGGTAGAGGAGGGAAGTGGGGAAGGGGTCTGGGTTTGCTCCTCACTCTGAGGCCAAGTCCCTCTCAACCCCTGTGGGTTTCTTACCCTCTTCCTCCTTGGGTAGGGTTACCCTTGGTCCTTGACCCTGAGGGAGGGAGTCTCCCTACCCTGCTGGGTAAGGGTCTCCCTTCCTTTGTTTCTCTGGTCTTTCAATTCTCAGGAACACACCTCCAAACTCCATTCCTCTATTTCTTTGCACCACCCTGTCTGCCTGATGCAGGGTTTTTTTATTAGGTTCCTGACAGGGCCTTAGTTGACTACAGGTACTCTAATTAACCTGTAGTAACCTTCCCTAGTCTGCAGGAAACCACACCTTAATTAGCCTAGGGCTTATATATCTCCCACTGCTCTCTGGCCCTGCTATATCACAGGGTACTTAGGGTTGCTAATTTCTAATTGCAGAAAACCGAACATCGTTGCTTCGCCTCATGCCCCGCCTCTTCTCCTGAAGCCCCTCCCCTGCCCCGAGGCCCTACCACCCGCTCACTCCATACCCACTCCCTTGCTCACTGTGAAATCTACAAGAGAGAAAATCTACAAGATGAAACAAAAGCAGGAGGGTGTCCTGTTTATGAATAAGGACAAAGTATTGTTCTGGTATATCTTAGTGTGCAAGGAAACACCCGGGATTCTTCACTGAGGAAGCAAGCTGACTGTGTGCTTGATCATGATAAGAGGGTCCCAGCCAACCTGCCTGTGAAGCGTTGTAAGGATTTGGGGTGAGCAGTACACTATGAGACATGAGTATCTAATTAAGTCAGTCTAGGTCCTAGGATGCGTGTTATGATTTTATTTTATATGCAACCATCTTTCCAATACATCTACTTGCTGTTACTTGAATCTCTGTGTTCTGTTAAATAAACTCATACATACTTGATTTCACTATAAACATATCTAAATGCTGAGTGTTAAACTGAGTGGTGATCTGAGTGGAACTGGTAAGCTGGGGTGTTTCTGTACTGTTTCTTTGGAAGCAGCAAATCCATGAATACTGTGAGTGTCCAGGGGCTGGACATTCCAGGGAGATGCTCAGAGGGCTCAAGGTTGGGGTGTGTCAATCACTAACCTGTAAAGTAACAGCAGGGCCTGCGAGGTCTAGAGGGGAGTGCTTGTGTTGCCAATGGTGCTGACCCATGGCAGGCGCAAACATGCTATGGGCAGGTGGTAGTGAGGAGCCTCACAACCCTGGGTACTCTTGGAAAGCGTCATACAAGTTAACGCAGCTGGGGCATTGTTATTGCAGACAGATCAACACAAGTGAACCTCTGTATCCCCTCAAAGAAATTCTACTGAAATCCGTAAGGATGTGAACAGGTGTAGGAGTCCAGTTGCTCAAATGAAATTGCAAGATCTGGGTCTAATGTATTCATTCGCATACATTCAATGTTACTTATTAGCTATTGTCTTCTCTCTTTGTTTAAAAGAGAAAATTAAACCATAAAATATGGTATATCATGAGTCAAATTAGCAAAGCAGAAAAATCAGGTGTCAAGACTACAAATTCAGGATAAAAATCAATCCACACTTAAAACTGTTTTTAAAAAAAAAAATACAGTGGGATGAGTGAGAGTCCAGATTTGTAATGTTAACTCTGGGCAGCCTTTCTCCTCTTGGCCAAATCTTTAATATGTTTGTGACTAATGTAGTTTGATAGTTAAAATACATCTTTTTGTTTTAAATAGAACTATCACAACCAATCCCATTTTCCAATAATTCACATGCTGGGAAATTTACAGTGGCCCAAAATCTAGACACAAGAAAATGAAAATCAGCATTTGTTCTTTATTATGAAATTATATTTGAAAACAAGTTCCTACCCTTCCAATTTCCTTGAATAACAAAGGATATCAGCTATTGAAGTTATGTCAAACACACTGGAATATGATCATGGCCTATTTCTGGATGCTTCCATGCATCGCTGCAGTGAATACCCACCCCACATCACCCAATACTTACGACAGATTTCATGCTCCCGAAATATCATTTAAGGGAGCTGATGGGGGCCACAGGCCCTTCCCTCAAATTTCCACAATTACCTCCTTTTCCTCCTCCTCAAATAATAAAACAAAATGAAATCTACATCCTGGAGTGTATGTACAAATTCTGTAATCCTAACTGGAACCTGTTAAAAGTGAGAGAAGAAATAATTACACTATTAGCAAAAAGATTTTAATTGCAGAGAAATAAAAAAACTTGGATTGTAAAATCTTTGAAGAAGCAACTATAGGGATTGACACTGTGTGTGCTACCAAAACTTAACCCATCTGGTAAAGAAGCGAAGTGAACTGAAACCCCCTTCTCCAAACATAGGTGAGTTGTACATACACAACACACAATCTGCATCTTTCAGCCTGCCTCATGTCTAATGTTTCCCCTCTGGTTTTGCTGACAGCCAGCATCTCTGAAGCCAGCCAAACTAGTGCACTTCCCCATCTGCCCGCCTCCTTCTCTTCCGCCTCCTCCTCCTCCCCCCTTGATGGCTGCGTTGTTGTGTCATGCCTCCGAAAGGCAGGTTAATTGTTTGTTAGGAGGTTTGCAAAATGTCAAACACCTGATGGAGCCTCTTTCCCCTCCTCTGGCAGCTGCTGGGTCATCCCCACCCCAGCCTCAGGGGCATCTGCCGCGCAGGCTCGCTGCCTGCCCACTGATATCCACCCAGCTGCACTGGCTTCTTCAGCTGCAGGTTGGGCACTTGTGGTTGCATCTGGGTCGGATCCTCTCAGAGATGCTCAGAGGGGACCCCATGCTCCCCGGGAAGGCGGCTTCAGCAGCAGGGAGGCAGGGGTGGGGGTCGCTGCAGAGGTGCGGACAAGTCAGCCAGGGATTCTCTCAGCCAGGGCAAGAGCAACAACGTCCATGGCCGTCAAGGGGCGAGAGAGAGCCAGCTGCCTCAGCCCATTGTAGGCAGCTCAGCCTGCTGCAAAGAGCGCACAGCTCCTGGACTCCAGCAGCAGCATGGTCACCAGGCAGAGCCTGCCTGCCCCGCACTCACCCATTGGCCCTCGGCGCCAGTGCATCTTGCTCCCCTGGCTGTGGCCAGTTGGACTTTTAGCAGCCTGGTCAGCACAGCTGACCCGAGCTGCTAGGGTCCCTTTTTGACTGGCTGTTCCGGTCGAAAACCGGACACCTGGCAACCCTATGCTATATGTTTATATTAGAGAAGAAAAGGTCACAGAAGTGTGCTTTGCCCTTGGAGTGGAAGATGGTGTGGTTTGTGATAGTCCTTAACTCCTGTGGGACTTTGTTCCACAGTCTTGGACTAGTCCCTGAGAATGCTCTGCCTTCTGCACAGATGAAAGTTCCATTGTGGCTGGGGAGGGGAATTGTCAACTATGGTCTTCATGTGGAACCTTTTAGATATCCTGGGCCCAGACCACTGAGTGTCTTGAAGATGAGGATGAAATATGTGGCCAAAGAGGTGATGGCTGGATCAGCTTAAGGTCAGGCAGATTCAAAGCTGCGTCAGAATTTATAGCTTGGATTTGATAGTTTTAAAATATCTGGCATTGTTGTCCCTAGATTACTGTCCCAAATGGTAGAAATTTCATTAGACCAGCTATTTTTGTGAGATTTTCACCAAATTGGGCTGAACTCAAATGACAACAGCTGTTCTCATGAGAATTCTGCTGCATCCAAACTGAGAAGCGTCCTTCTTCCATTTTGAATCTGACTAAAAAGCAAAATTGTAGTAGTGGATTCTGGTTAGAGTATTAAACTCCATCTCTCCCAACCCTGCAAAAATATTCAGAGGGAGATATGTGCAAAATTTGAATCGATCTATAAGGCCCCATGGCAATGGGTGCTTTATTAAGGAGGTAATGGTCAAAACTGCCAGGGTTAAGGTTGAATTGAGTTTTTTACCTAAACCAGGGATTCATGCACTTTATGTAAGAAAAAAAAGCGTATATTTGCCTCAGAATTACAGCTCTTACTCTTTCAATATAGATTCTGTTATCTGAGAATTTACAAGTAAATCCATTAATTAGTTTGAGATCAAATTAATTAAAAATTGAGTCCTTTGAGAATTTAAGCAACTGGTGTCACATTCTTCATTTGTCTTTAATGATCTTATTTACAGAATAATACAGATGCTTTTAACTTTCTGTACAGCTAAAACACACTAAAATGTTGTTCATAGGCTACATTTGAATATATTTTTGATACTGTCTCCCACAGTATTCTTGCCACCAAGTTAAAGAAGTATGGGCTGGATGAATGGACTGTAAGGTGGATAGAAAGCTGGCTAGATCGTCGGGCTCAACGGGTAGTGATCAATGGCTCCATGTCTAGTTGGCAGCCGGTTTCAAGTGGAGTGCCCCAAGGGTCGGTCCTGGGGCCGGTTTTGTTTAATATCTTTATTAATGATCTGGAGGATGGTGTGGACTGCACTCTCAGCAAGTTTGCAGATGACACTAAACTAGGAGGCGTGGTAGATACACTAGAGGGTAGGGATCGGATACAGAGGGACCTAGACAAATTAGAGGATTGGGCAGAAAAAAACCTGATGAGGTTCAACAAGGACAAGTGCAGAGTCCTGCACTTAGGACGGAAGAATCCCATGCACTGCTACAGACTAGGGACCGAATGGCTAGGTAGCAGTTCTGCTGAAAAGGACCTAGGGGTCACAGTGGACGAGAAGCTGGATATGAGTCAACAGTGTGCTCTTGTTGCCAAGAAGGCTAATGGCATTTTGGGCTGTATAAGTAGGGGCATTGCCAGCAGATCGAGGAACGTGATCGTTCCCCTTTATTCGACATTGGTGAGGCCTCATCTGGAATACTGTGTCCAGTTTTGGTCCCCACACTACAAGAAGGATGTGGAAAAATTGGAAAGAGTCCAGCGGAGGGCAACAAAAATGATTAGGGGTCTGGAGCACATGACTTATGAGGAGAGGCTGAGAGAACTGGGATTGTTTAGTCTCCAGAAGAGAAGAATGAGGGGGGATTTGATAGCAGCCTTCAACTACCTGAAGGGGGGTTCCAAAGAGGATGGAGCTCGGCTGTTCTCAGTGGTGGCAGATGACAGAACAAGGAGCAATGGTCTCAAGTTGCAGTGGGGGAGGTCCAGGTTGGATATCAGGAAAAACTATTTCACTAGGAGGGTGGTGAAACACTGGAATGCGTTACCTAGGGAGGTGGTGGAGTCTCCTTCCTTGGAGGTTTTTAAGGCCCGGCTTGACAAAGCCCTGGCTGGGATGATTTAGCTGGGAATTGGTCCTGCTTTGAGCAGGGGGTTGGACTAGATGACCTCTTGAGGTCCCTTCCAACTCTGATATTCTATGATTCTATGATTCTATATTTCCACAGGATCAATGGTAATTTTTGCTGTTACTCTTCGTTACAAAAGTTACTCCTTCAAAATAGCTTGAGGAATAATGTTCCATGGACAATTCCACAAAAAAACTACCTTCTTTCAAAAGTCCTGCAGTCTGCTATTGCTTACAATGGGGCTGAGGAACAAGCTGCCCTTAACCAGAATGGCCACTACCTCCATTCATCTGCTCCTTAGTGTTCCTCTCCACCTCATGACAGCATAGGGGGCCATAATTTTTGCTGAGGGCAGGTTGGCTTAACTTGTTTTGGAAAAAAGGAGGCAGTGGCTATTTTAGATAAGGCCCTCTAATCTGAGGGCAACCTGTGCTCAGTCTCAGGGGAATGAGGGAAGTTGCAGGTAGGGGGAACTGGGTGTGTATATGCATAAGAACTGGAGGGTAGGAGTCTCTTTGGGTTTCTTCTTCAATGTTCATGTATGACTTTTTTTTTATTTGAAGGGGGTGGGGAAATGGAAATTCCTCAGAGGAAATTTTTTAAAATGCAGTTGAGTCTGAGTGAATATGTCAGTAATTTAGGATAAAACACAGAGTGGTTTAATTATGTCCCCAACCAGTATTATAAACACAGAAAGACTTAGCTGTACCTTGTAATGACTCCATGAGGGGAAAAATTAATTTGTCTTTAAAAATCATTTTTATTTTGTTTGGAATTACAAATACTTACGTGTTTAATATAGTTATTGCATGGTTGTGACTAATAAGTAAATTTGTTAGCATGGTTTGTTTTTGTGCGACTATTCATTTTAAATGTCTACAACATGCCTAGTATGACTCTGGTTCTATATAAATATTAACTAACAAAAGATGGGTCACATATGGGATGAACTACTAAAAGTTACACCATTTTTTTAAAACAAAAACTATAAGAACATATCTATTGGAACTCATAACCTCTACTGCCTTAACTCTACTATTGTCTCTTACCTTTTTGTATGTGTCACTCGCTTTTAGTTCTATGGGAGGAAATAATTTGCATTGTCAGTAACAATGTTTCTCTTTAATGAAAAGCTAACAAGTAAATAATAATTATTTATAGCACTGATATGGAACACTGATAAATAAGGGTGTGTAAATTTAATCTGTGGAAATACTATCTGCTGTTAAACTGTGAAAAGAAAATTCTATAAGCGCCTTCTAGAATTTCTTGAAAGCTACAATTTCTTAAAATGAAGCTCTTGGTGAAAATGTGTGCACAACAGCCTTCATTTTTTTAACATTCTTACCAAGAATATAATACGTTCTGTTGTTAATACAGTAAAAATTGTAGCAAAACCACATTACAACAGCAGATGTATTTTCATTTTGCTTGGATTATCCAATAAACCTTACTCTGAATAGAATGAATTGCACAGGAAACAATCAGGAAACCTTTCATGTTTACAGACACAAAAAATAGTGCCTCACCCTTCTTGCAGATCTGGGAAAAATTAATTCCAAATACTTGGTGTTTTGTGAATACTCTGTGATTACATATGCCTTGCCATAACTTGCAGTGAGATGAATTTACAAGCAGTTCTTCATTAAATCTATTTGTTGAGGAATAGTGAAGAGGTGTATATGCCCACATCTATTTATTTATGTATAGATAGATAAAATAAAAAGGTGACAGAGTTAAAGGGACATAATTCTCTTGAAATCTAGTCAGTTTCCAAAAATAGTAGCTTTACTATACCTTCCCTTGGTTCTTTTCCAGTTTTTAACCGACATCATTCTGCTACTATGACTCTAGTTAATAACAGCCTAGATCTTAACTTTTAATTTGTAGATTTCAAGCACTTTACAAAGGAAATATAATAATTCCCATTTACAGATGGGAAAACTGAGTCACATATTGCTGAGGTGACTTGCCCAAGGCAAACTAGCTGGGTAGTGGCAGAGCCGGGACTAGAATCCCAGATCTTCTGAGTCCACTCTGTGTACTCTATCCACTATGCTACTCTGCCTCCTTTAAACAAGGAGTTAAACCAAATTAAATTATTTTATTAACACATCTCCTTTTAATAACTTCTCTAATTCATGGAGATCATTACCACTAATGGCAGCTGTATCTCTAAAGTCCTTCCCATCAGGATACCTCTAGAGTTCTTTTAAGTGTTAGTTAAAACATTTTGGACAAGATTTTTTTTCTGTGCTAGAGCTCTGTGTTTGGAATGAGTGTCAGGAAGCTTGTTCTGGCTCCATGAATCGAAGGGCCAGCCTCAACCGCTATATAATTTAGAGCTGCTGTGGGCAGCTCTATGTTGCATCACTGACATATGGTCCCTAATTAACCATATGCTGATGGAGGTACAGACCTGGATCTGGTGCAAATACCAGCAAAGAATTCTCCTATGGCAGTGCATCTCTACTGGGCATTTGTGGCTACATTATAGGCCTTTATGCAGCTTGAGTGGAATAAAGGGGGCTGTAAGCACATCAGAGCATCTAACTCTTTAACAATAAAAGAAGCCATTTCTGTAACTTAGTACAGTAGGACTTTATTGACGTGACAAGCTGTACAAGTGTTGTCAGACTCCCTCCTATATCTCTTATAGGTAGGTACAATCCACCCAAAATAGACATACCTATCACTCACTCACTCATGCCCGTCACCCCAGTCGGGGTATGGGCCGCCAACCACAGATCTCCAGAGTCCTTTATCCTGGGCCATTTGCTCTAGCTGGTTCCAGGTATAGCCCATTTTTTTGCTATCAGCCTGAAGGTCGCGTCGCCAGGTGTTTCTTGGACGGCCTCTTTTCCGCTTGCCTTGGGGGTTCCACCGCAATGCCTGTCTAGTGATGTTGGTTGGCTGCTTGCGTAGTGTGTGTCCTATCCAACCCCACCTTCTCCTTCTAATTTCTTCCTCTGCTGGAAGTTGATGGGTCCTCTCCAAGAGGTAGATGTTGCTGATGGTGTCTGGCCAGCGGATCTGGAGAATCCTTCTAAGGCAACTATTTATGAAGGTCTGGATCCTCCTGGTGGTTGTTTTAATTATCCTCCAGGTTTCAGCTCCATACAATAAGACTGATTTCACGTTGGAATTGAACAGTCTAATCTTTGTTGCCAAAGACAGCTCTCTAGAGCTCCAGATGTTCTTGAGCTGTAAGAAAGCTGCTCTTGCCTTACCAATCCTTGCTTTGATGTCTGCGTCCGTGCCACCCTGTTGGTCGATGATACTGCCTAGGTAGGTGAAGGACTGCACTTCTTCCAGAGGGATTCCATTCAGTGTGACTGGGTCATTACTGATGGAGTTAATCTTGAGGATCTTGGTCTTGTCCTTGTGGATGTTGAGGCCAACCTGTGATGACATGGCTGCCACTACGTTGGTCTTCTCTTGCATCTGCTGTTTGCGATGCGAAAGGAGTGCAAGGTCATCGGCAAAATCCAGGTCATCAAGCTGGGTCCACAACGTCCACTGGATTCCGTTCCTACGCTCATAAGTGGATGTCTTCATAATCCAATCAATGACAAGGAGAAAGAGAAATGGTGACAACAAGCATCCTTGTCTGACTCCGGTTCGCACCTGGAAGCTGTTTGTAAGCTGCCCTCCATGGATCACTCTACAGTGTATGCCATCATATAAGTTCTTAATCAGGTTGACCACCTTTGCTGGGATGCCATAGTGCCGAAGGAGCTTCCAGAGAGTCTTTCGATCCACGCTATCGAATGCTTTTTCATAGTCAACAAAGTTGATGTACAATGAGGAGTTCCACTCCATAGACTGCTCGACTATGATGCGAAGCGTTGCTATCTGGTCCGTGCATGGTCTATTTTGCCGGAAACCTGCTTGCTCATCTCGTAGCTGTGGGTCAACGGCATCCTTCATTCTCTCTAAGAGAACTCGGTTGAAGACCTTCCCTGGCACCGACAGAAGTGTGATTCCTCTGTAGTTGGCACAATTGCTGAGGTCTCCTTTCTTGGGGATTTTAATAAGATATCCCTCTTTCCAGTCTGCTGGAATCACTTCTTCTTCCCATATCTTCTCAAAGAGGGGGTACAGCATTTCCACTGAAACATCCAGATCTACTTTCAGGGCCTCTGCTGGAATATCGTCAGGTCCAGCCGCCTTCCTATTCTTCATCATAGTGATGGCTTTTCTGATCTCATCTCTGGTTGGTCTATCACAATTGATTGGAAGGTCTTCGTTGGCTGGGTCAATGTCTGGTGGATTTAATGGTGCTGGTCTATTCAGGAGTTCCTCAAAGTGCTCCGCCCATCTATTCATCTGTTGTTCTATTTCTGTTATAGACTTTCCCTGCTTGTCTTTGACAGGACGCTCTGGTTTGCTGAACTTTCCAGACAGTCGCTTGGTGATGTCATACAGCTGTTTCATATTACCGTTGTATGCTGCCTGCTCCGCTTCTGCTGCCAGTCCATCCACATAATCTCTCTTATCCTTCCTAATATTCCTCTTCACTGCTCTATGGGCTTCAGCATACTCTTTTTGCGCTTTAGCCTTTGCTGCTCTAGTCCTGCTGTTATTAACTACTGCCTTCTTCTTCTTTCTATCTTCTATCTTAGTCAAGGTCTCTGCTGTGATCCACTCTTGCTGCTGATATTTCTTAATTCCAAGCACTTCCTGGCATACTGACCTAAGTGTCTCTCTCACTTTCTGCCATCTGTTGGATACACTCTCTTCCTCTTCCTCAGACCGATCCTGTAGTACTGAAAACTTATTCTTCAGCGTCAGTCCAAAATCTTCCTTGATCTTATGATCCTTCAAAAGGCTAACGTTGAACTTCACTCTTCTATCTGACGCGTCTATCCAGTTCTTCTTCAGCTTCAGCTTCAATCTGGCCACCACTAAGTGATGGTCAGACGCTACGTCTGCTCCTCTTCTAACTCTAACGTCCTGCAAAGATCTTCTGAACTTCTTGCTAATACAGACATGATCGATCTGGTTTTCTATCATGCCTGCTGGCGATACCCAGGTACTCTTGTGGATCCGCTTGTGAGGAAAGATGCTACCTCCTATGACCAAGTTGTTAAGTGCACACAGATCCACAAATCTCTCTCCATTCTCACTCATCTCTCCCAGAGCGTGGGTCCCCATGACTTGTTCATATCCTGTGTTGTCAGGTCCAATTTTGGCATTAAAATCTCCCATAAGGATGGTAATGTCTTTGTCTGGGAGAATCTCTAATATTTTCTGAAGTCTATTGTAAAAATAGTCTTTGTCCCCCTCTTCACTGTCATTGGTTGGAGCATAGCACTGTACAACATTCATCTTAATCCTCTTCATTTTAGTTCTGAAGGATGCTGTGATGATCCTGGAACCATGTGCCTCCCAACCAATCAGTGCCCTCTGTGCCTGCTTGGACAACATGAAGCCTACTCCCTGTGTGTGGGGTGCGTCACTCTCTTCATGTCCGGAATACAACAACAGCTCTCCTGTCAACAGTCGTCTTTGTCCAGCTTGCGTCCATCTTGTCTCGCTAATGCCTAGTAGGGTCAAGTTGTTGCTCCTCATCTCTGCTGCGACCTGTGCCATCTTTCTTGACTCGTACATGGTCCTCACGTTCCATGTACCAATGGTAATCCTCCTGGTTGCAAGAAGGGTAATCAGCTTAGTGGCTTCCTCACGACTTTCACCACCCAGCGTCATGCGTCTTCGAGTCGAAGACCCTTCTTTTTCCAGGCTAAAAGTCTCTGTTATCTCTATTGTTGGCGTTTCTATAGCAGGTTGATTTTTTACGGGGTGGAGTTGCTAGCCCCACGCCCAACCCTCCTCCTTTATCCTGACTTGGGACAGGCAGATGGCCCCAAAGGACCTCTCTGGTGGAGTTAGACATACCTATACCTCTTCCATACTTGATCAAAATCAGAACATTCTGTCAATCCAATTGGGAATTATTTTGTTTTGATTAGAAAGTCTGTTACCTGAATAACTTTGGAGTTGCTCGTGTCTTTGTCAAAGAGAACTCAATCAAAGCATGTAGGAAAATAAAACTCTTACACAACATGAGAGTCTGTTCCTGCTCCCATGATGTCAATAGGAATTTTACCACTTGCTTAAATGGGAGCAGGACTTGACCTGCAAACACAAAGAAAATGGTCTGAAATATTTTTCCTGTTCACCAGTGCTGTAGTGTTTGAAAATGTCTCCCTCCTCCTATGTTGCCTACAGCAAACAAAGAACTTACACTTTTCAAAAGTGGTGCTTTCTGGTGTGGGGTGCGGAAAATGGATACTCTAAGCTTCAGTACCTTTCCCCTTGCTTTTTTGCATTACTCTTAACTAGCAAAAAATGTTAAATTCTCTAAGACCGTTTTAAGTGAAAACATGCCTTTGTGAAGTGAAGTATTCAGACTAGGTTTCTAGGAATTAGATACAATTTTCAAGATACCTTATGTGATTAGTAGGTATATGATTCCTAAATAAAACTAGTATTGTATCATTGTTGGCTCTGCATTTGAAGAATTTTTTATGTTACGCAGTGATGCACGAGATGTGCTGATGAAAAGTAGAGCTCCTTCCTGCACTAAATGTTGTTTTTCTCTATTTTTGAAGAACTTTTATCTCCCCTACCCCACCATATTTTGCTATTTATTTTGTGGCCAATGTTTTTATTTGAATTACATTTTTCGTTGTTAAAAGCAACAGAGAGTCCTGTGGCACCTTTAAGACTAACAGATGTATTTTTCGTTGTTGAAGTGTTCAATTGTGCATTTTTTCCCAACAAGTCAAATTGAATGAACAATGGGAAAGAGTTAGTTCAAAGAACATTTGATAAGTTTTGTTAGGAAAAAAATTAATCTCATCTGTACAATTAAAGCATAGGAAGTTGCTGGGTTTTTGTTTTGATCTGAAGAACAGATTTTAATTATCTCTTTGACAACACTTTTTCTGTACAAACAAATTCGGAGTGTGGGTTTGTTTGAATTCAGACCTTTTTCATACATAACATTTTTGCCATTTCTGCATCAAAAATTTCTAAAGTACAATGTAATCAATTTAAAGGATTAGCGCTCATTTCCTAATTAGAAAATAAGTGTTCAGACTTCTCATCATTCCTAGAAATATATATGCCTAATGGCTTGTCTAAACACACAAGTTGCACTGGTTAAACTTAAATATTGTAGTTAAATTAGTGCAACATGTGTGTGGACTCTCTTGTATTGGTTTAAAACTGGTTATATAAATTTTACCTTGTGCCTGTAAATTTATCAATGCAAATTAAACAAATATAAGATGGGTTTAAACTGACAAAACAGTGTCCTCACACAAAGTTGCACAAGTTTAGCTAAATAGGTATAAAGTCACTCCTTTAGGTCTGGCCTACAATGAAAAGTTAGCTACGTTGGTCAGGGATGTGAAAAAACCTCACCCTGACCAACTTATCTATGATGACAGAACCTCTCAATAGAGAAACAGCTGTGTCAATGGAAGAGGGCTTCATTTGGGAAGATGGTGTTCATTTTACAATAGAAAAATCCCTTGTGGAGGTATAGACTGTGTCTACACTACTGGGCTATGATAGTGGAAAAAAAAAAAGATAAGTCTCCATCTTTGAAATGGCATAATAATATTTACCTTTCCCAGAGTGAACTGACATTTAGGCGATGATTCTATAGTATTATTAAGTATCACTATTAGACAGAGAAATAGAGAAGGGTTGTGGAGAGTCAGTGGAGGAAGGAAAGGAAAAATAAAAATAGCATCAGGTATCAGAGAAAATGGGAGGAGGCAAGAGAAGTAAGAACAATGAGAAGGATGCAATTTAACATGGAGGAGATTGAGGACAACAAAGAATGGGTTGAATGTGAAAAGAGGAATAAGTAGAAAAGAGGTGTTTTTTCTCTTTGTAAAAAGGAGATAAGAAGAAGATGAGAAAACAGAATGTTGTGGAAGTGAATAGAATGGGTTCAACCTGGAAGGAGAGAAAATGGAGATAAAGAAATGAAATGGAATAAGGGACTAAAGATGAAAAGATGTTTGTTCAGCCAGGTATACACTAGAAAAGGTTTGTCATTATAGCTATATCAGCATACCCTCCTAGTGTAGACACAGCTTTTATGGACAAAAAAATTGCTTGTGCCAGTATAGCTTGTACTGATTCTCCAAACAAAATAAGCTATGAAAACAAAAGCTTGTCTATGCTGACAGAACTGTGCCTATACTAGGGCTTTTGCTGGTATAAAAATGTCACCAAATCATACCCCCCCCATTTGACATTATTATATTGGCAAAAGTTTCTAGTGTACACCAGGTCTTAATTAATTTAATTTAATATACTTATGCACTTTCCTTTTAAATTACATTTCTCTGGCAGTTAAACTTTGGTTGTGATGCTGCAAAAGGAGGCCCATGCTGATCCCTTTGTAGGACTGGAAGTCCTGTCTGATTTGGCAACCTTTCCCCATTCTCCTAAACCATGACTAAGAGCAGCCAATCAGCATGTGTCCTGGCTGCCCAGCCCTTTGTTTATACAGCTGGAGATGGGGCAGAAGCTCTACCTTCTACACATAATGAAGGACCAGGTATTAGCATGTGGGGAAGCTCTGATTTGTTGCCCTTCCCTATGACACAGGGGAAAAGCAGTCAGTCAAAGGGATTTTCCCCTAAACAACGATGTTCTGTGCCTATCCTTCAGAAAGGATCTGAAAACTCAGTCTGTGGACTAAAAATTATATTTGCCAGGTCTGGGTGCGTAAGGAACAGTGGTGTGTGTGTGTCCATAATAAATAGCTAGTTGTGTTCAGAAGGAACTGGGTTAGGTGTGGAGTAAGTTATCTGGGGAATGTTTGTTTGTGTGTAGTGAGGATGATGGTGGAGTGAAAGTGGGTATGGCTGAATGCATGAAGTAGGTCTGAATATGACAAATATGCAACATGCATATGTGAAATAATGTACACTGATGCAAATTAAAGTTGATTTACACCTGTGCATGAACAAGTTGTTTAATTACAAAATAGAGTACTACATTTAGGAAGGAAAAATCAAATGCACAAATATAAAATGAGGAATAAATAGTTAGGCAATAGTATTGCAGAAAGAGATCTGGAGGTAATAGTGGCTCACAAATTGAGTATGAGTCAACAATGTGGTGCAGTTGTGAAAACGGCTAATATCACTCTGGGGTCTATTAACAGGAGTGTGACATATAAGATATAGGAGATAATTGCCTTGCTCTACTCAGCATTAATGAGGCCTCAGCTGGAGTACTGTGTCCAGTTCTGGGCACTACATTTTACGAAAGATGTGGACAAATTGGAAAGAGTTCAGAGGAGAGCTACAAAAATGATATAAGGTTTGGAAATCCTGACCTACAAGGAAAGGTTTAAAAAAAATCTGGGCACGTTTAGTCTTGTGAAAAGAAGACTGAGGGGGGAATCTGATAACAATCTTCAAATATGTTAAAAGCCAGTCTAGAAAGGACAGTGACCAATTGTTCTCTCCGTGCATTGAAGGTAGGACAAGAAGAAATGGGTTTAATCTGCAGCAGCAAGGGTGATTTAGTTAGCTATTAGGAAAAACTTTCTAACTATAAGGATAGTTAAGTAAACACATTCCCAAGGGAAACTGGAGTCCCCATCATCAGAGGTTTTTAAGAACAAGTTAGACAAACACCTACCAGGGATGGTCTAGGAATATTTGGTGCTGCCTTAGCGCAGAAGGCAGGACTAGATGAGCTCTCGAGGTCCCTTCCAGCCCTGTATTTATTTGATTCTATGATAGTGTTGTTCCATTTTTGTAACGTAAGTAATATGTTTCAGTGAAGTTTTTTATTTGCATTTTTCCTCATGCTGACAGTACTAGTTACTGGAGAGTTATAGTATTAAATACATAATTTTAATAATTCAGTGAGAAAGAAATTGAGTAAAGATATGGTGAAAACCATTAATAGTAATTGCTTAAATATATATTTTAAAAAGATGTCAGCACTGATACAGTTTATATTCTGTATGTCATACATTTTTTAAAATACATATGCTTGAGTGATTGGATATCAATAGTAATAAATCATGATTCAGTAAATCTGTTTTTTCTTAAAGTTTCACAAATCCATATCCTGCTGTTTGTAGCTGAGGTCCTGCATATTCCCCTCTTCTGGAGTCAGGTTGAATGCATATGCTCTCAAGGATTTAATATATAGCTTGTATTTAGATCATTTAAATGCTGAATTAGGGCATGATAATGGAAAAATAGATTCCATAATAACAGTGCAGCTGTCATACTTGGAGATGTAGCTTCAGATAGTTGAATTAGTGTATGTTTATTAAAATGAAGAAACAGTGAGGGAGATGCATGTGTTCTAGATAAACATAATGCTTGATATTTGACAGTTTGCAAATATTTCTAACTGAAGTTTAAATGTAGATTTCAGCTAGTTCCCACAGGGCAATATAGATGTAATCTGGGATAATTGAACTGAGCTGTTCTTTGTGCTGTGCAAACATAACAGATTTTTTTTCTTGAATATGTATATTCTATAACATCAAATATTGTAACAGTAAAAATAACATTATCTTTGTCTGTTTTAATATATGAGCAATGCCTACAATTCTATCCATGAGAATGGTAAGGTGAGTATGTTACTATGTAGTCATCAGCTGTCCCTTAAAACATTGTGGGGAACATTTTAGTTATAATGAGAATGAAGTTTAGAACGTTGTCTTCTTGTATGAGAGTCCTGCAGAGTTAAGACCTTTTGGATCATTGTTTTCTTACAACAGCTGGTCTTGCAGATGCTGAGGTGTTAGGTTTCCCCGCCTCCCACCTTTAAAATTTAAAATGCCTTAGTCGGACTTGCTTTCAGACAAAAAATGCTCTCTCAGCCTAATCATTTCAGGATCAGAATACTGACAAACAATAGATCAAATGAAGTCGTGTTACTGAGATTTTTGTACTATAAATAGAACAAGTCAGAAATATTTTGCAATCATTTTGACTATATCTGAAATATAAAATGGCCAGGAAACAAAATTCTGTGATGTAAGCAAATTCAGGGGCACCACAAACTGTTTGATATGGGAGCCTGTAATGGTCCCTTGCTCTCCCGTGGGGGAGGGAGGCCACTCAGTCCGGTTCTGTCTGGTCAGGACCAGAGTCCACAGGACAGTCAAGAGCCCACAATGGGGCTGGGCGATCAACAGTCAACCTGGATTTTGGCGGCTCAAGCTGCCAGCCCTTAAACAGAGTCTATAACGGAGCTGGGGGCCTGGGCTTGAGGAGGTTCAGGCAGCCAGCAACAAAACAGTCTCAGGATTGGCTTTAGCCTGGGCAGAGCTCAAGCAGCCAGCAACAAACAGTCCACAGGTGGGCTGGGGCCTGGGCTTGAGGAGGCTCAGGCAGCCAGCAAGCAAACTGTCTCAAGGCTGGCTTTAGCCTGGGTGGGGCTCAGGCAGCCAGCAAAGCAACAGTCTATAAGAGAGCTGATAAGGGAAGCTCCTTCTTCAGAGCTGGAGCTTCCCTGCACAGTATAGGGAATCGGCCACCCCGGGCCCACCCTACTCCACCACGTCCCAGCCCAGGACCCTGGCCGGGGCAGGATTGGCTGCCCCTGCATCGGCGGGGATCCAGCCACAACATGCCGACTGAGCCACACCTGGCTCTGCAGCCGGCTGCTCCATTGCTGCCCTGGGCCACTTCCTGGGGTATGGTACCTGTAGCCTCCAGGCCTCTTCTGACTCCTCGGGGTACACAGCAGTAGGCACTCCGGGCCAGTCCTCCTTGGCATCTAGGGATCAGGAACAGCCAGGCATAGGATCCCCTCTGGGATGCTGCAGAACAGGTGGACCATCCTTCTCCTCCACAGGCTCTGCCCCCACTGTGCTGCAGGGCCTGCCTTTTATACTTCCGGCCATGCCCCGGTACTTCCAGTGAGGGTGGTGGGGCAATCTAGGCTCCACCCTCCAAGGGGAATGTAATGGTCCTGCTCAGAGGGAGGCCACTCGGCCTCACTACAGAGCCATCATTCGTTTTTCCATTTTTCCCAGCAATGAGATAATGAAAAATCCATCTGTGTTAACTTTAGAACACCAGAGTCCCATAGAGCTGAAGGACAGGCATGGGAGCTCCAATATTGAATAATGCTAGTATGATGCTGAATGTCTTGTTTGTCTTTGTAGTGACAAAGATAAAAGTTGCAGATAATTGTATATGGAAAATCCCATTCAATTGCTAGAACTATGGAGGTTAGAAGATCTCTCTCTGGGTCTCTGGTCCAGAAACCAACCAACATAAACTGATCACCTTTCTCTGAATTACTACAGCTGGTGTGCAGTTAGATACTTACAGATGAATATGCACTTAAGTAGAATCTAATATTTTTGACAGTATCATCTTGTACATTTTCAGGTTATTAGTCTCTTCTGGGGCCTACATTACTTCTTACTAACTGTGCAGTACTGTTTGTGAAGGGAGAGCACAGCTTCCTGACTGCCCTTGACATTGTATTTGGGATGTTATTAATTCCTAAATACTTTCCCTAAGGTTGGAGTTCCTTTTGTCTCAGAGGTTCCTGCAAGGATTATCCTCCAGCTAACTGCATTTGAGCCCATTTAAGTTGTTCAAAGAAAAAAGATGTTATTGGGAAATATTTTGAGGCTAGATAGAAAAAGAAAAACACAAAATGATCTGCCATCAAAATGAACAAGTCTAGCTTAAGACTTTGGAAATGTTCCTAGCTAGGCTCTAAGATTATTCACAAAGAATTGATACTTCAGAATTGTACATAGTAGAAAAGTCCTTTGTGTCCCACACCTGCTAAGCTGACTTTCTTTCTGCATGATTGTTGTTGTCACTTTGTCTGCTACTACAGTGATAGATACTAATATAAAAACCTAGATAGTTCTCAAGTATGTCTGCCTGTGGATCTGATGTTTGCCCAACCCATTGCCTCATTGTGATGACTCAGATTATTTCCTCCCATGTATATACAATTCATATCCTTCTGTTACACAGCCAACTTGAATAGAGCAGTGTTCATTTCTCTGTATAACAAATTAAAAAATTGTAACGTTTGCAAAGTCAAGCACTTCAAAATGAGGAGGCTGCTGCTTCCTTCTTTTTCAGGCTGTCTGGATGCCAGCAGGGGAGCACTGAGAGTGCAGGAGAGACTGTTTTGTTGCTCTCAGTTCAGGTGCCCAGGACCACAGTGGCCCTTGGCAGCTGGGAGTAGCAATTGCAGGAAAAGTTCCGCTTAACCCCAGGCTGTTGCATGGTCCAGTATGAATAGCACAGAGTTAGGTGGAAGTAGAGCATGCTCAGTGGAGATGGAATATTTCACTGCCAGTTTCTCATAAACCTCTATTGAGTCCATGCCAATGGCAATTTTCATTATAATTCAACCAGATTTGGATGGATTTTCACAAGGACAGGAAAAGGTACCTTTCTGACCCCAGTGTGACCCTTCTGCCAAACTTTAAGTTACTGCTCCAAAGCTCAGAGACACGGGCCTTCTCAACTGTAAGAATTTTTTAACACTGGCAAAATTCAGCCTGCTGGACACGTGGCATGAATGGTTATTCATGCTTCGAAGGAAACAAGATTAAGGCACACAAGACAATATAAAAGATGATCTAGACTAAATTATGGAACACTTAAATATTGCAAAAACCAGCAGAAAAAAATAAAATTCTCCACTTTTTTACCACGTGTAGCAGGTGTAAATTACATGAATGGTGGCACTTCAGCCTGAATGGTTAAAATTTGTGAAAGTTATAAGCCTTGCACAATGAGATCCTGGTCCATGCTATGGCTCTTAGGTGATAATAATAATGATGATGATAATAATGAATAAGCAACTGAAAACAGGTTGTCATAATAAGAAGCATTAGACAACCTTAATTCTTGGTAGCATTGCCTGCTCCACGTATAATGACTTATTTCTTTCCTTATATTGACTTCTGTTAAATTCTCATCTCACTTCCTGTTTGAATGTTTATATTAAACTGATACACCTTTGAGGTTCCTCATTTCCAGTGGATGCTTTGATCTAAGGTGTGCAACCAATATGTTGTTTTAGGTGTTTTGCATAAAATCTCATTAATTCCTTCCATGGTCTGTTTTTAGAGAAAGATATATTATAAATAAAAGGATAGCTATTTTGCCGGCAGCCTAATTCAGCTTATGGAAATTCAGCTTTTATGAAGCATAATTATAGAATATTTTAAGAAAACGACAGAATGTGCAGTCCATATTGGATAGGCTGGATAATGAGTACTGAGTGTTGTATTCGGGAGGAAGGCATAATGGCTCCTTCTTTGTTATGTAACTAATAATGCATAAGTATAGTAACATTGTTTACACTAGGTGTTGATCTTGTACTGACCTCATAGATATATTGTACTTATTACACTGTACTTATTACACGTTACTTTTTCTAACACTTAAACAATCCTCTTCATACCATCCAAGTCACATTGTACCAAAAAGGTCTGAGTTGTGACTGAATATGTTTGTAGTATAGCATTCAGAACACCCCAAGAGCTGAAGAAAATAGTTAAGAAATACCACATTATTCAACCACATTTTTATCATAGCTCAGATTTAGCCAGATGTAGTTCAAGCTAAGATTGGCATTGAATTTACAACTAACTGATGAAAATAAAGAGAGATACAGAAGTGAAATATGCATCCGAAGAAGTGGGCTGTAGTCCACGAAAGCTTATGCTCTAATAAATTTGTTAGTCTCTAAGGTGCCACAAGTACTCCTGTTCTTCTTTTTGCAGATACAGACTAACACGGCTGCTACTCTGAAAGAAGTGAAATAATTCATTAAGCAGTATTTCAATCTAAAAGGGTATACACTACTTCCCTATTTTGTTTAACATTGTGCTTTGTTTACAGTACTAAAAATCTAGGTAGATGAAAATGCTTGGGCCAACTTAGTCTTTCAGCATTGTGTCATGTAATTAAATTATAATTTATGCATAATATAGATGGGCATGGTGCTTTTCAGGCCAAATAAAAATTGGCAAGTCCCGGCCCTGAGGAGCTTGCAAAAAAATTAGATCTAACACAGCAAGCAATGGTAACTGAAGAGGTGAATGTGGGGAAAACAGTGAAGGATGATGGATTGTCTGTTCTTATGTATATTAAGTTTCTTTATTTTTGTGTTTTTAAATTGCAAATGTATTAGAATGTCTGGATAGCATCCAGGGTGAGGGCGAGTGTGGAGCCTAATGTTGACTACAGTGAATTTTAAATTAGGTTATTTTAAATAATGTAGGAAGTTAATATCAGTGCCTTTATATTTCCTATAGCATATTTAAATTTATTGCAACTCAAATTAGTCACTATCCAGTATTTTTCTACATAGTATAGGAGATTTTTTTTATTCTTCCCGTCTCTTCCCCCTGCTTCCCAGTTACAGTTTGGAGAGGCCTCAGGTTGGAAGATCAGGAATGTTGTGCATTAGAAGTTGGGAATTGGTTGCAAAGCTGCCTTTTATATAGTGCTTAGCCTTATCGGAGTTGTCAGACCCTGCTTCCAAGGAAACAAGATTAAGGCACACAAGACAATGTAAAAGATGATCTAGACTAAATTATGAACGCTTAAAATATTGCAAAAACCAGCAGAAAAAAATAAAATTCTCCACTTTTTTACCACGTGTAGCATGTGTAAATTACACTGATATATGAAAGACACACAGAGCCGTTTGTGGCTAGCCATAGGAATAGTCATATCAAAGGAAACATAGGAATTACCATACAGGAACTAACTAGCGTTTCCTCTAGCCCACTATTCTGTCAGCAACAGTGGCCAGTATCACGTGCTTCAGAGAAGGTGTAAGAAACCCTGAAATAGGCATTTATGGGATCCCTGGCCTGAGACAGAGTTTACTCCTACCCCCAAAAGTTAGAAGTTGGCTTGTGCCCTGAAGCATAAGGGCTTATATCAATTCCAATATACTTCTTTAATATTTAGTATTATAACTTTGGATATTCTTGTGATCCACATGAATGTCTTATGCTTTTTTGAATCCTGCCAAGCTCTTAGCCTGTAACATTTTGTGGCAATAAGTTCCACTGGCTATTAACTTGTTCTCCACATTTATTTCCTTGTATCGGTTTTCAATTTGCTGCCCTTTGATTTCCTGAATGCCCTCTTGTCCTTACATTATGAGAGAGCGTAAATAGGATCACCCAAATTATCTTTTATAAAAAAATATTGTTTTGCAGATTTCTGTTATGTTGCCTCTTACTCATCTCTTCTCTAAACTAACCAGTTCATTTTTTTCACTCTCTATTTGGAAGATATTTATGCTTCTAATTGCTTACATTGTCTATCCCTGAACATTTACGTTTCTGTTCTATCCTTTTTGAGACTGGGTGATGAGAACTGAACACTGTATTGTAGGTGTGGGTGAACCATTGACTTATAAAATGGCATTATCACATTTTAGGTATGAATTCCATTAAATTATTTTTAACTCTAATATTTTCTTTGCCCTTTGGCTGCTGCTGCAAATTGATGGAGGTTTTCACTGACCTGGCCAAATTGACTCCCAGATCTTTTTTCTGACAGTTTTAATTTAGAGCCTAGTAATGTGTGTGAGTAATTCAAATGAGTAATTCCAATATTTATTACCTCGCACTTGTCAAAAGCGACCTTCATCTTCCATTGTGTTGCCCATTCACCTACCTTTAGGTCCTTCAGAAGTTCTTTCTAATCTTAATTAGCCTAATTAATTAAATTTTATTGCCCCACTATTCACCCCCTTTTCTAGATATTTAATAGCATCAGTCTCAGAACAACCTTGGGACATCCTACTGGTCACCTTTTGCCAGGTTGAAAATTGACCTATTTATTCCTTCTCCCTAAAGTCTTTTAGCCAGTTTCTAATTCATGATAGTACTTTATCTCATTTAGTACTCGCCTTCAGGACTACTTAGTTTCCTTCATTGTATCCAAATGTTAAATGTTATAGGACCATTATTTGTTGACTAATTCCAGCTCTTCCTTTTCTGACACCACAATTTCTGACAGTATCTCAGGTTTACAACTTAAAAAGAGTAGGTCTGGGATGGTATCTCCGCAGCATCCTTTGTAGTAAAATGGCTTCACTGCAATGTTCTTATTCTCTTTAATTTCTCTCTTGACTCCCTGTTAGTCCAGCAGATCTACCAACGCTCTCACAATTTTCCTGCTTTTGATGCATACATATTTTTTCTATTTGTTTTTAGATCTTTGGCTATTTATTCTTCTAATTTCTGTTTTACCTGCAATGGTTTCTGCTCCTTTGTATTGGTGTCATTTGATATAGGGTACCTATTTGGCTTGAATAACCCCAAGAGCCTTGCCATTAGACATACTTTACTTCCTTGATTCCTTTCTCATTTTGTGACTCTGTTGTGGTGTGGTTCTAAACATAAGGATTTGAATGTTCTTACTTTATCTTTGAGGAATGCTTTTAATTAGCTTCCTCATTTTTAAAGTACCTTATTGAAAGTTTAGTGTCTCAGTGCTAGTTTCAGAGTAACAGCCGTGTTAGTCTGTATCCGCAAAAAGAAGAACAGGAGTACTTGTGGCACCTTAGAGACTAACAAATTTATTAGAGCATAAGCTTTCGTGGACTACAGCCCACTTCTTCGGATGCATCCGAAGAAGTGGGCTGTAGTCCACGAAAGCTTATGCTCTAATAAATTTGTTAGTCTCTAAGGTGCCACAAGTACTCCTGTTCTTCTTTCAGTGCTAGTTATCATTCTTTTGAGGATGTTGAACTGTATTGTAGTCACTGTTGTTTAGCGGCTCTACCTTAGTTACTGCTTGAACCAACTCTTGAGCATCACATAGGGCTAAACTGAAAATAAAATAATCTCTTATGTATTTTAGGACAGACTGTTCCCAAAAGCAATCTGTTAAGGTGTCAGATTGAGACAAGTTTTAGAGAAGCAATGTGAAATGTGACCATTTTATATGCATGTAGTTGAACTCACCCATTATTATTGTTTCATTACATTTAGTTGACTCTGATCTCCCTCAATACTGTGTGTGCAGTATCCCTCCCCTGATAAGGAGGCGGGTATTTTAAGGCCACCAGACAGGTTAATGCAAAATCAGGAAATGAGAAATAAAAACGTTCTGTAGTGGAAGCAAGTTTAATTCTCATTTCTAAAGACCTTAATAGAGTTTCTTACGAACAATGTAGGCAAAGGCATGAAAACATGCCCCAATAAGGAATCTGAGATCTCAGCATCAGAATGTAATGTAAAATTGAAATGTATTGACCCACCTTCTAGCCCTTCCTCCCTGCACTAGTCTCTGGTACATCTGTTGTGCTCCTCTTCGCTGTGTCTCTGGCCCTTTCCTCAGTCTTCTTCCCCTAATATCTCTGCATACTTACCACATCTGCTAATGGTGGTAAAAGAGGCTATCTGTATCCCTGGATAGGCAGGTGTCTGTCTGTATGAGTAACTTCCATGTCCGCTGTTAGGGGCTGACAAGTGAACTGGGATGGAGGGGGCATCAGGCATACAGATGGATGGGTAACTTCAAAGGGGCTCAACCACAGTTATCTTCTCCTTGGTAGCTGTGGTATCTTCCTAGAGATGGGGAAGAGAATGATTGTTTTTGTGTCTGTTCCTCTACGTGTCCTCTGCTCTCCAGATTCCTTCATACCATTTCCCATGATGCTGGGTGCAATGATGCTTCAAAGTGGTTTATTTGGGAATCAGCTCAGTGGCACTTCATACATCTCAGACTTCTTTATAAGTGACTGTGCAAATCTGCTTCTGCTGGATACTGAAGACAAGGAATGAGTTTTCACTTACAAACCTTTAGATAATGGCTGCTGACTAGGGATTTCTTCTTAGAGTAGTGTCCCTATGGGTGCGCCACTGTAAATGTGTCTGCATCCCTGTGCTGCTGATCGGAGAACTTCAGTAGCAGTGTCCGTTGGGCCCACACATGCACTGTGTCTCGTCCTGCTGCGCCAGGAGGCTAGCCAGTGCACGCAGGCCAACCCTCCTCAGTTCCTTCTCAACCATCCCTGGCTAGAGATGGAACCATTTGCTGTCCATTAAGACTATCATCTTAATCTACACCCCTATACTTAATCTCCTAGTTATAGTTCCAGTTGTAGTTTTTCTCCTTTTTATTTTTATCCTTAAAAATAAAAAAAAAAGATTTTATATTTTCTTCTTGCCTTTTCTTCCCAGTCGGGGACCCTTTCCCCCAATGGGGTATGCCTAGTTCGCTGGGCTTCAAGAAGTGCCCCACTCACCCAACGAGGTGATCCCGATTGCAGATAAGCACTCTCAGTGCATTCACTGCCTTGGGGAAGGCAACATACAACAGAAGTGTGATCTTTGCTAACAACTCCAGCCAAGATCCTGCAAAGACAGAGAGCTCCGCCAGAAGATTATCTTCATGAAGACAGCTCTCCAACCCCATTTTCCTGGTAGACATGAGTCTTTCCCACACCCTTCTACATCTAAGGGCACCAGGTCGAAGAAGGAGGCAGTGGACCCCTCTCACAAATCATCTAAGAAAAGAGCAGGAAGCCCCCTAGCGAGGCCAAGATAGCTGCAAGTGATCATCATCTCACTCGGTACCTTCAGCACTGCTTGCAACAAGGCCATCTCAATCTGGCACACATGGCTTATGGAAACTGACAGCAACTGGTACCATTGACAGGCCCCCAGACCCGGTGGGCATGAGCACTGAATCATCGGCACCAAAGGACAGGAGCAAGCACTCCTCTAAAAAGGCACTCCTGGTATATGAGCCCACGTTGATACTGTCAGCTATGCAGGGCCGGCTCCAGGCACCAGCCTGGCAAGCAGGTGCTTGGGACGGCCGCTCCGGAGAGGGGCAGCATGTCCAGGTATTCGGCGGCAATTTGGTGGACGGTCCCTCATTCCCACTGGGAGCAAAGGACCTCCCGCCAAATTGCTGACGCAGATCGCGATTTTTTTTTTTGGCTGCTTGGGGCAGCCAAAATCCTGGAGCCGGCCCTGCAGCTATGGCTTGCCTGGCACCAGAGCAACTGGTGTGGAGAAGATCCTCAGCACCGCCACCGATGCCAGCCTGATCGGTACTGGCAGAACTCCACCATTCAAGAGACCTCCACATGCACAGTACCTGAGACCTGTGCACCGAGCCTCTACCAGGCACGCAAAGTATCCTCGCTGCCATGCCATGCCCTTCCACTCTCTAGTGAGGGTTCAGACAGTGAGCCTGAGGAGATAGTGTTTCAGTTCTCCTCCCAACCTCCATATGGTACTCACTATCAACAGAGTCCAAGGATATACCTGCAGATGGCCCTACCACCACCATTCTGGTATGGCCACCCATGGGCTCCACCAGTGGGCTCTCAGCCACCACCGCCCCAATGGTCATATTGGAACCCTTGGGCGGTACACTGCCAGCATGCCTGTCAAGCTCTGAGCCTTGCCTGAGCACCCTGCCTCGGCACATTCTCTCGGCCGCACCATGCAAGGCTTCGGAACTGCCACAAGACTTAGAGGAACAGGAAGCAAGTACTGGGGAGGAAGTGACTGCAAGGACCATATCCTCTTCCTCCTCCAGATGAAGCCGTCATGACTTCTCCACTATCTTTGGCAGTTGACTTTCATCTCTTCCATAAGATGGCAAAAATGGTGGCAGACACTCTCCAGATTCCACTGAAGGAAGTCCGGGATACCCAGCATCAACTCTTTGATATCCTCCATTCTTCAGCCTCCTCAAAGATTGCCTCTCCAAATAATGAAGCCATTTTAGACCCAGCGAAGACTGTGTGGCAGACTACGGCAGCAGAGGTCCCAACCTGCAAGTAAGTGGACAAAAAATACTATGTCCCCGCCAAGGAATCTGAATTCCTATTCTCCCACCCACCACCCTGCTCCATCGTGGTGGATGCTGTCAACTCCCATGGCCGACAACACTAGTCAAGGGCTTCTCCCTGTGACAGGGATTGGTTCTTGATCTGTTCGGTAGAAAAGCAGACTCCTCAGACACTCTACAATTTCGTATTGCCAACTACCAGGCCCTCACAGCTAAATACTGTATGATTTTATTGAAAAGATGCCAGAAGAACATTGTGACTCATTCAAGACCATTATCCAGGTGGGCCAATTAGTGGCAAAGACATTGCTGCAATCTGCCCTTGACACAGCTGATATGGCAGCTAGGTCTATCTCCATGGCTGTATGAGGTGCCTGGGAACGCATAACATCAAACCGGTGGGTCCTAGAGATCATTTGAATCAGGTACTTTATCCATTTTACCTCCCTACCCTCTCCACCACACCCTTCGCCATCCTTCTTCAGGGACCCTTCTCACGAGAGTTTACTACAACAGGAGATAGATTGCCTTCTCCAGCTAGGAGCCATAGAACCAGTATCCCAACATCTACTAGGCAAGGGGTTCTACTCTCATTATTTCCTAATACCCAAAAGGAAGGGAGCTTGGAGACCCATATTAGACCTCAGAACTCTCAACAAGTTTGTCAAGGCTCAAAAACTCAAGATTGCCACCTTAACAATCATTCCAATGTTGGAACAAAGGAAGACTGATTTTTTTTTTGTCCCTCGACCTCCAGGACGCCTATTTTCATATCTCAATCCTACCGGCTCACAGATAATTCCTCAGGTTCACTCTGGGACACAACCACTACCAATACAGTGTGCTCCCTTCAGAGTATCATCGGCCCTGAGAATATTCTCCAAGGTTCTCTCAGTGGCGGCCACTCATTTACATTCTGAAGGGGTAATGATCTACCCCTACCTGGACGATTGTCTTCTCAAAGCCTGATCTCTTTGAGAGGCTCACAAAGTCACTGAAGCTATGATACACTTGTTTCCAGAGCTGGGCCTACAGATCAACACCCAGAAGTCAACCATCACTCCAGTGCATTGCCTGGAATTCATAGGGGCGGACTTTGACTCATCACAGGCCAAAGCCCTCTTACCCCAACACATGTTTCTAACCCTAGTCACACTCATAGACATTGTTCAAAGCAGCCCACAAATACCAGCCAGACTCTTCCTCCAACTCTTGGGGTATATGGCAGTGGGCATGGCGGTGATACCACAGGTCAGGTTTCACATGCGATGCCTCCAAATGTGGTTCAGCTTGGTTTACAGACCAAACAAGGACAGTCTGGAAAAACAATGTCACTACCCACCAAGATCAAAGATTCCTTAAACTGGTGGAAGGATTCAGCCAATGTTTGTAAAAGGATCCCCTTCTCACAAACATCATTGTCATTGATCCTCACCATCGATGTATCACTCAGAGTGAGGTGCGCATCTAAATGGCATTATGACACAAGACAAAGGGTTGTCCGTGGAGCTATCCTTCCATATCAGTCTCCTCGAGCTGAGAGCAGTCAAGAATATCTGCGCCCATTTCCTCCCGCTGATCACAGGATCACACACAAAGATCCTGACAGGCAACATAGCCTGTATGTACTACATGTATGGCAGGGGGAGCTAGATTGCCCTCCCTATGCACAGAAGCAATGAGATTATGGAATTGGTGCATCTCCCACAAAGTTACATTGTGTGTGGTGTACCTCCTGGATACTCAAAACTTGATAGCGGACGTCTCAGTCACAATTTCCCATATGATCACGAGTGGGAGATACACCCAACAGTACTTCACGACCTATTCAGACAATGGGGGACACCGTCTACAGATCTGTTTGCCATTCACCTGAACAAGAGGTGTCCACCCTACTGCTCCAGAGCGGGGGTGGGACAACACTCCTTGGGCGATGTTCTCCTCCTCCCCTGGGACAGGGACCTCTATGCCTTCCCTCCATTTCCCCTACTGTTAAAGGTCCTCCTGAAAATAAAAAGGGACAGAGCTTGTGTCATTCTCATTGCACCTACTTTTCTGAGACAGACCTGGTATCCTTACCTGTCACAGCTTGTGAAGTGCCTGCTGATCTCTCTCCCGGCCATTCCGCACTGTACCCTCCATCTCAACTTGGGCCTTCTCCACCTCCAGGCATGGCTCCTGCTTGGTTCCAACACCGAGAAACCTCCTGTTCAAGGTCAGTACAAGAGATTCTATGATACAATAGAAAGTCCTCAACATGACGTACTTACCTGCAGAAATGGTCCAGCTTTCAGATTTAGTGCACATCCCAACAAATTTCCCCAGCATCTGTGACTCTTCCACATATCCTAGACTATGCTTTAACCCTAAAACAGTCTGGATTATTGCTAAGCTCCTTTCACCGACCTGTAGAGGGGTACTAAGTGCTGTAACACACAACTACAAAAAGGTTCCTCAAGGATATAGTAAATCTCTTCCCTTAACCTCAACTTCCTACCTCCACATGGGAGCTGAACCTTATACTGAAAGGACTGACTAGGACCCCTTTGAATCCATGGCCACCTGTTCACTAACGTGCCTATCAATGAAAATGGCCTTCCTGGTAGTGATTACAAGATGGCGCATGTGCGGGCCAAACAGACACTGCAACCGAAGTTCTCCAATCAGCAGCACAGGGACGCAAACAAACCTACAGCGGAGCATCCATAGGGGCACACATCTTGAAGAACCATCATTAGTGCACAAGGTGAGTAACTTCTTGTTCAAACCTTATTATCCAGTCTGTGAGGGGTTCATGTTCAAAGTTTCAGTTTTGAACAAGTCCCCAAAACTCCAAGTAAAGTTGAGCCAAAACCAGTAGGTTTGGGGATGAAAAACATGAAACCACAGTCTTACGTTCTTACCAGTTGACATTTTGTTTCAGGCTTGTTCTGCCCATCTGTGGAGGTAGATTTTGTCTGGGTTTGGGTTTCATTTGGGGCAGCCCTGTTAGAGAGAGATGAATGGTGGTTTGCAACCTGCTTGCTGAAAGCTATTGATTTATACTGATTATAAACACAAATTAAATTAAAAATATACTTTAGACAGAGGAACAGAGTTAAACATTTCAAGATATCTGGTAAGATCCATTTACATTTTTTCAATGTTTACTAATGTTAATTCATGGCTAATGCTTAGTAATAGTGCTACCTGAAGTGTGTGCTCGGTGTAAAGATTTTCCAGCATGGTATATTACATCACTCACTGTTTTCAGAAACCTGCAGTATTTATGGTGAGGGAATGAGTTTAGGCTTGAATATTGGCCTTAACTTGAAAGGCCTTGTTTTTGTCAGTTTACATGTATGCCAAATTGTTAGTTAATTTTTAGGTGTATTGATGTTTTTCAGTGTTGTTCCCCCCCACCACCACCCGCCACCCCCCATCGTTTTTATCTGAAATTCTTCCCATGCTGTCAGATGTTGCTCATACCTCAAATAAGGCTCTGTCATCCTTGTCTGTCCTGGGCTGCTGTTTGCATGTCCTCTGTGTTGCTGAGTACCATTAATTTTCCATCTCAGAACAGTGTTCGACGGTAGGATCCTTTGCACATGCTTCCAGGTGCCCAGTGGCACACCTGCCGTGGCAGACACTCTGGCTTAATTCCTAAGATATGTCCCAGATATTTCCATCATCATTTCTGGATAACTTTAGAGATAAGGGGCTGTTGAACTCTCTAATGTTATACATTTATTCCATTTAATACACGTATTTTTCTAAGGCATTTTCTTTGGAAGGTATTTTTAATGTAGAATAGTACTACCCAGCTCCTATATAGCACTTTTCATCCATAGATTTCCAATCACGTCACAAAGGAGGTCAGGATCATTATCCCTGTTTTATAGATGAGAAAACTGAGGACAAGAGAGGTGAAGTGACTTGTGCACTGGCCAGTAATAGAGCCAGAAATAGAAAAAAATAACTGCCAGAGAAAATATCTCATTCATAAAATCAGTTGTATCTCTTTGATAGTCTCCCTCTTTGTATGAGGCCTGTGTTCTTAAGTTATAAGCTACTTGAGTATGTACTAATGTTGAGCTGGGGGTGTGATTTGAGCTTGAGGAGACATACTCACTCTAGCTCTCATTGAGCTAGTGCACTAAAAATAGTGAAGCTGCAGCAATGGGAGGGGCTAGTTGCCTTCAGTACACACCCTAGGGTCTCAGAGCAGCTGGTTCCTCATGCTGCTGTGACAACACTATTTTTAGCACACTTGCTTGATGAGATTGAGAGTGAGTATGTCTCCTTGAGCTGCGAAACACACCAAAAGTGTAGACATATTTTTTGAGGCAGAAGCAGCATCTCCTTATGTGTTTATAAAGTGCTTAATACAGTAGGACCCTCCAGTCCTCATTGGGCCCAATCTGGATTGGATATATTATTATATCCAATAATAATGCTTTCCAAATCATTAAATTTCCCAGTGTTTGACACTTGTAATACCAAATGTAGCCACAAGAATAGTTTTGAAAATACTTACAAATACAATAATTACTTGGCAGGTTGAGATTTTATACTAAGTAGCAAATCCTGAAAAAAATTGGGATTATAAATTAAATGCTTCAAGACCATTAACTGTAGCCAACTTGCTATACTATGCTTATATACTAATATATACAATATTGCATCCCATTTTCATTTCTAATTGTCTGATGGATGTTTTGCTTTTTAAATTCTTCATAAGCTATTTCAGTACAGTGATGTAATTTGGGGGCAGTGTTGTGCCTACTAATTAAAAGCATTTCCTGAAATACATTAATTAAAATATATAATTATTTAAAGGGGAAGAAAAAACAGATTTTATGATTTTGAAAACATCTAATTTCCAACCCTCTTCTGGTTCGTAGGGTACCGTGCTATGGTTGAATAAACAATTTAATTATGCTTGAATTTTCCTTATCATTAAATTGGTGAATGGCTTATCAAATGCCAAAGAAGTTATTTTAAGCACCATGCAATAGAATATAAAATAATTTCTTTTAACATAGATTTTACTTTCTAGTATAGTATGATAAAGCTTTAGTGCTCGATAAACCCAAAGATTGTCTTTAGTCTGCATTAATGACAGTGTGACCAGTAGGGGTGGTTTGTTTGTTTTTTTGGTCTCAGTATCTGATCTTTGAGACTAGATATGTCTCCTCTTAATATGTGAGTTTTGCTTTCACCTTAAAGTCACAAATTAATTGCAATAATACATTTGTTCCTATGTGGTGGTAACTACCAGACTATTTAACATCCTTTGTTTGATGTTCTCATTGTAATAAATGTGCAATGTTGTATTGTTTGGTCATGTATGCATTATACCAAGAAAATAGATATTAATGTAGGAGCATCTGTGATTACTGAACACAAAACAGTTCCTATTAAAATATTATCAATAATATTATAAAATAACTGAAATCGTTATCCCATATTTTGGCTCTCACATTTTACTTCTCACTCTGAGGAAAGAGGGTTTTTGTTTTGGTTTTTAAAGGACTAAACTTTTAAGAAAGGAAAATTGATTTTGATTAAACAGCCAAAACGCTATTTGGTAAAATGGGATTTTGCAAAAGCTTTTAATATTTAATTTCTGCAGGCTGAGTATCTGGAAGAACATTTAGTTCCTGTTTTGAAAGATGAATGCCTTACACTGCAAAGTGTACCGAAAGCTCATCTGCAGTCATAGAACACTGCTTGCTTCTCTAGTACGTACGTGCAAGGAAGAGTAGGAAGGGGTTGAGTGGGCAGTTGGCAGTCATTCATTGTCAGTGATTGCTAGTCATTCATAAAAACTGCAGACCTGAGAGGTGGAGCCAGAAGGAGCAGCCTTTCAGACTGTTGCAGAAGATGCTCATTTGCATAATCATAAGTGATTCTAAAAGCTGCTCAAATACAGCATGATGAATGTAATGACAAGATGTATGATAAGTCTGTGTGTAATTAAAAGAAATTGCATAGAATAAAATAAAATATGTTAATTCTTTATTTATTGAGCCCATCACAATTTCATGTACGTAGCAATCTGTCTGACAGTTCTGTTGGTTTCTCTGTGTTCAGTTGAAAACAATAAATCAGGTTAAAGGAGTGCACTCTGTTTTGTGAAGCTGCTTGCAATATTTGCATTTATTTCCTTTAATAGATGTCAAACAATAACAGGTAATTAACATATTGTGCTGGAGATACCGAATCAAATTCTATAGCCTATAAAAGTCCATAAATTAAGATTCTGAAGTCTATAGAAATAGAACTGGGGGCTTGATGCTGCATTCCTTACTCACCCAAAACATCTGCTGACTCAAATAACAGTTTTGGATCTGCAGGGAGTGCAGGATTGTACCCCATAACTGTTCAGACTTTTAAATGATAGTAAGAATTTAATTTCCAGGGAAATTACTGTCAAAAGAAGCAAACAATAAAAAACTTCTTTCCTCCAATGTGGCTATTTTTTTATGGTTGCTGTATGCAGCAGGTTTATTTTTCTTAACTGCTTATTCACCATACCATCTTGACAACACTTTATATCATCATTGTGTCCAAAATGAGTCAATGAAGCAAAATGGGGATGTTGTGGCACATTGGAAGACTTTTTTTAAAAAAAATTCATAGGTTATAAATTTGATTTATTAAAAAACTGGATGTAAATGTTATTACATCCAGTATTCAGTCTTTTAAAGTTGGCATGTCCTTCCCACAAACCTCTAGATGTAATCACTCATCTGACAGCATGCTGATGTAGTATTAGTAAGATACAATATTTAAGGCATGATGCAGTGTCCAGTACCATAGCATTAAAATTAAAGGGCCTTATTTTAAAATGGTCAGACTTGATTTTCTGTAATAAATGACTTATTTTATTATAGTGTAAAACAGCTACTGTATCATGTCACATAGGAAGGATCTCCATGGACAGACGAAAGAGAGGGGAATCAAAATCTATCATAAAAATGCTTTAACTTCCCCAGAATTTTGGGTGTTTGCACCTGGAGTTTTGGTTCAGACCCATTTTAAGTAAAGTCAGAAAGAACTTTTATACCAGCCTATGTTAAACACAGAGACAATTAGCTAAATGGTTATATACTGTTTTAGAATCCCAAATTTACTTTTGAGACCGTGTCACCCCTGTTATCAGACAGAAGATTTTTACAGCAAAGCAACTCAATGTATCTTTAACAAATAGCTAATTAAATTGTACATTCCAGCCTCTCTGAAACTTTTACAGAGACTGTGATAAAAAAATGGTTTTATATGGCTATGTTCTAGTGAAAATGTATATATGTTTAATCCTATTTTTCAGAAGCTAATTGTCCATTGTTGGAGAAGAATTAATGTTATAAAGTCAGAGAGCTTAAATAAACAATGCCCTATGTACATGTTGTATTACTCTTAGCTTGAGACAGACCCAGCCGCATGCAGGCATCTCCCACACATTCCAGTTTAGTCACCCTGAGCAGCCATCAAGAACAGCTGTTAAACTGCTGTCCCTGGAGGTTTCCAAACATCTCCCCACTGCCACAGAACCTTCCCCTCCTGGCCACTTTGTCACCTTCCGGTCAGGAGCCATAAAAGCAGCAGCAGATTCATCACACTGCCTTATGATGACCTATTAGCACTCAGCTGATTCATTACAATATACTTGGCTGTTTTTTATTTTCCATCCTCGGTCAGTACTGCAAGTTGCAGTAGTGGAATAACCAACATTTTACAAAAGGAAGGCTTTTTTTCCTTAAATAATTTATAAAATAGATAAAAGCCTACCCATCAGTGAAATGCATCTCAAAGCTGTAGTTGGAATGGCAGTTTCTATTTATAAACTTGCAGCTCCCCTGCCCATCCCCATAATGGGTTTGTCATGGCTAGAATTTTCAGTAAAATTTCATCTTATAGCCAGCATGCTCTAACATCTTTGGGGTTTAGAGAAGACCAGACTGAAGGTAGATATCCTTATCCTAACAAATAAAAAGCATCAAAAAAGTGATTGACAGCCAAGCTTGTTAGAGGTAGGAGGTGAGGCCTAGAGAGAGTCCCCTTGAGATTACTAAACCCAAAAAAGGTTAAAGCAGGAATGTGAAGGAGAACTCCCTCTGCTTCTCCTTTCCCTACCTTCAGGGAGTGATGATGCCCCAGAAAGCAGCCCTTCTGCCTTAGTTGTGAGGAGTCCACATACCCGCTTTGGAGGGAAAAAAGCAGAGGCCCTGTGGTTCTCTCATCTTTCACTGTCAGTCCTGAACATGTGGCTTCTCTTCCCGCTTTTCACCTGTGAGAAGGAATAAAGAGATTGTTCCGGACTCACCCCATCCTTTATACCTTCAGTTCCCTTGTAGCCTTGATGGTAAAGTCCTGGGCTTGTTGAAGTCAATGACAAATTTCCCATTGACTGCAATAGGGCCAGGATTTCCCCCCTGCCTTGCTTAGTGATAGCCAAAAATTGTGAGCTCCCCCTCCTCCACTCAACTAATTTAAACACTACTAAATCCCCAAAGAAGGAAAGGTTTAGAACTCCTACATGCAGTTAGAAGATGGTGACCATTCTCATTTCACTATCAGCACTCATAGGCCAAGGGTCAAGCTGCTGGAAATATTCATTGTGAGAAAATAATTTTATAGAGCTCATCATTCCTGTGAGTATTACAGTTCTGAGCGGTAGCTGTTGTCCTTTGAAATGGTTTCAGTGACAAATAATCAATAGAGCAATATGTAAGAAATCAGATATTTCTTGTCTTTATATTTTAAGGAGGTTTTTTGTTTTTTTTAAAAAAAGATAGTTCCAGTACAGCATATAATTTATTTTTTAAATAATGCTATCATGGCTGCTGCTTGAATCCTAGGATACATCTACGTTGCAGCTAGAGGCCTGCTTCCCAGCTCGGGTAGACAGACACGCTAGCTCTGTCTGAGCTTGTGTGCTAAAGATAGCAGTGTAGCCGGGGTACGTACAGAGAGCAGCTGTCTGAGTACAAATCTGTCTGGACCCCCTGGGTATGTGCTGCCACCTGTGCTGTTCCTGTCTACACTGATGTTTTTAGCCCACTAGCTCAAGTAGAGCTAGCACAGGGTCTGTCTACCTAAGCTGGGAAGCATGGTCCCAGCTGCAGCATAGATGTACCCTTAGGCCTTGTCTACACTAAATGGAAAAGTCGATCTAAGCTATGCAATTTGAGTTACGTGAATAGTGTAACTCAATCGACTTAGCTTAGATCTACTTCCCGCGGGGTCCACACGATGCGATGTTGACAGGAGACGCTCTCCCATCGACTCTCCTTACTCTTTTCGATCCAGTGGAGTACATGAGTTGACGGGAGTTGTGGTAGATTTAGCGGGTCTTCACTAGACCCACTAAATCGATTGCCAATGCATCTATCGCTGCTCGTCGATCCCCCCGTAAGTGTAGACAAGCCCTTAGTGATTATAAGGGTGTTTGTTGCATAGAACAGCACTTCTCTAGATCTTTACTTAGTAGTTGCTCATATTTTGGCCACTGTCTTCCACTGATGCTCCTTTCTGCTTTTCTGGCATCTGAATTACAGGAAAACTTGCACTTTTTTTCCATGTCTGCAGATAGAGGAAGAGGAAAAAAAGAGGTGATAAGAGCCTTTTCCTCATCTCCCTTCAAACTACCAGAGACAGGGATGGAGTCACCTATTTATTATCAAAGTTAATTTTTCTCTGTTATCTTTTGCAAGTAGCTGTGTCTGCAGTCTGGAAACAGGATAAAGGGCCAAATTTTCAGAAGTATTTAGAAAGATGCACATAGGTGCCTAGTGACATTTTTCAAAGTGCCTATGTGCCCAAGTTTCCTTGATATCACCCCATTTAAAAATCCCAAGAGGTGCCAATCTGGATCTTTAGGTGTCTAAATACCTTTGAAAATCTGGTCTGAAAAGGCTTAATTCTCTCAGTGGCAGGAGGGCTTTACATATTTAATTTAAATCTACCATTCACTTCAGGAGATCTGATCTCATCACAGTTTTGTCTTGTGTAGGTGTAATAAAAAGAGTGGAGGACTTCAAAAGAAAGTGTCTGTAGATGCCTTAGGGAGAACCTTTCTTTTGGAAGCTTGTTTTGTTAGAGCTGTCTTGAACTCTGGTTCATTATTGATTATGCCTTACCTCTGGAAACGTGCAGAGCAACCACCTGACCCTCTTTTCTTTAGCTGCAGTGAGCCAGCTGTGGTGGCATCTTCCAGTGTGGATTTAGGGAGAAGAGCACTGAAAGCTGTTGGATAGTCCCTGCTTCCGTATTTTATTTTGCCCCCACTGGCAAACGTAATAAAGTTGTATTTAGAACCTTAACTTTGGTATTTCTTATCTTCTCTTTTCCCAGTCCATTCAAAAATGAAGACCGAATACTTTTCTCTAAGTAACAGATTATTGGCCTGTTTGGCCCAGCTATCTAGGTTTAGAAAACTGTTATGTACTATTTGTATTGTGCTAGCCCCAATCAAGAAGGGGGGCTTGTTGTGCTAGGCACAGTATAAATACATAGCTAAAAACCAGTCCCTGAAGAACTTACAAATCCAACTCCTGGGCCCGATGGACATTTCTGCTGGAACAGTAAACTGGATAATGGTTTGTATGTACCCCTTACATCATACCCTTTTTCAATATGCTAAGACCGAAAAACAATTTCCCAGTTTCCAGAAAAAACAAACAAACAAACCTACCCTGTTTTTTGAGCTGGCAGGGGGCTCATCATTTTGACAAGAAGAATATGATTATGAGAATTGGAAGCATCAACCAACGATAGTTCTGGTCGCAACTCAGACCAATAACAATAAGAACATGTACGGTTTTGTCTACACTGGGCATAGCTATACTGGGTGTAGCTATACTGATGTCTGCACTAGTGAAGCTGCATGTTGCACTGGTGGCTAGAAACCTAATGTCGATAAAGTCTTACTGCTTTAGAATTTGGGACCAAAATTCCTGCAATTGATACCCTTTCTAAAGGCTTGTCTACACTACAAAATTAGGTCGACTTAAGTTAGGTTGACCTACAGCCACCACGTAATTTAGTCGACTGTTGGTGTCCACACTGCCCTCCTTCTGCTGTTTTGTGCGTGTCCACACGAGGAGCACTTGCACCAACTGAAGTGGGGCATTGTGGAGGCACTGACAGCTGCGCCGGGCTCACAGCTGGAAACTCCCCCTTCCCCCTCCACCCCCCCGGGCCCAGCCTGCCCCGGGGCTGACAGCCCCAGATGTGAGCCAGGCACTGGGCTCAACTTGTGAACCTGCTCATTGACATCAGTGTAGAAGCTCCATAACCAAAACTGCATCATTGAATTTGGAAACAATTCTTTACATGTTGCTTTAAGGCATCTTCCATAACAACCAACTCTCAGATCATCCAGGAGTCCCCTGGAAAGGTTTAAAATGACGTTTTTAGCCCCAGCTCACTTACAGTACAGTACTAGGGGTTGCTGTCTGAACACTCCAAGCTTGAGACAAATTTCAAAGTATATCACAGTCATAAGTTAGATCTTAACTCTTTCTTACAGACAATGTCCATGTCCATGTCCTTCCTTTACATTGATAGCTGTGTCCATACATTCCCTAACCATCCAAGTAATTTCTTTCTGGCAATCATGCCCACCTGATTGGTGTATGTAAATGACAACTCTGTACATGAAATTATATTTTCTACACATTTTCTTAATAGCACAGTAGATCTTTGAACTGCACCAGAGCGTAGCCTAAGAGTAAAATCTCTCCTTTGCACCTGCACCATGAAATCCTATTACTTTTGTTCTTCTCTAATCCATTGCATCCCACTGAAAAACCTTACATTTGTGGGATGTGAAGAGTTTTTATTCTACTTCTATGGAATGGAACTCTTTTTGGAAGTTTGATGCCCTTTTTTTGTCCTCTTCATCCAGGTCCCTCTCCCCATTGACAGTAAGCTAGTTTTCTTCTTTCAATAAGGGAGAATTTATTTTATGCTGAAGCTATCAATTGCTCCAAGCAAAACTAGTTACAGCACCAGGGAGGAGCAGGTTGTTTTAATTAATTGGTAACTAACCTTCATTTTACATTTCTTCTGGTCATGGACTTTCACAATTAGAGTCTGTTGCGAACAATCTTTTCCACATATAACAAGAAATCTGAACAAGCAAGCAAACAAACAAAAGAAAATGGATGCATTAAAAACAACTAGAGCCTTTACAGACCTTCACTTTGGAGGGAGAGAACTTCTAGTGGTTTGCATGCTGGGTGGAGCTTATTTTCCTTGTCCCTTTTATAGCACTGAACTAATTGTAGAGAAAAGGCACCCCCTCATTTAGGGCGAGCAGAGGGGGCATGAATGAGAGAAGATCATTTCACCAAAAATAACTATGATGTATTTAATATATTGTAAACCTTAGAATATCAGTATCCAAAACTACATTTTTGTTAGTGCTTAAAATTGAGGAATTTGCTGATTGATGATAGATGGAGTGATTTGATCAACATTTATTGGCAGAAAGGGAAAACAAGTTAAGATACAGATTTATTGAAAGAAACACCAAAATGGAGATGTTGTCTTTTTAAACTCGAGTGATACTAAAAAAAGGAGCTTTATGGTCTTTGAGTTGTGATGTGTAAAAGCACACTAAACCATTTAATCTAAACAGCAACCATGTTTCAGCTTTACATACAAATGTGTTCATGGAACTGTGATGGGGTGTACACACCCCATGCTGGGCTGGAAGAGGTTAAAGGGCAGTACTGGGCCCAGGTAGCCCCACCCCTCCAGCCCTGCAGAGCAGGTTCCAACTGGAGAAAGGGTTGAAAATAGAGCAACCCAGCTAAGGCTTCTGACATGGCAGCTAGAGAATCCTCCCAGAGGGGAAAGACTGTATGCTGAGCCTGGTTAGGGCTGATGGTTTGGGTTGCCTTTTCTTTTTCTTTTAACCTTATATTTTAATGGAAGCTGGGGAAGAAAAGCTGGTGATAGGAAGTGACCCAGGGAGGGTGACTCGGAGGGCACCTTTGGGGACCAGATGCTGTTGACCCTCTTAGGGTCAGAGCCCAATGGAGTAGGAAGTTGTGGGCTCCCCTGCCCTTCCTACAAGAGGGACCCAAGCTGCCCGCCCAGCTCTCCACAAAAGAGGGTCTGAACCGAGAGACCTACCCAATGGGAAGTGGCACTAAGTGCACTAACCACTTGGATCACCCTATACAGATACACAGGTAATTTAATTTTGTATGATTTCCCCTTGATTTTTCTGTGATCTTAGCTGTGTAAGATTTATTCTTCCTCTATAATTTTCGGTCTTTCTAGATACTTACATGGCACCCATCACTGTAGTATCTGAATATTTTGCTCAGATTTAAAAATAGAAATAAAAATAACAATCTGTGTCTGTCTTCCTTCGTAGTCTGAAGGAGAAGTAGCTAGTTTGGTTTATTGTTTTTTTGTGCATGTATGTGTGTTCACATGCATGCACGTGTGCTTTTAGTGGAAAACTTTGATGTTTTTCTCAAAACCCATAATGCCTGAAAACCAAAATATTTCAGTCAAAGCTAAATATTTTGATTGGCTATCTTTCCTTAATGTCTCATGTGAGGTGTGGGTGGGTTGCTTGATATTTCCATTCTCCCCTATGGGCCAAGCACTACCATAGACTATATCTCCAAAGATGTACCATTGCCAGGGACTCCCGTGAAGCACCACACCCCTCATTATCCTAGGTGATATAGTCTGACGAGAGAGCCAGGCCTATAGAAGAGAAAGGGAGCATAAGGCCGCTGAACTGCAACTCCGACAAGGCACCAGGGCAGCATTTCTGAATCAAGCAGTTTTGGTTTTCAGCCAAAATATTTTGGGTTTGATTTTTTTTTTCTGAAAAGTTATAATTTTCCACTGGGAAAAAAAACTCATTTTCCCCGTCAGCTCTAGTGCTGTGTCTCTGTTTGTGAAGAAATTACTGGCACTCTCGATTTATGAAGTGATTTGTGGTCCAGAAAAATCCTGCTAGATGTGACTTTACTGCTTTTATGGCAGAGGAGAGGTGGGCTCCCCTTGCCTCCTTCATGATAATGACATAGGCTTGAAGAAATGTTGAGTGTCTGAATTTGTCTGCATGAGATAATTTTATGGTGGTGGAATTTTTTTCTTCATGCCATGCTTTCTTTGTTGTAGGTCCATCTGAGAAACCTGTTTTATTTGGGCAGTCAGGTGAAGGCTGGTGTGTCTGTGCTAGCAGTAGGCAAGGAGCAGTGTAGTTAGAGTGCACAAATAATGGATTTTTTTTTTTGGTTGTCTGGCAGTTCCAAAAAGAAAAAATGTTCAGGTTGAAACAAATTGAAAAATTGTGAAAAAAATTTGACAAATTGAAACAGTCAGTTTCAGGTTGAACAAAACATGTTATTCGACTAAAAATATGGTTCTGGGCATTTTTAAAGGGCTAGTTTCACAAGATGGGGAAGATGGTGGTACCCTCTTTTATAGCCTTTAGCTCAGTGGTTAGGATGTTCCCACTGCCTCATGTGAAGAAGGAATTTGAACTTGGATCTCCCCACTGCAGTTGAGGCTAGGCACTGGGCTATGGGCCATGCAGGTGTGGATCTCTTAATGTCCCCTGGTGAAGGTGTTACTCTTAGTATAAAATACTTAACTAGTCACTGGAGCACCGACTTGAACATGGTTCTCCCACATCCTCATTTTCACTCTCTTTCCTTGGCCCGAACACTGTCCATTGGATTACTATGAATTGCTACTATGAATGACAAACAGTTACTGGGGCAGGGAGAAGGAGTGATTAGGCTAGGGCGCTCCCCTAGGATGTACATGACCCAAGTTTAAATCTCTTTTCCATATCTGGAGCAGACAGAAACTGAACCTGAGTTTCCCAAATTCCAGGTGAGTGTCCTAACCTCTGGATGAAACTGTTGGATGAATTCATGTCAAGTCGATTGAAACAACATTTTTTTAAAGTGAATAAATTATTTGCTCAAAATTCTTTGTCCAGCTCTAGTTATAGTGCCTTATTTATTCTTCCTCTCGTTGGCCGTGTGTGTGTGTGGGGGGGGGGGGTTGGTTGAGTTTGCCTGTGATTCCATTATTCCACCTTTCCATTTCTTCATATATCCTTTTATTTTCTTGCTTTAATTACATCTTAATTTGCATCATGTGATTTCAGTACCATATTTTATTGATTAACTTTGCTCTATAATGATGCCTTGAGGGAGGGGAATAAAGAACAAAATTCTTTAAAAATCAGTTTAACCTAATCTGAAACCATGAACACTAAAATGCCTTAATCATATTGTTATTACATGGTGTCACATATTGTAGATTCAAGGTTGTTTTGGGTGCTCTAACTGTGCATTTCCGTTCTTAACATATTTGGATTTTTTTTAGGTTTAACCATAACTTTTAATTTTCTGGGCTTATAATGCTTTTATAATGACAATGTCTCTGCAACGTATTTTCTAAACTATTGGTATATACTGTCAACCTTAACTCTGTTTTAACATGGATTTTGTCTGGGAATTTATACAGCACCTAATTTTGCCCTAACGTTGCATCATGCATCTGTAACGTGGTTGCTGCAGATGGGATTGAACCTGGGACCTCTGTAGCTTAGTGCATGCGCCTCTATGGCATGAGTTAAAAGCCACATGCTTTTAGTTAAGGTTGTAGTAGACTCATTAATCTCTAGGTGGTCTAGGTGCCACTAGAGGGGGACAGAGCACCACATCCAGCAGGCCTGGGTTACACATACATTAGCTATCCATACAGTCAAGAAAAGTAGGAAGTCAGGGTTTCTTGTTGAGTATTAATGGAATGAAGAGAGCAAATTGACCATTCAGGGAACTAATGTAATGAATCAGGGCCTCTTACTGCTGATATTGTGGTTGCTCATAGGTATTAAACCCAGGACCTTCCACAGCAAAATCCATCAACACGTGAACTGAATTTCCTAGGTTATGAGAAAATACCAAGCTATTGTACCTATTTGTTGGGGCCAGCCACAAGTGAGAGTTATGAGCATGTGCACTATACTACTTTTACAGTAGATCAACAAAACTCTCATGCCCCCCTTTTGGAATGTGCACAGAAAGGAAAAGATGTGTATATAAAAGTAACTGGAAGGCATCAGAAAGTGGTAGTGGTACATAAAATTTGAAGCACCATCCCAATTTGTAAATTTAATTTTGAACAATTTGTGTATATGAGACTGTTGATGACACTGCTGTGGATGTTCATTTGTATCAACCTAGTTATTCAGTTTAAATTGATAAATATTTCTGTAAGTGGAGAGTTATAATATTACTTTAAAATTGACCTGAAGGTTTACAGAATTAGAGAGAGCAATTCAAAAGGGACAAGCTGAGACCATTCAGTAAGTGGAAAATCTGAAATGCAGCCAAGTGTCCTTTATAATTTAAAAAAAAATCCTTAAACTATAGAGGACAAGCCCTTTTTATCATGTGAAAAAATGCTAGAGAAAGAGAGGCAGCATTTTTTAAACTATGTGACAAGTAAGCACAGAAATAGCTCCGCAATTAACTGAGTTCTGTGTGTCTCTGTGCAGTGTTTTAAAATTTTGCCCATCAATGTTAGATGTGCATGTTCTATAACTTCCAATTACTTTTTTTAGATCAGTCCCCAAAATCATAGCACTTCAACCAAACAACTAATTAGTAATTACAGTTTATTTATAGATGTGCTAATTAGATTTAGTCAGAGATAAGTGATTTATCATCTGCCATGAATATAAAGCATAGGGTGAGCGACAGATTTACTAAATAATTGATTTTGTTATGCAGCTCGGCATACCTTCCTCCAAGCCTTCTGAGTAAATATCTGCTATTTATCAATGTGTTCTTCATGCTCTTGGCCTATCACATTTTAAAAACCAGAGGGCCTGTTTTTTGTTGATGGTGAGCTAAACATATATTGTTGTGCAGGGGATGTTAAACCTAGGTCCTAGGTGCTAGCATAGATTCCTTATTGTATGCAATTTGCTTAATGATTTGATTAATTTAAAGAAGCATCAGGCAGGAAATATGTCTATGGTGGGTTGGCCCATTGAATCACTTATAGAGATAAAGAAGTAAAAGAATTAACGACTGGAGATATAAACAAAAACAGGGTTCATATGGGAGGGGGGGATCTCATTTATTAGCAAATGCTCAAAAATGAAATAGTCCTGCAGTATATTTGATTAGTGATTAAATAGAGCTCTGTGCTTTAAAAAGCATTTTCTTCCAGTATGTTGTACTGCAAATCTGTACAATGATACAAACTTAGAACAATTGCAAAAGCAAGGTAGCAGATTTGGGAGTGAAGTGTTCTGAAGGAGGTGTTACTGCGTAAGGACTGCAAACACAAAATAACTGTGTTTTTAATGTGTATAAAATCTAAGGTTTTTCCTTTGGAGAAAATATAGGAGAATCCAGGATAGAGGAAACCCAATGTCAATAACTTCCTCTGCATATTTGTGTACTGTAGTTGATTTGTTGTATGAGTTTTTTTTGCACAGGTATTAACTTGAAAATCACAATATAATCAGCTATTAGAAACAGAAGATATATCAAACCAATATGTAAAGCAAAAAGTTCAAACTAATCTTAGTTTAACTCTTCTGAGCTGTCACTTCTGACCAAGTATAAACACTCTATCCTCTTATTTCCCTGGTGCTGGGATTGTTTCCCTGGCCATCCAGGAACTGAAAAAACATGTGGGTGTCGCAAGGTCTGATTCTCCCCTTTGACTCAGAAATATGATACGACCCAGCTCAGGAAGTAAAAACCTGTTTTCTGTGAAGGCAGCACCATCTGCCGTTTTGTCTTACGTCCCTCATGTTTCTCAGCAGCAATTTCTCCAACTAATTATGAAGTTGTAGTGTTGTCTATGGTGATTCCAGTTTTCCTATGTCCGTCCTTATACTCTGGGTATTGTAATGTCTTCTTCTGGTGATGTTATTCTTTTCTAACACAGTTATCTGCTTTCAAACATACATAAAATGGCAAAATATTACACACTTTTATACATGTAATCACACATAAAATGTTTTCACTGATACTAATGCTTGTTAATGGGAGTTAAATCCTGGGACCTTCCACACCAAAATTCACTGGCATCTGGGAGCTGGTCCCTTTTAGCCTTATCCACACTGGACGCTGGCCACTGCAATTATTATAAATGGGAAATGGTGAAATTCCAGCATTATGAAGAAAATTTTAAAAGCGTTTCCTTCTTTCCCTTGAATCGCCTACTGTGCGTCATTTTCCCGTGATTGTCTCCTAGATGGTAAACTCTCTAGGTAAAGGACTATGCTGATGATATCAGTCTTGTCACTAAGCACATTGTTATCACTTGACAAAAATAATAGAACCTTTTTTACAATTGATAATGTTTTCATAAAATTATTTGGGCTGATATTTCTCATTCTTTCTCATTATCTTTTTGGTAAATTTGACCAAAAACTATTTATGTGAATTACACAAACATGTGAAAAATCATTTTTTATTTTAAAACAATTCTTTTGATTTCTTTTGCATTCACAAAATAACGGATATATATTTTTTTGCCTTGAACATGGCATGTGGCAAGCTCAGCCCAAAGTAATGATGTCTTGCTATTTGATGGAGAGTGGTATTAAAAGCCACAGGGAGGGTTTGGTGTTTGCTTTGTTGGAACAAGAATTCTCCCCTCGCCCCCCATTTTAAAAATGACAAGGAAATTGAATGCAAAACCTATTTTTAATGCAGCATGAAAGGTGAGAATTGAAAAGCAAAAAAGGACAAGAGGTTCAAATTCCCACAGCCTTAACTTAGTCACATTGCACATATTAGTATCTGGACTGCCAGATAACACCAGTATCCAACACTGGTTTTGCACCATCTGTGGTAAGCTAATTAGTTACTGGTTTTCCATGTTAATGTGGACCTTGCCATGTGTATCAATACTTTTGTCACCCTGTTGGACAACTCCAGGATGCTCTTCCTTAGGCTTATCTTGAAGATAAGCTAAAACTCAAATGCTTTAGCTAGTGAAGAGGCCTATCTTTTTCCTTGAGTGGGTCAGAAAAAGTAACTCTTATGCTTCGGCACCATTCAATACATTTAACATAAGAAATTAGTGTGTGTCCTGTGTGCATTAGACAACAGTTCTTTTACATCCTCACATTTTGAGCAGTCCTGTGTGAAGTCATATGAGTAATTTCTTGTGCCTGTAAATCTTTAATTTTTGGATCAACTATAGGTTGTTTATACTTTCAGTAGGGTATCTTTTGAGAGGCTCTAGATTTTTTTACATTCAGTGGATAATGCATAATGCCTACTTTGCTTTTTTGAAATCTAATATCTTTCACTACTATGTTATATGAACCTTCTTTGTTGAATTCAAATAGTGTGTAGTCATTACACTCAACCAGATTCTTTCTCGATCTAGAATGGCTTATTCCTAAGGCTTGTCTAAACAAAGAAGTTGCACTAGGAGAAGTTCTGTCAGCGTAGTTCTAGGCTTCCACTATCTCTGATCAGCTTAATTTGTACCACAGTGTAAATCCAATAGGATTTGGCCCTAATTGTTTCTTTTAACATAAAATTATCTTTTTAAAGGTGAGATTTTTGTTTTAATGATACAATACAATAAATACAAAACAACAAATGATATTTTCTTCTCTACTGTGGTAGTATTTTCTAGTAAAGAGGGCTTTAGATAAGTATGCTTTAAGTTACTTAGTTAAGTGTAGGTTTCACTACACATAAAAGTATTGCAAACTGTGTCCAGGTTATCTTGAATAAAGCATTTACTACCTTTGGAACCACATATATACGTATCTGCTCCTGCCTGCACCACAGCATGACAAGGAGTACAGGGAAAACTTTAAAAATGAAAAATGTATTCCTACTTATGAATTTGGTTTATGCAAGTTCATTTACATGTGTTCAGAAGTTCTCCCAGATATTATAATTGATTATTCAGACAGATTTTCCAACTACCTCTATTATCATCCCAAGATACACTTTTACACTTTCTTAAAATCCTCTATAGCTTTAAAATAGAAGTAGGACAAAAGAAAAGGGTGAGTGACAGATTTCCTTAATAATTGATTTTGTTATGCAGCTCAGCATAACTTCCTCCAAGCATTCTGAGTAAATATCTGCTAGTTGTGAAATGCATTCCTTGTGTTCGTGGCCCATCTTATTTAAAGTATGTAATAGCTTTAAAATGTGGTGAAAACCTAAAGAGAAAACAGGTAATTGTTCATATAACAACAGCTCTCCATGAAAAGGCACAAAAACATTATGACACGTTAGTGTGTTTAAAACTGGTTACAGACAATTAGCCAAATTCAGTCTTGATATAAGCAGATACAATTCCAAAGAAGTCAATAGTGTCTTCAAATACCTAGTTAGGGTTCTGTAGCTACCTTTTTTACTAGTGGAATTGACAGACAAATATAACATATGTAATTTGCAGTGCATAAAATTGTTGCCCTCTTTTATAATTTTTTTTAAATTATTCTTTTTTGCGTATGGTTGAATTGCCTTTCTTTTGGCTGACTTCACCCCCTGTAGGAGTTAACCTGTCCAGTGGTGCAGAAAACCATGTATATGAATCATACATAATTTATCCCAGGAATTGTTCTTGTATTATATGGCATATGCAAATCATGTATCTCTGGGCCAAGAATTGTTATGTGATAAGATGTAATATATTATAATGACTCAGTTTTGGGATAAGTGATCAGGTATTTAATCTAGAATGGTGGAAGATAGACTTGGGAAACGCCAACCAAATGGTAGATTTGTTTATCTTTTTGAAAGTTTCAAAGATATTCCTGAGTACATTTACAGAGGGCACAATAGTTAATGTGCTAACCATTCTCCAGTCTGTTTTACACTTTTTACTGGCACCCTTTCCGTGCTAATCTCTTTAGAATCTGGAAAGCCGTGTAACAATTGTTTTAAAGTGTTCTGGAACTGGCTGTCCACCAAACACAAACTTCAGCCAAGGAGGAGCACTGGAAAGTTTCCCAAGCTAAGCAGTTTGGATAAGCCTTAAGGATGCATAGAAAATGACAGAAAAGATTCACTGTCCTTCTGAAGTGATAAATCTATCCTATAGACCAACTTCACAGACTGGAAACAGGGACAATTCCCTTAGAGGGGGATGCATTCTGTAGAGCAGAAAAATAATGTTGTAATAGAGACCTTTTATTACTAAACACAAACACTGTCAGCTACAAAGTGAAAAGTCCCATTGAATCCAATAGGTGGTGCACCCTTCTAAGCAAGAGCACAGTTTGACTCAATATATTGGATTCTCATGACTTTATAGTTGTACTCTGTAAACTACTGATTTAGAAGTTAACATACCAAAGATCAAATTCTACTGGGATTGAATGGCTATAACCAAGGACAGAATCTTCTCTTCCTGACCTACTTTTTTGGGGGGGTGTAGGGAGCAGTTGATAGAGGTTACTAAGAGAGGATCTCAGTCCACAAACACTTGAGATCACCCTCTTTGTGCCATAGGCAAAAGCACCACCAGCAAAATCCCAGATCTCATTTATTTTCTTCTGCAGAGCTGAAAGAAGGTCCAATAAAAGAGATTACCTTCCCCACTTTGTCTCTCTAACACAGTTTTTAGGAATTTCAATAAAATTTTACCACTCCAAGACTTTTGGGATCCTTACGGATGCAAGTTTTTTGTTTGTTTTTTAAATACAGTAATGCTAATTTAAATAAATTATCAAAGATTAGTCAGCAGTGAATGTGTGATCTAAAGTGTACTTCAAACACAAGGAAGGTGGTAATTGATGCAAAAATTATAAGCAAGTTCCTTCACAACAGGTTTTTTTTTAAGACTCTCTGCTCTTTTCCTGTCCTATTTTATTTACATTGCTGTGTTCTCTTCCCACTGGGCATCCCCTTTGGGTCCCGGAATGCTCTGGTGTCCCTGAGGATTTCCCATAAATTGGGAAAACTGTCCCTTTATCCAGTATAAAACTCTGCCAATAATAGGTTTTAGCAGAGAAAATACTGATCTTAGCATCTTTTCTCAGGAAATTTCTACAGATTTAGTATGGTTTAGTGTTCAGTGCTGGGGTCTGGGAGTTCTTTCTACTAGCCTTTCTTTTCATTCACTGCATGACCTGCTGAAATAGTCTAAATTCCCATGTGGCACAATTTAGCCATATGAAAAATGAATGGAGTACTTACCTTCTTCAGAGTTCTGAGTTTGTATTAATACTGAAAAAGTACCTTGAGGTCCTTAAACAAGAAGTGCTATGAAATTGCCAAAGTATTATTAGTGTTATAATGACTGGTTGCACTGGAACAATTTTGCTTTGTTTTTGGGATTGCAGGCTCATCAGAGTGCTGTTTCAGGAACAAATGTAAATTGGCACCCCTTCATTCCATTTTTCCCCACCAGCTCTTCCCTTCCCTCTGCCACTTTTTCTCTTGCTATTTTTTTCTTCCCTGGCTTCATCCCTGCTTTTCCTCCTCACTTTTAAATTGGGGTTTCTTTGAAATAATCTTTAAAAGAAGTTCAGTAGCCAATCTACACTACAAAGTTAGGTCTACATAAGTCATCTTGCGTTAATTCATTTGTGCATGTGTCTACACTCAAACTTGTCTCCCACCAATGTAAGCACCCCATTACGGCAATGCAGAAACACCACCTCCCCGAATGGGGTTGAGCCATGGTTGACATACTGTGGTCAATGCAGTGCGAATGTGAACAGTGAGTGACCTTTGTTACCCTAACAGTCCTCTAGCAGCTGTCCCACAATCCCCAACACTGACCACTTTGGTCACAATTGTGAACTGCACTGCAATGGAGTCATGGAGACTGGAAGTCATGCCGTCTTCCCCCTTAAAATTCCTGCATATTTTTGAAATGCCTTTTCCTGATTGTCCAAGTTTGGTGAGCACAGGTAACAGCGCTCCTTGTTGTGTGTAACTGCCCAGCCGACCATGCCAGCTACATGCTCCTGTCTGGAGTAGCCTGGGAGGAGATGATGCTGTGCAGGAGCAGCTATAGAGAAATATGGACATCTATGAAACGATTATACGGGGATGCAGATAAAAGGATATGACAGGGATCAACAGCAGGGTTGTGTGAAAGCAAAGGAACTGCGGCAGGCATACCACAAGGCCAGGGAGGCCAACAGTCGATCTGATGCCAAGCTGTAGATTGCCGCTTTTACAACGAGCTGCATGCCATGCTTGGTGGAGCCAGCACCCTGCAGACCACTATGGATTTTTCAGTGGAGCCTGAGACAGAGACCTCTGTTATGAACAGTGACGAGGAGGAGGAGGAGGAGGAGGGAAGACACACAGTGGGTGAGTCCAGCTATGCCAGGAGCCAGAATCATTTCAAGACTCCACCACAGTCTAACCAGTCCCACCAGCCAAGCATAGCTGAGCCTGATCCAAGGGAAAAGACCTTGGGTAACTGTGCATTCATTCTCCCTTAAAAAGGTTAAATCTGAAGGTGGTGCCCAGCCCAACCCCAAGTTAACAGGATACAGGTATCTGCTTTTCAGTCTTGTACAGCTACCTCTTCTCATATGAGTAAAACAAACAGAGTTTTTATCTGCTTTTCATTCTCCTTAGGGTTAGATGGGGGAGGAGGGAGATGTGGAGTGGTTTATGTACGTAGGAATGTCGCTGGTATCATTCGGAGAGATCTTGATGAAACTTTCATGGAGAAACTCTGCAATCCTCTCCATTTCTTCCTCTGTAGTAACGATGACTTCAGCAGGCAACATTACAGTAAACAGGCTAGTGGCATATGGGCTTGGGCAGCTTCAGGATGCCAGAAGCAGCTGTGCTCTCTGTGCCTTTATTGCCTTCATGAGTGAAATATCCGCTAACATCGCTGCTGCCTGTGGCAAATAGTACCCCTGCTCAGCGCCATTGTCCTGTGCTCCTACCTATGGAAACGGGCCAATTTTTTTGTTTTACACAAATAAACAATTCCTTCTGTACCTCCAACCTCCTTCCTCATCCCTAGAGTGCCGTACTCACCATGATTGGGGCTGGAGAGTGGCACTGTGCAGAAGCACTCCAAAGATGAAATTTCAAGAAATATGCCGGATTTAAAACTCATTTGGAAATGAGGGACAGGAGTTCTGAAACTTACCTTTTGATTTCTGTTGTGACTGTAAATACAAATGATACATCTGTTTTATCTGTAGCTGCGGCCTTGAGGGGTACCCACTCCTCACCCGTGGAATGCCTGACCCTGATGAGGAGGAGATAGAAGAGGACTAGGAGGACATGTTCAGTGAGGTCCTGAAAGCCTGTGCTGCATCAGACCTTGAACAGAAAGCCTGGAGGCTGAATGTAGCAGACAGCCTGGAGAAGGAAAGAATGTTTAGGAGAAAGGCCCAGGAGACACAGTAGGAAAAGGAGAAGGAGATGCACTAGCACATAATGGGGCTTCTCGGGCAGAAAAGGTGTGCTGCAGACTTGTGTTGACCTATAGGTCCCACAGTCATGTGCTCGCCTCCCTTTGAAGTCAGTGGAGAACTCAATTTCAGCAGTTCCCTACACCCGCTAACATTCCCCATGACCTCGTGAGTAGGGCCCTACCAAATTCACAACCATGAAAAACGCGTCACGGACCATGAAATCTAGTCTTTTGTGTACTTTTACCCTATGCTATACAGATTTCACCAGAGTTCCTCAAACTGGGAGTCCCAACCCAAAAGGGAATTTTGGGGACTGCAAGGTTATTTTAGGGGGTTGTGGCATTGCCACCCTTACTTCTGCACTGCGTTCAGAGCTGGGTGGCCAGAGAGTGGCAGTTGTTGGTCAGGCATAAGAATATAAGAAAGGCCGTACCAGGTCAGACCAAAGGTCCATCTAGCCCAGTATCCTGTCTACCGACAGTGGCCAATGCCGGGTGCCCCAGAGGGAGTGAACCTAATAGGCAATGATCAAGTGATCTCTCTCCTGCCCTCTGACAGACAGAGGCTAGGGACACCATTCCTTACCCGTCCTGGCTAATAGCCATTAATGGACTTAACCACCATGAATTTATCCAGTTCTCTTTTAAACTCTGTTATAGTCCTAGCCTTCACAACCTCCTCAGGTAAGGAGTTCCACAAGTTGACTGTGCGCTGCGTGAAGAAGAACTTCTTTTTATTTGTTTTAAACCTGCTGCCTATTAATTTCATCTGATGACTCCTAGTTCTTGTATTATGGGAATAAGTAAATAACTTTTCCTTATCCACTTTCTCCACATCACTCATGATTTTATATACCTCTATCATATCCCCCCTTAGTCTCCTCTTTTCCAAGCTGAAGAGTCCTAGCCTCTTTAATCTCTCCTCATATGGGACCCGTTCCAAACCCTTAATCATTTTAGTTGCCCTTTTCTGAACCTTTTCTAGTGCCAGTATATCTTTTTTGAGATGAGGAGACCACATCTGTACGCAGTATTCAAGATGAGGGCGTACCATGGATTTATATGGGCAATAATATATTCTCAGTCTTCTTCTCTATCCCCTTTTTAAAGATTCCTAACATCCTGTTTGCTTTTTTGACCGCCTCTGCACACTGCGTGGACATTTTCAGAGAACTATCCACGATAACGCCAAGATCTTTTTCCTGACTTGTTGTAGCTAAATTAGCCCCCATCATATTGTATGTGTAGTTGGGGTTATTTTTTCCAATGTGCATTACTTTACATTTATCCACATTAAATTTCATTTGCCATTTTGTTGCCCAATCACTTAGTTTTTTGAGATCTTTTTGAAGTTCTTCACAGTCTGCTTTGGACTTAACTATCTTTAGCAGTTTAGTATCATCTGCAAACTTTGCCACCTCACTGTTTACCCCTTTCTCCAGATCATTTATGAATAAGTTGAATAGGATCGGTCCGAGGACTGACCCTTGGGGAACACCACTAATTACCCCTCTCCATTCTGAGAATTTACCATTAATTCCTACCCTTTGTTTCCTGTCTTTTAACCAGTTCTCAATCCATGAAAGGACCTTCCCTTTTATCCCATGGCAGCTTAATTTACATAAGGCACCCAGCTTTGAAGGCAGCACCCCACCAGCAGCAGCGCAGAAGTTAGGGTGGCAACACCATACTATGCCATCCTTTCTTTTGCGCTGCTGCTGGCAGTTGTGCTGCTTTCAGAGCTGGGCTCCTGGTCACAGCCACCGCTCTCTGGTCACCCAGCTCTGAAGGGTTGCAGAAGTAAGGGTTGCAATACTGTGACCCCCATAGAATAACCTTGCAACCCTCTCACAGTCCCCTTTTGGGTCAGGACCCCTACAGTTACAAAAACATGACATTTCAGATTTAAATATCTGAAATTGTGAAATTTAATTTTTTTTAAATCCTATGACCATGAAATTGACCAGTTTGGTAGGGTCCTTGAGCTGCATCCCTACCCCCACCACTCCATGCCAGGGAACAGTAAGGAAAACCACAGCATCACATACCCTGACCTGAGAGAGCCACTGCTGGTGTATGTTTGGCAGAAATGGACTGGAATGGACACAAATTTTATCTAGTGTTCTAATTTTAAAGTTCCGTTCCATTAATTTATAAGTTTGCATCATATTATTTTTGTAATTGCACATTATTCTTTGCATTGTTTTGGTATGCAATAAATGTTTATTTTTTGGAAATAAATGAATCTTAATACTTCATACCATACAGCAGAATGTATCGTGCTGCTGCTAACACACATTCTTTTTTAAACTTTATTTGTATTTTTTACGTAAAATAAAAAAACACATAACAAAACCTATAAATACATGCACAAGATAGAAATAACATAAATAACAAAATTCAATGATCATTATTTGCAGAAACAAAGAAACAAACCTGTAGAGGTCATGCAGGGCATTAATTATTGAAGTGACTAAATAGATAAATAAGTGAATATAGCCAATGAGTATCAGGGACTACTATATACTAAACTGCAAAAGCATGCAATAGTTTCATTTGAGATCAGACATCCTCATTTTTTCCAAGCATTTCTGTTAGACAGCCATTTTTTCCATTAATGAAGTAGTAGAGAGCTCACTAAGCCAGTCTTTGTGTGAGGGAGGAATTGCAGATTTTCATTTTCTCAAAATAACTCTCTTGGCCTCTAATACAGTTACTGCAATCTATTTTTTAATGTTAACTGGTAATACCAGCTCATCATGCACCCTCAAAATATAGAAGGTTGTAGAAGAAAAGATAGTAACACAAAGTTTTTGAGAGAGTACTAAATATGGTGTTCCAGAACACATACATTTTTGACAAGTATAGAGGATGTGTGAAAGGTTGGCATGTGGCTGTTTGCATCACCAACATTCACTGTGTGTTGCCAATCAAGCATTAAACAAATGTTCTGGAGTTTAATATCTTGTTCTGGAAGAATCATAAGGATAAAGAACTTGAAGTATCTTTCACATTAAGTCAGATATCCTCCCACGTTTCTTTTGAGATTTTAAGGGTAAGTTCTTTATCTCAGTTTGCTTTAAGGCTGAGATTGAGAGGGTACTGCAAAGTATTAAGTCACCTATAAGTAATTCCTACAAAGTGACTTTTGTTTCCATATTTTCTTAACATGTTCCTCTAGAAGTGAGAGAATTGAAACAGACTAATTGCCCCCTATCCTTGTGTGAATCCTTGAGCATAGCCACTCAAAGAAGGAACTATGAGACAGTAGCTGTGGATTCCAGTTGATGTAAAAACCAGAGAGCTCTCAAAAAATGTCAGCTACGCAATGATAGGACTGATGAAGATGGATTCTTTAATCAGTACACAAATGTCACGAGCATATAAACTAATTTTGTATTCTTTCTGTTCATAGTCATACCTTCAGTGGCTGAGTGCTGACATATATACATTGCCAGTAGTTCGAGAGATTAAAAAGGAGGGGCAAGATGGGACATCCTTACCTTGTCCCTCTTTCTATTTGAAATGTAGAAGATATACTTCAACTAGATGATAATGAAGGCAGGGGAGAGTTGTAATAATACAGTGACCCAATTCAGAAATATTGTTCCAAATCTGAACTTTTTTAGGACAGTCTTTAGATAAGGCCATTAGAGATAAAGCTATGGAGGGAATATTTGAGTTTTCTGGATCAAGGGAGCAATTTTTCTCATGTTAGCAGCAGCCCATCTTCCTTTGATGAAACCAAGTTGATCTGTATGAGAGATGGGATGATGGTGTTCAGTTTTGTTAAAATTTTGTATTTATTTTGCAATCTATGTTCAATAGAGATATGGGTAGAAGTTGCTACAGTTGCAACCATCTTTGTTATTCTTTAATGTTACAGTGATTAAAGCAGTTCTCATATCACGTGGTTCCTTTTTGGAATATTTCAGTGAAGCCCTTTGAAAGAATAGAATATAGTTGATTCCAAAATGTTTTGTAGAAATCTCTGCAAAAGTCATCCATCCCAATGGCCTTGCTGAAATTCATATATTTGTATAGCTTGTCTAATCTCTTGTGTTGTGAAAGCTTTGTCCAAAAACACTTTTTCTGAACTTAGGGTATTAAAAGGTAGGCCTTCAACACAATGATCACATTTAGAGTCAGAGTGGTTGTCTAATTTATATAAAGCTTGATTGGATTACTTAAACTCATTATTTATATCTATTGGTTCAAGGACGGCACTCCTGTCTTCTTGTAATAAATTAAGAAATATTGTTATTGGCTAGTTCCATCTTAAGTCTCCTAGCAAATAATTTACCTGTTTTATCTCCCCATTCATAATATCCTTGTTTGACCCTGATGAGTGTAAATTTGACTTATCTGGATAAGAAGTATTAATTATATTTATGTCTGGCGTTGATTAGAGAACGTAGGTGGTTTTCATTTTTGGGGCCGGTCTTGGGCGTTCACTGCAACTCCTCTATTACCTTGGCCAGAGAGTTTAACTTGAGTCTGTCTTTCTTCTTTGGGGGGCGGGGCATATTTTATGCATTTACCCCTTACAGTAGCTTTCAGAGTTTAGCCTCAGATACCATCTTTTGGGAATAGAGTACTTCTTTTCTTGTATGAAGTTAGAGATGACTGAATGAACTGTGGAACAAAATTTTGCATCTTTTAGTAGCAGAGTGTTCAGCTTCCACTTAGATTGTAGTGAGGTATAATCAGCATTTATGGTAAGTTTAATTGGAGCATGATCTGAAATTAATCTATTTTCAATAGTTGCTTCTAGGCATTCTGGAATACCATTAATTCTAATTGAACAGGACCACAGAACTGATAGGTCCAGGACAAGAGACCTAATAAATGTACAGTAAGCACTGCCTAATTTCATAGGTTTATTAAAAGACAGTATGAGATTTGTAAATGTACATGAAGCACTACACAATTCCTAACAACCCCCCAAACTTCAGGCACATTACTGTGGCTGACTGTTAAAGTGCTCTTTCAAGGCCTCCCTCGGCCACAAAGCTCTGCCTTGAGTTCTTCTAGCGGCTCTTGTGTCCGGCTGTTCAAAGTCAGCAGACAGCTGCTCCACCTCCACCCTCCATCCCGGTGGTAACTTTTCCCTCTTTGCCTCATAGATATTATTCAGGGCACAACAGGCAACTATAAACATTGGGGTATCTTTCTTACTGAGATCTCATCTAGTGAGGAAACATTGCCAGTGTCCCTTTGGTCTGCCAAAAGCACATTTCACTGTCATTCTGCACCTGCTGAGCTGCTAGTTGAATCCATCCTTGTCAAGGTTGCCAGTGTATGGCTTCTTGAGCCAGTGGAGCTAAGAGTGGGCTGGGTCTCCTGGGATCATTGTCAGCATTTCAACATCAGCAATAGTAATCCACCATTTAGGAAAGAATGTTGCTGCTTGCAACTTTCTGAACAGTCCTGTATTCTTAAAGATGCAAGCATACACCCTTTCCCTGACCAGCCCTCCCTGATATTGGTGAAAAGTCCCCTCTGATCCACCAACACTTGCATATCATAGAAAAGTAGCCCTTTCTGTTTATGTACTCTGTGGCAAGATGGTATAAGGCCAAAATATGGATGTGCATGCCATCTATTGCCCCATTGCAATTCTGGGAATCCCATAGCTGCAAATCTATGCATGATGTCTTGCACATTGTCTAGAGTCATAATTCTATGTAGCAGGATACAATTAATGGCCCTACACACTTGCATGGCAACAGCCCCACTGTGGATTTTCCAATGGCAAAATGATTTCTCACTGACTGTTAGCAATCCTACATTACAAGCTTCCACAGTGCAATTCTGCTTCGCAACTGTCAATGCAGCTTTCATTCTGGTGCCCACGTGCTGGAGAGCTGGGGTGAGCTCAGCACACATATCCGGGAATGTGCCCTTTCACACCTGGAAGTTCTGCAATCACTGCTTAGCATTCCAGACTTGCATTACTTTGCGATCCCATCAGTCTCTGCTCATTTCTTGGGCCCATAAGCAGTACTCTGTCAGCAGCAGCTGGTCTGCGACCACCATCATCAATCTTGAATTGGTTTTTGCTATGTCCTTTAGCAATCCATCCTTGAAGAAACTGTCATGTCCCCATTGTTGCGGTACTTCCATTGACTTCAGGAAATACTGGAGGATCATTAGTCCTGAGTTTGCAACATTCATGATAATAGTGCAGTGCTAAAGGGGCTCCATGTCTGTCAGAGAGGCAGACAGCGACAAGTACTGTGTTGTTTGTAGGATTTAAAAAAAACAAGATACACAAATTATGAGATAGGGCTGGCATTATGGAAAGGAGAAAGTTACATGACTGTAATTTTGACCACTCTTTCCAGAGTTCCCTTCCCGACTCATTTCTATCCCCAACACATTGCAAAAATCCCGCAAAAGGCATTGTGCTGGAGGGTGGCATCACCTATCCATGGTGCACCACACTTTGCATTGACACAAGCACTCCTGGTGAGTACACGCGAAGTACCAACACAAACAGCCAAGTATGCATGTGCACAAGCAATATATTAACTGTGGCAGCTTTGTGTAGCTTGTCTTGACCAAAATTTGCAGTATGAATATTGCCTAAAGTAGGGGCAGCAGTTACAGGCAGTTGAATAGATAACAGAGAGAGAAGCAGGCAGGTGAACTCAGCAGAGCATCCTTATACTGTATCGTTCCCTGGATGATAAGGAAATGGTGCATGATGTCTCTGTATACCGACTTGATCCATCCAATAACGTGACCCTGTTCCCATCCACCAGAGCACAACCACCTCTTTCTCACCCCCGAAAATAGTCAAATAATGAAAAAAAATCACAAAAATGATTCCTCGGTGGCTAGAAAAAATTGTGAAAAGTGCATTTGCTGAATGGTATTTGACTATAGTGTTGGCTGAACAGCATATAATATTTGGTCACAAATCTGTTGGTTCATGAAATTCATGAAAAAAGTAAACCATTGTTCTGTTATTCAGCCAGTTTTTCTCCTGGTCACCATGTGAGTAAAACTAAATGAAAGACTTTATAATCAATTTTTTTAAACTGAAATTTGAGATTTAGTATATTAAAGTACTGGAAATATATACTAAAATTGATCAGAAACATTAGAGGCATCAGACTTATGGCTGTGGATTTCAAAAAAGAGACCTTTCTCAAAAGGGAGAATTCCAGAATGAATGAAATCTATGCTCCTCTGCAGACAAGATGTTAGTCTTCTGATAAACAGAGATCCTTTTTTCTTGTTTGCAAGAATTCAGTGTATAAAATCAAGTATAATTTTGCTCTCTAAACTTCATAATTATTTGTAAAACTTCAGTAACGTCAGTTTTTTCCTGAGACTGTGTGCAGTTCATGCAGCTTTATAATATATATGATCTCCAGACATTTATATTTACATATTCTTATTTATTTTATAGACACACTTATGTTGTAGACTATTTATATTATATATACACTTTTTATATATTTAATTACATATGTAAATATAAATGCATGTATAAAATAAATATGTGAGTACACTAATGTAAATGTCTGGTGACATATAAATACTATAAAATATTCAACAAGTCAAGTTAATGAGTGGGAAAGATATGGTTTGGAACTTCAAAATAATTTTCAAAAATATCCAATCAATTATAAATTAATATAAAACAATTAGATTAACTGACACAGGAGTGGGTGGAGGTTGGGTGGTCTGTTTGACGATGAGGGGAACTGTTACTATAAGGCAATTGAATTAGTAAACTGATGGTACGCATAATGAAAGCACAGTTTGGTGATGCTAAATACAGCCCAGAGCTGCATAATGCAACCCTCACTGAAACGATGCTCAGTCAGCTAGTACACATGGCATAATGAGGGCATCTCCTGATGGGCTATATTTTGTGGGATCCTCATGGGAATGAAGTGTAGGCAGCTGTGACGTGGCCTGTGCTGGGATTTCTCAGAACTGACTGTAATGAGGTGTTTTCCTGTTAGCCTGAAGCTGGCTGAGTTACTGACTGCTCTTTTACAATGTTCTATTTTATGATTTAAAAGTAGCTTCTAAGAGATAATAGCACCTGAAATTTTTAAAATAGATTTTGAAGGAAGTAAAAATCAACTATAAAATTATCTCTAATATGAAAGGCCCTGACATTCATTTTAAAATGCTCTTTAAGGACCCTCTTTTTGCAATTTCATGTGAAATCCTATTCTCCTCAAGCACTTTACAAAATGTGTGTTTAATGGAAAAAGTTAGCATATATATAACTAGTTAATGGACTATGTATACAGTCCTGACTAAATGATCTATCCCATTGAAATGATCATGGAGCATATCAATCATAATTAGAAATGGACTCAGGAGGCTATACTGGTTTTGCTAAAACCTCAGTTATCACGTGGCCAGTGACAAAATCAAAGTCCCATGTTGGTCCGCAGCTGGGAAGTGGGAGAACAGTATTTTTGCATGCTTTCTCCTCTTGTATCTGGAAATCAGTCCCCAGCTGTTTATGTTCAGAGTTTAGTCCAGATGACAGGGAGTGATTTGATATCTTGAATCATAGGAAACCCCCCAATTTTATAATCTGTCCATTTGAGATACCAGACACATCTCAAATAGTAATCTTCCTTGGATGTATTATTAACACGATAATATGGATTTTCAGAATAAGCTTTTAGAAATACAGATCCCTCGCTTTTTCAGTCTTCATTCTGTCCATGGGAATTGCCATTTTAACAATGTTTCCCAGCAGGAGCCACTTTTACAGTACAGCATGAAAGCATTGGCATTCTCATTAGAAAACACTGGAAATCAGAATGTCTCAAAGTTATTATAAGATGTTTTGTTAATTTTTTGTTAAACTAATTTAATAGTTTCTAAATTAACCAACATGAATACAAAATTTACCTTATAAAATTTGAGACTTCCTCATTGTTCCGTACTTTCTAGCATGGATTATTGAAGAGAAGATGGACACTGTAAAATGTAAGCAATTGGGACCTGATCTAAAGTCTGGTGAAATCAGCCTTTATGGGACACTGTGCTACCACTGAATACTCTGAAGTAGATCTAAAGAGTAAACCTATGCTTAGCCCTGGTCTACACTAGGGGGCGGGGGAGAGGGGAGCGGATTGATCGCTGCCCGCCGATCTGGCGGGTAGTGTTGTCTACACTTGCAATTTATACCAGCATAGCTATGTTGGTTAGGGGTGTTAAAGTTTTCCTGAGCAACATGGTTATGCTGACAAAACCCAGAGCATTGACACAACTATGCCAACAGAAGCTAACATTGTTAGGCGGGGTGGTCCTACACTGGCAGAAAACTGTCAGCATACACTGTGTCTACACCAGAGGGCAATGCCAACATAGACTCTGTAGGTAGACATAGCTCTAGACTCTACTTCTGTGTGTTTGAATAATGTTAAATCAGTCAGCCCAATGAAACTATACTGAGGCTAGAAGATTTTTTTCCCTTTCTTTGACCATTATCTCAGACAATTATCACAGTTAATTTATTTTTTCAATATTACTCTTCTGCAGCAGTCTTGTGGTACAGTCTCATTGTTTAAACTTTTTTGGCCTTTTTACATGCAGATTGGAGTCCAATCAATTATTTTAAAAATGTATATTCGTCAGTCACACATGATACACAGATACCTGTTCTGCATTCTGTAATACGTGGATAGTGCTCTGATGCTCTCAGACCAGATTTTCATCTAATAATAATTATGAACTATTACATTGTGGGGTTGCGGTCTGTTTCTAATCATAATTCATGATGATTTGGAATACAGGGCAGAACTACTCAGTTTGAAAAGTTACTGGAAAGGGGGGAGGTGTGTGTTATAGAGGTGTGTGGGGAAGTGTGAGAGCAGCACATGACTTTCCCACCTTTCTCTCTCCCTCCCTGAAGATTGTTCAGCCTAGTCCCTGTCTGCTTACAGAGCCACTCTCACGTTTTTTACATGCAGGTCATGTGAAAGGATGTCACCAGAAAACTCTGCCAGTGAGGGGTGTGTGGAAGGGCAGAGGTAGGAAACAGTAAGCTTCAATACATTTTTCCTGCTAGAGAACTGTTTTTTAACTAGAGCTGAACAAAAATTGGAATTTCCATCCTATAGACATTTGGTTCTGACATTGATTTTTGTCCTAATTGGGACAAAGTTGAAATAGGAACATTTTTCATGGCACAAAAAGTACCTTTTTTTTTTAATTCAGTATGGCAAATTTCATTTTGACATTTCTGATCAACACAAAACATTTCAACAGTCCCAAATTGAAATATTTTGGCTTTGTTTTGTTTGTTGAACCAAATCAAAACATTTCATCTTTAGTCCATTTGATATTAAACTGCATCTGTCTGAGGTACCACTGTGAAAGTTGTAGTTTGTGTGCTTCAAGCCTCCATTCTTTCCTATGGGCTGGGCTCCCTGGCCAGGCTATTCCTCCAACACCACATGGACTGGTCAGAGAAGAGACTGTGGTGCATCATGGGAGGTGTAGTCTGGCCAGGAAACCCAATTTTGATGGTGTCCAGTTGGCAAATTAATTCCAGTTCTGCAGTTTCTCATTGGAGTCTGTTATTAAAGTTTTTTTGTTGGAGAATTGCCACTTTTAGGTCTGTATTTGAGTATCCAGGGAGGTTGAAGTGTTCTCCGACTAGTTTTTGAATGTTATAATTCTTGACGTCTGATTTGTGTCCATTTATTCTTTTGCGTAGAGACTGTCCAGTTTGGCCAATGTACATGGCAGAGGGGCATTGCTGGCACATGATGGCATATATCACATTGGTAGATGTGCAGGTAAACGAGCCCATGATGCTGTGGCTGATGTGATTAGGTCCTATGATCGTGTCCCTTGAATAGATATGTGGACATGCTTTCTCCTCTGTTCACATATCTATTCAAGGGACACCATCATAGGACACTCAATTACAGACCTAAAAGTGGCAATTCTTCAACAAAAAAAACTTCAAAAACAGACTCCAATGAGAAACTGCAGAACTGGAATTAATTTGCAAACTGGACACCATCAAATTAGGCCTGAATAAAGACTGGGAGTGGATGGGTCATTACACAAACTAAAAACTATTTCCCCATGCTAATTTTCCCCCCCCTACTGTTACTCACACCTTCTTGTCAACTGTTTGAAATGAGTCACCCTGATTACCACTACAAAAGTTTTTTTTCCCCTCCTGCTGATAATAGCCCACTTAATTGATTTGTCTCCTTAGAAATCTTTTCATGTTCTCTGTGTATATATATCTTCCTACACTATTTTCCACTCCATGCATATGATGAAGTGGGTTTTAGCCCACGAAAGCTTATGCCCAAATAAATTTGTTAGTCTCTAAGGTGCCACAAGTACTCCTGTTCTTTTGACTCAGAATGAGGTGTTTGGTTCTATTCAACAAACTGAAATATTTTTATTTAGGTCATGTCAACCGGAAACGAAATATTTTGTTGATGATTTTTCTGAATGGAAAATCAAGATTTTGCGACACTGAAAATTTCCATGCAAAAATTGATTTTTTTCCAGAAACTGCATTTTCTATCAAAAGATCATTTTAGAAGCTCTGTAGCCAGTCCATATCTGATACAGAAGTACATGATAGGCAGCAGAGCAGGAGCATGTCCTGCTTATTTAATGCACTTCCTTTGTAGTAAAAACAGCACAGAAAAGGAAAGGTGCAGGCATTTCCCAGGGGACACATATACAAAAGTGGTCACAACATAAGTGACCAAGTAACTCACAGAGAGAGAGAGAGAGAGAGAGAAAATAATGATCACGTAGGAAAAAGTAACAGACGTAGTGAACCAGATTCTGTTGGTAGCACAAAACGTCCTCAGAGCTGGTTTAACCAGTTGCATGTGAAGATTCCCTTGGCATAGGGGAAATCAATGGGTGATACAGATTCATCCCTATGCCCCATGACACCTGCTTGTGGGGTGTGGCCAAGGGAAAGAGGCAGGTTTGGCACACTGCTGTGCCCTGGCTTTCCTTGGCTGGGAAACAGCCCTTTAGGGGGGTCATTGCAGCAGGTGCAATTTACAGTGGCAGCAAGGACACTCCAAGTTGTGCTGGTGGGTTTAACCAGCTCCTGGATGGCTCCAAGATTGCTAGTTTATAACGTTCTTAATTATGTAGTCAGCTGTCCTCAGCCTGGGCTTGGCCATAGTGTCCTTGAGTTTCCCACTCCTGAGCAATATTACTCAGCTCAGTCCTTTCTAAGTCCAATTAAAGGGCACTTGCTTCTAGTCCCCAGGGGCACTCCCCAGGTCCTGTCACAGGTCACTGGATGCAAAGAGACCTAGAGGACTCCTCATCCATATAAGGCTTGCAGTGTGCGTCTGCCCCTAACAAAAAGGAGGAGGAGGACAAAGGACTATCAATTTCCTCATATTGTGCACCCCTTGCTAGCAGTGTTCTCTGGGAGCATCTCTGCTCCTGGAAAAACTTCCCCTCCCCATGTGGCCAATCTCTCCCGTTTAAACTCCATTTCTCCAGGTGGAGCATATTCTGCAGGTATATCTAATTGGCACTGCCTGAATGCAGGAATGCTTATTATCCTTTCTATCAGCACTACAGGTTTGTGTCCCATCATGTCTGTCTGGAATCATAGGTGGGCATTTATTAAGGTAAAGTTCTAACAAAAAACTATATTCTTCCCATTCAGGTAGAACACATATAAGGGGCGGGAGGCAGCTGGATGAGGAAACTGTGAATTTTCTCTCATGGCATTTCTTTGGATTGTTCTCTAAAGGGGATTAGGATGGGGAACAGTCACCCAACCTTTCTGCAGATCCACAGGGACAGGAATCTGCAGCACATCCTGTTTTGGGCCTTTTGTGGTGCTGGCTGCTTATCTCATGGCATCATGGTTTCCTTAGGAACCATCCACTTTACTTCACTGCTCACCTTCACAAACTCTCCTTCAAAACTGTGATGCAGGCATGAGGCAGTAGTTAATACTACTTAAGAAAGCATTAATTTAAGGGTGTGTTACTGCTTGGCTATGTGGCAATTTCAGAATGGGGAGTATGTGACAGAGATTATCAGCCCTCCTGGGCTCATGTTTGGTGACCAGTAGAACCCTGCCTTGTGGATGAGGGAGACGGGTGTGGAGTATGCTTCAGAGCCACTGCTCCCTGCTATGTTTCATCAGCAGTTAAAGAAAGGACAACATCTTATGCATCCACCCCAGGTGTTGCTCCTGGAAACATACACTGCTGGGCTCTGAGGCTTAATATAGGTGTTGGTATGGGAGTGACTTCACATTATATTATTTGCAAAGTCACTCATAGTAACTTGTCCTTACACTCCCAACTTTCTGTACTCTGTGACCCATTTCCACTGGCTTCTGCTCCCCACTGCTCATATCTGTGGAAGGGAGCAAATAAGCTGATATTAGATATTGTAGTACTGACATTGGCTGAGCAGGATATAAAAGTGTTCTGTTACTTGGTAGGTTACCTTAACTCTGCTCCCACTCACTACTAATTATAAACTTGGTATGACCTAATTTTAAAAAAATAAATAAATCTGGGGTGCGTGAGTGATTCTATAACCATGGAATAGCACAAGCCAGGGGGCCTGGCTATACACAGTAAAATCCCTGGCCTTAGAGACAGACTCAGAAACACACAACTCATGAAGATGAAACCGTTTTTTGAACTAAGTACATTAATTCTGTTGGGGAAGAAATTGAATAAATGGAATTGATAATGGTGGACATTGTCAGTAAAATGTTCAACATTAAAAACCAGAGAAAATTATGCCTTCCAGATAATCTGTCTAAATAATTATCTTCTGATGCTGTGCCTGCATGTGATGTGCAATAACTGAATACTATAGTTAGTTTTTGTTTATGGGGTTGTTGGGGTTTTTTTTGGTGTGAGGGAGATGTTTGCACTGCTGCAACCATATTGAACTTGTTACATTTATTTAATGCTGATGACACCTTCATTGTATCCATAACATTTAATTATGTATGTACCACAGAAATCCTCCAGCATGATTTTTCTGGCATTGATTTCTAGGTTTTAATGTTACTTGTGTATTTGTTTTCTCTGGTGGTTTGCTAGTGGTTGACTTCCGAAAGCCATGTTTTTTGTGGGCAGATTCCACAGAGTGAGCAGTGTCTGTCATGCAGGGGAGCATCCTACACCAGTTGGCATCTGCCTGCTGGGAAGGAGAAGGAACTTTCCCCTCTTGCTGATGTTGAGATGAGTGAGACCTCTGTCTTCTCTGTCTGCTTCTGTGTATTTCTGTTTGTCTGTCTTTTGTTTCATCTTTTTCTGTATTCCAGTTGCTTTCTTTTCTTGTTGTCTAATTTTGTCTGTTAATCACTCTCACATATCTAGTTAAACCAAAGATAAGCAAACTTTTTGGCCTGAGGGCCACATCTGGGTACGGAAATTGTATGGTGGGCCATGAATGCTCACGAAATTGGGGTTGGGGTGCAGGAGGGGGATGAGGGCTCTAGCTGGGGCATGCAGGCTCTGGGGTTGGGCCAGGAATGAGGAGTTCATGGTTCAGGAAGGGGCTCCAGGCTCGGGCCAGGGGTTGGCGTGTGGGACAGGGATCAGGGCTGGGGCAGAGGGTTGGGGCACAGGAAGGGGTTGGGGTGCAGTCTCCGGGCGGCACTTACCTCAAGCAGCTCTTGGAAGCTGTCCTCCCTCTGGCTCCTATGTGGAGGTGCGGCCAGGCGTCTCTGCGCACTGTCCCATCCGCAGGCACCGCCCCTGAAGCTCCCATTGGCTGCAGTTCCTAGACAATGAGAGCTGTGGGGATAGTGCTTGGGGCTGGGGCCACGTGTGGAGCCCCCTGGCAACCCCTAAATGTAGGAGTCAGAGTGGGGACATGCTGCTGCTTCCGGGAGCTTCGGCACGTGCACGTGGAGCAGCCTCCAACCCCGCTCCCTGGCTGGAGCGTGGGAGCAGGGTGAGCCCCAGACCCTGCTCCCCAGCAGGAGCTCGAGGGCTCGATTAAACAGGCTGGAAGGCCATAGTTTGGCCAACCCCGAGTTAAACTGAGAGAAGGAGGAGTGGGAGTGAAAGGGAGAGTGAGGGAGACAAAAGGGAGAGTGGGAATGGTAGAGAGGAGGCGATAAATATGGAGTATAGAATAAAGGAAGTGGGAGACAGAGCAAGTGAAGGGGTAGATTAAAATGGGCAGGAAATGAGAAAGGGTGACACTACACTCAAAAACTTTAAACTGGAGATCTGGCACTCATTTATTCTGCTCACAGAAAACAAAATAATTTAAGCCAACATTGGTCCTGAACCTTTTCTCTCCTAGGATTAATTAGCCAAAAACATTAAAACATTAAAATGCCTATTAGCTTGCTTTGTTGCTAAGAGGAAGATTGAAAAGAAACCTTTGCAGAACCTATGTGGAATAAAAATGTCAGGTAGGCTTAGCAAATGCAACCACTGGGCAGAGTTAGATAAGATCCAGAAGAACCAGTAAACTTAAATTATCTACTTATTCATTTGTATGATTTTAAATGGCACAACAAATCTGAAAGATTTTTTATGGCATAGTGACTTCGTATTACTTAAAGTAGCTCTCCAAGACCAAGGAGGAGGTCTGACCTGTAAAGAGATGCTTGATCACCCCCTCTGGAGGCAGGCCTGGCAGCACAGCAGAATAGCCAGGGGATTGGCTCACCTGCTCTTCCACATCTTCCAGTGGTCTAGTGCAGCAATGCAGTTGGCCCTGCCGTGCTGCCTTTGGATGGCCCCCAATCTGCCACACCATCAAGCCCCGTCTGTGGTGTGAAGAAGTCAGAGGAAGTTATTGTTACTCTAACTTATAGGCAGGGCATGCTGGGTAGAGGTGGCTGTGTCAAGACTCCGCTCCCCCTATGGTTGGTAATGTCTTTCCAGCTCCTCTGCCCATTAGGAGCTCAGCACCAGGATTGTGGTTGTATTGGGGATAGAGGTGTATATATGGTGGGTAAGTAATTACATGTGGCCTCCCTTCTCCACTGCCCATCCCTTTCAATCTGTCTTCCATGGATTTTCCATCTCCTTGCTCCCCTCTACATTGTGCAGCAGATGAGAGCAGTGGGCCCTACTCTTCCAGCTGCTAGTCTGTGCACATACCCTGTGGAGTTCATTTGTTTACTGCTATAGTTCAGGGATTCTTTGAACGTGCTCATCAGACGCCACTACTTACTGGAACTTTATTTCTTTCAAACAACCTAGTGGTGCTCAACAATTACAAATTAAAATTGAAAGTGTGCTTTGGTGTTTTGCATTGCTACAGTTGCACTGATGTCTGGGGAAATATTGTGGTGGAGAAACTCTGTGTTGAAGTAATTCTGGAAATCATGTTCACATTAGAAATCCCCAAACTATACTTTATTTAAAAATGTTTTAATGAGCTGTCTTATTCAGTGGATTAATCTGTCAAATAGAAATAGATGGGAATGTACTTGGAATCCCAAGGTGGAAGGTTGAGAGAGTGCATTGTGGAGGTGACATGTTAAGTCTCCATGGTAGAAGGCTCTGGCTGATTCCCTCATGCCTTCCATATCATTAATTCATGAGGTAGCTCTAGGTAGGAAGTCATCACAGTCTCTAATCTGCATTGACCTGAAAGCCAATAAGAATGAAAGAAAGACCTAAGTAGGTTTGAAATTGTGACATTTTCTGGCTATCACAGAGCCATTCTCTTTTTAAAAGTCCCTATCTGTCCCCCCCTCCATCCCCTCCAGTTCCTTATATTTCCTTGTCATGTGCTGGAAATGGGCCATGTTCATTACCACTACAAACAGTTATTTTTCTCTCCTGCTGACAACAGCTCACCTGAACTGATCACTCTCCTTATAATGTGTATGGTAACACCCATTGTTTCATGTTCCCTGTGTGTATATATATATATATATCTTCCTTCTGTATTTTCCACTACATGCATCCGATGAAGTGAGCTGTAGCCCACGAAAGCTTATGCTACAATAAATTTGTTAGCCTCTAAGATGCCACAAGTACCCCATTCTTTATCCTAATCCAGACTCACATCACCCCTTCCCATGGGAGATGGCTATAGGAGAGCAATCTTTCAGAGAGCCCCTTATATTGTCTCTTGGCAGGGGAAGGGACAAACTTGGCTGATTCCCAACAATTCCCAGCTCAGTAGTAGCTTAGCCCTGAACAACCTTACCCTCTGAGAAATGTCCACAGTGATAGATGTATTTTCCACTTAGTTCTGCCTCCACCCAACCTGTTCTCCTTCCTAGTCAACCCAGTCTCTGTTCCCTCCCACTGTGCAGACCCTATGGAGGAACCTCTGCAGGTCTGGATGGAATGGAGAACAGACTGCCAGGGAGGCAGTCAAACCCATCTTCACTATAGTAACAGGGATATCTGTTTTCTCAATGCATGGATCCTGGGAGGATGATACAGTCCTCTTTGTGTTCATAAAAAAAAATTCTGTAGTAAATTGTTCTGTATCAATCTTGCAGTGTGTTTAGAACAGAATGTCATAATTAATATTTAGAAAACACGAATGTGGAGCACTACACATTTTATACATTACTTGTATAAATATATCTTTCAACATTTGTTAAAGAAATAATAAGTGAAGCAATATCAACAATTACATGCTTAAATCATGTAAACATTTAACCCCCCCCCCCCCAAAAAAAACCACATTTTCAGTGAATATTTAAAGCAAAGAGGAGCAGAAAAAAAAACCACGTGGTGCAAAACACTTTAAGACAGGGTTAGGCAACCTATGGCATGGGTGCCAAAGGCAGCACACAAGCTGATTTTCAGTGGCATTCACATTGCCCGGGTCCTGGCCACCAGTCCGGGGGGCTCTGCATTTTAATTTAATTTTAAATGAAGCTTCTTAAACATTTTAAAAACCATATTTACTTTACATGCAATAGTTTAGTTATATATTATAGATTTATAGAAAGAGACCTTCTAAAAATGTTAAAATGTATTACTGTCACGCGAAACCTTAAATTAGAGTGAATGAATGAAGACTCGGCGAACCACTTCTGAAAGATTGCCGACCCCTGCTTTAAGATATACCTTGAACTGTAACATTTCAGAATGGAAAATAGACATGAACTGGAGGGAAGAAGACAAAAAAGGTGACCAGAGTAGGGTGGTTGAGAGAGAAAACAGTGGCATCTTTTGGAAATGAAGGTGATCTGCTTGACTTTACAGATTTGAATGAACAAGTGTGGTTCAGAATTTTGAGCCTAGTGAATATGAGAAAGAAATGGTTCAGGAAGTTCAAATAAAAGAAAACTGCAAGATTTAAGATGAGAGGAACAAAAGCATGGATAAGGGTCATATAAAGACAGAAGCAACCATGTGAAAATGATGATATGTAGGCCCACCAGCATAGGAAATAGGAGAAGCAAAGTTGCATTCATATTTTCAAATACCGTACTGTATAGCTTGTCTATACAAGAAAGCTGTACTGGTTTAACTGAAAGTGTGATTTAAAACTGATTTAGTTAAATTGGTGCGAAAGACTATGTGGACACTTTAAACTGAAACAAGATACTCTTAAACCATACTGTCTTCTCAGTGGTTTGCACTGGTTTAGCTAAACCAGTTTACAGATGCAACTTTCTCATGTAGACAAGACCTTAGGTGCAAGCTCAGAAAAATAATAGAGACCACAAAAGTTAACTAAAATGTGGTTGTTTTTCTGTAAGCAGAGTCAGGATGAGCTCTACCCAGACATCTGGTGGTGAATTATGGCGAGTGGGGAAAAGAACTCCAGGGGCTGATCTTGTTTGCATAGGCACACCCACTCGCCTGGCATGAAACAACAGCAACTCAAAGTGGTTACTTTGGCTGGTGTGGGATCCCCAGTTTCTCTGTTATTGGGGCAGGAAGAATAAAGTTTTGTTACCCTGATTCTGTGAATCAAGGCCAGTGGAACTGTTGTATGACAGAAGGACTGAGTGAGTTATTCACCATTGCCTAAGTAGCATTTGCTTGTCAAGGGGCGTGGGTTACAAAACCCAGTGAATTGAGAAAGGTTGGGGGCAGGTATTGGTACCTGGTGGTGTGGGTCCCTTTGGTGGGCCTGAAACACCAATTGCACCTCCTCCTCTCTCCACTGTTGAATGTCAGAGCTAGCTTTGATTCCCTTAGGAGTCTAGTTACAGGCTGCTGAGCTGAGTTCACTTTGGGCCAATAGTGCACCAGCACTGGGGCTCCCCTACTACTAGCTGAAATCACTAAGAGCTGAAATCACTAAGAACTGAAATCACAAAAGAGCTAAAGCTATTTAAGAGCTGAGATCACTGAGGCTGTGTTGACTAGTGGGGGAGCCTGAAGCTATATTGCTAAGCGGCTGGCGGAGCAGCTAGCAGAGTGGAGCCTCGCGGGGGCGAGTGGAGCAGAGCGGCTCACAGGTCGGTGAGCGGAGCGGCTGGAGGAGCAGCTAGCAGAGCAGAGCAGTGCAGAGCGGAGCCTTGTGGGAGCGGCCCAAGGGACGGCTGGAGCGGAGCAGCTCACAGGTCGGTGAGCGGAGCGGCTCACAGGTTGGTGAGCGGAGCGGAGCAGAGCGGCTGCCAGAGCAGTTCGTGGGACGGCAGGAGTGGGACTGTGGGTCGAGTGGAGCGGCTTGTGGTGAAGGCTGCGGTGGAACCCCACGGAGAAGCAGCCGGTTGGACTCGGATCACGTAAGGTGCCCCTTAACACCTTGCTCACCCCCCCCTTGAACTCTGGGGCTGCACTGATCAGGGACAGAGACTTTGGGGGGTTGTCGGACTTTTGGGACTTTGGTGATTCTTGGGTCGCTGGTTTCAAGAACCAACGGGAAAGGACACGCCCCAATTTGCTGGGGTGGGTCTTCGCTCATGGTTTGGTCTATGAACTCTAGTTGTGGTGTTTTCCCAATTTAATGCTATGTCGTTTACCTCATGTTATTAAACATTTTCTGCTACACCGAGGCTCTGTGCTTGCGAGAGGGGAAGTATTGCCTCTTCGAGGCGCCTAGGGGTGTGTGTAAGATTTTCCCAGGTCACTGGGTGGGGGCTCGAGCTGGTTCTGTGTCACGCTGTTGGGAAGGGACCCCTATGTACTGAACCCGGCCCTTGCTGCTATCAACTTGGCCTGGCAGAAGGGTTACATTTCAAACACTTTTTTTTTTTTTTTTTACAGCAGAGGAATATAATTCTTGTCAAATTTAGCTGAAGAAATCTCAAACAAATCCAAGTATTGACACTGTCTAAATAGGAAGAAATATACACATTATCAAAAGAATCTAAAGGAGACTGGTGGCTGAACAGAAAATGGTAGAAACAGAACTTACTTAATCCAGGAGAAAAGAAAAATGAGGAAACAGCTAAATAGGGAACCCTGGAGAAGATGGCACTGGCTTGTCTTGATTTTAAATTTAGACATGGCATCCTTTTGGTATGATTGGTAAATTATGAGTGCATTCTGAGATGCATGTATAGTAGAATTTCTAAAATGCTTTTATAGCTTGTGATGTAATGAAATCAGGGTGTCAGAAAACACGCATATTCTTCTTAAAGATCAATGTTGATGCTCCTTTGTTAAATAGTTAATAAGATCCTAGCAGTGTTTCCATCATGGGCCTCTTTCCCCTCCTGCTCCTTTGCTAAATACATCCCTAATCTACATTTGTCTGTGCTTTTCAGATCTCTTTCAGTATTCAGACGATAACTTTTTATAACCCTGGAGAACTTTAAAGATAAAAGAATAAAAACTTCTAAAGCACTTATTTTCTTTACTTTTTCACTAACTACATGACTCCCAACACTTCCCTATTCATACAGTTTTAATCCACAGACCATTTATAATCTCTCCCTATCGACGTAAGTGTATCACCTGATCACAACAGATTCAGATATTGGGGCAAATCCTTAGTCCATTGAAGTCAATTTGCTATTGACTTCTTTGGGAGTAGTCCCATTAACCTATTCTAGCCTGTAGCTGTCTAGTGATTAGAAAAAGAAAAGCACACATAGTAAAGGATACATAATCCAGAGATTTAAATGGAAAAGGCAAAAAAAGAATGAGCAGGAATATATTTTTTAAATCTTTTTGTTTTTAACAAAATTAAATTTGTGTCCTTAAATTAAAGGCACTTAAATACTTCTGTGATGGATGCTGTTAAAAAAAAAATTCTTAGAGAGACAGGTGCTAGACTGAAAAAAAAAAAAAAAAAAAAAAAGGTATAGAAGTGGCAATGCAAGTTTCCCCACAATTCCCTGCCATTTCACAATAGCCCTTACTTGAATGAACCAGCTTGAGGACTGAGAGGGTTCAGGCCCCATATTCACTTGAGATAATTTCTGATAATGGCTTTGGTGATATGGAAACTAGTCTACTAAAAACTGAGTTAACATCACTGGCTCCTAGCACACAGCCTACCAAATCTTACCAAATAGTTGTCAGATGATAACTTTTGGAGTGGTTGTCACTCAGTAACAGAGTTGAAGGTGCTTTTTATTTCCTTATCTTTTCTTACCTTGTCTATGAATTAGTCTTTTCCCCACAGTTTTTAAAATGCGATTAGTCATGCCTAGAGATGCATGAGCACTATCAAAACAAATACAGTACAGATTGGCTAGATTGTGAATAATTCTAACATAGCTGCACAGAGGCAAGCCCCTACATCCCCAAGCGACACTAAAAAAGCCCCATTCTGTCCATCTTCCCATTTGAACCAGGGGGCTGTTATTTTGAACACCTCACTTGAGTATTACTATTGTGTGTGGGGAGAGTGGCTTTATGTTAGGATGGACCTAAACCAGTGAAGGTGGGTGTTGTGATGAGGCTTATAATACAAAATGGAAGAGCAGTGAAACATGTATATTGGGGAGGGGGAGCTGTAAGTGAATATATTCTATAAAAGGAGATAAATTACAGTCTCAAATGCTTGTCACCACACTGGCCTGCACCTTGAAAATCCATTACTGTACCTGTGCACACATGCTTATATGTATGGAACTTTCTGTTCAGCATTGTGTGTCTGAGATTAGACACAGGCCTACAATCTTTTCTTAAAATAACAGTTAAAGCTAAAGTTAAATGCTGTTATGTTCAAAATCCTCAATATTAAGGATATTATTTGTAATTTCTTCAATACTACAAAAACATAATTGTTCCTGAATCAAATAAAAAAGTTGTAATTGCTTTCACCAAACTATTTAAAATGCTGTTAAAGTATTCTCCTTATTAAAGCTCTCCATCTAAATATTTACTCCTTTCCATTGTAAAGTGTTCAAAAGGAAAATCAATAATCACAATCTATATGCAGCAAAATTCTTTTTAGTACCAGTTTGGCTCTGTTTTGTGGCTTGTAAAGTTGAATCACACACTTTGGAAAAGTAGTAAGAATTCTGTTCGGTGAGTGGGGTTAATTCTGGGTCACTCAAAGATTATTACTGTACTTATTGTTTCTTAAACAATACAAAAGATCCAAAAATGCTGGAACATAGTGAGTATCTAAGAATCCAATCCTGCTCTCATCGATTTTCATGGCAAATCTTCCATTGACTTCAGTATATTTTTTGAAAGAAAATAAGAGCTTTTCTTCTTGACCCACTGAACAGTGCCCATTGTCATGGCATGAACTGGAGAGTTCATCTTCAGTGTGGTTCTGTTCTGAAAAGGTGACTTTCTAAAAATGGCATTGTAAGATTCTGTGTTGTCTCACTGATTGATTCTAATCAGAATTGCTTAGTTTAGAAATATTGTTTTTTTCCAACTGCAAGCCCTGAAAACTCATCCAGAGTTTAGAGATGACTAGGATTATTTCCTTGTCATTTATCATCAATAATAAAGATTCTGCAGGGCAAGTTAAGCTCCCAGTTACAACTGTGTAACCCCACTGAAGGCTAACAGAGAAAACTAAATACTGAGTCCCAAAAGTGCTTCAGGAGTCCATGAATTGAGATTAAGTGTCAGTGACAGATCATTGGAGCCTAGACTAAAGGCTCAAAAGCATCAAGAGCACTTAATACTACTGTATGTTAGGAAGGCCTCAGGATCTCAGGTCAACTCCTCAGCGCCCTGGACCAAGACACAAGAGAAGAAATGAAGCCACAGAGCTTAAAATCTGCCCTGAGTCCATACAGCTCAAATGTTGAAGAAAAAGGCAAATTAAACAATAAAAGAAAAATGACTTAGGACTGACTGGGAGGGTTGGCACACCGCTGAAAACACTAATATCAGCTGAAGATTGTAGATGAAGAAACTCCTGAGCAGCAGCGAGTGAAGGTCTGATGTGTATCTCCTGGGGGGGATCTTTGACTAGAAACAGACAAGGAGGAAATGATTGAAAGGCTCTGTTTGGAAGTGACACTGAAAGATGGCCAGAATGCAGAGATGGGGCCTGCAGTCTTGTAAGTTCCATAGATGGCCAAACACTTAGAACTATAGAAGTTGCTGACTTGTCTTACATGGTGCAAAACCCTGAGAGTGGATTCTGTGGTGGTATTTTTATGTAAATGCAAACATCAGCAAAAGTCAATACTGAGATACAGTGCTGATGGGTGCTGTACAAATACCTGCATTAGCCAGTCCCAATAATACAACTATGAATGGAATTCTAACATTATATAGCTGAGAGTATATAGGGTTGCTAGGTGTCAGATTTTTGACTGGAACGCCCAGTTGAAAAGGGACCCTGGCAGCTCCAGTCAGCACTGCTGGCCGGGCTGTTAAAAGTCCGGTCGGCGGCACAGCGGGGCTAAGGCAGGCTCCCTGCCTGCCGTGGCTCCACATGGCTCCCGGAAGCACCAGCATGTCCCCCCTCTGGCTCCTATGTGCAGGGGCAGCCAGGGGACTCCACACATTGCCCTGCCCCAAGTGCCGGCTCCACAGCTCCCATTGGTCGGGAGCCGCAGGGGTGGCGCCAGCATGTAGGAGCTGGAGGGGGGGGTCATTCTGCTGCTTCTGGGAGCTGCTTAAAGTAATTGTCGCTGGGAGCCTGCACACCTGACCCCCTCTTGTGCCCCAACCCCCTGCCCCAGTCCTGATCCTCCTCCCACCCTCCAAACTCCTCGGTTCCAGCCTGGAGCACCCTCCTACACCCCAAACCCCTCATCCCCAGCCCCACACCAGAGCCCACACCTCCAGCCGGAGCCCTCACACACAGCCCCACACCCCAAGCCCCTGCCCCAGCCTGGAGTCCCCTCCTGCACCCTGAATCCCTTATTTATGGCTCCACCCTGGAACCTGCACCCCCAGCCCAGAGCCAGTACTCTAGCTCAAGCCCCAAACCCCTGCCTCGTCCCAGAGCACTCTCCCATGCTCCGAACACTTTGGCTGCATCCCCCAGCACAGAGCCCTCTCTCATACCCTGAACTCCTCATTTCTGGCCCCACCCTAGAGCCCACAACCCCAGCTGGAGCCCTCACCCTTCCCACACCCCAACGCCCTGAGCCACCCTGGTGAAAATGAGCGAGTGAGTGAGGGTGCGGAGAATGAGCGACAGAGGGAGGGAGAATGGAGTGAGCAGGGGTGGGGCGTTGGAGGAGGGGTGGGGCAGAGGGCGGGGAAAGGTTTTGTGCGGGTAGTAAATAGGCAACCTTAAGTGTATACAACATGAAATAATAAACTAGAATGTTAACCCAATATTCTTTCCTCTTCACCTTGGAACTGGATACCCTGAGGTTGAGTTAATGCACTTTTCTTTGTTCTCATTCACCCTATTTGTGTTCTAAAATTAAAAATTACTTTTACTCCAGCTTAATCATTTTTTTTTCTATTGGCTGTCTGTCAAACATGTAATAAGTGAAAGATGTAAATATATTTTCAACAGCCTTTTTAATAACATAGAACTTATACAAGACTAGACTTGTATTATCATACAAGCTCAATAACAGACTGAAGTAAAGAGCAAATTTTAGCATTTTTTCATGTATTATTAATGTTGCTTAAATAATGCACAAGCAAGGGTAATAAAATGCATAAAAAATCCTGTTACGTATGCAGGTTTTCCTGTTGTCGCCAGACATGCTTTTTTGGTAAATATAGTGATGTGCTTTAAAACACAGCCCTTGATATTTTTATTCATATGTGTGTGTAGGCTTTGATGTATGTGTATTTAAAATATTAATTAATATATGATCAGATTTTTGGGGTATTGTGTTTTGCTAAATATTTAACCTATCTGCCCACTATTAGACTGTTAATTAAGAACAAAAGAATGGCCATACTGGCTCAGACCAAAGGTCCGTCTAGCCCAGTATCCTGTCTTCTGACAGTGGCCAAGGGGAATGAACAGAACAGGTAATCATCAAGTGATCCATTCTCTGTCACTCATTCCCAGCTTCTGACAAATAAATAGGAAATTTATTGTCTATTAAATTAAATATTAGTAAAATTAAATAAAAGTAACTTGAGTGTTAATAGCTCTCACCCAGTATTGGTGTAAAATATGTTAATACCAAAGAAATACAGTGTATAATTACCAGAATTTCAATTATATTACTGTATCTTGATACACTGAGCAAGATATTTCAAAATTGCCTTTATTCTAAATGCATCTGCAGCTTAATTTTGAAATCATGAAGTTGTTTTCCTGACCACTTATGAAAAATGCTTTTTAGTACTTGATCATTTTGAACTCAATGCTGCCCCAATTGAAGTCAGTAGGAGTTTCACCATTAACTTCCATGGGAGCATGTTTCCAATGAAAGACCATCTCTTTCATCTGCAGTTTAGGAAGGAATCCAGATCTGGTACTTTCCCTTATGTGTTTAAAATGTAACTATTTGGCTAAGTTCTGGATACCATTCAGTAATTTCATATGATGTCCAAAATCACTGGAATCGATATGAGCCTATATTCTCATTCAGCAAGATCTGCAGAAACTGAGGTCCTGATCCACTATGTAAATTAAAAGACTCCTATTGACTTCAGTGGCTTTTAGTCAGGCCTACCGAGAACAGTCTTGAAATTGCTTGAGGACAGTTATGTCTTTTATTTTGTAGTGGTCCATTGAAATGTTCAAGATTTCAGGCCCAGACTGACCCTCATACATAGGAAAATCTAATATACTGGGGACAGATGAGTTCTGCACACCAAATTTCCCTGGACTGTTTTGACCCCATTGAAATAACTAGTAGTCTAGCACCGTAAACTCAAGGCCACTTAGCGCTCAAGGAAATAATAAATCTGCATGAGCTCGGCTGTATCTCTACTTACTGCTGCCCTTTTTAGGTATGGTGATATTATTATGGAGACCAGATCTCTCATTCTGTCTCATCTTGACACATAAATTTAGTCTGCATGAGGCTATCCTGGCAGGGAAGGCTGGGAATAATACCACAGGTCCCTCTTTTTGTATCTATTGGAACTAGTTCTGAGGGGGGCAACATGAAAAAAACAATTCCAAGGAATTTTGGTATGTAATATTAATCTTCTTTGATCTTAAACTCTGACCTGTAGTGACACAGTTTATCAAAAAGTATCTTAATTTCTATCATCACAGATTAGTTGAAGCTGAGTTTTGAAGGTGTATTGCATATATGTTTTTTCCTCAAATTGTCAGGGTAAGCTAAATGTCCTGTCATTGTAACTATGTTTTCTCTTAGGTGTGCAACTCATAAGGAAAAATACAAAACTCATAATGGAGAACTTGAAAGCATTTTAACCAATAGGATTGTTACATGCAAATTAAGGACCTGGTCCTGCAGTTATGTACATGAATTATTTTAGGTACATGAGTAATCCCATTGAAGTCAATGTGACTACTGGATTTGTCTGGTTGAGCACTTACATGTTTGCAAGATCCAGGCATAATTGAGGAAAGAGGGGAATGTGGTGATTGGCTAATTTTATGGTCCACTATCTACCTTGACTTTGATTTTGCTTAGGACAGGGATGTCAAACTCATTTTGTGATGAAGGGTAAATATACCATGTCAATCAGAGTTTTCAGGATGGAAATAAAAAGTTCACTGACAAGAGGCCAGTTGCAGTCTTGTCCTAATACAGAATATGGTTGTTTAGCTAGCTAAGGTAAATACTTTATTTGAAGACCTTATTAAAAGTAGATGCATTTATGAAATCTCCCAACCTCTAATCACACATCCATCTATGCTCCCCACACCCTATTTTTTTGGGAAGGTTCTCTCATTTACCAATACTGTGAATTTCTCCCTCTTCCCACTTGGACAACCCCTTGTCCCTCACACATGCAGCCTCCCTGTCTTTGGGAATTTCCCCCTTCTCTCTCTCTCTCTTTCTTCCCCTCTTTTCATGGATTCCGCTCCTCTTCTCTTTGAGGAATCTCTCTCTCTTTTCTCTTCTCCCTTTAGGTAGCATCCTCCAGGCCCCTTTCTCATTTCTCATTTTCTTCCTCCTCCCTTCCCTTTTGAGTCCCCTCAGATAATTTTTCCATTGTGTTGGGAGGGGATAGGCAGGGAGCAGGAGCCCAGTTCTGCAACCTGAGCAGTGGCAGCAGAGAAGGTTAAGGGGGAGGCTGGAAAGAATTCTTCTCTGAAACCTCACTTGTGGGGTTTTGGGAGAATGGCAGCTGCTCCTTACATACAGTAGGGAAGCATCAGATGGTGGAGGGTAAAGGATGAGGGAGTGAAAAGAAGACAGAAGATCTGTAAAGGGTGTGAAGGACACAGAGATGAGCAAATACTACCGTGTTGAAAAATGCCTCAGTCAGTATCAAGGAACTATTTTAAAAAGGAATTGTTTTTGTAGGACCTCACATATTATTTTCTTTGTTGCTTAAGAGTCCTCAAAGCAGTTTACACACCTATGAATCCTAACCTTAGAACTCTGCTGACTTAATCATTTATGCTAGTGCACAAACAAGTAAACTAAACAAAGCAACATTAGCTTGTCACAATGGAAATGTGAGAATAAATTTCATGTTTTCCAAACAGAAAGGGGCAAAGTCTATAGAGAAATTTATTTCAAAGCATCTGTGCATTAAAAAAAAATGGATAAAACAAATGAGTTGTAAAAAATACTTGACATTGTCCCTTTAAAATTTTGCTCTTTTTTTCTTGAGCAGTGCTCATATTTTCATCACCTATTCCCTTTTTGTTTTTAGCACCTGCAAAGATTTAAGCTGGAAATTTTATCTTTTGTGTCTCTATTCTTGTCACTCTAAATGTCTCTTGTTGTGTGAATCAGTATTGGCTCTGCTTACAAATAAAATGCAAATCATATCCTTGCAAAGCTAAACACTTATGTCAGTGAAATCAGAACAAATACTTGAAGGTTAAAACTGAGATTCTTTGGTTAGCTGAGAAAATCACAGAATGCAACTTGAATTTTCAACTACATGGAATGTATACAAAAACGTATACAAAAATGTCAGCTCCGAGAAATGTCCTTCTTCTGAGCTAGAAGTTCATAATTTGAAGTTTTAAAATTAAATGCGAAATTTATTCTCTGATTATTCCTTTTTATAGAGAAAAACCAGTAATTGAACAGAAGGTACAGAAATAAGGACAATGATTAAAGGATTGGAAAACATACCATATAGTTATAGACTCCAGGAGTTTGATCTGTTTATCTTAACAAAATAAAAAGGTTAAGGGGTGACTTGATTACATTTTATAAGTACCTACAATATTGATACAGTAAAAGCTTTGTAATCCGGCATGTTGGGGAAATGGGGGGTGCTGGTAAGTAAAAAGTTCCAGTGAACTAAGAGGGAGGGAGTTGGGTGCAGGAGGGGACTCGGAGCAGGGGTTGGGCCGTGGGAGGGTTGCGGGGTGCCGGATCTGGGCGGCACTCACCTCAGGCGGCTCCTTGGAAGTGGTCACCTGTCCCTGGTGCTCCTAGGCGGAGGCACAGCTAGGTGACTGTGCGTGCTGCTTCTGCCTGCAGGCACCGCCCCCGCAGATCCCGTTGGCTGCGGTTCCCAGCCAATGGGAGCTGCGGAGCCTGCGTTCAGGGCGGGGATCCCAACCGCCTGCTCCAAGCCCTCTCCTGCACCCAAACTCCTTTACAGAGACCATGCCCCGCACTCCCTCCCACACTCTGAACCCTTCATGGCTGTAGGAGCAGCAGGGACATGTCACCGCTTCCAAGGAGCCAGGTAGGGAGCCTGCTGGCTCTGCGCCAACTGGACTATAAACCCGACTTTCAATGAAGATCAGAAATGCCGGTTTATACAGCTTTACAGTTGGTAAAATGGCAGGTAACACAGCTTTTGCTGTATTAAAGGGGTCTTCAATTTGGCAAACTAAGGTATAACACGATCTAATGGTTGGATGTTGAAGCTAGACAAATTCAGACTTGAAATAAGGTGTACATTTTTAACAGTGAATGTAATTAATCATCTGAAACAATTCATCAAGGGTAGTGGTGGATTTTCCATCACAGGAAATTTTTAAATTAAAATTAGATGTTTTTCTAAAACATATGCTTTAGTTCAAAGAGGAATTAATTCAGGGAAGTTCTCTGGACTGTGTTATACAGGAAGTGAAACTAAATGATCCCAATGGTCCCTTCTGGCCCTAAAATCTATGAATCTAGATTAAAAATAATAATTATATAAGGCAATCTTTTGTGATGCAAGGCAGAAGGCCAAAGGCAAAAAGGGAGCAGGATAAGGCCTCCAAGTCATTGGAAGTTTTGCCATTGATTTCATTGGTAGTAGGATTAGTCCCAAATTTCATAGAAAAATATAGGCTCCAGCATCTAACTATTACTGTGACATGGAATTTACCATCATAAATAAGAAAAAGTAGCAGATCTATGTACAGAATTAGCATTAATGACATCACTCGTGACAAATAAGAATGTTCTATTTGTGTCAAAAATTCTAAAGCCTTTTCATGGTCTTAATTAAGGAAACTTTCTGACAGTGGGGACAATTTAATTGGCTGTTTCCTATTTGAAAGGGAAGTCAAAAGAGCTAACTGAAATTCAGTATTACAAACAGCCAACTTTCATTCCTGCCAACATCTAAAATCTATAAACAGGAAGCACAGTTCTGAAATCCTTACTCCATTCTCTCTCAGGAGTTTTGCCTGAGTAAAGATTTTAGGATTTAGCCTTGTGACATTAGGGGAGAAAAGTAGGAACACAGGTACAATCTTGCTTCTGCTGCAGTTAATAGGATTTTTGCCATTTACTTCAATGAGAGCAAAATCAGACTCACAACTTTTAATTCAATTACTATACATTGTACTTAGAGTTTTGTCAGGAAAGGAGTGGAAAAGTGACATTGCTAAAATATCAAGGACTCTTCTTAAAAATTAGAATGTATTTTCACATGACAAAACTACATTTCAGTATGATATACTGTAACAGAAGCTGTCTAATGACAACAAGACAGATTCAAAAAGATAATTTATCATGCAACAACCTTACCCCGACTGGATAGGGGAATCCTTTCAGTCATTTTTTAAATGAAAACTGGAAGCAGTATTTAATAGTAATAACTGCTTTTCAACTATAAATGCCAAAGTATATAGTGGCATAAGGTCATCTATGTATATCACTTGTTTTTTGTTTTTGTTTTTAATTTCAAATGTATTTATTAAATACTTCCTTAAGTGGAGAGAGAGACTGATTATATATTGTTACCCTTTTTCATCACAAGTGGCTAGCCAAAGCTGGGGGTCCTGGGGTTGTTTCAGCTGGGAGTAGAAATTGACTAGGAAATTGGCATCTGGTATTTTCTTTGGTGCAGTCTTGTTTATTTGCATGGAATGTACAAAGTCATGCAAGGGCAGGAGGAACCAAAACCAAAAAGAAGCAAGTTTTCTTTGAATGCTGGCTCCTATGCGTATTCACTGTGGGTCCACATATGGTCCATGCTCCTGGAACCAGACATTCTTTGATAGCAGTGTCTGTTGGTATGCACCTGTGCCTCCTGTGCTCCCAGCTGAGGTAGCTCCCATGATCAACTGCCTTTCCAGTTCCTTTTCTACAACTCACAGTCTGGGACAGAACCTCCTGTGTCTGATTCTGCTCTTCAGCATTCTGTTTCTTCAGGTCTGTAAATATTGTAAATAGTTGTTAAAGTACTGGATAGTATTAGTTTTAGTGCTAGTTAGTTAGTTAGGAATTAGGGGTTTCCCCCATCCTCAGCTCTCCCAACATTTTGGGCACATATTATGCCCAAGGTTCCAGGCTTCAAGCCGTGCCTCGCCTGCCCACCCCGTCTTCCTGGTGAGCACCCTGCATGACAGCTGCTGATATTGCCTCAGGGAAATGTACATCTGTTTGAGATGTGGCATTTGCCTTGCTTTCCCCCTGCATACCAGGCAATCTCATGAATTCTGGATGAGTATCTTCTCTTATAAGTGTCTTCAAGGGTATGTCTACACAGCCCATGGGAGTGAGCCTCCCAGCCTGGGTCAATAGACATGGGCTAGTGGGGCTCATGCTAGCGCTCTAAAAATAACTGTAGACAGTGCTTTGAAGTGGCAGTTTGGGCTGGAGCTTGGGTTCTGAAGGCTGGGGATTCTGGGCCTTCCTGCTCCCCATCTACCCATCCCGCTGAATGGTTTTGATAGATTGAAGTCCTTGAGCAGGCATAAGGATTTTGTGAAGCAGAATCATGAGGAAAGCAAGGGCAAACACCACCACAAGAAGAGGGACAGATCTCCCTACTCATTGTCTAAAAAGAGTGTGATGGGTTTCCCCCCGAGGTGCCACCTGGAATTGGGATACCACTGAGTTCCCAGCCCACCAGCCTGGGCTCCCTCTCACACTGTACTGCTGTAACAAGCTGCAAAGCCCTCCAGCCTGCACTTTCACCACCATACATACAGGTAGGGGCACACCCAGCTGCAGTTATACGCAGGCTCTCTAACCACCAGCTTCCCAGACTGGGACCTTAGAGCAGTACCATCCTGCCCTGGTCAAATCTGACCAGTATATTGGTTTAATACCCGGTCTGCCTCTCTCTCAATATGAAGAGAACAATGCACACTTGTGGTAACCAAGCAGAGATTTTCCCCAAGCCCTCCAGTCAAAGCTCACTGATTTAGATTAAACAAAAACAAGTTTATTAACTACAAAAGATCGATTTTAAGTGATTATAAGGGATAGCAAACAGATCAAAGCAGATTACCTAGCAAATAAACAAAAAAACACAAACTAAGCTTAATATACTAGATAGATAGGATATGAATTAGCAGATTCTCACCCTAAGAGATTATACAAGCAGGCTGCAAATTCTTAAGGGGCAAACTGCACTAGCTTTACAGCTTGATATCCCCAGATGTTTTGTACACAGGCTAGAAATCCCTTTAGCCTGGGACCAGCAGTTCCCCCAGTTTGGTCTTTGTTCCTTGGGTGTTTCCAGGAGTCTTTTGCGCGGGAGTGAAGAACCCCAGATGATGTCACTCCCTGCCTTACATAACTTTTGCATGTGGCAGGAACCCTTTGTTCCCAAAGCTTGGTTCCCAGATCAGTCTGTGGAAAAATATTGACATCCCAAGATGGAGTCCAGCTTCTCAGGAAGGCTCACCAGGTGGGAGATAAGCTTCTCCTAAGGCCTATTGTTCTTTCTAACGGCTCATTGTCCTGAACAGGTCCTTCCCCACCCACTATCTAGACTGAAAGCATCTTGTCTAGTGGGCGTTACCCACGTACAATTACATTTGAAGTATAGATACATAGTATTTATAACTTCAGATACAAAAATGATACATAATCATATTCAGCCAATCATAAGTTTTCCAATGACACCTCACAGACTTGTACAAAATGCATCATAATTATGCCATAACCATATTATAATAATATTACTATGACGAATATAGCGTGCAGTGTCACAAAGAGGTCTTCCTCAACCCTTCCTATGGCACCACTATGGGGTCCACCTGCATCCTTCTATGCTTATGGCCATCAACTTTATTAGGGCCCCTGTGAGCCATACTTTTGGGCACCTGAGTACAAGGACCCTATGTATTACTCCCAGCAGTTTCCACAGGACCACTTGATGAAGGAGGAGCTGTCAATACTGCCAGTACCATTGGATCCACCAGTGGCACTTTCTTTATCTTCGGCAGATGAGGCAGTGTCACGAGCCTCTCCATCACCACTGGATTACTTTAAGCTGTGCCAGGACCTTCTTCAGAGGATCGATCTCTACAAATCCCACTAGAGGAAGTCCAAGTTCTGACCCACAAGCTCCTGGACATTTTCCAGGCTATGCCTCCCTCTGAAGTGGCACTCCCAATTAATGAGGCCAAACAGTCTGCTAAAACCATCTGGCACACACCTGCCAGCGGTGCCTGGAAGAGGGCTGGGAAATGATACTTCATTTCCTCCTGGGGAGCTATTTGTTTTCTCAGCCTAATCTCAACTCCTTGGTGGTCCAGGCTGTTGCAGATAGAAGCTGGCTGCATCAGCCCAAGTTGACTCCTCCAAAGATACGAAGTGGCTAGACCTCTTTGGGAGGAAGATTTCTTCTTTGACCAGCTTAGCACTCCGTATAGCAAATTACCAAGAGCTGTGTCCAAATATAACTTTTTGAATGATAACAAGCTTCCAGAATTCACTTAGAAACTGCCTCAGGAATACAGACCTCAGTTCCAGGCCATCCTAGACTAGGGAAAGCTAGTTGCAAGATCTTCCCTCCAGGCATCCTTCAATGCAGTGTTCCATGGTATAGCGACAGTCATGAGATGAGCTTTATAACTAAAGGCCTTGGGGTTCCCCAAGGAGTTCAAACAACTGAGGACCACCCCTTTGAGGGTAGCAGTCTCTTAAGCGACAAAACTGCTGAATCACTACATACAGTCAAGGACTCTCATGTTACCCTCTGCTTTCTGGGTGTCAGGGAGCCAGCTGCAGAAGGGTCAGAGTATGTCTACACTTAAACCACTACAGTAGTACAGCTGCAGTATAGACACTACATACACCAGCGCTTCAGCATAGACACTACATACACCAGCAGGAGGCATTCTCCCATTGGCATAGGTAATCCACCTCCTGAAGAGGTGGTAGTTAGGTTGACAGAAGAATTCTTCCACCAACTTACCACTGTCTATGCAAGGGGTTAGGATGACATAGTTACATCTCTCAGGAGTGTGAATGCCTGATACTATGCCAATGTAAATTCCAAGTATAGACCAGCACTACACTGGACAGCCAGGACACAGTTGATCCTGGCAGGAGCTGCCTGATTGGTTAAACTTCCTGATTGGTGGAGGTACAGAGCTAGCTACTACTTGACCCAGAAGCAGCCAGAGCTTGCTGGCTGCTCAATACATTCCATTCCTGCAGCTGGGCTTGCTACTGCTTCCTGTGCCTGTCCCCTGCTCCTGCCTAGCCCGTTCTTGTGGTCAGAATCGTGGATGTACGCCTTCCTTCCCATCCTTCTGTTACCTTGCCAAATTTGGGAAAAACAAGCTAAATGTGATCCTGATAGCCCCTAATAGCCCCATTACCACCCTGCAGCTAGCCTCCCACTAATGCATCCACTATGACCACTCCTGGGCCTGCTGTCCAAAAGGCAGGACAAACCACCCCAACCCATTGTTCCTACATCTGGCAGCACATTGTAGGAAAAAATTTTTGGATGGACAATGAACGTAGAGAGGGCATGCTCTTAGATAATTCAATCCATCCTCAGCAATAACGGGAGACCATTGATGCAGACATGCTATTCCACCAAATGGAGGGGATTCTCCCTTTGATGCCTTCAGCACCACTTACCTCCTGAGGCATTGTGTATCCCCTTCATCCTGGAATATCTTCTCTCACTGAAGATGTAAGGCTTGTCTATCAGCTGCCTACAGGTACACTTGGCATCTACAAATGCTTTTCACCCCCTTACACTCCCTTTTGAGTGGAGGGCTGCTCGGTCTTTATCCATCCCACTACTACAAAATTCCTGACGGGTAACTGGACCAAACTGGTCCCTACCTGGTATCTGGTATCTTGTCCTTTTTGCTCTAATGAGACCAACTTTTAAACCTCTTGGCTTCCTGCTCCCTCCTGCATCTTTCTTTGAAAGTTGCCTTTTTATTGCCTTTGGTGATTACGTCTGCTAGAAGGGTAGGGAAGCTTGGGGCCCTTATGACAGACCCACCTTATACTGTTTTTCACAAGGACAAAGTTTCTTCATGATTGGATTCAAAATTTGTCTCTAAAATGCCTTCTGAATTTCACCTTGACCAGACTGTTCGCCTTCTGGTGTTTTATGCTAAGGCTCACCACAGCATGGAGACAAGACTCCATTCTCTGGATGTGTGCACTGCTCTGTCTTTCTAGCTGCACAGAATGGCATCCTTGTGGCAGTTTCCAGACTGCTCCTCACTATTGTCGAAAGAATGAAGGGGGAGCTATCTCTTCTCAAAGGCACTGTAAGTGGATTTACTCCTACATCATCCCTCTCAGGCCCCAATCAAAGAGAACCCTAGTAGTGTCAGTAGCCTTCTTGCAGGGAGTCCCTCTCTCAGATATATGCATAGCAGCTACTTGGGACTCCGTACACACCTTCACCAGGCTTTACAGTCTGATTCAACCTTCTGCTGGGGATGCCTCCTTTGGCTCAGTGGTCCACCACTCTGTGGTACAGCATACTTCTTTGCACCCGCCTCCTCAATGAACACTGCTTGGGAGTCACCCACAGTGAATACCTGTGGGGACCAGCACACAAAGAAGAAAGGAAGATTACTTACTTTATAGTAACTGGAGTTCTTCAAGATGTGTTGTCCCAATGGGTAGTCACATCCCTCTCTTTTTTCTTTGCTTGCGTTCTCAATAGATCAAGAATTGGAGAAGTGATTCTGTTCTGGTGATAATGCATACCAGTTGTTCATATCTATACATGTGGTGATATGACAGAATTACTTAATCCAAATTATGGGAGTGCCATTTAGGAAGATTTTTTCACATAAGTAGTAAACGTGGGATATAGCTGTTCATGAGCACAAGAATAACAAAACAGCAACAAAAAAACTCAAGAAGTTGAAATCTGAAATTATATGTACATGTTATTCTATGCGTCTCTTGGTAGCGTTTGTACCAAAACAAAATCCAGTTGATAATACTTGTTTGTTCATTATATTTTCCTCTCAGGAACTTGAGCAAACAAGATAGTTTTGTGGAATGTCTCTGTGTGAACGCAAATATATTCACAGTCTCTGAATACTCCGTGAACAACGAGCATGGACTCTCTGCACATGCAAGCAGAATAAAGTCCAGACTAGCAATATATATATATATATATATATATATATATAAAAGCTGAAAACAATTATAAGCTAAATCATCTGGGGGGAAGAATTTAATCAGAAAAATGTGACTGATAATTGGGAATAATTTTAGAACACCTTACTAGATGCCTGAAAATTCACAGCCCCACAACTAAGGTAAAAGGATGTGTTGGCTTTTTTTAAAAAATGAGTAAAAAATAACAACAGAAAAGGGAGAGATTCCATTTCCCAGCCCAGAATAATTCCAAGCTCTGTGAGGTGGCTCACTTATTACCAACTATGACCAATGGCATTTGAGGAAAAAGTCAGATTCCATATAAACTTTTTTTTTATCCCTACATAGCCTAGTTAAAGCCCCTATTCTGTAAACTTCTCCACAGGTGCTGCTTTGCAGGATAGACTTAGGTCTTAGACTGTGAGGTCTTTGGATCAGGAACTGTGTATTCTGCCTATAAAGGGCCAAGCACACCTCTGATAGTATAATATCTAAATAAATTAGATATAAATATATCAGTAAAGCCATATTCAGCACTGACGTTAATAGGTATGAGATAATATGGTGCTGAGCACTCGTATAAGAACCTAGGAAGAGGTATGTATTCATTGTCATAAGTAGTAAATTTGGCTTAGTAGTGAGCAAAGTACTGAACTTCAGTAGAGAAGAATAGGCCATTCTCTTCCATTAAAAACAAAAACTCTAGGTGAAAGGAGGTTTAAAACGTACTACCTGAATGTCATGCTTTCCTTTAAAAATCAGCCACTGTCCTCCTTTTCTTCAAGTCCATTAAGATGCCATATGTTTTTCATTTGTGTTTATTTGGCATCCAAAAGACTGGAGAGAATTAAATACACAGAAGATGAGCTGAATCATTGTCTTGTGTTCGAGCACTTTGACAGTATATTTAAAATAGATGTATGAATCTTTTTTATTCCTTGTAAATATGATATTACAAAGGAAGGTGAACAGCATGATAAATTAGAGGTCCTCACAGCAAGGCTGTTTAAAGTATTTTTAGGTATAAGACGTACTGTACACACTGGGACTTAGTTGAGGATAATTAATATGAAATGCCATCGCTGTTTGTTGTGTTTGCAATCCCATTGTGTCTTTTCTAGTTTTGCTTCTTGCTGGCTCTTATCACACCCCTTGCTGTGAAATCTTTTCCTGTTTTGCACATGTCCTGTTTATTACCACCATATGGTAGTTACAATTTCAGGAGCATTGCTCTGCTTACAGACCACTGTGCTTTGTCATATCTTTGTTGCTCACCCTGTCTTACCATCTGATACCTATCATCTGTTTAGCATGCTGCATGCCAGAACGATTCACATTTTTTTGTATGTATGGGTGTGTGAGGGAGTGGATGCATTATATGAGAACTCAATCTCAGGCATATACAGGAAGTTGGGTAAGCCCATAATAATAGTTTTTCCAAAACAGTCTTCCATTATTTTGTCCCAGTTCCCAGAGTCTCTTGCCAATGTGTATCAGAGAACTGAAATGCATTACACCTGTGCTTTGTTGTGTGTTGTGCCACTATTGACAGATTATAATGGTTTTCAGAGTCAAGCATTTTTCTCACTGTCTGAATGTAATATATACTAGTTTTGCAGTCTGTAACAGGCTTTGCCCTTCCCTCCCCCATTATCCAGTTACAGATTGCAAAACTGATTTATTACATTTAAAACATCCTTAAAATCAGGTTTGCTATTGAAAAAAACATCATAGTCTGTCAGCTTTGGCACAACACACAATAAAACTCATATACCCCACCTTTCAGCTATTTGGTGTCTGTGTGGGCTATGTCCTCTGGCCAGGCCACAAACTGAGTTAATGTCGCCCTCCACACACACAGTGCTGCCCACAGTGCTGCCTCTTACCCCCACAAGAAACAATCCCCCCAATTAATATATACCCTCTTCTCTTCCCAGTTATTGCTGGCTGGGACCTCCCTACTTTGCCACAACTTCTGTGCCCCTTCCCCTTTCTGGGAGCTGAGAGGCTTCCCAAGCTGCCCCTGTTACTGCAACTCTGGGACCTCTGTTGCTTTTTTCCTCCCCCATCCCTTTCCTTCTAGCACAAACAGAGGTATGTGAGGGGAGAGGAGGCAGCAGTGGAGGGGAGCCATGCTTTTTTTCACAATAGTAAAGGGAGCAGAAAGAGCTAGGCTGCCCAGGGCCTGTTCTGCTCCCTCCAACATAGGGTTGCCAAGCGTCTGTTTTTTGACTGGAATGCCAAGTTGGAAAGGGACCCTAACAGGACCGGTCTGCTAAAAGTCTGGTCGGCAGTGCAGCAGGTCTAAGGCAGGCTCCCTGCCTGTCCCAGCTCCGCAGGGTTCCCGGAAGCAGCTGGTGAAGAGCCAGCCAGAGAAGCTCTGCGTGCTGCCCCCGCCCTAATCTCCAGCTCGACAGCTCCCATTGGCCGGGAACAGCAGCCAATGGGAGCTGCAGAGGTGGTGCCTGCAGATGGGGGCAGCACACAGAGCCCCCTGGCTACCTCTGCACCTGGGGGCCGCAGGGACATGCCAGCAGCTTCTGGAAGCCACCTGAGGTAAGCGCCACCAAGAGTCCACACCCCGAACTCCCTCCTGCACTCCAACCCCCAGCCTGGAACCCTCTCCTGCACTCCGAACCCCTTGGCACCCCATCCCAGAGCCCCCTCCTGCACATCAAACTTCTCATCTCTGGCCCCATCCCACACTCCCACTGAGAGCCCTCACCCCCTCCCTCAACCAACCCCCTCTCCCAGCCCAGTGAAAATAAGCGATTGAGCGAGGGTGGGGGAGAGCAAGCGACGGAGGGAGGAGGACTGAACAAGGGGGTGGGGCTTGGGGAAGGGGAGGGGAGGGCAGGACAAGGCTGTTCAGTTTTCTGCAATCAGAAAGTTGGCAACCCTATCCAACATCCCTCCTGTCTTATGAAAAAGGTATTAGTGCCCCTCGGCTTACACCTTCTCACTCCTTCCCTGTTGGCTCTTGAGCAGCAACCATCTCTCTGCTTCTTGGAGAGGAGGGTAAGAAGCGAAGGAACACAGGTCCCAGAGATGCAGGCTGGAATATCACCTAAAATTGAAGTGCAGTAAGAAAGCGGGGATAAAACAACGCCAGTGTGGGAGGTACCACAAAATGAGGTACATGTGAGAGGTTTGCTTATCCCTTCGGTAAGTATATATTCTGGGTGAGTTTATCAAGCAATTGATACCATACATGGCTAGTGTCATTAAGATATTCCTCACTCAGTCTAATTTACCCTGTCACTTTCCATTTGTTTTTGTGTGAACTTCATGCCCTGTGTGTGCTTACACAGTATGGCCCTCTGTCCCCCTCTAGTGACTGGGCCACATAGAGATTTGAGTCTGCTTGTGACTATGGAATTAGCTTCTGGAGATGAGAATGATCACAAACATCACTGGCTTCATAATGAAACATAAATCCTACTTCTTTGACCTAACCTTTCCTCAGTAATTCCATCAAAATCACATATTTGAACAAATAAAAATTAACCTTCCTTCAGAATGGGGAAAAAGAGAGATATAGCAATATTCCCGTGTTCTGCTTATTGAATTTCTGAGGCACTCAAATAGCACACTGATGGGCATGGTTGAAGTACCTAAATTGATGCTTATGGAGAAAAAATACATCAGTGTATTCTTCAATGACTCATATAATGTATTTGAGGCATAAGTACTTCATTAAAATATCTGGCATAGGTACTTCATAAAACTTTTTTGTTCAATGGAGGTGATTCTGTTAATGCTCACACAGATTATTTACTCCACCACCACAAAGCTCACAGTACTTTTGTCAATGAAACGGTAGTGTCAGTGCAGTACAAGGGCAAGTCATGCCTGACTAACCTAATTGCCTTCTATGACGAGATAACTGGCTCTGTGGATGAGGGGAAAGCAGTGGACGTGTTATTCCTTGACTTTAGCAAAGCTTTTGATACTGTCTCTCACAGTATTCTTGCCGGCAAGTTAAAGAAGTATGGGCTGGATGAATGGACTATAAGGTGGATAGAAAGCTGGCTAGATCGTCGGGCTCAACGGGTAGTGATCAATGGCTCCATGTCTAGTTGGCAGCCGGTATCAAGAGGAGTGCCCCAAGGGTCGGCCCTGGGACCGGTTTTGTTCAATATCTTCGTTAATGATCTGGAGGATGGCGTGGACTGCACCCTCAGCAAGTTTGCAGATGACACTAAATTAGAAGGAGTAGTAGATATGCTGGAGGGTAGGGATAGGATACAGAGGTTTCTGAGGCTGTGGATGGCATTGCGTTCTGCACGACTGAGGTTATGAGGCAAGCGATGTTGTTTTTCCACAATTTCTGCCTGTGCACGTCGGCGGAAGCATTCTATGTATAGGTCCAGACTGTCATTTCGACCCTCAGGAGGAGTCCTTGTGGAGTTCTTCTTCTTGTGCTGTTGGTGGGAGGGTATCTGTGTATCAGTGCGCTGTTTAGTGTTATCTTGAAAGTATTCTTTGAGTCGGAGACGGCGAAAGTAGGCTTCCAGATCACCACAGAACTGTATCATGTTCATGGGGGTGCTGGGGCAAAAAGAGAGTCCCCGAGGTAGGACAGACTCTTCTGCCGGGCTGAGTGTGTAGTGGGATATCCAGTCGTGCAGAACGCAATGCCATCCACAGCCTCAGAAACCACCCTGACGTTATAATCAAAGAGGCTGATAAAGGAGGTGCTGTTGTCATCATAAACAGGTCTGACTACCAAAAGGAGGCTGCCAGACAACTCTCCAATACCAAATTCTACAGGCCACTTCCCTCAGATCCCACTGAGGAATACACTAAGAAACTGCACCATCTACTCAGGACACTCCCTACACTAACACAGGAACAAATCAACATACCTTTAGAGCCCCGACCGGAGTTATTCTATCTACTACCCAAGATCCCACAAATCCGGAAATCCTGGACGCCCCATCATCTCGGTTATTGGCACTCTCACTGAAGGACTGCCTGGATATGTGGACTCTCTACTCAGACCATACGCCACCAGCACTCCCAGCTATCTCCATGACACCACTGATTTCCTGAGAAAACTACAATACATTGGTGACCTTCCAGAAAACACCATCCTAGCCACCATGGATGTAGAGGCTCTCTACACAAACATCCCACACACAGATGGAATACAAGCTGTCAGGAACAGTATCCCTGATGATGCCACAGCACAACTGGTTGCTGAGCTCTGTGACTTTATTTCAAATTTGATGACAATATATACCTCCAGACCAGTGGCACCACTATGGGCACCCGCATGGCCCCACAATATGCCAACATTTTTATGGCTAACCTGGAACAACGCTTCCTCAGCTCTTGTCCACTCACGCCTCTTCTCTACCTATGATACATTGATGACATCTTCATCCTCTGGACCCATGGGAAGGAGACTCTGGAAAAATTCCACCTCGATTTCAATAGCTTCCACCCCACCATCAACCTCAGCCTGGACCAATCTACACGGGAGGTCCACTTCCTAGACACCACGGTGCAAATAAGTGACGGTCACATTAACACCACCCTATACCGAAAACCCACCGACAGCTATGCCTACCTTCATGCCTCCAGCTTCCATCCCAGACACACCACACAATCCATTGTCTACAGCCAAGCACTGAGGTACAACCGCATCTGCTTGAACCCCTCAGACAGAGACCAACACCTACAAAATCTTCACCAAGCATTCTCAAAACTACGATACCCGCACGAGGAAACAAGGAAACAGATCAACAGAGCCAGACGTGTACCCAGAAGCCTCCTACTGCAAGACAAGCCCAAGAAAGAAACTCCACTGGCCATCACATACAGTCCCCAGCTAAAACCTCTCCAACGCATCATCAGTGATCTACAACCCATCCTGGACAATGATCCCTCACTTTCACAGGTCTTGGGTGGCAGGCCAGTCCTCGCTCACAGACAACCCGCCAACCTGAAGCATATTCTCACCAGTAACTACACACCGCACCATAGTAACTCTAACTCAGGAACCAATTCATGCAACAAACCTCGATGCCAACTCTGCCCACATATCTACACCAGCGATACCATCACAGGACCTAACCAGATCAGCCACACCATCACCGGTTCATTCACCTGCACGTCCACCAATGTAATGTACGCCATCATATGCCAACAATGACCCTCTGCTATGTACATCGGCCAAACTGGACAGTCCCTATGTAAAAGGATAAATGGACACAAATCAGATATTAGGAATGGCAATATACAAAAACCTATAGGAGAACACTTCAATCTCCCTGGACACACAATAGCAGATTTAAAGGTAGCCATCCTGCAGCAAAAAATCTTCAGGACCAGACTTCAAAGAGAAACTGCTGAGCTTCAGTTCATCTGCAAATTTGACACCATCAGCTCAGGATTAAACAAAGACTGTGAATGGCTAGCCAACTACAAAAGCAGTTTCTCCTCCCTTGGTGTTCACACCTCAACTGCTACAAGAGGGCCTCATCCCCCCTGATTGAAATAACCTCGTTATCTCTAGCCTGACTCACTCTTGCTTGCATATTTATACCTGCCTCTGGAAATTTCCGCTACATGCATCCGACGAAGTGGGTATTCACCCATGAAAGCTCATGCTCCAATACATCCGTTAGTCTATAAGGTGCCACAGGACTCTTTGCTACTCTATGTTTTTTGCCGCCCCAACCACGGCAGTCAGGCAGCCTTCGGCAGCACACCTGCAGGCGGTCCGCTGGTCACGCAGATTCAGAGGCGTTTCTGCGGGTGATCTGCTGGTCCCACACCTTCAGCATACCCGCCGCTGAATTGCCGCCGAAGCTGTGGAACCAGTGGACCTCCTGCAGGCATGCTGTTGAAGGCTGCCTGACTGCCGCTCTCATGCAGCTTGCCGCCCCAGGCACGCACTTTTACAGATCCAGACTAACACGGCTACCCCTTTGATAAAAAACATAGAGCCACCCCGACTGGAATGGGTTACCTAAGGAGGTGGTGGAATCCCCTTCCATAAGGTCAGGCTTGACAAAGCCCTGGCTGGGATGATTTAGTTGGGGATTGGACTAGATGACCTCCTGAGGTCCCTTCCAACCCTGATATTCTATGATTCTATGAACCTCTCCTGATTATACAGAAGGTCAACTCCCTGAGAAGACACATGTCACTCAGATTGTGTGAGAGATGAGAACTTTATGCTGAATGAGATTTAGCATTGCTATTATGAGATTAGTGTGGAAAGGTGAATATGGCCTAGCCCTTGACAAACGATTGGGGGAAAAGCTTGAATCTACATCTGAAATATTCCAGATTCTGTCTTCAGTTATGAAAGCAGGGTTGAAAGCCCTATGTTTAATATCTGGGTAAAGGAAAATATATTTAAAATAGATGCATTAGATAAAAGCCAGTCTGTGATCAAGTAGCACTATAACTATTTTTAAACTGAGCCCATTCTGCCAGTGTTTATATTCATTCTTTCTCCACTTGTTTGCAGCTGTTAGTTTCCTATGGCTCAGTACCAGCAATAAAATGTTCACTGAGTGGTTTTATACTCATTCCCTGTATTATAAATCATGGCCTCCTCAGCAACTAATCAGTGCTCTTGATTCCCAAACATTTTGAAGCACACTTATTTTGCTAACAGTGTTGTCTCATGTTGCTCTAAGAAAATTGAGAATTAAGGATGTTGATTGGCCAGTGAAGACAATAGTATATTTCTTTCTCAAACCTAATGAAACTTTAGGTAAATTTCCAACAGATGTATTTTCTTTTAGAAGGTATTTATATAAATAGCTTTTGGCCAAAAGATTTTATTTGGGCATCTAAATTTTGATTTAGTAGCTTAACTTTAGGCACCGAGTTTGAAAATTTTAGTCTGCATCTTCAAACCCTCCTGGTTAATGCAGTAATGTAACATAAAATGAAATATTTTAGTTTCCCATATAGTGGTAATTTAGGACATCCTATAGATCCCCATCTTTCTTATGTTATATATATATTCCCATCTATATACATAACATAAGAAAGATGGGGATCTATAGGATTGGCCCCTCTGAGATAATTTGATTTGTCTCAGTTCAAGTTCCCTCTATTTACACTAATTAGCATATTTAGGAGAGGCCAAGGATTGTAAGGGTCTTGGAGTCTGAACTATCCCTGTTACCCATAAAGGAAGTCCTCCCTGATGAGATTTGAGACATGCTGGCGGTGCAGTGAGCATGGGAAACTTGTCCTGCTGCTTGATAAACAGAGAACTTTGTTTACAAGAGTTGTCAGTCTGACACCTTTCACAGGACTAAATCTTCAATCAGTGTTTTTTTTAAAGCTGAAGTTTGGGGATATAAACAAACTTGATGCAAATCAGAATATGTAAATTTTCATTTAATATGGTGCATAAGATGTTTGCATAACAGTGAGTGTCCTTTTTGTTGTTGTTGTTGTTCCAAAAGGTGCAAAGCACAGTCACTGAAATTTCAAAAAGACAACCTTAACTTTTCCATTTGGATAAACAAAATACAAAGCAGTATACATACCAAAGATTAAAATATCAATGCTGCTTATGGCATATAACCAAAGGTCAGGGACGGCCACAACATTTTGGCACCTGAGGCGGGGAGCTGAAATGACGCCCCCAATCCCCCTCGCTTGGGCCAAAACTTTGAAAGATCTCTCTTCTTCCTGTTCTACTCCTCTCATGGTACTGCTCTGCTACCTACCCCCAATAAAGGAAAACTAACAACTTAAAATTCCTTGTTCAGAAATTTTAAGTAACACCTAACTTTCAAACACCTGAACAGTAAATGTAACTTTTCTTGTCTGCATCGTAAACACTGGCATTTTTATCTGTTTGAATAATCAAAATGGTGCTTTCCGTGCCTTCTTGGTTGCAAAGATTTGAACTGCTTCCTGAAGGTCCACAGTCTGGGTCAGCTCATGCTCTGTTGAGATGGTTGCAAGGCCGACCAGCCTCTCCTGTGTCATTGTGGAGCATCAATGTGTTTTTATTAACTTCAGCTTGGAGAATCTGTGTTCTCCACTGGCAATTGTTACAGGAAGTGTTAGAAATATGCACAGAGCAACAAAAGCATTTGGAAAGAGGGTGGTCATCTTATTTGTGCACATATATTTGGAGTTGATCCTGCTGAAATGTATCTCGGAAGGGCTTTCAGTTCATCACCTAAATCACTCACATCAATATTGCTCATGTCATCATGTGTCAACACTGTCTCTAGTGCCCTGCATTGCTGTGTAGGCCTTCTTCAGGTATAGTGAGGAGTTTTGGAATATCATACAAACATCCCAAATATACTGCTGTGTTCCTTGAGCTGTATGAAACGTTCTTCAACTGACTGTATGGACAATCTAGCACTTGGTTAAGGAATTCAACTTTGAATTGTTGTTTGGGGTCTCTTATGGGATTATCCCATGCCTCGTAATCAAAATGTCTTCTTCGGTGATTCTTGTATTCTTGAATGGTTGGGAAAATAGCTTCAGTGTGAAGTTCCTCTGCCAACTTCTGTGCACTATTCATAACATTTTGAAATCCCTCATCTGACTGGTAAGAATGTAGGTATGACTTTGCTTTGTCCAGTTGTTCCATTGCTTCAGATATATCAAGATCAACACCTTGGAGTCTCTTGTTACAACATTTATTTCAAACAGTATGTCATGCCACAACACTAAGCCACACAGAAATTTGAAGTTATGTATGTTTTTGGTGATTCCATTTCCCTCTGCCACTGTTCTCTCACGAACAGTTCCTGTCATAGCATTATCCTCCATAATGGCAACTATGGCATCATCTATTTTCCCAATTTGGTGTTTGACAGGCTTTATCGCCTCCAGTTGACTTTCCAATTGTGTGGCACTCAGTGGTTTCAGTGTCAGAGAGGAAGTTCCCAGATGTTGCTTCAAAATTTGCCATCAATGAGTTGATGCAGAGAAAAATACATAGATGCTTTGAATTACATTAAAAAATTCAGCAGCCTCACTAGAAGCTGATGCCGCATTACTGACCACGAAGTTCAATGAATGAGAACTGCATGGAACGATAAAAGCTTGAGAGTTTAACTCTCAGATCCGTGTCTGCACTCCTCTGTTCTTTCCTCTCATGTTGGCAACATTATCATAGCCCTGACCGCTCTCATGTCTGCTATCACAATTCCCATATCTTCCAACTTTTTAAGAATCACATTTGTCATACCAGCTCCTGTAGTATCATCGATGTCAATAAATTCTAGAAAATGCTCTCTGACAGTCACCATTGCAGGGACATTTTCACTCAGTTCCGTTATTGTTACAAAACGCACCATTAAAGTCATTTGTTCCGTATGGCTGATATCAGATGTGCAGTCTAGAATAACAGAGTAATATCTTGCTGACTTCAGATCTGCCACAATCTTCTGTTTAACTTTTGTTGCCAGTAACTCTATTATCTCATTTTGAATTGTTTTTCCAATGTAGTGTTGTGTGTACATTTCTTGGGTGATGACTCTTCTTAGATGCTCCTGGAGTACAGCATCAAACTCAGCCACCAGCTCCACAATTTTAAGGAAGTTTCCATTGTTTGGCACATACAGCTGATCTGAAGTGCCACGCAGTGCTAGGATTTGGGTAGCAAGCAGTCTCACCATGGCAATGAGTCTTTTCAGAACATTTTGCCAGTAAAGAGACTCTGATGCAATCTTCTCTTGATGCTGATCATCTAGGGTGGCCTTTAACCTTAGTCTCATTTCAAACTCTTTCCACCTATGGAATGCTCTCTGGTGATTTGCTGCCTTCTCATGGCATGCCAGATTTCTAGCTAGATTTTTTCCAGTCCTTTGTTCCTGTAGAACCCAATGTGGCTGGAACATTAATCTGGAAGAGTTTGCAACAAAAACAGTATGCAGCATTCTGGGTTTTTGAGTACATAAGCCTCTCCACTTTGTCACCATTGGAGATTTCACGCTAGTAATGTGTTGGATGGAAACTTCTATTTTCATTGTCTTTGGGGAACATGAAGTTTTTCACTTGCTGTGGCCTATGCAGTACGAGGAAGTTCCTCAGGCTACTGCTCAAGTGGGTCCACAGTCCTGGATCATCTAGACATAAGGAACTAAACTCAGCAGCAGCTGTTTCTTGTGCCTCCACCACACTCTTCTCTGATCTACACTTTTCTTCAGGAATGTGCATGGTTACATCCATTTGAGATGGAGATATGGATGCTGGTAGCAGGGCCCGAGTGAGGGAGGTTATCAGCAGGACCGGCTCCAGCATTTCTGCCGCCCCAAGCAAAAAAAAAAAAAAAAAGCCGCAATTAGCGGCGGCAGTTCAGTGGCAGGTCCTTCATTCCTAGAGGGACTGAGGGACCTGCCGCTCCCGAATTGCTGCAGGTGCCGCCCCTCTCCCTTGGGCGCCCCAAGCACCTGCTTGTTAAGCTGGTGCCTGGAGCCGGCCCTGGTTATCAGCAACTTAAGGGCCTAACTGGCTCCTACTACTTCAATTGACTGCCTGTTCTCCTCAAGTGGGTTCAGGGAAGCAGCAGGAAACAGGAAGCTCCCTGAGAAGATGGTGTTAATCAGTCCAGGCTCCTGGGGGTGCTAGAGAGGTACATAAGAGGCTCCTCCTCCTCTCTCTCCCTGCAGCTCCTGCTGCTTTCTGTTATTCCCTCTCACCTTTTCTCCTGCCTGCCTGTTATGTCTCTTGTGCCCGCCTTCCTCCAGCACAGCACTCCACCATCTCTGTGCATCTAGAGCAGAGAGAATAGATATGCACCAGCAGCAGACACAATTTTCTACACTCTGGGTCCTAGTGGCACCCCCCCCACAATCTGGCACGTGAGGCGGCCGCCTCAGTTCTCCTTATGGTAAGGCCAGCCCTGCCAAAGGTGCCTCACTGATAGAACTATCAATAATAGCATAGCATAGTTCACAATTCTAATATTACAAACAAAGAAGTTTGTTATAGCTGGTTAAGATTCCTAATGGGAAATAATGTAAAAAATGCCCTAAGTAGGAAAAATAATGATGAATCCCATAGAAATACATCAAACATAGGGCAGAGTTATGCGAGTTTGTGTGTGACCATGGTGGGTGATTGTGGCTGAGAAGGTTAGATTTGTTGGAGAACAGATGGTGTGTATTTGAAATGTCTGTTGGCTTCAATGTGTGAGGGATAATGTATGCCAATATATGGCTTTACTTTATATTTCTTGTATTTCTTATGATTTTGGGGTTTGTCATTAGCAGTCTGGGCTGGTTTCATGACGTGATTTGTGTGTGAATACTGCAACTAAAACCAGAAATTCATTTTCCCATGGGAATTTGGTGACTGCTTATTGGAACTATATTTGAAAAGATGAATTTATTTACAGCACCTGTGTTATTATTTAGATGATAGGCCATAAATGCAAATATAACTAAGTATTTTAATTAAAGGATGAACACAGATGTCACCATTAGCAAATAAAATAGAAAGGAAATTACATTTTGTCTAAGACTAACTTTGATATTGAAATATACACAGAAATAGAAAATAAATACCTAATGATTGGAGACTAATCTAGCATTCAGAGTGTACTAAGTAAATTATAGAAAGCTAAAATATCTCATTGAACATAAAAGGTTGGTATGTCCTGAATACGGTATTTTTTATCACTCTCCTCACAATATTAAAATAGACCTATTTAAATCTGTGTTATTTATTTTCAAAAGAAAAATGTTTGATTATTTGTTTTCAGAGTCTTTAAAGTTTTGATGATTGGTTTTCAGGTTGTCTGACTTCAGTGAGACTTAAACACATACTTAAGTGCTGTCCTGAACTGGGGCCTTGTTTTAGCAATGTATCAGTTTGTTTCATGAGCAATTATGGAATAAACCATTGTCAAGTGCCAGTGATTTTGTACCCACGTTCAGCTACTGCTACCGTTTGCTTTTCACATGTTTTGCATACTTTTGCTTTCACAAAATTGGATGTCTATTGAAAAGAAAGACTTTCAGGGCCAAGGAGTCCAATCTGCACTTCTCCCTGACAAGAAGCAGCACTCCTGTTCTTACAAGACAGTGAATTAGATGATCTTTTGCATTTCGGATTATAATGTGTATTAATGATAATAGACACTAAGCATCATATTGATACCAATGGGATCCCCTCCTGAGTGAGATATTACAAATAGATGCTCAGATAGCATGGTTTTGGGTACAGTATAAAAACATTAATAAATAGAACTCAATAAGTTGTCTATTGCCCTTTGATTAAAATCAGATGAAGGATCATCACACGATGTGACAGTGGCCCAGATCCTCAAAGGTATTTAGGCACTTAACTCCTGTTCATGTCAGTGGAAGTTAGGAGCCTAACTACCTTTGAGCATCTGGACTAGTCTTTATTCAATCCAGCTTGAATACATTTTGAAGTAATTTTTTGTGTGGCGTTGCATTAGTTAATTTACTAAAGTCAAATTATATCTACTGAATTCTCTTCATCCAAAAGCTTTGTCAAAGTTATGATGTTTGTTCTGCTCATTATTTAGGTTCTTATACATACTACTGTCTTTTTTTTTTTTAAATGCAAAGAAGGGACTTCAGATTAAACATAGCACTTAAACCAATTATTTAACCTGACTGTCCAGACTTGTAACCCATGTTAATTATAGCTTATAGTTTTATTATCCTCTGCATAGAGTAGCTAAAATAATGTATTTTAAAATTACCCTTAAAATTTAAATCAGATCCTTTTTTACATGTTGCTAGTTCTTTATTTCCTATTTTATAGTCTTAAATTGCTATCATGGATGCTCTGTACTTGTTTCTTTAGTTTCCTTATTGTTAGTAGAATTTCAGATTTTGCTTAGATTTTTCTACTAAGGAGTCTTAAAATTCTTATGTATACTGGAAAGACAAGTCCAGGGCCTCATTACCACCCTTTCTGTAAGACAATGCAAACTCCAAGCACAAAATTGGCAAGCAAATAACCTGTGCTAGGTTTGCAACCAAAGCCATCTTCTGAGGAATTTCTACAAGTTAAGAAAGCACAAATGCTTCAACCAGGCTGTAGTCTTCCACCAGGGTTTGCAATCTGAAATCAATGGACTTTTTCTCATTAAGTCACTTAGGATGGGATCCACAAAGTGACTTAGCTGTTTCACCGCTGAGTGTCATAATGTCTAACTTTTAGGTGCATAGAAAATCACAGGAACAACATTGTGATCCACAAAGCCGATTTAGGTGCCTAGTCTCTGTGTATAATGAATGGGGAAAGATAGGCGCCAAAGAATGTGATCCACAAAAGCCAGCATGCTAGGTAGGGAGCTGCCTAAGCTAGTCAATGGAAGATGCTGATGAGAGGAATGGGTCCTAAACCCCTCCCCCGTCTCAGCGATAGCCACCTACATCGGCTTAGTGATCCACGTACGGGACTTGCCGCATGGAGTCAGGTGGCATAGGTACCTAAGCTGCTTCTGGAGGGAACGAGGTAGATGGCTGCCTAGCTCCACACAAAATAGTTGGAAGAGAAGGAGGAGGTGTAGGTTGTGGGGCCCAACGTAGCCTAGTGACTCCCTGGTGTGGAAGCATGTCGGGGGCATGCTGTGGGGGATATAAAGAAGCATGACAGGAGCAAGCGGTGCTTGAGTAATTCTTGGCTGTTACAAGCCAGTGTAATTTAGAGCAACTCTGATGATTCTTTAACATGTGCTGGCAATTGAACAATCGCAACAAGGGCTGGTCACAAAAAGGTCATGTAAAGCCATTTTTACCCTCCCAACTCTGGTTCATTGAGCACAGCTCTGATACAGTTGTGGATGATGGAGCACTTATTCTTTTCTTCCTCTTTCCCCTCTTCCTCTCCTCACTAGTTTTCTTTCTCTTTCCCTCTCTTTCTTTTATTCCCTTTCCTTTCCTAATCTCTATAGCTTGCTTCCATTTTTATGGAGTTGATGGGAGCTTTTTTCTTAACTTCTATGGGCACAGCATCAGGCCCTTAATCGCTACAGTATGTTACAGAAATATTAGTTCTAATTTTAAAGGCCTTATTTAGGACATATTCCATTGAACTCAGGAGTTTAGCTTCATTAAGACCTGCAGGCTTGGGCCCAATGACAATGGCTTCTCTTACTGAAGTATGTAATTGAAAACCAACGTGAAGTGGAGTTTTCATAAGAGTTAGTTCATCTTTGATATATAAAAGCAACTTTTAGCTAAAAATGAAAGCCTGTAAAAGTTCCTGCAAGCTTGGTCAGAGGGAAGCTTCCTGGTAGAGCAACTGCCTGTGATCATGCTGGGAGGAATAGTGGGAAGCTAGCAAATTTAGTTTCCTTTATATTAGATATCACACATCACTGACTCATAATCAACCAATTGTCCCTCTTGAGTCACAAGGTTTCTGAAGCACCTTTATCTTTCAGTAGGTAGCCTCTTTCATGACAGATAAAAATTGAGAGCACTGGTGGGCTATAGCTGCACTAAAAAAATAAAATATATGAAAATGGAACCTTCCAATTACTTATATCACTGCCAGGTTTCATGCAGCTCCATGTGTGACATTTTATGCAAATTATTTAATTAGATAATTTGTACATTTAAAAAACCCTTCATTTAGTAAAGTTTTAGCTTAAAGATTGCGTGGATTCACTGATGGTGAAAGACATTAGATAACCGTGGTGAGAATGAAGTCTTTTTTGTTTATCTACAAAGACACAGTTTCCTGCACAGGCTGCCCTGCCGCCATGCCTCCACTCTGCCGTGGTGTGGAGGGGGACTTTCTCTAGGGGAAGAAGGGGTAGCTCAGTCGTTGTGACCTAGATAGTTCTTGGCCACTCTTCTAATTCTACCAATTTCTGCCAAAACATGATGTGAATTTGTGATAAGGGAGCTGTAACTTAGTCATAGCTCAAACATATCTCATAGAGGAGCCACCCAACATCATTAAAGGCGAACAACTTTTATTTCCTACTGGTCTGATCTGGATTCATAGTGGTGGGAGGAGGGTCTCAGTGTTGTCAACTCTCCCAATGTTATCATAAGTCTTATGATATTTGGTGTTATACTTAAAGCCTCAGTTCCTGGAGTCATGTGAATATGGGAGAATGTGAACTTTCACTTAAAAAAAAAAATAAAAAAACTAAGATTTTTGCATCCTCATGTTTGTAGAGAGAAGCTTGAAAATGTGGCCTAACTGAACCCTAAGCACTCAAGAGAAACCAGGATGCAAAACAAACAAAAACCAAACCAATTATTTGACCTAAAATTCATGTAATTTTATAAAAATCTTACAATTTTAGGTTTCTGACTCAGGATTTTTGAACACTTGCAGTTAGTAGTACAGATGACTTTTCATTAGCAGTGTCCTGAGGCTCCCAAACCCTCAATTAGTGCTAATGTTAAACCTTAAAAATAATGCACTTTCAATAAAGATGTTTATTAATCCAAGTTCTGACCTCTGACTGAACTTTAACAGGCTCAGGGTTTCCTCACAGGCTGCTTTGTCTACTGCAAGCTTATTTTACAATCAAATGTCACACCCTGATCTTAAAGAGACAGTTCCCATTAGAATAATAGAATATCAGGGTTGGAAGGGACCTCAGGAGGTCATCTAGTCCGGGACCAATCCCCAACTAAATCATCCCAGCCAGGGCTTTGTCAAGCCTGACCTTAGAAACCTCTTGCATCTGAAGAAGTGAGGTTCTTACCCACGAAAGCTTATGCTCCCAATACTTCTGTTAGTCTTAAAGGTGCCACAGGACCCTCTGTTGCTTTTTACAGATTCAGACTAACACGGCTACCCCTCTGATACTTAAGGAAGGAGACTCCACCACCTCCCTAAGTAACGCATTCCAGTACTTCACCACCCTCCTAGTAAAAAAGTTTTTCCTAATATCCAACCTAAACCACCTCCACTGCAACTTGAGACCATTACTCCTTGTTCTGTCATCTGCTACCACTGAGAACAGTCTAGATCCATCCTCTTTGGAACCCCCTTTCAGGTAGTTGAAAGCAGCTGTCAAATTCCCCTTCATTCTTCTATTCTGCAGACTAAATAATCCCAGTTCCCTCAGCCTCTCCTCATAAGTCATGTGCTCCAGCCCCCTAATCATTAAACCAAATACAGGTGATTAAAATATAATACAAATATGAATAATAAATATAACATAAAATATACATACAATATGAAACATCCTTTGAATTTCTAAAAATTATAGAAGACAATTTCTTAATTCAAAAAGTGTTGCATCCAAACACAGTGGAATACTATATTAGACCTAATCTTTACACTGTGGACCTGATCACTGAACTAAAAATTTATGGTAACTTTAAGTACAAGAGATTGTGACTTGATTACATTTATAATGGACAAATAGACTAAAGTCCAGACCAGTGGCGTATATATTTGATGCAATAAAAGGGCCAGTTTCACAAAGCTGAAAATAATTATGAGCCAAATCAGTTGGGAAGAAGAATATAATCAGAAAAATGTGAATGAGAACTGAGAATTGTTTAAAAACACTTTATTAGATGCCCCAAAAGCCACAATCCTGTAATCAAGGAAGACGGCTGTGTTGGTTAAAAAACTGACCTGATTTAGAGGTAAAGGGAAGGCAGCTATAATAAATAAAATAAAATAAAGTGGATGGTGATAGTAATATATATATAAATACAAAGCTAGGAATGGTAGAAAACTGATAAGGGAAGCAAAGTGTTTGGGTCACATGTAGTCTCTATTCTTAGCATGTGTTAGCTAATCCCAATCTAAACTTGACTACTTTTCCTACTAAAGACAAACCCTGTGTGGACCAACCTATAGAGTGGGACGTGATACACACAACTCTTTGTGAGATAGCAGTGGAATTCTGGGTATCAAGATTACTGGATTCTACTCCTGGCTTTGAAAGCAGAGTATGATCAAGTAATTAAAGAAAATATACCAGAGCACATAATTTGGCATGTTCATTCTGAAGTAGATCATAGAATTTACCTTCTTGGGCTGATTGCTAAGGCTGATGTAAAATTAAAAATGCTGATAAAGATAGACAAAAAAAATCTAACTGATTTTATGAAAAAATTGTGTATGTGTAGGGGGCAAGATACTGCATCTTATTCAGAGCACTATTTTTTTCACACCATTTGTGCTACAGCTGCTGAGCTGTCCTTTTCACTTCTTACAGCAATGCCACTTATGAGAAGACACCTTTTTTTCCAATAAGATGTGCCCACAGTAGAACATAATTTTAGTATAGAAAATTAGATGTTTAAGGTTGTGAGAGTCAGTAATTTCAGTTGAACATAAGAGAAGACAATGTGAAAGTGCAATCTTCAGTGCCATCTGCTGGACATGTGAAGTGACTAGCTACATATTTCAAAGCTTTTCAATATATCTAGACATAAATTGATGCAAATTCATGGCATTCTTAGAAAACGTACACAGAAAAAGCATGGAACATGTCTTTAAGCAAAATGGACCTTTTTGTCACGTTCTGTCTTTATTTTTTCAATGAGAAACAATGGGTCTTCTTGAAAAGAAACAAAATAAAACAATACATTTGGTGGTTTTCATATCATATGTGCAATGTAGGAGAGATAATGTCACTGTAGAAACTCTTAACCTTTTGAATTTCCTCACTTTTATGTACTTAATTTCTCAGGTTTAGTGCTACTTTAACACTATATTTTTTGCCTTTATTTTCCCCACAAGAAGGGGCGGCTGTAATCCTTCTCCATCCCAGTTGAGGGACTTTACGCCTCGTGAACCCATTTACCAGTCAGAAAAGAGCAGGACCGGTGTGAAATCTTGGCCTTATTAAAGTCTGTAGGAGTTTTGTCCCTGACTTGAATGAGGCAGATCGAGAAGCCACACCTTTGTTTGAGCAGAAGGAGCTATATTCCAAATGTGAATTTTATAAAGTGTGCTCCTGTAGTTCCTATAAAATGAAAAGTGCTCTTCTAACAACATGAATTTCTCATAGGATCTATCCTTGGAATGAGCCAATAAAGTAATCCAAAACAAGAACTGCAGTTGATGTACCATATGTGCCCACGATTCTGAACCCACTTAAGTGAGCACTGTGTTGATATGAAACAAAAACAAATATGAAACTTTTCTACTACACAGGCAAAACACATTACTTTAAACCTTAACTTAAAAAAAAATCTAACCCTTTTTCCTCACCCAGAGTTAGATTGATTTTTTTTCAGTGAGTCTGCATTTTGTACCATCAATAATTTTTATATTTTTTCTATCCGTATGAAGCTTCTGAATTTTTTTATGTTCGGAATTGTGTATTTTTTCATGCTAATCTGACTTGGTAACTGATGAACAAATAAATACTCTTTGGGATGAAACCAAGCATAGGGGGAAGTTTCAAAGCAAAAGGAAAAGTGAGACCATTAGGAGTGAAAATGAAGGGATACAATGAATCCAAACTCTGTCTATCATGGTCACTGCCATATGATAACAAATAAAAAAAAACACCCCCCCCCAATCAAAAATAATTCAATTTAGGACAAACTAATCAGTCAAGCTGGTAGAAATTTTTTGACCAAAATATTTTTCCTTTGGAAAATATTGTTTTGTCAAAATCTATGGAAAATGTCAATTTCAACAAACTGTTTTGGTTTTCCAACAACAGAATTTGAAATGAAAGTTTTTGTTTCATATCAACATTTGAAAACTAAACATTTTTTTGCTACACATACTTAATAGAAAAGGAGCAGGGCAAAGATCTTAAGACAAAAACAGATGTACTGTACTCTCTGCAATCAGTTCTTTCCTGCTTCACTATATAACCCAAGTTTGGCAATACCAGGCCAGTGTGTAGTGGAGGAAAAAATTAATTAGTTTCCATGCTATCATTCCATCCTAGAACAAAATGTACCAAGATATCCATCAGGAATTTTGTTGCAGCAAAACTAGTCTAGTCACAAATTAAATAACATTAAGAAAATTCCTGATGGATACATTCTGTGTAATAATTGGTTTACCTATGGTACTCTTAAAATTATTTGGATATTTAAATTGGTTATTTTACATATTCCTTAACATTTTTAATTGTTCCCATTAGAAAGCTATATGTGAGCAGATGGCATTAGTTGTCTAGTAAAAGTAGTTATATACCAGGGGTGAAATCCAATAATGTAGCCAGTAGTAGTATTGTTTTTCAGTATTTTGCCTAATTCTCTTGACCCATTTTTCTCTTATCTAATCCGACATTGCGAATGTTGCTTAAGCAGTTTAGCAAAAATAAGACTTTGGTGCTACAGCCAGCTTTTTCATTAACACAAAACACTTAGGATAGTGTATAATGCTTATAGAGAGGGAGAAGAGAAAATTAGGATAACTTTGCCTCTTTTCTTCTGTTTCTTTATTAGAATGGTGTCCTAACAAGATGACTATTATTAGTGTAATTGCTGATTGATTTATTCCTGAATCCCATGTTTCACTTACCCTCATATGGGAAAAACGAGGACAGAGAACATCATTCTTTGCTTACTATTAGAATTGGTCAAGTACTGGAACAAAAAATGTTCCAGTATTCCCTTAGTACTAAGGCTTCCATTCAATTCATTCTTCTTCAGCCTTTTTACTATTTGAAACCAGTGAAGCTTCAAACTAGACTGCATGGTTTGGTCACATACATTGATGTTAATTATTTAACTATTATTAATTTATTTAATTATGAACAACCATTTCTAACACCAAATATATGTATTTTATCATGAATTCCAGCGGCCAATCTATTAGTTAATTGGATTATGAATTGCAAAGCTTGAATAGCATCTAAAAAAGAAAAATATCCAACTAGTTTAAAGAACCTTTGGGGGAAGTTTGAATTGATTGTTACTAGTTAAGATTGAGTTCTATTTGTATCTCAAAAAATGGCACTCAAATATCGAGCTCCCACAAGAGGAAAATATATATAACTAAAATCTGTTAAAGGGCGTGATTCTCAAAACTAGTATAAAGTAGCCAGCTCAAAGCAGGAGGAAATGATGAAGAGAATAATCAAGGCTTTCATGGACAGACAAATGTACTTACATAATGTATTAATTTCAAGATGTCCTGTTTCTATTAATAAGATATTTAGTTTTTCATGTTTTATAATATATAAGGAGATATATATTTAAAACAGTATAAATATATGAAAAATGTTGCATGTGGTCTCTACATAAGGATGGTGAGGTGTATATCTTTTATAAATGTCTCTCTGTATTGTGCTCTCACACATATGGGATCTATAACTTCCATGCTAGTTGTAATAGACAGAAAGCCAGAGGTCAGACAGGAAAAAATAAGTAGTGGTGATGTCTTGGTTCCCACTATGAAACATTTTCCTACTTGTGGCAGCAAAATGTGCCACTACTCACAGTAGATGGTGTAGATGTTCGTTCTTGTACGGTTTGATCAGCTAACAATGTTGAAGTTCAAATTGTCATAATTAAGCTTCAGTCACCATCTCATTCAGATCAATAGAAGTCCTTACTTTTCTCAAAGCTATTTATTATTTAAGGAGATTTGCAGACTGTGTTTATTTTCATATGGTTCACATTTTGAAGGTTACCTTCACCACCATAAGGGTTGTGATTACATTTTTTTTAAATGAAGAATTTAGATTCTAGAACAAAATTGGAAACAACCAAGGAAAAACTGCTTGTTTATGGAACCACTGCTAACTGGCCTAATCTGGCACCTGAAAACTGGAATATATGGTACACTCTATAACATCCATGTAATTTCATGTGGATTTATGCAAAGCATGAAATCTCATGTCAGAATTCTAGGTACACTGTGAAGGAAGAGCCCTGCAATTACACTGAAAGAGACCACTGTAGTAAGAGCCAGAGTGTAATCTTTAGTAAGTCCATATACCTCTGGTATCAATATTGCAGGCATTTTTTATTTTATTTGACACTGGTCTGGCTGTTTATGTTAAAATATGTGCATTTCTCTTGGGGAATTTTTTCTTGGTTTTAGAGATGATGGCGGAATGTTTGTTGAAATCTTTAAGTTATGGTCTTTAATTGTTCCATAGCAGTCTAACCTTTTAAACTGAGCTTGCAACACGCATCCTGATTATAACCTATGGACACTAGTGCAATGTAAATAAATAAATAATAATAGATGAAACTTTGCTCAAGCAAATATTGATATTTTTAGCTTTGATTTCATACTTGTTAGATACGTTTACATCTGACTAGGGTTTTTTGGTAAACTGTAACTGTATATTTGAAATTGGTATTAGTCATGTAAAATGATTCGCCTGACATCTTTTAAATAATTATCTTTTGACCATTTTCTCCTGTTAGTTTACGCCTATGATTTTTTATGTGAATTTTAAAGCTGGTGGGGCAGTCTTTCAAGTTCAACTTGTATTTGATATTGTATATTTTATTTGTTGTAAAAGTGCCTAGAATGTTAGATGCTATTGTAAATCAAAACACAAATAGTTTGTCTTGTTATTGTTATAAACTGTTTTCTCTTCTGTGCAGGAGGTTGCATCAACAATTTGAAAGTTATAAAGAGCAAGTAAGAAAAATAGGTGAAGAATCCCGCCGCTACCAGGGAGAGCACAAGGATGATGCACCAACGTGTGGAATCTGTCTTAAAACAAAGTTTGCTGATGGCTGTGGCCATTTATGCTCTTACTGCCGGACCAAGTTTTGTGCCCGATGTGGAGGTCGTGTTTCTCTACGATCAAACAATGTAAGTTTTCTACTGTATAGTTTTTATTGCAAATATTGATACATTCAAACCTACAAATTGTTCCTCACTTATCTTACTTTAGCATCTTTTCCATCCATCATTTCATCTTGATCCTTTCTAAGGTGGGGTTTCTGTGGTGGTAGGTAACAAGTCAAAACAATGTATTCCAAAAGTATGGAGATTTAATACACTAAGTGTATTAGTTTTAGTTTAGTTTTAATTTAGTTTAGTTTTAAATTGTAGTGGTCTTGTAAGTTACCATGGACTAGATTCCCTCTTATGGAGTTAATTCCTGATCCTTCTGTCAGGCAGGTGGGGTGTGCGCCCTCTTTTCCACCTGTATAGAATGAGCTGGAGAGCTTGGCCCCAAACCTTTAGGTTTCCCAGGGATCTATATGGAAGCCTTCTAGCCGGCAATTCCCTTTTCTCTGGCATCATAGATCCATTGGTGGCTAACTATCTCACTCATTCATGAGAGTTGAGATATATATGTAGAAGACCACTGCCACATGCTGATTTTAGGGGGATATCCTGGCCCCATAATATGCTCTAAAATGTTTAAATAGTCAATCATCTTATCAACGGATATGTTAACTATTGTGAGATCTAGTCCAGCTTCCCAGATGCTGTATCAAGGCACTAGAATCTTTGACAGTGTCCTAAATATATTTGGAGCTCCCTTTTTCTATATGAACTCAATTCAAAAATTTACAAGAAACAAAATACATAATACAGCTAATCCCTTCTACAACTGAACAATTGTTGTGCACTTTTCCTCTTCTCTGAACTAGAATTTATTTTATTAAGGATCTTTTGAAATTCAGGTTTTAAAAAAATTAAAAATGCAGAAACAGTCTATTTCAGAGTTATACCTTGAATATGTTATACTCTTAGTATACCCGTTTAACTGCCAATAACCCTACTTGGAGTTAAATGCACTTTTTGAAAGAAGAATGCAGCTGCATACATGACCTGCTGAATATGTTCAGAGTTTTAAAACTATGTGTGTGCACCACATCCTATCACCTGCAGGTGGTATCATTAGAACAAGTTATATAGGAAAAACTAGTTTACTTTGGTATTTTAGGTAATATTAGGCAGTGCAAGATGTACAACACAGCTTATTCAGAAGAACTTGAACATGTTTTAATTATTCCTTATCTAATATTTCTGGTCACACATCAACATTGGTCCAAAATTTGTTCCTGATATAACATTGACTTCAGTAGTATTGCACCACGCATAAATTTGGTTTACTGTATTTAAAATAAAGCCAAGGGGTGTGACTTAAAACCAAAGACATTCAGAATTAAGGTTTAAACTACTTCCTGAATTTTTCTTGTTGTGCTTAGTCGTTGCAGTAATTATCATTCTTTCTCCAGACCTTTAGAACAGTGGTGGTTTCTATTAGTTTTGCAAAATTCTGTACTATTGTCACACAAGGCGAGGACAGGAGAGAAAAACCAATAATTTTTTAACTAGTATCAACATTGTTATCAGGGTAAATGTGAGTTAGAATATTTTTGTATCTGGTCTGGGAAATGTTCATGATGGTTTTGCAAGGCTGTTACCAATTAAGTATAGTAAATTGCAGTACCTAGGCACAATAAAGAAAGTCAGCCCACAACAGAGACTTCAAGCATTCAATATAAAATAACCTATTTTTGATTGATAGGACCCATCCATGCTGGAAAAGCAACAGACTCATCAATCTGGTTACATAGTTGTCCTCTTACCCAGTTATGAAACAGTTACAATTTGTTTTGTGCACATGACCTAGTGTTGTTATTACTGGGGCAGATGACTGGACTAAAGCCTTGGAAATGGCTAGAGCTTTAGTCCAGTTATGGAACATGGCTAAGGCCTGGCCATGTTACAGATTTTAACCATGTTGTAACTGGGTCAGGAGACATCAGTGTTATAGCTTATCTAATAGTTGTTTTTGTAGTATAGCTCTAAAACCAATTAACTTCCAATTTTTGACTCACTTAAAACTTTAAAATGGTCAAATTGTCCTATTTAAAATAAATAAATAAAATAAAAAGACCCCCCTGATGTCATAACTGGGTTAAGACCTTGTCCAGTATGTTGACTTGACATGTTTCTAGGAGAGGAAGTGTTAAGTTATGGACTCTTGAAAACAAGCAACCTGTGATGAAAACACAAATACATAACTACAGGGCCCTATTAGGTGCCCTTAAAACATTTAGAAAGTGTTTCTCATGGCAAAACTGACATATTAATTGTTAATATTTCCATTCTTCTTTGACTTCTCCATTCTTTGCTACAATCTTTCATGCTTCTATGGGTCTATGTTAGAATATATATATTTTTGGGCATGTAGTACTATAAATATTTTTATTTACAAATGCTATATATTTTTTTTTAATTCTTACATTTTTAACTCTTTATAGAGACACTTACTAGAATTGCCTTTCTTTGAAATCTGCCTAAAATCTTTTTCTCTTCCTGTTTCTTTTTTGTCTTTACTCTGCTTCCTTGGATGCTTTCCCAAAGGAGGACAAAGTGGTTAGAATCCATGCTTTCTTTTATCATTTATTATTATAATGTTGTTAGTAAAGTAAATGTGAAGTATATTAATGTTAATTATTGAACTGAAATTTTAAAATAATCTTTTGCAAAAAACAAAAAACAAACAAACCCCAAAACAAAACAACAACAAAAAACCCAAGACCATTCCTGGTTTGTGTGCAGTTGCCAAAATTAGGATAATCAACCAAATTCATTAAAACCTGTGGGCAGTGATCAATCTCTATAGTTCTAAAGAGTTCAAGAAAAGAGCAGGAGGTGATAAAATGTAATAAAGAGCTTATTTCAGTAGATATGAGTACAATTACAACCTGACTTTTGATTTTTCTGATACAAGGTCCTTCCATCTGCCTTCAGGAAATCTAGTTTAATTTTTTAAAAATATTTTTAATTTGATATATATCATTTGCTGTGTCTTAACTCTTGCTGCAGCAAAAATTCAGTTGACTTCTAATTCATGGGAAGTCAGCCTTTTGATTTTACATCTGAAGTATTTTCATCATGCTGATGCTGGCAAAAGATACTGCCTAAAAATGGGCAAAAGTATAGTGGATGGTGCTTCATGAATCCCATGTGAATAAGGCAAATCATACATTTTGGAAAGTGGAAAAGTTGTGGAATGGTCTGATTCATTATTGAAATGTGCAACAAGGCCTATGCATTTTCTGAGATAGGACCACTGTGCAGCATTTCTGGGTCAAATAAGTATGTTTATGTGGAGCAAGCAGAACTCTGTGCTCATCCAGCTATGCATTCTCTGCACTGGAGGAAATAGTGGATGGACGTGGGAGAAAGAGCAGGTGTGTTTTTCTTAGCTTCCGTTCCCAGCCAGACAGATGTAGTATAGAGCCAGGATCCGAGCCCAGAGGCATCACTCCAGACTTTTACCTTAGCATATCAGGCAATGGGAATTAGCAAGCTTTCTTCAGTCATCTGAACAGCAAAAGGTGCTGGAGGCCTGACAGCCAAGCATAGCGTTACCCATCCCTGACTTGCAGGCAGCAATGCTATAACTGTGTCATGGAATGGCAATATTTCATCCTGCAGAGGTCAGAGCACAGGCCTAATTTGAGACTAAGGCTGCACCCCCACGGGAGAAGCATACCTTCCATGAGAACTGCACTCTGTATTATTAGGATTGCTGTTAGCATATTTACGCTTTTATATATATATATTTATATATATATGGAACATCATAGAATGGGAGTGAATCGAACGTGTCCTTGATATTGCTTAACATATATGCATGCAGTACACATTATTATATCTCTAGATTTTGATTTGCACAGGCATTTTTGGCAAGTTGCCATCAAATCCTGGGAACTGGTCCCTCCGACCAGCCTCAGGTTCCTCCCCACTCCAAAGAGATACTCTCCTGTGTACTTTACGTGGGCTTTCATAATGACTGTGAATTATGACATTATAACTTTATTGCATAGTTGGACACTTCACTGTATAGCATATTTGGCACTCTGGACAAAGTGGTGAATTGAGCTGTGGGGCTTTCTGATCTTTCCAGTTCTAATAATCTAACTTATTTGGGGTGGGGGGGGAAAAGCTCCCCATGCAGTACTGATCTGTTTCTAAATCAATACAGCATTGATTAATCCTACTTGGTGTATTAACAGGGGATAGCTGTTACTGCAAAAGCACTCGATGATGTGAGGAATGTGGAGACAGCAAAAATACATTACACCTCTACCCCGATATAACGCTGTCCTCGGGAGCCAAAAAATCTTACTGCCTTATAGGTGAAACCGCATTATATCGAACTTGCTTTGATCCGCCAGAGTGCTCAGCCCCCCTTCTCTCTCCGCCCCCCCCCCGCCCCCCCCCCGGAGCACTGCTTTACTGCGTTATATCCAAATTCGTGTTATATCTGGTCGCGTTATATCGGGGTAGAGGGTAGTATTTTTTTTTGTTAATAATGCTTGCTTCTTTTAAAACTGATATATTTTAGGATGAATTTAAAAGTAAAAACTGAGTAAAAATAACTGGATGTCCTTTTACAAGGAACACAATTGGCTGCATTTATTTAAATCAATGTTCAGTAGCTCAGAGTTCTTGTCTAATTCACATATTAGGTCCAGTCTTGCAGACTTTATTCAATCTTAATAGGAGTATAACCTGAGTAAGGACTTACTTATGACTCAGGACTGGGCATGTTGTTTCCACTCAGCTTTTTTACACCACCATTTAATTACATTACTTCTAATTCAGGATGATCAGGTTAAATTTTTTAAAGAATGAAGTGGTCCAGGTAAAAGAGGGTTTCTCCTGCCCAGCATGTACTTGTATAACTGTCCACATAGGGGGATGGGTCAGCATCCTCACAATGACCTGCTTTGAGGCTGCTGCAAAATCTCTTCAAGTCTCTCTACCACTTAAAGAGGTACCCACCTTCCTTAAGCAAGCCAGACAACAGGCCTCCCACTTAATGTGCAGTGTGGTCAGTTGCATTACTTTTAATCCAGAATGATCAGGTTAAATTTTTTAAACAATGCAATGTAGATCACTTGTTGATTAAGGAAAAACATAGGCATCAATCTTTTCATTTGGCAGATTTTTTTTTAGTGACTAAGACTTGGTTTTGAAATTATAGGACAGAACTTCCTATCGACTAGGGCTGTCAAGCGATAAAAAAAAATCACAATTAATCACGCAATTAAAAAAATTAATCACGATTAATTGTGCTGTTGAACAATAATAGAATGCCATTTATTTAAATATTTGTGGATGTTTTCTACATTTTCAAATATATTGATTTCAATTACAACACAATACAAAGTGTACAGTGCTCACTTTCTATTTATTTTTATTACAAGTATCTGCACTGTAAAAGAAATAGTATTTTTCAATTCACCTAATACAAGTACTGTAGTGCAAACTCTATCATGAAAGTCGAACTTACAAATGTAGAATTATGTACAAAAAAACTGCATTCAAACATAAAACAATGTAAAACTTTAGAGCCTGCAAGTCCACTCAGTCCTACTTCTTGTTAAGCCAATCGCTCAGAAAAACAAGTTTGTTTACATTAGGAGATAATACTGCCCGGTTCTTGTTTACAATGTCACTTGACAGTGAGAACAGGCGTTTGCATGCCACTGTTGTAGCTGGAATCGCAAGATATCTACATGCCAGATGCACTAAAGATTCATATGTCCCTTCATGCTTCAACCATCATTCCATGCTGATGATGGGTTCTGCTCGATAACGATTCAAAGCAGAGTGGACCAATGCATTTTCATTTTCATCATCTGAGTCAGATGCCACCAACAGAAGCTTGATTTTCTTTTTTGGTGGTTCAGATTCTGCATCTGAGTGTTGCTCTTTTGAGATTTCTGAAAGCATGCTCCACACATCATCCATCTCAGATTTTGGAAGGCACTTCAGATTCTTAAACCTTGGGTAGAGTGCTGTAGCTATTTTTAGAAATCTCACATTGGTACCTTCTTTGCATTTTGTTAAATCTTCTGTGAAAGTGTTCTTAAAATGAACATGTGCTGGGTCATCATCTGAGACTGCTATAACATGAAATATATGGCAGAAAGTGGGTAAAACAGAACCAGAGACATACAGTTCTTCCCCAAGGAGTTCAGTCACAAATTTAATTAACACATTTTTTTAACAAGCGTCATCAGCATGGAAGCATGTCTTCTGGAATGGTGACTGAAGCATCAAGGGACATATGAATGTTTAGCATATCTGGCATGTAAATACCTTGCAACGCCAGCTACAAAAGTGCCATGCAAATGCCTGTCCTCACTTTCAGATGACATTGTAAATAAGAAGCAGGCAGCAGTATCTCCTGTAAATGTAAACAAACTTATTTGTTCTAGCGATTGACTGAACAAGAAGTAGGAGTGAGTGGACTTGTAGGCTTAAGTTTTACATTGTTTTCTTTTTGAGTGCAGTTATGTAACAAAAAAAAATGACATTTGTAAGTTACACTTTCATGATGAAAAGATTGCACTACAGTGCTTGTATGAAGTGAACTGAAAAATACCATTTCTTTTCATCATTTTTACAATGCAAATATTTGTAATAAAAATAACAATATAAAGTGAGCACTGTACACTTTGTATTCTGCGTTGTAATAGAAATCAATATATTTGAAAATGTAGAAAAACATCCAAAAATATATAATAAATTTCAATAGGTATTCTATTGTTTAACGGTGCAATTAATCACGATTAATTGTTTTGAGTTAATCGTGTGAGTTAACTGCGATTAATCGACAGCCCTACTATTGGCATACATTTTTTTCTTCATATTTACAGCAGTGTGTTGTATCTGAAAATGTTAAACCCCCTTGTAATGGGATTTAGGAGTTCCCAGCCTTCTATATTGCCATCAATATTTTATGATTTCCAGTGCACTTGGTAGGATGAATAAGGAGCTGCTGGTGTGTTGAGGTGGTTAATGAGGCATAAACTTTACCTTTATCTTTATAATGATATATTAAACAATGTAAGGTCTAACTTTTTAATATATATCCAGAAATTCATTTTTAATAAGTGTTCCTGCATACATTATTATGGGATAGAGCAGATTGCAGCTATAAATGTGAAAAACTTTCTTCATATGTTTACAGATAGACTACATTTAATGGATGCAGATGAAAGGGACAGCCCAAGCTTAAAATAAGACATGTGCAATACAGTAGTAATAGTAATAATATTTGGGTTTAGCACATAGAAACTAGTGATTGTATGGTCTATGAACAAAGTGCCAATGTTTTACTTTTTTCCATATTACCATACTATTCAAGAACAGTGTTTATTCATTTTAGCAATACATTCAACATATGGGTGACTTTTAGCAATACATTCACCATATGGGTGACTTATATCTAAAAGATTAAATTTGAGCAGTGTTGCATATACCTTACAAGAAATAATGATACTTATAATAGATGGCTTTTACATGTGAAAAGAACCTACAGAAGAGGTGGTGTGAGGAGTTTTGGTAAGAGAGGGATGGGGCATGTTGATCTTATGAGAAAAAATTGATATCCTGTTCTTTAACTATTTTCTTTCCCATTGATAAATCTGTTTCTTTTCATGCAGTTAGTTCCATAGTTATCCTTTCTTGTTTCTCACCTCAAGAAACCAATTTATCATACTTACTTAACCTGCATAACTCTTATGCAAATACACACTAATTATTTCAATATATACTTAAGGGGATATTAAGTGCATTTATTAATAGATTTTAGTTTATATGCTTTTCCTCTGCATTGTTTGTTATATCCTCTTAGAAGTTTGAATATAAAATTTGTTCTCCTGTTCCTTTTGATATTTTTCGTTGGCATACTTTGCATATTGTATTTGAAGTTTTCCTGTTTCTTCTGGAGCACGAGTCCTTTATGTCTGTTTCATTTACTTCCTGATATTACCTAACCACCTGCTTGAGAGAAGAAGGAGCAGCCCTGATGAGCATGCTCAGTTCACTTCTTCCCCAAGCTGTAACCTGTGATGTCAATAGCCCGAGTAAGGCGCTCTTTACCTGACACACATGATTTCATCCTCCACACAGCTGTGCTGGCCACTGCTGGATGTAAGGAATCTGTGTCACATAAATGGCTGGAGCTCCCTGGAGCAAAGAGGAACTGAAAGCATATTGTGACTCTTTGATGGTGTAAATGCTTTCCCAAAATATCCTTCGTGATATTTTTTGCAAAATCAAATTATTGTATTTCTCCTTTATAACCACGTGATTATAAATGTCTTAGCTAGCTCTTGTTCCTTCTCTACTTAAGGAAACAGATGCATTTTAATGTTCAAAAGAAATCTTCCATGAGAGGATAGATTTTCCTGGAATCAGATTCTAACTTGCTCATCATTTACTCTTAATAAATCTGACCACTTGATACTTATAACTACTGAAATTTTCTGAAAGGAAAATTAAAATAAAACAAAGTGATAATCAATTTTGACCATTCAGATAACTTTTCACAATCAACCCACAGAGTTAAAATAAAATCAAAAATACTTCCTAATAACAAAAAAACTATAAACTTGCAATCTGCTCATGGTTATTATGATTACAGAAAAAGAGACTAAATTAATCAGATAAATGATTCATTAAAAGTAATTTGCTCAGTTGTAATGATAATACTGATATTTTCTCTAATTTTTTTACCCTCTCTCTGTATCTAATCTTATTATACCATGCTCATTTCGATGGTATCTGGGTACCCATTATTGTGCTACTGAGGGTAGTAAAATATGTCAGTATAGGGCTCAAGGTAGCAGAAAACTAGAAGATTTGTGGCACGCTTTCCTGTACCTCTGAGAAGTGCAGAAGAACCTTTAAATGGTGAGGACTCCATGGCTCTTGAAATGATGTCTAATACAATTCTTAAACACACACAGCTCTTTCTGAATATGTTTATATATCTATATATTACTTCTTTTCTGTGTTAGAGATTCAGAGATACTGTAAGTAATTTTCTGCTGTTTTCAGTTTTCTCAGAAAATTACTTATGAATGGGCCAGAACCACAAAGTTTGGCTGTGAATGTGAATCAAAACTTCTCCAAAGTTTTGGGGGGATTCAGGTTTGAGATTTTAGTTCCAGATCATCTCTACACCTTATATGGCAATATGATGTTTACCAAGTATTTTCCCAAGACCAATCTAATTCCTTTTCTCCTTCAGTGTTATGAACCACACCACAGAGGACTGTGTGTATCTCCTGCCCCCTGGGAGAAATTTGCATGTGGTTAGATGGTCCAATGTTCATCTTTCAGTTCACTTGATGAAAAATCCATGTTTCAAGCTGGCTATTTAAAAGACTCCACAGTAAGCTTACCCAAGGGAATGTGAATGTTAATGCTGGTTTCTCAGTCAGAACAAAACTAAAATGGTTGTTAGCAATTTCAGGGAATTATGGGAGAGCTTGCATTCCAAGAGAAGGATTTTAGCATCATGGTCAAGCCTTTTCATGAGCCAGACGCTTCTAGTGTGAGTTGAGATGGATAGCCCTGAACTAAGTGATGTATTGTAGTCCAGTAACAGGTAATATTAACTTCTCTTCACAAGCCAAAATCTTGGCCCATCGAAGCCAATGATACACCCGCCTAGACTTCAATAAGACTATAATTTTACAACAAAATTAAACTTGAAAACGGGATTGGAGCAAACAAAGCAAGATCCTTGTTGCTGCCCATTTTTCACATTGTCCAGAAATTTCAGTTCTGGTGCAAAGGACAGGATTGGAGAGAGACTTTATCCATTTGTGTGTGTAGGAAATTGTGGGCAGAGCAGGAACTGACTAAAGATCAGAATTTAAAGTAGGTAATTATTGTAGAGCATAGTGTTTATCTGAGCATAATGACGTGTGACTGGAGAAATGTAGTGTCAACTGTTTTTCCTGAAGTGCTAAAGGTTGGCTTTTCTGGACTATGATTGATTGAAATTATTTTCATTATATTACAGTGTAAGTGATTTATAATCAGAAAAGAAAACATACTCATCACAAGATTTTCTGTAGTTGTGGGCCAGGTGTTTGAGAGACTCATCATAATTTTAATGCTTTTTAAAATTTATGTTTGCACAATGTCTTGCTGATTTAAGCCTAACTAACTTGAATGCATATGCTATGCTATTCAACTGCTTAAAAATGTTTGTGCCACAAGACTTTAATGTAGCCAGAACAAAACTTCAGGATTGGCAAGAATTGTTTTCACTTCCCTTTCACAAAAGTCGTAATTTTTGTAAAAAAAAATTGTTACATACTTCATTAAAAGGCTAATTTGTATGTTGCTGACTAATACAGCTGCAACACCAAAACTTTTTCCTCAAAAGGAGGTAAAATTACATTACAAATTGCAAAGTGATAGATAAATTATCTCCTCTTAGCATTCAGCACAACTTGTTTCCTAAAAGATTTAGTTTTCATATGCATCAGAGAAGAAGCACTGCTTTTCACTCAGCATTGACTAAAACTGCTGCTTTCAGCAGATAAAAGAAGCACTGTAAGAAGCTGAAGAAAAAAAACTACCTTAGTAAGACTTAAAGACTGAGGCCTGGTCCACACTAACCCCCCACTTCAAACTAAGATACGCAACTTCAGCTACGTAAATAACATAGCTGAAGTCGAAGTACCTTAGTTCGAACTTACCGTGGGTCCAGATGCGGCAGGCAGGCTCCCCCGTCAATGCCGCGTACTCCTCTCGCCGAGCAGGAGTACCAGCATCGACGGCGAGCACTTCCGGGATCGATCCCAGAAGATCGATTGCTTACCGCCGAACCCGGAGGTAAGTATAGACTTACCCTGACTTTCTGAGGATGTATTTCACTGTGGAGTTACCCATAGACCCATAGACTTTAAGGTCAGACGGGACCATCGTGATCATCTAATCTGATTTGCACACCGCAGGCCACAGAACCTCATCCACCCACTCCTGTAAAAGAACCCTAATCTCTGGCTAAGTTACTGAAGTCCTCAGATCATGGTTTAAAGATTTCAAGTTATAGAGAATTCACCATTTACACTAGTTTAAACCTGCAAGTGACCTGTGACCCATGCTACACAGGAAGGCGTAAACCCCCCAGGGTCTTTGCTAATATGAACTGAGGGAAAATTCCTTCCTGAACCCAAATATGGTTATCAATTAGATCCTGAGCATGTGGGCAAGACCCACCAGCCAGACACCTGGGAAAGAATGATCTGTAGTAACTCAGAGCCCTCCCCATCTAGTGTCCCATCTCCAGCAGTTGGGGATTTTTTGCTACTGGCAGATGCCGATGGGCCACATGCCATTGTAGGCAGTCCTATTATACCATCCCCTCCATAAATTTATCAAGTTCAGTCTTGAAGCAAGTTAGGTTTATTGCCCTCACTGCTCCCCTTGGAAGGCTGTTCCAGAACTTCACTCCTCTGATAGTTAGAAACCTTTGTCTAATTTCGAGCATAAACTTGTTGATGGCCAGTTTATATCCATTTGTTCTTGTGTCCACATTGGCGCTTAGCTTAAATAACTCCTCTCCCTCCCTGGTATTTATCCCTCTGATGTATTTATAGAGAGCAACTTCTTTATAAATTTGGGTAGAGCCAAGTTATTTATTTTTAAACTATATCTTCATCTTTTCAACTGTTTTTGTTTTATGCTTTTTTTGATTGATATAATTATATTTGATAGTGAATCATCTGCAACCTTCAATACACAGAGAAGCAGCCACCTAATGGCCTTGGATATCGGTGGACCTATGTTCTTCAGTTAATCAGATCAGGGCTTCTTCATTTAGTACTTACTCTGATTATGGAGGGTTCATTAGGTCATTTTTAATGTATGAATTTAATTCAGCAAATAGGCTACAGCTACTCCTCTGTGCTTCCCTGATGTGTCCTCTGGGTTTATTATCCCTGCTAGCCAAATGCTCCAAAAAAAGATTGACTACTTTTTCCATGTGATTCTACAGTGCATGACCAAGGTAACATATTCTAGATCCATTCATTTTTCTCAATTCTTTTAAAAAAGTTACTGAAGTTTTCACAGCTATCTTGGCTGTTCAGCAAATGCCTGTCAATTAATCGGCCATTATATATAAACCCTTTGTAAATGACACTGGAAAGTTTCATACTTAATGGAGCCTGTGTAAATAAAATGTAATAAAGTTAGTCCCCTAGGTCATTACTACAGGCTATATGTTATAGCACTGTGTGATCCTGGATTGTAGGTACAGTTGCTCCAAATGATTGGCTCAAAGAAAGAGAAATGTTGCAGTGAAACAAAATGTAATTTAGTTAACAATTTTTCAGCAGTGGTCCTAGTGTATTTCTTGAGTGGAATAATTCCAGTAATCTGCCCTGCCCCTGCAATAAAATCCTAGACTAAGAAAAATTAAATATTATACAGTTAAGTACTCAAAAGTCAAGAAATGCCAAAGTTAAGGTTGTACATACAAGCTTCACTATGCCCATTGTGCTATACATTATTATAGTCATTAATTTATCCTATATGGAACCCCTTTTTATGAACATTACCAACTATGCAGCTTTTAGCATTCAAGATGGACAGCACATAAACCTGGTCTCCGGTGACCTATATCATTACTGCAGTCATAAATAACATTTCACTGCACAATGAGGCTTTCTTTAGCTGCACACTTTATGAGCTTAGCAAGACAACTATTCAAATTGCACTTCACCTGCATAATGTGATTTCCAGTGGATTATAACTCTGTCAAATCAATGCCATAGTTTTACAGGAACACTTCTTCTCAATGAAGGATATTAGCAAGCCTGATTTTTACATCCAACAGTTTTGGGACTACATCCATTGAAAATAAGAAATATTTTTAACAATGGGGAAAGTTTAACCTTTTCACTTTCCTTGTAATCAAAAATAGCTTAAAGGTTTATATTCAAACATAAAAAAAAAAATCACTTTTGGTGAGAAGCTGGGAAAATGTCAACCTAAGGTAAAAGCTTCAGAAAATTACAACCAACTGAAAATGGAGTTCAGTGGAAATGCCTGTGTAGCCTTAACTACAGTGGAAGCAGGTTCCTCTGCTATGATTTTTATCTGCTATTATTATATTATATTCTGTGGGAATGGAGCCTTCAACTTGTCATTCATAGAGCTAATTAGTAGCTACATCTTCAGGAAGCTGACATTCCCTTTCAGTTTCTTCTCACTTTTCTTTTTTTTGCTTATATGGCAACTTTCATCAAAAAAGACAGAAAGCTTTAGTGTCTTTCTAGCCCTCCACTACATGCTGATTAGCTTGTGTGGACTGGTATGATATGTGTCATTCTGTAGCATTAAAGCCTTTCTAAAAAAGCTCTTTTTAGTTTCTTTTAGCAGCTACAGTACATATTTAAAAATTTCTGGAAGTTTTAAATCAAGCTTTAACATTCCCTCCCTTTTAAAACACTATCCCTGAAGAACTTTATATCCCCTGAGACAACTGTATCATGAAATGAGATTCTCTGATTTTCTTGATCTCTCTTCCAATTTCTTCCACATCAGCAAATGTTTTCCTTTCATCCCCATGTTACTTTAGCAAGTAAAAAATATCATTGACAAAATCAGCACGCTTGCATTTATTAATCAATGACAAACTCAAAGCATAGTGTGATGGGGTAGTCTGCCCCTTAAGGCTAGTATTCCCTACTGGTCAGTCCTCCTGTCATGTGACCTGGCCTTTAGGAATTTGGGGTGGTCTTACACACAAGCCTAAGGAGATATGGGGAGAGAGGCAGAGTCCCAGGAAGAAGCAGCAGTTAAAAGAAATTCTGTTAGTGTATCTTTAAGGGCCTGGAACCTGGAGCCTTGAAGAGAAGGTGTGGTAGGACTCCCCTCTCACCCAGCCAATAAAGAATGAGTTGGGAGAAGGGCAGAATTGCCTATATATACTTCAGGGAGCAAGAAGGCTCTTGCAGAGGCCCTGAATTACCTGGGAGAAGTCAGCAGAAGGGGAAGGCCAGCCTGCTGAACTCTCATAGCCTGAGGGAGGAAGGACTGATTGGTAAAAGGGCGCAGCTGGGTGAGAAGCTATCTAAAGTCCTGAAGCTGACCTGAACCACAGCCCCACCTCCACGGAGAAGAGCAGTGGGAAATTCCTGCCTTAAGAAGGGAAATGGTAAGGATAGTTTGGAAGATAGCCCGGTATATACGAGAGAAGCTGAAGGAGAGCTTTGTGTGACGTTCTGCCTTTGGGGTTGAATAAAGTAGACCCCTGAGGGGGTACTGTTCAATATACAAGCCTCATTGGACTTATTAAACTCCCTGTTTGTGGAAACTGAGGCTGAAATGCAGTGGTAGTGCTGCACAGAGCCACTAGGGGCACTCCAGGGGTGAGGGACTCTATTACAATACCCCCTAGACAACCTATGAATAAAGAACAGGAAATTTGTAAATGGGAATAGGGTAAAATAATAGGTTCTGAATATGAATTTGTAGGAAAAAGGGAAAATAAAAACTTCTAAAAGAATGTTTAATTGGAGAGGTAAACATCGTAAGTAAACATACACACCATAGCTTATGTAAAAAAAAAAAAAAAAAAAAGAAAGCTAAAAAACCTTAGCGGTGAAATATGAAGAAATCATCAAAGGGGTCTATTTTCTTTTGATGTGTTCACATACCTTAAATGTAATGTTTAAATTTATGCTATCAATATTAAATGAACTGAATGTAGAAGGATCTGAATTAACTAAAATTTAGCAGCTGGCCATTTTCTATATTCTTGGGTGAACAAAGCCTGACTGAATGTTGTGACTTGGGCCCTGGAGTGATAAATACAAATAATGCAAGTATTGGCCCATCATTAATTGGTTAGAATGAAGAACTATGACCCTAAAATTATAAGTAAGTATGTTCTATTTCTTCCCCTTCCCACAAACCACCAGAGAAAATGGAAAACGTATGCTCTTACAAGATTGATAAACATGGAAATACCAATACCAAGTTTAAGCAAAATAGTAACGCCATTAAGAATTTGCATCAGAGAGAATTCCAAACATTCATAATCAACTGAAAATAAGATTTATATAAAATCATGACTCCATAGTTAGGAAGTTCACAATTTGCTAAATAATCCATAAGAGTCTGTCTGTATTTCCTACACATAGCATTTCCTTTGTGGCTGTGTTATTCAGCCTAAATTCTCTTTTGGTTAATTATATCCCATTACTAATACTTGTTGATTGTTAATTATTATTTATTATAATAACTAGGAGCAACTGTAATAGTATTAGAGCACCCTACATTGATCTTTCTTCGTGTGATTGCTCCTTCAAGTAAACTTGAAGATAGTTTTATCTACTGTAAGTATGATATATACAGTTAGAAAGCTAGCTGTCTGTCATAGACTTCTGACAAAGTGAAATGGAGCAGAAGGTTTAAACAACCAAGAAATTATTACTAGCTCTTCAGTGAATACTGAGGCCTAAATTCTCCTTTTTCTTGGTTGGGTGCTAAAGAGGAAATAGATAATATGGAAACCTGATAGGTGGTGGTGGCCTCAAAGGGATGAAGCTTGCTGGCTTGGAAATGTGGCCAGGGCTCTGCCCCACTCCGATTCATATCTGCTGACACCCACGGGAGCCACTGTTTCTTTCCAGACTAGTTAAAAGGAGCTCTGCTAAGTGCACTACACCCCTGTTCTCCCAGAATATTTTGCCTGTCTGGGTATGTGCTGTAGGTGAAGAATGGCTAAGGAAACTTGCTAGTAGCTCCTACAATTCTGCCTTCAGTCTGCCTTCTTTCCAAGAATTTTTCTGGCAACAAAAGCCAAAATTTTGTCCTGAAGCAGGGCAACAAAAGGATATAGCAGGCTGCAATTTCTGCTGAGTATTCACCTCTTGATTATAAAGACCAAGTACACTCACTACTTTTCAGCCACTGGCTTCTTCCGGGAGTCAAGACCCATTTCTTCTTCTCATAGACCTTCCCCTCGATTAGTCCTGGAAATCAACTAGTCCTTAAATTGTAAAACTACTCATGATTAGCCAGACAGTCTCCAAAAGGTTTTTGTCTCTTTTTCAGTGGAAGGGAGGACCTGGCAACTTGAAAAAAAAAAAGTGTCGGTTATAGAACACATTTTAACTAGATAATAAATCTTGTACTTACAGTGGGATTTAATTAATTTTAAAATGTTAAAATGTCTGATCGGACTTGAGAACTTACTACTTTTACTGTGGAAAATTAGCTTACTCATTACAAAAACAATATATAATCTTTTCACAGTGTAATTAAATTCTCATTTATTTTAAACATCTGCCACAACTACAACATAACTAACCTATTACATAAACTTTAAGACTTTAAAAGAAAACATTACAATGTCTAACAGGAAGAACATCCCCTTCACATAGGACAACATATCAATACCTCAATGACTGTTTAGATCTGATCCTAAAACGTTGCCCATTTTGTCAAGCTACCATGTCCATTATAACCTAAAGATAATTAGATGCTATAATATGTCTGTGATAAATGATCTTCTTGACTTGTGCATTTTACTTTAAGCCTTTAGATCTATTATAATGATGCTAATTCAATTATCATGCAACATTTAATAAGGAATACTTTTTATTTAATTGCATGAATCAGGCTTATTTCTCCTTGTGAATAAAAGTCAGTTTATTTTTCCCTTGGAAGCAATGTAGTGTTAGAATGCATTATTTTTTTTCTGTTTTAACTATATTCTACATTTTATGGGTTTTCATCCCAAAGGATCTAAAAATGGTATACAGATTGTGGATCCAAGTCCGAATTCCTTGTGCACCCAAAATTTCCATGATTACAGTAAATACTCTGGGACATAGGATCCCTTTTAAAAATCAGTTGATACAATGATACTGTAACATGTCTTGTGGATAAGGGAGAAGCTGTGGATGTGGTATACCTAGACTTTAGTAAGGCATTTGATATGGTCTCGCATGATAATATTATAGATAAACTAGGCAAATACAATTTAGATGGGGCTACTATAAGGTGGGTGCATAACTGGCTGGATAACCGTACTCAGAGAGTTGTTATTAATGGTTCCCAATCCTGCTGGAAAGGCATAACAAGTTGAGTACCGCAGGGGTCTGTTTTGGGACCGGCTCTGTTCAATATCTTCATTAACGACTTAGATATTGGCATAGAAAGTACGCTTATTAAGTTTGCAAACTGGGAGGGATTGCAACTGCTTTGGAGGACAGGGTCATAATTCAAAATGATCTGGACAAATTGGAGAAATGGTCTCAGGTAAACAGGATGAAGTTTAACAAAGACAAATGCAAAGTGCACCACTTAGGAAGGAAAAATCAGTTTTACACATACAGAATGGGAGGAGACTGTCTAGGAAGGAGTACAGCAGAAAGGGATCTAGGGGTTATAGTGGACTACAAGCTAAATATGAATCAACAGTGTCATGCTGTTGCAAAAAAAGCAAACATGATTCTGGAATGTATTAACAGCTATGTTGTGAGCAAGACACGAGAAGTCATTCTTCCGCTCTACTCTGCGCTGGTTAGGCCTCAGCTGGAGTATTGTGTCCAGTTCTGGGCACCACATTTCAAGAAAGATGTGGCAAAATTGGAGAGGGTCCAGAGAAGAGCAACAAGAATGATTAAAGGTCTTGAGAACATGACCTATGAAGGAAGGCTGAAAGAATTGGGTTTGTTTAGTGTGGAAAAGAAAAGACTGAGAGGGGACATGATAGCAGTTTCAGGTATCTAAAAGGGTGTCATAAGGAGGAGGGAGAAAACTTGTTCAGCTTAGCCTCTAAGGATAGAACAAAAAGCAATGGGCTTAAACTGCAGCAAGGGAGGTCTAGGTTGGACATTAGGAAAAAGTTCCTAACTGTCAGGGTGGTTAAACACTGGAATAAATTGCCTAGGGAAGTTGTGGAATCTCCATCTCTGGAGATATTTAAGAGTAGGTTAGATAAATGCCTATCAGGAATGGTCTAGACAGTATTTGGTCCTGCCATGAGGGCAGGGGACTGGACTCGATGACCTCTCGAGGTCCCTTCCAGTCCTAAAGTCTATGAATCTATGAAAACATTAACTAGAATGTGATTTAGTAGAATAAATTTATGGAGCAATTCTGTGGGAAGGAATCACAGTAAGACTTTCAATGCTAGCTAAAAAATTTCAAAAGTAAAGAAAGATTTTTGACTTACTAAACATTAAACAAAACTGACAAATAGCAGAATAATTTCCAGAGAACAAAGTCATTATTAGGAATGGATGTAATCTGTTCTTTCTCCCTCTCTTTTTTGTTACAAAGAAGTTTAATCCTCATCCAGGATTAAAATTCAGTGTATTTTTAGCAGTACTGTGCCCTAGATAAAAGATACTTCTCTCTATATTTTTATACGTGTCTTTTAGGATTCTGGTGTATTTTGTCCTTCTACCAAACAGTCACATACTGGAATGTATATGTATAAATAAAACATAGATATAAATCTGTATGTGCATAGCTGCAATTATCTAGGCTCTTTCCACATTTTCTAATCACAACAGTGGGGTGGAGTATATGTTCTTATTAAAATAAATTTTATAATACACACATCTGAGAATAGAGTATCCTGTAAAAAGTAAGCAGAGCTAAAGAAGGTTCTGTGCCTTTTTTGAACATTTCTCATAGTCTTGGTGCACTTTAGGAATAGCTTTTGAAGTTCCTGGTTTTCTTTATAAGGATAACTTTTATTAAAAATAGAACTATAATACGATTAACAAAGTCCAAAAGCTGTCATTTGGTTCTTTAAAGCATAGGTTGACTAGGCCAGATAATGAAATCTCTAATTGACTAAACCAGAGGTGGGTCCAAGTCACATAGTTTGGTCCCAGATTCAGATTTTCAAAGCGTTAGAAGGTGTCCAGCTCTGACTTTTAGCAGGATACAGGAAAATCTCATCTACTATGTGACTGATTTCTACTGAACACTCAACATAGAGCCTGACAATTAAATACAGTTGATCTTTGATTATCTATGTTAATTATATTTTTCATAAAAAAACTATTTAGCAATAGTGAGACCATGGCACCAATCAATAGTTATGGAAAATTTGCCATTTTCATTTCTAGAGAATAGTGTAAAATACTTTAAAAATAGGTATCGGAATCTGAATATTCAGCTGAGCTGACATGTTTGGGAGCTCTGAATATTTTTTGCTAGTAAATGTAAAGATGTTTGTGGTATTGGTGCTGGACAAGATTGTTTGTGTGTATTATTGGGACAAATTCAATGATTGTAAATGGTGGTGTAAGTTATACATTAGATGCAAGTTCTTCAGGAAATGGGTATAAGTGGCAAATAGTGTAGCTTGCACCAATTTGGCATTCAGTGGGTGAGCAAAATAAGGGCAATTTAATAGTTAAGTAAGTGTGTTTGAGACAGATTCACTTTTCAGCTACAGCGTCTTTATGCCAGCATAGCATAGTTTTTGCAAAGGGGCCATGGGACTGGTGTAATTCATGCCCGGTGAATAGTAATTGCACGTGGGGTCTTGTTTGTCAGATCTGTGTCACCTCCATAGTCACTTCTGGAATAGTGGATCTTCTAGGGTTGTGTCAGCCGATAAGGGACTGCAGGAAAACGAGTGGGAAGAGGTGTGACCAGGGCATCTCCTCCCAGCTGCAAGTTAATCAGGTTACCTATCTTATGCAAGGTGTGAACTGAACTTCTTTGTCCCTCTATTGGTGCTAGGACCTCACTTCATCTTACATCCTCCTGGTACCTGTTCTTCCTGTTTTTCTGCCACCCCCTTTTTAGCATGCATGTTACTTTAATCTTGCATATCCAGTGACTATTGTACTGATGCAAGTTACACAGCTTTACCACCTATCCCATGTAAACTTGTTTTCTGCTCAATTTACACCTTTTTAGTAGTACTCAGTGTTTGAGTCTCTTGGTCACCTGAATTGACTTTAGTAGACGTCAGTAGACCAGCCACAGTGGAGGCTGGTGAATCTGAGATTAGGGAGGTGAAGCAGATACCCAAGTCTTCACTACAACCTTGCTAACAGCAGTAGGTTAAGATCACACTATCTGAATTATATATGTGAGCTGTACTCTCCCTCTCCCCCCGAGGCAGCTCCACAACATGTGAGGGACGCATATTTTTGTCTTTTGCAGCAGGCTGACTGGTCTTCTAACTATGTTGGCCTTCTGCCAAGCTGGTATCCTTGGCCTTCCGCAGCCTGTAAGGCTTGGAAGGCTGTGATTATTTTCTGCTAGACAGAACTCAATCTGTTTTCTATTTTTATGATAAAATAAAAAAATAAAGAAAAGATAGCAAGGAAAAGCCATATCGAAATGTTGAAATAATCTACAATTAAATTCCTAATATTTAACTTTAGTTTACCATTCAAAATTACTTTTCCATTCCTGAATAGAATACCTGGAATTGTAAAGACCAATATAATGTTAAACTCTCCTGGAAAACAAATAAAATACTACACTTATTTATCTCACCTGAAGATCTGGCCCAATTTATCTCATGATTGGTGGACCATAATTGCTGATTATCAATAAGGATCAATGGTGCCCCAAACCAAGGAAAAGATATTCCAGCAGATGGGAATTTCCTTCTCAAGTATCCAGTTGATTAAGACTGTGAAGTTGAAACAGGCTCCCTGTAATCCTCCTCCTCTCCTGCTGCAGAGTAGGAGCCATCTCTGGCAGTTAACCACAGCAGGGTCCATAAAGTCATTATCCCTAAAATGTGTATTAGAGCCTATAAGATCCTGAACTGGCTCTTCAATACCTTCTTTTAAGACAGAAGTTTCTATAGATTCAGTACACTTTTCTTCAAGACCTGTAACTACAAACTCTGTTGTAAGGCACATGTGTTGACATGTCTGGAAGGTGTGCTTGCATAATAAACAGTTGGTTTCATCAGCAGAATTGCAAGGAGGTAGGTTATTCAAGGAGTTGCTAGACCAGGTGGTAATACAAACAAGTCCCTTCCCTTGTTACCTAAGTCTGTCTGAGGATTTTAAACTGTTACCCATCACCATAGTAGTTGTCCTCTAAAAAGAGTGCAAATTCTTTAGGTATGCATTCCTTTAATTCCCTCAATCCCATGGCAAAAGATTCCTCCTCTTCAAAAGAGAAATACAGTATAAAAGACAAAAATATGTACAATATATAGGATAAAAATCTCTAAAAGGCTGGAAATTCCAAGACTCCACATGAACACCATGGTTAACAAGAAACATGAAGTAAAATCTACACAGGACTATCTAATTCAGGCCATTGGAAGATCAAGACCAGTGTACTAACAGACGGCCTTCTCGAGATCAGAGAAAGGAAATCTCATTTCCTGGCAGAATTTGAATGCTCCACTTCGGACAAATGAGTCTTTTACAGCATCAAGGAAAATTACTCTCCACATGTGTCAAGGCTCCTTCCCAACTATGAATTTTAGGGTACAGATGTGGGAGCCTGCATGAAAACTTCTAAGCTTAACTACCAGCTTAGATCTGGTCTGCTGCCACCACTCCCAATGCGCTAACTCCCTTCCCTGGGTAGCCTTGAGAGACTCTTCCACCAACTCCCTGGTGAACGCTGATCCAAAACCCCTTGGATCTTAAAACAAGGAGGAATTAATCATTCCCCGCCCCTTTCCCTCCACCAATTCCTGGTGATTCCAGATCAATCCCCTTGGATTTTAGAACAAGGAAAAATCAATCAGGTTCTTAAAAAGAAGGCTTTTAATTAAAGAAAAAGGTAAAAATCATCTCTGTAAAATCAGGATGGAAAATAACTTTACAGGGTAATCAAACTTAAAGAGCCCAGAGGAACCCCCTCTAGCCTTAGGTTCAAAGTTACAGCAAACAGAGGTAAACACCCTAGCAAAAGGTACATTTACAAGTTGAGAAAACAAAGATAAAACTAACACGCCTTGCCTGGCTGTACTTACAAGTTTGAAATATGAGAGACTTGTTCAGAAAGATTTGGAGAGCATGGATTGATGTCTGGTCCCTCTTAGTCCCAAGAGCGAACAACCCCCAAAACAAAGAGCACAAACAAAAGCCTTCCCCCCCCACCAAGATTTGAAAGTATCTTGTCCCCTTATTGGTCCTTTGGGTCAGGTGTCAGCCAGGTTACCTGAGCTTCTTAACCCTTTACAGGTAAAAGGATTTTGGAGTCTCTGGCCAGGAGGGATTTTATAGTATTGTACGCAGGAGGGCTGTTACCCTTCCCTTTATAGTTATGACAACATGTAACAAAGTTTCCATATCAGAGGGGTAGCTGTGTTAGTCTGGATCTGTAAAAAGCAACAGAGTGCTGTGACACCTTATAGACTAACAAATGTATTGGAGGATAAGCTTTCGTGGGTGAATACCCACTTCGTCAGACGCATGTGTCTGATGAAGTGGGTATTCACCATGAAAGCTTATGCTCCAATACATCTGATAGTCTATAGGGTGCCACAGGACTCTTTGTTGCTTTTTAAAGTTTCCATAGTATACTTTCATCTAGTCCTGGACTTGAAGGAGCCACAAAAACAGAGAATTTCATCCAAAGAGCATTTGCTCGACAAAGGAGTAATCATAGCCAATTTCATTATGAAATTCTGAAAATTCTACTTAGTGATTCCCTTAGTCCCCCAGAAACCCAGAGTGCTAAAGGCATCAACAAATTCCTTTAAAAAATGCAGAAAATTCAGGATGGAAAGTCTGTCATTTAGCCTGGGGCACACCTATCAGAGGGCATCCTTTCATTCACAGACTTTTCAGAAGTTTTTACTCCTGGGGGAATTCTGTGCCACTGTGCACGTGCAGAATTCATGTGCCTTCAGATTTTTTTTCTTTGCAAAAATACATTCTGTTGGAGAGGCACTGCAGTTACACCTTTTGCCCACTGGGGCTGCTATGGCACCAGAACAGAGGAAGCTGTCTCACTGGCTATAGTGGTCAGCAGCTGATAGGGAGAGAGCAGAGACTGTGTTTCTCAGAGCATCCTGCCTGTGTGGCCAGGTGAGGAGACACGGGATATGGGCGACAGACTGAGCGGGGCACAAGGAGCTGCTGAGGATCACATAAACTGGGATTTAGAAGGGCTAGTGAGGGGGACAGACTGGAGTGGGGGCTGAACAGGAGTGGAGGTGCAGGGACACTTGGGGACAGGGGCAGATATGCCTGACTGATTTGGGAGAAGCTAGGGGTCAGCCAGGGTCTGTATAGGGGAGGCTTCCCAAGTCCCTAACAATCCCTCTTCCCTCCAAACCTGTTCCATACTTCTCCCACTCACACCCAACAATCCTCCAGGTTCACTCCCAGGCTCCTTCCCAGCAATTAATTTCCTCTCCCACAGCTCCTCTTTTACCCCTGAGTCCCCCAAGCCTTTGCACTGCTTCTGAGGGGTGCAGGAAATAGGTTTCTGTTTTGTAGTTTAAATGAATTATTACTCCGAGTTTTGTATTAATATGCCTAGTAAGGAATCTATTTGTCAAAAAAACATTTCTGGAATCTTTTTTGTGGTCTGTATTGTTACAGACATACTTGTTGACAGGTATTTTGAAATAAATTACCAATGTGATTTAAACTGATTATATTGTATTATTTTGACAAATAAAAAAGGCAGAATTTTGCAGAATATTAAGGTATTGTGTGCAGAATTTTTAATTTTTTACTGCAGAATTCCCCACAGAAATAAACATATCCCAGTCTGTAAAAACCATAGAAAGTACCCCAGCTTCAGCTATACATCCATCTACTACCAATACAAAATACTCCTCTTTTGATTAATAGATTTTGAGGTCAGAAAAAACATTTATGATCATGTAGGCTGACCACCTACATAATACTACAGACTATAGAACTTGATTTAGTAATCCCTATTTTAAGCCAAATAACTTGTGGTTGAACTAGAGCACGTCTTTTAGAAAGACATCCAGTCTTGAGTTAAAGACTTCAAGTGATGGAGAATTTACCACATCTCTTTTCAAGCTACACATTTTGGCCTTGTGCCATACGTGTAGTTAACAGAGTGATTTTGGTGCAATAACAGTTCAGGAGCTAAGGTATACACCTGTATATGAAAGAAAATGAGTCTTCTTCAACTAAGGTTGAGATAATCAGAGCCTAAGAGTTAGGTCATGAAAGTGAATTGATGAAGGGAGGGAAACTCAGACCAAGTAACTTGAGTGCAAGGAAAATTTCGACCTCCAAAATCTCCTGAATTTGGAATAGGTCCACTTGATAGTGCAGAGACAAATGGGTAAACCTTAAATATCCACAGATCTCAGCAGCTCACAAATGTCTTCAGTGAGCAATTTGGGGATTAAGTTTCATCCTCTCTTCATGCCATGGTAAACCAAACTCACTTCAACCACATGTTAACTTCTTTAAAGTGTCAAGGAACTTTAATCTTCCAAAAATTTGCACTGCAGTCTTCCAGAGAAGTAAAAAAAGTGAGGAGTGTCTTCTGTATTTGTTAGTTCTCAAAATAACTTTCCTATTGGCAATAATTTGGGCAAGACAGATGTCAGAATGAGAACACTTGAAACGCAATTGTGCAACTTATGTTCAGCTAATATTATGCGGAGTACTGTAAAAGGATGAGGGCTATCTTATAACACCCTCCTCCTTCCAGACCCAGATTTTCTCTTGCTGAGTCAGCTCACTTCCTGTGTTAATTCTGTCTGAGCTCTCTCAAGGAATCCAGGGAAGCAATTTCCAGTGGATATAGTTATTTTATTTAAGCCTTCATAACAAAACCTTTGCAGACTTTTACCTCAAAAGTCTGTGCAGGCTGAGTAGTCCCTTCCCAAGTCTGTCCCTCACTTTAGTAACTTCATTAACCACAATTTCTTGGCTCTTACCTTAGAACCTCAGCAATACAGGACTCTACACTTTCTCCCTTCCGTCCATTTGGTTTCTGGAGCAATTCCGCTCTGCAGTAGCTCCAGTAGCAGTCCATTGGGAGCACAGTCTCTGGGCCCTCAGCTTTCTGGAAGGTTTTGCAGTACTCTCCTCCATTTCCTGCTGCTCTCTTTTATAAGGCTCAGCAAACTAAGTTCCAACTCTTTCTCAGGTGCAGCAGGTGGGGCCAATAAGCCTGCTAGCCAGCTAGCTAACTGCAGGCCTCTGATCCCAGAGGAATGGTATCTCGTATATCTTCACAAGGACTACATGAGACTTTGTTCCCAATTTTGATTCAGTTTTCCACAGATTCCAAGACAGTTCTTTCCTTGTTCTGAACAGTCCTTAATCATAAGGAGTTAGAGACCAGGTTAAGTTTGATGTGAAGAGCATTAATGATGTCCCTTAGATAACAAAACTCTCCCCAGAAATCTAATTTTGATTCATAGCCTTCCACTGAAGTTGATGGCAGGAGGCTGTTAGACCTTAAGAGAAAGTAGATGGGTCTAAAGCTATATCCAAGATTCCTATGCAAGAATGTTCTTTTGACTTGTGAAATAAGGACAAAGACCAGAGTCAGCCGCACTTCATGGTTTGAAATACCCTTTTACATTAGCTCCAAACATAGAATCGTAGGACTGGAAGGGACCTCAAGAGATCATTAGTTCAGTCTCTGCACTCATGGCAGGGCAGGTATTATTTAGACAATCCTTGACAGGTGTTTGACTAACCTGCTCTTAAAAATCTCCAATGAAGGAGATTCTACAACTTGCGTAGGCAATTTATTCCAGTGCTTAATCACCCTGACAGGAAGTTTTTCTTAATGTCCAACCTAAACTGACTGTGCCATAATTTAAGCCCATTGCTTCTTTTCCTAGTCTCAGAGATTAAGGAGAACAATTTTTCTCCCTCCTCCTTGTAACAACCTTGTATGTACTTGAAAACTGTTATCATGTACCCCCTCGGTCTTCTCTTTTCCAGACTAAACAAACCTGATTTTTTCAACCTTCTCTCATAGGTCATGTTTTCTAGACCTTTAATCATTTTGTTGCTCTTCTCTGGACTTTATCCAATTTGTCCACATCTTTCCTGAAATGTGATGCCCAGAACTGGATACAATACTCTAGCTGAGACCTAATCAGTGCAGAATAGAGTGAAGAATTACTTCTCATGCCTTGTTTACAACACTCCTGCTAATACATCTCAGAATTATGTTTGCTTTTTTTGCAACAGTGTTACACTGTTGACTCATATTTAGCTTGTGATCCACTATGACTTTGTAATGTTATCTGATTACAATATGATCATATAGTTCATTGTTGCAACCACTGATATATATTTGCAACAAATCTTGTACAAAGGTTGTCAGGTGAGGTGTCTATGAAAAAGTTATGATTTGCTGGTTATCATTATGCTGTCTGTATGCATGTATCATTTTTGTATGACGTTATGAATATTGGCTCTATTCCTGAATTTCAAATGTTTGCTCCTGGGGTAAAGCCCACGAAATAGTTAGTCCCTCCAAGATGTGCTGGCTATTCAAATTGAGTGGCCCATCAAAAGGTCACTTAACTCACAATGGACCATGGGAGATGCCCATCTAAACTCAATGGACTTCTCTGTGAACCTTCCATCTGAAGGATAGGTAATGGATTCCTGCAATGAATGAGTGAAATTGGCATGAACATGTGACTTGTCCATGTGACTCCAAACACTGTCTTGTCACCTGTGATTCTCTACTGTGCTGAGGGCTTTGTTTTGAAACAATGGGTGTCCCTCCACATGGCAGAAGAGATAAAAGGCCCTGGAAACTCCTCCATTTTGCCTCTGTCCTGCTGCAGCCTCTTTCTTGCTAAAGCCACTGGACTATTAATTTATACTAATGGAAGCATTTTAACCAATGGACTGAAGTCCTTCCAATGATTTGGAAGCAGACAAAGACTTGACTTAAGACAGCAGTTTATTCCGTCAGTGCTGCAAGCCTGAACCAGAACTTTGCAATTACTGTATGTATTTGATTTCTTTAGCCAATTTTAACTCTCACCTTTCTTTCTTTCTTTTTATAAATAAATCTTTAGATTTTAGATACTAAAGGATTGACATCAGCATGATTTTTGGTTACGATCTAAGTTATATATTGACCTGGATGTATGGTTGGTCCTTTGGGATCAGAAGAACCTTTTATTTGATGAGATTGGTTGTAAAGAACCACTCACCTTTAAATCCAGTGTTTTTGGTGGTGATATAGAACTGGAATGCCCAAGAAAACTGCTTTTATGACTTTTTGTTGTCCAGTGTGGTGAAACAGAAGTTTACTTTTGTTGCTGGTTTGGTATATCCTATGGGGGATTAGCCACCAGTCTTGGGGTTTATCTACCCTATTTCTCAGCAGTTTGTCCTGAATTTGGCATCCTCAGTTGTGACCCACTGAGCCACGGTTACAGACACCCCCCCCCCCCCGAATTCTTTCTCCAGTACTCCTTCCTAGGCAGTCACTAGGCAGAACTGATTGTTCCTTCCTAAGTGGAGTATTTTGCATTTGTCCTTATTGAATTTCATCCTATTTACTTCAGAGCATTTATCCAGTTTGTCCAGATCATTTTGAATTTGAATCCTATCGTCCTAAGCACTTGCAACCCTTCCCAACTTGGTATCGTCCGCAAACTTTATAAGTGTACTCTATGCCATTATCTAAATCATTGATGAAGATATTGAACAGAACTGATCCCTGCAAGTACTATACCCAGAACTGATCCCTGCAAGACCCCACTCGATATGCCCTTTCAACTTGACTGTGAACCACTGATAACTACTCTGTGGGAATTGTTTTCCAACCAGTTATGCACCAACCTGATAGTAGCTCCATCTAGGTTATATTTCCCTAGTTTGTTTTGGTTGGCCAAACATAAACTGGACCAGCATGTCTCTACTGATGCATCATCTGAAAGGAGAGTTCCCCGTGTTGTGGATCCCTTATACAATCTTCTCTTTCCTTCTTTGTTATATTTTGAATGCTCACTAATATATTCCATTGTCATGGGATCTGTGGTCAATATGATGCGTAAATTTTTTTGTTAGTTTTCTTTGACTGTAGACTCTTAGGCTAGGTCTATACTACCCGCCTGAATCGGCGGGTAGAAATCGACCTCTCGGGGATCGATTTATCGCGTCCCGTCGGGACGCGACAGTCGATCCCCAAATCGGCGCTCTAACTCCACCAGCGGAGGTGGTAGTAAGTGCCGCCGACAAAAAGCCGCAGAAGTCGATTTTGCCGCCGTCCTCACAACGGGGTAAGTCGGCTGCAATACGTTGAATTCAGCTATGCTATTCACGTAGCTGAATTTGCGTATCTTAAATCGACTCCCCGCTGTAGTGTAGATGTACCCTTAGTTACTGCTTTCTTCAGTTAATTTATGATTCTTTCTACTCACTTAAATCAATTATTGTAATGATCAATTTATTGAATGCTGGAGCATTTTCTTGAAATAAAGTTTATATAATTTTTAATCTTCATTTTGAGAGGCTTTTCTCTCAAAAAAGAAAGAGAATTTATTTTATCTTTTTTGGTGGGATGGCATTTTATGTCATCAATGAAACACAGCTTGACAACATTTTTGTAAATATATGCTTCCCGACACCACGAAACTTTGTCACAGATTTTTCACTCTTTCCCCTTATGCTTTGGTGTCATTCCTTACAGGCTGCTTTTTCATTTAGAAACTGACTCCTTATCATTCATCTTACAGTTTCTTCACTGATGTCACCTATATTGTTTGCTTTAACTTCTCATTGTCTACACTAGCTATTCACCCCCCCCCCTTTCAGTATTGTGCTTTTTCACTCAACTTGACATGTCTTTGACAACATACTGCCTTTTGTGTTATTTTTGGATTGTCCATAGGCCACTTAGTACTCAAAGGTTTTAGGCTTGCATTTGTCACACATTCCTTTTAAAATTTGATATTATAATGTTTCTGAGGTCAAAAATCAACTCTTACTCCTTGCTTCTACTCTGTTCTTTTCTGTTTGTTTTAATATATGAAGCATGACAAATGAGTTAGTGTAATTACATTGATTCATCAGTTTATCTTATTGAATAGCTGAAAAGTATCTATTCTGTCAACCACTATTACTTTTAATCTGTAAATTTCTCTGGATGGCCAAAATTTGTGCCTAATTTGCTTTCTTTCCCATTCCAATTAAAATGTCACATGACATAGTATTACATAAGCACAGGGAATTTTCAGTTCATGTATTATAAACAACATAGAAAAGAAAGATAATAGTCAAGATTAATAAAGTACAACAGCAGTTTTTCATTTTCAGCCTGCTGTCTACTAAATTTTAGGGGGCACTAGATATAGTAAATACTGTAGGTGTTTCACCAAGAAATGATTATTGTACTTGCACACAAATTGACATAGAAAAATTTCAAATGACTATTTCAGGCTAAATGATTTTAATCCTGCTAAATACTAATGTTCCCAGTTGAAGATAAACGAATAGATATGAATTTACAGAACTGAAATAAAAAAGTCATTTATAAAATCGTTCAGTCTAAAAGACTGCCATTTAAAAAGAACCCTGAAAACCTGGTACAATAATCTAATTTTTACACAAAGGACTTTATATATTGTCAAGCTTTTAACTTGCTCAAGTAAATCACATTCAGAAAGCAAACACTTCATAAAGAAGAGAACAAGAATTAAAGTATAAAATCAAATGATGAACAAAACATTTATCCCTTGTTTAAACAAAAGGTTTTTATAGCCTTTGTGTCTTAAATTTTCAGGACAAATCTTATTTATTTTACATAGTGAGGACAAATCAAAAGGAATAAAGGATTTGCAGATAAAGAATCCAAATCACAATAACTTGACCTCCAAACTGTCACTGAACCTTTGTTTCAATTTATAACATTTTTTTCACTTTTAATCCACCACTATTTCCAAATGTGTCTGATTTCTGCTTTTCTCAAAAATAGCACTTTAGTTTGCTCTGCCTCTCTATAGTTTTACTGATTTATTTTACTTTATAATATAGAAAAGCATATTGCTGAGAGGTATCCAGGATACTTGTAGCCAACTTCCAGATATCTATCTCTTAAAGAACAATTACTTTTTATTTCATTATTTATTTTTTTATAGCAATATTTGGGCCTGATGCATTGCCCATTGAAATGAGTATTATTGTTTTTCCTTAATGTGTACCCACCCACTGCTCTGAGCATGCTTACAATATATTAAAATTCATTATATCCGATACAATCGTAATATTCAGATAGACTGCCCGCCACAACCAAAAACCTGCCAAAAAATCAATTGCAGTTAAAGGATCCTTCCTACAACCACTTCATCCCTCAAGGACCAGGAAAACAGATGCATTCAAAAATTAATAGACCTAAATTCAAGTGAGGTAGTAAATTTCAGAGAGAGCCTTCCCGACAGTACAAAAGTGTTCCAGCTCAGCACCTTGAATGACCACAACTGTGATAGTATCACATAGGGAGAGAGGCAGTATCTCAGGTTGCTATGTCCCACACCATCTATAGTTTTATGTTACAATCAACAGCTTTAAACTCCCCTTGGAAACCAATAACTAGCCAGTTCAGATCCTACAGCACAGGTATTATATGCTCTCAGCATTAAGCTTTACTCAGTCATGTTGTGCACCAAGTTTATTTTCCAGGAGATCCCAACAGGCAGCCCTATGTTCAGTGAATTATTATTTTATTTATTTATTAATAGGGTTTTCTGTGGTGCTCATCTCTGTAGTATTTGCATCTATCACAGGTTAATGACTTATCTTTACAACATTTCTCTGAGCAACAGTGGATCTGGGATTTTGCAATGGAGGGGGTAGGTGGGAGGGATCAATATGCAAATACCTAGCATAAGATAAATAAACATTATGCACACTAGTTAAATTTTTATAGTTAATTTCATGGTATCTAAAGTTTTTCACAAGGAATAGTCTTTAAAACCTTTAGTGAAGTGGTCACCTGTATTTTTTGTAAATTAGTATCTTAGTCTCACTTTTGATTGTTTGGTACCCTTTGATTTTTATCAATGTCCCTTGCTCAAATGAAAAAGACAGCTGGAAAACTACCTATCGTGCCTCTTTCCCAGCTTGGTTCTTTTTAACTCCTGTAATTCTCAAGCTTTCCCCCCCACCCTATTTCCTCCAGGTCTTCTGTGCCTCTGACCTCCTTTTTATTTTTCACAGGTCCTTGTCTCCTTTTGCCCTCCTATGTTTGTTTTTCCTCTTCCCTCTAGGGTGGATCTCTGCATCAACCTGCTTCCACCCTCTTAGTCCTCCTCCTTACCTTTATCCACATCTCCTCTCATCCTGTGTCCTTCTCTTCAGTTATGATAAAGAGGTTATGGTGACCCTTACAGGCAACAGTGGATATAAGAAGGCTTTTCAAAGGGAGAGGACAGGACAGAATTTGGCCTCCAGAAAGCCAGTCATATTTAAACTGATATAAACCCCTGGTTTCTATATAATTAGATGGGGCTTACTGACACAATCATGGTAGAACAGTGGCAACTTTATTACTACAGGACTCTAATGATTCAATGGTATATTTCAGTACTGAATTGAAATTGATTATAGACTAGTGAAAAAGATCAATGAATGATTATTTATACATTCCAGAGAAGAGTAACTTTTAAAGAATAAAATCTTAAATAAACCTCAAAATCAAACAAAGAGCCGGAGGGTATCTGATTAGATCACTAGGGTTTTTTTTAGATTTAAATAACTGAAGTCATTTTGCACTACTAAGGTGATTCTTGTAAGCCTGTTATGTAATTAAAGTTATATGACAATGAGACACTCCAAAAATGGATCCATAGAAACATAAGAGAGTCCTGTGGTACCTTTAAGACTAACAGATGTATTGGAGCATAAGCTTTCGTGGGTGAATGCCCACTTCGTCGGGTGCATTCACCCACGAAAGCTTATGCTCCAATACATCTGTTAGTCTTAAAGGTGCCACAGGACTCTCTGTTGCTTTTTACAGATCCAGACTAACACGGCTACCCCTCTGATAAAAACATAAATTACTCAAAATGAGATGTGAGCAGCCTAGCAAGGGGAAAGGTATGGTAGACAAAAGAGGTTAACTGACTGAATGGATAAAATTATTTTTAAAATAATATAAGTATCAAGTTTTATATGTGTTAACCACTTAAATAAGAAAAATGTAAATTAGGAAGAAAAATCAGTCTTTATATTGGAAGGTGATGGAAGTATATTACTTTTTTCCATTCAAGAGGTCCAAGTGGGTATTTTCATCATTTCTTCTGAATGATTCTGAAAATTGAAAATGTAGAGATAGAAGCGAATGGAATGTCAAAAACACTGTAAATAAATCTTTGTCTACTACTTACTGGTAGCTCAAATTAAGATGTTTTAAATGTCCCTGAACCATTAGGCCGTACAGGGCTTCACTGAGTTACACATTATAGAGATGTCAGGGTGACAGGCTATTGCTGAGTGAATAGGTCTTTGAAAAGGGCAGACACAACATGTGTTTATATGCTACAAGGTCTTTATAGTGACCTCTCTTTTCATCATCTGTTTCTCTCTGTCATAATGTTAAAATATACCTTTTCTTCATAACTCTTGATAATCTTCATTAGTGTGTGATTCCTGCCATCGTACTTTGCTTATGTATGTCAGCTTGTGTAGGTTGTCCTGAATTATCTGAATCTCACCTACCACTATTCCCTGCCACAGGTAATAGAGTATTGGAAAACTAGACATAGGTAATGAATTAGGCCATTTTCTATTGCCAATATTTTCAAAAATGACCAGTGATTTTTGGGTGCCTTAATTTTTAGGTATCTACCCTGAGTCACCATGAAAGGTTTTAATCAGGTACCTCAGGGTGGGTACACAAAACCTGAGGCACACAAAATCACTAGTCACTTTTGAAAATCATGACCTATTTCTGTTGAGTAAACCATTATTTCTGGATCATGTACTATTTAGTCATAAACAAAATTTTCATCATCATATTTGAAAATTTCTCAAGGATTTTTAGCAATACGCACTCATTACAGTCCTGCCACCAAGCCAGTTAACACCCAGGTATATCTGACACCCACAGGACAGGATATCCTAATCTCTATCCTACAGCTTCACTACACAATATGTCTTTTATTTATTTAGGAAATAAACAACTTCATTAGATATCTCTGAAAGTACAGGTAAGTGCAAAAGATCAGAATGGAATACTAAGCTTACAGCAAAGTTCTGATCTCACTTCTCAAACCTACTTTTGTAACAGTAGTTACATTAGATCATGGAATGTCATTATTGTTTGGTTTTCTCAGGCTCCATTATTCCATACTGCGTTTTATTTTCCTACCTTATTGAAACTCCTCTCTTTCCCCTACTTGAGCTGCCAGTGTAGTAACTTAAGGTGAGATCAAGGTAACACACTTCCTCTTAAATTGATACAATTTCTAATCTATGGATTGGCTTTCAAACCGTGCTTTATTTTGATTAATCATTTTTTTATATTCTTATGCTGGCACAAAACTCCTTACTGCTTTTTCTTGCCCTATTCCCCCATCTTAAATTTTAAATCTTCCATATTAAGTCTCACAGTTGTCAATCCTTTCCCAACCTTTCCCACAATCTCTGACTCTCCTAAATACCCACTCCCTTCCTTACCAAAAAATACATTGCTTCTCTCCACTTTTCTTTTTTAATCTCTGAGATATCCACTCAAATTTGTTGTAGAGCACTGATACTTTCTCTCCCCCTTCCTCAAATCTTCCATCCCAGATTTACTGAGGTTGCCTTTGTGCTCAAGCTTGCTAGCACAGATAGCACAGACTTAATCAACTTAGCCTCAGACCTCTGCATCTGGAGCGAGAGGTGGGAGAATTAAGAGAAAGACCATGGACATCCCAGAAGGTAGGCTCAACAAAGATAAAGTTGGAAAAAACAAACTTGTCATCCTATTGCAGTAAGTGCAGTACTGTAAATTAATGTTTAGCCAACTCCTATGGTATACTGTGATTTCTTAGATTAGCCAGACTTTTCAAAAAATGGCATTTGGACTGCTATTCTATACCAAGTAAAATGCTGCATGAAAGGCTCAACCTCATTTTGTTTTCAAAGTAGCAGTTGTGGACATTTATAAAATTAGATATAGTGATGATTGAACACCATGTACAATACGAATAATAATACTTTCTGAATGAAATGTTTTATTTAATCTTTATCAACTCCAGTCTATGACATATTCTACAATTTCAACATTCTAGACTGCCACCTAACATTTGTCTGGCTTTGTCTTTTCCCCAATTGCTGGTACTGTACAAAGCATAGTGGAACAATATGTATAGAATGCTAAGCAGGAAATTCGGGCACACATTAAGGCTCTGAAGCTGCATCAGGATCCTCTAATGCAGGCCTCTGTGTCAGTGTGGAGTCTCATTGACTTCAGTGAGACTTTGCCTAGGCATAGGAGTCCACACTAGAAGATTTCAGTGAAGGATCATGTGTTAATTAGGAGCTTTAAATATACTGTCTTGATTGTGTGCTATAAGTACTCTGGCCCCAACTGTCAATCTTAGGTGCTCAAACTGGGGCATCACAATCCGTATTAGCCACCTAAACAAAAGTTACCTGATATTCAGAGGTGCTGAGCACCCACAGTAAAGCCTCTTTTATTTAGGTGTCTCGATATGAATTGTGGTACCTAACCAGGGTGGATAAAAATCAATGTTTAAAAAAAAATCAGATTTTTAAAATTTAAATCGGATTTTTTGATAAAATGCTTTTTGAGGAAAAAACCTATCTAAAGATATCTTTGAGCTATAATGTATCTTAATTAAAATGATCTCATCATGGACTAGGAATTATAAATTCTAATTCTATAGTATGAGTCAATATATTCAAGTAATGTTTAAGAAAAGTTTTGTAAATGAATTCCAGTAGTTCATGGATTAGGGACCCAATCTTGTGGGGTTCCAGGGGCTTCTCTATAGATAATTTAGGTTAATATTTCTATCTACTCAATGGGACTCAGTGCTCAGTCTAGAAGATACCATCAGAGATGCTTAGTTTTGCAGTTCTCAAACTCTGGATTTGTGTCTCCAGAGATAACATGCTTGTTAACAGCAAAAATGTTTTAAAACAAATAAATAATATATAGAGGTGAGAAATAACAGACCTCAACCCTATTGTCCCTCTGCAAATTTGTGTACACAGAGTCAATCCCTTACCTCTCTCTAAAAGTGCAAAGTTTCAAAAAGATCAATGAATAGAAGATTGTTTGGCGGAATAGATCTGGACAAAGAGGAGAAGTCTGGAGATAAATGTGAGAAGGGAGGGACAGGAAGTAGAAACAAAAGTGAAACTGTTTGAGCAGCATATTCCAGAAGTCTTGAGGTCTTTCGGAGTGTAGCCCTCATTGATCTGAGAGCTACCATACCATTCTCTCACTAGAAGGGAAAACCTATAATGGCAGCAGGCCGTAAAAGGACCCAGTTTGGGAATAAGAACCATTCAAGAAATGTATATTTACTGATACAACAAGGAGTCTGGTAGCACCTTAAAGACTAACAGATTTATTTGGGCATCTTCAGATGCATCTGAAGAAGTGAGGTTTTTACCCACAAAAGCTTATGCCCAAATAAATCTGTTAGTCTTTAAGGTGCCACCAGACTCCTTGTTGTTTTTGTAGATACAGACTAACACAGCTACCCCCTGATATTTACTGATGATGTTTCAAAGAAAGTCACACCAGTGAACTGGTCGAAGTCACTTAAGCACTTGGATTCAGAGTCTGTTGAAGTGATAATCTCACTTTTAACAGCAATAGAGTCTTCTGCCAGTGTAAAAAGAATATTTTCTTCCTTTGGACTAAATTGATTCCAAATTGAGAAATCGTTTGGGACTTGAAAAAGCAGGAAAGCTTGTTTTTATTTTCCAGATTATGAACAAACAGGAAAATGAAGGTGAAGCCAACTGAGTTAGCTGCAGAAGACAATATTTTAAGTTTTTCATGTTGACCTGGCTGACATAGTCGATTTAAATTTCTTTTTAAATATTTTATTTAACTCTTTTAGTTAATTTTTTTTTAACAAAAACAAACTGATTTTAAAAAACTTGAATGTTTAAGTATCAGAGGGGTAGGCGTGTTAGTTCGTATTGACAAAAACAATGCGGAGTCTGGTTGCACCTTAAAGACTAACAGATTTATTTGGGCATAAGCTTTCTCATCCAGGCAGCTGAAGAAGTGGGGTTTTTACCCATGAAAGCTTATGCCCAAATAAATCTGTTAGTCTTTAAGGTGCCACCGGACTCCTCGTTGTTTTTGAATGTTTAACTAAAATTCAAAAATTCATATGCTTGTTTTGTTAAAATATTGTATGTTTGCTGTTGAAGAAGAAAATCCAGAATATATAACGTTGTTGTTTTAGTTAAATAAAACAATTTAAATGTCTGTTTGGTGATGTTCTCCTCCTAATACAGTATGGCAAGAAAATCCTCCAAATATTAATGATTAACCTGTTGAATTGGAGATAGTTCGCCTCCCAATAACTTCATAAATTTCTGCTTCAATTACCTTTGGTAAATGAAATAACCAAACAATCATTCATTTTCTGATATAGCTGTAAAACTAATCTCAAAAGTTTTCAAAATAAATCTTAAAAAATGTATAGTGTGTACCTTCTAAAAATGAAACCTACATCTATCTCTGAGTTGTGAAGAATATATATTAAGGTTATAACAATCAATAAGAATGCACTTTTATGTAGAAATCCATGATTAAATGGAGTCTTCCTGACTAGTGATTTAAATCAAATCCACCCTGTACCTAACTATAGGTATCAGAGTTTGAAAAAATTGACCACTATATCATACCTATGATCTGTGCACCTATGAATAAGGCTGACTTTCCAGGATCTCCAGGACTTCTACACCGACTGCTGCTGGGGCAATCTCAGGCCACCGTGTCCCCCTCCCCCAGTAGCAGCAGGAGTTTGGGGAGAGGTGGGGGCTCAGGGCTGGGGGTTGGGGTGCGAGAGGGAGTGAGGGCTCTGGGTGGCACTTACCTCTAGGGGGTGTCCCAGAAGTGGAGACATTCCTGGGTGGAGATGCGGCCAGGGGGCTCTGCGTGCTGCTTCCTCCTGCAGGCACCACCCCTGCAGCTCCCATTGGCCGTATTTCCTGGCCAATGGGAGATGCAGAGCTGGTGCTTGGGGCTGAGGCAGCGCGCGGAGCCCCCTGGCTGTGCCTAGGAGCCAAGGGACATGTCACTGCTTCCGGGGAGGCACAGAGCCAGGTAGGGAGCCTGGCCTGACAGCTCCGCCCTCCCCAGTACCAGAGGGGGTCCTGGGCCAGGTGCTCACCCCCTATAGCACATGCAGTGCTCCCTGGGCCGCCCCCAACAACCCATGGTGCCCCGTCAGGGTGACCTTCCAACCACCCGCGGCACCCATGGGCTGCCCCTCCACCCAAATGTAGTCAGGGGCATATAGTACAAGTCATGGGCCATGAATTTTTGTTTGCTGCACAGGCACTCAGGACTGCGGCGTAGAGAGTTGCCTCTCCCCTAGCCCTGAACCTGCCCCGGCCCCGACCATACTGGGTTTATAATGGCAGCAGACTCATGTTCAGCAGGGGCCCCGCCAGCCCAGTGCTCCACTTCACTTGCTCCTTTATTCCACCAGCCCAGAGCTTCTCTCTGCCCCCCCAGCCCACTCGCTCTGTGACATTGCACTCCATATGATGTTATGAAAATATGCTAATGAGTGTGAAAATAATGTAACTGGAATATGCAAAAGGTCTCTTGTAAGGTGTCATTATAAAGCTTATAATCTACTGAGTGTGTTCATCCTATTTGTATAAATGTATCATTCTTGTATCTGAAACTAGAAATATGAAATATAACTCTGAAGTCCTATTGTAATTATGCGAACTGTGGGCCATTAATGGTGGTTTGGAATCTTGATGGCCCCCATCAACTAGGACAATTGGTTGTAAATGGCTCTGTTTACTTGCAAGCCTTCCTGTGAGTCAGGCCAGGAAGAATGAAGGCTCGGGGTCTCACAGGACATGTGACCATGTCACCTGGTACTGGAATCCATCTTAAACCTGGTGCTTTTCCATTTAGAAGGAGGGGTGGGGACCCAGAGAGACAAAAGATTCCGGCCTTGTGCCAAAGTTATAGAAGGGGGTGGACCGAACAAAGGAGGTTCCAGTCATGAGAAATCCCCTAGTTACCATCTGAGCTGGAGCTAACAAGAACTGTACCAGGGGAAAGAATTGGTCCCAGACTAGGAAGGAGTCTAGTCTGTGAAAGAAGCTTATTGGAACATCTCTGAGGGTGAGATTTTATCTGTAATCAGTTTCTTAATGTGTTAGGCTTAGACTTGCGAGTTTTGTTTTATTTTGCTGGGTAACTTACTTTTTTCTGTCTTTTATTACTTGGAACCACTTAAATCCTACTTTTTATACTTAATAAAATCACTTTTGCTTATTAATTGCCCCAGAGTAAGTCTGGGGGGAGCAAACAGCTGTGCATATCTCTCAATCAATGTTATAGAGGGTGGACAATTTATGAGTTTACCCTGTATAAGCTTTATACAGAGTAAAGCAGATTTATTTGGGATTTGGATCCATTTGGGAGTAGGGTGTCCGGGTGCTAGAGACAGGAGCACTTCTTAAGGTATTTTCAGTTAAGTCTGCAGCTTTGGGGCGCGTGGTTCAGACCTGGGGTCTGTGTTGGAGCAGACTGGCATGTCTGGCTTGAGAAAGCAGGGTTCTGGAGGCCCAAATTGGCAGAGAAAATGGGCTCAGGGGTAGTCTCAGCACATCAGATAGCAGTCTTGAGGGATTTAGAGTAGCAGCCGTGTTAGTCTGTATCTGTAAAAAGAACAGGAGAACTTGTGGCACCTTAGAGACTAAAAGATTTATTAGAGCATAAGCTTTCGCATCCGAAAAAGTGGGCTGTAGTCCACGAAAGCTTATGCTCTAATAAATTTGTTAGTCTCTAAGGTGCCACAAGTTCTCCTGTTCTTTTTTTTAGTCTTGAGGGAGTTTCTGTGACCCAATCCGTCACACACTCCTCTTAGACGGCCAGCTGAGGGCTCCTCTCTCTGCCCCTGCCCTCTGTGACTGGCACGCAGCAGCTGTTGGCTTCCTGCCAGTGATGGGCGGGGTGGAGGGGCGCAGAAAGGAGCGTGGAAAGGTGATGGACAGTTGGCCACTTCCACCTTCCCTGGGGAGCCTGAAGCCGCAGACTGTTACCGGTGGCCCGGACTGTGGACAGACCTGCCATGGCCAGGGAAGAGGTGACCCTCCCTGGCTCCAGCCCAGCTTGGACCTGCTGCGGCCTGGGGAGAGGCACCTATCCCAAGGCCCCAGCCCTGGAGCTGCTGCAGCAGGGAGAGAGAGATGCGGGGAATACTCTCTTCCCACCGTAGCCCCGGGGCAGCCTGCACCACAAACCTGTCATCCCCAACCCCACCCCAGAGCCCGAACCCCCAGCCTGAGCCCTCATCCCCTCCACACTCCAACCCTCTACTCCAGCTCTGAGACCCTCATCCTCGGCTCCACTCCAGAGCCTGCACCCTCAGCTGGAGTCCTAACCCCCCGGCACTCCAACCCTCTGCCCCAGCCCTGAGCCCCTCCTTCACTCCAAATCCGTCGGCCCCACCCCCCGCCACATGAATTTTATTATGTGCACCAATGTGGAGGTGATGTGTAACGTCATTGGTGCACGTAACAAAATTAATTCCGCACATGCATGGGAAAAATTAGAGGGAACATTGCCCATGACTAAAACATAGCCTTACTTATGAACACTAGTGTAAAACTATTTGCACAAAATATAATAAAATATTACTTATGTGCTTTAATTGCTTGAAGGAAACTGACAAATAGGTAAGTACAGACTATAACCATTCTTGAATAATAAATGTGCCTATTACATCTGCTCAATCCTACATTTCCTGCAGGGCCCAAACTCTTATTGGACAGTGGTCACTGTTACACAATTAATATTTTCCATGGGTACCAAATAGTAATATCTGAGATACCACCAAATTTACCAATATTTAGAATGGGAAATAGAAGTAGTGTAGATAATTTCCACTGTGCTCACTTGAGAGGTGACCATTCTGTACTTTTGCACACTGTATACGGTCTTAACACTAGTAATAGAAATAATAATAATAAATAATCATGTAGTATGGCTTTATTGTTTGACTTTGAGTAAGGGTAGAGTAAAATCTGAGTAAGGATTTCGGAATCTAGCAAGTAATGATTTGAAGTTTGTTCAAATGGTTTGTGAAATTTAGGAGTATATCTGATAACTGCCATTAGTATTTTCTGGTCATCGCCTTATGAGAAAGATATGGACAAATTGAAAGGAGTTCAGAGAAGAGCTGCAAAAATGAGGAGTCTGGTGGATGGGGGGTTGATTTATGAGAAAAGATTAAAGAGTTAAATATTTATACCGTCACTTGCCTAAGTTGGGATGTAAATAAACAAATATCTGAAAATACCAAGGATTGATACCAAGGTATTATTTAGTGTGGTACAAGGCAAGAAAGCTAGGAGGGAGAGAGGATATAGCTAGAAAAGCTGAGATTAAATTAAGATGACTATCAGGAACAATCTCCCCTCAGTGAGACTGTGATATAGGCTCCAGAAAAGTGATGGAAGCTCTGGGATGGCCAATTATGTTTCTGGATTTTCCCTCTTTCCAGGGATCCCTCTTATGCTTTTCCAGTTTGATTCCTTCCTCACTCACACACACAAACCTCCATGGCCTATTTGGAAATAAAAAAACAAAGTCAGTGTATAGAATCCCCACCCAGAGAAGGAAAAATAAAGTCCCAACTATAGGGCTTTTCACATCCTTATTTTCAGGTTTTGCTTTAATTCCAGAAACACAAATTCAAACCAAGAACAGTTTAACTCAGATTACTGGATAATAACCACCTGAGTCCTTCCTGCTTTAGTCAGCTGGGAGGAGAGAGGACATACTCTTCTCTGTGATAGCCTCCTATGCCCCTGTTTCCCCTTTCTTTTTATATCCCTACTTAGTTCAGCACTATTGCCAACCTGCACTGGATATGCAACAATTTATGCTGCCAGTTTATAGTGACAAATATGTTTTTGGCCACCATGCCTTTACATCAGTTAATTTTGTGTCCCAGCAACACATTGACTCTGCACACCCAGCCATACAATTCTTCACCTCTTTTGTCCCCCAGTACCACATCTGCCTCCTTGCCCACCAGCCACACATCTTCTCCTACAGCTCTGGAGGTTTTTCACCTCTGCCCTATCCTCTCAAGGCCATTCAGGTCCAGAGGTTCTAGACAGACAGACACACACACAGCAAACCCGGATGGAGTGCTGTACCCAGGGGGTTCTCTTCCCGGGGAAAGGAGGGAGGAACCGACTCATTTTTCACAAGGGGGTCAGGTCCGAAAGGAGCAGAGACATCCTGAGCTTCTGGGCTCTTTCTGCTTCCTCGTTACTGCTTCCCTGGTGTGAGAATAGTATCAGCTACTCCCTCTCCCCTCCTCAAAAACTTCTGTCAGTCCCTGAAGTGGGATGCAGAGGGAAGAGCTCTCTCTGCCTCCTGCAGCAGCGGGGAACTGGGGAAGGAAGCCAATCAAAGAGGTTTTTTTCTCTGGGCTGTCCAATATTGCATGAAGGGTGGAGCTTCGTGCATCGTGGTAAGACTGGCTTCAGCAGGGGTCAGAGTTGTGTTACTTGCCATAAATTGCCAAAAGTTGGCAACACTTGAGTGATAGACAGGAGCCCAGTTACTCCTTACAGTTAGTCACAGTCCATTTGACAGCCTTTAGCTATAACTATGTTCAGATTTGGCAGAATTTTTTATATTTTTTATAATTTAGATGGATAATCTAGATATTTTAAAGGATTTTTATTGTTTTAAATTTGCACAACATTATAAGTTTTAATCCCTCCCCCAGTTATTATCAATGTGAATGTTAACAGGTGAGAGAAATTATGGAAAGACTCAGAGAATGGTGGGGAGGTTACACAATAATTATTTAATGACAGTAGATGTTGAGATTCAAAAAGTTAAAGCGTTATAACCGCTGAAATACAAATTGTCAACATCGTATGGCAAAATATACAATGTAATTACCCATAAATCAAACTCTAATAAGTTCTCAAGTAGTATTTTTCCTTCTTTGCCTATCTGTAAATTTCAATTATTATTGAGGGAAAGACCTTTTGTCAGTTTCTGTGTGTATGGTGAAATCAACATTTAGCGACATTTACTGATTAAAAATAGAATCCTTCCAGGCCTAACTATATTGCTTAGGCCTTCCTCAGGCTTTGTGCAAACATCTGCCGCTTCTTCTTAGTGGCTCATAGAACATTGTGGATTTGACCATTCACTGTGCAAGTAGATTTTTTTTTCTGCAGAAACCCTGGATTCAGTCTTATTTGACTTGTCAGGCATAAGATTTATCTTTCCATAACGTGTTCCAGGTTACCAAAACAAAAAAGGCCTAAGCCCTCTTCATTGGGAAACAGACATTCCTTTGCAGTCAGGACGTTCCTACTTAAGCCTTAAGCTTAAGCCTACTTTCAGTTCCTCAGAACAGGGGTAACCATATATATCCAAAAAGAAGCCCATAAAAAGAAGGGGGCTTCTTCACATCTATTGTAGAGTGTGCCAAATGTCCTATCCCTACTCAGGACTTACTCAGATCAGAAAACTTCAGAGGAAGATTGCCTGTTTCATTCTTTCCCAGGGTCCAGTGGCTGAGACCCAGTATCCAGGAAGCTCAAAAAGCTGCAGATAAACTGCAGTGGAAAGAAAGCCCAGTCTACTAGGGCCATGGCCATATCTTGGCTGGATTAGGGAGGCCTCATTATACAGGTTTTTCAGTGTTCCATCCTGGCATTCCCTGCACTGGGCATTACTAGCTAAAACGAGTAGGGGTCTTCAGTATGCAACACTTCACCTCAGAATTCTTACAGCAGGGCTTTTATGAGAAGTTCTACCTTTGAAGGGAAAGAGTTGGAATTTCCCATTTGCCTCTCTCCCCCTCATGTTCCTTGTTCTAATGCGACTCCAACTTTCTTGTTCTCCATTCCTAAGATGTTTTCTGTTAGGATACTGCTATGCAGAACCCAGCATTTCTTTTGTCATAAAATGAGCCACAGTAAAGCAAATTATATTTCAGTTACAAGATAATTTGCTTTCTGTGGCTCAGTCAAGATGGCAGTCTCTGACCTTGCCAGGCTTTCTAAACCAAGACTTTGACAAGAGTTGCCTTTCTGGTTAGAGAGGTAGATATAAGTCACCTGATGCTTTCAGATCAGAAGGAAGTCAAATAGAGAAGCCAATGAGAGAACATTAGAGACTGGACAAATCCTACATGTTGATTAGCTGTTGTCTTTTCTGTCAGAACAAGTGAGTAGAAGGCAGAGTTACAGAAAGCAAATTATCCTGGAAGTGGGAATATAATTTCCCTTTGTTCAGTATGTCATGTGCTTAATGACAGCCTTGTACAGGAGTTATGTGATCTTTATTTTTCTTACATTGTAATATGTTTTGGAGACGACTAGAATAATCCAACATGGAAAAATCTTTCTGATGATTTGTTTTGACCATGTGTTTGAGCTTTTCATAGTTTGGACTTTGCACTCTTTAGAGCATCACAGAACCCTGATTTCATTTGTCCTTCATCTGCAGTGGCCCTCGTGGGCTGTTGTGCTACCCAGAATAGCTACACATAGGAATGCCCCAGTCTACCCCCATGACTCCTACTGTGAAGGGGTGTGCAGAGATAGCCAGCTCTGAACCTTCCAGACTGGCTGTCTACACCAGTGATATTCCTGGAACAGGTCTGATAGCTACTTTGTGCCCACTGTAGGCTGGCTCAGATAGTGTAAAGTGTCCACAACACAACCATAAAGTTCCCCTACAAAGTGTTGATTCTGTTAGGTTGACGATCATAGAGAGTGGTGATGGGTAATTGCTTACTCATCTTGAAGAATCTCTCATGTGCAATTCATTGGGGTTCTGTTTTATCATATATACTAATCAACATAGATGTGAGGCTGGTGATGATAGTGAGATATGGTGAGCTACAAATAATCATTATGTGGTGTGTTCTTTCTACTATGTCTCTTTTTCATCAACATTGAATGGTATGGTGTCTTTATTTTCCCAGTGCTAGGCTGAAATAAAGGCTTGGAAGTGGCTTTATCTGGATAAATTGAGATGATGCTGGTTGATTCAGGAAATACCCAGAGCGTGTGGCAAGGATGGCAATTGTCCACATGATTGGTTTTTCCCAACTTTGTCAACTATTTTTTCTGGATCCCTTCTTGTTCCTGATGGCCTGGATAACCTCTAGTAGACTAAAGTGCCTTTTTCATCTATTAATTGAATGATTGTGACTGTTTCTTTTGGATAGGTTCTTTACAATTACCTTTATTTTTGACATCTTCTGATCACAATAAACCAATGTGCTTTCTACATAAAGCTTTCTTTGAAGAGCAGTTAGAAGTTACAGCTTATGCCCAAGTAGCTGCATGGTTTGCATTCCCTATTCACTTTCAGATGTGATTCGTGGTGTTTACAAATCTAAAACATATAGTTTTGGTCCTAGCTACATAAGGAGCTGCTTGTCTCCGTGTGCACTGCTTCACCAGTTCAGATCAGCTTACTGACTCTCACTAAAAGTCCTTAGATGTGGCTATCACCACATTTTCATCCAGAAACCCTGACTTTAGAATTTGCTTCTCTAACTTATCTGACAAAACTAGTTTGACTTTCAGGACATATTACAAAGCTCCTCTGTTCTCTCAGGGTTTTGCCTCTGGGAATGGTGGGACAGTTTTGCAGTTTGATTTTGTGGTGAGTGTCTTTATATCTAGTTGACATAGTCAGCTAATTTTGTATTTTTAACATCATTTTGTAAGTGCAATGAGGCAAACATGATAGGCATATTTTAAAGAAAAATATATTTTCATCCCTTTTTAAAAAGTGTTGTTATTTAGTCATGCATAACTGTTGTATGCTACTGGCTGTGGTTTAGGAAGCAGAGGTACTTTTGGAGGTCTACACATGATTTTCACTTACTCTTGGCTAAGAAGAGCTATTACTTTATGTAATGCCTTTATATGCTGAGAGTCAAACTCTGCCATCATGTATATGAGTGTAAAGCTGAAATAACTCCAATGAAGTTAATGGCGTTATATCAGCTTTATCCTGATATAGCTGTGGGCAGATTTGACCTCATGAGTGTATTCTAATTTGTATAATAAGCTTTTATATCATGCTTTTCATCCATAGTTCTCAAAGCACTTTACAAAGTGTGTTTTACAGATGGGAAAACCGAGGGGAAGTGATTTGCCCAAGCTCTCACCGAAAACCAGTGGCAGAGCCAGGAACTGAACCCAGGTCTTCAGAGTCCTAGGCCATTAGGTCACATTGCTTCTTGCTGACAGGGCATATTCTATTATTATTTGACAGCTTTCTAGAAATGGTTGATGTAGAAAGGACATGTACAATCCTGGAGCCTTAAAATTCCACTTCTTCTAAAACAATAAGCATTTTTTCCTTACAGGAACTCCGTTTTATTAAATAGAGCTCTCCCGGTACTGTTGGTGGAATGTAAGACTCTGGAACTGTACATATAAACATTTATGGAAATAATTTCTTCATCAGAAGCTTGTCTCTGCAGGAGAGAGCGCTTTCTCAAAGACTGGTCAAAGACTTGTGGCATGAACTAAGAACCACCACAAACCTTGTCACGTTCTGTTCCAAGTGCAAGGGTCACATCTTCTAACTTGCCTTCACCAGTACAAATACACAGCAGCATATACATATAATTAAAAAATAAAAAACTGCTCAGACAATTTATCCTTGGGAAGGGGCAGAGAGAGAGAGAATGAAGCACAACTGACAGATGCTGATTGCACCACATACTGCCCTTCTGGAAGGGACTCAGCTACCTGTGATGAAGATGGTATAAGAGCCTCAATAGAATACAGCAGAGAAAGCACTTTCTACCAAACTGTATTGGTTCACCTTCTTGAGCAATTGATGTTGGAAATACCACATGCAAATTTCTGCAATTTTTGTGCACATTTATTTTAGGCCTTAACAGATTTAACCTAAGTATTTATGGGCTCACAGTAAAATAAATTTTGAATTTGGCTGGCAGAGATCTGCCTGGGGGAAATCAGAAGAGAAAGGAGTTTGGGGGAGATGGGGCAGGGATTAAAAGACATGAGGTTTAGAACTGTTTGGAAATTCTTTGATTCAACTTTTTTGTCAGAAAATGCTGATTTGTCAAAACCAAAACTTTTTGTGAGAACTTACCAGTTTCAGCTAAACTTTCATTAGGATTGCTCAGGTCCAGGAAGTAATTTTTGGTCAAAATCAGAAAAAGAGAGTAAGATCTATCCCAGGACACTCACTTAGGCTATGAGAGATCCAGGCTAGGTTCATACCAGTGACTTGAACGTGGGTCTCCCACATTCCTGACCACTAGGCTATTGGTTATTTTGGCCTGTGTGTGTCTCTCTTTTGTGTTTTTCTGCAAAAATCTTTGATAAGTCTCAGTTTGGTTCTGATGCAGACTGGGAAAAATTTTGAAGTCAAAAAAAGTTTTATGAGATTGGAAAACCATTTCCTGACCAGTTCTAATGGGTTAGACCAAGGGTTGTAGGTCCGACTGAAGTGCAGAGGTGTTCTCGTGGTTCATATATTTGTGTTTAAATGGGCAGGGAGGTCTAAGAGGAGAGGGGTCGAGGGTTAGGTGGGGGCTTTACCTATGCACCTGACAGCTTCATCTCCAGTTTATCCTTCTTCCAACGCTTCAAGTTCCCCTGCAATTCCTCTGAGCCAGGGAACTCTGCTAATCCCATTAAAGCCCATAGCTTCTCTGGAAAGCCTGTTCCATTGACCTCTTCCTGCCCTGGTCTCTGGATTTACAACTCCTTCCTCTTGATTAAAGGATGCCACAACTCTCCTTCATGGGGCTGTCCCATTCAGACAGGTTTCCCCAGCCACCACTCTCTGTTCTGGTCTAGTGCCCATCCCTGGGAGCAGACTCTCTCCTGAATTGATGATCCCCTATAATTCTCCTCTCCAAGCTGTCTGCCCTCTCTCCTCCTGAGAGTCACCAGCTAGATTTTATCATGTTAAGATGGTAACTACCAGATTAACATATGACCCCATTCCCCAGCTAGGCTGCTGCTCCCTTTTATAGTGGTTTCCTTAAAAGTGCCATGTCATGGAATAAGGGTTGGCTGGCCTCAGGTTCCAGTACCCCTTAAATGAGACAGACCACCCTGCTACAGTGAACCACTTCCAACAAGCTCATGTACCACAGCAAGGCAACCTCTGTTCTATATAATGTGCTTGCTCTCTGTTATATAAATTCAGATGTATATTATTGGCTCGTGAGTTATAGGCAAAAAAACAGAGTGAAAACCTTCCATCCCTTGCAATTTTACATGAAATCAACTTAACCTAACTTTTTGGCTCTTATCAATATTTTAAAACTGTGAACAGTGACTTAGATGACTGAAATGAGCAGTAACAACCTACAATATAGTACACCACCAGGGACACAAGGTATGTCAGTCGCTGTAAGTAATATTCTATCTGGTATTTATTACAAAAGCATTATAAAAAGAAAACTGACTCATAAGCTTTGATCAGTTTAAAAAACAGTTTATATTTTCAAAATAGACAGGGTGGGGCACAGGGGCTGCATTTCTGCCTGGTCCTTACACAGCCTTTGCAAAGTGGGGAGGCTCCTTAATCCCTCCTCACTATGCTCCTGTGTAAGGGCCTTGAAGAATCTGGCCTTGGTCATACACTACAGGGCACATGTTGCCTTCTGGGAACTTATGAGGCTTATGCTGCTAGTGTTTGTTCTGGATAAGAGGGATAGATTAAAAAGGGAGAAAAAAAGACAATCCACAGTAGGCAATGTGATGGGCTCATCACAACTATATTATCAGTATGTTTTATAGTTTGCACAAAGTATGTCAATTTGAACTAAAAATAGTCTTGGAACCAATAGAACCAAACCCAGGATCTGAATCTTTCAAAACGTTTGGGAAGTTTAGATCTGATTTTGCAACCCAGGCCTAGCTCTAGTCAGAATTCACATAACAGCAATTCTAACAAAGCCAAGTAAAATCGATTTTTATGCTTAATTTTATAACCTTAAATGGTATAACTGCATAATTAATGGAGTCAGAATATTCCTCATGTCTATGCAGAAGGTCCACTGTATTCTAGGACTAGCATTACCTAAATTCTGAGGCAAGATCCCTGCCTCTTGCAGCAATCCAGGCCAGCAGACTGGAGATTCTGCAGCATTTACAGATACGTTAAAAATATTTTTTTATTTAATGAAATCTGAAAGTAAGTAGAATCACTACATGTTAATAAGTGTAATCACTCCCCATTAATTTTTTTATTAAATTTATTTTTTTTCTGACATATCATTTCTAATATTCAGTTTGCTGCAGAATTTTGTATTGAAAATGTATAATCTTTATAGAAGTTATCAGGAGGAAGGAGGTTTTTTGGCAGCTGAGTATGGGACAGTTGGGGCTTCTGGTACCAAGGAAGGCACTGCGGAGGCAATTTGGGTTTCTGAGATGAGTATTAGTTGGATGTTGAATGATCAGCTATTAAATAGTTAACAGAGTTGACAGTAAAATCAGCATTATCAGCTTTCAAAATTAACACCCTATGATGAATGAACTATTGTTTCACACTGTTCACATCCCTGTATTGACTATAGGCTCTTCACCTCTTAAAAGTACTGTTTGCAGCCATAAGGGCTAGAAACCCTGGGCATGTTTACACAGTGATTAAACACCTAGGGCTCGCCCATGTCAGCTGACTTGGGCTTCAGGACTGAGCGTCAGTTAGTGCCTGGGTTCTGAAACCCTGAAAAGGGTTAGGTTCCCAGAGGCAGAACCTGGGCTTCAGCCCAAGCCCGAACATCTACACTGCAGTTTTACAGCCCTGCAGTCCGAGCCCCACAAGCCCAAATCAGCTGACGCAGGCCAGCTGCAGACATTTAATTGCTGTGTGGACATATCCACAGTGTCTGATTTTTTTCCTTTTTTCCTAAAGTGAATAGTAGGTGGGTATAAAATGCTTTGCTGATGTGTGGTGGAGAATTTTGATTTGGTAGCATTTTACACCCACTTTCTATAAATATAAATGATGACACAAAGCAGTGGAAAATTAGACCCAAGTCCTCGGGTCTGATGAAAATGAGTTCAGCGCAGGACTCAAGGGAAGGAAGAGCAATAATATGGCTTGATGTCTATCAGATCTGTCACAGCTCTGGGGCTGGCATAAAACTGGTTCAGCCTGTTATGTCAGCTAGGAATCAGCCTGAGCACAGCAGCTCACTCCTCCAGCCATGCCCTCCAAATTGAGCTGCAAGAGGCCAGTCTCAGTGTCACAGCACTCGAATCCTTAGCTGCCCAGTTAGGCCAGTTTCGTGGCCCATTTGCACCTCTGGAGCAGTGGAAAGGGGCCGTAGCAAAGGATGGGATCTGGCCCACAGCCTCTATGTTTTGAAGGCTTGAGTTCTAGAACACATACCCGCAAGAGAGGTTGGATTCTTTGGGTTGTTCCATGGCTGTGGATTTGGAGAGTACACGGAGCCCTGGGCATAGTTACAGCTGCATATTTTGGGATTTTATTATAGTGGAGCAGTTGGGAAACCATAGCTAAGGTTGCATTACCATATTTCAGTTTGATATAGCAACAGAATGAATATATATACTTTGTAACACTACTTGTTGTTACCCCAGTGAAATGAAATAATTTTTTATTTAACTTGATTCCAGCAAATGTAGTTTCATAAAGCAAAAAACTGGCCCCAGTCCTGCAATCAGATCCATGTGGGTGGACTCTTGTGTTGGTTGCTGAGATACATTGAAGTCAGTGGGGCTTCATGCATCTGCTTGCAGGACTAGGGCCTGGACAACTGTCTTCTTGAAGTGGATGGAAGAAGTGGCTCAAAAGAGTGTCAACGTTATTGTGCAGTTATGTTGAGACAGACTTAAATAGAGGTGCCTCTGTTTATTAGGATCAATCCTCCAAAACAAAATAGATGGAAGAAAATCACAGTCCAGAGAATGGAGCACTATCATTAATAACTCATGACCTACCAGTGTAGATACTCTAAGTTTTCTAACAAAGTTTTAAGAACTTTTCTTCTGCATCAAAGTGATGCTAGACACTGGCACATCTGATCTAGACAAAACTTGCATTGACTTCAGTGGGCATTTTGCCTGATTGAGGCTTCCAACATCTGGCTCTAAAGTTGGGGTAGAAGTTAAATTTCCTTCTAACATAATTTTTACTTCCTCCTGCTCATGGGATAGGAAGTAATAATGGAAATTACAGTAGAATTAAAGAAAGCTTTTTCTCTCTGCTAATATCGCATGAAAAAGTGTAATCATAATGCAGAATTCATAGTTTTGTAAGTGAAAATGCTTATTTATGTTGTATATTGTGGTACATATATTGCATAATACAGATATGTTCACGTTGGAATTTCATGTTATTTAGTACAGGAATACTGTTCCTACCCATAATGGATCACTTTCAGCAGTGCCTGTAAGAGTAAGTGTGAGGCATATCTTTATGTTTGTGAATGAATGTTCATACACATTCCACATGAGGGCAAGCATGGAGTCCTACTGCCCAAAAAGCATGTTTCCACTAAGCCCATAAAGTTTTCTACATGAATCTGCAGGGGAATCATTAACCCACCTCCATTGAATCCGGTGTGCACATTATTTTTGTGTCATAGCAGTAAAGCACAGGACTCTTGTGCTGTGCTGTGAAAATGCAGTTTTTCCAATTAAATAATTAATATTAATTATAATATATTAATAATTAATATTAACTTTTTGAAAAAGGGTGCCCCTTATAGTCCTGGCTATTTGGCTCTAATAGCTCCATGTGTAGACATGTATGCGCCTGTTGCCTTACACAGGTATATAGAAAAAAATGTCTGTGTTTCTAGAATGACCTACTGTAATGCTGCATCAGAACTCACTAAACAGAGAAGAAAAAACTGAAAATATTTTGTTAATGATAGGTCAGAATAAAATTATCTACCTTAATTCATTTTCCTGATGTATCGCATGGAGGTCCAGAAGCCACATTAGAGCACTGTAATCCTTCATCAGAGTGTGTGTTTGGTTGCCTAACATCTGTGGATTGTTAAGATAAGTTATTACACAGACCTGCTTTAGTTTAGATTGGTTTGGAACACATCCCAGAATATTCAATCAGGATATAATTCCCGCATGCCGCTAGACTGCTTGCTCCACATACTTCTCTAAAAATGTTTTTCAAATAAACAGCTTTCTTACTGAAACTGTTATATCACCTCAATTTTTTTATTTCCTTCTTAAAGAAAAGCTTTTGTCATTTTTCCCTTTGGACTGAATATAGCTCAAGGCAAACATAGCATTTAATAGCTAAGTCCTGAAGAGAATCCTAAACAGAGATGTAGTGTAGCTTCTTTGTGAGTATAATGCAGATTTCCTACATATATAATCTGTGGTGCTTGATGTGTATGTTATGTTCAAGCTGTAGTGTTGAAAGACTGATGTGGGGATAAGTTCTATTGTAATTTCACCTCTAGTACTTCTCCCTTTTGTATCCTGTATTTATTTCTGTGTCTGCTTCTGCCTTAACTACTCCCAATTGTTTAGGTTGAATAATGTTGTCCATAACAAATATTTGCAATAACAAAATAAAAGGCGATTGGGTAAGTTTGTTAGTAAATTCACAGGAAAAAGTTTATTGCATATTTTTTGATCTTATAGGTACACTTAGGTTGTATATATAAGAAATTGTGAATGATATTGTTGACACAGTTACCAGCTTCACATTTTAAAATGTTAATATGTGTATGTTTGAGAATTTGATTACAATTTCAAGCTTATTCTAGTTATCTACAAAATAACTTGTTTTGAATTTTGATTAAAAGAACTCATATCCTTAACAAAACAACATTCAGAACTTGGAAGAATTTTGCAAAAATATTGCATTTTATTTTGAAATTTGCCAGTTATTGTCTGAAGATATAAGGCAACATGTTAACTAATACTGAGTTTTAAAAAACTCCAGTTCTTATCAGCTTTTGGACAACAGCTTTTTAAACCTTTCTGTGAGCTATTGATTTAATAGCTTTTGGCTAATGACTATATACACCAAAGAGTGAGCGAGCAAGACATATATATATATTTATTACCAGGTGGCTACTGCCTGACCAGTTAGCAATCACATTCAAGTTTATATACACATTTTAAAATGTTTCTTCCTGGTTAATCTAGTCTACATTTTAAACTTATTTTGCATGACCACATGCATATTCAGTTACTCTATTTCAAAATCAAAATATCCCAGGTGAAGAAAATAAGACATTATAATATCAAAGGCAGATTTTAAAAATGTCTACCATTTGTTTTAAAGGAGAAGCTGCCATTCCTATCATCTGTTGAATATTGTTTCTATTTTTAACACAATATATGTTTGCACCACTGCTACAGTAATTGTAACTTTTGATTAGATTCTTTTTTGAAGTACGGTAATTAAAAATATTTTAATATCTTCCTTGAAAGGGAAAAAAATAGCCTATTTCTGATGTTGGATACAGGCACATTATAGATATGGCTATGGATAAAAAGAGAGTTTGATATTTTTTTCCTGACAGTTTAGTCAACTTGTGTAGAACTTACCTACTATTTGTAAGTTCTGATGTATTCTTTATGATCTAAAGTGATAACCCATTTTAGAATCCTTTTAACAAATCTGAATTATGCTTACTGTATAAAATGTCTGAAGATTTTTTTTCTTTGTGCTATATGAAATGCCTTTGTTGCTGGTATGCAAAGAACTTTTCCTCAGTTCTTGGTATTGTCACAGCCAAAACTCTGTTCCATTCTCCAGTTTTTCCTGAAAAATTATTATTGTTTCTTCAAATCCTTTTTATGTTAAATATTGTGTGGTGTCTCTGTACTTTTACACACAGACAATATTTGAAAAATATTTTTCACTTTCTTTTCTGTCTTTTCTTTCTTGTTTCACAACTTCATTTATGCTTCTATTCTAGTTGTTATTAAACTTGCATAACTTTTCTTTGTTGCTTCTGTAATTGGTTCCATAATTTCTTTTCCCCTTTTTTCTTTCTGTGTCTGATGAAACATCTGATGATGTCTATCTTCCCTATTCTCCCCTTTTCCACGTCAGTCTTCTTTCTTCAAAGTATCCTCTTCTTTCCCTAATTATTGTTTTTTTTTTTAAATTTGCATTCACTTTACTTTCCCCATTCAGCTCGTATTTTTCTCTTACCATCTTTTCTTACAGTACCTGCTGGCCCTCATTCCCTGTAAAACACCTATGCCTTAATGGGCCTTATTGTGTGTGCTGTGGTTTTCAGTGCTGCTGGAGGAAAAAGTAACCCATATACGTACCCAGTTTAATGGTGACTACCAGGGACTGGAACGCTTGGCCTTTTTTAAATGTAACTGAGAGATTTAGCACATGGTCATTTCTCAATGATGCAGATGTTTGATCTTTCATCTTTAGCTAATACGGAAGATTTTCTGGTTTCTTAAAATACTGTACACAATTTTTCATTTCATTATTGTATTTAGTTACATATCAGTATATTTCTTTAGGCCTGGAGTTTACAACATTGGTAAGTAGTTGTGTTTGGTGTAGTTGAAAGTATTCACAGTACGTAATTAACTCATTTTGAAAAACTGCCTGAGATTTGACATTGTTATGTGGGAAGAAAATATTAAGGAGAAATTCTGTAACAGTACCTATTTCTTTAATAGTTCATAGTAGTGATTGGAAGGGAGAAGTTAACTGGCTTGAGTTTTACACTCCCGAGTTCAAGTTCATTTCAGGTCACCTCACCAGTGAACATTAGTTTGATAATCCCATTCTAATGTTTGTCCGCACTAAAAAAATCTACTAAACATCAACAACCTGCATAACCCTCCACACCATTTTGTCAGTCTTTACTCAAGAGAGCCCTGGAACTGAGATCACAGATTAAGATTGAGATATATTGACAGAACATTGTGGAAGCACCTGCCTGCAGTATGCTTGGCCCTAGTAGTAGAGTGATTCTCACTTTTGTGAGCATACTATGAGCACTGTCATGAGCACAAACTTCATCCAATTAAAAAAATACTATGTTTGAACACATATAAAACAAGGAAATATATTAGAGTTTAGAGGATACTTACACAGATCTTTTTATCTTCAACTAGGTTATGTGGGTATGCAATTTATGTCGAAAGCAACAAGAAATCTTAACAAAGTCTGGAGCATGGTTTTTTGGAAGTGGTCCACAGCCGCCAAGCAGTCAGGATGGAGCACTGAGTGATACAGCTACTGGTGGAAGCTCTGTTGCACCTAGAGAAAAGAAAGCAAGGCTTCAGGAGCGTTCCAGATCTCAAACTCCCTTAAGTACAGCAGCTGCCTCATCACAGGAAATCTCTTCTTCCAGTGTGCAGTCTGACAGGAGGAAAGGAGCAGAATTATCACAGCAAGCTATGGGCCTGGAACAAAAGCAAGCTTCATCAAGGTCTAGAAGTGAACCCCCGAGAGAGAGGTAGTACTTCCTAATTTGTTTTTACACATCCATAGCATCTGAACTGCTAGTTAAGCAGTGTTACACAATAATGTATTTCTGGGAGATTATATCTGTCCCTCATTTGCTTTACGCATTCAAGATCAATGGTCAACTATGTTTTTTGACCAGGAAAGTGCAAAAATTCACTAAGAAAAGCACTATCTGGACTATGCAGTGAACTCTATGCAAGTGAAGTTTAAAAAAATAGTAAGACAGTTGCACCTTTAACTTACTAGGAATACATACCATGTTTGCAAAATCAGACTGATGATTGTAAAGGTTCGCTTTGTGTCCACAGAGGGTCTTAAAGCCATTTCGTAATTAAAAGGACCCTTTCGAAGTTGTTATACCAAAGACTGACCTGACTCAGAACTGTATTTTTTATAATTAGTAAATCAGTCACTGGTGAAGTATTTACAAAGGAAAAAGACTAGGGATTCTGTCTGATGTGCTCAGACTTGCTATGTCTTTCATAGTCTTATCAATCATCAGAAGTTACCTTGTAATAATTTAAATAACAAGACAATATTAAAAATAGGTTGCTTACACATGTAAGATAAACAAATGTAATTAGAAGTAATTACAGTTTATTTGCATGTGAGAATAAGGCCACCCATAAACAACTTATAGTATTTTACTTAGTAATTTAATGGTGATGATATTCTTTGGGTATATGTATACTGTCATGAATCTGCTAAACAGAAACAGGTCAGCTGAGAGCCGTGTGATCAATCTGCTGCTGCTCTTTTGGAAGCTGACTAGAAGGTGATAGGGCAACCAGTGGGGGAAGTCTTTGTTCTATGGCAGTGGGATGCCTGGTTGGAAACCTGCAAGGATTGCAATGGAAGCACCTTTCCCTGGTGGCTGCTCGGGGGAGGGTTGCTAAACTGCTAACAGTCCTGTATTACAAGGAACGTCCCGTATTTAAATAGAAGATGGTCTGTCCCGTACTAAATCAGTACAGGATGCCTTTTATCCTGTATTTCAGTAGCAGGGGGCCAGTACTCAGGGATGCATCATTCCACTCCCCTCCCGACCCTGGCCCTTCAGTGCTGCGCAGGGAAAGCAGACGGGGCCACACTCAAGGCCAGGGTCAGGAGTGGGGTGGAAAGATGTACCCATGAGTGCTGGCCCCCTGTTGCACAGGGTCCCTTACTGAATCCAGCCCTTCAGCGTGGCCCCATTTGGTTTCCCTGCACAGGCTGTGACTGTACTCTTGGGGTGTAGCCTCCCCACTCACAAAGTCTCTTCCAACGTCCCCAACAGGGCACACAGCACTGCAGCAGGCAAAGCCCAGCAACTGCAACCTCCAACTTGGCTCCAGGCTCCCATGCAGAACCTGAACAGGAATTGCAGTGGCTGCTGGCCCTGGGTTCTCTGCAGCATCTAGAGCTGAAGAAAGAGAAACCCTAGGAAGCATGGGGGAGGGAAAAAGGGACTTGCCCTCACAGCTTCAATTCAAGATTGAAGATAGTTGAGGTCTATCCTGTATTTTTTAAATATGATTTTGGCAACCCTACCTCAGGGTGACCGAGATGGGGATTCTGGAAGTTGCCTGCATATAGCTGGGTCTACCTTTGTTTAAAAGTATGAACACTCATAAGCATTCACTGATAAGAACTTGTATGAAGTATAAACAGACAGACAACATCCTACCTTACCTTGTAACATCAAATTCTCCCCAACAATGAACAACAATCTGCTTCATGGCACTGAAATCAATCCTCTCTCAGCTGAGAGGCATTAATACAGTAACAAAGTACTATATGTTCCCTTTCTATTTTGCTCACTCCTGAGACATCTCTTTTTCTGGCCAGAAGTAAGGTTATTACATTAATTGCACGGTTACAATAGTCACATGTTTGCCCGTTGATTATGTTTTCCCCTTTCAATGTTTTCAATACCCTTCTAAAATGTCTTATTTCCCAGGAGCATTACACTGAAATGCTGGAATATACTGATTGTTGTTGGTCTTCTAGACTTTGTAGAAGTACTTACAGCAGTTTTCAAGAGACAGAACTTATAAAAGAATTCTTGCAGTTTGCTTATGTATCACACACTGTGTGACACACATGCAGTTGTGCTCTCTATGTGAAAAATTTGCAGATTCATGGGATAAATTGTATTGGTCATGCACCTTTGATTCTATCCCCTACACTTTTACCCTGTACCCTGTTTCCACTGGAGCTACTTTTGACATTCCAAAACTGAGTAGCTTCAAACAGCTGCCAAACAAACAAACAAACAAAATAAATTCTGCCAGAGTAATGTTTGTTATTTTCCTCTCCCTTGGAACATCTGGATGACTGGACTTGTGATACTGGGTAAGCTGAGGGATAGAAAGAATAATATCAATTTAGTTTTTAAAAACTAAATTTCTGAAATAATTTTGTGGTGAAATATGGTATGTACAGAATGCAAGGTGGTATATTGTGGTTGAAATGTTTTATGGGCACACAATTGGAATGTCTGACATGATCCACCCATAGTTTCACAGGAAGTAAATAATGACAGTCCCAAATGTATGTTGCTAAAATCTGTATGTAATACCACATCATCATATCTTACGAATAGCAGAGAGCCTATGGATGGAGACAAACACAGACTTTGGAATCTTTGACTAAATGGCTACAACTAATGAATAGTAGGAGTTATCTTGTGTGAGATTTAAAAGTAACCTGATGATATTTATAAGCTGAGCCCCACTGAACTGTGCCACTGCTTGTCAAAAGCACTGAAATTAAATGATAGCAAACACTTTTACTAGGATGGGCTGCCATAGGTCCAGGTGCAGATTAGGGGTTTGTGGGGTCCAGAGCCACAGCAACTGGGGCCCCTCCCTCTCTTTCCACCTGCAGTCCCCCCCCGCCAGGCGCTCCTGCTGGGGAGTGGGGTTGGGGTGCAGGGGCTTGCACTGCTTCCCGGCAGGAGTGCTGGGCAGAGCAGGGCAAGCCCCCCACGCCTCGACCCCGCTCCCTGGCAAGGGTGCTGGGTGGGAAGACCGTGTCAGGGTGCAGGGGCCCCCAATTGGCCAGGGACCCTGGGCATGGGCCTTGTTGGCACGGTGGCTAATCTGCCACTGCATAGGTCAGGGGGCCCTGTCAGTTCTGCCATGCCAACTCTGATGGCTACAGCTCCTTCTCTAGATGTAGGTATTATTATATCATCCCTTTATGCATTATGTTATACAAATACATGTATTAAAAACTATTCCCATTAAAATAGCTATTTGTTGCTATTTGGCGGCTCTGATTTTACCTATTATCTCTGAAATGCTAGACCCGATCTAACATACTCTACAAGTATATTATATTTTATCTTCTCAGTGAAGGTCACAGAGCAGTAGACAGCTAAAGACCTGGCTACTTTTAATGCTTCATGCTATAGTTTTGAGCGCTTTGAGCTAAAATGGCTGGTTTCACTGAAGAAATAGAAAATCTGAGAATCCAAAGCATAGCTAATATAATTGTAGGGTTACCATATTTCCACAATCAAAAAAGAGGACCGGGGGGGGGAGGAGCCCCACTCTGGCCCCGCCCCTGCCCTGCCCCACCTCCATCCACTCCCTCCCACTTCCCACCCCCTGACTCCCCCCCTCAGAACCCCCAACCCCCCCCGCTCCTTGTCCCCTGACTGCCCCCTTCTGGGACCCCTGCCACTAACTGCCCCCTAGAACCTCACCCCCTATCTAAGCCTCCCTGCTTCTTGTCTCCTGACTGCCCCCTCCTGAGAACCCCCCACCCTAACTGCCCTCCTAGAGCCCTACCTGTCCCCTGACTTCCCCGACCCTCATCCACACCCCCACCCCATATTCACATCTCTGCCCCCAGACAGACCCCCGGGACTCCCATGTCCTATCCAATTGCTCCCCGCCCCCTGACAGGACCCCCAGAACTCCCAACCCATCCAACCCCCCCCCCTGTCCCCTGACCAGGGTTGGCTTTAACAAATGCCCAGGAATCGGGCTGCGCTCCAGCCGGGGTTGCGGGGCTTGGGGCTGGGTCGGAGGTGCTCAGCCGGAGCCGCTCAGCCGGGGCCGGAACGGAGCCACTGGGGCCAGGGCCGATGTGCTCGGCCGGAACTGGGGCCGCCGCCCTGGGGCCTGAGCCGGGGCCGGAGCTGCTGGGGTCGGGGCCAGAACTGCTGGGGCCGGGCCGGGGGTGCTCGGCTGGCGCCGCTCGCCCGGGGCCGGGCCGGCGCACTCGCCCAGTGCCCCGGGGCCCGAGCCGAGCCAGGCCAGAGCCGCTGGGGCCAGCCGGGGCCAGAGGGAGCTGCACCGCGCCTCCCCGGAGCCCTCCTCCTCGCGTCCCACTCCCCTTACCCTAGCTTACCTGCTGCTGCCCTCCTGCCCCTGCTTCTTTTCAAGCTTCCCGCGAACATCTGATTCGCGGGAAGCAGGGGAGGGAGAAGAGGAGGGGGAAAACAGCTGCCGGGCCGGATGGCGTGCTAAGGCTGCAGGGGATGGGGGGAGCCAGGAAGGGGCTTTGGCTGCCGAGCGGAGCATGGCCGCCACTTTTCGATCTATAAATAGCCAACTGGAGGAAATCCCGGACATTTTTAGATTTTTAGAAATGCCCCCCCGGATGGCTATTTATAGATCGAAAAGCCGGACATGTCCGGGGAAATCCGGACATATGGTAGCCCTATATAATTGTAACAGCAGGTCACTATACCTCTGACTATTTCCTGTTCAATACTATGTCACACTTCTTAGCCCCAGAACCACAATCCTTTTGAGCCCCTTTTTGTGACTTTTCTAAGTGATTGGACTGCGCATGTTTGCTGCTCTTCTCCTAGGGTAGATGTGGAGAAGAAAGATGTGAAGAAATTGGAGAGGGTCTAGAAGAGCAACAAGAATGATTAAAGGTCTTGAGAACATGACCTATGAAGGAAGGCTGAAAGAATTGGGTTTGTTTAGTTTGGAAAAGAGAAGACTGAGAGGGGACATGATAGCAGTTTTCAGGTATCTAAAAGGGTGTCATAAGGAGGAGGGAGAAAACTTGTTCACCTTAGCCTCTAAGGATAGAACAAGAAGCAATGGGCTCACACTGCAGCAAGGGAGGTCTAGGTTGGACATTAGGAAAAAGTTCTTAACTGTCAGGGTGGTTAAACACTGGAATAAATTGCCTAGGGAGGTTGTGGAATCTCCATCTCTGGAGATATTTAAGAGTAGGTTAGATAAATGTCTATCAGGGATGGTCTAGACAGTATTTGGTCCTGCCATGCGGGCAGGGGACTGGACTCGATGACCTCTCGAGGTCCCTTCCAGTCCTAGAATCTATGAATCTATGTATGTGTATCTTTTGGGATAGACAGTCAACACCTGTTCATTTAATAATCAACAATTACATTTGAATTATAGTTATAGCTAGACAATGTACTCTGTATCTACACTAAATGATATGCTCAGATAAAAAAGTCTTATTCCAATGTGGATATAACTATGGGGAGTTGCACTATAATAGAGTAGTAGGAAACCGTGTTACAAAGTTTATAGGTTTGTTGTGCTGAAAAAGGATGTCTCAGACATAACAAAGAACAAGATGTTAATGAAAACCTTGTTTACTGTTACAGCATTAACAGTTAATTCCTACAGTCTTATTCCTACTGTAACAAGGATCATTTAAAATCTTTTAAACTCTTTATTAAAGATACAAAAAAGGAAGGATTTGAGCATTTTAAATCTAAAATATTAAGTAAAGCTTTCATTTTAAAAATATCTCTTATATCCTTACCCTTTAACTGCAGAAAAAATTTATTAGGAAACCCCTTGTTTGACAGTTTTTGTGTTGTTATTAGAGATGGTAAAAACTGTCCTTTTTGGGAAACAGAAAAAGGATTAGTTGAGACAGTCTGGAGCTCTTGTTGAAGTCCTATCCAGTTTCATTTAAGACAAAACCAAACACGCACACAAAAGAGGAAAGAAAATGAATAGCAAAGAGAAATGTTAGCTTCGGTGTTTGGTGCTGACTCTCACTTGCAATCTCATTGCTGGAAAAACATGGATCTAGCACATGATCTTATCAGGCACTCTGAGACCTGGCAAACTTGTACCAGTATTGGGTTGTTCAATGCATTGCTTTTAACTGTCACTCTTGTCACAGGGTCTCAGCAGTATTACAAAAGATGGAGTTGTCTTGGCCAGTTAAGTCTGACTCTTATTAGAGAAAAGGCAACAGGAGAGAGTTAAGAAAGAAAAGAAATAGGGTGGGGAAGGAACATGACACATGAGGAAGGGGATGAATGGCAGAAACCCAAGTCTCACATCCCAGGTGTTGTTCAGGATTAGCTAAATGTGTTGGAGGTGGTGATATCATCTGAGCCCCCGCTCTGGCTCAGTCTTTTCAGGATATCTCTCAGGATCAAGACAACAAAAGTCAAAGGGTGTCAAAGTGGATCCCAGGCGAGATGGCGAGGGGTGGGTGAGGGTGGCAGCCATGCTAGTAAACTTGTTCCTTCCAGTCCCTGTGCCCCCCTGCTCCCATTCAGTGACCCTCAGATAAACAATGTCCAAGAAAGGGTCAAAGCCTCAGCCTATCAACATTAACTGATCAAAACACATTTTGGTGATTTCAACTATAAACATTTCCCCCCATTTCTAGAATCTTTTAGCTCATTGTCATATTAAACCCTTGACTTTACCAGGAGCCTTGAAGACCCCTCATCATAGTTTTTAACCTAAACCATTCAGTTTGTAGCAGTTTATTATCTTCAACTTTGCTGACTTTCATAAGCAACATTTGTGTAATTGGCCGAGTTGGACTTTCTGTTCTCTTGGACAACTTAGAGTTTAGGCCTCTGCACAACGCCCCTCTCCTAAGGGCCAAATGCACGTAGTATCGGGTTGGTTCATAAATGACATTTAGAAAACAAAACCCTTATTTAAGTTTAAGCATATAGAACAAAAAAGATGCACTGAGCTATTATTTTAAGGTTTGCAAATTCTCTGTCCCAGATTATGATTCACATATCTTATTTAGTTAGGTGTCGCAAAGATTACAGTTAGTCCTTCCAGATGTTAACAAAGCTAAGACCTTACAAATCACTTCATTTATAGATAAACCAAATGCCAAACTGCAGTTATTATGATGTTCCTAAGATGTTTAGAAACCAGTTCTTATCACTTTTTTAGCTGTAAGCCCAGAATGAGTAAAGGTGTGTGTGTGGGGGGGGGGGGGGGGGGGAGAACACTTTTTTTTCCTGCTTACACATTTTAAGTTGCACATTTATACCAACTATGACAATTCTATGCACAAGTATTTATCCTTACTTACTTTTTTTAGAATTTATAGAATTTTTAGCCAAGTTTATTACTTTTTGATAAAAAGAAGCAGGAAGCTAGTGTTTCTGGAACCACTTTTTCTTTTATGAGCCATTTGTAACATTGTAACATACAAAGATGGTAACATTTCACAGGAATTGTTCATTGCAAATCTTGCCCACCTGTTTCACCACCTTTTGTGAAAACAATATGGCCATGGTGGCAATTTACCTCTTGACGGGAATCTAACCTGCAACACTAGTACTGTGCTTTCTCCCAAAACAAAAACACAAAAAAATCAACACAAAAAATGCAAACAACACATCACCAAAAATAAAACAATTTAAAAATATGGGTGCTGCAACAGCCCTTAGTTCAGGTGGTTTGACACTCAATTCACAGTTCAGGCAGAAGCAGCCTTTAAACTGGCATTTTGTTAACAAGGTGGTAAACCATAATGTTTTAGTCTGTTTAGGTAACTTAACCTTGAACAGTTCAAAACACTTCATTTTTGATTTTGCTTTTTTTAAAAAGCCTTTACATTAAACAATCAGTTATTACTAATCACAGAAACGACAAACCACTAAGTAAACAAAAAGCAAAATCAGAACACTGTATTTGTTGAAAGGTTAAACAAACTAATAAGTTTAAAATAGAATGATTAAAGTTTCCCTTTTTTTAAAACAAGAAAGCTATCTTTGTTTTGCAAGCTTAACATATTCAAGGATTTTAAAATAAATTTTGTATTACGTAGATAATAGCAGCAGCATACAATAGAAGTATCCAGATTTTGATAGTATTAATCCTTTTGATGCCAATTACACAGTGTAGACCAGGAAAAATGTGTTCCTACAATTTTTGGTTTGGAGGGGCAGTTGACAAGTCCACAGTTTGTGATGGGGGGGGGAGGGAGAAGGGGATATGTGAAGCCCACCCAGGGATACCATATATGTGTTAATTTTGATGGAATAAAAGGGCCCAGAAAGTAAAAGTTGTTAATATGATATTATTGCTCACTGTATAACATTAAACAGTTAAGCGGGGTTTGGGATTTTGAATACAGAGATGTTGACCTCCTTAGTCCCATGGCAAATACACTAGAAAATTTATGCCAGTGTTTGGAAATGTATTGATGAGGATACACAAATGAAAAAGAATTGAAAACAAAGCATTTTGAAATTGAAATTCAGTGGTTATGCAAAACAAACTTAATCAAAACTTAGCAGCATCCCTTTTTCAAAGGGAGGATATTGGTTAGAGTCTCTTATTTCATCAAGTAATTCTTCTTAATGGGGAAAAACAGTTAGTTCTGTTGTTTAAGTATGAGTTGACTTCTATGGATGGTGATTACTTTTCCTGCTTTTGACAAAATGAACAGACACAAAAGAGAAAGGAGAAGAGATAGGAGAGTACAGGTGGAGGTATACAGGCTTCTTGTTTAAGTTCTTACGATACAAGGTGGTCAGTCACAGATGGATGCTCTGGGCTGGCAGTTCACCAGCCATAATAGCTGTTGCTCTGGATATTGGCTTACTTTCCTAGTCCAGGATGTTGTCTCACTCATCTGGTCAGGTCCCTCTTCTTCACTGATTTTTGTCAGATTGGGCAGATCGGGATGGGTAGTGGGTAGTCTCATGTCATTTTGCTGGTATCATGCTGTATTGTTGGTCTCAAGATTGAGAGAAAAAGTGATAAGACAGGAGGAAGATAGTGGGAACGACAGAGTGGCGTTTTGTGTGTATCCAGTTCATTGTTGGTCCAGTGCTGATGGTCAGGTATCCTCATCAGTTCACTGGTCTAAATGTCCTGATGATCAAGGCTTACCAAAGAATGATAGTCTTTGGAGCAAGGCAGAGGCCTGTCAACCTTTCCCCAGGGGTCTGTTCTGCCCTTTTGGTCCCCAGTGTCTCTTTTTAGGGGCCCCAAAAAGGGAATGATAGAGGGAGTAGGCCATCCCTTCGTTATTGTGTCCACCAGTTAGATCTAATTTCTGACATACCACTTTTGGTCCACTAATTTCCAGTTTCATTCTTTACTTCTCTGTTCATCACAGCCTTATCACAGTCCTTGTTACATTTGTAGCCCTTTTTGTTTGAACTAATCCAGTCTTTCAGTCTCCCTTTTGTACCGGTTTCTATCAGCATTAATCGTTACAGGTTATTGTAATGTTTTATGAACTTCACCCACTTTCTACCAACAGAGCTCACAACTGGAGTAGGCCATCCAGATCCAAATTATCATAGCAGATCTATTCTTACATGCTTTTAAACATTGATCCAATTAATAAATGCTCCTTGGAGCTGACAGCAATTCTATTTTTTTACCTCAAATATCTCTGCTTCCAAGAAGGCTTGTGCTGTCTAGTCATACCAGCTTTTTATGTTTTTTTGGAAGACCGAACAGCTGGAGATGTTATCTCAAAACACATGCATAGAGAGACAGTAGCAACAGTGGGGTGGAGCTGGGGTGTGAAAGTGGGCCTTGAAGTCTCTGAAGAGGACTATAGAGTTGTAGCAGTCTAGGCCACTAGTCCTTGCAAGGGTATCCACTCAGCCATTTAGGGGAGAAGCCCCAGTATCACCTCCTAGCTGTGCCTGTTCCCTGCTCCCACCCTTCCCCATCAAGATTTACGATGGAGGGGGAGGGAGGCAGTGGGAACAGTAGTTTCTTTTCTGATGTCTGCTGAACCAACATTCTAAGACCTGTTTATCTGCTAAGGGGAGAGAGAATTGTCATATGGTAAGCAGTGAGGGAAGATGAGAGGATTATGTTGGAGTTAGTGTCAGGAAGTGGGTGTTGAAGATAATATATAATTGGACTGTAATGCAGTTGGTGAACATAGTAGGTTTAGAGGAAGGAAAAAGGGGAGAAGTTAGTAAAGATATGAATCATATGGTTATATATAATTTACACTTTCTAATAAGAGAAAAATACATAGAAAGCAAGGGGGCAGATGGGAATATAATAGGACTAAATTGCTAAAGGTTATGACATTTTAAAATGTTGCTTTTCTTCCAGTTTATGTGTCTGAGTTATCCTATTAAAACTTGAAAGAAGTCAGTGGGACTATTTGTCAGTAAGTGTTACTAGATGCAAGTAAGGATTGTGGAATGAGACACGTGGGTACCTGTCTTGTAGAGTTTATATTCTCTTTTATCATATACCTATAAAGCATCATAAATATTTTGAGTGCCATATGTATAATATATCATAAATCATTCTGATTATCATTCCCTTCAAGCAGGCTATGTCTTGTGATACAGCAGAGACAGAGGGCAGCAGGAGAGTGATAGATTTGAAGTATATAAGCCCCAGGATGATCAGAGCCTTATTCCTTATGGACTGAGGAGAGGTTACTACAGGTTAATTAGAGCACCTGGAGCCAATTAAGTCCCCACCAGAAACTTAATAACCCCCCCCTGCTTCAGTCAGATGGCAGGAGAGCTGACTGTAGTCTGGAGGAGTACTGTTGTTGACCAGAGGATCAGAGTACCAGGGGAAGGGACACCCTGCTCAAGCAGAGCAGAGGGACTCCCCAGGCGCGGAGGACCAAGAGAAACACTGCCCAAGGGGAGAGAGGGCAGGAAGCCCAAGAATAGGGGAAAGAGGTGGCGTCCTGACCCATCACATGAAGGGAAAGCATGGGACCCCCCATAGTAGTGTCGGCCATCTGCCACAGTGTTGTACTAGTTCTTTCCTCTTCTTGAGATGGTGGTCCCAGGACAGTTTTATTGGGTATTCACATAGACTTTTCAGACACAGACTTTCCAAAATGTTTTCCAAAGTATGCATCCTGGATTTATATAGGGTACAATAAAAAATGATAAATCCATTATGATTGCGGACAAAGATTGGGAGATCCGAGAAGAAATACGTTTGAATCAGAAATCCAACTCCTGTTTGCCAAGTGAAGAAGGACTAGAACTGAAATATCCTGAAATAAAAAAGCATAATTTTCAGGTAGTTTCATTGTACATTCAGGCTATATAAAGTAATGCATTAAAATGTGTTGTACTTTCCCATTTCCAAACATGGAAATTCCACTAATCCAAAAGGCCTATTTTGATTTTCTTAATCTGTAGATTTATGTGAAATGGGTACTTGTTTTCTTTAGGGTTAAGTAAAATAAAGCAAGATAGATCAAATATTGTCTCTGGATAGACTCCTTTGGTTGTACTTCTTCATATATGCATATTGATTCTCTTTATGTTACTGCATATATGAAATATCTCCCATTGCATGGTGTTTACATATATAATGTTGATGTGCTTAAAATGGGATGTGGATAGGTGGTCATGCCAGACCATCCCCCATAGCTGCTGACTTAAAAAATGGGTAAGAAAAATATGCCATCGCTCTATTATCCTGCTGCAATTCCAGCAATGATACATTATTTTTTTTTGTAAATGGTTTTAATTTTTTTTGTAAATGATTGCTTTGTTTGTTCAGCCATGTTATATTAACATTCTTTATGAGAAAAGAACAGGAGTACTTGTGGCACCTTAGAGACTAACAAATTTATTAGAGCATAAGCTTTCGTGGACTACAGCCCACTTCTTTGGATGCATACCGAAGAACTCTTTATGAGTTTATGCATCAGTTATAGGTTATAGAATGTAAAACTTTATAGTTTTCACTCTGGGAATAATTTCCTCTTGGAAAGGGAAGAAAACAATGTTGAAAAGACAAGTTGTTAGTAGGGGAAATATCTTTCTATGTTCTTTTCCACAGTGTACTTAACTTTTTCTAAACTACAGTTTAGACAGACCAAGTACCCTTTGGCTCCACTGTTTGCTTTTTTTATTGTTAGATTTGTCACATTGTTTTACTTCTTTCCGTGGTAGGAAGAAGACAGCATTGATTTCAGAACAAAATGGAAAAGTAGGTCTAAAAAGCGAGCGTAAACGTGTGCCAAAGTCTTCACTTCAACAAGGACAGGCAGATGACAGGGAACGTAAAGAAAGGCATGAAAGTAGAAGGCTGGAGAAAGGAAGGTCACAGGACTACCCAGACTTGCCAGAAAAACCCGAGGAAGGCAAGGTAGCTGATGAGGAAAAACAAAGGAAAGAAGATGAGTATCACACTCGGTATAGGAGTGACCCAAATCTGGCAAGGTATCCTGTGAAGCCACATCCTGAGGAACAACAGATGCGTATGCAAGTAAAATTTTCTAAAGCACGGCATGAAAGAAGACACAGTGATGTAGCTTTGGCACATACGGAAGTGGAGGAAGCAGAGGTACCTGAGAATAAATTAGGAAAACGCTCACAGTTACAGGGAACTCAGGACAGAAAATCTCTTTTGGAAACTCAGAGATCATACTCTATAGAAAGACCAGGTGATGTAAGAATTTCTGTTTCTAAACAATTAGCTAATCATAGTCCACCAACTCCCAGACATAGTCCAGTTCCTACAGAACACCTAGAATCCAAGAACCATGATTCCTTTAAAAAACAAAGTCGCCTTGATCCTAGCTCTGCTATTCTCATGCGAAAAGCAAAGCGGGAGAAAATGGAGACCATGCTAAGGAATGATTCCCTTAGTTCTGATCAATCAGAATCAGTGCGGCCATCCCCTCCAAAACCTCATAGATCAAAAAGAGGTGGAAAGAAAAGGCAGATGTCGGTCAGTAGCTCAGAAGAAGAAGGGGCATCAACACCAGAATATACTAGCTGTGAAGATGTGGAAATAGAAAGTGAAAGTGTTAGTGAAAAAGGTAAGAGCTTTACATATATTATACATAAGTTGTGTGTGAAAAGCATTTTGTACGTATTCTGCTGTCGCCTTCATCTTTCTCTTGTTTCCCCCTCATTTTTTTTTTCCATAGCATTTTCATCTGGGAGAGGTTGAATATAACCATTGAACTGGGTGTATAACTTTTTTTCTTTTGCATTCTGAGTTGAGATAGTCCGAAGTTAACATCAGCTAGTGATTTTTCTCCCTCTTTCCCTCTCCTCTTTCATGTAACAATTACAAGCTGAGGGTTTTTGGTTTATACTCTTCTCTGCGGTTTCTGTTCCCATTTACTTACCACTTCATCTTATTTTTCAAAATGTGAAATGGTTTTCAGTGAATGGAACAAATGGCATGAAAAATTAGTTCCACAAACATTCAGAACTCATCATAATAAAATGTGAGATCTTCACAAAACATCTTGGTTAATCTCAGAATAGAATGAACAAAATTCTATTAACTTTAATAAAATATCAAGAATCTGCCATAATACACTGTCAAGAGTGATAAAATATTTATGGGTGGGCATATTATTTGGTAGAGAAATATGGGGTTTGCCAAATTTTGTCTCTTTAGTGAATATGCTCCTGAACTAAACAAAAAATGTTTTCATCCTGTCATTTCAATGTTCCTTTATCAATTTATGGTAACACTGAGCACTAATGAGCAGTACATTTTGTGCTTTTTAATGAAGTGTTTCTACTTGATTAAAAAATTAACACGAGTAGAAATACATGAATGGTGAACTAGTAGTAGTAGGAATAATCGGAAAAGGCTGTGACAAAGTGCTGACTCTATCTCATTGTTACCACAACTTGTCTTTAAATTGCATTAATGGGACTCTGTGAGGACCTCTAGAGGTAGTATTTGGCTTTTTAAACTGCTTAATTATTTGTTTTTGTCATTTTGAAGTTGCCTGTGGGTGTTTTACAGTCACAATGTCAATGGGTTGTCTGCATTGACTTTTATGTCTTGACTTTGTTTCCTGAACACATGCTTGATTCCAATGTGTAAATCTCTACATCTGTTTGTGTGTGTTTACCTGACATGCTTTTCCTTCTGATATCCCTCACATGCTCATTTTATGGAGATAAAACAGGACACCCCTCCATCCTTCACCTTTCATAATGCCATTTGTTTTTCTGTATTAAATACTTGCCATTTGCCTTTTTAATCAGTTATGGATCATATTTTCCCCAATGTCTCAATCTCAGAGAGGAGTTAAAGAAAATCTACAGGCTAATTTTCTCATGGTATATATGTTTAGAAGCTATATCTTTGGGACTATGTGGTTTTAGTTACCTTTTTTCCCACATTAAGTAAAGAAAGAAGGATTATGTAAAGCAGGGGTCGGCAACCTCTGGCACACGGTTCGCCAGGGTAAGCACCCTGGCGGACCGGGCCAGTATGTTTACCTGCTGCAGTTTGCCATCCCAGGCCAATGGGGGCGGCGGGAAGCTGCGGCCAGCACAGCTGCGTGCCAGAGGTTGCCGACCCCTGATGTAAAGTATTATATACAGGAAAAAATTTTAAACTTGTAATTATGCATAACATTTTATAACTTCTGGAAAAATAGGACAAGCATTGTAATGTTGTTGTAGCCATGTCGGTCCCAGGATATTAGAGAGAAAAGGTGAGTGAGGTGATATATTTTATTGGACCAACTTCTGTTGGTGAGATACAAGCTTTTGAGCTACACAGATCTCTTCCTCAGATCTGGGAAAGGTACTCAGAGTATCACAGCTAAAAAAGGGTCAAGCAGCTAGTTTAGCATATATTCTTGAATGGTACCTTAAAATATGTGCTAAACTTAGGGCTCGTCTACACTTACATTTTATAGCGCTCTAACTTGCTGGCTCAGGAGTGTGAAAAATCACCCCCCCCGAGCGCAGCAAGTCTGAGCGCCATAAAGCACTAGTGTAGACAGGCTCCGAGCGCTTGGAGCTAATCCCCTCGTGGAGGTGGATTACCAGGGGCGTTGGGAGAGCTCTCTCCCAGCGCTCGCGCGTGACCACACTCACACTTCAAAGCGCTGCCACGAGAGCATTCCCGCAGCAGCACTTTGAAGTTTCCAGTGTAGATATACCCTTATGCTAAGCCATCTGATTGGCTGTGATGCTCGGAGTACACTTCCCAGACTTGAGGAAAAGCTCTGCATAGCTCGAAAGGTTGTCTCTTTCACCAACAGAAGTTGGTCCAATAAAATATATTACCTCACCCACCTTGTCTCACAAGCATTGTAACATATTCAGTAAGGCAAAATTATGTAGGTCTTCAGTAGGGGAAGTCCGGGAATAAGGTGGTTTGATGATTGAATTGCCTCAAAACTGGAGAAACTTTAATGTTAACTGACATGTAATTTATGGCTTTTCAGAATAGTGATAAGAGCCATGATTAAAATACAAAATGGCTTCACCTATAGAAATCTACAGTCAATCAAGTGACTCACATCATATGCAAGTATTGACTCAAGTCATTTAAACAGATTGTTAGTGATGGGAATAGAAAATACAAGCAAATTAATCTAATGTCAATTTAATGAATTTGTTAAAAACTTATACTTTATTGTATTTTTTTAAGTGGGGGCAGGATTAGAGAGGAAGGGAGTAGGGAAAGGGAAAAAATGAAAGAGGTGTGAATAGTCACAACTTTTCACCTGGCTTTTTATGATCAGCAAGATAAGGTTTTTAGGGATCATAGCAGAAGTGAGTCTTCGAGAGGGATTTGAAGGAGGATGAGAAAGTAACTGTTTGTATTTTATCAGGGAGATTTTTTCCATACATAAATGGCAAGGTCAGAGAAAGCATGGAGGTGTTTAAGGTAGACGCTGACAAGTAGGTGGTAAGGGCTGGGAATTCTACCAGAGTGAGGCAGGTGTCAACTCACAATAGCTTACTAGATCAGCCTGGTAGAGTAGGGGCCTTAAAAAAGCTTATATTTGATGCAGAGGTGAAGGGAGAGGCAGTGGAGGGACCCAAAGAGGAGATGATGTGGTCAGAATGATGAACCAAGAAGCTGATTTTAACAGCATTCTGAACATATTTTAGGAGAGCAAGGGTGTAGTACTTAAGTCCTGTAAAGAGGAGGTTGCCATAGTTAAGACATGAAATGATGGTGGCTTGGAGAAGAGCTTTTATTATGTAGATAAAGAAAATCCAGCTTATAGAGATGTGTAAGAAAAAGCAGCAAGACTTAGCAATGGTCTGAATATATGACTCCGGTGATAGGGCTGAGTCAAAGATGGACACAGGGTTCGTGGCCTATGTGACTTGAAGGACGGTGGTGTTGTCCACAGGGACAGAGAAAGGAAGGATAGAGGAGAGCTTCGGGGGCAGATCAAGAGCTCAGTTTTGGCTATGCTGTGTTTAAGATAATGACTGGACATCTACAAAAGATGTCAGAAAGAGAGATACTACATTGGATGAAGGAGGAGAAAGCTTGTCAGTAAAGAGAGAGGCAGATTTGTGACTCATCAGCATAGGAATGGTTGTTAAAGCTGTGCTTGTGGAGAAGAGCCTCTGCAAGCAGGGTACAGAAGGAGAAAATGAAGAGGCCAAGGACAATTCCAGCAAAAGCTGAAGAATACTTTTGCTTGTTCATTAAACTTTATGAAGTGTGTGTTACACTTGATGCATCCACCAAAAACTCATTTGTGTTATTGGATTATTATATGTGCCTATTCACCATATTTAATCTGATGTTTGTCCATGTTCAAAGATTCTACTTCTAAAAATTGAAAAATGTGTCATATTACTTTATAAATAAAAGTGAAGAGGCAAAAAAAAAGTTAGGTCCCTTTTGCTTATTTAAAAAATAATTAATCATGAATAAAAATAAAAAAAATAAAAAAAAATAAAAATGGATTTAAGCTGCAAACTTTGCATCAGGATCAAACTTCCCCCAAGTTCCAGATCCAAATTTTGGGTCCATCACTTATAAATTATAAAGAGAAGTGCCAGACAGATGTAGAAAGATGTAGATCTGGATACAAGTATTCTCAAAAATAGGGGGTCTTTTGGTCATTGATTTTAGCTTGTCTTTAACACTGAATCTTCCAGAGAGTGAATCTTTAGTTATTTGTGCAGCATGAGATTTTAAAATATGTGTATGTACATGCACGCGAGCGCACACACACACACTCTTTAGTATTAGTTTCTGTTCCATAGAATATGTTTGTTAAATCAATTCCCTCAAAGCTGGATTGCTGAAGTGATGCTTAAACCAAGCAATTAAACCCTTTCACTTAAACATCAGCGATAAATGTATATTGCTAGTTTTGCTGTTGTCTTAACAAATTTTCAAGCAAATTCTTTGGATATACCTTATGGTGATTCCTTAGGCAGGGCCCTTAGCAGGTTGTGGCTCTTCAAGGCCAGTTTATTTGCAAAGGTTAAAAATGTCTGAAGCATAACTAAGAAGCATAACTAACAGGCCCTCTAGCTTTTCATACCCTGTATTGCTATGACAGTGTATCCGTTGTTACATTTGGGATTAACACCAAACTGTGTAGCATTGGCAACATTTAACATTATAATTCCTATACTAGTATTCTCTGATCCAGATACCACCATGATGGGATGCAATATAAGAAGGAGAATAGAATAGAATTGGTTGGCTTTCCTAGGCAGTGCTGGATTGTTGTAGCAGGGCCAAAAGACTGATCTAACCGCTATGTAACACCTTGGCATTCACAGGCCATTAGAACCCTTCCTTGTGAGGAGCACTACCATTGTTCAGTCCAGTTTCTGTGGGGCACTGGAGTTCTACATTTTGGTAATTTAATAAAATTAATGTGATTTTGTATTTTGATCTTTTTTGTAGACTAGATCCGTGGTATTAAGAATAAATAACAGTGTGATCACCTTTAAAATCTTAGCAAGTACCTTAAAAAATATACATGGAGTCAAATTCTCTCTGGTCTGAAGTGAATTAGTGTAATCAGTGAAGCTGTGCCAGTTATTAGCACTACAGGATTTGGTCCGTGGTTACCTCAGTATCTGTAGTACCTCCTAGAGCAGGGGTGGCCAACCTGAGCCTGAGAAGGAGCCGGAATTTACCAATGTACATTGCCAAAGAACCACAGTAATATGTCAGCAGCTCCACATCAGCTCCCCCTCCCCCACTCCCAGTGCCTCCTGCCCACTGGCAGCCCTGCTGATCAGCGCCTCCCCCTCCTTCTCCGCACCTCCTGATCAGCTGTTTCGTGGCGTGCAGGAGGCTCTCGGGGGGGGGAGAGGAAAGGGAGGAGCAAGGGCATGGCAGGCTCAGGGTAGGGCATGGGAAGGGGTAGAGTGGGGACAGGGCCCCTGGCAGAGCCAGGGGTTGAGCAGTGAGCACCCCCCAGCACATTGGAACGTTGGTGCCTGTAGCTTCAGCCCCAGAGTCGGTGCCTATACAAGGAGCCGCATATTCACTTCTGAAGAGCTGCATGTGACTCCGTAGCCACAGGTTGGCCACTCCTGTCCTAGGGGTTCTCTTTAATAAGCGTAGAGAATATAGCAAACACTTTAGTAACCTATTTATCTAACCTATTTATCTAAAATTAAACCAAATTTTTGACAATGATCACTTTACTATGGCATGTTTTTTCAGCATTTAAAAGTGTGAGATTAAAATTAAGATTTTACTTATCACTGTTAATCTGTTGTATCAAAGGACTGAATAGTTCACTACCTTGCAATCTGTTTGCATGCAAATCCAGAGATTTTTTTCAGTCATCATGCAAATCTAATTCTGAAAATTATTTTTGGCTAGTCAAAATGGTCAGTGGCGCCCTTTTCCTTCCCTATCCCCAGAGCCAGCCATAGTGTTGCTTAGCTCTTTCCCTCCACTACCTCCCAAACTGCAAAGATCTCTACCTGATTCCAGCTCAAAAGCTGGAAGATAAATTGCATATTTGGACTTCTAAGGAGGTTAGTTGTAAAGCTTGGGTTTGTAAATCAAAAATGCTCTGGACTTCATCACCTCATCTAAATATGAGTTCAATAAGAAATCTGGAGCCAAAAGAATATAAACAGGGATATAAAAGTATAACAAATCATGCAAATAAAACCTAAAATGGCCTTACAAATAAAAAATCAACCTATTAAAGTTAATGCAAACAAGAAATGAATGCCAACATACATAAATCATCACCTGAGTGAGAGTACATGTAAGCATTTTGAATGTATAATCATGATAGACTTTTGTACTCTCCTTTAAATGTTTGTGAAAAAAAATTAAAACGTAATGACAATAAGACAAGTACTGTATTTGCAAAATATCTGGGAGAGATGTGAAATAGAGGAAGGAAGCTATGATCTGATGTTAATATTCTGACAAACATTTTCCCCTGTAACCTCTGTTAAAAACCAAGTGGTTAGTGTGTTTGCTCACAGAGACGCTGTGAGGAACCGAGGAATCATTTTACCATTTAAAAGAGAAAAGGCTTCCTCGCAATCACAAGAAGGAGGCAGTATCACTTGACAAACCCATTAAGCTGGCCTTTGCTAGGAATATTTATATTTTGTTCTTGAAAACTACTCCATAAGTATATTGATTCTGAACAATGCTCAAGTTGTGTAATTTGAAGACGGGATGGAGATGAGCACTTTGCAGAAAGAGTGGAGATATTGTCCTTGGGGATATATTTTGAAAATACCTGCCATTTTGGGGGTGGGGGACGGGGGTTCTGATTCATTCCAAAGCAGCCCCAAACTCTCTTTAGAAGTGTTTTTAATAATTTAGGAGTAAGTCATTTCTGGAAAGAATTATTTAATTTTGTCTATAGAAGTCATCCCAATTTACCGTCAATTTGTTGGCAGAATTTTTAAAAGGGAATCACTGGCGATAGCCTAGAATAATAAAAGAAAGAAATGAGTACTTGGGAATGTTCTGTGAGTCAAAAACACAAGGCTTTTTTCCTTGTTACAGTAAGACTGATTTATGCCATTTTTGCATTCAAAGGGGTCTTAAAGTGTACATAAATTACATTTACTCTCACGTTAATGCCCTTTTATATTGTCAGGGTAGTGTAAAGCAGCTTTTAATGTAAATAAGAGTCACACCCCTCTGATTTTAAAACTGTGAAAATGGCTGCTGCTTGGTTCCATAAGAAAAAGAACTAACAATCCAGTTTAGATCTTGGTTAGATTAAAAAAAAAAAAAAAGTTGCACTGGCTTGCTTCAAGTCTGAATTTTATTCTAAAATTGTGAAGTCAACAAGAATATATTTAGAACTAATAGGTTTGTGTCCAGCTTAAACTGCAGTTCATTTATTTTATCTTGTCATAGATATGATGCATTTTAATAAGTTCCAGATTTCTTTCTTAGAATCTGGAGAAATACGGCATATAGTTTGTCAAAAACAGGTCCTAAATTGGATCCATACAGTTATGGATAGAAAAACAAACAAATTGTTCATGTAGTCAGGTAATTGTTCATGCATGTATTGTTTTTGCATGTGTTAAATGCTTATTTTGCATACTCATTACTTATTTTTACCTGGACATGCATTTTGCTGACACATCTTAGGCACGAGAAGTCATTCTTCCGCTCTACTCTGCTCTGGTTAGGCCTCAGCTGGAGTATTGTGTCCAGTTCTGGGCGCCGCATTTTAAAAAAGATGTGGAGAAATTGGAGAGGGTCCAGAGGAGAGCAACAAGAATGATTAAAGGTCTTGAGAACATGACCTATGAAGGAAGGCTGAAAGAACTGGGTTTGTTTAGTTTGGAAAAGAGAAGACTGAGAGGGGACATGATAGCAGTTTTCAGGTATCTAAAAGGGTGTCATAAGGAGGAGGGAGAGAACTTGTTCACCTTAGCCTCTAAGGATAGAACCAGAAACAATGGGTTTAAACTGCAGCAAGGGAGGTCTAGGTTGGACATTAGGAAAAAGTTCCTAACTGTCAGGGTGGTTAAACACTGGAACAAATTGCCTGGGGAGGTTGTGGAATCTCCGTCTCTGGAGATATTTAAGAGTAGGTTAGATAAATGTCTATCAGGGATGGTCTAGACAGTATTTGGTCCTGCCATGCGGGCAGGGGACTGGACTCGATGACCTCTCGAGGTCCCTTCCAGTCCTATAATCTATGAATCTATGAATCTGTATTTGAAAATATGCCCAATAGTTGTGTGTCATCTACAAAATAGTGAAAAGAAACCTGTGCCTGCATAGGGATTTAAATGAAGTACAGCTTAGATGCATTCCCATTTTTTAACATCGCCTCTGCATTCTGAGTTACTATTGGGGAGGAATCTTATAGAGGATGTGTTGTGGAAGAAGTCACCCACGCATTGATTTTAGTTCACAGACTCAAGTCTGAGGCCAGTTTATTGCAATACATACCAACGCGTTGGGGTAGCAGTCCGAAAACTACCACACCTAGCACAGCACGCAGGCTGCTTTTATTTCTTCAAACCGCAAGTATAGTACAAACAATACATCATTTTTGAGTAATATGAGTTGGGGTCTGTCCCCTTTTCCCGGTACCTTCCTCATTATTTTACGAGAATTGGGTGCCTGTTGGGTGGGGGGGTTTCTTGGCGGTTTCCGCCCTGGGTGGTACTTGGCACCAGTTGGAATGCTTTTCTCGGCCAGATACATATTATTTTTCTGGGGTTTTATGGTTAAGGGCATAGGGGTTTATCACAGGATGCCCAAAGAAGATATATGATTGGCTAGTTTGGCAGTTAGCTGGAACTACAAGGTGCTTACAGGAGAAGTTGCATTTAGTCAGTTTGCATTCAGCTATTGCTTCACACAAGCGGTTATTATATTTTATCAGCCATGAACATATTTCATTAGTGCTGCTGCTGGGGCTTTTTATTCTTTCCTTCCTTGCCCCCTCCCCCCTCCTCTGGTTATGACCCTTGACCGAGTTTGGCAGGAGGCTGTGTCACTTAGCCTAGTTCCGGCTTGTGGCCTGCAGGGCGGGCCTATATGACGAGTCTTCCCTGATGTTCTGATCGGTGCAAGGGAGGCCAGCCAGGCCTATTCCCCCACAGATGTTTATGCATGTGTTCATTAAAATAGTGCCTTCCTAATGGTACTAGAAGGAGCAGAGTGAAATGAATTAGTGTCATTCTTATAAGATCACTCTTTTTTGCCGGCATTCGCTAGAAGGTGCTATGGGCAGAAATATTGGTGCAATCTTTTAGGGTGTTCAGGGCGGGTGGTGTTCAACAAATTGAAAGAAAGAGTGGTTAAGAAGGCTGTTCATTTGTTTCAGGCAAAGGTAGTGAGTGTTAATTGGACTGATAGAAAAGATCTGATAGATTTAATTTCCCCACTTAAACCTTTTGAATCAAGTATGAGAAGATTGTGTGTGTAAGTGTACATAGATTCCCATAACAGGCCAAACATCAGTTAAACCCCTACTGGAGATTATTTCTCCAAGTACTGTGACATTATATGCAATAGATAAATAATCAATGGGCCAAAAGAGAACCATGTGGTACACTGTACAATGTAAATTGTCCAAATTAAAAACATAAGTGTATGAAGGTGAAGAGATGAAGCCATTCTGGACTTGTCTAAATTGGGATAAAAGATTTTTTTGAAAAATGTGTTAGCTAACACATTTGGTAATGGGGGGTGGGGTCTGCCCCTTTAAGGGCCAGGGGCCTAGGTCCAACCAGCCCAGTTTGATTATCAGTCTCAGGTAGCAAGGCGTCAGGTGATTCCTATAAAGGCCTGAGAGTTCACAGAAGGAGGGAGATACAGGAAACAAGGTGGCATTTATGGTTTTCTTTGGAGCAGGCGGAAAGATACAAGGTAAAAGACCTGTGTCAGGGGAATAGCTTTGTTTTGGTATCGCTTTGTGAGTTTTATGTTTGAAGAATAAAACTGTTCCCTAAAGGAAGGGCCAGAACAGACTTTGGGCATGGTATTAGTCCTTCTTGAGCTAGGGAAGCAGGCTGCAACTTACACATTTTAACTAACATGTTCTAAACTCTAGTATAGACATGGCAAGTTGCATTTTGGCATGTCTTAGCTTGTAGAGGTAAACTCTGTTTGGAGCACTAGAGGAGCCAAACATGAAAAAAGAGAAAAAATGTAATGGAGAGTTAATCTAATAGAAAAGAATAGGCTCCCAGAGTATGAATTTTGAGCCAGAGAAGAAGCAACACTGTACAGCTCATTGCAATCTATTTACTCTGCCTACTCTGGGACAAACTGAAAATGCTACGCTTAGGGAAGACTGCAGGGAATAGGGCAGAAAATGGCCAAAACTGGTGGTTTATTGTATAATTAGGCTCACGAAGCCAGTAACAAAACAGCTTTTCTATAATACCACACTGGTTACCAAGAAGCCAAATACAGTCCCCTTTAAGCATTCTAGCCTTTGATTCCCATCTAGACAGCCAAGTCTAGTATAGTGAGAGGTTTCTGAAGACCTGATTCACTATATGTGAGGTTCACCAATCACAAAGGACCAGACACTTGTCCCCAGGTCAATAAGTGTCTCAGATCTTACCCAATAATTTACGCTGATGCCAATCCTTTAGTAACTAAAATGAAAGGTTTATTAATAAAAGGAAAAAACGAGTTGCAAATGGTTAAAAAGATCAATATATATACAAATATGTATAAAGTCCTTAGGTCAGCTTCATAGCATAGATAGTATAAACTGCTGCAAACTAAAAGTCTCTCTGGAATCATTTCAACAGGTCAGAATCCAAAGGCAGCTTAAATGTAAAGTCTGTTAAAGTCTTTCCAAGCATTTTCCAGGTTATTCCAAATCATTGTGTTACGACTTATACTTTCTCTGTTCAGAGATTAAGCAGACTGGAGATGGCAGGATCAGACCCCAGGCTTCCCTTTATAGCTCTCTAGCTAGCTGATAAGCCTCTTGTCACAGCAGGACCTTCCCCCAAGGAAGAATAGGCGGTGCATTTTGTCTGTGGACCATTGCTTTGAAGCTAGTCTTCTGTTTCCTATGCATACACAGATAAACTAGTTGCAGTCAGTCACAGAAGGCCATTAGCCAGTACTTCATTATAGCATAGATAGTTAAGATGAAGACAATGTAGATCATACTATTAGTTTCCTGCAGCATCTTTCATCTTTGATCTTAAGGTAACTGAACCATCCGCATGCATAATATAAGACAATTAAGACATAAAAGGAAATTAGCATCTACAAACTAATCTGGTTACATTGTTAAATATCTAACAAGATATTGGTAAACACAGACAAATACATTTAGCATCTACCCTTAATTTCCGTTACTGCAAATAAACAAGTTGACAATTGTTAGTCTAGTACATCTCTTTGAAATTCACATACAAGTAGATTGTCTAGATTACATTTCAATGCCTCTTGTTAATTTGTGATGGGTCATACCCAGGTTGGCTGGTCTGTCAGTATTGTTACTTTTTTTTACATATTTTATACTATTCCCATTTACTTAGAATTTGGTGGATAATAAATGGATATGAATATCTGCTATATCTGGGCACAGTAATTTCCTATTCAACTCAACTAGAGGATTCCTGAAAGCAATAATGACTTTATTGTTCACAAGTGAACTATGGATCAAACTTTAGAGCTGCTATAGCTCCCATGAAAGTCTCTGTGCATAAGTCAGTTACTTACAAGTTGGACGTGGATTGGTCATAAAAGAGGTTTAAGTGGTAAAGAAGTGTGACTAGCATCTATTTTGCATTCAGTGTGTGTCCAGGATTAGCGTAATTCGCTGCTGGAGGTGTTGAAAGGGAAAAAAACAACAGGAATAAGATACGTCATGCTCTATCATATACCTTTCTTTTAGTTGCTTTTCCTGCTACACCCCCTCCCATGTCCTCAGTGAGTAAGTTACTCCCTTCTTACACCCACTGAATGTCATATCAGTGAAATTTATACTATCTAATGGCTTATATCCGTCACAGTTCAAGGCAACTGCACCTGTATTTCCCTTCAGTGATCCAGCCAGGGAACCCACTCTCTGGCTTCCAGCTACTCAGCCATTGCCTTTCACGGGTGGAGAACCACATTTCACTCCCTTCTGACCAAGGTATTTCCAGATTGCACAGTTCCCTGCCTACACTGTGTTATTCCTAGCAGAGACAGGCTGCCCATGCACTCACTTGCTTTCTCTTCACGACTGATAACAGAGTGATTGTCAAGAGTTATAAAGTATCACACAGCTCTTTTTATGCAAGCCTATTTTATCTGTAAGATAAAACTACTAAGAACATAAGAACATCCATAGTGGATCATACCAAAGGTCCATCTAGCCCAGTATCCTGTCTTCCTACAGTGGTCAATGCCAGGTGCCTGAGAGGGAATGAACGGAACAAGTAATCACCAAGTGATCCATCTCCTGTCACCCATTCCCAGCTTCTGGCAAGCAGAGGCTAGGGACACTATAGAGAAAACATATTACAAACAATAAAATAACTTCATGCATTCTAATAAGTTTATCAATGTACACTAACCTGGGTTTTTGCAGGAGCAGTCCTTCAACACCCTAACCAAGGAGTTTCCTTTATGGTTACAAGTACATCACAACTTCAGATCAGAACAAGCTGACATGTTCAGTCCACCCTTTACACAGTTCAGGAATCTTTGATCTGGAGTTTCCAGGAACAGGCAATTAGTGGACAAGGGTTTTTTTTCTTCTGAGCATTGCTTCAAAAGGGTGGATTCAAAGTGGTTATTTGCATTCCCCTTACCCAGGTACTTCCTAGGAAATCCACTTCACATGTATTGTTCCAAAAGCTCTTTAAAGTTCCTATTACCTTCTTGAGATTGCATTAATCATTCTTCTGGAGAAGTTACAATTGCATTTTTAATACAATGGACCCCAGAGGTATTTAACCTAATTAAATAAGGTTTAATTTAATTCAGTGAAGTTCATTCAGGATATTGCAGTAAATTGTCAGTCTGTCACATTTCCCTCCCACAGAAGTGAGTGTAACTAAGGTGCTGACTGGCACCTGAAGGGAGCTCACTGGCTATTGCTTGGACAGGTTTATTCCCTGGATGGCAGTTTTACCATTACCTTTAACAATTTCACATTTCACCTGTTCAGAAAACAAACATTCTGCTAGCAAGCCAATTTACATCCTTTAAAAATCAATGTGCAGTAATTTAACAACCATCCTGTGTAATTTTAACTTGAGAAACTATGAAACTGAGCTTTCACACACCCCTTCTTACCCTTGTACCCTCAAACCACTAGGTGTAAACTTAAGACCTGATTCTCCCATTCAACTTTCCATGTGGTTTCTAGAGAGCGTGGTGTCCCTTGGTTCCCGAGAGGTCAGTTGCCTCAGTGGTAGATTGTATCGGGGGTAGCCGTGTTACTCTGTATCCACAAAAACAACAAGGAGTCTGGTGGCATCTTAAAGACTACCAGATTTATTTGGGCATAAGCTTTCATGGGTAAAAAAGAAGTGGTCTTTAAGGTGCCACCAGACTCCTTGTTGTTTCAGCAATAGACTGAGATTCCTCACTCCCCTAGGAATATTACAAGCAGCCATTCCCTGGACCAAAGGGAGAAATATGTCAGGGCTGCCTCCCTGTGCTATTGCTCTCAACCATTCACTGCTTTTAACAGCAGAAGAATCGGTCAAGGGAAAGTCTTCAAACCTCGCCCATAGCCAAATTCCTTTCTCTGCTCCACATCTCTTGAGGTTGGGACTTGAGGATTCTGGTAGCCTCACCATTACTTCTGTGGTGGGAGGATCAGTAATATTGATTCCCCTCCCCATTGGAGTGGCCTTTTCCCTGCATTCACTGAGTTAAGATGAGTAGAATTCCTTCTCTGGTCCAATTCAGGTCTGTTACACTTTCACAGACCACCAGGCAGTCAGACTGTGGAAAGATATTCCCCCTCTTTCCTGCCTATAGTTACCTTTGCCATCTCCCAGGCGACCACTTTACCTTCTACTTGGGCATTTCCCACTCTGGGGTGGATGCCACAGATTTGGCAATGTACCGCAGCTGCATGAATGTCCTTACTTTTGGCTGGAAACACTGCTCTCAACCCTTTTAAGGGTTGGCAGAAAACTTAATTCCCTGATCTAAGCTTTAGAACCCAGAGAATTTCCCTTCAAGTCTTGTTTCTTCTCCAGAGAAGGAAGCTATCTGACCCCCACCCTCCTCAGGTATTTGTCTGCATAAGATGGGGAAGTAACTGACTCCTCTTGGACACTGACAGGGGAACATAAACCGCCACCCTCTATAAACTATTCTACTTGCATTTTTGCTCAGACTCTGGCTTGCCTGCCTGAGGCCAACCAAGGGGGCCTCATTTACCTCTTCTGTTTTCAACACTATAACATCTTTTCCCAAAAGCAAAGGATATGGAGTATCTGACAATACACTTACACTCAGCACCCCTGAGCCTTCCTGGGTCTGTACAGATACCTGTGCTGTCAGTAGAGCAAAGGCTTTGACACCAGGGACCTTAACCCACATTCACACCCTGGGAACATTTGATGGGATTTTGTGCCATGGGTCTTAACTACAGTTTTAGCACTCCCAGTGTCTCTTCATCCAGCAACTGTCTCCCCATTAACCATCACCTTCCATTCCCACTAGCAATCAGATGGATCTTCTACCCCCGAGAGGGTGCAGCACTACATGCATGCAGTGGCATAGGGTGTGAATTGTTCAGTATGAACGTTATATGCCATTGGCAAATTGGCTGTGTGACTCTTTTTCCAGAGGTGTAGTCACCCAGTTAACTCAGTGAGGTTGGGCTGCAGTGGGGTCCAGCACTGCACTGCAACTCAGTGGGCACCGTGGGCCTTCTCAAGCAAAATGACCTTGCTGGCCACATATGGCACGCTACTTCTCCCTGCTCGTACCAGGGCTTCGTGGAAGTGGTTTTTCCACCTGTCCCCAGGGTGTGGTTCTCATCTTAGGCCCAATCCCTGTCCTCTGATCCCATTACATTCCTACTGGGTTTTCTATCAAATCCAGGTGAACTATACATCTTGATCGGGCCATTTCTCAGCTATTGTTACATCTCTGGGATTTTTGTCTGTTAACCATGATTTCAAGTTGGGGTGACAGTTTATAGAGTTGTTTTGTACCCATTAACTTGCAGCCTCATTGACCTTGTTAGCCTTCCAAACCATTTCCATTTCCTTACATAAGACCTAATCTGAATGGACACTTCAGCATAATATCCTCTTTTTTCTGAATTCCTCAAAAACCTTCTCCCAGGTGCTCCAGGGAGTCAGTTTAAACCTTTGCAACAAAGCTTGTTTACATCAATCACAATCTTTATAGTCCTCCTTCCCGCAAGGGTAAAAATTTCCAAGGCTTTTGTCCCAGCCACTAGAGGAGTGAGGTACCATACCATGCCCTTTTCCCCGCCTTGTTCAATTCACACCTCATTTCCAAAGCACGTAGGAACACGTCCATGTCATTCCTCTCCCTGAAACAAGGGAGTAAAATACATCAGCCACGGGGACAGGTACCTGGACTGGCTCCACCTAACAGACTATAGCTCTGCTGGTGCAGCCTCTCCATCTCGAGCTGATACCTGCAATGGCCACTTACCTCTGCTTTTGGGCCACCTTATACCTAACATATAAACCTATGACAACAATTATCTCCCCACTGAATGCAGCTGTAATAAACTTCTTGCACTCACCTATAAGCTTGGGCTGGAGGTAATTGAGAACCTCACTGAGGTCAGTACAGTGGTGTTGAAGTATTTTGGTGACTAAATTCTAATGCAGTGATTAAAAATATAACACAGCATAGTCATTCTGTACTGCTGCAACTTATAACTTGAAACTATCATGTGTGACCTTCCATTTCCAGTGCAAACTTTTGCAAAAACAATCTGTTCTCATAAAAGAAAAAAATATGTAAACTTTCATCCATAAAAAGAGACACAGGGGAACAGGTTGTCTTGCACTCTTTTAGCTGTGAGTTCTCTTTCCTCCATTCCAAAGGAAGTTGGCAAGATCAGAAGATGTTTTTGTATTATCAAGATCTCCCCTCTGTAGCTTTTCTATTGTTTTTTTTTTAATGGATATTTCTATGGTGTTCATCACTATCGTGTGTGAGCACTTATAATCATTTTATTATCACCACAACTCCCCTATGAGGTAGGGAACTATTATAATGTCTCTTATACATTTGGGAAACGGAGGTATAGAGATATTAAGGGCCATATTCTTAAAAAAAAAAAAAAAAAAATCAGCATCTAACAGCTCCCATTTTTCCACCTGTATAAGTGGCTAGATTTTCAAAAGATCTTACCGCTTGTTTAGGGTCCTACACAAAATGGTTAGATTTTCAAAATTGTTCAGCATTCAGCAGCTTCTCTTAAACTCAAATTAGAATTAAAAGGTACCAAAGGAACACTGGGAGCTCCTGGGTGTTGAGCACTTTTGAACACCTGACCATTTCCCCTAGTTGCCTAAATGGGAGCTGAATTTTTCTGAAAATCTGGAGCTAACTGTGGGTGTTCAGCACTTTTGAGCCAGGATTAACCTCCAAATAACTTAGTTCCAGTGCAGTGCCATAATCACAAGTCAATCCCTCCTCTCAGTACATGCTGTACTAAAGTGCACATACATTTTGTATATACAATGTAGAAGAACCATGAACTGCCACTAATGTCTTATGATTATCCTTTTGATCTGCAAGTTTAGAGGAAGAGATGAGCTATGAAAGAGAAGTACACAAATACACAGTATTTACTGATGCGGTACAACTGCAGTAGGTCTGTACAACATATATAAACTCACTCACTGGAGAAAACTGGTTTAGGTTTTGGTACTGATATTCAAACCTATACTTCCTCTTCAGTGTCAGGTAGCTTTCTGTTCCTCTTGAGGGGAAAAATTAAAATCCTGTAGAAGAGAAGAAGAAATTAGTTATTGGCCTTCTTCAGTATAAATTTGTTTTCTGAGTGACTTGATGGCCATTTGCTAGGCAGTTTCCTGGTGATCGATTCATAGAACTTTCCCTGCTGTGCAGAAGAGGGAATCAGCTACCTGTATGGCACTGTCCCAATGCCCTGTGTGGGATGCCATGTGGGGAAGAAGTTGGGTGTATAGGGAACAGGATACTACATGCATCTGTCTGCCTTCTCAACCCTCAAAACTCATAAGAGTTTATTCCAAAATAATAGCGAATCAGATGCAGGCTTTTGTATATTACTATATTAATTTCTGAAGGAGTTGTAATTGTTTCTGTGAATTACAGGAATTTAGTGTATTGACAATAATCATCCTAACTACTGTATACCAAGTCTAATAATAGAATCTGGTCCATAATGCACTAAATAATAAAAGTAATTTAACATATATTTGTTTAATATCATGTATTATTTTCTCTTTGGTACCTCTTGATGGAGAGACAGACTAGTTCATTTCCTAAGCTACATAAGGAAGGTCAGTCAGTGTTTAGGTGGGAGAACTCCAGGAAAAAGTCAGGGTATATCAGAAAGTGGGATTGATGAGTAAGTAGATGGCAGGTCTTAACTCTGTCAGTACTTATCTAATGTCAAAGTACAGTGTTAGCAGGCAACATACTATTCAAAGTATCATAATTCAGATGAGATGTAAAACCAAGTTCTTGACCATTTTCAAAGAGCCTCTGATACTTTTAAATTCCATTTTGGTTACCTTTAGTCTTACCTTCCAATGTACAGGTGCAATTTAAGATGGTATGCTTCTTCACTTCCTGTCCTAAACAATTGTAAAATATTGCTGTGTATTGTGAAAGAGCAGCAGTTTAATCCCAAAGTATTTGGGGTGGGGGAGGGGTTTGAGCTGGCTTGTTTGTTTTTGTGGGGCATGAAATGATTCCTGTATATATTCCATAGTGGTTAGTAGAGTGCTTTGGGATATGTTTTTCTCACATACTTCGCTGCAAATTGAGGTTGATGCACTTTAATACTTCAGCGGCCACTGCTGGATAATGTGACATCTCAGTTAGTTGTGTGTGTGTGTGTGTGTGTGTGTGTGTGTGTGTGTGTGTGTGTGTGTGGGTAGGGAAAGAGTGGATATCCTACTATTGAATTAACTTAACTTGGTTACGTTTGTGGGCATGGATTTTGTTTTATTTTGGTTTTCAGTTTTACAGCCCATATAAGAATGGATCACCGATCGTTTCTGGCTTCCTATGTACAGCACCAATTGTGCTCTCTTATTTATGATTTTTACAGACAGGACAGATACTATCCATATCTCTGCCTCTGCCCTAGGCTGTCAAAAATCTTTGCTTTGAAACTAGGGTGACCAGATGTCCCGATTTTATAGGGACAGTCCCGATATTTGTGGCTTTGTCTTATATAGGTGCCTGTTACCCCCCACCCCCATCCCGATTTTTCACAGTTGCTGTCTGGTCACCCTATTTGAAACACAAAATGACCCCTTTTGTATCAGGTTATTATTTATTTAAGAAGGCCCATTGTATTGATTTTATTTATTATTTTAGACTCAATTTTAATTATTATTTTAATTTTTTATGTTTATATTAATGTTTTGTATTTAGAAAATGTTTTCTTGGCATGGCTCAAGTTACAAGTTTGCATAATTTAATAGATGCATGTACCGGGCAAAAATCATAAGCTAAGACAAAAGCTGCAGATTCAGTACTCGTTGTGGAAACTCAGTAATATTTTTTGAGGTAGGGGCCATGTCATCCTGTATGATTATATAGCATGTCCCACAATAGAGCGTGGATCCTGGTCGGAGTCGTCGGGTGCTACAGAAATAGGAATAATTAATTATGATAAAGAACATTTCTCATAAAGTGCAGTCCATCTGCCCATCCCACTGATTTCCAGAGAGGCAACTGAGGTAAGAGATGGACCTTATCCTCCCCCCGGATGATGATGTAGTTGTAGTTTGAATCTTAGGTTCATCCATGACATCTTCTTTTTGTCTGGCAGGCAGACAAAAGTATTTATGATGGCTAATTGCTGCTTGATGCACTCACTAAGTAGCAGAGTTCCATTGCTAGTCTCTTTCCCAGTCCCATGCTGTCCGATTGCATGCCACCAGATTGCCCCATTACTTCCAACTCTTGCATTAAAGTCCCCCATGATAATCCGTTTATCTGACACCAGTGTAGACGTGATGAGTTTGTCTAAGTCACCGTATCACTTTTCTTTCTCATAGTCAACATTTGTCATGGTAGGAGCATAAATGCTGGTGATAAACATACTGTTTATGTTTCAATGGCAACTGTAGAACCCTAAGATGAACACTTATGCCTCTCTCTCTGCGCATTCACTTGACTAGCTGTAAACATTAATATAACAATTTTCTAGTTGTTAAATAGTTCTAAGATTATAGATATTTTATAAAAGACAGTGATTTTAGCAACTTCATGATTCCACACATTGAACACACTTACAAACGGTAACATTTTCCAGATTCTGGATATTTAAATATTTTATTATCGTTTCTTTCCAGCTGTGCAGCATCTTCAAATGATAAGTTTTATTCAGAATATTTTCTTTTTACATTGGCTGACTCTGTGTAAACATAACCTTTAATATGTTTATACAATTAAACACCAGTCCACTTTACTTTCATGCCTGTGGCTTGCTTCTCTGCCCCTTATATGCAAATTATTTTCTGGGAGGATGATGTCAACCCTGAGAATTGTCTAATTTTGACCATTTTTTGAGTCCAAGGATATACTTTCCAAATCAGAAGCCGGCCTTTCAAGGAAAAGTAGACTGTGTCCCTTGAAGTGTGGAACAGTAAGTTAAGTGTTGATCTCAGTATAATGTGTGCTGCATGCTTCACTTAGGAACAGTGCCAGGGTGGGAGCAAATTATTATTATAGGCCCAATTCAGCAAAGCATTTGAGCACATGCTTAAGTCTGACTACTGAATAGAGATGGTTTGCAAATTGTGATCCTAATTTAATGTTTTGAAGGTTTTAGTTCAGAGATCTGTCTTCTTGGGGAGGAATAGGTCTGGGGGTGGGATGGGGTGTGAGAATAAGCATAAGCTTATGCTTGACTACCACTCCATTACAGCTTGCATGGTGACTAAAAATTAATAACTTTCAGCCATGTAATGCGGGGAAAAACATGCAACATATACTTATACTGATTTTAACTAGTTTATATATTTAATCATTTTCATTTTAGACTGATTTTCAGGATTTAATCTGTAGAAATCTGGCACAAAATACCATAAAGTCCCCCCCCCCAATATCAGCATAAGCAACCATAAAGTAGTTAAAATTCTCAGGACTGTTCTTGAAAAAATTTCACATAAAATGAGTTGGGGTGAAAGCATTATTCATAATACTTAAATATCTGTTGTCTCAGCATTGTTCACTGAGAAGATACAGAATTCCAAATCATGCAAGGTACTCTGTCTGCATGGGCAGACCTTTGAGTTCACATTGATCCCTTTAGAAGTCAATGAGTTCTCTACATCTGCACAGGAGACCTCCCACATGGAGCAACTTGCAGGATCAAACCTGAGCTCTTAAAGCTAACTCTTAACCATATTTAACCAGATACAGTTATTTCAATAGCTAGCCTTTTGTTAACTTGGTTCTTTTATTGATAACACATCTATAAATTGAGGACTTTTCATCTCTCCAAATGTTTTCATTAACATTAGGCATTTTTTCTTTTTCTTTTTAATTTTGTAGTAATGTTTTTAGCAGATGACACTTCCTTTTGTGTGTGTGTGGGTTTTTTTTAAAAAAAACTAGGTGATGAGAATGTTTTTCTTCATATCACAATGAAAGAAAGAGAAAACTGTACTGAAGTTTGCTATCTTAATCCATCAGTCTATATATTCTTGACCATAGAAAAGCTAAATTAGCCACTAGATGGAGCCTATGGAATGTAATTTTCAACTAGCACGTTAAAGAATCATACAATACAGTTCTGGTAAGTATCTGTTTCTGTTACCAAAGATAATATCTCTGCAAATGTAGGCACATCTTCATACTTCAGTTGTTAAACATAAGGCTTGTCTTGGAACATACCTCCATGTGCACTCTACCACAGTGTTACATTCCTCCTATTGGCTCACTTCCATATATGGAAATTACATTCACAGGCCTGGGTTTGATTAACTGTACAATAGTACTTGTTTGTTACATGGAAGTTCAGCTAAAGAGAAAATAATTAAGCCTTCAGTATTACAGAAACATATAGTCAGTGGCAAGAAAAAGTTAGTTTTGTTTAAGGACTATGGACCAGATTTTCAAAGGTATTTAGGCGCTTAAAGATGCAGGTAGGTGCCTAATGGGATTTTCAAAAGTGCCTAGGTACCTAACTTCCTATTGATTTCAAAAGGAGTTAGTTGCCCAGACACTTTTGAAAAGCCCACTAGGCACTTATCTGGATCTTAGGTGCCTAAATACCTTTGAAAATCTAGCCCGATGGACTTAAACTCAAAAATTGGATTGAAATACATATTTTATGGTGTTACCTAATTCATAATATACAAATATTTAATGAAAAACATACTTAATTTACTATGCTATCTGCTTCTACAACTAGAATACAATAAAGAAAATGAATGTTTTGTGTTATCATTAGGGCTGTCAAGTGATTAAAAAAATTAATCGCGATTAATCATGCGATTAAAAAAATTAATTGTGATTAATTGCGCTGTTAAACAACAATAGAATACCATTTATTTAAATAGTTTTGGATTATATTTTCAAATATATTAATTTCAATTACAAAATAGAATACAAAGTGTACAGTGCTCACTTGATATTTATTTTTGATTACAAATATTTGCACTGTAAAAAACAAAAAATTGTATTTTTCAGTTCACCGCATACAAGTACTGTATTGCAGTCTCTTTATCATGAAAGTTGAACTTACAAATGTAGAATTATGTAAAAAAAAAAAAAAAAACTGCACTCAAAAACAAAACAGTGTAAAACTTTAGAGCCTACAAGTTCACTCAGTCCTCTTTCTTGGTCAGCCAATCACTCAGACGAACAAGGTCGGTTACAATTTGCAGAAGATAATGCTGGCTGCTTCTTGTTTACATGTATCAGAGGGGTAGCTGTGTAAGTCGGCATCTGTAAAAAGCGATAAAGAGTCCTGTGGCACCTTATAGACTAACAGACGTATTGGAGCATAAGCTTTTGTGGGTGAATACCCACTTTGTCGGATGCAAGCCTATGCTTGCATGAAAGCTTATGCTCCAATACATCTGTTAGTCTATAAGGTGCCACAGGACTCTTTGTTGCTTCTTGTTTACAGTGTCATCTGAAAGTGAGAACAGGCGTTTGCATGGCACTGTTGTAGCTGGTGTTGCAAGATATTTACGTGCCAGATGTGCTAAAGCTTCATATGTCCCTTCATGCTTCAACCACCATTTCAGAGGATATGCTTCCATGCTGATGATGGATTCTTCTTGATAACAATCCAAAGCAGTGTTGCTCTTTTAGACTTCTAAAAGCATCCTCCACACCTCTCAGATTTTGGACAGCACTTCAGATTCTTAAACCTTAGGTCAAGTTATTTTTAGAAATCTCACATTGGTACCTTCTTTGCATTTTGTCAAATCTGCTGTGAGAGTGTTCTTAAAATGAACATGTGCTGGGTCATCATCTGAGACTGCTATAACATGAAATATATCCAGAATCCAGGTAAAACAGAGCAAGAGACATACAGTTCTTCCCCAAGGTGTACAGTCACAAATTTAATTGATGCATTACATTTTTAACAAGAATCAACAGCATGAAGTATGTCCTTCGGAATGGTGGCCGAAGCATGAAGGGCCATACGAATGTTTATCATATCTGGCATGTAAATACCTTGCAATGCCGGCTACAAAAGTGCCATGTGAATGCCTGTTTTCACTTTTAGGTGACATTGTAAATAAGAAGCAGGTAGCGGTATCTCCCATCAATGTAAACAATTTTGTTTGTCTTAGTGATTGGCAGAATAAGAAGTAGGACTGAGTGGACTTGTAGACTCTAAAGTTTTACACTGTTTTGTTTTTGAGTGCAGTTATGTAACCAAAAAAAAAAAAATCTACATTTGTTAAGTTACACTTTCACGATAAAGAGATTGCACTTCAGTACTTACATAAGGTGAATTGAAAAATACTATTTGTTTTGTTTATCATTTTTAGAGTGTATATATTTGTAATAAAAAATAATATAAAGTGAGCACTATGCACTTTGTATTCGGTGTTGTAATTTAAATAAATATTGAAAATGTAGAAAAACATCCAAAATATTTAATAAATATCAATTGGTATTCTATTGTTAAAAGTCTGACTAATCACAATTAATTATTTTTAATTGTGATTAATTTTTTTGACTTAATCGCAAATGTTAACTGCCATTAATTGACAGCCCTAGTTATCATGCCTTTTCACTTGGGGAAAAAAAAAGCTATGCAAACTAATTTGGCTTTTGTACAAAGTTATTTTAGCACGTGCAGTTTTTATGACATTCATAAAACTAGATTTTGGTAAATGTGTGTGCATACTTGAATACTTTACATTGTACCTAGGTATTTCAAATTTCATGATTGTGAGAGTGGAGCTTTGTTAACCCAAATCTCACTTTTGCTAGTGGGAAAAGTTAGAGCTGATCTTGTGTAGCTCTGAATTTGCATGGAGCTCAGTGAATGAGGAACAGGGAGCCACATCTCACTTTGCAACCCCTCTTCTATGCACGTCAACCTCTGGGCAGCATGGAGAATCTGCTGCAAAGTATCCAGTATTGGTATCCAAGCTTTGAAGCAGATCAATACTGAAGTTTTACAAATACTAAAGGGCTCAGATATGGTAAAATCAAACTGAATACCTATTATTCATGAAATATTCACATCCTTTGTGTGGCTGACCAGCTCCTGCCGTAAATGGACTTGACAGAGTAAGCTAAGAACAGAAATATAAACATAATTTTGAATTTCATTGCTTTTGTGGGTTTAGTCAAACTCTTAGTATTATATTGTGTATGATTATATTAGGCAAATTATTATCAGGTCACGACAGCTATTCTTCAAAATCTATTCTTCAAAATCCAAGAAGTATTATTGATCATAAATTCTGATCTGTGAAAATCTGCACTTTAAGTGTGATTTCTTGGGGCAGAAGTTTAAACAACAAATATGGGCAACAGTCAAAACCTCACAAAAGGCTGTATATGGCTCTTCTGGAAAGAGGCGGGTAGATGTGGGCTATCAGGACTAGAGGTAGTATCTGAGATTTCTACCGCTTATATGTGCAGTCTCAACTATTATCAGTGTAGTTAACCATGTTCAAGGGTTTTTCAGGGTTCTCACCACCATTAGGGCAGATTTAACACAGGTGGAATCTTTGTTCTGTTTAAATGTACTAAGATTTCCAGTATGAGGCAGAGCAGGCAACTTGTCCTTTCCACAGAGACAAAACTCTTTCATAATCAATTATACAAAAAGTTGGGTAGCTTTTGTCATATATCTAAAACAACAATACATGGTTTTAAATCCCGTAGCACCAGAAAGCGTCTTGGTTTATTCTTAATCACAGTAGCAGTTCCTCTAAAAGTAGACATTGAGGGAGGCATTCATTTCTGCCACTAAAGGTAATGTATAGTTACAGAGAGGAAAATTCCTTTTTTATTTTTGGAAGGCTTGCTTTAGTGTGGTGTTTTTCTTGATGAGTTAAGGCAGAGTTTATAGTTTGATTTGCTCTTCAATTTTTTCTTGATAAACTCTAATCTTTCTGTAGCTTTCGTTCCTAAAATCTTCTTTAGAAGGATAAATAAAAATATTAACCTATGGCACATTGTTAGAATTTTAGTTGTCTGTGTTTGTGCCTAATCATAGTTTGACCTAGAAAATTATCATAAGGATTAGGACATGTATTTTGTGACAATGTTTACTAACAAACAAGCAAAAAACTAGTATTAAACCCTACATAAAAATACATCATTAATTGACTCAGAGGGTAAATGAAGTTTAAAAATTTTTAAAAATGCTATTTAGTAGAAGTTAGCCTGATGAAACCAGGTCAACACATATTGCTACTGGGATCTCTAAATTGAATCTGAAATGTTTAGGGTTGAGGAATGGCAACAAAATATATTAATTAACAATAATGTAATGTATTTATGGTAACCCAGATTATGTTGTCAGTATTATCAGCTCTTAATAATGAGCATGCATGATCCTTTTAGTATCTAAAAATCCCTCTTTAAAAATTTCTTCAGAGCTCCATCGAATTTAAATGTTCAAATAATTTTCTGCCTGATCAAAATATTTGCAATCTATTTTTACATTTATTTTTATAATCCCATTGAATTCAGTGGGATTACAAGGGTTTAAAATCAGATCAGAATTTAGTCCAATGCAGTTTATAAGAACATAAGAACGGCCATAATAGGTCAGACCAAAGGTCCGTCTAGCCCAGTATCCTGTCTTCCAACAGTGGCCAATGCCAGGTGCCCCAGAGGGAATGAACAGAAGAGGTAATCAGCAAGTGATTCATCCCCTGTCACTCATTCCCAGTTTCTGGCAAACAGAGGCTAGAGTCACCATCCCTGTCCATCCTAACTAATAGCCATTGATGGACCTATCCTCCATGAACTTATCTAGTTCTTTTTTGAACCTTGTTATAGTCTTGGCCTTCACAACATCCTCTGGCAAAGAGTTCCACAGACTCTCTGTGCGTTGTATTAAAAAATGCTTCCTTTTGTTTGTTTTAAATCTGCTGCCTATTAATTTAATTTGGTGACTCCTAGTTCTTGTGTTTTAAGGAGTAAATAACACCCCAATCATAATTTTATAGACCTCAATCATATCCCCCCTTAGGTGTCTCTTTTCCAAGCTGAAAAGTCCCAGTCTTATTAATCTCTCCTATACAGAAGCTGTTCCATACCCCTTATAATTTTTGTTGCCCTTTTCTGATCCATGAGAGGACCTTCCCTCTTGTCCCATGACAGCTTATTTTTCTTAAGAGCCTTTGGTGAGGGATCTTGTCAAAGTCTTTCTGAAAATCTAAATACACTATATCCACTGGATCCGCCTTGTCCACATGCTTGTTGACCCCCGCAAAGAATTCTAGTAGATTGGTGAGGCAGGATTTCCCTTTACTAAAACCATGTTGACTCTTTCCCAACAAATTATGTTCATCTATGTGTCTGACAGTTTTGTTCTTTACTATAGTTTCAACCAGTTTGTCCGGTACTGAAGTTAGGGTCACCAGCCAGTAATTGCCGGGATCATCTCTAGAGCCCTTTTTAAAAATTGGCATCACATTAGCTATCCTCCAGTCATTTGGTACAGAAGCTAATTTAAATGATAGGTTACAGACTACAGTTAGTAGTTCTGCTATTTCACATTTGAGTTCCTTCAGAACTCTTGAGTGAATACCATCTGGTCCTGGTGACTTATTGCTGTTTAATTTATCAATTTGTTCCAAAACCTCCTCTAATGATACTTCAATTTGGGAGAGTTCCTCAGATCTGTTACCTAAAAAGAATGACACAGGTTTGGGAATATCCCTCACATCTTCAACTGTGAAGACCGATGCAAAGAATTCATTTAGTTTCTACGCAATGGCCTTATCGTCCTTGAATGCTCTTTTAACATGTCGATCATCCAGTGGCCCCATTGGTTGTTTAGCAGGGTTCCTGCTTCTGATGTACTTAAAAAAAATTATTACTTTTTGAGTCTTTGGCTAGCTGTTCTTCACATTCTTTTTTGGCCTTCCTAATTATATTTTGACACTTCATTTGCCAGAGTTTATGTTCCTTTCTATTTTCCTCACTAGGATTTAACTTCCACTTTTTAAAAGATGCCTTTTTGCCTCCCACTGCATATTTTCCTTTGTTGTTTAGCCATGGTGGGACTTTGTCTTACTATATTTTTAATTTGGGGTAGACATTTAAATTGAGCCTGTATTATGGTATGTTTAAAAAGTTTCCTTGCAGCTTGCACGGATTTCACTTTTGGCACTGTACCTTTTAATTTCTGTTTAACTAACTTCCTCATTTTTGTGTAGTCCCCCTTTCTGAAATAAAATGCTACAGTGTTGGGCTGTTGTGGTGTTTTTCCCACCACAGGGAAGTTAAATTTAATTATATTATGGTCACTATTACCAAGCATTCCAGCTATATTCACCTCTTGTACCCGAACCTGTACTCCACTTAAGACCAAATCAAGAATTGCCTCTCCTCTTGTGGGTTCCAGGACTAGCTTCTCCAAGAAGTTGTCATTTAAGATGTGAAGAAACTTTATCTCTGCATCCCGTCTTGAGGTCAATCTGGGGATAGTTGAAATCCCCCATTATTACTGAGCTTTTTTTATTTTTACAGCCTCTCTAATCTCCCTGAGCATTTCACAGTCACTATCACCATCTTGGTCAGCACTACACGTAAGTCTATCTAGATGTCTCGAGAGATACGCAACCTTTGCACCTGGCAGGCAAGTCACCAGTCAGTTCTCCCGGTTGTACCAAACCCAGCTATCTATGTTTCTAATGATCAAATCACCCATTATTAATACCTGTCTCTTTCTAATAACTGGAGTTCCCTCCCCCGGCAAGGTAGCCTCTGTGCAAAAGGATACCACAACGTCATCTGGAAGGAGGGTCCCAACTATGGGATTGTTTCCTTCCACTGCAGTTGGATGTTCTCCTTCCCTGAGACTTTCATCCTCTTCAACAGCATAGAGGCTCTCAGACCGGGGGTTAGACTATTCTACTGTTCTCATCTATGCACCTCTCTGTCTCCCTGAGCTCCTCCAGTTCAGCCCCTCTAGTCTCCAAAGCTCATACACGGTCTCTGAGGGCCAGAAGCTTTTTGCACTGAATGCACATATACGTCACCTGCCCATGGGTGGGTAATCATACATGCTGCATTGGGTGTAATAAACTGAATAGCCCCCACTCTGTTGCTGGACTTCTGCCTGCATTCTCTTTTTACTCCTGCAGCTTGTTCCTTTGTTGATGTTTTGTTTTTATCAGGAGGTGTTTTTGGCTTTAAGTTTAAAGAATGTTAGGTGTACCTAGCCCCCTCTCACAACTCCCTCGCGAAACTTCCCTCTTAGCCGCTCCTGTTCACTAGCTTCTCTGGTCGCTTAGAAACGGGCTTTTTAAAGCCTTGGTCTTCCTGACTAGCCCCACCCCCTAGTTAAGGCTTGATGGGTGCAAAAGGGCTTAGGGATCAAAGCCTCAGTAAGAAGGTCTTAGCCTTGACTAGCAGGCTGCAAGGCTCAGCACGCAGTCCCCCAAACAAACAGGCCACACGATATATTTCAGTTGAGCAGCAAGGATACCACAAACACACACAACAAACTTATCCCAAGGGTCACGTAATCACGCCTCCTTCACCTGGAGAACTCCCTCCCAACACACAAAAGAAATGCAATGACTTTGCAGCAAAAGAATAATGTAGTTCATGGAACATTATTGAAGAGATAATCAGTGATTTGAACAGTTTCCATTGGGATTCATTGGTGGGTATTTTGGGGGTTATTGTGTACTGTTTCATCAGAAATACTCTCCAGAATTTCTGGACACCTGAGTTTATTTAAAGGGTCTTTGTTCATATATTTGGTGAATTATATGGGATTGAGTATTGACTAGACAGTGGAAATACGTTGTGTAATCTTTAAATTATAGTATGATTTAAGATCAGTTCTGTACAGTGTTAAATTGTATTTACCCTAAAATATATTATTCTGTCAAACAGAAAACTGTTAATGGAATGTCAACTGTACAATCTTCACATTCCTGAACTCTGATCACTAGAGCACATATCGTATGATAGTGTTAGTTATATGTTCACAAGGTATTTTAGAAATAAAATAGCATAATATCAGACAATTTTTTCTAGATAAAGAATGGTGAAAAGAAAAGAAAAAAAAAACATGAAAAGGAGGAGTTTCATTGTCCAGTAATTCAAAGGTCTGATAGTTCACAAAATTTGCTTATAGTATGTATATATTTGATAATCTGGAACTATTTGGATAGTTACAACTGGAGGGCCCTGTCCCATGCAGTTTAAGAAGTCCACAGGAGCTCCTTTCCTGTAAACTTTAGGAGTACAGCAACTGTGGAGAAGGTACATTTGCTTCTAACTTGCATCCAAGCAGAACTTCCTCCTGTACACCTCACAAAATCTATAAGATATTTGATGTCTTTCTTACAGTTCCAGTTTATCAGTCATGCATGTTCATATGTAAGTATCTCAGTTTTCATTAAGAAAGTAAATTTAGCCCTTCTGGTTGCAGAGAAAAGCTTGAAAATGTAAACCAAGTGTAACCTAAAAACCCTAACTCCAGAAGGCAAATATAATCAATTTAAAAGTATTAATATTTAAAAATCATTATTTTTAAGTAAATATTATGATTTTTGAGGTGTCTAACTTATTATTTTTGAATGATTGAGGTTAGTACTACTTTCTCCCTCATGGGTACTTCCATGAAGTATTATAACTGGGTTCTTCCTCATTTTCCAAACAAAGAGGCTTTTTTAAAAAAAGTGTCGTCCTTCCAGCTTCTCAATGGCATGCCAGTAGGGGAGGTTGCTAGCATCTCCAACTGCCCAGTCTCTTAGCTGTCTCAGAGAGGCAGCTGGTTATCTAGAGCTCTTCTCCCTCTTTTTCCAGGAAGGAGCTTTACCCATTGTGTCGTTTACAAAAGGATTTGGTATGCCGTATTGCCAACCTCACGATATCAAAAATCACGAGACTGACCCAGAAATCATGAGATAAATATAAATTATATTGTGTTTCAGGGTTTGTCTTTTGATTTTTGAACTCCCCCTTCCCATCCCCTGCATGTGTGGGTGTATGGCAATTAGTGTTACCCACTCCCCCAAATGTATTGGGTAAGGTGATTTTGGCCGCTGCTGCAGGAGCTCCCTCCCCTACATCTACCCAGCAGTTAATTCTGCCCCCAACCTCCAAACCAATCCTGTCCCCCTTCATCAGTTCTGCCCCCTTACCCCAGCCTCACCTCTGCTCCTCCTGGGGCTCGTTACCCCCCCTCTTCCTCCTTCCCAGGCTGGGTGCTGCAGAAAGGGGGAGAGCAAAGGAGCTGTTCTGTTGTTCACAGATCTTGGAGTCATCGTGGATCGTTCTCTGAAGATGTCCACGCAGTGTGCAGAGGCGGTCAAAAAAGCAAACAGGATGTTAGGAATCATTAAAAAGGGGATAGAGAATAAGACGGAGAATATATTATTGCCCTTATATAAATCAATGGTATGCCCACATCTTGAATACTGCATACAGATGTGGTCCCCTCATCTCAAAAAAGATATACTGGCACTAGAAAAGGTTCAGAAAAGGGCAACTAAAATGATTAGGGGGTTGGAGAGGGTTCCATATGAGGAGAGATTAAAGAGGCTAGGACTTTTCAGCTTGGAAAAGAGGAGCCTAAGGGGGGATATGATAGAGGTATATAAAATTATGAGTGATGTAGAGAAAGTAGATAAGGAAAAGTTATTTACTTATTCCCATAATACAAGAACTAGGGATCACCAAATGAAATTAATAGGCAGCAGGTTTAAAATAAATAAAAGGAAGTTCTTCACACAGCGCAGTCAACTTGTGGAACTCCTTACCTGAGGAGGTTGTGAAGGCTAGGACTATAACAGCGTTTAAAAGAGAATTGGATAAATTCATGGAGGTTAAGTCCATTAATGGCTATTAGCCACGATGGGAAAGGAATGGTGTCCCTAGCCTCTGTTTGTCAGAGGGTGGAGATGGATGGCAGGAGAGAGATCACTTGATCATTACCTGTTAGGTTCACTCCCTCTGGGGCACCTGACATTGGCCACTGTCAGTAGATAGGATACTGGGCTAGATGGACCTTTGGTCTGACCCAGTACAGCCGTTCTTAAGTTCTTATGTTCTTATTGAGGAGAGGAGGGAGTGGAACTTCCCTGGGCAGTGGGGCTCCTTCTACTCCTTCCTCCCCTTTTGTGAGAATGGCTTCAGGTTGCTGAGGGGAAGGTGGGGAAAGAGAACGCTTCCTACAGCAGCAGCAGCTCTGATTGGCTGCTCTGCCTCAGGAGGCGGGCAACTGGGAAAGAACAGCTAGTCAGAGAGGATTTCCCCTTAGTCAGAGCTCAAATTTAATTGAGGGCTGGAGCTTCTCTTGTCATCAGCAGATGGGCTCCAATCCTAGTCAAGGTCCCCTCACTCAAGACAAAAAGCCTGATAATTGGCAACATTGATTCCCTACTGGCTCTGATACCAAATCACAGTCTTAAAAACAACAACAAAAAACTACACAACTTTTGATGGATGGGATTTCCAAATATTTGCAATCTGTTAATAACTGGATCCATGAACCTTTTGCAGTGCATGTCAACAGCTACCCCTGTTTGCTCCTGGCCTGCTGAATGACCATGGGAAGTTATTTCTCTTCTCTGTGCCTTAGTTTCCCCATCTATAAAATGGGAATAATGATACTGGCCTCCACTATAAAGCACTTTGAAATCTACTGAGGAAAAGTACTATAAAGCTAATATTATTATTACATATATTTATATGTGAATAGATGGTGCTCTGTATATTAACTATCTGCATATACACAGATAGATATATCGTTTACTTAGAACTCTGTACTGCCCATACCATCTTTACCACCTATGGCAAAAAACCATGCAAACAGCTGGAATCTGCAGATAAAGATAAGCTTAAATTTATCTCCTTCCAATTCTCTGTGTTCATCAGGGCAGCCTGGCATACCTGATGCTCTCATCAGAACAGGACTGTTGAGAGTGGCATAGTAGGTCATGGTGTCAGCCTTCCTGCTTTTATGGACAAGTTAAAGTACAGGGACGCTGCAGTAAAATACCAGTATTAAGAAGGAGCGTGAACCATTTTATTGCTCAATTGTAAATCAATTTCACCAGGCCTTTTTGCAAGTGTGAATTTCCTTTCCCAGATCCTCTTGTCTTCCTTGATATCATCCCCTGCCTCTGTAAATAAACCCATAATATAAGACATTCCCCTGGCCATTCAAGGGATATGTGCAGTTGTGGGGATGTAGGGCAGCTGTGGTTATGGCCTGGGATAGCAGGATATGCCATAGCTGTAGAACAATCAGAGTCTTTACAGCTGTGAGGCTGTGTAATCTAGTGTGTGTGTGGGGCGGGGGTTTAAACTACCATTTCTCAGATGGTCGGTTCAAATATTTTGTAAATATGTCTGTGTGTCATCGGTAATCCCTCGAGGTCAAGGATGATCTTTCACAGGTTATATTTTTTCATGGGTCCATAGGTGGCTGAGTCCAATCCTTGAGCCACAGGCTCGTTGGCAGACATTGCAGGTGGTGTTGGAAGACAGGGTTGGGCCACGATTGCTGCATGACAGTTGTTTTTGGCCTCCCCATTTCCATTCTCCTTTGGTGAGTTGGGCATACAGCAGTTGTTTTGGTAAGCGTACATTAGGCATGATCAAAAATCAAAACCAAACAGAAATAACTCAAACCCAAGGCCTTCAAAAAGCCTAACATTTCTACTGTCTTTCCTTTGCAACTTTAGAAGAGATCCAAAGTTTTTCTAACTTTTCACATCAGCAGGGGAAGGTCTTTGAAGGGAAAATTCTGTGTCCAATGGCTTATTTCCAAGCTAATTCTTAAAAAAAAAAAAAAAAAGTGTAAGGGAATGCACCTCCGACAAGCAAATGAATTCTTGAAATAACCCAAGAGGATCTTCTCAGATTTTAATACCCTGTTCATCGTCTTTAATGTCATCTCCCCTTCCTCTGGGCCAGAAAATGACAGGAAATGAAGGACAAGATTGGGAACCTCATTTCATTTTTCTGAAGAGGTTTGTAGAATAGAGAATAGACAAGTTTCACCTGTTACTGGATCTCTCCAGGCTAACTTTTACACTGCACAAGGCCCATTTCTGCCTGGACCTGACCTGATCATGAGATTTCTCTTTATCCTCTTTGAATCGAGAACTGTCACACAGGAAGAGCATCCTCTCAGCTGGACAAGTCCCATGGGTGATTATTCCCCCTGCCAGTTCCAATGTTACCAGTTCTTATTATAATGAATCTTGTGATATTTGGTGTTTTTCTTAAAACCTGGACTCAAGTGATCTCAGCTTTCATTTAAAAATGTAAGTTTCTAGACCTCATGCTTGAGGAGAAAAGCCTGAAAACATGGACCTAACTTACTCAAAAGATTAAAAAACTAGAAGATCAACTAAAAGAACCCAATATGTATTATTTAAAAAACACCCGAGTGCCTTTAAAAGTAATCTCATGATTTTTTGAGACTTTATTCTTGCTTTTTTTCCCCGAATGCTTGGAGTTTGCAATACTGCAAAGAAAATATATGGCAATATGCCAAAGAGGCACACTGATAAACAGGATGGGCATTCTTTTCTTCCTTTAAACCTTTAGCATTAGCATACACATTTTATAATTTCCTGTCGATATTTGAATAATGCTACAATATAACACTAAATCACAGCACAAAAACAATATTTAGAGCACATTAACCAACAGTCCAAATTGTATATGTTTAACGAGGAATAGTGTTTTCAGTATCTATAGGGACTAAAAGATGCTGTTTTAGAAGCATCTCTGTAAGTTCCTGCACATTCAGCAAATGACAACCAATGTAAAAAATACATTGTACATCATGTTAGCCAGGACTCCCTCTTTATATAAATAGATGTTTACAACAATGATGTAAACATTCTTATTTTTTAATACATGGTATATAGAAACATTCTGAATCCTCAAGTAATAAATATATGTATCAGAAGTTGGTATTCAACCTAATCTTGAAAACTTGTTCACCTTGTTTTGAATAAATATTAAAAAATGTACACAATGATTTGGGGTTTAAATAAATTTTAAAAAATACAAGTCATGATATAGTTTGTTTAAATGATGTTCTGGTGAACATGACTGTCTTTTGAAAAAATAACACTCTCAGATTGTTTATATGTCAACAGAAGATATCATTTTGGTAATTACAAACTTGTGTACTGATTGAAAGGCATTTTTGGAATTTTTTAAACTGATGCTTACATACAAAAAGGGTGTGTGTACAGACCCTGTCCCACAGAGCTTACGATCTGTGTAGAGACATGACAAGATAATTAATGGAGATATCCCATCTCCTAGAACTGGAAGGGACCTTGAAAGGTCATCGAGTCCAGCCCCCTGCCTTCACTAGCAAGACCAAGTATTGATTTTGCCCCAGATTCCCAAGTGGCCCCCTCAAGGATTGAACTCACAACCCTGGGTTTAGCAGGCCAATGCTCAAACCACTGAGCTATCCCTCCCCCCCAATGGAAGGTTATATAGGAAGAAGATGTAAGTGACACGCTGTCTGGTACGGGACACAGCCAAGAGGACCAATCTTAGGTCAGACTGCCAGAATACAGGGCATATACCCAGACTGGTGGTATACGCTATCATAAAAGTTCACCAAACCAGTAACAAATGTGTGCTTCCAGAATATTATACTAGTTATTATGAAGCTACAGACAGCCCTCTTCAGGCCCTCTAGCCTCATGCACCAGCGAGACAAACCAGACTTCTGTGATAAATGATTATTAAAACCAGAAATCGCATATATTAGGTTCTTTCAGTTCCAAAAAAACAGACACTCACCCCAGGTCAATGTACTTCAGGATCAGCAAATACCATGCTGCAGCCAAACTGACTAAAAATTAGTTGATAAAAGAAAAGAAGAGTTATTAAATGTTTAACATGAATCATATATATTACAGTTCATTTCAGAATCCGTAGATCAGGATAATAGCAGTGATATTAAATCTGCTCCGAAGACGGTAATTATACAATTTTCTTTGGTAACCTATTCCACTACTTAACTATCCTGATAGCTGGGGAAGTAGGGAATAGGATGGGGAGTGAGGGATAGCTGCTGAGATTTGGAGGAGGGGAAAAGCAGGCTCCAGGCTGGGAAGGGAGGTCCTGGTAGTTACTACTGTGGTTTCTATGGTCTTTTCTTGGTGGCTTGTACCCAGTTCCCTGTGCTTCTCACCATACCCCATTCCTTGGGGGCTGGTGCCCCCACTCCCTCCCACCCATTACCAGGTGCCGATGCCCTGTCCCGTCCCCGACCCTGGTGACTGGTGCATGAGCTCCTGTCTCTCCTGCAGGCTGGGTGTCTCTGCCAGGACCTGCAGTGGCTTGAAGGTGGGACTGGGCTGGGCCAGTCCTACCTGTTCCCTGGTGACAAGACCAATCTCACGGTGGCTTCTCCAGACCCTTCTCCAGATCCCATTTATTTCCAACTTCTCCCATGTGTAAAACATGGCTGTGTCTCACTCTGTCTTCTGTAAGATATCGAGGGTCTAAACACAGATTCCCCTCCGCAACCTTTCCATTGCAGCAATGTTAGCCTCCCTGGTTCTGCTGCCCACGTGTATAGTTAAGTTTGTTCTAATAGCCAACCTAAATCTTCCTTGCTGCAAATTAAGCCTATGCCTTCTTGTCCTACCTTCTGTGGACGTGGAGAACACCGTCCTCTTTAGAACAACCCTTAACACTCATGAAGTCTGTTATCAGGTCCCCCCTCAGTCTTCTTTTCTCAAGACTGAGAAATGCCCTATTTTTCCTTTCCCCATTGGTCAGGTTTTCTGAATCATTTTTGTAGCTCTCCTCTGGATGCTCTCTAATTTGTCTGCATCTTCCTTAAAGTGCAGTGCCCAGAACTGGACACAGTATTCCAGTTGAGGCCTCACCAGTGCTGAGTAGAGTGGGACAATCACATCTTATGTCTTACATGCAACATTTCTTTATACACTCTAGAATGATATTTGTCTTTTTCACGACTGTGTTATACTGTTAACTCATATTCAATTTGTGATCTACTATATCCTCCAGTAGTAGTCAGCCGTATTAAGACCATAAGAATGGCCATACTGGGTCAGACCAAAGGTCCATCAAGCCCAGCATCCTGTCCTCTGACAGTGGCCAATGGCAGGTGCCCCAAAGGGAATGAACAGACAGGTTATCATCAAGTGATCCATGCCCTGGCACCCAATCCCAGCTTCTGGCAAACAGGCTAGGGACACCATTCCTGCCCATTCTGGGTAATAGTCTTTGATGGACCTATCTTCCATGAATCTATCTAGCTCCCTTTTGAATCCCATTATAGTATTGGCCTTCACAAGACCCTCTGGCAAGGAGTTCCAGAGGTTGACAGGGTGTTGCATGAAAAAATACTTTCTTGTGTTTGTTTGAAACCTGCTACCTATTAATTTCATTTGGTGGCCCCTTGTTCTTGTATTATGAGAAGGAGTAAATAGCACTTCCTTATTTACTTTCTCTATACCACTCATGATTTTATAGACCTCTATCATATCCCCCCCTTAGTCGCCTCTTTTCCAAGCTGAAAAGTCCCAGTCTTATTAATCTCTCCTCATACGGAAGCCGTTCTATTCCCCTAATCATTTTTGTTGCCCTTTTCTGGACCTTTTCCAATTCCAATATATCTTTTTTGAGATGGGGCGACCACATCTGCACGCAGGATTCAAGGTGTGGGCGTACCATGGATTTATATATAGGCAATATGATATTTTCTGTCTTCTTATTCTGTCTTATTCTGCCTTTCTTGATGATTCCCAACATTCTGTTTGCTTTTTTGACTGCCACTGCACATTGAGTGGGTGACTTCAGAGAGCTATCCACAATAACTCCAAGATCTCTTTCTTGAGTGGTAACAGCTAATTTAGACCCCATCATTGTATATGTATGGTTAGGATTATGTTTTCCAATTTGCATTACTTTGCATTTATCAACATTAAATTTCATCTGCCTAGCCAGTTATTTCCCATTTGTGCATTTGATTTTTCCTTTCCAAATGCGGTTCTTTGCTCTAGTCTTTATTGACAAGTTATGTTATGTTGTTTGAGAAATATGTCTGACATCAGGAATGGAAAGCTGTGAAAGTGATTCACAGTGACAACAAAGGAATACCTGTTCCTCCTCAACTGCACTAACAGTTCTGTAGCTCGGGCTTCTGTAGCCCATCCATGCTCCATGTGGTTTGGTGCAGTGTTCCTAGCTGGGAGCAGGGGGGGAAAGAGGCCACCAGTGCTTACCTTGGAGGTAGTGAAATAACCTCAACTCCCTAATTCTCTCTTTATTTCTCTCCATATAACTCACCTCATCCACAGTTACTCCCCATTTCCTCCTGCCAGGTAAAGTTCTCTCATCAGTCAGATACAATGAAAAGTTGAGGAAAATTGGCATTGCTGAGGTCACAGAGCTATTGAGCTTCTGAAAGCCTGCTGCTGCTCCACAGCTGTTGTTCCCCATCTCTGTCTGCACCTTGCTCTCAAGAGCAGGGCCTACCCCAAGAGAAGGTACTGGGGCTGCTTTGCTCCACACAGATCAGGAGGGGGACAGCCCTTGGGGCTACATATCTCAGAACAGCTTAATCCTCTGCCTCCAGGGGACCTTGCAGGCCCATATTCACTACTACTACTACTCTCTTCCTTCTAGGTGTAGAGTCTGCCACTGAGGCTAGGTCTACACTACCCGCCTGAATCGGCGGGTAGAAATCGACCTCTCGGGGATCGATTTATCGCGTCCCGTTGGGACGCGACAATCGATCCCCGAATCGACGCTCTTACTCCACCAGCGGAGGTGGGAGTAAGCGCCATCGACAGAAAGCCACAGAAGTCAATTTTGCCGCCGACCTCACAGAGGGGTAAGTCGGCTGCAATACGTCGAATTCAGCTACGCTATTCACGTAGCTGAATTTGCGTATCTTAAATTGACTCCCCCCTGTAGTGTAGATGTACCCTGAGAGTAGGTGCTGGTGTCCTGTGCAAAAATGAATATAGAAGCTTTGAGCAAATAAGTAGAGCTCTGATAAAAACTTTATTTTCAGCAAGCCACATAATATTTTGCAATTCTTTTGTTTTAATTAACAAAAGGAATTAATAAGAATGCATGTAAAATAACCAGTTTGTGGGCTGATGAACATTTTACCAAGAGGAGATTCTTCTTTTTGAGTTCTCTTTGTCAATGTAGGTGAGAAAACAGGTGAACTAGAGTTGCTTGAGGTAGAGAAAGAGAAGTGGCGAAACTTAATGTAGCAAGTGGTCTGTTCTCAGCTCCTTTCTCACTGACTGGGATGGAATACAGCAGCTGTCCTGTATCGGCTAAGTAATTATGTACTGGCACTTGATCCAAGTCTTCCTTTATATGGCTGTGCTTTTTCAGTAATGCTCTGAGTACTCATCCAAATGAGACTTCCCTTTGTACATTGCTACTGCCCTGTTAGAGAATTTGTTCCCTCCTGCTCCTGATTTATCAGATCTGCAAACTTTTGAATTCTGAAATGTGCAAGAGTGGTGGGAAACTAGTCTTTTACATATATTTTTATAAGTTTTCATTGATTTGGAGTGGCAGGACATGGTGAAGAAAGGCGTAAACTTTATTTAAAAACTGGAGCTTTTTATTCACCTGAATAAGAATACCTTCCTTTTGATCTGCAGTTTGTGTACTGCATATGTCTTTCCCTGCCAAAAGTTGGAAGAAGTGTCAGCTGCTGATTTAAAAGAACAAACAGCCGAGGGCTGCAATAATACATCTGTTTCATTTCCTTCTTCTCACTTTATCTACCATATAGACAGACAACTGCTATTAGCTCTAGTCTGAATCTGATTCGCTAAATTAGTTAGTGCTAAGTGTCCAGAGGATGCAATGTTTGAGGTTTTGAAATCTGTTTCTGTTCCACATTGGAATGGAAACAAAAGCTTCCAGCTGTTTTTGTGAGAACAGAATTGTGTAGAGGGCTCTGATGAGAGAGAGAGAGAGAGAGAGAGAGAAAGACAGGGGTTAGGGCAGTGGGCTGGAATGCAGAAGACCCATGGGTCAAGTCACTGCTGTGGCTGATTCAGAATGAGCTGGGATGAAGAACTCTCAATGAGGCCACATAGGAACTTGAACATAGGTCTTCCTCATCCCAGGTAAGTACCTCAACCACCTAGCTACAGAGCATCAGAGCAAGTCTTTTTTTTTTTTTTTTTTTTTATCTACCATGGACCCCAAAGCCCGCCTGATCATATGTTTGTCAAAACTGATAATCTCCATGAAACAGCCTATTTTGTTGAGCTACCAGCTCTACTCAGCTTGACTTTGTAAAATGTCTATTCCTGGTTATTCCATAGCTGGAATTCATATGAAGTCCTGAACGAGATCTGTTGGATCCAGAAAATGTTCAAAAACATTCAATATGATCTGCATTAATTAATGAATTTTACAGACTGTAGGTTTGATAACATAAGGAATGAGATAGCAACTGTATCCTGGGTTAATAAACTCCATGACTACTGGGTTCATTTCCCCATAATATAGTTATTGCCATTTTAGCAGCAAACACTCTCAATGGCTCTTAGTAATATTGACATATGTAATTATTATTTGAGATGTAATTGGCATAAAAATGTTTCTTATTTAACTGGAAGAGAAGTTGATCAGTTTGGAAAAGCATTAGTGAAAAGTAGGGTGAAATCAGAAACTTAACTTTTTTGTGTGGATCAGTGGTGAATTGAGTGGGTTCAGAGCACAGGTATTGGGATGTTGTTCATGTACTGAAAACTGTTATGCAGTTTAGGTAGGTTACCATATGGCATTCCTTTGCGCTGATTGGCTGAAACTGATAAATGATAGTACCTGTTGTATAATGTAATGCTTCTCGACACGTGTAGAACAAGGTCTAACACTTGCTTTTTGACAGGAGAGAATGTGGAGGAGTTCATTACAATTGATGCAGAATGTAGGGGAAAGAATGTCTGACTATCATGTGTCTTCCCATAGTTCTAAGGAGTCTTTCTGGAGATTAATATTAGGTGAAAGTGTTTGGTTGTGTCCTAACAATCGTTATCATGTTGTTACTGCACTGTAAATGTAAGTAATAACTTGTTTCAGAGAAGTACTACATTTTCATCTCAACTCACAATTTAAACTAAATCCAGGAATTAGACTTCTTAAAAAATAACAATGTTAATGTAACAGCAGACTAGGAAATCTCTGAATTTATCCAGTCATTTTTTTCTTTTGCAGAAACCTGTCAGAAATTTTATAAATACAGATGAAATACTATGTAAATTAAGTTTTAGAATAGTATATTACCAGTAAGGATTATAGTGAAACTAATATATGATGGTACGAATGTGAGCCACAGCTACAGCCTGTGTATATTGTACCATTGATATCTATATAATGCTCCTGGGGGAATTCTGTGCCACTGCACATGCAGAGAATTTATGTCCCCCACATATTTCCTTGCTTCTCCACAGAAAAATGACTTTCTGACAGGGAAGCAAAGGGAAGCTACAAGAGCAGTCATGCAACCCTCTCTAGCAGTATGTTTTGGGCAGCCAGCAGAGAGGTAAATCACTGTGGGGCAGGAGGTGGGACTGGGGAAGACCCGGCTGGTGGCTACTACCCTGCACCGGGCTCAGCTGGTAGTCCCAGCTGGGCTGGGGAGGACGGGACTTCCTCTTCCCTTGCACGGCATCCATGGCTCGGGTCAGACACACCCTCAGATTTCTCCCCTGGCTGAAGGAACCTCTGCAAACTGGCCCTCAATCCCTCCCTCCCCCCTGCTTCCTGCACACATCACTCCTCAGCTGCAGAGGGAGGGATCCATGTACAGGGAGATGCTCCCCCATCTGCCCAACCCCTGTGCATCCAGACCCCTCATACACAGACCCTCCCACTGAGCCTCACTCCACCACACTCAGAACCCTCTCCGATGAACCCCACTCCCCCTGCACCTGGACCACCCCAACGAACCACCCGCACCCAGATCCCCACCCCACCAAACCCCAACCAGCTGCATCTGGACCTCCACCTTGCCACCCACACCCATGCTCCCCTGCCGAGCTCTATTTCTCCCACATCCAGTCCCCCCCCTCCGCTGAGCCCCAACCACTTTCACCTGCATCCCCTGAAGAGTCCTATTACTGTTGCACCCAGAAACCCTGCAGAAGCCCCTGTGCATCCAGATCCTACCATAGCCAGATCCCACACTGAGCCACCCACACCCAGATTGCCCCACACAGAACCCTCTCAATCCACATCTGGATCCCCCCCACACTAAGCCCCTCCACACTTGGATCCTGCCTTGCTGAGTCTGCCTGCCCACACCTGGTGCACCTGGCACACGGGCAGGCCCCTCAGGTGTTTCTGGCAGCCCAGTCCTTGCACTGTGTCAGGGTTGGGTGCAGCCTCATTGCTGAGGGGGAGCTGCACAGTGATCATCCACCTCTGTGCAGCCAATGGCCTGTGCTCCCCATTGCCATGCTGGAGCCTCCACATTTATTTGACAAATAAAATTTGCAGAATTTTAAAATATTGGGTGCAGAATTTTTATTTTTTCGATGCAGGATTTATTATAATTTGGTGCAGAATGCCCTTGGAAGTAATAAGAGCACATGCACATACCTGCAAGTATCACCTATTTCAGATGAAAGTAACTGTAAAATACTTGGCAAGGCTAAAATGTATAATTTATGTATGCCATGCTGCTCAAAGCCAAAGGTTGAGGGCAGAATATATAACTGAAGGTTATAATTTTACCCCATTTTTTGAAGTTACCTCCGAGACCAAGTTTTTGTATTAATGTCATTAACTTTGTGGGGATTCCCTTCCCCCATTTGGTTTCTCCAATAGATTTATTTATTGAGGGAAAGACTCTGAAGCTCTCTGAATTCCTAGCATAACCTCTTATTTTGAAAACAAAGGCAGGCTCTTGGCATCTTTCTCTTCCCATCCCCCAGTGCCAGCAGAAGCATCTTTTTGGAATAGGGAAAGTCTTCAGGGGAATATTAAGACTCCAGGAAAGAGGATCAGGTAGTGTCTTTGGAGGAGAGATGGACTCTGTGAACTATCATATCCTCTGGAGGAGGTCTTTCTTTTGATCCTTCTGCAAGAAATATTTTCAGAAGAAAAGCTGGACTCTGCTCCCTGGTCAGTGGATGTCTGGGTCATTTCCTGTCTCCTCCAGGATACTTCAAAGCTGGTATCTCTCTCTTCCAGCGGCCATCTGGACCAGCTCATCTCCCTGTCAGTGGCCTGTCAGGGAGAAGTACAGGGTCAGAATATCCTAATCTTCTTGCTGCTAATATTATCCCATTGGCCACACTTTACGTCAGTAATGACATGAGGTGTCAACTATTGCTTCTGGAGTATTTACGAGATGAGAAAGCATGTCTAAAGCAATATTCCATGTGTATTTTTGGTCATATGACCAAGAATTACAGGGGTTTTACAGTAATTTAATTATTACATTAAATATATACATTCCGTGCTACCAATAACTTTGTATTATTAAAGATGAAAGAATTGTAAAAATCTAATTTACTTAATTTTTTTATATTTACTGTGTTTCTCTAACTGTGGAGATAAAAATAATTAGTTAATTCCACTTTAGTTTCTAGACAATTTCACACTATTATAATTCTGCAACATCTATTTTACTGCAGACATACGTTTATTATTATACTAAAGAACAAAACTGTTTCCATGAAGGAAACATTTTTGTTGTTTTCAGGTTTGGGAAAAGCTTAAATTACATTTTTGGCCAAAATTGACCTGAAACGGTTCCTTTAATCAATAAGCTTGCTTTAAAAATATCCCAAAGATATACATATTCCCATTTCTCTTTACCTATATTAAAAATCATGAAATATACCCATAATTTATAATGGTGATACATGACTAGATATAGTATTATATATTTATTTTAGTAGAAATAACTCTAAGATTTATTAGAACAGGTTAAGAAGTTTTGCATAATTTCTGATAGGTTTTATTTTACATGCCGCTGTGCTTAAATAGTCCATTAAAACTCAGTGTAATACTGCTAAACAGAAATAATAGCTGCAGCAATGGAATTGATTATTTTGATGCCTGAGCTTGACACTGTTTCTCTGTGTCAGCTTTAAGGGGACACAACATTTATTTCAAACTGTCTGCAGAGAGGATGCAGCATTTTTGCATCTTGTTTCATGAGACAGTTAACTGTGGACTCTTAAAATCATTAATGGCTCCTATAAGTCTCTTTATCATTGTACTGAGCATGTATAGACCAATGCAGTAATCGATGCTAGCACTACACTGCAGAGATTTGTTTTGATGACAACAGCTCTTACAGGCTTGCTTGGTCTCACCATTGTAGAATATTTGACACTGCAGAATAATCTGGTTTACAATCAGAATGCAAGGACCATAGGGACTTTCCTTTGCACTAAAGTGGATTTTTGATTGCATTACGGGTTTGCGATTATTGCAAGCTGGACTTCGGCAATCTGCTAGATGCCAGTTGTGCTTATTTAACCACTCTGTTGCTGATGCTGCTATGTTTGCTGGGTTTCTCCAGTTTCTACTCCACACGTTGCAGTCAGGGACAGGTAAACAATTGGTACTATAGCACTGATATTATATATGTATGTAAAATATTTCATATATGCAGTTTGAGTGGGGGAAAGGTCATGTCCTGTTTTAAATCTGTTTTTCAGTTACATTCTTGTTTTAAAAGCATGTATAGTAAATATAATTTGGTACATTAGTGACATTATGTGGCACGATTTTTCAGACAAGAATGTGAATTTAGAAAACACATACCAAAATTTAAATGCATTTCTGAAAAACAATAATAGCAATCTCATTGACTCATAAATATATTGCATGTTGGAGAAGTCATGGATAAAGAATTCAGAAGATTGACCTTCAGGAAACTAATAGTTATTCAGGTATATTATTTTTAGTTAATCTGTTTGGCAGAAGACAATTGATGTGTCCCCTGAATCATGCTGTGTTTAATAGATTTCATAGCCTTCACTTATTCAAAATGGAATGTGCTTCTATATTTTTATGTTGCGTATTATTTTAGAAAATATTTTATAGCAATGTGTGTAAAACAAAGGCACATTAATTTTATTCATGATTATGATGATTTAATAATAAGTTATTATGTATATAGCACCATATATATGCATCGTACGTTATGAAACAGTGAAGGGCAGAGTCCATCTCCTAAAGAATTTACTGTCAAAATTAGGACACGATTAGGAGGTGATAACTACACAGGTAAGGCTCAGAGAGGGAAATGTAAAAGTAAAAACAAAACGATCGTGCAGTTACTTAGGGTACGTGTATGCTGCAAAACAACCCCCTGAACAGGGAATCTCAAAGACTGGTTTAACTGACTTGGGCTTGTGGGACTTGCACTGCAGGTCTAAAAATAGCAGTGTAGATACTTTCACTTTGGCCTTCACCTGGGCTCTGAGATCCTCCCTCCTCCCCCTGCCCCCCCTCCCCCCCGGGTTTCAGAGCCCAGAGTCCAACCTGAGTGGGAACATCTACAGTGCCACTTTTAGCTCTGTAGTGCGAGCCCGAGCCAGTTGACCTGCTGAGGTTGTGAGTGGTGGGAGGGATAGCTCAGTGGTTTGAGCATTGGTTTGATAAACCCACGGTTGTGAGTTCAATCCTTGAGGGGGGCCATTTAGGGATCTGGGGCAAAAATCTGTCTGGGGATTGGTCCTGCTTTGAGCAGGGACTTGGACTAGATGACCTCCTGATGTCCCTTCTAACCCTGATATTCTATGACTTCTATGACCTGGGCTCTGAGAGAAGTGGTGTAAAGGAGAAGATGGAGGCCTAGTAGTTGGGATCAGGAAGGGGATTTCAAGTATAATGGTTGCATGCAAAAAAGCATGGAGGAGGAAATGGAAGATCACACAGAGTTTGTCTTTTCTAAGATTTCAATCATGTTAGTTAACATGTTAAAACAATTAAAAATCCTGCTGTGAAATCCCGGTCTAACTGAAATCAATGGAAATTTTGCTGTTAACATCAGTGGAGCCAGAATTTCACCCCAGTGTAGAAAAGCCCAAAAGGGACACTCAGATAAGCACCTTCAGATGTGGGATAGGTGATGAACAGTTATGTCAAAAGGAGGCAAGTTGTGGAGGGCCTTGAAGGGGAGAGAGAGAGGGTGTTGAATTTAATTTAGGATGCAGTTGGGAGCCAGCGAAAAATTTTGGTGGGTTGTTGGTAGGAAGCAGAGGGAAATATAGTTGTAGTGGTGGACAAGGTAAATATTTTTTAGGAGATGAGTTAGAGGTGAGAGTAAGGCAAATTTCAGGAGGGCCAAAGAGGTGGAGATTGCAGTAGTCCAGGTGCGAGGTCATCAAAGCCTGTACAAGTAGTAGTGATGGAGAGGAATGTACATATTTTGGAGAAATTGTGCTGATAAAATTGGCATGATTTAGTGACAGTGTCTATGTGTCAGTATAAAGAGAGAAGTTAAAAATGACCCAAATATTTAGTGTCTGTAGGACAGGGAGTATTGTGAAATTGTCAACAGTAAAGGAGGAAAGAGGTCGCATAACATGTTGTATTTGGGCTGGTGGGAGGACATAAAAAAAGATGTGTCAGAGACAATCAGAGTTCTCAGTCTGAATGGAGGGAAAGGTGTGGAGAGGTAGACCTGGGGGATGAAGACATAGGGATAAATAAAGCCATGTGAATGGATGAAGTAGCCTAGGGCAGACTTTAGAGAGTAAAATTGGATGGAAGAGGTTGAACAGCCCTCCCCCCCCCACCACCACCACTACAGAAAGGATGTGGACAAATTGGAGAGAGTCCAGCGGAGGTCAATGAAAATGATCAGGGGGCTGGGGCACATGACTTACGAGGAGCGGCAGAGGCAACTGGGGTTATTTAGTCTGCAGAAGAGAAAAGTGAGGGGGGATTTGATAGCAGCCTTCAACCACCTGAAGGGGGGTTCCAAAGAGGATGGAGCTCAACTGTTCTCAGTGGTGGAAGATGACATAACAAGAAGCAATGATCTCAAGTTGCAGTGGGGGAAGTCTAGGTTGGATATTAGGAAACACTATTTCACTAGGAGGGTGGTGAAGCACTGGAATGGGTTACCTAGGGAGGTGGTGGAATCTCCATCCATAGAGGTTTTTAAGGCCCAGCTTGACAAAGCCCTGGCTGGGATGATTTAGTTGGGGCTGGTCCTGCCTTGAGCAGGGGGTTGGACTAGATTACCTCCTGAGGTCTCTTCAAACCCTGATATTCTATGATTCTATGCTCTACAGCCTTAGCTAAGGGGCCTGTGGCTTTTAGCTCATGCAGTAAAGGCTCATGCATTTAGCTCCAGAGCTCCCAGGTTAGACCCCGGTCATTGGTGGGTAGGATCAATCGGTATTACAGAGGCATAGGACAGAATCTCACCCCTTCAGATCTGACCAATAAATGGTCATTGGATGAAATCTTGAACAAGGGCAGGTAAAGTGAAGCAAAGGAATGGAAGCCAGATTGTAGGGGATCAAGATAGTAAGAGAAGGGAACAGGAATACACATCATATTTGAGACTTTAGCAATAAAGAGAGAGAAGGAGATGGGGATTGTATTTAGAGAGGAGATGTATTAAGAGATAGTGATTGATGTTAGCAGAGACAATTGTAGATTTTGCCAGAGGAGAGAAAGTGATTGAGGTCATGGGGGTAGAGTCAGCATTAGGAAAGGAGCAGAAAAGATCAGAAGGTAGGAGGGGTTAGATTGAAGGGGATGGTGGTTGAGAGAAGCTTGGACACTTCAGGGCCAGATACCAGGATAAAGCAGAGAAGAGTGAGAGGCATGGAGAAAAGGGGTTTGAAGAAAATCTAAAAGGGAGTTCATGCTGGGTGGCATCCATTATAACTTTGAAAAAAATCAACAAGATCCTGGGCAGTGATGGAAATGGAGGAAGCAGCTGGGAGAGGGCTTAAGAAGGCAGAGGAAGAGGTGCTGAGGACTGTGGGCAAGAGACACAATATAAAGTTTTTTTGTCAAAGAAGATGGTCAGGCTAATTGAAAATGCCTGCACCCAGGTCCTGGTGTGGTTTTGCAGAGACTGTGGCCTTCATTTCCCACTCACAGAAAGCCAGGCTAGGAGGACCATTGAGTGTGAGAGGTGCCTGCTGGTGGAATCTCTCAGGAAGCAGGTGGGAGAGCTACAGGAGGAGGTGGCCAGGCTTAGGAGCATTTGTGCACATGAGGAATTCATTGACAATGTTCATATGGAGACTTCCAAGGCTGAGGACACTATCCAGCTACAGAGGACTGCTGTCATGCCACCAGGGGAGGAGGATAAGACTCTGGTACAGGGAGGACACTGGCTGCTGGTTACTTCTGGCAGCAGGCAGTGCTCCACCCCTACTCCCAACCCACCCACTATGTTGATGGAGAACCGTTATGCTGTCCTGGCAAGGAGCTATGAGAAATTACCTCCAAAGGTGGAGGAGGAGAAGCCTTAGAATCATGGAATATCAAGGTTGGAAGGGACCTCAGGACTAGTCCAACCCCCTGCTCAAAGCAGGACCAATCCCCAACTAAATCATCCCAGCCAGGACTTTGTCAAGCCTGACCTTAAAAATCTCTAAGGAAGGAGATTCCACCACCTCCCTAGGTAACCCATTCCAGTGCATCACCACCCTCCTAGTGAAAAAGTTTTTCCTAATATCCAACCTAAACCTCCCCCACTGCAACTTGAGACCATTACTCTTTGTTCTGTACCCTGAGCCATGTACCCCCAAGGCTGGGAGGATCACAGCCACCACTCCCAGGAGGAAATGAAGGATAGTGGTGGTTGGTGACTCTCTTCTGAGGGGGACGGAGGCACCCATCTGTCACCCTGACATGGTATCCCGGGAGGTAGGTTGCCTGACAGGGGCCCGTATCTGAGATGTTACAGAGGGATTGTCGAGGATCATCTGGCCCTCTGACTACTACCCCCTGCTTCTCATCCATGTGGGCACTAATGATACTGGGAGGTATGACCTTCAGCAGATCAGAAGTGACTACAGGGCTCTGGGAGTAAGGGTGAGGGAGTTGGGAGCGCAGGTGATGTTCTCTTCAGTCCTTGCAGTCAAGGGTAGGGGCCTCTGCAGAGACAGATGCATCCTGGAGGTGAATGCCTGGCTGCAAAGATAGTGTCACCAGAAGGTCTTTGGCTTCCTTGACTAAGGGATGCTGTTCAAAGAAGGACTGCTAAACAGAGATGGGGTCCACCTATCGAGGAAGGGGAAGAGGATATTTGGCTACAGACTAGCTAACTAAGTGAGGAGGGCTTTAAACTAGGTTTGACGGGGGCAGATGACCAAAGCCCACAGGTAAGTCAAAAACATGGAGACCTGAGAGAAGGATCAGAATCTGTGGGGAGCATAGGCTGTTATAGCAGAAATAAGGGAGAGACAAGACAAAACTGTGGGGGTAAAAATCAAATCAGTATCTTAGATGTCTGTATACTAATGCAAGAAGTATGGGGAATAAGCAGGAAGAAATTGAAATGCCAGTAAATAAACACAACTATGACATAGTTGGCATCACGGAGACTTGGTGGGATAATACGCATGACTGGAATATTGGTACAGAAGGATACAGCTTGCTCAGGAAGGACAGGCAGGGGGAAAAAAGGGAGGAGGTATTGCCTTATATATTAAAAATGTGTACACTTGGACTGAGGTTGAGATAGAAATAAGAGACAGACTTGCTGAAAGTCTCTGGGTAAGGATAAAAGTGGTAAAAAACAAGGGTGGTGTCATGGTACGGGTCCACTACAGACCACCAAACCAGGAAGAAGAGGTGGATGAAGGTTTTTTTAAACAACTAACAAAATCATCCAAAACACAGGACTTGGTTATGACGGGGACTTCAACTACCCAGACATCTGTTGGGAAAATAACACAACAGGGCACAGATTATCCAACAAGTTCTTGGAATGTATTGGAGACATTTTTTTTATTTCAGAAGGTGGAGAAAGCTACTGGGGGGAGGCTGTTCTAGATTTGATTTTGACAAATAGGGAGGAACTGGTTGAGAATTTGAAAGTGGAAGGCAACTTGGGTGAAAGTGAAGTGGTAGAGTTCATGATTCTAAGGAATGGTAGGAAGGAGAACAGCCCAATAAAGACAATGGATTTCAAGAAGGCAGACTTTAGCAAACTCAGGGAGTTAGTAGGTAAAATCCCATGGGAAGCAAGTATAAGGGGAAAAACAATTGAAGACAGTTGGCAGTTTTTCAAAGAGACATTATTAAGGGCACAAGAGCAAACGATCTCACTGCGTAGGAAAGATAGGAAGTATGGCAAGAGACCACCCTTGCTTAACCAGGAGATCTTCAATGATCTAAAACTCAAAAAAGAGTCCTACAAAAAGTGGAAACTCAATCAAATTACAAAGGATGAATATAAACAAATAACACAGGTATATAGGGACAACATTAGAAAAGCCAAGGCACAAAATGAGATCAAACTAGCTAGGGACATAAAAGGAAACAAGAAAAGATTCTACAAATACATTAGAAGCAAGAGGAAAGCCAAGCACAGGGTAGGTCCGTTACTCAGTGGGGGCGGGGGGAAGGGGAGGGAACAATAACAGAAAATGTGGAAAGGGCAGAGGTGCTTAATAACTTCTTTGTTTCAGTTTTTACCAAGTAGTTTGGTGGCGATTGGACATAATGAATACCAATGAAAATGAGGTAGGATCAGAGTCTAAACTAGGGAAAGAACAAGTCAAAAATTACTTAGACAAGTTAAAAGCGTCTGACGAAGTGGGTATTCACCCACGAAAGCTTATGCTCCAATACGTCTGTTAGTCTATAAGGTGCCACAGGACTCTCGCTTTTTACAGATCCAGACTAACATGGCTACCCCTCTGATATTAGACAAGTTAGATATCTTCAAATCTCCAGGACCTGATAAAATGCATCCTAGAATACTCAAGTCGATGACTGAGGAGATATCTGAGCCATTAGCAATTATCTTTGAAAAGTCATGCAAGATGGGAGACATTCCAGAAGACTGGAAAGGGACAAATATAGTGCCCATCTATAAAAAGGGAAATAAGGACAACCCAGGGAATTACAGACCAGTCAGCTTAACTTCTGTACCCGGAAAGATAATGGAGCAAATAATTAAGCAATCAAGTTGCAAACACCAAGAAGATAATAAGGTGATAAATAACAGTCAGCATGGATTTGTCAAGAACAAATCATGTCAAACCAACCTGATGGCTTTCTTTGACAGGGTAGCAAGCCTTGTGGATGGAGATGCTATAAGGTTGGTGCATAACTGGTTGGACAATTGTTCCCAGAGAGTAGTTATCAGTGGTTCACAGTCATGCTGGAAGGGCATAATAAGTGGGGTCCCGCAGGGACTGGTTCTGGGTCTGGTTCTGTTCAATATCTTCATCAATGATTTAGATAATGGCATAGAGAGTACACTTATAAAGTTGGGAGAGCTTGCAAGTGCTTTGGAGGATAGGATTAAAATTCAAAATGATCTGGACAAACTGGAAAAAAGGTCTGAATTAAATAGGATGAAATTCAATAAGGACGAATGCAAAGTGCTCCACTTAGGAAGAAACAATCTGTTGCACACATACAAAATGGGAAATGACTGCTTAGGAAGGAGTACTGGGGAAAGGGATCTGGGGGTCATAGTGAATCTCAAGCTAAATATGAATCAACCGTGTAATGCTGTTGGAAATAAAGCAAACATCATTCTCGGATGTATTAGCAGGAGTATTGTAAGCAAGACACGAGAAGTAATTCTTCCGATCTATTCAACACTGATTAGGCCTCAACTGGAGTATTGTGTCCAGTTCTGGATGCCACATTTCAGGAAAGATGTGGAAAAACTGGAAGAAGTCCAGAGAAGAGCAACAAAAATTATTAAAGGTCTAGAAAACATGACCTATAAGGGAAGATTGAAACAATTGGGTATGTTTAGTCTGGAGAAGAGAAGACTGAGGGGGTAAATGATAACAGTTTTCAAGTACATAAAAGGTTGTTACAGGGAGGAGGGAGAAAAATTGTTCTTCTTAACCTCTGAGGCTAGGATAAGAAGCAATGGGCTTAAATTGCATCAAGGGTGGTTTAGGTTGGACATTAGGAAAAACTTCCTAACTGTCAGAGTGGTTAAGCACTGGAATAAATTGCCTAGGGAGGCTGTGGAATCTCCATCATTGGGGATTTTTAAGAGCAGGTTGGACAAACACCTGTCAGGGATGATCTAGTCTTTAGTCTTGCCTTGAGTGCAGGGGACTGGACTAGATGACCTCTTGAAGTCCCTTTCAGTTCTATGATTCTATGAAAGGAGGGCATTCATAGTGGAGAAAATTCACAGTCTCTCTGGATTTTTTAACAGAGAGGTTTTGAGGCTGTGGTGTATGGGTAGCTGACTAGTCAGATGGTGCAGATAAAAATATTTTAAATGTAATCCTAATACTAGTTTTCTATATAAGCAATTGCCTATTTGCCAGAGGAGGTGGTAGTCTCTGTAACTGTTACGGGAGGGGAGGTACTCCTGCTGATCATGAAGGAGGGGAAGTGTCCATGAGATAATCTTTGTACTAAAGTGTATTCTGATCTATGGAAAAGTTTAAGAGCCCCTTATCTAATACAAGGATTTCAGGAGTCTTATGAAATCCAGTGGAAAACAACTGGTGCTAAAAGCTTATCAATACATAAAGGTCCATATTAAATTCTTGTCAGAAGTCTTTATATATATATATATATAGTTCCTGTGTCTCCATGGTTTGTACAGAGCCCTCTCACCCAAAGGAAGGGATTTACGGTGGTTGCTGCAAAAAAGTAGATGTTTTCTAACAGTGCCATACAGTAGTGGTGTATCTGAGGGCTTGTCTACTCAGGGACACTCAGGAAAATTAATCCAAATTAACTAAAGGTGAATTAAAAGTGGATTAGTTAGACTGCATTAAACCCCTATGTGGACACTCTCATTCAGAATTAAAGAGACCTTAATTCAGTTTAGTTTAATTGTCCATGCAAGGGATTAACGAATCCACTTTAAATTGAACCCCTTTAAAATAAACCTAATTAAAGCCATTTTGATTCTGAATGAGCGGGGGTTCAATGCATGGGGTTCATGTTCTGAAAATCGGTTTCCACTTTAAATCCACATTACATTCACACCTTTAGCTAATTTGATTAATTTTCCTGAGTGCTCCTGTATAGACAAATGCTTAGAAACAGCAATTATTGCCAATGGTAAAAATGGTAGAGTTAACTTTTAATGTCAACCACTATACTTCAAGCAATGTCTATCTAAGTTTTCTTCACCAAAAGTCCTGGACACAGTTTGCCAACAATACCTTGCACTGTAGGATCCCACATACGTGGGTACATTGACGAGGGATCCTTAGATAGGTGGCTGTAGCTACAAAATACAACATTGTTCAAAGAAGGAAGCTGCAAACCTTTGAAAGGCTGTGAGGCACTATAATGGCAGTGAGGTGATATACTTATTCCCTATTGGTTGCAATAAGGGTTAAAGCTGGAAAGTGATTTTCCCTTTGCCCTGCAACTTTCCTCTTCAGTAAGTGGCTTTCCAAAGAGCTTACACTTGCCTGCAAGAGTGGGGGGACGTTGGTAAGCGGCCACTGCCACTTTATAGAGAGCAGAAGAGGCTGCAAAAAGTACTTACACATTCATATGATGTGAGGTACTGATACTGGAGGTGTTCACCCTATGGATGCTCCTTAGCCCTTCCTTAAGGAATTGGGGACTGAATTTGGCCATGCTTAAGTATTTTTGGTTTCTCTGGCACAATACAATTCATATGAACGGGCCAGAAAAATTTTGTTACTAGCCTGCTTTGATATTATTATTTATTAGCTGTATTGTGCCAGATAAAAGCTTTATGCTCTACAAATACATATAAAGAGCATCTCCCAAGAACTTACTGTGTAAATAGAGAATTACAGATAATGAGGTGAAACAAAAGCAAAGTGCTAAAATTGTTATAGTTGGTCCATGACTTGCTATTTCCATGTTATATATATATATAAAACAACAACAAAACATGGTTTGTTCCTATTACAAAGTGAACTAAGGAATCTTACACCTTCTTCATGCTCCTTTTGTTTAGCATAGTGTTAATTTTAATCTTACCTTCCTTTTTCATTCACTTTTACTCTAGTCCAACTCTTCTTTTTCTTGGTGTCAGTCCTGTCATTTCTTAATACCTTTCTCACTCCCAACCCACACCCACTGCAGTTATTTCATTCTATTATAAGCGAGAAAGAAAGAGCCAGCTAACTGCGATCTATAACTGGTACCAAGTGTTCCAGTGTAGTTAGAGTTCAAAGTCCAGGTTCACGAGTGAGGTCTCTTGGCCTCTCCTGCCATCAGCAACAAACCAGTTTCTGTTGCTGCTCCTCACTAATGGTAGATGGAGTCTGCTGTGGCGAGGGGGAAGGAAGGGGCTTCACAAGCTTCTCTTTCTCCCAGCAGCAATACACCTCCTCCTCCTGTCACTGTCTGGTGGTAGCGAGGGCATTTCTGCTAGTTCAAGAGACCGGGGCAGATCCAAGTCTAATGATTTCTCCTGCTTCCAATTGCAGCAGAATGACAACAGCTACTGCTTTCTGTTAGTTCAATTGAGCAAGCCAGGTACAGAGTGATTCGTATGCCTCCCCACTTATAGGTAGGGCCCTGCCAAATTCACGGTCCATATTGGTCAATTTCACGGTCATAGGATTTAAAAAAAATCATAATTTCACAGTGTTGTAATTGTAAGGGTCTTGACCCTAAAAGGATTTGGGGGGGTGGGAGGGGGAATTGTCACAAGATTATTGTAGGGGGGGTTGCAGTACTGCTACCCTTACTTCTCAGTTGCTGCTAGCAGCAGCGCTGCCTTCAGAGCCGGGCAGCTGGAGAGTGGGAGCTCTGAAGGCAGAGATGCTGCCAGCAGCAGTGCAGAAGTAAGCATGGCATGGTATGGTATTGCCACCCTTGCTTCTGTGCTCTTGCCTGCAGAGCTGGGCCATTAGTCAGCAGCTGCTGCTCTCTGGCCACCCAGCTCTGAAGGCAGTGTAGAAGTAAGGGTGACAATACAGTACCCCCCCCAAATTAACCTTGTGACCCCCCTGCAACTCCCTTTTGGGTCAGCACCCCCAATTTGAGAAAACTGGTCTCCCCCATGAAATCTGTATAGTATAGGGTAAAAGCACACAAAAGGCCAGATTACACGGGGAGGGGGAGGGGGACGACCAGATTTCCTGGTCCGTGATGTGTTTTTCATGGCCATGAATTTGGTAGGGCCCTACCTATAGGAGCAACATCTCCTCTTGCTCACCATACAGATCTGGTGTTGCAGTTAGGAGGTTGTCATTAATTGTCCTAGGAGCTGGGAAGAAGTCTTGCCCAATCATCTGGCTCATGTCACTCCTGTTAGAGAAGAGACATTAATAAACTTGATGCACACTGACATTGGGATCAACTGTTATCTATTGATTCACAGGCATGTGATGTTTTCTCCCTAAGGGAGATTGACTGTTCAAACAGAGCATACAATTTTGTTTAGTGGGAGTTGAATCTCTGAGAAGCTGCTTGCTGGAGCTCAAGTGAGCCTTATAAAAATTCCAGACTCAGGGATGTGTGTTTCTGTGAGATTAGGCATAAATAGCATCAAAATGGATTTAACTTGTCTCTTCTTTAAAACTTTGAAATAGTTCTAAAATCTGTTTATGAAATCCCTTTGTGTATGCTTATCCCTGTTGAAATTTTAGAGATGTAACTAAACCATTAAGTTTTGGTCTGGAGTTTGAGGCAAATTTGCTTTAAATTTGGATGTTTGGGATTGGAATATGAATTTACACTATTTAAATTTTAAATATTGCTAAAATACTTTTCAATATAAAATATAATGTACAGTAGCATGAAGAATTACTAAAACGTAAAAGGTGCACATGAATATTTTCCTGCACAAAAATCTTTATTAAAAGACAAAGTTGAAAATGTCTTAACATTTACTGCAGTTGACGCCCACTCCACCATTTTAAGACTTCCAAGTATACTCTTATTTTTTAAAAAAAATCTAAATATCTTGTAAATGCCACTTCTGTTTTACCCCAAAGTTGCAAAACATTGTCTATTATTGTAAAATGTGTCTTGACAAATTTCAATGAGCTCTGCTTGGTTTTATGAGATTTGGAAGGTGAGGAGTGAACACTGAGTATCTGTGTAAGCTCGAAAGCTTGTCTCTCTCACCCACAGAAGTTGGTCCAATAAAAGATTTTACCTCACACACCTGCTCTCCCAACTCCCTGGGACATTGGAAGACTTGTCTTCCACACCAAGGACTGTCTATAACCAATGTGATTGTCAAGAAAGTTAATGTTTGCTTTGTGGGCTTTGCATTAGCAACTCTATAATGTGAAGTTATCGATTTTGTATTCTAATATAGTCTGAATTTGCCTAATATGTCTACAACTGAGATAGCAGCTACTTATCTGGTGAACCATTTGAGCACAATATCTATTCCACCTAATATTCTCTACATTTCAATAAATTTCTAAATAGAATTTGGATTTGTAGCAGCATTTCTGGGCAGTTCATTTTCACTATGCAAGATCTTTTCGAAGCCAATGTGAATGTGGCAAGGAGGTTGCAGAAATCTCTTTTTAGCCTGGAAGCCTCAGGCAAAGCCACATTTCAGCTTTGCAGTTCGGATAAATCCATCAATTTTGCTATTTACCTCATATCTGCCCTGCTGATTTAATGGAAGGATTTCACCCAAAATGGTCAAATTTGCTGATAGGATGGGCATAACATTATTAGGGAAAACAACAAGGAGTCTGGTGGCACCTTAAAGACTAACAGATTTATTTGGGCATAAGCTTTCGTGAGTAAAAACCTCACTTCTTTGGATGCATTATTAGGGAGACATATTTGAAGGAGTCACTACTTTGTTGCTGAAAATATCCGTTATCCTTATTTTGAAGGGATCATTTCCATAACAACCAGTCTTAGATACTTATAAATCAAGTGGGATATATTGTAGTGCTGGGAGTTGGGAGGGATAGGATTGGGTATTATAAATAAATAGATGAGGATAGTCAGTTTTGTTTATTTCCACATTCTGATTGAAGACTGGGGCATATACTATTAATCAAATATTCTATAAATTTATTCCAGTTAAACTGATAGAGTTGATTTGTAATTGTATCTCCTATAGTCCAGTAATATTAATTACACAGTAGAAAAGATAATAACAGAGAATATATTTCATCATTGACAGGACACAGCATTTTGAATTTTTTCTTCAGGAAGTACATTTTGATGAATATGCATTTATCGGTTTCATTCCATCATTAATCATAGGTAAAACATGAGTTGTAATGTGATGTATTTTTTAAATCATATACCTAGGAGTAAGTCATGATCATTGATCATTAATTCCTTTGAGATTTTCTTTAATGTAGAAAAATCTACAGCACAGCTTTTTAATATGCTTATTTTCATAGGACATCATTTGTTTGAATTGCTCCATGACTTTCCATTTGGATGGGTGTTTTAAAAATCTGTTTTAAAGCACTAGTTAAAACTTTCTAAGAAGTTATTCATTTGGTAATTAGAAACATGTTCTTTTGTAAACTTCCTGAAATTGTTCTTGTTGCTTTACAATTTTTTGCTTTAAAATTTTTGCTAATCGAGATAGCAATAACAGAGTAAAGGCGTACACACACACACACACACACTTAACAATAAGAAGAAAAACATCATGTATATGTAACCAACATTTTTTGGTTCATGGGACCCAGGGATCTGGGGGTCATAGTGGATCACAAGCTAAATATGAGTCAGTGTAACACTATTGTAAAAAGAAGCAAACATAATTCCGGGATTAGCAGGAGTGTTGTAAGCAAGACATGAGAACGTAAGAATGGCCCTACTGGGTCAGACCAAAGGTCCATCTAGCCCAGTATCCTGTCTTCAGACAGTACCAGTGCCAGGTGCTCCAGAGGGAATGAACAGAACAGGTAATCATCAAGTGATCCATTCCCTGTCACCCATTCCGAGTTTCTGGCTAACAGAGGCTAGGGACACCATTCCTGCCCATCCTGGCTAATAGCCATTGATGAACCTTTCCTCCATGAATTTATCTAGTTCTTTTTTGAACCCAGTTATGGTCTTGGCCTTCACAACATCCTCTGGCAAGGAGTTCTTCAGGTTCGCTGTGTGTTGTGTGAAGAAATACTTCCTTTTATTTGTTTTAAACCTGTTGCCTATTAATTTCAATAAGTGGCCACTAGTTCTTGTGTTATGAGAAGTAGTAAACAACACTTCCTTCTCTACCTCAGACATGATTTTATAGACCTCAATAATATCTCCCCTTAGCCGTCTCTTTTCCAAGCTGAAAAGTCCCGGTCTTATTAATCTCTCCTCATATGGAAGCGTTCCATACCCCTAATCATTTTTGTTGACCTTTTCTGAACCTTTTCCAATTCCAATATTATTATTTTTTTGAGATGGGGTGATCACATCTGCACACAGTATTCAAGATGTGGGCGTACCATAGATTTATATAGCGGCAACATGATATTTTCGGTCCTATTTTCTATCCCCTTCTTAATTATTCCCAGCATTCTGTTAGCTTTTTTGACTGCCGCTGCACATTGAGTGGGTGTTTTCAGAGAACTATCCACAATGACTCCAAGATCTTTCTTGAGTGGTAACAGCTAATTTAGTTGGGATTATGCTTTCCAATGTGCATTACTTTGCATTTATCAACATTAAATTTCATCTGCCATTTTGTTGCCCAGTCATCCAATGTTGAGAGATCCTTTTGTAGCTCTTCCCAGTCTGCCTGAGTCTTAACTATCTTTAGTAATTTTGTATCATCTGCCAATTTTGCCACCTCATTGTTTACCCCTTTTCCAGATAATTTATGAATATGTTGAATAGGACTGGTCCCAGAACAGACCCCTGGGACACCACTATTTACCTTGCTCCATTCTGAAAACTGATCATTTATACCTACCCTTTGTTTCCTATCTTCTAACCAGTTACCATTCCATGAGAGAACCTTCCCTCTTATCCCACGGCAGCTTATTTTGCTTAAGAGTCTTTGGTGAGGGACCTTGTCAAAGGCTCTCTGAAAATCCAGGTACACTATATCCACTGGATCCCCCTTGTTCACATGCTTGTTGACCCCCTCATAGAATTCTAGTAGATTCATGAGGCATGATTTCCCCTTACTAAAATCATGTTGACTCTTCCTCAACAAATTATGTTCATCTATATGTCTGACAATATTGTTCTTTATTATAGTTTCAACCAGTTTGCCCGGTACTGAAGTCAGGCTTACAGGAGTGTAATTGCCGCGATCACTTCTGAGCCCTTTTTAAAAATTGGCATCCCATTAACTATCCTCCAGTCATTCGGTACAGAAGCTGATTTAAATGATAGGTTACAGACTACCATTAGTAGTTCTGCAATTTCACATTTGAGTTCCTTCAGAACTCTTGAGTGAATACCATCTGGTCCTGGTGACTTGCTGCTGTTTAATTTATCAATTTGTTCCAAAACCTCTTTTAATGATACTTCAATTTGTGACTATTCCTCAGATCTGTTACCTAAAAAGAATGACTCTTCAGCTGTGAAGACCAATGCAAAGAATTAATTTAGTTTGTCCGCAATGGTCTTTATCATCCTTGAATGCTCCTTTAGTACCTTGATCATCCAGTGGCCCCACTGGTTGTTTAGCAGGCTTCCTGCTTCTGATGTACTTAAAAAAATAATTGCTATTACTTTTGGAGTTTTTGGCTAACTGTTCCTCAAATTCTTTTTTGGCCTTCCTAATTGTATTTTTACATTTCATTTGCCAGTGTTTATGCTCCTTTCTATTTTCCTCACTAGGATTTAACTTCCACTTTTTAAAGGTTGCCTTTTTGCCTCTCACTGTTTCTTTTACTCTGTTGTTTAGCCACGGTGGCTCTTTTTTTTTGGTTCGCTTACTAGGTTTTTTATTTTGGTGTATACATTTAAGTTGAGCCTCTATTATGGTGTCTTTAAAAAGTTTCCATGCAGCGTGCAGAGATTTCACTTTTGCCATTGTACTCTTTAATTTCTGTTTAACTAACCTCCTCATTATTCTATAGTTCCCCTTTCTGAAATTATACGCAACAGTGTTGGGCCGCTGTGGTGTTTTTCCTGCCACAGGGATATTAAATTTAATTGTATTATGGTCACTATTACCAAGTGGTCCAAGTATATTCACCTCTTAGACCAAATCCTGTGCTCCACTTAGGACTAAATCAAGAATTACCTCTCCTCTGGTGGGTTCCAGGACCAGCTGCTCCAAGAAGCAGTCATTTAAGGTGTCAAGAAACTTTCTCTGCATCCCGTCCTCAGGTGACATGTACCCAGTCAATACAGGGATAATTGAAATCCCCCATTATTATTATTATTGAGTTTTTTATTTTAATAGCCTCTCTAATCTCCTTGAGCATTTCACAGTCACTATCACCATCCTGGTCGGGTGGTCGGTAATATATCCCTACCGTTATATTCTTATTATAGAGCATGGAATTTCTATCCATAGAGATTCTATGGTATAGTTTGATTCATTTATGATTTTTACTTCATTTGATTTTACACTTTCTTTCACCTATAGTGCCATTCCCCCACCAGCACGACCTGTTCTGGCCTTCCGATATATTTTGTACCCCTTGTAATTCTTCCACTCTACTCTGTGCTGATTAGGCCTCAGCTGTAGTATTGTGTCTAGTTCTGAGCATCACATTTCAAGAAAGATGTGGACAAATTAGGGAAAGTCCAGAGAAGAGCAACAAAAATTATTAAAGGTCTAGAAAATATGACTTATGAGGGAAGATTGGTTTTGCTTAGTTTGGAGAAGAGAAGACTGAGGGGGACATGATAACAGTTTTCAAGTATATAACATGATAATAGTTTTCAAGTATATAAAAGGTTGTTAAAAGGAGAAGGGAGAAAAATTGTTCTCTTTAACCTCTGAGGACAGGAGAAGAAGCAATTGGCTTAAATTACAGCAAGGGTGGTTTAGGTTGGACATTAGGAAAAACATCCTAACTGTCAGGGTAGTTAAGCACTGAAATTGCATAGGGAGGTTGTGGAATCTCCATCATTGGAGATTTTTAAGAGCAGGTTACACAGACACCTGTCAGAGATGGTCTAGATAATATTTAGTCCTACCCTGAGGCAGGGGACTGACTAGAAGACCTCTTGAGGTCCCTTTCAGTCCTACATTTCTATTATTATATTATACAAGAATGGCGTAAAAAAGGGATTCAGGGTAGAGGAATAAAGTGGAACATGTCTTCATACAAAAGTTCTACTGCTTTAATCATACCTGTGTGTGTGTGTGTGTGTATTATATATACATAGATATAGATACTTTTATATAAAAAGTGCATATACTAGTATAACTTATTCCCCTTCCCATACAGGAAGGAGAACAATCTTTGCTGGTATGAGGACTTTTATACTGCTATAGTCACATCTACAGTATGGTTTTTAGTGATATAACTATTTCAGTAAAAAAAAAATCACATCCCTAAAATAGTTATATTGGCACAAAATCTGTGATTAGGCCATACTTTTGTCTGTCCTTCAAGGGAAGGTTAAAAGAACTAGATATGGATAGCTTTGATAAAAAGACTAAGAAATGATCTGGAAAAAACCACAAATATTTGAAGAATGGCAATTATAGCAAAAGGATGGATTTGTTTGGAGCATTCCAAGACACTGTAATTATGAGTTAAAATAAGAAATTAAGTGTAAGATAATTTAGCCTCGATGTTAAGAAAAATCACTTAATAAATTCTGCAGCTCAGTGTCTCCCACAATTCTGATACGTATGAGCTATTCCCCTCCTGTCTGCAGTTTCCGGAGGCAGTTCAAAGCTATCTCACAGCCCATGATAGCCATGCTCCTTGCTCCAGCCTGCTCCATATCTTCCGCTCTATAGCAGCAGTCAAGCAGTAGTTCACTTTGCATGTAACCTTTTTTTTTTTTTTGCCAGCTTATTATTTTTATCATTTTTTTCGGGCAATAGCGAGCAGATATTTCTTTTTTCTCCTTCTCTTGGATCAGCTGTGGAGCAGTGAGGGTGCTCTTAGCCACCTGGAGCCAGCACTGCAGTCCCTCCCAGCCGAACTCTGGCTTGCTCAGGCATGGCAGAGCCGTTGCGCAAACACTACGGTAAATCCATCTTTTTGGGGCAGCTTTCACAGATTATTTGGAAGATGAATTGTGCCCTGCCTGCTCTGAGCCAGCCAACCCTTGCATTGCTAGGACATGGGGCTCTGAGTCGGACAGGCATGTTGGGTCCCTCCCCCATTCCAAGAAGCCGTGACTCCAATACAGAAAATCCTGATCTGGAGAAGCAGAGCAAGAGAGTTATTAAGGACAAGGACTTCAGCCAAAGGGGTAAGTCCTAGGGCAGAACAGGACTGGGGCGGGCGGGAAACCTTTGAGGGGCTTCAGATCCCATCCTACCCCTAAGTCCTAAAATAGATCCTAAGTTACCTGGGGAGAGAAGCAGGGCTCTTACTTGCCTCCCGTTCTTCTCAGCTCAAATCAGGGTATTCTGGCAATGAAACCCCATCCCTGGGCAGGGTGAGTGGGACCCTAAGGGGAGGACATGGAGGAAGACATATTCAGAGGGTTCAAGGCACTGCATAAAGCAAGCCACACAAAAAATGCCCTGGCCACAGCCAGAAAGGCTTATAAAAAAACCTGAAAGAAAAATAAAAAGTATAAAAAAACCTAAGAATTATTTGTTCTCTGGTTCAGACACCTCCATCTCCCCTGACGAAGGGAAACTCTCAGATTCAGGCTCTGAGCAGGAGGTGGAAAAATGCAACACAGGATTTTTTCCCCTGAAATGTTTGAAACCATGTGCAAAAAGGATGCATCAACAATCTAGATCTAATCTCTAGTAGGCACTAGAGGACACGCGTAAAGGGAAATACCTGCCTTCTAAATCCTCACCTGAGACAGCAATCCTGCTGCACCCATCCTTCTAGCATGTGAGCAGAGAGGAACAGGAAACCCCTGATATGGGTAAAAGTAGCCATGCACTTAGATGTTACAAGTTGCAAGAGCCAAAAAATGCCATTACAGATACATCAAAAGTTGATGCTGCAATGGCATCTCTAGCAGAAGATATGGCAATCCAGTCCGAAGGGGATTTCTTTCCCAAAAGAGCCAACTGATAGAAAGGTGGAAGCTACCCTTAGAAGGGACTTAAAGCTTTTACTGGCTACTCTTAGAGCATCTCTGGCAGCTACATGCTTTGCAAGAGCCATCCTGACTTGCAGTCTGCACTTAAGAAAATTTCCCTACCAACTGTCTTTGTGACGGATACCTCAATAGATGCTAAGAGATTTTTAAGATGGACCTCGGAATGTACGTCAGCAGCCAGACACCATACCTGGCTTTGTGCCTGAAAGGTTGACGCTCACTCCAAACAAATTCAGTGGTCATTTGAATTCACAGGTTTTCACCTCTTTGGGGAAAAACTAGACAAATTAGTCACAGAAAACCTTGCCAAACTGAAATAGTCCCTCCCTTTCCAACTCAGTGCTCTAAGTTGAACAACAAACCTAGCAACAGACAAAAAAAGCTCCCTTCATCCATCCTAACAAAGATAACAGAGGAAAGGAACAGGTATATCGGGAAAATCCTGGAACTGGGAATCAGTTGGAAAATCCCAAGGGGGATCTGTTGCCTCTGACAGCCCACCATGACAATAAATTAATGTGACTCGACCCAGGCCTGAATTTAGGAGACAGAAGTTTCCACTTCTCAGGCGAATGCTCTCAAATGACCACAGACAAATGGGTAAAAGAGAAGTGAGTTGTGAATACTCCCTTAAACTAAGTTCCCCACCACATCCAATCCCCCATCCCAAGCGACTCCATAAAATGTGAGCTGATGTTAAATGAAATCTCACATCTCCTGGAAATAGAAGTAATATAAAGCAATAAAAAGTACTCAATTTTTTTCATTGTTCAGAAGCATATGGAGGATCAGAGCCATCTTGGATTTCAAGCAGCTCAACAAATGGATGAAGAAGATGAGATTCTGTATGGATACCCTAGCTTCAACAGGAACATCTGTCTTTTTTCGCTTCTGTGGATCTAGCAGATGCACATCTCCACATTCTCTTATGACCATGACTCCACACACTGCTGAGATTTACGTACAGCACAGCCCACTACCAGTATCATATGCTCCCATTTTGTCAGCCCCTAGAGTTTTTACTAAGATGCTGGTGGTAATAATAGCCAGACTCAGGTCTCAGAGCACTCCCCTGTCTCCCTTCCTAGACAACATCTTGATCATTACTCTGACCAAAGCAGCAGCACGTAGTGCCACAATGCGGACACTGGATCTGCTTCAAGCACACAGATTTGTGATAAACACCAAGAAGAGCTCCTTGACTACCTCCCCAAAGGCAGTTCGCATGAGAATGGAAATAGACACAACTGTGGTGTATATCAAAAAACAAAGTGGAACAAGGAGTGTAATTCTACACACACAAGCAATGGAGATAATAGAATGGGCAGTGAGATCTCTCCCTTCTAGAGGAGCAATACCTATAAAAGGAGAACTTTACAAAAAGGCAGAGTGGTGCCTGAATCAGGAAGTCTTCTGTCTGATTTTGCAGAAGTTTGGCCTTCTGTCAGTCGACTTGTTCGCCAGTCACAAGAACGCAAAGTGGCGGATGTACTTCACCAGGGAAGCGGATTCCCTGGGGATGGGTGCTCTTTTCTCAGATAGTTACAAGGCCTCTTATATGCATTCCTTCCCTTTCCACTTTTGGGGAAAGGTGATCCAGAAGATAAGGCAAGAAGCAGCAATGGTGATAGTGCTAGCTCCACACTGGCCAAGGAGACTATGGTTTTCTGATGTGATAGAGCTGAAATTGGAACCACCATTGTAGCTATCAGTAAACCAGACACCTTTTACCAAAGGCCATTCCTCCATCCGGACCCAGACTGTCTACATCTGACAGCCTGGCTATTGAGAGGGAAGAATTAGCCATGCCAGGATTATCTTCCAAAGTGATTGGAACTCTCTTCTTCTCCAGGTGAGCTTTAACCCTAAAGGCCCATTCCTCCATCTGGACTAGGTTTAGCTTAAGGTTTCAAGAACACAACAATAATCCCAAGGATCCTGGAATCCCAATTATCTTGGACTTTCTTCAGGAAGGTATAGACAAGGGACTTCATAGCATGCCAGGTGTCAGCTGTAGCCTCATATTCACAGAGAACCCTCAGATACCCAGATTTCTCCAAGCAGTCAGACTGGCTAAACCTGTAGTTAGACCAATCTTTCCCAAGTGAGGCCTACCACTGGTGTTAAAAGCCCCACACTTAGCCAGGATGGGCAGGAATGCAAAACCATGCTGTGAAGTGTCTCTAGCCTCTGTTTGCCAGAAGCTGGGAATGGGTGACAGGGGATGGATCACTTGATGATTACCTGTTCTGTTCATTCCCTCTGAAGCACTTGGCATTGGCCACTGTTGGAAAACAGGATACTGGGCTAGATGAACCATGGGTCTGACCCACTATGGCCGTTCTTATGTTCAAACTCCCTTTTGAAACAATAATCTCAGTATCTCCATTCTACCTATCCATCAAAACCTGTTTTCTGGTTGCCATCATGTTTGCTAGACAAGTTTCTGAACTGGCAACTGTACCCATGCAGAAACCTCATGGTGTGTTCCATAATGACAAGATGATGCTAAGAATTCCAGAATTTTTCTTTCTTAGGGTTAATTCATCTTTCCATGCCTCCCTTCATTATGTCCAAACCTGCCACATTTAGCAGTAAAGCTGTGGCACACTTTAGATGTTTGAAGAGCGCTAATGATCTATAGCAAGCACACCAAATCAACAAGATCAGGGTCCTTGTTAGTCTACTTTTATCTGAAGTGCCTAGAGCTCAGGATATCCAGGCTATACTAGCTACATGGATCAAGCTGTGTATCTTAGAAACATATGAGGCATCAGTTACTCCTGTCCAGATGGCACCAAAGCACACTCTGCAATATTTATGTTGACTTTGTGGACAGAAGGAGCTTGTGCTTCCACTGCAGAGATCTGCAGGGCAGCAAGGTGGTCATTAGTTAACACCTTTATTAGGCACTGTAACATGGACGTTCTGTCCTCTGCAGAGGCCTCCTTCAGGCAGTGGTCCAGTAGTAGCTTTACAATTTTGGGCAATTAACTTAGCGAGGTCTTCCCTATTTCATTCTGTGTTTAATTCTCCCTACCTACTGCTGTTCACTGGTTGCTACTTCCCATATGTATCAGATTTGTGGGAGACACTGAGCTGCAGAATGGTAAATTCCTTATCCAATAATTTCCTTTCTGTTTACAGTGTCTCCCACAATTCTACTCTCTCTGGTTCTCTACCTAAGCAGGGGACAGTGTTTAATTTTGATAGTTGTGCTAGTAGGCTGTAGCCAACAGTACATAGTTTATTGGTTGGCATTTAAGTTATTCTTACTAATCATATTCTATGAGTTTTTACACAACTATGGAATGAATCATCTGTCAGCAGGCCAGAGAAAAGGCCACGGTTAACACAGGCTGAGCTACAGCCTTTGAACTGCCTCTGGAAATTGCAGAGGATGATAATAGCTGTAGGGTGACCAGATGTCCCGATTTTATAGGGACAGTCCCGATTTTTGGGTCTTTTTCTTGTATAGGCTTCTATTACCCTCCACCCTCTGTCCCAATTTTTCACTCTATCTGTCTGGTCATCCTAAATAGCCCATATGTATCAAAATTGTGGGAGATGCTGCTAAGAGAAAGGAAATTATCAAGTAAGAAATTATAGGATGTGGTGGAAGTCCTGTTGCTGGTATTATTTATAATTAGGCATAATTATATAATTATAATCATAATATTACTTGTATTCTATTCTGCTCTATTCTGATAGATGGCATAGGCGCCAGGTTGTAGTTTAGGTTTCTGAACACTTTATAAGATGTTTTCAGTGGCTTATAATTTTCCAAAATATAAGCTGTTCACTGAAATTTTCCATTCCAGGTGTCTGACTCAGGCTGATTTTTTTTTTTTTTTTGGTGGCGGGAAGGGAGCAGGATTTTTAATTAAAATAGTTCAGGTATTTTCAGGAATGATGTTTGGTAAAAATATATTGCTTTGCCCATATTAAAAAAATATTCCAATGGTTTTGTTGAGAAGCTTTAGCACCTCCATGCTTTACGGGCCAGTGGCTTAACATTTGGCAGGAGGTGACTCTGATGTCAGACCTTTTATCTGCCCTGTGAAAACTTGCTAGAATTTGGCTAAGTTATAAGCTCTAAAAAAAATTGGAGTTTGCGCGTGCTCAGTTGAGACTTGTTTGAATTCTGTAGCTAAATTCTCCAAAGATTCCATCTGTTCTGGGCATGCTCTGTGCCAAGCTGCAGAGACTAAGCAGGACTTTCCGTGCAATTGCTCCTCTTCCCAGCTGCAAGAAGCTGCTGTGGCAGCGAGCACCAGAACTTTGAACATGGGAAATGGATCCCCCTGCTGGTGCCCAAGCAGTGCTCTCCATGTTCATTCCCGTGCAGGGTAGAGGAGGAGGAGGCAGCCTGACTGAAATGCAGAAGGTGAGAAACAGGAGAGGGGTGGGGACAAAGGCAGGAGTTTGGGGGAGCAGGAAGGGAAGGGATTTGATGCCTAGGGGGATTAAGAGCAGGACAAGAGGGAGGAGCAAGGTCAGGAGGAAAGGGGGCAGAAAACTGGGGTGGAGAGACAGAAACAACATTACAGGAGAGGGACAAGAGCACAGGGAGATGAACAGGAGAGAGGAAAGGAGCAGATGAGGCCAGGTCATGGTCTGGGCAGGAGGAAAAGGAGATCAGGGAGAGGAAGGAAGACATGAGCAGAAGCTTGGGAATGGGAGGGACAGGGCAGGGAGGATAAGAGCAGAGGGACAGGGACAGGAGTGTGGGCGCAGGCAGGAACCAAGGGGGATAGCAGTGGAGGGTGGGGTACAACCTCCGTTCAGCCCCTTTGTGCATATTACATGATCACATCCAATTTTTTCCATAGGACCTTTGCCTCCTTTAGTCCACATAATTGGCATCTAAACACCTGTAAGAGAATGAAATCCATAGACATAGAAAAACAGGAAAAATACAGTATATAGACATTTGAAGACTCGGAGGTGTGGAATTTACTGGAAATCCAACTATATATAAAACACACTGTACTGACATGAAGAAGAACAGGAGTACTTGTGGCACCTTAGAGACTAACAAATTTATTAGAGCATAAGCTTTCGTGAAGTGGGCTGTAGTCCACGAAAGCTTATGCTCTAATAAATTTGTTAGTCTCTAAGGTGCCACAAGTACTCCTGTTCTTCTTTTTGCGGATACAGACTAACACGGCTGTTACTCTGAAACTTGTACTGACATGGGGACCCCTATCATATGCAGTGAGGAAGGAATTGGAATTTGTGGTCCAGCAGGTTCAGTTTTCCAATAGTCTGATACTATGGCCAACACTTGTTAGAAATTTATTACATTATACAAAGTTTTTAACATTTGTTATGTACACTAAAAAAGACACTCAGACACAAATTTGAGATTGTATTAGCTAGTTATGAAATAATTTCATGGTAGGGATTTGTAACCCCTTGGTATTGGGCTGGTTTATCACTCCTTCAGTTAAAGCAATTTGAATGAACACATTGTTTGAGAAATCCCAACTCCTAGTGATAGGGATATGCAGTATATAAAACATGACACAAACCACACTGAGATGTGAAGATAAAAATATAAAGGTTCTTTTTGTTGTTGTTGGTAAGAAAAGTTACTGTTGTTAACAATATATTTAGTTTTTGGTTTGGTTTTAGTCACTGATATCCCATTTTGTTTGGATGTTTATTTCTATGTATCTGTAACAGTAATGATCTAAAAGTGTTCTTCACTTATATAGTTATACTTGCTAAAAGTTAATAAAAGCACCCAGGCACCTTGTCTAATGTGTGTCTAAAAAGTAAATTGGGATTTTCTGAAGTAAAATACATATTAGAAGTGAAATCCTGACCCATTGAAGTCAATGGGAGTTTTGCCATTGACTTGAGTGAGGCCACGATTTCACCACAGGGTTTTTAATAATCACCAAAGCATGCCTAAGCATATCACGAGACAAGTATGTGCAGATTTTCTCCACAATATACCCTCTGCCAGTACAGACTGCGGGGCATGAATTGTCATCATTTAAAAACATCATTTAAAAACATGAGGAAAATAATGTACATATATGTTTGAAGGCAGGCAATGTAAAACTTTCTTTAATGAGTTGTTTTTTCCAAACATAGCTAAGAATCACCACCAAATTGAGGGGAGACCACGTGCCAAATATGAAAGTAAAGGTCCAAATTAAGCCCTTGGTAAAAGATGAATTGTTTGGTGGGACAACTCCAATTACTTCCAGGGCTGAATTTAGCCTACATAGTTCAGTTTTCTTTTAGCGATTTGCATGGTAAATGATCAAAATGTCTAGTTTTAATTTGTTCCTTTACATCACCAGTTTTATTTAAACTTAAAAAATTGTCCACTTTGGGGCCAAGATCAGGTATATAAATACAACTAGAATCTCAAAAAGGGTTTAGAATAATTTGCCCTTTTCATCTTCAACTATTGCTTTTGATAATACTCTATATTGTCACAAAGGGTAATATTAATGCAAAGATATGAAAGGTAATAGAGTACATGGGGCATATAAATATTGTGTTTTTAAAAAGAGAAATGATCTTTTGCAAATAAATAAATAAAAGTTGAAAAAAACAAAAAAACAACATACCAGGCTCTGTTCTCATTGCATCAGGCTCTCTCTTCCCACTTGTTCCATTCCACCCTGTCTCATTCTCCCAAGTCCTTCCCAACACCCTTTGAGAGAGCCATCCCTCTCATCGTAAAGTTACATTCCATATTTGGTAGGTCAAAATACACTGCCAAGTCATTTGTTCTCCAGCCCTCTCCATTACACAGCCCCCTGTGAGCGTAGACATCCTTTATCACTTCATCCCCAGTGCATGCAGCACTCACTCCTCACTCAAAGTCCCTCACCCCACTGGTTCTGTGATTCCACTTGCACTTGCTCCCAAGTCCTCCCGAACACATCCTCTGAGATTCCCCTACAACACCCAATTGATTCATGATTGCCCCAGCATGCATTATCAGTAGTCTCTTCTCTCTACACATAATGCATGTTACCTCTGTCTGTCCTGAACAAAAATAAAAACCACAACCTTGAATTAAATCTGTTGGCATTATTTCCTGTGCCCGTACTGGTACTTTGGTAGCCTGTGTTGCAATCCTTTATGGCTGGCTCCCTCTGTGTGTTTCCTGAACTGTTCATCTCTAGAGTACTCATCATCATTGTGCGCAGGCACCACTTCATAGTTTCTTCTTGTGGTTTGCTGTTGGCCCATCCTCTGAGTCAGCTGTAACCAAATGTCTCTTTTTAGTGGCAGCTTCCTCTAGAATCATAATTAGCTCTCTGAAGGACTTGCACTATGTGTTCATCACAGTAAGGATGAGAGGTATGAAAGGGGGCATTTATCACTGGAAGGTGGGTTCAGCAGCACAGAAAGTCAAGTTGGGGCACGCAGCAGATATTCAGTGAACTATTGAGAAATTGAAGGTCTTTGTACTGTGACACATTTTTATTTTTGAAGTGTTAGTATATATTGTTGTCCCTAAATTAAAACATTTAAGATCATTCAAATCATGGTATAATTTATGCATTTGCTTCATAGAATTATTGTACATTAAAATTCATGCATGCAGGTGATGCATTCACACACATTTCTCTCTATAGGAGATTACACATTTCTTTCCATTCATATTCTTCCAGGTGACTTGGATTATTACTGGCTGGATCCTGCCACGTGGCACAGTAGAGAGACATCCCCTATTAGTTCGGTAAGATATAGGCAATGTAGGTTTATAGGTATGAAATAAATTGTTAAGAGGTTTGTTAATTATTTCATTTGCATCACAGTGGTGCCTTCCAGTCTTAGAATCTATGAAATTATGAATTTCAGTCTTGTAAGATGCTCACTGATACTAGAACTTTGTTCTAAAAATGTGAAAAAAATGTTTCTAGATCATGAAAATCAAAATAAGCATGAGATTTTCGATCTGAATCAATATTAGAAAAATAACTTGAGTATTTAATCTGAAATAGAGATTTTTTTCAAATGAGTGATTGTATTTCAATCCATTAGGCTATCAATTAGACACCAATGATGTCAGCAGAATTTTTGTCCTTGACTCCAATGGGAAAAGGATCATCAGACTTTTACTATATAATGAACATATATGAAATAGCTGGATAACATAAATATTATTCTACAGGACTGTTATTTTTTAAAAGGAATTTTCAAGATAATGGAATACAAAGTAATGCATTTATTTTTACAAGCTGAAATACATCTTAAATGCATTAAGCTTCAAATCCGTTTTATAACTGCACTTGCACATTTTGGGTGTTGAGATAATTTTACAATGAGGAAGGGAAATGTAAATATTTAATGAAGCAGGAGTCAAGAACTATAGTTAGGGCCCTACCAAATTCATGGTCCATTTTGGTCAATTTCATGGTCATAGGATTTTAAAAATAGTAAATTTCATGATTTCAGCTATTTAAATCTGAAATTTCACAGTGTTGTAATTGTAGGGGTCCTGACCCAAAAAGGAGTTGTTGGGGGGCGGGGGAGGAGGGAGGAAGGTCGCAAGCTCATTGGAGGGGGACTGTTGGTACTACTACCCTTACTTCTGCACTGCTGCTGTCGGCAACACTGCCTTCAGAGCTGGGCAGCTGGAGATCAGCGGCTTCAGGCTGGGAGCCCAGCTCTGAAGACAGCACCCAGCCAGCAGCAGTGCATAAATAAGCCCCTCACTCAGCAGCCGCCGCTATCCAGCTGCCCAGCTCTGAAGGCAGCAGAGCAGAAGTAAGGGTGGCATGGTGTGGTATTGCCACCCTTATTTATGCACTACTGCTGGGGGGGCACTGCCTTCAGAGCTGGGCGCCCAGCCAACAGCCGCCGCTCTCCAGCCACCCAGCTCTGAAGGGAGTGCAGAAATAAGGGTGGCAATACCATAACCCTCTCCTAAAATAACCTTGTGACCCCCCTGCAACTCCCTTTTAGGTCAGGACGTCCAGTTTGAGAAACGCTGGTCTCCCCCCATGAAATCTGTGTAGTATAGGGCAAAAGCACACAAAAGATCAGATTTCATGGGGGGAGACCAGATTTCACAGTCCGTGATGCGTTTTTCATGAATTTGGTAGGGCCCTAACTATAGTATTATAACAGAGAGAATTTTGTCAGACATTATTCAGTCAAAGATTAATTGGATTTATCTCTACTGTGACATAACAATTTAGCTGATTCTACTTGTGTGTGTAAAACAGGAAGAGATTTCCACTTTTTTGCTTCCACTTTTTTGCTTCCACTGATATTTTCTAATAGCATCCTGTAACGTGGCAACCATCTAAAGAGGGAGATCGCTTAATTGGACGTGTTATTCTTAACAAGAGAACTACCATGCCAAAAGAGTCAGGTGCATTACTGGGGCTAAAAGTAAGTATTACAAAGGTTATGCTGTAACTGAATGAAACTTCCATTAGCCTAATAGACAACAGTTTAGTACACTATAACATATCATAGATATCCAAAAAATCTCCAATTATACTGCCATTTGAGAACAATTTTACATAGTTATGTTAAAAAAGAGTGGAACATACCTTTTCCCCCTGTGTATTGGACAGCATCCTGAATTGATGCAAATATATCAAATATTGCCCTCCACTCCCTTATGTGTACTAGGACCCCATTGACGGTGCAGCCTTTTACCATGTAATATACAGTAGCTGCAGCTGATTGTGTCCATTTAATCTGTCATGAATAATGACTGCAGTATATATATATTACCCAGATATAAGAACACCTTCTCTGTCTCTCTGTAAAACACACAAAAATAAAACACACACACATAATAGATAGATAGATAGATAGATAAAACATGGTATGAAATTCTATAATTTAGATCCTGACCCTACCAGATACTGAGTGCCTCCTCAAAAATGCTTAGGACCATCAAGTACCCTGAGGTTGCAGGTGTTCAACAAAGCTCAAGATTTAGCCTCAAGTGTTTTTTGTTTTGTTTTTTAAACCAAAATTGTGCAAGATGAAGTGGAAATGCACCCTAACTCAGGTGGACTTTGTTAAGCCTTGAAAAATTAAAGTGAAATATTATCAGCGGAAACCTTCTTTAATCCCTTTTTTACATTGGCCTGTTTACCCCTGGCAAAAGAACAAAACTGTTTTGATTAGAAGGCCATGAGGTAGAACACAGTCTATTCATCTGCCTGTTCTCCAAGCATACACAGTACATCCTAATGCATTCATGGATTTACCGATTTTACTACATGCATTTCAATCGTGTAATCTTCATCTCACGTTCCACATTCATGAGTGAAATCTAGACACTAATATTCACAAAATAAGTGTTTAAAATCTGCACTGCCAGGAAGAAACACAAGTTGCACACAGTGTATAACAGTGCATGTGCATAGTTTTGGATAGGTCATCTTAAATAAATAAGTGCTCTTCAAAACCTAGCAGTGCTGCTGTTTAATATAATTCTCTTAATATTTTTGCATCTGTAACAAAACTGGTGAGTTTTGACTTTTTGCCAGTTTCATCCTGGGCCCCAAAATTAAGACATTATTTTAGACTAGAGTAACAAAATCTAAAGCTGATTTTTACTGACGGGAAACAAGGTTGTTGTTTTTTTGTTTGTTTTTTAAACTGGAGGAAAAATACTAAAGATTCAGGCCCCAAAACAGGAAATCACTTTTAGGGAACCTCTACTCTTCCTTTCTTGTGTCTTACCTTGATTTGTTATATGCCGTACTATAGATCATTGACTCACCGGTGGGCTTAGCAGGGTGTCCTGTTGCATCCTTAAAGCTAGTGGAGACTGCCTGAGATTCAATTGTATAAGTCAGTGGACTAAAACTAAGATCAGCCACCACTGTGGCAACGTGAATAAATAAAACTTTATCAATGGCTGCTACACTGGTGGGTAATGAACATTACAGTGCATTTCATTATAAAACTCTATGCAAAATATTTCTGAGAAGACCACTGGCTGGACAGATTCATTAGGACAACTCAGCCATTCAGGAAGGACATGTAAAACCAACATGATCAAAATATTGGGTTTGTATTGCTTTAAAAAAATCTTTAGGCCTGTACTTTGTGTAGATTTTTTTTTTTTACTGTGAGCAAGTGGTGTAACTTGTATCATTAAAATTTTTTTGTATTTTGACAGAATTTTTAAAATTCCAAATAGAGACTCTCAGCCCTGGGTAATATGTCTGAATTGACAGTAACCACTCTAGACAAAAGCAAAATCTGTTTTATTGCTACACATAGTCACATACTGTAAAAATATCAACATGTCTTTGATTTTTGTATTGATATTATTTATTAACTGGAGTGTCATTAATAAGACAATCAGCAATTTCTGTATGCTGAGAGGAAAGAGGTTTTAGCACTCTTCCTTGCCCGAGTCCCTTTAAAGAGACTCATGTCACTTTCTCCATCAATGTCCTGTGCATCCTTATTTGGAGGACACACTCATCTCTATTAGACAAAGGATGGGAGAAGTCTGGTGCCTCTGCCTGCCTTACTCTTTCACTGAATCTTTACTGTATTCTGAGGAAGATGATAGTGTCTGTTGTTAGCTGGTAATGATATTGTTCCATGTGTTGTATTTAGATGTACTGTTCTCATGTATTCCCTAATACTGCACACAATACATTTTTAGTTGAGAGTTTCAACTTTTACATTATTGGTTTTTTAGCATTTTTGTACTGACTGCTGTGTAAGGAATTTCCATGCTTACAATCTGCTGTTTCTGCACATCCCAAACAGTTAACCATAGATTTGAACAAAACATGTTTTCTTGATTATTGTCTCAAAAACCCCACAACTGATCATTTCTGATATTTGAAATGCTATGCTATGCTATACATTCTGAATTAGACTAATTAAACTAATGTTTTACAAAGGCAAGTAAGGGATTTTCAAGCTCTCTTCGCTCTCTATGTGGCACAATTCTGGCTTTTTTATACGACACTCATCTTAGCGTGAAGTCCATATACAAATACCATTGATATAACAACACAGTTAATTATGAATGACTGAGGCCCTAGTTTTAAATATAATGTTAATGTGATTAAATAAACCATACAAGCTAAACTATTTACATTATATTCCTTAATATGTTGCCCAGTTTGTGGTTTGAAAACTCATAAATTTATGATTATCCAGGTTGTTGGAGGAAAAATGACAGATTTAGGACGACTTGGTGCCTTCATTACCAAAGTAAAGAAGGGTAGTCTAGCTGATGTGGTGGGACATCTAAGAGCAGGTAGTAAAATCAACTATTCTCAGCCATATTTATGTTATTGTTGTGACTTTCTAAAATGAAATTGTTAATGTTATGTGTTATGTGGATAATTTTCGTATAAAAATATTGTAAATAATGAAAAATGTTTTTCATTTTAATGTGGGCAGTTTTAATAACATGACTACTGTATCACTACATAATTACATTTCGCTTAGATATATGTGCAAATTCTATACAGTAATTGTTAGCTGCTGAAGGATCAACATTGAGTTTTGCTAGTAATATTAATAAAATAAAGAGTGAATGGTTTTAGGAAAAAAGTGAAAAGATTTTCTCAAAATCATTTTATCATGAAAATTGTTTGTAAGTAATACTCCGAACAAAAACAATTGAACAAAAACAGTAAAAAGTGCAATGCCTTGAAAATGAACTGCACCTAGATTTAATTCTGAGATTGGCAGCTGGCAAAAGGTAAGAAGGAAACTGGGATTGGAAATTAAGGGGGAAAGTGGTGACTGGGACTGGCTGGCAATGAAACTGGGACTGGGAGCAAAGGCAGATACTGAGACTGGGAGCTGGTCTGACTGGGTAAAGAGACTGAGACGATGGTATGAGGGAGAGAGGAGAAAGAACTGATAAGGAGCCAGAATGCTGGGGAAGAACTGGGAGTGTCTAGGCAAAGAGACTGGGACAAGCAGCTGGAAGGGAATAGGCAGACACTGAAATTGGGTGAGGAGAGAGCCTGGGAGATAGTGGGGACAGATGGGAGGGGATTAGAGGCCTAGTTGGGGGTGAGACAGATTGAATGAGGTGCCAGGAGGGGTGAACAGAGGACTGGCTGGGTAAGGAACCTGGTGAGAAGTATCTGCAGGCAGTTGGGAACTGTCAAGGAGACTGTGACTATAAGCGGAGAGTCAGGAAGAGTGAGACTAGGACTTGCTAGGTAAAGGGACTGGGATGAGAAGCATAAGACGGGGACTGACTAGGTGAGGAAAATGAGATTGGGAGAGGGACAGGTTGGAGGGGACAGGGCAGAAGGACTCAAGCTTGGTGGGAATTGGCAGGAAAGTCTATGCCCTCCAAAGCCAAAAATTCTTGAATCTCACTACTCCCTTTTTGTCAGCAAATATCTGTGAAAACCAATGACAGTGTGTCACATCTCTCATTAGTCCTGGTCCACATTGAGGACGACAACCTATTACTGTTATCAGTTACTCCATTAGCTTAATGGACAGAGGTCTGTGCAGTGGATCTAATGCAGCGGTTCTCAGCCCGCGGGCCACATGTGGCCCAATTAGCACAGAGCTGAAAGTCCGTGCCTGAGATCCCGGATTCCCAGCTGCCCAGCGCAGGGGTATCCAAGCTGCCCCACTGCCCAGCACCGAGGGGTCCAGCTGGGCTGTCCTGCTGCCCGGTGCAGTGGGGTCAGAGCTGCCGGCATGCCCTGTGTGGTGGGAGTTTGGGGTGGGATCTGCCAGCCTGCCACGGGGTCAGGGGTTGCCAGTGGCCCCACAGGGTTGGGGGTCCGGGGCTTCCAGCCAGCCCTGCGTGGTCGGAGTCTGGGACAGCCAGCCTGCCCCGCACCCAGCTGCTGTGCCGCCTGGCACAGAGGGGTCAGGGCTGCCAGCGAGCCCCACAGGGTATAGGATCCGGGGTTCCTGGCCTGCCCTGCGAGCTCTGGGATCTGGTGCAGCTGTCCAGCCCCACAAGCTACGGGGCTGCCGGCCCACCCTGCCTAGTGGGGGTCAGGGCTGCTCTCAGGCCCCACAAGCTCCAGGTCTGAGGCAGCCGGCCCGCCCTGGGTAGAGGGGGTCGGGGCTGCTGGGCAGCCGTGTGACGGGGGTCCAGGGCAGCCACCTGGCCCCACTGGGTCTGGGGTCAGGGCAGCTGCATGTCGGGGACCAGTGTTCAGGGTAGCCTTCTGGCCCCAGTGTCCAGGGTGGGCAGCTGTCTGCCCCACATAGCGAGGGTCAGGGCTGCCGCTGCCTTGCCACCCAGCCCCTGTGGCCCAGGTAATACATTGTGGGCTGCATATGTGGCCCACTATATGTAATCAGTTGAGAACCACTGATTTAAAGGGTCCAACCATGCTACTAAACATACAAATGTCAATATGATGCCACATGATAATTTTTTTCCCGTTTGCTTTTTTTTTTTTTTTTTTAAATAGGAAATTATGCACACAAAATCTATATTAAAACAACATTATTAAGGTTGTAAAGTCAAACATTCAAAAGTTAGGAAATGCCAAAATTAAGGTTGGCTGTACTAAATAGGCTGCTAGTTAGTTTTAGCTAAATAACCCTGTTTATTTCCCGCCACTTCAAAGAGGAAAACTAACTTCAGCAACACTGAATGATAATACTCCTACATTAATGTACTATAACATCTCACATCCTAAAGGATCCCAAAGTGCTTTACAAACATATACAAACTCTGTACAGGGATCTTTATGTCTACTCCTGAATTACAGATTCTTCGGAGGTGAAAGAATAGCAATTGTTGAACAGAACATAGAATTGTGGAAGGCAGAATGTAATTATAATGTAATTATAAAAAGTTTGACTAGGATGGACTTTAATCTTATGAAGAATTCCTTTAGATTTTTAACAAACTCAGTTTTTCAGGCCTTGCTTTAGATCTTATCCAAAGAAACTCCAGCAACACTGTTAAAGCCCAACACCATACCTGAGTCACTGGTACAGGACTGAACCTGAGAAATACCAAGTCATCATCACTAAATAAAATAGTAATAAAACAAAATGCAGTGTGCGTTGCAGTGCTTTTGATTACTCCCTATGATTGGCCCTGGTAGTAACTGGGAACTTATTTAATTGTTTTCCCGAGAATTAATTTGACCTTATTTTAGAAAACATTTTTTAAGGTTTCCCTCTTGATGTAACACTGACAAATATAAAGGGTTGGTCTACACTGGGGCGGGGGATCGATCCAATATACGCAACTTCAGCTATGCGAATAGCGTAGCTGAAGTCCAAGTATCTTGGATCGAATTACCTGGGGTCCAGATGGCATGGGATCAATGGCCGCGGCTCCCCCATCAACTGCACTACCGCCGCTCACTCTGGTTGAGTTCCGGAGTCGACGGTGAGCGCGTTCGGGGATCGATATATCGCGTCTTAACGAGACACGATATATCGATCCTGGATAAATCGATTGCTACCCGCCGATACGGCGGGTAGTGAAGACGTACCCAAAGATACATTGTAAGTATATGTTTGGATTCTAGCTCTGAACACCTTAAAAGAGAGAGTAACTCTCATCCAACAATTTCACATCAGCTTGTTTCTTTTATCTTTCCAGGAGACACTAACTCATCCATCACTTTTTAATCTTTTTTTTCATTTGGTACAGGCTATGAAGACTACCCTTTGGAAGAATACCCAAAGTCATATTAAATACATATTATATAACTGTCAATGAAAAATCTCATGATTTGTAAGTTTTTAACTCTTAGGTAATCAGAAATTTCATTTTTGGAGATCAACCTATCTTTATTATACACAGGGTACCAGCTCTCATTAATAAAGTGACTCTCAAAAGGTAGCACACTGCTTTCATTTCATGGTACAATACTGGTTGCCATATTATTTAAGAAATATTGAAAACACAGTACTGTTTGCAGGTGATAGCAGTGTTTTGGAAACAAGTATTGAGAGTGTCTTAAAAACTCTTTCTAATATCTCCACAATAGTATTTTTGATCTTAGGGAATGTAGCTTAGAGATACATTGACTTTAAATATGTTTTGCTGTTTTTGTGAAAAGAAATATGGAAAATAAGATTTAAAATATCTTTCTTTTTAAATTCAAGGGGATGAAGTTCTAGAATGGAATGGTAAACCCCTGCCTGGAGCTACAAATGAAGAAGTTTACAACATTATTTTAGAATCAAAATCAGAACCTCAAGTTGAAATTATTGTTTCAAGGCCTATTGGGTAAGGCTAAAAAAACTTGCTTCTTAAGTTTAGTAAATTACATGTATTAGCAGGATTTTTAAAAATGGATACATATCTACATATATTTGTAGTGCTGTAAAATACTATGACATGTTAACATGCTAGTCAGTTTGAAAGTTATCTTATAATGTTGGAGGACAATTTACCTTTTGAAACGTTTACTTACAATCTCTATACTCCATTTTCTTCACTGCCTGTTACAAACTTAGTTTTGTTCTATAGCTGCAGTAATATCACTATTAAGGAGAAATTTTCTAGACAAAGTAGTAAAGAGCATATTTGTCACATGGCAAAGGGGAAATATTGCCAGTAATGAACATAAACTGAATAGACCACCTTAAGGACCTTGCCAGAGATCAATCTGGGTGGCGCTTGATCTGTAAGGGGTCTTGTCCCTTTAGGATTTTCCATGATGTTGAAAGGAGAAACTTGGGTCCTGATTCTGCTGGATGTACGCAGGTGAGACTCCCATTAAAATGGGTGGAAGCTGAGCCTGAGTAAGACCTGCTTTATTAGGCTCTCAAACTTGATTCATTCACAGTAACATCAGTTATTTGAACACAGCTGACTTGGAAGCAGGCATAAGTAAATATTAAACATCATATGACTTGAAATAAATCAGTTCATGAGGAATTCAAGGAGTGCCATTTATAGTTAAAAGTTCTATTGTCTAAGTTATTTCCAGGATTTTTTTTTTACTATAATTATAAATTATACTGTCATTAAAAGGTGTTTGTTTAATATCGGTGTTCATTAGTTTATAAAATCATTCTCATAATAACAATTTACATTAAATTATTCTGAATTTAATATAAATCCAAGTTTGAAGTTGCAAAATAATGATAATTTGGGGGCCAAATTCTGCTTGTCTAGATTCCCATAAGGAATCAGTGAAACTATTTGCTTAAGTAAGATTAATAGGGTTTGGTCCTAGAGCTGTGATCAAACTGGGTACGTCTACACTGCGGCTTGGAGATGGAGTTCCCAGCTCAGGTAGACATACACACACTAGCTCTGATCGAACATGCAATGAAAAATAACACTATGGCTATGGCACCCTGGGCGGTGTCTCTGGCTAGCCACCCAGATACAATCTTGATGACTCCCCACATACACACTCAGGCGGGATTTAGGTTTGTCTCTATTTTTTTACTCAGGAATAACAAGAGGTGAGCAAACAGTCAGAGTTCAGTTTCAGATAAAATTTAGTAGACTGTGTAGACTGTCGGTCCTTCATCAGTTAAGACTGAGCCGATCACAACACGTCTTCCAAGCTTCTGGCCATCCTTCGCCATGTTTGTCCATATCTCCTTGTTAAGAAATCATCCCATCTCTTTGGGATGATTTAGTAAAATTTGAAAATGTTTCTTTAGTTTCCTATCTGAATTTCACTTGCCCAAATGTCAGTGATATGTGTCCTGTATGGAACTCAACACTAATGCTGGAGCAGTAATCTTCTAGTTAGAGGCCCAGCTGCTTTTTTCTCCAAAATTGTGCATTCTTTTCCCAATCTGAAATTTCTGATTTTCATCCATGTCATAATTTATCTGAAATGTGTCTCAGATCCAATAATGATCTTTAGATTCAGAAGCTTGAAACATTTATTCTTACTAGAAGGTTCTCTTCCCTGTGCTTGACAATAAACCGCTGGTTTAGTTAACATAGAATGATTGTTTAGTATTTACCAGGTGTTAATGTACCTGTGATGCTGTGGAATGGTTACATTTGGTAGATGTTGAAGGGTTGGTTTTTTTTAATGGAGACCACTATACATACACAAAATTACTCTACATTGGTACTTCAAGAAAAAGTAGGTCAGAGAAGATACAATTTTTGGACTGCCATCTTGAGAGTGGCCTTTTAAATGGAAAGTGAAAGCCTGACTGTGAATTTGTTATTCAGAAACTGAAATCAGCATTACGATAGTAACTGCGGCACATATAAAAACCTAAAGCTGCATTCCTTATTCAGGCAAACTCACCCATGTACTTTAATAAGGAGATTTTCCCAGGTGAAGACTGTAGAATCAGACTCTAAATCGTAAGAATACCAAAACCAAACAAACTTTATTGAGATTTTTATAGTCTTAGGTCCAAACTTTCCCACACTTAACTGTGTAGCAAAACCGGTATGTATTTCATTGGGCCTAGATTGGACCTCAGTGTTTTTTTGGGTGGAGGAGAATGTGCAAAATAATTAAATGACTTGAGCAATTGAGGCAGAAATACAGAAAGAAGATGCCAAGTAATAGAATATTGTTAAACTGGCACTTGCAGATAGTGCAGCTTTAGAGATAGTAACACTGACATATTTTTAAATACTTCATTACATATGGTAAATAATTTGTAAGATAACTGACCGGTAGAGTAGATGAATAAATGAGATAATTATAATAACTTTCAAAAGCATGAAAATGTTCTGTAAAGCTTTCTTGAAGAAGAATTGTACATAAAATGCAATTGCTGAGTAATTAGAATGTATCATACTAAGTGCACTGCAAATTTTTTTTTATGGATGTCAGGAATGTACCTCTTTAGATCTTATAGTGATGAATTTGACAGTTTTTATTGCACTTGTGAATAGAACAACCCAAATGTGATTATTTGCTTCAACATATGGTTTGATCAATGGATATTTTCTTGCAGTAAGAGGGAAAAATATTGTAGACCAAATCCTGCTCACTATAATCATATGAGTATTCATATGAGAGGCTTCAGTATTACTATATTATTAAATCAGAGTAGGATTTGACACACTACCTAGAAATGTCCCTCTGCTGTAATCATTCATTCATTCAATCAATCAATCATTTCACTACTTACAGCTGTTTCCTACTGGCACTAATAACTGGAAAGAACAAATAAATGTCACAAATGGACTGGAGCATATAACTTGAAATGAAAGGCTTCATTAAAGACTTAATCATGCAATTATTGCAGTCAAAAGATAAATTTCCTTTGACTTCACTCAGAGTGAGATTGACCTGTCTGTCATTTTTAAATGGTCAATCACACACAATTTACAACAGAAGAAATTTTGATAAAGGCTAACAAAAAAACAATGCACCTTAAAAATAATTATTTTCCTTAATTCTGAAATGTTATATTTGAAATAAACTGTAGTATTGGAAGAACATTATTATTGTTGTTTGCTTTTGGATTGACAGATCTCTTGTAGCTTCTTTTTTGCTTTGCCACCTGAATTACGTGGTGACTCCAAATTCATGAAAGTGAATCTTAATTTTCAGCTATTAATAGAGATCTTCCTTTGTTTAATACACAATTTAATCTACTTTCTTATATAGTAAAGTCTTCAGAACAGGGATCCTGTCTTTCTATATGTTTGTAAAGCAACTAGCAAAAAAAAATTCCCAATCCTGACTGGTGCCTCTGGACAAGTAATAATAATAATAATTAATAAAGATATACCGTAGGAAATATGGGTTGACATTGAAATTTTAATTTTATCCTTAATGGCACACCATATATTATTATTTCTTGAAGACCAGTAGAGGTAAAATTATTATCCATTTTCATGTGCACATCATTTACGCTTCTATAAATAAGTGGTGCCTTCCATGGCTAAGAGTCACACAATCTGATTCACAGACTATATTATAGTGCATGCTAGTTATCAGGGCCGGTGCTTCCATTTAGGCAACGTAGGCGGTCGCGTAGGGCACCAGAGGGAGGTGGGGAGGCATTTTGCTGCCCTTGGCGACAGTTCGGCGGCGGGGTGTCCTTCCGCGCTCCAGGTCGTCGTCGGCAATTCTGCGGCGGGTCCTTCACTCGTTCCGGGACCCGCCGCCGAAGTGCCCCGAAGACCTGGAGCGTGGAAAGACCCCCCCCGCCGCAGAATTTCCGCCGCCAACCAGGAGCGCGGAAGGACCCCCGCCTAGGGCACCAAAAACCCTGGCGCCGTTCCTGCTAGTCATTAATAAATGTCCTGTCGTGTCAGTACAGAATTTTGAAGGGATTCCAAGTAAAGATGATTTCTGAGCTGGTTTCTCAAATCCCTGCAGTAAGAGCAGCATAACCTGGTGTCTGTCACTGGCCACGTTGTCCAGTGACAACAGTCAATCATACTTCTCTGCAGAAATGGCCTTTAAGCTATAAAAAAACACAGGATGCCATGCCACATTTGTGTTATTAGCCAGAGAACTGTTGCCCATTCAGTCTCAGCTAAACCTTGCAGAGTTTGTACTCTTTAAATGCATCGCCTAGATTCCTGGGGTGAAATCTTGACCCCTACTCTTGCCCTCTTTCACCAAGTACAAGGGCCGGAGTGGTGTAAAGGACTCTAAACATTCTAGTTCAAGCTATGGGAGAAGAACTGCAGAGTACAGCCATTAGCCTCTTTTCTGTGACTTGCTTACAAGCTCTGGTGTAAGGGGCATGTCACAGACATGAGCAGGGTGCCAGGATGAGGCTGGGGGCAGGAACAGCATGTCAGGAGCAGGGACACAGAGCCCCGAAGACTGTCTAAATTATGCAAGGGATGTCCCAGCCCCCAGAGCAGCCCAAGTTTATTTGGGGGGGGGGGTGGGCCCAAAGGGGGCTTAAAGTTAAAACTTTTTCTGCCTGGAATGTAAAGTTTTAAACAAAGAAGGTATGATTAATTCTCTCACTCCCCGGTTTCCATAGCCTGGCTCCAAAGACCAGTTCTCTGTTATCTGCTATAAGCCCCTTTAAGTCTTCCTCCCTGCTCTTTAACCCTTGGCTTGTGTCTTCCCCTCGCCTTCACTGTCTTATTCAATTTTCTTCTTGTAAATCATAAGGGCCTGATTCTCATTCTCATTTTATACTTAGATAGTGCAACCACTCTGACATTGAACTACTCTGACAGTGCAAAGTGGCTTTAATATAAATAAGAGTCAAGCTGTAAGAATCGGTGAAGTCTATCTATCTATCTAAAATACTTGTAAGTGCTTGTGTCTCCTGCCAAGTCCTCCTGCCTCTACTGCTCCAGGTGATTCCAGCCTTCACCGCCCATTTTTGTAATATCCGACACAAACATATTTGTACATTGCACTTTTCCCTCCTTTAAATCTTCCCTTGAGTCTCACCTTTGCTCAGAAGCCTATTAGAGATCAGCCAATTTGTGATGGTTATCACTTGACCGTAAAGGAAAAAAAGGGAAATGTGTATATTTGATAATATAACTTGCTCCTTACCCTCTCCAATATAACTTGTCATTTTAGATACAGGGCAAGGACCATGTTTTCATACCGGACCATGTTTTCAGCCTAGTACAATGGGGTCCTTATTTAAGAGTCTAGGTGTTATTGTAACACAAACAAAGCTACATTTCAATTGGGAATATTTTTAAATGTTTGGAATGGGAAAGAAACATTAAGTTAATATATTACCTGTATAAAAATCATTTTGGATCTGTTGAGTAAATGCTGCAGGTTTTGTAGTTAAATATGCTAAGTTCCAGGTTAAATAAAAAAAATTAAATACTTCTTTAAATGGAAGACATCGACTCAGCCTTGACTATAGAATGTCTAACAACACCTCAATGACGCATATGTGTGTGTAGTTTAGCAAAACAGGAATACATTAAAGAATGGAAAATGCTGTTTCCATGACTTTATTTCCATCAGTTTTGAGGTGACCACATCGTTCTTGAACTGCAAAGCCAAGCCACAGGAAAACATTTCCATACACTATAACATAAGATTTAAGCTGAACTGAGATACTCACTGATAGCTTTGGAGTTTGGGCTTGTTTTTTGTCTGTCATATAGACCAAGATTTTAAAAAATAAGACCCTAAAGTTAGGCTCCTGAATCAATTATTAGGTACTCGGGCTAGAATTTTCAAAGGAACCTAAGGGAGTTAGATGGCCAACGCCTATTGAAATTCAGTGAGACTTGTTTATCAACTCCTTTAAGCTCCTACAAAAATTCCAGAGCAAGTTACCTGATTTTCAAAAGTGCTGCATATCTGGCAACTCTCATCAGCTTCAGCACTTCACCTGAAGACTCTAAGTAAGGAGATAGTGCCTTAAATTTAGACTTCACTTTTTGTAAATTTTAGCTGTAAATTGTATTGCAGTTTGTAGTTTGGATTATATTATGGGTGATTAATCTTTTTTTTTTAAGTGACTCATTGAAAAAATTTATTTCCTTTCTTACTCCTGGAATATATTTTGGAAATTGTTGGAAATAGTACTACAGGGCCAAATATTAATAACAGCCAGACTCTGACAGTCATTGTAACGCTGATGTCGGTGGGGTTGCTCTGGATTTACATTCATGTAACTGAGATCCAAATTTGATCCACTCTGTTTTTCTATGTGGGTCTGTATATGTGCTGTATGTCGGTGTATATTCAGTTGCAATATGTTGCATGCTAATATTTATAGTCTCTGAAGTAATACATTATTATCCTTTTCTTTGTTTAACATTGCCCATGTTATCTGCTTTTTCTCTTTATTGTCATAAGACATTTTCATCGGTTTCATTCAGCGAACTCCTTGAGACGTGTGTATAAAAATTACTAGTGAGTTTTACAATCTATGTTGTTTTGATTTGACGAGAAAAGAAGTGAGCTTCAGTAGCCATAGTACTTCTCATTTCCAAAACACTTTTGCTGTTTTGGTTGTAAAAATATTGTGGAACCTCCAACTACAATATTAGCATTATAGTGACCATGGTTTGTTTTTATTCATCGTTTGAAAAAAGTCGTCTTTGGGATTAAAGGTTTCATGCACATTAGTTAACAGTGGCAAGCTGTCCTGAAATAATTCCCCTTCCTTACCACATATTGACAAACCCATTAAAACAAAAACTAACAGATGTCTGAAAAAGGTGTGCCAGAAATTTTGTAGTTAATTTTGTGTGTCCAGGACTGTGGAGCAGCAGTTCAGTTGTTTCTTATTTTTTTTTTTTGTATATTTCTCTTTTAGTGACATTCCAAGGATTCCTGAGAGTTCCCATCCTCCACTAGAGTCTAGTAAGTATATGCTTTGTTTTTATCTGCACACATATTGCAAAAATATTTTTACATTAAAAACCCAGTCAGTTTCCTGTATCATTGTGTAAAACTAGAATCAATATTCAATTTATAGTTCAAATCTGGGCTGGATTTTAATGCTTTCTTCCATAGTAACTATGAAAGGGCCAGGTGGTGTTAACACCATGTGGATACAACAATTTTCATGCTCCCAGACTGTCTAATCTTTTTAGGTCAGCGCTATAAGAAAGGTAACTATTATTATCCTCATTTTACCTATGAGAAAGATGAGGCAGAGGAGTTAAGTAAGGAAGTTGCCAGAGGCTTCAGAGGGAGTCATAATTTCCCATCCCTGATTAACCTTCCCCTGTTCAGATCCCTAGACCACACCTCTCCCTATCTGATCCAGAATTTGCTCCTCTGTGAAGGTCTTAGGCCTTGTCCACACTGCCACTTTACAGCACTGAAACTTACTCGCTCAGGGATGTGAAAAAACACCCGCCTGAGTGATGCAAGTTTCAGCGCTGTAAAGTGGCAGTGTAGACAGTGCATCAGCGCTGGTAGCCACGCTCCCAGCACTAGTAGCCACTCCCCTCACAGGGGTGTTTTTTTTTACAGCGCTGGGAGAGCTCTCTCTGTATTGCCCTGGCATTTATGCTGAGCCTGGTGGTGTGGAATAGTGAAGCGCCAGGGAGCTGATGATGTTAATCTTAGCAGAAGACCTGTGGAAATGCCAAGGAGGGGGCTTGAGAACCCTACTTACGGGTACTTCTCTGCTGCAGCCAGTGAATAAGTTTTTGCAGGAGAGTAGAAGTCTTTAATAAGGCACAGCTGGAAGAAAGCTCCTTCCACTGGAAGTGAGGGGCACCTGATAGATTATCTCCCATAAGAGATTCCAAAATGTAGGTAGAAGTGAGACCTTGTCTACACATAAGCTTGCACTTGCTTAGTTAAACTGGTGCAAACCCATATGGATACTCTTATTTTTGTTTAGCTTAAACCTGTTCCTAATTTACTTGAGCTAAACAAAAATTTGCCTGATTTAAACTGAAATAGGAGTGTCCACACAGCTTTTTGCACCAGTTTAACTAAAATAAGTTTAAAATCATACTTTCAAATAAACTGGTGAAACTCTGCATATAAACAAGCCATGAATAATTAGAAAACTAAAGTAATGCACAGATCTAATAAAATTGGCTTCAAATCAGTTCTAGGTCTGAGATTTTCTTTCTCTCATTCATTTAGGTTCAAGTTCTTTTGAATCTCAGAAGATGGAAAGGCCTTCTATTTCTGTTATTTCTCCAACTAGTCCTGGAGCTCTAAAAGATGCACCACAAGTCCTACCAGGGCAGCTTTCTGTAAGTGTATATGAGTACCCAGAGGGAATACCATTTATCTGTTACAGTATATTTTGTTTGTTTTTGTGACTATTGAGAAATATCTGGTTATATTACATAACATGGGTAATCTATTATAAAGCAAATAATCCCTTTTCTGCCACTCGTTCTGTTTCACATCTGTGTAGGACATTTGAAGAGTTATATTCTTGGAAGGTCTATTCTGTTTGTGACGGGTTGGATCACAGAAACCGCCTTGGGATCTGCCACCTAATGTACCAAGACTACCCCTGCTCCTGTTTTCCCTTCCAGCTCAGGACTCCAGCACCCTGTCTTGCTGAGCCAGACACTCCTGTCTGCTCCAACACAGACCCAGGGTCTGAATTACTTGCCCCAAAGCTGCAGGTTTACCTGAAAACAGCTCACAGAAGTGTGCTTGTCTTTAGCACTCAGATGCCCAACTCCCAATGGGGTTTAAACCTAAATAAATCTGTTTCCAACTCATAAATTTTTTGCCGTCTATAACACTGACAGAGAGATATGCACAGTTGTTTGCTCCCCCAATTATTAATGCATACTCTGAGTTAATTAATAAGGAAAAAAGTGATTTTATTAAATACAGAAAGTAGGATTTAAGTGGTTTCAAGTAGTAGGGGGGAGGAATAGGTCTGTGGTTTGAGCATTGGCCTACTAAACCCAGGGTTGTGAGTTCAATCTTGAGGGGGCTACTTAAGGATCTGGGGCAAAATCAGTACTTGGTCCTGCTAGTGAAGGCAGGTGGCTGGACTCAATGGCCTTTCAGGGTCCCTTCCAGTTCTATGAGATAGGTATATCTCCATATATTATATTAGACAGAACAAAGTAAGTCACCAAATAAAATAAAATGTGCAAATCTATGTCTAATCAAACTGAATACAGATAATCTCACCCTCAGAGATGCTTCAGTAATTTTTTTCTCAGACTGGACACCTTCCAGGCCTGGGCACAATTCTTTCCCCTGATACAGCTCTTGTTCCAGCTCAGGTGGTAGCTAGGGGATTCTTCATGATGGCTCCTCCCCCCTCTGTTCTCTTCCACCCCTTTATATATCTTTTGCATAAGGCGGGAACCCTTTGTCCCTCTGGGTTTCCACACCCCCCCCACTGGAAAAGCACCAGGTTAAAGATGGATTCCAGTTCAGATGACATGATCACATGTCACTGCAAGACTTCATTACCCACTTGCCAGCACACACATATACAGGAAGACTCACAGGTAAACACAGCCATCTGCAGAAATCAATGGCATATATGTTTGACTGCAGGGTCAGGCCCCAAAGAAGCAATATTGTAAGCCTCTCTGTATATTCATCCATCCTGCTGTAAGACTTCTCTCTTAGCAAAACAGAGCTGAGACAGCAAAGGTAACAATGGCTAGTGTCCCCACTCCCCCTTCAGTGCTGTAAGGTTTTGCTTCAGTGAGTTAGAAACCTAAAAATGTTAGTTATACTTGAAGAATGTAATGAAGATCTATGGAACTTTTATTTAATAGTCAGATTTTTTGAAGAGTGATATTGCCAGAGATTTCATGATCCAATATCTATGTGCAAAGCCTTTGCATATTCAAAAAAAGGCTTGAAGAAGTAATTGTCATGGGTTCTTCCAAATTGGCTGAGAGCCATTTGTTTAGTTCATGTGTTGAGATGGTGTGATTTCTGCCAGAAGAAACCCAAAACGTCCAAACTAAAATCTCACACAAAACAGAAGAAAAAAAATCTTGTAGAAAGCTGTATGAAAAGTGGTCAGCCCTTCTGAAAAACATTTTATGTTTTGGCTAATGATAGGCAGCAAAAATTATTTTGTATACTTTCACTTTCATTTTCATGAATAATTTCTGGTAACTTGGATCTTGTAGGTGAAACTGTGGTATGACAAAGTGGGGCATCAGTTAATAGTAAATGTTCTACAAGCAACAGATCTGCCACCTAGAGGAGATGGGCGTCCCAGGAATCCTTATGTAAAAATGTATTTTCTTCCAGATAGAAGGTAATATTCCAAGTGAAAAATGTATCAACTGAACTTTTTAAATATGTTAATTATACTTTAAATGCATGTTTCTTTGATATTTTCCTTTAATAATTTATTGTAGTTTAGATGAACATTAAAAAGTATAAAACTAGCATGCATCTATAATCACATAATATCAAATTGTAAGTAATCTGCTCCGTGGAAATATGGCTGAACCTGGAATACTGCACAGCAGATACTGATCCCTTTTAGACATAAGAGATCATTAGGCTTGTTATCAGTAAAATGTAAGTAAACATCTATTTCACCGTACACTTACAAACCGATGAAAAAATATTCCCATCAATAATAATAGAAATGTACAGATAGGCAAAGTAAGAAAAATGTTGCTTGAGGACTTATTAGAGTTTGATGTAAGGATATTTACCTTGTGTATTTTGACATGTGATGTTGACAAATTGTGTTTTAATAATTATACAACTTTAACTTTTTTGAATCTCATCACCTATCATTAAATAGTTATTGTATTCCCCATTGTCTAATCCCTCCCATAATTTCCCACAATTGTGAACATTTAAATAATTAAAAATGGAAAAATGCTTAAAATTCATAATTTTGTACAACTGTGAAAATGTAAATAGATACAGAAAAATGCTTTAAAATAAACATTGATGATATCCATCATAATTATAAAAAAATACAAACTGAATGCTGCCAAGCCTAGTAATCATAATGTTTAAATCAGAAAGGATGAAAACAATTATAGTCTTGGTTACTAGATGGCAGTATGTGACCTGTTTTTGCATTATAATTTACAAGACTGTTTATGTTTCAGTGATAAAAGTAAAAGGAGGACCAAAACAGTAAAGAAAAGCCTAGAACCAAAATGGAACCAAACTTTTCTCTATTCACATGTACATCGTAGAGATTTTAGAGAACGAATGTTAGAAATAACCGTATGGGACCAGCCAAGAGTACAAGAAGAAGAGAGTGAATTTCTTGGAGAGGTGATATATACAATGGCATTACAAAATAGTTAGACTTTCTTATATGCTTAAAATATAAAATATTTCTGTATTTTAAAAAATAATGCTATGCAGTTTTAAACTAAGATTAAGTTTGATAAATTTTCCCCCAGATCCTTATAGAGCTGGAGACAGCACTTTTAGATGATGAACCACATTGGTATAAGCTGCAGACACATGATGAATCCTCACTACCTCTGCCTCAGCCATCACCTTTCATGCCACGGAGACATGTCCATGGTGGAGAAAGCACTAGCAAAAAATTACAAAGTAGGTCCAAATGCTATCGCTGTCCTTTTTCAGTTTTAATTTGGGAATGATTTATGACAATCAGTTATGCTGTAATAATGTTTAGATGAAGTTTTGGCAGCCATATTCAAAAATAAAGATATTCTTTCCAAAACATAACCAAAAATACAATTGGAAATGGAAAAACTATTACAGTTCCTAATCAACTCCACTGTGGTTTGCAACTTCCAGGTTGGCAAAATTTGTTGGAATTACCTATAGTTTGAAACGTTAGTTTTTGCATAGCTGTCTTTGTTAAACACTGAACTGAGCATAATAAATGATTTTAACAAGGAAATTGGGATGTTTTTATTATTACTAAATGTTGGGTCTTAAAAAAAAAAAAAAAAAAAAAAGCTTCAAGAACTCTAAAGTTTGGGAACAGCTTTTAGTATATTGATCATTTCAACCTCTAACACACTTCTTGTCCAGATATAAAACTTACTTTTGCTACACAGAAAGTGTTTGTATGTGTGTGTTTGGGAAGATGAAAATCACAAAATAGTACAATAGTCAAAACCTGTCTTTCTCTGATCAGACTTTGTTGAGACTTTAAATGTGAAAACAATGGTTTTTAAAAAGTGGCATTTCTCAGAGCCATAGCATCCCAAGGCTTACATAGTATGAGTTGAAATAACTGCTATATGGAAATAGCTGCAGCTCGTCAACTCTACTGAAATTAAATTATATTTTAAAAATATGAAAGAAATACAGAACAAATTCTAAAGATATTTTCTCTGTTATTTTTTCTGATCTTTTACCAGTCTATTAAGAAGAGTCAGAGTAAGGAAGCTAATAAATTCCAGCCAGTGCATAACTTCATAATTAACTGATGCACTCGTAGGAGCTGTACCAACTAGATACTGTTGAAACTGGTGCATTAAAAAAATAAGCATATAGATACCAGACTATGCCCTCTAAATTCAGTTTAATTCTCATTTCATATTGTTTAAATATAAAATCACCCTATGTTTGAATCACAGGAATAACTAGAGTTTTTATTTAAACATATTTTTACATTTTCCAATACAACCAGATATACAGGTATTTATTTGCCTTACTGTTGTGCAGGATCTCAGCGAATCAGTGATAGTGACATCTCAGATTATGATGTTGATGATGGTATTGGAGTAGTTCCTCCAGGTGCGTGGGTGAAGAGCATGGTCCTGCTTCTTTTTGCTGTTCCTTCCCTCCTCCCCCTCTAATTTTCCAGGATGCTGGTTTTGGAGATTGTATTATGGAGAAAACAGTATGACTAGTTACTCTGTGGTGTCTTTCCTTCTAAATTAAATTAAAATGTACTTTTATTTACTCATTAATATTTTTGTTTAGATGTGACTGTTTGGATTTTGCATTAGATGATTCAAAGCTGTTTGTTTGTTACTTCACAATGCTCTAAGCATAAGTGAAACTACAATTTTAATTCTAAGAATTCAGTTAAAATACTAATTAAAATTTCAATATCCATTGCATTTTTTTTATTTTGCTTCTTGCTTGAAACCCAGATATAATGCAATCCTCCTTGGAATATATTTAAAATGCATGGTTGCAAATTAAAATGCATGTGGCATGGCTATATCTTTTATACTTTTCATAAGTATTCATGAATTATCATTACCGTAAATGTGCATAAATGTATAAATATAGAGAGAGAATATCTTGACCCCATTTTAGGGTAGCACCCTTTGTATATTCAATAAACTAAAACATTGGGGCATATTTTAGATACCATACCTTAAGTATATTTCATTGGCAGTTGCCACAAATCACAAGATTAAAACTCCCATTCATGACAGACTAGTAAAGAGTTGCTGTTTACCCACCCAAGCTAAATCAGGTTTTCTATGTAAAAGTTACTTGTGAAAGTTACTGAACATACTAAAAATGTGGTAGTATTTGAAAAGTTCTCCCTATTAATCTATGATTAAAATAACCTACAAACAGCAGTTATTCATTGCATTTTTGCCATTTGTGTGAAATATCACTGCATTGCTGAATGGGCTAAACTCTGCTCTCATTTACATCAGTGCAAAGCATTAGTACTTTAATAGGGTTGTGCCTGAGTAATCAAGAAGAGAATTTGTCCCAATATCCGTAGCACTAGTATTATGTTTAATGGAGTGATTTTCTTCATTCTTTCATCAAATAAAATAGAAAAATATTTTAAATAAAATGATTTCCATCATTTTTTCACATTACTTTATTTCCTTTTGCAGATGGGGGTACAGATATTGGCATGTGTAATCCCTTACTCATCTCTAAGGCTGCACTATTTTAACTATATGGGGCTTTTCACTTACCAGTTCATTCTGGGAAACAATTCCCCATCTGCAATGACCTATCTTCCATCCCACAAAGCAGTCTTTCAAAATGTATATGACAACAGCACTCATTGAAATAGATTTTCAAAGGCTCAAATAGCACTTAGATGCCTAAGTCCCACTGAAAGTCATTAGTAGTTCGGTGCCTAAGTGTCCCATTGTACTTTGAAGAATTCATGAGCCATATGTAACTTGGGCCTTTGCTGTCTCAGAGACCATCTCTCTGCTTTTGAAATCTCTGGCATCCATGACAGTTGGGTTGATTCTAACGGTTGCTAAATTAATGTGAGTAGGCTGGTTGGAAGAAACTCATTTCCAAACTAGTTCTACCAGCTCATGCAAACCCATTTTACTAGCTGATCTGACAGAGACCAAGTTAACTGGCCTTCAAAACTTAATGTGTATAACATGTTTAATTCCTTTGACATTTGTCAGATATGGGTGAGAGAGACTGTAGAGTTGGTTTCCTTCTAGTTTCTGTCTGGAAGAAATCTCTGTGTAGATATATATGTGAAGTTACATGCTTTACTACATTTATGTATGCAGCCAGAGCTCTTAAGAAAGGGCAAATTTTATAAATGAAAAAAAATGGTCTGATAAAGGAAGGTGCAATGCTAAACTTATATTAAGACACACAAGTTAGAATTAAACAGCAAGTGAGACTCAACTCTGCTGCTGCGGGTGGAAAACATCGTCATTGTTATGCATCAATCTCAGATTGCCTGAGAAGCTAAGTCCCCAAATTATTTTTGAACATAACTTTCACACATGCAGTATCAGATGGCTGTTGGGTTGGAGACATCTGTGAAGTGATAACAAGATAATTAAACAAAAGCTAAAGGATGTGTGTGTGTAAGGTATGGTCCTGATGTGAGTCTTTTTGCTACACTTTTCTTTTTTCTCTTTCCATCTTTTAATATTTGATTCTCTGATTTGGTGCAATTCTAATGGCATCCAAAGTTAACATTTGAAACTTGCTATCAGACAATCTACAAATGAGGAAAAACAATTAAGGTCCCATATTTTGTTGCTTTATCCTAACTTGTTCTTTTTAAAAAAAGAGATTTACAAATGATTTATTCCAGGCTTTGAAACAGTATATCATGTGTGTGAATCAAATATATATTTAGCAGAGATACAATATCAGATGGCCATAAGGTTCATTAAAAGTTTCTAGATAGATAACTGACATTAAATGACTGCCATTAACATAATGGATCACTCCCTCCTTGAAGAAATTCTTGCTTTCGTGGTCTCTTCCTATCTCTCCAGTCTCATTTTTCTATCTCTTGGGAGTCCCTCCTTCTTTTCTGCCTTAAGTCTTTCAGGATTCTGCCCTTTCATTGAGCAAGCTCATCTAGTCACACATCAGCTCCTGCCTCTATGTTGACAACTTACACTGAATCCAGAGGGAAAACTCTCATTATCTTTAATGAGGCCAGGATTTCACACTATCGCTAAACCCCAAACTACTTCACTTCATTCAGCTTAGACTGTACACTTGCTTGTTCAACATCTCTTCCTGGAAATCCCATTGCCAAATTTTTTAAGACCGGATACTGCCAGCCTTACTCACACTGAGTAAGCAGTATCTTGCTTCCTTAGTAGTGCTATTGACTACAGTAGGACTCGACTGGGATTAAGGTGCTCCTCAGCATGAGTAAGGGTGGCATAATCTAGCCTATAATGTGTAAGAAAATTGAATTTATTTTTTTCCTTCCAAGGCCTCTTTGTCCCTTTGCTACCTCAGTGGTTACATTACCAACTATATTGTTGTTATGGTAATTATGAAGCTCTATGCTAAAGTTATTCTTACCATTGTTAATTGTTTCTTGGTGTTGAAGTAACAATGCCAAAGTACTACAGAATAGGGGAAAGTGTTGTTTTAAGGGAGCTGCCACCTTTGTACGTTACACATTTTTGTAGTATTAAACATCTCAGAATCATGTGAATACAGAACCTGTGTTGACTTTTAAAAAATATAACACAGTTGTTCAAAAGGAATTTCTCTTTCCACTCTGTTGCTAAAGCAGGAGTTCAGATTGTTCCTTGCCATAGCTAATGATTTCTCCAAAATCTAAGCATTCAATCAGGTATGCCATGTGCTCAATTGTTGCATGAAATTGCAAACTCTGGGAACCTTTGGTTTGTATATTGCATAGCAGGGTATCCACAGTCCTTTGGGGGGATTTTGGTACTTCCATAATGTAAATATTGAAGAAGAACAAAAATTATATGCTGAATACTACTCTTGATAGTTAAATGAACAATAAGCTGCTGCTCAAGTATTTTTGTTTGGAAATGTTGATAAAACAATTTTTAAAATTGGACAAACATTCTGATAATGATTTTTAATTCTAAACAATTTTTAAAAAATTTTACTTAGCAAACCATTTGCTGTTCACTCATATTATTCACAGGAAAATTACTTATACAGTATCTGTGGTATCCAATTATTATGTTTAATGTAATGTCAATACTTTTATGTTCGTTGCAATAAGGGTGACTCTGGTCCGGTTTACTTAGAACTCAGCTGAAACTGGCTCGAAGGACATCTCTTTACCTCAGGGATGCTTTTCTGTTCCTTACCAGCTGCTTCTCCCATTCATGGTGGGCAAGTAGTTTAGATGAAAATAACCTAAATTGCTTTGATTTCATAAAACAAACACTGAATGGGGTTGGGGTTCACAGTGTAGAACAATTACCATGTCACTTGAAGAAGTGACCTCCAGTGAGCAGTAATACTTAAGGCATTAGATTTTAGGTAATATCCCCCAATTCAGGTGACATGTTGAAGCCCCCCCTCCCCAGGGATATCCCAGTATGCACCCAAACTCCTCTCAGTTTCTCTGCCTCTATACATATACACACATTACATTTAAAGGTAATGCTAGTAATTAATCCTGGCTGCATGACATTTCAGGATTTACAAAGGCTAAATGACTACTTGAAAATCTTGTAATCATTTAGATGTGCTTTCCTGGAAAGACCAACCATTACCTGCATGTTTGCAGACCCAGATCCTTACTGTCTAACATCATTTTGTTGCACTTTTACCAGTAGGTTATAGATCTAATACTAGAGAAAGTAGATCTACAACGTTAACTGTGCCAGAACAGCAAAGAACAACACATCATCGTTCACGATCTGTATCTCCTCACCGTGGTGATGATCAGGGCAGGACCCGTTCACGTTTACCAAATGTGCCATTACAGAGGTAGGGTTCACAAGTTAGCAACATTAGTTACTGAAACACTTTGGTGATTCAAAATTTGTGTAACCAAGCAGAGGTTCTATGTCACTTTCATCTGATTGAACTCTTCATTATTTTTCACAGTGTATTACTTTTTCTTCATGTGTTAGTTTAATATTGAAGCATATAAATTGTTTGAAGCCTATCACATCCTTAATCCTCTATTTAAAGCACCCATCAAGTTACTTCCTTGTTAATTGCAATACTGTAACCCTAATCTTTCCTTACCTGACATCCTCCCTACTGTTTATCATTTTGGTCATTGTGTTGTATCTAAAATTTAGATTGGAAGCTTTTTCAGGTAGAGACCATGCCTTTTGTGAGTCCACTGTGTGTGCTATAAATAATAAATAAAATATACCATTAATAACCATGAATGAACTGATTTTGCAAGTAAGAGTAATCTGAAGTTACCAATTCCTACAAATTACATTCTAAGATTCTTTTTATGGGATTTGTTTAGTTAGAGAGAGAACAATAAAATACCAAATGATATTTAACGTAAGATATATTTCAGAGAACAATGATAACATTTAGACTGGCTATAAAGTTAAGTGTATAGTTCCTGTATGTGTAACTTCTGGTAGGCAACATGTAATAAATAAGTGAATCTCTTTTGTTTTTTTCCTGCTTTACATTCATAAAAATGTGTTGTGTGCTTTACATTTTCAGATGTAGATATTGCCAGGGTTGGTAGACTCAAAACTTGACCAACCTCCTTCATTTCTCTGTATAGAGGAAGGGAGAGGAGAGGGAGCTTCTCTGAACCTCTCTTGAAACCCGTAGCCTCATCCACTCATTCTCAGTTTTCACTCCTCTGTCCTTTGGAGGTGTCTACACTAGAAATCTTGGTACCTGCAATAGAGCAACAGCTAGCAATATTGCAGTTATACTTGGTAGTAGCCACTAATGTAAACAGGGCTCATGCATTTTGACATGATGGTAAAAAAATGATAGAGCCCTATTCATATGATTGTTTAAATACAATAGTAGTATTGATGCTGACAGCTACTGTAACAAGGATACATGTTCTAGTGTAGCCAAGGCTTGTATTGCAGATAACATCCCTTGGATCATAGATGAGTATAAGAGACTTTCTTCAGCGCCAATCACATGCTGGCTCCAGAATTACTTAATCCAGAGTGGCACTAGATTCTCCATCCCATCCAAGTGAACTAACTGCAAAGGTGCCAGCCAGTCTTTCCTGGCCTTACAGTGGGAGACTGAGTTGCACTTAAGAAATGTGTTCCTCCACAGCACAGGCTATGAGGCCGACCCCTCTTTTTATTCCTCACACCTAGCTGAAAGGCCATACAACCTTTCACTTCCCTTTTAGAAAACGAAGTTTGAGTTCTTCTTGGAAAAACAGTCAGGTACTTTCAGTCTGTCAGCAAAACAATGAAACTCAGTATAAACATATGGCTTGATTCACTCCCACTGGCACAGAGGGCTGCATCTTGGTCCCTCCTATAAGAGTTGCAGTTACTGCCCCTAATGGGGGGGAAGAGGCAGGAATCAGCCTTTCAAGTGATCAGTGGTATTTCCACTGCTGCTTTCCCTCAGGAATTTCACCATAGGAAGAGAACTTTTAGGTCAGACTCCGTAGCAGGTCAGAAACTTCTGGAAGATGTACAGTCACAGCCCCTTCCTATGCAGTGCCACACACTTTAGGGATAGTGCAGACTACCTGTGGTCTACCATGTCCCACCCTAACCCTTGCTGAAGGGTAGTCACAGACACTTCTTTCTGCTGCAAGGACTTTCCACTGACCAGGGTCCACAGCCCGGGACTCTGCCTTTGGAAACCTAGGTATGAAACTATAAAACCATAAACTTCAAAATGAATTCTTGCTAACTATTCTCCAAATACAGGAACATGTCCTCCATTAACATTGCTGAGTTCTGTGTTCACAAAGAATTTAATTCTAAAAAGGGTAAAAAATACTGTTACCCATGCTAAATGAGGGTTTTTTCCCAAAGAGCTAATATTTTTGAAAAGTCATACATTAAGGAGAAACCTTCCAGCAGGCAACTTGTAACCTTGTAACCTGTTAAACTGTGTTAACTATGGGGAGAAGAAAACCATCATACAAATATGTATTATATAAACACTTCTAGGAGTTTAGATGAAATTCATCAAATGAGAAGATCACGTTCTCCAACTAGACACCATGATGCCTCCCGAAGTCCAGTTGATCGCAGGTCCAGAGAAATGGATAGCCAGTATTTGTCAGATCACGAAAGGTATGTTTTCAACTTAAACTTATGAACATGTATAGAAGTGTCTTTGTCTTTTTGGCTAGTGTTTGAATGTACTTGTTTGAATGCACATTTGGGTTAATGGGAAAGGGGAAAGGAATGGTCATAACTGACAAGAACAATCATGATTACAACACTAGGGGAGAAAAAGTGCTTTTATCAGTATTAGGCAACAGATAAGGAATAGGTTCTATATTCATACTGAAAATAATTTTTGTAGCATAGAATATGAAAAGAGGGAGGAAGAATAAACCAGGAATTTTGCCTTGTTTATACATAGAAATCATAGGAACAAATTTTGGTGCAGTACTTGGAAACATAATGGTGACTCTGGTTGTTCATATTTGTAGGTCACTTACTTATTTTGTGGGAAAACGGCATATAGCTAAATCATAGTGGTCTATATTCTGCTACCCTTACTTTGTCAATAGTCCTATCAATGTGAGTAAGGGTGACAAAATCAGTCCTGGTGTTACTATTTTAAAATGATTCCTCAAGCCTACTATTAACAATGCCGTCTGTAGTAGGGTGAAGAAATGGGAGAAGGGAATAAAACTGCAAATATTTCTGGAACTTTTGTCCGGTTTTGAAGCAACATAGTAATTTAATAGCAAATGGCCTCTGCAGTGATCCCTAATTCAGTTTTGTATATGATCTTGCCTTTTCAAATTTTAAATGAGATAACTTACATCTAGACATTAATACGTGGTGTTGATAGTTTTAATTTCTTGAGACTTGTTTTACCATGGCATACAATAAAAGTAGGCAAGAAATATGTACAGAATTGTATAAGTTGGATTGTACCACTGATTTTCTTCTTAGAGGTGAATTGAAATGCTTTTTAATCATAAAAAAATCAATTTTACAGTTAAGATGCTAACACTGCAGTGTTTTCCACTTTATATGTATGTTTCATTTTATTCTTTATTGTAAAGTAGTTATGTACTCAATATACATATTTTTATTGAACACTTTCCTTAGTATTCTTCCTCATAAGTAGAGGTTGAAAGGGAGTGGGGGACATTCAAGGGTGACTCATATTCCTAGGCGCAAATTTAGACAATAAAAGTATATGCAAAATATCCCACAGTCAAAAACAAAAATCCTGACTGTGTTCTTGGATCATCTCGTCCCTTCCTGCTTGGATGGAAGGGCTTTGGGGTTCTGCTCTGATGCTGTCTGAAGCAGAAGCCATCAGAGCAGAGTCAAGGGAGGGGTGCTGCTGGGGTGGGACTCTGACTGAGGAAAGAGAGTTTTCTATTCTCCTCCGCTTGCTTTGAGAAGCCAGCTTTTGATGGATAAATGGGGGGGTGGGGGAGTGTTGCTATCCTGAGGGCCCCCTGTACCTTTGCCAGGAGTTTCTTCTCCGAGAGACAGCAGCTGCAACAGTCTTGTTTCACTCCCACCCCTAAATAAAATTCTGTTGTCCAGCTATTCTTAAAGGAGGACAGGAGACACTTGATATGGTTTTAATCAGGCCACAACTTCATTATTAGATGTCTGAGACTACCTGGCAGATAAACCTATACAGGTAACTCCATGTTCATTCAATAGCTGTCCAGAGGCTTCCTCCAGCCCCCCTTCATTTTCCATCCAGGTGCTCCAGCTAACCTTTGCTGGGACCTTACCATTCCCCCCCCCTCCAATGAGAGATACAGTGTGCTATAAGGAAGGGGGTTTGGCTCCCTCCCCTCTCCCCCTCCTTTAACCAATACCTCCTTTTAAAATCCTTTACAAAGCCATTTATCTGGTCACGGTATCCCTTCCCTATGGAGTACCTGCCCTGGGCATCCGGCCCACATGTACATAACGCGATGCAACATCATAGCCTAACTCCCTTTCCTACTCACCATAACAAAGCCCTCCCTGAACCCACTGTGGGGAAGGAGAAAAACCTCTCCACTCAACCTAGGCCAATCTGATGGTGAGGGAAAAATTCCTTCCCAGCCCCCCTGGAAAGAAGCAGCTAGTGCAATGCAGCAGGTCCTGACCAAACCTGGTATTTTGCCATCTCAAGGGGAGGGGAGGGGAGGGAAGGTGGGTGCCGCTTAGCTTGGTCTGGGGAAAAGGGGCTGCGCCTACCAGGCTTGCCCCTATTCAACTCCCCAGGCCTTCTGGTACCTGGGGATGAGTCAGCATCACCACGCTGACCCATTCCTCTTTTTGCAGCAGTTTCTGAGCCCCTCTCCCTCCCCATCCTCCACCCCCATAAAGCGCTATTCCCCTTTCCCTGGCAAGCTGGATAATGCCTCTCCCTGCTTAAGGTGCACTGCAGTCATTTCGGAAAGCACTATACAACTCTTGTTTATTTATCTCTAGTGGCAGGTCCCATGAGAACTACAAACTTATCAATGAGTAATATAGGCGTCTTAAGGGGGAGCCTGTTGCAGTTACTACCACGGAAGAAGATTAAGAATTTAAAGAACCTTTATTTGATATGCTCTTGCAATAAGTTCACCCATTTACAGAAGTCCTCATCAAAATCCATACCTGCTGCCAGCTGTCTAATATAACATCCACTGGAAAGGAATGGATAGATCCATAGAAGTTCCTACTATCCCCATGCCTGAAATAATCTACAATTATTAACTGCATCTGATCATACCCCTACAAATTGTTACTAGTTATTTATTTGTATTATGGTAGCACCCAAATCAATACTGGATATTCCTGGTCATAACCTTCATAATCTTTGTTCAGGAGTTTCAGATGTTATTTTTAAATTATTATGAAGGAGCAATAACAGAGAGTCTTTAGATTTAGGAAAGTGAATCATGACCTCATATAAAATTCCAGCTGGAGGATTGTTCAGCAACAAGTTGTGATATATTTCCAACAGAACTGGGATTGTCTGCACTGCTATTTTTTTTTTTAAATAAAAAATTACTGGGGAAAGCTATCTAGCCTGGTGTCATAATTCTGACTGCTGTGAATTCAGGTATCATTATCTGATTCTCAGTGAAATAGGTCTCTCAGTGTTATATTCCATCCATTTGTTTATAAAGAAGATGTGGTAATCTCCATGTTCATATACATAATCTAGTATCTCTTTCAAAAATCTTTTCTAGAGGAATACATTTTTCTGTAAATGTGTCAAAAATATCATTAATTATGAGAATATTAATACCTTACCAGTATGATTTATTTTTCAATTTGAGGAAATAATTAGAATTGTATTCCATATGTATTTGCTATTTTATATTCAATGCATGGGTGTGTTTTATATCACTATTTTCAATAGGCCAAATCTTGAGGTCCTTGATAGGCAAACTTTGACTGAATGAAGACAGAGTAAATATTGAGCAAGAACTTTAAGATTTGACCTACAATCCAAATTCACTTCCCTTTCTGCCTCTGGATTTCATTAGTGCATCTCCTATAACAGGTTTCAGGGGGGTAGCCGTGTTAATCTGTATCAGCAAAAACAACGAGGAGTCCTGTGGCACCTCAGAGACTAACAAATTTATTTGGGCATAAGCTTTTGTGGGCTATAACCTACTTCATAGCCCATGAAAATTTATTCCCAAATAAATTTGTTAGTCTCTAAGGTGCCACAAGGACTTCTCATTGTTTCTCCTATAACATTGTATGTTGTCTCTGGGTCTGTCTACACTGCAGTTAAAAACCTGCAGCTGGCCCATGACCCTAACTCTGGCTTGTGGGGCTCATGCTAAGGGGCTTTTTAACTACAGTGTAGGCTTATGCTGGGGCCCAGGCTCTAGGACCCTGCAAAGTGGAAGGGTCCCAGAGTTTGGGCTGCATCCTGAGCCCGAATGTCTACACCACAATTAAACAACCCCTTAGCCCGAGCCCAGTGAACCCAAGTCAACTGGCACAGGCCAGCTGCAGGCGTCTAGTCGCAGTGTAGACATACCCTCTGATAACTAAGCCGTGATGGTCCTGCATCCTTACAGTGCTTTGGCTTTTGTAATGTCCTCAACTCTTTCAAGAGAAACACAGAATCCTTTCTGTGTACAAGAAATAAGAGGAATTTTATTTTCAATTATTTTGTTTTAAATTATATTGTATTTATTTGTAATTTGGAAGTCTACACATAAATTCTACTAATGATATGAGATATTAAATAGTTTTATTGTTCTTTCCTTTTAAGAAAAACAATTCAGTTCACCTTTAACATATTTTGTTGCATCAAAATCAGGCCTGTAGTTCCAGATGCAAATTTAAATCTCACATGTGGATTGCAAGCCGCGATTTTGATTTCCCTGGTTTATTATATTACATAAATATTGCTTATGATATACCAGTTTCCATAGTGAAATTTATAGTTTAATGACAATATAAAGCATGAAAGTAATTGATCATTTTGCCACCTTGCATAATTTTTATATCTTTTCTCTCTCTGTTACCATAGTACTTCATATGATTCTTTGATTCTTTTTAAATGATGCATCTTCATGAACTTTAGCTTCACTTTGGTGTCAATAACAATAAGGAGATTCTGGGACTTCTCTTTGTGATTTCCACTGAAGTGCAGATACTCACAAAAATCACTAAAGGAACATACTGTTATCACAATCATGTTTATTAAAGATAGAAATGATTAATTTACAGTAGCTATATTGTTGGCTGTAGCACTTGGCTCTTGTAATATACTGCTGGTTGCAATAATGGAATAAGTAGACTGTAAAATAGAAATGGTTAGAAAGGAGATTTTGATAACTGATTAACACATTTTCTATTTCTGTAAGGGGATGTACAACAAAATATTGCAATCAAAAAGCTTTAGATCAGAATTTACATTTGTATAAACTTAATATTTTAGTGGACAAATATTTTTCTTTTCACCAAAATGATGAGTTGATGCTCCTTACACTGTATTCGCTAGAGCATAAAACTACATTTATAACTCCCCACCACTCCTCAGCGCACACAGTCTTGTCTGGGTTCAAAAAAATGGAGGTTCTATAATTCCATTTTTATTATCATGCTGCCATGTTTTAATAAATACCTACTTCAAGAACTAGAAGATTGCCATAGCAATGTAATTTGATAAAGAATCCTGTCAATTTTTAATATTAAAATCTCTAAAGTAACTTCAAAATTATGAAAAAAAAAAAAGACAAAATTAGATGTCCACTTAAAAGTATTATCTGAATATATAGTTGTCATAGGTACTTTATTGCTTACATTTTAGAGCAGCATTGTAATTTGTTTTGGTTTGAACACTATCAAGACAGCTATTTCAGTGTGAGCTTTCTGGTTTCTTTTTTTTACGTTTTCATTTGCATATCATTTGCATAACTCATGTCATCTAATGCTTCATATTTATATCTGTTTCACTCACCATCCATCCTGTCTGTGCAGTGAGCTTCTTATGCTGCCCAGAGCAAAACGAGGAAGAAGTGCAGAGTGCCTACATACCACCAGGTAAATACAGGAATTCAATGACCATGATTTCTTATGGTTAGTTTCTGTGTACTTCACTAGCCCAATCATTTCCTTTAGCTTTATTAATATTACAGTAAGTAATGGACACTGTTTTCTTAACACGTAACTGAATTGTCATTTAATTATTTTCTTTTTTAAAAAGAACTGATCAAGATTTTTACATATGTTTGTTTACTTTGATAGTTATGATTAGAGTAGTTGAAAGCCTAGTGGTAAAATGAGTGTCAACAGTCACATTTGAAATTAAATAATACAGATATTTTTGCAGCATATAATTTTGTGGTAAATTACCTGTCTAGTCAGAAAAGGCCTGATTTTCAAATGCACGGCAGTATTATTGTGGTTTTATAAAGTTTCTTGTGTTTTTTTGGATTTTTTATGGTTGTTTGATTTCTTTCCTTTGTTATTATGTAAAATTAATAAATACTTCTTGTGTTTTGACAACAAACTTGAAGAAAATTCCTCAGAAGATCACATGACTAGATAAACAAAGGTTGCATATCATTGTGCTTCACCTTATAACTCTCACTTGGGTATGTCTACACTGCAAAAAAAATACCAGTGACAGTAAGTCTTAGTGCACAGGTCTACAGACTTGGACTCACATGGCTTGCACTATGGCACTACAGTTAGCAGCGTAGATGTTTCTGCTTAGGCTCTGAAACCTGGCAACTCGGTGGGTCTCAGAGCCTGAGCTCCAGCCCGAGTGGGAATGTCGATTCTGCTATTTTGTAATGGAGCATGAGCCCTGCAAGCCCAAGTCTGTGGAGCCAAGTCTGTAAATCCAGGCTTTGAAACTTGCTGATGTGGTCTGTGTGGTTGGTTGGTTGGTTGGTTGGTTTTTGCAGAGTAGATGTATCCATTGTTTCCTACCTTCCATTTAGAATTTCAGTTTTGGCTTTGTCTGTGCTGGGCCCTGCTAGGGCATTTCCCACCTTTGAATTGATAAATGCGCTATATTCTGTGAGGACTCCAAATCCCAGAGACTGCAATACTCCACATTGACTCCAGGCTCCAGTAGGTCCTACAGCACTCAAGAACTCAAGAAGAAAGGACACAGCACTAGTGTGGGGCTGAACCCCAAATTTAAATTATTCTGTAGGGAGACGGACCTTCAGTGAAGTAATGGGACTGCTTACGTGTTTAAGTTAAACATATAAGTAAATATTTGTAGGATGAGGGCTTGTACCATCTGAATTAATTTTTAATGCTTTTGCAACCTGAGGCAATATTTCATACCTCAGAGAAGACACATCTTTAATTTTGGTATCTCCCTGGATTCCCATTTGGAAGATTTTGTTTAATTAAAATTTTTTAAATCCGGAAACTACTCTTTAGAGCCTAATTAGAGCATACTGGTGATGAGAGTACACAGGCTACCTGATAGCAGTTAGAAATCCCTGAAACTTCTTTTTACATTTTAAACTGGAAGCCATTTATTCTGAATCCATGTAATAAGGAATGACTTCATGCCATTTAGCAGACAGTGCAAACATTTTACTTTCTAAACAAATAAGTCCATAAATCAAAAGGTTAGATACTTTGGCAATGTGTCATACTGTATCTGCTGAGAGTTTGTTTTATGTACTCGTTGTCTACTCAGACTCTGGTGTAACACAATGGTGAATCACATTAACTGATGCACCATTGTGTTACACCAGATTTACACCAATTCATTATTGTAATCTCAATGGAATTACACTGATATAAAATTTGAGTAACACCCTGGTGAATCGGGTGCTTGATTTCCAATTTCCCTGGGATAAGAAATATCTGTGGCCATATTGGAAAACTGTGTCTTTCTATGTATTCAGCTTGAATCCTATAGCTCATTATGCACTGTATAGACAGAAAGATCTAAGGACCAGATTTAATGGAGGACACTGATTTACAGCAACTGGGAATCTGGGGAGAGTCTCTAGCAGAGATGGGCCAAAACTGAACTTTTTACATTATCTAACGCCCAAACCCATGGTGAGCTTTTGTGGTTGGTATAAGAAGGAACCAGGATTAAACCACCCCATGGGAGCCCTACACCTAAAGTTTCCCATCTCATTTCAACCCTTGTTTCCACATATTGCTAAAGGTTGGGTCCAGATACATCTTCACTCTGACACCCTTTCCTAAATTTTGGAGCTTTCAAAAATATGGAATCCTGATGTGAACCATTCTTGGGTTTGGAAAAACAAAACCTACCCAATCAATTTTTGTGAAAGAAAAACAAAACCCAATCTCACCAGCCTACTTCTGGTCATATACCACAGAAATTAAATAAAAATCTGGAAAAAACATTGACTTAAGTGTAAAAATTTAAGAAAAAGTGTAGTCACAGTTTATTCCCATGCTTTTGTTACATTAGATCAGGGATCGGCAACCTTTGGCATGCGGGCCAGTTTGTTTACCTGCCGCGTCCGCAGGTTCGACTGATTGCGGCTCCCACTGGCTGTGATTCGCCGCTCCAGGCCAATGGAGGCTGTGGGAAGCGGTGCGGGCTGTGGGAGCCGCAATCAGCCGAACCTGCAGACGTGGCAGGTAAACAAACCGGCCTGGCCCGCCAGGGTGCTTACCTTGCTGGGCCGCATGCCAAAGGTTGCCGATCCCTGCATTAGATAGTGATCACTTTAATTCAGATCTAAAATTTGTCTAAACAAATTGGTTATTAGTAAGCAAAGAAAAATATTTTTCTGATCTAATTTTAAGAGTACTGAGGCATTTTCAATTTTATTTTATTTTTGTTAGGATAAATTGGCAGCACTTTCTACAATCTTTGTATATCTATTTCTATTTCTCCTCTTCTGGTGACATTTATAAATATAAGTGTCATTGTGTGCAATCAACTCTTTTGTAGATGGTACAGTTATGAGAACTAAGGAAAACATGTATGTACTTTTCTACTCACAAACTGTTCGTTAGTAAAAGTTTAGGTCAGTACTCTCTAAATTTTACTTAATCTTAGAAATTAGGATTGGAAAAGACCCTGTAAAACCATGCAGTCCAATGCACTACTGGTCTGCAGGATTGTTCCCTACACAATTATTTTCACAAATTTGTCCAGGATAGTTTTAATTGTCCAGATCTCATCAATGATAGTGGAGGGATGAACTTATGGTTAGGTTCTGTTACACTGTATAATACTTAGAAAGTATTATATAGTTTACAAGAACTTCAGCATCAGTGCAACTGTTCCATTAAAGTTCATTTCAAATTTAAACTATTATCATTAGAAAAGAACGGCAGGCTAACTTTCTGTGACTGAGGAAGCCCGTGCTTCAGTGTTTCAACATTTAATAAATCATTTCAGTCCCTGCTTCTCTGTTGTTCCTGGCCCCCTTTCTTTTTATGTCCGCTTCATGGGACCATGCAGCTCCTGTTCCTTCACGTCCCTCTTCTGGCCTTTCTTTTTTCAGCTCCCACTTCTGCATCTCTTTGTCTCTTTCTGAGTCTGTATTTTCTCCTTTCCCCTTACAGATCATCAATTACTTTAAAATGGCTGAGTTACAAATATTTGAAATTCTCACTTAGTTCTTATATGAAACACAGTATGGTGACTTTTATCTGGCCCCTAGTGTAGTTTTAATTATAGCACAAAGCCTCAACACAATTTAGCATGATCAACAGTATTCTTTTGCTCACAAGTGGGATACAGGTCAGAATGGAGGTGCTCTCATGTAATTTCACACAGCACTTGCCTATGTTATGCCTTGCTCTCGTCACTGTTGTTTCCTCACTTTCAAGTTCAATACCAAATACACCGATTTAAAAAAAAATAAAATTGGAAACTGTACTAATGGTATAGTACTTTTAATAATGTATTTGATATGTATATTTATCATACTCTGCAGTAATATAATGGAGTTATGAAATATGACAATATCCATTGACTAGCTTATTTATTGCTGAATGTACTTGGTACGGTGGGTTAACTCTATAGTAGATGCTCCGCAACGTGCTAGGTGGTCACTCTGAAGTACTGTTATCAATACAATGAAGACACATTGTTATGCATGGAAGCTAGCCCACCACACAGCAGTAGAAGTATAATAATGGCTACCATAGATTGGTTGCTAAAATGAGTTACAAGACTTATGGGGCTGATCCAACTCCCATTAAATTCAGAGTCCAAAAAAGACTAATGGCTTGGATGCCATTGTCTCATATGCCCACTCAACAAGTTATTGGGCATCTATGTTGTTTGGCATTGTTTCTGCACACTCATTTACATTGGTGTAACTATAAAGTTTAGGCATGCTGTGGGCATAGTGCTGTAGTAATACATTCTTATCTTCTAGACATCTTATTGTATTGCGTCGTATTTATTATTATTGATAGTTTTAGTTTAGAGTATAGTGTGTATGTGACATTAATTAGAGATGGTCCAAGATTTAAAATCAGGATTCAGATTCAGAATCCCTCACATATGGAGGTGTTCAGATACAGGGATACAGATGCACCCAGCTCTAAATCCCTGGAGTCAAGGAATGCTATTGAAAGGAATCACACCTGGAGGTGGCAAGGACCTCCAGGGTGTGTATTCTTCTGCTCGTCCCACTAAAGCTCTACCTTGGTGGAATGTGTGGACACTCCATCAAAGTTTCAGTTTTAATTCCAGTTAACTGCATTATGTGGGACAGAGTTCAATTTGGGTGGTCACGTTCTTCCTTTACATTTCTCCTGGAGTTTCATTTTGATAGGGTAGTCCACACTCCTAGTTCTAAAATGTTATGTACTGTGGCCTTGGTTTATGATGTAAACAATTCTCATCCAAAGGTATGCTTATGCTTCAAACTGGAGGTGTAATTACTAGCTTGAGAAGACATATGTATGCTACCTCAATCAGAATAGAAGTGTAGCCTCAGTGATGTGAGCAGCAGGAGAATCTACCTGCACTTTGGTTGGCTAGCCTACCCTGGCCCTGTGACTACACTTCTGTTTTTAGCATGCTAGCGCGATCAGAGCTAACGTGGGTATGTCTCCTCAAGCTGGAAATTACACTTCCAGATCTGTGTAGATATACACTAACACCACAGAGGTGCTTGATGATGGATAAACCAATTCCTATAGTTTTTAAAATTAGCTCACCATTATTAATGCCGTTTAACTTAATGTGATCTGTGGACAGATTCACAAAAGGACATTTAGGTGCTACTGGCATTCTTAAACCCCCCTCAGTTGCCACCTAATCTTGTAGGTGCCTAAACTCATTGGCACCTACATTTTTGTTGTGAAAGGTGCCTCTGCACCTATGTTTCTGCCTCTGAGAATGTGCACTGTTGCATCATTCTAGACATCCAGATGCCTTAAGCCCCAGCATGATCCACCAACGAGAAGATAGATGTTCTCCTGCCAATCTCACCTGTGAGGCTCGATCTGGTAGGCAAGCTCTGAGCTTGCTAACTAGATCAGGGCCCTTTCAAATTCCTGGGGTGGGGGAAGGAAGGGCTGGTCTCTATTTCATAACTTTTAGCCCAGTAGTTAGAATGATCACCTGGGAAGTGGGAGACCTGGGTTTAATTTCCTCTTCTACTTGATTGGGAGAAAGGATTTGAACATGAGGTCTCCCTGCCCCACCTCAGGTGATGTTGGCTTAGCTACTGAGCTATGGGATATTCTTATATGTGGCTCCCTCCATCTTTCCTCTTGAAGCTGTTCCACTTTTGATTAAATACTTAAATAGTCATTGGGCCAGAGAAAGGGAGTGTATGTGAGAACAACTCTATGACTGGTGTTTAGGGCTTTCACATGGGAGGTGGAAGACTTAGGATCCAGCCCCCCCTGCTCCAATAGCTCTCTAATTATTTATCCAAAGTGGGACAGCATCAACAGTGGAGACTGAAGGAACCACACACCAGAATATCCCTAAGCCCAGTGGTTTGGGCAACCTTATGAGCAGTGGGAAGTCCCCTGTTTAAATCCTGTCTCCTCATCAAACATGGGGGTATTGAACCTGGGTCTCCTACATCCCAACAGAGTGTTCTAACCTCTGGGCTAAAAGTAAGCACTGGCATCACCACCACTGGTGGCATTTCTTGCAAGAAATAGCTTAGACACCTGACGAGAGGCAGGGCTCAGGACACACCCTCTCATCACCATCTCATTGATTAGCTTAGACAGCCCCTGGCCTAGTTTGCTGCCTTTTGTGACTCTTATGTTTAGGGTCCTATCGCTCCCCATATAGGGAACCTAGGTGCCTAACTCAGGCATTGTGAATACAAGTGGACTTTCTAGGCACCTAAAAGTTAGGCGCCATAGTACTCAGCATAGCAATGCCTAAAGTCCCATTGTGAACCTGGCCCCTAGTATACCACCTCTAAAGGACTTTAATTCATGACATTTTTGAATACTAATGCAACTGTGGTTTAGATTGTGATATTGTATATAGAAGTGAAGGCTTTTAATATATCGTATAGATAACTAGAAGGGATCATTAAATCACACAGGGTAGATTAAAATAAAGTAGTATTGACATAAAAATAGCAAGGTAAATACCAACTTCATGTTTTACAACAGCTTATACATTTTAATCAAAAATTGAAAAGATTCCAAGGTATTTAGTTCCAGAGGAAAATTCAGACCTCTGATGTTACTCTAAATTTACTTATGTGAGTAGGTTTACTGAGTTTACATGCATAGGAGATCTGGTCCTGAAATTATATGTTGGTTGAACAGAGAAAAGGATACATTGAGAAATCTATGCATATAGCAGTTCAAACTTGCTATAGTATTATGCACATTACATAGTCTTCATTCTAGTTAACATTGTTCTACCTTTACCTATATTTCCATTTCTGGCATGCTTTGTTTTTGTTTTTGTTTTCTTCTGTTCTGCCACATGCAAGAAATTCTGTTAGGCACTATAAAACATTACCACCCAAGATGCCTTTACTAGAGAATGGTTCTCACTGGAATATTTACAGGTAAGTAAGTATTCACTTAAATTATTTAAACAAACATACACATTATAATAATATAGTGGTACTTTCTAGAAAACTTTAACAGATAAAAACATACACTTATAAACATAACTAGATTCAAGTATCTAAAATTAATTCTTACATAAGTGTCAAACACCTGCAACCTCTGTATTGTCTAGAATTCTTGTATCATTAAACTCTACTGAAATGTCAGTATTGGAGTTAAGTAGTATTACAGTTTTCTTTTCCTTATGTCTCATTTCTTTCTTTATATGTATGGTTTTGATTACATGTGAAATTAAATTTTATTTTTGTTTTAAATAATTTTAATTTATAAAGCTCAACTCTGCCTGCATGTGCTAAAACCAAATCAGTGATTAGACAGGATATTTCGCTTCTTCGTGATTGCCTTAATGCACAAATACCGAGATTTACAGATGAACTATTGGTTAGGTAAGAACTGAGTAGAAGTGCCCCTTCCTGTTTAGAATGTAATATGGTTTTCTAAAGTAAATTAGCTTCACTCTAAAGTACTTTCACTTGAAATGTACTGTATCCTGTCCTTCTGTATAGCAGTTGTTACTAGTAATAAATATTTAGATGTATTGTTTTAGTATTTCCCGTTCCACTTTCTCATAAGTATATATTGTTTAGTCTCATTTTATGGTCTTAGATACTTGAGATTTTTTATGCAAACAAGTTCAAACATAATCTTTCATTTGGTTTTATTTTTTAAACAAATATTTGCATTGTCATCTAGTCAGCTCTTTTACATCTTTATTAATTAAATCATTGTGATACCACATTTTTATGTAAAGAGAACATTATTTTATTATTTAATATCTAACATTGTGTTCCTTTCTTTGTTTTCTTTTTCTTTCTCTTCTACCATTGGATGCAATGCACTGGCACTAGTGAACTACAGCCCTCCCTTGACAGGGCTAGGAGTGCTAGTACCAACTGCTTGAGACCAGATACTAGTTTGCATTCACCAGAACGAGAAAGGTATAAAGTAAAGACTTATGAATTTCTTGTCATTGTGCTGGTGAACTTTGTCAATTTTGTTTGTTTCTCCATATGAGTCTTCTACATGTCTGTACATTCATATCCGCTTTGGTATTTGTAGACATTTTTGCCCCTATACTCATATATGCCATGCAAATTGTGTGTTGCAGTTTATAATTGCTTCTGGCTTCTTCTTTCCCTGTTTTTAGTTCAAGCTGATGTTATTGTTTACAAAAGTCCTCAGTATGCTGATAATAACACTGCAGTGTTAAGTGAGGTGAAGGAGCACCACTTGATTGTTAATCTTCATTATCATCTGCTAAAATGTATTACTTTTATTTCTTACCCATTCTGCAGATTGCAAATGAGATGGTGACATAAAATTTACAAATTATATGAATTAGGATGCAAATCGTGAGATCAAACTCTTATTTTTCAAATCAAAATTGTAATGTGTATAACAGTATATACATTAATTTCCACAAACCAACCAACCAACTACATTATTTTGTTAATCTAATCTGCCATATCTATTGCTGTTTGTTTAAATTGTAAAGAAAAACAATTTAATTATTTTTGCACTATATAACACCGTATTTAGTTTACATACATTTAGCAACATTTTCAGCAATTTAAATGAAATCTAGTTGCACTTGTTATGTTGAACAGAAACATTTAATGGATGCTTTCTGAACTTTCACCTTTAAAGCTAGTGTAGTTCAAAGTCACAGGAAAACCAAATACTATGGACAGATTTTGTAATTAGATGTGAGTATGTCTTAACAAGGAATTTTTGAATGTTTGCAGTATTTTTGTCTAAGAATTCTTGTTTTTGTAAAGTGAAATCCTGACCCCCCCCCAATGACGTGAAAAGTAAAACTCCCATTGGCTTCAGTAGAAGTAGGATTTAGCCCATGGTGTAAATACTCAAGTAATATGTAGGATAATAATGTGAATTTGCTCATCAATCAGTCCAGAAAAATTGGTTATTGAAATTATCACAGCACTGACCATTTTTGTTGTTGTTAAGTGATGAGAGGAGTAACAAGCAATCCATAACTAAGGCCTAGGATATTAATGTAAATTTTTTGTGTGTTTTTAGCAACAAAAATAGTCCAAAAAATAGTTACATTTTCAAAGTAGGACTTGTGGTTTGCTGTATTAATTTCAAGGAAAATCATGCCACTAAAACACTGTACATCATTTTGAAAATTCAGGGAACAATAGCTGGTAACCATTAAAACATCTAGTTATGGGGAAAAAATCTTAGCTGAAAATTAAACCCAACTTTGGGGCTATGTAGAAGCCTCATGTTTCCATGATGGGCAGGGTCCCCGAGGAGGCTAATATGAGGGGGAAAGGAGTCCAGGAGAGATGGCTTTTAAAGAAGATTTATTGTGGGCACAGGAATAAACCATCCCGATGTACAGAAAGAATAACAAATATGGCAGGTGACCAGCTTGGCTTAACAGACAAATCTTCGATGAGCTTAAACACAAAAAGGAAGCTTACAAGGAGTGGAAACTTGGACAGATGACTAGGGAGGAATATAAAAATATTGCTCGAGCGTGCAGGGGTGTAATCAGGAAGGCCAAATCACAATTGGAATTGCAGCAAGCAAGGGATGTGAAGGGTAACAAGAAGGGTTTATACAGGTATATTAGCAACAAGAAGAGGGTCATGGAACATGTGGGACCCTTACCGAATGGGAGAAGCAGCCTAGTGACAGATGATGTGGAAAAAGCTGAAGTACTCAATGCTTTTTTTGCCTCTGTCTTCAGTGGTGAAAGAACAGGTTAAGGAGTATTTAGTATATGGGTCTGTAACTAATGCATCTGAGGGTGCTGAGGGAGTTGGCTGATGTGATTGCAGAGCCATTGGCCATTATCTTTGAAAACTCATGGCAAACGTGGGAAGTCCCAGATGATTGGAAAAAGGCAAATATAGTGCCCATCTTTAAAAAAGGGAAGAAGGAGAGTTCAGGGAACTACAGACCGGTGAGCCTCACCTCAGTCCCTGGAAAAATCATGAAGCAGGTCTTCAAGCAGGTCCATTTTGAAGCATTTGGAGGAAGCAGGAAGATGATCAGGAAAAGTCAACATGAATTCACCAAGGGCAAGTCATGCCTGACCAACCTGATTGCCTTCTATGATGAGATAACTGGCTCTGTGAATATGGGGAAAGCGGTGCACATGATATATCTTGACTTTAGGAAAGCTTTTGATATGGTCTCCCACAGTATTCTTGCCAGCAAGTTAAAAAAGTATGGATTGGATGAATGGACTATAAGATGGATAGAAAGCTGGCTAGATTGTCGGGCTCAACGGGTAGTGATCAACGGCTCAATGGCGGCCGGTATTAAGCAGAGTGCCCCAGAGGTTGGTCCTAGGGCCAGTTTTTTTCAACATCTTCATTAATGATCTGGGTGATGGGATGGATTGCACCCTCAGCAAGTTTGCGGATGACACTAAGCTGGAGGAAGAGGTAGGTATGCTGGAGGGTAGGGATAGGGTCCAGAGTGACCTAGACAAATTGGAGGAGTGGGCCAAAAGAAATCTTATGTGGTTCAACAAGGACAAGTGCAGAGTCCTGCACTTAGGACAGAAGAATCCCATGCACTGCTACAGGCTGGGGACTGACTGGCTAGGCAGCAGTTCTGCAGAAAATGACCTGGGGGTTACAGTGGACGAGAAACTGGATATGAGTCAACAGTGTGCCCTTGTTGCCAAGAAGTCTAACAACATATTGGGCTGCATTAGAAGGAGCATTGCCAACAGATTGAGGGAAGTGATTATTCCCCTCTATTTGGCACTGGTGAGGACACCTCTGGAGTATTACATCCAGTTTTGGGCCCCCCACTACAGAAAGGATGTGGACAAATTGGAGAGAGTCCAGCAGAAGGCAACGGAAATGATTTAGGGGGCTGGGGCACAGGACTGACGAGGAGAGGCTGAGGGAACTGGGTTTATTTAGTCTGCAGAAGAGAAGAGTGAGGGGGGATTTGATAGCAGCCTTCAACAACCTGAAGTTTAGGGGGTTCCAAAGAGGATGGAGCTAGGCTGTTCTCAGGGGTGGCAGATGACAGAACAAGAAGCAATGGTCTCAAGTTGCAGTGGAGGAGGTCTAGGTTGGATATTAAGAAAAACTATTTCACTAGGTGGGTGGTGAAGCACTGGAATGGATTACTTAGGGAGGTGGTGGAATCTCCATCCTTAGAATTTTTTAAGGCCAAGCTTGACAAAGCCCTGGCTGGGATGATATAGTTGGGGTTGGTCCTGCTTTGAGCAGGAGGTTCGAATAGATGACCTGCTGAGGTCTCTTCCAACCCTAATCGTCTATGATTCTTGCCCATCAGGTTTTCTGCCTAGGTATGTAGTAGAAGTCCCATAGGATGGTTGTGGGTAGTTGTTTCTGTCCTATGGAATCTCTTGTGTGGGATGCCCACAGATTACAAATAGTATGATGGAATAGTATGATGCCTTTGTGGAAAATAATAAGATGACTTGGGCTGTGAATCCATTGACATACTGATGAGATACAGCTCTTTTAATCTGTCCAATTTTGAGAGCAAGATGCAAAAGTTGAATTTAAAATAACACAAAAGCAATTCTTTCGGGGATTTTTTTTGGGGGGGGGGGGGGGGGGGAGAATTTTCCAGGGATTTCAGACCTCATTATTTAAGGTAGCTGTCCACTCTGCTTCCAAGAGATTAGCAATCTATTAGCTATATTATACTTAATCCAGAGCCATATGTTGAATTTTTTTCTTATTTGCTTTGGTGGACTTTTTCTAGAATTTATTTTTAAGATTTTAATCAGCAGATACTAGTTACTCCATGTATTGAACCATGGTTGGTTTGTGACTATCATGTCACTGTTTCTGAAGTACATTCTCCTTTTATGGAGAAGTGTAAATAAGGAACTCCTGCGGTGGTATTCCAGATTTCCTTCACAGGAATTATAAATTGTGTTTGGGCTCCCTTTTGTCCCAGAAAATATAAAGTAAATGAAGTGTGAAATATGAAGTTAAAAGTGCCCGCACTTGCATTTTGAACAAGGTGATATGGGCTGTGTTTAGTGTACTGACAATAAAGCACTTTGTTTGCACATTAATGTTTTATTGGAAATAGTATTGAACTTTAAATTCTGCGCAGTATTGTACTTGTCACCTGAAATGCTACATCAGACATTTTTAGTTCCTTAACAATAGAATATAGACTAAAATGTTCAGTGGCCTAGCCTTACTGTACAATCAGGAGATTGTACTGGACTGTAGGAGAGTTTTTTATTATTCTTGTTTTTGAAAACTTTTTTTCAACATAAATTTGCAACGTTTCATACAGTGAAGTTAAGCTCTTCATATATTGTAACTTGGTTGCTCTATGAGCATCAGGATGCTGTATCTGTATAATTTAATCTTAACATAACTCCATTTGAACACTGTCAGGTGGAATGCTGGCACTGGCTTTCTGCCCAATCTTCCCATTAAAGGCGTCACTGCATGCCTTCCTCTTTACTTTATATGGCAATGGGTCAGTACAGATGGCAATCAGGACTTTACAGGACATGCCCAGAAAGCTTCCCTGTTCCTAAGGCTGCTTAAATAAATTGCTGTGCTGTGTTAGTGGTGGCAGAAAATGTTGAAATATACATTGCCATTCACTGCAACTTCATTTAAACAATTTGAATTGTATAAGAGCAAACTTTTTCATAGTTGACAGACAAGAACTACACAATTTGAAATTATTTGGGACGGGTCCTACTGGGAAACAATAAGGAAGACTGTTTAAAACACAGTTCCAGTGAATTGTAGGAGTGGGGAAGGGAAAGGAATGAGTTTGAGTGTCAGTGGATGAAACCAAGCCATTGAGCCTAACTGCAGATTTGAATAGAGCAGATTACCTAGCCATGGCCCAAGGTTAAGTTAGCTCCCTCTTTAAAAACTCCGGGCTAGCGAATGTACTTTGACTACATAATATATGATAGATAAATAGCTATAAATAAATAATTATAGTAATAATAATGCCGAGGGTTTCTTCAGCATTTGCTCCTCCACTGTAGGTAACTGAAGGCAGAACCTGCCTAGCTGAAAAATATGGATTCTGTGAATTAGGCCTCACCTATACTAGAAACGTCTGCCGGTATAGTGCTGTCACTTAGAGGTGTGATGATTTTTTTAAACACTTCTGTACCGGTAAATGTCTTCCCATAGATGCAGTTATACCATAACTACATAAAAGAGCTTTTGCTCAGGAAACCGATACAAACATTTCCGGCAAAAGCACTTTTTGGCCTGTATAAGCTGTGTCTACACTAAGAAGGTTTGCTAGTGTAACTATAGTGGCAAACCTTTTGTAGTGTAGACATAGGTAAAATTTTTGCTACATGTGAATAGCCTGGCTGTAGAGCCAAAATGCTGTCCACAGCTCTCTGTGGCACAGTGTGCTGTAGAATACGCCTGAAGACTTCAGCACTTATTTGTTAATACAATATTTTTACTATTAGTATTCATTTTGATTAAAATACCTGAGTGATTGAAGTTTCTATGAGACCTGCAAGACACGTAGGAATTTATATAGCAGACAATAACACCCTGAAACATAGATTAAAATGCTCCAGGGGGTGTCACCACCCCTTAGGCCTCATCTATACAGTGGTGTAATAGGGGAGTGATATCCAAAGTGCCCGACATGTCAGGAATGGTCTAACTATTACTTAGTCCAGCCTTGAGTGCAGGGGACTGGACTAGATGACCTATTGAGGTCACTTCCAGTTCTACACTTCTGTGATTCTATGCTGTGCATTTATTGGTCTGTATAGACCCTGCTGGTGTGCACTAAAGATTCCCTAGTGCACTTTAACATTGTGCTGTTTGAAACAGTACTATGTTTGAGCACACTAGGGAACCTTTAGTGTATACCAGCAAAGTCTACATGGACCAATTAATGTAAAGCACATTAGGGTGCATTAAAAATCCCACGCCCATAGTCCACATTATCTCACTGTATAGACAAGCCCTTTGTTTTAGTATACTTTTGTCATTGTTGATCGGCCTACTGGCCCTGTTTTTTTCACTCTGTCACTCCGAATTCTGGTTTTGGTTTGGTTTTTAGTGGACCATCTTATTTCTATCTATAGATTTCTCTGTTGCCAGACACTGTGGTATCTGTGACCCCAATTTAGGAAAGCACCTAAGCACATCCTTAGAGCACATGCTCGAGTGTGCTTTCCTGACTCAGAGCCTCACCACCCAACACATTGTACTACACTGAGAAGACACTAATCTTCATTTAGGTCAGTTAGTAATATTTTATTGATTATTAATTGGTAATGTTATGGCCAATGATTGTTATGCAGTAATACCTGGTGACAGTTTTTATTTACACTAAAGGAGCCCAGTCCTGCAAAGACTTAATACCAGTCATAGTTCCATTAGTAATGTTTGTAGGTTTTGGCCTTAAGTGATTATTTAATGCAGGTCTGAGCAAATAAACTTGGGAACAAATCAAAGTGATAGAATTAAGTAGAACACTCTGTATGTATATCTTACAACCAGGCTTTTCTATGTTCATATAGAAAAAGTAATAATATTGGCTGCTCTGAAATCATGACTTGATTGGGATTTTTGAGATGGTAATCTCTGGTGCCTTTATCTGGTCTCCATAACCTTATGAAATCCTAGGGTGTAGATATTTGATGAAATTCCCATGAATAGGTATTTATAAAATTGGAGCTATCATTTGTTCTTGACCTAATCGGCTCTATTCTGCTCCAGGATCACCATATTTTCATGTTTTTATAAAACCATTAATAAAATAAAACACCCTCTAGCATTAGGAAAGTAAGTGTGTTTATACTGCATGTTTGTTTAGAGTTGTTGTTTGAATGTGACTATTTGAATTAATTACATAACAGTATAACTGTTGTTAATATTAGGTATGCACTATATTGTTTTTTTCCTCTCTTTCAACCAGTGTAGAAGAGTACATTGTTGCATGTTTGTCTGAATTGTAATGTTGCACATGCTTTGTACAGTATATAACGGGTGGCCAAACATACTGGCCCTCCGAGCCACAAATGACAATCCTCAGAAGTTGAGAGTTCAGTTGAGAGCTGAGGCGCACCTGCCAGGGGTCAGGGCTCGGGGCTTCAGCCCCATGAGAGGCACCTTATGGGGCACGGGGCTAAAGTCCTAAGGCTCCCCTCCCCACTGGGCAGAAGCCCCTGCTGCACCATCCTGCTGCAAGGCAGAGATCCCAAGCTCTCCCCCAACCAGTCTGGTAGGTGGAGAATGTGGGGGGTCTGAGGAGCTGTGTGAGCCACTCTCTAACTGTAAAAGAGCCGCATGTGGTTCATGAGCCAGTTTGGCCACCCCGGTATATAAAGTTAAGCGGCATTGAAATTTACGGAACGAGAGCATGCTCTCAAAGTTCATAATGCATGATGACCAAAATTAGTAATGTTCTATAAAAATGCAATTTAATATTTGTAGAGGATATCAGCATATTAAGGGCTTTGACTGAGTGCACTGATGCATTAACATTTTCTTTAACCCTTGCTTTGGAGAGAAAAAGTAGATAACTACTAACAACCTATTCCCTTTGGAATCTTTTAAAAGAGCTACCTAAATGTGAAGTGATGCTAAATCTCCCTGAAACTTTTGTTATTTGCATGTTCCGTAAGTGAAACACTGTTTCTTAATATATGGACTGGAAGGTTGCCTCAGAAAGTGAATAGTTCATGTAAAATATTACTCTGCTAACGTAAATATATATATATTTTTTTTAAATGATTTCTTGCCTGTATTTTCAAAACTAAGTAGTGTTAGGTTTATACTATATTATCTTTCCATTGTGACTGAGCTGTTCTATTGTTCTAAATCAAATGAGCTTTTGAAAGAAAAAAACTACTAAAAATACAAATGTTCCCCATCCCACCTACCAACACTGATTAAAGATTTTTTTCTTTAATTTATAAAATCAATAGAAAGAGACTGGCATGAACTAATAAAACTTGGACTGCACATTTTTTAAATATAAAAGAAATTTTATAAATTTTCACTAGTCAAGGCACACAAATATATACTAATTAATTTCTTTACTAACATGCAAATTTACAATATTTACTAGAAATATAACATTATTAGCTTGACTATTAAATAAGGATATCATTTATTTAACCTTAGACTCAACAATAATAGTTAATACATTAAACTTCTTAAAATATTAATTATACTTAGCAAGATTTGTGAGAGCTTCTTGCTCCCAAGTGTCTTACCTTTTCGGACAAGTTAACTTCAATTTAATGAATCTCATCTCATCTCTTCTACTCGTCTCAGCTATAATTCCTTAATAAAGGAATTAAACTCAGAAGTCAATAGTGACTGATCCTGCCTTTTAAAAATGTGTTGTCTGTCTCTGTAACAGTGCTCAGCAACAAAAGAACCTGGGATGGATGGTGTCACAGGCTCTGCTTCTAGAAAATAGTCTTTGATGGGCATGTAATGTAAAGAGTAAAAACACGTGCTTGTCACCAAGGAAGCATTACCACTCTTGGAATATGTAATATCCTCCATTGCTGCATAACCCAAAAAACTTTCAGAGCTTCTGTGTGTTGGCAGCCCCAAAGAAAATTTTGGACTGCACAGAGCCCTTCCATTGCAGATTGAATAGGGGTCCCTACAAGCTGATGAGTAGAGCAGATAGTGACATAGGATGAGCTCTAGGAAAACAGATCACTTTATGCCCCACATTCTGCAGTTAGCAGTGTAACATGATGCTTTAATCCCCTTAAGGGTCTCTTTGTAATTTAAAACCACTTTTTTTAATGGAAAAATTTTGTTCAGTGCGAAGTTAATGGGGAAATAAACCCTTGGAAAAATGAAAGAGGAAAATAACAGCCAATCAACACCTGAAATGTTCTTCTAGTTTATAATTCCAACTTCTTATATGAATAACAGGTTTTTAGATTTTCTAGCATTTGAGGATGTTTGAAATACTGTATATGCCATGCAAATTATTTAAATCATTCTAAATTGTGCATGCTTGTACACTCATAATTGTTTGTATAGTGTACTGCTATATAGACAATATACCATAACAAACAACAACCATAAGAATAGTGTATCCAAATTTAAAAAAAAAATTAGAAACAAGAATTATTATATTAAAAACAATCAATTTCATTACTTTTTGGGGTACTTTTCCAGTCTCAATTCCCATACCTATTTAAATTTTTTCACTCACTAAATATTTTTTTCCTGTTTTATTGAATGGGCAAACAGGGGTAGATGGTCCCCCTCCCTAGAGAGGAGACGACCTACTAGTCCCAGGATTCATATCCAGCATGCATCTCCGGAGGATGACAGGTACTAGCCAACTCCTCCTAACTGAAAAGTGGCTTACTGCATCTTGCACTCTGAGAGAAGTATAACAAAGTTTTAAAAAGATCTTTAATAAACTTTAACTATGACAAAACCAAAGTAAAGTGTCAGCTCAAAGTACATCTCTGCATTTTGTCGAATTATTATAAAGCACCTAGGAATGTGCCCCAGTCAAGTCTTCTGATTGTGTGAACATTCCAAGGGATAGTTTCTGAAATCAAGATGGCTAATCTGATGTAGAAACTTCCATATTAATGGACTGTTTATTCTTTTTCCCCCCTATTTCTGTAAATGTAGTTTTTTTCCCCAGTGGTGCTTTATAATATATTAATATCTGTCAGGGAGCCTATTTTATCCTTTTTTTTTTTAAAAAAAAGCCTCAGTAGTGTTTCTTTCTCTGCAAAATGCTTATGAGGGGAAAAAAATCAGATACAGAGAGAGAGGTTCTGTGGTATATATTAATTGGTATATATAATAATTGGCACGGTTATGAAATTTATAAATTAAGGTTATCTTCAGGGGACAGGTTTTCCCTACAAGGTAGGTTTTGACCAATAAATACCAGTGCTTTGGATCCACTTTATATGCTGATTTGCCAGTTGTGATGAATGTAAACACCTTCCATTGTTTTGTTTCTTGCTCTGGTTTTCTTATCCAAATCAGTTTTGATGTCTTATTGTATTTGTAATAGTAACATTCTTCTCATATGTTGTCATTTCTTCTACTAGATCCACTTTTTAAATCAAAGCAGATATTAATTCAGCACTTTGAATGTAACGCAAGAGCAAGATTTATTTTCTACCCTTTAAACCCTGATATGTTATAGTAAATCCTCTCATTCTTAATTTTTAAAAAATGTTTGTGCAGCTCTTATGAGGTTTAACTCTCATGATTACGGTATACAAGTAACATTACAGTTTCTGTAGTGCTGGTATTCACTTTCTGCTTAAGAGCACTACATTTATGCCATAGTCTGTTTTGCCTTGCCTTGGAAATATTTCCACCAACTTTAGTGGGAACACTAATTGGCTTTTAGTTATACCTGGTTTCCATTTCTGTGTGCAATAGTATGTTTTTAAATTATCACATGAAGTTTTTTTTATTCCAAAACTGACTCCATCTTGCAGTCACTGCATACCTAAACATTTCATTGACTGTAGTACTGGGTCCAATGTGATCTCTGTTTTTGTATTTTGATACTTCCAAAAGGACATTATCAGCAAAGATAGAACAATTAGTAAACATAGTCCATATTTATGTAACCTACTGGAAGGTTTAGGTAAAGAATTAAGTAGAAGTTAGGGCCTAAGTTAGCCTAAGTATAGAGGAGTATGGAAAATTGGAGTTGCTAGTGTGAGAAAGTTGGAGATAAGTTGGAGACAGCAAGACAGGAAGTTTGAATTTAGCAAAGACATGATCTAGGGTTATGTTGCTGCGATGTTTTGGTTATAACTGGTTTGAGCAAGGTTTTTAATAAGTGTTTTGAGAATTTTGGAATGTTGTATTAACATGCTATCTATATTGATAGTATAGGAAGGATATTGATGTAGAAGTGAATTTAAATAATGTGTGAGGTAAGGAGCCAATAAGGAAATGGTGGAAATATAATTATGGTAACGGGTAGTTTAATGTTAATTAATATTATAATAGATTGAAAAAGACATAGCCTTGCAACATTGCAGGGGAACGTCAATTAACTGTTAGATTTCAGGATTATAAAGCTGTACTTCACACTGTTGTCAGTGAACTAATTACCCACTGATATACACTATTTCATCTTTGAACATATGTATAATTGTAGTATTGTGTAAGTAGTAATTGCATGCCTGTTTGCTTACCTAATCATTTTCCTTTTGAATAAAGTCTGCTTGTATTATTTAAAGTGTTGCCCAATGGTCCTCTACTAAACAAATTTTCTGTAATTACAGAATTTTCTATAGCCTGAAAACTCCCTGAAAACTAAGTTGGGGTTTATTACACCCTTATCCTTAGCAACTTAATATTAATTTGTAGTATTTCAAAATAAAGGTTACAAGAGGTTACACTTTCTAAACAATGGGCATTTTTGAGCAACTCTTTCCTCTCATTATAATAGCCCTTTGAAGTCCATGAAAAATCTCTCATTGACTTTGGTGGATCAGGCCCATCCTGTGTAGGGCTCCCGGGAGAAATCCTGACCCCATTAACATCACTGGTAGTTTTGCCACTGACTTCAGTGGAGCCAGCATTTCACCCTAATACTACAATCCTTACTTAATCATCTTTATTCTTGTTGTCATTGGGACAATGCCTGAGGACTTCAAGATTGTAACCATAGAGTGTACTCCCGTCATCTGTTTTTCCATCTTTGTTATAATCAGTATATTACATTAAACTGTCTGCATAAGAGGAAAATTGTTAAAAGCTTTTAAATCATAAAAAAATTGTAGTTTAATTCTCAGTTTGAGATGAGTGTCTTTCTATAGACATTGTAAGAAACAGTAAGAAGAAACATTTTTGTTTCTTTTCCTGTATGTCTAGCTGGTGTGATTTCCTGGCTGAGGTGCAGAAAAAGGCGCGCATTAATGCCATACCCTTTTGCTACTCAAATGCTGCTCATTTACACTCTCTTCTGTCTCCATGACAGACAGAAGTTACAGCAGCTTAGGCTCTTTTACACATCCAGTAGAGTGTGGATGTCCAACAAGTAGGTGAGGAGTCCAATTTACACAGCCTACTCATCACCTCTGAATTTGGCCCTAAGAATTTAAAGTGGTTTAACTTCCTTATTTGGGATAAAATATGTTTATTCAGTACTTAGGGGTAGATGAACCTTGGGGTACTTGACTAGTTTCTTGTAACTGAAACCCTTTCCTGATCTGTTCCCAAGAGTTATTCAGTTTTTAAATACACCGCACTTCCTTGCCCATTAAGCAGGAGACTTTTGGTGCAAAGGAGTGGGACTGAGTATGGTGATACTCTGCTTATGTAGTTGAGCCACAATCCCAGGGCAACTGTATATTTCTGCTAGAATGATCAACAGTGAAATAGTTAGAGCTAACATTTTAAATAAACCAGTATTCCTTTTATTTCTTTTTCTTTTCTATTCAGCTCATTTTGTGTATAATGTAAAAGAGAAAACCAAAGCCAAATTACATTTATACAATTGGAATTCTCTTACATTTTGTACTAATTATTGCCCTTAAAAATCTGTTTCACAAGCAATTCTGTATATTAGCTAGTACCATTCAGTACTAGCCTTTGCCTTTCTTTGGTATGCTTCTGTGAAGGCTTGTCAAAATAACAACTGATGATTGAGGGGAGGCTGTGCATGACACACTGAGTTACTTTACTAGCTTTTCATACCCTGACTTCACAGATAAATTGAATTTGACAGCTGTCATGTCAGACTCCATTTGGGTACATCCCAGAATTGGACCAATTTGCATTCTTTGCTCGAGATATACAGAGGACTGGACCAGTAAGAGCTATTTCTGTATAAATATAAATATGACTTATGAGTGTGTAATTTCTTATTTTTGATCATTTAACTCTGATATTAGCAACATTGCATTTTTTATACTCATTCAGATAAAAGATTTCAGCAAGCATTTTAGAAAGATTTTTGTTGTTCTGGAAATGATTGAAATGTCATAGCAGAAAAATTACTTCACAGTATATTTAGAGAAATGAATAAATAGATTACTTTTCATTTTAAATATTGACTCAAAAATGTTAAAAAATAATGAGTTTATTTTCCTTTTTTGCTTTTTTATGATATGTTATAAAGACTACCTCAACGTTTTTTCCCCCTTGTTTGTTTTTCACATTAGAAATTCAGGTCCTGTCTAGGCTTCAAGATTTTATGGTTATAGTTAAACTAGAACTAGAACTAGAAATGGTGATATCACAAGTGATGAGAGGAGCCAAGTGAGTGAAAGTTGAGCAATTGACAATAGAAGGGACATTTATTCAGACTGTTTGCTTTTATTAACACTATATATTTAACTTCAATGGCTAAGTAACATTTTGGCTAAAACAAGCCTTTGTTAAAATTCAACAGTCTTTTCCCTTTCAGTTAAAGTGTGAAAGCTCTCAGTAAGCCTCCCTGAGACCTTCTAGAGGTCTTTCACCAAAAGCAGGGAAAACCAAACTTGACATAGTTAAGGTAGAAATACAGAAAATGGTTTTAAAAGCTTTCACACTCCTTTAAAAATTATAAAGAAGCAAAGCAAAGCTAAATAAATAAATAAATCCACAAAAAACCAAAGGCCAGAAACCCATTTTTTAAAAATATCCTTTGAAAGTTTCCTTAAAATGAATACATTGTCTTTTGAAAGAAAATAATGACCTGATAAGGACCTGAATTTCTCATATAGGTTATACTTATAGCTACACTTTAAGATGACTTCAGGTTTGGGACACACAGAATCCTCACTTCCAAAATTTGAATAACCTGCCTGTATACTAGAATGGGCACCTCAATTAATTGCTGATTTGGAATTAGTTGCATCTGTATAAAACAAGCTAAGATGCTTTCAGAAATCTGATAGGGAATACAGACAAACAACATCAGAAACAGAGAGACAAGATGGGTCATATCTTGTATTGGACCAATTTCTATGAGTGAAAGAAACAAGCTTTTCAGTCATACAGAGTTCTTCTTCAGGTCTGGTCTGAAGAAGAGCTCCCTGTGTCTCGAAAGCTTGTCTCTCTCACCAAAAGAAATTGGTTCAATAAAAGATATTACCTCACCCACCTTGTCTCTAATATCCTGGAACCAACATGGCTACGACTACACTGCATACATCAGAAACATGTTAACTATATCTGTATTTGTTATAAAATTATAATTTTCTTCAGCAAAATATGAGCAAAAAAATCCTCCCCCATTTTTTTAAACAGTAACATATAGATATTTTTTTCCCCAGAAGTTAAGTAAAACATTTTACTTTAAATAAATCAAGTTGTAAAACTCTTACTTCCAAACTAATGTCCACTTGTGAAAACATACAGTTAAGTTCCATAGAAGTAGGAGGGACCAGTGTCAACCTTTACTTTCTAGCCTGGGATGTGGCCTTTGTGATATCATCCACTTCCTGGAAGGCAAGAAAAGAAGAGGTGGAAGCTTATCTTCACCTAGGCAAGAATTAAGGGGTCATTCACAGTATGTATATATGGAATGCTGGGCAATCCTGTTTGTGGTGTCAATCATTACACTATGCCAACCTCACATTTAATTGTTGGGAAGGTTCAGCAGAAACAAGAATTCTTCACTACATAACTGCCCAGCTTGTATCTCTGGGACTTATTGTTCCTTTTGTTGTGGAGGCCCTTCTTCAAAGCACTTAGCTCACTGTTTTACACTGAAAGTAAGTTTAAGAATGTGAGAGATCTTGACCATCCCAGCTTCCTTCAGTCAACTTGCTGTGGAAACAGGATGGAGTAGGTAGATCACGTCCAGTTAATTTACAGGCTTCTCTAGCTTTCAGGTCCTTATACCTAGTGAAGGAATTTTTCCCAGGAATAGAAGGGGCAGTTAAGAGAACATGCAACGTATTGCGTTCTCTGCCCTATTTTAGTATGGGCCAGAGGCCTTAGGTGAGCATGAATTGTTCTGTGCTCTTGACAGATAGTAAATGACAGGAGTTTCATCCATGCCATCAAAGTTTCTTAGGTGGTGCAGCCTGCTGGAAATCCTACTATGGGGGAGGCTAAATTTAGGAGGAGAGACTCCACCACGCAGCCAGATGTCCCTATGTCAGGTGAAGAAAAAAAAATCAACAATTTGACACAAGGGAAGAGAACAGTCCTTCAATCCTCAGCTCCTGAGGGCAGGCCCAGGGGAAGGCAGGAACTTCCCTGACAATAATTGTCCGAAGGTCTCTCTCTGAGAGAAGAGAAGGCCTGATTCTAATACATCCTGAGAGGGAGGCACTTCCCGCTCTCTCTGTTACTAACTCTGTTGATTTGCATTAGTTCCCCTTGGTTTTTGTTTATGGACTATCCTGAAAGGGGAGAGACTTTGAAGGAACCTGGCTGGAGGGCCAAGTCACAGAAAGAGGCAGACCACCACAGCAGTGGAGAGAGAGCTGCCATGCCACACCCCACCTCAAGGAGGTGCGCGCGGTGAGCCAACCCATTCACACACCAGCTGATGCTGTGTTATGTTCACACATGGTAATCAGTGAGGCTACTAGCATGAGCACACTTACTCATGTCTGAGTTTGTAGAATCAGATCCAAACTGAGTATAGGACATTTTTTTCCAGTTTCTTAGAGGGGTCTGAAAATAATGAAGAATAAAAAACAAACATTTAAAACTATGAAAATTACTCGACTGTGTCTTCTAAAGTTAGATATATGGCCTTATAGCGAATCTTGCACTTTTCATTATATAGTGACAAGTAGTAATAACCACATAATTTTTCAGTCAGTTTGGCAATCACATTCAGGGGTCAAAGATGAACATCTTAATTTAACATTATAGCTGAAAGGCTGAGGTTATACTATAAAGCATTAGTAGATATCTTATTAATTCTGTATAGCTGAGTTTGGTACCTGGAAAAAACCTAGACCTACACATCGAGTCTGGAAAAAAGTTCTCTTTTGTACAGCCTGCATGTGAAAACGCCAGAACCGTTATATTTAAGTCAAATTGTGAGCTCTGGATAATTTGTAAAGATGTTAAAAGAGTTTAAGCATAAAATGAAAATAGTATGGAAATTACAAGAGACATATTTTGACCATCATTAGAAGAATGATTTTTTAAAATATTCTTGCTGGGTCAGTTTGCTGCCTTCATGTGGTTATTGAGCAGTTATTTATCAAACCAGCAAAACATCTGGTAATTTTAGTATGGATATTTAGGAAAGTTTCCTTAAATGCAAATAGAATTTACTTGATTTTAATCAAGATAACTTGCCAGTACTTAATACCAAAATATTATTTTTCAAATACTATTTGAATTTTCATTTGGATTGAGGAAGAAGCATTTATCTGTTATTCTAACTAACAAAAGTTAGATTTATTCTCAATTAGGAAAATGGGAATTGGTGAGCTACAGTGCTGTAGTTCAATATAGATTTTACATTTTTCAGTCACTGATGTTTTACTTTTGTACTTACCATGGTGCGACAGATTTTTAAAATATCCCCCTTAAACATGTGAATAAAGGGGACATCAGAAATGCAGTTCGGTCAGTACTTAGTACCTGAATGCTATTGGTTTATATGTTTTGACTGCATGTCTCCATCTTCACTGCATGTGACCATCTCTCTGTTTCTGTCCATTCTGTCCAATTCACTTCCATGTTTCCAAAATTTGTGAAGAACAAGGACGCTGGAGTCTTGCATTCCAAAACAAGACAGTATAAACCACCTAAGTGCTAAACCTGGAGCAACACAGAGGTATCCTTATTAAGTCAAATTTTAGTTCCAAGTAAATGAGTTATTGATTCTAATTTATGAACAGTGAACAATTTCCTTCCCTGACAACATGCTCTGTTATAAATATTTTATTTATTATGCTTTTTCATTCTCTTTATAGCTAAATACACATTATAGCTGTTTGTTTTTTCATACTAACATATTTAACCTCTTTATATAGAGTACACTAAGTGGCTAAATTTGCACATGGAGTAAGTGCCCACCGTACACCCCTGTGTGCACTCTGGACATTGGGTACAGGCATTAAAGTATAGGTCAGGTGCACAGCTCCCACTTATTTGCCCCAGGCAGTAGCTTATTCCTGTCTGTGTGCCCAGCACATAAACAGGTGGAACCAGGGCTCTTCCTATTCCCAGTCCTTCTCTTCCATCTTGTTTGTAGTGAGGAGAATCAGGCACTGATTCTGGGGACACTTCTCCTCCCCCCCCCCCCCCCACCACCACCACCACCACACACACACACTGCAGCAATAGTCACAATCTGAGCAGGGCCAGTTGGGAGTAAGAGGAAGTTAGTCTTACTCTGCTGCATAGTCCTCTAAGGGCTCTAGACATCTAGCCCATGAGTAGCCCCATTGAACTAATTGAACTCAGTGGGGCTACTCAGATACTTAAAGAAAAACACATGCTTCCATGCTTTGGGGCCTTCAAAGACAACTGCAGCATCTGTAAAGAATCTTAACTACTAATACAGATCTCCTGATTTATGCTGCTTAACTTTGGCTGCATATAGGAGAGTAAAAGAATTATGTAAGGAAAATAAATGCAACAGAAGTTTAAAGTACAGAGCATGGTGGGGGACCAGGATTACACCTGTTAACTAACTAATTTTTTAGAGTATTTTTGTGAAAACCTACATGATTTTAGTTACTAGAATAAAACTGCTAACAAGATCTTCATGCATGCAAAATTATTTTGTTTAAAATGTGTTTCCATTTTTTGTTCCTACCTGTGAAACATACCATATAATGGTTTAATCCTAATCAAACCTTGCAATAGCTTGAGGAGAACATGAAAATCATCTGTGATCAATTATTTTAATTATGTCATTTAGTTCTAATGTCTGTATACACAATTTCCAGTTCAGACCCTGAGTTTCTTCTCATTTTCCCCAAGGTCTAAAATACAAATCTTGAAATGGCTCTTTCGTCTTACTTTTATTTCTGCATTTTACCTGTCTAGCTTAGTGCATGAACTTGATTTTATCAACCTCAATTCCTTGTGCATCTCTCCAAGTCTTATTTCCTATGTCACATAGAATTTGGGGTTTGTCAACATTCCTTGTGCAACAGTGGGCAAACAATCAATCTCTCCTTTTTTTTTTTTTTACCACATTTGAATGGCAGTCTGCATTGGTTACCTCTTAGGGTATGTCTACACAGGATTTTGGAGCAAGTTGCCCAGCTCGGCTCAACCGACTCGGGTTAGCACTGCTTACACTAATGTTCTAAAAATAGCTGTATAGAGAGTGCTTTGAAGTTGTGGTCCCATTGACCAGGGCTGAGAGGCTTACTCCCCACTCACTACAAGATGCCGTGAAGACTAACCTTTGTGTATTTAAGGGAACGCTGATGGCCACATCCTGTAGAGAGAGCTGGATATCAGATGTTTCCTGGCCTCATTCTGTAATAGCGTTAAAAATGCATACAACTCCACAAAAGCAAAGAGCGTGGAACCTATAAAATGTCTCTCACACACGTGTTTGAGAGGACCTTGCAGTATAGCAATAGAAATTAACAGGAGCTGACTTGTAAATACTGACACAAAGAATTATAAATAATAGTGAAAAGCAGGTTCCACAGATGCAGAGCCCATGTAGAGATTCCTGATAATATATTTGCAATCTCTGGATTATGATGGTGAAAACATGCACGGAAAATACTCTTCAGTTAATGGGCTTGCCTCCTCCTCCTCCTCCTCCTCTGTATTACAGTGGCACTTAGAGCCCTAGTCATGGACCAGCACCCCATTGTGCTACATGCTGTACAAACACAGAGCAAAAAGATGGTCCCTGCTCACAAACAGCTTACAATCTATGTATAAGTCAAGAGACAACCAATAGATACAGACAGATGGGGGTGTACAATCATGTATACCACTTACTGTATATTTCCATGGTACCCAATTCAATCAAATTGTACAGTCACATTTCTGCCTTTGACTCTAATGAAAGGGGGCAACAGATCAGCTGTTGATCTCTTTATGTCCTCAATTTGGCTATCAACTGCAAGTCCATAATTTTTATCTTGGGCTCAGCTGTATTTCCCCCTTCCTGGGGCAGTCCTTTTCATGGTGCCATAGTCTGCAATGAGATAACTTGCACATAGAAGGCCTGAATCTCTACTTAAACAGTTTTATGCTCTTGTAATTCACTGACTTCAGGCAAGTTATTCCTGATTGACACTGGTATCTGTGAGAGTAGCACCAGACCTTATCTACCTTCAAGGCTGAACTTTTTGTATAAGTTGCAGATAAATGGCAAGAAAGCTGAATTTGGTGATTTTCCCAGACACCCACTGCAATGTCTTGAATGAGAACAAGAAATCCCTCTTAACTTCATGAAAATATGGAGATATCTCATAGAACTGGAAGGGACCCTGAAAGGTCATTGAGTCCAGCCCCCTGCCTTCACTAGCAGGACCAAGTACTGATTTTGCCCCAGATCCCCCAGTGGCCCCCTCAAAGATTGGACTCACAACCCTGGATTTAGCAGGCCAATGCACAAACTGCTGAGCTATCCCCAGGGCCCACGTTTTGTCCTCAGTGACATTGCCATAACAGTGCAGAAATTGCCCTGGTATCTCCATATTCTTCTCTATAGAAGTATTTTTATTTTACACAAATTATAACAGCCAGGTCAGACACAAAGAATAGTACTAGTGTGCAGGAGAATTTTCCTGCAAACTTGATGTCATTTACATAATTTTGCAGGCTTGAAATGACTGTTCATTGGCCTGGACATCACAGGAAGAAAGGTAAAACACTAGGAATATGATTTAATGATGGCAACTTTAGTAACACATCTGGGAAACTATCCTGCAGTAATTCATCCAGTGTCCATCCCCAAAACTTTAACCTGCTCCAAGCACTGTTGCTGGGACCCTATGGCGCTCTCCTCATATGAAGGTTGAGGGTGTGGAGGAAATCCTCACCCTACCAGATAGTAGGAAACCCAGCTTCCTTCCTCATCTTCTTTAAGGGACACTCTTTGCTAATACTAATTCCAAGTCAGGTTTATTAGGATCCCCCTACTGAACAAGTACCTGCACTGGACACTTACCAGATAGTGACAACATGAGCACCCTACAACCTACCCTGTTCACCAGCTCCCTGAGCTGCTGAGAGGAAGCCAAGTACAAACTACCCAGGTCAGTGATGGGAAAATTCTTTCCCAGCCCGAAAAGGTGACTAGTGTAATGCCCATAGCAAGGTCACTGAAAATCGGACCACCTCTACTGCTTAAGGAATAGCTGATCTAGCTTTCAGCTAGGTTAAGATAGACAAATTAAAATATGGCCCAGCAAATGCACGTTTTATATAATCAGGTAAAGAGTTGACTTTTGGAAACAAACAAAATTTCAGTCTCAGGTCTCTTCTGGCTCTTTGTGAAAGATATATATGGAAAAGGTATAAGGAAGCTAACTAAATTTACATGACCCAATTACATATTTTAAAAAAATGGGTTTAGACATATGTTCTGATACCAACCAGTTAATATTTGATGGAGAGAGAGTATTATTAAATTGTTATAGAAGTTTTCCAAAAATTTTAGCGATGTTGGTACAGTAAAATAAGACAAGGTTTTACTAATATGCAGTTTAATTTATACTTGATCTTCATTACAATATTTTGTTTTGTTACTTGAAAAAGTGATTTTAAAACATTTTTCAGATTTACATTTGAGTCTTCTATTACTTCCCAATCCTTTCTGCAACCGCTCTTTCTTGCAGCAATATTTTCTTGCCAAGGGAGGACCTAGGAGCTACTGTAGGTGTAATTTCTAATCCTGTGAGAAGTCTTGTTAAAAAGTGATGCAACTAGCTACCTACCCCAAGAGTCTGAACTAATTATCTTTCTCTTCTCTAGCATTGAGTGAGGTCTCCTGTTTGGTAGCCCACTGCCTTCACACCAGCAAGCCTGAACTAATTTAATGCAATAATAGAAAAGGATCTTGTGATTTAAACTACTAATTCAACAGCCCATTCATAAAGATAGCTATCATTTTTCCATCTGTCAACTACTTTTCATTATCATTATAATACATAATTAAAGCTTTATTCTTCATATTTCTGTATCTTTTCTTCTTTTTTTTCATTTTTTGACATCTCATTTCACAGGCAATCCAGAAAAGTGGAAAGATATAACAGCCAAAAACAGACTAGGAAAGACTCCGCATCTGAAACAGCAAGGTAGGATTGATGCTACAATACGCAGCAATCTTCTCTCTTAGTCAAATTGATTCCAGTGCACCTGCTGCTACTTTAAATGTCACCTGTAAAACACTAAATGTATAAAATTACTAAAACAAATTCATGCTGCCTTAGTTTAAAGTACTGATAAACTCACATCTATGTTACAAGATTGTCATTGCCTGGTATGTTGGCCTCATATATGTTATGTCATAGTATAGAAGTTTTCTGGCTTTCTTCATTTATGGATAAACTCATAGGCCAAGATCAAAAGTCACTTTTCTGTAAATTTAATTATTCAAATCCTTCACACATTAAGTCCTGGAAGTTTTGGCACTGGGTCTCTATGATCAGGATGTATAATATGTGGAAGCCGTGAAAGATTGCTTTGTTATTGTACTTCACCATTGATATTTCTTCCTGGTTTTTTACATTTTAAAAATAATTTTGACAGACAAATCTATGTACAAAATGTGAAGCTAACAATAAATAATTGCAAAACAGATTCTCTTAATATAAAAGTTGCACAATTGAAGTTGCAAAAATTAAAGAATTGCCACATTCAAATAGCAATGTTAATATGGACATGCTGTACATCCTTTATTTTCCAAGGTATCCATTTCACCTTGTAAATAGAAATATATTAAAAGACATGTATAGAAAATACTACAGTTTGTAATTATGCAATGTTAATATTGCTGCTGGAATTTTAACTTTTGCTTTCATTGAGTTTTACTGTGTATTTATTGTGATTTTAACTTTCACCTTCGATGCTATAATAATATAGGAGTTTGCACCCAGGTTCTTCATTTTAACAAAAAAAGGTCAAAGAAAAGAAATATACGTGCTTAATAATGGTAGTATTCTACTGATTCCAGTTAGGTTTAAGTGCACATCTTGATGAGACAGTGAAAGAGGGGTAAGATCCCACTTTTGCTGGAGACAGATTTCTGTAAGGCAGGGTCAACAGGGCAGCAGAACCCCTATTTACACTATGAGGTGAATACTGCATTAAAAAAAAAAGATAAAAAATTAATTTTGTTTTCAAACAAAAAGATTATAATTTGTATAATGTAGTAAAAATTGCAGACAGATTGCAGATTCCACTGAATCTTTGATTTTTTTCCCCTGATGCCTATGATTTTCTATGCTTAGTCTAAAGGTAGGAGGTTTTTTGCTTTTTTTATTGTTTAATTTTATTTTATATTTTTATTTTATATTTTTTTTATTTTCCTGTCCCAGTAGCAGCTCCTTTGCCAGGACAAGCACAGATAATATGCATTGTAAATGATACTATGGCCCTAATCAAGTCAATAGGCATTTTAGCATTAATTTCAGTGGGGCCAGGATTTAACACTATGTTTTGAAAAAGGTTCAGTGCTTTATTATGCTGAGCTAAAAAACTTAATGGATGCCCACTGTGCATACTCAAAACTTGCTTATATGCTTATAAGTTGAGTTTTGGTTTTCCCCTGAAGATAGACACATCATACAATCCTTAGTGAATAGAATGCCCTTGCTGAATTTCAAATTTCAGCCATTTTTGCTGTAGCCTTGTGCTTGATATGTTTGTGCTTTACAAGAGGGTATTTATATATTTTTACAATGGGGAAAATGTGTATGTCTCATGTATTGTAAGAAAGAGAGAGATTTGTCCCCATGCTTTTAAAAAAAAATAATTCAAGCAAAGAGTAAGTACAGAAATTAGCAATGATAGCTATCATTTCCCATGGCTCTCAATAGGACTGAAGCCAGATTGTCCTCAGGGAAGATGGCCATCTCTTATGCTATATGGTTAAGAAACTGGACAGGAAACTGGGAGGAAAGACACTGTGGGAGAAATGATGGAGACTTAGGTTACAGGGGGAATAAAGGGTGCCAGAGAGGGAAAATAAGAGGGAAGGATAGGGAAGGATAATATGCAGAGTGAGCAAATGACCATAGGAGGCACATGGGGGAGAAGAGAATCTGAGGGAGCATGGAGAGGGGGATGGGAGTAGTCAAGGAGGTGTAATGGGAGTAAAGAGAGATAGGATGTCGCTAAGGGAATGAGATGGAGATAGAATGGCTTTTGCTATCACAACAGGAATTAGACAGGGCAAGTGAAGTCCCTCTCTGCGCTAGCCATTGGGCAGGCCCGTATTTCTGTGTGTGTATTTAAAGGTGATTTTGAACCTGAAATGATCATACACAGATTGAGGGTGGGCTGCTTCCTTCTAAAGGGTCAAAAATCATAACACAAAACAACCTCCCCACCCCTCCCCACACCACACCTGATTTTAAAACATCTAATGGTTTGTGTGTTAATCATGATTGGGGGATGGGTCTGACTCATGATTTTTGATCACTTGGGATTTGCAACTATTTCAAATGGAGAGAAACTGTTTTGCAGAGAATGTGAATCTGGTGTATTTTGCCGGACGTCTGAAAGCTACAAATGTAAGCTTATAAAATGCACTCTGCTTTTGCATTCTAAGAATGAACACACTTGTAATTATATTACATTAAGATATAATATATTCTATGTCTACAACAAGCTGTTTTTCTCCCAATAACGAATTAACCTATTTCTGAGATCCAAACTTTACTGACCACTTTAAAGTTTTGATAGCACTTGCACAAAACACAGGAAACATAAAATGTTTACACATTTAGTTAGCCTTCTTTTATGTTTTTGTGAGCAAATTTGAGACTGGGTATATCTGTGATATATATAATAGCTTTGCATTGATTTATAGATAAGGATTTAATGGATTTATAGCTTGGTACTGCAGTGTCATGGCCTCTGTTGTGTTAAAATCCCTTCCAATTATCCAGTAGTCAGTCTCCTTATAGCTACAACAATCACCACTTAAAGTGTCTGAGCGCTATTTTTTTACTAATGTGACGTTTGTTATTAGGGGAGGTCAGGAAGATTATAAAAACCATTCTGGACTTTTTAAAATATTTCTTTACCTTTTAAAAAGCATCCATGTCACTAAGTACTCCTTTACGTCCTGGGAATGACAAAAGCATAGGCACCGACTCCGTGGGTGCTCCGGGGCAGTCACCTGGCATGGAAGATTTCAGCTGAAGTGATAGAAGCAGGTCAAGTTATAATGGGAAGTATCTGGCAGTCTTAATAATAAAATAAATAAATATTATTGTTGTTATTTATATTATTGAAGCACCTAGGAGCCCCAGTAGGACCCCATTGTACTGTACAAACATGTGCTTTCAAATTAAGTATAAGATGAGCGAAAACAGAGGGATGCCAACAAATTCGGGATTACGAGGAAACAGTGACCTAATATCGTCTAAGACAGACAGACAGACACAGGGTGGGGGAAGGTGTGTAACATACAAGCAGAGTGATCAATGTGATGGCAGCAAATGGGATACTAGTTCCACAATTATTATTTTGGGAGGAGAGGGTTATTTAGTAGGGGAGTAGCTAAATGTAAAGAAAGGGGAAGAAATGGGTAAGGAGGACAGAAAAGGGAACAGGAGGAGGGACAAGTGCAGAATGAAGCTGAAGGGAAGGGATGGTGAGAAGGGAGGAGAGGGAGAGGGTTAGAACAAACAGCCAATTAGAACAGGACAGAGAAAATCACAGCGGATTCTACAATGCTAACTGGAATGTCCAGAGATCCAAAGGTCCCTACTACCCCCCGCCCCAGTGGCGTTTCTATAGCCAGATTGAGGTGTTATTAGAGGAGGTTTTGGAAAAAATTAATAAATTAAACATTAATAAGTCACCAGGACCAGATGCTATTCACCCACGAGTTCTGAAGGAACTGAACTGTGTAATTGGAGAATGGCTAATTTCAGCTTCTGTGCCAGATGACTGGAGGATAGGTAATGTGACTCCAATTTTTAAAAAAGGCTCCAGAGGTGATCCCAGCAATTACAGGTGGTGAGCCTAACTTTGGTACCAGGCAAATTGGTTGAAACTGTAGTAAAGAACACAATTTGTTGGGGGTAGAGTCAGCATGGTTTTTGTAAAGGGAAATTATGCCTCACCAATCTACTAGAATTCTTTGAGTGGGTCAATATGCATGTGGACATGGGTGATCCAGTGGATATAGTGTACTTAGATTTTCAGAAAGCCTTTGACAAGGTCCCTCACTAAAGACTCTTAAGAAAAGTAAGCTGTTATGAGATAAGATGGAAGGTCCTCTCCTGGATCAATAACTGGTTAAAAGATAGGAAAGAAAGGGCAGAAATAAATGGTCAGTTTTCAGAATGGAGAGAAGTAAATAGTGGTGTCCCCAAGGGTCTGTACTGGGCCCAGTCCTATTTAACATATTCATAAATGATCTGGGAAAAAGGGTAAACGGTGAGGTGGCAAAATTTGCGGAGGATACAAAACTACTCAAAATAGTTAAGTCCAAAGCAGACTGTGAAGAGTTACAAAGGGATCTCACAAAACTGGGTAACTGGGCAACAAAATGACAGATAAAATTCAATGTTGATAAATTCAAATGCACATAATGCACATTGGAAAACATAATCCCAACTATACATATAAAATGATGGGGTCTAAATTAGCTCTTACCACTCAAGAAAGAGATCTTGGAGTCACTGTGGATAGTTCTCTGAAAACATCCACTCAGTGTGCAGCGGCAGTCAAAAAAGCGAATAGAATGTTGGGAATCATTAAGAAAGAGATAAATAATAAGACAGAACATATCATATTGTCTCTATATAAATCCCTGGTACACCCACATCTTGAATACTGCATGCGGATGTGGTCGCCCCATTTCAAAAAAAGATATATTGGAATTGGAAAAGGTTCAGAAAAGGGCAACAAAAATGATTAGAGGTATTGAATGGCTTCCGTATGAGGAGAGATTAATAAGACTGACTTTTCAGCTTGGAAAAGAGACTACTAAGGGGGGGATATGTTTGAGGTCTATAAAACCATTATTGGTGTGGAGAAAGTAAATAAGAGAGTGTTGTTTACTCCTCAAAACACAAGAACTAGGGGTTACCAAATGAAATTAATAGGCAGTAGGTTTAAAACAAACAAAAGGAAGTACTTTTTTACACAACGCACAGTCAGTCTGTGGAACTCTTTATCAGAGGATGTTGTGAAGGGTTCAAAAAAGAACTAGATAAATTCATGGATAATAGGTCCATCAATCTCTATTAGCCAAGATGGGCAGGGTTGGTGTCCCTAGCCTCTATTTGCCATAAACTGGGAATGGGCGACAGGGAATGGATTACTTGATGATTACCTGTTCTGTTCATTCCCTCTGGGGCACCTGGCATTGGCTATTGTCAGAAGATAGGATACTGAGCTAGATGGACCATTGGTCTGACCCAATATAACTGTTCTTATGCTCATATATCTGTCTCCTCTCTGCAGCCCACATGGTGGGAGGGAGGAAAGGTACTGCCTGGGTTCTAGTGCCCCCACAGTGTCAGGGTCTCCCCGGCTCAGTTTTGGGTCCAGCAGGGTGCTGGGAGGGGATGGGGGAGAAGAGTGGCCCTGGCTCAGCCTCATTTTACTCCCTGCCTTACAGTGCAGCAATCTGCTTCTACCAGATGGAGTCTCTGGTTAGAAATGCACAACTCAGTCACCCAAGTAACCTTAGCTCTGGCCTGTTGTTCCATCATGAAATAAGCATCTGATTATGATTAATGTGTTATTGTAACTGTGTTGATCCCAGGATATTAGAGAAACAAGGTGAGTGAGGTAATATATTTTATTAGACCAACTTCTGTTGGTGAGAGAGACAAGCTATCAAGCTTACAAAGAACTCTTTTTCAGCTCTGTGCAAGATACTCAGAGTATCACAGCTAAATACAAGTTGGAACAGATTGTTTAACATAAGTAATTAATGCATATTGTAAGAAACTATTCAAGGTGAAGAGGCCAGTTAATACCAAGCTCATCAACAGAACCAAACTCCCCACAGACCAGAACCCACCAACGCAAAGTGGCACCAAACCCTTCCAGAACAACAGATGCAAAACCTGTAGACATGTCTCCACAGCAATGACAATCAATACTTACCAACAACACACCTTTCAAGATCTACACATGCCTATCACAATACATGGTACACCCCAGTAACAGCTATGTTGGTAAAATGAGACAATCACTACGCTCTTGAATGAACTCACAGAAAAATGATAAAAGACAAAAACACCATATTACCCATTCACAACGCTATCACTCCATATCTGACCTCTCAGCACTTAGCCTAAAAGGAAACCTGCAAAACCTTCGTGAGCCTATGAACTTAAATTCATAACTTTGCTAGACACTAAAAATCATGGACTCAATAAAGACACTGGACTTATGGCTTATTTCAACAACCTGAAACCCACTAACTCCCAGTTTTGTCCTTTAACGGCGGTAATGTTAATTGTCCACTTCATCTTAGTTTCTTTCACCAACAGCATGTGATCCAATAAAAGGACCCACCATGTCTTTTTGATTATGACACACATTTTAGTGTGTTTGATCCCATATTAGATTGAATTGATTGAATTGATACCGAATGGGACTGAGGCCACTGGCTACCCTCTCTTAACAAAATGGACATTGTCCCACATTGTTCCTAATGAAAATAAAGCCAAGCTGCCCTCAGGAAAAATGGTAGCCCTTTATGATTTATAGAGGTGAAGATGAACAAGTGAATGGAGGCCGTGGCCATCTTTACAGTGGGTACTCAGTTACTTACAGGATGATTTTTAATTAAAGTTTACCTCATAAATTCTCAGAAAATTCATTCTATACCCGAGAGCAAGTGGTATAATTTTGGGGAGGATATACTTTATTTTTCATACATAAAGAAGCAGAATATCTGCATTAAGTGTAACTCGAGTTGTAACTGGGCTTCCATGAAATATATTGTTTCTCTAGAGGTGGCCCCAAAGCCAAACTATAAGTAGCATAGCATAGTACATTTTGGCACTACATAAATAATAGCAAAAAAATCTAGACCTAAAAAGATTATTAGTATATAGGATTCCACCAGAAATAAAAGGGAAACAGGTACGTGTGTATTAGAAGTGGGCAGATGTATGGTCAGTCCTTTGTTTATGTTGGGATTTTTAACTTATGAATGGGTGCCAGTAGCTGTAGTTTAGAAATCTGAAAAAAATAAATTAATTAGCAAATAAAATATTGTAAACAGAAGTAGTGAGATGGCTCAATTTAAAAGTGTCCTAAACAACAATGCATTTTATGGAATATCACACAGTTGTGAAAAGCAGAAAATAATTAAAAAGGCACAATTTGTTAATTTAAAAGTTAATTTTATTTGCTTACTTACTCATAGTTCAGGTGATTATATGTAACATTGCTATATTATATTTAACATTGTTATACTGAGGCCATTAAACAATTGTACTTCATTTTTACTTTAATACAGTTTTCATTATTAGTCCTGAAGAATTGTATCTCTAATTTAGAACCCAGTTCAGCAAAATACTTCAGCACATATCTAATTTTAAGCATGAGTTGTCCCCAAGAGGCTAGTGAGATTATACATGTGCTTAGGTACCTTACTGAACTGGGACCTTCATGGGAATTCAGGTAAAATTTTAACACCAATAAAAATGTGCATTTTGAAAACACGTGTTCTGTGGTTAAAAGTAGGCTTTGATTTTTTTTTCTGTAATGGTGGTACTTCATCAGAGTATTTTCCAGATGTGCATTAATCTTCATTTGCTATGGTTAAAGTAACTGAAGATGAAGCTAATATTTTTTGCCAACCAGCTGTTAAATTCAATGCAATTTATGAACTACATGTTTACATGGCATAGGTATCTGCAGTGAGGGTTTTTCTGTTTATCATTTTGAAAACAGAATTGTAGGTTGAATTAATCATTTTTCAGAGTCTGAAAATGTGAGCATGTGTCTTATTAAGCAGGCTTTCGGTTGCTTTCACTGGTGGAGGGAGGCATGGGGAAGCTTATGTGGAGCTAATGACTGAACAATTTCTTTTTGGCCCTAATGTTTTAGGGTTCTGCTACCATGTCTTTCTAGAAGGGGACTTCCAACCCCAAGAACAACTGAGCAGCCAGTCATTAGGGGAAAACATCACACTCGCTCAAGGTCGAGTGAGCATTCTAGTATCAGACCATTATGCTCTGTACATCATCTAGTTCCAGGAGGGTCGGCGCCACCTTCTCCACTTCTGACAAGGTTCCTATTAAATGTACAGCACAGCATTCATGTCCTACCTCCCAGATGTCACTGTGGTGTTGTACTTTCCCGAGTATATACGGTGCATTCACTCTTTCTAGCACGCTACTATAATCCTTTCTCCATGGTACTTACACTTCTCCCATATCCTCTACTCCGTCTATCTTCACTGTCCAGATGGTGCTTTTGACTGTTGAATTATACAGTTATGGAACATGAGAGTTAAAATTTGACTGTGTTTTGTCCTTCCATTGTTTTGTTTATATACTCATATGAAAACTTGCAAAGTATTTTGTTTTTAAAATGTGTTGTAAATAACACACAATTTCCACACAATTAACTCTTGCTTTACAGCAGCAGGTTAAGAGAAAGTAATTTGGCCTATGAAATGCTAATTGCTAATACTCACCATCTGTAATTTGTTTAACTTGTATTCATGTTTTTCAGATAATAGAAAAAATTGAGAAATTATATATGTGTAACTTCAATATATTAGATAAATGTAACATATTTAGAAAATATAATACTGTACCTGGCAATGAAGTTTAACAATTAAGCCCTGTCGGTAATCAAGCTTTTTCTCATCTATGTATTTTAGCTATAGTATTCCAGGTTACCAGCAATGGCCTTAGGAATTTTATACATTTACTTGAACTTCATAGATATCTGGTGTGTTAAGCTCAGTGTGTCTAAAAGAAGCCAACCTATTTAGAAATTATGCTAGTTAAGTTCATCTATCCACACAGTCAAAGCAAATGAATTGAGAATATCTACTTCGGTAAGAGTATTAAAATACTGTGGAACTGCTCTAAGAAGTTGCACCTATTATCAAACACACACACTACAAAAATTAACAGAAACAGTGCCAATAAAGATCTACACTTCTTCAAAAGAAATGTTCAGAAAAGCCACTTTACCTCTATAATATTAGATACTTGCAACTTAATTCTCTGTTGCCCTGCACCATGTTAAGTTTGACACTAATGCAAACTGGGTATAAAATATCAGAGGGGTAGCCGTGTTAGTCTGGATCTGTAAAAGCAGCAAAGAGTCCTGGGGCACCTTATAGACTAACAGACGTCATGACATGCATCTGACGAAGTGGGTATTCAGCTACGAAAGCTCATGCTTCAATACGTCTGTTAGACTATAAGGTGCCACAGGACTCTTTGCTGGGTATAAAATGTTACCAAATTAGAATGGTAATATTTTACACCCCTTTGCATTGGTGGAAATGACTGTACAAGGTGGGAGACAATGGTGAACCAGGCCCTTAGACTCCTGTCTGTGGTTTGCTGTTCCTGTCTAGAAACATTGAAGAAACTTTGAGAAACTAAAGATGAAGCTCTGTTAACTCTCCAGGCATTGAGGACTGTATGAGTAGGACAATATGGCATACATAACATTTCTGCATCTTCCATATATGCATTTTAATATAGACATTAACTTTACCACTCAAAATATATTGATTCAGATTTTATTTGGATTATTTTATTTTATCTTCATTCCATCTGCAGAATACACCAACAAGGAAGTCCAACTCAGTCACCTCCTGCAGACACATCATTCAGCAGTCGTAGGGGAAGACAGCTTCCACAAGTTCCAGTAAGAAGCAGCAGTGTAGAGCAAGGTATCAAATAATGAGTTTATCATAATTCAGAATCTTGGATTTTCTTCCTTACCTTATTTTACTTTGTCTTTCATAATAAAATATTCAGTGCTTTATTTATTTCTACCCACAAAGGAATATATTTGAATGAAAGAACAATGGTAGATTGGAAAGTATTGTAGAATTTGATTGGTTGATTATTCTATAGTCTCCTAGCTTGGTTTGGTTTTTGATGTATACCTTAAAATTTCTATTGCAAACATTCCATTATCTTAGTACATACCTACCCATGACCACAGATTTAGTTAGTGTTCAGGTCACAGAGCTCAGTGATGTTACTTCTAATACCACTTTGCTCATGTTCTGTTAACTTGGATTTGTTGGATGAGATTAACTGTTGTACTTTGATGATAGAAACTGATGAAAGTCAGATAATGTCAATCTGTTTTTTGTTCCCTGAGTCAGACAAAGGCCTACTGAACAGAGTGAAAACACTTAGCTTAAAAATGTGAAAGCATGGGGTCATGAACTGGTGCATATTTAAGGAAACAGGTGGTCAAGCAAAGAGAATTTTTCCTTATTGAACAGTCCAAAGTTGAGCTAGGTTGCTGTGAGAGGTGCTGTATCCAAACATATCAAACAACTGTTAACATAAGTGTTTCCTTTCCCATCAACATACTGCAGCTCAAGTGTTGGTTACTATATTAAAACAAAACAGATTTAAAATATGGTTTAATTTCACCTTGGGAAATACGTGTAAATTCAGTTCTCTATTATTCAGTGCATTGACTATATCTGACAACTCAAAACTCAAATTACCAATACTGCAGATCTTTCTACTAAGCAGAAACTAATGCATGTAAGAACTTCTAATGTTTGTACTTCCTGTGTTTCCTGAAATATTGTCAGACACCTTCCAAAGCAGATGGTGTAGTTCGCTTTGACTTCTTTACCAAGCTAGGTATACCATATACTTTGAATGATAATGAATTAATTGACTGGTTACATGAGCTTTATGGGTGTGAGCCATCATTATAGTACATGCTCACTGATACATGAAAATGTTTTCCTGTTCACTATATTTATTTATTGTGAATATTCAGTATACGTTACTGAGTTTGACTGGTGGATTCGACTAACTCTGAATTTTATATTCAGTTCTTCTAATTATATCTCTGTAAGAGCTAAGGACTCTCTTGGTTTTAAACTGGTGGCAAACTACTTCTGCAGCTTAAATTTTTATGTTGCCCAGTGTATCTCTAGGTTGGGAGCTTTGTAAGAATGAAAGTATGATATGATTTCATACATTCTGTGCATCATAATTCTTATGTGATTCCTGCATTTGACACAATACATGAAAAGAATATACCTGATCTATCACTTTTATTTTGACTAAGTATTTTTCTCTAGTGGATATTCACTTATTATCATTATCGCTAGATAATGTGTAAGAAATAACATTCCAGTTTATATTATGTTGACAGAAATTTTAAATGTATGCAGAACTTTGTATGAGCTGTGAGACTGAAAGGAGGGAGCTGGCAGTTACATAGCTAACAAGAAAAAGTTAAACAATCAAAACTGAAGCTAAAATTAGCATATGTTCAGAGGATTAATGAGTTACAAGTTACAAATTGAGTTACAAGTACATATGAAGTGGAGTATTGATATTTCAAGCTGTGACTACTTATTTACACTGGTGATTTATCCTCTCTCATCATAAGTATGCAAAGGTTAGCACATCCATTTTTCTTGCTATTACTCTAGGATTGTATGTTATATCGTTCATGTCAGTGAACTGACAATGTGGCTGAGGTTGAAGAGAAGACTTCCTCCTTTACATACTGGTTTTCTTTTTGTTGTGTGATTGGGTTGCCATTTTATTGAAGATATCTTTTCCCATTTTTTCCCTCTATTTAACTTACGATTGTGGTTGATAGTGGTACTACTTTGCAAACACGCATGAAAAATGTTAGTTTAGATGTTGTTGGGTTAAATGCAGACATGATTACATATACATTTCTCTGACATACAACTCGATGAAATGTAGGCCATAAAACCAAATACTTGCTTTGATTCATTGGATCAAATTCTGCCATCTGGTACAGCTGTCCAATCCACATCAAGCCAATTTCAGTATAAAATGGAGTAACTAAGAGTACAATTTGGACCTAATTTAGGGTGTAATCCAAAACATATTGAAATCAGTGGAAGATTTCCTATTAACTTTAATTGGGATTGGATAGGTCCATAATGACTTCAATTCACAGTCAGCAGGGGTACATGAATGTAGATGATGGCAGGATCCAATGCAATCTGTTAATGTTAGGGGGAGCTGCACTTCTGGGTTCAATATTCTTTGCATATCCTTCAGTTGTAAATAAAGCCAGGTTGTGTTGGGAAACACTACATCCTGCATTTGAAGAGAATACTGTATGCTATGATGTTATGAGTTTATGGAAGGTCGTGTTAATTCTCCTGAACTAAGAGGGGTGAATACAAATGGTTTTACAAAAAAATCCATTTTGTGGACTATATTAATCATTGTAGAAAGGTTATAGCAATATATATCAACTGTAAGTGATATCATTCATCATGATTTTGCATAGTCAGAAGACATACCAGCTTTCAGTAAAACAATTTTAGTATTGTGTAAAGCTCTTGCTGTCAGAGAGGGGAATGGATTTTGGAATGAGAGGTGGGTGGCGGTTTTATTTTTTGTCTTGACAAATAATGTTATTGTGGAGCTGTTTATTCTGTAGTAAATTATGATATCCATACTAATACCTCTTTTACAGGATTTACACAGTATCTCAGTATCCAATTTTGGTCATTATTAAGTTAGGACTGGAAAAAAAAGTAGTTCTGATTTATTGCCTGTATCAGACAATGACTCATAAGTTAACACTCCTGGAAACAGTTTCAATTTGAAGCTGATGGAAAGCCAACTTTTGAGCCAGTTTGTCAGTTTAGAAATGCCCATAATTGTAGAAATACTACATAGAAAATCCTATAGAAGAAACCTCAGAGTAAAGGATGGTGACAATCCCATTGCATCATAGAGGCAGGGTGATACCTGTGGTCAGGTACAGAGGAGTTCACAGAACACAATTTTACAGGTAAGGGGAAAATTCCAGTGTAAGATATCTTTTTATTCCTAAAATTCCAAAATGGCATAATTTTTTAAAAAATGAACTTTTGGGGGCCTTTAGTTCTAAATGGAGATCAATGCCTTCGTGTGTTTAAAAAAAAAAATTATCTAGCAAGTTGTTTATTTAGAAGAGCTATAAGACATGCAATAGTATTTTTCAACCCATTGCAGTATGTAAAAATTTTAGCACTTGGACTCAGGGCTATGGACTTTTCTCAAGCAACAGAAATTTGAGTGAAAGTCATGATAACATTTGAGTCAAGTGTTTGTATCTGTGCATTGAAATGCAAATATGGACCTTGATATGCAACTATGCCAGCAGTATCATGGCAAAAATTTCCAGACTCCCGTGATCAGGTGGATCTCATTGCAGGATCAGGGCCTGAGAGGTCTGCAAGTGAAAACTACTCTCTACGGGTGTTTTTACATAATTCACATTTCTAAACAGCTGTAAGTATTTGCAAATAAGCTACCATTCAGTGGTCATTACCCAGACTTGTAGTATTTTGAAATATATCATTTTTCTTTCCTTGTTTTAATTGGCAATATTAAAAAAGTACATAAAAATAGCATGACGATTTTTTGACTCAATGGTTAAATTAATGAAATTCTAAGCCCTGGCAAAGAAGAGTGCGTGTGCTCAACTTGTCACATTGTGCTGAGCGATTGTAAAACCTTGAATCACTCTTTGTTACTACAGTACACAATATTTAAGTGGCAAGTAAAGGGTGGAGTTTCTGTATTAACTATGAATTTCTCTACTGTTGTATCACAACTTTTTATACAGTTGCATAGATTTTGTTGTTAGAGTCTGTCTGTAGTCTTTACTCAGTCCTTTCTCTATTGATAACAAGAACTGACTTAATGGGAGTTTGACCTGAGTAAGGATTTCAGGTTGAGCCGATACATCGTTATTTGGTAACTATTCACCCTTATTGTTCAAGGAAATTCATACAGGTTGATGTTCCACAGCAGTTTTTTTTCTAAGGCCATCTTTAGCTGAAGTAGGTTGTATTCTGACAAATGAATAACTGAGAGGCATGTGGTTAAGAAAAGGTGTATTAGAGCTTATCAAAATTTCTGAACCAATGAGACACATGGATGATTGTATTTATTATGGAAACTACTTTTCAAGAATCCTTTTAGACAAACCAGATCGCTGTCCCTGTCCTCACTATCATTTGACTCTTGACAAAATGATTTATTTTTCATTACGTTAACATGGTTTCACATTGCATAGTTCTTATAAGGATACAGTGTGTGATATTGGATATTAGATTTAATGGGTTTTTTTTTTTGTTTCTTTGTTGTTTTTACATTACTGACCTGTTGAGTTGTACCAGTTTACACTTCCATAAATAACTTTGTGCCTGACCCAGTAGCACTTAGAAAAATCTCCCACTGGAGAATGTGAGAACAGTGCATGAATAAATATTGCAAGGAATGACCCTGGTACTAACAGAAATCTAAACCAGTTGGCTTGAAATTTAGATTCAGGTAGGAAAGCAGCTTTTTATCCAGAAAGTGGGTACAAAAATTGTCTTTTGATATCTTCCTTTAAAATCAAAATAGTTCTTTTTTATACTGCATGAGAGAAAACTATTTTCCATGTCTGAAGTAAAACAGAGGAATGTACTTAAAGAAAAACAAATGAATTTTCTGACAGATGGTGGTATGCAATAATCAGAAATTAATTGTATTGTATATATTTTCAAGTTAACTCTTAAATAACTCCATCTAACCAAAGGGTCTCTTATTTGAAAAGAGTTTAATGCCAGTGTTAATATGATATGGGTACAATTTATATAAACTAGATTGAAAAAAAAATGATAAAATAGACTTATAAAGATCTCCATTGCATGGAGAAAGAACGTATACTGACAAGTTATTTTCATTGTTACCTGTGGACAAACAATCATAGAATTTCATATCAAAGAATCACAATATTGTTAAATAATAAAATTGAGTTGCAACTATAGTTCTCAGAGAATACAGAATACTGGTTTCTGCAATGCCATTGCAGCCAATGGGCGTTTTGCTTGAGTAAGGGCTGCAAGATTGGACCCTCTCAATTAAGTTCTGCTCTGAAGTACACTGGTATAAATTCACAGTAACTAAGAGCAGAGTATGAGCTTTCTAACAAGAGGCTAATAAAAGAGGATACTATTTCAGTTTTCAATTCCCGGCGTTTAGCATTGTTTTTGTTTTGTCTTCATGTCCCTAGTTTCATTTAAAATTGTTAGATGGCATTGCATATTCGGTGCCAGATTGTGGAACCTTTACTCATGCTGAGGGACACTCACTCACATGAGTAGACCCTTTGACTAAAATCAGTGTTGCCAACGCCCACAATTTTATCGCAAGTTCATGATATTTGGTGTTTTCCTTAAAGCCCTGTTTTCTAGTGTCCAGTGATTTATTGAGAATTGTAGCTTTCAATTCAACAAGTAAGTTTCTAGCGCTCATTGTGGAGAAAATATGAAGTGAGTTCACCTTTGAAGCTCAGAAATCAGAAGACAAATAAACAGAATCCAAAATTTATTATTTTAAAACGTGTCTCCATTTTTGGGGGCCTGACTCATATTTTTTGGACACTTGGGGTTGGCACTACTGCACTCAGCAGAAGAAACAAGGACTTCACAATCTGACCATCAGTAACTTCATTGTTACCCATAGTTTTAAATAAATATTCTGCATTCATAATTTGTCATGGTTTATCATCCTGATTTTCCACATTACTTTTATGTATGCTCTGATACAGCCTATTGTATGTGCCATTGTCAAATGCAATACATTTCTTTGTCTAACTTTAAATTTGCTGATTTCTTTCTTTTGTTTCCATCATTCCGTGCATTTAATTCATTGAAGAACAAGAGAATTATAACTCTTCCTCAAAAGGTAAATATTCATGTACATTTTACAAACACTTGACAACTGTGAATTTTATCTTCCTTCCCCCTCCCCATTATTTTCCATGTTAATACATTTCATTCAGTCATCAATGAAAATCAACTAAAAAAAGGTTCCATCTCAAATATCTAGCTGTTATCTGGTTTATCCCTCTTTACGACTGGAAAATGATTTGATGTGTGATCTCAAATTTTTGATTAAAATGGGGCATAGTGTATTTAACCGGAGTCCCTTGCTATTATGTGCAGTAGAGAACGTGCTACTTTGGGTAGAAACTCAGTCCAGAGGCACCTCTCCCCAAGGTCCACAAGTTGGCTCTGTGCATGTGGAGTCACAGAGGAACAGCCATGGCACCATCCTGTCCTCTCCTCCAAAGCCCCTGGACAATTGGTCCCCAATTGGGAATTGGTCCTGCTTTGAGTAGGGGGTTGGACTAGATGACCTCCTGAGGTCCCTTCCAACCCTGATAGTCTATGAGTCTATGAATGCTTCATAGGTCTGAGGTCAGACAGGAGGAGTGGTTGGAGAGTGGGATGGCCAGAAGGACGACAAACATTATCCCTCCTTCAGATGCAGGGAGATTCTGAAGAAAGGATAGTACAGTTTGGGGTTGTGTTATATATTCTTGGTGTAAGGCTCACCACCGCCTGGGAAGCCCTTAGTAGCACAGCTCCTATGCTGCCAGGAAGCTACCAGGGCAAGATGAAATGCAGAGGCACCCCATATGGTTTTGGCCTCCCATGGACCTACCATGATTCCTGTGGCTTATTTGTGGAAGTGGAATAATACTTTGCACCCAGGGCCAGCTCCAGGCACCAGCGCAGAAAGCAGGTGCTTGGGGCGGCCAATGGAAAGGGGCGGCATGTCTGGCTCTTCGGCAGCAGGTCCCTCAATCCCTCTCGGAGGGAAGGACCAGCCACCAAATTGCTGCCGAAGAATGAAGCGGCGCGGTAGAGCTGCCGCCGAAGTGCCACCGATCGCGGCTTTATCTTTTTTTTTTCCTTTGCCGCTTGGGGCGGCAAAAAAGCTGGAGCTGGCCCTGTTTGCACCTCCCCAAGTCAGGACTACGTATGGGGCAATTCTGGCTTTTTTTGAAAGAAGGGATGATTCAAGACAAAATCTGCTTGGGGAAACAAAGAAGAATTCAAATGAACCATATTTAACTCTGACAGTAAAACACTGCACTAAATAAACAATAATAGTAGTGATAAACCCAAATTAGAACATCAGATTCAAGTGCTCCCAGACTCTGAAAAATTCTGATCTGAATCTAAACTTCATAGACTGTGGCCCAACCATCAGAGATCTGATCAGATTGGATATTGGATTTGAACCAGAACAGCAAATACCATCTGCTTTGAAGAAGTTTGGGTCTTAATCTGAATCCCATCTCCAAAGTTCTAGGCCATCTTGTACTAACAGTTCAGGACACAATGCTGTGCAGCAAGTTTTTAGTCTTTTCACGGCATATATTCAACTTTTATTTTTCACTATCTGAGAAAGTGCCATAAAAAGAGCAACCCCTTCTTTGTCCTGTGTTCACTTACTAGGTTTTCAGAGAACATACTGTATATGGCCCAATCATGCAGAACTTATCTAGGCAAAATTCCCACTGTCTTCAATGGAAGTTTTATCTGGTAAGAACTCCGGCATCCATTCTCCTAGTCAGAGGCATATTTTCAGCATGATCTGAATAATTCAGTGTTAAAGGGACACTGTCTACTTTCTAAAGTCCCCAGGTGTAGACAGAAGTTACATCAAGATTTATATGTTAAGAGCAGGCTAGCGTTTCAGTATTGCCAATCCTGCGGCAAGATTGGCTTAAAAATCACGAGATTTTTTTTTTATGGCCCATGTTTTGGACTGTTTTCTGATTTGTAAGACAGAGGAAGTATCACCCCATTTCTGTGTATGTATATCCGGAAATTCGACCTAAAATGAACAATTGGAGGACTTGGTTCCTTTTTTTCTGGCTGATAGATGAGACACTTCATAATCTTCCCCCGATCGCTGGTACTGCCTTCAGCTCCCCCTCAAAGCCCCATGCCTCCTGCCTCACACACTCTCATTCTGCTTGTGATTGCACCTGTCCAGCTCCCACTGTAGGTTTAGTTTGCAACTCTGCTCCTTCCCTTTCTCTGGATATTAGAGCAGCCCCTGCCCAGTCAACCCCATCCCTTACACCCTACTGCTCTTGACCATCTCCCCTCCATACAGTAGCTCAGCAGCAGTGGGGAAATAATGGACTCCTGCAGGCTGGAGCAGGTGGGTGGACATGCTCTTGGAATCATTTCTTTCCCTCTTCTCCCAACTCCCTTCGCCCCCTGCTTCCCATAGCTCTTCTCCTAATCAGCACAACACTAAGTGAATGTAAGAAGGGGCAAGCGGGAGCTGCCTCTGCTCCTTTTTGTAACAGCTTCCGACTGCCTCATCTGCCCCAAGGTCTGCTGCTCCCATGATGCTCTGCACAGGCTGTGCAAACAGGGGAGAAGAGATTCCACAATAGATTGAGCAGTGGCCTTTGCTGGTGGCAGCCAGGCCTGCAGCCTAGTGCCTGTGATACAGGCTCCCAGTTATATTCTCTGGTGACTGTGGCCAGAAATGCATCATCATTTATAGGTCAGTCAGAAATCCAGAGCTATGAGGAGCTTCTTACAAGATCAAGAGGAGATGATAATACTGTTCTAAAACCACGGGACTTGTAAAAAAAAAATTACAACAGTTGGCGAAAGTGATGTTTTCCATGTGCTAGAGCGATCTTGCACTACCAGAAAAAGAGTTCCATAACCGCAATGACTTTTTGAAGAGCACGGTTTCTCTTTCTGTCATATAAATGCAATAATATGCACTTGTGTGGAAGAAATGAGACATCTAGTGGCCAATGAGAATGGGAATTTTTTCAACCGATTGCAAAGAAACTCTCATTTTCTTTTATCAACTATATTCCTGGCCAACATAGGGAGTGAGTTATGGTACTGAGCCCAGTGTATCTAAAAAAACAAAACAAAAAACACCATCATATTACTAGAAAGTACATTACAATTTTAGATCCACATACCTTCTTGGACCAAAATTGGCTATATTGTTATATAGTCCCTATAGATATAAACAATATAATATTCTTCTTCAAACAATTAAAAGTTTTACCATGTTGGTAAATAGTAAAATTGAAACTTTCAATTAGTCCTAGACTCCTAAGTGCCTATGTTACTTTTGAAAATCGGATTTAACCTCTGAAGTAACTTAGGTGCTTTTGAAAATTTTACCCTAAGGTTTAAAGGGTAAAAATCAAAGGGGAATATGTGATATCTACTAGGTATGGTCTACAGCTCCCTGAATCTTGTGGCCAGTCTCTGCTAGTCCTAGCTTAGGTTGAAAGAGCCTAGGGCAGTTCTACCCTATGGTCAAAAAGAACTGTATGCTCACCAAAGGGTTGCTGAAACATGCAGCGCAGCCTCAGTTCCTTCCCTATCTCCTACACCACTGCCTGCAGATGGGCCAGCATAGGAGCTCTATATTGGTATGATGCCAGAAACCCCAGCTGTGGAGATACGAGCAGCAGAAATGAGATTGACTACAACAGCAAAGCTGGAGTGGAATTGGCCCCAAACTTCTTAGAGCAGTTCTGCCATTCTGATTCCACTATCTGTGACTTGGACTGCTTTCTACGCCACACTAAGGGAGAGTTAACCTGAAGTGAATGCAGAATAGATAAAAATAATCTTCAAATGGTTTCAGATTAGTCCATGCAGCACACTCAAGTCTTTGAGTACTGGTGCGGGTAGTAAATTTGCTTTGTGTTCATTATGTACACTCACCAGTGCTAGAGTTCCTGCATTGCTTTAATGACTCACAACATTTATTTATAGGAGCATAAAACTGAGTGCTAATACATAAGAAATTGAAAGCTTACACATAGACTGGGGCAGAGACTGTCTTCTTGTGTGCAGGTGGATGATCCCTAGCGTTTTTTCCACTGTTTGGATATACATGCTTTAGCTCCCTCCCTCCCAGATGGTTAATTAATTATGATTCTTAGTCCTATCCCAGCAGCTGCTGTTAGGACAGAAAGGGTAGATGTATACAAAAATCTGTAATTTCATTGGGGATCCTCCCTTTAATAGTTAAATTTGAATGCAAGATAACTGTATGAATCATCTGAGTCCAAAATTCTTAGTTTTACATTCTAAAAATGTATGGAAGGCAATATAGTTTGTACAAGAAACTGAAGAATCCACAGGCCTGAATTTGTCCAAAATAACTCTTTTCAAATGTAAAATGAAAACCATTCAGAAAAAATGAGGGTGAACAATGGGGGTAGTAAAATAGTAACTAAATATTTCATTAAATAAATTTCACAACACTTTTCAATTGAAATATTTGTAAATTATTCACCCAGCTCTCATGAACATAAAACTGAATCTGATTTTGTTTTTCATGAACATCTTCAGTACATTCTCGTTATGTTAGTTGGCTGATTGAAGAACTCAAAGGAGACAAAATATCATGCAGAATTAAAATAGTAAATTGCTGATTATTTCTTTTGGGTCTGATAAAGAGTGAATTGGTTTATATTCTCCCAGTACCATTTGGGGCACTCTCACTAATGATATCCCACATTTTAAAGTGCTAGAACAACTTTTTCAATGGGCTAAATTACCGTTCAGAAATTGCCTACTCATTGTCTCTGTTCTTTCTTATATATATATACTTTCCTTCAACAATTTGAATAGGAAATTGTCTAAACATTATTCATGGATTCATAGATTTTTACTCTAGAAGCTATTATGATTATCTGGTGTGAGCTCCTGAATAACAAAGGCCAAATCATTTCACCCAGTGATTCTTTGCATCAAGCCCATATCTTGTGGCTGAGCTAAAGCATATTTTTAGAAAGATATCCTCTTTTGATTTGATTTAAAGACATCATGTGATGGAGATTTTCCACATCTCTTGGTAAGTTGTTCCAATGGTTAATTACCTGTTAAAAATGTACACCTAATCTCTGGCCTTAATTTATCTACCTTCAATTTTAAGATCTTGTGATACCTTTATCTGTTAAATTAAAGAGTCCTGTGTTATCAGAAATCTTCTCCTCATATGTAGGTAATTATAGACCTTGGTCAAGTCACATCTTATTCTCTTTGATCATTCAGCTAGACTGAACTTCCCAAGACGGTCACCATAAGGCAGCTTTTCCAGATCTGGAATAATTCTTTTAGCTTTTTCTGAACCCTTTCCAATTTTTCAACAACACTGAATCTGGAATACATAGACTCCCTGAAATAACTGCTCCTTTTGAAGTTAGATAAATTGAGTTGTGTGTGGTTTTCAATGTATTTTGAATGTCCTAAAACTGAAGGTCTGTTTTGCAATGTGTATTGAAGATTCCTGACACCTCCCTGGTGTCCTTGGCCAAAATTTCCCTTGCCCACTAGTGTTGTTCTGTTTGCTGGATGGCTGTTAGTCTCCACCCAAGAGATGATGCAATTTCAGTATTCTTGTATGTGTATAGTTTGTGGAAAGTTCTTTAGTTTGGAATCTGGTGAAGGGCTTGAAGATGGCCACTCACCATCTCCTGAAATAGCAGTATCGTGTGTAGTGATGTCGTCTTTATAATAATTCACAGCTAAAATAATTGTAATTCCTCTTTCAGATAAATGTATGTGTGTTTTTTTAATGTTGCTCATTGCCAGGATTCCAAACCTGCAAAGTCTGCATAGTATAGTCTGTCTATGTTGGTTATTGGTGTATGTGAAAGAGGTGCAGGAATAAAAGCATAAAGTAGGGAATCATAAGCTAGTGATAGAAAAGAACCACAGCATCTTCTCCATCCCTGCTAATTCGATATTGCTACCTACCATATATTCCTTAGTATTTAGATGGGGGTAGATCTCAATGCCTCACACATTGGGAAGACCACAGTTTTTCATGGGAGATTGGTCAGCCATCCAATGGGGCTTACAGTTAAATGGTTCCTGATACATAACACAAATTTTCTTCAGCTACATTTCAGCCTATTACTCTCACTTCTTGATATTTACACCCATTATATAGCTAATGGCTAATCAGTTTATATCTCTTCTTTGAATTCATTTTAATTTGTCAACACATTTCTTGCATTAAGGTTCTCTGAAACATAATCAGTACTAGATATGGTCTCTTTAGCATTTGATACCAAGGAACTCTGCTGTCTCCTTGGTCAGTGATATGTGACCTGATATTTACAGCTCAAAACCTGCTTTGTTTTCTTGGTATTCACATAGCATTGCAAGCTCAAATTTAGATTGCTTTGCTTTATCATGTTTGGGCATATTTTTAAAAATATCTTTGTTTATATTTTTGCAAGAAGAATCTCAGTTTATTATTTCCTGCCCATTTTTTTACCCCTTTGTACTATTTTCATGTCAGCATTGGTGTTTGCAATATCCCTCAATTTAATAAAATCTGCAAATATAAATGTATATGTAGTTTACCCCCTCCAAATTGTTAGAGATGTTAAATAAATCCAGACACAAACCCAGGCTCCGGGGCACTGCTGATTATCATTACTGGCCTTCGTTTGCAGACCTCCCATAGTTTTCAATCTGTACTGTTCAGATTACTTCAATTTGAATTAATTTAAAAATAAGATTTCATGCACTATTAGGTCCACATTTTTACTAAATTCCAGTATATTGCATCTACTGCATTCTGTCCATTTATTAATTTTATAACTTGGTTAAAAACAAATCTATTGAATTTATCTGCTGTGGTATATTTTATATATGACCATACAATTTATTGCTCATGGTTCTATTGTTCTGTAGAGGCACTGGGGCATTTGGAGGGCACTCCTCCAAAAATTCATAGCTGGCATAAGGTCCTTTAAGGACTGTCTTAAGTCATAACAATTCTTGGCCTGCTCTAAATTTTTCCAGGGCTGGGACTAGAGCAGTTGCAGCTTGAGAATAAGAGAGCTGTAACCAGCTCCCTAATGTGTCTTCATCTCTTCCCCTCCTGCACTGAGCAGATATTTGTGCCAGAAAGATTCCAGTCCATTGTGAATTTGGATTTAATTTTTGTTTTACACAAGCAATTTAAACATACAGATACTATAAATACCACAAAATAATAAATGAGACTTGTTTTTCTTGTGATGAAAATCTGAAACAAGAAGTATATTTAATTTTAATTGTAGCTTGTTTTGTAACAATAACAGAAGAAATATTTCCATCTTTCAAATTGCTATTTATAAACCATTACAAATTATTATGATGACTTACTCTTCCACTGCATACATACCACAGTTTGTTATTCTGTATACTCAAATTAGAAGTCCAGGTATATAGTTTTACTTCCAAAATCTGACAGGGTTCAATTCTGAATCTTCTCTGACACATTTAGATCACTCTGCTGTATTTGGGTCTCCCTCAGTGCAGAAGTCCACCCACCTGGATTTGACTGCATGACCAGGGCCTTATTTGTTAACTTATCTTAATAAAACAATTTCCAGTCATTTCCAGGTAAAAATGTACATAAACTAGGGAATGAACTTTACAATATAACTGCATGTCTTCCCCTCCACTCAGTGAGCAGCACAACCCTGTAAAAATATGGCCTAAAAATGTTAGGTAACAAAAGTTAATATAAATAACGAAAAGAGAAAATTCTTCAGGAAATCCTTGGGGTATACTGGCAGCACAGTGACCTTAACTCTTGTGGTTCAATCTGCCCTTGGATGGTTCATGTGATTTTAGGGGGAGCCAAATATTTAAACATGCAAATGTAGAATTTCTTTATGTTAATAGAAGACACATATATAATATCCTGTGCAACACATTAAATATATATCCTAAGGCTAATGTTTCCAAAAGAACTTAAGGGAGTTAGGTTCCAAACTTCCATTGAATTGCAGAGGGAGTTAAGCACTTAACTTGCTTAGGTGCTTTTGAAAATCCAAATCCAAATCTTTCTACAGGAATATATAAGCAGTAATCTATTAATACAGTATCATTTTACTGGTACTGGTTAGTTTAGGGCTTACATTAAATTCCACTTCCTGACTTAGTGGGATAAGATTGGCAGGGCAATTGCTACACCCCAAGGTCCAAGTTGGTGGAAGGATGTGCCTCCTTTTCCTCTCTCCCTGCTCAGAATATATGTAGAGATCATATGTCAGTAAAAAGAATAGGAGTACTTGTGGCATCTTAGAGACTAACAAATTTATTAGAGCATAAGCTTTTGTGGGCTACAGCCTACTTCATCGGATGCATCTGTAGCCCACAAAAGCTTACGCTCTAATAAATTTGTTAGGCTCTAAGGTGCCACAAGTACTCCTGTTCTTTTGGCGGATACAGACTAACACGGCTACTACTCTGAAACATATGTCAGTAGGGGCTGGTGCCGGAGAGTGTTGAGCATAGTTACACATTAGCTAATTCAGGTAGGTAGGGGAGGGAGCAAAAATTGGCCCCAGCAAACCTTCCTTCTTGTGTATTTAAGCATTCTGGGGCACAGAGCACCCATTCTTGCTACTTATAGCTGTCTTGCCCTGGTCCTTCAGTTGGTGTAGTTGTCAGAGCTGGATTACCAGGTTTTCTCTGGATCTGATCCAATGGCCTTTTGAGATTAGAAAGCATTTTTTTTATCTCTTCTGGACAAGATCAGTAAAGGTATCTGGTGGGTTTTTCATCCTCCTAACAGCATCCTGGAGGTATGATATGTGGGAGTAAGAAAATAAGAGGATGAAGAAATGTATGTCACTAAATATTGTCACGAATTGCAGCCAGTGCCCAGCATTAGAGTTTCACAAGGCCAGCTCTTGGGGTGAACCTAACCACGGGACGCAGGAAAGGTATGAGAAGGTATTAAATCTTTGCAGACCAGGCTCTCTCTTGTCTGTACGGTCATTTCCACCTTCAGTAGGTGGTTAGTGGGACGGGACAGTGGGCTGAATCATGAAGTGAGCAGGGGTATTTAGCAAAGGGAGTCTGGCTTCATTCCTTAGTGGTATGGTGAGAGGCCATTCAACCCCACACTGGACACAGTTAATGTCTGGCCATTTGAGGAGGTGGGGATTCATTCCCTCCTTGTATGTTAAAATTGATAAAGTTGAGGCCTGACATTTTAAATTCTTTCACTGGCCTTTGATTGACTTTATGCTTCTTCATGTCCTGAATAATGTGAATCATTGCTCTTCAACTCTCACATAGTTTACCCAGGAAGAGCCTGAAAATCCCTTATAATACAAGCTCTGGGCCTAGACCTGCAACCCCATTGTGAGTAATCTACTTGACTTCATGAGTAAGGACTTTAGAATTTTCCCATAGCCATCTGGCTAAGAGAGTACCTCTGAGCTATACATCTATGGATTTTGACCTCTTCAGCTGCTGAAATGGGCCATGTGAGCTCTCATCAAATAAATGCATAGGCCAAAAATAATTGTAATGCTCTTTGTGGGGGGGGGGGGGGGGGGAGGAGGAATAAATGCATACATAAAAATAGGTTTCTCCAAAGCACATAAAAATCCTGATAAATGAGTATAATATTAAGAAGACACATAAACAATTAATGTAATTGACATTTTTAGACATATGAACAGTTGTCTGTGAAATACTACAACCAGAACTGTCAAACTGTGCTTCCTTTTGGGGAAAGTGAATGAGAACTAACCATAAAGTCCTGATGAAAGTTTCCTAGTGCAGTTCCCCTCTCCTAATATGTTATAATATTGACTTCTTGCCTGAGTCAGTGGGTGCTGATGAGACTTGGGATATGTCTACATGGCAAACAAAAGGTGTGTTCTTAACTCGGTGTAACTAACCCTTGTTAGCAAACTCAGGTCAAAATAACAGTGAAGACATAGCAACTCCCATTTAACTTGGGTTAGCAGTTTGAGTTTAACTTGCTCCCCTACCCCAGGCTCTCAATTAAAAGCCAAGTTGCTTTGTCTTTATTGCTATTTTAATCCTTGTTAGCTAATCCAAATTAAGAACACACCTTTTTTTGCAGTGTAGACCAACCCTTAGTGTGGGAATTCTATCAGGTGTGGCTTACACCATTGAACACAGAGGGTGACATCTTGGCCCCATTGAAATTAATGGGAGTTTTGTCATTGACTTCAGTGTGGCCAGAATTTCACACATAACATTGGAGTAGCACTTCTTATTTTGTGTAATATTGCTGATGATGAGGTTAGAGATCTGTGACTCTAATGCTTTAAAATGTAAATTAGTGTATACTCATAGTGCTCAAGATTGCTAAAAAAAAAAAAAAAAAAATACCCCAAACCCCAACCCTTTGAACATGCACAAATTCTAAAAGGACATATACCATATTTCTCTTAGAAGCAGCTGTACATTAAATGTTCATATGAACTCTGGGTTACCTAACAGCACTTTTCCAATAGACTAGTTACATAATCAAGTAACATTTTTGAATCTTCACATCTGATTGAACCTCCTTTCAGTACATTCAGTTAGATGCATAACAGATATGTGTTTGTTTATGCCTGGCAGACAAGGTACAAAGTATCATAGTTGTATTTTATATATAAGATATGCATTTTACACATTTCCTGTTTAGGAATATAAGAATAATGAATCTGTGGGCTTAATACCATTTTTTAAAATTATAAACAAAGCCAAATTTATGAGACAATTTTAATTCAATTCACAATCCTCACTGGGTGGTTCTCATGTAAGCTTATATAACTATCAATTCCAGGCATAAATACTGGGATTAAGATGTCAGTCTTTGATGGCACATACAAAATAGGTAGGGTAGTGATCTAATTTAATCCTCTCATTTCTCCCCACAATTTATTGCAGATTGAGAATAAGATGCCATCTTTAAAAATGTAATATAGAGAGCTCAATTTTGCCTCAGACACCTCCATGCAATTTACATTTAAGTCAATTGGAGTTGTACTTGCATATCTGATGGTAAAACTGAACCCCTACAATTAAGGTACACATTTCCCAGCATAATTAGTAATCCAGAATACTCTGTGGGCCCAATGTGGCATTCTGCATGTCTAGGATTTGCCAGATTGGGTCCACCATAATGTGTGGATATTAAAGGTTACAACAACAACTTTGACTTTTGCATTTCTTGCCTTTAGAATTTAAAATTATAACTATATCAGATCAGTAATGTAATTTGTTTTATTTAATTTTCCCATTTTTAAAAAATAAAAGTAGAGGAAAAGGGATGTTCAAAATTGTGCACCTGTGCATTTGCTTGTACTCTGCCAGCGTATAAACATTCCATGATTTACACGTGCAAGTGCAATAGATAGGTAGGTGCACAATCATTGCTTGGGCAATTGCTCACAGTTTTGAACAGCTGACCCTAATCTTCATACTGATTTTTGTATATTTCTATACTTGCAAAGTCAAAAATGTAGGCATGTATAGAACTCCACAGTAAAATAACACAAAGCCCAACAGCCTCAATATCTAGAGAGACAAGGTGGGTGAAGTAATATCTTTTATTGGACCAACTTCCATTGGTGAGAGAGACAAGCTTACACAGATCTCTTCTGTTAGTTCACAGTGCAGACTTGTAAATACCATAGTGTATTAATTTTGAACTTAGTTGACATTCTGAATTTTATGCTTGGAAAACTTATGTTTTTCAGTGACTTATAACTCGGTGCTTTTTTTTTTTATTTGTTTTGTTTTGTTTTCCCTCACTATTCTGGGTATTAACCCTCAGGGATTAATTACCTGAATTTTTTTCATTTTTAAAATTCATCTATATTTGAGAGATGCATGTGTAAAAAAGAAATTAACATTTTGACATCAGAAAATAAATGTATAAAGCCATGTGTAACTCAAAAGTAGGAGAAAGGACTGTGCTCAGATTTTTCCAAATTAAAAAATCATCTTTGCTCTGAGACAAAGCAAGAATATTTCAATGAAAAGGAGAATTTTTGCAGAAAGTTATGACCCTGTAAAAACTGACAGTCAGAATGGAAGTCTTAGTGTAACTTTAAGTATAGTGACCACTACAAGATTATTGGGGCCTAGTTCTACCACTTGTACTCATATTATGTAGTACTATATTCTGAGAGTAAACTCATTGATTCCAGTAGGACTACTTGTGGAGTAAGGTGCTACTTAATGTGAGTAACGATGGCAGAATATATAGCCCATTAAGAGAAATATATGTAGCAGTTAATTTCTTTTACTTTTTTTGACTGGAGAAACCTTTTTATACAAACAGCCACCAAATACTGAGCAAAAGTAATGGAATAAATGTGATCTTTCACCCAAACCCACACAATCTTTCACATCTTGTCTCCTTTATTTTTTCAAAGGTATATCTGCAAATATATTCAGTACTATCTGTGCTAACTACTTTCAAGGAAAGAAGATAATGTTCTCTATAATACTACAGTTCTTATTTTTTTTTTAAAAAAAAGAACAGTAAATATTACAGTGGGAAAAAGTAAAAATGCAAGAAAACATTCTTCATTATTATTATATTATTTATTTGCAAAAAAAGGAAACATGGGAAAGCAAATACTATATTTCTAAGGTCCATGAGGCACAACAAGCAAAAATTATGCAAATTATTTTTGTATGTTTTATAGTCAGAGAAAATTGTTCCTCCTTATAAATGTTTTAGTCATAGTAAACAATTACTGTGTTTGAAGATAATGGTAGGAATTAATAACTTCTTATTTAAATATTTTTAGTATTATCTGTTCGGTGTATTAACACTTAGAACACAACAACAACATTTTTCACAGTCAACAAATGTATGGTTAGAAGCATATGTATGCATATCCTCTGCATCCAGACGACTTAACAAGCTTATAGTTCAGCCTATCAATTTAAATTATTTTCTCTTTTGACATCTGTTACACTAGCTTGATAGTATATGGGAAATTTGGATATCTATCCATTTTCAGGTAAAGACTCTAGGCAGCTGAAGTGCTTGATTTATTAATATTAGCATTCCTCTGTTCAGTGTTTACACCCTGCTTGTTATTGTACTGTATGTATATTTCTTTGTTTTGTTGAGATGGAAATAAGATCAAAATTGCTGCTAAACCGTTTATTTCTTTAGAAGTTTTTCACCACTTTTAATAAGCTTCCATTATGTGTTTTCACAGCAAGCTTAGTAGTGGAGGAACAAACGCGACAGATGAAAATGAAAGTGCATCGTTATAATCAGACAACAGGGTCTGGTTCTAGCCAAGAATATGAGCGTGAGCAATATACCAAGGTAAAGTTAGTAGTATTTAAACAATATTTTGTTTGGAAAGGTGAAGGAGTAACATGGCTACTTAAAATATTATCCAATACTTAAGGATATAATGTTTTACATTTGAAGGAAGCTTTTTTGAATCAAAGCTTTATTATATCACTTTGACCCATAGTCAGAAAAGTGTATTAGACGTCAGTTTTTGAAGTAATCTAAAATGGGTTTGCACAATACAAAATGCTTTTGCAGATGCTTGTGCAGGATAACATTTTTGCTTCCTAATATTGCTACAGACATAATCTTTCCTGCTTGGAAATGCATTAAGGGATTTTGTTTTCACAGTGACTCAAACATCAGTTGAGTTTTGATCTTCTTTTCTAATTGAAATGTAAAATTTTCTTTTGAGACACAAATTTACATGATAAAAGTTGCATTAAAAAGTTTTAGTCCAAAGGTACCATATGGCAAATTTTCTTTATAATACATAAATGTGCTTCCACAGCCATTTGATCTTTCTGCTGAATAGGTCTCAATTAGAACACAGAAAATGACTTGTAGTGTTCTGTTATGCCTTTTACAAGCCAGGTCATAGAGGACAGAGTTGTCCATATGTGCATAATTGCTGAAGGCATATGGCCTCCTGGAGCAATGAGGCAGGAAGGATGCTTCTGGAGGTCCTGGGGGAGAGGTACTTAGAGGTAGATCCTATGATTCCTTTTTAGAGAGACAGTATTGTTTCTATTTAGTGTAAATAAAAGACCATCAAAGGCAGAACCAACCACTCTGCTGCTGTACTAGAAGCATTCTAACAACAAAAGTATTGCATTGAGACTATTGTATAACAATAATTTGCTTACTATGAGCAGTCATAGGGTGACAGTATGAAGATAAAAGCATACTGTAGGAAGTTGTAAGTACACAGTATTACCAGCACCACCACTATAGACTAGTCAAAAATCATGAATAGGCCCCTCAGACTCATGAGATTGTAAATAATATATTTTGGGTTCCTTTTATTTGCTTTCTGGCTTTTGAGCCTTTACTGTTCACATTTTTAAGCTTTTATTCACATGGACTAGAACTTTTTTTTTTTTTTTTTTTTTTTTAAACAATAAAGCTGGGATTTTACTCTCACTCCAGGCACTGGGGCTTCAAGAAAAATGCCAAACCTTGCAGTAAAATCACGTTGTCATCGCTAGAATGCTTCAAACATGTACTCCACAAGCACGGGAATCCAACTGCTAGACACATTCCCCCCACCCTCCCCAATCCAAAATACATCTCTCAGTGTTTGAGAACATAGCAACTTCCAGTTAAAATTAATGGGAGCTGCTGGGTCCTTAATACTTCAAAAATCAGGCCACACACTTAGGCTCCTAAGTCCATATTTAGGTTTGAAAACGTTGGTCTGAGTATAATTAAACTGGAGAGCATATCAAATATGGGAATATTTGTATAACTGGGATATAATTTGTCATCAAAAGTAGATATAAAAACAAATAATCCCAGGAAGAGGAACATAATATATTAGGCTACTGGCTGTCAAATTAATACAGATGCTGGTGCTATAGCACTTTTTGCTGAATATTTCCAGTCAAATCATCTGAAAAACAGCCCTACTTTTGGGTAAAAGTAAAATAGCTCATTTTATGTTGGGTTTATATTGTAGATCACATGCAACAGATTCAGTCAACCAGATACATGGGAGAAATACACATGTCCCATGTGACCTATCTCAATCAATCACAAACTCAAAATACAGCATACGCAGTAGCTTGTTAAAAATTGTGGGTATCCAGATAAAAGGAAGAGAGTTCCCTCTAGCTTCTTTGGGCACTTCATAGACCTACAAAAAGTTTTGTCAAATCATTGTTGGTTCACAGCTGCAAGTCAAACTTCAGTCATAGTTGGTTTGTTCTAACTACATATACAGTTGAAGTCAGAGGTTCACACTGCTCTAAATATACCCAATTTTCATAATATTTCAACACAGATATGATAGACATGTATTTCTCAATGACAATGAAATACTTATTAGATTACCTACGTCTCAAAGAGGATCATGTGCTTTGGTTGGCGTTTGCTGTCAGCCCTTCAAATTCCTAGCTCTCCCGCCAGTATTGTATTTGTCACGGGGCTGATATACCCCATGACCCTTTGGGGGTTGGAGAGAGGTGCATTACAGCCCTGCAGTTGAATCGGTAGGACTGCCCACAGTCTCAGGGTGTGTGGCCCTGTGACCTTAGTCAATAGCCTGGCCCTTGCGCTCAGGGCAGGGCAGCCTAGCAGCCAGAGTCAATAGTGTAGGTGAGCTGAGCCACCACCCCGGAGTGGGCGGTGGCCAGGTGACCGGGCCAGGTGACTGGGCCCACACTCTACACCAACTCCCAACCCAGGGCCCTGTCGGTGGCGGGGTTTCCCACCACCAGCTCGGCAGGGATCCTACCGAAACACACCAAGCCCATCTCCAGTTCTACCACCGTTTCCCCAGGTCACTTCCTACCTGATTCTCTGCAGTTTGCCATCTCTGGGTCTCCACGGTCTCTCCCCTCTCTGTGGTGTCCCAACCCTATGTTTTGCCGTCTGTCTCTATCTGGCTGGCCTCCACGTCCTGTAGTGCAGGCATTCCTCCCCCAGGAGTCAGCAGTGCACCTCCTTCCTCACTGGCAGTCAGCACAGATTGAGCTGCTCTGCTGCCTTTTATATCCTGTCTCCAATGGGAGCATGCCCAGCAGAGCTGAGGGGGCATGACCTCCTTGGCCAAGAGAGAAGGGTTAACCCCTGCTGCACCAGTGTGGGGCTGATACACCCCATCACAGTATTAATATGGGGAACTGAGGCCACAATTAAATGATCATATCTTAAAGGAAGCATGGTGTCCATCTATTGTATGACAGGGTTACTTTTTCTGGGCACCTTATGTCATTACAAAGAAGCTGAGCTTTTCAAGATAAAACAGTTGAATGTAAAATGAGTAACTTGTGCTGAGCTTGAAATCCAAAATATCCTTAACATGCACCTGTTTAATGTTCCACCTAATTAAAATCAGATATAACATCCAAGCTGATGATCATATGTCACCTGATTCGGATATATGGGTGGATAAAGTTTTACACTGTGACCTGTGATTTGAGGTTTTTTTTAATCTCAGTTATTTTTAACTTGTCATTACTATATTGTGGTTTTTGCTCCAGTAACTTTATCATTTTATGCGTTAAGGTCATTATTGCACAGATAATATAATCCAGACTGTTATAAATGTTTAAGGTATAAGGTTTTAACCAAGTTCATTGTTCAACCACACCAGAAAAAAGACAGGAGGCAATGGATGTCATTTAATGAGGCTGCAACTTTATTCACTTATAATATGTGGGAGTGCTCAGCAAGAAATTTTACAGTGCAGGAAGAAGCAGGATCAGTTCCCTGCTTTTCCAGATGTAGGAGCCCCAAACCCCTTCCTCAGCTCCCATAAAGGAGTCTAGAATAAGGAGGGTGGTCGGTTCCCTGCTCATGAGATGTAGGAACTGCAAACCCCACTTACTCAGCTCCCTTAAGAGATGCTTTCCTTCAAACTCTTTTCCAACACATTATATCCAGTAACCATATCCATTCTATACTGAGTACGCCCAGGACATCTGCCACAAGGAGGTACCAGCAAAATGCTTGGCTGCCTCCCCCACCTCTGCCTGGTTCCCAGATATTCACTGATTTCTTCCTGTTTTTGTTTTTAACCAAAATGAACCATATTTGCATCTGGTGTCTGCTCCCAAAGAGTGTACAACACACATCAGCAAGTCCAATAGCACGCCTCTGCTTCCATGCCAGCTCAGGCTTGCCTTACTCTCTAGGCCCAGATGTGAACTGCTCACCAACCTGAAAGTCCTGCCTGTGTGCCCAGTATACAATACTGTGCCTGCAGGGCCACACCACTGCTCACCTGGCCTGCTTGCATGATTCTGAAAGTGGAAGTACAAGAAAATTAACTCTGATTCTCTACCTGGGGTCTCACATACATCTTGTGTACACTTGAATGTCATTGCCTGAATTGCTGTGGCCCCTACCCTAGGTGGGCCACAACCGTTGCATGCCCTATCCAGAAAAAGTGGAAACCAAATTCTTGCACCAGTAGCCCCAGCTTTGAAAGTCCCTTTTTGAAAACTGTAACAAAGTTGTGAGGAGCCTTCCATCACCAGGGATAAAGAGGGGTCTTATGAGTCTCTTTATTGTACAAGTCCTTAATGTTCTTACTGGGCAATTCCTTGCCTCAACCCACAGCTGTAGCAATATAGACTCACCTTGCCCCCTTGATCAGTTTTGGAAATCCTCATGGTTTTGAAAACTGATTGCACTTTGCATTGTAAATCCTTCCATTCCAAAGTCCTTCCAAAAGTATCCCTTGCTAACTCAGGCATTAGTTCACTGACTTTAAAAGCTCCAAAAATTGCTACCAGGAATGCAGTTTTGAACAAGGCTGCCTCCTGGCTGCTTCTGCATATTTGATTGAGAACTTGCACCAAATCTCTAAGGGCATGTCTACACTTAAAATGCTGCATCAGTACAGCAGCACCGGTGTAGCTGCAGTGCTGTAGCGCTTTAATGAAAATGCTCTAAACTGATGGGAGAGAGCTCACCCGTAGGCTGAGAGCTCACCGAGAGGTGGTAGCTATGCTGGCGAGATAAGCTCTCCCACTGACCTAGCTCTGTCTATACACGGGATTAGGTCAGTATAACTACATTGTTCAGAGATGTGGATTTTTCACAACCCTGAGCGACGTAGTTATACTGATATAGCTCTGTAATGTGGACCGACCTAAGTGTTTGAACAGTGATGGGAGAACGTGGATCTTTTCTAGGACCCATGTCCGGAGATTACTTCACTAAAAACCTCTGCACTGAGAACCTACCACAAGAATCTGGGTAACCCCTCATTCTCTTGGCAATATAAGGCTCAATAGGCAACCAGAGATGGTAGATGACACTACTGGAGTACAGCAGAGTAGGCCATATCATTGGCAGACCTTCTAGCCTCTGAAATTTCACAAAATCATTAATATTCCTGTCACAGGCCCTAAACATTATGGCGCTACTGATCTCTGACTACCCTGAGAGCTGTAATACGTCAAAATTCCAGAGTGCTACCGGCATCTGTTCTAGTTCCTGATTGCTCCCTGGTGCTAGTCTCTGATATTTGCCCATCTGAAATCAAGACAACACATTGGCTATGTCATTAGCAATCCCGGGCATATACTTGGCAGAGAAACATATGTTAAGATTTAGCCACTAGAATCCAAATGCCCTTACCAACTTCATGGTCCTGGGAGATCTGGAGGACCGGTGATTGTTAACATGTACCACGGCAATGTTGTCATTACAAAACTGCACACTTTTGTTTCCAAAATATGTTCCTCAAATAGTTACTGCTACCAAAATGGGAAAGAATTCCAAAAATGGTATATCCTTCACTATACCTTTTTGTATCCAATCTGAGAGCCATTTCTGGGCATGCCACCTGTCTTGATAAAATACTCCAAAACCTATTCCTCATGATGCACCTGAATGTACCATTAAATTTGCCTCTGTCATCCTTTCCCCCTCCAAAAAGACATTCTTGACACTTGAGGCCAGCCAAAAAGACACTTGATACAGAAACTGCTCCAAAACCCTCAAATCCTCCTTCACCTCTTTATTAACCCTTATCGTTAAAATGGTTGGACTTTGCTATCCCCATGACAAAATGCCCTGGGGCCACCACTTGGCAGCCAGATCCTGGTAAAGAGGACCTATCCACGGCTGCATGGGGTATAAATACACCCCCCACTCGTCTGGTCAGCAGGAAGGATAGTGCAGTGCCCTTCTGACCTGCCCCTACTGCTTTCTGCCTTTCTTGTCCATCCCTGTAAACTTTCCCCTTTCTCTCCACCTCTGGTAAGAAGCTCTTAAAGGGGCAATGCTCTTTTTCTTCCAGCTAACCCTTTGCATGCTGGTTGTGGAGGGCACATTCTCAGCATTTTAACTTTGTAGACATTCTTCGGTGATGAAATTCATTACCCTGAACCACTGTAATCTATCTGATATGTATATTGGTACAGGAAGCAGGTTGACTCTTAGTGCTATAATCTTTCCTTGTCTACAGCAGTTTTTATGAGACAAACAAGAAACCATAGACTAGACAATTTAATACCAGTTGTGATAAATATCTGATAAACCATATTAAGGGATATGATAGCTGTTAATTTAAGACTAGCTAGTGTGGTCTTTAGCAAGAGATGCCCATATTCAACAGTCTTACTAGACTTCTTTAAAAATCTTATTAACATGGTATAAAGTGAAAAACAATGAAAGCTATAGAAGATGGACTTATTTTTATGGGTAAAGACAAATTGTTGAGGTGATCTAATATAAATTTTAAAATTCTGAATGTGAGTGATGAAGTAGTAGATGTAAAGAAATTGTTCATATTAGTTGCAAGCATATAGTTTGCCATCCCAAACAAAACCAATTTCCCCCATCTGCCACCAGTAGAGACAATGAGGCATATGATTATTGCTTCAGAGAAAGATGGGCCACTCTCCCTAGTGAGCTCGTGGCCAATTATGAGGTGCTGTACATAGGGAAAATATTCCTTCCGGGGTCCTGCAGTAATCAGTTGACACCCCGAAGCATGAGATTTGATCATTCCCCTTTTACCATATGTAACTGTAAATGTTCTGTTGGGCAAAGAATTATCTAAATGCTGTTAAAATCCTCAGTGCTGTTAAAATCCCTTCTGCTCCATCATTTCCTGCAGTAGTGAATTCCATATGTGAAGAAGTATTTCCCTATTTATTTAAAATATGCTTTGTATTATACATAAATTATTTTTCTTTCAAGCTGTCAGACTGCGACAAGGCTGTACAGCTTCCAAATTAGATATATTCATGGAGATATGTCCATCAAGGTCCATTAGCCAAGATGGTCAGGGACATAACCCCATTCTGTGGGTGTCCCTAAACCTCTGAGTGGCAGAAGCTGGGACTGAATGCCTGGGAATGGATCACTTGTTAATTGCATTGTTCTGTTCATTCCATCTGAAGCATCTGACACCAGCCCCTGTCAGAATACAGAATACTAGCCTAGATGGACCATTGGTCTGACCTAGTATGGCCGTTATTATGTTCTGAGCTAAAACTGGTACATTTTTTCCAAGCATGCAGTTTTCTTCATTCTGGTGTTGGGATTCTCATTCACTCTCACTATATGGTTATTTTGCATATTCGCAGTATTCAGCCATTAACCAGGCAGCGTGTTAGTATTTGAATAATCACAGTCCGGCTATTTTTCAGTAAACATACTGTGAATAAGCAAATCTCTGCATGAGGACTACTATAATCCTTCTCTTTGTGATTGTCTTTTGTACTCTGAATTTCAAGCTGTTTTGGAAGCCATGTAGATGCTGGTTCAGCTCCTTACTGGCTTCAGTTAAAATGGAAAAACTCCATAATTTACATGAAAGGATTAAATGAAAAACAAAGAAAATGTTGCTGTGAATCTAACGAAAGGAAATTTTTTTAAAACAAAGTTTAAAGAATTATTTGACTCATTTCCCGCTTCACTATCTAAACATCAGTAGGGCTCTTGTCCCCAGAACAACAATAATAATATGTTTGTGTTAATGCTATGTTTTTGTTACATGTGGGAGACTCACAGACCCTGCTATCATGTGATTCTGGATTTACACGGGTGTGAGAGAAGAATTTGATTCAGGATCTTAATATGCGTTTGTTACAAATATTACATACTCCACATATGCACAAACTCCAAAGCTGTTCTTGTTCCAGTTAACGCACAAAACATTTTTAAAAGAGGTGTTTATTCCAGATGGCTACTGATGAGAGCATTATAGTAATCATTTAAAAGGATGCCACTCTAGATTTAGGTACACTGCTAGCTGAGTTAACACTTGGAGTCTTTTGAAAGCATTTTGTTTAACATAAACTTATTTTTCATTGAAGCCATGGGTTAAGATTTAATCTTTAGAAAAGCTGCAGCACTTGTCATATCCAGCTCAAAAAAGGAGATATGACATTTAACAGGGGCTTTATTTTAGGACCAGGCTACATAGATTTTGGTCTACAGTTTAAGTCTTCCAGGAAAGGTGGATTGGCCGTTAGCTTGGGATTTGGCAGACCTGTGTGACCCTGGGCAAGTCACTTAGTTTTTCTGTGTCTCAGGTCCACATCTGTAAAATGGGGATAAAATGCTTTCCTACCTGACAGGGGTTTTGTGAGGATAAAGATGGTGAGGCACTCAGATACTATTGTAATGAGGACCATATAAGTCCCTATGATAGAGAGAAGCCTTACAGAAGGGCCGTGAACTGAGCAACTGTGTTCAGAGCTTTGCATGCCACACAGAGAGAGTCCATAGAGGCTGATGTATACAGTGAGCTTTATTGTATGCTGCAGGAAAGCCACAGGATCTTGACTATGAAGCTAAATCCTAAGCCCCTTTATATTCCATAGTAGTAGGGAGAATGGGGAGAAAGAAGTAGAAATGAGCTTTGAACCCACTAAAAGATTAATGAAATGATCTGTGAAATTTGCCCTTTAACCAAGAAAATATTAATATCCCAGTAACAGAACTGGAATAACCTCCAGCAAGAACATTCTTTTAGTTTGTGTCTCCATTATTTCTACTGAAGTTAGTGTGTCTGCAGTTCATCAACCCCCTTTTTCTACTTTCACTGACACAGTACAGGAGCGAGCTACTCCATAGGTGGCAAGTGAACAGAATAACTGCAGTACAAGTTTACACTTCAGATAGTTATATTGAAAGAGTGCTATATTTTTGTAACCCAAAACAGGAGTTATAACTAATGGTGTTACACAGCAGAGGGAATGGACTTCCCATCCTTGTTACTATTAATGACTAAAAATAGACCTACTGCCTAGTAGTTGTTATCAGAACAAGTACCATATTCTGCTTTTGGGATGAGCAACACATTTTGAGAATAAAAACACCCTAAAGTACCACATATGGTTGGGAGAAAAATAATTGTTGCAAAAAATTCTCATGCTTTAGTTTATTGAAGCTTTACAAATATATTTCTTTGATTCTTTTTTTGCTTTTGTGGCCACTTAAAAATGTGAGAAGACAAAAATTGATTATATGAATTTTCTTAAAGAAGGTTTGGAGTCCACTCGGACAGCTGAAAGTGTATTGGGATTCTAGATGAATAAAAGCCTCCTTCAGACTTCTGCTGGAGAATGCTTCTGAGCATTACTAGGCATTATAACATGTGTCTAAATTACTGTGTATTTACCCCCAGTGCTAGCCCCTATTCTTTCTTTCTTCCTAAATAGCAGATTTATCCTAGCCCCTTGGGCCCTATTCGGGTTCTCTACCAAATTTTAAATAATAGTAATAAGTGGGTCTCTTTCAGTCCATGGCACTTTTCTCTGTAGGGCAATGCCATGTGTCCTGCTCTAATATAATGTTATTGACCTAAATAGCATTGATTGATTGTTAAATGAAGTAATATAATATTCACAAACAACATTCCAATTAAATCTGTTGTTGGAAGTGCTATTTACTCCTGTTCCTAACTGAGAAAAATCACTTTTTAAAAATCATTGAAATTTGGCCTTTCTGGGTAGAATATGGCTTTTTCTGTCTTTCTTCCATTCATCTTGTTTATCCTACATTAGCAAAATACCCTTTCAAATACAATAAAAAGGGCATTTGATTGGCAACAACACAATTTACTCATTTTGTTTTTTCTGTGTGGGAAGTTCATTAAGAACAGGAAAAACGGAACACAGTGTTTTCACTTGCACAGCCCACTGGTTGCAATTCTGAATCCAGACTACTCCTTCCTGTGGGAAGTGGCCAAGGGAGGTAGAAAGCTTTGTGAGGGTCTCCCACAGAGTCTTCTGTGAATTTTCTCTTGGAGAGGATACCCATGTTTGCTTCTTTCCTTCATGCAGAAAATTCAATGACCATCAAGGATCATAAGGTATCGTCTGGAGGCAATAAGCCATCTGTTTGGGGCCCTGGGCCTCTGCACTGGCTCTAAGGCCACTGGCTCCTCTTGGGCTCCTTGTCAACATAAGTGCTGGAACTAGGGGTGCTGCTGCACCCCCTGGTTTGAAGTGGTTCCCATGATATACAGGGTTTACAGTTTGGTTCAATGGCTCTCAGCACCCCCACTATATAAAATGTTCAAGCACCACTGCTTGGCAACAGTTGCCTAGCCTGGAGCCACTCCTGGAAGCTCCATTTAAGGGGGCTTCCATAGTGCAGAGAGTATCTCACGTAGAAGCTAATCATTCTCGGGCAGAGTGTTTTCTAAAATGGCTTATGATTTCCTCTGGTGGGGCTTGAGTATTGGGGGGATATTTTTGGCTGTATGTGTTCTAATAAATCCATATTTATTTAAACTATGTCCATGCAGCATAAGGAATAGAACCGTCTGCTTTAAAATGCAGGCCTCTCTCACTTGGGAATAGTAGAGAATCCTTATTAATGTCAGTAGCAGTACTTACACCTTTTTTGTAGGGCAGTCACTAGGAGGCAACAAGTACCACACTTCAGCTGGTCTGACATTCCATCCACCCCGGCCACTGTATACCTACATAATCATGCAACACTGAGATTCCTTAGGACTACTGTTAACAAAGCAAAGAAAGGAATGTAGTCAGTGTATATTAAGAGAGAAGTATACATGGCAAAAGAGGAAAGATGGACAAATCCCAAGGTTGAGAAAAGATACGTGACCACAACATTCCAGTGATGTGCACAAAGTACAATAAAGGTGTTGCAGTCCAGGAAACCAACACACTTGAGCCACTCCTGAAATCCTGCTGCTCTTTACTATATGGAAACATATAGTAAAAGAGACTTATTATGTTCAAAACACATTGAGAGACTTTGGATGAGCAATGTGGGGTATCAGTGGTCACTGAGCAGCTAGACTAAGAATATGTGCTGGGAACTATGGAAAACTTATCTGGTATCAGGCAGAAGCAAGACTCTCATCCAAGTGAAAAGCAGAAAGACAGGGGAAGGTTGTTGTGCTAGTGATAACTCATCAAATGTCTCAACCTGGGTTTCCTATTCCATCAGTCTAGAGAAGACACCAGTCTCCCTATTGAACAGAAATCAAAGTTTCAGTTTACATAAGGGATCCACTGTCACATTGTAGCTAGTTACAAAAGTTTTCAAAGGACATGAAAAAGAACTTACTAACTTTAAACTTTATTTGCTCCTCAAAGTTCAATCCTGGGCAGAAAAATCATGATTGAGAGAACAGATTTGCCACTCCTACACTGGTAGGATTGCTTTGAGAAAAGGGGGAATTGTAAAAGGCACCTGTGGGCTATTTATCCTATTGAAGATACTAAGAGTATAAATCCTTGGATTGGAGTGAGAATTTACATTTATATTTTAAACAAAATCTTTTTATAGCATTGCCTGTTGGGAAATCACTCCTTGCTTTGGCTTAAACAAACATGCAGGGTGAAATTCTAGCTCCATTGAAGTCAATGGGAATTTTGCCATTTATTTAAATAGGGTCAAGGTTTCACTTTCAGTTGAAGTCAGGAAGATTAGGGCACTCTATACTTTTTAGATGGTACCTGTTACATTCTATGGGAGTTTTGCCATGAACATCAATAAGAGCAGGCTGAGGACCTAAGTTTGTAACAGAAATTGGAGGGGGGGGGGGGCAGTTGTCCAATTTTTGAGCCTCCGTGAGTGTTACATTTAACTACAGTAAGAAGAGAATTCATTCCCACAACTTATTGCATTGAGCTTCTGCAAATGTGAGCGTGATGGGAGGAAAATGTAATGGTATTTAATGTTGTGTGATTCTTTGTGCTCCAAGCTATTACTCATCTCTTCCCATGTTTCCGCTCAGGGCCTTGCTGGTTTCACTACAGAATGGAGCTGAAAATTCACCTTTCCCAACCCAGTGCTTTTTCTGTCCTTTTTTCGTTTGCAGGAATTCACTCTCTCTCTCAGCTGTTTTTACACAAACCACCAACACCCTTCTCACAAACTCCAATTATAGACTGAAATTCCCAAGCAATTATAAAAAGAAGAACAGGAGTACTTGTGGCACCTTAGAGACTAACAAATTTATTAGAGCATAAGCTTTCGTGGACTACAGCCCACTTCTTCGGATGCATATAGAATGGAACATATATTGAGGAGATATATATACACACATACAGAGAGCATAAACAGGTGGGAGTTGTCTTACCAACTCTGAGAGGCCAATTAATTAAGAGAAAAAAAACTTTTGAAGTGATAATCAAGCTAGCCGAGTACAGACAGTGTGATAAGAAGTGTGAGAGTACTTACAAGGGGAGATAGATTCAATGTTTGTAATGGCTCAGCCATTCCCAGTCCTTATTCAAACCGGAGTTGATTGTGTCTAGTTTGCATATCAATTCTAGCTCAGCAGTCTCTCGTTGGAGTCTGTTTTTGAAGTTTTTCTGTTGTAATATAGCCACCCGCAGGTCTGTCACTGAATGACCAGACAGGTTAAAGTATTCTCCCACTGGTTTTTGAGTATTTTGATTCCTGATGTCAGATTTGTGTCCATTAATTCTTTTGCGTAGAGACTGTCCGGTTTGGCCAATGTACATGGCAGAGGGGCATTGCTGGCACATGATGGCATATATCACATTGGTAGATGTGCAGGTGAATGAGCCCCTGATGGTATGGCTGATGTGATTAGGTCCTATGACGATGTCACTTGAATAGATATGTGGACAGAGTTGGCATCGGGGTTTGTTACAAGGATAGGTTCCTGGGTTAGTGGTTTTGTTCAGTGATGTGTGGTTGCTGGTGAGTATTTGCTTTAGGTTGGGGGGTTGTCTGTAAGCGAGGACAGGTCTGTCTCCCAAGATCTGTGAGAGTAAAGGATCATCTTTCAGGATAGGTTGTAGATCTCTGATGATGCGCTGGAGAGGTTTTAGTTGGGGGCTGAAGGTGACAGCTAGTGGTGTTCTGTTGTTTTCTTTGTTGGGCCTGTCTTGTAGGAGGTGACTTCTGGGTACTCATCTGGCTCTGTCAATCTGTTTTTTCACTTCAGCAGGTGGGTATTGTAGTTTTAAGAATGCTTGATAGAGATCTTGTAGGTGCTTGTCTCTATCCGAGGGATTGGAGCAAGGACAAGCACCTACAAGATCTCTATCAAGCATTCTCACAAGCTGGGTGAGAGCGTTGCCAATACTTTGGAGGATAGAGCTAAAATTCAGAGGGATCTCAATAAATTGGAGAACTGTGCTATAGACAACAAAATGAAATTCAACCAAGACAAATGTAAGGTGCTTCACTTAGGGAAGAAAAACCAAATGCACAAATACAGAATGGGAGGAAATAGCTTAGCAGCAGCACTGCTGAAAAAGATCTGAGATTTATGATAGATCACAGCTTCAACATGAGTCAGCAATGTGATGCTGTTGCAGAAAAAGCAAAAGCAATTTTCAGTTGCATTAACAGCAGTATAGCATGCAAGTCACGGCAGGTGACAGTACTGCTCTACTCAGCACTGATTAGGCCTCAGCTGGAGTACTGTGTCTGATTTTGGTCACCAATGTATAGAAAGGATGTGGAGAAACTGGAAAGGATCCAGAGTTGAGTGACAGAAATGATCAAAGGGATGGAATGCAAACCATATTAGCCAAGGCTGAAGGAACTGGGTATGTTTAGTTTGGAAAAGAGGAGATTAAGGGGGACATGATAGTGGTCTTCAGATACTTGAAAGGCTGCCATAAAAAATATGGTGAAAAGTTGTTCTCTTTTGCCACAGAGAGCAGGACAAGAGGCAATGGGTTCAAACTACAGCATAGCAGATTTAGATTAACTCTCAGGAAAAACTTCCTAACTATAAGGACAGTAGGACAATGGAACAGATGCCTAGGGAGGTTGTGGAAGCTTCTTCACTGAAAGTTTTCAAAAGGAGGCTGGATAGCCATCTGTTTTGGATGGTTTAGACACAACAAATCCTGCATCCTGGGCTTAGACTAGATGACCCTTGTGGTTCCTTCTAACCCAATGATTCTATTATTTTATTTTTATACTCTAACTAATGTTACTGATAGGCAAATACTTGTATGACTGAAAGAAAATCAGAGATTTATTTTCACTTCTCTCTTCACAATCAAAACAAAAAGAGTATAAAAGTAAAATATGGCATTCTAAGGTGTGTGGGGGGGTGATCCGCAATTTTTGAAGTCATCCCTCAATGCTAGATTTCTGTAGTTCTAACTGTATACAACTTTGCTGTTATGAGTTGGCTCTCTAAAGGTATTTCACAGATATGGCATTTGGAAAGTTGTAGATAGTCAATTCGTTTGTATAAGAGTCTGTACGCATATGTGCACATACTTGAGAATGTGTACATGTCTGTTTATACATATATACACACATGCATAGTGTAGATCACAGATTATTGAAGAACAAGAACCTAATAACAGACTTCAAATTTTCAAATGGAAGAAATCAGCATAAGGCAAAGGAAATTCAATCACTAAAATCCTCAAGCAGTTACCAGTTCCTTATACAGTATAACACCAGTAAGCGCTTAATATGAGGCACATGGGTTTAAAATACATAGGGTCTAATCTTGAAAAGTACTAAGGACTTGCAACTTCCATTGATACCTTTTGGAGTTGCTGGTCCTTAGCAACACTCAGGATGTGTGCAGTACAATTGAATATTGGTGAAAATGACTCATCCTGATTGTCATCGGATTCATTGGACAATCTGATTCTAGTGCAGTAGTGTTATAAAGTATCTGAGAAATATGATACAAATATATTTAAGAAGCCTATCTTGTATCACAGAGGCTACAAGCAACAAATTATTATCTATTCTTCCTTCCCTTTCTTACCAGCAGATTTGTATGTGATTGACAGAGAATGAGGGGGAGGAGTTTCCATCAGCCTTGCATTCTGGATTCCTGTTTACTCTTGCAACTCTGAGTCCTCTTTTTCCAATACCCACAAATGTACAGGAGAAGGTGCATTTAGTGCATGAGCTAATTACAGCCCACACAGACAGTGTCTGTCACCCACCATGATGCTTTTGACATCTAAAAACAGAAACTACAAAGTCATTCCACAAATTGAGCTGGCCATCCTCACCCCCACCCGCGCCCAACACCATGAATTTCTATCAGAAATCTAAAAAACGACATTCTTAAGTGCCCTGAGCTCAACAGATTGGATTTTCAAACTCGACTGAAACCCTGTGGATGTGCCATGTTGTAGTTTTTAAAAAGGAAGTCCTACTTTGGTAAAACCACATAATGAAAAGCAGTTAAGGGGTTTATTGGGTGGAAATTTCTTCATTGCTTTCCCATAAAGTCAGATGAGGTCTGACAATCAGAAGAGGGTGATATTTTTAACATAAAGTAGATGGAGCAACATGAAAATTCTGATTCAGAGCCTAAAAGAGGCTTCATCTTCCATTAGCATTCTTTGATCAAATATCTTCAATATCATTTTAAACACTATTTTTCTTGCCTGAGTTTTCTCAAAATAATAAATAAGTAGATCACAAAATGACATTGGTATGTATGTGTTACATTATTTTAGCTACTGTGCTCAACCAATGGACTTTCCAATTTATTCAAGTACCTTTTCTCAGAGTAAGGTTAAGGATTCAGATATCAAGTAATTTACCACTTACTAATTATTAGTGAGGATGGATTTGTCAATCCATGATCTTCTTTTGATACATCCCAATGTATCCATCTTTGGCACATATAGAAACTTCAAAAGAGCCCTAGACAGTTTCACAGACACCACAGAAATTTCTAGAGGTAAATAAAACATTTTATTTGTACAAATCATAATTTGGTGCACTAAATAACAAGAAAATAATATTCTAGTGTTCCATGCATCACAGTTTAGTTCTTTCATCTCAGCCATACAGACGGAGCTCATCTGCTTGAAGTAACCTATAGTATTTTCAGTTTTTTCAAGACATTATTATAAATATATGCACTTTTCTGAAGTTTGGGGGACTTTGTTGGCTATTTCAGGAGTTTAAAAGAATTGTCCTCATCATTTGTTGTCTACTATATTTCACATTTTGAAAAGAAACCTCACACTTTCTTTTTTTAATCTTTAGTATAACATACAAACAGATCAGTACAGAAGTTGTGATAACGTCTCTGCCAAATCATCAGATAGTGATGTGAGTGATGTGTCAGCCATTTCCCGTACCAGCAGTGCCTCACGCCTCAGCAGCACAAGCTTTATGTCAGAGCAATCTGAGCGCCCTAGGGGCAGAATCAGGTGAGTTTATGATGCTATTTTAAATGTATAAAATTTTCTTGTTTAGTGTAAAAATAAAATATAAGAATAAAAATAAAACAAGAAATATAAATATTTATGATCTTTATAATAGAATATATTTAAAATATCATATATATATAAACACACACACATAAACATACACATGATCATCCTAAGTCTTTTGTGAAATGAACATATTTTTCCACCTTGGCATCCAGCCATTTAAACAGGTAAACAAAAAATTCAGACAGGGCAACAACAAATTTTTATATTTGTGCAAGGAGAAACCCAAACTTGGAGCAAGTTGGAAATTAGTACTTTAAAGCTCCGATCCAGCAAAGCACTGAAGTGGCACTACTTACATGCTTAAAGTTGCACATGTGCTTAAATGCTATGGTGGACTGGGGCCTAATTCCTTAGTTTGTGTTGCCACAGAGGTCTTGATGCTGCCCAGATGCCCATACCGCCCTCTGTGCAATATCATGGCCAAAGGGCCTATTTCTATTAAGATCAAAGGCAGCTGAGAGAACTGTCTACCTAACAGGATCAGGGTTATTAGAGAGGAAAGTCAACTAGCTATAGTTTAAAGGGAAATTACATGGCCATCAAACAACTACATAAGTGAAGGGCTGTTTCTTGAGGTTGTGTAAAGGAAAAAAATTGTTCTTCAGAGTGCGTATAAATGGTAATATGTCAGTTTGCTGCCCATAGTACTGTTGCTGCACTTTGCATGTTCCATAAAATGATTTAATTTTGCACAAAAAAACCCAATCGAAACGCAAATTAAAAATCATTAAACGTTGCCAGATTTACCTCCTTATTTTACCAATAAATCAATATGTTTGGTTAGCTTTTTCTCTCAGTGTGTCTTTGTTGTGAGTGTCCATGTGCATGTGGGCACGTGCAAATGCACACTGCCCCCTGCAGAGAGGGAGGATTTTAGATGTAGCTGTGTAGTCTTAAGCATCAGTAATCTGCTTTGCTGTGTTTTGGCCATAATTTAATCTCATTACTATACAAATAGGACTTGTCCAGAAGTATTGATAAATTCTTTCAGTTGTTAGGTTTCCACTTTGCGGAGTTCATATGGCAACCTAATCAGCGGTTCTATTTCCTTTCATTTTATTCGATTTTTTCAAACACAGATCTCTTTGTAGTATTTTTATAACTACAAGTGCTAGAGCACTTTGGAAAACAAACCTTTAGTTTTCCCCAGCTTCTCCTGGGTGTGGGGCTAAATTCTGCTCACCTTTCTCGTGCAAGTAATTTCACTGGAGTCTATTGACTCCATTGTGACTTTTTGCGTACATAATATGAGTGGAGATTGGATCTGTTTAAGGAGACTAATTTTTACTTCCAGAAGCTGGTTTTCTTTCACAGTAGATTTTTTAAAATCTGATTACCTTTTTTGTAAATCTGTGATTTTAAGAGCCAGATTTAACTATTTGAGACTACTTGGGGTGCAAGGTGCTATTCAACATAGGGTAGTAGATTGTGGCCCTAAATGAGGAATAAATTTGGCTTCCTTATATTTACTTTCAGTCAGTGTCTCTTTTAGATTTCTGAACAACAAGTGTATCAGTGGGATATGAATACACCTGTTGGTACAATAGGAATTACACCTCTACCCCGATATAATGCAACCCGATATAACACGAATTCAGATATAACGCGGTAAAGCAGCGCTCCGGGTGGGCGGGGCTGTGCACTCTGGTGGATCAAAGCAAGTTTGATATAACGCTGTTTCACCAATAACACAGTAAGGTATTTTGGCTCCCGAGGACAGCGTTATATCAGGGTGGAGGTGTATAGGACAGGTTCATGCTATACTGAGCATGATTTGAATCTGAACCTGAGATTATTTTTAAACTAAACCCTTTTGATGTAAACACTGGTATATAACCAGAAATTGTCTGAGGAATAAATTATTATGTTAATATTATTGTTTTCATTATTTACATGTTAATGTTTTCCTTTCCTAATTCAAATGAAGGAGCACAGTCCTGGTTGGTTATGCCTGTGAAGCTATAGGGCATGTGAATAAGAATATTATTTCTATATCTCAAAAGTTATAGCCAACATGTTGTGGTATTGATTAGTTAAGATCTATTTTCAGTTGAAAAAATTAATAAAGTCTAAAATATCTTGCAAACACTGCATTTCCAACTTCCATAGAGCTCCTCACTACGGGGTTTGATCCAGCTGCACTGAAATCACTGGGAGCATTATGGTGTGGTTCACCTTTAGCGCCCCCTTTCATGTCAGGAAGTGCCATTGCAGGGATTCTTCCTCTCTAGTAACCCTCCTGTGTCTTGGTTCTATAATGGTCTGCTCCTTCTCTGGCATAGCATGCCGGCCAGTCCCCTTGTGGGGCTAACCAAAAACAAATCTCAACTCAAAATAGCTACCTGGTGTTAAAGTCCATAATATAAGCACTAGTCCTTCACAGTGATCCAGGAAATATTGACCTCTGACCATGCCCAAGTTCCTTTGGGTAGGGCAGGGAGATGGAGCCTTCCTTGTCCAGGCTTCACCCAGAACTAGTCTCTTCTTATATTATAGTACAATGAGCAAAACATAAAATCATTATAAGGCAACTATAATTATAGTGTTGTTCAGTAAAAAATATAGAATTTTTTTAAAAGCGTTTGAAAAAAATATTCTTAATCTGAACTGCTATTCTTCCAAACTGAGAATCAGATCTTCAGTATCTTGCACTCCTGAAACTCTCATTAAAATTAGTGGGAGGTATCAGAGGAAAATTCTGGCTCCACTGACTTGAGCAGGGCAGGATTTCATGCCAGAATTGCAGGATCGGACATTATGATTAGACTGAATTTTGTGATATTATCTATAATTATCACCCTTTTACCCTCTTCAACTCTTTGACCCCAATCCTACAAGAATTTGCGCACATGACTAACTTTCCTGAGGTTAGCAAACCTATTCATTTTAGTGAGACTGCTCCCATGATTAAAGTTATTCACATGCACAAGTCTTTGCAGAGTCAGGTCCTTATTCATGTGAATGTCCCTTGTGCATATAAGCTCAATGAAGTCAATAAGACCAGTCACATGAGTAAATGTTGCAGGATCAGACACTTACTACTTAATTATTAATATTTTTAGAACAAACTGTGTCACTTTTTCCGACTTTCCTCTTTCTCACATACTTATAATGAATCAGATCCTATGGTATGAAATCTTTAAAATTAAATAACCCATAATTCCTTTTCAGATGTAACTTACAGTTGGTTACTGTAGTCATTCAAAAAGTGTTTCTTACTGAAATTTAAAGTCATTTTAATTTAATGTTGAAAAGTGTTTCATCGGGTGAATCTAGAGTTAGCATCTATAGTTCATTATTTTCAATTTGAGTTGTCTACATTTAATTTTGCATGCCTGCATGTTATGACTATGGAAAGGTCAAAGTCCTTAGAGATCTGCAAAAATGATGACAAAAGAGAAAGAAGGATATCATGGGAATTAGATGACCAAACGGGGCAGAGTGAAAAGAAATTGGATATGGAAGACAAGAAAAAGAGAAGGCATTCTGTTGCTGATTTGAGGTAAAGGTTAGCTTCCTGTCCTCATGTGTGTCTCCTAGCTGCCAGCTCCTTCTAGTTTTAATAGTTCAGCAGCCTGTGTGCTATACAAACCAACATTTTATGTACAAAACTTGCTTATCAAATGGAAGAGCAGAGGAAACCCATCCAAACCACGTTCCCACCCCCACCTTCATCAGTTAACATAATTTGCATCAACTTCTTCCCAGCGGCCATGTAAAGTGTGTTTTTGTAATGTTGTGTATGAGGGTAGAAAGTATAACACATCTAAATGATGTGAATGTAAGCATGAAGGAGGGAGGGGAATTTACAAATACAGGGGATGCCAACTGATTTTAGAGAGAATGTAGCAAATTAGATTGAAGTAATAACTTTAGTTAATATTAATAACTAATAGTTGTATGAAATGAATATTGATAACCCCTTTTTGACTGAGCCAGGGAGCATTAGCTTACTAATGTAATACTGAGTTCTTTTCACAGTATACTTTTTACCTTAGACAATTCTTTCAAATCAAGACACTTTTCGTTATTTTAAATCAATTTTACTCAACCACTGCAGACAATTTATATAATCAGCAGTTGAAAGAGGATCTGTGAATCAAGTCTGAATGCACAAGATATTCTAGTCATATAAGAAATACTAAATACAGTCTTGCAAGCAATTTATGCAGATTATGATTAAGGGTAAGCAACAGTATAACAATAATTCTTTACAATAGACAACAATCAGATATCAGATTTCTTCCAGTACCTCTAATTCTCAAAGGAAAAGGGATTATTCTTCATCTAAAGGTACTGCATGACTATTGGAGCATTCAAAGGTAAAATCAAATGATTATGCATACATACACTCTGAGTATGAATGCCTCAGATTCAGAGAGCTCTTAAATTCAGTAGCTTCTTCAAAGGGAGGAGACATTAGTCCCTAGATAGTTTAAACATTAGTTTAAAAGGATGGATTTTAAAATATCAAAATGCTTTAAAATACTCCTTTTCAGGTTTCTTTTAAGCCAATCTCCTTGTTCTTGTAAAGAAAAATCTTTTAGATGAAATTATTCTTAGCTCTGAATTCCAGCTTCCTAAGGTCTCACAAGAATTAGCAACGATCCTGCAAGTTAACTTTTAAGATACTTATTTTAATCAAACTAAAGTTTTTAACTGTCTTGAAGTGAATTCTCACCACTCTTCCTTGTATAACCCTTTGATGAAGCGAGAGACTGTCCAAGGTGTGACAATTCTGACTCTATGGATTCTGGAGCTCTTATTGGGTTCAGTGTCATCTCTAAAGGTTCCCATGGGATCTTAGCTTGTAAGTCCTTTTTCTGTGAGACAGTTTGGAGGGGAGCAGCCTACTGGATGCTTGTCAGATGAAAGCGCTGTTTTATACACAGGTTTTGTACCACTTTAACTATAAGGGCCTGTCTACATGGCAAGTTACCATGTGCCAAGCCAGGATGTGGTTCTACAGCTCACCAGCTTGCCGTGCAGCACGATCCTGTGTTGACTCTGTTACAGCACAGGTAAAGTCCCAGGGTGCGGCTTGGTGTACAAAGCTTTCAATTGTTATTCCAAGCTGCACTTGGGAATTTTCACTATACTGTAGCAATATTAGCATGGGACTGCATGAGCGTTGTAGATTCACACCATGGCTTTCTGCACAGTAATTTCCTGGGTAGCTAAACTCTAACAGATTAGACAATTAAACTTACACTTACCAAAATAAGTTATACCAGTGGAAGCACCTTTATAATGGTATAACTGTGTCCACAGTAGGGGGTTATACTGCTTTAACGACATCTGTTTTCTAAATTGATCTTGCTTTTTATCTGGATAGAACTAAACCTTTCCATTCCTCATTTTGTCTATTTGTTTCATATGTGGACTGAATGAAGGGGCAAGCAGCCTCTTCACAGACAAAGGTAATTACAAATCTGTATATTAACTTTGTATTATAATATCCAGTATCATGATAGCATATGAAGTAGCCCAGGCTACACCTTCTCAAGCAGTATGAGCTCATTCCACAAAATCTCAGGCAATGTCAATGGCATTTCTAAGTGACATTCCTATATTAGAGATTTGGAGGGCGACCTTTTGGACCCATGTGCATACTTTGCAAACCATTACGCCATTACAGCTGCATCCAGATCAGATGGAAATTTGGGAAGGCAATCCTTCAGTCCTTCTTTAAATGGACTCAGAGCCTCACCTCCTGCGAGTACTTGCATGGAAGCCATCTGCATGGAATACAAGGCTGCATCTACTAGAGGAAGAAAAAATGCTTTCCTACTTGTAACTGTTGTTCTTCAATATATGATGCAGACATGGGTTCCACAACCCATCCTCTGTCCCCTCTGTATCAGAGTCTGTTCTTCTGACATTCAGTACAAAGGAACTGAGGTGGTCAGAGTAGCTCAGCCCTTATATGGCCAGGGACAGGGGCTAGGCAAAGTTCTCTGGTGCATGGGGCCGCTGCATCACATCTCAAAGAACAACAGTTACAGGTAGTTAAACTTTTTTTCTGCCTCCACCAGGTAGCATGGGCCAGGCCCGCTGCACCAAAACAACTTTTGAACCAAACAATCACAGCTTTCTTAAAGCCTTACTTACAAGCGTTCCCCTTGGGTGCACAGGAGCCAATAGGCTTATGCTGCAACTTTCTGTCCAACAAATCAGCCACAGCACACAGCCCCCCAAGACAGGGAAAGGAGGGTTACAATTCTTAAAGGGGCCAAGTGTTTTCTTTCCCTTGCTAGACAAAACAAAGCCCCCCACATCTGAGTCTGCAGACGGATTGGGGGTGATACTCTGGTTTCAGGTCACTGAGAAATGACCTGAGTGCTGACTGGCTGGCATTACACTTTTGGACAGGAAAGAGGAGTGAAAATTCACTCCGAAAAAATAAAACACAGGGAGTGCAAGGATAGAATGGTCTATTCCTGTGTATCATGGGTGTGAACATTCATTGTCGTCAACGGTAGAAGAGATAAAAATATTATTAATAGCAAAACAGGGCCTTCTATAAGAACTACTTGTGTGAGTAAGAGTTGCAGTATCTTTTAATACATAGTTGATATCTAGGCCCCTATATGTAATGGATGTGGCAACTTAGTCAATGTCTAGATTTTTGCATTTAGGTGTGCGTTGTTTCAGTTCCCTATTTTGTTTCATACTGTTTATTGTACAGTTCTCATATATAAAATGCTCTGTGAGCCTGATCGTGCACCGTGGCAGTCAGTAGGGCTGTCACTCCAATTTGAACATGGATCAGATTCAGTGGGAATGGGATCAGGCCTCCAGGAGCAATCTTATCTGATAAGATGTAACCACAATTGGACTCGTTGATTTGGAAATAGTTTTTCCCTTTTGGTTTTCCGCCCGCCCGTTGGGTGCTAGTGCTGTACTGCAATTAGTACAACAGGAATACTGCATTACAAAGCCTCAACATCTAAATTTCTCCTCAGGCTATGCCAGCCAAGGAAAACATAATGAACCAAAGGCTTTTAAATATTTTTAAATTGATGAGGTTTTGCACTGTGTAGGTTTCAGAGTGGTAGCCATGTTAGTCTGTATCAGCAAAAAGAAGGAGGAGTACTTGTGGCACCTTAGAGACTAACAATCATGCATCTGATGAAGTGGGCTTTAGCCCACGAAAGCTTATGCCCAAATAAATTTCTTAGTCTCTAAGGTACCACAAGTACTCCTGTTCTTTGTACTGTATAGTTTCACATTAATTACAAAGGTAATTACAAATCTGTATATTGACTTTGTATTATAATATCCTGATACACTATGGCTGTAGTTAATATTTTTCTCTGTGATTAATATAGAATAATTAAAATCTAAAACCTTTTAAATTTTTATTACAAGGACTTGTAGACAGCAATAGTAGAAGTGATAACAAAAGGAAGCTGTTATGAGAGTTTGTGAAAGCTGTTAAATTATTTATAAAGCAAACAAAAACAAATAATCGCTGGTGGGGAAAGGGAATAAATCCACAGTCATGTTCAAACTGGAGTGACATTTTCAATGCATGGTCTAAGGTATTTGCCATCCACACCCACACCAACAAATAAGTGGGAGTAATAGTACTAAAATCCTGAGTAGTGTTATTGGCTAATGGGGACTCATCAGTATCACAGTTGGGCTCAATCCTGCATCCTTTGTGCATCTGGATTTCACTGGGAGTTTGAACCACAACCAGAAAAAGCAGGATTGGGCCCATTATATTAGCAACAGTATTCATCATTTAGATACTGTACTTCAGCACAGCAGGAACCATAGACTGAAAATGCAAGAGCTGGGCCAATTCCTGCATATATGTGTACAGATTCTCAGTTTTTTACAGACTATCTTTTCTAGTGATGCTATATGCCCTCATCTCAGATTACTGTCAGTTGAACTGGGGGCTCTCAGTACCTCATAGTATATAAAATCATGAGTGATGTGGAGAAAGTAAATAAGGAAAAGTTATTTACTTATTCCCATAATACAAGAACTAGGGGTCACCAAATGAAATTAATAGGCATCAGGTTTAAAACAAATAAAAGGAAGTTCTTCTTCACACAGCGCACAGTCAACTTGTGGAACTCTTTACCTGAGGAGGTTGTGAAGGCTAGGACTATAACAGCATTTAAAAGAGAACTGGATAAATTCATGGAGGTTAAGTCCATTAATGGCTATCAGGAGTAAGGAATGGTGTCCCTAGACTCTATTTGTCAGAGGGTGGAGATGGATGGCAGGAGAGAGATCACTTGATGGTTACCTGTTAGGTTCACCCCCTCTTGGGCACCTGGCATTGGCCACTGTTGGTAGATAGGATACTGGGCTAGATGGACCTTTGGTCTGACCCAGTACGGTCGTTCTTATGTTCTTACATAGTACAAGCTCAGGATCTTGAAGGTTCGTGATTTTTCTATCAATTAGGCCTTGATTCAGCAAGAGATGTGCTTAACATTGCATTAAATACATGAGTGGTCCCAGTGAAGTAATTAAGTATGTTCTCTGGTACATTGCTTGATCAGGATTTCAATAACTCCATTTGCAGGTTTGTGAAATACATGCCAGAACTTCTCAAAATGTATACTTTATAGAAGCTATGCAAATGGCATATTAGACCATATTCTTTTGCTGAAATACCTCTGAAAAATATTCTGTTTTAGTAGAAAATTCAGGGTGATAAATGTACTCTACAGGTAAAAAATCACACTACATTTAAAGATTACATTGGTTCTTGACCTAGAGACTTGTGCATTAATCTGTGTTATTAATACTATTATAGAAATTGATAATTTTTTACTTTAACACATTTCACCTATGGTATTTTTGCTTTATATAAAGGATTATATCTGTACCAAACTGGTATCTTATACAAGATGGAAAAGTCCTGGGTCTAGAAAAATACACTTATTTTCTTTATTTGACCCAGGGTCCTTAGAGTTACAATCTGTTTGTTACAGCAATTTAACTTTTATTATATATTTTGTACAAAGCAGATTTCAGTAACCAATACATCTTTTAAACATAGCACAAAATCAAATAGTATAAAAGATAAAACAAACTAAAGTTAGGAAAACTGCCTTTTAAAATACATATAAACACTCTTGGGGGGTCATAAACAGTTTTATGACCAAGGAGGTGTTATCTTCCTGAATCTTAGCTAACTTTTGGATGACAGAAAGAAGCCTTCTGTAATTTCTTTGATTAGCTTGAACATTTTATAGCATAACCAACTAAAGTATAGACAAGTATTGTTACATTTTCAAGCATCCTGGTTATAACATATTTGTAGATATATATTTTAATATTCAGTAAAGGACCGAACAAGTTTGTAATGGCCTAACATTATGAAAATAAGTTACAATAATGTTATTCATATTATTTTTGCATCAATATTGAGGACTCTCTACCACACCTTGCTCAGTATGCTCGCTTCCATAAGTGGCAAAAATAAGCTTCTTTTCTATTCTGTTCATAGGACCACAGCAGATGTTAGTATTAATGTGTGGTTCATTCCTCTTTTGAGGACTCTGGGTGTTTGAAGGATGGCCCAGTTGCAAATGTAATATATGTGTCACCTGTAACATGGATATCATGTTGCTGTCATATCAATAATAAGCATATCTTGGAACTTGCATTTGTTCTCAGATGCTACCAGTGTGGTGCTCTGCTTTCTCCTATGTTGATATCACTTGGCTGCATGCGTGTGTTCCCTCTGTGTGCTGCCCCAGCTTTGCACAAGTAGCTGACACAGCAGACCTGAAGAGAACCCCCAATAACCACAGAGTCTAGTAAGATGCAAAGTCACGTTGACTAGGTTTATTGCGACCTTGGACACAATTGCAGTTCCCCGTAGATTACTTAGTCTACCGGGCATACTACGAGAAAGTGCCTCTTGGCAATGGACCCGGCTCAGACTTTCCACTGCCCCCGTGGCCGGACAAAGACACCACCCCAGGGATACATTCTTATACACAGGTACAAACAAGTTGCACATCACTCCTGACGTATTGAGGTGCAACCCCTCTACGTAGCAAGGTGCCACCTCTCACCTTGTACAGATTGGTTCGATCAAAACAACTCTATCCATCATTTTACCCTTTTGCCCCTGTCATTGGGATGGGTCGGCCTGTTCCATGTTATCTGTGGAATGTTCCGGTATAGTGTATGTTCTGATATCTGGTGTCCAGTACCTTTTAGGTATGTCTCTTTTTGCAGCATCAGCCCTTTCCTTGCCAGCTTCTGTGAGCAGGGCCTGCCTCTGGCTCACAGCTTAACTTTGCTTTATGTTAGCAAAGTCTTGACCATTTCTTTAGTTCAGGCCTCAGGCATCATACTGGGCCTTTATTAGGGCCTTCACTTACTACAGCATGCATTTCATGCATGCCATTTAGTGTTTAGATCTATGTCCTCTAATTTGAGCATGGACTACTGGCCTCATGATAGATCTGTCTCTAAATGGTATTACGTGTCAATTATACACAAGGGACCAGATCTTCTACTGTAAATTGGCATATTTCCATTGAGTTCTGTGGAGCTATGCAAATTAATATCAACTAAAGATTTGGCCCTTGATCCATATTCATTTCATTGTGTTGCTAATTTACATGATTGAATGAACCCAGATACAGGATTTCAATATGTGCATCAACAGAACTACATTTCAGAGTTCTCAGGCAGGCAGTACTACAGACCGGATAGTATATGTGCAGCAGTAATAAAACTGATACATACTGCTGGGTAAATATTCACATCTCTATCAGGTGAGATTTCATCTTGGACATGTTTAAGTCAATTCTTTTATTATAGGTTGGTATATTTCTTAGGATTCTGGACTGTGCTCCCATTAGCTATTTATCTTCATATTCTTACTGTCTTTCTATGAGCTTCTTTAGATTTGTGCTATACATGCTAGAACATTCATATTTTACTTAATTGTTAGGACTATAGGCAATGAGCTAAATATTGGGTCTTCTAGAGTCATAAATTAAGGTGATTTTACTAACTGTTTTAGTACCTATAGCTACCCTCAATGAAACCATACTCATTTATTCTCACAAAGCAAATTGGCATGGATTTGAGAATGTTATAGTAAAGTTATACATTTCTATTTTGGAGAATCTTTTCCTTCTGAGTGATTATTTATATCCATGATGATGTGCAAATTCTCTATTTCTATTTCTAAGCTTGTGCTTCTTCCAATTTACTTTTACTGAAGACCTGACTATTTCTCCCCATTCCCCATGCCAGGTAGTAGGCCCTGTAATTTTCTCTTACTTGGTATTTTACAAATTACCAGACTATCTCATTCAATTGTGAGTCTTCCACCAGGTCCATATTCTTCTCTTTACCAATCTACCATCCCACCACATTTGTTTTTTTTGTGTGTTTTTGAACTTGTTTTCTGCGTCTCAGCTTTCTACTGTTTCTGACATCACAACTGCGTACTGGAGGCTACTGCCTATGTTACTGTTCAATCTACTTGCTCCAATTTAGTTTACCTCCTCAGATAACAGACAACTGTTAATGACAGGTTTCAGAGTAGCAGCCGTGTTAGTCTGTATCCACAAAAAGAACAGGAGTACTTGTGGCACCTTAGAGACTAACAAATTTATTAGAGCATAAGCTTTCGTGGACTACAGCCCACTTCTTCGGATGGATACCGAAGAAGTGGGCTGTAGTCCACGAAAGCTTATGCTCTAATAAATTTGTTAGTCTCTAAGGTGCCACAAGTACTCCTGTTCTTTTTGCAGACAGCTATTACTTAGCCATCATCCCTGTTTCCTGTATGCACACAGGACTCAGTAAATCTGAATGAGCCCAGAGATGGTTCAGATCCGTAGGAAAATTCTAAATCCACAGTGTTGGCCTTAGTACAAAGACAATGTGAGTATGTAAACATGGCAAAAAGTTGCATTACATTTAAGAATTAGATTGTGATGATGATTGCATTGATTTGTTCATTTTAAACAGTTCAGTTTGGCCATATCAGTGGTCCAGTAATTAAACAGAAATAAAACAGTTTAACAGAGCATGGAGGATGGGACACCAATAAGAAAAGAATTGGAGTGAATACTGTGCTCTGCTGCTGTGTCAGAATGAGGCGTGTGACCCTGAGTTGTATATGAGTGTATTATGCTAGGAGTTAATCTAACTCCTGTGAGAGTTGTCTTTTACTATTTACAATCATTTATTCATTGCAATAAAAATGACCAAAAAAATCTCCTGCCCAACGAAGCTTCCCAACAGGAGAGAAAGTTGTCAAATGGAATTCACTTCAAGATAACTAGTTTGGGGGGTGGTTCTTCTATATAGTTCAATAATCTGTCCAATTTACCATAAAATACACCAGTTGTAACCTAGAAGCTAAACAAAGTATGTTCTAGCAATAGAAAGTTAGTTTGTTAATTACACCAAATGAGTGAAGCTGGAACAATGTTAATTGTTCTCAGCAGCAAGATATATTTTTGTGAAGGAGCCAGCAAAAGTAATAATAGCATACTCCATCTAGTGTTAAAAGCATCCATTCACCGTGTGATATTATTTAGTGGGAAATCCATAGAATAGACAAGTTTGGGGCTAACTACCTTCACAGGTAGAAGATAAAGAGGACTGTAGTCTAATAGACAAAGGCATAAGAAGATCCAATTGCTGGAAGCTGAAATCAGGAAATAAGATGCAGATTTTTAACAGTGAGGATAATTAACCACTTGAACAGATTACCAAGGACTATAACTTGTTAATCACTAGCTATTTATACCTTTTGGTCCAACCTTGAAATGGCAGCAGTTGAAGTCATTCAGTACTTTGCAAGGAAGTGCTGACTCAGCAACTGACAAGCTTCCACTAATTGCTCTGGTGTACAATTGTCATTCCCCTGGCCAAAACTAATTTCAAAACAACTATTTGGGATTGAATATAGGATTAATAATTAAGTGCAAACTCTAAAGCTAAGTGTTGGGCCATTATTAGAACACAGAGTTACCCTTCAGAGACAATTATGACAAGGCTAATAAGCATTTTAATTGATAGTTTGAGTTTTTAATGCTGCAGTGAAGCTTCAGTTTGGTAACAAAGATTCTGTAAATACCAGCAAAAAAGACTGCAGTATTTATGACATGAAGTATATTACAGACAGTTTGTCTCCAATGCAGTTCTTATTTAGCTGGTTTTTTGTAGCCTAGGTTTTGTATTATAAACAGATGATAGAGCATTTAGGTTCATCCAGTGTGAGGTTCGCTTTTGACTTAAGGTAATAATCAATACTTGTGATGCCAGCAGTTCAGTTGTTTATAGCCTACCATTGACATAATGAGATTAATTAGCTGATATTTCTACAAAGAATGTACTGCATCCACAGCTGACTACATCCACAGCTGCAACTAGTGGTGTTGACAGACTGCAGACTTTCCATGGCTCTTGTTATCGTTACAAATAAAATAATAAAAAACCTTCATTGGACTCATAGGCCTGTGCCTTTGCCATGCCTTCAGAAGCTTCCTTTCCAGCTTGGAATTTTCCATTACATATTACTTTTGTAAAAATAGTATATTTAAGTTATATTTAAGTTTTTACTATGTACATTTTTTTCATTTATTCTATACACAAGATCTCTCAGTGTTAATTGATAGGGGGAATTGCATCTGGAGTATCACTTAGTCCATATTTTTAAAAAAACATAATATTCCTTGAGATAATTTGTAGAACTTAGCCCACACTTCCAAATTCATATTACTATAATAAAATAAGAGGACGTTAAAGGTGATAGAAACATTTTAGATTCAAACAAGCTCTAATAAAGCATTGCCGTACATTTATATATTATACATTTATTTATTTTGGCATGGGTTTTCAAAGCTGAGTGACTCTCATTTGCACTAAATCAGATGTTCATATGCATTTGCATGGATACACGTGCATAGATATGGGTGCATTGTAATCCATGATTTGTGTGTTATGCAAAAGATGTACATAACAAAATGTGGGTTGTCTTGTCAAAAACAAACAAAAGCCATCTTGAATATTTTACCCCAGTGATAACTTAATATAAAAGCTGAGTTTAAAGTGGGGTTCAGTACATTTTTACACATCCCATTCTACTGTGGAACGTTGTTAGCTGAAAAATAATTTCAGAGTAGACAAAGTTACATAGCACGCTAAACTTTTTAGAACCACCTTGTACTAAAAATAGTGATCTGTTTTTGTTAGGTACAGTTTTAGAAACTTTATTATATTATTTACAGTTATTCTCTCCAATTATTTAGAGCTTAAAGGTCTAGAAAAGCCTAGCATAGGATTTTATTTTTTCAGCTCACGTTACAACCTTGCACAAATTCCGTTGTTTTGGCTGAAAATTTTAACTATTTAAAATGGGTTTTGGCTCTAAAGATAAAGGAAAATACACCAGGAGTCAAAAAACAAAACAAAATATGTCTCACGTCACCTTTTTTTTTTTTTTTTAAATACCTGCAGTTATAACACGTTTGTCTGTTATTAAAAAACTTGTTCTTTTTCGCTTTTATCCAGCTTCTTTCACGGAGGAAAGAAGTTAACTTACAAACATTTTCCAACAACTAGGAGTTTTTTAAAAGCAGTTTAAATAGTTTCCTGCTTTTAAATTTAACCAGCAAAAGTTCAAACTGATTGAAAAGTTAATCAGGTTTGAATATAATATAGCTGAATTCCTATCCAGTAGTGGTGTTCATTCATAGTGTCTTGCAATGATTTAAAACGGAGAACTAAGAATAAAAGAAACAATAGTCTGAGCAGTGTTCAGCTGAAAGCCAAACTGCCAAGATGAGACTTGAATTTATTTGAATATAGCAGTGCATTCCACTGCCAAGGTGAAAAATGAAATAATGCCATACCTACAACCAAAGCATTTCAAATTAAATGGAGGAATTGTTAATAGTACATGACTAAGGAGTTGGGGGAAAAAAGATTAATGAATTAAATAAAAAATGTCCAATTTAAAAACTGATACAAAGAATTGTAAAATCAATATAAAATGCTATTATTGAATTACTGAAAATTTTAGGGGTTACATATATGGCAGGCCTATCATGAGCATGGAATATCTCAGATGCTGGAGATAAACCACAGCCTGTAAATACATTTTATTAAAGGCCCAGCAAAAGAGGGATGCTGTAATTGAGCTTCAGTCTAAGGTGTGATCTAAATTGTCCATATCAGACTGAGAAATAAAGGAGCATGCTGTGTCCAAGTCTGTGAGATGGTGGAAGATTTAATTCTGGCAAAGGAAGAACCCTCTCCAGTGGCCTTCCAAACCATATAGGCAGCAGAAGGCTGCAGCAGATGCTGGCTGGCTTCTACATAAAGCCAAATGGGATCAAACCCTGTCTGTTATGGAACTTCTAACTAAAAATGGTCTGCTTTAATAATAGGTCATCTCTTTGGCACCCCAATTACCTGGAAAGTGGTAGTGCATGCTCTTCTCTATCAGTTTTGAAGTGGAGGTGGGAGGTATATTTGAGACAACAGTATCTTTTCTTCTATTCCCTACCTCTCAGGTACAAAGCTGTTAGCTAATCAGAAGGGATTTCTTTACATTGTGTTGCCCCTTTAAAACTCTTTCCTATCTGAGTGACATTCTGTTAGCTATGGAAAAGCCACTCTCATGTTGGGACTGGTTGGCTATTGCTTTCAAGAGCCAGTTCACCACAGGAGTAGACAAATGGGTTAGGTGGAATCTGAGAGCTGGTCTTCACTACCCGCCCGGATTGGCGGTAGAAAATTGATCTCTCGGGGATCGATTTATCGCGTCTCGTCGGGACGCGATAATCGATCCCTGAATCGACGCGCGTATTCCACCAGCCCAGGTAGGAGTAAGTGCCATCAATGGGGGAGCCGCTATTTGCGTAGCTGAATTTGCGTATCTGAAAACGACCCCCCCCCCTCGCCCCCGTAGTGTAGATGTAGCCTGAGTCTATCCCTGGAAAGGTGAAAGGTTTTGGTTAGCTTGTTTCATGAAATTCAATAAAGACAAATGCAAAATATGACACTTAGGAAGTACAAATCAAATGCACAACTGCAAAATGGGAAATAACTGTCTAGGTGGTAGTACTGCTGAAAAGGATGTGGGGGTTATAGTGAACCACAAATTGAATATGAGTCGTCAATGTGATGTAGCTGCAAAAAAGGCTAATATGATTCTAGAGTGTATTAACATGAGTGTAGAATGTAAGACACAGGAGGTTATTGTCCCACTCTACTCGGCGAGGCCCCAGTTGGAGTACTGTGTCAAATTCTGAGTGCCACAATTTAGGAAAGATGTGGTCAAATTGGAAAGAGTCCAGAGAAGAGCAACAAAAATGATAAAAGGTTTAGAAAACCTGACCTATGAGGAAAGATTAAAAAAGCTGGGCATGTTTAGCCTTGAGAAAAGATGACTGGGGGAGACTTGATAACAGTCTTCCAATATGTTAAGGGGTTTAGAAAGAGGATGGTAATCAATTGTTCTACACATCCATTGAAGGTAGGGCTTAATCTGCAGCAAGGGAGACTTAGTTTAGATATTAGGAAAAACTTTCTAACTATTAGGGTAGTTAAACTCTGGAATAGGCTTCCAATGGAGGTCATGGATTCCCAATCATTGGAAGCTTTTATAAACAAGTTGGACAAACACCTATCAGGGATGGTCTAAGTTTACCTGGTCCTGCCACAGTGAAGGAAGCTGGACTTGATGACTTCTCAAGGTCCCTTTTAGTCCTTCATTTCTGTGATTCTATGACAAAACCAAAATTGAGCATGTTCTACTGAGTGAGGAATAGACATTTGAAATAAGGAGAGGTCTCCACAGTTGTATGTAACCAAGGAGAACCATGTTATTTCTTGCTATTTATACTGGTTTACCCATCCAGATACTTATTTGGCCCTCACTGCCATAGTTTCTTCTATATAGCTGCAGAAGTGCTGAAACAATTTTTATAGTGGGGATGCTGAGGGCCATTGAACCAGAGTGCAAACCTTGTATATAATAGAAACCACTTTGAGCCAGCCCCCCTAGTTCCCGCACCTATGTTTAGATGCGCAAAAGGACTTAGGCATGGCAGCACTTGGTTTTGTGGCACCTAGAATCTCACAGGAACTGCACTACGATTCACAAAGCCCAAGTTAGGTGCCTAGGTTCCTATACAATTAATGGGGAGAGATAGGTACCTTAGAATGCAACCCACAAAAGCCAGCATACTCGACAGGGAGCCTACTACACCAGCCACTGGAGATGCTAATGAAAGATGTGTGCTAAGCCCTGCCCCTCTCATGGAGATAGGTACCTAAGACTGGGTTGCAGGGAGGCACCTGTCTCTGCTTGCGATCCTCTCCTGAAGTTGGGGTGGGGAGAAGAGGAGGACCTCCCTCATATCTTTTAGCCCAGTATTTAGTGTACTTACCTGGGTATGTGGGAGACATCCTGCTCAAGCCCTCCTGATGGAGAGAAGAGATTTGAGCAGAGATCTGACATCTCTCCGGTGAGTTCCCTAATCACTGGACTATGGGATATTCTGATGCAAGGGTTCTCTCAGGCTGCAGAGTGTATGCCCAGTGGCAGAAACATAGGTGCCTAGGCACCTTCTACAGCAAAAAACATAGGTGTCTAGGAAACTTTTACAGTGGACATTTGAATGCTCAGTGAGTTTAGGCACCTACAGGATTGTGCATCACAGTGATGCCAAAAATAGGATTTAGGCTCCTAATTTCTTTTGTGTGTCTGGGTCTCAGCATTTCTGTGGCATCACTCATGAGAGCTACCTTCTATTCGGCAGGTGTTGTTTTTTTTTCTAAAATGAGAAATAGTATTTTAGTAGAGCTTGATATTTTTAAAAAATTAGTTATTCAGTTATTCACAGTTTGGCCCCATGTCTCCTGAAAAGTTGACTTAAGGATATAGTTGGAGCTGGAATTCATAACTGAAGCGAAAGAATGAAGGCATCAGACAGAATAGAAAAGAGAAATCTATGTTGATCAGTATAAGTTATTAAGAAGTGGAAAGTCAGAAAAATATGTGTAATATGATTCTCAGGATGGGTGGCCTAGTAATGCAATATTCTGACTCAGACTGATAATGTCCAGGAATAGAGTAGAACAGGGGTCTCAAACTCAATTTACCTTAGGGCCAGTGCCAGTCCTCAAATCCTCCCAGCGGGCCAATAATGTCACTGAAGATGGTGTTCAGAAAAGAAACATTTATATTGTATTTTTTATTTTGAATTTCTTAGAAATAATAACGCTGCCATACAACTTTATACAATTCTTCACCTGCTAGAGAGTTTTTAGTGTTTGCCAGACACCTGGCAAAGCCGCAGTTCTGACAGTTTGTTGAGGTTTGGCCTCAGTGATTGAGCAGTTGAAACCTTCAGGATTGCAGTAAGGTGTGTATCAGAGAGTTGTGTTCAGTCCACTTTCCCACACTCCATGCTCTGCTGACAGCAGGACCTTGTTGGGCACAAAAGCAACTGAGGAGGAGGTACCGTTTTGGTCTGCCCAGTGGTCAGATGCAGGGGGTGAGGCGCATGGCTACTACCCTAAAGAGATGGGGCAGTGGGTGGTTCTAATCCTCGCTGTGTGTCTGGGATTATGCTCCCATCAGGTTCAGTGCCTCCTGGTGCTCCAGCTGAGATGGCCCTCTCCTACACAGCCTACCAACATTACATGGGACAGTGGGTAAAAAAGTAAATAAAGGGCCTCATTTCATTACACAGAACTGTAGTGCCAACAGCTAGAAATAATCTCTTTCCGTTCTTCTTATCTTCAGTTTATTTTATCTGCAGGCACCAGGCAGTTGCCTCCGTGCAGGTTTCAGAGTGGTAGCCGCGTTAGTCTGTATCAGCAAAAACAATGAGTACCTTGTGGCATCTTAGAGACTAACAAATTTATTTGGGCATAAGCTCCATGCAGGCGCCGTCCCCCGGAGCGCCCATTGGCTACAGAGTCAGCGCTTGGGGAGGGGGGACGGAGGCAGCGTGCCCCCTCACTCTGTTATTGGAGCCTCCCAGCCCGTTTCCCACCCTTTCCCCTCCCGTTTCCCTTGGCATCATGCCACCCCAGCTGACTCTGGCTGGCAACTAATAATGCTGCCTCCATGGCTGACTCTGCCCAGCAACTAGTGATGCTGTCTCTGTCCCTCTCCATCAGCCAATGGGAGCTGCGGGGGTGGTACCTGAATCAGACAGAGCCCACAGCTTGGCTGCATCTCTCCTGCCCGCTCCCCTCCCGCCCCGCATCTCGGCTGACAGGCACATGAAAGAACTTTTAAAAAAGTTTCTGCGGGCCGCAGTGGGGAGGTTCTTGGGCCGCAGACGGCCCGCGGGCCGGGACTTTGAGACCCTTGGAATAGAGTGTCATGCAAAGGGATCTGAAAAGAAATCAAAATGAATTTAAATCACCAAGGATCCTCAAGCTCTAATACTCCACAGATAAACAAGAGTAAGGAAACATAGCTATCGGCAGCTTCAGCCCTTTATTAACTACTGGTTTTCCTACTCTTAATCCCCTTGCAATTCTCATTTTAGGTCAAATTCTTAATAAAATTTTACCAGGATTGCCTTGTATCTCACCTTTTTCATACATTAGGCTAAAAAAAGGAAACTAAAACATTCTATTGGTGTCTGAGACTGACATGAATATGCATGCAAAAAAATCAGATAAATTATTCAACAACAGTATTGTTCATTTAATACATTAATCAAATAATGGTATTTGACCAGTTTTATTGCCTATACATGAGTTCATATAAACAAATCACTGAAATATGATAAAACCCCAAATTAATACCATATCCCTACTTCAGAATTGTATAACTTGGAGGAAGTGGATGGCTCATGTAATTATTAATGAAATACTGTACACAAAAAATTATGTTCAAAGAGCATTATAATTGCAAAGTCAAGCACTCAAAAGTTAGGGAATGCCAAAATTAAGGCTGCCTGTGCAATCTTAATTGAGGCCTCCTGGTGCATATGGATTATTACAGTCATGAATTACATGATTATATAGTATTTTCCCACAAGATCAATGCCTCATTCAGTACAAGATGGACTTGCTCTGGGAATGAATCAGGGTCTCATGTGTTGCAGAAGCTGAAAGGTGTATAGTGATTGCACCGGCGGCTCCAAGCATCAGTGCTCCAAGCACGTGCCTGGGGCAGCAAGCCGCGGGGGGGCACCCTGCTGATCCCTGTGAGGGCAGCAGTCAGGCCACCTTTGGGGGCATGCCTGCGGGAGGTCCGCCGGTCCCACGGATTCAGCGGCAATTTGGCGGGGGGTATGCCGAAGCCACAGGACCGGTGGACCTCCTGCAGGCAAGCCGCCAAAGGCAGCCTGCCTGCCCTGCTTGGGGCGGCAAAAAAGCTAGAGCCGCCCCTGAGTGATTGAGGAAGTAGTTCAGGAAGAGAAAGGACTGTCTCATGGTTAAGGTAGTTGAATGCTGCTCTGAGGAACTGAATTTTGTCCCTGCCTTGGCCACAGAATTCCTGTGTGATTCTATGCAAGTCCCTTAAACCAAATTTTTGCAGTTCATCATTAATTGTCTATTCCTCATTTTCTGGGTGCCTGATTTGAGACCCTGGGGTCTGATTTGCAGAAGTGCTGGGCACTCACCCCTGCAACTGAAGGCAATGGGAGCTGTGCTGTGAATATATATATTACTATATAATGCTAAGTACTCTGTGCCTCAGGTCCCCATCTGTAAAATTAGATAATAATACCTAATTATCTCTGAGGGGTGTTGTGAAAATAATTATGTTTGTGAAGTATTCAGCTATTATAGTGATGAACACCATAGAAAAGATCATGAGGAAGTTAATAATTCTGTCTTCAGTGTGGGGTTTGTATAGTGTACACTGGGGTCACATCTCGAACAATGAAGGCAGAACAAACGATTGAGTAGCTGCTCATTAACCTATCCATCTTGTGCACTGAATGAGCACTATCCACCTTGTGCACTGAATGAGGCCGGGGTCCTGTGGAAAAAATAGAATGTGATCATGTAATTACAGACAGTATCAGAATGCATATGCATGGAGATGGGTGTGTGTGTGTGTGTGTAGGGTGAATTAAAGTTTTGGCTACATAGTTAAGTTTCCCTCATTGGGGCCCAGTATCAGTTTACGCCCCCCATCTCCCAGTTCCAGCTTCACTTCCCTCCCTCCACCCAGTCTCCAGGTATGTCTATACTAGAGCTGGACGGTGTACTTCTCCGCTCAAGGAGACCTGTGTTAGCTGTGATTGAGCTAGTGTTCTAAATATAGTGTTCTAAATATAGACATACCCTCAGCCTCCTTGCCCAACCATACCAGTTTTTGTCTCCCCACCTATTCCCAGTCAGCCCCCAACTATTTGTCAGTTTCTCTCCCTCTGCCAGTCCCAGTCTCACCAGGCTCCTTGCCCCAATCTATTTCTTTCCCTCTCCTTCCCCCTAGTCCAGCTCATACCCTCTGCATTTGAATCAGACAGCGTCCTCCTGCACTCTGGCTGGGCACCAATAGGAGGGTCACTGAGAGCACAGCAGCTACCGGCTCCCTGCTCTCAGTTCCAGTGCCTGATACCATGCCCACCGCCTCCAGCCCAGAGTAGCTGGGATCAGCAATTACAGGGAAAGTCTGGTTTTGTCCCTGTAGCGGTGAGCTGGAGCATGCTCAGTCACCTCTGTGTGGACAGCACAAGCACAGCCTAGACAACACTTGGAGCTGTGAGGCCATGGAGTATGCTCCGTGGAGACAGAAACTTTGGAGATTGTAATGACTAAACTTCTCTGTCTCTACTGAGCACGTGCAAACTTCAAGCTTTCAAAGATTCATAACTTGGACAAATCTGGGCAGGTTTTCAAAGGAACAGCAAAAGGCACATCCCCAGCACAAAGGCCACCCCATCTGCAAAGTCCCTATTCCAAAGTTAGGGGGCACTAGGTTGAATTTTTTGACAGTGCAATACAATGTATTTTCCCTACTCTCCTTCTCAGAAATGACTGAATAATTGCAGCCGGAACTTTAAAAAAAAATCACCCTGAGGCAGACACCCAGTATGGAAAATTTCAGCCAAAATGGTAAAAGTTTGGCACAGTTATAAGCAACTGAAAACAGGGTCTTTATAATGGGCAGCCTTAATAATAGGTGTCACTGACAGCCTCACCTATATAATAAGATCTTTCTTCTCTAGTCCACCAGTTGGGATCTCCCATAGGTCAGTAGTAACTAAAAGTTCCTACCAGATAAAGGTTAACCAGACTATGTGAAATGAATTAGTGGTCTCAAGTTGATTCCTGTTGTCAACAAGTTACTGTAGTTCAAAAATCAACATCAGCATTATGCTCACTGCAACTGAATGCAGTGGGTCTTTGTCTGGCAAGGGAAAAGAAGAAGGAATCCTTGTTTCTTTAAGGATCGCCTCTGCGTTGGATTGTGAGGCAGGGAAGAGAACATACCCGAATGGAGCCAAGGGGAACAGGAAGTGGCTGGTCCAGGTGGGAACAGCGCCCCTCCAGGTGCCCAAGATGGTCTAGGTGGTATTTTTACCCAGGCAAGTCCCTCTCTTTCATCAATCATGGGCTAGCAACATCTACCTTCCCACCCATGGGACCAGAGAAGGATTGGGTTTTATGATCTACTGTGGGCATTGTTCTAGTCTCCTTTTATTTTGGGGCTGGGCAGGAATTTTTCCCTCACTGCCTGAATGGCTGAGATAGGGTGGGGGTTTTCGCATTCCCCACGGCAGATCATGAACCCAGTGAGTTAGGCAAGGAAATCAGGTCAAGATGCTGCAACTTAGTAGGTAACGTGTGGTAGGTGTCCAGTGCAGGATGTAGTTCCATTGAGGATGTAGTTCCCTGATAAACAGGAGTTGAAAGGGGATTTAGGTGGAGGCATCTCCAAAGGAAGCTGGGTAAAGGGGTTTCAGGATCCTAACATCTGTTACAGCAGGAAGATGCATGCCCTCACTTCTTTTTCCACCTCTCCCCTTATCCCTCATACAAGGGGAAGGTGGCAAGGTCCCAGGTGACGACCACCTTCCCTAACAGGCAGAACTGATTAAGGAAAGAATGGTGACCTGCACTGTACAATTTATTGCCGTGTAGTCCTAGATCAATTACTTGTGGTCTAGTTAAAAATCATTAAGATCCATTGCATCTTGTCTTTGTTCTGGCATGACTGGGACAATATTTCATTAACTGGCATCTTTGTTGTCAGTTTTATTGAACAGACTAAGAAATGAGTGGGCTTGGAGACTGACTAATTTACCCCACCTCGTCGGGTTGGTTCACACATTGGTGGGGTGATGTGACTGTCACAGCTATTCCTGTCATAGGGAAAAATAGAAGATGTTAGTCTCCAAGATTACTAATGTGGCTGGCACCTTTAATAAAAAACAAATTTACCTCAGCCATTCTACCTCTGCCAAAATAGTTTATTATAGAAAAAATACAGCCTGGCTCTATGGTCATTTCCATATAAGACCCAAGGTGAAGCTAGGATAATTAATGCTCTAATTATTCATTATCTAAAGATAATGATTTTTAATAAAATCCTTCAGTGTGAACTGTTTTATGTGACTGTCAGAGAGAGAGAGAGATGAAGTCTTTAATCCCTTGAGAACATCTTCACATGAAAAATCTAGGATCGGGCACTGCATGTGCATTTTAAATTATCTAATTACCTTTCTTCTTCTTAAGAAACAGCTACATTATAACATTTTTAAAATTGTAATTTATATTATTAGAATTAGCTAGTGTCCATGATATATGACATCAGAAGTATTCCCTCTTCTCTTCTTCACCTCTATCCTTTCTATTTTTCTCCTTTTCTTCATCTCATCTCCCTTTCCTTCTCTCTCCCCTTCCTTTTCCCTACTCCTTTTCTATTTTGTGTCTGTTATCAGTACTATTATTGCTGCTGTTTATTGTTTAAAGACCAAAAAATAATGTGCTTGGCTTGGTACTGACAATGCATCTGTATTCCATAAAGAGCAATGAGATCACACACTCTATGTGCAGTTCATCTACTGGGGACAGACAGAAACAAACATGGGGTTTTATTATGAAGATACAAATCGGTTTTATTAGGGAGAATTATTCAAACAGCAAAGGAAAAAAATGTGATTTTAGTGCACTATTGGTACTGTTGAGCAAGTTTCCTCAGTTGTTTTGACAAGTAGTAGTGTTTAAGAGTTACTTTAGTTCTCACTGAAGGACGCTGACCAGACTATTAATTTTTTAGGATCAGCGCTGAATTGAGTTTTATTTCTGTTCAAAAATTGTCCACAGAATGATTTTTAAAAGTGAGTTTGTTCATCATTTGTTCAATACAGTATTAATATTAACACATTTCTGGATGTTTACAAACACTTCATTAAACTATTGCTTTATATGTTTCATACTTGTATTTTGTTAATTGGGCTGTGTGATTTGTCACCTAACTCACATTGTATTGTAAGTATGGTTTCACTTCCTAATTGGATAGCTTCCAAACTCTCAGATAGCTTTCTAGATAGCATTTAAACATTTCTAGCATCAAACTCCTGCAAATATTTATTCACGCGAGTTTTTGACTCAGTTTTTGTGAACAAAATTTAATTTCTGGCAACAAAAACTTATACAAGTATTCTTGGAAAGCATATGAAAAGAGATTGCAAATATGCAATTCTTATGTAATGCCCATAAATACTTTTTGAATTATTTTCCCCATTTTACTGAAGACTGACAATTTCAGAAATCTAAAAACAAAAAAAGGTCTCAGTTAGTACAGACTGTACCAAAATTACTGAGTATTTCTTTGGTCCAGCTAACTTCCATCTGATGTGAAAAGAACTCAATTTATTTTAGTCTTAGCTGGCAAAAATTTCAGGAAAGAAGGATATGTTATCCCCTGTGTTTTCTGAGAAACCAGAATATTTGAATTAATCTATTAAATGCTATATTTTGTAGAGGCATGAATCTTACAGCAAATATAATTTATCTTAGGTAAATATATTTCTAAAGTTGACAAAGCAATATAGACAGACACTTTATAGTTTGGAGATATTGAAATCTGAGAAACTTCTAATAAAAAGAGTTTATTTTTTTGAAATGTGATATTCGTTCTCATCTTTCCCTATTGGTCCACTATTGTATGCTTAGATAGTTATTAGTATTAATGAGCTACTTCATTGTAAATGGTTGCCACGGGGGCTAAGAATTACTACATGATTCTGCATTCAGCAGAAAAGGCAAGAAGCTTACTAGCTAGTGCTGGTGCAGGCTGGTGATTCTAAGGATTCAAGTCATTACATCTATGTAAAGACAAGCCTTATCTTAATTTCTTCCATACTGCAAGGAATACTAGAGATTATTTACTTACTGATGGCTCTGTATATTGGAAAAACAAATGGAGTAAAGATTGGTGATTATGAACATATACATCTAAAACATCTCTTTATGAACCATCAATATGCCTAAGAGGATGAAAGAAACATGATTTTAGCTATGATCATGACTAATGACTAGCTTGAATTTTTAACAGAATTTATTTACATAGGTGATATTACATAGGTGAGTTTATTGGTGAAGCATGTTCTAATTAGCTATGCAATGTTTACTTTTCTTTTTCATGTGATATAAATGTATGTATGGCTGGTATGCATTTGATACAACTACAGAAAAATAGTCAGGGTATCACTAACTTGAATGTGTGTTTCTAAATCGAAATTATTGCCTTATCTATGCAATATGTATTAAAACACTTTAAATATATGTAATTGATCTCTGCCTCTGGTTATATAGATTGTTTACATAGTGTCTGTTCAGTGTTCATTTTGCAGGATTTCCTTAAGGGTTATTTTTTATGCCAGTTGGTTAAGAACATACTGTTCTCTGAATAGATATTTGGGTCCTCATGGTTTATTCTTCATTCAGGTAAATACCAGTGAAGTACACCTTTCAAATAAATACAATAGATTGCAAAAGTACTGTTTTCATATTTGCTTCTGGCTATTGAAATACAAAGTTGATTTACCGGAGTTTGGTAGGGATCTCATTTTACTTACAATCCATTTCAGTTACATAAATTATTGTTTTTCATTCATAAAGTAAACATTCTGCTCCTGTTTGGCACTCAATATGACTAGAATTTAATAATCTGTCATGAGTGCATAGTGCTGAAGGACAACTCATATAGTGTGAATTAGGGCCCAATCCTGCTTTCATTGTAGTCAATTGGAGTTTTGTTATTCCATTTCAATGGAAGAAGAATCAGATCCTTCATTTTCAATGCTAAAAATGTTTAAATGTTTAAAAGAAAAAAAAACAAGAATAAATAATAAAACAAAATTACAGTTATTTTTTGGTCTAGTTAAAAATGGTTTGTTTCTACATTTGGTGGATAAAATCTAATAAATATTTAAGTCAGTTGTCTGCCATTAAACCTATATTTTAATTTACATTTCTATGTAAGCCTTATTAACGATTCATATAAATACCAATCTGAAAAAGGCACATAAAAGTACAAATCAAAGAACTAGACGTAACCAAAATGGTTACAAATTAAGACAGAGCTACTACTTATTTCATTCATTCACCTTCATTCATTTGTCATGTAAAGTGCAAAAACTATTACTAAAAAATCAGTATTTGAAGATATCTGAGGTCCAGTGTTTTTAAAGTAAGTAATATGCAAATCCAAAGAAATCCTAGTATATGTGAACTGTAAGAAATTGGCTTGAATACAGGATTTTATCATTTTTTAGATCTATTAGGGATGGCTTTTTAATAAAAGGTATGAAATTAAGTTATTACATAGTAAAATACCAAGATTTTCAAAACACAGAAGTTCTGTCTATAATACAGAAATACATTTAAACTATCTGTAACTGGAATTATTGTACACATTCATGATTTTTAGTTTGTTAATACTGTTTGTGAATCAATATTTAATCATTGTTAATTATACTGAATGGCTGTAGCCAGTGTAGTAATGGTAACAGTGTTGCTATGGTGATAATTAGAAACAACTTCAGCTTGGTGCTGTAAAGATGTTCATCTGGAGTAGTAGTTACAGAGAAAAAGATGCTCAGAGAATCTTCAAGAGAAGGTTAGGTGACTTATGTCTCTGAAAATCAGTTAAGTATATTGGTCCAGACTCTGATCTCCATTACCCTTGTGTTAATCTGGAAAACTCTATTCACTTCAGTTAGATTTACACTTTGTTAATTGAATCTGAATTGACATCTTAACTTCAGAATCTACCAATTTATGTTCCAATCCTGCAAAAGAATTCTGTACATGCTTAAATGTAAGTGTGAAAATAGTCCAACTGAATCTTTCCAGAGTCATAGTATAGTAGTATCTAATATAAGCATTAAGGTGACATGCAAAGGGAAAAAATTGCACTTGTGTTATTTTTTGCTTCTTTATGATATATAAAGAAGGCTGGAAATGTATTTCCAAAAACAAAATTGGGGGGGGGGGGGTGTTATGTGTCTCTGGTCTCAGCTACAGCCTCTTTGGTGTCACTTTGACCTTTTCCTAGCTAGCTGCATACCACCTCTCTGTTGCCAATGGCAGCAAGCAATGTAGCAAGAGAGTACTGCACTCCAGTGATCCTCAAGGGACCATTGCAAGCTGGCAGAATTTAGAGCAGCCCTGCAGTCATGCTAAGTAACGCCGGGGTTGATTTAGCCAAGGCATTCGGGGAGCACAAAAAAGGCTTCAAACCACCCTTTCCCCTCCCTTTTCAGCAGTGCTGAGTAGAAGTCTGGTGCAGCTGAGGATCTGGCCCTAACAACTTTGGGTCCTGTATCTTTATGTCCTTGCCTCCACTAGTCTCTGTCTAGTCTATTCTGACAGCTGTTCGCATTGGGGCCCAGCAGCTGTGGGACAGCAACAATGCCAGCATCATATTAGTGAGAATTTTTAGGAAAAATAGGTTAAGGTAGACAAGGTCGATGATGATGGAGTTTTAATGAAAGGTTGACACCACAAGAGTGAAAGTTGAGCAATTGATAGGGGACGATATTTTTAAGTGGACTGTTTAAAATTTTGTTTTTTGCTTATTTTTCTTAACACTTATTTAGCTTCAATAATTAACAAATGTTTTGGACAAATGCCATTTCTGTTAAAGATTTAGTAACCTAATCCCTGTAGTTAAGGTATGAGAATTTATAAATATGCATCTCCTGAGACCTCCACAGATTCCTCCAGCCAGCCCAGGAAGACAAGACTTGAAATTTCTAAGATAAAACAAGCAGAACCCCAACACCAAACTTACCCCATTTTTCTCTTTAAGAAGAATCTTTGGTGTTCTTTATATATCATAAAGAAGCAAAAAGAGGAACTACCCTAGTTTTTAATGAGGCTTTTACAGGTCACTAGGAAATGTAGTTATAAGTCTTGAATTGTTTAGGAAATATATATATGAGAAACATACAGGATTTCTTTTTAAATTTACTAAATTATAAAGCCACATTTCTTTATGAATTAGGGGAAATTATTTGCTAATAGATTTTATAGGGAAAGATAATAATGAGTCATAAAAATCAAAGCACAAAACAGTGGGAGTGTAGTAACAAAAACATGTAGGCTTGCTCTAAAAAACCTGAAAAATCTTCAGATTCATGTTTGTTTACTTCAAAAACTTCTGGAAAATGGTAGTTCAAAGGTCACATTGAAATAAATGTGTTTCCTTACTTCAAGGATGAATTTTATAAATTAATACAATTAATCAGTTGATATTCATTATCAAAAATGACAAATTCCTGTAGATTAGTATTTCAAGTAAATACATTTTAATGTGTTTGCAACATTTCAGTTAAATGTTAACAAACACTGTGAGCACAAGTATTTAAAATTTCTTAATTCTTTATTACATGAGATATTAATTTCACTCTATTTTAGACTATACTTATTTATAAACTAAGAGCTGTACAATTGTATGGGGCTGTATAGCGCACAGCAGAGATAAAAGTGCTACAGAACATTTCACCAGCAAGCATGATCTGCAGAAATTCTCACTAAAATTCAAACTGCAATGCTGGTGTAGATGAGTCTCAGGCATCTGGGCCCTAGATACACAATAACATGGAGCCCCCATGACTCTGTCCCTATAGCCCCATCCCTGCAATGTGGCTACACCTCAGACATGAAATGACAGTAATAAAGCTTCACCCTCCCAGAAAAGAAAAGCAAGGAACATTGGGCCCCCTTCTTGCCCCCACAAATGGCAACCGGGGCCTCTTCTCCCCAATAAAGGGGCAGTAGATGGATTCCTAGAAGCCTTGGTATATCTGTGTCTGTGGGTAAATGGGCCAGGCCTGCTGCACTGCCATAAACTACTTTCTGCTGGGGTACAGTGAGCCGTGGGGTTAACACTCTATTTGAATGTGTGGGGCAGATCACACTACTCAGAACTATTGTGTCAAGGTCAGGCTGTCTGCAGACTCAGGCAGATAGTATTGCATTGGTTACACTTGGGTTCATATTCTCTGTCGTTTCTTTTATAACCGTGAGGGCTAGAAATTTACTTTTAAAAAACAAAATGAAAGAAGAGATCCTGAGATAATCACAGTAGCCTAGGAGCTGGGTCTCTGCCACAGGCCAATAGGGCATATCTCATTTCTAGCCTCATCTGGCACTTGGGAGCATTGTTAAAGCTTCTGGTGACTTTTTGGTGACCTGTGTAAAATGAGTTGCCCAGTTCAGTTCAGATCTTAATTGCACTAACTGGCAGCTGATTGTCGTTTTAGTAGAGAAGCTAAAAACTGAGCTATCGTAAGACTAACTACCCTCAACCAAGAACTTTGTCTGCACTAGAGAAATTTACCATCTCCCTAGAATATGTGTACAACATTTAATGTGCACCTCCCCGCAACTCATAAAGATGATGTCTATGATTCAAAGAACAAGTTGGAATAGACTAGGCTTTCAGAAGGTTTAAAATATGGCTTACACTGAACCAATGTACAGCCAGTGTGATGTGGGTGTGCTGAAATGGCTCAACTAATTCTCTTGCCACTTTCCCCCAGTGCACCTTTCAAAATCTCCTCCAGGAACTGGGCTAAGATACCCAGAAAATATTGCGACAAAAATCGTTTAAAAGAGAGCTAGGGTGAACAAAGGGAAAACCTGCTACAGTTCCTCCACCAACTCAGCAAGCGTGATGCGGAGGCAGTGAACACTTTATGATTGACTTCAACCACTTCAGTTCCCTAGTATAGATACAGCAACAAAGGCAGTCCCTTGCAGGTCAGAGTCCAGGTAGAATGTTGCTGACGCAGTGTGGAGAAGCGTGTGCTGCCGCTGCCTAAGAGGTACATGTTCTATAAATAAATGGAAAGTTCAATGTGCAGTATTGACAGTCTGACACATTTCATGAGCCCTGAATTCACTATTTTTTTAAAATATGAAGTTTCAAAACTTCCAAATATAACCTTTAAAATGCTATATCTTACTGAAGTGGGCTAATTGTCCTAGCAACCTTCAGTTACAGAGCTAGAAAATATACACTTACCTTCATGTTCTATAATTCAAGTCTCAGAGAAAATCCTAATTTGTATTCCCTGTTCACAAAAGAAGTTTCTAAGTGAATTTTGTAACTTTCATTAGAATATTTCTAATTGGTTGGTGTATGTATAGTAAATACAAAAAATGCATTAACTACTGTATTCCTATGGGTTGGGTAGTCCTGATTCACATTCATTTGGCATTGAAGTATTTGTGGGAAGGAAAAGAGGAACAAAATGTGTGTGTTATATGAAATAAAATATGACTGTTAGAAAAGATATTTTGAAAGGCTGGATTTTACTGCAGTGAAATAGATCTCATTACAGAGAGGTTGATCTAGCAATAAAATAGTAATAGCAAATGAGGTAGAATATTTAGTTTATGAAGCAATCAGCATACTTGTAAAACAGTTTGCTTCGGTATTGAGAGCAAGAGGGAAAGTCTCTCTCTCCTCACACCACACACAAAGGTAATATTTTGGTTATGTGCACCTACCATCATGACTGGGGTAAAAAGGAAAAGAATGAATCTGTGTGCGAGTATGATGGCCTTCATGTATGCCAGCACCAGGCTTTGAAGTGGGGACATTTAGAGTATAGCTACACTGCAGCTGGAAGCATACCTCCCAGCCCGAGTAGACAGACTCACACTAACTCAAGCCAAACTAGAGGACTAAAAATTGCTATTTCGGGTGGCAGCTCAGGCTCTCACGCCCACCCAACCCCCTGGGTCTGAGCTAGGGGTGGCTAGCCTGAGTCTCTGCCAATGCCATGACATCCAAACTGCAACTTTAGCATGCTGGCTTAAGCCAAGTGAGTACAAGCTCGCCCCGAGTTGCAGTGTAGACATAACCTCAGTACTGAACGCATGAGTCTACAGTTTCAGATAAAAAAACAGGCTCTGTAGGTTTAGAGCTGTATCATCTGTGAATTGGGTACAGAAGAGGACACCCACTGACCACAACATTTTGGCACCTGAGGCGGGGAGCTCAAATGACGCCCCCATGTCCCCTTGCTTGGGCCAAAACTTTGAAAGGTCTCAATTCTGCCTTCTTCCTGTTCTACTCCTCTCATGGTACTGCTCTGCTACCTACCCCCAATAAAGGAGAACTAACAACTTAAAATGCCTTGTTCAAAAATTTTAAGTAACACTTAACTTTCAAACGCCTGAACAGCAAATGTAACTTTTCTTGTCTGCATAGTAAACACTAGCATTTTTATCTGATTGAATAATTAAAGTGGTGCTTTCCGTGCCTTCTTGGTTGCAAAGATTTGAACTGCTTCCTGAAGGTCCACAGTCTGTGCCAGCTCATGCTTTATTGAGATGGTTGCAAGGCCAACCAGCCTCTTCTGTGCCATTGTGGAGCGTAGATGTGTTTTTATTAACTTCAGCTTGGAGAAGCTGTGTTCTCCACTGGCAACTGTTACAGGAAGTGTTAGAAGTATGCACAGACCAACAAAAGCATTTGGAAAGAGGGTGGTCATCTTATTTGTGCACATATATTCAAGAACAGCCTTTGGAGTTGATCCTGCTGAAATGTATCTTGAAAGGGCTTTCAGTTCATCACCTAAATCACTCACATCAATATTGCACATGTCATCATGTATCAACACTGTCTCTGGTGCCCTGCATTGCTGGTGTAGGTCTTCTTCAGGTATAGTGAGAAGTTTTGGAATATCATATAACATCCCAATAATATCATACAACATATACTGCTGTGTTCCTTGAGCTGCATGAAATGTTCTTCAACTGACTGTATTGCACAATCTAGCACCTGGTTAAAGAATTCAACTTTGAATTGTTGTTTGGGGTCTCTTATGGGATTATCCCGTGCCTTGTAATCAAAATGTCTTCTTCTTCGATGATTCTTGTATTCTTGAATGGGTGGGAAAATAGCTTCAGTGTGAAGTTCCTCTGCCAACTTCTGTGCACTCTTCAGAACATTTCGAAATCCCTCATCTGACTGGTAAGACTGTAGGTATGTCTTTGCTTTGTCCAGTTGTTCCATTGCTCCAGATATATCAAGGTCAACACCTTGGAGTCTCTTGCTTACAACATTTATTTCAAACAGTATGTCATGCCACAACACTAAGCCACAAAGAAATTTGAAGTTATGTATGTTTCTGGTGATTCCATTTTCCTTTGCCACTGTTCTCCTACAAACAGTTCCTGTCATAGCATTATCCTCCATAATGGTAACTATGGCATCATCTATCTTCCCAATTTGGTGTTTGATAGGCTTTATCGCCTCCACTCGACTTTCCCATTGTGTGGCACTCAGTGGTTTCAGTGTCAGAGAGGATGTTCCCAGATGTTGCTTCAAAATTTGCCATTGATGAGTTGATGCAGAGAAAAATACATAGATGCTTTGAATTACATTAAAAAATTCAGCAGCCTCACTAGAAGCTGATGCCGCATCACTGATTACCAAGTTCAATGAATAAGAACTGCATGGGACAAAAAAAGCTCAAGGGTTTAGCTCCTGGATCCCTGTCTGCACTCCTCTGTTCTTTCCTCTCATGTTGGCACCATTGTTGTAGCCCTGACCTTTCATGTCAGCTATCGCAATTCCCGTATCTTCCAGCTTTTTAAGAAGCACATTTGTCATACCAGCTCCTGTAGTATCATCAATGTCAATACATTCTAGAAAATGCTCTCTGACAGTCACCATTGCAGGGACATTTTCACTAGGGTCTGTTGTTGTTACAAAATGCACCATTAAAGTAATCTGTTCCGTATGGCTGATGTCAGGTTTGCAGTCCAAAATAACAGAGTAATATCTTGCTGACTTCAGATCTGCCACAATCTTCTATTTGACTTTTGTTGCCCGTAACTGTATGATCTCATTTTGAATTGTTTTTCCAAGGTAGTGGTGTGTGTACATTTCTTGGGTGGTGATTCTTCTTAGCCCAGGTCTACACTAGCGGGGGGTCGACCTAAGATACGCAACTTCAGCTATGTGAATAGCGTAGCTGAAGTCGGCGTATCTTAGGTCAACTTACCTGGCCGTGAGGACGGCGGCAACTCACTGCCACTCCCCCCATCGACTCCGCTTCCGCCTCTCGCGAGCTGGAGTTCCGGAGTCGACGGGGAGCATGATCGGGGATCAATTTTATCGCATCTACACTAGACTAGACCTGCCCTGAGATGCTCCTGGAGTACAGCATCAAACTCAGCCATCAGCTCCACAATTTTAAGGAAGTTTCCATTGTTTGGCACATAAACTGATCTGAAGTGCCATGCAGTGCTAGGTTTTGGGTAGCAAGCATTTTCACAATGGCAATGAGCCTTTTTAGAACATTTTGCCAGTAAAGAGACTCTGATGCAATCTTCTCTTGATGCTGATCATCTAGGGTGGCCTTTAGCCTTAGTCTCATCTCAAGCTCTTCCCACCTATGGAATGCTCTCTGGTGATTTGCTGCCTTCTCATGGCATACCAGATTTCTAGCCAGATTTTTCCAGTCCTTTGTTCCTGTAGAACCCAATGTGGCTGGAACATTAGACTGGAAGAGTTTGCAACAAAAACAGTATGCAGCATTCTGGGTTTTTGAGTACATAAACCATGGCCTCTCCACTTCATCATCATTGGGGATTTCACGCCAGTAATGTGTTGGATGGAAACTTCTATTTTCATTTGCTTTGGGGAACATGAAGTTTTTCACTTGCTGTGGCCCATGCAGTACAAGGAGGTCCCTCAGGTTACTGCTCAAGTGGGTCCACAGTCCTGGATCATCTAGACTTAAGGAACTAAACTGAGCAGCAGCTGTTTCTTGCGCCTCCACCACACTCTTCTCTGATCTACACTTTTTTTCAGGAATGTGCATGATTACATCCATTTGAAATGGAGATATGGATGCTGCAGTAGCTGCCAGGTCACCTGCACTCTGACTAACTGGAAGATCAGGCATCTCCTCACCACTCACATCCTCACTGGGACTGGAAGGCTCACTGGGAACATTTGTGTCTATGTATCTCAGGAGAGCTCCTTCCTGCTTAATAGAAAAGCTTCCTTTGCTTTCTTTCTTTTTCTGAATGTTGCCCCAGAGGGGCGTTTTCTTCTTCCACTCATGATTGCTGTTCTGTGCCAGCTATCATGACTCTCAACACTTAATTGAAGGGGACAAATAAGCAGGCTGGTAGCAGGGCCTCAGTGAGGGAAGATATCAGCGTCTTAAGGGCCTAACTGGCTCCTACTACTTCAGTTGACTGCCTGTTCTCCTCAAGTGTGTTCAGGAAAGCAGCAGGAAACAGGAAGCTCCCTGAGAAGCTGGTGTTAATCAGTCCAGGCTCCTGGGATGCTAGAGAGGTACATAAGAGGCTCCTCCTCCTCTCTCTCCCTGCAACTCCTGCTGCTTTCTGTTATTCCCTCTCCCCTTTTCTCCTGCCTGCCTGTTAAGTCTCTTGTGCCCTCCTTCCTCCAGCACAGCACTCTGTCTCTGTGCATCTAGAGCAGAGAGAATACATATGCACCAGCAGCAGACACAATTTTCTACACTCTGGGTCCTAGTGGCACTCCCCCACCCAGTCTGGCACCTGAGGCAGCCACTTCAGTTCGCTTCATGGTAAGGCCAGCCCTGACTGGTTACACATTAGTTGAATTAATATTAGTTTGGCATATTGTGCTGAATTAATAAAGAGTGCCCTCCCCATATTGCAGGAAATTGAATTGTTTATAAAGTCTGATCTTGTGGTAAAAACAAAAGTAATTTTATTTTTTAAAAAGTGCTGGTAACACAAATTCTTTGACAAAAGTAAGTTCCATTATTAGCAAATTTAAATGAATGATTAGATTGATACGAAGGAACATTTTCAAAGAACATATTTGTTTGTTCTCAGAGAAATATGCAGTCTGCCCAACAGCTGGAGAATTGTGTTGAGAATTGGATCCATGGTTGAGCCACATCTGTATTCCCACTATGAGCTGATAGGATATAAAGAGCTAATGTTTTAGGCATTCTTTTCTGACTATGAGACACAATGTTCTTAGAATCCTCCTTCCAGCTATTTCAAAAGTGCCGTGATTGAGGCTCGCTATGGGTGTGTTAAATGCCCCATCCTTACATCCAGTGTTAATGCATCGCACAATAGCGCATAGATCTAACAGTAAACCCAAAGAGTGCATACCCTGACCAGATTGGCCTAATGAGATAGAGATTGGTTTTGGCCATGGAGAAGTCCACAGTGTGGAGATGCCTGAGGTAATTTTTTAATTGTATTTATTTAGATATATACAAACCATTGAAAAGCCAGGAGTTTTGTGTCTTGTCTCCTATCCAGGAGTCTTGTGTCTTTCCTAGTGCACACATGCGGTCATTTGAAGGCAGGCATTATAGAATCCAGATAACTAATTACCTGATTTTCAATCACAAATGTTATTTATATTAAAAAATCAGGTAACTAATTATCTTAATTTTGCTATTTGCACCAGCTGCAATTTGACTGTACATAAAACTGGGGGCACAAATTCAGAGTCTATTTTAGAAAATGTGGCTCTTTAAATTATTTTATTTGAGAGGTCCTTCCTGAATAGCAGATCCACCAAACTCTTACTCATTCAAGAAGTTTAAACTCCTGCATTGAAGCTGGTAGAACTTCTCCTATATGTAAGGACTACTCAAATGAGTAAGGGTTTGCAGACTCAAGCACTTATTCACAAATTTAACTTAATGGTACATATTCATTGCAGTAGTTACTTAAAAATAATAATAGTTCTTGTCAGTAATACTCAATCCATTGAATTTTAGAGTTTGTTACATGCTTTTATGAAGACAATATAATTGTAGTAACATCTTGTACATGGATCCTTTTCTCTGATGTTTATACATTTTCTGTAGAACATCTTTTTGTACAATGAAAGTTTTGGAAAAGGAGAACAGTTTATTTGAAAGGGACAATGTTTTCTTGATAATTGCTGCAGGTTCTTAAGAATTCAGATTTGTTAAGGATTGAGGTTTTTATATACAGCATACTAAGAAATATAAAACAATGTTGTATTGGAAGTATCAGAATGTATGTGTCCTTCCCATATAAAACAAAAGTGTTTTGCTACATGGGGGAAAAGGGGACCTATTTTAAGCTCTTTGTGCCTTAGGTAGTCCACTAAAAAGTCTCTGTGAGTGCTGCAATGCAGCACAGCACATTGTCTAAGACAAGCGAATATATGTTTTAGTTTCCACATAAAGTTTCTTTCAAGCTTACAATAACAAGCTGCTGTGTGATAAAAGATGATCAAACAGAGAATCACTTTTTAATACAAAATAATAGTTTTCTTACAAATATTGCAAGATGTTATTTTTCCTGTTTCTTGTATCTCACAGTGACAGAGGTTATTATGTGTGCTGTTTATATTGTGAGAGATTAACAAACCTGGATAAGTGGCAATAAAAACATTCTAGATTTGTATTTATTTTATACTTCTCTGTGATCACTGTTTGGACAAAGATGGATTAAGGCTTAACGATGCCCAGATCCTTGGAAACACCAAGGCCGTCACAGAAGTCAGGTCCTCCCCACCTAGGAGGAAGACTCTTCTTCCCAGCCCAGCCCCCTTCATTCCTGTCCTGACAAACTTTCTTGTCTATCTTATACTTCTTACTGCTTGTTCTTCCTACCAAGTCAGGTAGAGAAGCCCACCTCTCCATCCAAAGGAGGCTGCCCTAATCAGCCCCTTCTTTAGGGTGCTGGTATGTCATCATGTCTCCTTCTGAGGAGGCCCTAGCAAGTGAAAATCCAGTTCATCAATAAATTCCACTTTCCATTTCGAAATGGAGATTATAAAATACTCAATTAACCATCCTTCAGACTTATCCCACTGTGTTTTGTTTGTACGTTACAGTAAAGCTAATCAGTAGTAATACAACTAAGATCAAGAACCCAGACTGTGTTAGTCTAATTTAACAACTCCAAAACATAAATTTTAAAAATAAAAAAATAAAAATTTAATTTTAAATAAATAAATTAATTAATGGAGATATCCCATCTCCTTGAACTGGAAGGGACCTTCAAAAGGTCAAAGAGTCCAGCCCCCTGCCTTCACTAGCAGGACCAAGTACTGATTTTGCCCCAGATCCCTAAGTGACCCCCCCTCAAGGATTGAACTTACAACCCTGGGTTTAACAGGCCAATACTCAAACCACTGAGCCATCCCTCCCCCATAAAGTGGGTCAAGTTGCAGTTTAAATTCCTGAGTCTATATTCAGTGGTCACTGTATATATTCAATGGATGCATAGAGCAAGACTCCATGTCATTGATACATCTCTGTGTTTGTGTGTTTTCACCTCTTTGAAGAACCATCATGTTTATTTTTTTGTAGAAGAGTTGAAGGATAGATTACAATGTAGACAGCATATAGTTTGAGAGATGTCAAATCAATTATATATTTGGATACCAAATAAACAGAGTTATAATAAGATTTTACTTTAAAATGACTGTTGAATTAATTTGCTAATAAAATGAATTACGTTTTGGAGACACTGTTACATATACACTTAATTTAAATGTTTTTACTTTGTAAATATAGTACGTTTACCCCTAAAATGCAAGGCAGACGGATGGGGACTTCAGGGAGAACCATCACAAAAAGCACAAGTGTGAGTGGAGAGATGTACAAACTGGAACATAATGATGGGAGTCAATCAGACACTGCTGTCGGGACAGTTGGAACAGGTGGGAAGAAAAGACGATCCAGCCTCAGTGCCAAAGTGGTTGCCATAGTATCTCGAAGGAGCAGAAGCACATCCCAACTTAGCCAAACAGGTGAGTGACATATACTCAAATTGAAAACAGGTCCCTTTAAATATTTCAGCTTATACTTTACCCATGGCATATGGACTAATCATATGTATATGTCAGAATGTAGTCCACTGAGAAAAATCTCTTTCCATCTCAGAAAGAGTTTTTGAGTCATTTAATTTTGTCTGATTTCTAAACTTGGCAAAGAATCCATACAGTGATGTTTTAAAAATATGTATTATAAATCTCTTCTGTCCTGATGAATGAATGTGTTTATCTCTCAGAAGCCTTGATTACATGTAGCAAGGAAATGCAAAGAGACATATGTGGGTATCAAGAGTTTATGGGTTAGACATGAATGACATACTGCATGTATAAAATCTTTTTTGACAGAACAATTCAGTACAAATACAAGACTTGTAACCTATAGCATATAAAGGTCAGTTATATAACAGGCATAATTTTAAGGTGTTGGTGTAGCACCTACAGTATCAACATGTTTAATATTATTTTTAAGAGATTACATCTCATTTCTCAATTAAGAGAAAACCTAGTGTTTTCTATTTAAAAACAACACTGGCAAAATGGGGTCAGTGAATTCAGATAAATTAGAGTGCAGCATGATGCTTCATTATGCGCTTTAGGGGTTCCAATTCTTTATTGCTACTTCAGAAATCTTAAAAGCCTTGTATCTGTGTGGCCTGAAGGGGAAACAGCTCATACAGAAAGAAGCAAAAGGAAGAAATGTTTTAAAGTCCCCCAGTCCTGCTCCTGCTGAACTCACTGAGTTTTGCTATTGACTTCAGTAGGAATAGGATCAAGTCCTTAATGTCCTGTGTTGCTTAAAAAAAGGAAAGCTTCAGAATAGCCCAGCACTCAGGCATACTGTAGTGTTTCTATCACACAGTTAGGATAATCCCAAAGTGAAGGTAAGTATCAATATTGTGTATTTGTATTATCAAGTCTCTGCTTTTCCTTGTTTTTCTTTTTCTCTTTTGTGAGCAGTAGAAGCGAGTTTGTTTTTATTGAGATTTCAGGCAGTTTCAATTAAAAATATATCTATTCATCTACTTCTAGTCTCATGTTTTTAAACTGAACATGCATGCTAAATTATGCATTTGAGTCAAATGATAGTTGTAATGGGATCATTTGAAGTCCAGAATTAGAAGTTATGTTAATAGTATGTTGTGCTGCTCAGAAATGCAATAGGATTATTACCATTCAGTCTCATTAATCTAAGTAGCAAACAGATTGTTACTTAAAATAAACCATATTAGTTCAGATCAATCCAAATCAGCTACTGTAATTTAAAATTTAAAAGTGGTCTGGCAGTATTCAAAGTGTCTGTGCTGATATATTCCCCCTTTATTAAGAACGACATATTTTAATTTTATTTATAATTATTATTTTATTTAAAGTTTATATAATTTGGTTTGAAGCTGCATTCCTTCTGGACTTCAACCCCCAATGAAACAGGAACTAACATACTGCATTAGACCTGTGATCCACTTACTGGTCTGGTACTCTGTCTTGGGCAGCGGCTGGAACAAGCTGCTTCAGAGAAGGGTACAGGAAACTCCCCAGAAAGCAGAGGTGGAGTAATGTGTCTGCCATGAAGGTCTTGCCCTGCTCCCTAATAATTATAGAGATTGGCTTAAACTCTGAACTCTGAAGTTTTATATCACTTCCCATAGGGTTTATTTTTGTCTGTTTAGGATTTTTTAACACATTAATTACTTGTAACTCTGGATATTTTTGTTATCCATAAAGTATACAATAACTCTTTGAATCTTGTTCAAATCAAGTTCAAATTTCAAATCAATTGGAGTTTTAGGTGTGTCAGGAATATAGCATCAGGCTGTTAATTTGTAAAGTTTTAAAAAGATAATATTAAATTCAGCCTGAGACTCATGTCATACTATAATTCTCTACAGTACACAATGTCTTCCACTGCAGTGGAGACCATTGCAGTGACTTTTGCTAGCAAAAATATGGTTGTGTAGTACTTTCAGCCCTAAAACAGTGTTTAATGTGATTCTTAGTTTCCCTTATTGTAAACTTAGCTAGTTCTACTGTAAGGTAAAATCTAAGCAAATTCTGTTTATTACCTGTGATTTCTCAAAATATTCCCAACAATACAGAAACTCAGTATCAGAATAAAAAGTAAGTCATTCCAAAAGGACAGGAATCAAATATTGACCTAGTAGACAGAATTGCTGACATTCCTTTGAAAAAATTCAATAGTGGAGTTCCAGGTTTCCTGAATGTGAAAGGACAGTGAAGAATAATGTCTAAATGTATACAGTGCAATAATGTAAAAATCCCAGAGGTCCTTGTTTGGACACATATTTTAGACCTATACAGAAATATAACTTTATGTGCTTTCAGTAAAATATATGTCAGAAACCACTGAGTTGAATTAATTGTATTTTATTGGATTAATTTAGGCACCTAGGTATAAAGCCTGATGTTCTCTTTCCAAGGAAAACCCATAGTAGGGGACTAAGTATTCAAACCCTGAGTCCTAACTCACAGAATTGTTGTCACATTTTCTCTCCAGGAAAAGGGGTTTGAGGCCACACACAGAGGATGGTGGAAGCAGGGATTTCAGTAAACAAACCCTGAGGAGCTTGAGTGAACTGGGTGGCACCACTGCAGCTCTCAGTGCATTTGCAAGGAGAACTAGCCATTCTGTGTTGGTCCCTAAATTATTTCTTACCTTGATAGTCCACCAACCCTAGGCTCAAGTATAAGATATGCTGTTCTAATGCCTAAGTACGTGTATATATTAAGACTATATAGTTCTTTATCTATCTATAGCACTATATATCCATCCTATACTTATGTATTTTGAGTGACATCATTTAAATAAATGTAGGGTCATACAATATATAAAAAAATTACTACTTGTCTACAGGAAATAGGGTAATTCAGGCCAAATAAAGAAATCCACAAAGCATCCTTAATTTATTTTCGCACCTGTTATACTTTAATAACTCATTATTGGCTTCTCTATTTAAAATTAAAATGTATATGTTGCTGATTAAGTAATGTAAACTAGACCCTTTACAATATATGTATAAGTATTTATCTGTTACTAATATTTGAAAATCAGCTTCAATAGATAGACTTTTTCACAAAAAGTTGTAAATTTACATCACTATTAATATTGTGCTGCCCTCTAAAAAAAAGTCAGATATGCGTTTGTGCTGTAGATCTGTAATCAGCCAATTGATAAATGCACATTTATTAAATTAAATAAATGTAAAGATTTATTAGTAGCTTTGAATAGCCTCGCCTGTGCCACTCAGGTCAGTTTAATAGAATGGTTGTGCTATTTACCAGAGAATATGCAATCTGAAGAAACTACTCATGACTTGCATATAAATTTGTTTCTAACCCCATGCCTTCAGGCACTGCCCCCATAGCTCCCAGTGGCCACAGTTCTCAGCCAATAGGAGCTGCGGAGCCGGGGCTCGGGGCGGGGGCAGCGCGCGGAGACCCCTGGCATCCCCTGCCAGGAGCTGGACATGCTGGATGCTTCCAGGAGCCGCATGGAGTCAGGGCAGGTAGGGAGCTTGCCTTGGCCCCGCTGCGCCACCGACTGGACTTTTAGCAGCCTATTAAAATCTCCATGATTGCTTATGATAGTCACTGGGAGATTGATGCTGATTCCGGTAGATTCCCGGCCAATCTGGGAGGGTTGCCAACCCTAGCTCTATCTTTTAAAGCACTCACAATCATTACACAGCCATCTTGCCACTATCCCTGCTCCACTTTCCCTATACTTGAGGTATTGTCAAGCTGTATTTCCATGATGCTGTGCATCTGTCGGACTAGATCACATGTTTTTGTATCAAATAGGTGTTATTCTGGGCCAAATTGGCAGGGTGTTTGCCTTCCTCACAGCATCATGGAGGCCCAATTTTAGGTTAAAAGGAGTGTGACTAGGAATTTTTAATGTTAAGAAATAATGTTGAAATGATTGGTTCATCATTACTTGTATACAGTGTCCACTGAGGACATTGGCTGAAAGGGCTGGTGCCCAGAGAAAAATATACAAGATCTTGGATGTAGCTGATGGACCTTTCAGTAGGGAGAAGGGGAGACCTTAAGTCTTTGCAGACTGAGGTATCCTTCAGAGATACCCTCATTCCCCATCATAGAGGGAGGGAAGAGAGGATCTTGAGGTAGGCTAAATCCTAGGAGATTTTTTTGTATTTGGGGGTGGAGGGAGAGGAGGGTCAGATACCACTTCCCACTATAGTTAAAGTTGTATCCTGCTCTTTAAAATCAGTCTCCTTATCTATGTTTTATTTGCCTAATTTTCAATATTTGAAATGTGTCAAAGTGTCAAAGATCTTGAGGCAAACACTTTATACTGCAGTAATTTCTAGCATCCTGTTTAAACGTGTATAGATTATGTATGGATATGTGTGTGCCTAATACCTAATCCAATCCCTTTAAGGTCAGTATAACTCTTATTGACTTCATTGAGAGTTGGAGCAGGCCCATAAAGAATACACCGTGCTGTGATGGTGATGGAATAAAGTTTCTACTGGTTTGAACTGGCAATAGCTATGTTACTCATAAGTGACACATCCAATAAAACCTTTTAATGAGTCCAACCATGGCACATATTTCACACAAAAAACTATTTCAGAAATGTTTTAGAGGTTTATTTAAACTTATAGGGTGATCTTCACCCCCTGTAAAGGGCCAATATTGGGCCTATACACCCTTTGTTCCTATTTTCACCCATGAATATGTTGTGAAAATCGTGTAATGCAGAAAATGCCATTCTTTGTGCTACTCCATAATCCATGAGAGGCAAAGCTATGTTCACTGTGGAAGAATTGGGACGATGTGTTACAGCTGCATGCTTGCTGGTCAAGAACAAGAAATGGAAGAAATTAAATTGAATGGTTTATATAATGTAGTATATATTCTCCTCCATTCCTGCCAAACAGGTTCATGAGGAGAACAATAAAATTCAAGTTTTTTTTTAATAGGGTTACCATACGTCCGGATTTTCCCGGACATGTCCGGCTTTTGGGGGCTCAAATCCCCGTCCGGGGGGAAATCCCCAAAAGCCAGGCATGTCCGGGAAAATCGGGAGGGAGGGCTGGGCCGGGGTCGCGGGGCCGGGCCGGGATCCAGGGGCGCAGTGCCGGGCCGGGGCCGCGGGGTCGGGCCGCCGGGGGGGTGAGCTGGGCCGCGGGGTCGGGCCGCCGGGGGGGTGCGCTGGGACGCGGGGCCGGGAGCCCGGGGGTCGGGCCGGGAGCTGGGCCGCCGGGGGGGGGGGGTGCGCGGGGCCGGGGGGGTGCGCTGGGCCGGGGGGCCGGGCCGCCGGGGGGGTGCGCGGGGCCAGGGGGCCGGGCCGCCGGGGGGGTGCACTGGGCCGGGCCGCCGGGGGGGGTGCGCGGGGCCGGGGGGCCGGGCCGCCGGGGGGGTGCGCGGGGCCGCGGGGGTGCGCGGGGTCGGGAGCCGGGGGGGTGCGCGGGGCCGCCGGGGTCGGGAGCCGGGGGGGTGCGCGGGGCCGCCGGGGCCGGGAGCCGGGGGGCTGCGCGGGGCCGCCGGGGCCGGGAGCCGGGGGGGTGCGCGGGGCCGCGGGGTCGGGAGCCGGGGGGGTGCGCGGGGCCGCCGGGGCCGGGAGCCGGGGGGTCCGCTGGGCCGCCGGGGCCGGGAGCCGGGGGGTGCGCTGGGCCGCCGGGGGCCGGCCGGCAGTGCTGGGTGGGCCGGGGGTGGTCGGCCGGGGCCGGCACCCCAGGGCCCGAGCCGACCCAGGCTGGAGCCGCCGGGGGGGCCAGCCTGGGCCGCACCTCCTCCCCCCACACCCCCCCTTACCTGCTCAGGCTTCCCGCGAATTAAATGTTCGCGGGAAGCAGGGGAGGGGGCGGAGACTTTGGGGAGGGGGCGGAGTTAGGGCGGGGAGGGGGCGGGCTGGGGGCGGGGCCAGAGCCCCGTGGAGTGTTCTCCTTTTGGAGGCACAAAATATGGTAACCCTATTTTTAAAGGCCAGTTTCTGAGTGCCTTTCGATTAGAATGCCTAAGTAGAGATTTGTCTCCTAGGAGTCTGATTTGTCTGAGGTGCTGAGCAGCCGCACCTCCAAATGTAAGAATCACGGCAGTACATGGCAGGGAATCATGAGGAGTTATTTCATCATAAGAACCAAAGTTATCTATTGTCCCTGTTTCGGTTTGCAAAGTTGCCCTCTGGAAATAAATCAGACTTTATTTGAAAAGGAATCTTCCATCCTCCAGATGTGGAGGATGTACTGTGGGATGGAGCTGTAGTCCTGAATTTTCTGAAGACAAAAGCTTTGAAAATCTTTGTATACATGTTTTTTTGACAAAAATGAAGACACTGCTACAGAAAGACTCTGTAGACCTGAATATACACAGGATAGCTTTAAGATACTGGCATGAAACAAACATAGGTAAGGTATACGTGTGTGCTCAGTCAAACCTGAGACTGTTCTGCAATTGAGAATTATTTCCATCGAGAAGTCACTATCAAATGTGAGCAAAAAGACTTGAGTAAGCTTGAGGGAATATCTACATTAGAACTGCAGGTGTGCAGCCTGTGTAGGTATACTACTCTAGCTGTGCTCTAGCTAGCTAAAAATGGCACCATGGATGTCACAGCACGGGCTTCAGCACTGGCTGCACAAGCTAGTACGTACGCAGAGGGGAGACAGGCAGTCTCACGCAGCCTGTGCTGAAGCCTGCACTGCAACGCCCTTGCTGCTGTTTTTAGCAAGCTAGATAGAGTACAACTAGCATGGGTATGTCTACACATGCTGCAAATCACACTCGCAGTTGTACATTTACACTATGGTTAGACATAAGGGGCTGTTTAATTGTGTAGACATTCAGGTGGAGCCTGGGCTGTAGGATTCTGCAACATGGGAGAGTCCCAGAGCTCAGGCTGCAACCTGAGTCCAATTATCTACACTGCAATTAAACAGCCCCGCAAGCCTGAGCCCCATAACCCCAAGCTAGCTGGCACGGGCCAGCCGTGGGTGTCTAATTGCAGTGTGGACTAGAGAATCATATGATCTAGTTCTCCCCCATAAGCTTTTAGTCTTCCCCACCACATAGCATGAGTAGAACCTTCCTATAGTCACCCGAAGTGTTTCCCTTAATTAAGGGATAAAGAGAATTCCCATACATCCTCAGGAATTCAGCTTTGATATCCAACATGTCAGTTTCAGAGGACAATCCAACAGTCCACTCCTAATAATATTGCACTATCCAGTTTAGCAAGCTATGTCAGTGGTCATTTTCCATGCATGCTCCCAGAAGCTGATGTGAAATTCCTGCTGCATCTGTCTGATCTGCAAGCAAGACTGATTTCTGAGAATAATGCTGAGACCCATGGATACAGATGTCATTCTCTGGTTACTTTGTTGAATGACTGAAGTTGGGTAAAATTTAGAAAAGGCAAACCTATTCAGTAAATACGTGTGCATGGGCTATAATCATCCATCGGTGCAAAGACAATAGCATACCCAGTCATTAACTGACTGCAAGTGGGCATTATTCTTCAGTGGTAAAAATAAGAGTGGTTGGGACACTTGAAAGGTAAATAAGCAGAGGACAGCAGTCTTCCAAACCTAGAGCCACATACTTTCACAACAGACACTGAAAAAGATGATGCCAGTACTTCATTTTCACGGTCCTCATGCCAGCCTGAGTGTAAATTACACCTGCAAAGAACATTCCAGGCAGAAAAGAAGGTCTATGGATAATGTTCCACCTGTCTTGGCAGCTGTACTGTGGCATACCAAGAGACGGCTTGCCAGACAAGATATTACTGGGACAAATTTTAGGCTTTAATATTTTGGAAACAAAATATTATTTAATAAAGAATTTTGTCTAGTAAAACTCTAAAATTCTTCTGACATTCCATCAGTGCCAGAGTCCCATTTAACTGTCAAACACACAAATAGCCTTGTGCTATTACCATGTGTGATGTGATAGGCATACGATGTGTGCCTATCACATCGACCAATACTGTCCCACTCTTGCTTTGTACTCCCTTGTCAGTCTGTATCCATCTATTCTCTCCTCTTGTAATTAGGTCGTAAGCCCCTTGAGGGCAGGCACTGTCTTTTGTTCTGTGTTTGTACAGTGCCTAGCACAATAGGGTCCTGGTCAATAAATAAGAGTTCAAAACTGAAAGTGAAAAAGATTTTCCTACCCAATTTAAATTACAGAAGAGATCTAGGCAGGCAGCTGTAATTATCCAAACTGGAATTTTGCAAGAAAAAAGTGGATATTTTTTAATATTCCCTCCTTTGCTAAGACTGCTGTTGCATCTTCAGTGATTACAAGTGACTCGAGAAACTCTGACAGCAAAGGGACACCATAACCTTTCCACTACTCCACCACACCAAACTCCCTACCTCTCTACTAGGATGTCAATTCAGTAATGACTCAAAGGGAAGAGTGCTATCTCCTTAACAGCATCCTGGCCTTTCCTTGACCAGTTCTCAACCAAGTACTGAACAGGCTCAACCTGCTTAGCAGAGGAATACATAAAACCCACAACTTCCCTCTATTTTACGGGCCGTTATTTTGCTATCGTTAATTTTTTGTAATTGTTTTAGTTTTGAATGGCTTTGTTTCTTAACCCCTCCCTTTGTGTATTTCTGGGCTGCTGTATTAAAGGACAGTTCATTAAAAATGTCAAATTGTCAAGCTGTATCAGGAATATTTGGTGGCCCCGGCAGTGAGATAGTTAATTTTCTTTTGTTCTACAGTTTGACAAGACACGGCATCATGTCTGTGTTTTTATAAAATTTCTAATATTTTTGTTCTCTTTCACGGTCATCTTTTATTTTGCCAGATTTTTTACTGTAAGACCTTGACTGTTTTGATAGTAAAGTAGATTTGGGGAGGCTTCCAAGAAACAGAGTTACAAACTATAAAACAACCCTCCTGGACGAGCATTTCCTTACAGTTCACTTGTGGTTAATGTTACCGTATGGCATAGAAGAGCAATTCCAAAGTACTTGTTTGCGTTGTCTGCTCACCGCTGCAGGAAAGCCTGTTTAATACTAGTGTATATCCTCCTCTACCCCTAGTGTAACTCCATTTTGTTAGTCTAAGGATGCAAATTTCTGCCATAAAACTTCCATATATACTTTCATTATCTTGTGTACTTGTGGAATAATTCATGGTAACCTGGGGAGTAGTATCTCTTTCCTCAACATTTCCACTCTCAGCCAACATTTAGCTCACTTTAATATTGCCCTAGCAGGAGCCTGCTTCCTCTGGTTATTGTTAATTTTCACAGACTTAGCCCTTTCAGGCTATTTCAGATAACTGAAGCAAATCTCTGAAGCTATTTACACTATCCCACAAAAGAAAGTATAGAGAATGAGGAAAGGGCATGACATCAATGTGGGTTTTCCTTTTCAACCAAACTGAAAAAAAAAATGCTTCTAGAATACCAGCAATGGATGCTGATGGTGCCTTGGGAGAGCTGTCCAGAATGGGGCTCTAAACCTGACAACTAAATAGTAAAGAATATTTTGTTGAGAGGAACAAAACCTTCATTCAGATGTTGCTTTAACTCAAATAAATGCATGGAGGAAAAAAACACCACCATAAGCTAAAGAATGATATTAAAAGAAAAGGAAAAGAAGGGAAGGTAACACAAATTCAACACATCACCAGCTTATTTCTGTGAGATGAACACTTTGTTCTTGCGATGATTCTTAGTTCTTTGAAACTAATGACTGAATGTAAGCATGTTCTTTTTCATTTGCTGTTGCCATCTAGCTGAGGAATTCACTACCGTTAATAGAAACATAATTCAGTCTGAGTTACTCATCTTCTGAAAGATTTCCTAATAAGGGTTAGTATTTTCAAACAAAGTCCAGCCTGCTCTGTTGAATTAGTGTTACATATGGTTCTTTTCCTTTTTCCTGAACTATAAATTTTGAGTTTGATGATGTTTTGCACTTGGTTGAATCAACGTGAAGTACTGATTTGCGGTGGTATTTATTAGCACTTTTTTCCCCCTGGATTTTTTTTTTACACAGATTCCTGCAGAAAGTGAACCCCAGTCATTATATTTTTCGTTATTACCAAAGTATAATTCATTTGTTTTAAAATTCATGCAAGTTTAATGTCAGAAAATTAAATTATTATGAAACAGTACAGCCATCCTTTTATCAGTGAATTTGCATGCATGTAAAACAGCATTATAATTAAAAATATTTAAAATGTATTTGTTTAAGGAAGGAAGGACTTTGTTCCTGTTCTGTTTCTATTTTGTTATCAAACAGTGAAAATTAAATCACTGTAAAATAGTTCTCATTCATTTATGAAATATAGTAAAAAGTGATCTTACTAGTAACGTTTGCTGTATTTTCATTCAGTTTTATTTAACCAGGACTATAATTTGCTTTATCATCTGACCAGTGAGCTCCTTTCATACTTTGGTTCCACATTCTATACAGTGTAAATATAAAAAGATGTATTGAGGTAATATCAAAGTTGTGACACAAATTGGCAGTAGATAGAATAATGACTAATTTCTGTCAATGGAGAAAAGGTTAGTACCATCTTTCGGTCAGGATTTTTTGACACAGATGGGCAACAGTGTGTCATCCTTAAGCTTGAATGTCATTGCTTGTCACATCCTTTGCACCTGAGCCTGCCCCAAATGCGTGACTTTCTGAGACACTGAAACGTCTCAGAAGCTAGCTCTGCCTGCAATCACCAAAAGAAAAAGCACTGCAGTTCTGTGTCACAGAGTCGAATGGCTGCCTGGGGAAGAGAAAACGCATCCAGATAAACTCGCTGTTTCCCATGGCTATAAGCATCTGTCTATAGTTGGGAACATGTCCATCTCTCCACATGAAGCAGAGACCCTGCAGAATACCATGAAGCAGTCCAGCTGGAATAACTGCCCTGCACAGACTAACCAGTGCAACTCCCAGTTAGATAAAATGGGGCTTGCATTGGTATGACTTACTCCAGTAAGTTACCAATATAAGTTGCACCTGTGTAAGACCCATTCTGTGCCAGTGCAGTGTTTTTTTTTGCACTTAAACCCAGGCCCGGATTTACACCTTACACCTAGGCACAGCATCCCTCCCTGCTATCCTCCCGCCTACAGCTGACCTTCATGTTTTCCATAAAAAAAATGAAACTTTTAACACACTTTTAACTTTTAGGCACCCCAGACACATGCCAATGGTGCCTAATTGGAAATCTGGCCCTGTTTAAACCACCAATACAATTATACTGGTGCAAATTTGTCTAGTTTATATAAGCCCTTAGTGGTGAGACAAACTAGCTGTGTGACCAACTTTTTAGAAGTTTCACGTGGTATCAAGAGAGATCTTCTTTCCTCTGCTACCTGCCTGGCTTCCCACGTAGGGCTCCCTTCATACGTTGGAGGAATTCTGAGTTGCATAGTTAAGGCAGTTTTGAAACAATCCTTGTGCCAGTGGAGCAGTGCAGAAGTGACTTAACCAGGCCACAAGGACCTAAATCTTTAGAAAAAGTCCTGACCCACCTGCCTACACCCTTCCTCAGCAAATGTATCCCAAAGTTTTATAAAACAAAACAGTTTTGATCATAAGCAACTTTTGAGATCATGCCAATACATTGTGGTATTTCTTACAAACCACTTATAGTATTTTATGAGTAGTCTTTTCATGCTGCTGGAGAATATTCAAATTGCAGTAATTTATTGATTCTTTTGATGAATTGTAACTAGCATAATACTGTAACTATAAAGAAGTAGAAGCAGCGAAGAGTCCTGTAGCACCTTATAGACTAACAGACGTATTGGAGCATGAGTTTTTGTGGGTGCATGTAGTGGAAATAAAGAAGTAATAACTTAGACGAGTGAAGAATGATCAAAACATGAGTGGATTGGAACATAGATATAATTATGGACGTCATATCTCTGGAGCTGTTCGGCCATGGGATTATTTAGCTCTGGATGTTTCAGAAAATACAACTGACAAATTTTCACCCTCCTTAAAAAAGTTGCAAATGAGAGCCAGAGAGAGAGAGATTGGCTTGAAAAGAATCATATCTCTGACATTAGCTACATTAGGAAGGGTTTGCCAGTATAGCCGTACCAGCATAATTATCCTGGCAAACCCTCCTAGTGTAGATGTAACTTACCAAAAGGTGTTTTTTTGCTTGTTTGTTACTGGTAGCTTATACCAATCCTTTGAGCAAAATAAGCTATACTGGCAAAAAGGACTTTTTTACTGTTATACCTGCGTCTACACTATAACATTATAGCTATATCACATGCCTAGCAGAGCTCAGCCAGTGTACATTTTAAGCATAGCCTGGGTCTCCGATGTAAAATTGGTATCTGTTTCTGTGAAAATAGACAGAAGTGCATTTTACTGAATAGAATTAGATATTTATGATGCAGAAGCTGTAGATATTTTAATCTCTCATTTAGTTCTGTTGCAGCTATGAATCTGAAGAGAGCTGTGAAGAAATCTTTGATACTATTCTCTGTTTTGGCCAGAAATAGTTCCAAAATCCCAACAAAAAGCTCCATGACCACCTGAGACAATGTAACACAGTAATGCAAAGAAAAAAGCAGTAGACTTCTTTTCAATTATGGGGTGATAGCACCTGCTACTTTCGTTGCTGCTAATGATGATGTCAATTTTCATTACATTCTGAAATGCAGAGAATTTACAAGAGGCAGACTGGAGGTACTATGAATTTTCAAATCATGCAGTGTAGAGAGGGAACCAATAAGGGCAAAAAGAGAGCAGTTCTGTGGAGGGGGAAAGCAGCTATGCAGTAGCATCTTCTCATCAGCTGCTGTGTGGGAGCTCAGCATGTGACTGGAGAAGAGACTGGGGAACAGCTACTCTGCACAGTATGTTTCCCTCTCTGAACACACTAAGGTACAGTGCAAAAAAGTAAATTCAGTAACTCCCTTCTCCATGGTTTTTACACATCTTGAAGAGGGAGTGGGAGTTCATTTGGCAGAGACGTAGATAATGGCAACACTGAAAAAATACGGTTGTGTGGTGAAAAGGCTGGAGAGGAGTAAGGACAGGCTGAGATCTACAAGAACTGGCCTTGTTCCCACATACCTCAGTCTGCCACTGTAACTGCTAACCATGGCCACTGACCATGATGTGCTGGCCTTGTTACCAAGAGGGAGAACTGCTGTAGAGCAGCAATCAAATAAAAACAGTGTGACAGTGAGATTTGGTGCTTCCTTTTGGTGCAGTTTTACGTGTAGTGGAGAGCTTACTGCCCAAAGTCAGCTACTGTGATTTAGAGGGGATGTAAATCAAATTAATAAAAAGTAATAACGATAATAATAAGCAGTAACACAGGAGGGGGCCAAATAACCCCCTCTGATGTTAAGAAAAAAGCCAGTGGCTTTGAAGAGAATTTCTCTCCTGCCACCACCACCAAAGTGATCTGAGTATGGAACCCCTGCAGATTTGACCCCACCTTCCAAAACCCTGGATCCTGAGGGGATTTCCTAGAGGCCAGTTTCATCCTCATATTAACTTGCTGAACATTTTACTATAATGTGACAATCTGTTTAGATTTTCAGGCTGCAATGGTAACTTTAATCAAATGATATTTAGGGCAATGCAATAGATTCTGAGTAAAATATTCAAATACTTCCTCAAGTGGGGGAGAAGAAATGTTATAATTAAAAAATATAGATATTTGTTGTGTTCTGCTGCCAGGTTATCTTGTTTGATGGATGTTTTGATACTATCTAATGCTCATTGATAGATACTTGTTCTCCTTTCTATGAGTTTATAAAATATGCAGTTTATTTTATTTTAAAATTACCAGATTATACTGCTTAGTATATGCATAAATATTGATATGTCAGAAACCAAACTTCAGGAATGAAGATTTTTCTGAGACACAGAGACAACAGAAGCTGTGAATGTGACAATGGTACATGAGAAATCCACATATGCCAGAAATCCAAGAATTTAGGATTCTCCTGCTAGTTTTGCTGGATTCAAATTTTTGGTTTTCCCCAAAAAAGAAGAAAAAAGGCAGGTCAGTCACTAGCAGAAGGCATTGTGAGACATGGCTTCAGGTTGTCAGTACGGATGAGGTAAAACCTGCTTCTCTAGCCTCCAGCCTAGTGTGCGGTGCTGTGCTGTGCTGCTGTCTTCTGTACAATTCCCTTCTTGGTGTCTCACAGCCTCAGAACTTGGTGTGACAAGGAGGAAGCAAGGGCTAGAGCTCGGGGAAGTAACTGTCACTATGGTTTAGTTTGCTTGTTTTTGTGACTTGTGCAGGACAAGGGGGAAATGGCTAAGGATATGAGGTAAGCACAGCTGTTTACAGAGATCAGGATACACTGCTTTGGTTTTAAATAGTGTCTTAAGAATACTGATGTTGAATGGTTTCGAACATTTTTATATGTTTTTTTTTGTCTTTGGAGAATATTAAATTCATTTGGGGCCCTGTGGTTTTGGTGTGCGTATACTAGTATTACAACAGAACATAATTTGCCACAAGTTGGCACAGGATTCCAGATAAATGCAGAATAGACTATCATTTTTACTGACTTGTTTGTAATATCTGAAAATCTTTTTCATTGTACCTGTTAAGTTTTTCCAGGGGAGGACCCCATGTGCCACTGTTTTGCTTTGGTTTGCTTTCACCTCTGCACTAACTGACCAGAGGTCTCTTTATAGCTGTTTAGCTGAATGTAGATTTAATGCCACAAACTGTTCTTTCTCTCTGAGTTCAGGCAAACTGAAACAATGAGCTATATTCAGATGTGATGTAGGATTTGTATATGAAAATAGATAAACTTCAATCATCACTCTTCCTAAGAATGCTCCTCTGATGTCCATCTCCTCCCTGCCAATCCTGTCTTTCTCTTGGGGCCAGGGTTGTGGGGAGAGATTTCATTGGCAACCCATTCATCTCTCGTTAGTCTAACTGAAAAGCCACTGTGACATTAACAAAGATGTTGAAGCCCTAGTACTGAAAATAAACTGACAAGGTAAATATGCAATGGGATTGACCTATTCTGGTTACATACTAATACCACTTTGTTACAAGTTCAGTTTTTAGTGATAAAAGAAGGAATACATTAGAGAAACCATCTTGAGGGGCTTATCTATTTTTATAAATAAATCCCAGTCCCCATCTGCCTCTGACAGTTCCCCAACAGTTCCAGGTTTCGTGGGACTGTTCCACTTTGACCCTCAAAACTCCATGTCCCAGTTGAAGCAGTGCCTGTCCCATGGGGCTGGCTGGGCTTGACTCCTTGCTTAGGTTGATGCAACCTCACCCTGGTGCCATGGGGTCACAACTCTGTGCAGGTTTGGCTCCGCCCCCCTGATAGCGGGATGGCTGGGCAAAACTTAAGTGAGTTGCATTGCAACTCTGTGTGCCAGGTTGCAACACTCAAATTTGGCCCAGCTGCCCCCAGACCCTGTTGAGGGGGCTGAGCCAAACATGAGCAGAGCTGCAAGCCTGTGTGCCGGGGCCAGGTTGCATTAGTTGGAACGAAGAGCTAAGCCTAGCCTGCCCTGCTGTACAGGAGCCACTGATGTGCAGTGAGCTTGCTCTGCAACACCCTCGCCCACGGACCTCCCCCCCGGGGGCGGGACCTGTCCCACTTAGCCACTTTACATGTTGGGAGGTTAGCTATAAGCATATGTTAAGAGCCAGATTCTTCTATTTTCACTAGATATAGCTGCTTATGTGTCCCTCATCACCGTAGTGTCTGAATACCTTGTATTTAATGGATTTTCTCTTCACAATGCCCCTGTGAGGAAGGGAAGTATTATCCCCATTTTACAGCTAGTAATTCATGCTAGTGACTCCGTTGAAACAACTAAGAGGGCAATCGTTGCCTTTTCTCTCTCCCTCAAACTGCTGCCCAGGCAAGAGGCACAGCCTGGTTGTATTTTAGATACGTTTTGGTGTTCACTGTACTAAATGCTTTTTACTGTATGAACTTTCACAATGCTGGGCTAAGCAAAAGTGATGCTTCCTTGAAACTGCAGCTTGTCACATAATAAACAAGCCGTGAAGCTGCAGCAGGTTGTGTTTCACTTTTTCCTGAACAGTAGCAGAGTTCAGATTACACATTCGAGCCTTAAAGTGTTTCTGGCCAGTAGTGACCAGACTCTCAGTACATCTTCATTACTCTTTTTCATTGTAGTGGAGCTGCCTCTATTTAAACAGGGACTTTTTTGTTTGTTGTGACCATTCTAAATTTCTGATAATACTTCCATAAGTAAAGTATTATGTCATATTATTAAATTAATTGGTGATTTCATTTCATTCGCTAATGAACGGGGGGAGGGATAGCTCAGTGGTTTGAGCAATGGCCTGCTAAACCCAGGGTTGTGAGTTCAATCCTTGAGGGGTAAAAATCTGTTGGGGGATTGGTCCTACTTTGAGCAGGGGGTTGGACTAGATAACCTCCTGAGGTCTCCTCCAACCCTGATAGTCTATGAACAGATATCCACATCATAACTCACACTACTTGCTTGGTAGAAATCTTACTAGTCAGGCTAAGGATTGAATGAACATGCAGAATGAACTAATATTTAGCCTTATTAGTCCTGGTGAAATTTTAACCCATCTTTAAAGAGCTTTGTATATATTATCATTTATCAAGCTTGGAGCATTATAATAAGATGTTCCTATGGTTTTTGGTTTATGATGCTAATTTTAGGTAACTTAAGAATACCTTATTTACTGACAGCTTCCTTTGTCAGATCATTAGAACACAAGGTGGGTGAAGTAATGTCTTTTATTGGACCAATATCTGTTGGTGAGAGAGACTAGCTTACCTAGAGCTTTCCTTCCGGTCATGTTAACCAGAATAATGGACTATTCTCTACAGAGCAAAATTAGACAGCAGTATTGTCACATTCTAGAAGATGGAAATTTCTCAATCTCAGTCTAATTTTCTAGTGATTATCGGACAGAGTTAGAAAATGTATGGTGGTATTATCTCTTTAGTGCTGGCAACATGCTTGGTGTTGTATGCTATACAAAATAAAGATGGCCTGCTTAGTGGCACTGTAGGAACCTTAACCTTAACTTTCTTGACTTTTTTAATTTGAAACAGTGCATCCATGATATTACATTAACGTCCATTTTGGTGTGTAATTTGCAATATTCTTTTTTTAAAGAAAGAGGAAAAACCAGTCAGATAAAATGCACTTCAGTTGGCCCAAGTGGTGAAGGAAAACTTGAATCTCCTGCCAACGTCAATGACTGGTCACAACAAGAAGTGGGAATAATGCCATTTTAGAGTAACAGTTTGAAACCTGCTGATCTTCCTTATGGCTTACCTCACTTGTCTCTTTCTTTGGGCATGTCTACACTGCAAACTTTTGCCGATGCAAGTTATATTGGCATATTCCCGCCGCAGTTAGCATATTGCTTGTAGGCATGCATACTTGGCTCCTTGCATCAGTGCTATACTTACTCACCAGGAGTTCTTGTTTTGATGCACAGTGTGGTGCACCATGGGTAGGTATCCCAGTAAACAACTTGCCCATGTCCAGCACACTGTCATTTGGGAACTTTTGGCAATGCATGGTGGGGCAGAAACAAGTCACGCAAGGATGACTGGGACTGCAGGATCAGGTTTGCATCATGCAACATTCTCTACCCATAATGCAATCTTATCTCATAATTTTTGCTCCTGTTTTGGAAATTCCACAAATTTGTGCAGGACTTGTCACTGTCTTCTATCTCTGACAGAAACATGGAGACTGCATAGCTCTGCGCTATTGTCATGAGCATTGCAAGCACAGGACGCATGATCCTCCAGGATTTGCAGAGCCACAGGAATAGCCACGGGGAACATGATAGTTTCCTAGAAGTCAGATTGATGTGGACATAGCAAGAACCAATTCAAGATTGCTGGTGGCATTCACAGAGCAGGTGCAAATAGTGGAGCGCCACTTTGGGCCTCAAGAAATGAACACTGACTGGTAGAATCACATCATAATGCAGGGTTGGGATGACACGCTGCAGCCGCTGAACTTTCAGATGTGCAAGGCCACATTCCTGGATCTGTGTGCCAAGCTCACCCCCGCCTTCCAGAGCAGGGGAGTCAGAATGAGAGCAGCTCTGACAGTGGGAAAGCGGGTGGCAATCGCACTGCGGAATTGCAATACCAGATTGCTGCCAGTCATTGGGAAATCATTTTGGAACTGTGGGCCATTGTCATGCAAGTCTGCAGGGACATTAATTGTCTCCTACTATGCAGCACTGTGACTCTCAGCAGTGTGCAGGACATCATAATGGATGGATTTGTAGCAGTGGAGTTCCTGAACTGTGGTGGAGCAATAGACAACACACATCCCACCTTGCCACAGAGTACATCAACACATTTTTCTATGGTTATGCAAGTGCTGGTGGATCACCAGGGATGCTTCACCAACATGTGTGTTGGCTGGTTAGAGAGCATAAGAACGGCCATACTGTGTCGGATCAAAGGTCCATCTAGCCCAGTATCCTGTCTTCCAACAGTGGCCAATGCCAGGTGCATGACTCTCACATCTTTAAGAACACAGGTCTGTTCAGAAAGCTACAATCAGGGACTTTCTTTCCCGACCAGCGGATTACCATTGGGAATGTTGAAATGCCAATAGTGATCCTGGGGGACCCAGCCTACTTCTTGCTGCCCTGGCTCATGGAGCCAGACACTTGCCACCACAACAGCACCAAGGAACTTCCGGCTCGGCGGGTGCAGAATGCCAGCTGAATATGCTTTTGGTAGATTGTGGGAGTGCTGGTGCTGTTTACTCACAAGATTGGAGCTCAGTGAGAAACAATACCCCAATGGTTATAGTTGCCTGTTGTGTCCTGAATAATATCTGTGAAGCAAAGGGGAAAAACTTGCCGCAGGAGCGGAGGGGAGAGGTGAAGCGGCTGTCTGATGAGTTTGAACAAGAGCTATCCAAAGAGCTCAACGCAGAGCTATATGGCTCAGGGAGGCTTTGAAAACACACTTTAACTGCAAGCCACAGTAATGTGTTGTGGTATACTGTGCTTTACCTATTCCTACAGTTTGGATACCGGTTAGGAACTGTATGGTACTTGGTGGACATCTATGAATATATACAGTGTAGTTGTCTCTGATCCTACGAGTTGTGTCACAGTGTACATAAAAAAAAAAGAATGCCTCACTACCATGAGGCATTCTGCAGCATATGCTGGGAACTAATAAATATGAATTACTTTCCAAACAGTAGGCTTTTATTGAGTAACTAAAACACTTTTTAAAAAATTCTGTGCAAATTAAAAGGAAATACATTAAAACCTCAATAAATTTATGGAGAGAAGCTTAAAGAAGGGGAAAGAACATTCCTATCAATTTTAGCTACACATACATTAACAGTGGCTCTCACGGGTCGGTGTATGTGAAGCCGTGGATGGCATTAAGTTGAGAAGTGGTAGGAGTAGGGATGTGGCTCCTGGTGCCACATGGAATGTTGAGAGGGTGTTGGAAGGGGTTGTATTGGAGTTCTCCCTGGACAGCAAAGGGAGGTGACCCCAGGATTGTTGAACCTGCAGGTCCACAAGAGTCTGCAGCATCTGTTTGCTGCCAGAGATTATATCCTGGTGCATCTCCCTCTCTGATTCCTGGGCCTTTCTCCTGTCCGTTCTGTCCTTCTCCAGACAGCCGCAGCATTCCTGTAGCATTGGTTTGCAGGATCTCTCTGAACATGTCATTCCCGGGCCCCTTCTTTGTTCTCCTTATCTGGCTCAAGTGTTCTGCAGGTGCGGAGGGGCAACCCCTCAAGGCTGTAACAGCGACATCTGTAGATAAAATACACAGAGGTACCATTGTCATGGTCACAACAGAAGGCGACAGTTAAGATTCAGAACTCCCTTCACTTGCTCCCCTACAGTTTTAAACAAGACATGCTTATTGGCACTTCTGCTTCAGTGTGTTTGTGCATGGCGCCACTCACAGCTCCAGCTGTGGTGAGTATGGTCCACCAGTGGCGAGGGAAATGAGCAGGGACTTGCTCGATTGCATGAAACTGAGCATAGGGCAATGGCACTGAATACTGGCACCATTTTCCACCAGCAGTGGTAATTGTAGCTAATATCTCACTCCTGAGGGTAACAAAGGCACAGAGCACGCAGCTGCTGCTGGCATCCTGAAGCCACCTGGGGCTATATGCTGGTCGCCTGTTTACTGCAATGGTGCCTGCAGAAGTTATCGCTGACTGGCATGGGAGAGTGTCCTGCTGGGGAGGAAGAAATAGGCTGCCATCCCTAGAAACCTTTGGGAGAGGATTGCAGAGTACCTCCATGAAAGTGTCATCAAGATCTCTCAGGAAGATTCAAGGGACATCCTTGCGTACATAAACAAACTGCTCTGCATGGCTCCGCCCCGCCTAACTCTACAGAGTAATGAAAAGCAGAACTCTACCTTTATTTGCTGTACCGCTACTTCTACAAGTCTGAGTAAATTAATGAAAACTCAATAGCTGTGTCCTGCTGGGAGGGCAGGGGGCATTACTATAATGGGAAATAAATTTAGATACCTGAGGTTCCTTTCCCTGCATCTGGCTCACCCGTGCTCGACTGCTGGGACAGGTCCTAGCTTGCGGCATAGCTGGAGCCCCCAGTCACATATCCCCCCCATCCTCTGCCTCTTCCTCCTCCACTTCCTTCTCATCCTTCCTGTTCACAGAAGGGGCCTGTTACTTAGACTCCTTGGAGGTACCCATGGTGTTGTGGACTGCACCAAGTATGACATGCAGCTCTTTGTAAAATCTGCAGGTCTGCAGCTCAGCACCGGATTGATATCTGATATGCCTGCAGCAGTTCTTTCGCTTTCGTAAAGCACTGCTGCTGATCCCGGTCATACCCCTTCTCCTGCATTCCCCGTGCAATCTGCTTGTAGATGTCCATGTTTCTATGGCTGGTCCGTACCTGTGTTTGCACAGCCTCTTCTCCTTAAAGGCCCAGGAGATTCAATATCTCCTGTCTAATCCAGGCCAGAGCATGTCTGGAGCGTGTAGCTGGCATGGTCAGCGGGACTATTGTACACAAAAAGGGAGAGCTGCTAGGTATGCAGAGATCTGCTAGGTGTCCTCGCCAAGCTGGACAATCAGGATAAGACATTTCAAAAATTTGCAGGGCTTTAAAAGGCGGGGGAGGCCCTCCAATCTCCTGGGCAGTGGAGTTCACAGTTGTGGCCAGAGCAGCAGTTTCAGGCATTGTGGGACAGCTGCTGCAGGACTGTTAGTGTCGACGTAAGTAACACTGTGTCTACATTTGTCCTGCGTTAATCTCAATACACTGGCCATACCTCAGTGCCGTTCAGGGAGGTGGTGTTACTATGTTGGCATAATGGAGAGCTTGCATCCGTGGGAGACAAATTTAAGTGTGGACACATGCAAAACTAAGTCAATACAAGGCAGCTTTGTAAACCTAACTTTGTAGTATAGACCAGGCCTTTGTATCTGTACTTGTGTGGCACCCATCACCATAGTATCTGTCCTCACAACACCCTAGTCGGGTAAGGAAATATTATGATCAGGTTTCACAAGTGTAGAGGTGAGACATTTACGAGATGGGCTTTGAAGTCTGTGACAGAGCAGGGATTTAAACACTGATCTCCTGAGTCCTAGTCTGTTGCCTCAATCACAAGACCATCTTTCCTTTCTGCTGTGTTTTCATCCGGCTTTACCATAGCCAGATACCAGACGACTTGTCCTCCTGTTATTACACAGAATAATTATATGCAAAGTAAGAGAGCTTCTGCTTGTCAAAGAATGTTTAGTTTTTGATTGCTTGGCATCTGTAATTATAAATTATAAAGATATAAAAATAAATGTCAAGAAAGGGGTATCTTGAAGACTTTGTCTTGAAGGTTTGGGAGCTGAATGCTGTTGATTTAAGGGTCTTCAAGGTTTGGCACTTGATATGGCTGTTAGATTGAAGAAATGGGTGATCTCATTAGACTGTTTTTCTACTAGCCATATGAAGTCTTATTTTCCTTCTGACCTCACACTGACAGCAATTTGGATAACCATTTTGCATCCTTAACTGCCAGCAACTATGTACTGTGTATGAAAATATGTACTTTTGAATTTTGCTTGGTAGTGAAATTTATTTGATATTTTCTAAAATAACATTTTTACTTCTATAGTACCTGCCATTTGAGGCTCTCATAGCTCTTTAATTGTAATAATAATATAATAAATAATGGTACTTTGTTTTTATATAAGGATTTTTATCCATAGGTCTCAAAGCACTTTACAAAGGAAGGGTAAGTATTATCATCCATATTTTACTGATGGAGAAATTGAAGTGCATAAAATGACTTGCCAAAGGTCAAACAGTCTACAGCAGGGTCAAGAATAGAAACCAGACCTCCTGACTCCCAATTCCATGTATTAACCATAGGAACATCCTTCCTCTTCTAAATGTAATTGCCTAATGAAAGTGCTTTGGGATTAATTTATTTTAAAGGATTCCAAAGCATGTCCTAAATAATATATGCAGAACTACTGAAATGCTGCCAGCTCTGAAAGGGATGGCAACCACCAACTGGTGCCCAACATATTGTTCATCGATGCAGGAGAGAGTATCCTTAGCTAAGGACAACACTCTCTAAGCAAAAAGTGCCAGGGGTTCTCAAATGTCCATCCAATAGAACTGTCCACACAGTAAACCTGCACAGAACTCAACTTGGGTTCAAGGACAGAGTCAACCCCTACTGGAATTTGGACTTGTGGCCAAAGGGAATGTAGGTGTTTAATACCTACAACTTGCATCACTAAAACACATCTCTGGCCCGCTGATATCTAGTGTAGTCTGTGCCTTTGAGCTTGGGTCAGGTTTTTTTATACCATTATTTTGTTTTCTGATATTTAATTAGTGAAAATGTGCGTGTGCTTATATTTAGCAACTATTCAGAGATTTAAACTCAAGTGTTTTGTTTATCAGAAAGGACTTCAATTTATAATGTGCTGAAGTAGATTACTCTCTGCATCATAGAGTTAGTTTAATTATGAGCAATTCATGAGCAAATAGTGCTCCTTGCACTTCATTACTTGTAGTATTTTGTGATACTGACTCAGTTTGTTAATTACAATCTGAATCAAGGTTCTACAAAGAAAGATCCTTAAAATCTTTCAATCTGGTCACTTTGGTGTACTGGTTAAGAAAAATCCTCATATACATACATTATGCAAAACCTAAAGATGGTGTTTCAATGCCAACAAAAGTATTTGTTTGAACACTCAATTCTTATTCAAAATTAATGGGAATTGGGCATCTAGTACCCTGGCAGCAATGAAAGTCTAAGTGTATACTCACATTCCATTGGTCATTTTTGCAGTTGATATTTTGTGGTTAGAACAAAGAGTGGTTGCGATTGTTATCTTCTTTGATATCATCTGCTTACACAACGATGGTCTCACTTAACAAGGTCTTTTTGTTCAGATTGCCAATACTTCCATCAAAATATTAGCTCACAGTTGCCCTGAGCAGCTCCTGAAAGCTACCTGAGCAGAACATGAATAATTACCCTTTCTGTTGTAATAAACAGGAAAGCAGCATGGGGGTCACTTGCTGTCTGTTTTTGCTTAGGCAAGCACTCTGGAAAGGCTCTATAAAGCCAGGAAACTCAAAGCACACAGGGAACTGCTTCCTTTCTCTTACAAACCTCCCCCCTTCTGCTTTCAGCCTCCTAGCTTTATAGTGCTGTCCCAGCCCTTCCCCAGCAGGGCTTCATTGTTAATTAATCCTGGCCCTCCATCTCCCAGGTGACTTTGTTGGCCTATCAGGCCCTCCTTAACCCTTTCAGGGCTGGTGTGGGCTGCACACCCCGTCACAGTATACCATATAGAAATACGAAGTTATATGAAATATTGTATAAGTGCTGTTACCAATGTATACTGCTAAATATAATCTCCATCTCCCTCTGTTAAAATACTGTCTGCATTACAGTGAAAACATGTCAGTATTTTTATTTAAATACACTCTGTTAAAGAATGGCATGGCCATGGGGCCAAACCCAATTTGTCTTCTCAATGAGTGGTCCCAGATGAAGTCGTTGTGAACGGGATTTGGCTTTGGGTGACATGAAACTGAGAATGATTATATAAGAAATTAAACAAAAATCTCCCTTTACAAACGGGGAGGATCTAGGCAGAAGAATGCAGTCACAGTCAGGCTGTAGGATTTGCTCTATGGTACACGTGCACATTCAATTCTGCTGCAGGCACTGAGCTATGACACTTCAAGTTCCTCTTAAAAAGATAGGAAAAATATTGAAAAGTTTTTGGTACTTTTAAAATGTTAACTCTCTTTATTACGTCTTTCATTCCCAAGGTAGGCAGACACAGAGTTGGGTCCTCAGAGGGAGAGAGAGAGATTTCTAGTTCTTTTAACAATAGCACTTCCAGTACAGGGATCAGAATTGGCACTTTTTATTTAAAACCTTTTATTTAAAAAACAGACTGTGTATTCTTTGTGAGAACTGCTTCACTCATCTTAGTCTTATGGCCTGAGCAACATGGCTACAGTTTTCCTTTAAGAGGTGATTTTTGTTTTTAAAAATTGTATATTTGTATTAAAATGTATAATGAAGAGATCATTTGAATGGGAGATTGAAAACTCCATGAGATCTGCTCCGTTTATATAACATAAAAATACTTTAACCTGAGGAAAACATTTTTGGGGCTTCAAGCTCCTTGGAGTGGTATTGAGACTTATCCTACACTGAAGTCCATGGCAAAACTCTTTTTGACATAAATGAGAGAACATCTATAATAAAAGAAGTATAGAAAGAATATAAACGTTCATGCTTCAGGCCAAACCACCATCCAGCTGGAGCAAGAAAGAAAGTTTGCCTCTGGGCAGGTTAATTTATGACTAGTTTCCTCCTTTTAAAAAAATCGCCTTTCTAAGGATAAATGTTAGCATGTTAGTTACTGGGGCAATACCTCCCCCAGGGATGCTGAACTTAATTACATGTGATGATTTTTATTTAATGGCTCAGGTGAAGTTACTTCTTGAACCAACTCCTGTGTGGTATTCAAGATTAAGTCTAATTGTTTTCTTATTCTAGCAATAGCTACTCCATTTAAGATGTCAAGAGATTGCTTCCCTTAACCTTGTTGAGCTGTGATGCTTGATGAGTTTCCATGCAAGTAATTGATGTCACCAACTATTACTGTTTTATTAGCCTTTGTTGCTTGCCTGATCCTTGACCCTAAATATTGAGTATCTGTTCTGCTTTACCTGATCAAGGGCTGGGAGAGGAAGCGATATATTTTTATATATATGACTTGAGATTTGTATCTATACACATTTTACTGGCACTCTCTACTCAAATCTTCTATCTCATTAGATTCTATGGAATCTTTTAGATACAGTGCTACTCTCCTACTTCTAAGTCCTAATTTACTCTTCTTGTAGAGTTTATAGTAAGGAATTAGAATATCTCATTGATATTTTTGGCCATTCCACTGTTTCAGGAATAATTATAATGTCAATATTCTATTCCAATGCCAAGCATTTTAGCTCATATATTTTTGCTTTTAAGCATCTCACATTATTATATAGACATTTATATTTGGCCAGTCATCTATTTTCACTTGTATCAGTCTGATATCCTGCTATTTGTGTGGAATTTACCTTTGTGTTATAAACTACTTCCACTTGTTCAGCTGGATATGGATACCTTTATATTACTGCTATCCCTTCTGTATAAATCTGACAGTTTGAACATACCCAAAAAGAAGCACTCTAATTAATGATAATAGTAATCCTGAGTAATGAGTAAAGCTTTATCTCCCATTTCCATGAAAAATTAAATGCTATTTGGAATAATAGGTAAAATATACAGATAATAAGAGATTAGCACATCTGTTCCATAGAACCTGACCTTCAAACTGTTAGCTCTGGTAAAAGATTCAAGCATCATGATATAATGCTTATATAAAAGGGCAAGTCTGTTCTACCATTGTATTTTCTGATCTCTATCATTGAATGTACATTAAATGAATTCCCTTGAAAGATGTAATGCTACTAGTTTGGGTGACTCCATGCCAAGAGAACATAGCTGATTCAGATAAGAATTACTACAAAAGGCAATCCTGCCCAACAAGGGTTAGGACTGAGACCCTGGAGACAAGGTTTGTTTATTAATTATATGTTCATCTTGCACCCTTTTCCATTAGACCAGGCCACTGTGCCCATCTGCCTTTATGCCACATGGAAGCAAATCCAGAACTCTCAACATTTGCTTTGTACTGTGATTGATTCCAGGAGCTCTTTGTGGCTCACATGGGGTTCATTTGTAAATCTCATTCATAATGGGTTGTTTGATATGTTGCTTCCCCTTTTCCTTTTCTTCAATTCAGATGTTGATATGAAATTGAGTTTCCTGTATATTTACAAAACTGTGTTGTCTTGGTTTTTTTGTGATAGGTTTGCTGGTGCCTTCTACCTTAAAACTGCAAAAAAGCTTAAGATCAGTCTTAAATCTCTAGTTCTGCTTTTGCATAACACAAAAACATGAGAATTTGCCGTTAAACAGTTTTAAGCTATTGGAGTAACTCAGTTAGTTTTATACTGTAATCTCAATAATATAGCATATGTACAAGTAGGTGGGTATTGTATTGAATCAATAAGTGTGAGAATGGTAATTATTTTTTAAAAAATAATATTCCTGCATTACATTTCGAAAGTACAGCACAGGCAGCCCTACTTTGGTAGTTCATATGGAGTCTTTGAAGTGTATTTACTTTAGAGGGCTAGACTTTCTTTAAGAAGAATAATCAATACAAAATAAGTGCCATTTCATTTTATTACAGGAAAATCTTATACCAGCTAGGAATGCCCATGTTTGGACTGGCTTTAAAACTTGATAAACAGTTGCTGCCTTGACTGGTCTGTTTTAATTTCTTTGTTGGCAGTAATCCAGAAACTGTCAATATTTGTTTATAGTGTATACAGTTAATTTCTTCTCTTTCTTTTATTTTCATTAGTGTACCTTTCATAGTGTTTAACGATGTATTATACACAGAAACATTATCAGACAAGCCAAAGTCATAATAAGGAAATCTTGTTTTGCAATGAAAAAATAGCATAATTTACCTGGAGAAAGCCCAGAACCTCGTCTCTTCTGTGTATATTATTACCCTCTTTTCTCTGATGTTATCTGTTATCTTGGATAAAGGAGATGCTTCTTCAGTATGCAAGGTTTGCAACACAAACAGGAGTGCTGAGCTGAATGAAACATGATAAGCCAGGTGGAGCTACAAAAATAACCTGCATTTATTTGAATAGCAAAAGGAAAGGATGCCACATGAGCTCCTGCAATCTCAGGTCTTCACCTTCCATGCTGTAAGACAATGATGTTAATCAAAGCAATGTTGTTGCTGCAGCTATTTCTGATTGGTGTTTTGCATATCCAGCACAGTTGGAGTGCATGAGATTGTGTCTGAATGGTTTCCTTGAATGCATATCTGAGAATGGGAATAAAACTGCAATATTGCACATCCTCAAGTTATTCTTAAGCATCCATTTGGGAACTTTGGCAGAATTTGTTATCTTTGAACATGGTCTTTGGGCATAGTTGTCCACTTTGAATAATATAAGTAAAAATGGAACAGTGATACTATTTATACTACTACAGTATTTATAAAAACATGAGCCTTTTACCCAAGTCTTTAGGCATATTTACATATTTAAAATCATAATTAATACAAAAATGTACAAAACACTGCCAACAACAGCAATCTTAAAATGAAATACCCAACACTATCTCCATGAAGTTTCTCCATGACTCATTTCCTATCCTAACCACTATCCAGACACAGGCCGCTTTAAACAGATGGGCTTTGCACCATAATCCTGAAATTCAACAGACTTGGTTTAGGGCTGACCAACAAAAGGAGTGAGTTTCAGAGTGTAAGTCCTTCCACTGGCATTTTGCAAAGTTTAAATTTTGTGACTGTAAGTTGTCTTGGCTGATTTCTAATGTCAGGAGGTTAACAGAGAAAAGGCAGTCTCTAATGTAGCCAGGACACAGAACATTACACTTCCACACTTCAATTTGTATTCAGAAGCAAACTGGTACAGCATTCAGAGCACAAGTCTAACACGCTAACTTGGCTATTGCTGCTAAGCAAGAATGCTGTCATGTTTTATAGTAGCTGAAGTTTCAGTGTGATCTTCAGTGATAGTTCCAAAGGAGAGCGTTCATGGTTCCTAAACTACAGATAATAGAGCCAGTATCCAATCCCCTGAGTTTCGTAAAATTGGAGAGAAAAGTTCAGAGGACGTGGTCTCAGGACACAATCTGGTAGTTCAGAGGAGAAACCCAGACTTCTAACTCTATTTAGGGCCTGAGATTGGAGTTCTAAGAACAGAATGGGTTGCAACTCCCTTTCGTCTCAGTGTTGAAGGATCCAGCCGAGCCTGTGTGCTTCTAACCAGCCTTTCTCTTACTGATCCAGAAGAGCAGGGCAAACTGGGAGTTGAAATCCCCAGTGTGTCCTTGAGTGTAGTCACATTTCTGGCAAGGATTTTAGAGAATGGAGGTAGGCTTATAAGGAACTTCCTTCCCTCAAAATAGGGAGAGAGAACTGGAAGGCACCAACCTGGGCTAATGGTCTCTCTGGGAACATAGGGCATGAAAGCCTCTCCCTCTGTGGGTTTGCTGTTTTCTTTAAAACCTTTGTTAATTTCCCCTTTGGTTGGCCAGCCTAAAGAGAGTCCACGTTAGGAGGAAATTTGTTATACGCTCAAGATAGGGGTGTGTCCTTTTGTCTTGAGCTGCTACAGACAGGCTTAAAGAAATACCCCAGGCATGAACAGACCTTGTTTTTGATTGGTTTCCATACACACGCTAGAGGTGTGCATATTTTGTTTGGATGGCAGTGTGAACATTTCTTTTCTGGAAGGAGTATTGTACTGTCCTCCTAAAGACTGCTTTTTCTGGGGGTTTCTTTAATTGGGTTTTGTCTTAAAAATTTGTTTTAAGTCAACAGAAAACCTCAAGGCACATCACTACAACAACAGTACTCTTTTACTCTTAAATGAGGTAGTGATACAACCAAATCTGTTGATTTTTAGCAACTGGCACTGCAAAAGATTACCACTGATGTATTTTATTAACAATTACTCGGAGTATTACAGTGCATCTGAAACTATTATGTCCTATCAAAGGGTGTCCATCAGCAGAAAAAAATACTTTTTAGAAGTCTCTACACGGGCCTGACTTGAGATGCACCAGGCCTCCATCGTACATGAGATCTGAATCTGTTGGGTGCTCTTGTAACTTCAACTCCACTGCAGTCTTTAAGATCAGAAATCCTGCTAATGTCTGAAATGTACAGAATATTTTTCTCATAAACCAGTTTAAGGCATTCTTTCTCCTTGTAGAAGATATCTATGCAGACAGGCAGGAGCATTTGAGCATAACTAAAACAACTTCCTGTAAGCAAAAATGACAATATCCTGTCCTTTTTCATAAAATCATAGAACCATAGGGTTAGAAGGGACCGCAAGGTCATCTAGTCTAACCCCCTTCCAAGATACAGGATTTGTTGTGTCTAAGCCATCCAAAACAGATGGCTATCCAGCCTCCTTTTGAAAATCTCCAGTGAAGGAGCTTCCACAACCTCCATAGGCAGTCTGTTTAAAGCTTTTGCTGTTCATTTACTTCTTTTCCTTGTAGTACCTTCTATAACATTGAAATATCTTTTTCTTCAGCCCATTTGGTCTTTTTCCACTAGACAAATATTAACCAGTTGCTTTTTTTTTTAATGGAAGAAACCAACCTAATATTGTTTGTTTATTTATTTTCTCTAAACCAACATCATCAATGACGACAGCAAAGTTCTGGGAGTAGTTTGTTACAATAGTTTAGTTTGTGTTCCCCCTACTTTCCCTGAAAAAGTGAAGCACAACATCTTAAATTATAGGCCCACTTAAATAATGTCTGTTTGTTTGTTTGTTTTTTAGTTTCTCAAAAACTGAGTGCTAGGCTTAATACTTATTAAAATTCTATATATTTAAATTCAGAAACATTTTATACTGGGCTTTAATAATCCAGATAGTTCATATTTTGGCCCCAAAATATTTTGCAGTGACTCTTGATGCTAAAAGAAACAGTCTTGCAAGTACATTCTAAAATGTCAAATCTCTCAAAAGGAAGATTAAAGGTAAAATTTTCAAAAGTGACGTTAGAGACTTAGGCTACATCACCACTATGAGCTAGGGTGTAATTCCCCTGCTTGTGTTCACATACTCGTGTTAGTGATACCTCTTTGAGCTATCATGCTATCATGCGTATAAATAGCATTATAGCTGTGTTAGCTACAGGTAGTAGTGGCGCCGGAGGCATGGCTGATCCACACACCCACTGGTTTCAGGCAGGTTTGTACTTGGCAGGCTCAGCCGTGCTGCCGCTGCTGCTACCATGGCTACGCTCCTATTTACATGCAAGCAAGCTCAGTGAGAACTAGTGCAGCTATGTGCACATGAGCAGGGGAATCAAACTTCTAGTATGTTGTGTCGCTTAGTCCCTAGGCGCTTAGGCGTCAATGGGATTTAGACTTTTAAGTTGCTTCGGCACTTCTGAAAATTTTACCCTAAATTACTTTTGACCGTGCTTTCCCAGTTCGGAATTCTTTAGATCCTGTTTATGCTAAAATTCATGGACAATGAGTCAAAATCATCAAGGTTTGAGAATAATAGAGAAATTCATTTCTAAGGCCAGGTCTACACTACAGACTTATATTGGCATAACTACGTCACTCGGGTGTGAAAAATCCACACCCCTGAGCAACGTAGTTATACCGACCTAACCACCCAGTGCAGACAGTGCTACTGCCTCTCACAGAGGTGGATTAACTATGCTGACAGGAGAAGATGTACTGTTGGTGTAAAAGCACCTTCACTTAAGCCCTACAAACATTTTTAGTGTAGACCTGACCTAAGTTTGTTTGACTTACCTTGTCTAGTGGAGAACAACTTTAAAAAAAATCAAACCACCTGCTAAGAATATGTTGTGCTCTTCACAACTTACACATCACTAGAACTTACACTGCCAAGTGAATTTTTAAACCTTTCAGCAATATTTTATGAAATATTAGCTGACAGGTAGTTCAGTTCTTTTTCACTCCAAGGCCCCCTAATGTAATCAGTTGTAAAAAGAACTTGTGACTGAAGCAACTTGATCATTCCTTACAGTTGCCAAGTGGTTTTTTTCAAAAGCTACAGAGGAAGCTCAGAGATTATTCTACCCAGAAACAGCACAAGATATTTAAACAAGGTTGAAGCTTCCTTGGCTTCTTACTGCTCACTAAGGAATATATTACAGCTGATGTTTAATTTTGCTTAAACCTAAGAGGTAAGTCTGTATTTGGTGCATTTTGGTGTGATTAGCATACAGGTTAATTTGATTAGCAGTGTTTTAATATATACCTATAACTGTTCATAGCTACCATAGGTAAAAAACAGAAAACTAATTTACTCTGTTGATCTGATCTAGAGATAATTTCTAAAGAAGGTTCATTAACATTGTATTTTTTTTTTAAATCTGTTCTGGAGCTATTGGATATCCTACAACCAGAAGGGTTCAAAATCAGATGGATCAACCTACTGAATAAAACTTGTTCTGAGTAAGAAAAACTGAGTAAGAGTACTATTGTTGACGCTATAATATTTTTGATTTGATCAATAATATGGTCATAAATTAGTATTGTGGTATTATTTGGAGATCTTGCAGCTGTACAAAAAAGGCATCTAAAATGTTTCCTTTTTCTCAAAACAATTGTTTCAGAACCATTTTAAGAGTATTGTCTTTCAACATTTACGTATATTTTATAAAGAGTATATTTTGGACTTTTATTATTTATCTGTCATATACTTCTCAGCAAACATTGTAAGAAACATTAATATTATTAGGTATCTTATTAATGCTCATGACATTGTTTTAATTTTCTAATTATGAATGACACTTTGTAATTGTGAAATTTGTCTAGCTGGATAATAATTATATATAATTATAATAATTATAAATATTATATAATTTCACTCCTGAATCTGCCAATGGGGGTCAGGGAAGTTAAAGAATTTTGGTAAGAACTAACCTTGAGCTCATTTTCATAACTCCCCTTCTTCTCATTAAAAAGACAATCTCAAAAAATACACCGAAAGAGAAAAGGAACTGATGTAATGGTCCATAAACAAAATATTTAAAACGAAGATTTCAGGATGTAACAAAACTAGTAGACGGATATTAGAAACCACTTAGCATTCTTCAACAAACAGGATAAATGATGTACTTCAATTCACTTCTTTATATAAATTATCTTATGCTTTCGTCTCCATTCTAATCCCAGCTCGCCCTCCTACACTGACTGGCAGCTGCAGCCCAACACCTTTCTGATGGGCAAATATCATGTCTGGACCCTATGCCAGTTTTGCTCTGAGAATCGTCTAGCAAAAGATTGTAGACCAATATCTAGCCAGCCTTCAGTCTAAACATGTCATCTGCAGAGTGAAATCAGTTTGCATCAGTTTCTCATCCCTCTCCACTTCATTACCTCCTTGCCATAAATCCTATGAGGCACCAAAGTATGAGAGAAAATAGGTGTTTGTAAAATGTTTAAAAATTTGTATACAGTAGATAATTTGTAGACAGTGTGGTCTCATTGTGTTTTTAATTCCTCCAAGAAAGTAAATATTTAGCACTATTTGAATATCACTGAAATAGGCATTAGGAGTTGGAAAAAATGTGAATTTGTATATGGTAGCAGTTTGCATCTTATTAATCTTAGTTTTGCACAGCACTTTAAATGGCCAAGCAATTGATACCTGGTTATTTTCATATCAAGGTAAACTGCCTTTTTATTCCAGCAGTAAAAGCTCACTAGCATGCATCCTTAACACAAGGTTGTCTCTCTCTGGTTGACAAAATGTTGCTAGCTTCATTTAATACAGGGCAAGTGTTTTGGGCGGGGGGGGGGGGGTGTGTTAAGCTACAGAGGAAGCGCAGAGATTATTCTACCCAGAAACAGCACAAGATTTTTCAACAATGTTGAAGCTTCCTTGGCTTCTTAATGCTCACTAAGGAATATATTACAGCTGATGTTTAATTTTGCTTCAGCAGCTCTCATTCACTTTTTTTTAATTGTAGCTCTTGTATAGGGCTTTTCATCCATAGATCTCAAAGTGCTACTTCGATCAACTAGTAGTCATTGGGAGCTACTGGGTAATAATTAATAGTTAATTAAATAGTTAATGTGATTTTTGAATTAACAATGCAAACAAAAGGTCAGATTCTGCCACTCTTAGGGTAGTGCTGCCTTACTCTGCAGGTGACCCTATTGCCCCAAATTAAAATAGTTAATATAATTGGAAAGCAGCATTTTGCTTTCAACTCTTCTCCTGTTGTTTTCAGTGGGATTTTTCCCTTTGTTTCTATCCCAATGTATATCAGTAATAAATACCTGTAGATGGATATATGGTGAGTAAATTGCAATTTTATGTTGGAAATGAAATTGGCTTGCCACCCAAATGTCTGAATCTGAATATGCAGTATAACAGAAAGAGGGTTGGTTTTTTTTCAGATTCCTGGAAATAATAAATCATCCAATGCTAATTATATTGAAATCTCAAGTAAATGGATTTGACACACTTTCTAGATGGTTTCTTCCTAACAGTTTATTGGCAGTGAATTTGTTATGCTACATTCAGTGTACTTTATACATGTTGTGTATCAAAATGAACCCACTGTAACTATTGCTTTCTTCATAGTTGCTGGTGACATTTGGGTTTTGGGGGAGGGATATTTTAAGGATTATAGCAGTGGAGGGTTTATGCTAAATATTATGCTTAGACACTTTTCTTCATAAAGTGAAATAGCAAAAAGGTTGTGCAGCTTTACTAGAGGTTTTTAAACTTAGGGAATCTCATGTTTTCATTGAATGTGCTGTGTGGTCCTATAAGAAACAGTCTGTTGGATTGATGAAGACCCATGATATGCTGCTTGAATGTATCGCCTGGCTTAATCTAGCTAGTGTCTCACAGTCGGTGTGTGAACCACTGATGTGGTCACACTCCCGGCAGATCTTGTCAGAGATGGCTTGGAGCTGTGGTCCTTTTAGGTTTTCTTCTCTGCATCCATGAATATCTTTGGCAAGAAGAATCATTGGTCCTTGAGCCATGGAGTGCTCCTCTGCATTATTGCCCTTTATTCATAGACTTAGCAATGTTGTATGTTTTAAGTTTTATTAAAGTGTTCATTTGACTTCTTTAGGTTAGATTTCATTGACTTAGTTGTCCACAGAGAGGTCTTAGGGAATCTTTAGTTGAACTTCCTGATGGTATGGACAGCTTAGTTGACTGTGTACCTTTATGTCTTAGCTTCAGTTCCAGTAGTAACAGCCCTTTTGATCCTGGCTCTTAAATCTCAAGATGGTTTGCAGGCAGGGGAAGCATCAATTCTCTTGCTGTTTTGTGCAAGTTTAAAATAAAGTAGTGAAGGCAAAATTATTACATGGTGAACTTTCTTTTTGGTCTGAAGCTTTATTCCTAACCTGTCTGTAAGAAAACCAAAGGCAATGTTTCCCCTTCAGCTCAACAGAGACATCACTGGAAAGGATATTGTCTTGATAGGTAAAATGGGATACAAGAGCCATCCAAGTTCCTTGGTAGGAATGGTTGGTGGATTGTAAGGGAGTTATATTACAGTAGCTAATAGTTTACACAAGCTAACTGTGTTATGCAGCTGCAGATGGCTGCTTTGTGATCTCTTGGAGATCCTTCTGGACCTGTTATTAAACCTGCAAAAAGTATTTATTATACTTGATCTTCACTCATCGTTGTTATGCTACTTGTGTAGATGCAATTTGTGCACACTAATCTGAGTTTTTGCAGATGGAAAGCCTTAGATGAAAGTGTATATATAAGCTTGGAAGCCATTTTGAAGCACCTTTGAAAATTTGGCCTTACACGTCATTCAGGAATGAACCAATTTGTCCATGGTCTTCACAATGGATGTAATTTAATTCACACAACATAGGAAAATACCTATAACATGAAACTGAAAATAATTATCCATGTCAAATAATAATAAAAATCAGAAGCTGGCACCATAGCTTCTGAAATAAATTTCCAGGCAAAAGAAGAAAAACTTCTCAGTTATATCACTGCATAGGTATCTTTCTAAGCTATTTTAATAAGCCTGTACATTCATGTAGATGCAGTCTCAAAAGTGTATGTGCATAGGTGCCAGACCTCAAACACTCTTCTCAGAGGTGAAAATAAAAGCTTTAAACAAACCAACAAAAAGAAAAAAAATAGCCCACTTGTTAACTGGCCAGATCCTGCAATTCATCAAGCAACTGATGCTTGATCCCAAGTATGTTTCATACCAGAGACCAACTTAAATTTCCAAAGGAGTTTCAAAAATACTAAAAGGCAATGCAATCCCACTTTAAAGTATCTTGTTAGAATTAGGCTTTGCTGAGAATTTTTAAAGAACATGCCAGTAAAATAAAGCTTGATATCTTCTTTTTGGCAGTATGAGTGGAATAAATAAAGGGTAATGCATATAACTGGCTAGTGTAAGACTTGGAAAATATGTGAGGTATGTGCTTGAGCTTATTTATCTTGAGTGAAGACTATTCTCAGTATCTCAAAAAATCTGTTATGTATCTTACCACACTATTTTAGGTTACTTGTATGGTATATTTCTGATTATATTGCAGAATATTTTGAATTTTGCAGAATCTTTAGAATGTAATTGTAAAACGCAATGGAGAGTGGTGACTGAGAGAAAAGGGAGGAAGCCAGAACAGTTATGCAAAGAATAGTGACTTAGAAAATGTTCTGAAAAAGTTCTTCACAAAGCGCACAGTCAACCTGTGGAACTCCTTGCCTGGGGAAGTTGTGAAGGCTAGGACTATAAAAGGGTTTAAAAGAGAACTAGATAAATTCATGGAGATTAAGTCCATTGATGGCTATGAGCCAGGATGGGTAAGGAATGGTGTCCCTAGTCTCTGTTTGTCAGAGGATGGAGATGGATGGCAGGAGAGAGATCACTTGATCATTACCTGTTAGGTTCACTCCCTCTGGGGTACCTGACATTGGCCACTGTCGGCAGAGAGGATACTGGGCTGGATGGACCTTTGGTCTGACCCAGTATGGCCATTCTTATGTTCTTATGACTCTTTAGCCAGTTCAATGCTCACAACTCAGCAAGAAATCAAGCCTGTCAGAATCATATATGGCTGGGGCCAGGCATTCTCCACAGTACAATGGGATCCCAGTCCATGGTGCACACCCTTAAATTCCATGGCAAAAATCACTACATTCAGTGGCAAGAATACCTGTATTCCATGGCAGTGGTAATTTATTCTATTCTATTAAATACTCTTCATTCCCATCCAAGCCCATCCCTGAACAAACACAACTATGGCTCATAGCTAGAATCCTCATTACTGTAATCAGTGGATATTTTCAACCATGATTATTTTCAAGGATGGTTTTATTCACTATACATTACATGCACCTTGGCTCCACTCCCTAACCCTAACAACAGCAGCCTCAGTCCTGGCAGTCCAGATTATAATCTCTTTCCGCCTTTTGTGCCATGGGTGGGAGGAGTTTGTACCTAGCTTCAGTGTCTCATCTGTCCTGTTTCCAGGGCCTTAGCTATTGCACTGTTCTCAGGGCAGCCCGGTTCACCAGCCTTCTTTTCTACCTGCAAATTGGTCTCCGGCATCCCAGCCTGGCCAGCCCTGTAGAAGAGTGGTGGGAATATGCGGTGTAATGTAACTTCCCCATGTGGATACAGCTGGAGAGCAAGGGCAACTGCAGATCAATCCCAGCAGTGCAGGGAGAGAGGAAACACAGGGTACGTCTATACTTACCTCCGGGTTCGGCAGTAAGCAATCGATCTTCTGGGATCGATTTATCGCGTCTTGTCTAGACGCGATAAATCGATCCCAGAAGTGCTCGCCGTCGACACCGGTACTCCTGCTCCGTGAGAGGAGTACGCGGAGTCGACGGGGGAGCCTTCCTGCCGCATGTGGACCCATGGTAAGTACCTTGTAGTTCGAACTAAGATACTTCGACTTCAGCTCTGTTATTCACGTAGCTGAAGTTGCGTATCTTAGTTCGAACTGGGGGGTTAGTGTGGACCAGCCCAAAGTATCAAACTGTTGGCTGCAGCATATGGTGGAATTCTGGTGAGTCACAGGGCTGTTTATATCTCCCAGAGCTATAATTTCAGGCTCTCTGCAGACTCATTCCACCAGTTAATGTGGAAAACGTGAACCCAGTGTCATTTTTACAACTATAATGGCTAGAAACATCATTTATTTTAAAATGAAAATTGAGATTCTGGAGCATAATTCTGCATAAAGGGGTAAATTCCCTGGCAGTAGACTCAGAGAAAACACACAGTCCATATTGCTTCCAGAGCCACCTATGCACAACCCAGGAATGGAGTGTGTAGCTCTGCCTCCCACAAACACTGATGGGTAATAGGGGATATTTTCTCAGCTAATGCATAGCCAGGCATATTAAATGGACTGCATTGGTCCACGGCAGGAACTTGCATCTGTTGGCTTTAAAATGGAGCAAAGAACTCCCACCCTAGTTGTGATCATTGGGGATAGCTGATTTCTTCTCGGCTGATGGATAGCCCAGGGTATTGAATGGCTCAGGTGGCCAATCCAAATTCGAGCAAAAACCTCCCCATTCTAGACAAGAAGCAGAGAAAATGAATTGTTTTGACCAGGGCCGGCTCCAGGGTTTTGGCTGCCCCAAGCAGCCAAAACCAAAAAAAAAAAAGAAAAAGCCGCAATCACGATCTGCGGCGGCAATTCGGCGGGAGGTCCTTCGCTCCCAGGTGGAGTGAGGGACCATCCGCCGAATTGCCGCCGAATACCTGGACCTGCCGCCCCTCTCCGGAGCGGCCGCCTCAAGCACCTGCTTGAGAAGCTGGTGCCTGGAGCCGGCCCTGGTTTTGACTCCGATTCAACTTCCAAAACAGGTGCTTTTGGAAGTGGTCCTCCCCTCCCCAGATACTGCCCTAAATTACAAACAGACTGAGAAATGGATGTGGTGAGGTGTGTTCCCCCATTTTGGCTTTGAATCAAGGTGCTGACCAAAAGTAAGAGCATTCACATATGACGGAGAAGTACAGAAAAATGATTCTTTGTGCAGTCATATGAACATTTGCCAAACATAGTACTTCATGAAAGAGAATAATGTTACCAGTGAAATCTGAGGCCTAGTAGAAGGCACATGAACTAACAGAACATTGCAAGTCTGTAGTCAACAAAAATTATCAGAGCAGCAAGAGACTTGTTAGAGGCATTTCTGATGAAAGATTTGTGAAGTCAAAAGTAATTAATTATGGAACTTTAATTATGGAATTGGTCTGAACCAGCCTCATTTTTCCAGCACTTGTCATAACTGTAGCAGAATACATTTAACATCAGTGACTGTATTGTCACCTTCAAAACCTGATGCTGGAGTAGACTCAACCATCATATTTTGGGACTCCAGTTGTTTAAATGTGAAGAGTCATTCTTTGTTGTGAAATTCAAACTTCATTTTAAGTAACCTGTGATGGAAGCTCCTTTGAATGGGGCAATTCATAAAGGAAATATACAAGTACATAATATCTTTGTGTAACATGATGATTTCAGAGTTGCAGCCAGAAAGCTAGAGTGTTTCCATTATCTTTCAAGTGGATTCCGTCTGAGAGAGACCACCAACTAGGGACTAGAAAAGAGAGATTATTTACATTTGATTAGAATAATCTGTTTCTGATGTCTTGTTTTGAATGGAAATGGGCAAATTGTGATCAGACAAAAATGTGCAAGAAAACACCTGATCCTAGAACACAATGCTAATGCTTCCTTTTATTTTTCTACTTTCAGAGGCTGGCAACAAGAAGCTAAAAAGCACGATACAGAGAAGCACAGAAACAGGGATGGCAGCAGAAATGAGGAATCGTATGGTTCGGCAGCCAAGTCGGGAGTCCACTGACGGCAGCATAAACAGTTACAGCTCTGAAGGGAAGTAAGTGAAATTACAGATATGTAGCAGTGCAGAAATACATAGGATTTTCTTATCCTTACAAGAAAGCTGGTTGAATACTAGTAAAAAACAAACCACCTGATATTAAAGGTTCCAGATTTGGTTCCCTATGGAATTGCTATTTGTACAAAATCTTGCACTTGTGTAATTCTTCGCAAATCCCAAAACTTTCAGGCATTTATGTTAGAAAAGCGCTTTCTCTAGACTATTCTTCTGTTTAAAGTTTTTCCAGTCATCCAATCAGGCAGCAAAAATGATAACGTGTCCCTTAGGTGACCAATCACACAACACAAATAACAATGTGAATAATCGAAGGGAACAGTTTGAGAAAAACCCCGAGTCTGAAAATTCTGTGATTCAGATTATTCAGTAAATATTTATAAATAACAAAAGATGATTACAGAAATCAGGATCGCTTTACTAATCAAAAACGAAGCTAAATTCATAACAAATATTATTTGAAACAAGACATTTGGCCACCTTTACTTTGCACTGGCGGTGGGCCTCTGCTTGGATCAATCCTGAATTAAACTTCAGATGTTTTATGTTAAACTCCCTGTTATATGAAACTGTGTTCAGTAACTGTGTATATAAAGAAAGCTTAGTTTGGAGGTGATCCAAGTACTGTTCTTATTGAAAACTATAAAGTCTTACTGCACATCAGCTAAAATCAAACATAGAAGCCTGAGTACTCAGACAGTTCTCCTCTTTCCCCGTTGTCATTGCTAATGACTGCACCACAACTAAAGGTGGGGCAGAATTTGTGTGGGCTTACCCAAAGAAGGACAGCTCTGCTTTGTGGTTGGGGGGGTGGGAGAGAGAGAAAGAAGGTCAGAAACCGCTGCAAAAGGTGCTCGGTGGTCAACTTTGCAGCAATGACTCCCCCCTCTCCCTCCCCCAGGAATGTGCATAAAGGTACGAAACCTGGGTGGGGCAAGTCTCTATGTGAAAGCAGGGAGGAAGCCAACAGAACAGGAACGAGCTAGGGCTCTAAGGTTTGCTGCAGGACCACGTGGAAGCAGCATGGCCCCAAGAAAGCATGGCTCCAGAAAAGCAGCAAACAGCATTGGAAACAGCATGGCTCCAGGGGCACGGAGAAGGGTGAGCTCAGGAAAACAGGGGGGCTATTACCCCCCTCCCCCAGCCCCAGAGACAGGGAAGGGCAGGCACAGGCAAATTACAAAGAAAGGGGACAGTGCAAAGAAGGGGAACTAGCATCCCCTGCCCCAGGTACTCCATAGGGAGGGCAGCCAGTGACCAGATAAATGGCCTGGTAAAGAACTTATCAGAAGGTACTGGATAAAGAAACAGAATGGGGGAGGGGGTTCAGGGGCTCCCATGACTGGTACGGCAGGGAGCCAAACCCCCTCCCCCTTCTCATAGCCCTCTTTATGCCTCTTGCGAGGCTGGTGGATGGTAAGGTCCAAGCCGTGGGTCAGCTGGGGGACCTGGATGGAAACAAAGGGCGTCTGGTGGAAGCCCTGAAGAATTGATTTGAATAAGCATGGATTTGCCTGCACTGTACACTTTATCTGCCAGGTAGTCCCAGACATCTATATAATAAAGTTGTGGCCTGATTAAAACCCATAACAAGTCTCCTGTCCTTCTTGCGGTGTACCCAGACAATAAGTATGTAGGAAGAGAGAACAGAGGCAGACCCAGCACAGAGCATACATTCATATGCCAGCCTCCTCAGAGGTCTTAGTGGGACTACTTTTATTGTTAACTGCTGAAACAGCACTGTCTTGGAGACAACCCGATCCTCCGACAATGAGGTCTAGTACTGAGAAGTGAGCAGAGATAGACCCAGCATAGCATACTTTCAGACTGCATACAAAAAAAGCTACATTAAAAGCATATGAAGTTTGCAAAATCAAGCACTCAACAGTTAGAAAATGCCCAAATTAAGGCTGCCCATGCAACTTTAATTTGGACCCCGGTGCAAATGCATTATGATAGTCTTTAATTACAATGACACTTATTTTCTGCACAGGACCCCTGCTTCATTCAGTACTTCATAAGTACCTATGGGGCCAAACTGACAAATAGTGGTACTCTTCCCAGCTCTGCCCATTCGCGACACTAGAGTGAGATGCCACTCTCAGGAAATTTCACAGATGTTCAAAATATGATCTTGCCTACTTGTGGACTTTGCTGGGCTCCTAAATGGAATTTCAACCCACTGCTGAGTTATCCAGGCTTATCATCCCCTCGGTCAGGCTCAGATGCCCAGTTGTGTTCCTTCTTGATGGGAGGAGAAATGTAAGTGTGGTACTATCATTCAGAGCAGGCTAGCCATTTTAGAGTTCATCAAAGCAGGGAAGAAAGTAGAGGAAGAATCGTATGATGAAAACCTACAAAATGCTGACATTTAAAATATTATTAGCATTTGAATTCACACCTATTCTTCTTCAAGTTATGGTCCCTACCTGTATTCCACTTGAGGTGCATGTGCACTCCAGGAACCTGAGACTAGAAGATTTTTGCTAGCAATGTCTATTGGTCCATGCATACACCCCTCTCTTCCTTGTGCTCCGAACCATAAGGGGCAGCATGGACCGACCACCTCTACAGTTACTTTCTACTTCCTGTGGTCTGAGATGGAACCTCTTCAGTGTCTACAGCATGAGCCAGTGTTCTCCTTAAAAACTTTGTAATTAGTTGTAAATAGTTTTTAAACCTGTTTTTAGATATAATGTAGATTAGTAGGTTTGAGAACTTGGGATCCCCACCCCAACACCTCCTGGTACTATGCCCACGATCCCAGCATTAAATATTCTTGTGGCCTGTGCCTGGGCATTCCCTGTCCTCAATAATTGCGGCACATGCCTCTGTTGCTTCAGGGAAGCTTATATCCACTCTAAGGACCGCATCTGCCAGACCTTTCCTAGCCAAACCCATCAAGCCTATGAGCAATCAGTTCTCTTACAGGTTTAGAAGATTCTTGGTGGACTGTACTGTGAGGCTCAAGAAGACAAGGAGGGGAAGGGGAGATGAGGCGGGAAAGGTTATAGTCCAAAGTGAAGATGGGATGCTGATGCCAGGGCTAAAGGGGTGAGAGGCCCTGTGGGGATGTTCCTGGTGAACCATAGGGACCTGGAGCAATTGAAGAAGGGAAAGTGGGATTGGTGCAGCCAGGAGCTGGGGACATTTGGGCTGATCTGTATGGTAGATGGGCTGGAAAGTTGGGGCAGCCTGCAGGGAGTAAGGAATTGTGGAGAGCAGAGGGAGTTTGCAGGGAGGGATGTGGTTTGGAGAATTTTGGCAGGGTGATGTTTTTGTGGAGGTTAATTTGGGGGTTGTGATATGGGTGATTTTGTTTGGGGAGATGGGGGTTGGTGTGGTGGGGAGGAGGGATGAGTGGGGGCTGTGGCAGGAGGAAGTTTTGTGGGGTTTGTGGGCTGTGGGTTTATTGGGTGGGAGGGGTTTGGGGTGTTTATTTGGGGTTGTGATAGCAGGGGGCTGGATGGGTTTAAGCAGGGTGGGGGCTGGATGGAGAGTTATTTGGGGGTTGGGTGGGGGCTGTAGCGGGGGGCTGTAGGATGAGGGTTATTTGGGGTTCTATGGCAGAGGTTTGGGTGGAGATCTGTGGGATGAGGTTATTTGGGAGTCTGTGGCAGGGGGGTGGGTGGAGGGTTGTGGGGTAGGAGCTGGGAGCACAGGGAGCTGTGTGGCAGTGCCAGTGGCCGCAGCTGGCTGTAGTTGTATCTGGCTCCATTCTCCACAGCCCCTTCCTCTCTCCTCCCTCCCGCTCCATCCTCCCAGCACCAGGGAGGGATGGACTCGCTGCCACCACATCAAGGAAGGTCTCTGGGCACTGAAGGGATGGACTCTGCAAGAGCAAGCCTCGGGGTGGGGAGGAAAAAATTCCAAAGTGCTGGAGCATCGCTGTGTCCCGGACCACTCAGGAAGCACTATCCCCCCGAAATAGTGGATGTCTGTACTCAGTTAGTTTTAAGAGTTTTGCAGCATTTATAATAATTACTCATTACTTTAACAACCCTCAGCAAAACCCTGTCTTGTTCTTGATGATTCTACATATACCAAGAATAAAAGCTTTATGCACCATTTTTAATATATTTCCAGCACAAAGCATGCGGGAAGTAAAGACCCCCTTAACATAAGGCATAGCCTTTAATAATACATTAATTTTGACTAAATAGTTTTGGCTCACACACCTTTATGAGATATTACCCCCTGGTACAAGCTTCCACTGCAGACATCCTTTGGCAGAGCAGTCCTCTAAGTACCCCACTATTCCTTGCACCCTCCTGCTCCTCAATGAATACTGCTTGTGATTCACCTCAAGTGCAATATACATATGGACCATCACTTGAAAAAGAAAGAAAGGTTACTTACCTGTACAATAACTGAGATCTGTGGTCGCTACATGTACTCCATTACCCACCTTCCTTTCCCTCTGCTGTGGAGCCTTATCCTAGGACTATTTACAACAAAAAGGTAACTGGAGTGGCAGTCGGTCCTCTCCGCTCCTTATGCCCTCAGCTCAGAGCACAAGGAGGGGTGCAAACCAGTGGATAGTGCTAGCAAAAAAATCTTCCACTCTTAGGTGTACCCCAAGGGAATATAGGCAGGGTTCACATATTCGCAGAGCTCCTGTTACTGTATAGTTTAGTAACCTTACTTTAAGATGACGAGGGCTGTTCACTCCCCTCCCGACTATTGTTACAGGAAGTCTCCAAACTCAAGCTGACATTGCTGAATCAGTTAACCTTGGCAATGGGAACAGAATTTTGCTTCACAACCATAACAGCTAGAGAGGCCTTTTTTTTTTTTTTAATGAAAGTTGAGATCCTGAAGAATAAGAAGATAGCTTTTAAAAGATGCCACTCTGCTGGATACCAGCCCAGTTCGTGTCCTGAATACTTAGATTGACAGCTGATTTAGATCATATGAACATAAGAACAGCCATATTGGTTCAGACCAACAGTCCATCTAGCCCACTATCCTGCCTTCTTACAGTGGCCAATGCCAGATGCTTTAGAGAGAATGAACAGAACAGGGCAATTTATCGAGGGATCCATCCCCTGTTGTCCTGTCCCAGCTTCTGTCAGTTAGAGGTTTTTTTAAGTTATGGTAGTGGAAAGTAGTGTCACAGGAATGTACCCAAAGACAGGTCATTCAGTGCAATAGCAGGTTTTGGTTTATTTGCTACACTTTATATTATCATTATATGTGGGGTTCGGCACTGGATCAGATCAGGATCTGGTCAGAATAACAAGAATCTGGCCAACCAGTGGCATTAGGATTAAAACTAGCTCTCAACAGCACTATGATTATGGGCCAGTTTGCTAGTGTGGTAAGCAACTGCAACATATATAGTTGCTTTCCGTATATAGTCTAACTGTTTTGAAGGTGATTGGATATAGACATAGATCAGCGTGAGGCAGATGCCTGGCATGGAAAATTTCAGCCCAAACAGTTGAAGTTCCGCAAAGTTATAAGCAGGGCTACAATTTTACCACACCAATTTGTAATAAATTTTATGGCAGAGGTACAGGAAAAGAACTATATGTCACAAAAGGGGGGGCAAGGAGTTGGTAGGGAGAGAGTTTTGGAGACTGAGCACACCCCGCATTCACCCTGCATCAGCAACTCCTGTCCCACAGGCCTGGGCTCCAGGTGTTGTGAGCTCGCTCATGCGGTTGCAATGCCAATCAGAGGATAGAGACAGAGGGGGGCAGAGGGCCAAATTTGGTTGTCATTGAAACCTAGTGCACAAGGTCACAATGCCACACAAGTTTGCTGCATCCACTCCTTTGTCTCCATCTATGTAGGTGCGGATATACTAAACATGAGTGGTGTTGCGATCCTGAGGGCTAAGTCACAATGCTACTTGGTTTGGGTGCATTTCACAGACTTTATTCAGATTCATTGTTTCCGTGATCACCATGATGTCAAGCACAAAATTGTAGCCTCAGTTACAAGAAACTGAAAACAGGGTCTTATAATTAGACATGTTGGGCAACCATAATTTCCAGCCAGGGCCTAGCCTCACAGATAGTGATAATATAAAGTCTAGCAAATAAAACCAAAAACTGTGATTATGTTAAATGACCTAGCTTTGGCACTTTTCTGTGGCACTACTTCCCACAAACGTAACTTAAAAAGAAACTTCCCAAAATATTTGTAGATCAGACAGGCAGGTGCAAGACAAATTGACTGCAAGTAACAAAGATTAGCAATTCCAGACCATGGTTGGAAACATACTTCCTTAGGAATTATTTGTGATTTTTCATTCAAACTGATGCAGTATGATAAAACTAATTAAATTTTTTAATGACTGGAATTTAAAATTAATCATAGCGGGATAGGATTAGCCTCTAGATTTTTTTTTAATCACAATAGCTTGTCTCAGGAAACTCTTCTACTGTCACGTGGCATTGGTAATGGACTAATACATATTTATTTTTATTAGCTGTCTACTTCCTTGAATTTCTCTTTGGCGTAAAGATGTCATGATGCTTCCCAGGGGTACCCTGCGTTGTGAGGCACCTCATTACCACCTGCCCTTAGTGTGAGGAAGTCTTGTGTGTGCCTGCTGGGGGTCAGCTCCCCAACTCCACCAGCCACATGCAACACAACCATTCCCCTCTAGGCCTAGATAGGCCCCCCTGTTTTGCTATAGGTTAGCGATAGGCACACTCCAAGCCTCGAGACCTCCAGGCATCTCCCTGGAGAGTCCAGCTCCTGTCCCTCTGGAGACTTACAGTATTCACGGATTCTCTGCTTCCAAAGAAACAATTCACCCCAATTTACCAGGACTGGCTCCGCCTAGCACTTAGATATGTTTATAGTGAAATCAAGTATAAGTTTATTTAATAAAGCATAGAGAGTCAAGTAACAGTAAGTATTGGGGGGATGGAGGAAATGGTTACATATAAAACAAAATCATGACATGCATCCTAGAGCCTAACCCTAGAAAAGTCTAGCATTTGGCTCACCCAAAATCATTGAAATGAGTTTCATCTAGATGTGGCTGTGACCCTCCCTTCATGAGACAAGTACACTGACAGCTTGACTCCCTCGTGAAGAATTCATTGTGTTCCTTTGCCCCCAAGATATATAAGTCCTATCCTTTGTCTTCATTCACAGACAGGACATCCCTGCTGTTTTGTTTCTTCCTGTACATTTTCTTTCTTGTAGATTTCACAATCTCTCACTGATACCTGGCTCATTATGCAAATAGGCCTCAATTGTGAGGCAGACAATACACACATGATCAGACAAAGAGATAAGCATCTGTATACCTCCTGCTTGAAAAGAATCAATCTGAGGCATGTGACCTCCTGGTGACCTGAATTAACTCCAGGACCTTAAAAACATTATTATCAGTATATAAATACATAACTCCTTAAATATTATCCACACATGCATTTTGCAATGATTATGATGACCAGTGGACTACTGGCTCTCGGTAGACTAGGTCAGTAGAGACCTTACATGCCACCTATTGGTGAACTATTATGCATATTTCAGATCCAGGTGATCCCTGTAAGCCATATGCACCCCCTGTGTCCTCTGCCAGTTGTCACCAAGAGGTCCCTGCATTACAAATGTGTATTTTAAAAGTCTCTTTTTAAAGAATGATTATTGAGCAAATAGCTGGCTTAGAGCAATGGAAAGAACCACAGAAACTTTCACCCCTGAGGCTTTTGCTAGGCAAACTTGAGAGTCGCAAGCAGAGGCAGCTAGCAGGAGAGTTTTGGAGGGCGTAGCTAGAGACTTTGCGGTAACAGGACTTGGTGAGTGCTGCATTTGGTTCATCTGTATACTGTTTGTGTGACTATTCATTTGTTCTGTGTATGGGCTGTGTAGATGGGCGTTTGACCCCTGATAAGCAGCTAAGACAGATCTGTTTGTTGGTACCTTGGTAAGGACCAGGTGGGTCTGATCTTTGGAGCTTTGATCAGACCCACTCTTTGAAGCCTTTAGGTGGTTAATCACTCACTTGTGGAGCTGAACTGAGCTAAGCTAAGCAGGGGGAAATGATGTAAAAGTCATTTGCTAGGCAAACTCGAGAGCTGAGAACCAAGGAAGCTAACAGGAGAGTTTCTGAAGATATTTGGAAAGGGAGTGTAAGAGGCTTGCAGGTTCAGCTCTATGTGTGATTCCATGATGGCCAGTGATGGAACAGTGGAGGTGACCTGCAACAGCTGTGCCATGTTTTCTTTCCTGCCTGAGCCAAAAGTGCAAGTTGGGGGCTGTACTGGAGGAAAAGATTCTTGGATTGGAAAGGCAAGTAGAAACATTACAGCGAATCAGAGAAGCTGTACAGCCAGGTTCAGGAAATGTCAGTACCCCAGGTTCAAGGAAGAATGGAGCTGGAGAGAGAGAGGACATCAGAGAAGAGGCCTGGCAGTTCAGAATCACCGTAGGCAAGAGGTCTTGGCAACATTCTACGTGGCTGGAGACAGACAAGGATGGGCATGCTGTGGCCACCAGAGAGAAGAGGACCAGGAGGATTGCAGCTTGGTCCCAACTGAAAGAAAACCAAGTTTGCCCACAAAGAGATCAGAAAAATTCTGAATTTCTTGGCTCAGCCCAATTCTGTAAGATGAATCTGAACTAGAACAAATCCTCTCAAAATACAGGAAGATTCTGATCTGGACCCAATTTTTTCAAATCTGGCCCATCTCTAATCTCTGTAGAGGAAAAATAGTAAATTAAAAATATTACTGGAAAATTAAGTATCAAATGATCACATGTAAATATAAAGAGTATATTACACTTTTCAGTGCAGTATTTGTTTCAGAGCATACGATAATGAAGATCAATAGATTCATAGATTCTAGGACTGGAAGGGACCTCGAGAGGTCACCGAGTCCAGTCCCCTGCCCGCATGGCAGGACCAAATACTGTCTAGACCATCCCTGATAGACATTTATCTAACCTACTCTTAAATATCTGCAGAGATAGAGATTCCACAACCTCCCTAGGCAATTTATTCCAGTGTTTAACCACCCTGACAGTTAGGAACTTTTTCCTAATGTCCAACCTAGACCTCCCTTGATGCAGTTTAAACCCATTGCTTCTTGTTCTATCCTTAGAGGCTAAGGTGAACAAGTTTTCTCCCTCCTCCTTATGACACCTTTTAAAATACCTGAAAACTACTATCATGTCCTCTCTCAGTCTTCTCTTTTCCAAACTAAACAAACCCAATTCTTTCAGCCTTCCTTCACAGGTCATGTTCTCAAGACCTTTAATCATTCTTGTTGCTCTTCTCTGGACCCTTTCCAATTTCTCCACATCTTTTTTAAAATGCGGTGCCCAGAACTGGACACAATACTCCAGCTGAGGCCTAACCAGAGCAGAGTAGAGCGGAAGAATGACTTCTCGTGTCTTGCTCACAACACACCTGTTAATACATCCCAGAATCATGTTTGCTTTTTTTGCAACAGCATCACACTGTTGACTCATATTTAGCTTGTGGTCCACTATAACCCCTAGCTCCCTTTCTGCCGTACTCCTTCCTAGACAGTCTCTTCCCATTCTGTATGTGTGAAACTGATTTTTTCTTCCTAAGTGGAGCACTTTGCATTTGTCTTTGTTAAACTTCATCCTGTTTAACTCAGACCATTTCTCCAATTTGTCCAGATCATTTTGAATTATCACCCTGTCCTCCAAAGCAGTTGCAATCCCTCCCAGTTTGGTATCATCCGCAAACTTAATAAGCATACTTTCTATGCCAATATCTAAGTCGTTGATGAAGATATTGAACAGAGCCGGTCCCAAAACAGACCCCTGCGGTACCCCACTCGTTATGCCTTTCCAGCAGGATTGGGAACCATTAATAACATCTCTCTAAGTACGGTTATCCAGCCAGTTATGCACCCACCTTATAGTAGCCCCATCTAAATTGTATTTGCCTAGTTTATCGATAAGAATATCATGCGAGACCGTATCAAATGCTTTTCTAAAGTCTAGGTATACCACATCCACAGCTTCACCCTTATCCACAAGGCTCATTATCCTATCAAAGAAAGCTATCAGATTGGTCTGACATGATTTGTTCTTCACAAATCCATGCTGGCTGTTCCCTATCACCTTACCACCTTCCAAGTGTTTGCAGATGATTTCCTTAATTACTTGCTCCATTATCTTCCCTGGCACAGAAGTTAAACTAACTGGTCTGTAGTTTCCTGGGTTGTTTTTATTTCCCTTTTTATAGATGGGCACTATATTTGCCCTTTTCCAGTCTTCTGGAATCTCTCCTGTCTCCCATGATTTTCCAAAGATAATAGCTAGAGGCTCAGATACCTCCTCTATTAGCTCCTTGAGTATTCTAGGATGCATTTCATCAGGCCCTGGTGACTTGCAGGCATCTAACTTTTCTAAGTGATTTTTAACTTGTTCTTTTTTTATTTTATCTGCTAAACCTATCCCCTTCCCATTAGCATTCACTCTGTTAGGCATTCCTTCAGACTTCTCCGTGAAGACCGAAACAAAGAAGTCATTAAGCATCTCTGCCATTTCCAAGTTTCTTGTTACTGTTTCTCCCTCTTCACTAAGCAGTGGGCCTACCCTGTCTTTGGTCTTCCTCTTGCTTCTAATGTATTGATAAAAAGTCTTCTTGTTTCCCTTTATTCCCGTAGCTAGTTTGAGCTCATTTTGTGCCTTTGCCTTTCTAATCTTGCCCCTGCATTCCTGTGTTGTTTGCCTATATTCATCCTTTGTAATCTGTCCTAGTTTCCATTTTTTATATGACTCCTTTTTATTTTTTAGATCATGCAAGATCTCGTGGTTAAGCCAAGGTGGTCTTTTGCCACATTTTCTATCTTTCCTAACCAGCGGAATAGCTTGCTTTTGTGCCCTTAATAGTGTCTCTTTGAAAAACTGCCAACTCTCCTCAGTTGTTTTTCCCCTCAGTCTTGATTCCCATGGGACCTTACCTATCAGCTCTCTGAGCTTCCCAAAATCTGCCTTCCTGAAATCCATTGTCTCTATTTTGCTGTTCTCCCTTCTACCCTTCCTTAGAATTGCAAACTCTATGATTTCATGATCACTTTCATCCAGGCTGCCTTCTACTTTCAAATTCTCGAGTTCCTCCCTATTTGTTAAAATCAAGTCTAGAACAGCTTCCCCCCTAGTAGCTTTTTCAACCTTCTGAAATAAAAAGTTGTCTCCAATGCAGTCCAAGAATTTGTTGGATAGTCTGTGCCCCGCTGTGTTATTTTCCCAACATATATCCGGATAGTTGAAGTCCCCCATCACCACCAAATCTTGGGCTTTGGATGATTTTGTTACTTGCTTAAAAAAAGCCTCATCCACCTCTTCCACCTAGTTAGGTGGCCTGTAGTAGACTCCTAGCATGACATCTCCCTTGTTTTAGCCTAACCCAGAGACTCTCAACACTTCCGTCTCCTATGTCCATCTCTACCTCAGTCCAAGTGTGTACATTTTTAATATATAATGCAACACCTTCTCCCTTTTCCCCCTGTCTATCCTTCCTGAGCAAGCTGTACCCATCCACACCAACATTCCAATCATGTGTATTATCCCACCAAGTTTCAGTGATGCCAACAATGTCATAGTTGTATTTATTTATTAGCACTTCCAGTTCTTCCTGCTTATTCCCCATACTTCTCGCATTTGTATATAGGCATCTAAGATACTGGTTTGATCTTTCCTCCCAGTTTTGTCCTGACCCTCCTTTCTCTCTGCCAATATAGCCCACACTCCCTCTCGTTTCCGACCCATCTCCCAGGTCTCCATGTTCCCCACTTACCTGTGGGCTTTGCTCACCTGTCCCCGTCGAACCTAGTTTAAAGCCCTCCTCACTAGGTTAGCCAGTCTGTGTCCAAATAGGGTCTTTCCCCTCCTCGAAAGGTGAACGCCATCTCTGCCTAGCAGTCCTTCCTCGAATAGCATTCCATGGTCTAGGAAGGACTGCTAGGCAGAGATGGCGTTCACCTTTCGAGGAGGGGAAAGACCCTATTTGGACACAGACTGGCTAACCTAGTGAATAGAAGACCTTACATAGTGGGTACAGTGAGAGGGGAATGCTGGGATTGTGGGCATCATAGGCATTTTCTCTTTGCCTTTGGGATTTGAGAAGAGCACCATTCTCCCCAGTCTGAGCCTGACCTTAATGGAATATGGAGGGGGGAAAGTCCAGCATCTTTCACAAGTACTACAGTCATTTAAAACAAAACTAAAAACCACAACATACCACAATGACAAAGATTGCTGTTTTCTCATTAATAGGTCAGCTATCAGAATGTCAGCTATCAGCTATCTCTCACATCCTGCATGGCCCAGAGGAGTTGGGTGATGTGGGCTCATTCAAATTCTATGTCCCAGATTTGGGCCCTAATCTCTTATTAGATCTCAGTGTCTGTTTTCTCTATTTGAAAACTTTCAGAGAAGGTACTAGTGGACTTAGTACTCTGTGGACTTGGAAGGTACTCTGAACTATGGTACTAGTGGCTTAAAGCAGGAGTGATACAAGAGATGCCGCAAAGGATGGGAAAATTATATCTGGGAATTTTAGTTACAAGAAAGTTATTACAAACCTTAACATTCTTTAGTTTGCTTTCTTTGTTTGTTAATTGTAATACTTTAATTTTAAATAAATGGAATCAGGTAGAAAATTGTTAACATCAACAGGTGACAGGATATTAGATGCAGAACATTTCATGACCATTTGAAGCTTCATTCCATTTTAAAATGTCTCCATTGAACTAATCCCCTTCAAATGCAGCACTTAACACATACGTGAACTACAACGGGGTGAAATTTTTCATCCAAAACTTCTTTCAGCAGAAATGCCGATTCCACAACACTGAAACCTTTTACAAATTCATGTTGATTTTGCTGAATTGTTTGTTTAAAAAAATCCAAAAAATTGAAACATTTAGTTTGATCATTTTCTAAACAAAATGTTTCAATTTCAGTTTGAAACAACTTTTCATTTAAAAGTTTCCTTTTCATTTTAATTTTAATAGTTTCAAAAAAATCAAAATCTAAACAAAGCATCTTAATTTTATCAAAATGAAACATTTGTTTGACCTGAAATGAACATTTTTTTAAACTTTTTAATTCACTAAAATTTTTCATTTTGGGCTGACCTGAAACAATTTTTTTACTTTTTGAAATTGCCAACAAATCAAAAATCCATTATTCACCCAATTCAAATGTGAACCACATTCAGTGCCCTGGGGATTATGACCTTCACCACACTTCAGTTCTAGTTGAGTAGGGGAGGAGTAGAGAAATAGCCACTTTTCCATGGAAGTGAGGTAAAAAGGCTATTGGTCTTGCCACAGCTACATCCCAGTGAAGAGATGGTGTTGCTACAACTATTCCCCACTGTACATGGCCTTCCAGAAGTCCACAAACATTGCTGCCTATAACCCTTTTAACTGTACCAGGTGGAGCGAGGTCCTGCTGTCACAGTCAGGGTCAGCTGGAATGGTTTGTCAGACTCTTTAGTGCTATAGCAAAACTCAAAGATGGCAAGTTGTTTGGGTGAACAAAACTACTTCCCAGTGAGATGGTTTCAGTATACCTATTTTGGGGTTCTGGTTTTGCAGTATAGTTTGCAGTTACATTCTCTGAGGCTGTGTATTGTGTCTGAGAAGCACTTCCATGTTAATTATTGTGGGCCACTATGAATTAATGTTGTATTTACATGTACTCATGTTTTATATTTCTGTAGCCTAATATTCCCTGGAGTGCGGCTGGGTGCTGACAGTCAATTTAGTGATTTCCTTGATGGCCTTGGACCTGCACAGTTAGTAGGTCGACAGACACTAGCAACCCCTGCTATGGGTAAGAATAATTTATTCTCATGTATAAGACAAATGCTATCCCATTGACCAAAGTGAAGTTAAGGTGGCCAGAATGCAGCTCCTGGGCTACAGTCAGCCAAAGAGTTCTACCAAATGGCCTCCCCCATCTTTAACACAAAGGTGCTGTTTCAGAGGCAGTGCTAGCCCATTGGTGGGCCCAAACAGAAATATTTTGGAGGCCCTCCCCAGACCCACTGATGGAGTGAGGGGGGGGCAAAGGGAACCACAGACCCTTTTACATCGCCCAGTGTGTCGCAGGGCTCCTAGGCGTGTGTGGGGTGGTACTGGCAGCAGCAAAGGCAGCCAGGTGGGCATGTGGAAGTCCTGGCTGTGCCAGGAAAGCATGCACAGCAGTGCAGCCAGCAGCAGCTCACTGGGCAACAGCCAGTGCAGGCGTAGCACCACCCAAATCTTAGGTGGACCTTTCTAGGGGACCCACTGACCGTTCTGACCTGGCCAGAGTCATCCCTAGGGCATGGTGAATCGGGGTGACTGCTCCGGGCCCCGCGCTTTGGGGGGGGTCCTGCAGACCGGCATGATTGGCCAGAGCAGTCGGTCCTGGAAGTGACGGATTAGTCACTTCTGTCCCAGGCCCCGCAGACCCCAAGGGATGGCCCTGGCTCTGAGGCCTGGAATTGCTGTCAGCAGGCCTAGCCCTCCCGCACAACACATAATAAACAGCAAATAGGTGCCCCCTTGAGCTTCTTGGGGGCCTAAGCAATTGTTTAGTTCGCTTATGCCTAGCACTGGCTCTGCTGTCCATAAACAGAACTGATGCTCTGTTTCTTCCAAAAATCAAATGAAAATAGAGCATTTCATCCTGGGACCTGTGATGTCCACAGAGCTCACTTCTGTATCAAAGACGGTGGCCTCAATCTGTTCCTTTCTATGCAGAATAATTATGGTCCTTGGCTCCCGGCAAATTGCTAGTTCTCAGCTAGTTAGCGTTTGTACATGGTTGCCACTGATTATGTGGCCAATAACGGAATCTGACCCAGATTTAGCTGATTGAAAGATAATCCAAAAATCGGAAACTCTACTCCATATTTGCAACAAGTCTGACAACCAATTTATAAATGATGCCATTAGATTGTTGCTGTTGGAACAGATTAAAATTTAAAGTCTAATTTCCAGCAGCCTCTCAAGAGCCACCTATGGTTTGCTCTGTAATCCGAAACATCTGAGAATCCCCTGGAGTACCAAGCGCTACAGGTTCGCCCCTGACACACCCACTTAGGGTGACCAGATAGCAAATGTGAAAAATCGGGACAGGGGGTGGGGAGTAATAGGCACCTATATAAGAAAAAGTCTTGAATATCAGGACTGTCCCTATAAAATCGAGACATCTGGTCCCCCAATACCCATTCCACACTCCCTGCATGGACACTTACGGAGAGCCTGCGTAGGGCTGTTTATGACGGCTTTATGCTCTGCCTGCAGTGGAGAAATTCTTCCCCGGTCCCTTGCAGGCTGTTTACAGTACATGTGAACCACCACAGCAGTGTGTAAGGGCAGGAGCAGGGGCAAAATCCCTTTAGTCTGCATTTGAGCGATTTGGTGACATATTTTGTGGCTGTGCATTGAGGATGAAAAATAAATAACCCTTGACATCTCCACTAGCCTAATCACGCTATGCAAGTTAAAAATCACATATAGCAAGTGCTTTGGCTGAGGAGTCTTAAGCCCTCCATGGGAGGGAGAGGATAGCTCAGTGGTTTGAGCATTGGCCTGCTAAACCCAAGGTTATGAGTTCAATCCAGGGGTCATTTAGGGAACTGGGGTAAAAATCTGTCAGGGGGTTGGACTAGATGTTCTCCTGAGGTCCTGTCCAACCCTGATATTCTAAATGTGTTTTTTTCTAAGGAACTCAGATTCAGGAGGCTACTCAGCTACTACTGAGGAGAAGTAGGGAACCAGGAGGAAAAATGGGAGAGGGTGCTCTCTTCTTTGCAGCTTATGAGCTCTACAAAAGAAGAAGTCTTGAGCTGCTGTATAAATCCAAACTTAATTATATTTTGTAATAGAAGTTATTGGGCTATAAGCTTATTGAGCATGCAGCCTGTACAATGTTATAACCCCTCTTAAAATATATCAGATTTCCTTCTTACAGGAAACAAGAAATGTCTGGGTTCTTCTGTTGTCCATTTTAAAATCAGGGTGATTCCAGTAGTGAATCCAGGTGCTAGCTTACATTCACCTCACTTTTTGCTTAAAAGTTGTTTTCCTCCCTAAACCTCTTCCAGCAGGGCTCCTGAGTGCTAACAGTTTATTTCCATCTATTGGAGCCTTTATGTCTACAGGCTCAGAGAAGATTTTGGGCTACAAAATTCACTCAATCGTTCTACCTAACACTTTCTTTTCAAGGGCTTATACCTAGTAGATAGTCGTCTCTGCTGGTTTGAAAATGTCTGTGTTTTGGCACCCCCTGCTGACTGCCAGTAGCATAGACTGGATTTGAATATACAGGCTTACAGCATTAAAAGGTAGCCCAAGAGCACAGTTTATGGAATTTTCCTCTAAACTATTTTTAGCTCAGTACAGAGCTGTGTTTGTTGAAGCAAAGTTTTGATAGATAACAAACCAGCCCTGCTTGGCTTGTCATATCTTGAATACTAGAGTAGTCCAGGGCACTGTGCTATAATATTCTGTTAGTGGAACAAGTGGGCTAAGGTCTCCTTTTCGGTTACATTTGAACAATAATACTTTTATCATTATGAATACAGCAAATTCTGTAGCTCAGGTTTATTCACTATTCTTTGCTTAGAAACATGGACCTACATGTCAGACATCAGAAGGTCAGGGTCCTGCACAGGTGGGAATTCCATTTGCTTGCACAGTTACCACAATTGCACATGTCCAATGAGGTATTTGAGTGCCCAGATAGCCAGTTACGTGACTATCTACCCATTTGCATGATCAGTCTTGGTGACTTTTTTTATGCAGCCCTGAACTTCTCATGGTTTGAAAATCAGACCCATAATTACTAAGGCCCAAATCCACAAAGGGACTTAGGTATTGCAACACTCAGTGTCACAGAGACTAACTTGTAGGTGCCTAGCTACCCAATAGAATCCCAATAGAATCCATAAACCTTGGATTAGGCGCCTCATCTCCCTCTGTACTGAATGGTGACAAATAGGTGACTCAGAATGGGATCATCAAAACCCATCACACTAAGCAGGGAGTCACCTAAGCTAGCCAATAGCAGATGCAGAGGAGAGGGGTGGGAACCCTCTCCTGGAGTCAGGCACCTAAGCCACTTCTTGCAAGAACAGCAGTGGTGCATGCCTAACTGCAGTGAGACCCACCCTTCTAGTGGTGGTGAGGGAACTCACCTGGGATGTGGCAGATCCTGGATCAATTAACCCTTTGCCTGAGGAGAAGGGATTTGAACATAGGTTTCCCACTCTCAGAGGAACGCCCTAACCATTGCTCTAGAGTGTCATTCTCATGCTGTCTCTGGCTCAATGCATATTTAAATATTTATATACTGTGTAATGGCCTGAACCAGAGAGATTGAGAGAGACCAGCATCAGTGTGTCTCACTCTCCAGTGGATAGGGCACTCACCTCCTCCTCCCTTCGGACCATCTGATGTGTAGTTAGCATGCTCTGAGAACGCCTAGCATATCAAGCCCCACAGCACCTCGTTTGAGCCCCATTTGAGGATCCCACTTGAGCTTAGGTATCAGGTATCTGGGTACCTAGACTGATGTGCACATGTCTGATGGCAGAAACTTAGGCATCAAGGGGACTTGTGAAAATGCAGGCACTGAAGAATTTTAGGCAACCCAAGGGCTAGACAGCAGCTTAGCAGAGAGTTAGAGGATTTCAGTGGCACCTAAATTTTTGGACTTAGGCACCTAAAGTGGAAGTTAGGCACCTAAGTTCTTTTGTGGAGCTGCACTTAAGTGTCTTTTTTCATTTACAGTCTTTCTTTCCAAGTCAGAGCAGCACTTGGACCCCAACTCAGCAATTTTTTTTGTCTGCAGCTGTAGCCAGAGTTGTCATTTGCCAGAACATTCAGAACCGAAGAAGCAGCTTGGAAATTTTGTTATCTTAATATTCTGGTAGTCTGTTCAAGATGCTGTTCAGGAAGGGAACTGTCACCCTCTTGCACTCATTAAAAAACTTTTGTTAAAAAAAAAAAATTGTGAGCCTTAAAGAACTTAGTCGTTGGCTAGACAGACTGCAGTCTACTTGTCTGGCTTTCTTCTTTCTGAAGGACAGACCTGCAATGTTTACAGCCACACACTTACCTTGTAAAAACAATGAGGAGTCCTTGTGGCACCTTATAGACTAACAAATTTATTTGGGCATAAGCTTTCGTGAGCTAAAACCCACTTCATCATATGCATGGAGTGAAAAATACAGTAAGCAGAATATATATCATAGCACACAAAAGGATGGGAGTTGCCTTACCAAGTTGGGGGTCAGTGATAACAAGGCCAATTCGATTAAGGTGGAAGTGGCCTATTCTCAACATTGACAAGAAGGGGTGAACACTTACCTTGTGCTCCTTCCATCTCTTTGTGTATCCACTTGGTATCTCTCCTCTTATACATGGATCAAAGGCTCTTTGAGGAAGGGACCATCAACAGGATACAAATCCCTGACTGGAGACTCAAGATGTTACCATAGTACAATAATAATAATGATAATCAAAAGAATTGCCTGAGTGATGACAATTGACTGTGGTGAGGTCTGCATTGAGCTGACCCAGATCATGGAATAAGCTTTTTCTTCTCCTTTCCTTTCAGGTGATATTCAGATTGGAATGGTGGATAAAAAAGGCCAGTTAGAAGTAGAAGTCATTAGAGCCCGAGGCCTCACGCAAAAACCTGGCTCCAAATCTACACCAGGTGAGGAAAACTGCAAATGATGGAGGACAGGAGAATACAAAATATGCAGGAAAGTGTGGACCAGAGGTCTCCAAAGAGACCTTCTCAGCTCTTTGTAGCAGTCACTACATTTACATGTATTTATTTTCTTTTTCGATAGAGATGTGTATTTAGAAATACCTACTCTGCCCATGTTCAATTCCTCTCTCTGCACACCATTTAACTTCAGGGAGTGCTGCCTTCACACGAGCAAAATCAACATTTCTGAGGCTGAAAAATCCTTGCTAGAAGGAATGTCTCCAAGGAGTGTTCAGCATGTCTAGGGAAAATGTTACATTTTGGCTTAGAGGGATTAGATTTTTATTGGTAAATGTTGATAAATGTCAATTTCATGGTACACACACAAATCTACAAAAAATCCATCAGTAATAATCACAATTTACATGTAGGCAAAGTAAGAAAAATGCTGCTTGTAACTTATTAGACTTTGCTTTCAGGATATTTATTTTGTATATTATTACATGTGATATTGACAATTTGTATTGTAATGGTTTAAAGCTTTAACTTATTGAATCTCAGTGTCTACTGTAATTAGGTAATTATCATCTGATTCCTGCCCCCATTATTTCCTGCAACTGTGAACTTTACATTGATAACCATTGGGAAAAAATGCTTAAAACCTATCATTTTTCACAACTGTGAACATTTAAAGTGATATAAATTGAGAAAAGGGCTTAAAAATAAACTGATAATATCCATCAAAATTATTAAAATAATCAAAATCTAGTTACATTTCACCATGGACCTGGTGATGCAGATGGAGTCCCTTACATTATTATTTATGTATTTGTTTATTTCCATCTACAAAAGAGAAAGAGCAGGTGAAAGGGAATTGCAAGCAAGGAAGCTGGCAAGGTGGTGGAAACTCAATATTGTGATCTTCAGTGACACGGCGGTATTTTGAATAAGTCAGCAAGTGGTATCAGTGCCTGTGAGCTCAAACATTTGAGCTTACTGGGAATAAATTAAATTATAGTTATAATAAAAATCTCATTATTTTAAGAAGTCTTTGCTAGAAAACATTTTTGTTTTCCAGGAGAAACACTGTTTATCATAATAATTAGAATATAGTTTCAGATTAACATTTGTTGAGATGTTACTTTAAAATTATTTGAGACACCAAGTAAATGAGGAACAACTGCCCTTTTATATGAATGTTTTCAGAAATGACTGTTCCAATTTTAAACACCCAGTTCATTGAAATGTCATAGGGAATGGCATATTTTGAAATGGCTTTGAACTCCTAACACATGGAACCATCAAACTGTCTATCAGTGACAACATAGTCTTGTTAATAATATCCAGTTCATGGGACACATAAGTTAAAAAATCATACTTTAACAGATAAATATAAGACATGTGTTACTAATAATAACTTATGCAATGTTGCTGTAACCATGCTGGTCCCCGGATATTAAAGAGACAATCTTTTATTGGCCCAAGCTTGTCTCTCTCACCAACATAAATTGGTCCAATAAAAAATATTACCTCACTCACCTTGTCTCTCTGATATTTTTGATTAAAACCAAAAACTAGTAAATATTTAATTGACTTTTCATCATCTAAAATGTTTGCTTATTGTTGAAAATTCAACTCAGTTTGGCCAATGAAAGTAATTATGTTCACTTTTCTTTCTAGTCAGTTTCCATTCATTGTTCTTGTCCTCCACCCCAAGGGTGCAGTACTGTGAAATGCTTAAGTCCAAACATAAAATTGGTGGTGTTCGATTTTTGCAGCTCCCTATGTCAAAGTATACCTGTTGGAAAATGGAGCCTGTGTAGCCAAGAAAAAGACAAGAATTGCACGGAAAACACTTGATCCTCTGTACCAACAGACACTGGTTTTTGATGAAAGTCCACACGGTAAAGTCCTTCAGGTCAGTAATTACTTAATCTTGGTTTAGGCCCTGATTTGGTAAAGCACTTGAGTATTTGCTTAACTGTAAGATTCTGAGTTGTCCCAGTCACAGCCCACATAAGCACTTAATTTCAGAAATATCAGTTAATATATCTGAGTGATTTGTAATATCATCAGACTCCCAAAATGTACCGATGTGGCTTTATTAGAATTTTTTCTCTATTGCTGTCTATGGCCCTAACCCTACCTGAGATTTCCCATCAGGCCCCTTCTCTTCTCCTTTGAAAAAATACTCACCCTACTCCTGCAGGTAGGGAGTTGCCACATGAATGAACATATAAGTGTATATTCTTTGGACAGTGTTAAATCTGTATTTTATGTCCTTACAGGTGATAGTTTGGGGAGACTATGGCCGAATGGATCACAAATGCTTCATGGGTGTTGCACAGATCCTTCTGGAGGAACTTGATCTGTCCAGTGTAGTAATAGGATGGTATAAATTATTTCCACCCTCATCACTAGTGGATCCAACCTTGACTCCCCTGACCCGCAGGGCTTCCCAGTCATCTCTGGAAAGTTCAACTGGGCCTCCGTGCATTAGATCATAGTGAACTTATAGCAGATGCTGTCTAATAAAAATGTTACCACCCAAGATAACAATCAGAACCAGATTCTTATATGATCAAAAGCATTGTTGGAGAGAGACAATCACTTCTGTTTTGCCTGTAGTAGTTATCCAAAAATATGTCTGAATTATTTGTTAAAAGATGGCTTAAATTAACAGAACAAAATAGTATATCAAATACAGTAAGTCAATCTACTAGTGACAGTCACTGATGCTTATTACAATTTTTAAAAAGAGCGGGACCTTTAGATTAGAATAAAATGAAAAAACAATACAAAACTGGAAGCTCTCACTCTGTTAAGTGTTGTATTTTTTCACATTTTGACAGAGCCCACAAGCAGTGTTAACTTCCTGGTGTTTCAGCAGTTTTTCTGTACTTGTTACTTCCACTAGTTTTTTTGCTGTGTGATTCTGCCAGTTTTGTAAAAGTCCTCACAATGCTAACAGAGACCCTTCCTTTCGTTTTCTAAACCAAACAAAAAAGGGCTGAAGTATATCTCTGTAAGTATCCCTTCAAGTGTTCAGCAGCCAGAATTACCATACATGATGCCACTAAGGTTTTCATTGTTTCTTAGTTCTGGTTCTTCCAAGTCTTTCAGATGAAAACCCAGAACAAATGACCAATCAAGATTATTTCATTAACAACAACAACACCAACAACAAAATCACAGTGCTAGTTTTTCTTTGTAAAAAGCAAATATGTTTGCATATTATATATAATGTTTTTTATGTTTTATGATGTTTTGCATGGAAGAGTTTTGAAGAAATCTATCTGCAGCTCATGCTGGGGACTGATAAAAGCAGCTTTAGTCTTAATTTTGACACTGAAAATATTACTGGTAATGCAGTTTTCTTCTTAGACTCAGAGAGGAGATATTTACGTTCACGTGTACAAATGTATATTTGACTTCCCAAAATGTTGACCAGGATTGGGGTTGAGCATATGACACTTTCAGCTGTACCCAGGCTTCTCTGATATGTGTCACTTTAGACACACATGTCTGCCCTGGATAGAGCATGGTATGAGTTGTTCAGTATTTCACTGGAAATTCCAGTTGAAATATTCTGCACTTACTAATGTTTTTATCAAATTTTAGTTTACATTTCTTTGAGATTGATGCAAGCACAAAGCTTGATTTTTTAACGCAAGATATCTTACTTTTTTGGTAAAAAAAAAATCAAATTTCAATCTGCATTTTATTCATTTGAGTTCTTCTTGGCCTTGAAATCCCATGTGATTTACTGTAAATGTGCTAAAAACTGCAGACTCTGCTGGTTCAATGATATGTTTTCCCTCCTTTTACAGGCCATTCAATTTTGTGAGCACACACACAAATAGGGCAGCATGACTTGGAACTGTTCAAAGCTGCATGCACGTTTTGTAAAAAGAAGCAAAAAGATTATTTAATAATGTATGTTAGTTCCACATAGGCCAGCTTGTATGTTGCATGTACTTGTACAGTTTGCTCGTAATTACTATACTGAAGTAACCAAGAAATCTAAGCCATCCATTTTTCTTATAGACATTTTGCAGGTTTTAGCCAGGCAAGGTCTGTTAGTCTGGTGCTAAATGTCTATAGATGGACTTTATTTTTTACCCTATGGAAAACGTGATGTAGTATGGACCAAATTCCTTCTAATAAATATTTTGGTGTAGATTCCTACTGTGGGGCTGTAACACATGTAGAAACTCTGTGCACACTAGGTTTTAATTCATAGACATACTGCCTGCACCAAGTGAACTATTTATTATTATTTAACATGCCGGAACTATTCTGCCCAGGGTTCCATAGGGCACAGATTGATTACTGCTCGACCTGCTGAGCAGGAAGAACTGAAGCATTGGTGCACTACTACTAGATTCTGTTCTGTCTTAGTGGCCAAAAATCAACTAATTATAATTCGGTAGTATCTTTCTATTTTGACCACTTGTCTTAACACTCCCCTGTGCTTTTAAATGAACTCCTAACTCATGTTATGTAAACATGTTTAATAAAATTTCCTTTTCATGTCCAGAGTAGTTGTTGTGTTCAGTATGTTCTAAGGTTTGGATGCGACTCTTCTCACTACCAAATTGAATGAGATGTGTAACAGAAGTGAGCAAATAAGTGGTCCATTTAACTGATGTAGAAGCATGTGTTCAGCTGTAGTCTCAAGTCTAGACCTGGGGTAAGTGGGTGCAAGTCATGTGATTTCAATGATGTTGCATTCCCTTCCATGAAGGAGAGGGCCAAATTGTGCTCTCATTTATATGCAGTGCAATTGTATTGAAGACATTGGACCAAACTGACACTTGGTGTAAGCAGATGCAACTCATTTGAGTTCAGTGAGATTACATCTGCTTATACTGGGTTGGATTTTGGTCCAGTGGAGTTGCACAGATGCTGGTCTCAGGTCTGTATTTGGTGTAAAAAATGCTATTTAGGTACAAAGGGCAAATTCTGCTCTCTTGCAATCATTTAAATCCAGAATAACGCCATTGTTATTGACACCAATACATATATTATGAATAATTATTTATGCCAGTGTAGCTGAGAGCAGAATTTGGCACTAAATGTTGTTATTAGAGAAGCAAAGATGGTGTATTGTGTTTGATTTTTAGTTCTCCTTATCCTCTAGATATCATTTAATATAATTTAGAAATACCCTAAAGACTATCACATCACTTTGTACACATACATTTATTGCCTTGTTTAAATGAATACATAACTAAGCTTCAGCAAAATGAATTATTAAAATGATAACTCTATTCACAAAAAAGAACTTTGTTTCTACTTCTCTGGGGGGAGAATGATCTGTGAAATACAGAGGACATTATGATATCGTAAAATCTTCTCAAGTTAGGTGAATGAATGTTTCATGACTTCCATGGCTTTGGATATTGCATCCAAAAACTAGGATCTTTTTCTTACCCATCCTCAGAAATAAATTAAACAAAATTGTTTAGTATTCTGGATCCCCTCTATAACACAGAAAAAGTATCAGCAACATTTTAAACATTTTAACCTTATTTTCAAGCACAGTGTATCTAATGAATAAGCAATACATGAATGAAGCATTAGGGAGAGAAGTGACTTTTTAACCCCACTAGATGGTAGAATCTGTGAAGACAGACAAGACAGGTGTTGCTCCCCCTCGTCTGCTGCTGTTGCCTTTTGAATTGCTCATTGTTGAGTGGTGGGATTTTAGCATCACAGATAAGTCAAAAGAACAGGAGTACTTGTGGCACCTTAGAGACTAATACATTTATTTGAGCATAAGCTTTCGTGGGCTACAGCCCACTTCTTCGGATGCACCCACGAGATGCACCTGTAGCCCATGAAAGCTTATGCTCTAATTAATTTGTTAGTCTCTAAGGTGCCACAAGTACTCCTGTTCCTTTCGCGGATACAGACTAACATGGCTGCTACTCTGAAACAGATAAGTCACTCCTCGCTTCACCCTCCTACTTCTCCCCAGAGAGGAGGACACAGTATCACTTTACAGATAATGTACATCATAAAAGTAAAGATACTAAAATTCATAATCACTAAAATTTAAGCATATGACCTGACATTCATTTTCCTCATGACAAGAGTTTATTCAACTTTATATTGAAATCCCTTTATAATTTACTGCCTTATTACAGAATAAAAGCTGTTAGCCTATGTGGCATAGTGCTGGGACCTTAAGAACTGCTGAAGGCAGATAGGTAGAACGGGCTGCACATTTAACAGCCTCTTCTCCGTGTAAGGCACAAAAACCTTATATTTGCATTGCCCAGCTGACTAATCAGATACAGCACCTGAATGAAAGCCTGAAAACTGAGTGCTGTATATCCAAACTAAACTAGAAGAATTTTAAATGGATAAAATCCTCAACATCTGTTCACAAATGTTATGTATATACCAGGGTTTTATTTATATCCTGAAACGTTACATTTGATTAAGACTTACATTCCATCACAACCATTTCTGTTTTTCATTAGCTCCGTTAAGTAGTAGTAGCTAACCCATCTCTGGCAAGAAGACTATAGGCCACCTTTGCCTCTGTTGTAACGCTATTGATTCAATGTGTTTAAGTCCCATAATGCAGCTGAGCTGTCCTCCAATGTTATACTAGTATAATACTTAGGATATAGATGCATTTCCTCAACTCATCCTATGGTCTATTCAGACTATCTCTGGAGGTATCCAGGAGGAAATTAAACCTCCAATAGCACTTGTCAAGAAGAAGATAATATCAACATTCTTGACAATTATGCCCTGGCAATTAAAAAAAAAGTACTGATCTGTACAGTCATATGGTCAGTGCATTTCCTTAAACAGTTACTACATGACTGACCATGAGTACTCTGGGGTATGCACGGTCTGAAATATGTTACCTGTTCTACATGGAAAATACACACCAGACAGTAAATATTTTCTAGGCTTTATTGCCTACATGCAGCACTGAAAAAGAATGCATAACATGCAGCATTGTGCGAACTGAGTCATAAGGGGAAAAGAGTCAACAGTACCATCCTCTGTAGACAACAACATGGTAGTTCACCCCTGCCAAATCACTGAATTACCTACAGTACAGCGTTATCTGAAAACAGTTTCAGGTATTTAAGGAACACAATATCCTTAAATGAGGCCACAAAGAATTCAAAATATAAGGGTCCTTGCCAAGGGTATCCCTTAGAAGTATTTCCCCCAGTTTGTTTCTAGAAATAAATGGAGATATCCCATCTCCTAGAGCTGGAAGGGACCTTGAAAGGTCATTGAGTCCAGCCCCCTGCCTTCACTAGCAGGACCAAGTACTGATTTTGCCCCAGATCCCTAACTGGTCCCCTCAAGGATTGAACTCACAACCCTGGGTTTAGCAGGCCAATGCTCAAACCACTGAGCTATCCCTCCCTCCTTGACAATTATGCCCTGGCAATTAAAAAAAAAAATTCTTGGCCTTGTTTAATGGGCAGATACCTCCAGGATCACACCATTGGAATACAGTCCTGTGGTCACATCTAGAAAAGGATCTATAGGATTACCAGCCACCCTGTAACATTTTGGCTGATATCTGAATTGTGGTTCACCTGAGATGAGGTATCTCAAAGGTCTGACAAAGTTCTATAACCATACACCAAGAAAGTTTCTCTGTGCGTGACATACAACAAGCTGTTTCTTAATTCTTCCCTATACAACCCACCGGTCATTGTTTTATGTACCTCTTTTGGAAGTGTGTCTAAGTTCTCACATGCCTGATAAAGTGCAGCAACAAATTCCATAGTGGCTCCTGTGATAAAACATCATATCTGGAGAGAGAAAAGATAGTCCAGTGGGTAGGGTATTAGCCTAGAATTGGGAAGAGAGGGGTTCAGTTCCCTACTCTGGAATAGACTTCCTATGTGGTTGTGGGCAATTCACTTAGGGCCAGACCTTTAAAAGTCTTTAGGAGCCCAACTCCTATCTTTTCAATCTGGCCCTGTCTCTTTGTGCCGCAGTTTCCCATCTGTAAAATGGGGATAAGTGTACGTCCTACCTCAGTGGTGTGGTCTGAAGATCAATACAGTAGTGATTGGGCGATCCTCGGATTCTATGGTAATGACCATGTAAGTAGGTCGATAGTAACAGAGCTTATTCCTGGGGTTTATAGTATTTCTCCAATGCCTGAGAAATATCTTATAGTGATGTGTTTAATGTGGAGGAATGCCACTAAAGTCCCGCTCCAGAAAAATAAATTTGACATCCCATGATTTGTTAGCTCTTTCTCATCAATACCTGGTGCCACCAAAGCAGTGTTTAACACTGAAAGTATAGCATTGTCACGTTTTGTGCCCTCCAGGAAGGTCAAATCAACTACAGACGTTAACACTACCCCCAGTTCCAGCTGCATGTACCAAAATTTTTTCACCACTTTACCACCAATGGGTACTGTCTGTTCTGACTTGCCAGCCTGTTCCCTTCCATTGGTGGCAAGGGGGTCTTTTGAAATGCAACAGTATGTTACAAAAAATGCTTACATGCATTTACTAGCACCCAACCATAGAAGAGCATGGAATAAATCCATATATCACACATTTCATATAATTACACTAGGGTCCTAGCTAAGCCCTCAGTGTTTAAAGGACTCCTGTCAGTTAATTTAGTCCAAACATTCAGTGTTCACAAAATAAAGTTTTATGGGCTTTGAAACCAGAGGGAAAATAAGAGGCACCCAAATGCTGTAATTGTTTAATCATGATTTTAAACCAATCATATGACCAAGGGTGGAAGGGCTGCCTCATAATGTTTGAATGCTTGAGGTTGGCAATACCGTAGTTGCCACTGTGCCAGAAGGTCTCTGGCCAATGGGAGTAGATCAGGATTTAGAGTGTGTCCCAAATGCCCCAGACAAAGACAATCTTTATGGAACAATCCATTTACTTATATGTGCTTAGCTAAGTCTGTGGGACTGAAGCTTGTGCTTAAACTGAAATACATGCTTATGTACTTCCCTGACTTAAGGCTGCACTGTTGACTTGGGCCCCAGACAGGAGGTCCCAGTACCTGGAGACACAGGCATGAATCCTAAAGTGGCTCTGTGGTGTGACTGGCAGAAGGTAGACTTCTGGAAAGATGCAAGGTCTGCTGAAACTCAGTGTGAGTAGGAAGGCAGCCAGGGAGGTTAGTACTGGGACAATGATGCACCTGCTGAGTTTAGCGGGAAACAGGAGAAAACGGATAGATCATGAGTTTATTTAGCTCCCATCCTTTGATTTAGAAACCTGAAAACAAGAATAGTGGCTATTATTTGGCCAACTCCTGCAGCCCTTGCTCAGGCCAAACTCCCACTGAAAGCAATCAGCATTTTCCTGAGAGTAAATAAAACAAAAGCCTCCCAGATTTGGCCCAATATTATTAACTTAATATTAGAAATCCAATATACAGAACAAGAAAGCAACCAGTGCCTAACTTTTAGGTGCCTAGATGACCATAGGAACAGCACTGCAACCCACAAAGCCAAGTAACATACATAGGCTCTCTATACACTGAATGGGAAGAGACTGGGGCCTAAGAATGCGATCCACAAAAGCTGATGGGAGATGCCAATGTGCTAAGACTCACCCCTTTCTTAGAGCTAGGTGCCTAGCTCTTCTCTAGTGATCCTAACTCCTTATACCTGGAGTGGCTGCACTCCAGATCAAATGTAGTGATGCCTCCATTATAACTTTGAGCCCAATGGTTAGACCACTCACCTGGGATGTGGGAGAGCCAGGTTCAAATCCCTGCTGAGAGTGAGAAAGGCTTTGAACAGGAGTTGCCTCTTTATTGGCATGGTGCTCTTCTCCTTGAGCCGTAGTCTTCTCATTGAGCTAGTCTGATGTAGTGCACCCTCAGTCTCTCCTGATGAAACTGTGCCACTGTGGATACATAAAGAGGGACAGGGCCAGAGAGAGAGAAATGAGTGTGTAGTACAGTGGTTAGGGCACCCACTTATGGGCCAGAAGACCCTGGGTCAAGTTCCCTTGCTCCCTTCACTCTCTCTTTATCCATTCAGCGGGAGAGATGCGTGGAACCTTATGTCAGGATACACCCTAGCTCAATGGTCATCACAATCTCCTGAGAAGTAGGAGACCCCTGTTCAAACCTTTCCTCACTGCTCTGCTAAGGAGGGGAGGATTTAAACCTCAGTCTCCCATATTCCAGGTGATACTCTAACCACTGGGCTACAAGTGATAAGGTGGGCAGCAGCACCACTACTGCCTCCTCCTCTTGCTGGATTTTGAATGGGGCCAGATCCAGTGGGTTTTTTCAGAGAGCACGGTAGGCAGCCAAACACCCTGCATTGTAAATCACTCTGGGGATTAGGCAGGAGATTCCTAGAGGGAGGCAGCAGGGTACATGCCCAGAGGCATAATCATAGGTGCCTAGGGAATTCAGGTGCCTACAGGGTTCAGCAATAGCTTTTGGATTGTAGTGGGGGATTTAAGAACCTAAAAACAGGACTTAGGTGCCTACATCTGGGTTTAGGCACCTAAGTAGCTTTGTGAATTCCAGCCCTAGTGCTTTTCAACCGAATGTAAGTGGACTGTTGTCCCCTTACTAAAACTCAGTGGGGGTGTTTTGGTTGGCTAGCTCCCAGCACTAAAAGGCAGGAGAAAGGTCGATGGCAAATCAGGACCCTGAGACTGACAGTCCCCAGGAACAATGGGGAGAGGCCAATGCTCCAGGTCAGCCTGATTGACAGGGCGGGCGGGCTAATCGGGGAGTCAGGAGGCGGGGGGGTCTTGTCCTCCGTGTGAGCTGGAGTTGCCTGGGTCAGACAGAGTGGGGCCGAGCTAAGGAGACAACAGGGGTCCGAGCTGAGCTGGGGAGCAGAGCTGTGCCAGAGCCAGAGGGGCCAGAGAAGAAGCCCAGGAAGCAGGTCAGTGCTGGGAGCAGAGTCACAGAAGCAGCCCACAGAGCAGACCAGTGCTGGGGGCAGAGCTGCAGCAATGAGAGCCAGAGGGGCAGAGAAGCAGCCCAGGGAGCTGGAGGCAGAGCAGTAGCAGTGCTGAGGCAGAGTGGAGCTGGAGCTGGGGCTGGAGAAGTCCAGAGCGGTGAGCAGCTGGGGAAAGCAAGGGGGACCCTGGGCAGTGGGCCCAGCACAGGGAGACACCCCCAGCCAAGAGCCCATGCAGGCCAGACTTGGAGGGGAAATAGTAACCCCAAGGGGGCAGGGGCGACGTTGGGAAGAAGGGTCCCGCCACCTAAAACCTGAGAGCATGTGGCCACCGCCAGAGCAAGTGTCCAACCCGCAGCATCCCTGCAGCACAGCCAGGGCCTGAGAAGGAGCCTGGGACTTGTGAGGAACAGACTGAACTTCCCTTACATTCCAGAGATGCTGGTTGTGATGTTCCTGTGCCACAGAGCAGGGTTATGTGTTTTCTTTTAACCTTTCCCATTTTTTTCTTTAATTTTTTAAATTGATTGCTGTTTAATAAATTGTATTTGCTTTGAACTGTATGTAATGATCAATGGGTCAGGGAAACATCCAGTGCAGAGTGAGCACTTAGCCCCTGCCCTAAGTGACCACAAGGTTGAGCCCTCCAGGAATCCTGGGCCCAGACTTATTGGGGTTACGAGGACTTTGCCACACATGAGAATGGAAGAGGAGACTTCAAGGGCAGGGAGGCCTCTGGGTTAAGGAAGTGGGAGCGAAGACTCAGATCCTTTCGCTAGCTCATTTCACTGGGGTAGTATATAAGCCAGGAAAGTTCCCCACAATAGTGGGACCATTCCCCCGCTTATACATAGACTAAGACACTTTCTGCCCTGATGAATAGTACTCTACACTACGACTTTAATTCGGATTTATCAGCTTTAATTCGAATTTACCCTGTAACCGTCCACACAACGACGCTATTTATTTCGATGTAAAGGGCCCTTTAAATCGATTTCTGTACTCCACCCCGACGAGCGGAGTAGCGCCAAAATCGATTTTAACATTTCGAATTAGGGATAGTGTGGCCGCAATTTGATGGTATTGGCCTCCGGGAGCTATCCCACAGTGCATCATTGTGACCGCTCTGGACAGCAATCTAAACTCGGATGCACTGGCCAGGTAGACAGGAAAAGCCCCGCGAACATTTGAATTTCATTTCCTGTTTGCCCAGCGTGGAGAGCACAGGTGACCACAGATAGCTCATCAGCACAGGTAACCATGCAGGCTGATAATCGAAAAAGAGCACCAGCATGGACCGTGAGGGAGGTACTGGATCTGATCGCTGTATGGGGAGAGGATTCAGTGCTTGCAGAACTTCGTTCTAAAAGACGAAATGCAAAAACTTTTGAAAAAATCTCCAAGGGCATGATGGAGAGAGGCCATAATAGGGACTCTGAGCAGTGCCGCGTGAAAGTCAAGGAGCTCAGACAAGCCTATCAAAAAACAAAGGAGGCAAACGGTCGCTCCGGGTCAGAGCCGCAGACATGCCGCTTCTACGCCGAGCTGCATGCAATTCTAGGGGGGGCTGCCACCACTACCCCACCTGTGATCGTGGATTCTGGGTCGGGGATAGTCTCATCAGCGACGCCTGAGGATTCTGCCGATGGGGGAGAGGAGGAGGAGGAGGATGAGGATGAGCTTGCAGAGAGCACACAGCACTCCGTTCTCCCCAACAGCCAGGATCTTTTTCTCACCCTGACTGAAGTACCCTCCCAAGCCTCCCAAGCCAGTACCCAAGACTCTGACCCCATGGAAGGGACCTCAGGTGAGTTTACCTTTTAAAATATAAAACTTGTTGTAAAAGCAAACGGTTTTTAATGATTACTTTGCCCTGAGGACTTGGGATGCATTCGCGGTCAGTTCAGCTACTGGAAAAGTCTGTTAACGTGTCTGGGGATGGAGCGGAAATCCTCCAGGGACATCTCCATGAAGCTCTCCTGGAGGTACTCCGAAAGCCTTGCCAGAAGGTTTCTGGGCAGTGCATCCTTATTCCCTCCTCCATGGTAGGACACTTGACCATGCCATGCTTGCAGCAAGTAATCTGGTATCATTGCCTGACAAAGCCTGGCAGCGTATGGTCCCGGTGTTTGCTGGCATTCAAGCAACATCCGTTCTTTATCTTGTTGTGTAATCCTCAGGAGAGTGATATCACTCCTGGTAACCTGGTTGAAATACGGGAACTTAATTAAGGGGACAGAGGTGGCCGTTCCTACTGGGCTGTTTGCCTGTGGCGGAAAATAAATCCTTCCCTGCAGTTAGCCAAGCGCAGATGGGAAATTGGCCCTGAGTTTTTTCGCGTTTGGCTAGCAGGGATCTTCCCTGTTACCAGCCACGCGGTGGGGGGGAGGGGTACAGCGATCATCCCAGAGAATTCATGGCGGGAGGGGGGCGGTGGCGGGGAGGGGGGTGGTTAGTTTGGTGCCTGCAGGGATCTTCCCTGATACCAGCCACGCGGTGGGGGGTAGGGGTACAGCGATCATCCCAGAGAATTCATGGCGAGAGGGGGGGTGGTTAGTTTGTTTTCTGCTGCTGCTGCTGAATGTTAACAGAAAAACCGCAGCACTCTACAGGCTATGCTTGGTATGTGGGAAAGGAGGACGCAGAAGCTGTAAGACAATGGCTTACCATGGCCGCATGCAAGCCGAATTCTGTTGCCCAGACCTGTGATCTCTAGCAGCAAAGCCACAGGCACTCAGCATTAAGAGGCAAAATGCGACCTTGCACAGAAATCACATGTGCTATGTAATGTGAATAGTGTTGGTCACCGTGAAAGAGTATAAGCATTGTTCTGCAAAATGTAGCTTTTTAAACAATTCTCTCTTTTTTCCCCTCCCTACAGCAGCTGCAAATTCCTCAAGCCTCCCTCCTCCATCCCGAAGGTTATCACAGATAAGGTGTCGTAAGAAGAGAACGCGAGACGAGATGTTTTCTGAAATTATGGAATCCAGCCGCAGTGACAGAGCTCATCTGAATGAGTGGAAGGAAACAGTTTCAAAGTATAGGAAAGAAGCCAGTGAACGTGAGGACAGGAGGGACCAACGTGAGGACATGAGGGACCAACGTGAGGACAGGAGGGACCAACGTGAGGAGAGGAGGGACCAACGTGAGGAGAGGAGAGACGCTCGAGATGAGAGGTGGCAGCAGGAAGACCAGAGGAGCAAGGATGCAACGCTGGGGCTGCTGCGTGAGCAAACAGACATGCTCCGGCGTCTGGTGGAGCTTCAGGAACGGCTGCTGGAAAACAGACTGCCGCTTCAGCCCCTGTTCCACCCTCCCACATGGCATTAAGGGGTAGGCTGGGTCCCCAAGAATAACTATTGGCATTTCAACATCCCCAACGATTATTTTCTGGTCCGGAAAGTAAGTCCCTTGCTGCAGCCCTTTAAACAGAGTAGTGTTCCTGAAAACGCGAGCGTCATGAACCCTTCCCGCCCAGCCCGCGTTGATGTTAGTGAAACGTCCCTTGTGATCCACAAGTGCTTGCAGCACCATTGAAAAGTACCCCTTGCGGTTTATGTACTCGGTGGCTTGGTGCTCCGGTGCCAAGATAGGGATGTGGGTTCCGTCTATCGCCCCACCACAGTTAGGGAATCCCATTGCAGCAAAACCATCCACTATAGCCTGCACATTTCCCAGAGTCACTAACTTTCGTAGCAGCACCTGAGTGATTGCTTTGGCTACTTGCATCACAGCAGCCCCCACAGTAGATTTGCCCACTCCAAATTGATTCCCGACTGACCGGTAGCTGTCTGGCGTTGCAAGCTTCCACAGGGCTATCGCCACGCGCTTCTCAACTGTGAGGGCTGCTCTCATCTTGGTATTCTGGCGTTTCAGGGCAGGGGACAGCAAGTCACAAAGTTCCATGAAAGTGCCCTTACGCATGCGAAAGTTCCGCAGCCACTGGGAATCGTCCCAGACCTGCAACACTATGCGGTCCCACCAGTCTGTGCTTGTTTCCCTTGCCCAGAATCGGCGTTCCATGGATAGAATCTGCCCCATTAACAACATGATCTCCAAAGCACCGGGGCCCGTGGTTTCACAGAATTCTGTATCCGTGTCCGTGTCCATATCCGTGTCCGTGTCCATGTCCATGTCCATGTCCTCATCATGCTTGTCGCTGCGTTGCCGCCGCCGCTGCCTCCTCGCCTCGTTTTTCTGGTCCTGGCTGAGCATAAACTCCACGAGAACGCGTGAGGTGTTTACAATGTTCATGACTGCTGTCTTGAGCTCAGCGGGCTCCATGCTTGCCGTGGTATGGAGTCTGCAGTGTTCACTCACCCAGGAAAAAAGGCGCGAAAATGGTTGTCTGCCGTCCGTTGCTTTCATGCAGGGAGGGAGGAGGGAGGGAGGAGGTGAGGCTGTACCCAGAACCACCTGCGACAATGTTTTTTGTCCCATCAGGCACTGGGATCTCAACCCAGAATTCCAATGGGCGCGGGAGACTGCGGGAACTATGGTATAGCTATGGGATAGCTACCCACAGTGCAACAGTGCAGAAATCGACGCTAGCCCCGGTACTTGGACGCACACCACCGAATTAATGTGCTTAGTGTGGCCGCATACATTTCGACTTTATACAACCTATTTTTCAAATCCGAATTATATAAATTCGGATTAATCCCGTAGTGTAGACATACCCTAAGTACTCTAATGATGGAATTACCCTACACTGAGTCACAAACACTCTGAGAGCTGCTAAGAGCCTACACTGTAACTGAAATCTCCTGACACATACTGAATAAGTCAGTGATTCTCAAACATTTTTTATTGGTGACCCCTTTCACACAGCAAGCCTCTGAGCGCAACCCCCCCACCCCCCCGATCAATTAAAAATGCTTTTTCTAATATATTTAACACCATTATAAATGCTGGAAGCAAAGCGGGGTTTGTGCCTCCCCCCACACCCAATGTAAGAACCTTGCAACCTCCTGAGTGGTCCAAACCCCAATTTGAGAACCCCTGAAATAAGTAATCGCTGGGAATAATGAATATCAAATAGTGTATTTCAAGACAGTAATTCTTACAAGTAGCTTTGCTGACATTATGCACTGTGGAAAGGAGATTTGAGCAACTTCTCAGAGAACCCTTTAATGGTACATGATGGAATTGAAACTTTTGTATAGGAAAAAACCCCATGGGAACAAGTTAAAGGTAACTTGCAAAGTTTTGGGTTTGTTCCCATCTTTTATTTTCTTATGTTGTATAAGAAAGACCCCAAACATTGGGGATCTAGGGGGAGGTTGGCAAGGGGAAGATTCTGCTTGTTCTTTACCATGGAAATATCAGAGGTATTCCTTTTTTTTCTCCTTGTTTTTTCTAAAGATCCTCCTAGATGTCTGAGAACAAATGATGCCCCCTAAGACCTGAATGGAAAGGTTGAGGGTGTTAGGTATTGAAAAAAGGTTTCGTTGCTACAAAACATGACTTAGTCCATTGCAGTTAACAAAACCAGATATAAAACTGAGTTTTAAACAGTATGGCAAATGTCTCAATTGCTTAGTCTTTATTCTGCACTCTAGTGATTCACTCATTCCCTGCAGACTTCCAGGGCAGACAAGAGACCTAAATTTCTCATTTTCTAATGTTAAACCAAAACCTAACTGTAGGCTGGCAAACCCACTCCACAGCCTGGAACAGCCACAGCCAGTTCATTTTGGGGCTCTTTCTGTTTATTCTCTAACACAGAAAGAGAAACTATGGAATGGTAATACGATGTATTTGTCCTGTTCTCAGCCTAGATTGCAAGGTCTTCTGTTAGCTTAATAGTCAGGTCTGTCCTCAACCCAAGGGTGTCCACAGGATATGTTTGCGCTCTCACAGCCTTCTGCTACAACCACAAAGAATAAACTCTTTTCCCTCTCCTGCTTCCAGGCTCCCTCCTGCCTCTGAGGCCCTCATTTATATCTCCAAGCTGGGACTCATCAGTCCCAATCACTTAAAGCTCTTCAGCTGGTTTGGATGATTTCCAGCAGCTCCTCTCCAGAACATGGCTGGCTGCTCTTTGGCCCCCTTGACCCTTAAAGGGACAGATCACCCTGTTACACTAACCTTGCCAGTTGTTCTTATCCATCATAAAAAAGAGAAAGGGCGGAGGCCCATTTTATTTTCCTTTGCAGGTCATCTTGAATAAGAGTTTAACAACAGTCATGTCAGAATGCTTTGCTCTGGTATCTGTATAATCGTCCATCCTCTCAATATATTAAGGCTCTTCATTAGATTGGTTATACCCATTCAAATTTTCCATAAAGCATGTCCCACAACATAAATCTCAGCAGAGAAGGAGAGGGAGACAAACATTCCCACGGTAGGGAGTAACTTTTCAGGGCTAAGCGTTTGCCTTGTTTTATTTTCTAGACCTTTATTCACTGCTTTTCAGTGCTAACCTTAGCCGCCTTCTTCTTCCATCAGCCACTTGCCTGAAAAGTGTTTTCTGGACTGTAGCTTTTTCCAGTGAAAACCTGTTGGGTGCGATAACATTGAGGTTCCTTCAGAGTTTGACAGTAAATGGAAAAATATTAAGACCTTCTGAATACTTTTTCTCTCTGGAACTGACCTTCACTTTGTATGTGCCCATTTAAAGGGTAATACGAAAGGACAGATTTTTTTTTCTGTTCCATAAAATTTGAGACACATAGTATATTATACACAGATATGGGATTAGAGTATATAGAGAACCTCACACAAGGCCAAATCCAAACATTTTCACTCAGTTTTCCTGCAGTCTCTATTCTGGCAACTTCCCATTAACTTCAGTATAAGTTTGACTTAGTAAAGACCTGATGATTTTGCTCCTTATAAATACATTAAAATTAAAACTGATAGTATTGTGAGAACCAGTTAAAAGCCAATGTTTGTGAAGCATTACTTACCACACGCAGGCATGGGAGGTACAATTGTTATTTCCTGTTCAAAGTACTCTGTCATGCTCAAGGTCTAATTTCAGATGTGTGAAAGTGAAATATCCTGTTTTTGAGCTAGGCAGCAATCTTAGGGTGACTAGATGTCCTGATTTTATAGTGACAGTCCCAATTTTTGGGTCTTTTTCTTATATAGTCTCCTATTATCCCCACACACACACACACCTCTTGTCCTGATTTTTACACTTGCTGTCTGGTCACTGAGGTTGTTTGAGCTGAAGATCAACAAAGCGCCCAGGGCCGGCTCCAGGGTTTTGGCTGCCCCAAGCACCCAAAAAAAAAAAAAAAAAGCCACAATCGTAATCTGCGGCAGCAATTCGGCGGGAGGGCCTTCACTCCGAGCCGGAGTGAGGGACCGTCCGCCGAATTGCTGCCGAATAGCTGGACGTGCCGCCTCTCTCTGGAGTGGCTGCCCCAAGCACCTGCTTGACAAGGTGGTGCCTGGAGCCGGCCCTGAAAGCGCCCATAAATATTCACGACAATAAAAAATAGGATTCGTTTCGCCTGTATTTGTGCCTCTTTTGTGGTCAGTTTCCATGGTTATGCTCTAACACAGGAGCTCACTGGTAGGAATGTTCATAGAAACAATATATTTTAAGTGTGTATTCACAGAAAGCAAATTCTGAACTAAAAATGTAAAGGTTCAAACCAGAAACTTGATTATTTGCTTGCAAATTCTTTGGAGCAGGGACTGTGTCTTGTGCAGTACCTAGAACAATGGGGCCCTGATTCTGATTGGTGCTACAGTCATATAAATATTAACATGTTATCCAACCGTGGAACAGAAACAATACTAGGTGATCTAACCAGTACAGCTCCAATATTCGCGATCCGATGCTCCAAGGCTTTGCAGGACTGAACCCCGAGTTCCATGGCAAAACACCTCAGCTTTATAGTTGTAAATTTCCATTTGAGTCCATGCATTTTGCAATGTCATCCTGTCATCATTAGTCCTTAAGTGGTGTTATCATTTGATGGTTATTGTCGGGCTTCCCATCATTATCTCTTATTTGTTGTCTCGCCTTCAGGGGTGCCTGCCTCACCTCTGAGGTCGTCAATGCTGCTAACATGTTTAACATCGGATACAATGGATGTTTTCTGATTGTCTCCTGGTCTTTCCAAGTCTCTCACTTTTTCTTGACCATCTGGACATTTGTGATGGCTTTCACACCTTATCTTTTTCTGATGCATGCATGCCTCATTCACACAAACAATCTCTTACAGAAACCTTCAAAGGTATACAGACAGCAGTATTGTATATTCGGCAGAATACATTGTAAATCAAGCCTTGCTAAATCTTATAACTAAAGCAATTCACATTGGGGCTTCAGGCCCTCAACATTCCTCTAATCTTCTTAACATAGATACAATAGAGAATCCTGTCTCTTACTTCCTAATTTGTAATACATATAGGAAACCATAGTAGCTTTATAACTTATTCTAAAACAAAAGGGTGACCATAATCACTCATAAGGATTGTTCTGGTCTGTCATTCCTTTCTGCTATTCAAAAAGGGTGGCTGACAGGATGAAATTAAATCATACATTAATTCTCATAGTACATTATAAAATCCAGCTCCTACATGATATCACAACAAACTGCAGATAAATAATCTGAACACCACTAATTATATGTAAAAATTATTTAACAAATAATTAATACATTTGAAAAGGTGGTAAACTCCTCTCAGACAATTTACAAACAGCAAAAATGCTAAATTTAATCAAATAAATTATTAGTTATGAATTTTTCATTCAGTCCTAGGGGTTAGATTAGAGGTGGGCAAACTACAGCCTGCGGGCCACATCCGGGCCGTGGGACCATCCTGCCTGGCCCCGAACTCCTGTCCCGGGAGGCTAGCCCCTGGTCCCTCCCCTGCTGTTCCCCCTGTCCAGCAGCCTCAGCTCACCTCGCCGCCAGCACAATGCTCTAGGTGGCGGGGCTGTGAGCTCCTGGGGCAGCGCAGCTGCAGAGCCAGGGCCTGACCCAGTCTCTGTGCTGCACAGTGGTGTGGTGGCGGTTTGGCCCAGCTCCAGCCGGGCAGCGCGGCTGTAGTGCCGCCAGCCACCGGTGCTCCTCGGTAAGGGGGCAGGGTGTGTGGGGGGGTGTTGGATAGAGAGCAGGGGAGTTTGGGGGGTGGTCGGGGGTGGGGGAGCGGATAGGGGTCGGGACAGTCGGAGGGGGGAACAGGGGATTGAATGGGGGCAGGGGTCCTGGGGGGCAGTCAGGAAGGAGGGGTGGTTGATGGGGCAGGGGTCCCTAGGGGGCCATCAGGAATGAGAGGAGGGGTTGGATGGGGTGGCTGGGGTCTGGAGGCGGTCAGGGGACAGGGGGGTTGGATGGGGCAGGAGTCCTGGGGGGGGAAGATAGGAGGTGGGGGCCGGGCCTCTACCTCCTCCCCTAACAATTTACGAAACCTGATGCGGCTCTCAGGCCAAAAAGTTTATCCACCCCTGGGTTAGATGCTAGCCTTGTGTGTGTAACAGGATGTTGGAGCGTGTGGTTAACTCAGTAAGCCACAAGATGTCACTGATGTTTCAAACGACCATAGCTGAAACTGCATTATGAAATGTGAAGACTTTGCTTCATTAAAATCAATGACAAAACTCCCACGGACTTCAGTGGGGTCAGGATAATCATCCAGTCTGAGTCTGAATTTAATCTGTGCCATTGGATTGGGGTATTGCAGTGATCGAGATTAGACATGGCTGCCCATGTAAAGATTTGGTTAAATTCAGAAAAGCAACAAAAATTTCTCGCTGAAGCTCATCCTAACATCCTTGAGTTGGAAAATTTACTAGAGTGTTTTCTCATTAGATTTCCAGTGCTGCTTGGTTTTGTCTGGGTCACAAAAGCTGCTAGCATTGCATTGTTAATATTCTCTCCTCCTGTACTGGATGTCAATATAAAGGGAAGAGAAGTTTGGGGTGAAGAAAAAAAATGCTACTGAAACTTTTTTCAGTTTCAATAGATGAAGCTAGGAGCAGTGCATCTTATAGTGTTTTCCCATGTGTTGCATGTATATTTATAAGTGTAGTGAAATTTATGATTATTGACTATCTTAGTCTCATGTTACCATGATACAACATGTACTGCTTTCACTATAACAGCAATATCCAGTATTTTGATAGAAGATCTCCAAGAAAACCCCAGGATGCAAAAAGAAACTGTATTCATGATTCAGCAGGAGACACATTTTTCTCTGAGACAGTATAGATTATGGGCTAGACTCACCCCCCCATTGGTATAAATCAGTGTAGTTCCATGGACTTCATTGGAAATAAGCCAGTGTACCCTCACTAATAAGGTTCTGGCCCTTAATCTCCAAGTATCATGTTCGGCAGAAGTCCTGTGGTATCAGAAATGCTTTCAGCTCAAGATAAAACTGAAGGAATTAAAGGTTCCAAAATATAGTTGGTGAGGCAAATTCACCCGCATATCAGGGATAATTTATGCTGCCTTCCTACATATAGCCTGCAGCGTCAATAGGAGAGAACATTCTTCATTTCCTATTCCAAAGTGCTGTGTTTTATTGCTGCGTGCTACTAAAACAGCTGTCATGCCTTGACAGCCCTCCAGTGAAAGTGCCAGTTGGGCAACAGAGAGAGAGACTTATTATTGACAGATAGAGGGGAGTGCAATACTTGCTTTATATAGTTATAAAGTGATTTAGGATCCTTCAGGATGAAAAGTGCTCTGCAACTGTACAATGTTATATTATCAACTGACACAACGGGCCAGATCCTACTCTGTGGAGGTGTGGTGCTAGTCCCTGGCATAAGCTGTCCTAAACCCTGCCCATCCGACTTTAGAGGCTCCTCACATCCAGCAAAGGAAGATCCTGGGGTGATACCGATCCACCACAGTGGGTTCTTTATGATGCCCTCCTCCCAGCTGCTGGTATTGGAGGTCATGGCTAGGGAAAGGAGGAGGCTGGCATGTCCTTATGTCCTAGTGATTCTTGGCCGCCAAAATAGCCCCTTGGGACCATTGGAGATGGACATAGATTACAGCTGATCTGACAATGCTCTAATTTGCACTGGGACGGGGCCAGGCGCAGGCAATACTTACAGTTATATTTCAGCTATATGTAGCTATACACCCCTTCAACAAAATACTACAATTATCACTAATGAGGGAAGGGTCTGCACCTGTAAAGCCTCTAATTATGCAGCTCCGTCTCTCTCCTATTAGCAGAGGTGGGTGAGGCCTGAAGGGTTTGGTTCATGTGAGCTACATGAAAACAGATTTTGCTCAGAGAGACTGACATCAGACCAATCCGTTCTAATTGACGTTCCTGAACCATCAAGAAACCTCCCCCTTCCAATAGGGCACTTTGCACCAGCCCCTTCTTCCCCCCCAACCCCACCCCCACAATTTCCCCATCTCCTTATTTATCTTATTTAGCCTACACCCAGTACGAGCTCTATTGACAAAGCACTTTTTTGCTGGTATAAACTGTCTGCACAAGAAGGATTTGCTGGTGTTGCCATATTGACAAATCCTTTCCAGTGTAGACTAGGCCTAATGCTTACCCTTCCCCCAGCCCATGCACAATCCACACAAGGGGTCGTATGGGATGGCAGGAATCTGCTGTCCCCTTCTCACTCGCACAGAATATAAAAGCAGGAGAAGGGAAATACTCTGCCACTGCTAGCTCTGCTTCTGAGCTGGCTACAGATACGGGCCCATAATTCCTAGCCAGGTAACAAGGGAAATCATAGCCACCACCCTTTCCTCTCTACTCCTCCCCCTCACTGATCTCCCATATACACATTCTCCCCAGGGTCCCTTAGCAATCATGAACTAAGGATTACACGTTCTCTCTTCCTTGGTGTGTAGTTGGCAGTTCTACCTGCACACCCAGCTCTGAAAATCACAGGATCAGAGGAGCTTCTCACATCAACGCAAGAGCTGCTCCTGCAGGCTCCAAAATCCCATGACCCATGATGAGTTGTTGAGCATAAGCAATTCTGCTGTAGAAATCTTTTTAAGGGCTGGTCTATGTGGGTAAACACTGCTGCTTCCCCCAGAAACCCACCTATAGACAAGGGACAACAGCCCCTCCCAGGTAACCCTGTGAAGACACTGCTGGAGATTGGCTATCTTCTGCCCTCTGAAGAAACTGGGGGAGAGGAAATCAAAATATCAGCTCCCACCATACCCCAGAATCCATCTATGTTATGGTCCAGATCCAGAACTTGAAGAGAGATGACGTTAGGGCACCTGAAAGGAAGGCAAAAGTAAAAAGGTGCTACATTCAAAAACATCTGAAGTCACAGATCACACTAGAAATCAACCCTATCCTAATTTCAGGTGGGCTCACAGTTCTCTCGATGAAGTTTAATAGTAATGGGGATGAATGTAATTTCCCACTGGCATTTATGTCATTTTTTTTTTAATTCTTTAGTAGCTTTTGTATCTTTGCATGCTTTGAAAAGATGGAAAATAATGCCATAGTTAAAGTGTGTTTTAAGTCATTCTGTTGTGTAGAGTGTTTTTCTGCCGATGTGCTGGTTACCTAGGAAACTGCTGTAGGGTGGAATTTGGATAGATATGTTGTCAATAACTAATGTGAATTGTAAGTGGATTTTCAAGTTGTGGAAAGGGAATAAAATGGTATTGAACAAGTAAATGCTTGAAATATGAGGATTGTGGGCCAGATTTTCTGACTCCTCAGGGTTTAAATGTATCTAATTTGCATGTGCAAATATTAGCATTATGCATGCAATCTGGTAGTTGAAATGACAAAAAATGCATTTGTGTGAACTGGTAAATGAACTGCAAGTGCAATTGTGTGCACAAAGTGGGCAAGAATCTACTCTAGATGTGCAAGAGGAAAAGAACTGCATTGATGTTTTAAACTAGGGTTACCATACGTCCGAATTTTCCTGGACATGTCTGGCTTTTTGGTCCTCAAATCCCCGTCCGGGAGGAAATTCCAAAAAGCCGGGCATGTCCGGGAAAATAGGGAGGGGTCGCGGGGCTTGGATCCAGGCTGGAGCTGCTGGGGCTGGAGCCTGAGCCTCTGGGGCCGGCGGTGCTCGGCCGCCAGCTGGCGCCGCTCGGCCAGGGCCGGGCCGGAGCGGCTCGGCCGGAACCGGGGCCCAGGCCGGAGCCACTGGGACTGGGGCTAGGGTTGCTCGGCCGGCGCTGCTCAGCCAGGGACGGGACGGAGCTGCTCGGCCGGAACCGGGGCCCAAGCCAAGCCAGGCCGGAGCCACTGGGACCGGGGCTGGGGGTGCTCGGCCGGCGCCGCTCACCCGGGGCCGGGCCAGAGCCGTTCAGCCAGAACCGGGGCCCAAGCCAAGCCGGGCCAGAGCTGCTGGGACCGGGGCTGGGGGTGCTCGGCTGCCGGCTGGCGCCGCTCGGCCAGGGCCGGTGCCCCAGTGCCCGAGCCGAGCTGGAGTCGCCAGGGCCGAGGCGGGCCGGAGCCGCTCGGCCGGATCCGGGGCCGGCGCCCCAGGGCCCGAGCCGAGCTGGGCCGGGCCAGAGACACCAGGGCCACAGCCACTTGGCCAGGGAGGCCGGACTGGGCCACGCCTTCTCGCGCTCCCCCGCCACCGCCCCAGCCCCAGCTTACCTGCTGCCTCCCTGTTTCAGGCTTCCCGCGAAAAAGCAGGGGAGGGGGAGGAGCAGGGGGCGGAGCATTCAGGGAAGGAGGGGGTTGTGGGGGGACTTTGGAGAAGGGGCGGAGTTGGGGTGGGGCTGGGGGCGGAGTTGGGGCGGGGCCTGGGCCATGGCATGTCCTCTTTTTTGTTTTTGTTAAATATGGTAACCCTATTTAAACAATATGTCCAGTGTATTCACATATAGTGTGGAGACTTTAAAAAACATGGCTGCCTGTTGTGTAGACTTGAGCTGCAACATTGGGTGTCTAGAAAAAAATGCATTATCAAAAAAATGTTATGAAGCATTTGATGATCTCAGGACCTGTCCATGAAGGGTTGTGGAGTCATTTATGTAAGGAAACATTATTGTTCATTGAATATTTTCAGGGAACTGTTCAAGTTTTCTAGTAGGCACTTGTAATATGTTAAAAGACATGAGACAGCAAATGGATGATTCTGAGGGAGTTTTACCAGGGGTTTTATCTTCATAGCTATACTGCAATCAGCAATCCATTCAAATATCTACTTATCTAAGGCAGCGGTTCTCAAACTTATTTGACTGGGCCCTACTTCTTTGTATCTGTAGTCATTTATGCCCCGCCTACTCCACAAATATATATTGCCACAAGTTCTGAAAGAAAAGTGGAGAAAGTAGCTGCTGGCGGGTTCCCAGCTCTGAAGGCAGCACTGTGCCAGCAGTCGCATGATGGGTGGCGATTTGAGAAGTGATATTTGTCATCACTTTTCACAGCAGACTTAGCACCCCATTGCTACCATTACTTCTGTGCTGCCGCCCTGGTCTGACAGCCAGAAATTGCAGCGGAAGGAGATCCTGAGCCAGGCTACCTCTTGGTGAGGGACTGAGGGGGGGGAAGGATAGCCCAAACCCGGGCTGCCTCCTAGTGAGGGATAGTTTGAGATCTACTGATTTAAGGTACTTATATGGCCCCCGTCGCCATGGTAGCTGAGTTTCTCACAAACTTATTAATATATTTATCTTCACAACCCCCCTGTGAGATAGGGAAGCACCATTATCCCCCATCACCGGAAGGAGATGCTCCCTAGCAACCACTACTAAGCCTTACATGGCTCTGAAGGCACTTCCAGCCTTGATCTACAATTTTTGATCTTTTGCTTGGCATAGGATGGTTCATGCTGTAAGCTCAGAGTGAGACTCTAAGTCTATACAGTTACATAAACAAACAGACCTCAGAATTTGTCTCTCGGCACTTTTAAATAAACAAAACCTCAAAGGCAATGGGTTAGTTGCAGCACTTGAGACAAGTCCCTGGCCTGGCCTGGCCTGGCCTGGCCTGGCCTGGGGTTCTGAGATGGTACTGAAGAGTTCCTCTGCCACAATCTGACCCCTGTGCCCCTGAGAAGAAGCAGGCAAGCCTTCTTAACTGGCCTGCTAGCTCCAGATTGGTCCGCAGCTTCTCCTGGCCCTTCTAGGCTTCTGGAGGACTAAATCTTGTTGGTAGCCCAGCCTGAGCAAAGTGGTGTCAGGGCACCAATGCCTCCAGCAGGGGCAGGAAAGGCCTGATAGATCACCCCTTTTTACAGAGAGAAAATGTAGGTACAGATTCTATAGTTTGAGTGGTGAGTGGCTGGAGAGGAGCTAATGAATGAGTGTTTCACTTGTCTAGAGTTGCCTGACATGGTAAGTGGCACAGAAACATTTTTTGTTGGTTTCATTTCTGTGCCTGTAGTCACAGATCTCCCAACACGCCAATGTCTTGGAAGATATGTGATGCCAGCAATTAGTTTTGCATCCTGTCTGAAAGTGCTCTGAACCACAACTTCCTGGAATTTCAGTTGCACAATACACTTAAATGAGCAAATGCAACCTTTTTGTAGCTCAGTCTCATTATGGCAGGTGTTACCAGGCGAGGTTGTCACACTGTCTTTCAATTTCCTTTTCCCAAGTATGTGAGCAAATTTTGACTTTTGGAAAGACATGCCCTATTGTCAGTCTTGGGTTACGTAAGCATAATGGGCCAGGTGGTAATATTATGCATAACTAATTATGCATTTCAGCATACTTCTCTGTGGAAGCTCAGGCCAGAGCTCAGACTTTTCAGGGCTTTAATTAAATTAAAAAAACATATTACACAGCATTAAACCACTGAGCATGACATATAAACATCTGCAGCCAGCACTTGGAACACTCATGAAAACTTTTCTTGAACAACTATTATGTGATAACTCTATTGGTGTTGCCCTCCCAGGCTTGCCCACTTTGATGCTGTTACATAGGTATGCCTTGGCGCACACACACGCACATACACACACGTGAACACACATACACAGCCATGCTCCTTGTGATGCTTCTCGGGGCATCCAGGGCTGTGACCCACTTTGGTGCCCCCTGCCTCCAGCCCCTGTGCCAGCTGAGTGTCAGCTCCCTAACACTACCAGCCTGTCAACCACTCTAGCACTCCCTTCTAGGCTATACCACACTTGCTTTTGCCCTGCACCCAGGCCCTAAGTCCTTTACAAAACATCCACCCTGGTCACTGGATACCCACCGAAATCCCAGCCCCTCCATTCCCAAAGGAACAGTGTACCCCACTTTACCTGCTTTGCCTTAGCCCGCCGCTCCTGTGTCACACACGCAACACTGGAGTTCAATTACAGTTAAATAAAAGGAAATTTATTTAAGACAGAAAAGATTCAAATAGAAACAAATGGTGTGATGGAAACAAATGGTTACACTACAGAACAAAATCAAAATGTGAACTAAGGCCTACACTTAACAGTTACCTTTCCTACAGTGTAGGGTTACCATACGTCCGGATTTTCCCGGACATGTCCGGCTTTTGGGGGCTCAAATCCCCGTCCGGGGGGAAATCCCCCAAAGCCGGGCATGTCCGGGAAAATCGGGAGGCTCGGCCGGGGCCTCTTTGTGCAGGGCCGGGGGCATGATGCCCGGCCGGGAGCCGGGCCGGGGGCCAGGCCGGGCCAGGGTCGCAGTGCCGGGCCGGTCCGGGCCCACGGGGCCGGTCCCGCGGGGCTGGGAGCCGGGAGCCGGGCCCGCGGGGCTGGGAGCCGGGAGCCGGGCCCGCGGGGCTGGGAGCCGGGCCCGCGGGGCTGGGAGCCGGGAGCCGGGCTGGGGTCGGGGAGCCGGGAGCCGGGCCGGGGTGCCGGGAGCCGGGCCGGGGTCGGGGAGCCGGGCCGCGGGGCTGGGAGCCGGGCCGGGGTCGGGGAGCCGGGAGCCGGGCCGCGGGGCTGGGAGCCGGGCCGGGGTCGGGGAGCCGGGCCGCGGGGCTGGGAGCCGGGCCGGGGTCGGGGAGCCGGGAGCCGGGCCGCGGGGCTGGGAGCCGGGGGGTGCGCCGGGGGTGGTCGGCCAGGGCCCGAGCCAACCCAGGCTGGAGCCGCCGGGGGCCAGCCTGGGCCGCGCCGCGCCTCCTTCTCCCTCCCCCGCCCCTTACCTTACCTTACCTTACCTTACCTGCTTCAGGCTTCAAGCAGGGGAGGGGGCGGAGACTTTGGGAGGGGGCGGAGTTGGGGCGGGGGCGTGGGCGGGGCTGGGGGCGGGGCCGGCCCCCCCGGGAGTGTCCTCCATTAGGAGGCACAAAATATGGTAACCCTACTACAGTGCTTAATTTTTAATGAAAGAGGAGCCGGGGCTCAAGCAATTATTTTACATTCATTGGTGAGTGGGGCAAGTCCAGACATGCAGGGGCTATGAACTGCCAAGCCTAGAGGTACCAGGGCTCATCCCTGGCAAGCCCTGGCACAAATTAAACACTGTTTTCCTAGCTACTAAATTAGATGCTCTCCCCACAGTTCAGTCTTTTGCAGTGCTGGCTAGCCCCAAGGAGCAAGGCCCAGTCTTTCATGAAGGACCCCCACTCACCAAGGTATCTCCTCAGTGAATGGACCCAGAATGTCTTTCTCCACCCTGTGATAGACTGAATCAGTCTTTCGTCTCTCTTCATAGACAGAGCGATCCTCTCACTGTCATACTGTTCCTTTTAATTTCCAAGTAGTTCTGATGTTTATAGTTTTTCTATTGACTTTTCTGGGTTGTTGCAATGGTGGACAATTGAGCAATACACTGCATAATCGGCTAGCCAGGGTTCCCTCAGCATGAGAGAAGAATGACAGCTCCACAGTTCCCCTCCAAACTTCGCAAAATCTCCTCAGCAAAGTGGTATGAAAATCCTTAAAGCCAGCAGCAGCCATTCCAGTCCCATCCAGTCTGTAGTCTGGATCCAGTGGCACAGGCTCTGAGATGCAGCTCTCACAGCAGATACATCTGAGCCCTGCATTGTTCAGCTGCTGAGTCCCTACAGAGCTCCAGTTGGCTCAGCTCTCAGATGATGCATGTGTGGAACCTGTTCTGCTGCCCTGTTTGCCTTTAATGGAAACTCTCTGCATAGTTCGGAGACAGCTGCTGAGCGGGTTCAATAACTACCACTCTCCCACTTCTCTAGATGCCTCTTGGCCGTTCTAACTAAGTGTCCTACGCTCCTTTCTGACAGTGTGTAGAAACACACAATATTAAACAAAAATCCATATCTCTTCCCCACTGCTTCTCTCCCAAAATAATAATAATAATAAATTAATGTATTATTATAATAAATTGCAGCACTGTAAGCGTGTGAGTTACACAAACTTTTTTGCATAGAGGCAGCTTGGGGAGAGAAGGAGCTGTGTGAGCAGCAGGAGTGTTTGCTCTTTGCCCTGGCCTCTGATTAGAGTCAAATCTTGAGGTAGAGTTGCTCTCTGGGAATAGGGCATTGATGTTTGGCTTGAATTCCTGGTTGAAGGGGTCGTCCTGCTTGCTGTTTGACTATCTCATTTCACGACTGGCATACGTGTGTAAATATTCTTACAGGATATGCACACTGTGCATCACTGATTTCTCCTCCATTGGAGGCCATCCTGAAAGGCCACAGACATCTGCTACCACTCAGCATAGGGGTGACACTGGTGTCAAAAGAAGCAGAACAATATTTTGAATAACTCGCCCATTGTTTGTATCTAAACAGCTACTTATGGCCAGGATACATTCAATGGGTGTTTTCACTTTTTAACAGCATTTAAATCAGAGAAGGGCCTGAGCCAAAATTCTGGAACATGGCTGAACTTTGAAATAGTTCCAAACTTCACAGCTGGCCCCCTCTCTGCATAAACTGAGCTGAATGAGTGCCCTGGATCTGAAACCACCACCACCACCTTGAAAACTTTCAGATCTGGATCCAGACTTTCCACTTGGGGCCCATCTGTAATCTGTAAAGGATGTGCAATGATTGGGAGTCTATATGTTTAATAAGCAACTGCCTCAATATTTTCAATGTACATGCTTCACACATGTTGCAAGAAACCACTCATCCTGCTTTTGTAATTCCCAGCAGCAGTAAGCAATAATATATTAAACAACGGCAGATGATGGTAAATAGATAAAAAAACAGTCACAATTTTCAGTGTGTGTTTAAAGTTTCATTTATCAGTAGTACAAATTCTGAGAAAGGAACTTGGGGAGTATTGCTGCTGTGATTAGATACCTGTACTGAGACTTGCGCTGTAGCCCAAGCCTTGCAAAATATATGGTTACTGAACATTCCTCCTACTGTGTACCATCATTTTTACCTAGATTATGTGAGGCATGTACTTTGGAGAAGGAGATTAACGTAATTTGGACTATAGGGACCGCTCTAATTTGTCAGTGGACAAGAAAACCAGAACACAGAGTGAGTCTTTGCTCATGGAATTCAAGCCTACTTCTAATTTGATTGCATACATACAAATACATTCATATTGACCCACAAACAAGGGATTGTAATAAAACATCAATCAACCACAGAGTTATGTTCAAGTTGCCTCCAGAAACAAAAATATCCATTCTGTAAGTCACTCTGCTCCAAGTCTTTAAATTCAACAAATGGTCTAATTAATCATTTGTGTGAATGGAGAAAGATTTGAGTTAATGTAAAAGTAGCCAGCTTGATATATCAAACATAAATTTACACATAGACACAGACTGGGTCAACAAACGTGTCCCAGAATTCTTGTACATGTCCATTATCTTTGGAATTCCCAAAAGGAATAGGGTTTATGTGTGTGTATGTGTGTGTGTGCATTTACATAATTTATGTAAATAAGTCTGGCCTTAAATATACATACACACACACACACAAATAACATTGTATATGGATGTAAATCCCAGCAACACTAAAAGGTTAGGTCAACCCAGCTACATCTCTCCAGGGTTGTGAAAAATACACACCCCTGAGCGATGTAGTTAAGCTGACCTGGTGTAGACAGAGCTAGGTCAGTGGAAGAATCTTCCGTTAACTCTAGCTACCTCCTCTCAGGGTGGTACATTGCCTATGCCAACAGGAGAACCCCTCTCGTCTGCATAGGCAGTATCTACACTGTGCCGCTGTAACATTTCAAATGTAGACAGGCTGTTAGAGGGATGGAATGCTCTGCTCCCTCTATAGGGAAAAGGGGAAAAGCCAGCTCTGGCCAGCCTCATTTACATAAATGATTATGTTGCATGCCCATAGTTCCACATCCTGTGTTTTGTTGTTTTAATTGGAATTTGTCTCTGAACGGATTGCATAAATGATAACAGATTGTGACTGTAACTATGCATGAAAGGACATAGAAATGGTTTAAGATATGGTCTGGAGTATACAGACAGTAGACTATGGTTGGGGAGGATGGGAAGTGTGGGACCCTGGGCAGAAGAGGAGGGGCCAAGGGCTAGGCTCCCCCAACAGGCATTTCATGTGCCGCCCATGATGCTGATGTTGCAGAACTGAGCCAGGGAGCTGTGCGTCACAGTGGGACTTGGCAGTGCAGACTTTACTGGAGTGGGGCAGCCAGGCAGAGAAGAACTTGACTACCACTGAGTCTATCTGACCTCATAAGTGGGATCTTTAAATGGGTGAACTAAGAGTTCCAGAGTTTAGCAAGCCAGATAATTAATCATTGGAACTTTGATGCTGATCATCCTGCTGAGATACTGATTGGATTTTGTTACTTTTACTGCATGCAAATCTAGATATATGGTTGTCATGTTTTTATTCTCCTCCCCGTCCCAAAAAGGAGAGAAATTATTTGCATTCCATATACCCAAAGACTACTGAGTTCTGCGAGTGGGAAGGAACCTGCAAAAGGCACTTGGGAGGTTTTATTCTAAGCTCCCTGCAAGTAGAAATGAGGCTCTGAGTGGGGGCTTGAGCCATTGTTTCTTTTATTTGAGAAAAGGACCTCTAGACAGATTGAACCCCAGCTTTATGCTGCCCTTGGCACCTTGCAGAAGGGTTAATATATATATTTTTTCAATGCAAATATTTTGTTAAGGTTTTTAACATGAGAGCTTGACATCGTTAATATTAGACACTGACGTGCAGCTTGGGGCTAGAGTATCAAGTCTTTCCTTCAGAGGTCCTGTATGGCTCTGATCCCACAGAATATACATCCCCACTGCATCTAGTCAAAGCAGCGAGTAGTCGCTGCTGAATCAACTGTCCGTTAGTGCAATTTGCGGTCGTTGCGGTTTATTTGTTTGTTTTTTGTAAGGATTCAGCCGTGTTCTAGAAATCCCCAATTAGACTGAAAAGTTCAACTGAACACAAAGGTTGGGTGTAGTGCGTGCTGTTGGAATATAGATATGCAGGCCTGCCTGTAAAGGCCTATACTTTAAGAACTTAGGTGTAGTTTTATCACTTAGCTAGTTACAGGGGTATAAAACCAAAGAATCAAAATCACAGTTCACCTGTGTATGGGCCTTCTCTCCCTAGGAGTGTCTGAGGCCTTGTCCTTAGGCTATGGCCTTTGGCTAAGCAGCAGGGGCAGCCACAAGCTGGGAAGTGTACGGTCTGATCCTCACATTCCAAACCAGTCACATTGAAATAAAGTGGTATTGGGCTGTTAGGAAGACGATCCTGTCCTAATAGTGCCCATCACCACCAGACAAAGAAACAGATCTTAAGGTGGTTAAGGAAAATTTAATTTGATAGCATCCTGACTGGCAAGAAATCATTTATCAGTGGTTGTGGTTGTGAAAGCCTCATTTCTATATTGTTTTATCTTTATGGACCCTATTTTTCTATTGTTAATCTATCTGGTTCTCTAATTGTTTCTGTCTGCTGTATAATTAATTTTGCTAGGTGTAAGTTAATTAGGGTAGTGGGATATAATTCTTTAAAGAATTATGTTACAATATGTTAGGATTGGTTAGTTACATTTCAGTAAAATGATTGGTTAAGATATAGCTGAGAATATTGCAATATAAACTGGGGTCAACCAGGAAGTTGGGGGGAAGGGAAATTGGAATCATGTTTGCTAAGGGGGGGGGGGGGAATGGGAATAGGGAACGGGGAACAAGGATACAGGCAAGGCTCTGCAGTGTCAGAGCTGGGAAGGGGGACACGGGGTAAACGCTCTGCGGCATCAGAGCTGGGAACGGAACACTGGGGAATAGACTTTATTGCCATATAGAGATAAACCCGACTGGTGTGACGGGCTTCGGAATATGCTTGCTTGGAAACTAACCCCAATAAATATCGCATTGACTGCGCTTCGGACTTCTAGTCTTCTGCTTTCTGTCTACATGACAAGAACTAGGGGAGAGGGTGAAGGGAAAGCCCTCCAACACGTGCTGTTAATATAACTTTAGACTGAGCTTCTCTATATAAACACGAGAGGAGATGAACACATCCCGCATTCGAAGCAGATTAAAAATGATTCCCCGTGTAACACTCATCGAATACTTGAGTCATTTTTATTTTGTTTTTCGTTCGAACAGGCTGTGATGTTCTGCTTATTTTATTGCTGTCTCTCTAATAAACCATCAGTCTCCCATTCCGAAGGACACAGAGCCCAGTTTTGCCGAGAAGAGACTTTATTTACTTTGTGGTGAGGACTATAAAGTTACAGTTCATTAATGTTTTTATGGTTTTATTATTCAGCAGCAGTTTTTATTTTTTCTTTCTTCCTGAATATTTGTTAACTTGCAAACACCTCTGAGTGCTCGTAATTGTAAGACTTACATTGTGTACAGCAAGTGGCACTTAAAGCAATTGGATATCCACAGATATTTTAATATGTTTTATTAGCTTCTTTCACAAGCACAACATGCCCAAAGCCATAGTAAAGGACACATGCTCAAACTACACATTGACTAGCAGCAGCCCTCGGTGCTGCCAGTACGGACTAATTACTCCCACAGCTAGCCCTCCTAGTTTAGATTAGCTCTCTCAGTTCTTGCTGCTTGATAATGGCTTCCAGCTGAAGAATGGTCCTCAGGTTACTAGTGTTCTCTATCTCCAAGTAAAAACTGCCTTTCAGATGCTTAGTGGTGAATGTAATTTAAATTATTTTGCATTGTATGTAGGCGTCTATAGCCAATTATGGACTAACGTTCCTCTCTTCCCTAAATCTAATTCCTTTTAAGGTTGAAAGCTCCAGGAATTCACATTTGACTAAATTACAATGCACTGTATGAACAAAAGAAACAATGATCTGTAGGAATTAGCTTAAAATTGTTTCCAAGAATGTATTTCAGCTTCTCCATCATGATTTAATAACCCATAAGAAGTCACTTTATTATAATTATAGGGGAGAATTTAAATAAATATTCATCTTCACCTCTGGATTTCCCAGTGTCTCCTCTCTTCTAAGTATCCATCCTTTACACTGGACTCCTCTCCTGGTGGAGACTTCCTTTTGCTGTGTCCCCTTCCGCAGACTTTTACCAGAAGGCAAAGCAACCTGGGCCGTGGAACGCTGCCATTCGTTATTATAATAATGGCATGTAAGTAGTCTCCATGCCAAGCCTCTCCTGTAAGTATAATTTTACATGTGATCTTTACCAGAACAAAGCTACATGTTATTAAGGCATCACACACAAAAGTACATATTAGTTTGCTTAGAGATGTCCATCTCCATCACTGGAGATTTGCAACCATTGTAGCCCATTCCATATGATCCTCTGCTTAGCTCTTTGTGGATGAACAGTCCTTTTGATCCACCCTGGCTGCCAAACCATCTGGCCAAGTTCTTCATTTTCTGCCTAATGTTCTTCTACCATCAGCCCTCACTTCCAGTCTCCATAAACATGCATCACCCTCTGAACCTCTTAAAATGTGCCCTGTAAATAAATTGAATCTTTCTGTTCATAAGATCTCTAAGTAGCATTTGCTAAATTCCAATCATCTCCAATATTTTTTGTTGGTTACGTGGTCTATCTACGATGTTTTCAGAACTCTTCTATAACTCCCTAATTTGAAGAATTGTAGTTTCTTTATTATTAATTGTTTGAATGTACATGTTTCACAGCTGTACTGTAACAGACCAAATGTAAAGTTAACACAGAACAAATGCATAACTAGCAGAACATAATTTCTCAAGCTGGATATGGCCCAGTACATCAGGCTAACCACAGTAGAGGCTTCTGTAGTGAGTTAGTCAGGGTGTTTATTGCTCAGCCATTAACTGTTATCCCGCTCCATTCTAAATTGTAAAAATGCTCCCTCACATGGGATAGAGTAACTCATGAATGTTATGTCTAAATTTTTATTACTAAAGCACAGAGTGCTAGGATTGAGTCTAATTAGGACAGGGCATCTGAAATATCGTCTGCGTTCATCCTTGCTTGCTTTTCTTCAGAAACATTCAGCTTTCTACATAGAATAAAAGGGTCAGATATGACCGTGATCTGCAAAATCATCAAGAGACTGGAGAATGCCTGCACTGTCAGTTAAGATTTACCTGGGGAATAATACGGCAGTACAGCTATCTGTAAATATATGAACTCCAAAATTCAATGACTGACTACACTGCTCCATGTCTGCTTATATCTGAAATTCTCCATCTCCCTTTTGACTAGGTTTATTCTACAGAACAAATGTCTACTGCCAGCACTGTGAATTCCCTCCATAGTCAAATCAACATTTGTGTAAAGAAATTGCACCTGAATTGCTAATCACACCTTAACTGCTCCTCAGCCTGTCTTTACATTCTTATTTTCAAATCAGTTTAATTCTCAAACACCCCATTGCTATCCAACTGTTCCTTTCCTTTCAGCAGCTCATATATCCCACTGACCTATTTTTCTAGGTTCAGATGGGCCACATCTTAAAACTAGTTCTTCATAATGTGCACCTCAAACCCGTCAGCGAATTGTGCTGCTCTCTCCTGTACCCATTCTAGCTCAGCAAAGTCCCTTTTATAACCAGGTTTGCCAAATTGCATACACTAGTTCATCCGAATGTTGCCTTACTAGTGCCAAAATATTTGTCAAATTACCGGAAAATCTTAAGAGCTTAATGATAGCCTGTTTGCTTTTTTTTTAACACTACTGTCAAATATTGTAGAGACGGATTTAGTGATTTATGTCTGACCATCCCCAAATCCTTTTCCTGATTATTTTCTCCACCGTGCTGCCTTGTCAGTTATTTCTGTGATTATTTTTGTTCCCTATTTTCATTGTTACTTATGGGCCCATAAATAATATTGTACATGCATCTATCATCAGTCCAAGAATGACATTAAAAAAACCTGTCTAGGCAGCTATGCAGTTGAACAGATCTATCTTTCCATTTATAATCTGTTTTACAAAGCCTGAGAAAGTAGAAAGACTTTACACAATCCTTCCTGTCTCCTAGGTGAAGATAATATTACATATCCTACCATTAAAGATGTGTTGTGATGTGGGAGGAAGAGGAGGGAAGGTTTCAAAGGGGAAATAAAGCATAGGGCTAGTATGAAACACCTTGCACTAGATTATGTCTTCGGGCACAGCCCTGAGTAACAGGGTGGTGTGTGCCCCAAGTACAGCTCAGAGCAGGATTATGCTTCAGATGGAGATTTTTACTATGATGCTATTGCAAAGCCTGACAGCTTTGACCAAACCTCACTAGACTATGCAGGCATGGGAGCTCCTAGGTGTGGAATGCTATCGCAGAATACATACGGAAATGTTTGCTGAATAACTGACATCATCAGAGGAGCAGCTTTGTCTTGGTAAATTTTGTGAAGAATCCTGGGAATATTATCCTAGGGCAACCTCTGCATCCAACTTGAGCAATAAAAAACAAGCAGATGAAAAATAGAGGACAAAGCTTCTTTTTAAAAAGAAGAACAGGAGTACTTGTGGCACCTTAGAGACTAACAAATTTATTAGAGCATAAGCTTTCGTGGACTACAGCCCACTTCTTCGGCTGTAGTCCACGAAAGCTTATGCTCTAATAAATTTGTTAGTCTCTAAGGTGCCACAAGTACTCCTGTTCTTCTTTTTGCGGATACAGACTAACACGGCTGTTACTCTGAAACTTCTTTTTAAAGGGTTTTACCCCCACACTACTTGATTCATGATACATAGGGAATCCTTTGAATTGCAGAATTTACCAGATCAAATGCTTCTTAGGGGTTCCTACATGGAAATGGGTCATGAACCATTAGGCCTCAAATAAGGGACAGCCCTTAAAATGCAGGCAGGATGGCCCCTGTTGTAATAACTGAGATAATATAACACCCCTTAGAGGTCCCCCTATATTAAGCAGTACCATGGAGCTCAGAGTAGACCTGTGGCAGAGTGTAGTGGTCCCTCACACTTGAGTAGGGAGGGAGGCCACTGAAGTTGCTGAATTTTGTACAGTTCTTGTTAATAGTCCCATTGCTATGCCCTGTGTGAGCAATGCCCTCTGTTCCCCATGTGCAACCCCCTCCATTGTTTTACAGTATGAGTCTGAAAACACATTGTGACAGAGGCCTTTATCAGCTTGAAGAAAGTTGGCACCTAATTTAATGAGTGACTTAGGGTAACATAAAATGGTATGAAAAATTAGACCTGGGCTCAGCCAAACCCCAGGCCTGAACACCCCGTAACTGTGTGAAAGGAGGGAGAGATGTTCCAACTCTGATTTAAGGCCTCTTCTCTATGAAGTGAAACCCCAGCTCTAAGCATTTCTAAACCTGGGAGCCTTGAAAATATGCCTCTGTGTTTTGCAGCTCAGACCCATTGCTATGCAAAGTCTATTCATTCTATTCATATTGAACTAATCTTTCCCAAATGTGGTCAGCTCCATTGGCTGAAGCTTTCAGACCAACAAAAGTTTCTCTGGATTCATACTTCAGGAGTTACCGTCCCAGCTCACAAGACATACCAAGGCTCCCAACATCCATTGAGAATTTGTCATTCCTCGTTACAAAGAGGACATAGATGTCCCATATACAAGCAGTCACCAAACTTGCTCCCAATTAGAAGCAATGGAAATCATGGCAAGACTCATCACAAACATGTTTTATAGTAATCTGAGTTAGGCCTCAATCCATCATAAGAATGACTTTACTTAGAGTTACCATACGTCCGGTTTTTCCCGGACATGTCCGGCTTTTCGGCAATCAAAGTCCGGGGGGAATTGCCAAAAAGCCGAACATGTCCGGGAAAATGCCGGCCGGGCACTTCCCCTCCCGCGGCTGCTCTGCTCCGCTCCTCCCCTCTCAGACTTTAAGAGCCAAGCTGCCCGAGCCAGCGCTACCAGCTTCGGGCAGCCCCCCTGCCTCCGGACCCCGAGCCGCCGGCCAGGCACTTCCCTTCCCGGGCTCCAGCTGCTCTGCTCCTCCCCTCTCAGACTTCGGCTCTGTTTAAGAGCCAAGCTGCCCGAGCCAGCGCTACCGGCTTCGGGCAGCCCCCTTGCCTCCGGACCCCAGCCGCCGGCTGGGCACTTCTCCTCCCCGGCTCCAGCTGCTCTGCTCCGGCGGCACGGGGTCCAGAGGCAAGGGGGGCTGCCTGAAGCCGGTAGCGCTGGCTCAGGCAGCTTGGCTCTTAAACAGAGCCAAAGTCTGAGAGGGGAGGAGCAGAGCAGCTGGAGCCCGGGAAGGGAAGTGCCTGGCCGGCGGCTCGGGTTCCGGAGGCAAGGGGGGCTGCCCGAAGCCGGAGTGCTACCGGCTTCACGGGTTTGCTGGGTAGCCTCCAGACCCTGCGCCCCCGGCTAGGTGCTTCCCCTCCCGGGCTCCAGCTGCGCTGGGGAAGTGCCGGCCGGGGGCGCAGGGTCTGGGGGCTGCCCGGCAAACCGTGAAGCCGGTAGCACTTGGGCAGCCCTTTTCGCGTGGCTGGGAGGGAGGAGGGGGAGTTAGGGCAGGGACGTTGGGGAATGGGCGGGGAAGGGGCGGAGTTGGTGTGGGGAAGGGGTGGGGTTGGGGGGGGGGGCCGGGTGGGAAAGGGGCGGGGCCAGGGCCCCGTGGAGTGTCCTCTTTTTTTATTTTTTAAATATGGTAACCCTACTTTACTGGGTCAGACCAATGGTCTCTCTACCCCAGTCTCTTGTCTTCTGATGCTTCTGGCAGTCAGAGGTTTAGGGCCACCCACAGCATGAGGTGCATCCCTGACCATCTTGCTAATAGCCATTGATGGACCTATCCTCCATGAACTTTTCTAATTCTTTTTTGAACCCAGTTATACTTTTGGACTTCAATACATCCCTTTACAACAAGTTCCACAGGCCTTAATCTGATTGTTAAGATTTCTGGGGCTGGAATTGTATTTGACTCTTAGTTTGTGTGCAGCTCAGCACAGTAGATCCTGGTTGAGGTCTCTAGGTGTTGACATAATACAAATAATGACAGCTGCTGAGGAAACAAGATCAATAATTGATTAAATTTTTGAAAATTTTAGTTTCCCTTTTTCACTGATTTTGGTTTTGGTGATTTTTTTCCAACCAGTTCATCAAACAGTAAAATAATTATACTTTTACTATAAATCATACCAATATGTCTAATGTGCCAGGCCTCTGAACATTTTTTAATATATCTTAGGAGGTGCAAAGATACGTGATTTGTTACTTTCTCAGTTCTTACTTCTTTTTTACATTGAATCCTTATAGTTCTTTCATATGCCAATAAAAAAATATCCCAGCCTCCCCATAAATGATCCTAAAATATTAGGGGATGTGATAGGACCATCTCGCTTCCATGACCTGATTGCCATATACAGCCCTGGGGGCCCCATCAGCGAATGTTCTCAAACACCTTTCTGTACAGTACTAAGGGCTATTCTCTTAAGTTTCTCAGTTATGTTTATACAATGGTTTACCTGTTCTAATGTTAACCCAGCCACCAATGGTTATCCACCCATGTACATATCCTCACACACTGTTTCCAGTCACTTCCCCACCTAACCACCCTGTTCTCTGTTCACCTGCCCGCTCACATCCTAGAACAGTAAGCACACCTCAGCTGCTAACTCAGCTCCCAAATGAAACATTCTCTAATGTGAGATACTCTGGACAGTCATTTAAAACATAAAGGATGGTAATCATAATGCTCATGCCAGTTGTAAGAACCACTCTTCTTTACATACCATCTATAGTACTTAACAGGAAGACAGAGAACCAAGAGCAATAGCAAATGGTTAGAAAGAAGGACAAAATAAGGTGATTCTTCAAACAAATGAATCCCTTTTTGTGTTAAGGACATCTTGTACACTGCAGTTTTCAACTTTCTTCCTGGCAACACTCGTATGTATTATGTTTCTTCTGTAAGAGACATGCAAAAATTGTTTGTTGTAAAATCTATTATGTTCTGTTTAAATTTACTTTTACAAACCTATAAATTATAGGCCATTCCTTTCTGGAGGGTTGAAAAAACATTGATTTTTTTTTTTGTTTCTAACCTTACGTATTGAGGCAACTTGAACTAAAAAGGAAACAATTTAACATTTAACTGAAGAAAACATACATCTGTAGAAATTCTATAATTTTTCATTGACATATCTATATATTTCTCAAAATTTCTGCCACATCTGTTACTGTGGGTAGCTTTGTGCTTTTCTATATAAATCGTTGGCGAGATTAATGTTAGCAATAACTTTCAGAGGAAATTGAGGAAATAGTAACACTGGCTAATAAAAAGGAAAAAATATGAAAAAGTAGAAACAAAGAGTACATTTTATGCAATTGCAGTGTACTCTTCTATCTAGTGAAACTGTGCTTTAAAACTGCAATGAACACATTGCAGTATTATAAATCATGTCAGATAAATAGCACTTTCATAAAGATACCTCTTTATAATAGAAGAAAGGCCAATAATATTCAGAGTTATCCTTAACCCTGAACTTTTCTCTACTTACATCTCTTTGAATATCTGCCTATCACCATCATGGCCATTGCCACCTTTTCATCGTAATCGTGATATTGTCTCTGTTGAATTCCTTATTGATGCCTTCATCTCTTTCCATTTTGACTATTACAGTTCCCTTTTTGCTATTCAGCCTAGATCCTTACCAGGGAAACATTAGGGAGTCCAGAATGTTGAGTCCAGACTATTTTCTTATTACTAAAAGTAGGAACATATCACCTCCAGCCCACCTCATCTTCAGTGAGGCTGAATTCATCTTGGATTCCAATTCGAAATTATCCTCCTGGTGTTCGGGATTCACCATGGACTCAGTCAACAACTATATGACCTGATAAGAACAGCCATACTGGGTCAGACCAAAGGTACACTTAGCTCAGTATCCTATCTTCTGACAGTGGCCAATGCCAGGTTCTTCAGCAGGAATGAACAGAACAGGTAATGAATGAACAGATAACTGGTGACTTTCTATGGTGTCAGTTTGCAAGATTGTGTCTCCGCTAGCATTTTTCTAAAACTTTCCTGGTATGGCACCATTACCAGTGCAGCTACACAATGCTACCAGGAGCAGAAGTGCTATGACATGCCACCTCCCACCATTGTTTTACCACTATGTCAGACCCTATATTGGTTTACAGTAGATTCACTTTTTCAAGACTATTTTAGCAACCTGGAGAGCTAGAAAACATTAAGTGAAGGCTCAGATTTTGGAGAACAATTCTGTGGCAAGCAGTGCAGTTTATAGCAGACTTGCAGAATAGATGAGGCCCTGGATAGAGAGTATTAATATATTGCAGCAACTAACCTTTCTGGGCTGTATCTGAACAGTAAGTCACAATACTATTGCAATTTCTGAGCAGAAAACAAGGCCAAGATTTTTAAAAACAATAGCCTAAAGTCTGACTCTTACATCCTTATTTAGGCATTTCAACAAGTGGTCTGACTTACAAAAGCACTGAGCAGCCAGCAGGTCCCATTGACTTCCAAATAAATGGAAGACACTCATCACTTTTAAAAATCAGACTGTTCATTTAGGTGCCTAAATATGGATTTGAGATTACGCTGCTATTTTGGAAAATAGAGAGATTTCATTGAGAACTGAAGGTTCTCAACACCTCACAAGATTGGGCTCTTAGTTCTTAGTATGGTTCTAAGCACTGCCGTTGCTGGTATCAGTAATAGCTCTAATCAATCCATTCATATGGCCTCTTTATTCTTTTTGTTGTGGCCAGTTAGTTATATTGAAGATAGGAAAGCTCTGCCTGAGATTGTCTGAAGAAAAATTTTGGGGAAGGTAATTCAATCTAAAGCTCCTTAACCTGGCTTCCTCTTCCTGACTAGATGAGCAAATAACTGACTGTGAGCTTTTCTGGAGCTCTTCCATCTATTTGGTAGAGAGCCAGGGTAGGCCGCATCTATAAAGGAGACAGTAAATCAGGTTTGAAACAATGTGAACTTATTTTAGTTCTATCCATTTTGGCAATATGACTTGGAAAATGCATATATTCACAGATTTCAGCCTCTGAAATCCAGTGAGCCTTCTGACTCCAGCACACCCAGGCTTTAGAGGTAGACATTTCATCGATATCATTCTGAAGATCACCAATCGCATTTCTAACACAATAGATGGAGGTTATAATACAAGAATAATTTTTGTTTAACCTAACATTTCTGAACTTAGTCAACCATACTCTTCTTAAAACTCAGGGCTGTTGTGCTAACCAGTGACTCCAAAAACTGGCTTGCTGGGTGCTTGAAGAATTGTCTAGAGCAGTGTTTCTCAACCTTTTTGATACCAGGAACTGGTTTGCTGCCTTTCTATACTGTGTCAGGGAAATCTCAGGGACCAGCGTTGGTCCACAGATTGGTCATTGAGGCTTGGTCTACACTAAACCCCCAAATCGAACTAAGGTACGCAACTTCAGCTACGTAAATAACGTAGCTGAAGTCGACATACCTTAGTTCGAACTTACCCCCGTCCAGACCCGGCAGGCAGGCTCCCCCGTCGACTCCGCGTACTCCTCGCGGCGAGCAGGATTACCGGAGTCGACGGGGAGCACTTCTGAGTTCGATTTATCGCCTCCAGACTAGACGCGATAAATCGAACCCAGAAGTTCGATTGCCTGCCGCCGAACCAGCGCGGTAAGTATAGACAAGCCCTGAGAAACACTGGTCTAGAGAAGGTTTCCACAAGCATATTCTAACATTACAGGGCATAACAACTGGGGTACCTCAGTGATTATTTCTTTTTTGTCTGTTTTTCTGTTTTACTCTTATCCATTGTAACAGGGTGCTGGCCAGGAGGTCCTGAGCCAGCCCTCTGTTAGCCCAGCTCCAATTAAGAAGCATTAATTGGTGCTGGCTGAGTATGCCATGCCTAACTGATAGAAGGGAAGCACCTGTGGGCCTTATTAGCCAGGGGGCTATATAGGGCTGGCTGGCAGGCAGGCAGGGTGTGTGTGTGTGGAAAGGGAGGAGCCAAGTGCTGTGCGTCCATGCTGGCTGGAGAAGCTAGCTGTCCCCTAGGTTGCTAGTCTGTACATAGAAGGTGGTGGGAACTGACACGGTAAATAAAAGGCACTGGTGATTACTCCCAGAAGAGGTCTCTGGCTGATTTGTGGGCACAGGGGTCCCGTAGAGTGAGGGTGAACAGGAGAACCTCATTACATCCATCTTTTGTTCATAACTTTCCATTTCAGAGTGGTTTCTTCTCTTTGTGTATGCACACTGATGACAGAGGACTGTAATGCAGCCCCAGATTAGCAACAACCTGCAGTCTGACGTGAACAAGCTGGAAGATGATTCTTCTGTGCTGACTTGTGTTTAAATAAAGTGAAAACCAAAACCACGGGGCTTTGGTTCCTTTCCAAATCACACTAAGGAACAGACTGCTTCATTAAAGATTAAAATAGTTGTTGGCAACAAGAGATAGACCTGCACCAAAGCCCCAGATCCAATCACTCCTACACTTTGTGACTTGAGCCTGTCTCTAACAGTAATCTCTGGGGAAAGGTTAAACAGTTTAAATACCTTGGGATATAGCAGCCCCTCTTGTAGTTTTAGCAAACCTGTGAACTGTATTCCCTCAATGGTGGGGACCAAGGTTGGGGGAACTGTGTAAGTCAATAAAGAGTCTGGACACGTTATCAAGAACACAGGTTGCTATCAGTAGCTCTCTAACAATCATCTGTCTTGGAATATTGTGCATCGAAATGCATCTGAAGTACTATTATTAATTTGCATTGCCATACTGCCTAGAAGCCAGGGCCATTGTTGTTCTAAACATTATACAAACATATAACCAGAAGACCTCTCCAGCCCAAAAGAGTTTACACTATAAGTTGAAAACAAGAGACAACAAATACATATGACAAACAGATGTGGGGGAGCACAAGTTAATAATGAGATGATTATAATCAGCATGATAAGCAATGGTCACAGCACACCGGTTGCCAACTCATCAGGTGGGATGGGAAAAGATGAAGTATTGTATGATGAAATCTACTGGTTTGTACTTTCCTGTTAACTTCATCATGCATCATTGCCACCTCAACAATTAACTTAAATGGACAACTTAATTGAATGGAGGCAGCAACATTGTGCTACCAAGTATACCCTATGTGGAAACTTACTCTAGTTCAGATTTAAAACAGTTTCATTTATAAGCCTGTTTTGTGTTGCTCAGGGCTATCAGAAATATTCTGTCTTGGGGCTAAAGTTTCCCATGTTTAGATTTTGCCAAAAGTGAATTTTGGGGGGTTAAAACTTTAAGGAAAATCCCTTCAGCCATTTCTATGTTGCAGGAATTAAACTATATACTTTTCTTCCTTCACACCAATAATGGAAGAACCACTGATCTTTGAAACTTGAAGTTTGACTTTTAACTAGTCCTTACAGAGGAGTCTGTCCAAGAATAGGGTCTTATCTATATAAACACCTGGTTCACAGCAAGCGGGAGTGTTAATCTGTCCTGCCCTAGTCTTCCCCCATTGATTATCCACGTGGACCCTGCTGTAACTCACTAGAAGTTCTCTGGTTTGCTTTGATCCACCCCGGTTTGAAACTACTTGAACTGAGTATTCATATAGACAAGTCCCAAGTAATTAACAATGTTAGGAAGAGTTAGAAAATCACTTCCCATAGGAGAAGTTCACCATGGGTTTGTCTACACAGCAAGTTAGTGTGCAGCAAGCGTGGATGTGACTCTGTGGTGCACAAGCTTGCCACACACTACTTGGCCATGTGGACCCTGCTACCATGCAAAGTTCCATAGTTGACATGCTCATCCAAATGTGCTATGAAATTTATAGTATGTGGTAGCAAGGTCCACATGGCCAGTTACTGTCTGGCAAGGTAGTGCCCGGTTGAGTCAGACCTGCTGTGCTGCACCCTAACATGCCATGTAGAGGCCATAAGACTGCAATTTTAGATACGATTTTTTCAGAGCTGCACATTTTCAGTACATGAGATGCTGCTTTACACCTCTTAGCTAGGAAGTGACTGAGCACTTGGTAAGCAACTGAGCAAAATCCACTTGGCTCAGTGAACAATTTTAGTCCCGTGCCTTTAGACCAATGCCTCCATCTCATTATTCAGAGGGGAGGGAAGCAAAACCCAGCCCAGCTGGAGATTGTTGTATCAGAAGAGAGAGCAGAGCCTCAAGTTACATGCTCCTCATCAACTTCCCTGGGAGCCTGTGGGTCCTTCTAGAACAATTCTGTCTGGTCAAGGCCCCACAGATTAGGAGGGCAAATTCTTGAGGAATAGTTTAAAAACTTTAAGGCTGTATTAGCAACATAGGACCTGCTTGTGCCCCAGAAACCCATAGGGACGAGTGCCCTCTGCATCTGGACTTTCCCCTCCCACTGCAGCTCAGCTGCCTCTGCAGCATCATCCCCTCCTTCCCCTAGACCCTCTGAAGGGCTTTTGGTGGCTCCAATGAATGGGGTAGGAAGAGGTGTCACTGACACTCCTGAATACAACTCAGCGTCCCCCTATTCTTGATAAGGCATCTGCCACAACATTTTCTTTTCCCTTGATGTGCATTATTTCTATGTCATACTCCTGTAGAGCCAGACTCCAACGTAGTAGTTTCAAATTGGTCCCTTTGGCCTGGTGCAACCATATTAGTGGGGCATGGATCAGCGTTCATGTCGCGCTCTGTGTCAGTAATTGGCCTGGGCTGGGGAAGCTAATGATCCAACCAGCAACCCAAATTCTGTGATGAATCCTGGTCACATGCCACCTGAGGCATGTTGCACATACACTTAAAAGAAGCAGGGAGTGGTCCTTTTGAACCTTAATTTTGCTATTATACAGATAAGTTGTTTAATAGCCTAAACTCGGACATAACATTCCCCCTCAATGACATCATAACTCTGTCAGTGGGATGCAGCTGTTTACTCAAGAAGGCAATGGGGGGCTCTTGTCCCCCACCCCAGCCTGCCCTGGCACTGCACCTAGAACCCTCGGTGCACCGCACAAAGGGTTTGCTGAAATCAGGGCTAACTAAAACTGGCTCTTCAGACAAAGCCTCCTTTATGTTCTTGAAGCCTTTCTTACAGGCCTCTGTCCATATCACCCGTCTAGCTTCCCCGTTTTTGTAAGGTTCATTATGAGTGCCACAATGTTGCTAAGCCTCTTTACAAACCTCCAGTAATACAGTAACTCCTCACTTTAAGTCGTCCCGGTTAACATTGTTTCGTTGTTACGTTGCTGATCAGTTAGGAAACATGCTCATTTAAAGTTGTGCAATGCTCCACTCTTAAGTTGTTTGGCTGTCTGCTTTCTCCACAGCTGGCAGCCTCCCTATGCCCCCCCCTCCCCACAGTGCCTCCCGCCAGCAGACCCCATGGATCAGCACCTTCCCCCGCCTCCTGCCCACAGCAATCAGCTGGTTTGCAGCGTTTTGGGGGCAGGAGAGAGGGGGAGCCTGTGCGCCGAGTCCTCGCTTCTTCCCCCTCCCTCCTGCCCCCTAAACGCCGCAAGCCAGCTGATTGCCCCGGCAGGAGGGAGGGGGGAGGAGGAGGACTCAGCGCGCCTCCCCCTCCCTCCACTGCCTCCTGCCCATGGCAATCATCGGGCTTGCGCATTTTGGGGGCAGGAGGGAAGGGGGAGGAGCGAGGACTCGGTGTGCAGGCTTCCCCTACCCCTCCCTCCCCTGTCTCCCGAACCACGGCAAGCCAGCTGATTGCCCCAGGCAGGTGGGAGGGGGAAGGAGCGAGGACGCAGTGTGGGAAGTAAAGGGGGAGGAGGTGGGGGGGGGGAGAAGAGGCAGGTCAAGGATGGGGACTTGGGGAAAGGGGGGGTAGGCTAAGGGTTGAGCTCCCTGCCCCTGGTGCTTGCAGAGTAGGGGAAGCTGCAGCTGCTGTGCAACGTGCTTCTCCTAACCTACAGCACCTTCAGCCTCCTTGCCTGGCTCATCTCCAGTGCCAGTGGGCTGTGCCTGTGTAGGATAAGGCAGGGGCACCTCCCAACTATAGTACAGTACCTGTATTAAATTGCTTGTTTAAAATGTATATAATGCCTTTTGTCTGGCAAAAAAAAATTTCCCTGGAACCTAATCCCCCCTTATTTACATTAATTCTTATGGGGAAATTGGATTCACTTAACATCATTTCACTTAAATTCACATTTTTCAGGAACATAACTACAACATTAAGTGAGGAGTTACTGTACTCGGCCAGACCAATAAAGGATTGGACCTGCTTCTTGGTTTGTGGGGCAGGCCATTTCCAAATGGTTTCTCCTGTTAAAGGATCAGGGTGGACAAATCCACTGGTCACCCTATGTCTAAATAAGGTACCTCTGCAGCCCCCATCTTGCATTTGGACACCTTGACAGAGAGGTTGGCTTCTCTAAGGGCAGGTCTTCACTACGGGGGGGGGTCGATTTAAGATACGCAAATTCAGCTACGCGAATAGCGTAGCTGAATTCAACCTATCGGAGCCGACTTACCCCGCTGTGAGGACGGCAGCAAAATCGACCTCCGCGGCTCCCCCGTCGACGGCGCTTACTCCCACCTCCGCTGGTGGAGTAAGAGCGTCGATTCGGGGATCGATTGTCGCATCCCGACGAGACGTGATAATTCGATCCCCGAGAGATCGATTTCTACCCGCCAATTCAGGCGGGTAGTGTAGACCTAGCCTCAGTCTCTGTAATACAGTTCCTGCATGGTTCAGGTGATCTTGCCAGGAGTCACTAAAAATATCCCAGTCATCCACATCGACCCTGGAGAAGATCTGTAAACCCTGCAGCACCTCATTGACAAGCCTCTGAAAGGTAGCCCCTGCCTTAATTAATCCAGAAGGCATAACCTTAAACTCATATAGACCAGATTCCACAATGAAAGATGACTTTTCTTGGGCATCAGCATCTAAGGGAATTTGCCAATAGCCTCTAGTCAAATTTAGAGTACTTATGAATTTTGCACCCCCCAAGAGATCCAGTAGGTCCTTTATCCAGGACATGGGGCAGAGATCAGGTTGAGTGATGGTGTTGCCCTTCTAAAATCCACACAAAATCTTATGGTTGTAACCTTTTTACATACCATCACAATAGGAGATGCCCAGGGGCTTTTCAACTTACTAATCACCCACATGTCTAGCATGCTCTCCACCTCATCCTGAATCTGTCTTTGCATTTCTCCTTTGCTAGGAGCAGGGTGTGATCCTGTAGTTTTAATGGAATGCACTATTCTGTTAGTTAAACCTAGCAGGTTGGAATACACCTGCCTATGGTATTTCCATAGGGCCAGCATCTCCTGGTTTTGGGTTGGGTTCAAACCCTTCTAAATCTCCTTACTCTCCCTTACAAAATCAATTAAAGGAGCAGTAAATGTTGCTTCATCAGCACAGCAAATCATATTCACCATCATAATCATCATCACTCTTCCATGGTAAGCTTTCAATCTATTGACATGTACTATTTGCCCTGTTCCCCTGCCATGGGGTTTCATTACATGATAAGTGACTTCATTTACATGGTCCCCCAACGATCTGGCATCTTGTTCTTCCTCACTGGAATCAACACCAGCACCACATCATCTGTATCAAAAGATTGTTCTCCAGCATGCCTGTCATACCAAGCTTTCTGAGACACCTGATTCCTTTCAAGGTTCTGATGTACTAAGTCCATCATAGACTTTAAATTCTCTTTAAAATGAGTGACATACTCCCCTACAGGCTGTCTTGACTCTTCTGTACTACCCTTCCAAGAGCCTCTGATTAAATCTAAGGGTCCCTTCATCTGTCTCCCATAAAGGAGATCAATAGGGGCAAAACCCACAGACTCTTGTATGTGAATAACATTTAAGGAAGCAAGACATCCCAGTCATTCTCTTGCTGGGTAACATACATCCTCAGCATAGACTTCAATGTCCTATTGAATCTTTCTACTGGATCATTAGTTTCTGCATGATAGGGAGTGGTCTTTTCATGCCTCTCTCCACACAAATTCCATGACTTTTTGAAAACTACAGACATGAAATTGACCCCACCAAGGCCAGTTTTAGGCTGATTCCCCCAATTCCCCGGAATTGGGCCCTGCGGGTAAGAGGGCCCCGTGGGTAAGAGGGCCCCCGCGCTTTAGGCTCACCCGGCGGCGGTCCGCTCCAGCAGCATTTCAGCGGTGGTGGGGGAGTCCGCTCCGGGGTCTTCGGCAGCATTTCGGTGGCAGGGGGTCCTTCAGTGCAGCAGAAGATGCAGAGCGGACCCCCCGCCACCGAAGTGCCGACGAAGACCTGGACCGCCGCCGGGTATTCGAATCAGGCCCCGCAAGTCCTAAAGTCGGCCCTGGACACCACCATCTGACAGCATTTCCCTGAGAAACCCTACTCTGCTAAAAATGGTAACTAGGGCAGTAACCACACTCAGCTTCTATATTAGACAGATCTATGGCTTCGGTATACCTGGTGGCCAAATCCATCATAACCAGTATATGTTTCTCTCCTTTTCTGGAAGGTCTGGGTAGGGTTCCCACAATATCTACAGATGCTCTGGCAAATACCTCCTTAATGGAGATGGGGAATGGCTGCAAAAGTGTCTTGCAGGGTCCTTTTAACCTATACACTTCTGATATAAGACTCAATTCTTACAATAATATTTTACTCTAAAACATGTGAGGTCAACAGAAATTCTGTCTGAGCCTATCACAGGTGCTCCCCACCCTTAAGTGTCCAGCAAAGGGACAATCATGAGCTATCTGCAGCAACTCTGTGCTGTACTTATCTGGCACAAGCACTTGCTTGCAAACCTCTCTAGGGCAATTCTTTTTCCTATGGGATCCTCCCTTCTAGAAAAATCTACCCTTTCCTTCCACAGCCGGGAAACCATTCTGAGCTGCATTCCTGTCCTTGTCCAGGCAAGGATCAGCCTGTTGAGCTCAATAAACTCCTTTTGAATTACACTTCAGTTAAGAGCAGACGCTGGCAAAGCAATGGAATCTTCAAACTGCCCCTCCGGGGATAAACTGTTACTCTCAGCTGACAAAGGACTAAGGGAATCTCCCGCCCTCACCCCTGCAGCTCTCCCTGCTGTCCACAGACAATCCAGGCGAGGTAGAGCCATACTGTCTGTGGCTGTAAGTTATGATGATTAACCTGCTTAGATGGGGCTAAATATCATTACCTATTAAAACATCAGCGGGAAGTAGATTCCTAATTCCCACAAAATCTCCTTTTAAATTGTCACACTCGTGGTAGACCTTGGCCAAAGATACAGGTACAGGGAATTCAACCAAAGCTAATATATTTAAGCTTTTACCAGGAGGTCTGTCTTCCTTCCTTATCAAACTTTCCATGACCAAAGCCACTTGGGTGCTGTGTCCCTCCCACTCTGACAATCTATGCCAGGTACCTTAGCATTTTTAATAAATGTTTCACTGCCCTCTCAAGGCTCAGTCCTAATGCAGTTCACTAGGGTTCTCCTGCTCTACTGCTTCCCCTGGAGTAGTGGTATGGTCATTCACTGAGGCAGGTGAGTGAGTGGATCATGGGGTTTCCCTCAAATTTTGGTCAATTTGGTTTTATATGGCCTGGGGCCCCACAGTGATGCCACATTACTGGCCTTCCCATTTGGGAGGGGGCTTTAATCCCTAGGCTCCCTTGGGTTTTATATCAAAGGTGGGATTAGGTTTATTTCCAGTCCCCTCCTCCCCCTTAAAGTAGGTGCCAGGGGGCATTTCCTTCCTCTGGGATTTGCGCCCCCCATGGGCTCTTGATTCAACATATTCATCAGCAATTTCTACAGCCTCTAAAACTGTGGAAGGTTGTTGTTATTTTTTGTCACAGATGGCTGCCTTCATCTAATCTCTAACTACCAATAATAATTTCTCCTGGGCCATCAGATCAAACAGCTTTCCATAATTACCTCCAGCCCAACCCCCCTGTGATGTTATCTGATTAAAATATGACCATATAGCGCATTGTTGCAACCACTGTTATATATTTGCAGAAAATATTGTACAAAGGCTGTCAAGTAAGATTTCTATGAAAAGGGTTATGATTTGCTGATTATGATTATGCTATCTGTATGCATGTATCATTTTTGTATTTAAAGTTGTAAGTATTGGCTCTATACCTGGATTTCAAATGTTTGCTCCTGGGGTAATGCCCACGAAGTAATCAGTCATATATGCCATGTAAGATATCTGCAAAAATGTTATAATTTGCTAGATATGATCATCTTGTTTATATGTTTGTATCACCTTTGTATTATGAGTTATAGATATGTATGTATGTCTGTTTTTCAAACTTGTGCTATGCTTCTGAGTGACACGCCAGACAGTTTGGCATCAGCACTGCCTAACCTGCTTGATGGCCTATTAAGGACCATCATCAGCTATACAACTGACCCATTGAGAGAAGGCAGATACACCTTATGACTCAGCAAGGCATGCAGGGACATGCCTATGGAGAGAACTCTAAGGCTTCCAAGCCATGTGCTGGGCAGCTTGTGTTTGAAACAAAGGAAAGCACAGGTCGCCTGGCAAGAGACTATAAAAGGCAGCTTCATCTTCTACATTTTGTCTTCAATCCTGCGTCTTACCTCTGGAGGAACTTTGCTACAAACTGAAGCTCTGAACAATGGACTGAATGACCCATCCAAGCGGTGGATGTACTCCAGAGACTTGACTAAAGCCAACAGTTCATTCCATCACTGCTACAAGCCTGAGCCAAGGTATTTGCCATTACTGTATGTAATTGATTCCTTTAACTAATTTTAACTCTCATCTTTCTTTTTTTTCCTTTTTTTTTCTTTTTATAAATAAACCTTTAGATTTTAGTTAATAAGAATTGGCTGTAGCGTGTAAGATCTGATTGGGTAAGATCTGAAACATCCATTAACCTGGGAGGTGATGTGTCTGATCCTTTGGGATTGGTAGAACCTTTTCTTTTATATGATAAAATAAGATTTACATAAATTTTCATCATATTTGACATGGGTACCTGGATGGAGGCCTGAGGCTGGATCACTTTAAGGGAACTGTGTTGTTTGGACTGCTGAGTAACCAGTAAGGTAATAAAGACAGGGCTGGCTCCAGGCACCAGCCCACCAAACATGTGCTTGGGGCAGCGCCTGGAGGGGGGTGGCGCGGCGGGGCGCTCCTGCCCGAGAGCGGGGCCGCGACTGGGCTCGCCGCCCTGCTCCCGGCGCTCTGGCCGCCGGGGAGAGCAGAGCCGCGGCGGCTCGCCGCCCTCCGCCCGGCGCTCCGGACGGTCGGGGATTGCTCGCCGCCCTCCCCTGCCACGCTGGCCCGGGGGGGGGGGGGGCGCGCAGCGGGTGGCTTTTTTGCCTAAGGCGGCAAAAAAGCCAGAGCCGGCCCTGAATAAAGAAGCTGTTTTATGCTGGCTTGGTGAATCTAAGTATTGGAATATCCACCAGCTTTGGGGGATTTGGCTGTCCCATTCTTTGCAGTTCACCCTAATTGAGTGACCACAGCTGGATCCCCACTAGGGCCCCGGTAACACCCCCATTATTCATTTTCCTCATAAAATTTCACATTTTATGTAAATATTAAGCCTGAGTGATTGTCAAACATTTTGAGGTTTCTGCACTTCAATCAATATGTCTCAGGGTAATCTTAAATATATTCAATACATTTTCTTTAGCTGTGGTCCCAGGGGTAGCCCAGGGCTGTGAACTTTTGTTTATTGTCCATGAACTGTCCAAGACTTTTACTAAAAATACCCATGACTAAATCTTAGCCTTACGTATGAGCAAAGCTCTCAGCTCCTGAACTGGGACTTTCTTTTTATAGGCTATTCCCCTCTGCAAACATAAATGTTCAAGGTCTTTTCTCACAAGACCATCATATGACTGTGGTTGACTCTCAATATCAAGTTTAAATTTAACAGTGCTGAGGTTATGATCTATAAACTAAATTGACCTGTGGTATGTGAATTCTGTCATGACTACACCAGTGTCAAGATGCCTGCAGTGACTCAAGAATGTGAGTATAAACTTCAAGGCAGATTGTTAGGAACCAGGGCACAAACTTCAAATTGGTTGTGAGGTCTATATTTTGATTTCACAAACCAAATCAAGTATAAACTCCTCAGGACTATAACAGCCTAACGATGGAGTCAGAGACAGTCCCCTTGGAAACTCCAACCTATCTTGTCACCTAGGCAAGCTTACCTTTGTGATAGATGGTCCCTTACACCAAGAATCACAGCAATATTCAGGTTACTCCCAGTCCCAAAGGACCAGTAACTTACCCCAGGTCAAGTGCTCCTTACATCTCACACCAAAGACAATGCTTGTAGCCCATGCTTTCATATACTATTTAAGGATTTACTAACTAGGAAAACCAAATAAGAGAGTTATTTACAGATTAAAGCAGGTAAACATACACAGAAATGAGTTACAATCTTAAATTTCAAAAAGTAATAGAAACTTCTATAATAAGCAAGCTCTATATCCATGGTATGCCCACATCTTGAATACTGCGTGCACATTGGAAAAGGTTCAGAAAAATAATGAGGGGTATGGAACGGCCGCCATATGAGGAGAGATTAATAAAACTGGGACTTTTCAGCTTGGAAAAAAGATGACTAAGGGGGGGATATGATAGAGGTCTATAAAATCATGACTGGTGTGGAGAAAGTAAATACCGAAGTGTTATTTACTCCTTCTCAAAACAGAAGAACTAGGGGTCACCAAATGAAATTAATAGGCTGCAGGATTAAAACAAACAAAAGGAAGTATTTTTTCAAACAACACACAGTCAACCTGTGGAACTCCTTTCCAGAGGATGTTGTGAGGCCAAGACTATAACAAAGTTAAAAAAAGAACTAGATAAATTCATGGAGACTAGGTCCATCAATGACCATTAGCCAGGATGGGCAGGGATTGTGTCCCTAGCCTCTGTTTGCCTGAAGCCGGGAATGGGTAATAAGGAATGGATCACTTGATGATTACCTGTTCTGTTCATTCCCTCTGGGGCACTTGGCATTGGCCACTGTCGGAAGACAGTATACTGGACTAGATGGACCTTTGGTCTGACCCAATATGGCTGTTCTTATGTTCTTATATGTCCTATAGGGCTAACCCAGGCTAAGCAGGTGGGGACCTCTTGCTTATGTCTAGAAAACCTTGCACCCCTCCCTCTCCAGAGTCCAAGCAGCCCTGCAAAGAGTTCTTTCTTGTTAGAGGTTTTTTTGTCCCCCTCCACACTTGTGCTCTGAGCTCCAAACTCAGCTGACGAGGAATTCACTTGCATGACTCATCTTCACAGGGCAGAGGAAAATAACATCTGTTGCCCTCTTTAATGTTCCATAATAGTCTGTCTAGTGTTGATGGAGCTTCCCTATTGGGCAGGATGTAACATCTTCTGTTGCAGACCAGCACGTCGAATTAGTTAATGTCTGTTTCCTGTCTGGTTATTTAAACAGCCACAGAGGTTCATAATACAACTGCTCAAATAAAACCTTACAATATGGGCTACAGATTTTTTAAGTGAGAGTAATGCATGCAGCAACTCACAAACATTCAATAAAGTCTAAACACATTCTTATAAAAATAATAAAAAATAATAAAAATAATACCTATTTTTACAATATTAACACAAAGGTGATCCAAACTGACTCCAGCTATGTATCTGTCAGTGTTCAGTAGAATCCTGGGGACTTTGGCATGATCTGGTACCTGGTCTGCCATCATAACAGGTACTCTCTGCATTTTGACTTTTCCCTCCCACATGTAAATGGGGCTAAGTCACCTCTTCAGCATTGTTCCCTCCTTCGCCCAGACACTCTGAAGGGTTCCAGTGATCAATGTAGGAGAGGAAGGAGGGAGTGGGAAGGCCAGGCCAAGAGTAGATAGGCAAAAGTAATGCACTTCTACTTCTCCTTTCCTGCTGACCATGCCAGGATTGCAATACAACCAGAGGACTAGGCCTCCCCCCTCCATTTTCTTTTCAGGGTGGGTCCTCCTGTTGTATAGTGGAGAGGCCCCTCTGCTGGTAGTAGATTCCATGAAGACCCCTCCTAACTCCAAAAATCACTCCAACACCATTATCAGTAACAAACACTCGGAGGAGTGCACCTAAAAGTTAGGTCAACCTAGCTACATTGCTAGCTTCACATTCCATGAGAGACATAGTCAACCTAAGCCCCGGCATAGACACCACTAGGTCAATGAAACAATTCTTCCATCGTTAGCTACCACCTCTTGAGAGGGTGAATTTACTACAGTGATGGAAAAGCCCCTTCCATTGCTATACCAAGTATCTACACTACGGCACTTCAGTGGTGTATCTTCAGTGCCATAGCTGGCCACTGTAGTGGCTAGTGTGTAGACGGACCCTTAGCTTTATCAGCAGCAGTCACCCTGATCAGCAATAAACTGTGGCTGAACAGTGTAATACAGTTTAGCATTCCATTACAACTACCAAGGACACAAATGGCACAGGATGCTGGGGTGGGATATCCTGCCCTTCTTTTATCCAACCAGAAATCTCAAAGGGTAAAGAGGCCAGTTTCTCTGTTTGCTTGCCCCCTGCCAATTAGAGCCTCAAGGGCAGGGTTTCACAGCACTTCTGCTGACGTGTGGGGTGACTGCTTGTGATACAGTGCTGGGAACCAACAGCTAAGCCAGCACTCAGATCACTTAAACAAATTACTCCCTCCAGCAAGCAGGTTTTAGGGGGTCCACCATGTAGGACTGACTTTAGACTTGCTGGGGCTCAGGGCAGAAACCCACCACATGGGGCTGAACCTTAGGACCCTGAACCTTGCTACCTGGGGCTGAAGCCAAAGCCTGAGCAACTTAGCTTTATGGGGCTCTGGAGTATTGCCCTACTTGCTACCCCCTAATGCTCGTTCTGGCTTTTATATGAAGAAAAGCAGTTGTTGTGGCACAGGGTGGGCCATGTAGTTTTTATAGCATGTTGGTGGGGAGGGGGAAGCTCAGAAAGAAAAAGCTTGAGAACCCCTGGGGTAGAGCAAGGTAACAAACCACATGGTGGTGTTTAATGACTGAAGGTCTCTGAATCGTAGTTACCCGGATCACTTTTTTTTTTTTTTTCCCTTTCTTGAAAATAGGAACCACTCAATATTGAAGGAATTGGCGCGGGAAATAGCAGGCCCATTAGCGATAATATTTAATGAATCTGTAAACTTGGGGGTGGTCCCGTTAGACTGGAGAATAGCTAATGTGGTTCCTATTTTCAAGAAAGGGGGAAAAAAAAAAAAAAGTGATCCGGGTAACTACAGGCCTGTTAGTTTAACATCTGTAGTGTGCAAGGTGTTAGAGAAAATTCTGAAAGAGAAACTAGTTGAGGACCTGGAGGTTAGTGGCAATTGCGATAAATTACAACATGGTTTTAAGAAGGGCAGATCGTGCCAAACGAATCTGATCTCCTTCTTTGAGAAAGTAACGGATTTATTAGATAAGGGAAATGCGGTGGACCTAATATACCTGGATTTCAGTAAAGCGTTTGATACTGTACCCCATGAGGAATTATTGGTTAAACTGAAAAACATGGGGATCGATATGAAAATCCAGAGGTGGATAAGGAATTGGTTAATGGGGAGAATGCAGCGGGTCGTATTAAAGGGTGAACTGTCAGGTTGGAGGGAGGTTACTAGTGGAGTGCCTCAAGGTTCGGTTTTGGGACCCATTTTATTTAATCTATTTATAACTGACCTCGGAACCGATTGCAGGAGTGGGCTGATAAAGTTTGCGGATGATACGAAGGTGGGAGGCGTTGTAAATTCGGAGGAGGATAGGGATATCCTGCAGGGAGACTTGAATGAGCTTGTGAATTGGAGTATCAGAAATAGGATGAAATTTAATAGTGAAAAGTGTAAGGTGATGCATTTGGGGATGACTAATAACAATTTTAGTTACAAGATGGGGACGCATTGGTTAGAAGTAACGGAAGAGGAGAAGGACCTAGGGGTCCTTGTAGACCGCAGGATGACTATGAGTCGACAATGCGACGTGGCGGTGAAAAAAGCCAATGCTGTCTTGGGATGCATTAGGCGAGGTATATCTAGTAGGGATAAGGAGGTCCTGCTTCCGTTGTACAAGGCGCTGGTGAGACCTCATTTGGAGTACTGTGTGCAGTTCTGGTCGCCCATGTTTAAAAAAGATGAACTCAAACTGGAACGGGTGCAGAGAAGGGCCACTAGGATGATCAGAGGAATGGAAAACCTGTCGTATGAAAAGAGACTAGAGGAGCTTGGGTTGTTTAGTCTGACAAAGCGAAGGCTGAGGGGGGATATGATTGCTATCTTTAAATATATTAGAGGGATTAATACAAGGGAGGGAGAAGAATTATTCCAGCTTAGTACTAATGTGGATACGAGAAAGAATGGATATAAACTGGCCGTGGGGAAGTTCAGGCTTGAAAATTAGACGAAGGTTTCTGACCGTCAGAGGGGTGAAATATTGGAACGGCCTTCCGAGGGAAACGGTGGGGGCGACGGACCTGTCTGGTTTTAAGATTAAGTTAGATAAATTTATGGAGGGAATGGTTTAATGGTAAAACATAGTAGTCAAGGAAAACCAAGCAATGGTAGGTAAATGGTATAATGGCTGACAGGGGTCAGGCTGGAGACTCTTGCCTATATGCTCGGGGTCTTACTGATCGCCATATTTGGGGTCGGGAAGGAATTTTCCTCCAGGGCAGATTGGCTGAGCCTCTGGAGGTTTTTTGCCTTCCTCCGCAGCATGGGGCAGGGATCTCTAGCAGGAGGGTCTCTGCCGATTGAAGTCACTTAAAACAGGATTGGGGACTTCAACAGCAGAGTCCAGGGAAGGGGTAGGGACGGTTTTATGGCCTGCAGCATGCAGGGGGTCAGACCAGATGATCATAATGGTCCCTTCTGACCTTAAAGTCTATGAGTCTATGAGTCTATGAGTTTGTGTAGGCCGAGGAGTGGGATCTCCTCCTGTCACACTGCTCCACAGTTGATGCAGAAGCCCTACATTGCAGCTCCATGGGAGCCATGCACATGGGAAGTGGAAGAATGTCAGTGAGACTCAGAGCCCGCATGGGATCTAGGGCATATAGGCCAGCTCCAAGCCTGTTCCATAGCTAAGCAAGAAACACACCCAGATAAATGCTCTGAGGAGCAAGGGGATTTCTAGCTGTGAGGGGTCAACCTGCAGCAAAACCAATCTCCTTGCAACCTAATGACCACAGCTGGTCCTGCTAGAAGCTGTCTGATTGACTGAGCTCACTGATTGGCTTCAAGAGTCAGTAGACTAATACTTAAGCTCAGTAGCAGCAGAAGTTTGGTAGGTGCTCAATGTGCTCCTTCCCTGTTCCTAGCCCAGTTTACCCCTCACCTTTGGCTTTTGACTGCGACTGTGATTTAGGCTTTGGCTTCAGACTCCTGGATCCCAGCTCTGACCTTTAGCTTTGCTTCAGGACCCTGCCCTGACTGGATTCAGCTCTAACTGGTAAGCCACAATTTGGTTGCCACCCCTTGATTTTGCCCTCAGTACTTGCCTGTCTCTTATCATTTGCTTTCCGTATTCATTAGCTCCTTCCATTTTCTTAGAATTATAGAAGATTAGGGTTGCCAGAGACCTCAGGAGGTCATCTAGTCCAATCCCCTGCTTAAAGCAGAACAAACACCAACTAAATCATCCCAGGCAGGGCTTTGTCAAGCCAGGCCTTAAAAACCTCTAAGGATAGAGATTCCACCATCTCCCTAGGTAACCCATTCCAGTGCTTCACCACCCTCCCAGTGAAATAGTATTTCCTAATATCCAACCTAAACCTCCCCCACTGCAACTTGAGACCATTGCTTCTTGTTTTGTCATATGCCACCACTGAGATCAGCCTAGCTCCATCCTCTTTGGAACCCCCCTCCAGGTAGTTGAAGGCTGCTATCAAATCCCCCCTCACTCTTCTCTTCTGCAGACTAAATAAGCCTAGTTCCCTCGTAAGTCATGTGCCTCAGCCCCCTAATCATTTTCACTGCTCTCTGCTGGATTATCTCCAATTTGCCCACATCCCTTCTGTAGTGGGGGGGACCAAAACTAATAGAGGGGAATAATCATTCCCTCCATCTGCTGGCAATGCTCCTACTAATACAGACCAATATGTCATTGGCCTTCTTGGCAACAAGGGCACACTGCTGACTCATATCCAGCTTCTCGCACACTGTAATCCCCAGGTCCTTTTTCTGCAGAACTGCCACTTAGCCAGTCGGTCCCCAGCCTGTAGTGGTGCTTGGGATTCTTCCTTCCTAAGTGCAGGACTTTGTACTTGTCCTTGTTGAACCTCATCAGATCTCTTTTGGCCCAATCCTCCAATTTGTCTAGGTCACTCTGGAGCCTATCCCTACCCTGCAGCGTATCTACCTTTCCCCCCAGCTTAGTGTCATCTGCAAACTTGCTGAAGGTGCAATTAATCCCATCATCCAGATCATTAATAAAGATATTGAACAAAACCGGCCCCAGGACCGACCCCCTGGGGCATTCCGCTTGATACCGGCTGCCAACTAGACATCGAGACGTTGATCACTACCTATTGAGCCCGACAACTTAGCCAGCTTTCTATCCACTTTATAGTCCATTCATCCAATCCATACTTCTTTAACTTGCTGGCAAGAATACTGTGGGAGACCATATCAAAAGCTTTGCTAAAGTCAAAATATCACATCCACCACTTTCTCCATAGCCACAAAACCAGTTATCTCATCATAGAAGGTAATCAGGTTGGTCAGGCATGACTCGCCCTTGGTGAATTCATGTTGACTGTTCCTGATCACCCTTCTCTCCTCCAAGTGCTTCAAAATGGATTCCTTGAGGACCTGCTCCATGATTTTGCCGGGGACTGAACTGAGGCTGACTGGTCTGTAGTTCTCCGGGTTCTCTTTCTTCCCTATTTTAACGATGGGCACTATATTCGCCTCTTTTCAATCATCCAGGATCTACCCCAATTGCCATGAATTTTCAAATGTAATGGCCAATGGCTCTGCAATCACATTAGCCAACTCCCTCAGCACCCTTGGATGCATTAGTTCTGGACCCAGGGACTTGTGCATGTCCAGCTTTTCTAAATAGTCCTTTAAGCTGTTCTTTCACCACTGAGGGCTGTTCACCTCCTCCCCATACTATGTTGTCCAGTTTCTTCCAAATTTTCTTTTGCCACTATCCCAAAGAAATGGCCACTCAACCCCAGAACACTCTCCAACGTTACATCTCTTTCCTGCACTTGCTGTGAGAGAAGGAGAGGCATCAAGCTGAAAATAGAGCAGGCAGACAAGTGAAAAGAAAAAACATGAACATTTTTACTCTTCATTGACATTTGGTTTGAAACAAAATTTTCTGGCCAGCTTTTATTGAGAACATAACTTTCTCTTTAGTAGTATTTTTAATCAGTAAAAGTTTGTCACCAGATTTTAACATTTTCCCTATTAATTTAAACCTTGATGCAGAACAAGGTGTGTGCTAGCCCCATGTGTCAATGTGAGGGGAAAAAAGGCAGGTATGCTATTAAACTTCTTCATGTTGTGTGAAATGGGGAGTGTTGTGATAACTGGACCTAAAAATTTACTCTGTGAGCTCAACTGTAAGAAGTGAGCATGAGTTCATAGGATGTCACAATAACCTATAATAAATGTTGGTGGGGAAAAGTATGAAAGGGAGATGGACTGAATTAGTCCAAAGAAAAAGTCATCCTGATATAACTCAAGCACTGTGTTAAGATCATGCTTGGTAAAGTGTGGAACCAAAAGCCAGTGAACCAAAATTGGTGTGTCAGAAATTAGGCCTAATGTGTGAACAAAAATAATTAAGAGATGGACAGAATAGCCCATCACTCCCTTTAGGTCCTTAAAGATAGAGACTTTGGGTAGAAAAATTAGCAACTGGAGCAACCTTCACCATCATAGCCGCCACTCCCACCATCCCCTGGGACCTGGGCCTTCATCATCCCAGTCATGAGAAATGTCCTGACCAGACTGGGTTGGAGAGAGGGTCCCAGATGACTTCACCACCCCTACCAGCTGCAGCTGAATCCCCATCACCACTGAGGATGAAACTGGATCAGACATTAGCAACAATAGTTCCAGCCCAGCTCAACTAACTTCTCTTTTCCCCATAAAGGCAGGTATTACCAACTTCAATACCATCTAAGAGATTGTCACACAAGAGTTTTTTTTTTTTTTTTTTTTTTCCCTTCTTAAAAACTCTCACCAGTGAGAGGGGAACAAAGGATGTTGTTAAAATGAAAGCCATATTTAATATTTTACATTTCAAATTCTTCAACTGCTTTTCCTGCTTTTCTTTATCTTTTGTGAAAGGTTAAAAGGATTTTTAATGGTGTGTTTGCCATGGTACTAAGCAGGCTGAGATGTCTGTGTACCTAACCCCAAACTTTGTTCAGCACTGTCTAATGTTGGACAGTGACTGGGTTATTGCCTTTGGCCCATATAGTCCATCTAAATTAATACAACAGGAGGTATTTGTAGAATCAACATGAGTGAATGTGAGTGAGTGACTCTTCACCCATTTCTGTGGGTAAATAATCAAACTGTGCCTTATAGCTGTGGTTCATAGCCATGGGAATATGAAATTGCCAAGCCATATTGATCAATAGTTCATCTAGTCCAGTATGTGGTCTCTGACAGTGGCCAGTACCAAATGCTTCAGAGGAAGGTCCAAGAAAACCCCTAGTAGTCACTTATGGAAAAGTGTACAGAGGAGAAAGCTCCTCTACACAAGGAAGAAGAAAAAGTTCTTTCCAATTCCAGTCAGTAAGTGGTTGGCTTATGCCCTGAACCATGAGAGTTTATATCCCTTATTAAAAATACCTTATGTAATTGTGAATGTTCTCATTATTTACACAAGTGTCTAACACTTTATTGAACTCTCTTAAGTTCTCAGCCTCCATGAATGAGTTACACAGCAAGCTACCTGGTGAAACCAGTTAGAATTCTGAGCGGAAGGACACAACTTTACAGTGTTCAGAAAGCTAGAATCTAGGAAACAGTGGATATATCTTAGGGAAACTGTGCTTATCAGAAATGGTAGCAAAATAGATAAATCATTAGATTTATTTCTGTTCTCAAAAACGTGTTATGTGAATAGAGAAAACATTAAATCGGGAAAACAAAAAACACATTATCACTCTAAAATAACCCCATGGGGATGAAGTGTGTGTGTGTGTATTTCAGTTGTACTACATTGAAACACACACATACCTCACTTATATTGGGACAAGTACCTTTAGCACATGGGAAATATGTTCTCAATATCTATGTATAAAGGCCCACCATGATGCTGTTCTTTTTAAACACATTTTAGGTGGTTTCTTTAAAATGAACAAAAAGCTATCTTTAAAAAATCTTGGACTTTGTTCTGTACTTTTAGTTTTGTATAAAATATAGCTTCAGTAACTAGAGATGATTAAAGTTTTAGGGATCAATGTAATTTGCATTAAGACACTGTCTTCTGTAATGCATGGGTTCTGTTTTGCTCTTAGCTATACTGACATTGTTACCACAGCACCATAAATATAGAGGCTTCTCTGAGACCAGCCATCTACTGTGCCATCCTTCTTCTGGACATTAGGTGTCACAGCAGCAGCATGCAAGGAGTCTAGAAGCAGCAAGTAAAAGACTAACTAGTCAAAACACTGAAGATTAATATCCACTTGCACTGAGGGACCATAGAGTAACATCTTCAGCCTCAGCCCCATTGGCAAGAATTTCACCCCACTGGTGCTTGAGGGATCTCAGGTCTGGGGGACCTTCAGGAGCTGCTTTTGTCTTTCATTTTATTTTTAATACTCAGACGATATTGTTCTTTTGTGGAGAAGAGTAAGGCTCCTATACTCTTCCTCTGGTGCTTTTCACTCAGTATACACATCCCCATCACAGTTGCCAGTCCTGCAGGCCAAAAGAGCGAGCCCAGACACTACAGCTCCTCTTGCATCAGAGGCTGTGCATTAATTTATTTTCATAGATTCATAGATTCATAGATTATAGGACTGGAAGGGACCTCGAGAGGTCATCGAGTCCAGTCCCCTGCCCGCATGGCAGGACCAAATACTGTCTAGACCATCCCTGATAGACATTTATCTAACCTACTCTTAAATATCTCCAGAGACGGAGATTCCACAACCTCCCTAGGCAATTTGTTCCAGTGTTTAACCACCCTGACAGTTAGGAACTTTTTCCTAATGTCCAACCTAGACCTCCCTTGCTGCAGTTTAAACCCATTGTTTCTGGTTCTATCCTTAGAGGCTAAGGTGAACAAGTTCTCTCCCTCCTCCTTATGACACCCTATTAGATACCTGAAAACTGCTATCATGTCCCCTCTCAGTCTTCTCTTTTCCAAACTAAACAAACCCAGTTCTTTCAGCCTTCCTTCATAGGTCATGTTCTCAAGACCTTTAATCATTCTTGTTGCTCTTCTTTGGACCCTTTCCAATTTCTCCACATCTTTTTTAAAATGCGGCGCCCAGAACTGGACACAATACTCCAGCTGAGGCCTAACCAGAGCAGAGTAGAGCGGAAGAAGGACTTCTCGTGTCTTGCTCACAACACACCTGTTAATGCATCCCAGAATCATGTTTGCTTTTTTTGCAACAGCATCACACTGTTGACTCATATTTAGCTTGTGGTCCACTATAACCCCTAGATCCCTTTCTGCCGTACTCCTTCCTAGACAGTCTTTTCCCATTCTGTATGTGTGAAATTGATTTTTCCTTCCTAAGTGGAGCACTTTGCATTTGTCTTTGTTAAACTTCATCCTGTTTACCTCAGCCCATTTCTCCAATTTGTCCAGATCATTTTGAATTATGACCCTGTCGTCCAAAGTAGTTGCAATCCCTCCCAGTTTGGTATCATCCGCAAACTTAATAAGCGTACTTTCTATGCCAATATCTAAGTCGTTGATGAAGATATTGAACAGAGCCGGTCCCAAAACAGACCCCTGCGGAACCCCACTCGTTACGCCTTTCCAGCAGGATTGGGAACCATTAATAACAACTCTCTGAGTACGGTTATCCAGCCAGTTATGCACCCACCTTATAGTAGCCCCATCTAATTTGTATTTGCCTAGTTTATCGATAAGAATATCATGCGAGACCGTATCAAATGCCTTACTAAAGTCTAGGTATACCACATCCACCGCTTCACCCTTATCCACAAGGCTCGTTATCCTATCAAAGAAAGCTATCAGATTGGTTTGACATGATTTGTTCTTCACAAATCCATGCTGGCTGTTCCCTATCACCTTACCACCTTCCAAGTGTTTGCAGATGATTTCCTTAATTACTTGCTCCATTATCTTCCCTGGCACAGAAGTTAAACTAACTGGTCTGTAGTTACCTGGGTTGTTTTTATTTCCCTTTTTATAGATGGGCACTATATTTGCCCTTTTCCAGTCTTCTGGAATCTCTCCTGTCTCCCATGACTTTCCAAAGATAATAGCTAGAGGCTCAGATACCTCCTCTATTAGCTCCTTGAGTATTCTAGGATGCATTTCATCAGGCCCGGGTGACTTGCAGGCATCTAACTTTTCTAAGTGATTTTTAACTTGTTCTTTTTTTATTTTATCCGCTAAACCTACCCCCTTCCCATTAGCATTCACTATGTTAGGCATTCCTTCAGACTTCTCGGTGAAGACCGAAACAAAGAAGTCATTAAGCATCTCTGCCATTTCCAAGTTTCCTGTTACTGTTTCTCCCTCTTCACTAAGCAGTGGGCCTACCCTGTCTTTGGTCTTCCTCTTGCTTCTAATGTATTGATAAAAAGTCTTCTTGTTTCCTTTTATTCCCGTAGCTAGTTTGAGCTCATTTTGTGCCTTTGCCTTTCTAATCTTGCCCCTGCATTCCTGTGTTGTTTGCCTATATTCATCCTTTGTAATCTGTCCTAGTTTCCATTTTTTATATGACTCCTTTTTATTTTTTAGATCGTGCAAGATCTCGTGGTTAAGCCAAGGTGGTCTTTTGCCACATTTTCTATCTTTCCTAACCAGCGGAATAGCTTGCTTTTGGGCCCTTAATAGCGTCCCTTTGAAAAACTGCCAACTCTCCTCAGTTGTTTTTCCCCTCAGTCTTGATTCCCATGGGACCTTACCCATCAGCTCTCTGAGCTTCCCAAAATCTGCCTTCCTGAAATCCATTGTCTCTATTTTGCTGTTCTCCCTTCTACCCTTCCTTAGAATTGCAAACTCTATGATTTCATGATCACTTTCACCCAGGCTGCCTTCTACTGTCACATTCTCAACGAGTTCCTCCCTATTTGTTAAAATCAAGTCTAGAACAGCTTCCCCCCTAGTAGCTTTTTCAACCTTCTGAAATAAAAAGTTGTCTCCAATGCAGTCCAAGAATTTGTTGGATAGTCTGTGCCCGGTTGTGTTATTTTCCCAACATATATCCGGATAGTTGAAGTCCCCCATCACCACCAAATCTTGGGCTTTGGATGATTTTGTTAGTTGCTTGAAAAAAGCCTCATCCACCTCTTCCACCTGGTTAGGTGGCCTGTAGTAGACTCCTCTGTGTTCTTTTGCACAGGAGAGAAACGTATGGCGAGTGTATTTAAGATATTTGTATTTCTATTGGAGTTTTCTCCCTTACAGTTTAGCTTCTGCTTCTGTATGATCCTGCATTTGTAGCATTGACTCAATGATGGTCTACTCTGTTATGGTAGAAATTATTGTGAGCTTACAATTTCAAGCAAAATGGGCCAAACTGAAATCTGCTTTAAGGTACTGACTCTATGATTTTAGTGCAGAATAGAAACAGAAGAAGATGGAATGCAGTAGAAAATAAAAGGTGTTCAGCTGAGTAAATGTACCTCTGATAAGTAATAAAATGACAAGGAATCTGAAAACTATGTAATTGGATTTATGCTAAATTGTGATATATTTAAATTATTTTTCTTAGGCTGAAAGCTACTCTTTAAGCAAAACCTTTATATCATGTATTAAGAGTCTCCATGTGCTGGCTCCATTTCCTGTAATCATGAGCCATGACTTTATGAAAGCAATTAGAAAAAGATCTCTTGGCTTGAGGTAGGAGAATTTGGAACCCATCATGAGAACCTCTTACAACACCTTTTTAGTTTCATTATTCAGAACCTTTATTATTTGTTAGGCAAGAACAACATGTTCATCACTCTACAAGACGGAAAATAAACCCTATTGGAAAGTTTCTCTTTCTGTGTGTGTATAAGATGATTTTAAAAAGTCATCAGAATAGGTAGTTCTGGGGATTGAAAATGGACTATGGAATCCTTTGCCCTCGAATATATTAGTTCAAATTTTGCCAAGATCAGAAATTTTACCAAGATCTATCCTCTCTATATCTGACCAAATTTTCTTCTCTACCCTCTTTTGCCAATTTATTGTTTCATCAGTTCAGAACATCACAAAAGACTTCTGGGAAACTTCAAAGTTTGTGGGTGCAAAATATCTTCAACGAATCTGAGACTCCAGTGTGTCTTCAAAATTACCTTAATGCAAAATTATGACAACAGTGATCTCTTTGAAACTTTTAATTTTTTTCTCACTTTCCATTTTTCATCAGAAAATAAAATTTATTTGAAATCATTCTATCACTCTGCTTATCACTTCAAAATTAATGATTAACCCCTTCTATTTAATTTCAAGAGTAGACTATCCATCAGAAAGTACAACTACATTGTATCAAAAACATCTGCAGTCACGTCTTACACTAGCTATAGCTATTACTTGCGCTCATGATTTACAGTGATTGTCATTAACTTTAAACAATTTCCAAAACATGCCAGCTGTGTCATGCAGAAAAGTTTCATGAGAAGTTACCACGTAAGAAAAACACTGGATAAAAATTGATGCCTTTAATAAATTCTGATTTGGCAATTCAGTGTTTGATTTCCTTTTGCTTCTTGGATTGTTTGTTGACAAGCTAAGGTTTCCTCAACCAGGAAAGCAACAATGGACAAAAAATAGTTCATCAAATGAGGGATGTAAAAAATGAAAAGGTTCCATCAAGAAATGGGGGAAGAAAGATATTGCAGGAACATAGTTCATGAGTTAGGCAGAGGCCTAAAAATCTATTTCTGCATTCTATTTCCAGCTCTACTGCAGATTCCTAGGGGGATTTAAGACAAACCACATAATCCAGTTTCAGCCTCAGTTTCTGCAAAGAGGAGATAAATTTTGTTATCTACTTTACAGGGCTGTTGTGAAGCTAAATCTATGGATACTTGTAAAGTGCTTGAAGATCCATAACTGGAAGGCAATATAGGAGTGCAAAGCAAATATTACTAAGTAAAACAAAATGTAATCATTCTGCATTTTGCCTTCAAGCTTTTTTCTATTGTATAAGGATGTTTAATCCCTATTTTGCTTCAGTCTTCAGTAAAAGGTTTATGGTGACCAGATATTGACCACAATTAATTGTAAGCAACAAGGGATAAGGACCACACGCCAAAATAGGGAAAGAACAAGTTAAATAATAACATAACGTAGATGTAGTCAAGTCAGCAGGGCCTGATTAAATTCATCCTAGGGTACTTAAAAACTAGCTGAAGTAATCTTGGAACCATTAGTAATTATCTTCAAGAATTTATGGATGACAGGGAGGCCCCAGAGGCCTAGAAAAAAGTAAACATAGTACCTATCTTTAAAAAGGGAGAAAAAAGAGGACCCAGGGGATTATAGATGAGTCAGCCTAACTTTGGTACATGGAGAGATACAGGAACAGATGATTAATTTGTAAGCACCTGGAGGATAAGAGGGTGATGAGGAATAGCCAGCATGGATCTGTCAAAAATCATGCCAACCCAGCTTAACTTCCTTCTTTGACTAGGCCAAAGGGAATGGATGGGGAGGATGTGATGTGATGTATCTTGATTTTTAGTAAGGCTTTTGACACAGTCCCACACGACATTCTTGTAAGCAAAATTATGAAAATGTGGCCTAAATGAAATTACCAAAAGGTGGGTGAACAACTGGTTTTAAAGATTGACAGCAAACCAATGATAACTACAATTTGAATACAAATTGGTGGGGACATATTTAGTAGGATCCCACAGGGGTCTGTCCTGAATCTGGTACTTGTCAATATTTTCATTAAGGACTTGGATACTGGAGTGGAGAGTATGCTTATAAAATTTGTGGAAGAGTTGCAAGCACTTTAGAGGACAGGATTAGAATTCAAGAGCACCTCGACAAATTTGGAGAAGTGGGCTGAAATCAACATGGTGAAATTCAATAAAGTGCAAAGTACTTCTTTTAGGAAGGAAATATCAAATGCATAAATACAAAATGGGGTATAACTGGTAGTACTGCTCAAAATTATCTGGGGTTTATAGTGGATCACACATTGAATGAGTCGACAATGTGATGCAGTTGCAAAAAAGGCCAATGTTCTGGGGTATATTAACAGGAGTGTTGCATGTACGACATGAGAGGTAATTGTCCCATTCTACTCAGCGCTGGTGATGCCTTAGCTGAACTATTATGTCCAATTCTGGGTGCCACACTTTAGGAACTACATGAAGAAATTGGAGAGTCCAGAGCAGAGTAGTAAAAATGATAAAATGTTTAGAAAACCTGACCTATAAGGAAGTGTTCAAAAAAACTGGACTGAGGGGGGAACCTGATAAGAATCTTCAAATATGTTAGGAGGAGGATTAATTGTTCTCTATGCCCAATGAAAGTAGGACAAGAAATAATGAGCTTAATCTTCCATAAAGAATTTAGGTTAAATATTAGAAAATATTTCTAATTATGGTAGGGACATTCTGGAATAGGCTTCCAAAGGAGGTTGTGGAACTCCCCATCAATGAAGGTTCTTAGAGCAGATTGGACAAACACCTGTCAGGTATGGTCTCGGTTTACTTGGTCCTGCCTCAGTGCAGGTGGCTGAACTTGCTGATCTCTTGTAGTCCCTTCCAGCCCTACGTCTGAGTTTGTTTTTATATAAGTCATTACTACACTTTATTCAAATTTTAGCTGTATTATATATACTTTTCTTTTATAAAAGACAGATTAGAAACATTTGATGTTAAAAACTTTGTTTATCCCTATGTGCCTTTTATATAAATATAGAGAATAGCTATGACAGACACAATTGATGACTATAGTAAAATATATGTATCATCCCTGTTTGAAATATTCCATGTGTGCAACCTTTCCTGTTTTTTGTGTGTTTTAAAAAAAAAAAAAGTTTGAGACCTTCTAATAAACCAAATATCACTTTAATTATAAGAACTAGGGCTGTTGATTAATCAGTTAACTTGTGCAATTAACTCAAAAATTAATCGTGATTAATCGCAGTTATAATCGCATTGTTATACAGTAGAATACCAATTGAAATTTAAATATTTTTGGATGTTTTTTCTACAATTTCAAAAATATTGATTTCAATTATAACACTAGAATGCAAAATGTACAATGCTTACTTTATATTTTTTATTACAAATATTTGCACTGTAAAAATGATAAAGAAATAGTATTTTTTCAATTCACCTCATACAAGTACTGTAGTGCAATCTCTTTATCATGAAAGTGCAACTTACAAATGTAGATTTTTTGTTTGTTATATAACTGCACTCAAAAACAAAATACTCTAAAACTTTAGAGCCTACAAGTTCACTCAGTTCTACTTCTTGTTCCACCAATTGCTAACACAAACAAGTTTGTTTACATTTGAAGGAGATAATGCTGCCCGCTTCTTATTTACAATGTCATCTGAAAGTGAGAACAGACATTCTCATGGCACATTTGTAGCTGGCATTACGAGGTATTTATGTGCCAGATATGCTAAACATTCATATGCCCCTTCATGCTTGGGCCACCATTCCAGAGAAATGCTTCTATGCTAATGACACTCGTTTAAAAAAATAATGCATGAAATTTGTGACTGACCTCCTTGGGGGAGAATTATATGTCGCCTGCTCTGTTTTACCTGCATTCTGCCATATATTTCATGTTATAGCAATCTCAGATGATGACTCAGTACATGTTCATTTTAAGAACACTTTCACTGCAGATTTGACAAAACACAAAGAAGGTACAAATCTGAGATTTCTGAAGACAGCTACAACACTCAACCCAAGGTTTAAGCATCTGAAGTGCCTTCCAAAATCTGAGAAGGACAAGGTGTGGAGCATGCTTTCAAAAGTCTTAAAAGAGCAACATTCAGATGCAGAAACTACAGAACCCGAACCACCCAAAAAAAAAAAAATCAACCTTCTGCTGGTGGTATCTGACTCAGATGATGAAAATGAACATGCCTCAGTCCACACTGCTTTGGATTGTTATCGAGCAGAACCCGTCATCAGCATGGACACGTTCTCTGGAATGGTGGTTGGTTCATGAAGGAAAATATGAATCTTTAGTGAATCTGGCACATAAATATCTTGCACCGCTGGCTATAACAGTGCCATGCAAATGCCTGTTCTCACTTTCAGATGACATTGTATTCAAGAAGCGGGCAGCATTATCTCCTGCAAATGTAAACAAACTTGTTTGTCTGAGCATCTGGCTGAACAATAAGTAGAACTGAGTGGACTTGTAGGCTCTAAAGTTTTACATTAACTGCATTCAAAAATAAAACATTGTACATAATTCTCTATGAAAGCTCAACTTTCATGATAGAGAGTACTTTTATGAGGTGAATTAAAAAATACTATTTCTTTTGTTTTACAGTGCAAATATTTGTAATCAAATATAAAGTGAGCACTGTACACTTTGTATTCTGTTATAATTGAAATCAATATATTTGAAAATGTAGAACACCCAAAAATATTTAAATAAATGGTATTCTATTGTTTAACAGCGCAATTAATCACAATTAATTTTTGTAATTGTTTGACAGCCCTAATAAAAATAGATTAAAACTTTTATTAGGGAATATTTAAAATTATAGAACACAAGTTGTTGAATATACATATATGAATACTCCAGCCATATCCATTCTTGTTTATCAAAAAAGATGATAAACATGAATTGCAAATGAAGAGAGAAGTGGTATGAGCTCACAATTCCCCACAGTGGGAAATTGGTCTGGATGTATTATCCTCATATTGGCGGTGTCCAGTAACACATTCAATATCAATGTCCCTTGACCAACTGATATCGGAAACCATCAACCACCACATCTGCTTGGCATAACATCTGGGCACCTTACAGTCTCCAAACACAGTCTCGCTCCTGAGGTCCCGGGCACCCAGTGTTCCAATGATCAGCATGTGAACAACAGTGGAGTATCCCCAGTCTCTCACTGTATCAGCTGGGGGAGGGGGGGTGTATTTCTCCAGTTTCCATTCCTCAACAAAGGCAGTGATCTGGTTCTCAAAGTTTCTTCTAGTCCAAAGGTCCATTCTTTAAGAGTGGATCTCATAATCCACTCACTTTTTGCATATTCTGGCAAATCATTAAGCATTACTGATGATATTAGAGTTCTATTTTTATCATATACTAGTGTTTAATTCATGGTCCATACAATATATAACTATTACTGACTATAAGTCATCCACTGTTAAAAGCTTTCCCTGCAGGTAAGCCAGGGTTCTCCAACTTTTTCATAGAGTGAGCCACAGCTTAATAGCAGTAGATCTCATGGAATGTTTCCCCTTCCATACTGACTACCTCCTCTCCCATTTGCAATCACAAAACATCCCTATAGCAACTGCAGCAATTGCTTATGTGGAAAAGCAAGTTTAATGTATTTTCAGTTTCTTTTTAATGAGATTTAGCACCATGTGCCCAGCCAGCTCTCAGTAGAGCTTTGTGGGTCCCCAGTAGTCTATGCACCACAGCTGAGAACCACTCGTTTTGTTTTGTTAACAAGCTAGATGAATTCTATGCAGTAGTTCCACTAAGATATTTGAAACGTCCTCATTTTCAGCCTTGCATTTAAGTGAGATAGAATATACTCCACGGGCTCTTACATTCAATTAAGTGATTTATTTTTAGCTGCTTCCTCTACTTAAAGGTAGAGCTGACTTCCTTCTTGACACTTAGGATTTTGTCATTACATGGTGCAAAAGGAAATGAACTTTTACAAAATCTGGTTAAAGGATAATAGAGATCCTGCTGGCCTAGGCTAATAGAGAACTCCCTGTAGATCAATGACCGAGCTCTTGCTTTGATAACTGAAGATCCTGGATTCCAGTGCCAGTAGCAACCTCTCCTCCTAATTAATTTTAGATATACTGCAGTCTGTTAAGGGGATGTATGATGGCAACTGAATATTGATAACTAGCAACAAATACCCAACAGTTATAAAAGCTGAATTACTTATTTGGTTGTCTTAGTGTTTGGGGAAAAAGTGGGGAAATACCATCTGTTTTTAAACTTTTATAGTTTTTATTTTAACACAAAAATGGCTTTTAGAAGTACTATTCTTTAAGCAATATTCCTGACTGATATGTTCTTATCTTTTCTTTTAGACTAAATACATACAGTACTGTAGTGTAAATTATTTTAAAAGCTTTATTTAATAATCCTTAAAATTTAGAACAAAAATCAATATTGTACATCGTAATCAGGAGATTTATACAAGGTACGTAGACACCCCTGAAATAACTCTTACTAGGAAATTGTGTAGTATGTTGTATACCTCCCTGAGGAAAATAAAAACAAGTATAGAAAAGGTTCTATACAAGCAGTGTCCAAGTTTGACTACAGAGCCTGTCTGACTACTCAGTACAATTTGTAAAAAGATTCAGCACCTAGATACAAGGGTGTTGGGTGTATTAGATCTGCCTATACAGCTAAGCAGGCAGACAGACTGATGTGGAGGTGTTTTGTATAGATATGGCTTGTAAATCTTCATGTTAAAAACATAAATTAAGCTGAAAATGTTATATGGCTAAAATTTTACTGGTCAGCAGCTCTCAAGTATTGTGATCCAATTATAGGCAAGGCTTAATCCTATGCACAGTTAGTTTATTATACAGGTTTGTCTGAAACCACCCCCAGGGAACTGCACAGTTGGCAATCCCATTGGAGCTCCATGTTATTTATTTGTTTTATTTGGGTTAGTGTGTTTTTTTGTGTTTTTTTTAAATGTGCTTATCCACCTTTTTGGGTGCATGTACATTTTTTTTTTTAATGACAATCTTTAAGATAGTACAGTGGAGAATAACTGCTGACCAGCCATGGTTTTTGCAAGCAACGCACACTAGAAAAGTAATAAAAGGACCAACACAGACATATATCACTACTGTAGAAGCTTCCTTCTTATCAAGGGCAAGTTTATCCATAAATAATATCCAACAAACTGTTGCTGTCGAATGGAAACTACATAAGGAAGGAAAATACAAAGTTAAAATAGAAATAAACCCTTTGAAAGTGCTAATTCCATTTTTTTCAAAATACAAAAACTTCTGAAGAGCCAAGCCCTGGTCATAGCTTCTTCTCTTAGCCATAGATTAAATTAATCTTCTTCAGTGAGTCTTCACTGGGAGTGTTGGCTGTAGGCTATCTAAACCAACCCTCGGTGGGCACATAGTAACCCAGATTATGGCCCTTATAAAGGGTACTAATCTCTTACCCTCCACATTGAAGAGAGGCTCAACCACTTTGACATTTGACACCCACTCTTCCTACACTGGTAATCGGTAGTCTGCCTTGAGGAAGAGATTGAGGGAGGCATGAAGGTAGCAAGGCCGGGATACTACATTGTTCCTATTTGGCTGTGTGGAATTGAGTCAGAAAGGTAATACAACCCCAGTCTGTATTAGCTTTCCTGTGTAGCTCCTCTGGGCAGGTCCTAACACTACCCTGGATGGGGAAGTCCATGATAGCGTAGCTCCATTGGTCTGCCAAGAAGTTGGCTTAGTGGCAGGTCCCTAGAGTGGATTATTATTAGAGATTTCGATACAGATGGCCTTTGCCTCCTATGCATCTCTGGGAATCTAACAAGTTGGGTTCTACTGCCTTTTCTGCAGTGCGGGAACAGACCACACATACCTGCCAGGCAGAGGTGAAAGCAAGCCAGTATGGTCCAGTACAGCGTACCGGCAAGAGTCAGTCCACCGTGCAGGACTGGACCGGCTTCCGCAGCGGTGATTTAAAGGGCCCAGAACTCCAGCCACTGCAGGGATCCCTGGGCCCTTTAAAGCGCCACCAGGGCTCCAGCAGCTGGGCTTGGGTGGGGATTTAAATGGCCCAGTGCTCCTGCCACCACGGGGAGCCCCGGGCCCTTTAAATCCCCGCCGGAGCTCGGTAGCTGGGCTCCTGCGGTGATTTAAAGGGCCCAGAGCTCCGCGGTGGCACCCCGAGCCCTTTAATTAGCCCCGGGGCTCCCAGACACCTCTGCAGCTGGTAGCTCCGGGGTGATTTAAAGGCCCTAGGGCTCCCAGCCACAGCCGGAGCCCCAGGGCCTTTAAATCTTGAAAGGCACCACCTCTTCCAGTTGAGGCCATGCCCCTGCTCAGGACTCCATTGTACTGGTAAGTCCTTTAAGTTACTTTCACCCCTGCTGCCAGGACACAGTGAGAGATTGCCTTGATGGGATCCTTGTAGAAATTTCTTCCTTCAGTGGGTTTATTTAAGGGAGGGAGATGCTGTGGGACATTTGCATTTCAGCAGGCTTTGGCCAACCTTGTGTACTAGAGTGTGAATTTCAAACCTAGGCAGAAGGAAAGTAGTTATCATGACCATATAAAGCTGTACAAATCTCACTACATTATACACTGTACATCTTATTCAACAAAGAGCAGATTCAGTCAATAAACAGGATCCATTTCTGCACCCACTGAAGTCTGTATCTAAATTACAGCTGGTCAAAAAATATCCATCAAAATTGTTTTCAGATGGGAAAGTAAGTTTTCTACTAAACACTTCATGAGAAGTGTCTGCTTTCCACAAAAAACTGACTCTTTTTGCCACACACCCCCAAACAAACAAACAAAAAACCCAAACCACTACAAACCCAAAAGCCAATAGCCAAATGCTGAAAATTTTTAATTTGGAAATGTCACTGTGGTGCCTCCTGGAAGTTGTCATTTGACTGCTTGCCTCATGTCCCCACTCTGCTCTATGGGTCTGCATTGGACTACCTCTCCCATAATGCACCATAGCCAGTGACTTCCATGATGCAGTGCAGCAGCTCAGCAAAATGGGAGCATGATAGAGTGGCCATCCTCTTTAAGGGGAGTCAGAGCCCAGTCCAGCTGTGATAGACTGGTTCTCAAAGATGCTCATCTTGACCCACCTGGAAGTAACTAACTGCCTAGATGGCTGGTTAGCAGTTTATTGACCTTGAACCCAGTAAAAAGCAACAATAGCTCAGTTGGGGAGGTGTGCTCCTAAAGACAGGAGGCTTCTACAAAGAGCAGTTCCCCTAGAACAGAGCATGAGAACTTCCGGGGTGGGGGGGAGGGGGACTTCTCAGATAGCATCAGGAGGTTGCAGCCTGTGAGGAGCAGTGTGCTGCCTAGAAAATAGCTGCAGTTAGCAGGGAGGCCCTCGCTCCAGGAAAGGAATTAAGGTTGAGTGTGTCTCGCGGGTCTGATAGACACTGCTGGGTGTGATAAACTCAGATGGAGTCTGCCTCACTGAAGTATTTACCCATCTTAATCAAGTCAGCATTTATGGCATTTAAGTGCCCTGATAGGAAGTGAGTGGCAAGTGATTCTCTGGAGCCAAGTGGAAGCAGGCTGCACTAGGACAACAGAGCACTAAGCACTGGGGTTTGGGCTGGGTCATTTGAAAGCAATAAAGGTTATAACCCCCATTGCTAAGACTGTAATTTGAATAATGAACATACAGTGGGTGCCATTAAAAATCAATATTTACTGTGCCACCGTATTTTACTGTGTGGTGATTTTCCCTATAATTTTGATAGGAAGCAGTGTAATTCATGTAACTGCTGTGGGGGAGGGAAAATATGATTTTGTTTTTCAATGGCACCCACTGTAGTGCTGGTGAGAATGTCACTGGGAGTTGCATGAAGTACCAAGGGGCTATGGTGCACCCATAGTCTACATCAGTGAGATTATCACACCAATATTGTAATGAGCCTTCTAGCTAAGGTACCTTGGTATCTTAGTGTGGCTGTAATTGTATGTAATAGGAACATAACACCAATAGCAGAGCAGTGTTCTTTAGTGAGTGGCAGGCAATGGAAGAAGTTGAAATTGAGTTGAAGACTGTGCAGCTCATAGTAACATCACAACAGATCTCTTTATCGTCTGATTTTTGAGAGCAGCGTATGGGTCTAGTTGCTGGCACAGGCCTTACTATCAATCCAAGTCTGAGTGAGACTTTATTCTCCATGGTCCACTGAAGTATTGCAGTGCTTGTAAATGGCAGTCTGACTGCAGTACTGTACCAGAAAGGAAAGCGCTTTCAAAAGATATCTTGACAGATTGCAGAACATGAATGGCTTTATTTACATAATGATATTTTAGACAACCTGACTGAAAGGTGGAACAGGGGATTTGTTTCTGTTCTTTTGATTTCCTTGTATTTCAGATGCAGACATCTATGTACCTTTTTTCCTGTTTCTTTATTGAGATTTCTATGAAATAAAGAAAAATAATTACCATGCAGCTTAGCCCAGAAACATCAAACCTCAAGGATGTATTTACTGCCCCATTTTTGTTTTGTTTTTTTCTGCTATGGAGGCAGCGCTAGCTCTTGGAAGATTTGTCACAACAATAACATGTCCCAGAGGATCCCTGAGGAGCAAAGCATTGCAGTGCACCAGGGGTGTAGACACTTCTACTCAGGCTTCCCACATCTTGCTTGTAGAGTGAGACAGCAGGTATCCTGTGTTTTGCGGGTACATGTCCATGTGGCGATGAGAGGAAGGACTTGCCACTAAGCGTGTTCTAGTTACAGTCCCCATGACACTCATTCTCTGACACTGGAGTCTTGCAGAAAAGAAGAAAAATAACCTTGTGCTACCGCTGCAGTCTGGAAGCGAATACATTTTTGTGCAGGTATCACATTAACAGTTTTTCAGAGACAAGTTGTTCCCTCTAATAAGCCTGAGGCAAGCAATCAGCTACTGCACCTTTTTTTTTTTTTTTCCTATTCCTTCTTTACTGCCTTCCTTTTGCATTCTCAGTCTCCAAGTACCCCTCATGGTACTACATTAATAATAAAAGACCCAAAGATTTTGTAGGTTCTGTTTGTCAAACAAATCACCAACTCCCAATGATCTGTTGTACTATTCAGGAGCCACATTGCCCCAGGAATTCCCAAATGTGCAGAATCTGCACTGCTGCTATGCAGTCTTTAACGGAATGCAGCATGATCTCCCCACCCCATGCTGGTCAGTGCATGAGGAGGGCTGAACCTACCCCTTTGGGGACTCTATATGCCCCTGTGGCAGCTGGGAGACAGCAGCTCTTGCTGTGTCCAAAGCAGTGTCTGTCATTATCCCTGAGCTGTGTGAAGTGAGATCAGGTTCCACACATCCCCTGGGTGTGGTAGACAGCAGACTCTGGCACCGCATTAGTACAGAAAGTAGTCTCCCTTTTTTCAATCGTCTTTTTGTTTATTGACAAGTCAGTTCAAATGACCTCACATAGAAAGGACAGTCTTATGGTCAAAGCACAGAACAGGATGTCAACAATGTTGGGTTCTGTCAAACTTTGACTTTTGTTTCAGTTTCTCCCTATGTAAGAAGGACCTCAGCTGTCCATTGTCAGTGTAGGGATATTCAGGCCAGGGTGGAGATAGCTGTGGGCAGAGCCGGCTCCAGGGTTTTGGCTGCCCCAAGCAGCCAAAAAAAAAAAAAAGCCACGATCGCGATCTGCGGCGGCAATTCGACGGAAGGTCCTTCGCTCCGAGCGGGAGTGAGGGACCGTCTGCCGAATTGCCACCGAATAACTGGACCTGCCGCCCTTCTCTGGAGTGGCCGCCCCAAGCACCTGCTTGCCAAGCTGGTGCCTGGAGCCAGCCCTGGCTGTGGGGAGGGGAAAAGGATGTGTGAATTTAATTCAGTGAGGAACCCACGTGTTTCTTTGAACTCCCAGCAGGCCTGAAATCCAGGGGCAGTTTAGAAGGAGTGTTAGTCCTTGTTTTCTCCTGGGAACTTGGGTGAAGTAAGTGACGCTTTGCTTGAAACTATAGGCTGGGAAAAGCTGGGAAGTATTTTTTCTCCTGATTGGCACTTGAAAAGGTGAGATGCTGTTAGTTCTACGCAGTCAGTGTGTGTTAGATGGCAATGAAATCTATCCCTGGCAGTGGAATACTTGCCGGGTGTGATGACTCCTGTCTGTCCTTCCTCAGTGGACTCCCATATCATAGTGGCTTGTAGTTTATAAGGATGCAAAATTACTTCTTAAATAACAGCAAGATTCTTTACTTCAAAACCAATCTTCCTCATAGGGCTATAAACCCCTTCTTTAAGTTTTCTGTTGGCTAATACTTATCATTCAACTCAAATATTATAAAGTAATAAATATCTGATTCTAAATTGTAAGGCTTCCGTAATCTCCAGTACTCGGTCTGTTTCATTCCAAGATTGCTCAACATTTTTAGTAGACCTTGTTGAAAAATTTCAAACTGTAAAATATTTCAATGGGGTGGGGGCGGGGAGAGGGAGAAAGGGGCAAAGTTTTTTGTGAAAAATGTTCCTGTTCTTTGATCAGTTGATTTCAGTGGGACGTAGGTGCCTAGGCACCTTTGAAAAGACCACTAGATGCTTATCTGCATATGTGCTGGAACTAGGGTTGCTGGTTTGAAGTGATTTCCATCATATACAGCGTTTACAATTTGGTTCAATGGCTTTCAGTACCCCTATTATACAAATTGTTCCAGCACCCCGCCTATCTGTATATTTATATGCCTAAATACCTTTAAAAATCTGGTCCTCTGTACCAGCCTAGCAAGGGGTTCAGTTAAAAGGGTGCACAGGATGAGGGGGGTTGGCTGGCTGTTGCATCTCTGCTCTTATGGCTTCTGTTTCTGTGCTGTTCCTGTTGATTAAGGCTATGCCTTAATTGTTCCTCATGCTGTTGCACTGTGTCTATTCCTCCTCAACTGAAACTTAAAATAATAACATACCACACTATTCCTTCTCCCCTCTTTTTATTGTACCTTTATTCCACTCCACTTCCAAACAGATGGTGCTTTTTTCCTCCCACTATTAAGTAAACAAAGCACTCCCAATTTTCCTTGCGCTTTCCTTCACTGAACATTATTTTGAAAGCTCCCTTATTTCCCAAATACCCATTACACCATTCACATAATTTCCCCTCAATGACACTTTTAGTCTGAAATGTGACTGAAAATTAAGACTGGTTTACTTTGTGATCTGCTGTGTGTGGTCAATTCAGTCACATCTGTTTATTTTACTGACAACTATAAGCTATTCCTGATACCAATGCAGAATCAATACAGCTAAGAAAATGTGAAGTGGAGTCTATTCCTTCCTTGCATCTGATGAAGTGGGCGTTCACCCACGAAAGCTTATGCTCCAATATTTCTGTTAGTCTTAAAGGTGCCACAAGACCCTCTATTGCTATTCCTTCCTGTACATCTGAAATTAATTCATGGATTGCCGGGCAGCCCCCAGACCCTGCGCCCCCGGCCGGCGCTTCCCCAGCGCAGCTGGAGCCCGGGAGGGGAAGCGCCCAGCCGGGGGCGCAGGGTCTGGAGGCTGCCCGGCAAACTGTGAAGCCGGTAGCGCTTGGGCTTCGGGCAGCCCCCTTGCCTCCGGACCCTGCGCCCCCAGCCGGGCACTTCCCCTCCCGGGCTCCGGCGGTGCAGGGTCCGGAGGTATGGGGGCTGCCCAAAGCCCATAGCGCTCGGCTCCGAAGAGTCGGGGAGGAGCAGAGCCGCCGCGGCCGGAGGCTCTGCTCCTCCCCTTACTCTTCGGCTCTGTTCAAGAGCCGAGCTGCCCCAGCGCTACCGGCTTCGGGCAGCCCCCATGCCTCCGAACCCTGCGCCCCCCGGCCGGGCACTTCCCCTCCCGGGCTCCGGCGGCGCAGGGTCCGGAGGTATGGGGGCTGCCCAAAGCCCATAGCGCTCGGCTCCGAAGAGTCGGGGAGGAGCAGAGCCGCCGCGGCTGGAGGCTCTGCTCCTCCCCTGACTCTTCGGCTCTGTTCAAGAGCCGAGCTGTCCCAGCACTACCGGCTTCGGGCAGCCTCCATGCCTCCGGACCCTGCGCCGCCAGAGCCCGGGAGGGGAAGTGCCCGGCCGGCGGCTGGGGTCCGGAGGCAAGGGGGCTGCCTGAAGCCCATAGCGCTCGGGCAGCTCGGCTCTTAAACAGAGACCAAGAGTCAGGGGAGGAGCAGAGCCGCCATTTTCCCGGACATGTTCGGCTTTTTGGCAATTCCCCCCGGATGGGGGTTTGAGTGCCGAAAAGCCGGACATATCCGGGAAAAAGAGGACGTATGGTAACCCTACTTTGCACAGGATAGGTGATATGGTTAAAGTACAGATAATAGTTCCAGGCATTGGGGTTTCCTGTATCAGCTTGGCTGAATCACTGCAGCAAAGAGTTCAATGATATGAGGGAAATATTGTGTAAGAAGCTGAAGGAGAAAGAATAAAACCTTGGAGTCTGTAGCTCAGGGGAGGGAGGGAGAGAAGGAAAGATTGAATTTCTGTTAGGAAGTCGTAATGAAATAGAAATATTACTAGTGAGGCAATGGATTAGTTGCCATTAGTTAAGGAAGCACCTTTAGGACTTAATTAATGCCTTTATTTAAAGACTTGAAGACACTAGAATGTAAAGTGTAAATATCTTGTTTGCAGGAGAAAAGAGCTAAGAACATGTGTTAATTTATATAGCACATGTTTAGTGCTGGAGAATTTGAAAATATTGATATGAATGGTTTTAAAATGATTTGGAGATACATCTTGTTTAGCAGGCACAAGCATTTTCACAAAGATAAGATAACTACAGTACCTATCACCACAGGCAATGGGCTTCTTAGAACCAGATCCACAAAAGGGACTTAGGTGTTGCAATGCTGAGCATCACAACACCTAACTTTTAGGCACAAAGAAAACCACAGGAAAAACACTCCCTGATCCACAAAGTCTGAGTTAGGCACCTGGTCTCCTAAACAATGAACGGGGAGAGATAGGTGTCTTTAGAATGTGATCCACACAGCCAGCATACGAGGTAAGCAGTGCCTAAGTTAGCCGAAGGGAGATGCTGATGAGAGGGCTTTGTGTTAAGCTCCCCACTGCCACCCTTTGGAGTCTGGGCTGTGGGGAAACGCCTATCTTTGCTTGTGATTCAAGAACTGGGGGAAGATAGGTGGCTGAATGCCTAAGTCACGTGCAGGGCCTGATCAGAGGCCACCTAACACCACACAAAACAGCTGGGGGCGAGGTAGCATTGCCATCTGTTCAGGTTTTCCAGGATCATCCCTCTTCTGAGGTAGCTATCCGAGGAAATCTGTAAATCTTCCCGGGACATTTAATGTCCTGGTTTTTGTCACATAGAATAGTCATAGAAGATCAAGGTTGGAATCGGGACCTCAGGAGGTCATCTAGTCCAACCCCCTGCTCAAAGCAGGGCTAATCCCCAACTAAATCCCCAAATGGCCCCCTCAAGGATTGAACTCATAACCGTGGGTTTAGCAGGCCAATGCTCAAACCACTGAGCTATCCCTCCCCCTATCTGTCACCTCCCATTAGAAGGGGCAGCCCCTTTTACAGAGGCAAAATCTGGAGGGAAATGCAGGCTGAGGAATGGGAGGTGACAGACTCAGCAGGAACCAAGGGATAGGAGGGAGCATAACCAGCCTTGGAGCAGGATGGGGGAAATGGTGCCTGCAGGACAGGGCTGAGGAGACCAAGGTATTCTCCTCAGGTCTGAGCTAATGGCTCTGCTGTGGTATGTGGGGCTGTACCCAGATGGCTTAATGCTCTCCTCTCACGGTCCTCAGTGCATTGCCATTTTAAATGGTTGAACATGTGGAGCAAGCAGCATGGAGGGTGTGTGTGTGTGTGTGTGCGTGTGTGTGTGTGTGTGTGTGTGTGTGTGTGTGTGTGTAAACTGGCTGATGACTAATGACTGACAGATCTCTAAGGGCTCAGGTCAGTTTGAAATGTAAGTTGCCACTGTTGCAGTGATGCTAGAATTAATCAGTTAACCAGATTCTCAGTAACTGAAGTAAATAGGAGGCCTGATTAAATGCAGGCTAGCTTAAAGCTTCCTTTCTCCTCCTCTACTGAGTCCAGAAAATCATTCGCTTGGCAAGAAGAGAGACAGCAGATAATTAGGGGTCTGCTTAAATCATGGAGAAATCACACACATTTTTGTGGGTTGGTCATGGGCATAAATAGCAAAATTCACAGATCCGATCATACAACAGCATTTCTCAAACTGGGGATCCTCACTCAAAAGGGGGTCACAAGATTATAGGAGGGGCAGGTCGCAAGAGTGGCAGCTGCTGGACAGGTGCCCATCTCGCAAGACAGTGTTGCTACCAGCAGCAGAGAAGTAAGGGTGGCAATGCCATACCATGCCACCCTTCCTTCTGCGCTGCTGCTGGCGGCAGTGCTGCCTTCTGGGCTCGGAGCCCAGCCAGCAGCCATTGTTCTCCGGCCATCCAGCTCTGAAAGCAACATGGAAGTATGGATGGCAATATTGACACCCCTCTACCATAGCCAGATTTCATGGGGGAGGCTAGATTTTATGGTTCATGAATTTGGTAGGACCCTACCGATAATGGAATTGACCATGCTTCAGGGCTCAGACAAAGCAACATTCTACAGATTGCTGCATGTAATGAATCTGGTGTCGAAAAAAAAGGTTGCTTTCTAAATTTCATATCCTCGAATTACCTGGCTTACAAATGCGATGCAAGTGTTATGGAAGGGTTTGAATGGACTAACTTGCAACAACATTCCTGATATCAATTTTCCTCTTAAGGACGTAATCACATGGACTAACACAGAGACAAACTTTTAGACATGCCACAATATGTTCGGCAAGATTTATTTCATTTACATTTGATGCATGCTTCTGAACCCTGCCCAGCAACTGCATGCTGTAGCCTGTCCTTAACTGAAATAAATATTTTTTTGTGTTTTTAGGTATGTATATGGGCACTTCATGCTCTGCTTGATACAATGCATCATTATAATCCGGTTATGACTACCCTTTTCTTTCAAGAATTACATATGCCTTTTTGTTACTATTCCCCTTGCCTTCCCTCCCCTCTCCTCCCAATCTCCTGCTGCTTAACCTTCTTGCCCTGGTGGCTGCACGTGAAAATGTAACCCCTCCCATTGTGACTGGTCCGTGGATGTAAGCTGAAGAATAAAAGCAACCCAGCCTCAGCCAGGGGTCCCTATAAGAGGAAAACACATTTTGAGGAACACTTTGGGACTAGTCTGATCTCTTTCTCTCATGCCATCATGCATGTTTGATGGGAGAGATTTGAGAAGGTAACTATTTGGGGTCTCCCTATATTTACTACTTAGGTCCCCAAGAATGCTTTTCTCACCCCAGTGAGTCAAGGCTACTTCTTGTTATTCAGGTGATGGGAGCCACTATGAATAGTTTCAAGGTGCTCTCTATCTGCTAGAGGCTTGAATATGCTTCCCTTCAGAAGGAGTAAGGGTTCTCACATGGTCACAATTCTTTTCTAAAAGTTTAGTCAAGTCTTTTGCTTTTGATCCCAAGACATTTTGTTGCTCTCTTGTATACATGTGTTAAATACATAGGATTGTCTTACTGCACCTGATCAATCTTCTTCTATAGGGAGATCCCCCAGCAAAGATGAGAGCCTGCTGCTAATAACAGCTCAGAGTTATTCTATCTCTTGGTTAGGGATTATGCTTTGAAGGACCGTGGTTTGATTTTGCCTGATGTATGAGTATAGTTCCATATAGGCAAGATGGTCCTATATTTGTTTCTACCAAATCAGAGGTATAAAACTGACCTTTTGGATGTTAGCAAGTATCTAACATAACCAAAGCAAGTAAAAACTTCTGGAAAAGAGACTCAAATATCCTTTTTCTAACATAGTTTCCAGCTTGGGTCAAGCATCAAGTAATCAAATTTCATTGCTAAGCATCCCTGCACTTTGTAGAATATATTAAAATATTAATGAGCTGGACACTACACTAGTTATCTGGGGGGTGGAGGAAATTGGACTAATATTTTACCCAGAAATCCTCCAGCTATTCAAAGTACCATAATGAGAACATTCAGATGCTATTGTATTTTGTCCGTATGTCTATGTTGTTTCAAGGATACTAGCATAGTGTACTGTGACTTCACTTCTACCTTTTCAGCCAAACTTTTTCTGTCACAAACAGATGAAAACCTCTCTGTATTAACAAGGTGAGAAGCAACTTGATAATGAAAAAATACTTGCAGGGAAAACCAAGAGGAGAAAATAGCATTAAAGTGAGCCTTTCCAAGAACGGCCAATAGCACAGTTCATACAGAAGACTATAACACTGTCAGAGTTAAAGGACTGGATTCTTTCCTGTACTGAGCTTCACCTGGAGTGGGGGTTGGATGTCAGGAATCCACTTCAAACTGGCTGATTTTCAGGCCCAACTCCAGTCCCAGTGCAATTTAAAGCTGGTACCATGCCAGACAGCTTGAACATTCACCATTGACTTGGGATCCTTAATGAACTTATGCTTTCTCACCTTTAACATGCCCCACTTCCCAGGAGTGGGAGTGACAGGTGTGGGCCTTGGCTGAAGAGCAAATGCATCAGCAAGGACTTCCCCTAAGCCAGGTAAATTTTGTGTTGGACATTTATGGGTACATTACAGTTCCTTGATGGCACAATGGGGCCATAACCCAGCTAACAATCTGGCCCAAAAGACCTAATGTTTGGATCATGGGGTAAAATTTAGAGAGTACTACAGAAGAGTTAAGGTTATTTATAGTACCATAAGTGTGCATGGCTATGCGCGCGCACACACACACACACAAATGCAAGGAAAAACCACCAATTCTGCCCAAGAACAGAGTTTCTGTCCAAAAGAATTGCATATAGTCTATAGATACAAGTGTGTACAATACAATACAGAACATAGAATGTCTAGTGGTAACTGCTGCTGAAATGTTGCACCCAGCAAATGAGCTTCAAGAGTATTCTGAAGGAAATATCTCCAATTGCCGGTGATGGGACACTGGATGGGGAGGGCTCTGAGTTACTACAGAGAATTCTTTCCCAGGTGGCTGGCTGATGGATCTTGCCCACATTCTCAGGGTCTAATTGCTTGCCATATTGGGGGTCGGGAAGGAATTTTCCTGAATCAGATTGGCAGAGCTTTTTGCCTTCCTCTGCAGCACGGGTCAATTGCAGCTCGAAACTAATGTAAATGGTGGACTCTCTGTAACTTGAAGTCTTTAAATCATAATTTAAGGATTTCAGTAACTCAGCCAGAGGTTAGAGGTCTATTACAGGAGAGGGTGGGTGAGTTTCTGTGGCCTGCAGTGTGCAGAAGGTCACACTAGATGATCATGATGTTCCCTTCTGGCCTTAAAGTCTATGGAGAAGGATGCAGCTGTTTGTTAAATAGGCTACACTAAGTATAAGGGATGGCATGGAAGAAAGCATGTAGTGAGCAGTGAACAAAAGAAACAAAGGGCCAAATCCTGAGAGATAATAGTACTTGAAGTCCAAAGTTACACTGTTGTTAAAAACTGGTGCTAGGTCAGAATCTGGCCTAATTATTAGCATTTGTCTTCATAGCACTTAGTTTGTTTGCAAATTCCAACATCCCTTTGAAGAAAGTGGGGTTATCCCCATTTGACACAGGAGGAAACAAAATCACTGCTGAAGTGTTACCCAAGCTCACAAGAGAAGCCAGTGTCAGAGCTGAGATGAGACTCCCAGCCCTAGAAATGGGCTATTAAGCTTATCTTCACATCTATTAAATGGATACCCTAGGCAGTTCACAGTATTCAGCTGCAGTCTTGCATAGGCTTGCCATCTGTCTAATCACAGAAACCCAAACATCCCGGCCCGCCCCTACCCCACCCCTTCTCTGAGGCCCTGCCCCCACTCACTCCATCCTTCATTGCTCTCTCTCCCTCACCCTCACTCACCTTCACTGGGCTGGGGCAGGTAGTTGGGATGCAGGAGAGGGCTCTAGGCTGGGAGTGAGGGGTTTGGAGTGTGGGAGGGGGCTCTGGGATGAGCCAGGGAAGAGGGCTAGGGTGTAGGAGGGCACTCAGGGTGCAGGCTATGGGAGGGTGTTTGGGTGCTGGAGGGGGCTCAGGGCTGGGGCAGGGGGTTGGGGTGTAGGAGGAGGTGAGGGCTCCAGCCGGGCAGCACTTAACTTGGGCAACTCCCAGGCTGCGGTGCAGTGGGGTTAAGGCAGGTTCCCTGCTAGCCCTGGCCCCACGCCACTCCCGGAAGTGGTTGGCATGTCCCTGCGGCCCCTCGGCAGGGAGAGGGCTCTGCACACACTGCTCCTGCCTGCAGGCCTCATAGCTCCTAGGCCACAGTTCCTGGCCAATGGGAACTTCAGAGTCAGCACTCAGGGAGGGGTTAGGGCGCAGAGACCCCTCCCCCCTAGGCATCACAGTGACAAGCCGGCCACTTCTGGAAGCGGCACGGGGCCAGGGCAGGCTGGGAGCCTGCCTTAGCCCCGCTGTGCCACTGGACTTTTAGCACCTAAAATCTCCCAGTTTGACTTCAGTAGCCTCCGGGAGATAGAGCCTGATTCCAAGAGATTCTCAGCAAAACTGGGAGGGTTGGCAACCGTAGTCGTGCAACCAGCTGGTCTCTTACAACTCTGCCTTTGTTCAACAGAAAAAAAATGCAATCAGATAAGCAGGATATATAGATAACATTTTCACCAAGCAGACAAACTCTATAATGCAGTGTATATCATCCACAAGTGGCACATCATGAAAGATTCAGTATCAAGGTTTTAAAATATTTCTCCTGACAACTTTTCTCTACCAGGCAAGGCAGCTTAAAAGCTGCTTTCAGAGTTAATAGGAATGCTTCTCCATGGGTGGCAGCAATGGTGTGCCAGCTCAGCAACTGGCTTCTTTCCCATCCTCCAGGACACATCTAACCTTTGCTCGCCTACTACTGGAAATCCCACAACTGATGTCCAGTTCAGTTCTCATAGTTCACAGCTTGTGTTCTTAATGTCTTTGAATCTCAACTAACATTAAAGAAACTTCACTCTTTCTATTGGTGAGAGTGAAAAGCTCCTTTTCTGCTGAAAATCTTTTGAGGAGGATTTAATATTTACAAAAGTGTGACTTTTTGGGGGGGGAGAGGGGAGTTCATTTGCTAGAAAATCTCAGCATGAAAAGTGGCTCTGTAGTCTTCACTTCCTCTCAGAGAGAGAACTCTATCAACAGCAGTTTATGTTCGTACCATCTCAAAACTTTTTTACATTTTTAGCAATTACATTTTGTGCCACTATGCCATGTTTTAGATCTCTTTAGTGTCACTGTTGATCAGCAGAGTAGTATACAATGTTATTCCTTTAATCTAAAATTGGACACTGAAAGGCTCTGGGCTGGGACCAAGGGGCTTGGGATCAGGTCTTGTTTGCCACATAGGAACGAATAGGTATCATTATATGCCAGCAACCCAAAGCACAGTAAAGGAATGTTTCTTCTTATAATGTGTGGGAGATGAAAGGAAAGCAGGAAATGAACTAGTAGTGGACATTAAAAATCTTTTCTTCCATTGGAAGTTGTGTGTTATGCATTATGTAGTAGCAAAAGGCATGCACAGATTTTATGCAAGGGGGCACACAAGAAATGTATGTGTAACAACTATAGGCTGTGTGGAAGCTAGAGGGTTTCCAGTCAGGCTGTTGTCAGAGAAATGGAGTGGTTTAGGAAGTTTATGGTGATTGAACCTGTGCTGCAGCCCTTTACCTAGGAGTATGAGTCCTACACTTGGTAGCTTTCAGGCCATGTGTGTTGGGCACGGGCTTTGATCTCTTTCTTCAGGGACTGCTTTTGGAAATTTTTGCCCTGAGACCGAAATTTCTGACTTGAGTGCTCCAAAATCTTCAAGCTGTCTCTGATTTTACTTTAGAAGTACTGTCAAGTAAATTCTCGTTAATTAAATAGAGGGAAGATGAAAGGCATTTAAGATAATGTGTCTTTGCACAATGGGTCTGAATCAAAGGAAAGCAAATGCCTTTGTCATTTGATCCAGGGGTTCCTGATACAAACTTCCCTTGTCATGAGCTGTTCATACATTTTCAGATTCTTATAATTTTCCTGGTGCAGCTCCAGTTGTGTGCCAGGGTCCAGAAAACCCTTCCACTATGGGAAATCAGAGCCCTTCTCCCTGCTCCCCGTATGCTAGAATCTGGGGGCCCCAGCCCCTCTGGGGGTGAGCTCCTCTCCCTCCCATCCCCCATTTGTTAGGTGGGATACTAAATGCCAGAGGGAGGGGTGGGGAAGAGAAAATGCACTCCGATGATTGGAGCAGTTCACATGTCTCAAAACAATTATTGAAAGTGTACATTTCCATGCGGCGCTTGTGACCAACTGTACCCCTGTATTCACCCCTTGCACACTACTGTCGTAATCTTTGTGCAAAGTATGCCTTGTGAGGTATCATTAGAAAACTCATAATTTGCTCATCACTATTGTCCTGGTAAAACATGTGTAGTAACATTATATGTAATGTTATAAGATTCCACTGTATGGTGTTACTAAAACCATAGGATAACGAGCCTTGTGGATAGGGGTGAAGCTGTGGATGTGGTATACCTAGACTTTAGTAAGGCATTTGATACAGTCTCGCATGATATTCTTATCGATAAACTAGGCAAATACAATTTAGATGGGGCTACTATAAGGTGGGTGCATAACTGGCTGGATAACCGTACTCAGAGAGTTGTTATTAATGGTTCCCAATCCTGCTGGAAAGGCATAACGAGTGGGGTACCACAGGGGTCTGTTTTGGGACCAGCGCTGTTCAATATCTTCATCAACGACTTAGATATTGGCATAGAAAGTACGCTTATTAAGTTTGCGGATGATACCAAACTGGGAGGGATTGCAACTACTTTGGAGGACAGGGTCATAATTCAAAATGATCTGGACAAATTGGAGAAATGGGCTGAGGTAAACAGGATGAAGTTTAACAAAGACAAATGCAAAGTGCTCCACTTAGGAAGGAAAAATCAGTTTCACACATACAGAATGGGAAGAGACTGTCTAGGAAGGAGTACAGCAGAAAGGGATCTAGGGGTTATAGTGGACCACAAGCTAAATATGAGTCAACAGTGTGATGCTGTTGCAAAAAAAGCAAACATGATTCTGGGATGTATTAACAGGTGTGTTGTGAGCAAGACACGAGAAGTCATTCTTCCGCTCTACTCTGCTCTGGTTAGGCCTCAGCTGGAGTATTGTGTCCAGTTCTGGGCACCGCATTTTAAAAAAGATGTGGAGAAATTGGAAAGGGTCCAGAGAAGAGCAACAAGAATGATTAAAGGTCTTGAGAACATGACCTATGAAGGAAGGCTGAAAGAATTGCGTTTGTTTAGTTTGGAAAAGAGAAGACTGAGAGGGGACATGATAGCAGTTTTCAGGTATTTAAAAGGGTGTCATAAGGAGGCGGGAGAAAACTTGTTCACCTTAGCCTCTAAGGATAGAACAAGAAGCAATGGGTTTAAACTGCATCAAGGAGGTCTAGGTTGGACATTAGGAAAAAGTTCCTAACTGTCAGGGTGGTTAAACACTGGAATAAATTGCCTAGGGAGGTTGCAGAATCTCTATCTCTGCAGATATTTAAGAGTAGGTTAGATAAATGTCTATCAGGGATGGTCTAGACAGTATTTGGTCCTGCCATGCGGGCAGGGGACTGGACTCGATGACCTCTCGAGGTCCCTTCCAGTCCTAGAATCTATGAATCTATGAAAACATGTTCCAAGTCCAAGGAGTGGCCAAACCAGTTCCTCAGAGACATAAGGGCAAGCTGATGCCTCAGCTAGGTATAAACAAGGTCAGTGGGCCAATACCTTGATAAACAGCCATTCTTTGGCAGGAAAGGGGAGGCATGGATGAAAAATCTACATTTAAGTGAAGAAACAGCATGGGATTCCCATCCACATAGACTTTTTGTCTCCTGCATCTCAACTGGAGACGCTTCTTAAAGGAGGGCAAGGACTATAAAAAGAAAGGGGAGATGCCCCGAGAGACCCCCTCCTCCTCTCTCTCCCTGTCCATCGATTCACGGCCCCAGAAGGAACAAAGGAAGCGGCCATTGAACTGAACAAAGGGCCTAAGAAGTTTGGCCAGTAAAACTGTTGAGCACATGTGGTGAGAAAAACTGCTTTGAATTTAATATAGTTTGTTAGGCATTAGTTGAGTTATTTTTATTTTTCTTGTAACCATCTCTGACTTTTATACCTCATTACTTGTACTCACTTAAAATCTATCTCTTTGTAGTTAATAAACTTGTTATATTGTTTTATTTTATCTAAACCAGTGTGTTTGATTTGAAGTGTTTTGGAAACTCCATTTGGAATAATAGGATTTGTGCATATCATGTCTATTAATAAAATAATGATAGACTTTATATGAGCCGGGATTGTCCAGGAAAGGGCTGGGCAGTAGAAGAAATAAATGTATGGGGAAAAGTCTGGGAGTGTGCTGTGGTCACCCTGCAGTATAATTCAGGCTGATAAAAGCCTTGGTGTGACTGGCAGGTTGCAAGTTCACACAGACTTACAAGATAGAGGCTGATTGTGAACAGTCCAGGAGTGGAGGCAACAACAGCAAAGCAGTGTGAGGGCACCTCAGGTTAGAGGGCAGGGGTGACACAGCTACTTACTAGTCTACATTGTACACGGGGATGTCACAGTGTTCTGCTTCAGCTGAAAGCATCACATTGAGATGAATTGGTCACTTCACACCTCTCTGAGCCTCCTTTGCTGCAGGCCTGTAAGAAAATGGTTCTACACATCCACTAGGCTGAGATTTGAAGTGGGGTCTCTGCACCTCCACTCTCCTGCCCCTTCCTGCATTCAGCTGGTACATGCAGTCTTCACAGCCCCACCTCCTTCCCACTTCCCCATGGCCTCTTCAAGATTATTCAGGGTATGGAGTAGCAGGGAAAGAAGGTAAAGCTGAGGGGAAGGGTGCTCCAAGCAGCATACACTTCATGCTTTGACTGCTGATAATTTGTTAGTCACAGAAATGTAGGCCTGAAAGGCTCTTGAGAAGTCTTCAAGTCCAGCCCCCTGCACTGAGGCTGGACCAAGTAAACCTAGACCATCCCTGAAAGTGTTTGTCCAACCTGTTCTGAAAAATGTCCAGTGACGGGGATTATACAACCTCCCTTGAAAGCCTATTGCAGAGCGTAACTACCATTACAATTAGAAAAAAAATCCTAATATCAAACTTAAATCTTTCTTGCTGCAGATTAAGCCTCTTGCTTCTTGCTGTACTAGCTAGGATTTGTACTTTGGGCTCCTGTACGCATAGACCCTCAGGCATGGGCTGCAGCGCTGGAAACTATAGTCAAGCCCTTCACTTTTATATAGCAATCTGATAGCTAGGGCCTCCGCTACTACAAAGTTATACTAACTGATTTCCCAGGAGTCTGAGTATTCATATTAAAACATCTGATTATTTAGCAATCTTAAAACAAAGACTAACAATTTAAAATGAAATTTGAGAAGTATGTCTTTAAAACAATCCAGAATGCTCACTTCCAAATTTTGAGTTTAGTTCTTTCTACTTCTGCAACATCAGGTGTGAATGGTATTTCCTATTGACTATCCTACAATTTTACACACAGCTCAATATTTAACTATAATCGTAATTAAACCAACAAAATAACCTATAAACTCCTAAAATTGAATTTTTCCTAGCAACAAAGGGAGTTCCTAAAGCAAGAGGAGCAACAACAACCAAATGTTCATAAATCCTCAGATCTCTCAATGGTATTAAGAAGACACAACTAGGCTTTTTTCATTAGATGTCAAAGCACAACTCAGAATATAGGACACAAAAATGTCACTGAGATAAAATAGGATTTAGTTGCTGAGGTGCTTTGTATGTTTCAAAAGCATTTTCTTATGCTACAGGAGATTTAATCAGGAGTCAGGGCAAGGATCGTACAGCTAGGGATTTATTTAAAATAAGTGGTTAGAGGTAAAAGCCCTGGCCACTGCATTCTGTACAAGTTACAATCTCTGCAGAGCAATGTAAGAAAGACCTTAAAGTAGACTGTTTCCATCCTTAAATCTCAAAGTGACTCAAGCACGGATCACTGCTGAAATGTCAGAAGATAAGTCTGTCTATATAGATTTCTTAGTTGAGATAAAGATTTGATATTCTTAGAATGTTATTCCCAAACACAAAAGGGCAATGACAAGCAGCTCTAAACATTCTAAAGTATATTTAAGATATAACATTAGTAAAAAGTTAATGATGTGTGTATATTGTAGGCAAAGCTAGCAGCAACACCTATTAAGTTACCTAACACTTCCGAGTATAAAAGACCCTGTTTTCAGTTGCTTATAACTTTGCAAAACTTTTAACAATTTAGACTGAGATTTTTTCCATCCTGGATGTCTGTCTCAGGCTGAATTTTTTGGAAAATTTCTGAGATGGCGGATTGGCCGGGTTTCTCCTGGAATCTGAATCGATCCCCCGGTGACTACTGAAACCAATCTGGGAGATTTTTAATAGGCCGCTAAAAGTCCAGTTGGTGGCACCGCAGGGCTACCTGCTCTGGTTCCACACGGCTCCCGGAAGTGACTGGCATGTCCAGCTCCTAGGCGCAAGGGTCACTATGTGCCGCCAGTCGGAGCTGCGGGGGCAGTGCCTGCAGGCAGGGGCAGTGCTCAGAGCCTCCTGGTGGCCCTGAGATTAGGAGATGGACATGCCAGTCGCTTCCGGGAGCCACCAGAGGTAAACATTGTCCAACTCCTCCCCGCTTCCCGCATCCCTGCCCCAGTCCTGATCCCCTTCCTGCAGCCAAACTCCCTCCTGGAGCCCACACCCTGAACCCTCTCCTGCATCCCAACTGCCTGCCCCAGGCTCAGCCCAGAGCTCCATCCCACACTCCAAACCTCTCAGCCCCATCCCAGAGCCTGAACCCCCTCCCACACACCAACCACAGTTGGCAACCCTAATGGAATCCGGTGAAGTAAGAGATCCCAAGATCCGCTAACCCCATACCACGAGGCAGGGCTGCTGCCACAGACTAACTGCTAGGCAGGAACCCTCACCTAGCTCATAATGGGTGGAGAAATCAGGCATAACAGCCCAGTCCTGCTGAAGGACATAAGGCCATCAGAGAAGCAAGGAAGAAAATAAAAAGGGGGCAATCTGGATCTAGAGAAGCTGCTGAAGTGGGTAGTGGCGAGCCAGCAGCAACAGAGTCTATTACTGCAACAGCTGACAACCCAACTCAAGCAGCTCAAAAGCAACAGCAGCAGCAATTCATGCAGGAGCTGACCACTCAACTCCACCACCACCTGGTCCAGCAGATCACCCATTTAAGGCAGCACCAAACCTTGCCATAACACATGCAAAACCTGCAGATGTACCTCTGCTGCTCTGATCATTAATACCCCCCACAACATACCTGTCAGGATCCAGGAGTCCTATGCATACCTATCACAACACGTGGTGTACCTCAACCACAGCAATAAATGCCCCAATAACAACTATGTGAGTGAAACCAGACAATCACTGCACTCTCAAATTAACTCACACAGAACAAGGTTAAGAGATAAAAACACCATATCATGCAGGGGTAAACACTTATCACAAAGCGATCACTCCATATCTGACCTCTTAGTCTTCAATGGAAACCTGCACAACACCTTCAAAAGATGAGCCTGAAAGTACAAATTCATAAGTTTGCTAGACACTAAAAGTCATGGTCTTAACAAAGACACTGGATTTATGGCTTATTACAGCAACAGTATTGCCAACTTCAAGAGATAAAAAATCATGAGTTAGACCCCACAAAACTCAAGAGAGGGATTTTTTTAAGGTCGGCGTCTTGATTTTTTTTAACATCTCCTGCCCATCCCCATGATGTGTGCATATGACCATTAGTGTTGCCACACCGCCACATGTATTGGATAAGGTGATTTTGGTCCCTGCTGAAGGAGCTGTCACCCCTACATCTGCCCCCTCCTGCCCAGCAATTAATCCTGTCCCCCATCAGTTCTATCACCACCCCATCATGTCACCCCCCACTCCATCAACCCACCCACTGCTTTCAGTTCACTCTCCCAGTACTCACTCCATCTTCCCAGAACCCACCATCAATACAGCCCTCCTCACTTCACCCCCAGGCCATAGTTCAGCTTTCCCAGCCTCACCCCTGCTCCTCTTAGGGTTCTTCACCCTCCCCACGCCTCTCCCACTTCCACTTCCCAGGCTGGCAGGAGAATTCCAGCTTCCAGGGACTGGCTGAGGCTCCCATTGTGAGCCCTGGGCTGACTGACAGTGGGCAGTGGGAGCTCCAGCTGCCACAGCACTTTCTAAGCAAAATTAATTTTGACTTCTGATCTGGGGATACAACTCTCAAATGTCAGGATTTTTTTTCAGCCTCGGATGGGGGGGGGGGAACCCTGACATTTGAGAGCTCTATCCTTAAATCATGAGTCAGGCTTAATTTTATTTAGAAATCTCATCTCTCACAACTAATTCATGAGAGTTGGCATGTCTGCAACAAGTTGTAACCCATGATCCAGAGGTGTTAATTGGCCACTTCAACTTGAATGGTTTCTTACTGTACATGCTAACTGCTTACGCTAAACAATCTGTTACACCTTGTATTTAGCTGTGACTGAATACCTTTCCCAGACCTGAAGAGGAGCCCTTTGAAAGCTTGTCTGTTTCACCAACAGTAGTTGGTCCGATAAAATATATTACCTCATCCATCTGCTTGCTCTATTTTCTACATGATCAGTAGAGACTGGCTAACGTTTTAGTCCTAAATTGCTCGAAGATTCTGCCCTTTTGGGCATGCGCCAGTCCAGGGCCGAACAGGACTTTCCCTGAAATTGCAACTCCGTGCTGCTGGCTGGGTGTCCAGGTCTGGGTCCAGGAACTGGAACTGAGAGCAAGGAGCTTGTCTCTTCTGTGCTCTCAGTGACGGGTCTCTCACCCCCGCTGACACCCGGGCAATGTGGAGGAGGAAGGTGCCTGAATCATATGCAGAGGGGGTAAGGGCTGGACCTGGTGGGAGGGTGGGGAAAGTGGATTGGGACAAGGAGCCTGGGCGAGGGGGAGGAATGGGAGTGGGAGTTTTGGTGGGGGTAGACTGAGACTGAGAGCTAGTGGGAGGAGTGAAGATAGATTTGGTGAGGAGTCTGGGCAAGGAGGGAGAATTGGGACAAGGAGCCAGGAGTAGGGCTGAGACAGGACTGGAACAGGGACAGGAGATGGGAATGAGGCAGAAGAGGTCAAGTTGCGGGGAAGATGCAGAAGGTTCTTTGCCCACCAGAGCTCACTCCTCTCCAGACCCTGCATGATACTCTATGATAATCGTGCTGTCACTTACTCCATCAACTCAAGTGGCTGAGGTCAGTGGAGCATGTCCCTTCTTTTCTCCCTTCCCTGTGAGGAAGTGGGTGTTGGGAAGGGCTGAGGTAGTGGTACTGTGAGACTTTTGTGGGGAGGTTAATTAACTGTTGTCATATGTATGTCATCACAATCAATATTTCTCTGTATTTTCACCCTTCATTGCTGTGGCACACCATCCAAATGCTGCACTGGGTACAGAATTAATAATTTCTCAATGCTTTTCTGTGATCTTCTCCCCATGGCATCGGAGCGCTTCACAGTCAGTAATGAATTTCTCTTCACAATATTCCTGTGAGGTAGGCTGGCATTACTATGTTTGCATTTTACAGATGGGATTACTGAGACTTGTAAGATTAAGGTGAAAATTGTCCAAAGTGTCCATTGATTTTTTGTTTTGTTTGTTTTTTGAGTGCCCAACCTGTGTCATGTAGGGCCTGATTTTTCCAAATACTTAGCATTTTTATAAGACTTTATATATTCAAGCACAGATCTCACTGATTTCAGCTGCAGCTGTGAGTGATCTGCTCTACAAATCTGGCCCCAGGTGTCTCAAGTCAGGCACCCAGAAAATGAAGAACACACAGTTAGTGATCATCTGTGAAAATTCTGGCCTAAATAACTTGCTCAGTATTTCACAGCACTCTATGGCAGAGACAGGCATAGAATCCAGTTCTCCAGGGTGGCATTTAGCTGGATGGAATTTCCCTGATGAGTCTTGTGGGCAAAAAATAGTAAGTGATCCTACAATTCAAGACTTTCATCCAAGGCTTAAAGTGGACTAAGTTTCATGAGGTCACAGATGTAAACAAAAGGGGGCTGAAGGGGCTGAGGAGAGTCATTCAATAGACAGAACCTGTTTTAGCATTGACATTTTGTTACTCTGATAAAATTTCAGCTCTGGGAAGCAATAAATATAGTGCACGAAAATTCAAAGACCACTTTGTAAGCCTTTCCCATATCACTTCTGAAGGTTTGTCACCCACATCCATGTCCTCTGCATTTTTCTTTTGCCTGATGTGAACTTGGTTCCCACCCTGCAAATGTTTATGCACATTCTTAACTTTCTGTACTTGAATAGTTCCACTGAAGTCCATGTGTCCATTATTAGCAGTATTGGCTGAGTTGCTATAATATATATGTCAGCCTATAGGTGTTACCAAACTTTTACTGTTTCATGGTTTTTTGATTGGCAACCTATGCCACATGTTGGTGTTGTTGTTGTTTGTTTTTGCTCCCTTGTATCAAGCACCCTTGTGTGCATGAGGAAACAAGTATTCATACAAAAACTAGCAATTTTCCAAATATTTGTGCAGTCACACTCACTGACATGAATATTGTGAAATAGCAAAGGATACAAACATAATCAAACTGAATTGCTTCTTGGATTCTGAACAAATGTTTCAGATATCTATTTTCAAATACTTAAAGGAAGTAGAGCTGCCCAAGTAAGTATACTTCCTATTAGCTTTTGAAAGTTTACACTAAGTTTGGGGTGAGGGAGGTTTGGAAAGAGAATTATGGTACTATACGATTATTTCATCTGAAATTTGGTTAATTAGCATTTAAAAAGTGGTGACAATTTGACGCCGTTCCATAAGAATGAGTTGGGGCAGTATTATTTTGCTTGAAATACCTTGTATATTTTCACTAACTGTGAACCTCAGTCATATCTGCTGCCTTCTGATGTGAGTACTTGCTTTTCAAAATCACTAATACAGAGTATGTAAGCACTGAGAGGCTGAATCACTTTCTCTGTTGCATCCGAAGAAGTGGGTATTCACCCATGAAAGCTCATGCTCCTATACGTCTGTTAGTCTATAAGATGCCACAGGACTCTTTGCTGCTTTCTCTGTTAAAACTCCCTATTTTCATGGTTTATCCATTTGCTGTAAAGGAAAAAAACATGGAAAACAAGGTCCAGGAAGCAGAGAAACAGTTTTTAACTGTTATAAATAGTCCAAATATTTCCTTTTGCTGTTTTAAAGTTTTTTACAGGTCTTGACTGTGTTCATTCTAAGAATCACAGTACCAGCTTCATAAGCAATATTTCCTGGTATGACACCGCAGTTATTTGACAACACTGATTGGTAATTAGGGCAGAGCACTAACCAGAATATTGTGTTCCAGAGTTGGTATTTCTGAGAATAGCCACATGTTCATACCAGCTTGTGACATTCATTGGCATGAATGGTGTTTTGAAAGTGAACACTTGTTTTCCTCATTTTGGCCCATCTCTAGTTTTCATTACTAGCTATATATCCTAGACAGAAGGAGAACTGGGATGGCAAGTGCTTGCTGACACACTTTTCCCTAAGCTAAATTAATATTAAACAGTAGGAAATTGAGTGAATGAACCAGCCAATGAGTCAGCAAAGTATTAAGTGAAGGAAGTGCAAGCCTAACAGTTGATGAGATGTGTTTTAGTATCTAAACTCTGCAAAGTGTTTGCTTTCTTGGATTGGAAATGTTAAATGTCTCTTAAAAAATTACTTCATAATTGCCCCAGCAAATAAAGAATGGCCTCTTTGACCATGTAAACTATTTGTGCATCAAAATATATCCATAAAAGTACATCCAGATAGAGCTTGATTATGGAAAGAAAAGAGTTCACACACACAGCTTTACATTACAATAGGTTTTTTTCTTATTCATAAGATAAAAATACCAGAATGTTCATTTCATTCACATATTGACACTAATCTCACACAATTTACCTTCTTGGTCAAATACACATTATAGCATGAGTGCCCTGGACAGTTGTTCTTTAAAACTGCCCTTTTAACAGTTGCTTGTATGCAGCTCTGCTAGTATTAGGGTTGCCAGGTGTCTAGTTTTCGACCAGAATGCCCAGTCTAAAAGGGACCCTGGCAGCTCCAGTCAGCATGCTGACCAGGCTGTTAAAAGTCCAGTTGACGGCACAGGGGGGCTAAGGCAGGCTTCCTGCCTGCCATGGCTCCATGCGGCTCCCAGAAGCAGCGGCATATCCCCCCTCCAGCTCCTACGTGTAGGGGCAGCGTGCGGGCCCCCTGGCTGCGCCCGCCCCAAGTGCCAGTTCCATAGCTCCCATTGGCCAGGAACCATGGCCAATGGGAGCTGCAGGGGCGGCGCCTGCAGACGAGGCAGCGGGGAGAGCTGCCTGGCTGCATTGCCGTGTATATGCCAGAAGGGGGACATGCCACTGCTTCTGGGAGCTGCCTGAGTTAGGCACCATGGGTAGCCTGCACTCCTGACCCCCTCCCATGCCCCAACCACCTGCCCCAACCCTGAGCCACCTCTAAGGTTGCCAACTTTCTACTTCGCACAAAACCAAACACCCTTGCCCTACCCCACTCCCCCTCTGAGGCCCTGCCCCGGCTGCACCCCTTCTCCTAGGCTCTGGGCTGGGGGGTAGAGCTGAGGGGTTCAGAGTATGGGAGGGGGCTCTGGGCTGAGGCAGGGGGTTGGGGTTTGGGAAGGGGTATGGGTTTTGAGCTGGGGGTGTGGGTTCCAGGGTGGGTCCAGAAATGAGGGGTTCAGGAGCAGGGTCTAGGCAAGGGGTTGGAGTGCAGGGGGTGGGGGCTCTTGCTGTGGGGTGCTGGCTCTAGTGTGGGGCCAAGAATGAGGGATTTGGGATACAAGAGGGGGCTCCAGGCTGGGGATGAGGGGGTTCAGAGGGTGGAAGGGGGATTGGAACTGGGGGAGGGGGTTGGGGCATGGGGGGGGGAGTGAGGGCTCCAGCTGGGGGTGCGGGCTCTGGGGTGGGGCTTGGGATGAGGAGTTTGGGGTGCAGCCGGGTGCTCTGAGCTGGGATTGAGGGGTTTGGAGGGCAGGAGGGGGCTTAAGTCTGGGAAAGGGGGTTGTGGCACGGAGGGGGTCAGGGGTGCAGGCTCTGGCAGCACTTACCTCAAGCAGCTCCTGGAAGCAGTGGCATGTCCCCCTTCTAGCTCCTACATAGAGGCGTGGCCAGGCGACTCTGTGCGCTGCCCCGTCCACAGGTGCCGCCCTATCTGCAGTCGCCACCCCCGCAGCTCCCATTGGCCACAGTTCCCGGCCAATGGGAGTTGTGGAATCGGCGCTTGGGGCAGGGGCAGTGTGCGGAGCGCCCTAGCTGCCCCTACACATAGGAACCGGAGTGGGGACGTGCTGCCGCTTCTGGGAGGCATGCGTAGCTGCACCAGGCAGGGAGCCTGCCTTAGCCCCACTGCGCCGCCTACCAGACTTCTAACGGCCCAAGTCAGTAGTGCTGACTGGAGCCGCCAGGGTCCCTTTTCAACCGGGCAATCTGGTCGAAAACCAGACACCTGGCAACCCTAGCCACAGCAAAGCTTCACACTTGGAAATTTTACTTTTGTGTCACCCCTCACTCTGACCCCTTATTCCAAAGATCCTGTCCCCAGTAGCATGGTGCTTGCTGATAAATATGGTAAGTGGTGTTCGAGGGCCACTGCAGGAATATCCAATATCCCCAGCTCCATTGCAGACTTAGTTAACTAACTGTTATTGTTTTAATTACAAGCTAACCCCTCAATGAACTCATCAGAGACCATTCCTGAAACCTTCAGTCAGGTCCCAGAATAACCCACTTCCAGCCGGGAAGCCTCAACTCTCCCTCCCAATGGTTCTTAGCCCAGTGCTGGAATTCAGACAAACGTTCCATGGTGGCTTGTCATGACCAAAAAGGCCTTTATAGTCTGCAGATGCTGCATCACTGACTCATGTACTACCACAGGTTTTACTTCCCCTACATACAATAACATTAACTGACACCTCACCATTTTCTCCACAGACTGAAATTTTCCACATTTAGTCTCTGTTTGAAGGTGAACATTGGAGCACACATTGTTCAGCCATTTTTTTAACTGGAGAAAACAATGAGGAGTCTGGTGGCACCTTAAAGACTAACAGTTTTATTTGGGCATAAGCTTTTGTGGGTAAAAAAATAAAAAGCTTCTTCAGATGTATGGAGTGAAAATTACAGATACAGGCATGTGTGTGTATGTATGTATGTATTAAAAAAATGGCACATGAAGAGAAGTGAGTTACTTTACAAGTGGAGAACCCGTGATGAATTGTAGCTCTGCAGTTTCTCTTTGAAGTCTGTTTTTGAAGTTTTTTTTGTTGAACCATTCCCTGTAACAAACCCCATTGCCTACTCTGTCCCCATATCTACTCTAGCGACACCATCATAGGACCCAACCACATCAGCCACACCATCAGGGGCTCATTCACCTGCACATCTACTAATGTGATATATGCCATCATGTGCCAGCAATGCCCCTCTGCCATGTACATTGGCCAAACCGGACAGTCTCCATCTAAAAGGAAAAAATGGACACAAAGCAGACATCAGGAATGGTAACATACAAGACCCAGTAGGAGAACACTTCAATCTCTCTGGACATTCAATAACAGATTTAAAAGTAGCCATCCTTCAATAAAAAAAACTTCAAAAACAGACTTCAAAAAGAAACAGCAGAGCTACAATTCATTTGCAAATTTAACATCATTAATTTGGGCTTGAATAGGGACTGGGAGTGGCTGGCTCATCACAAAAGCAATTTTCCCTCTCTTGGTATTGACACCTCCTCACCAATTATTGGGAATTGACCAAATCCAACCTGATTGAATTGGCCTTGTCATCACTGATTCTCCACTTTTAAGGTAACTCCCTTCTCTTCGTGCCAATATATATTTATGCCTCTATCTGTAATTTTCACTCCAGGCATCTGGAGAAGTGTGGTGGTTTTTTTTTTTTTTGGGTGTGAATTACCGTCCTCATAAGACATCTCATTGAAGAAAAATACCATTGTTGCTCAAGTTATTGTCTAGCCAGCTAGAACAACAACACAAGGAAATGGGCTCATTGTTTGTTTAAAATATCAATATTGTCCATATTTGTATTAATAGTAAGATGGTGACTGGGGTGATAGGGTTCCTGTAACAGCAGCATTCATGTTAGTATCATGGGTAACTCCGTGTGCAGTTCCCCATGACACTTTTAACATTAGAGCAGTGGTTTTCTTCATTTGCAGTTGCTTTCTATAACTTGAGCACCCAGCATTGCTATCCAGTCTCTCCACATGAACCCTACTAAAGCAGCGAGCTTAGAACAGCACTGTATCACCAACCCAATTTAGTTCTCCTTAGCTGAGCAAGGTAGGTATTTTAACTCCTAAACTTATTAAAATATGTATCTGAAAGGATCGTTTTATGGGAACCGTTTAGTCTTGTTTTCCCCTAAAAGTTTTATTTAAAAAAACCACTTGTCTGAGGATGGCCTCCTTCTTTTCTCTTTAAGTCATCCTTTCAGAGTAATACAACTTCATTTTCAGCCTCCTTTACACAGCTTCACCACTGCTACTTACTGTCTCCTCTAGTTCCCCCTTCACCTTGCCACTTGTCTCAGCACATACTTTGCTCTTTCCTGCACTTTCCATATGCTGCCTCCTTCAGCTGTTGTCCCCACCACTCCATCGCTCACTATCTGCCATGCATCTTCCAAAAATATGGTGATAGCAATAGTACTTTCCACTTCCAATTTTAATCTCATGATATTGAAGCACTTGGCAAAGAAGGGATCACATGCACCCAAGAAGCCAGTGGGAAAGATGGGAACAGAACTCATCTGCTGTCTCCCACTCAGATAGATGCCTTAGCCACTGGGCCACTGCACCTGCCCTGATAGCATCTGGAGCTCTGCTTTACTGGTACTGCAATTATTACTGCTTTAAACATACCCTATAAGTTCCTAAGTAGCTCTTCATTCTATTAATACTTTTAAGTAAATACTGCAACACTTGCTTGGTTTTGCACACCTTTTTTAAAAAAATCAAGCTTTATTTAATTTTAGAGCAACTAGATTTTGTCACAATCTCTTTTTGGCAGGACTTTATCTCTTTCAATGTTCCCCAGATGCCATATGTAATGGAAACGTTGTGGGTTTATGGCTTTGCAATATCTGAGCTGAACTTCAGTAACAATGTTTATAATGCCTTGTGCTGTTATGGCAACTGCAATCAGGTTCTAAAATGATACTCAGAAAATAAGGACTCCTATGTATCATGTTGCCATGGAAACACATTTTCTGTGTTTAGGAAACTCAATCTATAGTGTCACATGTCCCTTTTGAAACATCTGGACGACAGAGTATGGGCTATATGGTGGCTAGAACACCACAGTTAAATGGCAGGGAACGCAGGGGTGCATCAACTGAGCAACAGAGTTCAAATGGAATCATTAAGCCTGACTCAACTGGGATAAGTTTTCCCACATGCCCCAGTGGGCCTTCTGCTCAAGGGACTGAGGGTATGTTCCAAGGGCTTCATATGGTCAAAGAGCAGCACTACTGAGCCATGGATGCTCCTGTATCCCACCCTGCCAGATGATCTGTACCAGGAGTGGCAGCAACAGTGGAGAAAAGAGACCCTCATCATCAGAAGAAGAGAAGCAGAAGCAAATGCAGATGATTACCCTTCAGCTGGCAGAATGTGTAACAGGTATAGAGTCCGGCAGCTGTGTCAGTAATACAAGACCCTATGAACCCATCACCTTGGTGCTCCACTCTTTTTCCCTTGTTCCACATTGAATTATGCTCAAAGTACAAAGTGTGTCTCCTAATATTCAAAGCCCTCCATAGGATTGGCTGAAACTGCCAGAGTGATTGCCTCTCCCTCTGTGATGATGACTTCCTATAACAAGTATGTTTTACTGGAACTATGAAGCTGTTGACAATAGGAGGCAACTCAGGAGTTCCAAAGAATTAACTATTACAGAAGCTGAATCTAATTCGTTTTTTCAAAAAAATTTAGTTTTGGTTTGTGAAAATTTCCCACAATATTTTTATCAAAAAGAAATTCAACTGAAAAAAACATCAAAAAAACAAACATCAATTAGTTCCAACATAATGCTAGGTGAGGTGGAGGAGGGGTAGAGGAAGCCATGGTGTAGGTTCAACTTCTGTGAAAGTTCAGCCTCCCACAGGATCTTCTTCTCCCCCTACCCCTTTCAGGCACTGGAGAGCCAGAAGAGATTTTCTCCACTCGCTCATCCATGTCCAGAGATGAGAACAACATCAGTTCATGGACGGGAGGAAGAGCAGAGGAAGCTGAGAAATAGGAGGGCTTACGCTGACTACCTGTGAAGGATGTGAATGCCCACATGCCAAACTGTGTACATTCTTGCTTTATTTGCAATGCATATTCGTACACACTAAAAACTCTTTAAAATTGCTCCCTATTTCTTCACAACTGTGCCTTTCTGCACCTTCCTGCTCATCGACTGCATACCTCTCTCAAAATCTAGCTAGTAAATTTAACCAACTGTTTCAAGGTTGAATAATAAACTTTTAACACTCAGGAAATGTGAAAGTTAAAGTTGGATATGTAACCTTAACTCTGACCCCCATGTATGTAAGGATTATAGTAGTTAGCTTACAGGATCATATAATAATTGGCACTAATCCTGCAAACACTTTTGCACATGAATAGCACCAATGATCTTTGTGGAGCTACTCATGAGTGTAGGTGTTTGCAAGATTAGGGTCTTGTAATACTTACTCTATATTTCTCAATTTATGATAATCTTATTGTCACTGTCTTGACAACTTTATTGACTTAGGCTTGTTGTATGATAACACCTCTTCTCTCATGGTATTTACCAGAATCATTTTGTCAGTACCCAAGAAGTACTCATGGGGGTGGTCCAAGACTGTGGAACAAACACCTTGTAAGAACTCAACAATCACAGATTTCACCAAGTTCTGTCCCAAGTGCAAGGTGACTGTCTCTGATCTTTCCTTTTGAATAAAAACACACAGCATGTGTATATAAAATATATACTAATAGTTGAAAGCCTATGTTGTCACATGGGTGTAATTCATAAAGGCATGTGTGGTTTTTTAAAAATGCCAAAAATTGCTGAGAACTTTCAAAACGGATGGTAACCAACTGTGAATGATTGAACCTGGTTATATTCTGAACAAAAAGAGCTCTAAACCATGTCTGTAGCAGTTTCCATAACTTCACGCTGACAATACAAATAGGATAGCCTTCCAAATCGTGTTTGGGGTTATTGTGTATGTTGGTTGTCTTTTGTTGATTTGTATCTGAGGGGGTTGTGGTGCGACATTTATGGTGATTCATGCAGTAGCGAATGAGGGGTGTGTTTGCTGCCCTGAGGCACAAAGTTTATTTGGGTTATTGCATCTGGTGATTTGTGTTATATGGGTGGTTTTGGTATCTGGACCAAGTTATCTGCTGTCTGTGCAGTATCCAATTAAACTATTAGCTGTGGAGTAAGGGTGGTGATTGGTTGCGTTACCTCTGATACCACAATGGTCTAGGACTCTTGGCATGACATAGATATGTTTTACTATTGCTGTACATCACCCGGATATAATTCATGGCTGAAAACTTAAAAATTAGACAATAACAGACTGCAAAACCCAGTGATGATTGAACCTGGTGATATTCTGAACAAAAAGAGCTCTCAAGCATACTTATAGCTGTTTCCATCACTTCATACTGACTCTACAGTTATAATAGGCTTCAGAATGACACATCGGGTGGCATTCCTGGAATTCTATTATATAGAAAGTAAAAAGATTATACATACACAATTTTTCCCAGGGAGAGGAAGGAAGAGAAACAGTCACACGTGACCGCTATTAGTCCTGGCATTTAAAGCGCTGGTTGAAAGCGCTCAGATATTGTATTTTTCCATTGACTGACTTTGGATCAGGCTCTTCTTAAAATTCTAAAATGTGTTCAGTACTGTATGACACACATTAAGAACAGTGCCTGCCCTTAGGAACTATTGATTTTTAAACATCAGATATTGAGGTGAGAAACAGCAGAGACCTAGATAAGGCAGATGATTTAGATTTCCTTTTCTTTGGTTGATCACCTTCCATGTAAAATTGAGGTTATATGATAGGGACTAGCACTCGTGGGCACCTGAAAAATGTGAATCTTTGAGAGGTATGACTGACTAGAAGCTGTGAATGTGTGGCACTTGAATCTCTACTGCCCTGTATAAATTTAAGTACTTGCCTCTTTTAAATATGAGCCTATAAATCTTAAACTGACTGATTATTATATGTACTCTTAAATCTGATAAAAGATCATGGTTCTTGAGTTTTTGGTGCCATTATTCTCTCTTTGTGTTGCTTGCCAACACAGGAAAGTACTTTGAGGCCTTCAGGGTTTTGGTCAGTTTTAAAGGTCACTATTGCACTGGATAATCTTTCAATGAATCATCAGAAACACCGTCACTGTTTCTTTGGTCTCCTTATGTCTTCTAAAGTATTGCTGAAACTGAGCCACATCTCTCAACTCCCTAAGCTAATATAACTGTGTTTTGGCCATGTACTCTGCTGTATAGTTGATTGGATTCTGGACATCTCAGTTCAACAACATTTCTTACCCAAGCCCTCTGGCCTTTTCATGCAGTGCAGCCTGGAAGAGCTATTTAATTGGAATAGGAGGGCATATGAGGTAAACTTGTATGGGCAAGTTAGAAATTTTAAAAACAAAAATAGGTCTGTACATCTGCATAGCAATAACTTCATGACAGTTGCACAGTGGGGAGTGGAGGTGGGAGGTGGAGAGCAGTCCTGGTTCTACATTACAGTCACTAATGACAAAAAACGTGGATACCCAATGTTCCAACAGGCAATTAAAATCAATATCTTAGACTGGGGGTGGGGGGAGAGACACGGGTTAATAGGATTCATGAGTTCAGTTACTCAGGACATCTGAAAATCAGGTTACTAGTATGACAGGAGTACTTCTAAGAACTATGGTCAATAAGCGTCAAACTAACTGAGTGTGTTTCTGTCTCTCTAAGAACAAAGATGATAAACCTGGCCACTGTTTTGCTCCCATCGCCTTACAATGACAATTAAAATAGAATGTAGATTTCTTTGCTCCTGCAATTATATCCACATTAGGACATGCTGTCCCCAAGAATTGGGGTGGGGAGAAGCAGGAAGAAAGAATCTTTAATTTCTGAGATGTCTTGGTGAGGCAAAGAACCCTTAAGGTTAAAACCCAGCCCCTGCCACCTCTGCAGCTTTTGTAGGTCACCATGCAGCAGTACCAGGGCAGATGGGCTGCATAAAAGGGTTGGGGGAAGGGGGAAGCACATCCCCCATGTGTTGTGTGTCAGGAAGGGAGTGGTAGTACACAGGGAGCAGGTGGGGGTGGAACAAGTTTAAGCTAAGAGAGGAACCGGGCCAGGGGATACACTACTGTGCATTCTCTGTCCTGCCATTGTGTGTTTGGAGAGGGTGGGAGAAGAGGTTGGAGGGGAACTCTGAGCCTTATTTAGCTATTGGCCTGAAGTAAGCTCTATGGAGTGGCTGCATAGCTGTTTCATGGCCTGATCAGGGGATTTGCTTCTCACCTACCCTAATATATCTGCCCAGCACCTGGCCCAGCTACTTGGGTGGGCTGCTTGTCAAAATATTGTAGCCTAAGGGAAAACCCAGTGATATAAAATAACAATACATATTGCTGTGTGGTTCCCAAAAGGAGGTAGGAAATATCCTTTCATGAGAACAAATCTCTGTCATAAGTCCTTCATCTGGTTAGGGATTGCTACAATTGGCGGCGAACAGCAGAGGCTAACAGAGGGAGTTTGCCTGGGAGCTGTCCGAGAGGAGGTACGCTAAGTGCTGCATTAGGGGGGCTGTGTTGGTGAGTATCTGAGTGTCTGTTGCTGGGGCAGTTTGTCAGTTTGACCGTGTGCTTGATTGCTTGCTTATTTGTTTGAAAAGTGTGAATTGGGAGTGCTTTGTTCCAGGTGAGCCTTGGGTGGGCCTGACTGGTATATAAGGGCAGTCAGCAGCGAACCAGCTGAGCGGCGAATAGCAGAGGCTAACAGAGGGAGTTCGCCTGGGGTGAGCTCACTGAGGCTTTCATCTGCGGGTTTCTCTGAGTAGTTACTGAAACAGCTGAGGAAGCTCTTAAGAGGAAGGTGATATGGAAGGTAAGTGATCAGCTATTATAACCTGCACAGGTTGTGCCATGTTTGTCTTCTTTCACAGGACAGAAGCGACTTTGTCTGTACAAAGTGCAAGCTGGTCTCCATATTGGAAGAGAAGGTTCGAGGTCTGGAGAAACAAGTATCGACTCTGCGTTGCATAAGGGAAAATGAAGATTTCCTGGACAGACGTCAGGAGATGCTTCTACGGCCACAACATTCTGAAGATTCAGAGCAGGCGCAGCAGGGACAGAAGGATGGTGAAGAAGTTTGGCAGCATGTGACCTCCAGAAGGAGAAAGAGGAGCGTTCATGTACCAGCAATGGAGATACAGGTGAGCAATCGTTTCCATATTTTCTCTACAGGTACTAATGCGGAGAGTGGACTAGATGACGCATCCGAGGAAAGGGAGCAGAAGGAGACTCCACCGATTGGAAGGCAAAAGATGCACTGTCCTAGGGATGAGGGTTCCAAAACCACCACTCCCAAGAGGAGGTGGTGGTCAGGGACTCCCTCCTCAGGGGGACTGAGTCATCTATCTGCCGCCCTGACCGGGAACACCGAGAGGTCTGCTGCTTGCCAGGAGCTAGGATACACAATGTGACAGAGAGACTGCTGAGACTCATCAAGCCCTCGGATCGCTACCCCTTCCTGCTTATCCACGTGGGCACCAATGATACTGTCAAGAATGACCTTGAGCGGATCACTGCAGACTATGTGGCTCTGGGAAGAAGGATAAAGGAGTTTGAGGCGCAAGTGGTGGTCTCGTCCATCCTCCCTGTGCAAGGAAAAGGCCTGGGTAGAGACTGTCGAATCGTGGAAGTCAACAAATGGCTACGCAGGTGGTGTCGGAGAGAAGGCTTTGGATTCTTCGACCATGGGATGGTGTTCCAAGAAGGAGGAGTGCTAGGCAAAGATGGGTGTGTTTGCCCCATCTAACAAAGAGAGGAAAGAGCATCTTTGCAAGCAGGCTGACTAACGGTGTCGTTAGTGAGGAGGGCTTTAAACTAGGTTCACTGGGGCGGGGGGGGGAGACCAAAGCCCTAAGGTAAGTGGGAAAATGGGATCCTGAGAGGAAGCACGAGCAGGAGAGCGCAAGAGGGGAGGACTCCTCTCTCATACTGAGAAAGAGGGATGATTGATGAGTTATCTAAAGTGCCTATACACAAATGCAAGAAGCCTGGGAAACAAGCAGGAGAACTGGAAATCCTGGCACAGTCAGGGAACTATGATGCGATTGGAATAACAGAGACTTGGTGGGATAACTCACATGACTGGAGTACTGTCATGGATGGATATAAACTGTTCAGGAAGGACAGGCAGGGCAGAAAAGGTGGGGGAGTTGCATTGTATGTAAGAGAAGAGTATGACTGCTCAGAGCTCCGGTATGAAACTGCAGAAAAACCTGAGAGTCTCTGGATAAAGTTGAGAAGTGTGAGCAACAAGGGAGATGTCATGGTCGGAGTCTGCTATAGACCACCAGACTAGGGGGATGAGGTGGACGAAGCTTTCTTCCGGCAACTAACGGAAGTTGCTAGATCGCAGGCCCTGGTTCTCATGGGAGACTTTAATCACCCTGATATCTGCTGGGAGAGCAATACAGTGGTGCACAAGCCAGGAAGTTTTTGGAAAGTGTAGGGGACAATTTCCTGGTGCAAGTGCTGGAGGAACCAACTAGGGACAGAGACTTTCTTGACCTGCTGCTCACAAACAGGGACGAATTAGTAGGGGAAGCAAAAGTGGATGGGAACCTGGGAGGCAGTGACCATGAGATGGTCGAGTTCAGGATTCTGACACAAGGAAGAAAGGAGAGCAGCAGAATACGGACCCTGGACTTCAGAAAAGCAGACTTTGACTCCCTCAGGGAACAGATGGGCAGGATCCCCCTGAGAGAATAACATGAAGGGCAAAGGGGTCCAGGACAGCTGGCTGTATTTTAAAGAATCCTTATTGCGGTTGCAGGAACAAACCATCCCGGTGTGTAGAAAGAATAGTAAATATGGCAGGCGACCAGCTTGGCTTAACGGTGAAATCCTTGCTGACCTTAAACGCAAAAAAGAAGCTTACAAGAAGTGGAAGATTGGACAAATGACCAGGGAGGAGTATAAAAATATTGCTCAGGCATGCAAGAGTGAAATCAGGAAGGCCAAATCGCACTTGGAGTTGCAGCTAGCAAGAGATGTTAAGAGTAACAAGAAGGGTTTCTTCAGGTATGTAAGCAACAAGAAGAAAGTCAAGGAAAGTGTGGGCCCCTTACTGAATGAGGGAGGCAACCTAGTGACAGAGGATGTGGAAAAAGCTAATGTACTCAATGCTTTTTTTGCCTCTGTCTTCACAAACAAGGTCAGCTCCCAGACTGTTGGACTGGGCAATACAGTATGGGGAGGAGGTGACCAGTCCTCCTGTGGAAAAAGAAATGGTTTGGGACTATTTAGAAAAACAGGATGAGCACAAATCCATGGGGCCTGATGTGCTGCATCCGAGGGTGCTAAAGGAGTTGGCGGATGTGATTGCGGAGCCATTGGCCATCATCTTTGAAAACTCATGGCGATCGGAGCAGGTCCCGGATGACTGGAAAAAGGCTAATGTAGTGCCCATCTTTTAAAAAGGGAAGAAGGAGGATCCGGGGAACTATAGGCTAATCAGCCTCACCTCAGTCCCTGGAAAAATCATGGAGCAGGTCCTCAAGGAATCAATTATGAAACACTTAGAGGAGAGGAAAGTGATCAGGAACAGTCAGCATGGATTCACCAAGGGGAAGTCGTGCCTGACTAACCTAATTGCCTTCTATGATAAGATAACTGGCTCTGTGGATGAGGGGAAAGCAGTGGATGTGTTATTCCTTGACTTTAGCAAAGCTTTTGATACGGTCTCCCACAGTATTCTTGCCGCCAAGTTAAAGAAGTATGGGCTGGATGAATGGACTGTAAGGTGGATAGAAAGCTGGCTAGATCGTCGGGCTTAACAGGTAGTGATCAATGGCTCCATGTCTAGTTGGCAGCCAGTTTCAAGCGGAATGCCCCAAGGGTCGGTCCTGGGGCCAGTTTTGTTTAATATCTTTATTAATGATCTGGAGGATGGTGTGGACTGCACTCAGAGCAAGTTTGCAGATGACACTAAACTGGGAGGTGTGGTAGATACACTGGAGGGTAGGGATCGGATACAGAGGGACCTAGACAAATTAGAGGATTGGGCCAAAAAAAACCCTGAGGTTCAACAAGGACAAGTGCAGAGTCCTGCACTTAGGACGGAAGAATCCCATGCACTGCTACAGACTAGGGACCGAATGGCTAGGTAGCAGTTCTGCAGAAAAGGACCTAGGGGTCACAGTGGACGAGAAGCTGGATATGAGTCAACAGTGTGCTCTTGTTGCCAAGAAGGCTAATGGCATTTTGGGCTGTATAAGTAGGGGCATTGCCAGCAGATCAAGGAACGTGATCGTTCCCCTTTATTCGACATTGATGAGGCCTCATCTGGAGTACTGTGTCCAGTTTTGGGCCCCACACTACAAGAAGGATGTGGAAAAATTGGAAAGAGTCCAGCGGAGGGCAACAAAAATGTTTAGGGGTCTGGAGCACATGACTTATGAGGAGAGGCTGAGGGACCTGGGATTGTTTAGTCTCCAGAAGAGAAGAATGAGGGGAGATTTGATAGCTGCTTTCAACTACCTGAAGGGGGGTTCCAAAGAGGATGGAGCTCGGCTGTTCTCAGTGGTGGCAGATGACAGAACAAGGAGCAATGGTCTCAAGTTGCAGTGGGGGAGATCTAGGTTGGATATTAGGAAACACTATTTCACTAGGAGGGTGGTGAAGCACTGGAATGCGTTACCTAGGGAGGTGGTGGAATCTCCTTCCTTGGAGGTTTTTAAGGCCCGGCTTGACAAAGCCCTGGCTGGGATGATTTAGTTGGGGCTGGTCCTGCTTTGAGCAGGGGGTTGGACTAGATGACCTCCTGAGGTCCCTTCCAACCCTGATATTCTATGATTCTACAATAGCAATATACTAGATAGTTTAGTTTCTAAGTTTTAAATCAGTTGATTTTGCAAAGAAGACAAAAATTAAGGTGCTATTGAAACGTATGGGTGACAGTATCTGCCAAGCAGGGTATAATTCTTTTGGCCAACTGCAGAAGAAAAACCTAGATACTTAAAGGCTGTAAAAAGTTTTCAAAGCTGATGCTTTGGTGACGTAAAGTATGGTGCTTACAGACTGCAATTTTTCCATAAGATGTTTTCATTTCCTTCCGATTAATGTCTGCCTGTTTGTTTTTTTCTACGTCATAATCAGTTGCAGATAATAAGCAACAGAAAAGTTGGATACGAGAGGACTTTACTCAAGAATACATATGTGGGGGTAAATGTTTCCCCCATTTACATTTCTTTTACACTCATGTGGTTTTAGAGAATAAAAATGTAGAAGCATTCCTTGTGGAGTATGTGACGTCCAAAGAGTGTTAACTGAATGTTGGAAATAGCTGGGTCAGTGTCTTCCCCCAATAATGATGTGATTATTTGTACGGTTTTTGTTTTGGGTTGTTTGGTGGTTTGTTTTGTTTGGGTTCTTTTGGTCACTCCTGCTGGCTGAATTGTGAAAGTGTAGTTGTAGAGTGATTCGTGACTTTCTATATCTTTCAACCTTGTTCATGTCGTTTAATTCAGCTTCTTAATAAAGCAGTTCTTAGCTTTTCCCTGCAGATTTTTCAAACTTAGGTGCCTAAAGTTAGGCATCTGAAGCCATGTTTATGCACCTGGAGAAATGGTCTGATTGGTCAGAGGTGTTGAGCAAGCCCAGCTTCTACTGAAGTCAATGGGAGCTGCACATGTTCAGCACCTTTTGAAAATGAGGCTAAAATGTATATTTGGGAGCCTTGCTTTAGGCTCCCAGATTTTAAAATTTTGGCTTTCACTAGTATTATTTAGACATAACATTATCAATTTCTATGTTGGAATTCACTTGCAGTGAAGCCTTCAAATATGCTGTAGCACAGTTAATATATATTTAATATCATTAAGTAACAGAAGGGCAAAACCAAAACAGTATAATGGTTCCAAAGAGAGTTACTTGGTTTATTTCTAAAAGAGGACTGCATGGAGAGAACTTCAGAAATTAAAAACACAAATGGAAAGAGACAATGCAAAAAAAAAAAAATCTACAGCTGAATTTGTGAGGAAAATATCAGAAAATCAAAGCAAGGGAACCAAGGATGGATGAAAAAGATCTTGTTAGATAATGCCTACTGTTCTGAAGGTCAAGAAAATTAAATCTAATGTGCAAAGTAAAAGTGGATAGTTGTTGCATAGACTCTCCAACCAAACAAATACAAGATAAGATAGAGTAGGTGTGAAGAACATTACAAATGATGACTTTGAAGGCCAACTCAGGTATTGGTAGTTTATACCAGATAACTGTGGTTCATTAAAGGGGATAATTTATCTAGTGGGACTACAGGAACCTTTGTGTTGAAGATAAACAATTCCAAAAAGTCTCCGTTAGTGAGCATTGTTGAAGTTTTCCTAAGCCAATGGATTTTGTTCCTAATTAATGAAGGGAAAATGTTGATGTATTCACATTTAGAGCAGTAAATAGTTCGATTTTTATTGTGCCATAAATCCTCAAGTTAATTGGACCCAATGAATTCAGAATATTCCTGATCTTATAAAGACTTCTCTCTTTGTCACATGATCATCCTCAGTACTGAGAGAACCGCAATGGCTGTTGCTCAGACACACACATCCATACTAACAATTTTTTTAAAAATCATTCTAGCTACAGATCAGTCTCACTGTACTGATCATGTCAAAATTATGGAGGGGGTTTTAAATCTAACGAGCAATGTAGACCACAACAGTAAAATCTACCAACTGCCTGAAACAGAGTGAACAGTCATAGAAAAAGTTAAGAATTGATCCTTTATTCGTATAACTGGAAAGAAACAAGGAATCAAATGCTGAGGTTCCTTTTGTGGCATGTGGCAAGTTGCCAAAGAGCAAACCATTTTGTGTATCCTTCAGGGCTATAAATATTTAAGAAATATTGTATATAAATGCAACATAGCTAATAGAAAAACAATAAATGAAATGTGCAGATCTCAAAATCCAGATTCAATAGGCATAAATTGTCACATTGCGTTGTACACAATTAAGGACTTGTCTAGATGGCACCACAGCCTAGAGGCGTGTGAATTATAGAGCAGTCCAATGTGTGCTGGTACAAACTAAAAAGTACCTAATGGGTGTTTACATAGTCCCATGATAGGCAAGAGGGTGGAGGACCCTGCCTGCCTGATAGATGGAGCACAGATGATCTTCCAAGGGAAGGGTACTCTAGTGAGGGATGTTGCATTTAGGATGTTTTAATTATTTTGTATGATCTGTACTCCTCCTGTGCTTTACATGATTAATATAAAGAGCATAAATATAAAGTTGATAGCCTGAACAATGTGTGTGTGTGTGTATGTTAACTGCTTCACAAATACTATGTGCCCTTGAGAGAGTTAAACTGTAAACCAGAAGCTTCACACCTTTTGGGTGGAGTTCTGGGAGAGGGATCTGTTCTGAGTACGGGAGGTGCTTGTCAGATAAAAGATCTGGACCCTGAGATTTGCACAGTAGGTCGGCTTCATTCAGACTCTAGGAGCTTGAAACACCTCTTGGAATCCAGAGCACAGAGGCTTGGATTTCCCTTGTAGTGTAGGGTTACCATATTTTGTGCCTCCAAAAGGAGGACACTCCACGGGGCCTGGCCCCGCCCCCAGCCCCACCCCCTCCCCCGCCCCAACTCCGCCCCCTCCCCAAAGTCTCCGCCCCCTCCCCTGCTTCCCGCGAACATTTAATTCGCGGGAAGCCTGGGCAGGTAAGGGGGGGTGTGGGGGGAGGAGGTGCGGCCCAGGCTGGCCCCCCCGGCAGCTCCAGCCTGGGTCGGCTCGGGCCCTGGGGTGCCGGCCCTGGCCCCCCGGCGGCCCAGCGCACCCCCCCGGCGGCCTGGCTCCCGGCCCGACCCCTCGGCTCCCGGCCCCGCGGCCCAGCGCACCCCCCCGGCCCCGCGCACCCCCCCGGCGGCCCGGCTCCCGGCCCGACCCCCCGGCCCCGCGGCCCAGCGCACCCCCCTGGCGGCCCAGTTCCCGGCCCAACCCCGCGGCCCAGCGAACCCCCCCGGCCCCGCGCACCCCCCCCGGCTCCCGGCCCCGCGGCCCAGCGCACCCCCCCGGCGGCCCGGCTCCCGGCCCCAAGGCCCAGCGCACCCCCCCAGTGGCCCGGCTCCCGGCCCGGCCCCGCGGCCCAGCGAACCCCCCCGGCTCCGCGGCCCAGCGCACCCCCCCGGCGGCCCGGCTCCCGGCCCGGCCCCGCGGCCCAGCGAACCCCCCCGGCTCCGTGGCCCAGCGCACCCCCCCCGGTGGCCCGGCTCCCGGCCCGACCCCGCGGCCCAGCGCACCCCCTCGGCGGCCCGACCCCGCGGCCCCGGCCCGGCACTGCGCCCCTGGACCCCGGCCCGGCACCGCGCGCCCGGCCCCGCGACCCCGGCCCAGCCCTCCCTCCCGATTTTCCCGGACATGCCCGGCTTTTGGGGATTTCCCCCTGGACGGGGATTTGAGCCCCCAAAAGCCGGACATGTCCGGGAAAATCCGGACGTATGGTAACCCTATTGTAGTGGGTGACCAGGAAGGGGCGTTCTCTAGGATCTACATTGTTGGGATTTCCTCTGAGACCTTATCCACAACACCTCCAGTTCTGGGAGAACACTTCATCCAATTCTCTGCAATCCAAGAAATCACTTCAACTCCAGACTCATTACTGAGGTTTCTTTATTGGCATAGAGTCAAATTACACTTGAGTTGATCAGGATGTACTGCACATCCAATATACTTAATCATGAATCTATATATCTATATCTATATATAGATATATAGAGATAGATAGATAGATATATTCGATCATAAGCAGATTCGTTTATAAGCTGACCCCCCCCCCCAAATGGATAAGTAAAAATGGAAAATTTTTATGACCCATTCATAAGCCAACCCTATAATTCAGGGGTCAGCAAACTTTGGCTCCCGGGCCATTAGGATAAGCCGCTGGTGGGCTGAGATGGTTTGTTTACCTCGAGCATCCACAGACAGGGAGGTAAACCTAAGTAAACAAAGTGTCCCGGCACGCCAGCAGCTTACCCTAGTGGGCCGGGACAGCAACTGGTGGGGAAATTATTTTTGTGGGGAGGGAGGAGAAGCTGGGGTCAGGGGAGTAACCCCTGTGACCACCCCTCACATGACCCCAACCCTAGCCCTGGACCCCCACACTCTCCCCTTCTCATCCCTTCCCTCCTTAGCTGGGGCGGGCCAGCGGAGAATGTCTCTGGCACGGCTGCAGCGTGCTCCGGCGGGCGGGGCTGAGTGGCATGGCTGCAGCCTGCCAGCCCCTGAGCTGCAGCTGCTTTGGAGGCTAGGGGGAGCAGCGTGGCCAGAAGCGGAGAGACTCTGCCCCCGCCTCTTCCCTTCTGGCTCTGCTGCCTCTCCTTGCCCCCTCTGTTGGGGAGAAGGGCTGTGTCCCACCTCTCCCTCTCTATACCCATTCATAAGCTGACCCGCTTCTCTGATGCTTCCCTTTTTTACTAAAAAAATTTGTCTTATGAACGAGTATATAGGGTACTTTTAATATTATTGGTTAATACATTGAATCTCACACTTTGATTGGTCTAGTAATTTTTGTAACCACTCCTTGTACAGATCGTAAGCTGTCCACAAGCTGGAAAGTATGCTAGTAAGCAAAGCAGCTGCTGCAAGCTTACCTCATCTTACTCTTCTTACTATTTCTTTACCTACTAACTACATGTTATTTACAAGGCCACTTGTGAGGTTATGCTTTGTCCGTTGTTAATCTCTGTTCCTTACTTCTGTTTTCTTTCATTGTTCACGCCAGGCCCATATACGTATGCTTCAAATGCACTTCTAATCATGACTTGACTACATCTTGCCTTTGTGGTACAGTCAGAAGGGAAAGGATGCAATTTTCTGTATTCCAGAATGTAATAAAGACCAACATTAATCAGTTCCAAGTTTCAAACTTAGGTACCCAACATTAGACACCCAAATCCATATTGAGAAACTTAAGTCAACACAAGTGTCTGATAAGAGTATTTGGGTGCCTAAAGTTAGACATCCATGTCTGAAAATTAAGCCTTATAAAAAGGCAATATACTTCATCTAATTCTTATCTCCTCTTCAGGGAACATTATCCCACTGAAATCAATGTTCAGTTTATTTATCCTGTTATCATATATTGGGCATAATAATTTCCCTGTAGTCCAAATCTGAAAGTTCCGGTTGACTTTGGGGGAAAAAAACAAATCATATCAACAAATCATTACCTCAAAATCACTAAGTGTTGTTATAATTCTCTTCTATATAGTAGCTGCTTTTCTGGGAAAAGAGTTATAGAAAAATCATCCCTTCAAGTTCCTAATCTTCTTCATACATTAATGCATTGCTTTTTCACACGGCTAAGCATGATACCCTAATGAATTCCACAGAATACTTTCTCATACTAGCAGCAAAGCAGAATGAAAAGTATAAAATATGAGAATTCAAAATACAATATCAATGACTAGACTAAACATAAAGGCCCAGACACCTCCCTGGTTTATTTCCATGGAAGTCAGTTGATTGTGGAGATGCACCAGGAGGGATCTGACCTACATCGTTTCCAAAAATCACTTTTATAGTATATTATTTAATGAAAGCAAACTTACAGTAAATTCCATTTACAGCTCAGAAGGAATTAAGCAAAGATGGTGGGAAACATTAAATGCATAGGTTGGTAGCACATTAAATATTTGAATAGTCTACCCTCTATATGTATTACTTGTTTAAGAGGCTGGATTAAAACAATCAAGATCCCTAAGAATCCCCATCTACTTCCCAGGGAGCATCTGATATGTTGCCCTGCCCTTACGTGGGGAGTTAACGGTAGAGACTGCTGTGGAGCCCCTACCACAACCACTCCTCTTTGGGGAGGCCTATCCCTTCCACAAACCACCACTTCTTGTCTTCCTGAGGGCTCAGGACAATTCAGCCCCTACTCAACTGGGAAGAGGATTTGGAGGTGGTGAGGTGGAAGACCGAGTCCTGGTGATATCACCTATCAGAGAGACACTGGGTTGGCACCAGTGTGGTCCTCCATCCCTCCTCCATGCACACACAGAATCCTCAACTGGGGCAGTGTTGACAGGAGTACCCTGCCCCAGATAAGTGGTTTCAGAGTTAATTCATTGCAATAGATACATTGTTCACCCCCTCCCAGGGCTACTGTTTCAGGCTGTCTGCAGATCCAGGCAGACATTACTTCATTATGCTGGTTATGCTTTAGTTACATTTTCAAGCTTTTCTTTGCAATTGTGAGGGCTAATTTTTTTTTTTTTTAAATGAAATCTGAGGTTGACTTCAGAAGCGGCGCCCCAGGTACATGCCTATATTACCTGTGCCTTCATCCAGCCCTGATAGTCTGCAGTGTGTCACTTTACTAAAATGTATCCTTAAGCTAGTTTTACCAGTTCTGCTCTTCCAGGTATGTATCCCTTTAGTCTATCCACTTCTTAGAAATATCGTCTGACAGAGTTCTCATACTAGTTCCACTCAAGTATATAATAGTTTAGTTTATCACATAGTCTATTTATTTAATGGTTTCCTTCTCTATATAATAAAGGGACATTAAAAATACACCCTATTAAATGGTCACCAAAACTACCTCTTATTATTCATCTCATAATCACAAAGAGAACGTTTGAAGTAGCACAACCTGTGAAATTCAGTTTCCCAACAGGCTTTATCTCTGGAAATGCTTCAATATGTCTTCCTGACACCTATTTAGTAACAGCACTAGTGAGGCAGAAAAGAATTGATTTTGTGAGAAGATTATAGGCTACAAGGACTCCTATCTTAGCTTGCAAGTGGGTATGGTGTGTTAACATGATTTTGAGGGAAGAATTTTACTTTAACAAATCTTTTCCCTGCGGACTAATTCACCAAGGCATCTAATGCAACCATATATCTTATGTCAGTATCTTTTTTTTCTTTCCTATACATAGAATATATTTTGAAGTGGGTACTTTCTCAGCTGACTAAAATCTGCAAGTCCTGCTTGAATTTAAATTTTAAAAATAAGTGTGTGTGTGTGTGTGTTTGTGTGTGTTAACTTTTAAAATGTTAATTATTATATTTGTCATTCTGGGCTTGCAGCACTGGAAGACCATTATTAGAAGATTAATCTAAGCTATTGTGATTTGATTTTGCATATCATCCAAACTCAAAACAAAGTGCTCGGTAGGAGAAATGGTCTTATTCAACACAGTTCATATTGTTTCAAATGATTTCATTTATGCAAATATATACATATGAGTGTTCAAAGCCATATATGGTTTGAGACATTTAATGTTTTAGGAGCTATCAGAACAATAGTAATGATTGATTCTATCAGAAATATTGTCTACTAATAAGATGAAAGCCTATGAAATGTAGCATATATGGTTTGATGCTAATTTTGTGTCCAGGGCCTAATTACAGTGTTCAGAAAATGTTTCTTAGATTCAGTCTCTGTGGTTTTTGGTCCTGTTTGTGTTTTATGGTTCGTGTCACATACTGGAACTAGGGCAGTCTTGCCTAGTGGTCGGTGCAAAAGCAGAGAAGTCTAGTGCTCAGAGCTGGAGTCAAAAGGCAGGAACAGCATTAAAGATAAGAGGTGGATACAGAGCCATGGGTCAGGAACCAATAGTCAAGAACTGGGCAGGGCTGAAGGAGACTGGGCAAGACAGGAGTAAGGCATGCACAGGAGAGATCACAGCTGCAGGCATGTTACTGAGCAGCCAGCGATGAGATGTAGCTGTTGGGCTTAAGAGAAGACTTGCTTATTTCCTCAGCCAATCGGGTGGAGAGATCGATCAGACGGTCCTGCTGTGGATCAGCTGTGCTCATAGGCTATGTGGACACTGGGCAGGTGCAGCTGCAAGCTGAGTCCTCATTCCTGACAGCTGGCAGGGCAAATGTAAAAAACTGGCAAATTGAAGGATTTAAGAGAATTGACTGGAGAGAAGAGAGGTTTGGATAATTACTAGATTCCATTTTTTTAAAAAGAACAATTGCCTTTTCCTACTCACCCCTTCAGCCCAGCAAGAACAAGCACCCGGAATGAGAAATCGCGGAAGTGCTTGATAGTGTGAAGATGGTCAGATGATGCAGGTCTATATGTAAATTAAAAAAAAAAAAAAAAAAAGTGGAGCCGGAACAAAGAAAGCTATCAGTAGTCGTTCCGCACCCTCCCTTTCTCCCTTTTTACCAAGTGATGCAGGGAGTACAGCTGGCAGCCCATGGGTCACACTAGAAAATATTCTGTAAGTCTTTTTACTGCAATGGTTCTCCACTTTCTCCACCCTAGTACCTCCCTTTATACACCATATGAAACCCCAATGAACTTTGGGGTAGAAGAGCAGCTGTTGATTTGGAGTTCCCATTTCTTCACATAGAACAGCAAAGAGGCATTCACTGTCTTTCAGTTCAAGGTCTTGCCTTTATTAAAATTCACAACATTAACAGCTCTGCTCCCTGAGAAATGTGTACACCACCTCCTCCATCATGACAGGCTCATTCATGCCCCAGTCTCCTGGGACATATTAAGTCTGAGCAATTAAGGTTCCAGTCTGAAGGACGTGGTAAGATCTTTTGGATGAAGGCAGGCACCCATCCCCCTTAGAGAATGGCAGGAGGTTTGCCAGAGTGAACAGCTGCCTGCAAATCAAAATCTTCTCTTCTCAGAAAACTATGGATGCAAATGTTCCAGTCTTTGCTCTCATCCCTATTTCCAGCAGGAGGAAGGGAGAGGGGGAAGGCTGCAGGCAAAATTGCCTGAGAAGCCGATATTGTGGTTCCAGCATGAAGACCTCTCTGTACTTGTGAACCGCTTAAGGTTCGTCAAAATAGAGCTCAGGTCCAACATGTGGCTAGTCTGTGCTAGTGGGACACCTACTGCCCAACCTTAGTGCACCCCAGGGAGGTTAGTAGGGCAGGGATGAGAGGCTGCAAAGAGCTGTAGATGCAGGACAAGTGGAGTTGTCAGGGAGCCAAGAAAACAGCAATGGAGAATGGAAGTAGCTGGTGGATGTTCGCCTGCTTTTCTTTTGTGCAGCTAATTTTGGTTGAGACAAATTAAGGGCATTATTCTTTTTGTGTCCATATGTTTATAATTTTAAAATGGCTTGGGACTGAAAACAGAAAGTGTATGTGTGAGAGAGAGAAACCTATTTGTCTTTCTTAGATTAAAGGAAAATGAAACAACTTGAGAAGCTTAGGGACAAAACCCCCAAAAAGATTACTTTAAAATTTCCTTGAAAAAGTTGGTAAAAATTTTAACAAAAATTGTGGGAAGTTTAAACTGTCCTCTGAAGAGCTATTGTGTTAGATTTGGAGTCTAAATTCAGATATTTGAAAGAGAGATTTCAATACCTCCCTCTCTAAAGGAGTCACTGCCAATGCCTCCATAATTCCAATAGCATGCTGCATAAGCAGTGTTAGTAACTGGTAACCAAAGTCTGTAACAAATAAATGAAGATAAAGCCTTCAGTATCTTGACATGTAGTGATACTTTCATCTAATATGCAAAACAATCTTCTTTGATGTATGTTGTGTTCTGTTCTGAATTGAGGCACTTTCCAAGCCATGGTAACAGAGCATGCTCTGAAATTACTTGGAGATAGTTGGCAGCTAGTGCATTTGAAGACCACCCTCATACTGGCCTTTACATTCAAACAATTGGTGCTAACTTTGGGCTAGATTTTAAACTATTCATTTATTACTGGGTAAAAACTTCCCTGGGGTTTAGGGAGGAAGGGCTAATTTCTAATTTTCTGTTTGCTTTCCTAGCTCCTTGAGGTTAGTAGGCATTACAAAGATGTCATTTCAAAAACACAGATTCTAAAACTGATGGTAGACATGGTGGAGCCATATAAAGAACATAGAAATTGTGCCAGTTTCCCTAACTGCCCATTTTGCTTGGGTGTGTTTTTTTGTTTTTAAGCAACCTTTTGTTTCATAGCCTCCTCCAGTGGTCAACTGAACGCCATGAAAGCCTCTTGCTTGGGTTCTCCCCATCTTGTGCTGAGGATGGTTTTCTCTCACTACGCTACCAACAAACTGAAAGGTTCAAACCATCAGTAAACAGCACTGCTTCATGGCTCGTAAAGCAGACCATCTGTGCATCAAACACATTCAGTTGTAGTGAATGCAAACATCACCCAGTGCTGATTCGTGATATGAAAAACACTCTGATCATAGGTTTCAGAGTAGCAGCCGTGTTAGTCTGTATCCGCAAAAAGAACAGGAGTACTTGTGGCACCTTAGAGACTAACAGATTTATTAGAGCATAAGCTTTCGTGGACTACAGCCCACTTCTTCGGATGCATAAGGAAGAAGTGGGCTGTAGTCCACGAAAGCTTATGCTCTAATAAATCTGTTGGTCTCTAAGGTGCCACAAGTACTCCTGTTCTTTTTACTCTGATCATACAATTTTCGAAGTTACTATATCTGAAATGGAGGTTGTCAAATGCGCTGTGGGATAGATCACCCTGTGATGATCTATAATAGGTTTGTTTTTTTTTTTTCAAATCATAAGCTGTTTCCAGTTATAAATTTTTTTTCTTGAAAAAGCTATTTTCCCCTTGTCTTACTTGTGAACTAACTTACCCACTTTTATTTTTTTTGCCTCACCTTTAACTAGACACCAAGCTAAAGGTGGGCCATTGAGTTAACACCGTAGGAAAGCACCAATTTCTTTTTTGCTTTTGTCAGGCTGCTGCTTCTGTTCTCTGCACTCACTTTGGCCCTGAAATTGGCAGAGATTAATGCTGTGCACATGGTGTACTATATCAGTAGCAAGAGAGTGGTAGTAAATGCCAGGACTGATGATATCCTGAAAGCAGCTGGGGAGCAGGTCTTTAGGCAGTGAAAGTGTTATCCTGGGTATTAAAGTGACCACTGCAATAAAGAGCCTTCAAGCTTGCCTTTAAAATTATAGTTTTCCTAAAGCTTAGCTTACTAATTGACAGAAAATGTCTTAAGGAAGGATAGTAGCAATAAAAAAACACTATCTAATTTTATTTCTTTTTCTAAAGTTTAAAAAAAAAAGGAAAGAAAAAGCCTAGTCTCTTGGAATTCACAGAAACTACAATGCCTTTGGGGTAGATCTTATAGATTCCAAAGCCAGAGGAGACAATTGTGATCATCTGTCTAATCTCCTGTATAACACAGGCCTTAGAATTTCTGCAAAATAATTCCTAGAGCATAGCTTTTAGAAAAACATCCAATCTTGATTTTAAAATTCAGTGATGGAGAATCCACCATGGTAAGTTGCTTCAACTTACTCTCACTGTTACCCTCACTGTGAAAAGTATGCACCTTCTTTCCAGTCTGAATTTTTCTAGCTTCAGCTTCCAGCCATTGGATCATATTTTATATCTCTCTCTGTTAGATTGAAGAGATCATTATTAAAAATATGTGGGCACTTAGAGTGTAATCAAGTCACCTCTTATCTTTGTTGATCTACATGGATTTAGTTCCTTGAGTCTATCACTTAGTATAAGGCATGATTAATCCTTGAATCATTCTTGTGGCTCTTCTCTGAACCCTCTCCAATTCATCAACATCCTTCTTCAATTATGGATCCCAGAACTGGACACAGTATTCCAGCCGTGGTAGCACCAGTGCCAAATACAGAGGTAAAATAACCAGTAGCGTAGCTAGGTGGGAAGCGGCTGCTCCCCCACTGAGCACAAGTGGCATCTTGTCAATTTCCTGGCGCCTTTGTACTCACCCGGGGGAGCGCGAGAGAAAAAAGGCACCACCAGCCGCGGCGCTTTTATTTTACTCACCCGGTGGTGCTCTGGGTCTTCAGCGGCATTTCGGCGGCGGGACCTTCAGTGCCGCCAAAGATACCCGGAGCGAGTGAAGGGCCCGCCGCCAAAAACCCGGAGCACCGCCAGGTGAGTAAAAGCACCGCAGCGGTGGCACCTTTTTCTTTTTTTTTTTTTCTTTTTTGCTCCCCCTGTTCCCTCCACCTGGCTATGCCACTGAAAATAACCTCTCTACTTCTACATAAGAGTTCCCTTTTCTAAGAGTTCCTACACAGGTGTATGTCAAAGATCCCAACCTTCTTTTTTCCTGGTCCAATTTGAAAATCCCCTTCCTCCACCCTCACCCCCCCCCCCCAAATTGCATTTTTGCTTTGCACCCACAAGAATTAATTGTGGATGCTAATCTGAAAACTTGCAGTGGTAACTGCTTGATTGCAGACATGAATAGTAGAGAAATTTGTATTGGCGTATCCATTATGGGTGCATATTTAGTAGCTGTAAACTGTACCTTTAAAAAAAAATTATCCAAAAATATTTCAATAGGAGTTAAGTATCAGAGGGGTAGCCGTGTTAGTCTGTATCCACAAAAAGAAAGAGGAAACCGTTGGCACCTTAAAGACTATCAGATTTATTTGGGCATAAGCTTTTGTGGATAAAAAACCCACTTCTTCAGATGCATTTTTTTACCCACGAAAGCTTGTGCCCAAATAAATCTGTTAGTCTTTGAGGTGCCACCGGTTTCCTCATTGTTTCAATAGGAGTTAGGCATCTAAGAGCTTTTGAAAAGCCCAGTAAGTACTTAGATGCATACCTAAATACCTTAAAAAATATAAGACATATAAGTCTTTTTTTTTTTTTTTTGAATGGGACTTAGGCACTTTTGAAAACTTTACCCTAGACCTAAAGGCAGACTTTGTAACGTACCATATATAGAAATACTAAAGACAAGAAATTGGCTTTTGGACTAATGATTTTTGGCTTTCTTTTGACATCTAGTTCAAAATCACTAATGTACAATTCAGAATATTTTTCAACTATCAGTTTTGTACCTAGCATGTTTAAATGTAAGTGGGGGCTAAATTCTGCCCTTGAATGCACATACATACAACTTTCCCTGTCTCTAATGGAAATAATGTGTATCTGGCCACATGTATCACTTCAAATCTTATCACCAGTTGTAATTGTTAATACTATCATATTTTGTGATTACCACATCAAGAACTAGAACAAACCTCACATTCTGCAACAGACAGAAATTCTTAAAGTTCTGTTTGTTTGGGATATTATTGACTGAGAGTAAAAGCCCAAATTTCAAACCTGAGTATCTAACATTAGGCACCTTCTCTCCTCCCTTCCAAATTTTCCCCCCATTTCTTTACAGGGGAAAGCAGGATCTCCCAAATTCAACCCTTATTTTGGCTTCTGAGTTGGCAGGATGCAATGATACAGATTCCAGATGAAGAAGCTAGATATAATGAGTTTTCAAGGTAAACTGAAATCATGGTAATGTCAGTTTGGGACTAAATTAACACTCCTTTGCAGCCCTTTGGGATATGCGATTTCAGTGTTGGTGACACTGAACAGAGACAAGTCAGGGGCTAATAATTAGTAGTTAAAGCACTACTTGGAGGCCAGCTCAAACTAACTCAGTTACTGTGTTACTACTAGTACGCTACAGATTTTTTGTTAATATGCCTGAGTACAGTTTCTTTTTGTCAACACAGACTGGAGAATTAAGGACAGGAAAAACGCAGGAGTAGTGATGGGATTGCATGTTCCAAAATGAAAAAGTTCGACAAGTAAAATAATATTGTAAAGGCAAGCAGAAAGTGTCCAGTTACATGAACAGTTGAGAGGCAGACAAATAACAGGATATGGCTGGTAGAATAAATAGAAGGAGACAAGTCTTAAGGAGTTTCCATGACTCATTGCTGGGCTACAGTAACCAAAGCGGCACAGAGAAATTATTCAAAGGGAGGTAAGGAAAATGGATGCAGAAGAAATAAAAAGGAGGATAAACGCTTTGTAGGGCTGAGGAGACAGGGAAATGGATGAGCTGGAATGATGTCATGGAGAGATACCTTTCTTGGCCAGACATGTGGAAAATTGAGGAACATAGATTATAGTTCTGTTTATGATCCTTTGCCAGCAACTTCTTGTTTACAGCACTGAGGGTTAAGAAAAGATGACAGCTGTACCTTAATATGACAGGAAACCTTATTTCGCAGTAAGTCTGGTTGGCCTGGCAAGAGGTCAGGTCTGGTAGAAATGGAGGTATGTAAAGGTTTTAAAAATCCAGTAAGCATGTGCAGAGAGATTAGTTTCAGAAAATGAGATGGAATAAAATCTCTCTTCTTTTCCAGCCCTGTGACACAATAATGAGAGAGAGAGCTCTGCAAGGGATCAATGCTAAATGCCACTAGAAATATAAATTAAAATCAGCAACTAGGAAATCAAAAAGAAGAACAGGAGTACTTGTGGCACCTTAGAGACTAACAAATTTATTAGAGCATAAGCTTTCGTGGACTACAGCCCACTTCTTCGGATGCATATAGAATGGAACATATATTGAGGAGATATATATACACACACATACAGAGAGCATAAACAGGTGGGAGTTGTCTTACCAACTCTGAGAGGCCAATTAATTAAGAGAAAAAAAACTTTTGAAGTGATAATCAAAGAGTATTTTAGAAAGGTATTTTGTTTTTATTCTCGCCAAGAGCAAAAGCCAGAATGAACCTGAGCTTACAGTAGCCATTTAAGTGAAATAAATAGTTTTCTGACTAAATAGATACCTTCATATTGCCATGGGGATATCTGGCACATTAAAGAGGTGAAAGGAATGAACAGATGATAAAGAAGCATAGTAGATCCTGACAGAACTCAAGATACAGTGTGTATCTTTAGAAATGATCTGTAAAGGACATACACAGGAGGAACAGTCCCAGCATTTCAGGATTCATCAGTAATGTGAGATGAGATTCATCTGGAAGTCAGATGAGGACAGAAGAAAACATTACCCTTAATGTTAATTTTAGAAACCCTAGGATTACTGTGTCTTTTGCAGTAAAGGAGCATTATTTAATGGGTATTCGAAAACTTTTATTAACTCATCCTCAATTATATTTATATTTTACTCCCTGGCCCAAATTCAACCTTGGAGAGTAACCAGGTAAAATTTCCATTGAAGTCAGTAGGAGTTGTGTGCTTTCTCTGGGGCTGAATTTAGCTCTATGATTCCAGCTCCTAATTGGGTGACCCCTTACAAATTCAGGGCCAGATTGAGCCCTTGGTTTACCTGGCCACCAAAGTAAGCTCTCCTCAACCATCTTTTGCAGCTCGCTGGGTCTGGATTCAGTGTAGAATGCACCAGCTCTGCAAGAAAGTGAGTAAACTGGGGTTTCACAACTTACTGGCAGTAACTTGCCAGTCCCAGGCTTGCCCTCCACACCAGTCCTCAACTGATCTCACTCACCCCACTCTGGGGCCCCATCAATTCCCATGTTGCAGCATGATGGTTTCCTCCAGCCAAGTAGTGTGTAAGGACTGGGTGGGGGTAGGGTGCAGGTCACTTGCCTTAAAGATAAATTTTTATAATATAATAAAAAGTAAACTTAAAAAGACCTGGAACTAGCCACATTCATAGCCACCATCATGATCGCTTTGCTTTTATATTGTATCCCCTTCCTCCATTCTTCATCTGCTTTCTCTTTTTAGTTTGTAAGTTTGCCCACTGCCTGCACCAGAAGATTTCTCTCCCAGATGGTTTAAGAGGCTCTCATGCCTCCTATACACTGACACAGGCAATGTGCAAAACAGTCTCCAGCTCGTATGTAGGGCCCTTTGCAAGCTGTAGCATAGGAGCTGGGGTTGGGTGAGGCTGTTGCAAACATTGGTACGCCTATCCTGAGCCTGTCCAGTTTGGCTTCTGAAAATGTACAGTGACACTCTGCTGGGTGTAAAATGGTTTTTTTTTTCTGTTTTGATGAATTCAAAATCTTCTATTATTGCTCAGACTTTCTCGAAAGTGACATTCTTCGACATAGACCAAGCATGAATAACTTCAGCCCAAAATTCCAGAATCCTATGGAAAGTTGTGCTTTGTATTTGAAACTGGGAGTTGTTCTTTAGTGAAAATGTTTACAACTTTAATTGTTTGAGCATTACCATTACCTACTATAGTGACATACCTTGTATATGACATTTCAATAAACTTTAACTTCAGGTGCAGCAAAATGGAAATAAAGTAGAATTCTCAGGCCAGCCAAAGAATAAGCTGCTTAAAGAATATGTTCCTCATCCATCAAATAATAAAAAAATACAATTAAACCCTGGCCTATCATAGACATTCCTATTGCTGGAAATAGGTCTGCTTTATTCATATAAATATCTAGCTCTTATAATGCTTCAGTTGATCTCAAAGCACTTTATAGAGGAGGAAAGTATCACTATTGCTGTTTCTCAGATGAGGAAACTGAGAAAAAGGGAGTGAAGTGAAAGTGACTTGTCCAAGGTCACGCTGAATCTCAGTGGCAGAGTTGGGAATAGAACCCAGTCTCCTGTGTATTAGTCCATTGATCTAGCCACTAGACCACATGGCAAATCCACAAAGCCCTCTGCCTTTAGCATCACATTATTAATGTTTTAGTTTTCACACAGTTTGTACGCTGTTGGCTCTTGGACCCCAAAGATTGAATTGGCAGCTGTTAGAAGAATGCCTTTTAATGGGTCATGTATTTAATATTTACATTAATAATTTGTATCCAGGCCTCACATTTGAAGAATACAATACTTATCCACTTTGCATTTGTTCACAAGGTTTTGAGTTGAGGGTCTGCCTGCTGGAATGATACAAGGGTATGTGAGAATACATCAATAGTATTACTAATATTCATAATAGCATTTTCCATCCTAAAATCTAGGAGCACTGTGACCGTATTTTCCCCCTTACAGATGGAGAAAGTGAGATAAAAGCAGGACAATTGACTTGCTCAGCTCACATCGCAAACCAGTGGCAGAGCTGGGAATAGAACTCAGCTTTCTTGAGTCCTGGTATTGTGTTCCAGCCAGTAGATGACACTGCCTTCCATTGCTTTATTGGAGATGGTGCAGATTAATGGACTACTAGTTACACATCTAACATGAAGCCATGACACATGGAAATTTGCAGTGAGCTTTTCCAAATCCGTCGTAGCTTGAGGTGAAGCACCCACAACCAGTTTCATATAGCCCGTGTGTGCAAGGAAATCCATTGAAGCCATTTCATTATGCTGCACAAGTGCAGATATCTGTGCTTAATTTGCTATTATTTTTTCTTTAGTAATTGTTACTTTTTTTTCTAAGCATGTTTCCTCAGGGCCTGATTTCCAGGATCAACTGCCGACTACCCAGGACTCCAACTGACGTTCAGGGCGGCTGGAAGTATATCTGGTTTCTCCCTGTGGAATCACTCACTTGGGGGCCCTCCAATGCAAGAATTTGATCTCCCCAAACTCAGAATTGTAAGGAGGTGTGAAGGAAGGGTGGAATCATGCAAAAAGTGAGGACACCTAAAAATAGGGACTAGTAGCATTTAGGCATCTGCCAGCTGGAAAGAGGAAGTTTTCCTTCCTTCCACTCATCATTTCTCCTGCCCATATGTATCAGCAAGGCAGGTGGGCCAGCTCAAAAAATGTTCACACTCAACCTCCAGGGTGGTCAGGGTGTCTGTATTGCTCAACAGGCATAGATTGCTCAACAACGTCTCTCAAGATCTGCAAGAAGAGAAATTAGCAGTAACTTTCCCTATTTGCTTGAGAAGGAAGCATGCCAACCTGGGTGAAGATGCTCATAGACTCATAGACTTTAAGGTCAGAAGGGACCATTATGATCATCTGGTCTGACCCCCTGCATGCTGCAGGCCATAAAACCGTCCCTGCCCCTTCCCTGGACTCTGCTGTTGAAGTCCCCAATCCTATTTTTAGTGACTTCAATCGGCAGAGACCCTCCTGCTAGTGATCCCTGCCCCATGCTGCGGAGGAAGGCGAAAAACCTCCAGAGGCTCAGCCAATCTGCCCTGGAGGAAAATTCCTTCCCGACCCCAAATATGGCGATCAGTAAAACCCCGAGCATGTAGGCAAGAGTCTCCAGCCTGACCCCTGTTAGCCATTATACTATTTACCTACCATTGCTTGGTTTTCCTTGACTACTATGTTTTACCATTAAACCATTCCCTCCATAAATTTATCTAACTTAATCTTAAAACCAGACAGGTCCGTCGCCCCCACCGTTTCCCTCGGAAGGCCGTTCCAATATTTCACCCCTCTGACGGTCAGAAACCTTCGTCTAATTTCAAGCCTGAACTTCCCCATGGCCAGTTTATATCCATTCGTTCTCGTATCCACATTAGTACTAAGCTGGAATAGTTCTTCTCCCTCCCTTGTATTAATCCCTCTAATATATTTAAAGATAGCAATCATATCCCCCCTCAGCCTTCGCTTTGTCAGACTAAACAACCCAAGCTCCTCTAGTCTCCTTTCATACGACAGGTTTTCCATTCCTCTGATCATCCTAGTGGCCCTTCTCTGCACCCGTTCCAGTTTGAGTTCATCTTTTTTAAACATGGGAGACCAGAACTGCACACAGTACTCCAAATGAGGTCTCACCAGCGCCTTGTACAACGGAAGCAGGACCTCCTTATCCCTACTAGATATACCTCGCCTAATGCATCCCAAGACAGCATTGGCTTTTTTCACCGCCACGTCACATTGTCGACTCATAGTCATCCTGCGGTCTACAAGGACCCCTAGGTCCTTCTCCTCTTCCGTTACTTCTAACCAATGCGTCCCCATCTTGTAACTAAAATTGTTATTAGTCATCCCCAAATGCATCACCTTACACTTTTCACTATTAAATTTCATCCTATTTCTGATACTCCAATTCACAAGCTCATTCAAGTCTCCTTGCAGGATATCCCTGTCCTCCTCCGAATTTACAACGCCTCCCACCTTCGTATCATCCGCAAACTTTATCAGCCCACTCCTGCAATCGGTTCCGAGGTCAGTTATACAGCCCACTCTCACACATGCATGTTTAATTTCCATTGCTGCTGCTTCACTCCCTCAGTAAACCCGTTCTGCCCTCTCAGTTAAGTCCATCTCTCCTCAATAAAATAATTCTGCCCTCAGTCAATTCTGTCCAGGGCCGGCTCTGACTTTTTTGCCCAAACAAAAGAACCCAGGGTACAGGGCGGCCGGACCCGGAGACAAAGCAAACAACAAAAACAAACAAACAAAAACCCTGGGCGCAGGGTGGCCGGAGCAGCAAAGCAAAAAAAAAAAAAAATAGGGCAGCCATGCCGCCCTAAGATTGGACGGAATGCCGCTCCTTAGAATCTGCCACCCCAAGCACAAGCTTGCTCAGCTGGTGCCTGGAGCCAGCCCTGATTCTGTCCCATCACTTTGCAAGGCAGGGCTCCTCCTGCTGCTTTCTCTGTACTCAGCCCACTAGTTCCTCCTATAGCTTGGTCTTGGCTCCTCTCTCCGCCTCCTCTCCTGCCAAATGACTAGTGGTACAGGGGCCATTCTGCTCCTTCTTCTCCCCAAGCAGTATCACTTGTTCCCTGCCTCCTTCTCCCCACCAGAGAAGACCTAAATCACCCTTCATAACATGAAGCCTTCTGCCACTGTGGGTTTCAGAGCCTATGTGAACTGGCCTTGCTGAAGTCAGTGAGAAGTACAGCTGCTCAGAACCCATGAAAATCAGACATATGGTATTTAGGATGTGCCTGACTCTTCTTCGGCCATAGCCTTTCTTGTGGAGTTTGCAGATCTTCTGTATGGGACTAATTTTGTATTAATGGTAAGCATGGCAGCACACTAGCTAGGAGGTTTTGGCATGTGCATAGAATTCTGAGGCAGGCGTGTAGTATATTTTAACCCACAGGAGCATATGGCCCATAGACCTGATGCACAACGCACTGGTGAGCCCATATGAATATTGTGTGCTACAGCTTTCTCTGTACATTTCCCTCAAAGCTTAATTGTTTATATTTCTAACACCATCCAACATTTATGACATACACACAGAGGCTATTTGTCAGTCACCCATCACCTTAGTGCTTAATATTTATATTACAGTTACATCCAGAGATGTCTGTCAGGATTTGAGGCAGTTATACTAAGTGCAGTATTATCAATCTATCTAGATTCTTATATGGCCCCCAGGAGCATAATATTGGAATAGCTGCATAAACATTTATTTTATACTTTCTCTCTCTAAACTCTGAGGCAGTGTGACATTATACACCTTTGGGCTCATTGACTATTTTAACTGTCTGTATCTTTTGTGAGTAGGGCCGGCTCTAGTGTTTTTGCCGCCCCAAGCAGGGAAAAAAAAAAAAGCCGCGATCGCAAGCCACAGCAGCTCTACTGTCGCTTCATTCTACAGCGGCAATTCAGCGGCAGGTCCTTCGCTCCGAGAGGGAGTGACGGCCCCGGCACCGAATTGCCGGTGAACGGCTGGACATGCCATCCCCCTCTTCATTGGCCACCCCAGGCACCTGCTTGCTATGCTGGTGCCTGGAGCCGGCCCTGTTTGTGAAGCACTTCTGCCCACGTAAAACAAATGTAGTCTCCACTGCATGGGTCTCAATCATAAGCATCTGCTATGATAGGCACAATGAAAACCACAGGAACCAAAATGTGACTATGATATTCTCCCTCTTAAAGGTTTTTGAACAATCTCAACTGCTGTAAATTGGTGTAGGTCCACTAAAATCAATGGAGCGACAGTGAATTACACCAGCTGTGAATCTGGTCCTGTGTTTTTTGTATGTTTAAAATGTGTTGTTAAAACCACTGTGCCATGCAGAATCCACTCTATTCTTGGGCGTAAAGAACCTAATTTAATTTGTATTTTGACTTAAGAGAACAAAGATTCAACACCTCCCATTTTTGGGGTCTTATGTGTAACGTTTATATAGACCAATTAGTTCATGTTCCAAGACCTTCAAAATTCTGGTTATTTGGAAGCTATGACCATGTCAAATATAGTGCCATACTAAATGCATGATAAATCTTGTATGTGGATAATTATTATTCTAAGTGTTTGTTTATATGTTTTGTTGAATGTTTTGGACTTTAAATATTTCATGTGATAGGATTTTTTTAATGATTTACCTTAATTATTTTTTGTTTACTATTAAAATGTTTTATATTACATAAGTACACAGACTGCTATGACTAAAAAGTTTTTCATTTAAAGCACTCTATTTTCTGTCATTTCTAGCTGTTAGTTGGTCTTATTTATGACTTTAATATAAATGTGTTCCTCAGTGTATTTATCACTGTAATCTTGTTGAAACTTTTGTTTTAAGCCATAAGAAATCCCTGTGTCTGGAGGAATTATTTGTATTGGAATTTTGTCTCTTATTCTACAAAATATTAAGCTGCTATTATATGTTAACATTCTCTCCACATTTACAATCCTTACTGATAGCAGTGGAATTCCTGAATTGTTACACTTTCACAATGTCTTGGCTTTGGGAAATTGCCCAGCTGTTATAGCCTCTAATCTAGGGCCAGCCTTAGGGGCAAATAGAGTGGCTGTCCTGGGCACCAACATTTGAGGGTGCCAAATCTTTCATTCCCCCAGATGCAAATCCCCATTTCTGGGTTATGGTGCAACCGTTTTGTTTTACAACTTTTTTTTTTTTTTTTTTTTTTTTTTAAGCCTTTTTGGGGGAAGTGGAGCTGAAAACCTTTTCTGTCCTGACAGCAAAATACCTTAAATTGGCCCTGCTCCAATCCTGCAAAGATTTATGCGCATACTTAATGTTACACACATTTTGTAATCCCATTGAAGCCAAAGGGTGAAATCCTGGCTCTGTTGAAGTTGGTGGCAAAGAGTGACTTCAACGGGGCCAAGATTTCACCCAAAGCACATAGTTTAACCCAAGTGAAAGAATCAGGGGCATAGATATTGAAACCATTTAAAAAATCTATTTTAGTATTAGGAATATTTATAACACTATTTATCTGGGTCATCACATTTGTTTTATTGTTACTACGGTAAATTTGCACATTAACAATTTGTGTCACTTCAGATTTAATTTTCCATTTGTTCTTCATTCTTTTTTGGAAACAAGTCATTTCTTTGGGGTCTATTTTGTGATCAGTTGTAGAAAGACTACAGATATGAAGCTACATTCATGCAGTAAAGAGTGGTAAAAGGGAATTGCCTGTACTGTCTGGACAGATTGTTCTGCTGTCTCTCTGTTTTGGAATCTGACTTTTTGGTGATCTTCCTGTGTCACTCCCACTTCCTCTGTGACAGGACTCTTCCTCCTACTGGGTAAGTAGTAGGTTGCAGATAGAAATTATGCCAGAAGTGTCCTTATTGCCTTACCTTGGCCACTAATAGACAATAATTTGAAAAGACTTCTATTATCCCTTCCATGGGGCTCAGAGTCGTGGTTCAGGACCATCTCTAGGCATACATAGTTATAATTTGAAATAAAGCTATTCTGAACTCTGAAACTGTTTATCAAGCCCATCATTTGACCTAATAACACGCCTAAGGTAAAACAGGTCACCTTTTTGAAATTAAAATGATTTAATTCTATTTGTTTGGAGGGAATTACTTCCCCTCTCCCACACCATTGTTTGTTCACCTGTCCTTTTAAAGCAAACAGTAATCAGAGAGTTTTTGATGCAGACTGACTTGGTGTTTGTGTGACAGATTTCTGCTTCCCTTAATCTGTTGATGCAGTATAACCATGACAGGCACTATACCACAATACCGTACAACCTGGTCATCCAGACCTTTTGTAGTCATGTTAGGAGGTATGATTCTGGCCTGTCCATTAACTTTGGAAATATTACTTTGGACTTCTAGAAGAGGTGGGGAAATCAAGAGTAAACCCAGAAAATTGGGAATGCTTCCAATCCTACCACATTCCCAGTTCTCTGGATTTACTTCTGATTTCCCCTCTCTTCTAATAGTCTGGGTGCTCCCAGCTATTGGAGCCAGCACCACGAAGGAGGTGCCTTTTGAAGATCTTCTCTTGCTAGAACTTTCACACCAGTGTCAGGAAACTGTCAGAGCATCCATGAGGTGGCGGTGGACATTTTCAGTGACCGATTTCCTGATGAAGCTGCAGGAGGAGGAGGAGGCAGCAAAGGAGGAGGAGCACCCTAACATGACAAACTCGCTCTGGCAGATGCTGCTCAGTACAACTGGCATAGCCACCAATGCCCACTATGTGGACCGCTGCTTCTGGCGCAGTGTCACAAGCACAAACTGGTGAGACCACATCATCACACAGACCTGGGATGACCAACAATGGGTCCCAAACTTTCGCATGAAGAAAGCCACATTTCTGGAGCTTTGTGAGCAGCTTGCCTCCACCCTCCAGTGTAAAGAGACACAACTGAGGTTACTCTTGCTGGACCAGAAGCAGGTTGCTATAACTGTCTGGAAGCTGGCTTCCCCGGACTGCTGTAGGTCCGTTGCCAACCAGTTTCGGGTTAGAAAGTCGACTGTGGGTAAAGTGGTGGCAGAGGTATCTGAGGCAATCAGGTGTGTGGTTTACCCCAAGGTGGTGGGCATTAAAGGTATTTTGGAGGTAACTGCTGACTATGAGAGAATGGGGTTTCCTAACTGCTCTGGGGCCATTGATGGGACTGATGTGCCCGTAGTTTGCCCTCCTCAAGGACCACATGAGTATATAAAATGCAAAAGGTACCACTCCATTGTTAGAGCAGGCCCTCGTAGACTAGAGAGGCAGATTTATGAATGTCAGTATGGGCTGTACTGAAAAACTTCACAATGCCAGAGTTTTCTCCACTTGGGAGTCTACATTCATGGCAGGCTGGGACACTATTCCCACCAAATGACATTGACATAAATGGTGTTATTGTCCCCACTCTTATTCTGGGCAACCCCACGTACTCCCTTTTGCCTTGGCTTATGAAACTCTACCCTGATTTTCAGAGGCCCTGGCAAAAGAAGGTTTAGTTACACTCTTTCAGAAGGTGTAGAATGGTTCGATGTACTTTTGGCAGATTAAAATCACGTTGGAGATGTCTACAGATCTGTTTGGATGCCAGTGTCATCAATGCATTACTGTGGCTTGCTGAGCTCTTCACAACCTTTGTGAAGCCAGAGGTGAGCCATTTCCCCCTTAATGGACCTAGGACAGCAAGGGGACTCTGAATTGGTACCCTCGGGCAGAAAGTGCAGCTACACTGAGGGAGCTGGTTGCACCTGGGCAGAAGAAGTCAGGGATGCTTTGTGTTCTCACATTATGGACTTGCATGGCCCAGTGGAAGAGGGGGAATAGTACCGGTATGAATGTGCTTGGGGGAGGGAAAAAGTGGCTCACTAATTTTTAGGGGGTGGGGCAGTGCTTGGGTGGGGTGTGGGTTTGATTGCCATGCAATGTAATTCTGAACAATATGATGAATAATGAATCTGGGTGTTGGGGGGAGGGGGAGCAACATGGGTTCACAAATGGAATTTATTGAAATGTGAATTGCTGTACCTAGCTAATTAGAGGAATAACATTTGCCTACTAAGGCGTAATTGCTCCTGAGCATGTGCTTAGCTTTATTATCTCAAATCATGATTGTTTGATGTGATGCAGTGACAACAATAAACTTTCTTGAAAATATAGCATGCTTTATTTGTAAACAGGTATTAAAATAGCACAACACTCTCACATTCTTGGGCAAGCCACCTGCATGACAAAACCACACACCCACAAAAATGGGCAGGAAATAGTTAATACGCCACACAAGCCCCACACTGCTATATGTCTCCTGGCCTCACAGTCTTCTCTCCTCACTTGGGAATGGGGGGGAGGCGGAAGGTTGTTTCCACAGGAGAGGGGTGGAAGAATGAAGGCTGTATGGGTTGCCCTGCCCAGTCACTCATGAGTCCTGAACGCTTGGGTCTCCCTGATATGGTGTTGTCCATGCTACTGCTGGACTGAGGGTATGTTGCAGGGTGATCATGTCATAGTATTGGACAGGAAGCAGGAGACGGTGCTCTTGCAGACATTATGAACAGGAGTTGCTGAAACAGTTCTGTCCTCTTCCCTTAGCTTCCGACCCTGTACCAGGAACTGCTTTGCAAGTGCCCATTCCCTCACTGAAACCTGTCCTCCACCTGGGCGGTGAGCCTCAGCATTTCCTCCCTGCCTGTCAGCAGGCAGTTGTTCCAGTCTTTTGTCCCTCTTCTTCTGGTACTGGACCTGCTGGTCTGCCCTCTCAAGAACGTCAACTATAACTTCATCACAGGAACGCTTCATTTTGGAACAGTCTGTGAGGGTATGTTGGGCCAGGGATCGAGTGCCTGAAGAACAGCAGGCAGTAGAGTTTGAGGGTTATTGTCTAAAGTAGCTCAGTGGAGGAGCACAAAATTAATTATTGTGGCATCTCAAGGACAAGAATTGGAACATTTCTAAAGTGAACCAACACATATTGTGAAGTGGATATTTCAGTCTTCACACTGTCCCTGGACACAGACTTGTTAATTGCAGTTACAGAAGTGCAAAGACAATGGTGAGATTAAAATTATAAGCTTTTTTTCTGTTTCATAAACATTTCATAATGTATTGCCATATAGAGCAGGGTGTGTGGATAGCACCCTCACTGCAAAAGGCTTTTTCTGTCATTTCAGCCCTGTCACATTTTGGAAGACATAACTGTTCTTGGTGGCTGGAGGGAAACCTTCAGTGTATGCAGCTGACCTATTCAAACATATAGTGACCAAACCGCACATTTGTGAGTAGGGTGGACTAGTCAGCTATATGGGCAGGGTGGGAGGCTCTGGAAAATATGCCCTTCCCTGCGGTTTAACTGGCTATCTGGAGTTCCTGCTTCAAGAAAAGTTTGCAGCTATTATCAATCAGGATTGGGTCAGAATCCATGGGGGGAATTAACATGGTGCTGTGTTAGCTCACACATGGCTGCACACAAACTCCCTGAAATCTGCCGCTTTCTTCCACCCAACATGGTTCCTGGAAAAAACTGACACCTTGCTCGTACTTTGGGGAAATGATTTTGTGACCTGCAGACTGAATGGATTACCTCTAACTGAAATGGACTAGATTTGGAAATAGAAGACTTTACCAAACACACACACACACACAGTTCACTGTTTACAGGCAGCTGCATAGACCTAGAAAGAGTGATAAAAGAGTGGCAAATTTCTTATTACTAAAAGGAAAACATGAATGCCCTTAGCAAATATCTGTTACTTTACAGTTTAAAATAACCTTTGACATCTGTTTATGAATGTTTGAAATTCCAGATCACCATGTTGAACTTCACATGATGGGGGAGAAAGGGAGGGGTGATGCCAAGGCACTGTGATACAATTGGCCATTAGTGTCTATACGCTGGTAGTCAGAGAGTATCATTTTTGCATTGCCAGTTACAGCAGAAATCCCTCCCATTATGTAATAATAAACTGTAAATTGGAGTCATGCACCTATCAGGCTTCTGTCTCCACCATGTTTGCTGCAATCTTGGCAGTGGGCTGCGCCTTGGAGGGTGGGGGCTGATCAAACAGCTCTTCCAAGTAGGGGCTGAGAATTTGCTGTTGATTCAGATCCACAGCCTGCTCAGGGATCAGTTTCATAAACAGTCACATCATGCTCCTCCCTGGGAGCCTGCTGCTGGCTCCCATCAGTCCCCATGCTAGATTCAGGGGCCAGCAGCAGGGCACCATCCCAGCTGAGCACATTGTCATGAAGCACAGGTGGCTCTGTGCTGGGTGCAGTGAACAGAACCCAGTCAAAGTCATCATAAAATGGGTATGTTGGCAAGTTGCCTGAGCTGTGATTCTTGTCCCTGGTCTTCTTGTACTTGCTCTTCAGCCCCTTAATACACTTCCTGCACTGATCACCTGTCTGGGAAATCTGCAGCGCTGCCAGCTTTTTTGCTAGCTGCTGGTATATGTGGTTGTTCCTGGTGCTTTTGCTCAAGTCCATGGTTTTATTGGTCTCGTGCCAGAGATTCACCAAAATCTGGCTGTGCTCCCATGACCAGGAAGCAGCTTGCTTTGCCAAAGTCTTGTTCAGTTCTGTCTCTATTGCAAACTCAGGAGGCTCTCTGGCAGTGTGCTTGCAGACCAGTGATCAGAAGAGAATGGCTTAATGCTGACCTGAGCTTCTCTGTTTGCCAAGGAGGCTTCCGTTTTCAAGAGTAGATTGGAGATTGTTGGGACAGAGAGGACTAAGGAAGTTGTCCCATGGAATTGTGGGATACTTTGGGAAGACTACTGGGACATGAATCAAGCAGGGCTGCATCTACACTGCGAAGCAATAGTGTTTGAACCGTGCATCCCAGCTTGACTCATGCTCAGACACTGCAGAGTCCTGGGACCCTTAGTCCAAGCGCTGGTTAGCACAATTGCAGGGTAAACACAAAGCATGCCGCGTTCCCGCTCCTCCCCCCTCCCTCCCACAGCTTGTTACGCCACGAAACAGCTGTTTTGCAGCGGCAAGCGCTGGGAGGAGAAGCGGGGACGTGGCGCGCTCAGAGGAGGAGATGGAGGTGAGGTGAGCTGGGGCAGGGAGCTTGGCTGCTGATGGGTGCAGAGCACCCACCAATTTTTCCCCATGGGTGCTCCAGCCCTGGAGCACCCATTGAGTCAGTGCCTATGGGTGGCGCAGCTCAAAAATCAGGGCAGGAAGTGCTTCTGGGCAGCCAGCGCTCCAACTCCCACAGAGCAGAGAACCAGGGGTCCAAGTGGGCTGGGTGGCTCCCACCAGCTTCCGATCCACCAACTCCAGGCAGGAGGAGATGATTTTCAAACTGTGGGGTGTGCCCGTGTAGGGGAGTGTACCCACAGACCGAAAACCTCTGTGCTAAATGGAAGGTGGAAATATGGGGGTCATGTCCCCCCCACAGTCACCTCTGAGTCCAGGATTCTCATGTGCCAGTTAGACTTTTTGACTAATTAAAGTCAAAACCAAGCTCCTCATCTCATTAGTGTGGCTGTTTCAAGCATTTCTTTGGTGTAAATTAATCATGATCAAACTTGCAGAAGACTCCAAATTGGAGAAGAAAGCAAACACATTGGCAGGCAGGGCCAAACTACAAAGTGACCTGGAGAAACCAGGGAGTGTGGACTACATGAAACAAGGAGAGATTCCGCTACAATAAATAGAAAGCTCTATACCGAGGGAAGGAGATGAACAAAGATACAGAACAGAAGGATGTAACCAAACAGCCATACTCCTTTTACAAAAGCTCATTTTCACCTTGTGATCTTACTGTCCTGCTATTACTTTCTCATGTAACCAAGTGACTGCAGTGAAGTGTGCAATGAGAACTGGATGATGCCTTACTAAATATATCTATGGGGCTGGTCTAAACTTTCTGGAGTTTTGAAATTTCAATGACCACTTTCACTGAAACAATTTTGACAAAATAAAGAAAGGAGGGGACTACAGAGACACTTTCATGAAAAGAAGAACAGGAGTACTTGTGGCACCTTAGAGACTAACAAATTTATTAGAGCATAAGCTTTCGTGGACTACAGCCCACTTCTTCGGATGCATATGCATCCGAAGAAGTGGGCTGTAGTCCACGAAAGCTTATGCTCTAATAAATTTGTTAGTCTCTAAGGTGCCACAAGTACTCCTGTTCTTCTTTTTGCGGATACAGACTAACACGGCTGTTACTCTGAAACTTTCATGAAACACTTCTATTTTAAGCAATAAAGGGACAGACATCTTGTGACAGTGTACCCCATAAGGCTTTATGGGGGGCGGGTGCTTATAAATGTAAGTATGTTATAACTGGAATAGGGTTTTGCTACATATGCCATGTAACATATCTATGTAAAAGTTATGTTCATCCTAGTTGTATGCAGGCACCATTTGTGTGTTCAAAGTTATGAACATTGGTTGTATAATTGCTTGATTTCTAAGTGGCCTTAGTTGGAACATTTGGTCACTTCTTGGGAAAGGAATGTGCAAATTAAGTGCTCAATCAGGAAGCACTTAGCAGACAAAAGAGCTTGGAAGACTCCAATCCACATAAGAAGTCTACCTGAGGACATTCAAGGTAGCATGTGAGTAATGGCTACTACCTGCAAGTCCTGAGTCATGCATGGGCATGTGATTTGCCCATGTGATTCCAAATCTCCATTTTGTGACTGGATTCTACACAGGGTGAGGAGGGGGTCTCCACCCACAAGAGACAGTCTATTTAAACCCCTGGCTAAAGAGGAGCCTCTCCACCCCCCAGGATACTTGAAGGAAACTGGAACAAAGGACAGTAACTACAGGGGGTGTGAGTGATTGCTGGTCCCAGGCTAAAAGGAGATTAGCCTGTAAGAGGGAGCATTCTGGAACTGGTGGGGATCTTATCTGTATTTAGTTTGATTAAACATAGATTTGTGCATTTTATTTTATTTTGCTTGGTGACTTACTTTGATCTGTCTGTTACCACTTGGAACCACTTAAATCCTACTTTCTGTGTTTAATAAAATCACGTTTTACTTATTAATTAACTCTGAGTATGTATTAATACCTGCGGGAGCAAACAACTGTGCATATCTCTCTATCAGTGTTATAGAGGGCGAACGATTTATGAGTTTACCCTGTATACGCTTTATACAGGGTAAAACGGATTTATTTGGGTTTAGACCCCATTGGGAGTTGGGCATCTGAGTGCTAAAAATAAGCATGCTTCTGTGAGCTGTTTTCAGATAAACTTGCAGCTTTGGGGCAAGTAATTCAGACCTGGGTCTGTATTGGAGCAGACGGCAGTGTCTGGCTCAGCAAGACAGGGTGCTGGAGTCCTGAGCTAGCAGGGAAAATAGCAACAGGAGTAGTCTTGGCACATCAGCTGGCAGCTCCCAAGGAGGTTTATGTGATCCAACCCATCACACATCTCTTCCTGAAACTTTAGTTATTAATTCCCTCTTATACTGTGCAGTGTTTAGGGTAAGATTACTGTGAAACCCATGCTATCTAACCTGGAAGTAGGTGTTCAAATAGAATAGTTTTTCTTGACAAGAAGCCCAAAGCTGTTAACAGATTAGCTGTGGCTGAGATATGCAGCTTCAGTATTTAACTCTGACTGCAGCAATCAAGATACCATCTAAGTAAAAACACATTTTTCCTCCCAGAGAATTTAGGAGATAAACAACTGCTCTCATTACCAAGGTAAATACACTTGGAGCAATGAACAGGCCACATACCTTCTATGGATACAGTTCCCTTTTCCAGGAAAACCATGGAAATTTCCTTTAAAAATCACCCATATAGAATTATATCTGTACAAGTTACCTGAAGGACAAACTTTATAACTGAATTAGCAGCATATGAAGATTTATTTCAAGAGAAATTATTCAGTAGAACAAGCCCTACAGGCTTAGCGTTTTCTTGTTTACATTCTGACATGTATTCTCTGCAAAGGTGTGAGTGGCTTGCTTGCTTGCATAATGACAGGTTTCAGAGTAGCAGCCCTGTTAGTCTGTATCCGCAAAAAGAACAGGAGTACTTGTGGCACCTTAGAGACTAACAAATGGAAATAAATAATATAAATTAATATAAATAATAAATTTGTTAGTCTCTAAGGTGCCACAAGCACTCCTGTTCTTTTTGCTTGCTTTCAGTCGCTGCGAACCGCAGCCACTGGGAGCTGCAGGGGGCCGTGCCTACAGATGGTCAATGTAAACAAAATGTCTCGTGGCCCGCTGGTGGATTACCCTGATGGGCCACATGCCGAAGGTTGCCGACCCCTGGGATAGTCTATAAAATAATGACTGGTGTGGAGAAAGTGAATAAGGAAGTGTTATTTATCCCTTCGTATAACACAAGAACTAGAAGTCACCAAACAAAATGAATAGTTAGTAGGTTTAAAATAAACAAAAGAAAGTACTACTTCACACAACAGCCAGTCAGCCTGTGGAACTCATTGCCAGGGGATGTTGTGAAGGCCAAACTATAACTGAGTTTAAAAATGAATTAGATAAATTCATGGAAGATAGGTCTATCAATGGCTATAAGCCAACGTGATCAGGGATGCAACCTCATGCTCTGTGTGTCCTAAGCCTCTAACTGCCAGAAGCTGGGAGTAGACAATAGGGGATGGATCACTCAATTATTGCCTTGTTCTGTTCATTCTGTCTGAAGCATCTGGATTGGCCACTGTCAGAAGACAGGATACTGGGCTAGATGGACCATTGGTCTGACCCATTAAGATTGTTCTTATGGCATCTAGTCCAGTCTCTTGCACTGAGGAAGGACAAAGAATTATCTAGACCATCCCTGACAGGTGTTTGTCTAATCCAGCTGTTTTCAAGCTGTGGGTTGGGACCCCAAAGAGGGTTGCGACCCCATTTTAATGAGGTTGCCAGGGCTGGCATTAGACTTGCTGGGGCCCAGGGCCGAAGCCTGAGCAGTGGGGCTCAGGCTTCGGCTTCAGCCCTGGGTGGCGGGGTTCAGCTTACAAGCCCCCACCTGAGGCTGAAGCCCTTAGGCTTCAGCTTTAGCCCTCCTGCTCTGGGGAGCAGGGCTCGGTCTTCAGCTTTGGCTCCCCCTACCTGGAGAGGCAGGGCTCGGGGGGCTCAGGCTTCGGTCCCCCCTCCTGGGGTTATATAGTAATTTTTATTGTCAGAGGGGGTTGCAGTGCAATGAAGTTTAAGAACTCCTAGTCTAACCTGTTCTTAAAAGCTCCAATGACAGCGACCCCACAACTTCCCTAAGTAATTTGTTCCAGTGCTTAACATCCCTTACAGTTAGGAAGTTTTCCTAATGTCTAGCCTAAGTCTCCCTTCCTGCAATTTAAGCCCATTGCTTCTTGTCTTGTCATCAGTGGTTCTGGAGAACAATTTATCACCCTCTTCTTTGTAACAACTTTCTACATTCTTGAAGACAGTTATCATGCCTCTCCCCCCTCAGTGCTCTCTTCTCCAGGTTAAACAAACACATTTTTTTCAGTCTTTCCTCAAAGGTCATGTTTTCTAAACCTTTAATCATTTTTGTTGCTCTTCTCTGGACTTTCTCCAATTTGTCCACATCTTTCCCAAAGTGTGGTGACTGGAACTCGACACAGTACCCCAGTAAAGGCCGTATCATTGCTGAGTAGAGTGAAAGAATTATTTCTTGTATATCTTGCTTACAACACTCCTGCTAATACATCCCAGAATGATATTTGCTTTTTTTTTTTTGCAATAGTGTTACACTGTTCACTCATATTTAGCTGTGATCCATTATAACCCCCAGATCCTTTTCTGCAGTACTCCTTCCTAGACAGTCATTTCTCATTTTCTACTTGTGCAATTGATTATGCCTTCCTAAGTGTAGTATATTGCATTTGTCCTTATTGAATTTCATCCTATTTATTTCAGACCATTTCTCCAGCTTGTCAAGATCATTTTGAATTCTAACCCTGTCCTCCAAAGCACTCGCAACCCCTCCCACCTAGCTATCATCCGCAAGCTTTATAAGTGTATTCTCTATGCCATTGTCCAAATCATTTATGAAGATATTGACTAGAACCAGCCCCAGGACAGATCCCTGCAGAACCCCACTTGATATGCCCTTCCAGCTGAGTTGTGAACCATTGACAACTACTTTCTGAGTATGCTTTTCCAACCAGTTTTGCACCTACCGTATAGTAGCTTCATCTAGGCCAGTAGTTCTTAACCAGGGGTCTGAGGCCTGGGGGAGCTGTGAGCATGTTTCAGGGGGTCTGCCAAGCAGGGCCAGCACTAGACTCACTGGGGCCCAGAGCAGAAAGCCAAAGCCCCACTGCCTCAAGCCCTGCCACCAGGGCTGAAGCTGAAGCCTGAGCAACTTATTTTCACAGCGCCCCCTGTGGCGTGGGGCCCAGGGCAATTTCCCTGTTTGCTACCCCCTAATGCTGGCCCTGGCTTTTATATGCAGAAAAACAGTTGTTGTGGCACAGGTGGGCCATGGAGTTTTTATAGCATATTGGTGGGGCCTCAGAAAGGAAAAAGTTGAGAACCCCTGGTCTAGGCTATATTGCCCTAGTTTGCGTATGAGAAGGTCATGTGAGAAACTATCTCAAGCCTCACTAAAGTCGAGATATACCTCATCTATTGCTTCCCACCCTATCAATAAGGCTTGATATCTTGTCAAGGAAGGATATTAGCCTGTTTTGACATTATTTGTTCTGGACAAAATCATACTTTCTGTTACTTATCATCTTAATATCTTCTAGTTTCTTACAAATTGATTGTTTGCTCCATTATCTTTCCATTTACTGAAGTTAAGCTGAGAGGTCTATAATTCTCTGGGTTGTCTTTATTCCCCTTTTTATAGTTAGGTACTATATTTGTCCTTTTCCAGCCCTCTGGCATCTTTCCTATCCTGCATGAGTTCTCAAAGATGATTGCTAATGGCTCAGAGATCTCTTCAGCCAGTTCCTTAATTGTTCTAGGGTGTATTTTGTCGGGCCCTGCTGACTTGAAGACTTCTAACTTATCTAAGTAATTCTTAATTTGTTCTTTCCCTATTTTATCCTCAGATGCTACCCCATTTATATTGATATTGATATATATACCATATATAGATGATATTGGTTATATTAGTTGTCCAATTACTGCTAAACTTTTTGGTAAAAACTAAAACAAAAAAAGACATTTAACACTTCAGCCACAGCTGATTTTTCTGCTATTGTCTTTCCCCTTCCTTGAATAAGGGGCCTACTCTGTCCTTGGTCTTCCTCTTGTTTCTAGTGTGTTCATAAAACCTTTTCTTGTTACCCTTTATGTCCGTAGCTAGTTTAATTTAATTTTATGCCTTGGCATTTCTAGTTTTGTCCCTATGTGCTTGTGTGTGGTTTTCTTTTAATATTCATCTTTTGTAATTTGACCTTGTTTCCACTTCTTGAATGACTCTTTCTTTTTTGGGTTTCAGGTCATTGAAGATCTCCTGGTTAAGCCAGGGTGGTATTTTACCATACTTCTGACTTTCCTATGCAGTGAGATAGTTTGCTCTTGAACCTCAATAATGTCTCTTTAAAAAACTGCCAATTCTCCTGGACTCATTTTTCCCTTAGACTTGCTTCCCACCTATCAATTCTTTGAATTTGCTAAAATCTGCCTTCTTGAAGTCCATTGTCATTATTCTGCTGTTTGCCTTCCTATCATTCCTTAGAATCATGAACTCTATTTCATAATCACTTTTCACCCAAGCTGCCTTCCACCTTCAAATTCTCAATCAGTTCCTCCCTATTTGTCAGAATCAAATTAGGTAAGTTCTTGGAGGATAGGTCCATCAATGTCTATTAGCCAGGATAGTCAGGGATGCAACCCCATGCTCTGAGTGTCCCTAGCCTCTGATTGCCAGAAGCTGGGAGTGGAGGACAGGGGATGGGTCACTTGAGGATTGTCCTGTTCTGTTTATTCCCTCTGATGCACCTGGCACTTGCCACAGTTGGTAGACAGGATACTGGGCTGGATAGACCATAGGTCTGACCCAGTAAGGCAGTTCTTATGTTCTTAGAACATCCTCTCCTCTAGTTGTTTTATCCACTTTCTGCAATAACAAGTTGTCTACACTGCATTCCAAGAATTTGTTGGACAATCTATGCCCTGCTCTATTATTTTCCAAACAGATGTTTTGGTAGTTGAAGTCCCCTATCACCACCAAGTCCTGTGCTTTAGATGATTTTGTTAGTTGCTTAAAAAAAGCCTCGTCCACCTCTTCTTCCTGCTTAGGTAGTCTATAGTGGACCCCTACCATGACATCACCCTTGATTTTTACCTCTTTTATCCTTACCCAGAGACTTTGAACAAATCTGCCTCTCACTTCTATTTCAACCTCAGGACAAGTGCATACATCTTTAATATACAAGGCAACACCTCCCTTTTTTCCCAGCCTGTCCTTCCTGAACAAGATGTACCCTTCTATATCAATAGTCCAGTCATGTGAATTATCCCACCAAGTCTCTGAGATGCCAATTATGTCACAACTATGATTATTCACTAGTATTTCTAGTTCTTCCTGTTTATTCCCCATACATTGGTATACAGATATTTAAGATGTTAATTAGATTTCCCCTCTATATTCCCTCTTGTCTCTCCTTTCTTCCTGCTCTTGCAGATTATTATTGAACATTAAGATTGTTTTTCATTCTGCTGAGACTGCTTCTAATTACAGTCTTATGGATGTGGGAGGAGGGACTTTGGTTAACTGAGCTACATCAGTCGGGCTAGCCCCCAGTGTAGAAAGCACTAGGTCAAAGGAAGAAGTTCTGAATCAACCTACCTATCTCCTCTCAGGGAGATGGATTAACTATATCAATGGAAAAACCCCGCATGTTTCTGTTGTGAGTGTCTACACTGAAGCGCTGCAGCTGTGTTGCTGTATTCAGAGTAGCAGCCGTGTTAGTCTGTATCCGCAAAAAGAAGAACAGGAGTACTTGTGGCACCTTAGAGACTAACAAATTTATTATAGCTATATGCATCCAAAGAAGTGGGCTGTAGTCCACGAAAGCTTATGCTCTAATAAATTTGTTAGTCTCTAAGGTGCCACAAGTACTCCTGTTCTTCTTTTTGTGTTGCTGTAGCAGCTTAAGGGTAGACATAGCCTCAGGGTCTTTAGCATTTAGCTCTCCAAGAACAGGCTATCAACAGGGGATACAGTGCTTGGGAAAGAGAGTGGAAGTACCTACCAGGTTCACTAAGGCCCTGACCTTGCAGACATGCCCTTGCTTAATTTTACACAAATGAATAGTCCTACTCGTGCAGGTTTGTATAATTTTTGGTGGTGCCCAAGTGGATCCGTCCCATCCATAAGACAGACCGGGGCAACCGCCCCGTGCTTTGGGGGGCCTGGTGCTTCAGGGGGATGCGGGGTCTACGGTGGCCTGCAGGGTTAGTGGGGTGCCTGGTGCCGACAGCCGCAAGCAACCCTGCTCCGCCCCACTTCTTCCCATCTGCCCCCACTCCACCTCTTCCCCGAAGCCCCCGCCCCTGAGCAATGCCGGGAGCCAGCAAGGTGGAGCGGAGTGGGCTGGGGCCAGGTCACTCGCTGCTGCCAGTGCCAGGCCCCCCGCTAACTCCCCAGGCTGCCCTGGATCCCGTGACCCCCTGAAGCACAAGGCAGGGATAGGCACCACCATGTTGTGCAACGAACACTTGACAACATTACCGGACTTAGTGACGGACACTGGGGGCGGGGGAGGTATTATGTCTTTCAATCATTCAACCCATAAAACAGCACACATTTTGTCATACTGAAAAAACACCAAAACAGTAACCTAGCTAATAATAACAATAATAATAATAAATTCAACTCATATAATTAATGAAAAGTGTGTATACTGCATATGAGATTATATGAGAAATGAACATGAGCTTGCTTTGGGATTTTACAAGGCACTTATCATTTAAACACATTTGGTACCCTGAGTAATGATAACACTTCTTGCAAATCACATAAATAGGAGACCTATGGTCCCCTTCCCTCACCCCATTGCAAAGGCACAGGGATTATTGCTGGCTGCCCTAGATCTGCAGAAAACCCTATGGGCAAAACATATGGAAAGAAGACAATCAATTTATACAGAGGGCTGAAGGGACTCCCATAGTGTATTAATTAACACTTAATATGTACATCAAAATTAAATACATTACAGAGCTAAGAACCTGTAATGACAGACTTTACTTCATGAGAAGCTCCAGAGAAAGAAGACCCAGAGGGAGTAATGGTAGGGGCAATCCTAGGGAGACCAAAGGGGCTGGTAGAGGGAGCAGACAGAGAACAAAGGTAGAGGCAGAGTCACTACAGGGTTGACCAATCTTCTGCCTCTCCCCTGTAGTGGAAACACTGATCACTATCACTATAGGAGGGAACAATAGAATGGAATGCCCAGAAGAAAGAATGGCTTGAGGACAATTTCCTGAGAGGACCCTTACCCTTGCAGAGCTTTTCTAACTCCAACATTTACATTTCTACACAGGGTGGTTTGGCCCACAGAAATAAAAATCTGCACATCTTCCATGTGTTTTTGGACCAATGGAAAAAAACAGGTACAACTCGACCTTTTGTACGACTTTTAAAATTGCCTATGAAACCAAGTTAACAAAATAAATGAGCTTATGAACAACCAAAAAATATACTTCTCAAGTGAAAAAAACTATAAATAGACTTCTTTGCAAAGAAATAGTAAGTTTTCTTACAGGAAAAGGCACAAACTGTCTGGAAAGGAAGATTCGATTGAATTACTTGCCTCAGTGAAATTAAATATCCAGAGAATTGCTGTGCCTGCGATGATGATGACTGGGGCTTGCTTATCTGTGGCTTCCCCTCCCCGTGCTGTGGAGGCACAGCCAGGCAGGTCTGCATCTGCAAGCAGGCACAGCTCCCATTGGCCGTGCTGGCGGGGGGAAGGAGGCAAAGGGGGAGATTGAGGGAGCTCTGGAGCAGGGTAGTTGTCTGGCACAAAGGGGGCTCTCAGGAGAGGGGTGACAGGCACAGAGGGTTGTGTGGGTCTCTTTGGGGTAAGGGGGAGTGATAGAGCCAGCCTCAGCCTGGGTCTGTTCTGCTGGGGGGGGGGGTTGCTATAGCCCCCTCTGTACTTTATCCCAGCCCTGGGGTGCCCATTGCTGCTCCTTTCCCCTGCCCACAGCTCCATCTGTCTGTCCCCACAACCCTGGCTCACCACCTGTGTCTATCATAGAATATCAGGGTTGACCTCAGGAGGTCACCTAGTCCAACCCGCTGCTCAAAGCAGGGCTAAATCCCCAGACAGATTTTTACCCCAGTTCCCTAAATGGCCTCCTCAAGGATTGAACTCACAACCCTGGGTTTAGCAGGCCAATGCTCAAACCACTGAGCTATCCCAATGGGCTAGGAGCCAGCTCAGCACTGGGGCCTCTCTGCAGCACGCAGCAACTCCAGGAGGGAGCTGCCCCTGAGTTGAGAGCGCCCCATGTTGCTGACACATGGCGGGGACCCCCTAAAGCACGGGGCCTGGGGCCCAAACATTGGTGGAGCTGGGCCCACCTTCATGAATATTGGTGGAGCATGGGCACCACAGGCCCATATAACTCACTGCCTATGGTCCTATTGACTCCATGGGAGTACTCATGTGTAAAATTACTAATGCCTAAATGTTTGCTGGACTGGGGCCTTTGTGCTTGTTTAGAGTAGAAGAGCAGAAACTGTGGAAGTGGAGGAAAGTACACTGTGTTAGGAAAGCTTACTACCAAGACTAAGAAACAAACCTGAGTCTTGACCAATCTCAGTCTGCTATTACAATCCTGGAGCTTTCTTGAGCAGAGACTATCAAATTGTCTCCAGATTTTGCAACTCGATGAAAGTTAGCACAAATATGTGTACGTGATTAGGGGAATTAGGCCACTAGTTTGTATCATAGACATAGCCTTGAAGATGAACCCAAAACTCTTAAAGGCAAAAGGGTATTCTACAAAGTCAGAGTGCTACCTTGCTCTCAACACCTGCATGTTACTCATGATACAGAAAAAAAAATAATGTAGGCCTGTGCCCTACAGAACCTGCATATTTAGTTTGAAATCTTTATACGTCTAAATATTTATTTACCCCTGAAAAACTGCCTAAGTTAGAGCATGTTTTAAAAGATTTCAATGTTTAAGGTACAGTGAAGGGGTATACCAACCCCACACTGATCCAGCAAGGGTTAATGAGCTGCTGTGTGCCCACTCAGCCCTGCCCTGCTACACCTGCACTCACTGTCAGGTAACGAAGGGGCAGTTAAACAGGGAAGAGAACAGCTCAGTAGTGGGCTGATTGGGGAGGAGTACAAGCCTCCTCTCTGCTATTGCCTGGGAAAGGACCAGTCCAGAACCTCTGCAGAGACTGCTGGAGTCCTCTAGAGAAAGATAGGTAGGCCTGGCACCAGGACTACTGAGTTTGTTTTGGGACTATTTCTTTGCTTTATCACAAAAAGGAATATTGGGCAGTCTGTGTTCTCTGAGACAGGCACATAGGCCCTAAAGACTATTGGGCTGTCTCTGCTGCCTGGGACAGGCCTAAGGAGAGTGGCAGGGAATTCTGAGGTTGGCACATGTCATCATCCCATTTGCAGGGCATTTCAGTAAGGAAGAACCAAAAAACTTGAGACAGTTTTTTTTGGACTGGAATATACAAAGAAGTAGCAGACTTTTATGCCTCTTGTCCCGAGTGCCAATGTATTATCCGAAATGGAGTTGCAAAGACTCCTTTAGTCCCCTTCCTGTTGGTGGATAACCTCTTTGAGAAGATAGGAGTGGACTCTGTAGGGCTCCTTGAGAAATATGCAGTTGGATACCTCTATATAATGGTAATTGTAGATTATGCTACTCAGAAGTGATTCCCTTACAATGAAGAACAGGAGTACTTGTGGCACCTTAGAGACTAACAAATTTATTAGAGCATAAGCTTTCGTGGACTACAGCCCACTTCTTCGGATGCATATAGAATGGAACATATATTGAGGAGATATATAGATAGATAGATAGATACACACACATACAGAGAGCATAAACAGGTGGGAGTTGTCTTACCAACTCTGAGAGGCCAATTAAGTAAGAGGGGAAAAAAAACTTTTGAAGTGATGATCAAGCTAGCCCAGTACAGACAGTTTGATAAGAAGTGTGAGCATACTTACAAGGGGAGATAGATTCAATGTTTGTAATGGCTCAGCCATTCCCAGTCCTTATTCAATCCGGAGTTGATTGTGTCTAGTTTGCATATCCATTCTAGCTCAGCAGTCTCTCGTTGGAGTCTGTTTTTGAAGTTTTTCTGTTGTAATATAGCCACCCGCAGGTCTGTCACTGAATGACCAGACAGGTTAAAGTGTTCTCCCACTGGTTTTTGAGTATTTTGATTCCTGATGTCAGATTTGTGTCCATTAATTCTTTGGCCAAACCGGACAGTCTCTACGCAAAAGAATTAATGGACACAAATCTGACATCAGGAATCAAAATACTCAAAAACCAGTGGGAGAACACTTTAACCTGTCTGGTCATTCAGTGACAGACCTGCGGGTGGCTATATTACAACAGAAAAACTTCAAAAACAGACTCCAACGAGAGACTGCTGAGCTAGAATGGATATGCAAACTAGACACAATCAACTCCGGATTGAATAAGGACTGGGAATGGCTGAGCCATTACAAACATTGAATCTATCTCCCCTTGTAAGTATGCTCACACTTCTTATCAAACTGTCTGTACTGGGCTAGCTTGATTATCACTTCAAAAGTTTTTTTTCCTCTTACTTAATTGGCCTCTCAGAGTTGGTAAGACAACTCCCACCTGTTTATGCTGTGTGTGTGTGTGTGTGTGTGTGTGTGTGTGTGTGTGTGTGTATATATATATATATATATATATATATATATATATATATATATATGTATATCCTCAATATATGTTCCATTCTATATGCATCCGAAGAAGTGGGCTGTAGTCCACGAAAGTTTATGCTCTAATAAATTTGTTAGTCTCTAAGGTGCCACAAGTACTCCTGTTCTTCTTTTTGCGGATACAGACTAACAAGGCTGCTACTCTGATCCCTTACAATGGTGTTTTCTACCTGGAACAGACTTGCTTAACACAGCACCACATTCAGACCGAGCCAGAGCAACCCTCACCTACATCTCCAGAAAATGTGTGAAGTGGCAAAGCAAGAACTCCATACCATGCTAGAGCTGGGCGTTACTGAATAATCCTACAGCGAGTGGTGCAGCCCCATTGTGTTAGTTCCTAAATCAGATGGGACCACCAGGTTTTGTGTCAATTTTTAAAAAGTAAATGCCATTTCCAAATTCAAAGCATACTTAATGCCCTGGATGGATGAACTAATTGACTGGCTGGGGGAAGCTAGATAGATTATTATAACAGACCTGACAAAGGGGTAGTGGCAGATTCCACTCACACAAGCATCCTGTGAGAAGATGGCTTTTGTCATGCTAATAGTTTATACCATCTTCCTATGATGCCGTTTGGCCTACCTGAGGTACCCATGACGTTCCAATGGCTGATGGACCAATTCCTCCAGACCCATGGTGCATATGCAACTGCTTAAGTAGATGTTGTTGTTGTTGATAGCCAAGACTGGGAGACCCACCTTAATCATGTATTGGATGTCCTCTAGTTGCTGGGAGAGGCAAGACTGATGGCAAATTACAAAATCAGAAAGGAGGAAACTACTTATTTTGGGTACACCTTAGGAGAGGGCCAAATTTGGCTGCTCATAGACAAGGTGCAGGCCTTAAAAGCCTGCCATGCTCCAACAATGAAAAAAATGGTTGCAAAGTTTCATGGGGCTCAGAGTATTATCGCCAGTTTATACTGAGATTTTTTTCCATGGTAGCAGCCCCCTTCACAGAGATGACCAAAGAGAACACCCCAAGAAAGACCAGCTGCTTCAATGTTCGTAAAAGAGCTTTCCAGTCATTAAAGAAGTACCTGTGTGAGGAACTGATCCTGTATAGGCCAGACTTCTCAAAGGTATTTATCTTGAAAAATCAATGCTGTGGAGGGCAGATTGGGAGCAGTATTGTCCCAATAGGTTCGGGGGGGAACATCCCAGAGCTACATATTAGGCTTGTTCCCAAGGAAACGTCTTTCATATGGCTTAAAACCAGCAATGTTGGCAGTACCTACAATCCATAAAGGACGGTTGTGTCGAAAGTGACTGAGCTGCCCACACTTGAAGAAATTGCCTTCAGGTAACGCCGCTGTCCGTCTCCCCTCCACTGAGGGTATCATGGCTTGGGGAGCATTAGCTTTAGTGTTTGTCGGCTCCCTTAACCTCTCTGTCCTTGTGATGACTGGGGGGAGATTGGCTTTCCTGCTTGTTGCTTCCTGTTCTTGTTTGTTTCCTGATTCCTGCTCCCTGAACTCAGTGTTCCGGTTCCTGTGTGTATATACATAGCATTGGGTGTATGCGGTTACACAAGGCCTGCTGCTACATACCTGTCATTTGGACTGTTGTTATATGTTGTTCAGACTGTTGCTGACTTAACTGGTTCATGGTTATTACATGTATTTGACTGACCACCTACCTGCACGTTTTGCTTTGATTTCCTTGTGTTTGGGATGCATCAGAACATATCATTATGGTAACAAATTCTTCTAGTCTATGACCCATGCTGCCTGCATATCCTTTGGCTGTTGACTGGGAATGACTCCTAGAGTCCAAGTCTTCCTTTGATGTGGCTGTGCAGCATCTCAATGACTATTTTAGGACTGGACATTCTTGTTCTGCTAAACAAGAAAATGTTTTTTGAAGCTCGCCAGCAGCCCTAGGAAACTATACAGGAGTATGCATGTCATTTGCAGTGGTTGGCCCAGAAATGTGAATTTGGGGACATTTTGATGATCGTGCTCAGGGATATTTTTGTTATTGGCATAGCCAATGACCAGCTGAGTGAATGGTTACTGACTGAAGATGCTAGAACTCTAACTTTTGATGTTGTAGTTGCTGAGTGAGGCATTTGAGAGGGTTCAGATTGAAAGGGGTTCTGTGTCTCAGACTGCTGCTACCTTTTGTGCCTACACTTAAACCTTCAGCTGCTCCTCCTGCTTCCATCACTCAGAGTCACACAATGCTACCTAATCCCCATTCCACAACCTCAGGAGCAAAAGTTGCTAGCTCCTCACTGTTTCCGCTGTGGTAGGTAGTACGGGTCACTTGGTCAATTTCCCTGCCTGCCTGGCTAGAACTGCTATGTGTCAGGCTTGTGGGAAGGAAGGTTACTGGCTCACAATGACAGGAGGCCAGAAGTGCATACTGTAAATGTGGAGCCACATGAGACTACCCACCAGAGACCCTTTAGTACTATCTTCTCATGTGACAAAGGGCTGGAGCTGGTATTGCAGAAATTGATGGTACGCTGCTGAAGTGCATGATGGATATGGGTGCTGAAGTTAACAATCTCCCCCTTCTGGGTTAGTTAATAATCTGGACATTTGCCCAACTATAGTGGTTATAAAAGCTTGGGATTTGTATGCTTTGCAGACAGTGGGTGAAGCTGTATTCTCTGGGCTTTACAAAGGCACAGCCTTGACAGCTAAGTTTCATATTGTGACAGGTACTGCTGTGAATGCTATTCTATTATTGTCCTATGATCGGTGCTTATTGTGCATGAACTCAGACACACCCTGGTGTCTCTAAGAGTGATCGTGTTCTGTCCCTGAGATATTGTACGCTCGGCAGTTGGATTCAAATGCCAAGCTCTTTACATTGCCTGCATGTCATGTCATGTCATGTCATGTCATGTCATGTCATGTCATGTCATCTCCTGCACTTGTGGGCCTATAGATTGGGCCCACACGCACTGATTATATACAAGAAGAATGACCGCATTCTAGGGCACTTAATAAACATGTGAAACATGATCAGTTTCAATTGCCAACTTCAAAGAGGTGACATGCCAATTAAGTAGATCCCAGATTTTCTGTTTTGGATTACCAGTCTGGTTATTGGTAGATACCTGTGGCTGAAAATTCATAGTTAACTTTCAGCAAATACAACTCCCTTTTAGTTTAGTTTCTGCTCCTGAGGTATTTCAGAGAGTTCTCTCAGCTCCTGGATAATATCCAGGGCATACGTTGCTATTTGGATGACATTCTCATCTTTGCTAAGACCCTTCCTGAGCATAATGCTATTCTGGACCAGATGCTAACACAGGTCTAACAAGCTGGTATAAAGTTGAATGAGGTCAAGTATGGTTTTGCCAAAGATGCTGTAGAGTTTCTAGGGCATTCTCTGTTGGTCAATTATGGGAAACCGACACATGAACAGCTACAAGCTGTTGCTTCGCTACCATTACCCACCGATCATAGCAGTTTACATTCATTCCTTGGCCTAGTTCAATACATAGGTGACCATGATCTGCGCCATTTTAGTATCCTTGCCAAGCCGCTGTGGGATTTAATGCAGGGCCAGTTGGCTTGAACTAAAGAGGCAAAGCAGGGTTTTGAAACCCTGCATCAAGCCTTGTGTCAGGTCCAATTCTGTCCTTATTTTGATCCAAGGAAGCCCAATGCATGCAATTGAGGCCTGGGCACAGTTCTGCTCTAGGAGGGATGGCCAGTTGTATTTGCATCCCGTACTCTCACCCTGTTGGAAGTGAACTATTCCCAGATTGAGCCCGAATTCTTGGCAATAGTTTTTGCTATTGTACATTCCAAAGTCTACATAGATTAGAAACTGATCATTTACCTATTTTTGGCCTCTATCATAAAGCCATTGACCTGATCAGTGTGAGGCTGCAGTGTTTGCTTATTCAGTTGTAGTAGTATGATTTCAATGTGGTACATATCAAAGGAACATGATCATTGGCAAATAAATGACTTTTGAAAACTTTTGCTGGCTTGATGCCCTTGTATGCAGAAATGGCAGAGTAGATCAAATGCTTTTTACTGAAATATATCCCAATTGATTTAAAGTGGACTACTGACTCCACCATAAGCAATGCGTAGGGAGGGAATGCGGGGGGTCAAGTGCCACCCCCCATATTTCTGCTTGGTCTGCCAGGGTGAGGGAGAGAGACTCTGTTCTTCTCCTTCTGTGGCTGCCCCCTGGCACACTCGGACTCTGTCCCTGTTAGCCAGGCCAAGGCGGGAAGCAAAAGGGGCAGGACCAGCTGCTTCTCAAACTGGCCACTCCAGGTTGCTGCTCTGTGCAGCGCGATGGCTGCCTTTAAGAGCTTGGGTGGGGAGGCAGCAGTGGTGGGCTGTCTCCTGCCTGAGCCTGGCTGTGGGGAACAAGGGCCAAGCAAGCTGTGGGCCATTATTCAGGGCCTACAACTACATACCTGCCATTTGGACTGTTATGTTTTGTTCAGATTGTGTTGCTGACTTAACTAGTTAATGATTATTACATGTTTTGATTGACCACCTACCCATGTGTCTTGCTTTGATATTCTTTTGTTTGGGGACTGCTATTCTGGGGTGCATCAGAGTTTAGCAATCTTGGGACTTTCTTGCTCAGGCTCATAGTGTCTGCCATGGAAGTGACTTGGGCGTCACTACAGCGGACAGTCTCCTGTGCCCCACTCCCTCCTCTGCACTCAGCCTTCCATGTTCAGCGATGGCCTAGCCTCAGGACCCCCATCCTTGAGAGTCTGGGTGGGAGGCACCCATTCAGCTGCCAGGCAATTTTCCATGAGGCCTACTGTCTCTGCCTGGTCAGTATCTCTGTACCCACTCCCAGTCGGTGACTGGGAGAACGTGGATATATTGTTCAAGAACAATATTCTCCACCACCTGCGCCCCAGTTCACTTCTCAGGGTTAGCCAATCCAGCAATAATCCTTGAGGCACTGGGCCCCATAGTGGGTGTTTTTTTTTTTTTCCTCTCTGTAAGGACTGGCTATTTGTCTCTAGGGAGATATCAAAGTAGTCTAAAATGGCTGTCTTGATTTTCTGGTAACCTAGAGCATCCATGGGATCTAACACCTATAGGCTGCCTGGGCCAATTGTGCCAGATATTGGTCCACGAGTGTGGCCCAGTGATCCAGCAGCCATGCCACCAGAGTGACCACATGCTTAAATGTCACCAAGAAGGCTTTGGAGTCATCTTGTAGGCAAATCTTCATCAGATTCACTGGGATCCCTGGTATCAGAACCCTCCCAGAAGTCCCGGGCCCTAAGTTAGTAGCAGCTCCTGGGGACTGAAAGAGAGCTGCCATTCTGCTGGACCAGGTGTTGTTGCTGTCCTTGGTGTTGGGTGGTCAGTCCTTGAATGAATTGATGCTACTGTTGTTGATGTTGAGTCACTTGCTGGTGGTGTTTGACTCTGTTGCTGCTGCAGCTGGGTGGCCTGTTGTTGTTGGCTCTCCACCTCCCACTTCAGCAGCTTCTCCACACTCATATCAGTCCCTCTTTGTGCTTGTTGTTGTTCGTTGTTGGGCTCTTTTTTAGTCTTTTTCACTTCTCTGATGGTCTTATGTCTTTCAGTAGCAGTGCTGTTGGAACAATTTTTATAGTGGGGGTGCTGAAGGCGGAAAACGTGTATTTGGGTTTGTTATTACTACTTCAAAGACGGGAGTTGCGGCACCCTTAGTTCCAGCACCTATGTACAGTAGCATTGGGCCATCTTTGCCCGCATTCTCACCAGCTGTGAGCAGATGAGCCCCTGCCTAGTGATTAAGGACTCTGGTGGCAGCCCCGCATAGTGGTATGGGGTAGGGGAATCAGGCCCTTCCACTCCACTGGGTTCCAATGCCGTAGCTCTCTTAGGCACCATAATAAAGGTCTGCACTACTTGTGGTCCAGCTAAAACCCTTCCCTGGGTCTCTTCCTACCACTCTGTCCCTCCATGGGATACATCATGGCTTGCAGTTCTTCCTGGCAACCTGGCCCACAGGTCTCTGCAGGCGAGGGAGTCCAAGCTCCAAGCAGCAGCCCTCCTTGTGGCGATATTCTCTGGGGATAGTCCCACTGTAGCTGTGAGCACGGGTCTGTTTCTGTCCCACCTGCCACTCTGCTGTACTTAAGAGACTCCCTCTTAAGCCCCTCCTCCAACTGGAGCATGTACAGCAGGCCTGCCACTGTTCCTGCACCCCCTCTCTCCAGTGTGGGGTTATCCATCCCATCACATTGCTCTGATTACACAAGCATGGGATTTACCCAATGTCATCAGCATAGAAAAAATTCTGTGATGATGTTTGAGGAAAGTTGCTAATATAGATATTAAACACAATTGGTGCTAGGACTGATCCCTGCGGTAGGCCTCACTGAGAGTACTTGGCCTGCTGACCTGGTTATGAAGGAAAATGCTAAACCTAGAACTGGTCAAAATTTCTGGAAGAATTTCATTGTTGCATTGTATGGAATAATTTTGCTGGCTATCAGGAGAAGAACATTCTTCCATACTTGCTGTAGGCAGCAGATAACTCTAAGAAAGCTGCCCCAGTCTTCAGCGTTTGCTGCATTGTGTATTTTTAAGGCTAATACTTGGTGCAGCTGCTCCCTGGTCGGAAACCCATTTGTTCATTCTGTAACATTGTTTGTACAAGGGACACAATACTTCCCAGTAATATTCTCTCCAGAAGTTTGTATGATGTGCAAAGGAGTGATATGGGGCATAACAATGAGGAATTACTTGTTGGCTTTCCAGGGCTGACAGTGGCAAAGACCATAGCCTCACACCAGATCCTTGAGACAAACCCTGTGGAATGGATATTGGAGATAAGTGCTGCCAGCCATTTCCATCCCTTGACTCCAAGATATTTAAAGAAATTCTGGAAAGACCCCATAAGGTCCTGCAGCTTTCCCAGCTTTCATGAGTGAGAAGGCCTTGTTTGCCTTCTCAACAGGGAAGGGCAACTATAGGGAGGATGAGGCAGATACTGAGCTGACTGTTTGTTGGAGTGCTGTGCACACTTTGCACTTTTGAGTTCACAAGGAGTTTTTGCTGGTGCTTTTGGATTCATAAGGAGCATTCTTGCAATCACATCAGCTGAGACGATGTTTTCACTAGGTTTGCAGCTGCAAGCTAATGCAATAATACCCATGCTTTGTGGCTGAAGAGAGCAAAGTCCAGAATTTCAACTATGTGGATCCATCTTTGACATTGCTCTAAAATCAGTGACTCTAGTAGGGATGTTGCCGTGTTTGAGTCACCAGATGTTTGGTGCTCCTGTAACAGACTCTGTTTCTGGGTTTCAAGCATGGGGTGTATCCATTTTGATTGTTGCAGGAACTGTTTGTTTTGTTTTTTTTTCTTGCGGCTATTCAGATGAGCCAGGCAAAACAACTGAAATTTTTGGGCCTCAGTGGAATTATGTCAATGGTGGCCTCAATTGTCACAGTGAATTCTAGCCAGTTTGCCTTTCAGAAGTCACCAGTCAATGCTGACTGCGTGGAGAGTTACCAAGAATGGTTTTGGAGGTGTTCTGAGGGATTCCTAACCGGTCTTTGCTGAAGAAGCAGAGATCTGGGCTGTTGTCTTTGTTCCATCAGACAGAATGAAAAGTGCCTCTGTCTTTTGCATCAATAAGAAGGTATGTCTTCATCTGATCATTCCACAAGTGCCTCACCCACTGTATCTATTATACTATTATAACCCAACGTCATGTGGTGGCTATAGAAATAAATGACATATCTAGTCAAGCGAGAAGTTGTGGGTAATGGGGGAGAAGGCCAATCTGTTTTCAGTGATTTATATGCATTACTACCTTTTTGTCTTGATTCTTATTGAGATGGTAAGGATTCTGGAATTGCTCCTGGTGTCTGTCATGTTACAATCCTTAATGCCTTCCTTGATGTAGGTGGCAAAGCCATGACACTTGAGACTGTTGCAGGGAACCCCTGGCCAGGGTGCCTAATTGAGCCTATGTTGTAGTTTTGTCTTGGACAATGAAGAAAGTGTTCAGTTTTTTCATTTCAATATATGGCTAGGTTTGGGGTTTTAAAAAAAAAAAAAAAATCTGACCTAAACGTTGGTTTACTTAATTGTTTATTTTATGGCATGGGATGACTTGGGTTTCAGTTTCAAGAGCTGACTACCTCCTTACTTCAGACCTGTGTCTCAAATCAAATTATCTGAAAAAATGCTTGAGGGGACTGCAGAATCTCTTTTCTTGCAAATAACTGCTGAAATGTTATGAAAAATTGTGCTTATTGTCTGAAGAAATTGATGAGAACGAGCCATTGATTTTAGTACAAAGGTACAGAAATTACCAGGGGGGTTGGGTTTTGTGCTTTTTGTTTTGATTGCATTCATTTCTTAGCACGGAAAGAAACCTGCATAATAAGCCTAACTACTAGGGCATTTTTGAATCAATTTATTATTTTGCTGAGTTCCTTGTAGCCTTTGGGAGCCTAAATAGTATCCAGTTTCAATTTATAGCACAGCTGCATCATGTCAAATTAAACAGTACATTTCTTTGTTCTCCAGCAAGTTGAGTCTACAGGTTGGTTTGTTTGTCTCTCTTATTTTTTTTTTCACATTTAGGCATGTGGATGCCATAACTAATCTTCATTCCCTAATTTTAAAATTAAATTTGAAAAGCAATTTTCGTAGTGGACCTAATTAGATAAAGCAGATCACCTAGTGCAACCTGACACTCCATTTGGCAACTGGCTGTGTTTCTAAATCGCTACAGGTAATAGCTGTCTCTCTATGTAAGTATCAAAGGGGTAGCGGTGTTAGTCTGGATCTGTAAAAGCAGCAAAGAGTCCTGTGGCACTTTATAGACTAACAGACGTATAGGAGCAAGAGCTTACGTGGGTGAATACCCACTTCTCTATGTAAGGTTGTTTTTAACTTTAAATGGAGAAAGAGGATCCATGTGAGGTAATTGCCTGCTACAGTCAGGCACTCTGGATGGATTCACAATGGGGATTTAGGCACCTAACATCCACTATAGAGGCCTAAATTCAACATTTAGGCACCTCTGGCATTCCAATATCCCTACTCAACTGCTGCCTAATCCTCTACACACCGAAAGTCTCTAGGCACCTAAGGGTACATCTCCACAACAACAAAACAGACCTAAGGCAGTGTGTGTCAGAGCTGGGTCAACTGTCTCGGTCTCATGGGGTTGGTGCTCATGGGGCTAAAAGGAGCAATGTAGGGATTCAGGCTTGCGCTGGAGCCCAAGCTCCAAGACACTCCCTCGTTGCCAGGTTTCAGAGCCCAGGTTCCAGGCCGAGCCCAGGTTCCAGGCCGAGCCCAAAGGTCTGCACTGCTATTTTTAGCACTGTAGTAGAAGCCCAAGTCAGATGATCCAGGCTCTGAGACTCACTGCTGGGGGAGGGGGATTGTTTTTGTTTTGCTGTGTAGACATATACAGTAAGTTTCTGCTGTTAAAGTCCCCTAGGCTTTATTTGGGCAGCTGGGTGCACATCCAGCTGCCTCCTCAGCAGGATTCACAAACTAGGTGTTCCCCCATCTCATCTTTTGGGCCCAATACCATAGCATGCATTCCAAATGTCTCCTCCATGTCAGGTAGGAGAAATTCAACTCCAGTCTCCCACAGCTCAGGTGAGTGTCTTAACTACCGGGTTAAATGTTATAAGAGGAGGGTGGCACTACCATCACTTTAAAAAAAAAAAAAAAAAAAAAAAAAAAAAGGGCTGACCTACTTTAGGTGCTGAACTCTCGGAGAGGGTTTATGGCTCTAAAAGAGGGTTTATGAATCCGAGTGGAGATAAATGAATTAATCTATACCAAAAGTATCCACACAGGAATTTAATGCAGTTGAACAAATCCACTTCAAATTCACACCTTCGGTTAATTCAGATTTTCTTGACTGTTCCTGTTTTAAAGAAGCTGTCAGAATTCAAAAGCAAATGCATTTCAGAGCCCTTCCGTCACCAAGATCCCTATTCGACAAATACTTACACATGTGTATAAATCTAAACACTTGAGCAATTTCTTTAAAGTCAGTGGAAATACTTATGTATGTCACTGTTTGCAGGATCAGTAACGGATCTGTGCTCTGCTAAGGAAGAAATAATGTAATTGAGCTCTACTCCACTGAGGAAGATATTTTGCTTTCTAAACAATGGGAACAGCAGATATACTTCTAGGGGTTACCTACCAGGTTAGCCACTATTGAAGAGTGCCACAGGTATCTAGCTCTTGTCTTTGAAAACTCAGGAAATGATGTCTATCAAAAATATTATCCAGGAACTAGATTTTGGAAGCTATACGATATTATTCCCCACTGTTGCACTTAGCTGAGTGCTACTGTACCATGAGATAACAGAAAATGCACTTTTGTTTTAACTAAGACAATTTTGTAATAATTTTGATTAGAGATGGTCAGAAAAACTTCAGTAAAACAGATTTCTGGTGGAAAATGCAGTTACATCAAAACTATTTCCAATTCACTGACATTTAATTTCAGAACGGGGAAAAAAGGAAAAGTTGTGACAACATTGAAAATCCTGTTTCAACATTTTTGTGTTCCCTGGATTGAGTTTTAACCAGCTCATAATAACCCAAGTCATTCTGTCAACAAGCACTAGGTCATCAAAGAAATGGTACCTTCTCTGTTGATGAAAAGGGGAACTGAACTTGCATGTCTTCCATATACTAAGAGCTTCAGAGCCTAACTCTTCTTCCTAGCTTCTCCACCAGCCTCACACTCACACTGAATGGGGCATGATAGCATAAAATCCTGAGGAAGACATATGACCGAGACCTTAGGAGCTAATGAACAATTGTTTAACAAGACCTACTGTGATCTTTCTAAAAGAAAAGAACTACTTGAACAATCCTGACTATCCCAACCAGGCTCAGGGTCAGTGGCATCAAAAGTTGCAGGAAGACCCTAGCATAGGCAGTTGAGCCAATATTTTCAAAAGTGGCTAGTGATTTTGGGTGCCTCTCTTTTCTGATACCCACCTTAAGATACCTTTAAAAGTGCTTGATTTTCAGAGAGCAGGTACTCAGAACTTTCTGAAAATCAGCTGCCTCAAAATGTCTTGAATTAGGTACCCCAAATCACTAGTTACTTTTGAAAATCTTGACCATGATCTTTGTTCATCAGTAAAAGTACATCTTCAGGCAACAAAACTAATGCAGACTTGCCATATTTTGGCCTAAAACCAGACTGATATGGATGAAAGGAGTGAGAGGGTTCCCAACTTGCCCCCAGAAAGGAATACTTTAGGCAGATGCCAATTTATGAGATTATCAGTATGGATATAGATGGCCACTTATTTGAGAGAAGCTGGCATCCTACCTTTCTGTGAAAGATGCTTCATGATCCTTACCAACAATGAATATAATACTGTACCTCCACACCAACTTGATTTTACAAGCTAGTATGAATACGGGTCCACAAAGCTCCTTGATATTTTTATAATGTATTGTAGTTTATGAAGTTATTCCTTGGAGTAATTTTCTGTTTTACCAGCTACAATCTGGAGGGCTAAATTTTCAGTTTGTGCAAGTGCACTTTTTGAGTAGCAATATCTGTGCATGCAGTTGATTTTTGACATCTGAGTATTAAGATGTTAGTGCTCAGCCAATGTGTGCATTTGCTTGTGTGCACGTAGCATATATGGCACGGATAGGTCTGGGAATTTTTATTGTAAATAAGACAGTAGGAGTTTTGTCTGAGTAAGGACTGAGTAAAGACCATTTGGCCTTTGTTTTCTCAATATGCTCCAGTAGTCCCATTGCTAGTACCCAGAACTACATGGTGATAGACTCACATTTCAAGCCTTCTGCTTTTGTCCCAAAATAACACAGATTCAGGCTGAATATCAGCTTGGAGACACTTATGTTTCTGACCAGTGGAAAACACAGAATGATTTAAAATGTATTAATGAAATAAAATATATAAACAAATTGAGAACTCCCATGTTTTCCTTAGTTTCTGTTTATTATGAAGCATGTGGCCAATTTCTTTCCTTTCACTATTTCTCCCAATAAGCTAACTAAGGCCTTGGCTACACTTACCAGGTAGTTCGACGGCTGGAAATCGAAGTTCTGGGTTCGACTTATCGCGTCTAGTCTGGACGCGATAAGTCGAACCCGGAAGTGCTCGCCGTCGACTGCGGTACTCCAGCTCGGCGAGAGGAGTACCGCGGAGTCGACGGGGGAGCCTGCCTGCCGCGTGTGGACCAAGGTAAGTTCGAACTAAGGTACTTCGACTTCAGCTACGTTATTCACGTAGCTGAAGTTGCGTACCTTAGTTCGAATTGGGGGGGGTAGTGTAGACCAAGCCTTAGTAAACATTTTTCTGACATTATTTATAATAATACATGTACATAGGCAAGAACCAGGATCTCACATCAATAACTCAAGTAACCTTTATGCACCAAAACAAAAAACATTTACAGAGCATATGAAATGGTTTCTCTCTCTCTCTCTTTCTTTCTTTTTAATGTGTGAGGGGATGTATTGCTCAGGCATGTGTGGAACTCTAATTGGTGCACTTAAACTTTCAAACCAGTAAAAGCATGTTGTCTGGTTTGAGAGAGGTTTCCTGTCCGTATAATGGGGAACGAATCAAAATAATAATAAGCCAATAAATACTTTTATACTGGTAGTTTGCCTATTGTAATAGCACTGTCCTGAACCAGCTGTTGAGCAATTTTCCACACATAGTTCTGCCAGTGAAATTGAATCCTGATTTGCAGTAATCATTCTTCTCCAATTTCAAGTTTTGCTGGAGCAGACTAAGTGAGAGAAGCTCATTCTGTGCCACTGCTTCCTCCTCATCATCATCATAGCACTTCCCAGAGGGACATGGTCTCATGCAGATAGTGTCACATGGCTTTCCTTGGTATACATGCTTCAGAATTCATTGGTTTGCAATTCTAATAATATGTCCATTCCAAGAAAGCCTCAGAAACCAGATCTAGAGGCAGTTGTTGGGTTTAGCTTCAAATATTCCTTATCTCTGATCATGCCCTGCCATTTGATATAGAGTAGCTGACGAGGATGACAAGAATTGAAAACATCAGTGGGTGCTCTGCAGCCTTCCTCAACACCAGTGTTTCACTTCCATACAATAGAATTGGTACAACCATAGTTCTATACATCCATGGCTTCATAGCAAGCTTGATGCCACAATGTCCCCACAGAGGCAGCTGAAAGGCCCGAAATATGGCAGCAGCAGCTGCTGCTATGAGTGTCCACATCTTTCATCTATGATGCTTCCCAAATATCTGACATTTGCCACCTGCTTGATGTCCGGTCTGGTGCTAGCCATAATCTGGAGTTGGAGGCTGCCTAATGGTAATGGGCATGGGCTTGGTGGTCAACAGTCACGGATGTCTGTATATTTCAAGATTTGTATTAAAATTTTAGGAGAAATTGAGGGCTTAACTGGGCTATGTCCCCAATACAAATTTATAAGGGATTCAATCATCTATACAAGGCTGATTAATAGTATATAATTAGACTAGTAGTGGGTGTACTAATTAGATTTAGGTCATACAACAGCTAATAGTAGTACCTAGCTTTTTCAAAACACTTTTCACCAGTAGGTCTCAAAACACTTTCCATTTCAAGTTCACAGAGGTGCTGAACTTAACACTGACCATTGGCTTTTGCTGACAAAAGTGAGCTTCCAACTTTAAACACAGGCAGTTAATGGGCCGACATTAGTCCAATTCAACCAAAAGCTCTTATTACAACCACACTAACAGATGGCTTTTTGTTCTGAACTCCTTAAGGCCATCAAAGCATTAGAGATTGAGGGCTCATGCCCCTGTCATCTGACAAGGAATGATATTGTTTCAGGTCATCAGTGCTGATTACTGCTAGTTCAGCACTGAGGCCTCTGCCCTTCAAACATCATCCATGATCAATGAGGAGACCCTCACTGTGGTGGGAACTAGTTATAAGGTAAGTCTCCAAACACACCTTTGTTGATAGCAAAAGCAAAGACAATAGGTTTGTCATCTAGTCATTGTGTAAGAAAGATAAGGAATCCTGGCAGTTGACTCAGGCAACCAATTTAGAACAGGCTGCTGCCAGGCATGATCTCCACACACTCCGTTCAACTTTGTTGTGTTTGTGGCTTGTCTAACAAAGAATTGGAATGGCTGCATCAGGCATCGTTTGCAAATGATCCTGCAGACTGGCTAAGGGCATGTCTACACTTACCTCTGGAGCGATCAATCCAACAGGGGTCGATTTATCGCGTCTAGTGAAGACACAATAAAATCGACCACTGAGTGCTCTCCTGTCGACTCTGGTACTCCACCGGAGTGAGCGGCGCAGGCGGAGTCGACAGGGGAGTATCAGCAGTCAACTTACCGCAGTGAAGATACTGCAGTAAGTATATCTAAGTACTTCAACTTCAGCTACATTATTCACATAGCTCAAGTTGCATAACTTAGATCGATTTTCCTCCCCCCTTCCGCAGTATAGACCAGGCCTAAGTGTGGCCAGTTTTAGGTTTGTTTATGTTGATATATGGGGAGTAGGATACAATCAACAAACTAATTTTCTTGTGGTTTCACAAACAAGGGATTTGAATCAAGATCTGCAGACATGAAAACTTGGGGTATTTTAACCCATTTCACTACTTAGGTTTGTGTCCGGATCCCTCTAAACTGAAATTTCTCTTAAGCATAACTACTAGTACAGTAGAAGAGTAGAGAATGGCAGGATACTGGAAAAGCAAAAATAAGAATGAGATTTAATATAAACTGTAGCTATGATGACTTGTAATTAAAAAAAATACCATATTTTGCTTAAATCAGTACTCTTTGTTTCCAGTACTGTCCTGTAGTGAGGCGATGGGATATCCCACAGCCCTGCTGAGGGCCAAACCTCCCCTAACACCAACGTGGGCAGAGCCACTGGGTCCGGCCCCCGCCCCTCAGTGATCACGGCACTGACCTGGAAGTATAAAAGCCTGCCTGCAGAGCTCAATGGAGAACAAGCCGCCAGAGAGAGCAGATGTCTGTGGTCGAGCTCCTGCTTGGGAGACAGCAGCAGGCTGTGACCGGCCTGAGGACTCACCAGGCCAGCCGAGCCTACCCCTCACCCGTTACCCTGAGGAGGACTGGCCGAGCCTGCCCCTTTCCAGCTACCCCAAGGAGGAGCCAAACCTACCCTTCGCTACCTACCCGGAGGAACTGATGCTGGTGGAGACCACTGAGGACACTAGTACAGCCCAGGTACCCTATGTGGGGGAGTGTGGAAGTAGCCCGGGGGCAGCCAACCACAGTCTGGCCGCAACACTGCCAGAGCCTATGTCAGTGTGTTGCGGCCAGGATCCCCACTGACAGCAGCGAGTTTCCGCCGCTGCTAGGGCCCCGGGCTGGGACGCAGTGGAGTGGGAGGGCCTGCGTCCCCCCCTGCCACCCATACCTTGGTTGGCAGACTCCCCCTTTTCCCTGGCCTAGGGAGGCTGGGACCTCTCGCTCATTGGCTCAGCCCCTGCTTAAGAGCCTGAGCCCCTAACCGTGTGTTTGCTGTCCCACACTACCGCCGGACCAGGACTGAGGGCAGACCAGAGCGAGGCAGTGGGATACCCCACAGCCGCCCTGCTGAGGGCTGAGCCTCAGCCGAAACTTCTACATGTCCCAGTAAACTTTGGCCCAATATTTCAAACTAGAGTATCCAAATCAATTTTTTCATTTGGCTGGATTTTCAGAGGCATTGATTACCTACCACCTCCCTCTAAAGTGAATGAAAATTAATCTTATGTGTTGAAATTTGAATGTATTTGACTTAATTGTAGGCATCCAGCTGGAAAATGTTAGCCTTGTATCTCTGTGATACAGTGGGCTAGTATGTTCAATGGCTATTCAAAATGTTGATAGTTGGAGCCCACTGAAGGACATTGGTACCTTGCCTTCTTAGCAGCTAGATACTATGGTGCACAATATCTTCTCTCTACATATATCTAGTGCTTTTCTGTATTATGGCCCAAATCCTGAAATCAAGTACACAGGCTGAATATTGGTCTGTGTTGATAACTCTGCAGGGGACTTGAGGAAAATAATCCTTCCCCCAGTCTATGGAGTGGCAACAGAACCACCCAGCTGCTTACAACTACAGCCCCATAGCACTAATGTGTTTCCTGGCTGGCTGGAAGGGACTAGAGGGGCAGAATAGAAGGATCCACATAAGCAGTGAAACCTCCAGAACTGACTTTCCTATGCACAGAGCCCTCCTATTAACTACCTGTTTATATTCTTCCCATTATTATATTAAATTAGACAATAAGCAGGTCATTTCTTCAGTTGATGGGACCATCAAGATTCATTTACAGGGCAGATAAATATTAATCAAGTGGACCTTTATCTGGAATGCTGCACATCAGACTAGCATCGCCCACTGAAAGGAGCAAACAGCATAATTTTGTTTTAATGTGTGTCCAATCCACTTTTTTATCAATATTTTTCTATTTATTTTTAAAATGGAATAATGTTTCATTTGCTAAGCTTTTTTAAAAAAATATCAATGCAAAAAAATTTGTGTTAATGTGGTTAATGACTGAGATTTTAAATGCTGGGAAAATTTAACTATTTGCATGGCAACTGAGTCACATTGATTGCACATATGTAGTAGCATACAGTTAACAGCATGATATGTCAATACAAAATGTTACAACTGTGAAGCCTATGCAAAATACCACACTTATTAGGCAACATTTTATATTACAAGCCTGGCCTCCGGGGCAATAAGTAGAACTCTGCTCCATCTTTATTAGAACACCACCTCTAGGATGCAATTAGTTTTTGTTGGTCCCTTGAGTAATTGCTTGAGTGGATTTATTTATTTACAGGCTTAGGTATGGTGCTAAATGTGATTGCACCTGTCTTGGACTGAAAAACTTGTCCTCTCACCAACCCTGGAAAGTGGGGAAGTGTCATCCCTATTTTACAGATGGGGGAAATGAGGCACAGAGCTATCATGTGACTTGACCGGAGTACCACAGGAAGTCTATGGCAGAGCTACAAAGAGAACCCTGATCTTCTGCCAAGCCAGTGCCTTAGCAACAAGACCATCCCTATAGTAGACACTATGTAGCTGCTGTGCTCTGCTAAAGAAAGTCAATAGGAGTTACATTTGCAAATTACCATTCGTCCATTACTTCACCATCACCTGAGCACCTCTTGCCTCTCTCCAGTCAAAGAAGTACAGTTCTACTGTTCCCCATATCAAAGCTTGAACTCTCCCAAGATAACTTATTCCTCTGCAAGTTTGAGCAAAGTCCTTCATTCTTTACGTAGTCACGGCCCCCCTGACATCTAAGGAAGTTTGAGGCATGCAAGTTTTTGTATTACCTGTAAGCAAGGTATTGATATTTTTCCAGGTAACTCTCAAAGCTTGATGGGCTTTATTAAAATATACTATAGATATTGGATAAGACAGAACAAAAGATTACATCACACAGTTAACTAATTTTCTTTTAAAAGTTTCTCTAGAATTATTGATATAATTTTACTGCCATGCCAAATAAAGCAGTTAATAAAAGTAGACAGAACTAAGAGTTTGCAGAAAAAATTGAAACAATACCCAAAACAATAATTTATCCTTTCCAATAACTAGCTTAGATACATGTTTTTCCAATATGGAGCGTTTACTGACCTAATATAAAACTGTTTAATACCAATGCAATCCTCTCTTCATTGCTTTATTACAACTTTGTAAAACCTGCATCATTAAATGTTGTTATAACATACTGTAGAGAAGAGCTACTCTTAGGCAGAACTAAATAGTGATTGTTGTCATAAACTAGCGTTTTAATATCATAGTAGAATACTGCTTACACTCTAGCTTAATCATTTTCTACTCTATGCAGAGCCGGTGCAACCTATTAGGCAACCTAGGCGATCGCCTAGGGCGCTAGCATTTGGGAGGCGGCATTTTCTTTGGCAGCGACCGCAGCGGCCGGATCTTCGGCCACCCTGGTCGTCGTCGGCATTTAGGCGGAGGGAGCTGGGGCAGGGGGGCACGGGGAGGGCCGCCTGCAGCAAGTAAGGGTGGGTGTGGCACGCAGGGGAACTCCCCGCTCCAGCTCACCTCTGCTTCGTCTCCTCCCCTGAGCATGCCGCCCCGCTCTGCTTCTCTCCCTCCCAGGCTTGCGGCGCCAAACAGGGAGGCGGGAGAAGTGGAGCAGCGACGGCGTGCTTGGGGAGGAGGCGAAGCTGGGGTGGGGAGCTGCTGCACGGCTCCCCGGGTGCGGGGGGAGCACCTCTAGGGGGGGTTGGGGAGCTGCTGCAGGGCTCGGGGCGGAGCAGAGGTGAGCTGGGGTGGGGAGCTGCCGCACGGCTCCCCGGGTTGGGGGGGGGAGCTGCCACGGGGGAGGCGCTTCAGGGTGGGGGGGAGCTGCCGCAGGGCTCAAGGAGGGGGCGGAGCAGAGGTGAGCTGGGATGGAGCGGGGAGGGCACAAGGTGGAAGTTTCCCCTATGGCTCGAAACATCCTTGCACCGACCCTGGCTCTGTGTGCCTTTACAAGGAATGGTGGTGCCTGTGAATGGATACCATACCAGCTCCCATCACCAGAGGCCAGTGGGCCTGCGCAGACAGGGAGCCAATCAGGGCCAGGCTCAGCCCTATAAGAAGGCTGCTCGGGAAAGGAGCAGGCAGTCTGTATGAGGCCTTCGACAAAGGAAGGTCTGTCTCCAGGCTGGGAGACTAGCACCCAGGACAGCACAGTGCTGGGCAGGCCCCGGGGGAGCAGAAGGTAACTCCAGCCCGGAATCTGTCAGGCTGCAGGCCCTGAAGGGAAGGGCCTAGCCAGTGCTAGGGGCCAAAGGGGAAGCGGCCCAGGAACATGGACAGATGGAGGGAGAGAAGGAGGGCAGGACAGCTGCCACTAGAGGGTCCCTGGGTTGGGACCCTGAGTAGTGGGCTGGCCTGGGTCCCCCCCTTTCCCTCTTGCCTTGCACCCGGCTGACGGAGCAGTCATCTAGAGCTGCACCAATCCCCTGCCAAGAGGGGAGTGACTTTGAGGGTGCAGTTGGCCACATCAGCCAGGTCGCAGAGAGGCAGCTGATAGTCCATCCTCGCCCCCTTCTAGGGGGAGATGTCAAAGGGGCACTGCTGGAGGGCAGTGGCTCGAAGAGGACGCTGCGAGCTTGGGAGCAACGCGGGTCTGGACACGCCAACCGAGGGTGAGAGGACGGATGGGACACCACCAGGAGGGGGCACTCCACTAGACAGAGCTAATTCCCGAGACAACCAGTAGGAGGCACCACGTGGTGAGTCCCAACCCTGTCACACTTACCTCTAAGACTGACAGTTAAAATTGAATATGCTAATGAGGATTTTTGAAACCTGATTTCCAAGCTCTATAACAAGGAGCTGAACTAATGGTTCCAGGAGACAAGAAAAGTTTTTCCCTCAGGGAAACATGAGGAAATATGTGCAAGTATCTGTTCCACAAAGGCTCAGCAGTTGTTTCTCACAGACATGCCCCAAAAGGGAGTGTGTCCATGCTGTATACTATGTTCCTTCTGGCCTTAGGGATGTATGTTGTCCATAGTTACAGAGACTATGTGAAGGTCACAAATGGATGGATGATTTCCTGTGCACTGTTGGGCTTGTCTACACTACACAGTTTTGTCGACACAAGTTACACCAACAATCAAAAACCAGTATAATTACTTCACTTGTACATGTTCCGACAATGCTCCTTCTGTCGGCGGAGCGGGTCCTGCACTGTGGGTAGCTATCCCACTGTACTACTCACCACCTTCTGCAGCTAGGAGTTGTGCGAAGGCGAATGTATCACAGTGCCTCATGGGTGCAGGCTTAACATCCTATGATGAAGTTTTTTCCATCCCATCATTCTGAGTTTCCAACTGTGTTTCACGGCATTTTCCAATGGCCCGTGTTTACTGTGCGCCTGCCATCTGTCTGAAAGGATGGATCCCGCACTACTCTCTATTGCTATGGTCACTGTTATGAACACCTCGCAGATGGTCATGCAGTATATCATGAACTCCCAATCTGAACAGGAATCAGAGTTGCCTGACATTCTGTGTGCCATGGAAAGAAACACCACCAGATTACTTTTGGTATTCACAGAGCAGTTGTACACTGTGGTCTGTCTCTTTTGGGCTCAGGAAACAAGCATTGAGTGGTGGGATTGCATCATTATGTAGGTCTGGGATGATGAGCAGTGGCTGCAGAACTTTCAGAGGTGGAAAGCCACCTTCCTGGAACTGTGTGCAGAGCTCACCCCAGCCCTGCGATGCAAGAACACCCAACTGAGAGCTGCCCTTTCGGTGGAGAAGTGCATGGGAACTGCAGATTGCTACTGGGACATGAGTGCAGTGCATGTAGGCTCTCACAGCTGTGTGTAAGTCCAGCTTTCACTTTGGAAGCTGTCCGAAGTTGGTGAAGTGAACAGGATACTGAGACATTCTGGGAAGCTGCAAGGAATGCATAGGAGGAGTTTGGGGAGGGCATGGAAAGCAATTCTGTATTAGCTGCAGGGAAGGGGGAAGTGAGCACACATATATTCTGCCTGGAGCATGATAAAGGACTTCAACATCTCTGATTGCTCCTCCGTTCCTTTTATCATCCGCTCCTGGCCCTTTAGAACACGCTCCTCAATGTCTTTTCTGTCCTGCCTGTCTATTTTAAATTTTTCCTTCAGGGTTTCTGTCCACTCCCTGTACGCTTTTTTGGGGGGGGCCTCCTGAGAATTGGAGCACCTCTTGGAACATGTCCTTCTTGCTCTGCCTTGGTCACTTGCTTATCTGGCAGAGGTGCTCCGCGAGTGTGTGGGGGGGTTCCTGTGAAGGCCACATCTGCAGAAACACAAAAAACAATAAACAGACGCATTATTGTTAGTTCACGCACAGCATTGAATCATTATAATAAAATACACCTCTTTTTACATATGAATCACTTTCCCTTGGCAAGCACACATCTCAGTAAACACCTAACCATGGTGAGTTCAGCCCAGGGGGAGAGGGAGCTGGTCGCTCAAAATGGGGCAAAGGATCTAGGATTTTTTTTTTCTTTTTTTCAGGGGATCACTGCAGGCAACCAGGGACAATATTGTAAATTTTGCTACCATTTTCCATAGGTGGGGGGCATTGAAGCCAAGATCTCACTCCTGAGGGTAAGCAAGGATGCATCTCCTACAAGCGTGAAGTTTCAGGCCTGGTCCCTATGCTATTCGCTTGTGTACCACTTTGGTCCCTGCACAAGTGATCGCTGATTGGAGCGGGAAAGTTTCCTACAATGGGGGAAGGAACAAAGCAGGTCTGCCAAGGAACCATTGATGGAGGATTGGCGAGTACCTTCAGGAAAGCTTCCTAGAGAGCTTTATGGAGGATTCCCATGAAATCTCGGTATGCATTAACACACTGTTCTGCCACACTGCTTAGTTGCCAGGGGAATGTGGCACACACACAAACACAGCTAGTATTGTACATTTCTATCCCTTCACCTACTTCTAGAATATACAAATCAAAGGACAACTTTACCTCATATAACAGAGTAGCATCAACTCAGAAATAACACTTACCAGAGCTCTCCTCTCCTGCATCATGCATGCCATACACAGACTGCTGGGACTGAACAAACCCTTCCGAAGTGGAAAAGAGTTCCTGCCTTGCTGTGCCACCAGATGACTTTGACATGTACTCTGCATCGTCCTCCAATTCATCTGCCTCATCCACAACATCGTCTTCAGGGTTGAGGCCACAGTCCATCATCTCCAGCCCCACCATCCTGAAAGATGATCCCTCACTCTCACAGACCAGTCCTCGCTTACAGACAGCCTCCCAACCTGAAGCAAATACTCACCAGCAACCGCACACCATACAACATAAATAACCCAGAAACCTATCCTTGCAACAAAGCCTGATGCCAGCTCTGTCCACATATCTATTCAAGTGACACCATCATAGGACCTGACCACATCAGCCACACCATCAGGGGCTTGTTCACCTGCACCTCTACCAACGTGATATATGTCATCATGGGGAATTGCTGGCACCTCTGCCATGTACATTGGCCAAACCGGACAGTTGCTGCGCAAAAGAATAAATGGACACAAATCTGACATCAGGAATCATAACATTCAAAAACCAGTGGGAGAACACTTCAACCTCTCTAACCACTCAGTGACAGACTTGAAGGTGACAATTTTGCAACAAAAAAACTTCAAAAACAGACTCCAATGAGAAACCGCTGAACTCGAATTAATATGCAAATTAGATACAATTAACTTAAGTTTAAACAGAGACTGGGAATGGTTGGGTCATTACACTAATTGAATCTTTTTCCCCATGTTAAGTTCTCCTCACACCTTCTATGGGTCATCTCGATTATCACTTCAAAGGTTTTTTTAATTCTGCTGCTGATGGCTCATCTCAATTGATTGGCCTCTGACAGTTGGTATGGGTACTTCCACCTTTTCATGTTCTCTGTATGTATAAATATCTTCTGTCTGTGTGTTCCATTCTATGCATCCGAAGAAGTGAGCTGTAGCCCACGAAAGCTTATGTTGGAATAAATTTGTTAGTCTCTAAGGTGCCACAAGTTCTCCTGTTCTTTTAGTCCTTCCAAAGTATCCACAGGGCTCTTGGCAGTGGAGGTGGGGTCACTGCCGAAGATGGCGTCCAACTCCTTTATAGGAGCAGCAGGTCTTTGACACAGCACTAGAGCGATTGGTATGCCTGCCTCAGCTCCTTTTATCTGCACATGGCACTGATGCATGTCCCATTCATAGGCCCTTATCCAACAAACCACAAGAAATCCTATTGCTGGAGCAGAGCTAGGACTGCAAAGCCTCCTCTCCCGACAGTGCCAGCAGATCCAACAACTCAGGTGTGCTCCAAGTGGGAGAGCTTTTGCTTCATGGAGCTGCCATTGTCAGATGGGTGAGACGCGATGTGAGCTGTCCACGCCAAGCAAACAAGAAGTGGAATTTCAAAAATTCCTGGGCCTTTAAAGGGCAAGGGGTGGATGCCTGTGTACCTGGGTGCAGGACAGTGGAATTCGATCTGCTGACCAGAGCGGTCAGGATGGGCATTGCGGGACACCTCCTGGAGGCCATATTCAGCAACATAACCAAGCACAGTGTTTACACTAACATTTTGTTGATAAAACTTTGCCGCAAAAAGCTCTACACTTCTCATAAAGGTAGCTTTATTTTGTCAGCAATGCAGGAGATGTTTTGTCAACACAAGGCGAATTACAGTGTGTACACCTACGGTTTTGTTGACAAAACCTGACATATCTCTACAAAACTGTGTAGTGTAGACTTTAGCAGGAGAAGGTTAAGCAAATGTGGTAATATATTTCAAATTAATACAATTCACTTGGGCCTTAATTCTTAGTTACACTTAGGCCCCTTTACACAATTCTGCCTTTACACCATTTTGGCAGCATAAAAGAAGCCTAAATGTAACTGAGAATTCAGTAATTTAATAAGGGGTGGTCTACACACAAACTTGGATGGGTTTTGTTTTTTGTTTTGTTGTCTTAGGGTTGGAAGAGACCTCAGGAGGTCATCTAGTCCAACCCTCTGCTCAAAGCAGGACCAACCCCAACTAAATTATCACAGCCAGGGCTTTGTCAAGCCAGGCCTTACAAACTTCTAAGGATGGAGATTCCACCACTTCTAAGTAACCCATTCCAGTGCTTCACCACACTCCTAGTGAAATAGTTTTTCCTAATATCCAACCTAGACCTTCCCCACTGCAACTTGAGACCACTGTTCCTTGTTCTGTCATGTGCCACCAGTGAGAACAGCCTAGCTCTATCCTCTTTGGAACTCCCCTTCAGTTAATTGAACTAATGCAATCCACTGTGTAAACACTCTCATTTTGGTTTGAGTGGTTTATTTTGATTAAATGTAATCCTGTTCCTAAGCAACTTAAACTAAACCATAAAAGCTTGGTTTAAACTGTATGCATCAGTTTAACTAAGGGCATCTCTACATTGCAGCCAGAGATGTGGCTGCAACACATGTAGACATGCCCAAACTAGCTTAAATCTAGTTAGCATAAGTACCTTGCTGTGAAGCCGCATCAGCACAAGTTTGACCATGAGCTAGCTTCCTGAGTAAGTACCTCGGGTCCTGGATGGGCTTGTTCATAGAGCCCTGCAAATCTGCGAATATCTGCCTTATATACTTGCAGATGTGGATGCAGATACCTGTGGACCAAGTCTGAGGATGGTGGATTGGATGTGGATACAAATTTTGTATCTTGCAGGGTTCTACTTGAATAGCCCACACTGAAGCCCATGCTGCCTTGGCTTCACAGCAATTTGATATTCACACTAGCAAAATTAAATCTAACCCAGCTATATTTACACATGCTGCAATCATACCTTTAGTCACAGTGCATACCTTAAATCAGTTTAACCTCACATCTAAAGTTAATCTGGTGCAAATCTGCATGTAGACAAATCCTAAGCAATGATGCGCAGTTCCTCAAAGCTATTTAGGCTCCTAATTTCCATTGATTTCCACAAAGACGATTGACAAACAAGGGCTAGCCAAAGTGACATATGTTCAGAGCAAAGATCCAAGGAGCTTTGAATCAATTTAACTGTAGTTGACATTCAGGAGACTAAGGAATCAAAAGGCAGCTTTATCCATGAAAACTTTTATAAGGCAGCATAAGCACATGACCTACTGAAAAAATGTGACTGATGACCAATGCACCCTGTAAAAGATATGGGGTCTTGTGATTGCATAGCCTAACACCTGTCAGAATTTTACTGTTCTGCTATATTTATTTAAGCTTCTCTTGTAGGAGTTTGCATGCTAATAAATAAAACATTACAATAATCAATTTGAGAGGACACTGCAATGAACCAGAAATTCTGCTTCAAAAAAGTATGAATTATTTGCAGATGGGAAGTCAGTATACAGTATAGAAAAGAAAAGTGAAGTGTTACTGAACCTTGGGAGAAATAAACCAAATACTGCAGTCATGGTAACTGACTTTTTTTTTTTTTTTTAACTTTTTTAACTTTTTTTTGTGTAGCTGGGAGCTCTGCAGAACCCGCAAACCTGCACCTCTTTTCCACCAACACCCTTTCCTTTTCTTTCCTGATATGAATCATTGTTATCTGTAGAAAGATGAACAGATACCTTCAATCAATACTCCTTTCCGCACTCAGGAGCTCTGCTTCTGAAGCTCTTGTCAATAGAGAAAAACTTGTCATCTCATGATGAAAAATGTATTAGTGTCTAGCTGCTTAAAGCCCAACACTGCAAGACCTTTTGTCTTTTCTTCTAAAAAAAAAAAAAAAAATCAAAGTCTCACTTGAGAGCAATGAGCCAGTATATGACAGTACCACTACAAAACAGTTCTAAATGTCAGCTACTCTGCTTCCTGGGACAAACTTCAAAAATTGACAGGAAACATGTAAAGGTACAAAGGACAATAAATAAATAGACAGGATACTAGCTGATAAAAACAGTCACTAGCAAATAAATAGAGACAGACTTAATAAAAAAAAATGGCAACTGAGGTGGTCTATTTTTCACCTATTCCCTGCCTCATTCATTAGAGGCATACATGCTGCACAGAAACCTTAGCTGAAAGAAAATGAGTCATATTCATCCCTGATGTAATTCCACTGAAGTTAATAGGGACACAGCTGGGAATTGAATTTGGCTCAATATGTCAAGTCCTAACTACCTTAGTTTATTTAAATTGGTACTCAACTAATCTCCATTCTACAATTATATCCATAAACATTAATCCTCTTAGTTTCTTAACATGATCAGATACTATTTTAAAAACCCAGTTGAATAAAACTTAAAACAGCCTTAACATATAATACAAAAAATGGCATTCAAAGGACATGTAATATCCAAAAAAGGAAAATTTGGAAACAAAGCTATTTATTTACCAATATGAGGCCACTTGTGTAAACTTAATGTATAAATATATCACCGTAGAAATTAAATTTATTTCCTTTCAAAAAACACATACAACTGATAACACTTTCAGCATTCAATTATATAGGAATCATCCTGTCAGTAATTAGAGAAGTAATTGCTTTAACATAATTTCAGTCATAATTTCATAATTTTATACCCTTTTATAAGTGTCTTTTTATACCCTTCATCTCTAGGGATATTCTGTGTTCAAAAACATTTTGAAATCATTGTATGAGTTGGTAGACAAGTATTGAATCACAGTGCTAAATTATATTGTCCAAATATAACAAGACCATGCAAATACCATAAGTGAAACACAAATCCAATAGCAGTAGTGATGACAATTAAAGGAATGGACTTCCCAGGGAACATATGGATATGGGAATACTATTTGTAATTTTTTTTCCTGATTGAGTGCATCCCTTTGCCTAGAACAAGAGCACATTTATTAAAAGAACCAAATTCTGTGTGTGACTATAATAAAAATGATAAACAGCACAAATTCTTAATATGATAATCCATCCTAGATTTATTCTTTGGTCACCCAGTTGGAAAGTTTCATTTGAAAGGGTTGTGTTGCCATTGATGGTGGAGTCTTATTTATTTTGTTATCTTTGTCTGATCCTCAGTTTCCCCAGGTGCGGGAAGGGAGCTAAAGGGCACTGCACAAAAAGTCAGACATTCCCTGTTGAGGAAGTGATTTCCTGGATGTTACATTTTTCTGTAAACAAGTTGCTAAAAATGCAGCCAGAGTGGCCACTGCTGCAGTACAAGGGGGTGCACTATCATACACCAAAGATAAATAAAGAAGATGTTTCCTTGGCTGTTTGCTGAATGTTCTTAGTGCCACCTGCTGAATAAATTTGGCTACTGTAGTTCTTAGTTTTTAAAGGAAGTTTGCAAAAATGGCAAGTCTTAGCATAGCATGAGTCTAAAGAACTGCATGAAAGAAATAATTCAGTAATATAAGATCTGATTCTGTCCCCATTGAAGTCACTGACTTCAGTTAGACCAGTGCTGGGCTTAAAATTCCTGGAACTTTGACATGATACCTGTATGTTTCAGCTATACTATGTAACTATGTTTGGGGCAGGACTACACAACTGATCCCACTTCTGGTATTGTATAAAGAATAACTTGAAGGCTGCTGTATTTTTAATGTACAATCTCTCAGATATACAGTATCATAGGACTTTAAACTTATGATAGTCTCACAGTTTGAAGTTCTAAATGAAGATAAAGTTATTATCCCCAGTATTGTCCCTTTACCCTTCCACAGTTTAGCTGTTTGTTCTATCAGTTCTGCCCTTCCTCAACAATAGCTAATTTAAAGTTGCATTTCCAAAGTCTTGACAGACAGACTAGTTAGTTCCTGAAGAGTTGTTTAACATAACATGCAGTATGCTGTAAATTTTTTTCCATCGCAAAACACAGTTTTCAAAAAATTATGCAGGAGGAGGTAATAGTACATAGTGGAAAATATTTCTTGTAACTAAAGTAGTACATTAAACCAAAACACCTTTGAGACACTCTTGAGCCAGAAACAGTATATGAAATTAATGCAATATTTGGCAAGCTAAGAAAATAAAAATATTTGCTCTGTAACCTAAATCAATGCTACTCAGGATCCTGTACTCCTGGGGGGATTCTGTGCCACTGCGCAAGCGCAGAATTAATGTCCCCTGCAGACTTTTTTTTCAACACAGAATAATTGATTCTGATGGGGAGGCAAAGGGAAGCTGCAATTACACCTTTCACCCACCAGGGGCTGATGTGGCACCAGAACAGAGGGCAAGAGACTCACAGGCCAGAGCAGCCAGCCATGGAGAGGTAGAGGGCAGACGCTGCCTTCCTCATGGCACCCTGCCTGTGATGTCAGGTGAGGAGGCCTGGAATGTGCGGGGATGGTCAGAGTAGAACACACTGGGCTACTGGCGGGGCGGGGGTGAGGATATCACAGACTGAGATTAAGAATGACTATTGGGGGTGAACAGACTGGAGCAGGGGCACAGGAGCTAGTGGGGTGACAACATTGAGCCAGGGGCTGAATGGCAGTGGGCAAATGGGGACAAATTGGGACAGAGAGTGGGGGTGTAGGGACACATGGGGAATAGGGGTGGCTATGCATAGCTAAATGAGTGTATAGGGACATATGCAGATATGCCTGGTTGAATGAGTAGAGGTTCAGGGGGACAAGGCAGATGTGTCTGATTGAATGGGGTCAGCCAGAGTCTGCATGGGGGAGGCTCCCCAACTCCCTAACAATCCCTCCCCTCAAAATAAAACTGTTCCGTACTTCTCCCACCCACACCCAACAGCCCTTCAGGTTCACTCCCAGGCTCCTTCCCAGCAATTACTTCCTGCTCCCTCAGCTCCTACATTACCTCTGATTCCCCCAAGCCTTTGCAGTGTTTCTGAGGGGAGCAGGAAATATGTTTCTGTTGTGTAGTTTAAATGAATTATTACTCAACATTCTGTACTAATATGCCTGGTAAGGAATCTATTTGTCAAAAACCATTTCCTGAATCTTTTTTGTTATCTGTATTGTTACAGACATACTTGTTGACATGAATTTTTAAATAAATTAACAACATAATTGAAACCTGCATGATTATATTGTGTTATGTTAATAAATAAAATATGCAGAATTTTGCAGAATTTTAAAATATTGTTCACAGAATTATTATTATTATTATTTTTTGGCATAGAATTCCCCCAGGAATAGTCCTGAATGACTGTTCTTCTGAAGTTGCCATCATCAGCATTGCAAGTGCTCACCTCTTTAGAAAGGAATCTGACTCGCTCCTCACCACTTAAACAAAATAAGAAGAAAAAGTCCTATACTTTTCCTGCCTTGTTATTACACATGTTCCTCTGACTTGGATCGTACAAATCTAAAAGATCAATAAACTAATGTCCTTCTGTATACTCTGACTCCCCCCTCAGTGGAGGGATCGTAGTTATTGCCACTCAATTATGTGAGCATCCTTCATGTTATCTAAAGGAGTGCTCTTAAGTATGCAGATATTCAAATACCTCACAGAGCTGGTCTCCTTTTGTTACCCTTTACTACATTTTATGGCTAGAGTACTGTCTGCCACTGCTCTTCTCAAACCTTTATGAAAAGATGCCTATGGCTGAAATCAGCCCCTGTGCAACCACATTGCCTTCCCCGAGGTTGCACCTACTTAAACCAGAGATGACTTTGCTTCCTACAATATCCGATATTTACCCATTACCAGGAGCGCTGCCAGCTTTTTTGCTGCCCTAAGCGGTGGAAGGTCCCGCCCCAAAATGCCACTCCCCACAAAGATGGCGGAAGGTCCCACCGCCGAAATACCGCCGTGGTCGCCGCCCCCCAAATTGTAGCGCCCTAGGCGACCGCCTAGGTCGCCTAATGGGTTGCGCCGGCCCTGCTCATTACTAGTATTTTTAGTGTTGTGATGTTGAATGTGGAGAGCGAAGGTTTGGGCTTTGCACACTTACTGCTAATAAGGGCGGTTCAGCCATGTGTGTGTGTGCACGCGTGTGAAAGCGAGGCTCCATAGAACTCAGTGACAAAACTTCCATTGACTTCACTAGGGCCAGAATTTCACTCATGATTGTTTAAAATTGAGTTTGCGTAGATATCCCATTCACAGTACACTAGTCTTAAAATAGTTAATGATATTTTCTCCCCACCATTACATAATTCTGTACTTGTGACCAAAATGCATGTTCAGTCAAAATAGTGCATTTGAGATTGTTGATCAGATTCTTGTAATTGTTTTTCTTTTTGTATCTTTCTCATCCTTAATTGATAAATGTCTCTGTTGATTTTGTTTGTTTGGTTTTCCTTCATGTTACTGGAGGCATTAGCAGTTAAAGAAGCATAGTAATGACTCAGCATAAAGGTTCAGAGAAGGGCAACTAAAATTATTAGGGTTTTGGAACGGGTCCCCTATGAGGAGAGATTAAAGAGGCTAGGACTCTTCATCTTGGAAAACAGGAGACTAAGGGGGGATATGATAGAGGTATATAAAATTATGAGTGGTGTGGAGAAAGTAAATAAGGAAAATTTACTTGTTCCCATAATATAAGAACTAGGGGCCACCAAATGAAATTAATGGGCAGCAAGTTTAAAACATATAAAAGGAAGTTCTTCTTCACACAGTGCACAGTCAACCCATGGAACTCCTTGCCTGAGGAGGTTGTGAAGGCTAGGACTATTACAGGGTTTAAAAGAGAACTAGATAAATTCATGGAGGTTAAGTCCATTAATGGCTATTAGCCAGGATGTGTAAGAAATGGTGTCCCTAGCCTCTGTTTGTCAGAGGGTGAAGATGGATGGCAGGAGAGAGATCACTTGATCATTACCTATTAGGTTCACTCCCTCTGGGGCACCTGGCATTGGTCACTGTCAGTAGACAAGATACTAGGCTGGATGGACCTTTGGTCTGACCCAGAATGGCTGTTCTTATGTTCATTCCTGCTCTACTACTGACTGTAATAGTAGCCACTGGATACTGCCCTCCCCCAAAGATAGGGGTATAACCATGTGTAATCCTGACTCAAATAGAGTCGGGAAATCTTAACAGCATTCCTGTGACACCTTTATTACAGTGACCAAATGCCTGAGGGCCAAATCCTGGACCTCAGCGTTCAGCATAAATAGATGTACTATCTGTAGGCTTCTGTTTTTCGGGGTCTATTTTTGAGTTTTATGTAGATGTCCAAAAATTGGGGGGGGGGGGGCTGAGACTTTCTCTTTGTATATGTTGACAGTCCATTGCTGATGATGACAATGACAATATTGTCACAATCATCATCTTTGGCTGCGCATATGACTCTGAAGTCCAAACCCTTATGCACAGAGTTGGCTGCATTGAGGGCATAGGAAGTCCATATTTCTGATGTTTGATGATGTAGCTCTGTGGCACTTTTCACGTGCAGCCTGGAGACGATTTTGTCACTCAAACCTGTTGCATGCTGACTTTGTCGGAGACTGCCGGTGAGACCTGGTCTGAGCCATTTGCTCACGTTCTTTGAGACTGATGCCAGCCCACTGGAGACTGCTCTTCAGGTTATCTTTGAAGTGCTTATACAGATGACACTTCTTTCTTTTGGCCTGCATCAGCTCCCCATAGAGGATCTGTTTTGGGAGGCAATGGTCTTCTATTCTGACATGTCCATTCCACCTAAGTTGTGCTCTCAATAGCATTTCCTTGATGCTGGTTGTGTTTGCTCTCTCAAGGACCTTAATATTGGTCATTTTGTCTTGTCAACAAATGCTCATTGTTGAGTGGAGGGACTGCACGTGAAATTGCTCTAGCTGTTTAATGTGCCATTTTTAAAGAATCTGTGTCTCAGATCCATACAGGAGAGGTGTTAGGACTTTATATACAGTGTAATGAATAATCTCTTTGTAACATTCCCTAGTGCGCTGTTAATGTAGTACTGTTTCAAACAGCACTATATTAAAGCTAACTAGGGAATCCTTAGCGCTCACTAGCAGGGTCTACACAGATGGCTAATGTGCAACACATAAGTGCAGTGTAGAAATTACACCCCTCTAGTCCATGTTATTGTTCTGTGTATGCCCTTTTCTTTCCTAGGAGTGTTTTATCAGTATTCATCAGTTAAAACTTAAAAACAGAAGCCCTAAATATGTGCAAGGGATCACTGCAGGTATGAGGGGGAGCAGGAACCGAATAGTTTTCCACAGCCACAAAGCAGCAGTGATTGTGCTCCCGGCTCCTACATTGCTCCCCAAGCCTGTACATTACCATTGCAATGGTTGCACAGTCCCTAAATACTGCCTCACTTTCCACAGGAAAATTTCCAGAGCCGTAACTAGGCATTTTAGTGTCCGGAATGAGCAAGCATATTTGTGCCACCTACCAGAGGCAATGCATGTGGGGGCATGTGGGGTCACAACCGCCCCCTCCCCCCCCCCTGAATTTTTGGTTGAGCCCCACCAACCTAGACAGTGAGTTAGGGGGTGGAGGTGTCACTCCCTCCCTGACCCCTGCCACGTGGAGCTAGCCTGACTGACCCCTGCTGCCCCGCAAGCCAACTGTCAAGGAAAAAGACAGTCTCTGTCCCAAAGAACTTACAATCTAAACAAGACAAACAGTGGTGGCTCTTCAAACAGCAAGTTTTACCTAAGATAATTAGGTATGGTTATTCAGTAACTCCAGTAGTTCTTCATACTTCTCTATATTTACTACAGAAATACTTTGGATACTGAAATCAGCTGCAAATGCTTGCTCTCGTTATCTAAGGCAATGGACAAGATTTTAACAATCATCTTCTAAGAGAAGATGTTATGAACTGGGAATTCCAGAGTAGTCAATAACTTGTCATTTTTGTGTCAGGTTAATGATCACAAAAGGTGAAATTCAACATGGTGCAGAGGCCCAGCAAAATGCCTAGACACTGTTTAAGTCATTTTACATTACATAATTGGAAGGTGGTGGTGGTAGTAGTAGTAGTAGTGTGTGAATTGAGATCTTCAGCCATCTGAAAACTATATTTTTAATTTTCTTCCAGTTCCAAAAAACCTATCACCTTCCCCAATTGAGGGCTGAAACATCACTATTTCAACTTTCTCCACAGTGGCTGTCTGTGAATAGCTAATTTATGTCTTTGGATTTCCTTGCAATTGCACCCTCTGCTCTGCTGGACACTGCCAAGCTTATCAACTGGGTGGGTATTGAAATATAGAAAATCCTCCTGCCTTACGTACTTGAAGAACTTGATTCTGGTATGTGTTGCTACATTTACTACTTCTAGAAGCAGAAAATGCTATAGATCAACAGAACAGAGACAGATGCAGTGCTCATGTGTGCCCACAAACCAAAACACAACTGGCTTGTCTAATTTTAGGCAGTCTTTTCAGCAGCTGAAAACAACTAATGTGAAAGGTTACACTGACAAGGAGGAACATGATAGGCAAGACTCTCTGCTCACTTGCACCAGTGAAGTTATCCCGGATTCATAGTAGTGTAAAATGAGAGTCTAGGGCTAAGTCTTCAATAAGTAATTAATCCACTGTTTATGTTTTACATTTTAAATGGAATATGTATGCTTTGGCCCTGGAGGATGAGGAGGAGTAGCGTACAGATTAGCTCTAGAAAAACAGAGGGATTCTTATCTATATGAATTTAAATAGGGAGAGACACAGTAAATGGAAAGAACTGCTTCTTCAATCAGACACCATAATTGAGTTGTATGTATACGTACCCAGACAATGTGTTTTGTGAAATGTTCCAAAATGTTCATCTGCAAGCTTTCAGCCATTTCTCATTTCTGTGCCATGGAAGCATTTCAAGCAAAATTAATTTTGCTATTAGGGGTCAACACAAGGAATGTGGAATTATGGTGATAACTACTTCCAGCTGAATTATGGAGCAGCTGGAGATAAGTTTGTTATTTTTATCATTCTCTATAATTATCTTCTAAGCCATCATTTTTTGTGAAATGTATAGGAGTTCCAGTATATAATCTGCACAATATGGAAAATCATATGGGAACTGGGCCATTTTAAATGCCTCACTTCTCCTCTCACCATTCCAGTGACAAGATAATTGGCTATGTAACCCACTAGCTATATATGCCACACACCCCTCTAGTGGCTAATCTACATAGAGAATAAGAGCCTACTCCTGCTACCAGTAGTTCTTTTAGCTTAAATGGTGGAGATGTGTGCTGTGGTGCTCAAGTCCAGGTTTAAAACCCTGCTGATGATCCATTCTGGAAGTTGTTAATGCTAACTCTTTGTTGTCATTAAAAACATACCATTATGCAGGGCTATATTCTCTTAGGGTGAGTAGTTCATTATGCTGTGAGTAGCCCTATTGAGACCATTGGGACTATTTGCAGAGTAAACTACTGTACAGCATGACTAATGGAGGCAGAATCTGGCCCTTATTTCAATTAAACCATTTGAATGTCTTTAATATGAATTTTCTATCAGTCGGAGACATAAAATCAGGCCAAGATTTTCAAAAGTGATTTAAATGTCTAAATTTTTGGGTGTCCAAATGGAGACACCTTAAAGAGACCTTATTTTCAGATTGGGAGTGCTCAGAATGTTCTAAAAATCATGCCTCTGTATGGCATCCCAAGTTGAGCACCCAAAAACTGAGGCATAGAAAATCACTAGTCCCTTCTGAAAAATCTTGACTCAGAAATGATGCGATTTTTATTGGAAAAAAAGGTTAGTAACTAAGCCCCAAATATTCCCTCCCACAGAAAAATCCTTGGGGGTCTATGGCATATGATGCTGGCAGACCAGATGCCAGCTCTTGCCCAGACTTAGGCATCAGATGATCTCTGACTAATTCATAGCTAGCAACCAGACCAGATCACCCATGTGTTAGTATTGTTCAAGATAGGTATTAGACTTATAACAATGTATTTAGTCTCTATGGAATGCTTGTAAGTGGCTGCATGCATTAATTTCACTTATAATGTCTGTATCTCATGCTATAAGGTGATATGTAAGTTTTGTTTTATAATTGTAAAAATGCTTGCTCTGACCCTGTGAAACCAGTCAGGCGGAATGGTCCGCCGCCCATCAAGGAGGACAATCAAAACTAAATGTGCCATTGTGGAACATCACAATACAAAGGTGTGGTTAATGGCCCTGTCATACCCATGAAGGTGCTACATGCAAGAAAGCTCATCCCATCAACTTGAATACTGGAAGAAGGGAATAAAAGAGGAACAACAACGTTTTCTGTTTCTTTTTTGCTGTTTGGACTCTACCAGGGCTGGATCTATGAAACAGAAACAGAGATGCCCAGAGTCAACCTGGGTTAGCCCTTAAAGAGATACAGTGCTGATAATTACTAAAATTCTGTCACTTTTTGGAATCATAGAATGTAACTCATTTGTGCATATATGTTTCCTGTTTTAACCCTGTAAATTAACTCTCTCATTTATTTTTCCTAGTTAATAAATCCTTAGTTACTTTACTAGAGGATTGCTACAAATGTTGTCTTTGGTGTGAGATCTAAGGTGACATGGGGGAAGTGACTGGTCTCTTGGGACTGGAAGCAACCTGAATCTTTTGTGATCTTCGGCACATACAGCAACCAACTATCACTAATTTCAGCTTGCCTGGGTGCCAAGATAGATGGGAATGCCCAAGGGACTCTCTGTGACTCCATGGTAAGACTGTTATAGTGCTTTAGGAGTTCACATTTGTTACTGGGGTGGTGAAATCTAATTAAGAGAACATACCACCAGTTTGGGGTGCCTGCCCTGCTTTTTGACAGTCTGCCTGAAGTTGGCACTCACGGTCATGAACCACTCCAGACAGAGTGACAGGGGAGAACTGTTGCAAAAAGTCTAACAGGTTCAAACCATCTGAAATAGAAGAAAGGGGTTTGCAGCTCCACAAAGTAGGGGTGGAGAAAAGAAGGAGCATTGGCCTGCAAAGCCCACAAAATTGTAATATGTACATGGAAGGCAGAATATAACTGCACGACTCTTATGCCACCCCCAGAGATTGCTTTTACATCTGTGCTAGCCTTAAGGGGTCCTCTGCCAGTGGAATTGATCCAGCTATGTCTTCATGTGATGATTGGAGGGGTGCATGTGTGAGAATGTATTGCCTTTCTGCTCCCTGTTTTTGTTTCCTGCTTCTTGAACCCAGTGTTCCTGTTCCTATTTTTTTTTTAAGGGGGAAAAAAGCTGCGTCATTGCTTGGTGGCCAAGGCTGCGCTCAGACACTGAGCGATATGTGAAGGTGTACTTGGCCTGCACAATGCATAGAACTACTGCTCTTCTGACCCCTTTGAAAGTGGTAGCCGTAGACAGACCATGGCAGAGAATTGCAGTGGATACTACTATTCCCTCAATTGCACTGCACAGCTATACTCTGAGTGATTTAGACTATTACTCAAGTTACCCCATTGCATTCATAATTTCACAAGGCACCTCAGTGGAGCTGATCTCTTGCCTAATCATCTTATTTGCTATGTTTGGCATACCAGAGAGCCTTGAGTTAGGTAATGTACCTCTTGTATCAAGAGTTTGATGACTTTCTGATGAGTATTAGTACAGTACACTATAAATCTGCTGTGTACCATCCCCAAAGAAATGGGATCATAGAGAGACTGCTTGGGACTCAGAAGAATTGTGTAGCTCACATATTAAAGAACATCAATATACATCCTTCCCTATTGCATTAAATCATGGTTTATATATTTGGAATACACCTTATGAAAGTACCGGAGAAACCCTATTCTATCAGTTCTTCAGATGACCTGTGAGGACCACGTTGTCTATGCTGACAAAAAAGATTCATCCTATCCCTTCACCATCCTCAGAACTGACTGATGTGACTAGGAATTATGTGAGTTTCAATAAATATATCCATGCAAGACTCCATGTATTTTATGCTGGACAAAGTGTATACGTTAGGCGTGGGTCTGGAAGTGTTTTTGACACTCATGGTATGATCTTGCGGGCTGCAGGGTTTAGAGTGTGGCGAGTATGTTTACTGCAGGTAGAAGTGGATGCTGTTACTGTGGATGATGATGTCATGTGGCCAGCAGGGAAAGATGTGCCACAGCATCAGCATCCACTCCCTGAGCTGCCTCTGAAGTCTAATCTACAGCCCTGGGATCACGTGGTGACTCTGGCCAGGTACCACTGAACAAACTTCTTGGGGAGAAGGGAAGAAAATTGTGATGATATGTGTGTATGTGTTGCCTTCCTGCTCCCTGTTTTTGTTTTGTTTCCTGGTTCCGGCTCCCTGAACTCAGTGTGGCTATTTCTCTGCAGGGGGTGGGGCTGATTGTAGCATTGGATCTGTGCAGCTATGTATCTGCTGTTCGGCTTGTTATAATGTTTTGGTAGGACTGTAGCTAATGTGACAAAGTTCCTCCTGTGGCTTGGTGGGTGCTGTGCTTATTGGCGGATTTTCTTGCCTCAGAGATTCACCATGTGGGTTGGGGAACAGCCCAGAGACCTTCCCCTCTAGGAGAACCCACAGTCCAGGTCAATTGGGAGGTTTGGAGGGAACCCAGGCCTGCCCTCTACTCTGGGTTCCAGCCCAGGGCCCTGTGGACTGCAGCTGTCTATAGTGCCTCCTGTAACAGCTGCATGACAGCTACAACTCCCTGGGCTACTTCCCCATGGCCTCCTCCAAACACCTTCCTTATTCTCACCACAGGACCTTCCTCCTGGTGTCTGATAACACTTGTGCTCCTCAGTCCTCCAGCAACTCACTCACTCACTCACTCACTCACTCACTCACTCACTCACTCACTCACTCACTCACTCACTCACAGCTCCTTGCACCTCTTGCTCCCAGCTCCTCACACTTGCACCACAAACTGAAGTGAGCTCCTTTTTAAAACCCAGGTCCCCTGAATAGCCTGCCTTAATTGATTCTAGCAGCTTCTTCTTAACTGGCTCCAGGTGTCCTAATTAGCCTGCCTGCCTTAACTGGTTCTAGCAGGTTCCTGATTACTCTAGTGCAGCCCCTGCTCTGGTCACTCAGGGAAGAGAAAACTACTCAGCCAGTGACCAGTATATTTGCCCTCTACCAGACTCCTGTACCCCACTGGTCTGGGTCTGTCACACTAACTATCCGGTCCATGGTTATTACATTATTAGATTGACAATCTACCTGCATGTCTTGCTTCATGTGTGGGATGGGTGGGTGGGAGGGGTTGCTGTCTAGCAGTGCATCAGGGCATAACACTCTATTAGCTTCTTTCCCCATGTGTATGCATTGCCCCCTTTAGAAGATGTAGAGAGCAGATACTGCTACAAATACACATCTTGCTGCTCCTCCTCTGTCTCTGGGCTCCCCCTGCATATACATACTTCCTCTCTCTCTCTCTCTCTCTTTGTCAGGGCCAGCTCCAGGCACCAGCGGAGGAAGCACGTGCCTGGGGCGGCACATGCTAAGGGGCGGCATTCCGTCCATTCTTGGGGCGGCACAGTCCTGGCATTAGTCCGAGTGGCATTTTAATTTTTTTATTTTTTGCTTGGGGCAGCAAAAATGGTAGAGCCAGCCCTGCTCTCTGTGTGTGACCTACTATACACTTACCTTCTTCCCCTTTGTGGGTCTTGTCTTCCTTTCCCCTCACACACAACTTCCTCATCTAACTCTGTGTTCCTCCCCCATCTTTTTGGGGTCTCTCTCTTATACCTTCCCATCTGTCTCTGGGCCATGCCACACAATATGCCTTCTTTCTCCATTTTTCCCTACCATGCACTTTTTCTGTTCCTCTTTCAAGCCCTCCACAGCTTCCTTTTCTCGCTGCACACTCACATACCTCACTGTCTTTCTCTGGGCCACTCGCTATGTGCCTCCCATCCCTATATTTTCCTTGTCTCTCTATTCTTCTCTATATATACCCATACATTTCCCTCCTCTTTTTTTTCTTTTCTTATTATCCACAGATGTATATACTCTTCTAAATCCATGTGAGTATACCCACCACTTCCCCTCAGTGTCTGGGACACCCTCCATCACATACAGAGGTATAGACTTATTTCTCTGAGATTACAGATTCACACCTACACATCTCTGAGACTCCTCTCACAACTCAGATCCTCACTTTATCTGAGTCCACTCTCTTCTCTGCTAATTACCTGGTAGTCTGTTCTGTTCTCTTCAGGCTCTTATCACTGTGCTGTCAAAATACTTTCTAGAAGTACATTAAATGATGTGACTACATCTGTCCAGCATGACTCTGGTTCTTTTTCTTCCTCCTGTCCACAGGTGGAAAGATGTGCTTACACTTGTGGTGGATAATTATATTGTGCAAACATATCCAAGGGGCCACTAAGAAAATAAAAGAAACAACAATCAAATAAGTGGCTAAATTAAAAGATCTTAATAATCACCATTAGTATGTACTATTGGCACCACAACATTGCCACCATATACAATGTTTTAGAAAACTTCATCTGACAATTTAATCATTTTGCTTTTACTCAGATGAGGAACAATATGGATAAGATTGATTGTGTTAAGTGCTGGGTGTTTACTTAACATAGCTCGGGCTCGAAAGTCTCTGCTTTTGTCTTAGTGGACAGGATATCATAAGTGATGGAGCTGAGTGGCCTCCTTCTCACTCAGATATACTCTTGTCTCAGATGCATTGGCTAGTTAAACTTATCTACTGAAGCTGTTGTATCATAGGGCAGGTCACTAGGTGTTCATTTCACAGGCCTATCTTTCTTGTTTCTCAGGTATTTGCTTCTCTAGTTGGCACCTTATGTCCTCCTGTCAGGTAACTCTGGCCTCTTCTACTTCAGGAAGCAGCACCCATTCCCTCTCTCCAACCTCCCAGGATATTTAAAAATCCTTTTTGGCTAATAAGTTGTGTCTCAGACTATGGTGTATATGGAAACATAATACAAATAACAGCTGCCTTCCTCTTTAGATCTATTGCTATATTTTTAATAAAAAAGCTATAAAACTGTGGGAAAGCCCTTTAAGGCTCCTTTCTGAATAAAATCTTTTCTCTGTAAATAACTTATGCCCAGTTCTTATTATTTGTATTTGCCTGTTACAGATTTCTGTCTCATTGTTGCTGTTGTCACAGCATTACTGTTACTTCTGTATTCCCCTTGCCCCGTCTTCTCTCCTGACTGCTCATATCCTCCTGATGGGATGAGTTTTAAACAAAAGAGCTTTAGTATGAGTTTTTCAAAAATAAACAACTAAAGTGAAGCTCCTATAGACATATTTATGCACTGTCACAGAACAGGGTTCCCTCCTCCTGCACTCCTTGTTGCAAACCGTCCTCAATTTCAAAACCATGTGCTTTATTTACAGCATGCTATTCAAGTGCTTGTTCTCCATAGCATAAAGCTTTCCCCTTCACTCCAGACACTGCAGAAGGTGTAGTAAGAGCTCTCATTTCCATGAAATCCTGGGCTTCTCTGGCCATTCCTTCTAGCCTTCCACTCTCTCTCTCATCCCTTACTGGCTCTCTTTTATGTTTAGTTTACCAGCTGAGTCACCTTAATTGGTTAATCACCTGGTGCTTAATGAATTACCTCGTCATTTTGGACCATGTGGGGACACTTAAAAAGTGCACAGAGAGGGAGTCAGCTTTAAGCTACTCATGCTCTATTACAGGTGAGGCACCCAAAGAAGTCATATCGTTTTCAAAAGTACTAAGCACACAACAGCTGTTGCTGAGGTGAATTCCTCATCCAATGAAATGTAAGCCTTCAAAGGATCCTATTATCTCCCATTTTCACCACCCACCCTTCCCAGAGGATATGCGTTATTGAAGTCAATGGGAGTTTTTCAGTGGGAGATGGGGTTTCAAAGGGAATTTGAAATGCAAAGGACTTACAGAAAGTCTTTATTCTCTGTTTATAGAAATATAAATTGTCAGAATTTTAGTATTCTGATCCAGTATTCTGTAATATATTGCAGTTCATTCATGAACTAGTGACATTACTTAAGGAGTACAAGGAGACATAGCTTGTTGAAATTCCCAAAGGATAATTAATATTGCAAAGCTTTTTGAACAGGAAATGTGCTACAGAAAAGCCAAGTATTTTTATTGTACTATTTATTAAAGGACCAACTGTGAAGCACTTATTTCAAAGTTTCTATATTAGCATATGGCTGTAGAATATATTAATTGCTTGATTAACAGACTCATTCAGTCACTTACAATGTAGTACAATAATAATGAAGCATTAGAATAGGGCTCAAATGCAATATTAATAGCTGATATTCATAATTTTGAGAATAGTGAATTATTTACTCTGAAATTGTTTATAATACTTTGGGAATATAGTTTTACAAGGGTGTAACTTGACTGAAATGAGTAGGATTACACTGTCTTATTAATTTAAATATTAACTTCATGAGCTTAGAAGTGTTTGCCAGCAACTCTTAACAAAAGCATTGTTGAATGCAGTAAAATGGTGAGCTGGGCCCAGATCCTCAAAGGTGTGTAAATCTTGGATTTATGTACTTAAGTCCCAGGTTTAGGCTCTGCTGTGATCCTCAAGACTCCTATTCGGCTGCCACCTAACCTTTGCAAACCTAAACTCCCTCGGCACCTAAATTTCCTCTGTAAAATTTCCCTAGCTATGTTTCTGCTTCTGGGCAGCATCACAGCTTTCTCACAGGAGGCATCTGGGTGCCTATCTCCTTCCTAAGCCCCGACGTGATTTCTGAACTGGGAGAATATAGACACTCCTCCACCTATCACACATGCAGGAGCCAATACAACTGGTTGCCTCTAAGCATCTCTCAGGCAATTGCTCTAACTGCTGAGCTATGGGATATTCTGATATGGGTTTTCCTCAGTCTGTCCTGTTGAAGCTGTTCCACTGTGTATAAATACTTAAATAGTCACTGAGGCAGAGAAAGAGTGACTATAGTCTGGTGATTAGGACACTCACGTGGGAGGGGGAAGACCAGTGGTTCAGTCCCCCTACTCCAGTCACTATTTAATTAGTTACCACAATAGAAGAGCTTCAACAGGAGAGAATGAGAGTATCCCAAGCTCAGTGAACAGAGCACTCTCCTGAGATGTGTCAGAGACCCCTGTTCAAATCCTTTCTTCCCCTCAGGCAGAGGGGGGAATTGAACATGGGTCTTCCACATCCTGGATGAGTGCTCTGACCAGTGGGATAAAAGTGGCTAGATGGGCACCTCCTGCTCTAGCTGTTTTGTGTGGAGTGAGGTAAGTGCCTTATTCTCACAAGAAGCTACTTAGGCACCTAAGCCATCTGATTCCAGGAAAGGAGTTCCCAGCTCTGGGTCACAAGCAGAGATAGGCAGCTCCCTGCAGCCTTGACTTAGGCTCCCAACTCTGTGATAGGGGAAGGGCTTAGCACACACCCCTCTCACCAGCATCTCCCAGAGGGTAGCTTAAGTGACTCCCCACCTAGCATGCTGTCCTCTTTATTATTTATTACTCCCGCAGTTGTTGTGTCATTTACAAACTTTAACAGTGATGATTTTATGTTTTCTTCCAGGTCCTTGATAAAAATATTAAATTAACTAAACAAAATGTTGCATGCTGCCAAATCAAACACCTTACGGTATGTAAGCATATTATGTCAACACTATTACCTTTATCAACCAAACCTCTACTTTCGTAAAAAAAATGTCAAGTTAGTTTGACATGATCTATTTTCCATAAACCCATGTTGATTTACATTAATTACATTATCCTCCTTTGATTCTTTATTAATAGAGTCTCATATCTGCTGCTCTATTCTCTGGGATCAATGTCAGGCTGACAGGCCTATAATCACCTGGGTCATCTCATTTACCTTTTTTTGAAAATCAACACAATATTGGCTTTCTTCCAGTCTTCTGGAACTTCCCTAGTGCCCCAAGCCTTATGGAAAATCAACATTAATGGTCCAGCAAACGCCTCAGACAGCTCTTTTAAATCTCTTGGATGCTAGTTATCTGGACCTGCTGATTCAAAAATGTCTGATTTTAGTAGTTTCTGTTTAACATCCTCCAAAGACACTAGTGGAATGAAAAGAGCATCATCATCACCATGTGATGAGACTATATCATCTGTTTTTTCCCCAAATACAAAAATATTTATTGAACATTTCTGCTTTGTGGATCCCAGTGTTGTTTCAGTGATCTTTCTAGTCACTTGAAAGTTAGGTATTATGATGCTCAACGTCGTCATAATAATTGTAACAAAGTGTTCCTTTTTAAGAGTGAGCAGGCACTATGGCCAATAAAACTTTGGTCAGGTGATTTGGAACATATGCAGGGATAAAGTGGTCTCAGGCTGACTGTTAGCGTCTGGGTGTTTACAGGGGACTTTTTCTTTATTGGACCAGAACCAGGAGCCTTGTAGTGTCAAGTGGGACAAGGCTCCTCCCTCTCCCAACCAACCAGGTTGAGTCCTGGAAAAGAGGATGGCTGATTACCAGTCTCTTCCCTCATAATAGGAGAGAGACTTCTGTCATACTTTGGGGTGCAATCATATTGGTCAGTGTCACCTCTTACCCTGAGTGCCTCACAATGGTTTGCAACTATAGCTCTCTGCCTGGGACGCTCTCAGTCAGCAACAAGCATGCAGGTCACATCCTGAGTGTCTGTGTGCTATGCAGTAAGCCTGGTTCAGCAGCTGTGACCCAAGCACCCTGTCTGCAGCCCCACGGCCCCACTCTGACTTCCACTATCCTTGGTTACAACCAGCAAGGTGACCCCAAAACACTCCCAGCCCACAATTTTCCCAACCCATGTGCTCTGAAATGTCCAACCCTGTCATAGACCACTCAGAGAAATAATACGGATCAATTGCTCCTCTAAAGATACAATGTACACTGTACCACTTTAACTTTGTCACACCCCAATAGCCCCCTCCCTCAAGGGGTCCCCTGGGGAAGGCAGATCAGCATTGTATATTGCTAACATGCATTTTGGGGAGGGTCAAAGGTGTGAGTGTGGAATGGAAGATTCCTTTGTAGTGTACGAGAGGCCAAGAGGGGGAAGGAGGAAGAAAGCAGAGCACAGTTTAATTCGACACTCCAGCTCTCTCAGGCAGGAGATAAGGCACCAACTCCAGCCCAAGGCCACAGCTCACAGCCGACCCTTGGCTGCCTGCCGAGAAAGACGGGGGCCCGGAATCTATCGACCAGCCATGAGAAAGGAAGATTCAGCTGAACAGACCTCCAGAGGCAGCCCATAACAAGCGAGACAAGCGAAGGCCAGCACGGAGGAATACAAAGAGGACAACCAAGTCTAGCCGGTGTGTTTTTGGGAAAGTTGAGGAGACCACAGAAAGCCAGTTTTGACTGGTACAAAGAACATCAGGAGCAGAGGTCCCTGAACGGAACACCCCCAAAGGAACCAGGACTTTAAAACCCTTCTGATAGCCAGAGCAACTTGGGATCATAGCAGACCCCGAGCAACTTGGGCCCAGGACAAGAACTCCCCCCCTTTCCCTTCCCCCCCTTCTTCTTAAGTTACACTCAGGCTTGGCCAGCCTCATGTAGTGCGTGTATGAGTATGAAAGTGGGTTAGGTCTTGGGGCACTAACACTTTGCTTTTTTCCTTGAGTGACATGGGGGATCCCCAACACTCTCCGCTGTTCTTTTATTATTTTATTAATAAAGCTTTAAAATTTAGACCTTAGTGTGCTCCTCCATCTCCTTCCCTAAAGATCCTGTGGCCTAAGCCTAATCACCTGACACCCCAGGCAGATTGGTAATAAAAATCTGTCACAACCTGAGTTTAGTAATGCTTTAATTCAAACACAACACAGTTTAAATTAAAAGTAAAAAGTTTCTTAACAAAAGAAAACGGGTTTTAAATGCGACTGAAATGATTACAAACAAATAAAAGTGAAAAACAATTTCTAGTGATTAAAATCTTAACCTAGCAAGATACAGACTTTGTCCAATATGGCTTTTCTCACCCACAATCTTCCAGAAAAATGACTGAATGCCCCCCCTCCCTGGGCCCCGGATTTCCTCCAGAAAGCCTCAGTGCTGGTTCTTTTATTGTTTTAGGTGAAAGAGATAACTTGGAGTTTTCTGCCCCTTTCTTTTATAGTTCAGTGAAGCTTTTGAAGTGGATTCTTCTGGAGGTTACCCCACAACATAAAGTTTATTCAAACTGAGGAAGTATGGTGGTGAAGGAAGCTTCATGCTGTTATTGTCCCCCACTAGGGTTTACTATAATCCAAATTGTTCTACCCCTGCTGTCCTGATGGTCCTGTTTACTGCTTCTATGTAAATTGAGATAAACCCACATTCCTTTGTTTAGGACACACTTATTTAACACTTTCACCTAGACAGTGCCGTCTGGTCCTGAACATGTTCTAGTAACATCATTGTGACACTCTCTACTGCAAAGTAGCACCCTGGAACTCCCTATTCACCATGGTGATATGATTATATGTTTTGTACAAAGTATACCTTGTGAGGTATCATTTTAAAAGTCTTGACATGTTGAACATTAACTTCCTGTTGGATTGTATGTATTATCATTGTATGTGAAGTTATTAAGTATTGCTGTATGTGTTACTGAAATATGTTGTGAGGGTTGGGAACAGCCACAACCAATCTTTCAGTTACAACAAAGGAGTAGCCATCAATACCCAGACAGCATTAATGGCTCATCAACAACCATCAAGAAAAGACACCCCTATCCCAGAGATTCCCTAGAGAAGGCACATATGAAATGGAGACTGCTTGACCAATGGGGACTGCCTGATCTTCCCATCACAGCAAGGATCTTTCCAGCAAGCTGGAAGAAAATATAAAAGAGGGGATGTGACATCATCACTTGGCCTCTCCCCCGTCTCAACACCTGGAAGAACATCTGGAAGACAAAGACTTTGAACTGGGGAAGGGTGGTCCCAGGTTGGTAGGTAGTCCCAGCCTGTGTATTGAGGAACTGTAACCTGCCTGTACCATCTGTCAGGGTAAAAGATAGTTTGATTCAACTCTTGCTTAAATTAAAAGTTTAGGATTTAGAATGTGTGTTTACTTTTCATTTTCTTAAAATAACTATTTATGACCTTTATGCCTACCACTTATACTCACTTAAAATCTGTCTTTCTGTAGTTAATAAATCTGTTTCATATTTTACCTAAAACAGTGTGTTTTGGTTGAATTGATTAGGAAATCTCAGCTCAGGTTAACAAGGGGCGTTGCGTGTTCACTACTTTTTTGTTGGAGTGGCGATCTAGGTAATGAACTTACACTGGCCAGGCTTCTGACTATTTCAAGATGGTACAGTTCTGGGGTGCAAGGCTGGGGAACTGGGGCCAATTGGCTGGGGCCTCTCTATTGATGGTTCATGAGTGACTGGGAAATCATTCATGTAAGTAAGTTGGGTGTGTCCCTGCTTGTGGATGTCTGTGTAAGTGCAGTGCCTGCCAGAGGTTTGTAGCTTGACATTAGCATCACAGTGTGAGGGCTACCCCAGACTGGTGGGTTTTGGAGGGCTCAGTGGTCCCACAGTTTAAGTTGCACCCCAGGGACTCCATCACAATCATACAGGCGGAATTCATAACTTTACATATAATGTTGCTATATACATGGCACCATGATATTGTTGACTGGCAAGTTATTAGTTTTTAAAATGATACGTCATAAGGCATATTTTGTACAAAGATTATCACAGTTGTCTGAATACCCGGCTGTTTTGGGCCACAACTTCCTCCTCAGGGAAGGAAGCCTGCCTGCTGACCTCTCTCATTCCACAGAGAAATAAAGAGTGAGAAGGAGTGGCCAGCTGAAAAAAAATCAGATACAAGTGGACACCATGATTAATGGTCAAACAGGAGAGGCAGTAGAAGAATTCAATTATCTGGGATCAGACATATCCAACCAAAAAGGCTGTTCCAAAGACACTGAAAGAAGTGTAGGAATGGCTTTCTCAACTATGTCCTCCTTTATGAGAACCATAGCACCTGCAAATGTATGAAGATTCAATTGGTGAAAAGCTTTATTTTGGATTAAGTGGTTTATGGATGTGAATCATGAGAAATTAATGCTTTTAACGAGAAAAAATAGAAGCCTTTGAGATATGGTGGTGGCAAAGATTCTTGCACATTTCCTGGATGAAAAGAAGATGAATATGTTAGAAATATTATTGGAGAGATGCACACCCTGATGTCAGAAGTCAACAGGTGCAAACTAATGTACTTTGGTCACATTAGGCATAAAGATGGAAATATCCTTCAGAACATTATTATGGAAGGAATAATGGTAGGTCAGATTAGCAGGGGATGACCAGCAAGGAGATGGATAGATGGTGTGTGACAGTTCACCAGGTGGTCAGCTGCAGAGTGTTCTGTGATAGCAATGGATAGGGAAGGCTTCCAAAAGTTCTGCTATGATATCGCCAATATTCAGACATGTATAAATGTATTTGACTTGCTTAATCTTTCGTATTATTTGTGTTGGGGCCCCATGGCCGTATCAGCTCCTTTTTGGTATTCTTGTTAAAATATTTATCTGCAAGTTTAACCAATATGTCCACATGCTGTACCACTCTTTGCCTGAGTGAAGGATAACTGCCTCAACTTCTAGCACTTTACATTTGTGCCTGAAGTTGTTGATAGTGAATAATGTCTCTCGTGAAGTATTTATAAATTCCTGTGGAAGTGGATCCTACTGGAATGAAGGGTATTTCTTCGTTGCTGAGGTAAAAAATTTTACTCTTTTATCCAAATGGAATCCAGAAATACCAATGAATTAAGCCAATATGCTATATAATTAATGTACTTTTACTCTTAGTTACTTAATATTATCTTGTAATTGGAAGCACAAGTAGTCCATATAATATGATCCTTTTATTATAAAAAATGTAGATGTGTAAACTGTACCCTTCCACAGACCAAGATCTGTAATGTTGGATGTACATAGTTGGAATAATGCAAGGTGCTCACAAAAACACTAGTTTATAATTTTGAAAGGTTATTTATAACCTTAACATAACATTGAATACTGGCCAGAACATACTAATATTTGAGTGCAAAACTTTCATGCAGGGACTAGGTACACCTCTACCTCGATATAACGCTGTCCTCGGGAGCCAAAAAATCTTACCGTGTTATAGGTGAAACCGCGTTATATTGAACTTGATTTGATCCACTGGAGTGCGCAGCCCCCCCCCCCCCCAAACAATGCTTTACTGCGTTATATCTGAATTCGTGTTATATTGGGTCGCATTATATCGAGGTAGTGGTGTATCATAACACCTGCAGGTACTTCTACAATCCATGAGTTGTCCAGAGCAGCACAGTCATCCAACATTCATTCAAATTTTCTTGTCTTCTCAGAAGTTATTTCAAGTAGCTCCTACTATTAGATTTCATGAACTTGGTACACTTGAACTGCACACAAGTCATCATTGCAGTTGTCATATAGCCTGAAGCTAAAATACCATGAGAATTTGTTGGTTTACAAATTTAGGCTCTCATCTCACATTGAGAACTACCTGAGAACAGGGTGGGCTTTATACCACACCTTTGAACAGCCTTACATCAGCTGAGGATGAAATTACTACAAAATATGTGTTTTGCCAAACACAGCACAATTGGATGCATTTGAATGCTGTCTAATCAGAGGACTGGAGGGGACCTTGAAAGATCATCTAGTCCAGTCCCCTGCACTCATTGCAGGACTAAGTATTATCTATACCATCCCTGACAGGTATTTGTCTATCCTGCTCTTAAAAATCTCCAATGATGGAGATTCCACAACTTCCCTACACAATTTATTCCAATGTTTAACCACCCTGACAGTTAGGAAGTTTTTCCTAATGTCCAACCTAAACCTCTCTTGCTGCAATTTAAGCCCATTGCTTCTTGTCCTATCCTCAGAGGTTAAGAAGAACAAATTTTCTCCCTCCTCTTTGTAACAACCTTTTATGTCCTTGAAAACTGTTATGTTCCCTCTCAGTTTTCTCTTCTCCTGATTAAACAAACCTAATTTTTTCAATCTTCTCTCATAGGTCATGTTTTCTAGAGCTTTAATAATTTTTGTTGCTCTTCTCTGGACTTTCTCCAATATGTCCACATCTTTCCTGAAATGGGGCACCCAGAACTGGACACAATACTTCAGTTGAGGCCTAATCAGCACGGAGTAGAGTGGAAGAATTACTTCTCAAATCTTGCTTATGCTTCTGCTAATATGTCCTAGAATGATGTTCGCTTTTCTGCAACAGTGTTACACTGTTGACTCATATTTAGCTTGTGGTCCACTATGACCCCCAGATCCCTTTCCACAGTACTCCTTCCTAGGCATTTTTTTCCCATTGGTATGTGTGCAACTGATTGTTCCTTCCTAAGTGAAGTACTTTGCATTTGTCCTTATTGAATTTCATCTTATTTACTTCAGACCATTTCTCCAGATCATTTTGAGTTATAATCCTATCCTCGAAAGCACTTGCAAATCCTATCCTCCCAGCTTGGTATCGTCTGAAAATTTTATAAGTGTACTCTCTATGTCATTATCTAAATCACTGATGAAGATATTGAACAGAACCGGACCCAGAACCAGTCCCTGTGGGTCCCCACTCGTTATGCCCTTCCAGCATGACTGTGAACCACTGATGATTACTCTCTGGGAACAGTTTTCCAACCAGTTTTGCATCCACCTTATAGAAGCTCCATCTAAGTTGCATTTCCCTAGTTTGTTTATGAGAACGTCATGCGAGACAGTATCAAAAGCTTTACTAAAGTCAAGATACACCACATCTACTTTCTTCCCACCTATCAACAAGGCTTGTTACCCTATTAAGGAAAGCTATCAGGTTGGTTTGACACGATTTGTTCTTGACAAATCCATGATGACTGTTACTTATCTTATTATCTTCTAGATGTTTGCAAATTGATTGCTTAATTATTCTCCACTATCTTTCCGGGTAAGAAACTAAGCTGACTGGTCTGTAATTACCCGGGTTGTCCATATTTCCCTTTTTATAGATTGGCATTATATTTGCCCTTTTCCAATCTTCTGGAATGTCTCCCATCTTCCATGACTTTTAAAAGGTAATTGCTAATTGCTCAGATATCTCTTCAGTCAGCTCCTTGAGTATTGTAGGATGTATTTTGTCAGGCCCTGGTGACTTGAAGACATCTAACTTTGTCTAAGTAATTTTAACTTGTTCTTTCCCTATTTTAGCCTTTGATTCTACCTCATTTTCACTGGCATTCATATGTTAGACATCCACCAACCTTCTTGGTGAAAATTGAAACATATAAGCACCTCTGCTATTTCCACATTTTCTGTTATTGTTTCCCCCCCGCATTGTTGAGTAACGGGCCTACCCTGTCCTTGGTCTTCCTCTTGCTTCTAACGTATTTGTAGAATGTTTTCTTGTTACCCTTTATGTATCTAGCTAGTTTGATCTTGTTTTGTGCCTTGACCTTTCTAATTTTGTCCCTACATATTTGTGTTTATATTCATCCTTTGTAATTTGACCTAGTTTCTCCTTTTTGTAAGACTCTTTTATTTTTAGATCATTGAAGATTCTCCTGGTTAAGCCAGGGTGATCTCTTGCCATACTTCCTATCTTTCCTATGCAGTGGAATAGTTTGCTCTTATGCCCTTAATAATGTCTCTTTGAAAAAGTGCCAACTGTCTTCGATTGTTTTTCCCCTTAGACTTGCTTCCCATGGGATCTTGCCTATCAACTTCCTGAGTTTGCTAAAGTCTGCCTTCTTGAAACCCACTGTCTTTATTTTGCTCTTCTCCCTCCTATCATTCCTTAGAATCATGAACTCTAGCATTTCATGATCACTTTCACCCAAGTTGCCTTCCACTTTCAAATTTTCAAACAGTTCCTCCCTATTTGTTAAAATCAAATCTAGAACAGCGTCTCCCCTACTAGCTTTCTTCACCTGAAATAAAAAAGTATCCAATACATTCCAAGAATTTGTTGGATAATCTGTGCCCTGATGTGTTATTTTCCCAACAGATGTCTATCTAGTTGAAGTCCCCCATCACCACCAAGTCCTGTACTTTGAATGATTTTGTTTATTTATTTATTTAAAAATAGCCTCATCCACCTCTTCTTCCTGGTTAGGTAGGTGGTCTGTAGTAGACCCCTACCATGACATCACCCTTGTTTTTGCCCCTTTTATCCTTACCCAGAGACTTTCAACAAGTCTGCCTCTTATTTCCATCTCAACCTCAGTTCAAGTAATTACATTTTTAATATATAAGGCACACCTCCTCCCTTTTTTCCCTGCCTGTCCTTCCTGAGCAAGCTGTACCCTTCTATACCAATATTCCAGTCATGCATATTATCCTACAAAGTCTCTGTGATGCCAACTATGTCATAGTTCTGTTTATTTACTAGCATTCTGAGTTCTTCCTGCTTATTCCCTGTACTTCTTGCATTAGTATACAGACATCTAAGACACTGATTATGTCTTTTCTCCCCCGCAGTTATGTCTTTTCTCTGCTCCCCCAAAATGGTCTCCCAGCCCATGCCCCCCGCCAAATTCTGACCTTTCTTCCAGATCTCCATGTTTTTAAATTACCTGTGGGCTTTGGTCATCTGCCCACTTCAAACCTAGTTTAAAGTCCTCCTCATTAGGTTATCCAGTCTGTATCCAAATATGCTCTTCCCCTTTCGTCAGTAGGTGAACCGCATCTCTGCTTAGCAGTCCTTCCTGGAGTCAGCCACATGTCATGTCCTGAATGCCCATATTGTCCATCACATAGATAAGGAAGAATGAGATTAATTAATATTTGTCTTTTCATCCTACATGCTTTTTCTTAAAGCATTATTGGATCAAATAAAAGTACTAGCAAAGCATGATTGTTCACATAAAATGCAAATAAAATATTCAACTCATCAGAACCCATACTGCATTTTGCATGCTTCAGACTTACTATACTTGTGTGACTTCACTTGAATAACTGGGCTACCTTTTTGCTATTTCCCCAACTATTTCTTATATAATACATAATTTTCTGTACCACTAGGGGGCACAGAATTATTACAATATTTCCTACTAGCTCGCAAAAAGTTCATCAAGAACAGGACCTTGTGTCTGCTAACTTTAACAATTTTACATTTTTATTTCCCCAATTCTTAAGCCCTGATCCTGCAAATACTTATGCACATGCTTATACTACTACTGTAACTAACTAGTCCCAATGAAATCAATCCAAATAACCACAGAAATAAAATTAAACGCATCCAAAACAGAATTAATCTCCAAGGACACACGGCGCTGCAATGGGATCTATGTGGCGGACATTGGATGCAATCCACAAAGGTACTGAAGCACCTACATCCCATTTTTAGGGACCACTACTATCGGCAATATTCTCACTCAGCTGCTGTCTAAACCCGTAGGCATCTAAATTTACTCAGTGCCTAATTTACTGTCTCTGCGGCTATATGCTGCAGCCATATGTGCCGACTCCATGTGTGCTCCAGCCGTGGAGCACCCATGGAAAAAAAAATTGTGGGTGCTGAGCACCCACCACCAGAACCCCCGATCAGAGCTGCTTCCTCCCACACGGCAGTGATCAGCTGTTCAGCGGCATGCAGAAGGCGCTGGGGGAGGAGGAGCAAGGGCAGGGTGCTCTTGGGGAAGGGGGCGGAGCGGGGGCAGGAAGAGGCGGGGCAGGGTGGGAAGAGGCAGGACAGGATGGGACCTTGGGGAAAGGGGTGGAGTGGGGGCAGGACCTGGGGCAGAGTACCCCCTGGCACATTAGAAATTCAGCACCTGTGGCTGCAGCCTCAGTCTAGGCATCTATACACTTATTCCCTGCCTAAGGGCTAGTCTACACTAAAAGTGCTACATGGGCACAGCTGCACCGCTGTAGCGCCTCTGGTGAAGACACTCTGCTTTCTCCTGTTGGCATAATAAATCCACCTCCGCCAGAGGCAGTAGCTATGTTGGCAGGAGAAGTTGTCCACACCAGCACTTAGGTTGATGTAACTTGCATTGCTCAGGGTAATGATTTATTCAGACCCCTGAGCGACATAAGTTATACTGAAGTAGGTGGTAGTGTGGACCTGGCCTAACCCCCTGAGCAATTCACAAACTGGGGAAGATAGGTGCTAAACTGCTTAAGTGATGTGGGGGGCTTGATTTAGTAGGTGTGCTCAGAGGCCCTCTATCAGATTGGGTACCTCACGCAACTTCCCACAAAACAGCTGAAGGGAGGGGGCAGGGAGAAGAAGACCACCTCTCTTTATAACCATTAGCCTAATACTCACCCAGGCTGCAGGAGCCCCCCTTCTCCTTAGAGGGAGAAGAGATTTGAACAGGAAGCTGCTACTTCTTAGGTGAGTGCACTAACCACTAGGCTACAGAGTCAATCTACCTCCTTCACTGGCCCAACTAATACTCAATTATTTAAAATAGAACAATGTCAACAGAAGAGATTGAGGGAGTTTCCCATCAGAGCATTCCATAGCACAGTGGTTAGGGCACTCACCTGACCGGTGACCGATCCCTGCTCAAATCCTTTGTCCCCCTCAGGAGAAAGGGGGGACTTGAACCACAGGTCTCCCCTGTCCTAGTGAATCTCCTAGCCACTAGGCTAATGGGTATAAGAGAGGTATAGTCTTTCCCCTGGCTGTCTTGGTTCAGGGCATGCAATTTAGGTTTTAGGCCATCTATCTTCCCCCATTTTTGTGGATCACAAGTGCAGCTAAGTGCCTCCCTGCAACCTGAACTTAGGCACCAAACTCTGTGAAGGGGTGAGGCTTAGCCCACAACCCTCTCAGTGGCAACTCGCATTGGCTAGCTTAAGCTGCTTCCCTACCTAGCATGCTGGCATTGTGAATCACAGTTTAAGGCACCTATTTCTCCCGATTCATTATATAGGAGCCTCCTTGTCTAATTTAGGCTCTGTGGATTGCAGTGTTGTTCCTATGGTTTTCTATGACACTCAGAGTCACAACACCTACCGTAATTCCCTTTGTGGATCCCACCCCTTGTTCCTGCAGAGAGGTGACTGTACACTGAGGTTTTCTAGAATTTAGGGACCAACCCCCTGCCAACACTTTACTAATGTGAGTCAAAGAGACTTGTAACATATATGAAGTTATGTGTAAGCGTTTACAGCAGTGGTTTTCAAACTTTTTTTTCTGGTGACCCAGTTGAAGAAAATTGTTGATGCCTACGACCCAATGGAGCTGGGGATGAGGGGTTTGAGAGGGGGTGTGGGAGGGGCTCAGGGCTGAGGCAAAGGGTTGGGGAGTGGGGGTGTGGGTGAGAGCTGCAGGGTGGGGCCAGGAATGAGGGGTTCGGGGTGTGGGAGGGGGCTCTGGACTGGGGTAGAGGGTTGGGGTGAAGAAGGGGCTCAGGCTCTGGGGTGGAGCCAGGGATGAGGGGTTTAGGGTGCAGGAGGGGTCTCCGGGTTGGGGGGGACTCAGGGCTGGGGCAAGGGGTTGGGATGTGGCCTTACCTCAGGCGGCTTTGGGTCAGTGGTGCAGCAGGGCTGCTAAGGCAGGCTTCCTTCCTATGCTGGCACCGCGGACAAGGCTGCCCAGAGGGGAGGGCAAGTGGGGCAATTTGCCCCAGGCCCCCGGCCCCAGAGGGGCCCCAACCAGAATATAGTATTCTATAGTATTGCAACTTTTTTTTATGGAAGGGGCCCCCAAAATTGCTTTACCCCAGGCCCCTTGAATCCTCTGGGCGGCCCTGACCGCGGACCGCACTGCGTCCCAGAAACGGCCAGCAGCAGGTCTAGCTCCCAGGTGGAGGTGCACAAGTGGCTCCGTGCAGCTCACCCCTCCCCCCCCCGATCGCATTGGTTGGTTCCCGGCCAATGGGAGTGCGGGGCCAGTGCTTGAGGCAGGGGCAGCATGCGGAGCCCTGGGCCTGCCCCCCCAGGATTTGGACCTACTGCTGGCCGCTTCCAGGATACAGCGCGGTGTCAGAATAGGTAGGAACTAGCCTGCCTTAGCTTGGCAGCACCACCGACGGGACTTTTAATGGCCTGGTTAGCAGTGCTGACCAGAGTTGCCGCGACCCAGTGCCTTACATTCTGCGACCAAGTACTGTGTTGCGACCTGCAGTTTGAAAACCACTGGTTTACAGGATCAGGTCTTTAGTAACTTAACACTTATTTTACATACCCATTGCTAAATGGGCACAAAGGGGAGGAAATAGGGAAATGAAATAATGACTTAAACACTTGCATCAATGCAAGGGGGAGTGTAAATAATTAGTAAACGGAGAATTTACTAAGCTCAATTTACAATTCAAATAGAGAGGAGTGAAATGAACTTGCAATGAATAAAGAACGGGAGTACTTGTCTAACAAATTTATTTGAGCATAAGCTTTTGTGGGCTACAGCCCACTTCTTCGGATGCTGTAGCCCACAAAAGCTTATGCTCAAATAAATTTGTTCGTCTCTAAGGTGCCACAAGTACTCCTGTTCTTTTTGCGGATACAGACTAACATGGCTGCTACTCTGAAACTTGCAATGAATAAGTTGCATGAACTTCTTAACATTTGTGTGAGTGTATTTTATTTCAGTGTATACTGTTTCCGTTCCCCTCTCAAGATCAGTGTCTCACTTGTGTTTTTTAAAGTTCCTGTTTGCTTACAAGAGGAAATCTAGTGAAGAAATGAAGCAGATCAAATTCTCTGATTGAAGAGCTTTGGAGACATTTTGTAACACTAAATAAAATATTTGTTAGGTGCCTGTTCTTAACTTTAAACTTAAATTTCTCATAATTTATTTTAGCATCCATTTTGCTATAATTTTCTAAACAGTTAAAAAACAACAACAACCCCAAACTTTAAACTGGCCTCCTAGACCTTACATTTTGATTTTCTTTGAAATATTTGATCAACTGAAAACAACTGTATTCTTGAAATATCAGTATCTGTGCTGGTTTTGCTGATTATAATAGACAGCAGAAGTTTTTCATTATCTCAATATTGAATTAGTTGTTCATATTAATTACTAAACTACCCTTATCTCATGCCAAAATATCACATCACCTAGTGGATAGGTAATCAAGCCCCACCTGCTTTATAATTAATGTGATGATGCAGAGCACAAATGCTCTGTCCATCTTTCTGTTATTTTATCCTGCACATGTGAAATTGTTTAATATGCTGCATCTTCTCATCCAGCCACGGTAACGAAGTAAGGTAACATCCAAGGAAGCTGGTCATAACTAAGACCTTTTAACAGAAGGTTTGCTTAGGAAAAGACTGCAGGAGCAATCTCTCAGTGATCTTTTAATCGCTTTGACATTAGTTAATTGTTCTCACATGCACATACTCTTTAACAGTATGTGGAACAAGTCAGTAAGGCCTAATTTTAGAGTTCCCAAACTAGTTAAAGTCAGTGGAAACACATTTGAAAATTAGCCCTAAACAATTAGACTCGAGAGAGACTGCTTTCAGGAGACGCTTGATTAAACATTTCTTAATTTAGGAACGAGATTTACAGGCGAATGCATGCATTTATTTTTGTTAGCATTTTTCTTAATACAGTGTTAACAGAACAGTCCCACAACTGCAGCAAATCAACACAACTATCGCAATTAATATTCAGTGATATGGACAAAGTGCCATCAAAGCACTAAAAGAAGGTTATGGAGATTAAGGATTTGAACAGGTTTGAGAATTAACTAAACCCTAAAGGAGTAGAACCACTGTAAATCAGAGGCGGCTTCGATTAGACTGGAAGTAGGCAGAAAGCCCTGTGCCCATTCTTAAGGCACGTGTCACGGTGCCCTTTTTGGAACTATTTATTTTCAAAACAGCCTGTGTGTATCGAGGGCGGGTGGCGAACAGTTGACTTTAGGAAATGGATACGATGAGTTTTAGCTGCAGTATGCAAAGCAGCAGCAGCTCCGGTTAAGAGGAAGTGAGTAATGTCTTCTGGTTTACTACAGTAGCAATACATGTGCTGCTTTACAAAGAGACAGAGAGGCAAGCGGTACGCTGGGGCTCTTGCAAATCAACACTGATCTAGCGTGTAGCCAAGATAACAAGCCCTGCCCTCTCTCAGCGTGCGGATTCCCCGCTTCTTTATCCTTGGGCGAGTTGTGACAGCCGGTGTGAGGTGACCGCCTGTCCTGAGCGACTCTCCCCGCCGGCCGGTGTGTTTAATAGCGTGGGTGGCGGTGGAGTTCTGGGGGGAGTCACGTGGGGCTCTTGCTGAGCGCACATTGCTTCAGCCCTTCACTAGAGCGCGTGTGTCTGTCTGGGCGAGAGACGCTCCAGCAAGGGACAGCTAAGGAGGGAGCCGCGGGCGCTGGAGCCTAGAGCATAGCTAATAAATAATCAGATAAATCCAGCCTGCGCAGCTCCCGGCGTAGCCGCCTGCCCCTGTGTGGGTGTGTGTGTGCGCGCGCCTCAGAGGAGAGGGACTCGGGCTAGAGCGGGGTAGCTGCGGGTGTGGTTTTCTGCACACTCACCTTGATACCCTGGGAGAGACCAGGAGCCAAACACCCACCCTCAGCAAGGGGAGCTTTATTTTCTTCCGTTCAGCTCGGACATCAAGCGCCGCCCATCAATACCTTCGCTTGCTGACTGACCATCCTTTCTTTTGGGGGTGCGAATCCTTGGCACTTGCTGGGAGTTTACAAGCACGAGAGCGAGAAGGACTTTCTTTCCCTTTGGATTTAATCTCTTTCCTAGTTGTTAATGCCCAGCGCCCCAATCAACGAGGAACCGCCAGTGCAGTTTATTGGAGTCTGCAACGTGGGGGATTATTTGAGACTTCAAATCTGATACATATTTCTGTTTGTACAGATGTTTGCTGTATAAATCGTGCAACGATATACGATTGGGCGGAGGAGGGCAATCTGAAAACCAGTTGGGTACCTACAAAGGGAGGCTGCTCCAGCTGACAGATCTCTCCTCCATATTCTCACAGGAGTTGCTGCTAGTGAGACTTCAGCTGTTTTATTACTTTCGGGACTTAAATGGACATTTCCCGACAGTACATATAATCTCCAGGAGCTGCGTGTAATCAGCTGTTTACTGTTTTCATCACTATTGTCACTGGGCATGTTGTTTACCACTGAAAAGTGGTCACACTTTGGAGCAATTTTTCAAGGGATGTACAATTACTTGCTGACTTTCTCATGCATTTGGAATTAGAGCAACAGCTTGTTTGGTCGACTGAGATGCCCGTGACAGCAAAATGTACTGGCCAAGCCAAGGGCAGGAGTCTTCTATGTTAATTTCCCCCCTAAAGCTGTCCTGGCTTTATTTTTTTCCTCACTTCCCTACATCCCAATAACTAAGAGAGCTTCTCCCACGGTGCATTTCCACTTTACTTCTTGATCCCCTTTTCGCCGGCTCGCTCGCTAACATGTGGAGTTATCTGGGCTGCTGAGAGCCCATATTATTTCAAAGTTCTTTTTTAAAAAAGAAGGCTGAAGGGGCAGAGGAAACCATTCCTGCATTTTACGGGAAGGTGCGGGCACCACCAGGCTTGGGGAGCTGCTCAGGAGTCCTGCCTTTTGCCTTGGGACCCAAGGGGCGAGTCGGGGTGTTTTGGGGACCGCTGGGCTCCTTTCCTGCCAGAAGCTCAGCAGAAAGGACCCTGCTCGCACAAAGTGGCCCACACGGCTCCCCCTTTCCCGCTCCGCTTTGTTTCCCTCCGCCCGGGGAATCGTTTGGACACTGTGCCCCTTTCTCTCTTCTGCCTTCTCCCCTGCTCCGCAGGCCGCTTCCCTCCCGCCCCCGGGGAAGCTGATCGCACGGCGGCTGCCCGCGCCCTGTTCCGGTGCTGCTCTTGCCCCGCTTTCAGCGCCCGTGGTGATGCCATGCCCCGCAAGCACAGCGGAGGAGACGAGGGCAGCTCCGCCGGGCTCTGGATGAAGAGCAGCCGCGCGGGCAGCGGCATGAAGGATGTGGAGTCCGGCCGCAGCAGGGTGCTCATGAACTCGGCCCCCAGAGGGGACGGCTTGCTCCTGCTGGGCACCGGCAGCGCCATCGGCCGCGGCGGCTCGCGGGAGACCCGGCGGGGGAAGCAAGGGGGAGCCCGGATGAGTCTGCTGGGGAAGCCGCTGTCGTACAACAGCAGCCAGAGCTGCCGGAGGAACGTCAAGTACCGGAGGCTGCAAAACTATCTGTACAACGTACTGGAGAGACCCCGCAGCTGGGCATTCATCTACCACGCGTTCGTGTGAGTACTGCCCCCCGCCCCTGCCGCAGCCCGCCCGCCCGCGGGGATGGAGCCCGCCCGGCGCGCCAGCCCGCACCTGTCCCCGGGAGCCAGACGCCGGCTCGGCCCGGCAGGGGGTGTGGGGTGAGGCGCGGAGCAGCAAGGAGGCATGAACTGTGGCACGGCCCCGCCCCGGCTCCTTAAGTTGGGCATCTCCCAAGAGCGCAAGGAAAGCCGGCTGTGGTTCGCCCGCAGCGTTTCTCCTGGGGTGGGAGGCAAAGGGGGGGGGGTGGGAGTCCAGGTGGAGAGCGGGGCTTGTTAGCCGGTGACAGCCCCCAGTGGCGGGCGGGAGAGAGGGAGTGACGCTCCCCAAAAACCCGCCAAAAAGTGACTCAGAAACGTCAGCGTTTGGGGTGGTCTGTGCACGCTGTAGCCCCCACCACTCCGCGTAAACGCGGTGACAGCAGCCGGCGAAGGGAGTCACTGCCATGGGAGATAGGGGCTCTGCCAGCCGGCTGTGCCGTGGGAAGCGCTCGGCCCTCTGGGAAAGGCCCACGTGTTGGCTGTCACTTCTGCAAGGGACCGCGCTGCGGCAGGGCTGCCTGGGCCAGCCCTATGCTCTTTGCACTCGAACGGTTGGCCCCGGCAGCCAGCAGGCATGCAAAGGCTGGTCTGGGCTCGCTCGTGGCGTGGTGGGAAGGTGGGAAAAGAGAGGCAGCCTAGACCTGACCATGAAGCGGAAAACGTCCAACGAGGAATTCATTGGGAAGCAAATGTTTACTTTTCCCTTCGGGCCTTTAAAACCTTTCCCTGGTTAAAGGGTTTTACTACTGTTTTCCCACCGCGTCCATTCACTCGCTCGTGTAGCCAGGCTTTTATTGCAGTTCTGTCCCGTTGGTTATTTTTAGATACTTCTGTACGTGCTTCTTCCCAGAAACTAAATAAAAAGCAGAGTTACTGGAGGGAAAGAGGGCAGTGAGTTGGTACACAGCTTTTCGACCGTTTTCAGTCTGTTCTGAAAATGTAATTCTGCAGGTGTCTGTTCGTGTTAGAGGCAGAAAGCACCGAGCATCTGTTCACAGATGCGGTTGCATCTAATGCTTGCGAATTGGAATTCTTGGCTGCAATAACTTGAAAAGGACAGTGGGGCGATTGTTAAAGGCTAGGATGCAGAGATGGTTCATGAGCTACGCATGAACCACGCTCTAGTCAGTTCTCTTTAATATTACCCCTGTACTTAAATATCCGAGTATTTGATTCTTACAAACCAGGAATGATGTAGTTTGAGAGGTTTACTCCATTTAATTATTATTACCCATTTTCTCATTTGCATCCTGCAATGCGTTGATCCCATCATTATGAATGTATTATGTATTATAAGTAATAGCTTTGATCATTATGAACTCATTTAATATTCATGCAAATTGCATCTGTATTTCCAGTTGAGTTCCATAGCACCAGTAGTTAATGGACATAGTGTTACTGTTATTTTTATTGAAATATTCAATATTTAGGATGAATTCCAAACTAATTCCTATTAGTAATGATCATGATAAATTCATTTGCGACTTCCGAGAAGTTCCTTGCTATTTCTCTTATAGTTGGGCATTATTAAGAAACCACTTAGTAAACTGTTATCTTGTTATGTAGACATAATTTATCTTGTCCCTTGAATGTTAATGTCATTTCCCTATGCATCTTGTATTAGCAAGTTACTCTTCTGTTTTGGATGTGTGCACAGTGTACATGGGTTTAGTAGAGGATGTGACTAAAATGTTTCTTGTGATTCTAGGCATTATCCTTCAAAGAGAATTCAGGTGTATCTTGAATTGGCTCCTTAAGACAGGGTGTTGCTTATGTGAGGTAGGCTTTAACACCCTACCTTAAGCAACCACTTTAAAGTATCCCCAGGGGTTTCCAAAACAAGTTCGTTCAATATTAGTCCTCTTTTATTATTCTGTTCTCTGGCAGCATCCAAATACATGTCCCTACACCAAAGATCATTCAGTCTAAAGACAGAGTTTGTAAAGAAGTCATTGCAATACACCATGTTCCTAACCCCAGAAAGCTGCAGTAAGACAGACGAAGTATGACTGATGTTAAGACCAGTCAAATAAATGTTTTTTCTTAAAATATTGTGCTTTACATTTGTAAAAGTACAGAAAATTGATCGTTGATATGATAAATGGTGTATGAGGATGGGCCACTATGTTTAATCATAGAAAACTAACATACTGCACAGTATAGAGCAGATGCAAGGTTACTATTCTTTGAACAGTAGTTCCAGTAATTTCACTGAAAAGATGATTATGTATAGTGAGCAAATGTCAGTTGTAACACTTTCAGTAATAAAGCAACTATTTGTTAAAAGCTGTCTTTGGTAACCTATGATCAAGTAATGATCACCAGCATGGGAATCCCCAAATCCTACTTTAATAGTTTTTATAGCCATATAGAATATCTTGCCAAGAACCACTGCACTGTGATTAATGAGGTGCTTCAGGGATAGATTTACTTAGTAGACCAAAATTGCTATAGACAAAAAACAACAGAAACAGGTTTGAAGTGACATTTCATTTAGTTAAAGATTGCTGTCAACTAAGTAGAAATACTTATTCCCATCTAAATAGTTCATTATGAAAATCTACTGTTGTAGACTGAACTTTCGTTATTTTTGGTCATTTATTGGGTACACTTTGCTATTTGTGTTTTAATAGGAATCTCTTACCCTAGATCATATTCTGGCATAGACAGTAATTTATCAATACTCTGAAAATCACTTAAATACTTGTTAGGACACTTCTTATTGCAGTCATCATGTAAATACCAAGAAATCATACTTTGGTACTCTTCTGTTTAATTTGAGAGCATAATGATAATTATTAAATAATATCCAAGATGAAAATAAAAATGACAGTATTAAACCTATAAAAAAATAAATTTCCAAACAGAGTGAAGTCATGACACAGCAACACTGTAAACAAGGAATATTGCCAGATGCCTTTAGAAGATTGCCTGCATAGAATGAGTGCCAATTTTAGTTTTTAATTACAAATGGCAATTTTGGCAGCTGGAAATGCCAACATAGTATCTTTTTATCTGATCAAAGCTGTGTGAAGCATCTTGGAAACACTCTTGTATTATAGAAGCACCTAGTAGTACCACTAGTTTAAGGATTTGTCAATGTTTCTATTATAACTCCCATTTTAATGAGCTTTTTATCTTGGCCATTTGAAGCTCCATTGGGTGAAAATTTGGCAAAGAGCTGATTACTTTGGAGGCAATTTTTCTGTATAAATTATTTTTATCTATTGAGATTAAAAGAATATACACAATTTAAAGAATATATACAATTCTCAGTATTTCAGATGCATCTTTTGCAACCATCTGATCAAACATAACTTAATCTTGGCAAATTTTCTACACAGATATTGTAATGTTAAAAATGACATCTTTTGGAAAAAATGTATAACAAGTTATTTGCTTGTTGAGATGCCATTTTTGAGCTTTGTTAATGCATATCTACATTACAGCAGAGTCTATTATTGCTGTTATAGTTAGGGGCTATAAATTGTTAAACCTTATTTTCAGGAGAATATAACTCTGGATGTAAATATCACTCTGATCTGCAAGATGGCATAACCTCAAATTTTCAGTTTTCTTAATTTTTAGAATTAGAAGTTTGGTAGGTTGGGGGGAGGAGTGTATTATTTATAAGTATCAGAGGGGTAGCCGTGTTAGTCTGAATCTGTAAAAAAGCAACAGAGGGTCCTGTGGCACCTTTGAGACTAACAGAAGTATTGGGAGCATAAGCTTTCGTGGGTAAGAACCTCACTTCTTCAGATGCAAGAAGTGGGTAAGAACCTCACTTCATTTCTTGCATCTGAAGAAGTGAGGTTCTTACCCACTTCTTGCATCTGAAGAAGTGAGGTTCTTACCCACGAAAGCTTATGCTCCCAATACTTCTGTTAGTCTCAAAGGTGCCACAGGACCCTCTGTTGTATTATTTATAAGTGGCATTAGCTAATCAGGAACCAGTCCTGCAGTGGAACTCTCATGGAGTTTCTCCATGCAGAAGGACTTTAGATCAGGGTTTAATCTGTAATATTGTCAAATTTTAATGGAAAAACTTTTGCCATTGTAAATAAAGGAGTAAGGGGAGCTAGCTATTGAGGAACAAGTATAGTAAGTTAAAATTTAGAAATCAATGAGTTCTGTTATTTGTGTTTCATTCCTAGAGTTTTGTAATTTTACACAGAAAGGGCACCATCCTGTGACCATCTACTGCTGGATTTAGTGTTTGTTATTGGGTAGAGACAATCACTTAAATAGGATTATAGTGGGTAATAAGGGTTTGCCAGATCAGACCCACAATTTACATGTTTCTTCACTTACAGATTACCTGTGTGCATTTTATTAGTACTTTATGACATAGAGGTCCTAGGTAAAATCTAAAACCTGTATTGTAAGTCTAGGGAAAATTGCCTTTCGAAAGGCACAATCTTCGACTTTTAATGGTTTAGGAATAGTTCAAATATGAACATTGATAAAATCAGAATGTCCAATACCAATTGTGAGTAACGAGGCTGGCCTCATAAACTCATGCTGGTAAAATCTTCATATCACACCACATAGTCATTTGTGTTTGTGCTAATATTTAACATACAAATACATTAAAAACACTCTAATTTTTTTAAAACTGTTTTCTCAGAGCCCCTAGAATGCTGATTCTTTTTTATCAGCTTGTGCAGAAATACAGTGAACTGTTGTTTGCTTGGTACACTACTGTAAGTGCTTCCAACATTATAGCTGAATATTGCTCAAAACTGTCTTCATGACATATTATTTACTTGTTTTTGTTAAGGTGATTATTGAGTACTGATTTAATGATTATCAGTGACAATAAATATAATCCAACACATGAAGTTACTGTGGAGGAGATTTTTCAAAAGCAACTAACTCCCACAAGTGCCTAAATGTCATTTGTGCCTTTTGAAAACATTCCCTATATCTATTTTTATATATGGGTTACATATCTGACTGTCTTTACCAGAAATATTTGGAAATCTCTCCATAATCTCTATGAATTTAAGAAGTGTAAGACAGAGAGTGTGTGTGTTTGTGTGTAGTTGTCTTTCTGATGAGCAGCTAGAGTTAGAGGAGGGGGGAAAGCTTTGCCCTTTGATATAATTATGGGTATGATGCAATTATTTGTGTGTATGTGTATATATATTTAACCTTGTTTAATCTGTTGAGGTGTAAATATTCTATTCCATATTAACTTGCTTGTGATATGGCAGTAGGGTTGCCAGGTGTCCGGTTTTTGACCGGAACGCCCGGTTGAAAAGGGACCCTGGTGGCTCCGGTCAGTACTGTTGACTGGGCCATTGAAAGTCTGGTTGGCGCAGGGCTGGCAGGCTCCCTACCTGGCTCTGCACAGCTCCCAGTAGTGGCGACATGTCCCTCCTGCTCCTACGCATAGGGGCGGGGGGGATCCGTGTGCTGTCCCCGCCCCAAGCGCCAGTTCTGCAGCTCCCAGTGGCCAGGAACCATGGCCACTGGGAGCTGTGGGGGCAGCACACAGAGCCACCACGGCTGCCCCTGTTCCTAGAAGTCAGAGGGATATGCTGGCCACTTCCTAGGCTGTTGCCTGAGGTAAGCGCCGACTGGAGCCTGCACCCCGAACTCCCTCCCATGCCCTAACCCCATCCCTGAGCCCCCTCCCGCACCCAAACTCCTTCCCGGAGCCTACACCCCTTACCCTAGCCCTGGGCCCTCTTCTGCACACTGAACCTCTCATTTCTGGCCAGTGGTAATTTTACCAGGAATTCTTTTCTTTCTGCTTTGTTCTCCAAACATGTTTGTTAATTGAATATTTTTCTCAAATGTCTATTGAGTAGTGATTTCTGTAGCTAATTACATTGGTTAAATGTCAAATATCATGCTACTGATATTTTAAGGAGAACTCCCCATTCTGATTATACATTGATGGCATGATATGGCCTAATATGTTTTGGAATTAGACATTATGCACTTCTCCAACTCTTTGGCTGTATCATTTCTCTGATGAACTAGTCACAAAATCTGGTAAATATTATTTTATTTCTTTCTCCCCTTCTCATTGCTATTTTACTTGTTGGAGTTCTTGTTTCCTTTTTTCTAATTTTGAAGAAAAATTAGACCTAGACCTCTAGGGAGGGACAGTGTTTGGATTAGCTGTGGTGTTGCCTTATGTTAAAGTGATACAGATATTGTTGTGTCAACAATCAGAAGTTGATGTTGGAATTGTGTCTTATCTGTACTTCAGGGTATACAATGAACTACATGTGGCAGTCCCCTGGAGCTGTGTGCAGATACAGGGCTGTGCTTGTTCCAGTCCATGTCCAGGTTCAGGGTCTGCATTTGTAAAGCAATGCAAATTTATGCAAAACTCAATTCTATTGAGACCTGAGGAGGAAAACAATGGAATCTCTATGACCTGTCATATAACTTTCAGCTAAATACAAGAAAGAGATTTTTTTCTTCTATATAACAATAAAAATGTAGAGGCATTTCAGCGTCAATCTGCCATGGATGTATTGTGCTGGGAGCAAACTATACATAAGCATGAATGCACAAACCTGGGAAAATTTGTTTTCATTACTAGGATGTATAGTGTAATTATATGTTAAATATTCATCCAACTTAAATAGTGGCGCACCAACAGTAATACCACAATAATTAAAAAGTGCCTTCATATAATTTATTACCTCTGATGGTGGAAGAGAAGGAGCAGACAACAATGCTTCATTCGCCCTCTTCCCTATGGTGTTCCATGGGCAACGTTTTTGCTGGAGAGCTACAGAATGAATTTTCAAGATGTTTTGTGATGAATGTTCTTATTATTTACACATCCAGGGAATAAATACAAGTGACTTTAACTTACCTTCATTTCAGTCTCTTTGGGCCTGATCCAGCTTAGTATGGGCCTGATCCCACATGTTATATCTTCAGCTTTATGAGCTATGTAAGCTCCATAAGGCTGCAGATGCTGGCTCCACAACAGATGACCTATCCAGGGGAAACATTGGGTTGCCACAAAAAGCAGAACTGCTCCCCACTCTGTGGGGAAAAAAAGAACAAAAAACATTCCTCAGGAAAGAGTTACTCAGAGTCCTGGACCTGAAAAACTGTGCAGATGAGCTGCATCCTGTTCGTTCCCTCACATGGGTGTGTAACCCGAAGGAATTATGAACCTTGCATGACCGCAGTAGAAAAGACAGTGTTCTGGGCCATTGTTTGGAATAGATTTTTAAAGTGAAGGTAATACCAGGAAGTACAGTATGTCTCCCATCTCCATTTACTGAGAAGTGGGTCAGGCCTCATCTTCTTCTTACTATTTTGCCATGAAGAGTCCTCTTCTCTTCCCCTCCCTCCCCCACGGTACCCTCTGTGAAAGTGTACGTTAGCATTGTGTTGCAAGAAGTCCCATCTCCATTTTCCTCTGGTCAATCCTAGGTCCATTTTTCTTAATGTGTGAATTTTGAGCCTGATGTGCCCTCTTTTTGTCTCCCTATATATGAAAGATTCTGGACTTTTAAAATGTATCTCCTACTGACTGACATCCAATCAGCCAGATAAAACCCACACCCACATGGGGTCTCTTATATCAAGAAAGTTCAATAATTCCTAAGATTCCAAATGCTGTATTTGGTAAGAAGGCTGGGTGGAATAAAAGATATGATCCATGAGAAAGGACAGCCATGAATGCCTAGTGTAGCATGGGATGCTGATTATAACTTGGAAGAAGGAGTAGATGTGGTGGCTGCATAGGCCAGAGAGATTTTGGCTCACTTATGGGACAGCATTTGTGTGACACATTTTGATTGATCAGCTCTCTAATTCTTCGTGAGCTAAAAATGATTTTTTTAATAGGATAAACATACTAGAAACTTAAATCCTCTATTTGAACAGGATTATTTAAACAAGATTATCACTATGTCCTGGTGTACCTTCAACCTAACAGGGAAAAATATGACTAGTTTATTAATATGCATGAGCATTAAATTACTGCTGCTGTTTTGGATCTGAATTAAATATTATTTTTCCAATAGTAATTCATTGTGATTTATATCTAACATTAATTAATTTTGTGGCATTTTATGTTCAATATTCAATCATTATTGCACTCAGTATTTGCTGTAATAATACTGATCATAATTAATATATTTTCTAGTATAAATAAAGAGTCGGTGAATTTTTCCACAGGAATTTCACTATAATGAGGAGATACTTTAATAATAAACTATGTAAGTAACATACCTTGTTTTTATATAAACAAACACATGGAAATTATTCTGCTTGTTTTCATTTTAAATAATGTAAGCCACCAAAGTGTCACAATAAAACTTCAAATATTAGCTCTTTGGTGCTTAATGGGTAGTATCTTGCTGTATTTTAGTGACCCCTAACTAAGCTGGGAGATGTACTAGATGCCTAAAGTTTAATCATGCCCTGATTTTACTCTGGTTCATGTTTCCATTACTGTAGGTTTGGGGCCTGATTCTGCTCTACTGAAATTAAGGGAGTTTTGCCATTAATGGGAACAGAACTGGGCCCTTCATATGTGGGTAAAAGAGCTGAGATTTAAAAAAAAAACAATATTATCTAATGGCAAACCTATACCATATAAATACAGCAGACCTAGTTTCAATATCCCATTTTTCTAAACAAGACAAACATCTCTTTTTACAATATCAAATCTTTACTTTTCAGAGGGGAAGTCTTTCCCTTGTGCAGATGATTGAAATAAGCGACAAACTGGTTCTCCATATTATTTTCTTGAGTATTAATGCTAGTATGTCCGTCTAGATAACTTATCTGATAAGAGATATAGATTGCCTACGGGGTTACCACCACAGTTCAGTTAAGAAAGCAAATTCAGCACCTAAGCCAGACTTCCTGCAACAATTGCAAAATGATCATAAAGCAGTCTCCTAGCTGAGGTCAGAACAAACTTCTTAACTCCCTTAAATGGTAGTCCAAAGGTTCTCGCACAGATTAGCTGTATGGTCAAGCAGTTTTTTCAACTTTCTGATAAGAGGTTGACTGTTTGCTGGTGCTAACTGCCTGAGTACAGTATGGCTAACATTTTCTAACTTGGTGCCTAAGTTAGCACCTAAATTCATATTTGGATACCCCTAGTAGGCCCTTATTCAGGAAAACGCTTAAGCATATCTGTAAGTGCTTTCTTGAATAAGGATGGACTTCAACATGTTGTCTAAATGCTTTTCTAAATGAGGACGTGATTTTCAGAAGTGCTGAGCACCTGCAGCTTCTTTTGAAGTTAGTTGTTGTGATTTTACACACTCTTTACAATGCTTTATAAAGAATAATTACAAGACAGTTAGCCTTTTTTCAAAGCTCGTATACAGTAGAAATTTACAAATGAATCACGCTCTTCATCCCATTAGAAAGAAGAAGGGCAGTTCTGTACCTGCCCACCTTTTCAATTCAGGCAGGATTCTCCTGTTTTCTATGTCATCCAACGTCTGCCTGATCAAGCACACATCATCTTGTGATACCCAGTTTAAAATGTAAAGACATGAAAATTTGGATTTCAAGGCTTTCATTGACTTTTAATGACTTTATTGTAACCATACTTGATATCATATTGTATCAAGACGTCTGTGTTGATTCTCAGGTATGATGAAAGCAAGAGGGAAAAATACTTTCCTGGTTCAAGAAAATGAAAAAGTTGGCAGTTATACGGTTCAGATCTCAAACTAGTGTACTATGGGTTAGATAAGATAGTTTGGTAAGTGCCCTTCCTAGGTCAGATAGATTTGGACTGGTAGTTCTGACTAAGTTCTTCTAGTACCTTAATTTTAATTTTTTGTTATTTTTTTTTTAAAGTCATGGATCACTGTGGAATCTGAGCACCACTAAGGAGAAGTAAATGCACAAATATCTCTTCCCGCCCTACCAGAAAAAAAAAGCTTAAAATTTTTGTTTGGATTTTTTTCTTAAATATCTGATGTGTGAGGATGCTGATATGTTTCAGAAAGTTATTGTGGGAGAGCTAAGATGCAGAGTTGGGTTTTGCATTCACTTCTGTAAGTGGTGAGGGTAGTGTACATTCTTATTTCACTTGGGAATGAGTTCCACAGTCTTGCTATGTCTCTTGTGTGAGATCTGTCCCTGAGGGTATAAGTCTTTCCTTATTAGTCAGCAGCTTCATTTTCCAAATGGAACAAATTGTCATGTGATGTCATCACTGACGGGAGGTGAGCTTTCAGGTAGCTAGAGCCAATACTATACGTGGCTGATGGCTTTGAAAATTGGTGCAACAACTTCAAACTGGATTTTGTGTTCATTGAGGAACCTATGTAGGCTGCAGTGAATTGAGATGATGCATTTTCTGTAACTTAAGTTGTTGAACAGATGAGCTGATACATCCTTTTTATGATGCATCCACTGAATATGGAACATTATTTCATTGTTGGATAATCCTTAAAGAAAAACCCTCAATTTGAAAATCACATGTCCATCTGAAAATGGTGTACCTATTATTGATATTACTTGTTTTTTTTTAGCTTGTGTTCTTTGCATAAGAACAGCACTTTGTGTATAATCAGTTTCACTGTTGTATTGGTGTTCATTTGCATCATTGTCATGTGCTGCTCTGGGAAAGCTCGCATTCATGTTCTTCACTAGTCTCTGCAAGACGGTGCTTACAAGTAGCAGCAAAGCTGACAAATCAAACTGCAGGGATTAACAGGTCACAGGCTATAGACAGAAGAAAATGGGGATTGTGGAGGAGAGATGTGCCAGAGTACATTGGATGGTGTTGATCGTAAACCTGCCCAAAAGACCCTTATAAATGCATCAGGGGAGCAGAAAAATTCTTAGCGGATTGGTCCTCCAAACCCCTCGCCCCCGCCCCCAAAAAAACCCCAAACAGCCATAAGCAAACAAACAACGACAGAACCAAGCAAAACAAAAACTAATTTTATTTTGACCAGAAGTGGTAATTAAATATCAGTTTCCTTGAGGCATTTTATGTGTGTTTTGTATATACAGTAGTTTGTAGGTAACAGCTGATTTTTACAAATTTATAGTGCACTTAAGTCAGTCACTGATCATTTGATAAGTTTAATGTCATTTAATTGTGGGTGCTTCTTTGTGAAATAAGGCTGTCCTGTTAATAACTGGATCCATTCACCAAAGGTAAAGAAGGCATTTGAAGGCAAATATCGACAGCCTGTCCTTTTACCTGTAAGTGAAATAAATCTGTTAGTCATTACAACAATCTGAACATACTTAATTATTTCTAAGGCTATTGAAATACTGGAGTCAAGCTTTAGTGATAAGATATCTTATCTCTAGGGCATATACATATGTAGTCTGGACAGAAGGTGAACTTCCAAAGCTGAATTGTTAGCCATAATTTGGACTCCATAACTATTGTATGTGACAATGTACTGGGAATGAAATTTCATTCTCTTCAACATATGCAACGAAGTTAGGAGTGCATTTGTTAGACACTTAGCCTTTCATCCTGAAAACAAATACACCTCTACCTCAATATAACTGTCCTCGGGAGCCAAAAAATCTTACCGCATTATAGGTAAAACTGCGTTATATTGAACTTGCTTTGATCCGCCGGAGTGCGCAGCCCCGCCCCACCGGAGCACTGCTTTACCGTGTTATATCAGAATTCGTGTTATATCAGGTTGTGTTATATTGAGGTAGAGGTGTATGTGCTTAATTTTGATTTCCTTGGGACTGCTCATGTTCTTAAATACATGCTTAATTGCTAACATGATTGCGTTTTTATTCACCCATATTAATATTGTGAAATAATCTATTGAAATGAACAGGGTGTTTCTGAAAGAAAGAGTCTATCCAGCTGTTAGAAAACTATGATTGCTTAGTTTTCTGCAAATACAGATGGGAAATCCTTATTGGGAGGGTTGGAGGCATAAATAGAGAAGATTTTAAAGGTGTACATAAATCTGCCAGTTTCAGGCACTGCACATTTGACCTACATTTTTACAGATAGTAGGTAGGCCAGATTTCTTATTGATACTTTTGTGGTACCAGAGCATGTGCTATACAATATTTAAATACTTATCTGCCTTCACAGGAAACTAAATTAAAATGAGGTAGAATTTATGAAAATTTTCTGTCAGACTGATTTAATTGACTGTACCTTTAAAATAATTGTTTTTTAAAAATGCATAATTTAAATTCTCTCTTGCTGTATGAATGCAGACTGAGAACTTGGATTCCTATGTGAATCAGTAAATTGGACTTCACTTAAAAATAATACACAATATTAATTTAATTTTATTTTTTTTAATTAAGGCCTTGGCCATATATACTGACTTGAGGAAATAACAGACTTGGTCTTTCCCTAAACATCCATATACTAGACGTGTGTGTGTGTGTGCTCTGTCAGCTACTGAGAATGCAAGAATTTGCCAAATTTTGAGTTGAACAATAGCTAGGTTTGTCATTGGACTTTAAACGATGATAATGTTGCAGTTTCTGATAAGAAACTGGCTTTTGCAATAAGATGGATATTTATTCATTCATTCATTTAATTTTATTTCAAGTTAGAATAAATAATAAAATGCCACCCATTCACATGATCTAAGTGGCCTGCTGATTATTTGAAATTACAAAACCAAAATTTAATATATTATTCCATACAGTCAACTTACCCGTTCTACTGAGCAGCAGCCTGTAAGCAAATACCAACGTCCCTATGTATCTGCCTGCACTTCAGCCTCCTTAGATTTTCCTCAAAGTCTAGATGAAACAAATAAGCTTTGCAGCCTGTCCTTAGAACATGTGCTGTCTGTAGGATGCCCTGCTTACCAAGTGGGTGGCCGCCTTTATGCACCAGTTCCAGCTTCCAAATTGATTCAAGATGTAGCCCCATGTGGAATGCATTGGAAATAATCAAACCTCGAGGAGACAAAGGTATGGATGATGATAGCAAGATCTGAACCTGAAAGATAAAGCTGTCTGGACGGGCCTAGGTGGTAAAAATACCTTTTAACTGCTGCTGTTACCTGACCTTCTAAGGCTGGATCCCACAGATCAAGGGAGGTGGGGGAAGTTGTCAGCAAGCTGTTCTGGGGAGAACAGACTGACAAGGACCCAGACACAGGTCCTGCAGGAGTGTCTGAAGCAGCTGGGGCCTTCCCAAAATTCCAGGGGATGGTAATCCTCAAGGAAGCTAGCCATCCATATAGCCTGTTTATAATTTTAAGGTATTTTTCTTGCTTTGGTGCTAAATAAACAATACTTTGATTTAAGAAGGTTGTTTGGTTACTGGGTACAATTGGTCATTGCTCCTGGAGGAGAGTGTTCTGCATGTGCCGAACTAAGTCGGACCTGCTGAGATACTTGTGATTAGTACCAGGGCCTGGTTTGAGAATGTGAAAATCACTTGATTCCACCCTAAGAGAGTGAACAGCTCGAGGCCTGGAGCAGGAGGGGTTGCACTCAAAGAAATTAGGAGGGCTCAGAGGTGCTGTTTGCCTGGTGACTGACATTTATGCAAGTGAGAGACTTAAAGTAACTGTACAGCCAACCACACTTGGCTAGGTCATGTGCAATATTTTCCCACACAGAGCTGCTAAGGCACATCAGTTCTGAGTTACTACTTTGTTGAAATTCAAGCCTTTGCCCTCTGTGAGGCAGACTGCCAATTTTTCAAAGCAGTATAGTAGTTCTGTGGTGGTAAGAAATAGACTAAGAAGAGATATTTTTTTTTACTTGTGACCTAGGATAGATTTGGAACTCAGGTCTCCATAAATGAAAGACTATTTTACCCACTTTCCCAACTAGCCTATAGATGAGAAGGGATTCTTTTGTTTAAAAAAAATACCCAAAACACAACAACAAACAAACTTTTGTAGGTGAGGCACGCTCAATCTATTGGTCCAGTTCTGCATTGCAACACCACTACATTGTGCTTATTAAGATAAACTTAAAATATCTGTTTCACAAATCCATTTGTTTGTTTTATTTACAGTTTATGAAATTGTGTGTTTTCATTGCCAATTTAGTGCACTATGGAGCGATCTGAGGGAGATGGAAATGTGTGGACATTCAGCTGAAGGAATTGTGGCAAATCAAGAGAAAATAGAAGTTCTTTTGAGGGCTTACCCTGTCTAATCTCAAGGTTCCCCTCACCAAGGTCAAGGCAAACAAGAGTCTCAACTGCCTTGTCTCAGGGCAAAACAACTAAGGTCTTGGGTTCCTTCTTTTCTTCAGGAAAGATAAATTGTATAGCTCATGCCCCCTATTCCTGTGTTTGTTACAATCAGATGCCTCTAACTTCCTCATCCTTCATGAAAGAGAAGTAAAAACATTTCAACCTGCTCTTAACAGGCTTTAAATGAAGTCTGTGGTCTCTCCTCAAGTCATCTGTGGACATCTGATTTCCCTTAACATGGTTGCTCGGCTGTTCTACCCCCAGCAACAAACTTCTTCTTCCTTTTATGTGTGCCATGCAAGTCTAATGCTGGCCCTGTGTGGTAGACCCCCTGAAACCTGCTCATGGCCTCCCAGGGAGCCCCAGGCCCCTGGTTGAGAACCACTGCCATGCTCGATAGCTAAGAGGCTAATGAGCCCCATCTGCTTCTGTGCCCTGCCAGTTAACCCTTGTCTCCTTTCATAGAATCCTGGACTGGAACCTCAGAAGCCACCCTCGTGACTTTCCAGGGCCCCAAGTGGACAGTATACCCCATCACAGGGTAGAGGTGATGAGTAGACCTCTCGTTATAGTAGTTCATATCCTGGAAGGTTGTAATAATGTCAGGATAGTGGAGTTTGCATTATTTTGGCCTCATAAATAGCTGTCTGTGGCATTTAAGTATATTTAGGTTTACCTGAATACTGAGCTGTTTGGGCATTTGCAGAAAAAGAATATGTGGCCCTGTTTAATACTGGCATAAACATGTGCTGTCTACTGAATCACCAGCACCTTTCTGCGGCACTTAGAAAAGGGAGAAATATTCTACAAAAGGAATAACAGAAAGAAATAACGGTAAAACACCAGTGATTTACATGATATTCTCAGGTGGGCAGCTTCTGAGCAGGAGGCATAGCTTGACCATAGCTATGGAAAAGAATATGGAATGCCAGTAAATTAATGCACATGCATTTTTATTATGATTTCTGCAGCATATTTCAATTGAAAGAGTATGATTTAATGTTTGGTTGATTCAGATATTAATAGTAAATATATTTTTGGATAGAAAGATGTTTACTGTGCATTAGTAGCAGGCCAAATCTTAAGGACATTTACTGGCTTTTGGTATTGGGCTAAATCTTGAAGTCCTGACTCAGAATAAAACTTCGACTGATATAATAAGTAAGGTAAAGCATTTTTTTAATTCTTGGATTTACTGAGGGTTTTGAGTGTATGCAAAAGTAGTTTAAAATACATTCTGATTGGATTTTTGCCAGCAGTGTGTCATCCATTGCTGCCTATTTCAGTTTCACTTGTGCTACATAAACTTCAGGTCCACTGCCTTTCTTAAAAAGGCAATCAAAAGGTTCCAGAATACACTTTAGACTGTATCTTTAGATCTTTTCTTCAGCAGGCAGCAATGAATAAAATGGGTTACAAATGGTGAAATTATTTCAAAGAAAAATAATCATAAAATTTACTGTTACAAAAGGAACCTAGAGTTTCGAAAATACTGTGCACTAAATATTTGACAGGTAATTTACTACATAACATTTTATCCATAAATGAAACAATGGAACAGTTAGTTCCTTCTAAGACATGGAAACCTGGATATGTTCTTAATATAAAACCAATTGTAAATAATTCAATTTTTCAAGAAACTCTGATATTTCAGTTTAGTTTGAAAGCTGTTCATGTATTATGTTCCAGCACTAATGTGATTCAGTGTCTAATAGCATAGTTTTTCATGATAAATACTGAAAATGAATTCCGATTATGAATCTAAAATACAAACATTTCATTATTTTACATTTATATCTAGTGCAATGAATGTCAGACAGTCAGATTGCTAGTGGTTGAAGCTTAGCTACTGATTAAAATTAATACGCAGTTTAAAAGAAACCCCTCAAAAATGGACAGTCAACAAATGAGCAAATTAGCAAGAATATAGTAAATATTTTATGAAAACACAGATTTTGAAGAAAAATATTATGCACATAAGTCTACCGCTCTTCAAGTCCCTGTCAATTTATTTGATTTTTCTTGTAATCACAATTGCTGATATCATTGGCAGTACCTTTACTCCTCACCCTTAATCTCTCCTAATCTCTGTCATTTGTGGCTGGTTCTTCACTTGTTACAGATTATCTAAAATGTAGATAGTCTGTACTCCAGAGAGTTTACTTTTTTATCTTTCTTTTGCTTGAGTGCTTTATGTCACTAATAATGACTAAGCTGTTGCAATGAAAATATTTCAACATCATCATGTTTTCTATAAATGCCTAAATTTACCCTACATCATCTCTATTTTTATAGACGTGAAAGGAAGTAGCTAAGAAGTGTAATTGAGCTCCTTCAAAACCCCCATCAAAGGTGTAGAGGAGGCATTTGGGGGTAAAATGTCATGGATAACATATTTTTGCTTTGGAGATCTGCTCTCTTACTCAGCTGTCCCACATCTCATACAAAATACTTCTGCCCTGCAAGAATAATCTATTTAGGGATTTCCCCAAGTTTGAATACGAGCTCTTTTTACGTGCTGCTTTTGCAGCCCTCACATATGTTTGTCTGAGCCCAAAAATCATATAGGACCCAAATTTGGCCTGAGGCCTTTATTTTGTATTGGTGACATAAAAACATAAGAAGGGCCATACTGGGTCAGGCAAATGGAACATCTAGCCCAGTAACCTGTCTTTGACAGACACTTCTGGCAGTTGGAGGTTTAGGGACACCCAGAGCATGGGGAAAAAGAAGAACAGGAGTACTTGTGGCACCTTAGAGACTAACAAATTTATTAGAGCATAAGCTTTCGTGGACTACAGCCCACTTCTTCGGATGCATATAGAATGGAACATATAATAGGTTTTCCCTATTCGTTTTCTCCACACCATTTATGGTTTTATAGACCTCTATCATATCCTCCCCCTTAGTTGTTTCTTTCCTAAACTGAACAGTCTGTCTTTTTAATCTCACCTCAGATTGAAGCTGTTCCATACTCTTAATAATTTTTGTTGCCCTTCTTTGTACTTTTTCCAATTCTAATATACCTTTTTCGAGATAGGGCATCCTGAACTGCACACAGTATTCAAGGTGTGGGTATGCCATAGATGTATATAGAGGCATTATGATATGTTCTATCTTCTTATCTATCCCTTTGCTAATGGTTCCTAACATTCTCTTAGCTTTTTTCACTGCTGCTGCACATTGAGCTGATGTTTTCAGAGACTGTCCACAAAGACTCCAAGATCTCTTTCTTGAGTCATAACACATAATTTAGAACCCATCATTTTGCATATACAATTGGAGTTATTTTTTCCAACGTGCATTTCTTTGCACTTATCAACATCGAATTTCATCTGCCATTTTGTTGCCCAGTCACCCAGTTTTATCCCTTTGTAACTCTTTGGATTTAACTATTTTATGTAATTATGCATCATCTGCAAATGTTGCCCCCTCTCTGTTCACCTCTTTTCCAGATCATTTATGAATATGTTGAACAGCACAGGTCATAGTACACTTTTTGGGGGGCCTCAGCTATTTACTTCTCTCCACTGAGAAAACTGACCATTTATTCCTATCCTTTATTTCCTATCTTTTAACCAGCTACTGATGCATGAGTACCTTCTCTCTCATCCCATTATTAAGTCAAAGTGTTCACTTCCTAATCCTGCAGTGTGCTGAGAACTTGTCATATGATGAGTATCCTCCACCCACACTGAAACTGGCATAGCTGAAATTTAGTAAAAATGGTTGATTGTCAGGTTATGAATTGGGAATTTTTCCTCAGTGACCCATAATGAATGAGTGTACCAAACATAAAAATATGAGCTCAGTTTTTAAAGTTGGAAGTTGTGTTGCTTTAACTGGTACATTGCTGTTTCTTGAATAGTGATACATTCTTCTGTGAGTTTTTGAAGGGACCCCTCTCACATAGTTGTCTGCTTATGAGTAGAATGGCATTTCCAGTCAAGCTACTAGAGAAATTCAGATGGGGGTTGGAGGGGTTATTTGAGGGAGGAGGGGAAAGGATTTTTAGAAATACTGAGCCATGTTCAGCCTGATTTTAAATGGACACAAATTCATTACTTTGGGAGCACAGGAAGAGAAACGGTTAAAAAATGTCTGAATCTTTAAACTTGAGATTATCAGTTATACAGTAATATACACTTAGAAGTTTGTAAACTTTGGCTATGCAATATGAAAGTTACACTATGAATGTTTGAAAATATGTTAATGTGTGCATTGTATACCACAAAATTTTCAGCAGTGAATTTAATAGTGATTTGCATGCCTGGATAGTTTATTTAAATTTAGGTAGTAGAATTGCTATTCAACAGAGCTGCTCTGAAAAGCATAAAGTTTTAAAATAGTCAACATCCGCCTGTTAGACTATTTAGAATGTGAGTGCATTTAGTACCATAAGTCATACACTTTAAGGCCAGAAGTGACAACTGAGATCATCTAGTGTGACCTCCTGTATAACACAGGCCACAGGACTTCACTGAATTAATTCATTGCTTCAAGTCCAGTAGCTATGGTTGACCTAAAGCATAACTTTTAGAAAAAAACCCACTCTTGCTTTATAAATTTCTTGTGATGGTGAATTGTTTCAATGGTTCATTACCCTTACTGTTAAAAAATTGTGACCTATTTCTAGTCTGAATTTGTCTAGCTTCAACTTCTACCCATTGGATGTTGTTACACCTTTGTTTGTTAGACTGAAGAACTCTCTGATATCAAAATTCTGTAATAAGAGCAAGTGCACAGTGTGGCCACTAGGAACTCACAGTGAGATTAGAATTCAAATCTTCCATTTCCAAATCCAGGCCCCTATTACATGAACTAAAATAACCTACTTTTCATTGTTATCAGTATGACACCCAGTTGAGCAGCTCTGATTCCATTCAGTAGCTGGTAGCAGTACACGTGAGACAATTACTTACACTCTCTCAGACTAAACAAATCTCTTCTTTAATACTATGATGTCTGAACTAGTTCAAGTGTTGCTTCTGCTGAAACCAATATCACAACTCTGTGGCTACGCAGAATAGTTATCTCTGTGCTTTTGGACCTTCATGGCAGTAGTAGGGATAGAACTCAGATCTTCCAGCTACAACAGTACTGGTTCCTGACATTTGATCTCAAGGAGAATATTTTTCAACTGTTAGTAGCACAGGTCTTAAGAAACACAGGCACGTTGTTCTTATTCTTGATACACATTCTCACTAGCCACTTAATTATAATATGTATATTTGAAATCAATAAAAATCTTAGCAGTAACCATGTGGTAACCCTTGGCAAATGCTATCTCTTGCTCTAAGCATAGAGGAATATTGTCGTAAATTCAGATACCATTTGGTAACTTTTGGTAAATGCTGTTTTTTTTTTTTTTTTAATGGCAAACCCCAGTATAGGGCATAAATACCTACGTAGTTATGATATCCATGTAATAGATTCCTTTGCTTTTACAGCTATGCAATAAACCACTGGGTTATGTGATAAACTGTATTTCTTTGGCAACCCTGAATACCTGCATTCTGCCCAGTGATTCATCTTAGCCTCAATTATTTTTAACATTCCAAACTTCTCAACCACCATTTAAACCAAACTAAATCAAATCCAACTCACCAACCATAAAACAAACAACCAAAAAATCAAAACCAAAGTACAAAAACAAACAACAAAAATGACAAAAAGAAAATAACTTGGCTCTTGGGCACCAAAATGTTTCCTTTTTCCCTGTAAAGGTAGTTTCCCTCCTGAAAATCATTCCTATTCAAGGCATAGGATAGGCAGTATTGAGTCCTGAACCTTGAAATGTTTAAGGTTTTCAATTTTGTTCAAAAATCAGTCCTAGAAACACTTACCCTGAATTCCCAGCTCTTCAAAGGGAAAAAATATCTAATTTTAGAGAGTATTTGTATTTTGCTTTGGCAGTTTGGGAGGTATCCAGTCTCTGACATATTTTAAATGTGTGAGATCATTTTTAGAAGTTATATATTACTATCACTGCAAGACCTGAAGATGGTACTTAAAACAACTTGGTTTTACAGGTGGGTGAATGTGATATAGTGCCAATAAATAAAATGTAGTTTTCAAAAATATTCAGGGCCATAGTCTGCACTTATTTAAATCTTTTGCAATCTACATAAATAATTTAAGTCCTACTTAATAGAGTCAGCATGGAATTTGTCCCTCTTTAGGTAGCATAAGCAAAATATATTATGATGTGGTCTGAAGAGTTTATCAGCAGTAGTTTGGAATGACCTGCATAATTAGTTTATGGCTTTCCTACTAATAAGCAAGCAACCTTCCCAAACTCATGTTAATGATACCTTTAGATTACCATGTATTATTTCCATCCCCCTCCCCTGCCCTTTTCTGTAGGTATGCTGTACACAGTGAGAGACAGATTTTTATTTTTTTTTTTTGAAAAGCCTTAACTGTAGTTAAAATTATATTATTATTCTCAACTGGTATTTTGTCAAAATGAAGTATTTATAGGGTTAAAAATGTGATTTGATTATAACAGACTATATAGTAGGTCTTTCACCAAGGATATTGATGTTTATTAAGATTGTTAAACAAAGCCTTTATCCTCACTTTATGCTTGATCCATTATTATAAAGTGTGGCTTGTTTTCTGACTGAATAAAATGAGTCCCAAGTAGTGATTTGTTAACAACATTAATTAATAGAATTACTATTGTAAACTTATGCTTCCTGATCTGGACCTCTTCCTTGCGTGAAGGTGTGCTGATAAATGTTCCAACTGGTGTCTTTTTGCTTAATTTAACTGTAGCCATTGTCTGATTGTTTGGTTAAGTACACAAAAACTCTGAGTCATGTGCACCTATTTCTGGATACGCTCAACATAATTAGGTGCAGCCCTGCAGCATCACATTCTAAACAACTTTCAAGCCAAACAAACTGCAAGAAATACAATTGATATATTTCTAGTCCTAAAATAACTTCAGAGAAGACACAATCATGTCTAATTTTCCATTGTATAGTGTATTTTTAATTATGATGAACCTATTGCTAAAGTTAACTAGAGATTAATGCATTTTCTTGCAGCTCCCTATTTCTAAATGATCAGAGAAGATTCTCTCTCTCTAACCTTTTTATCATGCATTTAGTTCCTATGGAATGTACTAGATGGGAATTCCTGGAAATCTGTATCCTATGTAACTACAGATCATATACAACATATATATCTCTGCATACGTTGTAAAATTCCATACATTGGTTTGCCATTGTTCTCTAGCCCTCTCCTGGGGCCTCTAGAGGTGATATGAACAGAACTATATATTTGTGTGCTAATTAGTGACATTTGCGTCAGGTTTGTGATGTCCATTGGGAACAGGACCAAAGGCATCAATTCATGTCCCATGATGAGCCACAGTGCAGTAAAAAAATGGTAACAATTTTCTGTCTTTAATGACTGGATTTGAACCCACCAGCTAGATATGGAAATCAATGTATTTGACTATAAATGCTTGAATAAAATATTCTGCACAGAGTGGAATTATATGATCTTACATTTTCCCTTCTTGACAAAGATTATATTGGATGCATTGGTAACTGCATTAAATTCTTTTAAGTACACAATCACTTTTGCATACATAATAGGCCAAATTAATCTTGGATAATAATCGAGGGATTGATTGAATATAGAAGTTTGTTGCAATATTTTGTTCCCTCAAAATACAATAAATAGATAGAGTAGAAAATTTATTTTCACATAACATGACATGCTTATATACAGTAAAAATCCTTCACATTTGTCTCTTGGAAAACCCGGCAGCTGAAGAACTTAAAGTTGTTAAAAATATATATATATTTAGTTATGCAAACTTCAAAATTTTTGTAGGTATCATAAACCAAGAAGTCTCTTTTTAATACTTTCCAGAATTGTGTGAGATCTCCTATTATTTTCCCTTTCCCCTACTTTCAGAACTGATGCATTGCAGCAACTCCAACTTTGGATGGAAAAGGCTGGGCATGTTTCCCACCAGTGTCTGTCAGTGCAGTTCAGAACATTAGGGAGTGGGAAGTATGGAACTCAGTCTTAAATTCTAATCCCTTGCTTGGCCTCCTATTGTTCCATTAAACCTGACCTTTTAGTAAGAATTTGTTTCTAATTTGTATAGTCTATTCTGCTGTTTATGGTGGTGTAAATATTATGTTTGATTAGATAACTGTTAGGTTTGGAATTTCTGTCTTAGCCCTTTCTGCTGCATTATTCTCTCTCCCCTCTATTTTGAAAAACAATATACTTTTAAATTGGGATGGTGTGTGAATCTGGGCTCTTTAATTGGTGGAGATTCCTTTTTCCTCATTAAAACTTGTCTGCAAGTGAAATTGTCAATATAAACCTCTGTCTACCTTAAAATTGCATAATTCTGCATCATAAACCGTAAGTTTCCTATTGTATGAAAATGAACTACAGTATCTAGTTAAATAAAAATAGTATAAAAGTAAAAAGCACTTTCTAATATCTGCTAAATACCAAGGAATACATCTTTAAATTACCTAGAAAGGAAAATGCAGTAACACTGCAGACACAAGAGAATGCAAACATACAGCTGACACCTGGAATTCTGGGAAATACCTGTGGTATTTTCGTTCTTTTTAAAGGGAAGGAAATTTTTCTATTAAATTTAATTATAAAACATCCCAAAACTTTGAGAGAGATTTTTTACGGTATTGATATAAGAAATGAATGAAATGAACATTTATTTCTTGCTGTATTTATTTTGAAACTTCAGTATTTCTTTTCTTTTAACCTTGCCTTTCATTTCTCTCATTTGCTGCCTGCTTTTCACAGCTCCCTGCATACTGTTCATTATGTGAATGTAGGCAGTGCAGTATGGACCTGTTGAAGCAATTATTAGTGTATACACAAGTTTATCCTTCTAATTAGTATTTGCCAAAAGTGGGTTTCAGTATTAAAGATAAATAGTGTAAAAGAGGCTATTCTCAACTAGAGCTAGGCAGGAAATGATTTTCCTGCCCAGCAAAAATTTTGAGATTTTGTTGAAACTTTTCCCCATCCTGAATCAGAGCAAAAGGTCAAAATCTTCAAAATTTTTGCCAACAAGGGAGATGGGTGGGGAATGGCTCAGGTCAATCAAAATGTTTTGTTTCAATTTTTAACATTACAAAATATTCCCTAATTTCTAAATAAAAGTCACTTCAAAATGGACTTTTCGAAAATGTCAATGCAAAAAGTTTCAACAACTTCGAAACATTTTTCAACATGCTTTTGAGTTGAGAAATTTGTTGAAAATGACAAAAAAAAATCCATTTTAATGAATTGGCATGAAGAAACATTTATCCAAAAAATCCCTGACCAGTTCTACTCTCAACCCATTTTCTATCTTTTCCCTCTTTCTCTCACACACAACCAACATTAGAAAACACTGATTAATCTTGCTAGAGAACCTATGTTCAAGAGATTTCCAGCCCAGTTTCCTTGCTACATTCTTGTTCTAGCTTGCCATTTCAGAATAGGATTCACAAAAGGAGGCTGATTCTCAGGGTGTGGGTGGTCATATTACTTCCATTTCTGCAGCAACAGCACAGCTACTTAGCCTGAAAAGGGTGCCAGGCAGCAGAAAACTGCATTAAGAATATTTTAAGAAATTCAAGATAGAGGAGAAAGAGACAGAGAGACTGCAAGTATTGGTAAGCGCTGCTTAAGAGCAACACAAGTTATTAAAGAGGCACTTGTGACAGGCACATTCAGCCCATACTCACCCATTCTTTCCCAGAAGGGAAATTTTAACTGAGGTTGGTTTTTCTCTCAGGGCCAAATCCAGAGAAGTGTTGAGTACCTGCTCTCCGCATTGAAGTCAGTAGGAGTTTCAGATGTTGAACAAGTGTTCGGCATCTGTTGGGGTTTGGCTGAGTGTATTTTAAATTTATATTTCACAGTTTACTGTTTTTCTCTGTTAGGGAGACAAAGTTCAACTCAGAGTGCTCAATATACCATACTTAATCATCCTTCATGCTGGCTGCAGTGTGCAACACAGCTTGCACTGGACACAAACCAGAAAAGGCTAGCTTTTGTTTTTGTTGTTATGAAGGGCTCCATTGTGATCTCTCATCCTCACAAACATATCACTAAATAGTGGGATAACATGCAACTGCAAACTTCTAAGCTAGCAGCAGACTTCTGTACTGGCAGCCCTTGGTTATTGCTTTCTTATTAACGATGGCTTAGAATAGATCCTAGAAAAAGGGATGGTTTGACTAAAAATGAGAGATTTAGCCCTGCATATATTAGTTATTTGCAGATTCCTTGAAACTTAGCATATCTGAGTAGTATTTCCTGAGTTTAACATGTTCTCTTACTATACAATATGGAAATAAATAGTTCATATAACTCTTGATATTAATTAGAACCTTTCTACATTTTTAAACATCTTTAATAGAAACTTAAAGATCCAAATACAAAATCCAACATTTGGGGACATTCTGTGGATATCTGATATCCTCGGCATGGATTTGGATGCATAACAAGGAATGGATGTCATTCATCCATATAGTCAAGTATGTTTAACCTGTGGTTGATACACTGTAAGATGAAACAGACTTTTTGTTTTGAAAGTAATCAAATTCAAAGTTTCTATTGTGAGTTAGAAATATTTCTTTAGTTTATTTAAACATTTCAGAACTCCATATTTGAAAGAACATAAATGAATGAGGCATGTCCCTCTGTGAAGAAAAGTTAATGTTACACTCTAGTATTGCTTACTTTTTTTGTTTCTCTCTCTTTTTTTTTTTTTTTTGTCTAAGGCATGAAGTAACAGCCAAAAAATCAAGCTTTTGATATCCTTTCTCCTTCCTGAGAGGTAGAATGATTGCTGCAACCCTAACTGCAAAATGTTGTAATATAAGACAAAATTAAATACAATGAATATCTTTGGATCAAGTTAAAGCTGCATTTAGGACCCAGTTAACTCTAATTTATTTGTTTTGTTCATGAACATAGGCATGTGTTAAGCATAGTTAACAGAAACCTTGCCCAAAGCTGTACAGACAGAACTAACACAAGATCATAGTTTGTTGTAAGTTGTGCTACCCATTTGGCATGCGTTTTTCTGAGATATTTAGGGTAACCATATTTTCACAATACAGAAACGCTTTTGTGGCATCATTTTCTATGTCACAACGTACTCATACAAAAGACAAACCTACAGCCTTTAAAACTGTGTTCTGGTGTTGTTACTGCCTGTTTCTGACTCAACAGTGGCGTGTGCGTATTTCTTGGACTGGAGGATTTTTTCCAGTAATTTAGGACTTGTCTACACCGTTTTGTATTCTGGACTACAGGCATGTGAATTGCCGAGCACACCAAAGAGTTACATTTGAATTACCCCATGAGGATGCTGCAGGTATGAACGAAAAGGTACCTAATTTGCCATAAAGTTTGAAAGAGGAGTATGTTTATGCAAACTAGGTACCTGTTAACTCGTGCTAGGAGTGTCCCCACGGGGAAGCTAGAATGCAACTCTTTGGTGAGTTCTGCAGTTCACATGCCCATCATCTGCACTATGGAGCAGGGTAGACATATGCTTAGTGTTCAGATTGAATTCATCATGAAACACTGAACAAGGGTCATCAAGTTTCACTCTGAGCAAAAGAGCAGTTTTGATAGTGTCTAAGCTCCTTTTGAGATTTCTCTTCGCTCCAGACACTGTTAATCTTGCTGAACATTCATTCTTCTGAGTTAACCCAGGGAAATCTACTTGTAACAGCAACACGTCTTGCATCAAGCTGGTCATAAATTCTGATTTGATGGAATTGAAATTTTTAATGGGAATGTGTCAATTCTGTTAAAACTTTCTGTGGAAAGCAGGCAGGCTTCCTCCAGCCTACCTGGTTCCCCCTCTCTTCACCTGCACAGCTGTCCAGCTCTCCTTCTGACCACCTGGCATGCTGATGAGCTCTCAGCTCCCTGGGATGCCTACTTCATGTCCCCTTCTGTCGACCTAGTAAGCTGCCCTGCTTTCTGAATTCCCTGGGTTGCCCATCTGGTGGGCTGCCCAGCTGCCTGCCTGCCTGGTTGCGGGGCTTCCAGGCTGTCCAACTTCCTGGGCTCCCTGTGCCTCCCTCTCTCTGCTTGGCAGGCTGGTGATCTGCCACATAGGCAGAAGGGAAGATAGGATAGCCTGCCAGCCTGTCAGCTGGGCAGCCCAACAGGCAAGAAGCAGGGGACTTCAGTGAGGATATTTTGTTTGATTTTTCCAAAACACAGTATTTTGGTATTTCAATCCCACAGGGAAAAATACATTTTCAACTTTTGTCTTGTTTTGGTACAGAAAAATATTTGAAAATGTGACATTTTTCATGGAATGGAAATTCTGTTTACTGCGCAGCTCTAATCTTGAGCAAATGTTCTGTAGTTATGTAAAAACCCAAATATTTTGACTGAAAAGACGTCTTCGATGTTTCAGGTACCTCTGCAGAAGTTCCAGGGAGATCATATTTAAAAACTGGGACTGACCCAGTAAAACTGGTTCATTTGGTCTTTGCAGAGTGTCTGGGCTTGATTGTCCGTTATCGTTGAGTTCTGCTCAGACATGAGGCGACCACAAGGACTGCTTGGAGCAATCTGGTCCTCTGCCCCCCAGCTCTAGTGTAAGTTAAAAGTTCAGTGGAAGAGATCAGGGACCTTAAGCCATGGGAAAATCAGGCATGGGGGGAGCTTAACTTTGTCACACCTCCTCCCCTCCCTGCTACTGGAAAGCCCCTAATAAATCCTCCTTCCTCTCCTTATGCAGGGTGGCAGGAAGGTGGCCAAGGAGCTATCTCTGCCAAATTTCCATTAGTGGAGCATCACACAACACACAGGTAATTCTCAGTTGGCTTTCTCTAGCTGTTTTAAGGATGCTTTGGACCTCTATTTTGTATACAATATATTTATAAATATATATCAATATAAATCAAAGATCAGAAACTAATGCTATGTCTCAGCACTGGCATTTCTGGATTCCTCTTTGGTGTGTCTCACAGAGATTGGGATTTTTAAAAAAGCACCCGTCTCCCATTGAAATTCACCGGATACTATGCAGTATCTTTGAAAATCCCATGCAAGACAAATAGTGTTGTTCTGTTTGTAAAGGACCTCTTGCTGATACAGTATGCTGGTTAATAGTTGTATCCAGTGAGCAGGCAAATGAGATTTCTATCATGCCAGCCATTGTAACTTAAATATAAGGTATGCTATTCTCTTCCCATCATCCCACTTCTTAATAAACCAAACACATGCACACAAAGTAGCAGAACAAGGTGAATGTGATATTTGTATTTATTTTTGGATCCTACAGTTAAACCAGGATCAACTCCACCATCCTTGAAATCTGATTCCTTATGTTTAGAGTCAGAGTTACAAAAAAGAAAAGGGCAAGATGGTGGGTGGGAAGGGGGTATACAAAGGGGTTAAAAGGGAATACTGGGTCCAGGTAGCTCCCTGCCCCAGACCTACTGAGCATGCTCTGGCTGGATGAGCAGGTTAAAAGAAGCCGAGGTAAAGGATTGTGGACAGGCTGCAGGAGAGAGGAAGCCAGACAGAAGGTTGAGCCTGACAGGAAACACCTAGCAGGTAAGGCCCACAGACAGAGCCTTCTCCAACCATACCCTGTTTGCAAACTTGCAAGTCTGGAAGGGCTCTGCTCCTTTGGACTCTTTTGTTGTATAGTGATTGATTGTTTGGACTATAGAGGCCATGCCTCAAACTGAAGGGATCTACAGGTAGGAAGTAGCTCAGGGAAGCAAGTCAGACTCTCTGCAGAGAGGCCCCTGATAGTGTCGCTTCCCACAGGGCCCTGGGCTGGTGCCCAGTGGAGAGGGAGGGTCAGGGTCCCTCTACCACACCTTCCTAAGGGCCTAGACCCAAATGTGGATGGAAAGCTGAAGGTCCCTGGCTTAAGGTCAGGAACAGGTACCTCTACTTCCCTAACAGAGGCAAGAGGCTAGAAGTTGGGTGCACTAACCTCTGGGATGGATGGCCCTCCGAGTGGTCCCTATCACAGGGGGGTGAAGATTTAGTGTCTCCCCCCCCCCATATAAAAAGCACTAGATATGAGTTAGAAATGTGATACAGTACAGCATTAAAAAGGCGAATAAGATTCTAACTGTGTAGTGGAGGCATCATGTCTCTGAGCATTGAGTCTATATGGCACAGTCTGAGTCTATATGGCACTATTGAGAATTCACTTAGTTTTGCCTGAGTAAGGAGCGCTGAATAAGGACCTAAAAGGGTGGCAAAGATGGCAAAGATTTCTCTTGTACCATAACTGTGCATGATCCTTTATAAAGAAAAGGAGATCCTGGCCCCAAAGAGTTTACAGTCTAAAACACAGTGCAGATTAGATTATTTTAGAATCATCTTGTCATTTAGGTTTCATCCAACTGAAATTTTGGATGAAATAGAAAGAGATTTACTGTATAGAATACAGCATTGTTCTCTCCCTCCCCCCACCCCCTTTTTGTTCTATCCCAGCAATCAAAGGAGGGGTGGGGATAGAGAGATGAGAAATCACTCCCTCTTCCCATCCTGGAGAAGTGCTGATGTTATGTGATGATAATGTTGTGTGCATAGTTGTCAACATTTAGAAGTGTTATCTGGGGAAAATTCTCTAAATAAACTGTGTGCCTGCTGGAGCAGGGAGTGAGTGAACATAGGAAAACAGCCAAGAATGCAGAGCATAGTGAACTCTGTAGCTGCTATTGGGTGAGCTCAGACCTGTAGGCTGATGGATGAACTGCAGGAACAGGGGGCCCTGTGCCTCCCAAAAACAGCTCAGTGATGTCCCTGCTCCAAAAAAGCTTGGTAGAAGCCCCATCATTTGAAACATTTAAAATTACTCTCCAGTGCTTTGCTGAATCTATGCAGTAAGGAATTACCTTACACTGGATGTGCTACATAAATTAACAAGTGTTTTCTAACTCTACCTTGGCCCTTTTCCACTCCCCATTATTAAATAAAAGCACTAAAAACAGTAAAACAAAGCCTGGGTAAAAATTTTCTCTGAACATCAAGAGCCCAGCCTAATGAAATCAGAAGCTTCTTAATTTTGTGTGCCTTCATTACTGAAATTTTTTTTTAAATGAAGTTTTACTTAGTCTAGAATGTGCTCTGTGCTGTCCTGTAATTTTGTATAGAATAAATGTTTGAGTGATTAATGTTTGCAAACTGGCTATGCTTTATACTGAGTGAAATTGTTTTGCTGGTGGACGTTTAAGTCATTTAATCTGCATATTTTATTGTAAATTGCTTACATTTTGTATATAGCCCTCTATAAAGAAAATGGATCATTCTCTGCACAACAGTAGGTAGTAATGTCTTTTCATGAGCCTTTCAGCAGGCCTTTACAAATTATTTTAAATAAGTCTCCTTTATTATGAAACATTGGAGGTAGAGATGGACCAAACCAGATATTTGGTTTTGAATCCCTGGCTTACAGGAAAATTATATAATTTTAAAAAATATTTTTAATGTTCCATTTTCTCCTGCTAATTTGCAATTTTAATAATTTACAAAAAGGAGAAGGGAATTTCTGTCTTGCTTATAGGGCTACCAGATGAAAAAAATCCGCTGCCAATACTTCAGAAATACATGGGACAGCATGCTCAAAATCAGCATTTAATATTACAAAAATACATATAAATACTAGTGATGGAGGGTGCCTTTAAAAGGTCAGATTTATAAATGAGCACCCACAGTGGCTGAGTGTTTCTGAATGCATTGTAATTAACATGTTCGATACGTAGTCTGCCTGGCTTCTATGACTACAGTAACTAGGTGTATGTGCACAGTCATTCTGCCTGTATGTAACTGAGGCCTCAGCCTAGCAGAGCATTAAGCACATGGATATTTCTGCTGACTTCCGCAGGACTGTTAAGATGCTTAAAGTTAGCAGATGCTTAACTGGATTATGCCCCAATCACATACATAACTGAAAGTGTGTGGGTGCAAGTGCTGGGTAGCTGAGGGAATTGGTGATGTGACTAAGGAGCTTTTCACGTCTGGGCTGCTTGTTGGAATCCAGCCCATGCAGTGACTGTAAGTTGTTACTATATGATGATGCCGTGTTCGCCTGTAAGAGTTGGATGATCTCTGCCTTTGGTCAGCTGTCTACATCATAAAAAAAAAAACCCTCATAGTTGTCACTCATGGGCACCATTGCTGGTGTCTAAGCAGAGAGGCTAAGAACTCAATTTATATGGAGACCAAAATAGCCTTTCATCTTACAAATGGTCATTGTAGGGCCAGGATAGAGCTGATGTTATTGGGAGGGTGCCGTGTGGAAGCTTGCATTGGCACTACACATGCTATAGTTGTTCTTTGCACAATCAGAGGGATGTAGTTCTATCAGTCTGGTACAATTTACAATAAAAGACAAAAACAAAAGCTCACATCCTCATTATGCCTGAGAGAAAACCCCAAGCTTGTCTCTTTAGTTTGCATACATTTTCCTCCTTCTTGTTTTCTGCAGGAGACTATGGCCCTTTTAACAAGCCCTTTTGGGGTATTAAAGTGAATAAAGTAATGAGAAAGCATTCATTTTAATTAAGATAATAATTTAAATATTGATGATTGCTTGAAGGATGTAAACAAATTCTGAAAAGCTAAAGTGAGTGCCAAAGCTTCGTCAACTGAAAATGGGCAAAGCAGCTTAAATCTTCACCCCTTTTTCATTTCTAAGAAAATCTGTAGTGTTATAGACATTGTAGCATAATGGCAGAATGCCAACTGATTTCTATTAAAAATATTATTGTAAGTTTTTTACAAAAAATTTTGTTCCTATTTATGTTTTTGCTGGCACTCAATAGGATATGGTTCATAACCCAGGCATAAGCAGTTACACTCTGAAATTAGAAATGGGAACAAAGCCATTTTTCCACAAGTTAGAGAGACCAGTCATTCTGTAAGTGCCAGCAAAAATGCAAATAATGGTTGTTTCTAAAAGATGCTAAATAGAAGCGATAAGGGAGGTGAGGTAGTAATATTTGAAAATTTAGTTAGTATCTTGATTAGATTATTTTAAGAAGCCTCCGTTACAAATATATTATAAATAAATGCAAGTTTAATTTCTGCAAGTTTTTAATGTCAGAAGTATTCACTATCCCCTTTAAATATAATATAAATGTAATATAAATATTTTCTGAAATAATAAAAACATTTCAGATATGAACCAAATATTAACATTTTAAATAGTTATTTCTTGCAGTTTTTAATTTTTGTGCAATTCTAAAATAAGTTAAGAACAGATATAGTAAGGGTTGTAGTTATGAAAAAGTAGTTGATTATTTCTGATTGTGACAGGATTTCCTCACCACAGCGACACCTCCTCCTGGCCATCCTGGGGATCAGCTCGGCCAAGTGCTTCGTCCTCCTCAGCAGTCTCTCTATCCATCGTCCTCTCTGTCTCCTAAGGTTGCCAACTTTCTAATCGCACAAAACCAAACCCTAGCTCTGCCCCTTCCCCGAGGCCCTGCCCCTGCTCACTACATTTCCCCCTTCCTTTGTGCCTTGCTCTCCCACACCCTCACTCACTGGGCACTGGGGCAGGGGCTTGGGGTGTGGGAGAAGCTGAGGGCTCCGGCTGGGCGTGCGGGCTCTGGGGTGGGGCTGAGGATGAGAGGTTTGGGGTGCAGGAGGGGGCTCCAGGCTGGGGCTGAAGGATTCGGAGTGTGTGAGGGGGCTGCAGGTTGAGGCAGGGAGTTGGGGTGTGGGAAGGGGTGAGGGCTCTGGGGTGGGGCCAGGGATAAGGGGTTCAGGCTGTGGGAGGAGGCTCTGGGCTAGGGCAGGGGGGTTGAGATGCAGGGGGGGTGAGGCTCTGCGGTGGGGCTGGGGATGGAGGGTTCAGGGTGTGGGAGGGGGCTCTGAGGTGAGGCAGGGGGTTGGGGCTCTGGGCTGGGGGTGTGGGCTCTGGGGTGGATCCGGGGATGAGGGGTTTGGGATGCTGGAGGGGGCTTTGGGGGCAATGGCAGGCTGCCTGTCTGTCCTGTCACTGTGTTGCACACGTGCTGGAAGCGGGCAGCAGGTCTGGTGCTAGTGGGGGGGGCAGGAGGCTCTGTGCATGCTGCTCTTGCCTGCAGGCACTGCCCCCTCTTGGCTAATGGCAGTGCAGAGCCAGTGCTTGGGGCAGGGGCAGCACGCGGAACCCCATGGGCCCTCCCCCCTGCCTAAGAGCCAGATCTTCTGGACACTTCCAAGGCGCAGCGCGGTGCTCCAGGACAGGTAGGCACTAGCCTGCCTTAGCGCCGCAGTACCGCCGACCGGACCTCTAACGGTCCAGTTGGTGGTGCTGACCAGAGCTGCCAGGATCTCTTTTCAACCTGGTGTTTTCCAGACACCTGCTCACCCTACTGTCTGCAGCCTCTCTCTCCTCCTTGGAGAAGCAGCTTCCAGTTTGTGGGTTGGCCCTCTGGCCAGGTCATTGTGTTCCTCCGCTTCCGGGGAAATCACAGTTCTTCAGGATCAGCTGTCCAGCTGATGCCGCGAACACCCTACTGGCTGGCAAGGGAACCCACAGCCACCCTCTACACCAGTCTGTACTTGCTGTTGTTTCCCTGGGCTTTTTCCTATCTAATTGGTTCCCCTCTCTCTTTGGGTTTGTCAGCCCACTCTCCCTCCCCTCAGGGAGTGACTGTGGACTCCTTCCCTGCCGCCCCTCCTCACTACTTGCAGCTCCTGGGCTTTTTATAGGCTTCTCCTGTTCTTGCCCAGCTGTGTCTGCCTCTAATTAGTGGCCTCCCTGTAGCATATCTCTCTCCTCTTCTGGCTACTTAATTAGTCAATTAGTCTCGCCTGGCCTAATTTATCCTCTCCGGCCAGTGTGGAGAATACACCCCATCACAATGATGCACAATGTAAGACCATACTTTCTACTTTTTATTCAGAAAGAAAATTTGGGAGACAAGTGAGCTATATAACAAGATGCAAAGGTGCATTCCTGGGTTGAATGTAGTAGGTAAGCCCTCATCCTGCAAATATTTACACATGTGCTTAACTTTACTACCATATATTAGTTACTCATGTGCATTAGTGTTTGCAAGATCAGAGTCTTAGTGTAGAGTATACATTCAAAACAAAAAATCCATTTTCATTTTGTTGTGGATAAGACTAAAGAAAAGTGTAATGAGGGATTTTAATTTTAAACAAAGGAATTCTATTTTGGTTCTGATGCAAGTTTTAAATGAGACAAAATAAGAAAAGTATCCATTTCAGAATTGCGTTGGAAAAAAAAACCTGATGAGAAATCATATATTTAATGCATAACTTATAAAATATTATAGGTAAGTATTTGTATTATAAAACATTGATTGATTTTCCCATAAATCTATTTTATTCTAATATACATAATCTTACTGTGTTTTTTTTTAATCTGTTTTGAAACATAGAAATGCTCAGGGTACAAAACTCAGTGGCCAACCATGTAAACCTTCCTCATATGAGTAGTCCCATTGAAGTCTTTAATGTAATACTTGCATTTTAGATTATTTTTAGTCCATAGGACTACGTTCTTCAGTAAGGCTTGTGGTCCTTGATCTAAAACCCATTCAAATCAATAGGACAGCTCCCATGAATAAAATATGAAAGGTTGGGCCTTACATTCTTTATTTTGGATTTGGATGATGCCATTTCTTTAAAGGAGCTATGTTGGAACAACCATTATGTAACATTACTCTTTCCAATACTGTGGATTCATATTAAAATAACATATTGCCTTTTAGTATATGAATATTCTATTAAAACAAGCATTGGGTAGCTTAATTCTCATTACAATAGAACCTCAGAGTTAAGAACACCAAAGTTAGGAACTGACCAGTCAACCACACACCTCATTTGGAATCAGAAGTACACCAAAAGCAGCAGAAGAGACTGGTCCTGGTCCCAGCTCTGGGGAGAGGGGGCACAGACAGAGGTAAAGGGGGTGCAAAGTAAAAAGTTTGGGGACCACTGGCGTTCAGCTCCTCCATTGTATGTTCCAGCACCATTGACTGCCATTGGATGTAGGGGAGACATCTATCCATGCTCCTCCTCCTGTGCCTTTCTTTAGCATTCAACAGTGTTGACTATGAGATATTGCTGTCCCCATCTGAGAGGTGGTAAGTGTCCATGGGAATATGCTAATAGGATTTGAGCCCTTTCTTGAAGGGATATACTCAGATGGTGTTAATGAGGAAACTACACATCTACCACTAGACCCGTCATTTGTAGAGTATCCCAAGGATCAATTCTCTATCCAGTCCTACTCAACATCTACATGCAGCCATTAGGAGAAAAGATGAGATGACTTGGCTTGAAGTACCAAGGATTATGCAGATGACACATCACTCTACTTATCCTTCACTACATATGACAACACCACCATCAGCAAGATGAATCGGTTCTTGGACAAAATCAGTGCATGGATGGACAACAGCTGGATTGAATCTGAAGAAGATGGAGGTTATTGCTGGTTGGTAGAGGAAAGCACTTTGGAGAGTTTGGAGCTGTAATACAGTCTCCTTTGGTTGATTACACACACCAACAAAAATTCAGTTCAGTCAGTAGAGTTTTCTTGGATTCCTCATGGATACTAAACTTTCATATAGCAGCATCCACAAATAACACTTTCTACTAGGGAGACTCCTGGTGGACGATGACCTGGCCTCGATAAATAATAATGCATGCCTTTGTCACATCCTGTCTGGACGTCAGCAATGCAGTATATCTGGGCATAAAGCCATCAGTCCTTAGGAAACTCCAGCAAGTACAGAACACAGCAGCATGTCACCTCAGCAGTGTGTGCTACCACAGTGCATAAGACCTGTCCTCTACACTCTTCCTGGCTTTCCATAGAATATAGACTCAGTTTTTTATCTTCAAGGCACTCAATGACATGGACCCAGGATATGTAAAAGATTACCAGAATCTTTTATATATCCTGCTTTAGAATAAAGGCTGTTTCCAACAGCTCCACTCCTCAGGCATAATGGAACTTTCTACCACAAAGGTAAAGCTTATTTGTGTAAGAGACAAGCGCTTTCTTGGGGCCCAGTAAGAGAATGTGGAACAAGCTCCTACAGGAATTAAGAACCACCAGAAGTCTCATCTACTCCAAGTGCAAGGCACATTTCTTCTTACCTTGCCTTCTCTAAAATAAACACATAACACCTTGTACAGATAATTTATAATTAAAAACAAACAAAACCCAAAAAACCCACACCAAACAAAACACTACCTAACCTGCGTACACTATTTTCTCCCTCAGCAGAACACGAGAGACAGAATGAACCACACATAATGGATATTAATGACATCGCTTAATGGGCTACAGGACTGCACCAAGATACTATGTTGATGAGGGCATATAAGAACCTGAACAGAGTAGTATATTAAAAAGTGCATATTACTACAATTACTGTTTGTCATAGCATTGTTATAATATTGAAAACCAGTTGCTTTTCACCCTGATAGTTTATTTTGATTTTACTTTTGATGCGCAGTACCACATGAAGCTCTCGATGAAACAATTTTTGGCTCTCTCCAGTCCCTACTGAACGAATGGCCAATTGGAAGCTTTGCTGGCTCTGCTTTGCTCCATAAGAGCCCAGAAAAAGATAATGCAGAACTTCTTAGCACTCCATTACTCATCAGGGGATTCTGCTGTTCTGTGGGTGTTCAGCTGCCTTTGTTCAGTGTTGCTAGCTTGAGAGAGGATAGCAACTCAGAAAGGAATGTCAGCAAGAGGTAGGAAAACAGCAAGATGGCATCCAGCTATGCGGGAACCACTGGGCTTCCCAATTAAAAGATATGCCCAAGCCTAAATTAAAACCTAATACAAAAGAAAGATTAATGAACCTCTCCTGAGGCCAGGAGCAGAGAAGAAAGATTAGTTTCTGCTACTTTAGTCATAGAAGATAATTTACATTGAGTAGTCAGAATGAATCCAAGATTACGTAATTTTCCCATTTCTGCTGCTTCTCTTCTCTGCCCTGTCTCACCCACACAGGAAGTCTTGTCCCCCACTTTGGAGAAACTCTGTAGATCTGGTCGTAGCTCCTTTGTGGGTATCCAGATCTCTGATTTAGGAGGAGGCAAAGGTGAAAGGCTGGCTGCTCTTCACAGTATGCTCTCTCCAAACTCATAGACCAAACAATAAAAACTAGTTCAGAACGAGTCTTCAATAACTGGTATTATTGGGTTGGTGGGTTTCCCTTTGGTGCTCTGGAATACTTTCCTTCCTCCACTGGGAATGATTCTGTAGGGATGCAATTGGAGGCTTCTCTGGGATTACAACTCCTTCAAGGGACCACAGAGAACCAAATGGGGCTGGGAGAGTATTATGTAAGCAATGGACTTTTGAGCAAATGGTTCTGAGCTCAAGTAGATCTCAGATTCTAGGGAATGGACAGGAGCTGTGGATTTAGTGGATTGAACTCCGGCCTCCAACAGAAGAATGATGTTACCTTATGTTGAAACTGATGGAATTTCTAGTTCCTTGCATAAGAATAATTGCCACGAGGTTTTTTTTTTTTTTGGGGGGGGGGGCGCAATTTTTCATACATGACCGTTAAATCTCATTGATAGAATGAGTTTGCTCTCAAATGTACTAAAGTAATTCAGTTAAGAGAATGCTTCAGGTGCCACTTCTGCACTAGATCATGTATGCATGAATTCTTGGAATCTTTATGAATATCTGCAAAGTATAAAGCGGCAGGAGGAACATTCTTTGCAGAGGAAGTTTAGTTTCTGGCATGTTCAGTGGGGATTATGAATTCAAATTAGTAAATTTACTTGTTAGGTTTGGGTGTGTCGTGGAGTGCATTATAAGTGCAGAGTATCAGATGGGTAGCCGTGTTAGTCTGTATCCACAAAAACAACGAGGAGTCCGGTGGCACTTTAAAGACTAACAGATTTATTTGGGCCCTAATAAATCTGTTAGTCTTTAAAGTGCCACCGGACTCCTTGTTGTTTTTATGAGTGCAGATAGACTGTTGCATAATATTGGTCTATAACCCATTTGTTTCCAATGCATAGCTAGATTTCAAATGCAAAGCATCAATTTAAAGATGCTTGATAGCCTATAATAATTCATATGTTTATATGGAGCAGTATTAGATCGTCTTGGAAGAAAAATAAATAATGTGATACTATGCACTGCATTTTGTGATGTCCAAAATCTACTCATGTTGAATTTATAACAAATTTTCAGATTTATCTCTCTTGGCTGTATTGGTCTTCTGGCACACTGGATGAAAGAAATTATTTCAGAATAGTCAAGAGAACCCCAGAAAGTTGAAATGGATTAAAGTCTTCACTAAATAATGACTAAAATCAGTTAAATTTTTGAACTGAGATCACAAATCTTACTCAAACCTCAAAATATGCCAAAATGTGAAAAATACCAGTAAGAAAGAGAGAGCTAATATGAATAAAAATATTAAGCATAATATAAGTATAGCAGCCAGAACTGGTACTAAAGTATAGAGAATCTTATTTATTTATTTATTTTTAAAGGTAGTAGATGTGTAGGTCATGGGCAGACAACATCTTGTATTTGGGAGAAATATATTTGTTTGGTAATGGTTGGCAAATAGCTTTAAAAAAAAAAATGTGAGTAACTTTAAATGGTGATCAGCATTCCATAATACAGCTGTTCAGCATTCTGCATCTGAACTTCTTTGCTTGCTGGTGAGGGCGTCTTCCTGTAACCTCACCCAAATATGCACATTTCATGATAAAAGTTATTTCTTGATAGCAATAAAGTCAGTCTCTATTGTCTTTCCTAGTCCTAGTAACATTTTAAGACTTTTTGAAATGTTGCATGCCACATTACGTGCCTGGAGTGCATGGATGGGTGCATATGTGTGAGAGAGAGAGAGATTTTCTTATACTGCCAGAATATTTCCTCTTCCATTTTGTCTTATGCCATAAGAAAAACCTTCATATATTGTGATCATACTTTTAATATTGAAAGGTTGTGCAAATTCTACACCAAAAAGGAATAAAGGAAATAGAAGAATGTGTGTGAATATGAAGCAAATATCTGGCTAAAAATCTTCACCCAGAAGAATCATTATGTTTACATCAATGGATTTCAAATCATGCCTTCTACTTGTAGGACCAGCATTATACTACTTATGCCCCAAATGAGACTACATTACAGGGTAGATAGGTGTATTTGCACTTGGAACTATTGCATCTGCTCTGGTGTTCATTGCAGCTACTTGTTCCTAAAGCAAATTTTGTATGCTTCGTTATCTGCTGTCCTACAACAACCTCTCCTATCCTTGTCCTATCAAATTAGTTTGAACGTAATTGTTTTTCAGGAACGATTCCTCTTGGCAGTAGTGATTTTTTTCTTCTTCTTCTCATCAGTGTATGTGTATGTCTGTGTCCCTTTCAGCTATTTATTTCCTCTCCTTTGGTCACTCTCTAACTCCCCCCCCCCCCATATTATCTATTGACTATTTGATGCCCTTTTTCTCCTGTCTGTAATGTAATATCTTTTCTCACTACTTTTCTTATTTTCTCCTCTCCCCCCCCGCCCCTTCAGGCTCCCTGTAGCACTAGTAGACAATGACTAGGGCTGTGTAATCCCAACTTTAAGCCACAAGTGCCCTGAGCACCATCCTCATAAATTTCTAACTGTCACAAAGAAACTCTCACCATTATAGGCACACACTGAATTCTAGGCACCCATTGCAAATGCATCTGAGAAATGAGTAGAAGTAGGGAAATAATGGAGGTGATCCCAATGTGTTTGTTGTATTTGAATTTATATCATCTTTTGTTTGAGTCAGAGTTTGCAGAAGCTACCAAGATTGTTCTAGTTTTTTTAAACTGTATTTTTTGATCACCATAAATATAATGTCAAACTCCAAATTAGGTAATGAGGGTTAAAGAATTGCACAGCGCCTTTTGCTAACTAATGGGGTGCCAAAATATTTTTGAAATACTGTAAATCAAGTTAGGATTTCCAGTAACACTTCAGAGAAAACACCCATAGCAACTAGTTTTAGATCATTAATAAACCCGTAATGTTTTTGTCATTTAGAATGAAGAGGAGAGCATAAAATATATATTAACAGATATTAGATAAAATTAGTGGGACTTGCTTTGTTTTTCAAAACTCTTGCTCTATTTTTTCAGACAGGGTTCTGTGCAGCTGTGCAAACATGCTACCAGAAGTAGAATACTGCCAGCTTCACAAAAGTAGTGCTGACATCCTCCTTTATACAGTAAAAACGACTGCTTCTAATTACTGTTAAACACTGTTAAAGTTATTGAGTTACTGAGAAGTGCTAACCCAAGGATACTATAAAAGCAAAATAAGGTGTCATGATCTTGCTAATGTAACCCCTTGTGGTTACAATAAACATCCAGAAATGTGGCACTTATACAGAAATACTATACATTGTACAGAGTCCTCATTTTTTCCTTAACAGAAAATAATGTGGTTCCCCTAAATAGTATAAAGGCTGTACCTATTTAAAACAAAAAGACCAGAAACACACACACAATGCGACACTGCACGCAAATTCACACCCTGCGGACTGGATCAGAGACAGATCAAACTGTACATGACAAATAATAGTCATGTCACTTAATGCATGGCTGGAAGGTGCTCAGATTGTGTAGTGATGAAGGCAGCAAAAGACCCCACGTAGAATAGACTAAAACTGATACTCATAAAACTATTACCTATTAAAACTGTCCAAAAAAAAAAACCCACCCAAAAAGAAAAACTTGCCTATAGTGAGTAGAAACTTTCAAGGCTGTTGTAATATATATACTCAAGAAAAAAGATTTTCACAATAACAAATCTGTCATTCAACAAAAAAAACTTCAGAAACAGACTTCAAAGAGAAACAGCAGAACTAAAATTCATTTGCAAATTTAACACCATTAATCTGGGCTTGAATAGGGACTGGGAGTGGCTGGTTCATTACAGAAGCAGCTTTTCCTCTCCTGGAATTGACACCTCCTCATCTATTATTGGGAGTGGACTACATCCACCCTGATTGAATTGGCCCTGTCAACACTGGTTCTCCACTTGCGAAGTAACTCCCTTCTCTCCATGTGTCAGTATATAATGCCTGCATCTGTAATTTTCACTCTATGCATCAGTGAGGTTTTTACGCATGAAAGCTTATGCCCAAATAAATCTGTTAGTCTTTAAGGTGCCACCAGACTCCTTGTTGTTTTTGTCAGGCAGGTGTGTTATTGCTTAGGATACATCTTATAATTATTTTTATTATTGCAAATGTCCCTCCCACAAAATGTCATAGTGAAACATTGGATTTTTTCTTTTCCCCCCTCCTCTTTCTGCTGTTTTTTAACATGACATGTTTACAAAACAAGCAATGAAATCATATTAAGAGATTTTTCTCTTCTTTTAGCAGATATGAATTAAGTTAAAGGCAAAAAATTATGTTAATATAACTTATGGTTGAGATTATTGATGCAGAAAAGTCAGGTGTTTCCAAGGTAAGGGGTCCTACAGCATCAATGACTGCCCCCTTTGAGCACTCATGACACTGTAATTTTGTACTGGTATGCATGATAATTTTATATGCAACATGGGTAAGTTACAGTTGCTGTAGGAAACGGTAAGTGTGAAATGACCGGGCCTTATTCTGCTCACACTAGAACCCATGAAAATAAGGAGTAATTGTATTGAAGTCAATATTGCAGTACAGTTACACAGTGCAATACAGGTGTAAGCAAGATTAGAATTAGAACTGCCAATTGCCATCTCGGTCAGAAACCTGCATCATTTTAGAACTAAAATTGAGCCTTTACGACTCAGTTCTCAATAGAAGAAGGTATGGGGGTGCCCTGTCCTTGCTGGAGCTCCCAGTGGCATTGTGCTTGGAGCAGAGCCTCCTGGAGCACAGGGGGAATGTCATTACGGCAGTACTACTTAAAAGATTGTGGCATGTGCTCTTCCTTGCACACAGTCAGCTCTACCTGCTGATGCAAACTGTTTGTGAGAGCATAGTTCCACTCTTGGTCTGCCCCCACTATATTTTGAAGAGGCCACTTTGGAGCCTGGAGCAATTCTCTAGCCTTGAAAAATGGGATTGTGTTTGACCAGCGTTCAAAATTTAAAAGAGAGAATCTAGACGTTTGTCACAATCACGTATTCTGGTGGTGTGCTTTTTTTTTTTTTTCAAGTTTGAGATGTTATCTTTTGTAGGTTACCTTAGCAGTATCTCATCATAACTTCTTTTACACACTACTGTAACTTCATAAATATAACTGTGTGGCAGCTGGAAAGAAGAGTGATTTATTAAAATTACCAATGCCCATGTGCTTACCTGCAGTCCTTAGGACTAGGCTTGGTGCAAAACATATCACACGACTAGGGTTGTGCCCACTTCCCTTCCTACAAATACTTCCCACTGTCTCTTGGAACTCTCCCCATTGCCAGATATGCATCTGGCTGTTTTTCAGGAAGGAGATGGAATGTATTTGGAACTTTATACCATGCACAGAATATTTCCTCCTCACAAAAGGAAGTCACAACACTGTAAAAGTATACAGGATCTGGTCCTAGAGTTAAGTGACGACTTGAGACATGTTGTCTGATTTCTGTATTTTGTAGCTGATTTAGGATTGTCTGCATCTTTACCATAATGAGTTATGTTTGAAGGATTTCATCATTAGAGATCAGATATAGCCATTTCACTACAGGGTATTATGTTCATCTTTGAGGATTACAAAAGTGCTCCTTCCTTCCTGCATAATTAAACTTTATTAATCCATGGTGTTTTATGCATATCTGGAGCCAGATATTTTGAAATACAGATGACTCTGAAGGGTCAGTAGTGAAAGTTTTTTTTAAAGAGTACAAGTTCTGTTCAGACGATGCACGCTTTACATCCTGTGTACATGAATGAACAAGATTAAAGGAATACTGTCAAGCTATTACTAATAATGTGATTTACTCGCTGTTTTAAACCATTGAAGAATGAAACTGCAATTCTTACTTTTCTTTACCCCTTCCATTTACCCAATTTGTTAATTTGTTGTTTGGTGCTGTGTTTCCTGATTGGTGTGTTTTTAATATGGTGACATCTGTGGCTCAATCAGTCTGAAAAATTTTTTGTTCTGGGAATCCAGAGTGCATCATTCTGTACATTTTTTTAAAATTTACTGTTTTTTGTATTCCCATGGAGCTGGCTTCTTGAAACTTTCCCTTTATTAACATCTACAGCTTATATTACTATGTAAGAATAAGAATATTCCCTTGTTTTTTTATAAGTTTTTGGCTTAGTTTGCTTGTGAGATGTTTGTTGGCTAGTTTGTGGCATGTAGCTTGTTGCTTCTTTTTTTTGATCGGCTCCTGTCAAGCAGGGGAGAGAGTCGGGATGCACAGCGGGCCCACCACAGTCCCAGACTGCACGCCAGGGGGATCTAGTCACATTGAGTGTTGGGGTTCTTAGGGATTGGCTTGTTTTGGCCTTGTTTTGAAATAGAATTAGCTTGATTTTTGGTTTATTGTGAAAGTCGGGGTGCTTATTTACCACGTGAAAGTTGGCAACTGTGATTGTTAGCAGAAACAACAAGTTGTAAGTGACTATTGAAACTATTAGTAGAAAGCAAATTTTTAATTCATAATCATTAATTGCTACCTGTACTCCTGGGGAAGACCCCGTATGATGGGGGATTTTAGGATTACTTGGCTTTTTCCATACACCCCATACTTTGTGGTTGGGTACCAGAGCCTGTGAAAGTGTTTTCTGACTGTATAAACCCAAGTGGTTTGATTTGTAGTATGCTCTGATCCTGGAGCTAATGTGTTGATGTCACCTGATTAGTTCCTGTGGCATCTGGCAAAGCAAGGAATTTGGGGACTTATTTGAATGGGTCGCATCTCAAATATAAATACATAATGGATGGGCTAGTAAGGTTAGTTAGATTTGTGAGCTAAATTTTCCATGGCCATAGCTAACAACTATATCCAGCAAACATATACCTGTTTGTCTCAATTTTCACTAAAGTCTGTTGTGGTTCTGTTTCTATTAAGATACAAATTATATGCTCTGATACAGTTTCTGATGTTCTGAGGCACTCAGTAGATCAATTCTGAGATAGTTTCTGAATGATATGTATTCATGAATGAGTAGTATTCAAGGTAGGAAATTCTGTGCAAAATTTTTTAGCTACAGTATCAATAAACAAGGGTTCTCAGATAAGATGGTTTACATTTTATAATATTTTACATTTGTGTGTGTATATAATAAAATATTAATTTGAAACAACAGATTTCATATAAACATTGGAGAATAATCATTCAAATAATTTCCAATTGTAAACCTTTAGTAGCAGGTGTGAGAGCATACTACAGAACAATAATTTGACATACATTTTATAAATTGAACAAAAACTTAATTTAGTACCATTCTTCTTATTTTGCACATGAATCAGAAGTCCCATTTCAATTAACAGAGCAGCTGAGGTGAAGGTATTGAGAGCTGCAAGGAGAAGTAGTAGACATGAATTGTTAAGAAAGATTACTTGTTACTAACATAACTCAATAAGTGAGCTCCCATGGAATTTAGACCTTAGTGAATTTTGGGAGATAAAATCACATATAGCTGAATTTAATATAATAGTTAGTAATTTTTTTAACATAAACATGCTAGGAAATTAGATGAATGGTAGACATTTGTGTTTGTATTAGTTATAATACTTTTTTTAACCGTAGAACATTTTGCATTTAATTTTCTCAGTGTAACTAAGATAAATATGTGTTTAATGTGATAGTAGTTACAAGCCTGTTGCATCTTCTAGAATCACAGCTGGAAGAAGAATTAATTGTTTCATTTCAACATTGATCAAACTTTTCAATAAAAAGCAAAAGTTAGTACTAAGAACTGGCATAAAACATTACTAAAACACAGTATAGTAAATCTCTGTAGAACTGAAGTAAAGATATTTTTGTTGGTGTGGAGGTTAAAAACTGCACTAAAACTGCTCAAAATTATTTCATTTAATTTATTATTAATATTTGAGTTACATGGTGTTTGTTTTCATTTTGCAGTTTCTAATACAAAAATATTTGATAGTTGCCCAAACTGTTTAACCCCTACTCTCACAAGTAGACTTTACTACAGGTGGTGTTCCATTGAAGTCAATGAATAAATAAGTCTTGTGAATAAGGACTATCTATTCAGGTGAGTATGGATTTGCAGAATTTTTCCCTAATCCTTTGCAACTTTGAACTCAGAGAAGCATTGCAGAAGTTTCCTTTGGGATGGTAAATTTACTCACATACAATACTGTGATTTCCTTATGTTGCAGTGTCATCATTGTCTTCAAATTGGTAAAGATACAGACATTCTAGGTTTTTGGGTTGCCACAGGTTTCTCAAATTGTATGGAATTTTATAAATATTTGGTAATTAAATACAGGGATACAATAATGATTGGATTCTTAAATGGTCAGTCATGTTAAGAATGAGCTGAATTATATGTTTATGCTAAAGATAAATACAAACATGCTGGAAATCCTAGCCCTGTGAGGTCATACAAGCATAAAATTTTAAAATCTCCTTTATGATTGCAGGGTAAATAAAACTAAAGCAGTTCTTTAAAATGTAATTACTGTAAATGAGAGGAATGTTACTTGGAAAGCTCCATTGAGAGACAGTATGCGACAATAAATTGAAAGCTTAGGGAAAGCATCACGCTCTCTAATTGATGAATTGGGGAAAATAAGATTTGTGAGAACCTGTGTGAGCTGAATCTTGCTTTAATACTGATGACTAAAGGATACATCAGGTGACAAATCAATCAAAGAGGTTATGCTGCCAGTAGGTCTTTTTTTGTTTCGCTTTAGGATTACCCTCTCACTCTTCTGTATTAGCAAACATAGAAATGTACAGGGGAAAGAGAGACCGATGTTGTTACCCTTAAATTAAGGATGGATGTGCACATTTCTTTATGAGACTGTATGAACAGTGAGAATTTCTGAATGATATACTTTCTTTTAACTGTTAATTTCTGTAAATTTTAAATGCTTTAGTTTGATAACTCTAATGTTCCTTGCTATGCATATGGTCCAATTTACCTGTCAATGTGCAGCAGTAACTTTAACAAGTTTGTTTAATTTCCTTTTCATTATAGTAGGGATGTAAAATATTAAACGGTTTACTGGTAAGCATTAGTCTTACCAGTTACCTCACCTTAACCATTAACCCTGGGCTGGCTGGAGCAGCCCCAGCCCTGGGCCAGCCAGCAGACCCCGATCCCAGCCCCAGCCGGCCGGAGCGGCCCCAGCTCCTGGCTGGCTGGCCAGCCCCAGCCATGCCATAGAGGTCAGTGAAGTTAGACCAACGCAGTGTCTGGGTAGACACTGCATTCCATACATTGGCTGCTGTCCAGTCTCTGCTCCAAGCTGGGCTGCCACCCAGGCTCCCGGTTTGGGCTGCCACCTGAGGTCCCCATTGAGAGCCCTGCTACCCCCTCCCGCCCCGGATCACTGCTCCGACCAGACTTCCATTGTGGATCTCCCTGCCAGAGATGAGAAGCCCCAAGCGGCTCTCACCTGCACCTCCCCTGCTCCCAGCTGGGAATGGGAAGGCAAGAAGCTCCAGGATGCATCTGGGCTCCTGGTGGGGAGCTGCATGGTGGTGAGAGCCCTGGCTCTCAGGCGCCCATACTGCCCCTTTTCAGTCAGTGAAAGCGCTCCTGATGAGGACACACCACCGACAGAAGGATAGCATGGACATCCGCCACTGCATTGATTACTGTGGGTGCTGAAGTCGACCTAAAATAGGTTGACTTGTCTTTGTAGCCAAGTGTCAGAGGGGTAGCCTGGATCTGTAAAAAGGAACAGAGAGTCCTGTGACACCTTTAAGACTAACAGATGTATTGGAGCATAAGCTTTCGTGGGTGAATACCCACTGCGTGTACCAGACGCAGTGGGTATTCACCCATGAAAGCTTATGCTCCAATACATCTGTTAGTCTTAAAGGTGCCACAGGACTCTCTGTATCTTTGTAGTGTAGACATAGCCTAATAATAATTGCAGGAGTGGCTGAAACCTAATACACTCCATTGTGATGAAATGTTACCACACATAAGGGGCCCTTAACAAGTGTGTAAAGAAGATAGTGTGCAAAGAGCTTGCATCCACTCTCTCCTGCAGGCTGGACACATTGTGGTTTGACTAGCACTAATCCTTTCTCAAAAGTGTGGTCCCACTGCATTGGCCAATAGGAGTTGGTGAGGCACGGAATTCCATATCAAAGGACGTTGCCCCAAAGATATGCAGTGCTGTAGAAAAATTCCAGATACGGTTCTATTACATCAAGGAAGCTGGATTATGCCTTTTTTTTTCTGGAGGCACTGTCTTTCATTTCCATACTTGAGAACTTGTCAGCAGTTTTATTTTTAAAGGCCTGTCTCAGAGGTTTATCCCTTGGTTGTGAAATATTGCTCAGACCTAACTATTTTGACTAAAATCCATTTTGCTTTAAATAATTTTAAAGATGTTTGGGTTCTTTTTAACTCTTTGGAGGTGGACAATACTGTGGTAAGTTATTAAATGGAATGCTAGGAGTTTGGATTCATTGTGGTTGCACATGTGTCTATGTTGGTCTCTCTGAATGTGCCCCCTCGGGTGAGAAGCCTCTTGCCCTGACCCATCTCGGTATGCAATCTCGTGATTATTCGTCTTTTAGATCAGGACCTGGATACACTACCTTATATGTAACAACTGCCTATCACTCTACAGGTCTGACAAGATTTCAGGCACCTACATTTCCTCCCTTCAGGAATCTGTGACAAATGAGATTGACCAACCCCCTTCTTAACATGAAGTATTTTTATTTAGCATTTGGAATAAAGAATTTTAAAACAAACAGCCAACATGCATATTTAGTCTCATGTAATCTTATACTTAACCACTAACTAAATTAAACAGGCTTTCCTCTGAAGATAGAGAAACAGGATTGAACCAACTTAAGTTCTCTTAGTAAAACCCAGATGCTCCTACATATGTGGGGACTCTCAGTCTGGTACTCTGTCTAACCTATCCTGTTCAAACTGGCTTCAGTGCTCCACCAAGAACAGGTTCGAGCCAATGAGGCCACTTGGTCTGTAAGCAGTTAAGAGACTATTAGCAAGGGCTTCTTCCCTCTTTCCCCGTGTGGCTAGGTTCTGCCACCCAAACAGACTGATCAAGTGAAATTTATATTACATGGAATAGAAACAACACACAAGGGACAGGTCCAGATACCATATTAATAGTTATTAAAGGACACTCTAACAGTGGTTCCAAAAGTATTCAGGGAATCACTCGGGATATGCTAAATGTAGCACAAAGTTTAAACTGTGAACCTGAATTTCTTTGTTTTTGTGACTTTAAATCAAAACTTTAACATAACTTGAGTGTGCATTTTTGTCATAGAATATCGTTTTAACTTTCAGTGAAGCATGAATACTTTCCAAAAAGACAGTAATAGTCATTAAGGTTTATTGTGTAATTATATAAAATACAGTTTGTCAATGTGTTTAAAAATCACACCAAAAGAAACTGTGCAACCTTAATAATGGTCTTTTAACAAAGTCAAGCACTCAAAAATTAGGAACTGTCAGAATTAATGTTGCCTGTGCAACCTTTATTTCCCCCCTCCTACGGATGCATTATGTTAGTCTTTAATTACATGACCATATGTTATTTTTTTCCACGTGCTCAGTGTGGATGGAGTCACTGGGGAATTCAGCTGTGGCTGGCTAGCAAGTCTACTTAGTCAAAATCGGGCAAATTTTCATGGGGACTGTAAAAGGCATATCCCTGTCACACAGGGCCACCCTATGCCAAATGTCAGGTCCCTACTCCAAAGCAAAGTTGGCAAAGTTGTAAGTAAGGCTGCGAGTCTTTCACGGGAGTCACGGATTCCATGAATTTCCTGGACTTCCGTGAAATCTGCACCGGCCAGTGGGGTTGACCCTAGGGCCACCCAAGCAGCTGGGATGCTCCGGAGTCAGCCGCACTGGCAGCTCCTTGGGCAGCCACAGGCAGCTGGTCCCAGGCACTGCCCCCGAGCAGTGATCTGGGAGCAGCAGCGGTGGGGCCCCGGACCGCCCCCCCTTCCGGAGCAGCAGCGGGGCCCTTGGACCCCTCTCCCCCCCCCCCAGCCATGACAGGGCCCTGGGGCACCCCCACAAAAGTGGTGGTGGGGTCTTGGGCTGCCCCTCCCCAGCGGCGGCAGAGCCCAGGAGCCCCAGAAGCAGCTGCATCCCCCGGAACCCATCCGCCAGAGCAGCAGTGTCCATGGGAGCACCCTGCCCCCAGCACCTAAGATTTAGTTAGGGGTATTTTTAGTAAAAGTCATGGATAGGTCATGGGCTGTGACTTTTTGGTTAGTGCCCATACCTGTCCATGAATTTTACTAAATTGTAGCCTTAGTTATGAGCAACTGAACACAGGGTCTTCTAATGGGAAGTGACAGGCAACCTTAATAACAGATTCACAACTCAAGCGTGCCGCTGCACAATGACCTTTTTAAACCACCAGCTGCACGTTTGTTGTCACATCGCCACATTATGGTCTCATCCGCCACTCCAGGATGTTAGGAATGGATATCTGTTATAATCCCCAACCAGTCCCTTATTGCTGACCCACAGTTTGCCCGCTTGGTTTTGACCTGCCCCATCAGCAATGGTCCCTGTTGAACAGGTTCTGGACTGGGCAAGTTCTCTATGCAGCCAATCCGTATCGCTGGGGCCTTTGTGCAGCTGCGGCTCAACACAGATGATGGCGCACATTGTCGATGAATGCCTGCTGACTAGGTTTAGCGGTGGCCTACAAGAACTGCATCACGCCACTGAAGATGCCATCGCCTGGCTAGACGACTATGCACACAATATATATAAAAATAACAGATAGTGTTACAAGCCCCACTTAAAATACTGATCTACACTTAAAAACAAATTTGCAGAGTAACAGGCAGAAAAGAAATAGGGTATATACCATTATACAAATACAATAACTGAACACTGAAAGGTATTCTTTTGCAGCCATATAATAATGGAAAACATGTGGATTGTACAGACAGAGAAAACAGAAAATATTCAATATTGCATAATGGGGACAATACAGCAACAAAACTCCTGAATACTAAGAGTCTGCCATAAACACAGAAAGAATGACTGACACAAGAGGTAATGAAATAGAACGTGAGAGGCAGATAGCCTTTTCAATTTCAGTGAGAGGAAAGGGGCCTTTCTCCTTTTGGTATCACCTAAGGCAGTGGTTCCCAAACTTGTTCTGCCGCTTGTGCAGGGAAAGCCCCTGGCGGGCCGGGCCGGTTTGTTTACCTGCCGCATCCACAGGTTCGGCCGATCGCGGCTCCCATGGGCTGCGGTTTGCTGCTCCAGGCCAATGGGAGCTGCTGCACAAGCGGTGGAACAAGTTTGGGAACCACTGACCTAAGGGATCATCTTAGGCCCACCGAACTGTCCCTGGTCCTGGTGCACATACCCATGTACTAGTGCCTACACTGTACTACACAAAGGAACTCCATAGGTGAATTTGGTTTTTAGTCCACAATGGGAAAGATAGGTTTCCATCATGGGCGGCGGGTGTGCCCTAGCACAGCCACACCTGCTGCCTGACACCTGGGCCATGGTGTCCCCCCGTCCCCTCCCCCACCTCTTCACCTCCCTGTTCTGACCCTTCTCGGAGGTTCCCCCGGCCGGCTGCTGCTGCCTGGTGAGTCTTCCTCCTCTCCACAGGTTGACTGTGTGTTGTGTGAAAAAGTACTTCCTTTTGTTTGTTTTTAAAACTGCTGCCTATTAATTTCATTGGGTGACCTCTAGTTCTTGTTTTGTGAAGGAGTAAATAACATTCCTCTTTCACTTTCTCCACACCAGTCAAGATTTTATAGATCTTTATCATATTCCCTCTTAGTCGTCTCTTTTCCAAGTTAAAAAGTCCTAATCTTTTTAATCTCTCCTCGTGCAGAAGCTGTTCAATATCCCTGATAATTTTTGTTGCCTTTTCTTTGTATTTCCAATTGTAATATGTCTTTTCTGAGATGCGGTGACCAGATCTGCCCACAGTATTCAAGATGTGGGCGTACTATGGATTTATATAGGGGCAATATGATATTTTCTATCTTATTATCTGTCTCTTTCCTAACATTCTGTTACCTTCTTTGACTGCCGCTGCATATTGAGTGAACTATCCGCAATGACTCCAAGAGCTCTTTCTTGAGTGGTAACAGCTAATTTAGATCCCATCATTTTGTGTGTATAGTTGGGATTATGTTCTCCAATATGCAATACTTTTCATTTATCAACACTGAATTTCATCTGCCATTTTGTTGCCCAGTCACCCAGTTTACTGAGATCCATCCATAACTCTTCACAGTCTGCTTTGGACTTAGTAATTATCTTGAGTAATTTTGTATCATCTGCAAGTTTTGCACCTCACTGTTCACCCTCTTTTCTAGATCATTTATGATCTGCAGGGAAAGTTGTGCCAGTTTAACTTAAATCTTTACATTTTCAAACAGACTTAGGCCTGGTCTACTCTGAAAAGTTATATCTGCTTAGTTATGTCACTCAGGGGTGTGATGTAGCTATGCTGACATAGATGTGTCGACTGACGAGCGCTTCTGTCAACATATCTAACTTTGTTTGGGGAGGTGATGTTCCTACTTGGACAGAAAAAACATGTTCTGTCGGTGTAGACTGCTGGTAGCTATGCTGGTATAATCTCCATAGTGTAGATGTACCCTTAGTTAAACCAGTGCACACGCCTGCATGGACTCTTATTCGGGGGAAGAGCGGGGATGTTATTATAGTTTAACCTGTTTCCTGTCAAATTAAATGACTCTTAAACCAGAATAAGAGAGTGCACACCCCTGTGTGGACAACTAATAGAGCATCCACACATAAATTTAATGGAATCAGTTTAAATTAACATTTTAGATTAAACTAGTACAGTTTTATATGTTGTAAACCCTTATCCTCTGCAAAAGGCTTCTCTTTTGTTCCTTTTCTCTGCTGCAAAGAAACTCCCTGGTCATAGACTAGGTATTAGCCCATAAATCTTTGTTTAGGTGTTCTATTAAAGCCTTATCATTGGGTTGATAGACTGTAGTATCTCAGAATAATTACAGTTTATCATGCAAACACTGTACATTTTCCTTTTTAAAAGCCATTTTGATGTTTACCCCTTACCCCCAAATAAAAAACTCCAAACTTCTCATGTTGACAGTAATATAATTTATTCCTTAGAATACTAGCATAGTTTTATAATGTGAGCCTAATATATGTATATAGGGATTTATATTGCCTCAAACCAGCTGCCAAATTTGTACCAACATTCATTTGTACAAACAAATTATAGCATTTTGTATGCAGTTGGGAACTGTGTGTAGACCTGGTAGCAAATCCAGTTTGCAGATGTAAACTGTGTTTTCACACAGAGATGATTTTGCACGCACAAAAGGTGATCTCTAAAAATGTGGCACTATGTGTTTACTGTATGTTGTCAATCTCTAAAGGGCTTGACAGGTTCAAATTTTAAAAAATATTTAAAAAAAAATCTAGATTTGAGTTTCTCTTTTAGGATGCTGTTCAGTTTTGCACAGCCAGCCAATAAATAAACCCTGAAAATAAGCTTTTAAAAAAATTAAAAACTGCTGACAAATATAGTGGCACAAAATAGAGCCCCCAGAATAAATAAATAGATAGAACAGACTATAGCTTCAGTGCTAGTGTGAAAATGTATCTCTAACTTATCTGGGGAAATGCATATTTGGAAAGCAGTATGCTTTGACTTGGCCAGTTCAAATTACCAAGTTGACAGACCCAGACCAATGGGGTACAGGAGTCTAGTAGAGGGCAAATATACTGATCACTGGATGAGTAGTTTTCTGTTCCCTGAGTGACCAGAGCAGGGGCTGCACTAGAGTAATCAGGAACCTGCTAGAACCAGTTAAGGGAGGCAGGTTAATTAGGACACCTGGAGCCAATTAAGAAGAAGCTGTTAGAATCAAATAAGGCAGGCTAATTAGGGCACCTGGGTTTTAAAAGGAGCTCACTTCAGTTTGTAGTGCGTGAGTGTGAGGAGCTGGGAGCAAGAGGCGCAAGGAGCTGAGAGGGTGTGCTGCTGGAGGACTGAGGAGCACAAGCGTTATCAGACACCAGGAGGAAGGTCCTGTGGTGAGAATAAGGAAGGTGTTTGGAAGAGGCCATGGGGAAGTAGCCCAGGGAATTGTAGCTGTCATGCAGCTGTTACAGGAGGCACTATAGACAGCTGCAGTCCACAGGGACCTGGGCTGGAACCCGGAGTAGAGGGTGGGCCCGGGTTCCTCCCAATTGACCTGGACTGTGGGTTCTTCCAGAGGGGAAGGTCTCTGGGCTGTTCCCCAACCCACATGGTGAATCTCTGAGGCAAGAAAATCTGCCAATAAGCGCAGGACCCACCAAGATAGACCTTGTCACACAAGGCAAAACAATATTATACTGAATGTTCTTAGTGGCTCATATCACCAAGTACCCTGGACCTTGAACTCTTTATTGGTGTAGTTATTTCCAGATTCTGATAAAATGGAATCATTTAGAAGAACATTAGTAATCAAGTTAAGGACCTGTCACCACTGAATATAACAACAGTACAAAATCTTAATATATCATAACCAGCAATTTTATGTAGTACATAGGTGAAAGTAACTATACAATATTTTTTTTTTAAAATGCATCCATGTAACCATAACAGTCTTTGTTTCATGTACATTTACTATTGCAAAGCATGTAAATTCTTACCTGCAGAAGATGGGGAAATACTATATAAAAACATGGAAAAGCAAATATGTTTTCATGTTAACTTGCAGTAGGAGATTAGGTGTGGTAGAAATGCACCATCTTAGTCAGAGGCTCCCAAACTTTTCTTATTGTTTACCCCCTTTCAGATCTACCAGCTGCATGCAAACCCCTATCCTTCTTATCACTGATACTTTGTGTGTTCTTATTAACACTACCTGTATTTAACCATCTGTCCATACTTCACTGTTAAATACAGACATAGTGTGATATATACAATAGAAAAAAAAAAACCTGACTAAGTTCTGAGCTCAGTTCTGGACAGTTGCTGGACAATTGAGCCCAGGCTGCACAGTGATTGGAGGTGGGGGGTCTATGTGTCAGCATCTCAGTGTATCTGTGTTCTCATTGTACATCTTGAAGTAAATTAACTAACATATTTTATATAACAAATTCCTACAGAGTTGTAAAGTTTCATCTGAGTAGCCTATTATGGAAATGCACGAAATAAAATAATTAATAAATAAAATCCACCGTTACACAATTTCTCCTGTAAACCCCGAGAGATATCTTGCGTACCGCCAGGTGTATGCATACCTCACTTTGGGAATCCCTGATCTAAGGGGTATTACCAGGGACATTGACTGAGATTTTGTTCTCAAAGATTTTGACACTTTTTGATTCACAAAGTTAATCCAATGTCCAAGTTTCAAAAGCTATCTTTTTCCTACATAATATATATTTAATCAGATATTTCAATAACAATACAATGCATCAAAATCTGCCTTCAGTTATATGAATCTAATCAACAGCAAACTTTGGTCCTGGATGTCTTTTTATTTTTATATACAGTATAAGTTGTTATATATATATATATATATATATACAAAGGTGATGTAGTTTTTTGAAAAAGAAGTAAAATGTTGAGACAGAACAAAAAAATGTTATGTTCTTCTACAGAGAATGTTTCCTGTCTAGTTTACACTGAATGCTTTGGTTTTAAGAAATAGCTTGAATTTTTCAAATTAACTTAAAATGTTAAGTTGATATTATGCTTCAAAATAATAGTGACAATGATGAACCTAATAACAGAATTATTATTATTATTTTTGGTAGTGATAATAACTAGAGATACTGCATGTAGTCCCTAGAGAGAGATTTTAAAATGTGTTGACCGCAAACAATAAATAAATTAAACCTGTTCACATGAATCAAAATGATTCAGTGGCCAGCAAAGACAAGACATGACAGTATATTCTATACCAGAGGTAGGCAACCTATGGCACGCGTGCCGAAGGCAGCACGCGAACTGATTTTCAGTGGCACTCACACTGCACGGGTCCTGGCCACCGGTTCGGGGGGCTCTGCATTTTAATTTAATTTTAAATGAAGCTTCTTAAACATTTTAAAAACCTTATTTACTTTACATAGAACAATAGTTTAGTTATATATTATGGACTTATAGAAAGAAACCTTCTAAAAACATTAAAATGTATGACTGGCACGCGAAACCTTAAATCAGAGTGAATAAATGAAGACTCGGTACACCACTTCTGAAAGGTCGCCGACCCCGTTCTATACCATAGAAATGTGAAAAGATGGGAATTTCCAGAAGACAGACATGTTTTTGTATGCCAAAAGAGAGTCCTAACATACAGTAGAAGTGCCAGTAACACTGATCCTACAGAATGATTCTTTCACAGTCTTGCTGCGTGAGAAGCCTTTTGCCATTTTGGCATACTCTTTGCATAATAAATCTCCTTCGCTAGTTGGCAAATTATCAAAAACAATGTCCTATGAGTTCAAAAAACTCATCAGATTATTCCTTTACTATGCTGTGAAGTTTTTTCCATTGCTAACAAATGAAGTATTAAAACGAAAACAACTTGAGTGAGGAGTACTCTTAACTACACATTTCCTTCAGAGCAAGCCAGTAACAAGGATATTGTGTTGTTGGATTTTGTTTTTTCCTTGATTAAATGAGAAAAAAAATCATCTAAAAAGAAAACTAAAGAACAAACAATATCACTTTCCACTCCAGTAACAAAGACAGCATGAATCTGATGTAAAAAACAAATAGCTATGCCCAGCAGCAATGATAAGAAGATCTTAGTTTAAAGTGTTAAAACCAGATACAAAAATTGACTGCACTTTTTGTAGAAAAGAAATAGACATTTATAGTTTTTACTTCTGTACAATATTGTCTCAGTCAAATTCTGCCCATCAAAAGTGTTGGTCTATGTTTATGCTGTTGTAAATGTGAAAGAATTTAGCCCTATATCTCTACACACAGATCTCAAAGATACCCTTAACACTGCATATTTAGGATTGCTATATAGCTCTTCTGTGTGTTTATTTTCATCGTATGTGGTTATTAATCTTTGCTTTCTTTTTTGCATTATAGTTTGTTTTATCTCATAACTCTCGTCACAGTGATTTTTGTATGGTAAATAGTACTTGTAATAGACATGTTTTTGTATTTATCAGACACTCTAGCTGGGGTATTTAACATAATTTAAAAGTGGATTCATTGCTTTGTATACTTCAGGACCATGAAAATTGTAAACACTTTATTATTGTTTGCATGACAGCTACTGGTTAAAATTAGAGAGGCCAAAAGTGGAATCCTTAATCTGACCCTTCCTTTCTACTCTGAATTCTACTCCACTCTGTGGACCATTCCTCTCTAATATCCTTCATCTTGAAATATGTTGCTCTTTTTAGTCCCAAAGCTTCCACCATTTCACACAAATTTTATTTTCTCACTTTTTTATTATGTAAAACTATTTGTCAGAAAAAAATTATGAAATTAAGTTTACAAAAGTTAACCACATAAAAGACATGAATCCCACAGCATTTTTAGATTCCTGTATGAATAATACTTTTGCATCCTTCGTTATGGGTCTCTGCCACACATTGCATCCCTTGTTTGGGACTTCGCAGGTTGAGAGGTATGGTTTACATAAAATGGGAGCGGCATCTGAACTGACCTTATGCAAAACAAAACCTAGCCCCCAATTTGAATGTTTGCAAAAGTAAAATAACTTGTTTTTTGTCCTTCTCTTGTGAACTGGAGATAACTTGGTAACTTAGAAATAAGTCAGATTGCTGAAAGTGATCCCATTTCCCCCATATCCATTATTAATTATTTATATTACAGTTGTGTTTAGAGGCCCCAGTCAGTGCTCCATTGTACTGTGCAAATGTGCTATGCAAATATAAAACCAGAGAACAAATATAGTATTATATTATTTTGCTTTCTTTTATTTCCCACATATGCCTTATAAATGGTAGATTGGTCTTTCTCTTAATTTAGAGAGTAAGCTCCGGTGAAGAAAAGGTGGTGTATTCGTATGTATTTGCATAAAAGTGACTGAAATGGTTCAAATCTTGGGAAATGTCTCTATCACTACTTACGAAATAAATTGGATTTTGGGTCAAATCCTAAAGACATTGAATGTTGCAATCCATAATTCTCTAAAGTATTGTTCAGAGGTTCTTTGTTAGACTTGTTACTATTTACAATCAAGTAGCATACTGATCTTTTTGTGGGAACATGAGATTTGCCCCATTACATCAAATTATTGGTTCATCTAATGTCCAGTTATCTTATCTCTAGAATTATTCAAAGTTTCTAAGGTAGAGCAAGCCCCACCTTCAAAAATTTATTTTGTTGTGCAATGTTGCAGTAAAGATGAAGGGCTTTTATTTATTGGTTGGTTGGTCCTTTTTTCATACTGTTTCTAAATATATTCCAGTCAGCTTTGTCAAATTAAGGTAGATTTAGAACTGTAAAACACGTAGTAACTGTCTTGAAGAATTGAGTAAGCTGTCCTGTTCACCTTCATTAGATTTTTTGCAGGCCTGATTGATATTATATGTCTCTGTGAGTTTCATTTTGGGGGTGGAGGATAATTATTGCCATTGCTGTCAGTGATATAACAGAGCTTTTGATGCATGATATTCTGCTTACAATCAAATGAGTAAGATGTTATTTTTGGCTTTGTTTATGGAAAAAAAGACATTTTTGTGAAATTTGTGGACAGTCTGTGTAGCAAAAAGATGAATAGTTTCTTGGAATTGTAACTTTGATCCTAGAGAAAAATAGTCCGAGGGAATACCTCTGCAGTCTTATGACAGCCTATGAAGCTGGTGCCAGGTTTTGAAAAACCAGGCTGCCCTATGCAGTGTCCCACAGAACTTATTGCTTGGTGATAAATGAATGAAGGGGAAAGAATGCCTGGTAATACCATGCCATTAGTCTTCCTCTGAGGGTTTAAATTGTGCATCTTTATGTATTATTCTTGATGGAAGGGAAATTTTTAATCAAAATTATGACTTAATAGATGCCTGACCTAAATTTCTGAGGTATAGAAGATTTCACACATGAAAACTTCCAACACCAAGGGGAAATGCCAACTAGTTCCCTGCAAACAAGCAGCAGAAGGTAAAATAAGACAAGGGACAGTTAGGAACTCCACAAAAGCTTTCCTGAGCAAATCCTTATTAATGAGCTACCAAGTTCAGTGTTCAATACAATTTAATTAAAAAAAAAAAAAATCAGCCAGTTTACTGGCCAGGTCATAGAATCATAGAATATCAGGGTTGGAAGGGACCTCAAGAGGTCATCTAGTCCAACCCCCTGCTCAAAGCAGGACCAATTCCCAACTAAATCATCCCAGCCAGGGCTTTGTCAAGCCGGGCCTTAAAAACCTCCAAGGAAGGAGACTCTACCATCTCCCTAGGTAACGCATTCCAGTGCTTCACCACCCTCCTAGTGAAATAGTGTTTCCTAATATCCAACCTGGACCTCCCCCACTGCAACTTGAGACCATTGCTCCTTGTTCTGTCATCTGCCACACTGAGAACAGCCGAGCTCCATCCTCTTTGGAACCCCTCTTCAGGTAGTTGAAAACAGCTATCAAATCCCCCCTCATTCTTCTCTTCTGGAGATTAAACAATCCCAGTTCCCTCAGCCTCTCCTCATAAGTCATGTGCTCCATACCCCTAATCATTTTTGTTGCCCTCCGCTGGACTCTTTCCAATTTTTCCACATCCTTCTTGTAGTGTGGGGCCCAAAACTGGACACAGTATTCCAGATGAGGCCTCACCAATGTCGAATAAAGGGGAACGATCACGTTCCTCGATCTGCTGGCAATGCCCCTACTTATACAGCCCAAAATGCCGTTAGCCTTCTTGGCAACAAGAGCACACTGTTGACTCATATCCAGCTTCTCGTCCACTGTGACCCCTATGTCCTTTTCTGCAGAACTGCTACCTAGCCATTCGGTCCCTAGTCTGTAGCAGTGCATGGGATTCTTCCGTCCTAAGTGCAGGACTCTGCACTTGTCCTTGTTGAACCTCATCAGGTGTTTTTTTTTTGTTTGTTTGTTTTTTGGCCCAATCCTCTAATTTGTATAGGTCCCTCTGTATCCGATCCCTACCCTCTAGTGTATCTACCATGCCTCCTAGTTTAGTGTCATCTGCAAACTTGCTGAGAGTGCAGTCCACACTATCCTCCAGATCATTAATAAAGATATTAAACAAAACCGGCCCCAGGACCGACCCTTGGGGCACTCTGCTTGAAACCAGCTGCCAACTAGACATGGAGCCGTTGATCACTACCCGTTGAGCCCGACGATCTAGCCAGCTTTCTGTCCACTTTACAGTCCATTCATCCAGCCCATACTTCTTTAACTTGGCGGCAAGAATACTGTGGGAGACCGTATCAAAAGCTTTGCTAAAGTCAAGGAATAACACATCCACTGCTTTCCCCTCATCCACAGAGCCAGTTATCTTATCATAGAAGGCAATTAGGTTAGTCAAGCACAACTTCCCCTTTGTGAATCCATGCTGACTGTTCCTGATCACTTTCCTCTCCTCTAAGTGTTTCATAATTGATTCCTTGAGGACCTGCTCCATGATTTTTCCAGGGACTGAGGTGAGGCTGACTGGCCTGTAGTTCCCCAGATCCTCCTTCTTCCCTTTTTTAAAGATGGGCACTACATTAGCCTTTTTCCAGTCATCTGGGACCTCCCCCGATTGCCATGAGTTTTCAAAAATAATAGCTAATGGCTCTGCAATCTCATCCGCCAACTCCTTTAGCACCCTTGGATGCAGCGCAAGGTCATGCAAGTCGAGACAATTCTGGAGAAAAAACAGAGGTGGTTACCTGCGCAGGTGGAGATAATATCAGAAACAAAGGTGTCCCCGAAGCAGAAGATAAAAGAAGCATATAATCTGTCTACAACGAGTGTCCTGTTGGCATGCTGACAATACTTTATCACAAGTAGCAAATAAAACCGGGCAAAGAAATACCCGTTTTGAATTTTTTGAAGTGTTGACCTTTTTTCAAAAATGGATTTTTTTTCAGTCCTTTCAAATTTCAAATGACAAACAAATTAGCCCACTTGCAGCATCTCATTTTGTCTCATTGCTAATAAATGTTTCTGGGAGTACATACTCCAGATCCCCTTATGTAGGATCACGCATGGAAATGGGGTTGACTTCCTTATGATGAGGAAGGGAAGACAGCGAGGGTTCCGGTACAATTTGTTTGAACAGAGTCTGGTTGAAGGTTGCTATGCTGATTTTCACAGTCCTTTATGGTGTTGGTTTAACTTCCTGCGAGATTGCCTCTCTTCCTGCGGTGGTGAATTATATTCCAGTGGAATATAAGAAGTCTATAAAAACAAGGAAGACTCTTATCTCCAGTAAGCAGCTATTATACCGGGGCCAAACCAAGACTGTGGAACTCAATGCCAGATGAAATAGGAATAACCACCATGCTCACAATGGTTAGAATGATCTATATTAAAAACAAAAAATAAACCTAACCATTTTAAGCTTGTTCCTGCCAGCAGGATGGGAAGAGAGATTTTTGTGACTATTTCTTGTGGAAAGCACTCAGATATTGTGGTGATGGGCAACCTTATAAATACCAGGACAGGTGGGATGCATAGCATTTGCAAAGTGCTTTACAGCATCAAAATGTGGACAAATATTACATTAATTTTAGCACTTTGCACTGTCGCAAACTTGGCAACTAGGAATAAGCCTTTTGGTTAAGGCTGTGGGCAGTGAACATGGTGTCAAAACACTTTCTAAGTGGCTTTCCCCCAAGGTAGCTGTTCCAAAAATGCCAGAAACAAAATCTGTTATGCCTTAGTACAAGTCCAGCTTTTGGCAACTTTTTTCTTTCTTTGACTTTAAGTTTTAGACTTCTTTGAAAAACGGTAAATCCGAACAAGAGGATAGGAATAATTTCCATGTCTCCATGTTCTCATTCCACTCACAATACAAATGACAAAAGTAATGGATGTTGCCCTCTCTGTTACACAATTCAAATGTACGCATGGAAATGGGGTTGACTTCTTTATGAGGAGGAAGGGAAGACAGCGAAGGTTCAGGTACAATTTATTTGCCTATTTGTTCCTTCCTTTAACAGGTTGGCATTTCAATAGTAATTTACATGGATAGTATAAACAGATTTAAAAGCAATGGCAATACAGAATCTATTGACCAGCATCTAAAAAATTCTTTTAAAAGTGGAAGCAGCAGGTCATTGCATAGAAATCACATGCCTGTAGAAAATGGATCTTAGTAGGACAGATGAGGAAGAGCAGCATACTCTTTTAATAATAAAATTCTTAGGGCCAAATTTTGGCCTTACATGTTGGTCTCTCACTGACTGAAATGGGAGCCCCATGCATGGATCTGTAGCCAGAATTTGTATCTTCTGTATATTCCCTAAAAATATGTATATAACGTGTTCTATTTTCATATCCTATTCACAGAATGGAGTGAGTTAGTTACCTGTTGCTGAAAATGGAGTAACTCTGATAATGACTTCAAGATAATGACCTTTAAATCTGTCTTTTATGAGGTTGGTGAGGACAGGGGATCTTGTCTTAAATATGGTTTCTCATTAAAATTACATCAAATTTATTATACAAGGTAAAAAGTATCAGTTTTGGGCCTTGGCTTGCATCTGTAATGAGACTTAAAAACACGTTCGTAAAGTAACTGTGGCATCTTCATTGTGATGAAATGGATAATTATTGGTACAAGATAAATAATCAGTGGCCAAACGTATACAGATGCTTAAAAATAGCTTTGTGCTTTTAATCAGTAAGAATCTAAGAATATAACATGTTCGTAGTCCATCCTTTTCAGGTTACAACAAAAATGGAAATGTTAATACAAAATATGTTAATACTTTTGTTTTCTTCCTTGTCTTTTTCACTCTTCCTGGTCACAAACAAGAAAAAAATGTGTATGGATTTTTTTTTTTTTTTACTTCGTTTTTAAAGTGGGTGTTTAATGAGTGGCAATAGGAAAAACAGCACTAGACTGCAATTAGTTACTGCAAATCACAAGTTGCTAGAAATACAGCTTACTAATTGGAGTACTAAAAAACTTGAGGGGGAAAAATCATGAAAATAAAATCTTCACATCGCCTCTGTGACTTGCTTATGAAAACAATAATGTACAACATGGATCTGATTCTGCTTCCATTGAAATCAATGCCAAAACTCTAATGAAAGCAGGATCAAGTCTTGATTTGGTGTCATACACCTTGAATGTGGGGACTTCCCCAAAGTCTCTGCCCCTACCCCACCTCCTACCCTGAGCACGCCACATTCCTGCTCCTCCCCTTCCCTTCCGGAGCATGCTAATGCTGCCAAACAACTGTTTGGTGGCTGCCAGGCGGGAAGTGCTGGGAGGTAGGCGGAGGAGTGGGGATGCAGCGTGCTCAGGGGAGGAGGTGGGGCGTGGGGATGAGGGGATCTTGGCTGCCAGTGGGTGCAGAACACCCACTAATTTTTCCCCGTCGATGCTCCAGCCCGTGGGAGTACCCACGGAGTCGGCGCCTATGCCTTAGGGTAGTGTCTTATTCCTTTTTTGACCTGCGATCTGACACAAAATAGCTGGGAAGATAGGACCAACATTTATTTTAATGTTTATTCTGCTTCAAGTCACAAGGACAGTTTGTCTATGCAAAATATTTAGAATGTCCCCCAAAAATACTTCAGATATAATTTGGACACTCTAATAAGAAGAACATTGAACCATATTCATTACGTTACACATGCAGTTTTTAAAGATTAATGTATTTTAATTCCCAGATTTTGGAATAGAATTAGAATATATGATTCTGCTATATACCAGTTGATGCTTTTCTCTCTTGCCTCCCCAGGGCCTCTGATTATATGGTTTTGTAAAATCTAGCACTGTGCAGTTGAAGTTTAGATTAAAATTGAGACTTGGTTATTGAGAACATATTCAGATACAATATTTTTAAAAGTACCTCTGAGATATTAACTATCCATACATTGTCATTGCCTACTTTTATGTCCCTCTTTTCACAGAGAATAGTAATTCCCCAGATAATTAATTTAATATGGCAAATGAATAGAACACATTGGTTAATTTATTTTATTATATCCACTTTTGCAAGCACATTGCTATTAAAAATAAAACTGTATTATTGCAACATTCAAGTTGCACAGTTTAAAATCACATAGGGCTAAATTTTCCCTAGTGTTTTCTCAGCCACACAGGGGAGAAAAAGTAAGGCTTTTCTTATGCCTCTTACTGAGCCAAGCAAGGCTGCTTACATTCTGACTTCAGCTGTGGGCATGGCAGGGGAGAGCAGAGACTGTTGGCCCGAGAGTCTGTCTGAAAACGAGTGTGCAGGTAGGGGGAATGGGAAGAGCTTTGGAGCATTTGATCCAGTGCACAGCAGGGAGGAGAGTGAGCTGGATTGCTAGAAGGTGTGAAATAAGTCCAGGTCTATACTACAACCTATATCGGTATAACTATGTCACTCAGGGGTGTGAAAAACCCACACCCCTGAGCGACGTAAATATACTGGCCTAACCCACTGTGTAGACAGCGCTATGTTGATGGAAAAGCTGCTCCCATCGACATAGGTACCAGCTCTTGTGGAAGTGGATTAACTATGCTGATAGGATTCAGAGTAGCAGCTGTGTTACTCTGTATCCGCAAAAAGAACAGGAGTACTTGTGGCACCTTAGAGACTAACGAATTTATTTGAGCATAAGCTTTCGTGGGCTACAGCCTACTTCATCAGATTCATAGAATGGAACACACAGAACATATTTATACATACAGAGAACATGAAAAGGTGGAGTAGCCATACCAACTGTCAGAGGCCAATCAACTGAGATGAGCTATCATCAGCAGGAGAGAGAAAAAAACCTTTGAAGTGATAATCGAGATGACCCATAGAAGGTGTGAGGATATTTTAACATGAGGAAATAAAGTCAATTAATGTAATGACCCAACCATTCCCAGTCTCTGTTCAAACCTAAGTTAATTGTATCTAATTTGCGTATTAATTCAAGTTCAGCAGTCTCTCTTTGGAGCTTGTTTTTGAAGTTTTTTTTTGTTGCAAAATTGCCATGTTCAGGTCTGTCACTGAGTGGTTAGAGAGATTGAAGTGTTCTCCCACTGGTTTATGAATGTTATGATTCCTGATGTCAAATTTGTGTTCATTTATTCTTTTGCATAGAGACTGTCCGGTTTGGCCAATGTATATGGCAGAGGGGCATTACTGGAACATGATGGCATATATCACGTTGGTAGATGTGCAGGTGAATGAGTCCCTGATGGCGTGGCTGATGTTATTAGGTCCTATGATGGTGTCACTTGAATAGATATGCGGACAGAGTTGGCATCGAGCTTTGTTGCAAGGATAGGTTCCTGGGTTAGTGTTTGTTATATGATGTGTGGTTGCTGGTGAGTATTTGGTTCAGGTTGGGGGGCTGTCTGTAAGCGAGGACTGGTCTGTCTCCCAAGATCTGTGAGAGTAAGGGATCATCTTTCAGGATAGGTTGTAGATCTTTGATGCGCTGGAGAGGTTTCAGTTGGGGGCTGAAGGTGACAGCTAGTGGCGTTCTGTTGTTTTCTTTGTTGGGCCTGTCCTGTAGTAGGTGACTTCTGGGTACTCTTCTGGCTCTGTCAATCTGTTTTTTCACTTCAGCAGGTGGGTATTGTAGTTTTAAGAATGCTTGATAGAGATCTTGTACGTGTTTGTCTCTTTCTGAGGGATTGGAGAAAATGTGGTTATATCTTAGAGCTTGGCTGTAGACAATGGATCCTGTGGTGTGTCCTGGATAGAAGCTGGAGGTATGTAGGGAAGTATAGCGGCCAGTAGGTTTCCTGTATAGGGTGGTGTTTATGTGACCATCACTTATTAGCACAGTAGTGTCTAGGAAATGGACCGCTTGTGTGGTTTGGTCTAGGCTAAGGTTGATGGTGGGATGGAAATTGTTAAAATCATGGTGGAATTCCTCGAGGGCTTCTTTTCCATGGGTCCAGATGATGAAGATATCAATGTAGCACAAGTAGAGTAGGGGCATTAGGGGACGAGAGCTAAGGAAGCGTTGTTCTAAGTCACCCATAAAAACGTTGGCAACCCATAGCAGTGCCGCTGACTTGAAGGTATATATTGTCCCCAAATGTGAAATAGTTGTGGGTGAGGACAAAGTCACAAAGTTCAGCCACTAGGTTAGCCGTGATATTATTGGGGATACTGTTCCTGATGGCTTGTAGTCCATCTTTGTGTGGAATGTTGGTGTAGAGGGCTTCTACATCCATAGTGGCCAGGATGGTGTTTTCTGGAAGATCACCACTGGATTGTAGTTTCCTCAAGAAGTCAGTGGTTTCTCGAAGATAGTTGGAAGTGCTGGTAGTGTAGGGCCTGAGGAGAGAGTCCACGTAGCCAGAGAATTCTGCTGATAGGGTGCCAATGCTTGAGATGATGGGGTGTCCGGGATTTCCAGATTTATGGATCTTGGGTAGCAAATAGAAAACCTCTGGTTGGGGTTCTAGGCATGTGTCTGTAAAGATCTGTTCCTGTGCTTTTTTCAGGGAGTTTCTTGAGCAGATGGTGTAGTTGCTTTTCGTAATCATCAGTGGGATCAGAGGATAATGGCCTGTGGAATGTGGAGTTAGAGAGCTGCCTAGCAGCCTCTTGTTCATATTCCAACTTATTCATGATGACAACAGCACCTCCTTTGTCAGCCTTTTTGATTATGATGTCAGAGTTGATGGGAGAAGCTCTCCTGCTTCAGCGGCACTACTGTAGCACTGTATGTGAAGACAAGCCCTATGGCTTGGTCTGTGCTACAGAGTTAGGTTGATGCAAGCCACTTACATCGACCTAACTATGTAAGTATCTACACTAAAATTTCGCTCCTGCTGACGTAACTGCCCCGCTACACTGACTTAATAACACCACCTCTAATAGAGTCACTGTTGATGTAGTTAGGTTGACACAGTGTAGACATTGTATTGCTTACATTGACACTTACTGACCTTCAGAAGCCATCCACAATACCCCACACTGAGAGTACAGTCGGTACAAGTGTTCCTGATGAGGACGTGCACCGCCGACAAAAGAAGCAAAGTGTAGATATGCATTGTGATGTAATTATTGTGGCAGCTGTATGCCGACGTAAGTTAGGTCGATGTAATTTTGCAGTGTAGACATGCCCTAAGTAACCCCTTCCTGACACAAAGGATAGCAAGGCAGAATTGTGCCTCTCTCTATTTCTTCACAAAGCTTCTGCTGTGGCTGCGCAGCCACATGCTGCTCCTTACTATGGGTTGAGCCAAGTAGCTCAATCTAGCCTTAAGTCAGGAAAAGCAAAAGTGAAGGTTCAAATAGCAATGCTGCTGTGTGTCACATCCTGTATATTTTACAATATATCTTTAACAATATAAACGGTAGTAAACTTCAAAGTTAGCCAGAAAATGCAGGATATTGCATTTATATTTCTTCATTAGCCATAGGATAGAACTCTAATATACAGATTCTTTCACTGTTAATTATGTCAAGTGGTGTCTTACTCCGTAAACAATCAAGTTTTATTTCAGTAGGCATATTGTGGGGCTAGATACTACTTATTGTGAATGAGGGTGACAGAATTAGGCCCGTGATACATTTTGTGTAAAGATTTCAAGGATCTTTCTCCCCAGTTCTCTCCATGTTGGCTTGGTGCCTGTAAAAATTTACTTTCATAAGCCAAAAAGTAGGCTTTTAATGTAACTTTTAGGCTTAGGAACAGATTTTTGTTCAGTCATGTGACAAAACAAAATTAAAAATACATATCTTGCTTTGTCAATTGAATTGTTGTGTATTGAACATTTTGCAGACTTAAGACCTGCATTTTGCTACTGCTTTGCAGTTGACCCTTCAAGCCTATTTTGAATTACCAGAGGAAAATAAGGTTTCCCTTCAAGTGGTGGTTGCCAAGGGCAACTGGCACTGACGCTAAAAGATGAATACTCTACCTACTTAGTATAATGCCTACTTTGTGAGCTAAATAAAGAGCTAAATTGCAGAGCAGGAAGTCGGATAAATGTGAAATATCAAGGGAGCAAAACCCAAGATTATTAAGGACCCAGAATTGAGAGAGGATTATTGTCAGTGCATGGATAGGAACTGGCTGTCATACAGATTCTAGGCGCAAATCTGTTGCTAGGCACTTTGCTGTCTTGGCCCTACTGTTCAAGACCTGCTCCAGTGAGTAGTGCCAACACATTTTCTCTGTCTGGATACTAAACAAGGCTGTGGAAGTTTGGTGAGAGAAAGGAAACCTTTCCTGCAGTAGTTCTTTTAGCTTCTGTAGTAGAAATGAGTGTTGAGATTACAAGCAATTTAGCTTCTGTGAGCTTGCAGTTGATAAGGTCAGCTGTCACTGACAGGTGTCATTGTGGTCACTCAGAATTCTTAGGTTGAGTTTATGAATAGTTTGTATAAATGACAGAAAAAAATTCGGCACCTAAAATTATACCAGAGAAAAACCCAATATTTCAATGGGTAAAAAAATCAGTAAGCAAGCTTAATGCCCTTTCAAAACAGAATAGCTAATTTTTTTGTGTGGGAAAGCTCTTATTGATGGTTCAGTGATAAAATGATTATGGTAATATGTTCAGACTGGATGCCTCTTAATATTGTCTTATGTTTGGGCAACAGGAAAGTAATCATGAGGCAAGCATAATTTAATATCAAAAGAGAAAAGCTGCTGGTATATTACAAATTAGCTTGGCAGGTTAAAAATTCTTTTTAGTTAACCAAAAATAAATATCAGTGGATACACTACACATGCCAGACCTACAATTAGATACATATGTGATCCAAGGACTGTTTCTTACATGATGTTGCTATAGGAAATATACCTAGAACTGTGGCACATTTCTCTTTCAGTGATTCACCACATTGGGCAATCAGCTTTGTTTAATGTAAGGGTGATCCAAAGCCCACTAAAGTCAGTAGGCATTTTTCAGTGACTTCATTAAGCTTTCCATCAGTTCCATTATGAAGACACAGAAATACTGCTTATAAGGGTAGTGCTTCCTATAGTGATATAATTCAAACAGGCTATGCAGAATGTATTAGAGGGTTGTTCAGGTACATGTTTGCCTGTGAACGTATATTACCTAACATTTTCCAAAATAAGATAGACACATTTGTAATAAACACTGTGTTTGTTTAACTACTAAAGGACAGTTTTCTGTGGTGGGGACAGTTGATTAGTCTCAGGCCACTGCTTGAAGCTATGAACTTTATAACTTTTATGAAAAGAAGGATGTTGATGAATGGGCGAGGGTTCAGAGAAGAGCCACAAGAATTATTAAAAGGTTGGAAAGCATTGTCTTGTAGTGAGGAGCTCAATCTCTTTAGCTTAACAAAGAGAAGGTTAAAGGGTGACTTAATTGCAGTCACTAAGTACTTACATGGGGAATAAAAAATTAATAATTGTTTCTTCAGTCTAGCAGGGAAAAGTATAACATGATTCAATGACTGGAAATTGAAGCCAGACAAAATCAGACAGGAAATGAGGTGTAAAATTTTAACAGTCAGGGTAATTAAACATTGGAACAACTTACCAAGAGTTGTGGTGGATTCTCCATCACTGACGATTTCTAAATCAAGATTTGATGTTTTTCTAAAAAATAATCTCTAGTTCAAATAGGAATTACATTAAGAGAAAATATGGTGGAGTAGATGATCACAGTGGACCCTTCTGGCCTTATCTATGAAAACTGATATCATATTAAAGTGTTCAGTCAATTCATTGATGCTTTCTAATACAGAAACAGATATAACATACAATCACTAAATAAGATTGCCAGTTTGTCAGTCATTCCTATTAGCAAGGTTACAACTCAAAGAAAAAGCCATCTGTTGTATGTCAGCCATGGAGTAAAATAATAAATGACAGCGTGGTAAAAATGAAAGGCATGTCAGTTATGCTTCTAAGCTCCGAATCTTAAGGCAGTATAATGTGAATATGCTGAAATCTTGTTCTCTGAATTTCACTACCTATCCATTCATTTCAGAACATAATTCAAAAATTTGGTCTGAATCGATAACCAGGTCCCAATCTGTTAAGAGTTTTATCTTGAAATCCCACCTCTCCTATGCTCCACATAGTATAGTGTAGCTGGAGAGAACCAGGTTCAGGTTATCTAGGGCAAAGCATTCTCAGAGGCAGGACCACAGCTCTGAACTTCTTGCCAGAAGAGATCAGACTGAGCCTGAGACAAGTACAACATGTAGTTCTTCAATAGAGACTTTCCCCAGGATTGACAGCTGGCAATGCATTGTTTTAAAATCCATTGACATTTTAAATTATTCTTGAACACACAAACTTATCCACCCAGGTAATAAAAATCATTTGCAATGATAAAACAAAATGACTAGAATGTGTCTAACAGTTATTTGTAAGTAACCAATGTTCTGGGCTTGCTGAGCAGAATGATCTAAAATTGTTGGAAACATTCAGAATTTTTCAATAGTTTGTGTAAAACAAATGGAACTATTGTATTTGGAATTTTAAGTACTTCAGAAACTGATTTTTCAGATATGCTAGAAATTGGATTTATTTTTATGTTAATTAAAAACTACTTTACAGGGGTACACTTAACATTAAAAGTGCCTTTTCCAAGTCCAGATTTCAAAGTTCAGTCTTCAGCTTCTTGAAGTCCAGATGCCAAATTATTAACTGTTTTCAGAAGTCTCTACTTTTCCACTTTCAGCTAATTTTGATCTTACCTTGGAAAATAGTGATCTAATAAAACAAATGTCCTTGACAACACATAGATTTATCTAATGTATGTACATCTCATTAAATAATCTACCAAAATATCATGCATTTAAAAATGAGAAAAACAAAATAGCTGTATAGTGTCTTTCTGCAATGAGACATTTTTAACTTAGTAGAATAACACTACACATTAAGCAAACTCTTGACCTCTACAGGATTTAACAGGATTCCCCTGTTTGGTGAGACTGTTTTTGTTCTAATGGGATTGTCGAGGGTTTGTAATGGATTACAATTTCACATAATCATAAAAGTTTTTAACATATTTATAATGCAGGACATATCTGGTGAAAATTATAACTATAAGGCCTGTTGTCTTACTGATTTTGATAATGCATTTTGGCTGTAGGTTTGCCAACTGCCTAACACACAAACCCAAACACTTTTGCCCCGCCCTGCCCTTCCTGTTCCCCGAGACTCCGCCCCTTCTCTGACACCCCGCCCCATTCACTCCATCCCTCCTTCCTCTGTTGCTCACTCTGCCCCACCCTCACACACTTTCACCGGGCTGGGATAGGGGTTGGGGTGAGGGAGGAGGTGCGGGCTCTGGGCTGGGGCCGAGGGGTTTGAAGTGTGGGAGGGGGCTCTAGGATGACCCTGGGGCAGGAGGGGGTGTGGGGTGCAAGCTCTGGGAGGGAGTTTGGGTGCAGGAGGGGCCTCAGGGCTGGGGTAGTGGGTAGGGGTGCAGGAGGGGGTGAGGGGTGTGGGATCTGGGAGGGAGTTTTCTGGTAAGTAGAGGCCTACAGTTTCCTTCATCTTAATGTATTTAAAGCACCTCTTCTTATTGCCTTTTGTGTCTCTGCTATGTGTAATTCACTTTGTGCCTTAGTCTTTCCGATTTTATCCCTATATTCTTTTACTCTTCCTTAACAATTTGTCCACATTTCCACTCTTTGCAGGATTCCTTTTTGATTTTCAAGTCATTAAAGAACTCTTGATGGAGCCATATTGGCCTCTTACTATTCTTCTTTCCTTTGCATCAGCATTGTCTGTAGTTGTGCCTTTAATATTGTCCCCTGGAGAAACTGCCAGCTCTCCTGAACTCAAGACTGGCTCTAGGCACCAGCAAAGCAAGCACGTGCTTGGGGCGGCACTGTTGCACTCCCAAAGTGTTTTTTTTTTTTTTTTTTTTTTGCTTGGACAGTTGCGCCCTCGGAGCTTGGGGCAGCAAAAAACCTAGAGCCGGCTCTGCCTGAACTCCTGGACCCCTTAAATTTTCTTCTCATGGGACCTTACCTACCAACTCTGTGAGTTAACGTCATTCTTTTTGAAATCCATTGTCCTGACTCTGCTGCTTTCACTCCTTCCTTTCCTTAGAATCATAAAATCCATCATTTCATGATTACTTTCACTCAAATGTCTTCTACTTTCAGATTCTCAACCAATTCTTCCCAGTTAATCTGAATCAAGTCTAAAATGGTTGTCCCCCGTTACTTCCTCCACTTTCTGGAACAAAAGCTTTTCCCCTATGCATTCCAAGAACTTAATGAAAACTTTGTCTTTTGCTGTATTATTTTTCCAACAGATGTCTGGGTAGTTCAAGTCCCCCATTACTACCAGGTGTTGTGTTCGGGATATTTTTGTGTGTTCTAGAAATGCCTCATCCTCCACCTCTTCCTGATTTAGTGTTTTATAGTAGACTCCTACCATGATGTCACCTCTTCCCCCTTTTATCTTTACCCAGAGACTTTCAATTGGTCTGCCTCTCACCCCCTTCTGTACCTTAGACCAAGTGTATATATTCTTAATTTATAATACAACACCCTCTTCCCTTTTTTCTGATTGTCCTTCCTGAACAAGCTATACCCTTTTATACAAGTGTTCCAGTCATAAGATTTATCCCACCAAGTCTCTGTGAGGCCAGTTAAGTCATAATTTAGCTTATGTATTAATACTGTCAGTTCTTCCTGTTTGTTCTCCATACTCCTATAAACAAATGCAAGACATTAAGCTGTTGAGCAGATTCCCGCACTGATTTCCCTCTTGTTGCTCCTATGATCCTACTGTAATTTTCCATGTCCCCACCTCCCCCAAACACGTAGCCCTCTGTTAAGGTTGCCTTTTTTATGCCTGCCTCTGGACTTTTGTCACTTGCCCCTTTGAATCTAGTTTATAGCCCTCCTCACTAAGTTGGTGAGTCGATGAGTGAAGATGCTCTTTACTGTCTTGATCAGATGGACCACCTTACTTCAAACAGACCTCCTTCCTGGAACAGCATGCCATGGTCGAGAAAGCCGGTTGATATCATATATGCAACTGTATGCCCTTACTCTCAATTGTGAGGATGGATGAGAACACAACCTTGCTCCCAGAGCTTTGTAGTCACTGCTGATCTGATCAGGTAGTATCAGTAGTGCCCACGTTGATGAGCAGCATGAGCTAATGGTCAGAAGATTGGACCCTCTCTGTACTTGTTGGAAATGGGTTCCAGGCAGGCAGCATGCCTCCTGGGACATCGTGTCAAGTCGGCAGATGTATGCCTCCCTCCCCATCAGATGAGTCACTGACCGCCACCACCCTACAACTTCTCCACTTGGGTGTCGTTGCTGTGAGCCTCCCAGATGTGGGGGCAGGTGATTCTTCCTCTTGAGCCACGGAGTCCTGCTCCTCATCACCTGTTGCCAGTACAGCATTCCAGTTCTTGATGGTGATGGAGGAGTGACCTGGGGGAAGGAGCTCTGTCTACTGCCCAAGGTGGCCAGCAGCCAGTCTCCTCCCCTTAGAGCAGCTGGTTCTCTTTCCTCCTCTGGTGCTGCTGTAGCCATCTGTAATTGGCCGGCATCCTCTGTGCCAGATGTTTCCACATGTGTCCTGGATGCTATGCAGATGAGCCATCTCCTCCTGCAGGTCTCTTACCTGCTTCCTGAGGGGCTCGACCAACAGTTACCTCTTAGACTGAGTGGTTCCCCATGCCTGGCTTTTCTCAGTGGGGACATGCAGGCCACATTCCCAGCAAGTCAAGTGCAGGACCTGGGTGGAAGTCTCCAGGGTCAGGATGCCTGTCTGGTGGGAGGCACAAGTGCAGGCACAGAAAGAACTAGCAATGGTGTTGGCTACACACCGCTTTCGTCCCATTGTGGGCTCTTCCTTGTAGAGTACCTGCAATTTAAGTATAGGAGGGGGAGAAAAGCACTCAATCCTACCTCACTGCCTTCCTCTGCTGGTGAACTCAGCTGATTTAACTCCCTTAATCTCCCAGCTGCCTTCATATCAGCAATCACGTGACCCTTTAATGTATTCGTTTTATTATAACATCACGGCAACGACATTTTAGTTTAGCTGGAATACCTATTTCATCCTTAACATCTTTCTTTAGTCACCCATCACTTTCTGAAAAACTATTCTATGCGTGCTGAGAGAGTGGAACTCAGCTATATAATGTGCTTTCTTTGTTTGTTTGCTTTTTGGCAGAAGAATAATCTGTGTAGGAAAAAAAAAAAAAGTGCCATCTGTTCATTGAGATTTGCCTGATTGCAATATGAAGGTTACATTGTGTTTTTTACGTTCACATCAGGTTGCTAACTATCAAGTGACAAGGCTGTTGCTTTATGGTATTGCTAAAGACAAGATAATCTGCATATGTGTCTAATGTTACAGGATACTGAAATGTCAGCCACACTGCCTGTAATAACTTGATTGCTATTGTAACACTTTTTTCATTTCCTAATGTATGAATTAACAGTCATGATGACTTCCCCCCCCCCCATAAAAAGCTATTTGCTTTAGCCTAAGAATATTTAGGCCCTGATCCTGCATATGCTAATGAACGTGCTTAATTTTAAGTATGCAAGTATTTTCATTATGCATAAATATTTTTGGGGTCAGACCCTAAAATTGTGAGCCTGGACCCCAACATCATGAGATTATATTGTGCTTTTTGATCTGCCTTTTAATTTTTGAGCTACCCCTGCTTATACCCTGTGTGTGTGGCAGTTAGTGTTGCCCACTCTCTCAAATGTATTGGATAAGATGATTTTTGCCATCTGCTGCAGGAACTCTGACCCCCACACCTGCTTGTCTCCTGCCCAGTGATTAATTCTTCTTCCAACCCCCATATCAATCCTGCCATCTCTCCCACCACATCATCAGTTCTACCCCCAGCCTCATCTCTGCTCGTCTTGGGGTTCTTCACCTCCTTTCTGAGGCCTAGTGTTGCAGGAGAGAAGAGGAACTTCCCTGTCCCGATTGCTCACAGGAAGGGAGCGGGCAGGAGAGAGCAGAGCCACCCTGAACTGCTGGTTTCTTCAACTCTCTTGTCCCCCCTCCACTCCTGTAGGAATAGCTTTGGGATACTGAGGGGTGGGAGGAGGAGCAGGAGAGAGCTCTTCCTGTAGCAGTTCTGATTGGTTGCTCAGCTCCAGGAGGAGAGCCAGGCAGGCAGCAGGCAGTGGGGTTTTCCCCCAGGCAGGGTTCAAATTTGCTAGTGGGCTGGCGTTTCTCAGACATTGCCAGCTGGGCTCCAGCCCAGGCCAAAATCCCACCACTTGTGAACAAATCATGAGAGTTGGCATCACTGATTAATTGCTGATGAGAGATAGTCATCCAGCACACTGAAGGTGAGTGAGAGCCAGGAAATACCCTGTTTCCCCGAAAATAAGACATCCTCCGAAAATAAGGCCTACTTACAGTTTTGCCTCTCGTTGTAATATAAGGCATCTCCCCGATAATAAGACCTCCCCGATAATAAGGCATCCACCGATAATAAGGCATTTTTCATTTCTGAAAAATAAGACATCCCCTGAAAATAAGACCTAGCGCATCTTTGGGAGCAAAAATTAATATAAGACACTGTCTTATTTTCGGGGAAACAGGGTAGTAGCAGCTTTACTTCTAATCCCTATTTAATATTAGCACAAAAACAGGAGCAGTAGTGGTGATGTGCTGGAAAAGGCTCTTGGAACCCATTGTTAAATGTCACCACCAAACTGAAGGAAGAGTAGAATTTAGTTCCTTGGCCTCTGATGGAGTTTACCCCTATCTGGATATTGTATAATCATTCTAGTAAAAAATGATTTAACCTTTTGGCTTTTTGACGAGCAATATTTTTGCCTTTTGGAATGCACTACTAGATTGTACCTTGGGATGGGTATTTTCAAAGTAATGTCTCAGCAGGAGAAATATCCCAGACTTCCCTTTAATTATTTTACATGTTCACCCCATGTTTCAAATGACAAGACAAATGGAACACTGTTCTCTATTGTCAAAATACTCCAGGAATAAAATGTAGATAATTCTAGAAAATAGTCTTAATATAAGTTTCTTTGCCTGTTGATGCTGCCCTCTTTCTTTACATATATTTGTAACTTGACAACTTATAACGTGAGCCGTTGCTGTGCAGAGATCACTGCCTGCCACATGGACCAATATTGTCTCATGTTTTACTTGTACTCTCATTCTGCTTGCATCCATCTGTTGCCTCTTGTCTTATTCTTAGACTGTATAGACTGCCACTGAAGGCAGAGACCATCTTTTCATTCTGTGTTTGCACGGTGCCTAGCACAATGGGGTGCTGGTCCATGACTAGAATCTCTAGGTGCCATTGTAATACTAATAATAAATAATTATAATAAGTAATACAAATAATAGCATCCCTTACTCTCCTGTCTGCAACACACACACACACCCCTCTGGTACATAGGTCTGTGATAAACCTTTTGTTAAATAATGGCACAGTTGGACTGAAATGGAAAAATGGGTAGCCAGAGTCAAGAATTTAGGGTGTGATCCAAAGCTGTAAAACCTCCCATTCACTTCACTGGACTTTGGATCAAGCCCTAAAGCAGGGTCTTAACATTTAGGACACTGAGGCTATGTCTAGACTGAAACACTACAGTCTAGTGGTCACTGGAGTGCGTCAGCGTAGACGCTCATTAGAGCTACAGGATGGATTCTTCCATCCACCTCCCCAAAAGGCAGTAGTTAGGTCAATGGAAGAATTCTTCTGTCGATTTAGGCTATCTACCCCAGGGGTTAGTTCAGCTTAACTCCATGTCTCAGGAGGGGTGGATTTTTCACATCCCTGCGAGACAAAGCTATGTCGATGTAACTTTTCCGTGTAGACCAGCCTGGAGACTCAACACTCCTTAACTTGTTTGTGCATGTAGGAAATAAATTGCATGTGTAATGTTTTACCAGATTCTACCTTCCATAATGATAAAAATGCTCTGGAAAAATGTTCTCACTTCTTATTTGATTTCTAAGAAAATATATCATTCAGACTTGTGTTCCAATAATCAAAACAAATCCTGCCTAAAAATGGATCTGTGTATATCACATGTGTCTAATAGAGCTAGCCATGATGTAATCAGAGGGTAAAAGAATAGATTGTGCAAACTGTAAATTTATTAAGCTATGAAGGAGAGCATGAGAGGATCCAGAAAGGACTCTGGAAAAAATTGCTTGACTTGAGCTAAACTATACCACTGTCCTAAGCACATGCATCAGGAATTGATATCACTGTCCAGAAAGGCTGTCAATAAGTCATGTAAAAAACGTACAGCACAGCTGAGAGCAAGCAACACAAAATGCGGGTGTGGAGAAATCACATACCTACATGCAGAGGCAAGACAGCATATCCTGTGTCTGAGAGAGGATGCCAAAACTGCAACAACAACAAAAAAAACCCTAATAATTTTGCAGCCTCTTGTAGCTCTAAGCTACAAAACAATGCAAAGGAGAGTGTAAAACATTGCCCACGCATAAACAAGGTATGCACACAGCAAGATCAAACAAGTACTGATGAAGTGTGTGTGTTCACTATTGCATTCATTTACAGAGGTGTCTTCAGTGCAGGCCTGGTCTGAGTAGCTGAGCTGGGAAAAGACTCGAACCAGGCTATGTTAAGCATAAACTACAGTAGTCTCTGTGCCTTCTGCTGGGGACTGAGAGGACAGTAGCATCCTAATAGAAACAGAATCTTTGCCACAAAACTGTGACATGTAGGGAGACAGCATGGAGATGATATCTGTACTATGCTGAGGTTAGATACCTCACGGTGAGCCCCCTGTTTCAAGTTCTGCCCCAGCTTTGAGCAGCTGAACTGTACTGTTCTAATGCAGAAGAACTTGTATTGGTTATATAAAACTAAGGAGCAATGCTACATGTTCTCAAGTGCCAGCTACTGGCACCTTATCTATTAACTATTTACATATATACACAGCGGGCTCTTGTACTCACATTTTAAGGTGAAAGTTGCTAATAACTAGTGATGAGACACCAGCCAAAACTTAATATAAAAAGGAACTCCTAATTCCAGGAGGGAGAGGCAGACTGAAATCTAAAGAATAGGGTAGATGCAATTTTGGTTCTGAGTTGGCGCCAAATCAGAGAGAGAGATTTTCCAGATCCAGTTGAGATGCAGGCATAATGGCAGAAACCTAATGAGAACAGATAATCTTGTTCTATTTCCATTTCTGCGGGGACTAGACTTGAGACCATATTTTAGAGCCATCAAACCCAGTTCTATCCTTAGTTCTGCCTCCACATCCAAAATTGAAACCCTAGCTAAACCTAATCCAGATCTCTTCCTTCCTGGATCCAAACACTGTCACTTTGGTTCATTTGTACTAATAGTCTTGTAACCATCATAGCAAATTTTGGTTCCAGTATTAATGGGATAGTTGAATCAGATTATCTGAATATGATTCATCCGCTTCAAGAACAGTGTAAAGATGTTTGTGTAATTCTCAAGGCAAACCTTGCTGTGTTCTTCTGATAAAACTTCATGGCATCATTTGTCTTGTAATTTTGCTGGTTTCAGCCCTTTGCTCCAGGATAATTTTGTTTCCATATTTTTAAAAAAATTAACTGTAAAGGACACAATATTTCTGTCTACCTCTAGTCCTGCAATAACCTATAGCACATGCAGATATGTTTTAAGTAACTATATAATCTGCTGCTGAACAAATTTCTCCTTGGCACCTCCTGCGTCGTACAATGCAGATGTTAGTGTGCATCTGCATTAACCTGTCTTGTTGGATTCCTTTACATTACAAACTATTTTGTCAGAAAACATTGTTTCTACTAAATGCTCTTTTAGGACTTGCTTTCAGAGGATGGTCTACCTTGTGACTGGAAACACGGGTATGTGGCTAAAGCTCTTTACTGCTTCAAAGTAATTTGGATTTATATTGCAAAATGCTCCTTTTCTTTCTGCTAGCTGTGTGTGTAATGCCATTAAGATGTTTGCATAATAATTATGCTTTAGTAATTCATTTTATGCTACAATAGTATACTATTCTGTATATATGTATTTTTGTAATTGGTTGAGGTTTCTGGTAGCATCAACTCTATTTTAGAAGATATTTGAAAAGGAACACCATCCCATAGCCGGTAGCCATACTACTTTGTGCTGTGATACCATCAAATCCTCCAAATTAATTAGATTTGACCCTGCTCAGTACTTTGATTGGAGACTTTGAGAAACGAGGGAACAAGCTAGGTGCTGCAGGAAATAGTATTGTTGAACCTGTAGGTGGCTTAGTTAATTAGTAAAGCCTTTATAAATACTAAGCGTTAATATTACATGTGTGTGAATGTAAGATCTGATAATTATCAGCTGTTTTTCTTTTTGAAAAGAAAAACAATTAGCCAAATTATACTCTGTTAACCTGGTATATCTGGGAGCTGAATTGGCCCACTAACTTTATTACATAGTCCTGCCTTGAGTGCAGGGTACTGGACTAGATGACCTACTGAGGTCTCTTCCAGTCCTAAACTTCTATGAGTGTATAGTAGCAGAAGAAAAAGTTAGATTTCAAGCTAAGCAGAAGTTCTTTAGCACATACTGAGCATATTCCTATTTGGAGGTGGGAGAAGCATTCTTTTTCTTCTATTAGCCCTACCCTGTAGTTTTCTCCAAGTACAGTATGGCTCTTTTTCTGTCCTGAAGGGACCCAAGACTTGCATCAGGACTACTTGTTAGATTGGGTAAAAAAGGATGGTTAATGTAGCAACCATTGCCCTCCCTGGGAAAAACTACCTGTCACCTAAACAAAGCACCTGAGCTCTGCTAACCAAGTGGAACAAAACACTATTAATTGCTTCCATTATAGGTTTTAGGATTACAGGCCACAATGGTATTGCCAAATCCCAGAGCATATACAACTGTCTGCTTTACTTATGCCAGAATTCAGACCACCTTGAACAGTGATCTGCTGAAATCTCACAAGTCAGGTTAGATTTGACCCTACTCAGTACTTTTCTTGTACAAAGAAAAGTCATGTGGTGCAAAACTCACAAGTGTACTACTGTTGATTATTCAATAAGTGGCTCTTTCCTATGAGGCAGCATTGAGACAAGTTCCTGACTACTTGTGGCACTTTTCACAAGTGTAGGTCAAGTTTTGCGGTTCAGATTCCAATTTGGATAATTATATTCTGTGAACGCAGTAGCTTGAGCTCAGAACTAGGTACCAGGAACTCTTGAATTCCAATCCAGTCTGGGACACAGATTGCTGCTGTGCTCTTGGGCAAGTTGGTCTGCCTCAGCTTTCTCATGTACATTTCAGGAACAACCCCGAGTTAAGTTCCTGCTTTACCCCCATTCATAAAATTCTGCCCTCCATTCTCCCCTACTCCCCATCCGCCTTCTACTTGGTCTTCTTAGGAATCGTTTGTGTCTCCTGGTGCACTCTGCTGCTTCCTCCAATTGCCTCCCAGCTGTTGCTACCAATAAAACATTCTTTTCACTCCTGAACATCCTCTGCACACCTGAAAATAATAATTAATAATCAGGAGTTGAAGGGGCAAAAGTTTAATAGCCTTTCCCCCCAGATATGAACAAGTGAACATATAAATTTTGCCACCTAATCCCACTCTCTAATTAAAGAAGCTTTCTAAAAGTCTGTATGTGGTTCCAAAAGGCTGAGATACTCATGAGACAAAGCAATAGGGCCCAAATACATCCCACGGAGAAATCATTCTTGTCCTTCACTGATGTTATGTGAACTCTGCTTCCTGTGGCTTCTCTCTGTCTCTAGCTGTTGGGGGAGATAGAGTTGCTGCTTTACTGGTCGTCTTCAGGCCCTGATCAAAAAGCCTGTGGCTGCTTCCTGGACCTCAGGAATCCACAAGTTCTTCTCACCCAGGGGATGTGTTAAGTCAGTAGTGTGTAGCAGATGTTGCTGGGTATGTATATATCCATAGCTGGCCCTTGTCAGCTGGCTTGGGCTGGCAGGGCTTGGGCTCCGGTGATGTTTAATTGCGGTATAGAGAGAAAGTTACCGCGGTTTGGGGAGAAATTGGCAAGACATCTGAGTGGCTCATTAATCCGCTGCAAGCACTTGCACTGTGAAGTTCTTTGTTATATTTTTATAAGCATAGCCCTACTTACTGACTTATGCACACTGGTTTACTCATTCTCAAAATTACACTGCTATTGCAAGTCTTTTTAGGGTTCCCTGGATATTAGCTATTTAAAATATCTGGCAAATACTAGTGGCTACTTTTTGGTATTCTGACAAACACCAGAAAAGTGGATTTGACATATCACTAATAATACGTCAGGAACTTTTTTTGGACAAATCAGATCCTTCCTTATGTCTTCCTGGCCAAAATATAAACTTACAGAAAAACCATGCAATACATAAAAAGAACAGGAGTACTTGTGGCACCTTACAGACTAACACATTTATTTGAGCATAAGCTTTTGTGGGCTATAGCCTACTTCATCGGATGCATAGAATGGAACACACTGAAAGAAGATATTTATACATAGATACAATTTTCATGTTCTCTGTAATTAATTAGATACAATTAACTTAGGTCTAAACAGAGACTGGGAATGGTTGGGTCATTACACTAATTGAATCTATTTCCCCATGTTAAGTATCCTCACACCTTCTATAGGTCATCTCGATTATCACTTCAAAGGTTTTATTTCTCCTGCTGATGATAGCTCATCTCAATTGATTGGCCTCTTACAGTTGGTATGGCTACTTCCACCTTTTCATGTTCGCTGTATGTATAAATATCTTCTTTCAGCGTGTTCCATTCTGTGCATCCGATGAAGTGGGCTGTAGCCCACAAAAGCTTATGCTCAAATAAATGTGTTAGTCTCTAAGGTGCCACAAGTACTCCTGTTCTTTTTGCCAATACAGACTAACATGGCTGCTACTCTGAAACATGCAATACATGATACTATTAAATTCCTCTGTGAAATGCAGTTCTGCTTACTTTTGCAGCAGTGGCCAAACTGTGGCTCTTTTACCATTAAAGGGCAGCTCGCGGAGCACCCCCTGTCTCCATTCTCCACCTACCAGACTGGGAAGGGGGAGCTCGGGACCTCTGCCTTGCAACAGGGTGATAGGATAAGGGCTTCTTCCCAGCAAGGAGGGGGGTCTTGGGGTTTCTGGAGCTCAGGGCTTCTGCAGGAATGGGGCTGAAGTCCCAAGCCCTGGCAGGTGTGCTCTGGCTCTTGAACTTTTGAAGATGATTGTATGCAGCTTGGAGGGTCAGTAAGTTTGGCCCCCCCTGGTCTGTGGATACTACACTGCATTAGGATGCTTTAACTTGTCAAGTACATCAGAACCTATTTTCCCAGATGTGATCACTTCGTTTTAACATGTGCATCAGGTAAACTTGAATTATATACTGACAGCAAAGTAAAGTGAATGGACTGGACTCACTAGGCGAGCGTTTTTACAACATATCTGTGCTAAATTGTGTATTTAATGATAGACAAATCATAGGCTGTCAAGTAAAAATTTGGTAGGTCTAGAATATTCTCTAAATTTCTGCTGCCCACATTACTACTTTAATGAAAACACACAACATTAAAGAAGATTTCTGATTACTTTTTGAATAAGAAAAAAAAGGAATTTCAGAATCTAAATGACACTAATTTTAGAAATTAAATGTATTTTGTCCTTTAGAGTTTGCACTGCAGACCCATTTAATACTTTTATAATGCTACCAACATTTCAAGTATTGGGGATTTCCCAAAATCAATCATTGGGGGATGGATAGCTCAGTGGTTTGAGCATTGGCCTGTTAAACCCAGGGTTGTGAGTTCAGTCCTTGAGGGGGCCACTTAGGGATCTGGGGCAAAATCAGTACTTGGTCCTGCTAGATAAGGCAGGGGGCTGGACTCAATTACTTTTCTGGGTCCCTTCCAGATCTATGAGATAGGTATATCTCCATATATATTTACAACATAAATAAAAAAAATAAATTTCAGCTGTTCCAGCAGTCTGGTGAAACCACAATTCATTGTCACATGGGAATCCAATACTAAACTTAGACATGAGCTCCCAAAATAAAGAGCTGGGAATACTAAGGAGACTGCATGCTCAGCTCAGAAAGTCTGTAGTGACTGATTCTTCTAGTATTGGCAAGGAATGCGATTGACAGATTTTAGGAGAGAACTACAGCAAATCCGCTTCTCTCAGAAGGATGTTTTCTGTAATATTGATATTTGAGAAAAGTGACTATGAGTAAACAGGAGATCCATTAGGAGCAGGGCCGCCGAGAGCGGGTTCAGGCCCAGGTGAAAATTTTTTTTGGCCCCCCCAGCAAGGGCGGGGCCCCCTTCCGGAATTTTTTTGGGCCTCCCAGCAAGGGCGGATCAGCTAAACAGGGCCGACGAGAGGGCGGGAAGCTGGGCCCCAGGCCCCCTTCTGGACCGCCGGGCCCTGTAATTTGTACCGGCTTCCCCCGCCACCCCTTCGTCGGCCCTGAGAGTTAGGAGGTCAGAGTAATAAAATAGTGTAGTTAGTAAAATTTTTCCAAAAGTAGCATGTAGAATCTGAGAGTTGTCTGTGCTTATTGTATGTTGTTGTTAATATTCCCATAGCTGAAAGTAATATATTAACTGAATCATTCAGTAATACCACCAAAACATGGAAGGAGTGTGATTTACACTGAAAATATCCTTTCAGAATGAGATTTAATTCTGTTCCCTATTTTTCTCTGTGGGCTGGGTTTTAATGGTGTTCATCCACGTATCATGCCCTGCACTGGCAGTGGTTTTCAGATAATCCTTCACTGTGGTAGATAGCCATTCGCACTTTAACTTTCCCACCAGATAACAACAATGCATAGTATACGTTGCCAAATCAGGGAAGAAAGCTGTTGATAAAGTGTATTGGGACCATGTGGGATATTATATCTGGCATGCAGGAATGGGAAGAAAGTTATTTTGTTCTTATGTACGTGATCCTCTGTCATGGTTAAACATTTTCATAACATCCTGCAGTTTTACAGTACGTGAGATTAAGGGATTAATTCAGATAGAACTCAGTGGGGGAACTGATAGAAGTAATTTTGGTAAATGCTTTAAGGTATTACAAAGTACTTCAAATTGAATGTAAGATCATTTTATTTGCCTCTATCTCAGAGAAAAACAGTTGAAGTAAGGACAAATGTTTGAAGGACAAAGAAAAGCTAGTAAACAGATGTCTATGATCCCAATCCTGCTGAGATTTAAGCATGTGTTTAACTTTACATAGAAGGAGCATTCCTATTGGCTAAAGTGGGATGGCTGCCTGTGTGTAAAATTATGTACATATCTAGATCTTTGCAAGATCGAGGCCTAAAATAAGTCATAAAGGAAAGCAGTCAAATTCTGTAGAAGTTAACTATATAGTGACTAGACATACATGAAAATCTAGATAATACAAATAGAGATGCAGAGGGCAATACTACCAGATAGCCAGGATCTTTTCAGAGATTCATGGGAGATGCCAAGCTGTATGAGAGTCTCTTGAATAATCTAAACAAATTTTAAATACAACTTCTATAGGATAAAAAAACCATCAGCCTTAAAATATTCATTCTTAACAAATAGGTAATCCTGGGATTTATATTCACTGTGGAGATTTTGATTCAGTTTAGTAGGGATAGAGGGAGCTGTTGGTATCTTTCTGCAGCCTTTGCTGATTGTCTTATAATTGAAATTCAGAATTTTTTTTAGCTATGCATATTTTCATTTCTAGCTAAGTGATTTATTTACAGTCATGAAACTGGAATTGCTGGTAATGGTGGTCTGTATTTTTTGAGACATCCTTAAGTGAGAGTTGTCCCAGTTTACATGATATCCTGACAGCATACCAAATCTATCAATCAGCCATAGAAGTAGATGGACCAAGTTGGTAGGATTTTTTGGTATGATAAGAGTGCCAGCAGCATACATATTCCATTTATATATTTTTCTGCCATGCTTCTATTTTTTAAAATCTCTAGATGGTTGTTTTTCTTTGAAACACTTTTCTGCGATGGAGCTTGATTTTTTGAATGCAAAGATAGGGTGTACTGGATACTCTATTTTTCATTCACTCCAGTAATAAATGTAATTATTTGTGAAAGAAATGCAGTTATTTTGACAGACCATATTATTTTAATTTGCAATGCAAGGCTTTGATATTTCATACCAAACACTGAAAAAGTCTTTAAAATACACTTACCATATTAATAGATATTTCACACCATGCATGTCATGCATTGTTAGATATTTTTCAATGAAATGTTAGTTATACTTGTGATAATTTATTAATTTATTAAATACAATTTGAGCTAAATTTTACCAAGATAACTCACATCATCATCCTGAATTGACAAGGAAAGATTATAGCTAAAAGCCCTGAATCTGAAGATCTTGCAATGACCGCTAGAAGTCTGGAAATTTCATATGACCTCAGTGAACATCTTGGTACATAGGTTACAAGAGGATTAGTAAATGAAGGAAACCAAGCTGATACAATGACTTGTGTAGTACAGTAGAACGTCAGAATTACAAATACCAGAGTTTCAAACTGACCAGTCAACCACACACCTCATTTGGAACTGGAAGTACACAATCAGGCAGCAACAGAGACGAAGGGGAAAAAAAGCAAATACAGTATGATAGTGTGTTAAATGTAAGCTACTAAAAAAAACAGTGTTTTTCTTATGAATAGTAAAGTTCCAAAGCTGTATTAGGTCAATGTTTTGAAAGAACCATAAGGTTTTGTTCAGAGTTACAAACATTTCAGAGTTACGAACAACCTCCATTCCTGAGGTGTTTGTAACTGAGGTTCTATTGTATATTAAAAGATCATTTTAAACTTGGGAATCCAGAACTGATGATAGAGCTTTAGTATTAGGAATACTAGCCAGATTTTGGCCTCTTATCAGTCTTCTTTGAGCTGCTCTCATTTATGCCTTGAAGTGTATAGTTAGCTGGACCCAGGAGTAGGAGATCTGGGGCCCCTACCTGAAGCACAAGGAGCATTCTTGCATGTCTTCCATGGACTGCATGAAAGGAGGAGAGGGGGCCACAGTGCAGATTTCAGGAGAACAGTGAGGTGTGTGGGTGTGGGGTCCTGGGATGAGCCTATTATCATTTCTTTTCAGAATGTTATTAGTAGAGTGCAGAGATTTTTTTTCACCAGCAGGTGTTTTCAAAATCAATCAAGAACCTCCCAATCTCAGTATTGTTGTACCTGACTTTGTTGAGGGGGGAGATGAACCCAGTCCCCAGTAGTCTCAAGTTGACTCCTCTTTCTGTAGGCCTATTGGAGCACCAACTGTCATTGGCTCCAATCTTCCTGGGACTGCCTCTTTCCCCTCCATGCAGTGGCCTTCACTTATGTGGCTATGGGCTGTTGCTGGGTAATTTCCCAGGCTGCCCTTCCTCCCACATATCACTGTGGCAATTGTGCTTTTGTTGAGGCAGACCACTCCCTCCCCCTTTGCCAGTGGTTAGGTGAAGTGGCTTCCTCCTCCAGCTTTTTCGCTTATAAAAGACCAAGCAAATGAGGCTCTTTTCAGAAAAAGCTCCTCCTTTTCTGAGCTGGCTGACTTCCACCAAGCAAGGCCAAGTAGCTCTGTTAGCTCCCAAGGTGTCCAATTATTTCAAAGATGTGAGTGAGCATCTGGGGGCATATAAGTGAGAAGGAGTGCTGCAATTCTCACATCAGTGGATTGTGACATGCGCTAAGACCACCATCTGGATCCTTGCCCTTTCCATTCCTTCACCAATATCATGGTCCCATTCAAATTCATTGTGGATATTATCTAGACCAGGAGCCTTGTTAGGCTGCAGATGATGCATAGCCAGGTTGAGCTCTTCGTTTATACACATGGAGCCTACCATTTTAACTGCACAGCTGAAAAGCTTGTCTCAATTAAGGGCTCTGCCATTGCCCACCAGCTGGGATGCAAAGGAATTTGATTTAACTGGCTGTTCCCTCTTGCCCAGATTAGAATCTTCACTCAGTCTCTCAATAGTTTGCCAGGCTTTGTGACTGGAATGCATGAACCTGAATTTGGAAACAGTTTCTTTCTGTCACTCTTGCCTGGTTTGATTGAGAAGAAAGGTCTCATTTTGGACCAGACACCAAAAGCTGGATGCTTCAATTTCTGAATTGTTGTACACAGGGTTGTAGCATCCCAAAAGCCGTATCTGTTCTCAAGCCAGGGAAACCATTGTAGCAGAGCCAAAGACCTACCAACTGGTTTACTTACAACTGATGTAACTGTGTTACTTACAAATTGATGAAAAGACTAATCCTGATGTGGATTAATGAGGTAGTTGAACCTCAGCTACCTCATGTTGTGGCTAGATTCCAGAAGGATGGTGCACCCAAGATCAGGTACTTCATCTTGCTGCAGACATAGACATATTTGAGGCAGGAAAGAAATTTATTGATCTGAGTGCTGCCTGTGATACTGTGTGTCATGTTGGGCTGACTGCCAAGCTGTTGCAAAAAATTTTCTGTAGGCCAGTGGTGTGGTTCATCCAAAACATAATTAGCAAGTGAAGCTTCTTCCAACAAGTTGGGGAGATAATCAGTCACCTTAAACATCTCCACAATGGCCTTCCACAAGAGTCAGTTTTGGCTCCCCTTTTGTTCAGTATATATGGATAGGACCTTCTTGAAAAGCAAGCTGAGAAGTACTGGAAATGATTTCCACAGGATTGAAGGGAAACAAGAAGACTTTTTATCAATACATTCGAAGCAAGAGGAAGACCAAGGACAGGGTAGGCCCACTGCTCAGTAAGGAGGGAGAAACAGTAACAGGAAACTTGGAAATGGCAGAGATGCTTAATGACTTCTTTGTTTCGGTCTTCACCGAGAAGTCTAAAGGAATGCCTAACATAGTGAATGCTAATGGGAAGGGGGTATGTTTAGAAGATAAAATAAAATAAAATAAAAAAGTTAAAAATCACTTAGAAAAATTAGATGCCTGCAAGTCACCAAGGCCTGATGAAATGCATCCTAGAATACTCAAGGAGCTAATAGAGGAGGTATCTGAGCCTCTAGCTATTATCTTTGGAAAATCATGGGAGATGGGAGAGATTCCAGAAGACTGGAAAAGGGCAAATATAGTGCCCATCTATAAAAAGGGAAATAAAAACCACCCAGGAAACTACAGACCAGTTAGTTTAACTTCTGTGCCAGGGAAGATAATGGAGCAAGTAATTAAGGAAATAATTTGCAAACACTTGGCAGGTGTAAGGTGATAGGGAATAGCCAGCATGGATTTGTAAAGAACAAATCATGTCAAACCAATCTGATAGCTTTCTTTGATAAGGGAGAAGCGGTGGATGTGGTATACCTAGACTTTAGTAAGGCATTTGATACGGTCTTGTGTGATATTCTTATCAATAAACTAGGTAAATACAACTTAGATGGGCTACTATAAGGTGGGTAATTCGTACTCAGAGTAGTTATTAATGTTCCCAATCCTGCTGGAAAGGTATAACAAGTGGGGTTCCGCAGGAGTCTGTTTTGGGACTGGCTCTGTTCAATATTTTCTTCAACGACTTAGCGTACTTTCTATGCCAATATCTTATTAAGTTTGCAGATTATACCAAACTTGGAGGGATTGCAACTGCTTTGGAGGATAGGGTCATAATTCAAAATGATCTGGACTAATTGGAGAAACGGTCTGAGGTAAACAGGATGAAGTTTAATAAAGACAAATGCAAAGTGCTCCATTTAGGAAGGAAAAATCAGTTTCACACATACAGAATGTGACGAGACTGTCTAGGAAAGAGTACGGCAGAAAGGGATCTAGGGGTTATAGTGGACCACAAGCTAAATATGAGTCAACATTGTGATGCTGTTGCAAAAAAAGCAAACATGATTCTGGGATTCATTAACAGGTGTATTGTAAGCAAGACACAAGACGTCATTCTTCCGCTCTACTCTGCGCTGGTTTGGCCTCAGCTGGCGTATTGTGTCCAGTTCTGGGCACCGCATTTCAAAAAAGATCTGAAGAAATTGGAGAGGGTCCAGAGAAGAGCAACACGAATGATTAAAGGTCTAGAGAACATGACCTATGAAAGAAAGCTGAAAGAATTGGGTTTGTTTAGTTTGGAAAAGAGAAGACTGAGAAGGGACATGATAGCAGTTTTCAGGTATCTAAAAGGGTGTCATAAGGAGGAGGGAGAAAACGTGTTCATCTTAGCCTCTAAGGATAGAACAAGAAGCAATAGGCTTAAACTGCAGCAAGGGAGATTTAGGTTGGACATTAGGAAAAAGTTCCTAACTGTCAGGGTGGTTAAACACTGGAATAAATTGCCTAGGGAGGTTGTGGAATCTCCATCTCTGGAGATATTTAAGAGTAGGTTAGATAAATGTCTATCAGGGATGGTCTAGACAGTATTTGGTCCTGCCATGAGGGGACTGGACTTGGTGACCTCTCGATCCAAGATATGGATCTGTTGACCACTCACTTCCAGCTATGGAGACTAAATCTCAATGAAACCAAGAAAGTGGCAACTACTTTCCATCTAAACAATAGTCTTGCCAATCAACCCATCTTGATCTGTGCCAAGGACAGCTACTGCCATTCCATCCAGTTGTCACATACTTGGGAGTAAATCTCAACTGTAGCCTGACATACCGGCCTCACCTGGAGCACCTGAAAATGAAAATCTCTTCCTGTATTGCCTTGGTACAAAAACTATCAGGAACCTCCTGCAGAGCAGACCCCTCACTCCTTTATACAGCTGTATTAGCCCTGGCATTTGCTCCTGCAGGATACTGTTCTGTGGTCTGGGGGTGCAGTGGCCACATTCAGCTACTTGCTATAGAGCTGAATTCGGTCACTTGTAATATTGGTGGCTGTTTGAACTATACACCAAGCTCCAGTCTCCACGTGCTCATATTCAGGGGAGGAATCTCACTCATGTGGTCCTGGTTGTGACACCACAGCTGATCTCTTGACACCCTGTGCTATAGCTGCTCATGTACTCTTTGGCACTACTGAGACTTCCCCATGCATGGATGATCAGCGCTGCCAGGGAACTGAAAATTATGTCCTTACAGAGTGGAAACATTGGCAAGAAAGAGTCTAACATGCTATGTAAATTCAGATGTCCATCGCTGCACCTGCCTCCTTGTCCACTTGTTTGTAGATCCTGGACCAGGCTCAACAGGCTACTCTCTGACTTGATCAGAGTTACCACAACCATGCACCAACTTAGTTTGTTTTTGTCCCCATGCTGTGACTGTGGGATAGCATCGCAGACAGTAACTCACATGGTTGGAGAATGCCCAACCCAACATCTGGAGGGCGGTTGAAAATGCCTACCCTCCCTTGATATAGAGGCCATCCCCTGTTAAGGGAACCTGGACATTGAGCTCTGACTTCTGCATATGAGAGAGAGAGATGCTTTCTGCTAAGCAGAAAGCACATAGTAAGAGAGAGTCCCTGCACTGAAGAGCTTATAGTGTAAATAGAGAAGACAGAGAAAGGGTGGGAGTGGAAACAGAAGCACAGAGAGGCAAAGTGACTTCCCCAAAGTCACACAGTAGGTCCCTTGCAGAGCAGGAATTAGAATCAAGATCTCCTAGTTCCCTGTCAAGTGACTCATGCACTGACCTATGCAGCCTTGTCTAAACCTGCATAGAGTCAGAGTCTTTGAGAGTATGTCTACACTGCAGTGTAAGGCCAGGGTTAGTGGGACTCGAGTCAGCTGACCTGGGTTGAGCGACTGCATTGTATTTTAACCCTTGGTTAAGACTTTTCTGACCCATGCTTGAACCTAGGTCTCTGGTGTCCATGCTCCAGTGCACAGACCCAAGTCAAAGTAACCATATCCAGAGTCCCTGACGCCAGGGCCAGCTCCAGGCACCAGCCGAGCAGACTTGTGCTTAGGCCAGCAGATTCTAAGAGGTGGCATTCCGTCCAATCTTAAGGCAGCACGGCTGCCCCGGAGGCAAAGCAAAAAAAAAAAATTATATATATAAAAAATAATATATATATATATATATATTTTTTTTTTTTTTGCTTTGCCTCCGGGTCCAGCCGCCCTGCGCCCAGAGGTTTTGGGGTTTTTTTGCTTTGCCTCCGGGTCCGGCCGCCTTGCGCCCTGGTTTTTTGTTTTGTTTTGTTTTGTTTTTGTTTTTTTGCTTGGGATGGCAAAAAAGTCAGAGCTGGCCCTGCCTGACGCACCCGTCTCTCTCTCCACCCCCTGTCTCCACCTCCTGCCCCCCCCGCCCCGAATGTGGCTGCTCTAGCCCTAGGAACATGGTGCACTGTGGGAAAACTTTAGTGCCCAACCTCCACATTACAGAAAGTTTGAACAGGCCACCAACACAGCCTGCTGAACAGTCATTTTGGTCTGTGTGCTCCCAGCTACTGGAACCAGCAACATGGAGGTGCCTTTTGGCGAACTTCTCTTGCTTGTTCTTTCACTCCTATGTCAGGAAACCAGCAGAGCATCTGTGAGGCACTGGTGGACATTTCAGCGGTGTTTTCTGTCCCACCAAAAGTACTTGACAGATTTCCTGATGGAGCTGCAGGAAAAGGAGGAGAAGGCAACAGAGGAGGAGGAGTGCCCTGGCATGGCAGACTCGCACTGGCAGATTCTGCTCAGTACACTCAACATAGCTGCTGATGCCTCCTACGTGGCCCACCACTTCTGACACAGGGCCATAAGTACAGACTGGTGGAATCACATCATCACACAGACTTGGGATGTCAGCAGTGGGTCCAAAACTTTTGCATGAAGAATGTCACTTTTCTGGAGCTTTGTGAGCAGGTTGCACTAACCTTCATGTGTAAAGAGACACAACTGAGGTCACCATTTCAGGTTGAAAAGTGGTTTGATATATCTGTCTGGAAGCTGGCTGCCCTGGACTCCTGTAGGTCCGTTGCCAACCAGTTTGGGGTTGGAAAGTTGATCGTGGGTAAAGTGGTTGCAGAGGTAGCTGAGGCAATCAGGTATGTGGTTTACCCCAAGGTGGTGAGCATTAAAGATATTCCACAAGTAATTGTTGGCTTTGAGAAAATAGGGTTTCCAAACTGTCTTGGGGCTATTGATGGGACTCATGTGCACACGAGTACATAACGCAAAGGATACTACTCCATTGTTATGAAGGCATTAGTGGGCCACAGAGACAGATTTATGAATGTCAGCGTGGGCTGCACAGGAAAAGTTAAGGATGTCAGAGTTTTTTGCCCCTCAGGAGTCTACATTTATGGACAGGCTGGGACACTATTTCCACCAATTGACACTGGTGTAAATGGTGTTACTGTTCCCATTGTTATTCTGCAGGACCATTCATATCCTCTTTTTTTGACTTGGCTTATGAAACTGCACCCTGATTTCAGAGGCCCTGGCAAAAGAAGATTTAATTGCACACTCAGCAGAGCTTTGGGCAAATTAAAATCACATTGCAAGTGTCTACAAACACGTTTGGATGCCAGTGTAATCAATGCTGTCCACATTACTGTGGCTTGCTGTGCTCTTCACAACTGTTGTGAAGCCACAGGTGAGCCATTTCCCCCTGAATTGGACCTAGGACTGCGAGGGGACACTGGATCAGTACCCTCAGCCAGAAAGTGCAGTTATCACTGCAGGAGCTGGTTGCACCTGGGCAGCAGAAGTCAGGGATGCTTTGTGTTCTCACATTATATGTTTGGGAGAGAAAAGTGGCGCATTTATTTTTGGGGGGAGCAGTGCTTGTATTGAAATGTGAATTGCTGTACCTAGCAAAATAGAGGAATACCATTTCCTTACTAATGCTTAATTGCTCCGAAACATGTTTTTAGCTTTATTATCTCAAATCATGATTGTATGATCTGATGCACTGATAGCAATAAACTTTCTTAAAAATAAAGCATTTATATTTGTAAACTGATCTTAAAACAATAAACTACTCACACAGTCTTAGGCAGGCCAGCGGCCATTAGAAAACCACACACCTGAAAAGAAAGCGCAGGAAATAGTTAATACCCAACATAGTCCCCCTACTGCTGTATGTCCCCTGCACCAAGTTCTCCTTTCCTTTTCTTTGCATGCTTACTCCTCACTTGGCATGGGGAAGGGGAAAGGAGATTTGCACTGGAATGGGGTGGAAGAAGGGAGGCTGCACGGGGTTCAGTTGCCCTACCCAGTGCTCATGAGTTCTGAACGCATGGGCCCCCTGACATGCAGGTGTCCAAGCTACTGCTGGAATTGAAGATATATTGTAGTGTGATCGTGCCAGGGTGTGGGGAAGGCAGCGGTGCTCTTTCAGTCATTACAGAGGAGTTGATAAGCAGTTCTTTCTATTGGGCTCTGTCCTGCTTCCTTAGCCACCATTCCTATTCAAGGAACTGCTTTGCAAGTGCCTGTGCCCTCACTGAAACCTGTCCTCCAACTGGGCAGTGAGCATCAGCTTTTCCTCCTACCTGTCAGCATGTCATTGTTAGTCTTTTGTCCCTCTTCTTGTGGTACTGGACCTGCTAATCTGCCCTCTCAAGAACATCAATCATAAGTTCATCACGGAAATGCTTCCTTTTGGAACTGTCCATGAAGGTATGTTGGGCCAGGGATTGAGTTCCTGAAGGAACAGCAGGCAGTAGAGTTTGATTTGGATAAGAAACAGAAGGTTATTGTTTAAAGTAGCTCTGTGGATTATTATTTAATAATAATATATACATTATTATTTATAATAATTCATTATTGTGGAATCTCCAGTTCTAAAGTCAACCTACACACATCGTGAAGGGGATGCTTATCTAAACACAGCCTTGTTAATCGTAGTTACAGAAGTGCAGAGGCAATATTAAGTTTAAAATTAAAACTTATCCTTCTGCTTCATAAAAATGTCCATTTCTAATTGCCATGGGGCAGGTGTGCATAAGCAAAAGGCTTGTCACTTCAGGCCTTTCATATTTTTGAAGACATAATATTTCTTTTGGTGCCCTATGGGCAGAGGGACATGTTATTCCAAACTGCTGGAGGGAAACCTGTAGTGTATGCAGCTGATGTATTTAAACGTTTAGTGACCAAAGAGCACATTTTGAGTGGAGTGGACTAGTCCGCTTTCCGGGGAGGGTAGTGTGGAGAATATGCCCTTCCCAATAGTGTGACTGATCTGGAGTTCCTGCTTCGGGAAAAGTTTGAAGCTATCAGCAGCCAAGATTGGGACAGAATCCATTGGGGAATTAACATGATGCTGTGAGCTCACACATGGCTTTCCCTGTTAGTGCTGTATGCAAACTCACTGAAATCTGCAGCTTTCCTTCATTGTTGTGCGGATTACCTCTAACTGAAATGTACTAGATTTGGAAATAGAAGACTTTCCCAAATATACACACATAGTTCACAGTTTATATGCAGCTGCATAGACCCAGGAGGAGTGATTACAGAGTTGCAAATTTATAATTACTGAAAGGAAAACAAGAATGACTGTATCAAACCTCTGTGACTTAACAGTTAAAATAACCTTTACAGCTGTGTAGGAATGTTTGAAATTCCAGGTCACCATTTTGAACTCCACGTGGTGGTCGGGGGGGCGGAGGGGGAGATGTCAAGGCGCTGTGATACAATCCACCGTTAGTGGCCAAACAGTGGTAGCCGGGGATTACTAATTTTGCATTGCTTCTTAAAGCAGAAATCCCTCCCATTACTGTAAAATAAACTTTTAATATGAGTCATATGCTTACCGGGTGTGATGCAGTAGGGAACGAGAGATGTGACACAGTAGGGAGCGGGGTGGATTGACCGGGGAATGTCGTTTAGTTTTACTGGGACTGTCTGCATTGGGGATGGGATAGCAGCGGATGAGCCTGTAACCTGAGCAGGAAGGGGGTGGGGCCAGGTGACACCTTTGCCCCGGGTAAGTGGACAAAGGCTAGAGGAGGAGCTGGGGGAGGGGGAGAGAGCCTGCTGGAGGGTTTTTGGTTTCAGTTTTGTGCTGGGTGGTGGAACGCAGGGAACCCCAAGGCTGGGGTCTAAGCTCCCTGCCCACCAGAAGGACTCGACTGAGGGGTCCTGGTTGTACCTACAAGTCTGTTTTAGTCTACGTTCCTATTGTACAATAAACCTTCCATTTAACTGTCTGGCTGAGAGTCACGGTGAATCTCAGGAGGAGGGGTGCAGGGCCCTGACTGCCCACGCTCCGTGACACCGAGCTCTGGGGCGGCTTCTGCCTCCACTGAGTTTTCTGCAGGCTCAGCAGTGGGCTGTTCCAGAATGGGGGAGAGGGAGAATCAAACAGCACTTCCGAGTAAGGGCTGAGAATTTGCTGTTGATTCTGATCCACCATGGGACTAGTTTCATTAGGAATCATTTCATGCTCCTCAATGGGAGCTGCTGCTGGCTCCCATCAGGTCCCAGGCTGGATTCAGGGACCAGCATGGCACTGTCCCAGCTAAGCATGTCATGAAACACAGGGTGGCTCTGTGCTGAGCGCAGTGCCCAGAAACCAGTAATAGTCATCAGAAAATAGGCATGTCGTTGGCAAGTTGCCTGAAGTGAGGTTCTTATCCCTGGTCTTCCTGTACTCACTCTTTAGCCCAGGGATGGGGAACCTTTTTTCTATCATGGGCCATTGACCCACAGAAAAAATTAATCGTGGGTCACACACAAGTAAAAAATAACTAAAATTAGGTTTTGGGGGTTTTTTTAAGAGAGGGAAATATAAAACGTTCAACTCACCCACCTTGGCGGGGGGGGAGCGCCGAGGCTCAGGATTTTCTGCCAGTGGTGGAGCAAGGCAGTGCTCACGGCTCCAGTCCCTTCGGGGGGGAGACGACGAGACTCCAGGATTCCTGCCTGCATGGGGGGCAAGCCAGCGCTCATGGCTCCAACCCCATGGGAGGGACTGGGGGGGAGCCGAGACATGCTGCAGGGCGGATGAAATTAAGCAATGGGCTGTGTCTAGCCTGTGGGTCGTAGGTTCCCCATCCCTGATTTAGCCTCTTAATATGCTTCCTGCACTGATCACCTATCTGGAAAATCTGCAGAACTGCCAGCTTTTTAGCTGTCTGCTGATATGCATGGTCATTCCTGGTGATTTTGGTGAAGTCCACAATTTTATTGGCCTTGCACTAAAGATTCACCAAAATCTGGCTCATGTGACCAAGACAAAGCTCTCTCTGCAAAAGGCTTGATTGGTTCAGGCTGTTTTGCAAACGTAGGAGGCTCTTTATTAGTGTGCTTGCAGATCAGTGATCAGAAAATAATGGCTTAATGCTGACCTGAGCTGCTGTCATTCCCAAAGGGAGAGTAGCTTCCATTTGCAATAGAGTGGATTGCAGATTGTTTTGATAGAGAGGACTAAGGAAGTTGTCCCAAGGAACTGTGGGGATACTTCTGGATGATTCCCAGGACCCAAGTCAAATGGGGCTGCGTCTACTATGCAAAGCAATAGGGCTCAGATCCCGGTTCCCAGCTTAACTTGAACTTGGACCATCCAGCCCTGCAAGGTCCTGGCACTCTGGGTTAGTGCAATTGCAGTGTGGACACAAGGTGGGGGGATAGGTTTGATCCCAGGCCCAAGCATGTGCTTACATTACAGTGTAGACATACTCTAAGACGACAATTCTCAAACTGTGGGTTGGGACCCCAAAGTGGGTCACAACCCCATTTTAATGAAGTTGCCAGGACTAGTTTAGACTTGCTGTGGCCCAGGGTCAAAGTCCAAGACCCACCGTTTGGGTCGAAGCTGAAGTTCGAGCCCCACCACCTGGGGCCGAAGCCAGAGGCCTTCAGGCCTGGGCAGCAGGGCTCAGGTTACAGGTCCCCTGCGTGGGGCTGAAGCCCTTGGGCTTTGGCTTTGGCCCTCCCTGTCTAGGCACTGGGATTTGAGCTTTGACTTTACCCCCTCACCCCACCTGGGGCAGTGGAGCTTGGGCAGGCTCTGGCATCAGTCACCCTTCTTGGGGTTGTGGAGTAATTTTTGTTGTCAGAAGGGGGTGCAGTGAAGTTTGAGAACTCCTGCTCCCAGATGTTCCTGGACCCAGGCCTTTATATGGCAACACATTTCCATGCACGTGCTTGCTGAAAATGTGCTGTTTTGCCTCTATGACATGCTGCCTGCTGTATACACTAGTGAAACTACACAAACAGCATAACTTCCTTCAAGCGAGTATCAGTGAATATGCAGTTGGTAAAAACAAGACAAGAAATCTTTCTGTGATACACATTTCATACTTTCTAGATGGGCATTTTGCCTCTTCTGGCAATTGACAAAATTTTGCCATGTCATATTAGAGCCTGGGAAAATTGGGAGAACTTTTGCCTTTGTTCCACTAATTTGGGGAGTGTTTGTGGGCTGCAAGGAATCTGGGGTTTTTTTTTTTTTTTTCTTCCCCTCATAGCCAAAAGCGATGCAGACTTCATCAGCATCTAGGACTTTCACCACAACTACTGACAGTGCCACAGTGTTTGTTTCTGTGGTCTTGATGGTTATTTTGTGGTGTCCTTAAACATGGAGAATGATGGAGGTATCTGCTCTTCTTGTGAACGTATTACTGTGGCTGGCATCTCTTGATGGTGAGATGAGCACAGTTCACCAACAGTTACCTAGTTCCAGGTTCTCACTGATACAATATTTTGTTCATTGTACAGTTTTACTGGCAGAGAATTTGTAGAAAGTACATTCTTATCAAAGCTGGCTGAAGTCAAAAATGGCAAAATTTTGAAATTAAAAAATGAAAAATCCTGCATTTTTGAGCAATTATAGAGTTGGTGGAATTTTTTGTAATGTTTAAAATTTCACATTTTCCAAATTTGAAAAGAAGGATTTTGTAACATTTCATGACTTTCTGTAATTATTTTATTCTATCAGTTCTAATGCCTACAGACACCCGAACCACATCTTTCTCTAATTGCTTGTTTCAGGTTTTCTGCAAGTGTCCTGAGCCACATTTAACCATTTTGCAGTTTCTAGTTGAAAGCAGAAACACTTCTTCATCCAAAAGTGCACTAATGATATTAATTGTGATAGCTAACAAACATATCGTTGAGGGGCAGGAGCTACAGTATTCATGACTTGCTAAAAGTGTGCTTTTCTTTCCCCCAATCTCAGTGGTTGGTTCCCACACACAGCAGAGACAGAATGACTTTTGCTTGCCCTGGTCCAGATGCCTCTACTGAGGTTTAATCTATTACAGCATTTAAAAATGTCCTTTTTGTTGTGCCAGGAGCAATGTATAAATTCCACTAAAACAAGATGTTCTACATGGATTTGTCCAATACAATTGTAAACCAAGATCAAATACTGTAACAGGTTTCTCTCAGAACCTTTTGACTAGTTTATGGGAACAGATTTTTGAAGAATTCTTTATTTTTCAATTCATTTAAATACATACCAGTAAAATATATTCTCTGGCCGTTCTTCAAAATTATAATGTGTTAATAAATGGTTAAAATATTCTTGTCAGTTATGATAAGCACATTTGATATGCAGCTAATCACAATATTTGTACTAAAGTATCTCGATAACTGTGGGTCTACAGGGTCTACATTGAACAGATCTAAAACTAATTTGTCTAAACACCTTGATTCATAATATAACATAGTAAAGGTCATAGAGTCAGACACCAGTAACCTTATCAAAGGTATTCTCAAACTTGTATAATAGGCCACAGGAATCACTCCTCTGTCAAAACACTTGTTCAACAATCTACCTACAACCTCTTGGGGACATTGTGGGACAAGGCTATGCTTGCTGCTATGTGTATGCAATATTCTGATGATACACAGTTCAATGCATCTTTCTCATGCTGCGGATATAGTGTCGTCTCCCAGATATTTCAGTGCACAGAGAACAGCTGCTTCAATTTGACTTTAGGAAATAACTGAGGTGATGTTAATTGGAAGAAGAAAAAGCTTTGAGGAAATGGTGAAATACACCATCACTTTCCATTAAGGTCTCCTACGTCTCATGGTTTAAAATTTGTAGTCTTGAAGTCACACTGGACTCATTTCTGTCCCTGGACACTCAAAGAGCAGCATTTACAAGCAGTGCTTTCTTTTGTCTCCTTTTATCACGAGAACGCAAATAAAAACTATTGCACAGGTGACCAATAAAATCCTTTATAGCCAAAACTTTCAAATTTAGATACCTAAAGCTAAGCACCTACATCCATACTTCAGCACCTAAAAGAGTGGACAGATTGCTGGTGCTGAGCACCCACCGTTCCCACTGGAGTTAACAGAAATTGTGACTTTTCCGAAAATCAGGTCAGTTATATAGAGCCCTCAATTAAATGTTTTAGTTGGTGGATTTCACAACTAAATTCCAACTAATTCCTCTTTCCTTCACAGAAGGACACTTCTATGGAGGCTGCTGACCCTAAACCTTGAAACAGTTTATGCAGCATTCTTTTCCTCATTTATTTGGAAATCCAAACTCCCAGCAGTTTGGATGTCTTTCCTGCTCTCAGACAGGATTCCTCATCTCATCTTGAAGTGTTTTAATGGCAGAAATTAGGCCAGTTTTTCATTCTTCTTTAGGAGTAAAAGGGGTCTGACAAATCCTCCATAGTCTTGTTCTTATAATGCTGAGTCTCTTGTTTCTGGCTAATGGAAGATTCATAGATTTCAAGGCCAGAAGGGACCATTATGATTATCTAGTTTGACCTCCTGTAGAGGAGAAATTTGTGATATTTTTGAAGAGTTAAACCTTTTTTTCACAGCATACTGTAATCTGCAAATAAAATGGAAACTGTAAATTATTTAGCTTTGAAGCTTGGGTTAAGTAGAATTAGTCACTCACCACTTCTTTCATGTCTGATATCCTTAATCAAATCCATTGCCATTTAGAACAATAGGTGATTATTGTGAATGGTCATAAAAATTATTTAAGTACAAAGGAGATGAAGCTAGCAATTTTCTTCTATACTGAACTGTTGTGAGAATACACTCAGAATGCCATTTTTTGTCATCTGGCCTCTTAAAGAAACAATGCTTTCACCCAATAGGCAATAATTTTTCATGTGAATTTTTGAATAAACAAACTTGAAGATTCGCATATCTCTGTTACACTCAGAATATACTTTTTTCATTGATGAATAGAGTTTAAGACCAGAAGGGATTGTTAGAGATCTTGTCTGACCTCCTGTATAACATAAGCTATTAAATTTCACCCATTTACATCTTTGTGGATCCTGGTGTTTGGTTAAAGTATATCTTCCAGTATATATCCAGTCTTGATCTGAAGATGTCAAGAGATGGAGAATTCATCACTTTCCTTAGTTGTTTGTTCCAATGGTTAATCACCCTCGCTCTTTTTATGCCTTATTTCTAATTTAAATGTGTCTGGCTTCAGATTCCAGGCATTGGTTCTTATTATGCTATTCTCCACTGGATTAGAGAGCTCTATAACACCTATTTTCTCCTTGTGAAGGTAATTGTACACCATAATCTTTTTGATAAACTATAAGCAGATCAAGCTCTTTAAGTCTCTCGTTGTAAGGAATTTTCTCTAGCCCTCAAATAGCTTTTGTGCTTTTTTTTTCTGTACTCTCTCCTATTTTGCAACATCTTTTAAAGAATGTGGACGTCAGAACTGGACACAGTATTCCAGCATCAGTCTCACCAATGCCGTATACTGGGATAAAATCACCTCCCTACTCCTACTTACCTGTTTATACATTCAAGGATCACATTAGCCCTTTTTGCCACAGCATTGCACTGATTGCTCATGTTCAGTTTGTTTTCCACTATGACCCCTAAATCTTTTTCAGTGTTACTGCTTCCTAGGGTACCCTGCTGGTATGGCCTGTGTTCCTTGTTCCTAGATGTATAACTTTGCGTTTGGCTGTATTGATACACATTTTGTTTGATTGGCCCCAGTTACCAAGCAATCCAGATCTGTCTATATGATCCTTTAGCACCATAGCTTTGTGTAATTTCAAAGCATTTTTAATCTCTTATATCTCAGACTTTTTTTTATACTTACGGCTTTAATGTCAAGCATAACTTCTGATTTGATGTTACAAAACTCAACTGTATTATTCCAAGGTTACCTCCTCCCATTTGTGACAAAGTAACAGTCTTTAATCACAAAGAAGCCCAGAACTGATTCAGAATCAATGCATTTAACACCTTCTTTAGTAACTCAAGGATTGCATCCATATCATGCAAGGAGTGTTCATGGAATATATTCAAGAACCACCATCTCTGCATGTAACCTTGGCCTATGTTAGCATTCGGTGTGCCCTACACCTCCTGGGTGCAGTGCTCTGTCCCATCTAGTGGCACCGAGACCGCTTAGAGAGCGAGATTAATAAGTCAGCTCTACAGCCTTAACTAAGGGTAATATGGCTTTTAGCTCATACGGTAGAGGCTCATGCACTAAGCTCCAGATGCCTCAGGTTCACTTCTGCCTGCTGACAACCGGGGTCTGTCGGTGTTACAACTTCATGAATGATTCTTGCACTACTATGAGGAGGGATAGCTCAGTGGTTTGAGCATTGGCCTGCTAAACCCAAGCTTGTGAGTTCAATCCTTGAGGGGAGGCACTTAGAGATCTGGGGCAAAATCAGTACTTGGTCCTGCTAGTGAAGGCAGGGGGCTGGACTTGATGCTATGAGATAGGTATATCTCCATATATTATTATATTAAGCTCATGAGCAGGATGATAAGGGAAAGATTACAGGTACCTTTCTCATGCTAATTGCTAATGGTTGCTTCAGAAGCCATTTTTTTAAGTGACCAGTGTCCTAAACTTATCATTAGAAAGTTGTCATATTTTTTTTTATATTGGATTTCTAGCTTTAATAGGGGAGGAAACAATAATTGTACGAGATTATGAGAAAAGAAATGTGAGTCATAAGAAATGTTTAGAACCATCCAAGACACACAAAAACTTCAGATTACTTTTTAAATAAACTACGATTAAAATAAATTGTTTGAGAATGCTCAGGTGCCTTTTGTAACTCTGAATCTGCTTGAATTAAATTGTATATTAACTTCATGATACATTACATAAGATACACTGGGCATCAATTAGAGCTATAGTTTCTTGCATTTCAAAAGTTCATTTGGATTACTGAGCAACCTTGATGCACACTTTTATATAGCGCTGGGAAATACAGCTGAATCAACTAAGGTTTCATGTCATTTTTGCTCAGTTAGTAACCAGTTTTTTAATATCCTGAGTTTTACATATAGTAGTTCTGTGAGAGATTAAACTTGACGGCTCGTTAAAACCATGACTTAATGTTCATATATGGGTAACTTCATTAAATTGGTAGGTAAATAGTAGAAGCTTTGCTGATGAGCCACTCACAATATAGACATCTTTTTATAACTTTCTTCTGGTCACACTTTGTTGAGTTACTAGCTGAATTGCTTATACATTTATTCATGCAAAATGAACCATAAAAAGTTTATGTGAAAGTAAGCTAGAATGTAATGTTTTATGATGTGTAGTCACTGTATTTTTAGTATTTAAAAAAATGGAAATAGTCTGTGGAATTTTGGAAATTTACAAGTAGTGCACGTGGACAATCTTTTTAGTTTTCCAGCAACACAGTAACCATGTAGTGAAAAGAAAACATGAATTAGAGGATGTTTCCATTTATGATATGAAATAAGTGAGGGTTTTTTCCCCCTGCCTTTAGCTGTAGAGGAATTTTGCTGGCAAGATTAATATAGTAACTATTGGTATAGTAATCACTTTGGCACATGTAGTTTTACCAAGTATCCTACCAGGACCCTTTGAAGGGAAAAGAATACCGACTAGAGAGACTTTGCAGGCATTAAATTGATTATGCCTTACTAATGTGAATACTTAAATTTTCAGAAAGTTACTATACAATAAACCTTACAAAATAGCAGATTCCCCCCACACCCTTCTTTATGGGTTCTTTTCAATATAAATAAATCGGGCATTGAGCACAGGTCCAATAGTTTCAAAATACTTGTTTTGGACGGAAAGCCATTCTGAGACTGCAGTTTATTTCACCAGAAAGGCTTATTTCCAAAGTCCTTTTATTTTCAGTCACATAAAAAGGTACAAAAGACAAAAACACACTCTGTCACCTGGGGGGTTGGGTGACCATGTGTCCAGTTTTCGACCGGAACACCTGGTTGACAAGGGATCCTGACGGCTCTGGTGACCGGGCTGTTGACTGTCCGGTTGGCGGCACCGTGCAGTGGGGCTGGTAGGTTCCCTGCTAGCTACTGCACTGCTCCTGGGAAGCAGCTGGCATATCCCCCTTCCAGCTTCTATGAGTAGGGACAGCCAGGGTGCAGCTCCCATTGGCCGGGGAAGGGCAGGAGACGAACTAATGCGCCTAGTAGGCGGCTGTTGAGGGGTCGTGGTGCGCACCTCTCCCACTGCTGCCGGCCTGCTTTTCCTCCTCACGCTCCTCCTGTGGCTGGGCTTGAGCTGCGGCGCATGCCCTCACTGCCCTGCGGCAGTCTGTTGCCCCATCGCCAGCACCCAGGAGTTGGAGGTATGTATCCCCATCTCCGAATGCTGAGAATGGGGCTGCACCCCCATCTCTCTCATACATCCCTCCCCGTCCCAACCCCCCCCTGCACCCTCACCCCCCTGTCATTGCATCCTTCCCCGTCCCAACCCCCCGCACTCCTATCCCCCTCACTGTGAAATTTCATTTTTTTAAAAAATTACCCTTTTTGACTATTTTGCTGCCAGCTATAGCATCCTGTAACAAATAAAACCTGAAATTAGCATAACACATGTCAAAACAATAAATATGCCTGTTTGGGCCTTGCAGTGAAAATGAGCATGTGAGCGAGGGTGGGTGAGAGCAAGCGACGGAGGGAGGGGAAATGGAGTGAGTGGGGGTGGGCCCTTGAGAAGGGAAGGACTGTGGGCGGGCCAAGAGTGTTCAGTTTTCTGGAATTAGAAAGTTGGCAATCCTACCTTGGGGGCGAACACTTTTCACAAAGTGATCACTCCATATCTGATGACCTAGTCCTTGTACTCAAAGGAAACCTGCACAGTACCTTCAAAAGATGGACCTGAGAGCTTAAATTCGTAACTCTGCTAGACACCAAAAATCAGGGACTCCATAGGGACACTGGTTTTATATCTCATTACAACGACCTGTAAAACCACCCTACCTCTACACTACAATTTAAGTCAGCATAAATTGTCGCTCAGAGGTGTGAATAACCACCCCTCAAGCAACCTAAGTTACACCGACATAAGCACTCATGTGCACAGCACTATGTCGAGCGGAGAGCTTCTACCACCAACATAGCTTCTGCTGTTTGTGGAGGTGGTTTTAGAACATAAGAATGGCCGTACCGGGTCAGACCAAAGGTCCAGCCCAGTATCCTGTCTACCGACAGTGACCGATGCCAGGTGCCCAAGAAGTAGTGAACCTAACAGGTAATGATCAAGTGATCTCTCTCCTATCATCCATCTCCACCCTCTGACAGAGGCTAGGGACACCATTCCTTACCCATCCTGGCTAATAGCCATTAATGGGCTTAACCTCCATGAATTTATCTAGTTCTCTTTTAAACCCTATTATAGTCCTAGGCTTCACAACCTCCTCATGCAATGAGTTCCACAGGTTGACTGTGCGCAGTGTGAAGAAGAACTTCCTTTCTCCGAGGGGAGAGCTCTCTCTTGTTGGCATTGGTACAGCTGCATCACTGCAGTGGTGTACATGTAGACATGCCCTAACTCTCCTTTGTCTTATGACTGCCCACTTCATTTTGAATGGTTTCTTGCAACATGTGTCAACTTCTTATGTTTAACAATCTGGTCCACCTTGTATTTAGTTATGACACTATGATTACCTTTCACAGACCTGAAAAAGAGCTTTGTGGAGCTTGAGAGCTTGTCTCTTTCACTAGCAGGAGTTAGTCCAATAAAAGATATTACCTCACCAACCTTGTCTCTCTAAAAGTTTTCAGCACAGTTCTGCTTTGTCCAATCAGTAATTTGCCACCTTGTAGTCATCACAGTCCCATCAAAGAGATGAATACCCTGGAAAACTGCAGCACTGCATTTGATAAACTTTACTACTGAATGTGCAGTTTTCTAATAATTGAAAAATATTGAGCCTATTGTTGGAGTCCATTCTTAGACAACACCTCCATCGAAGTCAGTGAATCAATTCTGACTTTGTTTAAAAGTATCTTAAAACTTTGAAAATAGAAAAAATTTATGAATGAATTTTGATGAGATTTTCCAGGGAAAGTTCATTTTGGGGATCAAACCAAGCATGGAAAATCTGAGCCCAAATGTTGCCTATATGAGAGTTTTATGTGCATTTGAAAACAGTGTGATATAATGAAAGTTACAACCAGTCACTACCAGGTGGTCACTATGGATATGTCTACACTGTAATAAAAGACTTGCAACATGTCCGTGGCTGACTCAAGCTGTGGGGCTCCAGCTGCAGGGCTAAAAATTGCAGTGTAGATATTTGGGCTCATGCTCAAGCAGAAGCCCAGGTTTTGAACCCCTGTGATGAGGGTGGGTTTCAGAGCCCAGGCTCCAGGCCAAGCCTAATGTCTACGCTGTAATTTTTAACCTCTCAGCCCCAGCCTAAGTCAACTGACTTGTGCTCTGAGAATCTATGAAACTATGTATGTATACAGAGATGATTGCGGTATTTATTATTTGGATTATATATTTAAGGAATTTGGATACAAACACCAAAGAAATTGCTACCATTACAATGTAAAATACATTATACTAATGATTACCTTCTGTATACAAACTAGTATATGTTATTTTTTTAAGCCACAAGGCAGATGTCTTTCTGGTTGAGTAATGGAAAAACGAGGCTGACAAGTTCATTGCTGTCTGTACTACCATTTCAATTTCAGATTGCAGCTGATGTATGTCAACAGTCCTTTGCAAGACTAGCTAATTTCTGTCACTGGGCAAATAACTGATAATGTTAAGACAGTTCAAAATAACATTTTGATTCCTCCCATGCCAATCATGTGCAGGAAGCCCAAGGTCTCTGACTGCAAACCAAATGGAATGTTGCCATCACATATATTGGTAAACAAAATGATTCTAAAACCAACACTTCAGGAATAAGATTTAAAAAATAATAAAAGGAAAACAAAAGAAAGTAAAAGTGTGGTTAAGAGGAAAAGAATAGTAGAGAGTGGAATAAATACATTCAGTGAGCCAGATAACACTTTCAGAGTAATATACTGGAATGTACTCTTGATTTTACAGTTTATACAAAAAATGTTAAAGCTAATCATGTAAAACACTATCCTACCAGTCAGTGTTATTTCTTCTCATTCTGGGCATGAAGACTTTTTTTTTTTTTTTTTTTTTTTAACCAGATGATAGCTGAAAAATGGATCTCAGGGCCCAGTCAAAGAATAACTGGTTTATCTCGTACATTATATAGTACAGTATTTCAGATCAGAGAGTGAGAATTGGTTAGTACCTGTTGTTTTTTTAATACCAGAATAATAGTAATTTTCACTTTTCTTTATTGTAACTTTTATGCATCCCTCTTACACCAATCCTCATAAGCAGAACATCTTTTATTGATCTTGCTTCACGCACAGAAAACAAAAAACTGGATAGTCATTCATCCTTATCTTACTCCACTCTATTACTCACCTTTTCTGTTAGTCTTTTTGTTTTCTCTCTTTCAGAAGCACATTTCATATGCACTGTATGGTGGCACTAAACCTCTAGTGGACCTTGCTATTTCTGTCTTTCCCAAACTTCTTACTATCTCAGAAAGGAAGAGCAGAGGCACACAGGAGAAAAACAGAAAAGTCCTGATTCTCCTCTCACGTGACCTATTGTGAACAGTGGCTTTCATTAATATATGATATAACATATAATTATAATTAATAAATAATGCCACTTTAGGGGTGTACAGCTGAGGGGAAGAATTACAGAATTGCCTTAAAATTCTACTTATGGATCATTCTAATCACTCAGAAATAACATAAAAAAGCAGTGAATTTATAGTAGCTCACCAGACCACTTCCTCATGATAGAGTACCACAGAAGACACAAAGAGCTTCTAAATTCATGGAATTCTAGAGGACAGTGCATGGCAATGTGTGGAGCAGAATGTCGGTTAAAGTGACAATAACCATTGTTATCACAGCCCAGGGTTGAGTGGACCATTAAATATATAAACTAACAGTTCTAAATAAGCGTATCTCCTTGTTTTTCCCTATATTTCTTTTCCATAACTTACTTTTTTTGTGTTGCACTCAGCATTTGGTTTTTTTGTTCCTGTGAAGCAGTAAAAGGTGTCATAAAGTCCCTCTGGTAAAAAAGTGCTGATATGGTTTATAAACTACTTTCTAATTTGAAGAGTAGTGCATAAATATATATTCCACATATATATACACCCCTTACTATTTGATCCATATATTCATATTCTGTTTGTGAATATTCATGAATACCAGGAAAAATACACTTATATTTTGGGACAGAGTGCTTTTTCTTTTGTTTGTCTTTTTTTCTTTTGTACTGGTCACTTGCATGGCTAGTCAAAAATGAAGTCTTCAAAGTTATCTCTGCTTTGAGCTATGTATGTTGAAGGAGAGCAAAAATATGTTCTTCTAAAAATCAGTTTAGCAATTTAGGCTTAATTTGGAATATTGTTCTTCCAAGATGGAAGAAAATAGAAATTGAGGGGGAAAAGGAACCTTTCACCTAATGTGAAATAGAGGAGATAGCAAAAACAGATGGGTAGAGTGAGTTATTTGCTTACCTGGGCTTGAGGGAAGTAAATGTTGTAAAGAGATTCCTAAAATATTATGCACTGGTCACAGCTAATATCATACTATATAAATGGAAACGCTCTTTCTGTATTCAAATACAAATTATGAAGTTTTTTACTATTTTTTGACTGTAGTAATGATTGATTAAATACGTGCCTTAAGATCACTTCAATATTTACCTGTACTGTAAGCAGAAAATACAGAACTTATTGCAAACACAAGCACCCCCAAACCTTTTGGATTGATCTCAAAGCTTGGATGCTAAAATCAACCAATTAGTCATGTCCCTGATCTCATTCTGCTACTTCTCTTCAGATCCTTTGGATCAAAGATGGCAGTGTCAAAGCTAGGTGGGGTGACTAGGTAGATGATGTTGTTGTTGTTGTTAAAAAAAACTCTCTTCTATTAGTTCTCTCAAACCCTCTTCCGGGTCCTCTGAGTGAGAAATGATAGAGAAGCTCCAGCTGCAGTTCTTCTGCGCTGTGGTGAAAAAGACAAGGAAAGATGACTTACAAATGAAGGGTTCCTTTTGCTTAGGGATCGTTGGGCAGCATGGACCTTGTGTAGCAAGTTCTATGGTACCTACTCTGGGCCCTATTGCAGGGGGCATGTCCAGAGGTGTGGCTGGAGCATTGTGCACTCACGGTCCTCGAGCAGCGGAACAGCCTCTAGGGGCCACTGCAGGGAGCAAAGCCCCAAGGCTGCTCAAATGTATGCCTCTAGGGGCCCCTAGGATCAGGGAAGTGTGAAGGTGGCAAAAGAGTGCCATCATCGCCCTCTCCTCAGGTTCAGTCCTGGGTACAACTGAGTTAGACCCTGGGATGCAGCCATGCCTGTTAAATCACGCATTTTCCCTGGAAGACTCCCAATGTCTGTGCTCTCTCCTGGGATCCCAACTGGGAGTTTGCATCTCCCAGGGAAACAAGGAGACTTAAACAGGAAGTGGGGATGAGGGTACCCACAAATACTACTGGGGTGAGATTCTGTGGTGAGCCTTTCAGAGCTGGTGGGCCTGTCTAACTCACAGCAGCCTCCCCATGTTGTCCTATGGACAGCAGCACTGCCAGGAATCTCCTGCTTGCTGCAGCCCTGCTCCAACAGACCTCTCTTGTCCCTTGCTTCCTTCCCCCCATACACTGGGGCTTGTGAGGGGGATTCTTGAGTGACAGTCTTAATAGCTGCCCCCCCCCCCAATAGTGCCTGTGGTTATGGGGCTTTTGATACCTCTTTATGTCGCACCAGCCCTTTTACCCTGTATAAAGGGGCTGGAGCAGTGGTGAAGACTTTGCCCCTACTTTCTGTTGTCTCCACTAGGCTTCAGCTGTAAACTGGAGAAGCTTTAGCTGAGACCATAGGGACTAGATGTGTGGGTAGAACATCTCTGTCAGTCTCAGAGCAGAGTTTATGGGGTAAGTTGATGGCAGAATGCCCTACAGCCCTAGTGTGTGACAGGGAGACTTGGGAGGCCTCATCGGCAGGACTGGCAGTAGTGGCAGAGAAGGGCCAGGAGACAGTCTTTGTGATCCCAGCTCTTTGGAAGTAGTGCAAGCCCATGAAACAGCCCCTAAAGAAATCCTCCCTCTGAAGGAATCAAGAGGCTCAGGGTGTCCAGGCACCTGATATACTTAAAAAAAAAAAAAAAAAAAAAAAAAAAAAAAAATCAGACTGGGCATTTCTGGAGGCTAGCTTCAGGTAGTTGAGTTTTTCACTACCCATCTAGTGTCTTCACTAATGCCGTATAAAGGAGGAGAATAACTATACTCTTTATACTTCATGTTTCTATAAATAATCCAAATAATGGTATTTGCTTCTTTTATTGGTTCTAAATTGTGGTAATGGGCTTATGGGATGAATTAATTGTTTTGATTTGCCTTTTCTTGGTTTATATCTTTATAGCAAGCTGTCTCTTGAGAATCAAATGCTGCTTCATACTCTTCTAATGCTACAATAATCTCTCTAACACACCTTATCTCTGTGCTTAAAGCAGGAGTGGGCAAACTTTTTTGGCCTGAGGGCCACATCTGGGTATGGAAATTGTATGGTGGGCCATGAATGCTCACAAAATTGGGGGTCAGGGTGTGGGAGCGGGTGAGGGTTCTGGCTGGAGGTGCGGGCTCTGGGGTGGGGACAGAAATGAGGAGTTCGGGGTGCAGGAGGGAGCTCTGGGCTGGGGTTGGGGGTTGGGATGCGGGAAGGGGGTGAGGGCTCTGGCTGGGGGTGTGGGCTCTGGGGTGGGGCCATGGATGAGGAGTTTGGAGTGCAGGAGGGGGCTGCAGACTGGGGGTGGAGCAGAGGGATTCAGAGTATGGAAGGGGGCTCTGGGCGGAAGCAGGGGTTTGGGGGGAGGTCGGGGTGCAGGCTCTGGGTGACGCTTCCATCAAGCAGCTCCCGGAAGCAGCGGCATGTCCCCTTTCTGGCTCCTACATGGAGCCATGATGCCAGGTGTCCCCGGCCAATGGGAGCTGCAGAGCCGGCGCTTGGGGTGGGGGCAGCGTATGGAGCCCACTGGCTGATCTTATACATAGGAGCCGAGGGGGGGGTATGCTGCTGCTTCAGGGAGCTGTGCGGAGCTACGGCACGTGCGGAGTGGGGCAAGCCCCCAACCCCGCTCCCCAACTAGAGCTCGAGGGCTGGATTAAAAGGTCGACGGGCCAGATGCGGGCCGTAGTTCGCCCACCCCTGGCTTAGAGGCAATTCAGTGCTACTCCTTTATAGTTTTTAACTGTCATTAAAAAAATTGTCTTCTGGTTGTAGAAGTGAAAGTGAACCATTTGGGTATGCAATTATTTTGCAGTAAATATTTTATAGAATGTTAGTGTTTTCACAGGACTGGGTAAATATACTGTCTAGTAATTCTGCAGTTTCCTTTCATTTCTTGAAAACAAACACACAGAATTAGTAAACAAATACAAGTGAATCTGAATCTCTTATTTTCCATCTCAATTTTTGCAGGAAATCAGTTTATGAACTAGATTTGGAAGTCTGGAACCAATCAATCTTGAGGAATAAAACAATAATTACATTCACTCTCAATTTATGTTGTGTATCTGCACTTTTCTTCATTAGAATTTTTGAAAATTCAATTGCATAGAACCTAATTTTAGATGACAAGTAGCAGGATCATGCAGACAAAGAATGGAAGAAGTTTTAATTTGTGTAATCAAATAAATACTCCTTAAGTTACCTGAAGCAAGCTACTAGAAATACACTACAGCTTTGTCTTTTTAACCACAAATAACTAACTGGCTATAATTAAAAAGCCACTGCTACTGTGCTGAAAACACATTTTCTCCCACATTTTATAGCAGATTTAGAGCTATGGAGCTTTCTTCTGCTAATAGTGCAACAAACTCATGATGTTTACTATTAGTGTTAGCATTTCAGAATTGGAATTAAGGCTGTCTTAACCTTACTGCTAAGGTATTCAGATATTATGAGTCAGAATAATTTCATACAGTAGTGTTAGGTAAAAAAGCAAGTCCTCACTCACCTCTCCAGCACCCGAGTTCGTGCGGAGTTGGTATGGGGCTCACAATCTGTCAGAGACCAGACACCAATTCGTTGTCACTAACGGGCTCACACTATCCTTAGCTTGAAAGGCTTCAGGGTAAGTGTGGCAAGTTTATTAGGGGTGAGCATCAATATTTATACACAGAAGTAAACAAAGTGATTAACAGATCATAATGGTCATGCATAATCAATCAAGATTCTACAGGATAAAACAGGTTAAAATGTAAATTCAGAAAGAGAAAAGGGGAGATGGCTACTTAAGGGGAGGGGAGTGTCATGAGTAGTTCGCAGGTCAGAGCTTTGGTTAAAAGTTCAGACAGAGACATCCAGTCTGGGTTAAGTTTAAGCTCATCAAAAGTTCAGACTCAACATTCCTCCATTTGTAGCTTTGGGATAACTATTTACCAAAAGCTACACCCCATTTTAAGGAGCCAAGGGCCGCTTGACAATTTCAGCCTGGGCCAACTCGAAGAGAGTAAGGCCCTTGGCTGAAGTAGGAAAAGAATAAACTGACTTACATGAGTCTATGAGGGAGGGGACACACTGAATACAGCAACACAGTATTATAAGGATTACTATGGCCCCAACAATACCCACCAACATTTTTTTAACCCACCCAAATCCAGGCAGCCAATTCCATAAGGCTCCCCACCAATCATAAGGTGGCTGGCCAGAGGAGTAGTTCTTAGCTATTTCCCTTAGATGTTTGGTACGTTGAAAAGTGTCAGAGTAGGTGTCATTCACAAAAACACAGCATTCTTCATTTATGAGGGCGCAAGTTCCTCCCTGGGCTGCTAACATTATGTCTAAAGCCATTCGGTTTTGCAAAGCTAACTGGCGCAGCTGGGACATTTCCCCGGCCTGATTCTCAAATAGGGTCACAGTTTCATTGGTTAAAGATTCTAGTAGTCCCTGTAGACGGATGACACCACCCCTCAAGCTAATGAGACCAGCCCACCGCTGCCACGACAAACCATCACGGATATTAATATCTCTGAAGGTTTCACGGATGTTACGAACGTGGGGAAAATGAGGGGGAGTGAGGGAGATGCGAGAAGGCGGTGTTAGCCACGCCAAATAACATGACCCTGCCCAATCAGGGGAGAGAAAGTAATAAGCTTTGGGCCCGCACACCCAGTATGTTCCATACAATGCGTTTCGGGTATTCCATTTCTCAAAGTAGGAGGTAACCCACCACCCGTTGGACCACTGTTCCCCTGGTAACGCAGAGGGGTCGTTGTGCGAACTACAGAGGCACAATTTGGTAGTGGTGTTTTCAAAGGGCAGTGTAGTACTGCTTGAGCAGTTGTAGAAGGCAATCGTATGTCCCTTAGCAATTAGTTGGACACCCTCGTGATCTGAGCAGGGCTTCTTAAAAGCTGGCTCTGAAGGCCTGCCCACCCATGAAAAAGTTGGATCGGGGTAAGGGATCCACATATGGGATAAGTGGGATGCGCAAGGCTTGAAGCCAAGATTTTTACTAAAGGCGGTGCCATTAAAATACATGTTGCATTTACTTGTTCACACAAAAGTTGACCCCTTTTCTTTAACAAAACACAGTGATCCTGTCTGATTGGTTACCCTGAGATATCTGTTAATTGGCACTCCTGTTTTGTCCCATGTAAGATTGTGTTGAACTGGATCTTTTACTCTAGCCGGTGGCATCCAAGTCATATTAGCAGTGGTCAGGGGAATGGGTGTGAAGGGGAGTCCCTGTTCTGCATTTACTGGAAATTGAGTACATACCCAGCAATTACTTCTATTTCCTAAAATACGAGTTTTAACCTCGTGGGAATATCTAATAAAAGCATTATCTTCATAAGCAGAAAATAAACTAAAAAGGCATAATAAAAAACATACAATTGTCAGAATAAAAGGTCCTCTCATTTTTTCCAAGTCAATTTAAGTCTGATGTCTGAAAGAGGTAAGCTGGTCCACTGGTCGGAGGCAGTGTCCTCAGTGGTGGCAAGAGCTGCTGGTCCGTCACTGTGGTCCACTACGGCTGGCTTGACGTGGGAGTGGTGGATCCAGGATTTGCGTCCTTCCAGGAACACTGCAGTCTGGGTTGTTAAAAGAACCTGGTGGGGTCCAGTAAACCTCGGCTGGAGGGTGTCGCCACGAACGAACTTTTTGGCCCAGATGAAGTCCCCTGGTTGGAACGGGTGGATCTGTTCTTCCAGCGGCACGGTCTGGGAAAACTGCGAGGCTTTCCAAAGGGTACGGAGGCGAGCCTGTAGGGAGAGAAACTGGCACGCGGTCATATGATCCTCTCCCAATAGTGAAACATCAGCACGTGGTAGCGCCCCGCCTTTGAAAGGGGGGTGTCCATAGAGCAGTTCAAAGGGGGATAATCCCAATACACGGGTTGGGCGAGTACGAAGGTGAAACAGGACCAAGGGAAGTACCTGAGGCCACTTTAATCCTGTTTCCTGACAGTATTTAGCCAATGTAAACTTAAGCTCCCTATTCATACGCTCAACTTTCCCGCTAGACTGAGGGTGGTAGGGTGTATGAAAGGAGTGTGAAATGCCCAGTCCTTGTTCTAAACGGCCAAGGACATGACCAGTAAAGTGAGGTCCGCGATCTGAGTCAAGCACGAGAGGGATGCCAAAACGGGGTACAATGTCTCTAAGGAGAATCTTCGCCACTGTGGCAGCAGTACAATTAGCAGTAGGAAAAGCTTCGACCCAGGAAGTCAGAGGGCAAACCAAAACAAGGAGGTGCTTTTTCCCAAAAGCCTTTGGCATATCTGCAAAGTCAATTTGAAGATGTTGAAATGGAGCAGCAGGCGGAGGTCTTCCACCCTTAATTTTTTTAAGAGGCGGAGCAGGTCCATTACGCTGACATGTGCTGCATGCTTTCACTACTGACAGGCAGTAGGGTTGAATGCCTGGAGCATACCAAAAGCGAGCGATGGTGTCCACAAGGGCGTGCGTGCTGTAGTGACACCCCTTATCATGGTGCCAGCGAACTGCCACGGGGTATGTGGAGTGAGGGAGGCAGGCTCGGCCATCCGGCATAAGCCAGGTCCCTTTGACCAGAGTGTCTCCAAGGCTCTCCCACGACTGTAGTTCAGCAGCGGGTACTGGTACGGGGTACGGTGGAGTAAAGGAGGAGGCTGCAATAGCCAACGTGGGCATGGCTAAGGGTAAGACGGCAGCCGTCTTGGCGGAGGCGTCAGCCAGGGCATTCCCACTGGTGACGGGGCTATCATCTTTAGTATGGGCCCGGCAGTGAACTACAGCCAGGACCGAGGGTTCTTGGAGGGCGTCCAAAAGCTTGTGGATGAGGGGGAGGTGCTGAATGGGTTTACCGGCAGCTGTCTGGAAACCTCGAAACTTCCAGAGGTGGATGTGACAATGCACAACTCCAAAAGCATACTTGCTATCAGTAAAAATGGTAACGGTCTTACCAGCGGCCAACTGGCAAGCTCGGGCCAGGGCATAGAGTTCGGCGGCTTGGGCTCCCCAGTTGCCTGGCAGTCAGGCGGCCTCTTGAATGTCCCATTCAGAGGTGACTGCATAACCGGTGAAACGCTTGCCATCAACATAGAAGGAGCTTCCGTCCGAGAAGAGGATGCAATCAGGGTTGTCCAGTGGCACGTCAAACAGGTTGTCCCTTATCCGTAAGATGCTATAAACTACTTCCACACAGTCGTGCTGATCCTGGAGGACTGGCAGGTCAGGAAGCAAGGTAGCTGGATTAAGGGGCCCACACCTTTCAAAAATTAGGTTAGTGTCTTCTAAGAGTTCGGCCTCTAGCTGTTGCTGACGATGGGCCGAAAAGACTTGGGTTGTGCCCCTACGCAGAAGGGCTGACAAGGCATGAGAGGTCCAAACCGTGGTAAAATGACCCAGGGTCAGGCTCTTTGCCTTTGTGATCAGCAGGGCAGCTGCTGCCAGAGTCCGGGTGCAGGATGGGGTTCCCTGAGCGACAGGGTCGATCTGCTGAGAGTAAAAAGCAAGCGGGAAATGGTGGGGCCCGCTCAGCTGGGTAAGGACGCCACTAGCAATTCCGCCCCTCTCGTGGACAAAAAGGTGAAAGGGTTTGCTGTAATTGGGGGGGCGGAGAGACATGGAGGAGGCCACACTGTCCTTGAGTAACTGAAAGGCTTGGATTGTGTCCAGGGACCACTGCAAAGGGTCATGAGCAAGGTTAGCAGTGAGTCGGTGGAGCAGTTTGCTTAACTCCCCGCAGGACAGCAACCAGGGGCGACAGAAGCCAATTAATCCTAAGAAACCTCGAAGTTGTTTCTTGGTGTTTGGCAGAGGGCAGTTTTGGATAGTCTTTATGCGGACTGGGTCCATTTGTCTTCCCTCTGGGGTTAACAGGAAGCCCAGATATCGGACCTTCTGTGAGACCCACTGAATCTTGTTAGGGTCTACCTTGTGGCCTCTGGTGTGTAGGTATAATAAAAGTGCCTTACCATCGATGAGGAGGGCAGCTTCTTCGCGGTTACCTAATAGGATGTCATCTACGTATAGGACTAATGTGGATCCCTGCGGACTGATGAAGCCTTCCAAGTCGTGGTGGAGGCATTGGCTGAAAATCGTGGGGCTGTCTCTGTAGCCTTGAGGAAGTCGTTGCCAGACATAACTTTGTCCCTCCCAGGTGAAACCAAAGAGACACTGAGAGTCTGGGTGCACAGGAATGCTGAAAAAGGCTGATTTTAAGTCAATAACAGTGAACCACTCAGCATCCCAGGGGATTTGGCTGATGATAGTAGCTGGATCAGGAACTACTGCATGAAGAGGGACCACATACTGATTAACAACCCGTAGATCCTGTACAAAGCGCCAACGAATAGGGTCTCCGTCCTTTTTAGGAGGCTTTTTGACAGGCAGTATAGGGGTGTTACAGGGGGTGCGCTGAGGGCGGACTAGCTTTTGTGCAATGAATCCCTCGATAATGGGGCGGATGCCCTCCCGGGCTTCCAACGACAGGGGGTATTGAGGGACTGACGGGGGAGTTAAGGAGGGCTTCACTTGAATCCTTACTGGCTCTACTGAAAGGAGCAGGCCAACATCAGTGTCAGAAATTCCCCAGAGGGTTAAAGGCAAGTCAGTGAGGTCAGGGGAGGGGGGGGGTTTCCCAATTACCCTGAGTTGGGGCCGAATCTCCTAACACTGTCATCAATAATCCTACCCCTTCAGGAGTGCAGGTTAAAGTAGCCTCAAGCTTACAGAGTAAATCCCGGCCCATCAAAGGGATCGGACAAGCTGGGGAAAAAAGAAAACGGTGAGAAAAACATTTATCAGCATAAATAACATTTAGAGGCAAAGTGAGTCCCAGAGACTGTGGGTTGCCCTCCACCCCAGTTGCAGTTTTAACCTCAGAGGATAGCCAGGGAGAGGGGGCATGATTTAAAAGAGAGAAAGTAGCTCCAGTATCAATGAGGAAGGAGACAGGCAGTCCCTGGACTGAAAGGGTTAGACGAGGCTCTTTGCTGGGAGGGGAGAAAGTGAGGAAGGAGCCGGCTAAAGACATTAAGGAAATAAGACCATCACATTGTTTGCCTTCGCCCCCGGGGTACCGTCATTGAGGAGGCTGAGTTTGCTGCAGCTGCTGCTGTTGCCCGTAGTTGATCCAGGCCTGGGGAACGGGCTGAGCTGGTGGTGCAGGGGTGTATTCGTCCCTGGTGTAAGTATCTGCGGATGCAACCGGACCCTCTGGGCGTCCCCAGGGGCATTCACGTTTAAAGTGACCGGGCTGTCCGCACTGAAAACAATTTCCTGGTGGCTGGGGTTGCCAGGACCCTCTTCCCCGAGCACCCTGAAATCCACGGCCACGGCCTCTGCCTCGAACACCGCCGTGAAAAGCTAAAGCCATCAACTTATATTCTTCCTTTTTCTCTTTCTTTTTACTACTATTCCTTTCTTTCTCCCATGCAAAATCAGCTACGTCCAACACTGAAGTGACTGACTCACCTCTCCAACCAGGGCGAAACTTTAAGAAATAATCCCTTACAGGGGGCACTGACTGATTCACAAAAAAACGAAATAAGAGTAGGGTGGTCTGCTTCTCTCTCAGGTTCCATCTGAGTGAACATTCGGGCCCCCTCCAATAGCCTCGACCAGAACTTTCTGGGTGGCTCATCAGATTCCTGCCGAATCTGCATGAACTTAGCCTGATTAGGCGAGCGGCGAGCCATTTCTTTGAGTCTCTCTAACAATCGCTCTCGATCTGTTTGCAGCTGAGTCAGCCTTGGCTGACTCCAGTCTAGGGGATTCCAGCCAGAGGCTTGATCCCGCCTATCCATCCAAGTAGTATTAACCGCATCGCTATCCCCCCATGTCCTTTCTGCCATCCACAATCTACTACGTTCCTCTCCGGTCAAAACTCTACTTAACAACTGATCTACATCCGTATAAGTAGGATTATGACTTGAAAACAATCTTTCTAAAAGTTCTGTGATCTTTCGGGGATTTTCCCCAAAGGACCCTGACAACCGTCCCCACTCTTTCAAGTCCCATTCTAGCCATCCTTTATATTCCACAATATTAGCATGTTGTAACTGGCCATCATTGCCCACAAAAGGTTGGTCGTGCACCTGTAAAGGCATTTCTCTACTTACACCTTTATCACTCACAAAAGGTTTGGCGGAGGCAGCCTCTGGGCTATCCTCAGGGGAGGGGTATGCAACCTGCTGCATCTGCTTGATCTTTTGCCTAGTAATTACTCCTTCCGAGGTGTGCCCTTCCATTTCCCCCTTATCCCTCTGCAGAGATTCCGATCTGGAGTCCTGCAGATTCCCCTCTGCACCCTGGAGAGAGTCCCCCTGCGGAGGAATAGGGGCAGGTGCAGTGGGGACCAACTGATGAGTCAAAACACGCCGTGGTTTACACCCTTCATCGAAATAACATGGAGGGGGTTCACTCTCGGGAGAATACCTGACTGCCATAATTTTTAAAGATTTTCACAGCTCTGCTGCTGTGTCCCAACAAAACCAGTAACATAACTGTCCCGGATGGTCTTTTTCGATCTGGCTCCTTACTCCTCTTAAGGCAGCCTGTTCGAAAGAGCCATACGAAGGCCACCTCATCTCCGGGTCGGCCAATACCGCGGTATACCCAGTCCAATTCCTTACACACAGTGTGTACAACTTCCTCCTAGACATTCCTGTCTGTACTGGGAGTTTCCCTTCATTCCATAACTTATTTACAATCCCCAACGGACTCTCAAGAGGCACGCTAGTCCCTTGACCCATGGTGTCTGACAGGAGCCCTCCAACTGGCGTTTACCCTGCTGTCCAGTACACGACCCCTCAATATTGAATTGGCTGGGAGAAATCTCCCGTGGCACCTGCCAATTCGTATATGAGTGGTCTGACCACTGGACAGAGGCACCGCACCAGAAGGAAATCCCGGACGAGCCCCCAAATTGTTAGGTAAAAAAGCAAGTCCTCACTCACCTCTCCAGCACCCGAGTTCGTTCGGAGTTGGTATGGGGCTCACAATCTGTCAGAGACCAGACACCAATTCGTTGATCAACGGGCTCACACTATCCTTAGCTTGAAAGGCTTCAGAGTAAGTGTGGCAAGTTTATTAGGGGTGAGCATCAATATTTATACACAGAAGTAAACAAAGTGATTAACAGATCATAATGGTCATGCATAATCAATCAAGATTCTACAGGATAAAACAGGTTAAAATGTAAATTCAGAAAGAGAAAAGGGGAGATGGCTACTTAAGGGGAGGGGGGTGTCATGAGTAGTTCGCAGGTCAGAGCTTTGGTTAAAAGTTCAGACAGAGACATCAAGTCTGGGTTAAGTTTAAGCTCATCAAAAGTTCAGACTCAACAGTAGCATTTGCTCAGAATATATAGGACTTGTTATGCTCATACAAAGCACACGGGATCTTTATAGAGGAAGGTAAATACACACAGTGTTTATTGAGAATACCACAGTTAGCATATGCTTTTTAGACACACACACACACACACACACACACACACACACACACACACACTCTCTCTCTCTCTCTCTCTCTCTCTCTCTCTCTCTCTCTCTCTCTCCTGCAGTGATGTTTATAGTTACCAGTCCAGAGTCTGGATCAATCTAGTGGCCAGCCAGATTGGTCGCAGAGGGGAGCGGGGTTCTATCGGTCGCGATCCGATGTTCCTGGAGTGTGGCAAGACGAACCCAAAGTCCTATGGCAAAGCACCCTGTTCTCATAGGTTTTCTTCTCTGTTGAAGCCTATGGATTATGCTGTGTCACTTTGTGACCGGTTACTTCTTAATTGGTGTAAACATTCCAATACACCTCCGAGAGGGTCATCCTGTTCTTTGTTCCGATTTAATCAATTGTCTTTAGGGGTGCCAGCCTTTACCTCAGGGTCATCAATCTGCCCTTCATTATGGATGCGTGTTGATGATTCTTTGATGTCCTTTAAGTTTCTTCACTCCTTCTTCCTTGACTCTGGCTATAACAATGGCCTTCACACCTTATCTTTTTCTAATGCATACATTCCTCATTCACATAAACAGATTGAGAATACAAACAGTAGTATTTTATATTGAGCAAAAGGGCATTGCAAATTAAACCTTGCTAAGTTTTACAATCAATAACCAAGCCAATTTACATTGAGACCCAGGCCTTCAATGTTCCTCTAAGGGTATGTCTACACTACGAAATTAGTTCGAATTTATAGAAGCCGGTTTTATAGAAATCTGTTGTATACAGCCGATTGTGTGTGTCCCCACATAAAATGCTCTAAGTGCTCTAGTCGGCAGACCGCGTCCACAGTACTGAGGCTAGCGTTGACTTCCAGAGCATTGCACTATGGGTAGCTATCCCACAGCTATCCCACAGTTCCCGCAGTCTCCGCCGCCCCTTGGAATTCTGGGTTGAGATCCCAATGCCCGGATGATGCAAAACAGTGTCGCGGGAGGTTCTGGGTACATGTCGTCAGGCCCCTCCCCCTCCGTCACAGCAACGGCAGACAATAGATTCGCGCCTTTTTACCTGGGTTACCTGTGCAGACAACATACCACGGCAAGCATGGAGCCTGCTCAGCTCACCGTCACCATATGTCATCTGGGTGCCGGCAGACGTGGGACTGCATTGCTACACAGCAGCAGCAGCTAACTGCCTTTTGGCGGTAGACGGTGCAGTAGACTGGTAGTCTTCATCGGCGATCTGGGTGCTGGCAGCTGTGGGGCTGGCAGCCGTAGGGCTGCATTGCACCAGCCCCTTGCCTTTTGGCAGTAGATGGTGTATTACGACTGGTAACCGTCCTATTACAAGTTGGATCATCGCACATTAGCAGAATCTTCCCTGAGCAGCAGATTGTGCAATAGGCCTGAAGGCCATCGTAATACACTAACTGCCAAGTGCCCAGTATTTGCTGCCAAGCACCCAGAAAGATGCCGAGGGCTATCAGTCATGCTGCACCGTCGTCTTTAAGATGCAAAAAATAGATTTGCTCTGTATTCATTTGCTTCCCCCTCCCTCCGTCAAATCAACGGCCTGCCAAACCCAGGGTTTTCAGTTTAATCTTTGGGGGGACCATTCTGTGTGACAGTTGTTTGTGTTTCTCCCTGATGCACAGCCACCGTTCTTGATTTTAATTCCCTGTACCTGTACGCCATGTCATCACTCGGCCCGCCCTCCCTCCTTCCCCTGGTCCGTCAGATACTAGTTTCGCGCCTTTTTTCAGACCAGGCGCCATAGCTAGCATTGGGATCATGGAGCCCGCTCAGATCACCGTGGCAATTATGAGCACTATGAACACCACTCGCATTGTCCTGGAGTATATGCAGAGCCAGGACATGCCAAGGCGAAACTCAGACCAGCCGAGGAGGCGATTGCAGCGCAGCGAAGAGAGTGATGAGGAAATTGACATGGACATAGACCTCTCACAAGGCACAGGCCCCAGCAATGTGGAAATCATGGTGTCACTGGGGCAGGTTCATGGCGTGGAACGCCGATTCTGGGCCCGGGAAACAAGCACAGACTGGTGGGACTGCATTGTGCTGCAGGTGTGGGACGATTCCCAGTGGCTGCGAAACTTTCGCATGCGTAAGGGCACTTTCATGGAACTTTGTGACTTGCTTTCCCCTGCCCTGAAACGCCAGGATACCAGGATGAGAGCAGCCCTCACAGTTGAGAAGTGAGTGGCGATAGCCCTGTGGAAGCTTGCAATGCCAGACAGCTACTGGTCAGTCGGGAATCAATTTGGAGTGGGCAAATCTACGGTGGGGGCTGCTGTGATCCAAGTTGCCAGGGCAATGAAAGACCTGGTGATATCAAGGGTAGTGACTCTGGGCAACGTGCAGGCAATAGTGGATGGTTTTGCTGAAATGGGATTCCCAAACTGTGGTGGGGCCGTAGACGGAACCCATATCCCTATCTTGGCACCGGAGCACCAAGCCACCGACTATATAAACCGCAAGGGGTACTTTTCAATGCTGCTGCAAGCCCTGGTGGATCACAAGGGACGTTTCACCAACATCAACGTGGGATGTCCGGGAAAGGTACATGATGCTCGCGTCTTCAGGAACTCTGGTCTGTTTCGAAAGCTGGAGGAAGGGACTTTCTTCCCGGACCAGAAAGTAACCGTTGGGGATGTTGAAATGCCTATTGTGATCCTTGGGGACCCAGCCTACCCCTTAATGCCATGGCTCATGAAGCCGTACACAGGCAGCCTGGACAGTAGTCAGGACCTGTTCAACTATAGGCTGAGCAAGTGCCGAATGGTGGTGGAATGTGCATTTGGACGTTTAAAAGCACGCTGGCGCAGCTTACTGACTCTCTTAGACCTCAGCGAAAAGAATATCCCCATTGTTATTGCTGCTTGCTGTGCGCTCCACAATATCTGTGAGAGTAAGGGGGAGACATTTATGGCGGGGTGGGAGGTTGAGGCAACTCGCCTGGCCGCTGATTACGCGCAGCCAGACACCAGGGCGGTTAGAGGAGCACTGCAGGGCGCGGTGCGCATCAGAGAAGCTTTGAAAACGAGTTTTGTGACTGGCCAGGCTACTGTGTGAAACTTCTGTTTGCTTCTCCTTGATGAACCCTCCAACCCCCCCCCCAACCCGGTTCACTCTACTTCCCTGTAAACCAACCACCCCACCCCACCTTCCCCTCCGCACTTCGAGCACCGCTTGCAGAGGCAATAAAGTCATTGTTTTTTCACATTCATGCATTCTTTATTAATTCCTCACAGAAGTAGGGGGATAATTGCCAAGGTAGCCTGGGATGGGTGGGGGAGGAGGGATGGAAAAGGACACACTGCATTTTAAAACTTTAAGTCTTATTGAAGGCCAGCCTTCTGATGCTTGGGCGATCATCTGGGGTGGAGTGACTGGGTGGCCGGATGCCCCCCCACCGTGTTCTTGGGCGTCTGGGTGAGGAGGCTATGGAACTTGGAGAGGAGGGCTGTTGGTTAAACAGGGGCTGTAGCGGCGGTCTCTGCTCCTGCTGCCATTCCTGCAGCTCAACCATACGCTGGAGCATATCAGTTTGATGCTCCAGCAGACGGAGCATTGACTCTTGCCGTCTGTCTGCAAGCTGACGCCACCTATCATCTTCAGCCCGCCACTTGCTCTTTTCATCCAGCCATTCAGCCCGCCACCTCTCCTCTCGTTCATATTGTGCTTTTCTCATGTCTGACATTGACTGCCTCCACGCATTCTGCTGTGCTCTATCAGCGTGGGAGGACATCTGGAGCTCCGTGAACATATCGTCCCGCGTCCTCCGTTTTCTCTTTCTAATGTTCACTAGCCTCTGCGAAGGAGAAACATTTGCAGCTGGTGGAGGAGAAGGGAGAGGTGGTTAAAAAAGACACATTTTAGAGAACAATGGGTACACTCTTTCATTACAAGGTCGCATTTTTCCTCTGCCTGCTGGTTTGGTATGAGAGATCACTCACGCAGTGCCCCAGGCAACATATTTTGGCTTGCAGGCAGCCATGGTAAGCCACAGTCTTTTGGCTTTTTTAACCTTCTTAACATGCGGGAAAGGTTTCAAACAGCAGCGCATTTCCCATATCAAGGATGAATTGGGTTGGCCATTTAAAATGGGTTTTCAATGTAAAAGGAGGGGCTGCGGTTTCCGGGTTAACATGCGGCACAAACCCAAGTAAACCACCCCCCCACACACACACCGATTCTCTGGGATGATCACTTCACCCCTCCCCCCACCGCGTGGTTAACAGCGGGGAACATTTCTGTTTAGAAGAGCAGGAACGGGCACCTCTGAATGTCCCCTTAATAAAATCACCCCATTTCAACCAGGTGACCGTGAATGATATCACTCTCCTGAGGATAACAAAGAGAGATAAGGAATGGATATTGTCTGCATGCCAGCAAACACCGGGACCATACGCTGCCATGCTTTGTTATGCAATGATTCCAGACTACGTGCTACTGGCCTGGCGTGGTAAAGTGTCCTACCATGGCGGACGGGATAAAGCTGCCCTCCCCAGAAACCTTTTGCAAAGGCTTTGGGAGTACATGAAGGAGAGCTTTCTGGAGATGTCCCTGGAGGATTTCCGCTCCATCCCCATACACGTTAACAGACTTTTCCAGTAGATGTACTGGCCGCGATTGCCAGGGCAAATCAATCATTAAACACGCTTGCTTTTAAATCATGTGTAATATTTACAAATATTTACAAAGGTACACTCACTAGAGGTCTCCTGTGTGCCCTGAGGGTCTTGGGTGAGTTCGGGGGTTACTGGTTCCAGGTCCAGGGTCACAAACATATCCTGACTGTTGGGGAAACCGGTTTCTCCGCTTCCTTGCTGCTGTGAGCTACCTACAGTACCTCCATCCTCATCTTCCTCGTTCCCCGAACCGTCTTCCCTTTGTGTTTCTCCATTGACGGAGTCATAGCACACGGTTGGGGTAGTGGTGGTTGCACCCCCTAGAATGGCATGCAGCTCCGCGTAGAAGCGGCAAGTTTGCGGCTCTGCCCCGGACCTTCCATTTGCTTCTCTGGCTTTGTGGTAGGCTTGCCGTAGCTCCTTAACTTTCACGCGGCACTGCTGTGTGTCCCTGTTATGGCCCCGGTCCTTCATGGCCTTGGAGACCTTTTCTAATACTTTGCCATTTCTTTTACTGCTACGGAGTTCAGCTAGCACTGATTCATCTCCCCATATGGCGAGCAGATCCCGTACCTCCCGTTCGGTCCATGCTGGAGCTCTTTTGCGATCCTGGGACTCCATCACGGTTACCTGTGCTGATGAGCTCTGCGTGGTCACCTGTGCTCTCCACGCTGGGCAAACAGGAAATGAAATTCAAACGTTTGCGGGTCTTTTCCTGTCTACCTGGTCAGTGCATCTGAGTTGAGAGTGCTGTCCAGAGCGGTCACAATGAAGCACTGTGGGATAGCTCCCGGAGGCCAATAACGTTGAATTCCGTCCACACTACCCCAATTCCGACCCGCAAAGGCCAATTTTATCGCTAATCCCCTCGTCGAAGGTGGTGTAAAGAAACCGGTTTAAAGGGCCCTTTAAGTCGAAAGAAAGGGCTTTGTTGTGTGGACGTGTCCAGGCTTAATTCGATTTAACGCTGCTAAAGTCGACCTAAACCCGTAGTGTAGACCAGGCCTAAGCTACTTAACATAGACACAATAGAGAATCCTGTCTCTTACTTCCTAATTTGTAATACATATAGGAAACCATAGTAGCTTTATAACTTATTCTAAAACAAAAGGATGACCATAATTAGTCATAAGGATTGTTCTGGTCTGTCATTCCTTTCTGCTATTCAAAAAGGGTGGCTGACAAGGTGAAATCAAATCATACATTAATTCTCATAGTACATTATAAAATCCAGCTCCCACATTGTAATAATCCAAATTTTTATGTTTTGGATGGAAGTAGCTTATGTTTTTAGACGAAAGAGCTCTGAAGTAAAAGTTCCCATGCATACATGTTGGCTCCATCCTCATTGCTGTGGATCAATTTGTCAAATTACTGAATAAGTTAAGGGACTCATAAGTTAATGGACTTGTTATTTGTTGACCTTTTTCTTCTACAGTTATTTATTAAATGTGCAGTTGCAGATCTGTATTAAGGAAGGATTTCATATCTTCATGAATTTTACTTAGTCAAAATATTGCCATTAGGAATGTCTATATTTCCTCTTATATTGCCGTGGCTTAAATTCAGTGACATATTTAATATGTTATGGAAATCATAATGTTTATCACTGACTGTATTTTGCTGCATGTTTAAACAGGAAAATCTCTGAGAAAGGTAAATATTTTCCCTTAGAAAGTCCAAACAGCATGCTGGGTTTTTTTCCCCTAATTAAGAGTTGAAGGGGAGCCTGGTGGTCCTGTGGGTAGTGCCTTGCTTTACCATATGACAGAGATGGATTTGATTTCTATTTTTTCACCCACCCCATGGTCAGTCTCTTGTTCTCCAGGCTAAAAGCAATACGCTCAAGCCTTACATGGTGAATGGTTTGTGTTGCTCTGCGTCAGTCTCTCTGGCTGATGGAGAGGTATTGACAGGCTCAGCAGTGTGCTGTTATTTTACGTTTGCTTCAAGATAGTCTGGTAATGCTGTTATGAATAGCATAAAAGTCCTTAGGAGCTTGCACTCTTTGAAGAATGGGATTGTTTGGAGGAGCTTTTTTTTTTTTTTTTTTTTTTTTTTTTTGGTTTTGTAAAGGTCTAGAAGGGGCTGGATCGATCAGGTGTAGCAGAACTGCATGGCTTAGTGGCTAGAGTAGCTCTTGGTCTGACTGTCAGTGGATATTCTATTGGTTATCTCATAACTTGGGAGATTTAAAGTGTTGTTTATTTTCTGGCAATCTCATTTCGTGAACTGAATCTGCAAAAATAGGTCGTCTCCACTTTCATGATTTTTTTTTTTTTACACTTTAGAAAAGAATTGGTTTGAGACCTTTAATAAGGACCTATCTTATACTTCTGCAGCTGTTGGAATTCAGACATTTGAATCTTGGCTCTGCCCCTGCACTCTTGACATTTTCCGGAAAATTGTAACTTTTGGAAGGTATTTAAGAGGGAGAAATTGTGTTTTATTAAATGTAATCTTTCAAGAGCAGGTAGTAGTGTGTTCACAGATTTTTCTTTCAAAATTGTTGTAGAAATGCAATTGTGTTGTGCTATTTTTATTATCAGAAAAAAGTGGATTAAGGGCACAGTATTGTGCAGTTGGTAGTTTAACACCAGATTTAGCTTTGCTGTAGGATCAGTGTGGATGAATAATAAATGACACATAAATGTTAAACAGATCTTAAAAATACAGTATGCCAATCTATCATTCGTAATTATAAAAGGGTACAAGAAATGACATCATATACTTATTCTGAGATCCACTATTTATTGAATAAGATTCAAATCCTACCTTTTTTCCGTGATGCAAAAGGCTGATTGGTGGGGGAACCCTGTGGGTTTTACCATGCAGGAGTGGAAGGCTGCATATGGAAGGGACACACTGAGAGGTACACACCTATGTGACTTGGAATTCAGTTGTGTGGTAGCAAACAGGAAATAATGGGGGAGTAGCCAAGGAAGGAGGAGAGCCTTAGGTTCTGCCATTGCATTGATGCTGTAGTCCTTCCTTACTGCTGTCTCTTGCCACTTCTTTCAGGTGTTAGATTCATGTCCTAGGGTCCATGTGGAAACGCTCTCCTTTCATGTCCCTAGGAAGAGTTATGATTAGGAGTATCCATGCAGTGCTCATCATGATAGTGTTAGTTTGGGTGTGTGGGAAAGGTGACTTTTGAAAAAGAAAAACTACTAGCACCTTGTTTGTAGAGAGGAAAGAGGAGTTTGGTTAACAACAGTTCATATTTATTTCTGAAATTCTACTGTGCATGAAAGCACTCTGAAGTAAACTATGGTTTCAAAGGGATGTGGTCAATATTACACAGAGAATAACATTCCTCTTGTATCAGAGGTGCAGTGATAAATTATAAATAGAGCTACTAATGCAGAGAGAGTAATACCTACAGTCTGTACTTTCTAGCAAGGTATTCTTTACAGCAAAATAAATTGCAAATAAAGGGGGTTGTATGCAATGAGATAAATGGAACTGTGAGCCTATACCCTGTAAGGTGACTTTTTTAGAAATGCTATTGCCTTGTCAGAGCAAATATGATGAGGTTGAATTTTATTTTAAGATTGCCATCAAAGAAATATGATACTTAAAGTAAGACAAATAGTTTTAATTGAATGGAAATGTGTGCATCAAGAGATATGCAGAGTTCCAGCAATTATTCACTATCCTGAGAGAAAATTGCAATATAATAGTAGTATATTGTAATTTAGTATCCCATACCTTTTTTTCTATTTATTTCAATTTTGATATTTCATGGGCAGGGTTAATCTTTCACGCAATGAAAAATATGTCAGTCCCATTAACCTTAGGCGTCAAAAAGTGAATATTCTGCATAATTAGCTATTTAATGTAGTTTCCAGAAAACCTGGGAATTGTTGTTCTTAATATTAAATGGTGCTCGACTACCTGGCTGATCTTAATGATCTTATTTTCTGCACTATAAAGGAAGAGTTACAGCACTTGATAGGCCAGAGAACTGTTAATGAGATAAAGATAATTTCTTCTTTGTATCACTGATTCAAGTACTACCCAGGTCAATAGTAATGGAAAGTAATTACCATATTTCGGGTATATGGTGGTCTGTATTAAGTGATTTGTTGGCCTCAGTTTTTTGTTCCTTGAGGACAGATATCCACATCACAGAAAACACCATTATAATAATTGTTGTTGACAGTCTCAACAGGCTAAAGACTAGGCATGAAGACTGAATTACCCGTTCACACCTAGAATTGGTCCACCCAGGTTAAGATTGACACAAAGAATGGGGCAATGTGCAGAAGCTTGAAATTCCACTGTCCCATGGATAAATCTGTTTCTCGATGTTTTTTTTACAGTCACTCCTTTCATTTCCGTACAGATGCTCCTGTTTTACAGTGGTGCAAGTGACATGGGAATCGAGCTTATTGTCTCCCGGACTGCTAATTGAGGAAAAATATTGTACTCTCTTATTGCTAAGGCATTTTCAAAAACCTTTGTCATCATTTCAATTATTTGTTCGACACAGTTACTCTATATGTTTGGTCAGGTCTACTCTATAAATTTGCATCAGTATAACTGCGTCGCTCAGAGGTATCAAAAATCCACATCCCGAAATGATGTAATTATACAGACCTTAAACCTCTCCCCGCTCCTGGGTATAGACAGCACTCCTGTTGACATAGCTCATCCATTGACATAGCTACCACCTCTTGTAAAGGTGGATTAATTACACTAATGGGAGAAGCTCTCTCCTTGGCGTAGTAGCTTCTTCACTAAAATGCTACAGCAGTGCAGCTGCGTCACCGCAGCTTTTTAGGTGTAAATCTATCCTTTGTGCCTCTTATGGGGTTTGACTATCACTGGTGCCCAAAGTGACAGAAAACACAACAATGTAACAATGATATAACGAGTATTTAGTGCTGTCAACAGGCTTCAGTGAAAGGAAAATGATGAAAAGAAAACTGACTTTATTTTACTTTCACCATTTTGTCCTTAATTTTTTTAGAGATCCAGCTAAATGGCCAGAAATTGCAGAAAAAAGTCACTCTCTTTGAATTGACTATCTCTGTCTTGTTCATTAGCATCTATGCTGAAGGAAAAAGTGTACAAATATAATTGATTTGTCGTATTATTATGGGCAAATGTTCAGGTTAGTCTACAGCGCCTGTGTAATAATTCAAGGCTATCCAGAAAGACAGAACAGTGACTATTTCTTGAAATTGAAATGGAATGATGTAAATACATTTTGAAAATAAAGTTTTTTTAATTTTAATTGGCTTTTCAGAGTCAGCTGCTGATGACCAATAAATTGTCTTATAATAAGTAGTGTATAATACAGTAAAGGTATAATAGGGGCTCGATGTTAGGATTGTTCAAACTGGAAGAAAAAGCATAACCAACCAATGAATGCAGGATAGGGCCTTAAACGTGCTAATCTGTTTTTTTTCCTCCCAAACTATCCCTATTTATAGCTTTCCAGTGTTGGCAAGTATGTAAATTGCTACATCATTATTCAAAAGCACGCATGCTTAGTTATTTTTAGTTTGTTTTCAAGCTTAGAAAAGTACTTGGAACAACATATCTTTGAAGTGTCTCTGCTCTGGAGTCTTTCATTAAGAGATATTTATGTAATTCTGACATAATAAAACCAGAAAGCTGATTTTATTCCTCTTTGTTGTAGCTGAAATACTTTCTCCAAAGAGAGTGCTTCAACAGCTCCTTCTGTTTCCAGGCAGAAATATTGTTCTTTAGCATCTCTTCTGCTGGGATCTTGTTTCTTATTCACAGTAAGGCTACGTGTACACTACACAGTTAAGTTGCCACAAGTTATGCCAACTATCATAAACTGCTATAATTAAATCGCTTGTGCATGTTCATACAACACTCCTCGTGTTGGCAGAGCATGTCCACAATTTGTGCTTTCACATCAACAGAGAGAGCAATGGACTGTGGGTAGCTATCCTACTGTGCAGCTCACCACCTTCTGCGGCTAGAAGTTGTGGGAATGGGGAATGGATCGCAGTGCATTATGGCTGTAGGTTCAGTGTCCCATGATGCATTATATTCTGTCCAGTCATTCCATGGACTTCCGACTATGTTTAGTAGCATTTTTCAGCAGCCCTTGTAAACTGTGTGTCCGCCATCTCTGCCTGAAAGCATGGATCCTGCATTGATAGTCTTGTGATAGGTGTTATGAATACAATGTGACTGATCATGCAGTATTTCATGAGCTGCTGTCTGCCATGGAAAGAAACAATTCCAGATTACTTTTAGCATTCACAGAGCAGCTGCACACAGTGGACCATAGATTTTCGGATTGGGAAACAAGCACTGAGTTATGGGATCGCATCGTTATACAGGTCTGTGATGATGGCTGCAGAACTTTCGGATTCTGAAAGCCATCTTCCTGGAACTGTGTGTGGTACTCTCCCCTGCCTTGCGGTGCAAGGACACCAAAATGAGAGCTACCTTCTCGGTGGAGAAGTGCATGGCGATCATTGTATGGAAGTTGGTAACTCCAGACTTCAGTCCACCGTGAGGTTTGCGTTGATGCATGTGTGCAGGGCCATTAATTTCATCCTACTACGAAGGATTTTTACTCTTGGAAATGTGTGTGAAATATTGGATGGCTTTGCGGCAATGGGATTCCCTAACTTCAGTGGGGTGATGGATGGCATGCATATCCCTATTTTGGCCCTGAACTATCTTGCAATGGAGTATATCACTAGAAACGCTTCTCTATGGTATTGCAGGCGCCTGTGGCTCACGGGGTTCATTTAACTGATATCAACACTGGGGCGGTCAGGGAAGGTGCGTGACACATGCATCTTGAGGAATGCTGGACTGTACAGAAAGCTGCAAGCAGGGGCTTGCTTTCCAGACCAGAAGGTTCCAATGGGGGATGTTGAAATTCCCATAATGATCCTGGGAGACCCAGCATACCCCTTACTCCCATGGCTCATGAAGCCTTACATGGGAAACCTGGACAGCAACAATAAGTGCTTCAACAATAAGCCAAGCAGGTGCAGAATGACCACCGAATGTGCCTTTGGCAGATTAAAAACATGCAGGCACTCCCTTTATGGCAGGTTAGACCTCAGTGAGGAAAATATTCTCATGGTCATAGCAGCGCTGCAGAATATTTGTGAGGCTGAAAAGTTTCCCCCAGGGTGGAGCACAGAGGCGGATAGCCTGTCAGCTGATTTTGAGCAGCCAGATACCAGGGCTATTAGAGGGGAAATTCGAATCGGAGCCTTTGAGACACCATTTTAACAATGAGCATCAGTAATGTCTCTTTCTATACAGCACTCTGCTATGCTTTAACTTGCCGCCTTGTATGAAAATTTTGATGATTGCCTCCTGATTATAATTTTTAGTCTTCAAGTGTGCCAGTTGCCATTATGTATTAATTCCCGCAGCAATCACCATGTGTAGGAGACAAATTAAGATTGATTATCTTTCAGAGAATATTTTTTTATTAAACAGCAATAACCAACACATACAAAACACTTTCTTGAAAGGCTCCCATAGCTGTGTGTAAGTCCAGCTATCATTGGGTAACCTGTCCAAAAGGGTGGAGTAAACAGGCTACTGCAACGGGCCTGGAAAATGCAAGAAATGTGTGGGTGAAGTTTGGGGAGGGCATGGCAAGCAGTTTTGTATGGGCTGGAAGGCGGGGTCAAGCATGCATGTGTTCTGCCTGCAGCAAGATTAGGGACTTCAACATCTCTTTTTGCTCCTCCATCACTTTTAGCATCTGCTCCTGGCCCTGCTTCCTGGCTGTCTATTTTTAATTTTTCATTAATAGTGTCTCTCTATGCCCTATGTTCTTGTTCATGTCCTTCCTTGCTCTTCACTTCCTTATCTGGCAGAGATGCTCTGCCGATGGGTACAGGGTTCCCCGCATGTGCAGAAGCACAACAAATAATAAAGCCATGATTGTTAGTGCACTCACGGCATTGAATCATAATAGTAAAATACACCTCTTTCTCACTATCACTTGGCAAGCACACATAAGAACATAAAAAAGGCCGTACTGGGTCAGACCAAAGGTCCATCTAGCCCAGTATCCTGTCTACCGACGGTGGCCAATGCCAGGTGCTCCAGAGGGAGTGGACCTAACAGGCAATGATCAAGTGATCTCTCTCCTGCCATCCATCTCCATCCTCTGACAAATAGAGGCTAGGGACACCATTCCTTACTCATCCTGGCTAATATCCATTAACGGACTTAACTTCCATGAATTTATCCAGTTCTCTTTTAAATGCTGTTATAGTCCTAGCCTTCACAACCTCCTCATGCAAGGAGTTCCACAAGTTGACTGTGCGCGGTGTGAAGAAGAACTTCCTTTTATTTGTTTTAAACCTGCTGCCCATTAATTTCATTTGATGGCCCCTAGTTCTTGTATTATGAGAACAAGTAAATAACTTTTCCTTATTTACTTTCTCTACATCACTCATGATTTTATATACCTCTATCATGAGTGATATATTTTATATACCTCTATCACACCGCTCTGCAAACGCCCTAAACTTGGCAAGTTAAGTCACGGGTGAGGATGGGGCTTTCAAGATATCACAAAAGGTCTAGGTGTTTTTTTTAAGGAGATCACTGCAAGCAATAAGGGAAAAACATTGTAAATTATGCCACCATTTTCCACGGGGGGGTCATTGAAGCCAATAGCTTACTCTTGAGGGTATGCAAGGATGCATCTCCTGCATGCTTGCGGCTTTAGACTGGGTCCTTATGTGGCTCGCCTGTGTGCCGCTTTGGTCCCTGCATGAGCGATTGCCAATTGGCGTGGGGAAGTTTCCTACAGCAGGTGAAGGTGCAAAGCAGCTCTGCCAAGGAACCCTTACAGCCCAATAATGACCAAGCTTCTTGGATGTAAACCCTGTGAGGATAAACTCTAGCAGACATAGGCTCAGTTAAAATTCTAGGATCACTATGTGGAAATGGCTACTCCACATGACCCTGTAGTGAACCCAGCTCGTATGGCTGAACCTTGCTCTAAATAATGTTGAGCATTTATATAACATTTTATAAGCTTTAACTACTGGATTGTCAGGATCCTTATTTTAAAAATGGGGAAAATGAGGCACAGAGCATTAAGTGCCATGTCAGATAATAAGTCAATACCAGTGTCAGCATTGAAAGTTAGGAATTCTATGCTCCTAATTCTATGCTCATCTAGTTCTTAATACTACTTACAACACTAAAGGAAGGAAACTTCTAGTGAGGAAAATTAAAAGTCATTTTGTAGAAAGAATTCTCATACTTGGTGTTAATGATAATGAAGAGCTGGTTTGCAAATGGTTCTTGTTCTAGATGAAAGACATTCCCCCCCCCCCTCAAAAGAGTACAGTACTTTCCTCTGCCTTCATCTGCCTCCTGTTGTGAAGTAGTCCATTTTTGTACGTGCAGGATCACTTCAATTTCCCTGCCTCTCATCAGCCCCCAGCACAATGACCTCTCAATCATGGTGGTAGCCTCTAGACACTATTGTACTTTAAGCATTTAAGCATTAATAATAAGCAAACTGCTGACTGCTAGTAATTTAAACACTGCTGATTTACCAATCTGGATTCCCTAGAATATCCTGCAAAAAATATTTTTTCTTTAGATTGACCCTGTAGACTCACCAGTAGATTTCAGTAGTTAGTTATTTCGGGGAACATTTTTCCAAGTTTCTCAAATATTTGGCTATAGACTGCTTTGTGACATTTCTGAGGGGAACAAAGCTACTTTCAGGGTGAATTGACCCAGGGATTGTTTTTACTGTATTTTTAAAAAAAAAAAAACTAATGTATCTCTGTCTTGGAAGCCAATATCATCGGTTTTCTTTTAAATTTTAGAGTTCTCAGTGCTGTCTGAAACATAATTTGAGGGTATTTATTGGTAGGTGTTGCTTGTAAAAATCTGAATCCTGTTTGATAATTAACTTTTTCTCTCCTTAAGAAGGAGACAACTTTGAATAATATTTTATTAGAGTTCCAAATGAAAATGGCAAGAAACCTGATGGGCCAGATCCTGGACCACACCAGAGTACATTGGCATAGCTTGAGGAAGCAGGGGCAGTCCAGAAGTGGCTTAAGTCATCTCTACACCCTCCAGTCCTGAGCTGGCCCAACACAGGTCTCACTTCCCAACACAACTCTGGAGAGCATCAGGGCGGGCTGCTCAGAGTCCACAGGAGCTTCGGCAAAACCTGATGATCACTCCCTCTAGCCAGAACTCCTTTTCCCCAGCCATTCCCCATACTCCCAGGGTCAAGAGAGGGATGGCAAAGAAGAGTTATGTCAGCTCCACATTACCTAGCCATTGCCCTTACTCAAGTGGAGTTGTGCACCATCAGAGCCGTCCTAGGCAGATAAAGCATGGGGAAGAAATGTTTGGCTGTCAACTCCGGTCACTGTATAACCTTATTCTTACCACAAAAGCTCAGATATATAGGAACTTGCAATGCTCTGTACATCTCAGGATTGGGCCCCTAATTTACAGATTGAGAATCTGCACTTGACATAATTTTGTCTGAACTGTATTGTATTCACAAAAGGAATTACAGTGACAGCTATGGATACTAAAGTTCTGACTTTGTAGCACAGGTATAATAAGATAGTTTGTAGGGTTGTGTAAAATTATGGAACAGGCATTTTTAGTGGAAATGTTATCATAGCAAAGAAGTTTTGCAATTTCACTTTGGGTGATTTTATGCTTACACAATGAAGTTTTTCCTTGAAACTTCATGGGAAAAGGGTTTTCACATTTTAACATGAAAATTTAGATGTTTGCTTGTTTCAATGTAAAAATTCAGCTTTGTCCAAATGAAATTTTTAAATGTTGTAGTTAATGCTTGAAAATAGAATAAATTGAGTGAAAATGTGTCCATTTTCATTTCTAATGATTCTGTTTTCAGATCATTTTTGTGAAATTGGAATGGAATATACAAGTTTCCTATTCTGAGGTTTTCAGATTTTGTTACAAATTCTTCACACAGCATTCACATCAACATCATGATCTTCCCACAGCATGCATCGTTCCTATACTACAGTGACCACATCTGCCTCTGCTGAGACTGCCAATGAAGTACTAAATTCACCAGTGGCAGGTCCACTGATGTCACTGGAGTGGCATCTGCTTACACCAGTGGTGAATTTGGTTCAAGGTGCTGATTATTATATATTATGCTGGTTCAGATAACTGTCCCCAACAGTGTGTTTTGTGGATATATTTAGAGTAGGAACTGGACTTGGGCAATAAACTCATTGTATGGTTTCACTGTCAGATAATAATTTCTAGTCATTATCAACATGGATAGATTTGAATCGAACCAGAAGTAAAAAAATAATAAAATAAAATACTAGAGTGATGATGTGGCATAAGAACTTAATGGTGAATAACCCGAATAGACTAGAATTGAAATGAGGCAGTAGTGCAAATCCTGTGAGTCATCCATTCCTTGAAAGCTATTTGAAGTTATGAATGTAAACAGACAATGGTGTAAGAGAAGGGAAAGGGGAACAAAGGAGAAGTACGTTAATTTTTATAATTCTCCAGAGCAAGCAAACCTATTAACTTTAGCATAAAAGGGGCATTTTCATCTGTGTATTTCCAGTGGCAAGGCTTAAAAGGCTATTAATAATGAAACTGTGGCTGTGGATGCTATTGCAAACATTATTTCATCTACAGCACTTCTGAAAACTTGATGATGGAGGTGAACTCCACATTTTCTTGATAAATCTTTCACAGAAGGTTATGCAGTAAAATGCTGGATTAGGAGAAATGTGGCAAAATGTATAATTCACATTCCTCATGAAATAATATTAAGGTTATCTAAAGTAATAATGTTGTTAATAAAATCTTAATACATTTTTAATCTGTGTGAATATAAGTAAAAGTCAGCAGAGCTTTGTTTCTGTAAAAGGAGCAAAGTACTAACACGATATCTCTCGCCCAAGACAAAAGTAATGGTGTTTTTCCTTCAGTCTACTTGGTGTTATTCTTATAATTTCAATAGTTAACCTTAATTTTCACATCCTGCTACGTATGTAACTAGTCAAAAAATGTTCCATCCCTACAGCATGCCAGCCCTGCCACCCTGCTCTTTCTTGCATGCTGATAATGCTAATAATGGGTGAATTTGTTTGGTGTATATCAGGGCAAGGAAAGACCATTCTGTGTGAATCTTCCCCTTCCTACATGGTGGGGCTCTGCTGCCTCTGCAGCACCTTCAGCCTCCCCATTTGCCTTGGGGTTTGAGGAGTTGGAGAGCTACACCAGAGGAAGGTGCCTGTTGGGGGCTAGGGTGAGCACAAGGATTATGTGGGGGCAAGGCACCCCTCCTCTGCCTCACAGACATACAGAAGACCGGGGGTTAAGGTCATCTAAGAGTTAGTGCACTGTGCTACTATAGGTTTCAGAGTAGCAGTCGTGTTAGTCTGTATCCGCAAAAAGTGCCACAAGTACTTTTGTTCTTTAGAGACTAACAAATTTATTAGAGCATAAGCTTTCGTGGGCTACAGCCCACTTCTTCGGATGCATATAGAGTGAAACATATATATATATATATACACACACACATATACAGAGAGCATGAACAGGTGGGAGTTGTCTTACCAACTCTATGAGGCCAATTAAGTAAGAGAAAAAAAAAACTTTTGAAGTGATAATCAAGATAGCTCAGTACAGTTTGATAAGAAGTGTGAGAATACTTACAAGGGAAGATAGATTCAATGTTTGTAATGGCTCAGACATTCCCAGTCCTTATTCAATCCTGAGTTGATTGTATCTAGTTTGCATATCAATTCCAGCTCAGCAGTCTCTCGTTGGAGTCTGTTTTTGAAGTTTTTCTGTTGTAAGATAGCCACCTCCAGGTCTGTCATTGAATGAGCAGACAGGTTAAAGTGTTCTCCCACTGGTTTTTGAGTATTATAACACTTTATTGGACCAATAGAAGTTGATCCAATAAAAAAATATTACCTCACTACCTTGTCTCTCATATCCTGGGACTGACACAGCTACAGCAACATTGCATACAGGATATTGTCAGTCTGTCACAAAGTGCATCTAAACTGCAATAAGGAAATCTTGATATGTAAACTGCAACAGAATGGCTCATTAATACATTTCATACTTCACATGAATATATGAAATGTAAGATATTATTGGAAGATGGAATCATGCCCCTGTTTTAATAAAACCAGTTTTATTGGAAAATACAGTAAATAATTTTTACAAATACTTACTAGTTATTGTTATTCAGTTTGAAATCGAACAGCTATTTCTGAAAATACTTTTTTATAAGTTTCTTCAGTGAAGGGGAGATAAGTGATTTGAATTAGGATTTACCTATGTGGTTTACATTTACATTCACATTTGCCACATTGTATTGATGTAAATCATGAGTGTTAGGTAGTTCACTGAAGGTAAAATGCTAGAGGCTCCTTTACCACTTCATTCTATCGAGTCTCATTTTTCCAGCAGAAACTTTTTGAGATGGATTAATTTATAGAACTCTTTCTCTGATTGAAAAGGTAGATGCGTGGCAGTCTCCTCCAAAGCCAAGCCTACAGCTGACTCAGTTCAGAAGAGTTGCCTATGTATCAATCAACCATCTTTCTGTAGAAATCTGTGTGGTTCCCCAGTCTAAAGCACAAGTGGACCTGGAAGCAAGTGATAAGTTTTTTAGAGTTGAGTGAATATTTTGTAACTATTTGATTAGATTTGCCTCTTTTTCAGCCTGTGGATTTACTAGGAACAGATCATTATTTCCTGACATTTTATATATTTATGTATGCTGTTTGAACTTTTTCTTTTGCAGTTTGTTTTTAAACCTCTGTATTGACTGTGAATAGTTTATTGAGAGTATTCACTGTTTGAACTGCGAGGATTATTTGTGCTAGGTTAGATGTGTGATATAGTATTGTTCCCATCAATCAACTAAATGAGCACACAAGCCCCTCTGGTACTGATATTTTTGTATGCAAATATAAAATACACTTTCTGCTAATATTTGTGGCTGACACACGCAATTACTGGAATGTTTGCAGAGATCACCAAAGGGGGAAAACTTGACTGAAGTGAATATCAAAAAATTTGAACACATTCTTTGCACTACTCACTTAGCCCTTATTCTCTGAGCCCAAGCCACCTACACTGCAGTACACAGAATTAATGCCAAATAATAGACATTACATGGACATATACACAGCACCACATCTCAGTCTTGTCTGAAGTGGTTTGGGTATTAAACTCCCATCCTGAGTTCTTAATAAAAATTATGAGAGTTCTCAAGCACAACAGCATGAATAGTGCTGCTATCATTAAAAGGAAATAGTGCTTGCTGTATCACAGAATCATAGAATATCAGGGTTGGAAGGGACTTCAGGAGGTCATCTAGTCCAACCACCTTCTCAAAGCAGGACCAATTCCCAACTAAATCATCCCGGCCAGGGCTTTGTCAAGCCTGACCTTAAAAACCACTAAGGAAGGAGATTCCACCACCTCCCTAGGTAACCCATTCCAGTGCTTCACCACCCTCCTAGTGAAAAAGTTTTTCCTAATATCCAACCTAAACCTCCCCCACTGCAACTTGAGACCATTACTCCTTGTTCCGTCATCTGGTATCACTGAGAACAGTCTAGATCCATCCTCTTTGGAACCCCCTTTTAGGTTGTTGAAAGCAGCTATCAACCCCCCCTCATTCTTCTCTTCTGCAGACTAAACAATCCCAGTTCCCTCAGCCTCCCCTCATAAGTCATGTGCTCCATACCCCTAATCATTTTTGTTGCCCTCCGCTGGACTCTTTCCAATTTTTCCACATCCTTCTTGTAGTGTGGGGCCCAAAACTGGACACAGTACTCAATGTCGAATAGAGGGGAATGATCACGTCCCTCGATCTGCTGGCAATACTTATACAGCCCAAAATGCCGTTAGCCTTCTTGGCAACAAGGGCACACTGTTGACTCATATCCAGTATTCAGGGCCGGCTCTAGGCACCAGGGTTCCAAGCATGTGCTTGGGGCGGCCCTTTTTGCTTCGGCAGTGGCACTCCGCCCCTCTTTCCCCCCCCCCTTTGTTGTTGTGGGTTTTTTTTTTTTTTGCTTGGGGTGGCAAAAAACCTGGAGCCGCCCCTGGCTGTATTTAACACACTTGTGTTATTTCCACATTTTCAGTGTAATTGAAAGAGCTAGAAAAAATCTGCCATTGCAGATTAGAGTTTATCATCTTGCTCGCTTCACTTTGCATTCAGCTGAAAAAGGACATAACTTACCACCTGGTATGTTCTTTTACTTTCAAAAACTAAGTTAGGTAATGTCTGAATAAATTAACGGACATTCTGACTTTGAGTTCTGGGTCAGTCCAGGAATTAGAATTTAATTGTAAAATTCAGCTTGGGTCTTGATTTTTATCCCACATCTCACAAACTTGGAAGGTCACATGATTTATCTTTGTGGTTTAAACCCATCTCTGTTCAAATCCTACTCATTTTGTTCCCTAAACTTGTTAAGATTGTTTCTGTGAAGTATGGAATAGTGTTTTATATAAGCAAGAACTTTATCTAGCATGTCCGTGGTTTAAAAAGCCAGATAGTACCATCAAAAATACAGCATTGGTCAGCAGTTAAAAATGTTAGTTACTTAGTCACTTGTTAAAAGTGTACAGAACTATTAACTAATGCATTTGTGGTAGATGATGCCAACGTGTAATTGTTGATATTGTTCATTGAAGATAGTGTTGTCTGCTGATAGGGGACTCCTTTTATCAATTGTATCTGTATGTATCACTCACTCATTCATACCAAAAACAAAGAATATCTGAATCCTAATTCCATGACATTGCAAGCTGCTTACCAAAACAAACAAAACAAAACAAAAAACTAGACGACATCCCTTAGTGACATGCTTACTATTAAATCTGTAACATTTTTATGGTAGGAATGCTATTGAGAAGTCTTGGAAAATAGGATAAGGTATAAGTGGTGGGAATAATGTTCCCACTATATTTGCATGGATCTTGCCAATCCTCCCTGCAAGGATAGGAGGAGAAAGGAGAAAGGCCTCAATTACCTCTGTGGCACTCTTCTCCCCTTGCCTGGACTCTCCACTGCACACATTCTCCACTGGGATGTACCAGGAAGAGGGACAGAAGGAGCGATCCTGAGATGGGTGGATGATGTTCACAGGGAACTCTTCAGAAGATTAAGTTTCTGTGGCCACTTCATAGAAGTCCCGAGGCCGTCTGTGGCAGCGACCTAGAGGGGCCGCATGTATACAAGGTCTCCATGCAGATGCTCCTGGTGTCCAGTGGATCCCCTGAGATCCTTGGGGTTTGAGCTGATCCTGGGGGGGAGTGGATGGGTTACCCATGTCCCATTCTATGGCAGAATTTGGAGAAAACTGTGTGTGGGAGTTTCAGCTCCCATTTGTCTATTTTAGGGTAGGAGGGCACAATCTAACCCTGAGTTCTTACAAAGATTTGTAACTAAATATAACATTGGTGGTTTATGGAGCTGGCAGTGAATGTTTGTATGATGATACTTTCATTTGGAGTATTACTGCTTCTAAGTGCTGTAGCTATTGAAATGTTGTAAGCTTTCAGTTTGTTGTTGAATGAATCTGTAAAGTATCATCAGACTCTCTTGGGTATTATCTCGTTAACTTGTGTGTCTAGACAGTATTTTTTAAAGGTTGCCTTCTGTTGGGCTTCCTGATGATCTGGCCTGTGGTGTTAATAAATATTAAAAGTGCAAAAAAAATCTAGGGAAAAATGGTAATCCTCAATATGACTTGATGCAGCAGGATGTTAAAAAATATCATTTAGAAAATTCATTTCTACTCAGTCTGAAGCATCTTTGTTTTAACAAGCCAGTTCAGTTGCTTGGCCTGTGAGCTTAGAAAGAAGGCTTGACCTTCCACTGACATATTTTAACCACTAGGTCGGTGGTAGTGACTGAAAATGTATTACCATCTCATGGGTATCCAATGGGCTACATGAATAAACTGATGCTTTCCATTGTTAACAGTAGACAAGTGTCTCCACCAAAATGTCATTCTTTGCAGTATGAGCAGAGAGGCCAAGTGACCTTTCTGGGTACATATTGTACCTCCAGGTCAGGTTTGGTTTGAGACATATTCATGATGTGTTACTGGAAAGCTCTCAGCAATGCTACCTCTGATGTACATATTCAGTACATAAATAGGAGCCTTCATTCTTCAGAACTGTCAGTTCAGCATATGCCCACCATCAAATGTTACAGTTTAGCAGCACTTTGTAAAGTGTTGCTTAGTTTGCACATACGTTTGCCACAAAACAGTAATATTTATATTAATAGTCAAAATAATCTTCAGGGTGCTCTCATACACACTTGGTTTTCTTCAGAGGTATACAATGGGGGAAATGGGTTTTCATGTATGCAGTTTCAAAATCGGCATATTTAAGAAATACACTTACATTACTAATGCACACTTGGCACGTTCCCTCTCCTTCCTTGATACCTTTTTTGACATTTTCTCTCCTCTTTGGCCAAGCTAAAAGTGTTTGTTTTGACCCCTTCCAATTAGCTGATAATCTCTTGGGAGTGTAGGGAGAGTAGGAAAGAGAAATGTTCCTTTTTGTCCTTTTGGTTTTGATGTAGGATGACTGCTTCATTGTCACAGATATTCTTGTTTTTTAAACTGACTGAGGAATCAGCACACAATTGTGGTAAGGGTGCTCTTTGCTTTATTTTTAAATGTGACATAGCCCTTCGGAAGATTTAAGCCCCAGAAGAATACTGATCCCTAGCTCTCTGTGGCCCATTAATATTTTTTTTATTATTATTTATTTATTTCTAGATGGGTAATCAAAATAGTACCCATCTTCTTGTGGCTATATTCCCAGGATGGAAAGAGACAAGTATAACTCTTCTAGAAGGTTTAATGTGCTTAGAAACTCCAAAGCAAACACATCTAAACTAGAATCCATAACTGAGATTTCTCCCACACTGAAATGTGGGAGCTGACATACAGTTCCTAATAACATTTTATTTCTATCTATGTAGCTATGCTTTTATAACTCATTACCTCAAAATAAAGCATGAAACATCAATTTAAACATCAGTTAGACTTCTGCTTAATTTGAGACAAATTCTACTTCCATCCATCTACAATCACTCTTTTGCTTAGCTTGATGTAGAAATGCATAATGGCATCCCTGGTAACTCATCAAATGTCTTATTTGCCATTGGAAATCTATGGAAAAGTACTGAAAGCAGAAATGATTATTCTAAACCCTTACATTACCACTTGTATTCACAGTTTCTAGAGTGGTTGTAGCTGCTAGCTACATGAGGAGTTTATCTATAAAGCTATGCATGTGAATTTTTACAGTTCAAGTGTTTTCTCCTAATCTAGATGAAAGATCCAAGAGAACAATGAGACCTACATTTTCAATAATTCCATGTCTTGAAGAAGTTTAGACAGCTATTTAGGGAGGGAAATCAGCAGTTTTATTACCTGTAGTCTTTTGAAGATGGCCAAACAATGGGCTATTGTTTAATTTGCTTCAGTTTTCTAAATAATCCTGTTTTTTCTCAAGACATGCTGCATCTGGTCTAGCTAATCTTCATTATTGCCTGAGTTTCTTGTTCCTTCAGGTAGCTCAAGTTATCCTGTATGTTAGGTAAAATGTCATCTATTTTTAAATTTGCCTGTTCTGGCTATAAATAAAGTTAGATAAAAATTATTTTACTAAATTTTCCCTTAGATACCAGATCATCACAGATGTGCAAGCTGGGATAAGATATCGGCCTCACTCATTGTCCTTCATCATTGCTGTTTATATATCTCACTTCTTTGCTTTCATTGCATTTTGATTATTTTGCCTAATTTTAAAAGGACAATCTTTAAAGAATTGCTGGACATATTATTCTAAAATATGGCATCTGTTAGATACATTGTCAATAAAGACAGTTAAAGGAGAACAAAGATATACCTTTGATCTAGTACAACATGTGCCCAGACTTCCTACCCTATCCAACACAATGCTTACAGAGTAACTAAAAATTCTTCAAATTGCAAAAGATAGAAAGTGTTCCAGGACACCTCAACTTGCTAGTTATCTCCCAGTAACCTATCCAATATTTAAGAGAAAGTGCTACAGCAGTTGAAGATAGCAGGATGCAAAGTTGTAATGGAAAAAGTGGATCTCAACAATAACAATAACTGCACATATAAACTTGTCTGCTTGATTCGATATCACAGATAAAACAACATAACTAGAGCCCAGATCACAGGAACAATATCCAAGTGCAGAAACTTTAAAACAGAAGCCATGAAAATACAATCTAATTCAGAGGGCATCAAGACCTGGAACTGTCATATCCTTTCAACTCCCCTTTTTCCATTTGTATCTTCTTGTTTAGTTCACAATGTTTCCAAAGATTTTACTATAGTAACTAATGTACTATTTAATATCAGAGAGAAATATCCATTGCTGCCTCTTCATCGTATCACTTATGTTCTCAGACAGCTGTTTATTACCAGTTCTGGGCTGATAAAACTTAAGGAACAAATACTATCTACAGAATTATCAAACTTTTATTTAAAATTATCATCAAGACACATATTCATCTATTTTTTTCATTCATATTGAATCCATAGTGTTTTGATGCATGTAACATCACTTATCAGTCTTTAGGATGTGCACTCTTTGGGTTCTTAACAGTATTTTTGTATGCAAAGTAGAACCTCAGTTATGAACCCCCTAGTAATGGAGGTTGTTCATAACTCTGAAATGTTCATAATTCTGAACAAAACATGATGCTTGTTCTTTTAAAAGTTTACAGCTGAACATTGACTTAATACAGCTGTGAAACTCTATTATGCAGAAGAAAAACGCTGCTTTTAACCATCTTAATTTAAATGAAACAAGCACAGAAGCAGTTTCCTTTCCTTGTCATATCTTTTTTTTTTTTTTTTTAACTTTCCCTTTACTTTTTTAGTGGTTTACATTTAACCCAGTACAGAGCATAAGTAGGCATTTTAGTGCCTGGGGCAAGCAAGCATATTAGCGCCCCCTACCGGGGCAGCATGCAGGGTCATGTGTCCCCCTCCAGATTTTTTTATTGTGTCCCCCCAATCTAGACAGGCTGGGTGGCCTGCTAAGGTGAGTCAGAGGATGAAGGTGGGGCTCCCTCCCAGACCAAGCCCTGCCATGTGCGACTGGCTTGACTGAGCCCTGTCACATGGAGCTAGCCCGACTGAGCTCCAGTGAACCCTGCTGCCCCACTGTGCGAAGCTGCCCTGCTCACTCCACCCTGGTTATGGCCCTACACTGGGGTGGTTTGAGTTGGATCCTGCCCCTATGGGGGTTGGGTCCTTCCCAGCACTCACCCCACTCGCCCTATTGCAGCTCCTGTGCTGTGGGGATGGCTGGGCTTGGCTCTCAGCTCTGGGCATTGCAACCTCCGGATTTGCAGCACTGCTCAGGTTTGGCCCCATCCTCTTGACAGGTCCAAATCTGTGTGAGTGGAGTTGTGACCTGTCTCATGGAGTTGTGGTGCCCCTCACTCATATTTGGCCTACTTGAACTCCCGTCGTCATGACTGTTGGGCCAAAGCTGAGTGGCTGTGGGACCCCAGAGGTTGCAGTGCCTGGAGCAGGGAGGTGAGCCCAGCTTGCCCCATGGGACTGGAGTCATGCGACCATTTGAAACATTCTGGTGACTCAATTTTGGGTACTGACCCACGGGTTAGGAAACCCTGCTCTAAGTCATATATTTTGCTTCTTTGAGGAAAAAATGTCAGGAAAAATGCATTAAATGAAAGTTTCTTCTGGAAGAATAAGTGGATATGCATTTCCAGATTTCAGAGTTTCCCAAGTCAATTGATAGCACACTTTTACTGTTAAAATATGTCACCTTACTTAAGCATCTTCTTGATATGCATTGTTTTGATACAAAATAAAAAAATATAAGCTATAAGTATTTCTCTGGGTCTTTAACAGAACTGTATGAAGATATGAACAGGAAAAAAAATCACCCTCTAAATGGATAATAGTCATACTGTATTGCTGCCCTGTCAAATTAAAAATGTTATATAGCTAAATGACTGGAGTGTAGTTTTACTGTTATGTAAGTTAGCCTTTGCTTAATTATACCAAGACTGGAAAGTTCATTAATATAATCGGATTCTATTGTAAATAATGTATTGATTTTGATTAATATTTTACATAATTTGTTTTTGTAGCATTAATTCATAATTTCATGCATTTAGCCAATGTACTTTAAAATTTATTTAATAAGATGCTCCCAGCTTTTAAATACATTTTTATTAACCCCCATTCTACTTATCTCTGAAGTTGTTCTAACTATTAAGGATATTAATAGATTAGGATATTACGTAAGGATATTAGTACATTATATCTAATTATATATAGGGCTCTACCAAATTCACAGTTCATTTTGGTCAATTTCATGGTCCTAGGATTTTAAAAATCATAAATTTCATGATTTCAGCTATTTAAATCTGAAATTTCACAGTGGTGTAATTGTAGGGGTTCTGACCCAAAAAGGAGTTGGGGGGGGTCCCAAGCTCATTGGAGGGGGACTGTTGGTACTACTACCCTTACTTTTGCGCTGCTACTGGCGGCAGCACTGCATTCAGAGCTGGGCAGCTGGAGAGCGGCAGCTGCTGGCCGGACTCTGAAGTCAGAGCCACCGCCAGCAGCAGGGCAGAAGTAAGTATTACCACCCTTACTTCTGCACTGCTGCGTGCACAGCTTCGTCCTCAGTCAGTAGCCACCACTATCCAGCCACCCATCTCTGGGGCAGCAGCACAGAAGTAAGGGTGGCATGGTATAGTATTGCCACCCTTAATTTCTGCCCTGCTACTGGCGGGACACTGCCTTCAGAGCTGGGCGTCCGACCAACAGCCGCTACTGTCCGGCTGCCGAGCTCTGAAGGCAGTGGAGAAGTAAGGGTGGCAATACTGTGATCCCCTAAAATAACCTTTTGACCCCCCTTCAACTCCCTTTTGTATCAGGACTCCCAACTGGAGAAACACTGGTCTCCTCTGTGAAATCTGTATAGCATAGGGCAAAAGCACACAAAAGACCAGATGTCACCAGGGAAGACCATATTTCACAGTCCATGATGTGTTTTTCATGGCTGTGTATTTGGTAGGGCCCTAATTATATATCAATAGAACCATTAACGTACTTAGGGCATTACAAGAAATACAAGTAAAACATGCTTTTTTCAAACTCATTTAACTATTAATTAAAGGCTTTGAATTATCTGGACTCATTTGAAAGGGGATGTGAAGTACTAGGATATAAGATAATAGAAAAGAATAATGCATTTGAGAGGTCTGCAAAGAGTTCAGGTCCAATTTTGATTTATGTAGATGATAGAATGTAATAAACAACTACAGATTGAATGCTGTTGTACAGCATATTTAACAATTCAGAAGCCAAGTGCATTTTCATAAGATTCTTTTCATGTTCTTTTGAAAGTGAATGCCTACCCTCTATGGCAAGTGTATTTAAAAAAAAAATGCTCTTAGTTTCTGACAGCAGAAAAAACATCCCTTTTAATTCACAGCTTGGCCCTCATTCAGCAGCCGCCACTATCCAGCTGCTCAACTCTGAAGGCAGCAGCGCAGAAGTAAGGGTGGCATGGTGTAGTATTGGAGATAATTCAGGATGAAAAATCTCAGTAAAAGGAAAACATTGTTTCCATCTTGGTTAAGATTTTTCTTTTAAAAATTGTAAACCACTAGAAAAAAATGTTCATATTGTGTTGTATTATCTGAATTTTCTTGCTCACTTCTTCTTCTTTGCATAAAATACAATATCTAAACAAATGACATAGAAATATAGTGGACCCTCTACCTACTTTCATCTGTCAAACATATCTGCTGTGTCCTAGCAGCTGCCCTTTCTCACCTGGCATTAACTATGGTTCTGGTTACTTTAGTGAAATCTCATTTAAACACTGTGATATAGGAAAATGGTCCAGTGGTAGGCAAAGGATTCTTCTTTGTCCCTGTGGGTGCTCCACTGTAGGTGCGTTTGCGCCCTTGCACTGCCGATCGGAAAACTTTGGTAGCAATGTCTGTTCGGCCCACACATGCGCTGTCCCCTCCTTGTGAACTGCCATGAGGCTAACCAGCATGCACGGGTAAACCCCCCTCAGTTCATTCTCAACTACCTTTGGCTAGAGATGGAGCTAGTTAGCAGTCTGTTCATCGGATCGTTCTCTCTCTCTCAGCACTTCAGTAGTTAGTTAATCCTTTTCTCTTAGTCGTAGAGCTTTTTTTATTTTCTCCCCCCCCACACACACACACAAACCCTCAACTTTTTATTTTTCCCTTTGTCTGGGATTGCCCCAGCATGGGTGTATGTCTGTACACCGGACTTTAAAAAGTGCCTCTTAGGCAAAGAAGCCATCCCTGTAGCAGATAAGCATTCCTGCTGTATCCACTGCTTCCAGGAAAGCCACATTCCCCAAAAATGTGGTCTCTGCTAACAATTCAAACCCAGATCTTGGAAGGACAGAGAACTGAGACAAAAACTCTTCTTCATAAAGGCAGCTCTTCAGCCTTTCCTGGACCTGCACCAGGAGTCACCCAGACAGTGCAAATCTTTCCCACAGCTCTCAACAGCTAAGGACCTGGGTTAAAAAAAACAACAACAAAAAACAGCTGCAGACTCCTCACGTAAGGCTTCAAAAAATAGAGTGTGATTCCCCAGAGTGAGCCCCAAGCTAACCGAAAAAGGTCACTAGCACATTCGGTATCATCAGTACTTGGATACTGAGACAGTCCAAACACAGTACTCGGAGCTCATGAGGTCTGAAGCGGCACGTACCATTGATGCACCTAAAGACCTGATGGTCACAGGCACAGAAGCAACGTTCATGACTAATAAAGGCAAGTACAGAGATTGTGCCACCTCTAAAAAGATGCAGCCGATACGAGCAGTACCATCTGCACTGTCAACAGCGAGCAATCCAGCCTCGGAGTGCTCGGTATGGCCAAGATCCCTGATCCCTTCCTTGCTGCTGGCCCATCAACAACCACCATCAGTACTGGTTAGGTCAGCACTGTAGGAATTAAGAAACTCTAGCTATATCACAGTATCTGACATACCAAAGTCTCTCTTTTTTGGTATTTGGGATCCGGTACCAAGTTTATTTCGGACACATGAATCTTCACCGGCACCGTGTCATGCACCTCCATTCTCCAGAGGTGAATTAGGTAACAAGAAGGAGGAGGTCATTTCTTACCACTCCTTTCATGCTCCTTATAATGTCTGCTATCAACCTGGGCCCCTTCAGTCATACCTTCCACCTGCTCCTCAACCACTGTGGTATGGCCAACTATGGGTGCCACCCTTAGGACTTCTTCCACTGCCCCAGTGGCCCTACTAGGATCCCTGGGCAGCGTACAGACTCCATGCCTCCCAAGCATCCAGCGTGACCCACTATGAGTCCTTGAGGCACTCTCCCTCAGCCCTGGCATGCAGAGCGTCTGAACCCTCCAGAGGAGATCATGGAAGAACAGGAGGGCAGATTCGAGGAGGAAGTTACACCACAGAACAACATCTCTTCCTGCCCCCAGATGAGGCAGTGATGCCCCCTTCACCATCCCTAGCTGATGACTTCAGGCTATTTCAGGATCTAGCTTAAAAAGGTGGCAAACACGCTGCGGGTACTCCTTGAGAAGTTAAAAGACACACATCATAAGCTCTTGGACATCTTGCACTCTTCTTCCTCCAGAATAGCTCTCCCCAACAATGAGGCCTTTCTGGACCCAGCCAAGCTTATATGGCAAACACCAGCATCAGTCACGCCTACCTGTAAATGAGACGGTAAGAAATATTACAGCCCAGTTAGGGATACAGAATTTCTTTTTTTCCACCTCCACTCCCAATTCTACTGCTGTCGATGTAGTAAACTCCTGGGGTCGCCAACACCAAGTGAGGTCGACCCCCCTATGATAAGGACTAGATGTGCCTCAATATAGTCAGGAGAAAGGCTTATTCCTCTGCCACTCTGCAATTCAGAGTTGCAAACTATTAAGCTCTGACAGCAAAATATGACTACATCAATTACACCAAGCTTAACGCTTTTATTGATCAGCTCCCAGAGTTGCACTATGAACAATTTTGGGCTATTGTTAGTGAAAGACAGCTGGTGGCCAAGACAGCACTCCAATCATCGTTTAATCCAGCCAACACAGCAGTCTAGTCCATCTCTACAGTAGTGCTTATGTGGTGAATGTTCTAGTTTCACTTCTGGCTTCCCTAAGGAAGTGCAGACTACAGTAGAGAACCTTCCCTTCTAAGGCACCAAATTGTTCACCAAGAAGACTGACTAGTCCCTCCATATGCTTAAAGACTGCAGGGCCACTCTCTGGTCATTAGGGATTTATACACCTGGACAAAAAAAGAAAATTTAGTCCACAACCTCAACATAAATCCCACACTCTGCATTTTCCAGCTCAGTGCTATTATGAGCCATTCAGGAAAAAAATCCAGATTTTCTAAACATAAGCCATCAGGCCCCCAGTCTTCCTTATCACAACCATCTACCTCAAAACATGAGTTTTGACATCTTGGTCAGGGTGCTGACAGACCACTGCCCTCAACACCAACTGCAGCTGACCAATCCGTGACACCCATCTGGGTACCACCTTGCTTTGTGCCACAACTGGGAACGAATAACATCTGACTGATGGGTTCTGGAAATCATCCACAATGGGTACTCCCTCCACTTCAGCTCTCCCCCGCCCCCAATACCATTCCCCTTCCCTCTTCCAGGACTCTGCTCACGACAGTTTATTGTGACAAGAAATAGATCACCACCAACCTCCAGGAGACATAGAAACTGTACTTCAATCTATGAGGTTTCTACTCTTGTCACAGGCACTGGCTTCCAATCTTCCCTGAAGGTGTTCAACCCCCGCTCAGCCCCTGGCCCTTCCCCCACTTCACCTCTTCCCTAAAGCCTTCACCCTTGCACCGCCTCTTCCTGCCCCCGGGTACCTCTATTCGAAGAAGAAGAAGAAGAAGAGGAAGTTACTCACCTTGTGAAGTGTCAAGATGGATGTCCCTGTGGGTGCTCCACAACCCACCCTCCTCCTCTCTACTTCAGAGTTCTTGTCAGGGACTCTGTGGTAAAAAAGGAACTGGGGGGGGGGTTCGCCCACGCGTGCTGGTTAGCCTCATGGCAGAGCACGAGTGGGGGACAGCGCATGTGCAGGCCAGACAGACACTGCTACCAAAGTTCTCTGATTGGTAGTGTAAGGATGCAAACGCACCCAAGTGGAGAACCTATAGGGGGACACATCTCAAAGAGCCAGTGTTATTGCACAAGATGAGTAACTTTCTCTTCAGTGCACACTTAACTAAAATGTAGTAGGGGGAAGCTATGGCTTGTATTGTCCTTCAGTACAGCGGCATATACATTGAATGAATACTTATATCCAAACCAAAAATAATACCCCACTTGTCTTCTGTGGTGCTGTGTTTTGCTCATCGGAACCAATGATTTATGCGAGAACTAGAGCTGTGGTTGGTAGTGTCAATTTAGCCTGAAGAAGAGACAGACGGCTGAGCCACATTAAAGTCCACACATGCTGTCTTACTGTTGGTTGTAAACTATACATTGCCTTGTTTTCTTAAGTAATATCTTATTAAAGGAGCTCTTCTATCAAGGGTTAGCAAGAAACTTTTAATCCATTCAGATAAGTCCTTCATCTGACAAAAAACACTTTCCTGGGACATGCCAGGTGAAGACTAGAAAAAAACATTTAACTGTGGATATGTAAATACATAATCATCAGCTGGAGAACTCTGGGAAATGTGGTGTGGCACTGAATGTACTCTTGTAAGCAATGCAGATAATATTATGGGATGGAGAAAACTGCATAATGGGATGCTGAAATCATGTTCCCAGTCACCCCTGTGCAACTCTTTTGCCCCCATGAGGCTTTGCAAACCCTTCCCAAACACCCTCCGCCAGGTGGTGGCGAGTTGCACAATGGGATAGCTACCCACGGTGCACTGCTCTCTGCATCAGTACAAGCACTGCTAGTGAGGATGGACACCGCCGATAAGAAGAGCGTAGCATAAATATGCAAAAGTGATTAATTACTGAAGCGGGTATACGTCGACGTAATTTAGGTTGACTTAATTTTGTAGTGTAAAGATAATGGAAGAATTCTTCCATTGATCTAGTGCTGTCTACACCGGGGGTTAGGTCACTATAGCTACATCTCCCAAGGGTGTATATTTTTCATAACCCTGAGAGATGTAGCTACACTGATCTAAATTCTTAGTTTAGACTAGGCCAATATCTTTTATTGGACCAACTTCTGTGGTTGAGAGAGACAAGCTTACACAGACCTCTTCTTCTGGTCTGGGAAATATATCCAGAGCCAAATACAAGGAGGAACAGATTGTTTAGCATAAGTAGTTAACACATATTTCAAGAGACCATTCAAGATGAAGTGGCCCATTTAACCCCTCTCCAGTTATGGGGGAAAAGGATAACAAAAATCTGGGGGGAGGGGCTTAGTGGGTTATAGATTATTGTAATAAGCCATAAATCCAGTGTCTCTATTCAGTCCATGAATTTTAGTGTCTAGCAAAGTTCTAGCTTAAATTCATAAACTCAGAGCCCCTGAGCACGCCGGGGGAAAAACAGAAGGGACTTAAAAGCTCTACAGACAGAGAGGCATGGGAGAAAGAAGAGAAACATTTATTTGTTGGACTTGTGGGACTTTGAGTTTTATTTTGAGTTTATTTTCTGTGAATAAACCTTCCAAGAAAAGGGGTATTTTGACCACAGAAAACGTGTGTGGAGTCTGTGTGGAACCCTGAAGAGTGGGAAACAGAGACAGGGTGCTGCAGCATGACCTCTAGTCATGAGGGGTCACTAAGGAAGCAGTAGACCCCGTTACACGGCCCTTTAATTTGTTAATCACTTTTCTTATCCTAATTTCTCTGCATATAACAAAAATATGTTAACTTTTTGATGGCAAAGCAAGATAGAACATAGTATTGTTTGATTGTCATGACGTTGCCTGCATCAGAATCTTGAAATCAATTAATTGCTATTCTTTAAACTTATATTGTCCCTATATGGGGAAGTGAAGAGTTATATATAATAAAAAATACATTCTCTAGGTATGGAATGCCTGTAGGTCTGAGAGTTAAGGCAGGTTACCAAAGGGTGGTACACATACTCCTGTCGGGAGAGGGGAGACACCCGAAGAAGTGGGCTGTAGTCCACGAAAGCTTATGCTCTAATAAATTTGTTAGTCTCTAAGGTGCCACAAGTACTCCTGTTCTTCTTTTTGCGGATACAGACTAACACGGCTGTTACTCTGAAACTTATCTCTCTCTGTGGCTGATCATGTGCAAATTGAGTATTGTATGGTTCACAGTAGATGCCCATTTACAGTCTGAGCAAAGTGCTAATACATAGATTGTGGGGACTGCAGGAAAAAACAAAAACAGTAGGGGTTATCGTGTTTAGGAGTAAGATGATGAACTTTTGGAACTATATTTGGGGCACAGATTAACCACCAGTTTTTCTTCAGTCTGTAACGACAGGCTTGCCAGCAAGCTTGATCTTATGAAGGGGAGGATTTCAGCCCACCTGGTTGAAAATCCTAGGCAAAGGACTTGGGGTAAGCTATCTCATAGGAGATAGGGGAATACTTTGTGAGTTAAGTTTAGGCTCTGGAAAGCATGTTATGATTTTATTTTATATGCAACAATTTGTTTCCAATATTCTTTTCTATCGCCTGACTCTCTGTTCTTTGATAGTAAGCGTATTCTTGTTTTCATTTTATATGTTATATATAAAAGTGCTGTGTCTTAAATAGAGTGGCGACCCTGACCTGAATCTTATAAACTGATGTGAACTTTTCCTTCAGGAGTAGTGAATCTGAGAGGGGTGTGTGTGTGTGTGAGCAGTAGAACGGGGCCAGGCAATCCAGAAGGAGGCTTGGAGGATTCAGGGATTGTTGTTTGCCTCTTGCTATCCTGTAAAGAAAGAGGGAGGCATGGAAGGCAGCGCTTGTGTTGCCAGAGGCTGGTAATATCAGGAAGCTGCTCCACAGCAGGCACAGAGCAGGGTTCCTCATGCTAAGGGCAGGTGGTAGTGAAGGTGCCACACAGCCCTGAGTATCCCTGGGAAGTATCGCAGTGTATGGTTTCCTTTACATTCACTAGAGATGGGTCTGAATTTTGTTCTGCAGTAACCTTTGTTTGGCTGTGGCTTGCTTGGAGAGCTGTTACAGGCAAGGGTGAAGACTTCTCTTCCCCCTTCCCTGGGGACGCATTGCTGTTCTTTACTGGTAAGGGGCAGAGGCTTCTCCTCCCCCTCAGCTGCCTTTCCCTCATGCAAATTCAGGGACATATGCCTTTTGCTACAGGTCACAATATTAACAGCTTGGGGCAGCGATATGTCATTTCTAACCAGCACATCAGCCGGTAAATTCTTAAGAACTCCCACTTGCTAATCAGATATTCATGCTCTGATAGTGGATATGGGGGGAGAGGAGGAAGCAAGAATGGGCATAAAACATGTTTGCTTCTTTTCATCGACTTCACAAAGGCATTTGATTCAATCTGATCTGAAGCCATACTGTTCTTCAACTACTACTTCCTCTAAAACTGGCCTTAATTTGTTGACAGGAAAAATCATGATAAAAGTAATTAATTGTCAACAAATTAAGGCCAGTTTTAGAGGAAGTAGTAGGTGAAGAACAGCATGGCTTCAGATCAGGTGCATCCGAAGAAGTGGGCTGTAGCCCACGAAAGCTTATGCTCAAATAAATTTGTTAGTCTCTAAGGTGCCACAAGTACTCCTGTTATTTTTTCAGATCAGGTTGATATTTTATTGATCAGATTTTCACACTTAGACAGTGGATGAGGAAAAAAAAGCAAGAATAAGCACAAAAGACGTTTGCTATTTTCATCGAAATCACAGAGGTATTTGATTCAGTTGGGAGGAAGGCAGTATGGAAAGTAGTAAAATTATATGGCGTTTCAGACAGGATAATTGCAATTATAGAAGTTATGTGCAAAGACTCCTGTTGTGCTTTCAGAACTGATCGAAAATTAAGCAGCTGGTTAAAGTCTGATGGAAGACAAGGGGGCATGGAATCATTGTCACTTTTCATCATGTACTTAAATTGGATGGTAAGAAAGACAAGTTAGAGCAGTGGTTCTCAACCAGGGGTACGTGTCAACTCATCTAGATATTTGCTTAGTTTTACAACAGGCTACATAAAAAAGCACTAGTGAAGTCATACAAACTAAAATTTCATACAGACAATGGCTTCTTTAGACTGCTATATATATTATACACTGAAATGTAAGTACAATATTTATATTCCAATTGATTTATTTTATAATTATATAGTGAAAATGAGAAAGTAAGCAAAAAATTTTCTGCAGTAGTATGCTGTGACACTTTTTTGTATTTTTAGGTCCAATTTTGTAAGCAAGTACTTTTTAAGTGAGGTGAAACTTGGGGATACGCAAAACAAATCAGACTCCCGAAAGGGGTGAAGTAGTCTGGAAAGGTTGAGAGCCACTGAGTTAGAGGGTATGACATTGGGTGATCTAGAGGGAAGCTCTTTAGCATATGCTGATGACATTATATAACTGAGAAACATTTTAGATAAAGATGATACACTTTGTTCCCTTGAAAATTGGTGTAGTGAACTTTGACTTATAATAAATGCCAACATGGAAAAGTGGTTGCATCTTGGAAAATGGACAATGGATAAAGTTTTGAAATGCAGCAGCAGTGAAGTCATAGAACAAGTAAAATCTTGAGTATCTAAGAAGCTTCATCACTGCCGCTGGTTCAGTCAAGGATGATGTTAAAAGGAGATGTGCTTTAGCTATAAGTGCTGCACAGAAACAGATATTGAACTGATAAAAAAAACATCGATGCCATAGTGAAAAATTATCGAACCAGTGTACTAACAGTATTACTCTATGGCCTGGAAGCAGCTGCATTAAATGAAACAGACATCAGAAGGCTGGAGGCAATAGAGATGAGAGTTCTTTGGAAGATGGCAGGTGTAAAGTGAAATCATTTTACAATAAAGTAGGAAAGTAGGATGAGAAGTCAGGATACAAGATTGGCTGCAGATGAAAAATTATGATGGTGGGGCCATTGTAGAAGATACACAGATGATAGGATGCCAAAGAAAGTAATGAAAATGCCACCAAGATCAAAGACCAACCACTAACTAGATGGCAGGATATCATATGCAGGGTCATGATGAGGCTGGGTTAATGGAGGAACAAGCCATGGACAAGAATGAAAGGCATTGTTGTACTGCTTCCCGTGTCTATAACAATGCTTTGGGTGAGAAGAAGAATACCAGGCCCAATTTTGTGAAGTGCCAGCCCTGTGAAGTGCACAAAGTTTTCTCATCTTATTTATTGGGAGTTGAGGGTCCTTGGCACCTTGCAGAAAGTACTGAACTCCTTACAAGATCAGGCCCTTGATTATAAATTATATGGGTTATGGGCAATGCCTTCTCTTATGTATGTTGGCTCCAAATACACTGATGATGTGCAGTAAATAATAATTGTTTCAAAATATTTGGTAATTAATTTCTGGTAAGCCACAGAAGTATTTTGGGACTGGAAAATAGCCTTGCATTCAAAAAGGAACGCCTTTTTCTTTTCAGGTTGGATTCCCTACTCAGAGTTCCAAAAATTGTTCTAAATTTATTTAATTAAATTTATTTACAAATTGTTGCTCTATACTTGATGTTGCCCCAAACTCCAAAAGTTATAGAGAGCCAGCTACTCAAAATTATTGAATAGAAAGTATGCCATCTCTTTTACAAATAGGTCTACTGCTCTGAGGTGAATTAAAATGGCATTTAGGTACAATATTTCAGGTAATAAAATGCCAGCAGTTTTGTACTTTCAGTTTGCTGATTGCTAATTTGTAATGCTCCTTCCCTGACAAATTTACCATCGTGGGAGGTGGTGAAACTGACAAACAAAAATGTTTGTCACTAAGCTTTTGAGAATTTTGAAAAAAAAGTTACTTTTGATTTTTTTCCCCTCTGTCTCTCCCTTTTCCCATTGCCTAGATCTCTTGCTTCTGTGAGTTTCTCTTATAGACAGAAAAGATGGAGAAACACAACTATTTTTCTCTCTCCAGACCTCTTGTGTACTCATGCATCTCCCTTTGATGGCACTTTCAATTACATGAAAATATTTGAGGGCAGAATTTGGCCAGAGATGCATACCTGGAGTTTCCATTATCTCAGGCAACAGGATCTAAATAACGCCGTTGTTCTCAGGTGTTGAAAGTGAATTTGCTTTTTTTTTTTTTTTTTCATAGACTCAAAGATATTAAGGCTAGAGGGACTATTCTGATCATTTTGCATAACGCAGACCATAAAATTTCAACTAGTAATTCCTGCATCAAACCCAATAGCTTGTGGTTGAACTAGAGCATATCTTTTTGAATGACATCTATCTTGAAAGCAACAGAGGGTCCTGTGGCACCTTTGAGACTAACAGAAGTACTGGGAGCATAAGCTTTCGTGGGTAAGAACCTCACTTCTTGTATGAGAAGGCATGTATCTATCTTGATACATTCTCCATCAATTGAAGGCTTTATATCTCATTCTTGCTGAGCTATACCAATGTTCCTCACTGATAAAAACTTGCATATTATTTCCAGTTTGAATTTTTCTATCATCAGCTTCCAGCCACTTGATCTTTTTATGCCTTTGTCTGTGGGATTAAAGAGCCTTCTGGTAGCAGATATATTCTCTCTGTGTAGGTACCTTATACTACACGATCAAGTCTCCTCTTAACCTTAGCCTTGGTAAACTAAATTGGTTGTGCTTCTTAAGTATCACACTGTAAAGTGTGTTTTCCAAACTTTCAATCATTATTGTAACACACTCTGAACCCTCTCAAAGATCTTTTTTAAGGTGTGGAGACCAAACTGCATCCAGGATTCCAGCAGTGTACATAGTGCTCAGTGCAAAGGTTATGCCACCATCCCTGTCCTTATTTACTACTCCACCAAGCTTTGTGTCATCTGCAATATTTATCAGCAATATATTTTCTTTCAAATAATCCAATATTGAATATCATTGGTCTGAGAACCAATCCCTGGAGGGCCCCACTAGATATACTACCACTTTTAAGATTTATCTGACATCTATCAGTTAGCCAGTTTTTAATCCACTTAAAATGAGCTATGTGTCATATAGTGTTATTTTAAAATGAGAATGTTGTGCATTACTAGGTTAAATGCCATACAGAAGCCTCAGCACATCAGAACAGTTTATTAACCAAACTTGCAATCTCATCAAAGAGTAAAATCAAATTTATTTGGCAGGGCTTAGTTTCCATGAAACCATGTTGACTGTCATTAGTTATTGTTGTATATATTCATAATTTATTAATTGAGTTCTATATCAGCTGACCCATTATTTTTCCTGGGAGCCATATCAGGCTAAGAGGCCTATAATTACCCGTGTCATCCTGTTTACTCTCTTAAAATATTTCCACAACACCAGCTTTTTTCCAGTCTTCTGGAACTTCCCCAATTTTCCAATATTTATTAAAAATTTACATCAACAGCCCAGAGATCTCTTCTGGGGTCCCAAGATTGCTTGGAAGTTTCAGTTTGCTGAATTTGAACATCTGAGAGGAACTCCTTGAAAACCATTCCCACTGATCCCCCACACTACCCGAACAATGAACCCTCTCTACTTCCACAGTGAATTCCTAAGTAACTCCTTCCTCCTCAAACACTGGGGAAGGAGAAAACTATTTGTGAGGAGTCTCTTCCTTGCTTGTGATAACCTCCAGTCCATTTTCACTGAAATTTCTCGAGGATGGGTTGAAATCCACAAGAACAATGAACTTTGAATCCAAGTCTCAGCTTTGCCAAATAGTAAAGCTCTTTCAACTGGATTTTATTAACTAGAACTAGGGTTTTGAAAAATCAGTGTTTGGGCATTAGCGTGAATATTCAGCACAGCCATAGTTCTAAATCATTAAGGTACTGTGGAAATAGCATTACACATTTTGCTCAGCGCAGCACTGACCCTGAGATGAACTGGGACCACAGCTCCTGACCTCGGGATCTTATAGTGTTAAGTTCATTGATTAGATAAATTTACTGGAGACAAGGAATGAAAATAACTCTCTGTTCTTTGTTTTTTATAATTTCATGGTGATGGTGTGACTATTTGTGTGTGGACCTTTCTATGGAAGTAGGTGTTCAGGAAGGATTTGAATGAAGAGAGGGTGGATGCTGGCAAACTGAGATAGAGAGACAGATATAGGTTTACATGCGGAGTAAAATTTGGGACTATGATGAGGTGCAGAAGCCCAACCTGATTGGTAGTAACCGGGGAGTTACTTTGTATGTGAACCTCTCATGGGTGGTTACTGGTAAGTACCACAGCGATGCTGAGGACTGGAGGCCCTGTCACCTTCGCTGGGGATTAGGACATTATGGGAAATGCTGTTAGAAAACCTCTTTGATATTGTATGTGGAAGTGGAGTACTGTTTTTTGCGGGGAGGAAAAGAGTTTTCTCCATTGGTCACAGAGCTGGGTTGGATCTTGGTCTGCACTTTTTGGGCTTTTTCTGTCTTTTCCATAATGAGACATTTTTCATATTGTACCCCCATTGCATAGAAATAAAATTCACAGCCACCTGATCCACTCTACCAGTTTATCTGACTTTTACTTAAGCAAGTAAAATCTTGGGACTTGAAAGGAAAAAAGTACTCGAGTGCCATGATCAGACAGTATTAAAAATGAAGGTTTCTCAAATTAGTTCATTTACTTACAAAGCAAAGGTTCATTTGAAACATTTTTATATTTACAAGATAAATCCTGGCCCTGCTTCTGTCTGCTCTGCTGGGGGCAGGGATTGGGAATTGCTTCACAGCCAGCTGAAGCTCCCTGAGTCATTCCATCTATGTGGCATTAAGGGCAGCATTGGGGATGTAAGCTGAAAATAGAAAAATTCACACTGGAATATGCGACTTTTTATCAGTGAGGATCATTGGAACAGCTCATCCAGGACTGGATAGATTATAAATGGTTTTGTTTTAATATTGGTAATCTAGGTTATTTGAGAAATTAAAACGAAGTTGCCATAGCACAGTTCTTACTCAGATAATACAAAGATTGTTTTGTCACTGAGATGGTACTCTTTCATGGACCACGTTCATAGAATATCAGGGTTGGAAGGGACCTCAGGAGGTCATCTAGTCCAACCCCCTGCTCAAAGCAGGACCAATTCCTAACTAAATCACGTTAAATATATTTGATATGAGAGGATAGCATATGCAAGGAAGGGTGTGAGGATCTTGGCTACAGGAGTTTAATTTGCCTAGTTGAAGAACAATTTACTCTTTCAAACAGTGGGATTACTTCTGGACAAATTGTTAGGAAGAACTTGAACAATGACAATAACATATCACTCTCTTTTATTCCCCTTCTTTATAAACATTAAGGGTGAAAAACTCCCATTGATTTTAATGGGGGCCAGAGTTTCCCCAAGAAATTTAGGTACTTATATGATCCACACTAGTATAGTATCTAAGAACCTCACAATCTTTCTTTCCTCACAACAAACCCCCTGTGAGATAGGGAAGTTACCCATTTTACAGACTTGACCAAGGTTGCACAGGGAATCTGTTACAGGGCAGGGAATTAAACACAGGTCTCCAGGGTTCCAAGCTAGCTCAAACCTCTGGCCCATCCCTCCGATCTGTGAATTAATACACATGGCTCTGTAATGGGTTATATAAACCTTACACTTTGTGGGACAGGAAGGGGCTAATATCCTGGCCTGCAGACAGGAGCTGTAGTTAGAGCCATCTCTTAATTTCTGCCACAAATGTCAGGATTCTCCAGGAGAATAGAATAGTTTGGAGGACAACAGGATGTGAAACGAAGAAGCAAAGGGTGATGAACTGATAAAGAGGTGATCTTTCTCTCTCACACCTGAGAGCAACAGCTTGCCGAATGAGAGAAAAGCCCCACAATCCATGCAATCGGAGGGCACCCCAAGGTAGTGAGGGTACCGCCTGACTTGGTGACTCAGTTATTTGTTCCTGTGATGACAAAGTGAAATGCAAACCCTGCCCAGTGTGACAATACAGGGACACAAACACTGCCCTGCATGGGGGGCAGTAACATTGGCAGGGGTCCCAGGATAGAGCTTTGCACCATGGGACAAATGCCACCACTGGAGAGAAGGAACATCAAGGTTGCTCTTTCAAGAGAAAAATATTCATTTCAGACTCAGAGGGAACTGAGGAATCATAGAATCATAGAATATCAGAGTTGGAAGGGACCTCAAGAGGTCATCTAGTCCAACCCCCTGCTCAAAGCAGGACCAATTCCCAGCTAAATCATCCCAGCCAGGGCTTTGTCAAGCCGGGCCTTAAAAACCTCCAAGGAAGGAGACTCCACCACCTCCCTAGGTAACGCATTCTAGTGTTTCACCACCCTCCTAGTGAAATAGTGTTTCCTAATATCCAACCTGGACCTCCCCCACTGCAACTTGAGACCATTGCTCCTTGTTCTGTCATCTGCCACCACTGAGAACAGCCGAGCTCCATCCTCTTTGGAACCCCCCTTCAGGTAGTTAAAGGCTGCTATCAAATCCCCCCTCATTCTTCTCTTCTGGAGACTAAACAATCCCAGTTCCCTCAGCCTCTCCTCATAAGTCATGTGCTCCAGACCCCTAATCATTTTTGTTGCCCTCCGCTGGACTCTTTCCAATTTTTCCACATCCTTCTTGTAGTGTGGGGCCCAAAACTGGACACAGTATTCCAGATGAGGCCTCACCAATGTCAAATAAAGGGGAACGATCACGTTCCTCGATCTGCTGGCAATGCCCCTACTTATACAGCCCAAAATGCCGTTAGCCTTCTTGGCAACAAGAGCACACTGTTGACTCATATCCAGCTTCTCGTCCACTGTGACCCCTAGGTCCTTTTCTGAAGAACTGCTACCTAGCCATTCGGTCCCTAGTCTGTAGCAGTGCATGGGATTCTTCCGTCCTAAGTGCAGGACTCTGCACTTGTCCTTGTTGAACCTCATCAGGTTTTTTTCGGCCCAATCCTCTAATTTGTCTAGGTCCCTCTGTATCCGATCCCTACCCTCTAGTGTATCTACCACGCCTCCTAGTTTAGTGTCATCTGCAAACTTGCTGAGAGTGCAGTCCACACCATCCTCCAGATCATTAATAAAGATATTAAACAAAACCGGCCCCAGGACCGACCCTTGGGGCACTCCGCTTGAAACGGGCTGCCAACTAGACATGGAGCCATTGATCACTACCCGTTGAGCCCGACGATCTAGCCAGCTTTCTATCCACCTTACAGTCATTCATCCAGCCCATACTTCTTTAACTTGGCGGCAAGAATACTGTGGGAGACCGTATCAAAAGCTTTGCTAAAGTCAAGGAATAACACATCCACTGCTTTCCCCTCATCCACAGAGCCAGGACTGCAGCTGGACAGTGAGACAGGGGATTCACTGGGGAAGGTCCATGACAAACAACCATAGGATACTTTGATAGCTGTCCTATTGCCAAGGAACCAGGGCCACTTCACTTTCCTTTAATCTTACAGACCTCAAACTCTGCAGAGTAAAACAATTTATATTGATCATTATCTTCTGTTTTTATATTAAACTATAATGGTATGGTAAAAACAAAAATCAGGCAAAGCACCATAGAAAAATAAGAAAAAACTGCATGAGGTGAATATAAACGTCTGGCACTTAAGAGAAGACCTGGTTGAGAACAATAATGAAAAGAAGTGTTTTTAACCTCAAGATTAACTTTAAAAAATAAAATTGTATGGGCTCAGATTGTCCCCTCCGTGGAAAGAGAGCAGGAAAACTTTATGGGCCCCTGAGCTGAGCATATCCCCAAAGATCTACTTCTTTGGGAGATATAGGGGTGGCAGAACCTCCCCTGCTCATTCCGTGAACAGGTAACTCTTCACACCTTCAAAGAAATTATTCCAAGGAAATTCCCTCTAGCAAAACCCTTATGTGCCTAATTCTTGTGTAGGAGATGATTCATAAGCTTTAAGGCCAGAAGGGACCATTTGATCATCTAATATGACTTCCTGTATATCAACAGCCTATTAAATTTAACCCAGTTAGCTCTGTATTGAGCCTAATGACTTGTGTTTGATTAAAGCATAACTATGTTTGTTTAAAGCATATCTTCCAGTGTTGGCTTAAAGACCTTAAGAGATGAAGAATCCACCATTTCCCTTGATAGTGTTCCAATGCTAAACTCAGTCCTGGTTAAAAGTTTGTGCCTTATTTATAATTTAAATTTGGATGGCTTCAGCTTCCAGCCATTGGTTCCTGTTATGTCTTTCTTTACTATATTAAAGAGCCTTTGTGTGTCCAATATTTTCTCTCCATGAAAGTTTACTGTAATTCAGTCACCCCTCAATCTTCTTTTTGATAGGCTTATTGAAATCTCTCACTGTAAGGCATTTTCTCAAGCACTCAAGAAATTGAGCACAACAAAAACACCAACCCAGGAACCAAACCCTGCAATAAACCCCGGTTCCAACTCTGTCTGCATATCTATTCGAGGGACACCATCATAGGACCTAACCACATCAGCCACACCATCAGGGGCTTGTTCACCTGCACATCTACCAATGTGATATATGCCAGCATGTACCAGCAAAGCCCCTCTGCCATGTACATTGGCCAAACCGGACAGTTTCTACACAAAAGAATAAATGGACACAAATCTGACATCAGGAATTATAACATTCAAAAACCAGTAGGAGAACACTTCAGTCTCCCTGGTCACTCAATAACAGATCTAAAAGTGACATTCTTTGACAAAAAAACCCTTCAAAAACAGACTCCAACGTGAAACTGCAGAACTGGAATTAATTTGCAAACTGGACACCATCAAATTAGGCCTGAATAAAGACTGGGAATGGATGGGTCATTACAAAACCTAATTTCCCCCATACAAATCTCCCCCTACTGTTACTCACACCTTCTTGTCAATTGTTTGAAATGGGCCACTCTCATTAACACTACAAAAGTGATTTTTCCTCCCTTGGTATCCTACTGTTAATTGAATTGTCTCATTAGACTGACCTCCCACTTGGTATGGCAACTCCGATCTTTTCATGTGCTGTGTATACCTGCTACTATATTTTCCACTCCATGAATCTGATGAAGTGAGTTCTAGCCCACGAAAGCTTATGCCCAAATAAATTTGTTAGTCTCTAAGGTGTCAGAAGGACTTCTTGTTGTTTTTGCTGATACAGACAAACACAGCTACCACTCTGAAACCTGTCAAAAAAATTCTGTGGCTCTTTTTTGCACTGTTTCATATTTTTCAATATCCTTTTAAAAATGTGGAGAACAGACTTGTACATAGTATTCCAGTATTGGTTTCACCAATTCCATATACAGAGGTAAAATCATCACCTTATTCCTATTCACTATCCCCATTTATACTAGAGTTAGTTGAAACCTGGAATTCCCATTCCATGGGAAATTCTGGAATCATGATTATTTTAATCTAAATCAGAATGAAAAGTAAAACTTTCCTACAGAATAAAATTCTGAATTTTTTTTAAATATTGAAATGATATTCCTTATTAGTCAAAATGAAAATGTTTATCAACTATAATATATATTCAAAACATTACAAATATATTCTGAAATTACATTGTTCAAGTGTTTAAACTTTTATATTTTAAATTAAAATATATTTTTATTTTTATATTTTATAAATTGCTAATTGGTATTCTAATTGGTAAGTGATATTCTAATTGGTACTTGGTAGTCTAGTTGATAATTGGTTTTGTAATTGGTGCCCTAACTTGTCTGGTAATTGGTGGTTGGTTTGCTCAAATGGTATTCTAACTGATCATTTGTAATTGTTATTCTAATTGATAGCAGGTATTTGGTTTAGTGATTTCTTTGTAATTGGTAATTTCCTATAGTAGTCGGTATAATGTAAAAAAATAGAACAGTAATAAAAATATAAAATAAAAATAAAATGATAAAATTAAGGGAGCTGGCTAGCTGGGAAGCCCAAGGAGCCAGGTTGTCACTGAAAGTTTAGTCAGAATCCATGCGTTCTCACAGAAAGATTCAATTCCATCAGTCACCATTTTCTTGGGGAAAACTGTTCCTTTGGAAAAACTTTGACCATCCTTTATGCATTGCCCTTGTTGCCACATCACCACACTGGGAGCTCATGTTGAGTTGCTTGTCCATTATGATCTCTAAATCACGTTCAGAGTCACTGTCTTCCAAGATACAGTCCACCATTCCATAGGTGCAAGCAAACAATATATGCGAAACATAAATGTATACACCAGGAACAAAGAATGTAGGCCATACTTACAAAATGGTAGATTCTATCCTGAGGGAAGCAGTGATTCTGAAGATTTGGGTTTCATGGTGGATAATCATCTGAACATGAACTCTCAGTGACATGCTGTGGCTAACAGGGCAAATGGGTACTTGGATGCATAAACAAGGGATCTTGTATAGGAATAGAGGTTATTTTACCTCTATATTTGCCATTGGTTTAACTGCTGTCAGAATACTGTATCCCAGTTCTGGTGTCCACAATTCAGGAAAGATATTGATGATTGGAGAGTAGGTTCAGAGAAGACCGCAAGAATGATTAGAAAAAAATGCCTTATAGTCATTGATTCAAGAGGAGCTCATTCTATTTAGGTTAACAAAGAAAAGGTTCTGGGTGACTTGATCACAGTCTATAAGTATCTGCATGGGAAGCAAATATTTGATCATTGGTTCTTCAAATCTAGCAGAAAAAAATGTAATAGGATCCAGAAACTGACGCTTGACAAATTCAGACTGGAAATAAGGTGTACATTTTTAACGGTGAAGGTAATTAACCATTGGAACAATTTACCAAGGTTTGTGGTGGATTCCCAATCACTGGCAACGTTTAAATCAAGATGAGATTTTTTTATTTTTTTTAAGATACGCTCTATTTCAAAAGAAATTATTTTGGGGAAGTTCTGTGTTATATAGGAGTCAGACTAGATGATCACAATAGTGCCTTCTGACCTTGCTATGTTATTCCATGGGAAAGGAGGAAGAGAGGCAGTTAACATTAGATACGCTCCTAATTCCTAGGCAGCCAGTGAAGTGAAAACAATTCATTTTGGTTCTTTTCTTGAAAAATCTTCGCACCAAAAAAAAATTGTGATTTTTGACAGTTCATCCCAGTTTGGGGTGAATTTCTCCCCCCCTCCCACCCCATGCGAAATGTGAGCTTTTTCATGGAAGGGGATATACATTTTCTGGCCAGGTCTATCCTGAAAGAGCATTGTTACTGGTTATTTGCCGTGGGTATATCATATCAATCTATTAAACAGATTACTGAAATCCAGCCAAGTAAACTGGATGAATGAGTTTCCTCTGTGGAGGAAGGAGAGGTGTTAGGAGGAGTTATTCATAAGTCCCACTCCAGGGAAGTAGAAAATACAGTGCTTTGAAAGAACCTCCTAGTTGCTAGTAATTAGAACTAACTAAAGAGATAGGTACAACTGCTACTCAGTGCTTGGATTGGTAGAGAAATTTTTGATTTAATATTAAAAACAACTAGTTGAAGATGAACACAAATCACTATTAAAAAATTCCAAATAAATTTCCCGTATATGAATTAAAATGACACCCTATAGAAACTTTTAAATTGTCCAAAAATAGCCCTAAGCCCAAAGATAGCATAGCCAGAATTCCTGTTGAAAGCCTCTGGCATGAGGTACTTGCACAAGTTACTTTTTAAACTTGCCCTGCTATACAACTCTGTCATCTTGTATGAGGAGGCTGGTTTTACTTTTTTAATTAAAAGATGGCATACCTACGCCACTATCAAATTTCTCTGAAAAAAGAAAAAAAAGAAAGAAAAAGAACACTTCACTTAATAAAAACTGAGACTAAAAAAATCTCCTGAGCAGTATGTCTATCTGACTTTTATTTCCAGTACCTGTCTCTATAGTGTCTACGGTACACCTAGGGTATGTCTACACTACGAGAGTATTAAATTGAATATGTGGAATAGATATTACAAAGTCAAACGTGTGTTTCCACACTAAGGACAGTAATTCGACTGTGTGAGTCCACACTAATGGGGCAAGCGTCGACATTGGAAGCGGTGCACTGTGGCAGCTATCCCACAGTTCCCGCAGTCCCCGCTGCCCATTTGAATTCTGGGTCGAGCCCCTAATGCCTGCAGGGGAAAAAAATGTGTCGAGGGTGGTTTTGGATAACTGTCGTCATCCAACCGTCACTCCCGCCCTCCCTCCCTGAAAGCGCCGGCGGGCAATCAGTTCGCGCACTTTTCTGGTGAGTGACAGTGCGGATGCCACAGCACTGTGAGCATGGAGCCCGCTGCGACCATCGCTGCAGTTATGGCCGTTGTCAACACCTCGCACCTTATCAGCCACCTTTTCCAGAGGCAGATGGTGAGAAATCGGGCGAGGAGGCTACGGCAGCGCGATGAAGACATGAAGTCTGAGAGTGGCACAGACCTGTCACAAAGCACGGGACCCCGCGCCGTGGACATCATGGTGGCAATGGGTCATGTTGATGCCGTGGAACAGCGATTCTGGGCACGTGAAACAAGCACTGACTGGTGGGACCGCATAGTGCTGCAGGTCTGGGATGAATCCCAGTGGCTGAGAAACTTTCGCATGTGGAAGGGAACTTTCCTTGAACTTTGTGAGTTGCTGTCCCCTGCCCTGAAGCGCAAGGACACCTGGATGCGAGCAGCCCTGACTGTCCAGAAGCGAGTGGCCATAGCCCTCTGGAAACTTGCCACGCCAGACTTACCGGTCAGTCGCGAACCACTTTGGCGTGGGCAAATCTACCGTGGGGGTTGTGGTGATGCAAGTAGCCAAGGCAATCGTTGATGTACTGCTGTCAAAGGTAGTGACCCTGGGAAATGTGGAGGTGATCATAGATGGCTTTGCAGCGATGGGATTCCCAAACTGCGGTGGTGCTATAGATGGAACTCACATCCCTATCCTGGGACCGGACCACCAGGCCAGCCAGTACATTAATCGAAAGGGCTACTTTTCCATCATGCTGCAAGCACTGGTGGACCACAGGGGATGTTTTACCAACATCTACGCCGGTGGCCGGGCAAGGTTCATGACGCTCGTGTTTTCAGGAACTCTGGTCTGTTTAGACGGCTGCAGGAAGGTACTTACTTCCCGGACCACAAAATAACTGTTGGGATGTGGAGATGCCTATAGTGATCCTTGGGGACCCAGCCTAGCCGCTAATGCCATGGCTCATGAAGCCCTATACAGGCACCCTGGACAGTGAAAAGGAACTCTTCAACTACCGTCTGAGCAAGTGCAGAATGGTGGTGGAGTGTGCTTTTGGACGTCTCAAGGGGAGATGGAGAAGCTTATTGACTCGCTCCGATCTCAGCGAAACCAATATCTCCATTGTTATTGCAGCTTGCTGTGTGCTCCACAATCTGTGTGAGACCAAGGGGGAGACCTTTATGGCGGGGTGGGAGGTTGAGACAAATAGCCTGGCTGCTGATTAGGCCCCGCCAGACAGCCGTGCGATTAGAAGAGCCCAGCGGGACGCGCTGTGCATCCGGGAGGCTTTGAAAGCTAGGTTCCTGAGTGAGCAGGGTAACCTGTGACAATTTTGTTGATTTACAGAGAAGCTGAACCTGCCCCCGTTTCTTTACCCAGTGACTGTTCACTATCCTCTCCAGTTTCATACCCCGTTCACCCCCTTCCAAGCCACGTTTAAAAATAAAATCACTGAAAATTTGTTAATGAACAACGTTTTCTTTATTACTGTTTTCGCGGTAAAGTGTTGAAACTGGGACGCAGACTGTGGTGGGGAGAGGGTGTAGTGTACTGATGCAAAGGACGCTTCTAAACTCAAGGAATGCCAGGCTCCTGCTTCTACAGTGGTCCGCACTGGCGGACTGATTGTTTGAACGGAGCCTGCCACCCCTCCTGTTCGGGACTCTGTGTGTGGGGGCTATGTGACTTTGTGGCAGGGGGAGGACGGTTACAGATTCCCTGCTGCGTGGCTCTGTGATCCAGGATAAGGACCGCTGCATAAGATCTGTAACCGCCCTCCCCCACCACAAAGTCACATAGGCCCCCCCCCCGACAATGAAAACCACCTCTCAGACTGACCAGGGTGCCTAGTGACTGCACTGTGTGTGTGACCTGCTGCTGAACCTGCCCCCGTGTCTGTACCTACCACCTTTCCCCCCCTTAAAACAGACTGTCCTCTAAAAAATCATGATGGAAACAGGAATTAACAGAAACATATTTTTTATTAGCAAATGGACAGTTAGGGGATGAAACTGGGATGGGGGCTTGGGTGAGGCGGGAAGGAAAGGACTTATCAAATTTTGGGGAATGACAGCCTTCTGCCACTTGAGCAGTCTGCAGGGGTTGAGTGACAGTTTTCACGCGCTCTGCAGCCCCTCCTTCTTGGTACTTTCGGTGAGGGGGGGTATGGGACTTTGTGGCGGGGGACGGTGGTTACAGATAGACTGCAGCGGGGCTCTGTCCTCCTGCCTCCAGTCCTGCAGAACATCCACAAGGCGCTGGAGCGTGTCCGTTTGCTCCCTCATTAGTCCAAGCAGTGTTTGAGTCGCCTGCTGGTCTTCCTGCCGCTACCTCTCCTCCTGTTCGCTGTGTGCTCGCTGGTATTGGGACATGTTCTCCCTCCACTGACTCTGCAGGGTTGCCTCGGCTCGGGAGCAGCCCATAAGTTCTGAGAACATGTCGTCCCGTGTCCTTTTCTTTCTCCGCCTAATCTGCGACAGCCTCTGGGAGTCTGATGACAGGGTAGGTCGGGAGACAGCCACAGCTGTGGGATGGGAAAAAGGGAGTGAATTCCTCAGAAAGATAAATTTTTGGGTGAACAAAGAAAATAGTCTTTCTCTGTGAAAAAGACCATTCACAGCACCTATCACATGCGCACTCAGGACAAGGTCGAATTTTCAGCCTTCGCATTCAGTCCCCGGGGTCTTGCAGTGCAGATCACAGAATCGGAACAGCACAGCGGAATTTGGGTAGCGGGCTGACATGGTAAGCCGTAGACTTGTGGCAGCTTAAAACTTTAATAATAGCACTGCCCTACTTTCACGTTCAAAGCAATGCTCCTAGCGTTGGCCAGTTCCTGCTGCCAGCAATCCGGCAAGCATGAACTCTGCCCCTGTCCCACCCCCTCGCGGCTGTCCCCGGGAAAGATCCCTCTATGCTGCCCCTCTCCCGCCTCCACTGCATGGCTGTAAACCGGCGGTTACAGTTCTGTAAAGGAACAGGGAAGCAGTCCCAATACTAACATTCCCCTAATTCAAAGCAGGTCACCATGAGCGACATCACTCTGATGCGTATTTCAGACAGTGACAAAGAACGTATGCTTTGGGAAAGCCTGCAAAGACCAGGGCCGTATGCCGCCATGCTGTGCAAGGCAATGATACCGGAGTACTTGATGGTAGCCTGGCGCGGAAACGTTTCATACTACGGAGGACACAACATGGCCGCTCTGCCAAGGAACCTCATGCAAAGGCTTTCCGATTACCTCCAGGAGAGCTTCATGGAGATGTCCCCTGAGGATTTCTGCTCTATCCCCGGACATATTGACCAAATTTTACTGTAGCTGCACTGGCAAGGGCTAAACAATAGAGCGCCTAGGGCAAACCAATCAAGATATACCGGACATTGTTAGATTTTTTGGCAGCAGTTGCACTACCAAAGACTAGAACTTTAAGTGACTAGGACAATCTAATCATGAAAAAGCCACAGTTAATATTAATGTTCTGTTCTAAATAAATGTTTACATGTTTAATCCACTTACCGGCTGATCCTTCCCCTGATTCTGGGTCCGGGTTAACGCCTGGGGACGGTTGGTACGGGATCTCTGTGAGGGTGATGAAGAGATCCTGGCTGTCTGGGAAATCAGCGTTGTAAGCGCTGTCGACTGCCTCGTCCTCCTCATCTCCTTCCTCATCTTCCCCATCCACTACCATCTCAGAGGAAGCGGGCGTGGACAATATCCCATCCTCAGAGTCCACGGTCAGTGGTGGGGTAGTGGTGGCGGCCGCACCTAGGATGGAATGCAGTGCCTCGTAGAAACGGCATGTCTGCAGCTGGGATCCGGAGCGCCCGTTTGCCTCTTTGGTCTTCTGTTAGCCTTGTCTCAGCTCCTTGATTTTCACGCGGCACTGCGTTGCATCCCGGCTGTATCCTCTCTCTGTCACGGCTTTGGAGATCTTCTCGTAGATCTTTGCATTCCGTCTTTTCGATCGCAGCTCCGAAAGCACGGACTCATCGCCCCACACAGCGATCAGATCCAAGACTTCCTGATCAGTCCATGCCAGGGCCCTCTTTCTATTCTGAGATTGCATTGCCATCTCTGCTGGAGAGCTCTGCATCGTTGCCAATGCTGCTGAGCTCACCACGATGTCCAAACAGGAAATGAGATTCAAACTGCCCAGACAGGAAAAGGAATTCAAATTTTCCCGGGGCTTTTCCTGTGTGTCTGGTCAGAGCATCCGAGCTCGGACTGCTGTCCAGAGCGTCAACAGAGTGGTGCACTGTGGGATAGCTCCAGGAGCTATTAGAGTCGATTTCCATCCACACCTACCCTAATTTGACATGGCCATGTCGAATTTAGCGCTACTCCCCTCGTTGGGGAGGAGTACAGAAGTCGAATTTAGGAGACCTCTATGTCGAACTAAATAGCTTTGTTGTGTGGATGGGTGCAGAGTTAATTCAATTTAGCGCTGCTAAATTCGACATAACCTGCTAGTGTAGACCAGGCCTTACACTTGGAGCAACATGTTGAGTACAGACACTGCACGCCCTGCTAGCAAAGGTATTAGTAGCAGCGTAGATGGTGAGGAAGGGCTTAGGTGAGTAGAGTTGAGTGCCCTACACACCTGAACACCCCCAGAGTATATATCCTACATCCTCGGCACATGCCCAAGCAGTGCCTTCTATGTCTCCACTGCTATTTTTAGCAGTGGAGTGCTTCGCTGCCTCCCTGCTTGTCAGAGTCTTTCACTGTAGCATGTGGCTATAGGTGTAGTGCCTGTACTCTATACTAGTGGTTTTCAAACTTTTTTTCTGGCGACCCAGTTGAAGAAAATTGTTGATGCCCATGATCCAATGGAGCTGGGGATGAGGGGTTTGTGGTGTGGGAGGGGCTCAGGACTGGGGCAGAGGGTTGGGGTGAGGGAGGGGGTCAGGGCTCTGGGCTGAGGGTACAGGCTCTGGGGCTGGGGATGAGGGGTTTGGGGTTCAGGAAGGGGCTCCGTGTTTGGGGGGGGTTCAGGGCTGGGGCGGGGGATTTGGGCATGAGGATGGGGCATGGGCTTACCTCGGGCAGCTCCCGGTCAGCGGTGCAGTGGGGTGGGGGGCTAAGGCAGGCTTCCTGCCTGTCCGGGCACTGTGGACCGCACTGCGCCCCGGAAGCAGCCAGCAACAGGTCTGGGTCCTAGGCAGAGGCGTGCAAGTGACTCCGTGCGGCTCTCGTCCGCAGGCACCATCCCCTCCCCCCCTAGAGTGTGGAGATGGTGCTTGGGGCCCGGGCAGCATGCAGAGCCCTGTGGCCCTCCTGCCTAAGAGCCAGACCTGCTGCTGGCTGCTTCCGGGGCGCTGTTAGAACAGGGAGGGACTAGCCTGCCTTAGCTGGGCAGCATCACGGACAGGATTTTTAACAGCCTGGTCAGCTATGCTGACCAGAGTTGCCGCGACCCAGTGCCTTACAGTACTGGGTCGCGACACACAGTTTCGAAACCACTGCTTTATACACTGCCTTAAGTGTAGTCACTGACTGTTTACAAAAAATGATCCAAGGAATCTTTTTCTCAGTGTTTGGCTTAATAGGCCTGAGTCCTTGTTTATTATTCTACAAATTTCTTTTCTATTGAGAATAGATTTTACCTCTATTTCTGCCCACATGCTTCCAACCTGTGTTACAAAACTTTATCAGGCCCTCCAATTTATATTTTTTATTTAACATCTCTTATCTTACTACCAGCCTAATTATGATATACAGTGCAAAACAGGCCAGTTTAGATATTATAACATGTAAATTGCAAAAATTGCTGGTTGTTTTTTGTTTTTGTTTTGGTATTGCTCTAGTTTGGTCAAACAACGGGCTATTGTTGTTTGTTGATGACGAGGTTGAATAAAGTTTAGTGCAAAATTTATGGGCCCTCCTCATTCAGAAGTGGAAGCTGCTCCTGGTGTGTGTAACTGCAGCTGGCTGGTGCAGTCTTTAAAGAAGGAGGGAGACATATCTGCAAGGAAGAAGGGCAAACAAAGCCAGGAGATGTGCCAATTCATTGTTGGTCCTGGCAGCATCTGCTGGTAGTGCTCCTATTCCTCTCAACAAAGCCCCAATTGTGGGATATGGTGTGTATGACACAAAGTGAGATACAAACAAATATTCACATAGAAAACTTGTAGCGATGTTGCATTCATTGCTTTAGTATAAATAACTCTTTATAACTTCATGTAACTCAACCTTCTGGAATTCCCTATTTTTGATGCAAAGAGAAATTATAAAAGTGAAGGGGGACATTAAGTTTGTGCTGAACATTGGTAACTGTAGGACTAAAATGAGTGCTAGCCCTCAAATTGAAGGCCATTTGAGAGGCATGGGTGCTCCTATACAGCTGAGGCCAGAGCTTTAAAGCTGCCCTCCTAAAGTGGTGACTATGGTTGCTCAACCTCCTGCAGAGTGAATCCCCTCATGAGCACAGCTGCTTCTGCGGGTTATGTTGTGCAGTCACAGCTTTTGCCCTGGGGGATTAATCTGTCCCTATATCGATATATTTTGCATGCCTTATATTTTAATATTCCTTTTTATTAAGGGGATATGACATTCATGGATGGTACAGTAATTGGTTTCCATAACAGTGTGATTAGTACATAATAAGAATTGCATAAAATGAATATCTTGCAATTATGTGGAAGCAAAATACCATCTGGGTTCTTCCTCTATTTACCTTCAGTTTATTTTTAGCCACCTCTTGCTAAACGATTCATTAAGGCTTGTGTATAGTTGCCCAGATTGCATATTGCATGATGGACAAAGTGGGTGAGGTAATATCTTCTATTGGACCAACTTCTGTTGGTGAGAGAAGCTTTCAGGTTTACTCTCCCTAATATCCTGGAACTGACATGGCTACAATACTGCATCCAATATTGCATGATGGTCAGATGCTAAACAGAATTAGTAAGACAAGGTGGGTGAGGAAATATCTTTTGTTGGACCAACTTGTGTTGTTGGTGAGAGACAAGTTTTCGAGCTTACACAAAGCTCTTCTGCAGGTCTTCTTCAACCAGCCTGCTTTGAACACTAATTTTTTCAAAGTCAACGCTTCGGACCCCGAGGACACTCAGTTAAGAGCATCAATTCCAATTACAGGGCCTAGAAAGAGTCCTGTACTGTTATTTTGCGTCACTACCTCCCTGGGTCGGGAGTGGGTAATTTGCGTGCCTGCTGCCTTCCTTGGATGTGGTAGCCATTTCTCAGGCTCCCTCTCCGGAATTGAACCCTGATTCCCCGATACCTGTGGTCACCATGGTAGACACAGGAAGTACCATCGAAAGTTGATAGGGCAGACTTTAGAAGGTATCGTCACCGCCCCAGGGGCATGCGATCGGCCCGAGGTTATATAGAGTCACCAAAGGGGCTGGGTGAGCCCAGGTTGGTTTTGGTCTGATAAATGCATGCATCCCCGGAGGTCAGCACTCGTTGGCATGTATTAGTTCTAGAATTACCACAGTTATCCAAGTAAGGGTTGGAGCCACCAAAAGAACCATAACTGATTTAATGAGTCATTCTTAGTTTCACTGTACTGGCCGTGTGTACTTAGACATGCACGGCTTAATCTTTGAGACAAGGATATGCTACTGGCAGGATCAACCAGCCTGGAAATGATTAAATAAGGGGACATGCTGGATAACTCTCTGCAAAGACAGACATAATCCATTGACACTAATGCAATTTACATTCTTATAAGCAGAGGTAAATAATCTTATACATGGGGGTATAATCCTTTTATATATTATATAGAGCCCCTGAACAAAAACCCAGACCCTCCTCCATTTTGTCAAGTATTGTACTATCTTTGGGGTACAAAGTGGTTTGATGAATTTAAGAAATCTTCATTGCTACTTTTGTGTTATCACCTGATTTGTGGCTACTTTATCTGGATTAACAGAATGATAACTATCCTGTTTCGACAATATGGTCACTGATTGAATTACACTTCCTTCGTATAATGGAAAAATGATCTGTAATAATAATCTGCTTTTTGTTTCCCAAAATGTTTTGTAAAGAGTGTGGAATTATCTTCCTGGACTCAGTAACCTCTGGTGACAAAGTAAAGTGGTACTGCACTGTAGATGGACACTGATCATTACTACAGTATACAAGAAGCTAACATTTATGCCAACAATCTCTTTTTGAAAAGGTGCAGTTTTTCTATTTTTAGCAAAAATGTTACGATTTTTTCCACAATCACTCTTAAATAAATATACTGTCCATTTATGCAGATTTCCTTCAAAAGGCCGCCATAATTGCTTTCAAATATTAGTAGCAATGGGTGCAGACAGCAACAGCAATGTAGAAATTTTAATATAGGACCTAATATATTAGATTAAAAATGTCAATCTCAGATATGCATCTTAAAGAAAGTATTAAGGGGTAATACTTAGTTGTGACAGATAAATGGGAATCCTTGAGATCATTCTGTTACAGACCCAGTCAAGCACCCCCTCTTGACCACTCACCAGATTGCTGAATCCAGACACTGAATCCCCATATGCTCGAAAATACCTTGGTCTCAGTAGGTTGCAGCATTATTTCCTCCTTTAGTCTTTCTGGCTCATTTCCTGGGGATTGATCCTCATTCTGTTACCCCTTCACAGAAATAGAGCCCCACAGGCTCCTAGGACCAGCACTAACCCCCAAGAAACTCCAGCACCTTATACACACCCTCTCCCAAGGTTTGAGCCTTCTTGTTTACCTCTCCAAGAGACCACATGACATGTGTAACATAAACACAAAGATACTTTGCACAAAATCCTTACACTTTATTGATCTTTACTTAATCACATAAGAAATGCACAGATCCATATACACATTTCCCTGCATTAGTTTTCTCACCCGGCAGAGCATTCTTTGTGCAAGGGTTAGGGTGTTCTAGGGTCATCCAGGGATTGTCCGTTGCAGTGCATGGTTTTAGTTCTGAAACACAGAACTACTTTCCTCGGCTTGCCTTCTGTGACCTTTGTGTCCCTTCCCCGCTCCGGCCCAAACTTCCTGTAGGGCTCTCCAAGAATCCTCTCCTTGTGAGTCCTCTTGAAACCCCTGCTTTGCATGTTTGTTGTGTTGCTTGTGGAACTGGAATCCCCTAGGATGCAGTTACTATTTTGTTCTCTCACTTAAGGCCTATTCAGGTGATAATTCTTGATGATTCAATATTGTCCATGGTCTGGCAGAGAAGTATTTCCAGGCTTCTAAGCCATTGTCGATAGTCGTAAATGGGGCAGAATTCATAAGTTGTACAGACAGATCCTCCAGATCATCACTCCAGATCTTCCATACTCTATGCTGTGTGTTACATCAGATCTGCACCACCCAAAGGAGATGGCATACTACATTACACCGTTGATTATACCTGCCCATGGTAGTGAACAGTGTCTTAAGCTTCAGAAGAAAGTGAACAAAAAGTAGGACTAGCAGCTTTTCGCACAGTGCATAGTTTGGACAATTTTATACATTGGCATTTTGTTCATATATAAAAGTGCACCTTTTATTTGGATTATAATTTCTTCACTACCGGGATAAATCGACCTAAATTACACTACTCCAGCTACGTGAATAATATCAATTATTTTTATAGTTAGGTTCATCTACACATGGAATAAAAATAGGGTGCAGAAGGTACCGTCCTGGAGTTCCTTTCAGCTAAATATTTGAATACATAATATTACATAATATATCAGTTACATACATCAATTACACAATAGCATCAATTACAAACTATTTATAATTAGCTGAAATTTTGCATTTTTATTTGCCTTTTGTAAAAGAGTGCACTGAAAGTAGGCTGCAGATACAAGCATAATTGCTAATATATGCATACCTCATTTTTATTATGTACTTATAATGGATTTTTTCACTATAAATGAACAGCTTGTTTTTCTCTCAGAAACACCTCATGCATTCTGGACCTAGGAAAACAACAGACCATACCATATTAAATCTTGTATAATCTTGTATAAACATTGTACTCTTTTGTTTGCTACAGAAAACAAGCTTAATATTTACCCACACTGAGGATATGTGGACCTTATATTATAAACATTATCGCTACAGACAATTGAAAGAAACAGTGTAGGAGTCACAATTACAGGTTCAAGAACCTATTTTTCTTCTTTCTCCCACACACACTCATCTGTTGTCATATTCTCTTTCGATAGTTTGCAAATTTCCAGTGTTTTTCAGAATGTCCTTCTGTTAACTAGATTCATAACAACAACACAGCATCTTTTATCATCATCCACTCAAGCCTTCTTCACAAAATGGTACTGCAGTATTATTTACAGCTCAGATACATAGATGGGATTTAAGAACTGAAATGCTGATAGCATCATGAATCAATACATGAAAGGAGAGCTTAAATCAGAGGAGAAAATAGCTGTGGGTTTTTAATTACTCTGTGTGTGGGCGTGGTGTTGATAGTCCATTGCTGCTGCTGATCATTGCAATTATCATCTTCAGCTGTGCATATGACTCTGAAGTCCAAACCCTGATGCACAGAGTTGGCCACGCTAAGAGCATGGGAAGTCTGTATCTATGATGCAGCTCCGTGGCGCCTTTCACACGCAGTCTGGAGACGATTTTGTCGATCCCACTCAAACCCGTTTTATGCTGATCTTGTCAAAGACTGTCAGTGAGTCCTGTTCTGAGCCATTTGCTCAAGTGCTTTGAGATGGATGGTTGGACTAGACGACCTCCTGAGGTCCCTTCCAACCCTGATATTCTTTGATTCTATGAAGCCCACTGAAGACTACTCTTAAGGGTATCTTTGAAGCACTTATATGGACGACCCTTCTTTCTTTTTGCAATGTAGACATACCCTAAAAGGAGAGAGAGGCACATTGCTCTCGGTTTCATTGTTAATTTATATGAGCAAGGCTTGCAGAATCTAGCCTAAAATATTAAAAAGGCCCCAGAATCAACAAAATTATTGTAATCTTTTGCAGGAGCCATAGCCATTCAGTGACTATGCCTGAAACCAAATTGAAATGTGTCATATCAACTATGATTACAATTATGGAGCAACAGGAGAGGCTTTTAAATTATACTGCGCGCGCTCTCTCTCGCTCTCTCTCTCTCTCTTTCTAATTTCCCATTCCAATAAAAAACAGGATAATTCAACAACTCATCTAGAGGTAAAAGAATCAAGAGGAACAGTTGCTAATTTGATTGAAATGGGAATGCAGCCAGAGGCCTGGAGCAGTTATTCTGGCAATCTCTATACCCTTCTCCACAAACTGCTGAAGAGGCCATGAACAGAGTGGTGACAAACCTCCAACCTTTTGCAAAATGAGATACAGTAACTAGTTAAAAATGGTGTATGAAACACAAAACTTAAATCAATATTATTTTACTTTTTATTTGAAAGCAACAGTGAGGTTGGATGATGCATATAGTTCAGTAACTAATTATTACAGGGTTTAGAATAAAACAGGTTAAAGTTATGTTGGCAAAAATTGGGTTTTCAGTTAAACAAAAGTTTTTGCGAAAATATCTGTTTTCTGTGAAATATTTTTATTTTTTTCCATTGAAAAACCATATGCTCAAAAGGCCAAAGCATTTCAGCCAAAACCTGAAACATTTTGATTTGGATATGCTGCCACAATGTCCCGTGGGAGTTGATTGCCCTCATGTTCCCATTGTCCTTTATGGACCAAACTCCCTGACCAGACTACATCTCCCATGATGCACTCTGGTCAGAGACTTCGATGATGCATCATGTCCACTCTTCAAGAGGGAAAACCATGATGCATCTGGAGATGTAGTCTGATCGGTGAGCCCAGCCTCCAGAGGATAATGGGAGCCTGAGGCACCTGGGCTATAACACCCATGAGGCACTATGGCAGCATTTCTGAATTTAAATATTTAGGTTTTCAGCTAAAATTTTTCAGTATTAAAATTTTCACTGAAAAATCAAAATTTTCCATGGGGTCGGGGGAAAAAAACAATTTTCCAATCAGCTCTAGTCATGACACATTGGGCTAGATTACACCTTGGCCTATGTGCTCAGGTAGAGGCATAAAGCAGAGGAAGAAATAACCTAACAGCTGTGTGCAGATTACGCAGGCTTGATTCCAAGTGTGCAGGGTTAATCAGGTGCTCTTCCACCAGAGCAGGTCATCAGGGAATGAGTGGAATTTTTGGTTTCACCTCCCAAAGCACTGGCTGGCGAGCCTGAGTTTGTGCTGGTATAGGCCAGCAGCAAATTACTACTCCTATAGACAAGGAAGAGCAGGGAGATAGCTGTGGCCCTTGGACCACATTTCCTTCCCTAGGATGCTCCTGGGGCAGCACAGGAATGCATTGTCTCTTATTCTGGGCTGTGTTTTGTGACACTATTTAGACCATTAACTTAAAATATTTAATGAGATTTTACATAACTTGATCCAAAAGTGAACATGCATTTCAGTTATTGGTAGAGGATGTGGTATTCCAAATATTGGAATGTTTTCTCCAATGAACAAAGCCAAAGGCGGCACGCGAGCTGATTTTCAGTGGCACTCACAGTGCCCAGGTCCTGGCCACCAGTCCGGGGTGCTCTGCATTTTAATTCAATTTTAAATTAAGCTTCTTAAACATTTTAAAAACCTTATTTACTTTGCATACAACAATAGTCTAGTTATATATTCTAGACTTATTGAAAGAGACCTTCTAAAACTGTTACAATGTATTACTGGCACGCAAAACCTTAAATTAGAGTGAATAAATGAAGACTCGACACACCACTTCTGAAAGGTTGCTGACCCCTGATATATGTTGTGGTTTACCTTTTATTTCAAAAACCACAAGTAGAATTTGAGTTGCAACACAGGTTGTCTTTGAAAACCAGTAGCTTCCCCACGGCAAATGCGTTAGTACTTCATAAAGAGAAATATGTGAGAAATTGGGATGTCAGAAGTACCAGGTTAAAAAGAAGCTGGCTATAGAAATAAAGCTTAATTAGTGTTAAAAACCTTTCAATCAAAGAAAAGTTATGTATTATAGGTTAAAAAAAACATATCTTGCAAATCTATACATTTTTCACAAAATTGTGAGTTATCTATAATTACTCTTTGATGTGAAAAGCAACAGAGAGTCCTGTGGCACCTTTAAGACTAACAGATGTATTGAAGCATAAGCTTTCGTTGCTTTTTACAGATCCAGACTAATACGGCTACCCCTCTGATCTTTGATGTGAATGAGACTAAATATATTTTATTCTAGAGTATGGCATCATGATCTCTATGGCAAAAGAGCCAGTGTGTATATTAATGTCCTGAATAATTAAATGATGGAGATTCAAAGGAAGATTTTTTTTAAAAGCAAGATTCAAAGCAAGATTAGATCAAGAAAGTCACTGATTAAAAGACTAGAAACTAACAGTATACAAAAACCAGCTACATCAAATGATTGTGACAGTTAACTCCTTTTGTGGATTCAGATCAATTTCTAATCTCATGAATGCAGGCATATAGTGAATGTAGATTAAGAACCTAGTATAGAATAGAATGTACCTTTTAAAAATTGGCATGTGTGGCAAATTATTTTATAAGATACGTTGCGAAAATGCATCTGAAGAAGTGGGTATTTTTTTACCCACGAAAGCTTTTGCCCAAATAAATCTGTTAGTCTTTAAGGTTTTTGTGGATTAATACTGATACTTGAAGTGAACATGTAACTCAGTTTAGAATTTGATATATTAGAGGTCATTTCCAGCCTTATGAAAATCTACATCTTTCTTTGTAAATTTTACTTGAATTCATTCTATAATTATTTCTATTATATGTTCAAAGACCCCAGTTAGAAACAGGGCCCCTTTAAATTCCTTGGGCTTTCTGCTGAGACTGCCAACAAGAGTGTCAATTGTGGAAGTTTTGTGATGTGGGCATTTTCTACTATATGGACTGAGTCCATAAACTCACTTCACAGAGGCACCAAAAACTGCTCATTCAGTAAAATATTAGTGACTACTTACTTGAGCTGGCTTAGAACTGATTAGGCAATGATTATATTGTTGTACTATCTACACTATCTAGTTCCTTTGTAGATCTAAGGGAAAATATGGCTCTGGGATTAGTATTATTTCCAAATTAAAATCAGTCATGGTTAGTGTTTAATTCATACTATACACAGGACTACATGTGGGTCTACATTTATTCTTTATAAAGTGCTTCATCTTGGCTTCTGAACATCAAATGTGAAACATAGTTATTTCTTCCTCAGACATACGTGAACCATTTTATGAATTTGGAATTGCATTAGTTGAAGTGGGTCCTTATTTTTCTTATAGTGATTGTCTGGCACCATGTCCACAATGATTTCCTTATTGGCTGCGCATCTGTGATGGCTCACTCAGATAGGTTATTGCTCATAAAATTGGCTGTAGTTACTTTTACTATATTGGTTTATGATATGCCTGTTTCAAATAGAAGTTTGCAAGCAAATTATGCAGTTTTCTAAATCTGTTTAAATTGGTCTGATCACGCCATTCTTTTTGAGATCAACCATAAAGAAAGATGACAGGCTGCTCTGGCAAAGCATGATTTTCAGAGAAAGAGCAACTCTCAGAGGATCAGTGGGTTGACGCTGCCTGCAGTCCCTCTGTGACGTTGCACCCCATAATGCTTTATAGAAATATGCTTATGAGTGTAAATATGACATAACTGGAGTATGTTTTATGCTAGCTGTGCCATGTAACATATCTTTGCAAAGGTTATGTTCTACTGCATGTATTCATCCTATTCGTATGCATGTATCATTTTGATATCTGAAATTATGAGCATTGGCTCTATGCCAAATCAAGGTTTTTGGAAGTTTTAAAAAATGCTGTTTTTCAGTTGGAAGGGCCCAGTCCTGCTGAAAATAGCGACAATGTGGAAGCCCTAGAAGGCTCTCAGATCCAGACTCATGACAAGATTATACTTTTCAAAGGAATACTAAAGAAGCTCATAAAATATTAAACCAGTTCTGTAGCCACAAGTTGAACTGTCACTTGTATGCATTTTTAAATTCCCATATGAGTTCCCAATGTCGTGTGCTCTCTATCCGCAGTATCATCAAACCTCTCCCTCTTTGGCCACGAGGCAAGAGAGAATTAATTCTGTGGGAGGCTGGAGTTATTCACCTGGGCAGTCAGAATAACAGTCTCTCAGTAATTCAGTTCTTTCATCAACTGTTTTTCCTTAATTAGCTAGGGACTGCTGAGAAGCAGGATCGTACTGCTAGCCTTTCTGCTTCAGAAAGCCCCTATACTCTGTTTATAATAGTAGTTAGCAATTATATAGTGTTTTACATATTTAAAGCACTGTATAGACATTAACTAATCCTCACAATAACCCTGTGAGATAAGTCATATTATCCTCATTTTTCATATGGGAAAACTGTCAAAGAAAGGACAAAAGACTTTTTCAAGGCCACACAGCGAGTAGTAGAAGAGCCAAGATTCGAAAGGAGGACCTCCTGATTCCCACTCCCATGCTCATTCTTCCAGATGACACTGCCGTCTGGGAAACTTTGTAGGAGGTCTCCAGAGATGGCAGTTGGGTTTGACATAATCAGACCGAGAGGAGAGATGCCGGGATAACACAGAAGGGGGATACTGTAAAATGCCTAATTTGTTTTTTCGTGGGTGTTAAAGATGAGCATTTTCCCGTTCATATTCAGATACAGACTCACAAATTAATAGCCTAAGGAATATGCAGAGCTTTCCTGACCAGTAGTCATGGAGATTACATTTATTGGGTTGTTCTTAGAAATGCAAAAGAAATAAAAGTTTACTTGTTTTGGATGCATTTTTATCGTTGGAGGCTGTTAGAAGCAAAACTTTCCCCTTACAGCTAGGAAATGCAACAATAATCCCACCAAGGAAATGACGAGATAAGCAAGTTACCAAGACTATGATAATAAGAACTGAATACTTTAATTCTTAATTATAATATGTTTTAATGAAAAATCCTTTATTAATTACTGTTATCTAAGCAGACAACCACTGAAGAAAACAACAATAGCTTATTTTGAATAAATCCCAGTAGGAAATTGTTTTGCTTGTTTGCTGCTGTTGAAATGATTGATTTGCTATTCACATTCAGTAATGAAAAGAGTGAAATATTTATGAGTTTGCTGGTCTCCGACTAAAACAAATGCTGTGGCCATATTATCATATTGTGAAAAACACGTATGGTGAATTATACAAACTTCAGAAAAAATCAAGCATACAATACTTTAAAATTCCTTGGGCTTCACAGCTTAATAGATTTCCTAACTCATACAGTATTTCTTAAGGAGTTTGAAATATACAGAAAATACAGTATATCAATAAAACACTTATCCTAAGCAAATGATGAGTGAGCTTGATGAAAATAGGCAGGAGACAGAAAAATTAAAATTCTAAGTAAAATGCTTTTAATAGATAATTAACTAAGTTTTTACTTATATATAACTGAGAAATTCACTACTATTTCTGCTAAGTTATCTGTAAAACTCTAATTTGTGTTTTTGTAACATTGGTGAGCCCAAACTTACATTCCTTGTGCACTCAGAGCTCCCAGTGAAATTGATGGGAGATTTGCGTACACATGGCTGTGATGTTGCACCCCATAATGCTTTATACAAATATGCTCATATTTATAGTGTAAATATGACATAACTGAAATATGTTTTATGCTAGATATGCAATGTAACATATCTCTGCGAAGGTTATGTTCTTTTGCATATGTTCACCCTATTCATATGCATGTATCATTTTTATATCTGAAGTTATGAGCGTTGGCTCTATGCTTGTTTTTAAAGTGTTTGCTGTAGAAAGCACCTAAGGCAGATTTGGTCAGCATAGTGTGAAGGGGTTATTCAAGAAATTGGGAGTACTTGGCTAACAATGGATCTTGATAGACGTCAATCCACATCTGAACTTTCCTGGGAATGTTTGGGCTAAGGTGGGCAATGGCTCAGCCTGTAAAGAACTGAGTCATGCATGGACATGTGACTTGCCCATGTGATTCCAAAACTCCATCTTGTAGCTGTGATTCTACACTGGGAGAGTGTAGGATTTCCACCCACAAGAGAGAGACTATATAAGCCCCTGGAAACCCCTCTATTTTGTCTTCAGCTGGCTCAAGAGATAGCCTCTCCACCCCAAAGAGATGCCTGAAAGAAACTGGAACAAAGGACAGTAACTACAGGGGTGTGAGTGTTTGCTGAACCCAGACTAGGAATGAGTCTAGTCTGTCAAAGAAGCTTATTGGTACATCTATGAGGGTGAGATTTACCTGCATTTAGTTTCTTACTGTATTAGGCTTAGACTTGCATGTTTTTGTTTTATTTTGCTTGATAATTTACTTTGTTCTGTCTGTTATTACTTGGAACCACTTAAATCCTACTTTTTATATTTAATAAAATCACTTTGTACTTATTAATTAACCCAGAGCAAGTATTAATACCTGGGGGAGCAAACAGCTGTGCATAACTCTCTATCAGTGTTATAGAGGGCAAACAATTTATGAGTTTACCCTGTTTAAGCTTTATACAGAGTAAAATGGATTTGTTTGGGGTTTGGACCCCATTGGGAGCTGGTATCTGGGTGCTGGAGACAGGAGCATTTCTTAAGCTGTTTTCAGTTAAGCCTGCAGTTTGTGAGGGACGTGGTTCAGATCTGGATCTGTGTTTGCAGCAGGCAAGCATGTCTGACTCAAACAATGCAAGGTACTGAAGTTTTGGCTTTCAAGTTGTAGCAATCATTGTTGCTAGATGGCACTATAAGGAGTTCAGAATCCTATCTTAATAATAGCAGTAAAAAAACTTCAATGCATTTTAATATTATATTGCAGAGTCCATTGAACATGAAATATTCTGCTTGATTTAGTGAAAAAAATCAGTATTTGCAATTTTATTTTAATACCATCTCAAGATTAACTAACAGCGCTTCAAGCTATTAAACCAATACTGCCACGAAAGTAATCCTGATCAGAGCGCTTCTGGGAGGGATGCTATTAGAATAAATGGTTCTCATCTTTAAAGGAAGACAAGTGCTGCCTTTTTAGAAATCATTTTTTAAGATGTCTACATTAATATCTAATACAAAAAAGTAAGTTGTTTTTTGGGAGTTTTTAAATTGTACATTGCAGTTAAATTGATAGGCATTGGAATAGCAATTATGCTTTATCTCCTGTGGCCAATGGCTCATTTTAGGAGGTTGCTATTTAATAAATAAAGCTCTAAATTCTGTATACATTTCCTGCCTGATAATGAAAATCCTTTTAGCTCCATGTTGAGAGAGAGAGATTAAATGGACTTCGTAATTGTTTGTGTAACCCACACACCTCCTGGGTGTAGTGTTTTGTCCCATCTAGTGGCACCGAGATGAGGGGGGGGGGAAACACACACGCTCTTCAGTATTAACTAACAGCCAGTTGGCTTTTACCTCATGCGGAAGAGGCTCATGCACTAAGCTCCAGAAGTCTGAGGTTCAATCCCGCCTGCTGACAACAGTCAGCAGCCACCACTCTCCGGCTGCCCAGCTCTGAAGGCATTAGTGCAGAAATAAGGGTGGCAATGCCACGATCCCCTCTAAAATAACCTTGTGACCCCCTACAATTCCCTTTTGGGTCAGGACCCCCAATTTGAGAAATGCTGGTCTCCCCCGTGAAGTATGTATAGCATAGAGTAGAAGCACACAGAAGACCAGATTTCACGAGAGGAGACCAGATTTCATGGTCCATTACACGTTCTTCATGGCCCTGAATTTGGTAGGGTCCTAATGATAGGCCATGTTCATGATAGACCATGTTAATTAAAAACCTGATAGGCCATGATGCAAGACATTCAGATTTGAGAACCCAGAGATCTTGGCACCCTTTCACTAAGTCAGAATTTGGTCCTGTCATCTGTTTATCAAATGGTCTATGCTAGCACACTGGGCAGATGGATTTAGTGTATTTTATTTGGAAGGAGGTACAAGTGCTGTGCTATACAATGTTTTTTATTCCCGATTATTGAAGAAACTAAATTTTAGGGACTTACCGAGTGCTAATTGTAGCATAAACCTAAATGCAGTTTTGATATGAAACAGTGCATAATTGCTACAAGAGAGATCCAGCCCAAATCAAAGGAATCTACAGTATATGAGAACACCTTTGTGCACTATATTCCCTTTAAAATTTTTGCTCCTAAGTCCTCAGCTTCTCTTATCTTCTGCCAGAATCCTCTAACTAGAAACATAGTTCTGTGTCTTTTGACCAGGAATGAATACATTTTATTTGGATGTAATTTTATTTCTCTAATACATTTTTAAGTTAACTTTTATTTTTATAAACTAAGGGAGTGGAGAGGTGCCTGGGACTAGAATCTCCCAAAACAAAGTGTTCCCTTCAAGCATACATTAATGTGAGAGTCTTGCATAAAGAAATCATTCACAGATGCACTGCTATGCTAAAGTTCACTGAAATGACACTGTGCTACTGTAGCAGTTATATCCCACAGGCAAAACATTCTTTTTTTGGCAAAACGCTAACAATTTCCCACTGATTCTGCTCTGTTGAAGATCAGTTCATAAGTGCTGTGTTTTTAAATAAGCAGAAAAGCTGGCATTTTGAGATGTTCTGCACCAGGCGGGATAATGTGCTTCCCTCAAACAATATTGAGTCTGGCACAGGTTACTTTCATTTAGACTTTTTCAAAATATTTTTGTTGATAATAAAACATGCTGTGATATGAATTCTGTGTGTGAAAATTTTGCACAGTACTGGTTTAAAATATAAGCTAGCCTCCATGTGTGTCTGTGTGACCAGTTACCATATGAGGAAGAGCACACATAAGAGAACACAGCATGAGAGAACTCTCCCATAGATGGGCATTCATCCAGCCTGGTGACTGAATCCGAGAGATCCTGAGGGTTGGGTGCTCCTTCTCCCCACCCCACGCTTTCTGTCTATTGGATGTTTGGGCACAAGTTTTTGTGTGCCTTTAAGCTCAGATTTGCATGACCAGAACATGTAGTTAAACATCTAACTACTCTGTTTACATTCACATGTGCTTGTATTTAAAAATCTTTGTGTGCAATTAACTTACTCTTGCAACTTGAGTGTGCAAAATTGTGGGTACAATTTAGAGATTGCTTTGGAGAATTTGGTCTCATAGGCTGGTATAAAAAAGGAGGTTAAATGATTTGAATTAATAAGTTTATTGTGGTTGTAATAGTGAATAGTGGAGAATTTTTATTTCAACTTTAATCCTAAAAGGCAATTCAGTGTACCCTGTAATTTCGTTTAGAAAGCAACAAGGAGTGAAATGTTTACAAGTTTGAAAAACTTGAATGAAGTAAAAGTGCCATAGAAATATCAATAGTATCTCAGCTTGGAGAGCGATAGCAAGGACATTCATATGGGAAAATTCATCAACGTTGTTTAGATTTTTTTTTTTTTGCTTTTTTGCAACATCAGTTCCTAGGCCTTAATATCGAACTGTAACTCTCACAATTCCTTAGTTTTGTGCATTTAAATTTGTATCCTCTATGTTGCTTTAAAAAAAAATCAGCAGGTTGTAATATGTACAAAAAGACCACTGTTCCTATCATTTCTAATTAATTGACGCAACATATAAAACTATAAGATCATAGGCCCCAATCCAGCACTTCAGTACATGGCTAATTTTAAGCATGTGAGTAGTGCCATTGTAGTCTACCCAGATTTCCATTTACTTTAATGGGAGCTCTGTGTGCACATGCAAGAGTAGAATTTCATCCCCCAGTGTTTTAAACTATTTTTTTTTTTTGGTTACCTCTGAATATTTAATACATTTTGACAAAAGTCACACATTTTAGCAAATGCAGGAAATAATCTGCGCTGAGCATACACATTGTAGTACAATATACATATAAGATAATATAAAATAAGTCTCCCTCAGTCACAGTAAAGTAAATCAGCACTTAAAGACTACAGTGATTGGAGTTATTAGTAAAACCTAAGAGAGAAAATAGTCAAAGATTTCTTAGACTGCAATTTACGTGTTCTATGAAAATGTTAGATTAGCCAGTTTAAGAGAAACTCACTTCCCGTTTCTGATTTCACACATTTTCTGCTTTATTCTGGGTTTCTTTTTACCTGTTTTATGCTGACTTTAAGGATAACGCTCTGGACCAAATTCTAATATGGTATAAATTAATATAGCTGCACTGAAATCTAGGGAGTTACTTTGACTTACTCTGCCCCTCAAAGAGCAGTGTTATGCTTTTTAGAGGTGATTTTATTACATTAAGATATTAAAACAAATTGTAAAGCAGTTTTGTCAAATATTTTGTCAAAATTTTATGGTGCTCTTCATAAAGTTTAAATATTAGTGAACATTCATCCTTAAGGACAGTATTTCCTCTCAGATTTGAATTGCAGGCCTCATATTGGCATATGCATTGCAGATTGCTTTCGTATATTCTGCAGTCATTCTGTATGTGAAACTTTCAGTGATGTGAAAAGAAGTTATTATGCATGCAACAAGTACAAAATATGGAACAGAAAAATACTGTGCAGATAAGGAATCCAGAGTGGACATACGAGAAGAAAATGTAGTGGCTTTAAATATGTTAAAGCCTGTGTTCTGCAGGAATGGTCTATGCTTCTATCAGATACCTCCTTCTATGATACTATGCAATTTATTAAAAGTTCCATCTTAGGAAAAAAAAGCAGGGTTGGAAAAAGAAAAAAGTGACCCCAGCTATGATTTTGCCATCTTTCACAAATGTAACTATGGGACAAAATACTTTGGAAAGTACTTGCTTTATGGTCATGAGGGTCATTGTAAGTACTTTTGTAGATAGAATTGTGACATAGCATTGCGGTAGAATCTTATTTTTAATGTTTTTGGGTCCTAGAAAAAAGCAGTTGACTTCAGTGGGGCCAGGATTTCACCCAAGGTCTCTGCCTCAGAAATCTTAAAGTCTAAAAAGAAAATCAACAGACAGGGAGCTAGAATGCAACAGAAGTTATGAGAAGTTCAAAGTATTTTTTAAAACAAAAAATATGGTGCTAGCAAGAGAGTCCTGAATATCACTATCTGCTCAGCTAGTTGTTTGTATTCCATTGCATTGTTGCTCAGAGTTGTTTATATTATGAGCTCCTTAAGGCAGGGACTGCCTACCCTCACTTATCTGTTACATACCTAGCACTCTTCATGGACCGTATCCATAATAACTCCACTTGCTACTCAAGGGGATAGTAGGAAATGAATAAATGACTGGCTAAAAAGAGGATGTTTCAGGTAAAAAGTTCCACTAAACCTGTGCTGTGGTAGGGCTGCCAGGTGTCTGGTTTTTGACTGGAAAGGGACCCTAGTGACTCCGGTCAGCACCACTGACTGGGCTGTTAAAAGTCCAGTGGGCAGTGCAGCGGGGCTAAGGCAGGCTCCCTGTCTGCCGTGGCTCTGCGCGGCTTCTGGAAGCAGCAGCATGTCGAGATGCCCCTCCAGCACCTATGCGTAGGGGCAGCCGGGGGCTCCACACGCTGCCCCTGCCCCAAACGCCGGCTTTGCAGCTCCCATTGGCTGGGAACCAGGCCAATGGGAGCTGCGGGGGTGGTGCCTGCGGATGGGGCAGTGCACAGAGCCACCTGGCCACGCCTCTGCATAGGAGCCGGAGGGGAGACATGCCGCTGCTTCTGAGAGCTGCCTGAACCTGCACATCTCACCCTCTCCTGCACCCTAAGCCCCTGCCCCAACCCTGATCCCCTTCCCACCCTCCAAGCCCCTGGGTCCCAGCCCGGAACACCCGCTGCACCCCATAGAGCCCGGCTCCCCTCTGCGACCAATCTGGCTGGTCTCTAAATTAATCCAGACTCTGGACTGATAACTATAAACATCGACTGGCAGGAGTGTGTGGTGTCTGTGTGTATAACTAAAAAGCATATGCTAAGTGCTGTATTCTCAATAAATGTGTCGTGTTGCCTTTTTCCCCTATAAAAAGATCTCGTGTGCTTTTTATAAACATAACACAGGCTTCTGAAGGGACATGCTAAATCAGCACTACTCTTCCTTCTATGGTCATCTCATGGTCAATACCTGCCTCTTTTGGGCCTGCAGGTTGACTACAGGATCCCCCCACTAGAAGGGAAAGTGTGCACGAATAACTCCTACACACTAGCTTTCCACTGCAGGGGCCTCTTTGATCTCTCAGTATTGTATTATTCCAAGTTAATATAGCGAACAAGATATGTTAGTGGAAATACATAATTCATGTATGCTCAACATATTTTAGATGTTTTCCATATTATGAGGCTCCAATTCTATATGTTTAATGCATTTTCAGTAGACAGTGCATTTCAAATAGACAATATTTATTTTCTGTATTTTTATATTAAATATATTTCTCCGGAATAAGGTCCTTTGTAGAGCTGATCAGGCAATTTTCTGATGAAACAGTTTTTCATTGGAAAATGCCAGTTTGTCAAAACCAAAATTTCCCTTCTGTGGGAAATTTTGAAATTTCTACTTTTTGTTCCAAAATGGAACAATTGTTTCTTTGTTTTGTTTTGTTTGTTTTTTGAGAATTTCAGAATTTTCCATGGAACAGAAATTCTAACTTTTGACCAGCTCTAGTCCTATGATGTTTTAGGATTGGCGCTGACTCTGTGTGAGGTTTCTTTATTCAATAGCCTGAGCAGTAGGCATGGTTCCTATTTTGCAGAGTTGGTCAAAAACTTTCCAATAATGTGTTTCAATTTTAACAAAATTTTCAATGCAAACTTTCTGGAGGAATGTGTCAATTTCAACAAAATTTCATTTCAGAAAAAAAATTGAAAAAAGTGTTTTAGGTTTACTTTATTTGAATGGAACATTTTGATTTGTTTGTTTCGAAACAAAAACTTTTTGTTTAGAAATTTGTTTATATTATAACTTATAACATAAAAAGTCAGATTCAGAACAAAACAATTTGATTTTATCTGAACAGAAAACTCAGTTGACCCATTTTTAAAATTTTATTTCATAGAAAATTTCAATTTTTTTTTTTTTTGGTTTCTTTCCATTCAGAATGAAAACATGAAATGGAAATTTTAGTTTTCACAAGCTCTGCTTTGATTCCTATGAGTTTAGGTGCCTGCCAGATCTGATTACTGTGTCAGTGAGTAATTTTCCTCTTGTCCTCTGTAAAATAGGATGTGCAGAAGTATTAGCCTATTACTAATGTTCCAGCCTACCCACCTGTATTAATTTGTACATGTTGCACAACAGAATCTCAGTTTAGATTCACACCTGCCAAGCTATGTAATAAGCATGAATTAAACTTTCATCAGTTTTTGCATCTCCAAAAGAGAATTTGTCCTTAAGCTTTTTATCTTGATTTGAGGATTTGTGAATTTATTTGATTTTAGAGGCTGCTGTTATTATTTAATCTGTCCAGATTGTTTTATGTTCTTTAGCACTTATTATAGTAGCAGAGTAATCAAAGAGTAGAGTTGCCGGGTTCCACTTGCTCTGGAATAGGCACCTCATTAGATTGTCCCTAACTAACAGGGTTGGCTCCAGGCATCAGCTTACCAAGCAGGTGCTTGGGGCGGCCACTTCGGAGAGGGGCGGCAGATCCAGCTGTTCGGCAATTCGGCGGACGGTCCCTCACTCTTGCTCGGAGCGAAGTACCTCCCACCGAATTCCCACCGCAGATCGCTTTTGTTTTGTTTTTTTGTTTTTGGTTTTTTTTGTTTGGCTGCTTGGGGCGGCCAAAACCCTGGAGCCAGCCCTGCTAACTAAGCAGGTAATTAATGGGTTAAATTCAACCATAAGTTACACTGGGGTAGCCCCATTCAAATCAAAGGGTCTGCATTAGTGTAAATGAGAGAATAAGGTCGCCAGTGACTTTATTTCATGGCAGATTTGAAAAGAAAGGTATTATATGTAAGTGAGGAGAGTGGGGGAGTATGAGAAAAAGACAAGATAGAGAGATGAGTGATATAAGAAATATTTTCGCAGGTTAGAGATGACCTTTTAATAAAGCTGAGACTCCACATATGGTATATTTCAAAATATCTATTCATTAAATATTTATTTAAATGTATAAAACTCATCTGTTCATCTTGTGTCCTGGGTACCCATATATTAAAATACACCATACAAAATACAATATCACGGACTGCTTATCCCACCTGGACACTTACATAAATATTAGAACTGGTCAAAACTCAGAATTTTCATTCCATGTGAAATTTCCCACAGAATGAAAGTTCCGAAAAAAAATTTGTTTTAGAAATATTGAAATTACCATATTGAAATATTGTGTTTCAATAAGGCTAAAGCACTTCATTTCAATAAGGTTGAAGTGCTTTTTTTTTACTTACTTACATAAGCATAGAAGTGAAAATGAAAAAGTTGAAACGAAGCACTTCAACCTTATTGAAATGAAACGGTTTGACAAAATCAATACATTACCTTGAAATGTTTAGATTTCATTGATTCAGCATTTTCTGATGGAAAGCTATTCTGTAGGATTTTTTTCACCAACTTTAATAAATCTCCATCTGCTAATATGCGAAAAAGAAACCCAACTTCCTCTAGGGCTCTGACCACTCTCTTTCCAAAGGCCTGGGAAAAGATGAGCTTTTCAGCACACCTAAAAGGTTAACAAATCCAGGCTCTGGTATCCCAAGTAGAGGAGTAATTGAATAATGTCATCCCACCACCATGCTACCATTCCTAATGAGGAAGCATAAGAGCTTCCACCAATCTCAGTTGCAGCAATCTGGACAGGGGTGAGAAGGAATTCCTCAGGTAATGAGACACTAAACTGTTTAGGATTTTCTAGGTTAAAACCAACACTTGAAACTCAGAAATGTTTTGGAAGCCAGCGCTTATCCTGGAGCACTGGTATGTTTTGCTTCCAATATCACCCCCCCCACCCCCCGCATAAGTGGTCATCATATTATGCACTAGCTTTTGTTATTGAGTGGTTTCAGTTTGTATTCATCTTCACAATATGGGGCAAGACAAATTATTTTGGTCAAGCACTTGCTTGGTTTATAAGTGGTTGGTTGAATTGATACGGTCAAGAGAGCTATATGTGATATCTTAATTTAAAGAAATGCTACATTGAATCTGTGTAATGTGCCCAGAAATGACAGGCACATCAAAATAAATTAATTCTAAAATGAATATATACACACCTAGATTATTTCTATTTATGTATAATGTATGTTATCCACATGGCTTGTGATTCTCTAGTTGTGATGATTTAAATGAGTTGCATGTTAAGTTTCCTTGGAATGCATAACAAAATACTTAATCTCAAGAGTGAAATGCTTTAAATTAATCCAAAATGAATGAGATGTACTCCTAAATGAATGAAGATATAAGGTCTGACATAAATATGATAGGTAAATACTATAATGATATGGAAGTATGTACATAATTAAATATTGCAAGCATATGCATATAGTATAGTTTATGTAGTTTGATAAATTCAATCTTAATTTATATAGCACCTGTTCTACTCTATTGACAAAGAAAATTCCTGTTTACAGAAATATTTGCCTCAGTTTAGTATTTTTCCTTAATTGTGTTAGTTGGTCTCCTTAGCTTTTCATTCCAGTAACACATTAATATGGACATGCACCCGTATATTGGTACATATATTGTTAATCATGTCTGGGCAGCATCTATCTAAATTATCATCCACCAGAAAACTGATGCTCTAGGTATAGAAAAAGCACAGGCTTCTACTCTTCCATAAGTGGGCTATCTTTAATTACGAAAATGGTCACTTTTCAGCATTATGGAAATGCTCATTCTGAATCTCATGGATAGACCTGAAGAATGAGCAGTTTACTCACAGAGGGTCTGATTCTCAATTGCACTAAAGTTACTTTACTCCACCCTGGTGGTGTAAATCAGCTTTAAAGGAGAAGTAAATTATATTTACACCTATTTCAAGGCCCCATTATGCTCCCAGAGTGGTGTGAAAATGAGAATCAAGTCCAGGTTTTTCAGGTTCTCTTTTGACTCACCGTTGGACTTTAGGAGATGGAGCAATAATTTTATCATCATTATATATCAATGGTTGTTATCAGGCTGGGAGGGTGTAGCTAGGGGCGTGTCACAGGGGTCAGTCCTGGCTCTGGCTCAGGCTTCAGCCCCGAGCCCCAGCAAGTCAAGTCAGTCCTGGCGATCCCATTCAAGGTCAGTTTGTAACTCTGGTGTGCATAACTCTGAGGTTCTACTGCAGGGGTAGGCAACCTATGGCACGCGTGCCAAAGGCAGCAAGCGAGGTGATTTTCAGTGGCATTCACACTGCCTGGGTCCTGGCCACTGGTCCAGGGGGCTCTGCATTTTAATTTAATTTTAAATGAAGCTTCTTAAATATTTTAAAAACCTTATTTACTTTACATTCAACAATGGTTTAGTTATATATTATAGACTTTTAGAAAGAGACCTTCTAAAAACGTTAAAATGTATTACTGGCAGGCGAAACCTTAAATTAGAGTGAATAAATGAAGACTCGGCACACCACTTCTGAAAGGTTGCCAACCCCTGTTCTACTGTATGTGAGAAGCTGATAATTCTGCAATGCAGATAATACTATACACCTCCAGAGCAGATCGGGAGGAGAAATGAAGAACTGGGATTGGTGGGAGAGGAAAGAAAAGTTTTGTGGTTATGGCATTGGACTGGGACTCAGGAAATCTGGATACAATTCTTAGCTCTGCCACAGCTTTGACCATGATCAATTCAGTTATCTGTCTTTGCCTCAGTTCTCAATCTGTACACTTCACTACCTCTCACAGGTATTGTGTAGTACTCTTTTTTTTTCTTTTCTTTTTAAGATAAAGGTTTTTAGAATTTTGAAGGCAAAGATTCCACCTGCTGCTAAGTCTAACAGACTATTCGTGAGTTAATGTGTTTTACAGAGGCTCTGCAAATATATTTGCTTAAGAACTAAAATTTAGTTTGCACTGAATATCTCAAATAATAAGGATAAGGGGCATGGAGAACCTAACTAATTAACTCCTATCTTTGTTTTGTTGTCACTAAGTGCATGGAGGAGTTGTAGCAACAGTTATGGTCTAACTGCATAGTCACCTGCTGCGATGATAAGCAAGATATCTCATTTACATTTGCTAGATCAAAATATTTTTCTTTCTACATTAAGACCAGAATTACATGTATGTACATCTGCCTTAAGTGTCAGAAGAAGTTAATCAAGGCACGGAACAATAGTAAATGGAGATATCACAGTAATGAGCTGCGATTTTTTTCTAGAGGTACAAATATTGTATGCACAAGCAGGTACTGTAATAGGATTAAAGTGCCAGAAGGGCTAATACTAATACTGGATCTATTCAGTGGGCTGTAATGAGATTGTTCTCAGCCAGATAAGCTTTTGCAAAGACCCTGGATTACAAAGAGTGGATGTGTAGTATCAGTAGATTCTTTCAATTCACTGCTTCTCTGTGTCTTAGAGATACATGCTAATCCTGATTTGTCGTTGAATAACTAGTAAAAAGCTGCTTGTCACATACCTTCAGTGAAGCCTTTGTGGAAGAGATTGAATTTTGACGCGTCTGCCCTCTTAAAGCCTTAATGTATTTCTACGTATTAGCTCATTGAATAATGTGGTACCAGGTGGCATTCTTTTCTGAACACCCTGGTGGAAGAATATGTAGGTGATTTTTTTCCCCGAAATCTACTTTTCTTCAGTAGCTGTTACTTGATCTTCTTCCTATGTGGATCTCCATAACAGGAGGTTTGCAACCATGGTAGACCATTCCGTGTGATCCTCTGCTAATTTCTTTGTGAATGAACAGTCTTTTTGATACACTCAGGATACCACGTCATCCATCCAAGATCTTCTTTTTCTGCCTTGTGTTCTTCTGCCATCAACTTTCCCTTCCATGTGCCCATAAACATGCATCGCCCGCTGAACCCCTTAGAATGTGCCCTGCAAATCAAATTTTTCTTCATAGGGACCTTATAATGTATCCTCTGCATGTATGTATATCTATAACTCACATAGCTCTATTTTGTCTGGGGAAGGGGGGTTGTAATGTGAATTTTTGTATATGTTTTTATGACTAGGATATGGCACCTAGACTTGCAGATAAATCCTTTTTGGGAAATCTGTATAAATAATAAATTAATATTCAGGGCCAAATTTTGCCCTGACTTACGCCCCAGGCAACTTTGTTGAAGCCACTGACGTTCTGCATCAGTTAGGATTCAGGGCAGAGTTTGATCTTGGATTTTAATAGGACAATAGGAAAAATGAGAGGAAGCTATGCATTACAAAGCTATCATGATTTTCTGTTGACATTTATATACTACGTGTGGATTGTGAATTCTCTAGCAATCCCAGATGGAATTTGTTTCAAAGGATACTTGTTTTAGTGCATGGATTTTAATCTTCCCTTCACTTCCTTCTCCTGTCACTACACCCTCTATCTTCCATCTTCTCACACCTTCTCCACCTCTCAGACCTCACTGTTGTCTTCCTCCACCTCTTTGTGATTATTTTTCCTCCTCTATCTCCCCCTGACTTTCCTGTTCTCCTCTGCACACTTACACTCACCCATTTCCTCTCCTTAGATTCAACTCCCCTAGTTCTGACCCTGTTCTGCAGCTGCCACCTTTTAATTTAAAAATCTCATTGTCTTTTTAATGCTCACTTTATTTTTTGTTTTAATTTTCCTCCACAAAAAATCTTTAATATAAAGTTAGGGTTGTTTCAGTGATTAAATATTAAACTTTAATCAAACTGTGTGTCAAGAACATAATTACAAAAAATCCTAAGCATTAAAATGTCTGGAAGACAATTAAGAATTCAGTCATATTTGTAAGGTACAGCCCTGCATTGAGCTGATGTGACTCCAAGTAGATACCAGGAACATTCAGCTTCAGGGAGGCAGATACAGAATGCCACCTAAAGCTCCCAGGAGCACAGAGGCAATGTGCTTCAGGAGTGTGGGATACTTCTCTCTGTGCAGCTGATCATCTCTGCAAACTGGTGTTTTAAGATGTCCCCCCTGTCCCCTTTCCAGGGGAATAGGCAAGGATCAAGCTTTCTCCTGACCTCAGAGCATACAGCCTTCCAGTGCTGTACGTTCCAAAGCAAGAAGAATAGATTCAGCTATTGCTGCCGTAAGTTACTTTTGAATAAAAATCATTTCAGCTTCTATAAAGGAAAGCTATACATTTCCCTAAATTACAGTGAAAAATTCCCACAGGTTTCTAAGCTATTAACATTTAATAGAGATTGTTATACCATCCAAAATCACATGAACCTCTGTTTTTACAATTAAAATGCACAGATTTGTCACAACTACAACTCCTGATTTTTAGTGATTTTACTTTTCAACTGCATCTTTTTCCCTTAATTGTGCTTACAAAGTATACTCTTAAATTGAAATAAGCAATTTTTTGTCAGTAGGGACTACTTTAGAGGATGATCTGTTACACGTTGTTTTTGTTGTTCTAGGAAACCTAAATGTATTCTTGTTTTTAACCTTTTAGCAAATTATATTTTATTAGATGCTTCCTAATTATCCCATTTGAACCGCAAACACTTAGAAGTAAGAAAGAAGACATGCAAGAAACATCAAGTAGATATCTGATAAACGTATAAACAGCTGACTTCATCACTTTTTAACAAGTGCAAGCTTCTGATCATGTAATCATACTAGCAACTGTAATTGTGAATTAATTAGTAGGAGACCTTGAATGCCCAAAGCTTAGGATCAAAAGCCTGATGAATGAACTGCCCTCTTCACTGAGTTTCAGTTGTGTAAGAGTTAATTCTATTGTCCATTCGCAGGAAATGGTTATTTGCCTTATCACTTACAAAAGAAAAAATGCTGGTTCTGTAGGGCTAGAGTTTTCTAGAAAATGCATGATTGATGCTCTTCTTACTCCATCTGCTGATGGAAGTAATGGGTGATTCAATTTCCTTGTGGAGACATAGTGACCCACTATCTAGCATAATTATTGTTAAGCAGGAGGCTTTCTGCTTATCTCAGCCTTCTGGTATAGTCATTTCAAGACACAAGATAAATAGCTGGGGAGATTTTTGAAGGTGGGCGGGTTTTTCCCCACTCCCCAATTTGTTTGCTTACTACAGGTTTTGGGGGAACTCTTTCCTTTTTCACAGTCGGAGACCATTTTTATTACCGTGTAGTATAATTAATGCTAGATGCTAGGACACTTGCCTAATTGAACACAAACAGTTCTGTGCTTTTAATGTTTTTGTTGTTTTTGGCCAACCAGCTACAACAGACAGATGTTGTTTTATCTACTGCAAACATCAGCTCAGATAACAGACAAGACCTACAGCATCTTAATATACACTGTCACTGGAATCTTGCTTTTTCATCATTTTTCTTTACTCCAGTAAAACAGGAAAATATAAAGCAGCATAGAAAGATTTGTAGATATACACCCAAGGGGAAAGTGTGTAAAAGACAGAATAATAAATAAAGAATAGGTGTGGGTAAACCCAGACTCTTTCATGTTTGGGAATTAGCTACAAAATCAATGAATTCTGAACCTATACCTGGTTGCAATACATTGCAATATAAACCTATAAACATCACATGTTGAATTGCCTTCCCAGTGAAACTTAGGTTCCAATGATGGACAGCAGGAGTCAAAAAAGGGAACGCATCCAGCCCTTTCCTCACTGGCTCCTGAAGCATGGGTCAATCTTGCCTAACTACTTCCCCAAGTAGCTGGCCCTCTTCTGTCAAAAGAGCTCTGAGGATTGGCTCATAGACCACAGACTCTGCGCTGGCAGCACTTCAGTGTGATATTGCAAGTCACAGTCTTCTGGAATCTGATCTGTGGCCCTTGGGATTTAGTTTTGCTGATACAAACTCATCCGTTTGAGTTAGTCTGTATATTTGGCATGACAATATAATCGATCCCTAAAGACCCAAAGTGAAACAAACATTCAGGAGATGTTATATTGAGATATCTAAATACTGATGGAGGTACAGTATTTGGTGTTTTATGAAAAATCAAGTTTTGATGCATTTACTATAGGTAGTAAAAACAAGCCATTCCCCATAAATCAATAACTTTATTATACAGAAAATAAATTGTAAACTATTATTTGCATCAGTAAACAATTTTGGACATTCATTTTTCTAATTAGCATATGTGCCTTAAAATCTTCTTGACTCTCCACTTCCACCTAATCCCCCACACACACATTTTTTACTTCAAATGGCTAGTTTACTTTTGTTATAAATGCCATAGCATAATAAATGTGATTCTTATAAAATCATCTAAAACCTTTAAGTAACTTGGCCATGGTGCTAATAGCATAGGGAGCATGGACAAATATATATATATATATATATATATATATATATATACACACACCTGTATGATATTATTGAACCAACAGCAATAATTATGGGGTAAACAATACAGCCCATTCTTATTTCATGAGATATAATAATTATAGATTCACTAATTCTACTCCCTCGCCAAAAAATGGAGTTTGACTGGAGGAGCAGGTCTACAGCTCCCTTCAAGTATTAGCAAGTGCACACTGCTCTACCCCCTTCGTTCCACTCTCCTTCCACTCACATAAATGTAAAATTAGCGTCAAAGGAAATGAAGGCACGTTGGGTGAAATTGTGGCCCAATTGAAGTAAATGGCAACCCCCCCATTGACTTCAGTAGGGCCACTATTTCACCCAATATGTCTGAAAATGGCAGTGCTTGAATGAAAGAAGCGATATATCTTCTCAAAAGGTGGAAAGTTTCAAGTCCTGCATATCAGTCCATCAAACACAAGGTGTTAGCCACATGCCATATGTTTCCTTAGTGCAAGATACTTCATACTCTTGCTGGAATGACCCATACAAAGCAGTCTCCTCCATTAGTAGAAAGCTCTCTGCCTAGTTGTGATTTTACAAATCTTTCATCCTACCAGAGATTTAAATATAAAATCCCTCACTCAGGGACACCACATGGATTTGTGACACATACTAGAGGACTCTGTAGATCCATGAATGAATGAATGAATGACATGCTTGCATGTATAGAGATTTTATTCCTTGTGATAGCTGTAATTTTCATTTTATAAATGCTTATTATAATTATGTAGCTCAAGCTATTGATGTAAATTAGAAATATTCTTCTCTTCATTTTACTGTTTCAGACCCTCATGTACAAGAATACAGCTGAATGGCAATTGCTCATACAGAAATGTGTGAAGGGACTGCAGCATTTTGTAACATGTGGCATGTCACTGTTAGTGAATTGAAAAGCATGTCACACATTGATTTTTCTGCTCAGGCATGCATGCCACAGACAAAATGCTTGACAATGAAATGCTTTCTGTAAGAGACATGCCCTATGCCGTGAACCTCTGCCACATTAACAAACAGCAGCCATAAGGACATTGGTGGCAGAAAATCATGCCATTACATGTGATAAACAAATGGTTAGAAAGACATCTAATAAGGACTGGCCAAAAACAGGTAGAAAAAGGTTGTGTGGACATGGCTATTAACTGAACATTCACCATAATTTGCAGAAACATGGAGATGTATAGATCTGCTCAGACAAACAAACATGTGGGGTACCCTCTGCTGCCCTTATGTCACCCAGTGAAACTGTTTGTGTTGTTTTGTTTGTTTTGATTTGATTTGTTTTCTTTAGCGCTTTCTCCCTCAATAAAATCCAGATGTTCAGACCTATACATTATGAACAGCTGGAAAATTTCACATAAACTAGTGACTCCAATGAACACAACATACCTCTTCCAGAGAACATCTGGCAATAAATGGTATTTTTATAGGCATATGTCACATTTGCTGTTTGCCTCTGTTGTGATGGTTAATGATCTTTGAATGGGTGGAGAAATAGCATTCCAATAAAAACCTTAGAGCACTACTTCATTATGTACTATATGCAATAAATGTTTACTAGAAGTATAGCTGAAGCTTACATATCATTATAACATTCTACAGTAATTAAATGATTTACTCTATATAACTCCCTTGTATATGTTTACTCTCATAAGAATTTGGCTTGATGCATTGTTTTCTTGTTCCGTAACACTGGCTGCTAGAGATAATGTTATTGTAAGCAGAACTTGATTGATTGAACATTGTCACTAGTTGCTAATACCATCTACTTATATATTCTTGACATTGGACAAGGAGTACTTAAATGTTAGAACATCTATTTTATACATTTTCAATTAAAGCTGAGGTGGTATGTCATCCCATAATGGGGGAAACACTAAAAATGCTATAGGCCATGGGAGAGAAAATCTCTCTTCATACATTCAAGTTTTTTTCCCCCCACCTACCTCTTGCTTTCCATCTTTTTATTACACTGAATATAACATATTCCACTTCCTCTACGAAGTCAAATTGATACTGAATGTGTAACATGCTGGGTATTTGTTCTGCATTCTTCAATCTGACAAGACGTGAGAGGAAGAAATAAAAGGAAAGGGAGAGATCCAACACTATTTGATCAATTCTTGTATTTTGGCTCAAGGTGCATGTTTGTAAATAGCAACGTAAAAATGAAGCTTAGTGACTTATGAGGGAAACTCGTCCACCTTTATTGGCTGCTAGTTCACCTATTATCTTTGTGGTATATGTTATTTTTTTTAAAGGTTAATGCTTGTAGCAACTAGCTGAACATAATCTTTTTCTTTCCTGTTGGGCACACTTGTTCCTATCTGTCAGCTCTACAAAACAGACATTTATTATACAATTATAGAAAGCAATGGACAAGTTCGTTTTCACTAATCCAGAATCACTGGTAATTCCCAGTAACTAGCCAAATTTGAAATATGTATGAACACTGAGATATCACTGATACAGAAATTTTCATCTGAGGACTAGAAATGAATCCGACTGGATTTGAATCTGTGATGATCTGATAACGACCCCTTTTTTTAATACTTAAGGGGTGAGATTTTCAGATGTGCCTAAGTGATTTAGGAGCACAAATTTGACTGAAAATTGATTAGACTTGTTTCCTACATTATTTAGGTGCTTTTGAAAACCTGTTTGTGTTTCATACTATTTCAACCATATGATTCATTCCTCCATGACTGTTCAAAGACATTTCTACACAACCTTTACTATTTTTAAACAAAAATGGCACCTAATGATTCTTCTTCAGTTTTAAAAATAATTATACTGTACTGTATAGCACTTAAGATATATAGCATGTATCATCTTCAAGACACTTTCCACACATAAACTAATTAATCTTCACATCACAACTGAGAGGCAGGTAACTAAGAACTATTTATCCTCATTTTACAGAGGGGAAATTGAAGCAGAGAAGTTAGGTGATCTTCCCAAGACCACAGAACTAAGTAGTGTTAGATCTATGCGTAGGAGTCCCCAGATCTTAGTCCTATGCTCTAATAATACATATCCCTCTTGAACTCTCCTTTTAATCTATTGCTCCTGTGAAACTGGAGTTAGGTAATGACTTTCAAACCAGTTACGGGTAGGAGTATTTTTAGATATACGTCTCTATCAGTTTTTTGGATTGAGACTCACTACATGTCAACATAATCTGACTTCATTATTCAGAAACTTTAATATTTTCCTATTTTAGAAACTCTATTTCCTATTTAGATTTTTCTTAGTTTTTGTTGTTGTTTTTTTATTATTATTATCGTGTATGCCAAGAGTAGGGAACCTATGGCATGCGTGCCAAAGGCAGCATACGAGCTGATTTTCAGAGGCACTCACACTGCCCGGGTCCTGGCCACTGGTCCGGGGAGCTCTGCATTTTAATTTAATTTTAAATGAAGCTTCTTAAACATTTTAAAAACCTTATTTACTTTACATACAACACTAGTTTAGTTATATATTATAGACTTATAGAAAGAAATCTTCTAAAAACGTTAGAAAGTATTTCTGGCAGGCGAAACCTTAAATTAGAGTGAATAAATGAAGATTCGGCACACCACTTCTGAAAGGTTGCCAACCCCTGATGTATGCAAATGTCTGTTAATGCTAAAGGCCATAACCACAGATGCTTTGCATCCATTTTGCACCACTCTAGCAATGCATAGTTCTCCTACAGTCAGTTTACTTAGCTGCTTGAATAGAAGAGTTCTCAGATGGCACAGAGCAACTACAGTGACTCCTATATGACTCTGTCCCAAGCCCGGGTAAAGGAGGCATGGCTGGTAAAAGGGGGTGTGACCTGGATGTCCTCGATCCCTTGGGGCCTACTGGCAGTCAGTGCCATTTACAACAGCTTGCAGGATGATCTAATCTCAGCAAGGACCCAAATCAGTGCTGAGCTGGCTGAAGACTGTTCTGTGCTGCACTATGTGCTCGTCAGCCACAGCTCAGGGTCTGGCCCTAAGAGTTCCACATACCTATTTTAGGTCCTAGGACTACTAATTTGTAACTGAGGACAGTACCTGCTGATGAACTGAATCAGTGTATAGCAGTGGTCTCCAACCTTTTTACGCCCAAGATCACTTTTTGTATTTAAGGACAACCCAGGATCTACCCCGCCCCTTCCCCAAGGCCTCGCCCATTCCCTGATGCCCCGTCCCACTCACTCCATCTCCCCTCTCTCTGTCACTTGCTCTCCCCCACTCTCACTTACTTTCACTGGGTTGGGGTAGAGGGTTAGGGTTCGGGAGGGGGTGTGGGCTCTGGGCTGGGGCTAAGGGGTTCACAGTGTGGGAGGGGGTTCTGGGCTGAGCCTGGGGCAGGGGGTTGGGGCGCAGGAGGGAGTGATGGGTGCAAGCTCTAGGAGGGAGTTTGGGTGCAAGAGAGGGCTCTAGGCTGGGACAGAGTGTTGGGGTGCAGGAGGAGGTACAGGGTGCTGGCTCTGGGAGGAAGGTCAGGGCTGGGGCTTGGGGAAGAGGTACAGGGTGCTGGCTCTGGGAGGAAGGTCAGGGCTGGGGCTTGGGGTGTGGCCTCCTGCTAGGCAGCACTTACCTCTGGCGGCTCCCGGTCAGCGGCGCAGAGTGGCTGCCGCTAAGACAGGCTACCTGTCTACCCCAGCCCCGCGCTGCTCCCAGAAGAGGCCAACGCACCCCTGCGGCTCCTGGGGCGGGGGGGCAAAGGCATGTGGATCCACATGCTGCCCCTCTCTGCAAGCACCACCCTCGCAGTTCCATTGGCCACAACTCCCCATTCCTAGTCAATGGGAGCTGCAGGGGCGGTGCTTGCAGGCAGGAGCAGCCTGTGGAGGGAGACCCTGCCCCCCTATCCCAGGGACCACGCTGGCTGGTTCCAGGACAGGTAGGGAGCCTGTCTTAGCGGCAGCCACACTGTGCTGCCGGAGATTGCGATCGACTGGGAGATCCTCTAGGATCGCGATCAACTGGTTGGTGACCATACATACCAATGCATGGTATTACTATCGGCACTTGTTTCAAGAGGAATATCCATATTTGCTATAGAATAAGTCACTATTGAATTCAGAAAATAAAAACCCCTCACATCTCCTTGTTGAATGATTCCCAGTTTAACAGCAGTAACATTTGAACTAGAGGTCACCTCCTAAGTATAACCATGAATATATCATGCAGAGTCTGCTCTGAAGCAGATTATATCTGTATCGCATTACCTACTTCACTTGAAACTCACCTTACAAACTTTAGGTTTTATCTTGCAAAATGCTGAGCACTCTGGCCCCAATTCAGTAATGCGCTTATCCATGTGCCTAACTTTAAGCATGTTTGTAGTCACATTACGTATGCAAATTTGAAGGCACAATTAAGCTTGCATTTATGTGCACTGCTGGTTTGTGGCCAAAGTACTCAATACGTTGCAGGTCAGAGCCCTATAGTCGTAACATTGCTTCAGTTCCCTTGTTACTTAAGGGAACAATTTCATGCACACAGTGTCGTGTTCAGAGAAGATCTGTTAATTAAGAGCCCCAGAGACCTGTGTCAAACAATTGCATCTAGTACAATAATCCAAATACTGCAAGTGACCCCACTTTACCAACATCTTGTATTTCTTTGTGGAAGGAAAAAGAAATGGGATTGTTTACAGACTCTTTTTTTGTGTGATTGTATACCTCCTTCTTCAAGGGAGGGGAAGGACAAATATCTCATTACAGTACTTGGTATATGCAATTGTTTGAGCACCTTGAGCACGAGAGGTGAAGTGTGCATTTCTTATTGGAAGTCATAATATTGTTACAGAGGGAAAAAAACTGGAAAAAATATTTTTCTCCTTCTCTACTAATAATAATTTTATTATTTAGCATTTGTTCTTTACTGTCCTTTTCTGCTGGAGAAGCTTAGGAAATGTGAACTATTTGTTACAAAGGCTAATGAATAAGTACTGTCTAATTATTAGAAAACAGAACTGTCATTGGGAAACTGGTTTTAGCTTGTATAGAGTCATGTGCAGTAGCTGCACGCTCCCAGCTAGGTAATAAAATAAGGAATATGATGCATGCCCTATATTTCTCAGGAGCAAGGGCCACTACATTTGAGGTCAAGCATCTTATAGCTTAATTCTGAGAACAACGTACAATCTCTGCCTGTAATACAGCAGGTAAATATAGAAATTAAAAACAGAAAATACCTTTTAAATAGAGCTGGTAGGGAATTTTCTGATAAAACAGGTTTTCATTGGAAAAAAACAATTCATCAAAACCAAACTGTTATGGAGAAACGTTTAAATTTCAACAAACCCTCATTAGAAACCGGCCAGCTTTGCTGACTGGCTGTTGGGGACTACCCCAATAGTTGTAGGCCCTAGGGATTCCAGAGCTTCCAGGCTTCCTGCTGTGGAGATGGGAGCCTGGAAATCCGGGGGTTGTTGTGGCTTCCAGGCTCTTTGCTGTGAAGGCAGGAATCTTGGAAGAGGCTTCTGGCTTCACGTCAGTCAAATAGGGATGATGGGGAATTGGAAGCCTCGGAGCTTGGGCTCGCAGGCTCAATTTCATTGCAGTTTTCTGAATGAAACATTTTGATTATTCCAAAAGAAATATTGTTTGGATTTTCTCTTCCAGGGGCGTTTTTATACTCTTCCTTCTTAAAAGGAATGATTTATTTCCCCCCCAGAATTTCCTGTGAATCAGAAATTTCTACACTCAACCAGCTCTACTTCTGAGTCTCCACACTCACCTACATGCTTGCTCGGGGTGCATTCCCCACTGCTTTCTCGGGTCTTGTTTTAAATCTTACAAGCAATGGATCCCCCACCATTTCTCTTGGGATGCTATTCCACAGTTAAGGAGATTTCACTGTTCTCCTGATCGTCATCTTAAATGTATTTATTTACCTGTTCTTGCTTCCATCTTATTACTATTACCCTTTGCACCTCCCCAAACAATTGTTCTCCCTTTTTAATGTTCACACATCAAATACTTGCTGCTGTTAATATATCATCTCTTAGTTGTTTGCCATACTATACAGATTTAGCTCATTTTATCCTTCCTTGTAAGCATTCTCCCCAGACACTTGATCATATTTGTTGTTTTTCTCTGAATTCCCTGCAGTTTGTCCACTGCTTTATTGTATTATTGTGCTTAGAGGTGGACATAGTATTCCAGCATCCAACTATTTATCTCACCAGCTTTGTATATAGAGGCATCATCATCTCACTGACCTGTGAGGTGATGCCTGTGCAATTGAGCCTCAAACTGATGAGATTTTGTTTTATTTTATGCCATATAAACTTCACTTTGCTGTCCACTGTCACCCCAAGTCTCTATTCTTTTCATTGCTGCTTTCAAAGTACAGGTGCTGTCTTCTGGTAAAATATATGTTGTAATTTTCCATCTTAACTTGCCTTTGTCAATGTCAATGTCAATCACCATTTTGTTGCTTTCTGCTGATGTCTCCAATGTCTCTTGCTCACTTTATTTCTCTGTCCTTGCTGCTCCTCACAACACCTTCCAATTTAGTATACTCTGTGAAATTCATCAATGTACTCTTTCTTTCTTCTTCCCGATCATTTATGATAGAGATGCCACAAGTTCACAACTTTTGTATGTAATTATCTGCTGGCATATTGCTAGGTAGATATTGCACACTAGAAACCAACCCAGTATTAATGGAGGTACAATTTGAGCAGGCTACTAATGTTTTGATCTTTTTCTGATGGCATGACTATTAACTATTCTGATGGATGATAGCTGCATGCAGTTGTATGCTCACAGTCTTTTAGTCTTTTCTTACTACGGCAGGTTCTTCATTTGGTCTTGTGCCAGAATCTTGAATTTTTCAGTTCCTCAGCTACCAAAAAGCTGCAAAGTTATTAGTTTGCTGAGCTATCCATTCTTGGCCTAGGAAAATAAAGAACGAATATGTATTCACCAGCTTTACTCATCATAGAGGAACCAGTGTTAATCATAGAATACTAACTCCAATGGTCCACTTAGACCAAACTCTAACTCAGTCATGCAGCGGTACATTTCAGAACAGAAAACAAATGTATATTGGAGAAAAAGAGAGGAGAGTGGGAGCCAATGGGACAGAAGGGAAAGGAGAGGAAGTTAAATGTTGTTCCTACATTGAAAATTGGATTTCTTTGAGTATTTCCCATAAGCTAAGCACCAGAGTTTCTTCTTTTCTTCTGAATTCATGTGGTGCAGTAGAAACCATAACAAAAACATTCACAGCTATTACCACCTGACATAGAAAGCTCTTATTTTAAATGCAAGTATAAACCTGGTAATTTCAGTGACACCCCGTGTAGTAACCATTGGCACATGCTGAGTTGTTAATGGTAAGTACTGAATCTCCACTAGTCAGCTGATCAGACATTTTCATGTTCATCTGTCGCTCCCTGCAGCACTCTCTTGCTCTAATACATTGAAGATTTCCTTAGCAGTCTTAGCTGTTGAAGTCTTGTATGATCTAGGACAGAACTATATGCAGAACCCCAGAGGCTTTCAGAATATTGGTGACTCTTGCAAGAATCAAATTTTCAAGATAGAAAATAAAATCCTGTTTTTTCTTTTCTTCCTCCTTTCCCACAGAATGTTGTCTCTTGTTTTTAAAACAAACAAAAAAATTGTGATAGTAAATGAACACAAATGGTCACGACCTTTCTCTTTCAGCTCATTGCAAATACAGTCTCCAGCAGCATAGTCCAAGCTAATTTTTGTTACTGAATCCAGCTGAACCATCAACACTGCTAAAATCATCACTCGTGCTGTTTTTTTCTTGAAGATCTCCCAGCTAAGTAATGCTTCAGAGAGATTGCAGCTCAGTGTAGCAGCGCTCCAGAATGTTAGCAGCTGGAATCTTTATTGATGAGCAAATTAAGCACTCCCTCTCATAAAGGGGGTGAATCTCTTACCTGAAGAGAGAGAATTTTGTTGTCTTACCCAGAAAAGGCAGGGAAGAGGAATGGTTAGCTGAAGTGCACATTTCCTATTGGTTTCCAGCTGTGTGACTGATCAGAATAACTGAGAGGAAAAGAAAATAGCTACTGGGATTTAGTTAAATTCTGATAGCTGTGAATCTGGTAGCCAGCTGTTGCCACTATGCATATGGGGTCAACTCCCACTCCTTTTCTCCACCATGTTGGGCCCGAGAAACAGCAGAACTGTGCTGCAGTTTGTGTTAGGATTTGGGGATCCTGTGCACTGTAGGTCTCCCTATGTGGTTCTCAGTATTGAGGTTTGGTAGGCAGGGCCGGCTCCAAGCAGCCAAAAAAAAAAATCGTGATCTGGGGCGGCAATTCAGCGGGAGGTCCTTCGCTCTGAGGCGGAGTGAGGGACCGTCCACCGAATTGCTGCCGAATACCTGGATGTGCCGCCCCCTCCGGAGCGGATGCCCCAAGCACCTGCTTGACGAGCTGGTGCCTGGAGCCGGCCCTGTTGGTAGGTGAGCAGGGGTTGGCTGGGGGAAGAACTGAGCAGGACCAGCGTACCTGTTACCACACCAGCAGCCTTTGACCTCTGTAAATGGAGCGGAGTGAAGAGAGAAGCAGCAGGGGATAGTTATAGCATTAGGACTGCAACTGTGTCTGTAGAATGTAGCCTTCCTTCCCTCCCACCTAAACCCCTTGGGCCAAGCTTGGTTACTTGGCATGGCAGAAAGGTCCAGGGAGAAGATGTTAATTTGGTGAATCTAGGTAATATTTTAGACAAAGTATATTCAAATTACTGTTACATAAACCTGAGATGATTTATTGGCTGCTTCATGTACTGCTGGTAACTATCGCTGCATGAGTATTTATATAGCACATGGATGAATAAAATCCCCAGGCATCAGTGGATATCAAATACAGTTTCATTTAGCATATTGATCTTTGCCTGCCTGTTAGATGAAATTGAAAATTTCTAAGTGGAATGGAAGCTTAATGGGAGTTGAGACATAAATATATAATCTGTCAGTATTCTTCATGAGAGCAAGAGTTTTTAATTTAACTTGCAAGGGATATATATTTAAATAGATTTCTCTGTATTAGCATTCAAATTCCTTTTAACAGGCAATTACAATTAATGGGGAGAATGGAGATGGAAAAAATCAGTTAACTTAAAGGGAAACCTTTAAGCAAAATTTGACCCAAAGTTCAGGTTTTGTATACAAAGCTTTACAAACCTAAGAATGCTTCCATATTTTAAAAAAATAATTCCAGTGAAAACTATATTCAAGTATACCCCTGTAGTGTATTTGCAAATTTAACATTGTAGCATAGTACTTGTGCATGAACATTAACTACAGACTGATTAAAAATTATGATTTTCATTGACCAAAATAGAGAAATTTAAAAGAGAACTCAAGCAGCATAAATAATTAAAAGTAAGACTCATAAAATTCTTTTAGTTTTAATAATCAAAGCTGTTTGGTAACACAGGTAAGTAAAAGTTTTGTTTTTTAAATATATTTTGCCTAATGGTATTCATTTAGCACAGGATTTATAAAAAAAAAAAATATTTTTTCATTCTAAATTTACTTTGTAAAGATCTGTTATTTGAAATCCCTAGATACTGTTTGCAAGAGAAAGTTGAAGCATTATTTTGTATACTGATTTTTTTTTTAAAGTAACTGCTTAACCTAAAAACCTTGTGGCACCTTAGAGACTAACAAATTTATTTGGGCATAAGCTTTCATGGGCTAGAACCCACTTCATCAGATGCTTGGAGTGGAAAATACAGGAGCAGGTATAAATACATTAAAAGATGGTTTTACCAAGTGTGAAGTCAGTCTAACGAGACAATTCAATTAACAGTAGGATACCAAGGGAGGAAAAATAACTTTTGTAGTGGTAATGAGAGTGGCCCAACAGTTGACAAGAAGATGTGAGTAAGGAGTAGAAAGAAATTAGTATGGGAGAAATTAGGTTTAGGTCTTGTAATGACCCAACCACTCCCAGTTTTTATTCAGGCCTAATTTACACCATTATATTTTTTCAATAGAATAATTAGAATGAGAATTTTATACAAACATTTGCACATCTTATTCTTTGGTACAGCATCTGTAAAATACTTTTAGCTCTTGACTCGTAAAGTCTAAGACAAAAATAAAAAGACCATTAATACGTAACTGAATTTCTTTGTCTCATTTGCACAGCTATGAAAAAGGGTGGTGTTGTGATTTAGCTGGTATTTTATCAGAGTGGTAGTGTTATATTGTATGCTGTGGCCAAAAGGGCTAATGTGATCCTTGGGTGTATAAAATGGGGACTATCAAGTAGGAGTAGAGAGGTTATATTACCTCTCTATTTGGCAGTGGTGTGATGGCTACTGGACTACTTTGTCCATTTCTGGTGCACATAATTCTAGAAGGATATTTATAAATTGGAGAGAGTTCAGGGAAGAGCCATGAGATTGATTAAAGAATTAGAAAACATGCCTTATTGTAACAGACTCAAGGAGCTCAGTCTATGTAGTTGTCAAAGAGAAGGTGTGATGGTCATGGAACTGCTATGTAATAATCTATGACTGCTGAGATTTAATTATGTGACCTCATCAGTGAGGTAAAGTTACTGAGTAACTGGAGTGGGTTATTAGAATTTCATGTACGATTGTGTATAGATCTAACTTATATTGGGGGTAGTGGAATGTTTTATTACATGCCTATAATCCTTTAATTCAATTGGGTCTGTGCATGAAGGCAAAACAATGGCTTCCCAGGTAAGGGCCTGCAGGCACACACTTGAAAGAAAATAGCACATTCTTTAGCTTCAGGGATCCTGTATTTTGTCTCTAACAGCTGCAAGCCTGGAGATCAAAAGAATACGTAACAGTCAGAGGAAGAAGGTGGGGAGGTGTCAGTTCTCAGAAGCTGGAGAGAGAGAAAGAGTCTGATGGAGGAGAGAGATGCTTCAGAGGAGTCTAGAGGAACTGGGTCTTCCCAGTTCCAGGGAATGTTAAGCTTTAGGGAAAAGCAGGCATGTAGATAGACTGGTTTATTGTTTTTATTATATGTATTCTCTGAAATGCTGTTCTAATAAATAATACTCTGCTTTAAAAGGCTGTCTAGTTACTGGTTACCACTGTTGTTGCTCGCAGAGGGAACACATTTGCAGGATCTAAGTCCAAGTGAGACCTGCTATGGTAATCACAGTTCATCACAGGGACGAAAGCCAGGTTCTGGTCTAACGGGGAGATTGTGTGATTCCAGCCCAAGAGAGGTGACAGCCAAAGGCCTGGGATGAAGCACAAAGAGATCAGGAGGGAACAGAGATGCAGTGAACCCAGTAACCATGACAGAAGAAGTGGGCTGTAGTCCACGAAAGCTTATGCTCTAATAAATTTGTTAGTCTCTAAGGTGCCACAAGTACTCCTGTTCTTCTCATGACAGAAAGTGAAGCTAGACAAATTCAGACTAGAAATAAGGTGCAATTTTTTAAAAGTCAGTGTAATTAATCATTGGAACAATTTACCAACAGGTGTGGTGGAATCGCCATCACTGGAAATCTTTAAATCAAGATTGGATGTTTTTCCAAAAGATACGCTCTAGTTCAAACGGGAGTTAATTCTGGGGAATCCTATGGTCTGTGTTATACAGGAAGTCAGGCTGCATGATCATAATGGTTCCTGCTGGCCTTATAATCTATGAAAATTTAAAAAAAACATATTAGATCAGAAGTTCCTGAAGTGGGATGATGTGTGGATTGTTGGTGGTCCATGTAGCACTTGTTGGTCTATGGAGAGCTCACTGGCCACATTCTGCTGGCTCCCCTCTTTGCTTGTATCTAAGAGGAAGAGAACAGATGGGAAGGGGAGATGAAATGAAGAGGAAAAATAGCTAGTAAAAAATGTAAAAACTTACTGTAATTGACCCAAGAAAGTTGTGTGATTGATTCGGACCATCATATATGAGGGATTCATGCTGTGAAACAATTTGTGAATTTCTGTAGATGTATATGTGTGTACATTTGTCAGAGCTTAAAGTGTAGTTTTTCCCTTTCAAGATAGGGGGTTAATTTATTATACAGCACAATAAGTATCTCTTCTTAGGAGAGTCTTTTAATTCCCGCTGCTCTTCATTTGCATCAGAAACAAGAAGTAATTGGCAGTACACTTTTCGATACTGATGCCCTGGGCAATGAGGCAACTCACAGAGCAGTGACCCTTAGGAGAAGAAAAGGATAGGAATGTTAAAAAGAGCTAACTAACTGCACTGAGAGCTGTAGATTATAGAATGTAGAGATAAATATATCAAATCAAATCATCAGCTGTGCTTCCCTCGCCATGCAGGACTGTTCCCAAGAATATTTTTACGGTTGTAAAAAAATCTATTTTTAAATGTCCAGGTGATGGAACTTCCCCTTCTTTCCTTAAGAAAGGACTTGCAGAGGTAGCAACGGTAACCAGGAAAAAGGCAACGCCTACTGACTATCTAACTAACTACTGGCAGTTAACACACTGGCATCTGAGTGAAAAATACTATAATTACAGAATCTAAGGTAAATGTCTTTATAAAGGTGACCCTATACTTCTGTATCCCTAAACAATTGCTCTCCCTTTTTAATGTGCACACGTCAAATACTTGCCGCTGTTAATATATCCTCTCTTAGTTGTTTAGCCAGACTATACAGATTTAGTTCATTTTATCCTTCCTTGTATGAAACTATGAGCTGAGCAGTGTGTGTTTTGTGGTGTTGATATTTGGTCAGTTAAGTACAGAGAATTGATTTACTTGGTTGGGTGGGTCCTCTTTGGGCTTTGATTAGAACGTGATTGATATACTGAGCTTCCCACACACTGAGATGAGAATAAATGTCTTAACATTCAAATCAATAATAATTGTTATTTAAGAATGAGTGTGAGGAATTATTAAAGTTTAATGAACAGTTCACTATAAGATCCAGAGAATGTGCCTACTCCGGAAAACTTCTACTTCTAAATAACCCTTGCTCATACAAATAGCACCTATAAAGTGAAACTGTGACTTGGCGGTATTTTACAATTTGGTTTTGTGGCACTATCAGTACAACTTTAATTATATTGCAATAAATGTTTTGTTCTTTCTGCTCCTTTATTTATTTCTGGCAAATTGTTATTGCTGGATGACTTCTTCTTCTCACCATGTTTTCCACCAAGTACCATTATTCATTCTGCTCTCCCTCTGGAATAGAGACACTAATCTGATTTTGAATGACTCTCTGGACTGCAGTGCTAATCTGATATGCCAGTTCAGCAGTTCAAGGGCACACAAATGTGTAAAATGGAAAAAAATATTTTCTTTTAAGAATTAAACATGTGCGGTCAACCACTAAGCATTATAGGCTGATAGCACAATCAGAAAAACAGCTTTTTGTAAATCCTACACGGTGATTTGTTTGAAAATCAAGTTGAATTTACAGTAATTATTCCTGTGTTCTATTTTAAATATTATGATGTTTCACATGTTTTGGCATAAAAAATAAGCTGTGCTTTTCATTGGATTAATCTTAATTTTTCCAAAAACTTGGTAGTGGGACATAGATACAGTTTTAAATATCTTGTTCTATGTATCAGTCCTCTGTTTAGGACAGGGCTATTGTTTCAAAGGCTGTCTGTAGGCAGCAACTTGGGAATCAGAGGCTGGTTCACTTAAACTAGGTTTTAGGAAAAAATCTTTCATAATTTCTTTGTAATTATCTCTACTTGCTGATTATGAATCATAACATTTAATTGCTGGCTTTTCTGACTAGTGGGGGGTGGACTGTGCAACAGAACATGACCTTTCTGTTCAGCAATTAGTGGCCTCTTAGGAAGCAGTTGACTCAATATAGGCAGCTTTCTGAAACAGTAAAATAAAAGTAGAAAAAAGTTTCTTATATTAAATTTTTAAATGTTTCATTTTAAAAGGACATTGCTAAGTTATTTCTTTTAGTTTTTTAAAAATACATTTGTTCTCAGCATTTTAGTACTTTATTTGAGGCTTGAAAATAAAACCAAAAATATTCTACAGGCTTTGTCCTCTTGCTTTAAATGAATCTGAAATTAACCTGACTTTTTTCCTCATATCTCTTTTTTTGTAGCTCATAATCAGTTATTACAGTATTTGCTAGCAATGGTTGGAGTATAAATAGTAATGTCTGAAAATTTCTTAGCAGTGGAGAAGTGTATTTTATAAAATAGATAACTGGGTCCAAATTTTCATAAACCCATGCCATAGGTGAGCACTACAATGTGTGTACATGCACACACAAAACCTTGTATTTATGAGACCAAACAGATGTCTAAACATTTAAATGAGATAATTGCACATGCAAACAGATAGTTTATCCATAGTTAAGGCTATGATTTAGTCACAGAGGTCGCGGAAGTCACGGAATCCAGGACTTCCAACAGCTTCCGTGACTTCAGCCTGTGGTGGTGGGAGCTGCAGGGTGATGGGGGAACCCCCAGAGCTCCTGGCCACCGCGGGCAGCGGGGGGAACTCCAGAGCTCCCATCGGCCATGGACGGTGGGGGCCGCCGGAGCTGCCATAGGCCTCCGGAGCTCCGGACGGCAGAGGTACCCCACAGCTCCTGGCCCCCATAAGGGGGCATCCCACAGCTCCCAGCCACTGCGGCAGCCCACCGGAGCTGCAGGCAGCAGGGTTACCCCTTAGCCCCAAGCTGCTGCAGGCAGCTTCTAGACCCTGCACAGCTGCCCCGCTTCAGGCAGTTTGGGGACCTGCAGATCCCCATTTTGTCACGGACAGGTCACAGCTTCCATTAATTTTTTTTTTTTGCCTGTGACCTGTCTGTGACTTTTACTAAAAATATCCGTGACAAAATCTTAACTTTATCCGTAATACATATTGCATTACCTGATTTATGCATTCAAACCTTTTATATGCAAATGGGGAGACTTATGAGTTCACTGTGTGTGGTTTACTGTTGTTCAGGCCTTAAAAATTTGGCCTTTTAATTGAAAATTGATTCTGGACCAGAAGGTGTGGCAGAGTGAAATTGACTAGGAAAAAAGTGGGAAAATAGAAGGGGCAAAGGGTTGAGCAGAGTCACACAAACTGACAGCAGAGACTTAAAAAGAAGCGAAAAGAAGAGAGCAGAGATAGATGGGAAACCTGTTCGTAAGGAAGGGCACATAAAAAGAGAAAGGCAGCAAACAAGTGCACTCCTGAGTAGTGTGGTAGGACGTATAGTAAAACAAAAGGAAGGTAATGGCCTGCTGCTTGTCCAGACGCAGCATATCAGAGTTGCAAACCAAGCTTGGTCCTTTACTCCTCAAGTCAGGAGCTGGGAACATCATGGTGACAATGTAATCAAGTCCTTGAGAAAAGAGCACACTTTGGAGATCCTAAGTTAGCAGGTTAGGTTACTATAATTCCCAAAATGGAAAATATCGGTTTGTGAGCACTTTGAATTTTATCCTGTATTTAGTCGGTGTCACTTGAAATGTACCTCGTGAGATGTGCCTCATGTTGCTTACTCTCCAGTCACTGTCTGAAATGACTAGGAGTCTTACCTACAGATTCTAAAATGAGCCATCTCATGCCCCTTTTTTCAGAAAAAAAACTCCCTTTTAGAAATATAACAGGAAAAGGATTTTTATTTATATATGTTTATATAAGAGGGGAGTGTGTGTCTATATAGCCATATAAAATATACGGAGAGTGTAATATATATGTAGATATTAGTAATAATAAAAAAATCAATTATTTTGCAGTGAGGTATGCTATATACTATTCAGGTTGCAAGTGATGGTATTAACAGTCTCCTCCCCTCTTCTTCCTCTTAATTAAAATATTCTAGTGCTGCATTTCTTTAGCCAAATCCTTCTTGTCTTACTTATGTGAGTAGTCCCAATGATTGAGCCTGAAGAGTAGGATTTTTTTTTTTTAATTTACTAGATAACAATAGCAGGTCATTTAATATATAATGTCATTCTTCTTCTGCAACAATACCAGAGTTAAAGACTATTTCAGGACCACTTACAATCAAGTTAACTTCAATCAAGTTGTCTTTGAATGTCAGTAACTCTCTGCTGAGAAATGTGTACATTCATTTTACAAAATAATGTTCATAAATATAAAAGTGCTACTAGAATGCCAGTGAATTGTTTAATTGCAGTTTGTGAATGAGTGTAAATTGAAACGAAGCAGACTATTTTCTCATGCAGTTGTGGGCAACTTTGTTGCAGAAATGAGCAAAAATAATTAACATATATAACAGTAGCTTAATGAAACTGATACATTGGTCACATGTATACGTATTACATACAGCATTTGGGAAATGTTTAGTCACTGGTCATTTTTTCCTCTAAGACTAGATCATTATTAGCTCTCTTATTACGATTAGCCTTTTTAAAGCAATAGGGAAAACCAGATAATTATCATATTCTAAATTTAGGCACCAGTCACTGTTAATGGATTATAACAGGGGTTCTCAAACTGGGGGTCATTACCCCTGAGGGGGTCACGAGGTTATTACATGGGGGATCGTAAGATGTCAGCCTCCACCCCAAACTAGGGTTACCATATTTCAGCGAGCAAAAAAGAGGACGGGAGAAGCCCCGCCCTAGCCCCGCCCCTGCCCCTCCCACTTCCCGCCCCCCCTGACCTCCCAACCCTCCCCCCGTTCCTTGTCCCCTGACTACCCCCTCCTGGGACCCCTGCCCCTAACTGCCCCCCAGGACTATCTAAGCCTCCCTGCCTCTTGTCCCCTGACTGCCCCAACCTTTATCCACACCCCCACCCCCAGACAGACCCCTGGGACTCCCACGCCCCATCCAACCACTCCCCACCCCCTGACAGCCCCCCCCAGAACTCCCAACCCATCTAAACCCCTCTGCTCCCTGTCCTGACTGCTCCGATCCCTCTCCCCACTCCTGCCCCCTGACAGCTCCCCCCCAGAACTCCCAACCCATCTAAACCCCTCTGCTCCCAGTCCCCTGACTGCTCCGATCCCTCTCCGCACTCCTGCCCCCTGACAGCCCCCCCCAGAACTCCCAACCCATCTAAACCCCTCTGCTCCCTGTCCCCTGACTGCTCCGATCCCTCTCCCCACTCCTGCCCCCTGACAGCTCCCCCCCAGAACTCCCAGCCCCCTACCCCCCCGCTCCTTGTCCCCTGACTGCCCCCTCCTGGGACCCCTGCTCCTAACTTCCCTCCAGAACCCCACCCCCTACCTAAGACTCCCTGTTCCTTGTCTCCTAACTGCCCCCTCCTAAGACCCCCCCCCAACTGCCCACCAGGACCCTACCCCCTACCTGTACCCTGACTGCCCAAAACTTTCTCCACTCCCCCCAAAAAGCCCCCCCCCGTTTCTTGACTGCCCCCTCCAGAACCTCCCTGCCCCTTCTCCTGCCCCCCTTACCCTGCTGCTCAGAACAGGGTGTTGGGCTCTGTGCTAAGCTCCCCAGCACAACAAAACCCGGTCCCTGGCCCTGCACAACAAAACCCGGTCCCTGGCCCGGACCGGGTTGCAGGGGAGAGCTGCCCTTGTATCAGCACAAAGTGCTCTCGCTCCCGTTTTGCTACGCTGCATGGCAGTAACCGCTCCCAGTTGCAAAAGGGGAGGGCTGCACTTTGTGCTGAGACACTTGCTCAGAATGCAGGGTGGAGCTCCTCTCCAGCTGCTCCGGAGTCCAGCCCGGGACTTTCCTGCAGCCCTCCCAGCCGCTCCGGGGGAGGGGGGAAATCCCGGACATTGTGAGTGCTTTACAAATTCCCCCCGGACGCTATTTTTAGCACAAAAAGGAGGACATGTCCGGGTAAATCCGGACGAATGGTAACCCTACCCCAAACCCCATTTTGCTTCCAGCATTTATAATGGTGTTAAATATATACAAAAGTGTTTTTAATTGATAAGGGGGGGTCGCACTCAGAAGCTTGCTATGTGAAAGGGTTCACCAGTACAAAAGTTTGAGAACTACCGGATTATAAATAGTGAAAATTAGTTCATTTGTATTAGCCTTTTCACTTCAGAGATTACCAGTGAATGTGTTATGAAAAATCCTGCAGAGAAAAATATCTGAAAAGCTGAATCATTTTGAATTAAGCCTGTGTTTAAAAACTCGTCAATGGAAAATGTGACTAAATCCCTTTTAAAGTGTGTGGGACAGCATTGATGTCAACGGTGTTGGACCTGTGTGTGGGTGTATGTGGTATTTCCGTCTGGTCTATCTGTGAACTTTAAAAGAGCAGTTGCTTATCCATGTTAGCACAAGCCTAAATTATTCTTGTTTTAAAAGGAAACGAATAAACTGAAATACCTTTATATATTTTAAAATATTAATAAAATTCCTATGATAGAGGATTTTACCAATTATAAGACTGGTCAGGGAGAGAGCTGCTGTCTGTGACATTGTCCCAACCAGACCTTCAAAGATGAATCAGTACTATGAGATTTGAATCTCATAAAATGTTACGATTCATAACCTCTGAGAAGGAGGTGGTTCCTGGTATCTCATTACAGCCCTGTAATAGAATGTCTCCATGGCCTGGCCAACCTGGCCTCCCTAGGACCTCTGCTCAGGTGGCCCTGGCATTTGATGGTTGTCGAGAGATTCACAGGGATCTCAGGGCATCCATTAGCTTTGAGAACTGAACAGTCTTCACATCCCCAAAACTCATGATGAAATGGTTAAAAGGAAATTTCGTGGGTAAGGCATTGTAGAGTTTCTTGTCCCCTTTGCTGTTTTTGCCTCTGTGTGTGGCAGCCTGGCCCTAAATTAATGTTCCACTTGTATTTTAATGGGAAGAGTTATGAGAGTTAACATAATAAGATCATGTCATAGCTTGGATTAATAGTATATGTGTCTTAAATGCTGCATGTGGTTTTTGTTTGGTTGGGGTTTTGTTAATCCGTATGAGATTATATTTCTGTGTTTATGTGAAGAAGTACAGAGAGGGAGGAGCTGTTACATTTAAGCACATAACAATTAAAAGAAACAGTACATGAGTGAAACAATGAAAAAATAATTATGGTTCATCTATAAAACCTGAGACCTCAGAAACTGAGCTGCTACCTACTCTGAGGACATTCAAGATCTCATGGCACTTTATGGCTTTGTCCCAGTGTTCTTGGACAAGTTTTCCAAAACTGCCCACTATTATACATAGTGCCAAGTGACTTCTCTAGCGGGGATTGCATTTTTAAGAGTTGAAGAGCTTTGGGAGGAAAGGAAAGCCAGCCTGTCTGTGATGACACTGTTATGCTGAGAGGTACTGGTGACTGCATGAATCACAAACCTTTTTGAGATTGGGTGTGAATCCACCCTTCAATTAATATAACTGCCAGGATGAGTTAATCAGAAGCCTGTCTACTCTGCTAACCTAAAACTAAAGGGGGTTATGAACCCTACCAGGAGTTTGGACTGAGTAGGCAGGGTTTTTTCCTCTGTGTGTGTGTTATACACACATGTACTATCCTCTACATTTAAAAAACCTTTATGTTTAATCTTGGCAGAATTAGATTATTTTTTATAGTTTTGATGGATATTGATGGTTATTTTTAAACATTTATTTCTATTGTAATTTATTTCAATTTTTGGACTTGAGGGAAATTATGGGGTGTGTGTCAGACAATAATTATTTAATTACCGTAGATATTGAGATTCACAAAGTTAAAGCTTTGTAACCATTAAAACACAGATTGGCAGCATCACATGTCCAAATACACAAAGTAAATAGACTTTAATCAACCTCTAATAAATTCTCACACATCATTTTTCTTATTTTGCCTATATGTAAATTCAGGTTTAGTTTTTTGTTGTGTGCAGTGAAATCGATGTTTATCATCAGTTACGGATAAAAATTATTTGATGGGATTTTTTTTTAAATACTAAGCACCAGATGTGCCAACCCCATGCTGTATTTTATGTGTGAAGCAAATTACCAGTTAGGAGATGAGATGGAATTTTGAACATAACCATACTTGGCAGCTCAAAACTCACTGCTGAAAAACCCCCAGTCTCCTAAATAATACTTCACAATGACAAAAACAGCCATTGCACGTCGCATTTTCTCTTTGGATAAAATGTTATTGCCTGGCAATACTCAGTATTTAGGCTTCCCTTTGTCTACAGCCCTCCTATGGTGCACTGCAGAATGAACAAGCATGTACCACAGGCTCCTCTTCAGTCCAGAATGTGGGAAACTGAATCACAGCAGTGATGGCAGAATGTGCAGGAGGAACTGTAGTGGTGAGTGGATGGGCTATATAACATGATGCAGAGTGCTTTCTCATTCCTAGCATTCAGATGCCCAACAGTTACGATAGTAGCTCCTCCTGTTTACTAGAATTCTAGTCTTGTCTTTTTCTATAGAAGTTTTTATACCATGCTCATCACCATAATATCTGAGCATTTACAGTTGAGCTTATTTTCAGTACTGCTATGCAATATGGAGGGTTAATGGCTACTGTGTAGTAACCAGTTCTAACAAAGCCAAGAACACAGATAAATAGAGATAAATATGTTTACTGTGCATCACAGAGTTCATCGTTCCTTCTGCTCCTTTCTCCATCATTCCCCTTTAGAACTCTCTGGGCATTGTATTTCTGTCCACTTGCTACCCAGTTAATACTCAGTTCAGTTGCATGTGTCTGATTTTAAACCACTGCAGCTAACTGTATTGGCAAACACTACTTCATAAATGATTTGTCCCCCTGTCACTTTAGTGTAACGTGTTGCTCACTCAAATAATGTGCAAGATAACTCTTTCAGCCCTTATGTGCACCTAACTTCTATTGAAGTCAGTAGTAGATTTATTTGTGTGTTTAAAAATTGTGGCATGTTATCTTTTAAGAACCTCTTCATTATATACATATACATCCATAGCCTTTTCCCTCCCACCTTTGATTTGCAGAATTTTCCTGCTTCTGATAGGTTTTATCTTAAGTTATATTTACCACATACTCAGTGTAGGAGTCCTATATCAAAGGAGTGACATATCAAAGAAGATACCTTAATATAATCATAGAGGCTTGAAGATCCAGATAGCTATACCCTTAGGTCTCATGTTTCCATATACCAAGGTCAGATGGTCCTTAGCATTTTAAATAAAAGATTCATAGATTTATAAATTCCAAAGCCAGAATGGACCATTGTAATCACCTCTCGTATTACACATAGACCTCCCCCCAAAATAATTCCCTTTGAATAGAGCATATCTTTAAAAATAAACAATCTTGATTTTAAAATTTCCAGTGATAGAGAATCCACCACAACCCTTGGTAAATTATTCTAGTAGTTAATTACCCTCACTGTTAAAAACGTATGTCTTATTACCAGTCTGAATTTGTCTAGCTTCAGAATGATAGGGCTCTCCAGTATGATGTGGCAGTTTGAAGGCATACCATGCACTCAGCACATCAACTCTCAGATCCTTTTGAAAATACATTGTAAATTTGAATAGTAAAACAACATTGTTTTATAGAAATTAACGTGGAAGCCTACAAAACTGACTAGGGTCTGGTATCCTTTTGATACATTTATTTTTCTACCCATCCTATAGAAATCTATAGCAGGGATATAGTTCTCTGTTACATGTTGTGGGCTATTTTACGTCACTGATTATTGAAGCAAAATCCCCATTATTTTCAGTGGAAGTTTTTACTTTTGTGACCCTAAACAATGATCAAAACACAAACAAAGAAAGCCAAGACTCTTCCATACGACTGTACAACAGTAGAGAGACAGAAAAAGAGACATATTTTCCCTATTACTATAAGATAACTCTCCAATTGAGTAGAATGCAGTATTGTGAAAGGATAAGGGATAAAATTTTCAGAAGTAACTAATTGACATTTTCAAACAGGATTTAGGCACTGTGGAGCCCAAGGACCAGATTTTCAAAAGTATTTCATTTCCTAAAGATTCAGATAGGTGCCTAGTGGGATTTTGAAAAAAGGCTAAGTAGGTTAGGTATCTAACAATGGGAGCTAGGTGCCTAACCTGCTTAGGTGCTTTTATAAATCCCAATAAGCACCTGTCTGAATCTGTAGGTGTCTAGACACCTTTGAAAATCTGGCCCATAGGCACTTTTCAAAGTTTTAGCTCATCTCTTTTCATGAACTTTGTGTTTGGTAGTTTATAAAACACCTTTCAGCCCACAGAATCCCAAAGCACTGTACTAGCTACTATACTGTGTGCACCAGGAGTAATTCACCCACCATCAAATGCAGTCACCCAAAATGGCAACTGTTTAACATGCTATACAACAAAGAGTGTCGGACATAAAGAGAAGACTCTCCTCTCCAATTTAAACTACAGTTGAAATGTAGGTATGCAGAATGTAATTTCCAATTTTTAAATTTGTCCAGATCATTAGGGCAAACACTTCTGTAGTACTCTTACTAACATGGGGTATTTCATGATTGCAAATGGTGAGGACCTTTTTTTAAAAAAATCCTCATCTGAAAGGTAAAACAATCAATAATCTTCAATTCTGGATTAAAAGGGTGTGTAATTTACATTTTCCTCAACCTCAAGAGGATGAATCAAGCACATCAATTTCATTGAAATTACTCTGGATTCACTGAATGTGAGAGCAGATTTGGACCAGTATAAATAGATAGTTGGTCACCCACCCTTAAGATTGAGCAGATTTTTGACAAGTGTCATATATACTTTTTCCCCAAAGAAAAAATTCCCTCTTCGTAGGAAATAAAAGTGAACACAATACTTAAAATAATATAGAAATATTAATTTAAAATGTTGATATTTAGGTAACAGTGATGGAAAAAAATGATAAAATCAACAAATCAGTCTATCTGTAATAATCAATATACAGTAATTAGTATATAATCGTAAATGCTTTACCTTACCAATGGATTCAGACTACATATCTTAGTCAGTGATTCTGAGGCTAGTCATGAAATGTACAGATGAGAGTGACAACATATTTATATAATAAAAACCAGCCCGAAAATCAACATTGAACTCAAAGAAATGTTATCTGCTCAGCATAATATATTGAAATGAGATTGAAATATAATGATGTGAGAATTTTACATTTAAAAAAGAAGAAAATACATTTATGAATTGATTACTAATGTTTGAGTAGTAAATGCATCCTAAAAAACCTTCTTCCACAGGAATGGAAAAGTTCTCAGTCTAAGCTATGTTAATAATATTGGGTCAAACCTTTTCCACTATCTGTTCCAGGAGGTTTTGTCCTTGCAATTAGTGGGACTCCTTGTTTGTATAAACAGCAGTTTGGCACCCATACTGAAAATAGATTTTGTCATAATATAGCTCTACCATGGGAATCACTGGCTGGTGACTTATTTAAAATTGGTGGGGAAAGGAAGGGCAAAAATAAGTTAGGTGTCTGTTTATGTATCAAAATTCCTTCAAAAAGTGGCTTAGTTTGTCTTACAATGTTTATGTAATGAAAATCCGTATAATCATTACCCCTTCCAAAAAAAAAGTAGGCATTTGGGAGTCTAAGGGTGAGATTTTCAAAGGTTGTAACAAAGCCTGAAGGTGCGGATAGGCACGTAGTGGGACTCCACATAGATCTAGCTATGCAGAATCACTTGCAGGACCAGAGTCTTAGTGCTGAGTTCTGTTCTAGAATCCTGAACCACCTTGCCTTGGTCCTGAGGACCATTTTCTTCACTTCCCATTATCTTCTGCTAATCTATCTCCTCCATTTTCCCATGCTGCTTCCTTCCCCCTCTCCCCCTCCCCCATTGCCACTCATGACAACACAAAAAATAACAAATGAGTTAGAACAGACAAATAAAACAAAAACTGACAAACTATTTGCTAGTTTCACCATTTATATCCACGTGAAGCTGCAATGTTGCATTCCTGCATCTCTGTGATGTGAGAGGGCATAAACCAGCAGTATTACCAAATCTATTTATGTGGTCAGAGATGGTGTCACCCAGCACGTACTGCTGGATTATCCTAGATGCAGGGGAAACCCAGAATAGTTAAATGCAAGACACAAAAACCCAACCACTCCCCTGAGGGAAGGGTACCAAAGTATCTTTTTATATGCTGTACAATGTATCCTGCAGTTGATGTCTCTATTTTTTTCTTCGGGATTTCCTGTGAGATTTCAATGCAGGGTTTTAAAAACCAGGTTATCCTCCTGTATTTATCCTTTAAACGCTTTTTTCCTTTTGAGCTCCTTCTCATCCTCGCTGGTGAATTGCTCCAGCACACAGCTATAGATATAGACAGTAGGTATAATGTCTGTAGAAAAGATGGTGGGCTAGATGGGGCTGCTCAGATTTACAACGGTTGAAGATCTAGCTCAATATATTTATCAGCATATTAAAATTAATAATCAGAGTAATATTAACCCCAGCTTCAATAATAGCAGTACCATACATACCTGCACTGCAAAATCATGCACACTAGCCACTCCACCATTTCTGGAAGAGAGAAACCACTTTTGGTAGGTGCAGTGTAGTAGCTCAGAAGACTGAGAGCAGATCTGAGAATTCAGATTAAATCCTCATAGGTTCTCCCATCACTGTAGTTAATCGACCTCCCCGATAGGCAGTAGCAAGGTCGACTGAAGAATTTCAGTGTAGACAAGCCCTTGGAATGTGAACTAGACAGAGGTCCTGCTGTGGGAGATCAGTTGTGTTAAAAGCTATTTATCTGAAGGAGAATTTATCATGATTTCTATTATTCAGGCCATGTCTACACTACAAAGTTAAGTCGACTTCATGTAAGTTGACATCGAGCCTCTGATTTAAGCAAGTTGATCTTGCGTGTCCACACTACACTCATTGTGTCGGCGGAGTGCATCCTCACTCGCAGGGCTTGCATCAACGCACAGAGCACTGCACTGTGGGTGGCTATCCCACAGTGCACGTAGTCGAGTGGAATTTTGGGTTGGGCTTGCAATGCCTTATGGGACCAAAACATCAGTGTGGGTGGTTCTGGGACCATGGTGTTAGCCTCCCATGACGCACTTACCTCACTCACTCCCTTCCTCCTTCCCTCCCTCCCGGAAATCAATAGCAAACAAACCAAGCCTTTTTCGCACCTTTTTTCGTAAGCCTGGGTTATCCACGCAGATGCCCAGCGTGAAAAGCATGGACCCTGCTCAGCAGTACACTGTTGTTGTGAGCACTGCAAACACCTCATGCCTTATCCTGCAGTATTTACACAGCCAATACAGGAGCTGCTGCATGGAATAATGTGATGCCACGCAAACAGCCCTGCTGGAAGACATAGAGCGGAGCAATTCACAGTTGCTGGCGACAGTCATGCATCACCTTGACATGGTTGAGTGCCATTTCTGGGCCCAGGAAACAAGTACTGACTGGTGGGACTGAATCATTATGCAGCTATGGGATGACGACCAGTGGTTGCAGAACTTTTGAAAGCGTAAGGCACTTTCCAGGAACTGTGTGAAGAGCTTTCCCCAGCCCTGAAGCACAGCAATACTAAAATGAGAGCTGCTCTGACAGTGGAGAAGCAAATGGTGATAGCTCTGGGGAAGCTTGCAATGCCAGATTGCTACCAGTCAGTGGGGCATCAATTTGGAGTGGGTAAATCTACCGTGAGATCTGTTGTGATCCAAGTTTCCAGGGCCATCAACAGACTTCTGCTAAGAAAGGTAGTGACTCTGGGCAATGTGCAGGACATAATGGGTGGTTTTGCCCCGATAGGGTTCCCTAACTGGGAGGGGCAATAGATGGAACACATATCCCTATCTTGGCACCTGAACACCTTGCAAAGAGTACATAAACCAAAAGGGGCACTTCTCAAAGGTGTTGTAAGCGCTGGTGAATCACAGGGGCCATTTCACCGACATCAATGTGGGATGGTCAGGAAAGGTGCATGACACGCGCATCTTTAGGAACACAGGTCTGTTCAGAAGGCTGAAAACAGACTGTCTTTCCAGACTGCAAAATAACCATTGGTGATGTTGAAATGCCAATTGTGATCCTGGGAGACCCAGCCTATCCCTTGCTCCCATGGCTCATGAAGCCATCCACAGGCAGCCTGGACAGCAGTTAGGACCGGTTCAACCATAGGCTGAGAAGTGCAGAATGGTGATGGAATGTGCCTTTGGATGTTTAAAAGGTCGCTGGCATTGTTTGCTACTAGGTTAGACCTCAGTGAAAGCAATATCCCCATTGTTATTGCTGCCTGCTGTGTCCTCCATAATATCTGTGAAACAAAGGGAGAAAAGTTTCCGCCGGACTGGGGGATTGTGGCAGATTGCCTAGCAGCCAGACACCGGGGCAATAAGAAGAGCACATCGAGGGGCTCTGCATCTCTGTGAGGCTTTGAAAACCAGTTTCAGCAAAGATCCAGAGTAATGTGAAACTTATCTGTGTTGTTCCTTACCAAATTGTCCCCTCCATTGCATTTTCTCCCCTGCAAACTCCACCCCCACCAACCATCGTGTGTTGTATGAATAAACTCAGTCCATTAAGTTTTATTATGCACATAAACACACAGAGACAACAAAGAAAAGTAAGATAACCTGAGGCAAAAAGACTGACAACACTGTGGGGGGGAGAAACAAGGGAAGTTTGCTTACAGATGCACTGCAATAAAAATCAAAGGTGTGGGAATGGGCACCTTCTGGTCCTTGTATCCTCCCCTGGTGTTGAGTGCAAAGGACACCAAACTTCCTCTCCGTCCCCTGCTCCCTCTCAACACCCCATAGGACATTTAGGGGAGGAGGACTGAGAACTGGGCGACGATGGCAGCAGGTTCAGTATATGCTGCAGCGGGACTCCAGCTGCCTTTCTTGAACCTCAACCAAATGCCTCAACATGTCGGATTGCTCCTTCATAATCTGCAGCATTTCTTCCTGTGTGCCACGCTCTTGTTCCATGCATGCTTTCCCGTCCTCCCTGTCCATGTCCTGGTTCTCAGACAGTGTAATCCTCCATGCTCTGAGCTCCAACTTGGCACTCTCGGAGGCGTACCATTAACTCATTGAACATGTCCTCCCAAGTCTTCTTTTTCTGCCTTCTAATCTGGGAAAGTCTCTGTTCTGGTGTGGAAGATGCACCGATGGACAAGGTTTCAGCTGCAAGGAATGCAAAGCACGAGGATAGCATTGGCAGTGCATGCATTGTTTCTGATGCAAGGTTAATTTTTTTTTAAAAAGACACCCCTCAATACGCTTCACTGCAAACCACAGTGAAAGCAATATCCCCATTGTTATTGCTGCTTGCTGTGTCCTCCATAATATCTGTGAAACAAAGGGAGAACTACTGGCTATTGTAAGAGTCAATTTGCTGCTCCAGCCATGGTGACTAAGGCCACGAGGCATGGGCGAGAGATCTTGTGTGGCTGCTTTTGTGAAGACATCCTTGGGATCACAGGTTGGAACTTTAAAAAAGGCCCCTTTCCCTTAGCAACGTGGATGGTGCTTGAGGACAGGCACCAGTATAGAGTCCTCCAAATCGTTTGTTTTTTACAAAAGCAGCACCAGGTGATGGGGGAAGGGAGACAATCAGGAAGCCGCCACCCCATCCCCCCGACACACACACACTTTTTTTTTCAATGCTGTTTGCAATATATGGTGATCCCTTCCAATCACAACCATGGCACATTTGGGAAAGCGTGGTTGTGTGACCAAGATTTCACCAAATAGGGGGCGAATTACTTGTTCAATTGTTTGCAGTTTAAGGGCTAGCATTGAAAACTTCTCCCGTTCCCCTAGGTGACCCTATGCAATATCACTCTCCTTAGGGTAACAGATGCTGCAAGTGTCTGGGTACGGACCTGGACATTATGCTGCAATGCTGTGTGCTGCAATGATGCCAGCAGAGTTAATGCTGGAGTGGCGCGAGAAAGTGTCGTACCGTGGTGGACGAAATAAGGCAGCCCTTTCCAGAAATCTTCTGCAAAGGATTGCAGAGTACCTCCATGAAAGCTTCCTAGAGATCTCCAGGGAGGATTCCAGGGCCATCCCATGCACATAAACAGTCTTTCTCAGCGAGCACCCTCTGCATAGCTGGAGTAGCCATTGATACCCACTACACCTACTTTTTTGTTCAGATTAAACATAAAAAATAATAGCTTATAACCCCTACAGTTTGATTGGAAATGTGTACTCACCAGAGGTGCCTTCCCCAGCATCACGCTCCACCACCAACTGGTCCAGAGAAGGGATGGGCTCCAGGGTTAAAAACAGTTCTTGGCTGTCGGAGAGAATGGATCCTCCACTTGCCTGCCTCACATTTTCCTCCTCCTCCTCCTCCTCAACGTCATAAACAATGTCCTCCTGGTTGTTGCCCGAGGTCACCCGGGCCTTCTGGGAGGTATCCACAAAGCAGTTTGGGATACTGGTGTGGTCACTGCAGAGAATCACATGCAGCTCCTCATAAAAACAGCATGTCTGTAGGACAGAACCAGAACGACTGTTCACCTCCCTTGTCTTCTGGTACGCTTGCCGAAGCTTCTTTATTTTCATGCAGCACTGTCCCTGTGTAGCCCTTCACCCCCATCCCCTGCACTGTCTTGGCATAGATGTCAGCGTTTCTTCTGCTGGATTGGTGCTGCTAGCACAGACTCTTCTCCCCACACAGCAATAAGATTCACTAATTCCTGGGTACTCCAGGCTGGAACACATTTGCGGCCTTGAGTCTCCATGATCAGCTGTGCTAGCGAGCTCTCCATGCTGATCAAACAGAAAATTAAAATTCAAAAGGTCCTGGGGCTTTAACAGGGGAGTGGCTGTTTCCTGTGTACTTGGCTGATGTGCAGTGGAGTTGAAAGTGCTCTCCAGAGCAGACCCAGCATAGCACCGTGGGACACCTCCTGGAGGCCAGTTCATTCAAATTACACAACGTAGTGTCTTCACTATCCCCATGTGGACCTTTGGATGTCGAATCAAGTGCTACGTCTCTTGCAGAGGTGGAGTACAGAAGTCGACTTTACAGGCCACTTAGGTTGGTGGAAGGGATTCGGTAGTGTAGATTCGGTATTGTAGACACATCCATTATTAGATATTTTGTTGACCTAAGTTTGTTTTGTAGATCGGGCCTCAGATAATGCTGTCTTTTCTTACAAACCAAAAAATCACTACATTATCAAGATAGGTGAAAACTTTTGAGGTTGCATTCAAAGGAGGGAAAAGATGCAATAGTTTCTCTAGAAACAAGAGAAATAATCTAAAGTTTTTAACCGGGGTCAAAAGTTATAGCTCTATCTCAAATTTGCATTATTCAAAACAGATTTGAGTTTTCAGTACTCACTGCTTCAAGCAATTTAGGAGAGTGTACACTTCTACTTAATCTGCACAGTCATATTCTCAATTGTGGTAGAGAATTGACTAACAAGAACCTTATGTTATAATCCAAACTCTAATTTAAAGATTTTCCCATATGAGCAGATTAATTCTATTCCTTCCTAGTTGTTTGATATTATTGTCAAATATCATTTCTGTCAAAATCATGAGATGATAAAGTTAGAGGAATCCCCAGTAGTAATGATTCATCATCTCAGTGTCATTACTTGAATGTATGGTCTGTGAGATGTCCTTATGTTCGAGCAGCTTTTCCTTCTCCAGCTGTATTCTGTAATTATACTTAGTCCATACATTTTTTGAATGGAGAACCCTGCACAGAAGGGTTTTTTATGCTACCTGGAAATGTTGTATTATACTTTTTTTATTAAAAGGATTATTAAATGATTAATACATATTTTAATAATTGTTAAACATTGTTACACATAATTATAGAGTCCAGTAGGAGCTGACGGGCTTATGGCTCATACACTATGCTCCTCATATCTGTAACATTCTAATAACCTCTATCAATCACTTATTAACTATATATGTTTCCTTAGTATAAGGTTTGTCTTTGCAAATTCATTTAATGCCATCACAGAATATGAGCCAGTAAAATTTTGCTTCTGTCAGTAGTACTAAATCAACAGGATTCCTTGTATCAGTTAAGTAGTCAAAGGAACATGCATTTCGATGACGAGATTACTTTCTTCTGGTAATTCACTTACGTTTCTTTGTTGCTAAAAATAGGGACAGAAGCACCAAAAGGGCAGCAAATTTAGGCATCCATCCTGTAATGAAATCTGTTCAGGCTGACACCTGCATTCATATGAATCTCTTACTGGGGCCTTAATTATCAGTGGCACAAAATATATTTAATCATGCATTTGGAGCTGTTTGAATAATTGATTTTTTGGTTTACTAGTGATTCTGGAAAAAAATTAAAAAATAATTTTGGGTGAACCTGAAAGTAAAATTTTTGGTGAATTGAAAAGATGACAGAAAAAAATAGTTTCAGATCAAATGAAACATTTCATTCAGTCCTGAAACAAAATGTTTTGCTTAGAGCATATTTTAAACTTTGTAGAAATAAAATTAATCAAAATTTTGAAACAAAACATTACTTAAAATTAAAATGTTTCATTTTCAAAATGTCAGAACAAAATGTTTTGATTTTCCAGAATTTTTTTCCCAACACAAAAACAATTTGGCAAAACCAACCGATGAAACATTTTAGTAGTACCAAATCTGCATTTTCCGCCAAAAAAATTGGGTTGAATGTTTTTGCCCAGATCTGCACATATTACATTTCATAATCTATGACTTATGGTTGCACTGGTTATGTTCAGATGATTTTTTGACCTAATGAACGTCACAGCGGCAGGCTCCGATGTGTAAGCCTTGATTACAAACTCCATTCTCAAATAGGTTTCACACAATGAAAGCGGGTGGAACTCAGGCAGTGAATCATGTTCCTGGTCTTCACCTGCTTGGAACTGTGAATTTTTTTTTTAAATTGTGATTGATGTCAAAGGGTGATATGTTAAAAGACTTACTTGCCAAAGTTTATAGTTTATTTTTCTATTATTTTTTTTAAATGATGGATTTTAAAATGACAGTAATATGATTCCAGATATGGCTCTATAATTACCAAAAAAAAATCATATTATGCAGTAGAGGCCCTTTGTCTACCTTAACAGAGAAGTTGAGTTGCCTCTTTAATTGTAAGGCTGGCTTTTCCAGCAGGCTGGAAGGAAAGGAGTGGTTACCCCTTAAGGAACCTCTTCCTCCCCCCGACAGGAAGCAGTCAGCCTGACCAGGTTGATTGGGAAGGACGTGGGACTGGAAGAAGGGATGGTATAAATACAACCAGGGCAGTTCCAGGAAAGCGCTCTTTAATCTGGACCAGGCTAGTGACTCCCACCCATGGAAGTAGTTTCATCAAGATCCACTGCAGACATAGCGCTCCTTTGCAGGAGGCTGGGGAGGAATTTTCCCCTCACAGTCAGATTGGCTGAGGCAAGGGTGGTCTTATTTGCCTTCCTTCAGATTGGGCACCCAAAATTAGTGGAATCTTTTGACCTTAATCTCTGTGCCTCAGGTTCCCATTTATAGAATGGGGATAATACCCACTCATCTCACCGAGGTGCTTTGAAGATAGATTGATTAATGTTTATGAAGCACTCAGATTCTCTAGTGATGAGCACCTTAGAAAAGCCCATGAGGAAACTAATAATTCTGTCTTCAGAGCAGGGTTTGAGTACTGTGCAGTAAAGATGGCCTGCGGTCACACACTGAACAATGGGAAGAAACCAAAATATTGAACAGCTGATCGTTAAGTGAGTACCATCTTTCCTGTGCCCTGATTAAAGGAGGGGTCATGTGGAAAAAATAGTATGTGATCATGTACCATAATGCACACACAAAAGAGGATTGAAGTATGATTACACAGGCAACTTTTGAGTGCTTGACTTTGCAATACAATTTTTGTGTGTGTATAATTTACATATAATTCTAAAAGTATTATACAAGCAGTCAAAATAAAAATGTAACTGTAAGCTGCTGTAGAAGATAGTGTAGGCTGGTGTTTTACATATTGTAGAATTAATTTTGTATGATTTTTAATTTTATTAAATACATTGTCATTGTTTTCTAATTTTAACTAAACCAGACCTTTCCTCAGAAGATGACAATGTGTTGTAACAATCACATGGCCAGCAACTGTAATTAAGGAAAGTCAATCTGTGGCATAGCTTGTTATTTGTCTAGTGTGTTAATTAGAATAGAATTGCACAGTGAGTGGGAGTAGTTGGCTCTCCTTAGAGTCTAACAGCTTTGTATATCACCAATCCTAATAAGCTGCGCAAATACTGTATGTTTCTTGTTCATTTGTAGTTAGCAAGTTACATGAGTATAATTCAGCAACATGTACACTTTATAGTAAGTAGCACAACATGTATTTTTTCTTCTACAGATTTGAAGGGAACAAGCAGTCTTATGCCTAGATAGGTTAAGTAAGACTGTTTTGTAACAACCTTAAAAATATATTCTCTATTTGTCCAGGAGACTATGAGAACTGCTGTCAGATACACTGGGACTGATTGTTACATGCATTATGGTCACCGGGGAAATGGATTTTAGGACATAATAGATGCAGTTAAGTTGTCATAAAGGAAGAAAAATTGGGAGCTATTAGAGTACACTACTGGGATAGTTAGTTGGAAGGCCAAATACAGCTTTACTGTAGGTTGCTTAATAAAAACAGAGCTTCTGTTAAATAGGTATCACCAAACCATAAATAGGGCTATATCAATGTGATTGTTAAAAATATTTAGCTTTATGTCATTTATCATAGTTACAGTTACACTGATGATTTATTTATTTGGTTTAGAACATCACTTCTTTTAAATAGCTTTGGGTCTAGCTAATCCCTCATCTCTAGATCACCAAAATAGAAATATCAATATCTTTTTAATTTATAATTCATCAGAGGCTGCTAGTGCCTATACTTTTTTTTAGGAATGCAGACATTCCAAGTCATGTTTTTATACCTTTTTTAGTAGCAGCTTCACTATTTTAATGACCAGCTGCTACCACGCCTTGCAAAACTAGGAAAACGTGAAGGAAAAAGAGAACTCAACTGAACATATTTAAAATAACTTGAATATGTTATTACTTTTGAATTCCTGCAAAAAAGGCACAATTCCTCAGTGAGGCAGTAATGCAATGAGAGTACTGTGATTTTACTCTTTCTAAAACCTGGAAAGAAATTGTTTCGGCTCTGACCTAGAAGTCGAGCATAAATCTAAAAAGAGGAGTGAGCAGCCAGTGGAAGTGAAAGTGATGCTGTGATTCTTCGGAGTTCTGTGAAGATTTTAGTGCTACCAAATCTTAACCAAAAGAACAAGATTTATTGTGTGATCTAGGAAACAAATTTTTTCAACTTGGGTTCCATAAAAGTAAGTAGCTATAATCTGTTGGGAAAGGGATGGCTGTTTTGTCCCTCATCCTTGGCAAAATTGATGCACTTTTAATTCATCCAATGGTGCCCAGGTGTTGGGGAGATGAGTATTTTTTTGAATAAATAATAAATTATAACAATAAATAACTTATTTGGACTTATGAATACAAATTCTCTAAGACAAGAAATACCTTAAAGATCAACACATCTACAAATAACAACAATGACTTGCCAGAACTGACTCAGCATTCTCCACCAAGTACAGCATGGCCAGATGGACTGTTTGTTACAGACCGGCCTCCCACCAAAATACTTCAATGTTAAGTCAGATACTGTGGCAATATCCAGCAGGTGGACAGTATTCTGAGCAACAGAAGGTCAATACATTATTACAGGAATTGAATCATACCCGCAGTTTTGGAAACACATGAAAGAATATCATCTGAATAGACCAGGGGTGGGCAAACTACGGCCCGTAGGCCGGATCCGGCCCCTCAGGGCTTTGGGGATTGCCCCCCGTGGCGCTGTGGGCCCCGCGCCGTGGGCCCCACGCCGCTCTCAGAAGCGGCTGGCACCACTTCCCTGCAGCCCCCGGGCGAGGGGGGGGGCAGAGGGCTCCGTGCGTTGCCTTTGCCTCCAGTCACCGCCCCCTGCAGCTCCCATTGGCCAGGAACGGGGAACTGCGGCCAATGGGAGCTTTGGGGGAGGTTCCTGGAGGTGCGACAAGGGCAGCGCACACAGAGCCCTCCGCCCCCCCCTCCCCCAGGGTCTGCAGCACTTCCTGGAGTGGCGCGGGGCAAGGGACAGGACAGGCATGCAGCGAGCCCGCCCTGGCCCCAGTGCGCGCCGCTGCCACCCAGGAGCCGCTTTAGGTAAGTGGTGCCGGCTGGAGCCCAAGCCCCTCCTGTACCCCGCCCCCCAACTCCCTGCCCTAAGCCCCCTGCCTGCACCTCACACCCCTCCTGCACCCCAACTCCCTGCCCTGAGCCCCCTCGTACCCCGCACCCCTCCTGCAGCCCAACCCCCTGCCCTGAGCTCCCTGCTGCACCCTGCACCCCTGTGCATCCCAGCCCCCTGCTGCACCCCGCACCCCTCCTGCACCCCAACCCCCTACCCTGAGCCTCCTCCCGCAGTCTGCACCCCCTTGCACTCCTGCCCTGAGCCCCCTCCTGCACTCTGCACCCCCTGTACCCCAACCCCCTTCTCTGAGCCCCCTCATACACTCTGCACCCCCCCCCCACCCCAATCTCTTGCCCTGAGCCCAGGGCCAGCTCCAGGGTTTTTGCCGCCCCAAGCAGCGCAAAAAAAAAAAAAAAAAAAGCCACGATTGCGATCTGTGGCGGCAATTTGGCGGGAGGTCCTTGGCTCCGAGCAGGAGTGAGGGACTGCCCGCCAAATTGCCGCCGAATAGTTGGACCTGCCGCCCCTCTCCGGAGTGGCTGCCCCAAGCACCTGCTTGACAAGCTGGTGCCTGGAGCCGGCCCTGCCTGAGCTTCTTCCTGCACCCCCTCCCACACCCCGCACTCCCTCCTGCACCCCAACCGTCTGCTCCGGCCCTGCATACCATTTCCCCACCCAGATGTGGCCCTCAGCCCAAAAAGTTTGCCCACCCCTGGAGTAGACTGTATGCTGCAGCAAATAAACACCCCTAACAAAGGGTCTGATCCAAAGCCCATTGAAGTCTATAGGAAGATTCCCATTGACTTGAGCAGGCAGTGGATCAGCCCCTAAATACACAAATATGAAAACTCAAAAGCAAAAAGCCATCTGTTGTTGGGAAGCAATGTAGCTAAGACATATTCTCAAGAAGGAATTTCCACCCCAGTGACTACTCTGCCTTGATGAAGATGAAGCCCAGGTCTAAATAATCTTGTAGGAAACAACGTTCATTCCAGACCCAGTTCCTTAAGACTTTGTTTCTCCTCCTCTTAGCAAACATGACTAAATCATCGCGATATAGCTCGGGTTTATAATATTTGTGAACCACAATTTCAGCAAAGTTGACAGCTTCATCATTTTATTTCAAAGCAAAGCTTAAGCGTAGGGCATCAGTTTTCTTGTAGTATTTTTTTCATTCTACCACTGCTTTAGAAAGTTTACAAGCAACAATACAGAGCTGAATGACAGAAGGGAGGTTTCAGGGCAGATCTCCTTATCTCTGATTGGTTTGCCCAACTGGACTTGTAGCATCATTATGGTTAATTAGCTCAAAACCAAACTGAGATATATTTTCCCTCAGTGTTGTAAGTATAATGTCCATTAACATATAACTCAAAGAAGGTTCCAGAGATGCTATTTTAGTTTGATAGTTGTTAAGTGGAATGTATAAGGGTAGCCAGGAATCTTGGTATTTTCATTGGATTCCAAGTTCACTTTAACTTTATATCATTTTCCAGCTGCAGTAAAAACATCAAATTATAATCTAAGAAATACTGCGGAATTAGGCACTTTATTTTGCTACTTGATTTAGAAAATGGTTTATGTTTTTATGTTTTCTCAGCTGTGAAGCTATAAAGTTATAATGGCCTTTTAACAGACCCATCTAACTAATTGACTAATAGATTTCAAAGTCAGTTTGAAAGCCCCAGACACACAAATATGATCATATTGCCCTATTTTTAGTCTCAGTTAATGCCATCTGCCTGTGAAATAAAGAACTGACTTTAAAATTTTACTCCTAACATTCAAGGCTTTATACAGTTTGACTCCTGATTTTATTATGGATCATACCCAGAGTGACCTGCCTGCCTTTTATGCTGACAAACCTGGCTTTCTTTATTCCCAAAGTTAGAGTGAATCATTGGCAAGGTCTCCTGTTGTATTCCCTTTTCTCTAATACATTGACTTCTGATGTCTAGGAGGTGAATTTGCTCTGTGTTTTCAATGGTGTCTCATTAAGTAATCATTAATTTTATTGATTGACAGCTTCATTTGTAAGGTTCTATTGAACATGTTATTTCATATTATTGCAGAGCATTGTGTAGGCCTGAGGTGCAGGGAAAATTCATTAAGATTATCATTGGAATTTTCATTATGGTAGTAAATTAGATTAGAATTAATGATGAATGAAGAGGGAACTCATTAGGGAGTCCACCTATTTTATAGGACATTTATATAAAACAAGATTCCTCTTCCCCCTCTCCCCCCCAACTACATGCACAGGATTTTGTGGAAGAACAGAGCAGAAGAGTAAATTAGCCACTTTAATTCAGAAGTTGAGGTGAGAAAAAGAGTTGGAAAACAAGCCCGATAGGGTGGCCACAATATCAAATTGTTCTGGATATCCTGTCCTAGGAATCTGTTATCCCTTTGATTCACATGCATAACTCCTACTATGGTACAATTTGAGCACTGTGTTTGTGCAAAGCCATTTTCTGATTAGTCACAGTCACAACTGTGCCACAACTTGGAGCAAATACCCAGTTGGGACAGCATCACTAGGGCCGGCTCTAGGCACCAGGCACCCAAGCACATGCTTGGGGCGGCACCTGGTAAGGGGCGGCGGGGGGAGCGCGGCGCGGCATTCCGCGGGGGGGTGCTCCGGCGGCGCAGCGCTGGGGGGGCGGGCTCCGGTTGCGCGGGGCTCGGTGAGGGGGCGGCGCGGGCGCGGCACTGGAAGGGGGTTCCGGCGGCGCTCGGCGGGGGGGGCGGGGGCGGGCTCCGGCAGCGCGGGGCTCGGCACTGGGGGACAGCGCGGGGCTCAGGGAGGGGTGCGGCGCAGGCGCGGCGCTGGAGGGGGTTTCTGGCGGCGCTTGGCAGGGGGCGGGGGCGGGCTCCGGCGGCGGGGGGCATTGCGGGGCTCGGCGCTCGGGGGGGGGTTCTGGTGGCGCTCGGCGCGGGGGGGTGGGCTCCGGCGCTCGGTGGGGGGGGCGGCGCGGCCCGGCGGGGGGCCTAGGGGGCGGCGCTTTTTTTGCTGCTTGGGGCAGCAAAAAAGCTGGAGCGGGCCCTGGCATCACTGAAAAATTATGCAAGCAAACAGGAATCATTACTCTTGTGTTTAAATTCAGCAGGAATGTTTAGCACACCTCTTCCCATCCCCCCCTTCAACTCCCCCCACACACACACACACACACTGCCCACCTCCTACCCTTAGTTGTCTGGAGCCATTTGTTACACCACAAAAACACCCCGTTAAGAACTAGCAGCTTTTCATCACTGAATTGATAGCATGTATTGTATTCAAAGGTGACCTTTTCTCTTAAAAGTTCTAATTTATCTCTTTACCACAAATCTCACTAAAGGTAGAAATACGATTTTTTCAATCAAAAGTCTCATTTTGTTGCCTTTTATAATTGTAAGGGTAAAAACAATGCCACCGATAGGAGGATACTAACAAGATAACAGTCTTCTAAAAGTATAGATATGAATTTAATGTATATATTACATAGAGAAAGATCACACAAATAAACTTTACTGAAATCTTTATCACTGGTATTTTCAATTATGGCTGTTACCAGTAGAGCATTGAAGTTAATTTTCAAACTGTGGGAACTGGTTGACCTCCTTCTTTAAGAAAATACTGAGTGTTACAAATGTAAAACACATACATTCTAAGTATACCACTGAGTTGGGTCAAATAACTTGTCTGAACTGGAATACGAGCAGATAAGCCAAAACATTGTAATGGACATCTCTGTTCTCTGATGCAGCTCAGCTGGTAGTTTTAGTAACACATGTGTAGCTATGTGTACAGAAATAAATTGATCAGCTTTTCAAGTAATGATGGGTGCTTCGTTTTGGGGGTGTCTAACTTGAGATTCCTTATTGGATCTGATTTTCAGCATTTGCATGTTCAGTGCTTTCTGAAAATCAGAGCCATACAACATCTCACAAGTTGAGGACCCCAAAATTGAGTCACCTCAAATTCCTAGTATTTTTAAAAATCTTGGTCACTGACTATGTACAATCTACTTTACTCATGTAAATTGTTGTTTCTTACTATGTATATGGATGTTTTTTTCTCAGAGGGTTTCAAAAATATAAATTAAAATGGCAAATTTAACTTAAGCAAGAGCAGACTAATAATCCCAAATTTATAGTTCAAATAGTGAAATATCTTATTCTGCTCTCCACCAAACCCTATCCTATTGAGCAATGTCTGACCTCACATGCTTGGCTCACATCATACTGTATCTCAAACAACCCCACATTTTCTTTTGATCAGATTGGAACAGTCCTTTTCTGCTTAATTTCTCGTATAAAGTATGATAAAACCACTTGTCTTTAGTATTAGATGTCAAAGCCTTGTCTATGTCCAAAGAGAAGTGTGCAGGATTTCCACTCTATTTGTTGTTCTAGTGTGGCAAATGAGACATTTTAAGAATGGCCTTATAATATCTCTGTGCAAAGCATTGAAGTTTACTGGCTTGGAGAGCTTTTCTGGTGAGCTCATCAGTGTAAGAGCTCAATTTGTTTAGTTCAAAGCCAACACAGCTCTTTTTAGTTTAATGTGAATGACCAGGGAAACAGACTGAGCAAATCAAGTGAGTCATGCTGGCAGAGGCTGAAATGATTGCAGGTATCCTAGGCTCATATAGCTGGAGTGCCAGATTCTTCTACAATACAACATTTTCTCTCTCCCCCTGAGGTATCCCCTGCACACAATTTTGAATTTAGCTGTGTAAGCAGAATTGAAGATATTGCTAAAAACAAGGCAACATAAAAGGAATAAGAAAGGCCTCCCTTCCTAGATAACATGGTCACTTGGTTTACCAATAAAATCCTTTGGGGGTCAGATAGGTCTGTGTTTTTCCCAAATTTCCAATTCAATATTTTAATAACTGTGATTTAGCTAAGTAATGTTTTACTTTATAAACTCCACTTATAAAAAAGGATTAAGCATCACACCATTGCTAAGAGTACTCGGCTAGCTTGATTATCACTTCAAAAGTTTTTTTTTTTTTTTTTTTTTTTTCTCTCTTAATTAATTGGCCTCTCAGAGTTGGTAAGACAACTCCCACCTGTTTATGCTCTCTGTATGTGTGTATATATATCTCCTCATTATATGTTCCATTCTATATGCATCCGAAGAAGTGGGCTGTAGTCCACGAAAGCTTATGCTCTAATAAATTTGTTAGTCTCTAAGGTGCCACAAGTACTCCTGTTCTTCTTTTTGTAGAATTAAGTACAACATCATTATAAAGGTAACATTAATTATAAGGAAATCTGCTATGTGTAGGAAAGATATTCTTAACCTTGTCCTAAATTGCATCATGCCTCTGACACATCTAAATATATAGAGGGCCAGATTGTCAGCTGGTGTAAATGATGTCAATTGATACCAGCTGTAGATATGGTCCTAGTTTATTTTGTATTTTGCTTGCAGTGCTTTTGTTGGCTAGAACAATTAAAGAAATGTGTTTCCTTTGCAAAACTACAGTTCCATGCAGAATCAAGAAAGCCAACCGAGTACATTAGAAATTATTTTTTCGTGACAAACTCGCAGAAGACTTCTATTTAAACATTTAAATACAGCAAACTATGGGCTTGATATGGGCTCCCACTGAATGTCACTGGCAAGATTTCCATTCCCTTCAGTGGGAGTGGAATCAGGCCCATACTATAAATGCTAGTGCCACAATGACAGGAAATCAAACCTTTGGTTGGATGAGCAGAGGCACAAGTCTATATTAATCTTCACAGAAATTATTCTTTGCACAACAGTAAAGAGACTAAATTAACCTTACTGTTTCTGAACAAACATGTCTCCTAGTGTACTGGGGTAAAAAACGGTGCCCCCAATTTTTTTTTTTTTTTACAGTGTTTCTGGGCTGGGCTGGGCTGGGCTGGGCTGGGCTGCCGGCGGCACGCTGACACGTGCGGCTCAGACTCCCTCTCCCAGCACAACGGCCGCTCCACTTCTCCCGCCTCCCAGGCTTGCTGCCGCAGGGCTCCCCACCCCAGCTCACCTCTGCTACGCCCCCTCCCCGAGCACGCCGTCACTGCTCCACTTCTCCCGCCTCCCAGGCTTGCAGCGCCAATCAGCTGTTTGGTGCCGCAAGCCTGGGAGGGGAGGAGAATTAGAGCAGGGGCAGCGTGTTTGGGGAGGAGACGGAGCAGAGGTGAGCTGGGGTGGGGAGCTACCGCACATAGGGGCGCCTCAGGGCAGGGGGGGAGCTGCCACGGGGGGGGGCCTCAGGGCGGGGGGAGCGGGGAGTGCAAAGTGGAAGTTTCGCCTAGGGCGCGAAACTTCCTTGGACTGGCCCTGGCTCTTATAGATTTGTAGTTAAATTTAATCCATTTTTTACAGTGCATATTTGGTGCATTTTCAGGAAGATCAGTAAAATTCACACTCTGTAATGTGCAGGGCCGGCTCCAGGGTTTTGGCCTCCCCAAGCAGCCAACCAAAAAAAAAAAAAAAAAAGCCGCGATCGCGATCTGCGGCGGCAATTCGGCGGGAGGTCCTTCACTCCCAGGCGAAGTGAGGGACCGTCCGCCGAATTGCCGCCGAATACCTGGACCTGCCGCCCCTCTCCGGACCGGCTGCCCCAAGCACCTGCTTGAGACGCTGGTGCCTGGAGCTGGCCCTGGTAACGTGGTTCTCTTTTTACAAAAGTACAAATGGTGCAAGCAGTTTTGGGATAGCATTGTCACATCGTCTTTTACCTCTCTAGGGCCCAGTTCCACAAGGTACTGGCACATATGCCTCACTTTAAACACATGCTTATTTACCTTGCTTTAAATAAGCCAAACAAGAAACTGATCTTGCCCTTCTCAGTTAGAACTCTGTGTACACACAATTATTTTTTGTTAATGTGGTGAGAGCAAGTTTGATTTAAACTAGTCTGCACCCACTAAGTAAGCTGTAGAGGAGTCTAATATTTTAAAGAATTTTCTGGTGAAGCCTCTGTGGCCCACAAAAGCAAAAGAGTAACATTTTTGAAAATTCCTTCATCCTGATTATCTGCTGCTTCCATCTCAGAAATTCAAAGTCCCAGAGGTTCATTGAATCCTCGGTTCAGCCATGTACTAAAGCACATGCCTGATTTTAAGCACATGATTACTCTAATTGCAAAGCACATGAAATCAGTGGGATTACTCATGTGCTTAAGTACCTGGCTTATTTGTGGCTCTATGACAGTTATTCTCCTCCAATCAGGAAGCAGGAACAGTAAAATGTGCCTTACTTGACTTACCACATCTCACCTAGATAGCACTGTCAAATGTGAAGTATTTAATACTCATGTCAAACTGTTCAAACTCAGTTCACAGAATTAAAAAAGAAGAAAATATTTACAGTGATTCATTTAGTCAGTTCTAAAATTTTCACTTTTTTTAAAAAAGAGCAAGTTGTTCCATAGTTAAAGTTTAGCGGCTTTGGCAGGATTAGGTCTTTGTTTTTAATTCAATATTGAATACTTTTTGTTGCCTTTTGGACTCTATTGTAAAGCTGCAGAAAAACAGAAAAGAATCCAGCTATAAAGTTTTAATGGCCAAGAAATTCAGAAACCTCTCCTTTAAAGCTATGAGGCTTGGTTGAATTCAAAACAATAAAAAGAAGCAGTTCTCCCAAGCATGTGTCACTGCAGACAACATACGTATTAGTGTTATTAGCTTGAGTACTTAAATCATGACATAAAATAGCAAACGGAGTGGAATGTAAAAATTCCCATGAGTACTATTGCAGAGAATAAAGTATGTCGCAGATTACCATCTACAATAAACCCTTTAAACTGCAATTCCAAAGTATGTAGCACACATATTAGCCATATATCTTAAGATAATAGATCTTAATATGTTTACATTTTAAATACACCACATTTTTGCATCAAACTTGCTGTAAATTTAACATTGGTGTTACCATTAACGTTCCAGATTTTGGAATAGAATACATCTGACGGAGTCTGTTTTAAAAGATTATGAACTGGGAAAACTGTTGCATTCGCCGCTAAGGATAATTAGTAGTAGTGATTCCCATTGCAGTTAACTTTAAGACATGTGGGTGACAGGGTGTGTTTGAACTGTAGGGGGATTAAGGTGGAAGAAAGTGTTCCCAGACTATTGTGACAATTAGCTAGAACATTATATTACCATAGGTTCAGAATTTCACTCCCTCCTTTGAGCAACAGTAACACAATAGAGTTTTGTGCAAAGGCTGCAGCACCAATTTATTGATTATTTCAGTATTTAACCTATTTTAGCTAATTTATATGGATGGTCAGAAAAAAGCCATCAAGGAGCTTCTTAGTGTGTGTGTCATCTCCTTCAGATCAGCTTCTTGTGGAGCACCTACTGTACATCTTCCTATTGTAAAACAACCCCCTTGTCACAGATGGGGCTTGCTTACCAGCTCCTCTATAGTTCCTGGCACATGGCTGGCTAACCACCTACCCAGGATTGTGCACTGAACACAGGAATGGTGCGACTGAGAATTTTGTTGGTGCAGTTAGGCTAGCTTTAGTAAGATAATAGACTGATTGTTTGATGTTGATTATCATAGAAATGGAAGGCGGGAAGGGACCTGAAGCGGTCATCTAGTCCAGCCACATGAGCTGAGCCAGATTATAGTCCTGCGTGACTTCAACATCCATGCTGGCGATAGCTTTCCTGGGATTGCTTCAGATCCCATGGTTATGACCATTAACCTATCCCAGTTGCTTTCAGACTTCAAAAACACATGTGGACACTCTGGGTTTTGTCACTGGGCAGAATTTGGTGACTGGGAGAGTAAAGATTAGACTCTCCTCGTGGTGTTGTTACCCACAAAAAATCCAGGGCATCCCGCCTATACCCTACCGACGGCTCAAGGCATGACCCAATCAATTTAGGCACCTCCACCCTTTCCCTTCCAAGAGCTCAGGGTGGAAGGCACCTATACTTACCCACAGGGCTCAGGAAAAACCTGGTCAATTTAAGTACCTGCCCTTTTCCTCGAGGCTCAGGGCTTTATGGGTCTGCAGGACCTTTTCCCAGTGAGAGAGCCTTACACAGCTATGCTCTAAACATCTGTTTATTAGCAACACACATAGAATACGTAAACCAAGCAAATCTCTTATGCTCACCACTCCCAATATACAGACAAATTTCACCCGATGACCAGTCAGGATCTTCTCATCTGGGGGTTCCAGCAATGCCTGTGCACATCACGGTCATGCAAAAGGTCAGAGTTCTAGCAGCTTGATGTTAAATTTCAATCCGGAGATGGTTTCCCAAAGAGCATTGTTTTTTTGTTACATTATATGAGTAAAACTAGCTCCCGCCTTTAACTTCACTAAGCCTATCACATTATTCAGTACCTCTAGGTAACAGACTTTAACCAATCATGCACTGGCACCTATGTTTTCTCCTCCCTGCTCAACTCTTTTTACATTTTATCGCTCATGCCCAATTGTAACTAAGGGCTTGTGTACACTACCGCGTGGGGCTGAGCTAAGATATGCAACTTCAGCTACATGAATTGCGTAGCTGAAGTTGACATACTTAGATCTACTTACCATGGTGTCACTGACGCTCTCCTGTCGACTCCGCTTGCACTTCTTGTTCTGGTGGAGTACCAGAGTCGACGCGAGAGCGCTCAGCGGTCGATTTATCGCATCTATACTAGATGCGATAAATCGACCCCCGCTGGATCGATCACTGCCCACCAATTCGGCGATAGTGTAGACAAGCCCTCATTTATGACCTTCTTTGTTTGTTTGTGCAGATGGTCAGCGTGAATTCACTGGTCAGAGCTTATCTTATCTAGTTTACCAATTTTGGGGGTCTTTTTGTTTCCTCCCTAGACTTCCCAGTGCCTGGATGTCTCTACTTTACAAGCCTTGATATTATTACTCTTGTTAGGGGCATTCCTGATGTGGGGGCACCTTAGCAGCAGTGGAGCATTTTTTTCTTAATTTTAGTGGTGAAATCCGAGAGTTTCACCCAAGGCTGGTTTAGTATTGGGGTGAGTTAAATATCAGGCCTACATGCCGCTCTTTGATGATGCTTTCATCAAAGCAGTCATCACCACCACAGGATACCCAAATAATATAGCATGGGTATGTTTCCCAGGTATAGTTAGTGGCAGTATCAGCTGAGCTCTCATGTTGTCCATTTGTATCTTCTGAACAGTTCTTCTTACCCACACCCCAATACCACCATACCTAAAAGCAAATACAATTGGATTCCAATTATCACCACAATGGGGTGAATCATTATATTTAAACTCCAGACGCTGTAGGCGATCACTCCAGCAAAGTTTCCCACCAGGAGTGATATCTAATTTTAGTGATGGTTTTAAAAACTTTTAAAAAGAAGAACAGGAGTACTTGTGGCACCTTAGAGACTAACAAATTTATTAGAGCATAAGCTTTCGTGGACTACAGCCCACTTCTTCGGATGCATATAGAATGGAACATATATTGAGGAGATATATATACACACATACAGAGAGCATAAACAGGTGGGAGTTGTCTTACCAACTCTGAGAGGCCAATTAATTAAGAGAAAAAAAACTTTTGAAGTGATAATCAAGCTAGCCCAGTACAGACAGTTTGATAAGAAGTGTGAGAATACTTACAAGGGGAAATAGATTCAATGTTTGTAATGGCTCAGCCATTCCCAGTCCTTATTCAAACCGGAGTTGATTGTGTCTAGTTTGCATATCAATTCCAGCTCAGCAGTCTCTCGTTGGAGTCTGTTTTTGAAGTTTTTCTGTTGTAATATAGCCACCCGCAGGTCTGTCACTGAATGACCAGACAGGTTAAAGTGTTCTCCCACTGGTTTTTGAGTATTTTGATTCCTGATGTCAGATTTGTGTCCATTAATTCTTTTGCGTAGAGACTGTCCGGTTTGGCCAATGTACATGGCAGAGGGGCATTGCTGGCACATGATGGCATATATCACATTGGTAGATGTGCAGGTGAACGAGCCCCTGATGGTATGGCTGATGTGATTAGGTCCTATGATGATGTCACTTGAATAGATATGTGGACAGAGTTGGCATCGGGGTTTGTTACAAGGATAGGTTCCTGGGTTAGTGGTTTTGTTCAGTGATGTGTGGTTGCTGGTGAGTATTTGCTTTAGGTTGGGGGGTTGTCTGTAAGCGAGGACAGGTCTGTCTCCCAAGATCTGTGAGAGTAAAGGATCATCTTTCAGGATAGGTTGTAGATCTCTGATGATGCGCTGGAGAGGTTCTAGTTGGGGGCTGAAGGTGACAGCTAGTGGTGTTCTGTTATTTTCTTTGTTGGGCCTGTCTTGTAGGAGGTGACTTCTGGGTACTCATCTGGCTCTGTCAATCTGTTTTTTCACTTCAGCAGGTGGGTATTGTAGTTTTAAGAATGCTTGATAGAGATCTTGTAGGTGCTTGTCTCTATCCGAGGGATTGGAGCAAATGCGGTTATATCTTAGAGCTTGGCTGTAGACAATGGATCGTGTGGTGTGTCCTGGATGGAAGCTGGAGGCATGTAGGTAAGTGATCCTTTACTCTCACAGATCTTGAGAGACAGACCTGTCCTCGCTTACAGACACCCCCCCAACCTAAAGCAAATACTCACCAGCAACCACACATCACTGAACAAAACCACTAACCCAGGAACCTATCCTTGTAACAAACCCCGATGCCAACTCTGTCCACATATCTATTCAAGTGACATCATCATAGGACCTAATCACATCAGCCATACCATCAGGGGCTCGTTCACCTGCACATCTACCAATGTGATATATGCCATCATGTGCCAGCAATGCCCCTCTGCCATGTACATTGGCCAAACCGGACAGTCTCTACGCAAAAGAATTAATGGACACAAATCTGACATCAGGAATCAAAATACTCAAAAACCAGTGGGAGAACACTTTAACCTGTCTGGTCATTCAGTGACAGACCTGCGGGTGGCTATATTACAACAGAAAAACTTCAAAAACAGACTCCAACGAGAGACTGCTGAGCTGGAATTGATATGCAAACTAGACACAATCAACTCCGGTTTGAATAAGGACTGGGAATGGCTGAGCCATTACAAACATTGAATCTATTTCCCCTTGTAAGTATTCTCACACTTCTTATCAAACTGTCTGTACTGGGCTAGCTTGATTATCACTTCAAAAGTTTTTTTTCTCTTAATTAATTGGCCTCTCAGAGTTGGTAAGACAACTCCCACCTGTTTATGCTCTCTGTATGTGTGTATATATATCTCCTCAATATATGTTCCATTCTATATGTATCCGAAGAAGTGGGCTGTAGTCCACGAAAGCTTATGCTCTAATAAATTTGTTAGTCTCTAAGGTGCCACAAGTACTCCTTTTCTTCTTTTTGCGGATACAGACTAACACGGCTGCTACTCTGAAACCTGTCATTAAAAACTTTAGTCACCTGTTGGTTGTTGTGCTGAACTTCTATGCAAATTTGTTCTTCTGTGCATTTTATGCATTGCAAAGGATCTTGCAGCATAGGGTGAATTAATAAATGTCAAACTAAACTCATATTTATACCTACATTAACAGGTCTTATGTCATAAATCACATGAACATTATACTGTAAGTGTTCTACAATCCAAAGGGATACATAATATTCAAAATCACCCTTAACATTACTAACATTACAAAACATTTATTAATTAAATATGTCATAAGGTATACCTCATTATTATTTACAATGACCTCTGGACAATGAGTTCTAACACATACACAACCGTTACCTGCATAGATTACAGTTGATTTTTGTTTTGTAAACACACTAAAGATGCACCTTTGAGTACCCTTGGTTTTAATGTAAAAGCATTCATCCCTTGTTTGCAAATTTTGGTCCTCACATACATATCCTAAATCTTCATGAGCTATACATTGGGATACATCTATGGTTGTCCATTGTTTATGTTATTGATATGTCCATGCATAGTGGTCTACCGAATGTATTACTAAATTGTTGGTTACCTGAATCCCTATAAGTAGTATTGGGTATATGTTAATGGCGGGGCTAGAGTAGACAGTTATGATATAGCCATTTGATACTTCTAAAAGATAAAATTTACCAGTTTCCACCAGGATACCAATTGTCTTTCTCCCTCAGTGACGTTTTCCCACAGCAATGTTTTTATTTCTAATGGTAGTCTTCCTTGTATATCTTCACGAGCTACTTGAAAAACCAATTGCTGAGTTATTTCCTGGGCCTGTGTACAGGCTAATGCTAAGGACATTTTCTTGTATTGATTCCATAGTCCCTGCTAAAAGTAACAAATCCTTTTCAACTTGCTGTTGTCATACTGGCAGCATTTTAGAAAATAATTGTTGCCCCATTCTAATTTTGACAAGGATGCCCTGATGAGCTTTTCCCAATTCTTGTATTTCAGCTGTAACATAACATAATTTGTTTGCTATTACCTCTATGTTATTAGCATTCAGTACCAATTTTACCCAAAGCAGTTTTCAGTACACTCCTTGGGAGTCTTTTTTTTTATTTTATTTTTTTTTAGGCTACCTACCCCTAGCTACCAAGCAAATCCAATAACCTTCAGTAGTTCACATTGAGATAGTGTTAGGACAGCTATACTTTCACTAGACCTTTACTGTGTCTCTTTTCCCCCTCTTCTTCTTCTGCTTTTTTAAACTTTATCTGTGTCTATTTGTTAACCACAATATTGACAGATCCACCAACAGATGCTGGACCATACCAGGGGCGGCTCCTGTAGCGACACAAGTACTGTTTCATGAATCAGTTGATCTTCCAGTAGCCACTGTCCTCTGAAGCCACTTAGCTAGGGGATTGTTTCTCTAATCTTGTCTGATTTCTGCTGTACTCGACCCAGGAATCTCACATTGTCTGCTGACATTTTCCTTCATCTCCAGTCAGAATTGTGACCCTGAATTGTGAATCAGATGCACTGTAATAGGAATGGTCCTTTGAAGTGGATTCAATCCAGTTTATTTCTTGTTTGTCTTGGTCTGTGTACGTTTTTAGGAGAGATGAGAGTTTAATAAAATTAGAATTGAACCAAACTGTCCATCTCAGATACCCCAAATCTGAAGGATCTTTGTGGCTCAGTCTTTTCAGCAAAAATAATAACGTGAAAACCAACATCATTTGTATGTGCTCTTAACCCACAGCAAATGAAAACAATGAACATTTTTGGGAAAAAAGTCAAAACTTCATGGAAATCTTGTTCATTTCTGATAGCTGGCAATGAAACAACAATATTTTTATTTGAGAGACGAGGTGGGTGAGGTAATATCTTTTACTGGACCAACTTCTGTTAGTGGAAAGGACAAGCTTTCGAGTTTCACAGAGCTCTTCCTCGGGTCTGGAGAGGGTAACCAGAGTGTTCAAGCAAAATACGGATTGTTAAGTGTAAGTGCTGTAGGAAACCACTAAAATAAAGTGGGCAATTAACACGTCTGCAGTTGTAGGGTTGTCAGTTTACATCTAAAATTGTTAGTTTACTGACATTTTCTCTTCAGTATAATGCTCTGCCTCTTTAATGTATGTCACCAATTAGCAGCATGAACTAGCACTCAGCTGCTAATTTTCAGCCCTCTCATCAAATTATTGTATGATTTATTCAAATCCTGGCACATAATGTTGAGCAAGAAAGACTCATTAGATTCTCTTTTAACGTTCTGTGTACATCACAGTCTGTCACTTTTTTTCTATCATCACACACTTGTTTCCACAACTCTAAAATTATTGTAACGGCAAGTGGTAGGAATAGACTGATTCAGAGTGTAAACTGTGCATCTGGGGAATAGCAGTGAAAATAGAGTGAGCACTGTCAGCAGCTTAGATATCTATAAAAAGAAGAACAGGAGTACTTGTGGCACCTTAGAGACTAACAAATTTATTAGAGCATAAGCTTTCGTGGACTACAGCCCACTTCTTCGGATGCATATCTATGTGGCCTTTAAGGTTTTACTACATATCAAATGGAATTCAGCTCTTGTTGTAAACTCCCTAGATGGACAGAGCACATCTAAAAAATAACATCTAATTTGCAGAACAGAAGAACATGTTGTTTATGCGAACCTTTAAAAGCTATTTACAGTTTTCAACAAAATTGGGAAACAGTTTTCTATATTTTAAACAATATATTTTTCTTGCAAGAAAGACCTTGGGGAAACTGCATCACTCTCTTCATTTTATTTTTACACAGAGTTGTCTTAAACAGGTTTTTAAACTTTGCAGTGTAATTTTTCTTTTAAAAAAACTGTACGTATGCAACATACACAAAGCAGCCCCTGGAGTTTTACACAGAATTTGAGTGAACGGGGTTAGAAACCAGGAAACAGATTTCCACCGTCATCCTTTGGATCTTTTCTGTAGAAATTCAGCTATATGGGGCCTTCAGTTTGGACTAAAAATGAAACCAAGGAAGTTTAGAGTGTCTAAGTAATGCAGGATCAGGCCCCAAATGGCAAAATTAGCAGAAACAGGGGGAGTGTCATTACATTTAAATGAGCTTAGCATGTTAGTCATTAAAGGTGAACACTTTGAGATGTCAAGAGAACTGAGGTTGTAGGACTGAATAATGCTGTGGAAAGGAGCTTTGGTAAAATTGTGGACGATGCTCGGTAGTAATTTAAGATATCATCACAGAACTCCAGGGATGCAAATAATTGATTTCTGAATATAAATCATGTTAGGCTGCAGAAACCATGAAAGCAACAAATGGGATAATTATCTATCACTTTAATTCTTTTGGCTAAATTGTTTCCTCCCTACATGGAGTCACAGGAGGAAAGAGCTAAACCACATAGAGGCCAGACACAATCGTTTCCAGCACTGGGAATAATAAGGCAAGAAATATTAGCTTATTAGTGGAAGCTTGCTTTGGAATGTAACATTTCTAGACTGTTTCTGCATTCCAGGACAGCACCTGTTATATTGCATAGGTGTCACGTGAGTGTGTTTTGGTATTTCTACACCTGTCATCTAGCAGTATTACGTTGCTGCGTGGACGGTGCACCTCTCTCTCTCTCTCTCTCTTTCTGTTACCATAATCAAAAGGCTGACTTCAGCCAGTTCTTCCTTCAGTGGAACTGTCAGCTCCAACTGAAATGAAATGAAAATGAACAGTGGCGTCATGAAATTGTTAACTGAAATACCTAAATTTAACTAAAATGTATAAATCACAATAAACATGAAATTGTGGGGTATGTATATCATGCTCTTGAGCCACATACATAACTCCCATTAATTATAGTAGAATTATTATACACTTTTCATCAAGACATCATTCCCGTAATGGTTTTATTTATTTATTGCAAGAAAAGATATACAGTAAAACAACAAACTTAATCCCTGTTGGATTATTTGCTTTCAGATTCTATTAATATTTAACATTATTCATGTAGGTTTCATTCCATTATTGTTTATTTTCTTTAGGGAACAAGCCTTCACAAAATGCACCTGAAATGTGTACGTATGTTTAAGTAGAATGAGAGTACATTTTAATGATTTAATTTGATACTGGTGTATGGTGATTCTCCCATGTGAGTTGAATTTTGTATTCCTTTTGAAAACTAAACAGGTTTTCATTACTTGAAGTCTGTGAATCAGAAGGTGGATCTTGAGTTAACTACAGATTTAAGTTTCTGCTTTACACATATGACCTATGTGGGCAGAGGAGCTTGTATCTTGGCATGGCTGTATATTTACTTAGTAACTGAAGCACTCCTTGTTGGCAGAACAATGGGAGGTGAGCGCTAACAGTCTCTTAACAACAGTGGGGAAAAATGTAAGGGATGAGAATGGATGCTACAATCTCAAGATCACATGGTTTGACATTTGGCTTTCTAATACACACACACACACACACACACACACACACACACACACACACACACACACAAAAGTGAGTTACTTGGAAATGAACTAACTTATGTCTGGATAGAACTGCAGCAAACTCTTCTTTCTCCAGAGGAAGGCAGGGGATCAGGATTTAAATGATAATGCTGACACAAAAATGTCTCATAGGGAAGTTTCTTCTCAATGTATCTAACACTGAATGCAAATACATTCTAATTTTACAATACTGAGTTCTTGCAAGGCCCCCATAGGCAAGGTCCCCATAGCATGCGCACTGAGATAGCCCTAAGGCCCTGTTACAATCCTTAAGATTATTTTTATCTTTCTCTGTAACAAAGCTTCCCAGTAGCATAAATCATTCTATTACTGTTTTTAGTAATATGGTTTCTGTATGTTTCTTCTTTCATATATTATATAATTTTGTATTATATAAACAGGGTCAATAAAAACAATAACTATCATTCTGTTTGACTGCATCATATTTACAAGTATACAGTGTCCATTCAGAACATCTCTCAGGCCTAGTCAACACTACAATTTTAGGTCAAATTTAGCAGCATTACCTCGATTTAAGCCTGGACCCGTCCACACGACTAAATCCTTTTTTTTTGACTTAAAGGGCTCTTTAAATCAATTTCTTTAATCCACCTCTGACGAGGGGATTAGCACCGAAACCAGCCTTTCCGGGTCGGATTTGCGATAGTGGGGACGCAATCTGACGGTATTGGCCTCCAGGAGCTATCCCAGAGTGCTCCATTGTGACCACTCTGGACAGCACTCTCAACTCAGATGCACTTGCAAGGTAGACAGGAAAAGGCCCGTGAAATTTTGAATTTCCTGTTTGCCCAGCGTGGTGGAAGGCCCAGGAGAACACTCAGAGCTCATCAGTACAGGTAACCATGATGGAGTCCCAGGATCGCAAAAGCGCTCCAGCATGGACCGAACAGGAGGTACGGGATCTGCTCGCCATATGGGGAGATGAATCAGTGCTAGCTGAACTCCATTGCAGTAAACGAAATGCCAAAACATTAGAAAAAGTCTCAAAGGGCATGAAGGACAGAGGCCTTAACAGGGACGCACAGCAGTGCCGCGTGAAAATTAAGGAGCTAAGGCAAGCCTACCACAAAACCAGAGAGGCAAACGGAAGGTCTGGGGAAGAGCCGCAGACATGCCGCTTCTACGCTGAGCTGCATGCCATGCTAGGGGGTGCAGCCACCAGTACCCCAACCCTGTGCTTTGACTCCGTCAATGGAGAATCACGAAACATGGAAGCGGGTTATGGGGACGAGGAAGATGATGATGAAGACATTGAAGATAGCTCACAGCAAGGAAGCGGAGAAACCGGTTTCCGCAACAGCCAGGATACGTTTTTCACCTTGGACCTGGAACCAGTAACCCCTGAACCCACCCAAGGCGTGCTCCCAGACCCTGAGGGCACACAAGGCACCTCTGGTGAGTGTACCTTTGTAAATATTACACATGGTTTAAAAGCAAGCGTGTTTAATGATTAATTTGCCCTGGCATTCGCGGCCAGTACAGTTACTGGAAAAGTCTGTTAATGTGTATGGGGATGGAGCGGAAATCCTCCAGGGACATCTCCAGAAAGCTCTCCTTCATGTACTCCCAAAGCCTTTGCAAAAGGTTTCTGGGGAGGGCTGCCTTATTCCGTCCTCCATGGTAGGATACTTTACCACGCCAGGCCAGTAGCACGTAGTCTGGAATCATTGCATAACAAAGCATGGTAGCGTATGGTCCTGGTGTTTGCTGGCATGCAGACAACATCCATTCCTTATCTTTCTTTGTTATCCTCAGGAGAGTGATATCATTCACGGTCACCTGGTTGAAATAGGGTGATTTTATTAAGGGGACGTTCAGAGGTGTCGTTCCTGCTCTTCTGAACAGAAATGTTCCCCGCTGTTAGTGATCATCCCAGAGAATTGGGTATGGGGGGGAGGGGAAGGAGGTTAGTTGGGTTTGTGCTGCACGTTAACCCGGAAACCGCAGCCCCTCCTTTTAAATTGCAAACCCATTATAAATGTCCAACCCAACGGCCGCTTGGTATGGGAAATGAGGGCGCTGCTGTTTGAAACCATTCCCACATGTTATGAAGGTTAAAAAAGCCAAAAGACTGTGGCTTACCACGGCTGCCTGCAAGCCCAATCCCTCAATATAAGAGGAAAAATGCGACCTTGTAACGAGAGCACATGTGCTGTGTAATGTGAACAGCAAGATTTAACGTGAAAGAGTGTACCCATTGTTCTCTAAAATGTGTCTGGTGCTTTAGGGCAGGGGAAAGCAAGTCACAAAGTTCCATGAAAGTGCCCTTACGCATGCCAAAGTTTCGCAGCCACTGGGAATCGTCCCACACCTGCAACACTATGCGGTCCCACCAGTCTGTGCTTGTTTCCCTGCCCCAGAATCGGCATTCCACGGCATGAACCTGCCCCATTAACACCATGATTTGCACATTACTGGGGCCCGTACTTTGTGAGAGGTCTATGTCCAAGTCTATTTCCTCATCACTCTTGTCGCCACGCTGCCGTCGTCTCCTCGCCTGGTTTTGCCTTGGCAGGTTCTGGTCCTGCATATACTCTAGGATAATGCGCGTGGTGTTTAAAGTGCTCATAATTGCCGCGGTGATCTGAGAGGGCTCCATGATCCCAGTGATATGGCATCTGGGCTGAAAAAAGGCACGAAACAATTGTCTGCCGTTGCTTTCACGGCAGGGAGGGAGGAAGGGTGGGGCCTGATGAGATGTACCCAGAATCACCCGGGAGATTGTTTTTGCCCCATCAAGCATTGGGATCTCAACCCAGAATTCCAATGGGCGGCAGAGACTGCGGGAACTGTGGGATAGCTACCACAGTGCAATGCTCCGGAAGTCGACGCTAGCCTCGGTACTGTGGACGCAGTCCGCCAACTTAATGCACTTAGAGCATTTTGTGTGGGGACACACACAATAGACCTTATAAAAACTATTTCTAAACAACCGACTTCTATAAATTCGACCTAGTTTCGTAGTGTAGACATACCCTCAGAGACACGTGACTCACAAGAAACTAATCCATTAGCTGACAAGGAAGGACACAGGAGCTCCCAGAGCTTGGGAAGCCAGATTGTCATTTCAATACAAAGTCAGAAGACTGTCCCAGAGGGGTGTCCTCCGAACTTCAGGCCATTTCAAATAAGTATCCTTGAACTGACAAAGAATAGAGAGGTTAGGAGAACCATCTGTGATGGATCCATTGCAGCTAGAACAGCCAGAGCAGAAGGTTGTGATAGTAGCCATTAGATTTTGCTCCATTAGGCAGATCCAAAGCTTCTCTAAGCAAATTTGGTTCATAAATATGTTAATTGTTTTTGCACAATCAAAACAATTATAAAAAATATGATATTAAAAAGGAGCCCACTTGCTTTTTTCCCCCTGGAATCTTAGCAGCACTATTTTAAGCAGCACTGTATTTTTTTAAAGAAAATACCGTAAGTAAGCACTAACAGCATGCTAGGGCAGTGTAATTAACAGAAAGAATGGCTTGACTCATACCTCCTTTTCACAAAAATATTATGGCAATAACTAGAACTTGCCGCATTACAATTATTACATGGAAGAAAAGTGCAATATAAAGGAATATATTTCCTTATAATTATTGTAAGACAGCGATCTTGTGGATAAAATTCTGTTTAAACTATACATCTTCAGTGTCCTGTGAATCCCAGTAATCCATATCTCCAGCTCCATAGTGCATATGCAAGTATATTCTAAATATATGTACCATACAAGATTCTGGGGCACATTTCCCTCATTGACGAAATGGCTGAGTAGTTAAGCTTGGTGAGGGAGGAAGAGCAGGAAAGGAAGAAGGAGGGTTGGCCGGGTTCATAGTGCCCAGAGGGATGGCAGCAAATCTATCAAATTAACTGTTGCAGGGTTAGCATCACCAGCAACCCCGTTCCTTGATTTTTGTACATTTTAGGCATTTCCTTCTGAACCCCAGAACTTGTTCATGCATAGTGCAGGGAACACATGACTGTTGAGAATGCTAATCCTGTACAGAATTACATTGAGTAAGTCAGAACTGGTGAATTCCCCAAACATAAAGAGCCTTTTGTGGTCTCTTCTTTTCTTAGTCATCTCTTTAGTTGTGCCAACTAAGATTTCACTGGGCTTTATCATCATTATTTTAGCATTCAGTGAATCTGGAAATCTACATGTAACACTGGAAGAAAAGAAACAGTAACTGGCCATGGGATAAGGGCTCAGCATATTGGATGCTAGTCACATGAATTCAAGTGCTGAGAAGAGAGAGACTCCAGAAAGGGGGTTTCTTCATTCACATCAGGAATGAAAAGCCTTCAATAGAACCAGTGACATTTTTCTCCCACCCCTTGGGGATTATGTTAAATTAAACGAGTGTCACCTGACTTGACTGGAGCTTCTTAGAGAAATAGATGGAAACTGAGAAGGTCTGAGGGTTTAGAGAGAACCACGTTCTTGTTGTTTCTCATCATTCTGCAGAGGCCAGGACCTGTTAAATGAGATTTCAGAGAGATTGGGCTGTACCTGGTAGTAAAGTATCATTGCCGCATCCTTCAGTAAGCAAGCTTCCCGTCACATTGCCAAAACCTTTTGGCTTTTTGCCAGTAATACATTTGCTATGTGATTGGCTTATTGTGTATATTTATTTTATTTCCCAGTAAGCACAGTATAAATAAATCCCATCATGTCTGTTGTTATGAGAGTGCTCTTTCAGGGATTTCATTCAGCACTTCATCACCTGAATGTTCAGTAGCAAGCGTGTCCATTAGAAATTGATCCATTTGCTCATTATTTGGGAGAAACAGGAGAGTGTTTGAATCACAGGCCTCATTTCTAGCTGTTTTATAAGGATGAGCATGGAATAGATGTAGGATTCGGACATCTGGGAAAGAAGTTTGTGACAGTTGCCTTAAGATTGTCTCAATAGATGTGCTACAAATCCAAGAGAGACACAAATCTCAGAGGTGACAGTGTATTGAAGCATAAGTGATTATATTGTTGCTAGAGTGAACATAGAATTGCTTTCATGACTTAGCTTATTGATGTATAGGTGCTGAAAGACCAGATTCTAAACATCTCATCTCATCTTTTTACTCGTGTGTCCATAAAACGGCAAATAACTACAGCCATAATTAGGTACTTAGACATTCAAATGATATGGATTGCAGGCACAAATAATTAGAAATATGAATTTCTGAAAATGATAGGTTGTTAAAAGATACGTCCGAAGACTGTCAGTAGAATTCTTTTCCTGGAAATTATAAATAGTCTTTAACAGTCAGGGGTCACAAACATTTCAATACCGCATTCCCCTTATCCAGCCCTACTAGAGACCTTCTTTCACCTGAACTGAGACTCTGAAATTTTGAGACGAATAGCAGCCATCAGTTTTACACCCACCCCTTAATTCTAGTCTGTTTTCTTTTACTACTAAGGACAAACACATATTCAATTAATTCAACTTTTCAGCTGCATCTGTGCTGGGCAATGAATGACTATGAAGATGAGAGGACTAAAAATCCATCAAGAAGGTTGCCAACCATGCGCAATTTGGTGGCATTCTTCTGAGTCAGCACTGAGCCAATGCACCAACATTGAAAGTCTATATGCAGCTAGCGGTGAAGTATTTGACCAAGAAGTATAACCACAATTGCCCTTTGAATAGGTATCAGTGTGGATCTCACTACATGTATGCATGTACCTTGTGTGTGTGAGATCAGGTATTTTTGAATAGTAGTGTCCATCAGGCCTGCACCTGAGCCCTGTGTCTCCTTGGACTCCCTCAGTTCCCTCTTACCACCTTTGACAGAGAGACAGAATCCAGTAAGTGTCCGACTCACAAGTTCTTAAGCTTTAGGTAAACCATCTACAAATCTTCTAAATCCCTTCAGAACTCTTCTGATTATCTTGATTTATGACCCCTATGATTATACCTGCTTGTCTGGACTGAGTATTGATGGTTAGATCCCCTGATATAGGGCTCTGTAACATGTTAGACTCAAAGACTGCGGGCTTCAAGCTCTGTGCATCCTGCGATTGTCTAATCCCCTCAAAAGATGAATACAACAAGCACCTCTTCTGCCTCGGAGAGCCATGTAAACCAAGCACATGTTTGGTGTGCGTATCATATTCCACTAGGACCTGTCACTTGTGAGATGCCAGACTATAGCGCCATCTTCTGGAACATTCCAGGATCTTGCTAGTGAACAACAGGGCTGCCCAGAGAATTCAGGGGGCCTGGAGCAAAGCAATTTTGGGGGCCCTTTCCATAAAAAAAAGTTGCAATACTATAGTAACATGTATTTGGAAATGTAAAAAATAACTAGTGAAATACATTCAAAAATTAATTTGTAATCATTTGAAAATATACTAAATACATTATTTAAAAACATTAAATGCTTTAATGGTATGTATACATTTGCAATTACATAATGGGCTGTTGCTGGGTGATGGTGGGTGCCAATGGGCTGTCGCTGCCTCGGGGTGGTGCTGCTGTTGCCCAGGGCTGGGTGGGGAGCTGGGCTCTGGGTTGGGGGGTGCCCAGCTCACAGGGGCTGGACTCAGGGCTGTAGGGAGATGGGGCCAGGGGGGTGTCCAGCTCAGAGGGGCTGGGCTCGAAGCTGGGGGTCAGGGCTGTGGGGAGATGGGGTCAGGGGGATGTCCAGCTCAGAGGGGCTGGGCTCAGAGCTGGGGGTCAGGGCTGTGCGGGGGATGGGGTTGGGGGGTGTCCGGCTCAGAGGGGCTGGGCTTGGAGCTAGGGGTCAGGGCTGTGCGGGGGATGGGGTCCAGCTCACAGGGGCTGGACTCAGAGCTGTAGGGAGATGGGGCCAGGGGGGTGTCCAGCTCAGAGGGGCTGGGCTCGAAGCTGGGGGTCAGGGCTGTGGGGAGATGGGGTCAGGGGGATGTCCAGCTCAGAGGGGCTGGGCTCAGAGCTGGGGGTCAGGGCTGTGCGGGGGATGGGGTTGGGGGGTGTCCGGCTCAGAGGGGCTGGGCTTGGAGCTAGGGGTCAGGGCTGTGCGGGGGATGGGGTCCAGCTCAGAGGGGCTGGGCTCAGAGCTGTGGGGGCGATGGGGTCGGGGGTGTCTGGCTCAGAGGGGCTGGGCTCGGAGCTGGGGGTCAGGGCTGTGAGGGATGGGGTCGGGGGGGTGCCCGGCTCAGAGCTGGGGTCAGGGCTGTGGGGGATGGGGGCGGGGGGGGTGCCTGGCCCCAGCGCCTTACCATGCCACTTACCCCCACTCCCGGAGCCTCAGCGCGCTGCGTCCAGTGCTGCAGCGGCATGGTGTTTCCAGGGGGGCCTGAGCTCCCGCCGCTCGGCTGCAGCTCGCAGCCCCGCCCCCTTACCAGCTGAGACGCCGAGGGATGGGGGAAGATGGAGGTGGGGGGAGCCTCCGACATACTCGTGGGGGCCCCTGCGGGGCCCAGGGCCTGGGGCAAATTGCCCCACTTGCTCCCCTCCCCTGGGCAGCCCTGGTGAACAAGTCAGAATCATCCAGTGTCCTGTTTAGCAGACAAGCTAGACACCAAATACTGGTGCAGAGAAGATGATGCTAAGAAAAGACCCAGCACTGATGCTGCCAGTGCTGAAGTTGACCCCAACATAAACAGCACTGAAGCTGGCAATGACTCCTCTGACAGACCCAGAGAGCAAAGTGGATGTTTGCTCTTCAGGAGGCTCCAAATTATTGTTAGAAAGGTCCAAATTCGTACAAAGTTATCCAATGTGAAGCAGTGGAAGAGCAACAGATTGGCAACTCTTCATCCTTTATATAAATTATAAATCTCAGAAAAATACTGACAGAGTAGCCAAATTTTGCTTCTTTAAATTTTTAAAATCCAAGATTTTCAAGATGTCTAACTATCCTGTGGAGTCCTGGAAGTTTTTTTTTTTTTTTAATAGTGACATCCAGGTCCCGCAAAATACCCACTTGCCCCACCCCCAAAACGGGGACCCTAGACTGAGCTGTGGTGTTGAAGTCTGGCACTAAAAGAGGCTGCTCGGAACACAGAGGCAGACACTCCAGGAGGAGTTCAGCATCCTCTGATAAGGTCAGAAAACATAAAACCTGTAGAGATAGATCCACCAGGCTGCCTGCACCATCAGGGACTGGGGAGAATGAAAAGGCTGCAGCATAAAGGATCCTGCCAGCACCAACCCCAGTAATGCACCCCTTGGCATTGATGCCTATCATGGAGGATGAGCCCAGGAGAGAACCAGAATAGTCATTGGTGCCAGAATACCTACCAGTACCAGTACAGACCCCAGTACTAGGAGTGCCATACACTTCAGTGCCACCCTTAGAGGAGATCTACTCAGCCTCACCATCGCTGGGGCGTACTTTCTCCTGTCTTCAAGTACAGAACCCTCCCTTCTGAAGTCTGTGGTTGACACCCAGAGAGATCTCCTGGCTTCCCCTACATCGCTCTGCACCACCACAGCTCATCAGAACTAGCACCAGTCTGGCCAATAGTCCATCCCCTTTGCAGCACAAAGGTGGGGAAGGGAAAAAGAGAAAGAAGCAGCTCTTGCTCCCCACACACACACATGCTGAAAGGAAAGGGGAAGAGGGAGCATAAGAAACACCACCATCCTACCTGCTTTCATCATCCCACCTCCACTGAGGGTGTCTCCATTGCTCCTAGCCCCATCGAGCCTTCACCTTGGCTAAGGGGGTGAGCATTTTCATTAGAGCAGAGGTGTTAACCCTGGATCATCATCAAATTTAACTCAGATAAAATAATTCAATCAAATGATCCTTTTAGGATTTAAATTTAATCATTATTACCCTTCACCTCCTGATTTACAGTTCTGTGTGGTGTTACTATGTGCTGGTACACAGATGGCTGATTTTCAGGGGCTGGTGAAGGTATGCATGTCGACAGTTCAAATGTCAGTTTAAGTTTGTACAGTTTTATGGGTTCTTTCAGGATAAAAGGTTCTCTATAAATACAGTTTTTGTTATTAGGCCCAGTCTAGAGGTTTTTATTTAATCATTATGTAGGCAAAACGTAATGCCCTCAATAAGAAAAGACTCTGGCATTTGGCCAATTATTATTTATTATCTCTACAGCCATGTCTCTCCTCCCCAGACCCACAAGTCACATCTTACCTTTGGAACCTGCCTCCTTGAGTGTGGGATTTCCAAAAGTGCTCAGGTCTAACTCTGCTCTCATTGGCCTCCCTTGCTAAGTGTCAGATTGGGACTAGCCCTACAAGAAGATACTGGGGACAAAGGGGTCCCAGGGATGACCCATGATCATAGTGCACAAGTGCTTTCAGCCCACGTGGACTCTGAGCCAGGTTCTCAGCTAGTGTAAATCAAAGCAAATCCATTGACTACCCCACCTGAGAATCTGGTCCTGTAAGTCTAGTGCTGGCTGTAGGAAGGGAGGAAGCAGCTGAGCATGCATGATCTGTTTACCTGGAGATATATTTTTAACCAGTACGATGTCTCACTTTCTTATTCTCTTTTCTTGACATCTTGTCTGCAGTGGTTCACTAATATATTTGTAGGGCTGTTGATTAATCGCAGTTAACTCACGCAATTAACTCAAAAAAATTAATCATCATAAAAAAATTAATCGTGATTAATCACAGTTTTAATCACACTGTTAAACAATAGAATATGAATTGAAATTTATTACATATTTTGGATGTTTTTCTACATTTTCATATATATTGTATTCTGTGTTGTAACTGAAATCATTTGAGTATTTTATTACAAATATTTGCACTGTAAAAATGATAAAAGAAATAATATTTTTCAATTCACCTCATACAAGTACTGTAGTGCAATCTCTTTGCTGTGAAAGTGCAACTTACAAATGTAGATTTTTTTCGTTACATAACTGCACTCAAAAACGAAACAACGTAAAACTTCAGAGCCTACAAGTCCACTCAGTCCTATTTCTAGTTCAGCCAGTCACTAAGACAAACAACTTTGTTTACATTTATAGGAGATAATGCTGCCCTCCTCTTATTTACAATATCACCAGAAAGTGAGAACAGGTATTTGCATGGCACTTTTGTAACCAGCATTGCAAGGTATTTACGTGCCAGATATGCTAAACATTCATATGCCCCTTCATGCTTCGGCCACCATTCCAGAGGACATGCTTCCATGCTGATGACGCTTGTTACAAAAATAATGTGTTAATTAAACTGACCTAGTGACTGAACTCCTTGGGGGGAGAATTGTATGTCCCCTGCTCTGTTTTACTCGCATTCTGCCATATATTTCATGTTGTAGCAGTCTCGGATGATGACCCAGCACATGTTGTTCATTTTAAGAACACTTTCACTGCAGATTGGTACCTTCTTTGCATTTTGTCAATGTGAGATCTCTAAAGATAACTACAGCACTTGACCCAAGGTTTAAGAATCTGAAGTGGTTTCCAAAATCTGAGAGGGACGAGGTGTAGAGCATGCTTTCAGAAGTCTTAAAAGAGCAACACTCCGTTGTGGAAACTACAGAACCCGAACCACCAAAAAAGAAAATCAACCTTCTGCTGGTGGCATCTGACTCAGATAATGAAAATGAACAGGTGTCGGGTCTGCATTGCTTTGGATTGTTATTGAGCAGAACCTGTCATCAGCATGAACACATGTCCCCTGGAATGGTGATTGGCGCATGAAGGGACATATGAATCTTTAGCGCATCTGGCACATAAATATCTTGCGACGCCGGCTACAACAGTGCCATGAGTAAGTCTGTTCTGACTTTCAGGTGACATTGTAAACAGGAAGCGGACAGCATTATCTCCTGCAAATGTAAACAAACTTGTTTGTCTGAGCAATTAGCTGAACAAGATGTAGGACTGAGTGGACTTGCATGCGCTAAAATTTTATTGTTTTATTTTTCAATGCAGTATTTTTTACATAATACTACATTTGTATGTTCAACTTTCATGATAAAGAGATTGCATGAGAGTACTTGCATTAGGTGAATTGAAAAATACTAATTCTTTTGTTTTTTTACAGTGCAAATACTTGTTATCAAAAATATAAAGTGAGCACTGTACACTTTGTATTCTGCGTTGTAACTGAAATCAATATAATTGAAAATGTAGATCACATCCAAAAATATTTAAATAAATGGTATTCTATTATTGCTTAAAAGTGCGATTAATTGCAATACATTTTTTAAATCGCTTGACAGCCCTAATATTTTGTAAACTGATTTGTCCTCTGTGGGTGAGTGGTAGGTAGATAGTCATCTCTGTGACTTACGCGGTTTGACATTACTAAGTTAATTTTATCCTCCATAGATGGATGATGCAGAATCTATATACAAATCCCTACTGTTACAAGCCCAGGCCATTCTTATCACATTTTAATTGTATGTTGGATAGAAAGAGTACCCATCGGAGGTTACAGCTAGGAGAGTCTAATGTACAGGTAATATGCTAGATTTAGGAGTTGAGCTGGGTAATTTTTTTTTTTCACTAATAGTTTATTTGCTGAAAATTAGTTTTGTTTTACCCAAAACTATTTGCAAATTCATGTCAAATTCATTGAATAGTTTCCACTGTTTGACTGAACCAAAAATAATAATTTTTCAGTCTTATTTTAGACAATTACCAAAAGCAAAGGAAGACTGGATTCACAAACAAGGGGGAGAGAGAGAAGTGGCCTTCCCCTATGATCTTCAGCCCAGTGCTTAGGGAGCTCATCTGATTTATGGGAGACTCAAGTTCAATTCCCTCCTCTGCCTGACATGGCAAAGGGATTTGAGTTTGGGCTCCTACGTTGCAGGAAAGTGTGTTGCCACTGGAACACAGGAAATGATCTGGAGACATTTTTCTCAGTCTCTGTTTTTGAAACTCTTCAACTTTGCATAGAGGTTGAACAGCAGGTGCTGACTTTCCAATGTGCTGAGGGGGTGCTCAACCCCTGGATCTGCCCCAGGCCATGCTCCCACTCCACCCCTTCCCCGAAGGCTTTACTCCCACCTGCCTCTTTCCTTCCCTGCCCTCACTCCTCCTCTTCCTGCCCCCGCTCCATCCCCGCCCTGCCTCTCCCCACTCCATTCTGCCCCCTCCCGCTGAGCGTGCTGCATCCTCGCTCCTCTCCCCCCGAGCCTTATGCATGCTGCGAAACAGCTGATTGTGGCAGGCGAGAGGTGCGGGGACGGAGGGAGAGGCGCTGATTGGCAGGGCCTGCCGGTGGGCAGGTTATGGAGGGGGAGGTTCTCATAGGGGGCTGCTGGTGGGTGCTCAGCACCCACCATTTTTTCCCCGTGGGTGCTTCAGCGCCTATGGATTGAACAGTTTCAAAACGAGAGACTGAGAAAGCCCCATACCAGAATATCCCATAGTCCAGTGGCTAGGGCCCTTTCTTGCAATGTGAGAGATCTAAATTCAAACCCCTCCTCCATATCTAGTAGAGTGGGAACTGAAACTCAGTTTCCTACAAGCCCAGAAAGTACCCTAACCACTGGGCTACAGCTTATAAAGAAGCTTCTCCTCCAATTCATTATTTTTTGACTTGTTGATTCATTGGAAATTTTTGGGAAAAAATCATTTTTGGTTTCAACCTGAACCATACTTTTTTTTCTGATGTTTTCAGAATTGTCAGTGAACAGAAAAATATATTCTTTGCCCCGCTCTGGCTGGGAGGCATGTGATCCAGAGGGGTGGAGCTTTCCCAATGTACCTTTGAAATATTTGCATCAGGAACCAGTTCTCTAAGGGATATTTAATAGGACTGAGAGTTAGGAAACTTGGGTTCTAGTCTTGGCTCATCCAATAAGGTCACTGTCTGACCTGGGATAAGTCATTTAATCTCTCCTCTAAAAAAAGAGGAATGATACTTACTGAAAAACCCATCCAAGAAACAAATCAACCTTCAAAAAACTAAATTAGTGGAGAGGAGGGATAAAACCAACCAAAAAAACCCCCCAAACCTGTGCCAAGCAGAGCTCTTACCCCACAAAGGACAGAGTGCCAGAGATTTAATGAAATCCACTACAGCTTTTACATAGAAGGGGTTCAGATACTGTGGTGATAGAGAACTGTATAGAGGCCTTAAAGGCATGTCTACACAGCAATAAAAGACCCGCGGGATGGCTATGGCTGGCCCAGGTCAGCTGACTTGGGCCTTGGCTACACTCGCTGATTCACAGCGTTGCCGCAGCAGCACTGTGAAGCATGAGTGGTAGTCGCGCCGCCAGTGCTGCGAGAGCTCTCTCGCAGCGCTGCAATACTCCACCTCTCCGAGGGGAATAGCTGGCAGCGCTGCGAGCCAGCGTGTGGCGCTGATTACACTGGTGCTTTACAGCGCTGCACTCCTGCGCTCAGGGGGGTGATTTTTCACACCCCTGAGCGCAGCAAGTGCAGCGCTGTGAATTGCCAGTGTAGCCAAGGCCTTGGGCTCGTGGAGCTCAAGCTGCAGGGACATAAAATTTCAGTATATGCTTTTGGACTCACGCTGGAGCCCAGGTTCTGAGACCCTACCCACTAGCTGGGTCTCAGATCCCGGTTCCAGCCTGACCCTGAACATCTACACTGCTATTTTTAGTTTCACAGCTCATGCCCCATGAGCCCTAATCAGCTGCCCTAGGCTCTGAAACTTGGTGCCACGGGTTTTTCATTGCAGTATAGACATACCCTGAGATAGATTACTGTACCCTCCTTTGTAAAGCTCTATGGAGTCTATGCATGAAAAGCACTAAAATAGCTAATGGTTGTGCTGAATCCCCACAACTCCTGTTGCAGACAAGGGCTCTGCGAGAGCAAACCCCTCTGAAAATTAGCCCAAAAGAAGTAGTACTATTATGGACTATACACATTTATTGCTTAATATTGGTAAGGAAGATTTTTATGGTCTAGTGACAAGTGAATTGCTCCTTTTCTATTCATCCTCCATTTTCTCTACTTTTCTTACGTTTCCCATTGTCTTAATTTACTATAGCATGGTGAATTTATATTAGGAAACATTCATCATACCTAGTTGCTTAATCTAAGTAATATAGAGTTAATGTATTTTTGATCTTCCTGAGAAGCTCAGCTTTCTCTCAGTTCATACAGTTATAAATTTTTTATCTGTTCTGTCTGTAATGAAGACATGAATCTGTATTTGTTTCTTATTACAAAATAAATACATTTCAGTGACAGGGAATAATATTCCATGGAATTGTCTTAAAATAGAAGTACTTATTGCAAAAGAATATTATCCAGAGTTTAAAACGCATTTAGTTTACAAAACAAAGTAATATTTACTGACTATCTTGTTTCTCAATTTTCCAAGCTAGCAATATAGAGCAAAGAGAGCAAGACCACTGCTGTGATTTTAATAACATAATACGAGCTTTGAGGATTTCATAAGAAGCCACATTTTGTTGTTCATGCAAATTACAACTTTCAGCTAAACTATTATCCCCATTTTGGGTGCGCAAAAACAATGCCAAATACGCTATCTTTCTGTGGCAAAAGTAGTGAAGTTCCTGGCTTCCCTCCTGAGCAACCTTCTTTATTTTTGTGTTTTATAGGGTAATCAAAGTAGCAAAATTGTTGCCAATGCAGCAAACACCATGCTTATAGTATGGTCTATTTTAAATTATTTTGTTTGTAAAATCATGCAGAGAATCTATACTATGTAGCATAGGAACACAGAAGTTGCCCTATTAGATTCATAGAATATTAGGGTTGGAAGAGACCTCAGGAGGTCATCTAGTCCAATCCCCTGCTCAAAGAAGGACCAACACCAACTAAACCATCCCAGCCAGGGCTTCGTCAAGCCGGGCCTTAAAAACCTCTAAGGATGGCGATTGCACCACCTCCCTAGGTAACCCACTCCAGTGCTTCACCACCCTCCTAGTGTAATAGTGTTTCCTAATATCCAACCTAGACCTTGTTAGGTTGGGTCCATTTTCATATATGTTTTGTGACTACAGGAATCCATGTTGGTTCCAAAATGGAGTTTTGTGCCCACGTGAGCTCTCGGTTAATTTTCCCACTCCTCCTTTGCTTTGCAGTCTTCCTTTTTCATCTAACAACCTCCCCCACTGCAACTTGAGACCATTGCTTCTTGTTCTGTCATCTGCCACCAATGAGAACAGCCTAGCTCCATCCTCTTTGAAACCCCCCTTCAGGTTGTTGAAGGCTGCCATCAAATCCCCCCTCACTCTTCTCTTCTGCAGACTAAATAACCGCAGTTCCCTCAGCCTCTCCTTGTAAGTCATGTGCCCCAGCCCCCTAATCGTTTTTGTTGCCATCTCCAATTTGTCCACATCCCTTCTGTAGTAGGGGAATCAAAACTGGACACAGTACTCCAGGTGTGGCCTCACCAGTGCCAAATAGAGGGAAATAATCACTTCCCTCAATCTGCTGGCAATGCTCCTACTAATACAGACCAATATGTTGTTGGCCTTTTTTGCAAGAAGGGTACACTGCTGACTCATATCCAGCTTCTCGTCCACTGTAATCCCCAGGTCCTTTTCTGCAGAACTGCTGCTTAGCCAGTCAGTCCCCAGCCAGTAGAGGTGCATGGGATACTTCCTAAGTGCAGGACTCTGGGCTTGTCGTTGTTGAACCTCCTCAGATTTCTTTTGGCCCAATCCTCCAATTTGTCTAGCTCACTCTGGACCCTATCCGTACCCACCAGCGTATCTACCTCTCCCCCCAGCTTAATGTCATCTGCGAACTTGCTGAGGGTGCAATTCATCCCATCATCCAGATCATTAATAAAGATGTTGAACAGATGTTAGACCCATCTAGTTCATTATCCTGTCTCTCACAGTGGCCAGTACCTGATGCTTCAGAGGAAGGTGCAGAAAACCTTGTAGTGGACAGCTCAGAAATAACTTGCCACAGGGATTTTTTTTAAAAAAAGTGTGAGTGGTAAGCTTCTGCCCTGAAACAAGATGGTTGATGTCCTTTCTAAAAAAGGTTTATCCTGCCCAATGTAACTGTGGATGTTATCAGTATCCTCATGAATGCTGAAGCCTTTTTGACTCCTATGAAGCTCTTAGCCTCTGTTATATCATGTGGCAATGAATTCCATAGGTTAATTATGAGTTATAGCCTTACTAGTGCCACAGACACAAAATGCTGTATATCAGTTTTATTCCTGACTCAGGGGCATTTGCGTTCACAAGTATCTTCATCTTTACTAAACAAAACAACCCAGCTAATTCTGTTATTCATGTAAATCTTATATCTTGGATATGTAGTCTCTTGGCTTATTGTGAATGGGTGGAGACAGCAACAGTGCTGATCTATGCTCCCCATTTTCTGAAAGGCTGCACTGTGTTTATTGTGCTTAAAATGGAATCCAGTTACATTTCTTTTCATAATGGAGCCACTTCATCACAATTCTGTTGGCTTCACTAAATTATATTATAAATGTGAGTTATTTTTCATTCAAACTGTGGCTCAGTTAAAAGTTTTCTCTGATAAAAGATTTATAGTGTGCTGTTTATCATGAGATGAAAAATGATACCAATAGAGAGTAGAATTACTTTCTGGCAGAAAATGTTTAAAAAAGTGAAATAGTAAAAATATGCCATGGGCCCCTATTGCACTAAAAGTTCTTTGTTTATTCTAGGCATTTTATAACACTATCAGGTTATCTGGAGGTGCAAAATGCACTAATGCTTTCATTAAATGGTTCCTAAACTATGGTCTGCAGGTGACCAGGGGTCCACAAAGCACTTGCTTGTGGTGCTTGGAGAGTTGGCTGGTCACATGGTGCTAAGTCTGCTCCTTGTTTCCAGCTGTTAAATCATATTCAAAGACACTAGAAATACATTAAATACTTTCCTAATATTACTTTCTGATGACACCAACTGCTACAGGCATGGTATTTGACGGCTAGCCAGAGGGAACTTAGTATACATGATCATGAATGAGAGGGGAGGTGCCCACAAAGTAATCTCTTTATTAAAATATGGCTCATGTTATAACAAGTGTGAGAACTCTGTTCCAGTCAAACATGAGAGGTGCTAGGGAATTTTCCTACTAAACGGGATTTAATCAGAAAATGCTGATTTGCCAAACTGAAATGTTTTGCAGAAACATATTGGGTTTGATGAACTTTCAGTGAATAACAGGCAGGAGTCTGATGGAAGCCTACCTGATTCCAGCTCACCTGGCAGACTGCTGGAGACTCCAGGTACCAGGATCCATGGTTCTGGGGCACTCCTGCCATGCAGACTGCTCCAGGTCCCTAGAACTTCTAGGCTCCCTGCCCTGGGGCTGGAAACCCTGCGAGTCCTATTCTGGTCAGTTTCATAGCTGCTATTCAGTGGTGAGCAGCAGTGAAACTGACAAGAATCATGTCAGTTCCAAAAAGCAGCTGCCAGGCATCCCAGGGAATGTATTTCATTGGGAAATGCCATGTTTCAGTGTTTCTAAACATTTTTTTTTCCAGAATCTCCAATTCTTTGGAAATTTCAAACAATTTGGTTTCCTTCCAAATCAGACCAAAACCAAATCCTGAAATCTTGAAATTTTCGACATACAGGAAATTCTGAGTTCAGCCAGTTTTATGTAATATGCAAGTATTTATATTTGTTACAAAAAATATGAATCAAGATAAATAATTACCATAATGTTTGCTAAACTTCATAAGGACATTATCGATACAAACGGATCCCCGATATATCTTTGGCTTTCTAGCCTTTGAAATGAAATGCATTCTGGTAATTTTTTTAATGGCTTTTATCTTGGAACAAGCATTTTTGATCCTTTTTGTGAATTTTTATAGATGATTTTCATTACATAATCATTCACTGTAAATGCTGACACTATAAGGATAAAAATTTGCCAAAAAGCAATAGATGTTAATGGAGAAATTCTGTCTAGCTGTTTTGTGGAGTATAAGTATGAGCATAATTTAACTCACAATATTTTTATAATTTTAGGGCCAGTCCTGCGTTTTTACTTTACTTATATAAAAATCTAAATGTATTTATTGGAAATTTTGTCTGAAAAAGGAAACCAGAACTACGTCCTTTCTTTGCATTTTCCATATAGCCACAGTTATAGACTAGCAATTATCGAGCAAAAGTAGGTAAATATACATAGCACCTTTTGTTAATTTCAGTATCTTTATAATATATGACTTGTACACATCCTGATAAAGCTTAAAAAAATCTTGACAATATTTTCCATCTTTTTGTCTCCTCTTTATGAATTCAATACACAGATTTTATATTCACCAGAATATTAATAATTTATTTTGAAAAATAAGCAGACCTGTCTGTTGGGATTAACAATCCCAACTCATTTAACAACCTGTCAACAAAAGTTGGAGATTTATCTGAGGTCCAGCATAATGTTCTTTTCCTTATTAACCATATTATTACAAAATGTTCTTGATATAAACTTAACTGATGGCCTTGGCTGTAATGATTATGTTATCCAAAAAACTATATCTTAATGAGGTCATCTTCTGCCCTGAGATATGTGCATGCAACTCCTATTGAAATCAGTGGGAGTCCTGAACACAGAACTGTGGAGCAGAGATTTCGCCTTGATCTCTAAATTATTTTTAATTAATTAGGGGAAGAGGCAGTAAACCAGCATTTCAAATCCTGAGGTTCTTACTCAGGATTTATTTTGTGCTTATGCAGATCAAACTTGCATGCAAATCCACAGTAATTTACCTGAGAGAGGACAGAGTAAAACACTTGCTACTAGGTATTCATAGTGCTGGGATTACACTCAGTAATAGTGTACTAGATGGGTACAGTGATTTAGGTGCCTAACCCTCCATTTTAAAAGTGATGTAGGCACTTAGGAGTCTAAGTCCCATAAAAAGCATCTAGGTGCCAAAGTCATTTTTTAAAATGGGGCTTAGACTCCTAAGTCAGTTAGGTGCTTTTGCAAATTTTACCCTACATCTGATAATATGTACATGTGAGTATTTTAGCTATTATTTGTATTGCAGTAATGCCATTGTGCTAGATGCTACAGTCAAAAAAGAATGGTGAGAATCATTAGGATAGATAATAAGAGAGAAAATACCATATTGCCTCTATATAAATCCATGGTATGCCCACAACTTGAATACTGCGTGCGGATGTGGTTTCCCCCTCTCAAAAAAGATGCATTGGAATTGAAAAGGGTTCAGAAAAGGGCAACAAAAAATAATTAGGGGTATAGAACAGCTTCCATATGAGGAGAGATTAATAAGATTGGAACTTTTCATCTTGGAAAAGAGTTGACTGGGTGGGGGAAAGGTATGCTAGAGGTCTATAAAATCATGACTGGTGTGGAGAAAGTAAATAATTAAGTGTTATTTACTCCTTCTCATAACACAAGAACCAGGGGTCACCAAATGAAATTAATAGGCAGCAGGTTTAAAAAAAACAAAAGGAAGTTTTTCTTCAAACAATGCACAGTCCAACTCTGGAACTCTTTGCAAGAGGATGTTGTTAAGGCCAAGTCTATAAGAGAATTAATAAAAGAACTAGATAAATTCATGGAGGATAGGTCCATCAGTGTTATTAGCCAGGATGGGCAGGGATGCTGTCCCTAGCCTCTGTATGCCAGAAGCTGGAAATAGGTGACAGGGAATGGATCACTTGATGATTACCTGTTCTGTTCATTCCCTTTGGGGCATCTGGCATTAGCCCCTGTCGGAAGACAGGATACTGGGCTAGATGGACCTTTGGTCTGACACAGTATGGCCGTTCTTATGTTATGTTCTTATGTACATCTAAATAACATATAATCACACATTTAATGATGCAGGAGGAGTGATCATTTAGTATATTAAATATTTTAGAATGTTTGTTGTTGTTTTCCTTTGTTTCTTGTCTGAATAATGTTGGGGTGGGTCAGGAGGGACTCACCTGTGGAGCCAGGGCTGGGAGCTGCAGCTGCCTGATTCAGGTAGGAGGCGGCCCCGGCTGAGTAGGGGCTGGCGTGGGTGATGACTTGGCACCTTCCCACCTGCACTAACCGGACTTTGGGTATCTGGTCAATAGATCTGATCAGACACTGCTAGGTCCCCTTTTCGACCAGACTAGGCACCTGGCACCCCTAACAGAAAATCTTGTGCTGACTTTTTAAAAACATTTTTGGTTTTGCACTCATAGGCCTCGATTCTGCAATGCATGTCACATGAGCACAGGGACCTATTTGTAACCAACTCATTGCAGGTTCAGAGCCATCATTTACAGGAACAAATACATGCAAGCACTGTTCTGTGCCCACAATGAATTGCAGCTGCAAAATTGCAGTTGCTGTTATTTGTGTCCGGAAAACTGTGGGTGCAATTGGATGGCCTGAGAGTGCTGAGCTGAAAAGGCAGCTAATAATATTTTCAAACAGTCAACTGCAGTAATAATCTCTGCAAGAATTGCATATGTTGATTTACCATTTTTACCATAAAAACTCTGGGAATAATGATAGACTGTAGATTATCTTCTCTCTTAATGCAGGAGGATACTCAGCTCACATATTCTGTATGCCACAGTCATTAAAAAGGGTGAAGTCAGTGGCAGTTTTGCATTCACTTTAATGGGGCCAGGACTTCACTCAAATTTCTTAAAAATCCGTAAAGTTCATGCCAGTCACCACTCCTGCAGTAATCTTAGATTGTCTGTGAAAGGGGTTGTCCGGTTAACTTTAGCAACACTTGCCTTTTTTTGAGAGAGCTCCCACTGAGCAAGAAATCAGAGTGCTTTTGACTATTTTGTACGTTAATTCATTTCACAGTATCACAAATATGAAGCATGATTGTTGTTATTTGTATTAAAGTAGTGCCTAGAAGCTCCAACTGAGATCAGATTCAGAACCCCATTGCACAAACACACAAAAAGTAACAGTCCCTGCCCCAAAGAGCTTACACTCTAGAAAAACAAAAGTGATGGGACTGTGTTGCTTTTTCTGCACTTGAAAGTGAAGTACCTCAATTAAAGGGAAGCTGGAAAGCTGGTTTAATGGTAAAAGCACAGCAGAGGGAGTCAAGAGATCTCGCATCTGTTTCTGGCTCTAATTCTTTCTTGCTATGGGAATTAAGTAACTAGAATCACCTCTTTTTGCCTCAGTTTCCCCATTTGCAAAATGGGAGTCATACTTGTGAGGCTTAACTTATTAATGTTTATCAACGTGTATTACAATCATTAGATTCCTCGCTAAATATATTCAAAAGGGCATAAATTCATGAAGTACAGTGCAAATTTGGCTAGTTTAAAAAAACAGCAAAAATCAATAGTAATAAAAACAACCCACAAGAGGAAAAGTACAATTCTCCCATCAAGAGCCACATAAACAGACATCAATTAATTTTATTTTGTTAATGTTTCACTAAAAACAAAGGTACTTTTAAAATCAACAATAACCAATAAGGACTATAATATAAGAACATAAGAATGGCCATACTGGGTCAGACCAAAGGTCCATCCAGCCCAGTATCCTGTCTATCGACAGTGGCCAATGCCAGGTGTCCCAGAGGGAGTGAACCTAACAGGTAATGATCAAGTGATCTCTCTCCTGCCATCCATCTCCACCCTCTGACAGACAGAGCTAGGGACACCGTTCCTTACCCGTCCTGGCTAATAGCCATTAATGGACTTAACCTCTGTGAATTTATCTAGTTCTCTTTTAAACCCTGTTATAGTCCTAGCCTTCACACCCTCCTCAGGTAAGGAGTTCCACAAGTTGACTGTGCGCTGCGTGAAGAAGAACTTCCTTTAATTTGTTTTAAACCTGCTGCCCATTAATTTCATTGGCCCCTAGTTCTTATATTATGGGAACAAGTAAATAACTTTTCCTTATTCACTTTTTCCTCACCACTCATGATTTTATATACCTCTAGCATGTCCCCCCTTAGTCTCCCCTTTTCCAAGTTGAAAAGTCCTAGCCTCTTTAATCTCTCCTCATATGGGACCTGTTCCAAACCCCTAATCATTTTAGTTGCCCTCCTCTGAACCTTTCCTAATGCCAGTATAACTTTTTTGAGATGAGGAGACCACAACTCTACGCAGTATTCAAGATATGGGCATACCATGGATTTATATAAGGGCAAGAAGATATTCTCCGTCTTATTCTCTATCCCTTTTTTAATTATTCCTAACATCCTGTTTGCTTTTTTGACTGCCGCTGCACACTGCGTGGATGTCTTCAGAGAACTATCCACGATGACTCCAAGATCTCTTTCCTGATGAGTTGTAGCTAAATTAGCCCCCATCATATTGTATGTATAGTTTGGTGTTATTTTTTCCAATGTGCATTACTTTACATTTATCCACATTAAATTTCATTTGCCATTTTATTGCCCATTCACTTAGTTTTGTGAGATCTTTTGGAAGTTCTTCACAGTCTGCTTTGGTCTTAACTATCTTGAGCAGTTTAGTATCATCTGCAAACTTTGCCACCTTACTGTTTACCCTTTTCTCCAGATCATTTATGAATAAGTTGAATAGGATTGGTCCTAGGACTGACCCCTGGGGAACACCACTAGTTACCCCTCTCCATTCTGAAAATTTACCATTTATTCCTACCCTTTGTTCCCTGTCTTTTAACCAGTTCTCAATCCATGAAGGGATCTTCTCTCTCATCCCATGACAACTTAATTTACATAAGAGCCTTTGGTGAGGGACCTTGTCAGGCTTTCTGGAAATCTAAGTACACTATGTTCACTGGATCCCCCTTGTCCACATGTTTATTGACCCCTTCAAAGAACTCTAATAGATTAGTAAGACATGATTTCCCTTTACAGAAACCATGTTGACTTTTGCCCAGCAATTTATGTTCTTCTATGTGTCTGACAATTTTATTCTTTACTATTGTTTCAACTAATTTGTCCAGTACTGACGTTAGACTTACTGGTTTGTAATTGCTGGGATCACCTCTAGAGCCCTTTTAAAATATTGGCGTTACACTAGCTATCTTCCAGTCATTGGGTACAGAAGCTGATTTAAAGGACAGTTTACAAACCATAGTTAATAGTTCTGCAATTTCACCTTTGAGTTCTTTCAGAACTCTTGTGTGAATGCCATCTGGTCCCGGTGACTTGTTAATGTTAAGTTTATCAATTCATTCCAAAACCTCCTCTAATAACACTTCAATCTGTGACAATTCCTCTGATTTGTCACCTACAAAGGACGGCTCAGGTTTGGGAATCTCCCTAACATCCTCAGTCGTGAAGACTGAAGCAAAGAATTCATTTAGTTTCTCCGCAATGACTTTATCATCTTTAAGTGCTCCTTTTGTATCTTAATCGTCCAGGGGTGCCACTGGTTGTTTAGCAGGCTTCTTGCTTCTGATGTACTTAAAAATCATTTTGTTATTACCTTTTGAGTTTTTGGCTAGCTGTTCTTCAAACTCCTTTTTGGCTTTTCTTATTACATTTTTACACTTAATTTGGCAGTGTTTATGCTCCTTTCTATTTACCTCACGACGATTTGACTTCCACTTTTTAAAAGTTGCCTTTTTATCGCTCACTGCTTCTTTTACATGGTTGTTAAGCCACGGTGGCTCTTTTTAAATTATTTTACTGTGTTTTTTAATTTGGGATATACATTTAAGTTGGGCCTCTATTATAGTGTCTTTGAAAAGTGCCCATGCAGCTTGCAGGGATTTCACTCTAGTCACTGTACCTTTTAATTTCTGTTTAACCTGCTCATTTTTGCGTAGTTCCCCTTTCTGAAATTAAATGCCACAGTGTTGGGCTGCTGAGGTGTTCTTCCCACCACAGGAATGTTAAATGTTATTATATTATGGTCACTATTTCCAAGCGGTCCTGTTATAGTTACCTCTTGGACCAGATCCTGCGCTTCACTCGGGACTAAATTGAGAATTGCCTTTTCTTTTGTGGGTTCCTGTACCAGCTGCTCCAAGAAGGAGTCATTTAAAGTATTGAGCAATTTTGTCTCTGCATTTCGTCCTGAAGTGACATGTACCCAGCCAATATGGGGATAATTGAAATCCCCCACTATTATTGAGTTATTTATTTTGATAGCCTCTCTAATGTCCCTTGGCATTTCATTGTAACTATCACTGTCCTGCTCAGGTGGTCAATAATAGATCCTGGTCAGGTGGTCGATAATAGATCCCTACTGTTATATTCTTATTAGAGCATGGACTTACTAACCATAGAGATTCTATGGAACATGTGGATTCATTTAAGATTTTTACTTCATTGGATTCTACATTTTCTTTCACATATAGTGCCACTCTCACCCCCGCCGCACGACCTATTCTGTCCTTCTGATATATTTTGTACACTGGAATGATTGTGTCCCATTGATTGTCCTAGTATATATACCTTTCTGTTGTATACTTTTTTCTGTACAATCAGTGAAGAGAGTGAGATGAGTTAACACTAAAAGAAAGGGAGGCAAATGGTTTTCAGAAACATTTTGAAAGTAGCTGGAATGTTGATGAGGCAGGAATTGAGGGCACGCTACTGCGCAGTAACGATGGCAGTTATCTGTCATATGCATCTTTACATATGCACTAACTCTTCACTTCCATAATTATAATACATGTTTTTTCCCTTCCACTGCTCAGTTGGAGATTTCCACTCATACCCAGGGTTACTTTCAAATTGTATTTAAAAATATTTCTCTCTAAGGCTGTTTTTTTTTTTCTTTATACAATATAAAGAAGACAAAATCCATTTTGTTTAGCTGTAACAGCCATTTGCTCAGAAGGCAAAGCAGAATTAAATTTCAAACAACAGTGAACTTAAAACCAAATCTAGAATAATTATTTTCTATTTAAAAAATAATAAAGGTTCTCTTCTCTGTGCTGTGGATCTTTGAGTTTCACAGTACTAGAGCTGTTGCCAGGAGACCATTCAAATGTCCATTGAAGTCAATGAAAAGATTCCCACTGACTGTAGTGGGCATTGGATTAGGCCTGAAATCAACCACATATCCCAATCTAAGAGATCGTCTGTCCTTAAATAAAAAATTACACTGCAGTACTTCAGTCAGTATTCTACAAATATATCTTATATGAACAAAATTACACATTACTTTTTGTGGTTTTACAGAATAATCGCATATTATATTGGCAAACAATTAATTCCTTCCATCCCTCTCAGGATCCCTAGTAGGCCACGTCAGAGAAGGGATAAGTAGCCTCAAGTGACATGTACTAGAGCTTAACTTGCAGCCTGACTCAGTTTTCTGATTTTAGAAATATAGCTTGCCAGAGGAACCTGAGTAACTATAGTATAGAAGGAAACAAATGTAGTAAGTGTCTTGCCTGTGTGCTAAGTTCTCTGTTTGTAAGAAATCCATTATCTGATGATTAATTAATAACAAAGTGCGATGCTGCTGTGCCATTTGAGACTCCTGTGCTGCTGATTTTGAAATATAACACATAATACTAGTTCAGTGGGTAATATTTTTTAGGACTGAATTATTTTGGTACATTTTTGCTGGTAAACACAAAGCTGAAGTGCAACCACTGGAGTAAATGAGTGGAAAACTTCCCCACACACACACATTTTTTACTATCCTTTTAATATTCTTTTCTGCACAACTTCAGCATCATGAGTTTTCTAGTCCTAGCTCACGCCCATAGCAGTTTCTCATGTAGTTGCATTTCCAACATAAAATATCAGTATCTTCTTCCCTTTTACCCTGTGCAATCCTATTATGGTCATCAGTAGCAGGCCAAAAAAGAAAGAATCTTATGGTTATTTCAGTCTTTCGAATTGCTGATTTAGGAACAAAAATGGTTTAATGTGCATTTCTAGTCTTAAAAGTGACTGTAAAATAGCTTTTGGGAATTCTGTGTGTATTATCACTCAATCATATCACACTTGTTCAATTTACACGCAAGAGATGTTTATTTCTAACTGCCAGCCCTACACATGTGACCTAGAATCTGAAAGTCAAGCTGGATCTTTTCTATTACCAGAACCCATCAACTTCTCCAACATCTTGAACCTTTGACTTATAAGGTCAACGAGAGTTCATGGGAGTAAGAGGACAGATTTTGGCCTGGCAGTTTGGAACTCAGATAAAAGTAAATGTAAATTCTCGTGATGATGTGTATCCTGATAGAATTCAGCTCTCTCCCATGACTGTATTGGCTATGCGGCAGTGAGAAGAGTAAAACGTTACTTGAGTTAGTGAGGATGTGACTCTGACTGTACAGAGGGAGCAGGTCTGTTGAGAAAAAAGGATTCAACAAAGGTTTGACAGAAGCTACTGACACGAAGGTACAATATCTTTCCATAGTCTCCTTTCTAACTATAACCCCTGTTTAAAAACATAGCATATTATCTTATAGTGTATGTTGATCCTGTGCACTGTGAGCCCAAGTATCAAACAAGCAAAACAGCAGTTGTGCCAACAGAGGCAGAGAGCTCAGGATTCCCTTGGGGGCCCAGGAGATTGGAAGCTTGGTTCACCTAGACTTTTCCTAGGTGAATCAAGCTGCCTGGTTCAGGTCCTGTCTATGTATAGTATATAATAGCTTTTACTAGCATGTTTTATAGAGGAGAGAAAGATCAATGCAGTTCCTTTGACCCAGAGGTAGAGATAAGAGATATCGTGCTGCAGGTTATAAATCTAAATTTAAGAATTATTCTTGGGACACTAAGCATTTTAGAGACTAAGAGCATCATGATGGTGATTATTTGTTGGAATTTCTGTGGCACTTATTGTAGAATCTGAGCAGTTCACAATATTAAAAAATACATCCAAATGCCTCTACAAGGTAAAACTTTAACTTCTTGTAAACCAGTTCCTGCCGCTGCCAAGTAATCACAGTATCACTTGGGAATACCCAACTCCCATAAATCATATTGCAAGGTCTGAATAACATAGGTTCAAGAAAAACAGAAAGAAAATAATCATTAATATTGACAGTGGCATTTCTTTATTATACTTCGTACTGCAAAGAGATTAGTAATAGCTGATTGAAATAGATAGATCTGCATATAATCCCAGGATTTAGAAAATAAGTTGTAAAAGTGGACATTTTTTTTAACTGGAAGTAAGTTTGCTGTTGAGGGTTTTAATAGCAGCAGAACCTATGCTAAGCATATCTCTCAACTGTCGCCTATTGTATAAAATATCCCATATTTCAGACTGTATTGATAACATGTTCACTGTTCTCGGTAGCCCTTTATGGCTAGTGAGGTTTGCTTGTTGCAGCTACTGTATGCTAATCCCAGCTGACTGCATTTGGAATACAATTTATTTCTCGTGCTCCTGCTGCAAATATTGGGTTAACTGGCTGGTGCTGGGTTTCTGGTGCTTGCTCTGAGTGCTTACTCTGTGCTCCTCTTCCTCCCATCATCTTCATATGAGTGCAGCCACTGTCCCCAATGGAGAGAGGAAGGAAAGATGGGGTGGGGGAGGGAATATTAGTGAGAAAGATGAAGGAAGAAAAAAAGGAACCATGGGACACAATGCGGGAGGGAAGGAGATAACATTAGAGATGGTGTGGGAGAAATGACATCCTATAGACTCTCCTTTATTTCAGGGCTCGCTGCCTCACATTGCCACTTACTTTGAGAGTCTGTCTCTCACATTGCAATAGGGTTTTGAAAGTTCCCGCCTTGTCCAGTCCATCATTGTAGCCAGGAGTTTAAAATACACATCATCAGCTTGTTGGATGGTCAGTAAGTAAACTTGTTCATAAAGTGGTTTGGTTTTCTCAAGCTGCCAGACAATAAGATTGTTCGTAGCCTGCACTTGTTCTTTCATTCACCTGTGGCCCTCACCTACATTAAGGTGTTGAGAAAAAATAATTATTTCACTGCCACATATGGTGCTTCCAGACATCTTTGTTCAGTCTGTGTTGCTGTTGAGAGTTAGCCAGGTTAATCTATCCCTTTCTTGATGATTCCCAACATTCTATTCACAGCAGTCAAAAAAGTGAACAGAATGTTGGGAATCATTAAGAAAGGGATAGATACCAAGAGAGAAAATATCATATTGCCTCTATATAAATTCATGGTACATCCACATCTTGAATACTGCCTGTGGTTGCAGCTTCATCAAATGAGAGACTCTTGGTTCTGAAATTGTTGCCAGAAAGGTTTCCCATGTGGGATAGTAGCAGGATGCACACTGTATTTTTGAGAATGACTTCCCTGATTGTTTAACTGAATTGTAAAATAATAGTTTAGTTTGCAAGTTGTAGGGCCCAACTGTGTGCTAGGAAATATACTAAGTGTAGGGGAGAAGTTTACAGATATTCAGCTTCCTAAAGATGATAGCCTTGCTTTGCTAGGCTCTGTACAAACAAGTAATATGACCATTATGCTACCACATAATGAGTTATTTCAGTCTAATTGGACAAAACGCAACATGTTGATGAAAGAAACAGGGATGGGGGTAGGTATAAAGGAGGCAGGGAGAAAGAGACAGTAACTGTACAACTAGGATGTGTTTCATAGTAAGCAGGAATATTGGCTCATTTTGTGATCATACTAATAAGAATATGCCTGCACGCGATTAAATGAGGATTTTTCTAGAAGCCCATTTAAGTATGGATCTATGTGGACTTTTCTCATATTTTGAATTACAGATATTTTGCACGGGGAAACTCCCTTCCCGTCTTAGTTTCTTTTTCTTTTTATTAACCATCTGACTCCCATTACCATAATATCTGAACACTTCACAAACATCAAGGACTTTAACCTCACGTTATCTTGGTGTGCAAAGAAGATGTTGTTATCCCCATTTTCTGTGGAACTGAGGCAGAGAGAGAGAAGGCTCATCAGTAAGTGTAAATTGTCATAGCCAGGAAATCAAACCAACTCTCAAGGGTCCCAGTCCAGGACCTTAACCACAAGATCACAATTCCTCTTTGGACCATTTTCCTTTTCACTAATAATTTTGTTAAAAATAAGGCAGAAAAATAAGGCAGCTGCATTTCCTTAAATTCCCTTGAAATTTAAATCCTGTTCTAAAATAGGAACTGTGTCCAGAATTGTGATTAGATAGTCTCTTTATTTGTATGTGCTATGATACCTTAATTTTCAAACTGGTAGCAAAAACTGCAGAACAGATGTGTCCTTTTCTTTTTCTTTTTCTTTTTTTTAATGAAGTAGGCTCTGGTCTGGGACATTTTTTCTTTAATAAACATAGTAAATCTGTCAATCTTTAGTGTGCACTTACATTTAAATAACTGAAAGCAGGGACTTAGAGCACCAGCAGGCAGTTCATCAGTGAGTTATAAAGTAAATCCACAAATGTATTTTTCTCACATAATGTTTCTAAATATACCTGATTACAGAAACCCACAAATTTATTCAAGCATAGTATATCCTCTGCTCATAGATTGTCAGCTATGTTGATATATTTGGGTGTCCCATAGAAACAAACTTATTTCATTTCTAACCTAAGACACGTTTACACATAGGCTGTAAAGGTAAAATCCCAGTAGATCATTTCTTGCTTTTATTGTTGTGCTTTCAAATTATTTTTAGATCTCTGCCCTGTATCTCTCTTAGTAGCACATCTCTCAGCCATGTGTCATTGCAAGATATGTCACTCATGTTAGAGGAATCTACCCATGACACACATTACTGTAAATTGATAATTTATTGCTGATGCATGAAATTGAGGTTTAAAAAAAATGTCCTTTATGTTAATGAAATGAACCCTCACATTACTCCAAGATTTCTCATTTGCTGTTTTCTTATTCACGCCTTTTTGAATCTTTGTCAGACACATTATAAAGGCCAGTGTCTTGTAAGCCTGTCTAGTGTCAAGTCAGCTTGGCTGTCCATGTGCCTCACCCAACTGACAGCACTATTGGAGAGGTAGGTTGTAAAACCCCAAAGCTCAAGCCATTGCAGTTTTATTCCTCCAGTTTATTTCTCTGAGGTACCCACAATGGTTAACCCCTAACCACAATAAATCAGCACATGCAGTTCCAGTTACCATAAATAAAAGCCAAGTTTATAGATTGAAAGGGAAGAAAAGAAAGAGAAAAACATAAAAATAAAAGTTTTGTGCCTGTAAACAGATTGGGCCTGAATCTGATCTCACTTATTCTGATGTAAGTCAGGTGAATTTAACAGAGTTGCAATGGTGTATAACAGCATTCGGCAACCTTTCAGAAGTGGTGTGCCAAGTCTTCATTTATTCGCAGTAATTTAAGGTTTCGCGTGCCAGTAATACATTTTACATTTACAGGGGCCGGCGGATGGAACCCCAGACTGGCAGTGGGCTGAGCGGACCAGTGGCTGGGACCCTGGGTTCCCTCCACCGACTCCTGCCAGTCAGGGTCCCCATACTAATTTCCCCCTACCGTTACTCACTCCTTCTTGTCAACTGTTTGAAATGGGCCACTCTCATTACCACTACAAAAGTTATTTTTCCTCCCTTGGTATCCTTCTGTTAATTGAATGGTCTCGTTAGACTGACCTCACACTTGGTAAGGCAACTCCCATCTTTTCATGTATTTATACCTGCTCCTCTATTTTCCACTCCATGCATCCGATGAAGTGGTTCTAGCCCACAAAAGCTTATGCCTAAATAAATTTGTTAGTCTCTAAGGTGCCACAAGGACTCCTCGTTGTTTTTACTTTCAGGTGGTGAGCTTAAAAAACTCCAGAGTGTGTGTTCCTTGAATACCTCAAGGAAAACACTGTCTCATTACCATGAAAATGGAGCTTGTCCTTTTTACAGACTAGTTGTTTAGGTGCAAAACCGTATAGATTTTTAAATATTAACTTCATGTAGCAGATATAATTCCTATCATGTAGGCAAAGCACTGACTGTGCCACATTTGGACCCAGCTACATTGCGAGCTGTGCTAGATGATGAGGGACTAGAAACTTCTATTGGCAGTTTAGAAGCTGATGTATCAGATAGTCATATATACCTATCAAGTTTCTTATAATCCCACGACAGCAAAGTGCACCTTCATGTTTTTCTACTTCAGATCAGCACACTTCACTTGGCAAAACCCTTTTCAGAAATGCCAGGATTCATTAGTTACCTCCATGTTTAGTATAAACTACTACTACCTTTTCTTGCCTTTAACCTGTGTGGATGCAGGCAGTAGTTGTCTTGGACAGCTAATTCAAATAATTGGTTACATCACATTCCTTCACAAACAGGTTTTTTTTTCTTTTGTTTCTTCTACTTTCCTCAGTGCTCACAATTACCAGGAAGTTCCTTACATCACTGAAACTTTATAGTGAGGTGTTTAATAAGCAAGGGGCTTGGTTGTAAATAGTGAGCATTAACCTAACACAGTCCCCCCCCTCAACTGCTGCAGTGACTAGGGCTTCTGGACTAAGCATATAGTCATAATGATAATGTATGTGGTAAGGATCTTTCCCAACATGGAAAATAATCTGATTTTGAAATAATAGTAGCTGAAGAATTCAATAAATACATGGAACTAGAAACTTCAAATGATGACTTGTGCCAGCATGGTGAAAACAGCAAATGAGAAATCTTGGAGTAAACTACACTAAATCCTTCTATGACACAGGGCTACAGGGCCCATGTACAAGGTCTTTTTCTTGTGCTGAAAGGGTTGGAGGCATCACCGAGCCTTAGTCAGTTGGCATTGAAGAGTTAATTGATAGTCCTCTGTAGGTCTGGAGTCATGTCAGGGAAAGGGTGTGTGGACTGTGGCAAGAATTTGTGAGGGTTTGATGTAAAGGGCTTCCCTGGAGGAGGAATGCTTGTTATTGTCAGCGTAATTGTCTTTCTGATAACACATTTCTTTTTTATCACTTTAATATGCACTAACTTAACTTGCAGCTTCCAATAAACACAGCTCCGTTGCTCCAGTGTTGCCCTAGTATAGATTCCTAGAGTAAGAGGTGAAGTAATGGTGATTAACACTATTTATGGAGCAAAATAAACACCTTTGATTTATAAGCAGCTGAAGTAAAAGACTCTTCATGGTTTTGTGTTAAGTAGATAGTAATTACTATCAATAGTAATGAAATCGGACTGCAAAGTACTGAGGTCAGGACTTAGGAGTCTGGCAAAGACCTGAATTTTATTAATGGAGGCACTGAATATACTGTTTATTATTATAAATTATTTGAAGTAAGAATCAGTTCATCTCACTTTATATTCACACCTTTTTTTCCTACTAGGCCTTTAAGACAATATTACTAAGAGTCAGTTTGACACATAAAACATTAACCTTCTGTCCTAATGGGCCACAAATGTGAAACACTCACAAGGTGTCTTGTCACTGCAAATATTTACAGACAAACTACTTGATATCTTTTTCACTTCCTGTCCTCAACTTTTGTGAAGTGCTATTTCATGCTATTATCCAGCTGCCTGCATTCCACTGCAAAGTTAGCTGCACACCAGTGGTGGGTGAAGTGATTCCTGTATAATTTGGGAAGTGGTGTAGAATCCTTCTGGATGAGAGGTGTGCTATATCAATGTAAGATAGCATTGAGTATATTTATTACAATGAAATATACTAATAAATAGAGAAGGGTTCCAGGTGCGACATTCGGAACTAGAACTGGATTTTGAACACTTCAGAGCTCAGTCATACTTGGGTCTTTCAGTTTGATTCAGGCCTATTTTATTTATAAAAATCATTGATAAAGAAATAATGCATTTACAGGGATTAATTCAGTACTGCATATCCCAAACCATTGCATATAGCTCCTTATTAGACTGTTAAAAGAGGGGGGTTGATATATTGTTTGTATTCACCCTGTCAAACTCCCCATCTTGAGCGTGACTATTGAAGTTGTTTATCTATACAAAACTTTGTGGTGAGTGACTGGTTCTCAGGAGGTTCTAGAAGAGGTGGCAATAAAAGACCCTTTGTTCTGGGACAACAACCCTGGATTGCAGTGAGCAAAACAGAACCTGCAAGCCACTGGCACAGAAGGTCCCGGCCTCTGTTATTATTCAAACTTAGTACACTACTTAGGCTTGATTTTGCACTTCTGAATTCAGTGTGCCCCTTCATAGAAGTGGTAGAGCCGAGTGTCAAAGTTCAGGTTTGGATCCAAACATTTTCAAAGTTAGGGTGCTGTTGGATCTAGAGTTCAGATTTGGGCCCATCTTGTAAATAAAAATATATGTTATAAAACATTGACTATAGATTGTATTCTTGCATTATTTTTTTACTGTACTGTCTAGGGTTGCCAGGTGTCCAGTTTTTGACTGGAATGCCCAGTCAAAAAGGGACCCTGGCGGCTCCGGTCAGCACTCGGGTCGTTAAAAGTCCGGTCAGCAGCACAGTGGGGCTAAGGCAGGCTCCCTGCCTGCCCTGGCTCCATGCAGCTTCCCTCTGGCTCCTAGGTATAGGGGCACTGCCCCCACCCCAAGCGCCAGCTCCGCAGCTCCCATTGGCCAGAAACCATAGCCAATGGCACCTGTGGGGGCGGCGCCTGTGGAAGGGGCAGCGCGCAGAGCTGCCTGGCCATGCATCCACATAGGAGCAGGAGGGGGGACATACCGCTGCTTCCAGGAGCTGCTTGAGGTAAGCACCACCCAGAGCCTGCACCGCTGACCCCCTTCCGTGCCCCAATCCCCTGCCCCAGCCGTGATCCCCCTCCTACACCCTAAACCTCTTATCCCCAGCCCCACTCTAGAGCCCGCACCCCCAATTGGAGCCCTCATCCCCCCTCCTACACCCCAAACCTCTCACCCCTTCCCGCACCCCAACTCCCTGAGCCAGCTCGGTGAAAATGAGCGAGTGAGTGAGGGTGGGGAGAGAAAGCAACATAGGGAGGGGGAAAGGAGTGCGCTGGGGCGGTGCCTCATAGAAGAAGTAGGGCCTCGGAGAAGGGCGGGGCAGGGGGTAGGGCAAGGGTGTTCGGTTTTGTGCGAGTAGAAAGTTGGCAACCCTAGTACTGTCCACTGTACCTGTATATTGTATAGAATGAATGTAAAGAGAAAAAGAATCAGTTTCATTAATATTAATAGTCATGGAGTTAGATAAATGCATTGATCTGGCTATTTGAAATAATACTGTAAAGGGTCAGTAATAGTTTTCATATCACAGTCTCCTCCAATTAAGGGATTTTAAAAGTATTATTAGTAAGAAAGGTAAGTCCTACGAATTCAGATATCATTTTTGTGCCTGCCAATCCATATTCTGTGCATAAGCAGATATGATTATTTAATTGGGCTGTGTCTATTATAAAGACTGCTCTTTGTTGTAATCAGTATTGAATATGCAACAGAAACAATTGACTAGGTGATGTAGATATATCTATTGAAAAATAAAAACTCAGATTTATATCTATATGGAAACCCCGTTCCAGCGTTTTTTTTCCCACTGCACAGGGAAATAGTAGAACTGCTTAGGTGGTAATTCTGCTTCCAGAAATCAGATGTGATTTATTACTGAGCAGGACAGCACATGCAATGGCTTTAATAGGCTTAGTAATAACCTTATTGCATTTTCTTTTTAATCATGTTAGTAGTCATTTGAGTATTTAATTACATTTCCAGAGATTTTAATATGAGTACCAATGTTAGCTTATTACATTTAAATGAACCTAAAAAACTCAGATCATCTCTTTCCGTGTGCAATTAAAATAAAATCTCACAGTTCTGACATCAGCTTTGACAATTATATCTCTACTCATTAAAGCTGTTTTCAGTATCACTGAGCATATAAGTGTAGAACCTAATGAAAATGTACAATACATTGTAAAAATCTGAAAGGAGAACAGCATAAATAAAAAAAATAGGCATATTTTACAGTATACTTCAGTTTTCAGTAGTATTTATCCATCTGATAGATACTAGGGAACATATTTGATATAACTCCATTGGAGTCGGAAGTCAGTGGAGTTATTCCAGATGAATCTCGCTGAGAGTGTCTAAAATTAAGGTTCCTTGATGGTTTATTTAATCATCAGAATGAGAGATTTTAATCATAGAGACAAGGTAGGTGAGGTAATATCTTTTTTGGACCAACTTCTGTTGGTGAGAGAGACAAGCTTTCAAGCTTACACAGCGCTCTTTTTCAGGTCCTGAATATGCTTACAATGACCTGAAGAAGAGCTCTGCGTAATCTTGAAAGCTTGTCTCTCTTACCAACAGAAGTTGGCCCAATAAAACATGTTACCTCACCCCCTTGTCTCTCTAATATCTTGGGACCAACACAGCTACAACAACACTGCACACAACAATGGAAGATTTTAATCCTCACACTTGTCAGGAATTCCTGTCTATTATTGTCTCTGTGTTTTTAAAAAGGTGCTTTTTTTCTTTAGTTTAAGTTAATAAATGCACTATGGCTAAGCTCTAACTGAGGAATTCAGAGCCTTTCTTGTCAACGTATCAAAACAAACAAACAAATATGAATTCCACTGTTGATAGAAATACAAATTTCTGTTATTTAGACACTTCCAACTTTTCCAAAACAAAAATTCTCTCTAAGCTCTTGAATATGACCTTTGCTTAGACTTAGTCTTGAATACCTGAATATTAGGAACTGATGAACAGGTCTAAGTAAATATGAACGGATCTGATACTCAATCTGAGTCTTAACCAAACCAATTTGAGGTTCAGAAAGGTATTTTATTTCATTTTATTGGTGTCCTTGCACTTCCTGGTTCTGGCTGCAGTCTAAAGCAGAAGTTCTATAATATATAAAAAATGTTTGTTCTCCTGATTCTAGAAGTTGGGTAAGTTTGGATAAAATCCAGATAGACATTCATATTTATCCAAATGGAACCTCATGAATCCTTTAGAGGTTCATGTAAACCTGCCATGAGACTGATTGTATTCTACTTGTGTATATGGACACTGATTTTTTTATAGTCATCTTCACTATTTAAAAAAAAGCAATTGGAAAACCTAGGGCTGTTGGCTCAGCTGCTGTAAATTAATATATCTCCATTAAAATTAATGGAATTTACATCAGCTGAGAATCTGACCCAGAATGTCTAAGGGGAAAATATAGACCTCGAGCCCTTTGAGTATGAAAAATGAATGTGTCGTGGAAATGATAGTCAAAGACCATAAAGTCTAATGGGACCCCTGGCAGTCAGTGATGAAAGCAGTGTTGGTGATAGACCATATGAAAGCTGGCTACTAGCCATAAATAAAAGATACCATAATAGATAGGCAAGAGGGGATAGATATGTAAGAAGACAAATGGATTTGTAAAGCAAAGTTTTAAATTAATAAAAGACAATAATAAAATGTAGTCAAGATTAAATTTTCTGATTATTTTAACACACACTGAGGCAATTCTGTCTTTCCTGAATACACCAGTGGTGTATGTGCTTTTACTGTTGCAGATCAGATAAAATATTCAAGCATAATTTCAAGGGCTTCATGTATGTAATTGATACTGTAATAAAATTGTACTGTAATAAAATGACTATTATGTGTGTATCCCACTGTCTCTCCTGAATAAAATCAGGATGGATCAACTGTGTGTCATAGGCCATATATGGCTAACTGCTGAAAGTGGGGTTACCATATTTCCACATTCAAAAAAGAGGACACTTGGGGGGGGAAGCCCTGCCCTAGCCCCGCCCCACCCCCATCCACTCTCTCCCACTTCCCACCCCCTGACTGCCCCCCTCAGAACCCCAACCCCCCTGCTTCTTGTCCCCTGACTGCCCCCTGCTGAGAACCCCCCACCCTAACTGCCCCCCTAGGACCCTACCAGTCCCCTGACTGCCCTGACCCTTATCCACTCGCATGGGTGGCAGTATTGTAGAAATTTTGGTGGTGCCCAGAACCCACCCCCCCCACCTGCCTAACGCTCTGGGAGGGGGGTTGTATGGGGGGAGGAGGTCTGGGGTGCAGGTCCTGGTCTGGGGATTAGGGTGCAGGAGGGGTGCAGGCTCTGGCATAGAGTTTGGGTGCTGGGTGCAGGCTCTGGGCTGGGGCAGGGGGTGGGTGTGCAGGAGGGGGTGAGGGGTGCAAGCTCTGGGATGGAGTTTGGGGGTGGGAGGCAGTGCAAAGAGAGGGGTGCAGGCTTTGGGAGGGAGTTTGAGGGCAGGAGGGCGTGTGTGGGAAGGGGGGAGAGGGTTTGGGAGGGAGTTTGGGGATAGGAGGGGAAGCAGGGGTGAGGGCTGTTGGTCTGAGGATGAGGGATTCATGATGCAGGAGGGGGCTCGGGGATGGAGCAGAGGATTAGGGTGTGGGGGGATGAGGGCTCTGGCTGAGGCTGGGGATGAGAGGTTCATGATGCAGGAGGAGGCTCAGGGCTGGGGCAGAGGATTAGGGTGTGGGGGGATGAGGGCTGGGGATGAGGGGTTTGGGGCATTGGAGAGGCTCAGGGCTAGGGTGGAAGGGCAGGGTAAGGGCAGCCTGTCTTCCCATTAGTGAATGGGGACGCTAGGACCCGGGGGGCAGCAGACAGCAGTTACTACTGGCTCTGGCAGTACAAGCAGGCAAGGGAGAGGCAGGCAGGCAGGGAGGGTGGGTCCACGGCAGGCGGGAGGTGCAGAGGCAGTGGCAGGTGGAGGCCAGGGACCCATCCAACACTCCCCCGCTCCCTGACTGCCCCCCCCCCCGAACTCCCCTTATCATTCTGGCTCCACGTGTAGGCAAAACACGCTGCCCGGTGGGTCGGTTTGTGTGTTATACAGGGCTGCAGGCAGAGGGAGGGGGGAGCAAGGGAGGGCTCTGGCTGCTGAAGGCCAATGGGAGTGGCTCAATCGGCCCAGCCGCCCAATCAGCAGCCGCACTCTGCATGGAAGGGAGGGAGGGAGGAACAAACCCCGGACATTTTAACTTTGTTACCAATTCCTCCCGGACGGCTATTTAGAGACGCAAAAGCCGGACATGTCCGGGGAAATACGGACGGATGGTAACCCTAGCTGAAAGAGATTCTCATTTCCTGTAGGGTAAGTGATAGAGGCCTTATAGCACAGGAGGATCTGAGTTTGATCTCTGCTGCCAATGTGAAGTTCTGAATAGCCATTGTGTGCAGCATAGTGATATCCATGAAGTTAGAATTAACCGTAGGTTTTATTACAGTATGATAGTAACAACTGTTTGTAGGATTAGAGCCTAATCTATCAGGAAATAGCAGCCTTGCAACTAGTAAACTTCTGAAGGCAAGGGGCCCTGGCTACATGACAGATTTGAGCTATCTAGAGGTCAGGTCAACCTTTCCTGGTTACTATTTTCTTCTACCCTTATCCCAAAAAGAAAACTCTTCTCCATGGCTGAGAATTGTAGAACCTCCCAGGTGTAAGAGAGTTTATGCAAATGGATGTGGGTTTTTTTAATTATTCTCAATTGTTTTGTGTGCAGTAGTAGCCAAAGGTCCCAATCAGAGCTCAGGCTCCATTGTAGTAAGCACTGAGAGTATGTCTACACTTGGAGCTGGGGAGGGTGTGTGATTCCCAGCTTGAGGGGACATACTTGTGCTATCTCTCATTGAGCAAGTGCGCTAAAAATAGTAGGGTAGCTATGGCAGCCTGGGCAGCAGCTCAGTCTAGGCGCCCAAATACATGCCTACAGGGTTTGGATGGGTTTGTGCCAATGAGACATTTTTAATGACAATGTCCCAGTCCATTAAAAATAATGCTCTTGAAATATATATTTGCCACTTCTGCTCTCCTTATAGCTCAATTTAAATGTTTAAAAGGTCAGTGACACTTCAGATACATGTACACACTACACAGGAGTTTTGTTTACAAAAAGAGTTCAGCCTTGTGAGTGGAATGTAGGTGGCTTCAAGGCTAGTTTGCATATTTGGCAGCAGGACCAAGTATGGGCATCAGGAAACACCCTTTAAAACAGCCTGTACTTTCCCGCAGAAATCACAGATGGCCTCATTTTTAAATAGACCAAGGACGCAAATTCCTTCGAAATAAACAGAAGAGCCAAATATAATGGTGTCTAGGAAACCAGACAGTGACACCCTCAGAGACACCACAAAATACCACCATACAACTGCCCATAAATTATGGATTCAGTATTATAGAGTCAGTTCCCCCTACTGGATTAATCTGTTTCTATCCATGGAGTCACACTTTTATTTGTGTTGAATATTTAATGTATATTTTTGAAATCTTGTTTCTGATTTGCTTGTTTTTTGTGTTGTGGAATAGTTCTACTTAAGGGATGTAAATTATTAAGTAAAGATGTATTGTAAGCACATTCTTAATCATTGGTTGCCACAGTGGGCTGGAATCTGCAAAGTGCCTGTATAAGAGATCCTTGATAAAAGGGCAGTGAAGAGCACAAAAATTCCATAACATAGAAGACACTGCATTATTTCACCAGTTGTGTATATGTGCGTGGTGATCAAAACTCTTGCCCTTCTGCATTTCTTATCGGTACCATCCCACCTCTTCTCCCCCATCTCAGCCCAGCAGCATGGAGTCCATGGCAAGTTTTAAAATAAGGTGAAATGCAGCTGTGTATAGGTGTACATACAGTTGCATATAGATGTGGCACAGGACTCAGCTTCAGGTAACCGAAAAGGGTGAAAAACAAAGAAAAATAAACCATATCTTTCAGCTTGCCACTTCAGGTGCATGCACCTCTGGGAAGACTTTTTCTTGTAAAGAACAAAACAGCAAACAGAGTTTGTCTCGCTTCAGCTAGAGGGGACGAGACAATAGTTATTATATAAGAATCTTGTAAGCAGAGTAATACTTTTGTGTAAAATGGTTCCAGTTCCTCTGTGCTTCCTAACCCAGTTTCCTTTCTGGCTTCTTTATATCTCTGCTCTAATGACCTCTCAGTTAACTCCTCCCTGCCTACCTCACTGAGGGTGATGGATCCCCAAGTTCTTCATAATTCCTCAGTTAGCCCATCAGAAATACTGAAGGGTTCTTCTCAGCAAAACTAAAAAAAAAGAAAGAAAAAAACACTGTAGGCCAAGCTGTTTTGGAAGTATAATGAGCCAAGAAAACTTTCAGAAAAGTTTGAAAAAGTCATTGACATTGATCTTTTTTAAATTCCGTGATAGTAGGATAAGATTTCTGATTATTTTTTCCACACTTCCCAGAAAAATTCTACAGCAGGATGACATGCAGCATATGAAACATCAGGGGTAGAAATTACTTTTTGGACAGGTTACAACAGGGTTTGCAAGTCCCTGTGTTTAATAGGAATATAGTTTTGACCTCAGCTATGCAATGGTGGTACATTTTAATAAGAAATATTTGCAAGATAAACTTGCAAATATTAAGAAGATGTTTTGTGAACAGCCACTCCTAGTAATGGATAAAAATTAAAACCTAGTGAAGCAAAAAGTTTAGACAGAAGAAATGACAGAACATTTTCACAAAGCTAAAACCATTCTGAGCCAAATCAGCTGGGAAGAAGAATTTAATCAGAAAGATATGAACGATAATTGGTCATCATTTAAGAACCTCAGTAGATGCCCAAAAATTCACAATCAAACAGTTGAGGAAGAACACTTTGCTGGTTAAAAAACTAACCTGGTTTGGAGTAGCTATAAAAATTTAAAAATAATGTTTAACAAATGGAAGAAAGGGGCAGTTGATAGAAATTAATATAAATAAGAAATTAGGAAAAATAGACATTTAAAAAGGAAAGCAAATGGTCACAGGAGAATTCTATGGCCCGAAGAGCTAAGGACAAGAAGAAGGAGTTTTTAAAATATATTAGAAATAAAAGAATCCTGACAATGGTATTGATCCATTACAGATGGAAATGGTAGAATTATCAATAATAATGCAGAAAAGGTAGACATAAGAACATAAGAAAGGCCGTACCGGGTCAGACCAAAGGTCCATCTAGCCCAGTATCCTGTCTACCGACAGTGACCAATGCCAGCTGCCCCAGAGGGAGTGAACCTAACAGGCAATGATCAAGTGATCTCTCTCCTGCCATCCATCTCCACCCTCTGACAGACAGAGCTAGGGACACCATTCCTTACCCGTCCTGGCTAATAGCCATTAATGGACTTAACCACCATGAATTTATCCCGTTCTCTTTTAAACTCTGTTATAGTCCTAGCCTTCACAACCTCCTCAGGTAAGGAGTTCCACAAGTTGACTGTGCGCTACGTGAAGAAGAACTTCCTTTTATTTGTTTTAAACCTGCTGCCTATTAATTTCATTTGATGACCCCTAGTTCTTGTATTATGGGAATAAGTAAATAACTTTTCCTTATTTACTTTGTCCACATCACTCATGATTTTATATACCTCTATCATATCCCCCCTTAGTCTCCTCTTTTCCAAGCTGAAGAGTCCTAGCCTCTTTAATCTCTCCTCATATGGGACCCGTTCCAAACCCTTAATCATTTTAGTTGCCCTTTTCTGAACCTTTTCTAGTGCCAGTATATCTTTTTTGAGATGAGGAGACCACATCTGTACGCAGTATTCGAGATGAGGGTGTACCATGGATTTATATAAGGGCAATAATATATTCTCAGTCTTATTCTCTATCCCCTTTTTAATGATTCCTAATATCCTGTTTGCTTTTTTGATCGCCTCTGCACACTGCGTGGACATTTTCAGAGAACTATCCACGATGACTCCAAGATCTTTTTCCTGACTTGTTGTAGCTAAATTAGCCCCCATCATATTGTATGTATAGTTGGGGTTATTTTTTCCAATGTGCATTACTTTACATTTATCCACATTAAATTTCATTTGCCATTTTGTTGCCCAATCACTTAGTTTTGTGAGATCTTTTGGAAGTTCTTCACAGTCTGCTTTGGACTTAACTATCTTGAGCAGTTTAGTACCATCTGCAAACTTTGCCACCTCACTGTTTACCCCTTTCTCCAGATCATTTATGAATAAGATGAATAGGATCGGTCCGAGGACTGACCCTTGGGGAACACCACTAGTTACCCCTCTCCATTCTGAAAATTTACCATTAATTCCTATCCTTTGTTCCCTGTCTTTTAACCAGTTCTCAGTCCATGAAAGGACCTTCCCTTTTATCCCATGGCGTTTACATAAGAGCCGTTGGTGAGGGACCTTGTCAAAGACTTTCTGGAAATCTAAGTACACTATGTCCACTGGATCCCCCTTGTCCACATGTTTGTTGACCCCTTCAAAGAATTCTAATACATTAGTAAGACACGATTTCCCTTTACAGAAACCATGTTGACTATTGCTCAACAGTTTATGTTTTTCTATGTGTTAGACAATTTTATTCCTAACTATTGTTTCGACTAATTTGCCCGGTACAGACATTAGACTTACCGGTCTGTAATTGCCGGGATCACCTCTAGAGCCCTTTTTAAATATTGGCGATACATTAGCTAACTTCCAGTCATTGGGAACAGAAGCCGATTTAAAGGACAGGTTACAAACCTTAGTTAACAGTTCCGCAACTTCACATTTGAGTTCTTTCAGAACTCTTGGGTGAATGCCATCTGGTCCCAGTGACTTGTTAAAGTTAAGTTTATCAATTAATTCCAAAACCTCCTTTCGTGACACTTCAATCCGTGACAGTTCCTCAGATTTGTCACCTACAAAAGCCAGATCAGGTTTGGGAATCTCCCTAACATCCTCAGCCGTGAAGACTGAAGCAAAGAATCCATTTAGTTTCTCCGCAATGACTTTATCGTCTTTAAGCGCTCCTTTTGTATCTCGATCATCAAGTGGCCCCACTGGTTGTTTAGCAGGCTTCCTGCTTCTGATGTACTTAAAAAACATTTTGTTATTACCTTTGGAGTTTTTGGCTAGCCGTTCTTCAAACTCCTCTTTGGCTTTTCTTATTACATTCTTGCACTTAATTTGGCAGTGTTTATGCTCCTTTCTATTTGCCTCACTAGGATTTGACTTCCACTTTTTAAAGGAAGTCTTTTTATCTCTCACTGCTTCTTTTACATGGTTGTTAAGCCACGGTGGCTCTTTTTTAGTTCTTTTACTGTGTTTCTTAATTTGGGGTATACATTGAAGTTGGGCCTCTATTATGGTGTCTTTAAAAAGCGCCCATGCAGCTTGCAGGGATTTCACTTTAGTCTCTGTACCTTTTAACTTCGGTTTAACTAACCCCCTCATTTTTGCATAGTTCCCCCTTTTGAAATTAAATGCCACAGTGTTGGGCTGTTGAGATGGTCTTCCCACCACAGGGATGTTGAATGCTATTATATTATGGTCACGATTTCCAAGCGGTCCTGCTATAGTTACCTCTTGGACCAGCTCCTGCGCTCCACTCAGGACTAAATCGAGAGTTGCCTCTCCCCTTGTGGGTTCCCGTACCAGCTGCTCCATGAAGCAGTAATTTAAAGTATCGAGAAATTTTATCTCTGCATTTCGTCCTAAAGTGAAATGTTCCCAGTCAATATGGGGATAATTGAAATCCCTCACTATTATTGAGTTTTTAATTTTGATAGCCTCTCTAATGTCCCTTGGCATTTCATCATCACTATCACCGTCCTGGTCAGGTGGTCGATAATAGATCCCTAATGTTATATTCTTATTAGAGCACGAAATTTCTATCCATGTTCTATGGAACATGCGGATTTGCTTAAGATTTTTACTTTTAGACATGTTCAATAAATATTTCTGTTCTGTATTTGAAAAAAAACAGCTAATATAGTAATGATAGCACTTTTTCCATTCTAACAGCATCTCTGGAGGATATTAAACAAGAGCTACTAAAGTTAGACATTTGAAAATCAGCAGATCCAGATAACTTATATGCAAGAGTTTTAAAAGAACTGGCTGAGGAGCAATTCTGGACCATTAATGTTGATTTTCAATAAGTCTTAGAGAGCTGGGGAAATTCAGAAATTCAGAAAACTGGAAAAAAGCTAATGTTGTGCCAATTGTAAAAAAGTAAACAGGATAACATGGGTAATTGTAAGCTTGTCAGCCTGATATCCATGGCAAGATAATGGAGGGTTGATATGAGACACGATAAATAAAGAACTAAAGGAAGGTAATGTAATTAATACAAATCAACATGGGTTTCTAGAAAATAGATCCTGTCAAACTAACTTGATATTTGTATTAATTTACAAGTTTGGTTGATAAAGATAATAGTGTTGACATAAAATACTTAGACTTCTGTAAGGCTTTTGACTTGTGCCACATGATGTTTTTATTAAAAACTAGAATGATGTAAAATTCACATGGCACACATTAATAGATAAAAATTGGCTAAATGATAGGTCTCAAAATGTAATTATAAGTGGGGAATTGTCTTCAATGGGATTCCACAGGGACCAGGTCTTGTCCCTAGGCTATTTAACTCTTTTACCAATAACCTGGAAGAAAACATAAAGTCATCACTGATAAAGTTTGAAGATGACACAACAATTGGAGGAGTGGTAAATAATGAAGAAAACAGGTCACTGAATCAGAGTGATCTGGATTGCTTGGTAAGCTGGAAATCAGTGACTGTGAAAAAGATTTGGGGGTTGTGGTTGATAATCAGCTGACCATGAGCTCCCAGTGTCATGCTGTGGCCAAAAAAAGGCCAAAAAACCTGAGATCCTGGGATGCATAAACAGTAGGAATAGAGAGGTTATTTTACTTCTATATTTGGCACTGGTGTGACCATGGCTGGAATACTGTGTCCAGTCCTGGTGTCCACAATCCAAAAAGGCTGTTGATAAATTGGAGAGGCTTTCATTGAAGTTGAAACTAGACAAATTCATACTGGAAATAAGATGTACATTTTTGATAGTGAGGGTAATTTTACCTTTGGAACAGTTTACCAAGGGCAGAGGTAGATTCTCCATTGGTGACCATTTTTAAATCCAGATTGAATGTTTTTCAAAAAGATCTGCTCTAGCAATTATTTTAGGGAAGTTCTATGAGCTGTGTTTTACAGGAGATCAGACTAGATGATCACAGTGATCCCTTCTGGCCTTGGAATGTATGGAATCTCTGAATCTATGAAGCCAGTTGATACACTATTGTGAAAGTGATTGTTGCTGTAAATGAACACAGGGGAAGAGACAAGGAAATATTACTAGAACAGAAGTAGGGAATGATAAGGGAAGGAAGAGTATTCTCTATGTGTGAAAAGAGTGTTTAAGAGACTATTGGAATAGAGAGAGGCCTGTGATTTTCAACACAGCAAGTAATGAGTGAGAATGAGAGAGATGACGAGGTAATTTGAGGGACCATGAGGGAGATGACACTGCAGGAGACAAAACAAGCAATAAGACAAATCAAACCAAAAACTATCTACAATCACAGCTGGGGCTGAGGAATTGGAGCTGCCAAAAGACAACTCATGCTATTCAAACTTCCCAACTGGCAACTGTAATCCCGTGCTGGAGAATCAGAGCTCAATGCGCATGAATGGGTCAGAACACCATTCCACCTCCATCATCCATCCCAATCAGCTTTTGCGTCAGGCTCAAGCCAACTTCTTCCCCCATCCTCCTCCCTTCTAGCTCCCAAGTTCCTTTCTCATCTCAACCTATAGCTTGCATATTTGTCTCAGTTCTCATCTGTTTGTAGTTTTCAGCATCCTACATAATTCAATGAAACACCTTTTAGAAAACAAAAAAAATCAGAAAGACTATGCATTAACTGATATGTTACAGTGATGGTAACAGTTTCATCCGTTATTTGAAAGAGAAACCCAAATGCTGTAGCAAAGAGCTATGTATTTGGTTTAAATGCAAAGTTGTATAAGTGGCATATTTGGAGGGAGGCTACAGTAATATAACAGCAAGTGACTCCTTTGTAAAATATTATATATATATTTTAAAATGTATCTGCTGTCCTGTGGCTTACAGGTGTTTTTCAGAAATGTTGAATATTTTTTTGTGTAGCAAATTAAAACTAGAGTTTTAATCTAGTAAGTTATTTCCTTGTTCCCATAATATAAGAACTAGGGGCTACCAAATGAAATTAATGGGCAGCAGGTTTAAAACAAATAAAAGGAAGTTCTTCCTCTCACAGCGCACAGTCAACCTGTGGAACTCCTTGCCTAAAAGGGTTGTGAAGGATAAGACTATAACAGGGTTTAAAAGAGAACTAGATAAATTCATGGAGGTTAGTCCATTAATGGCTGTTAGCCAGGATGGGTAAGGAATGGTGTCCCTAGCCTCTGTTTGTCAGAGGGTGTAGATGGATGGCAGGAGAGAGATTACTTGATCATTACCTGTTAGATTCACTCCCTCTGGGGCACCTGGCATTGACCACTGTTGGTAGACAGGATACTGGGCTGGATGGACCTTTGGTTTGACCCAGTATGGTCATTCTTACGTTCTTATGACAAGAAAATAACGTAGTGCACATTGTAAAAGTTCTGGAGCTGCCTCTGGCTGAAAAGTTGCAATGAATTAATGCAGTTTTTGGACAGAAATTTAAGGCAGTACTCTGACCTAAGACTGTTCTATGAGCCTCAGACATGGTTGCTTAATTTTTCAGGTTGCTGTTCATTTTCCTCAAAGAGTAAATCACAAAACCAGTTTATTGATAAAATACTGAAAGAGCTGTTTCACCACTAGCTTTCATAATCACTACATGCTTTCTCACTCTTTGCTGATAACACCCTAGGTTCCCAATTAAGCCAAAGAAAGATAATATTTGATTGTGTTGTGTGATCTTTAGCAGATCTTTGTGTAAAGGGGAGGCTTATTTTAAAGAAGTCAAAAATAAATTTCATATAATTATACAAACAAGTGTCTCTGCTTTCAGTTGTTTGAGAAAATAATTGGTTTTTAAGACAGAGAAATGCTTGAAGACTCTGCTAAATAGGTTGCAGCTGAGCATGCTTCTTTGTTCAGTTTGTTGTTTTATATGAAATGATAGGCACAATGTGATGTTAGCCACTGAGTTTGATATATAATGTATACGGATGTCACTGGGAGCATGGCTTCATGGGATATGAGACCACTTGTTGGAAGGAATTAGACTCGTGCTTTATTATTCTTGCTTTAACAGGAAGGAAAATGTCAAAGTAGCAGAAACTCTGGCCGCTAAGCTATTATCAGTACATTGTACAATCTGTTGTACATTTCACAATACAGTTAAACTTCTCTATATGGCAATCATGCAACTACAGCGCAGTGTGTTTTAAGTGTTAAGTGGAGTATTTTCATGAGTCTCAAGAGCAAGTTTCAGTTTTTGAACTCCATTTTCGTATGTAGTGATCCATTCATTAGTCCCCTTCCTTCTTCTTCATAGCCTTCCTCGCCTTTCACCTCAAAAGTAATGTCAAAGAAAAATCTGCAGGGAAGCAGTGCTGTAGTCCACAATAGACTAGTGTAATTGTCATTGTACAATGCTGTTGAAATGTCTGCTCAGAGAAGAACAGTCCAGCTAAAGAACCTCTGGTAGCATTTCCAACATGATGGCATTCTACCCGTGTTTGACTGTGCCTTAATAAACTATTAATCCCAGATAAATTATTATTCATGCATTATCTGGAAGGAAGAATGTTCTTGTGATTAGGACGCAGGGCTAGAAGTCAGGAAAACTGACTGGTTTGGCACAGATAGCTCTATAGCTATCTGTGCCAAAATCTTCTGTGTCACCTTGAGCAAGTACTTTATTTCCTCATCTGTAAAATGGATCTACGACTACCTACTTATTTCACAGAGTGGCTGACTTAATCAATTACTGTCTGTAAAGCATGCCATTTCCAACCACCTTGGTGGATGATGGTTGATGCTGCACATGTTCCTTTTATGCAGAATGCCCAGCAACTAATCCTGTCATTCCAAAACTAAACTGGCTATGACAGAAAATCATAGAATATCAGGATTAGAAGGGACCTCAGGAGGTCATCTAGTCCAACCCCCTGCTCAAAGCAGGACCAGTCCCCAGACAGATTTTTGCCCCGGATCCCTAAATAGCCCCCTCAAGGATTGAACTCACAACACTGAGTTTAGCAGGCCAATGCTCAAACCACTGAGCTATCCCTTTCCCCAAAGGTGGCCTTTGAGGCTCCCAGCAGGTCTCGAGGAGCAAGGAAGTAGCATGGACTTACCGCCGTCCCTGGGCGGGCTCAAACCACCATCCTTTCAGTTAACAGCTGAACGCGCTGACCCATTGCACAGAGACACGGCTTGAGTGTTAAAGTATAACTAATTTATGCATATTTTGTTTCCATAGCCGGATTTCTTCCTTTCTCTTTTATTTATTATTATGTATTTCTAAAATCTTTGTGAGGTTGTTAGTATGGACTTTTCCTTTTTCCTTGTGAAATGTTACATATGCATACTCTGCTATGGGAGAATTGATTATAGTGACCCTCAGAGCCATGGTGTATATGAAGGTTACTATAATGTTATTTTTTAACAGGTATCCTTAATAGTTTTCGGTTTAATCTATTTAAAGCATCACATCATGATAGTTCTTGGCCTCGGAGTTTCATTTTTATAGCACTGCTGAAGCTGATGGCATACTGGCACTGGTCCTGCCTTTTCAGGTCCTTATTCCACCACAGCATTATTATACAATTTTCAGGATATCATTTTGGACACTGAGATGAGCTTTTCTGTTGTATTAGAAAAGAAAATTGACCAGTCAAAGTCCAAGGCCAAATTCTGCTCCTGCTTACACTCAGTATTTATGAACTCAATGGAGTTACACTAGTGTCACTGAAAGCAAAGTTTAACTTGTTCCCGCGGCATAGTAAGAAAATGCTATCCCATTGATAAAAAGCTATATAAATAACTGAACAATACTTATAATTACACATTTCAAAATTTCAAGTCTTTCATTCTTCACGATGGAATTCAAGCATTCCTGAAGAATACCTTCACATAGCTGGATTTACTTAATCTTTTCACAAAAAGAACAGGAGTACTTGTGGCACCTTAGAGACTAACAAATTGGTTAGTCTCTAAGGTGCCACAAGTACTCCTGTTCTTTTTGCGGATACAGACTAACACGGCTGCTACTCTGATTCCTGTCATTAATCTTTTCAAATTGTCCTCACTGAAATTAAAGATGCTTACTTGTGGAGGCCTATGTAACTGGAGCTTTTAAAATTAAGAGAACTTCTGTGGGAATTTGAAGTGCGTGTGAATAGAGTACAACATTAGGTTATTTTGGAATAAATAATCCAGATTTCAGAGGTCAAAGGGGATGGGGAAAGGGTTTTATTGCTATCATCACTAAATTCAACAAAATAATAGGATGAACGATTTGGATTTATTGCTGTAACTAGATATGGTATAGTGTAGGTGTAGATCAATTCAGCATGATCTTACATATCTACTGCTTTTTTATTTTTCAAACCAAACGAATCGTAAATTTTGAATTAAACATATGGATGCTGTAGTCATGGAAACATGTCTTCTGTTCTTTCTATGCTGGGTAGAAAATGTAACTTTAACCAGGGGATCGTAGGGACTGTACTAGCTGTGAGTTGGTTATTACACAGGAAAATATGATCAAGGACTCAAATATAAGCCAGCATTTTTTAATGTTTCATATTAAAAATAAAGTAAGTGGGATAATGTAAGCTGAGGATCCAGAGACTATAAACAGTACAGATAATAATGAGTTCTGATAATATATAACAGTAAATCAGTGTAACTAGTAAGAAAGGGGTAAAAGAAAAGATTATAGACAGATGGGACTTAATGGGCATCGTAACTATTGGAGGAAAACCAATAGGGGCATCTGAGGCATGGCAACATACGAATGAAATCAGATGATCCAGAGTGAGGCTGGGGAAAGGAAATAGAACAAACATAATAGCACCGAAGAAATAAGGGGAAAAAAGAGGAGAAAACTGGAGGAGGAAAGAAGGGTTCACAAAACCCTTTTCTTGGCCAGAACTGTGGAAAATGGAAGCACAAAGAATAGTTTTTGCTTTAAGTGCAGTTTGTGATCTTCTGCCAGGATTGATTCACTTTCAGTGACAGTGGCTGAGAGAAAGTGACAGTTGAGGCTTATATGAGGAGATCTACAAGGCAGTGCACTTTTCAAGCTGCAACATGGCACTAGCCCAGGACTGGTATCACAGGAAACATGAGTGTAAAACAGCACTGGCGGATACATTAACCACTGTCACTTTTACTCCTTACCCTTGCCTCAACAAAAGGAAGTCAGATCATAAAAACTGTGAGCAAAAACAATCCCAGCAAAACAAGACCCTGGTTGAATTAGAAATAAAAGCCAGCCACAAATAACAATATATTGTGTGTATATATAATAAAACATAAATTTTACTTTTCTCAAATGCCAAGCTACCCGGCATTTTCTGCATAGCTATCCCTCTGTTTCATCCCTAACACATCAAAAGAAAGCACCGAATTAAACTGAACTTCTTAAGAGGAAGCATCTGACAGATTTAGTTAAAAGCCTCTTCATAGAAGAATCCTAGTTAACCCCTTCCTTATTGTCTCATTTCCCTGCAGTAGTACCCTGAGGAATGTCCACTGAGATTAATGGAATGTGAGAATATGCTGATCCATGTACCATGAGCTGATGGCATTTGTTGGATATACAATAAATGGTTATAACAACGAGGAGTCCTTGTGGCACCTTAGAGACTAACAAATTTATTTGGGCATAAGCTTTTGTGGGCTAAAACCCATGTCATCAGATGCATGGAGTGAAAAATACAGTAAGCAGGTATAAATATTACAGCACATGAAAAGATGGGAGTTGCCTTACCAAGTGGGGGGTCAATGCTAATGAGGCCAGTTCAATTAAGATGGAGGTGGCCTATTCTCAACAGTTGACAAGAAGGGGTGAATACCAAGGGAGGGAAAATTACTTTTGTAGTGCTAACAAAGCCAATACAATCAAGGTGGACGTCGCCCATTTCCAACAGTTGACAAGAAGATGTGAGTATCAGCAAAGGGAAAATTACTTTTTGTAGTGACCCATCCACTCCCAGTCTTTATTCAGGCCTAATTTGATGGTGTCCAGTTTGCAAATTAATTCCAGTTCTGCAGTTTCTAGCTGAAGTCTGTTTTTGAAGGTTTTTTTGTTGAAGAATTGCCACTTTTAAGTGTGGTTATGTAATCTATCTGTGAAGTGGTTAGGACTGGTTCTCCATTTTGAGCAGTATGAATAATTGTCCTCTGAATAATGGATATTCAGGTGTTTCTCTGAGTGATATAAAGGAAAAGCATTTGTATGCTATTTTAGTTTTATTGTTATCAAACTGTTGCTTGATTTTCATTCCCTTCCACCACCATCATCCCCGGTCTTATATAAACAAACATGGCTCCATTTGCCTTACCCAGGTGTCTGTGCCCAGACTGAACCCAATGTTTGGCACTTGCTTGCTTCTCTGAACCAACTCTTTTATTCCTCGTCTGCCAGCTGTCTGGCACTGTCTCTCTTGCCTTAAGGAGATGATCTAGATGCACAGGATAATTTAGTGGGCAGGACCACAAGGCTGGTTTCACAAACGAGTATGGAGCCAGGGGCATCAGGAGGGCTTCTGCTTACTGCCATTTTTAGTGAGCTAGCGTGGGTAAATTTGCACAAGCTACAGATCACACCTGTGGCTGAAGTGTAGACATAGCCTTATTCTGTGTGTAGCCTTATTCTCATTTTTTATTTGGCTGAAGCTATTTGAGGACTCTGAATGCAATTCTCAAATAGTTTTGGTTGCCCAAAACTGAATATTTCAGTGAAATTACTGTTCAGCCAAAAAATTTCAGCTCTGTTCCATATTTCATTTATGGCAACAACGTTTGATCTCAAGTTTGTTTTTCCATAAAGATTATGCACTAGTTCAACGTTACTTCTCTGGCAGTTTTGCTGATGGCTTCTGTGTTTTAAAAGTATTGCTTAAGCATTTTCCCCCTTGATTTTGGCAGTTTACAGTCCTGCTGTCATTCTTCATTGCAGTGAGCAAATATGTAAGTGTTCTAATTGCCTAATTGAAACCAGCAAAAGATAGGATAAGTTATAGAGAATAAAATGTAACAGTAAGCTGAAGTTTAGAGCCTCATGAATTATTGTAGGTAATTTCTATTATTAGAAGTTTAATACACTTGCCAACATTCTAATTAGAGATTGGCTGGAGGAGTTTAGAAAGTCTGGTAGTTCTAAAATGGAGGGCTCAAGACTTAGATGGGTTCTTACTCAGTGGTTGGTGTCATGATCCTGCAGTTCTTGAACCTGGGTCTGCAGGGTTCCCAGTTGACTGTAACCACCCTGCTCCTACCCAGTGACTTGCTACTAACAAACTAAGTAGGAGAGACCGTGAAACCTGAAGTTATATCACGGAGGGCTTCCGTAGGCCTGATTGGAGGAACCCCATGGGCTATGATTGGTCAGGGCTTCTTAAAGAGAGGCACAGGAAGTTATCCACACAATGAGGCTCTACCTGGCTGCTATGTTGGACCCTTCCTTCTTGCCTGACTCCTGGTTCCTGCTTTCCTAACACTTGCTCCTGGTATCAGACTCCAACTCAGACCCTTGGCTCAACTCTGACCCCTGGTTTCAGCCAGCCACCTACGTCGCAGCCCTGACAGTTTGGTATTTTAAAACAATTCAAGGGACTATGTCCTGGAGGAGTATTGGCTTGGTAAAAGTTTCTCCTTATTTCAGAATCTAATTTTGCTAATCTTTAGACTTGTCCACACTATGGAAGTTTACTGGGGGGTGCGGGGAGGGGAAACTCCTACAGGTTGTAACACCAGTTCAGTAGACCCGAGGATATCATTACTGTAGATAAGACTCCTTTAGTTAGATCCAGTGACTCAATTTAGACTAGTTTTCAGCAGGTTTAACTGGAACAATAAGTAAAATTGGATCCATTTGCCAGAGCCTGGTCTACAATAGTGGATACCTCAGTTTCAGAGGTACCAGACTTTTCTGGAAGTACTTTAGGTAGGGATCCATCCTCCTCAACTAGGTCTTGATCATAGCACTATGGTCTGAACCCAGCAAAGCACCTAGCCACAGGCATACCTTTAGGCATGGCGATAGTCCCATGAAGATGAATGAGTCCTCAGCACATCACAAGATTAAATTCCTAAGCATTAACTAAAATGCTAGGAGTAGTGGCTTGGGTTTGGTGGGGTATTTTTTTTTTTTGGACGGGGCGGGGGGGGGGGGGTTGTTTTGTTTTTTCTTTTCTCATGGTAAGTGTCTCCAGTATAGAGAAGGCTATAGAGAGTGGGAACCAATTTCTGAAATAAAGAAAAACCTCACTGAACCTAAATTCCACCAGGCTATGTTCACACGAGTTGTTTGACAATGCCCAGCCCATTGTGACTTGAATCTTCAGTGACATCCCAACACTCCTGGAAACAGTTTCATTTTATCTCTGGTTTAACAGAGTGGTAATAATGCAGCAGGGGTATTTGTAGAAAAAGAATGTAGATACTCATATATCCTTGAAGTGCTTGCTATTCACCGTTGGTGGTTGCGGGAGGGCAGATTGCAGAGTAAAACCAGAAAAAAAAACCTTTAAAAACACAAAAATGTTGTTTCTGTGGAAGAGGAGTTGCTCCGTTTGCTTACCTGTGTGCCTTTAAATGAAATTGGACATTGTGTCCTGTGTACACAACAAATAGCACAGAACAGCAGTGAGTGCAGTACTGCCTCTATGAATGGGCAGTGGCTTTTCATTTCATACATCATTATTCATGTCCTGTCATCGTGGATCCACAGAATCAGGAGCACATGACTGTCCTCAGTGCAATGTAAAGAAGAAGAAACATTAATCAAAGCTTGAGCCTATGTATACTTATCAGGGTGTCAGTATCTCTCCGTTATTTATGTAGGACCCTACCTAACGGTTTTGCTATAAGTAATACTACCTATGTGTCTCTATCATGGACAGTAACAATGCACATCTTGGAGGGGGTTACAGAAAGTGAGAGTGATTAGAAGTATGGGAGTAAAGTCATAACGGAGACTCTGGCAGCAGAAAGGAGGCAGACCATTAATGGAGTGAGTGAATATGGGCTGCTCTCTTCATTTCAATAACAGTTGTGACCAAATGTGGGCTAGTACTGGCTCACAGGCAAATACAGAACAGAACATCTGTATACCAGATACTTGTGTGTTTGTGTTCTATTGCTGATCCAAAGGAAGTAAATTCCACATACCAATTACTTTGGACTATTGGGGAAGAGTCCATGAGAGAGAAACCAACTCTATATTCCCCAGCATAACTGGAAAACTTTTGCTCACCGATAGTAGGTACAAATGGAAACATTAAACACCTGCTATGCTTCCCATAGCATTGAAAGCACTCACTATTTGTTTCCTTTGTGATAATTAGAATCTTAATCTATTAGGAGAGTGCCTTAGTTCCACTCACTCTAGACTTAAGTTACTAGAAACCTGCTGTCAAAGATCTGCATCCCATATTATCCTCACACTGTTCAATGTGTTCAATATAAATCTTTTGTTTCAGTTTGCTTCAGCTATTGTCTATGGGACATTTTTCATTTGCATGATGTGGCTATTATTAGTGTTAACACCGTTCCTAGAGCCCCAAATAAGACAATGATCCTGAACGCATACTTGGTCCATCCTCTGCCATTTTTCCAGCCATTTCTCTGAGTAGTGAACACTCACATTTTGTTTTTTCTGACTCCAGTCAGGCATGATTATCAAACTTCATGCAGGAATCTTGATTGTTTCAAGACAGGTAGTGACTGCCAGTCACTATTTTTAATTTCATTTTTAGACATGGGAGCTTTTAAGGGTAATCCAACCTTGATTGCTTTCTATAGCACACGAGGCCAAAATATTTAAAGTGCAGCTTGTTGCCTGATGGAAAAAAAAAATCAAAAATGTTCCATTTAGAAACAATTCTGGCTCTACATCATGCATTTTCCATTTTTATCCTCTTGGGTTGTTATTTTTTTCCCTTCTCTTCTTTCCATGGAGATAGATTTTCTTTAAGAGTTTATTTGCTCCTAGTTCTAATTCCTCACTTGAATTCAAAGTCCTTTCAGTAATAAAATTTTCACTGCAACCAACTACAGTGTTACAGAAAATCGTGCCTAGTTTAATAACAGATAAGAATAAACAGCTAAAGCAAAGCATAAAACAAAGATCCTATATCATTAGCAATGAAAAATTCAGGAAGGAGAAACAAGACCGATTGATATGTCAGCGCATTATGGCTAGATCATCACTGCTGCGATCGATGCAGCGGTGTCGATTTAGTGCATGTGGTGAAGACCCGCTAAGTCTATGGCAGAGCGCTCTCCTGTCGATTTCTGTACCCCAGCTCCCCGAGAAGAATAAGGTAAGTTGGCAGGAGAGCATCTCCCATCAACACAGTATGGTGTAGACAACGCTGTAAGTCAACCTAAGTTACGTCGACTTCAGTTACATAACTTACGTACCTGAAGTAGTGTAACTTAAGTTGACTTACAGCTATAGTGTAGGCATCGACTCTGTGGGTGCTTTGGGGCTGGAGCACCCATGGGGAAAAATTTGTGAGTGCTCTGCACCCACCGGCAGCCAAGCTCCCCTCACCCCCCATCCCACCTACTCCTCCCCCCCGAGCATGCTGCATCCCTGCTCCTCTGCCTACCTCCCAGCATTTCCCGCCCGGCCGCCGCCAAACAGCTGTTTGGCAGCATTAGCACACTCGGGGAGGGGGGGAGGAGAGGAGCGGGAACGTGGCGTGCTAAGGGGAGGAGGCTGGGAAAAGGCGGGACCAGGGCGGGGATTTGGGAAAGGAGTTGGAGTAGAGGCAGAGAGGGGGTGGAGTTGGGCCGGGGACTTTGGGGAAGGGGTTGGAATGGGGGCAGGGAAGGGGTGGGAAGAGGCGGGGAAGGGGCAGGGACTCATGTAAGGGGTGAAGTGGGGGCGGGGCCAGGGCAAAGAGGGGGGTCAAGCACCCAATGTAAAGTGGGGAAGTTGGCGCCTATGTGTAGACCAGCCCTAAGTGTAATCATCATCTGCATCAGATATTATTTTATCCATCTGCATTCCTCAGTAGTGTAGTTCTGTTGGCGTTTTGTTATTCTTAAGTGACTCTCAAATTCCTTCGTAGTACCCAGAAAAGAAGATAACATCTTGTCTTCCTTTAGTACAGTGGGTACACAATTCCACTGTTTTGGAACATAGGGCTGGCTTGAAAAGATTAACTAATTTTATTACACCAAGAAAACTATTGGTTTGTGCATATCTGAACAACAGTAAAGAGTAACAAATGTTTACATTGTTTATAAAAAGAATTAGTCCAGCAGTGTGCAAGCTGGCTCACTTTAAATCATGAGGAAAAATCTTTTAATGAGAAGTTATGGTGGTGTTGGGGGTCTGTGACGTGCAGGAGGTCAGAATAGATGATCTGGTGGTATCTTCTTGCCTTAAACTCTATGGGCTGATCTACAATGAAAAGTTACATTGGCACAGCTACATCTCTCAGAGTTGTTAAGAATCCAACCTAGAGTTGTAATTAAGCTGACCTAATTACCAGTGTAGACAGCACTAAGTCAACGGAAGAATTCTTCTTCAACCTAGCTACTGCCTGTCAGGAGGTGAAATAACTACAGTGATGGGAGAACCTCTCCACTGAAGCGCTATAGCAGCACAGCTGCACCTGTACCACTGTAATGTTTTTAAGTGTAGACATAGTCTATGATTATGAACTATGCCCATAATACAGGTTTGGAAAGCATGATTAATGATCCTTTCAATTGACTCATTTAAATTACATTAATAAAAATAATCTTGCTTAAGGATCAGCTGATACCAACAACGTAGCTACTAACCACAATAAATTCATTGGATCACATTCTGAATACATCTCTCAACTCTGTTGTCAGAACTGTCCATTTATATGTGCAGCATAATGGGGCATGGGTAGAGGGGTCACAAAAAGGTTGTTGTCATCCCAAAAATGCTGCCTGGACATGTTGTATCCCAGGAGCTCTCTCATCAACTGTAGTGGTTAATTTTTTTTGAGAAATATTAACAAACTGCTTCAGAGTTTAAATTAAAAAAAAAAACCCTCTAGCATAAGAAATAAAAGCTCTAGAAAGAGTTGAGCACTGGGACTCATGCCAGGTGAGAGAATTTTATGGCTGCTTTACTATGTTGTGAACCTCTGCTAGCTACATTGGGAAAATGCTAAACATCTTAAAAACTAAGCATTCTTGCTTTAGTAACGTGTCAGAAATCTTTGGCCAGAATCCCACTGAGATTCTCACGCACTGCTGCTATGACAAATGAGTTTAAGGAAAGTTTCTACAAAGTCTGTCTTATTCACATCTTGCTTTTGCAAGCTAATTTTGGTTATATTTGCATTTTGGATTACATGGCCTGGTCTCAACCCCCACCCAATTGCCTCTAATATATATTTCTATATAAAATATAGGGTTATGAAAGCTGGATTTACCTATGCCCTAGAATATTATGGGTTTAAAAGTTTGACTGAAATTCAAGCATTATTGAATTTGCATCCTACTTAGGAGAGTCTGTGCAAAAAAAAGCAGAGAAGGGGGAGAAGGAATTTCTAATAAAAAATACAGTCACAAAACTCTTGCATGCATCAGACTTATATAAGCAAAATCCAGATGCACATATGCATAATTACTTATGTACATACGTTAATATGTCCAATGCCCAATAGGTGACTTGCCAGCACGCACATCATATTTGTATAGAGGCTACCCTTTTTTGCCAGTTTAACTTTTGAAGGGTGGTAGCACAGGACCCCCTTAAGATGAAAGGGGCTTATTTGAGTAAAAATAGTCAAATTACTGTTCTTTACAAGTTTTGTAAAGGAACATGCATCCTAGGCTGACTCTTATCTATAGAAGATCCATGGGAACTATTTTTGTATTTTTGTACATGTATCTTGAAGTACATGAGTTTACTTTGTTGATCCTGCATCATGCTAAAGTGTAGGCATATGATCTAAGGTACTATGGTAATTGAGGCTATTTAAAGATCTGATGAGCACCTCACAGTCTTTTGTGATATATTTATCCTCACAGTATCCATATGCAGTAATTATGCCCATTTTAAGACAGGGCAGCAAGACCTAGTGGTCAGAGCCAGAATCCACAGTCAGGAGTTGAGAGTCAGCTGGGTCCGGATATTGGGAGATCAGAAGTAGGAGACAAACTTGGGATCAGAACTGCAAATCAGAGGTCAGGAGCCAAGCTGAGCCAAGTCAGGTAGGGATGCGTGGAAGTCAAGCTGGGGGAGTGGGAGAAGGGTGGATCCCAGTTGTTCGGACAGCTTCTTGTTCCTGTTGCTGGCTTACGTAAGGCCAGCGGGCCAATCAGTTGCTCTGGGACTCTGCCAATAGGATGTCAAACTGGGGCTGGGCTTCATGAGTCCTGGGTCAGCAGGTCGCCAAATGGAGAGTTGTAGCATGGCTGCTCCTGTGGACCAGGTTCGAGGCTTGTGGGTCAATAGGTCAGTAAAATAAAAGAGCTAGGTAAGATAAGAGGGGGAACACCTAGGAAACCATTTATTAAGAACAAGAACAAATTAATAAGAACAATGGACAAGAGTAGTTGGGATCATAAAGATGAAGTAAAGAGTAAAGTCAGTGGACAGCACATGGATAGAGCATGCTGTACAGGGATTGGTTCCTGCAAACTAATCAAGCCAATCCCAAAACATGGAATGCAATGTATAGCGAATGTAATAGGATGTGTAAATGTATATAAAGGAAGGGGGGTTCTGTGTAGCTTTGGATGTGTAGTATGTCCTGTATCCATCACCTACACTTGAGCCTGATCAACTCAAGTGTAGTTTGATTGTATGCCAATAAAAAAAACTCATTGTTGAGTTCGCTGTTGAGCTGAGTGTGGACTCAAAAAACTAGTTCCAAGTTCCCAGACCTTTTATTTCAGTCCCCTAAAACCCTGTTTTCTTCCAGAGGTGATTCGATTTTTTTTTTAAGTATTTGGATAATAAACTTAAATTTCAAAGCCTGCTATAATATGAAGGGCCAGATGATTGGCTTAACATAAGAACACAAGAACGGCCATACTGGGTCAGACCAAAGTTCCATCCAGCTTAGTATCCTGTCTACCGACAGTGGCCAATGCCAGGTGCCCAAGAAGTAGTGAACCTAACAGGTAATGATCAAGTTATCTCTCTCCTATCATCCATCTCCACCCTCTGACAAACAGAGGCTAGGGACACCATTCCTTACCCGTCCTGTCTAATAGCCATTAATGGACTTAACTTCCATGAATTCTCTTTTAAACCCTGTTATAGTCCTAGCCTTCACAGTCTCCTCAGGCAAGGAGTTCCACCGGTTGACTGTGCGCTGTGTGAAGAACTACTTCCTTTTATTTGTTTTAAAACTGCTGCCCATTACTTTCATTTGGTGGCCTCTAGTTCTTATATTATGGGAACAAGTAAATAACTTTTCCTTATTCACTTTCTCCACACCACTCATGATTTTATATATCTCTATCATATCCCGCCTTAGTCTCCTCTTTTCCAAGCTGAAAAGTCCTAGCCTCTTTAATCTCTTCTCATATGGGACCCATTCCAAACCATTTTAGTTCTAATCTAATCTAATCATTTTAGTTGCCCTCCTCTGAACCTTTTCTACTGCCAGTATATCTTTTTTGAGATGAGAAGACCACATCTGTATGCAGTATTCAAGATGTGGGCATACCATGCATTTATATAAGGGTAATAAGATATCCTCCATCTTATTCTCTATCCCTTTTTTAATTATTCCTAACATCCTGTTTGCTTTTTTGACTGACGGTGCACACTGCATGGACGTCTTCAGAGAACTATCCACGATGACTCCAAGATCTCTTTCCTGATGAGTTGTAGCTAAATTAGCCCCATCATATTGTATGTATAGTTGGGGTTATTTTTTTCAATGTGCATTACTTTACATTTATCCACATTAAATTTCATTTGCCATTTTCTTGCCCATTCACTTAGTTTTGTGAGATCTTTTGGAAGTTCTTCACAGTCTGCTTTGGTCTTAACTATCTCGAGCAGTTTAGTATCATCTGCAAACTTTGCCACCTCACTGTTTACCCCTTTCTCCAGGTCATTTATGAATAAGTTGAGTAGGATTGGTCCTAGGACTGACCCTTGAGTAACACCATTAGTTACCCTTCTTGAATAAATTGGCATGGCCCCATTTTACTTGAGTTGAGTATCTTGCCTCAAATCCTTCATGAGCATCCTGAAAAGAAAAATAAGATCCAATGAGTGTCTCTAATTGGGTGAAATTCACTTCAACATAAAATCCAAATAACCTTTACTCACATTGAGTAGCCACATGGCTCCTTGCTATCTTGAGCTACTCCTGCTGCAGCAGCACCAGACCTCCCCTCCTCTGGAAAAGGATACCTCCATCCAGTTTCTGCCCTTTCACCCACAAAAAAGCCATGGATTATTCATTCATTGATGAATTCAAACCTGGTGGGGGTTTTTTTATTCAGGGCAGGTACATTTAAACACGATTGCAAAAGGGAGTGCTGCGGAGCAATTTGACTTAATAACATTCAAATGAACAAAGTGGTGATAACTCCAACTTGTCTACTAGGAGAAATTCAAGCTTTTCAGTCTTGATTACCGTGGAAGAAACGGCATGTCATAGTGAAAGGAAAATTGTTCAATAAAAATCAAGCACCTTAGGCAGAACCTTCTCTACATTGAAGAAACCGTAATAGGTTCCAAGAAACCTGAGCTCCAATTTTTGAGCTTTGCATTTTAATAATCCTTGGCTTTCTACATTTATGCAAAAATAAACAGAGCATTAAAGGACATGTTCACTGTTCTCTAAACAGTAAATGCTGAACTTTTAAGCTGCTTTTTGATGTCATTGATAATATGCAGTTAATCACTGTAGTGAAGACATCTGGCCAACATATGGGAAACAGGTGCCAAATGGTAGTTGAAATAAAGTTAGATGGTCTAATTTAAGTGTAACCTAATAGGCCATGTGTGTTTCTAAATGGTAATACACATACTGCTTATGTTAATTGCTTTTTAAGGTAATGAGTGTGCCATTTAAATGACGTACAGAGATTCAGGTTTTGTGCTTCTGTTCAGTTCAATTTGAAGTTGGGCAGATGTTCCCTGCAACTGCATGAACGATTGAATACATTTAAGTGAGTGAGTAAATCAGCTATTTGCTTGTTTAAAATCATATCTGCTTGTTTCAAGCTGTAATATACTGTGCCTTAATAAAATCAAACTTTATGCATCTGATGATGGTAATTGGATCAAAGGTACATTTTTAATAGCTGTTTAGTGATCATTATTGGCTGGGTCATGGAGTCAATGACCTGACATTTAATTACTGACCTCTTTTCATTTGAGTATACTGGGTAATAATTGATTCTAGTTTATTCCCTTCTAGTGAAATTGATCTCTGCTTTTACATAGTCAAAGGTGGAATTGGCCCTTGTGCAAAAACATCTAGAATATATCTGTCCTGTTACTTTGTGTTCCCAGTGATGAAAAATCATGTACAGTTTTAGTTATCACTTTTCCTATAGCTTAAGAAAGTTCTGTGGTGTTAATACAAGGTTAAGAAAATGGAATGAATCAATCAGAACAGTAGAGACACTGCAATTATGTTGCATCTTCCCATTTTAATGTTCTTTGGAACTATAAGAGCTTATCTAGCTATATACTTATATGATCATCATAGTGCCCAAGTGCCACTAATGAGTTTATCCTCATATTATCCCCATTTTACAGATTAAGAGTTTAGTCATGGAAAGTGATTTATCCCAGGTGACACAGGAAGTTTGTGACAGTCAGAAGGTGAACTTGGATCACCAGAGTTGCAATCCAGTTATTTTAACAACAAAGCCATCCTTTCTTTTCTCTGAGATTATAAAAAGAAGTACATAAATTTGTGATGGCATGAGGAACATCAACTAGAAACTAAAAGAGGTGACAATTGTTCAGTTAAACAGTCTTGCTAGCAGCAGGAAGGTAAAAATGTAAAATTATTTTGTAAATTTAGTACTGACTGTTGCAGTTAAAGTTACTCAATTGTTTCTATTCCACACCTTGTTTTCATGTGGGGTGCAGCCAGACCAGTGAGGGGTTGTGTCACCGCCTGCCTGAAATGTGGGGTGCTTCATAATGCTTTGCTGTTGTAGCTCCCTACCTGGGCCACTCACAAACAGCCAAACAGCATGCAGATCACACCCTAAGTGTCTGTGTATAGCTAGTATGAGAGGGGTAGCCATGTTAGTCTGGATCTGTAAAAAGCAACAGTGAGTCCTGTGGCACCTTTAAGACTAACAGATGTATTGGAGCATAAGCTTTCGTGGGTGAATACCCACTTCGTCAGATGCTTATGCTCCAATACATCTGTTAGTCTTAAAGGTGCCACGGGACTCTCTGTTGCTTTGTGTATAGCTAGAGCCTAGTCTAGCAACTCTGATCCCAGCAGCTTGTCAGCAACACACCGGTCACACACTGACTTCCAGCAGCTGTGGTTACCGGTGTCATACTCCATGGAGACTCCTGGCTCCAATTGTCTGGGTTCTCTAAGGAGGTCCAGATCACTTTCTTTGACAACCAAAAGCTCTTTAGCGACAAGACAAACGAATCCCTCCACTCCCTCAAGGATTCCCACGCCACTCTGCAGTCTGTTGGCATTTATACCCCGACCCGCAAGCAGCAGAGGTTGTCCTTTCACCACACTACACCCCCTACCAACCCTATTTCCAAAGACAACAGGAGCTGTCCTGGTGTCAGTACACTCAGCGATGCTGTTACTCCACCGCTACCACTTCCATCCCATTGATCCTCCTGCCATGTCAATCAAAACAGCCATTTTGACTCCCCCATTGAGACCCATGAACCTCCTCCTACCCTTCCCACAGTGCCCCACGTCATCTTTGAGGGCTGTCTTGCCCTGTTCACACACAATTCAGGAAAGATACCACTGGACATCATTCACCAGGAGTACTCTATAGAATTCCTCTTGTTTCCCCCTTGTCACCCACCCCATGGTGGCCATGGAAATCCCTTTCATTGAGATCTCTTTTGAGAAGAAGCAGACACCCTTTTCCAGAAGGGCGCCAGAGAGTGCATCCTCCTCTGTTATCAGGGCTGCAGCTTTTATTCCCTGTATTTCCTTATTCTGAAAAAGGGAGACAATCACCCCCCCATTCTGGACCTCCAATTACCCAACAGGTTCACATGAAAATTCAAGTTCCAGATGGTCATGCTCCCCTCATTATCCTTTTCCTCCCCCCAGAGCCTGGTTTGCAGCTCTTGATATGAAAGATGCATATTTCCACATCAACATTGGAAATTTCTCCGTTTTATGATTGGTCATTCCCATTATCAGTTCCATGTCCTCCTTCAGTATCACCACCGCTCTCCACATATTCAAAAAAGTATTCACCCTCGTCACAGCTCACATGCTATGCCTCGGCCTCTCCATGTTTCCCTATCTGGATTACTGGCTCCTTGTTGTGTTGTCACTCAACCACCTCCTTTCAGTTATCCAGACCCTTCACAATCTCCTCGCCAACCTGGGAATTTGTGTCAGAGGACAAGTCAGTACTTGTCCCTACCCAGCAGATCATCTTTATTGGTGTGCACCTGTACTTTCTCGCAAACTGAGCTTTCCTCCCAGCAGAACAGTTTGCCACCCTCACCTCTCTCATCACAATGTTACTTCACAAACTGCACACCTGTATCCACCAATGTCTTTCCCTCCTTGGCCACATGGTGGCTTGCACCTTCGTAACACCCTATGTCCACCTCATATGCACTGCCTTTAACTGTGGCTAAGGTCGATCTATAACCACAGACAGACTGCTTAGACAAGTCTGTCCTGCTCCCCCGGTTTGTCCTAGCCTCCGTCACGTGGTGGACCAACCCATCCAAAGCTTTGGTCAGCACCCCTTTTATGCCTCCACCCGCCCCACACCATTCTCACTACAGATGCCTTCCTCACTGGTTGAGGCACCCACCTGGATGGTCACACTGCCCAGGGCTTCTGGACACAGAGAGAGGCTAGGATGCACATCAATATCCTGGGATTGTGAGCTGCCTGTCTTGCCTGTTAGGTGTTCCTCCCCCTCATACGATCACATCACATTCCACTGCTATCTGACAACGTAATGGCAGTTGTATATATCAATAAGCAAGGCAGCGCCGGGTCGCCCTCTCTACGTACGGAGGCTGTCCAACTCTGGATCTGGTGCATCAAGCATGATGTCATGCTACAGGCCACGTATCTTCTTGGTGCCAGCAACTCCCTAGTGAACACGCTCAGCAGGTCTTTCTATGCAATCCACGAGTGGGAATTACACAATCCCACACTACACTTCATTTTCCGCTGGTGAGGCACTCCACGCTGGTACCTCTTTGAGACCAGTGAGAACCACAAACTCCCCCTCTTCTGCTCCAGATGCGCATTGGAGATGGACGGTCTTACTGATGGCCTCCTTTTGGCCTCACCAATATCGATTCACAGACCCTCTTCCACCTCTCTGCTCGCCCCCCGACCCGCCTCTGTCAGGATCCATCCGGATCTCCTGACAGAAGCACAGGGACGCATAGGCACTGACTTGTTTTTGCTGGTGGGTGCTTTTGAAGAGGTGTGTGTTTGGGGGGGAGGAGGCACTCTGCCAATTTTCGGGGGAGGCTATTTTCAGCATATTTATACAGTTTTTTCGTATTATAGTTATTGAATGTGTCTATCATTTGTATCTTTACTATTTTAATAATTATTACATTGTTATGAACTACATAATTATATTATCATGAATTACAGTATATTAAAATCATTGTAATCACCTACAAGCTGTCTTTGAAGACATTAAAGGTTAAAGACATTATGTGTCACTGTAGCTTTCTGGATGAAACTGTCAGCAGTCTTATTTTACATCTAGTTCCCTGGTATTGTCTTGATGAACATTAAGGAAAGCTACATTATTCAGTTGTGTCTGTCCCATTGATGACTGGAGATAATTTTTAACTATTCTGAAGCTGGAGAACGAGCACAGGATGATACAGTGAGAAGAATTCTTATAAATTTGCAGTACTCTGGAAACATAGTGCTTCCAGAGTACTGCAAATGACTCCAAGATCTCTTTCTTGATGGGTAACAGCTAATTTAGGCACCATTATTTTGTATGTATAGTTGGGATTATGCTTTGCTATGTGCATTACTTTACATTTAACATTGAATTTCATCTGCCATTTTGTTGCCAAGTCACCCAGTTTTATGAGATCCCTTTTAGCTCTTTTCAATCTGCTTTGGACTAAACTATCTTGAGTAATTTTGAATCATCTGCAAACTTTGCCACCTCACTATTTACCCCTTTTTGCAGATCATTTATGAATATGTTGAACAGCTCTGGTTCCAGTACAAGCCCCTAGGGGACACCACTATTTACTTCTCTTCATTCTGAAAACTGACCATTTATTCCTGCCTTTTGTTTCCTATCTTTTAACTGGAGTGCCTGGCAATGCTTTCAGGATCATCTAACTAGTCTTCTAACTATTCTTAATTTAATTTAATGACAACCTTTTATCTTAACCACCCTGCCTCTGTTTAAAAACACACTCCCTGCCCCAAGGGCAGAAGTTGTTAACAGCACCGAACTCATCAGATTCCACATTCAGGCTCCAACTCCTGGGTGCTGAGCACCCACTATTTTTTTTTCTGTGAGTGCTTAAGTCCCAGATCACCCACAGAGTCAGCGCCAATGCAGGGATGACTCCAACACCCCAACCTGGGCCCACTCTACCTCTCAACTTGATATTTGGATAGGGCTGCAAGTAAACAACGCATGCTCCACCTCCGTGAGCGACATTCTCACACACAACAGGAAGCCATCCACCAGAACCTGCTATCAGGCAAATTGGAAGTGTTTCATTACCTGGGCAGACCACCACCATTACCCATTAGACTCCATATCTATTCCTATCATCCTGGACTACCTCCTCCAACTTAAGCTCTTGGGCCTCACCCAGTCCTCCATCAGAGTTCACCTGGCAGCGCTCAGTGCCTTCCTCCCCCAGTAGACATTTTTTCCATCTTCACTCATCCAACCACTGTTCGCTTCCTCAAAGGTTTGTCAACGCCTTTCTACCAGTACAAAAAGCTATCCCCCTCTTGGGACCTGAATATCACTCACTCTACTCTTACTAAACTGCCGTTTGAACCCCTCGCAACCTGCTCTCTCGCCCACCTCTCCATGGAGGTGATCTTCTTGGTGGCTGTCACTTCGACCTGACACATCAGCGAACTGACAGCCATGATGGCTGGCCCACCGTACTCCATCTTTCATAAAGACTAAGTTTCCTTGCACCTACACCACAAATGCATCCCCCAGGTGGGCTCACACCAAACTTCACACTGAACACTGCTTGCTAATCACCAGGGTTTGCAATCCATATAGGGACCGTCATTTGAAAAAGAAGAGGAGGTTGCGAAGGGTAAGATGGATACTGAAGCAGCATGGACCCAAATGGCCTCTTCTAGCCTTGGATGTGAGCATGAAGATGACGCACGATGCTTAGTATAGTCCTACCCCTATTGTGTCATAACTTCACATTCACTTTCTCTAGCTTGCTCCTATCAGGAAGCTGCTGGGATATAATCTGAATGAGTAATGTTATGTTACTGAAAAACACCCAACAAATTCCTCCATGAATATGACCGTCATCAAGAACAGCAGAAAGTCACAGGTGCAAAAGCAAATTCTGGCTTTGATTATTTTGTTTTTCTCCAAGTATCCTACAGATTCTGATCTTACATTCAGAAATAGGTTCAGAACATTTCCCATGTACAGAAATACCTATCATGCTACAGCCCCATCCTGCAGAAAGTTATATATAGCCAATCAGAAGCAATATTATAGGTGGCCATCTACCTTTCCTGTACCCTAAACATCTCAGTTAGATGTGACCTTTATTCCTTAATTGGGATGACTTAAATATTAAATTATCAAGCCTAGACACTTTTTTCCATTTTTTTCTGTAAAATAAACCTACACAGTTATATGCAGCACTTCCCACTAGTGATCAGTGTGACATAATTGCACAGTTTATATTCACACAAGTCAAGAAATGCAAATATTAAAGTTCCATTAGCAATATTAATGTATCAGCAATTTTTCAGGATAAATATGAAGCTTATATACTTACTTATTGGTTATATTACAAAATGTGTATCATAAAATATATAAGAAGGGCAAATACTTTAATCTGTTATTTAGCATGTGTCATTAAACAATATTGAGCAATCCATTTGTCTGCTTTAACCACTTACTTGTTACTAGCTAGTCATTTATCTAAAATTCAAATGTGTATTAAAGCTATACAGTCAAGATTGACTGAGATGAAAATTGTTCATTTCTTCAGAGAGAAGTTTGTCAAGATTAACAACTTATATATATAAGCTGTTTGTATATATATTTGTTTATTTATTTATTTTAATTCACATCCAGTGTCCTACTAATGCTACATAGAGCAGCCTTTAACATTACAACACAGCAATAACATATTTGCTGAGTGCTTATCTGTCATGGAGCATCATTTCAATCACATTATAGATACAAGAGAAAGAGAAAGAAATTTATCCTATTCCGTACAAGTTTTTATACCATGCTTATTGTGGTATCTGAGCACCTTCCAATAGTACATTAAACAATGTTACATGTTTGTTCTCTCATCCTCTCCCCAGAGAATCGTGTTCAGTGGTGTGTCTTGTTTTGGCATGATTTTTGTTTGTTGAAAAATATACCAGTTGCTGTGTGTTTATATTAGAGCAGGCAAGGTCAAAGAAATGTGCCTTGTACTTGGAGTGGGAAGTGGTGAAGTTTGTGATGGTCCTTGGAACCTCGGGGATTTCATTCTGTCTCCCACGCAGATGAGCTTTGCTATTTATTGTTGAGAGTTCTGTTGTGCCAGAGGAGCCCGTTGTGACGTTGCACTCTATATGATTTTATGAAAGTATGCTGATGAGTGTGAATATAATGTAACTAAAATATGCTTCATGCAAAAGGTCTCTTGTAAGGTGTCATTACAGAGCTTATAATCTACTGAGCCTGGTCATCCTATTTGTATAAATGTATCACTCTTGTATCTGAAACTAGAAATATGAAATATAACTCTGAGGTCCTATTGTAGTTATGCAAAGTGTAGGCCATTAATAGTGGTTTGGAATCTTAATGGCTCCCATTAACCAGGACAATTGACTGTAGATGACTCTGTTTTACTTGTAAGTCTTCCTGTATACATGTGTGCTGGCAAGTGAGTAATGAAGTCTTACAGTGACATGTGATCATGTCACCTGAACTGGAATCCATCTTTACCTGGTGCATTTCCATTGAGAAAGAGAGGTGGGAACCCAGAGGGACAAAGGATCCCGCCTTATGTAAAAGATATATAAGTGGGTGAACAGAACAAATGGGCAGCTACCATGAGAAATCCCCTAGCTACCACCTGAGCTGGAACAAGGGCTGTACCAGGGGAAAGGATTGTGCCCAGACTAGGAAGGCGTCCAGTCTGTGAAAGAGACTTATTGAAACATCTCTGAGGGTGAGATTTTATCTGTATTCAGTTTTATTACTGTATTAGGCTTAGATTCGCGTGTTTTGTTTTATTTTAGTTGGTAATTCACTTTGTTCTGTCCGTCACTACTTGGAACCACTTAAATCCTACTTTCTGTATTTAATGAAATCACTTTTTACTTAATAATTAACCCAGAGTATGTATTAGTGTTATAGAGGGTGAACAATTTATTTATTTACCCTGTATAAGCTTTATGCAGGATAAAACGTATTTATTTGGGGTTTGGACCCCATTGGGAGTTGGGCATCTGAGTGTTAAAGACAGGAACACTTCTTAAGTTGCTTTCAGTTAAGTCTGCAGCTTTGGGGCATGTGGTTCAGACCATGGGTCTGTGCTGGAGCAGATTGTTGTGTCTGGCTCAACAAGACAGGGTGCTGGAGTCCCAAGCTGGGAAGGCAGGGACAGCAGGGGCAGAAGTAGTCTTGGCACATCAGTTGGCAGCTCCAAGGGGGTTTCTGTGATCCAACCCATCACACCCGTGTCTTATTGAAAGTCAATTGGGACGTAGGACAGGATTTTAAAATGCAGTGTAGTCGTAGCTTTGTCGGCCCCAGGATATTAGAGAGACAAGCTCGTAACTCTCACCAACAGAAGTTGGTCCAATAAAAGATTACCTCACTCACCTTGTCTCTCAGATTTTTAAAGGTGTTTAGGCACCTAGAGATGCCAATAGTTACAGTTTCAGCCAATTTATTGAAATCAATGGGATTTAGCACCTAGGTGTTTTTTAAAATCCCACTAGGCACTTGAATATATTTAGACACCTAAAAATGCAGTTAAAAATCTGGCCCTTAGGCTCCTAAGTAATTTTTTTTTTAAATGTATACAGAAGTATTATTTTTTCAAGAAGAGCAGTGGAATAGGTTTATTTAGACCCTGTCCAGCAGGTTGCTGTATCAATGTGCTCTCCAGTTAGTGAGCAGAGAAAGAGGAAGATTTAATGGCCTGTGAACATCAACATGTCTTCATTTCAAGGCAGAGCTCATAAAGGCAAGGATGCTTTGAGAATTTTTTTAGCTACAAATTTTCCTTTTTTTTTTTTTTTAGAAACTAAAAAAGAAACTCTTAACAAAATTGAGTAAAGAACTGCTCAAATATAAGAGTCAACTTTTCTAATCTGTAGTTGTGAGAAAGGAAGTGAATTACAGAGAAGATGGGAGCAAGGAAAGGGATGATGAGGTGGGAAAGGAGAGAGAAACAGTGGTTTTGAGCACTGTAGTTCCCATGTAGTACCAAACTATCTCACTACCCTGGTTACAAAATGTAACTTGAAAGGATTTTCATCAACACCTCCCAATATCTATGGTGCTCAAATAAATGGTAAGTTAAATCAGCAGCTCTTTCAAAAATTTATATTTTAAGGAGAATTGCAAGGACTTTAATAGGACTATGTAGTCTAAAGAGTTTGGGCCAGATTCATCACCAGTGTGAAATTACACTAGGGATGATTTGGACACCTAGAGAGCAGTTCTACTATGATCACGTAAAATTGGCACCTTCTTACTCAACAGGTAAATCCATTTGTGTATTCAGAGACCCATCTGCTCACTGTACTGACAAATAAGTTTTTACTGCTAGCTTAGGGCCAGCATAACTAAGAGTGAGCAAACTGGTGATTCTCTTCTATTTTGTGCATTATCAAGAGACCAGTTTCCTGCGTTCCAGCCAGTTGGATAATAGGCCTGCAAAGGCCATAACTTGGCCTGTAAACCATTGGTTAGTGATGCTGACCTACAAGGTGAAAGGAACCCAGCTTAACTCTGAGCCAGATTCCAGTTACAGCCATGGCATTTAGAAATAACAGAGCACCTTGGATTTGGAAACAGAAATGTAAGTGTGGAGCCCCACCCTGCTACTTTTATAACATCTTATTCAAAGTACAAGAGATGATTTCAGTGTGGCACTGGGATAGTTAACATGGGATCACAAAAAACTGATCAAAGGTCCATTTATCTACTCTAAGCAGTAACAGGATGATGCATGGACACAATTACATAGGTAACAAAATAAAGCTGCAGTTGATTTCATGGAGGGGGAGGCATTTCGTCTCAGACCTTGGGACTTGGAAAATGTACTTTTGTAGAATTTATGAAAAATTTGACAGTGATTTGGACCTATTCAGCATAAAAAGTAACCCTATATAGTAATACAATACAAAACTACTGGTGTCCATAGAAGACTAGTGGGGATCATGTTATAGTTGTTGAACGTGCCATAATTTTGAGTTACTTTTATATAATAAAATCTTAACCGTATCATTTCGTTCATGGTTTTGCTGGGTTTTATATTAACTAGCTACTAAGGGACTGATTTTCTTCTCATTGAAGTCAATGCAAGTTTGTCATAATTGGGAGCAGATAAGGGTCTCAAACTAAATCTGACAAATTGGAACAAATTCTGCCCTGATTTATACCTTCTGCAGGGCCAGCATCTGACAATTGTTCCTAAAAAGTTTGTTAAATGTTTAAAGAAATAGAGTGAAATTTTACAAATATATCAAAAGTTCAAGATCTAATCCATATTAATTACAACAAATGATAGGTCTGGTTCAATCCCCTAATGTTTTGAAATTCAACAAACATACATCTGAAATATGGTATGGATTATAGTTTATTTCATCATTTTTAAATTTACTTTAATTTGTGAGGTAAAGAGCAAAATAGCTGCTAGTTGGGTGAAATACTTATCCCAGTAGAAGATGAAACCTGCTTACTATATACATATATGAGTATCTAGTTTTCTAGACATATCTAATAGTTTGAGCCTTTACCCAGCAAAACCTTATTAATTCAAATAGTTCTTTAACCTAATGGACTATTTTATATGAGTGAAGGTTACAGGATCAGGCCCAGACATGGGACGTGTTTTGAACAGAGTTCCATTAAAGAATGAAATGATATTTTCTATATTTAGTGGGATTTAAATCAGAGGAGTCTATCCCATTCTTTCCAATAGCTACTATAATTTTGAATAACTAAATGGTTTCATACATTAATATTATGACACAAGCATATGAAAGTATTTGCTAAACTTCTGGGCAGTTTTATATTGATTCACAAATAGGTCCAAATTCAGCCCTAATGCAAGCAGGTGATAATTATACCAAGGTCCAATTTGTCCTATAATCTTCAGGTGTTGTGGTTTATTGTATCCTGCTCTAATTAATCTGTATTAGTTAATCTTGGTTTGCTTACTACTAATATTCTCTAGTCCAGGGGTTCCCAAACTTGGTTCACGGCTTGTTTATGGTAAGCCCCTGGCAGGCCGCGAGACACTTTGTTTACCTGAGCATCCACAGGTACAGCCGCTTGTAATTCCCAGTGGCCGCGGTTCGCTGTTCCCGGCCAATGGGAGCTGCGGGAAGTGGCGTGGACCAGGCCATCGCTTCCCGCAGCGCCCATTGGCAAGGAACCGCGAACCACTGGCACTGGGAGCTGCGAGTGGCCGCACCTGTGGATGCTCAGGTAAACAAAGTGTCTCGCGGCCTGCCAGGGGCTTACCCTGAAGAAGCGGCGAACCAAGTTTGGGAACCCCTGTTCTAGTATAAACATATGAGGATTGCTAGAGACCCTTCCCTTTAGCTATTTTAGAATAAAATTAGTATTGGATAAACTTCTTATATATGATACACTCTAAATGGCTGGCAACGGAGGTATTTTAAAACCAATATAAAATAAATGGTTGTATTAATTGGTGTGACCTGGGTCCTAGTGGGGAGCCAGCTGGGGTCACTCTATTAGGGTGAACTGCAAAGAATGGGGCAGACAATCTCCGTAAAGCTGGTGGATATTCCAATACTTAGATTCACCAAGCCAGCATAAAACAGCTTCTTTATTACCTTACTGGTACTCAGAAGTCCAAACAACACAGTTCCCTTAAAGTGATCCAGCCTCAGGCCTCCATCCAGGGACCCACGTCAAATATGATGATTTCTGAAAATCTTATTTCATCATATAAAAGAAAAGGTTCTACCAATCCCAAAGGATCGGACACATTACTGGTGCTATCCCGCGGCAGCCCCAGAGCGGAGGCATTGGCAGCCCAGCCCCGTTCGTTCCCCTGCGGGACCCGAGCAGGACGGGGGGGCTGGGGCCTGCTGCCCCCACTCCGGGGCTGCCGCGGGATAGCACCAGCTGGGCAGCAGCCCAGACGCGACTGGCCAGGGGCTGGGCGCAGCGTGCGTGCTGCTGGGTCCCCGCAGCAGGCCCGGGCTCGGGGGGTTCGGGCCTGGGCACCAGAGCCGCAGCCGCCGAGCTTGGCCATCGGCCACTTCCTCCCCCCGTGGCAGTGGGAGCTGCAGCAGCGGCTGCTCCCAAGTCCCGCTGCCCGGGGGGGAGAACAGCTGCCGCCTGGCCCCGCGGGCCACCCCCCTCCTCTCCCTACCACCCGACTGAGTCCTGCCTGCTCGGGGCCAGGCCGGACTCTCACTCACCCTGGCCCCGCACTCCCCTTGCGTCTCCCGGGCCTCCCTCCAGCGCTTGTGGAGGAAGGAGGAATGGTGAGCCTGGGGAAGAGGCGGGGATTCGGGGAGGGAGCCAATGGGGGAAGGAGGGGGCGGAGTCGGGGTGGGGGGGAGGGGGCGAGCACTTCCGGGCTCCGGAGCATTTCCTTGTTTGTCCAGTGTCCCGACCGCACATCGGTCGGGATGCGGGACAAACAAGGAAATATCGGTACAGTCCCGATAAAATCGGGACGGCTGGTCACCCTACCTGATGAAGTTTAAGCAGATCTGAGATGACAGAATCAGGACCCAAGCATCTTTTACACAATTCCATGTCTTTTGACAAGTTGAAATTCCTCAGGGAACAAAAGGTGACTTTGAAGGAGGTCCATCACTTAGCTATATGAATTAACATAAGGCCATTTGCTTGTTCCTCCACCATTTACAAAACATTTCAAAGAGAGATGAATACAAAGATATCCCGTGTTTACAATTCATTTACATGATAGGATGTTCTTTTGACTTCTGAATTATCAGAGTACAGCATAGACAGGGACTGTTGATTACATTCATCACAATTGGGTTAACTATTTCATGATTACTGTCCCTTTTTTCTTGACTCTTAAATATCTGCATACCTTTCATGGGCCCTGGTCCTGCAAAGATCTACATCTCATATGTTCAACATTATGCACAGTGAGTAGTGCTGTTCACTTCAGTAGAACTATTCAGTGTGTAAAGTTAAGCATGTGCACAAATCTTCAAGGTTTCAGGACTATAGAGTGTAAATTTAATTCTTTATTAGCTCATTCCCATAGGTATTTTATTATTTCTCCCCCAGGCAAAAATACTAAATAGATCATGCAAAAAGAAGAATCTTACCAAAAGTGACTATGGAGATGACAGATTATTTTCTAATGGGGCATTTGCTTGATGAAAAAATGATTACTTTCAGACTTAGATGTGATTTTCCACAAGTAGGCAGGATTTGTTCTGGGGGTACATTTATGGGTTATTTTTGTTTATCTACTTTGAAATCGTCTTAATTATTGGCTTATTCAATAAAGGTTTTTTACTACTTTAATTTCTATGATAAACATTCTCTTCATTGTTTCATAATTGTGTATGATAAACCTCAAATTACTGCTAAATAACTTAAAATAGGCCTTGGTACGGGTTTTGATTTGTTCTAATAGGGAAAAAGTATTACACTACAGTATATACACTACATATATAGAATTGAGAAAATTATGGGGTTTTTTTAATCAGTAAAAGTGTTCTGAATTGGAAAATGCTTTGGTATGTATTTTATGAGATGTCATGATCTAATTAAGTGCAGAGCTGCTAAAGGACAAACTGCCTAGCAGTGTTCTGAAGTCTCACAACTGTCAGGGACCTCAGAGCACACAAGCAACTCTGAGTCATTAACAGAGGAGTTCCATAATAGTAGCTGCGAAAGAATTCTCTTCTTCTTAGGAGCCTTCTCTGCTTTTTGCAAAGACTTCTTCAATCTCTGTCTTGATTAAAAAGGATACCATCTGGAAAGAATTTCCATTTAATGTAGATTACACATGAATAAGTTGGAGGTATTTAAATGTTATCCCTTTAAATTTACCTGTCTCAGAAAGAGAAATAAATTACTTAAGGTCCCACTTCGAGAGAGATTATTTGAAGCCTAATTCCTTCCAATCAGCCAAGGAAGACAGAGATCCTCTGGGATAGGGAAGAGGAATGTTAATGTATGCTGGGATTAAAAAGAAAAAGATAAGTAAACGAACTTTAGTTTGAACCAGGCCAAATCAAAAGTTTTATTTGAAAATATGGAGAAGAAACTATTGTTCTTGCAAGGAACAAGGGATGGATGACACACAATTTCCTTCAGGATAAAAGGCCCATTACAATATTGGATGAAATTTGAGTGGGCAGTAGACCACAATGTTCTCATGTGCACCTTTGCAAAGAGGTGAAAAAGAGGGTTTATCTGTTGCTGCCAAAACATCTGAACTTTCAAGGATTAGAATACATTTATGGGCTTGTATTCACTGACAAAGTGGTTTTTACTGAAGGATAACTAGTGTGCATTAGCAATCCCCACTGTAAAAACAAACTGGAGACAAGATACTGAAATAACTGGTTGAGGTCAACCATTGGTGGGGTTATATGCCTACCTACTTCAGAGTAAACATAAGTGCTTATCTCCATGTAGGATCTGTAGGATTTTACATGGAGATAATGATTGTGCATTTGTTATCTTGCTATAAAAAAAAACCACACATACATACTCCTTTTGAAGTAGTGAAGACAAAGTCTGTGAGAGTATAACAAGAGTAATTGGCTCAGGGGTTGAGGCTCTGAGTCCCTGGAAATCTGATTGATAGACAGACTCTGACCAGCCCAAATGCTAATATGAACATTTTCCATATTCTGTTTTCTCTGTGATGTAATTACAAGCTTACTCAGTGAAGAATAGATAAGTTAGGCTTTCCCACCATTTACATTAGCTCTGATATGATTTTTTTTCTCAGACGTGGTCTAATAAGCCTTGTTTTCTTTATGTATGCAGCATAGTAGTAGCTGTGTTGGTCCGAGGATATTAGAGAGACAGGGTGGGTGAGGTAATATCTTTTATTGGATCAACTTCTGTTGATGAGAGAGACAAGCTTTTGAGCAACACAAAGATTGAAAGCTTATCTTTCTCACCAACAGAGGTTGGTCCAATAAAAGATATTACCTCACCCATCTTGTCTCTCATTTTCTTTATGACAATTGGGTCTCAAACTCTTTTGGGGAATCCAGAGCCATCCTGAAGAGTAAGAGAGCATCAGTCCCCAAGAGCAAAGTTAGAGTAATTGGAACAATTCAAATTCAGGAGAGATTGTTTGTCTCTCAGCTGCTGTTCACACTCTCAAGGGAGTTATCAGGCAGGTGTTACTGGGATGACAGTTATTTTTTCCAGTGTTTGTACAGCACCTAGCACAATACAGTCTTGGTCTATGACTAGGGCCCCTAGGCGCTACAATAATATAAACTATTAATACTACTGCTAATGTATTGGAAGGAGACTGGAATACCAAAATGCTTTGTACACTAACAAAGCACCTTCTCTTCACTAGAGATGCTGAATCATCTGCCCCCATATAATCAGGGAATATGACCTACTTAATATCTCATTTGGTTTCCAGATTATTACAGCAGCATATGAGCCTTCTTAGTAGGTATTCTAGATCCAGGCTTTAACAATTAATTAGTTTGTTTGTGGACATTCAAATAAGGTATTATTATTATTTCAGTTCAACTAAAAAAAAAAAGAAATTTTCCAAAACTTTTGGTGAATCAGAAAGTCAAAAGTATCAGTGGACCTGAAAGGAAATGTTTTTTCAATTGAGTATTGTTAACATTTAACAAATTTATAAAATTGAAGGAAATTCATTTCAAATAAGAATTTCAAAACATTTCATTCTGAAAATGTCAAAGTGAAACATTGATTTTTTTTTTTGGAATTGTGAGAGGGAGGGTTCAACGTGAACAATTTATCCAAATCTACATGAAATTGCTAAGTGATGCCAAATCTGTATTTTTACCAAAAAAAAAAAAAAAAAAAAAAAAGTTTGGATGAAAAATTTCACTCAGTCAGTTCTACCTGTAAGACATGGCAAAGTTCAGGATTAGAACAAAACAAGTATAGAGCAACATCTACAATTTTTCTAGTGGCCCATTCAAGTAAAGTCTGATCTGCTTTGTAACCTGTATTGATAGAAATTCCTAAATTGTGTTCTTTACCAAAATCTAGTAATGTCTCATTCAAATTAAATTTCTAAAAAAGATTAATCTCTATTAAAGTTTAAAACAGATCTGACAAGATCTTTGGAGGACAGGATTACAATTCAAAATGATCTGGACAAACTGGAGTATTGGTCTGAAATAAATCGAATGAAATTCAATAAGTACAAATGCAAAGTACTCAACTTAGAAAGGAAAAATCAATTGTACAAATATAAAATGACCACCTAGGAAGGAATACTGTAGAAAATGATTTAGGGATTATAGTGGATCACAAACTAAATATGACTCAACAATGTAATACTGTTGCAAAAAAAGTGAATATCATTCTGGTATGTAGGAGTGTTGTAAGCAAGACATAAGAAGTAATTCTTCCACTCTATTCAGCACTCAAAAAGTCTAAACTGGAGTACTGTGTCTAGTTCTGGGCAGCACTCTTCAGAAACGATGTGGACAAGCTGGAGAAAGTCCAGAGGAGAGCAACAAAAATAATTAAAGGTCTAGAAAACATGACCTACGTGGAAAGATTGAAAAAACTGTGTTTGCTTACTCTAGAGAAGAGAAGACTGAGAGGGCACATGATAACAGTCTTCAAGTACGTAAAATGTTATTATAAAGAGGAGGAGGATAAATTGTTCTCCTTAACCACTGAGGACAGAACAAGAAGTTATGGGTTGAAATTGCAGCAAGGGAGATTTAGGTTAGACATTAGGAAAATCTTCCTAGAGTTAAGCACTGGAAAAAATTACCTAGGGAGGTTGTGGAAACTCCCGTAATTAGAGGTCTTTAAGAACAGGCTAGACAAACACCTGTCAGGGAAGGTCTAGATAATACTTAGTCCCCCTCAATGCAGGGGACAGGACTATGTGATCTAAACAGAGGTCCCTTCCAGTCCTACATTTCTATGATTCAATGATTCTAAGATTTCAGAGACTTATTTAAACAAACTCTTAAATGAAATAATCAAGAGTTAATTGAAAGAAAAATAGGTTTTAAATATTGACTGAAATAGTACAATTTAATAAAGAGAAAACACATGCTGTTCTAAAGTTAACATGCCTTGTTAATGAAAACCATTAACTGGAATGGAGAATGTCAATATAAGAAATGGGTTAGCAAAAATAAATGAAGTGTCAGACTGACTGTTTTTTTATTAGTTGTCAACAATCTTCCAACAACATTATTATAGAATTTAGCTACAGTTTTCCAGTTCTTTGAAGTAAACAAACAAATAGAAGTCTTATTAATATTTTGTAGTAACACCTGTAATTATGTAGAGTAAGTCTCCGAGGGTACGTCTTCACTACTCTTACCCGTATCGGCAGGTAGCTATCGATTTATCCGGGATCGATATATTGCATCTCGTTAAGACGCGATATATCGATCCCCGAACGTGCTCACCGTTGACTCCGGAACTCCGCCAGAGCGAGCGGCGGTTGGCTTGTGCATTAGCAGTTAAGCATACCACTTCGATTCCTTATTAAAATTGGGCATAGTCCCTTAGATACAAATCTTCATTCTGCTGAACATTTTAAAAAATTCTAGATATGATCCTCTAAAATTAAAAATGAGTACCATACTGGAATTGCAATAAATGTCCAATTTTATAGACTAGAGAGTGCATGATTATATACTATAAAATAAATAGCAAAGATTCAATGTTTAATTCTGCATTATGTATCATGGACATAAATGGCCCAATTTTGCTTCCATTGAAGTCAGGAATTTTGCCATTTACATGGTGAGACCTAGACTGGACCCTACTAAATGTGTGCTTAGGAACTGAATTGAATACTACTTTGGAAATAGGGTGACCAGATGTCCCAATTTTATAGGGACAGTCCCGATTTTTGGGTCTTTTTCTAATATAGGCTCCTATTACCCTCCACCCCCGTCTGGTCACCCTATTTGGAAAACAAATATAACAAATATAGTCATACAATGCACATTTTCTATTCAAATGACAATTCTCAGTTTGGTACAGTTGGCTAAAGCAGTAGCTGCAGATGAGAGTGAGAGGGTTAAGTGAAAGGTCAGTATTTTTTCCAAAGGGATTATGTGCCTTGAATGCAGAGCAATAAACTACTTAGGCCTCTATATTATGTTCCATGTACTGTATTTACACAAAATGTAAGGTGGTAAATGTGATTCGATATTAATTGTACCACACTACCATCTTCTATGTTACTTTTTTGAAACGTGAGATTGGGATTCAGCATTAGTCTATTGAGGTAAAATGCAGTGAGTCTGGGAGAAGGGACAGAAAGGACTTTCTTGCCTCTAAGAGGACAGGCTAGAGCCCTAGTTCTTTCTCCTTCTTGCATATGAAATCCAGAGACACCAAAAACATGAGTATAAAACCATCAAAATGCTTTGCATGAACCTGTACCAGGGTGGCTGATAGGGATAAATTTAATTTTGAAAGTTTCATCCAGGACTATTTGAGATCCGTCTGTGATAAGGGCTGCATAAGTGAGAAGTGCTTTAATTATCAATAGCAATTAGATTGTGTGTGTTTAAAGGAAGTAGTTTAATTGACAGTGGAAGGGGTTTACTTTTTATACTTACTATCTGGCAGTTTAGATCTTACATGTACTGTTTAACAAGCTCGTGCTGACTGGAAAAGAGCAGCAGTTCTATAGTAACTAAGATAGGCAAAAACACTTCACAGCTGCTCCATTGGAAAAAATGGCTAAGAAAGGATTTTTTTCCCCTTTATTGTGGATAAGCACTCGGGATGGAATAGGAACATTCGGGTCATCATGTTCTTAAGGTTTTTTCAATTATAATTATTAAAACCTTTTTGCACGCTCCATGAATGAACTATTTGTTTTTAAATGTAAATACACTTTTGAGGTAATCACCTTGATGAGAACAGCTTTGATTGTTGAGAGAACAGCTTTGTCCAGAATATTTTGTGGGTTGGATCTACATTGACAACTATGTACCGCAAAATGTGCCTTATTAAAAAGTACTGCCTCTCCAAAAAGGCTTAGCACAGAAAGATGGTTTGGATGATTGGCTCCACTAGTGCAGTAAAATCATGTCTGACGTCTGTTTAATACAACTACATGAAGCTTGAAAGTGAAGGGCAAGCCTGAGAATTAAAGCTGATAGAAACCTGCTGCCAATGCAGTGTGTGTGCTGGTGTAGTTTATTAATCTTGTCAGCTGTTATTACGTTTTATCTGGATCCTGTTAACTTAAGGATTTGTATTTAACTCATGGAAAAGATCCGCTTTTGTTTTCTTTGGTAAGATATGAAAAGTCTTTTGGCGTGCATCTTCAAAGGCATTTAAGTCAGTAGCATCATGGAAATTTGGCTATGATTTGAACACTTGAGCAGCTATAAAAATTAGGTTAGGTTATTTTAACAAGCAATTGTTTCATAATATATCTTTCTTTCAATTATTTTTTTACCTTTTAGCCAACTTCTTTAATAATATAAAATAATTTCTCTCATTCTGAAGTCTGTCAGAAGTCAATAATCATCAGTATTTGGTCTTTGGTGTTTTATGGGTAATTTCAACATTATATCTCAATTAGACCCATAAACACCAACCAGGAACGTAATCCAAATATCAGAGACCTATCCACATGCCAGAGAAAAATGCCCACTCTACTATACTTTGCTTAAACTCCATTTCTTAGCAAAAAATACAATAATAAAATATACTGATGCAACACAGCATGAATCAATGAAACAAGTTTGTTCATCACATCCCTAGTTATTTAATCACACACACTTGATTCTTATTGTATTGTTGGATGATCTCCTCTCAGCCATGGACAATAGACAAATGTCGGTGCAGGTATGAAAGAGCAAAGGGAGTGAAGGAGCTGCCTGCAGGAGACTTGAAGCCTAGAGCAGGCTTGCTAAATGAGCCAACAAGAGACACCTCAACCAGCTCGTTCCTTATAAAGAGAGGTGAAGCAAGTCAGGGATCTGACTCTGGGAAGTCTGCTAGGGAGTCAACTACAGTATATTATTCTGATTATATAAGATGGAAGCTAATGGAAAGACATAAGAATGTGAATGACATGTTAAGACATTCATAACCTATTTAGAATTCAGGCAGCTGCAGTCTGAATTAGCTAGAGCTAATGGAAGGTATCTGAGTTGGCACCTTTTCACTCACCCAGGATCTGAGATACAGATTTTTGTGACTTTGCGTTTTACTTTTAAGTTTATTTTGTCTGAATAAACCCAGATCCCCATAAGGGTATTGTGACTGGATTAGAAAAGTTTGGAGTCTGTGTAAAAGGGCCTGGAAGAGGGAGAAAAAAGAGCAGAGGAGAGGAGCCACTGCGGGGGCACACAAGGGGTAGCCAACTTATTTACAAAGAAACAGATGTGCCAGCTGCTTTTGATGCTGTTGATTATGACCAACCTGAAGGGGGAGAGAGAAGCCTTAAGTATAGACCAGGCCTAAGTGTGTTCCTTTCTGGTAGGCCAGATAGTGTCATGATAAGCTTCTGCTCCTAGAGTTCTCACCTGTGGAGTCTCATTAGGTTTGATCTTGTCTCCATTCCTTTGTAAGGGGAAACTTGGAGACACAGTGGTCTCCGGTGCCAGCATCACAATAAACACTCTCCTGCTGTCTCATCAAATACAGATAGCACCATCTCACAGCTCCTCTGGTGCCTGAAATAAGAACCTAGATAAAGAACAAATGGTTTTAAACCTAGTCCAGGCAGGACAAAAAAGATGTTGCCTGGAGGAATCCAGACTGAAGTCATAACCATGATCTCTTTCAAGGGTACCTACCATCCAGCTGTGAAGATGGTGTGCAGTTTTGGAGTCTTATGGGACACCTTGCTGCTCCTGGATGCCCTCAGAACAGTAGCCAGAAATATCATCTTCTTTAGCTGGGCAAGAGGCTGCACTCCCTCCCATCAGGAAGGACTTAGCCATAGTGATTCACAAGATCATAGCCTCCAAGCTTGACTAATGTAATGTCTTTACCTGGGGAAGAAAACAGAGGCCACAAGAAAATTCCAACTCTTCATGCAGCTGCTTACTTTCTGAGTAGCACAGATCAGCAAGAGGACATCACTCCAGGGTTATAGGCCTTACAGTGCCCCTACTCTACAGTACTACAAGGTCCTGGTCATCATCTACAAAGCTTTCCAAGGATGTTATAGTACCATCAAGCTTTCCTTTCTGTTATAGCTGTCATCCAGCGACTCATTATCATGCTGTCTTAGTTACTGCAACCTCCTCCTCTCTGGCCTCCATGACACTCACATTATCCCCCTGATATACAAAATAAAAGACAAATATAGGTGGCTGAGACTATCCGCCCACATCTTAGAAACCTTCCACTTGTTCACCCTTCAACAGAAATGAAGATAAAAGATTTTTTTCTCTCCTTCAAAACACTACATAACTCAGTCTCTCTATCCATAGCCACCTCTTCAGCCCTCTCTCTCTCCACCCTGCCAGCCTTGATGCTCCATTTGTCCTCCATTAATTTTGTTTTAAAGTCATTATTCATAATGCTAGGTGCTAACTTTTGCTGAGTTACTGAATAATTTTCCTTTATTTCATCTCTTTCAGTCCCTCTGTCATTCTGTGCCCATGTCCAGTTGCGTCATGTCTGAAATTAGTCTTTCAAGCTCTTCAGCACTGGGATCGTGTCCTCTTGTATTCTGGAAACATATTCTGGAGCTCTGTAAAATATTTTTTTTTGTTACCTCTAGTGTGTGACACTTGGAGATATCACCACATTCTAGGCAGATAAAGTGTCACTTTGATATGTGTTATCATGTGTCAGGTTAACTGAGTGAGACCAACTTGACTTGAGTTTCCCAGATTTGAGAACTTCTGTTAGACTAAAAGGCGGATTCTGTGGTAGTCTAATATTTTGGGTTTTTAAAAAAAATTATACATTATGCACCTGTAGATTGTTGTTACTATCATGTATTGTTTTACCAAACTAGCAACCTGGGGCCCAAGTCAGGATCAGGGCCACATGATGTGTTCACATCAGTTTCCTTCAGTTTAAGTTTTTCAGGCTGTTTTCACAAGGATATGGCCCAGGGACTTTTTTTTTTTTTAAGTGAAAACTGAGATGGTTCTTTACATGGCCCAACTGGTGTCTCGGTTAACAAAGGGGCTTCACTATCCCCCTGCAAGCCATCTCCAGCTTATCAGTGCTTTTAAAGTTTTGAGTGTTCCCATGCAAATTTCCTCTCCAAGATAATAGTCACAATGTTCTGGCAAATCAGGCCAATTTCCCAGCTGCACTGTTTTACTCTCTTAATAGCTTGGGTAGGAGCCAGTAAGATAAATGCATTTCTGTGGCCCATTTTCTAATTAGCACTATTAAATGTTTTAGGATTCAGGATACAATTAGAGTTTTCTGATTGGCTGTTAATCATGAATGTCTTGTCTAAGATGTCCAGTCTGTACACAGTTCCATAGTGCCTATGATGTGTGAAGCATTTTACAATTGTATATAAAGAAATAGTCCCCATGCCAATGAGTTTACAATCCAATGTCTAGCTTCTCTTCCATAATTCTACATAAAAATTCCATTTCTTAATACTGAAAAGATATGCTGAGCAATACATTTTACTGCCCTTCTTGGGGGTTATGGTCACTTGACTTCAGACCAGTGTCAATGGTGTATCACTGTTCAAAACGTTAGTTAAATAATGAGTATATATTTGAATATCATTACAACCCAGCATGTTATGTTCAAGGGCAAAATTTTCAAAAGTGCCTGTGTGACTTGATAGTCAATGGGACTCAGGCTCCGATAAAGTTATTTAGAGCCAGATATTTAAAGGTATTTAGGTTACGTAAAGATGTAAATAGGTGCCAAGCAGGATTTTCAAAATCCCATTAGGTGCTTATCTGCATCTTTAGGCATCTAATTATCTTTAAAAAAAATTGACCTCTTTGGCTTTGAAAATGTTTCCTTTAGTTCTTTAACATGTTATGCAACCATCATAACAGGAAGTTTGGTTTCTATAATAAAGTCTGGTTCTGCAAGTTCTCTGTGCACAGAACTTCCCCTGACTTTAGGGGTTTCCTTACATAGATGGGGCCCATGTACACAAGTACTTGGTATTTCAAACTGTAGAGAATTCTCAGAAGAGAATAGAAACGTTACTGAGGAAGTTGCTTCCCTTCTAAACAAAAGTTGATTAGTGATGTGTTATCTTTAATTCAGCTCCTGTGTTATTCATCCCAACTAACACAACAGACATGCTAACAGTAAGAGGAAAACATTTGGAGGAGCATGCTGAGACTGAGACTGTTCCCCATCTGTGGAAGGCATTTGCTCTCTGATCATCAAGGTGTGTAGTATACAGTCTTTGGTTCCTTTTGGATTCATCACTTCTTCTGGACTCACAAGGAACAACAGTGGTGTGAAATGCCTCCTTCCATATCTGGCTAGACAAATGATTTCATTTGTTCCTCTTGGATAAAGATCTGGCCCCTGATCTCTCCTTTTTTTCACCTCCAGGTTGGGTCGAGATTGTTGATGATTCAGTTTTTCATTATTAAAAAAATCAAATAACACCAACTCTATGCAGAAGCCAATACAATTACAGCTCACATTATCTGGGAATGATTGAAGAAGCTACTTGGAAGCTCCAGTCTAGAGATCTTTTGCATAAGATTTTATTATGTGGTGCCTAGTTTCCATGGTGATCTGCACATAGAAGAGAGACACTAAAGGCAGAAGAGATTAAATAATATCACTACAGAGAAAAGGAAAAATTATATCTTTGTTTTTACAAGTAAAGGGCCCTACTCTGCTGTTCTCAAAATGAGAAGCACTAAAGCCAGTAAAGGTGCACTTATGGATTTTTTTTCCCCTAAACTGATCTTGCAGCCCAGTGTCTCCACAAAAGAAATAGAAAAAGTGTGGGAAGGTGTGGTGGAAAGCCACAAAGGTATATATATTTTTAAGATTGCTGATGATTCAGTTTTTCATTATTAAAAATTCAAATAACTCCAACTCTATGCAGAAAACTATACAATTACAGGAATAACATCCCAACAATGGGGCAGTGGAGTTTGGCCTGGAGGATGGTGGTTGTTACTAAACTCTGTCTCTCAGTAGCAAGTTTTTGTCATCTAATACTGAAAGAAAAAGAAAAATAATATTTTGTGCCCCTTTAGAATTTGCTGACAGTTTTGAAAATATGCTAGTGTACACTAGACTACAGCTGCAGGCCGAAGGATGTGAGATGCCACAATGTACAGAATTTTGTAACGTTTCAGGATTTAAAATTCTGCTTGTGCTTAGCCTATGATATGTATAAGACTTCCTGAACCCCTATTCCAAAGAAACGTAAAAGTTGTTCAAACTGAAGAGACACCAGCAACTTTTTAAAGCCCAAATCTCACATACCTCATGTGAAATTTTCTGTGTGGGGCTGAAGGTGAAGATTCACCTGGTGTTCATTTGTAACCAGTTAGTGGGGAATAATGTTATCTTGAAAATAATATAAAGTCAAATTTTGACACCCTAATTCAGTTTTTACTCGGTTCTGACTCAGGCAATATCTCATATGAAATCAATGCGAGATTGCTTGAGTAAGGACTGAGGGAAAATTGAATGCCATCAGAAATAGCCTATAGAAAGGCCAAGGATTGAATGAGCCTGGAGGAGGAATTAGCTTCTCACTCACTAGATGTGATATATCCAGGAAAAGGTTGAAACACACAGGATTCCCAAACCCAAGTGTTCAAAAATCATGGGTCAGACCTGCAAAATGATGGGATTGTCTTAAAATCATTAGATTTAACAAATTAAAATTTGAGGTTCTTTTTATTTGCCTTTTGGGTTTTGAGTTTTTAGGACTCATAATATTAAGTTTTTCTTAGCAGCCAGGAAGGCTAGAAACTGACTTTCTTTTTTTAATGAAATCTGAGATTCTCACATGTCTCCAAGAGTTCCAGTTTTAACTGAAACTCCAAACATTGTAGTACAATTGCAGAAGTTGGAAACAATAAGGAGAAGCTTACACTGCTGCTGCCTTCACTTGATCTGACCTCTGCTTGTAAATCCAGCACCTCTCACAAACACCAAATGTGCTTCACAGAAAAAATAAATGTTAAGGGTGAAGTGCGGGTCCCATTGAAGTAAATGGCAAAACTTCACCCTAAATATGTATAACCTTGCCTTTCTGTGCACCCTAACAAGCAGAGCACGTAAGCAAACCTGCACACCCATGTTCTGTGTACCATAATACTACATAGGGATGGATTTGCTTATGTGCAGACCACAAAAGGTATTACTTTCCATGCTACACCAGTAGGGTTGAAAAGGGGATAAGCACTGAGAAATCCATGCTGTGACAGATCTGACCATCAGGCATCTGTTTGAGATTATTGGATCAACTGTATAAAGGTTATCTGTAACTTTTGTGAGTCAGGCTTTGGAAGCATGAAAACTTCAGTCTAGTATATTGAGATGTGCCAGATGCTATGGGCCCGCAGATTATTCATAAACTTTTGTACCAATAAGTTTTGTGTGTTGCTGGCTTACTGGGTGGGTCTCCTGTGGCATGTGGGATGAGGGGATGACTAAGGCTAAATCCCAATGCTCATTATGCGGATACCAAGTCTTTGAAGCTTCACCCTTGGGGAAAGGGGTATTGGCTGGTTTTACCTGTCTCAGGAGTCCTGAGAACCAGTGGCCCAAAAGTCTATATAGTCAACCCAAATTCACTGAGAGGCTTTCGTTCTGTCCAATCAACGGACATGAACCTTTAACCAAGAGGACAACCTCTGCTGAAGGGTCTGGAATCCCCCAGGGTCTTAATTGGAAGGATGTGGGACCTCTGGTAAGCTTAATTATGCTTTTAGTGCTTTAGCTGTTTTATTATATGTAATACTTTCATCTTAAAATGAATGTGTTATGATTTGTGAAGGCTGTTTGGTCACTGGTAAACCACCCTCTTTATCCCCCGAGAAATAAAGTGAAACTGGGGGTCCTGAGCTGGGTCAGACCTGCTGGGATAATCACAGTGAGGTGCAGGGGAGCTGCAGCTTAAACCACTGGTATGGAGGGAGGTGGATTTGGTTCCTTGCCAAAGTGAGGTGACTGCTAGAGGCCTAAGACCTAAGAGGGCATCCCTTGAGCATTCACAAAGGGGGTCAGAAGTGCAGTTACCCTGAAACTATGACACGTGCCTCTGTGCTTGATAGGAAAATAACCTTTAAAGGAAGAGGTTGTGTGGGCCTAAAAGGTTAAGTTTTCCTGTAACTCTTCTAGCATGAGTAAGCTCCCAGTTCCACGCGCGGGGCCAGGTAGACAGGCAGAGCTTCATCGTCTCGATGAGACGATGGTGTAGAGAGGAGGGGTTTACATTCATTAGGAACTGGGGAAACTTCTGGGATGGGGGGAGCCTATACAGGAGAGATGGGCTCCACCTAAACCAAAGTGGAACCAGACTGCTGGCACTAAACATTAAAAAGGTTGTAGACTAGGAGATGGGGGAAAGCCGACTGCTGCAGAGGAGCATGTGGATCGGATAGAGACTTCTCTTAGGGGAGAGCCTAATGATAGAGAGTCTCCAAGAGCAGAGGATGGACGAGGATAATGTACGGTCCAGATCAGATGATAAACATTCACATAAAAAAGAATCTAACACATCAGAAAAGGGCAGACAAATAAACAGTGACACGTTTTTAAAGTGCTTGTACACAAATGCTAGAAGTCTAAATAATAAGATGGGTGAACTAGAGTGCCTCGTGATAAAGGAGGATATTGACATAATAGGCATCACAGAAACCTGGTGGACTGAGAGCAATCAATGGGACACAATCATTCCGGGGTACAAAATATATCGGAAGGACAGAACAGGGGGGGACTGGCACTATATGTGAAAGAAAATGTAGAATCAAATGAAGTAAAAATCTTAAGTGAATCCACATGTTCCATAGAATCTCTATGGATAGAAATTTCATGCTCTAATAAGAATATAACATTAGGGATCTATTATAGACCACCTGACCAGGACAGTGATAGTGATGATGAAATGCTAAGGGAAATTAGAGAGGCTATCAAAATTAAGAACCCAATAATAGTGGGGGATTTCAATTATCCCCATATTGACTGGGAACATTTCACTTCAGGACGAAATGCAGAGATAAAATTTCTCGATACTTTAAATGTAAAAGAAGCAGTGAGAGATAAAAAGACTTCCTTTAAAAAGTGGAAGTCAAATCCTAGTGAGGCAAATAGAAAGGAGCATAAACGCTGCCAAATTAAGTGCAAGAATGTAATAAGAAAAGCCAAAGAGGAGTTTGAAGAACGGCTATCCAAAAACTCCAAAAGTAATAACAAAATGTTTTTTTAAGTATATCAGAAGCAGGAAGCCTGTTAAACAACCAGTGGGGCCACTTGATGATCGAGATACAAAAGGAGCGCTTAAAGACGATAAAGTCATTGCGGAGAAACTAAATGGATTCTTTGCTTCAGTCTTCACGGCTGAGGATGTTAGGGAGATTCCCAAACCTGAGCCGGCTTTTGTAGGTGACAAATCTGAGGAACTGTCACAGATTGAAGTGTCACTAGAGGAGGTTGATAAACTTAACAGTAACAAGTCACCGGGACCAGATGGCATTCACCCAAGAGTTCTGAAAGAACTCAAATGTAAAGTTGCGGAACTATTAACTAAGGTTTGTAACCTGTCCTTTAAATCGGCTTCTGTACCCAATGACTGGAAGTTAGCTAATGTATCACCAATATTTAAAAAGGGCTCTAGAGGTGATCCCGGCAATTACAGACCGGTAAGTCTAACGTCGGTACCGGGCAAATTAGTCGAAACAATAGTTAAGAATAAAATTGTCAGACACGTAGAAAAACATAAACTGTTGAGCAATAGTCAACATGGTTTCTGTAAAGGGAAATCGTGTCTTACTAATCTATTAGAGTTCTTTGAAGGGGTCAACAAACATGTGGACGAGGGGGATCCAGTGAACATAGTGTACTTAGATTTCCAGAAAGCCTTTGACAAGGTCCCTCACCAAAGGCTCTTAAGTAAAGTAAGTTGTCATGGGATAAAAGGGAAGGTCCTTTCATGGATTGAGATCTGGTTAAAAGACCGGGAACAAAGGGTAGGAATTAATGGTAAATTCTCAGAATGGAGAGGGGTAACTAGTGGTGTTCCCCAAGGGTCAGTCCTCGGACCAATCCTATTCAACTTATTTATAAATGATCTGGAGAAAGGGGTAAACAGTGAGGTGGCAAAGTTTGCAGATGATACTAAACTGCTCAAGATAGTTAAGACCAAAGCAGTCTGTGATGAACTTCAAAAAGAGCTCACAAAACTAAGTGATTGGGCAACAAAATGGCAAATGAAATTTAATGTGGATAAATGTAAAGTAATGCACATTGGAAAAAATAACCCCAACTATACATACAATATGATGGGGGCTAATTTAGCTACAACAAGTCAGGAAAAAGATCTTGGAGTCATCATGGATAGTTCTCTGAAGATGTCCGCGCAGTGTGCAAAGGCAGTCAAAAAAGCAAACAGGATGTTAGGGATAGAGAATAAGACTGAGAATATATTATTGCCCTTATATAAATCGATGGTACGCCCACATCTCGAATACTGCGTATAGATGTGGTCTCCTCATCTCAAAAAAGATATACTGGCACTAGAAAAGGTTCAGAAAAGGGCAACTAAAATGATTAGGGGTTTGGAACGGGTCCCATATGAGGAGAGATTAAAGAGGCTAGGACTCTTCAGCTTGGAAAAGAGGAGACTAAGAGGGGATATGATAGAGGTATATAAAATCATGAGTGATGTGGAGAAAGTAGATAAGGAAAAGTTATTTACTTTTTCCCATAATACAAGAACTAGGGGTCACCAAATGAAATTAATAGGCAGCAGGTTTAAAACAAATACAAGGAAATTCTTCTTCACGCAGCGCACACTCAACTCCTTACCTGAGGAGGTTGTGAAGGCTAGGACTATAACAGTGTTTAAAAGAGAACTGGATAAATTCATGGTGGTTAAGTCCATTAATGGCTATTAGCCAGGATGAGTAAGGAATGGTGTCCCTAGCCTCTGTTTGTCAGAGGATGGAGATGGATGGCAGGAGAGAGATCACTTGATCATTGCCTGTTGGTCCACTCCCTCTGGGGCACCTGGCATTGGCCACTGTCGGTAGACAGGATACTGGGCTAGATGGACCTTTGGTCTGACCCGGTACGGCGGTTCTTATGTTCTTACTTATGGAAAGGGTATCTCTGGTTGATTGATTAATACATATCGCTTACAGTATCTTCATAGGAAAATATTCAAGGACCTACTTTAGTACGGACCATGCTGTGTCAGTTTCTGGAAACATGGCTGTTGCTTCAGTCAAAAGTGAAATGCATCCAGCAGCTGATGAGTTACAGAACTCAAATTGATGGCTTGTTTATCCAGATGTTACAAAATCTCTGATTTTCATTTTTCCTTTTGTGGTGATTATTGCCTCAGCTATGTAAGCATGGCTTCCAAACTGTGGTAATTATAAATGAGGGATCGAGCCTTTGGTGATACTAATGCAAAATATGCAAACAGCTTCAACTAAATGTAGTTGAATTTAAATGTTATGAAAACATGAGCTTTATCATTATGGACTATAGTGGCTGCACAGTTACAGTTTTCTCAAGTACAATTTACTTTTATGATATTGTTTAAATGTATTTCATCCACACTATGACCTACATGCATAAATGATTTTTTTTTAAAGCAAGCTGTTTAAGGTACTTTGCATAAACTCAGGGTCCAAAGGCTACTTTCACATATGCACGTTGAGTTCCTGTTGACGTCAGTGAGCTGGACATGTAGAAATTGGCACTAAAGACTTGATCTTGCAAAGGTACTGAGTATCTTTTATGAGGGAAATGTTCAGCAGGCTACAGAATTCAACATGATGAAAGAATCATTATTTTGTACATCATGACCCAATTTCATTGTACAATACCAGATTGGGTAGCTCTATTTCCATTAGATATTTTGCACTGCATGTAGCACTTATAGGAATTGGACATTTCCCTTCATTTTCTCTAAGCACCAGCAAAAAATGATCTTGGCTTCCTTTGATTGTGGCAAAAGACATAGTCTGGAACCTGTATACTTAGAAGTATAATCCAAGGGTTTGTAATTTCCCTCCCTCCCTTAGTTGCCTATATTCTTTCAGATTGGGTTGAATTTTGACGTTTTTATTGTATTACATCCTGCAGCTATTTTGCTATTGCTTGACGACAACAGAATGCGCTTACATTTAACCTAAAGACACATCAAGGCCATGAAGCCATAACCACAAAACATGATGTGCTCCCATTATGCAGAGAGCATGGGGAATATATACAATATGGAGAATCATGATAATGACTTAGTAATAATGGTGTCTTTTCTAATGTGGACTCTGTGTGTGGGAATTGTATAGGCCTTTTGCCTGGGCTGCTTATAACATTGATATAATCTGCTTTCATTAAGATACCTAGAAGCCTTCAGGCACTTTTATTTATTTGTTTGTTTGTTTATGCATGTATTTATTTATTTATTATGTACATGATCCAATTTGATGGATTGTTAGTGTGGCTTATTACCTTGACATTACCAACCATTGAAACTTTTTTCTTTGTATTTTTTGCATAATCCAATGACTAAGAGAACATACAAAAAAGTTATTGACAAGTGCCCTACTTTTGAGATGTTTATTTCCAAAACATAAGGAATTTTTTTCTTATTTGTTTAGAAGCATATTATATCACTATATTTTTTAAATGATCATTTATGCATGTAGGTCACAGTGTGCATTAAGGATGCACTTTGTGCTCTTAACCACGTGTTATATTCACAATTTTTTTTCCATTGTAGTATTAGAAAAATGAAGGCCCTCTGGTGGCCAAAATAATGTGCCAGATTTGTGTCTGTTATCATTCTAAACCCTTGGGGTAGACTAGAGTTCATTCTAGGTTTATTCTGCAAAAACCTGGTGGAGGTTCCTGGCCCTGGAAAGCCCACCAGGGACCAGACTCTGTGGGGCAAAGTGACCACTAGCTCCCTCATGCCCAGGTCAATGTAATGGTCAGCACACAAAAAAGGCAGTTTTGAGTGAAAACGGCCATAGCCATTGTGGTTGGGTGATTCAATGTTTTGAGGTTAAGGCACTGGACTGAAACTCAGGAGATCTGTGGTGGAGATGGCCACCAGTCTCAGATTTCCTGTGACCTTGAGCTGAAACTCCTTGCGTTTGTTTTAGTTACATTATAAATGCTTTCACCATTTAATCAGTCGATTGCAGATTTTGCTTTGGATCCTTTTACCAAAGCAAAATTAAAATAACAAAAAAAAAACTGAACGATTTAAAAACATTAATGAATGAAAGATATTTCTGATCATGATGCGTGATTTCAAATGGTTTTTAATGGCAATTAGTAAGGGCTTAATTGTGGCTCTTTGCTACCGCCCCATGTTGTGAGTGGTGGCATACCTGGAAACACTGTCCCTTGGGGGAGATGGTTAGGGCAATAAGACACCTGGGTCCAATTCCCTGAGCTGCCACAGATTTCCAGAGTGATCTTGGGCAAGTCACTTAAGGGTCAGATTTTTAAAGTTATTTAGTTACCTAAAGATTCATATAGGTGCCTAATGGGATTTTCAAAAACATGTAGGTGCCTAACTGTTCTTTACCCCTCCACACAATCTGTGGGTGGCTGTTGCAGCCAGGGTCACTAGAAGGGAGCAGTCCCAGTGTTCAGGGTGATGCAAAGTGGTGAAGGCTCCCTGTGCCTTGCCCCATTGTCCACCCATGCAAAGGGTATCCATAATTGAGCCCTACAGTATATGAATCATAAAGAGAAGTTAATAACTATCAAATTGTGATGGTATCAGTTTATGGTATATTTTTCTAGAAATACTGAAGTATCATTCTTTGTTTACAGTAGCACCAGGAAAGTGAGTTGACAAGTATAAAGAGTCTACTAAAGGATCCCAAAACATGACACCAGCCGTGGCCCACCTACAACTCTGCATCATACAAACAATCCTCACAAGTGCATGTGGTTCCATTGCCTTCAATAGGACTACTCTGATGAGGAAGGGCTGCACAATCAGGAGCTATATACATATATCATGCACCCAGAAAAGCCTCAAATTGAGCGGTATGGGGACAACAACTAGCCAGTAAATAATGTAATGCACAGCAATGGGTGGAGCAGAAACTTTAGCAAATTCACTGGAACAACCTCCAACTCTTATTAAATGTTCCACAGAATCTTTAATGTCCATGCAGTGTAGACAGAACCATAGTTTTTGTGATCTCATCTGAGAGGCCATGTCTGTACGTACAGTGCTGCAGTGGTGCCACAAGGACTCCTCATTGTTTTTACACAATTAACAGGCAGGCACACACGCAAACTCTAAAGTGTCTGCACATCTGAACGTACTGATGAACCTCAGGCCTACTGCAAACATATTTCAAGCTGTTAGCAGATAACAGTTTAAAGATTTGACACACTAAAATGGGAAGAAAACAAAAATCTGTATCAAATACATTTCAGAACAAAGGGAAGTAATTGAAAGTTTAAAAACAACAGAAACAGGAGAAAAGGATGAAGTTGAGTGTATGCGCTGCAAATCATGTGGCCCAATTATTAAATGTAAATATTTATAGGCTAATATCTCTAGAGTTACAACAGTAAACTGTTTATTCAAATGAAAAGTTTTATTTGGGAATGAGAGATATATTGTTTTCTTAATCTCAGTGGTGGAATTGTGTTTTGAGTTCTGTTTTAGTTCTGCACCAAACCACATTGATTAACGGAATTCAAAGCATTAATCTACTGAGTACTCCCCCCCCCCCCCCCCCCGCGTCTTTCCATCCACCAAAATAAGCCCTGATATTAGCCCAGAAAAATTATGAATCGTTTTTTGTACTGATTTTCACCTGTTTTTGTTTTTGTAATTATAAACACTGATAAATTCCCAGGAAAAATTAAATACAATAAAAACTGAAAACTAAAGTATCTCAACATTGTGGGGGTTTTGTCAGACAAGTACAAAATCATTAAAGATTGTATCATTTGCCATAATCATTTTGAAGCTTGAGGACACTTAAATTGTTCTGTATTTTGCTAACACATTCAGATGATGGGGGTGGTGAATACTTCTTTACAAAGTTGTTAAGCTCACCTGGATAGCTTTATTTACTGGAAAAAGCTATATAACGCCTATTCAAGAAATTGTACCTTTTGTCTCACTTCTTAGCTATCTTCCTTCTATTCTGTTTTTACCATAAGTAATGTTAAATTGAAAGAAGAGCGGCTATAATACTGATTTGCTAGTCATGCACTGATTCTGTTTGGTATAATTAATTTTTATGCATTGATAAAAATGTTCAAAAAGGGGTAAAATCTTGCTCCTACTGAATGCTGAAAGTCCCTTGACTTTTGCAATAATAAAAATATCTAGCTCTTATAACACCAGTCATCACTGATTCTCCAAATGTTTTAGAATGGAGGTAAGTATCATTATTCCCTTTTTACAGATAAGGAAACTGAGGCACAGAGCGGCAAAGTGATTTGTCACTCACCAGGCCCCTGGTAGAGCAGAAACTAGAACCCAGGTCAGGTTCCAGTCCTGTGTCTATCCAATAGGCTAGGATTTTACCAGAGATGCTACCTAACAGTCTAAGCACCATTGATGTGCATTAGGAAACACAAATCGCTGAAAATAGTAGCTAACACCAATAGCCTCCCCCCGCAAAAAAACTTGACCTACAGCACAATTGCCACAAACCTTAGCTCCCTTCCCAAGACCCTGGGAAATCGAAACGCATGACAGTGTATTGAAATATAGAATTGTCTTTTTATAACTCTCTGCTCTGGAGAATGAGGCTGAAGGTGAAGTTTGTTCCTGAATGAACAATGACAATTGGCTAATGAACATAAAGGGTAAAGAAAGTGTTTTCTGAAAAGCCCATACAGGTTACACTCTTGTGGCTGCTCCCTGCAGCAGTGACAAAATAGAAAGTGTCCTGCTACACCGGAAGAAAGACAGGGATGTGGTTTAAATTACGCCACAACTTTATTCACTTAATATCACTAGGATTGCCTATCTGTACATTTTAGAGTGCAGTCATCATCATTTCTACCGAATACTCAACCTGTCTTAGCCATGCTGTTGCTGGGCCCCCAACATCCTCTCCTAGTATGAGGGCTAAGAGGGCAATAAAAGGAAGGAGGTCAGCTCCCCACTGTACCAGACATAGGAGCCCTGACACCCCCTTCCTCCCCTTCTTTATGGAATACTTTCCTTTAAATCCTTTTCCAATCCATTTATCTGATAACTGTATCCCTTCCAGACGACTACCTGCTCTGGAAATCTGCCACAAGTTTTACATACTAAGTTGTGAGGTTAGGCACTAATCCCCTGCCATATTCCACCGGGTCTGAAACCCATCCCACCTTGGGCAATCAGACAGTGAGGGGAAAATTCCTTCCCAGACCCCAAGGGGACAGAAGACAACTAGTATAATGCCCATAGCAGGTAACAAGGATATCCGGTCCTTTTTCAGATTGGGTGGATGGGTTCTGCCAGCCCAATCCAGGTAAAAGAGGGCTTCTCTAGGGCTGCACATGGTATAAATTCCCTCCAACTCTTCTGATCAGCAGGATGGGCAGTGCCCTTCTCTCCTGACCTGTTCCAGCCGCTTCCTACTCCTACCCTCTCCATCCAGGTAAATTTTCCTCCCCCTCTGCTACCAGTTGTACAGGAATCCCTTAAAGGGGCAACAATGCCTTTTCTGCCAGCCAGACAGGCAAGGACCCACTATACTGTGTAGTGAGCACATTTGTATTAACATTTAGTATGTTTAAAAAAATAAAGATATCTTAATGACACTGTCAACAGAATGGGCATGTTTACTGTAGGGCAAGGTTAGATGCTGTGGTGACTGAGTATGTTATAAAGCCCCCCATACAGCAGAGTACTTAAGCATGTACCTAACTTTAAGCCCATGCTTATGTGTTCTGCTGAATCAAGGCCTATATAGGTAGGGGCAGATCCTCAGCTGGTGTAAATTTTCCCCATAGATACATACCCATTCAGAGAACACAGTCTACTAATGCTATTGCACTTGATGCAGCTGTTTCCTTCTGCTGTCTGAAATGCTTCTGCCATAACAGCTTCTTCGGTGATTGCCACTGCATAACATCAATAGATGGGGTTACACATTTCAATCAGCAGAAAATCAATTTAGATTCCTAAAAGACAAGACTACTGCTGTGGAATATAACCAAACACCTTGAGTGACTGTGTGACATTGGATTTTTAAGACTAATAATTTAGTATATTGGAAAATTATTCTATATTCCATTTATATCCATTTTTGCTATAAGAGAAGTAGTGGAGAACTCATGCAAATTAAGAACAAGAGTTTCCTTGCACTGGCAACATTAATGGACAAATTCAATACTCCCAACACAGGCCAAACTTCTATTGTATTCAGTAGTAATTTTGCAGCAAGGATTGGAACCCGACTAGTTGTTAAAATAAGAAAAATAAAGCTAGAGAAAGAAGACAGGCATCCTGGTACAATAGAGAAATTTTCAGTAACCATTTATCTTTCAATAGAGACTATGCCTTTATTCTGGCCAGTATGAATCCTTGAATTTTGTGGCCACTTAGATTGCTGCTGCCGCCAAGAGGAATGGTGGGGCTCTAAACGGTAGTGGCCTTTTAAAAAACACTATTGTCTTTACATTTTTAAAACCATTAATCAATGTACATTGTTTTGTTCAGGACAAAATTTCACCTGTATCCTCATTCTCCAGAGCAGAGTGTTTAAAAAAAAAATATTGTGCATTTTAATATACTCAAAAGACGATGGATTGTCCTTTTCCTAGTAAAGCTGCAGTATAAAAGCAACATAAAGTTCAAAGATTAACTGGAGTTTGTTATTTTACATGTGATCATCGTATCAGTTTTATACCACCACTGCTACAGCAGTCGTTTACCAGGATATAGCAAAGTGATGTACAATACACAATTTAAAACCAGTTACACTCTGGTTACAAGTCCTAAAATGTTTGGTTAAATTTGTTACTCAGTATTCTATGTGTTACTAAAGTTACACTATTCAGCTAAAACAAATGAAGTGGAATCCCTATACTAGGATGTATTTCCTACTGAATCTTATGCTGTCTTAGTTATTATTAATTATTGTAACTCCTAGAAGTCCTAGCAATGACCAGGACACAGTTGTGCTAGGCAAACACAGAACAACAGAACAAAAAAGTAGTCCCTACCCCACAGAACTTACAATCTAAGTATAAGACAAGAGATGACAGGGAGATATAGGTGAGGGAGTACAAGGAAACAATGAGACAATATTGGTCAATACTGAGAGGCTGTGGTCTCAGCACACTGGAGGCCTAAGAGTTGTCAATTTTTTTGTAGGCATCATGGCAGGAGAGAGATTTACCGAGGGATTTGAAGGAGGATGATGAGGTAGCTTTTCTCCCAAGCATGTGGGGCAGCCAGGGTTTTGGCCACCCCAAAGCAGCCAAACAAACAAAAGCTGCGATCGCGATCTGCGGCGGCAATTCAGCGGGAGGTCCTTCGCTCCGAGCAGGAGTGAGGGACCGTCCGCCGAATTGCCGCCGAACAGCTGGACATGCCGCCCCTCTCCGAAGTGGCCGCCCCAAGCACCTGCTTGGTAAGCTGGTGCCTGGAGCCGGCCCTGGGGGGCAGTATGGGAGAAAGCACAAAAGTAGTTGTGTTTTGCCCCAAGCAGAAACTCAGCATATGAGGTTTCCTCTAGGAACCAGGTTTTTAAAATCAGTTTTCAATATGATTGGCTTCCTTGTCTTAAGTTAAATTAAGTTAAAAACAAAATTGAAATGTACTAGTTTTGACAGGGTTTTGTTGCACCATTTCAGTTCAGGCTTGAAATATCCTAGCTTGGTAGTGCTTCAAACCTGGGTTTGTGTGTAATAAAGAACTCTGACCCCTCCTTAACTGGTGCAGAGAGTCTGCTGCATCCCTATAGACAGTGGAGGGAAAAGGGGTCTTCAATCCTAGGGCTAGTAGTACATCTACAGGAGAAGCCAAATACTGGCAATGTTGCAAAAGAGGTGTCTGCTTTGACTCCATCCACAGCCATGAGCATTCTGGCCATCTGAATCACCAACTCAGGGCATCAAACATTTCCCAGACCAGGAGTAGATGTATCTGTGTCTCCTACTGAGTAGCCACATGTCACGGTCCTCCATGACCTACTCGGGGTCCTCCAGTGTCCATTCATGCTGAGTGGGAGTCACTCCAAAAGTCTCCTGTAGGTCAACATCTTTTCTGATTCAGCACAGCTACCACTGTCTCAGTACCTCAGCTTGGCCCTCTGCCATTGCTGGATCATGGGATGCAGGTAATAGAAACAGAGGGTGAAATCCTGGCCCTATGAAGTCAGTGGCAAAACTTCCAATAACTTCACTAGAGTCAGGATTTGACCTATAATTACCTCGAAGAGAATCCTGGGTCACTTCTGATTAATATAATGTATTATCAATGTGAGTGTGATTGTTCCTCGTACCCTTCTTGTTTCTTTTCCTTAAGCTTACAATTGTCAATGATAGTTACTGTGACACTATGCACCCTAGTATATGCACCCTACACACTACTGTAATAATCTTTGTACAAAATATGCCTTTGAAAAATAACAACACACTGATCATTAATATTCTTGCATGATGTATGTATGTGACAGGTATTCAGTTATAATTCCAACTACAACAGCAAAGCATTGTGAGGCTCCCAAGGTTAGAGGGCAAGTACAGCCCCTCGCAGGGCTGGATTGCACCCTGAACTGACCAGAACGTGACTGTGGTGTAGTTATGTAGGGTTTACACACAGTTTGCTATTTTAATAGAGGTTTACCCTTTAAGCACTGGTGAAATAGTTTTAAGTGATTCTCAAGTGCAAAGGCTGAGAACCATCAAAGAAAGGTTACAGTTTGATGATTTTCTGTTTGTTTATTTTGGGCAAGGGAAATAGAAGAAAAGAAAGTGTACAAATGAGTAAGAAGCAGACAGGAGGAACAAAGAAGCAGATGCTGAGCTCATGAAGCAGCAGTTAGAAGAGCTGTGAGCACAGTGTAGTCTGTCACCAGCTGATCATAAGCAATTGGAGCTAGTGGCCATGTTGTCCACATATGCCATGAGGCAGGATGGGGCACCTGCTCCAAACCTAGGGGCTAGAAAGGGTCCCTCTTTCTCCTATGGGGCGCATCCAGGAGACCAAGCAGATGGTTCCTCAGATGATCCAGCAGAGACAGTGGCAATGGTGAGAAATCCAGAGCTGTGGAGGCTGGAGTGGAAACGGCTCCTGGTGGAGGGAAGACAGATAGAGCTGGAAGCCAGAGTGGGGGTGTAGAGTGGCTGCGGGGTTCAGAGCTGCTGAACCAGGGATGTCTAGCACACAGACATTCAAGGTGTGACCTGCATGCTGGAAGGCTGGTTGGGAGCCGCCCAGGTTGGGACCTACAACAGCAAAGCATTGTGAGACATGCAGGGTTACAGAGCAGGCGGTGAGACAACCCCTCACTAGTCTGAATTGCACCCCAGAATGTCACAGTGACCAGGGTCATATTTCCATATTAAATTGTAAAGCGTGACATTCTGAGCTAGAAGTGAATTTAGCTGATCATCTACTTTTTATGTATTCATGAAATTTGCAGTATACAAAAACAAGTAAAATGAACTAGTAAAAAATGTACACGTTTTTTAATCTGTTTCTCCTCGCACTAGGCTGAGGGACAACATTAGTAGAATTAACTGAAAATGGAAAAATCATTCTACAAAAAATGTCTCAATGAGGGCTATTAAAATTACTCACTGAGAGGCTGGGGTAGAAGGTACAGTGGTGCAGCACCAGGCAAGAAAAAATCCCTATGGACTTTAAAAGTGAGTTAGCTGTCTAGGCAGAGAAATGGTTCAGCCATACCCAAAGGTGTCTAATCATTTAATGAACTGAGGCCAACATTTCCAAACGTGGATAGCTAAAATTAGGCACCTAAATCCATATTTTGTCACTTACGTGGCCTTAAAGACAGAATAGAGGTTTCCTTTTGAACAGAGCTCCCACAGGTCACCTTGGAGGCCAAGGCTAAATATAGATTTTGGTACCTAACTTTAGGAACCCCCATTTGAAAATTTTGGCCTGCATATTCACCTCTCTTTGGGTCTGGTACAATGAAATGTCTGGCAGCTTCCATAGATTTTAGGAGGCAGTGGGTGCAAAGTTACATGGAGTTCTATCAAACCTGGCTCTTAGTGAAAATGGACATTGATTCTAGTATGTAAAAATTATAACATTCCTGTTCTTACTAGGCTTTTTGAAAGCACCTACAGTCTGGAGGAAAAACCCACGCTTCCAAACAAGTGCATCCTAATGGGATGATTGTAAACAACAGTTTCAAATGAAACCATTTGACTCAATCCAAAGAAATCTTTAAACGCACTCTCATTGTTTTGTTAACACTTGGACATGTGCAACATATGCCATTAAAGGCTAATTCCAAAGGGGTTTCTTTTAGCTTTTGTACATGTTTGACAGAGAATGGTGTTTGTGCTTACTGTTCCCTGGAGAAATTTATCTTGGTGCTTTATTTTCTCTCTGTGGTGAACCAGATCATGAAATCTGCTGCCAATAACACAAACACTTTACTTGGTGTCTCAAGAGCGCTGCTGCTTTAGCCACTTTACTGCTTTACCTCTGTAGGCCAAATACAATAAGCTAATCCTGGAACACAGTCAGTTGGCAGACACTGACTGTTCATTTTCTCACTAAAAATATAACAAAGATGATCGATTTAGGTCTACAAACATTTGTGTCACTGCTAATTTAAACCCTTTCATATCATGTGAATTGTTGTTCTGTTCTGTTCTAATGTTTAGAGCAGTGAATGCACAATATATAAATTAACAAGGAAATATTGTCTGAATAAAACTGTATGTCAGAGCCCTAACAAAAACAAGAACAACTTTTCAACTCAGTTTATGGTGATGAGTTCAATCGGCAGCAAAACCTTGTTTTTCGGCATAAGGTTAATATTCTCAAAAGTTCTGTGATTCTACAAAAGTTTACATTTAATTAACCAGAAAACCAAGCTTCTAAAATAGGATTTTGTCACAATTTTATTTTTTTCATAACACACACAAAAACCATTTAAAGTGTCCTAGTATATGTATTTTCATGTTTTAAGGGAGTTAAGAGCCCCATCCTATAGATCTTCCATGCACAAGCTCAGTGGGCTTTCCATACAGAGGGGGTGTGCAGAATCAGGTCTTTATAGTCATAGAAAGGTTAAAGAGCAAGTCATTTTAAATGAAAGTTTACAGGATAAATTTATGAGCCTTTTTCTATGGGAGAGCGCTTATGCTCTACACAACTCTTGTCAAACAATTTTAACAAATTGTCATAACCTTTGTCATATCTCATTTTCTTGCATAAACAAGTCACATTGAAACTATAAATGATGGAAAATTTAATCCACATGGCTTGCATTATCAAAACTGTTAAACTGTATTATTTTCCACCATGTCAGCAGTTGCATTATCTGTTTTAAAGAAACATTGAAAAGATTACTTTTTAAGGGAGATACCGTAGGACCTGGGTAAATATCTCCCCCCTCCCAGGTCTGTACTAGTTGATGTTTTCACTTTCAATTATTTCTGAATACCCTGGAGCTTGTTATTCCATATCATTATTATTGGAGACATTCTTTCAACTGACCTCAGAGAATTTACTAGTCAGTGATATTAGAAAGTGCAGTGGGACTCACTGGTACTGTTAAGATTCTCCCGTCATCCCTACGTTGACTGTGTACATTTGCTCCAGGATCTAATTTGGCTCCCAGCCTGAGAGCATTTTTTTTCCTATACACAAGCCAGTTGGGAGTTTAATGGTGTGCGTGTGAGGGGGGTATATGCTTGCATCTGTGTTTGAGTGCACACTCCTGTGACTATATAAAATGAGAAATTTCAGGCCAGAAATTAAATGGAATTCCTTATGAAAAGTAATTTCCTTAAATCATATAAAAGTTAAAGCTGTTGAACTTTCTGCTGATACTGGCTAGTATTGCTTATCAAACTAGGGGTCAACTATTTGTATTTTAGCCATGTCTTCCCCACTGTTCTGTTTGCATGTCTGTCCATCTCTTACTCGTCACCTGGCATGTCCTCTGGGATATTTGTTCTGACAAATGAGCTGCTGCTCTAGCCCTGAAAATGTTCTTCTGTCTTATTCTCAGCTTCACAATATACTAAAGCCATAAACTAAAATTGCCCCCCCCTTTCCTGTGGGCATCAGTCCCAAACCCAATGGCCAAATGAAAAAATAAAATAAAATGTATTAATGACATCCTTCCTTCCAGTGTTTTTATTAGCTGTGTGAAAGGGATCCTGATATGCTCATTCAGTGTAGAGGGAGAACATCCTATATGTTTAGTATGATTTAAATCTGATTTTCTTGCATCTGCTGGTTCTCCAACATCCTCACCTTTTTCAAACTATTTGATACAGTGATCACTTACTAAGCTTCTTTTCATGAGTTTTTTAGAAAGCGTGTATTGTTCTAGTCCATGACACGTCAGAGTCTGCAAGTTAGTTTGTTTTCTCTGCTTACTTTTTTTCATCTAGTCCAGATCTTTAATAAATTAACGTTCAAGGATATTCTTTTCATTGTGGAGTGCAGTGAGGACATGGTGTTTTGTATATGTTTATTTGCTCAAGGATTGCATATGGAGAATGAATGGCTGGTTGTGTACAATGGGAGAGAGAGATTTAGGCTTCATGAATTCCATTGTGATTGATTGTATCACCTTTGCTTTAAGAATGAGGAGTACTTGTGGCACCTTAGAGACTAACAAATTTATGTGGGCATAAGCTTTCGTGGGCTAAAACCCAGTAGTCCTCGTTCTTTTTGCTGATTCAGACTAACACGGCTACCACTCTGAAACTTGTCACCTTTGCTTTACTGTCTCCCGTTAACTAGGGTTACCATATTTCAGCAAGCAAAAAAGAGGACGGGAGGAGCCCCGCCCCTGTCCTACCCTAGCCCCGCCCCTGCCCCGCCCCCCTCAGAGCCCCCAACCCTCCCCCCGCTCCTTGTCCCCTGACTGCCCCCTCCTGGGACCCCTGCCCCTAACTGCCCCCCCAAGACTTCACCCCCTACCTAAGCCTCCCTGCCTCTTGTCCCCTGACTGCCTCCTCCTGAGACCCTCCCCCCCATCCTAACTGGCCACCTAGGACCCTACCCCCTATCTGTGCCCTGACTGCTCCAACCCTTATCCACACCCCCACCCCCAGACAGACCCCTGGGACTCCCATGCCCCATCCAACCACTCCCCACCCCCTGACAGCCCCCCCTCAGAACTCCCGACCCATCTAAACCCCTCTGCTCCCTGTCCCATTGACTGCTCCGATCCCTCTCCCCACTCCTGCCCCCTGACAGCCCCCCCCAGAACTCCCAACCCCCCACCCCCCCACTCCTTGTCCCCTGACTGCCCCCTCCTGGGACCCCTGCTCCTAACTGCCCTCCAGAACCCCACCCCCTACCTAAGCCTCCCTGTTCCTTATCCCCTAACTGCCCCCTCCTAAGACCCCCCACCCTAACTGCCCCCCAGGACCCTACCCCCTACCCGGACCCTGACTGCCCAAAACCTTATCCACACCCCCAGAAAGCCCCCCCCCCAATCTCCCGACCCCCCCCCCCGTCTCTTGACTGCCCCCTCCAGAACCTCCCTGCCCCTTCTCCAACCCCCTAGCTCCCTTGTCGTTGGCCTTCGGTTCGCCTAAGGTCTCTCTGGGAGCTTGCTGAGTCTGAGCCGTTCTCCCGGCACGCTGGGCAGCAGCGGGGGAGGAGCTCCAGACTGCCGGAGGCAAATGTAGGGAGGGAGGGAGGGAGTGAGCTATGCTGCTGGGGGAGGAGGGGGAAGTGGAGGAGGGACTCTCTCTCGCTGTCGGAGCCCCATGTAAGTGGCACCATCCGGCTGCCCTGTTAGCCGCACGTGCTCTGCATGGGGGTGGGGGAGGGGAGGGAAGTCCGGACATTAACAAATTCCCCCCGGACGCTATTTTTAGTTCAAAAATCCGGACATGTCTGGGGGAATCCGGACGAATGGTAACTCTACATTAACCATACATTTTTTTCCAGTATTTCAAAAAGTAATTGTTAAGTTACAAAAAAGCAGATTGAGAAAGAATTATAAAATATTCTTGAGCTTGTAGGCTGCCCATCCATTTGATATCCTGGACAAGAGTTACTTTTGATTTGAAAACGACACAATGCATTAAAACTAAAAGCATTTATCTGAGAATTTTCCTTATACCCCAGTAAGATAGCTCCATGTCTACTTTAGACCCATTATATCAACTGCAGCACCAACAACTACATAAAATTAGCCATTTAGGAGATCCACTTGGTAACATCTTCTCCCAACCAGTCCCCAAAATAATAGTCACACACTCCTGAGTGCATCATTCAACAGAGCCCTTGCTAAGTAACTGTGCAACCTTTATCTTCCCTTACTGTTGTCTTGCTTATCCCTCATTACATCATGTTACCTCTGTGTACAAGGTGATAATTGGAGATGGGTTGGATGTGGCAAACTTATAGGGCCATATATTCAAACATTGTTGTCTGATCTGCTATTATATCATTTGCATGTGTAACAAAACCCACATTTGCATGCACTAAATTAGTTATTGTGTAACTAAGGAGGTACGTGCATGTGCAGTTATCCATCAGATGCCAGAAAGTGTGGGTTTTGTGCATCCAACAAATACCAAACCATATTCTAAAAGTGCCATTTGGAGGTCAAATCCTGCAAGATGCTGAGCGCCTCCTTGGAAGCACTCAGCACCCTTTGTTGACTTTGGTAGAAGCAGGTATTGGAGGCCCTCAACTCAGCACTTTGCAGGATCAGGTCCTAGGGTATCCACATTTAAAAATCTGGATCATATACAGAATTGATCTAATAATTAATAGATTCCTGGCTAGTTGCATACTGCATACATATTACAAGGCTAGAGGGAATTAAAATATATATATTTGCAGGTGATAATTTAAGGTCTCATTTAAACCCTCAAAGAAAGGACATTCAGAATTAGGGCCAGAACTCCATTCTTCAATCCACTGGTCAAACTCTGCTCTAAGTTACTTTTGTGTATTCTCTGAACAATGGAATTAGCTCTGAATTTATACCAATGTAACTGAGACCAGAATTTAACACTTTGTTATAGCTAAGGATTGCTGGAGTTTTCAAACTTTTGTTCATCTTGCATACCACATACAATATGCGGCACCACCTAAGAAAATAGAGTGATTTAAAGATAGTTACAACCATAATTCTGAGTATCCTCACTTTTATAGGGTTTTTATTAGACCCTGAATAATAATTGAACATAAACTTTGGTGATCTAATTATGTCGCTTTAACAGATATATTTTTATTGTTTCAAAAAAGAGGTAGTAAAGCTGTTTACAGATGTTTTATTTTCTGATTATTTTAATGTTAGTACTAAATTATGTAGCGAATTAGCTTTTAAAGGTCTACACTGAGTACCCATTTCATTCATATGGTGATGTAACCTGGCTAATGTTTAAGCATATTTTTAAGTTGAGCATGGGTGGATTTACAAACCACCAATAATATGTCAAGATAAAGTAGGGAGCTCTATTGAAAATTACAGAAATGCAGAATTACTGGTTCCTAATAAGCCAACACAAAAAGTTTGAGAGGTCGCTTGAACAAATATGAACACATTTGAGATTCTATTATGTTTCATAAGTTGCCCCTTTTTCCATTTAGTATGTACTTTCAGAAGAAAGGAAATAAAATGAAAGGGTCTACATGAAAACTTACTCTGCTGAAACAAAATGGAAGTGGCTGCTTTTGATAAAATACAACATTATAGCCGTGGCTGAATAATTTTACGGTAACTTGCTGCCTAAGGCATATGTTTTACTGTCTGAAAGTAAATGCATGAGAGACTAGACCATCTGTTTCCTTCAGCTTGAATCAATATATGGTCCAGATTGAACCACTAGAGGCTTAATATAATTACAGTGCATTTTGGTCTGTCTGTCCTGCACCTGCAATAGCATTCTCTAGCATAACCTCGCTATTCCAGCTCCATGTATTACAGAACACAATTCAAATACTGCCATTTGAAAGTTCCTTTTTCATCATATAAGGTGTACAAGATGATTGTGCAAGTCCTCATGCAGATCCATTATTCTGTACTTCATCCATCAATGTAAAAATGGGGTATGTCAATGCATAGTAAATGAAAACAAGTTCTTATACATTCTGATTATTGCAAGGTTCTGAATACTTCTACCTTACCTGGCCTTAAAGTGACTCTTTTGCTGTTTCCTGTTGTTGGGAACACTGCGAAGACTTCATCAGACATTCTCTCTAAGTTTCACCTAAGTAATGTATCATGGTCAGTGGAACTGGAGTCAGAGGACCCAGGTTCCCTGGAGGGACTGTTTATTGAGGGGACACCAGTGGCACAGGGAATGTAGGGACATTAGCCTGGTGGCAAGTCAGCCACATAGACAGAGCAGTGCACAGCTGAGTCAGTAGTAAAGATTGGGTTGCCCGGTGTCCAGTTTTCGACCAGACCGCCTGGTTGAAAAGGGAACCTGACGGCTCCAGTCAGCGCTGCTGACCAGGCCGTTAAAAGTCCAGTCTGTGGCGCAGTGGGGCTAAGGCAGGCTCCCTGCCTGCCCTGGCTCCGCACGGTTCCCGGAAGCAGATGGCATGTCTGGTTCCTAGGCGTAGGGGCCACTGTGGCTCCATGTGCTACCCCCACCCTGAGTGCTGGCTCCGCAGCTCCCATTGGCCAGGAACTGCATCCAATGGGAGCTGCGGGGGCAGCGCCTGTGGACGCAGGCAGCGCACAGAGCCACCTGGCCACACCTCCGCCTAGGAGCCGGACATGCCAGCCGCTTTTGGGAGCAGCGTGAGATAAGCGTCCACCCTGAGCCCTCTCCTGCACCCAAAGCCCCTGCCCAAGCCCTGAGCCTCCTCCCGCACCCAAACTCCCTCTCAGAGCCTGCAAATGGAGATCACATCCTGTTACCATAAGTCCTCAGTCCATTTTATTTTGCCTTCCCTGATGTGTCTTAGACTTGGTCTAAGCAACTTATATTGCTACATCTCTCAGGGTTGTAGAAAATCCATTTCCCTGAGTGACACAGTTATACTGACCTAACTAACTCCCAGTGTAGATCACGCTATGTCGATGGGAGGGCTTCTCTTGTCAACATAGCTACCGCCTCTTGGGGAGGTACCTACGACAGGAGAAGCCGCTGCAGCTCTTAAGTGTAGATATTAACAAAGAGTGCTATTAGCAAAGAGAGCCAATTCTTCCGCAGCTCAGAGAATAGTCTTGTCAGCTGTGGGATGTAATTACAGTGGGTTCACATTTGAAGTGCTTACTCAGGCAAAACTTCCATTGATATCAGTGGGATATTTACCTAAATAAAGACAGCAAGAAGGGCATGTGGTGGATTTTTGTCTCTTGAATGTCACTCTCTGTAGGTTGAAATATATATCTGTTATTGGTTTGGGGTGGTTGTGTGGTGGCTGGAAAACTGCCTGCTGGCTGAGTGTGTGAAATGGGCTATTTTGCCCTTCTGCATGTCTAATAAAATTCTATTGCTTCTCAAATATTTGCTTTTTCTATACTTCGGAAAACAGTTTATGTGCAGGTTCCTCTTGGAATTGATCTTCAGAGTGGAATTTGTTTTCAGTGAGTGTATTAAATGCTATAAAAAGGTGTTTCCTCATATTTGATGAACAAATATGAAAAAAATCCCAGCGTGTATCATGCTTGCACACCAGGTTTTCTTAATATCAGTAAACACAGGACACAGTGTAGCAGAAGAGCAGTGAAGTGGTTAATTAAAAATGATTTTCAGTGTGAAAAGATGCATAGTGTGGCATTATTGTTTATATCCTTCATTTCTACTACTTTAGAATGCCGGTACAGCTTGTGTAGTCCAGAAAAGTCGCATACCTCTGTCTATACTCTATAGAGTCCAAACAAACATGTACTTTCTTCCTTGGGTTTGGCTTTATTTGTAACTCAAACAACAATTAAAAATATATATATATAAGACTATCTGCTAAGCTTATTTTCCCAGTAGAACATCCTCTGTCCCAGGCCCTGTTTCTCTCTGCCCAGAGAGAGGCTGTAAGCCCCTTCATGCCCTGGGGGAATTGACTGAATCTTCCTGCCTGTGTAACTCAGTATTAATTGCACTGTATCTTCATGCAGGGTTAAAGCACCTGACAGCAGGATGAGTCAGCAAAATAACCCTGCATCCCTATGCAGGGTCCTTTTTCAGAGTGCTGTAATACAATGTGATTGACAAATGTTCACAGGAGAGTGGCATATCAATAGTATTGAGGATGATAACTTAGCAAAACAGTATAAGCACTAGTGTAATGCCCAAATGTCTGTCATTTTAAATTATGGCTGTAGCTAGTTTATGGTTGTACGAAGTGAGCTGTTGTCTTGATGCATTTTTTTAGGGCTTGTCTACGTGATTGGGTAGTGAGCTGCACAGAAGTGTGATTCCTAAAGTGCACTAACATGTTGTGCATTGATTGGTGTGCTTCAAGCACTGTTTCAAACAGCACTATGATAAAGTGCATTAGAGAACTTTTAGTGTGCTCCAGCAGGGTTAACGTGGACCAATTAGTGCAGAGCACATTAGTGTGCTTTAGAAATCGCATCCCTACAGAGCACACTGCTGCACCATGTAAACAAGTCCTTAGAGAATAGGTGTTTGCATAACAAAAAATACCTGCCTAATTAGCACGCTTAGTAGCAAAGTAAGGATCACAGAGAATAAACTTCCTCATCATTCCTGGTACAGGTCCCTCGGGCCAATGCTGACCCTTTCATGTACCGTATGTTTTAAGGAAAATACCAGGAATATGCAAGAATTTCCTTAACTACATATGATCATTACATCTTCCTTGCATCTTGAGTAATTGATTTGTCCCTGCCTTGCACCCTCCATGCACTCTCATTGGTATAACAAAACACGTAAGCTGGGTGTCGCAGGCTGGACTGGGCCCTTTAAGAGGGAACTGGTCCAGGCCACCTGTGCCTCACTAACAGCCTCTCCAGGGGGTCTGATAGAGAGCTGTTGGTCTCTATAAAGAGCCAGAAGGGACCTGGAGATACAGGGAGGAAGCTGGGGCAGAGGCTGAGAGAGCTGCAATGAGCAGAAGGCTTCTTCAGGAGACCCTTGATCAGGGGAAAACTTTGGGTCTGGAAGCCAGAGAAAGCTATAAATACAAAACACATAGTAAGAAGCCCGCAAGTAGGGGGACAGGGCTCTTTATGGGACCCTGAAACAACAGGGGAGCAGCAGAGGGGAGGTTTTGCCTGCTGATGTCTCGGAGCCAGACTCTAAGTAGGAGAGGCCTAGGAGTGGCAGCTTGAATTATTTTGGGACTTTCAGGACAGCGTGAATTATTTGGAACTTTATTTTAATAAACCAGACCCCAAGAAGGGCTGTTTTTGTTGGACCTGTGAAAGCTTTTTGTGAGTTATTGAGGAGTCTGAGGGGAAACTGAGGCAGGGTGCAGCAGAGCCATCCCTGGTCATGAAGGGGTGCTTGGGAGGCAGTTGGCCCTGGTACATCGGTCAATCTGCAGAACTGATGTTTTTTACCAGTGCTGAACTAGTTCTGGGTATAAATAGAGGGCTTGTGTTTCTAGTCCTGTCAATCTCGTAACTCATCTAGATTCCCTTATTTGTTTTCACGGATAGGCTTAAAATCATACAATACCCAAAATGGAAACTGGTCATTTAAGAAAGTAATGCCCTAAAGGTCTTTACAGTATTTTATTTGGACCATGTTCAGGAATTGCATCTGTACTTGAGGTTTGTTGCTTTAAAGGAAAACATTTAATACAACAAATGGCCACAATTATCAATTTGCAACCAAAGATCAGAAAATGAGGTGTTCAGTATAGGTGAATATAGACTAACCAGGGCTGGCTCCAGGCTTTTTGCGACCCCAAGCAGGGGGGAAAAAAAAATTGCTGCCAAAGAGCCGGACGTGCTGTCCCTCTCTGTTGGCCGCCCCAAGCACCTGCTTGCTGGGCTGGTTCCTGGAGCCGGCCCTGAGACTAACATGGGGACTATAGTGCTAAGCGTAGCGGAAAAATACTCCTAATTCAGAACTACAGTTTAGCCTGTTGCCTGCCAAATATCTAGTAACTGCCATCAGAGTAAAAGGGGAAAGTTGCTCCAGCAGCAACTGCGTCGGTAGCAAAGACCAGGCCCCTAGAGAAGGAGCAAAGGAGAAGTACATAGAAATGGAGAGGTAGACCACAAGAGGAAAATGAAGGTGGAAAATTGACAACAGGAAGGTGAGGCTGAGGGCAGCAGTAACAGATAAAGTGAAGGAGAAGTGCATTTCCAACAAGGGGAAGGGAAGTAAAACCAATATAGGAATGTAGAAAGCAATAGCCGGGGTGTATTCATAGATATACAGTTAGGCAAATTTTGAAGCAGAGGCAGGGGACTTGATTCTCCACTCACTCACATTAGGTTTATGCAGTGAGTGTAATTCAACTGATGAGCAGACATTACAGAGATGATAGCCAATGCCATATAAACATCTATACAGACAGATGTCTGGTAGATTTCAATGACTTTATTCCTGATTACACTGCTTGGAGGGAGAATCTGACCCTATAAATTCTACTGTGGGGCTACACAAACTACTTGAACTTTATTCTTCTGGGTTATTACATCCCCAGAACATCCAATACAACCCCATCTGTCATATGCAATGTAGTTGTAGCTGTGTCCGTCCCAGGATATTAGAGAGATAAGGTGGGTGAGGTAATATCTTGTATTGGCCAACTTCTATTGGTGAGGGGGACAGAAAGCTCGTCTCTCTCACTCAGAGAAGTTGGTCCAATGAAAGATATTACCTCACCCACCTTGTCTCTCTATGAATCCTAGTTATGTTATTTATTCTGCTTCTACAGAGCCAAATCCTGACGTTCTTACTCTGTTAATAATCAGACTGTATTCAGGCAAAACTCCATGGAAATTCTTCTGGAATAGGGTCTGAGTATTAACATAGTAAGGACTTCAGAATTTGACTCTTATTCAATATCTACTTAAAATGCAATACAAAATTTCATATTAGAAATACTAATACAGCATTTTGCTTAAAAATATCAATTGCAAAGAAAAATATAGCAAATTATTTTTGTGAATCAACCAGTTTATAAAAAAGTCATCTTATTGTTATACTTTGGATACATTTTGTAGAGAGTTTTCTATATTATTAAGATCATACTGGCTCAGACATACTACATCATTAGCTTCTTATACATTAATTTGATATGACATATAACTCAATTAAACATATACTCTAACTTTTTCCTGTATCATCTGCAATAAAAAAAATCTCAGAATATACTGCTGTTCAAAATTTCATAATGTACAGTAAGCAGGGCCTGCCTGACTTGTCCACTAGAAATCCATGTCTTGGAAATGGCAATCCAAATTTCCCCTGCAATTTTGCCATCATTTTGTTATACTATTAAATGTAATAGTTTTCTTCTTTGAATCTTGGTCTGTGAATACTCAGCTCTGACTTGAATAGTCAGCTTGTGGCCAAGATAGATCTTTCCTTTCTTTGAGTGGAAAAATACTTAGTGAGGATTTTGCATCAGGTTTTATTTTCTCTTTTCAAAATGTGATAATTTTTAAAATGACACCTTACAGTCATAGCATCAGGGGATGTGCCCAATTGCCATACATGGCAGTGAGACACAGAGTCTGTGACTTTGCTTTCTTTGACCTACCTTAGGTGGCAATGGAGAAGTCTTGTGGCAAACATTAAGGGATCTTTCAGATTATGGAAAAGCCTAATTGATGGTTGTTCTTCGAAACCCCTAAGACTAGTAGAGCTGTGTGAATAAATGTGTTTTTTTTTTTGTTTGTTTTTGTTTTTTTGATACAGTGGCTGAACTGGAAAAAAATGTTTTGGTTAAACAAACAAAATGTTTGGTTTCGTTTGGGGGTGGTTTTTTTACCTTACCAAAAAATAAAAATAAAATGGAAGTAAAATTTGAAACAAAAAGTCATTTAGAATCAAAGTTGAAATATTCAGGTTCAAAAATGTTTGTCTGACGTTTTCAGAATTGTTTTTTTCGACCAAAACAATTCAGGGCCGCCCAGAGGGGGAGGCAATTTGCCCCAGGCCCCGGGCCCTGCAGGGGCCCCCGCGACAATATAGTATTCTATAGTATTGCAACTTTTTTTTTATGGAAGGGGCCCCCGAAATTGCTTTGCCCCAGGCCCCCTGAATCCTCTGGGCGGTCCTGAAACAATTTGGCAAATTTAACCCACATTTTTAAAATATTTTTGATCAACCCAAATCTCTGGGGGGGGGTTCCCATTAAAAAAAACATTTTGTCCAAAAAAAAAAATATCACCCAGCATTAGACACTAGTTGAGAATGGATACATTTCCCAGATTGGAGCACCAAGAGATAGCTCATGCATATACAGTCATCTCACTGAGAAAGATTCTTGTGTTATTTCCTTTAATTCTATTACCCTTTATTGTATTGCTGTTTAGAAACTTGTAAATACTATATATAATTCTACTAAAATTCCTTTGTTACTTAAGATAATATAGTGCCATTTTCTTAAATGCGCCTATTTGTGAAATGTAGAATCGATGGACATATTTATTCAGTGTTCTTAATTCTTTAATATTCTTTTCTTTTTCAGTTTTCTTCTTGTATTTGGTTGCTTGATTTTGTCAGTGTTTTCTACCATTCCTGAGCACGCAAAACTTGCCTCTCGTTGCCTCTTCATTCTGGTAAGTGAAACTTATGAATACAGGACAATTTCACAGCCACATTAAGTATGTTAAACTCCATCTCACTTTAGACAGAGTAAGGTAATTTATGCTTTAAAAACAAAATTCATCAACAATGTAAAAGATAGGCCCATCATAAACAAAAAATTGACAGGATCACCATTTCCTTTGGGACTTACTCTACATAAGGAAATGTTAACGAACCCATGATTGTATCTTTTTTCTCCTCTTGAGAATTGCCATACTTCACTGCTAATAGTTCTTCTGCAGCTTGGTTGATAAAGCATGAAAGACCTTTGATACTGCTGTTGTCACTTAAAGTCAGTTTGTGACAAGAGATACTGAGCTACTACAATCTTTATACTTAAAACAGGAAATAATTTTGGTATTTTAGATACCAGTGTGTTAACCAATGTGTTAACTGTTGGTAAATACTGACTTTTTAATGGCAATTTTTCTGTAGAGTAGGGTAACTTCATGACTTTCTCATTAAGTGCTTTTCTATTGTATTTTCCTCTTGTTTCCTTTTCCTTGTGATTTAAGTGTAGTGAATCTAATCTAGAAAACTGCTTAATATTATTATGTTTGGTAAACTGGTGCAAGCAAATAATGTTTTAATATGTCCAAATGTAAACTTATACATCTAGGGACAAAGAATATAGGCCATACTTACAAGATGGGAGACTCTATCCTGTAAAGCAATGATATTGAAAAAGATTTGTGGGTGATGGTGGATAATCAGCTGAACATGAGCAACCAGTGCGATGCTGTGGCCAAAAGGTCGAATATGTGTAACGGATGCATAAAGAGGTGACTCTGTAGAGAGGTTATTTTATCTCTGTATTTGGCACTAGTGTGACCGCTGCTGGAATATTGGGATCAGTTCTGGTGTCCACAGTTCACGAAGAATATTGATAAAACTGGAGAGGGTTCAGAGAAGAGCCACAGGAATGATGAAGGGATTAGAAAACAGACTCACAGAGCAAAATCTATTTTGTTTAACAAGGAGAGGGTTAAGGAGATGACTTGATCACAGTCTGTAAGAAGCTACAGGGGAGCATATAATCCATAAAATGCTCTTCAAACTAGAAGTTAAACATATAACAAGATTCAGTGGCTGGAAGCGGATGCTAGACAAATTCGGACTGGAAATAAGGTACACATTTTTCACGGTGAGGGTAATTAACTATTGGAACAACTTACCAAGGGTAGTGGAGGATTCTCCATAACTGGCAATTTTTAAATCGAGATAGGATATTTTTCTAAAAGATATGCTCTATCTTAAATAAGCATCATTTTGAGAAAATTATATGGCCTGTGTTATACAGGAGGCCAAACTAGATTATCACAATGTTCCCTTCTGGCCTCTAAACCCTTCGTGCTGAGCCAATGATAGCCAATGGGGGTACAATGGTGTTAATTTAAAAAGTCACCAGACATCACAGAGTTACCATGGATATTTAGTATTCCAAGAACACACACTGCAGCATGTTAGGTAGGCTCCACTGCATAGCGACTGTTGACGAATGTCGACTTTTTGATGGCAATGACTGTATGTGCTAATTACTGATTCTCATCATAACAATTCCTAAGTAGTTAAGGACTGGGCAGGCTAATTGATGCATGGTAATTTCCAGTGCAGTTACTTTAGTGATTTCAGATAGCATTCAGATCCTGTTCCTTTATTTACTGATTTGAGCAACACCTTTGTAATGAGTTTGTTTGGGCATCCTATAATTGATTTTGTTAATGTAACTATTCAACTACTCTTAAAAACCAGGGATCAGCAACCTTTGGCCCGTGGCCCGTCAGGGTAAGCACCCTGGCAGGCCAGGCCAGTTTGTTTTCCTGCCGCGTCCGCAGGTTCGGCCGATCGCGGCTCCCACTGGCTGCGGTTCACTGCTCCAGGCCAATGGGGGCGGCAGAAAGCGGCGGCCAGCACCTCCCTTGGCCCGCGCCGCTTCCCGCAGCCCCCATTGGCCTGGAACGGCGAACCACGGCCAGTGGGAGCTGTAATCGGCCGAACTTGCAGATGCGGCAGGTAAACAAACTGGCCCGGCCCGCCAGGGTGCTTACCCTGGCGGGCCATGGGCCAAAGGTTGCCGATCCCTGCTTAAGTCAGTCTCTGTTCGCAATGAGTTCACCCTGAAATGTCACTGTAAAACACCCTTGTGGGGTCCATTTACTCTCAGCGATCTGTTTAGGTCCACTGAGATCTGTACATAAGCTTTAAGCATATAGGCCAGATCCTCACTGGTGTAAATCATCACAGCTTCACTGATTTGGACTACTGTGTGTAACTGTCCAACCCTGCAACCCCTTCTATTGTTTGGATTTTAGAGTTTCTCTGTCTCTCGTATGATCCTGAACAATTCAGAATGTAGAAATTATGACAGCTGTATATTAGAGTGATGATCTTAATAGAAGTGGATGGATAATCTGTGAGGCATTAATACTAGTTGTAGTAGTCCGAGCCAACATTTCTATAGAATATCTCTATGTGTTTGTAGCAAGAATAGGTCCTGTGATAAGAAATTTTTACAGTTCCTGCTGTGGCTCTCTAATGGAGAATGTATAAGGTCCAGGAGCAAACTGAAACTTAAACTGGTTCATTCCTGTTTGCTGGACCACATGTTCTTTCCTTCATTTGCTGACTCGTTAGTTAAAGTTTGCAATGACATAAAAAATTGCAATGACATCAAAATAATACAACTCAACACTAATGTTTCAGCAATCATTTTGACTACGTAAATGCACTGATTGCAGTGTTTAGTGCCACCAATTCTCACAACCCCTTTACATGTAATGATTCACACAGTTTTTGCAAATGTTCTGCTTACACAATTTACCACAGACAGTTATATTAAATATCAAAGAACTGTTTATTTCATACTGAAGAGATACAGCATCACATATTTCTTTTCTAATAACCACAACACTCTGTGAAGCTGCCTGCTGGAATTCCATGAACAAACTGCTTCATGGACTTATTCCAGATGGGACTGAAGAGCCATCCTAATTTGCTACCATAAAACAAAACCAATAATGTTCCTCACACTCATATCTATGTTATTTGCCTTATTTTGCCTTGCTCTGGCACCTTTTTTAAAAAACTTTATTTTAGCTGCTATTAGCAATGTGAAAGAGAAGAGGTAAATGTAGGTAATCTAGGGCTTGTCTACACTGGCAAGTTTTGTCGCCAAAAACTGCCTTTTGGCGACAAAACAGCAAGAGTGTACACACTACAATGGGACTTTTGTCGCGAAAAACGCCCAGGTTTGGTAACAAAAAACTTCCACCCCTTCAAGAGACTTGTGTCTTTTCCCCTCCCTTTATTGTCGACAAAGAGCCAGTGTAGACACTGCTGATTGTTTTGTCCACAGAACTGGCTTCCGCCAGTATCCCACAATCCTTGCCCTGATTGCTCTGCTCAGTGTTGTGATCTCTGCTGCCCTGCAGGCATGCGCCCCTCCCCTTTCGAAGCTCCGGGAAGTATCTGTGTGCTGCTCCTTTTGGGGAACAAACAAAGAGCAAATCATTGGAATTCTCCTGTTCTGCCCTGCACTAGGAACACAGCAGGAGGCAGACTGCTGCTGCAGAGGGAGGGGGACAAACTGCTGTGCTGCTTTGCCACTCCTCAGCATAGAGAGCTCACAGAGCTGCTCATGATAATGCTCTGGGCAGCTGAGGGGGCTGTGGGAGAACTCTGAAAGAATCCCAAGATGCACAGCGATACATACCCACAGTGCATTGCTCACCCTGTCGATGACATGATATGATCTGTCGAAAGAGGAAGCAAGTGTGAACACCCTTTAGCAATTTTTGTTTTGTCAACTTTTGGGTGTCGACATAAGTTTTGTCAACAAAACTTGGTAGTGTAGACAAGTCCCTAGTCTCCACCTCCTCACTACAAGGGCCAGAGATGCTGAGGGGCTTGTCTTCTTTCCCACTCCTCCTACATGGCTGGGATGGTATGACTATCTGCTAGGCAGGGGTAGGGGCAAGTCGACATCTGTCACAGACAAGAAATAGCAAGAGGAGCATTGCTATATACATTTATACACACACACTCTCTCTCTTAATTTGGGACTCCTGAAAGCAGCAGCTGGGTTGGGTGGGCTGAAGATTTAAAACATCTCCACTCACATCAAGCTTCAAAAACTTTTCAAGAGAATTGAAAATCTAAAATAAACAAGTCTCCCCAAACAGCTCTATTTACTTAACTTTCTGGAAATAATAAGCCTAAACAAAGGGAAAGAAAGCATCAGACATCTCCTTATACCTACTTATCACAATTATCCTTTAATCTCTTCTCTGCACAGTTTATGGCACTTGGATCTGACTACTGATGTATTCCACACAGACAGTAGAATAAATTCTCCTCCAACATCAAAAAAGCCACAAGCAATTTAAGAATCCAACCAACACAGCAGAAAAATAATCCTTGGTGTATTACTAGTCTCCTACAAGCACAACAACTACTGGCACTGTATCAAATAGTAAAAGTTGAAGAAGTAAAACCGAGCATGGGAAGGCAAAAGTCAAATCTTTTGGGGAAGCTAGCCAAGAAGATAAATCTGGCACAGGGATATGTTCTCTCTCATGACCAAACTCTATATATTTTAAGAAATCTTACAACACACAGCAAGATTTTGTCACCGGTATTTGTAGAGCCAGTGGTCGATTTTCTGTGTGAATGACTTTTCAGCAGAAAATGAAGTTTCCACTCTAAAGCTGGACTACATCTCCCATGATACAATGCAGTCTCCCCTCTAATTGAGCAGCGTGGTGCATCATGGGAGTCACAAAGCTGTGGGGACATCCTGGGAGAGGTAGTAGCTGGGGAGGCCAATCCCTAGGGGACAACAGGGACATCAGGCACCTGAACTACTACTACCTATGAGGCAATGTGCATTATCAGGAAATGCAATTTAATGTTTAACTTACCTGAAACTAAATGTTTTGGGTTAGTTCAACAAACCAAAATGAAATATTTCTTTTCCAGAATATCAAAATGGATGGTCTAGACATTATTTTGTCCTGCCATGCGGGCAGGGGACTGGACTCGATGACCTCTCGAGGTCCATTCCAATCCTAGAATCTATGAATCTATGAATCTATAAAATGTTTTGATTGAAGATGTCATAATGAAATGTTTAATAACTTATACATCGAAATTTTGTAACGTTTCATTCTGCCAAAAATTTCAATATTTCAACTTTTATCCCAATTCTGGACAAAAACAAATGTTGAAATATCAAAATTTCTCATGCAATGGATATTCCAATTTGCACTCAGCTCTACTTAGTCACTTTCATTAGCACCTTCCTACAAAAGTAGCCCCATTCATGTCAACGAAAGGGACTGAGCAATCAGAGCAACAAAAATATTTTTTTAGAAGTTTTAGTGGGAAATAATGTTGCAAAAATTGTAAATCTGTATCTACGCCCAAAAATATATACAGGACCACTGCACTGAATGCACCTCTGGATGAAATATCATTTGCTATAATATAGAATTCATTACTTGTACTTATCTTCTTTCTGTGACCTGTAGTATATAACTAATACACCAACACAAAACCATTATTAAACCATAATGTGATATTTAATCTGAATATTAAACTCTTAACTCCCATTACATTTCCTTTGCATGATAAAATAAATCATCTTGTATTAGTGTTTTCATTCTATATGTACATATTGTTTGATTCTTTTGTTGTTGTTATATAAGGCAAAATCACCTCTAGCCCTAATGTGGCCGTGCCAGGGCCTCATTCTGCCTCTCTGAATGGGCACAGTACTGCTACATAGATCACAGCTGTTAGTCCCCTGTAGAATGTAGCTTCTGCCCTTTCACAGCCCTCCCCCTGAGAGCCAGTGGACAAAAGGAGGCAGATGTTGTGGATTGTGATGTAGGCAGTCAAACCTAGTGGTCAGGGCAGTGATGGCCAGAGCAGGAGTTGGAAACCAGGAACCAGAGCTAGGGTTCAAAGCCAGAGTCTGGTCTGAGCCAGAGTCAGTAGCCACGGGTGTGGGTACAGAAGCAGGGATCTGGAGCAAGGCAGATGGGCAGGAACTAGCAACAAGACAGAGGTCTGGGACAAGACAGGGCTCAGGAGTTGGGTGGAAAGTCAGGGTCCAATGTAGTAACCAGCCCAGGATATTAACTAGTTGCTCATACAAGTTCCGGTGCCTCCTTCTGGCTTAATAGTAAGTTTGAGCCAATCAAAGAGGCTGGATATCTCCTCCAATAGTGGGTGGTGCCTCTGGTGAGCTAGGGTAAAACAGCTCAAACTCTCTGCTGCTGCCAGCGAGCTGGTAGCTTCTCTTTGAGGACTGCTTGGGGACCTGGCTTGAGACCCACAGTCCTTCACAGCAGAGATCCAGGGTGCAACCCCCATTACACTCCTGTCACTGGAGTGGGATAGGCACAAATGGAGAAGTTCATTTACTGTAGTTCTGAAGAGTAGGTATTTACTCCACTAAAGTAAGAGCTGAGGAGGGGAGGAATTGTGAGCTGGAGTCATAATCCCTACTCAGTGTTCCTTCTGGGGTGGCACAATGATGGGCTGCCCCATATTTAGGGCTAAGCCTAAAGACGACATCTACAGTCCCTGTCTAGAAGTGCTTGCAGTCTGACTTGTGTACAGGAAGTTTTAAATGAAGATCAAATGTTAAGCATAAGGCTAAAAAAAATTCCCCATTCTTGCATGTTCACAAAGACAAGCAGCATTCCACAGTGCAAAGATAAAGATGGGCAGGAGAGCCAGGAGTCTTGTGTTTGGGCTCTTGCACTAACCTGAAATTACTTTACATAACTTCCCCTCAGCAGAGAGCCTGATAATGCTTATTAGTGAGGTAAAAAAGTCTTCTGACTTAGTAAGGCTGAAAGATGCCCAGAAATAGTACATCTGTTAAAGAGGAATGTAGGTAATTTTTCCAAGTTTGTTTTTACTAACTCTGTTTAGTTGGATATTTGGTAGATTTTTATATATAGCACATCACAAGCCTCCTTCCACATTTAAAATTCCTATCAATTTAGTTTAGCGTTACAGTACAAGAAATGCTAGCTCAGGCCTGTCTTTTGCATTGTTTGTCATACCTTACCTTACAGTGATATCCATCTGGATTTTCCAGGTGGATCTGTATAAGAAATTAATTTGAATCTGTTTCTAGTGGTGTTTGTATTTTGCATTTATCACAAATGAGGTGTATTTATACATCCTACAATGTTAGAATTAGAGTTCCAAATTAAGACCACAGTCCTTCAAAGACTTATGTATGTGTATAACTTTGCAAATGTGAGTAGTCCCATTAATTTTAGTGGGGATACACATGTGCTTATGTGTTTGTAAGATCAGGGCCTAAGAAAATGATTCTGTGTCCTATACACAAATTCTCCAGGCAGAAATAGCTCCACAAGAGATGAAAGGGAAGCTGGCAGATACAGGTTGTGTTTGAGACCACCTTCTTTTCAGACCAAGGTCACTTTATGTCAGTCCTAAAGGAAAGCCAAGTAAATGCTTCTGATATTGTGGCTTATGCTATTAGATGCTAGTAGAGGTTGTTTGTCTGTCATGGGAAAGTACAAAAAGGATGAGCATTGATTAAGTAATGGTAGAAGCACTGACTACAAACTATTTAAGATGGAAGAGTGGGTAAAAGGGGAGAAGGATGGTATTACATACGAAAGATACCATTACCTGTTTTAGATTTATTGCCAGCTCAGAAGCAATGGATCTGGAATGGTTATAGATCAATGTGCTAACTGATAAAGTACAAGATGGGGTTTGTTACAGGCCACCAAATCTGCCTAGAAATCAGGATGAGTGGCTCTGTTAGTATCTATAATGTGCAGAAAGAACACATGAATTATCATGGAAGTCTTCATCCTGCGGAACATGCATTTGAGATCACATGTTGCGACTAGTAAAATGTCCTTGGACTTTCTAACAGGAAAGGTATTGTACAGAACATAGGGTAATTAAATATTAAACCTGCTTCTGTCAGATAAAGATGAAATTGATCCCTGGACTAAAAGTTAGTCGTCTGTATACAAAAAAATTAGTCATCTGTATACAAACAAGGATAACATAAACGGGTTGAAATTCACAATTTCCTGCGGAACACAGATTCTAATATTTGCTTTTGTCCCAAATTAGAGTGAAAAGTTGAAGATTCAAAATTGCCCACAAAACAACATTTCTGAAAAAATGTTTTAGAAATATCAAAAGGACCTTATCAAAATATTTTGTTTTGATAAGGTCAGAGCACTTCATTTAACTTTACAATATGCCAGCCAAAATAAAACACTTCAACATTATTGAAAAGAAGCGTTTTGATAACTTTTTGTCAAAAATATTGAGGAAATCAACACACTTATGAAATGTTTAGATTTCAGCAAATTAGCATTTTCCAGTGCAAAAAAATGTTCCATCCGAAAATTTTCGACAAACTTTAATCCTGATTTCGTTACGGCCATTGTATGCAAATAGAATACAGGCCCCATTATTAATATAGACTTAAAAGGGCCAATTTCTCCAAACTAAAAATTAGAAGCAATGTAGAGTAGGAGAAAAAAATTTAACAGAGAAGTGTAAATGAAAATTTGGAGTTCTCTAATAGATGCCTCACAAGCCACAGTTCCTCAGTCATGATAAAAAGGCTGCTTTGGGGGAAAAACTATCAACCTGGTTAACAAGGGATGCAAAATCATCAATTAATTAATAATAATAATAAAATAAATCCATATATAGAAAATAGAAAAAAGGGGAGGTTGATGGTGCGACATCATTGATGCCAGTTGGCAAAGGGGTCTCATTGTTCTTTACAAGCAACTGCTGTCTCAGACCTGACAAACTCACCACATTTAATACACTGCTTTCATGATATTTTCCATAAAGTGTAGCATGTGAGGTCTTTACTGAAAGCTTGTAACTTATCAATACTCATAATTAAGGCTATGATTTAGTCATGGGTATTTTTAGTAAAAGTCATGGACACGGGCAATAAACAAAAATTCACGGTGCATGACCTGTCCATGACTTATACCATAAATACCACTAACTAAATTGTAGGAGGAGGGCAGTACTGCTGGGAGGAGGTGGCGGGAACGGTGGCGGGAACGGGCAGGGGTGCCCTGGGGGGCTCGCTGGTCGGGGGTGGCCGCACCCCAGGGAGCCTGCAGCTTAGGGTGGGGGCTGCACCCTGAGGCCAGTGGCACCAGCTACTGGGGGCAACAGAACGACGGCTGCTCCAGCTGCCCCGGGACCACTGCTCAGGCAGTCCCGAGGGTCAGCTGCATGGGCCACAGCTCGAGCAGTCCCCAGGGCCACCTGAGCAGCTTGGGCGGCCCTGGGGTCATCACCTTGGCCACTGTACAAGTCACAGAGGTCATGGAAAGTCACAGAATCTGTGACTTCTGCGACCTCTGTGACAGACACAGAGTCCTACTCATAATCATTGCAAAATGTGTACAGGTAATATTTAAAAAATAATGTAACTATGTTGAAAACTGTGCCTTATGGAGTAGAAATTGGTCACCAGGAAATCATATGTCTCAGTGATGGCCCATTCAAGTGGGAGGGAGCTGTTGCCCCTCCCTGGTTAGGTGATATAGTGCAAGGTTCAATTGTCTACCCTGGTCCCATCCCAGAACACTCAATAGAAAACCATCAAAGACAACTGCAAACAATTGAAACCACTTGGAGGTAAAAAGGAAAATTACAAAGGGCAGGGGATCGCTCTGTCTGTGAATAAAGACAAAAGACTGATTCAGTTTATCACAGGGTGGAGAAAGACATTCTGCATCCATTTCACTCAGGAGATATCTTGCTGGGTGGGAGTGTTTCATGAATAATTGGAGAATCAGGCTCCTGTGAAGCCAGCCAGCTCTACAACAGGCTGAACTTTGGGATGGAAGGGGGGAACCTACTTTATTGGTAACTATCAATAAGTGTCAAGTATCAGAGGAGTAGCCGTGTTAGTCTGAATCTGTAAAAAGCAACAGAGGGTCCTGTGGCACCTTTGAGACTAACAGAAGTATTGGGAGCATAACCTCACTTCTTCAGATGCAAGTCTTGCATCTGAAGAAGTGAGGTTCTTACCCACAAAAGCTTATGCTCCCAATACTTCTGTTAATCTCAAAGGTGCCACAGGACCCTCTGCTTTTATCAATAAGTGTAGGCCCTAGTTACATTTTATGATTTTATTTTGTATTGTAACCATTTGTTTCCATCACTCTTGCTTGTTTCTAGTTGGAACCTCTGTTTTTTCTTAAATAAACCTTTTGTGTTGTTATAAATGCTCATAAGTGCTGTGCGTTTTACAAGAGCAGGAATTTAAGGTAAAACTGGTAAACTGGGGTACCTTGTTCCTTTGGAAAAACAACAAGGAGTCTGGTGGCACCTTAAAGACTAACAGATTTATTTGGGCATAAGCTTTCGTGAGTAAAAACCTCACTTCTTCGGTTGCATCCGAAGAAGTGAGGTTTTTACTCACGAAAGCTTATGCCCAAATAAATCTGTTAGTCTTTAAGGTGCCACCAGACTCCTTGTTGTTTTTGTAGATACAGACTAACACGGCTACCCCCTGATACTTGTTCCTTTGGGAGCAGAGGATCTGAGATTTCGGTGAGTAGCCAGTGTCAGGGGCTGAATATCACAGGGAATGCTTCAAAGGGACTTGGGGACTGTTGGGGTGCACCTCTTTTTAATCTGCAAGGCAAAGACAAGGCTGGCATAACCCAGAGGTGAGTGCTCAAGTGGCTGAAAAGCTGCTGGTGGTACAGAGCTAACACCCATCACGGGCAAGACTCCCTCTCACTGGAGGCAGGGGTAACAAGAGGACTTACAGTCCTGGGTACCCGGGAATCATCAGATGGCAGTGACTATAAATTATCATTAAAGAAACTCAGTTGATAAGGGGAGCTAAAGGTACCAGTAAAAAAAAATCTATGGCCAATAAGGTTAAGGATAATAAGAATAAATTTTTAAAACATATCAAAGAACAAAAGAAATCGTAACAAAAGTATTGGTCTGTTACTAAATGGAATTCATTACATTGTCAATAATGATACCTTTCTCTTTGGTAGACTTTGTCCTTTCTTTTCTTTCACGTCTCCATTCAACATAAATAGCATTTGTAAAAAGAGGGCTGAAAAAGAAAAATATCTACATCTGAATAAGAACATTTTTCTTTTGTAAATAGGAAATTTAATGTAGTTGTATTGTACATGTGTAATTAGAGATTTCTGTGTGACTAAATGGCATTCTCACTTACGTTCTATGAGCAATACAGAGTAAATTTCCACCTACTATAAGTGATCAGGGTACAACATAGATATGAAAAGGGCCCCTAAAATGCCATAAAATTTCAGGAACAATTTCTGTAAAAAGCAAAAGAGAAATCTGGGGCTACAGTTAGAGCATTTCCCAGGCAGTGAGATCTATCTGTAATTCTTCTTCTGTGAGAAATCTCTGTGTATTGTATAATGTCAGGATCACTGAGGTTGTCACATTTCACTGCCTGTGGGATCACACATCATCCATGAAATTATTCCACTTGTGCCCACTGGATCTACTTAAAAGGGATTTTTTTTAATTGTTAGTTTTAAAAGGTGACACCCCCTTACCCACCAAGGAAATATTTATATTTAAGGTGGAACCCTTGGCGGAACGCCACCAAGTCCAAGATAAGCCAGGTGACATTATTTGTACTGTTGGAATCAACCATTTGACAATAAATAGATGATAGAAACCGAACACAGTATTGACTTGGACTTGGTGGTGTTATTCACACACAAAGTAAAAAGTAATCAGACATGTAAACAACCCAGGTAACTACAGACCAGTTAGTTTAACTTCTGTGCCAGGGAAGATAATGGAGCAAGTAATTAAGGAAATCATCTGCCAACACTTGGAAGGTGGTAAGGTGATAGGGAATAGCCAGCATGGATTTGTGAAGAACAAATCATGTCAAACCAATCTGATAGCTTTCTTTGATAGGATAACGAGCCTTGTGGATAAGGGTGAAGCGGTGGATGTGGTATACCTAGACTTTAGTAAGGCATTTGATACGGTCTCGCATGATATTCTTATCGATAAACTAGGCAAATACAAATTAGATGGGGCTACTATAAGGTGGGTGCATAACTGGCTGGATAACCGTACTCAGAGAGTTGTTATTAATGGTTCCCAATCCTGCTGGAAAGGCGTAACGAGTGGGGTACCGCAAGGGTCTGTTTTGGGACCGGCTCTGTTCAATATCTTCATCAACGACTTAGATATTGGCATAGAAAGTACGCTTATTAAGTTTGCGGATGATACCAAACTGGGAGGGATTGCAACTACTTTGGAGGACAGGGTCATAATTCAAAATGATCTGGACAAATTGGAGAAATGGGCTGAGGTAAACAGGATGAAGTTTAACAAAGACAAATGCAAAGTGCTCCACTTAGGAAGGAAAAATCAATTTCACACATACAGAATGGGAAAAGACTGTCTAGGAAGGAGTACGGCAGAAAGGGATCTAGGGGTTATAGTGGACCACAAGCTAAATATGAGTCAACAGTGTGATGCTGTTGCAAAAAAAGCAAACATGATTCTGGGATGCATTAACAGGTGTGTTGTGAGCAAGACACGAGAAGTCATTCTTCCGCTCTACTTTGCTCTGGTTAGGCCTCAGCTGGAGTATTGTGTCCAGTTCTGGGCACCGCATTTTAAAAAAGATGTGGAGAAATTGGAAAGGGTCCAAAGAAGAGCAACAAGAATGATTAAAGGTCTTGAGAACATGACCAATGAAGGAAGGCTGAAAGAACTGGGTTTGTTTAGTTTGGAAAAGAGAAGACTGAGAGGGGACATGATAGCAGTTTTCAGGTATCTAAAAGGGTGTCATAAGGAGGAGGGAGAGAACTTGTTCACCTTAGCCTCTAAGGATAGAACTAGAAACAATGGGTTTAAACTGCAGCAAGGGAGGTCTAGGTTGGACATTAGGAAAAAGTTCCTAACTGTCAGGGTGGTTAAACACTGGAACAAATTGCCTAGGGAGGTTGTGGAATCTCCGTCTCTGGAGATATTTAAGAGTAGGTTAGATAAATGTCTATTAGGGATGGTCTAGGCAGTACTTGGTCCTGCCATGCGGGCAGGGGACTGGACTCGATGACCTCTCGAGGTCCCTTCCAGTCCTATAATCTATGAATCTATGAATCTATGTTGGAGTCCTGAATACGATTCTTGGTCACACTCCTAAACACTTTCTTCACAAATCAGGAAGGAGTAGGAGTGCTGTGTGGGCAAGATGCATGTCCCTGGGAATGAAGGGGCTGTCACGTGTTACACAACAGAAAATGTTCCAGCCGATCAAGGAGTGGTTTTGAGGGAAGACTTATCCTTCTTTGTCCAGACAGATGGTGGCCATAATATGAGGATTTAAGGTGGTAATGTAAAGGGACAGAATTAGGTGGCAGAGGTAGAAATATAAGGGTTCCACCTTGGATATAAATATTGCCTTGGAGGGTAAGGGGGTGTCACCTTTTAAAACTAACAATTTAAAAAAATCCCTTTTAAGTAAAGCTGGCCAAAACTCAGGATTTCTACTTTGTAAGAAATTTTGGGTTTGTTCCAAATCAGAACAAACCCAAATTTCAAAATACAGACATTTCTTTTGAAATTTGGGTTCATTCCAATTTGGTACAAACCCAAATTTTCTCATGAACCAGGGATTCTTAAAAAAACCCTTCATTTCAGAAACACCAACACACATCAGCATTGTGTTTCTGAAAGAAAATTTGCTCCCCAGGACTGGCAGCTGCTGAGTGAAATTGACATTCTTGTGAGACTGATGAGAATGTAAATTTCAGTCGCAGCTCTGAAGCAGCCGCGCAATGAGGACTGTCCCAGGGTCAAGAACCCAGAGGTTCCTGACCCAAGGACCCAGAGCTTCCAGACCTCTGGCCAGTGAGAGAAAAAGACTACAAAAAATAAAATAGCAAAGGGAAAAAACATGTCAAATAAGGCAAAACATAAGTTATATGAAAGTTTAGTATGAGCACAGAAAAAGTCCAGCATCCGGACAACATGCAGAAACAGAAATAAGCCCAGCTTAAATAGCAAAGATATACAGACAAACCATGAAAACACACAGATAGTTACAGACACAATGTGGTGAAATCAATAAAAAATAAGCTGTAAATCCAAAAGGATGGCTAATAAAAATATGCATAAATGACCTGTGTATGTGTCATACAAAATAGACAAGGCCATAAGTGTCTGAAATACAGCAATCCAAAGAGATTATAAAGCTCAGTGGATCAGACTAAAATCATGTAGTGAGAGAAAAATTCCAGTCTTGAGAAAAAACGTGAACTGTTACTCAGATGCAGAGGTAAAACAGCCAACCAAGAAGTTATAATATAGCACATTGAGGGACACAAATCACACACAAAATACCCTGACCTTATTAAAAGGGTGTTATGCCATAGAGTGTCAGAATAATGGTATCAAACCTGAACTAAACATGAATTATCTGATCTATATAAAAATATGATCATATGACATGGATGTATATACATTTGGGGTGGGGGATGCAAAGTCCGTTTTACATGACACTTATAGTTAGGGCCCTACCAAATTCATGGCCATGAAAAACATGTCACTGACTGTGAAATCTGGTCTTTTCTGTACTTTTACCCTATACTATACAGATTTCACAGGAGAGACCAGTGTTTCTCAAATTGGGGGTCCTGACCCAAAAGGGAGTTGCAAGCAGGGGGGTCACAAGGTTATTTTATGGGGGTCATGGTATTGCCACCCTTACTTCTGTGCTGACTTCAGAGCTGGGCAGCTGGAGAGGGATGGCTGTTGGCCAGGCCCTCGGTTCTGAAGGCAGAGTCCCACCAGCATCAGCACAGGAATAAGGGTGGCAATAACATACCAGGCCATCCTTACATCTGAACTGCTGCTGGCGGTGGCTCTGCCTTCAGAGCTGGGCTCCCTGCCAGCAGCCATGACTGTCCAGCTGCCCAGCTCTGAAGGGAGCAGCAGCACAGAAGTATGGGTAGCAGTACCACAAGACCCTTCAAATGAACTTGCGACCCCCTCCCCCAACAACTCCTTTTTGGGTCAGGACCCCTACAATTACAACATCATGAAATTTCAGATTTAAATAGCTGAAATAATGACATTTACAATATTTAAAATCCTATGACCGTGAAATTAACCAAAATGGACCATGAATTTGGTAGGGCCCTACTCATAGTATTCCGTAAGCCTTGAAAAAGAGATGATAGCTGCAAAACATGATAGCAGATGGCATCATTCATAGAGTAGATAACCCAATAGACTGGCTTCATTCCTTAGTTGTTGTAGTGAAAAAAAAAAGGGGAAATGTCACAGGTGCAGCACCTCCCCCTGGTCATCCAGGGAATTAGCGTTTCCAGCTCCGGAGCGTCCTCTGCAGGCCAGTGTCCCGCTTGCCACTGGGCCCGAGTCCCTCCTGGACGCCAGTGCCCCTTTCAGGCCGGGGTGCTGCCCCCTGGCAGTACCCCCACAGATCTGGGTCTCCCCTCCCCGGGGAACCCCTACCATCTATCCCCACCTAGCCTCAGTCTATGGCCACTGCCAGTCATCACCTAGCCCCTGTTCCCTGGGGCAGACTGCAGTGTAAGTGCCACTCATCACCGGCAAGGGGGGTTTGGACCTGCTGCCTCTGCCTACCTTGGGCTACCTTCTGCCACCCCAGTACCTTTCTTTGGCCTTTAACAAGGGCTGCAGCCTGGGGGGTTTCTATGCCGGAGCTCCCCAGCTCCTCTGGCCTTCCCCCAGCCCTGCTCCAGTCTGGGTACCATGCCTAGCTCCTAGTAGCCAGGCCCATCCCTCTCCACATCTAGAGAGATACTCTGTATGCTCCTGCCCCACTGCCCTCTTATAAGGGCCAGCTGGGCCCAGATTGGGGCATGGCCGCATCTGTGGCTGGTTCCCCAATCAGCCGAGGTTTGCTGCTTTTCCTAGCAACAGCCCTCTCGCATCCTCAGCCCTCTCCCAGGGCTGATTTAAGCCTTTTAAGGCAGGAGCAGGTGACCACCCCACTACACACACCCCACTTCAAGTTCCCCTTCACCAGGGGGAAGGGGGAGGTAGTTCCTATCACCCCAGCTTCCCTCTCAGCTGGGCCCATAGGAGGTCCCTCTCCTGCCACAGGTTTTTGATCAAGAGGAGCCACCTGCTTCCCTCTTCTGCAATCTGGGTCCCCACCATAGGTCGTCCCGCTCCCGCATGGGTTCCACTCTTGATCTGGGGCCTCTCTGCCCCAGACCCTCTCTCTTCTGGGCCCCTGGTCTTCCCCACCCCCTCCTTTGGGGTAGTCTCAGACCGAGCCCGATCCTCTGGCCTCCCCCTCCTTCTCTGGGGGCAAGGCCATCTTTCTTGGCCGCCCTTGTGGCATAGGAAGCACAGCCAGTGCCTTCCTCTGGCCACCTCTGGGCTAGGCCTGGCCCTGTCAGTCCCATGAGGGCTCTCCCTACTTATGTGCCCGGGCTCCCTACAGACCCAACATGTTGGGGGTCCCCCGTTGGCTTCACAGGGGACACTCTAGTCTCTCCACTGTTTGTCCCTGGCGTAGCCCTTCCTTCAGGGCTCGCCTGGGCCCTGCGAGTCCTGTAAGGACACTCCCTCTTCATGTGCCCTGGTTCCCCACAGGCCCAACAGTTCCTCTGCCTTGGCACCGGCCTCCTGCCCAAGGTGCCTGGCCCCGATTAAACTTATGTGCCCTCCCCCGCAACAGCTGTAACAGCCTTGCTTGCTGCTTGGCGAGACAGGCCACACAGGCTCTCCAATAGTAGTCCCTCATTCTGGGTCCACCTTCTGTTTGCTCAAGTCTTGGATCTGGGCAATAGTCCACAGTCCTTGCCCTTGCCCCTTGTATCAGAGGTAGACCATCTATGCCCGTGTTCTCCACCACGATGTCACGGGGTGGGACTCACCGGTGCGGCACCTCCTGCTGGTCATCCAGGGAATTAGCGATTCCAGCTCCGGAGCGCCCTCTGCAGGCCAGTGTCCCGCTTGCTGCTGGGCCCGAGTCCCTCCTGGCCCCTGATGTCCCTTTCAGGCCGGGGTGCTGCCCCCTGGCAGTACCCCCACAGATCTGGGTCTCCCCTCCCCGGGGAACCCCCAACCTCTATCCCCACCTTGCCTCAGTCTGTGGCCACTGCCAGTCATTACCTAGCCCCCGTTCCCTGGGGCAGACTGGAGTGTAAGTGCCACTCATCACTGGCAAGGGGGGTTTGGACCTGCTGCCTCTGCCTACCTTGGGCTGCCCTCTGCAACCCCAGTAACTTTTTTTGGCCTTTAACAAGGCCTGCAGCCTGGGGGCGTTTCTATGCCAGAGCTCCCCAGCTCCTCTGGCCTTCCCCCAGCCCTGCTCCAGTCTCGGTACCATGCTTAGCTCCTAGCAGCCAGGCGCATCCCTCTCCACATCTAGAGAGAGACTCCGTATGCTCCGGCCCCACTGCCCTCTTACAAGGGCCAGCTGGGCCCAGACTGGGGCGTGGCCGCATCTGTGGCTGGTTCCCCAATCAGTCGAGGCTTGCTGCTTTTCCTAGCAACAGCCCTCTTGCATCCTCAGCCCTCTCCCAGGGCTGATTTAAGCCTTTTAAGGCAGGAGCGGGTGACCACCCCGCTACAGGCAGTCAGACTTTTCACTGACCCCAAAGAGTTGAACAAAAATATCCAAGGAACATTTCTTCTTGCCAACAAGTAACAAAAGTGTTTGAGATTACAGGAGCTAAATTCTTCAACAAACTAGATGTATCAGCAGTGTTTTGGCAGTTTGCATAGAGAGAGCTCCAATACTTGCTCTTTAAATTTACTGTTTGACAAATACTGCTTTCTTGAGTGCGCCTTTCTGAATATGTTTGGCACTGGAAGTATTTCAGTGGACAATGTCCCGACTCCCAGATGCTAGAAGGTCTCACAGGAGTCAAGATGAATCTTGATAATATGATAGTCTAGGGCAGTGGTTCTCAACCATTTTGGGCTCAGGACCCATTTGTAAATGTTTATGGCCTGTCATAACCGAGTAAATAGTCTGGGATGGTTTTGGTCAGGTCTTGCCTCCCTGGGAAGGAGGGATCCTGCCCAGCACTCACCCCACGGTGGCAGCTCCTGAGCTATGGGGCTGGCAGAGCTTGGCTCTCAGCTCCAGGCACTGCAACCTCCAGGGTTGCAGAGCTGCTCATGTTTGGCCCCGACCCCCAGCTGGACCAAATTTGTGTAAGTGGAGTTCTGTCCTGGCTCATGAGGTTGCAGTGCCACTCATTCAGATTTGGCCTACTTGGACTCCTGTCATCATTACAGTTGGGACAAACCTGAGTGCTGCTGGGGCCCCAGAGATTACAGTGCCTGAAGCAGGGAGGTGAGCCCAGTCAGCCCCATGGGACTGGAGCTGCCACGTGACCCTTTGAAACATTCTGGTGACCCAATTTTGGGTCCTGACCCACAGGTTGGGAAACCCTGGTCTAGGGCAGCACTGCTAATATACATGAGGAATGATTGCAGAGAGAACTGGTAGAATAAAACCTTAAATCTGAACAAGGCAAATGCCATTTTTAAAACAAATGAAATCACCTAGCTAGGAGAGAAATTAACCACAAAGTGAATATGTCTGATATTTCTAAGATCCAGGCAATTCCAAACATGCTGAGACCCAAAGATTAAGAAAAAAAGATTGCAAGCATATCGGGTTGTGTCCATTTATGCAGGCCTATCTGTGCAACTCGAACAATTAGCCTAAGTAAACTTCTTCACAAAGATACAGAATGGACGTGGATTCCAGAGCATGAAAGAAATTTAAAGGATTTGAAGCATGTACAGGCCTTGGCATCAGTGCCTTGTTTCTTTTGGACACAGTAAAAGAGATCAGACTCTCCATAAATGCGTCAAAAGGAGGGTTGGAAGCTGTATTGCTACAGACACACGGGGCTGATTGTCTGCCTGTAGTATATGACTTCAGTGCTTTGACTGCAGCAAAAAAAAAAATGTGTAAACAAATAATAAAAGAAAGCTCAGACTTGCATATATGGCTGTACAAAACACCATGATTTTCTTTATGGTCATAATTTCAAAGCTGAAACACATAAACTACTGATTTTTTACTACATAAGGAAAGGACTTGGAGGAGTCCCAAGCAGGATACAGAGATTACTTTGGAAAGAAGAAAATTATGATATCACAATGATCCCTTCTGGCCTTGGAATCTACTAATATGATCTTGGTCTTATGGACATCATCTTATCATTGCATTGCATTGTGAAGAGCATACGTTGCATTTCTCATATATTCTAGATCACTTCCTCATGCAGTATAAGTAAATGTAAACATAATAAAAGCTATCATGTGCTGTGTCACTGGGAATATGGGATGAATTGGAAAGGGAAACAATTAAGGATGACACACCATATGCAGTAATACAACTGATAAGTAATGGATGGAGAAATCACCACTTCCCACCTGCATGTTGCCAGTATTAAAGGGAGCTTTCAGTGATTTCAGGACTAATCATGAATGGTACAAAAATAGTAGTCCCATATCTATCAAAATCTTGGGGGGGGAAAGCAAATAGATTTTAAACTTGCATAAATTTACATATATTTTCACATTTGCATAAAGCTACTTAAATTCTATCCTGTAGTCTATGCCTATGGTGGTCCAGCTCCTCCCAAAACACACACATGCCAATTAATTCCGCATCCTTCAGCCCTACATCTTTTGCAGCGCCCTGCCCTCCATTAGTCATTCTGCATACCTCCAACCCTACATCTGTCCCTGCCTTCCAGCACATCTCAGCTCTGTCTGCAGCTGTGGAAGTTCTTTTTCTTTCCCCACCTCAGACCTGGGGATGGGAGCAGCTCCAGAGATTCTTCACTGTCTCCCCCACCTCCCAACCTGCAGGCTGGCAGGAAGCACAAGAGCTCCAAGATCAAAGGGCTGAGTGCTCCAGCCCTTTGTGTAGAAAGGTGAAGAAGAGAGTTAGATGCCTGGTCACATGCAGAGAGAAGGAGATGCCTCTCAGTGTAGGAGCACTTTTTGGTTGCAATTCTCTACAAAGTGGAATAATGGTGAAAAACAGTCACTCAGAAGGGGAGTTTCCCTGTAAGCTGATGGGTTTTCCCCACAGACTCATAGGAAGGTTGGGAAATCCAGTCAGTGGGGAAAACTCATAGAGTTGGCAGGTCTGTAGTCCCCACAGAGATAAGGAAAATGTTGTAAAGAATACACTAAGAACACCTAGGAATGATTAAGTCAAAAGTGGAGCTGGAGAAATTGTATTCTGGCCGGAGATGAATAGTGACATTGATAGAATGGAGAGCAGCTGTGGACATAGTTGAAATACAGAAATACAGACTGGAAAGAATATCTGATAATGCATGGGACAAAATCAGAACGGATGTGTTTGCTCTGGAAAAACATGATGATAATGCACTGTTTTAGCAACTTGCTATAAGTAGTGACATAGAAAGGTACCACAGCAGCAGCTATGATCCAGCATGTTAAATCCATTGTTGCTTATCATAGAAATCCAAGAATTGTAATAACAGACAGTGGATCACAGGTCATGAACAGGGAATTCCTGGACTCAACTGAAGCTTACAAATTTCATCATAGGAGGTCCAGTCCTAGATACCATCAATAAAACCGACTAGCAGACTATGCAGTCTATGTAGCAAAGAACTTGCTAAAAATGATGTAGGCATTTACAGGACATTCATCACTGAAGTATCTGACTCCTATGCAATTGTACCAGCAGCACCTTCCACAGACAAGGGTGGATACCAGAACCATGGTGGCTGTGAAGTGGGTTGTCTGATGCTCTGTGCCCTGATTTGAGGAGGGAGGAAGGGATTCTCATGACAGCTGGGGAACCTTATCTCAGGCCTGCTGCAAGAAATCATGATTTGGTTCACAGGCTAAATACTTGATTCAAATACAATGTAGTAAAAATTAAATTGTCAAAGAAACAAAAGAAATACAGTGTGTGTGTTAGGAGTCAGTATAGTGCTACTTGAGTCAAGATCACTGGCACTTAGAGGTCTGCTTCTTGTGTGATAAATGATTTATGATGCATGACCAACTGATCGTATGCCATTTCCGTTAATTATCACAAAAATATTAGAGAGATTGAGATATAAAAAATCCAGTAGAGAACATATTCAGAGACATATAGATAACAGCTGAAACTGAGCATCTACCTGGGATTTAAATGTTATGCTAATAAAATTGTAGCAATATGTTAGAAATAGTAGTTTGGTATGTAATTTGTCTTTAAATAATTCATGTATTAACACAAAATCAAGATGCAAAATCTCAGTCGTGATTTGAAAAAATAAACTTAAAAATAAAAGAAGCATATCTATTATACAACTGATGGATGCATATTTTTGGCATTTATTTCCATGTTTATCAGGTATTCAGCTGGGAGCAGATTGAAAGTCTCAAATTTTTTTCCCCATTAATAAGGTCTATTCCAGATTGTTTTTTCAGATTTATGACTCTACATCTCACATCTCCCACTATTAAAAAAAAAAAAGTGTGTGTGTGTGTGTGTATATATATATATGTAATTTGTCTGCTTCTAAAATGTTAGTTCCTAAAGTTGATGCAGGGATCATACTTACGTATCCAAGTTATAACTTCACTTTGAATAGTAAAGTGCACACATTATATTACCTGTGTCCACTGATTTTAATCTGGAAATTGGAAATAGTAGCAAAAGTGTTAAAATTATACAGCTCATAAATATTTGAAATAAACTTCTTAATTAAAAAAGGAAAGTTGAAATCAATAAAAAAGTGGTGAAATAAATTATATCTGATATGGAGAAGAATGTCCTGTAAAGGGAAGTACATTTAAAATAATTACAGGAGACCACATCAGCACAATAACGTTAGCTAGCACTTAAATAGAAAATTTTCCAAATTTTCTTGTCTGAAAAGAAGTTCAGGACACACGTCTCAAAAGCAGAGGTTCTTTTGACATTCAAGCACTTGAAATGGGACTGTAATTGGCTTAGTTTTATTTAACAAGGCAAAATCTGACGCTTAGCACTAGCACAGAGATGGTTTTGACTGATGCCTGTGGGTAGATAGGGGTGTTCCTAAGGCAGAGATGGGCAAACCTTTTGGCCTGAGGGCCACATCTGGGTATGGAAATTGTATGGCGGGCCATGAATACTCACAAAATTGGGGGCTGGGGTGTGGGAGGGCTCTGGCTGGGGATGAGGAGTTGGGAGTGCAGGAGGGTGCTCTGGGCTGGGACCGAGAGGTTCAGAGGGCGGGAGGGGGATCAGGGCTGGGGCACAGGAGAGGGTCGGGGGGCAGGATCTGGGCAGCGCTTACCTCAAGCAGCTCCCAGAAACAGCGGCATGTCTACGCTCCGGCTCCTACGCAGAGGTGCGGCCAGGCGGCTCTGCGTGCTGCCTTGTCTGCAGGCGCCACCCCTGCAGCTCCCATTGGCTGCGGTTCCCAGTCAATGGGAGCTGCGGGTGCAGCGCGTGCACCCTGGCTGCCCTTATGTGTAGGAACCGGAGGGGGGGACATGCCACTGCTTTTGGGAGCCATGCGGAGTGGGGCAAGACCCTGACCCTACTCTCCAGCTGGAGTGCCATAGCGGGACAAGCCCCGGACCCCGCTTCCTGGCAGGAGCTCGAGGGCCAGATTAAAACATCTGGAGGGCCAGATGTCGCCCCCGGGCCGTAGTTTGCTGACCGCTGTCCTAAAGTGTCAAATGCCAGGTAGTTTTATTCCAGAAATAACTAATAATGTATAGTTTATAGAAAAAAGAAATGGGGACACTTCTTTAAGTATATTATTTTCCAAAGTCAGTAATGAGATTTGTCTGTGTATCATAGCTAACTAAAACATTTTATAGATGGTCAAGGGAATTTTGTTTAAGGATTGGTGAATCTTGTTTGTTTTATCAAGGATAACATAAGCAGTTTATAAATGGGCAGTAGTAAGTGATAATTGATAATAAATAATGATTTGTGATAATTACCGGGTGAACTGCACATCTGACTCCCCACCCTTTGGTTTCTCTGAGTGCATTCCCTCTCAGTAGTCCTAAATTAAATTAAATAAATTAAAGGAGATATCCCATCTCCTAGAACTGGAAGGGACCTTGAAAGGTCATCGAGTCCAGCCCCCTGCCTTCACTAGCAGGACCAAGTACTGATTTTGCCCCAGATCCCTAAGTGGCCCCCTCAAGGATTGAATTCACAACCCTGGGTTTAGCAGGCCAATGCTCAAACCACTGAGCTATCCCTCCCCCCTAAATTATTACATAGCAGTTCCATAACCATGAGAAACTTAATTAAGGCAATGGGTGCACTTAAAACACTACAGAGGGTACAGCTGCAGCTGCACCACTGTAGTGCTTCAGTGTAGACACTTACTACAGTGATGGAAGGGGTTCTTCTGTTGCTGTAGGTAATCCACCTCCCAAGAGGGGGTAGCTAGGTCGACAGAAGAATTCTTCCATCAACCTAGTGCTGTCTTCACTGGAGGTTAAGTCAGCTTAACTACATCTCATGGGTGTGGATTTTTCACACCTCAAGAGATCTAACTATACCAATATAACTTTTCAGTGTAGGCCAGTCCAAAGTTCTATAAAGTGACAATAGTATTAAACTTAGGTACGTAAAGAAAAAAATGAAATAGTTTCTTAGGCCTGGTCTACACTACGGGTTTAGGTCGACTTTAGCAGCGTTAAACCGAATTAAGCCTGGACACGTCCACACAACGAGGCCCTTTCTTTCGACTTAAAGGGCCCTTTAAACCGGTTTCTTTACACCACCTCCGACGAGGGGATTAGCGATAAAACCGGCCTTTGCGGGTCGGAATTGGGGTAGTGTGGACGGAATTCGATGTTATTGGCCTCCGGGAGCTATCCCACAGTGCTTCATTGTGACCGCTCTGGACAGCGCTCTCAACTCAGATGCACTGACCAGGTAGACAGGAAAAGACCCGCGAAGGTTTGAATTTCATTTCCTGTTTGCCCAGCGTGGAGAGCACAGGTGACCACGCAGAGCTCATCAGCACAGGTAACCGTCATGGAGTCCTCCCAGGATCGCAAAAGAGCTCCAGCATGGACCGAACGGGAGGTACGAGATCTGCTCGCCATATGGGGAGATGAAGCAGTGATAGCTGAACTCCGTAGCAGTAAAAGAAATGGAAAAGTATTAGAAAAGATCTCCAAGGCCATGAAGGACCGAGGCCATAACAGGGACACACAGCAGTGCCGCGTGAAAATTAAGGAGCTACGGCAAGCCTACCACAAAGCCAGAGAAGCAAACGGAAGGTCCGGGGCAGAGCCGCAAACTTGCCGCTACTACGCGGAGCTGCATGCGATCCTAGGGGGTGCAGCCACCACTACCCCAACCGTGTGCTATGACTCTCTCACTGGAGAAACACACAGGGAAGACGGTTCGGGGAACGAGGAAGATGACGATGGAGGTACTGTAGGTAGCTCACAGCAGCAAGGAAGCGGAGAAACCGGTTTCCCCAACAGCCAGGATATGTTTGTGACCCTGGACCTGGAACCAGTAACCCCCGAACTCACCCAAGACCCTCAGGGCACACAGGAGACCTCTGGTGAGTGTAACTTTGTAACTATTTGTAAACATTACAAAAAAAAAGCAAGCGTATTTAATGATTAATTTGCCCTGGCAATCGCGGCCAGTACATCTACTGGAAAAGTCTGTTAACGTGTATGGGGATGGAGCGGAAATCCTCCAGGGACATCTCCAGAAAGCTCTCCTGGTTGAAATGGGGTGATTTTATTAAGGGGGACATTCAGAGGCGCCCGTTCCTGCTATTCTGACCAGAAATGTTCCCCGCTGTTAACCACGCGGTGGGGGGGGAGGGGTGAAGTGATCATCCCAGAGAATCGTGTGTGGGGGGGTGGTTTACTTGTGTTTGTGCCGCATGTTAACCGGGAAACCGCAGCCCCCTCCTTTTACATTGAAACCCCATTTTAAATGGACAACCCAATTCATCCTTGATATGGGAAATGCGCTGCTGTTTGCAATCTTTCCCGCATGTTAAGAAGGTTAAAAAAGCCAAAACACTGTGGCCTACGATGGCTGCCTGCAAGCCGAAATATGCGACCTTGTAATGAAAGACTGTACCCATTGTTCCCTAAAATGTGTCTTTTTTAACCACCTCTCCCTTCTCCTCCACCAGCTGCAAATGTTTCTCCTTCGCAGAGGCTTGTGAACATTAGAAAGAGAAAACGTAAGACGAGGGACGAGATGTTCACGGAGCTGCAGATGTCCGCCCAGGCTGATAGAGCACAGCAGAATGCGTGGAGGCAGTCAATGTCGGAGATGAGAAAAGCCCAACATGAACGAGAGGAGAGGTGGCGGGCTGAAGACGATAGGTGGCGTCAGCTTGCAGACAGACGGCAAGAGGCAATGCTCCGTCTGCTGGAGCATCAAACTGATATGCTCGAGCGTATGGTTGAGTTGCAGGAAAGGCAGCAGGAGCAGAGACCGCCGCTACAGCCCCTGTGTAACCAACAGCCCTCCTCCCCAAGTTCCATAGCCTCCTCACCCAGACGCCCAAGAACACGGTGGGGGGGCCTCCGTCCACCCAGTCACTCCACCCCAGATGATCGCCCAAGCATCAGAAGGCTGGGCTTCAATAAGAGTTAAAGTTTTAAAATGCAGTGTGTCCTTTTCCATCCCTCCTCCCCCACCCATCCCAGCTACCTTGGCAATTATCCCCCTACCTCTGTAAGGAACTAATAAAGAATGCATGAATGTGAAAAAACAATGACTTTATTGCCTCTGCAAGGGGGAGGGGAGGGTGGGGTGGGGTGGTTGGTTGGTTTACAGGGAAGTAGAGTGAACCGGGTCGGGGGGGGGGGTTGGAGGGTTCATCAAGGAGAAACAAACAGAAGTTTCACACAGTAGCCTGGCCAGTCACAAAACTCGTTTTCAAAGCTTCTCTGATGCGCACCGCGCCCTGCTGTGCTCCTCTAACCGCCCTGGTGTCTGGCTGCGCGTAATCAGCGGCCAGGCGAGTTGCCTCAACCTCCCACCCCGCCATAAAGGTCTCCCCCTTACTCTCACAGATATTGTGGAGCGCACAGCAAGCAGCAATAACAATGGGGATATTCTTTTCGCTGAGGTCTGAGCGAGTCAGTAAGCTGCGCCAGCGCGCTTTTAAACGTCCAAATGCACATTCCACCACCATTCGGCACTTGCTCAGCCTGTAGTTGAACAGGTCCTGACTCCTGTCCAGGCTGCCTGTGTACGGCTTCATGAGCCATGGCATTAAGGGGTAGGCTGGGTCCCCAAGGATCACGATAGGCATTTCAACATCCCCAATGGTCACTTTCTGGTCCGGGAAGAAAGTCCCTTCCTCCAGCTTTCGAAACAGAGCAGAGTTCCTGAAGACGCGAGCATCATGTACCTTTCCCGGCCATCCCACGTTGATGTTGGTGAAACGTCCCTTGTGATCCACCAGGGCTTGCAGCAGCATTGAAAAGTACCCCTTGCGGTTTACGTAGTCGGTGGCTTGGTGCTCTGGTGACAAGATAGGGATATGGGTTCCGTCTATCGCCCCGCCACAGTTTGGGAATCCCATTTCAGCAAAACCATCCACTATTGACTGCACGTTGCCCAGAGTCACTACCCTTGCTATCACCAGGTCTTTCATTGCCCTGGCAAATTGGATCACAGCAGCCCCCACAGTAGATTTGCCCACTCCAAATTGATTCCCGACTGACCGGTAGCTGTCTGGCGTTGCAAGCTTCCACAGGGCTATCGCCACTCGCTTCTCAACTGTGAGGGCTGCTCTCATCTTGGTATCCTGGCGTTTCAGGGCAGGGGAAAGCAAGTCACAAAGTTCCATGAAAGTGCCCTTACGCATGCGAAAGTTTCGCAGCCACTGGGAATCGTCCCATACCTGCAGCACGATGCGGTCCCACCAGTCTGTGCTTGTTTCCCGGGCCCAGAATCGGCGTTCCACGGTATCAACCTGCCCCAGTGACACCATGATTTCCACATTGCTGGGGCCTGTGCCTTGTGAGAGGTCTATGGCCATGTCAATTTCCTCATCACTCTCGTCGCCGTGCTGCAATCGCCTCCTCGCCTGGTCCGGGTTTCGCCTTGGCATGTTCTGGCTCTGCATATACTCCAGGACAATGCGCGTGGTGTTCATAGTGCTCATAATTGCCGCGGTGATCTGAGCGGGCTCCATGATCCCAGTGCTAGCTATGGCGCCTGGTCAGAAAAAAGGCGCGAAAGTAGTATCTGATGGACCAGGAGAAGGAGGGCGGGAGGGAGGGAGGGAGGGAGGGAGGGCCGAGTGACGACATGGCGTACAGGTACAGGAACAGGGAGAAACACAAACAACTGTCACACAGAATGGCCCCCCCAAAGATTAAACTGGAAACCCTGGGCTTAGCAGGCCGTTGATTTCACGGAGGAAGGGGAAGCAAATGAACACAGAACAAATCTATTTTTTACATCTTAAGGTGGCAGCCGACGCTGCAGCATGAGTGACAGCCATACCAGTATGATGATGATGGGTACCAATCATAATATACCATCATCTGCCAAAAGGCAAGGGGCTGCTGCTGTGTAGCAATGCAGCCCCACGTCTGCCAGCCCCACGTCCGCCAGCACCCAGCATCGCCCTCGGCCTCTTCTGGGTGCTTAGCAGACAATATTGGGCAATTGGCAGAAAATAGTATATTATGACTGGTAACCGTCATCATCAAAACAGTAGCATGTCTGCCCAGGTGGCCATGATTGACAGCCATACCAGTATGACGACGACGGGTACCAGTCATAATATACCATCGCCTGCAAGGGGCTGGTGCAATGCAGCCCTACGGCTGCCAGCCCCACGACTATCACTCATGCTACACCGTCTACCGCCAAAAGGCAGTTAGCAGCTGCTGCTGTGTAGCAATGCAGTCCCACGTCTGCCGGCACCCAGAGGACATATGGTGACGGTGAGCTCAGCTGAGCTGAGCGGGCTCCATGCTTGCCGTGGTATGTTGTCTGCACAGGTAACCCAGGTAAAAAGGCGCGAATCTATTGTCTGCCGTTGCTGTGACGAGGGGGGAGGGGCCTGACGACATGTACCCAGAACCGCCCGCGACACTGTTTTGCATCATCCGGGCATTGGGATCTCAACCCAGAATTCAAAGAAAAGGCGCGAACCGCTTCTCGGCTCGAGCTGTGGCGCAAACGTAGTATCTGACGGCCTAGGGGAAGGAGGGAGGGGGGCCGAGTGACGACATGGCGTACAGGCACAGGGAATTAAAATAAAGAACGGTGGCTGTGCATCAGGGAGAGACACAAACAACTGTCACAGACTGGTCCCCCCCAAAGATTAAACTGAAAACCCTGGGTTTAGCAGGCCGTTGATTTGACCGAGGGAGGGGGAAGCAAATGAATACAGAGAAAATCTATTTTTTTACATCTTAAGACGACGGTGCAGCGTGACTGATAGCCCTCGGCATCTTTCTGGGTGCTTGGCAGCAAATACGGGGCGGTGTATGACGATGGTCTTCAGGCCTATTGCACGAGCTGCTGCTCAGGGAAGACTCTGCTAATGTGCGATGACCCGACTTGTAATAGGCCGGCTAACAGTCATAATACACCATTTACTGCCAAAAGGCAAGCCCCACGGCTGCCAGCACCCAGATCGCCGATGAAGGCTACCAGTCTACTGCACCGTCTACCGTCAAAAGGCAGTTAGCAGCTGCTGCTGTGTAGCAATGCAGTCCCACGTCTGCCGGCACCAAGAGGACATATGGTGACGGTGAGCTCAGCTGTGCTGAGCGGGCTCCATGTTGTCTGCACAGGTAACCCAGGTAACCCAGATAAAAAGGCGCGAATCTATTGTCTGCCGTTGCTGTGACGGGGGAGGGAGGGGCCTGACGACATGTACCCAGAACCGCCCGCGACACTGTTTTGCATCATCCGGGCATTGGGATCTCAACCCAGAATTCCAAGGGGCGGCGGAGACTGCGGGAACTGTGGGATAGCTGTGGGATAGCTACCCATAGTGCAATGCTCCGGAAGTCGACGCTAGCCTCGTACTGTGGACGCGGTCTGCCGACTAGAGCACCTAGAGCATTTTATTGTGTGGACATACACAATCGGCTGTATACAACCGATTTCAATAAAACCTGCTTCTATAAATTCGAACTAATTTCGTAGTGTAGACATACCCTTATACACCCACTATAAGGGACCAGGGCATAGGTGATCTGGCCTAGTGTTCACAGCTGGGCTGGTGTCCACACATCAAGGACGACCACAAGACATTAGTCCATGAGTGGAGGTCAAAGGAATCACTAGAACTAGGTTCAATAAGCAAGAGTCAGGGTCAGAGTCGGAGACCAGAGGTAGTTCCAGGCTGGAATCCGGAGGCAAGAGTCACAGTCAGGCTAGGGTTGTAGACTGGCGATCAGAAGACCAGATGTGATCAGGAGTCACAGCAGGCCAGAAGTCCAGGGTACTTGACCAATCAGAGGCTGCAGGGTACTGTCACTCTAGACCCTTTGGGCGTTACTTCCTACGTGCCCAGTCTCTGCAGTGTTCCCTGGATGTGGCTGTGCCTGCCCTTCCAGTGGCAATGTGGGAATATCAGCCATTCTAGACTTTGCAGATCTGACTTCTAATCCCATGGTTCCTTACTCACAAACTCGCTTTAAGGCAGGGTCCCCAAACTTTTCATGTCATATCTCCCTTACCCCTGTATGCACCCTCCCCTCCTCCGGGTGCTGTGGTCGGGAACCAGGGATGGGGGCGGGAGGCTGTGGTTCTCGGGGGTGGGGAATGTGGATGGGTAAGGGGGCCAAGGCTGGGGCCAGAGCTGCAGCTAGGCTGGGAGCCAGGGGCTGTAGCTGGGGACGGGTCTGGGGCCGAGAGTGGGGTCAGGGCTGGGAGTGGGGCTGTGACCGGGGGCCTGCTTAGGGGCAGGACTGGGGCCAGGCTGTAGTTGGGGCCAGCAGCCAAGGCTGTGGAGCCGGGCCAGGAACCATGGAGAGATGCCAGGGCTGTAGCTGGGGGCATGGCCAGGGCCGGGAGTGGAGCCACAGCCAGGAGGTGGGGCCGCTGCTTGGGACGAGCCAGAGCAGAGCTGGGGGCAGGGCTGGGTGGTGCTCCCTTCTTACTCCCGCTGGGGGCTGGCACAGGCCCCACTGCACCCTCCACCCCCAATGTTCCTCTGCACCCCCCTGGGGGCCGTGCCCCACAGTTTGGGGACCACTGCTTTAAGGAATGGTTTTGAGACAGGCATATTAATGAATACTAAGAATCAGAAATTCAAAGTAATTCCCATTAGTTCTCTGTTTAGTTTGTTTCCTTTCCAGGAGAATGCAATCAGTACAATCTGGTGCTAACATGAGAAATTTTAAGTGCCTAACAGTGTTTCAATATCCAATTAAAATTATTGCATGAATTGATTAAATGTAATCCCTTTGTAATGCTTTTGCAAACATCATGTCACTAATGGTGCTGAAGTTTTGGTAGTGACATGTGGCAGAAGCAACGTTGGCCTGGAAGAATGCTTCTTCTCAGTACCGGGTTTACAATGGTGGCAATGGTGCTCCAGTGCTGGCCCCACACTCAGAAGGGGCCCTGGCACCTGGACTGTGCCCCCCACACACACTTCACCCCAAGGCCCCATCCCACCTAACCTCTTCTCCGAGGCCCAGCCTGCTGCTCACTCCTCTCCGCCCCCTTCCCCCGTGCGAACGGTGGGTGGCGCTTACGGGGGGAAAGGCCAAGTGGGGTGAGGCCTCGGGGCAGACCATGGGCAGGGCCTCATGGGGAAGCAGCCAAGCAGGGGCGGGGCCTTGGGCAAAGTGCAGCTGGAGCCTGGGGCGGGGCCACAGTCCAGGTGCTGGGGCTAGGGTGACCAGATGTTCTGATTTTATAGGGACAGTCCCGATTTTGGGGTCTTTTTCTTATATAGAATCCTATTATCTCCTCCTCCCGATTTTTCACATTTGCTGTCTGGTCACTTTAGCTGGGGCCTACAACAGATTAATCTGGCCCTGCTTCTTCTTGGTGTTATTTTGTGGCTTCTTTGTTTTTTGCCTTTTGTTGCTGTTTACTTACTTGGGTGAGATGAGATTAACAGGCTCAGAAGAGATCAGAGTGCTAAATTGGTATGTCAGTTTAGAGAGAGAGAGAGATGTTTTTTTCATCCATAATCTCTGAAGGTGGAAGATGGACCTCTTTCATCAGAGGCTTAGCAAGATCCAAATATCAGCTGTTGTCACCCTTTCATTCGTTGAGTACCTTCGTGGAAAGATCTTGGTAGCATCTTTAGCTCCTGAATATGCTCCTAATAATTCATATGCCGCAGGGTTGTAAATCTTCAACTTCATGATCTTCAGTGCCCCTGACTCAAATTCGGCCCCTGCCATGTGAGCGCAGGACGAGTGATGGGGTGGCCGGGATTGGGAGTGCTGAGCCAGGAGGGGGGTGCTGCTGAGCAGCCAGGAAGGACTCGGGGGCAGTGGGTGAGAACCTGGGGTTGAGGATCCCGTCATAAAAACAACTAAGCTAAGTGGGGAGTGTTGGGGGGCTGCAGGGTGAGGGGTTGTGGGAGCTATGGTGGGGAGGATGTTGGTGAGAGTGGAGCATGTTGGGGACTGTGGCCTATGGGGCTGAGATATTGGGAGCTGCTGTGAATGAGAAGTACATGAGGGCTCCTGGGATGTGTGAGGGGAGGACTGTCAGGGTAAGAGGGTGGCTGGTGGAGGGTTGTTGGGGTATATGTGGGATGGAATGAGCATTCAGGGAGGAGTGCAGGATGAGGAATGTATGGGGTGGAGGTGCTTTGCTGAACAGCCCCTATTCATCCCATACAGGGCTGACAGCAGCTGGAGCAGAACTGGAGCCAGGTCGAGTGCTGCTCAGGTTTGGCCCAGTAGCCCCTTCATCATGACAGAGGGACAGTTGGACCAAATTTGAGTGAAAGTGGGGGGCTCCCAATTTCCACAGTGCATAGGCCCCAAAATTCTTTAATCACCATTAAGTGGTTACATTGATGCTTTGTGGCTATCTTATCATGAATTTGGCCTGATCCTGCAAACAGCTCCCGGTGGGCAGACCTCTGCACCCTCCCAGAGCCTCACAAAGTGATTGGGGCTTAACACCTTACTGAGTCGGTGAGCAAAAGCTATGCTGTGTTCTTGCCAACTAGTATATTTGTTCAAAAATGTACATATTGTAAATAACTCAGTAGTAGCCTGTGTCTGCACCCACTCATTTCCCTCCAACTAAGAAATAAAGAGATTTCTTGGGTGAAATTCTGAAATTGTCGGGATTTTTTTCATTGACATCCACAGGGCCAGGATTTCATCCCGGGGTTCAAATTTGTTGCTATATTCATTATTTATTTATTTATTATAGCACTTAGGAGACCCAGTCATGGACTAGGACCCCATTGTGCTAGGTGCTGTACAAACACAGAACAAAATGATGGCCTCTGCCCCAAGGAGCTTACAATCTAACTATAAGACAACAGATGGATACAGACAGATGGGGGAGCACAATACTGGTGAGCACGTTAGGTAGTGGTCTGAGCAAAGCAGCAGCCTAACCGTTGTCAAGTTTTTTGTGGGCATCACAGAGGATATTATTATTTATAGTCGCACTGCCACCCGCTCACCCCGATCTGGAATCTTTTGTGCTAACTGCTGAAAAAACAGAGGTAGACACAGACCTTTCCCACAAGAGTAATTATATAGTGTAACATCATAAAAATTTAATCCTTTATTTACCATAACTGTTGTATAGAAATAGGGTGTATATTAATAACTGAGCAATTGGTAACAAAAGGAGCAAATGATGTCATAAAAAAAATATAATAACACAATATAGTTTCTGTTATTAGAATTGATAGCACACGAGTTGTACATCTAAATCAAAATGTATTAGGCTGGGGGGGTTTGGGAACTAACTGTTTCCATGATATTCCATTAATTGATGCATTAAAATTAGTATTTATTGTTAAAATTTCAGATGTTTCAGCATTAAGCACAGCCATATTTTTGCCTTGAACCTGAATTTCTATGTGAATTCTCTGATTTTCTAAGTACTTAGCAATCACTGAAATCATTTTAATAGAAAATGTAGGGCATTGTCACAGGAATTTACCATGTGTTGAATACAAAGTAGTAGAAACGGTGCTTTTTACTTGAATTCCTTGTATTGATTTGTGAAAATGGAATGACAAACAGATGCAAGACCTAAAGGCTATAGGATATTATGAACAGATAAATGGATAACGAATATGTAAAAGAACAACTCACAAGGAAACAAGTAAGGCTTTATACAGTAAAGATTTAAATTAAAAGAAAAATATCCAAGTAAGGCAGAGTTTTCTACTTCACCGGGTTTTACACAAGTTGGAATTTGCATTAATTTTAAGGATTAAGAAAAATGTCTCCAAAAAAGATAACTGTTCTTAACATCATCTCTCTTCAATATTAACAAGCATATGGATGATGTAACTGTAGTAACTTGGGACAGTAGAAACCAATATTAATGTTAAGATCTGAATATCTATCAATTGGACTAATATCATGGCATCAGATTTTAAGTTGTGTTCCCCACTGCCGGGCAGATTCAGGGATTGGACTGACTTGTGATGCAGAGGGAGGCCACCTGAAAATTCTGATCTGGCATTTGGACTTTCCTTTCCTCTGGGTGGTAGTTGTGACAGTTTGGGAATATATCTGTATCAAATTAGGAATTTCATTGTGTTTTGTGGATGCCATTCTGTGTTTGTAACCTTCATTGTGGATGAAAGCATCCATTTTGTACCCGAGGTCTGATGCCTAGTGAACAGATGATGTCTGAGGAGCTATCACCAAGCAATCAAGGGCCATTATTATTGAAGGGCACTTGCGTAAAGGAACAGTGGGCATCTGTTGGGAGATCCTTTGACTTTGAATGACTATTACACAGAATCGGACAAGAGATAGGGGACTGGAGCCTTTACCTCCCCGCAGCTTGCAGTGCATGGGAAAGAGGAGACAGAGTCCGTTTTAAAAGAGGTGCTTCTCTAAAGCCAGAGTTACACTACAAACTTTTGCCAGTTTCATAGGGTGTGATCCCTGATTGACATAGCTGTGCTGGCCAAAGCCCGTAGCGAAGACACCGTTATAATGGCAAAACTGATGTAGTTTACTTCCGTCAGGGGGCTGGAATAAGCTACACTGTCAAAAGCAGTTTTGTGGTGTAAATTGCCTCCACTTTAGGAGCACTTTGCCAGTAAAGTATGCTAGTATAGCTATACTGGAAAAGTGATCTTAGTGTAAACCTGACTGAAGCAAGAGAGGCCAACCAATGCCAGAAGTAAGAAAACCAGCCCAGCAGGTAAAGGAGAGCAGCCTGGCCTGAGGTCTTGGATCAAACCCGGGACTCACAGAGGTGGTGACATCAGCCTGAGGGGGTTGCATTGAGGAGTTTATTGTTTGCCATAAATCTGTAATTCTCTTGGGCTTTGTATGAGTAAAGTATCAAAGGGGTAGCAGTGTTAGTCTGAATCTGTAAAAAAACAACAGAGAGTCCTGTGGCACTTTTAAGACTAACAGATGTATTGGAGCATAAGCTTTCATGGGTGAATATGACAATGTGGGTATTCACCCACGAAAGCTTATGCTCCAATACATCTGTTAGTCTTAAAGGTGCCACAGGACTCTCTGTTGCTTTGACAAGTAAAGTGTTTGTGAATAAGAAATTCCTTTGCTACGCCCATGTTTCTTTGCTTTACTGCCCACATGGTCCCTGAGGGGTGTAAGTATAAGAGCTTCCATTGCCAGGTGGAGTCTAGGGGCCAGTGTATAAACAACTGGAGGCTCAGTTGGGCTATGGCCCTGGTTCCATTAATGGAGATATCCCATCTCCTAGAACTGGAAGGGATCTTGAAAGGTCATCGAGTCCAGCCCCCTGCCTTCACTAGCAGGACCAAGTATTGATTTTGCTCCAGATCCCTAAGTGGCCCCCTCAAGGATTGAACTCACAACCCTGGGTTTAGCAGGCCAATGCTCAAACCACTGAGCTATCCCTCCCCCCTGAGTCTAGGTGGCCATACTGCAGGGTCTCAGAGCCAAAGAAGGGTGTCATTCATGCGGTCTACACCTGGGTGTGTACCTGAGAGCTAGGAACAGTGAGCAATCATTGCCCAAACCCAGGTGGCATAACAACCCGTGGGATTCAGTGGTTGGATCCAATCACAGCAGACTGGTGTCAATGTAGATATGAGGGTGGAGCCATGTTGTAACAGTTGGAACCTTTACACTCCTCTTTGTCAAAGCGTTGCACGTGGCTGATCCAAAAGGGTCAAAGAGGGTGTGGGGCATATTTTCCACTTATCCCTAAAGCAGTCAGCTGTAAAGGGGAAGGGTAGAGTTCACCCTCTTAAAGGGGAGATGCAGTAGCAGTGATCCCCTGGAACTCTGGTTGCCATTGGATTGTTTGAGGCACAGCGCCTCCCAGATTTTCAGAGATGGGGCAGCGCAGCATTCAGGGGGCAATGGATTAATGACAAAATTTTATGTCATTCTGAAAACAAGAACTATTAATTGTAGGACCCAATCCTGTACTCATCGCTCAGGAATCAGTAGTGCAGGGGTTTTCAAACTTCATTGCACCGTGCCCCCCCTTCTGGCAACAAAAATTACTACAGGACCCCAGGAGTGGGGACCGAAGCCTGGGCCTGCCCAAGCCCCACCACCCCGGGTGTGAGGGGGCAAAGCCAAAGGCCCACCACCCCAGGCCGGGGGGCCAAAACCCAAGCCCAAGGGCTTCAGCCCCAGGCAGGGGGCCTGTAACCTGAGCCCTGCTGCCTAGGACTGAAGCGCTTGGGCTTGGGCTTTAGCCCCAGGCCCCAGCAAGTCTAAGCCAGCCCTGACGACCGCATTAAAATGGGGTCATGACCCACTTTGGGATCCCGGCCCACAGTTTGAGAACGACTGCTAGAATTTTACCTGACAAGGGGTGCAGGGCATGGTCCTGGAACCAAGATAAACTGTTATGTTCTTCTTTTAATTGAATGAGCAAACATTTTAACTTCCAATAAACTGAATCATAAAGCACTATTATTATTATTGTATTTGCCTTACAGTAGCACCTAGCCATTATTATTTGGATGATGCCATTTATGTGTCATAGACGTTTTACAAGTTATCAAACTGAAATTGCAGAAGCTGCTACAAAGTCATCAGTTGTCAAAGATGTGAGAAAAATTTTGTTCTTTCTTTTTCTGATAGCTTGAAAATAATAAATAAATTTGTTTTCAAGACTTTCTGGACCAGAGCTGGTGTAAATTGGCATAGCTCCGTCTGACCCATTGGAGTTAAGCTAATTTACACCAGCTGAGAATCTGGCTTTGTGTATTTCCAATAATACAGACATACTGGTTTTATCTGAAGTTTATATTAAAGCTTATTTTATAGGACTATTTTGATAAATTCTGCTTCACTTTCTGAGTTCCTGGAAATATTAACTGTTGGCATAGAGACCCCAATCTACAATGAGCTCTGTACGGACAGGACCTATACCCATTAGAAGTCCCATTGCAGACCATGTCATAGTTTAGTGCTCTACATAATATTATGAAACTTTATTTTAAGTACAAAAAATATAAGTAAAATAAGAGAAAAGCTATGGTTTTGTATGCAAATCTCTTGTATGCAATAGCTAGTGTAACTAATTAACCATGACTCTCTTATGACTGGGAAAAATAACCCAGAATTTACAATATCAGCATTTTTTCTTTACTTAAATACCATCTGATTCTGTAAAATAATGGTCTGGAATCAAGGGAACCTGATGGCCACAGCAGGTATGCAGCAAATTAACCAAAGGTTATTTAGAGTTTTAATGAATAATTATATTAATTAATGCAGAAACTGAAATAGTTTTTAGCCATTTGAATGTTATATTAAGGGAAATTTCTTATTACAGAAAAGCATCTGAGAAGCATGCTAATTTAACAACTAATTACAGTTTGAATCCTAATTAGACAGACAAGAACAAACAAAAAGCACTAACAATATCTGGATTTTGCTTACCCTGTTTGATTTCATTATCAGCCTAGTTCATTGGAGCCCTATATAATCTTTTGTTAATTTCATATTTGATCTGCTCTCCTGGGTCATAGATCAGATACATTATATATGCGCAAGGACTGCAAGACTGAAACACACACACTTATCTCCTACTGATGTTAATGGGAATTTTGAACACAAAAAAATGTCAGTTCAGATGGAGCTGATACTATTGTGTCCTGTTGAGCAGAATTTATAGCACTCCTGGAAGCAGTGAAGACTTTTTTCCCACCCAAATCAACCAAACAATCTGTTTTATCAATTATGGGGAAAACTTGGGCTTGGTTACTCATCCCCTTCTACAAAAGACTACGGTTTGTAGTGTATATGTAGTCACGGGTGCAGTCTGCCCTGATGAGTTCCTTAAGGAGGCCAGATTAAAGAACAATGAAGTCTTACTCTGATTTACTTGTGTGTGTGTGTTGCTTAGAATGATATATTTACAATGTCTTTTAAAATAATAGGAATCCAATAACTGTCCAAATTGTTAGGTGTATTTCCAGTTATGTTTGGTCCTTTTGTCTCCATCACTGAGGGACAAAACAAAAAACCAACAATATTCAAAGTATTTAAAAGTCTGGATTTTGTTCTCATTTTAGTAGTAAGTAGGAATTTTGTGTAGGCTCATAGCTTCACCCGCTTTCATATATAAAATAAAAATCCTAAATTTGATTTGTTTTACACAGGAGTAACTCCATTGACCTCAGGGAAGTTAATCTAGGCTCACACTGGTGTAAGGAAAATCAGAATCAGGTGAATGGTGTCTAAGTAGGTGAGCAGCCACACACAAAAAACATTTAGTAAAGTATCCATATGAGTCTGATCCTGCTCACTCTTGCCAAAAGTACCATTAAAGTCAATGGTTTGGGAGGAGTAAGGACAGTGTAAGTGGGTCCCAGAAGTCCTGCAGGACAGAAAATGGAAAGGGAAATCTGAAATTCTATCTCCAACTCCCTCAGTTGCTCCCTTGGTATTGAAGTACCTGTAGCCTTTAAAGTCTTCCAGTGGTTTGAGGCATCTAACAGTAGTAGCTCGTGCCAGCTGTAATAACTCGGTTTCATTCTTGACTCTGATTTTCCTGTCTTGTGGTCTAAGACAGAATTTCAAATTTATTCAAGTGTAGCTTATGACCTATGAGTTTCTTATACCCTTTAAATGATTAATTTAAAAAAAAATCTCATATAGAAATACAGGTTGAAAAATATGTCTCTTCCATTCACTTAGCTACAGCAATGGCCACTGGAGACCTGATCCTGCATACCTGTGCAAGGTAATAGGATCATTTGCCAAGTGGTTGCACTTAAAATTTATTTTATTTGTGAAAAATTCTGCTGGCTTGAGAGAGATTCTCTATGCTTAAATGGGCAATACTGCTAGAAATGGTGATGTCTCTCAGAATAAAACTGAGATGTTTCAATCTATGTATCCAGTCTAAAAAAATTCATACTCTTGCGAAGAATGTCTGAAAGCAAATTCTTTATCTCTTTTACTCCCTTGACTTAAATATGCCCAATTGGATTTTTTTCTTCAAAATGTGTGTGTGAAAGAGAGAAATTGTGCTTCTGACAGAAAAGACCTTGTACCACAGGCCACCTTGAATCACATACAAGATTTCAACACACAGTGAATTCTCCCTCTCCCCCACAGACACACTTACTATAGCTATGAAAACAGTGAGAACAGTCATTCCTAATGGTAATATTGGAAATGAACTCTAAACAAAATGGGCAGTAACAGGCACCAGTGTGATGTTACATAAAGTTTAATACACTTTACCTTATTCATTATATCAGCAATATATGCTATGAGTTTCAGCCAAATGGTTAATCCCGTAAAATAATACTTCCATATGATATTCATGAATGAATTTCATTCTTGCCTATTCTAGCTCAGAAGCATTAGAGGGGCCTGGACCATTAAGGAGAGCATATTTCTATGTGTATGAATCAGATTCAGTACATGGGATGAAGAGATTATGACAGTTTCAGCGTGCTTCCCATGCATATGCATACCCAGTTTGCCATACAAACTGGTTTTGTAGTAATTCATTCAAAATGTGACTAGATTTTAACAAGCAGGAGATTTTAATGGGAATCAAGACAATGACTGGATATCTGCCATGTGCCCCTCCTTCCACCACTGCCAAAGAAAAAGTAAACTTCACCAATGGAATCAAGCGTAAAATGACCTAGATCTCTTCCATGAACACACAAAAAGTCGGAAACCTCATCTGACCACATGTAAGCCAGATTTAGCCATTTACAATATAAAAGTGATAGCTAAATAACTAAAATACCATTTCTCTAATTTTTCCAACCAGATTGTATTTCCTTTTTTCATTCTTGGCCTATAGGGAATTGACCTACAGGGAATGTGCTACATATTAAACCACTATTGGGAATTATTACAAAAAGGAAGTATTTTGCAATATAGTTAATGAATTTAATAAGGAACATAAATACTCTAGAGTGTTGTGCAGTAATTCTGTCCATAGAATTACCTTAGTGCTTGCTGAAATAGTGTAATTAAAAACTCCACTAACCTATCATATTAATTGTTCTTTGGATTTTTTTAAAACAAATCAGTGCTAGGCCTTTTCTGTTACTGTGTTATGATTTAGGAGCTCTCATCTTAGGTTTATATGTGATTTATTAATTTAAATACAAGGATTTACAAAGGTGAAAAAGGAAGCTTCCAGAGGGGTTTCTAAGTACAGTTTAATAAATGTAATAAATTTAAATCAAGCTGACACATTTTAAGAAGGAATTGCATGTTTGGAAAAAGCTGTACACAAGGATAGGCAAACACAATACAGAATATATCAATATAAGGCCATTAATTATAAGTTAAGTGGACATTACTACACACCACAAAACTATTTATGCCATTAGTTCATGTAAATGAGTCCCTGAGTTAACCACAGGAGCTGTCTGCAACTGACTTGCTTTCGGGAGTGTTAGGCTCTTACAGTGTAAAAAAAAACAAACAAAAAAAACCTTATGAATGATTTACTGGAAAAAAATCAAAGGTGGGTCAACCCTTTTCCTGCAAATATTCCTCTGTTTAATTTATTTGTAATGCTTGCTTACTGGTACCATACTAGTCCTCATCCTGTGAAGATAACATTAATTGGTTGACATAGAACAGCTTTATTCTGAACAGAGAAATGTTTTCACCTGCCAAATAAAATATAACTTTCATCCTTCATTTCTTGATAAACTGCTTAATAAGTTCCTTCAAGTACTTTTCTCTTCCCTTTGCAAGTTAACCAAACTCTCATTTAATCATTTTAAAACCAGTATACCATATCAATGACTTTTTGCGAGTAAATCTAAATGAAGATTATAATACCATGCCTGAATTTAATGCACTATTTCACATCATGTCTTTGAATTCAGGTCACTTTAAGAAATAGTGGGCCAAATTCTACTTAGTTAAACTGCTGCAACTCCACTGACTTCACTGGTGTAGCTGAAAGCAGAATTTGACCTGCTGCCGTATATGCTGCAAATATAGGCTGAAACTTTTGAAATGTGTAGACAATTGAAAGACAATTTCAACTTGAAAGTAAAGAAAGCAAGGCCAGATTTTCAAAGGTTTTACACACACAGTTGTATGTGGAAAACTTACACACAATTTGCACATGCATTTACTGGGACACAAACTGTATGCCATTGGCCAGTTATGGTCACTTCCCTTACCTGACTTTAATGAGAGCAGGAACCAGCCCTAAATCAGCAGGACAACACTGCTAACACATGCTCAGGGCCAGCTCCAGGCACCAGCCCACCAAGCATGTGCTTGGGGCAGCGCCTGGAGGGGGGTGGCGCGGCGGGGCCCTCCGGCCCGAGAGCAGAGCCGCGACTGGGCTCGCCGCCCTCCCCGCGGCGCTCCGGCCGTCGGGGAGAGCGGAGCCGCAGCGGGCTCGCCGCCCTCCCCCTGGTGCTCCGGCCGGTCGGGGAGAGATGGGCCCCGGCCGGGCTCATCACCCTGCTCCCGGCGCTCTGGCCGGTTGGGGATTGCGGGCCCACGGCAGGGCTCGGCGCCCTCCCCTGCTGCGCTGGGGGGGGGGTGGGCGGCAGGTGGCTTTTTTGCCTAGGGCGGCAAAAAAGCCAGAGCCGGCCCTGCACATGCTGCATCCGATGAGCACATGGGGGTTTTATCTCAGACTGGTACAGAATAAAACTGTGTTTCCTGAATTCTTATATGTGGCCTAAATTATTTCACATGCATATCATTACCATGGAGTAAAATGAGAACGTGCCTGCCAGAATACTAAGCTTTCAAAATCAGAGTCCAGTTTTGAATATGTATATGATTGAGTAACTTGTAAAATCACTTGGGGCCTGATTGTGGAACTTTGAAAGTCACTGAGAGTTTTGCCATTGACATTTATGGTGCAGGACTGGACACTTAATTCTTTCACATGAAATAGCTGACTTTAGAAGATATTTAGTGATGCACAGATTAGGATTGTGCCCTTAATAGGGAAACTTTTGGGTGTTCGTATTTACTGTATGGACGTGCAAGTCCTAGTATTTTGATGCCATACAGAGCCAGTTTGGTTTGATTCAGGAAAAGGAATACAGTTGCATTAGATGAATTGACTCGTCAGGCATAATTGCCAAGTATTTCTTGCTATTTTGTTTCTGGAGCCTGCAACAGACATGTCTCTTATTTTCCCTTTCCAGGAGTTTGTCATGATTGTTGTGTTTGGTTTCGAATATATCATTCGCATCTGGTCAGCTGGCTGCTGTTGTCGCTACCGAGGATGGCAAGGAAGATTACGATTTGCGAGGAAACCATTCTGTGTAATAGGTGAGTTTCCCAATTAATTTCAATGTAAATTCCAAAAGTTACAACCTAGCCATCACAGATGATTTCTTGCACACATCATAGCAGATTCAGTTTATGTACTTGATTTTACTGTAATTCTTTAAAAAATGTCTGATTTGGAACCAACAAGTTGGTGCAATAGTGAACCTGTATAACAGCAGGATCTGAGCTTCATTATCCTCATCCTCTGACCTCATAATTCTCTCCAGTTGCTATTTGCAGGGCCAGTGCAACCACTAGGCAAACTAGGCGGCCGCCTAGGGCGCCTAGTGGTTGAGGGTGCCTAAAAGCCCGCTCAGGCGAGGAGGTGGAGTGGAGGTGAGCTGGGGTGGGGGTGGCACAGGGAGGGCCACCCGCAGTAACAGGGGGGGTGCATAGGGGAACTGCTCCCCACCCCAGATCACCTCCACTCTGCCTCCTCCACTGAGCACACAGCCCCCGCTCTAATTCTCCTCCAATCGGCACTGCAAGCCTGGGAGGGGAGGAGATTTAGAGCGGCACCGGCGTGCTCAGCGGAGGAGGCGGAGCGGAGGTGAGCTCGGGCGGGCTCCCCGGACGGGGTTAGCTGCCGTGGAGGGGGGCGCTCCCCAGGTGGGGTTAGCTGTAGAGAGGGGGTAGCTGCTATGGGGGTGGCTCCCCGGGCAGCGGGGGGCGGTGGGCTTAGCTGCTGCGGTGGGTGGGGTTAGCTGCCATGGTGGGGGGCTCCTCTGGTGGGAGGGGCAGGAGAGCATGGTTAGCTGCCGGGGGAGGGAGGGGGTTATCTAGGTGGGGGGGTGGCGCAAGGTGGAAGTTTCGCCTAGGGCGCGAAACTTCCTTGCACCGGCCCTGGCTATTTGCACTCACTTGTTGCATCAAATTTAAATTAGATTATAAACAGGAGACATACCTGCCTGTGTTTGTACAGCTCCTGACACCAGGGTTCCCCAACCTGATTGCAGTAGCACCCAAAGGCCCCAATGCAAATAACAAATAATTTCACCATCAGTTGCAGTGGGGCTGTAATGAGGGAAATATGAGTAGGTGGCATTCCCAAAACCTTCCCAAAAGAGTCACTTTTGTTGAAGCTGTGATGTTTAGAATGCGAGAGCAGCCAATATTAACCATGCTGCAGGTTCCTTACAAATACACTAACCAAGATAAGTGTGGGTGTGTCAGGTAAAAGTTGATGGGGAGTGTATAGAGAAGGTCACAGTGGGTTTCTACCATTTTGCATTACTCAGAGGCGTATCATCTATAAAAACATCATTATTAAGCATTTTATGGTAATTCCTGTAATTATCAATTTTAAGGGCTGTTTTTCCAATAATTACAGTAGAACTTTGAGTCCCATATCCAAACCATGGTTAGCCAGATCTAATGTGACCTTAGGGAACAACATGTCCCCTGAGGCTTACTGCACAGTTGGCTAAAGAGGAAAGTAAGGAGAGGAAGTTACCTGTTTCCCTAAGGCCAACTGGCTGAAGAGGAGACAGAAGGTACTTGTGCAGGGCTGGCTCCAGGCACCAGCTTAACAAGCAGGTGCTTGGGGCGGCCAAGGGGAGGGGTGGCACCTGTGGCAATTCGGGGGCGGCAGGTCCCTCACTCCCTCTAGGAGCGAAGGACCTGCCGCTGAACTGCTGCCGCCGATGCGTTTTGGTTTTTTTTTCCAATTGCCGCCGCTGATCGCAATTGCGATCGTGGGTTTTGGTTTTTTTGTTTTTTTCTTGGGGCGGCAGAAATGCTGGAGCCGGCCCTGTACTTGAGTGTAGAAACTCCACTCTCTCCTGCCTTCACCAGGCAGCCTTCATTGGGGAAGCCAGCCCCTCAGACATTCCCTCTCCCTGCGTTCAGCCATATGACTCCCCTGATTAATCAAACCCAGGGGTATTTGCAGGTTTTTGGTGCACTCAACTCTTTCTAGTCATCAAGGTTCTAATGTATAAAATTCAAGATAACAGAACCAGACAGTTCAGCATAGGTGGTTTATTAACCATAAAATAAGTCAAACATTTAAATAGCAGAAACATGTAACATTCCAGATTACTTGCTGCTGTCCTAGAACTCTTTGTTTGGAGATAGCCACAATTTGTTCAATCAAGCTTCAGTTTATCTTCAGTTTTCTTTCCTCCTACTGTGTGCAAGCCTTTTGCTGGTAACTAACTTCATTTTGGAGGTGTTAATTCCTTGCATAAAGGAAGTTAGTTAAGGGACACAATCATGCTCAAAGTTATATATCCAAACCTGCGTTACTTATGAATCTGTCAATAATTAAAGAAGGCCAGATCATGGCCCATTCTGGGCACTAACCCAAAAGAGTAAGGGCGCCATAAAGCACCCCATGTACCCATGCACCATAACGCAGCTTCCAGTTCCTGGTGGGTAGCATGCTCCACAGTGCTGCTGTGTCCCCCCTGCGTGCCAAAGAGCAGGAAGGAGTGAGGAGTGAATATAGCTTTGACTCCGATCCCTGGCGGTGTATCTACACCAGCATATCAGGGAGCACACTCCGGCAGTCAGTCTCCTGGGCCATTCTAGGAGCAACACTACAACATAGACCCCATTGCATGGGGCTAGGTCACTATCTAGACCAGAATTTTAAGCAATTGTTATAGACTTTTCACTGTTTTCACTGGTTGTTTCTTGCTCTTCACTTGTTTCTAACTATTAAACTGGCCCCATTTGTTCCTATCTCTGCTTTTTCTCATGGTCTGCAGTATTCTCATGCTTCATGCCTCATGCTGCAGCATTTAAAAATGAACTAATGGAAAAAAAATGTAATGAATACCTTTCTATTTGTTAGCATTTGTAAAATGTTTTTCCTGGGGAGGGACTCTAAATATTCGGCCTAAACTATTTGACAGTATTGCTCTAAATACTTAGCAGTTTTCCTTTATGGGTTATTTTATTTTTACTTTTTGGATCACTTGAAAACTAGAATTCTTTTCTATTTTTTTTAAATAGGTCTAATTATGTTGAGTCATATAGCTTTATAAGCTGAACTCCCCATTAAAGTCAATGTAGAGTTCCTCTAAAATCCCATGACCAGATATGGCTTTTTGTTATTTAATCCTTATTTACAGTTTATTCATTCTACTTCCCATTTCAATGTAATAGTGATATCTTTACAGCCATAGTCTGTTTGCCCTTAATTTAACTTGCCGGTATATCCTCAGCAGATCTAACTATTTTTGCAGTCAAACACAATTACTTAGGTCAGTGGCCTAAGAGGTGGAAATAAATGTTTGAATTACCAAAAAGGTCAAGTTCAAAGAGCCTTTGTTTTTTTCAGGTTTCATTAATGACCTATCAGTGTGTAAGGCCAATACTTACAATAATAAGCCTATGATGTCAGTAAGTCTGACAACAACTCTGTGTGCTCCTTGGTAAGAAAAGATACATCAGTACATGTTGGCTAGCTTTGCACCCTACTTGTTGTCTCAGAGGAAATGGGAAATAGAATTGTGCTATTCATCCTGGCTGTGTATTTTGTGTTAGAGAGCTGCCTGCTATCCCTTATTTTACCTAATTACTCCTTGGCCAGCATATCTCATCTACAGAGCACACAAGCGCTGACCCATGTACTAGGCATATCAATTTGAAGCTGGAATTTCAGCACTGCAAAGGAATGTTGCCATGTTGTTCTGTAGAGGTATGGAAGCTGTTCCATGCCACTGATCATTTTTGTTGTCCTTTTCTGTACCTTTTTCAATTCCAATATATCTTTTTTGAGATGGGGCATCCAGATCTGCATGCAGTATTCAAGATGTGGGCATATCTAGGACACATTTACCCTAGGATGTTGAGGTGCCACCAAACAGAAAAATCTTAGCCACTGCAAAATTACATAATTTTCATTAAAAGTCAATAGGAACAAATCTGTGTTTGTGCAGCACCTAGCACAATAGAGTCTTGTCCATGACTGGGGCTCCTAGGTGCTATTGCAATATTTAAAAAAAGAAATAAGAATAATAGCAAGAAACTATCAGTTCTGTTAGACAATTCATTGACATTCCAAAACAAAAAGTCCTCCCTTTAACCTTTAGCACAGTGATTAAGGCACTTGGGATGTGGAAGACCCAGGGTTTGAATCCCCATTCTGGAACAGGAACTTGAACACAGATCATCTACCCCCATATGAGTACCCCCACTACTAGCCTATAGGGTATTCTGTGGGGGTTGCTCTCAGTCTCTCTTATTGAAACCATTTCACTTTGAGTACATATTAGAGCAGAGACTTGAACTCAGCCTCCACCCCTCAAGGCAGTGCCCTAACCACCAGGGTAAAGGCTAGTCTGCATTCGGTCTCTCCTGTTGCAGCTGTTCTAATTTGAATAAACACACAAAAATTCATAAGGCCAAAGACAGAGCGTGAGAACAACTCTTTAGCTTGGTGATTAAGGCACTCACCTGGGAGGTAGGAAACATGGATTCAAATCTTCTCTCTGCCTGATTCAGAGTAGCCATTTGAATCCACGTCTACCTCCAATTGAAAAATCAATTATTTGCCCATCTTTGATAGTTATCCATTGTGATGGGGAGAGGAGGACTTGGGGGTTCTGTTTTAGGTGGAGCTGGGACATCCAGGCAGCTTCAGAAACAAACTGGAGGGATGGATTTATGATTCGTGAGTATAAAGATGATAGCTGAAGCCATGACAGCCGATGAGGTCACCCAGGTCTGGAAAGAGTAAAGGATGGGACATGTCCCTTTTGGTACAGGTTGAAAAGTAGGAGAGAGAAGAAGCTAGAACTGCCCAGGAAGAGGACACTATTATTATTTTTAAAGACTTTCATAGACATCTTACAGAAACACATGGCTATAAAGGTGCTCTGATACTGGGGTGTTTTAATTATTGGTCTAGTCATCACTGCTCTTAGAATCTGTCTGCAGTGTTTGTGGTTATATGCTTCTGTGTTTGAGGTATGAAAATTATGTGTTCCATCATAGAGTAACCATAGCCACAGATATCACTTGATACATGGAGTGAGGAACAGGAAATTAATCACCTAAACTTATGGCCAAACTCAAGATCTGCCTTGTAAAATTTCCCAAACTTCTTGAGTTCCTGCCAGTTTTCCTTCATTTTTTGGCCTTCCAGTGTGCCTAGTCCCATGAAATACCACCCTCTCCTACCTAGAGAAGCTACCATCTGATCAACTATGGGTCACTAGCCACTGAGCTTCCTCCCCAGCAGTCACCAGTGTCTCTAACAGCCCCTGAACCTGGAGTTGCAGTGTGTGATCTATCTAGCTCTGCCTTGAAGGAAAGTTGTTCCTCAGTAGTTCTTACGAAACTATGGTTGTGGCAGTAGAGTTTTCCATTGAATCTGACTGCCCCAACCTTGTGCAAAGTCCAGATTTGAATCTGGGTTTCCAGCCCCTTGTCTGGGAATGTTTTGACCTAGAGTTTTGGTTTGAGCCCATTGTGACAGAATATACCCCTGTGTTCATACTCTACACACCATTGTAATAATCTTTATAGAAAGGACGCTTTGTAAGGTATCATTTCAAAATTCATAATTTGCTGGTCAGTATTGTCCTGATTAAAATATGTGTGGCAACATTGTATGTGAAGTTATAAGACCTCCCCCCCCAGTATGGTGTATGTTCCAAACCTCACAGCCCTGCCCCAACAGAAGGCAAACAGGGCTGTCCTAATCAAAGGGATGTGTGCTCTGCTTAATTTGCATTTAAGTATTAAACAGAGGCATCAAGCAGGAAGGGAAGACCAAGGAAGTTCAAACAGGTGAAAAAAACAGCAGGCAATATCCTTCCCATAGACTCTTAATCTCCAGGGTCTTAGCTGGAAATGTTTTTCAAAGGGGGACTGAAACTATAAAAAGGAGGGACAAACACCCCAAGAGACACCCCGCCTCTCTGCCTATCGCATTCACCACACCCAAAGAGACAAAGAAAGCAAGCATTGGACTCTGGGGGAAGGGGTCCTGACCTGAGAGTTTGGTCAGTAATCTGCTGAAGCATCTGGTGAGAAACTTTGCTTGAATCCAAAATAGTTTAAGTTAGACAATAGTAAATGTTGCATCTTTATTTTTCTTGTAACCATTTCTGATTTTATGCCTCATTACTTATACTCACTTAAAATCTTTTTGTAGTTAACTTGCTTTACTGTTTTATCTAATCCAGTGTGTTTAAACTGAAGTGTCTGAACAACTATTTGAGAAATAAAATGGCATGTTATTTTGCTAAAGGAATAACAGACTTAATATATGTGGATTGTCCAGGAGAGGGCTGGGCAGTACAGGGCATATGTTTCTGGGGGGAAATCTGAGTCAGGGGTGTGTTGGGGTCACCCTCCAGTATAAGAAAGGCTGATGAGAGCTAGAGTGTAACCCAAGTCTGGCTGGCAGTTACACACAGACACTCGGGGAATCACTTGCATTCTGAAAGACTGTTTGTGAGTGGCCCAGGTTGGAGCTACTTCAGCAAAGCATTGTAAGGCACTCAGGGTTGCAGGACAGGGGTGACACAGCCCCCCACTGGTCTGGACTGTACCCTGGTATGTCACACCCATCTCTATGATATAAGATGTTTCCAGTGCAGGGCAGCTCTGTCCATGCTTTCAGATGGTGTATTTCTCCAGTCCAGTAATGCTTTTCATGCATCTCGGTTAGTCCATTAGTAGTTTCCTTACAGCTGCTCCTACTTTATCACTACACTAGCTGTAGTACGATGAAAGTTATACAAGTTCAAATTCTGCTGATGTTTCAACTGTGCAAATTCCCAACTGGGAAACTTAAGTCCATTCTCCATAATCAGTCTCTTGGATGTCATGCTTGGCAAACCTTGCTTTGGAGCATTCAGTGATAGCAGCGGCTATCATGTGTTACAGGATCTATTTCTCATTAATCAAAGTAGTAATTACCATCACAGGATATTTTTGTCAGCCCACTATAAACAACTCTACATCTAGGTTGTTGCAAGGTCAGTTGGGGGTTTAATTTATTTATGAAATGATACGTTATGTGCCCATCACCATAGTATTTAGTCACATTACATAGATTAAATGCAACTAGACAGTAAATCTACTGCCCTCAATAAACAGCATAAATAGCCCCATTCCTGTACCCCCGGAACTATACATAGTCTAATTATGGTACATAGTTAAGTATATGCTTAACCAAAGAGATGTGCCTTGAATTACATTCTAAAGGTTGGCAAAATTGAGATCTGGAAGGATCAAGCTTCACAGTTGGGGGCCATCTGCTAAAAATGCCCTGTTACAAACTTCAAGCAAACACATTCAGAGCCAAACCCTGTTCGCCTTACTCCAGAGAGTAGTCTAGTTATAGCCAACCACATTACTCACTTGAGCAAGATGAACAGGATTTGTCCCTTAGTGACTGTTAGTGAAAGTGCCTCGGATGATCTCAGTTGGCACAGTGAGGGGCTGAGAAAGAGTGATGTTTTTTTAAGGTAAATAGGTCCCAAACCCTGTAGGGCTTTTTTCACAAATGTTTAGTGGCATCTCTTCATGTCTGGCAGTCCTGACAAAACAATTGTTTGGAGTGTGTGAAGCAGTTACCTACTTAGCAGGTAACAGGCCTACTGGCAGACTAAGGTACTGCTTACTGTGAGTAAGGATGACAAAGTCTGGTCGTCTATTTTTAGAAGCTACTTACCCACCATTCAAAGGAAATCTGCTTGGTTGATACACTCCAAGTCCTGGTTACATCTTTTTGGCATGAGCTGAGATCTCAGTAGTTTGGTGATCTGATTCTGCTCTGTGTATGTTCTTATAGCAGCCTCATCACTATAGTATCTCAGCACCTTCCAGTAGTGCATTAAGTGACATGATTAACATCTGTCAAATGTGGTTCATTCTCCCGCTCTCATTCTCTCTCTAGGGAAAAAATTGTGTGTGCAGCATCATATTTTGTTTTGGTGTGGTTACTTTTAAGTCCACACTGCTGTGTGTTTATATTAGAGCAGGCAAGGTTGAAGACGTACACCTTGCACTTTAAGTGGAAGGTGGTGAGGTTTGTAGTGGTAGTTAGCTCCTGTGGAAGTTTGTTCCACTCTAGGATTGGCCTCCAAGAAAGCTCTGTTTCCTGCACAGATGAGCTTTACCCTTGTGGTAGAAAGTTCTATTGTGCCTGAGGAGTGGAGTTGTTGGGATTAGGACCAGGGCCAGAGTATTAGGTGATCTTTTACCTATGCTGGGCCCAGACCTTTGAGCACCTTAAAGGTATTCAATGGGAAGCAAATGGACAGAGCAGAGGACAGGTTTGCAATAGAAAGTCCATGATAAATGTCAGAGATCCTTTTCTGCATTGTCTATCCAAGTGATATTTTTAATTACTTTCTTTGAAGGCCTTTGGGAGCTAATAGAAACTATTGAAGCTCATTTTCAAAGCATTATGTACTGTGTCCACATGTGTGGTCTCATACCAGATGATATCAGTCAAACTTGGTACATGCAAAAACAAAACTAGACATTCTTTACACATTTGAGCATAGATTTTACTTTGCTAGAAAAAATTTCCTAAAGTCAAAAGCCACAGGCTGGCCATTTAGCAGTCTTAATCCATATTCACCCTGTAATTGAGTTGCAGATTCCTTTCTCATCATATTTTAGGGCTGGATGGTTGGTCACTAACCTTTGAAACTCTTTGAAAACATTTTGATGCTAGAATTCCCAGCAGCATCCCTGAGCCTTCAACACATCAAGAAGTTCATTGACCTTGCAGAGGAGGTGATAGAAATTGGACAGATAGTCGACAGCCCTGAGGAATACTGTACACTTTGTGCACTTTTAGACAGGGCATGTCCAAAATTGCTAAAATGTTTTTAGGGACTGGTTCTAAACCTTCTGCTATTAGCGGTCTCCAGTATATGAAATTGCTAACAGAATTGGCCTCTGTTCCTCTCCCTCCCCCCAACCTTCCTTTATTCAATCTGAGATTTACATACTCTGCTCAATTGGGCTGTATTACAATCTTGATCTCTGTTGAAATTCATAAGATATTTACCATACCCCAACCTAAATAGTCAGTGACAATAACATCTGCCCCTTACAGAACTTTTAGGATTTAATGTTTATGTTTTAGTCACTCATCTAGAGCAGGATTATGCCAAATATACACAGCCATCTATGTCAACTGAATGGAGTCCACAAAGTAGTAAAATAGCTCCTACATCAAAATAATTGTCAATCCCATTTTAGCTTCTTTTAAAAAAAAAAAAAAAAAGAATTGCTTCAAATATTGGTTGCTGTGCAAGTTTCCCCTCGATATGATATCCAGTGAAATGCTTCAGGCAGAGAGTTGAATCATTTAAAACCTTCCCATATTGATCCACCACTGGTTCCTTTGCTGGATGTATATTATTGTATACTTTTGCACCTGACTGTTATATTGCCCTAATTGTGCAATGCCCAACCTTTCACTAGATTCTGGTCGATGAAGGTGCACCTGCCTGGTGGCAGTTTATGTTAAAATCCAATTTATGGCATTTCCCATTATGAGCATGCCAGTGTGCATTTATCTGCAAGGTGCCCATATGTGCCATTGTTAGTTTAGAGTTTCTGTACCTGAGTTTGTGCAGTCTGTCTAGAATGACATTAGAGTAATTGTTAAAACTTATTACATTGAAGACAGGACAATTGTCAGTCTGATATCTGGGTATATGAACTCTGTGTGGTGAGGCTTGCAGGTTTAGTTGTGCAAACGGCTTTTTCTCTTTGTTTGTCACAGCCCCAACCCAGTGCGTGATGGTATAGACAAACTCATTTGAAGAAATGTGATTGGTATATATTATAGGATCTTTCTATAACTACCTTGCAACTTTCTTGATTTTTATTTTTAGTGTCAGTAATCACATTAATCTCCTTTGGCACTGATGGTGGGCATTTGCCTCATTCATGTTGTCCCCCCTCCGCAAAATACATTTTTGCTGTTCTCTGCCTACAGATAGTTTTGTTCTTTTCAGTTTAACCTATAATGTTTGAAGCTATCTTGTGTGTATTGTATATCTTCCACTCTGTCTGATGGTTTTAGTTTTTGTAGCTTTGATTATTATTATTATTATTATTATTTATTTTGTTTATTTACTGCTGTGGCTTCATCATAATTTGTCCCTAAGACTAGACTGTTTCTAATAAATTCATCTGTAAGCAAAGGTAGGTAGTGTAGGGTAGAGGGTATATCAGCATGAGGGTAGATGATGCAGTCGTGTTAGTACTGGTCTGTAATTGCTGTTTCATTTTGATCACGTGTTGTAATTTAAAAAAGATGCATTCTCATTTCTTTTAGATAGCATGTGTTTTTCAGAAGTGATTAAGATTTCTGTTATATCTTGCCAGCCTTAATTTGTTAATGGCGAGTTAAAATGCAGGCCTGGCCCATTGTTATGTTCAGTGTGGCCAATCTGATTGCCAAATCTTGTTTTTAATCCAGACTTACAAGTACAGTACTTCATAATTGATCACAATGTCAGAAGAAGCTCCATTTTCCACAGATGTTTCCATTCATTTGCATTGCTGCAGAGAATGGAATGTTGCTCATCGCCATTGCTGAAGTGACTAAAACCCTGACCTTCAGAGTAGTGCAACGGGAGTGTCAGGATCAGGCCCCAAATGGCTATCCACAAACCTATTTCTGACACCATAATAAGTGGAGTAAGGAGAAACATTCTGTAGCACAACAACAAATGTATTTATATCACACACTTAACAATATTAGATATTATTATATGCCAGTAAATGATGCTTTGTGTATTAACTTTCTATCTACAAATACTACTTATAAGGGATCAAATCTGGCCAGCTTGCAACAGTTCTGCCAGTTGGTACTTTTCCCTAGTGGCTATAGCTTGTGCTCCAGAATCTAAACTCCAATTTTTAAGAAAATATAACTTTTTAACCTTTATGATTGTGGCAATAACCCTAAAAATCTAAAGCAAATGTAATAATGCAGGGATAATTATCTGATTTTGCAGGCAGGCTGAAGTAACAGGTCTAAGAAAGGTGTTAGTGACAGTATTTGTTGCAAATGTATGTTAACTCTGAAGCCTAATTATAACCATTTACATGTCTACATTTTTGTTTAAAGCATGAAAGAGACATGAGGAATGACTGTTTGCTATGGCCTTATTGGTCCCAGGATATTAGAGAGACAAGATGGGTGAGATGATATCTTTAACTGGACCAGTTTCTGGTGGTGAAAGAGACAAGCTTTTGAACTTACACAGAGCTCTTCTTTGGGTCTGGGAAACATACTCAGAGGGTCTCAGCTAAATACGAGATGGAACAGATTGTTTAGCATAATAATATATGGAGATATACCTATCTCATAGAACTGGAAGGGACCCTAAAAGGTCATTGAGTCCAGCCCCCTGCCTTCACTAGCAGGACCAAGTACTTGTCCCAGATTCCTAAGTGGCCCCCTCAAGGATTGAACTCATAACCGTAGGTTTAATAGGCCAATGCTCAAACCACTGAGCTATCCCTCCCCCTGATATAAGTAGTTAACATATATTGTACGAGACCATTCAAGGTGAAGTAAGCAGTTAACTCCTCTGAAGTCATAGGACAAAAGAAGGTTAGTGGGTTATAGATTGTTGTAATTAACTATAAATCCAGTGTCTTTACTAAGTCCATGATTTTTAGTGTCTAACAAAATTACAAATTTAAGCTCCCCGGCTTGTCTTTTAAAGGTGTTATGCAGGTTTCCTTTGAGGACAAGAAGTGAGAGGTCAGATATGGAGTGATTTTTTTGTGAAAAGTATTTGCCCAAATGAGATATGCTGGTTTTGTCTCTTATCATTTTCCTGTGTGAATTCATTCAAGAGCATAGGGATTGTCTTGTTTCACCCTCCTAGTTATTATTTGGGCAATTAGTGCATTGGACCACATGTTGAGACAGGCATGTGTAGGACCCATGGATCTTGAAAGGTGTGTTGTGGGGGGTATTGATCATGGTAGCAGTGGAGATATGTCTGAAGGTTTTGCATCTTTTGTTATGGCAGGGTCCAGTGCTGCTTTGAGTTGGTATGTCCTGGTCTGTGGGGAGCTTGCTTCTGATCATGAACTTGGCAACATTGTTGTTTGAAGACCAGAAGAGGAGGTTTAGGAAATATTTCTTTCAGGATGTAGTCACCATTGAGTATGTATTGTTACTGTGACATCTCTGGTGCCAAGAATGGTGTTCTGAGGGAGGTTGTTAATATTGTAGAGTTTCTGGAGGAAGTCGGTTGTGTCATATTTCAAAGATCTGCATAACCTGTGTGACTGATATCTCATTGTGGGGTCAACTGTGTGAGGCTTGGCAGAATATCACCACTTATTTTTCCCATCTGACATCGACTTGCATTTCAAAAAATTCTCCTAACATTCAGACTTTACACTGCATCCAGAGCAGGGCTTTGTAACCTGTGTGGTATGATAGGCAGGTGGATGCAAGAGAGACCCCACTGGGTCACACTCCGCTAATAGAGAAACAAAATGCAGCAAAATCCTGAGGTTGCTAAAACCAAATGGGACTCAGGGTTAGGGAAGGAAGTAAATGATCTTTTCTCTTCATCCTCCTCCTGCTACTGTTGCTCTCTCTGCTTTTTCCCTGCCCCACCCATTTGAAGATTGGCTTCTCTCCCCCGCACTTCCCTCCAGCACAGTGCTCATTTATAAGGTAAGTGGTACTTCATGAGGCCCTGGAGCTGTCTTCACAGCTTCTTGAAGTGGTGCTGCCCCACAGCTGACAATTGTGTGACCAAGGAGAAGAAAACAATCCCCATCCCACACTCCATACCAGTCCCCCAGTGCAGCTACAGCATCTTCACCAACAAGGAGTAAGTTGGTCTCAAGTTGCAGTGGGGGAGGTTTAGGTTGGATATTAGGAAAAACTTTTTCACTAGGAGGGTGGTGAAGAACTGGAGTGGGTTACCTAGGGAGGTGGTGGAATCTCCTTCCTTAGAGGTTTTTAAGGTCAGCCTTGACAAAGCCCTGGCTGGGATGATTTAGTTGGGGATTGGTCCTGCTTTGAGCAGGGGGTTGGACTAGATGACCTCCTGAGGTCCCTTCCAAACCTGACATTCTATGATTCTATGAACTCTATTCAAGAACCACCACCTCATATCTAGTACACCCACCCATCTCCCAGCAACCCTATTCCCAGCCAGAACCCCCAGCATTCACTGGATCTTATCACCCACCCAACAGTATGACCAGTATCCACAGCCCCAACACCCCACACCCAGAACCCCCACAAAAAATAACCCACAGCTTCTTGCTGATACCCTAAACCCACAATCTTTTGTAGTCGTGGTGAGTGGATTAAGACAAAGAAATAGGTGGTTTGGGAGTCCTGGGTAAAGAACCTCCGATTGGGTCTCTCTCTGTACAGTATATATCTACAGTATATAATGACACCTGTGCCCCCAGACCTCCCCTCCCCTCAGAGACCTGCTCCCTCACACACCATCCCCTTCGTCCCTCTTCCCCAGAGCTACTGTCCCCCAAAGACCTGCTCCCTGATTCCCTTCCCGTCTCTCCAGTCCCATTTATTGCAGTACTGACCAACTTCCATACTGAAGGCTGGTCATATTTTCCTACTCTTTTTTTTTATGTCTTAATCAATTTGTAATCCAATAGATCTTGACATTTAATCTATTTATAATTTATGCCAGTGTAATATGAAGTTCACTCACTCCATTTAAAAAGGTTGAACAGACGATCCATGTAATTATAGGCATTTCATCCTGACTTTGATCCTGGGCAAAATAATGGAACAGCTGATACAAGACTCAATTAATAAAGAATTAAAGGAGGGCAATATAATAAATGCCAGTCAACATGGGGTTTTGGAAAATAGATCCTGTCAAACTAACTTGATATCATTTTTGGTAAGATTACAAGTTTGGTTGAGAAAGGTAATAGGGTTGATGTAATATACTTAGACTTCTTTACGGCATTTGACTTAGTACTGCACAACATTTTGATTGAAAAAACAGAATGATTCAAAATGAACATGGTACACATTAAATGGATTAAAAACTCATCGAAACTCCCTCCACATCCCAATCGAGAAAGGCGTAAAGCAAGGAGATACTATTTCACCAAAACTATTTACTGCCTGCCTTGAAATGGTTATGAACAAGATCAATTGGAGGAGTGGTGTTAATATAAATGGAGAATGATTATCTCATCTCAGATTCATGGACGGCATCGTACTAATTGCCGAAAGCACCAACCAACTGCAGAGCATGCTACGAAGACTCGACAAGAAAAGCAGTCAGGTCGGTCTGAAAATGAACCGTTGCAAAACGAAATACATTCGATCAGACGTCTTACGAAAAGCCCGAATAACAGTAACAGGAGAAGAAATTGAAGAAGTGGGGCCAAGAAGTTAATATGCGCCCAGACATGAACGTAGAACTCTCACGAAGGATTTGGGCAGGATGGTGTGCATTTAATTCCATCAAGGACATCCTCAAAGGAAAAATCGACAAGACCACACGTACAAATATCTTCAATTCAACAGTGCTGCCAGCCATGCTGTATGGCAGTGAAACGTGGGCACTGATGAAGAGAGAAGAACAGCGGCTGTCGGTAGCTGAAAGGGCAATGGAATGAGCTATGTTGGGAATTTCCCTTCTGGATCGTATCCCAGATGAAACAATTAGAGAACGCATATGTGAAAGATATTGTTGTGGAAAGCAGATATAATATGGGTGGGCCACATAGCACGGTTCACGGACAATAGGTGGACCGCAATCATTACTGAGTGGTACCCGCGCGAACAGAAAAGACCACCTGATCGGCCTCCAAGAAGGTGGGAAGATGACATTGTAAAACGTTTCAGATGAACGTGGAGAAGAAAGGCAAGAATGCGAGAAGAATGGCAGACGTGTTGTGATCGGCTCAGTCTTAACGACAGCTGAAGACTAATCGATCCAGGTGAAAAACTGGCTTACTGATAGGTCCTACTGTAACTGTAAATGGGGAATCATCATTGAGGAGGTGAGTTTCTAATGGGGTATGTTGTGATAAATGGACCTAAAAATTTACCTTAAGCTCAACTGTGAAAAGTGTGTGAAAATTCATAAGATGTCACAATAACCTTTGACTTTTTGCCTACCTATGAATTAACCATAAAAAACAGATTAGCGAAAGGAAACAAGAAATGTTAAAATAAAAGCCTTTCTTAATACTTTACATTTCAAATGCTTTAACTGTTTTTTTCCTTCTTTTCTATCTCTTTATTAAAAATTTTTTTCGTGTTTCTGCCATGGTAAAAAGCAGGCTGAGGTCTCTATATACCAAGCCCCGGACCTTGTTTAACACTAAGGTTGGACAATGACTGAGTTATGTTAACACCTTTGGCCCATATATTCTGTCTAAATTAATACAACAGTTCTTGGCCCTATAACATTTTTATCAGTGACCTCGAAGAAAACATAAAATCAAGTTTGCAAATGACAAAGACTGGGAGAGTGGCTAATATGAAGAGGACAGGTCACTGATGCAGAGTGATCACTTGGTAAACTGGGCTCAAGCAAGCAATATGCCTTTTAATATGGGCAACGGAAAGTAGTACTCTAGGCAAAAAGAATGTAGGCCATACAAATCGGGGACTCTATCCTGGGAAACAGATTTGGGATTCATGGTGGATAATCACCTGAACATGAGCTCCCAGTGTGATGTTGTGAACAAAAGGGCTAATATGATCCTTGGATGTATAAACAGGGGAATATCAAATAGGAGTAGGGAGGTTATATTACCTCTAATTGGCTCTAGTGTGAGTGCTACTGTAATATTCTGTCCAGTTCAAGAAGGAGGTTGATAAATTAGCAAGGTTTCAGAGAAGAGCCACAAGAGTGATTGACGGATTGGAAAACATGCCTTATAGGGAAGGAGTCAAGGAGCTCAATGTACTTAGCTTAACAAAGAGAAGGTTGGGGTAATTTAAGTACCAACATGAGGAATAAAAATTTGATAACGGTATCTTCAGTCTACCAGACAAAGGTATAACAAGATCCAATTGGTGGAAGTTGAAGCTAAAACCAAGTTAAATGGAAATAAGGTGCACATTTTTAACAGTCAGGGTAATTAGCCACTGGAACAAAGGGTTGTGGTGGATTCTCCACTGCTGGCAATTTTTTCATCAAGATTGGATGTTTTTCTAAAATATATGCTCTAGCTCAAACAGGAATTAATTCAGACTACATGATCACAGTGGTCCTTTTTTGCCTTAAAATGAATAAATCTCATTCTTAAAATGAACTCACATCTTATATCTTAAGTATCTCAGTGTCGTGTTTCTGATCATCAGGTACATTTCACTAAAGCTTAGTTTTGTTAAAGATTATTCCTATTAAAATGAGGAGATGTCCCATTTCACCTGAGAGAGCCAATCTGATCATTAAATTTACAATCCGAGAGTGTCATTAGTTTGATGTTATGTGGTAAATTTTTAAAGCAATTCATGAAGATTTAACAGTGTGACTCTTATTAATTTCAATGGGAGTCGTGCAGCTAAATCACTGCACACAGCTATGAAAATTTACCCTTGCATGCCTCCATTTTTTAGTGTAAAAGCTCTGCTGTGACTCATTCTCCTAGTTAACAGTGTGCTTTGAAAAAGTAGATAATGTTGTGTGTGATGGGTGATGCTTTACAAGTAGATTATAAAGATAATTAGGTGTTAATCATCTGAAGTATTAATGTATAAATCATTGATAAAGGCAGGTTACCATCTCCACTAGTGGACAATAATTCTAAATATTTAATATTTAAAACTGGGTGAAATATTCATAACAAAATATTTTTTCAATGAAAATTGCCTGATTTCAAGTTATGGAATATCCACAAAATGCATGTAATTTTATTAAATTTTAAGTTGGCTGATCAAATTTTGTATTTTTCTTTCATGCAAAAATCACGTGACAAATTTTCATGTCACTTTTTTAGATTTCAAACTGGGTTAGTTGCTTGTAACTGATAATAAAAGTCATGTGATATTAGTCTGGTTCCCTGATTGGTTGGGGCTGCATGGGTAGTTCACAGAAACTGGACTGGCTCACTTTTCTCAGAAGAGAGGTTGCTTTTTTGTGTTCTGTCTGAGGCTTGGTCTACACTACCCCCCCTAATTCGAACTAAGGTACGCAACTTCAGCTACGTGAATAACGTAGCTGAAGTCGAAGTACCTTAGTTCGAACTTACCTTGGTCCACACGCGGCAGGCAGGCTCCCCCGTCGACTCCGCGGTACTCCTCTCGCCGAGCTGGAGTACCGCAGTCGACGGCAAGCACTTCCGGGTTCGACTTATCGCGTCCAGACTAGACGCGATAAGTCGAACCCAGAACTTCGATTTCCAGCCGTCGAACTAGCTGGTAAGTGTAGCCAAGGCCTGAAACAACCATGAAAAGCAGATTTAGAGCACAGCATATTTGCACTGTGCTTTCACATGTAGTTCAGCTATGCACATCACAGTATTAACATTTCTTGTAAAGTTTTATTTTATTCCTCTTGAAATCATAACATACTGGTCATAAGATTCAAGAATGCTTTGGTAAACAGATTCTGGTGGGAAACAGGATGAAACTGCTGCAACACAACCTAGCACACACCTCCATACCACTTCTGAGTGTGGAACCAGAGTGCATACATTACACCTCTGCCTGATCTCATGAGTGTCCATGTATATCCTGTATGTGTGAGAAAGAGAAACACTGTCTCTTCATCCTTGTCTTCTTTCCACTAGCCAGTTTCAAACACTTCTCATTTCTCAGGCACTTTTCCCCTGAGATTTAGGTAAACAGCTCTGACACCACCCACTAGAAGGCAGCAGATACAGTTAAGTGGCCTGCCAATACTGCACATTTACATTGCCCATTACTTTTTCTCCTTGTCTAATAGATTTAATAATTCCCTTTAAAATGTAGATGAAAGTCTTTGAGAATTATCTTCTAATCTACCTGATGCTACGAGGCAGTCATGGCTTGTTTCTTTGCTTCATTGCTTTGCTGCAGAAGACTTTTTATACACTTTACCAGATAGCAATGATACATAGGCTTCTTCAGTTTCTGTGTTAGAGACTCGTAGTCTATTCCAAAGATTTACTGCTGAAAGCCATAGATTCTGTCTGCTGTCTCAAAAGCCAGATTAAAGTGCTATTTAAAGCACAGTGGTCTGTTATGTTAGGTGTATATGAATTTGATCAGATTAAATGTTTAGAGACCAATTAGTGGAAAAGACTAGTAATGCATGAATCCCTGAAGAGCTTCTACTTGAATCTAATCTGACTTCGGAAAAAGCTTGCAAAAGTAAGGGCTGTCTTGAGTTGGCTATTAATAATGCAAAGATGCTTGCAATCAAGAATAAGGCCCTGCAGGTATAATCACGCTCCATCTCCTGATGGTGTAATCATAGAATTGTAAATCTGGAAGGGACCTCGAGAGGTCATCTAATCCAGTCCCCTGCACCCATGGCAGGACTAAATTAGACCATCCCTGACAAGTGTTTGTCTAACCTGCTCTTAAAAATCTCTAAGGATGGAGATTCCACAACCTCTCTAGGCAATTTATTCCAATGCTTAACTACCCTGACAGTTAGGAATTTTTTGCTAATGTCCAACTTAAACCGCCCTGCTGCAATTTAAGCCTGTTGCTTCTTGTCCTATCCTCGGAGGTTAATGAGAACAATTTTTCTCCCTCCTTCTTGTAACAACCTTTTATTTACTTGAAAACTGTTAGCATGTCCCCCTCTCAGTCTTCTCTTCTCCAGACTAAACAATCCCATTTTTTTTTTCAGTCTTCCCTCATAGGTCATGTTTTCTAGACCTTTAATCATTTTGTTGCTCTTCTCTGGACTTTATCCAATTTGTCCACATGTTTCCTGAAATGTGGCACCCAGAACTGGACACAATACTCCAGTTGAGGCCTAATCAGCGCAGAGTAGAGTAAAAGAATTACTTCTTATGTCTTGCTTACAAAACTCCTGCTAATATATCCCAGAATGATGTTTGCTTTTTTTGAAACAGTGTTACACTGTTGACTTATATTTAGCTTGTGATCTACTATGACTAAGGCTCGTTTTAATCACGGGTATTTTTAGTAAAAGTCATGGACAGGTCACGGGCAGTAAATGAAAAAAATCTTCTTCAAGTGTTTGCTCATGTCCATTCTATTCTAGGTGTATGCGCATCCATGTGCACAGTTGTTGGAGATTTATGCCTTAGCGGTATCAGTAGGGTTGGCTGCGATGCCCCCTTGAGTGCTGCGTTCATGCGTCGGTATATTAGGTGCCACCAATCCTATGCCCTCTTAGTTCCTTCTTACCGCCCATGATGGTTGTTTGGAGCGCCTTGTCTTGCAGATCGGAAAAGCATTACCGGTTCTTTATAGCCTTTTTTTCTCTTATCTGTATATAATTTGTAGGTAGATAGTTAGCCTTTAGAAGAGTTAGGTTAGTGTACTTACAGTCCTGGCTGGGATTCCGTCCCTGAGGAGGCCCTGCCCCATTCACCTGGCTTCAAGGCATGCTCGACATGCAGCAGGCTGATGCCTATCAATGATCCCCATAACAGCTGCCTGAAGTGTTTGGGGGAATCCCATAGGAAACATAAGTGTCAGATCTGTAAAAACTTTCAACCTCAAACACAGAAGGAGCAGGATATCTGCTTGAGGGCCCTCCTCATGGAGGCTGCGTTTCGCCCCGCGTCAGAGCCCTCCACTATGGACCCCATGCCAAGTACTTGGGCTTCAGTGTGGAGCCAACCGCCGGCACTGTGCTGTGCCCAGCACCGTTCCCCCTCACTGGTGCCGAAGAAGCAGCAAAAGAAGAGACGCCCCTTGGCACCGAAAGACAAGGGGGCTTTGGGCAAAGGACCTACTTCAGGCCATGCACCCACTTCAGGGTTTTACGGGGGTAAAACTGAGGTCAGACCCCGAGCTTGGCCAGGGATCCTCCTCCAACTTCAGGAAGTGGCAGGGGACCCTGGCCTCTTCCAGGACCATCAATGCCCGAAGCATCCCCGGCAGCTAAAGACCAAGTTAGCCAACAGGAGCTGCACTAGCTGGCAGACTCGGCTAAGACCCTGCTACCTAAGGGCAAGCTGATTGTTGTGCAGCCTCATAGGATGGCGGAACACCCCCAGTCACTGGATCGCAGGCGCAGATCTCCATCTCCGCGACCTCGGACCCCGGCACCGTACCCTAGCTCTCCAGCTAAAAGACCCAGGTCCTCAACGCGCTCCCTGCCTACTAGGCATGGGACTCTGGAGTCAAGGCGCTGTTCTCCATACCATTGATACCGGCAACCTTCCAGCCTCAGGTCACCGAGGCCCTGGTCACCCTCACCCAGGCGGTCTCCTAGATGTCAGTCTGCCCAGGAGGGACCGTTCATCGTCACGGCACCGGTCCTGGTCCCCCCGGTACCGTTCCTCTGGCAGGCATAGTTACTCACCCTTGCCTCGCCAGTCACCGACCGGAGTCAGCCAGCAGACTCAGGCCTCGACGGTCTGAATTGGACTGGTAGTTCAGCCCTTCGCCTTGAAAGGGGGATTCATCACCAGCGCGGGAGCCGGTACGGCTCCTGCTATGGTTGCTTTGCAGCAGAGGCAGTGGCCCTTCCAGTGACCGTATTGGAACCCAGGGAGTGTGCCAATGATGCTGGTCCCATATTCCCACCAGCTCTACCTGGTCACTCCAGACAAACCGGCCACGGCACCAGGGTGAAGTGCGGGGACGAATCCAATGTAGGGGCAGCGCACCAGACGCTGGCACCTCGGGACCCATCCCTGGACAAGGAAAGGGAACACGCTCCCCCATAGGAGGTGCAGTCATCATCATCGTCCCCGGACAAGGCGGTGGCCAGGCCATCCCACACAAGCAGTCCCCCAGATGACATTAAGGAGCACCGGGCCCTCCTTAAAAGGGTGGCTGCAAACTTGTGTGACATTATACTCCATATGCTTTATAAAATATGCTTGTGGTAGGAATATGACATAACTAAGATATGCTTTATGCATGATAACTCTTGTAAGGCATCATTGGAAAGGTTATGATTTACTGAATATGATTATACTATTTGTATGCATGTATCATTTCTGTATCTGAAATTAGGAATATTGACTATGTAGCTATATTTCAATTATGTTATTTTGGGTGATGCCCCTGCTAACACTTCAGGTACAACAATGGAAAAGCCAGACAGGGCGGATGGGCCATCAGCACTGACAACGAACTGTAAAAGAGCTTAGTCTTCCTGTGAACATGTGGGTCAGCCTGTGAAGAATGGCTACAGGGGCCCTACAGAGGCATGTGACCATGTCACCTGATACTAGAACCCATCTTGAATTCTGTACTTTTCCATGAGAAGCTGCGGGTTCAAAGTAGGAAACAAAGGACTCCCACCTTATGCAAATCCTATTTAAGGGTGGGGAGTGAGGTAATCCAGGTCGTAAATTCTGCCAAAAATAAGTTTCTGTACTCAGTGATGAGCTAGTTCTCCAAATAGACCAGACTTGGCTACTTAAAAATAATTGCCAGGCTAGAACGAACAAGTCAGTGTTTTCAGTGAATCATTCTTACTTTTTAAAATAACTTACGGATCATAGTATCATCTATTCCGATGATTCCAAATACATGGAGGATGAGGAAAGGAAAGGAAGAAGAGAACTCAAGCTAGAACTTGTATTATTTGGTCTTTTCACAGGAGTTTCTGAAGACCAGCTTTGCACAGTTTAGGAGCATGAAAGGCCAAATTTCTGTGCAAATATCACTTTTATTTGCTTCCAAGTAACTGCAGTCAGTAACTAAAGTAGTCATTTGCCACCCTGGTAGAGGAGAAACTCAAGACAACAGGATAAGTAAGATTAAAGAATGAAAATCTTCAGTGCCCAATCATTGTTACACATTTGTGCATGCCATCTTTTTTCTGTAATCCACTACCTCATAGCACCATCGTTCTGTTTTTCAATAGTAATAAACCTGCTCAGGTATGAATATTTACTTTCCTCTCTAATGATTATCTTGATGTCTAAGCCATTTTGCTTTCTTATTTCTGAAAATACCATGTTATTTTGCACCTTGAACAAGACTGTAAAAGTAAGTTAAACCAATAATTCTTTTAATGACAATTAATATGGTTCCCATTCAGAGGGCATTATATACCTGAGAACTCAGAGACCTTTTGGCTAGAGTGATGGCAACATCTGTGAATATCAAACAGCACCATGTATCCAAAGAATTTCCTGAAGGGAACCTGCCAATTACTTTTACTACGAGGTGATGATTAATCATAACCTGTCTGGCATCTGAGCAGAGAGATCAGGTTTCTTAAGCCGGGAGAAATGCTGTATGCAAACACTGCTGAAAACAAGTTTTGCCAGGACTCTAGAGCCTAAGTACTGTTCAGATATTTTTAGTCAATGCAAAATCAGAGTATCTGTGTGTGCTTGGTTTTTATTTTGCAAAACTGTGCCTGATCCTGCCAGGTAGCTGAGCACTTTCTGGGAGGGCTGAGTCCCCTTCACTCTCAGATTGGACAGTCATGCTAAAATAATATCATCTGACAGATGACATTGAACTAAGTAGTTATGACACACTAATATTTGAGAATATCATATTTCCCTGGGTGGTGCTAGAGGATCTTGAATGACTATGTCGCTCATAATTAATTTGTAAGACTCCAATTTGAGCCAGATTCTGTCACTGTAATTCATATTGAGGAGCACTGTATTCCACGAATAGTTCTACTCATTCCTACACAATGGGACTACTTACAGAGTAAGGTACTGTGAAGCACCTGGCATTGGCCACTGTCAGAAAACAGGATACCTTTGGTCTGACCCAGTATGGCTGTTCTTATGTTCATCATAAGGGTATCAGACTGTGGCCTTTAATTAAAGAACCAAGATTTTTTTTCAGTCCTGTAAATTAGTGAGGTTTAGGATAGTTTTAAAGATTCAAAATATTGAAAAAACTTCCATCATTTGAGCTTAAAAAACCATTTAATGTTACCAGGAACTCCTGCCTAATATTGGACCAGGTTCCTTACTATCCTTACTCTCATTGATTTAAGATGAGTGGGACTATTCACAGAAGAAGGTAATGCCCAGTGTTGTAAAAGCATCAGAATCTGCCTCTCTTTAAATCATTGCAATATATTATAGTGATTGGTTTTACTCTTCCCCTTTTTAAACTAATGTTTCTGCCAGTGAAGGGGCCCTTATTTGAAGCTGAAAGCATTTTCATGGACAGCCATGGTTTGATGTTTCCCATTTTCTGACTTCCCAAGAAATGCTCAAGGAATAATGAGGCCATTGTGCTGTCTACTGAGAAGTTATGACGTTTTTAAACTGTTTTGAAGCCCTCTTTTTTAGCTAGCCAAAAGAAGCAGAGAGCAAAATGCAGCTGGAATTCAGTGACTTACAAGGTTGTGTCAAAAGGCTTCTATTTGTGCAAGCATTTTTAAAGTATCTATGTGAACAGACCTCTTCTGTTAGAAATCTGAACACCCTAAAACACATGCTTAGAGACTCAAACTTCATTTTGATATACTGGTAGCTTGACCACCTCAGCAGTAAAACAGGCATATCTTATAGTCATTAGGCCAGTTCCTATGATAGTGTAAATTAGTTATTTTACCCCAGCTTAGGATCTAGCTCATTAAATATATTTTAAGTGTTGTGCTCATGTACAGTGCTCTGTTAAATATGTATTTAAAAAAAATTGTGCATTTGTCTAATAAAAATCCTAAATGCATGTATATGCAAATTAAGTGAAGCCCTCAGTCCCCTGCCAACTTGTCTTCGGGACCATTGGTCTCCAAAAGGTTGTGCATCTATCATAAACAAATTGGAGGGAGTTCCAAGAAAAGCAGCAAAGATGAAGAGGGATTGACATGTGAGGAAAGATTAGAAAAACTAAAGACCAGATTCTGCCCCAAATTAAACCCCCCTGCAACCCTGTGGACTTCGGAGATGTGGGAGTAGTTTTAAGTAAAGGTAGACTGTAGCCAAATTATTATATTTATTTAGGTCCAGTGCACTGTGAAGGAAAGTATATAACTATCCTTACAGAGCTGAATGATGAATTGTATAAAATGTTAAAGTAAGAGGAATTGCTTAGCATGCTACAGGGCATGTGCAGACATGCCAGTACAGCAAATAGGCCCCCGGGTATCCATGTCTACTTTGCTCTCCTGATTGCTCATGGAGTCCCATAGCTTCTCCACAGAATCATGATCCAAAACTATGTAGTGTTTTTCTTGGTGTGTATCTTTCAGTTTTTCAGAGATTGAATTGTTGGTTCTGTTGTTTGTTTGTTTTTCTGGAAGAGAGATGACCAGAGTAAAAGAAAAGCCTTCCCTTTGCCTTGTTTTTAGGCCCTCATCTGATAAAAACAAAGAGTGCTGAGCTTTGCCTGATCCAAAAGTTCCTTCCTGTTTTCCATTTACCAGCACTGTGTCCCCGTGTCTCTCATCCATTAACGGCACAGATATAGGGTAAAAAAATTTTAAAGTGTCTAAGTGACATAGGAGCCTAAGTCCAATTTTCAGAAGTGAATTTAGGCACTTAGGCCCAGATTTGTAAAGGCATGTAGGCACCTAATTCCCATAGAAATCAATGGGCGTTAGGTGCTTAAATACCTTTAAAATCTAGGCTTTAGGATCCAAAGTTTCATTGAAAACCTTAAGTGTTCCTAAACCCTAGTCATAAATCCTAAGCCTTAGGATTTAGGCTTTTTAAATACTTAGGTAAAATTTTCAGTAGTGCCCATGTTTTTTCACCTTCTAGGCACTGGCTTTTTAAGGGTTATCCATTTGGGCCCCTTTGGTTTTACAGGTGGACTTAAAGCTCAGGGAATCCTTTTTATAAAAACTGTAGCACATATTAACTTTCATTTTGTGTGTACATTTTATAGTATCTTCTTTACATATAGTCTAATTTTAATAGTATTTAAATAAACTATAATGCAATAGTAAAATACAACGAGCATATGTATTTTGTCTGCGTGACAGACTGACAAGATCCTGCAGTATCCTGAATACTGAATTAAGTTAAACCTTATTGAAATGGAGTTAATACCGTTGGGGTACCTTCTATTGGAAATGCAAATGTTTATGTACTACCATGACATTGTATGGAAGCTCTTTAGCAGAAAGGCAAGATTAGGCAATCTCTAGATGTTATGAGGAAGTTTAAAGGTCTTTGGCACAATACATGTGAATTACCAAGAAGTATCTTGAGGTGAGGGGAATGCAAATTCTCCCCTATGAAGCCAACCTTGTGAAGATGTGTCCTGGGCAGAGACCCATCGTATACTAATTACCTGCTTCTGGAAACTCCAGATCAAAGACTCCTGATCTGTATTAAAGGGTGGACTAAATTTGTCCTGCATGTGCTTGTTCTGAACTGAAGCTGTGATGAACTAGTAACCACAAAGAAACCCCCTAGGGTGGGTGACTAAGTGAAAGACTGTTCTGCCAGAGCTCATGATGGAATTAGGGTGAACTTTGGTAAGCTTATTAGCATGCGTGTAGGTTCTTTTATTGTTTTTAATATGTTTTCTGTGTAATGCTGTTTATCTTAAGAATGAAGTAGGCTTGAATAGAAAGAGCTGTGTGGTAATTTATATCGGTAGCAATCACTCTGTTATCAGACTTTGAAGACAAAGCAAGGAGGTCTGTTAAGGCAGATTTTCTTTGCTGGGATTAACATAGTGAAGGCAGGGAACTGTGTAGCTTGGAAATACCCCAGTGATAAGAAAGGCAACAGCTGCGGTGCTGGAAGCCTGAGGTTGAGTCTTCTTGCTGGACCACTGAAGGGGAAATACAGGTACAGTTGCTCTGAACTGTGACAATCTGAATCCACTATGAACATCAAGCCAAGGCTGGAGGAAAGCACCCAACCTCTCACAGACTAATGTATCCCAAATCGGTATATTAAGAGGAAAATAATCATAGTTCTTCATTTGTTATATGTTGAATAAACTATTTTGTGTAGGGCTGTCAAATTATTAAAAAAATTAATCACAAGGTTAAAAACACTATTCATTGTAATGTTAATGGCACTATTAAACAATATTAGAATACCATTTATTTAAATATTTTTGGATGTTTTCTACATTTTCAAATATATTGATTTCAATTACAACATAGAATACAAAGTGTACAGTGCTCACTTTACATTATTATTTTTATTACAAATACTTGCACTATAAAAAAATAAAAGAAATAGTATTTTTCAGTTCACCTCATACAAGTACAGTAGCGCAATCTCTTTATCATGAAAGTGCAACTTACAAATGTCGAATTATTTTTTTTTACATAACTGCACTCAAAAACCAAACAATGTCAGATGCCTGGCTCTCTCAGGCAGAAGCAGCTCTGTCCTGCTCCCCGCCCAGTTGCCAGGGAGAGCAGCCAAATGTGCGGTGGGGAGGCACAGGGAAAGGAGGACAGAAAGCTCCCCCCCTGCAGATAAATATGGGGCAGGGAGAGCACTGCGGCCCCAGGTTGGGCTCAGGGCAGAAGGCGTTACTAAGACATGTGGGGTGGTCACGTGTCCTCCCCTTTAGCTTGTGCCTCCCACTGTGCCACACTAGTCGTCTGTGGCGGGGAATAAGGCAGGAGCTGTGAATAAGGTAGGAGTCAGGAGCAGAGCAGGAATCAGGAACAGGTTAGGACACAGGAAGCAGAGTCTAGTGCAGCCACAACAGAAAATCTCCTTGTTGCTCAGACAATTTCCTGTGCTGCCTCCTGGCTTAAACAGAGTGATTGGACCAATCGGTGAGCTGGTCAATCCTCCACTCAGGACTCCTGTGGGTGGTGCCTTAGCTGAAGCTGTAGTCCTAATAGCTTCTAAGCTCACCTGGTTTCTTCAGCTATTGAGTGGAGGCCAGGATGCAGCACCTGTTTTGGAACACCCAGGTCTGGGTTCAAGACTGGGAATATCACAGTCTGGTTCACTGATAAACAGGAATTAAAATTAGAATTAGTCCTGCTCAAGAACGTGGGAGAAGGGCATAAAGCTCTTAATGCCTGGAAGAGCAAAGGGTCAGTCCCTTTTCCCCATACGAAGGGAGTGTGGTGGTAGGATCCTAGCTATAGTTGTCAGACCAGGTTAAAGGGTGGCCAAGGGAATGTGGGCAACCCTCCCCCATCTGATATGGATTTACAGAAGGGAGGTTGGCCTGCACTGGGTAAGTTGTTACTGGCTAGTTTCCTTGATGTTTTCAGTTAATAAAGTTGCAGCCTAATTAAATCACATTCTTGCTGTCTTGTCTTTTCTCCTACTCTGGGATAAATAGTTCCGTGGGCCCGGCCTAGGGCAACTACGCATCACCCTCACTCACAGCAAATTAACTGACAGTCTGTCCTCCATGTTTACCTATACATCTTTACAAATATTATAAACAGGAATAATTTTAATGTAATGTGCACAATAATTATGTCAGTGATCAAAAATGAATTAATAAGATGAAATGTGTTCTCTGTTCTATCCAGATAAAAAATAGAAGATGAACACAGCAGAATTCATATCAATCCACCATGTCATTTTATTTGGAATAATAACATATTCTAACACATCAGTGTGAACATGGGCAATAAGAATAGCTATTCGTTAAATTTCGGATATACCTGAAATGTGAGTAGTATCAAACAAGCATAGATAGCACAGACCTGACTGACACCAGCGCTATAGTTTAAGCATGCTCAAGTCAGGTGAGAGACAATCATTAACCATAGTTCCTGATCACATTTTGACACGCCTCCTGTAATTCGTATTTAAAGAAAAAATGCATTAGTAGCATATCAGCTATTTTATTCTATACTCTAGAGACATGATTGCATTCATCCATTTCCCTGTTCTAGACAGGTTCTTAGACTGCACCCATCAACATGGTACCTTTGAAGCTTTTAGAATCTCACAGCATCCAAAGCATTCATAATAGAGACATTACAATGAAAAAGTCTTTCTAAGTAAACCAATCCATTAAGGTGATTTGCAATACCTAATTTTTCATTATTATGGAGCTTTTAGTATTAAATAATCCACTATTATATTGTCACCATTTGAAGCACTTATAGTTTAGGTGTGCCAACAGCATTTTATTATAAACTCCTGTCTCCAGGAGTTTATAAATAAACTGTAAAAATTTGCTTTGGCCTGAACTGTGAAAAAGGCAGCCTGCAATCAGCTTACATCTGTTTGACTGTTAAATTCAGGTTGGCATATCTCACATGAATAATTTCCTGAGTTTGCAGGTGGCTGGCATTGCTGGACCTCAATCACTCATCTCTATTTCCATGATTCTATTTTAGAGGTTTGTGACATTATACCAAGTATGCTGAGTCACACACGTTTCCTGGGCTTATCTGTTGTATTTTTCAGCCTCCAATGTGTTAGTCCTGGTTGTCCACTAACAGCAAGCTGCTGTTTCCAGTGCCTAAGGCCATGTCTACCCTACCACTTATGTTGGCAAAACACACCTATGAGCAACATAAATTTTGCCAGCATAAGTGGCAGTGTGCACAGCGCTATGTTGGCGGGAGAGCTTCTCCCGCCGACATAGCTACCGCCACGCATTGAGGTGGCTTCTTTATGTCAATGGAAGAGGTCTCTCCTGTCTGCATAGAGTGGCTGCACAAGCGATCTTACAGCGTCACAGCTGCACTGAGACAGCTGTGCTACTATAAGCTCACTAGTGTAGACGTGGCCTAAGATCTATCTTCACTTCAGCTCACTTTTCCATGAGACGTACTGGAGTCTCTACCTCCAAAATGGAAGAACCCATTGTTTGAAATTAAATTTGAAATCATGTATTCAAAAGTTAACATTGCACAAGGTTTTTTAGGAGATTTATAATCTCTCTTGGAGCTCACAAGGGAACACAATACGTGCAGGGAAAGTAAAATGGGAACATTTTCTAAAAAGCTGGCTAAGCCCATCATCATATTTGAGGGGCATCTTGAAGTTTTGGATAAACAAATACATATGCAGGATATTGGCTGGAATGAAGCTGTGTGGAAAAAAAAATTCCTGGAAGCAGATAAAGGATCCCATCTATGTAAAACGTTAACTATCAGTTACTATAGAGAATGGAAGTACCTAATAGTAAACCAGGGAGCAATATAATTACAACCCTTTCTGGTATTTCAGAGCAAGATGTAGGGATAAATCTTAGCTCCATTGAAGTAAATGGGAATTTTGCCATTCACTTCAAAGGAGTTGGGATTTCACCCATAATCTCTAAAGCAACTAGCGAAAAGACACAAGGCAACACAACCCTCTATCTGTTTTTTTCCTTCTGATCTAAGTTTCACCACTGAGAATAGGAGGAAAAACTTGGCAGAACTTTGTTAAATCTTTTAAGAAGAAAAAATCCAGGTGGAACAGAAAAAACAATTCAAGAAAATACTCCACTACTCCCATTTAAATAAGAGAAGTAATGACGTGAGTATAAAACTTGGGTTAAGAGAGTGGAGAATGAGGCCTTTAGAGTTTAAGGGTTCTACTAAGAACTTGTCAACATGATAAGATTGTACTAGGTTAACATAAGGTGTGATTTTTTTTTTTTATGGTGAGATAGTTAAACCAGTGCAAAAAGCTGTGTGGACACTCTTATTTCTCTTTAAGTGTGACTTATTTCTGAAACCTGTTCCTGATTAACTTAATCTAGTGTATGTCTATGCTACAGAGACTATACCAACCTAGCTATGTCAGCACAGGGCCCTATTGTAGACACAGCCTATACCAACAGGAGTTTTTCCTTTTGGTGTAGGAACACCAATACCACCTTCCTGAATGATGTTAACTATGTCACATTCTTCCATTGACACAGCTGCTTCTATACTGGGGGGCTTGTCAACATAATTATGTGCCTCAACGGTGTGTTTTTTTTCACACCCCTGGCTGATGTAACTATGCCGCTGTAACTTTTCAGTGTAGACCAAGCCCTAGACTAAACTAAGTTTAGTTAAACTGAAATAGGAGTGCCTACGCAGCCTTTTTCACCAGTATAACTATTTAGGTTGAAAATCACACCTTATGTTAAATCTGTGTGTAGACATGGCCTCAGTCTTTAGACAGAGTGATAATGGAGACTTCTCATGATCTAATAAAAGACAAATTGTGTGTGAATTTACTCACTGTTTTCAATTTGGTTGCTCATCTTGGATTTAATTTCACTGAAATCTGACTGTCCTGACCAGATTCACAATGAGATTATTATTCATAATTTTACATATTTCTGTGGCATTTCATAGAATCATAGAAGATTAGGGATGACCTCCAACCCTAGTCCAAAACAGAACCAATCCCAACTAAATCATCCCAGCCAGGGCTTTGTCAAGCCGGGCCTTAAAAACCTCTAAGGACGGAGATCCCACCACCTCTTTAGGTAACCCTTTCCAGTGCTTCACCACCCTCCTAGTGAAATAGCTTTTCCTAATATCCAACCTAGACCTCCCCCATTGCAACTTGAGACCATTGCTTCTTGTTCTGTCATCTGCCACCACTGAGAACATCCTAGCTCCATCCTCTTTGGAACCCCCCTTCAGATAGTTGAAGGCTGCTATCAAACCCCACCTCATTCTTCTCTTCTGCAGACTAAATAAGCCCAGTTCCCTCAGCAGCAGGTCAAGAGGAGCACGGCCCCTAGTTGGTTCCTCCAGTACTTTGCACCAGGAAATTGTCCCCAACACTCTCCAAAAACTTCCAGATTGTCTGTGCACTGCTGTATTGCTCTCCCAGTAAATGTCAGGGTGATTGAAGTCCCCCATGAGAACCAGGGCATATAAGCATATAGATTGAATAGCATTTGCATAGATCTGTCTTTTAAATTGTAATGGTGCTCTTTTGTGGTAGTTCTTCCTTATTCTGTTAGAATTGGAATATGCCCTGTCCTTGCACAACTATTCAAGGAGACGGAGGCAACAGAGAGTCTCTTCCTTTATGTCCCGATGCAGGGATTCACCAAAATCAGTCCTTCCACCCACCTGATGGAAAGGACTCTGTGAGGCAGCACTAGGAAGGAGGGAAGCAGACACTTGGGGTTGCCGGCTCTCACCATGGCAAGTAACATGATTTTGGTCCCAGCTGGAGCTGATCTGGCAATGACTTGAGAAGCTCCAGCCTTGGTGAAAATTTTAGCCCTGGCTGAGGAAAACCCCTCTCACTGGCTGCCTGCTCACCCCTCTTCCACCTTCTGGAGAGAGCAACCAATCAGGGCTGTGGCAGGAAGCTGGTAAAGTGCTCTTTCTCCCTCCCCCAGGCATTTTCAAGTGAGGGGGGAAGACAGGAGAGGGAACAGCCAACATTATTCTTACAGAGGGAAGGAGGGAGCAGAAAGCGTCTGGCAGCTCTACTTCTTCCTCCCCTTCTGTGAAAAATGGGTCAGTCTGCTCGTCCCCCTTTCCATCCCAGCAACATCAGGCCTTGGAAGGGGGAAGGTGTGAAGAACTCCTGGAACTGCCCTCACTAAGGCCTGGGAAAAGGGAGAGTGGACCCCACTGCAGCTGCTTCCCCAGGCCTGGGAGAGGGGGTGTAGAACCCCTGGAGCTGCAGGAGGAGCAGAGGGGAAAGGGGAAGGTGTGGTGACTGCCTGCATAAGGAAAGGCAAGGCTGGGGGACAGGCAGATGTGGTAGTGGGAGGTGCAGAACTGATGTGAGGCTGTATGGAATGAAGCAAAGTTGATTTGCAGGCTGCATAATTAATGGCTGAGTGATGGGCAGATGTTCGGATTGGTGGGAAAGCTGATGTGGGTGTTTGGGTAGTACATAATTGCTGGGCTGGGGGACAGGCAGATATGTGCTGGTGGGACACAGAACTAATTAGCATTTGGGATTTGTAAAGAAGCTGAAAGCTCTGCACTGAAAGGCAGCCAGCAGAAGCCCCTGTAGTGAACACCAAAATCACCATACCCTAATGGTTTGGGAGAGCTAGCAAGACATGAGGAGGAGCACAGAGTGTTAGAAAGTAAAAGACAGACCAAAAACACAATATAAACTTTGTCCCCAAAATTGAGATTTAAAAAAAAAAAATCTCATCTTTTGGGGGGGCATCTTACTTACGATTTTTTGAACTTTTGGGGTCAGCAATGCTGCACACTGTACCTTCTTAAAGGGTGCTAGAATGTCTTAGCAGAGCTCCACCTCCCAAAGGGACCCACTGGGGTCAGTGCTGCCCCAATCCAGGATAATGCACAATTGTGCCCTAAATGCACAGCAACATGAACATATTTTTGTACTCTCATCCAATGATATTCTTTGTTGAACATAGTTCATATTTGCCTAGGGTGACCAGATGTCCTGTTTTTAAAGGGACAGTCCTGTTTTTGGGGACTTTTTCTTATATGGGTGCCTATTACCCCCCATCCCGTTTTTCTCACAGTTGCTATGTGGTAACCCTATGTTTGCCCCCAACCCTTCTATACCTCTTAACACTCTCCATCTCTTTTTCTGATCTCCATCAGAATTTGTGATACCCTTCACATCTCCTTGAACTCAAGCACTACTCCTCTGATCACTAGGTTCTTCTTCCAAACCTCAACACGCTCTCTGCCTCCCAGATTTCTCTCATTCAACTGAAACAGGCCTTCTACTTTGTGCCATGTTTCCTCTGAGGGGAATATTTCCTCTAACACCATATCTGCAGAGCTCTGGTCAGTTGTATCCAGCTCTTGTGAATTTGGGGGCTTGTATTGTTCAGAGGTGCTCCAAGATGCATTGCCACACTCTGCCTTCTGTAAAGCTCTAGAACTTGTTGGAATTTTAGAGCACAAGTGATCCAGGGAATGTAGTCAATCCTAAAGAGATTGAAATGAATTGAGTAAAGGTAGGAAGCCTGTGGGTAATTGAGAAACATTGTCCATGTTGTTTGTAATATAATAATGCTTTTCAATTTGGTTCCGTTTGAGATTTGGGCTACTTCTTACTTTTGCCAAACTAATCCATGGTAATTATGTGGTCACTGGGTGCATATATTTGGGAATGGATTAAACATATAGAGGGAGAGGGCCCTATACCATCCATACACAAAAAAATGTGTGGGAAAAGTTGGCAATATATACAAAATTTTGCAAGCAATGATACCTGGAACTATTCTCCCCTTGACTTACTGGCTGTGCAAAAGGAACCAGGGCTAGGTCTTCAAAATTGTGCTATATACTGGTGGCGCTGAGGAAACTGGGGCCATGCTTATAGATATAGGGGTTTACAATGAAAGGGTCTGCCACTACTTTTCTCTGTAGGCCCCTGTACTCTTTGGAGCATGGTTCACTTTTTTAGCTGTGCTGCCACTGGGTGCCGAGACACAAACTCACAGAGCTGCAGAATAGAAGCTGTGCATAGGATTCTGTGTGAGTTAATGCTAAATGCAAAACTAATTGCTTCAATGTAGCTTTTCTTAGTAAATTCTTAACATACACATAGAGAGACATACAACCTACTCACATACACATAAATATACCCACAAAACAAACCCCTTATAAACTACCCAAGCGATTTCTTCTATAAGATGTGAAGGAAGAAAAATAGAGAAAGCTAATGTTAGTTATTTCTGTTTTAAAATACTTGGGAAGCACACTCAGATGCTACAGTAATGAGTGGCATATCCTAGATTGATAGACTGGAAGGTAGGGTAGCAAATATTATGTCTGTCTTTAAAAAGGATGAACATGGAACTTGCAGACCAGGGAGCCTTACTACAGTACCAGGAAAAGGGGTAGAAGTGATCATTCAAAATAGAGTAATAAAACACCTAGATAAACAAGATGATATTAGCGGCAAGGGGAAACTGCAGGGAGAGCCGTGCTTGAAAAGACTAGTACTGCTTCATTTAGAAAGGATACAAATGAGAGGACACTTGATAGAGGAATATAAACTAACGAATAAATGAAACTGGAAGATTACAAATTTAAAACTGAAAAAAGGAAACATTTGTTTACATAATGTATAATTAACCTGTGGAATTCATTGCCACAAGATGGCATTGATGGAAAGAGTTTAGTAGGGTTTTTAAAAATCAGTATTCCGTAGGTGAGAACATCTGCAATTAGATACATCTACAAAAAAAACCCAAACTCTTTTAAGGCATATAAACCCTTATGCTTTTTCTGAAGGGATATAAACCCTCTAGCGCAAGCCAGCCACTAAGTGAATGGGGAATGAGGAAGAAACTTCCCCAATAGGCCCTTTATTCCATAATTATCCACTATGGGTTTCTTACTACATCCTCTGAAGAATCTGGTACTGACCACAGACATAGATAGGATATGGAGTACACAGACTTTGTTTGACCTGGCATGGCAATTCATACATTCCTATACATAAATTTAATCTGAGAATCCCTGTGGTGTTGGGGAATGATACCCTTGATAGCAGATGAAAGATACCCTTTCATCTGCAGACCCCACCATGGAGGACCTTCTGTTGTGTCACAAAGTAGAGGAGAGAATGCTATGAAACTGACACACATCTATACACACACTTTTGTGTCTCTTCTTCCCAGAATCATTAGCTTCCCCTGAATAAAGAATGCATGTCTGTGTAACATAGGGTCTGCCTTATGCTTTAAAGGTACAATACAGAGTTCAAATCCTATTGGGGACTGTGTTTTTAATATTTTTAAACTCCCCTCTTTTCTGTCAGTGCCGTAAAGAACACTGCATTTTCACCATTTAATTATCTGTTCCATGCCAAAATACTCTGGGCCAAATTATGACAGCTTCAAATCAGGTGCATTAGGGAATGGGTACCAGGGAGGGGGAGTTGGCTGGATGAGGGGAAGGATGGTCTCTAGTGGTTAGGACACTAAACTAGGACAGGAGAGACATGGCTTCAATCCCCTGCTCTACTATGAACTTACTGTATGACCTTTGGCAAGTCACTTAGTCTCTCTGTGTCTCAGTTCCCCATTTGCAAAATGGGGCTAACAGCATCTCCCTATTTCACAGGTATTGTGAGACTAAATATATACATTAAAGACTATAAGGCACTAGATTCCATGCTGAGGGGAGTTATATGGGTACTTCAGGTAGAGCACTGATAGTCTATTGCTGACACCTGCATAGAAAGCAGCCCTTATACTGCTGCCTTGTGCTCTCTTCCCACAACGGAGCTAATGCTAGTGCTAGCAGCATTGCTCAATGTCCTGTGAGTCATGTCCAGATGAGGTGATGGAGTGACTATGGCTCAGCTCACCCCTCCACACGAGCTGCTAGGCTGTGCTTGGGAGAGTACAAGCTACACTTTTTATAAACAAGTAGCAAAGGCCACTGGTGTGTATACCGGCCCCAATGTTTCTGAATGTACTGTGCCTTCCTCTGGTGGAGAGACCTCAATATCAATGCAGAAATGATAGTTATAAAATTATCACTTTTTTAAAATATTAGGTCGTTGCAAACTTGTTTGCACTTTTACTGAGTATTATTAAGATATATCTACAAGTATGTTATAGCCAGGGTGCTTGAGGATATAACAAAACCTGTGTATGTTTTAGTTAGTTATGATACAAAATGTTCAGGCTGGTTAAAGAAATTGCAGGAGGTTTCTACTTTCTGTCTCCCAAGGAGGAGCAAATGTAAGGAAGATAACCCCTCCTTAGCCATAAAACCATGTTGATTACCCCAAAGTGTGTTATACAAACTCCAAAAAGCTGCATTTTAAACTTTATCTTGCTTTAATTTTTACTCTCTTTTCTTTTGTGCTGTGTTTAAAGATGTGTTGGTTATTGAAATTTTTACTTTGTACAAAATATCTAATAGAAATTTAATTGCTATAACAAACAGATTGTAACTCTAAAGAGCGTGGGTCAAGAGACAAACAAATCAAAAGAGTGTCTTATCTAGGCCAGCACACCTCTCTTTATATAAGATACCAGTGTGGGACAAATGTAATCCTTATCTCAAGAAAACAAGCCATGTAAAGCATTCATATTTTTGGAAAAAACCTGATCATGTGCACAAAAAAAAGTGAGGATGTTCCTTATGCAGGATACCTCAAAAAGGAATGTAGGAATGTGTTATCAGAGCAATAAATCTAGGTGTTAAAGTGGGCTATACCACCTCCCCACACACACACACACACACACATTTTTTCCCCCAAAGAACAACCTCTGCTTGTATTTTGAAACTCCAGGAAAATGTGTTAGCTGGACATGTTTTTAACTTTTTGTTTCTTAAATGCTGAAATGGCAAATACCTTTGTGAAATGCGTACTTGCAAATATGTCAGCTCAATGCAAAGCTCCTAATATAATTTCCTAATATCGCTGCTTGTAAAGGATAAAATGCTTTATGTACCAACATCAAATCTACTGAGCTTGCTAAACTTATTACTAATGTAAGAAGCCATTTAAGAATAGAATATTTATATTATTGGGGAATTAATTATTTACTGGCAGTGCTCAAGCAATTTCCTCATCCAAATCAGGAAGACAAGAAGAATCATATTTCCAAAAATTGCCATGTAGAATCAACAACTTCTTTAATAACTATTTAAGCTGAAGACTCTCTTTAAGAATGACTTAATTTTAAAAAGACGGTTTTTAGAACTAAAAATCTTTCTATAAAGAACAAGCGTGTTTAGTTTTTTTCAAAACAGAATTTCATTTCCTGTTGAAGTCTAGTAAAACTAAAGAAATAGCTCCATAATGTATTGAATAAAAAGGAGTTAAACCTCTAACTTCAAAGAGGTTCTGAGAATCTTCTGCCACAAAGATAAAGGAAATGTAATCATCAAGAAAGAATTAAAGCTCTAACGCATATGTGCATTAACAAACTGCATATTCATAAGATGAAGAGGCACCTAAAGACAACCCATGATGATACTGAGCCAGTGAAAGAAGGACAGCAATCAACTTGAATTTAGAAAAGCCTGAAAGAGGTGTGTTTTCTTGTAACTTCATGAAACTAAGAAGGAGAGGAGTATAAAAAACTCTCAAGTAAGCACCCCTCACACACACACACTCCCTGCTACTCTGCTCAGCGAACACACAGCACTCATCAGCTTATCCTGCCCATCTCTACGAGCAAGCTACCACACAGAGCTAAGAAAAACAGAGAAGGCTCAGGAAGAAACCAACCCAAGAAAAACCTCTTGGCTTCCACATGAATTAGTGAGAGGAAGTTAACTAAGGCCCTGCGGCGATGCAGCTGTACCGATAGAGCTGAGCCGCTGCAGTGCGTCTGGTGAAGATGCTCTATGCCGACGGAAGAGAGCTCTCCCTTCAGCATAATAAAACCACCTCCGCGAGCAGCAGAAGCTATGTCGCGTATGTCAGTGTAACTTATGTCACTCGAGAGGGTGGTTCTGATGTGCCTCCGCTGCTGATACCACTGCTACTGCACTAGCTCAATGAGAGCTAATGTGAGTATGTGTACGCAAACAGGAGAATCACATTCCAAGCTCATAGTATAGACATAGTCTAAAACAGTGGGAGTCACATCCCTCATTTGGTGACAAGAGAAATAATTAGTAAGAGCTAGCCTACCGTTTCTTGTTTCTCTGGGGTAAATATTTTTAGTAATTTTTTAAATAAAATTACTTGGCAATTTAAAATTACCCCTTTCTATTCCATACTACTCATAGCTACTGCAGGCCATAATGCATCTAGCTGTCTCTGCTTGAACAGTGTTTCTTCTCCTCATCCTCTCCTAAGCATGGCACTGGCTCCACGAGTTATAAACAAGCACTCTGCACTTAACAAAAAATTTTAAATCTTTGTCTTGAAGAAACAAACTCTTATGCAAAGTATTAACACTCGGAGTTCTGGAACTTTCCAGACTGCCAGCTAAATGAATGCTTAGGAGGGCATTTATGCAACCAAGTTTATTTTTGTTTTTCCCCCAGGAAATTGTATATAAGGGGAGTTTGTATCCAGAAGCTCATTACTGCACAATTGCATCACATAGTATTTGCACTCATAGGAAAATAAAATGTATATTTATAAGTCTAAATACTTCCATTTGATTCATGTAACTGAGAGGGCTCTGTTTGCTCTTACTGGTTTTTTTTATGCCTTTTCATAGGAATGTTGCTATGGGTGAAAGTAACACCGCAGTTTTAAACCATCAGATGATGTATACAGTTCTACACACGGGGCTTGAAAATACCTTCCACAAGGCAACTAGTTCCTTCAGTACTACTCGCCTTATCAGTATATGTTTTTAATATTTCTAGTGTAGCTAATGATTTTCATCCTGAAGGGTCTCTAAGCACTTTTTAGACTCTAGACTTGATCCCACAATCCTATCTCAGACAAAATTCCTAAGGAATTGAATAGGAGTAAGGACAACTCCCTTCACTCAGCATATGTACGTCTATGTTCATGATCACTTTATGTACATTAATATCTTCTGTAATGTATTTCTTTCAGACACCATTGTTCTCATCGCTTCAATAGCAGTTGTTTCTGCAAAAACTCAGGGTAACATTTTTGCAACATCAGCACTGAGAAGTCTTCGTTTCCTACAGATCCTTCGTATGGTGCGCATGGACCGAAGAGGAGGGACTTGGAAATTATTAGGTTCAGTAGTGTATGCACATAGCAAGGTAACTGTCATGGCAGTTCATTTCATTTAATTCTTCAGTGGATTCAACAAAACTCTATGAATCAACATCACCTTATATATTTATCAGATTCCAGTGAATACCTAAAACTTCCTAAAGTAATGTTGGCTATGTAATGCATTATCAAAAATACATCTTTTCATGTTCATTCAGATTTCGGAAAATATGCTAAAAATATTGGTCCTGATTCACCACCAGTTGGATGCTGGTGTAATTCCATTGAAATCAGTGGATTACACAAGTGTCAAACTGAACTGGGAAATCAGACCAATTGTTCAGAGAACAAGAGAACAAGAATTCTTTTTTCATGAAAAAAATCTGAGATTTCAAAATTTGTTTTTGTTCCACATTGGAAGAAAATGAAGCCTTTGAAAACCTTTGGCAAAAAAACATGAGAGAGAAAGAGAGAGAAAAGAGAAAGAGAGCCACCCCACAATAGAATAGTCCAGTAGTGGATATTTGAGTCCAAAATACAGAACACTATCACATAAGGTAAAAGAGAATCTCTATTAGCTGCAATAGCATTAAAGCATATACTCTCTGGGGACCAATGACTAGACAGTGGGTAGCATACTTGAAAAAATGTCAGAATATGTGACCAGCTAGGAGAGGGAAGGGGTAAGTACACACATTAGCCATTTAATTGCATACTCCCTTCATTTAGACAAAGCTCCTGAATTCTATCCTTGTTTACAACTTTGAGGTCCATGTAGTATAGTTAATGACCATGAAGTCAGTTTGTTGATGCAATCACAGGCATGAGCTGTTCAGAAAGAGATAGTGTAAATGAAAGGAAAATATCCCTCTGGCACAACAAATATTTAATGATCTGTACTAAGTGGAACAGTTTCAACAGGAAAGACTGAGAAAGAATGACACTGTAGCCCACTGGTTGGGGCCCTCACCTGGGATGTGGGACACTCAGCTTCAAGTCTCTCTTCCAAATCACGCTGTGCAGGAGCTTCAGCCTCAGGCTCCCACATCACAGATGAGTGCCCTAATCACAAGTCTATTGGCTGTTCTGTGTTAGCTCTTTCCCCATCCTGGACCTGAGAAATCTTTTTGATGAATCAGCATTTTCCAGCAGTCTGTTGAAAAATTCCCAATCACTTCTACCCGTTGTTTAGAGACAATTTATGTGAACTGAGAAGCATTTGATGTTTAACTGCTAAAATGCCAAAAAATATGGACTGTTTAATTATTTTTTCTTCAAATGCCACTCCACTCTATGTTTAATCTTTTTAATACAGATTGATCTTTATTTTCTTTTATCTAGGAATTAATCACAGCCTGGTACATAGGATTTTTAGTACTTATCTTTTCCTCTTTCCTTGTCTATCTGGTGGAAAAAGATGCAAATACCCAGTTTTCTACGTATGCAGATGCTCTCTGGTGGGGCACAGTAAGTATAGAAAGATCATTTGAACTATTTAACTAATACTGTAGAATATTTTGTATTACACGAATGCACATATTAAAAGATGTAAACTTATAGTAGTCCTGAGTATCCCAGTGCTTGTGTCTTGAATAGGCATGTACCTCTGTGAAAAATGATTATGAATGCTACCCTTCCATCCTAATTTGGTAGCATTTTTACACCTGCTTTACACAGATGTAAAGCCCCAATTCAGCAAGATTCTATAAGGTGGATAGAAAGCTGGCTAGATTGTTGGGCTCAACGGGTAGTGATCCACGGCTCGATGTCTAGTTGGCAGCCGGTATCAAGCGGAGTCGGTCCTGTCAGTTTTGTTCAAGATCTTTTGTTCAAGATTTTCTTATGGCTGGAGCTCCCACAGTTCTGGTTTATGTATGCCAGCCAAGATTAATGGAGAAGCAAGGTGGGTGAGGTAATATCTTTTATTGGACCAACTCCTGTTGGTGAGAGAGACAAGCTTTTGAACTACATAGAGCTCTTCTTCAGGACTTAGACCTCACCCACCTAGTTTCTCTAATATCCTGGGACCAGCATGGCTATAACAACACGGCATACAACTAATGATCTGGATGATGGGATGAATTGCACCCTCAGCAAGTTTGCAGATGACACTAAGCTTGGGGGGAGAGGTAGATACGCTGGAAGGTAGGGATAGGGTCCAGAGTGACCTAGACATATTGGAGGATTGGGCTAAAAGAAATCTGAGGTTCAATAAGGACAAGTGCAGAGTCCTGCACTTAGGAAGGAAGAATCCCATGCTACAACTGGCTAAGCAGCAGTTCTGCAGAAAAGGACCTCGGGATTACAGTAGATGAGAAGCTGGATATGAGTCAGCAGTGTGCCCTTGTTGCCAAGAAGGCCAATGGCATATTGGGCTGTATTAGTAGTAGCATTGCCAGCAGATCAGGGGAAGTGATTATTCCCCTCTATTCGGCACTGGTGAGGCCACACCTTGAGTATTGTGTCCAGTTTTGGTCCCCCGACTACAGAAGGGATTTGGACAAATTGGAGAGAGTCCAGCGGAGGGCAACGAAAATGATCAGGGGGCTGGGGCACATGACTTACAAGGAGAGGCTGAGTGAACTGGGCTTATTTAGTCTGCAGAAGAGAAGAGTGAGGGGGGATTTGATAGCAGCCTTCAACTATCTGAAGGGGGGTTCCAAAGAGGATGGAGCTAGGATGTTCTCAGTGGTGGCAGATGACAGAACAAGAAGCAATGGTCTCAAGTTGCAATGGGGGAGGTCTAGGTTGGATATTAGGAAACACTATTTCACTAGGAAGGTGGTGAAGCACTGGAATGGGTTACCTAGGGAGGTGGTGGAATCTCCATCCTTAGAAGTTTTTACGGCCCAGTTTGACAAAGCCATGGCTAGGATGATTTAGTTGGTGTTGATCCTGCTTTGAGCAGGGGATTGGACTAGATGACTTCCTGAGGTGTCTTCCAACCCTAATCTTCTATGATTCTATGATTCTAAGACCTTTAAGCACATGCTTAACTTCAAACTTCGGTGCAGCTGCATTGTTGAAGTCCATGGGACTTGAGAACATGCTTGCGTGCTTCGCTGAAAGGGATAGGGTTATTCACATGCTTAATAGTAATCATGTGCATAAGTGCTTTGCCAAATTGGGGATTAAATAACTATACATGGTATAAGAAAATGGAGAATCAGTTCTAGATGTTTGAAGTTTATTCAAATTTCTCTTTTGATCTTGAAATGTGGTTAAAAATCTCACCAGAACAAACTTTCTTACAAGATTCTGAGTTTTTCTGTTTTCAGTGGGAATAGAAATACTATACAAATAGTGAGCTAGATCCTTGGCCCATGTTCAGCTGCACTGTGCTGCTCAGGTAACTGGAAGGCTGCCCTAACAGGGAAGCTGCTTATTCACCTCCTATAGGTGTATCCCCCTCCAGGGGATAAAGCAGAACTCCTGTTCCCACTGGCATAGTAGAACAGCTTGTGCTCCAGCAATCCCAGCCGGTCAATGGTGCCATTAGTGTCAACATAACTTAGAGCATCACTTAGACTGATCAGGGGACTAAAAAGGTAACTTCCCCACCTCAGGTGTTGCGTTGACAGGAGCAGAACCAGACCCAAGTCTTTCTTGTACTTCCACTCCCAGACTAGTCAAAACCTGAACTTGCTTAGAGAAACAACGAAAAACAAAATAAACTCCCGGACACTACTGAACCCCAAAAGGATGTGCATTTGGGGTTTTGTTTACTTTTTGGGCAAAAGGTAGGTTTTCCAAACCTTTTTATTTGAACCAGTTCATTCATTCTTAGGCCCCAGGTTATCCTTCTTCCCTATGGGTTGTATTTTTGAATGATCAGTGAGTAGAAATGTGAGCTTTGAACATGCAGAACCCAAAGTATCTGTTGGTTGCACAGCAACAGTTATAAAAAATACAGAAGTATTTTGCCTAATGAGACTTGTTTTAAAATATCAACAAAAAATGTCTCATAAAATATTTAGTATTTGATCCTTTAATCCTAATGCAGGTAAGACTTCCATTGACTTAAAGTTAAACCATCATATCAAACTCTGCTCTCAGTTACACCAATGTAAATTGCTCTGGATTTACTGCAGTGTAACTGCGAGCAGTTACTGCTGGCCTGAAGTTAGTAAGAGTTTGACTGCTTCACAGTTGCAGGACTGGGTTCATAGTTGAACAGTGGGGCTTTGATAAAGTCAGGCCTTGACCCTGTAGTCATATCCACAGATCCAAGCAGATCTAATTGCATGAACAAGAGCTTAGTTTTATAATTTGCTTCTCCCCTTCTTGATATTTTAGAAGGAAAAGCCCTGCTAGGAAGCAATCATTTTATAAAATGGTGGCTTAAAATACTCTGTATACAGTGAAAATGAAAATGTATGACTCATAGGTCAGATAATTTGTGCTAACTGAGAAAACAGGAATTTTTTCTTGCTATCAACAGAAAAACAAATTATAATAAAAAACCTGAAAACAATTTTTTTTACTCTTTAGTTAACCTGAATATACTTAAATTCTTAATATATTCAGGTGCATAAAATTACTGAAAATCAGCATATCCCCCTAATTCATTCTTTTTGTTGTTTCCCTCTTAATAATAATTGCTGTATTATCTGTAAAACAGTATGTGGGAAATGTAGTCTTGCTTGTTTTGATTGCCAGAATAACCCACATGCAGATTTTGAAAAGGTCAGGTCACATGGCATTCTAGGGGGCGTCTATGCTTAGTCTCATTGATTTGTTTATTTGCAGCAGTTATTCTAATTTACATTCCACTGTATACACCAAGTCCCAGAATGGTTTTGTGATGTTCCTGTTTAAAAAAAAGGGGGACTAGCCATGAATAATCCTCTGAAGTTCCAAGCTTCTAGAAACACTCATAATGCCTTCTCATCATACCCAGCATGCTGTAATTAATTGACACTAGCACACTCATTCAATCAAATTATCTGAGGGCCATATCCTGCCATCATTCCATGCAAAGAGTGGATACTCTTATTGAGGTCAATGGATGTTTTTCACTGAAATCAAAGGCAGGATATGACCTGTTAGTTTAAACTCCAATCTGCAACTCTAACATAACATAAATGCCATCAATGTGGATTTTCTTGTGGCTGGAGCTCCCACAGTTCTGGTTTATGTATGCCAACCAAGATTAATAGAGAAACAAGGTGGGTGAGGTAATATCTTTTATTGGACCAACTCCTGTTGGTGAGAGAGACAAGCTTTTGAACTACATAGAGCTCTTCTTCGGGACTTAGACCCCACCCACCTAGTTTCTCTAATATCCTGGGACCAGCATGACTATAATAACACTGCATACAACCAAGATTAACGGGTGCCAGGCAGGGCTCAAATGGCAAGAATACTTGGAGAGGATGGCAAATTAATTAAATAAAATAATTATTTTAATAGACGATATATAATGTGGGAACAGGAAGGGGAAGCATTCCTTGGCTTAAATATCTGTTATTCAAGCCCCGTGGGAGTTCCCTATCACTTCAATGCTATACTTAAGTGTGTGCTTTTTGCAATTATCATATATGGTAATTTGTTTTACCTGAAAACATAATTTAGTACGGTATATAAAAGATTCTTGTATGGCTGGCATCTTTTCAGAGTTTCTTTCACTAATATTGTCTTTTCCTTTTCTAATAATACATTGTCATTACAATGGAATAATGGAATATCTACGGACAACTATGTGAATACCAAATGAATTCATTATGGATAATGTTATTACAATGAATATGAAATAGTGATGATAGTTTCCAATTCAACACTATCAGAACTTGAACAAATTTAATTATTTCAATTAATCTCATAGTATGTGGAGATTCAAAAGGGAATTGTTTATTAAGAAACGTGTAAATGCATCTGATTAAAGAACAAACTATTGTAATGTGAATTAAACAGAAAGGAAATTCTATCCTTGGGACTCTTGCTTTAATATGGTCCTGTTTTTTCTTCAGAGAAATTCTGTGCTGAGTGACTTCTCTTCTCTCCAGAGGGCTTTCATGTGTCAAGATTCATGGGGCTCAAAGTTTGTCTAATTTTTTGGGAATATTGTTACCCTACAATGTCAATAATATGCAGACATCACTAAGTTTGACGTCTCTTTTTCCGCAGCCCTACCAGAGACATCTCCTCATTCTCCAGTTTCTGGCAGAGACAGGAAAATAGATGAAAGCCAGTTGATTTAGGTTCAATCCTGAAAAAAGAGGTTGATGCTAATTGGCAGGGGGAAGCACTTTGAGGAATTAGCAAAGTCAATAATCATTCTGTCAGTGGAAGGCATCTGCCCACCTTTTGTCAAAATGGTTTAGAATTTCAGGGTCTTACATGCTTTGTAGCTGCTCCTGGCTTCCCATATGGCAACAGTCATTTGTCAGGTCAAGAAGCCATTCCTTTTGGAGGTAGACCCCATCACAGGCATGCTAACATTACTATGGATCACTCTCCCAGAGGCTAGCCTTGACAGCCACTTGAATATTTCAGCTAGTGTAGTGAATGACTGCCTCCTTTTTAGCTAGCCTGCCTTTCTCTAAGACATCACACCTGCGCTTTGTCCTCAACAATGGAAGCAGTCATGGTACTGCTTACTATCTATGAGCCCTAAATAGCTTACATCCCATTTACTTAACTCAGTGGTTTGAGCATTGGCCTGCTAAACCCAGGGTTGTGAGTTCAGTCCTTGAGGGGGCCACTTGGGGATCTGGGGCAAAATCAGTACTTGGTCCTGCTAGTGAAGGCAGGGGGCTGGACTCGATGACGTTTCAAGGTCCCTTCCAGTTCTAGGAGATGGGATATCTCTATTAATTATTATTATTATTTCACCACCTTTGTCCATTGATGACCACTGCATTGAGCTGCACTGCTTTGGCCACCTTTCCCAAGAGTTACCTCTGAGAGAATAGTAGGCATTTTCCTTGGAAATTCACTTCTGCCAGACAACTGTCTAAGCCTGAACTTGGCCATATTTAGAACATTAAGTAAAATAGTTCTTTTTGTCCAAGCTTTCCACTAATCGCAAGCTCTGGAATCCTTGGTATTTAGCCTATTCTTGTCCATCTTACCCTTTAAAATTCAGTTTGCTCTGTTCTGGTTGTGAGCCATTCGGTGTTCCATTTGGAGTTAATAAATCCACTCGGTCCATAAGTGAGTGACATTCACTCTACCTGCCTAAAGCTGCAGTATTCATTCCTCTATGCAGAGGAAATGCAGTGAGGCAAAATCCCCCCATCCCAACCCAGTCCCAGGGTGCAGGACTGCTACACAACCCCTCTCACACTCCTTTGCCATGGGTTTTATTCCAGTGCTGGAATAACCTTTCCGTGCTGGTTTCCTGGGTACTGGAGCACTGTAAATAGGTACCTGTGACCCCTCCTCTGGCCATAGCTCCAAAGTAGCTTTTTGTGACAGGGTATGGAGAGCTGGCATGGAGGCCATTTCCTTGGCATGGTAGAAACCCGTCCCCCCTACAGTTCCTAATGCAGAGGTGCTGTCGCAAGACATTCTGCACTGGGATGAACTCTTCCCAGAGTGAACAATACGTCTCTTCTGGAAATGATTTCTGTGATCTATTATCTCTGATGGATATTAAACAATCTTTTCCTGATAGTGTGCCCCACAGTGCAAATCTGTTCCTCATGCTCCATACTTAAGATACTACAATCTTTTGGCTTGTTCTGCCTTTGAGACATCTTAATAAACTGCATTAGACAGTGGGGCAACATCTGGGATACATACTGTAGTCAGAGGTGGCATGAGTTCAGTTAGTGGTGGTAGCAGCTGACTTACATAGGCAGAACCTTCCAGCTCATACTGACTGAGCACTGCCATGATCTGTATTTGTGCTACATGACAGTGACCCCGGCCTCTACAATACAACTTGTTCTGCGTATATACACTGGCTTTGATTACCCTTTCACATTAAGGGGAGTTATGAAGAGTGTTTTACAAATGTCTCACGGAGCCGTAATACATGTTTTTACTTTAATTTTGACTTTCCCTATGCAATCTTTGCATTCAGAAAAGCTATAGCCAATGATCAGTGTTCAGGGGCGGCTCTAGGTACCAGCAAAGCAAGCACGTGCTTGGGGCAGCCCATTTGCAGGGGCGGCAGGGATCCAGCATGGGAGCTGAGAACCAACAGGGGGCCCTGGGAGCTGTAGTTCCTTGGTTAACTCCCTGCCTATAGAGCCAGCCCTGGAGCAGGGAAAGAACTACATTTCCCAGCATTCCCTTGGCCACTGCCAACAGGAAAGAGGGAGAGGGAGTGAGGTAGCTGAGACCTCATGCTGCAGCCTGCTATGAATGGAGAGCTGCACTCTGAAGGGTAGGGATACCATATTTTAACATTCAAAAAATAGGACACTCCACAGGGTGGGAGGGTAGCCCTACCCTGCCATCATCCACTCCCTCCGACTGCCCCCCACAGAAACCCCAAACCATCCAACCCCCCTTGCACCCTGTCCCCTGATCACCCCCTCCCGGGACCCCTGCCCCTAACTGCCCCCCCAGGACCCCACCCCCTATCTAAGCCTCCCTTCTCCTTGTCCCCAACTGCCCCCTCCTGAGACTGCCCCAACTTCCCCCCTAGGACCCCACCTGTCCCCTGACAAATCCCCGGGACTCCCATGCCTATCCAACCGCTGCCTGTCCCCTGACTGCCACCCCAACCCCTGACCCATCTAACCCCCCCTTCTCCCTGCCCCTGACTGCCCCCCCCCCCGAACCTCCGCCCCATGCAACCCCCCAGCCCCATTATCATGCCACTCAGACCAGCATGTCTGGCTCCACGCAGCGCCAGACACACTGCAGCATACATGCTGCCGTGCTTCCCCGCGGAGCCACAGCCCTCCCCTCTCCCCCCAGCACCTGCCTTCCAGATTTGAACACCTCAAAAATCAGGAGTGCTCAAGCTCAGTTTGCGCAGCCGTTACTTCATTTCTCCCAAACCAAATATACTGATCCACTGTAACTTGCTGTAGAAAAAGTAGGATAAAATTGAGCAAGAAATGCTTCCCGGTGGTTATTAGGACTGGAATTGCTATTTTCAACAGTCATTGCCTTTTTGTTTGTTTGTTTGTTTGTTTGTTTGTTTGTTTGTTTGTTTGTTTGTAAGGAAGACAGTGATATTGCACTGGGAAATTCCCCATAGAAAGAAAGAGTGGAAGAAAAGAATAATAAAGGCACCTCAACTTTTCCTCATTTATGTAGGACAGTCTTATAATATGCATCCAGATATCCTCCAATCACAAAAGCTGAAAATTGTTCCACTTTACTGCAGTTCTGTAACCATATGGGAACCAGTCCTGTCTGTGTTCTGTGCACATGTAAAATTCATGCTGAATGACCTGCCGTGGGAGCGAGTTACCAGTGACCCAGGGCTGCAGCGGAAGGAGGGTGCAGGTGGGGGAGGTGGGGAGAGAGCCCAGGGCTGGGGCAGCAGGAGGTGTGTGTGGGGGGCAATGAGGGGGGGAATGAGGGAGCCCAGAGCTGGGGCGGCGGGGGGATGGGGGGGTGGGTGGGGAGAGCCCAAAGCTGGGGCAGCAGGGGGGTGCGGCGAGGAGCCCAGGGCTGGGATGGGGGGCAGCCAAAATTTTTTTTGCTTGGGGCGGCAAAAAACCTAGAGCCGGCCCTGTCAGTGTTGATGTGACAAATTCCTCTGAAGTCATTGGGACACTAAGGCCAGTGTCTACACTAAAAACTTAAGTTGATCGAGCACTGCAGCCATGCTGCTGCCATGTTTCTAGTGAAGCAAGAAACCACATGTTTCTGTGGTTCTTTTTACACTGCCTTGTTGCCATTCGTTTTCAGTGGATCTTTTCACCCTATGTGTTCGGGGTTTTTATGCTGCAACAGGTGACTCAGCTCTAATTGTCCAAATATGTTCACAGAAAATATGACTTCTTTCTGCACTTCCTTTGACCTTGTCCTTATCTATGAACTTTTAATCACTGGAGTATTAAATCTTTGCATTGTAGTCTTTGGCACACGTGTAGTCTGTTGTGAAAATTCCTGCAGTGTACTCCTGATTGTTACACTAAATAGTACAATTACATATGCACAAAAAATGACAATGCCTTCTGCATGATTTCCACTTGCTCAGATACACTACTAACATCTTCATTGTCAGAGACGACGCATAACTCTTGATGGGGGAGACCCAATTTAAAGATTCTAAGGGGGCACATGATGCCCCACACATTGCCTCTGGGCTGAGGAGCAGCAGCAGAAAGAGAAGTGCCAGGGCTGTGGCAAGCGAGCGCCTCAGGGAGCATGTCAGGGAAGCCAGGCTCTACAGGCCGGGCCCAGCTCCAGAGTGCATCACCAGCTGGCGCCGGGCTCCTTTGGGGGAGAGGCCCAAGCAGGCTGGGTGGCTCCCATCAGCTTCCAATCCACTGGCTCTTGGCAGGAGGCGATGGTTTTCAAACTGAGGGGGTGGGGGCATGACCTCCAGTTTGAAAACCTCTGGCTTAATGCAAGGCAAAAATCTGGGGGGGGCACATGACCCTGCATGCCCCCCACACACGTTGCTTCTGTTCATTGTTACAAAGTTATTCATATCCATTTATTTAAATAATGTTTTTCCTTTAAAGATGTGTTCTAAAATAGAAGATTGTGTTATAAGAGAAACGTATAGATTTTCATATGTCTTGGTGAATGATTATTTACTGGAAAAGTTCTTGCATACTGTGTATCTGAGCTGTAGCTTTTCTCTCAGGTACTTCTATTGCACATGATATTTTTTCATTGCTTTTTTAGATCACATTGACAACAATTGGCTATGGAGACAAAACTCCTCTTACTTGGCTTGGAAGACTGCTTTCTGCTGGGTTTGCTTTACTTGGAATTTCTTTCTTTGCACTACCTGCTGTGAGTATCTTTACAAAAATAAAAAAAAGGTAATAGGATCTTCAATAACTCCTAAGGCTGACATGATGTGAGAAGCTGCATGAAGCTTTCAATATAAAGAGTCATTGTTTGAATATGTAAAGCTCCTTCACTAATGTTAAAACTTTTCTAGAGCGCCTTTTCATAGAGTAAGGAAATCTGATCATGCAGTTGGATCATATACATAAAGCCCCTTTTCCTGTGGTGTTAGCCTGGAACACTGAGTTATTATGACTCCAATGTTTCTAAAACTGTACAGGTACTCACTTATGAGCTAGTACGACAGATATGGCCATCTATTACCTAACCACAGAGTTTAAGTAGTACATTATTCAGTTCAAAAAAAGTATAGGCCCGTATGGTCAGTTTTGAAGCAGAATTCTTCATTGGTTTAATTTATTCAATGCCAAAAATGTTGGGATGATATGGCCCAAATGAAAGTGTCATTGCAAAGACTTATCATTGTATTTGTGTGGGGGTTTGGGCTTGAACAAAGATGAAAAATATCTTTTTTCCAGGATTTACTCCTGTTGCATTTTAAAAAACAGAAATTCCTTTCTCTGCCTGTGAATTGTGCCTCATACCCTAGCAATACGTTTCTCTCAGGGCTTTGAAATGATTGAGCAGATATGTTCTTCTGGATTTATTGCAGTTGGAAAAATTAGAACATTGCGAGTGGGTGGTCTACAATGACCATGTCAGATCTATCAATTGACTGTAGTAGAATGCATTAAATCAGGCAGAAGTTGTAAACCATATTGCACACAAGGGCTCCAAGCTGCTTTTTATCCATTGCGTCCAAGGATTCTAATTGGCTCATTTTCCTCTTGTCTTGTTCTATTTCCCTTAACCCGAAATAAGCAGAAGAAAATAATAAACCATACGCTTATACTTTGCTCACTCATATTTGAATCTGTCATAGAGGAGATCCAACATTTAACATACAGCTTCCAGCTTAGAGGCTGCCCCTCATTTTTCATAAAAACTTGAGTTTCAAACCTCCTTTTTAAGGGCTCCTCACCCCTTATTTTTTTTCCCTTTTCTCCTTGCATGGTGACTCTCGGTTATTTAAGGTGGGAAAATTTGAGCTGGGATGTCTTAATATTTTCCAATTAACCCTAATGGCCCATCATTTGTCTTGTCCTGGGTTGTACCATTCTCGGTGCATGGAGCTAGTCTCATCCAGTGGGGAGGCAGCCTCCCCTTGTCTGGCTGACTACTACCTTGTGATAGACTCATAGACTTTAAGGTCAGAAGGGACCATCATGAACTTCTAGTCCAGCGGTTGTCAAACTGTGGGTTGGGACCACAAAGTGTGTTGGGATCCTGTTTTAATGGGGTCGCCAGGGCTGGCGTTAGACTTGCTGGGGCCCAGGGCCAAAACCTGAGCCCCACCATCTGGGGCTGAAGCTGAAGTCTAAGGGGAAGAGCCCTGGGCAGCAGGACTCAGGTTACAGGCCCCTCCACCTGGGGCTGAAGTCTTGAACTTTGGCTTTGCCCCGCCGCCACTGCCCCAGGTAGCGGGGCTTGGGGTTTGGCCCTCCGCCCAGGGTGGCAGGGCTTAGGCAGGCTCAGGATTTGGTCCCCCCCTCCTGGGATCAGATAATAATTTTTGTTGTCAGAAGGGGGTCACGGTGCAATGAAGTTTGAGAACCCCTGATCTAGTCTGACCTCCCGCACATTGCAGGCCACAGAACCTCACCCACCCACTTGTGTAATAGACCCCTAATCTCCGGCTGAGTTACTGAAGTCCTCAAATCATGATTTAAAGACTTCAGATTACAGAGAATTTCAGATGGAGCTGAATGTTGTAGCACAAATTATCAGCACAGTTTTATAGCTGCAGAAATCCATAAATTCATAACCACAGTCGGTATACATATCTCATAATGACAATCAAGTTCAGAATATTACAAGTTCTCATAGAAGGACTTACTAGACATACTTTTATACACAATAACATTGCACAACCGCTTGATTCAATGACTTACTCTTGGGGGTTCAGCCCTCCCGTTCTCCCCTGAGGGTGTCTGCCCCCTGATTGTAATAGAAGTTAATTCCGTTAAATGCAAAAGTACATTTTATTCTATAAATGATTACTTGATAAGAAAGACATGAGAACTTATGAAATTTACAGACATTAAAGAGACTTTAATGGAAATGAGAGTAATCTAATGAGTACTGGAGCTGGTAGAAATATCATAACATTTAACAAGCTTGAATCCAAAGGGCACATTTACTTCCTCTTGTATTACACCTGCCACTGTACAGATGAAACATCAATATTAAAAAAATTATTCACTTGCATATAGATCATTTTAAAAATTATTTTAATTGGCATTAGAATACTTTTATATTTAACTATATAGACTGACCAACATTAAAAAGTCAGCATTTACCAAAAACATTACAGCATCTGAGATTCAACAGTTTTAATGTGTTTAAATTTGTTTAAATACAGAGCACTACTGCATTATCTCAGATAATACCTGTTGGCAAATGTTGACATCAATGGTACCCACTGTATTTGAATCAATGTGTTATATAATGATCCCTAGCAGAAAACATACTCTTAGAGATGACTAGGGAGTAAGATATTTATATCTGCAGATGAGTATATGAAAAATGAATACAACCTTAAAATATTTGAGATATCAGAAAATTTATTCCTCATGTCATATCCATGTAGCCATTCATTTTCTTCATCAGCAACATTTGTGTTTAGTCAGACTATGGAAAATATATTAAGATGTGTTTAACTTTCATGGATTTTCTTTTATTTTTCTTGCATAAGAGTCAAGTGGAATCTTTCCTCCTTATAATGCAAAATTATTCAGATTTAATTATAAACTTTGTTTCAAACCTGGTATTCCCAACCCCAAATGTTCAAAAATCATGAGAGTGGCTTTATAAATGTGGAGATATACCTATCTCATCTTGCTGGAAGGGACCTTGAAAGATCATCGAGTGCAGCCCCCTGTCTTCACTAGCAGGACCACGTACTGATTTTGCCCCAGATCCCTAAATGGCCCCCTCAAGGATTGAACTCACAACCCTGGGTCTAGCAAGCCAATGCTCAAACCACTGAGCTATTCCTCCCCTTATAATCATGAGATTATGTAAAAACAATAGATTTTGTGTTCTTTTATTTACCTTCTGCTTTTTGAGCCTTTAGGGTTCACTAAGCTCACATTTTGAAGCTTTTTCTACAGCCACAAGGACTAGAAACATACTTTTTCATTAAAAATGAAGACTGAAATCATCACATAGCCACTTGACTCCAGGAGCTGGGGCTTTAAGGAAAACAATAATTATCATGAGACTCATGACAAAATCATGAGAGTTGGCAACACTGCAAACTCCATAAAATGAATACTACAAATTAATTAATTAAACTGAAAAACTTGCCATATGCAAGCTATTTTTGAATTTTCTAAATTCAAAAGTTACAACACAAGGTTGTGACTATAAGTGAAGTATATAAATGATTGTTTGGCTGCCTATACAGATACCTTATTTGGAATATCAGTAGCACACAATAGCCTATAGCAACGCATGGTTTAGATGAGCAGCCATTCATAACACTGCAAATGTTCTTTCTTATGTGGGGATTCTCATGTCTTCCTTAACAGTGAATGGACATTGTCTTATTGTTAAACGTTGTACTGTAGTAAATGTGGTTGTTTAAAATAATCAGACAAAACAATGCCTGTTGTGAATGGTGGTGCTTTATTTTTTATCATCACAATAACTTCAGAGCTGATATATTTACACTATTTTTTACAATTACCTTCCTAATGGTAAAAACTTTTGTGTTGTATTTTACTCTAGGGCATTCTTGGCTCAGGCTTTGCATTAAAAGTGCAAGAACAGCACCGTCAGAAACATTTTGAGAAAAGAAGGAATCCAGCTGCCAGTTTAATTCAGGTAAATATCAAAGCAGTGAGAGGATAAAAATAGATTTCTAAGTGCTTGTTAGGTAAATTTTACCTCCTGTATTATGCAAAGTTCTGCAGAAATATTGTTTAATTGCCACAAGTTGAACATTTTGTTAAAATGAACTGTGTTCAGTAAACACCATGCGTTTGTATAATGTTATATTCAGCTTTTCAGTGCATGGTTCATGCATTGTTGAATTTCAGATTAATATCCATGCCAAAATCGCCATGCAAGGATGCAAATTATATGCAGTCCTGCTTGACATTTGATTATATAAATTACTTGGAAAAACAGATTTGATCGCTAAAGGACAGGATTAAGAGATAGCACAGCACTCTGGCCCGGATTCAATTACTTTTCGCTACTAGAGAGTTCACAGTGCTCAGATGAGTAATACATTCCTTTAGAATGTAGAGTTTTCTGTCCAGAGAATTGCTTTCGATATCACCCAATCTAGGAACTGGAAATATGGAATTGATTAATTCAGTGTCTTGAAATGTTGAGCATCTTTTCACCTGTTGTATTGAGGTGATGGTGCAGATCAATGTTTTAAAAGAGATAAAAGTAAACGAAAAATTTTAGTATATTTGATCATTTAAACTGTAATTTTGTACAATTATTTTAACTTTCTATCATAGTGGATTGAAATGCTTGCTAATGACTCTCATACCAAGGTCTCTAGCTCTAAACATACAAAAAAAGAAAGAACGAAATCAGTTTCCTACTGAACTTTATTGTATTTGATATACTGGACTGAAATGCAGATATCATCTTCATTTACTTGTTTTGGAAACCAGCTCTTTTAAATGTGTACCATATATTGTCTCTTTCATACTGGTGTGGCAAGTGAAAACAAAAAACCTGAGCAGTTCATATAACATTGTTTCGCTAAGCTCAAGAAGATGACAAAGGTATCTTTGGAATGTTCAGGCAGTTAATAAATTATTAATTGACAGCATAAATAAGTACTTTGTCATTCCTTTTGCACCTACTGTAGGATGAGTGAAACTCTCCAAGATGTATCCATTCTGATTGCATTCTTTGATGAGATTACAAGTTTGGTTGATCAAGGTAACTGCATAGATGTAATATACTTAGACTTTCATAAGGCATCTGACTTACTACCAGTCAGGGCCAGGTCATGGACAGACAGCCTAGTGGCTAGAGCCAGAGTCAGACATCAGGAATTGGAGTCGGGAGGGATCAATCCAAGGTTAGGAGCTAGAGGTCAGCATCAGGAGTGGAGGCTAAGTCAGGAACCAGGAGTCAGAAGGAGGAGATAAAGCCAAGTCAGAAACCGGATATCAGAGGTAGGAGGTAAAGCCAAGATCAGGAACCAGAGATCAGAAGCAGAAGACATGCCTACCCAGAAACCTGATATCAGAGCCAGAAAGAAAAGCCAAGGTCAGGAATCAGAGAGCAGAAGCAGGATGAGGAAGCAGGGTCTGTAGCAGCAGCTGGCTGGGGTTCCACATAATTGCAAACTTACTGAATCCTTCCCAGGAGATGTTAATTAGTATGTCTGGACCAATCAGGAATCGGGAATGTCCTTCCAATCATATCCTCTGTGGGGGGATGTCCTGCGATGTGTGTGTGTCCGTGAGGCTCATGACCTGCTGAGTGTTTGTACTACCAGAGCTGTTACGTGGTGGCAAGGAGATGGCTGCTGTCTAGGGAGTTTGCAAGCCTAGGCTGTAGTCCTGCTGCTCTTAAAATCACCTCCCTGCCCAAGAGAAAATCTGTGGCATCACCTGCCAAGGCTTTTTGGGGTTGCCTTTGTGGAAAGCCTCTATAAGGTTGGGAGCTTGTACATGGTGGGCTGGTTCCCAGGACTGCTCCTTGGGGCCATACTCCTCCCACAAGGTACCCTGCTTGATCCTGGAATCCAGTATGGTCTGGACTAGGTGTTCTTCATGGCACTGGACATGGACGGGTGGCAGAGGTGGTTGCCTTCGGCCCAGAAATGGGCCATTCTGGGAATGGCTTCAAAAGAGAGATTGGAAAACAGAGTGTATTTTGAGTGACCTCGGCAGGCAGAGCTTAATGGTGGCAGAGTTAATTAGCTGGCAGATCTGAAATGGTCCAACATATCAGTGATCTAGTTTATGGGGTGGTCTGGCGTGGAGATGTTTGGTTGTGAGCCAAACCTTCTGGCTTACCTTGAATTCCAGGTCATGCTGTCTCCAGTGATTCACATGTTGCTTGTAGGCATCTGCCATGGAGTCCACTCACCGCCTCCTCCTGACCACTATGAGGATTAACTCCTTTCAGGTGGTGCGCCCTCTTCTGGCAGCATGTCCACCTGTCTCTGCAATGCCAAGTGCCTCTTTGTGACTTGGCCCTCCGGTCAGGTCACTATGCATGTTTCTCCCTTACAGTGTATCACAGTCTTTCGGGGCAAACTGTCCCAGGCAGTCCACTCTTTACTGGCTGGTCTGTGCCACTTCCCCAGTGGCTGGTAGGGGAACCTGGGCCTCATTGTCATAACTTCAGATACACTAAGAGTTTGGTTAGGGGATATTATGTCAATAAAGACCTCCAGGGGCAGCATGTCCTATGGTGTGCGTGGGCTCATGAGTTGACTTTTGTTTTTCTCGGTGGCAGCTCCACCCCAGCTTCTCCCCAAGGCCACACTCGGCCTCTTTCCCCAAGGCCCTGCCCCACTCTGCCTCTTTCCTTGCCCGCTCTGCCCACTCCCTGAGTGCCTCCTGCCCACTCCTCTCCACCCCCCTAGTCTTCCCCGAGCACCACTCACTCCTCTCTGCCCCAAGACGCCGCCTGCCCGCTGCTCACTTTTCTCCACCCCCAAAGCCCTCCTACCCACCACTTGTTCCTCTCTGCCCCTTCCCCCGAGGCTCCCCCCACAACTCCCTCACCCCCATGTCACTCACTTCTCTCTGCCCCCTCCCCCAAGGCCCCCCTGCCCACCGCTCTCTCCTTTCTGCCCCCTCCTGCCTGAAGGGTGAGTGATGGGGGAGGGGATGGAGAAGAGTGAGCGGTGCAGGCCTTGGGGCAAGAAGCAGAGTGGGGGCTGGAAGAGGCACAACACAGGCGGGGCACAGTCCATGGGTGCTGAGCACCCCCTATTTTTTTTCCTGTGGGTGGTTGAGCCCCAGAGCACACATGAAGTCGGTGCCTATGTGTGTGGGTGCCTGTGACTCATGACCTGCCAAGTATTTCTGCTGCCAGAGCTGTTAGCTGGTGGCATAGGGACAGTTGCTGCCCAGGGAGCCTGCAGGCTCAGGTTCTGGACCTGCTGTTCCTAACACAATGATATTCTAATTAAAAGATTAGCACTATACGGTATCAATAAGGAACCCATTAAATGGATTAGGAACTGGCTAACTGATGGATCTCAAAAAGTAGTTGTCAGTGGAGAATAACGCTGAATGCAGATGTTTCTAGAGTGGTTCCACAGGGATCAGCACTAGGCTTGACACTATTCAACATTTTCATCAATGATCTAGACGTAAATATAAAATTACATCAGATAAGATTGGTGATGACACAAAGATTGGCAGAGTGGTAAATATCGATGAGGAAGGGGAAGTCATGTAGCGTAGTCTAGACTTTTTTGGTAAAATGGGCCCATTCAAACAAAACGTGTTTTAATGCAGCCAAATGCAAATATTCATCTATGAAGAATAAATGCAGGCCATATGTGTATGTAACAGGGTGTTGGCCAAAAGGCCCTGACTCAGCCCCTGTTAGCTCAGAGCCTGCTAGCTCAGCTCCCAGTAAGGGGAAGTGATTGGAGCTGACAGGCTGTGGCTGATTAAAGCCCTAAAAGAGAGACACCTGTGAGCTTGATGTGGGAAGGCCTATAAAGCTAGCAGGAAGGAAGTTGAAGGGGAGAAACAGGAAAGTGAGGAGTGAAGGCCTGTTGCTCCCAGCTAGCTGTAAGAGCAAGCTGTTCCCTAAGGGGCTACCTGACTGATAGTTAACTGTAAAAAGCTGTATATACATGGTGGTGGGAAAATACAGGGAAATAAAAGGGCACTGGTGTGTGAAAGTGTGGTCTCCAGCGAATTTGTACCGCGAGCAAGGAAGTGAACGTCTATAGTGTAGAATGGGAACTGTATCCTGGAAAGCAGTGACTCTGAAAAGGACTTAGTGAACAAGTAACCCAGTGCGATGCTATGGCAAAAAGGGATAATGTGATCCTTGGATTTTACCTCTGTATACAGTAATGGTGAGAATGGTACTGGAATAATGCATCCAGTTCTAGTGTCCACATTTTAACAAGGATACTTATAAATTGCAGAGAGTGAGGAAAAGAGTCACAAAAATTATTCAAGCACTAGAGATAATGCTTTACAGTAAGAGACTCAGTCTGTTTAGTTTATCAAAAAGAAGACTGAGAGGTGACTTGATTGCAGAATATAAGTCAGGGGTGCCGGAATGGGGGAGGTTTCAGGGGTCCAGGGTCCTCCCACTTCTTATGAGCCGTGACTTCCGCGACCTCTGTGCGACAATCGCAGCCTTAATAATAAGGTATTCAAAAGATATTTATTTTTTCACACATTCAGTAGCAATAAAAAATACACATTTGCAACTGAATAGCTGCAAAACCTGTTGTTACTTTCAAGAGCCCTGATTTTTCAAGTGTGATGGCATTGGAATTAGCATACAGCAATGCAGGATTCAGATCCTCCACTGTCATGCCCCGATGTAGTAATTTACACATATGCAAAGCAGGTGCAAAATGCTACCAAATGAGAATGGTAGCATGTTACACCTATTTTGCATTCTCTTCATACAGACTTAAATCTCTAGATGGGATGCAGAACCATGGAAAATCAGGCTTAATATTTCTATTCTTTCACTCCAGTTGGTACTAAACATGTCTAGGCAAAGGGCATTGAAAGGACCATATAGACATAGATTCTAAGCTGGTGTAAATTGGTGTCTCTCCACTGATATCAGTGGAGACTGGGCCCATATTAGTATGGCATGACAGTACGTATTGGAAATGATGGAACAATATCTAGGAAACCTTTTAACCTAACTGGCTAGATCCTCAGCTTGTGTAAGTTGGTGAAGCCAATGTAGCTACAATTTAACTACATCACTTTACACCAGCTGAAGATCTGGCTCCCCATTTTTGTCCAATTATAAATCTAAGAGTTGAAAATACTTTTGATATTGTATGTTTGCTTTCCACCCTCCAAATTATTTGTTTCATAGCTTTAAACAGTCAAAAATGCCTGAACCAAGGAGAATATTCTACCTTTCCTCTAATTTTTTATGGTTGGTTTTCATTATAATTTGCATACTATATTATGACTAGAGCTGGGTGAATATTTTTCAGTGAAAGTAAAACAAAACTATTTGCACATTTGGATTGTATTGGGCAAATAGTTTCAGCGGAATGAAAAATATTGGAAAAAGTCTCAATGGTTCATTTTGATATTTTCAAAATAAAACATTTTGACTTAATTTTGAAACAAGGTTTCATTTCTGAATTTCGCTAGGTTTGTTTAAAAAACATTTTAAAGGGTAAAAAAACACCCAAACCAAAACATTCCCCTCTTCCCTCCCTCCCCCCAAAAAATATCAGGTTGAATGATTATTTTGTTTGTTTTTTGTTTTTGTTTTTGATTTGGTGAGAAAAACTAAAACAACTACATGAATTTTTGAAACTGAAATGATTTTTTCTCATTTTTCAGTTTGGCCCCAAACCAAAAAAATATTTATTTGCTCAACTCTAATTCTTACACCCTTCTCACTTCAGTCTGCAACTTTGTGTAAGTTTCTCCTGTGGGATTTTTACAAATAAATCACTGCACTGCTTACTATGCACCTTCTATGTACTAGTTGTACTGTGATATTTACCCAGAGATTATTAGCCATATTTTACCATGTCCTGATTAGCAATTTTCGCTAGATTTTGTTGGTATTAATGTTTATTTAGACAACCTAACAGGTAATGTTCTTGGTTTGAACAAAGTCCAGACTTTCCATAAACAATATGGTGGCATTTTCATTTCACATATTGTTGGTTCCTTTGTGCTTTTCTATTGTTTCCTCATACCAGGCTGCTTGGCGGTTTTATTCCACTGATTCCAGCCGAACAAACCTGACAGCCACCTGGCGATATTATGAAAGTATTCTTCCACCCCTCAGGCATGTATCAGTGCTATGAATGATAAAAAAAATCCATGACTTGTATTGGTTTACTAATCTGCTTTTCAATTTTTGTTTCATCCCCTGCTCCCTCTTGCCTTGTTTTTCTTTTTATCATATATCCTGCACGTAGTGTGTATGGCGTAGTTATGCGGCTGATGAGAAATCGGTTTCCATTGCTACCTGGAAGCCTCATTTGAAGGCCTTGCATACCTGCAGCCCTACAAAGTAGGTACAAATATGGCAGCTGGTGCTGTTCTTGATGTCTGTTCAAGCTTATAGAAAATTAGTATTTCTGTTTTGTTTGTCTCTCTCTCTCTCTAATTCCTTTCATTAAGGTCTCAACTAACAAATCTAGCTAGTATTATAGAGACTCCAAACATAGTGGGGATAAATAGAATCCATTTCCATTTAGCTATGAAATATTACTGTGCTAAAGTATTCGAAGCATTTTCTCACAAACCCTCATCGATCAAGGTTAATATTTTACTAGTATCCATGCACCGTGCCAGCTATGTTTAACTGTAATCAATACACACATTAATAATCACAGCCTCCATTTCCAAGTCACACTAATTCATCCTACTTACCAGGGCCGGCTCTAACTTTTTTGCTGCCCCAAGCAGCAAAAAAAAGCGCTGCCCCGCCGAGCGCCGCACCGCCAGAAGCCCTCCCTGAGCGCCGCGCCGCTGGAGCGCCCCCCCGCCACCCCAAGATTGGCCGCCCCTTACCAGGTGCCGCCCCAAGCATGTGCTTGGTTGCCTGGTGCCTGGAGCCTGCCCTGCTACTTACTATAGTAAAGAGTTATAGTTAGTATTTATAGGGCTCAGACCTATTGGTTTCCACAGAATGTGCTTTCTTCACAACTCAGCGAATGGTGCTTACTGATTGACTGAAGAACAAACAGCTACCCTGGATCTTGGAATTTGGGATTATGTACCAGCTCCTCAACTGGTGTAAATCAGGTTAGCTCCACTTAAGTCAATGGAGCTGTGCCACACCAGCTGCGGATCAGGCCCATAGAATTTTTGAGACCAGAATCAGATATATTTGAAAGCTCATGTAATCATTTATCCACTACAAGCATTGCCTGTTTCTCTAATTACATTGCTTTGTACATAAACTACATTTCTCTGAGTAGAAATTTAAATTTCAGTTTGTTATCCATATTAATCTTTGAAATCAGCATGTTTACTTCTCCAGTGGCAAATCCTCTGTAAGGGAGCACAGGCAATACAATTAATGCAGTGACTGCTCTTTATTCTCCTGGGCAGTATTATTCTACATTGTACTATGAGGCTTTAGAAACATCTGTGCTTCCAAAGTGGCAAATAACTATAACATTCCACCTCTTGGGAATGTAGCTTTTAGTCATAACTTCAGATACACTAAGAGTTTAGTTAGGGGATATTATGTCCTTGGATATACACACATGTAATCAATAGAATAAAATCATATACTGTACCTCTAATGTAAGAATTTGGCCAATAGAGAGTACATTGATGTCACAACTTGGATGAAAATTCTCAGTGCTTTGGCAGAAATTCATCTTTTAAGAGGAATGGTCCAAGATTGTTCAGTAGTTCTGAAAAATTTAACACAAGGCAATAAGCCACTGCCCCAAATTTGGGGCATATACTTTGGAATGGAGGGTACTAAGTACAGCTTTGAAAGGAACACAATGATAGCCTTGCATGAAAGGTGCAATAAAAGTCCTAAGTATTACTATTGTTGCTATTATGGCCAGTGCAAGAGACCAGCTGTTCATCTCAAACTAGTGTGATGAACACCCACACAACAATAAAGAGAAGATTATGTGCCAGATAAATTTAGCCAAAAAGGGTTGGCTGACTACAGAAAGCTGATCTGTGAATTTCAAAGAGTTGACAAGAACTGAGCCATAAGTGATCCATTACCACAAGTATTCATCCTGAATACTTCAAACTAAAAGTAGCTTTCAGATTAAAAGTTATCACCGAGTTCACAAATATTGATTTTAATAACTGTGAAATATTGTTTGCGACAAATAGATATTCAGGTAAAGGGCGACTTTTGATTAGATGAATTAATATGAAGCTATATAAATAAGCTATATCCTATCTGAAATAGTTTTGAATGCAATTATAGCCCAAGAAAAATAAGCATAATAATCATGATTTTAAATAAATCCATTGCTGTGATCAGTCAAACATGTTTCATTACGGCAGATAACTTTATCAAATAAAAAGTCTACAGCTTTCTGTTATATATGTGTCACCAATGCATTTTGCCTAAGTAAGTGCTTTGCCAACTCAGTCTGCAGTGGTATGTATTAAGCACGTTATGCATGTATTAAGGTGACTGAGAAGTTTATTTTTCAGAAATATTGTAGTTCTGAATGTTGCTTGAATGTTTTGTGCTTGCACTATAACCTGTGGATTTCACATTAATTTAATTAACACATCCATTTACAATTTAGCATTTATCTAACACCATCTGTAAACTGAGTATTAACAATTACTATCTGCATAACAAATTTGTTTTTTCTTCCCATATCCTGACACCTGAAGGAAAGAACAAGGGGAAACTTCTAACAGGTTTGTGGTTTCCCTATTTGTTATATATTTTTAAATCTCCAAATTTTATAACAGGGTTTTGAATGTCTTTTGTACAGTTGGTTCAAAATATGTTGGCTAACACGAAGTTGTAATAGTTGGAAAATCATTTCTGTAAACTTCTATTACTATTGTCTGAAATCTCATTTTTGTCCTACCTTAGCAGCCTAATTTAGCAGAAATTTGCCTTCTTGTCTCCGTTTTCCCATGGGAAAATCTAGGGCACTACTAATCTTCATAGCCACAGAGCACACCCCTATTCTGAGGAAAGATCTCAGTTCTAGTTACTGAAGAATAATGACTTAAGCATTTTCTCCAGTTCAGAGTCTGTGGGCCAGATTCTGCCATAAGATAGATGGGCACAACTCCCATTGATTTTGGTGGAGTTGTAGCTGCATCTTTGAATCTGGCCTTCTAATTTCAGAGAATCCATCATCATTCTAACACCAAGGAGGGATCATCCCTGGCTCAGTTGTATGTTAGTCAGCAGACACAACCTGTAAATACTGGTCTTCCCCTTACTGACAGCTCAGATCCAGAGAGCAGAGTCAGAAAGGGGCCAGGTGGCTGGAAGAGTAATTACATGAGTGGTTCTCAACCTGCGGCCAAATCAGCACAGAGCTGCGGCCCATGTGATATCCTCAGGGCCATAGAGGTAGTATTGGCTGCAGCCCACATAACACATTGCGGGCCCCATATGCGGCCCACAATGGTAAGTAGGTTGAGAACCACTGAACCACACCGTCCCAAAAACTAGAAATAGGGTGTTCAGGATTCAATTCTCCAGTACAAAAGTGACCGAGGAAGGAATGGTGGAGCTTATCTCAACACCTGCATGACACCCAAAAACATTTTTTTAAAAGAAATAAAATATAGTCCAGAGCCAAACCAGCCCACAAGTGCAGCTGCACATGGGACATATTACAGTCCTGTAATACTTATGGGCTGTGGAGCCACATTTGAGGAGTTTGGACATCCCAATAGTCTAAAGCATGAAAGTTAGGTGAACTTGTTTACATGGGCTTGCCATCTCCCTAGTGGCCTTGCAACTTGCCACTTTTCTTTCTCGCTTTTGAAGCTACAGAATTCTGATTCTTCTCTTGATGTGCATGTAACTCCTATTACCGTTACACACATCCCTCTTGAGGTCACTAGATCCATTCTAAGATATCCATTACATCCACTTTATTTAGTCTGTCTTTCACACATAACCAGCTTGATATTGTTGTCAAGCTTGTGTCTTTTCATATATAAATGTATTCCCGCATTGAGCCCGCTTACAATTTACTCTTTTTACACTGAACAGTATAACATGTCATCAAAACTCTACAAACACTATTCATACTTCCTTTTTATTTTTAACAACGGTATTCAAAAACTGATTTCAGATTTTATAAAAAGACGTTAGTAGGTGTGGCTGGTCATTACTTATCCCCTTACATTATTTTCTCAAAAAGAATGATTTAGACAAAAAAGAAGGGAATTATTCCCACCTTGACAGGTGAGCATTTATACACACAGTTCCCTTTACCATAAATAGAAGTTACACATATAAATCTCTAAACATCAAGATAATAGTATATCCTCTGATTAAGATAATGGTTCATATTTTTAAAGTAGTCTAGGGGATTTAATCATGTATCAATGACTTTTCATTGAATTAATACTAATGGAAGATGTGTGGCCATATCCCCTTTGAAAATCTCAACCAATGTTTTCTGTTATTCCTATTGAGTAGGTTTCAAAATGCACTTTTTTGCGTGGCATTAAAAGACTTTGCAACAGCTTAGGCCTGGTCCCCACTAAGCCCCCACTTCGGACTAAGGTACGCAAATTCAGCTACGTTAATAACGTAGCTGAATTCGAAGTACCTTAGTCCGAACTTACCGCGGGTCCAGACGCGGCAGGAAGGCTCCCCCGTCGATGCCGCGTACTCCTCTCGGTGAGCTGGAGTACCGGCGTCGACGGCGAGCACTTCCGGGATCGATCCAAGAACATCGATTGCCTGCCGCCGGACCCTCCGGTACGTGAAGACGTACCCTTATACACAATAGCATGTCAAAACTGAATTTTCCCAAAGAAAAAGAAATACAATTGAAAACTTCTAAAGATTATCAATCATTTTTAATTTTTAACTGATATCTTTGACTTTAGTGTAAACCCTGCCCATTTAGTGCCTTTTTAAGTGAAGTTAAGTACTATGTTGTCAGTGGCTGTTAATAGTTCTTACAGTGTTGTATGGCTGTATGTTTACATCAGTTAAAATATATGTAATGAATGTGGTGTTTTGCATTAAATATGTAAATGCAGTGTTCTGCAATGCACTTTCTAGAGTTAACTATCCTCTAGTCTTTAACTTCTTTTTACTGTGATGCTGAGTGACTTGCATGTGATGCTATGTGAACTAAATAAATGGTGTCTTTCTTTATATTAAAATGTATTTGTATTCGCACTGCATTGGATTGCTTTGTGAACATGCTCTTTCTTCTTAATTCTGTTTTAATAAAACAAACAAGAAATGTTTGTCCGTTTATCTGAAAATTATTTTAATTTCTTACCTATTAAAATTAATTTTGGACATATTATAACATTTTTCATTCATTAACTCTGTTTGGACCTAGAACCTTTCAGTGTGTGGCTAAGTTGTCACTCTGTGTTTGGAGGATAGAATTGAGCCTTTGAGCTATACATGAACATTAATTTTGCTAAGGAAATGCACAACAGTTTATATTTAGTATTTCTAAATATTATATAGAAGTGCTGTTTTGCTTTTTCTCTTTTATAAAATTAGACTATATTTTTTCTAGTATTTTCTGTAAAATAAATTATTCTGTAAATTAGTGTTAGAATTCTGCAAGCTATTTTAAATCTGAATTCCTATACACTGCATTCATATATATGTGTAACAATTTATTCATCATGAGTGAAATTCACCCCTGAGCAGAGGACTAGCACAAGGTCAGTGCAGAACATTTCACTTAAGCCCTATATTCAGACCTTACAGGAGCCTCAAGTTGTGCATAGGCCTTGTGATGATTCTCTCTGCAGGAAAGTAAATTTCACCCAAGTAGTGTAGGTTTTTATTATTCTTTTAAATAGAAGTACTAAATAGTGGGCCTGATCCTGCATCCATTACTCTAGCAATAGTCTCCATTACAGTCATGGGAGTTTTGCCTGCATAGGAGTTCAAGAAAAAGACCTATTATTACTACTCATTTTGATTGGTTCTTTCAAATGTATTATATTTTGGAATCTCCATATACAATATTGTATTTGTTTCTCATAGCAGATTTAAAATTAAGCAATTACCTTGTTTATTAGTTTTGCCTCCACCGTTGTGAAAAAAGAATTGTCAGTGATCTGGAACCTGTCTTGGCTTAAATGGAAAACCTAACTCCTTTCCTAGTAGTGGAATGCTTAGTAATACAAACCTCTATTTCCCCTCACTCCTAGTAAGCTTTGTAGTAATAAACAGAAGCTCTTCAGGATGTACAGCTCTCGGAAACATAGGTATCCAGCATCCTATCTATTCACATGATATTTGAGAATGCCACTAACATCAGGTGCATGATCAGTTTACTTCCCCTTCTTAGTGCTTTACAATTTCTTACTTCTCCTAGGGTCCTTTCTTGATTTTTTTTTAAGTGCTTGTAATTTTCCCTGTTGCTTGTTGCCTGCCGTGCTGTATTAATACAATGGCGATAAAGTGTTGTATATTATAGTATAGTGTGTCAGCACCTCAAAATTCATGCAATTGACAACTGCAGAGTGCAGCACACATTGGCTTTTCTAAGCCTGGGTACCCTCTTCCGCCTGAGACTTGAACTTTTGGAATGTTTGATCCTATAAAGAGCTAAACCAGTTCTTGGATATTTGGATAACTACATTTTCCTAAATCCAAGAGGATTACTGCAACAGTGGAGGCTGTGTTCCCATGTCAAATAAATGTTAATTAGTGGGGAATACTAAGGTATCACACACTAGGCTATTTCAATAACTTAAATTTACAGTTGCTACTGAGAAGAATTCCCTTGGAGACAGTGCCTGAATCAGTGCATTATCTACAGTGTAGAGGACTGCAGGCTAAAACAATGGTTTGCTTCAACTGGACTCTGACCTTTTTATCTCTTGCCAAACATGGTAATTTCTAGCTTATGAATCTCAGGGGAGAATCCTCTGCTCTATGCCAAAAATTTGCTACATCAATTTTTTTAAAGTTTTTTTTTTTTAATTATTTCAAAAAGTCATTATAATCTCAGACTGAAATTATAAAATGAGCAAAAATATAGTTTCTATTTGTCCAGAGACTAATTTGAAATAAATGCACTATTTTTCAACACCATTCACAAAAAGCTTCAAATGCATTCTTTTAAAATTCCATTACTGCATAGAAATCTAAACTAAAATTACTTCTTGGAATTCTTGCCTACGCTCATAGAAGGTACAAGGTATAACATCACCATTCTTGGGTTCACACTTCTAGCATGAGGCTGGTGGAGAAGTCTTACATCTTAAACTTCTAGGGCTGGGTTATCAAATATATGTTTGGGCCTCAGGTTGATTTCAATCGGAGTCATCAGGCTCATAAAGTAATTTGGTCCATTAGAGAACATTGCTCACTACCCCTCCAGTGAAGTCACAGTGACCCCTAGTGACTTCCCCCAAGCAGTTCCGTCATAAGTGAAGGATAGAAAATAAAGAATTTGGGAAAAATTAAAAGGACTACAAAGCCCTATGCAAGAGAACAGTTCATGTGTATGTTGAGCAGCGGAGTCGGGGACTAAGTGGGTGAGATGTTATAACCAATACCTTCAGAGTACAAAAATTAAAGAGAAGTCATTTTCTTTTGTCCAAAGGTTCCATTTGTAACTGATCCCCTCTCTTAGGGCAGGTCTATATTACCGCTTAAGGGCTTGTCTTCACTGTGGGGGTAAGTTGACCTAAATTACACTACTCCAGCTACATGAATAACGTAGCTGGAGTCGACATAGCTTAGGTTGACTTACCCCAGTGTCTTCGCTGCACTGCATCGAAGGGAGACGCTCTCCTGTCGACTTACCTTAATCATCTCAGGGAGCTGGAGTACTGGGGTTGACTGGAGAGTGCTCTGCTATCGATTTAGCGGGTCTTCACTAAACTCGCTAAATTGACACCCTCTGCATTGATTGCAACAGCATCGATATCCCTGTCGTGAAGACCAGCCCTGAGTCAATCTAACTCAAAGGTGTGAAAAAGCCTCTCCCCCCGAGCAATGCAAGTTTTGCACTGTCCACACTAGCACTATGTCGGCGGGAGATGCTCTCCCGCCAACATAGCTTATGCTTCTTGCCGAGGTGCCGTCAGCATAGCACATCTTCACCAGACACGATACCATGGTGAAGCTGCATCAGTGCAGCTGCGCCAATGTAGCGCTGTAGTGTAGACTTGCCCTCCAAGACTTTAAAGCTCCAGTACTATAGCTAGAGAAATATACAGAATTCTGCAACGGGCAGCAAAAGAACACAGTAGGTCCAAGAAGATTACCATTGTCAAAGTCAACAAATAGAAAGGCATAAAAGATTGAACAGATAAAATATAAGCAACAAAGAACAGAGTCATCCCCCCAAAAAGAACAAAATTGCTATAGGGTAGGGGATAATGGGGCTCATTCAGGGTCTGGACACTTGGACCCTGATTCAAAAGACCACGCCTCTTCAGGACAGCACTTAACCATTTGCTTCCCTGAATCAGTGCCTTAAAGTTTTTGCCATCTGAGTCAGCATTCAGGTTACAAGAACCCTTACATGGAGGCTAAGAGGGCCCTCAAGCACTAATCCCAGAAAACTGACAGTCCACAGCAATGTGTGAGCACACGCCACAGTCTATCCCATCCAGTTTCATGATGTCATGTTTGTCTCTACTGGACATCAACAGGATGGCTTTCATTCAAGGTACTACATCCATGACATCTTTTAAAAAAATGAGAGAAAAGAAATTTGTATTAGTATAAATGAGTTGATTTAGCAGCAGTAATACATACTCTTCATCCAATTATTTTTTGCTTGCATTTACTGGGGTAATAAAATATAGTCCTTATCAATCCTTGTTATGGCTACCTTATCAATTTTCTGATCATTTAAATTAATGTAGGCCAAAGTGACATGTCCAGAAAGTTTTTGCTTTATAGGGTTTCTCTAGAAAATAATGATTTGATTTTCTTGCTTGAGTAATAATTAATTTTTTTTACTTCTGAATACAGCAAATGCCGTATATGAGGAGCACATGTACAGAGATAGTACCCATAATAAGAAATACATTTGCATTATGTAATTCATTCACGCTAGTGTGAATACACTGTGGCTATTAAATGACTGCCTCCTAGATTACATTCTCATGACAGTTTATAAACAAAAGTTACTGAGAGTTGAACAGAGCCTTGAACTGTAACTGTTACTGTAAAACAAACCTTAGAACTTGCTTTTCTTTCAGATTATAGGTTCTGAGGGTCTTTTGTATTCAATACACTACAGGATTTAGTGTTCCAGGTGTGATTAATATTTTGCAATGGAAAGAGATGACATTTCCAGTATCATCCCATGTTTGTTTCAAAAATTGCTTACTTTGGGCAGGGGGAGAAGGGATTAGATTGAGAAATTTCAGAAACAAGTATTCTTTAAAGGGATATAACATGCCATATTTGTCTAATGAAGATCTTTCTACTGATGTTTTATAGCATTCTTGAAACTGACCTCATTATAAGCTGCTCAGCATGTGCTTTGCTTGCCGCCTACTGCCTCTCAGCCAGTCTCAGCTGTATGAGACATAGTACGATGCATGGACAAAGATTGTCTGATTATCTGAAAATTTCACAACCTCAGAAGCTCATGATTCCATTTCATATAGTTACATATGAGAACTCTGTCTTTTCAGAATATAGTTTGTTAAACAGGTAGACATGGAACAGTACATTTTAATATTTCTTTTTAGTTGCAAAATACATTTCTGTTCAAAACACTTATAGATTCATAGATTCATAGATTATAGGACAGGAAGGGACCTCGAGAGGTCATCGAGTCCAGTCCCCTGCCCGCATGGCAGGACCAAATACTGCCTAGACCATCCCTAATAGACATTTATCTAACCTACTCTTAAATATCTCCAGAGACGGAGATTCCACAACCTCCCTAGGCAATTTGTTCCAGTGTTTAACCACCCTGACAGTTAGGAACTTTTTCCTAATGTCCAATCTAGACCTCCCTTGCTGCAGTTTAAACCCGTTGTTTCTGGTTCTATCCTTAGAGGCTAAGGTGAACAAGTTCTCTCCCTCCTCCTTATGACACCCTTTTATATACCTGAAAACTGCTATCATGTCCCCTCTCAGTCTTCTCTTTTCCAAACTAAACAAACCCAATTCTTTCAGCCTTCCTTCATAGGTCATGTTCTCAAGACCTTTAATCATTCTTGTTGCTCTTCTTTGGACCCTTTCCAGTTTCTCCACATCTTTTTTAAAATGCGGCGCCCAGAACTGGACACAATACTCCAGCTGAGGCCTAACCAGAGCAGAGTAGAGCGGAAGAATGACTTCTCGTGTCTTGCTCACAACACACCTGTTAATGCATCCCAGAATCATGTTTGCTTTTTTTGCAACAGCATCACACTGTTGACTCATATTTAGCTTGTGGTCCACTATAACCCCTAGATCCCTTTCTGCCGTACTCCTTCCTAGACAGTCTTTTCCCATTCTGTATGTGTGAAATTGATTTTTCCTTCCTAAGTGGAGCACTTTGCATTTGTCTTTGTTAAACTTCATCCTGTTTAACTCAGCCCATTTCTCCAATTTGTCCAGATCATTTTGAATTATGACCCTGTCCTCCAAAGTAGTTGCAATCCCTCCCAGTTTGGTATCATCCGCAAACTTAATAAGCGTACTTTCTATGCCAATATCTAAGTCGTTGATGAAGATATTGAACAGAGCCGGTCCCAAAACAGACCCCTGCGGTACCCCACTCGTTACACTTCTTTTTAGTGTCTAACAGTAAAATACAGGAACCACAAGGAAGCAGAACAGGCTGCATCTCAGTGTAATGAACAACAAGCAGATAGTCTTTGCCATGACCCCAAAAAGGTTTATTGCCACTGGAGCACCATGTCCCTTTTGCTAGAGTCAATACATTCACACAAGGCTCTCCTATGAGTGACCTGTCATGGATTCGCAGGGTCTGGTCTATGTCCCAGCCTTTAACTGGTCTCCTTAGGAAAATCCCATTAGTGTGCTTGACTCCAAGGATTCCTACTGTTCCACAGGAACAGGCCAGTGGCCTCCACAACTCCAAAACTAGGCCTTCAAGCCCCACCAATCCCTGTCTCTCGATGGCTGCCTGCAGCAATCCAGCTGAGCCAGACTCCTGCCAGATACTTTCCCCCTGCTTCAGGGCACAGTGCTCTTCAGTAAATATCTACAGCAGCACCAGGCCGACTTTTCAAAATAAAATAACAATTTATTAGTGACCTGGAATACAGAGGCTGAAAGTCTTTTGGGTTACTCTGAGAGATGCAGATTTAGGACAGGTTTCACACTGGGGGGAGACAAGCTTTTGCCATGCCCTATTTCCCTAAGGAGTCCTCCTATCTCCTCTGTCCCATTCCCTTTGTCTCTAAGTCCCCAGTGAGCTTCCCTGTGTCTGTGAACCCTGCTTTTCTTAACATAAACACCTGACACCTTTGTGTCTTTGTTCTCCAGACACAGCCATGCTGTGTTCACACGTTCAGCTACTTCTGCAGCTAGGAGTTAATCTTTGGTTGTTGAGATTCCCTTGCCTCAGGAGGATCTTCCATTCATCTGGGTTGAGTCCAGCCCAGTTCCTAATGGTGCATTCCTACTACCCCAGATGGCTACATGGCCCAAACACCTTATACCTCCTGCTCAATTCCAGGAAAAGCAACTTAACCCCTCTATATCCAGTAGGTAACAATAGAAAAACAGATGGGGACACACACATTGTTCATAAAAATATTACAGAAAACTCCCACATTTGTTATATAGCCACAATACAATTGTGTCTGTCAACCCCTTCCCTTGCAAGAATAGGATCACTGTGCAGGAAAACTTTCCCCTTGTATAGATTATTGAACTTAATCACGTATATACAACACATCTTCATGCCTCCAAACTACATACACAGGTTCAAAGTGGATTACTCCATTCCATTTCCTATTTGTGTCCCAGATGTAAAATAGTGACAATGAATAGTTCAAATTATAAATAAATAAATAAATAAATATAAAAAAGTGTTACATGAAAACAGCCAGAGTGATCGAATCAAGTACATTACATAGCACATACAAACATGAACAAAGCTGGATTGTACATTTTGTAAATTAGGAGCTCCCAAAATCTTACCCATGGGTAAGTAGAAGGGAAAAGTCACTGGCGCATGAAGAAAAGCATTCTTCCTGTAGCTCTCCCAATGTACAGGCCACCTTAGATCAAGCAGTCACAATCACTAGCATGGCCAGGCTATTGCAGCTGACTAGTCCTAAAGTACCATCTGCTAGTGGCTGTTCCAGCTGATCGGTTCCCAGCTCAAAGACAGGAAATTACTTTATTAAACATACAGTATAATATCACATTTTTGTGAATCAGCCATCACATCAATAACATTTCTGTGGGGAGGGTTGTTCATTTTGGTTTTTGTCTTGTCCAAATGAATGCTGTAACAAAGACTTCTAAATTTATGTGATCATTAATAATGTGTATGAAATGTTGGAAAATGTCATGACTTGAAAATGCATGAACATAACAATAACATTAATCTTGCCTGTTTAAAAAACAAAAACTACATGGCATGCAGAAATAATAGAACAATTTGTCTTGTTTATCTGTAGAGATGATCAGAAATGCACTGAGCTGGGCTGTCTTACATGGAAATATATTTGTAATCATCTAAAATTTAAGTCCTAACCTTAAAAGTATGTCTGTAAGGTTAAACCATTATTACTGGATTACATTTTGTTAGATTTACTATACACTATCACTGCGATCACTATACACTATCAATGATAATGTCTCTATAGAATTATACTATTTCAAATGAGCGTTATCCCAATGAATGAATATATTCCATGAAACACTGGTTAAAAATCTACATTGTGCTATCTTTTGTTTAGTTGCTGGAAATAAATATATCTATATGTCTATGGCATTACAAAGGAAATTGGAATGAATTAAATATGAAATAATATATCTTTCTCTCTTTCACAGCCAGAAGTTAAGTTTTAAAGAGCGGGTACGGATGGCTAGCCCAAGAGGGCAGAGTATTAAGAACAGGCAGGCATCAGTTGGAGATCGACGGTCACCAGGTACTGACGTTACTGCAGAGAGCAGCCCAACCAAAGTGCAAAAGAGCTGGAGCTTCAATGACCGAACTCGTTTCAGACCTTCACTGCGTCTGAAGAGTTCTCAGCCAAAACCAGTGGCAGATGGTAAGATATTTTTCATGCGTATTTTCCATTATGCCTTGTCCCCATGTCCCCTTTACCACAAACCAGCCAGACTTCCACAACCATCCATTCTCCACAGTTCTAGGAAACCACTGCAGATACTCGAGTTTGGAGAGGGGGGTACTGGAAAGCTGGCTTCCCGGCTAGGTTAGAGTTCAAGCTGTTGTGCTTTTTCTGTGGTGTACTGTTTGGTGGCGGTGCTAGTGGTGAGCTGTGTGTCTCTGAGCAGAGAAGGGAGATGTACTATTATATGCTTTAACTTTTCATTTCCTTATTTTTGTGGTTTTTTCTTAGGTAAATTATGTATAGACCAACCTTAACAAATAAAAGATAAACAAGATCAAGGTTTTGTGTAAGGACATTTTGAAGTGTCAGAATTTCCCACAGAATGGAGATTCCAAGTTTCGTCCACATTGACTCCTGTTTTAGGGAAGGTATAGGAGAGTCATAGGACCTGAGGTTATGACTCTCCCCTTCTCCTTCAACAGCTAAGCACTTTCACAAAGATCCCGTTTTTCCACTAATGTAACCCTCACTTCATCAAAGATCTTCCTCTATGATGCTGCATCAACATGGACCCAGTGGCCCCTCTAGTCCAGGAGAACCAAGGATGCGGAGACCAGATGCAATGCTAGAGGACTAAGATAGCAAGGGAGCCTAGTGACAGCCAAGAATAGGGAGAGCCAAGCAACTTGTAGTCTGTCAAAGTTCAACTTGAAATATAATCAATTTAAAAAAAAATGAGTTAAAAGTAGTTTTTGGTATTGCAGTTGCCTGAGTGTTCCCTGGCAATTTTAGGTTTCTATAATCACATTTTCCTATTTTATAAAGATTTGACTTCCTCCTGAAAGGCCCACATGTAAACAATAGGATAGGGGAATACAAGGGAAGCAGCAAAATAGAGACATCGCTAATCTCTTTTCATGACAGTAATCATGTACTGTATGTAATTTCTAATAATTATGGGTAATAAAAATAATCAGACCAGTGTGATTCAGCTATCTGCATCTCTTTAAGAGCACATATTAGCACATACATAGAACTGAAATATACCGTAGACCACAACTAAGAGCCTCCTACTCAACAGACCTCTTCAGGAAAAGCCTCAGTAAATAATCAGGGTTAGCAACATTCCCTGCATGGCTGAAAACAAAACAAGCGGACCATCTGAGGATCAGCAATCCAGAGACTAGGGTCCTTCTCTGAGAATCTTCAGATGTACAAATCCTGAGACTTTCAGATTGGGGGTTGAACAGCCCCGGCTGATCTCAACAGCTATGATAGAACAATGAAACAGAAAGTGGTCAGTAAGATACAAACCAGAAAGGTCTTTATAGGTAAAAAAAATCAGTACCACTAGTACTGCATCTAGACATAAACTGACAACTAATGCAGTTTGCTGAGCACAGTTGTAATATTCCTTTTAATTTTTACCACTTATTTTATACTCCTCTAGCCACATCACATTGACGGATTCATTTCCTCTCCATGCTCATTGAACAAACTTTGCAAAGATTGCCATTATTTTCCCCTAGACATACTGTAACTTATGGTCTTGAAGCCTCATCAAAATAAGTAGGAACTTCCCGTGCAGTCTTTGTTTTAGGGAAAAGGTGCCATGAATTGCATCTGCAGGAATCTCTACTGATAAAAACTAAATATAGTTTATAATTCTTCACAATACACTTAAATACTTTCCAATTCCTCAGAGTAACCACAGACTGTATGCATGTCAGCAGTTTCCAGCTGCACATCTACCATTATGTAAAACAGCCAATAGATACATCCATTTCTCTTCTGCAGCAGAAGGAGCAACAGCTTTAAGTGACTCCAGCTTTTTGGTAAAGTTTCCACTGTAGGACTCAGTCCAGCAACCTCTGGGATCAGTGTCATCAAACTGATGTCCAGCTTGCTTACTACTTATAGGCAACACTTAGCAACCTCACACAGTACATTCTTCAGCCTTGCTTTTATCCCTCAGATATGCACTACCAACCTTGGTGTGTTCAAAATTTTTCCTCACTTGCTATGGATTCCAGTTATTAAATGCTGTCTCCAGGTGGATGTTCAATAGACTGTGTATAAACTGCATGTTTAGCTTAGAACATTTTTTCTTCTTACTGAATGGAACGACAGCATTTTATTTGTTGTAGTAATGTATTCTTACCTCAATTTCCTTCCTTATGATGATCTTCCACTGACTATTTGGCCAGGTGATTTTGGTACTTTGGCCCTCCAACCAAAGCAAAAACCCTCCCTTTCTGGGATAAACAAACATCCAAACACAAAACACCACGCATATTTGACCCTCCTTGAGCCATGCCTTTTGTCACCTATTAGTGTAGGAGCTCAGTGGTCCATTTCTTGTATCAGGGTTCATCTCTTTTGATGAAAGGCAGGTACCAATGATTGACTGACCTCCCCAGGCTAAGGAATTTCTTCATCCTTCCAGAACCAAACAACTCAATAGTCCTTTTCTACCTTGCTCTTCCATCCTTAACACAGGGGAGTGAAAAGGGCTTCCTCTCACATTTTCTTGCAAGCTCTAGCCTGGCATCACTAGATAAAGGCAGGTGCTAACAACAGGCCTCCAGCCCACTGAACTACTGCATTGCTTCAGGCTTTTCCTTCACTTACTTTCCCACACATCTGAGTCTTCATCCCCTTAGTGCAGGACTCACTAACAGTCTCTGATTCTACTGAAAATCTTATCCCTCATAGGAATGAGAAGCTCTGTTCTCTCCTGCCTCATCAGGCCTTGAACAACTTATCCTTCCCTATGTTTCCTGTCTCTTCACAGAACCTTTCCACAGACTCTCCAAGGCTGCTTCCCCAGCTCTCCTGGTGGAAAGCCCTACTCCAGGTCTTGCTGCGTCTTTGGTTTCTGAGGAACAGGACCTATTCCTAAATAGTCTAATAATCACCCTTTTGCCCATTCTGAGATGAAATTAGGAACAGGCTGTAGCCTTCTATAAGGGCCAACACACCCTGTTACATTGTATTCCACCATTTTCGAGCCTTTGCAGGAGATATTTAGCATTCTGTATAACCTAAAGACATTGCTCAGTTTATTGAATAAAACACCAAAGTGTTCAACACTTGAGAAATTACAGACGTATTTCATTTGATTAATTGAAAAGGCCTCTCCAAGGAAATAGTTGATTTCTGTTCTTATCTCTAAACTTAACGGCAGAAAGTTATAAACTCACATGAACTCTCTGCCCTTCCATTCCCCTGAGAGTACTTACATTGAATCCTCAGGGTGAGTAGATTATAAAAATCATGGAAAGAATGCAAATGTATACTTCATCCCCCATATACTTAGTTATTACCATGTAATTTATGTATTATAAAAATGACAGTTTTTCTTTCAATAACACACACAACTTTCCCTCATCTAGAGTTCATTTGATCTGGGGCAGGTCCTTAGTTTAGTTGTTTTTAAGCCCTCATTAGTTAGCAATTACTGGTTAAGAGTTAACCCGTTTGGTGTCTTTAGTCTCCTTATTGGATTTGTATGATCTAATACCTTGGGATAAAAAGCTGTAGTACTGTTAGCAATATGTTAATTGATGTCAGTCAATAGGGTAATATTTCTGTGACTGTTTAAACCGATAACATATCTCCTCTAATTTTCATATAGTTAACACTGTAATTAATTAGTAAGATCTTATAAAACATAATCCACCATTCTAATTTAAACTCTATGAGCCAGATCTTCTTCTGCTGTTAATTAGCATAGCTCCATTGGTTTTAATAGAGTTATTTCAATTTACATCAACTGATGGTCTGGCCCTATGATTCTGTCATTCAATGTGAATATCTACAATACATATTGAGGGTCTGATTGGGCAAACTTTACTCATATAGATGAGTACTCAATGACGTCAAAGGAACTGTTTAGCAGTATGAATAAGGGTTGCACAATTGGGCTCTGAGAGAGAGAGAGAGAGAGAGAGAGAGAATGCAATGTGGTGTGGTACAAAGGTTTTACCTGAATTAATTTCACATGACCACACATACATGAGCGGTGAAACCATGAATTGAGTTTAGCCATTATATCATACTGCCAATTTAGCCATTATAACATACTGCACAGCATGTATTCTGCATATGCCAAATATATTGCTATTTTAGGAATGCATTAGAGTTTTTAAAAATGTTGTTGGTACTGTCCTTCATAACCTTCTGAGGTTAAAGCCAAGTACTCTCATTGCCATTACCCAGCAGCTGGAGTCTCTGCTTTTTTAATAGAAAGGGAGAGGGAGCCAAGCCCAGGACGAAGTTGGCCCTAATGGGGTGAGTGCTTGCAGGGGTGAAGTCATTGCTACTGCTAACCCTGACCAAAACTGGGCATTTGGGCTGAAGACTCTCCTGTGGTGACCTCACCCCCAAGGACAAGGGGTTTGGAATTTCAGAACTCACACCAACAGAGCGGTTTTGTGGGCAGAGTACAACAAATGATGCAGTCAAAGATGCATGATATTTCCCCCATAGCTCTTCACTTTATCACATAGCCTGCACTTTCTTACATGGCTATACCTTAACATGTGTGCTGTTTACATAGGTATGAGATATGTTTGTGTGTATAGCTATATCGATACATATCAGTTAGATATAGATTTTTAAAATTTTAGAATTTTAAAAGTTGAAAAGAATCCAAACAAAATCATCCTTCTTTCTTACTCTCCTTTTATGGCAAGTTAATAACAGATCAGTTAGTGATTCACTATTATGATGTGATCAGCAATTTTAACTGTAGAATTATGGTGTATATAATTAACTGTTTTTAGAAAAAATTCTGATTCTATCATCACTAAACACGGAGGAGCTCCTTTTTAATTAAGTAACGAGAGCCATTCTATGAAATATTGCCAGTATTTCTACAGGGCATTTTTGGAAGTTTAATAGCAACTAAAAGCTAATTGATAATTATTAGATAGGAATCTTTTTGCAATGTTCATTATACATGCAGAATTTTAGATTTTAGGATCATGCATGAATTATTTGATAACCAATAAAAACAAGGCTTCTTATCTTAAAGAAATATGCCTAAGCCCCTCCCCTCAAAGGGAGTTAGGCATTTATGAGGAGGTATCTCCCTCTACAAGGATTCACAGCTGTGAACTGTCAGCTGGAGTTAAGCACTGAAGCCAGGACAGTCCTTTCTCACAAAAACTGGCGATGGCCCTCTTTTACCCAATAGGCCAGTGGCTAGCACACTCAGCAAGAATATGGGAGACCTAGGTTCAAATTCCCACTCTTCATGATGTGGAACACAGACTTGAACCCAGTTCTCCAAACTGTCAGGTGAGTGCCCTAACCACTGGGCTAAGGGCTTTTCTGGGATGGGTCTCCCTCAGCCTCCCCTGTTGAAGGTTCCACTTTGTATAAAATACTGAAATGTTCATTGGAGTAGGGACTTGAAATCAGTTCTCACACATTCTAGGTGAGTGCCCTAACCACTAGACTATGGAGTCAAAAACTCTCTTTCCTGCTTGCACTCTCCCTTCCTCAATACGCCTACTGAATTAAGCCCCACAGGTGAGACAGGTGAACAATGTCCAATCTGAGGCTCCCGCTGGGGTTTAGGCATGAGCTGGGCATCAGGACTGAGGCTGCTTTGAGCCTGTCCTCCAGCAGAAATGTTGGCACCTAGGAGACATGACCAGCAGAAACTAAGGCATCTAGGGAATTCAGGGTTACAGGGTTTGCCTACAGGGTTAGGTGGCAACTGAGCAGAGAGTTTGATTTTCTAAACATTTGGACATAGGTGCCTAACGTGGCACCTAAATCCCTTTGTGGAGCTAGCCCTAAGAGTTAACCATGTAAGGGGAAAATAATCAGACCACCTTAGAATGTACAAATGAATTCAGCAACATTGTAAAACTTTTGAAGGTAAAATTCACCGAAGTGTCGTATGACAATGAGAGAATCACAGAAAAAGTCGTTCTTCTATCACTGAAAAAAGAATGGTTAACACTGAAACATTATTTGTCTTTCTGTCTGACGATACAACTTTTGCCTAAAACCTTCCCCAGACCTAATACTGCCTCACGCCTGCTTCATGTTTGAGAAATAAAACAATAGCCACATACTTGCACACACGTGCATGTACGCACACATACACACACACACACACACACAGGTTTTAATTAAGTTTAAAATATTAAACCATATTTTTGCAATTTAATTTCTATATTAAATATTTATTACCTCCATAATATATAGTCAAAAGCCTGGTTTAAACTGATAGGAAAGAGTTTCAATAATTTATGTAAATATTCGGAACACATATTATGTTGTACAGTTGTGTGTGTGTGTGTTTATTTGATCTGAGCATACAATATCTAGAGTAGTCTAACATAGTATCTAAGTGCAACATTGTGTAGTATTTGTCCTGGTGCTTTCAGAAACAAGATCAGACTTTACTGTTCATATTATTTTAGGGGTTCAGAGCTAGACAGACTGAGTTTCTAGACTTTGATCAATACTGGAATATTGTTGCTAGCACCTGGCTGTTCCCAGGAAACAAATGAAAGGGAATAGGATAAAAGCTTTTCATTTCTCTTGAACAGGCAGATATGCTTTGGATGTCACTAACATTGTTAGTATAGTGCTGTGAGGAAGATCAGAGCAGTGTCAGTTTTACTGTAGCCAAAGTACATTGCTAAACTACAGAAAACACATATGGCATTTGGAAAATATAAATCAAAACCAAGGCATAACTTGTGCACCAAACCATATGACATACAGTTATGAACTCATACATTTTTATTTGCAATTTGTGGGGTTTCACATCATAATTTTATCCCATATATCTCTGCATAATCATAAATGGCAGTGAAATTCATAAATGGAATGCATACATGTCCATAAAATTCCACTGGAAAGTTAATCAGAGCATAAACTTCTATTTCATCAGGAATGCAAATTGGAAAATTTTCCAAATTCTTCTTAATACATGCTTCCCAAACTTTTTTGGACACAGCAGCAAAATGAGGACAGACATATGCATGGGATTACAATTTTATTAAATTTTAACATGGGGAGGGGCTCTACCTGCCCATCACCTATATTCTCTTATACCAGGCATTTAATTGGTTCCAATGTGGGGATAACAGAGTTCCTTACCAAAGAACCCATTAATAGGCCCAGGGTTACAGGGCTTGTTACCATATAATCCATAACTAGCATTAGGTTTACAGGGCTACTTAACATAGAACTCATAACACAGGGTGGCTCTCCTCAGCTTACACCCCAGGACTCAGCTCTCTCTGAGTCCTAGCACCCTCTTCCTCCTTTCCCCCGCAAGGGGCACAGAGGGTGCAGCATGGTGGGGCCTCGGTCCACAAGGGCTACAAGGTCTGACCTCTGCCCATGAAGGCCACAAGGACCCAGTCACATGAGCCTAAGGCTCATCACCAAAATCCCAGGTCTTTTACCTCTGGGCACCATTCATTTTATTCTCTTAACTGCACTGGAAACCAGCCACAAGTTCTGATGAATAAACACCACCACCCGAGTACCTTAGCTAGGTACCAAGCGTGTTCCTACTCAGAGCACTGTGGGTTGAAGGTGCTGTGAGGAAGGCAAAAAACTCCCTGGTCCTTTGCCAATTGGCCCATGGGAGAAGAAATTCCTTCCTGATCCTGTAAATAGGCGATTGGTTAGACCTGCAGTATCTGTCAGACCAGGTTCCCATTCCTAGTTCAGGTGGGTAAGGTGGGCAGCTGGAACAGAGCCGAAAGAGGCTCCACAAGGCCCCTGCACTGACTAAATCCTGGGAGCTGGGAATGCTGGCCAATCAGCACCCTTCTCCCACAACTAGCAATGGCTGCCAGAGATTCCCGGGGGAAGGAGCTACCTATTGTCCCTTGGCAAACATCTCCCTCCCTTGCTACTATGGCTGTTTCCCTTTCACCAACGGCCCCATCAATTTCTCCCACCCGTTGCTGTGGGTGGGTGGCATTTCCAAGTCTTGAAGTATTATAAAGAAATATGCACATTTCTCATATAAATCAAATAAGGTTTATAGCTTTTCCTCAGCAGCATCATTGACATATTGTGTTGAGCTCCTACCCTACTGAGGGAAACTCATGCTAATGGAAATATTAGAAAGAAAGAAGGCAATTTATTAAGAAAAGTGCCTCTTTTTTGTGTTGGCTTAAATTTACAAGAACTTTTTGTTGTGTATCTATAAATGTATTTTGAAGATATTTGTGTCTGTGAACTGCCTGGAGAATTTCATAGATTGCATGAGTCTCATTCAACACCAGCTTTATGCAGATTTTTCTTTGCAATGTTCCACTAAAGGAGCTCTTTCATTAATTAAGCTACACTTAGAACAAGATCCAAGAATTGTATCATAGAGGCCACCATTTAGAAATGCGCTTTATTTTAAACTGCAGAAGCCAGAATCTCCTCTTTCACTGGTTTTATACAGTTGTAATTTTATTGACTTCAACAGGGTTACTCCTGATTTACACCAGTGTAAGTGAGAAGAATCAGCTTTTTAGTGAAAATACCACTAGAATAAAGGGAGACTCATTTAGTATGGTATTTAGGGATAAAGCAGGAAATTCCAGAAATGGGGGAAGTTATTGGAAAGACTAAATCAGGGACAGAAGTGTGAGACACCTGGAAAGTACAGCATTTCTGTACAGTTTTCAGTTATTATTTTAATTATTAGTAGCTTTGGTGAACTTAAAATAATATAGCAGGATAATTACATAGTTTATTAAAACTAATCAATAATTTTGGCAGGCATCCAAGCTTTCATTAGGGAGGGGACCGGGCATAAATATTTTATGCATAAAATAAGCAGATTTCTTCTACATCGTAAGACTAGCTACTACAGAGAGCTCCCTCAACTCCCACTATGGCAGGCAAAGGCAATTCTTAAATGGCTTAGAGGCAGAAGGCTTATGTGGACCAACTGAACTGGGATGTATTTCATCCTATATCTTTCTTCTGTTAAACACAGTTTTTACCTGAAGTGGAATATTTGCTCATTCAGCTGTCCTCACACAGAATAAATGTGCTTTTTGGAAGAGGGAGTAAATCCTTTATTTTTCTGTTAAATGCTATGTACATTTATGGTGCTATATAAATAATAACTAATAATTCATCATTACAATATCAGTGTCTTTTATCTATATTGTGGTTCTGCCACGGTTTCTGTTACCCTGTTGCTTCTTTCTAAAATAGAGAACATGATGTGATCTACTCAGATGCCACGCAGACCTGCATTATAAATGTATTTGTATTACAGTATCTATTTGGACTATAGAGAACAATCCTGCACTAGCAGGGAGATCGACTGATGATCTAATAGGTCTCAGGCCTTTTTCTGTTTCTCATTACTAAAATTCTGTTTTCCTCTCTGCTTTTAGGTTTAGACTAGACAGCAGAACTTGGTTCCCTTAATGTAGTTTTATTTCCCAATATAGACAGCATGAGAGGAAAGCTACCTAAATGTCTTGAAGTGCTTGTTATTTAGCTTGCAAATGTATCCTGTAGCTGACACCACTCTTGGAACAGACGATGTTTATGATGAGAGAGGATGCCAATGTGATGTATCAGTAGAAGATCTCACGCCAGCACTTAGAACCATCATTAGAGCTATCAGGTGGGTGAGAAATACTTAGTGAAGAAATATTTGAGAGCTCTGTTATTGACTATTGAAATTATTGTATGGCTATGTTTTTACATCACTAGTAAACATGCTAGTATAATTCTCTCCCCACTGCTATTCAGCAGTATGCCTACTAGAAGCTGAAATATTTCCACAGTTCTAAGTTATCCTCTTTTCAACATTTCAAAAACATATTATACAATATGGGTCTTAATTGAATGGGAAGAGAAAGAGAAAAGTGAAGCTTGATTTACAATATACATTCTGTAATTCAAAATACACTCAACATACAGATGCAGCTTTACTGAATGTCTGTCACCAGGTCTGGAAATGTTATAATATTTCTCATTTTGCAGTGCTGTAGCTGTGCTGGTCCCAGAATATGAGAGAGTCAGGGGAGGATGACATAATATATTTCATTGGACCAACTTCTGTTGGTGAGAGAGACAAGGTTTCGAGCTAACAGAAAAGAAGAGTTCTGTGTAGCCTGAAAGCTTGTTTCTTCCACCAACAGAAGTTGGTCCAGTAAAATATATTACCTCATCTACCTTGTGTCTCTAATATTTCTCACTGTCAAATTGACATTGTGTATTGAATTTACTTACTCCCAAATCTTTCTGCAATAGCATATTTTTTATGGTATAAGTTTCTTCTGGTAAGTTCAGAACAATTATAGTCCTGCAGCTAAGCAGAGCCTTGTCGATGACAATTCATTGATCTAGTTATGACTCCAACAGTTTTAAACTAATCTCAAGTTCTGTCTCTTTTATCGAAGTGGCAAGCCGCACAAAATTACTTAAAGAGAAATATGTTCATGTAATGGTGAGTTTGGGAAGAAAAGAAAGTGACCTAAACACCAGTGGCCACATTTTGATATCATGTTCACACCTTATTTCTCAGGTAGTCCCATTAATTTCAGTAACAGTATCAGAATACGACCCTAAAGAAATGTATATAACCCATGTTAACTAAGTGTGGGTCTTTGGCCCCCTCAAGTAGCTGGACCATGTGTGAGATTTATAGTCTTCAAACTAATAGGCCTGATCCTTTCACCCAAGCAGTAAAGACTCATACATTTAGATCCAGAAATTCAGTCACTGCAGCTTCCACAACTATGGGTACTGTTACAGTCGCACAGAGCTTCATACTTCCTTTACCAAATCAATTTTTATAGACAAGCACTGCCACTGAAAGATAAATTAGTAGGGGAAATGCTATCATGAACTGACTGCAGTGTTTCTGAACAATGCACAGAGCTTATAATTTGCTATAAAACATGCTTCAGCCAATATAAGAAGTGGACAAAAATTAAGTAGGATACCCATAATTGATTTTATTTCACTCACTCCGTCATCAGCAAGTTGCAAAAGTTACATGAATACTTTTTAGATATTTTGGAAATTGGAAGTATTTCCCCTACAGATTGTATTATTTCATGTGGTATTAGTAGAAAAGAATTTCTGCAGGGGGACAAAACTATATATCACACTAACCATCCAGTGTGTGACTGACCCATCTCTATTATCTAAGTAGTATTTACATGTGAATACATAGGGACAATCACATCCTTGAATGAGTGCTCCCACAGCTCCCATCTTGTGCATCTCCATGTCAGAATCTATCACTTTAGAGAAGAACATACCTCTGGCAGCAGAGGAGAGCTATTGCTGTTTTTCAAAAGGCTATCCTCAGAAAGACAAAGTCACACCTCAAGTTTGTGCCCAAACTGCTGTAAAATGACAAAAAAATTAAATTTGTTTTAAAATCCTCTGGAAGTTTTATCAAAATGGGAGAGGTAGTGCTGGTGCGCTGCAGAGGCAGTGGCTGGAGGCATAAAGAACTAATGTGTTCTTCAGTGAAAGGGCCTTAGCCTGCACCCATTGCTCACAGGTCTGACTGCCTCCAAGTAGCAAGGGAGACTGAAGACTCGCTCAATGGATCTGTTCAATAACAGTTCAAGCAAACTGGGCTCTCTTCAAAGTCATATACTTGAACTTTTTGGCTACAAGGGACGCGGCTTCCTCTGCCCCACCTCTTCCAAGCTCCTATGCCAGGCCAGCTGAGGGAGGGAGTTACATGGGAAGACAGGGAAAGTTCTCCATAATGGTTGTATGTGTTTGAGGAGAGTGTTTAGTGAAGTAAGAGCAATAGTGAAGTAAGAGAAATGGTGCCATGTGCCTCAGTCAGGGCCAAAATAAAGGAATCAGCGTCCTGATTCCCCAGGGGATCATGCTCTCACCATGGAGCTCTCAGCACGAAACAGTTCATAATCCACACCAAGCATCAGCAGAGCAAGAGCAGTACACGTATAACTAATATTTCAACCTGTGCATAGTGTACACCCCTCTGTGGTGGCAGGATGGGCAGTATTATCTGACCCAGTCCTGGGTCCCTGGACAGCAATTAGCCATTAGTATCCTGCACTGAGAGACCTGCAGGCTCGACAGAAAGCACTGCAGTTTTTAGCTGTGTCCATTAACTCACATTTCCCAAGCATGTAAAATAGAGTCAAAAGGAGAAACTAATAAAAAATTTTACCATATAGTACAACATATCTGACTGTTTCCTGACAGTGAGAGCAACTAGGCTGTGTAATATTGTCCCAATGGAAATGGTGGGATTCCTCCATTTCTTAGGACTTATAAAATCAGCGCTAAGAAATATGCAGTAAAGAATAACTATCCAGTGTGGCAGTGAAGTAAACTAGCTGTTACTCTGAAACTTAGCTGACTTAGGAGGTCTTTTCTATCTCTAACTGCTGTATGTTTTTATACATATATTTTCATTTTGTGTTAATATGAAATTCAAATAATGTAGCTAAAAGTCATGCAAAAAATAACAAAACATTTATAGGCATTTGATCAAGATACTTACAAACTGGCTAACCGAGGGGTGCTCAGACCCATATTGGTAGACTCCAGCATAATCAGGCAGGTATTAGCAATGATCCCTTTAAGAATTTACTTTTTATACCCTTTAACAAACACGTGATATCATTGCTAATTACTGACTCCAAAAACCAAATTGAGTCAATTCACCCTTATTTCCAGTCTTAAGCACGATAAGATTTGCAGCCTCCTTTCTTCCCAAGACCTTGCCTTTCTTATCTCCCCCCCATTCCTTGCTTACCAGCAGAACAGTGAGAAGATTTGGGCATGTTTCTTTTAAGACATTCTTTGTCTTGTTACTGCAGTTCGTTATTTTATTAGCTAATTTTGAAACCACACAGCCTTCCCACACTATAAGTAATGCTACTTATTATTCTCATGGCCTTCTTTTACTTGCTGATTGGAGCCTTCTTTACAAACACACATATAGATCCTTAACCAAATGTAAGCTAACTTTAATTCTTTAATTTTATACTTACCCATTTATGAATTTGGTTTAATTTCATTTTCGTTAAACTCCATCTCTGCTATAATTTGAAATGTATTTCTCTTTTACTATCATTAGAACAGGGGTGGCCAACCTGAGCCTGAGAAGGAGCCAGAATTTACCAATGTACATTACCAAAGAGCCACAGTAATACGTCAGCGGCCCCCCATCAGCTCCCTACCCTACACTCCCAGCACCTCCCACCCACTGGCAGCCCCGTCGATCAGCATCTCCCCCTCCCTCCCCACACTTCCAGATCAGCTGTTTCGTGGCATGCAGGAGGCTCTGGGAGGGGGGGAGGAGTGAGGGCACAGCAGGCTCAGGAGAGGGGGTGGGAAGGGATGGAGTGGCGGCAGGGCCTGTGGCAGAGCCAGGAGTTGAGCAGTTAGCACCCCCCCGGCACATTGGAAAGTTGGTGCCTGTAGCTCCAGCCCCGGAGTCAGTGCCTATACAAGGAGCTGCATATTAACTTCTGAAGAGCTGCATATGCCTCCGGAGCCATAGGTTGGCCACCCCTGCATTAGAACTTTGTCCCATGGTGTTCTGTCTCAGATTCCTATATATTTTAACCCATAACACACTATTTCCCCCACCTCTACATGGTTCTAGAATCTCAGCCAGAATGTCTAGGCATATATAAAAAGACTACCTGGGAGAAAAGATTATTTCTGACTCCTGGGAATGGGGCAGGTTAGTATTCTAGGGAGGAGTCCGTGTTAGCCCTAGCTACCTACACCTGGAACACCCCTCCTTCCGTGTCTTGCACTTCCCACATGATCTGCCTCCCTGCTTTTAGTTCCTGACCTCTTCTGCAGGCAGAAAACTAGGAGGGGTTGCGGAGGTTGGGGATGGGAAAAAACAGTCATGGAACCAGCTGTGTAGAAGAGCACTGTGGTAGAGCCAGCACCCTGGGCAAGCTTCATGGGGCTGCTGAATTGCTGGAAGTGGTGGGGCATGTTTTCACACTCAACAGTGAAGTTGTGGGAGTCTTGTTTAGTTAAGAGGAAAGTAGTCTTCCTAGATTGTAATCTTCAAAGCAGGGACTATGTCATGATGCCTCTCAGACTAGGGCTCCAGTCCTTATTGAGGCTTCTTGGTGCTATGGCAATATAAACATTTTTTTAAATAATGACATGAGAGCATCAGGGTCATTAAAGGAACTGACGATGCATTTACTCATCCCCAGATTCAATAAAGAACACGATGACTAGAGCCCTCCGTGGATACAAAATTTGTATCTGCATCCAATCTGCAAAAATGGTCTGTGGATATCTGCAGATTTGTAGGCTCTACTAATGACAAGCGTACTTGTACGTAACACTATAACTGGCAACATGAATGGGGAGGGAAATGCAACATGTGCAGGGAAAGAAATACAAAACAAATGAGAAGCAAAACCTTGTACAAGAAGAATCTTCATGTCCCTGTAATCCTGATTTTTGCTGCTCTTGCATTTGATGTTATTGACATGAGGTGATGGTGCTAATATTGTTCTGTTTGGGCCTGATGTGCAGTCCTTGCTCATGCAAAACTTGTCTGAGCTTCAGGAGGAGTTTTGCCTCAGTAAAGATGCAGAGCAAGTCGTGTAGAGATTCTTGGAGTGTAAGTGACGCAGTTTGATACAAAAGTGTCTGAAATCATTTGGAGCTCAATTCAATACAAAATAATTTAGCTTCTGTTCTCTACTGGATGATGAATTGGGCCATTATTTATGACTAATTCTTATGGTAAAGTTGCCTTACACCAGTTGTTTTATTAGGTGAGTTTAGTATACAGGGTATCATTCATCACATTATATTTAAATGATAGAAAAATGACTCTGTTGTATTTAATACAGTTACTCTGAGAAAAAATAATTAGCCTTTCAAATAGACAGGGGACTGCACTGTTTTGTTCATTTTTGTTTGTTTTACTTTCTGCTTAGTCAGAATTTGTTGTGAGTGGACTCCATATGGTCTACTCAGTTTACATACAGTCAAGGTTTATGGTGAGTCTTTTTTGCCCTCTTGTGGTACAAGTAGAAAACAAGCACTAAGCTGTACTTAGTGTGCCATATATCTGTTGTGTGCTTTAAGGCCCAATTCTTCAAATACTTTAGCATATGAGTAACTTGACTTGTGGGAATAGTGCCATTACATGCAAGTAAAGTCACCCAATGTGTAAGTGTTTGCAGGGTCAGACCCTTAGTTTGTAGCACACGTGAACACACAAAAATAGTTTAACATTTTGATTTTTAAAACTAACAAATACAAGGAAATTCAAAGTTTTTGGATTTGTGACATAATTCTTTTATTTTGAAAAAAAGTCCATAAAATTGCTATCATTAACCATAATCGGTGTTTTCGTTTATTCAAATCTATTATATAAATAGTTATTTCAGGACTTTTTAAAAAAAAAACAGATTGACTTATTTTTTAATTGAGAATTACTGAATCAATAGAATTTAACAACTTTCAAAGGAACCCCTCAATTCCATCATTTAAATAATCCCTGTATTTTTATGTTTCATAGTTCATAAAACCTGACAGGTTTTAATAACTCCATTCTTTTTACTTCTTTATTATTTGTATAGCTCATATATCTCCTCCTTCTCCTCCCTCCTGTAAGATATTTTACATGTATTCTTGGAATCCAGAAGAAAACTTCACACATCTGAGGCACAAGGGAATAAGGGCCTAATCCAAAACCCATTGAAATTAGTGGGAAAATTCCAATTGACTTCAATGAGCTCTGGATCCAGGCCCTAACTACTGACATTTTTGAGAACAGGGCTCTACCAAAATTGACTCATTAAGAGCAGGTGCAATTCTATACAACCTCATGTCTGGAAAGAAATGGAAACAGTCATCAAGGGTAGAATTTTTCAAAGTGTTAGACTAATTCTGTTCCAACTGAAGTCAATGAAAAACCTTTAGGCTCAGAGGACTCCTAGTTCAGAGGAGGCAAGGAAAAAGACCCTTGTTACATTAGGAAACATAGATATATCAGAAGAGATTCTCCCCAAATAGCTAGAATCATCCTGAGTTCCAAAACAACATAGTCCCTTGGATAAGCTAGGAAAAATGTTAAAACAGCCTTGAATAACCAAAGCCCTGGTCTGAGCCAGTGAATTTAAGAACTTACTGCTTCCAGACAAGGTGCTGATCTACACTTCAGATTTTTGTGTATGCTGATTAACCAGGTTTATGGCCCAATAATGAAAACTGACCTTCTGCCTCAATTTTCTTGTACATGCCACCCCGTAGTAGGAAACTTGATTATTTCCCCATATAACGTACTACTTCCCTGGCTCCACACTTCCTGTTGAGTCTCATATTGCACTTCAGGAGGAGTGTGCATGGCAATTATGTACGGCTACCAAAACAAAGAAAAAAGAAAAAAAGGACAACTATATTTTTTCTAAATAAACCACCTTTGTAATGCAAGTTGTTTTGGAACAAGTCACATTAATTTTTTCTTCATAACCTGAACGAAGAACTGGATACACAGGGATTAGATGGTCTATCAGACTTTTAGGAATAGAACATATTGGAGTCATTTGACAACTATATGAAAAAATTCCATTTCCAACATTTTCCCTGCTTCAGGTGCCTCCGTGTTAGAAATGACAGTGAGATATATTAGCTTGTAGAATTAGTCTCCCAATGGAAGTTTGTCCCTTGGCATATTTAAAGCTACATGTCCACTGTGCACAATGGAGATCAATCCTGAACTGGCAGGGAGATGGAGTAGTTGTCCTAATAAGTCTCTTCCGTTTCTAGACTCTCTGACCAAGATTATGCTTCATCCATTATACCAGTGACACTCCACCTTATCTGAATTCACCATTTAACTTCATACTTACAATAATGCGACAAATCAAGAAACTAAGCCTTGTGGGGAAAGATCAGTACTACTTAGAATAACAGGTTTATACATAATCAATAGGGGTCCATTATAAATTTCAACTCTGATGGCATATTTTTTATAATAATGTGGTAAAGAAATAATACAAAGTACAGTTTTCATGTAATTCCATTTAAAGTAATACTAATCTCTAGTTATCACAGAGTGATAACCATGGCTTTTTATCTGCTTGTTGGCTGTCTTGCAGGTGAATTATGTAGTATAATAAAAATTGAATTAGCTAATATTATAGCATGAAATATTAGGATTAGAGATGGTGTGATGGGATCTACAAACCCCACACTGGTGAGTCAGGGGTTTGCCAGGCGGCCCTGCCCAGTCACGCCTGCAGGGCCTGCACAAGCTGGAGGTAGGGCTTTAAAAAGGGGAGAGCAGCAGTTCAGGGCAGTGGAAGGGAGCAGACAGCTGCGCAGAGGGGAAAGTACTGCCCAGGAGCCCATTGCCTGAGACCTGACAATACAGACCTGTGCAAACCACATAGGATAGGCAAGTGACAGAGTGAGCAGGTCAGAGACTTGATTGGAGTAATTTATTCTGGGGAGCTAAAAGGGGCTGGGGATAGGAAGTTGTCCGAGGGTAGCAGTTTAGCACCCGGGATTGGAGCCTAGTGGAGAGAGCAGGCCCAGGATCCCCACCCACCCAAGAGGACACTACAACACTAGGAATCTTCATCAAGATGAGAGACCAGCTGGAAAAGGCATTGACTGTTCAAGGGCCCAGCCCCCTGACCCTCAAAAAATCTCTGGGCTAAAGGGGAGGACTGGAAACCATTGGGGCCAGGGCACTGAAGGACCAGACTGTGCTTTCAATGGGGAGATGCCCTGCTAAAACCCTGCCTGACCACTAGGCAACACTATTGGTGATTGTGCACATTCTACAGATGGCCCAACAGTTTTGTGTTCCCTACCTGCTTACGTGCACTAGAGTGTAGATCTTACCACGTTATGACTAGTGTCCTCGTTTTACCTCTTTTCAACACAAAGCAGTATGGCCAAACTTTTCAGACTCCCAAATATGCTGAGCTTCCACAACTCCCGTTTAAATCAGTGGAAGTTACAGGAGCTCATGTCACCTTTGAAAAACCTGATCACTTTTATTTAGGTGCCTAAAGATATATTCAAAATCTTTGGTCTGTATTTCTTCACATTTATGACTTAACACAAAGTTTCCTGTTCTTAAAAAATACCCATTGAACATCTGATTGCCACACAAATTACACAAAATTGTACAAAATGCTCTTTATGTGAAATTTACATTTCATCATTAATTATTTGCTGTTGAATGGCACCTTTGATTGCTTTGCAGTAAAATCCAACAGTCATATCCCACAATCCTTATTCAACCATTGATTTCAATTGGGAAAATGCCATAATTGTACCTGAATAGGAACTGTGCCTCAGTCAAATCTCTGGACTGCAGTGTTTGGTCCCAAAGCAGCAAAAGAAAGAATTAAAAATGGAGAATACTGGCCTGCATGAAGAGACACCGTTAATCAACAAGTGAAAAATTAATGAGAAACAAATTGAATGCACAATTAAAGATACTTACAAAATGGGAAGTGTGGTACTGTACTTATAAGGAACAGAAGAAAGTGAATACTTATAATTAAATTAATTATTATGGTTTTATCATCCTCCCACTAAAATCATTGGGGAGTTTGCAGCTGACTGCAGTGGGAGCAGAATCAAGGCCTTTAATCTGCATGCAAAATTATTTGGTTTGATTCAAAATACAGCCATCCACAGCTATATATTTATCTTTAGGTATTAGAGAGACAACGCGGGTGAGGTAATATCTTTTATAGGATCAACTTGTGTTGGTGAGAGAGACAGGTATTCGAACCACACAGAGCTCTTCTCCACTGTGGCTCAGAAGCTTGTCTCTCTTACCAATAGAAGTTGGTCCAGTAAAAGATATAACCTAACCCACCTTCTCTCTCTAATATCCTGGGACCAACATGGCTACAACTACACTGCATATACGTCTAGATATAGCTACCTAGATATAGATGGATATACCCTACTACTTTTTCAGTAGAAAATAACAGCACACCCTTTTATGTGCCCAGATTTGCTTATATAAAGGAGAGTACAATTAGCATGGCAATTTTTATCATTTAAGTTATTCGGCACTGGAGTGAGTTAGATTAAAATCATACACACATAACTAAGAGGGCATTTGCTAACAAAACGTGAAGCTTTGAAAGGAACCAATCTAGCAACAAAACAAAACTTCTGAATCATTGAGATTTAGCTATGAAAGTTCCCTCAACATTAAGGTCCTGGTTCAAGAAGTTGCTGACGCACAAGCCTAACTTTGAGGACCTGAGTAGCCTCATTGACCTCAATGAGACTAGTCACATGTTTAAGTACCTTGTTGAATTTGCACCTAACAGAAGAGAACACTTTGATGGGCACACATTTATAACTTTAAACGAGCTATTTAAAATCCCATGGAACAGGTTTTAAGATGACAATTCTACACTTGCAAAATGCTGACTTCAGCTTATAAGCTCCACGAATCACCTTGAAAAAGAAGGGTTTCGCTGAGTATAACTCAGCAGTTCAGAAGAAAATATCATCAGCTTAGCTTAGGCCTTGTCTACACTAACAAGTTTTGTCGACAAAAGTGATGTCAACACTCAGAAATCAGCATAGTAAAAATCGGAATGTCATGTTCACAATCGCTCCCTCTGTCGGCAGAGTGTGTCCACAGTTGGGGCACTATCATCAACAGTGTGAGCAGTGGACTGTGGGTACCTATCCCACAGTCCAGCTCAACACTTTCTGTCATTAGGTGTTGTGGGAAGGCGGAGCGGATTGCAGTATATCTTGGGACCGGGCTCAATGTCCCGTGATGCATTGCTTTCTGTCGTCTTTCTTTTGCGGCATTTTTTCAAGGCCATTCTTTGCTGTGCACCCCAGTATCTTTGTGAGAAGGGATGGATCCTGCACTGCTCTCCTTTGCTCTGTTAGCTGTCATGAAGACATTGCGGATGGCAATGCAGTTAATCGCAAAGTTCCTAACTGAAGAAGCTCCCAGTTGTGTGACATGCTGTGTGATATGGATGGGAGCAACTTTAGATTGCTTTTGGCATTCATAGAACAGCTGCATAGGGTAGACCATCACTTTTGGGCTCAGGAAACAAGCATTGAATGGTGGGATCGTATCGTCATGCAGGTGTGGAATAATGAGCAGTGGCTACAGAACTTTCAGATGTGGAAAGCCATCTTCCTGGAACTGTGTGTGGAGCTTGCCCCAGCATTGCAGGGCAAGGACACCACAATGAGAGCTGCCCTATCGGTAGAGAAGCGTGTGGCAATTGCTGTGTGGAAGGTGACAACTCCGGTTGGTCGCGAATCAATTTGGAGTCGGGAAATCGACCGTTGGGGCTGCGTTAATGCAAGTGTGCAGAGCAAGTAATCGCATCCTGCTACGAAGGACCCTGACTTTTGGAAATGTGCGTGAAATAGCGGATGGCTTTGCAGAAATGGGTTTCCCTAACTGTGGAGGGGCAATGGATGGCATACATATTCCAATTTTGCCACCCAACCACCTTGCAATGGAGTACATCAATAGGAAAGGGATACTTCTCCATAGTGTTGCAGGCACTTGTGGAAAGTGCATCACTGTGGGTGTTTCACTGACATCAACGTGGGATGGTCCAGGAAGGTGCATGATGCATGCATCTTCAGGAACACCGGCCAGTATAGAAAGTTACAAGCGGGGACTCTGTTTCCAAACCAGAAGATTACAGTGATCCTCGGAGATCTGGCGTACCCCTTACAGCCGTGGATCATGAAACCTTGCATGGGAAACCTGGACAGCAGTAAGGAGCGTTTCAACAACAGCCTGAGTAGGTGCTGGATGACAGTGGAATGTGCCTTTGGCAGATTAAAGGCACACTGGCGATGCCTTTATGGCAGGTTAGACCTTAATGAGGATAATATTCCCATGGTGATAGCCGAATGTTGTACGTTGCATAATCTTTGTGAAGCTAAGGGTGAAAGGTTTGCTCGGGGTGGAATGTGGAGGCAGACCACTTGGCTGCTAATTTTGAGCAGCCAGATACGAGGGCTATAAGAGTTGCCCGGGGGGGCCGATTCAAAGGAGGGAGGCTTTGAGGCAACACTTTGAAAATGAGAACCAGTAATGTCTATCTCTGTGATTAGTGCTGCAATGTTACGTTACGTGTAGTTTTCCTAGGAAGTAATGGTTATTTTTGGGGCCTTACATTCCAGCAAGCACATGAATAAACTGCCTGTGTATGTATTGGTAGCCTGCTATCTCAATTTGTAGAAAACAAATAAAGATGAGTTACCACTCAAAAACTTTGCTTTTATTGCACAAGAAACAACACACCCAAATACCCAAGGATGCTTGGTGGGAAAGGAGGTACCAGTGAAGGGCAGACTTTCAGAGCTGTGTGTAGGTCCAGCTATCATTATGAAAGTTGTCCGAGGGGGTGGAGTGAAGGAGAAACCGAGAAGTCCCGGAAAGTGGAAAGGACTGTGCAGGCAGAGTTTGAAGGAAGGTGGGGACATGGGAAAGAGTTCTGAATGTGCTGCAGTAGAGGGCGGGTACTGATCTACTCAGTCTTCAGCATTATTAAGGACTTCAGCTTCTGCGTTTGCTCCTTCATTACTTTAATCATCCACTCAGTAGCGTCCTTAACAAACTCCTGATTTTCTTTTCTGTCCTGCCTTTCAATTTCCACCACTCCTTGCATTCCCTTTTCTCTGCATGAGAGGAGTGCAGTACCTCCCAGAACATGTTTTCTTTGCACCATCTTGGGCGCTTTCTTATCTGGCGCAGACGCTTGGCCAGTGTGTGGGGGGTGGGGGTCACATCTGCCGAAGCACAAGTAACAATGCACAGAAGCATGATTATTACATTCATGCATAGCATTAAAACATTTCAGTAAAATACACCTTTTGCAACATAACAAGCAACATGGCAAGCACACATCTCTGAGAACACCCAAAGCCTGGTGAGTGTTGGCGGGGGGGAGGAGGGGCACTCCACGTTGGGAAAAGAGCAGTCACTCTGCAAGGGTTGTGACGCAGCCGACTAGGGAAAAAATTCTAATATTCTCCCACACTTTTCCAAAGGTGGGGGTCATTCTAGCACAGATCTCACTGCTAAGGATAAGCAGGGAAATGAGTTGTAGCGAGGTTGGCACCCGCCTCTCGCAAGTACCCCTTTCTGGTTGGGTGAGTCTGTGTTCTTTAGTTCTGGTGACTCCTTTCGGTGGTCTGAGGCAGGTTTGTCAGTGACACAGAGCTCCAGCTGAGTTACACTGTCTGCATATTAACTAGCACAAACCCCTTCTGGGGTATACAGTCCACTGGGGCCTATCTCAGTACCCCTGTGGTGGTGTCTCTCTCTTGCCCTCCCTGGGCTTTGGTCTTTAAGAAGTCCATCCCTGGTATAGGGCTGTATCTCCAGGGCTTCCTCACTGGAGACACTATCTTCCTGCAGCCCTCCCAGGCTCAGTCCCTACTCAGTCCTAGCAACCAGCCAGGAGCTCCCTCAATGCCCCCCCGGGTCCTGCTGCTCTTCCAGGCAGTCAGGCCTGCAGTCCTTTCTTCTAGGGTTACCATACGTCCTCTTTTTCCCGGACATGTCCGGCTTTTCGGCACTCAAACCCCCGTCCAGGGGGAATTGCCAAAAAGCAGAACATGTCCGGGAAAATGGCGGCTCTGCTTAAGAGAGGGGCTGCCTGAACGCTACCGGCTTCGGGCAGCCCCTGTGCCTCCAGACCCTGCGCCGCCGGAGCCTGGGAGGGGAAGTGCCCGGCTGGGGGCACAGGGTCTGGAGGCAGGGGGGCTGCCCGAAGCCGGTAGCGCTCGGGCAGCCCGGCTCTTAAACAGAGCCTCCAGCGGCTGGGGCTCTGTGTAACTGACACTGGGTCAGTTACACAGAGCCAAAGAGGAGAAAAGCCTCCAGCTGCAGGGGCTCTGTGTAACTGACCCAGTGTCAGTTACACAGAGCCCCAGCCGCTGGAGGCTGTTTAAGAGCCGGGCTGCCTGAACGCTACCGGCTTCGGGCAGCCCCGTGCCTCCAGACCCTGCGCTGCCGGAGCCTGGGAGGGGAAGTGCCCAGCTGGGGGCGCAGGGTCTGGAGGCAGGGGGGCTGCCCGAAGCCGGTAGCGCTCGGGCAGCCCGGCTCTTAAACAGAGCCGAAGAGTCGGGGAGGAGCAGAGCCGCGGGGGCTGGAGCCTCCAGCCGCCGGGGCTCTGTGTAACTGACACAGTGTCAGTTACACAGAGCCCCAGCCGCTGGAGGCTCTGTTTAAGAGCCGGGCTGCCCGAGAGCTACTGGCTTCGGGCAGCCCCCTTGCCTCCGGACCCTGCGCCCCCAGCCGGGCACTTCCCCTCCTGGGCTCCGGTGGCGCAGGGTCCGGAGGCACGGGGGCTGCCCGAAGCCGGTAGCGCTGGGGCAGCCCGGCTCTTAAACAGAGCCTAAGAGGAGCAGAGCCTCCAGCTGCGGGGGCTCTGCTCCTCTTCGGCTCTGTGTAACTTATACAGTGTAAGTTAAGCAGAGCCGCCGGAGTCCCGGAGGGGAAGTGCCCGGCTGGGGGCACAGGGTCCGGAGCCATAGGGGTTGCCCAAAGCCCAAGCGCTACCGGCTTCACGGTTTGCTGGGCAGCCTCCAGACCCTGCGCCCCCGGCTGGGTGCTTCCCCTCCCGGGCTCCAGCTGCGCTGGGGAAGCGCCGGCTGGGGGCGCAGGGTCTGGGGGCTGCCCGGGAAACCATGGAGCTGGTAGCACTGGGGCAGCCCTTTCCCCCTGGCTGGGAGTGGGAGGGAGGAGGGGGCGGAGTTAGGGTGGGGAAGGGGCGGAGTTGGGGCGGGGCTAGGGGTGGGGAAATGGGAGTGGCCATGGCCCGTGGAGGGTCCTCTTTTTTTATTTATGAGATATGGTAACCCTATTTCTTCTCCTGCTCCAAGCAGCAACTGACTACTGCTCTGCTCTGCAACAGCTCCCCTGCAGCTACTCTAGCCTGCTTGGAGGACCTCTCCAATGCACCTTCCCTGGAATGGGTGTGGCTGAACCGTGAGGCCTCCAGCAGGGGGCTTTTGAACCTAGTCCACCCCATCACATGAGGGTACATCTACTCAGGGGCGTCTCTATGTATTTTGCTGCCCCAAGCACGGCAGACAGGCAGCCTTCGGCGGCATGCCTGCAGGAGGTCCACCGGTCCTGCGCCTTCAGCGTACCCACTGCCAAATTGCCGCTGAAACCGCGGGACCAGCGGACCTCCCGCAGGCATGCCACTGAAGGCAGCCTGACTGCCGCCCTCACGGTGACCGGCAAGCCACCCCTCGCTGCTTGCCTCCCCAGGCACGCGCTTGATGCGCTGGTGCCTGGAGCCACCCCTGCATCTACTACATGCTTGTGACTTCCGCCCTGCTCTCTATGTTGCTCACCTGTGTGCTGCTTTGATCCCTGCACAAGTGATTGCCGAATGACGCGGGAAAGTTCCCTACAATGGGGGAAGGAACAAAGCTGCTCTGCCAAGGAGCCTTCCACAGAGGATTGCCGAGTACCTCCAGGAAACTTTCCTGGAGATCTCTCTGGAGGATTCCTGTATGATCTTGGTGTGCATCAACACCCTGTTTCGCCATACTGATTAGCTACACAGGGAAATGTCCAGCTCACAGAAACACAGCCAGACTTCTACATTTCTATACCCTGAACCCACCTCTGCACTTACCAGGTATCTCCTCTCCTGCTTCTTGCTTGCTGGAGTGCAACTGCTGAGACTGGCTAAACACCTTTGGCGTGGTGAACAGTTCCTGGATGCCTGCCTCACAGGACAACCCCATTGGGAGCGCCACATCATTGTCTAACTCCACCTCTTCATCAATGACTTTGTCCTTCGGATTAGGTCCTCTTTCCACCGCCTCCAGGCCCACCAAAGTATCCACAGGGCTCTTGGCAGTGGAGGTGGGGTCGCCACCAAAGATAGAGTTCAGCTCCTTATAGAACCGGTAGGTCTTAGGTGCAGCATCGGCGCGACGGTTTGCCTCCCTCACCTTATGGTATGCCTGTCTCAGCTCTTTTATCTTCACTCTGCACTGCAGCATGTCCCAATCATAGCCCTTTTCACACAAGCCTTGAGAAATGTGCCTGTAGGTATCCCAATTCCTACGGCTCAAGTGCAGCTGGGACTGCACAGCCTCCTCTCCCCATATACTCAGCAGATCCAGCAGCTCTGCAGTGCTCCAAGCGGGAGAGTGTTTGCTGCGATTACCTGCCATGGTCACCTGGGAAGGTGCAATGAGACCTCTCCATGCTGAGCAAACAGGAAATGGAATTTCAAAAATTTGGGGGGCTTCTAAGGGGGGGGGGCGGATAGTTATTTACCTGACTGCACGGCAGTGGAGTTCAAACTGCTGACCAGAGTGATCACGATGGGCATTGTGGGACACCTCCGGGAGGCCAATTAAAGCAATAAAATCAAGCGTGGCGTCTACACTGGCACTTTGTTGACAAAAATTTAGAGAAAAAAAACTTATGTCTCTCTTTGGGGTGGTTGTATTTTGTCACCAAAACAGGGCATTTTTGCCACCAAAAGTCACATCACAGTGTGTATGCATTCACTGTTTTGTTGACAAAAGCTACCTTTTGTTGACAAAACTTTATAGTGTAGACAAGTCCTTAGTTTAGCTTAGCTGATGTAACACTAAGCTGTCCGAATTATGAAAAGATAGACAGAGCTAACATTTGAATCAGTGTTGATGACTTTATTGTTTTACAAAAATGTATAAGGATTAATCTGGAAAAATGTTTCTTCCACAGAATCATGAAATTTCATGTTGCAAAGAGAAAGTTTAAAGAGACATTACGTCCATATGATGTAAAAGATGTAATTGAACAGTATTCAGCTGGTCACCTTGATATGTTGTGCAGAATAAAAAGTCTTCAGTCCCGGTAAGGAAAGAATAATCCTTCATCATTGAAGAACCTTCCTGTGTAAAAATACCTTGAGCTGTTTTGTCATTTAGCACCAGAAGAATTGTGTGTCTTTTACATTACCAATTTTTTTTTTTGACCCAAGTTTTCACCTGTGCTGTAGCTTGGTCTTCCTTTTTGTGAATGCAGTTAGGCCTGCAATTAAATTGTGGGTGGAAAATATGTGGATGTAAATTGGGCCCAGAAAATTTGAAAACGTAACCCCCCCTTTTTTTTTTTAAAGTGCACTCATAAACTGACGGAATATTTAATACAGTGACTGTTAATAGAAGCTGAGGGCCGTTAGCACCACAATGGCCCGGATCCTATATTTTAATATTCTGGACTCCATACAGTAATAAACAGACAAATCTATGATACATATAGAGCCCTCCTTATATTTGCATTTGGGAAGCACTTCCCGGATTTAAAAGCCCAAGCTCTCTGTTTGTGCCCAACCTTTCCAATGCAGAGTTTTGCAGTTCCCTCCACCTCTGATTGCTATTACTGTATGCCAGTTGGCCACTATGAAATGACATCTGAAGAATCTCCAGAGGTGCAGGGCTCAATACTGCTCATTAGTTCTCTGAGACATTGATTCAAAGCCTATAGCCTTTATTGCTGAACATTACTTTTTTTAAACCTTCTCTTAAGCAACTTTCCCCTGCTTGATGTCACTCACTGATTTAGAGTAAGAGCACACATTACAATAAATCTCTCTATACCACTCTCAACACCTACTTACTTTTTTAAAATTCTATGTTATGCTGGTTTAATACAGATACACCTAAGATGAGATATACATGTTGGGCCCCATGCTTTAAACACTTTTGGTCATACAGTACAGACCCATTTACGCGCGGATATCGGGAGTCAAGCCATCGCAACCGCGGGTTAACGGACCGCGGGTTAAGAGGGCCATGCTGAAATATCTTAAGATATATACATGTATAATTATCTAGGATTACATACGTATTCACAGCGTCCCAAATACTGCAGGCCTATCTGTTAACGATGCTTTGCAAGAATATAAATTCAAATGTGTAATCTAATAAAAACATTATTATTACTACATAGGGGTGAAAGTAACTCAGGACACTTACCGGTACGGGGCGGGGGTGACTCTGGCCCCCAGAAGGGGCAGGGCCTTGGGCAGAAGGGGCGGCACTAGGGGTCACATCCCAAAGCCAGCCCTTCCAGGTTGCCTGGTCCACGCCACCCAGGGGTCCCGTGGCAATTTAAAGGGCCCGGGGCCCCGGACGCCACTGCTGCGATAGCAGCGTCCGGAGCCCCGAGCCCCTTTAAATTGCTGGCCCCGGGGCAGCTGTTCCCTTCCCCCTCCCCCCGCCTCTTGGCAGCCGACGGGAGTAAAAGGGACAGGGACCTTAAAGCGCTGCAGGGTCCTTTGCCGTGGCAGCGCTTTAATGTCCCTGCCCTTTTTGCCTCTCCCGTCAGCGGCCCTGCTGGTAGGGTTCCTACTGGCAGGGCTGCCGACGGGGGGGAGAGGGAGAGAGGCAGCGCTTTAAGGATGGTCCTTTGCCGCGGCAGCGCTTTAACGTTGCTGCCCCTTCCCCACCTCTCCCCCGCCTCACCCCCCCCTCGGCGGTAAGACGTACAACACGTTTCCGCTCCGCACTTCCTGTTGATTTCAGTGTCAGTGAGTTAGTGAGCAAATCTGTAGTGCTACATAGCAAGTTCCTGTACTGCGTGTTAACGAGTCTCGTGTGTTAAATAGGTAGCACTGGGAGGAATGGCGCTACCACGCGTTAAGCGGATTCCCGCGTAAATGGGTCTGTACTGTATTTGACCAATGGGACCAGTAATAGTAGTAAGCAATGTACCCAGTAGTAAGTGTTTGGAGGATTGAGCCAATAACTCAAGACTAAACTATCCCTCACAAATATGTATCTGTTATCATTTATTTCTATGTGTAACAAATCTCAAAAGTAACAGTAAATATAACTTCATTGCCATTTAGCTTCACATTTTGCTCTCCCCAGATGCTTTAAACATCATTCTATGCTCTTTTATAGTATTTTTGTGAACTTTGATTACTATTATTTTAACAAAAATAAATCTATCCTTTTTCTTAGGCATTTTTCAGAAACTGTTAAATAGTTATTGTAATTGTAATTTTCCATAGATGTGAACAGTGGATACTTCCACAATTTCACCATTTTCAGGGATCATTATAGTCTCTAATTTCTTTCACAGCGTTGACCAGATTCTTGGAAAAGGACAAATCACAACAGATAAGAAAAGTCGAGAAAAGAATACTGCAGAGAATGAGACAACTGATGACCTTAGTATGTTAGGGCGTGTAGTCAAGGTGGAGAAGCAGGTAGAGTGACTATATGAAACCATGATTTTGTTTTATTGCTTATAACTTTCTGTAATGAATAATGGATGTTTTCAATTTACAACAATTTGGTAAAATAACTTTATTTGGTGTCTGCACTATTTTAAATGTTGAAGAAAAACACACACAAATTATATTACATTAAATGTGCTTTGTATACAGAAATGGAAAAACATACACTACTGAAATCTGCAGCCTTTAATAGCTAAAACATTAACTTGATCATGAAGCATCTGTAAATACACTGCTTTTAATAGCTTTCTTTTTTTGATGAGTAGCTCTTTTATACAGAGAAACACGTTTCCCTTATATGTGGATTGTTCCTATTATCTATTACATTTTCTCTTTGCTTAGATTCTAGAGAGGCTCTAGGGAGGCAAATGTTTTTAAATAATATTTTGTACTTACTTTAACCTTTTTTTTCCCAATCTGCAGGTACAATCCATAGAGTCAAAACTGGACAGCCTGTTAGATATTTATCAACAGGTCTTAAGGAAAGGATCTGCATCAGCGCTCACTTTGGCTTCATTTCAAATGCCATCTTTTGAATGTGACCAGACCTCTGATTATCAAAGTCCTGTAGACAGCAAAGATTTATCTAGTTCTGCACAAACTAGTGGATGTGTATCCAGATCAGCTAGTGCCAACATGACTCGTGGCCTACAGCTTATACTGACACCAAATGAATTTAGCACTCAGGCTTACTATGCTTTTAGTCCAACTATGCATAGTCAAGCAACACAGGTGCCAAATGATGGACCTGCAACAGTAATAACTAATAATACATCAAACCAAATAAACCAGGCAACTAAGCCAACAACCCCAACAACGTTACAAATACCACCTTTCTCCTCAGTCAAGCATGCCAACTGGCCTGAACCCCTTCATATTATTCCTGCAACCACACAGGAAAATATTTCTGATGTCACCGCTTGCCTTGTTGCTTTAAAGGATAATGGACAAGTTGCACAGTCCAAAGTGACAAAGGATCTTTCCTGGAGAAAAAACCTTGATACAGAAGGGGAACCCTTGGTCTCAGTTAAACCAGTAGTGCAAATGGATTTAGGAAAATCTTTATCTGTACAAAACCTTATACAATCATCCGAAGAACTGAATGTACAGATTGCTGGGAATGACTCCAGTGGCTCCAGAGGGAGCCAAGAAGTGTACTCCAAATGGAGGGAGTCAAAATTATTTATAACAGATGAAGAGTTGGAAGCAGAGACAAAAACAGAGGCTTTTGAAAGCATCTCTCGCTCATTAGTGGAAACAGCTCTCTCTACTGACTCTCTAAGGACTGGAATATCAAGATCATCTCAAAGCATTTGCAAGCCAGGGGACAGTACAGATGCACTCAGCTTGCCTCATGTCAAACTTAAATAACAATTTATGGGTTTTCTTCATTGGCTGAGTAATTCCTTTAGTCATACATATCATAGCATGAACTCTTTTGAAAGCCTTTTTAATAAGATAAAATTGCAAGAATCAGGAAGAATCTGAAAGGCAGTTGTATGAGCCCATATCTTCTAGTTGCATGACAATGCATGCTTAAGTGACAGCTAAAATTCAGATTTATACCTAATGTACATCACTTTTATGTAGTACAGTAGGTGTAAATAATGAGTAATCTACAAAGTTAATACTGCAGACTGTGTCAGAAAGCAAAGATCTGAGCATTTAGAAATAGTGTTGTTTCTACAATACAGAAGTAAAAATCGTAAGATTTAAAGCACTTTGCTTCTGGATTAATTACAAATATATATGTCCTGAATTAGACAATAGTTTATGTTTACAAGAAAAATATTATCTACAGCTGCTAGCAAGGTACCAAGGAAACTAGTAATATGGGACTAGAAATGGCTGCTAGTTGCAAGATATAGAAATTAACTCATCATTAGTCAGTTATTTTAACACTCTCAGCTTTAGAATGTTAATTTCTGTAATATTTTTGGTGATTTAGTGCTGTGGCAAAGTACTTTGCACACCACTTTCAGGTTGTTCTTTATGATAAGAACCGTCTTTTGCTATGAAATGTACAAATTCAAAGGATAAGGGCTGGCCTTAGAGATGAATAATCTGGACTACTGCACCAAAAATTCAGGGGCAGCTTTCCTTACCAAACTTGCTGGTATCACTGATGTGCCCTTCCCGTGGATCTGAAGCATTCTGGAAGCAGAATCGGCAGGAGAGGAAAGGGCACTGCCGTTATTGTAGAAGCAATTCTTCTTTCTGCCCTGAAGGTGGCACTATGCTTCACAATTGCACCCTGATACTCCATGATTTTGTGTCAGAAGTCTGTGAGGAAGTGAAAGTGGTAACATATGGGGTATTGAAATTAGAGGGAAAAACAAAGGGGATAAGGGAAGAGAGAGAGACTACAGAAGGGGTGAAGAGGAAAAAAAGAGAGACAATATGATAAGCAAAGGAGAAGGAGAATATGAATTTGGAGAAGAAAAAAAGGGATGGGGAAAAAATGGAAAATAACAGCAGGGAGGCAGGGACAGTGAAAAAGATCTTTAAAATCCCTGCCTGTTGGTCCCAGACAGCTAGTGTTTCTTCCAAAAAGCCATGTCAGGAATTAGGAAATAGGAGAGGTAATAGAGAAAAACAGCTGAATTGTCCAAATTGAAGAACACTGAATGTTTAAAAACGAGGGGATGAGGAGGAGAGAGGGAAGGGGGTCACATTCTTATTAGTTCTATAATGCCATTTAACAAAGGTGCCAAGAAAGGACCCTCAGACTCCTTTCCCATACCACCTCCCACCAAGTTTGGGGATTCAAAACCTGCAGCATATTGAGCATTCTCCCCGAGACCTCCTCTTGCTCTCATAGCCTTTCTACAGTTCACTTCTGCAGAGATGCAGTAGCAGAACTAGTGTCTACCTATGGGTCCTTACCAGGGCTTTGCCATGGAACCCTGTGGGATCCTCCACCCTTTCCCACTGAACAAGATTTCTATTTGTTGCCTTCCCCCAAATTACAGCCTGCATGTACCACGGACTCATGGGCAGCCTGTTCTGGGCCTGGCCACCTCTAGCAACAAGAACTCCAAATGTATGGGAGTGCCAGTTCCAGCTCACTCAGAGCACTGATTGATCAAAGCCCAGCCCTGCTGAGGATTTATTATACATCAAAAATGTCACAGCAGTCTTAATCATGGCTAAATGCTGTAGATTGTATTGTGAAGGACTTGAACTGTTTACTATGAATCCATTGTAATTTCTGCCTCCATATTTCTTTTACAGAAATATTCGTGGATGTTACATGATAACCTTATTATGTGAAAGTACATGCATACTGTAGAGTGTATATATTGTGTCAGTGATACAGGATCTATGGATGATAAGCTGCGTTCTATGGCTTGTGCCAGAACAAAGCTCAGGTGGTAAATTCTGAAAGATGTCTTGAAGCACAATTAGCTATCACTGATTTGCCATCGCATTCAACCTTTACTACATTCTTTATGTGCTGCCTGATCATATTAAAGCCTAATTGCGAAGATATTTTTGTGATGATAAATAGGTTTTTCAACATCTGAGAACATTTAAATATTGACTTATTTGAATGTCTGCAGTTTGTCCAGCCAAATCTGTAAATTTAAAGTATTGTACAATATCTAAAAATGATACAATTTTTAGGATTTTCTTTTCTTTTTTCCTAATGTTTTATGGTGCCTTTCTTGCATTTATATAAAATCTCATAATGTTCTAGATGTAAGTCTGTACTTAGGTCTCATGTAGGGGCAAGAGCTTGGGCACAGGACAGCTAACAGATGTGTCAGTAATTTGACTCGCCTCCCCTTTTTCATTAAATATGAACACAACGGCATCCTGAATTGGGCCCTGATCTTGCAACTGCATCTGCTTGAGCAGACCTTTGCATCCACATTGAGTCTTACTGTGAAATCAGCGAGGTTCCACATGGGCACAGGCTCCGCCTGCACAGATGCAGTTGCAGAATCAGGATTTTGGTTTTTACTGATGTATCTCGCTGAACTTGGTATTTTTGGCTTAAATGACATGCCTGAGTTTTCCTAATTTTAAATTAATTTATTTAATACAATTCTGTGCACATAAATGAATTCTATAAATTATATATGAAAATGTAAATGTCTTTACAAAGATCGGATAAATCAGGAAGACCTTATCTTTTTTTAAGTTGAAATTACTGATTTTTTTTTCTTTTATTGTCACCATTACATCCTTCTTTTTGTAGCTACAGTTCTTATCATATAGGAATTTTCTTAACATTATATTGATGGAAAACTGCGAGAATAATTAATGAATCTGTGGAGATCTGGAGAGAGTTTATTATGTGTTTTGATTTTTACAAAGTGGGCTGTTCTGTCCTTTCCTCACCAGGAGTTTCCTGTGTCCACATTATATCTTTAATTATACTATAAGGACCAAGCCTGCTCTCACCGAAATCAGTATCAATAATTTGTTGATGTCAGTGGGAACAGCATTTGGCCTTAAGGGTCTTGTCCTGAACTACTTACTAAGTCAAAGCTCCCGTTTTAGTCAATAGGAGTTTTACATGAGTAGGCAATAAGGACCAAATTCTGCCCTAATATACACTCCATTGGAGGCTTGCACAGGGTGTCAAACAGGACAGAATCTGGCCCTAAGTAAGGGTTTCAGGACTGGGCCTTACACAAAAAACTGTTTTCTGATCAGCCTGTTTGTTGTACCCTGATTGAAGAGACGACTTAAATGAATAGTTTTTGATGATTATTTGTTTTACAAACTCTATATACTCCTGATTTATGTGAGCTATACTTTTTATTTCAGTATGGATATAGTGTTTTAGCCTAGGGTTCAAGATTGCAAGGATCATACACTTTTATTCACATGCCCACAGCTGTTACATGTGTTTTTGAGATAATCCTACTTAAATGACTGCTCTCATTACAGTCTGCTGATAGGTAATTCACCTACTCTTCTGTGATAAGTCAAGTCATACTGAATTATTGCTGTATTGAGGAACACCTGATATACAGTACTATTTATGGGTCTGGGCCTGCAGTTCTTACTCAAGCAAAAATCCCATGGACTTCAGCAAGAGCTCTGCCTGAGTCCAGAATCAAACCCTTATTTTGTTGGGCATCTGTATAAAGTGAAAATGATAATATTCCAGTTATTTCCTGAGGAAACTAATGCTTAGCTGAATTAACCCATATGTCACATTGACTATATAAAAAGTAACGCACAAAGTAGTATAAAAAGGGATGAAGAGAAGGGAAATTTTTTAAAAGCACAGAGAAAAGTAGGTCAGTAAGAAAACAGAACAAAGCAGAAAAAGAAAATGTAAGAGCAAAGGAATGAAAAAAGTGATTAAACATCTGAGGACAAATTCATACCTGTGTGGCTCCACTGACTTCAAAGGACAGCATAAGTGGGCCAAATTCAGCCTTCTTTGGTGTAATCAGGCACAACTCTATTGATCTCAATGGGGTTACACCCACCTACACCAGGAGTGAACTTGTCCCACTGGGACAATTTTTGTCCAGACTCAGACCTTGTACAATCCCATGGAGTTCAGTAGGATTGAAGGAGGTGTACGTCCAGAGAGAACTTGGCCGTCATATTTCTGCTTCATATTTTTTTCAAGCATGTTAATCAATTTAGTTCAAATGAATTGCAACATCAAACAAATTGCTATAATTATCCAAAAAGGTGAATCAGTTTTTAAATCTAAACCAACTCCTGGAATGTCAAAGGAAGCATATGAGGTGTTGCCATTAACTCAGATACATATGGGACACTTCCATAGGCACCAAACATTATCTGCTATTGAATGTGTTCTGAGACATTTCTGCTAGCCAATATGGGAGGGAGCAGTGTTAAAGTATCAGTTTTATAATGGTTATGGAAAGTATAAGGGACACTTCCACTGACGCTGCAATGGCTTTAGCCATTACATTATAATACAATGTTAATTGTAACTTCATGACAAAGGTAAATCCATATTGTTGTTAATAAACATGGTTAAAAAGTAGCTACTATGTATACTTGAAGTTTTTTTGTTTGTTGGTTGATTTTTTTGTTTTGTTTTTGATTAAAAATTAATATTGGTGTTGAATGTCAATACAGCTCAGGCAGGACTGGGCAGAATTGTGCACCTGAAAAATTCCCATTATGTGCTTTTTTTTTTCTTTAACGTTTTATATGGCTTTGATTCAACTTGACCAAGGTATCACAAAGCAAGTTTATTTGACCAAAAAGTCCATACAACATAGGCCAGTGTAACACCTTCTGATGATTTCTAATGATGGTTTATCCAAACCCACTTCACCTTCACAGAATACAAACCCTCTATGAAAGTGATTTTGGAAGCTATTAAGAGCAGTGCTAAGGAATTTCAAATATCAATTGCTGCACTCAGTTTTAATTTTGACCAGTGATTAAACAGGGATTTTTGAGGAGAGGGGAAACCATAGTTCTTATACACCTGTGTGGGACTAAATACACCATGGAGCAGGATTTTTAGGAGGAGGCTACTAGCAGAACTGTATCTAGTGCTGTGCTATCAATTCATATGGCCTGGTTTAGGACTTCTGTTCTGCCCACAGAAACCCACAGGGGTGGATCCATGCTCCCATGTGGAACCCTACTGAAGTTATTTTCAGACTTGGTGACTAAGGGTATGTCTACACTAAGAAATTAGGTCGATTTTATCGAAGTCAATTTTTTAGAAATTGATTTTATACAGTTGATTGTGTGTGTCCCCACTAAACGCATTAAATCGGTGGAGTGCCTCCACAGTACCAAGGGTAGCGTCGACTTTCGGAGTGTTGCACTGTGGGTAGTTATCCCACAGTTCCCGCAGTCTCCGCCGCCCATTGGAATTCTGGGTTGAGCTCCCAATGCCTGATGGGGCAAAAACATTGTCACAGGTGGTTTTGGGTACATGTCGTCAGGCCCCCTCCCTTCCTCCCTCCATGAGAGCAACGGCAAACAATCATTTCTCGCCTTTTCTCCTGCAGATGACATACCACGGCAGGCATGGAGCCCGCTCAGCTCACTGTCACCATACATCTCTTGGGTGCTGCTGGCAGACGTGGTACTGCATTGCTACACAGCAGCAGCTCCTTGCCTTCGCGGCAGCAGATGGTGCAATATGACTGCTAGCCGCCGACATTGTCTCCTGAGTGCTCCTGGCCGACCTCGGTGAGGTTGGTCATGGCGCCTGGGCAGACATGGGTGCTCCTGGCCGACCTCAGTGAGGTCGGTAAGGGGCGCCTGGACATAAATGGGAGTGACTCCAGGTCATTCTCTTCTTTAAGTTTCGTCTCATGGAAATTCAGTCCTGCCTGGAATATAATGTGAGCTGGAGGCTTCTGCCTCAGGCTGCTCTTCCAGCCGGCAGCACTGCGTGGTCGCACCTACCCCAGCTTACCCCTTGCTCCCATGGCTCATGAAGCCTGGACAGTAGTAAGGAGCAGTTCAACTATAGGCTAAGCAAGTGCAGAATGGTGATAGAATGTGCCTTTGGACGTTTAAAAGCTCGCTGGTGCTGTTTGCTGACCAGGCTGTTTGTGATTAGAAGAGCACAGCAAGGCACGCTGCTCCTCACAGGGGCTTTGAAAACCATTTTCATGACTGGCCAGGCTTCAGTGTGACAGTTCTGTGCGTTTCTCCTTGATGCAAACCCACCCCTTTTGTTGATTTTAATTCCTTGTAATCCAACCCTGTAAGCCATGTTGTCAGTCGCCCCTGCCTCCGTCAGAGCAACGGCAGACAATCATTTTGCACCTTTTTTCCATGCAGACGCCATACCACAGTAAGCGTACAGCCCGCTCAGCTCAGCCACTTCTGTTATGTCCTGAGTGCTGCTGGCAGCAGACAGCACAGTAGGACTGCAAACTGTATTCATCGAATGACCGCTTCCGCTGCCACTGTGCTCTCCTGCTCTCCTGCAGACGCCATACCACGGCAAGCATGGAGCCCGCTCAGATCACCGTGGCAGTTATGAGCACTGTAAACACCACGTGCATTATCATGCAGTATATGCAGCACCAGAAACTTCAAAAGCAGGCGAGGAGGCGACGGCAGTGCAGTGACAAGAGTGATGAGGACATAGATTCATATAGATTCATAAATTCTAGGACTGGAAGGGACCTCGAGAGGTCATCGAGTCCAGTCCCGTGCCCACATGGCAGGACCAAATACTGTCTAGACCATCCCTGATAGACATTTATCTAACCTACTCTTAAATATCTCCAGAGATGGAGATTCCACAACCTCCCTAGGCAATTTATTCCAGTGTTTAACCACCCTGACAGTTAGGAACTTTTTCCTAATGTCCAACCTAGACCTCCCTTGCTGCAGTTTAAGCCCATTGCTTCTTGTTCTATCCTTAGAGGCTAAGGTGAACAAGTTTCCTCCCTCCTCCTTATGACACCCTTTTAGATACCTGAAAACTGCTATCATGTCCCCTCTCAGTCTTCTCTTTTCCAAACTAAACAAACACAATTCTTTCAGCCTTCCTTCATAGGTCATGTTCTCAAGACTTTTAATCATTCTTGTTGCTCTTCTCTGGACCCTTTCCAATTTTTCCACATCTTTCTTGAAATGCGGTGCCCAGAACTGGACACAATACTCCAACTGAGGTCTAACCAGAGCAGAGTAGAGCAGAAGAATGACTTCTCGTGTCTTGCTCACAACATACCTGTTAATACATCCCAGAATCATGTTTGCTTTTTTTGCAACAGCATCACACTGTTGACTCATATTTAGCTTGTGGTCCACTATAACCCCTAGATCCCTTTCTGCCGTACTCCTTCCTAGACAGTCTCTTCCCATTATGTGTGAAACTGATTTTTTTTTCCTAAGTGGAGCACTTTGCATTTGTCTTTGTTAAATTTCATCCTGTTTAACTCAGACCATTTCTCCAATTTGTCCAGATCATTTTGAATTATGACCCTGTCCTCCAAAGCAGTTACAATCCCTCCCAGTTTGGCATCATCCGCAAACTTAATAAGCATACTTTCTATGCCAATATCTAAGTCGTTAATGAAGATATTGAACAGAGCCGGTCCCAAAACAGACCCCTGTGGAACCCCACTCGTTATGCCTTTCCAGCAGGATTGGGAACCATTAATAACAACATGGACACAGACTTCTCTCAAAATACGGGCCCTGGCAATTTGGACATCATGGTGGCAATGGGGCAGGTTCATGCTGTGGAACGATGATTCTGGGCCTGGGAAACAAGCACAGACTGGTGTGACGGCATAGTGTTGAAGGTCTGGGATGATTCCCAGTGGCTGCAAAACTTTCGCATGCATAAGGGCACTTTCATGGAACTTTGTGACTTGCTTTCCCCTGCCATGAAGCGCAAGAATACCAAGATGAGAGCAACCCTCACAATTCACAAGCGAGTAGCGATAGCCCTGTGGAAGCTTGCAACACCAGACCGCTACCGGTCAGTCGGGAATCAATTTGGAGTGGGCAAATCTACTGTGGGGGCTGCTGTGATGCAAGTAGCCAACGCAATCACTGACCTGCTGCTATCAAGGGTAGTGACTCTGGGAAATGTGCAGGTCATAGTGGATGGCTTTGCTGCAATGGGATTCCCTAACTGTGGTGGAGTGATAGATGGAACGCATATCCCTCTCTTGGGACCGGAGCACCAAGGCAGCCAGTACATAAACCACAAGGGGTACTTTTCAATGGTGCTGCAAGCACTGGTGGATCACAAGGGACATTTCACCAACATCAACGTGGGATGGCCGGGTAAGGTACATGACGCTCGCATCTTTAGGAACTCTGATCTGTGTGAACGGCTGCAGCAAGGGACTTACTTTCCAGACCAGAAAATAACCGTTGAGGATGTTGAAATGCCTATAGTTATCCTTGGGGACCCAGCCTACCCCTTAATGCCATGGCTCATGAAGCCATACACAGGCACCCTGGACACTAGTCAGGAGCTGTTCAACTATAGGTTGAGCAAGTGCAGAATGGTGGTAGAATGTGCCTTTGGACATTTAAAAGCGCACTGGCGCAGTTTACTGACTCGGTTAGACCTCAGTGAACCAATATTCCCATCGTTATTACTGCTTGCTGTGTGCTTCACAATATCTATGAGAGTAAGAGATGTTTATGGTGAGTGGGAGGCTGAGGCAAATCACCTGGCCGCTGATTATGACCAGACACCAGGGCGGTTAGAAGAGCACAGCAGGGCACGCTGCGCATCAGAGAAGTTTTGAAAACCAGTTTCATGACTGGACAGGCTACGGTATGAAAGTTCTGTTTGTTTCTCCTTGATGAAAACCCTCCCCCTTGGTTCACTCTACTTCCCTGTAAGGCAATCGCCCTCCCCTCCCCTCTTTGATCACCACTTGCAGAGGCAATAAAGTCATTGTTGTTTCAAATTCATGCATTCTTTATTAATTCGTCACCAGGGGCGGCTCTAGCTTTTTTGCCGCCCAAGCACGGCAGGCAGGCTGCCTTTAGTGGCATGCCTGTGGGAGGTCCCCGGTCCCACGGCTTCGGTGTATCCGCCGCCTAATTGCCCGGGAGGGGTGGGGGAGGAGGGAAAGACAGGGCCACACTGCACTTCAAAACTTATTGAATGCCAGCTTTCTGTTGCTTGGGCAGTCCTCTGGGGTGGAGTGGTTGGGTGCCTGGAGGCCCCCCCACCGCATTCTTGGGCATCTGGGTGAGGAGACTATGAAACTTGGGGAGGAGGGCGGTTGGTTACACCGGGGCTTCAGCGGCGGTCTGTGCTCCTGCTGCCTTTCCTGCACCTCAACCACACTGGAGCATATCAGTTTGATCCTCCAGTAGCCTCAGCATTGCTTCCTACCTCCTCTCATCATGCTGATGCCACCTATCATCTTGATCACACCACCTCTCCTCTTGCTCCTGCCACCTGTCCTCTCGTGCATCCCTCCTGTCCTCGCGTTCATTTTGTGCTTTCCTGCACTCTGACATTGTCTGCCTCCAGGCATTCTGCTGGGCTCTTTCAGTGTAGGGTGACTTCATGAGTTCAGAGAACATGTGAGGGAGGGATAGTTCAGTGGTTTGAGCATTGGCCTACTAAATCCAGGGTTGTGAGTTCAATCCTTGAGGGGACCACTTAGGGATCTGTGGCAAAAATCAGTATTTGGTCCTGTTAGTGAAGGCAGGGGTCTGGACTCGATGACCTTTCAGGGTCCCTTCCAGTTCTATGAGATAGGTATATCTCCATATATTAAAAAATATATATATTATATTATTAACATTTCATCGCAAGTGCGTTTTTTCGCCTTCTAATCTTCACCAGCCTCTGGGATGGAGATGATAGGGCGAGCATTGAAACATTTGCAGCTGTGGGAGGAAAAAAAGGGAGAGTAGTATTTAAAAAGACATATTTTAGAGAACAATGGGTAGACTCTTTCACAGTGAACCAAGCTGTTAACATTACATAGCACGTGTGCTTTCTTTACAAGGTCGCATTTTGCCTCTTATATTGAGGGCCTGCAGGTTTGGTGTGAGAGATCACACATTCAGGGCCGGCGGGCAACAGAATTCGGCTTGCAGGCAGACATGGTAAGCCACAGTCTTTTGGCTTCTTTAACCTTCATAACATGTGGGAATGGTTTCAAACAGCAGCGCCCTCATTTCCCATACCAAAAACCTGTTGGGTTGGCCATTTAAAATGGGTTGGCCATTTAAAAGGAGGGGCTGCAGTTTTCGGGTTAACGTGCAGCACAAATCCAACTGAACCCCCCCCCCAGACACACACCCAATTCTCTGGGATGATTGCTTCACCCCTCCCCCGCTTTCCCTCTCTCCCCCTGCGTGGCTAACGGTGGGGATGATTTCTGTTCAGCCACAGGCAAACAGCCCAGCAGGAATGGCCACCTCTGAATGTCCTCTTAATAAAATTCCCCTATTTCAACCAGGTGACCATGAATGATATCACTCTCCTGAGGATAACACAGAGAGATAAAGAGGATTTCCGCTCCATCCCCATACACGTTAAGAGATTTTTCCAGTAGCTGTACTGGCCGCAAATGCATCCCAAGTCTTCAGGACAAATTAATCATTAAACACGTATTATATTTACAAAGGTACACTCACCAGAAGTCCCTTCTCCACCTTCAAGGTCCGGGAGCCTGCCTTCGGTGGGTTGGGAGGGTACGGGCTCCAGGGTGATAAACAGTTCTTGGCTGTCGGGGAAAATGGTTTCTTTGCTTGCTTGCTGTGTGCTATCTTCAACCTCCTCATCATTATCTTCCTCATCCCCAAAATCTGCAACCCTATTGCGTGAGAATGCATTGACAGAGGGGTGGGGTAGTTGTAGGGGCACCCCCTAGAATGGCATGCAGCTCATGATAGAAGCAGCATGTCTGGGCCTCTGACCCGGAGTGGCCGTTTGCCTCTCTGGTTCTTTGGGAGGCTTATCTGAGCTTAAGTTTCACGCGGCACTGCTGCAGGTCCCTTTTGTAACCTCTGTCCTTCATGCCCTTGGAGATTTTTTCAAATATTTGGGCATTTCGTCTTTTGGAACGGAGTTCTGATAGCACGGATTCCTCTCCTCGTATAGCAATCAGATCCAGTACCTCCCGTTCGGTCCATGCTGGAGCTCTTTTGCGATTCTGGGACTCCATGGTCACCTGTGATGATGAGCTTTGCATGGTCACCTGTGCTGATCAGCTCACAACGCTGGCCAAACAGGAAATGAAATTCAAAGGTTCACAGGACTTTTCCTGTCTACCTGGCCAGTGCATCTGAGTTGAGAGCGCTGTCCAGAGCAGTCACAATGGAGCACTGTGGGATAGCTCCCAGAGGCCAATACCATCGAATTGCATCCACACTACTCCAAATTCGACCCAGCAAGGTCGATTTTAGCACTAATCCCTTCGTTGGGGAGGAGTACAGAAATCGATTTTAAGAGCCCGTTAAGTCGACAAAAATGGCTTCATCGTGTGGATGGGTGCAGGGTTAAATTGATCTAACTCTGCTAAGTTTGACCTAAACTCGTAGTGTAGACCAGGGCTAAGTATATAAATATATGGGGCCTGATTCTCTTGCGTAATCATTAACATCTGTGCAAAGGGAGCAGAAAACATCATTCTGATTTGGTAGCCTTTTATACCCACTTTGCACAGATATCAATGACTACAGAAGGTGCAAGGGAAGGGAGAATTGAGCTGCAGATATTTTACTATTTTTCTTTGCATAAGTGTTTCATAATTTCTTGAAGAGTATTAATTTAAATTAATCAATTTCCTCCTATATTTTATGAAATTATTTCGTGATTTTTACTGTAACACAGGGACTACAAAACTTGAAGTAAAGTCCTTTATGATAAGTGTGAAAATATAAGGGCCAAGTTGCCTCCCCTGAATACCTTTCATTCATACTCCTAAATCATGAACTTTTAGAAGAACAGTATCTTTTACCATAGTCTGTCCCCTTAGGATTAGATTTGTCTCAACCTTATGTGAGTACACAAGGGGAAGCGGGAATGTGCAAGGAGATACACACAGTTTGTGCAGCCAGGCAAGTGGTGCCCCAAAAGAGGTTGGGAGGGGGCAGAAGAAGACAGGGTAAATTGCTTCCCTCATGCTGCACTTGCTGTAGATCAGGCTGGCTATACAAGGATAGTAATCTGCACCCATAAATAGCTGCATACGTGTTTCCCCCTTCATTCCAGGGAGCTGAGAATGCCCTTTGGGGCAGTGCTACTCCATTCTGCCTCTAGTGCTGGGCTGTGTCTATAAGGCACATTTAAACCCTCAAATACTTTGCAGAATTGAACTGTTGACTGAAAGGTTTGTAATACTGTGTCTGCTTCAGTACAGTGGGCCAAATCAAAATCTTCATTACATTAATGTGAAAGTATCAGGGTTATAATTTAAGATTGACAACCCTCCAAAATTCCTATTAAAACAAACTAGTCTGACTAAAAATACAGTAGCCTGACAAAATTAATCAGTTCTATCTCCATCCCCAAGTCTATTCAGTTCTCTGTTCCCTTCCTTTCAGTGATCCATTTCTGGTCTCCTCTCCCCCAGTCTATCAGTTCTCCGCTCCCCATTCCTGCATCCCTGCGCTGCTGATCGCAGAACTTTACTGGTAGCAGTATCAGTCTAGCCCCCGCATGCATTGCTCCCCACCTGCCACGAGGCTAGCCAGCATGCGCAGGCAATCCTTCCTCAGCAACTTCTCTAGCGCAGAGTCAGCTACTAGAACTCCGAAATATAAGTACTCACTCCTGGTGGAATTCTGCGCCAAAAAATTAAAAATTCTGAGCACAATATTTTAAAATTCTGCGAAATTGTGCATATTTTATTTGTCAAAATAACACAATATAATCACACCAGTTTCAATTATTTTTGGTAATTTATTTCAAAATACCTGTCAGAAAGTATGTCTGTAACAATATAAATAACAAAAAAGATTCAGGAAATGTTTTTTGACAAATAGATTCCTTACTAGGCATATTAATACAGAACTCTGAGTAATAATTCATTTAAACTACAATACAGAACCATATTTCCCGCACCGCTCAGAAGCAGTGCAAAGACTTGGGGGAGTCAAGGGTAAAGGAGGAGCTGAGGGAGAGGGAAGTAAATTGCTGGGAAGGAGCCTGGGTATGGACTTGGAAGGTTAATGGGTATGGGTGGGAAAAGTATGGAACCGTTTTTTTTTTTTGGTGGGGCAGGAAGGGATTATTAGGGAGCTTCCCCCATGCAGACCCTGGCTGACCCCTAGCCTCTCCCATGCAGTCAGGCACATCTGCCCCTGTCCCCATGTGTCTCTGTGCCCCCACCCAGCCACCCCCTATCCCTGTATCCGTGTACCCCTTCCCCATCCCCATGGGTCTCTGTGCCCCGACCCAACCACTCCCCTGCCCCTATGTCTCCCTGTATCCCCTCCCCATGTGTCTGTGCCCCCATGCAGACACTCCCCCCTCTCTGTCTCCCTGTACGCCCTCCCCCATCCCCATGTGTCTCTGCACCTCCCTCCCCACTGTGGCCCTGTGTCTCCACTCCCTTTCAGCGCCTGCCCCAGTCTGTCCTCCCCCACTAGCCCCTATGAGCACCTGTCTGACCCCCCCTCCCCAGCACCCTATGCTGTCTGTCTCCTCATAGCCCCGTCTCCTGACTTGGCCACAGGCACTGTGAAGAAGGCAGTCTTTCTCTTCCTTAGCTGCAGCTTTGTTCTATCACCACAGCATCCTCTGGTGGGCAAAAGGTGGAACTGCAGAAGTTATTTTCTGCTGAGAGCTGCTGCTGTTCTTGCGCCACAGCACCCTCTGATGGGCAAAAGAACAGCAGCATTTTGGCAGAATGTTTTTCTGCGCAAAAAAATAGAAATCTGTAGGGGTCATTAATTATGCATGCAATATTCCCCCAGGAGTATATAGGGGAGGAGGGTGGGCCATGGCACCCATAAGGGGACACATATCAAAGAACCATTGTTACTGCACAAAGTGAGTAACTTCTTTCTTGATGCTCCATAACCCCGAACAGTCTCCTCCTCACCATTCTGTGGATGTCTGCTCAGCTCTTTTCTGATCCTGCCCTCCTGTCAAACTCTATTTACAGTGCTGGAGGCTGCTGCTACTTTAAACTACTGCTTCTGAGAGTGACAGAGCAGAGAAAGCAGGAAGAAGAGGGGATGGGAACTAGAGAATCTGCCCCCCTATGTGGCATGTATAGAGAGAACTCTGGGGAGCATCTGGGAGATGGAAGAAACAGGGTGACAGAGAGGCTCTGGAGGAGTAGCTAGTAGGTGTCATACGTTTGAAGCCGTCCTCTCCCCACAGCCATCTCCAGTTTGGAGAAGGAGATTCTCTGTGGTTCTTTCCTCCCAGAGCATCCCAGCTGCTGTGAAGACTACTTTACATCTTCCCAGGCCTCCTGTCTGTAGTGATGGGTGTTTGTTTCTTTGCTACTCTACTCCTCTCTTAGCTTTCTAGGTGGTGCAACAAGAGTATTTCTGCCATTCTACCTTCTCCCCAGCCCTTACTGGGAAATAGATTCAGTGCTTGAAGGTGCTGTTGATCATAGCCTTCCCCGGGTGCAACAGAATGCCATTTATATAATTCTTCCCAGTTTCCCTGCTGCCCACAGGAATCTGAAAATCAGCAGTGAAAACAATCAAAACTGGCTGGTTTTCACTACCCGGGCTGGCTTTAGGCCAATTCCCCCGATTCTCCGGAATCTGGCCCCGTGGGTAAGAGGGCCCAGCGTCCGCGCCGAAGAGGGCCCCGTGCCTTAGGCACACCCGGCGGCGGTCCGCTCCGACGGCATTTCGGCAGTGGGGGGAAGCTGCTCCGGGGTCTTCGGTGGCATTTCAGCAGCAGGGGGTCCTTCAGTGCTGCGGAAGACACGGCGCAGACCCCCCACCGCCGAAGTGCTGCAGAAGGCCCGGACCGCGGAATCGGGCCCTGTAGGTCCTAAAACCGGCCCTGTTCACTACTGCCACTGGTGGAAGCTCCAAGTGTGGCAGCAGAGATGAGTGAATCTGTCTGATGATTTAAGAAGATAGCACTGCATAGACTTAGTCTTGTTTGCATTTGGAAAGCTAATCGCAATCATTCAAGCTTGCAACGTACAGTAGCACCTCGCTTAACGTTGTAGTTCTGTTCCTGAAAAATGCAACTTTAAGTGAAATGATGTTAAGCGAATCCAATTTCCCCATAAGAATGAATGTAAATGAGGGTGTTAGGTTCCAGGGACATTTTTTTTTGCCATACAGTACAGTACTATAGTTGGGAGGTTCCCCCGCCTTACTGCACACAGGCACAGTCCACTGGCACTGGAGACAATGAGCCAGGCAAGGAGGCTGAAGGTGCCTATAGGCTAGGAGAAGCACAATGTGCAGCAGCAGCGGCAGCTTCTTCTACTCTGAAAGCACCAGGGTGGGGGGCTCAATCCACGGCCCGCCCATGCCCCCACCCTTAACCCACCTCTTCTTCCCCACCTCCTCTCCCTTTACTCCGCACGCCGTGTCCTCGCTCCTCCCCCCTCCCTCCCCTGCCTCCTGCCTGTGGCAATCAGCTGGCTTGCAGCGTTCAGGAGGCAGGAGGGAGGGGGGAGGATCGAGGACATGGCGCGCAAGCTCCCCCTACCTCCCCTGTCTCCTGAACGCTGCAAGCCAGCTGATTGCCGTGGGCAGGAGGGAGGTGCGCTGTGTCCTTGCTTCTCCCCCTCCCTCCTGCCCGCAGCAATCAGCTGGTTTGCGGCGTTCGGGAAGGGGTAGGGTGACCAGATGTTCCGATTTTATAGGGACAGTCCCGATTTTTGGGTCTTTTTCTTATATAGGCTTCTATTACCCCCCACCCCCTGTCCCGATTTTTCATACTTGCTGTCTGGTCACCCTAGGAAGGGGTGGGGCAGCCTGCGCACCGAGTCCTCGCTCCTTCCCATTCCCTCCTGAACGCTGCAAGCCAGCTGATTGCCACGGGCAGGAGGTGGGGGGAGGAGGGAGAAGGCGCTGATCCACGGGGTCTGCCAGCAGGCGGGAGGCACTGGGGGGGGGGCGTAGGGGAGCTGATGCGGGGCTGCCAGCTGTGAACAAGCAGGCAGCCACATTGCACAACTTTAAAAGGAGCATGTTCTGTAATTGAGCAGGGACGTAAGATCTAAACAACGTTAAGCGAGAGGACATTAAGTGGGGAGTTACTGTACTTTTTTCTTAATGAGCAACGGCACTCACCTGGAAAATATTTGCCCTGGCCATATGTGAGACTGAATTTTGTCAACCCCGATAAGCCTAGTGCCGTGAGTAAGAATCACTGAATAAATCAGACCCTAAAAGTTGGTTCAAGCAAGAAATACATTATTTATTTATTTATTTGTATTACTGTAGCGCCCAGGAGTCTGAGTATGGAATAGGATCTCACTGAGGAATTAGGTTAAAAATATTTATTTAAACTGCTCCCTAATGTCCCCACTTCTCTGCTGTGCCAAACAGAAGCTCAAATCTGACCCAAAGTTAGTAGTTATGACAGTAGAGGTTTTTTGGCATAGGAATGGAGCTGATTGTTTTTGTGGGGACACTTCCCAATTGGGAATTGGGCTGATGCCACCCAATTCATTTCAAATAACAGGTGCACCACTATACTAGCAGCACCTGGCAGCATGTACAGACCCACCCATTAAATGAACATGCAGTGTATCTTGCTTAGTGACCGACCACATAGCATGTTCTGTGGGGATGTGACACAAACGGGGGCTGTTGCACAGATGGGACTCTGTTAATTAACACCTGACATGACAATGGGGCTTCATGTGGTGTGACTGCACAGAACAGATCGATTGCACATCCAGTGGCCCTGGGGCATGCACGTGCTCTTCAGGCGCGATGCAGATTTGCTCCTTGGCGACTACACGGCCTGTGCGTGACACTCCATAGTTAGAGACTGGGTGGTGCAGTGCCAACTCCTCAGATGCGATGCGCGTGAGCAGCAGGGGCTCGGCTGCCAGTCGCACCTGGCCCATGGTACCATTAGCCCGCGGCAATGACTGTGGTCAGCGTCACCCCACGAGCAGGCTGCTGGGACGTACTGGGCTCCCTGCCTGGGGGGCAAAACCCGCAGGAGGGATGCGCTGAGGCGTAGCCAAGCCCCAGGGCCTGGCCCCTCCCCCCCGGCAGAATGCCCATCGCTTCCAGAGGCCAATGGACAATCACTCAGAGGCCTAGGCTAGCCAGCCAATCATTTCGTAGAGGCGAAATGCTGTGGCCAATCAGAGCGCTTCCCGGCCTAAAACTCTTGGGCGGGGCTCTGCACGCGCGTGGTGACAGTTGGAGAGCACGCGCTAGGTAGTGCGAGCCCGACAGGCCCCTTCTCGTTCACCGGGCACCTGGCGTTGCCATGTCGGACTGGGAAGCGGACAGCGACGAGGAGTTCCGCTCCGGGAGCCGGCCGCCGGCGCCCCCGCTGCCGGAGTGGCAGCCGGCGATGGCCCCCGCCCAGGGCCGGAGGAGCCCAGCGTCCCCGGTGGGCGGCAGAGGGCGAAGCGGAGCCACCGGGCCCTGGGCTGAGGACCAGGAGAAGAGGTCGGCCCGGAGAGGCAGCGGCTGTAGGAGGCTGGAGGGTTCGCGGCCGTTCCCGTTGCACGCACCCCGGGATCCCTGGCTGTCGGGCCCTCTGGAATATCGGCCCCGCGGCCCCCCCAGGGATCGGGGCTTGGGGGTGCCGCTCTGCTTCCACCTGGACAACGCCATGATCGGGACTATCATCGGTAACTACCGGGCCCTGCCCGAGTGCCTGCCCCTGGCGCTGGTAGACCCGAGTCGTTCCGAGCAGGGGGGGCTGTGAGGCGTGCCAGGGGGTGGGCATGACACACAGTTTAATTTCTGCATTGGGGGGGACAGAGGCAACGTCAGGGAGCATGTGAAGGTCTTGTGCCCCCCTCCCCTGATTTCTGCCTCCCATTTAGCATAGAGGTTTTCAAATTGTGTGGTGTGCCCCTGCCCCAAGGACATGGAGGAACATGGGGGGGGGGGTGCCACCCTCCCCTCCTGACTCTCCTCACTGAGACATGCTATGTAGGACTGGCTCAGTGTTTCTCTGTGCTCACATAGTTTGAAAACCTCTGCTAAATGGAAGGTAGAAATCTGGGGGAGGAGGGTGCATGACCATGCGTACCCACCCATGTCTTGCCCTTGGTTGGGAGGGGGGCAAACACTCCCTATGCCTTCCCAATCTCCACCCCTGCCAGACAAGTTCAAGGCACTTAGCGGGCTGCTGAGGTGGAGGGTATTGATGGGGGCTGGCTGGGGTGTACTTGCTTGGCCCCTTAGATCTCTCATTGGCCCTTGTCCCTGTTGAGGCAGGGGGCCGCACACATTCTGCAGTGCCTCTCTTCCCAGTGAAAACACAGAAGCCTGGGGAGACCAGGACATGTGCACGGTAGCTGCTTGCCTGATTTTCCATTTGATCACCTTGAGGGGACGATTGCTTGCCTGCATGGCAGGGGTGAAAGTAACTTAGAAGTCTTATCAGTACGGGGGCTTGGGCAGAAGGAGGGGGGCTGGGGGGTCAGTCTCCCCCAGCCAGTCCTTCAGTCCATCCAGGGCTCCAGCGGTGATTTAAAGGGCCCCCAGCTCCAGTCGCTGCCAAATTAAATTGCTGGGCCCCAGGGCAGCTGCCCCTTTTGCACACGCTCCCCCTCTGCGGCCCTGGGGGGCGAGGGGGCAGTGGTGTTAACTGGCTGTGTACAGGCCCGGTACTGGTAGCCACTTCTTACTGGTATGCCATACTGGCCCACTTTCACCGCTGCTGCATGGGAGGGGTTCACCACGAAAGGCTCACTCAGGTTCTGTTGGCCAGCCCCAGTGGATGTGTGAGCATGCCTTTTAGCTAGAAGAGGGGGAGATGGGGACAAAAGTCTTGCTGGCCAGGGAAGGAACCTGAATTATCTTCCTGGTACCATGATTTCTCAGTGAGGTTCCCCCCCTGCCCCCCCCCCCCCCCCCCGCACTTTTTTCTGTCTTGGTTTTGAATGATCATAAATAAGCCACCTATTTTTTTCTACGTTTTTCAAGCCATGATTTCTTGTTAAATGCTCCAACCTTTTTGAAGAAAGCAAAGGCTTTATTTGATGACTGTAAATAATGATCAACAGTAGTTTATTTCCATTTCTTGGCACAAGTTGGTCTGTGGTCAGGATTTGTATAATATCTACAGTGCATTTTGTAACAGGTCGGGCTGGAAGTAAAATAAGAGAACTTGAGGATTCTTCAGGTTCTAAAATACAGGTAAAGTGCACTACATTTTGTCAAGAGGTTATTGCTCAGTACTCTCTCCAGGACTAGCCACTTCTGCTTCTATATATTCCAGTGATTGCTACACTGATATAAGTGATTCTCTCCTTTCATCTGTCATTTCTTTATCTTGAGGTTGCATGTGATGCCTTTACATTCTCCTAGTCCCTGTATACATGGAGAGTAACTAAACAGAACTAGGATGTGAACATAGTTTGCTTGGGGTGTAAGACAACAGTTTGGTGATGTAGGGTTTTCTTTTTTTAAAAAAATGGTAAGAACATACAAACTTTTCCTTTTTTTTTTTTTAATGTAACACAAGGGCTCAGAGCCACAAAGATACTTGGGTGCCAGCCTAAACCCCAGATTTAAGCACCTAAATGCTAGATTTGTCTCCACTGCAATCCACAGAACTCCCACCAAGGTATTTAGGAAGCCAACTCAAATTGTTCTTCCTACACGAGCATTCAGGTCTTGAGCAGTCCAGACAAAAACACACGTTACACCAAAGCTTAAACTTGTTCTTCATAATATAATAGCTGCCTATTTAATTTTAAAAACAGCAACAAATATCCATCTTCCTTTCCATTTCTTATAAGGAGTCTTGAAGTTTAAATCTCCTCAGTGTGATAGATATGCTTGCTTTGATCTGCTTAGCTCTTGGAAGTTCAGGGGTTCCGGGCTGCCCACCCGGTGCTGTCCTAGGGACAGCTCTGTCCACCATTAGAGAATTTTTTCCCCGAGAACCCTCTAACATTTCACAAACCCCTGTTTGGGAACCACTGCCTTAAGTGTATACATACTCTTAGGCGTTTAGCTCTCCCCATTCCTTGTACAGGGAAGCTGATGCACTTCACTGTGGCTTTGTGGATTGCAGTGTTCTTGTGACTTTTCTAGGTGCCCAAAAATTAGGCATTATGATGTCTAAGTCCTTTTGGGTAGCACACCGTAGGGCCTATGTTAGGCAGAGAAACTGAGACTGCATAAAGGAAAAAATCAAGGAGTGGGATACCTGTGTATATTCTAGTATATGAAGCTTGTGCTATATAAAAATTTAATTAGGCTTTCTAAATTTAGGTTATAAGAGGAACATATGAAGCTGAAGTAAAGATTTTTGGCAGTAATGATACACAGAACAAAGCCAAAATGTTGATAGATGATCTTGTTAAGAGGTATGGCCAAAATTACCCTGGAGACAGGACTGAGAAAGGTAAGAAATTTACCGTGGGGAAATTGTTGGGTCTTTGTCTCATGTTCTCTTATAACATTTGACTTGTACTTAACATTTTAACATGTACAATATGCCTCTGTATATATGCTGTACCACAGAGGAGAACTTTGTCAAAAAAAACAGTTAAAATTGCTTCAGGAGAATACCACATACAAATCCTTAAAGAAATAGAAGAGGATACATTTACCACTTGCACTGACAGACTTAGTGCCCCTCTGTAAATACATACCATATTCCTCCAAATGCATCAAAACAATATACATCATATTACTCACTTTATTGAACTACAGCTCTCACCTCAACATACCCTATAATTTGCTTGTTCACTGATGCTTAACAGAAATGTATTTTTCCCATGAAGAGAGTAAGAGTTCTGTCACGTTTGCACATAATAAAGTGTGGAATGTAATGGGTATTGTTACTGTATATGTTGTAGGGATACATAAGCAATGACTACAGTTTGCTTGTGTTGTCTGTTATTATTTGTTTGATCTATTTGTATTGAAAGCCCTTTGGGGCAAGGACTATGTATGTCTTCAGGTCTGGACTAAGGCACTAAAAGGGAAGAAAGGAATTAAACTCAGAACTGAGACTTAGGTTCCACATTTCCAAGAGAGGAGGAATGGAACATGGAGTGTACCACTGTGGTGGCAGGGGCAGCTGTGAGATGCCTAGCATGGTGGACTAGCAGGTATCTTTGAGGAAGGAGTAAAGCTGCAGCGAGGAATACTCAATAGTGGATATCTTAATATACTTTCTGAACGTATCATATCTAAGGGGGAACTGAAAGCTGTTATTTAGATGCACAAACAGACCAGAGCAGCATGAGAATGAGGTACACCACTACATTTCCTCTTGTGCTGTCCCAGTTTATCATTGGGACTCACTTAATCACTGTCATCACGTGTCATATGTATTGCCTTTGTGTCATGGTTAAATCTGCTTTCTGAGAGATCCTAATTTAATGAATCTCTTTTAAATGTACTGTACTATCTATGCATTTGGTATGTGTTTTAACTTTTATATTATCATCTTGTGCTGTAGAAATACCCCTTCTCTCTTTACAGTTGTTGAAAATAGTTTTCTGCTTGATTCTTGGGGCTCTGAGAATTTACCTCCCATTTTCCCCCAATTTACACCCAGTCCCTGAAGAACCCATGTCATAGCATGCCTTCCTTCTAGTTGAGAGAACTGCTTGGAGTTCCCTTTAGAACCTGACAGTACTACTCCTTAAGTAACCAGAAATTGCTGAAAGCACTCTTTCTCTCCTTTTCCCAACAATGCATCCACACAGTTTTTGTAGATCTTTCTGGTCTATAATAAGATTGGATCTGGAGATCAAACCAGGCCTCTACCAATAAGCCCAAAGAAAGAAATTTCTATTTAAACATAACATCTCTTCAGAATTCAAATGGAAAAGGTTTTGTTTGTTAAAAATAAAGCAAAGCTACTGTTTCCCAACAGGTTCCCTCCAACACCAGGATTTTGGCTCTAGTTATTCCACTGAAAGTCATCGTGATCTTGTCAAGTCTGGAAATGACCCACAGAAATCGGTGATTAACTGGGCATCTCTTCGAGAAAATAAAGCTAAATATGAAGCTATGAAGTGGGCAGGTTTGTATACAGGCTTTGAAAAAGTGTAGTGTGCTAGTCTTGAATATAAAGTCTTGATAGCCTGTTACAGATTTTTAGAATGCAGAATAGAATATTTTTAGATCCACGTCTGTGTTGAAATGAATGTGTATTTTTCACTGTCTGAATTAATAATTCCTAGTAGACTCTTACTCTCTTTAGAAAATTACAGAGCCTAAGCAGGTATATTTAATTGAATCTAAAGTATAACTGTCTGCATCATATCATCTCTGTTAATGGAATAATTCCAATTAGTTTAGACTGAACATTTGGTGAGGTGGATTATTTAGCAAATACTTGGAAAAAAAATTGGGTTTTATCTCTTCTTCAGCTTTTAGTTGTATACATGCTTCCAACAAGGAATCTTCACACTACTTATAATAATTTTTTTACTGGGGAGTGATGTGAGGATTCACAATGTTATGTGGGTTTTGGGCTCTTCCATCTTAAATCCTGATCATAATTTTGGCAGGCTTCTACCAGTAACTGTTTCTGTTTAAACTATATGTTGTAATTCTCAATAAGCACGTCTCTCACCAATTTGGAAAATTTAATTTTTCTAACAGCTTACTTTTTTTTCCTAACTGTTTAAGATTTGCCTCCAATGGAGAGAAACTTTTACAAAGAATCACAAAAGATTGCTTCCATGCCACAAGAAGTAGTGGAGAAGTGGCGGTAAGATCTTTGTATAAGTAACTGCTTGTTTTGGAATGGTAAATTCTTTTATTGTTACGTAGTGGTTGTATAAATGTTAAACTGTTAATCTACAAAAATTTTATTTTTATTTATTTTTTTTTTTATTTGGGCTGGAGCCAGGGTGAATTGATTTTTAAATCAAAGCGATTTAAATCACCAATTTTAATAATGATTTAAATCAGCAGGCAGGAATCCTTGATTTAAATATCAGTTTTCATTATGTTTTGCATTGTTTGTGTGCATCCGTTATTTTCACGAAGAAAGATTGGTTCTCGTTGGTTGGTAACCATTAAAATATATTTTTGCTAAATTTGGTGTGGCTTTTTGCTAACCAGGACGAAACACTATATCCTTACGCACTTAAGCAGTTATATAGCTTATCTTATATTTATTCAGATTCTTAATTTTTATATTATTATGTTGGACAATGATAAATGATGCGGTTTCTATTTACTGGATTAATTTTTTACTGATTGTGTCATGCTCTATTTGGCTGGAAATTATTCAATTAAAATGCACAAAAACAATTTTTTATTTTTTTATTCAATAAAACTACCTTAAAGATGCTGGATACGTAAGAAGAAAAAGTTCATCAAGACATGCTTTGCATTTAAAACTCATTTATTAAACAAAAGTATTATCTGTAGTTAGTGAATTAAACTAATTGTCTCTGATCACCAGGTCCTTCAAAATTTTTAGGATTAGCAGATCTCATTCTCTCACACATAGCTTTTATTCATAGATTGGAAGACAAAAACAAACTTTCCTGTTTTTCAACTCCCAGTTGGGTTCTTTACTTAACTCATTGAACTGAACTGGTCTGAAATTAAGAAAAATGTCTCTCATGCAGAAGAAGTTACTACTGTCAAAAGCTGGTTTAGCACTTCAACAAGCTCTGGAGGCAAGTGCTTAGCCAGTGCCTTCCACCAGTCATGGGTCTGATTTTCTTTAAAACTTGGCAGCAAATGAACTGCTTAAATTTTTTTGTTTAATTTAAATAATTTTAATACATCATAGTAAGTTTAGGCCTTGACATAGGTTTGTCAATTACAATTTTAATTTTAAATAGGTTTCTTTTATTTAAAAAAAACGTATTTAATTAAAAAAATTTAAATATCTTTTTTTTTTTAATTAAATCATTGATTTTTATCCAACATGGTTTGAGCATTATGCAAGCAGACTGCTTTTTCAAGCTGGTAGCAAATGGTGGCAGTAAACTCTGTAAAAGGCAAATGGCCAGTCTTTTTTTTTTTTTTTTCCCCTTAAATTCAGAATCTCTCCTGTCATATTACAAAAAGATGGTTTGGCAGTGTAGTTGGTGCACAAAACCCTTCAGTGTGTCTACCTACTGGAATTGAGCATATTGTGAGATAGTGGGTTGGAGTTTATTAATTCCTTCAAGCTATAATCTTCTGAACATAGTGTCCAGCTTAAATGCCCCCTGAACTCCCCTTTTTTTCATCGAAGCCTTACTCAGACATCTTTCAAGCAGTTAGAACTTTGATTCACTGCCATCCTACCCTGTCCTTGCCCATAGATCCTGGTAAGTTCCAACCTGGTTAATCAGTAAGTTCCAATCACTTTGAGTCAAGTACACAGATCATCCTACTTTTCAATCACCTTATGTTAACTCTAGTATTCTCTCTCCAGTAGTCGTAGTGGATTTTACAGCCCTCCCTTGCTGCCCTGGTGTGACGTTGTGCAGTCTATATGGTTTTATAAAAACTTGATAATAAGTCAATATAATGTAACTGAGATAGTTTTAGAGAAAATATGGTAATAAGTGAATGTAACGTAACTGGGATATGCCTCATGCAAAAAGTCTCTTGTAAGGTATCATTACAAAGCTTATAATCTACTGAGTATGATCATCTGATTTGTATAAATGCACCACTCTTGTATTTAAAACTAGAAATATAAAATGTAACTCTGAGGGCCTATTGTAATTGTGTAAAGTGTGGACCATTAATGGTGGTTTGGAATCTTGATGACTCCCATTGTCTGCAGATGGCTGTATTTACCTGTGAGTCTTCCTGTATGTGTGTGTGCTAGCAAGTGAGTAATGAAGTCTTGCAGTGACATGTGATCATGTCACCTGAACTGGAATCCATCTTTAACCTGGTGCTTTTCCAGTGGGGGGGGGGGGGTGGAAAACCAGAGAGACAAAGAGTTCCCGCCTTATGCAAAAGATATATAAAGGGGGGAAGAGAACAGAGAGGGAGAGGAGCCATCATGAAGAATCCCCTAGCTACCACCTGAGCTGCAACAAGAGCTGTACCAGGGGAAATAATTGTGCCCAGGCCTGGAAGGTGTTCAGTCTGAGAAAAACTTACTGAAGCATCTCTGAGGGTGAGATTATCTGTATTCAGTTTGATTAGACATAGATTTGCGCATTTTATTTTGCTTGGTGACTTACTTTGTTCTGTCTGTTACTACTTTGAACCACTTAAATCCTACTGTCTGTATTTAATAAAATTACTTTTTATTTAGTAATTTACTCAGAGTATGTATTAATACCTGGGGGAGCAAACAACTGTGCATATCTCTCTATCAGTGTTATAGAGGGCGAACAATTTATGAGTTTGCCCTGCATAAGCTTTATGCAGGGTAAAACGGATTTATCTGGGTTTAGACCCCATTGGGAGTTGGGCATCTGAGTGCTAAGGACAAGCACACTACTGTGAGCTGTTTTCAGGTAAACTTGCAGCTTTGGGACAGGAGATTCAGACCCTGGATCTGTGTCTGGAGCCAGACGGGAGTGTCTGGCTCAGCAAGACAAGGTGCTGGAGTCTTGAGCTGGCAGGGAAAGCAGAAGCAGGGGTAGTCTTTGCACATTGGGTGGCAGCTCCCAAGGGGGTTTCTGTGATCCAACCCGTCACACCTGGCTACTATAATTTTTCCACATGTGCTGCCCCAGCAGCTTTATCAGTGTCTCTAACATATGTCTCTCTCTGTTAGGAAATATAACCTGTAATCGGAACTGGGATTCTAGTTATTGTCTTTTGGAAGTATGTGCGCATGCTTTTACTTGCCAATTTTCCATGCTGGTATGGAACTTTTCACAGGATAAGAAAAGACAACAGCTATGGGCGAATAAAAATATTCTGTAGTGTTTCCTCTTCTCCCTTCTCATCTTCTATATGCTTATCCATAATTAATATTTCTGTAATTTTGTTCATTACCTTTTAAAATAAGTATAACTGACAGAAAGGGGGAGATTGAAAGTGCTTTTTTCTTCCTCTTCCCTGGTTGAAGCAAAGATGTTGGTTGAATGGAATCTTGTATTTAGGCTGGGAAGAGGGGGGGGGGGGGGAAACTAAGACAAACCATTGATACATATATTTTTTTTAAAAATAGTCCCTTTAAATATCTCAGTGCTTGAGTGTGGTATAAAGACTGTTAAAGTAGGTTGCATATCCTTAAACTGTAGACCTTTCTGTTTGTTAATATGGCATAGGTTGTTCTCTTATGCTTTTTGTTTTACTCTAAATTTGTTACCTTTGTGGTTGTTTTGTTCGTATGGAATGCTATGGACCTACAGTGTCACAACCACTATTCTGGTGAAGGCCTAGATAGGAAGCCATTTAAAACTAGTCAGTGGCACTCTCCAATGACTTTTGGATTGCAATAGGACACGAATGTTCTCAGCAAATGTATAGTTACTTCAGGTAGAGTGCAATCAAGGTCAGATGTATGCATAGTCATATCCATTTAGAGCATCTAATTGTGGAGGGGAATATCCAAAAGTGAGAACTGAAGGATGTGGAAGGGTGTCTCCCAAGCAACACCCTTTGTGAACATAAGAGTGGTTATGGCTCTCTTTTTCCCAAGAAATCTGTACTCATTTCTTACAGGCCACACAGTTTTTCTCAATTTCTAGAATATTTTTCTGTTTTGGTTTTAAAATTATTTGATTTTTTTTTTTTTCAAGCTACTACATTAATATTTTTAAATTGTATACAGAAAAGAAAATAATAATATAATTTGTGATGACTTGAAAGAGGGTGAGAAGCGCCATGTTCCCAATCCTGTTTGTAAATTTGAAGATGCATTTCAATATTATCCTGATGTTATGGCAAATATCAGAAAAGTTGGCTTTGAGAATCCTACGCCAATTCAGGTACTGTGTGGTATCAGTTCTGGTAAGTTTCATATTTTAAAGAGAAATTTTCAGTCCATATGTTTAGCACTTACGTTGCTTTATTTCAGTCACAGGCTTGGCCAATCATACTTCAAGGAATTGATCTCATTGGTATAGCACAGACTGGTACTGGGAAGACATTAGCTTATTTAATGCCTGGATTCATTCATTTGGATTCACAACCAATGTAAGGGCTTGATGGAGCGAAACTTTGAGTTTTGTATTGCCTTGCTAAGTGGTTGGTTTTTTTTGTTTGTTTGTTTTTTTACTCTAAATTGGCATTCAAACACAACTTGAAAAAGAGTGCAATCAATAGTTGTAAAATTAACTGTATTGGTTTAAAAAACTGGTAGCCCTGATCTGTCTGAATAACACAATGTGGCAGTATATTGAGAAACTCTAGAGCAATATTGCATTAAAACATTTTAATATCTAATGTGGGTGTACTCAATATCATGTTTTTCTGTAGCCTAATAGAACTACTGTATGAAGCATTTTTTAAAAATTTTGTTTAATTCTATCTTAAAGCCCAAGAGATCAGCGTGGTGGGCCAGGTATGTTGGTCCTCGCTCCCACTCGAGAACTAGCTCTTCAAGTGGAGGCAGAGTGCTCAAAGTATACATACAAAGGAATTAAAAGGTAATCTTTATTCTCACTAGTTTCTTAATATTAAAGACACAAATGTTGGCAGAAGTCTTGTATTACAGCAAGTCCTATCACTAAAATGCTAAAGTTTTATAACAAATGCAAAAAAATTGAATTATCCTGTAGCCTTTAAGATATCTGGTATTCTATTTGTTCTGTCAATAGAAGGCAGCATACATGTTGTCCACTTTGTTTGGGCCATAGATTGCCTTTTATGATGACATAACTGGCCCTGTGGGAAAAGGGTGGACATGATATACCAGGGGTTGGCAACCTTTCAGAAGTGGTGTACCGAGTCTTCATTTATTCACTCTGATTTAAGGTTTTGCATGCCAGTAATACATTTTAACATTTTTAGAAGGTTTCTTTCTATAAGTCTATAATATATAACTGAACTATTGTATGTAAAGTAAATAAGGTTTTAAAAATGTTTAAGAAGCTTCATTTTAAAATTAAATTAAACTGCAGAGCCCCCCCAGACCGGTGGCCAGGACCCGGGCAGTGTGAGTGCCACTGAAAATCGGCTCACGTACTGCCTTCGGCACATGTGCCATAGGTTGCCTACCCCTGTGATATATCTTGACTTAAGCAAAGCTTTTGATATGGTCTTCAACTTGCTGGCAAGAATACTGTGGGAGAAGTATGGATTGGATGAATGGACTATAAGGCAGATAGAAAGCTGGCTAGACCATCAGGCTCAACAGGTAGTGATCAACGGCTGGATGTCTAGTTGGCAGCCAGTATCAAGTGGAGTGCCCCAGGGGTCCGTCCTGGGGCCGGTTTTGTTCAACATCTTCATTAATGATCTGGATAATGGGATGGATTGTACCCTCAGCAAGTCTGCGGATGACACTAAGCTGGAGGAAGAGGTAGATATGCTGGAGGGTAGGGATAGGATCCAGAGTGACCTAGACAAACTGGAGGATTGGGCCAAAAGAAATCTGATGAGGTTCAACAAGGACAAGTACAGAGTCCTGCACTTAGGACAGAAGAATCCCGTGCACTGCTACAGGCTGGGAACTGACTGGCTAAGCGGCAGTTCTGCAGAAAAGGACCTGGGGATTACAGTGGACGAGAAGCTGAATATGAGTCATAGTGTGCCCTTGTTGCCAAGAAGGCCAACGGCATATTGGGCTGCATTAATAGGAGCATTGCCAGCAGATTGAAGGAAGTGGTTATTTCCCTCTATTCAGCATTGGTGAGGCCACATCTGGAGAATTGCATCCAGTTTTGGGGCCCCCACTACAGAAAGGATGTGGACCAATTGGAGAGAGTCCAGCGGAGGGCAATGAAAATGATTAGGGGGGTGGGGCACATGACTTATGTGGAGGAAACTGAGGGAACTGGGCTTCGTTAGTCTGTAGAAAAGAAAAGTGAGGGGAGATTTGATAGCAGCCTTCAACTACCTGAACGGGGGTTGCAAAGAAGATGGAGCTAGGCTGTTCTCAGTGGTGACAGATGACAGAACAAGGAGCAATGCTCTCAAGTTGCAGTGCGGAAGGTCTAGGTTGGATATTAAATACTATTTCACTAGGAGAGTGGTGACTCACTGGAATGAGTTACCTAGGGAGGTGGTGGAATCTCCATCCATAGAGGTTTTTCAGGCCCAGCTTGACAAAGCCCTGCCTGGGATGATTTAGTTGGTATTGGCCCTGCTTTGAGCAGGGGGTTGGACGAGATGACCTCCTGAAGTCTCTTCCAACCCTAATCTTCTATGATTCTATGTCTGCCATATTCTTCATTATGAAGTCACTAAATAGGACTCCTTGTCTTTTCCTCTGGGCTCCATTTCAGTACTTGGTCAATAGTTGAGCTTTCCATTGACTGACTAAACTCTTTCTCCTGTGTATTCTGAAGGCAAGATATTTTGTTGTTGGTGTAAAGTCTAAAGAGGTCCTTAATTTGTACCTTTTTATATTTACAGCTTTTCCTTCTGGCTTGAGTCTTTGAGGCCATATTTCTCCATCTTTCTTACTTTTCTTCCTTTATCCAGTCTGTGGCTTCAGATTGCTATCGGTTATTCTTTCTTGACTGCCTTTGTACCTCATAGTAGTTCTGAATTGACATCCAGGCTCCACCACCTGTTCCTCCAGAGGTGAAACAAAATTATAATTTCCTTTATTCTTCACAAAATTCTCTTTATAAAATAGGATACTGTGCATGCTCCACATTCCATCAGTAGTTCGTCTTGCAGTTTACTTCAGAATCTCTTCTCAGATGTTAAAATGTGTGAATGCTAAAGTGCGGTGGTACCCGAAGAATTCTAATTCCCTTGTTCGCTGCTAGGTTTCCTCTGCAAACGTTATGTATTTCCTTCTCTGATAATGCTTCTATGTGCATTATATATAGGTGGTCACGTAACTTGTGCTCATACCTAAAATCCTTTTTCATATCTACTCCGTGTCTTTTGTCATTAGATTGGCCTCCCACTACCTGTTGGTTGCTTTAGATAGTTTCTCTCTCTGCCTGTCTGGATATGAGTTGAGAAACTGAAGCAGCACGTTCAGTGACAAATTGTTAGCAATGTAGTTTAATGTAGTCAACTTCCCCGTGACCATTTTATTGTTAAAATTTGTGTCCCGCTTAGTGTATCTGAACTTAAACACATTAGTTGTAGCAGATAATGTAAAATAACAAATATTTATTTAAAGTAGAAAAATGTAAATAAATCATTTGTGCTTTTTGATCTATTCTGTGACTATAATCTTTAAATATTATGAGACAATGTGATGGTATTGTTTTCAATTTTGAAATATTGGTTTTAATTGATCTATACGCCTCAAGTTCTGAAAAACTTTTATTTTTATAGTATTTGCATATATGGTGGTGGGGACCGAAAAGGACAGATAAACATGGTTACCAAAGGTGTGGATATTGTTATTGCTACTCCTGGTAGACTGAATGACCTTCAAATGAACAACTTCATAAATCTGAAGAGCATAACATACTTGGCAAGTAGTCAACATTTGAAAAGTAATGCACTTATTGGGGTGGAAGTGGATTAATCTGAACCAAATCTTTATTTAATTTGTTAAAAAAACAAAACAATTTTAATTTAATTGAGATTTTTAAGGCTAAAATCTGGAAATCTTAATACTGTTAACTGAGTATCTCTGCTGAAGACACTGAACACCACCCTGAGAAAACTAGACTCCTGGTACATGTAATCCGTTTTCTTAAAATGAAAAATAGCTTGTGGCCCATGTTTCTAAAGGTCACTTGAAGGGGGAAAAAAAAAAAAAAAAAAACTTTATATAGCTATTGTGATGCTAATAATATGTACTGAAAGCCTTAAGTCTTCCTGGCCATTTTTGACAAATAGTGAGCTAACAGTCTGATTTCAGGACATAAAAAAGTTGAGTAAGAAATTTTGTTACATTACTTAAGTGCATAATGTCCTTATTACCTTTATAACCGATTTACCGTTGTGGGCTGCATATGCAGCTCTCTGTTATGTAGGCTGCATCCACACAATACATATACTACCTGTATGGCCCTGAAGATGTCACATGGGCCGCAACTGTGTGCTGATTGGGCCACAGGTTGAGAACCATTGCTATAGGTATTCTGTTCTCTCATGTTTACAAATTGTCAGTGGCCTTTTAACCCTTAGGACACTGGTTAATCACTAGGGATAACAATTTAAACTGGTCCTGTCCCAGGTGAAACCTATGAAATACTTTAATGAGTAAACTAGGATTGTTAAGGAGATCCAATCCTGAGCACTTGGAAAAGTATCATAGCATGCCTCCCCTTATGCCAGTACCTGCCTATACTCCAGGTTTAGAAATAATAATGGACTTCCAGACCCCAAATATGGAAGGATGGTAATAGACAGCAAAGAGAGAGATGAGCATCACCAGGATTTTGACCAGCTGAGAAAGAGAATAGTAGTGAAATAGTATTTGATTGTAAAATAGGAATGAAGGTGCCTGCTTGGGGGAAGAGAAGTCATCCTGGAGAAGTTTGTTTATTTTTCTTTACTTTCTGTAGTAAAGAAAAGAATTGCTAGTTTTAGTGCACTAACAGCTAAATATTGTATTCAGCCTCATGCACTTTTGCTGTCCTTGGAAAATAAATGTGGTGCTGGCTAGAAATAGAACAAAAGGCTATCCATGCTGAAAATAACTTGATAATTATGTTGCATGTTAATCAAAAGGCCTTAACCATCATCTTTCTGAATCACATACAAAGGGAGAAAATGGTTCTCCTTGAACTTTAGTTGTCAGTCAAGACACTTAAGTAAAGTTCCACTTTTCCAGTAGATGGGAGACATGCACATAGGACTGAATTTTGAAAGTGATCAACTATTTTAAGTACCTGTAGACTGACTTTTTTTTTTTCCAGAGGTGCTGCACACCCTCTACTCCAGTCCATAAGTATCTAAAGTTGGACCCAATACTGAGATCATGTTTTAAAATTTGCACCTGTATATTTCTGTCCCCACCCCACCCCCCCAAATGTGCAAGAGGCTAACTACTTCCCAGAGCTCAGTTGTGTCTTCAGCAGGCAGAGAACACAATACCTTTGCTGGAGAGAAGATCAAAGAGCATTGAACTTCAGATTCCCATCATTTTTTTTTGTATGTAGCTACGCACACAGTTTCCATGTAAGATGCCGAAGAACTTTGTGGATTTTCTCCCAAATGCACTGGACTGTCTGCTTCCTAGCCCTGCTGCAGATCTCTGCTTTGGGCTCATCCTCCCTAACAGAGTAGAGGAACCTGAGATAGGAAATGGTAAGAAGAAAACAGAAAACTCTCTCCATAGAACACACAGCACTGCCCACTTCAGCATGGTGCACAAGATGGATCAGCACCTCCAGATGGATCAGATGTGCACAAAATGAATTAACACCATCGTCTGAGCACAGCCACATCTACTTTTGGTTTCTCTACAGCCTAGATCCAGCTCCATTCTTATTTAGTAACCTGGTCATCCCAATTAGCCTTTCACACTTCAAGACTTTAACGGAAACAAGCAATTTTATTACAGATGGCTTCTATACTAGTCAGATGCATGTCCCCAGTTGAAGCCGCCATTCAGCTCTGCCCTCTGTTATAAAACAATTGTATGCTGTTACGTGGAATTCTGCATTCACTTTTGACCATGCCATATCAAAAACTGTATAGCAGAAATAGAAGATAATTTAGAGACATATGATGAGTATGATTAGGAACATCAAAGAAACCTATAGAGAGAAGGCAAAAGAGGACACAAATGTATACAGATTAGTTAGTTACCTTCACTATTCCATTCAAGTGCTTCTATTACCCTCTCTCAGAATACAAGAACAAGGAAACATATAGTAAAACAGAAGAGAGACAAAGTTAAAACTGACAAAAGTTGAGACTTCTCACACAGTGCCCAACTGGCCTGTGAAACTCTGTACCACAAGGTATAACTTTGACAAAGATCTTTGTAGTATTCAAAAAAGGAGTGGACGTTTATATGGATAGAAAGAATGTCCAGGAGGTGGTGTAGTGAATATTTATTAATGTTTTGGAAGTACTAAAGCATATTAAATCTTATGCTTAAGGGAATAAACAGATATCCAACTGTTGGAGGTTTGGAAGAAACATTAACAGGAGGTTGGTTATCTTCTCTGGGAGATGGGATACTGAACTTAGACAGACCACTGGTCTGATCCAGTATGGCTATTCATATGTTCTCTCCCCTCCTTCCAGCTACAGGAATAGTTCATTTTCTAGCCAAGGAAGAACCTTCTGTACTATCAGGAAGGACACTGACATACAAATAGCTAGTGGCTCTCTGTAACCCACAATAGAGATTCTAGCCTTTACACTCCATTGGAATATGTATAATTCGTGAAGAACAAGCTTAATTAAGCCTTTTGGACATGAAGGGTTAATCAGAAGATTGAATTCCCCTCCTCAATCTCTCAGATGAGAGATTATTATGTTCATACTTATGTTTCAGCGAATTCCAATGGCACTTCAGTTTTGATGAGTCGCAACTAGACTAGGATATCCAAAAAGGAGAAAACAGGGATGAAGATAATCAAAGAAATGGCCAGAAAATCTCTGATCCTCCAGGATAAGAGAAGAGCAAACTTGGCCTTTTTTTTTTTTTTTTTTTTTTTTTTTTTTTAAAACCTCTATAACTGAGCCTATAACTCAAACCTGAAAATTAAAGGAGGAAAGTTCTGGTTGGCTTAATATTTTTACATTTGTATAGGATTCCGAAATTATCACAATGTGCCTACATTTCAGAAATGGAGTGGATCAGAATGGAACTCAGATTACAAAGCCATTCCAATGAATTGAAAATCTTGTGCCATCTTTCCAAAGACCAAGATTTTAAAAGCAAGTTGTTAGGTAGATGAAGTCACTTCTCAGTTGGCCAAACTAATTCCAATTCCCATGCTAGGGGGTGTATCCCTAAAGGACTCCTTATTTCAGTGCAACACTTAAAAACATCATCAGGTCTCTGTTTCCAGAGCAGATTAAATGATTAAGGGCGAGGAGATTATAAAATATTTCCAAGTCTTTGAAAGTCAAAGATGTCCAGTTAGCACTTACCATACTGCTCTGTGTAGGATCATCAGTTTCACTTCTGTGTGGCAGAAGATTGCTGGGGCTCAAATGATGGTCAGCTAGCCATATGTCCAAGGTGTAAAGCCTCTCTACTTTTCTGTGAGGAATCACACCTAACTTCAACCTCAGAGTACCATTCTTTCACTGTAATTACGATATTACTTTGGAGTAATGACTCTTTGCAGGTGACCTGGTTTGACCATTTTTTGGCCATTACAAGTTCTGACTCAGACTTAAGCCTCAAAAACTAGTAATTTTTCAGGAGTACTAGGAAGGATCAAATGGTGGTCAAGTGCACTTTATCTAGTGGTTAAGAGAAGGCTGAGCTCTGAGAACTGGCAGGCCCCTTGAAAATGTTGTGATGAAATGTCTTTCTGCTCATAGTGAAGAACAAAATTAATATTTCTGGACTGGTGTAGAAAAGCTCTAACAAGTAAAATAAGAAACCCCACTTTAAAGTTTCTGAAGAAACCCTCTTGACGGAAATGGTTGCAGGGTTGTTGGTTTGTTTTCTGTTTTCTGATAAATAATCAAAACTTCTATTTGAATTTATATGCCAAACAAATGGGGGGGGGGGAGATATAGGCAAGTGAAAACTATTCAAAATCCTGGTGTTCTCTGGCTTTTGTTCTTGGGTGTCTGGTTAAAAGCATTTTTCTCAGAATTTTCCTGTCTAGAAATGTGCAAGGTTTGCCTTTTTTCATCAAGGAGTAGCACCAGAAACAATTTCGATGGTGAAAACTCGAAAAGGAGTTAATCGTTTTTGGAGTGGAAATAAATAGATTCTAAAATAGGTTTTAAGGGTGAAGTGTGAGAAATACCTCTTAAGGAAAGTCTGCTGTGTAGTGTCTTGCTGAAAACTTAACTAAAGAATCATAGCAACTAACCTTGTATTGCACAGGTTTTAGATGAGGCTGATAGGATGTTGGATATGGGATTTGAACCTCAAATAATGAAGATCTTACTAGATGTACGCCCTGACAGACAAACAGTCATGACTAGGTATGTAAATATTTTCAGTAGCTTAGAATTAAGGTTGGTGTCATTGTAAACTGTTATAATTGTACTTAGGTTTTAATGGTTCGTGTTAGCACTCTTTAATATAAAGCTCCTAAATAATTACTGTGCTCATATTTATGGGACAGTGGATACCTGCTATAATTTTGATTTATCCTCTTGATGTCAAATTGGTTACTTTTGTTGAAATTTCAGATACTCTTGAATACTGACTAGTTGGTTAACAATTAGTAATTACTTGGATCTTAGACTTCAGACAGTCTGATAGATTGAAGAACTCCCATAGGCCTCTCTGTCTAACTTAATCAGTGATAAATCTTGGACTGAAGAATTTGAGGGTATTTAAAGAGAGCCTGCACATTTGGATTTTTTAATTATGTACTATATGTCTCCAGGTAGGCTAGGAGAGACATTCAGTACACTAGTAACTTGAAATTTTAATTTATCTGTTTGTTTTTGCAAGCTTGTGATGCACATATCCACTGCAGATTGCCAGCTGCCTCTCAGTGTGATATGAGTATACGCTCTGCTTCTATCAGCCTCCCCTACCCCTTAGCTATCCCAAAGTTCTTCAGTGGTAAGTCTTTCTTCTCCAGTATTTGACTTCAGAAAGAAAAATATTGTATCATGTAGGGTACTAATGCAGAATCTTTGCAACGTAGAGGACTTCATGGTAACCTAACAAGATTCCAAAAGCTGTAAATAATTTTATGTAGGATTTAGTCAGTAAAAAAGAAATATGTGTGAGTTGCACAGCATCACTGAATGTATGCTTTGTGGGCTTCAGGGGAAGGCATATCAACTGGAAAACTGGCACTGCTTTGAAACCAAATTCTTGATGTCTGACTTAGAAGTGGTTGTGCACATAATGATATGGAGACTTGCCCGTTGTTCAGTGTGTGGCATTTTGATCTATTCCAGTGCATAGATCTTTTTCATAAATAAGTACTTCAGAGAAGATCTTTTGTATAACTAAATAAGTCACGTGGAAAGCATTTATAGAAATGCATTGTTTCCTTCATGACATTTGGACCGAAGCTTAGTAAATCAGTCAGTTCTAACTGAATTTGACATCTCTTTGGGGTCAGGTGAAAAATGGGTCTGCAAATAACTTAGAACTCTTGTTTTATCTTGAAAGTTTCTTAGCTGAAGCTCAAACGTAGCTTGAAGATTTTTGATCCTTGCACTCTAAATAGAACTGTCACTCACTTTTTGAGAACTGTGGTATTGAGTGAGATGTAATAAATGGGCGGAAGGTGTTAACATAACCTTGTCACTGTCCAACACTAAATAGTGGGTTTGGTATACAGAGACCTCAGTCTGCTTAGTACCATTGCACAAACACCATTAAAAATCTTTTCAACCTTTTATTAAAGATACAGAAAAGAAGGAAAAACAGTTAACGTAATTGAAATGTAAAACATTAAGGCTTTTATTTTAACATCCCGTTTTCCCTTTAGCTGGAGAGAGTTTTAGAAGGAAAACAGCTCCTTGTTTGATAGTCTCTTGGATGATGGTAACTGTACTTTTGGGGAAAAGAAGTTAACTGAGATGAGCTAGAGCTGCTGTTGCTGTTAAAGTCCAATCTCATTTCCTTTCAGGTGGTGGTTGGGATTCAGCTGGATTTGGTAGAGATGGTGGTGATATCCAAGTCCTCTGTGGCCTGGTCTGGTCAAGACGTTTCTCAGTATCAGGGTGATGAAAGCCTAGGTCCCAAGAGATGGTAGGGGTGGAAGCCGTGATGGTGACTGTTCTTAGGCCCATTGCTACTGAAATCTCAGATCACCTTAGCTAGCAACAAGAGCGTTCTATTCTCTGCTTCTTATGCCCTTGGTCGGCTCTTGCTATGCTGCCTAACACCAGAGAGAGCACAAACTTGGCAATAACATGGATGTTTCCTACATTGCACAACACATATTCACTGGGTCTCATCTAGTTTGTTATATCCAATTTGCTTGGATATTTAAGCTAAGATGAGTTGGGAGTAAACTAAATGTTGTTTAAACTGTTAATGTTACATGCTGGAGTGACTACCTGGTGAGAGAAATGAAGGTAGCTTACACTTGTGTTAAAGCATTTGTTTTCACCTAGAGTATTTCCTATCTGAAGAAAACCTTTTGATTATCAAAGTTTTTCTTTGCAGTCATGTGGAAGAAACCATTCTTAAGTAAAAGTTTAAATTCTGCAGAACTGAAATATCACCAGAGGGCCACAAAAAACATTGGACTGCATACCCAGAAGTTGTGCACTACAGCCTTAGGGTATAAAGCAGGGGTGGGCAAACTTTTTGGCCCGAGGGCCACATCTGGGAATAGAAATTGTATGGCGGGCCATGAATACTCACATAATTTGGGTTGGGGTGTGGGATCTGGGGTGGAGCCAGAAATGAGGAGCTCAGGGTATGGGAGAGGGCTCCGGGCTGGGATTGGGGGGTGGGGTGGTGAGGGCTTTGGGGTGGGGCTGGGGATGAGGAGTTTGGGGTGTAAGAGGGTGCTCTGGGCTGGGACTGAGGGGTTCTGAGGACAGGAGGGGGATCAGTGTTGGGGCAGGGGGGTTGGGTGCAGGCTCTGGGCGGTGTTTACCTCGACTGGCTCCAGGAAGCAACGGCATGTCCCTTCTCTGGGTCCTACACGGAAGCACAAGGTCCTACACGGAGGCTCTGCACGCTGCCCCGTCTGCAGGCACTGCCCCTGCACCTCCCATTGGCTGCAGTTCCCGGTCAATGTGAGCTGCTGGGGCAGTGTGCAGAGCAGAGCCCCCTGGCTGTCCCTAGGCATAGATGCCAGACAGGGGCCATGCCACTGCTTCTGGGAGCCACATGGAGTGGCCCCGACCCCGCTCCCCGGTGGGAGCTCAAGATCTGGATTTAAACGGCTGGCGGGCCTTATCCAGCGTGCAGGCTGTAGTTTGCTCACCTCTGATATAAAGTATTAAGTGTCATTGAAGAAACTGGATTTACCTATAGACAAACTCCCCTTTCCAGCAGTCTTCAATTGACTGTAATATCCTTGGGAGTGCCTACTGGGACATCACATTGAGTAGGAACTGACAATCTGCAGTAAATATGTACTTGGTACTTTTGTGTTCTGTGGGTTTATCAATAGGTAATGAACGGAATGTCCTCTTAACCTTGTTATTGAGAATTCTAGAATTCTGGTATTAAGTGCTGAATGAACTTCTAAAGGTGATCCAAGAATCCAGTTTCTGCATAAAAAAATTTGGTACCTTCTGCACAATGTTAAATACTTGTACTATGCTTTTTCTTTATACCTGAAAGTTGGTTCACAGTAGATCAAATGTGAAAATAACTTAAACAACCTACATCCCTTGATATTTAGGTGAACACACAACTCAATTGTAGTCTGACTTTTCCACGCTACCAGTATTTTAATAAGTTCTTATTGTCCCCTTCTGTCCCATTTCCATACTTTGTGTGCTGTCGTCACCTTCCATTTGCTCACAGGAAGGCCTGCCACTGCAGTAAACCATGGCACCAGCAGAAATCTCACAGCCATTTTGGCATCACTGAATGTATTTAAAATCTGGGTCTAGTTTTTAAAGATGAGTTATTACACAAATAATTCAAAGCTGTGAACTGGTATTTTATGATAATTATAGTTAAGTAGTAATCAGATATTTAACTTCAAAAAGCTGTCTTTTAGCAATGTACTTGCTTATATATTATCTGCTGTTTTAAATAGCATGTAACATAAATCTCTTAAATTGATAGAATTGGTTGAGACTGGGGTTTCTGGGGACTATTGCATGCACCTTCCCTCTGTTGCCTCAAACCACTGTTTGTTTATTCTTTAGGTTCCCTGTGCACGTTTGCTTAGCAATTTCTTTCGATAATGTCCCCAGGTTTGCATCTGCACCCTATGCTTCCTCATGCTCTGGACTGAGAGTATATAAGGCGGGGTGGACCTGTTGCCACTGCAGTTCCTTTTCAGCTTCCTCTGACTAGTGATGGAGTGTCTCAGTGTATACCTGACTAGCTTGCTGTTTTTCTTTGTTTTATTCCTTGGTGGTTCATTCTGCCTTGGGACCTAGTTCTCAATGTCTTGAGGAAACCACCTTTTGAACCCATGGGTAGCTGTCATTTTCTCCGTTTAACCTTTAAAACTTCATCTTTCATAGCCATCGCTTTGGCCAAGAGAGTAGGGGAATTGGGAGCATTTATGGCTGATCTACCATACCCGATTAATCTACTGAGGGAAAAAATGACTCTGACCACCAGCCCCTTGCTTCTGTGAATTCTGGACATTGCATGCCACACCATAACTAGCCACAGGAAGATAACCCTATTGTAGGAGGATCCTCTGATGTAGAGCAAACATGACTGCTTCTGTGTTACCCTACTGTCTGTGGCTAGTCAAGGTTTGTGAAAGGGAAAATGGGGACATGGCTGGGATTTTTCTTTGCCTCAGATCTCTAGATACATTAGTAACAGCCTTAAGGCTGTTAACAGCCTGTGTACTTCAATGAGACAAGGTGAATGAGGTAATATCTATTATTGGACCAACTTCTGTTGGTGAGAGCAAAAAGCTTACACAGAGGTGCTCTTCAGATATTGCCTCACCTATCTCGTGTCTCCAATATCCTGGGACCAACACAGCTACCACACTGCATACATGGTGCCCAGAAAAGTGCAAATTTGGGTAAGGATTTGGGAGTTCACAGCCACTTTTACAGACTGACCCCTCTTCTCCCCCTGGAGCTCTGTTGTGCACTGCTCAGTCATAGCCAAAGTACTGGACTTACTAGTGGACACAGGCAAAATTCAGAACACATGTTTTATGCTAGGAGTACAAGCAAGTGTGTAGTTCTTCTACTGAAGAACATACTTGCAGTTCATATATGGAGTGATAGGCCAGAAGGAAACACTGTGATCATCTATTCTGACCTTGTGTATAAAGGTCATAAATCTTTCCCAAAATAATTCCTAAAGCATACCTTTTTAGAGATATTAAATCTTAATTTAAAAATTGTCAGTAATGGAGAATCCGCCATGACCTTTGGTAAATTGATCCAATGATTAATTACTCTCACCATTAAAAATGTACATCTTATTTCCAGTCTGAATTTGTCTAGCTTCAGCTTCCAGCCACTGGATCATGTTATACCTTTCTCTATTAGATTGAAGAGACCAATATTAAATATTTGTTCCCTGTATAGACTGTAGTCAAGTCACCCCTTAATCTTCTTTGTTAATCTTCAATTGATTAAGCTCCTTGATTCTGGTCACCCCATCTCAAAAATCTATTTTAGAATTGGAAAGATACAGAGAAGGGCAACAAAAATGATTAGGGGTATGGAACAGCTTCCATTTGAAGAGAGAGTAAAAAGACTAGGACTTTTCAGTTTGGAGGAAAGACAACTGAGAGGATCTGATAGAGATCTATAAAATCGTGACTGGCATGGAGAAAGTGAATAAGAATGTTGTTTACTGCTTCGTGTAAGACAAGAACCAGGGGTCACCCAATGAAATTAATAAGCAGCAGGTTTAAAACAAAAGGAAGTACTTCTTCACACAATGCCCAGTCAACTTGTGGAACTCCTTGTCAGGGGATGTTGTGAAGGCCAAAAGTATAATGTGGTTCAAAGAATTAGATAAGTTCATGGAGGATAGGTCCATCAGTGGCTGTTGGCCAAGATGGTCATGGATGCAACCCCATGCACTGTGTCCCTAGTGTCTGCTGGAAGCTGGGAGTGGATGACGGGATGGATCACTTGATGATTACCTGTTCTGTTCATTCCTTCTGAAGCACCTGGCATTGGCCAGTGTCGGAAGACTGGATACTGGGCTAGGTGGACCATTGGTCTGACCCAGTATGGCCATTCTTTTGTTCTTAGTCTGTCACTATAAAGCATGTTTTCTAATTCTTTAATCATTCTCGTAGCTCTTTTAACCCTCTCCAATTTGTCAATATCCTTTTTGAATTGTGGGTACCAGAACTGGACACACTGTTCCAGCAGCGGTCACACCAGTACCAAACATAGAGGTAAAATAACCTCTCCACTCCTATTTGAGATTCCATTCTTTATGCATCCCAGGATTGCATTAGCCCTTTAGTCACATTATTGCACTGGGAGCTCATGTTCAGCTGATTATCCACCATGAACTCCAATCTTTTTCAGAATTACTGATTCCAGGATAAAGTTCCCCATCCTGTAAGTACGGCCTACATTCTTTGTTCCTGGATATATACATTTGCATTTAGCCATCTTAAAACATTAATTTGTTTGCTTGATCCTAGCTTTCCAAGTGATCCAGATTGCTCTTTATCAGTGACCTGCCTTATTCATTATTTACCACTCTCCCAGTTTCTCATTTGTAAGTGTTATCAATGATGATTTTGTTTTCTTGCCAGTCATTGACAAGAGTTAAATAGCATAGGAGCAAGCATGGGGATCCCCTGTGGGACTCCACCAGAAACACACCTGGTTTCCCTTTCATAATTACATTTTGAGACCTGTCAGCCAGCTTTTAATCCATTTCATGTGTGCAGTGTTAATTTTGTCTTTCTAGTTTTTAAACAAAATGTCATATGATGCCAAGTCAAATGCCTTACAGAATCTTAAGTATAGTACATCAACAATATTACCTTTTATCCTTTATCAAACTTGTAATCTCAAAAAAAAATAATAATAATCAGGTTAGTTTGACAGGATCTATTTTCCATAAACCCATGTTGATTGGCAGTAATTATATTACCCTCCTTTTATTTTTTTCTAATTGAGTCCTGTATCAGCCACTCCATTATCTTATCTGGGGTCATTGTCGGGCTGACAGGCCTACAATTACCTGGATCATTCCATTTACCTTTTAAAAAGTGGCACAACATCTCTTCCAGTCTTCTGGAAATTCCCTGATGCCCAAGATCTATTGAAAATCAACCTTCGAGTGATGGTCCCTATTGTATTCTGCTATGGGTTACGTATGTGCACCCTACCTCTGGAGCCAAAGAATTTGAAAGTAGCATCCGTTGGTCTGCACATGCGCCTTGCTTCCCTCGTTCCTCCAACAAAGGGGATAAAGGACAGGATGGTTTGACCACCTCTCCAGTTCCTTCTCATCACTGCATGATTCAGGTTGGAACCTTTAGTGTCCAAAGTTTTGTTCGTTCTTTGGCAACAGAACAAGAATAATCTAATTGTAAAGAGTTTAATAGGTTTTAAAAGTTTTACTGTTTAGCATTAGATTAGTCTCCTGGGGGAACAACCCCACCCCCCCTCCAATGCTTCATTTGGGTACTGGACTGTGCCCAAGACTCCAGGTTTCCTGCCTGCAATCCTTCTTGGTCAGTGACAACCACCAGCCCCCTCACAGGAGATGTTTGAGGAGCGGGAGGCCAACCCTCAAACACACATTTCATCCTCCTCTCCAGTCGAGGTAGTTATGCCTCAACCCCTTCCATAGCTGATGACTTCTGTCAATTTCAAGACCTCATAAAGTGCGCTTCAGATTCCACTCAGAGGTCAAGGATTCACAGCATAAACTGTTTGATCTCCTGCAGTCAGTAACAACTCCAGGATGGCCTCTAGGGCTTCTTTGAGATCCCTGGGCATATACATACAATAAGAGAAGATTTAGTAGGTCACCAACTGCCCAGAGATTGCATCCTTCTAAATTATCTGAATTCCGTAGATCCACCAAAACCCCTAGAAAAAGACATACATTCCTGAGAGAGAGAGGGCCACTCATCTGCCCTCCACGACCACCCAGACATCTTCAAAGCAACTGTGTTGATGAGTTGGTCAGGGGTTCATATCCTCCCACACCTCTAGTTTTACAGCTGTCCATTTGCTCACCTCCGCACCTTTGAAGACCCTCTTTCCCATTTCCAACATGATTGGTGTGGGATCCCTACAGACAAGTGGGTCATAGAGGTCACAAACAGGCTATACCATCCATTTTACATCACTCCCTCCCTTCCGGCCCCCTTCTCTATCCCTCTTAATGGACCCCTCTCTTAAGCTTTTGAGACAAAAAGTGAATATACTCTTTGATTAGGAATGATAGAACTGGTCCCATCTCCTCACAAGGGCAAAGGGTTTTACTCAAGATATTTCCTTGTGCCAAAGAAGGGCAGAGTGTGGAGACTGACCTTGGATCGAAGACAAGTTTGTAAAGTCTCAAGCTTACAATGACTACTCTGGCAGCTATAATTCCTTCACTAGAGGAAGGGGATTGGTTTTCAGCCCTCAACCTACAAGATTCCTATTTCCATGTAAAGATACACCCATCCTGCAGGAATTACCTACGTGTCACAATAGGTCAGGATCATTTCCAATACCAAGTGCTTCCCTTTAGCCTTTTTTTAACCCTAAGGATGTTCTCAAAGGTCCTTACCTGCAACAAGAAGCAATCCTAGTCTTCCTGTACCTTCACAACTAACTATTCAAGGAACTTTCCTACAAAGTAGTGCTGTCTTCCACCCACACAGCCTTTGATCTGTACCAGGAGTTGGATCTTCAGGTAAAGATACAAAAATCCATGTTAACTCCCTGTACGGAAGATATAGTTTATAGGGGCATCACTGATAGCCAGGGCCTACTTTACATTAGACAGATTCTTAACTCTGTCAAGTCTGGCTCATGCAATTCAGGGAGCTCTTGGACCACAATTAGGAACTGTCTTCAGCTCTGGAGACCCATGGAAGCTTGCACCAGACCACACAAGGCACAAACCTATGTCTACTCTGCTTCCAGGGTTGGTTCAGAATGACCTGTTCAAGTGATGGTCCCATGTGTATTCCACACATGGGTGCACATGCACTGAGTCGAAAAGTTTTCTCCAAGCAGCATCCATTGACCCATACATGCTCAGTATGTCTCCTTGTGCTCCCAACCGAGGGTATATGGGATGGTGCAGCTTGAGGTTACTCCAGTTCCCTCTTACCATCTCATGGCCTGAGTCAAAACCCCTATTCCTCCAACAACTCTCTTATTGAAAGAAGAGTGAAGTTGTATAATTGTGTAAATTGTTTTTCATAGTTTAATATAGACCCTCCCCAGTTCAGGGGGACATCCCCTCGCTATCCAGGGACTATGCCCAGGATCCCAGGCATCAAGAACTATCTCCTGCCCTCATTCCTTTTTCATCAGCATCGACCATCAATGGCGTCTCTACTCTCTGGGCGAGGCGCACATCTTGGTGAAGTGTGGCATCTAAGTCCTTCCTGCCCAGAACTCAAGACTCCTGTGAGCTCCAACTCCACGAGTTCCTGAGGAAGAGTCAGTAAGGCCCTGGATGCACTCTGATCCTGGCCAGGGAGACTCCCCCCGACCCACCCACTGTATAGCAGCCTCTACTGACCAGTAGTGCCCCTCTGAGCATGAGCTATGGTGCAGAGCTGCCAGCACCGAAGGCCCACTACGAGAGTAAGAAACACTCATAGGAATAAGAGCAGTTCCCCTCATCGGACTGCTCATATAAACACATTCCGTCTCTGCCATGCCAGGTTGGATAAGCTGTTGCTTGTGGATCCAGCGGAAACACTCTCAAAGGCTGGAGGGTAAGGCAAAGAAGAAGCGGGATCCATCCCTACCACCTGGTGACCTTGGTACCGGGAATGTGTAGAGTGTCCCTCTACAACTGCAGCTCTGGATGCGCTGTTGCTTCCACCTCACCAATATGCAGACCAGTTGGCTCTGACTACTGAATCAGGTATCTCTGGAGTCTCAGTGGGCACCCCATAGACTCCAGGACGTACGGAGACGTTCCTGACACCAGAGAATGTGTTCCTGCCATATCTACAGTCTCTGCTCCTCTCGGACCTGTCTATTCTCCAGGACATCCCCACACCTGAGGATGAGCTGCTGCTCGTGTTGCAGGAGAGGCCCCTTCCCCATTCATTGGATTGGGGCCTGCTGTTTCCAACAGAACCATCGTCCGACTCAGAGGAGTCCCAGGACAGACAGCCAACATATCTGCCGCTGCACAGGAGCCCAGCCAAGGCACCCTTATCCACATATCTATAATGTTTAGAAATTCCAAGAATGTTTTAGTTCTGGCAGCATGAGCCCTTCAGCATATGTCACTCCAGTTGAAGTCCCTCATGACCACACTGTTTTTTTCCTGCACATTGTAGATAATCATGTAAGGAAGTGTTCACCTTCCCTAGTTTGATTTTTGTGGTCTGTAGCAGACACTAGCTAGTACCCCATCTCATGTTTTGTCTGTTAGGACATAGATCCAGAAGCCTTCAAGATGACTTTCTTCCGAGTTATCAATGTCTCGGAAACAGGTAATGCCATTTTTGTCAGAGTGCCACTTCTCCTCCCCTTTTGCCCATTCAGTCCTTCCTAAATAAGTTCTAACCATTGATTTTTAATATTTCAGTTGTATAAATCATCCCACCAGGTTTCAGTAATATCAACTGGATTGAATTTATGCTCATAAATGAGCAATTCCAGTTTTTCTTGTTAAGGTTAGTACATATGCATGACAGCTATTGTGGATGTAAGACCTTGCTGAAATGTATTGAGTGTGGGATGGATGAGAGGAGTGAATTGGAGACCTCTTGCACTTTTAAAAATGTTTTTTTTTTTTTCTTCCCTCTCACCAGTGCTACTTGGCCAGATGGTGTTCGCCGCCTTGCAAAATCTTATTTGAAAGATCCTATGATCGTATATGTTGGCACTCTTGATTTAGCGGTAGGTTAATTTTTAAGTCCCATTACTTCTTGTAGTTGCACATAACTTTGAATGTTTTGGAACATTCAGATAATACTTTCAGTTAAAAGCATACCCAGTCTGGTCTTTCACAACATGCTCCAAGTAGGCAAAAATAGTGGTATTTTAAAAGCTTCAGTAAAAGCCCAGAATGCATCTTAGAACTGTAAATGGAAAAAAACTTTGATAAAAATATAGTGAGACATGCCAAAGAGCATTTAGTCTCAGCTTTGGTAATGGACAAATGATTAAATAAATTGTATGAAGTCTCTAAAGCATTGATTTGGTTAATAATAATGTATTTCTCCACCCATAAGCAGATGACTTCAATAGTAAATATTTCATCCAAATCTACCTAATGGCCAAGGGCCCATGTATAATATTGTGTAGCCACACATTGCTATGCAAGTGCCCTTTTTGATTATGGTATATAATCTTCATCCAGAATTGAAGGGGTTTTTTTTGTTTTTTTTTTTGTTTTTTTTTTAATGCTAGCTCTTTTGGTTTCACATTTTAAAGGTTATTTTTGTAACAGATGTAAACGCATTGATCGGAGTATACAGACAACCTGTCAGCTCTCAGAGGTGTAAAGTTCCCCCCTTATCTCTGTTTTTGTATTGACCTTGAAACCCAACAAATTTAAAAGTCAACTGCATGAGCGCTTATTTTAGCAGAAACATCAAACTGGAGTATTTGGACATATTTGGATGTAGCATCAGATATTAGGGTTGGGGTAAAATGCATTCAAGGTTTGATATGGGAGAACAAGGAAGAAATTTATACGCCATCTTCCTAAATGTGAAGTCACCTCTACCCCTGCCAAAAAGCAAGAGGGAAAGACGTACTATTTCCCCAATATCGAAAGCCTCAACTGGATGCCTCAAAAAAAAAAAAAAAAAAAAAAAAAAAAAATTACCCCTCATATAGTTGCTATGTCTTCAAAAGTTTCTACAAAGCATTTTTAATTTTTGGACTGACTGGGTATAGATTGAAATAACATTTTACTGAAATGTTGTAGCAGCTAATGTGGTGGAGTTTTTTTACTCCTGTTTTATAACTTCACTATAACTAATGAGAAATTTTGTTCAAAAGCATTTTACTCACAATTTTATAGAAAATGGGTGTTCTGAAATTTATCCAAACTTGCAAATAGTGCATATGCTGTTTCACCCCTGCTTCAGCCTGCATGCATTGGTGCCATAAAGAAATTAGTATTTCTCTTTCACAACCAGATTTGTTATTCTGACAATGAGCTTTACCTTCTGTAGATCAGACTCTAGGCAGGACCTGGATATTTTGTCCGTCAGAACAAGACTTGGTTCTGTTCTTTATGTGATTCCACTAGTTCCTTCCTGCTTCCAGGCAGTTTTTTCAGCCCTTTTCCTTCTACAATACAAAAAAGCTGTCTTCCTCAGTGGTCTGCCAACTTTGTTTTAATGAGTGAAGTCCCCTTTTATCTTTTAAAGGTTCAACAACGGCAACTCAATGTCTGATCTCTGTGTAGCAGATTTTGCTCTCTAGTTACCATGTAAATATCATCATAGCACAGTCATAGGGTAAAAGGAAAAAAAAATGGGGTTGTCAATAAACCTTTATTATAAAGTAAGTGAATTTTGTATTACCACCTGGCTACCTCTGGTTTGTTTGCATTTCTCTATCCTGTCGTCGTCGTCGTTGTTGTTGTTGGTTGTTGTTGTTGTTAGTATTAGTCATGCCTACTGGCCCCCAAACAAGATTGGGACTTGCATGCGCTAGTCACTATGCAAATACATAGTAAGAAAAGTCCCTGCTTCAAAGAGCTAAGAATCCAAAGAGTACAGAGAAAGGGAGAGAGTATTATCACTGCCAGTTTACAAGCAGAGAACTGAGTCACAGAGTTTAAGTGACTGTAAACCTGTGGGCTAATCCACTAGCCCAATGAGATCATGCTCCAAACAACGTCACTATTTCAGTTCCTCTGCTCAGGACTTTTCTTAACTTAGAAAAAGACTTAAAACAAAGCACCGAAAAGATCTCAAAGCTCCTCGGGGTATTCGCTTAGGCCTGGGCTCCACTGGGGAGAGAGCAGGGAATCAACCTAAGATACGACAACTTCAGCTAAGCTATTCTCGTAGCTGAAGTTGCGTATCTTAGGTCGACTTAACTCACGTCCTCACGGCGTGGGGTCTACTGCCGCTGCTCCCCCGTCGACTCCGCTTCCGCCTCTTGCCACGGTGGAGTACAGGAGTCAACGGCAGAGCAATCGGGGATCGATTTATCGCGTCTACACTAGAAGCAATAAATCTATCCCCGATAGATCGATCACAACCCGCCAAGGCGGTGGGTAGTGTAGACGTACCCTTAGTCTTTGTCTAGGGATTCACGACCTTCTCTAGCTGAGGCTTCCTAACAGCCAGCTCAGGTCAGCTCTTAGCAGATGTTTCCTATTCTGGGCCTTCTTTCTGATAAATGCAGAGAGATCCCTCCAGGGTCCTTCCTTTACCCTCTGTCTCTCCTGTCTGGTCTTTTGCTGAAGGAGCAGGAATTCCCTATATGAAATTTCCTGTAGGGTACATGACTAGAGTGAAGCATGTGACAGGGCTCATGACTGTAACAGGGTCAGTAGGATGCATGCATGTTCCCGGAGGTCCAGTACCCTATTACATTGATTTGCTCAAGGTCATACAGGAAGTATGTGGAAGAAGTGGGAACTGAACACAGGTCTGAGTCCAAATCCCATGTTTTAATCACAGGATTGTTTTCTCTTTGCCATGTCTTTTTTCAGAACATAGTATCTTTGGGTAGGGAATGTGTCTTTCCACTTGTATAGCAATTAGCACAATTTGGGTGCAACCAGAAACTAATAATAATTACAAAGGTAATGTGGCAATCACCACTTTCCCCTATGAAAGGACATTCCTTCCCAAAGACAGCAGACTGAAATCTGTACTCTCTTAATGTTACCAAACTTCTATTGTATCTCTACTGGCCTCAAATATTCATCTCCTTTGCAAGAACCTTTCTTGTTTGGAAAGTTAGCCTCCTAGACAGTGTTCCCATATGGAGAAAGGACTTAATGTCAGTACTACAAAAGAGATCATTTAGCAACTGTCTTTGTGTTTGGCTTCCCTCTTAGACTCTAAATTTTCTGTCAAGCTATGGTTTATAAAGCAGTGGCCTGAAGACATATTTGCGTAGCAGCATGGACTACAGATGTCCAGATCAGCCATTTTATGGCAACCTCTATATTTGTTGGAGGAAAGTTTTGGTGGGTGGTTTTTGGTTTTTTTGCGCAGGCTTTCAAAGCAGTGTTAGTTAGAGGGCAGGTCTTTTCCCTCTCCTCTTCAGTCAAATGACACTTAAGTCATCCTTTTGGAAATACTTTTTTTTCCCCCCCAAGATTTATCAGCTGAGACAATTAGTCAAAAGGATGTTGAAACAATACAGAAGTAGATCTAGAGCAGACTCCTCCAGACTGCCTCTCACTAACAAGACATTAGCATGTGCCTGCCCTTTGAAGCTTACAGTTAACTTGCTTCTTCCCAGTTCTGCTTAGAGAAGAATAGCAAACTTATCTTTCTAGAATTTGACATAATCACCTCATAGGAAAATGAACTATTTAAGATTCTCTCCTGCTGTCATTTGACAAAATCAAGCATATCAGTTTTGAAGTCTGTGGCCTGAGGTATTGGAATGTGAGAATTAACTGGAGTGAAATAATTTTGTTCAGATTTTGTTTTTACTTACCATCATTTTTCATATTTCACAGGCAGTAAATACAGTAGAGCAGAAGGTTGTTATTATCCCAGAAGAAGAAAAGAGAGTTTTTACACGCTACTTCATTGATACTCTGAAGCCTAAAGATAAAGTCCTCATATTTGTGGGAAAGAAACTTACGTATGTAATTGTTTAACCAATATTACATTTGTCTAGTTTGCTGTCAACTCATTATTTAGAAATTAATCAGTTATTCTCAGATCAAAATTACTAACTATGACACTCTTAATTACTTTCAACCACATTGTAGTGTTAATACTGACTTACTGTATTTCCCCAGCACTATATATGACAATTACATTTTATGCAAATTCTCTAGTATCAAAACTAATATGCATTGGAATGTGTCTGCACTGTATTTACTTAAAATGGGCTTTAAGATTTTCCATACTAAGAATGTTAAAATTAAAGAAAAATTAGATGTTTTGAAATTATTGAAATGAAACATTTTGATTTACCTGATCTGAATTTTTATTTATTTATTTCATGAAAATTTGAAATTTTGACTTTGTCCCATTTTGGATGGGAAACGTTTTCGAAAACTCTTGTGAGACAGGAAAACAGTTTTCAACTTGATTATCTTCCCCAATACTGTCAGAAAGGAAGTTGAAGCGTCATATTTGTGACTGTGTCTCAGTACCCCCTTCAAAGCCTGATCTGCACTATGGTTCAGCTGTCCCGCCTGATGCATGTTCTTTGGCACTGGCAATCAAGTGCCAATTGAGCTTGGTTACCAATCCTTCTGTATTGGCACCAGCTACATCCACACTGATGACATTGCAACAAAGTGGGAGATGAGCCCCTCATTGGCACTTATCCTTGCAGAATTGTTGCCTTTGGCACCACCTTCCTTGATGCATACAACCTTGGAATCATTTACATCTTCTAGAAACTTGGCTAATTACACCTGAACCAGAAGCTCCTCATCTTAACATGAGACTGATAACATCTGCAAGACCCATATCAGTAGTGGAACCAAGATACCAAAGATGAAAAGTGTGCTAAATTAACCTTCATAGTCACTGGTATCCATATTTCATGGAACATCATCTCAACCTAACTTTTTCAGCAATCAGCCTCTTCTCAAAGAAGTTTACTCTTCTACTTTTTCCTTTTCAGGGGATAGTAGAAACCCTTCTCTCTGAGTTCACACAATCTGAGTGGGAGCCATAGAAGGGGACCTCAGGACACTCTTCCACTGACTGTAAGACACAAATTGGTCTGGGTCCAAACTGCCTGGATCCTTTCACTTAGCCTTACATACCATATCCCTACAGTATGCAGACCTGGCCTTATTGGCCACCCTGGAATCCTTGAGCTCAGTTTCCAGGACCTGATAGATATTCCACCCCCCTTCATCTAGGTGTAAATTGACCGCTCTGGCTAGGTCTCCAAGAACGATGCAGTCCTGCTCCACTTTGAGAACTTCATCCTGCAGAGGGAACATGCAGAGTGGTGGTGATCATCAGGAGGCATATTCAGTTCCTCATGCATCTATGGTAATTTGCCAGATGAAATTGTACTGTCTGATGGTGACTTTGAGACCTTTCTAGATATCTTGATACTAATGGCAGACACCTTTTAGAGATCCCTTTAGCAATTGTCCAAGAAAAATCATGAAAACTGGCATTTTACACCCTTTGATTCTTGGCAGATAAGTGATGCCCCTTAATGAGCAAATCTTTAAGATGGCCAATGATCTGTGGCACATTCTGGCCTCTATCTCTGCCACTCCTAAAAGAGCAGACTGCTGTCAAGTCCCTCCAAAGAGACTTGAGTATGGGTGTGTTTTGTACTCATTCCATTCCCGGATCTCTAGTAGTGGTTGTAATATAAGAGAACACATCCTGGCCCTCTTAACTAAATGCCTAAAAGTTTGACAGTGTTGCAAACATCTATTAGTAAAATTCCATTAAAACTTTAGAAATTACAGAATAGTTACTTATGAACATTTTGGCATGTAAAGATCAAAGGAATGTTGTAGTGAACTGGTCATTCAAAAAAAGTGATCATAGCTAATAGAACAAGAGAAATATTAGTTCAAGTGATGTCCCTTTGGGTGCTCAACTGTAAGTGTAGCAGCACCCTCTGTGCCTGGGATCGGAGCTCTTCACCAGCAGTGCCCGTAGGACCACACATGCACACGTCCCCTCTCTGATACTGTATGTGGAACGTACATATAGCACTGTAAGGTCTGACTGCCCCCAGTTCTTTCTCTACTGTCTTTGGTCTGGGATGGAATCCGCTAGCTGAGCCCACTTTTCCTAAGGTTCGTCTTTGAGTGATTGCTCATGTCCATTCAACTTAGGGATGTTTGCTCGCTACATGCACCAGTGCCAGAAGCCTTTCACTCAGCAGTATCCATAGGGAATGGGCTCTGGCGCCCCCTGGAGTGGTGTGAGTATGCTATGGCATATAGGGCGCCGCCTGCCCCCCACCTCCGTCCCAGTTCCTTCTTGCCACCAGTGACAGTGCATGGAACTGTTGCAGATTCAGCTAGTGCTGTTTCTTCTCGTTCATTTGAACTCATTTACCTCTTGTATATTGTATATAGTTGCCCTATCTGCTATTTTGAGACTTAGTAGGTCCCGAATGGGACTTTGCCTCAGGAATGGGCATGGCCCGGTCCCCAAGCTTTAAGCCCTGTGATATCTGTAAAAAGCTCATGCCCATTAGCGATCCACATAAGTTGTTTACGGTGCTTGGGCGAAGGTCACATTAGTGATAAGTGCAGAATTTGCAAGTCCTTCAAGCCCAGGAGAAGGAGGAGCATGACATTGGCTTGAAAGCGTTCCTTATGGAGTCTGCCCTTACCCCGATGCCAGAGCAGCGCTCCGATTCGGTGCCGAGTACCGTGACATCAGTGCGCTGCGCCCCACCAGTACAGTCTGTGAGCCGACACTGGTCCCCTTCCGTGGCACCAGCCAAGAAGCCCAAGAAGATGGGACGAGGAAGGTCTCCAGCTTCCCGCAAGGGAAAGGACAAGTCTGGGATGGACCAAGGCACTATCTCGGGCACCTCTTCACCCCCTTTGGGAGCTCGGGCCCCAGCTAAAGTCAAGTGGTGTAGCTCAGCCCACTCCCTGCCGCCAACCCCAGATAGCGAGACAGGTCCTCGTCGGCTACAGGTGCTGTTCACACCGGAGGCCTTACAAGCAGCACAAGAGATTGTTCCTCCCAGTGCCGCCCACTCTCGTCCCGTAGGATCCTGGTCACAGGGTAACCCATATTTGGACCACCACAGTTCTCACCTCTATGGCAACACTCCCTGTCGCAGGGGACATCCCGCCAATGGCCACCCTCTCACAGACAACACGTTTCTGACCATGATAGGCAGAAGCTTTGTAGCCCCATCTGGTCTCTGGACCTTGGACAAGGGCAGAGAGGCTCAGGTTTGGAGCGAGGTTCCCTAGCTGTGGGACAAGCTCTAGTACCTATGGTGCAGGCTATGGCAACGACATCACAGCCAGCCCCATGGCCTCAGACTCCGTGGCTGGTACCCACAGTACCCATGGAACCCAGGGGAGTTCACTCAGCCCTACCAGGCCACTTGTTCAGTATCCGGAGCTTCGGAGAGACTGGCTACCTCCCTCTCCTGCCCCCCTCTGGTATAAGAAGCCTCGGCTGCAGAAACCCTGCAGGCGCAGGAAGTTGGCGAGCAAGCTCCTAGACCGGCTGTGGAGGACTCCTTGGTACCAGCTTTCTCCTTATCACCTGATGAGGCTATAGTGGGGCCCCCATCACCAGTTCCCCAGGATGACACTAAGTCACATCAGGAGCTGTTAAAGAGGGTAGCCAAGAGTTCAGAAGGAACTCAAATGTGAAATTGTAAGACTACTAACTTTAGTCTGTAACCTAGCATTTAAATCTGCTTCTGTACCACATGACTGGAGGATCGCTAATGTGACGCCAATTTTTAAAAAGGGGCTCCAGAGGTGATCCCTGCAATTGCAGGCCTGCAAGCCTGACTTCAGTACCGGGCAGACTGCTTGAAACTAGAATAAAGAACAATATTGTCAGACATATAGATTAACATAATTTGAGGAAGAAATCAGTAAAGGGAAATCCTGCCTCACCAATCTACTAGAATTCTTTGAGGGGGTCAACAAGCATGTGGACCAAGTGGATATAGTGTACTTAGATTTTCAGAAAGCCTTTGACAAGGTCCCTCACCAAAGGCTCTTAAGGAAAATAAGTTGCCACGGGATAAGAGAGAAGGTGCTCTCATGGAATGGTAACTGGTTAAAAGTTAGGAAACAAAGGGTAGGTATAAATGGTCAGTTCTCAGAATGGAGAGAGGTAAATAGTGGTGTCCCACACAGGTCTGTTCTGGGACCAGTCCTGTTAAACATATTCATAAATTATCTGGGAAAAGGGGTGAACTGGTGAGGTGACAAAACTTGCAGATGATACAAAACTACTCAAGATAGTTACGTCTCAGGCAGACTGCAAAGAGCTACCAAAGGATCTCTCAAAACTGGGTGACTAGGCAACAAAATGGCAGATGAAATTAAATGTTGATAAATGCTTTCCAATGTGCTTTACTCTGCATAATCCCAACTATACGTATAAAACAATGGGGTCTAAATTAGCTCTTACCACTCAAGAAAGATCTTGGAGTCATTGTGGATAGTTCTCTGAAAACATGCACTCAATGCAGTCAAAAAAGCAAACAGAATGCTGGGAATAATTAAGAAAGGGATAGATAATAGGACAGAAAATCATGGTGCCTCTATATAAATCCATGGTACATCCACATCTTGAATACTATGTGCAGACGTGGTCGCTCCATCTCAAAAAAAATATTGGAATTGGAAAAAGTTCAGAAAAGGGCAACAAAAATGATTAGGGGTATAGAATAGCTTCCGCATGAGGAGAGAGTAATAAGACTGGGACTTTTTAGCTTGGAAAAGAGATGGCTGAGGGTGGAGATGATTGAGGTCTATAAAATCATGACTGGTGTAGAGAGAGTAGATAAGGAAGTCTTCTCATAACACAAGAACTAGGGGTCATGAAATGAAGAGGCATCAGGTTTAAAACAGGGACAAGGAAGTATTTCTTCACACAGTGCACAGTCAACCTGTGGAACTCCTGGCCAGAGGATGCTGTGAAGGCCAAGACTATAACAGAGTTCAAAAAAGAACTAGATAAATTCATGGAGGATAGGTCCATCAATTGCTATTAGCCAGAATGGGCAGGAATGGTGTCCCTAGCTTCTGTTAGCCAGAAGCTGGGAATGAGTGACTGGGGATGGATCACTTGATGTTTACTTGTTCTGTTCATTCCCTCTGGGGCACCTGGCATTGGCCACTGTCGGAAGACAGGGTACTGGGCTAGATGGACCTTTGGCCTGACCCAGTAGGGCCGTTCTTTTGTTGCTGCCAATCTGGTCCCACAGACTCCCTCTTCCATGTTCTCTGCCCCATAGCCCAGGCCAGGGTAGCTTTGCCCCTACATGATGGGGTCGCGAAATTACAAAAACCCTCTGGCAAACCCCCTCCTTCCTGCGCTCTGCCCTCTTGGAGATTGGAGGCAAGTGCTTTGTGCCATCCAAGGGTCACAAGTACCTTTATATGCACCCTGCTCCCAATTCCCTAGTGGTAGAGGCAGTCAACCACAGGGAGAGACAGGGTCAACTGGGGGCTACTCCTAAGAGTAAAGACTTAATGAGACTAGACTTGTTTGGGCGTAAAGTTTATTCGTCCTCTAGTCCACTGTTGCGGGTGGCCAACCATCAGGCTCTCCTGGTCTGTTATGATTTTAATATGTGGCAGGCCATGACCTGAGGCCTTGAGGAAGGAGTTCTGGGCGATCCTGGATGAGGGCGCAACTGCGCCCAGAGCAACTCTCCAAGCAGCAACAGACTCAGCGGACACCGCCGCCTGTACCATGGCATTGGCCATTTCAATGCGCAGGGCTTGTTGGCTGCTCCTCTTTGGTCTTTACTCGGAGGCTCAACAGTCTATACAAGATCTGTCTTTTGATGTGCATGCCCTGTTTGCAGAATAGATGGACAATATACTCCCTGGCCTCAAAGATTCCTGCACGACCTTAAAAGACTGGACCCGTATGTCCCCGGCCCTTCCTGCAAGCAGTTTAAGCCACAACAGCCTCCGAGCCAGGGGAGCCACCTGCGCCAGGAACCTCCCAATAAAAAATCCAGGGGTTACAAGAGGCACCTTGGCCACCAACCCCTGTCTACATCCCAGTCAGTTTCAACCCACAGTAAGCAGACTGGCAAGCGTCTGTTTTGAGAGTAGGCCTGAGGGCGACCTACGAGACTGTTTCACGGATCCTTCCTCTCCTCTGTTTGCCAACCGCCTTTCTTCTTTCTTGCGTTGGCATCTATAACATCAGACCGATAGGTCCTCAAGACGGGGGTGCAGGGTTACACCCTTCAGTTACTTTCCACCACCGCCCTTCCTACCTCCCTCCCTGTCCCTCTTCAGGGATACTCATCATAAGAGTCTTCTCACACAAGAGGTAGAGGGTGCAGCTGGGTGCGTTGGAGGTAATTCCTGTGGAGTACAGGAACAAGGGGTTCTATTCCTGATATTTTTTAATACCCAAGGCCAAGGGTGGTTTGCAGCCCATACTAGATCTGCAGGATTTGAACCACTACTTAGCGAAACTGAAGTTCCATATGGTCTCCCTGGCCTCCATCATCCCCTCCCTGGATCCGGGAGACTGGTATGCTGCCCTCGATCTGAAAGATGCGTACTTCCACGTTGCTATCTTTGAGGGACACAGACACTTCCTCCAGTTCACGATAAGTCCTGACCACTATCAGTTCATGGTCCTTCAGTTTGGCCTAGCGACAGCACCACGGGTATTTACCAAATGTATGTCAGTGGAGGCAGCTTACCTCAGACGTTGGGGTATCCAGATCTACCTGTACCTCGACGACTGGCTCATCAAAGGCAACTCCAGGTCCAAGGGCACGTTGCGGTGCTGCTGGCCACGTTCCGTCGCCTCAGCCTGTTGGTGAATGACATAAAATCCACATTAGTTTCGGTACAGAGGATAGCATTCATCGGAGCGGTGCTCAACTCAACCTCTGCCAGAGTGTTCCTGCCGCTGGAGAGGTTCAGGGCACTAGCGGACCTCATCACAGAAGTCTGAGTTTCCCCTGACCATGGCCAGGGTTTGCCTGTGCCTCCTAGGTCACATGGTCGTGCGCATGTATGTAGTGCGCCATGTCAGGCTCCGGAGGCAACCCCTGCAGCAATGGTTGGCAACTGTCTACTCCCAGTCCAGGCACCACCTAGAAAAGGTTGTCACCATTCCCACAACGATACTCTCCTCACTCTGATGGTGGTCCGACCCCAGGAATGTCCTGGAAGGAGTCCCCTTCGACAGCACCTCCCACTCGGTCGGGTTGGTCTCAGACGTGTCGGATCTCAAATGGGGGGCACACCTCAATGATCTCCAGAGCCAGAGTGTGTGGTCCCCGGAAGAGATGACGTTACACATAAACGTCAGAGAGCTCAGAGCAGTCCACAGGGCATGCATGGTCTTCCTTCCTCACCTGTTGGGCAGAGTGGTCAGAGTCTTGACGGACAACACAGCCTCGATGTTCTATATCAACAGACAGAGAGGAACTCTATCCTTGGTCCTATGCATCAACCACAGAATCCATCTAGAAGCATCTCTTTCCAGGGGTCAAGAACATGTTAGCGGATCACCTAAGCAGGGACTTCTCTCACCATGAGTGGGCGCTCCACCCAGAGGTAGCCTGCGCAATCTTCCAGAGGTGGGGATCTCCCCAAGTGGATCTGTTCGCCACTAGGCAGAACAGGAAGTTCCACCTCGTTTGCTCCAGATGAGGTCTGGGCAAGGGCTCCCTCTCCAATGCCTTCATCCTGTCCTGGGCCGGAAGCCTCATGTTCCTTCCAATCCTGCTCATCAGCAGGGTCCTGGCAAAAGTCAAGAGAGACACGGCCCAAGTTATCATGTTCGCCCCAGCGTGGTTGGTTCGGCATGCTGTTGAGCTTGGCAGCAGTCCCCCTGTGGGCCCTGCTGGACTGACCAGACCTGCTGTCGCAGGACCACAGTTGCCTCTTGCACCCCAACCTTACATCTCTCCACCTCGTGGCATGGATGCTGTGTGGCTGAACCCTGAAGAACAGACCTGTTCACAGGGGGTCCTACAGGTCCTCCTTCGGAGTAGAAAACCCTCGACTAGATGGACCTACTTGCCAAAGTGGGCAACGTTTTCCCACTGGGCAGCTGAACGGGGCATTTCCCCCTCGCATTCTTTGGTTCAGTCGATTTTTGGATTACACTGGTCTACAATTTTTGAGAAGTCGTCTGCTTCAGAGATAAAATGTGCTATTTATTATGTATTTTGATATGCTGAATTCAAATATGACAATTAAAACTGGCTACTGTTTCTAAGATATTTAAGTTTTTTACATGTTATGTCTATGTATATTGTGTAGATAGAGTTTTTTAATCATAAATTGTAAACCTAGGTCTTTTCATGTGTTTATGGTTGCTTTACATGATAATATTTCACCTGTCCTGTTTATGTAACACTTTTTAAAAATGAGCAAAAGGGGTATATAAATAAAATTTATAATGAAACAAAAGGCAAAAAACTATTATGTACATAGCTTAGTCCTATTCAGTGTCTACTCAGCGCTTCTTGTCTTGTCTCTTGAATCCATTAAATGGAGCATCTCTTGTCACTGTTCAGCAATAGTCTGCAAGCATTGATGGGCCCCATTTGCCCTGATAGCGTTTCTCCATTGTTGCAATGTCCTGGTGAAATCGCTCGTCGTGCTCGTCGCTCACTGCTCGCCAGTTAGGTGGGAAAAAATCTAGATGAGAGTGCAAAAAATGTATCTTCAGTGACATGTTGCAACCAAGGCTTTTGTATGCCTTGAGGAGGTTTTCCACCAACAACCTGTAGTTGTCTGCCTTGTTGTTTCCGAGAAAATTTATTGCCACTAACTGGAAGGCTTTCCATGCCGTCTTTTCCTTGCCACGCAGTGCATGGTCAAATGCATCATCTCGAACAAGTTTACGAATCTGAGGACCAACAAAGATACCTTCCTTTATCTTAGCTTCACTTAATCTTGGAAATTTTCCACGGAGGTACTTGAAAGCTGCTTGTTTTGTCAATGGTCTTGACAAAGTTCTTCATCAGACCCAGCTTGATGTGTAAGGGTGGTAACAAAATCTTCCTTGATTCAACAAGTGGTGGATGCTGAACACTTTTTTCCTCCCAGGCTCCAATGACTGTCGGAGTGGCCAATCTTTCTTGATGTAGTGGGAATCTCTTGCACGACTATCCCATTTGCAGAGAAAACAGCAGTACTTTGTGTATCCAGTCTGCAGACCAAGCAAGAGAGCAACAACCTTCAAATTGCCACAAAGCTGCCACTGATGTTGGTTATAGTTTATGCACCTCAAAAGTTGCTTCATGTTGTCATAGGTTTCCTTCATATAGCATGACCAACTGGAATTGAAGGCAAAACATTGCCATTATGCAGTAAAACAGCTTTAAGACTCATCTTCGATGACTCAATGAACAGTCTCTACTCATCTGGATCGTGAACGATGTTTAGGGCTGCCATCATACCATCGATGTTGGTGCAGGCTACAAGATCACCTTCCATGAAGAAGAACGGGACAAGATCCTTTTGACGGTCACGGAACATGGAAACCCTAACATCACCTGCCAGGAGATTCCACTGCTGTAGTCTGGAGCCCAACAGCTCTGCCTTACTCTTGGGTAGTTCCAAATCCCTGACAAGGTCATTCAGTTCACTTTGTGTTATGAGGTGTGGTTCAGAGGAGGAGGATGGGAGAAAATGTGGGTCCTGTGACATTGATGGTTCAGAACCAGAAGTTTCATCCTCTTCCTCTTCCTTGTCTGACTCAAGCGAGACTGATTCTGGTGCATCAGGAACCGGCAGTCCTTCTCCGTGGGGTACTGGGCGTATAGCTGATGGAATGTTTGGATAATGCACAGTCCACTTTTTCTTCTTTGACACCTCTTTCCCAACTGGAGGCACCATGCAGAAGTAACAATTGCTGGTATGATCTGTTGGCTCTCTCCAAATCATTGGCACTGCAAAAGGCATAGATTTCCTTTTCCTGTTCAACCAAATACACTATATCCACTGGATCTCCTTTGTCCATATGCTTGCTGACCCACTCAAAGAATTCTAGTAGATTGGTGAGGCATGATTTCCCTTAACAAAAATCATGTTGACTATTTCCCAACAAAGTGTGTTCATCAATGTGTCTGACAATTTTGTTCTTTACTATAGTTTCAACCAATTTGCCCGATACTGAAGTGAGGCTCACTGGCCTGTAGGTGCCAGGGTCACCTCTGGAGCCCTTTTTAAAAATTGGTGTCACATTAGCTATTCTCCAGTCACTTGGTACAGAAGCTGATTTAAATGATAGTAGTCCTGCAATTTCACATTTGAGTTCCTTCAGAACTCTTGGGTGAATACCATCAGGTCCTGGAGACTTATTACTGTTTAGTATCAGAGGGGTAGCCGTGTTAGTATGAATCTGTAAAAAGTAACAGAGGGTCCTGTGGCACCTTTAAGACTAACAAGTATTGGGAGCATAAGCGTTCGTGGGTAAGAACCTCACTTCATCTCACAGACTTGCATCTGAAGAAGTGAGGTTCTTACCCATGGAAGCTTATGCTCCCAATACTTGTTAGTCTTAAAGGTGCCACAGGACCCTCTGTTACTTACTGTTTAGTTTACCAATTTTGTTCCAAAACTTCCTCTAATGACACCTCAATTTGGGACAGTTCCTCAGATCATACCCAAAAAGAATGGCTCAGTTTTGGGAATCTCCCTCACATCCTCAACAGTGAAGATCATTGCAAAGAATTCATTTAGTTTCTCCACAATGGCCTTATAGTCTTTGAGTGCTCCTTTAGCATCTTGATCGTCCAGTGGCCCCACTGGTTGGTTAGCAGACTTTGTTTCTGATGTATTTAAAACAAATTTAGGTTCTTACTTTTGGAGTCTTTGGCTAGCTGTTCCTCAAATTCTTTTTTGCTCTTTCTAATTATATTTTTATACTTCATTTGCCAGAGTTTATCCTCTTTTGTAACCCTGGTATTCTAATATGGTTAGATGTGGCTTCATCAAAGGAGGAAAAAACACAATTATGGAGGGATAGCTCAGTGGTTTGAGCATTGGCCTGCTAAATCTAGGGTTATGAGTTCAATCCTTGAGGGGGCCATTTAGGGATCTGGGGCAAAAATCTGGGGATTGGCCCTGCTTTAAGCAGAGGGTTGGACTAGATGACCTCCTGAGGTCCCTTCCAACCCTGGTATTCTATAATTCCTTATTAGGATTGATCTTCCACTTTTTAAAGGATGCCTTTTTGCCTCTCACTGCTTCTTTCACTTTGTTGTTTAACCAGGGTGGCTCTCTTTTGGATCTCTTACTATGTTTTCTAAATTAGGGTATACATTTAAGTTGAGCCTCTATTATGGCATCTTTAAAAAGTTTCCATGCAGCTTGCAGGGATTTTATTTTTGGTACTGTTCCTTTTCATTTCTGTTTCACTAATCTCATTTTTGTGTAGTTCCCCTTTCTGAAATTAAATGCTACAGTGTTCGGCCGTGAGTTTTCCCCACCACAAGGATGTTAAATTTAATTATATTATGGTCACTGTTACCAAGGAAAGGGTTGGACATTGCAAAGCACATGGTTTTGGGAAAATACAGCACTGGGGAGTGTTGGGCCCATTTTTCCAATCATAACCAAAGCTGATGGAAGCTGGAGTGTGGCTGTGGTATAACAAGTGGGCTGCTGGAGTCAGAACTGCTAAACCAGGGTGGTTTATCACGCAGACACTCATTGCATGCTTGTGCGCTGTGCGAGAGCATCCAGACAGGGGAGGTACAGCTGTGGAGCATTTTAAGGCACTCATGTTTTCAGGGCAAGTGATGACACAACCCCTCACTGGTCAGGGTTGCACCCCAGAACATGACAATGTATGACAACTATTTATCTGTTGTAGCATGTAACACCCAAGACTACTATAACAAAATTAATGAAAAATGTTTCTCTTCATGTTATGTGCATTGACAGCATTTTCTAGATGCAGTGAAAATGACTGTGGTCAGTTTCCTATTAAGCTAAATCTTTTACAGAATAATAGGGGAGAGGAATATTTTCAGGCATCAGAATATGTGGTTGTTAAACTACTAATTGACTGGACTCTGCTGGGCAAAATAGTTGAAACTACTTTTAATTTTTTAATTGAAATAGATCTCAAATTGATATACCTCCTAAAATAATAAAATTTTAAATAATTTTCAATACTTTTAGTCTGTTCGGATATTTTTGTTTCTTTTTGTATGTTATCACAATTTTGCTTACTTTAGTAATATGTATCACTTTTAAATGTGTTAAAAATCTGATTTCCCTTTTTTAGGATAATCTGTTAATGTAGTCAGATTTACTATTATAAGACTATACTTTCTCCCTTGACTGATGTACACTAGACTCAATATTGAATGTAGACATGACAAACCTTTTTATCCAACTCTAACAGGATGAGATATTTACTGGGGAATACTATATGAAGATCCTGTCCTAACTGAACATCATAACTAAGGCTAAGATTGTCACAGATTCTGTGACCTCCAGAGACATCCATGACCTTTTCCGTCACAGCCTGTGGCAGTGGGGCCGGAGCTGTCAGCCAGCAGGGGAAACTCTCTTCCACTGGGGCTGGAGGCCCCTGCAGCTCTCAACCGCCCCCGTGGCAGGGCTCAGGCTCTCATTTTCCTGCCCTCTCAGACTTCAGTCAGACCCCCTCTTCCTTCCCTCTCCCCCCCCCCCCCCCCATTATTTTTAGTAAAAGTCAAAGAGGTCACGGGCTTCCATGAATTTTTGTTTATTGCTTGCAACCTGTCCGTGACTTTTACTAAAAATAACTGACAAAATCTTAACTTTAGTCATAACTAGTTTTCTTGGCGCAGTTTTACCTTGTTCAGAAGCTGTTCAGTTCTCCACACCAGAAGTGCAGTTTCTTATCTCGAAACAAAGCTAGAGGTGTGAGTCATTTTTGAAAAGACTGTATGAATTTTCTTTAAATTGGGTTTAGCACAACCTTTGTTATAAAACAATGTAGAATGTAGAATGTTGACTGAAGGAAGTAAAAATGGGGCATGAGCTTTCCTCAATATATGTTCATTTAGAAGTAGAAAACATTTCACTTGCACATATTCTTTGCTCTGTTATAATTAATTGATAGGGGAAGTATCCTGAGTAAGATACAATATCAGTTAGTTAGATCTCTTCATTAGTTGGTAGCATTTTAGAGCTGAAACCACTTTATTTAAAGCAAGTTCTGTTATAAGCAGAAGTCTATGGTTTTTGTTTACTCTCTGCATAAAGGTGTGCGGCAGTGCATATAGCACTTCCAGTTCATAATAAATGACTTGTAATAAGACTAAAAGTATTTAGTCTTGTTTTTCCTGAGTTCTGTGGGAAGGTATTTTGGGGTGAGAAATATTCTCTGACCAGGGCTTTCTATTTGGGGAAAAGCCTCCTTCCCTGATTAAAAGTTAGTAAAATCTATCCAATTGATGTATGTGGTATGAGTGTACATAAAAGATTTTTCAGTGATAGACCACGTTCCTAATGTACGTGCCATCGAACTAGAGCTACACTCCTGGACTGGTATGGAAAACACCCCTGGCCAGTGAGTTCTCTTAAGGATGCTCACTTGGAATTGAGTTATTGGAAATATGAAACTGTTTTATCCCCATGAGGAATATCCCAATAGTTATCCTTCAAATACCGATAATAAAGGTACCTTCTGTTAAACATATTCTAAATACTTTGAAACTTTTCCATTATTTAACAAGATAGTAAGCTGAAGCTGAAAGTAGCAAAAGACCTTCACAATATGTGTTCATGAAGTACATTGTAGAAAGAATATTAGTGTACCCGCTGGGCCAAAGAAGCATTTTCTACCATTAAAGGATCAGGGAACCCATTAAATGGTCTGCATGTGTGCCAAAAGTGAGAGAAATCTTGAAATGGTATCTGCTTGTTTTTAATATGCTCTTGAGCTACTAAAGGTGTGAAGTAGGCTTCATTAGTTTAGTTTTTTTCTTTCCACACGTTCTCTAAAGGTGATCACGATTGGAATTCTGTTGTGGTTCTGCAACAGACTTCCTGTGTAGTATTCAGAGAGTCCCTAAATCCCTAGATACAGTTCTTTTTCTGTCTTCCAAGGCTATTGTAAGGATAAATCTATACATACATGGGAGGTTTCAAATGCTACTGAGATAGGGACCATACGAGTATCTACAGTCAGACTCTAGTTTGTCTCCCAAGCTGCCCCTCAAAATTTAGGCAACAATTCTGATCTGAATGAGCATTCAGATATTGACATTTGAAAGAGTTCACCAAATGTATATTTGCTTAGGTGTGCTCACTTCCAGTACTGTCACAATAAGTGTCTTCTTAACTAGAGCAGACTTTTGTCTAAGATAGTTATGAACATAAGCATTCCTATTTTCTAGTGGTTCATTCCTCAAACATTTTAAAGTATTCAAAGGTACCTCTATCTAATTTTAGAGCTGATGACTTATCAAGTGATCTTAGTCTCCAAGGAATTCCAGTTCAGTCTCTTCATGGCAACAGAGAACAGTGTGATCGAGAACAAGCTTTGGATGACTTTAAGAAAGGCAAGTATTGCCCTTGAATGCTATTCTGTTGAGCCTGGCAGTTTCAGAATCTACTGTATAAAACTTAATATCCACACCAGTAGCATAATGGTTTTTGTAACACGGAGCAGTTAAAAGTAAAATAACTTCAATGTTAAATGTGTGGGAGTAAGACTCCCAATATTTTTAATTGTATTAATGTACCAAATACTAGTGCTAGAAAAACATGGTACAAAGAAGAGATAAGTTGTTGCTTTATCCGTTGAAAATTGAAATGGCCATGAGTGAAAATGAGATGACAGTTTAAAATACTGCTGACTTCTCTTATTTTGGAATTTAAAAACAAACAGTATTTTGTTAGAATGAAGGATATCTGAGTATGAAATGTTTGTTGGGTGGTGGTTTTCGTGTAGTAAACCCCACCTGGTCCATGATTGTGTCCTGCTAAGGAGAATGGCATTAAGATGAAGGCTAGTCCAGTCATTGGGATGTTGACTTGAGACTTGGAAGATCTGGGTTCAATTTGCTGATCAACTAGATTTCTTGTGTGATGGGCAAGTCTTTCTGTGCCTCAGCTCCCCATCTGTAAAATGTTGGTAGTAATAGGAATTACTTTAATCACTTGATGCTGCGAGGCTAAAAAGGTTGGATTGTGTGGTACTCTGATACTAGGATAATGGAGGCCATATAAGCATGGAAGGTGGATAGATTGTGTATTGTACATTAGCAAGATAAAAGACCAATGTATATTTTCCATACATGCTTATTGCAGGAAGAGTGAGAATACTGATAGCTACAGATTTAGCATCCCGTGGACTTGATGTACAGGATATTACTCATGTTTTCAATTTTGATTTCCCTCGGAACATTGAAGAGTACGTTCATAGAGTAGGTCGTACTGGACGAGCAGGGTAAGTGGTTTTTCTACATATAAACTAAATTCTCTCATCTTTTAAAAATGACAGTAAAGCTTGCTACTGAGGATTACTCACATTTTTATTTAATGTACGTTTTTAATATATGGTTTCTAAGTTGTTAGAGCAACAGATAATATAAATCTTACTGCTGATGCAATGTGAGATCAACAGTAAACGATGCTTACAGAATATGATGTGTATACCAAGATACATTTCAAATATTAATGTTCCACTTCTGGCATTGTGTGTTTTGAAATCAGTTAGCAAAAGGCACATCAGAGTTCTGGTGTGAGGTTGTTAATTACTTGGGTTATAAACAAAAAATGAAAATGGGTTTAAACCTGAGTAGTCATATTTTTGAAGATGTTCTAGATTAATATTTCCTTATCTTAAATCTATTCTACATTATAACTACTGTATAAAATTCTCAGTCAGCTCCCTAGGAATTCCATCAACAAGCACACTTTGAATGTCAAGAGTTTCACCTTACTACAGTCATACAGCTTGTTGGCTTCAAAGAAAGGTTTGAATGCCAGATTAACTCCAGAAATTTAACAAAAGAAATATGATGATGAAAAAACATACTTTCTATATAGCCTTCTGTCAGCATTTGGTGATATATGGTATTTGTGATATAAAGACTGCAGCTAGTTTCTGATTTCTTCTTAGCCTTGAGCCATAAAAAGTGTGCCAATAATGCCTATAAAACAAGTGCCATTTAAAACTCTGTATGCAGGAAGTGATTAAGTTCATAGGGAAACTCTCTCTCCATTAAAGATATAATTATGATTTTGAAGTATGTTTAAAATTAAGATGTCAATTGTTCTTACTGCAAATGATACTCCTTAGGGATTTTTGCGCATCTGCGGACGTGCAGCAGTCCTCTGTCTTGCTAAAAAAAAACATTTTGCCTAAGAAGTGCAGCAGTTCTGTTTTTTCCCACCTGAGGCCGCTGTGGCGCCAGAACAGACTGCTGCATTCATGCTGGCTCTTCTAGTGCCACAGCGGCCTCTGGTGGGCAAAAGGCAGACCTGCAGCATTTCTTAGGCAAAATGTATTTTATGCAGGAAAATTCAAAATTCCATGCCCAGTGCTGCAGAATTCCCCCAAGAGTAGAAGTTCATCACAGCACCCTGCCTGTGGAGCCAGGTTAGGACAGAGTGGGGCACACAGAACTGCTGGGGGATCACAGACTGAGGTTGAGAATGGCTAGTGGGAGGGCACAGACTGGAGCATGGGCTCAGGAGCTAGTGGGGTGACAGTGTTGAGCCTGGGGATGGGGAAGTGGGGCTGCAGAGACCCATGGGGATAAGGGGTGCGGGGACAGGGGCAGATGTGCCTGACTGAATAGGAGAGGCTTGTGGTCAGCCAGGATCTGCATGGGGGAGGCTTTCCAACACCCTAACAATCCCACACACACCCCAAAGAAAAACCTCCCACCCACACCTAACACCCTCCAAGTTCACTCCTAGGCCCCTCCCCTCTCCCTCAGCTCCTCTGTTATTTCTGACTCCCCCAAACCTTTGCACTGCTTTTGACAGGTGCAGGAAATACAGTTCTGTATTGTAATTTAAATGAATTATACAGAGTTCTGTATTAATACGCCTAACAAGGCATCTATTTGTCAAAAAAACATTACCAGAATCTTTTTTTTTTTTTGCTCTGTATTGTTAGACATACTTGCTGACAGATATTTTGAAATAAATTACCAAGATAATTGAAACAGGCATGATTATATTGTGTTTATTTTGACAAAATGTGCAGAATTTTGCAGAATTTTTAATTTTTTTGGTGTGGAATTCCCCCAGAAGTCAAATGAAAGATCACAGAGTAAGTATTTGTCCCCATAGTAAACTGGGAGGTGGAATTTGAAAACATACTTGGTATTTCTGAACTTCTTGCAGGTAGTTGTAGCCATTTTGCTCCAGTTTCATGACTATCACTGGCAGTACAGTGGGGCTCTAAACCTGTTCCCATTCTACCTTAATCAAATAATAATGGCGGAAGAGAATATTATAACTTTACATTTATATAGTATTATTCATCCCAAAAGAAATCATGAGCATTATGGGGTGGTGACCCTCATTATGGCAGTTATCCCATTTTCCCTACATGACCTCGTTTTCACATGTATTGCTTCCCCAGACAACAGGGAGGATGCCATTTAAAAACTGCATCCTCTGTGCAGTGTGACCTCATGCACACGTGCAAGATCACATCACATAGAGGAGGTCACACTATGGAGGATGCCATTTTGCGGAGCTAAAAACATCCTCTATGTGGTGTGACCTTGCATGTGTGGTGTCATGCTGTGCGGTGGGCACCATTTTGCAAAACAGCAACCTCTGCATACTTGGGATTACCACAACCCCATCTGCTGATGGAGTTACTCCATTTGGGGTTGTGATCCAGTTTGGGAACTTCTGATTTAACAAAAAGGAACAGCCGTTGCTAATGAAGATGCTTTACTGAGGCAACATAAGACAGGTGCGGTTTGCCTAAGAAGGCTATACTGAGCCTCTGATGGGTTGGAGCTTTGTTGATAGGCGTTTTCCTAATGCTTCTATATTAGTATGTTTCTTGGATTTTATTCTAGGGAGTTCATTTTAATGCATTGTACAGATTGGTTCTTACAGATATGGAATATATATTTATTTTAGATCTCTTTATATATGGAAATTGCACTGCTTTTAAGCTATTGATGTATATGGTTACAATATTTCAATGTCAGAAAAAACACTTTACTATGTAAACTTCATCCTTTTTAAAGTAGTATTAAGCAGAATGAGAACTGGCTGTAAAGACTTTCTTATTGATTTTCATACTTCAAATTTCATAAATGACATTCTCCAGCAATAAGAGGAAGTAAAGAAATTTGAAAGTGGTCAACGTGTCTTGCAGCACGGTCCAGTTGATGAGACATGGACTAGAAATCATAGGACCAGATTTCTGATTTCAGTTCTGACATTCAGTTGCTCTTTAATGTAGGGCAAGTCACTTAACCTTTGTGCCTCCATTTCCCATTTGTAAAATGGTGATGATCTACTTGGTTAATTAGTGCTGTAAGATCTCCAGATGAAACACATAAGTGGTTAGTAGTAAGAGTGTTTAGGGAACATTTAATGCAGCACTACTGTTGTAACCCATAAAGCTATGGTCTTTTTGCAAATTGTTTATGGACAGAACATAAGAATGTAAAATGTCTGTTAACTCATTTGTGCCTAATGTGGATGAGACTTAGGAGTGAGCTCTTTTAAATGTGTATATATGTTTCTGCTCTGTACAGCTGAATCTGAAGAGGTTTAAAAGTCTAGAAGCAGGACAGAGGATTCAGTAGCAGATTGCCAAAACTGATTGCATAGCTGCCGACTTTTTTTTTTTTTTTTTTTAATGTACCAATTCATTGCTGTTGCTGCAGAGGAGTAACTATGAAGCTAGAAAACATTTTCTAGGATCTACAGGTGAAGCAGAAAGAAGTCCAGTCTCTTCCTAGCCCAGGCAGTGTGACAGTAATTGTCTGCTTGGAAAGCTTGTGCACAAAAATTCCATTCTGTGAGGAAAAACCATACAGGAGACATGGGCCAAATTCTGAAAACCAGTGACCAGCAGCATGAGAAGACACCAATCACTGGTAGTGCCTTGGAGCTATTGTAAATTGCTCAGAGAAATTGTCTGCTCTCTTCTTTGGCTTTAGGCCAGTAGAGAGGGTACTTCATCAAGTAATAGCGCTGACAGGAGCAGGACAGAGGCCAGGTTGTAGTACCCCTGTTTATGGGTTTATTACCATGTTTCACCCCTTGGATTGTCACTAAACACTTCATTTTCCCCAATAGATTATTCCTGCTTCTGACTGGAATAATTTGTTGGGAGAAGGGAAGAGATCATTTCAGGCTACACAGAATATGAACATGCAGGCTGCTCTTGCAATGTGTGCATTCACCCAACCACTTGTGGGTCCATTTTGTGCTTTTCTGAGTTTGGCTTAATGTGCTCAATGTTTAGTTTTCTAGGAGACTTCAGATTAGTGTTTGTTAGTGTTGTACTAAATGTTAACCTTTTTCAAAGTGGTCCATTATAGGTATAGACATACCATATTCAGAAATGAATTGTTAAATGAGTTTTCTACGCGAATGAATTAAGTACCAGGCCTAAAGATGTTAATGGGGCAGAAATAAATCAGTTTACATAGTAAAAGCAACACCATTGAGGAATCTAGCCTTTTCCACCAGTTCTGTTAATAAAAACTTAATTTACAAATTGCAAAGTTATTTCTGAAATCTCAATACTTTGCGCTTCTGACTTTCTCCTCTCCTTGAACAAGGTTAGCTTCTTATGCCTTTATTCTAGTTTGCTGAAGTTCTACACTCTGTTTCTAAACAGACATCTAGTCTCCTTCAAAATGGATTGGCATCAGATTTTTTTTTTTTTTTTTTTTTTTTTTTTGGGCTTGGCTTGGCTTGGCTGTAGGAACAGGTGTATCCTCTGAAGTTAATTCTGTTACTGTTTCAAGCATATACTGGTAGGACGTGTCCAACAATGTAGTTTTCTCTTCTCTTGAAGAGTAAGAATATATTTTTCTCTTAGACGCACAGGGGAGGCTGTAACGCTTGTCACTAGGAATGACTGGAGGATTGCATCTGAGCTGATCAGCATTCTTGAAAGAGCAAATCAAGTAAGAATATTTACCTTAGCAGGGCAATGTGTACATAGCTCTCAATTGTTTAAATATGACTAGATCCCATTTGAAATGGTATTTTAGCATAGGGGAGAAGCTTACTGAGAAGCCCGTTCTTAACCGTATCGTTTGTAGTTTCACTGGGAAAATTGGGAGCTTGGGCCCTCCAGCCTTCAAAAAAAAATCTGAGATTGGACATTCTGGCAATGGTATTTTACCTCAGTTGTAAAAAGAGAAGCCAAAAGAGGCTGTTGCTATTCAGTATGGCAGAGTCTGCCTAACTTCAATTAAGCCCTTCAGCTGAGCAGTGAAAAAGGACTATACAAGGGAGTGGACTGAGTTTTCCGAAAAGGATTTGTTACATGATTGTCCGTAGGTAATCCACTCTTGGTATGCATGTGCCCTGTCTTTTGGCCAGCAGCATCCACTAGGGCCGTGCATACCTGAGTGTCCTTCTGTTTAGTTCACAGGCTTAAAGGGTGGAGCGGGCTCAGCTGTCCCTAATTTCCTTCTTATTACTTGTGGCTCTGAGATGAAACCTTGGCAGTGTCCAGGCCTCAATGCACTTGTGTAAACTGTTTTCCTTGTAGGTACTTGTAAATATGTGTGCAAGGATTAGGATTATGGTGAGGAATATTAGGTATAATTATTTTTCTTCTTCAAGGGAAAACATTTTTTCCCTTGATACAGGGAATTATAACTGAACTAAGTCTCCTGACTTTAAAACCTGCCCCTACTCTCCCATGCTGCTTAATGATGGCCACACAAGATGTTTATTTTGTCTCAGAGAAAGGACATACTCAATAAGTTTTTTCCATCTGTAGTCCTTTTCAAAAAGGACCAGAAGTTGAGAGAGGCTCACCTCAAACTTCCTTTTAGACTGCTCTGTAGCTTGCCGTAGATCTGTGCAAGCAAAGAAACTTTCCTGTCCCGTCCCCCCCACCCCCAAAAAGCTCACCCTAGGTCCAGAAGTGCTCTAGTAAAGCTTTAGATCAGCAGCTAATTCCTGAGCCCCATCCTCCAAGAGAATCCTGGCTGTGGACTCTGGTAGGACTGTTTAGATCCCCAAGTAAACTTTGATGGGGTAGAAAAGATCATCACTTCTCTGAGAAGCATAAAGGTAGATCACCTGCTGCAGACCTGAGTAAAGTGGTTGAAATTGCCTTACTACTCCCTGTCTAAGGGGGCTTCATTGCCTGGATCAGGTACTACTGGACCCCCAAGGGAGCAATACTGGACCCTTTGCACCATCTTTGGGTGGTACAGAGAGTGCAGTACTGATGATTCATCAGCAGAGTACACTGTGATGCTATACCTTGAGAAGTGGAGAAGAGGGTTAATATTTTTTTGAACTGAGATCACTTGCACTAGTGGGAGACCACCAAGTATCAGCTGAACCAGAGTCACTGTTGCTGTCCTTGGTCCTGCGTGTCTCTTCTACAATGCCAGCTACTACTGCTGCTGTGGTTCTGAGTACCTCTTCAGCACAGGTTGAGCCACATTTGGGGGTGGATTCTAAGATACCCAAACAAGGTAATCCCTCTTTTGGATGAGGAGTGCTTCGTCTCTTTATCTGATTCAAATCAAAATAAAGAATAATCTCCTGATTAATTCCCTAAAGTCATATTCATATGACCCTTAAGACTCAGATTTGAGAGCCACTGTCAAGATCTAGGGGTTACAGAGACAGGCAGTCTTTTTTGGTGACATCCACCTTGGCTCTGGGCCTTTTCCCCTCTAACAGACTGCTGGTCCTGCTGGAATGCCGGGTTCACAACAATTGGGACAACCTGCATCTGCACCCGCTCAGAATTAGGACCATTTCTCCTGTACCTTCTTAAGGTATTGTTTCTCAAACTGCACTGCAACACACTGAGCACCTATCAGAGATATCAAAAGAAAAGTATCCTTCCATGGGTGCTCAGTCCGTCTGTGGCTGCTGCTTCTTCATCACCAGGTGAGGCAATGGTTCCTTCAGCTCCCTCTCAACAAATTATAAAAGTTTCAGGACTTGGTCCACCATATAGAAAATTGAATAGAAACTCCTGTGGAGTGGTACTGGAGAGCTCCTGCAAGCTCTTGCGTAATCCCTGGCGACTATGCATGGAGTATGTCTATCAATGAAGCCTTGTTGGAACTGGCAGAGGACATCTGGAACACTCAAACATCATTGCACTGATATCTAAGAAGGCAGATAAACTGTATTAGATACTCTCAGAGGAGGATGGTACCCATAATATCTTGTGTACCAGATTCACTTTCTTGAGAGAAATAGAAAGTCCTGGTGGCCAATGAGAGAAATAGAAAGTAGCAACCAAAAATTACACCAAAAGGCAGGAGGCCAAAGTGTCTGTAATTACTGATCAATTAGCCTGCAATTAAAAATTGCCATTACCCTTTGTTAGTAAGATACAATTACTTGAACTGGTGCAGGGTCTTAGACTTTGCTAATAATAGTCTTCAGGAGAGCAAGAAAAAGTGCAAGTCATAAATTTTCTGAGGGGCAGTTGGTAGTCCTAACATCTTTCCAGGCCACTTTAGATGCCTCCAGTACAATGGCTAGATACATAGCAATTTCTGTCACCATAAGGATAGCATCCTAGTTATGGTCTTTGACACTGCATGGTTGGGAGGTGCAGACAGCAATTGAAGAGCTCCCTTTCAAAGACTCTGCACTCTTTATCACAAAGGCAGCTGGTGCTCTGCACTTTAGAATCCCAGCCCAGGCTCCAATTGCTAGGCATATACACACCAGCTGCTAGAGGAAACAGGGAAGACCGCAATCTTGTACCACACAAAGATCATGGCCGAGCTTCTTTTTCAGGCAAAGATGCTTGGAATCTCGGAAGAAGAGACATCTTCCAGAAAAGGAAACCTTCAGCTTCTACATACCCTGAACCTGATCTTTGTCCTGGATATAAAGATCATTACAGTTCAGCCACAATCTTGGACAGAGCATCACCTGATTAAGGGCGTGGTCCGAGACTTAGAATCATAGAATATCAGAGTTGGAAGGGACCTCAAGAGGTCATCTAGTCCAACCCCCTGCTCAAAGCAGGACCAATTCCCAGACTTTCCAGCATCCAGGCAATAAGAAAGACAAATGATCCTGATTCAACCACAAAGACTTGTGGACTCCAAATTCTAAAGCAGTTGTCCCCAAACTTTTCATGGTTATGGCTCCCCCTTACTCCTATCCACACCCTTCTCAGGGGCCGGGAACAGGACCACAGCACACAAGGGGGGGTGTGGCAGGAGTAAGGGGGCCAAGGCTGAGGCTGCAGCTGGGGTGGGTCTGGGACTGAGAACTGAGCCGTGACTGGGGGGGGGCAGGACCGGGGCCAAGAATGGACCTGCAGCTGGGGGATGGAAACAGGCCAGGGCTGTGGTCGGGTGTGGGGAGCAAGGCTGGTGCTGGGAGTGGAGCCGGGGTCACAGGTGGGGCTGGAGCAGAGTTGGGGGTGTAGAACCGGGCTGGTTGGTGCTCTCACCCCGCCCCTCATGGGAGCTGGCCTGGGCCCCTCCATGGCCCCCTGAACATTCCTTCTTTTCCCCCCTGGGGGGCACACCCTTCATTTTGGGGACCTATGTTATAAAGCTTGGTGAGGGGCAACAGTACCCCGCTCACAGGAAGAGGAACTGAGGATTTGATGAATCATTACTAAGGCTAAAATTTAGTCACCGCAGTCACGGATTCTGTGACTTTACTGAACCTCTGTGACTTCTTCGGCATCAATTGTCAGGGGCTGAAGGCAGAGCTGGAGGCGGGACTGTGTCTCTGCACTGCAACTGGGTCTGAAACCAGGACCATGCAGCTCCTTCCCTGTGGCTTGCGGCGGGGGCTATGGCCGGGGCGGCGGCTGCGGCCATGCGCCTCTGCCCCATGGCTTGCAGCCAGCTTGAGCGGGGGGTGCTGTGTCCCCGCTGGGGCTGTGCTCCCCACCATGGCAGGGGGCTCTGCCTGTTAGTCCCCCCCACCCCATGGGACTACAGCTATCATTCTTTCCCCCTACCTAGCCCTGCCCTCCCCCCCATTTATTTTTAGTAAAGTCATGGACAGGCCACAGGCTTCCATACATTTTTTTTTTTTCTTTATTGCCTGTGTCCTAACAAATTCTTAAAGCTTACGTTTAGGCTATAGTACAGGCCAAAAAACCTCCATATCAGCCTCCATTGAGACTGCCAAACCCTACCGAGCAACAATTGCTGCAAAGAACGATCATCTGAATTTCCAGAAAAGATCTCTCACATTTAGGAAGCCTTTTCAAACCGCATGGATCCACTCTGCCTGCACCCACCAACGAACGTTCCCAGCTACATTCCCAGAGTTCATTACACTCCCTCTTCAAGAAGTTCTAGGTACCCTAGAGAAGTCCCAGCTCAAGCTTTGTGAATCCCAACCCCCTACTCTTGAGAGAGTCATAAACACCTAGTGCCACTCTTGTCTAAAAGTGCTGACACCTCATCAGAGATACTCTTCTTCTTTCAAACACTCAATCAGACCAACACTGAAGAGACCCACCGTGGATACTTCAGTTCTTGCCAACTATTGCCAAGTGTCAAACCTCCCATTCATGAGCAAGCTCATAGAGAAGCTGGCAAAAGGCCAACTACAAGCTCATTTAACTGAAGCTAACATTCTAGACATACCTGTGTGGATTAAAGCTGGGACATAAAACTCAAACTTATTGGCACTAATGGATGATCTGCTGTTAGTGGACAGACATGCATTCTCATCCTGGACCTCTCTACAGCATTTGACACTGTTGATCATGAGATACTGCTGTCTCACCTGAGAATTGTGGCAGGAGTCCAGGATAATGCACTAAAATTGTTTGAGTCCTTCCTGGAGGGACACACCCAAAAAGTAGTGATGCTTCTCCACCACTAAACCCCTCACTTACAGGGTTCCACAAGGATCAATTCTCTCTCCTGTCCTTTTCATTATCTACATTTTTCTAATAGGTGAACTAGTCTGACATCAACTTAAGTGCCAGCAATATGCAGATGAAACACTGCTCTACTTATCTTTCACAACATGAACATACCACTACAACCAAGATGGCTCAGTGCTTGGATGAAGAATACCTAGATGAAGCTGAACCTGAGCAGAACAGAGATGATGCTGGTGGACAGAGGAAAGTATTTTGAGGAGTTTGCAGTACAGTGCAGTCTCTCTTTGGTTGAAGGTTCACATTCATAACACTGCTCTACAGCCAAAATGCTTCTGAAATAAATGTAGTCAAACTTTACTAATTCTGGGTCACTGAGAACGAAAATGATGCTTAAAATTGTTGATTGGCTCTAGTTTTCAAGATCTGCTATTGGGTCAGTATATACGACCCTGGACTTGGGAATGGTGGAGGATAAGTGAGTTATAAAGGGAAGGGATCTCAATTTAAACCAGAAATGACTAAAATACATCTTTGACTGGATCTATGAATAAATCTATGACTGGGTTTGGACAGGACTTGCTTTTTAGGCAAAACAATGAATGCTGCAATCTGAAGCTGATATTGCGTCATACATGATATGAATTGCATCATGTTATTCCTAGAAGTCATGGATGATGCAATCATAACAAAGCTTACATCACTCTGCTGAACAAATTGCCCTATATCAGCTCTAGAAATCAGACAGTGTCGTGCTCTCTTATTTGTCAGTGTTTGATTTTTGCAAAGGGACACATTTCTGTTTAGCCAAAGTGAGCAGAGATGCCTCGCACTTGTGTGAACAGTGCAGATAACTTTTGCTATGTTTGTGGTGAAGTGACTTTTGCATCACAAAAGCGCAGTATAACCACTATGGTTAAGAAAGCCTATCACCTTTATTTTGGCTGCAAAATTGGAGATCAGGACAAGAGGTGGGCCCCACACATATGCTGCAACACTTGTGCAACAAATCTTTGCCAGTGGTTGAACAGGAAAAGGAAATCTATGCCTTTTGCAGTGCCAATGATTTGGAGAGAGCCAACAGATCATACCAGCAATTGTTCCTTCTGCATGGTGCCTCCAGTTGGGAAAGATGTGTCAAAGAAGAAAAAGTGGACTGTGCATTATTCAAACATTCCATCAGCTATACGCCCAGTACCCCACGGAGAAGGACTGCCAGTTCCTGATGCACCAGAATCAATCTCATTTGAGTCAGATGAGGAAGAGGATGAAACTTCTGGTCCTGAACCATCAATGTCACAGGACCCACATTTTCTCCCATCCTGCTCCTCTGAACCACACCTCATAACACAAGGTGAACTGAATGACCTTGTCAGGGATTTGGAACTACCCAAGAGTAAGGCAGAGCTGTTGGGCTCCAGACTACAGCAGTGGAAGCTCCTGGCAGGTGATGGTAGGGTTTCCATGTTCCGTGACCGTCAAAAGGATCTTGTCCTGTTCTTCTTCATGGAAGGTGATCTTGTAGCCTGCACCAACATCGATGGTGTGATGGCAGCCCTAAACATCGTGGAGACTGTTCATTGAGTCATCGAAGGCGAGTCTTAAAGCTGTTATACTGCATAATGGCAATCTTTTGCCTTCAATTCCAGTTGGTCATGCAGCCCATATGAAGGGAACCTAGGACAACATGGTACAACTTTTGAGGTGCATAAACTATGACCAACATCAGTGGCAGCTTTGTGGCGATTTGAAGGTTGTTGCTCTCTTGCTTGGTCTGCAGACTGGATACACAAAGTACTGCTGTTTTCTCTGCAAATGGGATAGTCGTGCAAGAGATTCCCACTACATCAAGAAAGATTGGCCACTCCGACAGTCATTGGAGCCTGGGAGGAAAAGTGTTCAGCATCCACCACTTGTTGAATCAAGGAAGATTTTGTTACCATCCTTACACATCAAGCTGGGTCTGATGAAGAACTTTGTCAAGGCCATTGACAAAATACAAGCAGCTTTCAAGTACCTCCGTAGAAAATTTCCAAGATTAAGTGAAGCTAAGATAAAGGAAGGTGTCTTTGTTGGTCCTCAGATCCGTGAACTTCTTCGAGATGATGCATTTGACCATGCACTGCGTGGCAAGGAAAAGACGGCATGGAAAGCCTTCCAGTTAGTGGCAATAAATTTTCTTGGAAACAACAAGGCACGCAACTACAGGTTGTTGGTGGAAAACCTCCTCAAGGCATACAAAAGCCTTGGTTGCAACATGTCACTAAAGATACATTTTTTGCACTCTCATCTAGATTTTTTTCCACCTAACTGCGGAGCAGTGAGCGACGAGCACGGCGAGCGATTTCACCAGGACTTTGCAACAATGGAGAAACGCTATCAGGGCAAATGGAGCCCATCAATGCTTGCAGACTATTGCTGGACAGTGACAAGAGATGCTCCATTTAATGAATACAAGAGACAAGACAAGAAGCGCCGAATAGACCCTGAATAGGACTAAGCTATGTACATAATAGTTTTTTGCCTTTTGTTTCATAATAAATTTTATTTATATAACCCTTTTGCTGATTTTTAAAGTGTTACATAGACAGGACAGTGAAATATTATCATGTAAAGCAACCATAAACACATGAAAAGACCTAGGTTTACAATTTATGATTAAAACTCTATCTACACAATATACGTAGACGTAAAATGTAAAAACTTAAATATCTTAGAAACAGTAGCCAATCAGTAGTTTTAATTGTCATATTTGAATTCAGCACATCAAAATACATAATAAATAGCACATTTTATCTCTGAAGCAGACGACTTCTCAAAAATTGTAGACCAGTGTAATTGGTCAATTCAGTCTATAGTCTAAGTCAGTGGTCACCAACCGGTTGATCCTAGAGGATCTCCCAGTCGATCGCGGTCTCCGGCAGCACAGCGGGGCTGCCACTAAGACAGGCTCCCTGCCTGCCCCGGCCTCATGCCACTCCCAGAAGTGGACATCGAACCCCGGTGGCGGACGAGCAGGGATCTCCCTCTGCTCGCTGCTTCTGCCTATAAGCACCACCCTCGCAGCTCCCATTGGCCGGGAACAGGGAGTTATGGCCAGTGGAAGCTGTGGGGGCTTGAGTGCTTGAAGAGGAGAGGGGCAGCTCACTGAGCCACATGCTGCCCGCCCGCCCTTGCCATCCTCAGGGGCTGCCGGGGCACATTGGCCCCTTCTGGGAATTGCGTGGGGCCGGGGTCGTCAGGGAGCCTGCCTTAGTGGCAGACACGCTGCGCCGCCAATCGGGAGCTGCTGGAAATGCGTGCTGCCTGGCGGAAGGCTGCACCCCAACTCCTGAGCCCCCTCTTGGAGCTAGCACCCCAAGTCCCCTCCTGCACTGCAAGCCCCAACCCTGAACCCCCTCCCAGAGCCAGCACCCCCACCCCCTCCTGCATCCCAACACTCTGCCCCAGCCCGGATCCCCCTCCTGCACCCAAATTTCCTCCCAGAGCTTGCACTCCAACCCCCTTCCCCAGGCTCAGCCCAGAGCCCTTTCCCACACTGTAAACCCCTCAGCCCCAGCCTACACCCCCTCCCAAACCCCAATCTGGTGAAAGTGAGTGAGGGAGAGCGAGTGACGGAGAGAGGGAGGAATGGAGTGAGTGGGGCGGGACTTTGGGGAAGGGGCAGGGTAGATCCTGGGTTGCCCTTAAATTCAAAAGTGATCTTGGGCATAAAAAAGTTGGAGTCCACTGGTCGAAGTATTCTTGGATTCGTTGCTGATGCTGAACTCTCACCCAACAGCCGTGAGTAATGCTTTCTACCATCTCCAGTTGGCTAGGAGACTCCATCCCATCCTGGAAAACTAAGAGTTGGCCTCAGTCATTCATACCTTCATCACCTTGGCTGGCCTACAGCAGTGTGATTTACCTGGGCATGAAACCTTCAGCACTTAAACTCCAACTAATACAAAGTGCTGCAACATGTCTCCTCAGCAACACAGGCTACCTTGAGCACATCACGCTGGCTTCCTATAGAATTTTGAATCAAGTTCAAGGTCTTGGTCTTATCTTCAGAGCATTCTATGGCCTGGGCTCAGGATACCTAAAAGACCATCTAACGCCTGGGTACAAAGACCAGGGTTGATGACTTTGCTCCTCTGGCACAGTGGAACTCTCAACAATAAGAGTAAAGCACATCTGTGAGGGAGATTCAACTTTCACCAGTGAAAGTTCAAGACTCTGAGCTCCCCCAGGAACTAAGGACCATCACAAACCTCACCACTTTCCACTTCAAGGGCAAGATGCATTTTTTTTACCTTCCTTTCTCTAATATAAGCACAGCAACAGTATAGTTGTGGTTTGTTTGTTTTTTAAGACACCCTGCCAGAACAGCATACTCCACTGCACATACTTCTCTCTCTGGAGGGACAATGAGAGAACACACATATGACAGATGGGTAGTCACGTTGCTTAATGCACTACTGGAAGGCATTTAGATACAACAGTTATCAGCACAGTATAAAAACTTATAGAATAGAATATATTGTATGCCTGTCATGTTGCGATCATCTTGAAGTAATTGTTCTGACATGTTGTGGGAGAGTTGCCTTACAGACAGTCCATGGGATCTTTATCCTTCCTTGCCCCATTTGGGGACTGCCTTTATTTTTGGGGAGAAGCATGGACCCTTATAATGTGAAATAGTTGGTTTCTGGAAAAAAATCTCATTGGCATTCTCTGAAGTTCCATACCATCTCTGTTCAGGGACCCCTCTCAGGAGTGTCTGGAATTGCTTCTTTCTCTAGGGGTAGTAGAAGTTCCACTACAAAACAGAGAGAAGGGGATTATTCCATTTATTTCCTAATCCTGAAGAAAATGTGGGTTTGCATCCTATTTTGGATTTGACAGGCTCAGTGGCTTCATCTGCTACTTCAAGTTCACTTGCATCACTAGATCCATGGGACTAGTTTATGGCTCTCAGCCCAAAGAATTGGGAAAATACAGGCACTTACGCAGGCTCTCATTGTATAGTATTCCACCCAAAATCACCCTTAGCTCCTATCCTATATTTTTGCATAAAGTAGTCTTAGATATTCATTTGAAGCAAATGATTAATTTGCTGGTGACTTTCCTTACACCATATTCTAATTGGGCGGTGGGGGAGAAGAGTGAGAGAAAATACTCTAGATGGCCTCAGCCTTATTTTATCTTCATAGTATCAAGTCATTTAGAGTCTTGGAGAGACTCTTTGTAGTATTTGCAGACAGTTCAAAAGGATGGCTGTATCAATGTAGAGGTAGTTATCTAAATGGGTGTCTAATCTCATTAAAATCTGTTATGATCTGTTTAGCTCTCCGAGAAGAAGATTAGAACACATTTCAGTAAGACTTGAGCAGCTTTTGTGACTTCCTTGAGAAGTGTACCCATCTCATAAATATGCAGGACAGCTATGTAGGGTTGAGTCAATGCTTCCAAAACATTATTCCATGGTAGAACCATCAAGTTCTTAGATTGCTTGCTCATGTTGATTCCATTCTAGGTATGTACGCTAAGGCAAAAGTCTCCCGCGGTATCCGTAGCATTGGCTGTGATGCCCTCTGGAGTGCTACGCTAATGCATCAGCATATCACGCGCCGCTGGCCCTACGCCCTCTCAGTTCCTTCTTACCGCCCATGATTGTTGGTCAGAGCGCACCTCTCCCTTGCCTCGCAAGTGGTCAGCAGTTTCTTTCCCTTTCGACTTCGCTTGGCCTGTCAGTCTTTTCGGTCCCACTTATAAGGCAAAGTGGTTCAAGTCCTGACGGACAACACCGCCACAATATTTTATATCAACAAGCAATGCAGAGCCAGGTCATCAGCCTTCTGCCAGGAAGCCCTCCAGCTTTGGGACTTTTGTGTGCAGCATGCCATTCATCTGATGGCCGCACACCTCCCTGGAACTAGGAATGTATTAGCAGCTCGCCTCAGCAGAGCCTTCTTGTCTCGCCATGAATGGTCACTCCACTCCAAGGTGGTCAATGGGATTTTTCAAAAGTGGGGAATCTCCCCAGATGGACTTGTTCACAACTCGCCAGAACAGGAAATGTCATCTGTTCTGCTCATTTCAGGGGATTGAAAGGAGCTCCTTGTCAGACACCTTCCTACTCCCGTGATCAGGGACTCTGATGTACACTTTCCCACCAGTGCCATTGCTGCACAAAGTCCTTATGAAGATCAAGCAGGAAAAAGCCAAAGTAATCCTGATAGCCCCACCTTGGCCTCACCAACACTGGTTTGGCACGCTGATGGTTACCTGTCCTATCAGCCTTTCACCCTCTGTCTTTCACCACTCTGCAGGGCAGTCTTTGCTCATAAGATGAGGGGCCGGTTCTTAAGAGGTCTGGAGCAGCTCTACCTCCAAGTCCAGGACTTAGTCCCTCCGTGGGACCTGAATCTGGTGATCACATTGCTCATGAAAGCCCCCTTCGAGCCCTTGTTCTGCTCTCTTGGAAGGCTTCCTTCTTGGTGGTGAAAACTTCTGTCCGAAGGGTTTCTAAGATTAGGGCACTTACATCGGAGCCACCCTATATGGTGTTCTTCAAAGACCATGTCCAGCTGCAGCTGCATCTGACTTTCCTACCCAAAGTGGTTTAGCAATTTCACATGAGCCAGGACACATTCTTGCCAGTCTTCTTCCCAAAGCCTCATAAATCTGAGGAGGAACGTAGGTTGCACTCCCTGGATGTCAGGAGAGCGTTAGCCTTCTACATTGAGAGGACCAAGCCATTTCGCAAGTCAACGCAGTTTGTCATGGTAGCAGATAGGATGAAAGGTAGTCCAGTGTCCACCCAGAGAATCTCGTCTTGGATCACTGCCTGCATCCGATTTTGCTATCATCAGGCGAAAGTGCCTCCACCAGCAATTGTAATCACGCACTCAACTAGAGCACAAGCCTCATCAGCGGCCTTCCTGGCCCAGGTGCCAATACCAGATATCTCCAGGGCCGCCACCTGGTTGTCCATTCACACATTCACGTCTCACTGTGCGCTTACCCAGCAAGCCTGGGACAATGCTTGCTTCGGTAGAGCAGTATTACAAGCCACATGTCTGTGAACTCAGAGCCGACCTCCAGGGATACTACTTGAGTCATCTAGAATGGAATCAACATGAGCAAGCACTTGAAGGGGAAAAAAAGTTACCTACCTTTCATAACTGTTCTTCAAGATGTGTTGCTCATGTCCATTCCATTACCCACCCTCCTACCCCTGTCGGAGTTGTTAGCAAGAAGGAACTGAAGGTGGGGGGGCCGACGGCGCCTGATATACCAACGCTTGAGTGCGGCACTCCAGAGGGAGCCATAGCCAACCCTACGGATACCGCTAAGGCAAAAGTCTCCAACAACTGTGCATATGGGCACACACACTCCTAGAATGGAATGGACATGAGCAACACATCTCAAAAAACAGTTGCGAAAGGTAGGTAACAGTTTTATCTGATGCTGCTTCTAGTAGAGCAGTGCTATGTTTCTTTAAGTAGACTCCAAGTACCTGTCTGTCTTCAGCTCTGTTTTGAGCCACCAAGAATGGAATATATATGGAGTACTCGAAGAAGAAAGTCACCTTATAGAAACTTGAGTTCTTCAAGATGTGGTGGTATATATATTTCACCACCTGCCCTCCTTCCCCTCTACAATGGTGTCTTCCATATCTTAAAACAAAAACAAAAAAACCTTAAAAACAATGTCCATTTGAAAAGAAAAAATCAACCATTTCATATTCTGAAGATATTGAAATGGGACACTTCAAGATTGGGAGAAAAAAGGAAAAAGTTCTTATAAACAAAATTTTAGTGAAATTGACACTATTTTACAAAGCATTTTAGTTTAGCCAGACTTGCCTTTTTCTGACGGAAAGCTGTTCCATCAAAGATGTGAACCATTTTCATTCATGGTAGGGCAAAATGTATTGTGGATAGGAAAGCTAAGATTTCCTCTATCCTGCAATTGCATCAGAATGAGGTTGATGATCTTCACTAAACAAAAATACTAAAGTGTGGTGTTTCTTTTTTAACAACTTGAATTCTTGATCTTTTCATAACCAAAGTTCAATGAACTCTAACCTGGTGGTCTGGTACTTGGATTAAAAATCCTAAGAGAATTCCAGTCACCTTAAAAACATTTTAAGAACTAAACATGTATAGGTAAGGAATTTAGCTAACCAAATTGCAGGTATAAAATTTGGTTGCAGAAATGGAGAAAACAGCATAAAATTCAAGTAGATTATTTAGGGCCAGATTTTAATCTACTTGAATTTTGTCTTTTTCCCATAACTTTTTTCTCAGAAGTTTAACTCCAAGGCAGAAGTCTTTGAAATACATCATAGAATTTTTTTTAGCTGAAGATATGGTATTGGTTCATCTACATACACTGGAAATCCAATGACATAGCACTAAAGAATTTATCACTCAAGCTACAAAAGATTTTTCCTAATTTTTAGATAAAAAGATATTTTCCCTTGGCTTTTTCTTGTTGGTGTGCTGCTATAGTATTCAGCTGCAAAGCCATAAGAGTCCTAGAATAATAGAAAACATTCTGGATAAATACTTATTTGTTGACTTCATGGGCATATGACTGCAAAGCTTAGAGAATCACTTAGAATAAACTTTCTCCATAACATAACTTTCTAATTATCAGGCAGTTCCTGAAGAGCTTATTTCAATGGCAGAAAGATTCAAGCAATTTCAGATGACAAAAGAAATCAAAAAAGATTTAGGAAGACCTCGTGGAAAGTCCCGGAAAGGTTTTTAATTGTCTGGGAGATATTTAAACAAAGTAAGTAAATTCTTACAGTAATACTGGTATAGATTTGAATTTAGGGACAGATTTTTCAAGAATGGGTACTTTTGTGCATGTTTGTCTTGCATACACTAATTAGGTCTGCGAACTTCTTGAAAATCTGGTTCTCCTTACATTTAATGATGTGTTGCTATGTTTAGATGTCACTCTCAATTATTCTTTAATCCACACTTAAGGCGGAAAAAGTGTGTGTCAAGGTTAGTAATTGCAATGACATCATTTTTAAAAATTGTAAAAATGCCAAAGAAAATTAAAATTCTGCTTTTAATTTGACAAACTGCAGAATTCTTTAATATACAAGAATTTAAAAATTAACTTCTCCCTTATATTTTCAGGGAATCTGATTGGTGCATACACCCAACACCTGTCAACATTGTTTCAAAATAATTTACATGCCTGATGTTACCACCATTTGTCAGTGGAGTGCAAGGAGGATGTTACATCTGTGGTTTGGGACAGACAAGGCATGGAATACTGATGGGTATCTTTCATTGTTGGAAAATGAAGCATATTCTTACAGTAATAGCTGAATAAATCTCTGAACTAATATTTCTTCAAGTCTGTCATACTGAGTGGATGGAAACCCAACCAAATGATAAAACAGTATACAAATTTTGTGAGGGCCCCAATCTTTTTTTCTAATAAGGTTATATGTTTTCTATTTTGATTCTTCTGGGCCTCTTATTTTCTTTCACATTAAGCTTATATACTTGTATACAAAACTCCTGTTGACTTCAGTAGGACTAAGATTTCACCTTTCCTATTTATTTTGATGTTTTTGACCTTTTTAAAGAGAATAAAGGATTCTAGTTTTGTACAGCACAAGTTTTCAAATGCTGTAAGATTTTTGCATTTGCTAAATAAAAAACTTGAAAATGTAATAGCTTTTCCAGTGGCTGTACCTTTCCTATGTGCTCTTGTTTCATAGTCTCTTCAAGAAAGAAGAATCAAGTTAAGTTCTGTCTGAGCAGATATAATAGGCTGCTGCTGCTGCTTGTACTCTGACATCCAAAAATAAAGTGCAACTATAGTTATCACTTAAAAGCAGGATCAGTAAAAAGTATAATTATCCTTAAGCACATTTTATTTTGGAATATTCAATATTCAAGTATCCCTCAAAATACCTCAACGTGAGCAAAGTAACGGATGAAAGAAAATCAGAACTATGATTTTGGTTTTTTGCAAGCTATTATGCAGTGTTGCCTCTTCGGGATAAATATAGAGGTAAGTTATGATTGTTGTCTGTAAATACATATGGAGGATACTCAGCAGTGTTTATACTGGTGCAACTCCATTGACTTCAGAACTGCACCAGTATAACTAGGAGTATAATATGGCCATTTGTCTGTAAATTTGTTTGTCTGGCATTGTTCTGCGTCAAATCTGTATTTTGTTTTTACTACTGAATCACTGCTGCCTTCTTAGAAGCTTAGAGCTTGTCTATAGTGTGTGGCACTGTGCACTACAAAGGGCGTAATTTGTAAAGCGCACTGTTTTGCGCACTAATTGGTCCACATAGACCCTGTTGGTTCACACTAAAAGTTTCCTAGCACTTTAGGGTAGAACTGTATTGTGTTACAGTGCATGAGGGAGTTTATAGTGTACACCAGCAGGGACTATGCAGACCAGTTAATGTGTAACATGCAAGTGCACTTGAGAAATCACACCTCCATAGTATGCATTGCTGCACTGTGTAGATCAGGAAAGTATAAGTTATAGCTAATTCTTCTCCCCCCCCCCCCCCCCCCCACGCCCACTCACCCTCCTGTTGAAAGTAGCCTGGCACCAATCAGACTTAAAATTGTGAAAAACTTGTCCTGATATCCCTTCTCCTCTACCACTAAGAAGCATAATTTAATTTAAATGTGTAAGTCTCATTTATTGACCACAATTACTTTACTTCCACTTTTCATAGCACCAGAAATTCCCAAGGAATAACTTCAAATGTTGATTCTTTATTAGATATTTTGATCTATAAAATGTAAATGAAAATTTTGACAAACATCATAGAATATTTCCTTAATTCTGCAGTTCAAATATTGGAAATCTATTGTTTATTTCATATTTAATTTCCTTTGAAAGGAAATCACTGCTTGCCTTATCAATCAGTGGTCTACTAAAAAGGTTGTGTGTAGGAATAAAAAAGTGTGGAAGGTATGCGTTGTTGAGGCAATCCAGAAAGTAATCCAAAAATTTTTGAAAACAGCTCTCAAGGTCTGTGAACAGCCATTGTTTGTCATCTGGCCAAAGGACACATGCTTGGAAAAAGGCAGTTTTGGCATGGTAGGAACAGAATTTGTCCAGCCCCCATCTGTTTCCATCTTTTGTTTTAAGCTGATCCAGAAGATGCTTCAGAAGTTTCAGACAGCTTTTCCTGTTGAACAATAAGATGTTATTACTGGGAAATGCCTTATGTATGCTAAATAAGTGTTTCTGGAAATATTTTGCTTTCATGAGGCATTTGATGCTGACCCCAACAAGTGGGATAAAGAATCTTGCCAATAATATTTTCCTATGAAGTATGAAAAACCATTGCATTTTTGTAGGCCAGATTCATCCCAGGATTACATTAGCTTTTCCACAGGGCTCCCCAGATTGAAGGACTGTGCCCAATGGAAGTTTGTGATGCATTATAGTAGAAACTTCCTTCCAGTGGGAGCCATCATAACCCAGAAACTGAGTAATGTTGGCCAGTCATATGCTTCATTTAGTGCACTCCCCACAGCAGTTACCACCAGTGGGCAGTTTTGGAGACTGCTGCAAATTAAAGCTGCCCTTTTCTGACAAACTGAGGGATATATCACTGCCTTCCCTCGGACAGAAGGAGCCAATGGGTATGGGAAGATGCAATTTACATGTGCTTTCACCAACAGCAGTGAATCCAAAAATAAAACTATTCTCCTAATAATTTGATGTCTTGTGTCAAATCTAGAGAACTGACAAACACGAGGTAGACTGTGAAGGAATTAGCTTTGTCTTTATGTACACACCTACTTGATGACTGTCTGTTTTCTCTCTCTTCCTATGCTTATAATTGTTAATGAAATTCAGAAGTGTTCATGATTTGTAAAACTACAGAATGCAAAATGGATCATCTGTCAAAATCAGTTCCTTAAATTGTACCAAATGATTTTTCATGTATTTCCCCTTCCTCCAGCCCCATCCCCCCAACCACACACAAAACACACTTATTAATGAATTGCCTCAAATAGCTAACTTATTTAGTATATACAGTGGCTAAATTCCTAATGGCTGAGTCAATTGACTTCCCAATCTAACAAATGGGCTAACTTTTTTTTTTTATCAGGCTTAGGAAGTGTGTGTGTGGGGGGGGGGGGGCTTGTTTTGTTTTTTGACAGATTTCATCTGTTTGCTTTATATTGCAAAAATGGGATGTGAACCTGTGATGTAGTATGCCCCCATCTTCCTTAGACTTCAGTGGAAGCCAGACATATTCAGCACTGCTCAAAATTGTATTTGCCTACAGCAGAAGGGTGTTGTGATGATTAGGTGATATGCGTGAAGTGTTTTTCAAATAAAAAGGCTTCATAGTGGCTCACTATTATTCCTTAGTATGGGTTCTTGTTCTCTCAGACCACAGATAAAATTATAAATTTAGAAAGAATTAAAACACTTGCTAGACTGGTATAGTGGCTAAAGGAGACTTAAAAAAAGACATATAAAGTACTAACCTACAACACTTTACTCCCTTAGATTCACAACATGTCTTTGTGTTGCCATGGTTCTTTATCATGTCCTTTTCAATGTGTGAGAAAGAGAGTCGCCAGGTGTCTTCTAAAGATGTATTAAATGAATACAAACATTTTATTAACACTTTTTTTTATCCACTTATAATATGAGTCTTACACAGTTTCTGTAGCTAAAGAAAAGTCATCCTGAAGTGAACTTATTTGGAAATGTCTGCAACTTTTTTTTTTAAATATCAATTTAATAATCTAATCCACAAAATGCTAAAATCCCCTAATTGTATGTTTTTTGCATGATTTTCCCTACAAGACAGAGTTACGGTTGTCTGGATACTTTAACTGCATTTCCATACCTAAATATGTTTGGATTTCTTTGAAGTGTAAACTTAACTCTTAATTTCCTGGGTTTATAATGTGTGGTTTTGGGATAATTACAATACCCCAGGAAGTCTTCCATCTTTAAAATTACTTGATATGTACTTTCAATCTTAAAACAGTTTTTTGTTTTGGAATAAGCTAATTGTGGTGGTATTTGGCATAACTTATTTTTAAGACTTTTTTCCCCACTGTCTATTGATTCTGACATGATATTGTTTTAGGAGTATGCCTCTGTTACTCTTGCAATAGTACCCTGTTATCCACCCAAGACAAGGCATTGAGTTTGAGTAAATTAGCACCCAAGAAGAATTAAATAAATAAACTTAAGCCACATTATTTTTATAGCACCAACACAGGGCTGTATGCTTCCCACACAGCTATAGATCAGCTTTCTGCCCCACGAAGCACATAGTCACTGTTTAAATTTAATTTTCCTATTACAGGAGATCAACAGGACAAGCTGTAATACTACTCTCAAATAGCATTAGGTAAAATCTGTGCTGAGTTTAAAAAAAAAAAAAACTTTAGCAAAGCCTTTCTTTAGCATAACACTTTCTTTTGCTGAAATATAATAGAAAAAAATGTCAGTTTCCCCCTAGATGTACTCTACTGCCACAGATCATGATTGTGACAGCCAAGTTAAATAAAAATAATGGTAATGGTGCACTTATGAAGACCTGAATCTGATGGCGAAATCTAGTAAATTGCCCTGGCAATGTAAAACATTGAGGTTTTAGATGTATTTCTGTGTAGACTAAATCACTCAACTTCACATACAGAAACTCATTTTGATGTTCTTTTGGTGCAGAAGCACACTTTCCTACATCCCAATAGGTTTCTATTATATAACAGAAAAAGGTGGTAAAAATACCTCTACATGGCCTTGGTTGGAAAGTAGCACAATGTTCTAATATGGGAGGGTCTATCTCCAGTTACTTCAGTGTAAGACACATTGATGTAAGAGCTTCAGGGTAGAGACGGCTTTGTACAGAGCCTCCACAATATGAAGAATAGGACATGTTTAATAATTCAAAGATAGGGTTTTTTTAGATGATGGCTCTGATCCCCATGTAGCCATGGACAAGACAGACAGAAGAATAACAAGGAGTCCGGTGGCACCTTAAAGACTAGGATTTATTTGGGCATAAGCTTTTGTGAGTAAAAAAACTCCCTTCTTCAGATGCCTGGAGTGAAAATTACAGATTACAGTCATAAATATATATTGGCACATGAAGAGAAGGAAGTTACCTTACAAGGGGAGAACCAATGTTGAAGGCCAATTCAGTCAGGGTGTGGTCCATTCCCAATAATTGGTGAGGAGGTGTCAATACCAAGAGAGGGAAAATTGCTTTTGTGGTGAGCCAGCCACTTCCAGTCCCTATTTAAGCCCAAATTGATGGTGTTAAATTTGCAAATTAATTGTAGCTCTGCAGTTTCTCTTTGAAGTCTGTTTTTTGTTTTAAATCTGTTGTTGAATGTCCAGGTAGATTGAAGTGTTCTCCTACTGGCTTTTGTATGTTACCATTCCTGATATCTGATTTGTGTCCATTTATCCTTTTACGTATTGGTTTGCAACACTGGTTCTCCACTTGTAAAGTAACTCCCTTCTCTTCATGTGCCAATATATATTTATGCCTGTATCTATAATTTTCACTCCATGCATCTGAAGAAGTGTATTTTTTTTTTAACCCGCAAAAGCTTATGCCCAAATAAATCTGTTAGTGTTTAAGGTGCCACCGGACTCCTCATTGTTTTTGTCAATACAGACTAACAGGGCTACCCCTCTGATAAGGGAAGAATACTGCATGCCCTGCTGACTAACAAAAACAAAAAGTAATATGTAGTTTCCCCTTACAGCAGTTGGGTAATTACTAGTTGAGCAGAAGACCCCTCTCACATTTAATTAAAAAAAAAGTTAGTTTGTGTTCAAAATAAAAACAATACCTTTTAGCACTCTTCCATCCTTGGCATGTTTGGGTACTAGGTATATTGGCTTCCATTTATATTCTTGTTTGACTTTGCTTCCTAGCCATTTTTCAATTTTTAGGCCCTCCTGTGTACTGGCAGGCCAGCTCTGACTTCGAACTTCCAAAGCCAAGATTATATCCACTGATATCTCCATTGGAGGATTCCCAATGCGAAGTGTTATTGCAGGGCTTCCAGCCTTTTTTTTATCCACAGTCACTTTCATTTCTGTTCCTATCAAAAAAAATAACCTTATTAAAGAAAATTCAACTTTTTAATATTGGAGGAAAACATTTTTTTAATGTTTTTTGTTTATTTAACTAGAATTTGCAGCTATATCATGTCCTATACAAAGCTTCAGTCATTCTATATTAGAGAATATATGAAGAGACTAAATATTTTTAAATCAGTTTGTATAATGCAAGTAGTTCATTTTATTAAGGTATGTGCAGAAAATTGACCAAGTAAACAAAGGAAAATGCATGAAATTACTTAGAACTCCATGAAGGACAAATAATTGCAGCTTGCCCTATCGAGAACAAATAACCAAGCCATTTTTGTAAGTAGCTTATGTAAAATCTTAACATCAGATTTCAGTGTTTGACTAGCTGCATTAATATGCTACAATGTAATGAAAAGAAAGTGCCTTTTGAGGTAACATAACTGAAATTAACGTGCTTTGGCAAGATCTTGTATTTGCAATGAGAACTGATTGTAAAAGTGAAATGTTCTTGTCTTGTTAAGGAATATTTTTGTGTGTGGATGCATTAGACCCATAGAACCCAATGTATTTTTATATTTAATATTGTAAATGTTAGTTGAAAATTGTGGCCACAATTTTTAACACACATAGCTGTCAGCTAAAGGGGACTATATTTTCTCAGTTAGAGTATATTGTTAGTGTTAAATATGACAATTTATTTCCAAAACAAATAAAACATTTAATGAATGATGGCCATATTCTCCCCTAATCTCTACATAACCCCCCTTCTGACATCAATGGGCATTCCATTATTTATAGTGCTTACTTTATATCTTGGTCTACAGACCATAATTCAACATAGATTCACCTCTCTTCACCATATTCTTGAGCAAAAAATACACTGAAAAGCAAGACACTGCATTTTTCAAAAACCATATCAGTCATTTCAGCGCTACAACAAACAGTCTCTTGAGTTATTTTACAAACTCATACGATTTAATGTTTCTAGCACCTTGCTGGAAGAAAATACTGCTTTGTTTTAAGAGGAGTGGGATAAGTTTAGAAACTACGGAAAGCTTACTACCAGTAAATTTAAGAACACTTGGTATAAAGCAGAAGAAATTGAGTCAGTATGTGGGATAAGGATTTTTTTCAAATACTTCTACAAACTTGTTTAAGCCATCTATCGTTTTCATAATATGACTGGCCTGACTTAAACCTGGCTTTAGACCGTACCCTGAATGTTCTTTGTTTCAATTTGCAAAAACAGTTTGTTGCATAAGAATGAAGTCATGCAGAACTCTTCCACGCTCTGTGGAGTGAATCAGGCCCTGTATGTTTGTGGTTGCTCTTCTCTTGTTGCTCTTGCAACAAGAAAAAGCTCAGACATATATAGGTTTTTCTAACATTTTATGCACACATCTATGAAGGCACTGCTAACAGGAACCTAAGTTGTATGTACAACACTACTTCCAGGGATTTATATGTACAGACATTAATGTGAACAGTAACACCTGTAAGTGAAAATATTTTCCACTGAATACTTACGTGTCATGCTCTTTACAATTTCTTTAATAATGTTCCTCAGGGCAAAAAGCATCTTACAGGCTGCTAATGTTCCATCTTCTTGTAAAAATTTGTCCAGACTGTTTCCTTGAGGATTTCTTTTAAGTCTCACATAATAAAAGGCACCAGAGCTATCACATTGTTCCAGTTCAACTCTAGGAGCTGGCATCTTAAACATGATATCAAACTCATTTGGTGCAGAAATCTGTGAATCACAGAAATACAAAGCTTACTGTTTTGTTATTACAGGTAAGGTTTTAGCCTGCATTTCCATTATAAATACCTCTATGGACTTTATTCTCCCATCCACTTCCATGTGCAGAGATATGGGGAACAAATGTATGGTAATTTGCAATAAATTAAGACCAGGGAACTCTTAATAGGAGCAAGACACTACAACCCTGTCAGGCAGATACGCTGATCAACTCTTACTGGAAGTTTTATTTTTGGATGGTTGTAGATTAGAAGTGATTTAATCATCCTGTTAAAGAGTGGGGTAAGCTACATATTTCATAAAGTGAAACTGGAACAACTTACACAACATGGATATAGAAGTCTAAGTGCAGCAAGACAGACTCACATTATGCTGCTCAATTCTCCCTCCACTGACCGGTCCGACTCTTACTGAAGTTAGTAGTAATTGTTCCTCACGTGGGTACTTACAGACTGTAATCAAGTCACCCCCTATACCTGTGCTTTGTTAAGATAAATACATTCAAGGAGTTCTATCAGAACTATAAAGGGAAAGGTAACAGCCCTCCTGTGTACAGTACTATAAAATCCCTCCTGGACAGAGACTCCAAAATCCTTTTATCTGTAAAGGGTTAAGAAGCTCAGGTAACCTGGCTGACATCTGACCCAAAGGACCAGTAAAGGGACAAGATACTTTCAAATCTTGGTGGGGGGAAGGATTTTGTTTGTGCTCTTTGTTTTGGGGGTTGTTTGCTCTAAGAGGGACCGGCCATCAATCCATGCTCTCCAAATCTTCTGAACAAGTCTCTCATATTTCAAACTTGTAAGTAACAGCCAGGCAAGGCGTGTTAGGTTTATCTTTGTTTTCTCAACTTGTAAATGTTCCTTTTGCTAGAGGGTTTACCTCTGTTTGCTGTAACTTTGAACTTAAGGCTAGAGGGGGTTCCTCTGAGCTCTTTGAATCTGATTACCCAGTAAAGTTATTTTCCAGCCTGATTTTACAGAGATGATTTTTACCTTTCTTTAATTAAAAGCCTTCTTTTTAAGAACCTGATTGATTTTTTCCTTGTGTTAAGATCCAAGGGGATTGGATCTGGACACACCAGGAATTGGTGGGGGAAAGGAGGGCGAATGGTTAAATTCTCCTTCTGTTAAGATCCAAGGGTTTGCATTGGTATTCACGAGGAAATTAGTGAAGAAGTCTCTCAAGGCTACCCAGGGAAGGGAGTTAGTACTTGGGAGTGATGGCAGCAAAACCAGATCTAAGCTGGTAATTCAGTTTAGAGGTTCACATGCAGGTCCCCATATCTGTACTCTAAAGTTCAGAGTGGGGAAGGAACCTTGACAGCTCAATCTCTGAGGCATATTTTTCTAATCCTTTAATCATTCCCATGGTTCTCCTCTGAATCCTCTTCAATTTATCAACATTCTTCTTGAATTCTGATAACATCAACAGAATTAAACTTCCCCAGTGCAATGCTGAACATCTTACTTCACAGCAGAAAGCCACCAACCAGACTCATCTATGGAGCCAAATAAAGAAAGTTTTCAGTATGGGCCACATAGTTCATACAGGTACTATCTATAGTCCTTAAAACACTGCAGCCTCTCAATACAGGTGCACCTGATGGCTGTATCCTTTAATCACCCTCCAGTCCAGGAATATGCAGTCTTCTTAAACCCTCTGGGATCAAGGTTCCTTAAGGAGTTTCCTCCCAGTTTTATACCCACATGCGTCTGACAAAGTGGGTATTCACCCACGACAGCTTATGCTCCAATACACCTATTAGTCTTAAAGGTGCCACAGGACTCTCTCTTGCTTTTTACAGATCCAGACTAACATGGCTACCCCTCTGATACCTCCCAGTTTGGGAATCCTCTTTGTTGTGGGACCTTAACCTGGTGCTGTCAAGCCTGATTTTCTGGGGAGGGGGGGAAGGGGGCATTTGAACTCCTGACCACCTCTTTTCTATCATTTGTCAGTGAAAACTGCCTTCCTTGTGGCCATCACATTGCCTAAAAAAATTGAGTAGACTCAGGCTCTGAATGGGCCTATCATGTAAAATTTTCCAACAGGACAGTCACCTTTAGGCCTTACCCCAAGTTGGAACCCTCCTTCCAGATGATGTGGTATCCTCTCACACTGAGGATACCTCTCTGGGGGAGGGAACTCCAGTTATTAGGATGAGACAGGTTATGGGGTATTTGATCATTAGAAACATAAATAGCTAGGTTTATGATGACCGGGAGAACCGCATGGTGACTTGCGTGCCTGGTGTGAAAGTTGCGGATCTCTCAAGACATCTAGATAGACTTGTGTAGTGCTGGGGAGAAGCTGGTGGTCATGGTACATGTAGATACCAATGACATAAGAAAGGATAGGAGAGAGGTCCTGGAGCCCAAATTTAGGCTGCTAGGTAAGAGACTGAAGTCTAAAACCTTCATGCACATTGGAAAACATAATCCCAACTATACATATAAAATGATGGGATCTAAATTGGCTGTTACTACTCAAGAAGGAGATCTTGGAATCATTGTGGATAGTTCTCTGAAAACATCAACTTAATGTGCAGCAGCAGTAAAAAAAAAGCTAACAATGTTGGGAATTATTAAGAAAGGGATAGTTAATAAGACAGAGAATATCATATTGCCTCTATCTAAATCCATGGTATGCCCACAATTTGAATACTGTGTGGAGATGTGGTTGCCCTGTCTCAAAAAAGATATATTGGAATTGGAAAAGGTTCAGAAAAGGGCAACATAAATGATATGGGGTATGGAATGGCTTCTGTATGAGGAAAGATTAATAAGGCTGGGACTTTTCAGCTTGGAAAAGAGACGACTAAATGGGGATATGATAGAGATCTATAAAATCATGACTGGTGTGGAAAAAGTAAATAAGGAAGTGTTATTTACTTTTCCTCATAACACAAGAACTACGGATCATCAAATGAAATTAATAGCAGATTTAAAACAAACAAAAGTATTTCTTCACACAATGCATAGTCAGCCTTGGAACTCTTTGCGGAGGATGTTGTGAAGGCCAAGACTATTATAAGGTTAAAAAAAAAACTAGGTAAGTTCATGGAGGATAGGTCCATCAATGGCTATTAGCCAGGATGGGCAGGAATGGTGTCCCTAGCCTCTGTTTGCCAGAAGCTGGGAATGGGTGACGGGATGGATCACTTGGTGATTATCTGTTCTGTTCATTCCCTCTGGGGCACCTGGCATTGGCTACTGTAGGAAGACAGGATACTGGGTTAGATGGACCTTTGGTCTGACCCAGTATGGCCATTCATATGTTCTCTGACCTCCATGTAATCTGTTTATCTCATGGTCCTCTGAAATCGCACTCCACCCCAAGACAAGTGAGACTCCATACCCTGGATGTTGTAAGAACATGCTTTTTATTTAGACAGAACTAAACCATTTGGATACACGCACAGACTGTTTATGGTGTGTGCTGGAAGAATTAAGGGATAACTAGTGTCAGTCTGTGTTAAGACTTGTTATCCCCCAGCCATGAAGGATCCATCTCGACATGTTAGAGTTTATTCTACCTGTCCCCACCACGCCCGGCTTTCTCATATATAAAGACTATCCACAATGATCAATACTCCTGTCATCTGCAACCTGGATAATTTTAACAGATTGTATCTACACTTGAACATCAGAACAATGTAAAGACTTCAGCTAGTACAAACCACAGCTATCCACTGCCTGTGAGTTTTAGGTCACCATGAGTAAATCAAGCCTGTGCTCCAGTTTCTCCACTTGCTCCCAGCCTAAATTGACTAATGGAGCTGGTCTCAGCTACATTATCTTAATCTATATAAACCATCAGGACAACTATGTTCCTCTAGAACAATGCAGAGCACAACCTGTATGAGATCTGGAGCTGTCTCTTAATCAACAGGAACTAATTCAACAAACTTCCTGAGGAAATTAGAGTAAAGCAGTTTGAATATCTTTTGTAAAAGCTGGAAAATTTTATTAAGGAGGAAAGCCTCCCCACCTCATAACCAAATTGTTTTTACAACATCAATCTCCCTCCCTCCCAACTAGCCCCCACTATCCCTGTAACCCCAAAGGGAGACAAAACAGATTTCTTGGAACCTGGGGGTACTCAAATCTATGGTTATGGTAACCAATACAAACTGCAGAGCTAGAACGAATATAATTAGCCATTATGGGAAAGAGAATGCAGTGAAAATGTCCCTGTAAAATAATGTGCTGTACCCAGCGGGTGCCTGGGGTGGCAAGCCGCGGGGGGCGCCCTGCCGGTCCCTGCTAGGGCGGCAGTAAGGCAGCCTTCACCGGCTTGCCTGCGGAGGTCCCCATCCCGCGGCTTCAGTGGCAATTAGGCGGCGGGTACGCCGAAGCCGCGGGACCGGGGACCTCCCGCAGGCGCGCCGCCAAAGGCGGCCTGCCTGCAGTGCTTGGGGCAGCAAAAAAGCTAGAGCCGCCCCTGCCTGTACCTGAAAGGCACAAAGAGCTTGAGCCACGCCCACTATAGTTTCAGAAGCTGCTGCAGCAGAGGCAAGGGCTGTGCCATGCTGGGACAATTTGAATGGAGACAATTTTAAATAAGAATCAGGGACAGAAAAGGACCCGGCAGATTGTCTGAACATCAGTTCCAGGGAGGGAGGCTGGAGGTGGCAGACGATAATGAGTCACATCACAGCTGGAAGTACCCCAGTCATGCTAGGTCCTACATTAATAGTGTCCGATGGAGATGAAGTGCTTAAGCCCCTGCCCGCTTCTCCTCACCTTGACATGCTCGTAGTAGCTACCGGTGCCCAGAATCTCAATTGAGCTGAAACTGCTCTCCCGGGCTCTGATCGCTGACACCAACGTGCGGATCAGCTGGTTCACATTCTCCGAGGCCTCGGACGTGTCCTGCCGGCCCAGGCTCAGTGTCTTCAGCACATCCCTGAGCCGCCGGGCTCCCACGCCACCAGACTTGACCCCGACGCGGCTCTCTGTCCCCGTGCAGCAGTAGGAAGCTACAGCGGGCGGCCCTCTGGCGGGAAACTCTTTTGTTCTCGGGACAGCTCCCTTCTGTCTGCGGGCAGAGTCTTTCCGAGTGGGGACTGCTCCCTTCCTACTGGGGACAGCATTACTCTCTCCCGGGGCAGATCCCTTCTCGCTGGGAGCGGGTCCCTTCTCTGTGCGGGATCTGGCAGCTGTGGCGCCCTTTGGGTCAATGGGCGAAGGGGAGTCCCGGGGGTTAATGGCGTTAGCATGCTCACCAGGAGACCGAGCGTCCCCTCTTCCTGCCCCAGCTCTCCCCCCGCCGCGGGCAGGGGGCTTGGCGGCGGCGCTATGGCTCCGAGGGGGCTCAGGAGCGCTGCTCTGACGCGGTGCCTTTCTCGACCCTCTCGCTCTCCTGGCTGCAGCGCACTGGTCCCCCATGGCTCAGCTCCCACCGCCTCCCGCGCCTCCCGGGCTCCGGGCACTGAGGCGCTAAGCGCGAAACCAGGCTCAGGCAACTTCCTTTCCGGGACCAGGGCGCGCAGCTGGAGAAACGAAACTCAGGGACGGGCATGACCCTGTTCCCTCCCGCTGGGCCACAACCCGGGCGCAGTAGCAGCGAGGCCAGCCGCGGGGCAAGGTGTTGTGACTGAGCGGAGTTTGTAAAAGCCGGCCATTCCAAACCCCTTGGCCCCCAACCTCCAGCCCAGAGCCCCCTCCTGCACCCCAAGTCCCTCAGTTCCAGCCCAGCGCCTGCACCCCCAGCCCAGAGCCGATACCCCCTCCTACACCTCAATGCCCTGCCCCAGCCTGGAGCCTCCTCCCATTCCGAACCTCTTGGCCCCAACCTCCAGCCCAGAGCTCCCTCCTGCACCCCAAAACCTGCATCTCCAGCCCCACCCTGGAGCCCGCATCCCCAGCCAGAACCCTCACACCCCAACTCCCTGCCCCAGCCCAGTGAAACTGAGCGACTGAACAAGGGTTGGAGAGAGGGAGCAATGGATGGAGTGAATGGGAGTAGGGCCTCAGTGAAGGGGTGGGGCAAGGGTGTTTGCTTTTCTACAAATAGAAAGTTGGCAACCCTAGAGCCCCCGACCCCCTCTGCCCAGGAGGGCAAGAGGTGTATCCTTAAACACTGTGGCTCATCAGCATTGGCTGTGGGCTGGACAGACCCTGTGCAGCAGGGATACTGATTGCACAGGAGGGTCAAACAGGTGGAGGCAGGAGAGGGGCCAAATCAGGGAGGAGCCTGGTCCAGACCGGGGTTGAGGCACTCTCAAAGAGGGGCAGAGGAGAACCCCTGGGCTAGGACAGGGGTAAGCAATGGCAGATTACTGTTTTGTGGGCCCCTAGGCCAGAGCAAGTGGGGGGTCCCTCCTCCCCTTCCATTGGCAGTCCCCCCTGCACTCCTGCCAGGGAGCAGGGCTGGGGAGCAGGGTCTTGCAGGAGCACCAGGCAGAGCGGGGTGCCCATTTTTCCAGGACCCTCAAGTTGGCTGGGGCCCCTGGGTACAGTGCCATTGGCCCAGTGGGCTAATCTGCCACTGGGTAACAGTCTCCTCATACAGCGTGACCCACATGCACTGACTGCCAAAATAGGGTGTTGAGGGGGCAGAAGGGCTTTTCTTCTCCACCCACTCAGCACCCATTTCCCAGGGCTGTGTTGTTAGAGGCACAGTGCAGCCAAGTGGCTAGACAAGACCCCGCTTCACTGTGGGTTGTGCTGAGCTGCTAAAGGAGACTTGATTCAGAAATGTGTTTAGTGTTTAAAAGAATCCCTTATCACTTTATACTTCCGTATAAAGACTCATAGCCAATTTGTCTTAGCTGCTGTTCTCATTGCCTGATCTGGACTGCATTTTTCTTGCCATCCATGGTAAATGGAGTTTCACGCCTTTACATTAGTTACTTTTTTAAGTGTTATTTTTATTACTCTTCGTACTTCATCATTTACCTTTGTTATCATTGTGCAGATGGATGCCATTGTGCTATTTAATTGGGCTTTTTTTAAATAACAAATGTCATTGAAAACATTAATAGTTGCAACCATCTTCAGCAATCACATCTCAAAGTGTTCCTAGTAGAGCACTTCCTGTTTGTATGGCAGCATTAGTTTTTAATTCTAAATTTTTGTTGTTTTTTAATTTTTTAATACACACATTTAGTCGTTGGTCTCTTGTATCTTTAAGGCTGACTGATTTCCTGGGTTGGTGTCAAAACTTCTTCAGTTTCCTTTGCTCCACCAATGGGGATTGCCTTTGTCAACAGTTAACTTGCCTCTCTATCCAGCACCCTAGTGCTTTTTCACGTCACCACTTGTGTGTAGAACTTTGTTCCCAAATATTCATCACAAGCCAGATTTTTAAAGAGTGAAAGCACATAGATGCTTTTGAAAATGCCATTAGTTGCCTAGATACCTTTATAAATCTGGCCCAAAGGGCATTATACTATCTTGTATGAAATCCTTCTCAAAGGCAAATGTCTCCTGTATTATTTACTAAATATAAATATATAATCCTGAGATAGAGTGACAAAATGTTGAGTCTGAACTTTTGATGAGCTTAAACTTAACCCAGACTTGATATCTCTGTCTGAACTTTTAATCAAAGCTCTGACCTGCGAACTACTCATGACACCCCTCTCCCCTTAAGTAGCCATCTCCCCTTTTCTCTTTTTGAATTTACATTTTAACCTGTTTTATCCTGTAGAATCTTGATTGATTATACATGACCATTATGATCTGTTAATCACTTTGTTTACTTCTGTGTATAAATATTGATGCTCACCCCTAATAAACTTGCCACACTTACTCTGAAGCTTTTCAAGCTAAGGATAGTGTGAGCCCGTTGATCAACGAATTGGTGTCTGGTCTCTGACAGATTGTGAGCCCCATACCAACTCCGCACGAACTCGGGTGCTGGAGAGGTGAGTAAGGACTTGCTTTTTACCTAACACTATCTTGTATGAAATCCTTCTCAAAGGCAAATGTCTCCTGTATTATTTACTAAATATAAATATATAATCCTGAGATAGAGTGACAACCACAAGTATTCAAATATCATGTTTTACACCCAAAAGTAATTAAATATAAATAAATAAATACAAACATTTGGGGTTCTTCTAATTTGCCTTTTTGTTCTTGAGCCTTTAGAGTGCACTACCTTCATAATTTTACTGTTACCTCTCTCAGACTCCATATACATAAAATGATTATACATTCCTATAACATTCACTAGTTTTTGACTTCCAGTAATATGTGATTCCCCTTTCCCTGCGTCACTGAAAACTTATTAAAAATCCTTGTTTCTGTAAGTAATTCCCCAGCCTGCAAACTCTGAAGTGCATGCTTTGATTTTCTACTATTGTACTTCATTTGTTGCATACATAAATGTTGATTTTTTTACTGAATTGTTTATACTTCTAATTGCATATTTTGTTATGATACATTTCAGTGATGTACTTCATTTTAACAAGTTTACTGCTCTGTACTGCCAAAATCAAGGATTTTTTAAACTGAATTAAGCTGTTATTCCTTTGTCTTAGTTGCCTTTCAGAGAAATTAAAGTGCCTTGTCTCCATTATGTTTTCATAGGGAGATAGCTAATGCTAGTTATCCCATGGTAAAAACAAATGTTTTCTTAACACTGAGGTCACAGATTATAATGCTGACTCAGATGTTAAATTAACCATTATCATTTAGAGCTTGACAACCCTGATTATTGATTGTGTGGCTAAAACTGCTCCTTTGCCATCAGAGGTACTTACAACGGAATGTCTGCAGCCTCCTCCCTCACCTTCCATTGTGTGGGAGTCAGTTAAAAATACTTAAAGCATTTTAAACTAAAGGAATGAATAGGGGCTCCCACCCCCACCATTTCCCTTATTCTCATCCCTTATGAAGGGCATGTGCAGATGGTGTGACACTAGAGGTGTGAAGTTAATGCACACACACTACAGCACCTTAAACCTGTGTGGACACTTTCACTCAAAAGTAAAGTGGCCTTATTTTTGACAAAGTCAGTCAGGGCAACCATAGGAGATTGCAGGAGTTTTTCCCCAACACACTATTAATCATCAGGCCTTTTACCTGTGTTGAACATTTTAAAAATTTTATATAGTCCAGGTGTAGCCCACTTTTGATTTTTGAAGTCCAAAGAGAAGACGTGAAGTAATGGAGCACTCGTAAAATCATAGAATTATAGGACTGGCAGGGACCTTGACAGGTCATCTAGTCCAGTCCCCTGCACTGAGGCAGGATTAAGTATTATCTAAACCACTGGTCTCCTATCTTTTTATGCACAAGATCACTTTTTTTATTAAGTGCAACCCAGGATCTACCCTGTCCCTTCCTCAAAGCCCACCCCCACTTCATCCCCCCCCCCCCCCATCGCTTGCTCTCCCCCACCCTCACTCATTTTCACTGGACTGGGGCAAGGGGTTGGGGTTCTGGAAGGGGTGTGGGCTCTGGGCTGGGGTTGAGGGGTTAGGAGTGTGGGAGGGGGCTCCGGGCTGAGCCTGGGGCAGAGGGTTGGGGTGCAAGAGGGGACTCAGGGTGCGAGCTCTGGGAGGGAGTTTGGGGGCAGGAGGGTCTCTGGGCTGGGGCAGAGTGCTGGGGTGCAGGAGAGGGTATGAGGGGCTCTCTGCCTGCCCACGCCACTCCTGGAAGGGCCAAAGCGCCCCAGTGGTCCTGGGGGGGGGGGCACATGGCTCTGCGCACTGCCCCTCTCTGCAGGCACCAGTTCCGCAGCTCCCATTGGCCACAGTTCCCCATTCCCAGCCAATGGGAGCTGAAGGGGCGCTGCTTGCAAGCATGAGCTGCACGCAGAGACCCCTGCCCTCCTCCACCTCCTGGGCTGCAGGAGTGTGCTGGCTGCTTCCAGGAGCAGCGTGGGGCCAGGGCAGGCAGGGAGCCTGCCTTAGCCCCGCTGCATCGCTGGACTTTTACTGGCCGGAGATTGTGATTGACTTGGAAAGTCTCCAGGATCGTGATCGACTGGTTGGTGACCACTGATCTAAGCCATCCCTGACAGGTGTTTGTCTAACCTGTTCTTAAAAACCTATAGTGACAGAGATTCCACAACCTCCTGAGGTAATTTGTTCCAGTGCTTACCTACCCTTACAGTTAGGACAGTTTTCCAAATATCTAATCTAAGGATATGTCTTCACTACCAATGTTAAAGCTACTTTAACGTAGCTGTGTAGTCGTGGCACCAGCACTGGGAGAGAGCTCTCCCAGCGCTGTAAAAAACCCACCCCCACGAGGCGAGTAGCTACCAGCGCTGAAACTTGCATCGCTCGGGGGGGGGGGGGGGGTTCACCCTCCTGGGTGAGAAAGTTTCAGCTCTGTAAAGTGGCAGAGTAGACAAGGCCTAAATCTCCCTTGCTGCAATTTAAGTCCACTACTTCTTGTCCTATTCTCAGTGGATAAAGAGAACGATTTATCACACTCCTCTTTATAACAACATTTTACGTACTTGAAGATGGTTATCATGCCCTTCCTCCACATCTCCATTTTTCTTCTACAGACTAAACAATCCGAATTTATTCAGTCTTTCCTCATAGGTTATATTTTCTTGACCTTTCATCATTTTTGTTATTCTCTCTGGATTTTCTCCAATATGTTCACATCTTTCCCGACGTGTGGTGCCCAGAACTGGGCATAATACCAGTTAAGGCCTTATCAGTGCTGAGTAGAGTGGAAGAATTACTTTTTGTGTCTTGCTTACAACACTCCTGCTAATACATCCCAGAATGATGTTCACTTCTTTTGCAACAGTATTACATTGCTGACTCATTTAATTTGTGATCCACTATAATCCCCAGATCCTTTTTTGAAGATCTCACAAAATTAAGTGATTGGGCAACAAAAAGGCAAATGAAATTTAATGTGCATAAATGTAAAGTAATGCACATTGGAAAAAATAACCCCAACTATACATACAATATGATGGGGGCTAATTTAGCTACAACGAATCAGGAAAAAGATCTTGGAGTCATTGTGGATAGTTCTCTGAAGACATCCATGCAGTGTGCAGAGGCGGTCAAAAAAGCAAACAGGATGTTAGGAATCATTAAAAAGGGGATAGAGAATAAGACGGAGAATATATTATTGCCCTTATATAAATCGATGGTACGCCCCATCTTGAATACTGCGTACAGATGTGGTCTCCTCATCTCAAAAAAGATATACTGGCACTAGAAAAGGTTCAGAGAAGGGCAACTAAAATGATTAGGGGTTTGGAACGGGTCCCATATGAGGAGAGATTAAAGAGGCTAGGACTTTTCAGCTTGGAAAAGAGGAGACTAAGGGGGAATATGATAAAGGTATATAAAATCATGAGTGATGTGGAGAAAGTAGATACGGAAAAGTTATTTACTTAGTCCCATAATTCAAGAACTAGGGGGCCACCAAATGAAATTAATGGGCAGCAGTTTAAAACAAATAAAAGGAAGTTCTTCTTCACACAGCGCACAGTCAACTTGTGGAACTCCTTACCTGAGGAGGTTATGAAGGCTAGTACTATAACAGCGTTTAAAAGAGAATTGGATAAATTCATGGAAGTTAAGTCCATTAATGGCTATTAGCCAGGGTGGGTAAGGAATGGTGTCCCTAGCGTCTGTTTGTCAGAGGGTGGAGATGGATGGCAGGAGAGAGATCACTTGATCATTACCTGTTAGGTTCACTCCCTCTGGGGCACCTGGCATTGGCCACTGTCAGTAGACAGGATACTGGGCTAGATGGACCTTTGGTCTGACCCAGTACGGCTGTTCTTATGTTCTTATGAAGTACAGTACTTCTTTCTAATCAGTCATTTCCCATTGTCCTCCTCCTCTTCCTCATCCTCATCCAAGAATCGCATTCTCATCCATCTCCTTGTAGAAGTGGCATCTCTGCAGTGCTGCAAAAGAGCAACTGTCCACCTCCCTTGCCTTCTGGTACACTTGCTGCAGTTCCTTGATTTTCACATGGCACAGTTGCATGTCTCTGGTGTGGCCCTTCTCCCTCATGCCCTGTGCAATCTGCTCATAGATGTCTACGTTTCTATGGCTGGATTGGAGCTGTGCCTGCACAGCCTCTTCTCCCCACAGACTAAGAAGATCCACCACCTCTTGTGTACTCCCGGCTACAATACATTTACATTGTGGAGCCACCATGATCAGTTGTGCAGGTGAGCTCTTGGAAATTTAAAAGTTCACAGTCCTTTAACAGGAAGGTGTTTCCTGTGTACCTGGCTGCTGGGCAGCAGAGTTGAAAATGTTTCCCAGAACGGTCACCGTTGTTGCCGGCACAGGGGCCCGAGGACAGCAACAGTGGGGTTCGTTGCCCGGAGTGCTTCATGCCAATAAACATACCGGGGTGGAGAAACAATCAAAGTTTATTTGAGATCTCAAAGTGGTGCAAGGAGACAGGCAAGTCTCAAATCGAGCACACCAGCAAAAACAGTTTCTCTCTTCTTTATACATTTTACAACTAAGGCCCCCCTCTCTCCCCCTCTCTCCCCCTCCTCCTCTACTCCCCCTCCCCTCTCTACCGAAGGCATGTTTATACATTTAAGCAACTAAATCATTCTAGGGCTATAAATCTAGCTTGTTAGTAACTTCTCCCTAAACAGTTATTTGGTCCTGTTTACCCTTAGTTTATTACTCCTTCCCCTGCTAGAAACATGCAAACCTCATCATCATCGTTTGGTACGTGAAATGAACATTCCAATTCCTGTCCTTGGTTGTTAAGGTCGATTAGAGTTAAACATGGAAGGAGAGAGTTTAAACATGGAAGAACTCTGGCTCAGGCAGGCCTAGTAACCCCAACACCGTGGAGCATTGTGGGACACTTCCAGTTAGGTCGACATAAGCAACGCAGTGTCTATACTGCTTCTAAGTCGACCTAACAACATTGAATTAAGCACTAAACCTCTTGTGAAGGTGGAGTAATTCATTCGATGTAGCAGGCAAGTTACTGCAGTGGGATCTGGTAGTGTAGATACAGACATTATTAGCTTGACATAAGCTGCCTTATGGACGTAACTCCATAGCGTACACTAGGCCACAGAGAGGAGAAGGCCGGAGAAAAAATAGGATCAGCAGGCAATAGACTGATCTGTTTGTGCTCAAGTAGAGAAGTGCAAATTTTGTTTTGAAAACATGTTTGCTATGTGTAACCGTGACAACAGGGCTGAGGATGGGGAGGCGCTATGCGGAACAATGGTAGAGTTTCTGCCTAATAGCTTGCATTCATAAATATTGCAAATACCGTTTACAATGCTTTGCGCTAGTTTCAGTGTTTTGCATACACTAAGTTGTTGTTTACGGTAGGCCCTACAATTTCTAATCTGCTAAGGAAAGAGACCAGGCCAGCAACGAACAAAGCAACAGCTTCCCTCAGGGCTCGGCAGAGAGCAGCCCCGCAGCTGAATTCTGTACAGCGCTTTTCCAAATTACAAAAAAGCACCTGGCTGTTTGTGTGCCCATTTAACGCAGAGACACACACCTCCCCATGGGGACAGCCCGGGGCGGGGCGGGGCGGGGCGGGCGCCCCCCCAGCCATCGCAGCTCCATTGCTCCTCCGGGGGCAGGAGACGAGGCGCGGCAGGCTAACCACCGCCCCCCACCTCTCCCAATGAGCTACCCCTGGGCCTCAGACTGGGAAATCGTGACGGGCCAGCGACAAACACCAGCCACTGACGTCACTCACGGCCAGCAGGGCAGCCACTGCGTGAAAGGGGCGGGGTTCGGCTCTTCTCCCTCCCCAGGGCCGCAGGCAGGCGGGGCCGGGCACGTGACTCGCAGCCTCGGAAATTCCGCGGGCGGGGGAGGCCGCCGTGCCTATCCCCTCAGTCCTCCAGTGCAGACGGGGCGCGCTTGCTGCGCCTCGGTCGCCGCGATGGTGCTGACTTCGTGCTCCGCCCTCTCGTTGTCGGCGACCTTCCAGGGGCGGGGTCAGGAGACCGCAGACATGGCGGCGACCAGGGGGCGCGTGGAATGCCGGGTCCGCGGTTCATTCTTCCGCTGACCCCGGGCCTCGCCGCCTCCCACCCGCGACGTGACAGCGGGGAAACCCCCGAGATCTCAGAGCCGCCCCCATGTTCCTGCTCCGCCGCCGCCGCGCGCTGCCGTCCGCCCCGGTGCCCTGGTGCCGGCGCGCGGGGAGCGACGGCACCGCGCCTCGCTGGGATGTCCTCGTTATCGGCGGGGGCCACGCCGGGACGGAGGCGGCGGCGGCGGCGGCTCGGAGCGGGGTCCGGACGCTACTCGTCACGCACAAGGCCGACACCATCGGTAACCGCGTCCTCCGGAGCCCGTCAGCCGCTCCCGCTGCGCTGTGACCCCCTCTGCAGCGTGTGGGCTCGCGGGTAGCGCCCGGCGCAGAGACTCGCAGCCCCCGGCTGATCGTAGGGCGCCTAAAGGGTCACAGCCACCGAGCCGGGAAGAGCATTCCTGGCCACCGGTGCTGTGGGACAGCTGGACACATCTAGGGTCCAGCAGGACTCGTCCATTACAAGCCCTAGGCCTGGTTTACACGTAAAACTTAGATCGACATAGCTGCATCGCTTGGGGGTGGAAAATTCACATCCCGAGGCTGATCTGTGCCCCCCTCGCCCTTTCCCCCAGACGCTCCAAGGTGGAAGGAAGAATGCTTCCAAAAACTAGCTACCACTGCTTGGGAGGTGGAGTTCGTAAAGCACTGGAAAAAAACCTTTCATCAGTCTCTAGGATGTATCTACTCTATACTGCTATAATGGCATAGCTACAGTGCTGTAGCACCCATAACGTAGATGTGGCCATAATCACAAAAGGTCGATGCCTCTCCTTGCTCTGAGATGTCCTCCTTATGTCCTTCACTCAACTAGAATTACTTCTGTCTTAGGAGCAGGCAGGTTTACACTTAAAACTCTGCACTGATGCAGCTGTGCTCCTGTAATGCTAATATGAAGACGCTCTTACTCTGACTGAAGAGAGCTCTACCATCAGTGTAGTTTAATTTACCTCCCCAAGAGGTGGCAGCTATATCAACAAGAGAAGCTTTCCGCTGACAGCGCTGTCTACACCAGTCGGGCGGGGGGAGGGGTTGGCATAACAAACGTTGCATATGGGGTGTGGATTTTTCACACCCCTGAGCGACACAGTCATACCAATGTAAATCTGTAGTGTAGACCAGAGCTCAGGTTGAGTGTCTAACTAGCTAGCTGTCATTGAAACACTGTCCTTGGCTTGAAGCTTCAGTGACTACATTGTCTTTCTATGATGTATATGAGAAACAGCTGAGCTTCACGGCCATACTTGTGGCACACACAGTCTGTTTCCCCTAGCAGCTTTGCATGTGTGGCAGAACCCAGTGGATTCTGTGGCCACACAGCGATATGTAACTAACCTTTTAGTAGTTTCTGTGATGTCTCAGAAGCAGCATAGACGTATAGAATGAGTATGAGGCTAGGAGCCAGGATCCCTGGTCTAATGGCCAGTTCTGATATTGTGGCCTTGAGCTACCTTCTTGTTAAACAGTAGTAATAAATGCTAGGGTTCAGAAAATGTAAGGCTGCCATTAGCTGATGATAAAAGGCTCTCTTGTGTTTTATCTAGGGCAAATGTCATGTAACCCTTCCTTCGGTGGCATTGGAAAGGGGCATCTCATGAGAGAGGTAGATGCCCTGGACGGGCTGTGCGCTCGGATCTGTGATCAGTCTGGAGTTCATTACAAGGTGCTAAACCGGCGTAAGGGGCCTGCTGTGTGGGGTCTCCGAGCCCAGATTGATAGGAAACTCTATAAAGAAAACATGCAGGTGAGAATGACAGGGCGGGGGAGAAGAGAAGTAATGGGGCAAAATGGGACAGGGAAATTTTTGACTGGGTCAAGGGAAATGAGAGAGAAGTAAAACTTGGGTCTAATTAGAGAAACAAATAACCCACCATTGTTCTGGTGTCCGCATTTTTTAAAGGATGTTGAAAAATTGAGAGGGTGCAGAGAAAAGACAAAACTAATTTGAGGCTGGAAACCGTGTCTTACAATGTGAGACTGAAAGAGCTCAATTTGTTTAGCTTATAAAAAAAAAAAAAAATCTAGAGGCGACTTAATTATGGTGTACAAATAGCTTTGTGGGGAGAAAATACTAGGTACTAAATGGCTCTTTAATCTAGCTGGGAAAGACATGACAAGAATCAATGGCTGGAAACTGAAACCAGACAAATTCAAATTGGAAATAAGGCACAGTTTTTTAACAGTGAACGTGATTAACCACTAGGGAATGGGAAATGATGGGTTCTCCATCTCTTAAGTCTTCGAGACTGGAAGCCTTTCTGCAAGATACTTTTGTCAAACACAAGTTATTGAGCTCAATGCAAGGTAACTGGCTAAAAAATGTATGATCTGTGTTGTACAGGAGATCTGAATAGATGATCTAATTGTTTCTTCTGGACTTAAAATCTACTAGTCCTTCATTTCCATTTAATAAATCCCAAACAGTGCAGTAATTGGATGTCCTGGACAGCGAGTTGGATCACAAGTACAGTGAAATGACCTGATGACAGAGTGGGAAAGCAATGGGGTGAAGGAAAGGAAGCTCTGTGTATGCAGGAGGGAGGCTGTTGCTGAATGTTTTGGGGAAGAGGTTCTGAGATGTTATTTTGAGGGGACGGAAGGCCCATCTTAGTGATGTAGGGACACTCAATACTTCCTTTTTTCGTGGCAGAAAGAAATCCTTAACACTCCACTGCTGACTGTTCATGAGGCATCTGTGGAGGATCTTCTCCTGACGGAACCAGAGCCAGACCGTCCTGGGAAATGCCAAGTCAGTGGAGTCATTCTAGGTATGTACTGGAAGCTCAAGGTGCTTCACTGGCTTGGTTATGTCTTGGCCCTAAGTGGGACCATGAGAGTAAACCTGTCTGATTCCTCAAGTTGACTTGTGCTCGAAGTCGGGACTGGTAAAAGGATAAGGAGTCTTTCGTTAATCTGCTTTAGGTTGAGTATGTGTGAAACAAACCAGCTGTCACAGTGGCGGGTGTGAGAACTAGGTGATTTGGGGAACAGATTTGCAAAGGTTTATCTCTAGACCAGTCATTCAGAATATGTCCGAGGCTATATGAGAAGATTTTTGTTGGGTTAATCAGGTGTGCCGAATACAAACTCCTTTCCGTCTAACTAGTGTTTGACTTGTGAAAAAGAGTATATTTTTCTTAGTACAGTTTCTAGTGAATGTTATCCACATTACAGCCATCACCATCACACATAGCACCAACTGACTCCTTTGCTGACAGTCTCATGAAGATGGAGAACTGCATGGAACTGGTCCCTAGAAGTGGGCTTTTCAGGGTAGCCATCAGGCATGAGAGAAGTGTAGAAGAAATTGTTCGTAATGCTTATTTTGTGGTTATCTGGTTGTCATCCTATCTCAGTAGAAGAACTTCAGACACCATTGCTGCCAGACCAACACCTTTCCCTATAGTAACACGAAAATAAGCAGCTTTGCACTGATGAGGCCTTTTACTTTAACAGTTTCATGTTTGTAAGTTCTTGTGTTTCCTCGGTCACTTTACTGATGAGGACCTAAAATCTGTAGATAAAATCTTAATTCTTCCTATCAAAAAGAAATCCTAAACACTCAAGGACCCTCCAGCTGTCTCTGTCATTAGTTCTTGGTGGGGAAGGAAAGGGTCTCTTTCATTTCATTGTCACACGTCATTGAAATGTGGGTCCGCAACTTATTGTGTTGTAGGAGCGGCAGTGATTTATATGCTCTGTATAACTATGCTATGTATAACCTGTATACTCAAAATACTGTTGAGTATTTTGAGTCTGTTATACTTCCCTCCCCCCTGCCCTTTTTTTTTTTGTCGTCTCTTCCTCTCTGAATACCTGTGAAGTGGCTTTCCCCCTTCCTCTCCCTCTTGGAATGTTTGTGGGATGAATGGGCTGGTTGAACACCTGGAAGATCAGAAGAGCTTCCAGGTAGATAAGGTGTCTGGGACTCTGATTAGGCAGCGATCACACACCCAGTGCATGGACACTGCTCGAGGTGGAGTGTGACCAACCAGATGCAGCCAAGTCATCTCTAGTCTCAGGCCATGAGGAGCAGGTCCTTAAAAGGGGAAGGGGCCAGGTGCTCAAGGAGGCACTCACAAGGTTGTACCTCCCGTGAAGGCCCTTCGCCCGGGACCGCCTGGCCAGTGGTTCACTGCGTTGCATTTCATTGTGCCTCGGGAAGACTTCTCTCAGTCGCACCGTCCATTGCTGCACTGTGGGGCACTTATCTTCAAGGATCCTGACATCTCCAGTGCCGTGCTTGTCCTGGGAGCGTGAGTATGCGAGTGTGAGTGTAACCACTCCCCCTTCCTTTGAGCTTAGCTATCAGTATAATAAATGTGCTGCTTTCTGCCAAATTCTGGTGGGTCATTAGTCCTCCCTAAGCTTACTAGCTGGCCCAATTTCGGGTAACAATTGGGCTTTGCTCTGGTCACTGGCACTCGCTCTCATCCCCTCAGATGAGGATGAGACAGAGTACTGGGAAGGTTAAATTGCACCTGGTTTTGTGTCTCCATTAGTTTTCTCTGTATTGACAAGAGGCACACAGAAATTCAGTGGAGAATGTGGGCTGGTGCTAGGTAACGGCACCAGAAACATGATTGTATTCCAGGGGATGGAAGCAGAGTCCACGCTGGGAGTGTCATCCTGACTACAGGCACGTTTCTGAGGGGGATGGTCTTCATCGGATTAAAGATGCATCCCGCTGGGCGATTAGGGGATCAGCCCTCCATTGGGCTGGCTCAGACCTTGGAGAAACTGGGATTTGCTGTGGGAAGGCTGAAGACTGGGACCCCACCTCGACTGGCCAAAGACTCTATTGACTTCAGCATTCTGGAGAGACACACGGCTGACAACCCTCCTGTGCCATTCAGCTTCCTCAGTGAGGCTGTGTGGATCAAGGTGGGATTGAATGCTGACAATACATGTGCAGTTGGGGTGAGCTGGGAGAGTGCTCTCAGTGATCCCTATATTGCTGTGATCAGTACCATCAAGGCAGTGTGTGGGTGGGGTCTGCTGGCTGAGGAAGTGGTCTTGTCAGTGTTTGACCCATGCAATCAAAGGGTATCGAGTTACCTCACCTTGATGGCTCAGAATTCAGCTTCTCTGAATTAGCTAGGAAGGCTAAGGCCACTAACCGCCACCCCATATCTATCACCTTCCTTGGGATATCTGTGCTGTAATTGGGTGGGTAGTGTATTGATTAGAGCAGAGAACATGGTTTCAAGGCTCCCAAAGTTTTACTACTCTCTGCCACTGAATCACTCTTCAGCTTGTTATTTAACATCACTGAACATCTGTGCAGTGGGGATGACAACACTACCCCCCTTTCAGTGCTATTATGAATGTTAGATAATGTTTGTAGAGCCTTTTGAGGTCTTTAGATAAAAAGTGCTAAGTATTATTAGTATTAAATATTATAAGTATTAAATAAGTGCAAAGTATTATTGTTGGATTAAATCCAAGTGATTCTTGACCTCTGTCAGCCAGAAGATCAGCTCTCATGCTACCAAACTCTCACCAATGCCAAAGTGGAGCAAATCATCCACGATAACCTTCACCTGAACAACCATGTACGGGAGACAACAAGAGGGCCCCGGTGAGTATGGGCATCCTGGAGAGAACTGTGTGTAGTAATCTGACTGCGCATCTGAAGCCCTCTGGGTCTCCCTTTTATAGCTTCTGGGAGGGCTGTTGTCAGAGATTGCTTCTCTCCAGGTCAGCACTCTTGTTCTGATGGATATTCCCTGTTGCAGATACTGTCCCTCGCTTGAATCCAAAGTTCTGCGCTTTCCAAACCGCATTCATCAGCTGTGGCTGGAGCCTGAGGGTCTGGATTCCAACATCATCTACCCCCAAGGGATGTCAATGACTCTGCCGCCGGAGCTCCAGGAGCAGGTGATTGCATGCATCCCTGGCTTGGAGAAAGCCAAGATGGTGCAGCCAGGTGAGTGAGGGCCAGATCACTCCAACCAGTGTGAGCTGGCCCTTTCCAGACCAGCTTTCCATTGAAGGGGGTGGAGGGGAGTCTACATTACATCTACATTGCAAAGGCATCTGGAAATATGACCCCTATTGTACCCAGAGGCTGAGGGTGTGAAAAAACCTATATGCCGTTGCACTTTTGGGGGGGCGGCGGCTATGGGGAGGTGTTGTATCATGCTGAGCTGTCAGTGGGAATTCTGACACCTTTATTCTGTGGAATGAGGCAGGGGTGTTTGAATTTCTTCCCCTGATGGATGACTGATTTTTGTCTGTCTGGTTTGCTTATAATAGGCTATGGGGTTCAGTATGACTTTCTGGACCCCCGTCAGCTCAGTGCTTCCCTTGAGTCCCGTCTTGTTCAGCGACTCTTCTTTGCAGGACAGATAAATGGCACCACGGGCTATGAAGAAGCTGCAGCCCAGGTGAGCAGATCTGGGAGTGCATGTTCCACACTCAGAAGGGGAATGGATATAACCTGAAAGGCCTTCTCTGAACTAGCAAGCCTGGTAGATGTAATTCACCTCCAGTGCAGCCCCCAATAGCAGTAACAGTGTAGTGCAGACAGAGAACAGCTTTGCCACTGTGTCATCCAACACTACTCACAGCTTGCCTGCATCCTGCCTGCAACCTTGATTACCACTGCTGGAGTCGCATCAGTGATGCATTACAGCTACAAAGTCTGTTAAAATAAATAAATAATATAAAATAAATAAAAATATTAGTTAGTGTAGACACCGCCAAATGGGCAGTGTGGAGACTGCACTCCTGATGGGCATGACTGGAAGCACATGTGAAAAGTCTCCAATGGCTACATTGACTGACGATGTCTTAGAACTCTGACCCCAATCAGCAACTGTAGCACTGGACTCTGAGTGGAGAAGCACTGACATTAAAAAAACAAAACAATCTAGTGGTACTGAACAGCACTGCAAACCATATGTTACTGTGTCAGACAGTGGCTGCCTTGTCGCTCTTCTTCCTCCTGCACATGATCCCAGTGCTGTTCCCAGCTGGGCACTGCCTGAGTTGTGGATATGATCTGGGATTATGCGCACATGGCCGTCAGAGCATTCGGTAGTAAAGGCCCTGCTATTCTCAGGAACAGCTTTCCTACAACTTAGTTTTTAAAAATACCAAGGAATCCTAATGCCAGCCCAAGAGGCTAGTTCCCTGGTGCCAGGTGTGATTATTGGTAGTAAGGACTAACTAATCTGGAAGATCTGCAGAAAAAGAATTCTTCTCAGGGGACAGACAGACAGACATACAGACAGGTAGGATCGCATCGCCAGTTAGTCCCTCTGAATTGATTAAGTAACAATGATGACTAGCTTCAAGCAGTCTGGCCTAGCATTCAGGTTGAAAGATAGTCACTATGACACACTGCTTTCAGTTGGGGGAGAAGGAGGGGATTCTCAGAGCTCTGGAAGGGATGTGGAGAGCCTCTTTTTTTCCCAGTGTGGGAATAAAACCACTAGGGCTGTTAAAGCATCACAGACCGTCACACACCTCATGTGACACGGAGTGTGCTACACAGATCTAGTGGCTTATATTTGGCCACATGTGTGGATCAGGGAAGCACCATTGTGCTGGCTTCGCAGCAGCTCCTGTGACCATTTTGCTCTCTGGCAGGGAGTGATTGCTGGGATCAATGCTGGCCTGCGTGTCAGTGGCAAGCCCCCTTTTATCATTAGCCGCACAGAGGGCTACATCGGAGTCTTGATTGATGACCTCACTACCCTGGGCACCAACGAACCATACCGCATGTTCACCAGCCGAGTGGAATTCCGCATGTCTCTACGGCCCGACAACGCAGACAGCAGGCTCACCCTCCGAGGTAGGCAGTTGCTTCTCCTGGTGATGTTCACAGCCCTGTCTGTGCACCTTCTCTTGCTCACGCACACTCTCTCTATGAAGGTTTTGAGGAAGCTGGCTGTGTGTCCCAACAGCGATATGCACAGACATCTCAGATGAAGGCTACTTTAGAGGAGGCAATAGCAGTGCTAAAATCTCTTCAGTTCACCGCCACCAAATGGGCCAGGCTGATTCCAGAGGCTTCCATAAGCACCAGTCGAAGCTCCCTTGCCAGGTAAAGGCTACAGCTGATCCTTTCTTGTCTGTCCAGTGTGTAGTTCTGCAGAAGAGGCCTTTGCTTTTCTCTCCTCTGCTTTCTAAAACTCAGTTAGTAAATCTAATTCTGGGAGGTGGTGTAGTGGCAGACGGACAGCCTGTCTTTAGCCATGGAAGCGGTATAGCACTGGCTGCGGCAAAGTAGCACTTTCTATGCAATGTGCCTCAGCCCTGCGCTGGAGCGACTGTCTCCCTGGTTATGTGAAGGCACTCCACTCTTTAGCACTGGTCAGCCCTTGGAGCCTCTACTGAGACTGCTGACAAGGGAGGTGATAGTTGGACAATGTGGGCCTAGGAACTAGACTGAGACCACCAACTCATTTCAGCTAGGCCAGATGGTAGCAGTTCTTGGTCACGGTGGCCCTAGTCTCTCCATCTCTCCTCGTCTCTCCTTTCTTTACCTTCCCTTTTGTTGTTTTACAGGTCAATACCTGAAAACTCCCTTGCGAGGTACTTTCCAGTTTCAAGGTTCCTCAGATGCCATTATCTAGCCACCTTCTCCCTATTTGCCTACCCAAATGTGCCCTCCTCTCAACAAAGAGCTGCTCTCCCTTACTCATCTGGTGGTGGCGGCGCAAAAGGGGATAGGTTCTGTGATCATTCATCTCTGAACTGACCTTGCCAAAGCTAAATTCAGCGGATCTCACTAGGAACAGCTGTTAACCTGTTCTGGGTAATTCGCTGGCCTTGCTACCATGTTCTTGTTTTCACAGTGCCCTTGACATCCTTCAATATCCAGAGGTCACCATGGAGCATTTGGCAAGAGCTATCCCAGAGCCCCTGAGAAAGTTTGCTGAATGGAGAGAACTGGCAGAGAGGCTGAAAATAGAAGGTATAGGAGTCTGCTAGTCCTCTGTAACCAGATCTGCTCAATGACTTTAGAGCTCATTCAGTGGTGAAGGAGCACAGAGCAGAAACCCCAGTCATCTCTGCATGGACTTGAGTGGGGAAAGAATTATTGTCACCAGAGCATAGACCCATTCATCTCTGGCCCCCAACCCTCTCCTGGAGAGGCCCCTATTCTCCTACTCTTGGGATGCGAGAGAAATTGTCTCATTGTTCATTCTGTCCTGTTTTTTCCAACCATACCACTCCACCAATGGCTTGCAAGCTGCCCCAGAGGACCAGGCTCTTCTCGAGGGAGAGGAGCATTGTCTGTGTTTATTCATTCCCATTGCAAGCTGAATTGGTGAAACTTTCCAAAGCACCTACAGGTGTTAAGCTCCCTAGTCCCTGGTAGTTAGAGGCTTAATTCTCTTAGGTACTTTTGAAAATCCCACCCAGAAGTCCTAGTTCTGGGGGCAAGAGCACCTGTGCTGTAAATGTATTGTATCTTTATTATTATTTTCTCTGTGCCCCCCACAACTCCCACTGCAGCTGTTTATGAGTGGCATGTAGCCAGCCAGCAGCAGGAAATAGAGGAAGTACGTCGAGATGAAGCTCTCCAGCTGCCGGAGGACCTAGATTACTTTGCCATTGACGCATCGTTGTCCCAGGAAGTGCGAGAGAAACTAGATTCCAACCGCCCCCAGACGGTGAGGCACTGGGTCAGGGATGGGGATGGAACAGTGATGGAATCCCATCTAAGCACCAAAATGCTTCCATATCTGTCCAAGGGACTCTTTGTACGGGTGTCTAGTCTCTGTCTGGAGTTGGATGTCAATGGCTGGAATAAGGCTCATTGGAAAGCTTCAGAAACTCGGGTATTCTCCAGTTGATCTATTACTGTTTCTGTCTACAGATCGGAGCAGTCAGTCGCATTCCTGGAATTACACCAGCCGCCATTGTTAACCTGCTGACATTTGTGAAGACCAATCAGCAAAGGACAGAGCACATAAAGCACTCTAGGACTGGCAGATCCTTACCAGAGGGAAATAGGTTTGGGAAGAGTACATTTCAGAACTCAAGCTTGAGCTGAACTTCATGAGGAGGAACCAGAAAATGCCTTAGTTAAAATGCCTTCACGAAGGAGGGTATAAGTCATTAGACAGTACACCGATGGATATGCTACACCTGAAGCCAAAAACCATTCTATGACTTATGTCATCAGTTTAATCTGAAGTCAGCATACCCAGGAGCTTTTGTAGAGTGACCAGGAGTCTAAATAGCTCATCAGTGTGTCTTGCTCCTCTTAAGTTAAAATAAAATGATGATGGGGATATCAGTCAACCAAGCACCTATTAAAAAGCATTGCTGAAAAAACATCCCTTCTATCAAAGGTGTTGACTAAGGAGGAACATATCGCCCTGTTGAGCAGCATGAGATGCTAGTGAGAACTAGAAAGCCAAGAGCCCAGTAACTCTCTGCTTATTGTCTTCAGTAGGACTTGGATTTGTCCCCAGCTCTGGTGCTGCCTTTCTTTTTATGTGATTTCAGCCAGCTGGAAACATTCCTGATTATGGAAAGAATTTATAAATACTTGCCTTATAGTAACTCTTTAATGGGCTGAGGGTAATGTTAAGATACAACCCCCCCTGTGCCTCAAATTTTAAAATTAACTTTGGAAGGTAACTCAATTGGGAGGGCTGGCTTCCAATCTGATCAGGAAGAAAAGTTAACTTTCAATGTAGATGAACCTTTAGTATTGTTTTTGTTTATTTATTTATTTAGTTTCCAGAAGCCGTTAACTTATGCCCAGCATATAGAGTGAGAAATGGTTACCCCAGAACACAGGAGGATGGGAAGATTGAATGTTTGGTTATACTTGATTAATTGTTATTACTCAGAAAAGTGATACTACAGAATGCTACCTTCCCTCAACAAACTTGCTCATTTTAGTGACAAAAATAAGCGCTCTACTCCTGTTAGCCCTGCAGAGTCAACAGAGCTAAGGCTGTGGGACCTGGAGTCTGTTTCTTCTTATGCACCATCAACAGAGTTGTGTATTAATTTCCTGTCAGTTACACCTGTACAACCCAGCAAGACAATGAGTTTGTATGGGCATCTGTGACAATGCGGTTCTGGCGGAGCCCAACTGAGAGTGCCAACTCAGGACAAATTGCTCAAATAGGGCAGTTACAGCCCAAGGCTGGGGTTTTTCCACCTCTAAGGCAAACCAAACCAGCCAGACTAGGAGGACTTCGGTCTCACCCCACTGGCTAACCGCAAATCTCACAAGCAATCTCCTTAGACACTCCAGTTTCCCAGCACTCCCACCAGTGCCACTCGTTATGGGGACAAATGGTTATGAAAACCAATACCCCAGTAAAAGAAAAAGGTTCTCCTGATCCCAAAGGACCAAGCCCCAGACCCAGGTCAATATACGAATCAGGTCTTACCCACAAATCACGCTGTTGCCAATCCTTTAGAATCTAAAATCTAAAGGTTTATTCATAAAAGGAAAAAGATAGAGATGAGAGTTAGAATTGGTTAAATGGAATCAATTACATACAGTAATGGCAAAGTTCTTGGATCAGGCTTGCAGCAGCGATGGAATAAACTGCAGGTTCAAATCAAGTCTCTGGAATACATCCCCCGCTGGGATGGGTCCTCAGTCCTTTGTTCAAAGCTTCAGCTTGTAGCAAAGTTCCTCCAGAGGTATGAAGCAGGATTGAAGACAAGATGGAGATGGGGCATCAGCCTTATATAGTCTTTTCCAGGTGTAAGTACACCTCTTTGTCCTTACTGTGGAAAATTACAGCAAAAATGGAGTCTGGAGTCACATGGGCCAGTCCCTGCATACTTTGCTGAGTTACAAGGCGTATCTGCCTTCTCTCAATGGGTCCATTGTATAGCTGATGGTCCTTAATGGGCCATCAAGCAGGCTAGGCAGAGCTAACACCAGTTGGTCTGGGATGTCACCCAGCAGCATAGCATAAGTTTGAAATACAGACAGTATAGAGCCAATATTCATAACTTCAGCTACAAAAGTGATACACACATATAGACAGCATAATCATAACCAGTAAACCATAACCTTGTCCTAGACACCCCATTTGACCCCCTTTATACAAGATTTGGGTGCCACTACAGGACCTTGGTTGCAACAATGATCTATATGGTCCCAGATTATATCAATAACATCACACCCCCAACGCAAAATTGATGCAGGAAGGGATGACACAAACATCACTGACTGCATCCCAAGAGCTCCCCATCCTTGGGTTTATCTCACTATGGCTAGTATCGGGGTAGGCACTATGGCTTAGCTGGCTAAAGAACAACAGAAATGGTTTATCAAAATTGTGTTTAACAACATGATTGAACCTCTTTACAAACTCAAGGTAAAACTTGGTTAGAACAATAGTGGATTGGATCTGCTCTGGCAGCATGGTTCCTGTATGTCTCATGTGATCTTGCCAAGAGCTAAAGAAAACAGCTACTTTATCCATACAAGCTCGGGCAAATGTTTGGAACCCAATTAACATAAAATAAATGCAGATATTAATGATGTTCATAGTACAGGAATCTTGGCATTTAGCCATGAAGGCAATATGGTAGCGTGCCTTAGTTTCCCTTCTCATACAGCACATTAGGTCTGGAATGTCTTTTCTCCTGTGCAAAGTTCCAATACTGTTCACAGGCATCAACTGTGAAACATTAGTATAGCAAGGCCTTTTAACATAAAGTGTGTTCTCATGTATTCCTTTTAACATGTTCAAGGGATTTTCCAACAGATTAGGAACATTGTACATTCTTACAGTTCTTGGTAATAGCAACACATTAGTTACAAAATTACCATTAGCATTAACAACAAATCCATTGCAAGTGTCCATCTACAATCATGGTTGTCATGCCACACCTTGGGCTCAATACCATTGGAGTTTGGGCATTTTAGGGTTAACCTGTGGCTTTCCTTTGCCAAATTCAGTTTTCTCTTTCCTCCTTGTCCTGCAGGATCACACCCTGATTTTTCTTGCTTAACAGAATTCACTGGCTGATGGGGTGGGCTCTCTGTGCTAACAGCTATTAGCAAGTCCTTCCCCTCCCAGCCAGACAAGTAATTTGCATTACCACAGACAGAAGCCAGTCCACCAGTTTTCATATCCTTAACTGCTATCATTTCCAAGGCTGGACTCTGTCTTAAAGAGATACCACACAAATCCAAAGAGTCTGAGGGTGAGAGTTTGCTTGCTCTCCCCTGCATCCTCAAGCATTTAGCCATAAAACTGTTCTGCTTTGAAACCCCATTAACCGAATCTGTCTTCAGACCCTGAAGCACAGACTGCTCACTCACAGAATTAGCATGGAGACATTCCTGTCCCAACACCATTGTCTTCCCAACAAGCTGGCCACACACAACCACTTGCTTATAGGGTTGCTTAACTTTCTTAACAGCTCTTACTCCATCTGAGACCTTCTCAAAGCTACCCACACTGGATCTTTCGAAAGGAAAGTCAGTGGATCCATTCACAACAGAAAATTTCTGGCTGTTAGGAACTGAAACTTCCTTGATTAAATCACTCTCACATCCTTCAGTTGCAGGGAACTGCTTGCACAGATTACCATGAGGATTTCTTTCCCCAGGAGCTTTTCTAAGCAGCAAATCACCCCTCACAGAAATTTTGCCCTTACCCTCTTCATCTAGGGCCTGCTCTAAAGGAACACTTTCCTGAGAAACGACAGACTTTTTCCGGGTCTTACTTACATCCAGGATCACCTTTGGCCCATCAGGCAGATTTTTACACAATCCCCTTTCAGGCAAACCCATAGACTTCCTAGATAAAAGGTTAGAAACATTTCCCTTCCCTTTGCCACACACAAGTTCAGGAATCCTTTCCTTCTTGCTACAAGTTTCCACACCATCAGTAGATAACACAACCAAATCACCTTCATGCTCTCTTTGTGCCCTGGCTAGGGTATTACCCTGATTAGACAGAGTTGCTACACCCTTTACCAACCACACACTAGCAATAGGCAAAATATAAGCACCAGAATTGTCTGGTCTCTGGGATTTTGCTAAGACACTAACTGGATGCAACTTAGTTACAGTGCCAGTCTCCCCAGCAGACACAGACTTAGGACCATTCCCTTCCTGGGCTTTAGTTGAATTCAGAACCAACTCTGAGACAACTGCACTATTCTCAACCATCCCAGGCTGAAAGGCACCTTCTGTCTGCTCCACAGACAAAGACGAGCTGGAGACACCTTCTTTTTTACCAGACACACAGCTAGGGATTTCATTTCCCTTGTCCCAGCACACAGGGCCGTTCACAGACAACTGCTTGGAGACTGAGGTAGCTTCCTCCATAGGCAAGTCAATACCCCTGACAGATACAGGCACATTTCCTTCACTATCACTATTCTCCACACAGGAAACAGGTAAGGTATAGGGACATTCATCTTCCACTATCCCTGCCTTCCCAAACTGCTGACTAGACAAATCCATCAGCTCACAAGGCTGCCTTGGCTTCTCCAAACTTTTCTTGCCTTCCTCTCCTTTGTCCCAGCACACAGGGCTGATTACAGACAAAGACTGGGAGAGTGGGGCAGTTTCCTTACCAGGCACCTTGCCACTCCCAACAGATAAACTGCTCTTCTTACTACACTGAGCCACTGCCAGCAAATCACAGTTACCCTTTTCAGGTTCACTTTTGCAAGCTGTACTAGCCACCAATGCATCACCCATCCAAAATCCACCCTTTCCTTCCTCAGTTAGGGCTTCCACCTGACCATCCACTTTAATCTGCTCCAGAGAAACATTTTCCTGCCCAATAAGATTTTGCTGCTCTTGATTTAACTCCAGATTCACTTCAGAGACACTAGACCGACATTCAGAAACTTCATTTACAGACAAATGGCTCTTCTCAGACAAACCTTTGGAGCAACCCTCCCCAGGCAAATCATTGCCCACAATAGACACAGGTTTAAGATTATTCCTGTCCTGTGACTGATTACCTGGACTGAACAAAGCTTTAACATTTTCCCCAATCAAAAGATCCTTAGGCAATAACTTCCTTACCCCAGCTATAACTTTATGCTTAGCACCATTCCATTCAAGGTGGATTCTGGCTAAAGGCACGCTTACAGTAAACTCATAGAGGACTACAACATTCACACTCTGATTTGGTAAATAATCTTCCTCTTTGACAAGATCTGCTTTAACCAGAGTGATGTTAGAAGCCATCATTTGCCCTAAACAGCTTTTACCATTGACTTTTACATTCTCTGTGAATTTTTCATTACCACTCCCATACAGAGCATTGGCACAAGTTATGGAGCCACTCTTTACTGAACACACAGTAAAAGCATTTACATAAAAGGTGGCAGAATTGGGGTACATTTGGTTACACCCAGACAACTGCTCAGAATTATACAACATACCAACATTGTTATAAACTGGACTTTCAAGAGGATACAATTTCTGCTTTTCTTCCCTTGCTTTTTTGACTGGGAGCTGAAATCTTTGCACTTTTGCCTCAGCTTCTAGTTCCTGCAATCGAATTTCTGCCAGTCTTTGTTCATGCTCAAGTTGCAGTTTACTTGCTGCCTTTTGCTTTTCAATTGCTTCTGCCTTCTGATCACTGGCCATTAACAGATCTCTCAGTTCTTGATTTGTAGCTTTCTTTCTAAAGCTTATCCCCTTTTCTGAACACAAATCTTTCAGGGCTTTTTTGTCAAGGCCCTCATATGCTCTTTGCTCACCCATTGCAACTCTTCTTTAACCAACCAAACTCTCAATCCCAAAATTCAAATTTGGACAGCGTGGGGTTCTGACCCAAAGCTTAATTGACCTGGTTCTGTGGATCCAAGCACGACTACGCCACTGTGACAATGCGGTTCTGGCGGAGCCCAACTGAGAGTGCCAACTCAGGACAAATTGCTCAAATAGGGCAGTTACAGCCCAAGGCTGGGGTTTTTCCACCTCTAAGGCAAACCAAACCAGCCAGACTAGGAGGACTTCGGTCTCACCCCACTGGCTAACCGCAAATCTCACAAGCAATCTCCTTAGACACTCCAGTTTCCCAGTACTCCCACCAGTGCCACTCGTTATGGGGACAAATGGTTATGAAAACCAATACCCCAGTAAAAGAAAAAGGTTCTCCTGATCCCAAAGGACCAAGCCCCAGACCCAGGTCAATATACGAATCAGGTCTTACCCACAAATCACGCTGTTGCCAATCCTTTAGAATCTAAAATCTAAAGGTTTATTCATAAAAGGAAAAAGATAGAGATGAGAGTTAGAATTGGTTAAATGGAATCAATTACATACAGTAATGGCAAAGTTCTTGGATCAGGCTTGCAGCAGCGATGGAATAAACTGCAGGTTCAAATCAAGTCTCTGGAATACATCCCCCGCTGGGATGGGTCCTCAGTCCTTTGTTCAAAGCTTCAGCTTGTAGCAAAGTTCCTCCAGAGGTATGAAGCAGGATTGAAGACAAGATGGAGATGGGGCATCAGCCTTATATAGTCTTTTCCAGGTGTAAGTACACCTCTTTGTCCTTACTGTGGAAAATTACAGCAAAAATGGAGTCTGGAGTCACATGGGCCAGTCCCTGCATACTTTGCTGAGTTACAAGGCGTATCTGCCTTCTCTCAATGGCTCCATTGTATAGCTGATGGTCCTTAATGGGCCATCAAGCAGGCTAGGCAGAGCTAACACCAGTTTGTCTGGGATGTCACCCAGCAGCATAGCATAAGTTTGAAATACAGACAGTATAGAGCCAATATTCATAACTTCAGCTACAAAAGTGATACACACATATAGACAGCATAATCATAACCAGTAAACCATAACCTTGTCCTAGACACCCCATTTGACCCCCTTTATACAAGATTTGGGTGCCACTACAGGACCTTGGTTGCAACAATGATCTATATGGTCCCAGATTATATCAATAACATCACAGCATCACTGAAGGACTGATTTGACTTTAATATGGGTGGGCAGGCATGAGAAAGAACCCAGCTTTACTCTGCCTCTAGGTTGAGATTGCAGGGCTGGCATTTAAGAGAAAAAACATCTTTTTACTTTGAGACAAACGCACAATCCCCAATGCCATTTTTACACGCATCTTTCAGAGCAGAACTCCATTTCTAGGCCACATGTGGAACAGCTTTGGAGTGACTGCTCTTTTATTTATTTATTTTTAAATGGAGATATCCTATCTCCTAGAACTGGAAGGGACCTTGAAAGGTCATCGAGTCCAGCCCCCTGCCTTCACTAGCAGGACCAAGTACTGATTTTGCCTCAGATCCCTAAGGCCCCCTCAAGGATTGAACTCACAATCCTGGGTTTAGCAGGCTAATGCTCAAACCACTGAGCTAGCCCTCCCCGCTAGGTTCTGGGGAAGCTGAGTGTAGTTGCCAGCCCTCTGTCATAAGCCTGAATTCACTGATGTCAAAACAATAGCACAAATGTGTCTTTTTGCCTGTTTGAAAACATAGAGGTAGATCACTTACTTACTGCAAAAACTAAATGCTGGGAATGGAGAATATACTTATAATGTTGTTTTGGGGGATTGCAATTAATTTTAGAATGCTGCAACACACACTTCTAATAGATAAACATAGCTTAAAATATTCATTATCCATGGAACATAATACAGAATTAATAGTGCTACAGAGAGGCATGTGAGAGGAACTGAATGCCAACAGTGATTTCCTGTATGCCAGTCCTCTTAGTTGTTTTACCATATAAGTCTTGGAAGGACGTAAATATTCTCTAACAAAAAACAGTTAGCACTGGTATATATCCCATGATGGAACTGACTTTGCTGGACATTTCTGGCTCTAGGCCTTTCTCCTTTCCCCTTCCCTCCATGTTAAAAAGATTGTGTCTTTTAAGCAAAAAAAAAATTGCTTAAATTTCAGGAAGTATCTTAGGGATTGATTACCAGTCCTTGGAATTAACCAGGATGTCTGTGCCTGTGGGTAGGAGGAGAAGTCTGAAATGGCATTTCCTTTCAAGTATGAAAGCAGTGAGTGAGCAGGCTTGCCTAACTATCCCTGGTATCCAGCACTCTGTCAGCTCTTCAGAGGAGACTCACCCTCTCAGTTGCCACAAGAGATGAGAAAAGGTAAGCTGCACAATCCTAGGTAATATGAAGAAACTCCTAGGTCTCTTCTAAACTGCAGCCATCCAGCAGTGGGATAGTCTGCATCACAAATATTTTACTCTGATATTAACAACTCAAAATAGTAGTATGTAATAAAGTACATCATAGCTGTAGCTCACTTAAAAGCTGAGACTGACATTTCCTTCAAACTTGTTGTTGTTTTTAAAAAGATTAAATGTGAGCAAATGCAAACAAACATATGAAAAAGCAAATATTGCAGCTTTGTCCGGCCCAGGGGCTTGTACGAGGTTTATAAGGGTCCAGAACCCACTACAGATTGAGGTTGTGTGTATTACTTAATCTGTAAACTGTTCAGGGTAGGACTGTCTCTATCTATATGTACAGGGCCTAGCCCAATGGGGTTCCCATCTCTGTTGGCATCTCTAGGTGCTATAATAATACAAAGTAATAATGTGTAATAAATAAACTTATTCTATATTATTGCAGCCTCAGCTGGTGAGAATAGGCCAGTGTGGCCTGGATATCCTTTATAATGGGTGAGCAAACTACGGCCCTGGGGCCACATCCGGCCCTCCAGCTGGTTTAAACCGTCCCTCAAGCTCCTACTGGGAAGTGGGGTCTGGGGCTTGCCCCGCTCCCGCACTCCAGCTGGGGAACGGGGTCGGAGGCTGTTCTGCGCACTTCTGTCAAGGCTCCTGGAAGCAGCAGCATGTCCCCTCTCCGGCTCCTAAGTTTAGAGGTAGCCAGGGGGCTCCATGTGCTGCCCCAACCCCAAGCGCCACCCCCGCATGTCCCATTGGCCAGGAACTGCGGTTAATGGGAGCTGCAGGGACGGTGCCTGCGGATGGGGCAGCGCGCAGAGCTGCCTGGCCCCACCTCCGCGTAGGAGCCGGAGGGGGGACATACCGCTGCTTCCAGGAGCTGTTTCAGGTAAGTGGCGCCCGGAGCCTGCACCTCTGACCTCCTCCCATGCCCCAACCACCTGCCCCAGCCCTGATCCCTCTCCTGCACCCCAGCCCGGAGCTGCCTCCTGCACCCTGAACTCATTTCTGGCCCTACCCCAGAGCCCGCATCCCCAGCCAGAGCCCTCACCCCCCCATTCCCCAACCCCAATTTCATGAGCATTCATGGCCCACCATACAATTTCCATACCAAGATGTGGCCCTTGGGCCAAAAAGTTTGACCAGCACTGCTTTATAAAGACTAGAAGTCCAATGGCTAGGGCACTAGTCTGGAACTCTGACACTAAGCTGGAGGAAGAGGTAGATAAGCTGGAGGGTAGGGATAGGGTCCAGAGTGACCTAGACAAACTGGAGGGTTGGGCCAAAAGAAATCTGATGAGGTTCAACAAGGACAAGTGCAGAGTCCTGCACTTAGGAAGGAAGAATCCCATGCACCGCTACAGGCTGGCAACCGACTGGCTAAGCGGCAGTTCTGCAGAAAAGGACCTGGGGATTACTGTTGGACGAGATGACCTCCTGAGGTCTCTTCCAACCCTAATCTTCTATGATTGTGTGACTCAGGGGAAGCTGGATTCAATTCCTTGTGCTGCCACAGATTTATTGTGACTTATGGCTTGTCTACACTGGCAATTTACAGTGCTGCAATTTTCTGGTTTGGGTGTGAACCCCCCACCCACCCCAAGTGCAGCAAGTTTCAACGTTGTAAAGCGCTAGTGTAAACTGCCCCAGCGCTGGGAGCTGTGCCCCTTGTGGAGGTGGGTTTTTTAGAGCACTGGGAGAGCTCTCTCCCAGCGCTGCGCCGTGGCCCCACAAGGGTACGGTAAAGCGCTGCTGTAGCATTGCCAGTGTAGACTAGCCCTTAGGCCAGCGGTAGGCAACCTATGGCACGCGTGCCGAGCTGATTTCCAGTGCCACTCACGCTGCCCGGGTCCTGGCCACCGGTCCGGGGGGCTCTGCATTTTAATTTAATTTTAAATGAAGCTTCTTAAATATTTTAAAAACCTTATTTACATACAACAATAGTTTAGTTATATATTATAGACTTATAGAAAGAGACCTTCTAAAAACGTTAAAATGTGTTACTGGCAGGCGAAACCTTAAAGTAGAGTGAATAAATGAAGACTCGGCACACCACTTCTGAAAGGTTGCTGACCCCTGCCTTAGACTATGGCCTTGGCTACACTTGGGACTTCACAGCGCTGCCGCTGCGCTGAGAGCTCTCGCAGCGCTGTATGTACTCCCTCTCCGAGGGGAATAGCTTGCAGCGCTGAGAGCGAGCATGCAGTGCTGCAGGCTCTGATTACACTGGTGCTTTACAGCGCTGTACTCGCTGCGCTCAGGGGGGTGTTTTCACACCCCTGAGCACAGCAAGTTGCAGCGCTGTAGAGCGCCAGTGTAGCCAAGGCCTATGTGAATTACCTATCTCACAGAAATGGTGCAAAGCTGGCTAAAGACTGTGAGGTGCTCAGCAATTATGGTAATGAAGGGGGGCATAGAAGTACTTGAGAGAGGTGACAAAATACCCAACCACTCACTGATTTAAATGAAGTAGCGTCTATACAGTGCCGGAGACAGGGCCGGCTCCAGGCACCAGCCCACCAAGCTTGTGCTTGGGGCGGCACCTGGAGGGGGGCGGCGCGGCACTCCGGCCCCCGGGGAGAGCGGGGCCACGGCCGGGCTCGCCGCCCTCCCCCCGGCGCTCTGACCGCCCTCCCCCCCGGCACCCTCCCCCCAGCCGCCAGGGGGAGAGCGGCGAGCCCTGGCTGGGGCTCTCCCCCGCCCCGGCCGCCAGGGGGAGGGCGGCAAAAAAGCCAGAGCCGGCCCTGGCTGGAGAATACACCAGAAATAGTGACTGACTGATTTATAATCTACACACTAATTAATGCATGACAACTGGGGGCACGGGGGTTGTGTGCATGGAATCGAAGGCAGAATTTGGAAGCAAGGTGTTCAGAAATAAGCAGCTGTGAGAACTGAGACTTGGCAAGCAGGCAACCTTCATGAGAACACTAGTAATCAAAGATCTGCTATTGCGGACACTGTTATCCATATGTTTAGTAATAGAATGAAATTATATTAGAATGGGTTGTAGGTACTAGGAAATATCCCTTCTAATATGTCCCAAAAATAGGGAGTGAAGAGACTTGAATCCTGTCTGCACTAGGATTGGGTGGAAACCTGGGTGCTCTGCAGTTGAGTATTTTTATACAGAATCTGAATTTAGTGAATCATTATTTTGCACTATACTATAAACACACTTTCTAAATGCTTTTTCTAAGCCAGTGCAGAGTGGCTCTCTTTTTAATCAACAGTTTAGCTAAAGCTATTTTAAAGTTCAAAGGAACTCCTGTTGATATCTTCACCCTCTCTCTCTTTTTTGTTCCTGGCGGATAACATATGCTTCTCTGAGTTCTTTCTTGTTAGTTGTCATTCAGTAAGAGAATCCTTTGTATCCCCTTCCTTCAATAGAGTACATATTAAGGGCAAACTACTGCTACAAAGGCAAACAAGAATGTTTGCCAATAAAATAGCTAGAGACCAGAAGAGGTGAGATGGATTATAATGCCACAGCATGGAGCTCCTACATTTTCTTATGGGGTGCAGACAATTCAGCGAATCTCACAATTCAGTTAATTGGAACCTCCAGCCAAGATGTTGCCCCAAACTGAATTTGGAATGGGTTGATGGTAAAAGGAAGGGGGGGAAACATCTACAAACTGGCAGGTACTGTGGCTTATCGAGGTGATCTGGCAATGAAGGTTGTGCACATCTTGAATGTTTTGTCATACCTGTAACCGGTTCAGCTATGAAGGAGATGCTGCCCTTTCAACAAGACTGTTTGTTCTCCTCCTGTCCACACTGCTGCAGCATGCTCTATTTTGGGGAGAGGGAAAGCCATGCAGAAGCTGTGCAGGATAACGCAGATGGGGGAGAAGTGAAGGCAGCATGCCATGTATCACATTTGGTCAGTACTGGCTTCCCATTCAATTTCAGTTCCATTTTAATATCCTTCCCCTAGCTTTAAAACCCTCAATGAGCCACGCCGGTGGCATCTCAGAGCCCCGCCTCTTACTCCAGCCTGGCAGCTATAATTGATTGTCCCCTGGCTAACACTATTGGTGCCTGGCAGAATGGCCTTTTTGAGGACAGGCCCTAAGCCATGGAACTTCCCTGCCAATTGCAATAAAGGAGCATCAGCTGTGTGCTTTGGGTTAGTTTGCTCCGAAATGTCCGTAAGATAGCAGAAACAGAAGCTGCTGTTCCACATTCCACGTTTTATTACACACACGTATAGGGAATGCATTCTTGCTGCAAGGTCCTGGCCGCCCTTTGTGCTGCAGTTATACTCTGTAATCAAGTGTCTGTTTCACAAAGCTCTGAGACGTGCCACGGGGGGGAGCTGAATAACCACTTTGCTGTCCGAGCAGGAGCAATAGCTCCAAAGTCTTACTCAGCATTTGTCCAGTGATTCATTGTGTAAATATAACAGCAGCTGTGTAGGGAACCAGGCTGGACTGGTAACAGATTCCAACCCAGATCCCTCAATAAAACCTCACCTGTTTTTCATGCCGCACTTAATGTAAGACCATATAAAACTGATTTTATTTTTTAACATTGTTTTAAACATGTCACCCTCCTATGAGCTTGCTAAGAAAACTTAAAAAAAAAAAAAGAAAATTATTATAAGCAGGGACTGGAGACTGTCAAAAATGGATTATTTTGGGTAAATATTTTAATAATTAAAAAGCCCAAGATTTAAAAACAGGAATTGGGAAACTGGATAACATCAGATGACAGAAATTCAGGTGGGAAAAGCAAACTCATTACAGCAAGACTCCTTGGCATTATTGAGTTTGTTAAAGGCAGAGGTGGAAGTGACGGTGAGGCACAAGGATGGACGGATCCTTCAGAAAGCAATCGCTGGCCTTGTGAGAATGCACCTTCTAACTTAGCCAAACAACAGGCTTCCTGTTAGTTCTTTTGCCTCCTGTATGCAGTGGCGGATTAGCTACCCAGCACCAGGCGGGACAAGGACCCCCACACACACACGTCCCCCAGCAGCCCCGATCCTGGCAGACAGGGCCAGCTTTAGGCCAATTCCACCAATTCCCCTGAATCGGGCCCTGCGCTTAAGAGGGCCCCGCGCCCAGTGGCAGGGTCGCCCAGAGTGGGGGGCAAGTGGCAGAGAATCCCTTCCCTGGCTAGAGGCACCTTTTTAATTTTTACTCACCCGGCGGCGCTCCAGGTCTTTGGCAGCGGGTCCTTCACTCGCTCCGGGTCTTTGGCAGCACTTTGGCGGCGGGTCCTTCAGTGCCACCGAAGACCCGGAGCGAGTGAAGGACCCGCCGCCAAAGACTAGGAGTGCGGCCCGGTGAGTACAAGCCCCACGTGTTTTTTTTAACGTGTTTTTTTTTTTTTAGTCATCCCTGTCGGGGCCCCGTGGAAACTGTTTGAATCGGGCCCCGCACTTCCTAAAGCCGGCCCTGCTGGCAGAAGCCACAGCATGGGGTGAGAGAAGCCACAGCATGGGGTGAGAGAAGCCCCAGCGCCCTGACCCTGGTTCCCCACAGAAGCATGGGTCGGGGGATGTCAGGGGAAGACCCCGGCTCCCCACTGCAGCCCTGGGACTCGCAGCGCTCTCAGTCCCTGCTGCAGCCTGGGGCCATGGCATGGGGACAGAGCTTTTCCAGTCTTTGGGCTGCGAGGAGAGGGGGGGGGCGAGAGGCACAGAAAGGAGCAAAAGGGGTTGGAGGTGCAATGGGGGGGGAACCCTGTGTGGAACAGGGTCGAGCCAGAGGGAAGGGGCAGAAAGGGGTGGGGCTGTGGGTGAGGCTGCAGGCAGAAGGGGTGGAAAGGGGGCAGCCCCACCCTGGCCCAGGGCCCCAGGAAACCTTAATCTGCCTGCGTGGTGGAGGCAAGTGTCACAGCCCTCGTTTAGGTGTGAGAGGCAAGTGAGGGAGCAAATGAAGGGATGAGAAGCAGCCCGCAGCATAGACACACACAATGAGACATGGAAAACGGTGCCAGCTTTGTGCTCAAGGAAGCAGAACCGTATCTCACCCCGCCCTTTCGCAGGGCTCCAGCCTTTTGCCACCATTCAGAGCTGTGCTTGTTTGGAGTGAGTTTCTCTTTCTAGGACTGAGATCAGTTTCTGTGCCCTGCATTTGACTCCTCCCTTATATATTACGTGTGTGTCCATCCCCTGCCAGGGCAGTCTTGCCAATGGGGAAATGGCTCTGTGCTGTGTCTGAACTTACGTTTAATGTGAACCCTGCTGTAGAAGGGCAGTTGTAATGGATGGGCCCCTGGGCTTCAATCAGTCATCTGAAGCACTGAGGCTTCAAGACAAGCTTTTTCTTAGTCTCGCTCCTCCTATAACGTCTCCTCAGACAAAGCGGCTTGTCTCCCCCCTATGCAAAGTTTGTCATCCTTACAGCCTCTTGGCTGCCTGCAGGTATGTAGGCCCAGCTTCACAGGGGCTGCTTCTATTCAGCAGCCCAGAACACAAGCCAAAGGGAAAGCAGGGCTAATGCTTAGCTGAGGGGGCAGGGAGCTGTGCCACAGCCTCAGGCTGCCTCACAAGTAGCATTTAATATGCTACTCACCCAGTTAACATTCCACGCACACGTCCAGCTTAGGACGGGGAGGTTCTGAGAAAACCAGATGTCACCTTTCCCAGCAAAATGACTTTTTAATTAACTGGATGGAGAAAAGGCGCCAACGTTCGTGCTCATGTTAATGCTTCCACCCTCTCACTTTGAGGAGAACAGACATGCTCAGGCGACAGAGAAGCGACAAAGAGGGAAAGAAAGGCCACAACAGTCCAGCCAACAACTATGTCACCTCCAAGATTACACCTATCATGTCTGTGGGAAAAATCTGCAGGGCACCACTTGGGCTCCTCAGCCACCTAAAACCCCACCAATGAACTCCTTGGCAGATATCATCCTTGTACGAAGGGATAGCCGAAGAATATAACTTTCCTCATTTACCATCCATCAGCAAAAGGTGACACATTTATATGCTCAGCCAATGGCCAAGCCCATCAGCAAAAAGGTTACCTGGTCTCTGGAAAGATTACATCTCCCCTCAATCTTCCTTGGATCTTACACTTGCGAGCTTATCCTGTGACCTAGCCTATTATCGTAAGGCAGCCACTTTCAAACTTTTTGAGCCGAGCCCTCTCTCCCCCCCCCGTTTGAGTTACAATTTTTGGTTGTCCCCCCCCCCCCCCCCGCCATACCCATCCCTCCCCCCCTCACGATTTGAGGGTGGAGATAGGCACATGAGCGATGGTCCCTAGGGGCAAAGCCAGTACTAGATGCAGAAGCTGCCAGGAGTGAAAATCAGCATGGCCATGGTGGATGTTGACACTGACCCACAGCACCACCTCTACCGCTGAGGTGAGTTGAGGTAGAGGTGGTGAGCCTGCCCCCAGCCGCCTGGCATCACCCCTTCCCACCCTGAACATTGTGCTGAGCCCCCTCTGCCCCATAGTTAGAAAACCTCTGCTGTAAGAACTATATTGGGAAAAAGTTAATCTGAGCCTTCGTCTATAACAGTGGTGGGCAATCTGCGGCCTGTCAGGGTAATCCGCTGGCAGGCTGCGAGACAGTTTGTTTACATTGACCATCCTCAGGTAGGGCCACCAACAGCCTGTTCACTGTTCCTGGCCAATGGGAGCTGCGGGAAGCGGCATGGACTGGCCATTTAACAGACTTGTTCCTAATTGTATTAAACTAAACTTTCAGTTTAAACCACTTACTTTAGCCTGTCACTAAAATCTGTTTCAAATAACACCTTCAGTTAAATAGCTGCAAGTCAGCTCGCAGTCAAGCCCTAACAAAGATAATTGCTAGTTGCCTGCCATAAGTGGAGAGAAATTTAAAGCACCCTTACCAGATCAGCAACCCACTCACAAGTTTTCTAACAATGACCTGTTTTCCCATTTTTTGGTGCTTCATGCCCACATTAGTTAAAACTGTTTCATAGGGTTATGGTAGTTAGGGAAGCACCAGCCTGAGGTTAAACACAATACCTGATGCATAGCTTTGGGGATTTAAAAAAAATATTTACATGTTTATAAGTTTATCTATTAAAAACTAGACATCTCGGATGTGCAACAGAAATTAGAGAGATCCTAGGTCTCCTAACTTCATCTCTAATTTCACTCTTTGTAGGTCAGTATCCAAGAGTTATTTACGACTCTGACCATTCCAATTTAAAATAAATCTGATAGGGGGCTTCTACTACTTTCCCCATAGGCTATTGCAGGGATCAGCACCCTACGGCACGCATGCCAAAGGCGGCACGCAAGCTGATTTTGCCTGGCATGCAGCTGTCAGCCAGGGTCCCGGCCGCCGGCCCTGCTCAGCCCAGGCCGGCAGGAGGCTGAGCAGGGCCGGGACCCCAGACTGGCAGCAGGCGTACTCCCCTCACTACGCTTGGGTTCTGCGGCTCCTGGGAGCGTGAGCTGCCGCTGCCCCTCCTGGAGCTCCCCCCCCTCCTGCTGCCTCAGCGCTCTGCCAGCATCTGACCGGCATGGGCATGGTAAGGGGAGTCCTGGGGGGCAGTCAGGGAGCAGGGGGAGGATTGGAAGGGTCGAAAGTTCTGGGGATCCTGTCAGAGGGCGGGGAGTGGTTGGATGGGGCATGGGAGTCCTGGGGGTCTGTCTGGGGGTGGAGGGGTGGATAAGGCTCGGGGCAGTCAGGGGACAGGTAGGGGGGTACAGTCCTGGGGGCAGTTAGGGTGGGGGGTCTCAGGAGGGGGCAGTCAGGGGACAAGGAACAGGGAGGCTTAGGTAGGAGGTGGGGTTCTGAGGGGCAGCTAGGGGCAGGGGTCCGAGGAGGGGTCAGTCAGGGGACAAGGATCAGGGGAGAGTTGGGGGTTCTGAGGGGGCAGTCAGGGAGTGGGAAGGAGTGGATGGGGGTGGGGGCTCTCCCCCTCCCCCCCATCCTCTCTTTTGATTGTTGAAATATGGTAACCCTAGGCGAGAAGGGAGCCGGGGGGCGCATGGGGGCTGGTGCCCGCATGCATCTGTTGCAGCCTGCAGGAGCCTCCGGGGGTGGGGGTGGGGGATGGCGCCAGGCCGCAGCCTTTGCAGGGCTGCTGCCCCCCTGCACTGCGCAGGCTCCGCCATGGCTGGGGCTCACTGCTGCCGCAAGTGGGACACTCTGGCTCTCTGGTGCTTCTGAAAGGCGGCTTCTCCCTGCCGAGCTGCTGCAGCGGCCCAAGCCCGGCAAAGCCAGTGAATGGACTTGGGGCAGGGTGGGAAGGTCTCGCGGGGGTGCTGTCCACCCTCCAGGGGAGTTCATGGGGTGGGGAGGGGGGAACCTGGTCTGGGGAGCAGCCCCTGGGCATGGCTCACCCCTGGGGTCTATAAAGGCTCGTTGGTATTTGCCCCTCAATGAACCGATGTGGGCGGAGGTGGGGAGGGGGAGAGAAGGTGGAAGTTTCACCTCGGGCACAAAATATCCTTGCACCGGCCCTGCCCCAGGGGGTGCATGCACCCCTGGTTAAGATCCACTGCACTAAAGTGTTAAGGTCCGAATTTTAAATTTAAATGAAGCTTCTTAAACATTTTAAAAAACTTGTTTACTTTACATACAACAATAGTTTATAGACTTATAGAGACCTTCTAAAAAACGTTAAAATGTAGTACTGGCACACGAAACCTTAAATTAGAGGTAATAAATGAAGACTCGGCACACCACTTCTGAAAGGTTGTCGACCCCTGGGCTATTGTAATAATGTTTACCATTCAAGTAGGATTATCAAAGCATTGCACACTAACAAATCTCAAATACTGAGGGATAATTTGAATATTAAGTTATTTATATTAAGGACAGCATGACAGCTGGGAAGAACACATCCTGGGAAATAAAGAATCAGAGATCAGATGCAGTTCTCACCTATGGAATTTATTAGGTTGACTAAAGTAGTCTTAAGCCCAAAATTTTGCTTCTAAAATCTGAGATGCTTTTACATATGTTCTTAGATTTTTAAGTGTCCCCCACAGTAGTGTATTAGATCATAAAAACCAGAAAGCAAAACTAGCCTAGTTACACTGCCAAATCTGAAAGTACTCAAAAATAAAGTCCCAGCATAAATGGTGAAAAGTTAAACTGTAAATTGTTTTTAATAATCAAAGGTGGCATTTTAGCAACACAGGCAGAAGGGCCTACAGTTAGAGTTTGGAGAATTCAGACAATACACACAAAAATGTTACTAGGCTCTTGCCTTTTGACCTAAAATTGTTCTGAAGTTTCTCTCCCCACCCATACACAAAAAACCCCAAACAATTAACATTTAACCAACTTTGGGATTTATTTTTGCCAGTTTTTAGCTTGTCAGGTCTTTTCTCATTCGAGTCTCTGGTCAGCTAGGTTTTAGGTCTGAATTCTCCTCCCTGCATTTCTTTCATGCTGCAGCATTCTTTCTATTTGAGGGAAATGACTTTTATTTCAGAATTTACAGATCATGTGAAAATAGCATCCAAAAAATGAATAAATAAAAGGTTCCACAGCAAGCATCCATCTTTCTGCCCTCCTTCTCTGCCAGTTGTTCATCAGCTAGCCACATTTAATCTGCCAGCAACTGCTACGCTATAAGCTAAATCTCTTGGCAGTCTTTTTGCCTCTAGAAACTTTTGATGTTGAATCACCTCCTTCCTACAAACTCGTTTCCAAGCCACTAGAGAGCAAGGTTTGTAAAGGCTTGGTGGAAACTAAGCTTTCAACAGAGAAAGGTGACCGGACAACAGAGTGACATATTGTATCTGTATTTTGTCCTAAAGTGGTATCAATGCAAAAACCAGCAGCTACTCCCTAAAGGCTAGTTGCATATTCATATTATAAATTCATATCAAGATCTTCCCTCAGAAGTCTACTAAGACATACTTTAAAGAAAGTACACTCAAGCTGTGGTGGTTTTACTAGGCTTTTCATTCTAATTGAACAGGATCCTATTTCTACCAGCATCAGTATTTTTCTTTTATCAAATTAGTTACAATTCCTAAAGTGTCATGGTTGGAGAACAATTCAGAAAAGTTTTATTTTAGCCAGAATTTGCACAGCATTATCTTTTTAAATATTGCAACAGCTTATGGGACACGTATACACAATCTAGAATTTTACATGTGTTAAAATTATCTTTCAGCTATTAGCAATACATAAACCTAAGTCAACACTGAAAATTTAAACTTTCATTATTCCTTTTAAAATACTATCTTCCTGAAGGAGGAAGAAATAAAAGATTCCTCACCTCTGCAATGTATGTCAAAGGTCCCCCTCCCCACCACTAGTGAATTGGTTTATTGGATTAAAGACTACGTGGAAACATAACTGAGGTTGGCCAGAAGGGATGGCTTAAGACAAAAAGGTATGAATAGCTTGGTATTATCCAGGAAATGTATCTTAAGGTATGAAACTAATTGTTTTTGTAACAATTTGATTAACTGAGGGATGGGTGGGGAAAATGAAGTCCGTACAGAAATACACTAGCCTTTCACTAGCTGCAGTGGGCCGTAAGTGAAGGAAAAAGGTATGTTGCAGATGAAAATACAGAACTGACTACAAAGTTGGTGCCAATCTTTTAGCAATACTAACCATGCAGCCAAAGTTTAATAATCTTTGCTACCTTGTTTGCAGAGGCTGTGGAAAGAATGTATGTAAAAGATTGATATAGTAATTTTGCATCATTGTGCAACTGAAACCTTTTGATTAACTTCAGTACTGAGTGATGCATCTGCTTTACAGGTACTCTGGCCCTTGCCAAACTAATTGTAACTTGAATGTCGTTGCCAGTTAAGCTTTTGTGGGTGAATACCCACTTTGTCTATGCTCCAATACATCTGTTAGTTGCTAAGGTGTCACAGGACTCTTTGGTATCAGTTTGTATTTCATACAGAAGGGGGGGGGCTGGTAATGGATTATACAGCTACTAGTTAAGAGTTAGTACTGTGATGGGATCAGGAAAGCTTTTAAACAGAACTGGGCCAGATTCAGACCTTATGTAAACAAGTCCATTGACATCAATGAAGTTCTTCCCCAGGTTTAAATTTGGTTTCTTTGGCATTCTAATATTCAATTCAAACAGACAGAAAATCAGTTCTCTCAAGCTTTGTTGAAGACTTCCAAGGCCCAGTAGGCCTAACCTTATTTAAGTAGGTTACTTGGTTTAAAACTAAATACTAGTTCTATTCTCCAAATTTACTCCTGAGTAAGATTTTGTAAGTAGTGGTTTTCAGTGCTTTTATGTCAAACTTCAGTATGTTAAGTGTAACTAACTTAAATAACTTTATTTGAATAGAATTTGACTAGTGTCACCTGAGATGTGAAACAGGCTCATAGCTTTCAAGGCAACCTCCATGACTGTCTTTTGCTCTAGATTCCAAGTGTGCCAATCTATGGTACTAAAATTAAAAAATATTCTAGCAATTGGAATAGTATTTCTTGGAAATTCAACAATTAAACAGTTACTTAGATTTAAAATCTGTCATTTACACAGGTTGATTTCAGCAACAATTTAGATAAGTCTGAAAGCTGCAGTAAACTTAACTATGCGAGTCATCTGGAATACACTGAATTCAAACTATTAAGTAAATGCATGGGTGTACTGTTTACACACCTATCCATTTAAGTTATGGACAACTAGAAAACAAAGTGGAAATTGAGCTCATCAAGTGTGTGCAAGATGTCCCAACTAATCTAGCTGTACTTGACAAAGAAAACAAGTTTACCCTTTGAAGTTACTGTCCATCCCACCTTCCTCAGTTTAAAAAAAGAAGTCTTTACTGAATGCATTGTAGAATGCACCACTCTGCAATACACTGGACAAATTGGATGCAGTAATGTAACAGATCTTCAGTCAGTCAATGAGGAAGTGTTTAAGGACATGGATAAAAAATTTGAAGCTGAATCCCACTATACTGTGAAGGGACATTCAGCAGAGACTCAATTTTTATTTCTGCTTTGCAGTTCACCTTTAACTCAAGCAAACAAAATATTTGAATTTTACTCTAATAAATTGGATATAGCTTTCCTATAGAGTCAACATTAATCCAAAGAACACACAAACTTAGCATTAAACTTTGTTTTTAATGGTCTCAAATTTTGTGACAGATTTTTGGTCAAGTTGTTTCCATTAAAAAATTTACTGGTTTAAAAACTAATAACTTAAACTGCCACGAAACAAATGGTCCACAAACATTCCTTTCCTTCTGAAGCTTTTACGATGCATTGTAATCATTAACCAGTCTTTTACTATTAAACTTAAATGGCCAATTGAGACAAACAGTTCTGAGACCGTTCTTCCACCGATTAAGACTGAGGTGGCAGCTGATGTACAGAATTTTCATTTAGCCTTCTGAGCCTTCTGGGCGGACTTTGTGACCTTGCCAGCTCCAGCAGCTTTCTTATCAACTGCCTTGATGACACCAACAGCAACAGTCTGTCTCATGTCACGCACAGCAAAACGACCTGGAAACAAAATGACATTTTATAATTTTGTATGTGAGTATACAGATTCACACCCTGAATGAGGCAACCTCTGCACAGCACCACCACACAGGGTATGTCAGGAAGTAAAAATATAAAACTGAAACTGCAGGTATCTGAATGTAAAATGGAATTTGGCCTCCACCCATTTTAAAAGGGTTATGGAGCACTGGGCAAAATCTTATAGCAAGCTTAAAAGTTTCAATGACACCTCAAAGTAAGTGGATGTCACCCACGAAACAACTAAGATTTCTAAAAGAGCATGGCACTAACATGCCGTGAATTTACAAGTAGTTATTTTAGTGGACCACTTACCCAGAGGAGGGTAGTCCGAGAAGCTCTCAACACACATGGGTTTGCCTGGGACCATGTCAACGATGGCAGCATCTCCAGATTTCAGGAATTTAGGACCATCTTCCAATTTCTTACCAGAACGACGATCAATTTTCTCTTTCAGTTCAGCAAATTTGCAAGCAATGTGAGCAGTGTGGCAATCCAGCACAGGGGCATAACCAGCACTAATTTGGCCTGGGTGGTTCAGGATGATGACCTGTAAGGAAAAAACAGTAACTTTTCAAGCATAACTGATGGTTATTTGTTGGATTAAGCTGTTTAAAAAACCAGGAGTACTTTATCTTCTAGAGATGAACTTCAAAATATTCAATTCAAAAAAGATGACCAGCCAATATTTGCATCAATCCATAACTAAGTTTCAAACATCTTCAAGTGATTCTGAAAAGTACCTGGGCAGTGAAGCCAGCAGCTTCCATTGGGGGGTCATTCTTGCTGTCACCAGCAACATTACCACGGCGAACATCTTTCACAGACACGTTCTTGACATTGAAGCCAACATTGTCACCAGGCAGAGCTTCACTCAAAGCCTCATGATGCATCTCAACAGATTTTACTTCAGTTGTTACATTGACAGGGGCAAATGTTACCACCATGCCTGGCTTCAGGATGCCAGTTTCCACACGACCAACTGGAACAGTACCAATACCTGAAAAGAAAAGAAAAAAGCAACTCTAGGATGCTTACTCCTTCCAATTTAACTATGGTCTTATACAAACAGGTAGGACACTTCACAAAAACACATTCTCCTGCTAAAGAATAAAAAACATTCTGACAAGTGTTGCAATTTCTGCTTTTTAAAGAGCTAGTGACAGCCTATCAATCTGACAGATTGTTGTATTTTAAAAAGCTTACTACTGGAGGAAAAGTTACATAACTATTCTTCACAGAAAATACTTACCACCAATTTTGTAGACATCTTGCAGAGGCAAACGCAGTGGCTTGTCAGTTGGACGAGTTGGTGGCAGTATACTATCCAAAGCTTCTAGCAGGGTAGTTCCACTGGCATTGCCATCCTTACGGGTAACCTTCCATCCCTTAAACCAGGGCATCTAACAAAAAGCAGCACAAATGTAACTTGTATTTAGAAATACTGGAATGTAGAAATAGGAAGAACAAATACATTTAATCCTTGATATCTTTAGGTAATTTGTGAAACATGATCTTGATCAGAGTTTTAAACAGATATAAACTCCATTCAAATGCATTGTTTCTTAACCCTGAAGATTCACCCTGGCTGTCCCTCCAACTTAATTCTAATATACAAGGTAAACAAACTTACATTAGAGCTAGGCTCCAACATATTGTCTCCGTTCCAACCAGAAATTGGTACAAAAGCTACAGTGTCTGGATTGTAGCCAATTTTCTTAATGTAAGTGCTGACTTCTTTGACAATTTCTTCATATCTCTTCTGGCTGTACGGTGGCTCAGTGGAATCCATCTTGTTCACACCAACAATCAGCTGTTTTACACCCAGTGTGTAGGCCAGAAGGGCATGTTCACGAGTCTGCCCATTCTTGGAGATACCAGCTTCAAACTCACCAACACCAGCAGCAACAATAAGGACAGCACAGTCAGCCTTTGGGGAAAAAGATAAGTTATATTATTTATGGTCTATGCAAAAAAAAAAAAAAATCTAAATCAGAAAATACTAAAACCCTCAACTGAATTCATAGTGTTTACATACTTGGGAGGTGCCAGTAATCATGTTTTTGATGAAATCTCTGTGTCCAGGAGCATCAATGATGGTGACATAGTACTTGCTTGTTTCAAATTTCCACAAAGAAATATCAATTGTGATACCACGCTCACGCTCAGCCTTCAGCTTGTCCAAAACCCAGGCATATTTGAAGGAACCTTTGCCCATCTACAAAAAAAAAAGTGTAACATTGTTTTAAACTGTCATTTAGAAAGCCAACTAATTTGTATGCAGTGAACAGAGAAAATTTCTAATATAGTACAAGGCATCTTTTGCCACTAGTTTTCTGTAATGCCAATACAGCTTTGGTTTGAACACACTTGGCACAACTGGTGAGAGATTCCATCTCTTTTCTCAGTTATTTAACCTATGACACTTTAGCCTTCAGTCTGTTAATTATAGACAACCGATCTTTTAGAGTTAGACCTTGCAAAGACAAGCCCTCATATCAAGTGTCCACTGCAAGTTCTTGTTTTCATACCACTGTAATCTCTTCCACATTTAGAGTATGTGCTATTCACCCACAGACTGTTTCTATAGCTAGTATAATGTTGTCACTCAATGTATCTTTTGAGATGCAGTCTCTTCTACTACATAGAAACAAAAGTACACCAATGAACATATGGAGCAGGCACATACAGTAACAAATGTTTTTCAACTGGATATAGGAAGAGCCATGTATTCCTCTACCTTTAGAGAAAAAGACTGAATGCAGCAGTTGCTTACACAGAACTGTTTAGCATTGCCTGTCTGATTGAACACCCAGCCTGAAGCTGGGAACTCTGAAAATCCCTGCTGTTGCTGAAGTCACTGGATAAATCAGGTATTTTCTCCCTGTCCTGACAGATGGGTGTAGAGCTACTGTCTGCAGAGTAGTTGAAAAGCGCTGCTTAAGTAACGAGCATGGTGCTATTTCACCAACCCAGGCTGCTCTCAGAGCCTCCATTTTGCACTTAACAGGCTACTGGGCTAATTAAATCTTCGGTACCTCCGCAGCTTCCTTCTCGAACTTCTCGATGGTCCTCTTGTCGATGCCCCCGCACTTGTAGATGAGGTGCCCGGTGGTGGTGGACTTGCCGGAGTCGACATGGCCGATGACGACGATGTTGATGTGGGTTTTCTCCTTGCCCATGATGGGTGGCTCGCGGCGTCCGGCTCTTTCGGTACAAAATCAACACCTACGGAGGAGAAAAAGTGTCAGGGATGATCCCGGGCCAGATCCTCGCTAACGGGGGGAGGCGCCCGGCCTAGGGCGGGGCGGCCTCGAGGCCGTGAGCAGGCCCGGGCGGTACTCTAGGGCCACGGCTCCGCCCACCGCGGGGGGGCTCCACACGCCAGAAGCGCTGCCCCCCCCCCCCCCCCCCGCCGGCTCATTCCCCCGAGCTGCCCGCGGGCTCGAGGCGCTGCCATGCGGCCGGGGCGCGCAGAGCCGGGGCCAGGCCCGGAGGCGGGGCGCGGCTCCTTTGTGTAGCTAACACTCCGCCCGGCCGCCGCGTCCTCCATTTTGTGGAGCTCGCGGAGGAGGGGAGGGAAAGGAAGCGGCCATCTTCGCTGAGCGGGCGGCGGGGAATGGGAGCGGCCCCTACTCCCCACCCAACCCTTCCCGCGCCGCTGGCCGTCCCGCACCACCAGGCCGGGGGGAGAGAATCCAGATGGGGATTCCAGGGCCCCGCATGTAGCAGCCACTCCCCTCCCTGGGGCCCAGACCCCGCAAACGAGGGGTAGTGCGGGGGACACGTCGCCATTTTGTGGGGCCCTCTTTCCTCCTCCCCCACCCACGGGGGGCCACCGGGGCGCGCCCCCCCTCCCCCCGCGCGTCCCTTCTCCATCACCAGCCCCGGACCCCCGCACGCACCGCAGCTTCCCCGCGCGGGGCCGCACTCAGCCACCCTGACCCTCGGGCCCGACTGTTCCAGCCACATGGGCCCGGCCCGGCCCGCCCCTCCCCCACCAGGCCTGCGCCACGCGGCCAGCGCTTACCTGCGAGGCGTCGGCAAACCCGTTGCGAAAAAGACCGACAACGTGAGCCGCTGCGCTTATATATCCTGCGCGGGGGCGGGGCGTGCGGGACACGTCACCGCCCCAGCGTTCCACTCGCTCCTCCCCGCCGCTCCCACCGCCCCTAGCGTCGGGCCCGGCAGGGAGCGGGGACAAAGTGCTGTGCTCGCCCCGAAACGGGGGGCGGTGCTGCTCGTCGCAGCCCCGCTACCGGCCGCAGGAGGGGCAATCCCTGCGCTGCACCGCTGCGTCTCCCCTCGGGGAGTTTGGTGACGGCCCCGCCTGCCCAGAGGCCGGACTCCGGCCTTCGCCTGAATCGCGGCAGAGCCTCTCCACCCGCTCGGCGCTGAGCGTGGCTCACTCGCTCCACCCCCGGCCGCCGGGGGCAGCGGCAGAGTCACCGCCGGGCGGCGAGAACTAGAGCTCTCTGCCCCTCCCATCCGCTCCCCATACACTGCCCCTTGCCCATCCCCCACACCCTTCCCCTCCCCCATACAGCCGCACCCCCTGTGTGGCCCCCTGCCCCATGGACCTGTCCCTCCCCCTACAGCCAGCCCCCCAGCCGCTCTGCATCTCTTCCATACAGCCACATAGCTGCCCATCCCCCACACCCCCTGTGTGGCCCCCTGCCCCATGGACCTGTCCCTCCCCCTACAGCCAGCCCCCCAGCCACTCTGCATCTCTTCCATACAGCCACATAGCTACCCATCCCCCACACCCTTCCCCATATTGCCACACACACTGTGTGCCCCCCTGCCCCATGTGCCTGTCCCTCCCCCTACAGCCAGCCCCCCAGCATCTCTTCCATACAGCCACATAGCTACCCATCCCCCACACCCTTCCCCATACAGCTGCACACTGTGTGCCCCCCTGCCCCATGGACCTGTCCCTCCCCCTACAGCCAGCCCCCCAGCCACTCTGCATCTCTTCCATACAGCCACATAGCTGCCCATCCCCCACACCCCCTGTGTGGCCCCCTGCCCCATGGACCTGTCCCTCCCCCTACAGCCAGCCCCCCAGCCACTCTGCATCTCTTCCATACAGCCACATAGCTACCCATCCCCCACACCCTTCCCCATATTGCCACACACACTGTGTGCCCCCCTGCCCCATGTGCCTGTCCCTCCCCCTACAGCCAGCCCCCCAGCATCTCTTCCATACAGCCACATAGCTACCCATCCCCCACACCCTTCCCCATACAGCTGCACACTGTGTGCCCCCCTGCCCCATGGACCTGTCCCTCCCCCTACAGCCAGCCCCCCAGCCACTCTGCATCTCTTCCATACAGCCACATAGCTGCCCATCCCCCACACCCTTCCCCTCCCCCATACAGCTGCACACTCTATGTGCCCCCCCCCGCTCCATGTACCTGTCCCTCCCCCTACAGTCAGCCCCCCAGCCGCTCTGCATCTCTTCCATACAGCCACATAGCTGCCCATCCCCCATACAGCCACATACCCTCATCCCAGACCGTCCCTCACATACAGTCAGCCAGGCCCTGGGCACTCTGCCTCTCCCCCATCCATCCCTCCTCCTGCCCCCACCCCACACTCTTCCTCAACAAGCCTGCCTCTTTCTCACACTACACAAACTCATGGACCTTTTTCCTTTCAGGAGCTCAGTCCTCTTGTCTAAGCACCATAGATGCTGGCTTTCCCCTTAAAACGTTCTCTATTTCTCCCACCCAGCATGTGTATGTACAACCTACCCCTCATTTCCCACCTTCCTTAAGTTCCCACCTACTGCCCCATCCCCCCAAACTGCCCTATGCCCTTAGCTATCCACACAGCCGACCCCCATCCCACACATAATTCCTGGTCCCTATTGATCCTGTTACTTCCTCCCATGTTTTCAAATCATCTCCACCACCACCTGTGCCACTCTATCATTCTTTCTTTACACATCTGATGCAAACACCATATGCCTTTAGCCCCCCCATGTACCTGTTTGCACACACCTTCTTCTCCCCCACAAGCTCACACAAACTGCCTTTGACATCCCAAGTGCTCAGGGAGCAGGAGGTGAATTTTTGGTCTCTGTAAGCCAATGCCAGCTCTTGCCCTGCTGTTTGGCTCACAGAGAGTAACCCTCAGTCTAATCCAGGCACACACACTTCAGTTACTGGTAACTGTTTTTGTCCCCAATCATTCATTGTAGCTGTGCTATCAGAGTGTTACTCATTTGGAAGACAGTGAACAACTTGGTTTAAATGGGCTATCTTGAGTTTAAAGTGTGATTCTCTTCTGAAAAGCATTTCTGTAAAAGGAGAAACAAGGTGGGTGAGGTAATTTTATTTTATTGGACCAACTTCTATTGGTGAAAGAGAGACAAGCTTTCAAGCTTACACACACTTACCAACAGAAGTTGGTCCAATAAGAGATATTACCTCTTATCTCTACTATCTTGGGTCCAACATGGCTACCATGCATCCGAAGAAGTGGGTATTCACCCACGAAAGCTCATGCTCCTATACATCTGTTAGTCTATAAGGTGCCACAGGACTCTTTGCTGCTTTTACAGATCCAGACTAACACGGCTACGCCTTTGATACATGGCTACCACAACATTTCTATAAAAAGGACATCTTAAGGTTCCATGTTAATTGTCTCTCTATCAAATGCGCCTACTGTAGGGCTTGTCAACATTTGAAAATTAATTTGTATTAATAGAAAGTGTAAATTTAAAACCCAATTTCTGAGTAAAATCATGCTTGCACACGCTTACTCCAGAATACATGTGTCTTGTTTCTGGTTAGTGCATGAATTGAGCTAAACTAGAATTTCAGAAATTCAAGTGTCTCCATGTGGAATTACTCTTTCAAAATATCAGAGGGGTAGCCGTGTTAGTCTGGATCTGTAAAAAGCAACAGAGAGTCCTGTGGCACCTTTAAGGCTAACAGATGTATTGGAGCATAAGCTTTCGTGGGTGAATGCCCACTTCGTCGGATGCAATTTCAAAATAGTAATTTCTGAACAACTCCATGTGTAGACAAGCTCTTACAAATGAAGAGATTTTTTTCTTATCAGTCTCCCCTCATTCAGAGTCAAGCTGGGCTTTTCTCATGCATCACCATCAGTAATAAGATTCTATAGAGAACGTTATACTCTGTGGTGCTGCATCCATGTCATTCTCTTCAGTGGGGTTCCACAGGTGGAATTTAATTGGAACTTAGCTGGACCCTATATATAATATCAAGAGAACTGTTTACTAACTCTCTCTTAGCTATCAAGGCATTTATACAACTTTACCAGGGTATCTGAGCACCTAGATGTTACAAATTTGCAGTGCTACTTGGAGCAAAGATTTAATTTGCTCACTAAAATGAACAGATGTGACTGAATACTCATCAGGTCTGCTCCCCATGTTTAATGTAGGGTCATTTTTAATATACCCACTCTTTAGATTGGAATTTGGCTCTAATATGGTTGTGAAAGCTGTTCAAGAGTGTTCTTATTACCCCAGGGAATCAGACGATCCACTTCACAGTATATGGAATTCTGAGACTGATGTACATTGCATTATAATTAGGATTCCCTGACTACAAAAGTAAAGCAGATTAGAAATTAGCAGAGCACATGTTGAAATAAAGGTGCAGCTTCAATACTATACACAACCCTAATAAGCCTCATGTCACTGAGGACATTCAACAAATGGATAGTTAAGGTTTTGGGTAATCACAGGAATTATCCATGTACTTACAGATATTAAAAGACATGACCATATTTTGGATGATAGATTTTTAGATGATTGACTTGCATGGTATATGTACAGGAGTATATTTGAATAATTATGGTTTAATTTAATAAAACAGGTGTGTAACATTGGATTATCCCACATTCAAGGGTATGCAGTCATTTGAACTGAATTTGTGATCACTGAGATTATGACCAGTGTATATATTTCAGGGTCTGTTATACTAAAACTCTGCATTTAATTAGTTTGGAAACACACTATTCAACACTCACAATGTTGGTGCTGTGCTCAGTTGTGCTTGGAATGACCACAATGCATGGATCTGCAGAAGATTGCTCATGCCCACAATATAAGATAATTTTCTAAACAAACCTGGGGAAGGAGGTAAAACAACTAGGCTTTCTCCATACTTGTCTTTGTTTTTTGCTTAAGATTTCCCATGGTTGTCACCATCAGTTCAGTTCCACAAGAGCTTGAAACTGCAAGAGCGCTAGCATAAACAGCTACTGGCTTTTTAACTACAGGCATCTAGACAATCTCCAAGTGGGGCTAGATGACATGGTGGTAAAAAATGCCATTGGCATTACACTAGAGTTCCTCCCATTACTACTGCCGGTGGAAATTCTACGAAAAAAAAATGTAGGCCAAGATTTTTCAAAAATGAGTTTTAAAGTCCATAGTTAGGCACCCAAATAAGTGAACTAATTTTCAAAATTAGTCAGCACCGAGTAGTCCCACATAGTGTTGGCAAAAATAATTAAGTTTCAAGAAAGCCTACCCAACTTATTTCCACACAAGCCAAATAATAGACAATATTTTCTGAATACTCTCAACCATCAGTCTGGAGATGAAAGGCCTCTCTCAACACACTCACAAAGGCCTCTCACACTATTCAACACTCACATTGGCTGGGAACAGTGAACTGTGGCTACTGGGAGCTGCGGGCAGCTGTGCAAATGTAATCAAACTGGCGGCCTGCAACCAGATTACCCTGGTGGGCCGCAGGTTGCCCACCATTGGTCTAAAATGTAAGAAATCAGATTTACAAAACTATGGACTAATACTATATTCTATTTACAGGTCAAAAATTATCTTGGCCAAGAGAACTATTGAATGCATTGATAACCCTGACAAATTAGTTCTCAAATTATGTCAACTGGGAGGTGTAAAACAGCTCCCAAAAGAGGATATTGCTAGGGATAAAACCTTCATGATTTACATGGATTGAATTATTTTCTGGCCTATTCACTTGAGTAATCTGAGTAAGAAATCAGAAGGAATATAAGAAATTTTAGGAATATGTCAAAATTCATATAAATGAAAGAGAGGGAAATTCAGTTTCAACAGAAGCTACTTAAAAGGGTGTCATAAGGAGGAAGGAGAAAACTTGTTCATCTTAGCCTCTAAAGATAGAACAAGAAGCAGTAGGCTTAAACTGCAGCAAGGGAGGTTTAGGTTGGACATTAGGAAAAAGTTCCTAACTGTTAGGGTGGTTAAACACTGGAATAAATTGCCTAGGGAGGTTGTGGAATCTCCATCTCTGGAAAGATTTAAGAGTAAGTTAGATAAATGTCTATCAGGGATGGTCTAGACAGTATTTGGTCCTGCCACGAGGGCAGGGGACTGGACTCGATGACCTCTCGAGGTCCCTTCCAGTCCTAGAATCTATGAATCTATGAAAGCAACAACAAATATTTTTCTATTTGTCACTTTTAAAGGTGCCCTGCAAATGAGGGGGGGGGAAGCTTGTGCCCTATTTCCTTCTTCATGCTGTACAGAGAAGGCCTTGAAGGTTACGGTCTCTGTGTGTGGTGCACACACAAATATACATATATGTACACACAGTCTAAAGACCCTAGTCACAGTGAGAAAGCTTTCATTTGACGTCCAATACTCACACTGCAGCCTTCCAGGACTCCAATGGAGCTGAACTGCCTGTGATTCCTTATAGATTCATAGAATATCAGGGTTGGAAGGGACCTCAGGAGGGTCTAGTCCAACCCCCTGCTCAAAGCAGGACCAATCCCCAACTAAATCATCCCAGCCAGGGCTTTGTCAAGCCTGACCTTAAAAACCTCTAAGGAAGGAGATTCCACCACCTCCCTAGGTAACCCAATTCCAGTACTTCACCACCCTCCTAGTGAAAAAGTTTTTCCTACTATCCAACCTAACCCTCCCTGCAACTTGAGACCATTACTCTTTGTTCTGCCATCTGATACCATTGAGAACAGTCTAGATCAGTAGTTCCCAAACTTGTTCCACTGCTTGTGCAGGGAAAGCCCCTGGCGGGCTGGGCCAGTTTGTTTACCTGCCACATCCGCTGGTTCGGCCGATCGCGGCTCCCAGTGGCTGAGGTTCGCTGCTCCAGGCCAATGGGAGCTGCTGGAAGTGGCGGCCAGTACGTCCCTCGGTACACATAGAAGAAGACTCAGAAATTGCTTTGTGTACAAGGACAACTAGGAATTGTGACACTGTAGGTTTTGATAGGCATACTTACGTTTCCTGGATGTTACTGGATGTTTTCCAGGCTAAATGGGATACCACAATGGAAGGAAAGAATGTTAATGCTGGGATGCTTTGATAGCTCTTATGTGACTCTGAATCTGCCAGTGAATAAATCCATGAACTTTAAAACCAATTCTGAGCATTGGCTGAAGCTCTGGGATTAGCAGCAGAACACATTTTTTAGAAGTAGCTTTGAAGCTGCTTTCTGGGACGTCTGCAGAAGGTTTAGCAACACATGCAATGTATTACTAGCACTGCTTTGGGTGACCTTTGTGTTCTGGAGCATCATCATATGGACAATTGCTTGGGCAAGACTAGAGGTGGAGATGAGCAGTTCTCATCTTGCATCATTTAACTGAGACTAGTATGAACAGACGTAGTACAGAATTACACAGGAGGTGGTTTTCTACATATAAATTATAAAACATCCAACCATCCCAGAAAGGAGATAATGGGCAGATATGACATATGTCCAGTCTAAGGCACCCCAAAATGTTTGCCTCCTGCTTAACATGCATCTAAAAATCCATCTAAGCCAGGGGTTCTCAGACTTTTGTACTGGTGACCCCTTTACCACAGCAAGCCTCTGAGTGCGACCCCCCCTTATACATTAAAAACACTTTTTTTATATATTTAACATCATTAAATCTTGTCACCCCTTTGCTGCCCTTCTCTAGGAACAGGCAGAATCCCACTGAAGATGATCTGAGCCTCGATTTCCTTAAGTGTCTTCCCCAGCCTGGCATAATCTCCCTTCATTTGCTCTAGTGAGAACCTAACCGTGTCATTCGTTCCTATGTGAAGGATGATCAAGGGGTTCTTACCTGCTCCTTTTAGGATCCTTTTCAGCTGCAGGTCCACATCCCGTATCTTAGCGCCCAGTAGACAGCACACCCTTCTGTTCTCTGGGTCTGCCCTGGTCACATGCCTGTCTAACCTCCTCAGTAAGGAGTCCCCAATCACGTAAACCTGCCTTTGCCTGGTGACAGTGCGATCTACTAATCTATCCCCTGTTCCCTCTAGTTGCAACCCCTGTCCATTCCTATTTTCCCTTATAAACCCCCTTATGCCATCCTGTATCCTCCCGGGGCCCAGATTTGGTGCTGTCTCCATCAACTCCTCCCCTCTTTCTATGGGACTAGCCGCTCTTCTCTTTTTCCTCACCCTGCCCACTTCAGTTACCACCTGCTGCACCCCTTCCTCGTTTTCCAAAAATCCAAACCTGTTCCTGAGCTCTATTTCTCCTTCACTGGCCCTCCTTTTCCTTGGCCTGCTTCTCACGGTCACGTGCTTCCACTGCCCTTGTTCTCCCCCCGGCATTTCCCCCTCACAGGTCTTTGCCCCTGCTTCCACCTGAACCCGAGTATTCCCCTTCAGCCCCTCCTTGCCTTTGCTCCATCAGCTGCTCGAACTCCCTTCTAAACTCTACCAGGGTATCTACCTGCATCTCCAACCCTCGGATCTTTTCCTCCAGCAGCTCTATTAGGCGGCATTTCATGCACACATACCTCTATTCAGGCACTGCTGCAAGGACCATGTACATACCGCAGCTGCCGCATGCGATCATCTGCATTGTGTCCCCTGCTGCTTGGCTCATGGCTGCTGTTGTCTGAGTCCGCCTACTCAGCTGCACCTGGGGAAACACAGCACACAGGGCGCCACGCCCTCCTGCCTCCCCTTCCACCTCCCCCTGCAAACTCCCACTCAAACTCCCCTGTTAGCAGCCCTGTTCGCTGCCTTCTGTGCCGCTGCCTGGCTGGGTGGCCGCTTTTATAGGCCCTCTCCTCAGCCAAGTTCCACCCCCTAATCAGGGCTCAGCTGCCCGCCCAGCACGCTGCCCCTACAGGCCTCTACACATACAAGCAATACAAAGACTGACACAAATACAGGTACCTTCTCCTCCAATGGAACTCCACTCAAACAGGATTGTGATGATAAATAGTTGGCTAAGGGAGTGGTGCTATAAAGAGGGCTTTGGGATGTATGGCCACTGGGAGGCTTTCGGGGACAGAAAACTGTTCTCACGGGACGGACTTCACCTGAGTAGGGAAGGAAATAGACTTCTGGGAGGAAGGCTGGCTCATTTCATCAAAAGAGCTTTAAACTAGGAATTTGGGGGAGATGGTTGGGAGATGTCCAGTTAATCTCCACACCAGATTATAACATTGAGAGGGAGGACGATGAGATAAGAACAGATATAGCTGGGGGGACGAGATTGGACATATGGAGGGGGGGGTGGATACTAGACTAATAGGTCATACTAGCAGTACGGTGTCCATACCAAATGGGATAACTAATGTGAGAGAGGCCAAACGGCATAAATTAAGATGTTTATACACCAATGCGAGAAGCCTAGGTAACAAAATGGAGGAATTAGAGCTCCTGGTCCAAGAAATGAAACTAAATATCATAGGAATAACTGAAACATGGTGGAACGGTAGTCATGACTGGAGTACAGGTATGGAAGGGTATGTGCTGTTTAGGAAAGACCGGATCAAAGGTAAAGGTGGGGGAGTAGCATTGTATGTCAATAATGAGGTAAACTGTAAAGAAATAATAAGTGATGGAATGGATAAGACAGAGTCTGTCTGGGCAATACTCACATTGGGTAAAAGAACTACTAGAGCCTCCCCTGGGATAGTGCTTGGGGTGTGCTATAGACCGCTGGGATCTAGCGTGGATATGGACAGAGAACTCTGTAACATTTTTAGGGAAGTAAATACTAATAGGAACTGTGTAATCATGGGAGACTAACTTCCCGGATATAGATTGGGGAACAAATGCTAGTAACAATAATAGGGCTCAGATTTTCCTAGATGTGATAGCTGATGAATTCCTTCATCAAGTAGTTGCTGAACCGACGAAGGGGGATGCCATTTTAGATTTGGTTTTGGTGAGTAGTGAGGACCTCGTTGAGGAAATGGTTATAGGGGACAACTTTGGCTCGAGTGATCATGAGCTAATTCAGTTTAAACTAAATGGAAAGATTAACAGAATTAAATCGGAGACTAAGATTTACGATTTCAAAAGGGCTAACTTTAATAAATTAAAGGGGACTAGTTAGGGAAGTGGATTGGACTAACATATTTAGGGATCTAAAGGCGGAAGGCGCTGGGATTATTTCAAGTTGAAGTTGCAGGAGCTGTCGGAGGCCTGTATCCCGAGAAAGGGAAAACGGTTCGCAGGCAGGAGATTTAGACCGAGCTGGATATGCAAGCGTCTCAGAGGGGTCATTAAGAAAAAACAGAAAGCATACAGGGAGTGGAAGATGGGAGGGATCAGCAAAGAAACCTACCTTATTGAGGTCAGAGCATGTAGAGATGGAGTGAGAAAAGCCAAAAGCTGTGTAGAGTTGGACCTTGCAAGGGGAATTAAAGCCAATAGCAAGAGCTTTTATAGCCATTTAAATAGGAAGAAAACAAAAAAAGAAGAAGTGGGACCACTTAAGACTGTAGATGGAGTGGAGATTAAGGATAATCTAGGCATGGCACAATATCTAAATGAATATTTTGCATCGGTATTTAATGAGGCTAATGAAAAGCTGAGGAATAGTAGAAGCGAGACGGATGGGAATAAAGAAGTGGGGCTTGACATTACCGTATCCGAGGTAGAAGCCAAATTAGAATAGCTTACCAGGACTAAATCGTGTGGACCGGATGATCTTCATCCGAGAATATTAAAGGAACTGGCGCGAGAAATTGCAAGCCCATTAGCGATGATTTTTAATGAATCTGTAAACTCGGGGGTGGTACCTTTTGACTGGAGAATAGCTAATGTGGTTCCTATTTTCAAGAAGGGGAAAAAAAGTGACCCAGGTAACTACAGGCCTGTTAGTTTAACATCTGTAATATGCAAGGTCTTGGAAAAAATTTTGAAGGAGAAAGTAGTTAAGGACCTTGAGGACAATGCCAATTGGGACAAATTACAACACGGTTTTATGAAAGGTAGATCGTGCCAAACCAACCTGATCTCCTTCTTTGAGAAGGAAACAGATTATTTAGATAAAGGAAATGCGGTGGATCTTGATTTCAGTAAAGCGTTTGATACGGTACCGCATGAGGAATTATTGGTTAAATTGGAAAAGATGGAGATCGATATGAAAATCCAGAGGTGGATAAGGAACTGGTTAAAGGGGAGACTGCAGCGGGTCGTACTAAAAGGTGAACTGTCAGGCTGGAGGGAGGTTACCAGTGGAGTTCCTCAAGGTTCGGTTTTGGGTCCGATTTTATTTAATCTATTCATTACTGAGCTCGGAACCAAATGTAGGAGTGGGCTGATAAAGTTTGCGGATGACACAATGTTGGGAGGTATTGCCAATTCGGAGAAGGATCGGGATATCCTGCAGGGAGATTTGGATGACCTTGTAAACTGGAGTAATAGTAATAGGATGAAATTTAATAGTGAGAAGTGTAAGGTTATGCATTTAGGGATAAATAACAAGAATTTTAGTTATAAGCTAGGGACTCATCAGTTGGAAGTAACGGAAGAGGAGAAGGACCTCGGAGTCCTGGTTGATCGCAGGATGACTATGAGTTGGCAATGTGACGTGGCCGTGAAAAAAGCTAATGCGGTCTTGGGATGCATTAGGCGAGATATTTCTAGTAGGGATAAGGAGGTGCTGGTTCCATTATACAAGGCACTGGTGAGACCTCATTTGGAGTACTGTGTGCAGTTCTGGTCTCCCATGTTTAAAAAGGATGAAATCAAACTGGAATGGGTACAGAGAAGGGCCACTAGGATGATCCGAGGAATGGAAAATCTGTCGTATGAAAGGAGACTCGAGGAGCTTGGTTTGTTTACCTTAACCAAAAGAAGGCTGAAGGGGGATATGATTGCTCTCTTTAAATATATCAGAGGGATAAATACCAGGGAAGGAGAGGAATTATTTCAGCTCAGTACTAATGTGGACACGAGAACGAATGGATATAAACTGGCCATCGGGAAGTTTAGGCTTGAAATTAGATGAAGGTTTCTAACCATCAGAGGGGTGAAGTTTTGGAACAGCCTTCAGAGGGAAACAGTGGGGGTGAAAGACCTCTCTGGCTTTAAGATTAATCTTGATAAGTTTATGGAGGGGATGGCTTGATGGGATATAGTGATTTTAGTCAATAGGTCAATAACATGCCATCGCTGGTAATTAGCAACAATGGTTAATGATGGGATATTAAAAGTTACTACAGAGAACTTTTTCCAGAGGGTCTGGCTAGAGAATCTTGCCCGCATGCTCGGGGTTCAGCTGATTGCCATATTTGGGGTCGGGAAGGAATTTTCCTCCAGGGTAGATTGGCAGAGGCCCTGGAGGTTTTTCGCCTCCCTCCGCAGCATGGGGCAGGGGTCGCTTGCTGGAGGATTCTCAGCGATTTGAAGTCTTTAAATCATGATTTAGGGACTTCAACAGCTGAGTCAAGGGAGAGAATTCTTCTGGGAGTGGGTGGGTCAGCTTTTGTGGCCCGCATCATGTGGGAGGTCAGACTAGATGATCATAATGGTCCCTTCTGACCTTAAAGTCTATGAGTCTATTATTAATGCTGGAGGCCAAACTGGGGTTTGGGGTAGAGGCTGACAGCTCGCAACCCTCCATGTAATAACCTCGTGACCCCCTGAGGGGTCCTGACCCCCAGTTTGAGAACCCCTGATCTAAGCACTTCTATGGCCCACATCACTGTGGTATCTGAGCACTCACAAACATTAATGGTTCATCCCCTCACATTACCCCTAATCTTCATAATAGAGAGAAGAAATGAATTGCCCACAATCACACAGGAAACCTATGGCAGAGCCAGAAACCAAACCCACATCTCAGGAGTTCCCATCCAGTGCCTTAACCACAAAAACATCTTCTCTACATTTTTGTTAGCTGCATTATTTCAATTACAGAAAATATTTTATTTTAGAGCGTTAGCTCTTTGGGAAAGGACCTTGTATTGCATGTCTACAGAGTACCTTGCACACTTACAGCACTGCACATGACATACTATGAAACTGATAAAAATTAAGTGGGTTTTGCCATTCCTTCTCTTTCTCCCCCAACACTCTTATTAAAGTCTCTCAGCTACCCTTGGATCTTCCATTGCCCAAAGCGCTACCAGATCTTCCCTATTAAGGACTCCATTCTGCAAATATTTTTGTAACTGGGTAGTTTCAGGCAGACGAGTAGCCTCACAGAAGTGTCGGAGAATAACAGAGTTCTCACTTTTTGTTTGGGTACAGCAAGTCAGAAGCTTTATTTTCTCTCTATCAATTGCATAGAGGGAGAGAGCTAAACAGGTCTCTCAACAGGTAAACAATTACAGCAATTATACCAGCATTTATACCTTTTGTTACAGACAATAATGAGCAACAGCTGCATTTTGTTTATACATAGGTCATTCTGATATCTTGTTTTGCTCACTAATGTAGACTTAGTCTACATTCCATATTATCTACACAAGGTCGCAACAACTTCTCACACAGTTCTTTCCCACTTGCCTCACACATTCCTCGCTTCTACAAATCTCACGTTATTAGGATGACAGTTAGCCTAACTCTTGCTAACGAACTGTCATGCATTGCATCCCTTTCCTGTCAGTTCTTTCTCTGCTTCCACAACCCCCCCCTTTTGTACTACTAGTACAACAAACATTTTCAAATCTCTATTTGCATTAAGTCTTGGAATTCAGATTCTACATCAGATGCTTCAACCTTAGGGGTTTTGATTGGATGTAATGACAATGCATGATGAGCATGGACATGAAAGGTATTACTATTATAAAGAACATAACAACAATAACATACTCCTAACAGCAACACAAGCAATAACATTCCCATAGCGATAATATGATGGGGTTGTTGTACAGTCTTAGTCATAAAACACAGTACATCATACTTAGTACATAAGGTGGACACTCTATAAGCTGTATGAAAGGCTTACTTTTCAACTTGAGATATATATATATATATATAAGCATGTGATTTTGCCCTTGTATTTCAGAGATTTTCTGAACCTCTGGTAACAGTGAAAGCAAATTTTGAAATCGATCAGGTACTAAACTAGTCCAATTAAAGGGTATCTGGAACCTAAGGACTACTTGCAAAATTCTATTTGCAGGCCAGTAAATAATATGATTGCCTGCAGTGGTAATGAGATTAAAATGTATGTCTTGCAAATGTGGTGGCTTTAACATACACACAGCTATCATTAGCTTGAAAAAGTAAGTGGGTAGTTCCTTGTCTCCAACCCTCCCAGCAAACGTAGTCATGAAGAGTAACAACTGCTCCTGGCTTCAGTTTATGGATACACTGAAGCTGTGGGGGTTCTAACATCCATTGACTCCCTAACCCCATCCAAATGTCAGATGTAATCCCAGGAGCACTGACTAAAAATCAATTGGGCATACCAGGAGGTCTAATTTCCCAGATGTCTCAGTGAATTACCCACATGCATCCTCCCCATGGATCCGGCAGGATTCGGTATGTGGGAGCCCCCCCCCCCCCCCCCCCAAACCGGTCCATATACTTGGAAGGAGCACTGAGAACGTCTGCACTTCCACCCAGAAAGTCTCCAAGTATGTCTCCATGGCCACAGATCAGATGGTACTCCTGATGTGTCTGTAAGGACAGTGGGCCAAGCCTGATGCTCTAGATCATTCCGAATGGCCATTAGCTGGTCATTCAGGAAATCCTGAATTTCTGAACATGCTAGATCCCACTGCAATGCCTTCCCAGCCTCAGTGATATTCAATACCATCTCTGTCAGCAACTTCTGGGTCATAGAACTAAGGGCGGAAATAACATGTAACTCACCAACTCCAGCCTGTATCTGGGTTAGTTGTGCTCCAAAAACAAGGCCAATGGCCTTCTCTAGTTGCCCCAATTTCTCATCATGTTCTTGGTTTTTAAAAATATTCCAAACTGCTGCTGCACTATTGGCCCCATCCCACAGGGATCCGGTCAAGTCTCTCTTCCTAGAAGAAATAACCCAAGCCCTCTGTTGTGCTAATCTAATGGCAGCCCCCTGTGAGCAATTTGGGTTTGTAGAGGTAATCTGGAAACTGGATAAGGGCAAGGAAAATTTAACAGTCCCTAGTGTAGTGTTAATCACAGTCCATTGATATCCTAATACATCTCTCTTTGGTGTAGTACTATACCACATCTGTTGGTTGAACACCTTTAGTACTTCCGGGAGGCATTGATATTAATGGCATAAGAAGGGGTGTATTGCCATAAGGTACAGGTCACATTATTAGTCACTGGAATAATTTCTATACAGGTAAAATTTCCAGTGGCAAAACAAACTCTGGGTATTCGTTTAATTGTTCACTAATTGGGTGACCAAATAACAATAAGGGCCTCTCTCATTTAACACAGTGCAAATTTCAGGAACATTCACTATAGAACCCATCAATTGCAATTACAGATTCTTGGGGTTCACTGGTAGTGTTATCATATACTTTTATCTCCACTGATCCATTCAATTGTTCGCTTATATGGGATATCCTGAACCTTAAAAATATTTTTTTAAACAATATTTAAATAAATCACTAAAGTGTGAAGGCCTTAGTCATTGGTTTTATCAAATATATGACATTGTCTGTATTTGGATGTGTTACAGGGGTAATAGTGTAATGGAGGAGATGGCAGGGGCAATGGCAACCAGGTGCCTTTGGTACTTATAATTTAAAATCCAGTTAGGGAGGGCAATACATGCTGAAGGATTTATCCAAAACACAGGGCGCAGCCTGTAGAATAAACCCCAAAATCCAATCAATACCACGTTCCCAAGCATGGGTCCCACAAGTTTCTTCCTGCCAGTGTATAATTCTTTGTTTCTTCACCAGGGTCAGTTCTTAATGTCTCTTGTAGTCAGGAATCCCTGGACTTTGTGGTTTCAATGAAGCAAGTGTTCCTTCTTCTCTTTTCCTGAAACAGTGTGGTTTAGCATCATACAGGGGAGAGGTTACTAGCACATAACCCTGTAATGGTTTTGCTTCTTCTAGAAAAATCCAAAGGCACAGTAGGTCCGTCAGTGGACAAGGGAGAGGTTATTAGCACTTCACCTTGTCTTTTTTTTCTTTTTCCTGCTGTCCAGAAGGCACAGGAGTGCTAGAAGGAGAAATAGGCTTATCATCAGTTGGAAAGTTCTCCCGAGGTGGAGGGGTCTTTTTACAGTGAGAAGCATGGGTCCAGGCAGGTAGTCCTTGGCACTTCACAGCCGTGTTGGTGGTTAACAGGACTTGGAAAGGGCCTTTCCAGTGTGGAGCCAAAGCAGTCTTTCGTTGATGGACTTTACATAGACTCAGTCTCCTTGTTTCAATGAATGGCAGGGCTGCTAGGGTCTTTGGGTAGCACTTCTTTTATCTGTGAGAAAAGAAACCTAACACATTTCATTAATGCCTGGCAGTGTTTTGCAGATCTCATAGTTGCTTGGGCACATTCAGGCCCCCGCTTTTCTTGGCTGTCGGCCAAGTCTTAGCTCTGGGCAGTGTCCTTGGATTGGGCCAGTGTCTTATCTTTGGACTGAGCTTGCTAGCTATTTTTTCAGTTAACTCATTCTGTTCTTTTTCCTTTTTCCCTTCTTGGCTTCTTTTAACCTACAAAGGAAACTTCCACTTTTCACTCATACACCTTGTCCCAACAATGAACACATACACATTGACATTATACAGTACATTAGTCTTATTATTCAATGTATGCCATATACACTCTTCCTGTAAAATAACTTATATACAGAGATTTGGAGCAACAAACCAGGACAAGCACACCCACTTTTGAGGAGTCCACTCGGTACAACCTCTGGTGTCCAATAGCTTTCCTCCCTCCCCAGCCCTCTGGCTAGAAATCTGAGGTAGCCAGAAGGATCCCATGAGCAACATGGGAGTGGGTTAACCTTCCATGTCCTTGCTTCCAAAGATTGTTGGTATGCAAATTTTAACAATTTTTCAATTAAAAAAATCTGGCCAATGAAGTTTCTTTTTCTTACTTAAGCAAATGTATTAGACTTTAGTATATCACATTTTCCTGATTTATCCAAACACTTTGTATTCCAAGTTGAATAAAAAAAGTATCTGCTTTTTGATTTAACCCTTCTATTTAATTTTGAACTAGACTGTTTTATGAAAATATTAAACAACAATTCTGGCCACAAGTCAAACACCACAAGACAGGACATTGAACACAAAAATAATTCCTATTGTACCAGTAAATGCATGGCACACTGAATGCTGTTCAGCTGGCATCCGTTTTCTCTGATGATCTGAAAGACAAAAGAACAGAGATCTACCCCTTCTGGGTAGTCAGTCATTGCTTAAAATATTTCCTTTATATACACATACTCTTGTTGATTTTAGACAAAACAGAGGAATTATCCCATATTTCCTTGTATTTGTTTCATAGGCAGCCCAGATTTCAGTGGCTTCTACCTTATTAGTTAGAAAATTGCATTAATACAGATGCTTTCTGGCTTGCTTCCAGATCCAAAGCTATCCACAGCTTAAAAATTCTTACTTAAAAAGGGACAAAATTAACTTTCACAGACTTTTGATTGCCTTTTACTTCTAACTTCTGCTTTCAAACACACAGTGATCTGAAAGAGACAACACAACCTATATTGGTAGGTTTGCATTTCTTTTACCTCTGCTACAATATACACTGCACATGTTCTGGGGAAAATGCACATCCTATCCATAATTCAATTTCCACAACACTAGCCATATCAATTTCTACACAAGATGTAACTGTTTCTTTTGTGCTTACAAAATCTCCATGCACACCTAGTAAAGTGACAGCTCGACCACACAGAGCCAGGGGCACTGTCCTTCTCTCTCTTTACCAGCTTTTATCTGCTATTTTGTTACCCAAAAACAAATTCAAATCTTTTATTCTCCTGGCTTTGACTACCCTGCTGCAGCCACAACCTTTGGTCTTTAGTTAAAACATTTTAAATCTTGTAAAGCATTAAGTCACCTTAAGGATTAAATCCTAAATACCATATTAAACAACACTAGTTTCCTGTGTCTGGCAAAAGTATTCTCGGTTTTTGCAACTTTAAACAATACCAATTCATCTCAAACTTATAAAACACAGATCCCACAAAAACCAATAAATTTATTTGTCCCGGTGCCTGGTTTTCCAGTACCAGGTGCAAGGGAGTTAAGTAAGTCAGAATGTCAAAAGATCCAGATTCGGGCCAATCAGTGCCCAGGGCTGGCCAATCCTGGGTGCAAAGCTGCAACAAGCGTCTCTTCGACATTCTTTTCTGAACACCAGGTAAAGGCCATTTACTTAACATATAATTCAAAGGGCTATCCTTAGAGGGTTTTACCAGAGACCCACCCATCTGCCTGCTGACACTCTAACAGAGAATTACACAGAGAACAGAGGGAATTATGGCCTAATAGGATCCTATTACAGGAATTTCTACTAATACTGACCGCTACAGGGGACGGGACAGAAGGATCCCAATTCGACCTCAGAGCTTCATCGCACGTGATGGCTTCCACTCTGAGGAATTACGAATGAGAGGCTCAGTTCCGTCCACACACCTAACGCCCAAATGTATAAGACAGAAATTCATTAACCGGAGTCGCCAGTAACTGTGACCGAAATATCGGGTCCACCTAGCTGAGAGCCAATAACAGCCAGACAGGGATAAGGAAGAGTTGCTTTATTCTGCAGAAGAAAGGAGAGCCTTGCACCTTGGTACAAAGACTCTGTCTTACACACATTTTACCATTCCAATTATTATCCTGGGGATTTGAAATCCCCATGCTTATAATTACTTACTCCTTTCCTTCCACTATGCCCTCAAAGTTTCCAACCTGTTTTCCAATCTCTCTATCTGTTGCCTGCCAGCTTGGGCCCGATCCTGCTTTTCTCGCTGAACCGTCCCTTCCCTGGGCACCGGCTTTTTCACTACCAATTTAGCTAGGAGGGTGGACTTCTCAACTAGCCCCCACCCTTCCTGGTCTCTTCCCTTAAACATTCTTACTCACAAGGCTACCCGAGTCCTCCCTCGTGAGGCTTGCCACTTGGGCAAAATGCATGGCCCATTGGCGTTTAACTATTCAATTTTCTCTTGTGGCAAACACACTGCTGTTACAGCATATGCAAACACAAATGGTTAAATTCTGACAAGTCCCTGAAGGACCGGTACTTGCTTAGCCAGTGCTTCCTTTTCTGCCTGGAAGTCCTGTCTCAAGGCTTGCAACTTGCCCTGGGCGTAGGTTTGAGTTGCTGCCTGGTTCATGATCTATGCTCTTAATTGCTCAATTCTAGTTATCAAGTACACAACTCTTCCCTTTTTTCCAACTTCTCTATTGCCTGCTACGACTGGGGTAGATCCACCTGACACCCTTCCCAGTCAACCGGGGTGGAGAGAGGAATGCTAAATCCCTCTCCGGTTCTCAGACTTACTGCGGCTGAGAGTAAGTTTCATACTCTTTCATACTCTTCACACTTTCATACTCACACACGTACGTCCAGAGTGGCCACGTCTGTGTATAACGTTCAGAGAAGGTGCTGTGCAATCTCCAACTTGCTTCCTCTCTTGGGAGGGCAGTTCTTTTACACCCTGAGGTCTTTTGGGGTATCTTTTCAGTGATTCCAGTCCAGGCCGGCTGCCTGTGGCTTCTTCAGCATCCCCAAACCACACCGGCTCCAGGGTCGCAAAGGCAGACTGTTGGATCTCACTGGACAGTTAAGCTTTGCAAATGTAATCTCAGCACTGTAACTTGTACTGCCTTTGGTTTGACTATGTCTATATTTCTTCACAGCCAGCTGGGGCCGAAAGCAGTTTTTCTTTGTACTTAGCCTGGTCTGCATTGATTCTTGACCTTGAATGCAGATTAACTTTCTCTTTATCTCTGGACGAAGCTGAATTTCAAATTAACCCGTTCCTTTCCTCAATAGACAAATTGCTCCCATTGTGTGTCAGAGGCTTTTTGGTGATTAAAAGCTCCTCTGAGATGTAGGATCTTATCTAGATTGAAGGTACCTTCTAGTGGGCATTGTTTAGATGAATTTTCATGCGTGTAATGATTCCAATTCTCCAAATACCTGCAGGTTTTAGGACCATAATGTACGTACATGAAATAAGCTGGGGTACCCTTAGGGGGTGAGAGGGAATCCTTAGGCTGTCTCCCACCCATTTTCCAATCACACACACAGGGAGGATGCCCTGTCTGCTCTAGCGGCACATAAACTAAGGATCTCTCCCTACAGGTACTCACACAGGAGAGGCTAACGAGGATGGCCACGACCCTCCTACACCTCCCTTCAGCAAAGAGCGTCGGATAGTCTCTGAGAGACGGCGCCGCTTACTCTGTTGCATCCAGTGAGATAATCAGACTGTCAGTGGCTCACACGGAGAGGAAAAGGGGAGGGAAGATGGGTTCACACACTCCTAGACCCAGGTAGCATCCTCGCCGGATGATGCCAGGCCGAGTTAGCCCACCATGGGTCGGATCTTCTAAAAGATCCTCTAGTTACCAGGCTTGCGTTAGAGTAGTTCTGGTCACGAGCCAAAAGACTTCGCAGAGTACTCTGGGCATCTTCCGGTAACTCTCAATTCACACTGGTGTACACACACACACACACACCCCAAGGCCTCCATTCCAGGTACTATTCCCAAGTACCTCGATGCATCACTCGAGGCGGTAACAACCCCTCAGCACCGGTGCATACCTATGCACCTCGCATATGCATACAGGGGGCGGCAAACAATTCCCCTAAGTCGCTCTGCATCTGACCTTGCTGCACAGTCAATAAGTTCGGATGGCGTGAGTCCAACAGGGACAGACGGCCTCACGGACAGTCCTCCTCCGACACCCCAATAGAGATTTCAAAAGGTCTCCTACCTCTATTGTGGTGCCATGGGGTTCGAAGGGGAACAATCCATAGCAGCTGCCGGTACCTCTGCGGGTGTTGCCATCCCGGACGAGCCCCCAAATTGTCGGAGAATAACAGAGTTCTCACTTTTTGTTTGGGTACAGCAAGTCAGACGCTTTATTTTCTCTCTATCAATTGCATAGAGGGAGAGAGCTAAACAGGTCTCTCAACAGGTAAACAATTACAGCAATTATACCAGCATTTATACCTTTTGTTACAGACAATAATGAGCAACAGCTGCATTTTGTTTATACATAGGTCATTCTGATATCTTGTTTTGCTCACTAATGTAGACTCTTAGTCTACATTCCATATTATCTACACAAGGTCGCAACAACTTCTCACACAGTTCTTTCCCACTTGCCTCACACATTCCTCGCTTCTACAAATCTCACGTTATTAGGGTTACAGTTAGCCTAACTCTTGCTAACGAACTGTCATGCATTGCATCCCCTTCCTGTCAGTTCTTTCTCTGCTTCCACAGAAGTCAATGGGACTACTCACATGAGTGAGCTTATTCCTGTTGCAAATAGCCTCAGGATGAGATCTTAAGTGATGGACACTGGCAGGTGTTGACAAGACTAATTCCTTTGTCTATAAACCTGACTAGTAAAAGTTACTGCAAAGTTTTAAACCTTGTTTATTAAGTAAGAGATGAATTTGTAGAATTACTTTATTGGCAGGCTGTCTTTAAACATCTAGTTTATTCCTTGATAGAGTGAAGAGATTTTGAAGTATAACTTTGTAAAATCCAGTTTGATCTCCAAAGCAGTGAGATTTTATTTTGCAAGAACAGTTAGTCCTCCATTGTGCACCTGTGAGAGTGCACATGTAAGGTATACGTATGTGTACAGTGTAAGAGAACACAGATACATCTTAGAAAATGTTTCTGTGTTCTGGAACATTTTACAAGAGATCTTTCATTTCCTATCAGATCAACCATTTTTATTTAAAGTGACATTGTCAACCTGAGGTGACACGTCGGAGGGAGTCATGAGGGAGGATATGTGCACCCCCCCGCCCGGATTTGCTTCTTGGCTTGGTATGAGCATGCTCACATGAACTGACCATACTCAGTAACACTGCTGAAGCTACCCTCACTCTACCCCGCCACTCCCCCCCCCCCCCACTGTTGGCAGGCACGGGTTGTCTCTGCTGTCGACATATCTAGACCAAATATTTGACTGACCTTAAAATTTAAAATCAGGCTAGTCTTCCCCTTCCCCCCACACCAGTTCCTGCAGTTGCACTTTTAAATTCATGAGAGAGTGTCATTGTAAAATAAAGCAATTGATTTTATATAAAAATCCACCCCAGCTCTAAACACATTAAATTATCAGACACACACCAGATGATAAAGATGAATTCACATATTCTGCCATCCTCACCACTCTTCCCCCCCACCCCACCAAAATTACCACCATACTCCATTCCACCATGTATGTAAATATGGCATAAGTTTAGGGTCCATCCAGTAAACACTTATGCACTTAAATTTTACACATGGCAAGTCCCTTTGAAGTTAACAGGGCCACTCACATGCATAAGGGCAAATACAGTCTTCACATGCTCAGGGCCTCAGTAAACTATATTTACCCAATCCAATCCAATTGCCAGAGGTTCCCCTTACCCCCTCCTGTATGTAAATATGTTAGTTTAAGTGTTAGTATTGACTGAGAATGGCTAAACTTGCATTAAAAATATAGCTAATACTACATGTTCAAGTCAGAAATGTATTTTAATTTGTTAGTTCCTAGGAGAAATTAAAAACGTCACACAAATGGATGAACTGTTATAACAATCCCTCTTGTTCCTTACAGGCACATATCTTTGAAAATTGCACATTCTAATGAACAGTGTTTATCAAATGTGTGGATCTTTTAATAGACTCATTGGAGCTATGCAAGGATCAAGAGAGTAGATAAAGAGAACTTGCTTCTGACAACTGGTTTAATTTAACATGGTTAAATAATTTAAGCTACTTTAAAAAACTAACTGATTTTGTTAACTTGTTATTGTTTAGCATTGTGCTAGTGTGGACAGGATTTATCTAAAGGTCCTTTCTCTGAACAAAGGACTAGAAATTACATTTTAAAATGACTTCTGCGATATTGCAGATCTGGTCAAAATGGCAGACACACCCAAGTTATGATGAAATACCCAGGACTAGGCCAAGTGAGCTAAGGTAATGTGGAGTGATATTTATGGAAAAGAACCAACAACTTATATTTTTTTAGATGCAAAGTGGGAGGCATCACAAAATAAAGCCACCTAAAAATATTGTAAAATATTTTTAAATAAGTCCTGAATTTTTTTTCCCAAAGCACTTTAAATTTAAATAACTTCACTTTGGTGCATATAATTTTATGCATTGGCCATGTACAGTACCAACAATGCTATAGGTATTCACCAATTTGGGCTCATTCTTGACATAAAATATTAAGAAAAAAGTCATTTCTAGAAAATGAGAGTCAGATTTCCAGATGTGCTGAGCTCTTATAAATCCTATTGAAGTCTGTAGAAACTGTGCATGCCCAACGCCTCTAGAAACCAGGCCCTTAATCACAGGACTGCAAGGGACCTTGATAGGTTATCTAGTCCAGTCCCCTACAGTGAGGCAGGACTGAGTATTATCTAGACCATCCCTAACAGGTGTTTGTCTAACCAGTTCATAAAAATCTCCAGTGATGGGGACTCCACAACCTCCCTAAGCAATTTATTCCAGTGCTTAACTACCCTGACTGCTAGGACGTTTTTCCAAATGTGTAAATTAAATCTTCCTTGCTACAATTTAAGCCAATTGCTTCTTGTCCTGTCCTCAGTGGTTAAGAAGAATAATTTATCACCCTCCTCTTTATAACAACCTTGTATATACTTGAAAACTGTTTTCATGTCCCCCCTCAGTTTTCTCTTCTCTAGACTAAACAAAACCCAATTTTTTCAATCTTTCCTCATAGCAGAGCTGAAACTAGGCATTTTAGAGCCTGAGGCGAGCAAATATATATGCACCTGCTACCATTTTTTTCATCATCCCATTCAGAGGCAACACAACTGTTGATAGCAGGGTAGGGGGGCAAAATTTAAAGGCTCTGGGAGGGGCACATGACCGCTCCATGGAAATTTTAAAACTGTGAGGAGCACACCTCTGGATGGGTAAGGAGGGACGTTTGGGGATGGGGGCAGCCCCTCCTGGAGGCGCTCAGGAAGGGAGGGCAACCTCCACTCCCTGACTCACCTCAGGGGGCCACCCAGCCGTTAATCATTTTTGTTCTTCCTCTGTGAACTTTCTCCATTTTGTCAACATCTTTCTCAAAGTGTGGTGCTCAGAACTGGACACAGTACTCCAGGCCTTATCAGTGCTGAGTAGAATGAAAGAATTACTTCTTGTGTCTTGCTTATAACACTCCTGCTAATACAACCCAGAATGTGTTTGCTTTTTTTGGCAACAGTATTACATTGTTGATCCATATTTAGTTTGTGATGCATTACAACCCCCAGATCCTTTTCTGCAATACTCCTTCCTAGGCAGTCATTTCCCACTTTGTATTTGTGCAATTGATTATTCCTGCCAAAATGTAGTATTTTGCATTTGTCCTTATTGAATTGCATCCTATTTATTTCAGATCATTTCTCCAGTTTGCTGAAATCATTTTGAATTTTAATCCTAACCTCCAAAGCGCTTGCAATCCCTTCCAGCTTGGTATCATCTGCAAACTTTATAAATGTACTCTCTATGCTATTATGAAAATCATCTATGAAGATATTGAATAGAACCAGACTCAGGTTAGACCTCTGTGGGACCCCTCAATATGCCCTTCTAGCTTGATTGTGAACCATTGATAACTACTCTGAGTACTGTTTTCAATCAATTGTGTTTCCTCCCCCAGTTTAGTAGGTTTATCTAGGCTGTATTTCCCTATTTTGTTTATGAGAAGGTCTTGAGAGACAGTATCAAAAGCCTTACTAAAGTTGAGATGTGCTATATCTACTGCTTCCCTTCTATCCACAAGGCATATTACCCAAATAACCCAAGAAGGATATGAGGTTGATTTGACATGATTTGTTCTTGACAAATACATGTTGACTGTTACTTATCACCTATCTTCTAGGTGCTTACAAATTGATTGTTTAATTATTTGCTCCATTATCTTTCTGGGTACCGAAGTTAAGCTGACTAGGGTATAATTCCATGGGTTTTCCTACCCCATTTACACTGATGTTCACCATGTTAGTTGTCTTTTTGGTTAAATTTCAGAGTAGCAGCCGTGTTAGTCTGTATCCGCAAAAAGAACAGGAGTACTTGTGGCACCTTAGAGACTAACAAATTTATTAGAGCATAAGCTTTCGTGGAAGAAGTGGGCTGTAGTCCACGAAAGCTTATGCTCTAATAAATTTGTTAGTCTCTAAGGTGCCACAAGTACTCCTGTTCTTTTTTTGGTTAAAGCAAACAAAAGGGGCATTTAACACTTTACCTGTTGCTGTGTTTTCTGTTCATATTTTTCCCTCTTCATTGAGTATTGGGCCTACCTTGTTCTTCCTCTTGCTTCTAATGTATTTGTAAATACTAATGCTTTAGCCAAACATATCTGAAGAACCATTTTCTTCTTTTTATTCAATATATTGTTGCAGCCAATGAAAGCTAATAATGCTTTGAGGCAAAAGATCCCTTCACATGTTGGCAGTGTACAAGAAAAGCAGACTTTCTATAAACTACATTTTTCTATTTATTCTGACTTGAACACAAAACAATGGACTGAACAGAGACTAATTTTTAATGAGTCATAAGAAAACCATGTCTTATAGCGATTTTTCATTTACCATAACCACATGTAAACCAAATGTTAAATATGGGAGCATCTACCACAATAGCTAAGTGCTATTACATACAGAACAATTTAACCATATTTTAACATTGAATAAAAAAAGATCATTAAAAGAATGTTATGGTTGCAAAATAAAGCACTAAGAAATAAAATGCCAGAATTAAAGTTGTCTGTGCAATCTTAATTCTGCCCCTTTGAGAGCATGCATTATGGTACAGCCTTTGAGTACATGATCACATACTATTATTCCAGAGGACCCTGCCTCTGTCTGAGGCAGGTACCCAGTATAGCAAGTTTCAGCTCAAATGGTTCAAGTTTGGCGACTGAAAACAGGATTTTATAGTGGGAAGTGTCAGGCAACCTTAACTATGGACAGCATTACCAGCTCTGCATATAATAAATTAGTTTTGACAGCTGCAGGACTAATGTTAAATCTTTGGAAAACATCCTACTATGAAGTTCCCCTGACAAACTTCTGTTGCCTATTTACAGAATGACATTACTGTGGTCAGGGAACCACGTAACAACACAGTTAGTGCGCCCACCATTTTACAATATGGTTCAGTCTTGCTTGGATGAACTGGACCAAATCATACTCTAATCACGGTACAGCCTGGTCAGAAGTGCAAGTCTCTACAGAATTGCAACATAATGCAGTATTCCTCCCATCCCCATACACATAGCTAAGATCAAAGAGTTTCATAACACAATATGGATACTAATATAATTATTATTTGTCATCTAGCAGCACAAGGGTTGTCAGGTGTCCGGTTCTTGACTGAAACGCCCAGTCGAAAAGGGACCCTAGCGGCTCCAGTCAGCACCTCTGATCAGGCCATTAAAAGTCTGGTTGGTCACAGCAGCCAACTCTGCGTGGCTCCCGGAAGCAGCAACATGTCCCCCTGACTCGTAGGCTCAGGGGCTGCCATGGGGCTCCATGCGCTGCCCCTGCCCAGGGCACAGGCTCTGCCCCAAGTGCCAATGCTGCAGCTCCCATTGGCCGTGGTTCCTGGCCAATGGGAGCTGCAGGGGCAGCACCTGTGGACAGGGCAGTGCGCAGAGCTCCCTGGCTGCCCATGCACCTAAGAACCAGAGAGACATGTTGCCACTTCCAGGAGCCGCCTGAGGTAAGCACTGCCTAGAGCCCGCATGGTGAACCCCCTCCCATGCTCCAACCCCCTGCCCCAGCCCTGAGCCCCCCCCAACCAGACTCCCTCCCAGAGCCCACACCCCCTCCTGCACCCCAACTCCCTGCTCCAGCCCTGAGCCCCCTCCTCCCTTACCCAAACTCCTTCCCAGAGCCGGCACTCCCTCCGGCACGACAAACCCCTGGGCTCCAGCCCAGTGCCCCCTCCTACTCTCCAAACCCTTCATTTCTATCCCCCCCCCATAGCCCACACCCCCAGATGAAGCCCTCATAAGAACAGGTATACTGGGTCAGACCAAAGGTCCATCTAGCTCAGCATCCGGTCTTCCAACACTGGCTAATGCCAGGTGCTCCAGAGGGAATGAATAGAGCAGGTAATCATCACGTAATCCATCCCCTTTCACCCATTCCCTGCTTCTGGCAAACAGAGGCTAGGGACACCATACCTGCCCATCCTGGCTAATAGCCATTGATAGACCTTCCTCCATTAATTTATCTAGTTCTTTTTTGAACCTTGTTATAGTCTTGGCCTTCACAACATCCTCTGGCAAAGAGTTCCACGGGTTGACTGTGTGTTGTACGAAGAAATACTTCCTTTTGTTTGTTTTAAACCTGCTTCCTATTAATTTCATTTGTTGACCCTTAGTTCTTGTGTTATGAGAAGGAGTAAACAACACTTCTTTATTTACTTTCTCCACACCAGTCATGATTTTTTAGACCTCAATCATATCTCACCTTAGCCATCTCTTTTCCAAGCTGAAGAGACCCAGTCTGATTAATCTCTCCTCATACGGAAGCTGTTCCATACTCCTAATCATTTTTGTTGCTCTTTTCTGAACCTTTTCAAGATGTGGGCGTACCATGGATTTATATAGAGACAATATGATATTTTTGGTCTTATTATCTATCCCTTTCTTAATGATTCCCAATGAGCCCTCACCCCCTCCCACACCCCAACTCCAGCCTGGTGAAAATGAGCGAGTGAGTGGGAGAGTGAGCTACAGAGGGAGGGGTGGATGGAGTGAGCCGGGGACAGGGCCTTGGGGAAGGGGCAGGGATGTTCGGTTTTCTGCAATCAGAAAATTGGCAATCCTAAGTAGCACCACTTTAAGACTCCAACTGAGACCGTGGCTCCATTGTAGACCCAGAGTAAGAGACTGTAAATCGGTAAGGGGAGGGGCTATCTAAATAGACAAGAAAAAGGACACAAGGGAAACAGAGGCAGAGAAATTGACTCATCCAAGGTCCTAAAGCAGATTGGTGGTGGAACTAGGATGAGAATCCATATCTCCTGACTCCTAGTCCAATGCCATATCCACTGACCCATGCTGCATCTCTCAAATTATGGCCATAGGTCACCATGTGGTGTTGTGCAGATAGGACCTCATCTGCACAGGCCGTTTAATTGTATTTAAATGTGGCTAATGAATATGATTCCAGTTAACCCAGCCCTTGCAAGCTTGGCTAAAGCATAATCAAGTTAAAACACTATGAATGAAACTAGGACCACAGTGGCTAGTCAAGCTGTTAAACTGATTTGGCACAAACTATGTTTAAAGAGTTCCTAACTGGGGTAAAAATCTTAGTGCGTATGTTTCTCTTCTACTGTACTGTATTAAGCACTATTGCCAAGTCATTCTGCACATACGTTTTGAAGATTATTCACACTTCCTAAACAAAATCAGCATTAATCTGCTTCATGACATGCAGTCCCCATTTCCTACAGTGTATGTGAAGAGCATGTGTTAGAATGGTGATCCTTTACATCCTATGTTTATGTCACAGTGAAAGTCTTACCATTGAAACCAAGGTGCTCATATTTTGGGGATGTGGCTGTAGGGTACATTACAAACAAAAGTGGATTGAACAAATCAAGAAGGAAGCAGTTCTGTTTCTACTTGAGAAACTCTTTCTGTTAAATCGTTGACATAGAAAATTAAAGACCAGATATTTTATTATGCTAATGGCATTGCCAGGGCTGCCATGGAGACAAAAAACCTAGACTGCTAGATCAGCTGAACATTTATGTATTTTAGGAGATTAGTAAATTCATTTTCCATACAGTCTATCAATGCCAGAATAAGTAAATCTATTAGGAGCAGAATGACAATGTGTGTTGATAACCTCACATTTAACACCAGCTCTGTTACACAGTACCTACTACATTAAATCTCTTGGTTTTCTCCCCATTCCACTCCCTCCACTTCTGCTGCCAGAAATTTCAGAATGGGAAGCAAAGTGACAGTGGCAAAGGCCAAGCTTTCCAAGAATGATGAGTAATTTTAGATGTCTCAATTTTTCAGTGTCCAACTAGAGAGACCATGAAGAGGCCCAAAGTCCAGATAAATATGTTATTTGCATGGCAAGTCTACATGAAGTTACAATTACCTGTCCCCAGTTACATGTTCCTCTATGAGACATCTTTGTAATTACTCAAGGTAGGTGTTGCAAGATTGAGAAAAAAAAAAAAAGTCACAGGAACATCATTGTGCTCCATAAATTCTAAGTTAAGTGCTTAGGCTCCCTGTACAATGAATGGGGAGAGATGGACACCTTAGAATGCGATCCACAAAGCTAGTATGTTATCAGTGAGGTGCCTAAGCTAGCAATGGGAGATGCTGACAAGAGGAGTATGCGCTAAACCCCACCCCCTCACAGAGATAGGTGCCTAGCTCTGCTTGTGATCAGTGAACCAAGGGAAGAGGCATTGACAACTACCTAAGCTGCATGTGGAGCCCAAAACAAACAGCTGGAGAAGCAGCAGCCTCCCTTACAACCTTTAGTTTAGCCCCGTGCTTATCAACCTGTGATCCACAGACCCTGGGGCTCCACAGAATATGTATAAAATTTCCAAAGGGGTCCGCACCTCCATTTGAAATTTTTTAGGGGTCTGCAAGTGTAAAAAGGTTGAAAACTACTGGTCAGAATACTCACCCAAGATACAGGAGACCTCCAGTTTAAGTTCCCACTACTCTGGAGTGGGAGAAGGGATCTGAACAGGGATCTACAGTCTCTCAGGTGAGTACCCCAACCACCAGGGAACAGAGCCAGTCTAACTCTCTCTGGCAGAATTGGAATATGCGGGCCATCTATCACCCCTCTGCAGTTAGGGAAGCCCATCTGTGAAAAGTTATCCACAATGTCACACACGTTGCCCAGAGTCACGGTCTTTTGGAGCAGGATGCGATTAATGGTCCTGCACACTTCCGTCAACACAAGTCCAACAGTCGACTTTCCTACTCCGAACTGGTTAGCTATCGATCAGTAACAGTCTGGAGTAGCCAGCTTCCAAAGTGCATACACCACACGCTTTTCCAATGACAGGGCAGCTCTCATTCTCATGTCCTTGCATCACAGGGCTGGGGTGAGCTCATCACACAGTCCCATGACTCCCTACTCAGACCCTACGCCACCAGCACTCCCAGCTATCTCCGTGATACCACAGATTTCCTGAGAAAACTACAATGCATTGGTGACCTCCCAGAAAACACCATCCTAGCCACCATGGATGTAGAGGCTCTCTACACAAACATCCCACACACAGGTGGAATACAAGCTGTCAGGAACAGTATCCCTGATGATGACACAGCACAACTTATTGCTGAGCTCTGTGACTTTATCCTCACGCACAATTATTTCAAATTTGGTGACAATATATACCTCCAGACCAGTGGCACCGCTATGGGCACCCGCATGGCCCCACAATATGCCAACATTTTTATGGTTGACCTAGAACAATGCTTCCTCAGCTCTCGTCCACTCATGCCCCTTCTCTACCTACGCTATATTGATGACATCTTCATCATCTGGACCCATGGGAAGGAGACCCTGGAAGAATTCTACCATTATTTCAACAGCTTCCACCCCACCATCAACCTCAGCCTGGACCAATCTACACGGGAGGTCTACTTCCTAGACACCACCATACAAATAAGCGATGGCCACATTACCACCACCCTATACCGGAAACCCACCGACCGCTACACCTACCTTCATGCCTCCAGCTTCCACCCCGGTCACACCACACGATCCATCGTCTACAGCCAAGCACTGAGGTACAATCGCATCTGCTCCAACCCCTCAGACAGAGACCAACACCTACAAGATCTTCACCTAGCATTCTCAAAACTACGATACCCACACAAGGAAATAAAGAAACAAATCAGCAGAGCCAGACGTGTACCCAGAAGCCTCCTGCTACAAGACAGGCCCCCCCTCAAAAAAAACAACAACAACAGAACTCCACTGGCCATCACCTACAGTCCTCAGCTTAAACCTCTCCAACACATCATCAGTGATCTACAACCCATCCTGGACAGTGATCCCTCACTTTCACAGACCTTGGGAGGCAGGCCAGTCCTCGCCCACAGACAACCTGCCAACCTTAAGCACATTCTCACCAGCAACCACGCACTGCACCATAACAACTCTAACTCAGGAAACAACCCATGCAACAAAACTTGATGCCAACTCTGCCCACATATCTACACCAGCAACACCATCACAGGACCTAGCCAGATCAGCTACAACATCACCGGCTCATTCACCTGCACGTCCACCAATGTTATATATGCCATCATATGCCAGCAATGCCCCTCTGCTATGTACATTGGCCAAACTGGACAGTCACTACGCAAGAAGATAAATGGACACAAGTCAGATATCAGGAATGGCAATATACAAAAACCTGTAGGAGAACACTTCAACCTCCCTGGCCACACAATAGCAGATGTAAAGGTAGCCATCTTACAGCAAAAAAACTTCAGGACCAGACTCCAAAGAGAAACTGCTGAGCTCCAGTTCATTTGCAAATTTGACACCATCAGATCAGGATTAAACAAAGACTGTGAATGGCTATCCAACTACAGAAGCAGTTTCTCCTCCCTTGGTGTTCACACCTCAACTGCTAGCAGAGCACCTCACCCTCCCTGATTGAACTAACCTCGCTATCTCCATACTGATTTATACCTGCCTCTGGAGATTTCCATTACTTGCATCTGAAGAAGTGAGGTTCTTACCCATGAAAGTTTATGCTCCCAGTACTTTTGTTAGTCTTAAAGGTGCCACAGGACCCTCTGTTGCTTTTTACAGAATACAAAGTGTACAGTGCTCACTTTATCTTATTTTTGAGTATTATTTTTACAGTGCAAATATTTGTAAACAAACTAAATAGTATTTTTCAATTCACCTAATACAAGTACTGAAGTGCAATCTCTGTTGTGAAAGTGCAACTTTAAAATGTAGATTTTTTTGTTACATAGCTGCACTCAAAAACAAAACAATGTAAAACTTTAGACCCTATAAATCCACTCAGTCCTACTTCTTCTTCAGCCAGTCACTAAGACAAGCAAGTTTGTTTACATTTGCAGGAGATAATGATGCCTGCTTCTTATTTACAATGTCACCTGAAAGTGAGAAGAGGCGTTCGCATGGCACTTTTGCGCCCAGTATTGCAAGGTATTTACGTGCCAGATGTGCTAAACATTCATATGCCCCTTCCATGCTTCGGCCACCATTCCAGAGGACATGCTTCCATGCTGATGAGGTTCATTTAAAAAAAAAAAAAAAGTGCGTTAATTACATCTCTGACTGAACTCCTTGGGGGAGAATTGTATGTCCCCTGCTCTGTTTTACCTGTTTTCTGCCACATATTTCTTATTCTAGCAGTCTCAGATGATGACCCAGCACATGTTTGATTTACAAACACTGTCACTACAGATTCGAGGTGTGGCGCATGCTTTCAGAAGTCTTAAAAGAGAAACACTCTGATGTGGAAACTACAGAACCTGAACCACACACACACACACAAAATCAACCGTCTACTGGCGGCATCTGACTCAGATGATGAAAATGAATATGCGTCGGTCCTCACTGCTTTGGATTGTTATCGAGCAGAACCTGTCATCAGCATGGACGCATGTATGCTGGAATGGTGGTTGAAGCATGAAGGGACATATGAATCTTTAGCATATCTGGCACTTAAATATCTTGCAACGCCAGTTACAACAGTGCCATTAGAATCCCTGTTCTCATTTTTAGGTGACATTGTAAACAGGCAGTGGGCACCATTATCTCCTGCAAATATAACCAAACTTGTTTGTCTGAGTGATTGGCTGAAGTAGGACTGAATGGACTTGTAAAACTTTAGTTTTATTTTTGTACATAATTTGACATTTGTAAGTTCAGCTTCCATGATAAATAGACTGCACTACAGTACTTGTATTAGGTGAATTGAAATATACTATTCCTTGTTTTTTACAGTGCAAATATTTGTATTCAAAAATAAATAGAAAGTGAGCACTGTACACTTTGTATTGCGTTGTAATTGAAATCAATATATTTGAAAATGTAGAAAACATCCAAAAATATTTAAATAAATGGTATTCTATTATTGTTTAACAGTACGATTAATCGCAATTAATTTTTTTAATTGCTTGACAGCCCTAGTGATAATTTAACCAAGTGATTAACCTTTTCCTTCCAGGAAAGTCTGGTAAGGAAACACTATGCCAAGCAGCTTGCTCAACTCCAGTATTACCTCTTAGCTTCATTCAGCCTGTCTTGAGGCTGTGGCACTGTATAACATTATGTCTGCCAATCGAATACTATTGCAATTTCACTGCCTGCCTGCCACCTGCATCACTTTAGTAACCATGGTTACCACATCAAGCCATTTGCAAACATCTAAGAGGATGCTATAAAATGAAAAAGGATTCAGAGAGCCATTGTGGGAATAGGTCAAGGTCTGGAGAACATGCCTTGAGGTGCTCAATCCATCTAGCTTAGTAAAGAGAAGATTAAGAGGTAACCCAATTATAGGGTACAACTACACTACAGAGGCACAGTTATAGCACTGCAGCTTCACAGCAAAATTTTTCACAGCCCTGAGCGGCGTAGCTGGGTCGACCTAAGTTTTAGGTGTAGATCAGGCCACAGTCTATAGCAGGGGTAGGCAACTTATGGCATGTGTGCCAAAGACGGCACACGAGCTGATTTTCACTGGCACTCACACTGCCCGGGTCCTGGCCACCGGTCCGGGGGGCTCTGCATTTTAATTTAATTTTAAATGAAGCTTCTTAAACATTTTAAAAACCTTATTTACTTTACATACAACAATAGTTTAGTTATATATTATAGACTTATAGAAAGAGACCTTCTAAAAACATTAAAATGTATTACTGGCACGTGAAACCTTAAATTAGAGTGAATAAATGAAGACTCGGTACACCACTTCTGAAAGGTTGCCGACCCCTGGTCTATAGGGACCCACACAGGCAGACTGCACCCTATACTAGAAGAATCTCATCTAGAGACAAAAGGATAAGAAGATCCAATGACTTGAATAGAAGCTAGAATAATTCAAACCCGAAATAAGGGCCAAGTTTTTAACAGCGAGTAATTAAACCACTCCAACAGCTTATCGGGGGAAGTGGTAGCTTTTCCATCATTTGGAATTTTAAAATCAGGAATGAATGTCTTTCTAAAAGTCATGCCATAGTTCATCCAGAAGTTATTGAGCTTGAAGCAGGAATTCCTGGGAGAAATTCAATGGCCTGCATTCTGCAGGACATTAGACTAGATGATCATAAGGGTTCCTTCTGACCTTAAAAACTATAAATTTATAACATGCTGGAACAACACAAAAGTCACTAATAGTGTACAGGAACCCCAGGCTGCTGTAAAAACTGTTTTGCCCCCTGTGGGAACCCCATTTTTTGCCATATAATGCAGCAGCAGCATCTCACCAGCATGTAACACTATTCAGAATCAAAAGAATGACTCTACATAAACATAAGATATGGAAGGGAACCCCAGTTATTCTGTTTCAAGCTCTACCAAAGGAAAGGTTAGGACTGTACTTTAGAATGGGGTAAAGGAGATGAGGAAAAGTCTGTGCCAGGAGTAGCTTATTCCACAATTATCTATTATGGAGTTCCTTGCATCTTCCTCTGAAGCATCTGGTACTGATCACTGTGAAGAAAGGGATACTCGACTAGATGGACAACTATAATAATACATGATAACTCATCTGGCAATTCCTATGTTCCTGACTGAGGATCAAAAATGTGTTCACAACAATATGTGTTATTTCCCACAGAAGGTAGTAAATAGACATGGCTGTTAGCAAAGTGTTTTAAACTGTTAAATAACGTAGCATCATGGGAGTGGATTCATATATACTACTTGCCTGCCTGGCAGTGTTTTCCCCAGGAATTGAAATTAGGGGGGGGAGGGGGCTCAAATTTACAGGGGGGAAGGGGGGGAGGGTCAGGGCCAATGAGGGGTGAGACCGTTAGGGTGCAGGTAGGCAGTATGGCACCATAGTAAAAACTGAAAAATGTTTCATGACCATTTTATTAGATTTAACTCATGTTTTAAAATCATCACACAAATTAAAGTTGGCTACTCAAGCCTTCTATGAAGCACTACGTCTATATCCTTCTTGGTTTCTTGTTATAATTTTGCACAACTCTGTTAATGAACTTCTTGAATGCAATGTATTCATCTTTGGTGGCTTCTTGTGTGTCCGGTACTTCCATTCCTTCAATTGATATGCTCATTAATTCATTCACATGATCAGGCAGAAGGCGACTTCTTTCAGAACACAAAATTCTATTCAATGATGAAAAAGAACACTCAACTGTAGCTGTTGTGACTGGGAGTAGCAAGAGATGAATTCCTACTTCTTTCATCCCAGGAAATATAGCATAAAGATCAGATTGAGCCGCTAGTGATGATAAAAAAGGAGCTAAATTCAAATCTTCATTCATTTGTCATATGATATTCCAGTCTGCGTTCAAATTCTCTATTCTGTCCTGAGCACATGGCAGCCCCCTTGCTGGTAGTACCTCACTCCACTCAACTGTCTGTGTTTTACAGGATAGGGATCTGTAAAAGCTACGTAGAGGTTGAGTAGAATCTAGAAGTCGCTGTTGTAGATTTTTAAGAACCAAGTCTGTGTATTTTTTCAGTTGTCTTAACAAACACTTCTTGTCTTCTTCACTTAAGGATTCAATATAAATGCCTTCATTGGTCAACTTCTGGACTGAAGTGTTTGGTTCTTTCAGTACTTTTTCAATGGTTAGCTCTCTGATTGTCCAGCAATAGAAGCTACATTTGGATCAAAGATCTACTACTATTGTAGTAGATGCCTGGATGGCATTGTTTAATGACCCAAGTGGTTTCAACAGTAGACTTGAGAGAGAGAGAATGGCAATAGTCTTCTCTGAACGTAGTAGCAAAAGTAACCCACCAGCCTCACTACTTGGAAGATACTTTCCAAAGTCAGTACTAATGGCTGGAGTAATTTTAAGACAACAGCCAAGGATTGCTCATGAGAAAGCCAGAGGGTTTTTCCAGGTTGGAAAAATTTGAACTTCAGTCCCAGTGTATCATTTATATTTTCCAAGATATTCAGTCTTTTTGGACTCTTTTTGAAAAAAGAATACAATGAATACATTAAATTTATAGCTTTTTAAATGTCTTTTGAAGAGTCTGCAGCTTGTACTAGTGCTAGTTGGAGTAGATGGCCTCTGCAGTGTGTGTAGGAGAGACCAGGGTTACACTTTTTTTCTGAGCAAAGCTTCAGGAGAAGTTTGCAGCTCCATCAAATGCACAAGCAGCCATCTGTCTGGGGTCCAGTTGACAAGCATTTAACTCTTCTAAGATGCGGGTTGTCACAGATGCAGCCGATGTGTTTCCTATAACTTGAACATCTAGAAATGCATCTACTGGCCTACCACTGACATCAAGATAACGTACACAATGACTTAATATTGATGCACATTTGTATCGGTGCATTCATCAGCCATGTATGCAAATTTTTTGAATGTGTGAGAGAGTTCTTCACTTTTTTAACTGTTGAGTCTTTCACTGTTGCACTACATGCTTCTCGCCAGTCAGTTGAGTTTCTTGTGGAAATATAGTGAGCATTTGCTGGTCTTGTTCAGAACCAGTGTTCAATTTTAGGATGAACAAGTGACAATGCACTTAACATTGGCCTCCAGTTTGTAGTGTGTGGTATCTCTTGCTTAAATAGAAAGTATGATGCCACAGCCATGTTTGTTCACATGAACTGTGTTGTGTCTCCAGCATTCTTAACAGCCTCATTAACACTCACAAGTTTTGTCCTTGGTGAGTGGAGACTCAGAGTTCAGAGGTGCTTTCACGTGAGTTCACCTCCCAGGTCGGGGGCAAGAAGGCACCTTGCTCGTTCCTTCAGCTGCTCACTGTTTTCTCTGGCTGCTGTTGTTCACTGTACCACCGTTCACTCCATCGCTCCATTGCCAATGGCCCTGCGCCGTCACCTTCTGCTGCCACCTGCCACTGTGACCTCTGCAAGTTGGTCTCTTGAGGTTCCACCCAGCTCTCAGTGATTTCAGCTGAGCTCTCAGTGGGGGAACCTCGCTGCTAGTGCAGACTGGGCCATCTCTTCCACAGAAACACTGTCCCACAGCAGGTCTAAGCACTTAGACTGGATTATCAGTGATTTCAGCTGTAGTGGTCACGTAGGGTGACCAGACGTCCAGATTTTATCGGGACTGTCCCGATATTTCCTTGTTTGTCCCGCGTCCCGACCGACATGCGGTCGGGACACTGGACAAACAAGGAAATGCCCCGGAGCCCGGAAGTGCTCGCACACACCCCCCCGCCCCGACTCCGCTCCCTCCTCCCCCGATTGGCTCCCTCCCCGAATCCCCGCCTCTTCCCCGGGCTCACCATTCCTCCTCCCTCCGCAAGCGCTGGAGGGAGGCCCGGGAGACGCAGGGGAAGCGCGGGGCCAGGGTGAGTAACAGTCCGGCCTGGCCCCGAGCAGGCAGGACTCAGTCGGGCAGTAGGGAGAGGAGGGGGGTGACCTATGGGGCCAGGCGGCGGCTGTTCTCCCCTCCGGGCAGCGGGTCTCAGGAGCAGCCGCTGCTGCAGCTCCCACTGCCGCGGGGGAGGAAGCGGCCATGGTGCTCCGCGGCTGCGGCGCCTCCGAACCCCCCGGGCCTGCTGCAGGGACCCAGCAGCGCGTACGCTGGGCCCAGCCCCTGGCCGGTCGCGTCTGGGCTGCTGCCCAGCTGGTGCTATCCCGTGGCGGCCCCAGGGCGGAGGCATCGGCAGCCCAGCCCCGTTCGTTCCCCTGCGGGACGGGGGGGCTGGGGCCTGCTGCCCCCACTCCGGGGCCGCCGCGGGATAGCACCAGCTGGGCAGCAGCCCAGACGCGACTGGCCAGGGGCTGGGCGCAGCGTGCGCGCTGCTGGGTCCCTGCAGCAGGCCCCGGCTCGGGGGGTTCGGGGGCGCCAGAGCTGCAGCCGCCAAGCGCCATGGCCGCTTCCTGCCCCCGCGGCAGTGGGAACTGCAGCAGCGGCTGCTCCCGAGTCCCGCTGGCCGGGGCTGAGAACAGCCGCCGCCTGGCCCCGCGGGTCGCCCCCCTCCTCTCCCAACCACCCAACTGAGTCCTGCCTGCAAGGGACCAGGCCGGACTGTTACTCACCCCGGCCCCGCGCTTCCCCTGAGTCTCCCGGGCCTCCCTCCAGCGCTTGCGGAGGAAGTTTTTTTTGGCCCTGCCCCCCGCCACGCCCCCCCCCGCGTCACCCGCCCTCCCCCCGCGTCCCGATATTTGTCTTGGGTGATCTGGTCACCCTATGGTCACGTAACAAAACAAAAGACTATCTATGGAGCCTAATCAGATCTGTCTTTAAACTGGAGAGGGGCAGGTCAAATAGTACTTGTGACTCAGGCAGACTATCAATCAAAACACCTGTTCCCACCCTCTCTCCTGATGCCCTCAATCAGCACAGGCTAAGTACAGTTCTACTGCCCTTTACTCAGACAATAAGAACAACATTTTATTACCCCCTCCCCCGCATTCAAGTGATTTGTAACCCAACCCCAGCCAAAATCTATCACTTGGGCAATACAGCTCTGTTGGCTGGATACCTAGGTAGATTAGGTGTTAATGTAAATACAATCTGGTCCTGAAGCCATTTCCCCCAGTCCCCAGCTCATCACTAGCTGTCAGGGAGAGCTCATTTAGACTTTGCTTAGAAATCATAATTTGAAATTATTAGGTTGGCCAACATCACCGAAATGAATGCACTGACATGGTCATAAAAATAAAAGCTGTATAAGGAAGCTAGTCTATGTTCATACTTTTCAAATCTATTATATTTTTTCAGATACACATATTTTATCATTCATTTTATATGCTTTTAAAGTGTGTATTAATGTTTCAATTTCAATTCAAATTTCCAAACAATCACTAAATTGGCAACACTGCATGTAACCAGTTCACAAAACTGGGCGGGAGGGGGAGGTGTTGGGAAAATTCAGGGGGGGTGTAGGGAAATCCCTGCTGCCTGGTCTATTTGGTTTTAATACTTGTGGAAAATAACAGCCATGCTTGCGTGGAGGAATGGCACTTCAGAAGTGAAAAGTCTGTATTAAAGGTTGCAAAAAGTAGACTTCAGCCGCTTTAAACTGTGAAATCACGTGAGTCAGCTCCATGGCATTCAAGCGGAATTCAAGAATGAATGTCAGCCAAGCCTGACATGCTGAACCGTCAGACTCTGCCAAGCTCTAATGCCACAGGGAGAGAGGATTTAGAAGTTGGGTGAAGGAGGAAGTGGAAGAAATGAGCAGTGCTGAGAGAGACACGGAATCGTTACACAAATCAAACATGCCCAAGGGCAGTGGTTTAGAAAGAGGCCAGCTGATAATAAACTGCCTAGTGAGTCATGTGTTATTACCCTCTACTGGCTGGAATTGGAACTATTCCGCTGTGTATAGTACTAATGCTGCTATCTAGAATCAAGGCTCTACTTAATAAATGGTAGGTACAGCAGGAGGTTATAAGTTCTATCCTTGCTGGATACTCAAATGTGACACTTTTTGCAGCACAGTGAAAACTGAAGTCCTAAAGCAATCATAGTTTTAAGTTCCTTGATGCATATTGTTGAAGCTTCCGAGGTACAAATAATTAGTAATCAAAGTAATACTTTGTTCCATTACTAACACAATTATTTTTAAAGGTGACTGCAAATGGGTAGGCTTAGAACTTAGAACTTTTATTCAAAGCTCCCACCGCCTGTTAATTAAAACAGGACTTTTTATTTATTTATGTTTTTGAGGTAAGAGGTTGCATTGAAAAGCCAAACACTCCAAAAATTATCAGTTTTTGGCAAGTGAAAAATTTCATCTTGTGTGCTGTAAGTTTTCAGTAAAACCAAAAACTTTTACCAGATGGGCCAAAGTGTTTTGTTTGCTGAAAAATGTTTCATTTTTGGATGAAAACAAATTGTTGAAAAAAATTTCAGCAAAAACTCTTATAAAGCTTTTGTCAAAATTGTTTGCGGGGGTGAGGGGGGAAACAACATTTCCTGATCAGCTCTGTTTAAGATCACAGAGCACATTGAAACTTAAAAAAAAAAAAAAAAAGTATGATGTACCAAAGTGTGAAATATATTTAGAAATTTTAAGTTACACAAATCTCTTGACTGGTTTATGAGCATAAAAAATTTAAACTTTAGACATGTTTTACAGTTCAGCTTTAAACCCACAGATTGCACTATTTTTCTATTATGTATGCACTAAAATTAGAATGATTCTTTGGTGCGAAAAAGGGGAGAAACTGATACGGTAAGTGAATACTTTGATACAAAACGTTACCCTACCTCAGTGGTCTCCAACTTTTTTATGCCCAAGATCACTTTTTGAATTTAAGGGCAACCTAGCAAGATCTACCCCAAGGCCTCACCTCTTCTCCAAAGTCCCGTCCCACTCACTCCACTCCCGCCCATCACTTGCTCTCCCCCACCCTCACTCACTTTCACCGGGCTGGGGTAGGGGCTTGGGGTTCAGGAAGGGGTGTGGGCTCTGGGCTGGGGCTGAGGGGTTCACAGTGTGGGAGGGGGCTCTGGACTGAGTCTGTGGCAGGGGGGTGGGGTGCAGGAGGGGATGCGGGGTATGGCTCTGGGAGGGGGCTCCAGGCTGGGGCAGAGGGTTGGGGTACAGGAGGGGGTGGAGGTGCTGGCTCTGGGATGGGGATCAGGGCTTGGGTGCGGCTTCCTGCCAGACAGCACTTACTTCCGGTGGCTCTTGGTCGGCAGTGCAGCATGGCTGCCACTAAGGCAGTCTCCCTGCCTACCCTGACCCCACACCACTCCAAGAAGGGGTCAATGCGCTCCTGTGGCCCCTGGGGGGGGCGCAAGTGGCATGTGCGTCCGCATGCTGCCCATCTCTGCAAGCACCACCCCTGCAGCTCCATTTGGTCACAGATCCCCATTCCCGGCCAATGGGAGCTGCGGGGATGGTCCTTGCAGGCAGGAGCAGCGCGCGGAGGGAGACCCCTATCCCTTGCCTCCAGGGACACGGGGCATGCTGGCCGCTTCCAAAGTGGCATGGGGCTGGGGAAGGCAGGGAGCCTGTCATAGTGGCAGCCCCACTGCGCTGCCAGAGAGCGCAATCGACCGGGAGATCCTCTAGGATCGACCAGTCGATCTTGATCGACCGGCTGGTGATCACTGCCCTACATACTATTTTAAGATACTTTAGACTTCATCACTAAATTCAACATTTCAGAGTCATAAAAGATGAACTGAAAGGAAATGGCTTATATTTAATTTGTAGGCTACCGCATTCACAAATATTTACTTCATAGTGCTGTACAGAGAGTCACGTAGCCTAGCTATGTTTTCACTCCTAAATAAGACAGCGAAGTAGAAACTGTTTCTCACTTGCCATCATCATATAAAGAGGGGGGAAACTTTCTGGGAAGCAGTGTTGTCCAGCAATAGCTCAGAATAAAGACAGTCCCAATGAAGTACTCTGTAGAGTGTTTCACGGTTTAATTTTTTGAGGTGAAACTAGTTGCAAAGATTAGGTACAACAATTTATAATTGATTACTTTCACCCCGTCAAAGGAATACTATCAACCACCCTCTTCCCCAACCATTAACACTACGTTCAATAAAAGTTGTAGTAGGTGATTCCCATTTTCAACTACGGGGCAGGAGCTGTTGTATATTGGCTATATCTCCCAGGATTAGTATAGTGTGGTAACTGTAAGCCAATACAAAGAGGAAAGGCAGCAGAATTAGCAAAGGTAAAAGTGACAGTGCTATTTGGGGTGTGTTTTGTAGACAACACACTGCAGGTTATGTTATGTCATAAGAGTGTGGTGTTCATAAGAAGGATCTTTCTTTCTCCCTATTCCCCCACTTTCTGGCTCCTCACTCACACTTTGCATGGTCAGTTCTGCATGACCAGGAATGGACTGATATCAGCCACTTTTCTGATCCATTAAATTGTTCCAAAAATGCGTTTGTATCTAATTAGTGTTTATTTTTGGCTGTTTTCCATGCATGCATTGGTTTATTTCCATATAGTGAGATTTCAGGGTTGTTTTTTATTGCTTATATGTAATGTCCTGACTAGATAGCCACATTATGTTCCTCAAGTATCCCTGTTAATAATTGTGGTTTGACCCGTGAACTTAATTTGCTGACAAAATTCTCTTGGGATAGTAGATAGCCCTTCCCAGTGAATGGGTTATACCACTAAAAATGGAGTGTAGCTGCTCAAGAGGTAAGGTGCTTGTTTACAAAAAGCCTGACAGGGTAAACTTGATCATGAACCTAGGTTGGCCTGATTTCATGTAAAACAGACCTCTTAATTTTAGAGAGGGCACAGGATTGGTCCTGCTTTCAGCAGGAGGTTGGACTACTAGATGACCTCCTGAGGTCCCTTTCAACCCTGATATTCTATGATTCTATGTCACTCAGGGGTATCAATAAGTCACCCCCCCGAGCGATGCAAGTTACACAGACCTAAGCATCACTGTGGACAGCGCTATCAGACAGTTTCTCCCACCGCCATAGCTACCGCCTCTCACGGAGGTGGTTTTATTATGGTGTGATGGGGCAGAGCGGCCCCGCACTGGCGCCGCGGGGGTTAACCCTTCCTTCCTGGCAGAGGAAGCCCCTACCCGGAAGCCCTGCTGGGCATGCTCCAACTGGAGACTAAGTATAAAAGCCTGCAAAACTGCTCAGTCAGGGCTGACCATGGGAGGAGAAGGACGCACACAGCCAGCTCCGGAGGAGGAACAGCCCACGCTCCAGGATCCAGCAGCCAGCACAGCCGGCATGTATCCTGCGCCCCAGACGGAGGACTTGACAGAGGGAAATGGACCGGTAACCCCCCCCGGAGTGGAGAATATGACGTTGAGGGTAGGAAGTGACCCAGGGGAACTTTAGGGACAAGCTGTGTTAAAGCAGCACTGACGCTCGATGTGTTGCAGGCGGATCCCTGCCGAGTCAACGGCAAGGGGAACCCCGCCACTAGGAGAGCCCTGGGTCAGGACCCAGTGGAGAGGGTGGGCCTACTCCTATGACCATTAGGCAACACTTCCCCGCCTGAGAGAGGGAAATATGGACTCTGGCCAGTGGGCCACGCTGCCCTGACACTCGGGTCGAGCACGTGGGAACCTGCCATTAGGCCCCATCGGGACTCCCTTAAAGAAGGCAGGCTGGGAAACTTGAGAGGCGAGGCGAGGCCCTGGCACCCCACCCTCCTCTGCCACAAAGGGGCGCTGCGGTGCCAGACCCATCACATATGGCGATGGGAGAGCTCTCTCCTGTCGACATATAGCGTCTTCACCAGACATGCTACAGTGGTGCAGCTGCATAGGTGTAGTGTAGACTAGCCCTAAGACTGCCTCAAGGATGATGGGTTTGGCTGAATTTCCACTGTATTGATCCTACAGTTACTCTTATAGTTTCCAAAAAGGGATCTCTTAGCAACTGATTACATACTATGAACTACTTAATTTAATGAATATAATTTACTGTGTAAATTCTGCAGGGAAAAAACTCATCTTCTTTGCTTATAAAACATGGGGCAAAGGGAAAGGGGAAAAATGTGATCTGGGGAACTACAGTCCTGTTAGTCCTGTCTGTTAAGGACAAAGGAAAATGGGAATTGGAATAAAATGCAACATGGTTTTACAAAAGATAGATCAGGTTGGTCTGGCATGATCTCTTTCTTTAAGAAGATAACTGATATTTTAGACAAAGGAAATGCCATAGAGCTAATCTACTGGATTTCAGTAAGGCATTTGATAAAATTTCACATGGGAAACTATTAGTGAAAATGGATAAGATGGGGATTAATATGAGAATTGAAAGGTGGACAAGGAACTGGTTAAAGGGGCGACTACAATGGGCCTTACTGAAAGGTGAACTGTCAGGCTGGAAGGAGGTTCCTAGTAGACTTCCTCAAGGATCAGTCTTTGGACCAATCTTATTTAACATTTTTCTTAATGACCTTGGCACAAAAAGTGGGAGTGGGCTATTGTATTGGCAATTCAGAGGAAGATTGGAGTATCATACAAGAAGATCTGGACACCTTGAAAACTGGAGTAATAGAAATGGGATGAAATTTAATAGTGTAAAGTCATGCCCTTAGGGATTAACAAGAATTTTTGCTATAAACTGGGGACGTACCAGTTGGAAGTGACAGAGGAGTAGAAAGATCTAGATGTATTGGTTGATCACAGGATGACTGAGCCGCCAGTGTGATGCGACCATGAAAAAGGCTAATGCATCAGGCACAGTATTTCTAGTAGAGTTAAGGAATTTTTAGTACCATTATACAAGGCACTTGTGAGACCTCATCTGGAATACTGTGTGCAACCCTGGTCTCCTGTGTTTAAGAAAGACTATTTCAAACTGGGACAGGTGCAGACAAGGGCTACTAGGAGGGTCAGACAAATGCAAAACCTACCTTATGAGAGGAAACTCATTGTTTAGCTTAACCCAGGGATCAGCAACCTTTGGCACACGGCCTGCCAGGGAAATCCACTGGCAGGCCAGGACAGTTTGTTTACCTGCAGAGTCCGCAGGTTTGGCTGATTGCAGCTCCCATTTGCTGATTGGCTCCGGTTTGCCGTTCCAGGCCAATGGGGGCTGCGGGAAGCGGCGCAGGACGAGGGATATGCTAGCCACCACTGAGGAAAGATATGATTGCTCTCTATAAATACATCAGAGGGATAGATGCCATGGAGGGAGAGGAGTTATTCAAGTTAAGTGTCAGTGTGGACACATGAACAAATGGATATAAACTGTCCATCAACAAGTTTAGGTTTGAAATTAGACAAAGGTTTTCTAACCATCAGAGTAACGAAATTCTGGAACAGCCTTCCAAGGGGAGCAGTAGGGGCAAAAAACCTAACTGGCTTCAAGACCAAGCATGATAAATTTATGGAGGAGATGGTGTGATGAGACTGCGTAGAATGGCACGATCTGTAATTGCTAGTAGCAAATTTCCCCGACAGCTGGTGATGGGACACTAGATGGGGAGAGCTCCTACTTACTACAGAGAATTCATTTCCTGGTGGCTGGCTGGCGGGTCTCGCCAAAATGCTCAGGGTCTAACTGACTGCCATATTTGTGGTCAGAAAGGAATTTTCCCCTGGGTCAGATTGGGAGAGACCCTGGGTTTTTTTTGCCTTCACCTTCAGCTGCATCATGGAGCATGGGTCACTTGCAGATTTAAACTAGTGGAAATGGTGGGTTCTCTGTAGCTTAAAGACTTTAAACCATGATTTGAGGATTTTAGTAACTCCGCCAGAGGTTATGGGTCTTCTACAGGACTGGGAAGGTGAGGTTTTGTGGCCTGTGATGTGCAGGAGGTCAGACTAGATGATTATGATGGTCCCTTCTGGCCTTAAAGTCTATGAGTGTCACAATAATAGATACCTGCCTCTGGAAATTTCATTACTTGTGTCTGATGAAGTGGGCATTCACCCATGAAAGCTTATGCTCCAATACTTCTGTTAGTCTTAAAGGTGCCACAGGACCCTCTGTTGCTTTTTACAGATTCAGACTAACACGGCTACCCCTCTGATACTTGACAATAATAGATAAATGTCCTTTTTGTAAGCAGGAGTGATGTCTGATTCTTCCCTCCCCCCGCTTCCCATCATTTCTCTGCTTACTTCTCCCTTAACATTTATGCAACTAAACTACAAGATGACTTAGTCCAAAGAAAGTGGAATGGACCAGCAAGCCTATAGGATAACACTCCATCTTCCTACCCACCAATCATGACCTGACCTGAAAGTTAACATTATCACCTCAAAAATGCAACATAGTGAGCTGTTCTGACAGTATAGTGCAGACAATCCAGTAATCCGCATCACAAAACAATACAGTAAAGGTACCCCGAGGTACCCCAAAGTAAACTTTTTGATGTCACTTTCTTTGGACCTAAATCTGAAAATTCCATAGCATTTTTTGTATCAGATTTTGAAGTGAAAATGAACTCTTATGATCATCTGACCTGTGTGTCACCCCCCTGATTACCGTCTGTCATCCACAGGTCAGACAGAAACATGTTTCTGTAAAAAAAAAAAAAAAAGTCAGGCCAGTTCATAACTGAATGCTTGTACCTTGCAAAAATTTATTCACTTTTTCAAAGGTCTGAAAATTATAACAACTCTGCAGAATTTCACTGGATCCCCACTGCCACACCTTATGTAGTCATTTCACCTGTGCAAAGTGGATACGCGACATGTCAGTTGAGGATTCTAATTTGATAGGTTTTACACTCGCTTCTCCCAGTGTAAGTGGCTGAACAATGTGCAAGGCACCATAATCTTTACTGCTACCCTGCGCTGACACCCTCACCTTGTCCTTTGACAGTTAGCTATTTGAGGCAGGGACCTTCTTTTTGTCATATGCCTTTACAGTGCCTAGCACAATGGGGCTGGGACTTACAAGCACTACCGCAATACAAATAAGTAACAAAAGGGAGTAGAGAGTTGAACCTTTGAATTTATTGGTGCCAAAATGCAACATAATCATAGTGATGTCCAATGGTTAGGGCATTCACCAGAGACATGGGGAAACCCCTGTTCAAATCTCTTCTCCTCAGGCAGAGGGGGGGAAATTGAGCCAGGGTCTCCTACATCCTGGGTGAGTTCCCTAGTCACTGGGCTAAAGGTTATGAGGGATAACTCTGGTGCCACCATCTCTTCCTCCTCTCCTCCCGCATCACGCCATGGGCTGTTTTATGTCAAGTTCGGTGCACATGGCCACTGATCTTGCAAGAAATAGCTTTGACAAGAAACACAAAAAGTGGCTGTGGACCCCATGTGGAGATAGAGGCCTAAATCCAGCCTAGAAGGAGACACTAACTCCCTGGAAGGGGTGGGGCTTAGGACAGACCTCTTTTCTTAGCATCTGCTGTTGGTTAGTTTATGCGGCTGGCCACTTAGCATGCTGGCTTTTGTGAATCCCATTCTAAGATGCCTCTCTCTCTTCTCCCTACCCCTGGTGCATTGTAAGTTGTGGATTCCACTGGGTGACTGGGTGCCTAAGGGCTTGTCTACATGTGCTGCTATAGCATTTCATAGCTGCTGCTGCACTGCTGTAGCACTTCAGTGTAGACGCTATCTGCACCGATGGGAGCTGTTTCTCATCAGTGTGGGTAATCCACCTCCTGAGAGGTGGTAGCTAGGTCGATGAAAGAATTCTTCCATTGACCTAGCACTGTCCACACAGGGACAGTGGTTGGCTTAATTGTGTCACTCAGGGATTTTTAACACCCCGGAGTGACATAACTGGGTCAATCTAATTTTAAAGGCTGGTCTACACTAGAAAGTTAGGTTGGCAATGATGAGCATTGTAATGCTTAAGTCCCTTTGAGAATCCTGGCCCAGGGAACTGGGTATTCTGGTGTGTGGCCCTCTCAATCTCTCCTGTTGAAGCTGTTCCACTCTGCCATTAATAAAATATATATTGGAGCAAGGATTTGAACCTGACTTTCCACATCTCAGGTGCATGCCCTAATCACTGGGCTCTAGTGTCACTCACTCCCCCTGCTCCCCCCCCCCACCCAATGAATACACCTCTACCCCGATATATCTGAATTTGTGTTATATCAGGTAGTGTTATAACGGGGTAAAGCAGTGCTCCGGGGGGCAGGGCTGCGCACTCCAGCGGATCAAAGCAAGTTCGATATAATGCAGTAAGATTTTTTGGCTCCTGAGGACAGCATTATATCGGGGTAGAGGTGTATTTAATTATTCATACAAAGTGGAGCAGTTTCAACAGGAGAGACTCCCCCTCCCTAATATACAATTGCCCTAACCACACCAGGGTCTCACCTGGGATGTGGGTTTGAGTTCTTGCTCCAAATCAGGTAGAGCAGAATTTGAACTTGGGTCTCCTACATGCCAGGTGAGTGCCCCAATCACTGGGCCATTGGCTATAATAGAGTTAGTTATGGGACAACTTACTCCAGTTTTTCACAAGAAAAGGCTGACCTGGCTGAATAGCCTAATTCCAGGAGATGGGTTACAGCTGAGAAACCCAACCAGAGGGATGTTCCACCCTCCAGACAGTCAATCAGGGACCTTCTAACTCTCCCCATACAACATATGCGGAGCCCACCTAGCTCTGAGGAAGGAATTTTGCTAGACCGCAGGGCACCTAAGAGTTAAGCATTTTAAATGCTGAGCTTTGCAATGCATAATCCCCTTTGTGAACCTAGCCCTAAGTCCCACTACATTTCACTTAGGGGTTTTTGAAAGTGTTACCCACATGCTATAAGGTGTCTGTATACAGAATTCTAGAATAATAAGAGTAGGCTTTGGGATTGCAAAGAGACAGAGCTAATAATTTATGTATCCATGAAGCAATACATTCATTGTCTTTGAAGAGGGTATTAATTATATCAGCTACCACCCTACCACATCATCCCCTTTTCTTTTGAACATTGCTCCTTTCTCCATAATTAGTCTCTCTCTGTGTCATAGGAGATGGTTTGATATGCAAGGCCAATAGAGAATCTTGGCAAGGAAATTCTATCCCCATCCTCAAACACACACACAGAGCTTGAAAAGTGAAAGAATTGATTGCCTTGTACCTTCTTTCTGAGGCATGAAGATTAAGACTGTCCTTAGTTAATCAATTATTCCTCACTTAACCTCTGAAGGCCTCAAGCAATAATCTTAATGAAACTGACCAAAGAACATACTAAAGTTAGACAATAACCAGATTGCTATGGTTATGGCAAGTCTCCTAGCAGGGCTGTTGTTGCCTGAGGTTTAAAAGGAAACAGTTTGGATACAAAATATTCAATGTACTTCACAAGCAATGGTTGGCTGTGTAACTCATTTTTAGTTTCCTTGCCTTATTGAGTGCATTGTCCAGACGGATACATTTTGAGGCCCAACAACAGTGCCTAAAATAAGCTGGAGAGTCACTGCATGGAAGAATATAGCAGTGATGGCTCTGGACATCACCACTAGGAGCTTCAGGGCTACTTTAAAACACGATGTGAAAATGCCTAATTAAAACCACATGGCACTTCAAAGCCTTGTCTATTACAGGGAAATTTTGCAATAATTTCACAGTGGTACTAGTACCACTCCAGTTCCTCCAGTGTAAACAACATCACAAATGCTGGCATTTCAAGCACTGTCATCTAGGTGTGCTCAGCGCAGGTCTAACTGACTCAGTGCTTTAAACAATGCCAGTTAGGGTGACCAAATGTCCCGAATTTATAGGGACAGTCCTGATATTTGGGGCTCTGTCTTACATAGGCACCTAAAACACCCCACACCCTTTTTGGATGTTTCACACTTGCTGTCTGGTCACCCTAATGCCAGCAGTTAGTGGCCCATTTATGCAAGGGCTCCCAGAATCGTCAACTCCAGTGGAATTGAATCAGTATTAGCTACAGTGGGAAATCTCTGCAATTTTTTTCCAGTGTGATCAAGGGAAATGCTTTTCATAGCATAGAGAGGGAGTATGCCATAGAGTAGAAAGATGCATTTGTGATTAAAACTGTACGTCTGGTAACAGTAAGAACCAGGGTCTTATTCCAGACTACCATAGACGTCCTAAATGTCCTCGGGCAAGCCATCCATTTTCACTTCAGTTTTCAGATGAGGATAATGATTTCTGTCTCAGGCCTGGTCTACACTATGACTTTAATTCGGATTTATCAGCTTTAATTCGAATTAACCCTGTAACCGTCCACACAACGACGCCATTTAATTCGATGTAAAGGGCCCTTTAAATCGATTTCTGTACTCCACCCCAACGAGCGGAGTAGCGCCAAAATCGATTTTAGCAATTCGAATTAGGGTTAGTGTGGCCGCAATTCAATGGTATTGGCCTCCGGGAGCTATCCCACAGTGCATCATTGTGACCGCTCTGGACAGCAATCCGAACTCGGATGCACTGGCCAGGTAGACAGGAAAAGCCCCGCGAACATTTGAACTTCATTTCCTGTTTGCCCAGCGTGGAGAGCACAGGTGACCACAGATACCTCATCAGCACAGGTAACCATGCAGGCTGATAATCGAAAGAGCACCAGCATGGACCGTGAGGGAGGTACTGGATCTGATCGCTGTATGGGGAGAGGATTCAGTGCTTGCAGAACTTCGTTCTAAAAGACGAAATGCAAAAACTTTTGAAAAAATTTCCAAGGGCATGATGGAGAGAGGCCACAATAGGGACTCTGAGCAGTGCCGCGTGAAGGTCAAGGAGCTCAGACAAGCCTATCAAAAAACAAAGGAGGCAAACGGTCGCTCCGGGTCAGAGCCGCGGACATGCCGCTACTACGCCGAGCTGCATGCAATTCTAGGGGGGGCTGCCACCACTACCCCACCTTTGTTCGTGGATTCTGGGTCGGGGATAGTCTCGACGCCTGAGGATTCTGCCGATGGGGTAGAGGAGGAGGAGGAGGAGGAGGATGAGATTGCAGAGAGCACACAGCACTCCATTCTCCCCAACAGCCAGGATCTTTTTATCACCCTGACTGAAGTACCCTCCCAAGCCTCCCAAGCCAGTACCCAAGCCTCTGACCCCATGGAAGGGACCTCAGGTGAGTTTACCTTTTAAAATATAAAACTTGTTTTAAAAGCAAACGGTTTTTAATGATTACTTTGCCTGACTTTGCATTCGCGGTCAGTTCAGCTACTGGAAAAGTCTGTAGCTACTGGAAAAGTCTGTTAACGTGTATGGGGATGGAGCGGAAATCCTCCAGGGACATCTCCATGAAGCTCTCCTGGAGGTACTCCGAAAGCCTTGCCAGAAGGTTTCTGGGCAGTGCATCCTTATTCCCTCCTCCATGGTAGGACACTTGACCACGCCATGCTTGCAGCAAGTAATCTGGTATCATTGCCTGACAAAGCCTGGCAGCGTATGGTCCCGGTGTTTGCTGGCATTCAAGCAACATCCGTTCTTTATCTTGTTGTGTAATCCTCAGGAGAGTGATATCACTCCTGGTAACCTGGTTGAAATACGGGAACTTAATTAAGGGGACAGAGGTGGCCGTTCCTACTGGGCTGTTTGCCTGTGGCGGAAAATAAATCCTTCCCTGCAGTTAGCCAAGCGCAGATGGGAAATTGGCCCTGAGTTTTTCGCGTTTGGCTAGCAGGGATCTTCCCTGTTACCAGCCACGCGGTGGGGGGAGGGTACCGTGATCATCCCAGAGAATTCATGGCGAGGGGGGGGGTCAGCGGCGGGGGGGGGGTAGTTTGGTGCCTGCAGGGATCTTCCCTGATACCAGCCACGCGGTGGGGGGAGGGGTACCGTGATCATCCCAGAGAATTCATGGCGGGGGGGGGGGGGGTTAGTTTGTTTTCTGGTGCTGCTGAATGTTAACAGAAAAACCGCAGCACTCTACTTGCCTGAAGGGGCCCAGACAAGCCCCCCCACACTGCCCCCCCCCAACTGGCTGAGATTGGCCAGGCTTCTGCAGCACTCTACAGGCTATGCTTGGTATGTGGGAAAGGAGGGTGCAGAAGCTGTAAAACAATGGCTTACCATGGCCGCATGCAAGCCGAATTCTGTTGCCCAGACCTGTGATCTCTAGCAGCAAAGCCACAGGCACTCAGCATTAAGAGGCAAAATGCGACCTTGCACAGAAATCACATGTGCTATGTAATGTGAACAGTGTTGGTCACCGTGAAAGAGTATAAGCATTGTTCTGCAAAATGTAGCTTTTAAAACAATTCTCTCTTTTTTCCCCTCCCTACAGCAGCTGCAAATTCCTCAAGCCTCCCTCCTCCATCCCGAAGGTTATCACAGATAAGGCGTCGTAAGAAGAAGACGCGGGAGGACATGTTTTCTGAAATTATGCAATCCAGCAGGAGTGACAGAGCTCATCTGAATGAGTGGAAGGAAACAGTTTCAAAGTATAGGAAAGAAGTCAGTGAACGTGAGGAGAGGAGGGACCAACGTGAGGAGAGGAGGGACCAACGTGAGGAGAGGAGGGACGATCGAGATGAGAGATGGCGGCAGGAAGACCAGAGGATGAAGGATGCAACACTGGGGCTGCTCCGGTGTCTGGTGGAGGTTCAGGAACGGCTGCTGGAAAACAGACTGCCGCTTCAGCCCCTGTTCCCCCCTCCCCCCTCCCCATGTTCCGTATCCTCCTCACCCAGACGTGTAAGAACACGGGGGGGGAGGCTCCGTACACCTTCCCATTCCACCCCAGTAGACAGCCCAAGCAAAAGGCTGTCATTTTTTTAACCTTTTCTTTGTGGCTTTTTCCTTCCCAGCAATCCTCCTCCAAATACCACCCAGGTTCCCTCCCTCTTTTTTCTAATCTATTAATAAAGAATAAATGATTTTTAAATGATAGTGATTTTATTTGGTTTGAAAGAAAGATGGGGGAAGGGGGCAGGGTGGGTTCCTTACAGAAAATCAGTCAGTAAAGGGGGAGGGTTTTCATGAAGGAGAAACAAACAGATATTTCACACGGTAGCCTGGCCAGCCATGAAACTGGTTTTCAAAGCTTCTCTGATGCACAGCGCTTCATGGTGTGATCTTCTAATCGCCACTGGTGTCTGGCTGCGCGTAATCAGCATCCAGGCGATTTGCCTCAGCCTCCCACCCCGCCATAAAGGTCTCCCCCTTACTTTCACAGAGATTGTGGAGCACACAGCAAGCAGAAATAACAATGGGGAGATTTCTTTGGCTGAGGTCAGAGCGAGTCAATAATGAACGCCAGCGACCTTTTAAACAGCCAAATGCACATTCTACCACCATTCTGCACTTGCTTAGCCTGTAGTTAAACAGCTCCTGACTCCTGTCCAGGCTGCCTGTGTATGGCTTCATAAGCCATGGCATTAAGGGGTAGGCTGGGTCCCCAAGAATAACTATGGGCATTTCAACATCCCCAACGGTTATTTTCTGGTCCGGAAAGTAAGTCCCTTGCTGCAGCCCCTTTAAACAGAGTAGTGTTCCTGAAGACACGAGCGTCATGAACCCTTCCCGCCCAGCCCGCGTTGATGTTGGTGAAACATCCCTTGTGATCCACAAGTGCTTGCAGCACCATTGAAAAGTACCCCTTGCGGTTTATGTACTCGGTGGCTTGGTGCTCCGGTGCCAAGATAGGGATATGGGTTCCGTCTATTGCCCCCACCACAGTTAGGGAATCCCATTGCAGCAAAACCATCCACTATAGCCTGCACATTTCCCAGAGTCACTAACTTTCGTAGCAGCACCTGAGTGATTGCTTTGGCTACTTGCATCACAGCAGCCCCCACAGTAGATTTGCCCACTCCAAATTGATTCCCGACTGACCGGTAGCTGTCTGGCGTTGCAAGCTTCCACAGGGCTATCGCCACGCGCTTCTCAACTGTGAGGGCTGCTCTCATCTTGGTATTCTGGCGTTTCAGGGCAGGAGACAGCAAGTCACAAAGTTCCATGAAAGTGCCCTTACGCATGCGAAAGTTCCGCAGCCACTGGGAATCGTCCCAGACCTGCAACACTATGCGGTCCCACCAGTCTGTGCTTGTTTCCCTTGCCCAGAATCGGCATTCCATGGATAGAATCTGCCCCATTAACAACATGATCTCCAAAGCACCAGGGCCTGTGGTTTCACTGAATTCTGTGTCCGTGTCCATGTCCTCATCATGCTTGTCGCTGCGCTGCCGCCGCCGCTGCCTCCTCGCCTCGTTTTTCTGGTCCTGGCTGAGCATAAACTCCACGAGAACGCGCGAGGTGTTTGCAATATTCATGAGTGCTGTCTTGACCTCAGCGGGCTCCATGCTTGCCGTGGTATGGAGTCTGCAGTGTTCACCCACCCAGGAAAAAAGGCGCGAAAATGGTTGTCTGCCGTCCGTTGCTTTCATGCAGGGAGGGAGGGAGGGAGGAAGTGAGGCTGTACCCAGAACCACCTGCGACGATGTTTTTTGTCCCATCAGGCACTGGGATCTTAACCCACAATCCCAATGGGCGCGGGAGACTGCGGGAACTATGGGATAGCTATGGAATTGCTACCCACAGTGCAACGGTGCAGAAATCGACGCTAGCCCCGGTACTTGGACGCACACCACCGAATTACTGTGCTAGTGTGGCCGCACTCATTTCGACTTTATACAACCTGTTTCTCAAATCCGAATTATCTAAATTCGGATTAATCCCGTAGTGTAGACATACCCTCACACTAATTGTTACTGTTTGTAAAATGCTATGGAAGCACAAAGTGTTATTTTCAACTTCAAAACTACAGATGCCTGTGAGGTAGACACCTACCATTCTTGTTTGAAATATGGGAAGACAAAAGGCAGAGAGGCTAGTGACTCTACCAAAGCCACAGAATCAATGTGAAAACCGGGATTGGAATGAAGAAATTTCTGGCTCCTAGTCTCTGCTCTGAATACACCTCTCTCCAAACCAGTGCACAATTTGGAAGTGTTTTGTTTCATGTGATTGTACTGAAATCTCTGCTTACTGGTGACTAATAACAGCACATATGATAATGTAGTATAATCCATTTAACGGTGACAGACATTGTTTTTAGACTAAATCAATTCTCCAAGAGAATGAATAGCAAGAATTTTTGCTAATTCAGCACAGAATTAACACAAGTTTTGCTTAACAGGGATGCATTGAACCAGTGCCAAGGGGTTAAGAGGCATGTAACCAATTATTAAAGAGGTATGTTGTTCTAAAGTCTGTATATTAATACAGAAGCTGCTAGAGATAAGAGGAACAAACAAGGCAAAAGGCAGTGACCATTATAATATCAGCATGTTATGCAGTACAATTTTAATATCCTTTTAATATTTTTTATATTTTTTCTATTTAGAAGCTCCTCCTCCCCCATCACCATGGTATCTGAGCATCTTCCAGACACGAATGTATTTATTCTCATATTACAGGCAGAGAACGGAGGCACAGAGACACCAAGGACATACAATACCAGAACTGAACACAGCTCTCCTGAGACCTAGTCCAGCGCTTTAACTGCAAGAAAATCCTTCCACCTCTTTGTGAAAAAGGGCAGCAGCTTGACTCACCATCCACCAGCGTATGTCAATTAAGACTCTGCTGTATTGCCAAGTGTACCATGATACCAAGAAGTTATCACCAAAGTGCTTACTACCTTGCATCCAAATCATCCCTTCTTGGGCAAAGACAGAATAAATTGACCTTTTGTGTAGGGGAACTCTGGATGGGCCATGGAACTCCACAAAGCAACTCCATAGTAGTTACTACAGCCCATTGCTAGCAATAGCCTCTGCAGACAGTGTCCCTCCCTACAGCAGAGTCTGGGAGATTTGGCTAGTGGCTCTACTGAGTTAGACTTTCTTATGACCATCTTCCCTGAGGCACCACTCTATGACATGCAGGGCACAGTAGCTGTCCATATGAAGGCTCTCCTACCTCAATCCACTCAACAGACCTGAACCACTTCCACTTCAGCTACCGTACAGCACCCAGGCACTCACAGGTCAGGCTTCCAGGGGTATGACTAAGCCTTGTTAATGAAATATTGGATCATGATTTATAATTGAGTAATAGTGACTGTCCCCACCCAGCTCTGCCCCAAAGAGCTCACCTTCTTTGGAAAGTGAACCCCTCCCTATCTTTACTAGTCCACCGAGTCTAACAAGTGCTCTGCACCATTCTTGTTTCTCTTCTAATTATTTCAAAATAAACAAAATTCCCAGTGGATAAAATAAGCAGACCCCATATTATAGCAGCTGAGGTTCTACAAATGCTTCATTTATAGAAGTGCAGAACATTCGCCTTCTTTTGTTAATTTGCAGTCTATGTAGAACACAGAAGTGGTAATCATGTTTGTCATGTACATAAGCTACAGAGTTATAGAACCTTTTTTATTTGGCTAAGAAACCTGAATAACCAAACTTTCTGAACATCAGTCTCTTCCATCAGAAAAAAAAAGAAAAGAATGCAGAGCAATGTGGGAAGCATGGGCTGCCAGAAAGTCATTAATTTCAGTGAATGTGAGATCAAAGGGAGAAGATATAAAAATAGAGGCAGCTGCAGGTGTGGTGGCATGAAGTTTCTCAAATGAGTAGTTCTGTCTGGATTGGACTGACAGCAGGTTTGATCACTGGGACTAGATAGCAAAAGAAGATGAAATGAGATAAATATGCAGTAGAAACTCATTCCTCAGCTCTTGAATTCAGAAATCTACACAAACTCCCCAAACAACTCATCATGCATTGTGTAGGTGGTTTCTACATTTGGAGCAATTCAGCCTACAGTCAGTGTAATGCACACACTCACCAGTGTCCTTTCTTCCCCCTCCTTGTTAATGAGAAAGTTCAGTCTACCACAATTGTACCTGGCTTTTTCTAAACCTCCTTGCTTTTGATCTCCGAACTTCATTATGAAGTCTGCACCCAGCATGCAGGCAATCTGCTCCAGAGACTGCCCCTCAGGACCTTGCCTTTACAAACCTGTCTTTAAAAAAGAAAATCTAGTAAAATTCTCAGTTGCAACTGTGAAAGTTATTATACAGATGCCTTTTGCCAAAGAATTGCTCCACATACTTAAATATGTCTTTTTCAAAGTATCAAGCAGAACTAGACCTATATTAGGGATTCAATAGTTGCCAATTTCTCTCTCTCTCTTTTTTAAACAACATCATACCAGTATCTTCACTAATACATCTTCTTTAGCTCAGCTACAAAGAGCATGAAGTCATTTTGGCACTTCAAATAGCGTTGCAAACTATCACAGCCTTTGTTAGGGAGACAGCGTTGTCTGGTGGTTTGAACCTAGGGTCTACTTCCAGCTCAGTCACTGACTTAGTTTTGAGCATATCCTTTTGTGTCTGTGTGCCTCAGTTTTCCTCTCTGTAAAATGGGTTCAGGATTCAGCCTTTGCTGCATACAGGTTTTCCAAGCTGTAGAACCCTTTAGTGTCCATACTTACCATAGCTCTGAAAAAGTGGAAAGCTTCTAACGGTTTTCACTGCACAGACTATCTTCAAAACCTGAGCTGATGGCTGAAACCGGAAATGTACATGCCTCCTGACAATCAGGAACTGGTCATAGTCCTTACTAAAGCTTTTTGGGGCAAGGAACCCAAAAAAACCATTTTGTTGGGGTGTGTTTGCATTTAGAGGGGTGTTAAGTATCATATTAGCCTTCCCCAAACTCCAAAGGCCAGCCTTGCCAGTTAGGGTATGCCTACACTGTAGTTAGACACTGGCAGTTGGCCCTAGCCAGCTGACTCAGGCTCACAGGGCTTGGGGTAAGGGGCTCTTTAATTAACATAAGAGTTGCCATACTGGGTCAGACCAAAGGTCCATCAAGCCCAGTATCCTGTCTTCCGACAGTGGCTAATGCCAGGTGCCCCAGACAGAATGAACAGAACAGACAATTGCCAAGTGATCCATCCCCTGTTGCCCACTCCCAGCCTGCCCCTGCTCAGGTTGCAGCCCATGCTTGGGGACTAGGATGACCAGATGTCCTGATTTTATAGGGACAGTCCCAATTTTGGGTCTTTTTCTTATATAGGCTCCTATTACCCCCCACCTCCGGCCCCATTTTTCACATTTGCTGTCTGGTCACCCTATCGGGGACCCTCAACACTTGCGGGGTCCTGGAGTCCAAGCTTCAGCCCAAGCGCAAACATCTACACTGCAATTAAACAAACTCTTCGCCCAAGCCCTAGTCAGTTGGTAGGTGTCAGATTGCAGTGTAAACATACACTAAGACTTCCCTTCCTAACAGAAGTGATGTCAGCCTGGATGTTTGTAATGTGCTTTAAGACCTTTAGACAGAAAACACTAGATGAGTATAAAGCATGGCTATTCATGCTTTATTACCGTATCACACTATTAATAAGAGTTATACTTTACCAACGATTAAATTCCTGGTCACTGCCTTTCTCAGAGAATCAAGTAGCATTTAGTCAAACTTTTGCAGACCAGGCTCAAAGGGTTTTTGTCAAGTCTTACATAGCCTTTTCCCCTTTGATCTTGAAGGAAGGGGTGTTAAAATTCAGCCTGAAGCCATTATGCTTTAAAACCTAACAGTGTAAGGTGCTAATCATGCAATGGGCTGCATGTGGGTACAGGGGCCCTCCTAAGGAGAGGATTGAGACCTGTCTTGAACATTCTTTTAAGGATAGCACTGAGATGAAAATCAAGTGCTGTTATGATGCTATACACATCATGAGCTACAACTAATAATATGTTGTTATTATTGAACTAATGTATGATCTGCTGTGCTGTTTCATTTGGACTCAGATCCAAAAATCCTTTAATGGATCAGTGTTTTAACAGCCCTTGTAATTAGGTCCACGTGTTTTACACCTTGAACATGCCTTAAATTCCTATAATTCTCCACCATATACCTTCTTCTTCTTTGCCTCCGCCAATCTATCATAACATAATGCCATTCTGAGGGAGGGGGAGGGGCACTGAGTGTACTGCAAGCTTTTCTATATAGCATGGGGCACCGGCCAGCTCTCTCTATTGTTCCACAGGCATGCACCAGCTCAGCAATGTGGTTTCAGTCATTCTAAATCCCTTCCTTTGTGTTTTCCAGCGAACAGGGACAGTGGCTCTAAACAGTAGCCTCCTTGCCTAGTGCATTGAGACAAAGAAACGTACAACTACATAGTTATGACTCATGACTCAGCTAAAAAGATATGAATCAAACGGAACTCTCCTGAGAGAAACAGAAGCTGCACATTAGCCGTGATATATGGAAAAACCCCCTCTTGTTTGAGTCCTGAATCATACATTATGATTCAGAAGAGTTCAAATAGGTAGGTGTGTGTGTGTGTGGGGGGGGGGGGGGGGGGGGGGGGGGGATGGGAAGGGGATTTGCAAAGAGATTGTTTAGCTCTCCATAGAAAAACATCCGCCCTTGTAAAAGTGTGTTTATTCAGCATGCCTAAGTTGCACATGCTCTGAAATAGTTCATCTTTGAAGCCTAGATAGAAGTGACGTACTTTCACGGAGCAGAAACAGACAGCAGGGCCTAGTTTTGACTTTTGTTGGGCATGTTTGTGTTTTTCCAATAGGTCCTCAGTCAGAAGTGAAGCCAGCTGCTCCTTAAAATTAAATGTCAGTGATTCAAACTGGATGTTGGTGGTTTGACCACTTGCTTAACAGAGTTGGTCTTTCAATGGCCAAAAGGAAGTTTTGAAGTTAGCACCCTGTGAAGGAGTAGTGTGGGGGGAAAACTACTGTTCCATGTCCTTGTGGTTTCAGTTTGTTCTTATGAAGCTGAAACAAGACTGATGTGCATTGATTTTCTATTTTTGCAACAAGAAGGTACCTTAAGCACTTGTAGAATGAAATGATGAACCTGCAGAATGTAGCCAACATCTGCAAAAAATATTTGTTTTGATTGTGTCTCAATCTGAGCTAACAGCATTTCATGCCATTTTTGCCTCTCATAAAACCAAGATTTTTTTTCAAGGACTGAGGAATGGAGAAGTTTCTGGCAGCATACTGCTAGCTTCCTTACTGAAATTGCTATGCTTATCAGTACTGCAAACATTCAAAAACTATGAGATTGGCTAAAAATCTTGAGCTTTTTAAAACTAACATTTGGGCCTTTTATTTTTCTGGCTTCTTTGATTTTTGAACCATTAAGGTGATAAAAACTGGACAGGGACTTATAACACCCGGTTTTTATTCTACCAGCCTGCTGAGTGACCTTGGGTAAGTCATCCAGGGCTCTGTTCCTCAGTTTCCCCATCTGTAAAATGTGCATAATGATATGGACCTCCTTAGTAAAGTGCTTTGAGCTCTACTGATGAACAGCACTCTGTAAGAGCTAGGTGATATTACAGCATTATTATTATTGATTTCCTTCACAACCACAAGGGCTAGAAACTTTTAAAACTCATATACTCAGATAATCCAAGGATTCCAGGAACTGGGACTTTAAGAAAAATACCAAATATCACAATACTTGCAATATAACTATACAATTGTTGTTGTATGTGATATTTTATCTGAAACCTGATAAAGAGCAAAGCCTGACAGTTCTGATTTTGCAAGCACTTAACCACATGAATAAATGTATTCACATGAGCAGTCCCATAGGAGTAAATGGCTAAGCAAGTAGTCTGGGGCTTGCTTACATGAGAAGGTTGCACTGGTTTAAGCTAATGTATGATTTTAAATTGATTTAATTAAACTGGTGCAAACCCCTTTGTGGACAGTCTTATTTCAATTTAATTTCCGTTGCTTTGGAGCAGGTTTAAGCTAAACCAAAAATGCCTCTTTGAAACTGATGCAGGGGTGTGCACCAAGTAAACTACGTTCAAATAAAAACTGATTTAAGTTAAACTGATGAAACTTTCCTGTTTAGACAAGGCCTAGGATTCAAGAGATCTGGGTCTGATTTCCAGCTCTCCCATAATTTCCTGTGTGACCTTTCCTCACGGGGCTGGAGTAGTTAAGCCAATGGGACAGTTCTCTTCCATTGGCTTAGAGCAGCTACATTAGAGAGCTTGCAGCAGCAAGTGTAGCCATGCCCTTATTTTTTGTGAAGGGCTCTGAGAAGCGGGAGGGGGCTGCACAAGTAGCTAGAGAGACTGGCTTACCTACAGCTGATGCTCTTTAAAGCACTTTGGGACTACTGAGTCATACCTGTCCTTCCATAGTTTAGAGCAGGGGTTGGCAACCTTTCAGAAATGGTGTGCTGAGTCTTCATTTATTCATTCATTCTAATGTAAGGTTTTGCAGGCAAGTAATACACTTTAATATTTTTAGAAGGTCTCTTTCTATAAGTCTATAAATATATAACTAAACTATTGTTGTGTGTAAAGTAAATAAGGTTTTTAAAATGTTTAAGAAGCTTCATTTAAAATTAAATTAAAATGCAGAGCCCCCCAGACTGGTGGCCAGGACCCGGGCAGTGTGAGTGCCACTGAAAATCAGCTCGTGTGCCGCCTTCACCACATGTGCCCTAGGTTGCTTACCCCTGGTTTAGAGAGACAAGGTGAGTGACGTAATAATTTTTATTGGACCAACTTCTGTTGGTGAGAGAGACAAGCTTTCAAGCTTACACAGAGCTCTTCTTCAGGTCTGCATAAGTTTGAAAGCTGGTCTCTTTCACCAACACAAGTTGGTCCAGTAAAAGATATTACCTCACCCACCTTGTCTCTCTAATAGCCTGGGACCAACACAGCTGCAACAACACTGCAGACTTCCATACATTTGATAGTTACCATCACCCCTGTGTGAATATTTCTGTACATTTGACTCTTTTCTACTAATATTTCTTCAGTTCTGTATTGGCACTTGTACATTTCCTGTGCTTCACTTCCCCGCTCCCCCACCAAAAGTATTCAGCAATCCCATCTGCTATGTAATCATATAGCTGAAAGCAATTGTGTGACATATTTTAGTCTCCCACTCTTTACCCGAAGAGGTTTTTTTAACAGAAACAGGGTTTTTTGAAGGCTCGTATAACCATGAATGGAATATTAATAAAGATTATGTAAAAATACCCACATTATGTAACTAAACTTCATGATACAAAAGCCAAAAAACACTAACAAAAATATTCTGGACAGTGAGTTATGCATTTTCATGAACATTTGCAAAGGGTTTAGAGAACAAATTACAGACTGTGAGAGTCTCTTTTTAGTCTAAATCCTCAGTCGTGTGCACAGGCAGACCCTATGCAGAACTCCACTGACTTTAATTATCAGGGGGTAGCCGTGTTAGTCTGTATCCACAAAAACAACGAGGAGTCCAGTGACACCTTAAAGACTAACAGATTTATTTGGGCATAACCTTTCGTGGGTAAAAAAGCCACTTCTTCAGACTTTAATGGGACTCTGGGTGCACATAAGGGTCTACCCATTGGAGGATCAGGGCCTAAATGTACAAAAACTGTTACTGACAGTAGTGGTGAAAGGCAGTGAGTGACATAGACTTGAGGTAAACCAAGAGGAAATTGGATTCTAGTAAATAACCAATTTCTCATTACTCCAGGGGCTGATTTGGGCCGTCTTAATTATGTCAAGTAGTGCCCTACTCTCTGAATATTTCCTTTGGTGAGTGTAACTCTTTTTTAATGTATGTACTTTTCCAGCCGAGCAAAAACAAAACAACCTATGCAAAGTGTACTGCACATGCAAATTTGAAAGTGTCAGATCTTGGTCAGATAAAAACCAAATTTTACTTGAAGAGTTCTTTCTTTACCAAATTTCAGTTTTTATTCCTAGCCATTTTCCCTTTAGAGCTGTTCAAAAAAAAAAAAAAAAGAATTTTTTAAATAATGCAAAAAGGAGGTTGTTTTTTTAACTCCCAGTCCCCTTTACTCAAAATAGCTGAAGTGTTTTTGCTTAATCTTTCAAAACAAAACAAAAAAAGCACCCTTGGATCGCTTAGGCAGTTTGAGTAAGAATGGCAGAATGAGGCCTGGAATTCAAACAAGTACACAAAAGCTCAAATGTGCTTCATTTCATTTCCCTTTTAAATCTGCAGTTTATAAACAGAGTTCATCATAGCAGCAATTCTTTGCCCATTGTCCTTTCAGATGTGAATTGTAATAAGCAATAAAGGAAACATTTAGTAATCATTGGCTTCTCACTTGAAGCAGGATTGTCCCTTGGCCTCACACCTTTACATGGATGGGTAAGCCCCCTTGTGCCCCTTCTTACACTCCACATAGACTTTGGGGCTGGGCTTGCAGAGGTAAGTAGGAACTATTCACTGACTAGTCCCTATGGGTGTCAGGGGGATGGGGAATGAGCAGAGTCCTAGTTCTGCCCAATAGGTATTGGCCAGTACAGCTAAGCCAGCAGGGGAAGGTTAGTGATTTGCTTCTGGTACAGATCAGCAGAAGAGTTGGCTGAAGCCTTTGATGGAACCATATTCTATTGGAATGCACAGTTCCACCAAAACTGAAATCCTTCATGACATCGGGTTGCTTGGGTCAGAATTTCATTTTGGCAGGAACCCCCCGCCTCCAAATTCCAACAATGTTCCCTTTCATCATTGTTGGAACAAAAGGTTTGTATTGTTTTTAATTACTTCTCAATTGTTTTATTGTTGCTTCTATTATATAGAAGAAATTAAAAAAAAAAAGTCAAAATCAAAACAAAACATTTCAACTGACCTATTTTTTAAAATTTCCTTTGCCGAGATTTTAAACATTTTTAGTTTTTGTTCCAATTTGGAGCTAAGCCAAATTTCAAAACCTTTCCCAAAATGGAACTTATGTACTTTGCACAGTTCTAGTCAGCAGCAAATTATCGTCCCTTGGAGGAAGGTGGGTGCAGGAAGGAAATTCTGGCTTTTGAAACCACACTTCATTTCCAGAGATGCTCCTGGGGTGACACAGCAAGTGCTGCTCCGATGATAGGCATATTCCAGCAGTCCAATTCCTCCCATACCATTAAAGCTAAGGTCACACGCTTGCATTAACCCTGCTTTCAGTAACTCACACCTACTTGATTTTTCACCTTTCAGGCTGAAGTTTTCCAGGCTTGGACACTGCCCATGTGAATATTTTTTGTGCGCATACACTTGTGGGAAAATTTAAGCAAACGATTCAGCAATTTTTAAGTTCCAGAAGAGTAAGGGGGAAAAATGTTTCTCATTATAAAGTAATTCTTCTGACTTTTTTTTAAGCAGCCCTTCTGTTGAAATGGCTGGAAATAAACAATTGAAATTCACCATGGAAATAATTCTCCCAATGAAATTTGGTTGTACTAAGTTACAATCCTTTGAAGATTGAATTAGCCAGGTGTGTAGGAGTGTTAGTGGGGGGAAGGTTACTGAGTGTTGTATTAGACCTGACCCATTGTTTTAAACATGATAAAGAGCTAATTTTTTCATCTATCATTCCTGTACCTAGAGTTGTATAAAATACCCACTGACAATTGTAAATTCTTTGAGACAGGGAACGTATCTCACTATAGAATTACATTTTATTCCATAAGCGTATTTGCCTGAAAGGAAGAATGAAGATGCCTTCATGGTCCTAGTTCATCAGCAAGCTAGTACATTGATATTGTACATAGTATACATGTACTAGTACATTACATGCAAATAAACATTGAAATAATCCACACTAAATTCAGTGCCAGTGTAGAGGCCTTTGGTGAGCATTGTATGAAGCAAACCACTTTAAGCGAGGGGCTAATGCAATCAGTTGCCTCTAAGCTGTTTTCTTCTCGAACTTCCTTCTTCTTTGGCTGTTTGATTCTAATAAGATGTTAATTTTTAACATAATGACCAATCAGACCTAGATCAATTATTGGGGTTATAATTTTTTCTTTACTGGAGAAGGCTAAGTAGTCTCATGTCATTTTGGTTTTATATTAAAACTGGGAGCATCTTGTACGTAGCACCATGTAAACCAGGAAAGTTAACCTCTTACATAACAATCAAAACAATCTTTGGTGTTAATAAATGGTTAAATAGCCTAGTCACACTAAGGCCATGTCTACACTATCACTTTATGTCTGCAAAAATTTACATCACCCATGGGGTGTGAAAAAACACACCCCTCTGAGCAACGTAAGTTTTGCACAAGTGGCAGCGTGCACAGCACTATGTGGGTGGAAGAGCTTCTCTAGCTACCGCCACTTGTGGTTAGAATGCCCAGATAGCAAGAGTGAAAAATCGGGACAGAGTGTGGGGGGTAATAGGTGCCCATATAAGAGAGAGCCCCAAATATCGGGACTGTCCCTGTAAAATCGGGACATCTGGTCACTCTACTTGTGGTGGTGGTTTGATATCAATGGAAGAGTTCTCTCCCAGAGCGGCTACACGAGCGATCTTACAGCAGCGCAGCTGCATCGGTACAGCTGTAAGCTCGCTAGTGTAGTCATAAACTATGGCTATGGCTACACTGGCGCTTTACAGCGCTGCAACTCTCTCGCTCAGGGGTGTGAAAAAACCCCCCCGAGTGCAGCACGTTACAGCGCTGTAAAGTGCCAGTGTAGACCGTGCTCCCAGCGCTGTAAGCTAATCCCCTCGGGGAGGTGGAGTACCTGCAGCACTGGGAGAGCTCTCACTCGCAACCACACTCGCACGTCAAAGCGCTGCTGCGGGAGCGCTCCGCATCAGCGCTTTGGAGTTTCAAGTGTAGCCAAGCCCTAAGAAAGCAATGACATTCCAACTTAAGTCTACCATTGTGACAATGCGGTTCTGGTGGAACCCAACTGAGAGTGCCAACTCAGGACAAATTGCTCAAACAGGGCAGTTACAGCCCAAGGCTGGGGTTTTTTCCACCTCTAAGGCAAACCAAACCAGCCAGACTAGGAGGACTTCGGTCTCACCCCCTGGCTAACCGCAAGTCTCACAAGCAATCTCCTTAGACACCCCAGTTTCCCAGTATTACCACCAGTGCCACTCGTTATGGGGACAAATGGTTATGAAAACCAATACCCCAGTAAAAGAAAAAGGTTCTCCTGATCCCAAAGGACCAAGCCCCAGACCCAGGTCAATATACAAATCAGATCTTACCCACAAATCACGCTGTTGCCAATCCTTTAGAATCTAAAATCTAAAGGTTTATTCATAAAAGGAAAAAGATAGAGATGAGAGTTAGAATTGGTTAAATGGAATCAATTACATACAGTAATGGCAAAGTTCTTGGTTCAGGCTTGCAGCAGCGATGGAATAAACTGCAGGTTCAAATCAAGTCTCTGGAATACATCCCCCGCTGGGATGGGTCCTCAGTCCTTTGTTCAAAGCTTCAGCTTGTAGCAAAGTTCCTCCAGAGGTATGAAGCAGGATTGAAGACCAGATGGAGATGAGGCAACAGCCTTATATAGTCTTTTCCAGGTGTAAGAACACCTCTTTGTTCTTACTGTGGAAAATTACAGCAAAATGGAGTCTGGAGTCACATGGGTCAGTCCCTGCATACTTTGCTGAGTTACAAGGCGTATCTGCCTTCTCTCAATGTGTCCATTGTATAGCTGATGGTCCTTAATGGGCCATCAAGCAGGCTAGGCAGAGCTAACACCATGTTGTCTGGGATATCACCCAGCAGCATAGCCTAAGTTTGAAATGCAGATAGTATGGAGCCAATATTCCTAACTTCAACTACAAAATTGATACATACATATAGACAGCATAATTATAACCAGTAAACCATAACCTTGTCTTAGACACCTCATTTGACCCCCTTTACACAAGATCTGGGTGCCACTATAGGACCTTGGTTGCAACAATGATCTATATGGTCCCAGAGTATATCAATAATGTCACAGCCATGCACCCATTTTCTCTTCCTTCTGTGGCTTTTTAAAGTAAAGCTTTTTGTACAGTATGAGCTTGCTGAGGCCGAACGCCAGCTTGCACTGTTTTACTGAGACATCTCACAAGCTGAGTAGAATTAGGCCAGCTCAGATCCAGGCTGGGAGAATTCCAAGAAAAAGCCCCAGAAAGCTGTTTGCAGTGGTGCGGCTGAGGCAGTATCGCCAGTCCTTTCCGCAAGGCACAGTCTTTTTGTTTGTTTGCATGGTGCAGAACGCAAAGGGGCCCCAGGCACTCTTGCAATACAACTGATAAACAATAACATTATTGCTGTGCTAGAGCATTAGTTCAAAGAAGAATGTGTTGCTCAAACTGCCATCTCGAGGGTGTGATGGAAAGCCTTCAGCCAAAGCACCTGCAGCTGTTGCAAAGTCTCCAGCGCCTTTTGTTAAGATAGGGGCATCAATACTGGGACATGGCTGAATCGCAGATATTCTGTATGTCTCAAATTTCCCCTGTAGCTTCAGTTATTACATGTGTCTTTATTCTTTCCCTAACTACTGTTCTGGTGGCTACACTCAAGTGGTGATGGGTAAGGGATGTCTAGAGAGATTATATATTTCCTTTAGAAGCAGTTTGAGTTACTTTGGTGTTAAAGACACATTTCAAAATTAACAGCATGTTCAGCATTGTACAAAACACAGAGGAAGACAAGGTCCCTGCATACGGGAGCATCCAAATGAAACAGACTGCCAAAATAATTCAGACGCAAAGCAGCAGTTTTTTTGCTCTGGTGCAAGAGCTGGTAGGTTGTTGGTGGGTTAAAAGGAAACTTAAAAGAATTATTGGTTATGGTGGGTGGAATCCTCAAAGGGACTGAGGTGTTGTGATGCTCAGCGTGACAACACCTAACTTTTAGGCACCTAGAAAAAAACACCACCACAGGGACATCACTGTGACTCACAAAGTCTGTTAGGCACATAGGCCCCCCCATACAATGAATAGGGAGAACAAGGTGTCTTCGGCAGCTCCCTGCTTAGCATGCTGTTTTTGTGGATCGTGGTCTATTAGTGAATGGGAGACAGTGACCAAAAGCGTGTGTGTTAAGCCCCATACCTCTGATGGAGATAGGTGCCTAGCTCTGCTTGCGATCCAGAAACCAAAAAAAGATAGGCATTCAATGGCCTAGTTGCATGCAGGGCCCAGAACAAAACCATCAGGGAGCTGGGAGGGGTAGGAGAGGCCCCTCATTGTAATCTTTAGCCTAGTGGCTAGGATACTCACCCAGAATGTGCAAGACTCCCCCCGCCCCCCAGTTCAAGTTCCTCCTCCTCCTGAGGGGGGAGATGGGATTTGAACAGGGATCGCTCTCATCACTAGGCTATGGGATATTCTGAGGGGGGGCTCCCTCATTCTCTCCCATTGAAGTTGTTCCACTTTTACTAATTGAATAATTAAATATTAATTGAGCCAGAGAAAGAATTGGACTGACTCTGTAGCCTAGTGGTTAGGAATGTGTCACACATCCCGGGTGAGTTCCCTTTCCACTAGGCTAAAGATTACAAGGGAGGTTCTCTTCCTTCTCCTGCCCCCCAGCTGTTTTGTGTGAACTTACCGGAGGGACCTGAACCAGGAGCTGGCCTCTGCGCACGCCTACCCGATCAGGCCACACATGCAAGTTAGGCAGCCAAATGTCCATCTTTCCCACGTTGTGAGCTCTCTAGAGGTCAGGTGGGAGATAGGTGTCCTGACACCTGGCAGCAGTGCACATCCCAGAGACTGAAACATAGGCACCTAGGGAACTTTTACCACAAAAAATTTAGATGCCAAATGAATTTAGGTACTTGCAGGGTGAGGTGGCAGCCAAGCAGGAGTTTTGTGGCATGCAGTGGCGCCTAAAAACAGGATTAAGGTGCCTAAGTACCTTCATGGACCACCTGCTTGGTCATTACCATGCAGGCTGACTAAGTTATCCAACTTTACTTTCTTAAATGTTTATCTGTATTTTGGACAACTCTTTGCAGTATTTCCCAAGATTTCCTTAGGGGCCTCTGGTCTTTGATCATGAAGGCATGATTCTGAGTGGTACTGTACATCGGAAGGAAAAGGATGGGCTGGCTGGCATGGACAGAAACACACTTTTGTAATCTCTCCTTGGAAGCAACCAGCATCCTGAACTAGCCCAGTTGTGATATCCTGCAGCACAGGATCCTGGAGGTGGTGAGGGAAGAGGACGGGAAGTTTCCAGCGCTGGTGAGAAGTATGTACTAACTCTTGTACATCCTTTTAAAAATGTCTATCACTAATCTGCATATTAGGAAAGACATTACAGAAGGCTGTTTCTGCCACTTGAATATTTTGCCAAGGGAGTAGGTTCTATCCTGGACCATTTAATTCATTGTTGTTAAACTTGGTACTGATGGAGTGTTAACTTCTTGCGGGCATAATGTTCTAATTTATTTAACACTTATCAATTTGGTAGTGGTTGGCATTGTCACAGTACAGCAGAAATAGTATATCATTGATATATCCTTGCAAATGTAGCCTGGCTATTAAATTAGCTGCCTTTACAAAGAGAGTTTTTGTTTATCCTATTGCTCCCAGAATAGGACATGGCCAACCAACTACAGCTGTTTATAGATGTGACTTTGAAACACATGAAAGAGAGAATAGTGGACAGTAGACCTTTCCAGTACAGAAGTGTTTATATGGAGGAAAAACATTTAAGTTGTAAAGGTAGCCTGATTTAGGTCACAATATCCAGTTCTTGTTTCTTATCGTGTTCCCTTCATGACAAATTCTGAAAATAGTTAGCTATCAATTAGACTCAATTACCAGTTATACAAGGTGGAAACAAACTATTCCAGCAAAATCAGGATTGGAAGGAAAATATATCTTTTGAGAACTGTTCAGCCCCTGGGAAAGTGATCAACTTAGATAGTCTGGTGACTAGCTACTAGGGGAAGACACAGGGGAGCATAGAAGCCATTAGTTCTATTTTTAATATAAGCTGACAAAATGAAGTAAGGAACCAGTTACAAAGGATAAGGAGGAAAATGAATAAATACAAAATTTAAACAGATACAATTTTTAAAATTAATTTTTAATTTTGGGTGTTCAACTTGAAACTTCTTAACAGGGCCTGATTGGATGTTTCAGAAAGTGCTGGACACTCAAAGACCCTTTAAGGTATCAAGCTGGGCACCCAAAACATTCTGAAACAATACAAGGAAGCCAGAAAACAGATAAATTGAGACGGGAAAGCGAGCAGCAGCATGGTGAAGAGGCAGAAGTGCAATAATGATTTGAATTATTTTTGACATTTTAATATAGTTTTTCTATTCTATGGGCTTGAGCCTGCAAAATAAAGTTAAGCATACGCTGAAGTGCTTTGCTCGATTGGGGCCAGAGTGCTTAACGCCTTGTGGATCAAACTATCATCAAATGTTCTGGTTCCTACAGAATAAGAATCCCAGTTAGCCTTGGTCTGCTTTCTAGAAATAAACATGAGGACCTACTGTAATTTTTTGTTCCTGCTTTCCAGCCAAGCTTTTCGCTTAAAAATTAATGGAACACAGAGCACCTGTGTGAATTATGCATGAGATTAGAAGAAAAAAATAGGTATGAAAATCTGAAATTCCAAGACTCCTCAGTCTGGCCTGGATAACTCAAATAGATCCAATGTCATGGATTCTATTTAATGTTTACTGTCTTAACTCAGATAAAAAAAACAATCAAAATAATGCTCTGATTCCATTTCTCTTCTGAAAATTCAGTGTTAGTGTTCACCAAAGTGCCAGACTGACAACACTGGAATCTAAAGCTCTGTCTACAGACCAGTCGTCAATTTAAAAAAAAAAAAAAAAAAGTAGTGGTCATGCAAGCCTCTTCTCATCCTGCCGCACCTCTGACCTGGAGCACAGTCCCAAGGTGGCAGGGGAAGCGGCTAGTTCAGTCTATGTCCAAACAATCCTTTGGACTCTTTGGCTGAGACCAATAAAAAGCCCAATTGCTTTGTGAACAGAAAATGCAGCTACCTCTTTTCATAGAGACAGTACTCACCCGTCTCTGCTAGATTTGAAACTGCTGCAGTGGTTAAGGGTTCAGAAGCCCAATCACAATCCTCTAATCCATCCACCACCCACAGTTGGTACATTCTCTGTTTAATTGGAGGCTACGATTCTAATTTGTGGGAAGTGATCATTTCCAATAACCGTCACATGTGCAAATATTAATTCCATATGAATCTGGCAACATTTATTGTAGAAACAAATTGATGATACAGCACAGCTTTAACATACTTCCATAGTAAGACAACATGACACTTCAATGCAGGTGAAAACACAAAGGTTCTTAAAGCTGGTAAAAAGAGGCAGTAGCCATTTCCTAGAAATGAAGTCAGCCAGACTCCCCTGGAGCACCAGTAGGCAGGTGTGCCAGGCTTCTCTTTGTAGTGTTGGTAGGTGGAAAAAACAAAGCAAAGTGACCTTCACCAACCTGCTCCTATCCAGGAATCTTTGGAAAGGGGATTTTTACCTGCTCTACATGATGAATACTCTAAGTTGAGTCCCTCTGATTTTCAATCACCCATTCCTTCTAGACCAGTGGTTCCCAAACTGGGTTTCGTGAACCCCTGGGGTTCACAAAATGTTATAGGGGGTTCTCAGGAAAAAATTCCCTAATGGTGGACAGAGCTGTCACTAGGGATCCCGGGCAGCACGGGCCAGCAGCCTGGAGCCCCTGGACTTCCAAGAGCTAAGCAGATTAAAGCAAGCATATCTAGCATACTGAGGAGATTTAAACTTCAAGACTCCTTATAAGAAATGGAAAGGGAGGTGGATATTTTTTGCTGTTTTTAAAATTAAATAGGCAGCTAGTATTGTTTTTAAAATTATTATGAAGAACAAGTTTAAGCTTTGTTGTAACGTGTGGTGCTTTCCTGGACGACTCAAGACCTGAATGCTTGTGTAGGAGGAACTCTGAGTTGGCTTCTTAAATACCTTCATGCTGTTTCACATTTGATACTCCTTGATGAAACACAAGAGCCTTGTCTTATAACAGGCTTATTCAAGTGATACAAGCTACGAAAGTGAGATTTTGGAAGAGTGTTGCCATTTTCATAATGTAAAAATACTGTAATGATAAATAGTAATGAATAATAAATAGTGTGTAATAAACATGTCATAAAAACAAATTTTATATTTCCAAGATCACTGCTTTTATAATTTATACTCAGGTAAAGGAGAAAATCCCTGGGAATATTTATTTTTAGGAGGGGGTTCGTGAGATGACATTTTAGTGAAAGGAGTTCACAGGTTGTTAAAGTTTGGGAACCACTGTTCTAGACTACAATTTTCACTCACAATTGGGTTTAATCGGGTGTGTAGCATCCAAGTGTACATTTATAGTAAAAGAAAGCTCCAAGTGTGAATTCTGTACTAACAGCACAATTCTCTCAGACTCACAACAGCAAGCACCTGGGGCAACTTCCAAAAATCAAGTTGCACTGGTTCTTTTCCCAATATCACTGATTTTTAACCTGTGAACAGGGCTAGAGTAACTGTAGAAGAGAACTAAAAAGTATTATCCTTACACTCTGCACTGGCCTCATTTTAGTACATTTCTACTGGCAAATTTACAACATGAGCAGAAGAATCTGAGAGTTCCATTGCTCTGAATGCTTATTGTCATGAAAAAAAAAAAAGGTTGTCAGACTGAAAATCATTTTAATACATACACTCAGCCATTGTGTTTCTAGTGCAATCTTCACATTGCTTAGAATTCAAACCATAGCAACGTACTCCTTTGTCGATGCATAGGACACTGAACGTATGGTATGTCAATATCTTACCCCACTGAGAAGAGGGGGCGGGGGGAGGGGAAGGACTCCTTCTGTCTGTCTCATATGTAAGCTGCTTGTTGTAAATTTGCTCTGTAATTACGCTGTATTAATTGTGAAGCCATGTTCTTGAACATGGAACATTTACATATTGGAAACGTGTGTAGTAGAACAGAGCCCTATAACACCAATTAAAATATTGGTAAAAAGAAAAATTAAAATATAATAAAAACCTCTAGAAAACCAGGACGTTCCTGGACATTAAAATTGTAGAAGCATGTCAATTTCATCATAAAAATTAAAAAAAGGTTCCTTATTACATACCATTCCTCCTCCTCCCCGCAACACCACACACAATCCCTTCTCTCCCCTGCGCCCTGTCAATGATAGACATCTTCCTACCCGTTTTAATTCAGAAAATATTAAGAGGTGACAGATAATGGTGCCCAGCACAGTGAGTTAAAATTCTAGGTTTTAGATCAAGTATCTGATGAAGTCCTAGCATGAGGCTATTCTACTAGAGCTAAGTAGTTTCTTGTTACAGATATAACATACATGCACTGTCAAGTGACTTCCAGTACAAACAGTACACAGAGAAAATGGTTAAACTGAAAAGCTTTTGTAGCTTTCTGGGCATCAATAGGAAAGGCACTTTTCAGGTCACATGACTTTAGTACAGTGATTCAGTATAGCCTTGATATCTCAATAACTCCTTCAGTTTCTATGCAAGTGGCGGCCATTGACTGCCCAGTCCTGCACTTCTCCACTGCCAAATAATGCAAAGAAAATTGCTCCAAATAAGTTAATAGAAGCAGCAATATAGAAAACAGTCTGCCACTCTCCCACAGTATTCTGCCAAGAGAAAAAAATAAAAGCAATCAGTTTACAGCATCAGATCTTAGAATGAAGAGTTGCTAAAAAGACATATTCCACATGCTCTTTCTTGTTAAATGAAAATTCTACCCAGTTCAGTTTCACGTTGACATCAAAAGCATTACAAACACAAAAGGTTAACTTAAATAGCAGTCTGAGTCAAATGCATTTTAAAACCATGCAATTTAACATTGTGATAAGGGCTGTTCCATCCAGTTTGTCATTTAACAAAGTGAGACAAAGTCCAAATGTATTGTCTCAAAATTGTATTTGGGCTAAACCAATGCATGGAACATGAACCTAATGGAAAGGACTATTCAGTTTTCAGAGCAGCACATATCTTTCCTATGCTTTATGGGTAATCAGTTTTATTATTTGTTACTCTATTATTATTCCAGCCATGGGTTGTACATCAACATTTCAGCCCTGGATTGATTTTGGCCCACAGAGAAGTTAACTATTGGCAGTGAAGGGATGTCACTGAAACCAGGATGAAGGTTTATAGTCTAAAAAATGTCTCGGATGCATGCATGGCATTGGCTAATACTTTTCTAAGAAAATAAAAATAAATACTGAGGTTTACGTATATGTAGATGTTTTAAGATTAAAAAGCCATCTTTAAAATAGCAGGTGACTATTCAAACAAGCTTGCAAAGTGTCTTTACTGGTAAAGAAAGGAAAAGCGCAGCTGAACGAGAATGTATTAACACCAGACTAAACAGTATAAGAGAATTTTTGTTAAGCTGTTCAGACAAAGCTGATCTGTTTGGACCCACAGCATTAAATAATACTTCAGTGTTTTTCAAAGCAACGGTTGGAGCGATTTATTACTAGGTTACTCAATTCACCAATTGTACTAGTAAAGTCACTCATCCCACTTGCCCTCCCTAAAGTATTCTTAAATAATTCTATCAATAATTCTAAAAGAAAAGCATTTTGGTTATGTACAGTAAAAGCTTTGTTATCCGGCACGTTAGGAGAATGGGAGGTGCCGGTAAGTGAAAAATTCCAGTTAACTAAGAGGGAGGGAGTTTGGGTGTGAGAGGGGGCTCTGGGCTAGGGGTTGAGGTGCAGGGGTGTGTGTGTGCAGGCTCTGGGAGTTTGGGTGTGTGAGGGGGCTCTGGATGCTGGATCCGGGCGGCGCTCACCTTGGGAGGCTCCCCACAAGCGGCGACAAGTCCCTGCTGCTCCTAGGCGGAGGCATGACTAGGTGGCTCAGTGCGTTGCCTCCACCTGCAGGCGCCGCCCCTGCAGTTGCGGAGCCAGGGCAGTGTGCAGAGCCGCCTGGCCGCACCTCTGCCTAGGAGCAGCAGGGACTTGTTGCTGCTTGCCAGGAGCTGCCAGAGGTGAGTGCCACCCGGATCCAGCACCCTCTCCCACGCCCCAACCCCACACCTCCTCCTGCACTTGGAACCCCTCCTGGCCATTCCTCTGCCTAGGAGCAGCAGGGACATGTTGCTGCTTCCAGGGAGCTGCGTGGAGCCAGGTAGGGAGCCTTGCCAACTGGACTGTAAACCACTTTCAATGAAGATCAGAAATGCCAGTTTATAGAGCTTTCCGGCTGGTAAAGTGCCAGATAACACAGCTTTTACTGTACATGATTGTTTCTGATTTTATGACTAAGTAGTGCTGGGAATAAAAAGTCTCAGACTGGGTATCTAATTCAAGTCTTCGAGGAACTGTAAAGTGTTTTATAATGTACACTAAAATCCCAGGATACACATTACAAATAAATACAATTGAAAGGGGTTCCTTCCTTGTTTACCTGACAAGTTTTTAATTCAGGATTCAAACACCATCATTCTTCCATAACTAACTAAGGCAGTGTTTACCTCAACCTGCTAACACGTGTTAAAATACACCCACCTTTTTTTTTCTTAGTGAAGACAAGGCCTAAGTCATTGACAGCCAAATAGCTAAAGCCCTATGCGGCTCTTTGAAATGCAACCTCACATTTTACTGCCAGTATAACAGCCACCAAAATAAAAGCCAGGGCACAGAGCTTTATCACAACTTAAGAGTAAGACTAGCATATACATCACGTTTTATTCTTATATAAAACAGCATCTCAGAATGGAGAGTGTCCATTAGAAGAGGGCATAGGAAATTTTATCAGTGAAACAACAAACTAGCAGTCTTACATGATGAGTCAGGCTTTTCGCAATGACTGGCCCCACCATTCCTGGGATAGTGGCAAATGAATTGGTGATTCCGAGCAGGATCCCAGCATACCTGTAGAAGAAATTGTTCACACTGCTTATTCAACTTATTCCTGTATTTGATGAAATTGCTTGTTATAGGAGCCAAACCACCTTCAGCTGTAGTCTCGTCAGATCACATGAGCTAAACAAAGCCAAGACAAGTTAGTACTTGTGTGGGAATGGCTCCCATTTATTTATTTTAAGAGCAACTCAGTGTCACCTTAAAATGAGTTACTGGTTTAGGTGCTTCATGCTGGCCAGTTATAGGGTTGCCACCTTTCAGCTAGGCCAAAAGTCTCACCCAGCCTCTTACACCAAGCCATGCTCTCTTTGGGAAGCCCCAACTAATTTGTCTAGGATGGATCCATTGGAGAGGTGAGGAGAAAAAGGGGTTGGAAGGTGGAGGTGGTTAGCGTGTGGCGCATGACAGGGTAATGTGTGGGATAGACAAAGAAGACCAAGATGCCATTGCTAATAAGACAGGAGGCATTAAGGATTTCTCCATTTACCTTTTATTGCAAAGCATAAATTCCACCAACCCAGGGCTTTAGAATATGCTCCATTTGTTTCCTTCAGATTTGTATGGGTCACGGCTATAGCACACAAATGGTGGGTGGGTTTAACTTAGGCCACCCATCTTTCTGGTTGCCACACCCACTTTTGCAGGTCCATTTGCAGACATTTGGATCTCTCTGGGATCTCAGGGTGTGCTGCTAAACACACACAGCAGCAGTCTTACTTAGATGATGACTTGCTCTGTAATCTCAAGAAACTCACTTAGCCTCAGTTTCTCTTCCCTGTGCCTGTAAAATGAATATATTTACCTCTTATAGGGATGTTGCAAGGCATATGGACACCATGTTTGCAAAATGCTCTACCAGTGCAGAACATTAAAGCAAGTCAGTGGCAGAAGTGAGACTAGAACTAAGAATTTTAGTCTTCCAGTTCAGAACTCAAGGGATCGCAGAAGCAGAAAGGGGTAACAGGGCAAGATCTGCCGGTTGGATTTGCTGCCCCCAGAAGCCATATAAAAACCACTAAGGTCGGCCATGAGCTAATAAAAGGGAAAGGAGATATTCCTAATAGTTGTATTGGTTTAACTCACTGTTTAACACAAATGGGATGAAATCCTGCCCCCTCCTCCCCCCGAGTACAATGGCAGAATTCCTGTTGACTTCAGTATTTCACCCCATGGAACCTATAGCCTTCCTAAAGAGATATGCCCAGCCCTGGCATTTTACCTACTGAAACAGGAGACTCACACTGGAGATAAAAGGCGATGATGCATATGTATAATAGGGGTGTGAGAACATTTTGTACAGTGGGGGTGCTGACAGCAATTGAACCAACTGTAAACCCTATATATAATGGAAACCACTTCAAGCTGGGGAGTGTGCATCATTCTCCCCCGCCCCCCAGCACCCCTTGTTCCAGCACCTATGCATACAATCAGATGAGATTAGCAGCACATGTGTGTGTTCTGAATAAAGCATTTACAAGGGAGCTACACATTCAAGCATCGAGCCTATTGGCTGATTTTTATTTAAAGTCAACACACTTACCAAGCTTTATTAAGGCAGTGCACTGTATTTTACTTTGAACTTTGAAATTTTGACTAAAGTGATACTTATTTCTTTTAAATAAGGTATGTATTCATATTCCTTTGGCAACCTGAAAGTGCATAAAAATTAATATGGCATTCAGCTTCATAGAGCCCAAGGGTAAAAGCCTCTAGGGGCACATAAGCATATATAACAAGACACTATGAAGCCCTTAATGGACCTACGTGCAGCATTTCTTCCTTAAAACATTTAAGCACTGCAACAATATTAATATGCACTTTCAAAGCTCATCTAGGCCCCAGAGAAGCATTTGCAACTCATTCCTGGCTAAATGTCTTTCATTTTTAGTGTTTCTGACATGGGTTGTGTACTTGATAACACACAGTCTGATGCACGCAACTGTGGTTCAACTCCCTGTACAATGTAAAGAATCCAACATGAAACAGAAAGCTAAATATGACAAATCTGCAAAGCAAGACAGTCCAAATGATTAAGATCTTCTATAACATAGTAGGGGATGCATGAATACTATGGACTCACGGATTAAGTAAGGGGCAGAATGAGGAGACAAGGCAAGATATATGATGTGTTCAACGCATCAGAGAGCCATGGGAACAATCTGAGGGCTCTATGATGAGTGAGGTATTAAGAATCATCATCATTAAGGAAATATATTACTGTAATTGGTTGAATTAGCCAACACTTCAGGAAAGAAGCCAGAAGTGAATATATTTTCCTCACACTGATAATTCTTCCCCTTCCCCAATAATTTCAAATGTTTACAACATACTGGGAAGACACACCTACATTTTGATATTATAATTCATGTTTTCTACTTGGGTGTGAACATTTTTGTTCATTTATGGAAATATTTCTTGCAACTTAAATGTATTATACAAATTCCTGCTCTGGTGTGTTACAATTTTTTGAATAGCAAAAGGCCCTTATGGTAATAGCCAGCAAGCTCATCACTATGTTCTTTTCTATGCCCACAGTAATTCCACAATTCATTTTCTCCCCCTTCAATGGCGGGTGTCTGCCTCAGTCTGAAGGGTTTTTTGGAAGATTTCAGTCAAAATGGTTCAGTTATTTCCAAACATGACTTGTTTTTCCTGGGTCTCATTTTGCCCATGTCAAAAAATTCTGGGAACCTTTTCTTTGAAAAGTGCTAGGGCCTCCCTGCTTTGGAGCAAGTGTGTGTGTGTGTCCGTCCATCCGTCCCTTCTGGATTGATCATTTTGCCACCCCTAGGAATATCTGACCAAATATAACCTTTGGGTAAAAAGAGCAGTTTTCACATGCTCACTAAAGACATCTTAGATAGCAGCTAAATTTCCTGAAGATTCCATCTACATTGGGCATATTCAGCAGGATGGGGAGTAGGGGGAAAAGTGAGACTGAGTGGGCAAGGACACTTGGAATGGAGAGTCCAGCGAACTGAGGACAGTATGTGCTGGGCAAAGAGATTGGGAACAGAAGCCTGAGGAATGGAGACTGGGGCTAGCTAGGTGAGGAAGTGAGATTGGGACAAGAATTCAGGGGTAGAAAGAGATAGGTTGGAGGGTATAGGGTGAAAGGGGTCATGCTTGGAGGGAAAATGAACAGAAGATTCTGTACTTATTAGTACCACTCCCTCCACTGTGCCTTGAATGGAAGCCAAGGTATCCTAAGTCTGATAATTCCTCTGCTCCAAGCAGATATCTGTGAAACCCACTGGCATCCCCCTCTAGTGCTGGTTATGCAGAGGATGACAACCTACTATTACTCTCTGTTAGGCCATTAGCTCAAGTGGGAGATACCTGTGTGATTGATCTAACAGTTCCAATCCTGCTGATGGTCCAGGCTGGGATCAATCTGATGGTACTTGGGTTTTTTTCAGTTTGCTTTTTTTAAAAAACTTAGGAATTTACACATACAAAAGCTATGTTAAAAAACATTAAATTGCTAAGTCAAACACTCAAAAATTAGACAAAGCCAGAATTAAAAATGTCCGTGTAACCTTAATTCGGCTCTCTTGTATGCACTATAATACCATCTCTCATTATCTGATTACATAATATTTTTTGCAAAGGACTTATGACTTATTCACTGCACAGGATGGACCTGCTCTGGGGCTGAATCAGGACTGGGTAGGGAAGGAGATTGGTCTCCCGGACCCCAGCCTCACTTGTTGCAGAAATTGGAAGGTGTGTGGTGACAGAGGCAGGGGATTGCAGAAACAGAAAGAATGGCTCATGGTTAAGGCAGTTAAATGCTGCACCGAATACATGGATTCTATCCCTGCCTCTGCCACAGAGTACTTGTGTGATGCTGGGCAAGTCACTTAAGCTAAACTTTCCACACTAAAAGAACAGGAGTACTTGTGGCACCTTAGAGACTAACAAATTTATTAGAGCATAAGCTTTCGTGGACTACAGCCCACTTCTTCGGATGCATTCGAAAGCTTATGCTCTAATAAATTTGTTAGTCTCTAAGGTGCCACAAGTACTCCTGTTCTTTTTGCGGATACAGACTAACACAGCTGCTACTCTGATACTTTCCACACAGTCACTCACTATGATTTTAATTCCTCATTTTCTGGATATCCCTGGGGTCTGATTTGCAGAAGTGCTGTGCACTCACATTGAAGTCAATAAGAATTGTGCTTTCCACATACAAAATGCTATATGACAAGTTCTTTGTAAAATCAGATCGTAGGTACCTCTAATTGGGTACCCAAAATTTTAAAGTATCGGGGTAGCCGTGTTAGTCTGTATCCACAAAACCCACAAGGAGTCCGGTGGCACCTTAAAGACTAACAGATACTCTCTTTAATCTTTAAGGTGCCACCGGACTCCTAAAAATTTTTAAATAAATACTTTAGACCTTATATCTTTGTGCCTCAGTTCTCCATCTGTAAAATGGAGTAATATCATGCCCTTACCCAGGGCCGGCTTCAGGTTTTCCCCCATCCCAAGTGCAATAAAAAAAACAAAACAAAAGCCGATCGGCGGCACTTTGGCGGCAGCTCAATCGTGCCGCTCCATTCTTTGGTGGTAGTTCGGCGACGGGTCTTTCACTCCCTCTCTTCCTCTTCAGCGGCACTTCGGCAGCAGCTCAAAGAGGAAGAGAGGGACTGAGGGACCCACCGCTGAATTCCCGAAGACGTGGACGTGCCGTCCCAATAACGGATGGAGTGCCGCCCCTTTGTATTGGCCGCCCCAAACACCTGCTTCCTTCGCTGGTCCCTGGAGCCGGCCCTGCCCTTATCTTACAGAAGTTTTGCAAAGATAAAGTAATTAGCGTATGTGAAAAACTCAAACTATAGTGATGAGCACCACAGAAAAGCCCATGAGGAAATTAATAATTCTGTCTTTGGAGCAGAGTTTGAATGGTGTGCTGAATATAAGGCCTGGGATCTGAACAGTGGGGACAAAACAAAATATTGAATAGCTGCTCATTAAGTGAACACTGTCATTCTGTGGAATGAATGAGACAAGGGTCCTGTGGAAAAGATAGTATAGTCTATAATGACATGATTACATATAATGCAAGAGGCCTGCACTATGGCGGTACAGGCAACCTTAATTCAGTCATTGCCTATCTTGAGTGCCTTACTTTGCAATCCTAATATTTTTTAATGTCGTTTTTTGGTGTATATATATGGCAGCCAGCCATCTAGAAAGATGGTGGTGTAAGAGTGTGTGTGTGTATATATTACATACACACATCAATCAATACGAGGCCAATTATTCAGGGCAAGAGATGGGATTTATTGAGATTTTAGGAATTTGTCTGTTGTGTCTGTGAGGCAGTGTTCACAAGCAATATTTGTTAACAGTCCACAGTCTGTCTTCTGTGCTCCTCAGTCTCCTTTGTTCATAATGCCACTTCTCTCCAAGAGGTTTACACCAAATCTTTGACTTTTAAGAACGCAGAGAGCATCACTGAAATCTTTCTCCAATGGTAAACTGTGGAGCTGGTTTGAGGAGTTCAACGTGTAGCCCAGAATCCTGCATATCACCTAATTTCTTTTTGAACACTTAGATTAATCTTTTGTTTAAAAAGAAGGAAATTTCAGATTTTTGTTTTTATCTTGACCACCTCTCTTACAATTAATTCTCCACTTTGGGAAGCCAGGTGAATTGCATCTTTGAAGAACAACAGTAATACCACGTTAAAGTAATACCACCATACGGCCTACTGGAATCAGCCATGACCCTTCAATAGATTTCATGCATATAGTATTTATAAACATGCATAGCTGAGGATGACCCCATCAGAATCCAAGTCTCACCCTGTGCTAAGTTAGAAGAAGCCAAAAGCATGGGGAAAACCCCAAAACAAAAAACCCCAAAACAAACAACAACTGTGCAGTAGATTGTCAGAGAGGAAATTCCTTCCTGACACCTGCAATTAATCAGATGGTGCAGAGGAAGCAGAAACCACACACAAGTCCCCAGTGTGGGGAATCCCCAAGGGAGACAGAATCAGTACAGCTGACTGTTAGCCTCCCTCCACTCAGCTACCAGCACAAAGGCTGGGGTGGCAGAGTGACCAGAATCCGGCTATGCTTCCTGTGGCAGACATTGGAATAGAAACTAAAACTACAAGACTCCCAGTACAGCGCTCAAACCATTAATCCACAGCTCCCTGAAGGTGGTGGTGGTGGTGGGGGATTACAGACAGCTGGCACAAGCTAGAGCAGCCCATTCTGTTCATCCCCTTCTGCTTTGCTGTGCCCAGAGGCCTTGCACAGCAGAGAATCTGCCCTGATAAGTGTAGAACTCCTGTACTTCACTAGTGTCCTGCGTATGAGGGTAAATCAAACAGAGCTGTGTGTTTCTTCAACTGGTCATTATTCGGTATGTATGTGGACATCTAAAGAGTACAATAAATCTTTTAGGAAGGGAGATCTGCCAGGCTCCAGTCTTGTACAAGTCACAGAAACACAGATTAGAATAGGAGTAGGCAAACTTTTTGGCCCAAGGGCCACATTGGGATTGCAAAACTGTGTGGAGGGCCAGGTAAGGAAGGCTGTGCCTCCCCAAACAGCCTGGCCCCCACCTCCTATCTGCCCCCTCCCACTTCCTGCCCCCCGACTGCCCCTCTCAGAACACCCGACTCATCCAACCCCCCCCGCTACTTGTCCCCTAACTGCCGCCTCTCGGGACCCCCCACCCCTAACCGCCCCCCGGGAGCCCACCCCCTATCCAACCCCCCTGCTCCCAGTCCCGACTCCCCGATCCCATCTACACCCCTGTCCCCGGACAGGCCCCCCGGGACCCCACGCCTATCCAACCCCCTCGTTCCCCATCCCCTGACCGCCCCCCCCAAACCTTCACCCCATCCAACCACCCCCTGCTCCCTGACTGCCCCCCCCGGCATCTCCCGCCCCTTATATAACCCCCCAGCCCCAGCCACGCTAAGCAGAGCAGCATGTCTGGCTGCCGCGCTGCCCAGAGCTAGAGATGCTGCCACTCTGCTTCGCAGGAGCGCGCAGCTCCACCGCCCAGAGCGCTGCCTGCACGGTGGAGTGGCTGCGGGAGAGGGGATCCAGCGGGGGAGGGGCCGGGGGCTAGCCTCCCTGGCTGGGAGCTCAGGGGCCAGGCAGGACGGTCCCGTGGGCCGTAGTTTGCCCACCTCTGGATTAGAATCTAGCCTTCTATTTTGAAAAATTACACAATTACTGAAAAATAATTGTACATATGGATTGATCTGCTCATAGCCAGAGACTACATACTGCCTGCTTATGACACAGTAACATCTGACCAATTTAAACAGCATGTTTTTCAAATGCAAATAACCTTTCTAAAAGGTTATAATGCTTCACCATTGTTAATATTTAACACTAAAGGGAACACATCACTCAGCTTTAGTGTTAATTCAGATGAAGATCATCAAAATGTCATCTGTATTAAAACCAGCTTTAGCAATACTTACGACGGTGCTATGTCCAGGTGGTTGATGCCAAAACCAGATGTACAAAAGCCTCCTAGTGTTGTTGATATGGTTAGGAATGCAACAGCCAATGTGTAGTCACAGCCAATGAATCCAGCTGCTACTAAAAATACTGCAGGTCCAATCATTCCTAAAAACAACAACATCATTTAGAAACCTCCAGATTCTTACCACCACAGAGATGCTTAAATGTTATTTATCATACAAAGAACCTAAAACGAAGTTAGGTACTTAGGTGTATTTTCTATATTACTACTGCCACCTAGTGCACAAAACATAGCATAGTACTATTTAAATTAAAATGGAGATTTGCATTTTTATGGCTCCATTAGAAGAGAATCCAGGATGTCTGTGCTGCATGAACCCATTGAAGTCCATACCAGTGGCAGATAGGAGAGCAAACTTTAATTGGATGAAAGGTCATCAGAAATTATACTGATCAGTCCAGTCTTATCAGATCTGGTCAATTTTATGTATACACTATGATAAAATTGACAGAGGCTGCAATAGCAGATAAAATGGGGGAAGACTAGAGCTGTGTGAATTATATGTGATGAATAAGTTATCCAAATTGAACACTTTTCTTTTTGATGAACTGATCCTGACTTCTGCAAGTGTATTCATTATCTGTAATTGTGTAAACAGATGATTTGACCAACTTTCAGCCTGTGGGTGTTTGTCAGCTGTTTAGTTTGACTGGTCACTTAAGTCACATGTATTGTTTCTGCTCCCTCAGGGGTGACAAACTTTTTAAGACAGGAGAATAATGAACAACGAAAGGTGAATAATGAATACTGATGTTTGGGCACAAATACCCCCATTCAAATGCCAATACAGCATTGTTCTCTTCATGTGGAGAACAGCCATTCCTCAGCCATTTGAGTGACCAGAAACTCATTTGCATGAATGTTTGCAAATAGGAAATAAGGGTGAACCAAACCACCATTCAAATTCAAAGGAACGTCTGCAAATACTTTCTGGTCTTCAAGCAACTATATGTAATTAGTCAAAATAGTCTGAGCTTTGCAAACCATCAGATACCAAGCAGGAACAAGAGATTATGAATTCTGTAGTGGGATTCAGACATTATACTATCTGTAAGTACACTCTAATGGAACAGCTTGCTTTTACAAGACATTACTTTAGATAGTTTCAAATGGTAACCCCATATGTTCCTCAAAAGTGTTAGCTTTAGAAAATTTTGATGCAGTATTTTGTCAGCTCTTTCCAATGGGCTCTTTACAATAGGTAAGTTCTGGAGCATCTTGAGACATACAAACATGCAACCAAATCACAAGTTTCCGGATTTATGTGAGTTTTGTCAATGTACTGATATGCCACAACACTTGGATACTGAAAAGATGGCAGTCAGTTGTAAAAAAGTTAAAAATATATGCTCTAGCAATACATTTGGAAACTATGAATCATTCCTTGCCCTCTTTACCACAGATAGATGTGGTTGCATAAAAGGATGAAGATATGTCTTAATGTCTTTTTCAAGCTAAACGTATCTTGTTAAGGAATCTTAGGGAAAGCAGAGAATTTCTTTTTAAAATGTGTATTTCTGGATTTTTCATTCTGAGTTTTGCTGGCCTGGATTTCAAAATGTCCTGTCAGAATTTTTACTCCTTCCTCAGCTTTGTTAATTAGCTGTTTTTCCTCTAATTTACAGGCACTTACAAAAATTGCAACAATTAGAGATTTTCTTGGGCATTGGTGACTAAAATCAGCCAGGTATTGCAACCTGGAAGATACCAAGATTAGTCTATGATACCCACTTAATAACATTCTAAAGAGCATTGAATTACAGATAGTAATTTACGAGTCTAAGGGCTGGTTTACACTAGGTGACCAGATGTCCCGATTTTATCGGGACTGTCCCGATATTTGCTTCTTTGTCCCGCGTCCCGACCAATGTTCGGTCGGGACACTGGACAAAAAAAGCACATTTGCCCTCCGCTCCGGCACTCACGCCCCGCCTGCCCTGACTCCGCCCCCCCTTCCCCCATTGGATCCCTCCCCAAATCCCCTCCCTGGCCCCGCCTCTTCCCCAAGCACGCAGCCCGCATTCCCCTCCCTCCCAGGCTTGCGCGCCGCTGATCAGCTGTATGGTGGCTGTGCAAGAGCTGGAGGGAGGCCGCCAGACACCAGTGTGCGGTGCTGCGTGGGATGTGAGGGGGATGGAGGGAGGAGGTTAGGAGGAGGGATGTGTGGAGTGGGGATGGAGGGAGGAGGGTTGGGTATCTACCAGGAGAGCAGGAGGGGAAGGAAAAGTTGCTGCGGCTGCCAGGGGCTATCTGGGCATGGCCCGGGCTGCGTGCAGGCAGCAGCCCGGGCTGGCTCTGGCCCAGGTGGGCGGCGCGGCCTGGGGGCGTGGGTCGCCAGAGACACGCGGGAGAGAGGAGCTGCAGGGGCGAGACTTGTCCCAGGCGGGGCGGCCGGCGGACAGGGGCGAGGAGCCGGCCGGGGTCCCCGGAACCCATGAACTTCCCCGCCGCTGCTGGGGAGCCCCGCATCTCTCCTGCTCGGCTGCGCTCCAAGCGGCTCGCCCTGTTGAGAAGGAGCTGCTGGAGCGCAGCCAAGCGGGAGAGGCATGGGGCTCCCTGCTGGTGGCGGGACGCGCCACATGTGCCCAGGGTGGGCCGGGAGACTCCGCGGGACCGGGAAAAGCTCCGGCTCCCGCCCGCTGCCCAGCCCGGAGCCCTGGGGAGCCGCTTGGGAGACTGGCTGCCGCTGCAGCTCGGCTGTGCCAGTCCCGGCCCCCTGCACGCCCGCGCCGCCCCCGGGGTCCCCGGCTCCCAGGCACCGACATTGTCCTGCGCCCAGCCCCAGGCTCGGGGGCTCCTGCAGCTGCTTCCAGGGGAGAGACAGCTTTGTCCCTGCCCGGTCCCGCTATGGGGCTCTGCCTCCTTGTGCCCATCCAGCCTGTGCCCTGCCCGGGGCCCCGCTGGAGCCGTACGCCCTCGCCCACCCGGACTCCTGTGCTTCCCAGCGCCTCCTCTTGGTCCCCCCCGATGCCCTCTTTATCCCCAGCCCCCTCTGGGGCCACCTTTTGCCCTGGGGTGGGCAGCGCGTGCAGCTGGGGCACTGTGTACTATCCGGCAGCGCAGCTGGGGCCTGCTAATGCCCCCCACCCATGCAAAACTGATTTTTTTTTTATGCTCCCCCCACCCCCGCGTCCCGATATTTCATCCCTGTGATCTGGTCACCCTAGTTTACACTTACAGCACTGCAGCGTCGCAGATTAGCTTAGTGAAGATGCTACCTATGGGCACTCCACCTTCCGGGGAGGCGGTAGCTCTGTTGATGGGAGAAGCCCTCCCATCAGCATAGTGCTGTCTACCCCAGGAGTTCAGTTGGTGAAACTGCATAACTCAGGGGTGTGGATTTTCCATATCCTTGAGCAACGTAGTTATACTCATGTAAGTTCGTACTGTAGACCAGGGTTAAGGTCTACATGTCTTCACTAGCAACGTTAAAGCACTGCCGCAGCAGCGCTTTAACATGACTGTGTAGTCGTGGCACCAGCGACTATAAAACGCCCCCCACCTCCATGAGGGGAATAGCTTCTAGCGCTGGTGCACTGTCTACACTGGCACTTTACAGCACTGAAACCTGCAGTGCTCAGGGGGGGGTTTTTTCACTGCCCTAAGCGAGAAAGTTGCAGCGCTGTGAAGTGCCAGTGTAGACAAGCCCTTAGTCTCACTGATTGTTAATGATTTCCTCAGTCACTTAGGCGACTTTGAAAATTTCACCCTTTGATGCAAGCACTGTAAAAGAAATTTCTGCTCCAGCGGAATCTGTTTTTCTGAGAAATCAGATGACAAAAGTTGCTTTAAATAGATATGTTCATCTTTGCTTGTTAGAGATAACATAGTGGAATGATAAACTTTTTTCCCAGAAGACATTTCAGTGCAGATCGGTGGGAAAAAAACAGCAGGTTTATTATTATTTAGAAAAAAAGGTCTGACATTTAATTTCTTCAGTTATGTATATATAACGTACCCTCATCAGTGCGGCAGACAAGAATTTAGATTTGTAAACTTAAAATATGCCAAACACACTTCTTAACCCATCCGTTGCTGGGGACAATAAGCACATCCAATAGTTGAAGGAATTAGTAAAAACATTTGCAGCTCACCTTTTAAGAGCAGAGTAGCAATTTAAAATAGGAAGGGGGATTTTTATTTTAAAGCTAGACAGAAAAAGACAAGGCAAACCAAGCTAAAGTGACCAATGTATGATTGATGCTGTCCCTAGAGATTGTGGTGCCCTATGCAGCCTCCCTGCTCGGGGGCTGGCCCTGGGCTTCCAAGGGGTATGTGTGTGTGTGTGTGTGTGTGTGTCTCAGGCCTCTGCAGGGGGTAGGGCTGCACCCAAGGGCTTTGGGAGGCAGGAACAGCCAGTGTAGGAAGGCAGCAAGGGTCGGGCCCAACCCCAGACTCACGAGGCGGTGGGAAGTGGAGCGACCTGGCCCCAGCCTGCTCTGCTCTGCTCCCCCAGCTCCCAGGCTTGGGGGAAAGAGGGGAACCTCCCCCCAGCACTCACCGGCGGCATGGCTGTGAGCCGGTATGGCGTAGCAGAGTGGACTGGGGCTGGTCGCTCCACTTCCCGCAGGGGGAGTGCAGGGCGGGCCCGACCCCTGCTGCAGTCCCCTGGGATGCATAGCTTAGGGGACGGAGTTTGAGGGAGGAAGGGGCGTGGCTGGGGCAGAGCAGGGGCAGAGGGGAAGGGGTGGGATAGGGCGGAGGCAGCTTTCCTGGGCCCTGCTGTGCGCAGCCCACGGGGGGCCGGCTCAGCTGTCCGGGCAATTGGGCCGGCTGCTGACGCTGGATGCAGCACGCAGCTGCATAGGGCACCAGGAAATCTGGGGCAATTTGGTGCCCCACATTTCCTGGTGCCCTACGCAGCTGCGTAGTTTGCGTATGGGTAGGGACGGCGCTGTTGGTGCATATCAAACCAGTCAAACATAAGATACATAGGTCCAAAGGAATCCTAGGAAATAGCGTAATATTGAGGATTAGTCCAGCAAGCAAACACATACATTTTGGTACAACTTCTGCATGTGCCCTGCAACTCTCGGAGATCACTACGATTACCAGCACTGAAGAACAGCACCCCACCCCAAACACACATATACTTGGACTGACGGCAGACCATTTGTAAGGAGTCAAACTCATGATGCCTACGTTATCCCTAACAAGGCACCATTAAGTGTTCTAAACTGAAGAAAAAGCATGCACGTTATTCACCTAATTTACCTACCTATTAGGGTAAATGTTTTGCGCACGCAGACAGTGGACAAGTTCTGTTTGTCCCTTAAGTAATCAGCAATTTGACCAGACATGATTATACACAGCCAACACCCAAAATAAGGCAGTGCAGATAAAAATCCATTCTGGAGAGGAGATAAAAAGGTTAGGGTTATTTTAAGTTAAAATACTGAAATAAACATAAAATATTCGGAAAAAGCACTTGTGCTCCAGCGATAAGTAGATACTTCGCTCTACTAAAAATGTCAAGTGAGCCAACAGGATAGCCATCTGTTCTTTCATCAGATATCTGGTGATAAGGTAGGCAGATCATTACATTTTTTACACAATTTTATTACATTTTAGAACGCATGAGTGCATGAATACTGCTCAGAGGCCACCACATACAGTTAGTCTGATCAGTATTCCGTTTAACAAAAATGGGGTTGGAAATAATTGTCAGATGAAAGCCAACAACTCAATTTAAAGGACAAAAGAGAAAAGAAGTAGAAAAACTCTATATAGTCAGGTTAACATACACCAAATGGCCAAGTCACAATTTTTAAGGCTAACAAAAAATGTTGAAAGTTATATTAAACCTCATGGTTCAGAGTTTAATCCAGTATCTATTAGAGAGCCACTTGAGACCTAATGTGGGCGGGTCAGATTATCGCAAATCTGCCTTTTGTGGGGTTTCTTATCCAGTATGGCAATTCCTACATCCTTACAGGCCCTTACAGTGTTGCCACTAAACAAACTGCAACACACACATATTGACTTCCGCAGAAGCAGGATTGGATCCTTAGTGTGCCCTTGTACTATTCCAAGTGGTTCATCTGATGTAGGAAATCTAAACTACTGAACTGTGTTATATGGTTCCCAAATTAACTCAACCTTTTTGCCTTTTCATTTAACTTGAGGGCTGATTATCTGTAGTGGCAGGGTAAGTTGCTAGGTTTTGACTTAAAGAAGTGTTTGGATGTCCACTGGATGGGGGTACATCTCTTAGGCACAAAAATATTATGTTATTCATTAAATGTAAAATAAATCAGGGAACAAGAGAAACTTCTGCATTACATTTAATTTTAAATCAGAGCTTATTGCTATATTTGAAAACTAAAGCACAAGTCTTATCCCAACAGGATTCCTCCTAATCAACACTCAAAAATGATGCCCATTGTTTTTTAAACTTCCGCTTTTCAGAAGAGCAATAAGTAAAAACACCTAAAATCAAGAGACAGTCTCAGCAATAAAGATCCTCCTTTTGAAGTGCCTTTCAAATATCTATCAGCATTTTAACAAATTCCCTTTTATTAGATGGACAACTAATCTGATACTGGAATAGTGTTGAAACTATGTGGCAGCTTTGCATTTTAAATGTTAATGTAATTCCCAACGGAAAGTGTGGCAATAGGCTAAAACGACACTCTTATGCAAGTGATTTTTTTTTTTTAAATGTCAAACATATGGCAGTCTGAAGTCAACTTGCTTTAAAAAACGCCAGGGATACAGGAAAGCTGCACTCAACACATTACTTGCTAACATTTAAGCAACAGTTTTATACAAAGTAGCAAAATTAAAGGCTGTGGTGGCAAACACCTGTGTCATGGGCTTGCTTGAACAGCTCCCGAGTCCTCTGATCCAATGGCCTGTGTTAAATAAGAAGGACACTAAGCTATGCTTTCCAAGCTCTTATTTAACTCTGAGCACCTCTGAATTTGTTCCCTGCTTACTTCTCCTGGCAAACTATTTCAGCTGTGATGCTCGAATTTTCTTCTTAATATAAGCATCGCAGTCAAGTGGCTTGGGCACCTGCCTAGGAATCAGGACACCTGGATGCTGAGCTCAGTCACTGACCTGCTGCGTGAATATGGGCAAGCCACTTCACCGGTTTCCCTTGGTCTGTCTCATCTGTTTAGATTCTGAGAGACATTTTTCAAAGGTGCTAGGCTCCCATTTGTGGCTTTGAAAATTTCCCTCTGTAAGCAAAGTAGGCCTCAAATCACAATTGGAGCCTTTAGGTGCTACTGTAATACAAATAAATGAAATCTAAATCAAGGGTTCTCAACCTCTCTCTTTCTGAGGCCCCTCACAACAAGCTATAAAAACTCCATGGCACATCTGGGCCACAACAACTCATTTTCTGCATATAAAAGCCCGGGCCGCTGTTAGGGGGTAGCAAGCAGGGCAACTGCATGGGGGCCCCGCAAAATTAAGCTGCTCAGGCTTCGCCTTCAGCCCCAGGTGGTGGGGCTCAGGACCCTGGGTTTCAGCACCATGCACTGGGGGTTTGGCTTTCTACCCTGGGCTCCAGCAAGTCTAACACTGTCCCTGCTTGGCAGCCCTCCAGGCGTCCCGGATCCCCAGTTGAGCACCACTGATCTAAATTATATTTTCCTTTTGTTCAACTTCAACCAGTCAGTCTTGTTTTACGATGTGTCTAACTTTGTTTTCCCTCTCATATCATCCTCATTTAAGTATTTACATAGCATAAGCATGTTTCCCCCTTTCAGGCTAAATAATTTCAATTATTTTATAATTTTCTTTTATGTCCTGTCATCATATTCCTGAATTATGCTACATTTTTGGACTTGTAGCACAACTAAATCCTATATTACAACACTGATTTGTATTTTACTTCTGCTGAGGAGGAAAAAAGGAAAAGGAATACCATGTTTTAAAAGGGATCCCATCAGATTAAAAAACACTGCCTAGATTTCAAATAAAAGAGTTAAAACTAATTTAAGATTATAAGAACAGCCATACTGGGTCAGACTAATGGTCCATCTAGCCTCGTATCTTGTCTTCCAACAGTGGCCAGTGCTAGGTGCTTCAGAAGGAATGAACAGTTTCAAATACTATACCTGCACATCAACCCCAATATTTTTGGTTTTACCATTTCTCTCCCTTTTTTTTTTGGTTGCCAGGTGGAATACCCATCAACCCCTCTTACCCCCTTTCCCCCCCAAAAAAACCCCTGCCAACTAGACAAACAAGAAAACCAATCCCACCTCAAAAAGAGAAACTGACTATGCTGGGGAAACCATGAAACCGACTGCACACAAAGCTCTAACAAATGCACAACAAAAATAAACTCCAAGGAATTCAGAGAAAATGTATTTTCCCACCTACTCTTTCAGTTAAAGTAATCTTAGACGTTCTAGTAACAGGTAAAAAATTCCAAGAGAAAAAGTGATTTGGTAGTAGGTGCCTAAGGTCCTACCAAATTCACAGTCCATTTTGGTCAATTTCAGAGTCATAGGATTTTAAAAATCGTAAATTTCATGATTTCAGCTATTTAAACCTGAAATTTCATGGTGTTGTAATTGTAGGGGTCGTGACCTGAAAAAGGGATGTTATGGGGCCCACAAGGTTATTGTAGAGGGGGTTATGGTACTGCTGCTGGCAGCAGTGTTGCTTTCAGAGCTGGGCAGCTGGAGAGCAGCGACTGCTGGCCGGGAACCCAGCTCTGAAGGTGGTGCAGAAATAAGGGTGGCAATACTGCAACCCCCTGAAATAACCTTGCGACCTCCCTGCAATTCCCTTTTGGATCAGGATCCCCAATGTGAGAAACGCTGGTCTCCCCTGTGAAATCTGTATAGTATAGGGTAAAAGCACACAAGAGACCAGATTCCATGGTCTGTGATGAGTTTTTCATGACCCTGAATTTGATAGGGCCCTATAGATGCCCCTTGAACTAAGTCCCTTGGCACAGAAAATATTACAGTGTAGATAGGATCTCAGATGTATCCATTTAGTCTCGGAGATACACATTTTATTAGCTGATACTTTACTATTTTCTAACTGCACTTGTAGCCTCTTCTTGTTCCTCAAATTCATGCCACTTTCAGTGCACTGATTCTTCCTTCTGGGCTAATAAATAATGAGAAGTATTTATTTAGGAATTCTATTTTCTCCCCTTCCCTGTTCCACTGGGCTCCTACTTTGTCCTCTTCTTACATTTTTTTTTCCAGAACACAAACAAAAACAAAAAGAACAGTGCAGAGAGGAGACAGTGCAATTAAACAATGTTAGTAGCTATGGAATAATTTAATGGACATCAGCAGGAAAAATTCAATGTGTGGAGACTAGTGATGACATGTCAATGACAATCTGGGGTAGAATCCAAGCTTCCCGACTGAGTACCCTGTTCTAAACACTAGACCATATCACCACTCTACTACACAGAGGAAAACTAAGTCATGAACTATAACAGGAAATGGATTGGAATATTTTCATTTTATCTCACCTCTTGTGCATCAAACCGCAAGATCTCCTTCATGTACGTAGGCAATAGTGTGAGAAGAGTGTAGAAAGTCCAGTTATAAGAAAAGTGTGCCACTACAATAGCCCAGAGGGGAAGGGATTTCAGCATGGGTTCCCATGGTACAGACTTCTGAGTAGAAAGCTAGGAAAATGGAGGGGAATAATCAGGACAACTCCTAGGAATATTTATTCAAGATATTTTGAACCTTACCTAAATCTGATTATTTTGCATTCTGAAGAGCACATTCAAACTCAGCCCGAATCCTTAAATGTGTGTTCTTTATAGTTAATTATAGTAACTGAACTAAACAAAACTTGACAAATTAGGAAGCAAATGGAAAGTCAGAAATCTATTATGGAGTCAATTATTAGGCCATATTTTTTGCCTTTTTATTTAAAAAGCTACTGCAGATGAAACCCTACCGAAACCAATAATACAAAAGTGGGTTTATTCCCTCAATTACTTTGGTATGTAGGTGTGACATTATCTGATTAAATTATGACCACGTAGATCGTTGCTACCACTGTTATACAAGTGCAACAAATCTTGTTCAAAATGTGGCATGTAAGAAGTCAATGGAAACGTTCTGATTCACTGAATATGATTATGCTATTTGTAAGCATGTATCATTTTTGTAGCTGAAGTTAGGAATATTAACTATGTACTTGTATTTCTAAGGTGTTTGCTTCTGGGTAACACCAACAAGGTGTTTAGCCAGCACATTGTTACGGAACTATTCAAGTAGAATGGCCCATTAAAGAACACTTAACTTGCAATGGAAGATGTCCATCTACTCTTAATGGACTCCCCCCATCACTAAGTGAAGTCATGCATGGACATGTGACTTGCCCAAGTGACTCCAAACTCCATCTTTTACCTGTAATTTTCCACAGTAAGAACAATGGGATTCCCTTCCCTTGAGAGAAGTTATAAAAGGCGCTGGAAAGATCTCCATTTTGCCTCTTTCCTGCTCAAGCCTCTGGACTATGGACTTATACAAATGGGAGCATTCTAACCAAGGGATTGAGGACCTTCCAATGATTTGGAAGCTACCAGAGACTTGACTTAAGCCAACAGTTTATTCCATCACTGCTATAAGCCTGAAAGAAGAACGTTGCAATTATTGTATGTACTTGATTCCTTTAACCAATTTTAACTCTCACCTTTCTTTCTTTCTTTCTTTTTATAAATAAACCTTTAGATTTTAGATACTAAAGGATTGGCAACAGTGTGATTATTGTGTAAGATCTGAGTTATATATTGACCTGGGTGTGTGGCTGGTCCTTTGGGATCAGAAGAACCTTTTATTTGATTAAATTAGTTTTAAAGAACCACTCATCTTTAAGTCTAGTGTTTTTGGTAGTGATACAAGGACTGGAATGCCTAAGGAAACTGCTTTTCTGACTTCTTGTTAGCCAAGTGTGGTGAAACAGAAGTTTACTTTTGTTGCTGGTCTGGTACATCTTAGGGGAGAAAGCCACCAGTTTTGGGGTGTGTAGGTGTGACATTATCTGATTAATCCTATTTCTCAGCAGTTTGTCCTGAATTTGGTGTCCATTTATTCTTTTGCGTAGAGACTGTCCGGTTTGGCCAATGTACATGGCAGAGGGGCATTGCTGGCACAGATCACATTGGTAGATGTGCAGGTGAATGAGCCCCTGAATAAATGGACACAAATCTGACATCAGGAATCATAACATTCAAAAATCAGTAGGAGAACACTTCAACTTCTCTGGTCACTCAGTAGCAGACTTAAAGGTGGCAATTTTGCAACAGAAAAGCTTCAAAAACAGACTCCAACGAGAAACTGCTGAACTTGAATTAATATGCAAACTAGATACCATTAATTTAGGCTTGAATAGAGACTGGGAATGGCGGAGTCATTACACAAATTGAATCTATTTCCCTATGTTAAACATCCTCACACCTCTTGTCAACTGTCTGAAATGAGCCATCTTGATTACCACTACAAGTTTTTTTTCTCCTGCTGATTATAGTTCATCTTAATTAATTAGCCTCTTAGAGTTGATATGGCTACTTCTACCTGTATGTTCTGTATGTATATATAGCGCCTTACTATATGTTCCATTCTATGCATCTGAAGAAGTGGGCTGTAGCCCACAAAAGCTTATGTTCAAATAAATTTGTTAGTCTCTAAGGTGCCACAAGTACTCCTGTTCTTTTTATAATAACTCAATTACTCCCTCCTTACTATTATCAACAATTAGGGACTTAAAGTCACTCCTCAAACACATGTGAACTGAATCTCTCCTATTCTGAGATCTTGAGCAGTGAGAGCACCATAGACACTCAATGTATAATGCTTGCATGTCTTGTAGTTAATAATCATTTGAGTCCATTCATGTTCTGAATTATGTAAGTGTTCCTGTATGCACCCAAATCACTTATCAAAATGTGACATTATATGCCAACAGGCCTGTAGTGGGGTGGTTACCCGCTCCTGCCCTGCGGGGCTTGAAACAGCCCAGGAGAGGGGCTAGGGCAAGAAGCCTGGGCTGATTGGGGAAAGTAGGCTCAGCTGTGGCCATGCCCCAATCAGGCCCAGCTGGCCCCTATAGGAGGCTGTGAGCCAGAAGCCCAGTAAGTCTCCCTCTGCTTGTAGGGGGAGAAGGGCCTGGCTGCAGGGACCTAAGCAAGACGCCTAGATTGGGAGCAGGGGAGCTGGGAGCTCTGGCCTGGAAAGCCCCAGGCTACAGGCCTGACTATAGGCCGAATAGGTGCAGGGTTGCAACGGGGCAGCCCATGGGTAGGCAGAGGAAGCAGGTCCGAACCCCTTTGCCTGTGATGAGTGGCTTATACTGCCCCAGTGAACGGGGGATAGATGGAGACTGGGCAGTAGCCAAAACTGAGGCGAAGTGGGGATAGCGGGTGGGAGTTCCCCTGGGAGAGGGAGACACAGAACTTTGGGGGTACTGCCAGGGGGCAGCACCCAGTTAAAGGGGCACTGGGGTCCTGGGAGGGACATGGGGGCCAGCAGTGGCAGCAAGATACTGGCCTGAAGAGGGCGCTCTAGAGGCTGAATGCTAATTCCCCGAGGACAACCAGCAGGAGGTGCCGCCGGGGAGTCTGCCCACACTTACAAGGCCAAACAAAGCTTTTTTTAAAATGCCAAACATTGTGATACCGGTATCTCAGTTCACTGATCTGCAAATAAGAGCTCCACTTTTTTTTATTTTAAATCCATTTTAGTATGAAGTATTTTTGTCGATCACAGTATCTTTTATGCAAAATTAGACACAGAAGCAAACTCAATTTCTAGAGTCTGCATTTCCCAATTACTCTCTTTTAATTATACATCCCTACACTGTCCAGGCAGAAAAAGGTATGTTGTAATGCAAATCAATGCATTAACAGGAGACCCATGTTGCTAGAAAATGTGGATGGCATGCACCTGTGTATGTTGTCATACTGCATTCACCTTTTGGGGATATTTACAAAATGAACATGCATTCACATTACTTTTTGATTAAACATATTCAAGGGTAAACTTGCTTTCTTTTTACCAGGTATATCTCTTTTCATGACTAATGATTGTTTCTCACTGATCTAACAGGCCAGTATCTTAACATCCTTGGTTTTATTTGATTTTTTTATTATTATTAAAGTTTACTCAGTTGCTTCAGATTAAGAATGTTGATCTAAGCTTCAATTTTTCTTTCAACATTATGGCAGGTTTGTCCCTCAGTAGCTCCTACTCTTATTTAAATAAGAAAAGCTGCATCAAAGCTACATACCTGATCTTTGAGGGAAGAAAGAATATATTCCCTTTCAATGGGAGAGATTCTTCTGTGAGTTTCTGGAGTATCACTCACCAACCAGATCCAGAAGAGGAACCAGAATACTCCAAGTGCACCTTCCATTGAAAATAAATAAATAAAAGTTGCACATTAAATTGAAGAAAGCCCTGAGGTACTACACAGATACAAACACTTAGAACCACAAAGTGAGGAAATGATTCTCTCAAGCAAATAAAAATGGTATTAGAATATTTGGGCCAAACTCTATCCTCATACCAACAGTGCCTCAACTGTAGGTGAGGACAGAGAATGGACCTTAACATTTAGTGTGGGTAAGGATTCATATGAAGGACCTAGCATGGAGACATCTTCAAAGTGACCTTATTTGCAATAATGGTAAATAATGAATCTGTTATCAGTCCACTACATGGAACAGCTACAGGACAAGGTATCTGGAGGACACAGGAAGTAAGTAACATATACATATACAAAATTTTAAATCTAAAAATTCACAAGATGCCCAATTATGAAAAGCCCAAGTGATTGTAGTATATCTATTTTTTAAATATAAAAATAGTAAACTTGGGCTGTATTAAAAACTGGCAGTAGCAGCAATAAATACTATACTATAAATTATGGAAAACCGTTTCTGTGGTGGAATACCAGATCACAGCAGTACTACTCAATTGTATTTGTTTTTATATAATAAAAATGGTCTTCTCTTTCCACTAGTTTATCCATGTTTTTCTGCTTTTAACCCTTTGTTTTGCTTGGAGGTTAGGGTTGGTTTTGTTTAGGAACATGAAATCAGGAGCTATTTAATACTTTATAATTTATTCCTGGTCTCCTCTCTCAAATATAAGGTAGATTTGGAAGTAGGCCAGATGCAGGGGAAGAGTTGTGGAAAGCAGCAGTTGAACCTGTGGTGGTCATTTCAAATACATTCTCTCTTTCCTTGAGGTGTGTAAACTGAGCTGCTATCACCTTTTAGGATGTGATTCTCAGTAACATGACATCATCTCACTTTTCAATGCACTCTTTAGTGAATCCCTAGCTCAACTCCTGTGGCTTTGCTAGTGAAACACTGTAAATGGAGAACACATGCAAGTTACTTTTGAGAAGGTCTTCAGATAAGAAGAGCATGTTTATTCCAGGGAAATTCAAGTCCTAGGTTTTTCTACATTGATTGACCTCAGAATATTTGATGTGTAATAGCATTTAGCCCAATTTAAGGGCAAATTTGCTTACTGAAGCATAGTTTACAGCCTCCTACAGGAATTTACCTTATATTGAAAGCAGCAGTTTCTCTGAAGAATCAAGCAACAAAGGAAGCAATGTTTTAATGTTTTGGGAAGTCTGGATCAGAATAAAACAATAAACCTTATATTTCTCTTGGGAAATATATTATTTACATTATTATATTAAATATAATTAATTATATTTTCCTTCAGGAAGTCCTTGTGAATCACTGTTCTCGTAAAGCAGGGGAAAGTGCCTTTAGATTTTCCATGACAGAAAATGTCTCTGCATCAGCAGCTTCAAAATATGGAAGAGCACATCTTTAGAAGTATTTGATCACTTATTTGCAATCCTAAGGTAAGAGGTGTCACAGAAATGCAAAAGGAAATCTTCACTAGAGGAGTACGTTTGGAATTTAAAAAACCCAAATACTTACCAAATATGTAGAATACATAAATCCAGTTCACGTAGTAGCAAATTAAGCCAGACAATGGAAGAGACACAACTGTTCCTAACTGTGCACCTAGAAGAAAACAGTTTGTTTTTCCATTTACCAATACACATTTAAGTGGCATATAGGTTGATCCAAGAAAACATACAATGGCTGGAATTACTAGTTGGATTTTGATGTTGCTGCTGTTGTTGATTTACCATAAAGAAGTGTGCAGATAAACATTTTCACCACCACTAGAGGGTGGTCATTTCAGCTACTGGGAACAACAATGAAGTTCAACAGTAGTACTGTAACTGCTTTGATAGAATGAAAAAATGGAATTGCAAAGTCTCATAACATTCAACACTACCAATGAAAGATCTATGAAAGAGTGAGAAACACAGGGGAGTTCTTGGCCTATTACCAATCTCTGATAAACTGGGGGGTTCCGAATGTGAAATGGAGGCATACTAAAAACACACTTCGACTCTGAAAAGTGACAGCATAAAAAGGGCACTTTTTTTTAGTCAAAGATATGTTCCCTACAAATCTTCTGACACATCTACTGACTCCCACACTCAGTTTTTACTGCTCTTAATTGCTGATAGCCATGCAAAGGCAGCACAGCTATGACTGTGAAAGCTGGATAGTATTCCCATAATCAACAGAACTGTTAACTAGGTTCCATTTGTAGGGCCACCGTCTGCTCTCAGTTATGCAAGGCAAATCCTATTAACCTCAGTGGGATTGTGTAGGTAACAGAAGAATTTCACGTGCAAAGCTATTACTGGTGATGCTTCATGAGCAGGAAAGAACCTTTCTTGACTTTCCAATCCAAGATTCAGGTCGAGGAGACGGCAGTTAGGGGGGAAAAAAGCCATCATAGTGCTTGTAAACTAAGGAAATCTAACCTGGGAATCATTTAAACACAATCAGTACAGAACCTCAAAATGTCATTTTACAAAATCACTTTCCAAACCTAGTCTGAAACCAGCAGATATCACTGTGTTGATCTGTTGGTCAGACAGGTTCAAAAAGTCAGAACAGACTAAGGTGTCTGAATTGTATTCTGGCTGAAATAGGGCAATATGAAGAGATGTGATCAAGTTCACTTTGGGAGAAAGCTTCAACCACAAATTGGCTAATTAAACAAAACACAATGTTCACATAAAACACACATCAAAATAATAATTCCATGGATATTTAAATGGGAACTATATATTACATTAACATTAAGTGTTGACAAAAGAAAATAAGCCCAAAAATCACAGGACTGCTAAGAATGAAAACATGAGCAAAGAAGAAAAAATGATTGTTCTCTGAATTTACATTTAAGATGTCTTATCCAGCATAGTTCCTGCCCACTGAACAGGGTTTGGAATGGATAGACTGATTCTCCTCTCACTTATATACCTAGCTTATGCCATTGTAACTTTATTAACTTCTTTGGACTCTATTAACTCTCAAAAATTCTCTTTTTACTCTTGCCTGTGACTATCTTTCCTCCTTGGTTTCTAAGTGTCTTAGTTTATTTACTATACAGCATCTTTGCAGCATAATTTTCAGTAATTTGTTGCACCACTGTATATAACATAACTCCGTCAGAGTGTTTTAGGACCACAGAGACAAATTGTACTGCACTGCACTTTCATGTGTGAAGCAGATAGTAAGGAGAGTCTTTATCTTGTTATTATGGGCTATTTTTCTAAGTCATTATCCTGAAGAGACATTTGAGAACAGACACTGAAACAGTAAACAATAGCTTGCAGGGTAAATTATGTTTTTAACTAGATACATGAATAGTTTTTAAAAGCGTTAATAGACTAAACATAATCCTGTTATCAATCTGGACAGTTCATTCTCTTTCACCTGCATATGAAATGCTAAGGAGCTTGCTGCGTTCCAGTGGTGGAGCCCAAGACGACCACATGGCATGCATAGCAGGAAAGGTGACACCCTGGAAAACAATTTTTTATTCTGTTGAAATATATGGTAATTCCAGAATTATCTACTCAAACTTTCATGTGTCAATTAAATAATATACTTCAGAACAGCAGCACAACCTATTAGTCTCATGAATCAACGAGAAGCTGTTTGACAAAAAATGCACATGGGCAGTTAGGCAGAATTAATCTTTTGCTTGCAAATATGCCTTGTGCATGAAGAGGATGCAAAAGAACAAATAAAATAACTCTCTTTTTAACTCTTGATTTCCCATATGCTAGACAGGGGTTCTCAAACTTCATTGTACTGCAACCGCCTTCTGAGAACAAAAATTACTACACAACCCCACAAGGGAGGGTGGGGGGGGGGGGAGGGCCGAAGCCTAAGCCCGCCCAAGCCCCGCCGCCTGGGCAGGGGGGGCCAAATCCAAATCCCAAGAGCTTCAGCCCGAGGCAGGAGGCCTGTAACCTGAAGCCCTTGGGCTTCGGCCCTGGGCAGCCAGGCTCAGGCTTCAGCCCCAGCCAGGCTAACACCAGCCCTGGCAACCCCATTAAAATAGGGTCCTGACCCACAGTTTGAGAACTGCTGTGCTAGAAGAATAAAACTATTTTGATACAGGAAATGACTCCAATTTGGATTAAGGGTAATACAAGACAATGTGGTGTACCTCTCCGAGCCCCTCCAAGACTCTGACTGCTATGAGGTATCCAACCCCCAAGTCTGCCGCTAAGGGGGTGAACAGAGTGAAGACAGCGGTACCCAGGATGCCAAACCCCAGCAACAGCTTCGCTCCTATTTTACGTGCAAAATATCCACCAGGAATCTGAGTAATGATATAGCCGTAGAAAAAGGAACCAAGGATCCATCCTTGAGTATCCGCATCCCAAGAATACTTTTTCCCCTGAGGAAGGAAAATAGAAAAAGGCTTAACTAGAATTCTTTCTGCATCATGCAATACTAATGTCAGACAAAGAATGTAATTAAACCATGGTTCATTATTTAGTCCTGATGGCTAAACTTTGAGGGTCTCACTGCATTTCATCTTGGCTTTTACTCACTTGACCTTTACTTAGGCAGATAGTTTTTGGAATAGGCATAGCCTGATGCAAGCCAAAATGCAAAGAGAAAGAAGAAAAGGAAAGTAGAGGTGAGACGAAAAGATTATATGGGGCAGGATAAGCAGACAAATGTATACGGGAGCAGCAAGGTTATGGAAAGGAGAACGTTGTGATTACATTAAATTCAAGAAGAGACAGGGATGCACTAGTGGGTGAGAGAGAGATCAGAGTAATCGCATGGGCAGACAACCTTAGTAGAAGACTGGAGGACAGAGTGGTAAAAGAAGAGATCAGAGAGGCGAAGTTTTCAATTGTAAAGGTAAGAGATAGAAGGGCACTGACAGATGCAGAGGTGGTGGTTTTGGAGAGCATGAGACATGGAAGTTCTGAATCATCATTAATTATTTTCTGAGAATCCAAGTGTGTGTCAGGCACTTCACATGATCAAGGAGGGATCTGGTCCCTGCCCCAAACAGCTTCTTCTAAATTCAGACACAACTCAACAAGCAAGTCCTAAATGAGCCAAAAAGGTGAGTCAGGATGAGTTTTACACTAATAAGATGCACAGTTGTCAGTTAAGACATGCACACATTTTCATGGGCACTCAACTTTTTTATTTTTTTAAATCATCAACTCATTTCTCATAGGCAGTATGACAAAGATTCTAGGAAGAGCTTCAGTGAAGAGAGATGGCTTTGCAAATCGGGTTTCCAGGGGAGAATGGAAAAAAGAGTAGGAAACAGAAAGGAAAAATCAATGTGTTTGTTAGAAATAGATCAGAGAAGGTAGTTTCAAAGGTCGGAGAGAGGGGAGGAAAGAAAGGATGGATATGAAGGACCAACCAGAATTGTGAGAGAGATCACAAGTGAGGGGATAAAGAATATTATGTATGCAGTAAAGATATAATGAAACATGTCCCTTTCATTACAACAAAATTTCATACCAAGTCAAGACTATGAAAAACAGATGTAACTTAATATGGCAGAGACACGGAATTCTCAATTGCTCTGACGCAGATACAACAACAGGAAATGTCCACTTCACACATACAATTCAGAGTGAGTCATATTAGACCTACAAGGTCAGTGTAGCCATTTTGCTAAGTACAATTTAGAAAGGATGTAATACAGTCTGTCCATTAGGACAGCGCATTATTCACCTAAGGTCTCAGAATAGCTCTAAAAGAGCCAATCTATATTCTGAGAAGGTCTGTTGGTAAAAAAACAAATAAAACAGTGCACCGCTCCTCTACTGTTAAGAGAGCAATTAAAAATGAAACATCAAACTCAATCGCAGCATGCTGTTGAAAATAACATCACATATTTTAGAAAATATATATTAAATCCTACCGTTGTATTCCGAGGTATGTTTAGGGCTGAAGAATGTTCTGGACACACTTTGGAAGTTGTATTCTTTGCTAAACTTGTATTAGGTTCTACCATGTCTACAAGAGCAACACTTAGATTCACACGTAACGCATACAACAGGAAGAATCCAAAAAAGGCCAGTAATGCTAAATTGTAGCGAGCGGAGCAGCACGTAGGCACTGAAACAAGAAATTTTTAAAAGTTAGATGCTGCAAAAAAAGGATAAAAAGCATTTTGGTCAGTATAACAGATATTTATGTATAAAAAGTGAGAAAACAAGTTTATTTACCCTGAAAAACATATTTTAGATATTGAGTGACTCAGTGGGAGTGGGAAGAAAAGTTTTTGATCTAGTTCCCTGCGGACATGCAAATTATACAAGTGTAGCAACTCTCCCAAACATATTGGCAGTTAAGAGCATATATACCTATTGGTCAAAGGGCTGATCCTCAAGCATAAATGTAGTGCATGATTTTTACAAAGGGGATTTAACAGTATGGTTACAAAGGTTTCAAGAGGTCTTCTGAAACATGGTTATTCAAAATGAAACTTCACAATAAAAATAATTAAAAAAAAAAAAAAAAAAAAAAAAAAGATTAGTGGCAGGTATGTTACACTTGAAAATGCGTGCAGTAGCCTGCTTCCCTTTGTGACTTAAGAGATTCTCCTGAAGTGATTCTATAGAATGGCCACCATGGGGTTCCATGTTTGTCACATCTCTATAGGTTCCAGGACAAATTTTGTTCTGGATGTTACTCTATAACAAGATGAGATTTCTAACTCTCCAATGAACTCAGCCTTGGATCTGGAAGTCAAGCGGGTTCTGCGTTTCACATCATCAGCATGAATATAGATTCTGTAGATAGAACATGGCATCATCAACAGAATTGAAAATGTGAGCCATGAAAGTCCAGCTCACGTTCTCAATGCTGATGGGACTGAAGAGCAGTAAAAATGTATCTTTTGGCTCAGTAAAGTGACTAGATCTGATTGCTACACCTGGAAAAGAAAAATCTTGCCCTCTCCTTTACAGCTAGCGAGATCTCTCCAGCAGCTCAAATAGTGCAACTCCTATACACTCAGCGTCAGATAAAAGAATTTTTTGGCTCTGTACACTATGGAAATTGGGGACTACTCACCTTCCTTAAGCCAGACAGATACTCCTAGGGGAATTCTGAGCTACTGCGCGCATACACAATTAATGAGCTGTGCATATTTTTATTTTTTTGTGCAGAAAAAAGCTTCTGCTGAAATGTTGATGCAGTTCCGCCTTATGCCCACCTGGCACAAGAACAGTAGCAGCTCCCAGCAGAAAATAACTTCTGCAGTTCTGCCCTTTGCCCATCTGAGGGCACTGTGGTAATAGAACAGAGCAGCAGCTCCTGGCCAGCTAGGGAAGAGAAAGGGCCTGCCCTCATCACAGCACCTGTCAGGCCAGGTCAAGAGATGGGGGCTATGGGGAGAGAGACAGCGTGGGATGTTGGGGGGGGGGGTGTCAGACAGGGGCTTATAAGGGCTAGTGGGGGAGGACAGACTGGGCAGGGGCTGAATGGGAATGGAGGCACATGGCCACATGGTGACAGAGGAAGGGGTGCAGAGCTACATAAAGACAGGGTGACTAAGTGGGGGGAACAGAGACACATGGGGACAAAAGGAGGGGGTACAGGGACAGGGGGTGGCTGAGTAGGGGCACAGAGACACATGGGGAAGAGGTTCAGGGCCACATGGAGATGCAGGGGTATCTGAGTGGAGATGGAGGGACACATGTGGACAGGTGGTACAAGGAAATATGGAGGTGCAGGAACACATGGGGACCGGGACTGATGTGCCTGACTGAATGGGAGAGGCTATGGATCAGCCAGCATGGGGGAAGCCCCCTAACAATTCCTCCCTGCCCCCACAAAAACCCGTTCCATATTTTTCCCACCCATACCCAACAACCCTACAAGTTCACACCCCAGGCTCTTTCCCAGCAATTTACTTCCCTCTCCCTCAGCTCCTGATTCCTTCTTTGCACTGCTTCTGAGAGGTGCGGGAAATACAGCTCTGTATTGTAGTTTAAATGAATTATTACTCAGAGTTTTGAATTAATATGCCTAGTAAGGAATCTATTTGTCAAAAATTTTTTCCTGAATCTTTTTTGTTGTCTGTACTGTTACAAAAATAATTAAAACTGGTGTGATTATATGGTGTTATTTTGACAAATAAAATATGCAAAATTTTAAAATAGTGTGCAGAATTATTAATTTATTGGCAGCACAGAATTCCCCCAGGAGTAGACAGACCAAATGATATAGTTATAAATATGAGAACATCTCCAATTAATAGTTATTAGATTTAATATTTTAAAATATAGTATGAAATATTTTTATTATATTAAATATATACTAATAAAGCTAGAATATTTAATTTCAATATGCATGGCAATTTGATTTTTAAAATAAATTTAATATTCAGGCTCTCATTTTGTTCTGAGAACATTTGCTAAGTAGGCTAATTGCCTGGGTGTATTTATGAAATGTGACTTAGAAATGAACTTGAACAAGTCCAGCTGATTCCCCAGCTCTAGGGGAAAGGGTTCCTGATGAAAGCAGAACTTGCTGGAGACCATACAAATCAGAAAACAGCAAGTGCATTGGATATCTGAGCCAGAGATGCTTTGCTGCCTTTTGAAAAATAGATAGGGCTAAGAGAGGAACTTTACCAGCTCCTAAGGGAAAGGGACACTGAGTCTTAGATGGATCTGGACACAAATTTGAGCTGAATCAAGTGACTGACGCTGAGACACCAATTCCAGCATTTGGCATCAGCAGCCAAAGCAAGCAGGAAAGCTGGTTCTTGTCCCTGTGGAAGACTGGTGGACTTGGATCCCATGATGGACAACTACCAGGACGCTGAAGAGGACACCATGGCTCTGACAGTTCATGACACCAATACCAGCAAGGTAGCAGAATGACTAAAGATGAGCTGAACCCCAAAAAAGGAACCTGAGAAGCCAGGCCTCTCCCAGAATCCCCACTCCACCCTGATCCCTCTCTCCCCCCCTCACCCCCCGACACTTTTCTTCCCAGCAATCCCACCACCACCACCAGTCAGAACCGCTCCTTTCCCTCCCGGGTTCCCCACCACCACCAGCAGCCTGACCTGCCAGGTTTATTTTTTCCATTTGTAGCTTACAAATTTTAAAAAAATCACCAGCACCCTGCAACTGGCAATGCAGAAAACTGGCCAGGTAGTCAGGTGCCTTGTGCAAGTGCAACCAGTGTACAATGGTTAATTCAGGTCTGCTACACACCGTGGAGCCTTGCTTTGTGAGGATTCCATGCCTGGTAGCAGGCAACCCATAGGATTCCCTGTGATGGGGATCCTTCCCACACTGGAAGGCAGAACATTAGTAGTGGACGTGTTAGTGAAGTATCAGGGGCGGGATAGCAGTTGAGGAGCAGCTCTGAAGCCTGCGCATATATATTAAGTTGCAATAACTGTACTAGGGCAAGCTGCAGCTCTAGTGTAGATGAGTCCTAAAAAACAAGTGGCCCGAATGGGAGCATGTGTGGAAATTACAGGGATTCTTAAAAGCAAACACTGAATCTTTGGACTTCTGGAGTTGGCCCTACACCTAACTCCTGGCTAGTCAAGCTATAATCCAATCTGTACTTTCCCAATTTGTCGTTTATTTTAAGGTGAAAGCAATACCTGTTCTACATAGTTTGATTCCCAAACATGGACAAGTTGTAGTTAGAGAAATAAGATTTTAAGACTCCAGACAATGCAACAAAAATACTCTCTCAATTTATGTACTGGACAACTACAGTAATAACAATGCTAGACACAAAACAGCTGATAAATGCTGAGATAAAAGACAAGAATGAATACAATTTAAAGCATTCCCATGACAAGAAAACACATTCAAACAAGTATTTTTTGGTAAGAAATCCAGAAGAGACAACATTTGTGAACAACTGAATTATGGACCAATTAAAAACATATCTGATACAGGTAGAATAAATGTTAAGAATGAATTCTAAGATATACATCTAACACAGTAAGTTAAACTTACGCCTCCTGCCAAAATCACTAACATTCAAAATCATGGCCACTAGGCCAGAACACGGATTAATCAATCATAGAGAGAATGGGGAATACAGGTAAGAGTTGAAAAATCAACTGTTGTGTGCCTAGACCTTCAAAACAACATTTGCAGAATTAAAGGTAAAAGAGGAAGATCAGGAACTGCACACCTGCTTACTCAAAAGCAATGGATTATAGTAGTGAATAACTAAAATTATACAATGAGCATGATGCAAGGAGAAAGTAATCTTCTCTGCAGACATACCAGAGTGTACACTGCTTCGTGGGCAGCGTTTAGTGTATTATAAGACAGGCTCATCAAAGAAATCTGAAAACACACCAGGGAAATATAATGCTACGTTGCTAGAGGAATCTGAACGGATGCCCAATGTTTATAGATAGAAGTTTCAAGGAGTTTAAAAAAAAAGGATTATGCTGAATTTGTAAAAGATTGTAGGACAATGGGATTTCCACTACTGAGCTAAGTCTGGAGCTAATGGAAATTTTACCAACAGTGCACATGAAATATAAGTGTAGATTGGTGACCACACCTCAAAATGCTGTGCCGGTGCATACTGATCACTTCTTTTTCTGCATATATTAAAAATGTAAATACAAAAGAAAAATCTAAAACTTCAGTGCAAAAGAAACACAGGTCCATCTTTACCAGGATGTGATAATTCTGAAAATCTTGTTTCTAAGCAGTATTTGAGAGAGGCACATCTCATTTTTAAGTGAGATCAAGGGGTACAATTGAAATGTATTGGGTACTTAACAAATAATTCTTCAGGAAGTCCTCAGTGTGCAAAACAAGTCAAGCAACTTTATCCTCTCTCAAGTTGCTTTGGAAGCAATAGGTTCTTAATATAAATTGATTGATCATGACAGTTTCCAAAGAATGAGTACAATTATGGCTAAGTCTGTTTAGACATCATGGTTAATAGAAAGGTTAAACAAATGAAACTTCACATTTTTATGATCTAAAACTCCCTTGGAAATGTAGATTAATTGGAATTTCTATTACTCTTCCTTTAGAAATAAAGTCTGGAAAACGAATACACTACACAAAAATCTAATAAGCATATGACTCCACCATACAGTTTTAAGTTGTAAACTTCTCACCATATATTTTGCTTAATGCATCTACCTATTGATTTATATGTTATTTGAGAATGCTAGATCAGTCAAAGTACAGAAAGCTCCAGATTTACTTTTTTAAGATAGATCTCACTCTCCTCCCACCTTTTAAAATGATTATGAATAGGAAGAAGGCCACTGCAGGGTCCAACACAGTCAGACACAAGGTTCAATTCCTTACCTTGAACAGTGCCTTCTGCTCGTACTTCTGTTGCTTTCAAAAACATGCTTTCCTGTCTTTCTGTTAGAACTGTAAATAGTCTTCCACCCCCCGCTTTCTTTTTTTCCTTTTTTTTTTTTTTATTAAGAGAAAGTCTGTACTGAAAGTTCCCTGATACTATACTTTTGCAGTTTAAGGATGTTGTTCTCTTGTATTTGTTCTTGTGGCCACTCAAACTAGAGCATGGCACATTGTGCAATCTTAAGAATGTATTGCTTTAACAACTGACAAATAGAAAGCCACAGTGTCTGGTGCTCCCATGAACGCCATCATGCCTTCTTCCACACACCCCTTATGGGTGGAACCACCATCACCCCTTGTTCCCCAGAAGCTGTAAAGCAACTACCAATCCTCCTTACAACTAACTTCTACCATGACTACTGTGGAACACTGTCAGCTAATAAAAGTTTAGGCAGAAAAAAGTGTTAGGACTCTTCATTTGCCTCAATTAGTAAGCAAACCTATGCCTCCCCCACCTATATATCTACTTTGTACTTACAGATTGTCCACACAGCTCAGCTATTAAAAGACATGGTTGTATTACTATAACTGTTTCAAAAATCCCTTTAGTTTGTTTTAAAAATCAAAGATATTTAAAAATGTTCAAAACTGAAATATTGATTTGTCAAAATCAAATGTTTTGTTCAACCCAAAACAATTTTTCTTCCACTTTCTGAAACTGCCAACAAACTGAAAAATCTATTTTTTTGCCCAGTTCTGTTAACTTCCTCTTCTCTTGAAATCCATTTGCTCGCTTTTCCTACCAGTTAGTGTTTAGGTCAAGACCTGATCCTGCAAAGACTTAACTTTAAATCAACAGGACCACCCTTGTACTTAAAATTATGCACATGTGTAAGGGTACGTCTTCACTACCTGCCGTATCAGCGGGTAGCAATCGTTTTATCCGGGATTGATATATTGCATTTCGTTAAGACGCGATATATCGATTCCCGAACGCGCTCACCGTCGACTCCGGAATGCCACCAGAGCAAGTGGCAGTAGCGCAGTCGACAGGGGAGCCGCGGCCGTCGATCCCGCGCTGTGTGGACCCCAGGTAATTCGATCTAAGATACTTCAATTTCAACTACGCTATTTGCGTAGCTGAAGTTGCGTTTCTTAGATCAACCTCCCCCCCCGCAGTGTAGACCAGTCCTAAGTCTGTACAGGATCAGGGTCCAAGATTGTATACGCTTTGGAATAGAGACGGTCTTGTACCATATACTCGTACAATTCATAACACAAAGGCTGGGGCCTCTAGTGTGCTGTGGTAATATTCATTTTAAATAAAAATGAGAAATAATAATGAGAATGCGCCTCAAAAGGTCAGAACTGATTTATTTCTCTTGCCTCATTCTTTAAAATGACCTGTGTTTTAGAGTTTCCTCTGCCCTATTGATTTTTCTTCACCTGTATGCACAACTCACAACACAATGCTCCCATAGCAACTAGTTAATAGTGCATAAAGGACCACAGATTCAGATGAAGATTAAAATACCGAGTGAAGAAATGCTCAAACCTAAAGATTTGGGACACCGTGGAAAATTTCAGTTCCCTGAAAGTGGCTTTTAGCAGCAGTCTGCTGGGTAACAGAGCACGGACCCCACGTGATCCAGGACATTCATCCATCCCCGTGATCATCCGTGTAGCCGGGGGGGAGGTTTAGAAGAGGAGCCCCTCTCCGCAAAGACTCCTGATCGGGGCAGAGCGCCCCGCAATACCCTGAAGCGCCCAGCCCGGAACACCCGGGCCAGCCGCGAGAGGACGGGGCATCCCAGCGGCGGTTCTCAGGAGTGCAGGGGCCGGCACAGCAGGCTCAGAGGGACCCCTCAGTCCCTGCCAGGAGCGCTGGGCTCGCAGCCCCGCTGGGCCAAGCTGCTCCCGCTGCCACAGCCTTGCCGGGGCGCTGTGACCCCTGCACCCCGCCCGCCCTGGGGCGCCCGCTCCATAGCAACGCGGGGGGGGCCGGCTCGCCCGGGGCAGCTGCTGGCCCATCCCTCCGCCCCGGCTCTCACCTGTGCCCGGCTGGGACTCGCCCAGCAGCGGGGTGCGGTCCGCCCCGTCTTCGGGCTCCTCCTCGCGGCCCGCCGGGGCCTGCATCGCGCCCAGCGTCAGCCCGCCCGTAGCCACCGCGAAGCGGACCCACGTCCCGGCCAGGGCTCTGCAGCCAGCCCGGCGCGGCCAAGGTGGGCTAGGGGCGGGCGGCAGCGGCCACGTGACTGCAGCCGGGCGGAAACTGCCTCCGCTGCGGCGCCGCCCGGCCCTGAGCTAGCCCTCAGCCGCCATCTTTGGTGCTGGCAGCGACTCGGGTTGAGGCTGACAGAGTCTCTCCCTCTGAGCGTGGGGAGGATTGTGTTGCATCCATCTCACTCACACCATTTGCAAGTCTCTCCTCTTCAGGCCCACGTGAAAGTGGTGTGCGTGTGGGGGATTAGGCTGAAATTTCCAAAACACCCCTATATTTACATGCACCAAGGGGCCCAAATCCCAGCCCCTTCTGACCTGCGGGCACGGATCACAGGACCCCCCCCCCCCATCTGACTTCAGTTGCAGACAGACATTTAACTTCTCTATTTTATTGCTTTGGATTCATAAATAACTAAAATGCCTAATTCAAGGAAATAAAGGACAATGTGAAATAACCATGTGAAAACTAATAGACAAAACTTGTAAGAGATGCTTCTTATTTAGACCTTAATTACCACAATTTATCTCCACTAAGCAGCGGCGGCTCCAAGCGCGTGCCTGGGGCACCCAGTCATGGGGGGCGCCCTGCCGGTCCCTGCGAGGGCGGCAGTCAGGCAGCCTTCTGCGGCATGCCTGCGGGACCGGCAGACCTCCTGCAGGCATGCCGCTGAAGGCAGCCTGCCTGCCGTGCTTGGGACGGCAAAAAAGCTAGAGCCGCCCCTGCCACTAAGCAGCTAGTGGGAAGCATTTCCTCCAGCAAAATAAACGCTAGCAGTATTTAACTTTCCCAACTTTGTAAAAAATAGTCTGCTATATTTTTCTTGTGCTCATACTGATAAATTAATTTTACATTAGGTTTGATAAGTACAGTTAGGGACCATCAAATTGTGGAGGTAAATGCTTGGTTACGCAGGTGGTGTGGGAGAGAGGGCTTTGGATTCCTCGACCATGGAATGTTGGTCCATGAAGAAGGATTGATAGGAAGAGATGGGATCCACCTAAGGAAGAGAGGGAAGAGTATCTTTGCAGGTAGGCTTGCTAACCTAGTGAGGAGGGCTTTAAACTAGGTTCACCAGGGGATGGTGACCTAAGCACTGAGGTAAGTGGAGAAATGGGACACCGGGAAGAAAAACAAGGAGGAGGGTGCAACAGGGGAGGCCTCCTGATTCATACTGAGAAAATAGGGCACTGTATGTAAGTGAGCAGTATGATTGCTCAGATCTTCAGTATGAAACTGGAGAAAAGCCTGTTGAGAGAGAGTCTTTGGATAGGGTTACCATTCGTCCGGATTCTCTGGACATATCCGGCTTTTCTGAGTTAAAAATAGCGTCTAGGGGGAATTTGTAAATGTCCAAATTTCCCCCCCAATGCAGAGCGCGCAGGGCTGACAGGGCAGCTGGCCGGATTGTGCCACTCGCACGGGGCTCCGGCAGCCAGAGCCCTTCCTCCGCTTCCCCCTCCTCTCCCCTGCAACTTGAGATCACTCCCCTCCTATCGCTCTCTCCTTCCCCCTCCCTGCATTCGCAGATCGCAGGACATTCTCATTGGGCCTCCGGTAGTCTGGAGCTCCTCCCCCTGCTCCCCACCCCGCTGCCCAGTGCGCCGCTCAGCAGCACTCTGCGAGGGCGGGGACTGGGCTGTGCGCTCTGCTGGGGAGTGTGGCAGTGTGTCCGGCTCCGCGCAGAGCCCGACACACTGTTCTGAGCGGCACGGTAAGAGGGCCAGGGAGTTGGAAAAGGGGCAGGGAGGTTCTGGAGGGGGCAGTCAAGAGACAGGGAGCAGGGTTGGATGGGTCGGGAGTTCTGGGGGGGGTGTCTGTCTGGGGGTGGGGGTGTAGATAAGGTTTTGGGCAGTCAGGGTACAGGTAGGGGGTAGGGTCTCAGGAGGGGGCAATTAGGGTACAAGGAACAGGGAGGCTTAGGTAGGGGCTGGGGTTCTGGAGGGCAGTTAGGAGAAGGGGTCCCAGGGGGTGGCAGTCAGGGGACAAGGAGCGGGGGGGCTGGGGGTTCTGAGGGGGGCTATCGGGGGCAGGGGTGGGGAGAGGGATCGGAGCAGTCAGGGAACATGAAGCAGAGGGGTTTAGATGGGTCGGGAGTTCTGGGGGGGGGCTGTCAGGGGGTGGGGAGTGGTTGGATGGGGCGTGGGAGTCCCAGGGGTCTGTCTGGGTGTGGGGGGGTGGATAAGGGTTGGGGCAGTCAGGGGACAGGTAGGGGGTAAGGTCCTAGGGGGCCAGTTAGGATGGGGGAAGGGTCTCAGGAGGGGGCAGTCAGGGGACAAGGAGCAGGGAGGCTTAGGTAGGGGGGTGGAGTCCTGGGGGGTCAGTTAGGGGGTCCCAGAAGGAGCAGTCAGGAGACAATAGTGCTGTCCACACCAGCGCTTCTGTCGGTGTAACTTATATGTTGCTCAGGGGGATGTTTTTTTCACACCCCAAGCGACATAAGTTATACTGACAAAAGTGGTAGTGTAGACATAGCCTTAGCCCTGGTCTACACTACGAGTTTAGGTCAAATTTAGCAGCGTTAGATCGACTTAACCCTGCACCCGTCCACACGACGAAGCCAATTTTGTCGACTTAAAGGCTCTTAAAATCGATTTCTGTACTCCTCCCCGACAGGGGGATTAGTGCTGAAATTGACCTTGCTGCGTCAAATTTGGGGTAATGTGGACGCAATTCGACAGTATTGGCCTCCGGGAGCTATCCCAGAGTGCTCCATTGTGACCGCTCTGGACAGCGCTCTCAACTCAGATGCACTGGCCAGGTAGACAGGAAAAGCCCCGCGAACTTTTGAATTTCATTTCCTGTTTGGCCAGCGTGGCGAGCTCAGAGGTGACCATGCAGATCTCATCAGCAGAGGTGACCATGCAGTCCCAGAATCGCAAAAGAGCTCCAGCATGGACCGAACGGGAGGTACTGGACCTGATCGCTATATATGGAGAGGAATCTGTGCTATCAGATCTCCGTTCCAAAAGACGAAATGCCCAAATATTTGAAAAAAAATCTCCAACGGCATGAAGGACAGAGGCCATAACAGGGACCTGCAGCAGTGCCATGTGAAACTTAAAGAGCTGAGGCAAGCCTACCAAAGAACCAGAGGCAAATGGCCACTCTGGTTCAAAGCCCCAGACATGCCGCTTCTCTGATGAGCTGCATGCCATTCTAGGGGGTGCCCCTACAACTACCCCACTCTTGTGTGTGGACTCCGTCAATGGATTCTCATGCAACAGGGATGCGGATTTTGGGGATGAGGAAGATGATGATGAGGAGGAGGTTGAAGATAGCGCACAGCAAGCAAGCGGAGAAACGGTTTTCCCCGACAGTCCCAAGGTGGGCTCCCAGACCTTGAAGGTGGAGAAGGGACCTCTGGTGAGTGTACCTTTGTAAATATAATACATGGTTTAAAAGCAAGTGTGTTTAATGATTAATTTGCCCTTAAGGCCTTGGACGCATTCACGGCCAGTACAGCTACTGGAAAAGTCTGCTAGCGTGTATGGGGATGGAGCGGAAATCCTCCAGGGACATCTCAATGAAGTTCTTTTGGATGTACTCCCAAAGCCTTTGCAAAAGGTTTCTGGGAAGGGCAGCCTTATTCCGTCCTCCATGGTAGGATACTTTACCACGCCCGGCCAGTAGCACGTAGTCTGGAATCATTGCATAACAAAGCATGGCAGTGTATGGTCCTGGTGTTTGCTGGATTCAAGCAACATCCGTTCTTTATCTCTCTGTGTTATCCTCAGGAGAGTGATATAATTCATGGTCACCTGGTTGAAATAGGGTGATTTTATTAAGGGGACATTCAGAGGTGGCCATTCCTGCTGGGCTGTTTGCCTGTGGCTGAACAGAAATCATCCCCACTGTTAGACACGCAGTGTGTGTGTGTGTGTGTGTGAAGCAATCATCCCAGAGAATTGTGTGTGTGTGTGGGTTTAGTTGGGTTTATGCTGCACATTAACCGGAAAACCGCAGCCCCTCCTTTTAAATGGCCAACCTATTTTAAATGGCCAACCCAATGGGTGCTTGGTATGGGAAATGAGGGCGCTGCTGTTTGAAATCATTCCCACATGTTATGAAGGTTAAAGAAGCCAAAAGACTGTGGCTTACCATGTCTGCCTGCAAGCCGAATTCTGTTGCCCACCGGCCCTGCGTGTGTGATCTCTCACACCAAACCAGCAGGCCCTCAATATAAGAGGCTACGTAATGTTAGCAGCTTGGTTCATTGTGAAAGAGTCTACCCATTGTTCTCTAAAATGTGTCTTTTTAAATACTACTCTCTCTTCCCCCCCCCGCACCTGCAAATGTTTCAATGCTCCCCCTATTATCTCCATCCCAGAGGCTAACGAAGATTAGAAGGCGAAAAAACGCACTTGCGATGAAATGTTCTCTGAGCTCATGCAGTTCTCCCACACTGAAAGAGCCCAGAAAAATGCATGGAGGAGACAATGTCAGAGTGCAGGAAAGCACAAAATGAACATGAGGACAGGTGGCGGGGACAAGATGATAGGTGGCGTCAGCGTGATGAGAGGAGGTAGGAAGCAATGCTGAGGCTACTGGAGGATCAAACTGATATGCTTTGGCATATGGTTGAGATGCAGGAAAGGCAGCAGGAGCACAGATTGCTGCTGCAGCCCCTGTGTAACCAACTGCCCTCCTCTCCAAGTTCCATAGCCTCCTCACCCAGACTCCCAAGAACGCGGTGGCGGGGCCTCTGGGAACCCAACCACTCCACTCCAGAGGACTGCCCAAGCAACAGAAAGCTGGCATTCAATAAGTTTTGAAATGCAGTGTGGCCTTGTCCTTCCCTCCTCCCCCACCCCTCCCGGGATACCTTGGCAGCTATCCCCCCATTTGTGTGACAAATTAATAAAGAATACATGAATTTGAAACAACAATGACTTTATTGCCTCTGTAAGCATGATCAAAGGGGGGAGGGGAGGGCGGTTGGCATACAGGGAAGTAGAGTGAACCAAGGGAGTGGGTTTTCATCAAGGAGAAACAAACAGAACTTTCACACCATAGCCTGGCCAGTCATGAAACTGGTTTTCAATGCTTCTCTGATGCGTGGTGCGCCCTCTGTGCTCTTCTAACCACCCTGGTGTCTGGCTGCACATAATCAGTGGCCAGGCGATTTGCCTTAACCTCCCACCCCACCATAAACATCTCCCCCTTACTCTCACAGATATTGTGGAGCACATAGCAAGCAGTAATAACGATGGGAATATTGGTTTCACTAAGGTCTAACCGAGTCAGTAAACTGCGCAAGCGTGCTTTAAAATGTCCAAATGCACATTCTACCACCATTCTGCACTTTCTCAGCCTGCACTTTGAACAACTCCTGACTACTGTCCAGGGTGCCGGTGTATGGCTTCATGAGCCATGGCATTAAGGGGTAGGCTGGGTCCCCAAGGATAACTATAGGCATTTCAACATCCCCAACAGTTATTTTCTGGTCTGGAAAGTAAGTCCCTTGCTGCAGCCGTTCACACAGACCAGAGTTCCTAAAGATGCAAGCGTCATGTACCTTACCCGGCCATCCCACATTGATGTTGGTGAAACGTCCCTTGTGATCCACCAGTGCTTGCAGCACCATTGAAAAGTACCCCTTGCGGTTTATGTACTGGCTGCCTTGGTGCTCTGGTCCAAGATAGACGGAACGCATAACACTATCGTCCCACCACAGTTAGGGAATCCCCTTGCAGCAAAGCCATCCACTATGACCTGCACATTTCCCAGAGTCACTACCCTTGATAGCAGCAGGTCAGTGATCGCGTTGGCTACTTGGATCACAGCAGCTCCCACAGTAGATTTGCTCACTCCAAATTGATTCCCGACAGACCAGTAGCTGTCTGGAGTTGCAAGCTTCCAGAGGGCTATTGCCACTTGCTTGTGAACTGTGAGGGCTGCTCCCATCTTGGTATTCTTGCACTTCAGGGCAGGGGAAAGCAAGTCACAAAGTTCCACGAAAGTGCCCTTATGCATGAAAAAGTTTTGCAGCCACTGGGAATCATCCCGGACCTACAACACTATGCGGTTCCACCAGTCTGTGCTTGTTTCCCGGGCCCAGAATCGGCGTTCCATGGCATGAACCTGCCCCATTACCACCATGATGTCCAAATTGCCAGGGCCCGTGCTTTGAGAGAAGTCTGTGTCCATGTCCTCATCACTCTTGTCACTGCGCTGCCGTCACCTTTTCGCCTGCTTTTGAAGTTTCTGGTGCTGCATATACTGCAGGATAATACGCGTGGTGTTTACAGTGCTCATAACTGCCGTGGTGATCTGAGCGGGCTCCATGCTTGCCACGGTATGGTGTCTGCAGGAGAGCCGAGTGGCAGCGGAAGCGGTCGTTCGATGACGATGGTTTGCAGCCCTACTGCACCGTCTGCTGCCAGAGCAGGAGAGCAGAGTGGCAGCGGAAGCGGTCATTCAATGACGACAGTTTGCAGTCCTATTGCACAATCTGCTGCCAGCAGCACCCGACACAACAGCGGCAGCTGAGCTGAGCAGGCTGCACGCTTGCCGTGGTATGGCGTCGGTGCAGAAAAAAGGCGCTTTCACGGAGGGAGGGAGGGATGGGGGCCCTGACGACATGTACCCAAAATCCACCTGTGACAATGTTTTTTCCCCCATCAGGCATTGGGAGCTCAACCCAGAATTCCAATGGGCAGCGGAGACTGTGGGAACTGTGGGATAGCTACCCACAGTGCAACGCTCCAAAAGTCGACGCTAGCCTTGGTATTGTGGACACACTCCGCTGACTTAATGCGCTTAATGGGGACACACACAATCGACTGTATAAACTCAATTTCTAAAAAATCAACTGCTATAAAATCGACCTAATTTCGTAGTGTAGATATACCCTCAGATTGTTTTTTAGCAAAAAAACAGAAAACATCCATCATTTGCGGTCAGATAGCTGGATCTGAAATCAAAATTCTGCCACATACTTTCAATAGTTGAACCTTTTTCAGCATGCACGTCCATGACAATTACACTAGCACCCAACAGACAACTCTCTGTCCTGGAATCAGAGACGCCAGGACCCAACAATTCAGCACCAAGCTTTGTGCCAGAATCAGATTTCGGCACCCAACAAGACTGACGAACCCAAATCAACATCCTCACTTGTTAAGGAAGGCTCAGAAGTGTGAGTACAGAACCATCTGCAGGTTGTTCACTGGGAACATGGTCAAATTTCTCATGTTTCAAGAAACTTTGTAGATCACTCGCATTTTTCTGATCCTGTTTTTCATGGGCTTGGTGCAGCTTGCACTTTTGAGCACCACTTGTGTGCTTGTAGGCACTCAGGGTGGAAGTCACAGTTGACTACAAGAATTCGCCTACCAAGTTCTTCACAAATGATTCCGAGGTTTGGAATGACAGTGGTAGCATGTGGAAGAACTAACTAATAAGTCCTGGAAACTGAGAGAAATCAGATGAAAGGTCATAATATCTCCCTGAAATTCAGAGCTATAGCCGGTGCTTAAAGTGGGGAGGCCATGTGTGGGAGAGTGGTGACCCCACAATTATTTTTTTTTTTTTGAAGCTCAAGAAGGGTTGCTGAAGCCCATACAGAACTTCTAGAGCTGCTGCCTCATACAACTCCCCGGGCTCCTCCTCCACTGCCCAATCATTGGCCCATCCCTCAGCACATAGGGAATGGGTGATGCCTGTGGAGCAACACAGGTAGCAGCTTGGAGTGGGGGTGGGGGCGCAGTGCAGCCTAGAAGCTGGGGTGGGGCCAGTAGAATCTGCAGGGGACATTGACCCTCCTGTGACAGCTGCCCAGCACCATGAGACAGTCTCTGAGCCAGGCCCTGAGCAAGACCCGCATGTATGAGGCCAGCACAGAGGGCCAGAGCCGGGAGAGCAAAGACAGGGTTGCCAAGGATCCTTAATGACAAGGGACATCCCTTATTTCTTCATCTCTGTATAACAAGACCGGGAGTTGCTGAATGCTGCAAAAAGCAGCAAGAAATATGCCCTGGTGAATGTAGGTGAGTACTGCTTTTTATTATTTATTATTAGTATTGTTAATAATAATGATAATAATAGCATTGGGAGAAGGAGTGGGGCAGGGATGCTAAGAAAACAGTCCCCTATTTTTGAAACACAATGTTGGCCACCCTACATGGCACTAGGGTTGTCAACTTTCTACTCACACAAAACCGAACACCCTTGCCCGCCCTTGCCCCGCCCCTCCTCGGAGACCCTGCCCTTGCTCCACCCCTTCTCAGAGGCCCCACCCCCACTCACTCCATCCCCCCCTGTTGCTCGCTCTCCCCACCCTCACTCACTCATTTTCACCTGGCTGGCTCAGGGAGCTGTGCCTCCAGTCCCAGAGAGACTCCAGCTTCACTGAATCTCACTGCAGTCCCATCTGCAGAGAGAGACTCCGCTGTTTTGGGGTGAATATCAGTGACATCTATAAAGCACTAAGCAGAGGCTGCTGAATACATCATTCAGGGTACTAAGTGGGAGCTTCCAAATGGTCCATTTGTGGCACTAAATAGAGAATCTAGGGCCCCATGACAGAAGGAAATAGCGAGAAATAACCCTCCCCTCCAAAAGGGCCCTTTATGGGGCCAGGGCTTGTTTCACTGGAACCGTTTGAACCTCCCTTAGCACAGCCCTGCTGTAGCCTTCATTCTCTTTCCATAGGTTTGGGGAAAGGCAGGTCGCACTGCTACCTTCCTCCTTCTGTGGCAGCTTCTTCTGACTCTCCATATCCTCCACTCACTCCCCCACAGAATACCTTTCGAGTCAGAGTTTGGCTGCACTAAGGAATGTGTTTTGTAGATAGGGCTTCAATATTGTATTTCAAAAATAAGGGACTAGTTTCTTAGCACTTCCGTCCCACCTCTCCTCCCAACATTAATTATTATTATTATCAATCATCATCATCATTATTATTAATAATAAGTACTGCTAATGAGTACTTATTAATAATAATAATAAGCAGTACTCACCTACATTCGCCAGGGCGTATTTCTTGTTGCTTTTTTGCAGCACTCAGCAACTTCCGATCTTGTTGTACAGAGATGAAGAAATAAGGATGTCCCTTCTAATACAGGGGTGGGGAAACTTTTTGGCCTGAGGGCCACATCTGGGTGGGGAAATTGCATGCAGGGCCATGAATGTAGGGCTGGGGCAGGAGGTTGGGGTGGAGGGTGCAGGAGGGGTTTGGGGTGCAGGCTCCGGGGTGGCAGCGGCATGCAGCAGGGCCAGGGCAGGCTCCCTGCCTGCCCTGGCCCTGCGCCACTTCTGGAAGTGACCAGCACCACGTCCCTGTGGCCCTTGGGGGAGGGGAGGCACAGGGCTCCGCACTCTGCCCTCGCTTGTGGGTACCTCCCCTGAAGCTCCCATTGGCCATGGTTCCCCGTTCCCGGCCAATGGGAGCTGCGGGGGGCGATGCCTGCAGGTGAGGGCAGTGTGCGGAGCCCTCTGCCCCCGCTCCCCTACCCCAGGGGCCGCAGGGACGTAGTGCCGGCCGCTTCCAGGAGTGGCGCGGGACCCACAGGCCACTCGGGTGGCAATCCCGCAGGCTGGATCCAAAAACTTGATGGGTAGTTTGCCCACCCCTGTTCTAATAGGTACTGTTGGCAACATGGGTGCATGACTTCCACATTTGGGGAGGCTGGGCCTGAGTGCCAGAAGCACCTAGAATTGTGTGTGGGGCCACCGGTGCCTAGACTGTGGCCCCACCCCCTGCTCCACCCCAAGGCCCGTCCCCGCTCACCCCTCCTGAGCCTTCCCTGCCAATGCCTAGGCTTCTCTGCCTCTCAGGGGGTGAAGAGGCGCAAGAGGTGGGTGGGGGAGCTGTGGGGGAAAGGGGTGGAAAAGTGCGAGTGGTGGGCAGGGAGTGGCTCTTCAGGGAAGAGACAGAGCAGGGATGGGAAGAGGAGCAGCGTGGGTGGGGCCACGGGGTAAGAGTGGGACCGGGAGTGGGACCTCGAGGCGGAGCCAAAGGGAGGTATGCTGCATCCTGTTTGGGGAGGCTTAGTCTCCCCAGGCCTATTATATCCACTGCCCATGGTTGGCAACCCAATGGTATAAGTACCTGATACCTTGTTCAGCTCGGAAAGATCTAATTGGGTGAAAAAGGTTCTTTATATCTCCCTCTGCTCAGCACAAGCACACAGTCTTATGGGGCCTTAATAAGCCAAGTCCTTTCATTCCTCCCCTAAGGAGTAGGGCCCTCTGTGGACTAGGGGGTCCTGTCCATTTGCTGGATCAGGAAGAAGGCCCCGAGTCAGTTTAAAATCCAAGCTTTTTCCAAAAGTCTTTTCTTTGTCTGTTGGTATCTGGAGAATCCAGTTTGAGCTAATATATGCATCTCTCCTCCCCCTCCCCCCCCCGGGCGGGGGCGCAAAAGCTAATAATGGAGAAAGTTCATTACATACAATGCACCAACATGCACACAACTGCATTTTTAATACAACATACCTCAAAGGTATTAATCATAATCCAATAAAATGTATCTTAATTCCATAGGTTTGTTCAAGATATTACAGGATATTGTCAGTCTGTCTCATCTGCCCCATATAGAAGTGACCAGCACACTACGGGAACCCATTGACTTATTGCCCGGACAGGTTTATTCCCTGGATGTCAGTGTTGCCATTACTTTTCACAATTCACATTCCCCCATTCAGAAAACAAATTTCCTGCTAGCAAGCCTTTAAAACTGTGTACTGAATTGTTTGACAAATGTTGTGTAAAAAAAGTTCTTCTTTAGAACCTATGGAGCTGAGCTTTCACATGCCCCTTCTTACCCAAAACCTCAGGGTGTAAACTTGAGACTTGATTCTCCCACGTCCACTTCCCATGTGGTTTCTAGACAGTGTGTGTGGTATCCTGTGGTTCCCCCATGTGTTTGTCGCTTCAAGTCTGGACTGAGAGTCCCCATTCCCCCGGGAATATTACAAGCAGCCATTCTTTGGACCATAGGGAGAAATATCAGGGCTGCCTCCCTGTGCAATGGCTCTCAAACACACACTGCTTTTGACAGCAGAAGAGTCAGGCCAGGGAGAGTCTTCAAGCCTCCCTCTGGCGGAGCATCGACTCACCAGCGCGGCGCCTCCTGCTGGTTGTCCAGGTAATTAGCTCTTCCAGCCTCTGGAGCGCCCTCTGCAGGCTGGTGTCTCACCTAACACTGGCCCCCTGTGTCCCTCCTGGATCCTGGTGCCCTTTACATCAGGATTCTGCCCCCTAGCAACAACCCACAATCTGGGTCTCCCCACCCAGGGGAATCCCCAAACCCCTATCCCCACCTTGCCTCAGTGGCTACTGCCAGTCATCATCTAGACCCCGCTTCCTGTGGCAGACTACAGTCTATAAACCACTCATCATCGGCAAGGGGGGTGGACCAGCTGCCTCTGCCTATATTTGGGCTGCCCCTCTGCAGCCCTGGTACCCTTTTGTGGGCCCTTAACTAGGCCTGCAGCCTGGGACTTTGCTAGGCCAGAGCTCGCCAGCTCCCTCTGCCCTTCCCCAGCACTGCTCCACCCTAGGTACCCTCCTCAGCTTCCCAGGCAGCCAGGTCCTTCTCTCTCAAAAGGCTAGAGAGAGAGTGTCTCTGTTTCTGGTGCACAGCCCTCTTATAAGGGCCAGCTGGGCCCTGATTAAGCTGACCACAGCTGTGGCTGCTTTCCCAACCAGCCTAGCTTTCCCCCCTGCAGCCCTCTCCAGGGCTGCTTTATCCCCTTCAGGCAGGAAAGGGGTGACCGCCCCGCTACACTCCTCCATAGCCAAATTCCTTTCTCTGCTCCACGTCCCCTGAGGTCAGCACCCAGGGACTCCGTTGGCCTAACCTCAGGTTGTCTGGAGGAGGAGTATTGATCCCCACCTCATTGGGCTGGCCTTTTGTTCCCCACACACAGAATTCCCTCTTCATAAGAACATAAGTATGGCCGTATTGGGTCAGACCAAAGGTCCATCTAGCCCAGTATCCTGTCTTCCGACAGTGGCCAATGCCAGGTGCCCCACAGGGAATGAACAGAACAGATAATCATCAAGTGATCCATCCCCTGTCACCCATTCCCAGCTTCTGGCAAACAGAAGATAAGGACACCATCCCTGCCCATCCTGGCTAATAGCCAGGGCTGGCTTCAGGGTTTTTGCTGCCCCAAGCAGCAAAAAAAAAAAAAAAAAAAAAAGCCGCGATCGTGATCTGCTCTACCACTGCCACTTCAGTCTTCGGCGACAATTCGGCAGCGGGTCCTTCACTCTGAGAGGGAGAGAGGGACCAGCTGCCGAATTGCCGCCAAAGAGCCGGACGTGCCGCCCCTCTCCATTGGCCGCCCCAAGCAGCTGCTTGCTGGGCTGGTGCCGGGAGCCGGCCCTGCTAATAGCCATTGATGGACCTATCCCCCATGAACTTATCTAGTTCTTTTTTGAACCCTGTTATAATCTTGGTCGTCCCAACATCCTCTGGCAAAGAGTTCCAGAGGTTGACTGTGTGTTGTGTGAATAAATACTTCCTTTTGTGTGTTTTAAACCTGCTGCCTATTAATTTCATTTGGTGACCCCTAGTTCTTGTGTTATGAGAGGGGGTAAATAAACTTCCTTATTTACTGGTACTTTCTCCACACCAGTCATGATTTTATAGACCTCTATCATATCCCCCCTTAGTCATCTCTTTTCCAAGCTGAAAAGTCCTGGTCTTATTAATCTCTCCTCATATGGAAGCTGTTCCATGCCCCTAATCATTTTTGTTGCCCTTTTCTGAACCTTTTCCAATTCCAATATATCTTTTCTGAGATGGGGCAACCACATCTGCATGCAGTATTCAAGATGTGGGCATACCATGAATTTATATAGAGGCAATATGATATTTTCTGTCTTATTATCTATTCCTTTCCTAATGATTCCCAACATTCTGTTAGCTGTCATCTTTCCTTGTCTCTCTTTTTGCTATTCATTTTCCCAAAAAGACTATTGAGACTTTTTTCTCTGTGCTTTTTATTCTATAGTACTTACTTTTACTGCTGTTGGCACTTACACCATACATGTCATAGTTCACGGCAATTGCACTCGTATTTCCCGTCAGTGATTAAGCAGGGGTGCCCAACTCTTGGCTTCTAGCTCCCCAACTGTTGCCTTTCAGGTGGAGACCGACATGTCTCTCTCTCTCTCTCTCTCTCTCTCTCCTTCCTGACCAGGCCCTGTGTACTTAGGGCTGGAGAGGTGAGAAACATTTCAAACATCTTTATTGTGCAGAGGGAAGATGTTCAATTTGAGAGATTCAATTTCTAGATCAGGTTTAATATTTATTCACTCTTGACTAGCCCCTACAGTCCTTACCCAGCCAAAACTCCCAGTGAAGTGGGAGTTTTGCCCGAGTAAAGGGCCTGGGACTGGGCCCTATAATAGCAATCTTTAAACAACTGCTTACAATCCTATTACCTCATGTGAAAATATCCTCACAGAAAGCCATAGACATGTCACGCTTTAAATATGCCTTATGTCATCTGACAAGACAGTTTGGTCTCTCCACATTTCTAAGATGGTATCATGTCATTGACCATGGTCATAGCCCAACAATTATATTTTGCCAGTTGCAGTTGACAGCTTGAGCCTCAGTAACAAACCTTATACATATAAATCCTGCAAAATCCCAAAACTAAAATAGTTGTTTTAAGAACGCTTTCTTTAAAATGATGTGTCAGATTGATGAGCCATACTATGGTCTCTAGTCTGCGAACATACCCAGCACTCGCATGGGTTGCCATTGAAGTCAGTGGAACTCAATCATAGGGATCTGAACTAGAACAGCGATTTAGAGGATTGGGGCCTCTAACTGCAAACAAGACATGTGCACTGTTGTAGCTTCTTGCTATAACGTCACTTATCCAGATAGTTGCAGGCAAAGCTCCTCTGTGTTGGTTCAAACAACTTAAAGCAGCTCTCCATCTTTAAGGGCTAGATTCTGCCATCTTTACTCTCAGTGAGTAGTATCTTATGCAAGTAATCACACTGAAATCACTGGGATATGTTCACTGTAAATTACTATTCCACATGAGTAAAGGTGGCATAATCTGGTGCTGTCATTTCTTTCTTTTATTTTTTAGAGCTGTAGACTTGATCCTGAAAGATGTTTAGCCTCCACAGCTCCCACTGAAGACCAGGGGCAAAATACATCAATGGCATAAACCTGCACAATTCCATTGATTTCAGGATATTTATTCCAGGGGTGTATATAGCCCAATGGGAGTTGTAGGTGATCAGCACTTCAAAAAATTAGGCTCTTTGTGAACACTGAAATATGTATGCAAATATGAGAGTAATCCTTATTGAAGAAACATCTGTGACTATTAAGATTTAAATTTCAGGGGTAGACAAAAAAACAAACAAACAAAAAAAAAACAACATACACCAACACAACCCAAAAAACCTTTTAGAGGACTGTGCCCCAAACCTCTCAGGCTTTATAAAAATCTGACTGGAGCAAGTCACTTTGCTTGCCAAAGTTGCATAATTTCAAGTGGATAAGAAAATAGCATGAGATCATGAAAATGCACGAGCCACACTTCTCCCCCTTTGGAAAGGAAAAAGAGCTTGCTCAGAAACCTGTGGCTGAATACATCACACAAGACTGCAGATTGCAAGAGGAAGCTGATGAGATCACATCTGTTCTTCTGTGCCCTTTGCAAGGCTGGAGTGCTGCTGAGTCAGACTAATCACCCCATTGGTAATCCTTTTAGAACATCCTGCTCTGCCGGCTGCCAAATGCCCTTATCTTCATAGCTACGTAAAAAATAACTGCCTGGAAGATCTGCAGCACTAGCAAGTGCAGGGTGAAATCAGAAGAATCCTGATATTGCTGCCAACTGCATCATCACATACAGAGTTCAGCTTGCAAGTGTCAGTGGAATAACAACAATTCTGTTCCACATTGGTGTTAGAGTAGTCCAAGAGCATGAAGCACACTAGAAACGCATTTGGGATTTGTTCTGGATCTTGTGCTTAGGACAAGAGGAGCAATTATATTTCTATAGTTATAGAATCCTTCCTGTCAGTTTATTTAGGGAGACCAATCACCATGCTACCAAAGCATTAGATGCTGTTGATTGCTCCTGTCCCAATGCATGCCTGCCCTGTAGCACCCCCTAGTGACATAGTGCTGCAAGGGGCCTTCTCAGAGAAGGGACTCCACACAGTCCAATAGTGTATAAGACAAAATTCCCTTGCTGGGGTTGTACTTTAATAAATACAGATAAACTTGAAGAAAGAACCCATCTCTGCACAGCTCTCATCCTTGGAGCCTTTGGTTTCTGGAGCTCCTCTTCCTTTACAGAGCTTCTCTTTCTGTGAGCAGCACCACCATCCTCCAACTGAGCCTCAATGGCCTTTTAGCAGGCCCAGGGACTTGTTACTCAATTAGCTGCCTAAATAAGCTCCTTCCCCTTAAGTTAGCTCAACATGGGTAGGTTGAGCTCAGACTCCCCTTAAAGGGGCCTCCTGCAACCTGTGACAATTCCACATTGTTGCCGTAGTATGCACTTGTATATAGTGCTCACCTCCTAAGTAAGAACAAGTTATGAACACACTGTATCAGTGATCTGTAAAGGCTACTCATTTGCTTCTGGATGCAGTTCAAAATATTAGTTATGCTCTAAAAAGCCCTAAAAAGTCCAGGGCACATCTATATGACCCCACTATGTGCATTCATTGCAGTTGAGACTGACTTGTTTCCTATTGTGAGTTTCTTTAACTGAATTCTCCAGGAGCAGTGGCAGGGCATTCCCATTAGCGCTCTTACTAGTGGTCTGCCAGAACCTGAGTTTGATGAGTTTAAGGTCAGAGTACAAGACTTTTATCTGGGTAGGTATTTGGTTAACTCATGAATAAGCACTACAGCTATTTACATGACATATTAACACTTTTTTTTATTATTATTGAAGACCACTAATTATTATTGGACCACTGGGTTAGGCACCATTTACAAACTCAAATATATAAATATAATAGTATCACACGAGACCCGTTAAACTTGTGTGCCAGTCAAGAAAATAAATTCAAAGACAGTGGGAAGGTTTCTATTCTATTCTATTCACATGGGGGCAAGGGGAGGGATAGCTCAGTGGTTTGAGCATTGGCCTGCTAAACCCAGGGTTGAGAGTTCAGCCCTTGAGGGGGCCACTTAGGGATCTAGGGCAAAATCAGTACTTGGTCCTGCTAGTGAAGACAGGTGGCTGGACTCAGCTCAACTCAATGACCTTTCAGGGTCCCTTCTTGCTCTATGAGATACACCTCTACCTCAATATAACACTGTCCTCAGGAGCCAAAAAATCTTACCACGTTATATCAAACTTGCTTTGATCCACCAGAGTGCACAGCCCCGCCCCCCTGGAGCACTGCTTTACCATGTTATATAGGGTTGCATTATATCAGGGTAGAGGTGTAGGTATATCTCCATATTAAAAAAAAAAATTCTTATACTGCCTTTATCACCATAGTATGTGACTGCTCTCCAGTAATGGATTAAGCAACATGACTAACATCTCTCTCCCATGTATGTGTAACCCACACACCTTCTGGTGTTCTGTCCCATCTAGTGGCATCGAGACCACTTAGGGCATGTCTACATTACCTGCTGAATCAACAAGCAGTGATCAATCCAGTGGGGGTCGATTTATCACGTCTAGTCTAGATGCAGTAAATCGACCTCTGAGTGCTCTCCCATAGACACCAGGGGGAGAGGCGCAGGCAGAGTTGACAGGAGAGCATCAGCAGTCAACTTACCGCAGTGAAGACACTGCAGTAAGTAGATCTAAGTACGTCGATTTCAGCTACGTTATTCACATAGCTGAAGTTGCGTAACTTGGATTGATCCCCCCAGCGTAGACCAGGCCTTAGAGAGAGTTAAATGAGTCTGCTCTACAGCTTTAGCTAAGAGCCAGTTGGCTTTTAGCTTATGCAATAGAGACTCATGTATTTAGCTCCAGAGATCCCAGGTTTAATCCCTCCTGCTGACGACCTGGGTCTGTTGGTGTTACAAGTGGAGGCTCATCCAGGATTTCAACTGGGAAGTCTCTGAAGTTCAGTACGTGCTTCCTCAGCTAGGGGAAGTATGTAACCCACACACCTTCTGGGTGTGGTGTTCTGTCCCACCTAGTGGCACCAAGACCACTTAGAGAGAGTTAAATGAGTCTGTTCTACAGCCTTAGCTAAGAAGCCGTTGGCTTTTAGCTTATCCAGTAGAGGCGCATGTATTTAGCTCCAGAGGTTTGATCCTGCCTGCCGACGACAGGAGTCTGTCGGTGTTACATATGCAGTGTAGTTATAGCTGTGTCAGTCTCAGGATATTAGAGAGACAAGGTGGGTGAGGTAATACCTTTTATTGGACCAACTTCTGTTGGAGAGAGAGGCTTTTTAGCCATGTAGAGCTCTTCTTCAGGTCTTCTGTCACTCCTGGTTAGGTACACCTGGATCCATTGTTGGCACAAGATATTTTAGTTTCCAAATTTTTCTGTTTATTTCTTTGTAATGCTGTGAAGATTATTTAACATCATTCATATTTAAGGTTTCCTATCACAATTGCATTATACTTCTACACAACACTAAAAAGACATACTTTATTGACATACCTTAGATAGAGCAGCAGGTGGCACTGTTTCATTTAAAGTTCTAATTGGAAAAAAGGATTGCATATTTGAGTCTTTCCTGGGCCAGAGAAAACATGTGAAATTGTTGCTGTGTTGTCTTGTATCCTGTTGGTCTCGCCTTAAGAAGAGCTCTGTGCAGTTGTGTAGTTACACATCATGAACAAGGCTCCCTTGCATTGATCTGTCATAGGCAGATGAGTGCTTGTTTTCCTTTTCAAAAAACATGTTAAGCACTGCCTGTTTTAACTACAGTATATTGCACAGATGGTGCAGAAGTGGGTAAAATTTCAACTTCAGGCCAGGGAGGATGTCTTATCAGAGACAAGCAGTGCCAATCTAATTTACAAATTGTATATAGTACTGTAATAGCTTTCTCTCAGGCTCTGGAGTTTTATGAGGACATAATTTAAAATGGTCTGTCTCTTAGGATTTTCCATGTATCCACAAGTCTCTTTATTTTGATCTTCAGGCACTCATATTACAGAATAGTCATGTTTACTATGTCCTTAGAGAGAGCTTAACTTTTGGGGTCAGATTTAATCAAGGAAAAGGACAGGAAAACATTGTGTATTTTAATAAAGTTACAAAACTTATGAAAAGAACAGGAGTACTTGTGGCACCTTAGAGACTAACAAATTTATTTGAGCATAAGCTTTTGTGGGCTACAGCCCACTTCTTCGGATGTATAGAATGGAACACACAGACAGAAGATAGCAACAGAGGGTCCTGTGGCACCTTTGAGACTAACAGAAGTTACTTCTGTTAGTCTCAAAGGTGCCACAGGACCCTCTGTTGCTTTTTACAGATTCAGACTAACACGGCTACCCCTCTGATACTAGACAGAAGATATTTATATATACAGAGAACATGAAAAGGTGGAGTAGCCATACCAACTGTAAGAGGCCAATCAATTGAGATGAGCTATCATCAGCAGGAGAGAGAAAAAAACCTTTGAAGTGATAATCAAGATGACCCATAGAACTTATGACTTTGCAGTAATGGAAACAGCCAGATATCTCAGAAGAACCAGATAAATAGTGAAAAGATATGAGACCAAATAAAGATTAGTATATCTGCTAGTAAGACCATTTAAATGTACCTCATGTTAGGACGATTATACAGTTTTGCAGATTAGACAGACAGTTACCTCCTTTGCTCAGCATTGGGGGTGGGGAAGGAAGAGTCGAGATAGTAAGATCATTAGGAGAAGAAAGGCAGTTATGAACAGGGCTGAATTTTCAAGTATGCACAGCAGGCACATGCCTCCGGGCGCTGGTGTGCTCAGAAGTTGCCAAGTATGTGATTCTAGCTCAGTTGGACTATTTTTAGCTGTCAGTTGCCAGGTTTGTTTTTTTTAGCAGTTGCAAGTTGCGGTATTTTGGGTTATTTTGATGCCCTGCTGCAGGCTTCACTGCTTGGGAATTCTTGGGAGGGAGGAAGCCTCCTGATCTGCCCCACCCCCTACCGAGATGCCCCACATGCTACTTGTCTCACGTTGTGCCCTCCTCCCATTACGTGACATTTGCATCATGCTCAGAATTCTTGTCTGAGGGAGGCAGAATTTTTTTTTCTGCAGAAAATGTGCTGCAGTTCTGCCTTTTGCCCACCAGAGGCTGCTGTAGCACTAGAACAGCCTGAGCTAGCTGTGGCTGACTAAAAGAACAGGAGTACTTGTGGCACCTTAGAGACTAACAAATGTATTTGAGCATAAGCTTTCGTGGGCTATTGCCCACTTCATCAGATGCATAGAATGGAACATATATTGAGGAGATATATATACACACACATACAGAGAGCATGAACAGGTGGGAGTCGTCTTACCAACTCTGGGAGGCCAATTAAGTAAGAAAAAAAAAACTTTTGAAGTGATAATCAAGATAGCCCAGTACAGACAGGTTGATAAGAAGAGTGAGAATACTTACATGGGGAGATAGATTCAATGTTGGTAATGGCTCAGCCATTCCCAGTCCTTATTCAAACCTAAATTGATTGTGTCTAGGCTGACTAGTGTGGCGGGCAGTGGCAAACAGGTAGCAGGAGGGTGCAGGACGCATTTTTTCCTCAAGTGAAAAAATCACAGCAGCCTTCTTGGAACTAGGTTAGGAAGCAGAATGGGCCATGCAGGGCTGCTGGGGGTCCACATGGAGACGTGGAAGGGGGGCTCCAGACAAGCCCATATGGGAGGCGGGGTGGGAGGACACGCTGAAGATGCTGTGTCTAGGGGCGTGTAAGGTGTAAATCCGGTCCTGGTTATGAGGCATGTTCCCTGTGTAGGTGCCAGCAGCCCCTGTGCTCCAACAGTGATGGTGGGGTTAAGGGAAAGGAAGAGCAGCAGCAATCAAAAGGAGAGCAGAGTTTGAAAGCAATTGTCCGGTGCAGCCTGCTCACATCAGAAAGCAGCATACAAAATATTACTAAATCATGCGTAAGGTAATGCTGACCAAGTTAGAATTGGCTTATGTGGCTCTGGCAGTACAATGTGTTTTCCAGCTGTCTGGAGGCATTCTGTCTGCTCCAGATGACTCAGCGCTCCCTATCACCATAGATTTTGCTGCTTGTGGATCTAGGCTGGGAAGGGAGAGGATGCCCGCACGCCCATTCTCTCTGCTCTTTGATTGCAGATGCACAGGGCTCCTGCAGATTCCGTGTCAATGTTGTCTTCTATAAAGTGCTGAGGCAGAGTCACCTGGTTCTTCCAACAGCTCGTTAGAAGGAAGCCTGTCTCAGAAGTTATGTGGCCATCATGGTGTGCCTACCTTTTTGTGCTTCATGTACTCTCTACAGCTCATTTTAATGGCACTCCTTGCATTCCTCTTCATGCAGGGAGTGGCAGAAACGTTAGTGGCATTGCTTGGGGTGTCAGAAAGCTTGGAAAAGAGCCCCCTGCCCTTTCCCCAGTCAGCAATGCTAGGATGCGGGACAGGGGAACATACATAGCACCCTCTCCAAGATGGTGCAGCAGCAGTGCTCCCCTGGGGTCCCTGGAGACATTGTGCTACCTGAAGCACAACACTTTCAGGAGTTACCACTGAAGCACTGCATCTCCTAACTATTCCCAATGCATTAGTGCCTTATTTGAACCTACTACGTAACATCGATGTCACTGCAAGCCTATGGCAAAACAAAATAAGAGTAAGTCACAGTAGAATACATTTTATTATAATTAAAAACAAGAGTGTGGGGACAGTGGGGCAGCCCTGCGAGTTCTGGAGCACTGACGTGCTGCTGAGCGCCTCACAAGGTATCTGAATAGATTTTCTCTTTCTTCTTGCTGGGAAAGCTTGATGGGAGCTGGGATAGGAAAGTGAAGATGCCAAGGACTGAAAATGTCCAACAACAAGTTGCAGCTGCCACTTAAGAACAAGTTTCAGAGTAACAGCCGTGTTAGTCTGTATCCGCAAAAAGAAGAACAGGAGTACTTGTGGCACCTTAGAGACTAACAAATTTATTAGAGCATAAGCTTTCGTGGACTACAGCCCACTTCTTCGGATGCATATAGAATGGAACATATAATGAGGAGATATATATACACACATACAGAGAGCATAAACAGGTGGGAGTTGTCTTACTAACTCTGAGAGGCCAATTAATTAAGAGAAAAAAAAAAAAAAAACTTTTGAAGTGATAATCAACCTAGCCGAGTACAGACAGTGTGATAAGAAGTGTGAGAATACTTACAAGGGGAGATAGTCAACGTTTGTAATGGCTCAGCCATTCCCAGTCCTTATTCAAACCGGAGTTGATTGTGTCTAGTTTGCATATCAATTCCAGCTCAGCAGTCTCTCTTTGGAGTCTGTTTTTGAAGTTTTTCTGTTGTAATATAGCCACCCGCAGGTCTGTCACTGAATGACCAGACAGGTTAAAGTGTTCTCCCACTGGTTTTTGAGTATTTTGATTCCTGATGTCAGATTTGTGTCCATTAATTCTTTTGCGTAGAGACTGTCCGGTTTGGCCAATGTACATGGCAGAGGGGCATTGCTGGCACATGATGGCATAGATCACATTGGTAGATGTGCAGGTGAACGAGCCCCTGATGGTATGGCTGATGTGATTAGGTCCTATGATGATGTCACTTGAATAGATATGTGGACAGAGTTGGCATCGGGGTTTGTTACAAGGATAGGTTCCTGGGTTAGTGGTTTTGTTCAGTGATGTGTGGTTGCTGGTGAGTATTTGCTTTAGGTTGGGGGGTTGTCTGTAAGCGAGGACAGGTCTGTCTCCCAAGATCTGTGAGAGTAAAGGATCATCTTTCAGGATAGGTTGTAGATCTCTGATGATGCGCTGGAGAGGTTTTAGTTGGGGGCTGAAGGTGACAGCTAGTGGTGTTCTGTTATTTTCTTTGTTGGGCCTGTCTTGTAGGAGGTGACTTCTGGGTACTCGTCTGGCTCTGTCAATCTGTTTTTTCACTTCAGCAGGTGGGTATTGTAGTTTTAAGAATGCTTGATAGAGATCTTGTAGGTGCTTGTCTCTATCCGAGGGATTGGAGCAAATGCGGTTATATCTTAGAGCTTGGCTGTAGACAATGGATCGTGTGGTGTGTCTCTACGCAAAAGAATTAATGGACACAAATCTGACATCAGGAATCAAAATACTCAAAAACCAGTGGGAGAACACTTTAACCTGTCTGGTCATTCAGTGACAGACCTGCGGGTGGCTATATTACAACAGAAAAACTTCAAAAACAGACTCCAAAGAGAGACTGCTGAGCTGGAATTGATATGCAAACTAGACACAATCAACTCCGGTTTGAATAAGGACTGGGAATGGCTGAGCCATTACAAACGTTGACTATCTCCCCTTGTAAGTATTCTCACACTTCTTATCACACTGTCTGTACTCGGCTAGCTTGATTATCACTTCAAAAGTTTTTTTTTTTTTTTTTTCTCTTAATTAATTGGCCTCTCAGAGTTAGTAAGACAACTCCCACCTGTTTATGCTCTCTGTATGTGTGTATATATATCTCCTCATTATATGTTCCATTCTATATGCATCCGAAGAAGTGGGCTGTAGTCCACGAAAGCTTATGCTCTAATAAATTTGTTAGTCTCTAAGGTGCCACAAGTACTCCTGTTCTTCTTTTCACTTAAGAACACTTATTTTGCTCCTAAAAAAGCAGCTCTGCTGAAGGTAGAATCTTCAGTGGGAGTGGCTGTTGCTATTTTGAATTCTCCCAGCTGAGAGACAGTTCTGTTTGATCTCAAAAGAGCTGTTATGTAGAGTATGGCCATAGTGCAGAAGAAGTGACACTCTGTGTCTGCTACTGCTAAGAAGAATCCTTTTTGCAGAGACTACAGGAGGATGAATAAAAGTTAACAGCTGTAAATCTGCCCCTCAGGGCAGGATGGCACATCTAACTATCTCAAGGAAGACAAAACAATGCTGTATATGAAGGATTAATTTGTGAATTAGGAATCTAAGCACTGTTTCATTCCTAGACAATGCTGAATCCAGGAAACTTGAAGTCCTAGTGCAGTGGTGTCAGGATCTCAAACTGGCTGGAGGAATGGAAACCTCTTTCTTTAATCTGTACCAGGAGACTTCCAGGGAGAAAGTTTTCAGATTTGAAGATTCTATAATCATCTGCAAGAGTCTAGCAAGCAGAAATAATCTTCTTTCAATTGTAGAAGAGATTATTCATTTGATTATTTTTATTTCAAAATTGGGATTTACCCTGAATATTCTGCACTTTTAGTCAAGAGATGTAATGGCTTTTACAACAGATGCAAGTCTCAGGCCCTCTCACAGGTCCAGAGAGGCCTGGGCCACTACCAGCTTTTGAGGCCCCTAGCCATAATAATAAAAAAAATGATGACACATGGTCTATTCTTGTGTCATCAGAACCGATATATTTTTATTAATATTTATGAACATTTTAAACTCTTTAAAATGATGAAATCTATATTAGTTAACAAAAATATTATGTCTTTTACCAAATCACATCTCTTATTTGCTTAAATTTGCAGCTCTAAGCTGAGAGAGAGTGTCACATTTTGGTCCGATAGGGATGCGCATAGAAACAAGTTGCGAAACTTATCCAAATGCCAAAAAATTAACAAGTGTCTAAATTTGAGGCCCCCTTTGAGCTTGAGGCCCAGGCCGAATGGCCCTTCTGGCCCCCCCCGATTGGCCCTGGCAAGACTTACTATTCCAGTTTAGCATGTTGCACTCAGAACTTAAGCATGGTTTCTGGTAATAACACTGCTCTACAGCCAAAATGCTTCTGAAATAAATGTAGTCAAACTTTACTAATTCTGGGTCACTGAGAACGAAAATGATGCTTAAAATTGTTGATTGGCTCTAGTTTTCAAGATATGCTATTGGGTCAGTATATACAACCCTTGACTTGGGAATGGCGGAGGATAAGTGAGTTATAAAGGGAAGGGATCTCAATTTAAACCAGAAATGACTAAAATACATCTTTGACTGGATCTATGAATAAATCTATGACTGGTTTTGGACAGTACTTGCTTTTTAGGCAAAACAATGAATGATGCAATCTGAAGCTGGTATTGCGTCATACATGATATGAATTGCATCATGTTATTCCTAGAAGTCATGGATGATGCAATCATAATGAAGCTTACATCACTCTGCTGAACAAATTGCCCTATATCAGCTCTAGAAATCATACAGTGTCGTGCTCTCTTATTTGTCAGTGTTTGATTTTGGAAAGGGACACATTTCTGTTTAGCCAAAGTGAGCAGAGATGCCTCGCACTTGTGTGAACATAGCAGATAAGTTCTGCTATGTTTGTGGTGAAGTGACTTTTGCATCACAAAAGCGCAGTATAACCACTATGGTTAAGAAAACCTATCACCTTTATTTTGGCTGCAAAATTGGAGATCAGGACAAGAGGTGGGCCCCACACATATGCTGCAACACTTGTGCAATAAATCTTTGCCAGTGGTTGAACAGGAAAAGGAAATCTATGCCTTTTGCAGTGCCAATGATTTGGAGAGAGCCAACAGATCATACCAGCAATTATTCCTTCTGCATGGTGCCTCCAGTTGGGAAAGGTGTGTCAAAGAAGAAAAAGTGGACTGTGCATTATCCAAACATTCCATCAGCTACACGCCCAGTACCCCACGGAGAAGGACTGCCGGTTCCTGATGCACCAGAATCATTCTCATTTGAGGAGGAGGAAGAGGAAGAGGATGAAACTTCTGGTCCTGAACCATCAGTGTCACAGGACCCACATTTTCTCCCATCCTCCTACTCTGAACCACACCTCATAACACAAGGTGAACTGAATGACCTTGTCAGGGATTTGGAACTACCCAAGAGTAAGGCAGAGCTGTTGGGCTCCAGACTACAGCAGTGGAATCTCCTGGCAGGTGATGTTAGGGTTTCCATGTTCTGTGACTGTCAAAAGGATCTTGTCCCATTCTTCTTCATGGAAGGTGATCTTGTAGCCTGCAACAACATCGATGGTGTGATGGCAGCCCTCAACATCGTTCACGATCCAGATGAGTGGAGACTGTTCATTGATTCATCGAAGACGAGTCTTAAAGCTGTTTTACTGCATAATGGCAATGTTTTGCCATCAATTCCAATTGGTCATGCAGTCCACATGAAGGAAACCTATGACAACATGAAACAACTTTTGAGGTGCATGAACTATGACCAACATCAGTGGCAGCTTTGTGGAGATTTGAAGGTTGTTGCTCTCTTGCTTGGTCTGTGGACTGGATACACAAAGTACTGCTGTTTTCTCTGCGAATGGGATAGTTGTGCAAGAGATTCCCACTGAATCAAGAAAGATTGGCCACTTCGACAGTCATTGGAGCCTGGGAGGAAAAGTGTTCAGCATCCACCACTTGTTGAATCAAGGAAGATTTTGTTACCGCCCTTACACATCAAGCTGGGTCTGATGAAGAACTTTGTTAAGGCCATTGACAAAACACAAGCAGCTTTCAAGTACCTCCGTGGGAAATTTCCAAGGTTAAGTGAAGCTAAGATAAAGGAAGGTGTCTTTGTTGGTCCTCAGATTCGTGAACTTCTTCGAGATGATGCATTTGACCATGCACTGTGTGGCAAGGAAAAGACAGCCTGGAAAGCCTTCCAGTTAGTGGCAATAAATTTTCTTGGAAACAACAAGGCAGACAACTACAGGTTGTTGGTGGAAAACCTCCTGAAGGCATACAAAAGCCTTGGTTGCAACATGTCACTAAGGATACATTTTTTGCACTCTCATCTAGATTTTCTTCCACTGAACTGTGGAGCAGTGAGCGATGAGCACGGTGAACGATTTCACCAGGACATTGAAACAATGGAGAAACGCTATCAGGGCAAATGGAGTCCATCAATGCTTGCAGACTATTGCTGGACAGTGACAAGAGATGTTCCATTTAATGAATACAAGAGACAAGCCAAGAAGCGCTGAGTAGACACTGAATAGGACTAAACTATGTACGTAATAGTTTTTTGCCTTTTGCTTCATAATAAATTTTATTTATATAACCCTTTTGCTGATTTTTAAAGTGTTACATAAACAGGACAGGTGAAATATTATCATGTAAAGCAACCATAAACACATAAAAAGACCTAGGTTTACAATTTATGATTAAAACTCTACTATCTACACAATATACATAGACATAAAATGTAAAAACTTAAATATCTTAGAAACAGTAGCCAATCAGTTGTTTTAATTGTCATATTTGAATTCAGCACATCAAAATACATAATAAATAGCACATTTTATCTCTGAAGCAGACGACTTCTCAAAAATTGTAGACCAGTGTAATAATACTTAGCTCTTGTATAGCACTTTTCATCCATAGATTTCAAACCACTTTGCAAATGTAGGTAGTTATCACCCCCTTTTTACAGATGGGAAAACAGACAGATAGGTAACTGATCTGCTCAAGGTTACATAGGAAGCCTCTGGATAAAACCTACCTTTCTTGACTTTCAGTCTAGTGTTCTATCCACTAGACTACATTAGAGTCAGAGGGGTTTTCTGGGCAACCATGAGGAAGTTAGAATCCATTTCAGAATCACTGCTTGAAAGTTTAGCCTTTGACACAGCCTGATACATGAACTCTGATGGGAATGTTTTTACTTAGGACCTGTGGCTCAATCTGACTTCATTCAGCATCAGAGCCTTCCACTGCCTCAGGTTACAGCTTTCCAGAGGCAAACAAAACGGTCACAACCGGTGCTGTGCAATGACTGGTTTACTAACAAAGGGGACAATTTAACTCAGAACTAGAAATTACCAGCCTCCTTATACAGGCCGGCAATCCATCAAGCCCCTCATGGGCTCCTAATTCCCTTCTAAATGTTTTTGCTCCATTTGCAGGTAGTTCCAGCCAGGCAGGGGTGAAAATAAGTTAAAGAACTTACCAGTACGCCGGAGTCCTGAGCAGGGGCATGGCCTCAACCGGAAGAGGCGTGGCCTTTAAATCAAGATTTAAAGACCGCGGGGTTCCGTCTGTGTCTGGGAGCCCCGGGGCCTTTAAATCACCCCTGGAGCTCCCAGTTGCAGAGGCAGCTGGGAGCCCGGGGCTCAGCGGCAATTTAAAGGGCCCAGGGCTCTGGCCACCGCTACCACAGTGGAACTTCGGGCCTTTTAAAGTGCCGCCGGAGCCCTGCCACTGCTACCCTGGGGCTCTGGCAGCGGGGCTGAGGAGGCGATTTAAAGGGCCCTGGGCTCCGGCTGCTGCAGGGAGCGCCAGGCCCTTTAAATCACCAGGCTGGGGAAGCTGGTCCGGTCCGGTATGGCGTACCAACTCTTGCCGGCTTACTTTCACCTCTGCAGCCAGGTCTTTTCCTCTAGCTGGTAGAGAGAGCTTCTTCCCCAGTCCTTCTTCACTTCAGGTACCATCTGGATTTCCCACACATTTCTGTCCTTCTTCCTCTTGTTTCAGGGCATCAGGGTCCAGGTTTCTCTCCAGTCTGCAGAGCCCACTCTAAGGGAAACAGTGGCAGTCAAATGCCAGGTTTTGGACCTTTCCTAGCCCTGGGGCTCCCTCTCGCTCTGAGAGCAGACACCCTCTTATGGAAGGCCCTGCCCAGGCTATTATGTGACATCTGGTCACCTAACTCAACCCCTGCCTGTTCCTAGGCCTAAACCCAAATCCAACTCCTGGGAGTTGGTAACTAGTCACAAAAGGTGCTGAGTCCAACCCACTTTAAAAAGCCTCCCCACAGAGGGTCATTAGCTTTGTTCCCACTCTTTTATATCTTGATAAGATTTGCATTATCTTAAGTTTCCTTTGCTTAAGATTTTTACTATTGCCCTGATAACTATGTTTAGATAATTATTTATTTGCTTTATAAACCTGTAGAACTTAAGATGGCACTTTTGTAATACAGGTGCATTGGGAGAGAGACTGTGGATCTGATTGTGACTTCACTTACACCAGTGTAAATCAGGAATAACTCCAGTGAAGTAAGTGGAGTTACACTAGTATGAAACAGATGTGAGAGCAGAATCAGCCCCATAGTTTTCTTTTACAAGCAATTAGGTATTTGAGCAATCAATTTGATTGCAGTAGAGCAGAGTGAAGAACTGATTTTTTGGTTTACTGGCAATTGCAAAACATTGAAAAAGTTTTTGGTTCCGGTCAAATTGAAACAGAAATATTCTGGAATATTTCAGCAAATTAACCAACAACTTTTTCAAAGCTGCTCCACGATGTATAAATTATTAAATCATCAGTGGACTTGAGCCTCCCCACTCAGTGCCCTAGTCACCAGGTTGAGTTATTCACACTCATTTGCTACTACAGTGAATATTCAGGTATTTTATACAAAGTGAAATTGCTTCAACAACAGAGATTGAGAGGGCCCTGCCCTAGAATATCCTATAGCCCAGTGGCTATGGCATTAACTTAAGAGTCAGAAGACCTAGGTTACAGTCTCTGTTCTACATCAGCTAAAGGTGGGAATTGAACCCATGTCTCTTACATTGAAGGTGAATACCTTATCTGCAAGGCAGGGGGACAACCCACCTCCTCCAGCAGTTTTCTGAATAGCTGGAGAATCCCCTTGTGAATGACCCTCTCCTTCCCAATTTTTTTTTGGCAGAAACAATTTGGCAAATTAGTGTCAAATTTGCCAATAGTTTTGGGTCTACCGAAGCTGCATATTTTGGCAAATAAATGATTTGAGTGAAAAATTTCACCCAGCTCTAGAATGATGCAGAAAGGGCTGATGTGTTCAATAAATTTCTGTTCTGAATTTGAGAGAAGCAGGATGATGCATTCTTATCATATGAAGATGATGAACTACTTTACAGACCTTTAATAACAAAGGAGGATGTTAAATATCATCTGCCAAGGATAAACATTTTAAAATCCACAGGCCTGGATAACTTGCGCCCATGAGTCCTAAAAAGAGTTGGCTGAGGAGATTTCTGGCCCACTGATATTAATTTTTAATAATTCTAGGAATAATATGAGAATTCCAGAAGATGGGAAGAGTGCTAACGATGTGCTAATAAAAAAAAAAGCAAGCAGGATGACCTGGGTAATTATAGGCCAATTAGCCTGATATCCATCCCAGGCAAAATACTGGAAAGCTGATAAGAGATTCAGCCAATAAAGAATTAAAGGACAGGAATATAATGCCAGTCAACATGGTTTTATGGAAAATAGGCCTTGTCAAACAAACCTGATTTAATATTTTTGATGAGATAACTGCATAGATGTAATATATTTAGACTTTTGTAAGGCATTTGACTTAGCAGCACATGTATTCTGATTAAACAACCAGCACTATACAATATCAAGAAAGCCCATATTAAATGTATTAAGAACTGACTAACTGACAGATATCAAAAAGTAGTTGTCAACAGGGAATCATCACTGATTGGGGGTGTTTATGGTAGGGTTCCTCAGGGATTGGTTTTAGGCCTGATGCTATTCAAGGCTTTGATCTGGTATACAAAATCACAGCTGATAAAATTTGCAGATGACACAAAGATTGGTGAAATGGTAGGCCAGTCATACAGTGTAATCTGAATCACTTGGTACACTGGGCCCATTCAAACAAAATGCATATAATGAAAGGTCATGTCTTTAGGAACAATGAATGCAGGCCATACCTACAGAATGGGGGACTGCATCCTGGAAAGCAGCAATTCTGAAAAGGATTTAGGTATAATCCTGGACAAGCAACTGAACATGAACTCCCAGTGCAATGCTGTGCAAAAAGGGCTACTGAGATCCTTGGATAGATAAACAGGGGAGTAGTGAGTAGAAGCAGGGAGGTCATTTTACCACTGTATACAGCACTGGCAAGACCACTGCTGGAATATATAGAGTGTTGCTGTCCACATTTTAAAAAGGATGTTGAAAAGCTGGCGAGGATGCAGAAAAGAGTCACACAAATGGTTCGAGGGCTAGACAAAGTGCCTTCCAGGAAGAGACTCAATCTGTTTAGTTTATCAAAAAGAAGATTGAGAGAACACATGATTACAGTGTATAAGTACCTTTATGGAGAGACTATATGGGGTACAAAAGAGCTTGTAGAAGAGTGGACTCACTGCTGGAGTGTCCCCTCATGGGTGGGTGTGGCATCACTCTCCTCTCTAGGTACCCTGGCTGGTGGTCACTCCAGCCCAAGATGATCTGCCTCTTCTTGTGACTCATCCTTGTAGTCAGGTCACACTTTCCCCCCACAACCTTTCAGGGTAACAAATTCCAGTAAAAACAAATGTCCAACCTCTCCAACCAGTGTGAATCCCTCAATTCTGAGCCTAGTGGTTTTGTACACCCCTTTCTCAGGGCTTCCAGTAGTCCATATCCCCTTCTCAGGGGCTTCATGCCATCTTGCCAATGGCTGGCAGGGGAACCCAGGCTCACCCTCTACAATGGGTTCCAGTCCAAGGACCTAGGACAGGCAGTTAAGATTCACTCCATCAGACTCCTTCCTGTCACCAAGCTGGACTACTTCTTACCAAACCTAGAAGAGCAACTAGAAAGTTCTTCTCTACATCACCCTTCTGCTCCCAACATCCTCTGATTATAATATCATCTGGCCCCTCTCCAGATGGGTTGCATCATTAATTAGGTCCACCATCCAGGAGCTCTCTACTTCTGTTTACCCTTTGTTCACCTGTGTGGGGTAGATACCTCATCATAGGGCTCTTTAATCTAGCAGAGAAAGGCATATGAAGAGCCAATAGCTGGAAGTTAAAGCAGACAATTCAAATTAGAAAGAAGGCACACATTTTTAACAGTGATGGTAATTAACCACTGGGACAAACCACCAAGTGAAGTGGTGGATTCTCCATCTCCTGTTGTCTTCAGATCAAGACTAGATGCCTTTCTGGAAGATATGCTTTAGCCCAAGATATGCTTTAGCTCAATACAGGGGTCACTGGGTGAAATTCTACAGCCTGTGTTACACAGCAGGTTAGACTAGATGATGTAATGGCACCTTCTGGCCTTAAACTCTGTGAATCTCTGTGAATCTTATTTTTGTGGAACAATCTCCTCATTTTCCAAACAGCTGTGCTCTGTAATCAAGGGACAGTGGTATGTGTCCAGGCCAAGCTGATGTGATAGTGGAACATCAGGAATCCAGGCACAGTTGTGACCTACTCCCTTCCATTCCATATGGCCTTTCATCTTGACAATCTTGTAAATGACATACAAGTGTCCGTACAGCTCCTGTCCCTTAAGGTGTCCCTTACAGAACCATATCAGTCCCTGTTACATCCAAAATGGCATTGTACCCGGAAAACAATGACACAGTCACAAAAAACAAATGATATCTATTTATTTTAGTCAGAAACCTCCCCACACAAGTAATCATCAGTTTTCTCTGCCTTTTCTGAGATTTAATTATCACCACTTGCTGCCTACAGGAAAGAAGGTTGAGCCAGTCCATTTTAAGAGAAGAGTTAGATTTCAATCAGGAGTAAATGTATCACAATCCAGGTCACCGATTGAAGGATATAATTTCTAAATAAACTAGGCCCTACACTAGTGTCATTGTAGATAACCCATTCACACCATACAAACAACAACTATCTGTTCCATTGCTAGGAACTCCAGAGTGATGGCCACTTTGACCAACCTGGGTAGATAATAGATTCTGTTTCTCTGGCTTGTCAAATCCTGTTGTAAAACATCATAGAGGAGCAGAATGTTTGGAGTTGATTTAGTACCTGTGGATTATTATTTTCTGTCAGAAAACTCCAGAGGCATTATAGACCCTGCTGTCAGGGTATGGGCTCACTCTCTCTGGCTTACCTGGCCTCTAGGCACATGTCTGGGAGCTTATCCTTTTTCTTTCCTCTGCTTTTTTCTTTACCTGTAGTTTACTCATGGTCCAGATAAATGGTGTCTTCTATTGAATATAGACAGAGGAAGTGTATTTCTTTCTTCTTGAATTGGGTCTAGATGAACCCGACCTCTGGAGTCTATAGTTATGTTCCTTACTATTTTGAAATGCAGCATGTTACAATGTCCCAACTGTGCTTTACTTATCTGTGCTTCACTGCAGTACTAGTAAACTTTAATCTTCATAATAATAATAAATTCAACAATGACCACATTAATATCTGAATGGCTGAAGTAATTATTATGGCTTTTTTTCCCTTCACTCCAGAGACCAGACACTTTGAGAGTGGGAGAAACATAATTACCTATGTTATGCACCAATGTATAACATATGCATAGTATGCCTTGATCTGCACGGATCAAGCTATGAGGTAATAAAATGACATGTACGTCTGTTTATTTAATTGTGGATATTTTGGGAAAAATTACAAAGTCAAAAGTGTAGTAAGCTTGTAATACCAATAATCCTACAGGAACTGAGTTTTTATAACTCAGTTAATTTCATTGGAGTTCTGAGCTTTCCCAGCTATCTGATCAGAAGACGCTTGAGTCATGTAGGCTATTACAAAATGACCCACCTAAACTAAAATATAATGTCAGCACCTCTCTCAGAGAGCCTCCCATTCAGGGCCTCCCTTCTTCAGAACCTAATAAATGTATTTTGGTGGGGAAATGCAGATACTAATAGAAGAGGTTGCACTTGTTCAGTACAAGTATAACCCTTGTTGTGCTAGGCAATACTACAGGCATGTATGTGGGGAGTGGGTTTATGGATTGGGGTGGTATTGATCTGCTTTATGTCATTTTTTTGTATAATGGGAGCTAGATACAATGTCAGTCCTTAGCGGTGTCAAAGCACAGTGTGTCGGAGTCTGGGCTGCACCTGATATGGCAGCCCAACACAGTACAGTGCCTATGACAGGCACTTCTCCCCTGATCCTTTGTGGGCTTTTTATGGCCCCGGTGTATAGGGTCCAGACTGGGAAGCAGAATCTCCCGACCTGTGCCAACCTCTATCCTGCTCCTCTGACGCTCCATGTTTCACTAAGCTAACTCTAGCAACCTTCAGAAAATCCTGTCAGTATCTTTCTCTCATGTGTATGTGTCTGGGAATCGTTAGCCTGAAAACTGTTGGTTTTAAGCATGTAGAGACTGTCAAGCAACCAGTGAGGGCTTGCTGCGTTGGGCAGCTGAGCCTGCACCACTTTATTTAGAAAATTCTGTTTGGCTGCCTATCACCTAGATTATACCCCCAACTAGACACTTGAAGTATGTTTACACTGCAATTAGACTCCTGCAGCTGGCCTGTGCCAGCTGACTTGGGCTCTGGGTTATTTAATTGCAGTGTCAACCTTCAGGCTCAGGCTATAGCCGGAGCTCTGGGACCCTCCCACGTTGCAATTAAACAGCCCCTTAGCTAGGGCCCCGTGAGCCCAAAGTAGCTGGCATGGGCCAGCCCCCGTTTTTAGTTGCAGCGTAGACATACCTTTGGTGTGCTCAAGCCCCAGAGCTGAGCATTCAGAAAACTTGTGTGCTCTCAGTAATCATCTTTCAGAATTCCCTAGCTGCCCCTTTCCTGCTTGCACCCTTAGATATACAGCAAAATGACTATTAGCACCCACAGACATTTTAAAATTTTGACATTAACCTCTCTACCTCCGTTCACCTATCTGTGAAATGTGGGTGTTAATGCTTACCTGCCTATATAAAATGCTTTGAGATCTATGGATGAAAACGATTGTAACTGATCAGTACTATCACATGGATGTCTGACTTATGTTTAGGAAACTTTTTGCCCGAAGAGATCAAATTAAGCCCGAGCCTGCCAGTAATTAGGTCTAGATTGCTTTTTCAGGAGAGCCTTTCCACCAGGAATGGTGCCTGTGAACAATAATTGAAAGACATCTCCCACCTATTAATGATAAATGAATAAACCTCAAATCCAAATTCAGACACTCAGTTTCATGGAGAGTAATAGCATCATTTTTTTAAGGACTCTGATCCTTCTTAATTTTGTAAGGAAGTAGGTGCTTTAGAAATACCATATATAATAGATAGTACAGCTAGGTGTAACTTGTTATCTGTCTTATATGGCCATATTGAGCTATACAATAGGTTGTCTTGTAGAACTTGCCCATATTTCTGTATGAAATAGTCTAATAAATAGGCTTGGCAGAATTTGATTTTTTTAAATAATTTTGATCGATAATATATTTATTTTTAAGCATCTTTTCAAGTTTTATTGATTTAAATTTTCACAGTTATGCATATTTACAGGTTTGTAAGCATTTTTTCTATTTTATCAATTAATATTTTTACAATTGCAGGAAATTTTGGAGTGGTCAGACAAAAGAGGAGTCCCACAAAAACTATTTAATGATCGTAAATGTTGAGATTCAAAAAAGTTAAAGCTTTATAACTTTTGAAATACAAGTTGTCACCATCACATGTCAAAATATTCAAAGCAAATATCCTTAAATCAAATTCTAATAACTTATCCAGAGCATTTTTCTTTCTTTGCCTATCTGTAAATTTTGATTATGGAAATATGTTTTCATCAGTTTGTGCGTGTACAGTGAAATACACGTTGACCAACATTTACTGATAAACATCTAATCCTTCCAAGTCGAATAGTAGTTGTTAGAAAAACAAGTTTTCATAAAAAATGTTTCCACCAGTTTTTTAATGTATTTAATTGAAAGGGAAGTAATAACATATGATTGCATGTACTGCAGAAGGTAATGTATTTTATGACATTATGGAAACATTGGCTTTCAAAGTTTCTTTTTAACACTCAAGTTTAAATGAACACTTTAATTGTGAGATAAAGATTGACGTCATTGAATTCTCAGAGAAGTCACATTCTTCATGATGAATCAATACTAATGCATACTAAAGAGTTTAATGAAAATGGACTTTTCTTGCCTCTTTCCATGGTGTTCACAACAAAAGAGGGAAGAAATGATCTTATGAAAACTACTACAACAAAGGGAACAGAACTTAAGCTAAAATGAAAAGGTTAATATAACTTGGTGTAAATGGAATTTTATAAAGTACAATTGAAAGTAAATAAAAATAAACAAATATTTTTGTTGTTGTTGTTGTTTCATGAATAAATTTCAATGGCACAATTTTTTATTACAACCTGGTGCCATTAGTAAAATCTCTTAAAATCTCTCACCCTGATAAAAATAGTACACTTTTATATGATTTAATATTCCACTGTTGGAACAATTAAATATTTTGCAAACAGAATAAAATGGTAAACTCAAATAAAATGAACTTTAAACTTTTATTTTGCTGAATAGTTTTAGTACATTCCTAGATTAAAAGGCCAGAAGAGGTCACTATGATCATCTAGTCTGACTTCCTGCATAGCACAGGCCAAGAGCTTCCCTGATCTATCTCATTCCCTTTAATTGAACCCAAACCTTTGAACACAGAACACAATACTTCTAATGGGTCAGTAATTTGGTTAATGCCTCATCAGTCTAAATTCAGCTTCCAAAGTGAATTTTTCCTCATAAAATCAGGATAGTTGGCAGTTATGCCAAATGTATTGACCGTTTGAATCCTTACAATATTTCACTTTTGTTGGCATTTCCCCCAGGAATTCTAACTGGTGAGGCAAACATGTTTTCAGAATTACTGTAATGTGTTCAAACTTAAATTTTCTTTATTTCAGCTTCTACTATTTTACAGAAAAATAGATGTTCCTGCCATACTATCTAGAAGCTCCATTCTAGTCTTTGCACCGTAGCAATTCAGCATTACCAGGTATTATGGCTTTCGATGTTCACAGACCTTACTCATGCCATTGATGTCAATCGGACTGCTTGCCTGAGGAAAGTGAGCAGCATTTGGTTCACAAGCTGTATTCATTTAAATCCACAGGTTTTTCAGTTTCTACAATTTGTTTCAGGTTCTTGAGGATGTGGAAGACTAACAGTAAACGGTTCAGCTGGCTGGTAATGAAGCTGTTACATATGGAATGTCCGCTATGAGGGATATATCAGAAGTGTGTAAATCTTTAGGTCTGCAGTCTGTATCCAACTCCAGAACACAAAAACAAACAGAAATGGATTTTTCCACTGGTTTTGCTAGCTGGCAATCCTACTGCTCTGAATGCAGTGATGACTTCTTATATCTCACAAATGCAACCCTCAGTGTGTTCACTTTGTTGGGCTGAAGCAGCTGAGGATTATTAAATCCTTTCATGTTGCATGCTGTGCTTTCAAAATTATTCTAAAAGTACAGAGTTCTGGCCTGGGACAACTTTCCTCAGAGAGTGATCTCAGTAACTTGCTGTGCAGTGCCCAGCTTCTAGTTACATTCACAAATTAATCTCTCAGGTGTTGCTAGGAGCCAAGCCTTTAAAATTGGCTTATAGATGGAGACTTTTCCAAATGGGTATTTCTATGGTCTTGGAAACTATACCCCTAGCTAAGACATTTTTATTGGGTGAACACAAATCTCTTAGCAGTTTAATAAGGCCATTATAATCAGTTACATCCGATTATTGCCATGAGAACCGTTAGCACAGTGGAAGTTTTCACAGAGGCCAAGTCTACACTACACACTTACTTCGGTATGACTGCGTCACCAGAAGCACTACAGTGGCACCGCTGCATCAGTGTAGCTGCGACCATGCACGTTTGTAGTGTAGACCTGCCCAGAGTAAACGAGGCTGCTCTCACTTAAGTGGGTGCAGAACTGGCTAGTCAACACACAGCAAGATTTACTGTAGCACTGATAAGTTAAGATGTTTGAGTTAAAGCCTAGGTTCCCAACTAAGGTTTAATTTGACCAGTTTAGCACAAGCTTTGCTTTAACTAGAGTTTTTGAAAATGTTAGATTGAACTAGATCAAGATAACTAAGGCCTTATCTACACTACAAAATTAAGTTGATGTAAGTTAGGTTGGTGTACAGGGCATGTCCACACTATTCCCCCTCTGTCGGTGGTGCGTATCCTCTCCAGGAGCTTCCATCGACTTAACTGTGCTGATAGCCAACAGGTAAAGTAAGTAACGCAGACACTACATTACCAACAGGCAATGTAAGTAATGCAGACACTGCATCGTCCTAACTACATCGACCTAAACGCTATTCCGGTCATGGAGGTGCAGTTATTAGGTCAGTGTAGTGGGCAACTTACATCGGCAACAGCAACATTGTAATGTAGACACTTACAGAGTTAGTCTACGTAAGCTGCCTTACATTGACCTAACTCTCTAGTGTTGAACAAGCATAACACAATTCAACAACACACCTTTAAATCCTAGTCTAAACAAAACCTAACTGCAAGGTAAAAATAGACATGAGCGGATGAGGGACTGCAGAGGAACCTGATAGTGCTCTAATTCAGCGATTCTCAAATGCGGCCACCAGGGGCTTTTTATGCAGCCATGACAGCCTCTTGGGCAGTGATGGGGGGGAAGCAAAGCTGCAGCCCCCCTCCCCTCATTGCTCCTGGATGCACCGTCCTGCACCGCTTCTGGAGATAAGTGGGGCACAATGCTGCAGCAGCAAGGTGAGTTCTCAATTCACCTTTGGGGGGGGGGCAGAAGCGGTAGGGCTCAGGCTTCAGCCCTACGTTGGTTGGGCTGCTGGCTACAGCGGCGGGACTTTGTGTGCTGACCCCCAGCTCTGCGGTGGTAGGGCTCACCACCCTTCCCATCACTCCAGGCCCCCACTGCATCCCCCTCGAACCCCCCATCCAAGACTTAATTTGTCCTGGGGCTTGCTGAGTAAAGTGATATTAACAAAGATGCAAGTATCACTTTTCACAGCACACTTTTCACAGCACACTTAGTAGCTAAATGGGAGGCTGTGATAAGTGATATTAACAAACATACAATTATCACTTATCACAGCCTCCCAGCTAGCTACTAAGTATGCTGTGAAAAGTGATATTAACAAACATACAAATGTCACTTTTCACAGCATTATTTTTATTATTGAGTCTGCAACTCCCCCCCAAAAAACCCTACATAAATAAATTACAATGATTTGGATATGTATATTTGTTTTTCCTAAAGTTAATTAAGTATTTTAGGAAAAAAAGTGTCAGTGTGGCCACGAGCAAGAGTTGGTGGCCGCACTCTTGGGAACAGTGGTTAAGTCCTAGTGTCCTTGACTTGCTCATTTTCCACCACATATCCTGAATCATTTTTGCCATGTGCACTTGCAAATAAGGGAGTGAATGCACAGGAGATTTGCAACTTATTGCTGCTCAGTGTGGAAGACTATGCTTAGGGACAGATTTTCAAATGAACTCAGCTCCGTTTAGCCACCAAAACAGGAGCCAGGTTTTCAAAACAACCAGCAAGCACGTCAGGCACTGAGGTTTTTTTGCAAATCTAAGCAAGTGTCACAATGGGACTGAGGACTTTTGAAAATCAGGCCCTTATTTAGGTGCCTAAATAAAAGATGAGCAGTTGAAAAGCTCCCAATGGGACTGCTTAAAGTTAGGCACATGCTTAAGTCTCCTGCTGAATTAGGGCCTTCAATTCCTAGCTACTGTTGGGCAGCTCTAATACATTTGACTTTTAATAATGCAAACCCATGGATGAAAGATAACTTACTTACCTACAGTTGCCCCCTCTGTAAAATCTGGATAATGATAGTGACCTCCTTTGTAAAGTGCTTTGAAATCTACTGATGACAAGCCCTGTATAAATGCTAGATATTATTATTACTACAGTGGACCAGATCTTCATTTCCATGAAGCTGTCCTACATAAGCACCTTGACTTGCTGGAAACACTGTAGTGTAGAGTTGGTATAGGAACACATGGTAGGTGTGTGCCCAAGGAAGGGTGTGTGGGCAAAGAACAGTGCTCCAGAGGTCCTCAGATGATAAAATAATAAATAAAGGACTATTGTATTTAACAGTTATACTGCAGTATACCTAGAGTTCAACCAGGTCAGGTCAATGTTACCAATCCATGCTGATTAGGCCTCAACTGGAGTATTGTGTCCATTTCTGGGCGCCACATTTCAGGAAAGATGTAGACAAATTGGAGAAAGTCCAGAGGAGAGCAACAAAAATGATTAAAGGTCTAGAAAACATGACCTATGAGGAAAGATTGAAAAAACTGGATTTGTTTAGTCTGGAAAAGAGAAGACTGAGGGGAGACATGATAACAGTTTTCAAGTACATAAAAGGTTGTTACAAGGAGGGAGAAAAATTGTTCTTCTTAACCTTTGAGGATAGGACAAGAAGCAATGGGCTTAAATTGCAGCAAGGGAGGTTTAGATTGGACATCAGGAAAAACTTCTTAACTGTCAGGTTTCAGAGTAGCAGCCGTGTTAGTCTGTATCCGCAAAAAGAAGATGCATCCGAAGAAGTGGGCTGTAGTCCACGAAAGCTTATGCTCTAATAAATTTGTTAGTCTCTAAGGTGCCACAAGTACTCCTGTTCTTCTTTTAACTGTCAGGGTGTTTAAGCACTGGAATAAATTGCTTAGGGAGGTTGTGGAATCTCCATCATTGGAGATTTTTAAGAGCAGGTTAGACAAACTCCTGTTAGGGATGGTCTAATAATACTATGGCCTGGTCTACACGGGGGGGGGAGGGGCGAGCTAAGTCGGTCTAAGTTACGCAACTTTAGCTACGAAAATAGCATAGCTGAAGTCGACGTACTTAGAGCTACTTACCGCAGTGTCTTCACCGCGGTAGGTCGACTGCTGATGCTCCCCCATCGACTCCGCCTAGGCTTCTTGCTCCGGTGGAGTACCGGAGTTGACCAGAGAATGCTTGGTGGTCGATTTATCACGTCTTCACTAGACACAATAAATCGACCCCTGCTGGATCGATCGCTCTGGAGGTAAGTGTAGACATGCCCTTAGTCCTGCCATGAGTGCAAGGGACTGGACTAGATGACGTCTCGAGGTCCCTTCTAGTCAGTGGTGTAAGTAGAAATAATTTATTTCCCGTACTGCACTCATGGGAGTGACACAAGAGGGGGCATATGATCTCCCCACGTGACCCTCCATGTGACTCCAGCCCAGGGCCCCACCTTCTGCCAAGTGAAGGGAAATCTGTTCTCACTGTGAAAGATGGTGTTTGGAGTCACGTGGGCAAGTTACATGTCCATCATCCCCACCCATACTCTAGTTAGAGCATTCACAGGAAAAGTCCATTAAGTATAGACAGGCATTTTCCAGGGTCCATTGTGAGCTAAGTGTTCCTTAATGGGCCATTCAACTTTACTTGTCCCTTCATATGCTGTTTAAATACCTTCTGGGTATTACCACAGGAGCAAACATGTAGTAAACGTAGCTAATATTCATAACTTCAGATACCAAGACGATGCATGCATAGAAATAGCAGAATCATAAGTACCAGCTATTTCACGTACATGACTATTCCCAAAAGAGATTCTGAAAAATCAAACCACGTACCTGAGACCTTATGTGCCAGCACCATGCCCCATTGGAGTTTTGTTATCTGTTATGTAACAACAGAGACAGAGCCAGTGACATAACTCCGTTTAGCCTAAAAGGGCAAGGTTAATTTTTAGCTGTCCAAGTGTGACTGAGCCTTTAGTCAGTGAGGGCATACTAGCTGGCACACATTCAGGTCAATGGGCTTCAGCGTTTCTTTGCAGTTAACTTTTTAATGTTCATAAACCTGGTATGGGATGAGGTGATTTAAAGCATAACACAAGTTTTTAGGTTTGCAAACCCTAGAGATTTTATTATTATTATTATTTATTTTAGTTGCTGATCATAATGTGGGAGGGTATCCTCTCTGCCCTCTGCTCATGAGGTTATGTATGTGTCTTGCAGTGCTCTTCTGAACACCAGTTGGAAGGAATTTTTTTTTCAGTAAGTATGGACTGATTTCTTTTCTCTTAGAAGGCATGTAATTTTTTCAGGTATACACTGATTGACACAGAAAACAATTGGTGCTGTTAAACTTAATTTTCTATGGAATTTGAAGAAAATTTAACTATATTTTCCCGTTCAGTGATAAAATGGGTGTTTGTATATACAAACATCAACATACTCACTTTCCCTCCAAATATGTAGTATTTCTGTTTGTTTATATGGAATATGGGAGTTGGGTGATGAGCCATTTCAGCATATATATGATTTATTAAAAGACAATTTTAAGTAGAACTGTATCCTAAACTGCATTATGGTATTGTACCCAAACATTGCATTTCAACGGGAGATTCAACTTCCTTTATAGGAGCAGAACAGACTTCTGAAACTCTTACCTCAAAAGTGGTCCATAGTAATGCAGATAGTCCCATTGTCTTTAACGGGATTGATCAAATGATTAAGGGTTTACAGGATTAGGTTCCAAGTTTGTAAATTGTTCTGGATGAAACTGACAATGCTTCATTCGAATAAAGGTGGGCAGATGTGTGATAAGTCTTAGCTCTGTTGCTAAGATGAGGAACCTATTTTCAGCAAAGTTCTTGGCAGATTCCTGAGGCAGCTGGTTTAAGGCCATCAGTGTCCGGCATTATAATCTTCACTTATAGTTCTCTCGCCCACAAAACTGGAAAATGAGGCGTGTGTTTTCTTTGTTTTTCTGCTCCAGTTCCAATTAATAAAATGCATGTTAGACTGGTTTGGCTGCAAAGAAGAATTCTAGGTACACTGGGGCTTCCTGTGCTTCCTGTCAGGCTGCAGAACTGGGCTGACATCAGAATCCAAACATCCTCTCCTCAGTGCAAGCAGAGGCATTCCTCTAATGATTTGGACTTGATGTGATGCAGTATGAATGTCATGGATAATTCAGACCAATGGGGAGAAACAGAATCAAAAACACTGTTTAAACATCTTCCATCCACCCTCCCCTCCCCTCTTGAGGACTCCTGACCAATGTAACAGCACAACAATACATATGCTAACAAACCCTTTGTTTAAGTTTGTTAGCATATGTATTGTGCTGTTAAAGCCATAGAATGAATGCCCTCCCTAGCCAGGTTCTTCTCCTTTAAGGAGCAGAGCACAGCCCCACCTCACACCTCTGGAATGGGGGGCTAGCCCAAAGTCTATCTGATACACCGTACCTGCTAAAAATCTCTTGCCGGTACTGCATACTGGAGGGTACCACCCTAATTGCACCATTGTTTCCAGTCCTATGAGTCTATGAATCAGCACAAGATAAATTAGTTTTAAAGTGGCTCTATTTTATGCTAAGGGCCCCACTGTCCCCATGGCCAGATCCAGGAACGGGGCTGGGAGTGTGAAAAGATGACTTCCAGTTACTTTGGATCCCACTTGAATCCTGTGCCAAGCGCAGCTGGGCTGGACCTGAGTGGATCCAAGCCCAAATAAGCCAGGTTAAATTGCCAGTCACAGTTGTCTATTTAACATATCGATCACGATTCTCGTTGGTTTTTACATTCACGCTGGAGCGTATGAGAATACCGTGACTACTGTTTCTGTCAGAAAGGGCACGAGGTGGGAACTGTAGATCAGAACACAGCCCCTTAGAATAGCCCTGTCTGAAGCAAGAGAGATCGAGCTATATCTAACACGCATTTAGGAAACGCCCCTGCGAAATGCCTATTTCATTTGGTTGCCGTCTCTCTGAAAGTCTGACTCACAGTCTAGGACAATGATTACATGTTTTCCACTCAGCCGAGTTTCTTTCAAGCTTGAACTCGTCTTTAACAGGGGGTGGCTGGGGCTGCTTAGATAGGGAGCGTGGAGAAGTGGGGCACCCTGGTGGTGTTGTGACCCGCTGAGAACAGCGCACTTTGGCTGGCAGGCTTCAAACGCCGCCACCTCCCTTCCCCGCGCTCTGCAGCCGCCCCTGCTGTCAGGGAAGGGCCAGAGGCTGTGTCAGGGCGGGGCCGGGGGGGAGCAGGTCTGTCTATTTTGGAGCCCGCAGCCGCCGCAGCAGGGAGGAAGGTTGTGAAGAGCCCCGTGTAAAGCGAGAGGGCGGGGTGGAGCCGCAATAAGGAGCTTCTTTCACTCCCCGAGCGGGCATTCCCCTGCCTGCGGCCAGCTCCGGCGGGACGGGAGCCGCGAGCCGCTTTGCACACTCCCGGAGCAGGATGCTGTTCCCAGGCCGGGCTGCACCGAGCGGCTCCGCTCCGCTCTCCTTGGTTCATCTCGTCTCGTGTCTCCTGGCAGCGTCGGCTGCCGCTGCGGCCGGGTATGGACGAGGGCGAGCCGCGGGGGGCAGAGGGAGGCTGGCTGGAGGCAAGGCGCAGTGCGTGCTGTGCCCCACTCAGGCCTGAACGCGGTGCTGCAGCGGCCGGATCCTCCCGGATCGGGGCCTCAGTCCGCAGAAAGCGCTGGCCAGTCATTGGCCTCAGCTGGGGCCCGCGGAGACGTTTTCTGCCAGGATGATCATAGCACTGCAAATAAAGGGAGAAACTTTATAGCCAGCTGCATTTCACATGCACTGCGTGAAAAGTTAATGTTTCCCCCTTAGGCAGTGAGTCATGGGTAGGAGGAACCAGAGAAATCCCACTGCTTTTCTGTGCTAGTGCGCTGTATGTTCAATAACATCCCAGCTGGGGAATGTGTTTTTAGATCTCCTCTATGTTTTACCGTGATTTGCCCTCTCACATGCTAAATATGTTGTGACACAAAATTACCTTACCCTGCAGCATTGGGATGTGGCTTCCCCTGTTTTCTTTCTTGTTTATTTTCTAGGAGTTTCACAGACTAACCACAGCTTTTAGGTACTCCTTTGGGATTTAAATTACATTTATTTAGCTTGGGGCCTTAGCCTCCTCCCCCTGAAGTCGGTGGAGGAAGATGAGGCACACAGGCCCCGATCCTGGCTCAGGTTCCATTGACATTAATGGGTCTCTGCCCTGGCACTGAGGTTTGCCTGCATGGAGTAACTTGTATGTTACCAGAAATTAATTTCATAGAATCATAGAATATCAGGGTTGGACAGGACCTCAGGAGGTCATCTAGTCCATCCCCCTGCTCAAAGCAGGACCAATTCCCAACTAAATCATCCCAGCCAGGGCTTTGTCAAGGCTGACCTTAAAAACCTCTAAGGAAGGAGATTCCACCACCTCCCTAGGTAACCCATTCCAGTGCTTCACCACCCTCCTAGTGAAAAAGTTTTTCCTAATATCCAACCTAAACTTCCCCAACTGCAACTTGAGACCATTACTTCTTGTTCTGTCATCAGGTACCACTGAGAACAGTCTAGCTCCATCCTCTTTGGAACCCCCTTTCAGGTAGTTGAAAGCATCTATCAAATTCCCCCTCATTCTTCTCTTCTGCAGACTAAACAATCCCAGTTCCCTCAGTCTCTCCTCATAAGTCATGTGCTCCAGCCCCCTAATCATTTTTGTTGCCCTCCGCTGGACTCTTTCCAATTTTTCCACATCCTTCTTGTAGTGTGGGGCCCAAAACTGGACACAGTACTCCAGATGAGGCCTCACCAATGTCGAATAGAGGGGAATAATCACGTCCCTCGATCTGCTGGCAATGCCCCTACTTATACAGCCCAAAATACCGTTAGCCTTCTTGGCAACAAGGGCACACTGTTGACTCATATCCAGCTTCTCATCCACTGTAACCCCTAGGTCCTTTTCTGCAGAACTGCTTCCTAGCCATTCGGTCCCTAGTCTGTAACAGTGCATGGGATTCTTCCGTCCTAAGTGCAGGACTCTGCACTTGTCCTTGTTGAACCTCATCAGGTTTCTTTTGACCCAATCCTCTAATTTGTCTAGGTCCCTCTGTATCCTATCCCTACCCTCCAGCGTATCTACCACTCCTCCCAGTTTAGTGTCATCTGCAAACTTGCTGAGAGTGCAGTCCACTCCATCCTCCAGATCATTAATGAAGATATTGAACAAAACCGGCCCCAGGACCAACCTCTGGGGCATTCCACTTGAAACGGGCTGCCAACTAGACATGGAGCTGTTGATCACTACCCGTTGAGCCCGACAATCTAGCCAGCTTTCTATCCACCTTATAGTCCATTCATCCAGCCCATACTTCTTTAACTTGCTGGCAAGAATACTGTGGGAGACTGTATCAAAAGCTTTGCTAAGGTCAAGGAATAACACATCCACTGCTTTCCCCTCATCCACAGAGTCAGTTATCTCCTCATAGAAGGCAATTAGGTTAGTCAGGCATGACTTGCCCTTGGTGAATCCATGCTGACTGTCCCTGATCACTTTCCTCTCCTCTAAGTGCTTCAGAATTGACTCCTTAAGGACCTGCTCCATGATTTTTCCAGGGACTGAGATGAGGCTGACTGGCCTGTAGTTCCCCGGATCCTCCTTCTTCCCTTTTTTAAAGATGGGAACTACATTAGCCTTTTTCCAGTCATCTGGGATCTCCCCCGATTGCCATGAGTTTTCAAAGATAATGGCCAATGGCTCTGCAATCACATCTGCCAACTCCTAAGTTTGCTTCCTGACTTGATTGCTATCTACCAAAATGGGAAAGAACGAATGAGTTAAACTGGACACTGGCACCGACACTACCTTATCAATAAAGTATCTTCAGTGTAATTTCCCTCTATTAGGGGGAGGTGAAATGATTGGGCTTGTACAGTAATGCTATTATGCTTATAAGAAGCACACGGAATCTTTTTAAAGGTGATAAGCCGCATTTATTGAGAGCATAAATCCGCCGCATTTATTGAGAGCATAATTTAAGCATTAAAATCAGCATATGCTTCCATTCGCTCACACACACATACACCCCAAAAGGTTCTGCAGCTGGATCTTATAGTTCCCAGTCCTTAGTGTTGCTTGGTCAGTTCCAGTGGCCAGCTGAAACTGCACATGAAGGAGGGGAGCTGGGCCTCTGTTGAACGCGTTCGAAGCTCTGATGTTGATAAAGAACGAACCCAAAGTCCCATGGCAATACACCCTTCTTTTATAGTAATAAGCTCCCATACAAACCTATGGACCTTGCTGTGGCACACCTGTCAATCACAAGGTATTCAAGGTTGTTCTTCATCATCATTATTTTGAGTTGTTACCAGGAGGATCTGCAGCTGTTTCTTATCTCGTCCCTCTGGCTCAACTCCTTATATCTTGTCCTTGGGGTGTATGCCTTTGCTTTAGGGTCGTCAATCTGCCATCCAGGTGATTCTGATAATAAAGTTGGTGCCTCTCGACTCCTCCCCTCCCCTCTTGATCATTTGGCCCAGCTGTCTTTTTTCAGTTAATTAGTATACCATACTACATACATACATTCTTCACTCACACACCGACCAGTAAATAAGACAATAATTACAGCCATAAAACTTCTGTCTTTCTAAGAACAATCATTAACACAATCAGCAAAGAATAAACTCAGAACAATTTCTACTTACTAATTCAAGGCTAGCAAAATGGAGTACAATTTACTCAAGACAATTTCTCCCCATTAGGCTTTTGCCTACATTGTTTGTATAAGCCTCTGCTCCAACATGCAGTAGGGTGAACATAAGAACAGCCATACTGGGTCAGACCAAAGGTCCATCTAGCCCAGTATTCTTCCAACAGTGGCCAATGCCAGGTGCCCCAGAGGGAATGAACAGAACAGGTAATCATCAAGTGATCCATCCCCGGCACCCATTCCCAGCTTCTGGCTAACAGAGGTTAGGGACACTATCCCTGCCCATCCTGGCTAATAGCCATTGATGGACCTATCTTCCATTAATTTATCTAGATCTTTTTTGAACCCTGTTATAGTCTTGGCCTTCACAACATCTTCTTGCAGGGAGTTCCACAGGTTGACTGTGCATTGTGTTAAAAAATACTTCCTTTTGTTTGTTTTAAAACTGCTGCCTATTAATTTCATTTGGTGACTCCTAGTTCATGTGTTATGAGCAGGGCCGGCTCTACTGTTTTTGCCTCCCCAAGCAGTGTGCCGAATTGTCACCGGGGATGGCGGGGGCAGTCCGTGTGCCGTTAGGGCGGCACGCACGTTTCCGCAGTGGTGGCAATGAAGCTGCCGCCGAATTGCCGCAGCGGGCAGCTGAACATAGAAGCTGCCGCTGAATTGCTGCAGCCGCGGAAATGCACGTGCCGCCCTAGCGGCAAACGGACTGCCCCTGCTGTCCGCGGCGGCAATTTGGCTCACTGCTTGGGGCGGCAAAAACACACGCACTGCCACCCCTTGCAAATTGCCGCCCTAAGCACCTGCTTGGAATGCTGGTGCCTGGAGCCGGCCCTGGTTATGAGAAGGAGTAAATAACAGTTCCTTATTTACTTTCTCCACACCAGTCACGATTTTATAGACCTCTATCATATCCCCCCTTAGTTGTCTCTTTTCCAAACTGAAAAGTTCCAGTTTTATTAATCTCTCCTCCTACGGAAGCCGCTCCATACCCCTAATCATTTTTGTTGCCCTTTTCTGAACCTTTTTCAATGCCAATATATCTTTTTTGAGATGGGATGACCACATCTGCATGCAGTATTCAAGATGTGGGCATACCATGGATTTATATAGAGGCAATATGATATTTTCTGTCTTATTATCTATCCCTTTCTTAATGATTCCCAACTTTCTGTTTGCTGTTTTGACTGCTGCTGCACATTGAGTGGATGTTTTCAGAGAACTATCCACAATGACTCCAAGATCTCTTTCTTGAGTGGTAACAGTAATTTAGAGCCCATCATTTTATATGTGTAGTTGGGATTATGTTTTCCAATGTGCATTAGTTTGCATTTATCAACATTGAATTTCATCTGCCATTTTGTTGCTCAGTCACTCAGTTTTGAGAGAGCCTTTTGTAGCTCTTTGCAGTCTGCCTGGGACTTAATTATCTTGAGTAATTTTGTATCATCTGCAAATTTTGCCACCTCACTCTTTACCCCTTTTTTCCAGATCATGTATGAATATGTTAAATAGGACCCAGTATAGACCCCTGGGGACACCCCTATTTACCTCTCTCCATTTTGAAAACTGACCATTTATTCCTACCCTTTGTTTCCTATCTTTTAACCAGTTACCAATCCATGAGAGAACCTTCCTTTTTATCTCATGATTGCTTACTTTGCTTAAGAGCCTTTGGTGAGGGATATTGTCAAAGGCTTTCTGAAAATCTAAGTACACTATATCCACTGGATCCCCCTTGTCCATGTGCTTGTTGACCCCCCCCCCCAAGAATTCTAGTATATTGGTGAGGCATGATTTCCCTTTACAAAAAACATGTTGAATATTCCCCAACAAATTATGTTCATCTATGTGTCTGAAAATTTTGTTCTTTACTATAGATTCAACCAATTTGCCCGGTACTGAAATCAGGCTTACTGGCCTGTAATTGCCAGGGTCACCTCTGGAGCCCCGTGTAAAAATTGGCATCACATTAGCTATCCTTCAGTCATTTGGTACAGAAACTGATTTAAATGATAGGTTACAGATTACAGTTAGTAGTCCTGCAATTTCACATTTGAGTTCCTTCAGAACTCTTGTGTAAATACCATCTGCTCCCAGTGTCTTATTACTGTTTAGTTTATTAATTTGTTCCAAAATCTCCTCTAATGACACCTCAATCTGGGACAGTTCCTCAGATTTATCACCTAAAAAGAATGGCTCAGGTTTGGGAATCTTCCTCACATCCTCAACCATGAAGACCGATGCAAAGAATTCATTTAGTTTCTCCACAATGGCCGTATCGTCCTTGAGTGCTCCATTAGCATCTCGATCGTTCAGTAGCCCCACTGGTTGTTTAGCAGGCTTCCTGCTTCTGATGTACTTAAATTTTTTTTCGCTATTACTTTTTGAGTCTTTGGCTAGCTGTTCTTCAAATTCTTTTTTGGTCTTCCTAATTATATTTTTACACTTCATTTGCCGGAGTTTATGCTCCTTTCTATTTTTCTCACTAGGAATTAACTTCCACTTTTTAAAGGATGCCTTTTTGCCTCTCACTGCTTCTTTTACTTTGCTGTTTAGGTATGGCGGCTCTTTTTTGGTTCTCTTAAAATGTTTTTCAATTTGTGGTATACATTTAAGTTGAGCATCTATTAAATGTATTTAAATAAAATCTATTTAAAAAGTTTCCATGCAGCTTGCAGGGATTTTACTTTTGGTGCTGTACCTTTTTAATTTCTGTTTAACAAACCTCCTCATTTTTGTGCAGTTCCCCTTTCTGAAATTAAATGCTACAGTGCTGGGCCACTGTGGTGTTTTCCCCACCACAGGGCTGTTAAATTTAATTATATTATGGTCACTATTACCAAGTGGTCCAGCTATATTCACCTCTTGGGCAGATCCTGTGCTCCACTTACAACTAAATCAAGAATTGCCTCTTCTCTTGTGGGTTCCAGGACTAGCTGCTTCAAGAAGCAGTCATTTAAGGTGTCAAGAAACTTTATCTCTGCATCCCTTCCTGAGGTGATATGTACCCAGTCAATATAGGGATAGTTGAAATCCCATTATTATTGAGTTTTTTATTTTAATAGCCTCTCTAATCTCCCTGAGCATTTCACAGTCACTGGTCAGGTGGTTGGTAACACATCCCTACTGCTATATTCTTATTATTCAAGCATGGAATTACTATCCATAGAGATTCTATGGTACAGTTTGGTTCATTGAAGATTTTTAGTTCATTTGATTCTATGCTTTCTTTCACATATAGTGCTACTCCCTCACCAGCACGACCTGTTCTGTCCTTCCGATATATTTTGTACCTTGGTATTACTGTGTCCCATTGACTATCCTCATTCCACCAAGTTCCTGTGATGCCTGTTATATCTATATCCTCATTTAATATGAGGCACTCTAGTTCACCCATCTTATTACTGTATTTAGATTTCTAGCATTGGTACATAAGCACAGTAGGGTGTGTGGGTAACAGCAGAAATACAGAATTTGTCACCAACACAGTTACTGCCTTTTGTAAAACAAGATTATTAAATAGCAGGCTATAATGAGTAGATTTGATTTACTCCTCTTCCCCTTTTATGTTTTCCAGACCCACATTTCTGGTGACAGGTCCCCGGAACATTAGGCCTGGTGCAAATGTGACAATTGGGGTAGCTCTGCTGACAGACAGTCCTCCGCAAGTCACAGTGAGAGGTGAAGTGCTCAGAGGGAATGATACCGTGCTACATGGGGAAGTTGTCTTTGAAAAAGGTGAGTTGGCAGGAACAGCCTAGATCAGTGGATCTCAACCTTTCTGGACGACTGTACCCCTTTCAGGAAGCTGATTTTTCTTGCATACCCCAAGTTTCACCTCACTTAAAAAATACTTGCTTACAAAATCAGACATAAAAATATAAGTGTATTACTGAAAAATTGCTTACTTTCTCATTTTGTCTGTATGAAATTTTAGTTTGTACTGACTTTGCTAGTGCTTTTTATGTAGCCTGTTGTAAAACTAGGCAAACATCTAGATGAGTTGATGTATCCCCTGGAAGATCTCTGTGTAACCACAGGGATCCATATACCCCTGGTTGAGAATCACTGGCCTAGAGAGATTTAAATGAAGATTATCCTCCTCCCTCCTCCCCGAAATATCAGGGCTGTTAAAAATACATTAAAACATGAATTTTATTGGACTTGTTTTACCAAGTATGGTCAATCAAAGAAGAAAAATTCTATTTCCATCTAAATATAGCTAAAGGTGGAACGGTTTGCTGAATAGTTAATGGTTTGTATGTGTGTGTGCCCAAACTCATTATAAGCACTTTGAAAATAATATGTGTAGCAGGGGAGTGTCATATGATATGGTACCTGCCTGGATCTTAAAAGGACTCTGGACACTGGGGCCACATGAGTCCAATAGAGAAACCCAGGGCCGTCCCTAGCTATTCTGGGGCCCTATGCAGCCCCCCCCCCTGGGGTGTGTGTGGGGGGCTCCAGGCCTCGGCGGAGGTAGGGGGGCTGGCCCCAGGCCTCCATGGTGGGGGCTGGCTTGGGAGGCAGGAGGGAACCACCCCCCAGCACTCACTGGCGATGCGGCTGGCGGCCGGGTCCCTGCACTTCCCTCCGCTGATGAGTGCAGGCCTGGCCCTGCTGCACTCCTCAGGGGAGGGAAGAGGTGGGGCTGGGGTGGAGCAGTGGCAGGAAGAGGTGGGGTGGGGACGGAGCAGGGCGGGGGCTTTGAGGAAGGGGTGGAGTGGGGGCGGAGGTGGGGCACAGCAGGGGCGGGAAGAGGTGAGGCTGGGGCGGGGCAGGGGTGGGCAGCCTGGGGAAGAGGCGGGGCAGGGGCTGGAGCAGCATGCAGCTGCGCAGGGCACCAGGAAATTTGGTGCCCCAAGTTTCCTGGTGCCCTACGCAGCTGCGTACTTTGCATATGGGTAAGGACGGCCCTGCAGAAACCCCCTCTCTTTCCTATGTTTACTGGGAGGATTCAGAGACCAGGCAGGAGCATGTGAAGTGTCAAAGCCACTCATAAAGTAACCAAGCCCCATTGCTTTATATATATTAGGCAGACTGAGAGAAAGTATGGGGCCAGTGTGGGGAGGAGGCTGCTCTGATCACAAAATGAGGTGGCTATCACTCAGAAGAGTAGAGTGAGAAGGTCTCTCTTTGTTTTGAGGCTATGGCCCAGAGTCTGAGCTGTACGGCTCAAGGGGTGAAGGCCACCTTTGTGACCCCTGAATTCTGGTGCTGGCTGATGACTGCTCCTGTTTATGTTGTAAGTTTAGAGTAGTCTGAGAGCTGCTGTAATATATGCTCAGGTGGCTATAGCTCATACTGGCAAGTCTGGCAGCTAGGAATAGCTGGAGCACTGAGGTGCTTCATACCTTGGATCTGCTCCAAAAGAGTGTTTATTATTGTTTCATTATAATTGTCCACCTTTGGGCCCAGATCCCAAAGTTAATTGAAGCCCAGCTGGGGGAGAAGCTGAGAGAGGAGTATAAAGCCAGGAAATGAGAGCACAAGGAGATCTGCAGACACCCCCTACAGGAAAAGGGGATTGGCTAGAGTCAAGGAGGAAATGCAGGGGGAGAGTAAGCTATGGGTCCAGTCCTGGACCAGGGAATTTGACAAGAGGCCTAGGGATGAAGAAGCCACAGGGAGTGGAGGAAGTTCTGGTGGAAAATCCAGAGATAGGCAATGAGATAGAGAGATGGGGTAGGAAGGAGCCCAGACAAAGAGCAATAGGGTCTGAGACTAAGGAGACCTATATTGATTGTCATAGTGTCCCTGGGTTGGATCCCGGAATAGTGGGTGGGCCTGTGTTCCTCTACCAGCCACTGGCAAAGTGGCACAGGACTTGGAGTTGGAATAGAAGGTTGTTTGAGATGGCATATGGACAGCTTGTCCCACGGGACTTTGTTACCCCAGAATGGGGGGGGACTATATAGTGACCTGGCTGGAGGACTGAGTTACGAAGATCGAGCACCCTGAGTTACAGAGAGAGAGGGGCCACAGCATGAGTGATGGACAGAAGGTGGTGCCAGGTGAGGCAAAAGCTAATTCCCAGACCCAGCCAAAAGGAGGTGCACCTGCGGTGTGTGGAACCCCTTTATTGGGTCCTTAAAGAAAGAGACTTTGAGGGAAAAAATTGGCTACTGGAGTGAGCTTCCCCATTGTGCCTGCACCCTCACCATTTCATGGGACCCTGGGCCTTTGTCATTGTGACCCTAAGAGGTGTCCTGACCAGCTGGGCCAGAAAGAGGGACCTTGATGACCTCTGCTGAGTCCAGCTGAATCCCAAACACTTCCTGGGGTGAAATGGGATCAGACTTTAGCAATAACAGCAGCTCCAGCCCACCTCAACTAACTTGTTCTCCTTTCTCCAAAAGGACAGTTATTACCATCTTTGATACCATCTACGTGGATTGTCAAACAAGGGGGTTTTTCTTCTAAAATCTCTTGCCAGAGAAAGGGAACAAGAGATATTGTTAAAATGAAAGCCTTACTTAATACTTTACATTTCAAATGTTTTAACTATTTTTCCCTTCTTTGCTTTATCTTTAATAAAAGTTTAAAAAAAAATTAATGGTGTGTTTGCCATGGTACTAAGCAGTCCAAGGCCACTGTATACCAAATTCTGGACCTTGTTTAACAATTTTTCGTGTTGGACAATGACTGGGTTATGCTAACACTTGGGCCCCTATATTCCATCTAAATTAAAACAACAGAGCCTGATTATGAAATTGACTTTAAGCTAGAGTGAAAACCAACAGTCTGTTTTCATTATCTGAACAATACTGAATGATGTGAAAAAAAGTCAATATATAGCATAAGTATGGAAAGAAAATTAAGTTTTAAAAATACTTTTACTTGTAATAACATGTGTTAGAATTTAAGGAAACTGGAAAAACATTTTGATTCATAAAATATGATTTAGGTTAAGCTTTATTTGTTTAAGCCAAAATGAAGTAGAGCTGCTTTATCGACCGAGGAACATACAAAATAGTGTGTGTGTGTGTGTGTGTGTGTGTGTGTGTGTCCTAAATTAGATGTTACTGCTCAAGACAGAGTCATTGTGGATAGTTCTTTGAAAACATCTGCCCAATGTGCAGTGGCAGTCAAAAAAGCTAACTATATTAGGAACCATTGGGAAAGGTATAGTTAATAAGACAGAAAATATCAAAATGCCACTGTATAAATCCATGGTATGTCCACACATTGAATACTACATGCACGTCTGGTTTCCCCATCTCAAAAAAGATATATTAGAATTGGAAAAAGTACAGAGAAGGGCAACAAAAACGATTTGGGGGTATGGAACAGCTTCTCTATGGGGAGAGGTTAAAAAGACAGGGACTGTTCATCTTAGAAAAGTGATGACTAATGGGGGATATGATAGAGGTTTATAAAATTATGATTTGTGGAGAAAGAAAATAGGTAAGTGTTATTTACTTCTTCGCATGACACAAGAACAAGGGGGTCACCAAATGAAATTAATAGGCAATAGGTTTAAAACAAACAAAAGGAAGTACTTCACACAACACACAGCCAACCTGTGGAACTTGTTGCCAAGGGATGTTGTGAAGGCCAAAAGTATAACTGGGTTCAAAAATGGATTAGATAAGTTCATGGAGGACAGGTCAATTGGATGACATTAGCCAAGATGGTCAGGGATGCAACCCCCTATTCTGGGTGTCCCTAAACCTCTGACTGCCAGAATCTGGGATATGATGATGATAAGGGATGGATCACTGAATAAATTGACTTGTTCTGTTCATTCCCTCTGGAGCATCTGGCACCGGCCAACTGGTGGAAGACAGGACACTGGGCTAGGTGGACCACTGGTCTGATCCAGTTTGGCCATTCTTATAATCTGCTTGAAAATAGCGTTCATCATTTATATGCGTTAACTGTAAATTTCTTGGAATAGTAAATTAATTTATATGCATTGATTGTACATCTCCTCTGTAGTGAAAGAAACTACTGTTAATAGAATTAACTTTGAACTAGAGAGCTATAAAAATTATCTTCCAAATGAATATTTGCTAAACATGACAGAGGCTGTGAGAATGACTAGCAAGCTCAGACAGGTACAGTGATCATCCATGTCAATACTGGAAAAATTGTTCTTGCCAGAAGTTGTTTTGCATACTTAATAATATGGCTCTGATGTGAAACCGTGGAAAACACTGATGAATGGTAAGCTGTAAAAGAACAATTTAGTAAGGATGAAAATACTAGATATGCTGAATCCCTTGTGTTAACATAAACACATCACACTGTTTCTTTTCAGTATAGCTAATAATCTTCAGCTGTGCCAAGTGACTCATTGATGGTTGCGGAGGATATACTTGAAAATCTGAAATGTGGTTGCCATGAAATTGTGAGGCAATGGCAGCTGGGTAGGGTGACGTGAGACTCATACATCCTCAGTTCTCTGAGTGCCTGTGGTTTAAAACAAAAATAGAAGCGGCAAGAAGTACTTCCAACTCTTTAAGAAAAAAAGTACTACGGGATTGTACAGTTGTTGAACACCCTAAAGCTAAATGATAATGGACCCTGATGATTTTTTTGCAGAAAGACAGGGGTAACATTCCTGTGCAGTACTCCAACTGTGCAGTGCAATTAGAATAACTTCTACAATGCAGTCATGAACAAAAGGCAGGTAGCTTAGAATCATAGAAAAGCAGGGTAGGAAGGGACCTCGAGAGATAATCTAGTCCAGTCCCTGGTGCTGAAGCAGGACCAAGTACACCTAGACCATCCCTGACAGGTGTTTAACCTCTAACCTAATATTAAAACTTGCAGTGATGGGGATTCCACAACCTCCGTTGATAACCTATTCCAGAGCTTAACTACTCTTTGAGTTAGAATTTTTTTCTTAATATCTAACCTAAATCTCTCTTGCTACAGCCCATTAGTTATTATCCTGCCTTCTGTGGGCATGGAGAACAATTGATCATTGTCCTCTTTTAACAGCCTTTAACATCTTTGAAACCTGTTATTAGGTCTCCTTCTCAGTCTTCTTTTCTCAAGACTAAACATACCCAGGTTTTTTAATTTTCCCTTAGTCAGGGCAGACTGAGGGACCCCAGTGAGAGACACTATCAGAGTCTAGCCTGGAAACCTGCAAGCGCCTGTTTGAACAGAGACTAGATTGGAGAGTATCAGAGGGGTAGCCATGTTAGTCTGAATCTGTAAAAAGCAACAGAGGGTCCTGTGGCACCTTTAAGACTAACAGAAGTATTGGGAGCATAAGCTTTCGTGGGTAAGAATCACGAAAGCTTATGCTCCCAATACTTCTGTTAGTCTTAAAGGTGCCACAGGACCCTCTGTTGCTTTTTATAGATTGGAGAGGGCACTCCAGGCACCAGGCCTGAAGAGACTTAACCCTCGACTGGACTGACCCAGGGGCTCAAACAAGAACCACTATTGCTCACTTTGAACTAAAACTGTTTAAACCTCTGTATCTAGGGTATTTGCAACATTTCTTGCCAGCCCTGGTAAAATAACCTTCCGCTTAGCCATAAGTCTGAGTGGTTATTGGTACCCACCAGGGCTAGCTGTCTACAAGGCCTAGCTGCTGAAGCACCTACAATGCTTGCCTCCAAGTCATGGTACGCCTGGCATGCTACTGGCACCGAAGGGGATGGTGTACTCCAGCACTGAGCAGCTGCAATAATTACACAGTTAATGCACTCCCAAGGTGCTGCACCACTGCTTCCTGCCAGACCACTTCTCTCCAAGGAGAAAGGGTGAACATTAAAATAAATCCAAGGTAAATCTCACATTTTCTGATTGTCCAGAGGTCTTGTGTCCTCAGCAAGTCTGGTAGAGTCCCAATAGTCAGAAGTCCCAGACAACTGAACCTCTCACAGTTCTCCCTTCAAGGAGGTAAGAGTGTAGGTCTGTTCACTCACTGTCTGCCAACAGCTATATATTCTTAAGAAGGTGATGTTTGGGGCTTCAAGTGGAAGAGACCTGTATATGACTGAGAAGTATCCAATCACACATGACTCTGTCCAGGCTGGCAACCTATCCTCACTCCCTGGCCTAACATACACCCTTGGTAACAATTATATAGTCCTACAAGTGTTACTAGGACGTTGTCTGAGACTATTGGAGGAGGAACTGAATAGCTATAGAGGAATTTAGCTATGGCAGAAGGGGTGATGATGTGGCACAACCACTAGCATGGTAATGGGTGTTATACAGCACTCATTTATAGGGCTTTCCAGTAGCTCTGCGACCAGCATCACCACCTCCACACCCACTCTTGGTGAACACACAGTACCCACTGGAATGACTACACTTCTTGCACTGGGTTGACATCAGCCACAGTGTATATTTCAGGCCCAGTGTGTTCACAGCCTTGGGCATTTTGACTCAGCTGCTGCAGTTGAGCTGTTTGATTCTAGTAAACTGGCCATTGGCTCATGCAGATGAGGTGAGAATGGATCCCATCACTGTCCTGTGTGGCTCTGTTGAATGAGAGAGAAAAAAGCAGAATTCTGAAGTCAACTCTGTTTCTAACCTGTTGTTCACACTCCGAGACCTGAGTAGTTACTGCTAATCCCTGCTACTTCTGCTACACCCTCATTTGTTCTGGTTATGAATGTGGAACCGCAACTTCTTTTCTCCCTAACCCTCCTCCCTTTTTATCTGACTCATGAAGATATCCCCTAGGCAGCGCACACAGGCTGTGCAGCTGGTTCTGCAACCATGTGCTGAATGTAGAGTTGCTTTTACTGTCTATTGAGAAACACACTGCTTGGAAGCAGAGTGCATTTGCACTGCCTCAGGAGATGCATAGGGATTTTGCCAGCACGTCTCAATATTGCAATGGAAAAATCTGTGGCTTCCTGAGATTAATTGTAAGTTTCAGAGTAACAGCCGTGTTAGTCTGTATCCGCAAAAAGAAGAACAGGAGTACTTGTGGCACCTTAGAGACTAACAAATTTATTAGAGCATAAGCTTTCGTGGACTACAGCCCACTTCTTCGGATGAGATTAATTGCACTGTGTATTTCCCCTGGAGGTACAGGATTAGTGGTTGGGCAAAACAGGCAGAAGACACATCCCTCCACTTACATCCTGAAGTGTTAGGCACTATAGAAATACCAGGGAACTCCAAACATACATGGGTGTCCTTGCTCCTCTTAGGAGACAGACCTGTCCTCGCTTACAGACAACCCCCCAACCTAAAGCAAATACTCACCAGCAACCACACATCACTGAACAAAACCACTAACCCAGGAACCTATCCTTGTAACAAACCCCGATGGCAACTCTGTCCACATATCTATTCAAGTGACATCATCATAGGACCTAATCACATCAGCCATACCATCAGGGGCTCGTTCACCTGCACATCTACCAATGTGATATATGCCATCATGTGCCAGCAATGCCCCTCTGCCATGTACATTGGCCAAACCGGACAGTCTCTACGCAAAAGAATTAATGGACACAAATCTGACATCAGGAATCATAATACTCAAAAACCAGTGGGAGAACACTTTAACCTGTCTGGTCATTCAGTGACAGACCTGCGGGTGGCTATATTACAACAGAAAAACTTCAAAAACAGACTCCAACGAGAGACTGCTGAACTGGAATTGATATGCAAACTAGACACAATCAACTCCGGATTGAATAAGGACTGGGAATGGCTGAGCCATTACAAACATTGAATCTATCTCCCCTTGTAAGTATTCTCACACTTCTTATCAAACTGTCTGTACTGGGCTAGCTTGATTATCACTTCAAAAGTTTTTTTTCTCTTACTTAATTGGCCTCTCAGAGTTGGTAAGACAACTCCCACCTGTTTATGCTCTCTGTATGTGTGTATATATATCTCCTCAATATATGTTCCATTCTATATGCATCCGAAGAAGTGGGCTGTAGTCCACGAAAGCTTATGCTCTAATAAATTTGTTAGTCTCTAAGGTGCCACAAGTACTCCTGTTCTTTTTGCGGATCCAGACTAACACGGCTGCTACTCTGAAACTTGCTGCCTTTGTGAGACTCCTAGAACCACATCCAGCATTTGGCACCATGGCTGACTTCCATGCCCTACTGCCATTGGCTCCTTACTTATGGAGACATCCATGTGACCTATTCAGCTGTGTTAAAGTGGGCATATCAGGAGATGGTGCTGATTCAGCCATGATGCATTCCAGCATAGATTAAGCATTTGGATAGGGAAATTTGGTATATGATGGCTATCCCTAACTGCTTCCCCCCATTTCCCATTTGGTACAGATATGTTGTGAATATGTCATGCTGTTGTGTGACAGGTGCTTATTTCCTGTGGGCAGGAAATTGCTTAGTCTTTGTTGACTTGTATAGGAGATTCCCAGTCATTTTTGAAACCATCTCTAGATTATTATATGGCATCCCCTGTAGTGTCTGAGTGCCTCCCAAATAATTAAACAAGACCGATACAAAAGAAAACACTCTTGTTTCACCACCTTTAAGAGGAACTAGACTAAATATTTGGATGCTTTGTTTTTTTAAGTGAGTGAGTTTAAGGAGTGAGTTGACTTGTCTATACTGGAAATGTACCCATTACAGCCATCACCTGTGTAGCTGCACCAGAGCAAATCATGGACAGGCTAAGCTGCAATTTATACTAGTGCATTTCAAGCAGGGGTAAATGCATTAGTAAAAAGAACAGCAAATAGCAGCTTTCCCTGTCTATGCTAGGGGTTCACACTAGTGTAGCTAAACTGATGGCTGGTCACCAGTGCCTGAAATCTTTGGAGATAAGGCCTGAGTGCAAGACAGACTTGTGTTTGTCTAGTCATTGAGGGACAAGTGAGTCAAGGAAGTGAGTTTTGCACCCAAGTTTGAAAGTAATGAGAGCTGTGGTGATTCCTATCTCTTGCAGGAGTGAGTTCCATAGACTACGTCTGGTGTCAAGAAACTACTGTTTCCGGTGCTTGTAGGCCATTCTCTGTAAATTGACAGTTTCATTATTTCAGTGAGACGTGGATATAGAGGGAAGTAATGCATAGGGAGTGCCAATCCTTCAGCAACCTGCATGTAATGTGGAGGGAGGAGCACAGGTGGCAGGAGGGAAGAGTTGGAAGGAAGAGGCACTAGGCAGCCAGGGAAAGAATTCTCTGTAGTAATTCAGCTCCCTCTCCATCTAGTGCCCCATCCCTGGCCACTGAGCAGTCACAGATTGGTCATGTGCCATTGTGGGCATCTCATCATACCATCCCCGCCATAAACTTATCAAGCTCAGACTTGAAACCAGTTAGGATTTTTTGCCCACACTGCTACCCTTGGAAAGCTAATCCAGAACGTCACTCTTCTGATGGTCAGAAACCTTTGTCTACTTTCAAGCCTAAACTTGTTGATGGCTTTATATCCATTTGTTCTTGTGTCCACATTGGTGTTTAAATTAAATAAATGTTCTCGTGCCCTGGTATTTATCCCTCTGATGTATTTATAGAGAGCAATCATATCTCCCCTCAGCCTTCTTTTGGTTAGGCTTAACAAGCAAAGATCTTCAAGATTTTCCATTTCTCTGATCATCCTTGTAGTCCTTCTCTGTACTTGTTCCAGTTTGAATTAATCTTTCTTAAACATGAAAGGCCAGAATTGCACACAGTATTCCAGATGAGGTCTCACCAGTGCCTTGTATAATGTTACTAATACTTCCCTGTCCCTACTAGAAATATTTTGCCTCATGCATCCTAGGACTGGCATTAGCCATTTTTCACGGCTGCATCACATTAGCAGCTCATAGTCATCCTGTGATCAACCAATACATCCAGGTCTTTCTCCTCCTCTATCATTTCCAACTGATAAGTTCCCATCTTTTAGCAAAAATTCTTCTTGTCAGTCCCTAAGTGCATGACCTTGCACTTCGCACTGTTAAATTTCATCCAATGTCTATTATTCCAGTTTTCAAGGTCATCCAGATCTTCTTGTATGATATTTCAGTCCTCCTCTGTATTGGCAATACCTCCCAACTTTGTGTCATTCACAAATTTTATTAACACACTTTTGTGCCAAAGTCATGAATGAAAATGTTAAATAAGATTGGTCTGAAGACTGATTCCTGAGGAACTCGACTCGTAACCTCCCTCCAGCCCAATAGTTTACCTTTCAATGTGATCTACTGCAGTATCCCCCTTAACCAGTTCCTTATCCACCTTTCAATTCTCAGGTTATTCCCCAGCTTCTCATTTTAACTAATAATTTCCCATGTGGATCTGTATTGAATGCCTTCCTGAAATGTAGGTAGATTAGATCTACCGCATTTCCTTTGTCTAAAAAAATCAATTATCTTCTCACAGAAAGAGATTAGGTTGGTCTGGCACGATCTAACTTTTGTAAAACCATGTTGTATTTTATCCCAGTTATTGTTTACCTCTAAATCCTTAACTACTTTCTCTTTCAAAATTTTGTTCCAATACCTTGTATACAATTGAGGTCAAACTAACAGGCCTGTAGTTTCCAAGATCAGTTCTTTCCCCTTTCTTAAAAAATAGGTACTATATTAGCAATTCTCAAGTCAGAGGGTACGACCCCTGAGTTTATGGATTCCTTAAAAATCCTTGGTATTGGGCTTGCAATTTCATGTGCCAGTTCCTTTAATATTCTTGGATGGAGATTATCTGCCTCTCCCCTCCTCTCCCCCAGTTTCGTCCCATTAAGCTATTTGAGTTTGACTTCCATTTCGGATGTGGTAATTTCTACTTCAATATCCTTATTTCCATTAGCCACTCTGCTTGTACCCCCAAGCTCCTCATTACACTTATTAAAGACTGAGGCAAAGTATTCATTTAGGTGTTGGGCCATTCCCTGATGATCTTTAATCTCAACCCCATCCTCAGTGCTTAGCGGTCCCACTACTTTCCTTGTTTTCTTTTTATTTATATGGCTATCAAACCTTTTACTATTGGTTTTAATTTCTTTTGCAAGGTCCAACTTTGGTTGACTTTTGGAAATTTTTACTTTTTCCCTACACTTTCTGACTTCCAGGAGGCAGCTTTCCTTTGCTGATCCTTCCTATCTTCCATTCCTTGTAGGCTTTCTGCTTTCTCTTAATAACCTGTTGGAGAGGCTTACTCATCCAGTTTGTTCTGCAACTCTTTTCCCCCCTCTTGTTTGAGATGCAGGCTTCAGATAGCTTCTGCAACTTCGACTTAAAGTAATTCCCAGCCTCCTTCGCATTCAGATCCTTGAGTTCTTCAGTCCACTCCACTTCCCTGACTAAGCCCCTTAATTTTTTAAAGTTTGCTCTTTTGAAATCAAGGATCCTAGTTGCGGACCTTTGTTTCTTTATCCTTCCATTTAGTTTAAATGAATTAGCTCATGATTACTCGAACCAAGGCTCTTCAACCTTGTTCTTCTATGAGGTCCTCGCTACTTACCAATACTAAATCTAAAATAACATCACCTCTTGTTGGTTGGTGACTACTGTATTTGGTGAAGAAATCTGTCAGCTATCACATCCAGGAATATCTGGGCCCTGCCATTATTAGTAGCACCTGTCCTCCAATCTGTACCTGGGAAATTAAAGTCTCCCATAATCACACAATTCCTAGTAGAATTTATTTAATTAAAAATATTAAAGATATGGTCTCCATATTAAAAGTCTTTATCCATATCCATATCCTTGCGGAGCCTCTGGGGCTTGGGTCCACGGTGTTAATTCTTCCATGACTTAACCCCTGTGGCAGAAAACACAATCTATAGTTATGTTGTATAAGCCCAGTACAATTTCAGTTACTATATAGGATAAGAATTTTAGCATACTTTAAATAAAACTAAAAAATCAACGTATCAAAAATAATTTTCTAGGTTTTCTTTCACAATGGAAAATTAATGTCCTTTTTGTGAATATTTTAGCCCCTGCTCTTTGTTTATGCTGTGGAATGTTTAGAGGGGATGTGCTTGTCTGTGTCATAGCAACTGATGAGGATTCTTTCAACGAGGTAACGATAACAGTAATATAGGTTTTGTGGAAATACAAAAACCAGGAGAACTTTGCAGAACAAATTTTCTTGGTTTCTTTGGTATTAAGCTGCTTTGAAACACACTGTTCAGGAAAAAGGGTTTTCATCTATTACTCTGAAGAAAAAACTTGTAAATATGTCCTGAACAAGAATATGTAAACACAGCTGCCAAAAGAAAGAAATGAAGTCATTTCAATCATTTCAACCTGCGGGCATCCTATGTTTTCCTTTCCCTAACAGGATAAAGAACAGATGGGGACAGCTATTAGGGAAAGTTAAGGGGAGAGACTATTTTTAGCAACACCTGACAAATTAACATGAATATAAGGCCAACTTTTTGCTGGTATATAGATTAGCTATTCACTTCAGTGGTGGTGCACTGATTCATACTAGCTGAAGTTCTGTTCCATTGGGCCAAATCATGAAGTCTTTAATGAGGGTGCCGTGCCCCCCTTTAGGTGAGACAAAATAGTTACATGAGTGTTCTATATCTGTATATATGTAAATAGGTAACTAATAAGGCAGAGGCAACATGTTGGGGGGGCATGTGAGGTCACCAATTTCTGCAGACTCTGCCCCATAGGGCAGTGGGGGTGGGCAAGTACTTGGGTACTTGGGTGCAGGGAGGGAAAAAGCAGCAGGGTGTCTGGCTGTGGGCAGAGTCCCACCCCAGCTACATGGGGCTGCTTCTCATTCCCTGCTGCTGGAGTGCCAGCACTTCCCGCAGGCTACTTTACAGACTGCCCTGGGCTGAATGCCCTGTGCCTTTTCCCAAGGCAGAGGCCACTCTCCCACTCCTACAGCAGGGGCTCTGCTCAGGGCCTCGCACTGCATCAGGCTTGCCCTGCCTTCCATTTAGCAACAGCTTCTAAGGTGAGTTGGGATGGAAGTGGTGCTCTCTCCCGGAGCCCCACTGCATGGGGCTCGTCCAAGCCGTTTGGTGTCACCTGCCCCAGCTTCCTGGTGTTGCTCGGGCCCCTGAAGACTCCTCCTGGGGCGGGGGCATGCCCGACAGTTGGAAAACCTCTGTTCTAGATCCAGAGGAAACACGTAGGACAGTCACATGCCCCCCCCATCAGGAGTTATGCTTTGCCTCTGTATAAGGTGCCAGTTAGAGGTGAGCAAAAATGGGAATTTCCATCTCATGGGAAATGTTGATATTTCAACATTTGTGTTCATCACAAATTGGGACGAAAAGTTAAAATATTAAAATTTTTCATGGAACAAAAAATTAAAATAAAAATTGCATTCAGAAATGATGAAATATTTTCTTTCAACATTTTCAGTCAAAACAAAATAGTTTGATTTTCCCAAATAAAAATGTTTTGCTTCCGTTTGTTAACTGACCTAAAATGCTTTGTTTCAAGTCAGTTCAACACGAAACTGTAGTGTCCTATTGTGGTGCATTGCCTCATGAGAGCTGTAGTTTGGGTTGCCTGATGCCCCTATTTTCCCTATTGACCAGGCACCCATGATGCACCCACCAGGCCATGCAGCACACCACTCAGTGTGAGGAAAGACTGATGTATCCTGAGAGCGGTAGTCTGGCTAGAGAGCCAGGCACATAAAAGATAATGGAGTCCTGAACTACAACTCCCATGAAGCAATGTGACACCAGAGGGAAGTGGAGTTTAATGCTGACCTGAGCTGAAATGAAACATGGAAAATTTTGATTTAGCAGAAACTGCATTTTCTGTTAGAAAATCATTCTGACAGAAAATTCCCAACCAGCTCTAGTGCCAGTAGTTGGGGCTCAAGAATAGGTAACATAGGCTCTTGGGGGTTCTGTAGGACCATGTAACAGGTTGCACCTCCGCTCCTGTCTTCTTGCCCCATGGAAACTGCACATTCCCTTAGTTGTACGTTCACAATACCATTTATTTAGCCTTCCATCAGGACCTGAGGGGAACAGAAGTCTTCCTTCCGTGAGGCCTCTGTGTAACTGAGCTCAGCTAGCCCTGTTCCCCCTGCTCTTCTTCTGGGCACTTCTTGTGCCTCTTTGTCAGTTTTGGGCTGATGGGCTAATTTGCTCATTATCCTACCTAGCCCACCAGCCTGATTATGTAATTACTTCTATCATCTTTCTCTGGGGAACTAGTTGGCATCTAAGTAATCAGAGAGCAGAGCTCACCCGTTCACTCTCTGCATTTGTCACAGACCAATAAAACTTGTTGAAGTGGGGGAGGGATAGTTCAGTGGTTTGAGCATTGGCCTGCTAAACCCAGGGTTGTGAGTTCAATCTTTGAGGGGGCCACTTTGGGATCTAGGGCAAAATCAGTACTTGGTCCTGCTAGTGAAGGCAGGGGGCTGGACTCGATGACCTTTCGGGGTCCCTTCCAGCTCTATGAGATAGGTATATCTCCATATATTTAAGTGTACTAAAAATGACTTTCCATCAGCTCTAACAGAAACTCCATGAGGTTCTTCCTAAGAACAAGAAGGTTGCCCACCCCATTCTGCCCTACAGACATGGCAGGGTGTTAAAAGCTGTCAGCAGTAAAGGACAGCTGCATGGAGACCCCTTTGTTCCATATTGCCACCCCTCCACCTTGCCCCCAACCCCCCTGCCATCTTGTATCAGCTGGTGTGGGAACATGCTGCCAGGGGCTCTCCTGAATGCTGATGCCTCAGACCTCATGGAAGAGAGGGGGATTTTGTACTGCTTACTGAAGACAATGGGCCTGATTTTTCACAGCCTCATTTGTATGTTGTGCATCTCAGCATGGTAGCATTTTATATAACTTTGGTTTAGGGTTACTGTACGTCCGGATTTTCCCGGACATGTCCGGCTTTTTGGTCCTCAAATCCCTGTCCGGGAGAAATTTCCAAAAAGTCAAACATGTCCGGGAAAATAGGGAGGCATGGTAAGGGGATCCCGAGTGCGAGTGGCTGCAGCAAAACTTACAACTCCCGCAATCTGCCGACCTGCCGGGGCACAGAGGCGGCGGGCGGCATCCAAGCACACAGCCGCCTCCTCCCCAGGCTCCAACTTTCCCGGCTCCCGCTGCTCTCCACCACACATCAGGGCCGAAGCAACTTCCCCAGCGCAGCAGCAGCTGGAACCCGCCGCCTCTGTGCCCCTGCAGATCAGGGGAGTTGTTAGTTTTGCTGCAGCCACTCTCACTCGGGGTCCCCTGAGCGTCTTTTGCCTGAGCGCTTCCGGCTTCACGGTTTGCCGCGTGGGGAAGGGGCGGAGTTGGGGTGGGGCCGGGGCCCCCGTGTAGTGTCCTCTTTTTTCAGTGTTGAAATATGGTAACCCTAACTTTTGTACAGGTGTAAGTGACTGCACAAGGTGCAAGGCACTGGAGAATCAGGCCCACTACCTATGGTAATGTGCACTGTTTTGCCTTAGAGCTTTTGGTGTCTTTGAGTTTTGGTTCCACCCTGTTTACAGCACGAGGTCCTCAGTTTTTAGCCATTATTACTTTTACAGAACTTTCCTTGATTTCAATATGAGATTTGATTGAGTAAGAGATTTAAGATTTGACCACTGAAAATGCTGATATCTCTAGTCATACTCCATAGTTGCATAAAGGGCCAGGTCTTCAACTGGTATAAACTGGCATAGCTCTATGGAAATATGCTGATTTACACCTGATGAGAATCTGGCCCCAAATGTTCCATCCCTTGAAGGAATCACACTAATCTTTTAAAGCCAGAAATAAAGCCATCATATGTGTCTGCAGCAAAATTCTATTGCAGTTTCATACCAGAGCAGTGGCTGCGGGATTGTTGTTAACTCCGTCTGCAGAATGTTGTTAATTAATTAAATAAAAATTTATCCACAAGCAAAGCTTTGAAAAAATGTGTAATACATGTTTTAGCAACATACTAGCATAAAGAAGAACTTTTGAATCATCATCTCAATTGAGAAAGTCGTTAGCTCATTCTCGATTAAATTTGGCTGGAGTTTGAAGGGATTACTATTAGAGCAGTGAGAATGTGGGAAAACCTTCCTGGCAAGGTAGCTCACATTAACACATAAAAGTAAAGTCTCAAACTTGGCTGTGTATAAGTTCCTAACAAGATCATTATGCAGTGATCAGAATCTAAATGTGACCTAATGCCACAGATGGTTTATTTATGGTTTCAACTTGGAAAAATTTGAAGTTAACATTTTCAGTTTTATTCCTTATGGTAGGAGGGAACATTGGATAGTGGGTAGTAGGGTAATGGTCCTGGTAGTAAGAACTCCTAAGCAATGGGTACATTAGAGAACTTTTACAAAAACTATTCATACTGTTGCTAACACCAGTTCAGCTGCAACATTGTTAGCAATGCCTCTGATCATTGTGTGGATGGATTGCCAGGGTCAATCAGTTAAACCTGCTTAATGAGCCTAATCAACATAGTGCTCAAAATAGGTGCTGGAGCCAGGGAGCCATCTCAAACTGCCAACACCAATGCAGATGAAATGGTGTTAGTAACGGTAAGGACTTGTTTGTTTAAATTCCTTAGTGTGGACAAGGCTCCACTGTAGTTTCTTCTCCTGACTTGATGTGACCCTCAGTGAATCACTTACCACCTTGTATTTCAGGTAAAACATATGTAAAGTAGGTGTATAATGTGTCTTAATTAATTAATGTGTATAAAGCCCTTTGAAATTCTTGTAAAAGTATCTCATACATCATAATGGATGTATTTGGGCATGTGATGGAGAAGCACTGTCCTTGCCGACTCCAGGCAGTGCTATGCTACCTGTCAACATACAAGGAGTCACTTGCATACAGAGACAGGAATGAGTTGCAAGGATGGAGACAGAAGACACAGCTAGGCTACATTACAGCTGTTTACTTTATAAGTTATTTCTTGGTGTTAGTTAAATACGTATATTATTCTAAAACCTGCCTCAGTCATCACTCAAACCAGGTTTCCTGTAGATAAGCATATACTGCTCTTAATAGAGTTCCATGGCTAATGTCAGGAATAGATAAACAGAAAGGCAAAGTGGGTGAGGTAATATCTTTTACTGGACCAACTCCTGTTGGTGAGAGAGAGAGAGAGAGAGGAATATATTAGTGAATCAGAAGAGAGGCTGCCCACTCACATGTCAAGTACTTTGAAGGACTCCCTGAAGTTCCTCCCATATATGGCAACCAAGGAGAATGGCAGGCTTCCAGCAATAGTGAGGTGGGCCAGACTGCTAAAACGCTTTGCTTGGCAGTTGCCAAAGAGAAGAAAAATATTTATTTGCTTATTGCCTGGAACTCCTGAAGCTTCTGTGTGAAAACTAAGAGGCCTGGGGAGTGTCTGTGTGTCAGCGACTGTATAAACTACTTTTCAGCTGATGAGAACTCTAGAGACATTAAGAAAAAAAGGTTGTCACTCTAAAGGTAGAACAAACACAACACTGAGAGAACTTCTAAGTTGCTTGAGGCCAAATTCTACCCACAGATGCATATAAGCAGCTGCCATTAAAACCTGGGTGCTTTTGAAGACGTGGATTTTGGAATGTGTTTCTCTGCAAGAAGGCCTGTGGTTATGAGTCATATGGCTGAACCCATGTTTAAATTCTAACGGGTGGCATATATTAGGTGGGATTTTTCCTTTGCCCATCCCAGATCAGCTGAGTTATTCTGGTTTTACCTCATGAAGACATCTTTTCATTAAAAAAAAAAAAAAAAAAGAATCATGAGAATTCATGCTGTATCTTTTAAAAATATATATATATTTATTGGACTTGGGTGAATGTTTGATTGTTTTTTTCATTTTGTCCAGGAGCTCAGTAAGGAGAAAATTTAATTTTTGAAATATAAGGAAGCACAATACTTAAGTACTTACTTCTGGCAAAACTCCCATTGATATCAGAATCCGATTTGCCTGAGTAAAGACTTCAGGACCTGAATTTATGTTTCAGAAAGGAGAAGAAACAAGTACAATTCAGAGTCAAATTAAGTTTTTTTCCTTCTCATGGTCACCACTGGTAATAAAGATTCTTCAGGCCAAATTAAGCCATTAGCTAGGTCCATGCAACAACGTTGTTCTAAAATTATGTCTTTGCAACACTGCTTCAAACTCATTGTCTTTAATAAGTTTACACAGGTGTAAATGTATAGAATTTAGTGAACAATTCTGTTGATGATGTACATGAAAATGTTATCCATTTCTCTCTCTCTCTCTAATTGAATTCCTATAAATTAATAGGAAAAAAATACTAAAAACTTTTGTCACTAAAATCAGCCCATATGACTCAATACACACAGGATGCAGGTGTTATGAAGGAGGTACCAGTTTTATAAAGTTGTGTTTTCAGTGTTCATAACAAAGAACAAGCAGATGCCCAATGAAATTGATATTCAACACATTTAAAACTGATAAAAGAAACAATATGGAACTCAATGCTACAATATGTATTGAGCCCAAGAACCTAGCAGGATTTGTAAAATGATTGAATGCTTATATGGATCACAAGAACATTCATAGTCCCATTATTTAGGATAATATTTAAAAATGAATGGATATAAACCTCTTGCTTCAGAGCTCATGCCAACCACTAACTCATGGAGATTAGGAAGAAACTTTCCCTCTGGACAGGTTATTCTATAGTTGTCCACTACAGGGTTTCTCACATCTTCCTCTGAAAGATCTGGTACTAGGTACTGTCAGATAGGATACTGGATTAGATGGATTTCTGGTCTGATCCAGTGTGGCAATTCCTATGTTTCACTTTCTTTCTAAATGAAAAGAGTAAGAATATGTGAAATGTATTTTAGTGGAATTATTCTGGCTATTTGATTTTTAACTGAGATCAATCAGAAATAAACCTCTACCTTGATATAACGCTGTCCTTGGGAGCCAAAAAATCTTACCGCATTATAGGTGAAACCGCGTTATATCGAACTTGCTTTGATCCACCGGACTGCACAGCTCCGCCCCCCCCCACCCCCCCGGAGCGCTGCTTTAACGCGTTGTATCCAAATTCGTGTTATATCGGGTCGTGTTATATTGGGGTAGGGGTGTATATTATGTCTGATAGAACTAATTCTCCCGAGAAATAAATTGAGTAAAAATTATACAGTATTACAACTGCTTTTTCTAGTGAATGGAGCCTGTTTCAGTACCATAAGTCTATGGATCACAATATTACCTTTATAACAATAGTAAGTATTGACATAGGTATTTAAACCATACTGTGCTTTGATTAGTTTTAGTTACATGAACTAACTTACATTTAGTTATATCAAAATCATTCTTTTGGCAGATTCATGGTCTGGTTTCCAAACAGTCCATCCAGATTATTAGGGTCCCTCAAACAAAGTCTTGACTTTAAATGTATATAAGTACTAAAATATTGCATGACTTTATTTTCAAAGCGGGACTTCCATCTAGTATATAAAGAGAATGCGCAAGGCTTTTTGTAATGTTGTAACGGAGGATGAGTTCAACCATGACCTTAAAAATTGGGCTTCCTAGATTACTGCAATCAGACTTGTGAAAATCATGTAATTGGTCTTTTGAAAGAAGGGAGGAGAGAATATATATTAAATATATATTTCATAGTTTTGATAACAAAGGGGAAAAAATCTTTAATCGATTAACTTTTATGGCCCTTCATGGCAAATTTATTGTGTTTGTTGGATCATGTTATAGTAAGTCTATCAGTGTTTCTAAAATAATATGCTTATGCGACAGGGTGCCCTGCGTTGAGCTAGGGTGGCCGTGTCAACCCGGTGCAGGGTTGTTGCACCCCATTACACCCATCGTTGGGGTCCCCTCATTAAGCGGGTGATTTTGGCCAAGTGGGTCCTGGCCCCTGACGGGATCACTTAGACAAATAGCCCATAGTCTTTGGGCAGGCAAAACAAACAAACAGTCTGGAGCCCTGGAGCCTCTTGGCTGGGGCAAAACGAACAACCAGTCTAGAGCCCTGCAGTCTCCTAGGTGAGGCAGGCAGCAACACTTGGGGAATTAGCCCCCTGGAGGGGCAAAGCAGTAAGCAGATTGCAGCCCCAGTCTATGGCCCTGCAGCCTCTTGGCTGGGGCAGGCAGTTGCCCTGGGGGAATTAGCCCTCTGGGCAGGGCAAAATATCAATCCTTCTACGGCCCCTGGGTGGGGCAAAACAAACAAACAGTCTATAGGCCTTACTACCTACCCTCTGGGCTGGGCCATAGAACAGGCAGCAGCTTCCTCAGCAGGCAGTGGGTTGGCTTCCCCAGCAGTAGCCGTAGTCAGTGAGTTTCCTGGAGCGTAGTCCGGGTCTTCGGGCTCTACTGCCAGGAGCATCACAGGAATGGGCATGGTATGTCCTTCCTCCTCCATTGCCTCCCCCCCCACTCCCCGACTCAGCTGGGCAGCCTCCTTTTATCTGTCTTCTCCACCTGGAGCATGCGTAGCAGGGGAGAGGGGGCATGGCCACCTGGGCCCACAATGATTGGTCCGTCCCCGGAGGCCCGGTGCAGGGTTGGTACACCCCATCACAGCCTATCATAAATAATCTCCCAACCATACTATAAAGTGGAATAGTCTTGCTTGAATACACATTACTAAACTGTGTTATAAACATATTACTGTATTATGTTATAGACAACTGTGTATCACAATTTAGTAACATGTTTTGGTCCCAATTACAAGTCAAGACTAGACCCTTTTATAACACAGATGGGGACTAGTGTTTTATAACACAATCCATGAACAGCTTAGATTTGAATGTGTAGACAGGTCCATAAGGGCCTGATCCTGTTCCCATTGAAATCTGTGAGAGATTTGTCACTAACTTAATTGAAGAAAAATCCAGAAGTAAGTAATGAAAGAGGATCAATACTAGCACCAGTGTTCTTTGAATTCCCCACATATTCCCATTGTTTTCTAACTGATTTATGCTGGGAACGAGAAATGATCACTCTGTGGTCACATTGCAATTACCTGACCTTCTTCAATCAAATTAAGTAAAAGATTAGATACTAAACAGAATTTTGCACAGATTAGAATTTGGTTTTCAGTAGAAATTGCCTGTCAAGAGAGGAAAATTTTATGGTTAAGATGATGGGCTAGGACTCAGGAGGAGCTGGCTTCAATTCCTGGCTTTGCCACAGACTTCCTTTGTAATCTTAGGAGAGTCACTCTGTGTCTCAGTTCCTCATCTGTAAAAATTCAGACAACACTTCCGTACTTCACTGGGTGTTGTGGGGACAAAGTCACTATTATTTGCAAGGCCCTCAGATATTATGTGACAGGGCCCACATGACAGATGGGTGCATAACAAAAAAGTAGAAAATATTTTTGATTATGGAATTTTCCCCCTTACTGTATAGATCACTCATTTTTAATATTATTTTATTCCTTTCATATTTCATAAGCAATGTTGATATGGGAATAGGATGATATCTCAATTTATTGCAGTAAGGTCAGTATCTTGATAAGGTAAATATTTACTTTTTTAGACTAACCACTGCAACGTTGGATGAGATGAGGAAGGGGCCTTACATTTGAAAACATACAGAAATGAAAAAAGTAGAAATCTAGAAAATGTAAAGACATTGTTTCCAGGGATAATTATTTTTTTTTCTTAATAGAGGTTTAGCCTACTCTGATGTCTGAATAACAGGCATTGCTCCTGCTAAGAACAGTGTAGGAAGATGTAAGACTGTATGTGTGTGCATGTACACTCCTGACTTATATTTGTACACTCTTGACTCATAGCTTGTGGACCACTATGACCCCTGGATCCCTTTCCTCAGTACTCCTTCATAGGCAGTCATTTACCATTTTGTATGTGTGCAACTGATTGTTCCTTCCTAAGTGGAGTACTTTGCATTTGTCCTTATTGAATTTCATCCTATTTACTTCAGACCATTTCTCCAGATCATTTTGAATTACAGTCCTATCCTCCAAAGCACTTGCAACCCCTCCCAGCTTGGTATCATCCGCAAATTTTATATGTGTACTCTTTATGCCATTATCTAAATCATTGATGAAGATATTGAACAGAACAGGACCCAGAATTGATCCCTGCGGGGCCCCACTCATTATGTCCTTCTAGCATGACTGTGAACCATTGATAACTATTCTCTGGGAACTGTTTTCCAACCAGTTTTGCACCCACCTAATAGTAGCTCCATCTAGGTTGAATTTCCCTAGTTTGTTTATGAGAAGGTCATGCGAGACAGTATAAAAAGCATTACTAAATTCAAAATATACCACGTCTACCATTTCCCCCCTATCCACAAGGCTTGTTACCCTGTCAAAGAAAGCTATCAGGCTGGTTTGACATGATTTGTTCTTGACAAATCCATGTTGACTGTTACTTAGCACCTTATTATCTTCTAGATGTTTGCAAATTGTTTGTTTAATTATTTGCTCCATTAGCTTTCCGGATACAGAAGTTAAGATGACTGGTCTGTAATTCTTGGGTTGTCCTTATTTCCTTTTTTCTAGATTGGCATGATATTTGCCCTTTTCCAGTCTTCTGGAATCTCTCTCATCTTCCATGACTTTTCAAAGATAATCACTAATGGCTCAGATATCTCCTCAGTTAGCTCCTTGATATAGGATGCATTTTATCAGGCCCTGGTGACTTGAGAAATCTAACATGTCTAAGTAATTTTTAACTTGTTCTTTCCCTATTTTAGTCTCTGATCCTACCTCATTTTCATTGGCATTCACTATGTTAGATGTCCAATCACCACCCACCTTCTTGGTGAAAACTGAAACAAAGAAGTCATTTAGCACTTCTGCCATTTCCACATTTTCTGTTATTGCTTTTCCCCCCTCATTGAGTAACGGGCCTACCATGTCCTCTTGTTCTAATGTATTTGTAGAATGTTTTCTTGTTACCCTTTATGTGTCTAGCTAGTTTGACCTCGTTTTGTGCCTTGGCCTTTCTAATATTTGTATTATTTGTTTATATTCATCCTTTGTAATTTGACCTAGTTTCCACTTTTTGTAAGACTCTTTTTTGATTTTTAGATAATTGAAATTCTTCTGGTTAAGCCAGAGTGGTCTCTTGCCATACTTCCTATCTTTCCTACACAGAGGGATAGTTTGCTCTTGTGCCCTTAATAATGTCTCTTTGAAAAACTGCCAACTATCTTCAAATGTTTTTCTCCTGAGACTTGCTTCCCACGGGATTTTACCTACTTAACTCTCTGAGTTTGCTAAAGTCTGCCTTCTTGAAATCCATTGTCTTTACAGTAACTCCTCGCTTAATGTTGAAGTTATGTTCCTGAAAAATGTGACTTTAAGCGAAATGATGTTAAGCTAATCCAATTTCCCCATAAGAATTAATGTAAATATGTGGGGGTTAGGTTCCAGGGAAATTTTTATATACACATACAGTATAAGTTTTAAACAAACAATTTAATACTGGTACACAGCAATGATGATTATGAAGCTTGGTTGAGGTGGTGAAGTCAGTGGGTGGGATAAGAGTGCATAAGAGTGAAGTAAACAGTTGATTAATATTCCATAGTTTGTGTGGCCCTGAAAACAGCCTCATGCAGGCTTCTGCAACCATACATCAAAAACAAGGAGCACTATGGGGCAGGTCTGTGTGGCTAGCACCTGGCTGAGAGTAGAAGCCTTGAAGACACTAGGTTTTAGAATGCTACAATGTTAATGTTACAACTTAGAATCTGTCTACACTGAAAACACTGCAGTAGCACAGCTGCAGCACTTCAGTTGCACCGCTGTAGTGCTTCAGTGTAGACACTACATACATCGACAGGAGGGATTCTACCATCAGCATAGGTAATCCACTTCCCCGAGAGGCGGGAGCACTGGCTATACCTGTGTTTCGGTCAACATAGCTACGTCTCTCAGGGGTGTGGATTTTTCACACCCCTTAGAGACGTAGCTATGCCAATGTAAGTTCCCAGTGTAGACCAGCCTTATATATATGACTTATGTTTACACTGCCGGTTTTCTTATATCTGTTTTTACTCTTTCTGTAGCAATGGACACACCGTATAGGAGATAACCTCTAGATCAAACAAAGAGGATTAAGGGGCCCTTTTATACCTTTGCCTCTCTGTTTGGTGAATAGATGGCATGTAGTTTAAACGTCTCCTTTTTTGTTTCCTGCCTGGACCTGTCAGTATGTTGAAAAAAAAATCAGAAAATATGGCCCAGATTAACCCCACATCTGTAGGGGTTGCAAAGTTGCACTCTTAGATTCCATGAGGCAGCTGCAACCAAGAAGAGCTTCATTCCCTAGGTATCAGTAATACCATTGTACAACCTCTGATGTTCAGCTTTAACATACATATCTGGGGCTCCATAGAAACCTTGAGAATGAAGACTGCCCGGTGTCTCTCACATTCTTCAGCCCCATCCATTTTTATGGGTTACATTGTCTGACTCCAGGGTCTCTGAGCAAACCAAGGATTACAGGTAGTTTGCACTGTTTTGTTGTTATTCCTGGTAGAGTTTGTGCTGCCAGGAGCCTGCAATGAATCTGGACCAACAACTTGATTGTGTTAGATCCCTGGTCCTCTGAAGTAATCTTGTTATTATATCCCCTTGTGATTTGGTGTAAAAAAAGATAAATAATGCAGAGTGAATTATAAACCAATAGACCAAATTGTTTAGTCAAAAGCTGAAAAGTTTTTTTTTACTTCATTATTTTCATATAAGCAAATGAGATTTAAAAAAAATTAGAACTTTTTAAAAAGCTGTATATTTTGAATAACTTAAACATTATTGTTGAAAAGTGTAGCCAATTTCTGGACTACACTTGTGGTTTGTTATTTAGAATGTTCAAGAGACCAGCTAACTAAGTTTAGCCAAATTTATTGCCTAAATACAAAACAGTAGAATACGAAAAAGAGACATACATACCCTCCTTCTGGGAAGCAATTCTTATCTCACAGTACGTTCAACTTACACTAAAGATGTACTGCAAAGATACACGCTCAAACCCACTTCTGTTTATATTTCTTGTTTACAAGCTAAAAGTCCCCTATATGTAACTTTAAGTTTAAGCCATTAGTTTGTGCCAGTTTTGTCCTGGGTACCTTCCTATCCCTTTCCCATATCTCATTTTGAATACTTCATTCCAAGTGTTGATGAGCCATAGAAGTACTTCCTAACTCTACTTGGTACAGAGTATTCATGCATCTTTGATTTGACAAGTTTCCTACTAGTATTCCTGATAAGGCCTCAGTATTGTGTCCAGTTCTGGATGCCACATTTCAGGAAAGATGTGGACAAATTGGAGAAAGTCTAGAGGAGAGCAACAAAAATGATAAAAGGTCTAGAAAAAATGAGCTATGAGGAAAGTTTGAAATAAATGGATTTATTTAGTCTGGAGAAGAGAAGACTGAGGTGGGACATGATAGTTTTCAAGTACATAAAAGGTTGTTACAAGGAGGAGGGTGAAATATTGTTCCCATTAACCTCTGACGATAAGACAAGAAGCAATGAGCTTAAACTGCAGCAAGGGAGGTTTAGGATGGACATTAGGAAAAACTTCCTAACTGTCAGGGTAGTTAAGCACTGGAACAAATTGCTGAGGGAGGTTGTGGAATCGCTGTCATTGGACGTTTTAAAGAACAGGTTAGACATACACCTCTCAGGAATGGTCTAGTTATTACATAGTCCTGCCTTGAGTGCAGGGGACTGGAGCGGGGTTGCCAACGTTGTAATCACACAAAACCAAACACCTCTGTCACACCCCTTCTCTGAGGCCCCACCCATGGCCCGCGCCTTCTCAGAGGCCCTGCCCTGCTCGCTCCATCCTCCTTCCCTCCGTTGGTCAGGGCTGGGGGTGCAGGCTTTGGGGAGGGGCTGGGGATGAGGGGTTTGGAGTGTAGGAGAGGGCTTCGGGCTGGGGAAGGGGCTGCGGGTGTGGGCTCTGGGGTGGGGCTAGGGATGAGGGGTTTAGGGTGCAGAAGGGGGCCCTGGGCTGGGCCAGGGCATTGGGGTGGTGTGGGGGGGGTGAGAGCTCCGGCTGGGGGTGGGGCTGGGGATGAGGGGTTTGGAGTGAAAGAGGGGACTGTGGGCTGAGTCAGGGGGCTGGGATGTGGGGGGATGAGGGCTCTGGCTGCGGGTGTGGGCTCTGGGGTGGGGCCAGGGATGAGGGGTTTGTGGTGCAGAAGGGGGCCCTGGGCTGTGCCAGGGCGTTGGGGTGGTGTGTGGGGGGTGAGAGCTTCGGCTGGGGTGGGGCTGGGGATGAGGGGTTTCATGTCTACACTACGGGATTATTCCGATTTTACAGAAACCGGTTTTTGAAAACAGATTGTATAAAGTCAAATGTATGTGGCCACACTAAGCACATTAATTCGGCGGTGTGCGTCTATGTACCGGGGCTAGTGTCGATCATGCTGTTCATGCCGTGGAACGCCAATTCTGGGTCCGAGAAACCAGCACAGACTGGTGGGACCGCATAGTGTTGCAGGTGTGGGATGATTCCCAGTGGCTGCGAAACTTTCGCATGCGTAAGGGCACTTTCATTAAACTTTGTGACTTGCTTTCCCCTGACCTGAAGCGCCAGAATACCAAGATGAGAGCAGCCCTCACAGTTGAGAAGCGAGTGGCGATAGCCCTGTGGAAGCTTGCAACGCCAGATAGGTACCGGTTAGTCGGGAATCAATTTGGAGTGGGCAAATCTACTGTGGGGGCTGCTGTGAGGCAAGTAGCCAAAGCAATCACTGAGCTGCTGCTACCAAAGGTAGTGACTCTGGGAAACGTGCAGGTCATAGTGGATGGCTTTGCTGCAATGGTATTCCCTAACTGTGGTGGGGCGATAGATGGAACCCATATCCCTATCTTGGCACCGGAGCACCAGGGCAGCCAGTACGTAAACCACATGGGGTACTTTTCAATGGTGCTGCAAGCACTAGTGGATCACAAGGGACGTTTCACCAACATCAACATGGGATGGCCGGGAAGGGTTCATGATGTCCACGTCTTCAGGAGCACTACTCTGTTTAAACGGTTGCAGCAAGGGACTTACTTCCCAGACCAGAAAATAACAGTTGGGGATGTTGAAATGCCTATAGTTATCCTTGGGACCCAGCCTACCCCTTAATGCCATGTCTCATGAAGCCATACACAAATTTTGTGCGTAACACCAGTTCTATTCACATCATGTAAAGCAAAACTGTACTCATTTTCCTCAGACTTGCCTGCACCATATAATTAAGTTACAGGGAGTGCCGCTGATGGACCTCAGTCCTTTCCATCATCTTCTGTATTTCCATGCAGTAATCAGACTACAAGATGATGATGATAATGTGGGAGAGAATAGCGAGCTCTGTTGTCATCAGATGAATTCAATAAGCTCTGTGACTGCAGGGCCGCACAGAGGATTCAGGGGGTCTGGGGTCTTCAGCGGTGGGGGGCCCCCGCCGCTGAATTGCCGCCAAAGACCCGGCACTTCGACGGTGGGTCCTGGGGCGGAAGGACCCCCCGCCATGGGTCTTCAGGGCACTTTGGCGGCGGGTCCCAGAGCGGAAGGACCCCGCCTCCGAATTGCCACCGAAGACCCGGAGCGGAAGAAGCTCCGGGGGGCCCGGGCCCCACGAGAGTTTTCCGGGGCCCCCGGAGCGAGTGAAGGACCCCGCTCCAGGGCCCCCGAAAAACTCTCGTGTGGGCCCCTGCGGGGCCTGGGGCAAGTTGCCCCACTTGCCCCCGCTCTGGGCGGCCCTGTGTGACTGCTTTAGGTCCAAACCAATGGCTGAATCAATGAGGGTGCAGAGAGGTATTCCTGCTGCACCCTCTTCCACAGGAATCCTGCCACTGCAAGACAGAGCAGGATTCCCCAGGATCCAGGCCTAGGTGATGCTCTGTAAGGGTCACTTTGCTGCTTCACTGAGCAGGATCATGGTGCATGCTCATTAGATGCTGATGTTGCTCTCTGATCTGCTGGCCATGGCCCCTTAAGTTGGTGTACCACTGAGTGCATTCCTGGATGCTAGAGAGGGATGCTACCTAACAGTTTGTGTGGGTGGGAATCTTGTCCTGCCTTTCCCTTCCTTTGTGTATTAGCCCTTAACTGGCATGCTTCTTTGCTTACTTTTTAGCAGACAAGATGTGTCAACTCCTCAGTTTGGGCAGTTTGTTTTTTATTTGTTGGTTTCTCTGATTTGCTTTTTGTTAGAAAGACAAGGTGGGTGATGTAATAGCTTTTATTGAACCAACTTCTGTTGGTGGGAGAGACAAGCTTTCGAGCTTACATGGAGCTCACTGTCTTATTAGTTTTGATGATCTAAGGCCATTATTAGGACAGAACTTTTTAGCTTTGCAAAAGATGAATAGTGAGTTAGTTTCACTATGGGATCAGTTGAATGAAATGCTTGGAGGCGATTCTTCTATCCGAGAGAGCTCACCAGTATAGAAAGCATTTAAAATACTTTTATAATGTAACTAATGAACTGCACTACACATTTGGCACAACACCAAGAATGAGATTTTGTGCCTCTTAGACCACCCTATGCCTGTCCCTACTAATAGCTGTTCAGTTTTTCAATTTTTTCCAAACTGATACACAAGAACTAAATAAAGGAGTGAAGCATTTGGAAGAAAGAATATTGGCCAATAGCCATTGGTGTGCTAGAGCAGTGGTCAGAACATCTGGAGAGAAGAGATGGAATTACATGCCACCTTTCTGCTCTCTTGGTCCTGGGACCTACGAGGGCCTGAACTTGCCTTGGCACAAAGCTGCTCTAACTTGCAATAGTAGATATAGGCCCCCAAGGAGCTGCTTTACTGGCCAATGCATGGTTTTGTAGTCCTGCCCCTTCAAGCTCCGACACATCTTCTCCTCAGCCTGGAATGCCACCTATTCCGGGTCAGGCTCGAGGGATAGGAACTGCAGGAATGTGAATGCTCTGTGAGGATTGTTAGTTAATTGTTGCTGAGGATGCAAGTCACTAAGACCTACAATATTTTTAATGTTGATGTTTTTGATAAAATGAGGCTTGCTGGCAGAACTTTATTGAATTTTTCTCTTCCCTTCTTAATTTAGGTTCCTTTGGAACTCTTGTTCTTCCAGCAGTAAGTATTCTTTTCTGGTCCTACTTGACATTCATAGCAAATGTTTATGTTGGATAACTGCAGTCTCTCAATGCTTCTTTTATTGACTTAGGTTGATGACATGATATATTTTAGTGTTGTGCAAGATGCAAATTATTTTCATACTCATAGAATGGATGCCCCAGCTGACCAGTGAGCCAGGGAGGTCCAAATCCAAATGATTTGTAGCTTGTTACAGAATAATTGAAGGGTTTAGAAGGCAAGTCCCAGCATCAGCTGGCATAGGACTCTAACATCTGAACAGCCTTTACACCGCTTAGTTTATGATTGGTAGACATCATTCTTCCCAACACACTGTGAATGCAGGATGAATAGTGCCAAAACCCCCATCCACAAATATTACATCAAAATTTTAAACAATTTCACATTGATTGTGTTCATACACAATACCCTTTTGGAATTGCATTCTCTAGCAAACAAAGTTTCCAACTTAAAACAATATGTTAATCAGATATTGCAAAATGTATGTGGAAAGTGAATTCTGAATTTGTAATCATAAGTATTCACATTGGAAACCTGATTTTAAGAGCTATGCTATCCTATCAAGGAACACATTTTACCAAGGGCTAGTTTTCAAAGGTTCTGAGCATCAGCAACTCCAAATGAAGTCAATGGGAGATGCAGAAGCTAACCATCTTTAAAATTCAGACTCCAAATAACGTGTGTATTCAGTCAAAACAATTGAATGGGACTGACAAATATCAAATATTTGAAGCAACACTCACAGTGAATAGTTTGTGAATTGTGAGAAATCCATAGGTTGCAATATATTTGCACAAAACATTCATTCAGCAAACAGACTAAGAATTGCAGCCCATTCATGGATACTTCATGAACAGAAAAGAGTTTAATTCACTGGCTATATTAATTATTATGAATTATTTGCTCACTTCTTAAAGAGCCATTACATCTCCTCAAACCACTCCCATCTTGGGGGAGATATGAATGTGACCAGAGCACACATCAGTTCCTGGTGATCCCCACCCACCGTAGTAGCCTTTAGGGGACTAGTACAAGCCTGCACAATTTAGAGCAGTCCCGAGGCTGTGCTAATTTGAGATGAAGACTGAAATTATGTACCAGCCAGTTCCAGGAAGCGTTAGATCTAAAGGTGACTCTGATGCAACCTGAGGTGTCTATAGAGTTTAGCTTATAGTGTTTTTAATTACTACTATCTGAAGCTATGATAACTAAGGCTAAGATTTTATCATGGTTATTTTTAGTAAAAGTCAGGGACAGATCATGGGCAATAAACAAAAATTTATGGAGCCCGTGACCTGTTCGTGACTTTGCTAAAAATAACCAGGGAACAGGGCTAGATATGGGGAGGACTGGAGTCCCATGGGGGGACTGACAGGCCGAACTTGGCTCTGGGGGGGCACAGCCATGGGGGGCACGCAGCCCACGCTCCAGAACTGGCCGCAACTGTGGGACAGGGATGTGCAGATCCGACTGAAGCTCCTGCCAAGCCCTAGCCACAGCTGGAGAGGGATGCACAGCCAGGGCCGACTCTAGGTTTTTTGCTGCCCCAAGCAAAAACATTTTTGGCTGCCCCCCACCCCAGCCCTGGGCTCTCCCCCCACCCCACTGCACCCTCCTGCTGCCCCAGCCCTGGGTCACTGGTAACTCGCTCCCACGGCGGGTCATTCAGCAGGAATTTTGGATGTGCACAGAACACAGACAGGATTCGTTCCCATATGGTTACAGAACTGCAGTAAAGTGGAACAATTTTCAGCTTCTGTGATTGAAGGATATCTGGATGCATATTATAAGGCTGTCCTACATAAATGAGGAAAAGTTGAGGTGCCTTTATTATTCTTTTGTTCCATTCTTTGTTTCTATGGGGAATTTGCCAATGCAATATTACTGTCTTCCTTTTAAACAAATAAAACTAAAACTTAAATAAAATAAAATAAAATAAAAGCAATGGCTTGTCGAAAATAGCAATTCCAGTCCTAATAACCACTGGGAAGCATTTCTTGCTCAATTTATTCAACTTTTTCTACAGCAAGTTACAGTGGATCAGTATATTTGATTTGGGAGAAATGAAGTAACAGCTGCTCAAATTGAGCTTGAGCACTCCTGATTTTTGAGGGTGTTCAAATCTGGAAGGCAGGTGCTAGATTCCCCTTCTGAATATTAGCTAAATCTGGAAAAGAAAAGTCAGTTTCTGCTTCCATGGCTCAGAAGTGTAAATCCTCCTACATGCTTGGTACTGTATCTAAAGCTGCCCAGGTCCTAGTAGAGCCTCCCCTCCCTTTTCATTTTAAATTCTAGTGGGATCTCCCTTGCTAGGCTTCAGATAGAGAGGTGCACTGTCCATTTAGTCCACCCAATTCTTTCTTTGGGGGACAGCCCAGGGCTGGGGCAGCAGGAGGTGCGGGGGGGGGGGGGGGGGGCCTAGGGGGGAGAGCCCAGGGCTGGGGCGGCAGGAGGTGCAGGTGGGGGCCAGAGCTGGGACAGCATGGGGTGCAGGTGTGTGGCGGGGAGAAGAGCCAAGGCTGGGGTGGCAAGAGATGCGGGTGGGGGGAGAGCCCAGGGCTGGGGCAGCAGGGGGGGTGCAGGTGGGGGCCAGAGCTGGGGCAGCAGGGGGTGTGGGTGGGGGAGAGTCCAGGGCTGGGGCAACACAGGGCTGCGGGGGGAGCCCAGGGCTGGGGTGGGAGGCGGCAAAAAACCTAGAGCTGGCTCTGTCACTACCATTCACAGCAAGCTGCAGCATGAGGTTTCATTCCACACTCCTTTTCCCTCCCTTTCCTGTTAATTGCGGCCGAGGGAATGCTGGGAAATGTAGTTCTTTCCCTGCTCCAGGGCTGGCTCTATAGGCAGGGAGCTAACCAAGGAACTAGCTCCCAGGCCCCCCTGTTGGTTCTCAGCTCCCATGCTGGATTCGTGCGTCCCTTGCAAATTTGCTGTCCCAAGCAACTGGTTGCTTTGCTGGTGCCTAGAGCCAGCCCTGTGCACATCCCTGGGAAGCCGTGAGGGGGGCGTGTGGCCCTGGCTGCAGCCCCACCAAACCCGAGACGCTATGAGGCTAGGGCACATGGTCCCAGCTGCAGCCCCTGGTGGAAGTTGCAGGGCTGAGGCACACGACCACGGCTGCAGCCCCACCGAGCCCCAGCAGAAGCCTCCGGGCAGGGGCACGTAGCCCTGGCTGCAGCCCTTGGTGGAAGCCGCAGGGCTCGGGTGCATGGTCCTGACTGCGGCATGTGGCCCTGGCTGCAGCCCCCAGCAGAAGCCACAAGGCTGGGGCTTCAGGGTCCTGGTTCCAGCTAACCTCCATTGCAGGGCAGGGGCACATAGTCCCTCCTCCGCCTCCTGAAGCGTAGAAGTCACAGAGGTCCGGTAAAGTCATGGAATCCGTGACTACCGTGACCTCCATGACTAAGTCATAGCCTTAATGATAACCAATTCATTCTTTCAAGGGGAAAATGTTTTTTTTTTCATTAGCATGGCTACAATAGTCAGCCATATTACCTACAGTGTAATTGTCTGGTAATGCAATCTACATAATGTGTTACTGTGAGTTACTATTTTTGGTTGTCATATTTTCCTGGGCTGAGGTGAGAGCTCACGACAGTAACTGATGTGGTTTACAGCTGTACTTCTTTTATTTATAGTCCAACTATTATTATTACTGTTATTGTTAAGAAAAAGAAAGCGAGGACAAGAATACCATTGTGAGTGAGAATTATTTTTGTCATGGCTGGGGGAGGAGAGAGTAATGAAAAAAAGATGCAGAGTGTAAGTGGGAAAGCACATAATAAGCTCCTACTGGACACCATTCAAGATTTGACTAACTCCTATTTGGTCAGGAAATGCCCTTTTTGGGGGGCTGAGGAGTTGGAGTGAATGGCTACCATTATTTTAGCAGTGACTTCTTGAGCTTGTGGTCTCTGTCAGCTGAGAAATGTAAGCAAGGATTCAAGTTACTTTTAGCAAAACAGTTATGCTGCCTCATTTCCCTATTGCTGATTTCACAAGCCTGATAACTTCTGACATCAGCATCAAGAAGGATGAAATAGCCAGGGTAGTGACAGGAAGAAAAAATGATTTTTTTTCCAGGCCATGTTAGCATTATTAGGAAGTCAAAAAGTGATAGAATAGCCCATTTTGGCTGCCATTATTAATAATAATAAAAATCTATGAAAAATATATTTGAAAACTGCAAATAATCAATGTGGATTTTTCAGTAAAAAAAATCAAACCAAATCCTTGCAAGTGTGCTCATATAATAATTGTTAGGAATGTTTTCAATTGCTATGATCAAAAGCAGCAAGTTCTTTATTTGTTTTATCCATTGTTTTGAATGCTCTTAATATTTCTTGGATTTTTTGATAGGGGATGTTGCCTGTTTCCACAATTAATACCATATCATTAAATATATTAAAATGTTCATAAATTTAGCTTATTTTATTTTTTACATATTGAGCAAATTTTTTGACAAAAGTTATAAGTGGGGCTGTGTCCCTTTAGTTAACATTTTCTAGAATATTTAGCCATGAAGTGTGAGAGGCTTAGAAAACATGAATCATATGTTCTTGGCAGTGTCTCTACTAAAGACTCCAGTTTAAAAAAAACCCACCAAGTTTAGTGTGGCATTCCTCCTCAAAGATTTAGTTTGGTAAGTCCTAATTTGAATGATGGTTTTGGTTTCTGTGATAAACGTGCATTTGGAATAGGAAACAAAAAGATATAACTAGAGAGAGAAAAGAGAAGACAGTAGAACCTTGGAGTTACAAACACTAGAGTTACGAACTGACCAGTCAACCACACACCTCATTTGGATCCGGAAGTACATAATAAGGCAGCAGCAGCAGAGAGAGAGAGAGAGGGAGGGAGGGAGGGAGAAAGCAAATATAGTACAGCACTGTATTAAACGTAAACTACTAAAAAAAAAAAAACCAAAAAAAAAACCAGGGGAAAGCAGCATTTTTCTTCTGCATAGTAAAGTTTCAAAGCTGTATTAAGTCAATGTTCAGTAGTAAACTTTTGAAAGAACAACCATAATGTTTTGTTTAGAGTTACCAACATTTCAGAGTTACGAACAACCTCCATTCCTGAGGTGTTCGTAACTCTGAGGTTCTACTGTATATTTTAAGATATTTTCCTGCATGCTGTACTACTGATTTTCACTTTTTTCACTTGCCTATATAATTAGAAAATTTACAAAGGAGAATAAAAATTCTTATTGATTTCTGTGTACATACACGTATAGATACACATTCTGTATAGACATATGATTTAATCTGTATAGTCATTGTATGGCATTTTTCCCACTCTGGAAATTCCATCCACTTGTATGACCTTAAAACAAATTTTAAAAGCAAGAGAGAGTTTATTTACAGAATATGGTACGATATTTTTCAGTGCTGGGCCTGGTGAATTAACAGATGCAATTCTCATTACCAGTTTGGGGTGTGCGCTTAATTTCCTTTATGTTTTACTGAAAAATGTCTGCCTATTGCGTTTAAGTTGATTTGATTTCAGAGGATTTACTCCAGATTTACACCATGATAATTGCAAACAGAAGGCCATGTCACACCATCAGTTTTTCTTTTTAGCAGAAATCAGCTGGGTGTTTTGTTTAAAAATCTGATGGCACGACACGACCAGAATTTGGGTTAGCATGGGTCAAGGATCCACAGTACCCACTCCACAGGCTCACTTATTATGTACCAGTGCCTCATTCAGGGTGAAACTCCCCTGTGTACCACCTGACTCTCTACACTACTCAGGCCCTGCATAGGGCCTGCATACCTGTTAGGCTCCGCTGAAAGGTTTTCTGCACTGGACCCGCATAGAAAGCTATGATGGCAGCCAGTTGGGCCTTAAAGTATTTTAAGTAAGTTGTTTTTCCTTAAAGTATTGGGGGGAGATAATTTATTTAGAAAAGTATTATTAGAAAAATTATAGTGTGTGCGCTACCTACGAAATCTTAAGCCACTGTTACATGGACAAATCAAACCCAGTTTTCCCTGAAAGACACTCTTCCCAGAGGGATAGCTCCGTTTCTCAAAGGTATTTAAGTGCCTAATTCCCCCCCACCCCCCCCATCCAGTCCTGCATACTCTCCTTATCCAGGCCTTTTGTTCAAACTTTCCAGGAAAATTCATCAGCAGCCAGTGACCAAGTCAGGAAAATTTCAGCCCCCAAAGTGAAAATTGCGGAAATTGCTAAGCAACTGAACTAAAAAAAAGGAGGGTGGGGCGAGTTAAATGGAAATGCTTAGGCAACTTTAACTATACATTTTTCTCTGTGCTCCAGTTATATATGTGCATACATAGAAACCCTCCTGCTTACATTTTGGTGAGTCTGATTATAGGCAGGAATAAGATGAAAATGTTTCAGAAAGGCACACTTGAATGCAAGTTCTCAGACAACTAGCCAGAAATTGCAGGAATGACACTTTTAGAGTCAGACTTCTAGCTACCAAGTGCAATGTTTCTTCATCCTGCTGGGGCATGTCTATGGAAAACTATGGATGTTGGTTCCATAACAGGCCAAGCTACTCAGGAAATAGGCTGGCTTGTTATGGAAGTCCAACAACCAACTCTGCATCCAAACAGCTAAGGATCTTCGTATGGGGAGGAAAGGTCACAGAGATGGGGATGATGTTAGGCTGCTCATCACCATCAGGTCATGATTTTGCTCACAAGGGAAAAGTACCTCTGTGCAGTCAGACGTAGTCCAAGTGGCTGCATATCCCAGGCGGTCTGCAGAGCTACTTACTGAGGAGGTTGCTTTCTCATGGAGTGGGCCATTTGTTGCAGATTTCTCCAAAATGACATATTTAAAAGCCAAACTAGCTGGGTGGAAATGTACCTAGCAAAGCACTATCTGAAAACAGGAGGCCTCTCAGAGAAGTACATATTCACAAGAATGGTACAGTTTTCACATTGAAAACATATTTCTCTTTTCGTGAACTAAATCAGTTGACTTGCTCCTAAAGGTGTCAGGGTGTACATGACATGTGTTTATGAAACAAGCTTTCCCTTCACGTTTACAAACTGCACTACATGAGACTGTAACAGAGATACTCTTTTTCTTTCAGCTGCCTTTGAACAGCAGGGCTGGCAGTTATGAGTTACTGGTGGAAGGCCATGCCGAGGGCCGGCTGTTATTCTCTAACAGCACCAGCCTGTTATTTGAGCACAAGAGTATCTCTGTCTTCATCCAGACTGACAAGTCTCTATATAAACCAGGCCAAGAAGTGAAGTTTCGGATTGTCACTGTTGATCCTGATCTCAAACCTTTCAAAACTTCTCTAAGCATATACATCCGGGTGAGTACACATTAGAAATCTAGCAATAAACTGAAATCAGCTTGACATTTGAATTTCCAGTCAAGTCATGCTCCTGAGCATGCTCACATTTAACATGCAGCATGGGTTTTACTTTAGGACCCTCGAGGGAATTTGATTCAGCAGTGGTTGGCAGAGAAAGGTGATTTGGGTATGGTTTCCAGAAGATTTCAATTATCAACAAGCCCTCTACTTGGAGACTGGTCCATACAAGTACAAGTCAATGTGAGTACTAACACTGTTGAATTGTATAGAAGGTTAGTTCCTCCTGCCAGACAGTGAAATTCTCCACAGTTTAAGAATGAAATCTAAGTTCGTAATGATGAGACAAAACAGAAACAAGTATAAGCCCTGATCCTGCAATGGGGCTGAGCCCTCTTGAAGCCAGCATGGGTCTGCCTGTACAGAGTTCATTGCAGGACTGAGGCTATAGGCTGGGAAAACTAACAAAACCTAGGTAAAGGTTTTAATAGTATATGGTTTTGTAGCAAACTAGAATTCTGGACATTCTAAATTAAGGTGCATATTTCATCCTGAGCTTTGAGTTTTGGTTTTGACAGTTAACATTACAACTTAAATGTTTAAAATTAGTTAGGTTTTTATAAATGTTACTTTATGAAAGAAAGAAGGCATGGGAGGTTGCAAGCAGACTGTTCTGGTGTCTTGAGAAGAGGCACACTTAGATTTATTAATGACAGCCAACTTTACAAAAAATCAACATGGTATGCAGCCAGCCACTGGCTCAAGAGGCCATAGACTCAAACACTGGAGCTGTAATTTTAAAAAGGGCTGGATAGTTTTATTACAGCAGAACCTCAGTAATTTACACTAGTGACTGGGAGAGCCATTAAAAATGACTGAGTTATGCACAATAGCGAATAAGTGAGTAATAAAGCAATGATAAGGCAACACAAAATGTATCACTAAACTTTGTTTAGTTGGTAAGTTGTAATTTATAATAGTTTCTGTTTACGATATTTCTGTACAGTCCATGGAATGCTGATTTTCATAAGGCCCTATTAATAGGACTCTGTATGCTGCAGGGGTTCATCCCCTAGCAGCTTCCTGTGCAGGATTGGGAGCTTCTACAGTACACCTTTAAGAGAATATATACTTCATAATTATAATAAAAACAAAAAATGATTCTTTACAAAATCATAAAATGTTACTCTAAATTCGCTCAGTCTAGATAAATGCTGGATAGTCAATTGCAATGCAAAAGAAGTGGACTTTTAAAAAAATGTTGCCCACTAGATGTCAGTAAAACCAAGAAAAAGCCTTAATACAAAACTAGGGTAAAAGCACTAAGCATCACTGAAACCTCCATGCTTTAGGCATTGCAACAGAAAAGTGCTATGATGTTCTTTGCACTAATGCAGGGCTTTAGAGTTATTTCTCCTTGTCAGCAGAGACAGAATTTTAAGTGTACATTCTATTCCCACAGGGGGGAAACAATATACAAATTTGTAGTATTTTGTATTCATTTACTTATAATGCTGACTAAAAATTTTTCACCAAAATGTTTTTTTGTGGAAAATGCTGTTTTACTGAAACTGACCTTCTGTGGGAATCTGTCAATTCTGATGAAATTTTGTTTAGAAACAAAATCAAAATGAAGTGTTTGTTAAAGTTGAAACATTCTATTCCATTAAGGTCAAAACAGAACATTTCAATCATATCCAAAATTCTTAGTTTCTATTTTTTTTAAATGAAATTTTGTCAAAATCAACATGTTCCCATGGAAATGTTTTATTTCAATTAAATGATTCAGTTTAAATTAAATGAAAGGATAATCAAAACCAGTTAGTTAATTATGGTTTTTGATTTCTAAAGGGCAGACTTTGGAAAATTAAATAAATTAGTTAAAGAAATCAACTAGACTGAAGAGCTCAAGGACTTAAATGTGGAGGAAGCTTGGAATTTCTTCAAATCAGTTATACAAAAACTGTCTGAAATTTGCTCCTCCAGCAACAAGAGTAAATTTGTAGAGAAAGGCTCCATACCCAGCTGGATGAATAATCACCTCAAAAAAATATTAACAGGAGTAAGAAAAGCACCTATGAGGAATGGAAAAAGGGGTTGAGCCGCAAAAAAGCTACATTGTGTAGGTTAGAAAATGTAGGAATAAAGTGAAAAATGCTAAAAGTCAAGCTGAATTAACTCTTGCCAAGAAAATTAAAATAAATAGTAGTTTTTTTAGTTATGTAAATAAAAAGAGAATATGGAAGGATGAGGATGGGCAATTGGGCAGTGTAGATGGGAAGGAGATAAAAGATAGTCTAGGTATGGCCCCAAACCTAGATGAATACTTTTCCTTGGCAGTACAGCTGATGGAATGGGTGTCTAGAAATGGAAATTAGCGCATCCGAGGTGGAAGTAAAACTTTCAGTTCAGTGCATTCAAATTGGGGGGTTGAGTAATTTCTATCCCAGAATACCGAAAGAACTGGCATGTAAGATTGCTAGTTTGATAGCGAGGATTTTTAATAAATCTATCTATTCATGGGTAGCACCATATGACTGGAGAATAACTAACGTCGTACCTATATTTAAGAAAGAGAAGAAAAGTGACCTGGGCAATTACAGAGCCATTAGTCTGACCTCAGCAGTATTTTAGAACAAATTGTGAAGGAATGAATAATTAAATTCAGAGAGGTAAATGGTAAAGGTGATGTAATGCAACACGGGTTTACCAGAGGTAGATCATGTCAGGTTAACCTGATTTCCTTCTTTGAGAAAATAACTAATTTTGTTAGATAAGGGAATTGCATGCAGTAGATTTAATATACTTGGACTTCAGTAAAGCATTGAACACAATACCACGTGGGAAGTTATTAATTAAATTAGGGAAGATGGGGATCAGTACAAGCATTGTAAGATGAATAAGGAACTGGCTAAAGGGGACAAGACAATGGGTTGTGCTGAAAGGTGAATTATCACATTGGAAGTAGGTTACTAGTGGAGTTCCTCAAGGATCGGTCTTGGGACCAATCTGAGTCAATATTTTTATTAAAGACCATGGCACAAAAAGTAGGAGTGTGCTAATGAAGTTTGCTGATGATACACAGTTGGGAAGCATCATCAGTACAAAGGAGGATCAGAATATTATACTGGAAGATCTGGATGACCTTGAAAAGTGGAGTGACAGAAATGAGGTGAAATTCAATAGTACAGAAGTGAAAAGTAATGCACTTAGGATATAATAAAAAGAATTTCTGCCACAAGCCGAGGGCTCATTAGTTGGAAGTGGCAGAGGAGAAGAGAGACCAGGGTGTGTGGGTTGATCACAGGATGACTACGGGCCACCAGTGTGATGTGGCTGTGAAAAAGGCAAATGTGATACTAGGATGTATCAGGTGAGGTATTTCCGGTAGAGCTGGAGAAGCATTAATGCCATTGTACAAGGCACTGGTAAGACCTTGTTTGGAATACTGTGTACAATTCTGGGCACCCATATTCAAGAAAGATGAGTTTAAACTGGAACAAGAACAGCTAGGATGATCAGGGGAATGGAGGGCCTGTCTTATGAGAGGAGATTGAAAGAGTTTGGTTTGTTTAGTTTAACAAAAAGCAGGCTGAGAGGGGATATGGCTAAAGGACAATGTTGGCACAAGAACAAATGGATATAAACTGGCCATGAACAAATTCAGGCTGGAAATTAGAAGATGGCTTCTAATCACTAGAGAGAGGGATGAGGTTCTGTAATAGTCTCCCAATAGGAGTTGTGGGGGCAAACAAGGTAATTAGTTTTAAGAGAGAGCTGAACAGATTTATGAGCGCAGTTGTATGATGGGGTTGCTTGTGCTGGTAGGGGGCAGGGTTCAGCAGTCCTGGGGCTCACATCCAGATTATGTTTTATGTTCCTAAACCTCATGTTTCAGGGTTTCAGCTGGGAGGGAGCGGGTAGGAGAAGAAACGTGGTGCGCTTGGGGGAGGAGGCGGGGACCAGGGCGGGGATTTGGGGAGGGGTCCATTAGGGGCAGAGAGGGGTGGAGTTAGGGCGGTGACTTTGGGGCAGGGGTGGAGTCGGGGCAGGGGCGGGACCAGGGGCGCGGGCACCCACCGGAGAAAACAAATGTTGGCGTCTGTGGCCATGGGTGGTGATAAGACATTGGGTAGGGAAGGCCAGGGCTATGAGGTGGCTCTGAGTATTCTCTCAGGTGCTTGGCTGGCTGGTTCTTGCTCACATGCTCAGGGTCCCTAACTTATCCCTATATGTGAGCTTGGGAAGGAATTTCCCCCCCAAGGCAGACTGCCAGTAACACTGTCAGTTTTTCCCCCCTTCCCCTTCAGTGTGTGGGTACAGGCCACTTGCCAGGATTATCAAGGAATATCTCACTTAATCATTTCCCTGCGATTGTAGGGGCCTCAGTCCCTTCTATTGTTTGCCAGTGGCACATAACAGTCTGGTCTCCTGTGGGCTGTAATTCTTTGGTCTAATTTTGGTTGCTGGGTTTAGTGTGGAGGTACTGAGTGGTGTTGGTGACCTTGATATACAGGAGGGCAGACTAGATAATCTGGTGGTCCCTTCTGGCCTCCAATGCTATGAAATGGCATTTTCTGACTGAAAAAACTTTTTGAACAGCTAGGCATTCTGCTGTGTTTTGTTGTAGGCTCCTGTATGCCTGACAGTTTGTATAATTACATTCATCTGGCTTCAGTGTCTAGAATCTGAAGCCCTTATGATAGATATTACATTGCTGTCAAATTATTCATGTTTCCCTAAATTTGTTCTAAGTTTTTCATGCCAAAATCTATCAAGAAATTAATTAATCACTTAGATTTCACTTTAGTCCTGCAGTCTTGTCTTCTCTCATAGGTGTTCAGATCCTCTACCATGCCCTATATCCTAGATGTTTCTGTGTATGTTATTAATTAGTGGTATTATTTTGTTCTAAGTATCTTTGGTTAATGTTTGATTTGCATTTGATTTAAGAAAGAGAGGTGGGAGTGTGATGCCATAATAGCTACTTGAGTTAGTGGATACTGATCTGTGTGAAAAGACTAATCTTTATTCCCCAGTCCCACTCAGATGGTATGGGTCAAGGATCTGTGGAGGGGATATGGAAGGGGAATACCAAAACCAAAATTTAAAAAATATAATAATCCATGTCCCATTTAAGGAGGCCTCCAAACTGATTCCACGTGGCAGAGATCTCTTATTGTCATTAGGAGGCAAGCAGGCTTTCTTCCTTTCTCTTAGGTGTTAGGTTGGGGAAGGAGCATCTTATTGACGTTCACAAGGCCCTTACCTCAGCACCACCAAACATACAATCAGAAGAACAAAAGTCTCTAGGATCCAGATCAGGCTGGTGTCCTGGTGCCTGAGGGAATCTGCATTCCATAGCTGCCTGCATTATTGTTGTTGTTTACCACCACTGCTGCCCCTCCCATTAACAAAAATTACCCTTTAGAATAGAGGTTTTCAGACTTCAAGACCAAACCTACTGTATCTAAGACTCAAAAGTACTTGGTGCCCAACCTTCATGGTTTTAATCAGTGTAGTTATAATGGATTTTTGTTTTGACAGTATACTTTTAATTGACATTTGTACCATCTCATTGTGGGCTGCACATTCCTAGTGCTACACATACTACAGTTTGAGAACTGATGACTGAGAGCAAAGCTCACGTGTACTTGACTTCTCTCCCTCCTTCCCTCTTATTATCACTCTCTTGTTACATCTTATGTCAAATTAGATTACAAATTCTCAGGACATTTACTAAGAGTTATCACATAATGGTTTCTGAGGTACAACAATTGTTACTCAGAGCAGGATTATAACTGTAGTAATTCAATTTTTACTTTTGGTCAGTGCTAAGTTTTAAATGGTGACCAAAGCACCAGAATATTGGAGAAAGGCAAATGTTACATCGATTAAAAAAAAAAAAGAATGTTTGGCATTTATTTCCCCACAATTCTAACTTCTATCTCAAGTAAAACAATGGAACACAAACATGAACAGTAGTGAGAAGCATGAATTAAAAAAACAAAAACAATTTTTTATGGGAACAGAATAACAATTTAGTGGAAACCCATAGATGTAATATTTGGATATTAGCAAAGCATTTGAAATGCTGTCTTATGAAATCATGTTCTCACTTATTTCAACCTAAATAAGATATGCACTTTATAATAAATAGAAAATTAGCTGAGGGACCACAAAATAAGGATTAGGATAAACAGCAAAATATTGAGTTGAAAGAAGGTGATTAGCAGGGAACTGTAGAGTTCTGTGTTAGACCCTGTCCTATTAAATAAGATATGAATGACCTAGAAGAGTGAGCAGGCATAATGTTAATGACATTTGGAGATATTACTGAATTGAAAGGAGATGCAGACACTACAGATAATAGAAAAGGACCTACTAATATTTAGAAACAAGCTGTAAGGTGCTATTTCCCTACCCCCAATCCAAACAGCTCAGCCCTCCTGAGTCTGGTTTAACACAACTACTACAATCTCAAAGTAAAGTCACCACTATTACTGTCTAGTGCACAACATGCAGAGTGAAATCCTGACTCCATTGAAATCAGTGTCAAAACTCACATTGATTTCAGAGGAGCCAGGATTTAACCCACAGTACTTACAGGAAACCCTTCCAGCCTGAAGCTTTCCTTAGGGTTCCATAGAGAATACCTTACCACTAAACAGATCTCCTCTAATCCCTAGCTTCCTCTATCTGAGGGGTGTACCCTTATATCAGGTACGCTAGCATCAGCTGCAGCAGTCAGCTCTAATTTATTTAACCTCTCTTTAGCCAGGTCATTCCTTGCTAACACTACCAGCCTACTGCAGGCAGAGAATAACAACATGGAATTCAACTTTGAATTTTATTTCCCAATATGTATCAGCTTGCATGTTTTCCAGCAAAACACAGCTATGCAATGAAGAAGGAAAAAACCTGGGAAGCTGTAATGCTGAGAAGTAGGGATGACAGTTGGTAGTGCATCATTACTATGATTGTTTGTTATTTATTTGTATTATAGTAGTGCCTAGAGTCCAAGGCCCCATTGTTCTAGGCACACTATAAATATATGTCAAAAGAGACACTTCTTGCCCTCAACAATTTATAAGATATGAGCCTGCAATATGGTATGGTAGGGGAAAAAAAAAAAAAAAGCCAATGCAGTTTTGGGTTGCATGCACAAAGCAAGCAGTTTTGGGTCAGAAGTAATAATTTCTCTCTGTAGTCATGCTGAGCATACACCTGGAATATTGTGTTTATTTTTGTACATCTGATTACTAGAAAAAAATTAAATGTGAAGGAATTCAAAGAAGAGTTAAAAATATCCCTAGTGGGCTGGATGGAATCCTTTAGTCAGTAGGTTTGGGGCTGGAAAGAAAGATTATACTAGCATTACTAAGTAAGATATATTTAAAGGGCATAAACATCAAAAAGGAATAAGAATTATTTAGCATAGTTTAAGATGTTTTAGCTAGGAGTAAAGTAGTGAGATTAAGAGAAAATGTATGTGATTATGAGGAAAATTTCCTGACAGTAAGTTTTATTAGTTTATGAAATAGTCTCCTAAGGAAAGTGATGGAAGTGCCTTTGCGTGGCATATTTAAAACTAGATTGGACAAATCACTAGTAAATGCACATTAGGGAACAATCCTGCTTTGACAGACAGATGGACTAGATGACCTAGTAGGGTCTATGAATCTATGACTTTTTGATATTGCCAGGGAAGTTGTCAACTTAAAGAAATTGCTGCCAAAAGCTCTAAACTCAGTTTAATCTATGTCTTCTGCTGCTAGTAGGGACAAATAACTCTTTCAGTCCCGGGCAATGGAATGCACAGAAAACTTATTTCAAGAAGGAAAATACCTCCCCTTTCCCGGCTATAAAAGCAGTGAACTGCTAATGCTTATCTCAGCAAAATGTACTGTTTATGTGTAAAATTTAATTTAATTCCTAGAATAGGTTTAAGCTTTTAATAAACATAGCATCGGGCATAGATAATGCAGTATCTATCATTTCTTTAAGATAGCTAATACGGTGGAAATTGTAGGCCGTGATAGTACCTTTTCAAACTTACATGGAGTGTTAGTAAGGTATAAGGCAGCTATTCCACTGGTCATTGCTCTGAATATAAGATTGATTGCTCAGAATTCAGACAATCTGAGTTTACCTTGTGCTAGAAATAACTCGCTAGGAAAAGTAAGTATTTATATATAAAGATACATCAGAAGCTTGCCCCTTGCTGGGACTTGGCTTTATTAACAAAGAAATTAACAATAAGATAACATGATTTCACCTGGAATCTATTAAGCAGTAGGGGTGTAAGACCTTTAAATCAGGCCTCCTCCATCCTCCATATTGAGAGCTGGAAACTCCTTTGGTCACCCTTCCACCTCAGCCCAGCCCAGACTTTCCACATGAAGTCCTGTAAATGGTTGGCGGTGAGCCTTTTAATTCTCCCCTCCCCTGCCCTACTTAGCATTTGAGACTTTTGGGGCGGCCACTCCAATATGTTCACCCATATTCCATCAGACAGTGAGGATTTAAACTACTTCTAGATGAATGCAGGAACTCATATAGCTGTTGGGACCACTGCTCCATTCAGTCCAGATCTGACCTTCCTTTCTAGATTCCACCAAATGACAAGTGCTGTGGAATCCATTCAGATAGGCTCCAACTCCCACTAAGCTTCAGAATCTTTGAGACTGACTCATGAGATTTCATATAAGGCAACAACATTCTCTTGAAATCTTACTTCAAAGCCATCAAAGCCAAGCCTTGGACAATTAGTTGGACAGAACAAATACGTACATTTGTTTTACATTTTCAGATGAACTCTGGCATTACAATTGTATATTAACCAATGGCTTCTTGGTATACTTTTGCTTCAGATAAGACAAATTAGGAATATTTCATTTCACACATCATGTTTTAAGCCTCTTTTCCACAATAGCATCTGTTTATTGGCTCTGGTAAGCCTAACGGATCAGTGAGATCCAAGATACAAGACATATTAACTTAGCAATTGTTTTAATGTTTCTTTAATTGATCTGTTGTTTATCACCAAAGAATGCTCATTAATGTATCCCATATGGTTTAGAAAGGAGCAAACAGAAATATGAGTGATTAATGCATCTGCCTTGAAGGAAAGTTTAATCATGTTATTCCATGTGTTTATTTGCAGGTCATCCTGAACTTTATAGATTGTAAGTCACCACCAGTAAATCAGCAGTTAGACCATTGCAATGTTGGCAGTGTCTTTTAGCGTAACAATGCTAAAAGCGTAAAAGTTTCATCAAGGGTTATGTGCACAAGGATGCAACAGACATTGTACTATCAGCCACAATGACTTTCATTTTAGATTAAGAGAACAATAGAATAAAAGAAATCAAAAGTAAAGACTCAGAGGGAGAGCACCGACTGTGTGTCTCTTTGGACAGTCTGCCCTTGTCTCTGAGAACAAAAATGGCTTTTGAATTCTGAATACCAGAACAGAAGTTTCAAAGTGCAGTGCACAGAAAACGGAAACATTACAGTCACATACCTAAATGTGCCACATAAGGGTTACTTTTTAAAACTGTGGTCCTGGAGAAAATCAGGAATTAGAAAGACGGGAAATACAAAGAAGCAATTTTATATATTCTATAGAAAACTTAGTTCTTCCATCCATTTGTTTTAATCCAATAACCAAAAGTAATTGAGCTAAGTTCAGCCCTGATGTACACCTCTACATCGATATAACGTGACCCGATATAATACGAATTCGGATATAACGCGGTAAAACAGTGCTCTGGGGGGGGGGGGGGGGGGGGGCTGCGCACTCTGGTGGATCAAAGCAAGTTCAATATAACGCGGTAAGATTTTTTGGCTCCCGAGGACAGTGTTATATCGAGGTAGAGGTGTATCTCCATTGAAGCCAGTGGAGATATAAAATGATACTGGTCTACTTTGTAAAGCGCTTTGCGATCTAAAATATGAACAGTGCTATACAAGAGCTAAGTATTATTATTTATTAAGGGAACTAAGCAGTTCAGGATACACAAGGCTAACAGAAACACAAGGCTCAGATTTACTGAGTTAATGAAGAACTTTAAGATTACTTGTGTACCTCTGCTGTCTTGTCTTATAAACTCTTTGGGGCAGGGATCATCTTTTCATTATGTGTATTTACAGCGTCTAGTGCAGGGATTGGCAACCTTTGACATGTGGCCTGCCAGGGTAAGCCCCCTGGTGGGCCGGCCCGGTTTGTTTACCTGCCGCATCGGCAGGTTCGGCTGATCGCGGCTCCCGCTGGCTGCGGTTTGCTGCTCCAGGCCAATGGGGACTGCGGGAAGCGGCGCAGGCCGAGGGATATGCTGGCCGCCGCTTCCCACAGCCCCCATTGGCCTGGAGCGGTGAACTGTGGTCAGTGGGAGCCGCGATCGGCCAAACCTGCTGACGTGGCAGGTAAACAAACCAGCCCGGCCCGCCCGGGGGCTTTCCCTGGTGAGCTGGGTGACAAAAGTTGCCGATCCCTGGTCTAGTGTAATGGATCTTGTGATCCTTGACTGGTGGTCTCTCTGTGGTAAATAAATAAATAATACTTATCTTCACTGACATTATAAATCAATATTTGGTTCTTTGTTATATCATTATTTAAAATGACATAATTTCAATGACTATAACTTAACTTGTAGGCTGAAATCTTGCTTTCTTTTGACTTAAATGAGTGTGGGACTGGGCCAGAGTAGATATAATGAACCCAATAATCTAAGCACAATTTTATATACCTTGTTCTGTTTTTCTATAGGATCAAACTCATTATCAAAGATTTACTGTGATGGAATATGGTAAGTGTGTTCCTTGTGCACTCAGACACAGAAAATTGTAATCCTTCTTTTCTGGGTATGGGAAAGTGTTATATTGTATCAAGATGACAATGGAGCTCAAATACTATGTTGATGGGTATCTTTTTTAAGTGAACTTCACAATAATTCCCATACTTCAAATTGATTCCTGTGGAAGAGGGTCATTCGATTCTTCAGATATCAATATCTGGCATTAAACTCTTGGAGTGGACATGAAATCACACTTGCATCTCCTACCTCTCTAAGACTGACCCACAATTTGCAGGATTAGGATGTCATTTAGCAGTTTAATCAATGATATTTTGGATAAAACTAGAAAAGTGGTAGAAAAAACAGTGAGGACTTCGGTTTGCCAGTATCTTAGCAACAGCAATTAGAGGATATAGATTGTGCGGGATGTTCCTTGCTTATCTGAATGGTCAATTCCTGCTCTGTGCTGTGAATGAAGGCAATAGCTCCAACTGAAGTCACTACTAATATGCCCTGAGGAGGCATTCTTAACTTTGAAATGATGATCAGTGTGAACTGAACTAGAGCAAATGAAACCCCATCATCTGTGTAGTCTTTTAAATTTACTGATAGTACTGTAAAGACTGAATTGATTGAGAAGTTTTGCTTTTTCAGGTCTGACCTGAGAGAGAAAGGAATGATATATTAGTTCTCAGTCCTGCAAGTGTCTCTGCACAAATGGACCTCTGTGTCTGCTTGGACTCTCATCAAAGTCAGTTTGCTCTGTATGGGTGCAGCAGTCTGTGTGTGGTTCTCGGTGCAGGATCAGCCTTAGATGCACACCAGTTTTGGTTCAACAAATGTGTCCTACCTGATGTCCTTTAGGTAGCTGTAGTAATGCAATCTGTATTACAATGAAATCACTCGTCCATCAGAGTGGTGGGAGAATCCATCATCATTACAGTGAAATACCCCTATTACTTAACACTGATACTTGCTCTCCTGAGTATGAATTTAATACTTCTGACATGTTTTGATGTTAGCTTTTGATTTTTTTGTAGTGTTACCAAAATTTGAAGTTACTCTAACAACATCATTATATTATCCTTTGAAAGACAAGGACTTTACTGGTATTGTCACTGCAAAGTAAGTAAATAATAAATTTACACAACTCTCTCACTGGATTAATATAATTCATATATATTCATGTTACTTTATGTTATAAAATAGTTACAAAGTTATAAATCAATCATAATATGGATTTTAAAAGGTGACAAATGAGTGTTTCATCCCATTTCTAATTTAGATATTATTATTTATTGAACATGAGAGTGTGCTTAGTGTGGCACAAACATGGTGTATGACCAGAGAATTTAGAATTTAGAACCTACTTTTAAAAATGGCAGATTACTTCTCCAAAGGTGGTGGGAAAAGGAGATTAAAGGAAGAATAATATTCATGTATAGCTCCATTTTATTTGAAACAGTTCAGTCTGGATTTCAAGAGAACTGAAATTGCAAGTAATCAGGGAGGAACTGAAATGTAATTAACATTTGTAAAGAATTTTGAAATTCTTAGATGCATGTTGCTACATTAGTGCTAAGTATTGTCACTGCTAAAGGTTTATAAAGTTTTGTTAACTGCAGCTGATTCTCTTTCATTTACTTTAGAGTGTTTAGCAGTGTTTGTTGTTGTTGTTCATTATTTTAAATCTGTCACAGTGCACTGTTCGGCAGCCCAGGACAGTTATGCACTGTGACAGGCTCTTTCACTGATCTGTGATAGTGTCACTGGGCTGTGGGAGTGAAAATAAGATCTAGTCCTCCCATCCCTCTCAAAAACCCTCATACCAAAACATCCCAAATAGAGCTTTCTGCAATCCCCAAAGGCAGATGAACTAGAGAGTCCATGAAGTTTACAAGGGACTTTGCTGTTTCCAATCTATGTGACATGGAAGGCACTTGCATACTACAGAGCTGAGTGGACTTAGAAACCCATAAGATAGATGGCAAAGATACTTTGGTGTCTAGAATTTGCCAGTGTGAGTTGGGGTTCAGTGTTATGTATATAGGTTTACTTAACTCTTCCATGTAACTGTGATAGAATGGTTACAGTTATGACTGATTGTTGCAAGGCAATCAGGTTTGGATGTCATAGGATTCTGTGAATTTGAATCCCTTGCAGTTCTGAAGTTTTATTGGTCCTAGCTGTATACTGGGCATGGCTTACCCCCAGTGATATTTTTATGATAATTCAAGTATACTGCCTTTGGATAAAAAAGCATTGAGATTTACACTATCTTCCGATATGTCAGTGTTTCTTTTTATCATGTTTGTAATATTACCAGATTGAGATATGAAATACACAGGGATGTTGCCCAATGACTTTGTCATTTCTAAGACTGATTATAGCAAAGCCTATGTTTATGTCACGGATGTCATGGAAGTCACGGAATCCGTGACTTCCAGAGACCTCCGTGACATTCTCTGCTTCAGCCCCAGGAGCTGCGGGACTCTGGAGCTGGGAGCCAGCCCTGGCATGGCTGCAGTGACAGGCTACAGCAGCGACAGGGGCCCCCCTGCAATGTTCCAGCGACAGGAACAGACTCCTGAGGGGGCCTTCCTCAGGGTTCCAGCCATGGGTGACAGTCTCGTGGGGGGATGCTTTGGGCAAGTGGGTCGGGGTGTCCCATTTTCTCTTTGGGAAATACGTTCACTCTGCAGCTCCCAGCTACTGTGGGCAGAGTGTCCCCCCCCCAGCAGCTTCCAGCTGCCATGGGCGAAGGGGGAACGCCACAGCTCCCAGCAACCATGGTGGTGGGGGAAACCAGGGAGCTGCAGCAGCAAAAGTCACAGACAGGGCATGGCTTCCGTGAATTTTTGTTTATTTCTTGTGACCTGTCCGTGACTTTTACTAAAAATAATCATGACAAAATCTTACATTAATCAGCTATAATTAAGGCTAACTCATATTTTTAGGTCTTCCAGCCTGTCCTCTAAAAGACTGCAGTTGCTGCAGAATGCTGTTGTGAAAGTTTTTCCTGGAACTAAGATATTTGATGATATTTTTCCAGCGTCTCTGTTTTAAAATCTCTGTAACAGTTGCCAGTGTAATTCCATATCGATTGTACAGTACTTACAGTGCTTACTTGCAGGTTTACTAACAATATTGGTCCAGAGTCACTTTTTGATTTGCTCTTTTTAATTTCCCTTGCTGTTGTTTGAGGTCTGAGTCTGATGAGCTATTGGTTTTCCTTAAACATAATCTGGAAGCATTTGCGGCAAAGCAGTTTAGTATCTGTGCTTCACAATAATTGGACTAAGCTTCCCAATGACATTCAAAAACCTGAATTTGTTCTAGCTTTCAAATTAAAATTGAAAAGATTTGTTTACTGTTTTTAATTATGTTTGCATTGTAGGATGCCTGGGGATTTTTTTGGGGAAGAATGCTAGATCAATGTATTACGTTATGGTTACTCTTCCAGGCATCTTTTAAAAATTAGGTCTGAATAAATTGGGGTCTCCTGGTCTGTATTAGCTCCATCTGGTAAGATTAGTGCAATCCTCAAAGGGCACACAAGTTCCTCCCTCACAGCCTTTAAACTCTACTGCACTAAAATTGCGCGACAGTCACATTTTGTTCAAAAGCATTTTAAAAGTTTGACATTTTCTTATTTCTTGTGAGTCAATGTCATAATTATTATGAAATGATAAAATGTAAAAAGTCCGACCAATTATTGTTTTGCTATGGATGACCAGTGTTTTATAATAATAATGGACTTCCAAGTGGCTGTGGGGGAAAAGAGCAGCACTTTCCACTTCTGTGCACATTCCTCACCCACAATTTGTGGGCTCATGCTCTTGATGAATTTCAATTGATGCCAGCTTTAAAAGCTTCTCATCATTTCAAAGTACAAATGTGCCGTAGTTTTATTTAATGCCATCAGATACATTTTTTATTTATTCTTCGCTCTTGTAAATTTTTCAGAAATCCAAAGCCATGTGATAATGGTTCATATGATCTCTCTTGTCATGTTTCAGGTATACTTATGGAAAGCCAGTGAGAGGAAGTGTAACAGTCACTTGCATTCCTATGTCCTATTGGGGGAGCAAGAGAAATGTTACTAAAACATTGGAGGTGAGTCTTTGTTGACAATTTGTAGAGTTTTTATGAATGTAAGAACTTTGCTTCGGCATCCACTTCACTGCCAAGATGAACTATTGGAATAAACCCTCATCAACAATTATAAACACACATTCTATCCCCGTTTCAGAGTGGTAGCCGTGTTAGTCTGTATCAGCAAAATATCATTCATATATATTCATGTTACTTTATGTTATAAAATAGTTACAAAGTTGTAAATCAATCAGCAAAAAGAATGAGGAGTACTTGTGGCACCTTAGAGACAAACAAATTTATTTGATCATAAACTTTCGTGGGCTAAAACCCACTTTATCGGATGCATGCAGTGGAAAAATACAGTAGGAAAATATATATGCACAGAGGACATGATAAAATGGGTGTTGCCTTACTAACTATAACGAGAGTAATCAATTAAAGTGGGCTATTATCAGCAGGAGAAAAAAAAAGCTTCTGTAGTGGAAATGGGCCATCCTAATTATCAACAGTTGACAAGAAGGTGTGAGTAACAGTAGGGGGAAAATTAGCATGGGGAAATAGGTTTACTTTGTGTAATGACCCATCCACTCCCAGTCTTTATTCAAGCCTAATTTAATGGTGTCCAGTTTGCAAATTAATTCCGATTCTGCAGATTCTCATTGGAGTCTGTTTTTGAAGTTTTTTTGTTGGAGTATTGCGACTTTGAGGTCTGTAATTGAGTGACCAGGGTGATTAAAGTGTTCTCCGACTGGTTTTTGAACGTTATAATTCTTGACGTCTGATTTGTGTCCATTTATTGTTATAGCTAGTATGGCAACACCCATTTTTTCATGTCCTCTGTGTGTGTATATATGTTTTCCTACTGTATTTTCCACTGCATGCATCCGATGAAGTGGGTTTTAGCCCAAGAAAGTTTATGATCAAATACATTTGTTAGTCTCTTAGCTGCCACAAGTACTCCTTGTTCTATCCCCATTGGGAATCTTTTCTTCTGTTGCCTCCTATTGTGTTGCTCACACACTGCTCTTTTCAGAGTAGCAGCCATGTTAGTCTGTATCCACAAAAAGAACAGGAGTACTTGTGGCACCTTAGAGACTAACAAATTTATTAGAGCATAAGCTTTCGTGGGCTACTGCATGAACAGGTGGGAGTTGTCTTACCACTTGTAAGTATTCTCACACTTATCAAACTGTCTGTACTGGGCTAGCTTGATTATCACTTCAAAAAATGTTTTTCTCTTACTTAATTGGCCTCTCAGAGTTGGTAAGACAACTCCCACCTGTTCATGCTCTCTGTATGTGTGTATATATATCTCCTCAATATATGTTCCACTCTATATGCATCCGAAGAAGTGGGCAGTAGCTCACGAAAGATTATGCTCTAATAAATTTGTTAGTCTCTAAGGTGCCACAAGTACACTGCTCTTTGTTGATTCTCCTGTTCTCTTCTCATAAGCCACTCCAGGCCTTTTTTCATATCACCCTCTGTACTTAAAGCATCTTCCCCGACTCTGAGCCAATCACCCATATTCTCCTTCACACCTTTCATCTAAACTCACTTCTTCCTGTTACTCTTCCATTGCTGGTCTCCATACCTGCCTGTTTTTCGCCCAACATTTTAATGCATTCAATATATTGAAAAGAAAAAGCCAACAGAAACACCCTCACCCTTATATGTGACTAACAAGATGTATGTCTCTTGTGTCAATTACATTATGTGCAACAGCCAGCACATTGGGGCCCCAGCCATAATCTTATAGCGGGATACTACCATCATACAGATATTAATAACTAATGAGCATATCTCAGTCTTTCACCATTGTAACCTTTGTCATTCTGGTCATCTCTCCTCACTTTTTGTTTACTATAATCTCTCACTATGCTATGTCTCAGTAGGTGCTCAGTACTTTATTCATAGATTTTAAGGCAAGAAGGGACCATTATGGTAATCTAGTCTGACCTCTTGTATAACATAGGACAAGTATTTGACCTAGTAATTCTTGCATTAAGCCCATATCTTGCGGCTGAGCTAGGTCATATATTTTGGAAAGACATCCAATCTTGATTTAAAGACTTCAAGTGATGGAGAATTAACCACATCCTTTACAGGGTCATATGCTCCACTTCTAAGCTTCTTGGGCAGGGACTTGTATTTCACTATAGAGTAACATGCACTAATATTCCGGCAGTCTATAGATAACGAATATTCATAATAAAACATCAACATTTGCCAGGATCAGACCCTATTGTTGCTTACAGTTAAAAGACTGTTATTGATGATAGAATGATAGTAAACAAGAATGATGATTACCAAAACAAAGTATTAATATCTTAATTCATGAACTGTAATTGTAGTTTTTTATTGAGGGAACTATCCGATTTAACTAGAAATAATGGATAAAAAAAGTTGTCCTGATTTTAAGTGCTTTGAGTTTTGATGACTCCATTGGAAAAAATCCAGTCAAACAAATTAAGATCTTTGTTTTCTCATTATAGATAAATGGATCTGTGAACTTCACTTTTAATTACGCAGAGTTTGAAAACTTAACTACTGTCCAACATGCACGGTATCAGCGTGATATAGTTTACAGAGGGCCAACAGAAATTATAGCTGTAGTTACAGAATCACTTACAGGTATGTTACTTACAATATGATGTTGCTATAGAAAACAAACAATCGAGCCATATCCTAGCAGTTTGTTTATATGCAGAAGGGCTCAAAAAGCTGTACCCTTCAAATCATGGGAGAGAATAGGGAGGATGGCAAATGTGTGGAGTGGAGCAGTGTAACTCATGGAAGCACTGTGCAGCCTCAGGGATCTGGCGCTGAGGGAAAGGGTACCAGTGCGTATGCCTGGATTGTCAGGGCACTGGAGTCCCCAGTGAGAAGGACAGTGACAACAGCAGAAACAGGGGTGATTGGAATTAATGTTTGAAATACAAGAGAGTTTCCTCAGTATCATGAAGAGCTAAGAGAAGCCTTTCAAAAGGATTATACATTAAATCATGTCTTCTGAACACTCATGATTACTCCAACAGGAATCACTCAGAATGCAAGCACCACTGTCTTTCCAAAGCAGAATGACTACATCATTGACTTTTCTGACTATGCTAGAACTCTAAAGCCTTCTCTGAACTTCACAGCTACTGTAAGTTCTTCTATTTAATTATGGTTTGTTCATCAAGATAGTTCTTGTGTAAGAAAAATAATCAGTGTTCCTTTTATGGTTCTGCTTAGCTAAAAATGTCTGCTCAGTGTTAGGGGGAATTTACAAATTTATTCTAAGGACACCTCTTATTTCATTGTATTTGTGCCAGCAATTTTAGCATGAGTGTCATTTGCACTAGAAAATTATAAAATAATAGGAAATGTTGTAGAATGGATATTGGCTCAGGTACATGGGATAGATTTGGAGATGGTTGGTGAAGGCTCTGGAGGAAAAGAGATTTTTCACAGGGTCTTTAGGATTTGCATCAGGGCTGATTATTTTCCATTTTGATACCATATTTCTGTTCAGTCAGAACACTCTATAGCTAGTCTGGATTTTTTAAATAACTCTGTTAGCTAATGAATCTCGCGCTTTTACTAACATACGCTTATTACTTAGCTTATTACTTAGCTGTTTTATAGAATCCTATAAAACTTGTTTATCCAAACACCTCCTTATATAAAAACCTCTGGTTTTTGAAATTGGGTTATGTCCTCTGTGTTTCTCCTTTTATCTAACCCCCTGTCATTTAACTAAATCTCATGTTCCCAATTCTAGACTGATAAAAGGGTTTCTACTCTATGACAATGTCAGCATTTAACAGGCAATCACAATTGCACCATGTAAAAGGGAAACACTTTAAAGCCTGTTGAAATGAGCCAAGTGAAGTTTTTCGTTTGCTGAAGCTGTGAAAAACTTGGATCCAGATAGATAAATGGCAAGTGCTGAATATGAGAATTCACAGCAGGCCAGCCTAACCTCACCATTTAGCTGAAGACGATGGCCTCACAACAGGTGTCTTTGACTTTTGGTTCTTCTCCCTTCCCTTACCATCCTCTCAGCTTGCTCCCAGTCCTCATCCACTTTATCCTCCAAAGCAAGACTCAGTGGGAGGTATTGGAGGAAGCTGGTACCAGTGCTGAGCAGCTGACAAGCGAAGAGAGGGAGTGTCAACTATCCACACATAAGGAGCAGCTACTGATAAGTAGAGCTCTGAATATGAGATACACACAGAGGAAGGCAAATTAATGGACTGAGGGGTGAGGGAGAATTAACAGTCTGGTGGGAGGGTTAGACTTTAGATTAGGGAGGGAGAGAGATGAACTGTATTTGTGTGGGGGATGAATTTATGGAGTGTGGGATGGAGAGGAGACTGGATATGCTATGGGGGAAGGGATTGATGGAATGTGAGAACTGATATAATCTTGAAGGTAACTGGGGGATTTGAAGTGGGGAAGTTGTGTACTGGGGGGTGCTCATTTTGGGACTTTATGCAAATTTTGTGCAGTTTCTTTTCCTCAGGCTTTTTGATGAGCCCATGTCTGAATCAATTCTGTTCCTCCTACACGTGAATTAGACATTGGACTAACCCTTGTTGCTACTGGCGCTCAAGGTGCATACTTAGCTGTGGGGTGCTGCGGTGGTTTCACAAGAACACTAGTAATCTTCACAGTTGGAAAGGGGAAGGTTTCCCATTGTGCCTGCTTTGTCTTGCTTTCCATTCCATTTACCAGTCAGAGTCAGTATCATAGAATCGTAGAAACACTGGAAGGGACCTAGAGAAATCCTCTAGTCCAACCCCCTGTGCTGAGGCAGAAACAAGTAAACCTAGACCATCCCTGATAGATGTTTGTCCAAAGTGTTCTTATAAAGCTCCAGTGATGAGGATTTCACAACCTCCCTTGGAAGCCTATTCAAGAGCTTAACTACCCTTACAGTTAGAAGTGTTTCCTAATATCTAACCTAAATCTCCCTTGCTGCAGATTAAGCCCATTACTTTTTGTCCTACCTTCAGTGGACATAGAGAATATTGGTCACTGTCCTCTTTATAACAGCCCTTAACATATTTGAAGACTGTTATCAGGTCCCCTCTCAGTCTTTTTTTTCTCAAGACTAAACATGACCAGTTTTTTAACTTTTCCTCATGATCAGGTTTTCCAAAGCTTTTATCATTTTTTGTTGCTCTTCTCTGGACACTCCCTATGTGAAGTTTCAGACCTGGAATTTGACTTAGGGAGTTGAGGTGTCCTGATAGACATACCTCTACGCTGATATAACGCGACCCTATATAACACGAATTCGGATATAATGCGATAAAGCATCGCTCCGGGGGGGGGGGGGGGAATGGGGGAGGGGGACGGGGATGGGACTGCGCACTCCGATGGATCAAAGCAAGTTTGATATAATGTGGTTTCACCTATAACACGGTAAGATTTTTTTGGCTCCCGAGAACAGCGTTATATCAGGGTAGAGGTGTATTACAAACCTGAAGATAACTGCGGTTTTAAAAATATAATTATGTCATGTTTGAGCATTGGCCTGCTAAACCCAGGGTTGTGAGTTCAGTCCTTGAGGGGGCCACTTAGGGATCTGGGGCAAAATCAGTACTTGGTCCTGCTAGTGAAGGCAGGGGGCTGGACTCGATGACCTTTCAAGGTCCCTTCCAGTTCTAGGAGATGGATATCTCCATTATAAAAAAATAAAATAAAAACGAACGTATGGTTACATCTTGTGAATCCTGGATGTATGTTGTGGCCTGTCTTATGAAGACTTCCTTGTTTTTTGTTATTAGCTAAAAGTAACACGTTTTGACAAAAATCAGCTGACGGCCGAAGAGAGAGAAAATTTTGTCACAGTCACTGCAGAACAGTCAGACACAGTTCCTCACCATGCTGTGTTCTCTGTGTACGAAAATGGAGCTGTGCAGCAGAGAAATGAGACAGTGCATATCCTAAATTATACTGTCCCAGAAAATGGAATAATTCACCTTGAGGTCCCGGTTCTGACTAATACGATGAGTCTGCTCATTAAGGTATTGTTTACATCATGAAAACTCAAAGCATTAATCCAGCACAATTCAAAGAATGAGACTGTAGTGGCTTTTCAACAGTACATTGCCTCTGACTTATGCAACAGCTGGTGTGGGGAGCAATTATTTATTGTTTGTATTACAGTAGTACCTAGGCCTTTGTCCTAGACACCACCTACACAGCGAGAGAGACTGCCAGACACTAAGTATACAAGACAGACAATGGATGGGAAAGGAAACAGAGGCACAGAAAGGTGAAATGGCTCACCCAGTGTCACACACTAGGTCAGTGGCAGAACCAGAAATAGAAGCCAAGTCTTCTGTTGGTGCAGGCTAGTGCCTTATCCACTCGTCTGTGTTGTCAGAATTCTGGTCCTCATATGGGAGCTTGAAGATATTGGTGATTAGCCCTAGAGGAAGAAGAGGGAAGGTATAACTCTAGTTGTACTTCAGGTGATTCCCTGTCTGTTTGTTTCCATAGCTCACTTGATGAATGGCACAGTGAATGCTATCCCCTCTGAGGGAAAGGGAGAACAGGGTGTTAAAATAAGAAGTGGGATTAATATTCAGGTCAAGGCCATGAGTAGTGACAAGATTCTGAGATCTTTGGAAAATTGTGATTGTACCTGGTTTAAGTTTGAGCTATCTCACCAGCTGTTGCTGTTTCTAGATGAAATTCATGGGGCCAGGTTCTGCTCTAAATCATACCAGTGTAAATCTAGAATAATTCTATTGGCTTCAGTAGAGTTACTCTGGATTTTATACTAGTAGAACTGAATAGAAACAGACCACAATGAGAATAACTAGTTGATATAAACTAATGGGAGATATGACCAACCAAGGAATTACTAATGTTATTAATGATAGTGCTTTAAAAAAATCTGAAAACTAATCACCGCTTAATTGCTTTACGTGACATGCCATACATGAGTACTATGAGAATGGCAACCACATGGCCCTGAATGTCCTTTTTCAAGGGCCTTCCTAGGGTCCCTGCAGTTTTGATTGGGGAAAAAAAATGGTGTTATGTAACCCCCTTGCAAAACCTGACCACCTGGTCAGAGCCTGTGGGCAGCTGGACTGATGAGAATGACCGCACATATGGGGCTCATGGATCAATGCATCTCAGGCCAGTCTCATGTTGGCACTTTCTCCTTCTCACCACTTCAGGTCGGTTGTCCCCGAAAATCAGGAATCTCCCAGTTTCTTAAGGTTGTTCCAGGCTTGCAGTAAGGTTATCGAAAAATCTTTCCCCATTTTGTAAACTTGCTTCAGAGCTGCGCCAAGCTCTGCTGAGCTGCTACAGAAAGGGAAGAGGCACCTTCATGCCCTCTCTCTAATCTGTCAAACCAGTCCCAGGTGTACCTTCCTGCCCACGCTCTTCACCATGAACTCACCCATCCCCATGCCGCATGTCTTGTTTTTTTCACTTGGATAATCTGGCCACCTGAACTATGTTGAAACCATATGTATATAATGTATATAACATTTTTAGTCTGTTTCATACAGTATGTAATGATAGCATATACACGAGCATTAAATAGATTTTTATAGTTCTAGCAACAGTCTTTTTTGTATTGTCTTACAGGCTAGTTTCCTTGATAGTGAAACTAACATAGCAGTTCATGGTGTATTCAACTCCCCCAGCATGACTTATCTCCAGATAAAAAAAACAAGACAAGATGTAAAGGTAACACATGTTCATATGAAGCTATACTTGCCAATAAAACATTACTGTCAGGTATTCATCATGGACACCTATTTAGCCCTATCATCACGTTTTTTCTCTAGGTTGGGATTCCTTTCGAGCTGAGTGTTGCAAGCAACAAGCTAATAAAGGAGATCAGTTATTTGGTAACGTACCAATTTTACATGTGTATGACTTGAGGTGATTGTTACCAACCTGAGATAAAGTCAAATGAGTAAAAAAAATGTGATTAAATATTTAAGAGATTTGATTATTATTGATTTGCTCGGTAAAAACAATGGATCCAGTCCTTACTTTGTATTTGCTCAGAGGGAGTCCCACTGTCTGTCCCCTTGGAGCTGTATGTGAGAGGCCACTCTGCCATTCTTTTAAAGGGAGGAGTGTGTTCCCCTCTGTCAGGCCAGCTCTGTTAGCTGATGAACCTTAGCAGCAGTGCCAGCTCTCACTAATTAGATTGTGCTCATCTACTGGGCAGGGGTGCATTTCCAACCCCTCCACTCCAAGAATCCACATGGGATCACAGTACATTCTAACCTCTGATGATCCAGATGCTTGCTGTTAGATGCATAGATTTCTATTAACAGCAAGCTGACCGAGTGTGACCTTAGAATCTCACATTTGACCTGAAATAGGGCACAAATCTATTTTTTCTTTTTTATAATGTAAGAGAAGGCTGCTTTTTTTTTTTTTAAATTAACAGTTTGGAAGTCTGGTGGTTCTCTTGTTTTTTATGTCTTAGGAATAACAGAAATGTTAAGTATGGTCTTTCGTTGGTTTTGTTGGGATTGGAGGTCTGAAATGTATATTTGGTGAGCTTTCTCGGCACTGAAGTGAAGAATGGTGTTGATTTGTGATTGTAATACAGTTAGTATCTTATTATAACTTGGACATTTTATTTTCCCTTTCAGGTGGTAGCTAAAGAACAGATAGTGGCTGTAGGCACAGAGGTTTTGACAACGTTCACTTTAAAACCAGAAAATTCCTGGGCTCCTGTGGCGTGTATAAGTATCTTTTATATTGATGAGAATGGGGAAGTTGTAAATGATGCCCTGACTCTGTCTATTCAGCCTGTTCTTGAAAACAAGGTAGTAAATCAAAGACTGAGTTTGCAATGACTTTCTTTATGTCTTACATACTAAGTAATAGTTCAGAATGGAAGATTTGCAGATATAAAAATCCTCCTCAATGTAGGCCTGATTCAAAGCTCACTGAATTCAGTGGAAAGACTCGCACTGACTTCATTGGCAGTTGGTTCAGGCCCTATGTGAAAGACTGTTTGAAGAGACATTGGGAAGATACTGGTATCATAGAAAACCAGGAGAGAGTTTCTTCAACTGTGATTCCCCCAGAACTGGACTAGAGAAAGATCCAGAAGGGCCCTACTCAGAAAATACAAGTGTTGTCCTCTCAGAGGAGCAATACTCCCAGCTGTGATATGAATCTGGAAGGCAGAAAACACACGGGAATGAACATGTTTCTGCTGTGTGGAGAGGAACCAAACTGTGGAGAGGTTGCATAGAGGGACTGTTTAACACTCCCTCCATGAGTACTGCCAGTTCTCTTTGTGGCAATACAGAAGTGGCATCTGGGACAAGGTTGGCCAGTGGAAATTTTTCTCCTGTTCAATAGAGTCAAACGTGTTATGGCTAAAGGGCGTAATGTGATCCTTGGATGCACGAACGGGGGAAACTCGAGTAGGAGTAGGGAGGATATTGTACCTCTGTATTTGGCATTGGTACAACCACTGCTGGAATACTGCATCCAGTTCTGTTGTCTAGAGTTCAAGAAGGATGTTGTAGAGGGGCAGAGAAGAGCTATGGGATTGTTTAAAAGATTAGAAAACATGCCTCATAGGAGCTCAGTATATTTAGCTTACAAAAAGAAGGTTTAGGGATGACTTAATTACAATCTGTCAGTACCTACATGGGGAACAAATATCTGATAATGGGCTCTTCAATCTAGAAGATAAAGGTAGGATACAATCCAATGACTGGAAGTTGAAGCCAAACAAATTCATACCTGAAATAAGGTGTACATTTTTAACAGTAAGGGTAATTAACCATTGGAACAATTTATCAAGAGTTGTGATAGATTATCCAACACTGGCAATTTTAAAATTAGGATTGGATGTTTTTCTCAAAGATATGCCCTAGGAATTATTTTGTGGAAGTTCTGTGTCCTGTGTTATAGATTATCACAATACTCCCTTCTGGCCTGGGAATCTATGAATATGCTGAACAATTTTCTTTGGAACCATCCTTGGGAGCTGAGCATTTTTTGTGGTGTTATAAACAGGTTGTGTGGCAAGGGGGTCAGAAAGCTGCAGTTCATACCCTACATGTGACACATTCCTGCTGTGTTGCATATCTGTGTTTTGAAAAGTTCAATAAATTAAAAATAACAATCAATACAGATAACATAGCTGAGAGCTAAAACTCAGAAGTTTAAGATCAGAAACAGGAGAAGATATTTGTAACAAGAAAGCATATAGGGCCTTATCCAGCTCAATTGAAGTCAATGGGAGTCTTTCCATTGACTTCAGTGGTGCTGTATTCGGCTCCTAGTGAAGATTACAGTATTCTTTATATTACAGAGATAGGGCTTGTTCTTGCAAACCTTTGAGTAAGGACTAGTTTTGTCAGCATGGGTTTGTGGGAACAGGCCAAAATATAAGTATGTGTTTAAAGTGCAATTTAAAGATGAGAAAACCAGGGAATCTTAAATACAGAGATAATGGAAAATTGGGAAGATGAATTAATGGGAATGAAATATTAGCCTCATGATTTGAGCCACTGAAAACTTCAGATTTTGGAAACCAATGGGATATAATGAAATAATTGATCTTCTTCAAAGCTACAAAAATTCCAAGCTATTTCTACTTCTCTTTGTGAGGGGTAGCTATTGACATTTCCTAAGTGCAGCAGAAACATGATCAGTTACTTCTGGGAGTAATTTATAGCCTGTTCTTGCATTTCATTTCAATAAATAACTCGGCAACCATGTTTTAAATGTCATTTAATCCAAACCCAACTCTCTTCATGAATCAGTCTGTTGTCTTATTTACAGTATAATAAGCAGTGATAATCACATTTACTTTAGCCATTGATAGTATGTTTGCCACTGGCCCAGACTTTTCACAATGAATGTAGTGCTGTGAAGACCTGTTTCTCTCCAATTCATTTTTCCAGTCAAGAGTTTAGAGTAAAATTTGGTTCTCCAATTAAGAAAAGGGCAAAATTATTAATCTGAAACAGGAATACTGAACTGGCATCTGTTCCTCAACCCCCTATTCAAGTACTGGAATAGCTGTGAAAGGGCCAGTTGGAACCTGTGGGGCTGGTTTGCAGACTGAAAGTGTAACCCACTGGTCAGAGTGTGTTACACAACCCCCTCCCAACCCACAGAAGATGTGAGTGTGACTGCTCCAACTACAGAACCTGGCGTTTTAGCTCAGACTCATCCTTTTAGCTCTAGTGGTCCCTTCAATACTCATTATTGGCCAAGATAGTGGCCATCACAGAAACAAAGGATGTCCATGGGGATGCTGGTGCTTGCCAATTACAGATCTAAGGAATCTGAGGGTTAAGGGAGCAGCATGTAAACCCTTAGCCCCTTCCAAGAGTTGGTGGGAACCATGCCTTCCCCAGCAAAACCAGATTCTCAGCTACGACTAATTAAAATAAAAAGCTCATGATTGAAAGCTCTTGGCTGACCCTGAAATATTGCTATGTAATTTAAACCAACATAATTTTCTTCTTTTTCTTAGATCAAAATATCTTGGAATAAAGATAAAGTCAATCCATCTGAGAAAGTCTCCCTTAAAATCAGTGTAACCGAACCCAGATCTGTAATTGGACTCTCAGTTGTTGACAAAAGTACAAAGCTCCTGGGAGAAAGTAGTGACATTACAGAAGACAGTGTAAGTAAAAGAAAAAAGCTTTGCATACAGTGTATTTCTGAAAAGTATAAGGTTATGGAAATGTAACAATTTTTATGTTTTATTTTATATAGATATAAATGCAACTTTGGGACTGATCTTGCAACCTTTACTTGTGTGAACAATTCTTACTCATTCAAGTAGTCTATCAACATTAGTGAGCTGCTTATGAGTATACTATTTGTAAGATGAGGCCCTTTATTTGGAATTATACTTGTTCTGTCCTGTAAGTTTTCATTCCTTAGATATGCTAGAGGACTAATATTCCACTCAGCATTTCTTTTTCCAACACTTTTGAACTTTGTCCATCAAACTGCTATGTTTTCACAGTCAAATCATTTTTCTTTTAGGACCAAATAAAGTAGGAAAGCTCTTCACACATGCCCGCCACTTCCTGGAGCTCCCATTGGCTGGGAATGGCGAGCCGCGGCTACAGGGAGCTGCGGGGGCCATGCCTGCGGACAGTCAACGTCCACAAAATGTCTCGCGGCTGCAATCAGCTTACCCTGATGGGCCGCAGGTTGCCCACCACTAGTGTAAACCATTATTGCCTAACCCCATTCATCTGGTAACTCCAATTTTCCAGAGGCAAGAGATCTACTGTTTGAGGGATAGCTCTGCAAATTAACATCCTGTACAGTATATTTTATCTAAAGAATTGCATCCTGCTTTTACAATTTGCATTATTTTCTTTTTCTTTTCTTAGGTGCTTCATGAACTACATTTGTACAACACAGCACAATATTTTGACTCAATCAGAAGTCCTCTCAGTGTCTTTCAGGTATCATTTTTAAATCTAGAAGTTGGATTTTTTCTCTTTAATTGTTTATACATCCTCTGCAGAAGGAAAATATATTTAAATATGCCTTGTAAAGTTTGAAAACTGTAGACAATGCACTATTTTCATGCTTTCTACTCTGACTGTCAAGAGGACATCAATTTGTTTTGGGGAAGAATTTAATTTTGTTTTACAAAAGTCTAAAAATGAAAGTAGTCACAGAATTTTAATAGATAATAATGAAATTCATCACTATGTGCCCATTTCAAAATGAAAACATGCAGATGAACTATCAGTCCACTGAAGTCTTTGTACTTAATTCTTTTTTTTTTAATGCTAAAACGTCATGCCACCCTAAGTGATGTCTGATGGTGTGGTAAGGATTCAGTCAGAAAATAGCATTTGTTATGGCATGCATTTGACTTGCTAAAAATTGACTTGCATTTAAAAAAGAAAGAAAGACATTTAAAAAGAATGAAAGAAACAAAAAACAAGATAATGAGTACTTTGCATGTCCTGTACTGAGATAGATTGTATGTTTTTTTTTTTTTTATACAGAAGTGCAACCTCTGGGTATTGACTGATGCAAACCTTCCAGAAGACAAGAATGATGTTCTCTGTAAGTAATAAAAATTGGCATAACCAAACCATTGTTATCTGCTAGGTCCAGAAGAGTTAAAGATAAACAAACAGGGCCAAATTCTGGTTAGTTACACCAGGAAAAACCCAGAGTCACTCCACAGAAGTCATAGACTTACCTGTATGTAAGCTGGTGTAATATGGGAGAATTTGGCCTACATGTTTTATCTTTGATTTGAATAACTTTCTTTAACAGCGTGTATTTTGCGTATTTGTCAGGATTATGCTGTTGTCTGCGGTGACAAAAGATCCATCGGGGCTTGAAGACAAATTCCTGAAATAGATATTTCAAATACAGACCCTTCCTCCACAGCTGGAGAGGGTTCCTATCCAGGGGCAGCTCCAGGCACCAGTGCACCAAGCACCTGCCTGGAGCGGCAAGCCATGGGGGATGGCCCGCCAGTCGCCGTGAGGACGGCAGGCAGGCAGCTTTCGGCGGCATGCCTGCAGGAGGTCCGCCAGTCCTGCGGCTTCGGCGGCAATTCGGCGGCGGGGACGCCAATGGCGTGGCACCGGTGGACCTCCCGCAGGCATGCCGCCGAATCCAACTGACCAGCAGACCGCCCGCCGAAAGCCGCCTGCCTGCCGTGCTCGGGGCAGCAAAAAACATAAAGCCACCCCTGTTCCTATCACCAGTGCAGCTTGGGTGACTAGATTTGTGTGAAATATACTTGAGGTGAGTTGCACTCTGCATGAGCTCATTACATCGAGCCTGCAGGGCTACTACATAGATGCTTTTGCCCTCTGTCTGTGGGTACATAAAACCTTACTTCATATGACTGAATAATCTCTGTGGAGCACATCTGCAGCTATTTTACAATCTAGGGAGAAGAATTCCTGTCATTTATGTTGCATCCAGCCCGGCTAAATCAGATTCTAGGCTCATGATTAAATCTTAAGAGTCTGATCTTGTAAATGCTTACTGACCTGAGCAGTCTTAACCACTGTGACATGGCCCATTGGCTTCATCCCTAATGACTACCCTCATGAATAGGTGTTTGCAGGATTGCCACCTGAGATGCTTGGAGAGTTTGGGGTATAAATATGGGGTAACACTTTCATAAGTACTTAAATCAATTGATGGGACTTAGGCTCCTAATCAACTTAGGTGCTTCTGAACATGGGACTTAGGCTATTTTGCATTTTTTCCCTATGGACTCTATGGATTCTGTCTATGCTACTGCCGCCTTGACATGAAGTGGCTGTAACTGTCCTGGACCTGAGAGGTGCTTTGTGTTTGCAACTCCCATTGACTTAAACAGCAATGGCTCAACACCCCTAGCATAGCTATATTCATACTATATGGAGTATACGTATATCCCTAAAGAGTAGGGTATGTCTACACAGCATTTGGAAGCAAGCGGGAGTGAGCCCTTGGGCTAGTGGGGCTCACACTAGTGCTCTAAACAGCACTTTGAGGTTGTGGCTTGGGTGGAGCTTGAGTTCTGAAGCCCCGCACCCAGACTTCAGAGCCTGAGCGCCAGCCCAAGCTGCAACTTCAAAGTACTGTCAATACAGCTACGTTTAGAGTGTAGCACAAGACCTGCTAGCCCAAGTCTGATGACCTAGCTGGGAGGTTTGCTCCTGTTTGCTCTAAAATGCTGTATAGACATAGAGACCTGCCAAACTTAAATTTCGTGTGCAATGCTTTTGTGTTTTTAAGTGAAAATAACAGTGCAATAACACTAAATTCAATTCAGAAATACCATGTGTACTGTTACCAAACTTCTTGTGAGTTTGTAAATAATTATACATGAAACAAGGAGCTAATATTTTTTTTTTGCTATGTAGAGTTTTCTGATATTTGACAATAATTTTAACTTTGTAGATGATGGGATGATACCCTACAGTGCGGATTTCGATGACTATCTAGATTCTGCAGCCGGATTTCCTGCTTTCAGTAGTCCACATGTAAGGAAAAATTTCCCGGAGACTTGGCTTTGGGTTGACACCAATACTAGGTAAATGCTTAGAGGAAAACAGATTTTTACACTTACTTGCTCTGGATTTCTGACATATTTTAATTATTTTCTAGGGGCACGTTGCACTATTACATTTTAAATAGGATTCTTCATTGATCCCTATTACTATTTATATTACAGTACCACCTAGAGGCAGTAACTAAGATTGGAGGTCCACTGTGCTAGGCATTGTACAAATACATTTTAAGAGACAATCACTGCCTGAAGAGCTTACAATCTAAATAAACAACACAGAGAAAGGTTGGGGAAAGGGAAGTAGTATTATGTCCCTTATACAGATGGGTAAATGAGGCACAGGGAGGTTAGATGATTTACCTCAGGTGACACTAAAGTCCGTGGTAGACGCAGAAATTAAATCCTACTTTACTGAGCCCTAGTCCAGTGTCTTAACCATGAGACCATCCAAAATTGCTAAATTGGTGGCACAATCTGACCCGTATGGTGCTTCAGTACATGATACTCATTTAACTAAGCATCAGTATCAGGAGCTTTGGGAAAACAGCTGACATCTGGAGGGTATTTCTATAGAATATACAGGGATTTATTGTCTTACAGTGAGTAATTTCTAATTCACCATTTAATTATTATTTTGGGGACTAACAAAAACATATTTACAGAAAGTTGGGAGAAGAAGAAAAGGTAAACAACAAACTTTCCTGTTAAGAATTCAGACTACATTTATGATCTATCTTAAACATTTTATTAACTGAGCATTAAATTAGCACTTTTGAAATTCGGATGTGCTTTTCTATGATCAGATCCAGCAGAGACACAACAATGGAAGTTACTGTACCTGATACCATCACTTCTTGGGTCGCCAGTGCTTTTGTAATATCTGAAAACCTTGGACTTGGAATTACAACTGCACCTGTTGAGGTAACATAGTACAATATAGTTCCAGTTTATGTTAGTGATAACTCCCCAGTTTATTATTTTCAGTTTTATATTGTAACAAGAACAGTAGCAACCTGATTATTTTAATACTTATTAAATACAATCACATTTTAAGCAGAACTGCACACTGAAATCAGTGGGGAGTTCTCCTTTAAAATCTATGGTACCGTATCCCTCCTTTTGCTGTATGCATAAATAATTTTAATACTGCATAATGATATACAGTGATTCTGTGCCTTTGGGTTCTGTCTTTGTTGGAATATAAGTGCATCTGCTTGCTGCCTGCTTTCGTTTCTTTATTTCACAGCTTTAGTTCAAAAATGTTGCATTTTCAAAAATATACCTAATATAGATAATTCTTAAAAATACAAACCCTGAATTACAGCACTTTCAGAAAGCAATATATAAAGAAGAAAAAATAGATTATTAGATGAGCCCATTATTTTCCTTTCTAATATATCCTTCCCTATTGGTATGAAAATAGGGTCATGGAGAGACGCGTTTTTAAATCATCCATTACTTAAGCATCCAGAACAGTTGAAAGTAATTATTTAACAGGATCCCAAATGATGGGAAAGGTCAAAGCTTTCAAACCTGGATGTCTGAAGTTAAACTTTTAAATCATTCTAGGCACCTAAGATATGAAGTGCCTGTCTTTTCAAAAATGCCAAGAGCCCAGCTCCTCCCATGTGACCAGAGCTAGAGGGCATGTCTACACTGCAGTAAAACACCTGTGGCTGGTCCGAGCCAAGACTCCAATCTGAGCTTGAACATCTACACTGCAATTTTATAGCTCTGCAATCTGAGCCCGGGTCAGCTGACATCGGCCAGCCACAGGTGTTTTATTGTAGTGTAATAAAGAGAGTCCTCAGAAAAAGGTATTTGCTATTGTACTAAACAGTGGTTCTCAAACTTTTGTACTGGTGACCCCTTTCACATAGCAAGCCTCTGAGTGGGACCCCCCTTATAAATTAAAAACACTTTTTAATATATTTAACACCATTATAAATGTTGAAGGCAAAGCGGAGCTTGGGGTGGAGTCTGACAGCTCATGGCCCCCCATGTAATAACCTCGCGACCCCTTGAGGGGTCCTGACACCAGTTTGAGAACCCCTGTCCTAATAGTTGCTTTGGCTCATGCTTCAGTCCTATCATATTACTAGGGCTTCTGTTTTTCAGGGTTTGTTAATTTCATTTTTTGAGGCTTATTTTTAGCAATTTTTGAATTCTATGTAGATGTCTAAAAACTGGGCTTTTTCGGGGCTCTCTCTTTGTACTGTACTGAGTAATCTCTTTGTAATGTTCCCTAGTGTGCTGTTGTGTCACACTGTTTCAAACAGCACTATGTTAAAGCTCATTAGAGAATCTTTAGTGTGCATCAGCAGGATCTACACAGACCAATTAATGTGAAACACATTAGTGTGTTTTAGAAATCATGCCCCTGTAGTCCACATTACTGCCCTGCATAGACAAACCGTTAACTACAAGTAGCTATTTCTGGTGTTTGTCTGGTGATTTTTGGATAAACACTGTTTTCATTTTTTTTATTGTGTGTTTTATTGGTGTTTATCGGTTAAAACCAAAAATCAGAAACAATGCATATTACCTAATGCTAATTGTCCAGTACAAGTAACCTTGTTCTCTAATCCAGGTTTACCAATGGGGAAGTCTAATTAGAACAGATCTGAATCTAAACTGTCTGTAGCAAATTTAATAGCTAATATATGACCACAGGGGTTCACTATTGTATAATGATTTTGTTTTCCAGTTAGAAGCTTTTCAACCCTTTTTCATTTCCTTGAACCTTCCTTACTCGGTTACCAGAGGAGAGCAGTTTATTTTGGAAGTAAATATCTTCAATTATTTGAAAGAAGCAACCAAGGTAAATATAGGCAAACTCTTTTTTGTTAGTATTTTTCCCTTACCATTTTGCTATGCTCTGAAGTTTGTCAGTTCTTCTAGAGGCACTCTTTAATATATGAACTATATGCTACAGGAGTCAGGAAAATCTAGTTTCCTACATGTAAATCATTGCACCCAAATTAGTCAAATGGACTATATATTTTTGGCTTCCTCTGAATGGGATTGGCCAGAAATAGGATACTGGGTTTGATGGTTGGATCTGGTATGACATATAATGTGTTCTTGAGCCTTTCCATTTGGTGAATGGTAGTTCCTGTGAAGTGCTGAGATCTTCAGCTCCCATCAACTTCCAGTTCTTTCTTTTTCTTCTTTGCCTCTTGTCCATGTTTTCTTGCTCTGATTCTTGGATGTTGGCCAGACATTGCAAGGCTTACACATACTATAGTGATCACATCTCCTTGAGATTCTTACAGGGCCGGTGCTACCATTAAGGCGAACTAGGCAGTTGCCTAGGGTGCCATGATTGGGGGCACCAAAAAGCGGTGCCCCCAATTTTTTTTTTACAGCATTCCTCCCCAAGCGCGCGATCGCCGCTCCACTTCTCCTGCCTCCCAGGCTTGCAGCGCCAATCAGCTGTTTGGCGCCGCAAGCCTGGGAGGAGAATTAGTGCAGGGGCGGCGTGCTTGGAGAGGAGGCAGAGCAGAGGTGAACTGGGGTGGGGAGGTGCCGCATGGCTCCCTGGGCCGGGGGGGTGGGTAGCTGCCGCGGGGATGCCTCAGGGCGGGGGAGGGGGGGAAGATGCCGCAGGGCTCCCTACCCCAGCTCACGTCTGCTACGCCCCCTCCCTGAGCACACCGTCGCTGCTCCACTTCTCCCGCCTCCCAGGCTTGCAGCGCCAATCAGCTGTTTGGTGCCACAAGCCTGGGAGGGGAGGAGAATTAGAGCAGGGGCGGCGTGCTTGGGGAAGAGGCGGAGCAGAGGTGCCTCAGGGCGGGGGGAGCTGCCGCCAGTGGCGGGCGCCTCAGGGTGGAGGGCGGGCGGGGAGCTGCCGCAGGGCTGGGGGGGGCAAGGTGGAAGTTTCGCCTACGGCACGAAACTTCCTTGCACCAGCCCTGGATTCTTACTGTTTCTTCAGTGAGTAGATGGTACAACTGAAACATATTTTTAAATACACACAGAAAATGACAGTTTATAAAAGGGAGTTTTTCCAGTTAAAAATATGAATTGCAATCTTTTTATAGGTTATGGTGACTCTTGACCTCAGTGACACATTTGAAATTCTTATCACATCCAATGAAATAAATGCTACAGGAAACCAGCAATCTGTATTGGTACCAAGTGAAGATGCAAAGACTGTTAATTTCCCAATCAAACCAAAACAGCTGGGAGAGATTTCTATTAAAGTGACAGCAATATCACCCACTGCTTCTGATGCCATCCTCCAGAAAGTTTTAGTGAAGGTAAATATTCAAAGGCGTAGGTCATTTCAAGCATTCAGAGATGGTATCCCCTTAAAAAGAAGAATGTTGTGAAAAGGCAAACCAAAGGCATATTTATTTATTTGCGTTTTGACCTGAAGCTTTCAGAATGGGTGAATGTTAGCGGAAAGTTTATCTTTTAAAGAACTCCTTCCTTAACATGTTTTAGACTGGCTTTTAAGAAATATAAACAAATAGCTAAATTTTACAAACCCTTGATCGTCTGACTGGGTGAACATGGGTGAGCGTGGGTTTTCAGGACTGGGTCCATGGATGCTACTACTATATTATAATCCAGTAAGAAGTAAAATAATATTGTTTTGAGAAAAAAGTTTAATGGATTTAACTGCACAGTTGACTTTATTTCAACAGAGCTTGAACATGACAAATTCTGCATTGTGGGAGTGGGAGAAAGTTAGGGTGACTGGACAGCAAATGTGAAAAATCGGGACGAGGGTTAGGGGTAACAGGAGCCTATATAAGAAAAAGACCCAAAAATCGGGACTGTCCCTATAAAATTGGGACATCTGGTCACCCTAGGGAAAGTTAGCCAAAAAATTATTTGTAAATAAAATAAAGAAACTAAAATTCCCATCCAAATTTATGTGTTTTACACCAGCGTGACCCTATTTAAGTTAGGTATAAGGGCCCAATCCTATATCGTTTTCTCAAACAAGTTATTTTCACTCGCAAGAGTAGTCCCTTTAAATTCAGTGCAATTTAGTAAGGGTTCATGCTTGGACTCTAAGGGTGAAATTTACCGCTATGTAGAGGACAAACACATCATCCTCTAAGCAGACTTGTGCTGGCACTGTCTAAGGATATGTCTACATTGCAACTGGGAGCCAGCCTCACAGCCCAGATAGACAGACTGGTGCTAGTTCAAGCAGACTCGCATGCTAAAAATAGCAGTGTTGATGTTCCAGTACGGGCAGTGGCTGGAACTAGCCACCTGAGTCCCGGCCTGCCTGATCCCCTGGGTCTAAGCTCAGGTCTCTAGCCTGTGACACCAGTCATGCTGCAACATGCACATTGCCATTTTTAGCGCGGTAGCTTGAGCAGAGGTAGCGCGAGTCTGTTTGGGAGGCATGCTTGCAACTGCAGTGTAGACGTACCTGTAGGTACTTATTACTATCATGTCTGAGCACCTCACAATCCTTAATGTATTTATCCTCACAACACCCTGAGAAGTAGGGAAGTACTATTATCCCCATTTTACAGGTGGGAAACTGAGGCACAGAGAGGCTAGACAACTTGCCCAAGGTCACACAGGAAGTCTGTAGTGGAATAAGGACTTGAACCTGCATTTGTGGCCATCTCCCTAACCATTGAATCATCCCCTTCCTTCCTCCCACCACTTTGTCCTCTGCACAGGGTGAATTTCCCCCTGAGAGCAAAATTTCATGCTTTGAGCATTACAGAGTTGCATTTGTGTGAAAGAACACACCTTTGTCCTAGAATGCTCTTCTCCATGGTCCTGATCCAAAACCCATTGAAGTCAATGGAAAGATTCTCACTGACTTTAGTGGACTTTGTATCAGGCTCTGTATATTATTGTTTGTTATTAACAATTCATCTTGATAAGCCATTACTACAGGTGCAAGTGCCTGCTGTTTTTAAGAAACATATACATGTGCATACAGCTCAGATGAGTCAATACTCTACTTCTTGCTGTGTTAGCAAGTAGCAGAAAACATTTGTTAGCAGCAGTTTAGATCTCACGATCCGACAGATACTTTTGTACTAGCACAAAGAGAAATCTAAAGACAGCACTTAAAGTTTTGGAGATTAAAGTGATCCTTTTTGTTTATTTTGATAGGCTGAGGGACTGCAACAGTCTTATTCACAGACACGTCTTTTAGATTTGACTGGGAATAACCCACCAACTGTATCAGAAACTGTGGATTTCACCTTCCCTCCTGATGTAGTAAGTGGCAGTGAAAGTGTACAAGTCACTGTTATTGGTAAGGATTATTTTATCCTATTTACACCTTCATTTATTTTCTGGCAACCTGTCTTACTCTGTTGCAGACTGTAAATATAAAACTGTCTGCTGGGCTTGTGTTGGATTTACATTCAACTCACATAGCTTCCCAGATATGGTATGGTGTGACACTGTCATTATAACTGTTTTTGAGAAGCCAGTCTACCCAATTCCCCTACAGAACTAGCAGAGGGTTTCTCCATATAGCAGAGTTCTTCCTTTGGTCCAGGTCTGCTTTCCTGCCTCACATGGTTAATCTCACTGAAATCAGTGTGGAGGTCAGTGTGAGTAAAGTGAACAAGATTTGGTTCCAGGTGGTTGCTGATTTGTGGTTTTAATGACACTGTGTTTATACTCATATTGGCTTAATTGTAATGTTAGACCGTTGGGATGGATACTGCCCTGATTAATGCCCAAAGTCCTCTCTCATCATCCACTGGGCTAAGAATGAGGTTTCTATGGAGCCTGTTTAAGACAGAGGAATTTGAACCTTATTTGGATATTATGGTAGTTAGTGTTTTCGTCATGTAGGGGTCTCTTTCATATGGTTAGAGATTCAGCCTTTAATAAGGAAGCTCTAGGCCAGTATAATTCTGGGACAGAAATTGCAAATGTGTACAATTAATGAAACATGGCCCGCGATGGGAGGTTCTATTTTGTTTTTGAAAACGGTGACTGCTGAGCAGTTTGAAATCTTAGAATAAGTCCCTGGGCAGATAGGTGAGTGGGCAGTGTGCAGATGAGATGGCTAAAGGGACATGAAAAATGCAACATATCACATGCTTCCACAGTATAAGTGACCCCACCCTTTATGTGGTATGCATACATTTATATGCACTGAACTTTAATTTTATCTTTCAGGTGATATTCTTGGGCCTTCTATCAATGGCTTGGAATCACTGATTAAGATGCCTTATGGCTGTGGTGAACAGAACATGATAAATTTTGCTCCGAATATTTATGTTTTGGAATACCTGACTAACACAAGGCAATTGAAGGAAGATATTAAACTGAAGGCTACATCATTTATGAGAGAAGGTCTGTAAACTTTCAGGGAAGATCCTAGATTTAAAAAAATATCATACTGGTAGAAAATACTTTATTTGTGGCCCTGCATTTGGAATTTGATTCACCATTCTTTTGATGATGTGTGAGCTAGACGAGGAGCCCGCTTATTTGTAGCTGTGTTGGTTCCCCAGGACTGACAATACTAAAAAGTCAGATAATTTTACATTTGTCCCTAAAGTAAGATCTGCTGAGTATGAAGATGCCATTTGTGTATAGTAACTTTCCAGGGTAAAATTGCCCTGTAAAAGTGATCCATATAATCATTTTTGGAGCTGGTTATCTCTTGCCAATAAAACAGCAGAAGTCTGAGTATTTCTAACTGCTTCTTGCATCATAAAGGGTTGCAAGTTAGTTAGAAAACACAGATTAATCCTGGATAGAACTCCTTTGACTACAGTAGATACCAGGTCTAAATTTGACCTAGCTTCCTAGACTGATCTCCCACTAGAGGGAGAAATAATCCTGTGAATAGAAATATTCTCAATGGTGTAGTTTCCAGGAGTTCTTCTTGGCCTGGTGATTAGACTTTGGTCACCCCAGAGCTTCACAGTAGAGCTTGTCAGAAGTTTTCTTTCCTGCAGAAAGTTTAGATGAAGACAGTCTTGTGTTTGTTTTTTGTTTTCAGCAAAATTTTTCATGTTTTTTTTTTTAATTGAAAACAGAAAATTTTTAGCTGAAAACCAATAATTTTAATTTGGAAATGCTACTGCAGTGAAAGTTGTACTCTGGGTGCCTCATGTCCCCATTCTGGTCTATGGCTCAGGCTACAACTCCTACGATGCACCACAGTGTCCTCGCTTGTTTAGCCACTGTAATGCATCATGGGAGATGTGGTCTGCCTGGGGAACCTGGCCTATAGAGGATAATGGGGGCATGAGGTACTACAGCTCCCTTAAGGCATCATGGTGGCATTTCCAAATGTAATTTTTTTTGTTTGTTTTTGGCCGAAATGCTGTGGTTTTCCAGTGTTCGATTTTTCGATGAAAAAGTTGAAAGTTTTCCATGGAAAGTACACTTTTCACAATACATTTTGTTTTCTTAAAAACCCAATTTTCTGTCAAACAAAAGTTGGACTGAAAATTTTCAACCAGCCCTACTACATAGTTTGGTTGCAAAATAAGAGGGGGAAGAGGGAGAAAAGAGAGAGAGCTGTTATTTTAACAGCTATTCTCAAGTTCGTAAGCAATTTCCTGAAGTGCTCTTAAAAAAAAAAAAAAACAGAAAAAGGCACTCTTATAGTGGAATAAGAGTGTTCACAGAGAGGGTTAAGAGAAAAGGAGGCACTGCTATATCCATTTTACAGATGGGATAAAGGAGGTTAAATGATTTCCTGAAGGTCATACACTAAGTCAGTGGGCAGGTAGTGATGAAAAACACAGCAGTAATGTTTAAATAATCTGTTAGATTGTAGAACTCCATTGGAGAAAATGCAGTATTCCATAAGGGTAGTTTTATTTTCTGGTTATTAAAATTGTGCTGTCAATATTATAGTTTACTAACCATATCATACTTGGCTAGCTCACCAAGCATGTATTCAAGCTGATGGACATATCCCAATGGAACTAATATATGTATCCAGACCTCTGTATACAATATACATTGTCATGGTGCCATTGAAAGAACTGTGCCAGTCCATTGTATTCTTTGGAAAACCCTGGAAGATATTTGCAGCAGTGACAATAACATAACATATTTTTATTAATCTTACTGTGCAATAAATATTATTATTGATATGGCTATACAGACAGCCAGGATGGGGTTTTGTATAGCATGTGGAATCTAGACAAAAGGTTTCAGAGACATTAAAGAGTCAGTGGAGAAGCAAAACAGTTCAACTAAAAGACTCGTTCCATTTTTAAAAATCTATGTAAATTGATTTTGCATTGCAGTTAAAAATATGAAGAAAAGGATGTTGTACTGCTATTAGTGGTTGTGATGGGACACTAAAATCAGTAAGTGGTTGATGTCAAACTATACCTGAGTTTTTATAAAAGATACATATTATCAACAAAAAGACATACATATGTCAAACACCAGGAAATATCTTGGAAAACCTAGGGATGTCTTTCAATCAGAGCCTTCCTCTAAAACAGCAGTTCTCAACCAGGGGTCTGGGGCCGTCTGGGGGGCCGCGAGCAGATTTCACGGGGTCTGCCAAGCAGGACCGCATTAGACTCAATGAGGCCCAGGGCAGAAAGCCTAGCCTCCCCACCCTGGTCTGAAGTGTGAGGCTTTGAGTCCCTCCACTTGGGGCTGAAGCCAAAGCCTGAAGAACTTAGCTTTGCAGGGCCCCGGGCAACTGCCCTGCTTGCTACCCCAAACGTTGGCCCTGACTTTTATATGCAGAAAAACAGTTGTTGTGGCCCAGGTGGGCCGTAGAGATTTTATAGCATGTTGCAGGGGCCTCAGAAAGAAAAAGGTTGAGAACCCTTGCTCTAAAGCACTTCTCTTCATGGCCGGCTGGTCACCTCTGAACCTTCTCATTGTAGGGCCACCCTTGCAGAGGAACTTTTTCCAGCATGCTTTTCTGACAGGTAGCTGGTTCTTTACATTTGGCAGAGACGAGCAGCTGCAGCTCTAACGTAGCTATTTGGCAGCTGTGACTACTTTTTGCTGCATCTTCTGCCTTTCTAGCTGATAAGTATTTTCCTTTCTGCTTTTCTTTTTTCCTATTATTCAGAAGATGGTACATCTCACTGTGCCTTGAATTCATTCTTAGGCTTAGGTACTGCAGCAGTGGAGTTATGTGAAAATGTACAGTTGTGTACCAATCTGACGTCCCTGGATGACAGGTGGATTAAAGGTGGAGTGGGAGCCATGCACCTCAGTTTCCATAAACAGATCCTTCATGTTACTGCAACCTAGTTGTTTGTGGTTTTTTTGTATTCTCTCATTCATATTTACTCCTGCACATTTGGCAGAAATATTTTGAAACATAAGATTTAAAATCTCCATAAATATATTCTGCTGGAGCAATCTGACTTCTCTTTCTCCACTGTCTGAAAGCTCCTTTCCCGAAGTCCCCAGAAAGAAATTCCAGTATGAATCTACTCAAGAGTAATTTATACAATACCTGTCTTTGCTTTGGTCTCTTCAGGCTACCAAAGAGAGCTTCTCTACCAAAGGGATGATGGCTCTTTCAGTGCCTTTGGAAACAGTGACTCCTCTGGGAGCACATGGTAAGTAATTTTGCCAGAAAAAGAAAATACTCAGTTTGGAATTTTGTCAAATATTTGCATATTTCACTGGGACTAAAACATTTGTCAAACTGGTAAAAATGCCCAGATATGGCTGCAGTCTGGTTTTCGGTATGTCTTTAGGCCAATTTATAAGATTCTCTAAGAGACAAGGTGGGTGAGGGAATATCTTTTATTGGTGAAAGAGACAAACTTTCAAGCTTACACAGAATTTACTGTCTTTTTAGCCTAGACGATCTAAGGCCATTATTAGGACAGAGTTTTTTAGCTTCACAAAAGATGAGTAGTGAGTCACTTTCATCAGAGGATTTGCTGATTGAAATGCTTGGAGGTCATTCTTCTATCCCAGAGAATAGCTCAGTAGAACAGAAAGCATTTTATAATGGAACCAATGAAGTACACTGCACATTTGACTGCTAGACACAACACAAAGGGTGAAATTTTGTGCTGTGAAACCCATAGTCTCCTTGGCCTTTAAGCCACCATTGCGTCCTCTCAATTCCAGGCTGCTTTGGGGCCGGAGTAACCCCCAGCATAATTTAGGGAGCTGTTTTAAATTATGGCAGACCTGACTGGACTGACGCTGTGGAGTTTCTTGGTAATCACAGCTGTTCAGAATGGCTGTAATGCTCTGTGCCATAGTGCCACCCTCCTCCATTCCCAATATGTGCCATACTCCAGGGCCATGGTTCTCAACCTATTTATCATTGTGGGCCACCATGTGGAGCGGCCAGGCACCTGGGAATCAAGACCCTGCTGCATGGTCCGGTGGCCATTAGCTCACATCTGAGCCGCAGCTGTGTGCTAACTGGGATACACGTGAGCCGCGGCCCGCATGTTGAGAACCGCTGCTCCAGGGCTTATGAGGGGCAATGAAGCCTAGTGCTGTCCTTCACAGTGCCTTTGGTTGTGGGGGAGGAGGTTCAGCCCAGCAGGCTGAAGTGCTTTTAGGATCCCTGTTTGGTCCTGCAGCAGTGTATGAGGACTGGAGCAGGAGGGAGAATCCCTCCCAAAATATTATGGTGTTAAAGATAATTTCATGCTATTACAAAAAATAGGGATAGCTCTGAGCATTGTTCTGTCCATGCTCAGCAAATAAATCGTAGCTGTGCTGTTGAGTGACTCATCAACCTTGAAGCTGTTCAGATACATTTAGGATTATTTGCCAAAGTTCTGAACATCTTTTAAATCTTTCTTTACTGAAGGCCCATGGGATGAACAGTCTCTCTGAGGGTGAAATTAGACCCTGCCCAGAGGGCCAGCACAGGGGCTATGCCCCACTCTGAACAGGACCCCCTGTCAGCTCCTGGAGACCCCAGCTGGTAAGCCCTCTGGGCAAACCAAATAGCACACACAGTTCACCAGGGTACCTTCACCAAGTATCTTTATTATTGTCTTTGGTCTTGTGTTCCAGGTCCCACCAACATAGGAGCAGTTCCAGCTCCCTGGCTCAGCCTTTTATATTACTTGCCTTCTCCCAGCTATCCAGCCAGTGAACTAATTATCGCATTTGCTCATCAGGCTCTCTATTTGTGCAAGTGATTCCTTCTCCACCTTCCAAACCTGCTCCTACTCTAATTACACCAGTGGTTGTTATAAGTGACCCGGGTGCTAGCTTCTAAAAGTTCTCTTTATAGCTGCTAATAGCACCATGTCACACACTTCCCCCTTTATTTCTCCTAGCTTAGTTAGGGCCCCCTTTTCCAGTGGTGCTCAGTTTTCTCCTTGACATGTTTGATCTTCCTTATAGGGGTGATTGCCTTTGCCTCATTGCTTCTGGAGTTCTCTTAGTCTGACTTTCTGTGGGCCAGCTGTGAGGATTCTCCATCCACAGAATAAGAACTCCTTAGCTGGGGGTGTACCCCACAATTCCATTTCATCCCACAGGTCATCACAACAGCGATAAACCCACAGACCTTGGCTTTGGATCTGTCCCATCCTTTGTAGAGCATTCTCAGTCATCCTCCCTCACCAGGACCCCACCGTCTGATGGCCTCTCCTCCCCCTTAGCTGTTAAATTCTCAGGGATATTCCCTTTCTCTGGGGTACATTGGATTCACCTCCCACTCTTTCTTCGGGTTGTCCTTGTACAGGTGAGGCCTGCTCCTCCATCCCCTTTTCCTGCTTCTCCTCTACTCCAGTATTTCCTACCTCAATCCCATTTTCTTGGCTTGTTGGTTCCCATGTTGGTTCCCATCTAGGATTTACTCTTATCCACCCTTGTGGGCCTGGGGTCCCCTTTTTCCTACCATCCAATGAGGTTCCTTCCCCTGGGCCTTTCTTCTCCTACTTAAAGGGAATGGGTTCCAATCCATCCCTAGACCACACGATGGGGGAAAGTTCCCCCTACTCTGACCCCTTTCCATCAGAACTTCCCATGTACCTCTAATGGGACTGGCACCACCAGATACGTTTTTTTCTCCTCATGTGTGCACTCTATGCCTAGAGCATCCCCCACCCGAACCCACTGTGATTTAACTAGCCTGCTCTGCAGGAGCGATCAATCGGCTGCCAAATCAATAATATCCATCTCTGGTCTTTGGCTAACTCTTACAGGAATTGTTTTTACTCCCTTCTGAGAGCTTCAGATCCCAGTCCAGTTGCAATATTCCTCCATTTCAAATACGGGCAGTCCCTTTCTGTCTCATTGGCAGCAGGTGATATCCTGGCTGGCTGAAATGGCCTTCCTTTCATCCTGTCTTGCACCAGCAGGTCTTCCTGCTAAGCAATCTCACATTATTACCCCCCTTCTCCCACTTGTATTGGACATGCCACTTTTAAAAAAAAAAAATCTGCTTCAACTGGCTGGTTTTACTGCTGCCTCCATTGTCTCTGGTTGGTGTCTCCTCACCCAGACTTGAGCGGTACCCGGGAGGTTCTGCAAAAACTGCTCGAATATCACACCTCCATTACCACTTCCACATCTTTCCCCCTTGGCCTTCTGCGTGACTGTTCTGGGCCCTACCTCAACAGCCCACCTGGCCATCCTAAATTTCTGTCTGTATCTTTCGGCTGACAAGCCTACCTGATCCTGCATAGCAGCTTTTAATACCTCATAATTCTTGGCCTACTCTTTGCTCAATGCCATGTAAGTGGCTTGGGCTTCTCCTGCCAGATAAGGTGCTAAACTGTAGGCCCCTAATCCTTTATCCTAGCCACACCATTAGCAGTTCTTTCAAAAGTCCGTAAGATTGCATCAGGATTATCCTTGGGGCCCATTTTACAGTGTACCAGCCCCCTGACTTCCATGTCTTGTGGCAGGACTTGTCACAGTTTGTGCTAACTGCTGCTATACCTGACACACTCACTGTTGCTCCACCTGCCATCCCAGCAGAGCTTGTTGCTTTGTCTGCTGCAATGCCTACAGCATCTTCTGCTTCTCCTTTTTTTTGCTCAGTCACAACATTAGCACCTCCATTTCCCCCCCAGATTCAGCTTATCCTCACATAGGCTGTCTCTCAACCTTCCTGGCTCTGGCTGACCAGAGATCCCAGACAAGTCCCTGCTTGTAAACAGGTGCCCCCTTCAGCACTTGGAAGCCCTGGATGGTAACCCATCTGAACAAACCAAAGAGCACACACAGTCCACCAGATACCTTTTATTTATTTATTTTTATTTTTTCTGCCTTATGCTCCAGGTATACCACCACCAGAGCCTCCCCCATCCTGCTCCATGGCTCAGCCTTCTATACTGCTTGCCTTCTTCTCCAAGCTATCCATCTGGGGAGCTAAATACCTCATTAGCTCATCAGGTTCTCTACAGGTGTGAGTGATCCCTTCTCTCCTACCAACCCATTCCTGCTCTAACCACACCCTGTACCCTGCGTGCGCTAAGTGATGAGGGTGCTGGCTTCCAAATGCTCTCTTGATAGCTGCTAACAGCAACCTATCCCATCCACTTAGATCCCAGTTATCTCTTGAGGTCTTAAATGGGATTGAAGTGGTACATAGGCCTTGTTCTAGCCCTCTTCAAGGGACTGAATTTCCTCTTGAAGTGCTCGGATACTAAGATGATGAGCTCTGTAAAAGTACCTTGATAGATGAGCTGCATGAAGCAGTCACTATCAGTCTAACTCATCTAAATAAGAATGATTTAAATTACTGGCCTGATCCAAAACTCCCTGAAGTCAGTCAGTCTTTTCACTGATTTCAGTGAGCTTTGGATCAGGCTTAATATTGATAGAATGGAGAAAATAAAATTATCTGCATGGTGCTATCAAGATTGTGAACCTTGGTACATAAATAGTGTAGTATCAGGATGTACATATGGCATAAGAAGAGGTCAATGAAAAGTTTCAAAATGTTCACAGTTAAGCCACAGAGGGTTGTTCTGATGTTATGATTCTGTGGGAAGGGTGTCTTGTTAAAATCACATTTATTGCTGTTCTACTTCATATAATATAGTTATAAAGTTCCTTGACAAACTTAGGCCCCAATCCTGCTTACATGTACACACGTTTAATTTATGAGCAACAGCTGACTAAAGGTTACCATGTGCTGGCAGAATCGGAGCCTCTAATATGTATTTAGTTTTGAAATCTGAAGAGATAAAGAAAGTGTTGTTTTATGGACAGGAAAAATAACTATATTTGCTGATGAATGGTTCTTAGCTGTTTCTTGCCGATTAATGCTCACTCTTCAGGGTATGTGTCTTCCTCTGTATTTGGAAAGTGTTTAGCACACTTAGGGCACTACAGCAGTCTGAATAATAAAACGTTTAATAGAAGAAGCTGTAATATATCATTAATTCTTTGTATTTGGTTAACCTTTCCCCCAAGGTTATCAGCTTTTGTATTACGATGTTTCCTGCAAGCTCGTCCATTCATAGATATTGATCCATACGTACTGAAGAAAACAGCTGATTGGATTGTCAAATATCAGAAACCTAATGGTGAATTCTGGGAACCTGGAAGAGTGATACACAGTGAACTTCAAGGAGGAAGTAGTAGCCCAATCACTCTCACAGCTTACATTATGACAACTCTATTTGGGTACCAAAATGATGAGGTATTAGAATACTTTGGTATTGTTTGTAGTTAATAAAATACCTCCTAAACTATCACAGTAATTCTTAGTCATTTTGCAGTTTTTAAAGACACTGAGGGATATCATAACAAGGACAATAACACATGATTTGGTTAAACTTTGCTACACTTCGCCTGATGGCATCCTTCCTGTCTACTGGTAGTAAGGAGTTCTGTTAAAACTGTGGAACATCCAGTCTCAGTGGACCTTTCCAAAAACTTAACTAAGTTGGGGGGAAAAGAAGCAAATATATCATAGTTGAGGCCCCAGACCCTGCACAGCAGATAAGCATGTGCTTAACTTTAAGGGTGTGAGCAGTCCCATTGACTTCAACAGGAGGGCTCACATATTTCAAATTAAGTAAGTGCTTTGTTGGCTGAGGCCTTAATGCCTCTAGTGGTCATGTCTGTGACCCTGAAAGAGATTTTCTATATTTTCTTTTATATTAAAAAATGTTATTTCTCTTCCTTAATACATATTTCTTATAAATTCTAATATTGCAATGTAATGTTGCTGTTCCCTACATTCATTCTTTTGTGAACCGCTTTTTTAAATTCATGGTAGTATTAAATTAACATCTTTCAATACAATCTTTATTCCCAGAATGCCCTTGTTGTAGCAAATGCTGTAAACTTCTTGGAAACTAAATTAGAAGAAGGAATTTCAGATAACTATACACTGACACTTGTGACATATGCATTGTCATTGGCAAAAAGTATAAAAGCAAAAGAAGCCCTGGATGTGCTAAACCAGAGATCAGAGCAGCAAGGTACTGTAAAAAGCTCTTTATGCAGTAGTATGAATGGATTTTCTTCCAACTTAAAAAAAAGAAAGCACTGTTTGGCTGCATACAGACATAGGTTGTTAGTGCAGTATAGGGATCTATTTAGAATAAAATAGAACCCTAAAGGGCAATAATCCTGATGAAAACTATATGCAACTGAATAGAGTTTGTTATGAAGGTGGGGTTTCAGCCTTAATGACAGTGTTCACTAGTGTGCAGTGTGATTATATTATTGCAAAACATGAGCTTGCTGCCTTCCCACGTTGTTATGAGTGCCCGTCAGATCTCGCTAGCTAAACAGGGTCAGACCAGGTGAATTATTCTGATGATAAGCCTCAAAAGAGCCTGGCCCAGCAAATTCTTACTACCAAGTGTAATGCTTACTACTACGATGAGTCCCATTCACTTCAGTGGGATTCTTTCTGGTACTAAGCACTATGCCTCTTTAGTAAGTGTTCTCTGAATTGTGTCCTTCTATAATTGTACGTAAAGGGCTGATCCAAAATCCCTTGAAGTCAGTAGGAGTCATTGTATGGATTCTGGTGGGTTTTGTATCTGGCGTTCAGCCCCAGTTCAGTAAAGCATTTAAACACATGACCAAGTCCATCTCTAACCAGCCAAGCATTTAAGCACAAGCTTAATTTGAACCATGTTCTGAAGTGCCTTGCTGGATCCTATAGGTAAACATAAATAGGCAGGTTTTTCCTCAGCTATTGAGCATTTATTCATGGCTTCGGCTCTGACATCAGTGATGATCTCTTTTCCAGGAGAATTTCGATTCTGGACGTCTCCAGCCCCTCAACTGTCTGACTCATGGCAGCCACGCTCCGTAGACATTGAACTTGCAGCTTATGCTCTGCTCTCTCACTTTCAACAAGATAGATTATCCGAGGGGATCCCTATTATGAAATGGTTAAGCCAGCAAAGAAACCATCTTGGAGGTTATTCGTCGACTCAGGTCAGAGTCATCTTTAGAAGCTTTGTTGATGCTTTGCTATACATAAATGTACTTTCCTAATATACACGTCAGCCCAGATGTTTAAAGGTGTTTAGGTGTTGCTGCACTCAGCATTTTAATGCTTAAGTCTGATTTTCAAAAGTGATTTAGGCACTTAGGATCCTAAATGCCATTGATGGCCAATGGGATTTAAACTGAAGTGCCTAAATCACTTTTGAAAATGAGTTTTAGGCTCCTCAGGCATTGCAACGTGAGAGTGGCAACATCTAAAGACCTTTAAACATCTGGGCCTTCACTTTTAATTTTTTTAAACGTTTCTATAGCATATATTGATTGTTTCTTATTCTGTAACAAATAGTTCTCATTAAGCACATGCTTAAAGTCTCTGCTGGATTAGGTCTATACACAGACTATATATTTTCTCTAATAAACATATTAAACAAAGAAAAAGAAGAGCAGTTCAAATATTTTTAAAGGGAAAATATTAAAAAGAAAGCAACAAGAACTGAAATTAAGGAGAGGAAGTGATATTTTCAGCTAAAAAAAAATTCTCACCTGCATGTATATATCTTTCCTATTGAGGATGATATTGAAACAAAATCCATTATTTTATTAAATGATTGCATATTGTGCTGCATTCTGCATCTCACACCATATCTGCACCCTATTTTGTTGGTAACATCTTTGAGATCTCTCTTTTTTGGTCTTTGTAGTATTTCCCTATTTCACAGGGTTGTTGTGAGGCTGAACTCAGTTAAAGTGTTTGGGACCCTCAGATGGAAGATGTTCTCTAAATGCAAGAGGTCATTATTAGGCCAGGTCACCCCTCCTGCTGAGAAAGCCACAGAGGAGAGTTGGGGGGAGGTGTGGGAGAGCCCATGGATTTCCTCTGTATTCCTCTTAGGGATAGAGGTGAGATTTGCCCACTGTATGGTGAGAAGGGGTTGGCCCTTGAATGTTGCTGCTATCAGGAGATCCAGGGGATGCACAGGGCCATGCATGTAGCGTCCCTGCACTGGCTCTGACTTGGTTCTGAGGACTGTTGTGCCCCTCCTTTCAGCTCCGTGGCAGTGTGATTCTGCCTGTGGCTGCCCCAGCACATACCTGAAAATAGGGGTTCCCAGCATGGAGATGCTGCAGAAAAATATGGCATCCAGTGGCTTTTGCTGTCCTGCAGATTCCCCAAGGTTTGTGGGGAAAATGATGAATGTCTACCCTGGCCCTGCTCCTGACGCTTCCTCCCTTGGTCTTCCCCTCTCTGTGTGTGGGACCCTGGACCCTTGGACAGGGTATCTGTGGAAACAGGCCAGAGGAGATGGTGCCGGGTAATCAGCTGACCTTACCTTCTGCACTAGTAGGGCTCACTTTATGTATAAATCAATATGACATGGTCTGGCCCTTTATTGTTTTTATTAATTACTAGCAACAATAAGGGACATTTCACACTAGTGCAACTGCCAAACTCTCTTCGAAAATTGTTATTGTTTTTGGAGTCAATGAATAGTCATGAAGAATAGCCAGTTGTCATTGTCAAATTACAGTTGTTCTTAACTGCATCTGTAGTACATCCCCAGTATTGGCAGAATTTCTGAATGCCCAGTAAATATGAAAGATATTTGGTACCTCCAGCAGGTATCCATTTTATTGAGACCACATTACCCAAGTTGTGTTGGCATCCAACAGGATCTATATAGTACTTGAGAATGCATTAGTTTAAGCTAGCTGTTTATTGTAAGATGTGGTCTCAGTCAAGTACAATGTCTTATCTCATTCTCACTGCCTTTTACCAAGGTTCATATTCAATTCAATTTTTCAAATGTCAGCAGTAATCTGAGAGATATTAGTTCTGTTAAATGAAGAATAAATTTGTGAAACCAGTACAGTTTCCCACAGATTCAAGGATGTTCTTCGTAACACGTTACTTCTATTATTATTAATTGAAAGACTGATTAAAGCAATATCTCAGTTTTCAGATTGTTTTCCAGATGGTATTTTTATTTTGGAGTTTATAAATCTAGCAGCATGTCACTGTAGTACCATCATGGTGAAGCTCACCAATGAACTTAATCCATCCCTTTATCCACTGTTTCTCACAATAAAGGTTAGATTCATCTATTTCAATTTTGACATTTCTCCAAAGAAAATAATGTCTTTATAGCTTGCTCTTACTTAATTTTTGTGTGTGACCCCAAAGCATCTTTGTTACATTTAAAGAGTGAATTATTTTATATTAGCTAGAGCATTTCCCTGACTTGTAAGAGATTTAAAGCGTTTAAACACATGACCAAGTCCATCTCTAACCAGCCAAGCTTTTAAGCACAAGCTTAATTTGAACCATGTTCTGAAGTGCCTTGCTGCTGGATCCTATAGGTAAACAAAATAGGCAAGAGATTTCCATATTGGAGAGTTTGTGTCATTATCAAACAGTGAGGTTAGACAGCTGTTGGCTGTCTGTGACATACTTTTCTAACTTAAACTATCATAAACTACTTTCTGATTTGTATGTCTGCAATATATAAAGTATGATCAGAATGTTTTATTTTAAAACATTTTTAATTTGTGTGTGCGTGCGCGCGCGTGTGGACAATTATAAAGGAATAATGCTCAATTCAACCAAAGAATAATATATTTATAACAGCCCTCATGGACATCATGATCCAGTTTGATATATGAATTGCTGAAATTCTGTTAAGGGATTAATATTCTCTTCTACTATTTTTCCTAGCCATTTACTTACAAGTAACCTCAAATATTTCATATCCTTGTTGTTCAGTCTGCATGGCATCACAATAACAGTTCATCCATGTTGACATGAGAGCTTGTTTGAGTAATAGTGTGTTTGCAGTTGCATTCAGGATGGAGTTTATGGGCTTGATCCTCTAGTCCTTAATACGATGTGCAGTTCCATTCACTTCAGTATGAGAGAGGTCTTGTAAGATCTGGCCATCAATCCGTTTGGTTCCCAAACACCTGAAATTTGAGTAGAGTGGTGACAGTTATCCCATTTTTTGTTATTGATTGCTCTCCTACTATAAAGGGACCATCATCTTTAAGTATGAGAGACCAGACAGTGTTCTTTTGTAGGGTAAATCTTGGTCCTCTCCTGAGAAATGTCTACCAGTTGCAACCTACATTGATTTTCTCCTGTAGTCCATAATTTACATCTTCTCTACCATACTGTTTCATCTAAGTCCTCAGGCTGGAATTCCAAGTGGTAGTGATTCAGTCCTCTGTGAACTTCACCACTCAGTCTGAATTTCCCAGATTTTAAGGAATCAGTGAAGTAGATAATTTGAGAACATGGCCAGGAGCAAAAAAAATAGAGATTTCTGATGTTCCTGATCGACTAGTCAGCACATACTATTATATTTATGACTGGCACAGTCAGAGTTGCATTGTTAATGAATGTTTGCTGTCATATTACAATTTTCCTATTACTAGAAGGTGACCTAAGATTGAATAATTAAAACCCCTGTGTGCCAAATCCACAGAGCCCAGTGTTTCTATTACCAACAGCTAAGAATAGACAATAAATCAAATAACTGAATTATGAAAAGGTCAAAGAAATACAACTCATCACCATATTTTTCAGAATATGAGTTATTAAAATTCTGATAATCATGACACAATTATAATGAGAACAGGATATTACAGTTCATGAATCTGTTATTGTTGCAATAATTATAAAGAGAATAGCAAATGCTTTAAACTTAATCCATTCTCTGACAATGTAAAGACTCAAATTAAATCATTGTCTTGTTCAGATCCCATACTAAACTCGAGGGCCAAATTTCGAAAAACTGCCTTTTAACTTAGGCGTGTACTTTTGCACACCCAGATATTTTGCACCTAAAAAAGGAGAATTTGTGTGCCTGCAGAATAATGATGTACAAACAAATACTGTGTTTTGTGGGTTCAGATGATTGCACAAAATGTTGGGAGCAAAAGGTCATAGAAGCTGAGGGGAATTCTCTTTGAAAAGTTGGCTGTAAGACTGGGCAAAAATTATTTTTACATTTTCTGTTTTTTACATCTGCAGTGTCTCAGAGGTACATCTTTTTTGTTCCTATGATCGAGCCGCTCTGGAAAAGTGCTGTAGAATGTCTGATAGTTACAATTATTTCTGGTTAGGCCAGATTGTGGCTGGCTCATTTCTTCCTTAATTGTCCTCCTACTGGCCAAGGCCTTTATAAACTTCACAGACCTTCATGGCATCTACAAATAAAAATCAAGCTGCAGTCCAGAGACAGTCCCAGAAGAAAGTTCCAAGAGTGTCTGGGGCTGCATTTCCTTTACTATAACCCCCCTTGCTCTGATGGGAGTCAGGCCTTTTAGTAGAGCCGTGATGCCAGAGAACATGGCATGGGAGCACCAGGGACCCACAACCCGAGCAGAAATACAGGATCTCCCCATGGATGACCCTGGATATCTGCATATCTCAGGGGTCTGGAGTTGGGGGGAAATCCCAACCCCCATGATGAAATGATATGGCAGTAACTGTGTGGTAATCCTCACAGGATTTTCCTCTTTCCTGGGTTTACTATGGGAGAGGTTGATCTGGCCCTGAGTAAGGACTTTAGGATGTGGCCCATTGTGACTATCACTAATATCTCATTTTATCTGTGGAGGAAGCAGTAGTAATATTCCAGCAGAAATGGTTGTCATTACCAAACTGTCAGCTAGATGGACAGTGCAGTCTGCACAGAAGGGTCAGAAAGCCCCAATTATCTAAGACCTAGCCTACATACTGACTTACCTGAATTAGTTAGGAACTGATTATTTTATTAAATAGATGCAACCCTTATGTATATACTCTTAAATCAGGTTAAGAGTGTCCATGCTAAGATGTCGCATTAATTTAATGCAACTTTTGGGTATAGACAAAATTTAACAGATACTGGCACTCACCTAGTTTGCAGGTTTTTATATTTAATATAAAAGCATGTGTTTCTCTCAACAGGACACCATCGTGGCCCTGCAAGCCTTGAGTATATTTGCAGCTCTCATTACTTCCAGAAAAACAGGAATTGATCTAACAGTGACTGGACCTAGTCTGGAAGCTCCAGTAACGTTTTCAGTTGATACTCAAAACCGTTTTCTTCTTCAGACCAAAGAGGTACTGTAGAAAATGAGGAAGAATTCTAATCAATCCTGTCACTTGAAGATATTTTAAATATGTTTAAATCACCATGTCATTCTTTCAGATTGCACCTATGCAACCGACGGCCGTTTCAGTTTCAGCAGAGGGTGTCGGGTTTGCCATCTTTCAGGTACGCAGGAAGATATTTTATACTTACTCTTTTTTTTAAGATCCCTTTTAAAATGTGGTTTTTGAAGAAAGAATGTTAATAGGAAATTTCATAAAACTAGATAACTAGGAAGAATCTTGTATTTATATGACAAGAGACAAAGCAGGTGAGGTAATACTTGTCTCTCTCATCAACAAAAGTTGGTCCAATAAAATATATTACTTCACTGCACAGTCACTGAAGCCAGTGTGATTGGATAGGTTGTAAATCAGTGCAGAACATGGGTACACTCTTAGTAATTTATAGATTACCTTTCCCACTTCTGAACTGTCACAGTTGTTTAAATACTGTACAGCAACACTTCACAACTGCTTAGGGCAGAAAGGGAAGAAGGCCAAGTTCTCTTTAGCAGGATTCAGCCATTTTGTGCTACTCTAACAAGACATACTTCCCAGTATAAGGGAAATATGTGGGAGGAGGAGGGAAGGAAAAGAAGTGAAAGAAGTGTAGCGGAACTTCACTTTGCCAAACCTCTGCTGGGATCCAGAGGACCTCATGGTATGAATTCAAGCAGCCCTAACTTAATTTTTGTCTTCTCTGTCTTAACCTTGGGCTGGCACCGATTGGTCCTCAGAGGGACCAGTAACTGGCTCCCTTATGCTTCTCAGTTTCCTAGCTAGCAGAGCTCAGTTGCCAAAGGGAATCTTATTCTTTATGTTCAATGAAATTTCAGAGGCAATATATGTAGGGAAAAGTAGGAATATAGGAATTGCCATTCTGAATCAGGCCTCCCATCCATCTAGTCCAGTATCCTATATGACAGTAGTCACTGCGAGGTGCTTCAGAGGAAGGAGCAAGAAACCCTGTAGCAGACAGTATGGAAAAGCTAGATTTTATCTAGCATGAGGATTAAGCCCATTCTTCTTTATTGAAAAATAGAGATCACTGTATATCTGGTAGCTATAGCCTGTTTTACCACAATGCTTGAAAAGGCTCCCACCATTACTATGCCTACTCAGGGAAAATTGAGCTTAATCTATCCTGGCCATAAGTTTTAAGTCAGAAAAAATTCCAATTCCAATTCCAGTTTCTTATAATCTGTTTGACCTTCTCATTGATGTCCTGACACAGCTGGGAGACCAGAGAACTGAGAGCTTGTTCTTTTAAAATGATAAATATTTGGATAAGTATCAGAGGGGTAGCCGTGTTAGTCTGAATCTGTAAAAAGCAACAGAGGGTCCTGTGGTACCTTTGAAACTAACAGAAGTATTGGGAGCATAAGCTTTCGTGGGTAAGAACCTCACTTCTTCAGATGCAAGTCCTTATTTGGATAAGTGACATTCACAAATAAATTTGCATGACTGGACATTATCAAATGAACAGCAGTTAAAGATATGTACGTTGTTCATTCAGCATCAAGCTGCAATGACTGCAGACTCATAAATCATCCATCTTTTTTATGCATTTACATAAATGCTAGTTGTGTTTACAACTAAGTTCCAATATGTTAGAGAATAATTTTAGATTCCACACAGTGGTCCAAGATGAGAATGAATATTTCAGTGGGGCAACATTTGCTCATCCATCATATCAAAAGGGCTGGGGGAGGAGAACTTAGCGGAGATGGTTTCCAAAAGCAATGATATTACTTAACCTTCACCATTAATGAGAAATACTGTATAATGTACATTTTTAATAGACTACCACGATAACTAAGATTCAAAAACCAAACAGATGTACAAAGGTCTACACTACTAGATCCAGTTCATCTGCTTCATCTAAATCAGGGGTTCTCAACCTTTTTTTTTTTTTTTTCTGAGGCTCCCCAACATGATAAAAACTCTACGGCCCACCTGTGCCACAACAACTGGTTTTCTGCATATAAAAGCCAGGGCCAACATTAGGAGGTAGTAAGCAGTGCAGTTGCCCGGGGCCCCAAGCTACAGGGCTCCCACAAACCTAAGTTGCTCAGGGCCCTGGGTTTCAGCCCCATGCGGTGGGACTTCAGCTTTCTGCCCTGGGCCCAGCGAGTCTAACTCTGGCCCTGCTTAGCAGACTCCCTGGAACCTGCTTGCGGCTTCCCAGGAGGCCCTGGACCCCTGGTTGAGAACCACTGATCTAAATCACCCTTCGGTTGTATTTCTTCTTGTAGCTTAGAGGCAGAGATGCCGCAATTTTAACCTTACCCTTTCTTCTTGCAGCTTGGCAGAGCAAAGACAAGGCATTGGAGTAAGGCATTTCATCCAATAAAACTATTCTTAGGTGGGACCACCTCTTTCCTCCTGCTTCCCTTGGTGGGGTTGCTTTTCAGGAAGGAGCTCTGATATTGTTCAAATCAGATTTCTCTTTTTCCCAGCTGCAAGCAGGATCTGGATCTTGTGTGCTAAATCAGATAGCATATGACAGCGTGATCGTATTTCTTCAGCTGGGTTCCACTGTCCTAGACCTTATCAGAGTGCAGTAGTCAGACACTCTATTCTGTGGATCTGACTTTACTTCCAGATGTAGCATGGCACACACTGATTCATTTAAATACCAGAAAGTACCATGCCATCTCCTGTTGGGATCTCAAGGACTGACCATTATTGGAAGAGCCTTAGTTCTCCACAAGATAGATTCTTAGAAAAACCTGTGTAATTCTTGATGATTCTGCTAGTTACTTTGTAACCTTCTCTGACATTGGTCTCAGTGGGCTGTAAATGAGTTTCAGCTGCCTCTACTCCAAACCCTCTAGGTTGCCATGGAAATTGCAGAGGCCAACATTTTTCTTGTAGTCTCTTGGTTTTGCAGTTGATAAACTTGCACAGCAAGCTATTGTCCTTGGAGAGGAGCAGGATTAGTCCATCCCTACATTTTTAAAAGAAAGGTAGCTCTGGCCTGGTATGGGCAGACAGTGTGCGTGTCCTAAAGAAATTTATCTTTTCTCTCCTTAAGTCTTTTGGACAAAGGGCCAGATCCCCAGTTGATGTAAATCAGCCTATCTCCATTGAAACGGAGCCACAGCGATTTACACCAGTTGAGGATCTGTCTGGAGACGTGCATTTTCCCAACACGTTTTCACCAAGGATAATAAATAATTAAAAGAGAGAAAATGCTACAAATATTTCCTCCAACAAATGCCCTCAGCCAAATACATGTTTGTTATGGTGATAGTTTAAGAATAAGAAAGGGAGAGGAAGTTGTCCTTGACTGTATGAAGACCTTCAAAATAACTCAAATTTTTTGGATGTGATACCATTGAAGTTATTTTCTTAAAGTTCTTTTGGATGCAAAATATTAAATTTCAGTTTCCTCTCCCTGCCCTTCTCTGGTATTGCCCTGTGTTACAAGAAGAGTGGACAAGTCTGTCGTTAACTGATTCTCTGCTATTTAGTTAGGCTGCACCAAGGAAGATGACTTCAGTTAACCTTTTTATATTAAGAACTGTTTCCATTCCTGTGCGAACCTCCCCTCACCCATGAGAAGGGAGGAAGGGAAAGTCAGACCTTAGCAGCAGTAACTCATTCCAGTAAAATGTTTGCTAATTGACCTGTTCAGTATGTTGCTTCAGATGTCCATGTGCTGGTAGTAAATGCTCATGCTTTTGTTTTTCCTGGCAAAAGCTAAAACAACTTGTTCCTGTGATGACAAATTGCTGTGTGGGTTCCAGCTTGATTATACCAAACTTACACCATGTCTCCAATAAACTGACCACTCTATCCTCTGTGTTATTCCTGAACTTGTTCAGTTGCCTCGGGACACGTTATTGTTCAAGAGAAGTTTTCATTTCAGAGCCAGTGGTGTTTTGCCATCTTTGTGGTGTCTTTATTGAATCATCTCTATACTTGAGTGCTAAATTCAGAGGCGCCATACAGAGTGACAGGAGTAAATATCTGTAAGTTGGAGTACATGGTGTAACTTACACAAGAAGGGGTCAGAAGATAGAGCAGGAAAAGTAGCTCACAGAAAATTAAAGGGCCCTCTGCTTTTACTGATTTACTTGTACCACACTTTGTGGTACCTTTGAATTTAGACTAATATCTTTTCTTTCATTGCCTGGCACCATGCTAACTGATTGTATGGCAATGGAGTACAATTTCCTACATCCTCTCCTATTGTACTGTTGTAGTGAGGTATATAGTGATGGCATATAGTGATGTATGGCAGTTTGTTCATCTTTTCAAATACAACTAACTCTCTACTACTTTCATATAATGTAAAGTTCTCTCTGCTGTTCCCAGAGATTTATCTAGAAGGCCAAGAAGACAGAGAGGGAGTATTGATTTGTATATGAAAACTATCTAAAAGCTGACTTTCCTTTTGTTGGATATAATCGCAAGTCTGTCAAACCAATGTATATTAGCACTTAATTGTAAAAGTTTTCTCACCATCTTGTAGTTGTTTTTGTCATTCTAGGAATTTCAAAGTTGAGCTTTTCATTGTATCACGTGCTCTTCTCCTTGAGGTGCTGAATTATAAACTCTTGGTCTGGTCCCTTTCCAGATACCCAACCATGCTTGTGTACTGTGTTTTGGTGGGACGATATTGCCATTATAATTCAATATCACATGGCAAGTTTCTCAGTCTTAAGGCATCTGACATTTATGTCTAACTCTCAGCAACTTCTAAATGCTTTGTGTCTGGCATGTTTGGTCCTCTACACCACACCAGCCACTTCCCTTCCATGGTGAATGTTCTCTAATGACTGGCACAAGAAAGTGCTCATGGTCATTTAATCCTGACCTCAGCATCTTTGGTTTGGCTGTTCACATTTATACTTTCCTAAAATGTTGTGATAATCAGATCATCACCTAATTAGTCAGACCTTCCTGAAGAAATTCTTGTTCTACAACCCTTCTCCAGCTGTTTAAAGCTGCTGATGCACATCTCATACACTAAATAAATCAGGAATCCTCTGCAGGGGTGTCTAGTGTATTGGCTTGTTTTATATGTATACCACTGTCCTCTGCTAGATACACTGTCACATTTCCTTGTGTAGCTCACCTGGCAGAGGCCTGCATTTGTTGAACAGGCAGGTGAAAGCTCAATTACTGCTATTTCTGATTTGTATTTAGCTGATGACTGTCATGGTGTCTTTTTATTAATGAACTAGATGATGTGATAAATTGGTCCTTATTAAGGTTTAAATAAATATCTCTCTCTATTATACTGAGCTTAGAGTAAAATGCTAACCATAATCTATTTTGAATGTAGAATTGCTATAATAAATCACACCTCACACACAGGATCAAGGTAAATTCCGTAAATAAAACTATTTTGTGAGTAAAAATTCCTATTTGCTCTCCTTCCATATTCTCAAGTACATGAACATTTTTCCTTTCTAACTCTGTTAGTGTCATTGTCCAGAGTTTTCTTTCATTGCATTTCAGAATTGACAGGAACTATCTGCAGCAGTGCACATTATCAAACGGTGGAAGCTAGTTAGAAAATTCCCACGTTTCACAGAACTCACACATTTTCCTCAGTCAGGCTCTGCTAAGGTTTTGGTGGATGGCACTGTATCATAAGACATTCAGAGTGTTGCACTTGTAGCTTTCTGACACTTCCTGTATTCCTTTGAATATCACATACTGATCTGTCAACAAAAAGTATTCAGTGGCTACTGATGGCTGCCATTGGACCACAAACAGAGAATTTTGAGAATCCAGATTTTAGACAATAGCTACACTTAATATGATCTGTTCTCTGGAGTTCTACCATTATAGACTTTGAGATCAACCCAACTGTCTTATTGAACTCATTTTTGCTGTACAGACGTCATCTATGTTTTGTGTTTGTACTCCCATAGCTCAACATTATTTACAACGTGAAACATTCAGTCACTGGTAGAAGGCGCAGATCTATCCAAAGTCAAGAAGCTTTTGACTTAGATGTTGTTGTAAAGGATGACAAAAATGACATAAACCATTTTACTGTAAATGTATGTACAAGGTAAGTAACTCATTTGGTGCTTCTGCTGTTTCTCTTGATCTGTACAGTATTGATACTATTTAAGAGGTGTGAAGTATGTATTTTTTAATGCCTGTGATTTAGATGTATATCTACTACAGAAGAAATGAATGACTTCATAGAAGGGACCAATTATTAAATTCAGAAGCAAATATTTAAACCACCAAAGAGAGAGAGCTTATTAGCTCTGAACAGATATTAATTGACATAATTATAAAAAGCAAAGCTGCCATTTGTCATCTAATTTTTTTCTAAGTATGAGGGTTTCATAAAGATTAGAGATATATGGAAGTGTTTAAATGCACAATAATATCATTTGAAGTTTCAAAGGTTTCTGGTTATCTGTGCTGCTCAGTAATAGAAGATCTGCAGGTTTTATCACCAAGGAACTTGTGAATAAGTAGAGCTGGTGCAGAACATTTTTGACAGAATGAAATTTTGTCACAATACGCTGTTTTGTTGAAACTGAAACGTTTTGTGGAGATTGGTTTTGAGAAAAACTTTGTTAGGTGAGGGGAGAACAAGGCTGTCATATTCTGTAGCCTGGTATGTCTGAGACCCAAATTCAAGTCCCTGCTCTGCCTGATTCAGAGTGATCTGCAATGAAAAACTCTCTGCTCTGAGTCAGACAGAGCAAGAACGTAAACCCAGGTCTCCCACATCACAGGCCAGTGCCCTACTACCAGGCTGTAGAGCATGACTGACACACACAGCGCCCCTTCCCATTTTGAAAAGTGCTTGGTTTCAGTGTGAAAATGGACATTGTTCTTCCAAAAACAATCAAAAGGTTTTGTTTCCATTCCAATATGGAACAAAGGGTACCAGCTGTGATAGTGTTTTTTGTGATGTGAATACATGTCCACTAGAAGTGGACTGAGATCACCAAACTCAGTTCCTATAGGCCACTGAATAGCCATCGGATATTATCAGCTTTTATATTTGGGTTAGCAGTGAACAGGTGACATAGAACCACCATATCTCATTAGTTACCTCTGAGCCATCCAATCAGACAACAGAATTGTGTTCTTAATTCCTTTGCTGGCTTTCTTTGTTACTTGGCATGACATTGAATATATATATTAAAGGGAAGCATTTAAGAAAACATCTTTCTGTAGCAGTTTTCTCATTAGACACATCCTATTGTGGTTAAAGAGCACTGGATACTTCACAGAAAACCCTGAAGGACATTGTGCTTGTATATTATATATTTACATTTTTCCCTTCTTTCTGTGCTTTACTACCAAGGACACTGGGAGAAAAACAGTCTTTAAGAGCTTATCTGTTCCTGTTGAATATTTCCTCCCTCGAAATCGCAGCTCCCTTCTTGTGACATTATAATCATTTCCATGCAAACATAACCTTTGCAAACCATCACATTGTTCATGCTGCTTATTTTTTATACCCCTTCTCTCTACACTCTTTGTATGTTATTTATTTAAACTGTAATCTCTTCAGGGCAATGTCTGTGTGTCACTCTGTTTGTACAGTGCCTAGCACAATGGGGCCCTGATCACAGTTGGAACTTCTTGCTTCACCATAATACAAATAATAATGTGTGTGTATATATATATATATAGCCAGATGTGAGGTCAGTGCAATTAACTTCATTGGGTAATAACCAACAGGAGCGTATAAAATCTTGACAACAAAAGTCTTGATTACATGTATATGTCTCTGGTAATAACCCAGTGATACAGGTGGAGGTCAGGGACACTGCAGCGTATAAGCCGAGCTGTCTGTAAACAGGATGTTTTTCAAAGTTTTCTGTTAAATGAACTCCAGCACAAATTGTAGACACTTCAGCAACAAATTCTGGGCTAAGTTACACCACTGACTTGGGGGTAATCTTATCTGGATGTCCCCGTTTTCTTTCCCTGGCTGACATATCTGATTCAGAGCTTTTGGCCAATGATACAGCCTGGAGGGACCCCATCTCTCCCCTCTTGTGGGATGCTGAGAGGCACTGCCACTTTTGACATCTTTCTCTGTGCAGCCACTTCAGAATGGTACATGATCATTCAGGACCAAGCTCCATCAGTCTGGAGCCTAAGGTAGTACACATGAGTCCTGATGGCTCTGTGCCAATGCATTGTGGGCAGGATTTGACCCTTAGAGTAACGGAACTGTGCCTGGATCTGATAATCAGACTGTTTTTCTCTGATTAATGGGACACGTTCATATCATGCGTACTGAATGCCTAAATAATTTTACTGTTAGTCATTTTGGAATCCATATAACATGATGTGATTTTCCATTTCAGCATAATCTAGAAATTATAGCAAGATGCAGGTTGTTAGTTCAGGAGAATTCCTAAGCTGTGGACTGGTTTGAATAGTTACCGGTATGCATCTTTGGCCAATGGCTGCAAACATCTCAAAGTTTTTTCCAATACCAACCAGCAGAAATTCTGCCTTGCTTCAACCAGCTCTTTAGATGACCTTGGCCAAAAGCACTAGGTTAACAGAATAACATTTACCCACCATGTGTCATCTGCATGCTGTTGACCTTTGCGTCTGTGATGTCTAACAAAATCTCCTAGTATAAACTGTGCCAGACTGACAATATCCTGCAACCTCCTGGGCGAACCTTACAGAATTAAGATAAACTTTATTGAATTAAATTAAACCTTATTGAATTAGGTTCAAAAATTTGGAGGCCTATTGTACTCAAAATGCTACTGTGTCCATTATTGTGGCACTGTATGTAACTCCTCAAGTTGGAGAGAGATGCTAATGTAATTCTTTCAGTTATCAGACTCTTTGAAGCTACCTTCTGGAGAGGTGCCCATATATTAGTTCAAACTAGATTCCCCAGGGTCCAAGAGACAAAGAAAGGATTTTTGGATAAATAGCCTGTTTTACACAGGCTCATTGCCTTCTTCCTGATCCAGCAAACGGACAGGACCCGTGGTCCACAGAGGGCCCCAATCCTTAGAGAACGGTTGGAAGGAGTGGGCCTACTGAGGCCCCATAAGACTAGATGCTTGTTATGAGCTGAAGCTGAGATGAACTGGTAACTACAAGGAAACCCTGCGGGTGGGGTGTTGAAAGACTGCTCCTGCCAGAGCCCATGTTAGTGCTGGGGTGATCTCTGGTAAACTTTATTAGCATGCATGTAGATTCTTTCATTGTAATATGTTTTCTCTGTAGTCCTTCTACCTTAAGAACAAAATAGGCTTGCATAGAAAAAGCTGTGTGGTAAATATAACTATGGGCAGTCCCACTGTTAACCATCCCTGAATAGACAGCAAGCAGGCCTGCTTGGGCAGCCTGCCTCTGCTGGGAACAACACAGTGATGGCCGGAAACTGTTCAGCCTGATGATCTCCAGGTCTGAAAGGAAAGAGAACTGTGTCTCCACACAAGAGGGGTGACGGAAGCCTGAGATTGGTTGCCCTTGTTGGACCATACAAGGGGAATACAGGTGCAGCTTCCCTGAACTCTGACAGCGGCATGATGGATTTTTGGTTAGAAAACTTGCAAGATTGGTAGAGGAACATGTGTTGTTGTTTCTAATTCTGGATGGCCTTGCCTCTGCATGCAGTGGGATTTCTGCGGTCTCTAAGGAATAGGAAGGCATGCTCCATTAGCTCTATTCACTCTGCCCTCTGTGCTTACTGGCTACATATACTTGATATCTGTGCTCATTTGCTGCCCTGTGCTGCATGATGCAGAGGGGAGCAACAGCTCCTAGACTGCTGGAGGAATGATCTCATAACCCAAAGTTCCAGCTCAGGGTCTCCTTAACTCAATTAAGAGACAAGTTTTTCTTCTCACTTCTTTCCTTCTATCACTAGCCATTTTCTTAGCTGTGTATATATGTGTGTGTGTGTGTGTGTGTGTGTGTGTGTGTGTGTGTGTGTGTTTTAAGGGCCCATGTTGCAGAGGAGACAAAAGCTGGGACTATCCCCTGCCTCTTTCTGTTTTTTTGGAGGAAGGCACATGTGTAATTGTTAGGGGGTAGATCTGACTCACTTTTTTGGGCTAGTACCAGGTTGGTTGGGTTACCCATTGTTATTTTAGTGGTACCCAGGCTAGTTAGATGGCTTGGATGTTTCTATATCCTCTCAGCTGTAATTATAAACACAGACCTAATTACATCCAGTTCCAATTCAGTAATTTGTTTTCAATAGCAGCTACTTTGGCACAGTGCCTCATCCAACAGATGGTTTCATTTGTTTCTAATCTCATGAGCCAACCGAAGTCAGCAGTGGTGCTGTATTTCTTTCAAAGTCATATCTGTGTTCAATCAGCCATGCTGTCAGGCTTAATAGCATTGCTTTGAAAAGCAAGTCTTCCCCTTTTTTAAACCATCCAAATCTACAAAAAATAGTTTTATTCAATTACTTTCAACTACTGTCAGGCATTCAGATTAGAGACACGTTCCATCCCCGATAACAATGGTGGTTTAGCCTCAGTGCCAAGGAAACAGCCTTTGCCACCTACTTTATTTAAAGAAGCCATCTTGGCTGGGCATAGAAGTGTTACACGCAGAAGATAAAGCCATACAAATATTTTGATAGTTCCATTGTGGACCACGGTATGTTAGAGTCCTGCTATAGAGAAAAGCTTTCACATCTAGCATGTATCAGAGGGGTAGCCGTGTTAGTCTGAATCTGTAAAAAGCAACAGAGGGTCCTGTGGCACCTTTGAGACTAACAGAAGTACTGGGAGCATAAGCTTTCGTGGGTAAGAACCTCACTTCTTCAGATGCAAGTAATGGAAATCTCCAGAGGCAGGTATATATCAGTATGGAGATAACGAGGTTAGTTCAGTCAGGGTGGGTGAGGTGCTCTGCTAGCAGTTGAGGTGTGAACACCAAGGGAGGAGAAACTGTTTCTGTAGTTGGATAGCCATTCACAGTCTTTGTTTAATCCTGATCTGATGGTGTCAAATTTGCAAATGAATTGGAGCTCAGCAGTTTCTCTTTGGAGTCTGGTCCTGAAGTTTTTTTGCTGTAAGATGGCTACCTTTACATCTGCTATGTGTGGCCAGGGAGGTTGAAGTGTTCTCCTACAGATTTTTGTATATTGCCATTCCTGATATCTGACTTGTGTCCATTTATCCTCTTGCGTAGTGACTGTCCAGTTTGGCCAATGTACATAGCAGAGGGGCATTGCTGGCATATGATGGCATATATAACATTGGTGGATGTGCAGGTGAATGAGCCGGTGATGTTGTAGCTGATCTGGTTAGGTCCAGTGATGGTGTTGCTGGTGTAGATATGTGGGCAGAGTTGGCATCGAGGTTTGTTGCATGGGTTGGTTCCTGAGTTAGAGTTGTTATGGTGCGGTGCGTGGTTGCTGGTGAGAATATGCTTAAGGTTGGCAGGTTGTCTGTGGGCGAGGACTGGCCTGCCTCCCAAGGTCTGTGAAAGTGAGGGATCATTGTCCAGGATGGGTTGTAGATCACTGATGATGCGTTGGAGAGGTTTAAGCTGAGGACTGTAGGTGATGGTCAGTGGAGTTCTGCTGGTTTCTCTTCTGGGCCTGTCTTGTAGCAGGAGGCTTCTGGGTACACGTCTGGCTCTGTTGATTTGTTTCTTTATTTCCTTGTGTGGGTATCGTAGTTTTGAGAATGCTTGGTGAAGATCTTGTAGGTGTTGGTCTCTGTCTGAGGGGTTGGAGCAGATGCGATTGTACCTCAGTGCTTGGCTGTAGACGATGGATCGTGTGGTGTGACTGGGGTGGAAGCTGGAGGCATGAAGGTAGGCGTAGCGGTCGGTGGGTTTTCGGTATAGGGTGGTGTTAATGTGGCCATCGCTTATTTGTACGGTGGTGTCCAGGAAGTGGACCTCCCGTGTAGATTGGTCCAGGCTGAGGTTGATGGTGGGGTGGAAGCTGTTGAAAGCATGGTGGAATTCTTCCAGGGTCTCCTTCCCCTGGGTCCAGAGGATGAAGATGTCATCAATATAGCGTAGGTAGAGAAGGGGCATGAGTGGACGAGAGCTGAGGAAGCGTTGTTCCAGGTCAGCCATAAAAATGTTGGCATATTGTGGGGCCATGCGGGTGCCCATAGCGGTGCCACTGGTCTGGAGGTATATATTGTCACCAAATTTGAAATAATTGTGCGTGAGGATAAAGTCACAGAGCTCAGCAATAAGTTGTGCTGTGTCATCATCAGGGATACTGTTCCTGACAGCTTGTATTACATCTGTATGTGGGATGTTAGTGTAGAGAGCCTCTACATCCATGGTGGCTAGGATGGTGTTTTCTGGGAGGTCACCAATGCATTGTAGTTTTCTCAGGAAATCTGTGGTGTCACGGAGATAGCTGGGAGTGCTGGTGGCGTAGGGTCTGAGTAGGGAGTCCACATATCCAGACAGTCCTTCAGTGAGAGTGCCAATGCCCGAGATGATGGGGCGTCCAGGATTTCCAGGTTTGTGGATCTTAGGTAGTAGATAGAATAACCCCGGTCGGGGCTCTAAGGGTATGTTGATTTGTTCCTGTGTTAGTGTAGGGAGTGTCCTGAGTAGATGGTGCAGTTTCTTAGTGTATTCCTCAGTGGGATCTGAGGAAAGCGGCCTGTAGAATTTGGTATTGGAGAGTTGTCTGGCAGCCTCCTTCTGGTAGTCAGACCTGTTCATGATGACAACAGCACCTCCTTTATCAGCCTCTTTGATGATAATGTCAGGGTGGTTTCTGAGGCTGTGGATGGCATTGCGTTCTGCACGACTTAGGTTATGAGGCAAGTGATGTTGTTTTTCCACAATTTCTGCCTGTGCACGTCGGTGGAAGCATTCTATGTATAGGTCCAGACTGTCATTTCGACCCTCAGGAGGAGTCCATGTGGAGTTCTTCTTGCTGTGTTGTTGGTGGGAGGGTATCTGTGTATCAGTGCGCTGTTCAGTGTTATCATGAAAGTATTCTTTGAGTCGGAGGCGGCGAAAGTAGGCTTCCAGATCACCACAGAACTGTATCATGTTCGTGGGGGTGCTGGGGCAAAAGGAGAGTCCCCGAGATAGGACAGACTCTTCTGCTGGGTTGAGTGTGTAGCTGGATAAATTGACGATATTGCTGGGTGAGTTAGGGGTACCCCTGTTGTGGCCCCATGTGGCAGGAAGGATTTTAGACAGCTTACGGTCCTTTTTCCTTTGTAGAGAGGTGAAGTGTGTAATGTAGATCTCCTGTCTTATTTTAGTAAAGTCCATTTGTGTGGAGGGTTGGTTATTTATGAAAGTCTCCAGGTTGGAGAGCTCTTTCTTGATGTTTTTCTGTTTGCTGTATAGGATGCTGATCAGGTGGTTCCTCAGTTTCTTTGATAATGTATGGCATAATCTCTCACTGTGGTCTGTGCAGTATGTAGATAGCAATGGATTTTTCACCTTCAGTCCATTTGGTATGATGTCCATCCGTTTGCATTTGGAAAGGAAGATGATGTCTGTCTGTATTTGTGCAAGTTTCTTCATGAGGTTGATAGATTTCCATTCCATACGGCTAAATGCAGTGCCTTGCATGGTGTCAAGTATCAGAGGGGTAGCCGTGTTAGTCTGAATCTGTAAAAAGCAACAGAGGGTCCTGTGGCACCTTTGAGACTAACAGAAGTACTGGGAGCATAAGCTTTCGTGGGTAAGAACCTCACTTCTTCAGATGCAAGTAATGGAAATCTCCAGAGGCAGGTATATATCAGTGTGGAGATAACGAGGTTAGTTCAGTCAGGGTGGGTGAGGTGCTCTGCTAGCAGTTGAGGTGTGAACACCAAGGGAGGAGAAACTGTTTCTGTAGTTGGATAGCCATTCACAGTCTTTGTTTAATCCTGATCTGATGGTGTCAAATTTGCAAATGAATTGGAGCTCAGCAGTTTCTCTTTGGAGTCTGGTCCTGAAGTTTTTTTGCTGTAAGATGGCTACCTTTACATCTGCATCTAGCATGTGATTCTCAAACTGGCAGAAGATGCTATAATAAGCAATATTGGGGGGAAAATGGAAAAATTCAACTTGGTAAACTTGCCCTTTCCAAAACCAGATGGATAACATGGAATGAACATTTTAAAATTGTATTGGAGGTCGGAGAGGTAATCAACTGATTCCATTAAGTGAATTATGGACCCTTATTGGAGAAATAGGGAGCATATTCAATAGACTCTTCAATCTATAAATTTACACAAAAATACCAGAAAATGGTAGCATCAAGTGATATAGTTTTAGAATCCCAGCAATGTGCAATCTGTTTTTTCATGCAGGCCCCTTTAAAATTTGCACATAATTATATTAATACTCTGCATTTTGGGGGCCCATGTCTACTCTTACTGAAGCCAATGACAGAACTCCCTTTGGCTTCAGTGGGATCAGAATTAGGCTCCTGCATATTGCAAATAACTGCAATACTTTTCTTTGCTCAGAGGTAAATCTACTCCTTGGCCTTGAGGTTGCTAGGGGGAATTGAGATATACATGTTTGTCTAAGTCATTAATTTTCAGAGTATGTTAAATGAGTCACTTAAAACCTTAGAAATTCAACATCTGTTCTCAAATATATCTTCTTTCCCTCATTTCCCAGATACTATACTTTCTATATTATAATGTGGAATATAAATAGCAGAATATTTTATTTCAATGTTAGAATATTTGATTTCTATTAAAAGTTTTCCTGTCTCCATTTTTTTAAAAGGTACTTGGGGTCCGGTGCATCTTCCAAGAGTGGTATGGCCCTCATGGAGATTGACTTACTTAGTGGCTTCTCTGTATCACCGGATTTCATTTCATTAGATGATCCAGTTAAGAAGGTGGAAAAGGACAATGGGAAAGTCAACTTATACTTAGACTCTGTAAGTTTGAAAAAAAACAAGAAAATACATTTGTAATGGCAGGTGCTAAACTCAACTCACCAGTTATTTGATTTAAATTCCGAAGGACACCTTTATAAAAATAATAATTACATCTTTTGGGGAGTCAGTAAGGCTAAACCATTACTCACAATACTGTTGTCAACAGGACTGCATGTGTCGGTAAAGACTACTTAGATCAGTATAGGTTTGCTGGATTGAGCCTTAGTAAATTGTTTGCTTACTTAAATGGTCTGTGATTTGGCTAAATTTCCACTAAAGAGATCAGTTTAATGACCTAAATTCAGACTCTGGTCTTTAGAGGTGAGTTTTTAGAACATTACCCAACCATCTAGTCCCCATCCCTCCCCTCACAACACCCTATCTAGAATTCTCTGAATGTTTTTTTTTTTTTGTATTTTTCTAGCTAAATGAAACACAGGTTTGTGTGGATATTCCTGCTGTGAGAGACTTCAAAGTAGCAAATACTCAAAGCGCCTCCGTGACTATAGTGGATTATTATGAACCCAGTAAGTGTCAGTCATTCTTGATAGATCACTGAGATTCACAAGCTAAAATATGCAATTATTGTATTCATGAAAGCAGAGAAGATGTGAAGATCAAGAAAAAGCCACTTGATACTTGATAAATGCCATAGGTTACTGTCCAGTAACCTGCAAATGTGTCAAGAGTTATAATGAATTACTGTTATCTCTTTTAGTCTTAATGGAGCAGTTCTCAGCTGGTGTAGATCAGCATAACTCTATTGAAGCCAATTTATACCAGCTGAAAATCTGGCCTAGTGTGTTTCCAAAACTACCAAAATGAAGTATGAACTCTGGTGTGGTTCAGTTACCAAGTTAATGATTATCTTTCAGGTGGCCCTTCCATCTGTTTCTTATTTAAAGTCAGAGTTCCTTAGAAGAGAGAGTGCCAGTATTTTGATTTCAATAGTTATGTAAAAGAGATGTACATGCAGAAATATTTCCCGAGTTCTGTTTTAGGTGTGGCATGTGTTTTGAAGAAATTCAGCAATGTATGAAACTCTTGGGTAAAGTTGGAGGCAGTGGGGAATCATTGGGGAGGGGGAAAGGGGAGAAAGAGGTTAAGATAGGCCAGAGAAAATGGCAGAGGGCTGGGTCCTCCTATTACAAACTGACCTAAACTTTAATAAAGATTTGGGTTTGTTTTGAGGAATGGGTGAAAGCGTTGTGCCAATTATTGTATCCAGTTTTTATTGTCCATCCCTTAGTAGACACAGAGGAAATCCAAATACTCCATGGCACAGCAATGCATAAATAAATCGTAGACTTATAGAAATGTAGGGCTGAAAGAGAACTCAACAGGACGTCAAGGCTACTTGCCCACTGATGCTGGGGAAGGATTAAGTATGTCTAGACCATCCCTGACAGGTGTTTGTCTAACTAGTTCTTAAACCCCTCCAATAACAGTGATTCCCAAACCTCTCTAGGTAACCTGTTCCAGTGCTTAACTATCCTTACAGTTAGAATGTTTTCCCTAATAGCTAACCTAAATCTCCCTTGTTGCAAACTAAGCTGATAACTTCTTGTTCTATGCTTAGTGAACATGAAGAGCAATTGATCACCATTCTCTTTATAACAACCTTCTACATATTTGAATACTGTTATGTCCATCTCAGCTTTCTTTTCCATAGACTAAACATGCCCAATTCTTTCAACCTTTCCTCACAGGTCAGATTTTCTAAAACTTTTTTTTGTTGCTCTCCTCTGGACTCTCTCCAATTTGTTCATATCTTTCTTAAGGTGTGGTGCCCCAAACTGGACACAGTATTCCAGCTGAGGACTCACCAGTGCTGAGTGGAACAATTACCTTCTGTGTCTTACAGATGCCACTCTTGTTAATACGTCCCAGAATAACATTAGCCTTTTTTTGCCACACCATCACACATATTAACACATATTCAATTTGTGATACACTATCACCTCTCTATCCTTTTCAGCAGTACTGCTGCCTAACCAGTTATTCCTCATTTTATATTTGTGCGTTTGATTTTCCTTCCTAAGTGCACTGCTTTGCACTTGTATTTACTGATTTCAGACCAATTCTGCAATTTATGAAGATCATTTTGAATCCCAATCCTGTTCTCTAACATGCTTGCAACCCCTCCCATCTTGGTGTCATCTGCAAATTTCATAAGCATACTCTCCATTCTGTCCTCCAGGTTGTTAATGGAAATATTGCAGACCAGAGCCCTGTGGCACCCCACTTGATATGACTTCCCAGTTTGACAGCATAGCACTGATAATTGCTCTTTGAGTATGGTCTTTCAGCCAGCTGTGTGCCCACTTTATACTGATTTCATCTACACCGTATTTTCCTAGGTTACTTATATGAATGTCATGTGGGACTATGTCAAAAACTTTGCCAAAACCCAAATGTATCATGTCTACTGCTGCCCTCCTATGCGGTAACCCCTTCAAAGAAGGAAATTAGGTTTTTTTGCCATGATTCGTTCTTGACAAATCCACGTTGGCTATCACTTCGCTTATTATCCTCTAGGTTTGAACACACTGATTGTTTAACAAGGCATCACTTAGAGGCGTAAAAAGTAAAGGTGTAATGTACAATTACATCTTGTGCTGTTGTATAAAAACTACAATATAAACCACAAATACTCCATAGTTTTAACCCTAAATAAAGAAAAAGATTGCTTCACATATTATTTTACAAGCAGGCCATTTTGAGTGCTATGTAGGATAGCCAATATAAATTAGTGAAGCAGCAATTTTGCCAATGCATGTGATTACAATTAAAGTAATATTGTCCACGATGTTCATTAATCAAGTATCAGAGGCAGTACAATGGCCTCTGTGCCCAGACTCTGGCAAGGGGTTTTGTGAATCTTTCCCCCTGCTGTGTTAATAATCAGTGTTCCATCCGATATGACATATGCCAAGTGCTTTAGTGCATTAAGTGCTCTGGAATTTTCTGTCATCACCCACAGTTGCTGAGAGAAAAAAGTTGGATGTGCATGTTGGTTGTAAGGGTGTGAGCAGAACCTTGTCTAATCTGATTAAGTGTCTCTATGCCAGGGCTCTGATGAGGAGTTTGGAGAGCTCTTATCTCCTGGCTGTGTCAAGCAGTGTTTTATCTACAGCTGGCCATGAAACTACATTTCCTTTCTGCAAAATTTTTTTTGAGGCTTTGGAAAAATTTCCATCCTGAATCGGGATGAAAAGACAAAACCTTGACATTTTCTGCAGACCTGGAATCCTGCAGCATTTCATTTCAGAATTACTGAAATGGTTCCACAGCAGGTACGGTTTGCTGTCTCCAAAACAAAATGTGCACCTTGGGCTCCCCGGGAGCCTGTGAGACCTGGCTCTGGTGGGCTGCAAAGGAGCCTGGGAACCCTGGTTCCCAAGCTCCCCATCACATGGGTTGTAGCCTGGCAGCCCAGCAGGAGAGCTGCCAAGGAGCCAGAGCGCTTGGGAGCTGGGGTCCCGGGGCTTCCAGGCTCCTGCTTGTGAGTTCAGTGGCCTGCTAGGTGGGTTGCCTAGGAATCAACACGTTCTGGCAGAATGTTTCGATGTTGACAAATCGGCATTTTCCAATGGAAAAAATATTCATTCAGAAGATTTCCAATCAACCCTAGTTTTCTCTGTGACTGTGGATACCTGAACATGTGCAATTCAAACTACCTTTTTGTAAGTGTTCGTGCAAGTACGTTGCAAAACCTTCAGGGATGGCAGAAAGTGAACATAAAAAGGGGCAAAGATTCATGTCTAATTTTTGCGGTATTTGCCCCAGTCTGATTTGTGTTTGGTTGTATCCTTTCAAAAATACTTTCCCCATGAAGTTAAATCATCTTTTTGCTATTATTGTTTGTAGCTTCAATATACAGCTGTAAGTTATTATTTTTTTCTGAAGCATTGGCCAACTGCTGGTGATGGATTTGAATTAAAAGCATTGTTTTCCTCTTGCATTCTAGATTCCACTAGAAGTCATAGCATTTCAGTGGCTTGGTTCATACCAAGTATTTATTTTAATAAACATGAATAAAAGATCTCAAACGGCAGTGAAAATGCAGACTAAATATTTGTTTGTTTGACAATGATTTCTATTAAGATCAGAAGCTGATGCTTACTAACCTCTTTGGACAGGGAGAAGAGCAGTGAGAAGTTACAATTCAGAAGTGATGCAAGGCTTGACATCTTGCGTCTTCTGTGAAAATGACTGCAGTCTTTGCAAAAGAGATACAGACTCCAATGATGGCTCTCCGGGATTGCACCAGCACTTTTCAGCGATTTCCCTGTTCTGCTTCTTGTTTGTAATCCAGGCAGGCTTGCTTCAGAGTTGGATGGTGTAAGAAGAGACGTTTATGTAGCACTTCTGAGATTTCCATAAATCACCCAAAGAAAGTTTTATATTAATAAGGGCTGAAACATCATCCAGAGATATCAGAGACTAGCCTCCCATTGTGTTCAGTAGAAGCAGGATTGGGCCTATAGGCTAAATCGCTGGGTCAGAAAAATTTTGTGTGTTTCTACTGGACAAATTTAACAACTTCTTAAATGCTTTTTTCATGCTATAGTTACTTACTTTTTCTAAAGAAATACAGAATTAGATTAAGTGAAAAAACAATTAAGGCTAACTTTCTATTTTCCAAAGGTTCTTTTTCTCTTTCAGCATTATTTTTGTTTTGCTTACAGTTTATGGACGGGTGTTAAAAATTAAGGAATGGTGTTAGTTTATGGAATTATTCTGAAAAATTATCTACCCTTTGATTTGACTTTCAGTAAGCATAACTGTGGGTTTGTGTCAGTACCCTGCTCAGTTCTGCTCTGCATACCTAAGGCTACTTAACATTAATACTGAACTCCATTGTATACGTTCATGATTGGACAACAGGAAAAGTAAATGGAGCTATCTTCAAAGCAGTTATGGGAGCCAGGAAGTGATGCATTCACAAGTGGATGATAATAAAAAAAAATCATATCATTTTTATCTTTACAAAGAAGTGAGCTTTTGCCAGTTTGTAAGTTACATATTTTTTATAAATAAGCTGTTCAAAGGTTTCAGAAAGTTTTAATACTCTTTACATTGAAAGATGGCTTTGATTCTTACAGTGAAATTTGGCAAGCAGGGTCTCTATTCCTGGGACTTTATTTCTGAATATCCTAAAAATAAAATAAAAATAATGAACACAAATTCCCTCCTCATAGTGAATGATCTAGCCATTGAACTCCGGGAAGTGGCAAAGAAATGTGATTGATACGCAGGTGCCGACTGGCAAATCTGTGGCTAGCAGCAGGAGTCCAGGATCAAAGTTGGCTTGACCCAGTTCTGGTGTCCTTGAGCCTTGTAGAAAAGCCACTCTGGAGGACCTCTGTTACAGGAAGCATTGGTGGACTGAACAGGGGTGCTAGCGGCTGTGTTCCTTATGATAACGATACAGGCGTCCTTAGCCAGCAGCAAAGAAACACCCACTGCTGCACAGTATTAGGATCTGATCCTGAAAACCACAATTCCCATTACTGATTGCAGGAAGGGCTTGTAGGAATAGATTAAGTGGAGTGAGTGTGTCTGTGTATGCTTATCTTTAAGCATATAAACCCATGCTTCAGTGCTTTACTAGATTGGGACTCCAGGGAGGGAGGGTAAGAGCTCCTTATTCCAGATTATGGACCTGCATTTAGGCCTAAACCTGCACTCCATACTCAGGTAAAATCCAGTGTGTATTCTTTGAAAGTTCTGCCAGAGTTGGAGGATAGGATCGGGAGCTGTTTCTGCTTTTGCAATGATCGTGAGCACCTGTTTGCTGGATAGTTATGCTCCCATCCCATCCTTACCAAAGTTGCCCATAGTATTTAATTTGACTCTGTTTTTTAAAGCAACCAAAATAACAGTTACTGTAAATACGGAGCAACCGTAGTTGTGACAGAAACAGAGACAAGACAAAATTTTAAAGTTATGGCTATTATTTAAAAAAATACACTCTTGTGTATTAAGTCTCTCTCTGTGTAATTAATTAACAGAGTCATTCTGACTTTCTTGAGTATTGTTTTCATCCAGCTTTGCTATTGCTTAAAATGTATATTTTTTAAAGAAAAGGGATTAGTTCAGAGCCGCATTGTGTAGAGGGATATAAGGACTTTCTGCACAGGGTATTGCCTGCTGAGAATTTCTCTCTTTTCTTTTTTTAAAATCAAAATGTAGCTTAGGTATATTCAAAAATTGCTGAAAGCGTGTCTGTCTATCTATCTATCTATATAGAGAGTTAACTTTTTAAATATTTTTCATAAATGTGGGGTCTCATTTTGGGTCTGATCCCATGCCCATTGTAGTCAGTGTGTGCCTTCCCATTGATTTTGATGTGTGTTGTATCCGGCTCACTGAGTAGTTGAATAGTATTTTGCTCAGAGCTGGATTGTGTCTCACTTGTCTCTTACCCATTGAAATCAGTGAGGCTCCTTCTGAGTACAATACCATGCTCCCGGATAAAGGTATGGAATCTGCCCCTCTGTGAGTAGTTCCATTGTTTTAGTGGGGCCCAAAATTAATAGGAAACCAAGACCCCAGTATAAATATTCTTCCTCCTCCTATGCTTACCAAGTCCAGTTTATCAGTCAGCTCTTTGGTCCCATGTATGGAGCACGGGCAGTCAGATAGTGTATGCTGTGGAAGTTATTTTTTCACTTTGTATCAGAAGATACTGACTCGTTGGTGAACTTTGAGAACACTCTTCTTTCACCTCTGGTTCTGGTGGGCAGCCATCAGGACTGTTGACATATCACATTCCTCAGATTTATTCTAAATTTCCAGAACACAGAGGCTACTTTTGGCTTGTACTGTCCATAAAGCTATCAAGAGGGAAATTGATATGTGGTTAGTATTATAAGAAAGAGGCTTGTTTTCCAGTGGAAATGTACTGGAGATGAACTACTACTTTCATCCATACAATCTCACTGTATGCAACGTAGCTGCATGGTGATAGCTGAGGGAAGATTTTGGACCTATATGTTCAAAATTCTGTATGTATCTAAGGCTTGTATGTGTTGGATTATATCATTGTAGGTCAACTGGGCAATATTTGCCCTTAGCTGTGAGTACGTCATAATGACTATACATGGACTGTGGAGTTTGCCCACAGAGGCAGTTCAGCTACTGCCAGGGTTCCCAGCCAGGTCCCCCCTGTCACTACAGGGACTACAGTTTGTCAGACTCCGCCGTATAAACATCTGTGATACACCTTAGAGAGAGATCTGTCCGAAAGGTACAATTTTGAAAAACCCCTAATTACTACTGAGTTCCAATGGGATTTGCTCCTAAGTGACTTATGAAAATGGAGCTTATGCTCTTCAGTCATTTTTAGACACTTCAAAATTCTACTCCTGGAGCATGTTCCAAAACCCATTGACTTGAATGGATTTAAACAGGTCCAAGGACTCTGTATTTGTATACGATGTAACTACAATACAGTGTAGGAAGAATAGTCTGTTAAGAATTTGTAATATATTAATAGGTTTAATTTGCAGAATTCATAAAATGAGAGCTAAGTTTGAAAAGGGTTGACTGTATGAAAGACTAAAATCACTAAGGTCATTGATGGCTACTTTGCTCCCTTTTCTATCTCAAACTCTGAGGAGAGAGGTCAAGTTCACCCTTATCATATTGTGTTTAATTTGGCCATCATAATAGTTTATCCTTTTCTAATGTGGACCTTACATTTTCTATAGATACCTTCTCCCTTTATACAGGGCACTGTTTATGTTTTTCTTCTGCCTGTTTTGGAACATGGTAGAAGAATATTATTAACTACAGCGTTATGGAAAAGTGCTATACAATTTAAAAGAAAACAATGACCTTCGTATAATAATTTGAAGCTATGGAATTTAATAGAGAATTATATCCTATTAAAGAATTTATATAGGATGGTCCAAAAACATATGGAAAGGATTTTACTTGCTAGTCAATTTAATTCTGTAGATTTATAATTTCTATAGAAGCCTATTGTTTTAATCCATATTAAATTACATAGCACTTATCCATAGCCCTGATTTCAAGGTTTTCAAGGACGATATATCCCCAGTAATTTATGGATGAGAATACAACAGCAGTTATTGTCTACTTGATCCATTCTCTTGTTAGTTCCCCCCGGGTAAAAAAGCTATTAAGCTCCATATGTTTGATTTCAACAGTATTTCTTAGAGCAAGTTTATTCTGATTTTGTATGCCATTTTGCAACATCATTGCACTAATATTTTATGCAATGAAGTCTGATAGCTTTAGTGTATCTGACCATTCCAAATATCTTATTCTTTCTTGCTGTCGCTATTTGATTTCTGATGTGTAAAGTGCTAATTTGTAACTGTATTGTAGAGTACTATATATGTATAACCAGAGATGCTGAATGAAGAATTCTCTTTAGTTTTACATAATGCATTTGTTTCTGTATTTCTTAGTACTTTCACAAAATCTTAATTAACAATGCTCAAATCTTATGTCAGGCATTTTTTTATGGATCAATTTTTATTGTGGTTTTTAATATTTTAGGTGAGTTTGATGCTAATGTAAATAAGGAACTATAAAAACACTGGCTAAAGAGCAGGATAGTATAGGCAGATGTAATATACGTTTCTTCACAGCTTTGTTACTGCACATCAGCCCTGGTCTATTGAATCTCTACTGATTTAGGTATTGAGGCCATAGCCAATTGTTCCAGAATTCTTGTTACTTTGAGATATGGGAAGAATCTGCTTTAATCTAGATTGAAGTCATGTGCATATTTTCACTTCTAATTAAATCATAGATTTCTAAAAAAATCTTTGCTTTTTTTAACTATTGTGCAAAGACTGCAGCCAATTGGTTTTTGAAATGTATAAGTTCTTTATGGTGAATGTTATGGGATTAAATATAGACTAGTCTACGTAAGAATTTTAGGGATTAAAATTGCTTTATTTTTATTCAGATACAAATTGTGATGCCTATTGGAAATTCTATTAAAGATTACATTAATTTTTGACAAGTTGTTTGCCTAGTTATTCTAACCAAAGAAATTCTGCTAGGGTGACATCATTCAACAAGGATGTGATCATGCTCACACTGAAATTAGTGGGAGTGTTGCCATTGTCTTCAATAGAAACAGACCCACATGCAGTGAACTCCATATGGATCTAATGAGCCCCATGAATGACACTGTTTCTTTGAGTAGGTGCAGGGACCTTCCCATGCAGAGTTTATTGCAGACTGGGGCTTAATCTGGCAGCAAGGAAACACAATTCAATCCTTACACTGTACTAAAATGTTTTATGAAATAATAATTGAATAAATTCAGCTGATTTTTCAGATTTCCCATGCTTTAGAAAACTTTTTTTCCATGGGGAATTACAACCAGTTTGAAAGCTGTCCTTAGTTTTGAAAGTAGTTAAAACTTCACGTTGTTGAAGTTGAAATGTCCTGAAGGTAAAAATCAATGAATCCACCAGATCAGTTCAAAGCTTTCAAAAATACAGTGCTGGTTTTAAAACAGTATATTACCTGGAGCATTATCTGCGATAATTAACAACTTACTGAAAACATACGTACCACCAGATGGCAGTAGATGATTAGAGAATATGTCAAAATTATTTCTTGCATTTTCATTCCATGTGTATAAATGTTGCAGGGCTGAAGATATTTTCATGCAGTATGAGAAGATTAATAAAGTAATTAAAATATTGTGCTTAATCCTTTCTCCATATGTTTTTAGTTGTGTTTTTATCCTTAACACATAACTTATGCTTACAAATTTGTTTCTTATAACAGAGAGAAACATCCCCAGAGTGGGAGATGGTTTCATAGTTTTCTGTTTCCCAAAAATATTTTTTTCTCAAACCCAAGAGAACCATTGTCTTTACAGTATTTTTCTATCTTTCTAATGCCAAATGTCTGCCTTTTGAGTTCATCCCCCATCCCCGCCTAAATGTTCCTCATTTCTAGTACTTTGGGAAGTAAACAGTGGTAATTTTTAGGTCAATGAGAACTTTAGCAGACAGTGATCTAAGAATTTGTGGAATGTTTATTTTCTAATAATAAAAACAGTGGATACCATATTTATGCATTAAAGTGCATGTTCTGCAAATCATCTTTTTCCTGTTTTAGTTTGTTACCAGCAATTTTGATTTTGTTCTCTGTGTTGTACTGCTTTGATCCTAGCATGAACAGAATAGTCTAATGACTACTGCAATATGTAGGACAAAGACCTAACTGATCAACTACAGTTTATGGGCAATGGGAGATGAGCACATATATTTAAAGGCAATTGCTAATCCTATGCCATTATCACACTGTTGGATTCCAACTTGTTGCCATTCTATTCAGAGCCAAAGACTAGCATTCAAAAGCTTTTCCTTTGAATACTGCATTTGATCTTCTTGTTATCAAGCACCATGTACTGTGTGGGCACAAGAACTTAGAATGTGCAGACCTGCATCTACCACAAAGTAGTTTAGATAAGATTCCGTGCTGCACCTGTAAGATGGAGGAAGAGGGTGGAAGAGCTGAACTGACTTAAAGGTTGTGTCTACACTGCAATTAAACACCTGCGTCTGACCCACATCAGCAGACTTGGGCTCATGAGGCTGTAAAACTGCTGCTTAGATATTATGGCTGAGGTTGGAGCCTGGGCTTTGGGACCCTGTAGACATTTAACTGCAGTGTAGACAAACTCTGGAGAGGCTCCCGGTATAGCTTAGACAGTCCTGAGGGACAGTATAAATTATGGCAGCCTCCCTGGATTGACCTCTGAGCCGAGGGCTGCCTGGAATCTCTACATAACTGCATGCTGTGGCCCTGGCCCTTGACATGCCCCTCCTACCCCCTGCCTTGACAATGGTATGACCCTACAGTGCAGCTTACCTGGGGATCTAAGGAGGCAGATTTATGGCTGTCTTCTACAGTGCCTACACTAGGGAAATCTTCCCCTGAGCTTCAGAAACAGGAAAGTTGAGCCATGTAAACAGGCTGTATCTATCAAAACAGCCATAATGGGCATGTTCTTATTTAATGTTTTTCTTTCCCCAGTTGCTGTATGCAAGACTCACAAAATAGGGGACAAAACAGTGAAACTGATTATACACAAAAAACCTGTCAAATGCACAATTAAAGGAACTAAGAAAATAGAGTGAATTTTTCATAGAATCACAGAAATGTAGAAGTGGAAGGGACCTTAAGAAATCATCAAGGCCAGCCACCTACACTGAAGCAGGACTTTCATAAAGATGTGCTTTAATTTTTAACTACACGTTACTGGGTTTGATCATACCATCAAGCGAATCATAATTAATTATAGCAAATTTTATTAAATGGATATTAAACCTCATGCACCAAATCAATCTCTAACTAACAGAGATCAGGAGAAAATCTAACATGGCGGGGTGGGGTGGGGAGAGAGAATGTTTCTGTACCTTCCTCTGAAGCATCTGGTACTGGCCACTATCAGAGATAGTGGGCTCCATGGACCTTGAGTCTGATCCAAAATGGCAAAGCCTATGTGTTTATACCGCAGAAATTACTGAGTGAAATTGTCTGGTCTGGGTTTTGCAGAAAGTCAGTTTAGCTAATCATAACTATCCCTTCTGTCCTTAAAGTCCATGACAATAGAGGACAGTTGTGCAGGAGGAAAGACTTCAGAGCCCAGGAGTTTTTTTTCCTCACTCCCTCTGATTCCATGATATTTGGGTATGATTCCATTAGTCCAGGCCAGAGCCAGCATTTGATCAAACAGTTGCAATGTGGAATATATTTATTTATATACAGAACTTGCTTTGTGTTTATGTTCATGCTTGCAATTTACATTTTGTTTCTAATTTGTATCTTGTATTTTACATACAGCATGCTGCATTTGAAATCTAGTTTTTCCCTCATTTGGCTTCAGTTTGTTTAATTCACCTATGAAATCTATATTGTTGATTCTTTTAGTTCCTTCCAAGTTTGACTTCAAGCATTTTATAATCTAGTTAGCTGTAGGTCTGTTATTAGTTCTATTACACCTCATTTCACTCCTGTGCCATATAACTATACCTACTTCACAGATGGGCAAGCTGAGGTAAAGAAAGACAACCCAGGTGAGAGAGAGAGCGAGTGGCAGGGCCAAAATAGAACCCAGATGCCTTGCATCAGACTCTAACCATTAGACTTCAATGCTTTCCATTGTAAAGCGCAATGATATTTGTGAAAGGTGCCCTAAAAATCTAGAGCAGCTATTGCTTCTCATCTTGGTGCTCCAGAACAAGGAGTATTGTGGCTTATGTGCCTGGCCATTGCACAGTGCAGAAGTGAGGAAGGAGGGTATAAGAAGCCAGGCAGAATTAAAGTCCCTTTGAGTAAAAGGATTGCACTGGGGCTCTGACCATCCCAGAGATGGTAAGGGGAGTGTGGAGGTTAGCCTCATCCCCTCTGGCCTGGCCAGTATTGGTGGCTGGCTGAAGAGAGGCGATGTGTGCTGCACACACTTCTAATCCCCTGTATGCATTTGAGCTATTGCCCACATTGCATCCCAGCAGGCTCTGCAAGAAGGTATCGCTGCACCGTCCCCATTGCAGGCCTGTGCCTTCAAGTCATATTCTGACCCTTTGCTTTGTTTTTGTTGACGGGCTTGTGGTTTAAAATAAGTGCCTGTGATTGCTGCGGGAGCCAACAGAAGAGCCCTGTTTTATTCAGCCAGCACGCCAGCTTTCTGCAGCCATTTTTGATATATTTTCAACCAGCGCTCTGGGTTTGTAAACAAGCCTGCATCTGTACGAGACTCAGAGTGACTAACCCTGTTTATATGGTTCTAATTCAATAATAAATCACCCTTTCCGTTTTTAAATCCATCTGTGTTTTGCTTGTCCCCTTTCCTCTTAATGGACTTTCCAGCTCAGAAAAATACCAGTCTAATTAGAAAGATAAAAATGGAAAACAATGTATGTTTTTCTTAAGAAATATGCGTTCATCACATTGGTAAACAGGCACTCTCTCAGCTCCCTCTCCTAGCCTATTAAAGTTAAGCATATACTTATGTGTTTCCTTGTATTGGAGGGAGTGTAGTTTTAGTACTGTAAATAATAATTAGGAGAGCTGCTAATTAATTTACATCTTATGAAACTGCTGTAAATAATCTCATATTTACAATTACTGGGCCCCTACTTCAAGAGTTAGGACACATTACTGGCAGTATCTCTGTACCATTATGTAACACTTTTATATGATTTCACAGCCTGCTTTAAAAGTAACTCACAGCCCTAAACTGTTGGATCTGAGGCCAGTGATTGAGTACTTTGTGGAGAGCTGTGTTCATTTCAGAAAGTGTAATTCTAAATATCTGTGGTTGGAATATTCAGACCAAACATTTTCCTAGTGTCGTATGTCACTTTTTTCCTGGAACTGAGTGTGCATCAAGGGATCGAGAATGTGATTGAATATATGGGGCACTTGTACAGGAGAAAGCAATCCACAGATTGCTTCATATGGTAGTATATCACCAAAACTCTCAGCTAACGTTTGACCAGGTTAAGTTATGTAGCATATCAATATGTATCCTTTAGGCCACAATATTTTCTTACCATTATTAAAAACTCAATACAGCTGTCATAACCTGGATTGAACACAGACATACACACTAAAACAGGAAAGCTCCACAATATAAATAAATAATTCCACTTCACTGCAGCTCCTATGTGGGATATCCTTTTGGAAAGGCATACATCCTGTGGTGTAGATCTTTCGACAGGTTACTTATAAAGTTGGATTGCATTGCAGTTATCCTGACAAAACAACTCTCAAACACCCTGTCCAACAATCTTTCCCCAAGTGCCTAGATTCATAGATTCATAGATTTCTAGGACTGGAAGGGACCTCGAGAGGTCATCGAGTCCAGTCCCCCGCCCGCATGGCAGGACCAAATACTGTCTAGACCATCCCTGATAGACATTTATCTAACCTACTCTTAAATATCTCCAGAGATGGAGATTCCACAACCTTCCTAGGCAATTTATTCCAGTGTTTAACCACCCTGACAGTTAGGAACTTTTTCCTAATGTCCAACCTAGACCTCCCTTGCTGCAGTTTAAGCCCATTGCTTCTTGTTCTATCCTTAGAGGCTAAGGTGAACAAGTTTTCTCCCTCCTCCTTATGACACCCTTTTAGATACCTGAAAACTGCTATTATGTCCCCTCTCAGTCTTCTTTTTTCCAAACTAAACAAACCCAATTATTTCAGCCTTCCTTCATAGGTCATGTTCTCAAGACCTTTAATCATTCTTGTTGCTCTTCTCTGGACCCTCTCCAATTTCTCCACATCTTTCTTGAAATGCAGTGCCCAGAACTGGACACAATACTCCAGCTGAGGCCTAACCAGAGCAGAGTAGAGTGGAAGAATGACTTCTCGTGTCTTGCTCACAACACACCTGTTAATACATCCCAGAATCATGTTTGCTTTTTTTGCAACAGCATCACACTGTTGACTCATATTTAGCTTGTGGTCCACTATAACCCCTAGATCCCTTTCTGCCGTACTCCTTCCTAGACAGTCTCTTCCCATTCTGTGTGTGTGAAACTGATTTTTTCTTCCTAAGTGGAGCACTTTGCATTTGTCTTTGTTAAACTTCATCCTGTTTAACTCAGACCATTTCTCCAATTTGTCCAGAGCATTTTGAATTATGACCCTGTCCTCCAAAGCAGTTGCAATCCCTCCCAGTTTGGTGTCATCCGCAAACTTAATAAGCGTACTTTCTATGCCAATATCTAAGTTGTTAATGAAGATATTGAACAGAGCCAGTCCCAAAACAGACCCCTGCGGAACCCCACTTGTTATGCCTTTCCAGCAGGATTGGGAACCATTAATAACAAGTTTATTGATAAGAATATCATGTGAGACCGTATCAAATGCCTTACTAAAGTCTAGGTATACCACATCCACCACTTTTCCCTTATCCACAAGACTCATTATCCTATCAAAGAAAGCTATCAGATTGGTTTGACATGATTTGTTCTTTACAAATCCATGCTGGGTATTCCCTATCACCTTACCACCTTCCAAGTGGTTGCAGATGATTTCCTTAATTACTTACTCCATTATCTTCCCTGGCACAGAAGTTAAACTAACTGGTCTGTAGTTTCCTGGGTGGTTTTTATTTCCCTTTTCATAGATGGGCACTATATTTGCCCTTTTCCAGTCTTCTGGAATCTCTCCCGTCTCCCATGATTTTCCAAAGATAATAGCTAGAGGCTCAGATACCTCCTCTATTAGCTCCTTGAGTATTCTAGGATGTATTTCATCAGGCCCTGGTGACTTGCAGGCATCTAACTTTTCTAAGTGATTTTTAACTTGTTCTTTTTTTATTTTATCTGCTAAACCTACCCCCTTCCCATTAGTATTCACTATGTTATACATTCCTTCAGACTTCTCAATGAAGACTGAAACAAAGAAGTCATTAAGCATCTCTGCCATTTCCATAAAGGAGTATATGGAATATAGCATAAAGGAGTAGCTGGGGTCTGTAGACAGTGTTTTTTAATATTCTCCAGAGTCTCTGCTTCTGTTTAAAAAAATTAGTCACTTTTTTTATGGGGACAGATAAATGTTTTAAAACATGACCAGAATATAACTGATGCAATGATGTCTACTTGAGTTTGCAAAGAGCTTGAAGCAAGGACTTTGGCATCTGAACTTCCCATTCATTTCAAGTGGGGTTAACATTATATGTTAATAAAGATGCTTTAAATGTCAATACTTTAACAGTTTCACTGATCACCCCCACATATAAGAAAGTGGGGTCCAGAAGAGATCTGTTCTTGCCCAGCACTCTTCAAAATCTTTATCTATGATTTGGAAGAAAATATAAAATCATGTCTGGTAACATTTTCAGATGACACAAAAATGGGTGGTGTGATAAATAATAAGGTCAGTTCTGGTCTACAGAGCAATCTGAATGGCTTGGCAAATTGGGCTTACTTGAACAACATGTGTTTTAATAGATCCAAAACAAGGCCAGACATCTAGGCATATTGAATGTAGGCCAGCCCTTTTGGGATGGGGACTGTATTTTGGGAAGCAGTGATTGTGGAAGAGTCTTAGGTGGACCAACTGAGACTTGAGCTCCCAGTGCAATGTGGTAGCTAAGAGAGCAAACACGATCTTTGGATGTATAAACGGGAATATCAAATAAAGTAGGGAAATAGTATTAACACTGCATACAGCATTAGCCAAGACATTACTGGAATACTGTGTCCAGTTCTGGTATCCACACTTTAAAAAGGGCTTTACCTAATAGGACACAGGTCAAGAAAGAGCTACAAGAATGATTTGAGGTCTAAACGACCGGTATTACAGCGAGCAACTGAAGAAGCTCATTTAGCTTAGCCACGAGAGGGGTAACAGATGACTTGCTCTACACGGTCTATAAGTACTTACATGGGGAGAAGATTCCAGATAGAGGAGGGCTCTTCAGTCTAGTAAACAAAGGCATAACAAGAGTCAATAGCCGGAAGATGTATCTAGACAAATGCAGACTAGAAATGAGGTGCAACTAACAACACATGGCAGGCTGAGGAGGGCACGATTGGTATCATTTTCCTCAAGATGGGTTCACTTTGCTAAAGTTGGAGACACATTTCTGTACAAAGAAGGGTTTTTAAAGTAAAATGTCATTTGTTTTGCAGACACAAAACAAAACATATACTTTCAGTCTCGATGGCTTACATTTCAGAATGTGGACAACAAAAAGCAAAGAAAGAATTCAAGGAGAACAAACAAAAGTTGTGTTACTAATTCAGTAACAATGTTTCTTGCTATCTTGGACGTATCCACTTCTTGCATTTAAGGATGAAACACATAGAAAACAGATTCCTAGTAACATAAATGACTGCACCGCACCCTTAAACATGGGGGTTGTTTTGGTGAGTAGGAAAGGGAGTTTGGCTATGGTGTCGCAACTCATTATGTAAGTGTGGGGAGGATGCCCAGGGCAGGTACGCCATAGGGAAGGGATACACTGACCAGATAAATTGCTTGGCAAAGGACTTAAAAAGGAGGTGTTGGTTAAAGGAGCAGAACGGGGCTAGTGGTTAGGGTTCCTATGGCTGGCATGGCAGGGAACCAATGCCCCTTCCTTATAGCCCCCCCTTTAACCCTCATTTGGGGGGGATGGTAAGATCCCAGCAATGGGTTGGCTAGGGGAAATGGATGGCAAAATGCAGGGGGGAGGGGCTGGCAGAAGCTCCCTGGCTAGTTATTGACTGAACTTGGAGTTACCTGCACTGTACAGGTTTATCTGTGGGTAGTCCCAGACATCTAATAATAAAGTTGCAGCCTGATTAAAACCATATCAAGTGTCTCCTATCCGGTACAGCTGGTAACACAAAGTTTACATTGATAGCCTGGTTTTCAATCCTTTGGATTAGTCACATGATATAAATATAAGATATTATTATAATTATAAATGACTGATTATGCCATAATTGCCAGTGGAGCTTGATTGTGAAAATGGAAATACTATAAATAGCTGCTATTGAGTTGAAGTGCTGCTTCCATATTACTAGGAGTTCTATTATTTTGCATGAAAATGCAACCATAGCTCACCAGCAACACCACACAGCCCTTGATTATGCAGTGATTTAGGCTGTTACTGCACTTCTGTAGCCACAGGGAGGCCAATCACACTACAGCAAAACACGTACCACTATCAAGTTGCAATGACTTTGGCTGAGGAAAAATTCAGCAGAAGAAAAGGGAATTCCTCCAGATGAATCCAAATTCCAATTCAAATCTCTACTGTGAGCACAGTAGGTCCCCTCAGAAACCACTATGTTCCATTTTATCATTTGTCCACTGGCTTGTTTTCTCTTTGTTCCAAACTGTGGGCCTGATCCAACCCATTGGCTTCAGTGGGAACGGGAGTAATGCTGCACAGTACTTTACTTTTCACCCAGTGGTTGTTGTGCTTGGCTGGAGGAGAGGACTGAAACAGCAGCTGTTGCCCTGGGTTCATTTTTAACTCTGGACATTTAAAGTACAAAGTGCAAACATTTCAAATGTTTAAAGCCTTACATGTGTTAAAAATGAAACACTATTGTTATTGCACATGATTGTTGTTCTACAGCAGAGTGGGGTTGTGGTTAGATTTCATTACTACCATGAGATGGCTTCCATTATGCAAACCTTATTATTTTCCAAGTAAATCAAGGTGCCATTTTCACCTTTAAAACAACATATCTACGGTATCTATTTTGCGGGTAACCTTCATTTTCAATTTTACAGAGATTTCTATACCATTCTCTTTCAAAATGCATTAAATAAAACATAGAAAATGGTGAATGGAAAGAATTTGTGATTGGAGAAACTATGTTCCCTGAACAGCTGTCCGGTCACATGATGCTGAATTCTCTTCTTCATTTCCATCAGCTAAATTGCATGAAAAGATAGCTTAAAATGCATAAATATTTCTACATACTATTATTGCATGCATCAGTAGTGGTGCTGTTACATATGGTCTTCTAAGTTCTTTTTCTTAATGAGTGAGCCAATTTTGACTCTCAGGAAGACATCCATGCTGCGTTGTGATTGGTTTTGGATTATACAAGATTTTTATCTAGACTAGGCAGCCTGAGAAGAAAGGGAGTTCTGTGAGCAGCATGAGTATTTGCTGTCTTCCTTCAGTTCTGATCAGAGTCCAACTTGAAGCAGAATTGCTTCCTGGGAACCTGGCATTGGTGCTGGGCTGAAATTCCTAACAGATTGTCCTGTGTGCTGTTAGACCATCTCATTACAGGACTGGTGTATGTGTGTAAATAAAGGAAGGTACACATAAAAATATTCCCAAACTCAACATCACTGATTTCTCCTACACTGAGAAAGCAACTTGCAAGGCTCCGGATATCTGCTATCATTCAGCAAAAGAGGTGACACTGGTATCGGAATGAACAGTGGTGTCAGAAGAAGAGGTAGGAATATTTTTCCATATAAGCAGTTACTGTAGTTGCCACAAAAATTGTTTGATTGCAAATTGAGGGCAGATGGTCTATATGACCATGAATAGGAGGTGAGATGAATATTCCACAAGATAAGCACTCTGTTTAAATGGGATCCACATTAAGAAAATGTTTGTAGGACCCTTCAAATGTCTCCAAAATGGGCCAAGTTTTGCTCTTCCATCTATCCATCCAAAAAAAGTCCTTTTTGTTGCATGTTTATTAAAAAGGGTAGAACTGGGTGCATTATGCCATCTATGCTCATGATTTATTTATTTATTAGAACATAAAAACAACCATAATGGGTCAGACCAATGGTCCATCTAGCTCAGTATCCTGTCTCTCACAGGATCTCACCAATGCCAGATGCTTCAGAGAGAATGAACAGAACACAGCAATTTTGAGTGATTCATCCCCAGTCATCTAGTCCAATTTTCTGGTTTAGTCCTGGAAGCCTAGAGAATGGGGTTGCATCTCTAGCCATTGATGAACCTATCTTCCATTAACTTATGTAATTCTTTTTTGAACCCCATGTACTTTTGGCCTTTACAATATCCCCTGGCAATGAGTTCCACAGGTTGATGGTGTGTTGTGTAAAGAAATACTTCCTTATGTTTGTTTTAAACTTGCTGCCTATAAATTTCATTGGGCAACCCTTAGTTCTTTCGTTTTGTGAAGGGGTAAATAACACTTCCCTATTCACTTTCTCCACAGCATAGATAGATCTCTATCATATCCCCACTTAGTTATATCTTTTCTAAGATGAACAGGCCCCAGTCTTCTTAATCTCTCCTTTTATGGAAACTGTTCCATAACCCTAATACTTTTTGCTGCCCTTCTCTGAACCTGTTCCAATTCTAATATATCTTTTTTGAGATGAGGCTACCAGAACTACACAGTGTTTTCAAGGTTTGGGCTTACTATGGATCTATATAATAGCATTGTGAGATTTTCTATTTTATTATCTGTCCCTTTCCTAATGATTCCTAACACTTTGTTAGCTCTTTTGACTGTTGCTGCACACTGAGTGTATGTTTTCAGGGAACTATCCATGATGACTCTGAGATCCATTTCTTGAGTGGTAACAGGTAATTTAGATCCCATAATTTTGAATGTATAGTTGGGATTATGTTTTCCAATGTGGATTACTTTGCACTTATCAACATTGAATTTCATCTGCTATTTTTTCACCCCATTAATTGAGATCTATTTTTAACTCTTTGCAGTCAGCTTTGGATTTAACAGACAGACCTCAACATTTAATTTAATGCTGAGGAGACATGTTTACATAATTTAGTCTATTCTCCTTGATGGAACTTCCAGCTACTGAACAACGTTAGAGTCCATTATAGAAGTTTTACATCTTCCTAGAAGGCATTTGGTACTGGCTTTTAAGCAGTGCTCAAACTAAACCCACCATTTTTAAAAAATTGAAAATAAGGCATAAAATTAATCTGAAGAGGTAATGGATTTTATTTAGAAGACACTTTTTTGATTTTGCTTCAGCATTTCCCAGGGTGACCATCTATATATGGAGGAGTTTGAGTGTAATTTTGGCAAGATGATTTATTGGGATCTTCACCCACTATCCACCGTAGTAGTGATTTCCTTCATCTATAGGACAGACAGAAATCTCCCTATCAATATTCTTCTTGATCCATGACACCTTTTTCATCTGCTACAACTTGCAGATTATACCAAATCAAATTCATTTAGGTGATGACCACTCTCAGGTCTGAAGATCTTAGTTCCTTTATCACGCAAATACATACATGCCTCACACCCAATTAGAATACTCATACCCTGAAAATAGGCCTGGAATAGTCATTGCTGTTTAGGATAGAAAGGGCATTAACTGCTGAGGAGGAAAATGTAACATTGTATTTCTGGTAACCAAGAAATTAAGGAGTTAAGGAAAAGGGCCTGATTTTGTTCTGATTCACAACTTTACACCAGTGGAACTTCACTGACTTCAGTGGCAGTACTTCTGGTGTACACTGGTGTGAAAGGAGGATCAGGTCCAGAGACACTTTATGCAAGAGGATAGATATCTTACCGAGAAATGCTTATTAAAAATTTGGTTAAAAGGGAAAGGATAGTAGTATGTGCACATGTGGAAGTAATGTACTGAAAAATCTCTGTGGTTTTGCATGAGGAAAAAGATGGCAGCCACCCTCAGCTCAGCAGGATAGTAGTGAAGCCATAAGTTTTACAGTACATTGCGTTCTCCGGTTCAATATCAGGGGATGGCTTCACTGCCATAATAAAGATGTATTTTTAACCTGTGTGAGCTAACTCTGGTTAAAATAGCAGTGAGGATGTGGCAACTTGGGTTATCAGCTCAACCTCAGGCTTCCTTATAAACTTGAACTCAAACTGCTAACCAGCAATAAATCCTAAATTACTTTGTTTTCACTGCTATTTTAACTTGAGTTAGCTAAAGTGGGATAGCTCAGTGGCTCTCAACCTTTCCAGGCTACTGTACCCCTTTCAGGAGTCTGATTTTGCTTGCATATCCCCAAGTTTCATCTCACTTAAAAAACACTTGCTTACAAAATCAAACACAAAAATTAAAAAAAGGTGTCATGGCACCCTATTCCTGAAAAATTGCTTACTTTCCCATTTTTACCATACAGTTGTAAAATAAATCAGCTGGAATATAAATATTGTACTTACATTTCAGTGTAAGTGCCAGGATTGGCAACCGTTGGCACACGGCCCATCAGGAAAATCCACTGGCGGGCCAGGATGGTTTGTTTACCTGCAGCGTTCGCAGATTCAGCCGATCGCAGCTCCCACTGGCTGTGGTTCACCGTTCCAGGCCAATGGGGGCTGCGGGAAGCGGCGTGGGCCGAGGGATGTGCTGTCTGCCGCTTCCCGCAGCCCCCATTGGCCTGGAATGGCGAACCACTGCCAGTAGGAGCTGCAATCAGCCGAACCTGTGAACGCTGCAGGTAAACAAACCATCCTGGCCTGCCAGTGGATTTTCCTGATGGGCTGTGTGCCAAAGGTTGCCGATCCCTGTCATAGAAAGTATTATGTCTGTTAAAAAAATAAACCCATATATCTGCAACACTCATATTAGCTTATTGGGTTTCTCATTGCATCATACATTTGGGTCTTGGAAGTTTGAGAGCTGAATGGTATATGTTTAAGCCTATAAAGATAGAAGATGTCAATGTTCTTTGCTGCAAGAACAAAACATAAGGCTATATTTAAAGGAGACACACAAATCCTAATCTCCTGTGATTTGCACTAATATAAGTGTTAAGTAACTCCTTTGAAGTCAGTGGAGTTACACCAGAGTAAAGCCGGTTTAAATGAAAGATGAATCAGGCCCATGGTTCCCAAGGTAAATGAGTTCTGGTTCTTTAAATCATTTTTGGACCAGATTTCCAAACACTTGTTTGTGAAGTCTCACAGTATTTGAAGAATGATCTAATCATTACTGAGAAGGCCCGACGTACCAGAAATCTTATAAGAAACCTGCCTAAGGGAATGACCTGAACCAAACAGAATTTCTGAATCTTTCAATATTCACCCATTCCTAATGAATATTTGTGTGCAATTTAAATGTGTGCAGCCTTTTTCTGAGTTATATAAACAGACACCAGATGCACTTTCTCAGGCTACATGTAGGGCCAAGCCAAATCTCATTGTAGGCTGCTGTAAAGTTCAGTTCCCCATCATGCCCTTGTAAACAGGTTTCAATGATCTCTTGTGGCCTTGCTGGTTATATTTGTGCTGTTGGATTACAGTCTGCAGAATTAACCACTCATTGTACAGACAGACTGCACAGTGGGTATTCTTATTAGTGGTTTTCAGCTACGTGCCAAACTTTGTCATTAGTAAGCATTCTGCACGCCCACTTTTTGTTCCTCCTCCCCAACAACTCAAGATTTTTTAAGATTTATTTTTCAAGAGTAAATCTGGAGGATTACTTTATACAACAATAGAAAAATAAGTATACTGTGTACTGTGCACAAATGACAATCGAACAAGCTTGTGATCACTAAGTCACCTATTTCCAGGACGGTGTTAAAGGAGCACTCAAAGAAGACAAGGCCATTGCAAAGAAGTTAAATGAATTATTTTCATCAGTCTTCACTGCAGAGGATATGGGGAAGATACCCTCATCAGATCTATTATTTTTTATAACAAATCTGAAGTACTGTTCCATTCTGATGGGTCAGTAGAAGAATTTTTAGAACACATTCATAAACTAAACAGTAATAAGTCACCAGGACCAAATGGTATTCACTCAGGAGTTCTGAAGGAACTCAAATACGAAATTAAAGAGCTACTAACTGCAGTATGCAACCTATCACTGAAAACAGCCTCTGAACCAGATGACTGGAAGGAAATGCAATGCTGATTTTTACAAAAGGGCTCCCAAGGCAATCCTGGCAATTACAAGCTGGTGAGCCTAAATTCAGTAGTGGGCAAATTGGTAGAAACTATAGTAAAGAACTATTAGACACCCAATTAAACAGTATTTGTTGGGAACAAGTCAACATGATTTTTGTAAAGGGAAGCAGACCTCACCAATCTATTAAAATTCGTTGAGGAGGTGAACAAGCATGTGAATGAGGGTGATCCTGTCAACATAGTGTACTTGGATTTTCAGAAAGCCTTTGACAAGGTCCCTCATCAAAGGCTTTTAAGGAAACTAAGTAGCTATGAATAGGCGGGAAGGTCCTCTCATGGATCAGCAACTGGTTACAAGATAGGAAACAAAGAATAGGAATAAATGATCAGTTTTCAAAATGGAGAGTGGTTAACAGCAGGGTCCCCCCAGGACCTGTACTGGGACCAGTGATGTTCAATATTTTCATTAATGAGCTGGAAAGGGGGTGAGCAGTAAGGTGGAAAAGTTTGCAGACAATATAAAATTATTCAAGATAGCTAAGTCCAAAGCAGAGTGTAAAGAGCTACAAAGGGATCTCCCAAAACTGGCTGACTGGGCAAAACTATGGCAAATGAAATTCAATGTTGATAAGTGCAAAGTAATGCACACTGGAAAAAATAATCCCAGTTATACATATACAATGATGGGTTCTATATTAGCTATTACCACCCAAGAGATCTAGAAGTCATTGTAGATAGTTCTCTGAAAACCTCTGCTCAATGTGCAGCAGTGGTGTAAAAGGCTAACAGTATGTAAGGAACTATTAGGAAAGGGATAGAAAATAAGACAGAAAATATCACAATGACACTATATAAATTCATGGTACAGCCACACCTTGAATACTGCATGCAATTCTGCTCATCCCATCTCAAAAAGAATATAGTGGAACTGGAAAAGGTTCAGAGAAGGGCAACAAAAATGATCAAAAGTATGGAACAACTTCCATATGAGGAAACACTAAAAGATAGAGCTGTTCAGGTTAGAAAAGAGACAACTAAATAGGGATATGATAGAAGTCTACAAAATCATGAATGGCGAGGAAAAATGAATAGAGAAGTGTTATTTACGCTATCACAGAATACAAAAACCAGAGGTCACCTGATGAAATTAACAGGCAGCAGGTTTAATGACAACAAGAGGAAGTACTTTTTCACAGAACGCCCAACTAACTGTGGTGGCCAAAAGTATAAATGGGTTCAGAAAGGAACTGGATAAGGTAAGGGAGGATAGGTCCATCAATGAATATTAGTCAAGATGTTTAGAGGTGCATCTCCATGCTCGGGGCAACCCTAAACCTCTGGCTAATAGAAACTGGGAGTGTAAAACAGGGTGGGTTATTCTATAATAGCCCTATTCTGTACACTCCTCATGAAGTTCTGGTATGGGCCAATGTTGGAGACAGGCTACTGGCAAGATGGACCATGGTCTAACCCGGTATGGTATTATGTTCTTATGAAGAGCAGATTTCTGCTTTTCAAAGTTGTTCTAATGTTTTACCAATGTATCATTTATCATTTCATCAGATGTACTATGAAGTCAGATTCTGTCCTCTATCTGTGTGCAAGCTGTACTGCATTCATTGGCGACGATCATGTATCCAAGGGCAGAATTCAGTCCATAATTTGGAAGTATGGAGCATTACTGTGGTCCCTATTAAGTGTAGATATTTGATAACACTGCCCATTATTAAAGCTGCCCATTATACTTCCTATTATAAGACCTTGTTTTCAGTTGTTTATAATTTTAAACATGTGACCTGACATTTTCCATGCTGGGTATCTGCCTGAGGCTGAATTTAGCTGGAAAGTTTCAGCCCAAATCATCCAGCCATTTACAAGGTTAGAGAAAAAAATATGTTGTTTTGCAATTTTGAAAAATTGTGATGACTGTTTCTTTGAGAAGGCTGGGAATGATTGGGGAAGAAGACTAGAACTCAGAGCCAGGGGGAGAAGCTGGGACTCAAGGCTGATGAGGAAAATGGGGAGGAGAAGCTGGGTATTAGTTGGTGGTTGGGAGGGGGAACACTGAGATCAGATGATGAGCTGCTGGGATGGGGAGACTGGCCTGAGCTGTTAGCTTTGACGATTTTATCTCCTCCCGAGCCAACCTGCACAAGTAGTTTTGTCTCAAAGGGCCAAAGCCTGGGAATACATAAAAACAAACAGAGGCTGCTCAAGACAACCTGCCACCCCCAGACGAAACATCAGCGTACCACCCCTCTGCTCTAGAACAGAGATTCTCAACCAGGGGGGTGTCTGTTGCACTTTCAGGAGTGGCACAGTGAGGTGAGCTTTCCGATGATTTGATGGTCATGACAGAAGTGGGGAGACCAAGTGCCAGGTTGCAGCATCAGTCGCTCAAGTTTGGGCTGGCCCCATTATGACAGGAGGTGGCCCCCAAGCCAAATTTGAGTGAGTGGTGTAATGATTGGGGTCGCAGCGTCACTCAGGTTTGACCCAGCCACCCCTATTTGCTCATAGCTAGAGCAGCCTCTGAGAACAAAATAATTCTGGTAGTTTAAAATGGGGGAGTTGTTAGGGGAGAGACAGACAAAAACGGGGCAGGAATTGCAGCTTGACAGCTCCAAATTGCCTCTTGGTCCAGACAATAGCTCTGAATGCTTTCTGTGTTGGACATATCCGGGGCTTACCTTGCCACTCATTAATTATGTGTACTATGGCTGCAGGACAAGAGGTCACCTTTTTCTTTTAATTATGAGAATGACAATAACACATGCAGATAAATGTTTGCGTAAGGCATTCTACAACCTAAAATAATAGCACCTGAATAAGAATGATCCACTGATTGCCTTACAATTATGTTTGAAATCAACACTAAAATCTCAGACACTGCAGCCATTTCTCCCACGAAGAAAGCCGATGATGTAGTAGCAAATGAGACACATGGGACAAACGACTACTCTACTACCCTGGAACAACCCCATTGACCTCAATGGGATTGTACTAATATATTGGAAAGGAGATTTTAGCCAAAATATTAAATGTTTGAAGTCAGGGTTTGGTTTGTCCTACCATACATTCATTTCATTAAGGATGCATGCAGTGTAAGTCTAGGCAGTCTAATTTGCTTTATACATATTAATTAAATTAAATATCCTATTACTGTGCACAGATTCCCAGTCCATACATGATATGGTACTCTAGGGGCTCGATCATAATTCATATTATTATGTGATGCCCTATCATAACAATTTCACAATAATTGACAGGACGATTTCTTATTCCATAATCCAGGGAAGGTGGGTTTATTTTTCTGCCACAGCTATTATGAATGACAACCAAGACACACAACAATCCATTGTGCAAATTGTTCAGAGCAGAACCATCCACAACGCAAACACAAAATGGATGAATGGTAAAACTGTACTAAAGTGGTCCTCAGCAAATGGTTCATCAGCTTCTTCATCTACTAAAGTCCTTGTTAGAAGGTCTAGTGCAATTACAAGGAGCAGATTAATAACATTTATCATGCACCAAATAGGACAGCTGCTGTGTACCCACTAAGGATGAATGAATAGTCACTTGGGGGCAGGGATAGCTCAGTGGTTTGAGTACTAGCCTGCTACACTCAGGGTTATGAGCCCAATCCTTGAAGGGGCCACTTAGGGATCTGGGGTAAAATCAGTACTTAGTCCTGCTAGTGAAGGCAGGGGGCTGGACTCAATGACCTTTCAAGGTCCCTTTCAGTTCTAGGGGATGGGATATCTCCATTAAACTTAATCTTATTTCATAAAGCAAAAGCTAGAGAGAGACAGAGCAAGGATAGAGTCCCTGGACTAACACCTCCAGGTAAACCCTTTAGCTCCTGAAAGTGTTCTGGGTCTCTGAAAAAGCCAGTCCATAAATCATAATAGGAAGTGAGGATCTCAGCACCTTGCTGAGGTTGTGTATAATCAGCTCCTGTTAATACCATTTCCAGACCATGCAAAAAAGAGAGGAGGTATACGATTCAGAAAATTCCGTGGCTGGGATGAACTGCATCTAAGCATCAAGACCACGCTTGCTGAGCACATCAGCATACTTTCACACCGACAGCAATAGCTTTGGACCCTTTGCAAATTACCAGTAGTAATGCATATCCATATCTGTGAGGCTTTCACATCACCACAGCAGTCTGTTGTTTTTGTGTGCTACAGCTTGCAGCTGCATGGATAAACACTGACTGTACACTTGAGATTGTTCTGAGCCCACATGAGTGAAATGAAATGACAGATGGTTCTGGGTTCTATATTCTGGCTGCAGTTCCAATGAGCTTTGATGAGGTGTGGGAACTCATCAATTACTTTTTTTTATTGTCACTGTTCTGGGATGCAGATGCCCTTGAAAGAAACGTAAGCTAGAGAACATATCAGACGAGTTACTACCCTGGAGCCATTTTAACCTTCTGAAAGCTGGGAAATGTTTGATTACATCCATTTTTTAAAAACATTAGGTTTGGTTATTCATTTTAATTTTCTATGGAAAAATAGCAAGCTGCCCACTTTGTAGGTAAAAGAGTGTCTACAAAGCCAGCCTTGGAATTTCTTTGCTCATCTTGGGAAATATTTTAAACTGAGGCATCGAGACAGACATTCCCAAATGTGGGTGTATGAAGCAAACATCTGGATGCACACTGCCTGATTTAGGTGTATATCCTTCAGAATTTAGATGGAAGTTTTTACAGATGAGTGAGGCTCCATAGAAGCCTGACTTCAGATCCCCTTTTTGGAAAATCCTGGAGTCAGTGAGAGCTATATGTGTTCTGCTCCTTTGAAAGTTAGCCCACTGCTATATAGCTGCCTAAATAAGGCTTTAGCAGTCAAACTTTACATGCTCAAGTTTGAAAAGTTTAGACAATAATCATGGCCCATACAAGAATTTAGACATAAGTTATTGATATAGGTTGGCCAGCATAAAATGAGCCCTTAAAGAATCTGGCAGCCAGATTCCAAAAGTTTTTGTCGGCTTTCCCCTGATTCCGACAAATAGCATGATGCAAACCTATTTTTAAGCAGTGGAGCAGTGTTCTTGATTTTATCTGGCCATTACCTGGGGACAGTTGGAGGGGTTAGCTAGCTGTTTGTATGAGCTAAACATATGGGAATTTAAGCACAGCAGATAAAGGACACAGAAGGTTTCATTTATAAATGATGATGTTAGATTTCCCTTTTATGACTTACAGCTGAGTAAATGAAACTGGTGTACGGTAATGTTTTGTGAATGATGCAGATGATCCAGAAGAAGAGGTGTAGGTGTGGTTAGTGATTGAACATGTTGCTTTTTAGCTTTGATGTGAAATTTCACTTAGACCTACAGACCTCATGATTCCTTTTTGTTGGATCCATAATCCCTCCAGCAACAGAGTCTCAAATCCACTACACACAGGAATTTACCAAATTTTCCCCAAGTTCCTAATGATCTATCAGTTTTTCAATAATTACCCTGCAGGCAAGTGAAAACAAAGGGAGATGCTTGAATTAAAAAAATGCTTATGAGATTCAGCTGTCTGAAAAGTCACATTGACAGGTCTGTAGTACTGTATATAGTTTTGTACTTTAAAGGCAGCTATAAATACTGTTGGTAGCTGGTAGTGCAGAGCAATATCAGCAAGTGCTCCTAGTATTTCAATAAAACCGTCTAAAGAAGGATATTTTCAAAGACACAAACAGCAGTTTGGTCCCTCACTACCACTGGAAGTGAATGGGTATCCAATTGCCATTTGTGCCTTTGGAAATCTCTTCCAAGATGGTCTTTAGTACAGCTTTTCTGAAAAGAACCATTACCTCTGTTGGACCCCACGCCTGCACCCTAGACCAGGGGTTCTCAAACTGTGGGTTGGGACCCCAAAGTGGGTTGCGGGGGTCACCAAGGCTGGTGTTAGACTTGCTGTGGCCTGGGGCTGAAGCTGAAGCCAGAGCCCCACCATCTGGGGTCGAAGCCAAAGCCCGAGGGCTTCCGCCCTAAGCAGTGGGGCTCAGGCTTCGGCTTCAGCATTAGTTCCTCCTGTGCTGCTGACCTATCAGGCACTCTAGTTCCTCCTTTGATTACAGTCACTAGTTGTGATACTTCTTCCCAAGTGATGCCAGCACATTCAGTATCCTCTGTCGCTGTCTTCTACTAGCTTTTCCATGCCTTACTTGCTGTCTCTTTCCTCCCTTGGGAACCTAATACAATGCTTGGTTAGCCTGTCTCCCATCTTTCATGCAGTGTACATGTCCAAACCACCTGAGCCTTCTTTCTTTGATGATATTTTCTAACATGTTCTGCTCTGTCACTTCTCTCGCTCTCACACTTATTTGGTCTTTCCATTAAATGTGTAATATCTTCCTCAACCATCTGTTATGAGCAGCCTCTAATTTCTTTTTTGTTAGCCACTGCCAATGGCCAAGTTTCTGCGCCATACAACAGCATGCTCTATACAATCACATGGTATAATCTGATTGTACAGAGACTTTAGTTTGGTGGGGAGATCTCTACTTGACCAGATGTTGTTCAATCTTCCAAAAGGGGTAATTGCTTTTCCTAATCTTATATGAATATCTTTATTGCAGCCACCTTCAAATGTGATCACATGGCAGAACTCTTCTATCTGTTCCATTTCTTTTGCATCCACATACACCTTTGCATCTGTTATCCAGTTTCCTACCTTCATAATCATGGTTTTCTCTTTTACTTTCTCATTTACTTTCAATCCAATTTGCACAGCTTCCTGTTCTACTTCTGATGAAAGGGCAATCATTCCAGTCTATGTCATACTTAGTAAAGCAATGTTGTCAGTAAAGGCAAGGTCATGTAATTCATTTCTGTTAACCTGTTTTACACCATACATAATGTCTTTTGTTGCTTCATTAGCCAGTCTGTTATTAATGCAGAGGGTTGGTGATAACACACACCCTTGTCTAACTCCAGTCATAGAATCTCTCCACTTACTTGGGTCTGTATCTGATCTTACTGCACATCTACTTCCTTAATATGTAGGTGTAGAGTGAATGACAAATGGCAGTTGCATGGGCTCTATATATCTCAGGATGTGGTCCATATATTATATTATTATTAATTATTATTATTCATTTGTATTACGGTAGTACCTAAGAGCCCCAGTGAGGGACCAGGATCCCCATAGTTCTAGGTGCTGTACAAGCACAGAACAAAAAGATGGTCCCTACCCAAAGAAATACCCCCCTGAGCACTGCAAGTTTCAGTGATGTAAAGTGACAGAATAGACAGTGCACCAGCGCTGGGAGCCGCGCTCCCAATGCTGGTAGCTATTCCCTTCATGGAGGTGGGGTTTTTATAGCTTTTTTTATAGTTGCCACAGCAGTGCTTTAATGTTGCTAGTGAAGACATGCCCATAAGACTAGAGACTGCAGATGGATACAGACAGACTGATGGGGGAGTTTAAGGAAACAATGCAATAAGTACAATGAGACAATCAAATTACGGATTTTGATTTCTAGTATGTACCTTTAAGGTGGGAAACTGAGTTACAAGTCCACCCAATTTGGGCTTAATTAATTTGTACCTTTATTTTAAAAATGTTAGACAAAATCATTGTTACATCGTTTCTGAACATATGTTTATGCCAGACAATAAACAGAAAAGAGGGAACAGGTAGGGTTACCAAGTTCCAGGGGAGCTCTTCTTCACTTTATGAGGGTCAGTTCAGCATTTGTCGTTGATCAAGTCCTTCAGTCTTGTTCCTTTAGTTTCAAATCTAGTATTTCTCTGAGTTGGCCCCTTTCTTAACTGGGTTTTATACATTTTCATATTACATATTCATTAGCTTTTTTCCAATCAATGTTAAGCATTGAGTGTTACGTAACTTGTACAGTCCGAATGTGCAAACTTTAATTTACATAACTTTTGCTGTCTATACTGTTTTCATGTCATTATATCTTCATGTTATCTTACTCCTGTTTTTACCAATATGTGGCTTTTTTAGCACGACATTCTATGTATTTTATTATACTAATTCACTTCCTCTTATCTCAATCCTCCAGTACAATAACAAAATATCACCTCTGTCCTGTCGGCTTTAAGCGTTATTTAAATTAGTCTATATAAAAAAAAAGATTGGCAAGACAACACTCATGTGAGGCAACAGCTAGGCCAAAGTCTGGCATAAGTATTATCCCTTCCAAACTCATTCACTATCCATAATTATGAACTATTAGATTAAAATAACAAAACTCTTATTTTTAACAATCAACAATTCCTCATCTTTATATTTGCTCAAATTTTAGCATCATGCTTGTAAATTATTAAAAAGCCTTATCAGTAATTTTGCCTATTGCATTTTTGAGGTTCTTTTTTAGTTTAGGGACTTGGTATTCAGTTGTTCTGCAACATATCTATCATAAGCTCCAAGAATACATAACAATTCAGGGCCAGATTCACCAGAGTGATGCATTCTTTTGCATCACTTCAGTGACGCAAAGTGGTCATAAACCTTTCTTAACTGCCTGGTTAAACTGGGTCTATGGCTGCTTTACATTGCTGGAGCAGTGCAAAGCAACTGGAATGAATGTGGCCCTCAGGATTTAAAAACACATACAAGAATATTGAAATTGACTTGAATTGGGCCCTTAGAGGATGGGAATCATCCCTCAGGAAGGAATCATCCTGGGGTACATCCAGGCTACCCGCTGAATCGGCAGGTAGTAATCGATCTATCGGGGATCGATATATCGCATCTTGTCTAGACACGATATATCAATCCCCAAACGCGCTCCCATCAACTCCAGAACTCCACCCGGGCGAGCAGCGGTAGGTTGGTAAGTTGAAATGAGATACGTCGACTTCAGCTACACTATTCCGTAGCTGAAGTTGCGTATCTTACATCACCCCCCGCCCCAGTGTAGACCAGCCCCTGGACTTAAATATGCTTTAAGTTTGTAAATGGTTGTGAGTGTTTGGGTTATAGTCTGCCAGGTTGTTTGATTATTTTTAAATTCTTTTCTTCCTTTGTTGTATTACTTGTCCATGGAACTGAACTAATTCTGTAAATAATAATTCAATATATATTCAAAAGGAATGTTGGCCATAGGAGAAGTTTCATCTTACTCAATTTTTTCTAAGGAAAATAATATACTTTTAATTTAATAACATGGTAAAAGATCTACAGCTGTATTCAATGTGCCTTTTAATAAACTGATTAAGTGAAATGGCTACTCTTCCATTTAGCTCTCCTCCCATTTCAGATGACTGCTAATCCACCTTCTGTGAGGAAAACTGTTCAGTGGAAAAGCAAGAGAGAAAACAAAGAAATGAAAGAAATTAAAAACACCCTAAAATTGTTGGCTCTGTTTCCTGTTCAGCAAATGCTGTGTGTGCAGCTCATATATAGAATGGATTACCATTAGCTTTTGGCATCATTCTGCTATGCAAAAGGTAATTCAGAAACAGACTAGGGCCAAGAGAACTATTTGGGGAAAAAGAGAGAGAGGATTCCAGGATTTAATAACATTGGAACATCTGAATCAAACCTGAATGTTATTAAAGTTTCCAAGTTTCTGTCAGTGTTATACACTTCCTCTAGTGGTTTAATACTTGACTTTTCACAGCATTGGGAGGGCTAGTAAAGCAGCTCCATTCAGAGTCAATTCCAAGGAGCTCCCAGGCACACATGCTGCCTACTACTGTATTAATGCCAGCAGTTTTATACCTTCAGGATTTTGATTTCATTGCAGGGGTTTGAGAAACAAAGTATGTTTTAGGGCTGGGAAAATCTTTATGTCAGCCAACTACAGTGGGAAATGTGTGGGTCTGGATGAAGAGTACATCTGGTTATAGGTAAGAAAGCTCTATGTAAAACTGACTATTTATTCAAAATTATGTATCCGCTGCTTTTATTGTATCTGGCTGTGACCTAAGAGCCCCTTAATCCCAACTGGTAAAGGGTCCACCATACTGTAACACATGCCAAGTCTGACAGCCTTGTTACCCCCAGCACACTGTTGTTATAATATGTATCTATAAGGTGTCCTGTAAGGTATCATTTGTAAACTGGTAACACACTGGTGCTGAAAATCATTGTCTGGTTGGGTACAAAGAGTTACGGATGTGTGCTGGAAATATGTTCTTAAAATGAGTTTGGGAGGCAGTGCATACATCCAGCCTGACCAAGCCTAGAGAAAGGAATATGAATTTGCCTGTCTGATTGGCTTGATTACATGCACAGGACAATGAAAGTACATTTACATATAAGGTAAATAAAGCCATTGAGCTAATGAGTGGAGTAAACAACTTAATAAGTACGCTGGGGTCAGAGCCTGCACCCTAGGCTAATTTCCTGGCTCTTGAGGCAAAGAAAATGATTTTGGGTAATATAAGGGGAGAAAAAAGACATTCTAGTCTTGTTGGACATGGGGAACAGCACTCCCTGAGTCTGTGAAAGTTGGATCCTCTTGGCAGGAGTTGCTGATAACTTACTGTAAATGAGAAACTGTTTTAGGCAAAAATAGAAGTTGGTAGAATTAAGTTTCACTCACTAGAAAGTGTTTTGTTTTGTTTGCAACCATATCTTGTCTCTTTTTCTCTTGCTCAGTACCCCTTAAATCTCTGGTCTTCATTAACAAGCTTATTTTTTGTAAAACTAAATCAGTGTGGAATAGTAAAGTGAAGTGTGAGTCTTTGGCTAACCTAAGAGGTTGGAGTGTATCTTTTTGGAGGCAGTGAACTTAATAATTTTTGGGAATATCATAGTGAGAGGGACTGGATGCTGAAGAGAGACTCTCTGGGGAACTTGTGAACTGGGGTTTGCTGACTGTTACCTGAAAGACAAGATTTAGACTGTCAGAGTCTTGAGTAGTTTGCTGATCAGATTGTTGTGTCAGGGAGCTGACACATTGTCTAATCTCCAGCAAAGCTCTCTCTTGCTAAGGCTGGGTAACACACAGTAGCTCACAGGTCTGGGTGTCCTGAACAGAATATTGTTCTGGTACTAATAGGTATTATTTTTTTATGTCCATTTCAGACAGTGCTGGTTTATCATGTGAAGTCATTGGGTAGACTGATGGGTCAAGTATTCAAATTGAGGATGTGTTTGCAATGAAAACATAAGCAAGATGTGTTATGTAATTTTGTTATGCACATGCAGTGTGAATTAGACACACCTGCAGTTTAGACAAATGCTTATTATGCACAGTGACACAAGAGGTTTTAAAATTGAATTCAGATTGTTAATTTGGACTCAAGGTAAATAAAGCTGATCCTAGTGCAGTAAAGGTGGATTTGTCAGACACAGTTTAAGCAATTTGCCCAAGGTCACAGCTAGGAATTGACCCCACCTTGCAGATTCACTATGCAGTGTCTTAACCAGAAGACCATCTTTGCTTTCAAATGTTTAGAAATACATTTTTGTTTTAACTCAGAATCAGCCCAAGCAGAAATCCAGGCTCTAAGCTTTGGATAGGTTTGAATTCAGATCTGGATCTTAAATTTACAGCACCTCTCTAGTTTTCACCAATATTTTAAATAGTTTCTAAAGGAGGGAGGGGAGTGAAGAGAACATTGCATTAATCTTCTGGGAAACATTGCATTAATCTTCTGGGAAAACAAGAAAACAGATAAACGATATAATCTTCAAAACAGGGGACTTTTATGCAAGTGATTATAGAGAAATTGGATTTATCCCCATATATGGAAAGGACCACATTCCTCCCACTTCTCTGCTGGCTGATATTGAAGAACATTCTTTATCTGATGTGGAGATAGTGTTTTGTGATGAGCACTCTGCCCCAATACATCAAAGGCCTACTCCTTTGCTTAATGCTAAACAAATGAGTAGGCCTACTGACTTCAATGGAAAACAGGGAAATAACAACATGGAGAGATTAAAATAACTGAACACAGGCCTAGAAGAACTCTTAGAACTTGGGAAAGATGAAGAGCAGAATTCACTCTGGACAATGTGTTACAGATCTTGGATGTGTTCAGCAGTAGTACAGTGATAAAGTGAAACCTAAGCTAGACAGTTGTCCCCTGCACACGTCCTGTCATACTGCTAGGTGCTCCTAGTTTAGGTGCCCATAGACTATTACATTAACCATCTTTATTACAGTAATGCTTAAGGACCCCCTCAGAATGGGGTCCCATTGTGCTAGGTACTGTACAAACACAGAGTAGTAAATGGCCCCAGCCCCAAAGATCTTGCAATCTAAATAGACAGGATAGATACAGGGTGGGGGAAGAGGTATGACCAGCAGTGTGCATAAGATGACAACAAAAGACATGTTAATTTCATAATTTTGCAGAGGGTTACATAGGAGAGGAAATTATTGTTTAGTATTATTTGTATCTTCTTACTGGGTATTCTTAAAAAAAATCACTTGCAGGCTGAGACAACTATGACTCGTTTGTGAAAATACCTCAATGGGAGATGGCTAATGAGGAAAACATGCCAATAATAGTCTATCAAGATGTTTTCTATAGGATCATGCTAAACATTCAGTCAGAGATGGGGACACTATCAGTCAATGGTTTGCAGTGACATTGGATAGGACAATGGTGTATTATGTCCCCTCTATTGTTTGCACTGTTTATTGACTATGTAATGAGGAAAGAAACTCCAGAGAGCAACCAAGGAATTTTATGGACAAATGCTAAATCACAATCTGATGACCTTGTTTTTTATTATGGCATTGTCCAGCTTAGTTCAACACATCACTTAGTGGAAGAAAAGCCCCAGTTTTTGGCAGACACCACAAAAGAAGTTTGTTTGTTCATTAACAAAGGGAAGACAAAATATATGGCTATCAATGTCCTCAAAGCAACCATAAGAGTAAATGGAGAAATACTAGAAGAAGTAAAACATTTTACCTACCTAGGGAGTAAGATGTGCACTGACACTGAATATCAACAGCAGCAAATAACTTTCATAAACTTGAAAAGATTTTGAAAAATAGCATGATTGTCACTGACAAAAAACTATGAATTTTTAACACTGGTGTCATGTCGGTCCTTTATCGAGCAAAGTTATAGACATCTATAACAGAAATTGATAAGATGATTAACTAATTCCAAAATAAGTGCCTGCAAAAGATTCAGAGTTCACTGGAAAGGGTTTCTTGGAACATCAGAAATTCTAAGGAGAGTAAACCAACCTAAAGCACCAGATATGGTAAGAAGATAATGATCAGTATATTTACGACGTGTTTTAAGGATGCTACCAACCTGACTTCCACATCAAAGGATAACATGGACATCACCTGGAAAGAGAATAAGTGGGCAATCTAGAGAAACCAGCTAATTCCATCAGCATGACATTCAGAAGCCTGAATAGGCCAGCACAAGACCGAAATAAGTTGCAGAATCTGGTGGATGGTGCAGGAGAATAAAGAAAAGACAATAAGATGTTTTCAAAAGTATTCAGTAAGAAGAAATGACCAATAAAAAAGTGTAGTTGGTGTCTGGGCACCTAACTAGGAACAATAAACAAGTAGTTGCCCAAAAAAATAGGATGATATCACATATGCAGACTAACTATTCTGTACAAATCACATCCAGTAATTTTCTGGCTCCCTCTTTGGGACACTAGTTTCATAACACAAAAAGTGAGTTTTATAATATCAGACAACAGAAAAATGTGAAAATTTGGGCTTCACACATATGGGAATAAATGAAATGTCTTGATAATTGCTTACATAGAAGGTCTCTGATTTTAGAGATGTCAAAATCCACCTCCTCAAAGCCCACAGAGTCAAAGGCATTGATGGTGCTCATTTGTTCTCAGGATCAGGCCCTCTGTGCCTACGTAATTAAACCAGCGAGCCCCTCACCAAAATAGCACCACTGATTGAAGTTAATGGTGCTATGCCAATTCACAGCAACTGTGGAGCTGGCCCTAAGTGTTAGCTTGTTACCACCATTAACTAGCTAGTTCAAAGATCTGATAAGCTCTGGTAGCAAAGCCAATAAAGCTTGGAAGTGGTGCTTCATGGTTACCAACAGCTTTTCTTTTGTCCTTAAAAACCTCAAGGAAATTTAATTAAAAAAAGATTAATACAAGTATCAGGTTAAGATTGCAAGAGCAAGCCCTTTAATTCAGGTAAAATTGTAGATTCTGATGAAAGACAATTGTCAATAAGGTTGTTGCAGAAGGAATCAGCTACTTGTTTGCTGGATTAGTCTTGTACCCTTATACCCAGACAGTGAATTCCCTTGTACCGTGGAGCAGACACCCAAGCCAATGACTCATGGATATGTTAAGATTCCTTAGTTCATGTTTCAAGGCAGGTCCGAAGGATTTAGCTAAGGAAATTTGGCTCCAGCTTCTATTTTCTTAGGCAAAACAGAATCTCTCACTTATCCCTGCATCATTATTTATCATTTGTTAAGCATATGACACCACATAGACCCAGGCAGGATAGTATGGACTGGAAAATAAAAGCTAACAACTCACTTCTTTTGGTTAAGGCAACCATGAAGTAATCAAGAACGTTTAAATATAATGGTAGTGGCAGCAAATACCATGCTTGAATGCCGATGACTATATTTCAGGCTTCTGTACACAGTTTTGATTATAGAAGTGGTTTGTAGCTTTGAGGCACAAACCAATCTGTTAACACTACTATGTTATGTCAGCCAACCACCCTCTTCCTTACTTTTTCTTACTGCATTTGAAATTTATCACTACCCTCACAACAGAAAGTCTTTGCCTCACAGATTTTTTTTCTTTAAAGAGCATCTAGCAATACAACTTGCACAACAGATCAACTGGTCTCAGCATGTTAAATATCAGACCTGCCGCATTTGTCATTTAACCAAGCTACCAGTACTTGCTCTAAGGGAAGATGCAGCTAAATGCTACTGTACTTGAAGGTTTGATTCTGAAAGGTGCTGAGCACTCCCAACTGCAAGCAACGTCAACTGGAGTTACGAGAACTCAGAACCTTGCAGGGTAGGACTCTGGTAGAGTAAACTTTTGATCTGGCCACTGCAGAACAATCTGATCTATTTGCAGGCTGTGCTGGATGTAGAAGACAGCTGTTGGGCTTCCCTCTAGGTCACTAGATAATGTTTTCACCTCTACATTGCCATCATTTTCCCTGTCTCCTTGGTGTCATACTACCCATCTAGAGTAGCAAGATGATAAAACATTAAGTCTTCATGAAGATGTTACAATTTTCATTCTGTAAAGGTGGTAATTTTTCTCTGCTGAATTACTGAGTAGCTAGACAAGCTTGGGTTGCCATGGAGAAAATACTGGGCTGGCATGTCATTTCTCTCACTTTGGCCTTTTATTGCTTAAGAATTGCAGGACTAATCCCTTACATTGCCCTCATGTAAAAATTTAAAAAGCCACCAGTCAGCCACAAATGCTGTCACCTTCCTGTAAATAAAATATTATATACGAATTGTGGAAGAGAGACATTTATAAGCTTCAGATGGAGGGAGAAATGTTGGTGTGTTGATTCCTGGGGGAGTGAAGGTTAATAACAGGCTCTAACTCCTCTTGTGTGGAAATACATTTACTAGCTACTACGTAAGTACTACACCTGCAAGATTGAAAAGCATAAGTTTTGCCTGAGGCACTGGCCCATTTCTAACCGAGACCTTTCAATCTATGGACTTGTAAATAATCTAAAGGTAACAGACAGCTGATGAACGTTCTAAGCTCTTGCTAATATATTTCAGAATGAAAATCAGAGTCCCCCATTCAGTGAGCCAAGGGTGGGTTTCATTGCCACCACCTCAGTCCCACACTTTTCATCCACATAAAGCCAGAGTACTCAGGTTAAATTAATTTTATCCTAATGAGAGCAATTTCTCCCTCACCTCTTTTGTAGCTATTCTCTGTGTACAGACACAACCAGAATATTATTGCCATCTACTCTCCATTGCTCCAGGAAGCATATATTTATTCCCTATAATATTTCCTTATACACTGTTTCCTTCAACACTTTTGTCTTCTCAGTTCCTGTTCTCTGCCAGTCTTTTCAGTGTTTCTTTCAGTAACTACTGGGTGTATATTCTTAGCTTTGAGGAGGCCAGCGCAGGATTGCTCCCTCCAATATTCCCCAGTGCTTTGTCCTGTCTAGTTTTAAATGACTAAGTATTGGGGCTTCTACCACTTCCTTTGGGAGAACATTCTGGAGTCAAACAAATGTCACTGTTCAGAAATTATGCTTTTCCTTAAAGGAATTAGTTATTTCTTGAATCTACCCTACATGGTCAGAGTTATTTTTAAGAACAAATATTCTGGCCTAGCTTCAGCGTTTTGTACTTTTTTCTTTCCCTTTCTCTCTTTCCTTTCAATTTCACAATGTGGACCCTGTCTTCTTTAAAATATAATCTGAAAAAACATTTGTATTTATCTCCCTTGGTATAGTTATTTAACTGGGTAAATGATATTGGAATACAGTGAATGTGAAAGACTCTATGCACAATAAAACTACTGTATTGTAATAATTTGTTTGGTGGCCGATATCTCCATTTTATTTTGGTCCATTTGGATACAGTTTTCACCTTTCTTTGATCTTCCTTATTTTGTTATCTTCAAATTTGTATTTCTTGATTCATGCTCTTTAGGCATAGCCAGTCTTAGCATTTTTGGGGTAGGCCTATGAAATACTTTCTTTCTCCATCAACAAAAACAACTTCTGTACACTGGGATCACACTGCAATGCACAGATGTGGCTTTAGGATTTTGGGAAGGGTCAACAAGATGATTCTTTGTTTCTCCTCCATCCCACAGCTCAGATGATTCATTTTATATAAAGAGGATTGTTGTGTTGTCACCAGCATCCTCTGCTGTAGAAGGAAAGGAGCCCAGCTAATAGTGCATAGTTGTCAATTTTGAAAAATGGTCTTCAATAATTTTCTCTCCCACATTGTTCTACTGTTTGCACCACTTATTCTAATACTTAGCAGCTATTCAGTGCTTTTCAGACATTAATCACCACAACACCCCCTGGGGCTAATGAGTGTTAACCCCACTCTACAAAGGGGGAAAGCAAATCAGAAAGATCAAGGCTTAAAGGGGAGATTAAGGGCAGGTCTGCACTATGGGGCTAAGTCAACCTAAGTTACACAACTCCAGCTATGTGAATAATGTAGTTGGAGTCGATGTAGTTTAGGTCAACTTATTGCGGTGTCTACACCTGCTGGGTTGATGGAAGAAACTCTCCCGTTACTTACCTTGTGCTTCTTGTTCCAGTGGAGTACCGGAGTTGATGGGAGAGCGATCTGTGGTTGATTTAGCAGGTCTTCACTAGACCTGCTAAATCGACCCCCGGTGGATCGATCACTGCAACATTGATCCATGGTAAGTGTAGACATACTGTAAGTTACAAATGGGAGTTAGATGCCCTGCTGGCTTTCAGTGGGAGCTGTGCACCTCCTGTTGGTGCCTTTGAAATCTCTCACTAAGTTTACAGTGCCCACTCATTTTGCATGCCCAGAATTCAAGAATTCAAGACCAGAATTTCAGGGGTGCTGAGCACCTGCAGCTTCCATGGACTTCATTTAGGAGTCAGAAAGGAACTTGAGGTGGCCCCAAGACAATCCAGGCAGGCCTAGCAAGGGGTTGTGCACCGGCTTAAGGGAAAGGGACAAATTTGCCCTTAATCAGGATAAGACTGAGAAGCTGTTGATAGGTTGAGGGAAGCAATCAGAAGAGATCACAGCAATTATATCAGCCACTCAGAGAAAGGATGTTCACCTACCAGTTGCTTTACAAGTTGGCAAGTGGGGGTCTTGTTGGGTGCACAGCTGCAGTAAGATGACTAGATAGCACTAGATTGCTCATTTCTGTTTACTTCTAGTATCAGGGGGTAGCCGTGTTAGTCTGTATCTACAAAAACAACAAGGAGTCTGGTGGCACCTTAAAGACTAACAGATTTATTTGGGCATAAGCTTTCGTGGGTAAAAACATGAAACGCGAGCATCCGAAGAAGTGAGGTTTTTACTCACGAAAGCTTATGCCCAAATAAATCTGTTAGTCTTTAAGGTGCCACCAGACTCCTTGTTGTTTTTGTTTACTTCTAGTCAGCAAGTTCTGCCCTTTCTTTTCGGATGTGACTGTACTTTTCATTATCAATACCACCAGATTAGATTACTGCAAATGAGTTTTATATGGAACTGCACCTTACAGCTATTGAGAAGGCTGCTGCAGAATGTGGCTGCATCCTTGTTAATTGAAGTGTCTTAACAGAACACAATACACTGGTGGTTTGATGACTGTATTGGCTGCCTTTTGGTTTCTGAGTGGAGCACAGGTTGTTGGATTTGCTCCATAATGTCCTAAATAGAATCTTCCTACCTGAATGACTCTCTCTCTCTCCTGGTGCAGTATTGCTGCAGTTGTAATCAATTAAGGTGTTGGAGCTGGAGCCCTGTTGTTTTAAAAGAGATAAGGTTGCAGAAAGGGCATTTTCCATGAGCGGCTCTTGATTGTGCAACTCCCCTCCTTGCTCCAAGGTAGTCCATGTGTATTGACCTTAAGAGCATGCTGTAATACCTATCTATTTTTTTCTGGCATTGGTTAGTGGACAGGGAGTGGGAGCTGCGGTGCTCTATTTTTTCCTCACCTGTTGTGCGTGCATTTCAGTTTTACTAATTTCCATTCTTCCCAGTCTGATGCAGATTTTAAAGCTGAAACATGAATGGAAAGATTCCAACAGAACTCTAGTAGTTTTTTCCAGTGAAATGGCATTTTATATTTTTAAAGATGTTTTAAATAAACATGATTATTAATAAAGATAGTCCACAAATTAAAACCATAAGACATTTTTGAAGAATGAGTAAGTACCATCCACTCCATCAAATATTTTCCCTTCTGCTTTATTCCCTGCACTGTTCTATCTGGTTGTTTCATGTATAGCTCTAATACTTGAGTCAGAGCATTGATATCTATTATGCCATTATTTGACAGTGATAATTAAAAATGCATTCTTTTCATGGTTTAAGAATCTGAAGTTATGTAGATTTAGCATGGCAACTAAACTTCTAATGCATTTAATGAAATAGAAAAAATTATGAAGCCTTCATTTGAACAAGTGACTTCCTATTAATGTAGCTTTTTAAAACAAACAGCTTTTGAGGTGAAATCCTATCCCCACTGCAGTCAGTGGATGTTTAGCTATTGACTTCAAAAGGGCCAGTTGTTCACCCTCAGTGTGTATGTTACTCTTAATGGGTCCAAAATCCTGACTGTGGATACATTCAAGGAACTCCCATTAGAGCACACAGAAGTTGTACATGCCTATTTGAAGGCATAACTGGCCCAGTGTGGACATGTAATATTTTCTAACACCAATAGCAGCAAGAACAGAAGCCTAATTTGCATAGATTCCAAAGCCATAAATGACCATACTGATCATCTAATCTGACCTCCTGTGTAACTCAGACCATAGAACTATCCCAAAATAATTCCTGTTTGAACCAGGTCATATCTTTTTTTAAATGTTCCAAACTTGGTTTTAAAATTACCAGTGAAAGAGAATCCATCAGAAGTGCTGAGAACCCACATCTCCATTTTCCCCTTATTTATTTTGATTTATACAAACTCAGAGAAGAGAGCAGCCATCTAATGCTGAGTGCCTTTGACTAACACCAAAATATACTAAAATACAAAGGCCCACCGTTCCCCCAGATCAACTTAAATATTCAGCAACAGCATAAATATAACTGAAATGAATTCATGCCACACAACTCCAAGAGAACCCCACTATCACTAAACAGTCCTATCCCATACCCTTCTTCTCATAGGCAAGGAAGAAAGCTGAGCCTTGCAGAGGCTAACAATTTGAACTGTTATAGACTTGGGGGGAAAATGAGTCTTGGACCCTCATAGGGAATACCTTATAAAGCCGTATATGGAACATACCTAACTAAGAGACTAACTTTCTCCCCATGACATACTGCCAGAGTTGGCATTAGTAGCAGTGCCTGCTCAGAAGCCCCATCGGTACATGAAAATGGGGGAGCTTAACATCAGTCAAGAATTCAACAAGCAGCCAATTCAGATTGTAGAGTGCAGGTTGGGTATGTTCCAGTGGAAAAGCACTGCTGAAGAAGCAGGATGCTGAATTCTGCATCAGCTGCAGTTTCTGAGTATGTTTAGAATGGAGCCCTAAGTGAATAACATTGCAATAGCCTAATCTCCAGATGACAAAGGCACAAAGGACAATTGCCAGATCCACATCCAAAAGAACATCCAACCTCTTAGCCATTCACGGGGGAAAAAAGCGTATTTGGCTGTAGTTGTTTCTTGATCATCTAGTAGCAGCCAGAAGTCTAACCAGACTAGGGTGACCAGACAGCAAATGTGAAAAATCAGGACATGGGTTGGGGGGTAATAGGAGCCTATATAAGAAAAAGACCCAAAAATCGGGACTGTCCCTATAAAATTGGGACATCTGGTCACCCTTAACCAGACTCCCTAGACCTCAAACACAGTCAACAAAGGATGGGCAAACACCTGTAATAAAAAGGGCAGAAATAACCACAATAACCCTGCAACCAACCAACATCAGCTAGTCTCAGCTGGTTCACCCTCATCCATGTGCCTACACATGGAGTAATGCAACTGACAGCTCCAGCCAGGTCAGAGGAGATACAGATATGGAGGAGTTGGTCATCAGCATATTGAAGTCAGTCCATACCATGCATCCTCGCTAATCTTCCCAGTGGCCCCATAAAGAGTCAAAGCCATTGGGAGTTGCAGTTCACTGCACCTCTGAAACTCAGAAATGATGTGAGAAAGCCTGGCTCTGTTGACGTCAATGGCAAAAGTCTCACTGGGGGTTTTGCCTGAGAAAGGCCTGCAAGAATTTATACCTAAGCTCTTGTGGGTGAACACAGCAACATAACACATATGAAAAGCACATCCCATTCATTAATTATGAGCAGCAAAGCCACAAGTGAGCAGTGTAGGTCACTCCAAATGAGCGGCAATAGAATCTTTAGCCCTTATCATGAGTAAAAAATGAGTGATCTGCAGTGGTAGTTATGACATATGGCCTCAATGCAGACAGGGGTTGCCAGTCACTTTCTGTTTGAAATCTAACATTGTTACATTATACTGCCTGCTCAAAGCTATCTCAGAACCCCAGTGTATCAAGGCTGCTTGGTAAGTAGGGCAGGGAGATGTGAGCATATAATACCTGTACTCCAGTGTCTCCCTGGCTTCCTTTTCTCTTCTAAATGATATTTAAGATAACAATGGTGCTTTATAAAAGCCTAAATACCTTGGGACTCAGCAGTTCCTGCAACTGCCTCTCCTTCTGCAGCTGTTGCACTTGGCTGGAGCGCTTTAGCTGTCAGTCCCCAGAGTTGAACTCCAGGTGTTGGGTGCTATTCCTGGTAGACAGCTCTCTTCTTTGGAACTTGATCCTGCTTAAGGTGTAGCTAAAGTCAGAGTTTTACAGCATTCGGCCACGACACATCTGCTTAGTATGGAATTTTAATCAACAGAGGATTTCTTTTCAATGTCAATAGGATGTAGGGATGTCAAATTTTGTGTAACCAGATTAGCCCTTTGTAAGTAAAAAAAAAATAAAAAATTAGTTCTTTGTATAATTTTTATAGGGACTTTAAAATTAATAATTAAGTACTATATGTATAATGTGCCATGGGGTCTACATGTATGACAAAATACCATGCAAATCACACTTCTTTTCGGGTATTTTGCTTTAACAAAAAGCAGTTGAAAGAATTTTCCTGCTTTTTGCCTATAAATTTGTTCACCTATTTTTAGTGTTAAGAGTTATGGAGGAGTGACTAATTCTGGGCAAAACTAAAAATATACTTTCCGTGTTTGGTATTTTCAAGGCAATAATGCTGGATTCCCCATCTCCTTGAACTCTCTTATTTGCATTGACTATTTTCTCAGGGATTTAGCAAGAAGCTGTACCAACTGCAACATTTGCGTATTCAGGGTATTTGCCCTCTCTCTTTTCCCAAGCCTTTAGAAAGATCCTTTCCCATTTGATCCCTGTGGGAGTGATTACTGGGAACTTATCAAGTAATAAAGGGTCTTGTGTTTAAACATCTACAGCATTTGCCTTTGGGCTTGTGGTCACCTGGCACACTGCCCATTGGTTAAATGGTACGGATTTACAGCAATTAAGACAATCTAAAGTGATGGCTGTTATTCACCCCATTTAAAGGTCCCTATTAGCCTCTAATCTGCAAATCTTGGTATGACATTGACTTCTGCACTAAGCTCTCTTTGGAAATGTGTCCTCAGAACGTTCACATTTAGCATTGTGAGAGAGGAAAAGAGCACACAGACAGTAGCCTCACTTAACCTGTGTACTACCCATCAAACAGTTTTAATAAGGCCTCTAGTGATGGCAAAATATTTTAGCTCTCAGTCTGCAGAAATAATTAGAATGCCCTGCTGTTGTAGGGATGGGAGCCAAGCAGCAAAGACAATCTGTCTTTGAATACAATGAAATGCAAGCTTCCTACTCTGAAGGCTACAGTGAAATTCCAAAGATGACAATTTAAGTGCAAATGGACTGTCTTGTGGAGCGGGTGGCCTGGAATACCGGAGAGCTTTCCAGCCTGTACTGATCAGTTTCAGACATTCACTGACTTTGTCCAAGAGAATGCTGGTCTGGTACATTTTAAGGATATTTGTGACCAAGCTTTTTAGGATCACTAGTATAACATAATTGCTGGTAAAAATAATAGGTGCAAATTCGAATTGGTATAATACTATGCCTGAACAGAACAAATGAGTGACGTAATGAAAAGCTGAGAAAATTTACATGTCCCCAGTGTGTGTGGGACATCACATAAAAAAAACTTGTCTCTCTATCATATTTAATACATTTTCAAATAAACTCAGGACCCAGATCTTATTCACTTGTTGCCTTCCTTTCACTGAGAAAGAAACTCGACAGTTGCTCTGAGTTAGAGGCTGAGGGTAGCCCTCCGGCCTAGCTCATCACAACCCTTTGTTCAGTCTAACAGCTTTACCACAGCCAAATTCTCCTCAGCTACAGAGGTGTGGAGAATTGGTCCTCAATCTTTTTTTTCCTGGGTTCAAATAAATTAAGCAACAAATGCACAACAGGCATTGACAAATATCACCCGGTATAGCTTGCAGGAGAGAAGAGCGAATAATCCACAGTACTTTCTGTGAATATTTACTCAAATTTTAAGTGAATTCAATTTGCCCATGCATAAGATTCTTTTGGATTCACTTTCCAGAAACATTTGAATTACTGAATTATACTGTGGTAAATGTTCATGTGTTGGTTTACCAACGTATTTGTTTCTGTGCTCACCTAAAATCTGGGAACAGAAACAATACCAGATAATGACTTATCTGGCCACCAAAATTAATCTTGAATTCAAAATATCCAGAATCATTCTGTTGAGTGAAAAATATTAGTTGAATAAATTTGAAAAATAATAATTTTTGAAGAAAACATGATCTGTTCAGTGATATTCCACAAGATGAAAGAGAAGCTAAATTCATAATATAAATTATATGTTACAAATTATTCACGCTGGGATTTTATACACCATAATATCTGAGTACATCTCTATTGCTCAGATTTACTGGGCAGATGAGTAACGGGATGTAAGGTCTTTTTTATAATCCATACTGTAACTATGTTACTCATTTAAAATAGAGATTCTGTAGGATTCAAACTGAAAGTTGCAGAGGGCAAAAACAAATTGGTGAATCAAGGCTTTCCTGTACATCCTGTTCCCCCAGAACAATACAACACTAGCTACAACCATGTGTAGACACCATTGTGGCTTGTATGTTTCTCTGACCAGTGTGTGGACAGGGATTGTCCTTCTTTTAATTGTGTTATAAAACTATGCACAGACTACTACTACTAATTTGCACTTCTATGAAGCCTCACAATGTTTCACTAGCATTAATGAATTATGCCAAAACTGTGGCAAAGAGTTAAAGTAGTATTGTCCCCATCTGAGAGTGGGGAAACCGAGGCACAGAAATGAATGACTTCCCTAAAGTCACACAGCAAATTGTGTGATAGAGCCAATAATAGAACCTTATTTCCCCAACTCTCATTCCTGGACCTGAACCACTATAAAGTCTGCTTCCTTTCTCAAGCATAGACTTAAGTGTGGTTTTACATTTTTATAAGAATGCCTCTTCTCTCTCACTAATTCTTGTCCACAGACCTCAGGGAAACCATGTCAGAATTCAGCTAGCAGCAACCATGTTTTAATAGTTAGCATGTTACAGTTACGGTTAGCATGGTTCTTCTAATCCCACTGTGAACAAGGCTGTAGATTCAATACTGTAACTCAACAAGTGATATGTATGCTAAGTAGGGCTTATAGATATCAAAAGTTTTCACTGCAAGTAACAACTTCAGTGCCACCGGCATGACTGAACTTCCTACTAAACCCCCCAGATCAGATACAACAACATAACAACATACAGGACAACAACTTAATGCTCAGGGCTTATCTAAATGGCCCCACAGTTTGGATTAGTGTGTGAATTTCACAGGCGTAGTTGTAGGTCAGTGGAATTCAGCCTGAAAGCCCGTCTCCAAAGTGTAGTTGCACTGAACAGCTTACAGGAAATGTGAACACTAGCACAAAGCCATTGTAGTCTCACATGAAAAATGAGGGTTTATTCCTTGCTGTGCACATTAGGCTCATGTCCAGCTTGCTTTGCTTCTTCTCTCAGATTATTGTAGTCAGGTGCAGGAGAAAGACACGGCTGACATAATTACTGAGCTCTCTGGGGTGGGCCAGCTTTAAAGCAGTCATGTAAAAAGAGCACAGAAAGTGGCATTTTCCTCAGAAGAAACACAGGGAGTGGTTGGATCTTTCCTTTCCATCTTTTTGTGACTAGGAAAATCGCTAGTGGGAAAACTGCAGCTGGAAGAGGAAGATGGAGGACTTTGTAAAGCAAATGCATTAATCACCCCTAGGGATGGGAATGTGCAGCTCAGAAGGGGAGAGCAAAGGGAAAAGATGACTTTAATTAGAAATGGATTTATTAAATCATGGCTCAAAGGGAGAGACAGTGCCTGGGAAGGAAATGTGCAGCTGTGAGCAGACTGGCAATAAACAGTGGGAATTTTTATTTTAATACGTTTTTCTTGGGTCTCAAAAGAGAGACCCGGGTGATGAGGGGACATTAAACAGAAAATGATAGATTTTAGGGTCTGTCACTTTAACACTACTATTGGACGACACATTGGGTAGGAAGAAAAGCCTATTTGAAGGTGGAGTGTTGTGTGAGTCCAAATATGGGAGGCCCCTAGAAGTTGGCACACAGGGTGATGATAATGATGGGGCAGGACCAGGGCATGAGGATCCCAGCAGAATGTGGAATGCCTCAATTGCTTTGCAACCTGCGTAGAAGGATTCAGAGTAGCAGTCATGTTAGTCTGTATCTGCAAAAAGAACAGGAGTACTTGTGGCACCTTAGAGACTAACAAATTTATTAGAGCATAAGATTTCGTGGGCTACTGCATCCGAAGAAGTGGGCAGTAGCCCACGAAAGCTTATGCTCTAATAAATTTGTTAGTCTCTAAGGTGCCACAAGTACTCCTGTTCTTTTTGCGTAGAAGGAGAAGTCCTTCCCTCCTGCCCCTGCTGACAAAGCAGCATACAATGGCTAATTCAGGATGTGTGCTGCTGACCAGGACTTGGACAATAGTGTTTTACATTAACTACTGTAATTAATCTCACAAACCTGCTGAAACATGGACCTTCTCTACATTGGAATTCACACCACTCAGCAATTGGTTTAATTGAACTGGTGCTAGCCATGGTTTACCCAAGCAAAGACAAACAATGGTTAGCACTGTCCTGCATCATCAGGCAATCTCTGTTCAGAGAAGAGGTTAACTGTCATTAGCTGAGCTTTCATTGAGCTTACATAGTATAATGAGACTGGTTTACAAAAGAGAAGTGGTAACAGAAAGCTATATGGTGTGGATGTCACTAGTATAGCTGGTTGCAAAATGGAGCTTTTTCCATAGAAAAAATTGAGAAAAAAATCACCTTTTGTTGAAGAAATGAAAATGAAAAGCTGTCTGGCTTTCAACCAAAAACTGAAAAATTTGTACAAAAACTGAAAAAAAAAAAAAATTCATGCTAGGGTTCTTGGTTTCCTGACCAAAAACGTAGGAAAGTAGACAATTTCTATAATTTTTTTTTGTTTTGTTCAAAAACCCAATTTTCCATTGAAAAAGAGTTGAGATGGAAAATATTGGCCAGACTTCATCACTATTTTCCCTAGGAGTATCATATCCACTAGATGTCAGCATTTTGCCATACAGTTAAAAAAAGAAAACCCAGAAATTTCAGCAGGAGTTTTCCAGGATGGGGATATTTCCACTTGAGATGTCTTCAGTCACAGATGCTGCCAATAACGCCTTCATTTCTATAAAATTCCTCAGCTCTAGCTTTCCAGCGTTTTTCAAAGCGATTGCAACACATTCTATGGAATATGCCAGCCAGATATTTTTCCACTACTACATCTAGCCCCAGACTGACCTTCAATTCACCAGATCTTGAAGAACTTTTAAACAATGTCTAAATAGTATACAAGGAGGTTTTAACAAAAGCAGTTCATTATAATACTTTTTCTCTAATCACAGAGAGAAGGAATTTACATGGGATCTTATTTAGCAAAGGTACATGCGTACCTTATAAAACTGTTCTAAGATTTTGACATACTTGGAGTGAATCTTCATTCTTTCCAAATCAGCAGTTGAATGACAGTGATATACTCTGTATGCAGTGTTGTTGTAGCTATGTTGGTCCCAGGATATCAGAGAGACAAGGTGGGTGAGATAATATCTTTTATTGGACCCACTTCTATTAGTGAGCGAAAGCTTGACTCACTCATCAATAGAAATTGGTCCAATAAAAGATATTACCTCATCTACCTTCTCTCTCATGGTATACTCTGTGAAACAGACCATTTAAAGGGAGTATTTTGGGATGATATTGTACTTGTCAGTGGTTTTATTTGACTTGTAGATGCCCCCAGCAAATGCAAAAAAACCATTAGTGGGAAACGTGTGTGGAAAATTATATTCTTGCCAGTAATTACATTTGGGACTGAATTCTCCGTTGCTGTTAATTGGCATAGCTCCATTGACCTACCTACATAGACTAGTAAAGAATTAGCCCTATGCCTCTAACTGTCAGTGTACTTTCTGTGTGGCTAGGCATGTTAATTTTTCCCCACAGTTTATTTCATTTGTTTCTCACTTGTGTCTGCCAGAAGCACCCTTTGTACTCAAAGCAAAATGTAGAGATCTTTTACCTCCTTATACTGGACATTACGGAATAGATCATTTAGGTCCCAGTTCAGCAAGGTAGTTAAGTTGATGACTAACTTTAACCTCATTATTTCAATGGGACTATTCACATGCTTTCCTTGATGATTTAGAGCCTTGAAGTATTTTTGCATCTAGACTCCCTTCCGCATATGCATGTAACTATCTGTGATACTAATAGAAATAATTCATTACAACATAATGGTCCAGGGGATTTTCTGTAAGTATATGCATAAAATTTCCAGCTATCTAGGCTCCATGGCAACACAAATTCATATCCCACCAAGGACAACTCAGCTCTTCATAGTTCTGAGCTACACAAGCCGAGTAAAAATGTTCAGTGTAGAACATATAGGTAGTTGTGTAAGGTCCAGTCCAGTCATCATGGTCCAGGCAAGTTCTCTATAGTCAATCAAGATTCAGTCCTTATTCGCAGAAAACAGTGTTAGTAGACTACAAAGATTGTTGGTAAATTTTTAGGAGGAGGCATCCCTTTTTGTAGCTTCAATTTGAGACAGGAATTTTGCCTTTGAATTGCAGGTGCACATCTGAGTATTGTACCCTTAGATGCCTGATTGCAGCTTCAAACCAGGAAATCAGAGGTACAGAAACTCATATCTGAGATTTCAATTTATTTTTCAAAAGTGGAAAAGCAGGAACAAATTATGTAGGTGAAAATTTAGCCTACAAAAAGAATGTTTGGACTTCAGCCTGCCTGAAATCCCCTTACAAGGAAGGCCAGTGCAAATCCATAACCATGTAAAGATATACCTTTAGTCTGCAGAGGGAATACATTTCTGGTCCTTAGATTTGTCAGACATTCTTTCATTCTTCATATTATTGAAGTATCTGGAAGGCAGGTGAACAAAGGATGGGGGCACTGATTATGTGACCCCAAGGCATGCAGATAACCACAGAAGCCCAAGAAATTACTATTACTGAAGCCCCAGCAAGCTACTGTGACTATTCTATGCAAATTAAACAGCTTCCCTATTGCCAAGAGATTTGGTTGGCACAAAGGAGTGGTGTAAAGAGGCAGATCATACACTTTGAGCCAGTTAGTAGACTGAGCTTCTCTGTGCAGACAGCAACTCATTGACAATAACATGTTTAGAAATAAGAACAGGAGTACTTGTGGCACCTTAGAGACTAACAAATTTATTAGAGCATAAGCTTTCGTGGGCTACTGCCCACTTCTTCGGATGCATAGAATAGTCACAGTTAGTCTCTAAGGTGCCACAAGTACTCCTGTTCTTTTTGCGGATACAGACTAACACGGCTGCTACTCTGAAACCATGTTTAGAAATGAAATACAAGGAGCCTTAGACACGCAGCTCACTAAGATGGAGCTTAAAGAAGGCAGCAGCAATGGCTCAGAAGAAAGAACTAGCTAAACACAGGTTGTAACTTGTGAGCACTAATTCTAGACATATTTGTCTTTCATTTCTGAGTCTTGTTTTGCACATAGGGTCTGTTTCACAGGTGTACTGTGTTCCAGACAGCAGAGATCAAAAGAAATTAGATAAAACTGCCTATCGAGGTTTAACACACAATGTTCACTGGAAGATATGATGTGAGACCTTTGGTCTTCTTCAGTTATTATAAGTTAGAACATATTTGTATTTAAAGAGGAGGTATATGCACTTGGAAGCTGCCATAATTTAATTTGTTCTAACCTACCACTTCCCTTCAAGCCATCAGTGTCTCCCCCACATGGCATTTTCCCTATAATTGCAGCAGCTCATAAGTACTGTAACCTCATGAACAGAGGTTATTAGTTGTTTAGGGCCCATGAACATTTGACTGATGGTTGCTGTTGACTATATTTCTCAGTTCTTGAAACAGAGAATTACAGTGATCAAACAGTTAAAACAGTATGTACTGTACAGTGGGAAAAATCTACTGTACATGTATCCTATTTCTGTTGCATGATCATAACACCAGAAAATTTTCACTCCCTATGTCTGTGGGATCAGGCCTCAATGAGTTGGAAGCATATAGCAGCTTTGGCTTCAGAAGTTTCTGCTACATCTGGAAGTTTCCCTTTAGTCAGCCAGCAAGGTTAGGCTTTGGATGTGGAGTCATTTGGGATCAAGCTTTCTTGACACAAGCACACTGGGTTCTTCCTTTGTCCAAGAATGTATTGCTACCATCTAAATAATTATTAATAGATTTGGCTGTGGGGTTGGGAATTAGAAAAAAAATGACCTTGTTCTAGAAAACTTTTTATTATTATAATACATGATTTTCCCCCTTAATCATACATGGATTATTCATTTCCCTGGGGAAACCAGCTAGTAGACATGCTGTAAATATAACCCCATTCTGTCTGTGGGTTTTATGACATATTGTGCTGCCCTCTTTCATGTGGACTTCCCCTTGACACGGTGGGAATGCTTGTATGCTTCAATGACCCTGAAAACTATGTCAAAAGGAGTTTTAACTGGTAGGATCAACGAATCGGGACAGGTCAAAGAGTAGGATCAGACAAAAAGCAGCCCAACTTGCCCTTCAGGTTGGGGGTTGAGTGATAGGCCAACAACCTATTCTCAAAAAAAAGGTGATATTATAGAAACTCAACAAGATAGCCATTCTGACAAAGAGTGTGTCAACATAATGGACTGTGGCTTGGCAGGATGTGAAGATTCATCCCTGAATTATCACTGAGCTTGAGCCTGCTTAAGCTTGAAAGGACGTTTAGATCAACGTCAAAGCATAAAGAGGAGCCGATGTTGGAAATGACCACAATATATGTATGACTGAAGGTCAAACTTAAGAAAAACAAAAGCCCCCAGAGCACCAAGAAAATTGCCAGCAAAAGACGAACAGACAAGACATTATAATAGCAATTTCAAACGGAACAGAGGAACAGATTAGATCCATCACAAGACGTCAACATTGACATGGCATGGTCTTTTTTATGTGACAGTATCATAGGTGCAGCAATAACTGTAGTTGGCTTCCAGACAAGCAAACCTAAAGTTTGGATAAATGAAGGTATGTGGAACTGTGTGAAAAAAAGGAAACAAGCCAAATCAAACATCAGCTTTCCAAAAACGCCTCCAGAAAAAGCAGCAAAAATTAGTATAAAATAAAGGACAAGCCAGTAAAAAGCAGAATGAGAAGAGATACAGAAAGACATGGATAACATCGCCAAAGAAGCTGAAGTGGCTGCTGAAAGAGGTGATAGTAAAATATGTTATCAACTCAACCAGGTTCTAATGGGCAAGTTTGCACCAGCCAAAGGATCTGTTAAGGATAAACAAGCAAAGATTGTCTCTTTGGCAGCGGCTCCTAGGCGGGAGTCAGGGGGTCTCCGTGTGCTGCCCCTGCCCGCAGGCATTGCCCTCACAGCTCCCATTGGCCGCAGTTTCTGGCCAATGGGAGCTGTGGAGTAAGCCCTTGAGGCAGAGGCAACCCACGCACACCCCCTTGCCCCCCTCTGGGGCTACGGTGATGTGCCATCCGCTTCTGGGAGCAGTGCAGAGCCAGGGCAGGCAGGGATCCTGCCTTCACTCCACTGTGCCATTGGACTTTTAGCACCTAAAATCTCCTGATTTAGCTTCAAAGACCTCCAGGAGATAGAGGAAGGGGGATGAGTTGATCACCCTGGAGTTCCCTGGGGGGACCCCCAGGGGCCTACCGACCCCAGTTTGAGAAACGCTGAGCTAGCGTGAGTATGTGTACAAAAGCTGGGAATCACACCTCTAGCTCAAAGTTTAGACGTAGCCTAAAACTGACTCATTCCACATAAGCTATTGAAAGAAGTTAATGAAAGGCTAAATTGGGCTTTTTTGATAATTAGAGCCAAGCAAAATTAAATTTGCCCTCTCTTTGAAAAATTGTGTTTTGTCAGAATTCAGAACTATGAACTCTTAGAATTTCTGCCAGCAACAATGGCTTCTTCCTTTGAACATGGTAACATTTTCACGAAGACTTTTTTTCAGCGATGCTTATTTGCCCTATTCATAAAGAATGCGTATCACTTTCACTTAAGTTGGTGAACTATTTGAGTGAAACCACAATATTTTGCAAAGCTGTGAATTGTTTTCTTTTTGCTGCTTTTGCCACGTTTAAGGATATTATGATAGATCTTTATAATATAATTAGATTTCCATATGTTATTAAACAACTTACTTATTACTCCATGTTGTAATATCATCTGTACCAATCACCAAGCTGCAATATGCAATTTTCAGCTCTCATAGACTCATAGACTTTAGGTTCAGAACCATCTAGTCTGACCTGCACATTGCAGGCCACAGAACTTTACCCACACACTCCTGTAATAGACCCCTAACCTCTGGCTGAGTTACTGAAATCCTCAAATCATGGTTTAAAGACTTCAAGTTACAGAGAATCCACCATTTTCACTAGTTTAAACATGCAAGTGACATGTGCCCCATGCTGCAGAGGAAGGCAAAAAAATGCCAGGATCTCTGCCAGTCTGACCTGGGGGAAAATTGCTTCCTGACCCCAAATATAGTGATCAGTTAGACCCTGAGCATGTGGGCAAGACCCACCAGGCAGATACCTGGGAAAGAATTCTCTGTAGTAACTGAGAGCCCTCTGCATCTAGTGCTCCGTCTCTGGCCATTGGGGATTTTTGCTACTGGCAGTCACTGATGGGCCACATGCCATTGTAGGCAGTCCTGTCATACCATCCCCTCCATAAACTCAGGGTATGTCTACACTACGAAATTAGGTCGAATTTATAGAAGCCGGTTTTATAGGAATCGGTTTTATACAGTCGATTGGGTGTGTCCCCACATAAAATGCTCTACGTGCATGAAGTCGACGGACTGCGTCCACAGTACCGAGGCTAGCGTCGATTTCTGGAGCATTGCACTGTGGGTAGCTATCCCACAGTTCCCGCAGTCTCCGCCGCCCATTGGAATTCTGGGTTGAGCTCCCAATGCCTGATGATGCAAAACAGTGTCGTGGGGGGGTTCTGGGTACATGTCGTCAGGCCCCTCCCCCTCCGTCAGAGTAACGGCAGACAATCGATTTGCACCTTTTTACCTGGGTTACCTGTGCAGACACATACCACGGCAAGCATAGAGCCTGCTCAGCTCAGCTCACCATCACCATATGTCATCTGGGTGCCGGCAGATGTGGTACTGCATTGCTACAGAGCAGCAGCTAATTGCCTTTTGGCAGTAGACAGTGCAGTATGACTGGTAGCCGTCATTGGCTATCTGGGTGCTGGCAGACGTGGGGCTGCATTACTACAGAGCAGCAGCCCCTTGCCTTTTGGCAGTGGATGGTGTATTACGACTGGTATCCGCCATCGTCATATTCCTCAGTGAGTTCAATCAGAGGCACCTGGGCAGACATGTTTTGTCTCCTGGCCTATTGAACCGTCTTGACGATGATGGCTAGCAGTCGTAGTACCTCATTTTCTGCCAAGCACCCAGAAGATGCCGATGGCTATCAGTCATGCTGCACTGTCTGCTGCCAGCTTAAGATGTAAAAAATAGATGGACCAGATTTGTTCTGTATTCATTTGCTTCCCACTCCCTCTGTGAAATCAACCCTGCTAAACCCAGGGTTTTGAGTTCAATCTTTGGGGGGGCCATTCTGTGTGACAGTTGTTTGTGTTTCTCCCTGATGCACAGTCACCTTTGTTGATTTTAATTTCCTGTACCTGTACGCCATGTCGTCAGTCGCCCCCTCCATCCCTCCGTCAGTTTCGCGCCTTTTTTCAGACCAGACGCCATAGCACTGGGATCATGGAGCCCGCTCAGATCACCGCGGCAATTATGAACACTATGAACACCATGCGCATTGTCCTGGAGTATATGCAGAGCCAGGACATGCCAAAGCAAAACCAGGACCAGCCGAGGAGGCGACTGCAGCGTGGTGACGAGAGTGATGAGGAAATTGACATGGACATAGACCTCTCACAAAGTACGGGCCCCAGCAATGTGCAAATCATGGTGTTACTGGGGCAGGTTCATGGCGTGGAACGCTGATTCTGGGCCCGGGAAACAAGCACAGACTGGTGGGACCGCATCGTGTTGCTGGTGTGGGACGATTCCCAGTGGCTGCGAAACTTTCACATGCGTAAGGGCACTTTCATGGAACTTTGTGACTTGCTTTCCCCTGCCCTGAAGTGCCAGAATACCAGGATGAGAGCAGCCCTCACAGTTGAGAAGCGAGTGGCAATAGCCCTGTGGAAGCTTGCAATGCCAGACAGCTATCGGTCAGTCGGGAATCAATTTGGAGTGGGCAAATCTACTGTGGGGGCTGCTGTGATCCAAGTTGCCAGGGCAATCAAAGACCTGGTGATATCAAGGGTAGTGACTCTGGGAAACGTGCAGGTCATAGTGGATGGCTTTGCTGCAATGGGATTCCCAAACTGTGGTGGGGCCATAGACGGAACCCATATCCCTATCTTGGCACCAGAGCACCAAGCCACCGAGTACATAAACGCAAGGGGTACTTATCAATGCTGCTGCAAGCTCTGGTGGATCACAAGGGATGTTTCACTAACATCAACGTGGGATGGCCGGGAAAGGTACATGATGCTCGCGTCTTCAGGCACTCTGGTCTGTTTCGAAAGCTGGAGGAAGGGACTTTCTTCCCGGACCAGATAATAACTGTTGGGGATGTTGAAATGCCTATCGTTATCCTTGGGGACCCAGCCTACCCCTTAATGTCATGGGTCATGAAGCCGTACACAGGCAGCCTGGACAGTAGGTAGGACCTGTTCAACTATAGGCTGAGCAAGTGCCGAAGGGTGGTGGAATGTGCATTTGGACGTTTAAAAGTGCGCTGGCGCAGCTTACTGACTCGGATAGACCTCAGCGAAACCAATATCCCCATTGTTATTGCTGTTTGGTGTGCACTCCACAATATCTGTGAGAGTAAGGGGGAGACATTTATGGCGGGGTGGGAGATTGAGGCAAATCGCCTGGCCGCTGATTACGCGCAGCCAGACACCAGGGTGGTTAGCAGAGTACAGCAGGGCGCGGTGCGCATCAGAGAAGCTTTGAAAAACAGTTTTGTGACTGGCCAGGCTACGGTGTGAAACTTCTGTTTGTTTCTCCTTGATGAACCCTCTGCCTCCTCCGCCCCCCTCCCCGGTTCACTCTACTCTGTAAACTAACCACCCCACCCTCCCCTCCCCCCTTCGAGCACCACTTGCAGAGGCAATAAAGTCATTGTTACTTCTCATTCATGCATTCTTTATTAATTCATCACACAACTAGGGGGATAATTGCCAAGGTAGCCCGGGATGGGTGAGGGAGGAGGGAAGGAAAAGGACACACTGCAATTTAAAACTTTAAAACTTTAACACTTATTGAAGGCCAGCCTTCAGATGCTTGGGCAATCATCTGGGGTGGAGTGACTGGGTGGCCGGAGGCCCCCCCACCGTGTTCTTGGGGGTCTGGGTGAGGAGGCAATGGGACTTGGGGAGGAGGGCTGTTGGTTACCCAGGGGCTGTAGTGACGGTCTCTGCTCCTGCTGCCTTTCCTGCAGCTCAACCATAGGCTGGAGCATATCAGTTTGATGCTCCAGCAGCTGGAGCATCGACTCTTGCCTTCTGTCTGCAAGCTGATGCCATCTATCATCTTCAGCCCGCCACTTGCTCTGTTTAGCACGCGATTCATCCCGCCACCTCTCCTCTCGTTCATATTGTGCTTTTTTGCACTCTGACATTGACTGCCTCCACGCATTCTGCTGTGCTCTTTCAGTGTGGGAGGACATCTGGAGCTCCGTGAACATATCATCCCGAGTCTGCCGTTTTCTCCTTCTAATCTTCTCTAGCCTCTGCAAAGGAGAAACATTTGGAGCTGGTGGAGGAGAAGGGAGAGGTGGTTAAAAAAGACACATTTTAGAGAACAATGGGTACACTCTTTCACATTACATTTTGCTGTTCACATTAAACAGCACATGTGCTTTCGTTACAAGGTCGCATTTTTCCTCTTATATTGAGGGCCTGCTGGTTTGGTGTGAGAGATCACTCACGCAGTGCCAGGCAACAGAATTTGGATTGCAGGCAGCCGTGGTAAGCCACAGTCTTTTGGCTTTTTTAACCTTCATAACATGTGGGAATGGTTTCAAACAGCAGCGCCCTCATTTCCCATACTAAGGACTCATTGGGTTGGCCATTTAAAATGGGTTTGCAATGTAAAAGGAGGGGCTGGGGTTTCCGGGTTAACATGCAGCACAAACCCAGCTACCCCCCCCCACACACACCCCGAATTCTCTGGGATGATCACGTCACTCCTCCCCCTCACCGCGTGGCTAACAGCGGGGAACATTTCTGTTCAGCTGAGCAGGAACGGGCACCTCTGAATGTCCCCTTAATAAAATCACCCCATTTCAACCAGGTGACCGTGAATGATATCACTCTCCTGAGGATAACAAAGAGAGATAAGGAATGGATGTTGTCTGCATGCCAGCAAACACCGGGACCATACGCTGCCATGCTTTTTTATGCAATGATTCCAGACTACGTGCTACTGGCCTGGTGTGGTAAAGTGTCCTACCATGGCGGTGGGATAAGGCAACCCTCCCCAGAAACCTTTTGTAAAGGCTTTGGGAGTACATGAAAGAGAGCTTTCTGGAGATGTCCCTGGAGGATTTCCGCTCCATCCCCATACACGTTAACAGACTTTTCCAGTAGCTGTACTGGCCGCGATTGCCAGGGCAAATTAATCATTAATCATTAAACAAGCTTGCTTTTAAACCATGTGTAATATTTACAAAGGTACACTCACCAGAGGTCCCTGGTGTGCCCTCAGGGTCTGGGAGCACACCTTGGGTGAGTTTGGGGGTTACTGGTTCCAGGTCCAGGGTGATAAACATATCCTGGCTGTTGGGGAAATCGGTTTCTCCGCTTCCTTGCTGTGAGCTATCTTCATTGTCTTCATCATCATCATCATCATCATCTTCCACGTACCCCGAACCCACTTCCCTGTTGCGTGTTTCTCCATTGATGGAGTCAAAGCACACGGTTGTGGTAGTGGTGGCTGCACCCTCTAGAAAGGCATGCAGCTCCGCGTAGAAGCGGCATGTTTGCGGCTCTGCCCCGGACCTTCCATTTGCCTCTCTGGCTTTGTGATAGGCTTGCCTTAGCTCCTTAATTTTCACGCGGCACTGCTGTGCATCCCTGTTATGGCCTCTGTCCTTCATGGCCTTTGAGACTTTTTCTAATATTTTGCCATTTTGTTTACTGCTATGGAGTTCAGCTAGCATTGATTCGTCTCCCCATATGGCGAGCAGATCCCGTACCTCCCGTTCTGTCCATGCTGGAGCTCTTTTGCGATCCTGGGACTCCATCATGGTTACCTGTGCTGATGAGCTCTGTGTGGTCACCTGTGCTCTCCACACTGGGCAAACAGGAAATGAAATTCAAAAGTTCGCAGGGCTTTTCCTGTCTACCTGGCCAGTGCATCTGAGTTGAGAGTGCTGTCCAGAGCGGTCACAATGAAGCACTGCGGGATAGCTCCCAGAGCCCAATAACATCGAATTCCGTCCACACTACCCCAAATCCGACCCGCAAAGGCCGATTTTAGCACTAATCCCCTTGTCGGAGGTGGAGTAAAGAAACCTGTTTAAAGGGCCCTTTAAGTCGAAAGAAAGGGCTTCGTTGTGTGGACGTGTCCAGGCTTAATTCGATTTAATGCTGCTAAAGTCGATCTAAACTCGTAGTGTAGACCAGGCCTCAGTCTTGAAGCCAGCTAGGTTTCATTGCAAGACTGGGTGAAAGCCCAAAGATCTACAAATATAAGCAAGCAAGCAACAAATTGATTCCCTTATGCAGCTTTTACAGTGATGAAGCTGTGCTGGCCAAATGCACAAAATACACTTTTCCAAGGATTTTCCATAAAACGTTTCCTTAATTTACTGACCCCTTTCTGGTAGTTTACAGCAGCCAAACCTAACATTATAGAAAAGAGAACTGACTGTAAAGGTGAGAGAATTACAGGGTCTGGGAGTTTCCTTTAGGTTTAGGAATTTGTTCTTGATTTTTTGCCAGTTTCCAGGTTAACCGCAAGATAAACCAATACATGTTCAAATAGCTTATGTAAAATGTCTCAGTACCAAGGGGAAAATTTTCTGACATGCTGTGAAACTCTTCTGGTTTTCTATTTTATGTCTTAATCACATATAGTAAATATTGTTAAAAGAATGATATCTGTGGGAGATCAGTTTAGAAAATAATTGCTACCAATAATAACTTGAAGCAACAGAGAGAGAGAAGATGGGTGGGAATGTCCAATAATAGAGAAAGGATATTTCTTTAGACATACACTACACAGCTATATTGCTTCATTAAAAAAAAAATCCTTTGCTATTTGGTCACTAGGTGACACTATTGACTTAAATTTCAGCTACTGAAACAGATGTTATCTGGCAGAAGAGATTTTATTTCTTAATTGTTCTTCAAGGTTCACTCTTCTCTGTCATATGCACTATTGCTCTTACCATATAATCTTTGCCTGAACACTGCATTCAGACTGTCCTGGCATTTTACTCTAGTAGATTGTCCCTGCTAGATCCCTGGTGCTCTAACTAGAATTACAATAAAATAATCAGTCTGGGTTCTGTTGTGCCAAACATTGAGTCTTGGTGTTTTCTGGGGTCCAGTGATTTAATAACACTTTCTGTTGCTCTAACGCAGGAGTGGGCAAACTTTTTGGCCCGAGGGCCACATCTGGGTATGGAAATTGTATGGTGGGCCATGAATGCTCATGAAATTGGGGGTTGGGATGTGGGAAGGGGTGAAGCCTCCAACTGGGGATGTGGGCTCTGGGGTGGGGCTAGAAATGAGGAGTTCAGGGTGCTGGAGGGGGCTCCAGGCTGGGGATTGGGGTGGGGGCACCAGCTGGGGGTGCGGGCTCTCAGGTGGGGCTGGGGATGAGGGATTGGGGGTGCAGGAGGGTGCCCCAGGCTGGTACCAAGGGGTTTAGAGGACGGAAGAGGGATCAGGGCTGGGGAAGGGGCTTGGGTCCCGGGAGGGGGACAGAAGTGTAGACTCCGGTCAGTGCTTAACTCAAGCAGCTCCCGGAAGCAGAGGCATGTCCCCCCTCTGGCTTCTACACAGAGGGATGGCCGGGTGGCTCTGCGCATTGCCCTGTCTGCTGGCGCTGCCCCTGCAGCTCCCATTGGCCATGGTTCCCGCGCTTGGGGCAGGGGCAGCATGGGGCTGGAGCGGGCCAAGGCCCGGACCCTGTTCCCCTGCGGGAGCTCAAGGCAGGGCCACCCAGAGGATTCAGGGGGCCTGGGGCAAAGCAATTTCAGGGGCCCCTTCCATAAAAAAAAGTTTCAATACTATAGAATACTATATTCTCATGGGGGCCCCTATGGGGCCCGGGGCAAATTGCCCCACTTGCCCCCCCCTCCCCCCCCGGGCGGCCCTGGCTCAAGGGCCGAATTAAAACATCTGAAGGGCTGGATGTGGCCCCCGGGCCATAGTTTGGCCACCCCTGCTCTAACTAGCACCAAAAATGTTGCCCCCTGGGCTGATCCACTTATGAGTTGGAAGTACAAGACCAACACAAAATCACTTTCTCTACTCACTTTGGAGGCCGCCTATAGTAAACCGGGATGACAGAAAGCATTGGACACATGCCCAAATGATCAGAGACCTGTGCAGTGGGTCCTAACTGTAACAAAACATCTAATCAAAACTGAAAACAGGTGTGGGCCCTATTTCTGTTGCTAAAAATGGCTGTGAGGCACTAGTGTCTTGCCTCTGAGGTAGAGCTTTGTGAGATCTGCGCTGATATTTCTCAAGCCTCAGTTCCTAACAACCTCTTATGTATATTCACAAACTGCTCATTTTAGACTGATGCAGTCAGAACTGATCATGGGTGGGACTTACAAAAGTGCCTCAGTAACCGTGGGCACAATTCCACCCCATGTTTTTAGAGTCCACTAATGTTGACTCTTGGGGAAAGCTTTCAGGAGCTGTTTCAGCAGGGATACCTTGTCTCTTCAGGCATACAGTATAACCAGTGCAGCCCTTGGCCCTAATGGAAAATCTCTCTCGCCTGATACTCTTTCACCGGGGAAAGGAGACCAAAGCCCTGAAGTAAGTGGGGAAATGGGATACCGGGAGGAAGCATGAGCAGGAGAGTGCAAGAGGGGAGGACTCCTGTCTCAGACTGAGAAAGCGGGACAATCAGCGAGTTATCTTAAGTGCCTATACACAAATGCAAGAAGCCTGTGAAACAAGCAGGGAGAACTGGAAGTCCTGGCACAGTCAAGGAACTATGATGTCATTGGAATAACAGAGACTTGGGGATAACTCACATGACTGGAGTACTGTCATGGATGGATATAAACTGTTCAGGAAGGACAGGCAGGGCAGAAAAGGTGGGGGAGTTGCATTGTATGTAAGAGAGGAGTATGACTGCTCAGAGCTCCGGTATGAAACTGCAGAAAAACCTGAGAGTCTCTGGATTAAGTTTAGAAGTGAGAGCAACAAGGGTGATGTCGTGGTGGGAGTCTGCTATAGACCACCAGAACAAGGGGATGAGGTGGACGAGGCTTTCTTCCGGCAACTAACAGAAGTTGCTAGATCGCAGGCCCTGGTTCTCATGGGAGACTTTAATCACCCTGATATCTGCTGGGAGAGCAATACAACGGTGTACAGACAATCCAGGAAGTTTTTGGAAAGTGTAGGGGACAATTTCCTGGTGCAAGTGCTGGAGGAACCAACTAGGTGCAGAGCTCTTCTTGACCTGCTGCTCACAAACTGGGAAGAATTAGTAGGAGAAGCAAAAGTGGATGGGAACCTGGGAGGCAGTGACCATGAGATGGTCGAGTTCAGGATCCTGACACAAAGAAGAAAGGAGAGCAGCAGAATACGGACCCTGGACTTCAGAAAAGCAGCCTTTGACTCCCTCCGGGAACTGATGGGCAGAATCCCCTGGGAGAATAACATGAAGGGGAAAGGAGTCCAGGAGAGCTGGCTGTATTTTAAAGAATCGTTATTGAGGTTACAGGAAAAAAACATCCCGATGTGTAGAAAGAACAGTAAATATGGCAGGCGACCAGCTTGGCTTAACAGTGAAATCCTTGCTGATCTTAAACGCAAAAAAGAAGCTTACAAGAAGTGGAAGATTGGACAAATGACCGGGGAGGAGTCTTCACGAACAAGGTCAGCTCCCAGATTTCTGCACTGGGCAGCACAGTATGGGGAGAAGGTGACCAGCCCTCTGTGGAGAAAGAAGTGGTTCGGGACTATTTAGAAAAACTGGAGTGCACAAGTCCATGGGGCCGGATGTGCTGCATCCGAGGGTGCTAAAGGAGTTGGCAGATGTGATTGCAGAGCCATTGGCCATTATCTTTGAAAACTCATGGCGATCAGGGGAGGTCCCGGATGACTGGAAAAAGGCTAATGTAGTGCCCATCTTTAAAAAAGGGAAGTACAGGCCAGTCAGCCTCACCTCAATCCCTGGAAAAATCATGGAGCTGGTCCTCAAGGAATCAATTCTGAAGCACTTAGAGGAGAGGAAAGTGATCAGGAACAGTCAACATGGATTCACCAAAGGGCAAGTCATGCCTGACTAACCTAATTGCCTTCTATGATGAGATAACTGGCTCTGTGGATGAGGGGAAAGCAGTGGATGTGTTATTCCTTGACTTTAGCAAAGCTTTTGATACGGTTTCCCACAGTATTCTTGCCGCCAAGTTAAAGAAGTATGGGCTGGATGAATGGACTATAAGGTGAATAGAAAGCTGGCTAGATCGTCGGGCTCAACGGATAGTGATCAACGGCTCCATGTCTAGTTGGCAGCCAGTTTCAAGTGGAGTGCCCCAAGGGTCGGTCCTGGGGCTGGTTTTGTTCAATATCTTCATTAATGATCTGGAGGATGGCGTGGACTGCACTCTCAGCAAGTTTGCAGATGACACTAAACTGGGAGGAGTGGTAGATAAACTGGAGGGTAGGGATAGGATACAGAGGGACCTAGACAAATTAGAGGATTGGGTCAAAAGAAACCTGATGAGGTTTGTCAACAAGGACAAATGCAGAGTCCTGCACTTCAGACGGAAGAATCCCATTCACTGTTACAGACTAGGGACCGAATGGCTAGGTAGCAGTTCTGCAGAAAAGGACCTAGGGGTCACAGTGGACGAGAAGCTGGATATGAGTCAACAGTGTGCTCTTGTTGCCAAGAAGGCTAATGGCATTTTGGGCTGTATAAGTAGGGGCATTGCCAGCAGATCGAGGAATGTGATCGTTCCCCTTTATTCAACATGGGTGAGGCCTCATCAGGATTACTGTGTCCAGTTTTGGGCCCCACACTACAAGAAGGATGTGGAAAAATTGGAAAGAGTCCAGCGGAGGGCAACAAAAATGATTAGGGGTCTGGAGCACATGACTTATGAGGAGAGGCTGAGGGAACTGGGATTGTTTAGTCTGCAGAAGAGAAGAATGAGGGGGGATTTGATAGCTGCTTTCAACTACCTGAAAGGGGGTTCCAAAGAGGATGGAGCTAGACTGTTCTCAATGGTACCTGATGTCAGAACAAGGAGTAATGGTCTCAAGTTGCAGCAGGGGAGGTTTAGGTTGGATATTAGGAAAAACTTTTTCACTAGGAGGGTGGTGAAGCACTGGAATGGGTTACCTAGGGAGGTGGTGGAATCTCCTTCCTTAGAGGTTTTTAAGGTCAGGCTTGACAAAGCCCTGGCTGGGATGATTTAGTTGGGAATTGGTCCTACTTTGAGCAGGGGGTTGGACTAGATGACCTCCTGAGGTCCCTTCCAACCCTGATATTCTATGATTCTATGTTATTTTGATGTTATTAAGGCTTGTAGGCTAAATCCCCAGCTGCAGGAGATCCTCAAAGGAATTTCATAGATTTCATTTCATACAGCTAGGGCCAGAAGGGACCATTTAGATCATCTAGTCTGACCTTAAGTTAAGGCAACTGAATTTACAACAGCTGAAGATCTGGCTCTGTGACTGTTCCCATACACATTGCTGCTAGTCTGAAACCCTTAAAAATGATCTTTATGAGGACTGGAAGTTGTTTCCAGCCCTGATGTTCATGTAATTTATAGGACTGGGGAGAGGAGCTCAGTTATATTTTATTTTTCAATGTATATTTTCAGTTGCAGTTTTTTTCTGCTGATCTGCCAGTTTGTTGGTTAGAGGCAAGTATTTATTCAGGATTTGTATGGGATAGACATTTATACATGTACATTATGCTCTGGATTTATGTATTTTAACAATGTGTCAGAATGGAAACTATATAACAGTAAATAAGTGACTTAAATAATTGGGATTTACAAGAAATTGAGTGTAAATGATTTAGACATAGAATATCAGGGTTGGAAGGGACCTCAGGAGGTCATCTAGTCCAACCCCCTGCTCAAGGTAGGACTAATCCCCAGACAGATTTTGCCTTAGATCCCTAAATGGCTCCCTCAAGGATTGAACTAACAACCCTGGGTTTAGCAGGCCAATGCTCAAACCCCTGAGCTATCCCTCCCCACCATTGGCTGATGTTGCTTTTATGCACCCACAAAGCAAAACAGAGCGGTGATGGGCCTAACCTTTAAATCAGATGCAGATATTAGGGCCATTTTTCTGACTGTCTTCAGTTATATATATATGGTCTTTATATCCTGATCCTGAAGAGGTGAATCAGGTGGAGGTTGATTCTCCTTTATTACGTCCTGGCTACTCAGAACACTTTAGAATTTGTGACAGTTGAATTTCCATTAAGTTCCTTGTATGTACATGTAACCATTAACATAGGCTTGGACTCTTCATTTAAACTTCACTCCTTTTCAACAAAAATATTAGCGTGACTAAGCAATCACAGTCCCCCTAAATTTGTCTAGCTGCATGATTCTAAATACGAACATTACAGAAGGGTTTGCTTATCCAAGAGGAAAAGTAGAAATTGCATCCCAGAAAAGGAAAAGCTCTTTCATTCAGAGGCTATCAATAAAATTTTGCATTATCAGACACTGAAGAATGCTTAGGCTTGGACTGCTACTCAGAATGTGATCGAATCAGCCTTAAACAACAAACTGGACAACTGCCCTGAGAAATCATTGACTTTTTTAGGATTGAAATTTTGAACTCACAAGAGCAGGGTGGTCAAGTGAAGGCTGAACACCAAATACCGCACAACAGCAGGGTGTTTATCCCTCAGCTATACTTTACTCTTAATATGGAAGTCAGGTTTGCTTCAATTTGCACTTTTTTCTGCAGACTTGCTACATCAATCAGCCTTCTGGCAAACTGCCATTGCGGTTACTTCATTTGGCCAATATCTGAATGTCCCTAGTCCTCTGATTACTACAGAAGGGTTGTGACAGCTATATCACACATTTTGGGAAAAGGCAATGCGGTGAAATCGAAGAAGAAATGTTCATGGCTTTCAAAAAAAATATACATCTTTCAATGCTTCCACCTAGTTCCAGCTATGGAACGAAATAGAAAGGTGCTGAATCAGAGAATTCCTCTCTGGGCAAATTTGTCACACGAAGTAAGGAGGCTGATATATCTAGTAAGATGTCCGGATTAATGAGTCTGACAAATGCTAATCCCTATTTTAACTGAATTTGTTGTTTCTTATTGACATCTTTTTTTCAAAGAAAAATCATTCATTATCAGTGACTCTCCTGGCGTCTGCAAAAATGTTCTGCTGTTTTATCTAAATTACCAGAGATGAAGGGAAACATTTAAAAATTGCACATTTACTGAAAATCCTTTGAATTATTCACCTTTATAATACAAACAGCATGTATTTTCTATTTGACATGAAGAATAGTCCTGTCTTACATGATATCTAAAACACAATGAATTCTACAAAACAGAAGCTTTTTTTGATACAAAATATTTTAAAGCGAATTGACACAGCCTATGACAATCATGCAAGACATTTTGTCCTTCCCCTCCCAAGTATCTCTATTTCCTAGGTAAAAATGTTTTTCAAGATGAAGAATTGTTGACATTTTAAGGCCTGATCTTGCACCATTAAAGTTAATGGGAACTTTTCCATTGACTCCACTGGGCACACAGTCAGACTGTTAGCCATTTTATTATAAAATGCTATCCAAATACTGGGGGTCCCATTAAAATCTTGATATTTATTACCTGATGTAGCTAAATTAACCACATTATTAATAGTATTCTCCATTTTAAGTATAGTTTATGCTGCACACACCACAGTGCAGCAGAAGATTTTAATAACATTGACTGTATAAGGTTACTTCACAGACCTTATGTTAGTCTTCTTGCATTAACTGTAATAATTATAGGCATTTTTCTAAGCTATGGAATATATTTCAGAACTGTGCAGTGGCTTAGATCATGTCACTGATGCAGGGGAATCCAGGCCAGGGTAGGGATGGTTGAGTAATGTAAAAAATTGAATCACAAATATATTAATGAAAAAACATCTCAGACTTGATTCACTGATGTTCATGAAGTCAGAGTTTTCCAAATTTGCAAATATTTGAACGGCCACTGATACTGATTAAGGTTTTGCAGGTTTCTATTGGAAATGCATTATCCACTGTATGCCATTTGTAATTTGTTATTTTATTTTTAAAGAGTTTCAGTAAACCAGTTAAAAACAAGAAAATGACCAACTTCTAACTCAAAGACTGAATATCAGTATAGTATACTACACAATGACTTGCTGACTGCCAGTTGTTCAGTTGTCTTATTTATTCAGTATTTTCAAATACCCAATATGGTATATTTGCAAAGCCAGGGACTGGTTCACAAATGACTGGTTGGACTCAAAATTTCACAGTTTCCCTGAATTTCATTCAGCTAGGACTACCTTAGATTTCTTGCTTTCTAGACTAGTGCATCTACTCCAGGGATATGAGCAAAAGCTTTTCACCTCCGCTGCTTTATCTTTAGCTTACGAGAAACCGTCTTCAATGGATGAAGTTTTTGGGACAAGGTAGAAGAATTAAAGGATAGGATGGTGTTTAGCACTAATTTTTATTTTCTCTTTCATTTGACAATCTTAAAGAACTATATAAACATTAATTATGTCTGTCAATACATATGTGAAGGAGGTTAGGTAACAGTTTACTCCCATTTTAAAGATGGGGAAATAAGCACAATAAGTGTCTTGCCTAACGTCACAAAGCAAGCTAAGCTCAGATCCCAGAATCCTGGATTCCCACTTCCCTGCTCAATCCACTAGACTATGCTGCCTTCCCATTTGTGTGTTATTTAGGAAAGGATGGATATATTGGACACTTGAAAACTGGGTATTATCACAAAAAACAAACAAACCATAGATCAGTAAGCAATTAAGATCTTGGACTTAGAGTAAGTCAATCCATAGTTATAATAGCTTACTGTTATATGCTGTATAACTTTACTGTTTACTTGTGTGAAGAGGCCTTCTATATTATTAAGTGCTTAGTAATCTCACCAACCCATTAAAAAAGCCAGTTTAGCAGATTTCAAAGGATAGATTTCCAATTGTAGCCCTTGTAAACAAAATCTGACACTTCCTGATTTCTGGTGTCACTATGTGCTTTACAGTGCTGGGAATCAGCAACAGATCCCCTTTCAAAGTGGTGATATGGAACTACATACATAAGATCTGTGCATACAACCATTTACTCACTTGTAACAATTTCCTTCAAGATGTTATTTATTCTCAGATGTCATTTATTCTGAGAGCACCAGTCATAATTAACTTTAATGGTACATGGCTATTTTAACAATTTAGAGTCTACATTATACACTATTCTGTGTTTAGTAGAGGTAGTGCAGATGGAAAAGACTTTTAGGGAATTAGCCCTTCTTTTAGCTGATGTCAGTGTTTGTGCTTCATTGCCTTTCTAGTTCCTCTTTCTTCTGATTGTGTAGTCTATGTGCCAGAATGCAATGAAAATGATTGTATTAATAATATTTTGTACATGACTGATAGAATCGTAGAATGTAGGGCTGGAAGTGACTTTCAGAGGTCATCTGGATTGTCCCCCCATGCTGAGACAGGACCAAGTAAACTAGACCATATCTGACAGGTGTTTGTTCAACCTGTTCTTAAAAACCTCCAATTCCACAATCTCCTTTGGTAACATATTCAATGCATAACTATTCTTATAATTAGAAAGTTTTCCTAATATCTAACCCAAATCTCCCTTGCTGCACATTAAGCCCATTGCTTCTTGTCCTACCTTCAGTGAGCATGAAGAACAGTAGATCATCATCCTCTTTATAACAGCCCTTAGCATATTTGTAGGCTATCAGGTGCCCCATCAGTCTTCTTTTCTCAAGACTGAATGCCCAGTGTATTAAACCTTTCCTCATAGGTCAGGTTTTCTAAACCTTTTATCATTTTTTTGCTGTCCTCTGGACTTTCTGCATGTTGTCCACATCTTTCTTAATATGTGGCACCCAAAACCAGACACAGTTCTCCAGCTGAGGCCTCACCATTGCTGAGTAGAGCAGGCCAATTACCTCCTGTGTCTTGCACATGACAGTCTTATTAATATAGCTCTTATTAATATTAGCCTTTTTTGCAACTGCATCACATTGTTGACTTATATTCAATTTGTGAAACACTATAACACCTAGATCCTTTTCTACAGTATTATTGCCTATTCCAATTTTGAGTTATGCATTTCATTTTTCCTTCCTAAGTATAGTACATTGGACTTGTCTTTAATAAATTTTATCTTGTTGATTTCAGAACAATTCTCAAATTTATCAAGGTCAGTCCTATCCTCCAAAGTGGCCTTTCCTAAATAGTTACAGCTCAGGACTGAATTATAGTATGCTGGGAAGATTTATTAATGCAATGTGGATAAAGTGGTTATGCCTGAATGTGAGCTTACTAGTGGATTCTTGGAGAGTTCATGTGACTTTGTTCCACTCATCTGCCATTCCATGGTTAAAAGTGAAAGATGAGACTTTAGTAATCATTGCCATTTTTCTAGAAGAGCTGTCAGGATCACTTCAACACTGCTGATGGATATCAAGCAGGGAAAACTGTCAAATCCCAAAAGGCTCTAACCTTTGGCAATCGAGGGCAATGAGAAAGTGTAGATAGAGTTGTGGTTACCCTGTAGGACAAAAAATGTTCATCATGGTCTATGTTGATTGAACTACTAAATTGTTTGGATAATAGCACTGAATCACTACAAAGTGTTATTCTGTGGTATGCCTTATGTATGAGGATGATAGGTGATTCTGTAAGCAGAAAAGAATCACATGTGTCAGCATGTTCCAGATTCTATGTCTGTCTGTCTGTCTGTCTGTCTCTCTGTTGGTTAAATGCATTCAAACACCATTCCAATCTAGGAATTCAGTGAGTCTCAGAGAGAAAGTGAGAGGGTAGGAAGGGTCAAAATGCAAATCTCTGAAGCCTGTTTTATTTACAGGACACAGTGATTTTGACCTGTAGCAGCTGTTAAAAGTCAAGTAGAAAAGAATGGCTTATCCACACATGTACAGCAAAGTACCGTAGAAAGATCAATTCACTGTTTATCAAAAGTGTTAATACCACCTATTATGACTTGTTTAAATCATCAGTGTTGAAACTGTCATTTTAGTGGGGATGGTATGAGTTAATAATTTGGTAATGGCATTGGAAGGGAGTATGGTGGCTAACAGCTTGGGCCTAGATCTTTGCTGTAGCAGAGCTACTCTCTCAAGGCTTCAAGTATCAGGGGGTAGCTGTGTTAGTCTGTATCTACAAAAACAACAAGGAATCTGGTGGCACCTTAAAGACTAACAGATTTATTTGGGCATAAGCTTTCGTGGGTAAAAACCTCACTTCTTCTGATGCAAGGCTTCTCTCAAGGCTTGTGTTGCAGGGTTTCTGAGACTCTGGAGTGCGAAAGAGCACTGCTCAATCAGATCAGTCTCCAGGGCAGCCCGGGGGGGGGGGAGCAAGTGGGGCAATTTGCTCCAGGCCCCGGGCCCCACAGGGGCCCCCACGAGACTATAGTATTCTATAGTATTGCAACCTTTTTTTATGGAAGGGCCCCCCAAAATTGCTTTGCCCCAGGCCCTCTGAATCCTCTGGGCAGCCCTGTGAGTCTCAGGGGGCTGAATGCCAAATTGTATTTATTTATGTGGGACTAAAATTTAAATTAATAATGCCTTTTTGCATCAGACCAGATTTATGAATTTGTCTGCCATAGATTTAGCTAAATTCCTCTTATTTCAGGCAGAAACTTGACTCTGCTTGCAAGAGACTTAATAGAAGTAGAAAAACCACTTTTGTCTCTTCTTTACAAAGTTCCTTATGATTAAAAACCTTTTGTTTTCATGTGAACAAGTGTTATTGATTGTCTAAATGCTGCTGATTTGATTTGTTAGCGTGGGATGCAGCTTCATTTTCAGTATTCATTGATTGACTCGAGTCTCTTGACAAAAATTGAAAGCCATGAGTGCATGATTCTGAATAGCTACAAAGAAAGTGTTCAGAAAGTGTCATCTGGTGGTTACTAGTTCTATTTATCTGACTTCAGTTGAGAACAATCTTTAGTAAATTTACTGGGTAGATGATTACAAAAATTACATTAATTTCAATATTACACTCTGCTCTCAGAGACACAATGTCTCAACGTATTCAATCATCAGTACTTGTATGATGTACCACAGTGTGTTTGATTATGGGATATTGAGTGTAGTGGCAGAACATTGGTATGAGGAAAGTTATGTCATAATATTCACTATCCAAATACAAACACAACAAGGAGTCTGGTGGCACCTTAAAGACTAACAGATTTTTTTGGGCATGAGCTTTTGTGGGTAAAAAAACCTCACTTCTTCAGAAGCCATGTATCTTAAGAAGTGAGGTTTTTAACCCATGAAAGCTTATACCCAAATAAATCTGTTAGTCTTTAAGGTGCCACCAGACTCCTTGTTGTTTTTGTGGATACAGACTAACACGGCTACCTCCTGATACTATCCAAATACAATAGCTCATACAGGACTTTTAAACAGGTATAAGCAATAATGTGTTGTTATGGTACTGATTTATTACACCTGCCAGTTTTAGAGTGTTTAATAAATAATTATTTCCATTTTTACCTAATGTTGAAAAATAATAAGAGATGTTAGCAGGAGCTGAAAAGCTGCATATTAATAAATAAGAGATATGGTTGTAATAAATGCATCCTCTATTGATTATGGGTTGCTCTTTTCAATTAAAACTACACAGTGAATACTATTTTTTGCACCCTAAACAATGCTGCAGTATTTAAAAGTCAGAGCTGGCCAAAGGAAGTGAATACATTGCTGGCTATAACACTAAAAGCTACAGCTGCCTAAAGCTACGGCTGGATTGCTGTCAGCTTGAAAAGAATATTACTGCATGAACTATATGCACAGTAGCTAATTAAAACTCACATCTCAAGATAGTCAGTGCAAGATCTGCTCATTTTAGAAGACAAAACACAACACAGCATTTCATGCATTAGGAGATCCTTGTAGACATAACATGTGTGTCACGGAGTATGGGGGACTCAGGGCCCTACACCCCCGGCTTCCTGCGATTCACCATGACTCTCAGCCAGCCAGTAAAGCAGAAGGTTTATTTAGACAACAGGAATACAGTCCAAGACAGGTCGTGCAGGCACAGACAACAGGACCCCCCTCAGTTAGGTCCATCTTGGGGTCCCAGGGTGCCCCAGCCCCCTTGCGAGGTCAGAGCCCCATCTGCCTCCCAGCCATATCACCAGCCAGCTCTTGAAAACTCTCTCTTCAGCGATCCCTCCCACAGCCTTTGTTCAGTTTCCCGGGCAAAGGTGTCACCTGGCCTCTAACCCCTTCCTGGGTTCTCATGTTACATGCTCAGGTATTCTCCATCGGTCAGTCTCCCATCCCCCAATGCAGACTATCCTAGCCACACTCCCCTGTCAGCATTTAAAGACCACAGTAAGAACAGTCCCAGTTCATCACAACGTGCAAGTGAGGAAACAAATATAAAACAAAGTGAGTATCAATGAGTTAAAAGAATATTGCTAGGTCCATCTAATATTTCCCATTTCTTTGTCTCCTGTCTTATGCTCGACCCTTATTTTCTCCTGTAATTAAGAATGTAATCTTGTACCCTCTATCTAAAAAAATCTTACTTCTGTGGTTTTGTAAACTAATATTGACTTCATGATTTGTTAGGTATAGCATTAAGGTCCCAATCCAGCATAAACACATGCTTAACTTCAAGCATGTGAGTAGTTCCACTGAAGTCAAGTACAGAAATGTTTGCTTGAATAAAGACCTGCTTGATGTGTATAACTAAGAACTATTTTGTCCATTTCCATGTGTGACAAGACCTATGTTCTTTAGCTGTTAAGTATCTTTTTCTTCATGACCCTTTGCATGTGTCTAAAAGAGTATCAATTTCAGTGTTATTTGTCTAGTTCTGTCTATTGTTCCAGGAGATCCTAAAATAGGATTCCTGCAGCAAGGGACAGACAAACCTATTCCGAAAAAAATAAAAGACCTTTCTGAGACCTTCACACACTTAGCTTTAACTTAAACCAAACTTTAAGGTTGTGAAATGTCTCCTAGGGGCTTTTCATTTCTGATTCCTAGCCAGAGCTTGAAAAGCTAAAGATTCTATGAGAAAGAATGTTCCTGAGAGATTTCCAGTCTAATTTCACAGTTTCAAGCAATTTGGACAGTCCCAATGCATATCCAAAATTAATTGCAACTTTTGGATGCTTAAACAAACTGAACCCAACCTTTCTGAGATTTGGCCATGCCTACCAACACATCATCATTTGTAAGTTAACTACAAGGGCTCCCCGCTGCACAATATGGAAAGAAACAAAACCATAAGCAGTGAGGGTAGTAAAGAGGGGAGACGCTTATCCAAGCATTTGTGCTGCTCACTTTCTAAAAGTACTGAGGACGGATTCTCTGCTCCACTGAGGCCATTTGCTCTGTGGAAGCAGTGAAAAGTGGCATTGCACTGTCCAGAGACAGCTGGTGGATACTTCTCCCCTGAGTAGAGGAACTCTTGCTGGTGGAAAGCTTGCAGGGACAGCGTTGCTACTTACTGTATCAACAGCTCTCCTGCTCCTGATAAGGAGAAGGAGCAGCCCTAACTCATGCTGGGGGCCTGGGGCTAGGGCAGCCCTGAATCAGTGAGCTGCAGCAAGCTGTCTGCAGGCCCTCTTTCTCTGAGCTGAGCCTGGATGGAGGGAAGAATCAAGGCCTTGATCTGTCCCAGTTAACACAAAAAAGTTTTATTCTGGGTGAATAAAAATGTGATAGCCTGAGGTAATCTTTTTAGTAGTGGCCTTAGCTGGCCAGTAGTGTAGGATGATTGTGATGAGACTCCAAGGACGGAACTGATTTCCCCTATGATATTCCCTTACATAAGATATTTATGGATTTGTTGGTTCAGACAAATGTTAGGAGCCTGTATGCTAAATGGATTAGTAGCCGGACATAGTTTGGCATGAGTTACAGTGAAGTAATAATATCTTAGGCTTTCAGATGATGTCATAACACATGGTTTGATTGGAGCAGATTAAAGGTTTTCAGAAGTCCTAAGTTGCTTTTCTGAGTTGGATACAGTTCAAGACAGCTATAAGATTCACTGCCCTTTATTAAATAGGGCTATTTACAGCTTTTTTTTTTAAAAAAAGAAGCCTGAAAAACGATAGCAGTAGGCACACAGAAGATCAAGTGACACGTAATGGAAAAGCTCATCAGTGAGCATTCTGCTCACTGATATGAAACGGGTCACATGTGTTAAACAGAACAGTACATAAGTCACAACTTCTCCCAAATGTGGTCATAGATCTATTGTGTTTACTGGCACTTGACTTCAGTGGAGCTATGCTAATTTACACCAGCTGAGCATCTGACCTTTTGTCTTCTGTAAGAAACCAGAATGACCATTCATCTACTCCCATTCCCAATGCATGATAAAGATCCTTGGCTGGTGTACATCAGCTGTGGGCATGGACCACATTTTTTTTAAAAAAGGGCATAGGTTAAAACATTACAAAGCCAAGGAGAGTTATTAACTGTTGGGCAAAATTCCTGAGCAGTGCTCACTATGATTAAAACTTGTAGGGTGAGATTTTCAAAAGTGTTCAGTCTTGCTCGATCTCTTCTATCACTAAGGTGAATGAGAATTTTACCTTAGACGCATGAGAGAATATAGTGTACTTTACAAAACATAGAAAGGTCTCAAGATCTAATAGCCTTCCCCCTGTTAAATGTCAATGACAGAATAGTGAATTTGCCAACATTTGTCCTCAATAAAATAAATATAAAAGATGGGACAATACAAAGTCTTTGATTATCACCAGTTTGAGAATATGGGATTCAAAATGGCATCTGTGAATAAACCCTCTGTGGCAGAGTTGAATTTAATAACCACCCAGATAGATTTTCTCAGAGGCTATATTTTCAATCTGACATTCTGTTTCCGACAACCACAAAAATTCAAATGGAATGTTACATAATGTATTTTCCCAGAGCAGAATTATAAAATGTCTGTCATCATAAAGTCATTATTTAAATGGCTTTTTAAAAACAGGGAGAAGATTTGATTCTCATTAAGGGCTAATTGGCTGCTAAATTTGATTTTTAAAAATGGAGGTGTTTGCGTTATAGTGTGCAATTGCTAAAAATTTGAAAACCAAATAGAATGCATTAAACTTCATTCATCTAACTTAAAACTGGTTGCTCCAAATTTTTGCATGGGTGTTCAAAAATGTATATTACATCTATGAGACCATGATTATAACTTACAGTGATTGGAATATAAGAATGGCCAGAGCGGGTCAGACCAAAGGTCCATCTAACCCAGTGTCCTATCTTCCAACAATGGCCAATGCCAGGTGCTTCAGAAGGAATGACTAGAAAAGGGCAATTATCAAGTGATCCATCCCCTGTTATCCAGTCCCAGGTTCTGGCAGTCAGAGGTTTAGGGACACCCAGAGCATGGGGGTACATCCCTGACCACTTTGGCTAACAGTCATTGATGGACCTAACCTCCATGAACCCGCTATACATTCTGATGGTTTCATAGTGTACACATTACCAACATTTTGCCTTTTTAGTTTAATTCATTGGCTGATCCTCAGTGGAATTAAAGTCTTATAATCACCCCATGCCTCTGCATTATCGTTTGTATATATTGTTGCCCTGTGGACAGACTATCAGTTATGGAGTTTAGATACAGTTCAACGGTATGTTTAGACTCACAAATACATTATGCTGTCTCTGCTCAGTACAAACAGAACTTTTCTCCTGCTCCTTGCAGCACAGTATAGTGTCTAGCAAAAATGACACAGCATATTTGAATGGGCTCATTGTATCTGACTGCTAAGAGCATTTTCCTACAAGATTTATTTATAGATGATAACGGACAGAGGCTGAACTGTGTAATGAAGTAGATCACTTGGCCTCTTGTAAACAATTTCCTCTTTCCTAAGAGACAATGTTGAAGAATTTCTGGTTGTTATCCCAGAAACTGGCAACATTTCAGCAGCTCTGGGTAACCCCTGAAGACGTGTAAAGCTACCAGCAGAGCCATAGGCAGAGCTGAAAACAGGGAGCACCCTTCACTTCTCAGCATCTTCCCACATGTTGTCATCTAACATAAATCTTTGCCATAGGCTACAAAGAAAAACTATGAATGATCCTCTTAGAAGATGCTGAGCTGAGGCCAAGTACAGATGAATCAGGACTGCCTTATGTGCAAGAAACACAAATGACTGCTTGGGGGCTTGTAATTTTGGCTCCACATGTACCAGGCAACCCCAAGCTGATTTGACTTCCCTACTCAGGGAAGGGTGGTAGAGAGACAGAACAGGAGACAACTCACAGCCCAATTCATACTTCTGTCAATATTCTTATTTGGGGTTCTCCAAAGTCTAAATTTAAAGAGAGGGGTACATGCCTGTTTATTTATAGAAGACAGGTAGTCCATACAGCATAGTAATATGCAGAATTCTCTTACTTTGTAGACTTTTTTCCCCATGGACAAGCTAATTTTAACAGCATTATAGCAACACAATGAGACATTTGAAAGCCATCAGGTTCACTAAATTTCTTGCACTGAAGTTTTTTAGTTTGCCTTCAAACCCAAATATTTCATAAAGGTTGCTCTGCTTAAAATGAGCTATTTTGCAGTTCCCCTATCTTTCCATCTCACTCATTTAGAAAGACCGACAAGAAGCTTTGGCCCCAAGTTTGAATTTCCCTCCATCTAATTTCTTATAGATATTAATGATTTCACACATATGTTTCTCTCTCAGATCAGTCACTGAAGCAGTGGTTGGTTGGAGAGAGGAAATGTGATTTTTAAATGACTCACTGAGGGAATGAAAAAAGACCTAGTCTGTCCAACCTGACCAGTGTCTTTAAAAGGGCTTTTTGAGGCACCAGCCTCATTCCCACTTTTGGTGACTGTCACCTTCTCTGTCTCATGTACCAGTGCTGGAAGGTGCAACTTTTGACCTCATTGGGAATTGAGAGTGATCAGCACTACATGTTTTGCCAGTGTAACTCTGATAAACGCCAATGATACCGATTAGCTCAGAAAGCATTGAGAGACTCCTTTATGAAAGAGATAAACAGTTGATTGTCTTTCGTTCTCATTCATCGAAATCTATGACCTTAGTGCTTTGAAACAGCATCAAAAGATATTTATACCAATTGTGGTTCATCATTGCTACCTCGATTATTACTCATGGGAAAAATGTCTGCATATGTTGACATGAAACTCATCTCTACTATAATTTAAATTTCTGAATAGGAATGTAACCCTATGATACAAGCAGCAATGATTGTGATTACTGTGTAGTTATAAGAATTGGTTGTTTCTCATCATAGTATACTTTTCTGTGGTAATTTCCACAAAGTAAGCATAACTATAGCTTGTAATTTGAAAAATTACTTATTCAGTCCATTACGGCCCTGGAAATCATGAACTCATTACACGGGCAAGCCTTCATATGTGTGTCTTTCCAACAGGTCTTTGTTTGATAAACTGAGGGGAAGTCATGCTGACCACTGATTTTATTTTTAAAAGGACAATGCCACCATTTTTCTTAGCTTATCAGCTTGAATGGCTTCAAGGTAAAACTCTTCTCAGCAATTGAAAACAGGCCACTTGTTACTTTGTCAAAAATTATATCAATTTTCATCCAGTTGGCCACTTCCAACAGAATTAAAATTCTGACTGTAGCGACAGGATCAAATTTCACCCAGTTTCATAAGTACAAATCCAGAGTAGCTCCAAATCCAGTTCTTTTCAAACACATGAGAAATGCCTCTTGCCTTTTAAACTGAAAGATTATTGGACTAAGCAAGAAAGGTCCAGTTTACCTGTAGGTAAGATTTAAATTCACAGATAATATATAATATAATAATTAATAATTAATATGCTCATAATTTTGCCATTGAAGAGAAAAATGCAGAAAGGGAATCACATGACAAATTCCAGTTACATAGTTTAATGCACTTCTGGAAGGTGCTCAGATACTAAGTATGGTATAAGAATTTGAATAAAACAGAACAGAGACAAACAAGAAACCTAGTTTTCTAACTTGTAGAATCACTCGAATTGTGTTCTCATAAACCCTGTTGTAAATCCAGAATAACTCCATTGAATCAGTGCAGTTATTCTGGTTTTATAGTGCAAACTGAGTGCAAAACCTAGCATTTTAATTCCAAAATAAATAGAGACAAATCCGTAATACAACTTTTCCCCTCCAATTTTTTCATTTTTTTTTTTGTAAATTAGATTGGGAAAATCAGCTCTTCTCTATAAATTCTTACTGAGTCTAAATAAGTTATTTTTAAGACACTGGCAAGCACTGTTTCTGTGACAATAGATTTTCTCCCCTTCTGTTTGTCTGACTTTTGTCACCTCACCTCTGAACTTTCTTAATAGTTTCTGTCTCCTGCCCTATAGCCTCCCACTTACTAATTCCAAGATATGTAGCTGCCCATATGGTCTTTTTCTCCTTCCATCCATTGTTTCTCTTAATGTTATTTTGAGAGCTGGTTAGGAATTTTTTGTTAAAACTTTTGTTTTCTTTGGAAATGCTTATTCATCAAAACTGTTTGTATTCCTCAATAAAAAAACATTTGAAAAGAAGTTTTGCAATTGTCAAAACATTTTTTTTTTTACATTTAAAAAATGCAAAATTCTGGCTTCCAGTTCAAAATGACTTTTTATTTAGAAATATAAGCTAATTATAGTAAAACATAATTAATTAAAATGGTTGAAATTGAAATGCAATATTTCAAAATTATTGAAACAAAAGGTTTTGACTGACCCAAACCAATATTTCTGGAGTTTTGGTTCATGAAATTTTAACTTTTTGTCCCAATTCGGGACAGGGCTTTTTATTTATATGTCAAATATCTTCATGAAATAGGCAAATTATTTCCTTCCCAGCATTAGGCATTCTTCCCTTTCTTTCTGCCCTAAGTACTCCAGTATAGTATGGAATTTGGTCAATTTCACTTTCTCTGAAGTGCTCTGTTTGAGTCAGATACATTTCAAAATAACTTAGTACATCTCCACAACAGGTTTTTTTAAAAGTAGAAAAGGCAACACAAGTTCAGCTCTATGTAACCCACTGGTCAGTGTGTAATGCCTTCTCCTCTGTGCTCAGTCCTCAGAGGCTATCAATTTTCTATGACTCTTTAGCTCAAGCTGTGGTAATTCATGCTTTTAGCTCTGGAGGTACCCAGTTCAATCTCCAGTGTGTTAACAAGACGGCAACTGAGTCACATAGAGTGTGTTATCAGAATTTCTAGAATAGAGTTCACCATTGGCCCTGACTGTTTAAGCATCACAAGAGCTTAAAAGCTTAGTTAAAGATAAAACAAGTATGGCAATAAGTTTCAAAACAATCTGTCAAATTTCTCAGTGAGGCTTAAGGAAAGAGATCTATTATTTTATTTCAAGTAAAAGGCTAAAATGTTGAAGAAATGACTTTTTTAATGAAAGGGCTTTTTCCTGTATGATAGAGTATGAGGATTTGAAAGATCTGAATGATCTGAATTCATGAACTTAGCTGGCATCTGAAAAACTACAGGGACTATGGGCCAGATCTTAAGTCAATGGAAAGACCCTCATTGATTTCAATGGGCTTAGGTCAGGCCCTATATACTTTGTGATTTCCTCTGAATTCTAACTTGAATTTATTTGGATATAGTTCAGTTTTGGAACTCGCTAGCAGCAAACTGGGAGAAAAATATCTAAACAAAAGTTTTTCTGTCTTTTTAATAAGTGTTTCTCTGGAATATGATTTAATAGCATTCTGTCTGTTACTCTGCTTCATACCATAATCACCCATCCAGATCTTAATAACTAGTTTACATCTAGTTGAGAGACTATAGCTGAGTAATCCAAAACTAAAATGAAAGTTATCAAGATTAAGATAAACAAGCTGAAGGCAATCTGGCAATATGATAAAGAACTGAATTAATTGTATGGAATGACCAAGCAGATGAAAGGGGAAACCCAAATAAGGGTGAACACAGATGAAAGCTATAAGAAATGACATCCTTGTTCATTCTGTTGTCAGAATGACCATGAATTGTAACTTGGGTATCTTTTGGTTAATGGGTTCCTGCAGACACACTAAATAAATGTTTGTAACTGATCAACCTTAAAAGTGATGGAATGTTTCTTCTTGGCCTAGGATAATTTATCAGTGAGAATGCAGGTAAAGCCACTGAATAATCTTGATTGTTACTAGAAACCATCTTGGAAAAGCTCGGTTGAAGGCGCCTTTGACAACAGTAGTCTGCCATGAGCTTCATATCATCATTCAAGGCCTTGTTGATTTCTGAGAAGGACTGAGCTTGGTAGCTGCAACCGATGTCATTGGCACAGATAAACTTGCGTGAGAATGTAGCTGGCAGGCTGTTGATGTACATATTGAACAGTAATCAGTGAAAGAACTGAGTCTTGAGGAAGGCCATAGATCTGACACTTCTGAGAGCTATACCAGTTGCCTATGAGTACGCTAAACTGCCTGTTTTGGAGAAAGAGCTCTACTACTTTGACCACCCAACATGGGGCAACTCGAGAAAGTTTAAACAAAAGGCCTCTGTGCCAAACTGTGTTATACATGGTGGTCAAATCCAAGAAGACAGCTCCCATCTTTAGATTTTGTTGAAAACTGCTGGTCAAGATCCATGAGAATAGTGAGCTGCTTTTGTATGCAGACCTCTTCAACCACCCATCAGCTCACCTGTCTTCTAGATGCCCTTTATGGTCATTTGTGTCACCACAGGAAATGATGGTGGAATCTGCTTGGTACAACGAGATGTCAGCGACGACAGTCATTAATCACTCTCTCACTACTGACCTCAGTAGTCCACAAGGTTTTGATTTGCCAAGGCTCCTGTGGTCAATTGTTTTGAACAGGACAGGGCAACTGTGCGGCCAATCTCTTTAAATGGGGTTTTTCTAATGACCCACAATGCAGCTTTGGTCACCTTCAGACTATGTTGCATATCATTGTTGAGTGCCCACTGACTTATTTAGAAAGCGGGCTACTGACTGCCCACCTGGCTGATGATGATGCCATCAAATGGCTGGGCACACTGTGTATATGCTGATATATATTGTTACGAGGGGAATAATTGAATACATTCAGATCAGACAAAAAACTGGAGTCTGAGATTTAGGGCTGGTCCACAGTAACCCCCCACTTCGAACTAAGATACGCAACTTCAGCTATGTTATTCACGTAGCTGAAGTCAAACTATCTTAGTTCGAACTTACTGCGGGTCCACACGCGGCAGGCAGGCTCCCCCGTCGACTCCGCGTACTCCTCTCGCTGAGTAGGAGTACCGGTGTCGACAGCGAGCACTTCCGGGATCGATTTATCATGTCTAGACAAGAAGCGATAAATCGATCCCAGAAGATCGATTGCTTACCGCCGGACCCAGAGGTAAGTATAGACGTACCCTTACTTGCACCTGCCACACAGTTGAAGAGTGTCCTACTGAAGCCAAGTAGCAGATAGGAGAGTAGGGCTCCTCTGTTCTTTCTCCTCTTAGCCCACTTGCAATCGTGAAAGTAACTGTTCCAGAAATATGAGCAGGGAGATATTGTCTCTCAGCCTGCAGCTGCAGCCTGACTACTTTCACTTCATCTGCCCCTCTCCGCCTCACACTCCTGCCAGCTGCACCTTTGTTGGAACTGAAACTGGCCCCTATTGGACCAGAAACTGCAAATAAATTGAGAAGCCACCTATAAAAGCCTCCAGCCCCATTGAAGAACCACTCCTCCAACACCAGGATACTATATCATAGAGGCTTCATGTGTACCTCCTACATTCTTTTATCATAAACAAACTGCATCTCACCACTACTAAATTACTGATTTGCTGAACACCATTAAGAGACAGCATATTTTTGCAACTAGACATGTAAATGGTTGATACTGTGGACTGTGGAGATAAAGAGGCTATGGAAGATACTACAAGAGGTTCAGGATTATGTTTAATAATGATGATAGATTTGACCTTGTGAACCTTCCTGTGTAAATTTCTGCTGTAATTCTCTGAAAAACATAATCTGGGAATCAAATGGAGAAATATGCTATGAAGGGGTTGGGCTGAGAGCCAGAGTTACAGCAACAGAAGATCTATAGTTTATTGTGATTTTGACATTATATCAGATAAATGACTCCTATTATCGCTTTGATGGTTGTTTACTCAGCAAAAGACTTCCATTCCAATTCATTTTATTATACTTCATGACTGGGTTGCTCAATTTTCTTAAGAAAGTAACTGGACTGATCAAGGCTAAATCATGTTCATTTTCAGATTTTTATAAAGGAAACCAAATTGATTGTTGCATATCTGATGTAAACAGAGTGTCAAACTGTGCCAAGCCTCTAGTAACATAATACAGATTACCATTTGGGAGCACAAGCGTTCTGAGGAATTTATGAGTTTGTAAAACCTTAAGGCTTAATCTAGGCATTGTATTGCTCCATATAAATCTGCTAATATTTCCCTATGTTGGTTTTCATAACTATCTGACAATTGTAGAGGGAGATTACCAGATAAGAATGGCCATGTCTCCATAAACTTATTATCTTTATATGTCCACACATTTACTTTTAGTATAGCACTCATCATCCTTTTTAGTACCCTCCTGTCCCTCCTTGGGATCATCACTCTTCTTTCATGTCTAAATGTAGGGCTTTTTACTGCAAATATTACCACTGGGGTTATTCATGGTAGTAAATAGTATGCTCAGCAGTAAGTCTTGGCAGGGATGAACTCTAGGCTCTGCTCCTACAAGCTCATAAGCACAGTTGAGCCCTTGCTTTGGCTGCTCTGACTTGTGCTGGGGGGGCCTGGCTGCAAGGATCGGGAGGAAATCTGGGCCTCATTGAAGTCAATGGCAACAAGTCCATTGATTTTAGTGGGGCCAAGATTTCACTCAAAGGGTTTAAAAAGGTGGCATAAAACTCTCTCTGCTTAAGGTGACCATATTTTCTAACTTAAATGTGATATTTTTAGGGCCATGAAATTCTCAAGTTGGCTTTTTAAAATGTGTGTGGCTGTCACTACCACCAGCTCTTGACTTAGGAGTGAGAATTTCTTTCCAAGTTACTTAGGGTATGTCTACACTACCCGCCGGATCGGCGGGCAGCAATCGATCCCACGGGGGTCGATATATCGCGTCTAGACTAGACGCGATAAATCGATTCCCGAGTGCTCTCCCGTCGACTCCTGTACTCCACCGCTGTGAGAGTGGAAGACACCCCGGTGAAGACACCCCAGTAAATCAATCTAAGTACGTCGACTTCAGCTACGCTATTCACGTAGCTGAAGTTGCGTAACTTAGATCGATCTCCCCTCCCCCCCCAGTGTAGACCAGGCCTTAGTATCTAAATGAGTTTATCATGGAATATGGAACAAGGGGGTTAGCTTTCTGGGGTGCTGGAACTCAGGGTGCTGGTGGTACGGCAACACCCCCAGGCTTGAAGTAATAATAGCAACCAAATTCATATCTTCCACCCTATACAGGGGTTAGAGTTTTGTTCAATGGCTTTCAGCAGTCTCATCTTAAAAATTGTTCCAGTGCTCCTCCACCTGGAGCAAAAGAATAACTTTGACATTGTCTACACTCATTGACTTTTCTCTTTACTCACTCTGTTCATTTCCCTGAATTCATTCCGCTGGACTGCTTGTTCCTGGTAAACACAGACAAATTGGGGCCAATGAGGGTACTTGAGCAGCAGCAGGAAAACATTAAATACATTAGCACAGCAGTTAGACACAAGTGAAGCAAATTCCAAGGTTTTGGTGCTGAACCTGTTGGCTGACTATGTAGCAGTCTGGATAGACTGGCCAATGCTGTGGACAAATGAGGAATGTGTGGATGTATCCAAGATCAGTACCTAGAGTCGCACTGAGGAAACAGGAAACACTGCTCTACAGCCAAAATGCTTCTGAAATAAATGTAGTCAAACTTTACTAATTCTGGGTCACTGAGAACGAAAATGATGCTTAAAATTGTTGATTGGCTCTAGTTTTCAAGATAGGCTATTGGGTCAGTATATACGACCCTTGACTTGGGAATGGCGGAGGATAAGTGAGTTATAAAGGGAAGAGATCTCAATTTAAACCAGAAATGACTAAAATACATCTTTGACTGGATCTATGAATAAATCTATGACTGGGTTTGGACAGTACTTGCTTTTTAGGCAAAACAATGAATGCTGCAATCTGAAGCTGGTATTGCGTCATACATGATATGAATTGCATCATGTTATTCCCAGAAGTCATGGATGATGCAATCATAACGAAACTTACATCGCTCTGCTGAACAAATTGTCCTATATCAGCTCTAGAAATCACACAGTGTTGTGCTCTCTTATTTGTCAGTGTTTGATTTTGCAAAGGGACACATTTCTGTTTAGCCAAAGTGAGCAGAGATGCCTCGTACTTGTGTGAACAGCGCAGATAACTTCTGCTATGTTTGTGGTGAAGTGACTTTTGCATCACAAAAGCACAGTATAACCACTATGGTTAAGAAAGCCTATCACCTTTATTTTGGCTGCAAAATTGGAGATCAGGACAAGAGGTGGGCCCCACACATATGCTGCAACACTTGTGCAACAAATCTTCGCCAGTGGTTGAACAGGAAAAGGAAATCTATGCCTTTTGCAGTGCCAATGATTTGGAGAGAGCCAACAGATCATACCAGCAATTGTTACTTCTGCATGGTGCCTCCAGTTGGGAAAGGTGTATCAAAGAAGAAAAAGTGGACTGTGCATTCTCCAAACATTCCATCAGCTATACGCCCAGTACCCCACGGAGAAAGACTGCCAATTCCTGATGCACCAGAATCATTCTCACTTGAGTCAGATGAGGAAGAGGAAGAGGATGAAACTTCTGGTCCTGAACCATCAATGTCACAGGACCCACATTTTCTAACATCCTCCTCCTCTGAACCACACCTCATAACACAAGGTGAACTGAATGACCTTGTCAGGGATTTGGAACTACCCAAGAGTAAGGCAGAGCTGTTGGGCTCCAGACTACAGCAATGGAATCTCCTGGCCGGTGACGTTAGTGTTTCCATGTTCCGTGACCGTCAAAAGGATCTTGTCCCATTCTTCTTCATGGAAGGTGATCTTGTAGCCTGCAACAACATCAGTGGTGTGATGGCAGCACTCAACATCGTTCACGATCCAGATGAGTGGAGACTGTTCATTGATTCATTGAAGACGAATCTTAAAGCTGTTTAACTGCATAATGGCAATGTTTTGCCATCAATTCCAGTTGGTCATGCAGTCCATATGAAGGAAACCTATGACAACATGAAACAACTTTTGAAGTGCATAAACTATGACCAACATCAGTGGCAGCTTTGTGGCGATTTGAAGGTTGTTGCTCTCTTGCTTGGTCTGCAGACTGGATACACAAAGTACTGCTGTTTTCTCTGTGAATGGGATAGTCGTGCAAGAGATTCCCACTACATCAAGAAAGATTGGCCACTCCGACAGTCATTGGAGCCTGGGAGGAAAAGTGTTCAGCATCCACCACTTGTTGAATCAAGGAAGATTTTGTTACCACCCTTACACATTAAGCTGGGTCTGATGAAGAACTTTGTCAAGGCCATTGACAAAACACAAGCAGCTTTCAAGTACCTCCGTGGAAAATTTCCAAGGTTAAGTGAAGGTAAGACAAAGGAAGGTGTCTTTGTTGGTCCTCAGATTCGTGAACTTCTTCGAGATGATGCATTTGACCATGCACTGCGTGGCAAGGAAAAGACGGCATGGAAATCTTCCAGTTAGTGGCAATAAATTTTCTCGGAAACAACAAGACAGACAACTACAGGCTGTTGGTGGAAAACCTCCTCAAGGCATACAAAAGCCTTGGTTGCAACATGTCACTAAAGATACATTTTTTGCACTCTCATCTAGATTTTTTTCCACCGAACTGCGGAGTAGTGAGTGACGAGCATGGCGAGCCATTTCACCAGGACATTGCAACAATGGAGAAACGCTATCAGGGCAAATGGAGCCCATCAATGCTTGCAGACTATTGCTGGACACTGACAAGAGATGCTCCATTTAATGAATACAAGAGACAAGCCAAGAAGCGCCGAGTAGACACTGAATAGGACTAAACTATATACATAATAGTTTTTTGTGTTTTGTTTCATAATAAATTTTATTTATATAACCCTTTTGCTGATTTTTAAAGTGTTACATAAACAGGACAGGTGAAATATTATCATGTAAAGCAACCATAAACACATGAAAAGACCTAGATTTACAATTTATGATTAAAACTCTACTATCTACACAATATACATAGACATAAAATGTAAAAACTTAAATATCTTAGAAACAGTAGCCAATTAGTTTTTTAATTGTCATATTTGAATTCAGCACATCAAAATACATAATAAATAGCACATTTTATCTCTGAAGCAGACGACTTCTCAAAAATTGTAGACCAGTGAAATTAGTGAAGGAGGGCATAATGAAATCAGGAAAATTTTCAGATAAGACTATCAGGGGGACAGTGGTATCCTAAGTAGAAGTTTGCAAGAATCAAAATTAATTTATTTTCTTCTCTTCCTTGAATAGATTCTTTTGTGTGTGATTCAAGTTCATTCCGCTGCTGATGGTTTCAGTGTTTAATTTAGCTTTTCTTTATTTCAAAGAAATTGATGCTTAATGAGCAGAACAAGAATTCCAAGGTTTGTTTCGAAGAGCCCACTTGTATCAAGAGCCTCCATTGCAATTCCCAGTCATTCATGTTGTCAGCACAATATTTCATATTCAAATCCCAATGGCCAAAATGATATTTTATTTGTATTGTTTTCCCCTTGAATCATAGTCACAATGGGGAAAGTGTCATAGAAATATTTTGATCCCAAGAAAAGGCTGTTATGGGGAAGCATCATGTTTACATTCATAATACAAGCCATTCATTAATATTATATTACTCGTGGTTGAAATGAAATAGGGTAATGGTATGAGATGTACAGCTAAATCAATTGTGTTAACATGATTACATTTACCATTTTCCAAACACACTGTAGAATTATTTTTAATAGTGAGTTAGAGTGAAGCAGATTTTAGAAAAAATATGAATAATTTGATCATATTAAGATTGCCAGTAATCAAGTTTCTCTGATCTTCCTAGTATTCTGACTTTAGAATTTTACTGACCACACTTCTAACTGCATTGGGCAAATTGGGGAGTAAGACTGAGGTATCTGATGTGAAGTTTCTATAATATGTAAATGACAGCAGTTAAATTACTTCAAGTGTGTGTGTGTGTGTGGGGGGGGAGGATAACGAACACCATAACAACTTTGTACAAAACATTTATTGTATCATTCTGTTCCGTGTAAGCAATGTGCTAATGAACTACTAAGTAAATGAAACATATGAATCAATATGTAAAACTCATGGGAATGGATCTGTTAACTAGCATCTGATGTTACTTTTGAAGTACTTTTAAATCTGTGAAATGTGCAAAATAGCTCCACAGTTCATTTAGTCTGTATATTGTTTATCCAGTTTAATGCTAGTGAGCTTATGTACATATCCACATATTACTTCTCTGTATTTCTTAGGAAAATAAATTTCCTATTGTGGTCTGTACAAAGCCATAAAGGCTATATACATATCAGTTTCTGCCGCACACGGTGCTTAATGCTTCATTTAATTGTCCTTATTCATTTACACTTCCATATGCTAGAGCAGTACTTTTAGAACATAATATTTCTGTACATTCTGTAATGTATGTTCATAAATAGTCCTTGAATCAGTACCTAAACATTTCCTAATAAGGACCCATCGCCCTTTGTCTAATGAGTCCTAGAAAGCCAATATTCGGTGTGTATCGGCAGCCTATTACAGGAGCAATTGAATTTCACATATGAAAAGCAAAGGTAATCTCTACTGGGTGCATGTAAAAGTTATATGCTGGTTTCTGTAGCCCAGTGGAATAGAGAGGGATAGCAAACATGCACCGTTTTTTTCCAACGCTCACAGTAACTCAGGTGTTACTGATCAGTCTGGACAGTGCATACTCCCTTAAAACAATTCTCAGCATAAGTGAAATACCACCCATTTTTCTTCAAATAATGATAAATTTCACTAGGTGTATAACAGTATTTCTGAATGATTTATTTTCAGTCAGACTCAGGGGATAAAGCACCAGCTCATTGTATATGAGGAACCTTTAAGCACAAAAAAAGAGATTTGTATGCTCTCACATTTAGTTATGGAAAGGAATTTACAATCCCACATAAATCTGCTGAACACTGGACAAGCTTTCTCTGGAGATTAGGGTGTGATGGAAACAATCCAGGTTTCACTCTTCACTGCTTCTGTGGTTGTGAAGAAACAGCAGTATAATAGCATCACTTTCTGGATCTCCATGTAGACAGCAACCTAGCCTGGGCAATGTCCCTCCAGCTGTTCCTCTCAGTTCTCCTGACCTCCAGAAACCAGTGAGGATGCTAGTGCTGTTCACACTAAACAGCAGGGAAGACTTAATGGGACAGCCACATAATACTGAGCAGTTAAAATAAACTGCTGATAACCAACACATTCATGGGTTCCACTGACACCAGGAAGAATGCTCACGGTACCAAAAACAACAAATGGAAAGTGGTTGAGGCCATGTTGAGAATGTTGAGAATGTTTGTTAGTACCTGCTGAGCCTAAGATTCTCCATGTTAATATATGATAAACCAAAGCAAGAATCATGTCTGATAAATTTATAGCCCTATGACATACATCACTGTGCAAAGGCATTATTACTATAGCCGAGCTCTTCACATTGACAATCTATGTGGCTGTCAATGGTTGATAACATTTCAAGGCTTGACTTATAAGCAGTAAAATTAAACCCAAACACCAATGCCGGTTTATTGATCTGTTGGGGTGAGCTGCAGAGCACTCTTGGTCCAGGATGCTGTTAAAAGGAAATTAGATGTGCTGATAGCCGACTTTACAAATTTTAGCACATGCTTGGCTGGGGGTATAGAGTTTATATTAATTTGCTCCTGAGAGTGAATAATGCTGAGACGTAGTGACCTACCAGTGGCATTATGATGCTACAGTCCACTCTACATTTCGTTTATTGTTTAGGGCTTTTAGCCAGTGCTTCGCATTGACTGACTGTCACCTTTTCTGACCTGTACGGAAGTAATAGATGGTGTAAATTCTTGTGTGTCAGGATTGTAACATGCATATTTCTCTCTAATGACAACAGTTTTTACTTCTGCAAGCTTTTAAAACCTTGCTGGGTATAGGAAATATGTTTCAAGATTAACTCTTTTTTACTCAATCTTTTGTACTTGTACATGCTACCTGCCCCTTTTGAAAGAGAATTCTGTGCAGTGACTGGAGCGGCTGGTATGGTGCTGTTAGTGGCCGTCCCTTGGATGAACTCCAGCAATTCAGCAACCAGTGATTCAGCTCTGTGCAGTCCGTCTGTCTGGGCTTGATCCCCATCCACTACATTCTGTGATCGTTTTCCCATTGATTTCGGTGAGTGCTGCAATGGGTGCACAGAAGGGATCTCTCTGTAGTCGGGGTGAAAGGTTGTGCTGAACCCCAATGACGCTGAGTACATGGGGAGCTGGTTCAGCCTGCCAATCTGCACTGGGTATCTTCAGCCTTCCACATGCATTTCTGTGTGGCAAGAGATGTGCGTGATCATGTGACTGGCATGGCCATGGCATGTTAGCATGTCAGTTTCTCAGAGCAAGGTTTACAGGATCTCTCTCACTGCCCTATTTCAAGTCAAATCAAACAATCTATCAACATTATGGCATTACCTGCTGAGCATGGACCATCAGTAAACTGTAGCAGTGGCTTTGAATTCCCATGCTGAGTCTATTTTCCTGTAAATACTTCCTAATTGAAAAAGACCTTGGCACTTAGAGAAAACACTAAGTGTCATTATGCAAGGCACTGCATTTAGCCGTATGGAGTGGAAATCCATCAACCTCATGAAAAAACTCGTACAGATACAGACAGACATCATCTTCCTTTCCAAATGCAAGCAGATGGACATCATACCAAAAGGACTAAAGGTAAAAAATCCATTACAATCTACATATCACACAGACTATGCTGAGAGACTGGGTCACACACTCTCAAAGAAACTGCGAAACCACCTGATCAGCATCCTATACAGCAAACAGGGAAAGATTAAGAATGAGCTCTCAGAACTGGATACTCTCATAAGAAACCAACCTTCCACACAAACTTCCTCATGGATAGACTTTACAAAAACTAGACAAGCCATTTACAAGACAAACTTTGCCTCTCTAAAAAGGAAAAAGGACACTAAACTATCTAAACTGCTACATGCCACAAGCAGCCACAACAGTAGTTCCCTTAACCCACCCAGCAATATTTTTAATCTTTCCAGCTATACTCTTAGCCCAGCAGAAGAGTCTGTCCTATCTCGGGGCCTCTCCTTTTGTCCCTCCAGACCCATGAATATGATACAGTTCTGCGGTGACCTAGAATCCTACTTTCGACGTCTCCAACTCAAAGAATATTTCCAACATACCTCTGAACAGCATACTAACCCACAGAATCCTCCCTACCAGCACTACAAAAAAAAAAAAAGGATTCTGCGTGGACTCCTCCGGATGATCGAAACAACAGACTAGATTTCTACATAGATTGCTTCCGTCACCGTGCAAAGGCTGAAATTGTGGAAAAGCAACATTACTTGCCCCATAACCTCAGCAATACTGAACACAACGCCATCTACAGCCTCAGAAACAACCCTGACATCATAATCAAAAAGGCTGACAAAGGAGGTGCTGTCGTCATCATGAATAAATTGGAATATGACCAAGAGGCTGCTAGACAGCTCTCTAACACCACATTCTACAGGCCATTATCCTCTGATCCCACTGAGGATTACCTAAAGAAACTACACCATCTGCTAAAAAAACTCCCTGACAAAGCACAGGAACAAATCTGTACAGACACATGCCTAGAACCCCGACCAGGGGTATTCTATTTGCTACCCAAGATCCATAAACCTGGATATCCTGGACGCCCCATCATCTCAGGCATTGGCACCCTAACATCAGGCTTGTCTGGTTATGTAGACTCTCTTCTCAGACCCTACGTTACCAGCACTCCCAGCTATCTTCGAGACACCACTGACTTCCTGAGGAAACTACAATCCATCGGTGATCTTCCAGAAAACACCATCCTGGCCACTATGGACGTAGAAGCCCTCTACACCAATATTCCACACAAAGATGGACTACAAGCTATCAGGAACAGTATCCCTGATAATGTCACAGCTAACCTGGTGGCTGAACTTTGTGATTTTGTCCTCACTCACAACTATTTCACATTTGGGGACAATATATACCTTCAAGTCAGCGGCACTGCTATGGGTACCCGCATGGCCCCACAATATGCCAACATTTTTATGGCTGACTTAGAACAACGCTTCCTTAGCTCTCGTCCCCTAACGCCCCTACTCTACTTGCGCTACATTGATGACATCTTCATCATCTGGACCCATGGAAAAGAAGCCCTTGAGGAATTTCACCATGATTTCAATAATTTCCATCCCACCATCAACCTCAGCCTAGATCAATCCACACAAGCGGTCCATTTCCTGGACACTACTGTGCTAATAAGCGATGGTCACATAAATACCACCCTATACCGGAAACCTACTGACCGCTACACTTACCTACATGCCTCCAGCTTCCATCCAAGACACACCACACGATCCATTGTCTACAGCCAAGCTCTAAGATATAACCGCATTTGCTCCAATCCCTCGGATAGAGACAAGCACCTACAAGATCTCTATCAAGCATTCTTAAAACTACAATACCCACCTGCTGAAGTGAAAAAACAGATTGACAGAGCCAGACGAGTACCCAGAAGTCACCTCCTACAAGACAGGCCCAACAAAGAAAATAACAGAACACCACTAGCTGTCACCTTCAGCCCCCAACTAAAACCTCTCCAGCGCATCATCAGAGATCTACAACCTATCCTGAAAGATGATCCTTTACTCTCACAGATCTTGGGAGACAGACCTGTCCTCGCTTACAGACAACCCCCCAACCTAAAGCAAATACTCACCAGCAACCACACATCACTGAACAAAACCACTAACCCAGGAACCTATCCTTGTAACAAACCCCGATACCAACTCTGTCCACATATCTATTCAAGTGACATCATCATAGGACCTAATCACATCAGCCATACCATCAGGGGCTCGTTCACCTGCACATCTACCAATGTGATATATGCCACCATGTGCCAGCAATGCCCCTCTGCCATGTACATTGGCCAAACCGGACAGTCTCTACGTAAAAGAATTAATGGACACAAATCTGACATCAGGAATCAAAATACTCAAAAAACAGTGGGAGAACACTTTAACCTGTCTGGTCATTCAGTGACAGACCTGCGGGTGGCTATATTACAACAGAAAAACTTCAAAAACAGACTCCAACGAGAGACTGCTGAGCTAGAATTGATATGCAAACTAGACACAATCAACTCCGGTTTGAATAAGGACTGGGAATGGCTGAGCCATTACAAACATTGATTCTATCTCCCCTTGTAAGTATTCTCACACTTCTTATCAAACTGTCTGTACTGGGCTAGCTTGATTATCACTTCAAAAAAATTTTTTTCTCTTAATTAATTGGCCTCTCAGAGTTGGTAAGACAACTCCCACCTGTTTATGCTCTCTGTATGTGTGTATATATATCTCCTCAATATATGTTCCATTCTATATGCATCCGAAGAAGTGGGCTGTAGTCCACGAAAGCTTATGCTCTAATAAATTTGTTAGTCTCTAAGGTGCCACAAGTACTCCTGTTTTTCTTTTTGCGGATACAGACTAACACAGCTGCTACTCTGAAATAAGTGAGGACAGTAGATGATACCTCTACATATATTTGCAGCTGGATCTTAAAGTTTGCCTATGTTGGATATGAGTCAATGGTGTGCCCTTGTTACCAAGAAGGCTAATGGAATATTGGGCTGCATTAGTAGGAGCATTTCCAGCAGATCGAGAGAAGTGATTATTTCCCTCTATTCGGCACTGGTGACACCACACCTGGAGTATTGCATCCAGTTTTGAGCCCCCCACTACAGAAGGGATGTGGACAAATTGGAGAGAGTCCAGCGGAGGGCAACGAAAATGATTAGGGGGCTGGGGCACATGACTTACGAGGAGAGGCTGAGGGAACTGGGCTTGTTTAGTCTGCAGAAGAGGAGAGTGAGGGGGAATTTGATAGCAGCCTTCAACTACCTGAAAGGAGGTTCCAAAAAGGATGGAGCTAGACTGTTCAAAGTGGTGGCAGATGACAGAACAAGAAGCAATGGTTTCAAGTTGCAGTGGGGGAGGTCTAGGTTGGATACTAGGAAAAAAACTATTTCATTAGGAGGGTGGTGAGGCACTGGAATGGGTTACCTAAGGAGGTGCTGGAATCTCCATCCCTTGAGGTTTTTAAGGTCAGGCTTGAGAAAGCCCTGGCTGGGATGATTTAGTTGGGGTTAATCCTGCTTTGAGCCGGGGATTGGACTAGATGACCTCCTGAGTGAGGTCTCTTCCAACCCTAATTTTCCATGATTCTATGATTCTATGTTCACTCAAGTGAGAGCAGTACTAACAATACACTATTCTGAGTCTGAGCTACAGCAAGGATTACTGCATGGTTTTCCCTCAGTAAGTCTCAATGGTTTATGCAGACCTCTCTACTACTACAGGTAGAGTCCAGATTAAGGTTTATAGACCTGGATGGAATCTCCCTAAAGAGAAGAGGATACAATTCTTTGATTTACTGATGAGGATTTTTATTAGGGAGTGAATTTGGAAAATAAAGAAGAATTGGGAGAATGGGATATCAAATCTCATACACATTAAAAGATTCAGACTTTCAGATTAGGAAGAAATCAAACAGAGGCAATCCAATTAAATTGTGAGGGGCTATGATGGAATGGAATTAGGTCACATTCTGGAGGGCAAAAATAAAAAGGGATTTAGTGATTTTATTCTAATCCCTAAATGAGTATTTGTACACATTGCAAAACCATCAAACACAATCAGTATTATGGGCAGTCTCTGCTCCAGAGAGGCCAAGTTCTGGAACAGTAAAATGAAAAAAATTATAGGCTAACCTTTGCCCCAAATCCGATTGCATTCAAACTTGGGGGTGTTTGAAATCAGGGCCCAAGTTTTGTGGTTTGTGTTCATTTCTAATAAAAATACACCACTGTTTTTGCTACAAGCATGCTGTGGAGGTATTATTATAAGAGCTTCAAACAAAATAGCACTAAATTTGATTATCTGCACTGAGGATCTTTCACCTGCACTGCAGACCTCTATCATGTATTTCATTCTCCTTCTGGGTGCATGTCTGCAGTTGACGTCAATGGGAATTCAGTTTGCAGAATATTCAATACAAGCCTGCACTGTGGATCAGAGAAAATTTTACTCAGAGCATTCAAAATATCAGACACAGCTGGGAACATTTCCTTTCCTAAACAAACATCACAACCTGATCTGACTCTCAGATCCTGTAAAATTCCATTTATTCAGACATTCATCTTTAAGTAATGCATTAAAGAAAGTAGTATAAAAATGCTGAAAGTAAGAGCCCTTTGGGGAGAAAGATGAACCAGCTAGACATTTTTGTGCAATTTGGTAATCCAGCCACTCCTATTTTCATATTTTTAGTACATCTAAAAGTGTACAACATTCTTCTTAAGCACCCAGGCAACCACAGAAACAACATGTGAGAACCTATAGTATTCTATTACTCTATCAATTAAAAAAATCAGGAGTTTTATTCTAACCTGCATAAAGTACCTCTGTGTGTCTGTGTGTATTTCAAGCTTTTTGAGGGCAATGACTATTTCTATGTCTGTGTGGCATCATGCACAGGGCCTGAAAATCTCTGGATGTGACAAGAATAATAGATAATCAAAATAAGCAGTTCTTGGCCTCAAGGCTGTCTTGTAGCAATGAGTCCCACAAGTCAATTAAAAATATATAAATATTAGATGGGCATTTTTCTTGATTCATTCAGGCCTCTTATTAAAACTAGATGCAACCAGCCAAGATGATCTGTGAAAGGTGGTACTTGAGCTAGCTCTTTAAACCTTCGAAAGATGGCTATTAATCATTGTTAAAGGGTTTTGTATCCTCAGTGGCCCATTTCTTAGAGAAAGCAGGAAGTCAAACCCTATTATGTGAGTAGGTAACTGGGGAAAACTGGTTGGAAAGCAGGGGTAGTAACCATGAATTGTGGGGCTTGATTCAGGCAATCTCTAGATACAGCTAGTAGAGTTGTTTATAGACATCAGCGTGGTGCTGACAGGTTGACCATAAGAACGGCCATACTGGGTCAGACCAATGGTCCATCTAGCCCAGTATCCTGTCTTCTGCCAGGGGCCAGTGCCAGGTGTCCCAAAGGGAATGAACAAAACAGATAATCATCAAGTGATCCATCCCCTGTTGCCCATTCCCAGCTTATGGCAAACAGAGACTAGGGATACTATCGCTGCCCAATTGGTTTAGACTTTGAATCTCCTGTGCCTAGTGGTAAATGAGGCAACTAATTTTTTCCACTGGTGTCTGTCCAGAGGAAGATTTGACTCCATCATAAGGTGTCTCCATAATGACAGTATCCTTTCAATTGTCCTGCAATAGGTGTGTCTTTGTCCTTCATGCCTTCTCTTCCCTCCAGATGGAATCCAACAGAAGCATACCTTTGTGCTTCTGCCTCGGAATAGCCTGATGACATGGCCAAACCACCATAGTCATCCAAAGATGGATTGATTTCACTGGTCTACAATTTTTGAGAAGTCGTCTGCTTCAGAGATAAAATGTGCTATTTATTATGTATTTTGATGTGCTGAATTCAAATATGACAATTAAAACAACTGATTGGCTACTGTTTCTAAGATATTTAAGTTTTTACATTTTATGTCTATGTACATTGTGTAGATAGTAGAGTTTTAACCATAAATTGTAAACCTAGGTCTTTTCACGTGTTTATGGTTGCTTTACATGATAATATTTCACCTGTCCTGTTTATGTAACACTTTAAAAATCAGCAAAAGGGTTATATAAATAAAATTTATTATGAAACAAAAGGCAAAAAACTATTATGTACATAGCTTAGTCCTATTCAGTGTCTACTCGGCGCTTCTTGGCTTGTCTCTTGTATTCATTAAATGGAGCATCTCTTGTCACTGTCCAGCAATAGTCTGCAAGCATTGATGGGCTCCATTTACCCTGATAGCGTTTCTCAATTGTTGCAACGTCCTGGTGAAATCGCTCGCCGTGCTCGTCGCTCACTGCTCCGCAGTTCGGTGGAAAAAAATCTAGATGAGAGTGCAAAAAATGTATCTTTAGTGACATGTTGCAACCAAGGCTTTTGTATGCCTTGAGGAAGTTTTCCACCAACAACCTGTAGTTGTCTGTCTTGTTGTTTCCGAGAAAATTTATTGCCACTAACTGGAAGGCTTTCCATGCCGTCTTTTCCTTGACACACAGTGCATGGTCAAATGCATCATCTCGAAGAAGTTTACGAATCTGAGGACCAACAAAGACACCTTCCTTTATCTTAGCTTCACTTAACCTTGGAAATTTTCCATGGAGGTACTTGAAAGCTGCTTATGTTTTGTTAATGGCCTTGACAAAGTTCTTCATCAGACCCAGCTTGATGTGTAAGGGTGGTAACAAAATCTTGATTCAACAAGTGGTGGATGCTGAACACTTTTCCTCCCAGGCTCCAATGACTGTCGGAGTGTCCAATCTTTCTTGATGTAGTGGGAATCTCTTGCACGACTATCCCATTCGAAGAGAAAACAGCAGTACTTTGTGTATCCAGTCTGCAGACCAAGCAAGAGAGCAACAACCTTCAAATCGCCACAAAGCTGCCACTGATGTTGGTCATAGTTTATGCACCTCAAAACTTGTTTCATGTTGTCATAGGTTTCCTTCATATGGACTGCATGACCAACTGGAATTGATGGCAAAACATTGCTATTATGCAGTAAAACAGCTTTAAGACTCGCCTTCGATGAATCAATGAACAGTCTCCACTCATCTAGATCGTGAATGATGTTGAGAGCTGCCATCACACCACTGATGTTGTTGCAGGCTACAAGATCACCTTCCATGAAGAAGAATGGGACAAGATCCTTTTGACAGTCATGGAACATGGAAACCCTAACATCACCTGCCAGGAGATTCCACTGCTGTAGTCTGGAGCCCAACAGCTCTGCCTTACTCTTGGGTAGTTCCAAATCCCTGACAAGGTCATTCAGTTCACCTTGTGTTATGAGGTGTGGTTCAGAGGAGGAGGATGTTAGAAAATGTGGGTCCTGTGACATTGATGGTTCAGGACCAGAAGTTTCATCCTCTTCCTCTTCCTCATCTGACTCAAGTGAGAATGATTCTGGTGCATCAGGAATTGGCAGTCTTTCTCCGTGGGGTACTGGGCGTATAGCTGATGGAATGTTTGGAGAATGCACAGTCCACTTTTTCTTCTTTGATACACCTTTCCCAACTGGAGGCACCATGCAGAAGTAACAATTGCTGGTATGATCTGTTGGCTCTCTCCAAACCATTGGCACTGCAAAAGGCATAGATTTCCTTTTCCTGTTCAACCACTGGCGAAGATTTGTTGCACAAGTGTTGCAGCATATGTGTGGGGCCCACCTCTTGTCCTGATCTCCAATTTTGCAGCCAAAATAAAGGTGATAGGCTTTCTTAACCATAGTGGTTATTCTGAGCTTTTGTGATGCAAAAGTCACTTCACCACAAACATAGCAGAACTTATCTGCACTGTTCACACAAGAACGAAGCATCTCTGCTCACTTTGGCTAAACAGAAATGTGTCCCTTTGCAAAATCAAACACTGACAAATAAGAGAGCACGACACTGTATGATTTCTAGAGCTGATATAGGGCAATTTGTTCAGCAGAGTGATGTAAGCTTCGTTATGATTGCATCATCCATGACTTCTAGGAATAACATGATACAATTCATATCATGTATGACGCAATACCAGCTTTAGATTGCAGCATTCATTGTTTTGCCTAAAAAGCAAGTACTGTCCAAACCCAGTCATAGATTTATTCATAGATCCAGTCAAAGATGTATTTTAGTCATTTCTGGTTTAAATTGAGATCCCTTCCCGTTATAACTCACTTATCCTCCACCATTCCCAAGTCAAGGGTCGTATATACTGACCCAATAGCCTATCTTGAAAACTAGAGCCAATCAACAATTTTAAGCATCATTTTGGTTCTCAGTGACCCAGAATTAGTAAAGTTTGACTACATTTACTTCAGAAGCGTTTTGGCTGTTGAGCAGTGTTTCATGAGATGTAAGTTCTTCACTTTTCTGTTTTCTCTATCAGCTAAGCTGAAAATGCCTTATTAATTTAACTTTTGAAAAGTGTAAATCTAGCGATATTAATTAAACTTTCTTTTGCTTTAATTACATTTTCTCTCTGTTTTTAATAAATCTTGCTTTTATTAAAATTACTGTTGTCTCGGTAAGTTTAAGCAGATGTCCCTGAGACCACGATAACTCCATAACCTCGAAAGGAGAGGAGCTAAAGGTTAAAGAGTTTCTGGAACCTACATCCCCTTGACCTCAGTATTGGTCCAGGGGTGTAGACAAAGGCTGCAATGGATGAACTTTGACTTTCAATGGGATTTAGGCTCCTAAATCATTGGCATTTTTTAAAAATATACCCTTAATGTATCTATAACTCTCTTTAATGCAGTTTAGCAACTTGAAATAAATGGGAGCCAGCATCATGTGATCAGTCAGTTTTCCATGGACTACCAGCAAGTTCTTTGTATATCACAGTTTGGGAACATCTGTTCCATGCCTTTCAATTACTTTGTATATTTCTAACTTGTCCTGTCTGATTCATCTCCTCTCTAAATGTAACAGCCTCAATCTTTTCCATCTCTCACATACACAGACAAATACACACCAGATCCCTCATTTGCCCCTCAAAACTTACTGGGTAAAGTCATATTTTAAAAATTGTTATAATTTTGTTTTATTGCCTGCCAAATCTGTAGATTATTGCACATAGTAAACTTTATACATTTTTATAATTTGGTAAGATACTGTGTTGCTGTGGCACGTTCCATTAAGTTCCTGTTCTAATAAGATTTACTATTACCACCTTTCCCCCTATAATGTTTAGATAAGTGTGATAAAACAACTGACTTTTTTTTGTTGAGCAATAACAATGTAAAATATTGCCCTTGGAACAGAAGAGCCTTCAGCTTCAGGCATTCTATCACAATTTTAGCCACAGAGCTATATTCCTTTTACTTTAAAAACTTGTTGCTATATGTTATGAGCTTAATTTTCAAATGTGACTGCTTACATTAGCCTGTGTATCTGGGCACTTCAAGTGCCATTTCAAGAAGTATGTGGCATTGGGGGCTGTGATTTAGGCACCCCATGTGGAAAATTGGACTCTGCAGTACATATGGAAAAGGCTTTCCAAACAAGTGGGGGCCAACTGACTTCTTGTGAAGAATAAAATTCTTACACATGCTGTGTGGATTCAGACAACTAATACCTCAGCCAGGTACTCCCTAGGAATGGAGTCATATAGACTGTTGAAGTGGCTAATGGAAATCCAGACTCAACAGCTGCTATAGCATTTTGTTAAGCAACTTGCAGCAAGTAATTGTAAATCATCAACAGAAGCCGCATGAACTGCAGAGGTGCAAATTCTACCCTGGTTCTGGCAGCATGTATTTTCTGCAAGTACTCAAGAAGTTCGTTTATATTTTGCTTGCTTCATCCTTTGCAAGCAATAGGTTTGCTTCAGTTTTCATTGAGAGAAATGTAATGACTATGTTAGCTGTGAATGTCCTTTTTGTCATCTTGTGTCACAATACTACTGTTGAAATGGCACTTTGGGATTTAATATACTCAGCACTAGCAAAAATTCCTAGTAAAATTTAATAAAATGAAAAATCTCCCCCTTTCTGACAAAAGTGAAATCTTGGAAAAATTGCACCTGAAGACTGGCATGCTTCCTCTATTTAGATTTGAACAGAACATCAGTAAGTACATCTCCTCCCCACCTATTTTGAAAGTGAGAAATGGGATTAAAAATAACAAAAATGTAAGACTCATAGTGTGCTCTCTGCTGAAATTATCATGGTCTGGCAGTGTGGTGGCCACTGAAAATGTGTTTCCAGCTGGGAGAAGCTTTGGATAATGCTTCTCAATGTTCTCCCACCACTTCCCCACACAGGGCTCTGATGTTTTTCATGGACAGCGAAGGACTGAGAGTCACTCAAAGACATCTAAATAAAACATTTGGGCTGGGATTCATGGAGTTATTCATCTACCTCCAACAGATCAGTGCATCTTGAAAGTTTAATACATACAGCTGATGTTTACTAAACCTCCAAAGGATGACATTCTATGACCCACAGCCTTTTGGGTTCCGGAACGCATTTGGGACCAATGGAAGGTCATTATTGACATTAAGCAGCTGGGCCTGTTGTTTTGAGTTTGTGGTCTGTGAGCCCTAAGATAAACAGCAGCTCAGCAGAGTTCTACCAAAAAATAAATAGGACGCATGTTATCCCCAGCTTTTGAACAATTAGGCAATTATACCATCGTGCTTAACATGCACTTTGCTACTACAGTTTCATAAATTCAGACCACCAGAAGGCCTTGATCTGTGGGAACTTGGTGTTAATCCAGGAGCAGAGAGGAATACTATTCAAATCGGTTGAGCTAACTATTCCATTATTTGGGAAAGCAGCAAATATTTCCTCATAAGGGACAAATATGAATGACCAGGTTTTACAAGAACTCTTGGACCAGGGGTGTAATATGGGCCCAGCTCCACTTGGAAGGTTTCAAGTGCCGTTTGTTGTAACTTCAAAGACCCCTGTGTCACTGAAAATTACTTTAAAGATGGCAACATATTTATACATGTACAAAAATAATTGACAGGAACGTTTGATGTAACATTTTCATCCAAGGCTCCCAGTCACACGTCTCAGGGTAAAGGCTCTTTGCTGAGCCAGCCGTGCTCTGGCCTTAAGCAGGAGATATGGATCTACTGGATCCTTGTAGGGGCTCTCTAGGGGGATAAAGCTGGTGCCAGATTTGAGTCGGTCTGAAATCTAATGTAATCGTATTGATCATTTACCAGAAATGTGGAAAGTCTGCAGGGCTGACCATGTACGCATTAGGGTTGACAGCACAGCTGACGTAAATTAAAATGTTTGCTATGAAAATGTTTCAGCCTGTCACTTGAATAAATTAGTACAAAAATGGAAATTACACAATGCCAATCTGAGAGCAGAGTTGGATGTCAAAGGAGTTACTTCAGATTTGTATTCATGTAGCTGAAAGCTGATTTGGCCCTTCGCTATTTCCAAACAAATGATAACATGTACTGCTGCATTTTACTGTCCTAGGAAACCTATTATGGCTGTGTCCTAAAGTGCTTTAAGCACAGTTGATGCCGAGCTGTGCCAAAAACCTGAATAACAGAACTGACCAAATTCCTTAAAGTATATGGGTTCCACTATCAGACTTCACTACACAGAACTCACAAAACAATTCTCTTGGCAGTTTTACTATGTATCAGTGATTTTCCTAATTGACCTTGTTTATTTTCTGCTCTTTTGAGCCAGGAACCCACACATCAGATAACAGCCACGGGGTGGAGGATTTGTAAGATTTTACGGTAGAGAAGCCATTCCAAAACAGAGTCATTTTCCTAAAGTAAGAAGGAGCATTTTGTCTCTTTGAATAGCAAGAGAAATGTTTGGAGAGAGGCAGAAAACCTCTGAGGACCCTTCCCCTACATCCATACTATCCTGGCACTTATCTTGTGTTTGCTCTACGTAGTTCTCCAAATCCTCAGCTGGTGTAAATCAGCACAGCTCCACTGGCTTCAGTAGAGCTAGTCCAGCTTACTCCAGCTGAGGATCTGCTCCAGCTTCTTTTGTTTGGAAGCTGGATATCACTGGTAGTGCACCTTGAATTTTTTTCACCTGTTGTTAATATGGGAACACGTCATGCCAATGGTAGAAGATATGGAAAAAATACTAGTGATTTTCTCAATATGCCTGTTCTTCCCCTGAGAAAGGGGTTTGCAAGGGCTTGTCTACCCAGGGAAGTTAGTGCGCAGTAAGCTAGGGTGGGAATTTAAAGTGTACTAGCTTCTCCACACCAGCTTCTTGTGTGGCCACTCCTACTGTGTACTAGTAGTGCCCTGGTATGATTTAGCTCACTGCACTTTGGAAGTGCACTATGGGTACACCTACACTGCAATAAAGGACCCATGACAGGGCTGCAGCTGGCACTGATCAGCTGACTTGGGCTCATGGGCTTGGGCTGGGCTAAAAAATGCAGCGTGGATGTTTGGACTTGGGCTGGAGCCCAGGCTCTGAAACCCTGTAATGTCTACATTGCTATTTTTAACCTCGCAGCCCAAGTCCTGCAAACCTGAGCCAATTGACCCAGGCTCTGAGACTCAGCACCACAGGTAGAGGCACCTTAAGGCACTTTTAGGGTTTGTCTACATGGTGTATTGATCTGCACCAGAGGGGTATAAATTCTAGTGCACGCTAGCATGTTGTGCACTAACTAGCCTGTGTGGACCCTGCTGGCATGCACTGAAGTTCCCTAGTGCACATTAAAGTTCCCTAGTGCATGCCAGAAGGTTCCACATGGGCTAGTTAGTATGCAACTGTCACCATGCCTCCGTGGGTCACAACTGAGAATACCAAATTCAGGACAAACTGCTGAGAAATAGGGCAGAGACACCCCAAAACTGGCAGTTATTCTCCCTTAAGATATACCATACCAGCAACAAAAGTAAACCTCTGTTTCACCACACTGGCTGACAAGAAGTCAAAAGAGCAGTTTCCTTAGATATTCCAGTCCTTGTTTCACCACCAAAAACACTAGACTTAGAGATGAGTGGTTCTTTAAAACCAATTTACTCAAATAAAAGGTTCTTCTGATCCCAAAGGACCAGCCACATACCCAGGTCAATATACAGCAGAGATCTTACCCAATAATCAATCACACACCGTTGCCAATCCTTTACTATCTAAAATCTAAAGGTTTATTTATAAAAAGAAAGAAAGGTGAGAGTTAAAATTGTTTAAAGGAATCAAATACATACAATGAACATGCAGAGTTCTTGGTTCAGGCTTATAGCAGTGATGGCATAAACTGTTGGCTTAAGTCAAGTCTCTGGTTGCTTCCAAATCATTGGAAGGTCCTCAGTCCCTTGGTTAGAATGCTCCCGTTAGTATAAGTCCATAGTCCAGAGGTTTGAGCAGAAAGGGGCTTGAGCAGGAAAGAGGCAAAATGGAGGTGTTTCCAGCTCTTTTTATAGCTTCTGCCATGTGGAGGGAAATCCATTGTTTCAAACAAAGCCCTCAGCACAGCTAGTGGAAAATTACATGTAAAAGATGGAGTTTGGAGTCACATGAGCAAGCTACATTCCATGCATGACTTCACTTAGTCATAGCAGGAAATTCCATTCAGAGTAGATAGGCATCTTCCATTGTGAATTAAGTTCTTTAATGGGCCAGTCTATTTGAATAGTTCCTTCACAATGTACTGGCTAAACATTGCTAAACTTGTTGGTGCTACCCAGAAGCAAACACCTTAGAAATACAGGCACACAGTTAATACTCCTAACTTCATCTACAAAAATTATACATGCTTATAAATAACATAATCATATTCAGCAAATCATAACCTTTTCATAGACATCTTGCATGCCACATTTTGTACAAGATTAGTTGCAATTATATAACAGTGGTAGCAATAATGGTCTACATGGTCATAGTTTAATCGGTTAACACCATAGCGACATGCTAGTGTGCACTAGAATTTACACTCCTTATGTGGATTAATGCACCATGTAGACAAGCTCTTAGTACACAGAAAAGTATCCACACAGGGAGTTAGTGTGGAGTAGCTAGTATGCACCAGCTACTGAGAGCTTTTTCTCATCTAACTCTTTGCAGGATAGAGCCTAAATGAAGTATGTTTTCAAGCAAATCCCTGGGAAAGATAAGTATTTGCATTTTCACTGCTTGTGGTCACAGCTGTACGTCAGCTTACACATTTTTGCTTGTAAGGTTTTCTGAGTAGTACTCTCTGTTTCTTACTTTTTGTACTTGCATCTCTAATTTAGAACTATAAACATTCTTTAGTGGCAGTGTTTTAATGCTACATTAGCGATATGATGTCCAAAACCAAACTGTGTTTTAAAAGCTGAGACTAAATAAAAGCTTAACTTAGAGGGGGCTCCAGGTTACAGATTTTCTTTTAGCCAACTTTTAATATGGGTTGCATAAAGCACTTAAAGTGTTTTCCCCCTGAAACTGCGGTATCTAGTCTTAACTAAGTAAGAAGAGCATTTCTAATAAAGGCAGCACGATTCTCTAATTAGACAAAAGGGAAATGAAGGTCAAATACAGATTCAAAAAGAACAGAGCCCAGTTCCCTGACACCTTGTGGGTTGAAGAGGATCTGTTGTGTGCAAAGGGAGAAAATGAAGTGGGAAATGTCCCCACTCTCTACATAGCTTCAGTTCTGTTACTGCGTAACTATTGTGGAAAGGGAGCTGTGTTGTAAAGAAGGAGAACATACTGGCCAACTGTCTTTGACCTCCTGCTAGTGGTTGGTCCATGTAAGAGGTTTAAGAGTCCAATACTATCTCCAAACTAACAAACGTGGTCCTCTAAGTCAAGCAGTAGAGGGTTGTTATTTTAGATCAAGGGGTTCCCAGAACCTGACAGATGACACAGAGGTTTATAGCAGTATCACAACCCCAGGCTTTAGTGTTGAATCTGGGTGTTTTAGTAAAAAGTGGAAGGTCACAGCTGCATTGTGGGCTAGAAAGGGGGCAACTTTACCACCAGCAGAAATCTAAATTATGACTAGAAGCTTGATCAAAAACTCTCTGAAGCATGTAGAGGTATATCTAAATCAGGTCTGGGACTAAGAATTTAGATATCTATATGCCTAGGTCCTGATCCAAAGGCCAATGAAATCTAAGGATATACTTTAATGGTCTTTGGATCAGGCCCTAGGCATATAGAAATTCAAATTAGTAGAACCAGTCAAGAATCAAACATACCTGTAGACACATTACCCTCCTGGACTCCTGTAACATCCCTGTGTACAGAGTTAAAAAACATAAGGCAACTAGTGGTGTGTGTAGTTGTATGTTGTTTTATCATTATAATTTATCTACTGCACCTTTAAATGTCTAGAAGTCTGTTCTCTGTTGGAAGCAGCTGGCATTTTCTGTTCATTTCCGATGCAGCCTGGAACACAAAGGGGAGATTCTCGGCTTTCATTGTTGGTTTCCTTAATGTAAAATAACAATTTAGACTCACAATCAGTATGGGAAAATAAATAGTTTCCAGCCATTCAAGCACTGGATCCTCTTATGGTTTTGTCTGCCAGATTAAAGAGCTCTCTGCTGTCAGAAAAAGTGTCCCCATGTAAACACATATGGACCATGATCAAGTCACCTCTTAGTCTTTTCTTGGACAGGCTAAATAGATTTAGCTTCTTATGTCTCTCATTGTAAGATACGTTTTCCAGACCTTGAATCGTATTTATATCTCTTTGATGTACCCTTTCCAATTTATCAATGTCCTTTTTTAAAGGTGGACACCAGAAATGGCCACAGTATTCCAGTAAACATAGAATCATAGAACTGTAGGGCTGGAGGGGACCTTGAGAGTTCATCTACTCTGGCCTCCTGTGCAGAGGGGGGACGAAGTATACCTACACCATCCGTAACAGGTGTTTCTCTAACCTGTTCTTAAAAACCTCCAACAATGGGCATTCCACAAATTCCCTTTGAAGCCTATTAAAGTACTTAACTATCCCTATAGTTAGAAAGCTTTTCCTAATATCTAACCTAAATCTCCTTTGCAGCTGATTAAGCTGACAGCTTCTTATCCTATTTTCAGTGGACATGGAAAATAATAGATCACCATCCTCTTTAAAACACACCTTAACATATTTGAAAGCTGTTATCAGTTCCCCCCACCCTCAGTCTTCTTTTCTCAGGACTAAACCTGCCCAGTTTTTTAACCTTTTATCATTTTTATTGCTCTCCTCTGGGCTCTCTCCTATTTGTCTATATCTTTTCTAAAGTGTGATGGCCAAAACTGGACACAGTACTCCAGCTCAGGCCTAACTAGTGTCATGTAGAGTGAGACAATTACCTCACGTGTCTTATGTCACAGTTCAGGGCAGCTGTGTCTATATTCTCCCTCTATGGTCCAGTAAGGGCACCCACTCTCAGGTTTCCAGCTCCCTAACCATAGCTTTTGTTGGGTGGAGACTTGTCTCTCTCTCCCACATGATTGGAGTATTTCTGGGCTGACCAGTTCCCTGACTTCACTGTTTTATTCCTAGCAAAAGACAACCTGCTTAAGCAGACCTGCTTCGCTTCTCTCCTTGGAGATGGTACACAGTGTAATTGCTAGTTATACATTATCACACTTTCTAAGCAAACCTATTTTATTCTTGAGGTAAAAGCACTACAGAGAAAACCTTAAAAACAATAAAAGAACCTACTCGTATGCTAATAAGCTTACCAGAGATCACTCCATCTGCACCAGGCACTCTGGCAGGTGATTAGTTTATCAAACCCCACAAAGTGGTCTCTTTTGTGGCCAACAGCTTCAGATCCAAACTTTCACACAGCCCTATGGGGCCTCAGTAGGCTAAATCCTTCCGACCCTTCCCTAAGGATTGTGGGACTCTGGAGGTCCTGTACATTTGATGGATCAGGAGGAAGGCTGAGTCAGATAAACTCAAGTGATTTTTCCCAATGTCCTTTCTTTGTCTGTTGGTCTCTAGAGAATCCAGTTTGAACCTTTGAAGAGATCGTGGGTGAGTAATCAGCCAGACAAGGGGGCCCTTCCCTGGGGCAAAGCTTCAGACGGATGATAACCAGAGGAATTACGTTAGCATCCCTCCTCCTAAAGAAGTTACATGCAACTTCACAATAACACTAACAATTGCATTTTGAATACAATGGGCTTCAAAGGTATTAAAATTAATTCAATAACATTTAACTGAATTCAATTAGGCTTATCCAGAATATTGTCATATCTATCACATCTTACATATGACACTCCTGGTAATACATCCCAGAATGATATTAGCTTTATTTGCAACTGCATCACATTGTTGGCTCATATTCAGTTTGTGATCTGCTATGACTCCAGGTTCTTTTCAGCAGTACTACTGCCTAGCCAGCTATTCCCATTTGTGCATTTGAGTTTTCCTTCTTAAGTGTAGTACACCTCTACCCCGATATAACGTGACCCGATATAACACAAATTCGGATATAACGTGGTAAAACAGAGCTCCCGGGGGAGGGGGAGGGACTGCGCACTCTGGCGGATCAAAGCAAATTCGATATAACGTGGTTTCACCTATAACGTGGTAAGATTTTTTGGCTCCCGAGGACAGTGTTATATCAGGGTAGAGGTGTACTTAGCATTGATGAAAACATTGCATTGCTAAGTACAGAGGTAACTCCACTTCCCTACTCCTACTTGATATTCCCCTGCTACATCTAAGGATCACATTAGTCCTAGGCTACAGCATCGCACTGGGAAGTCTTATTTCAGTTTGAATTTTTCTGACATCATTGGATTGTGTTAAAGCTTTGCCCTCTAGTTACATGAGGAGGTTTGGGAATAGGGTATCTGACTTTGGAAAAAACATTGACAGGCATGGAAGAGAAAGACTGTAAAAGTTCAGTGGCAGTGTTTGCATGTAGTTTGTGAAACATTCTAAGACTCTCCTGGTTGGAAGATGTTCTATAAATATAAAATGTTATTACATTATTTTGAAATGGTGCTATGTCTTTCCCACTGATGGTGCATTCACACCTATCTAAGACTGATATTCTACATGGTTTTGTGCACTGTTTAATAACATTCTGTGTATGTTTAAAGCAACTTGAGATTTCCATAACCATGTCCATTGCAGGCACTAAGTTCAGTGAGACAATGCAAGGCTTCTATCAGTAGAGTGACCTTGGAAATACAAACACCACCCACTGAGACTGAATAGATCACTAGAGGAAACAGCTGCATACAAGAAATTCATGCAAATTGCAGGACACATTACGAAGATGAAGCTATTTGGAAACCTTTTCTTGACTGCCTCAAATACACTTCTTGAACAACAGGAATAAAATCCAAATATGCCGTATAAATGAAATATGATAGCATCTTTTACACACTCACTCTCTCCAATCTACCTACCCACTTTCTCTTTTTAGGGGAAGTGTGGACTAGCACTCAAAAAACAGCCAAAGAAAAGCTTTATTTGTAACTAGTAACCAGCATATACATATAAACACATGGTACTTCTCCAGTGCCTTCCATCAAAGGATCTCCAAAATGTTTTTCAAACATTAATTTATTAAGCCTCACAACACACCTGTGTGGTAGGTAAGTTTCATTATCATGACTTCTTTAGCTGGGAAAATGGAGACACCAAGAGCCCAGGACCTACAGGGAGAACCGTATTTATGGGAGAACCAGGAATCTTCTTTCACTTTGACTTTAACCATGAGACTATTGTACTCCTCTGAAGGAAAGACAAGGATATAATTTTAGTAGCCTGCATAATATAGTAGCTGAACAGTTCAAAACACAGGCAAAAAAGTAAAATAAAAACAAAAAAATGAATAAAAGAAGCAGCCAGTGAAGAGACACTTGTCAAGGTATAAACTTTAATGTAAAAAAATTGCTTTTCTGAAATCTGTTTTTGCAAGTTGCTTCCAGTGATCTTGAGCTAGGCTGAAGGCTATACAGTAGGGATAGAATGAGATGGGATAAGAAGTGGCTAGGACAGCCAGCTAGTGAAGGGTTATATTAAGTGAGGAGTTTGTTGGGCCAAGGCAACAGTAATTGAGGAACAACATCCAGCAGTCCAATACAGAGAAAGAGAGTGAGACAGGAGAAATACACAGATGATCTTTCATATACTTGTTCTAGTTTTGATTTAATTTAATATGGGTCACTGCATGGCATTCTGAAATGGAATAAGTTGGAACTATTGCTAATTTTCTGAATGTAGTGCCAGATATCTAGGGTCAAGGGCTTTGCTTCGTGGACAAAAATGGTGCAGGCAGGAAGGCAACAGATTCTCCACTGCTGCACACCTTGTGTAGTCATTTACATCTGTGCAAAGTGAGTGCAAATGGCCTGTGAGATGTTGCCAAATTGATCAGCAGGTGTTTCATAGCCAATTAGCACTCAAAGTGCACTGGTGTAAGTGACTAGAGAAGGTGCCAGTCAATAGACAATCAGTCTTTGCCTAAGGTTGAAAAACTTAATCTGCCACTGATCTAGTATAAATAGCCACAGGCTTCTTCTCATTAGCAAGACCATAGAAAATGTGTATGTAAATAGCTTGTGATTCTCTTTATGTATTTAGTGTGCTAGTTATTATTTCAACCACAGGACTGTTCCCCTCCTATGTTTTAATTTGGAACTGGAGTGCACGTCAGAGAATATGGGAGGGAGTTTAAATCCCTGTCACATCTCTGGCTTCTGGTACAGAAGACAAAGCATCATCTTCACACAAAGACTGTCACATAAATATAGTATTTCCATCTCCTTTCTTGAATTTTAAAACTACTAAAGCTAATCAGATTGATTCCAGACAATCAGGAGACAGAATTGATTTACAGCTCTGCTCCAGCATGAGCTGAGGGGGATCGGGCCACATCTGGATAAGCTTGAATTTTAGTAATATTGTCATTTACTGTTGACTTAAAAAAATTAGACTAGATACTTGTGTTAAAACAATAGTTACTGGGAAAATACAGTGATTATTTTTTATAACATTTTGTAACAATGTTAACTTCCCATTCTAAATGATTATCTATCTATCATTTTATAGCATGTCTATTATTGTGTCATCTGTTCCTCTGCAGACACTAGGCTAAGAAATAGTGTAAATATCAGTGATAGTCATCCTGGCAATGATCTTTGTGGTCATTTAATTGAAATCAAATCGTTAAAAGCATCAAGTATGCATCACAGTTCTGCAGTCACCAGTGAGGAAAATAACACAATAGAAAGCAACACCTTCATAAAAGAAAAGCCTGCCCCATACTGTTAGTCTAAGAAAAACATTTGGCCAACACCAGGATAGCAACTAAATAACAAGACACAAGTGGATGGGCAGCCAATTTTTAAGTACTATTTAGGTCTGCAAGGGATGTGGTTATTTGATTGATAGCTGAAAATGTGGGAGTGAAGGTGGGGAAAACACTTTTCATAAAGTTAATCTTCTTATTTTTGACTGCCATATAATGCCAGTAGGAGATGGAGTCTCTGTCTTTGGCCTGTTTTTCGTGGAGCTAGTGGCTTCTTTGGATCATATCCTAGTTTGATCTTAAGTTCTGCCACTGGTTTTATTGGCACCAGGATTTAGCCATTTATGGCTAGATTTTTAAAGGCATTTAGGCAACTAACTCCCACGTATAAGTGGTAAAATGTATTGACTTCCTCCTCTGGTTTAAAAGATGAGCTAAAAAGCTGAAGTGGTTTATTATTTTATCTGATTGGCTCATTCATCCATCCCTCCAAGAACAAATTCAGGCTGGAAATTAGAAGGTTTCTAACTAGCAGATGAATGAGGTTCTGGAACAGCCTTACACCAGGAGGTGGGAGTGGGGAGGGGGACACAAACAACTTAATTCAATTTAAGAGAGAGATGGACAGATTTCTGATCATGATTGTATAATGGGGTTGCTTGTGATGGCAGGGTGCAGGGTTGTACAGTCCTGGGACTCACTTCCAGTTTATGTCTTATGTCCTAAAAACTTGTGCTTCATGGTTTCACAGCCAGCCATCTGCAGTGGTCAAGAAGGGATTCCCCCCTCTGCCCAATGTATTTTTTGTCTCCTTTCTCTGAAGCACTGAAGATGGCTATGGCTGGAGATGGGACATTGATGGGATGGGCCAGGGGCTATGAGGAGGCACCAAGCATTCTGTCTCTCAGCTGTTTGGTTGGCTGGTTCTTCTCACGTGCTCAGGGTCTAACTGATGTGGGATCAGGAAGGAATTTTCCCCCGGGTCAGATTGGCAGAGACCTCAGGGATTTTTTGCCTTCCTCTGCAGTGTTTGGGTCCAAGTCACTTGCCGGGATTATCTAGGTATCTCTTACTTAATAATTTCCCTGCCATTGTGGGGGCCTTGGGCACTGGGGCACCTAGGTCCCTCCTATTTCCTCCTAGGCACATAATAGTCTAATCTCCTGGGGGCTGTAATACTTTGGTCTCATTTCAGTTGTCAGGTTTAGTGTGTAGGTGCTGAGTGGTATTGGGTCTTGTGATAAACAGAAGGTCAGACTAGATGATCTGCTGCTTCCTTCTGGCCTTAAACTCTATGACTGTGTTACATGGTATAAGAATCTATTCTCATTTGTGGTACCTATTGCCAGCATCACTTAGCTTCTCTTTGTGGTACTCTTCACCCTATCACTCAAGAGAAAATGCTCATACTCTATGAGACATCCTTGATGGCACATCTCCAGTTATAGAAATCAGGGGAGAGGACACAAAAGATAAAATCTATACAGGTCTCTGAATATGATAGTAAAAGGTCAGGACAATGTGGAAAAACACACACTATTAGAATATATTAAATATGGTAGATTACAATTAAGGCAGGGAGAGAAACTGAGAAAAGCAAGGATATTTTCAGCCCATATGCTGCTGTTACTCACCTCCTGAGTGCTAAGCCATGGCAGCATGACATATAAGAACATAAGTGATCCATTGTCCATGCCCAGCTTCTGGCAAACAGAGGATATGAACGCCATCCCTGCCCATCCTGGCTAATAGCCATTGATGGACCTATCCTCCATGAATTTATCTAGTTCTTTTTTCAACCCTGTTATAGTTTTGTCCTTCACAACATCCTCTGGCAAAGAGTTCCACAGGTTGACTGTAGTTATATAGAGTTAATTATCCAACTACTTCATAACCCGAAAACCTACAGAGTTTCAAAATGCTGATGTATCTAGTCATCCTACAGTTTCTGTAGGTTGAGAGAGAAATATTTAGAGCACTAATAGTGCAATGTATTTATTTCAGAGTAACAGCCGTGTTAGTCTGTATCCGCAAAAAGAAGAACAGGAGTACTTGTGGCACCTTAGAGACTAACAAATTTATTAGAGCATAAGCTTTCGTGGACTACAGCCCACTTCTTCGGATGCATAGAATGGAACATATATTGAGGAGATATATATACACACATACAGAGAGCATAAACAGGTGGGAGTTGTCTTACTAACTCTGAGAGGCCAATTAATTAAGAGAAAAAAAAAAAAAAAAAAAAAAAAAAAAAAAAAAAAAAAAAACTTTTGAAGTGATAATCAAGCTAGCCGAGTACAGACAGTGTGATAAGAAGTGTGAGAATACTTACAAGGGGAGATAGTCAACGTTTGTAATGGCTCAGCCATTCCCAGTCCTTATTCAAACCGGAGTTAATTGTGTCTAGTTTGCATATCAATTCTAGCTCTGCAGTCTCTCTTTGGAGTCTGTTTTTGAAGTTTTTCTGTTGTAATATAGCCACCCGCAGGTCTGTCACTGAATGACCAGACAGGTTAAAGTGTTCTCCCACTGGTTTTTGAGTATTTTGATTCCTGATGTCAGATTTGTGTCCATTAATTCTTTTGCGTAGAGACTGTCCGGTTTGGCCAATGTACATGGCAGAGGGGCATTGCTGGCACATGATGGCATAGATCACATTGGTAGATGTGCAGGTGAACGAGCCCCTGATGGTATGGCTGATGTGATTAGGTCCTATGATGATGTCACTTGAATAGATATGTGGACAGAGTTGGCATCGGGGTTTGTTACAAGGATAGGTTCCTGGGTTAGTGGTTTTGTTCAGTGATGTGTGGTTGCTGGTGAGTATTTGCTTTAGGTTGGGGGGTTGTCTGTAAGCGAGGACAGGTCTGTCTCCCAAGATCTGTGAGAGTAAAGGATCATCTTTCAGGATAGGTTGTAGATCTCTGATGATGCGCTGGAGAGGTTTTAGTTGGGGGCTGAAGGTGACAGCTAGTGGTGTTCTGTTATTTTCTTTGTTGGGCCTGTCTTGTAGGAGGTGACTTCTGGGTACTCGTCTGGCTCTGTCAATCTGTTTTTTCACTTCAGCAGGTGGGTATTGTAGTTTTAAGAATGCTTGATAGAGATCTTGTAGGTGCTTGTCTCTATCCGAGGGATTGGAGCAAATGCGGTTATATCTTAGAGCTTGGCTGTAGACAATGGATCGTGTGGTGTGTCCTGGATGGAAGCTGGAGGCATGTAGGTAAGTGTAGCGGTCAGTAGGTTTCCGGTATAGGGTGGTATTGATGTGACCATCGCTTATTAGCACAGTAGTGTCCAGGAAATGGACCGCTTGTGTGGATTGATCTAGGCTGAGGTTGATGGTGGGATGGAAATTATTGAAATCATGGTGAAATTCCTCAAGGGCTTCTTTTCCATGGGTCCAGATGATGAAGATGTCATCAATGTAGCGCAAGTAGAGTAGGGGCGTTAGGGGACGAGAGCTAAGGAAGCGTTGTTCTAAGTCAGCCATCTAAGTCTAAGCTATCAGGAACAGTATCCCTGATAATGTCACAGCTAACCTGGTGGCTGAACTTTGTGATTTTGTCCTCACCCACAACTATTTCACATTTGGGGACAATATATACCTTCAAGTCAGCGGCACTGCTATGGGTACCCGCATGGCCCCACAATATGCCAACATTTTTATGGCTGACTTAGAACAACGCTTCCTTAGCTCTCGTCCCCTAACGCCCCTACTCTACTTGCGCTACATTGATGACATCTTCATCATCTGGACCCATGGAAAAGAAGCCCTTGAGGAATTTCACCATGATTTCAATAATTTCCATCCCACCATCAACCTCAGCCTAGATCAATCCACACAAGCGGTCCATTTCCTGGACACTACTGTGCTAATAAGCGATGGTCACATCAATACCACCCTATACCGGAAACCTACTGACCGCTACACTTACCTACATGCCTCCAGCTTCCATCCAGGACACACCACACGATCCATTGTCTACAGCCAAGCTCTAAGATATAACCGCATTTGCTCCAATCCCTCGGATAGAGACAAGCACCTACAAGATCTCTATCAAGCATTCTTAAAACTACAATACCCACCTGCTGAAGTGAAAAAACAGATTGACAGAGCCAGACGAGTACCCAGAAGTCACCTCCTACAAGACAGGCCCAACAAAGAAAATAACAGAACACCACTAGCTGTCACCTTCAGCCCCCAACTAAAACCTCTCCAGCGCATCATCAGAGATCTACAACCTATCCTGAAAGATGATCCTTTACTCTCACAGATCTTGGGAGACAGACCTGTCCTCGCTTACAGACAACCCCCCAACCTAAAGCAAATACTCACCAGCAACCACACATCACTGAACAAAACCACTAACCCAGGAACCTATCCTTGTAACAAACCCCGATGCCAACTCTGTCCACATATCTATTCAAGTGACATCATCATAGGACCTAATCACATCAGCCATACCATCAGGGGCTCGTTCACCTGCACATCTACCAATGTGATCTATGCCATCATGTGCCAGCAATGCCCCTCTGCCATGTACATTGGCCAAACCGGACAGTCTCTACGCAAAAGAATTAATGGACACAAATCTGACATCAGGAATCAAAATACTCAAAAACCAGTGGGAGAACACTTTAACCTGTCTGGTCATTCAGTGACAGACCTGCGGGTGGCTATATTACAACAGAAAAACTTCAAAAACAGACTCCAAAGAGAGACTGCAGAGCTAGAATTGATATGCAAACTAGACACAATTAACTCCGGTTTGAATAAGGACTGGGAATGGCTGAGCCATTACAAACGTTGACTATCTCCCCTTGTAAGTATTCTCACACTTCTTATCACACTGTCTGTACTCGGCTAGCTTGATTATCACTTCAAAAGTTTTTTTTTTTTTTTTTTTTTTTTTTTTCTCTTAATTAATTGGCCTCTCAGAGTTAGTAAGACAACTCCCACCTGTTTATGCTCTCTGTATGTGTGTATATATATCTCCTCAATATATGTTCCATTCTATGCATCCGAAGAAGTGGGCTGTAGTCCACGAAAGCTTATGCTCTAATAAATTTGTTAGTCTCTAAGGTGCCACAAGTACTCCTGTTCTTCTTTTAATGTATTTATTAATAACTACCAAGGGGCAAATTCACTGCTGATGTGTCACTGAATTCAGTGGAGTTGCATCCTCTTACATCAACAGTGAATTTGGCCTCTAGTATATGTAATGTATGAAGATGACCTGCTGAAATGCCAGAGCATGATTAATATTATTTAAGGCGATCTCTGCATGACTTCTTCAAATGAACAGAGTGCATTTAACATCATTATTGATGAAAGACCATGTCTGAATATCACCATGCATTTTGTCCCCTGAAGGCACTTTACTGTGGAGACCATACATTTGGCTGAGTAGCTCTCTGAGTCCTATTATTTGAAAGTACCACTGTTAACATGACCAAAGTATTAACACTATACGGGTATTGATTACCTCACATTCACCCCTCCACTTGCCCTGCTTTTTTGGCACTTCCAAATCCATCTGATGCAGGGAGAGAGTCAGGTAGCTACTGAAAAATGAACCTTCCTTCTCTCTCACACAGGAATGCGGCAAACTGTAATAACATTAGATGCTGGGCTGGAATGGCCGCAGTTTTTACAGAGCTTATATTTAAATCTACAAAGCAGGATGTACTGTACTTTATTTGACACAGTCACAGTTCTAGGAAACTGCACCTGTATTTTCCCTAAGTGGTCCAGCAAGGGCATCCGCTCTCAGGCTTCTGCCCTCCCTGCCCTCAATGTTGCCCTCCAAGGTAGGGGACACATGTTCCTTTCCCTTCTGACCTGGATATTTCTAGGCTGCACAGTTCCCTGCCCATACTGTGTTATTTCCAGCGAAAGATAGGCTGCCCAAGCAGAACCTGCTTGCTTTCTTCTTTAGAGACAGTTAACAGGTGCAATCAGGGCCAGATTTAGGTACCGCAAGGCTCGATTCGAAGGAGCTGCTGCCGAAGTCCAGGACTTCAGCAGCAGCTCAATCGGCTGCTGGTGCCTTCGGTGGCACTTCGGCAGAGGGACCTTCTTCTGCGGCAGCGATTGAGCTGCCACCGAAGACAGCAGCGGGACTTCGGCGACAGCTCCTTTGGGACTTTGGGGGGCCCTCTTAGGGGCATGGGGCCTGATTCTGGGGAATCGGCTGAATCGCCCTAAAGCCGACCCTGAGTGCAATTGCTACAGATATAAGTTACTACCCAGCACTTCCTCTGCAAGCCTATTTTATTCTTAAGGTAAAAAGCATTACATAGAAAACATGAAAAACAATAGAAGAACCTACACACATGCTAATAAGCTTACCAGAGTTAGCCCCAGCCTTAACATGGATTCTGGCAGGGGCAGTCCTACAACATCCCCACCCAAGGGGATTCCTTATGGTTACAAGTTCATAACAGCTTCAGCTCAGAATAAGCACACTCATAACATGTTTAGTTTACCCTTTATACAGTTCAGGGGTCTCTGAACTGGAGTTTCTAGGAGCAGGTAATTAATAGACAGTGGGTTTTCCTCCCCAGGCTGTAGCTTGAAAAGGGAGGATTTGAAGTAGGTTATTTGCATTCTCAAGGTACTAAAGTCCTTTGAAATTCCTTATACCTTCCAGAGAGTGGATTAATCCTACACAGGCCTGGCCTACACTAAAAAGTTAGGTCACACAGCTACGTCACTCAGGGGTGTGAAAAATCACATGATGTACTTAAGCCAACCTCCCAGTGTAGGTCAGTGGAAGAATTCTTCTGTTGACCTAACTACTGCCTAGAGGGGTGGTGGATTTACTAGAGGAAACTCCTCCCATTGGCATTGATAGTGTCTACACTATACTGAAGCGCTACAGCTGCAGCTGTGCCACTGTCGCATTTCAAATGTAGACAAGCCCACAATCTCCTAGAGAAGGTACATACATACAATTCCACAATAACGCATACACAATTGAATTTAAATACAACAGACCTCAATAATGTCAATCATAATGCAATAAAGTTTAACTAAATGAATAAAGTTCATTCAGGATACTATCAGAAGCTCCCAAGCACAACCAGACACAATGGAAAAACACATTTCCTCTATCTGCTACATATATCTTCAAGAAACATGCTTTATTTTTGTGACTGCATTTGCTGTTCCTCAGATACATCCTTGTTTTCCATTCATTTGAAGGCAGAGTCCTTGAAAATTGATGAAAAGAAACATATATTGTCCTGTAAGAGTAAGGGAGCTAAAATATCCTTGCAATTCCACCGTCTTATACATTACGATGGCAATTAGCTCTAACCAACAGAACTGCCAAGGAACTCAAAGAGAAAAACACGGGAGTTCTCAAATTATATTTGACTTCCCTCAATTATATAGGATTATTTACAAATGCTTGGTTACCACATTAGTTTCTGTCTGTTAGTAAAGTGTTTTGTGATATATCATATAAAATTTCTGAATACAAAGAACTGCATAGATGTAAAATTGAATTACAAATTTATTTAAGCTTTTAAACAGATAACAATCAAATGAACTCTGCTGTTAATCTAGGCAATGCTTTAAAAATCATCCCTAAGGCATCTGCCATATCTTAAATCATTTTTAATGTTTTTAGAGTGTCTTCTAAGAGCGGCCTGGCATATTCCTCCATATAGGAAAACCTGTAGTCATTGCCAATTTTACAATATGCAATTTCCAAGAACTTTCTCATTTCTTAAAATGGCAATTGCAATAATGTGCTAACAATGTAGTTGTATTCAGATCTCTCAGGAAAGGCGTATTTTTCTCTTGTGTTGATGGAGGAATCTGAGTTAACAGGACTCAGAAGGACGGGCTCTGCCTTTCCAAAGATGGTTAAACAAAATCTCCTCTTTTCATCACAATTTCTCCAACACTTATCCCCATTCGGTCTATGTGAATTTTTTAACCACAGGTACCCATTGGTACCAGGTGTGAGGTACCATTGAAAGAGTATCAAAGACATTTTCTTTTATTGTACTATTGCTGGTCCTCTTTTCCACATCACAGCCCATTCCTATGGGATAATTTTTCTATCCAAATCCTTTTCCCACCGTGTCATATACAGACATTTCTGTGTTAGGAAAGGTATCTGCAAAGATTGATATAAATTACATATACTTTTTTGTTTCCTAGTTGACTAGAAGCCATCTCTTCTATTAAAGTGACCTTTCTGTCAGAATGACAGTGCTAGAAAGTTGAGAAACACAATGCTTAACTTGAAGATACTGCTACCAAGGGAGAGAGGCCAAAGCCAAAATGCTCTTCATTTTTGAACAGCTTGATGAAAGCATCTGAACCCACAGTATTAGAAAAGCCAGTACAATTTGCTGTACATCCTTACTCAACTTCTCATAAATCTCACACAACATACTTAATGCTAAGGATTTTCCAAAGTTCCAGCCTCCAACCAAAAACGACATGTTACTAAACTAAATGTTCTTGCCCTAGAGAAACAATAGCTACAGGCAAATTGTTTCAGTCATAAATCACACAGCAGGACACAATACAATCTCTTAAAACTAAAGGCAAAAAATGCCAGCATGATGATAAGAAATCCCACTGAACAGATGGCTAACTTATCTCGGGAAAACTCAGGTTGAGGCTCAAAGGAAGGGGAAAGAGCTCTGGACATTGTAGTTGTTAAAATCAATTGTGATGCCAGTTTTATTTTATTTCCTCATTATGTTTAAAATTAATTGCAGTCCTTTGTCATTGAGATTAAACAAATAAGAAAAACAAAGAGATCACAGCTGGATCTTTAAAACCACAAAAGAGTTACACATTTAATATAAAAAACATGTATTAAGAACAAAACAAAACAAAAAGAAAGCAAAACGCAGAGCAGGCGTCTTATTTTAAAATAACCATCTGAAAACATTTCATTTTAAGTGTAAACAAGTAAAACTGAGAGCAATAAAAATGCAATTATAATCTAAGATTTTTAAATGGCCATTTGCAGTATACTAATCTCTGCAATATATTGCAGAGAAAAATACAAAATGAGCTCTTTGTATAGACCTTGATCTCATAAGAATCAACAGCACTTGTAAATACTCTTGTACTTTTCATTACTAAAGTGTGATGAAAGTTGGCTTGCTGCTTGTGACTGCATCCCCTTTCATTAAATAGCACGGTATCAAATGCTTTTGTGAAAATTACTCTTAATATTTTTACTTTACCATTAGCAAATAATAGATAGTAAAAGTTACATGTAAATTCCAATAATTACAACAAATCTCACGTTTTATAGTGCCATTCATCTGAGAGGATCCTAAAATGACTCTGAGTCATCTGCAGATGATGGAACTGACCATGAATCCCTTATGTCCTGTATGATTAAGTCCCCCTCGGAATGTGAGTCAAAAATTGAGAACATACATGTGCAAGAGTAGTTGAAAGTGTCCCCAAGCAAAGTGACCCTAGTATGTGTATCACCTATGGTAACTCATGAGAATAATATTTCACAGAAATGTCTCTAGGAGTACTGAAAGGGCAAACAGGTCACTGACAAACCACGGACCATGTGATACAGTAAAAGTGTTGGCTGCATTGTATTTTCTTTAGTTATGGAAGTCTTCACCCTCTTTGGGTCTGGAATTGGCTGTGATTATCACATTTTATTTTCTTGGATTGCTATACAGCTCAGAACAATGAAAAAGGAAAGATTTGCGTGAATTTTGCTTCATTTCTCTCACTTTCAGTTATTTTAATGTAATTTATTTTTATAATGCAATCCCTCCTTGTTTTGTGTAGACTACAAACCAATGAACTTTAGTTTGATTCTATTCCATAACTCTGTTATACCACCAGAGTTGACTAGTATAAGAAAAAGCTTCAGGGGAGCAAACATCAACTACAGAGCAAGTTATTTAAGCTTACAAAGCCATTTGGCTTCAATAGAGCTCTGCTGATGAACACCAGCTAAGAACTTGGCCCTCAGATTTTTGGAAACTATAGAGATGACAAGGCTTATTAAAATGGACTTTGACACTGTTTTGTAGCTCCCCCCCCCAAATACATAGTCTTTTTAAAATATATCTAGTATCCCTTTATAGACACGCTTTCTGTTTTAGCAGGCAGTTTTGTGCCTTCATGTATGAGTGGATTGTAATCATATGACAACAAAGAAATGAGGAGTAAGTGACCACTTACCCACAGTACTCTTTACAATTTCCCATTGATAAGGGAAAAGAGGCTACAGCCAAGGGCAACAACCTGAGCATAGATGTTGGGGGTGAAGAAAAGGGCTGGTTGTACCACTCTGGCAGCACAAAGGGACCTCAGCAGAAGCCCTGTGTGTGTTTATCTGAGAGAGATGGCAACGGAGAAAGAGATAAATTCTCATCTCCTCTCTCTATAGGTAAATACTTATCTTGTCTTTTTCCTAAGGAAATGTCCTTGCATGGGAAGCAACTAAGCATCTAGCTACCTTGCTGAGATCTTTGGAGTTGTAAACAATGTGCAGAGACAAATCACATAAAAATATTCCCACAAGATTAAGAACAACATCTCATTCTGGCAATGAAAGAATCTGAACAATTTCAATGAAGAAATAATAAAAGCACACCCATAATCCTTGATATCTCATCCAGTTAATAAGTGTTACATAATGGCATCCCAACGGAGGTGGGGTTGAAAATTATGCAACTCTGCTGGCTAAGTGTAATATTTTGTTTGAATTTGCTTGCTGTGTTGTGTCATCATGGTAAGTATCATATTGGCCCAGTCCTCTGAAAGGGCAATTAGTAATAGATGGGCTCCTGGGGTATACAGAACATTTAAAAATTGTTTTAGCCACCACTTTGTGTGCAAAATAGGGACGTATTCTCTAAAATATTGGTCCAAAATTGCAATGTAGGATCATCATAGTTTTCTTTAACTGAAACAAATAAATTCCTGTTTGATATTTAATCATCAACTCAGGAAACTAGAGCTTTTATAGGGGCTCAGGAAACCCTTTTGTGAAAGCGATTAATCATGCTTAATGCATCAAAAAACTTTGGATTGTAGGATGACTGGGATGTCTGAAGTCCAATAATTTGTACTTAGGCACTTACTTTTTAAAATCAGCTATATTCCAGATTGTGAGAGGAATAGCTTACACGGGAATACAGACCCCATGTTAAATTTAAAATGTAGGTTTCAAGTGGGTTTCTTACCAATGGGCTTCAAAGTTTCCTCTATCAAGATGAAGATTCTAGAAGATCCCTCTTTGACTTCTAGCCCAGAGAGAGATTGAGACTGAGCTGGACCGGGGGCTGGAGGGCCAGGTTGTATAAGGCCTAAATAAATTGGACCCCAGGAGGGAAATGTTTTAAACTATCTTTGGAGTGGCAGTGTGCAGTTTTTAAAGAGCCATCAAAGGAGGAAACAGACGCAGAGTGCTGCAGAGTGACCTTTTGCCATCAGGGCGTGCTGAGAAGGTGTCTGAGCCTGGTACAGGCCTGATTTTCGTAAGTATTGAGCACCTGCATTGCCAGCTGACCTCAGAGAGCTGCATGCAATCAGCACCGCTGAAAATCAGTCCCAGTACAAGTATGTATCTTCCTGAAAGAGAAGCTCTTTCACAGGTGGAAAACACAATAATAAAGTCATAGTCTGAGTGTTCAGAGGTGTGGAGTAGCTGCAGTGACTTAGTACAGAGCTCTGAGTGCTCGGCACCTCAGCAACTTCTTCTGCAAAGCCAAATGGATGGGTGGTGCAGGAGCTTGGTATGCTGGTTCTATGCCAAATGAGGGCACTCTATACTAAGCAAATTCTTAGTTGAGTAGAAAAGATGACTTTCTAGTTACTTTTCACGGTTCAGACTCTGCACAAGGGCCAGAAGGAAACCAAGAATCTGGCCCAAAATGTCTGCCCGCTACATCGGTACATCAGTCCTCTTAGAAACCTATATTTTGAAACGCATAATTGCACAACTAGTTGCATAGGAGACTTAGGTATGTAGCCAGAGGGAGGGCTATGGTGCTGAGAGTACCACCCCGTCACAATGGACCACTGGGCTGACACAGTGCGGCCATTCTTAGGTTTCCTTCTCTCCTCTTCAGTTTTTGCTTCTATTTTTAAGAAGCTTTTTCTCTGTGAGTTGAAAAGTGACTTTCAGTGAACACTAAAACTGTCAACCTGTAGTTTCATACATTAGTGTTGATGACTGGTTTTTTAACCCTCAGGGTAATTCCCCTACAGTATTTATCTCTGCACTACAGCACTCAGTGTATATCTATACTCTCTCTATTCAGTGAAAAGCTAACATGACCGTAGTGACGTGTCACTGTGGGATACATGATGCTTCAGACGTATTTTATGAGAATTTAAGATAGAATTGGCAAATAATAATCGTGAGCTAGTTTGTTTTTAGCATTTCAATTGATACCACATATCCTATAAACAGTTAAAGTTTTATATCATATCCACCAGATATTACCAGCAGCTGTGTTATTTCCATTCACCAAACTATTTTTTTTTAATCCCATGAGCCAATTTACTTGAAATATAATTTACTATCACTAAACTGGAACCTTCTCAGAGCTATGGCTAACACAATATTAATCAACTATGCATTACTCAGATGGAGCACTTCTAGGCTAATATGTTGTTGCTCTGAAATGAAGAGGTCTTTGATAACTCACAAAGTCTCCATTAATCAAAATGATAAACGAGGCTGGCTGTTTTCAGACAGAAAGTCAAAGTTAAACATGAGGAAAGTACTGGTGCAGAAAGAGAGGAGAGGTTAACAACATACATAGGACATTCCCTCTCTCATGTAAAATGTTTATGTTAAGAGGAACCAGAGTTTTATTTTATGCATAAGCTGTCATGGATGGTAATGCTATGAGATGATTTGAGCTACTAAAGAATTTGCACAAACCATTTGCAAAGAATTACCAAACCCACACTGGAGAGTATGGAAGGAATTTCTTCAGACTTCAGCAAACTGAGAGCCTCCTCATTCATGACCCTAAAGGTTCTGTAACCTTAATGAAAATTGCACCCATTTTTATGAATGCATAACGCTGGATTTTTTTATCAGGCACTTCTTGTGGAGGAATAAAATATAGTGTTATATTTATAAGGGTTCCCTGCGTGACTCTTTCTAATATAAAGTAATCTCAAAATATGTTGTATTTTTGCTCTTTACATAACAAGAAAAGCATGAAGAAACCAGGCAGGCACAGCTGGGTTTCAAATAGTAATGTTTATTAACTATACACAAATCTGCAAGGCTTGACTATATACAACCTGCTGCTTTGCCTGGTTGCTGGTGTTTCAAAAACAGACCACCACTAGAGGGCTCAACAATTTCACTGGTCTACAATTTTTGAGAAGTCGTCTGCTTCAGAGATAAAATGTGCTATTTATTATGTATTTTGATATGCTGAATTCAAATATGACAATTAAAACAACTGATTGGCTACTGTTTCTAAGATATTTAAGTTTTTACATTTTATATCTATGTATATTGTGTAGATAGTAGAGTTTTAATCATAAACTGTAAAGCTAGATCTTTTCATGTGTTTATGGTTGCTTTACATGATAATATTTCACCAGTCCTGTTTATGTAACACATTAAAAATCAGCAAAAGGGTTATATAAATACAATTTATTATTAAACAAAACTATTATGTACATAGTTTAGTCCTATTCAGTGTCTACTCGGCGCTTCTTGGCTTGTCTCTAGTATTCATTAAATGGAGCATCTCTTGTCACTGTCCAGCAACAGTCTGCAAGCATTGATGGGCTCCATTTGCCCTGATAGCGTTTCTCCATTGTTGCAATGTCCTGGTGAAATCGCTCACCGTGCTCGTCGCTCACTGCTCTGCAGTTTGGTGGAAAAAAATCTAGATGAGAGTGCAAAAAATGTATCTTTAGTGACATGTTGCAACCAAGGCTTTTGTATGACTTGAGGAGGTTATCCACCAACAACCTGTAGTTGTCTGCCTTGTTGTTTCCGAGAAAATTTATTGCTACTAACTGGAAGGCTTTCCATGCTGTCTTTTCCTTGCCACGCAGTGCATGGTCAAATGCATCATCTCAAAGAAGTTCATGAATCTGAGGACCAACAAAGACACCTTCCTTTATCTTAGCTTCACTTAACCTTGGATATTTTCCACGGAGGTACTTGAAAGCTGCTTGTGTTTTGTCAATGGTCTTGACAAAGTTCTGCATCAGACCCAGCTTGATGCGTAAGGGTGGTAACAAAATCTTCCTTGATTCAACAAGTGGTGGATGCTGAACACTTTTCCTCCCAGGCTCCAATGACTGTCGTAGTGGCCAATCTTTCTTGATGTAGTGGGAATCTCTTGCACGACTATCCCATTTGAAGAGAAAACAGCAGTACTTTGTGTATCCAGTCTGCAGCCCAAGCAAGAGAGCAACAACCTTCAAATCGCCACAAAGCTGCCACTGATGTTGGTCATAGTTTATGCACCTCAAAAGTTGTTTCATGTTGTCATAGGTTTCCTTCATATGGACTGCATGACCAACTGGAATTGATGGCAAAACATTGCCATTATGCAGTAAAACAGCTTTAAGACTCGTCTTCGATGAATCAATGAACAGTCTCCACTCATCTGGATCATGAACGATGTTGAAGGCTGCCATCAAACCATTGATGTTGTTGCAGGCTACAAGATCACCTTCCATGAAGAAGAATGGGACAAGATCCTTTTGACGGTCACGGAACATGGAAACCCTAACATCACCGGCCAGGAGATTCCACTGCTGTAGTCTGGAGCCCAACAGCTCTGCCTTATTCTTGGGTAGTTCCAAATCCCTGACAAGGTCATTCAGTTCACCTTGTGTTATGAGGTGTGGTTCAGAGGAGGAGGATGGGAGAAAATGTGGGTCCTGTGACATTGTGGGTCCTGTGACATTGATGGTTCAGGACCAGAAGTTTTATCCTCTTCCTCTTCCTCGTCTGACTCAAGTGAAAATGATTCTGGTGCATCAGGAACCTGCAGTCCTTCTCCGTGGGGTACTGGGCGTATAGCTGATGGAATGTTTGAATAATGCACAGTCCACTTTTTCTTCTTTGACACATCTTTCCCAACTGGAGGCACCATGCAGGAGGAACAATTGCTGGTATGATCTGTTGGCTCTCTCCAAATCATTGGCACTGCAAAAGGCATAGATTTTCTTTTCCTGTTCAACCACTGGCGAAGATTTGTTGCACAAGTGTTGCAGCATGTGTGTGGGGCCCACCTCTTGTCCTGATCTCCAATTTTGCAGCCAAAATAAATGTGATAGGCTTTCTTAACCATAGTGGTTATACTGCGCTTTTGTGATGCAAAAGTCACCTCACCACAAACATAGCAGAAGTTATTTGCACTGTTTACACAAGTACGAGGCATCTCTGCTCACTTTGACTAAACAGAAATGTGTCCCTTTGCAAAGTCAAACACTGACAAATAAGAGAGCACAACACTTTATGATTTCTGGAGCTGATATATGGCAAGTTGTTCAGCAGAATGATGTAAGCTTCGTTATGATTGCATCATCCATGACTTCTAGGAATAACATGATGCAATTCATATCATGTATGACGCAATACCAGCTTCAGATTGTATCATTCATTGTTTTGCCTAAAAAGCAAGTACTGTCCAAACCCAGTCATAGATTTATTCATAGATCCAGTCAAAGATGTATTTTAGTCATTTCTGGTTTAAATTGAGATCCCTTCCCTTTATAACTCACTTATCCTCCGCCATTCCCAAGTCAAGGGTCGTATATACTGACCCAATAGCCTATCTTGAAAACTAGAGCCAATCAACAATTTTAAGCATCATTTTGGTTCTCAGTGACCCAGAATTAGTAAAGTTTGACTACATTTATTTCAGAAGCATTTTGGCTGTAGAGCAGTGTTATTAAAGGGATACAACTCGTCTCCTACACACTACGGTAAAGCTGGGTGAAGTTCAGTGCTTTCTGTTTGCTGGGGGCTAAATAATGCAGGTGACTGCTTTAAAATAGATAATTAATCATACAAAAAGAAAATTTAACCATAATCTCTTTCTTTGTACATTCTGAGGCAAAGGCAGATGAATAAAGTCTGTAGGTGAACTAGCTTTAATAATTTTGGTTGTGTAAAATACAATTATAGGCTAATTCGATTAAACAGAAGTCCATGTGAACATTCCTTAATTTCTTTTGGGTTTTCATCCCTGTTTTGCTTTGTGCTTGGGATTGGTTTAAACTCAAAGCCTCAGAGTAAATTCGGTCAAAATCACCAAGTTTCAATTTGGTTTTGCATGAATATCCTAAATCTGTTCATTCAAAATGGGACCTAGTTTTGCAAACTACAGGACAGATATTTAGAAATTTGATCACACTTTCTAGCGTACTCAGAGGAGGAGGAGGAGGAGGCCTCCCCAGCCAGCAAGCCAGACAGACTTTTTGAATATTAGCCTGATCCTGAATAAGTAATGTACAGTTTAATATGTTAATATTTTGTTGTAATTTTGCCTTAATAAAAAGTTAAAACAATTCAAACTAGAGACATTTGTTGTAGGGGCTGTGTACAGCTTGCAACTGCCAGGATTGCCCCTGGAGCCTTTAAATAAAATATTAGTGTTACATTAGCTAGCTCATCTGGTACAGAGACTGATTTAAGAGATAGGTTACGTGCGACAGTTAGTAGTTCTGCAGTTTAATGTCTGAATTCCTTCAGAATTCTTAGGTGAATTGCATCTGGACCTGGTGACTTGTTACTGTTTAATTTATTAGTTTGTTCCAAAACAACTTCTATTGACACCTCAATCTGGGGCAGTTCCTCAGATTTGTTCCCTAAAAGAATGGCTGCTGTGTAGGAATCTCCCTCACATTCTCTGCAGTGAAGACCAATGAAAATAATTCATTTAGCTTCTTTTCAACTGCCTTGTCTTCCATGAATGCTCCTTTAGCATCTCGATTGTCCAATGGCCCCACTGGTTGTTTGGCACCTCTTCTGGCATGCTTAAATATTTTGGTGTTAGGTTTTGCGTCTTTTGCTTGTTGCTCTTCAAATTCTTTTTTGGCCTAATTATACTTTTACACTTAACTTCCCAGAGTTTCTGTTCCCTTTTTATTTTTGTCACTATGATTTGATGTCCAATTTTTAAAGGATGCCTTTTTTCCTCTTACCTGCCTCTTTTATTCTGTTGTTTAGCCATGGTGGCATTTTTTAGTTCTCCTACTGGTTTTTTTTTTTAATTTATTTGGGATATACATATAGTTTGAGCCTCTATTATAGTATTTTTAAAAAGTTTCCATGCAGCCTGCAGGCATTGCACTCTTGTAACTGTTCCTTTTAATTTCCATTTACCTAGCCTCCTCATTTTTGTGTAGTTCTCCTTTTTGAAGTTAAATGCTACTGTGGTGGGCTTCTTTGGTATTTTCCCCCTACAAGATAATTAAATTTAATTACATTGAATTTGCTATTACCAAGTGGTTCAGCTATATTCACCTCTTGGACCAGATTCGATGAGCGGAGAGACATTTTTCCTTTGGAACAAGTAGTGCTTGTAGGTTTCATGGTCTGGAGAAGAGTAATTCCTGTCTGTCTGCAATAACAATCAAATTTTCCTGACAAGGCTTTTCTAAGAGTTTTCAAATAGCTGTACTTAGTGGATGTTTGTTAAAAAAAAACAAACTTTTAAACATGCCTCTGAGCTTTCAGTAAGGGTTAATGTATAGAACAGGGCCCAAAAGGATTGCCAGTACTAGATGAACACAAGTAACAAATAAATTAAAGTTAACATTCATAGAATCATAGAAATGTAGGATGATGTGGAATTTAATAAGCTAAAAAAATAGTCAGTTTAATGCTTAGCAGAAACTGATTATTCTTTCTGGGATTGGGGGAGAATTTAATTTATGTTTCCCCCCCTCTCCTATGGCACAAGAAGATTTTAAATTGATGGTCAAGTGCAGCCAGGCCAACTCTCACCTCCTCCTTGGTCCTTAAACTTGTTTGTTTGCCTGACAGTAACTCACTGGTGGCATATCTTAATGGGAGAGGACATCTGTGTCTTTGCCCCTCAGGTGGGAATTGAGGTCCAGAAACCCTCACTTCACCACCTCTCTGTACATTGAAGGATACTCCTTTTTTTGGAGGGGGATGGTGTGACATAGAGGCTCATTGGCAACAGGGATGAACAGTTAGGTGGCCAATTTTGCAGATAATAGAAAATTGAAGATAGCTAACTCCAGAGCTGACTGTGGAGAGGTAAAAAGGGATCTCACTAAACTGGGTGAGTAGGCAACAAATGAACAGCTCTCTGAAAACATCTGCTCCATGTGCAGGAGCAGTCAAAAAAAGATAACATTCTCAGGAACTAATAGGCTAGGTATAGACAATAAGACAAAATATCATGATGTCACTATCTACAGCCATGGTACACCAACAACTTCAATATTGTGTGCAGTTCTGGTCACCCCATCTCCAAAAAGATATATTAGAAATGGAAAAGATACAGATAAGGGCAACAAAAATGATCAGGGGGATGAAACAGCTTCTGTACTAGGAGAGATTAAAAAGACTGGGACTGTTGATCTTAGAAAAGAGATGACTAAGGGAGAAAATGATATAAAATCATGAATGGTGAGGAGAAAGTGAATAGGGAAGTATTATTTATCCCTTCATATAATATAAGAACTAGGGTCACCTGATGAAAATAATAGGCAGCAGGTTTAAAACAAACAACATGAAGTACTTCTTCACACAATGCACAGTCAGTCTGTGGAACTCATTGCCAGGAGATGCTGTGAAGGCCAAAAGTATATCTGGGTTCAAAAACTAATTAGATAAGTTAATGGAGGATAGGTCCATCAATAGCTACTGGCCAAGATGGTCAGGGATGCAACCTCATGTGCTGGGTGTCCTAAATTTCTGACTGCCAGAAGCTGGGACTGAATGACAGGCTGTATCATTCGAAATTGCCCTGTTTTGTTCATTCCCTCTGAAGCATCTGCCACCAGCCACTATCATAAGACCCAGTATGGCCATTCTCATGATCTTATATTCCCTTTTCTTTGCAAACAACTCACACCTCAAACCTGATAAACTCACTACACCAAACACGTGTCTTGCAGGGTATTTCTCCACAAAGAGTCACGTGAAAGGTATCTACAGAAAGCTCATAACTTGTCAAAATTCATAATCATTGAAGGATGTGTGGGCAGGTAATATTTAAGGAATAATATATTTATAAGGAAAGTATGCTTTATGGACTTGGACTAAAATTAGTCACCATAGGAGAACATGTCTCAATGGTGCTACATTCAAGCAGGAGGGAGTTGTCACCCCACCCTGGATAACTGATGATGCAATTCACAGCTCAATTATCTAGCCTTGCTTCATCCCAAGACTTTCTATGGAAGAACATCAGAGACAACTGTGAGCAATCAAAATCTCTTGGAGGTAAAAAAGGAACATTACAACAGACAGAGAATCACCCTGCCTACGAATAAAGACAAAAGGCCATTTCAATATTACAGAGGGTGGGGAAAGGCACTCTGGATCCTTTCACCTTGAGGAGAGGGTATTCTCATGAAAAAAATTGGATGCTGTTTCCTGTGAAGCCAGCCAGCTCTGCAACAGAGGTGGAGTACTGTGTCCAATTTTGGTCACCAATATATAGAAAGGATGTGGAGAAACTGGAAAGGATCTAGAGATGAGCAACAAAGATGATCAAAAACAACAAGGACTCTGGTGGCACCCTAAAGACTAACAGATTTATTTGGGCATAAGCTTTCTTGGGTAAAAACCTCACTTCTTCAGATGCACCTGAAGAAGTGAGGTTTTTAACCATGAAAGCTTATGCCCAAATAAATCTGTTAGTCTTTAAGGTGCCACCAGACTCCTTGTTGTTTTTGTAGATACAGACTAACACGGCTACCCCCTGATACTTGAAAGATGATCAAAGGGATGGAATGCAAGCTATATGAGCAAAGGCTGAAGGAACTGGGCATGTTTAGTTTGGAAAAGAGGAGATTGAGGGGAAACATGATAGCGGTCTTCAAATACTGGAAAGACTACCATAAAAAAGATGGAGAAAAGTTGTTCTCTCTTGCCACAGAGATTAGGACAAGAAGCAGTAGGTTCAAACTACAGCATAGCAGATTTAGATTAAATGTCAGGAAAAACTTCCGAACAGTAGGAACAGTAGGACAATAGAACAGATGCCTACAGAGGTTGTGGAAGCTCCTTCACTGAAGCTTTTCAAAAGGAGACTGAATAGCCATCTGTTTTGGATGGCTTAGACACAACAAATCCTGACTCTTGACAGGGGGTTAGACTAGATGACCCCTTGTGGTCCCTTCTAACTCTGTGATTCTATGATTCAAGTTTTAATTTTGTATTGTAGCCATTGTTTTCACCACTCTCTCTTGTTTCTAGTTAACTCTCCATTTCATCTTATATACAGGAGCAGGGATTTAAGATAAAACCGGTAAACTGGAGGTACATTGCTCCTTTCAGGACAGAAGATCTGGGACTTCTGTGAGTAGCCAATGTCAAGAGCTGGATATCACAGAGGAATGCTTCAAAAGGACTCAGGGACTGGGATGCACCTATTGTAAAGGCTACCTCTTGGTAGAGGCAGGGGGTAATGAGGTGATTCACAGACCTGGGTACCTTGAGAACTATTACAGATGGTCTATGTGAAATAACCCATTCGTCTTCTAAACAAGAAGGTTGATTTATATAAAGATAAAATGGTAGAACAAAAGAATTGGTTTGCATAACATACCTCATTTAGATATTCGATGGGCTCCCTGGTTAGTTAAAGAATTCAGTGGGCTCCTCTTAGCTTAGTTACAGAATCAAGAAAATCTTACATCTCTTGGTCCGTCCCCTTCACTGTCCATCCCATCTGGTCAGTAGCCTCTCCCTACTCTGCCACAGGGTTCTTCCACACATAACTCAGGCTTCTATTTTTCAAGTATCTTTGTCCGTTTCAAGTCTTTGGATGTTAAATTGTTTTTCCAGTTCAGTATTGTCCCAGACAGCCCCTCTCTTTCCCAAGTAGTCCTCTGAAGGGAAACACACACAATAGGTGTTGGTAAACTTTAGCATTCCCCCATCCTGCTGGAGATTGTTTAGGGACAGGAGAAAGTCCCTGGGCCTGGAGGTTGCTAAAGAGCCTCCTTTCAAATGCTTAGTTCTGTCTGCTGAGACAGGAAGTTTCACTGCTAAATGAGCTCCATATTGTGTCTTTGATTGGGATAATTTTCTGATATCCATAACTCAGGTTCGCCCCCATCATAACTATAAAGGGAAGGGTAACAGCTCTCCTGTGTACAGTACTATAAAATCCCTCCTGGCCAGAGACTCCAAAATCCTTTGCCCTGTAAAGGGTTAAGAAGCTCAGGTAACCTGGCTGACACCTGACCCAAATAACCAATAAGAGGACAAGATACTTTCAAATCTTGGGGAGGGGAAGGCTTTTGTTTGTGCTCTTCGTTTGGGAAGTTGTTCACTCTTGGGACTGAGAGGGACCAGACATCAATCCAGGTTCTCCAAATCTTTCTGAACAAGTCTCTCAGATTTCAAACTTGTAAGTAAACAGCCAGGCAAGGCATGTTAGTTTATCTTTGTTTTCTCAACTTGTAAATGTACCTTTTGCTAGAGTGTTTATCTCTGTTTGCTGTACTTTGAACCTAAGGCTAGAGGGGGGTCCTCTGAGCTCTTTAAGTTTGCTGTGGGATGAGAGATCTGAGATTAATTTTGGGTGAACAAGGCCAATATTTGCCATTTTCTGTTCAGATACATTCTGTTTGTCTAAGTATTTATGTGCCTGCAGCACGATCGGATCCAAGCACCTCACACTCATTAATTGATTCTATCCTCACACCACCCTTGTGAGGTAGGGAAGTATTTATCTCCATTTTACAGGTGAGTAACTGAGGCACAGGGTTGACTAAATTGCCATAGTGGATCAGACCTGTGTTATAGCTATTCCAATAACAGTGACAAGTTCCAGATGCTTTAGAGGAAACTACAAGTATCCCACCATAGGCAGATGTAGGATAATCCCCCCCTGTACCAAAAAGTCTCATTCTAATTACTCATAGTAAAAAATTTGTTAAGTCCGGAAACACAAGGTTTTACGTCCCTTTCAACATCTTTTGTTCTTAAAACATTAACTATAACACTTCTGGATATTCTTGTAATCCATATAAATTTCCACTCACTCTTTCCAGTATGGGGATAAGAAAACACAAGGTATATTTCATTTTCAAAACACTGTGACAAATCAGGGAAGGAGAAACCAAATGCAAAAGAAGTAACCCACAACTCTGGAGCCAGTGGTCTTGCTTAAATAAACATAGCAAAGCCCCTTAAAATTTATAGATACATAACAACCTTCCTAAAACTAGTCCTCTCTCATCTCAGGACAACTATAGTTCGTAACTCAGTGTACACCCTCAGAAAAAATAGCTTCCCAAAGTCTGCTTTTTATAGCTCCTGGGTTTCTTCCCCAAAAGCACAATTAGCCACAGCTGAATCCAGAACCACACTCACCCTTTCTCCCCACACCCTTTAATTGAGCTGCCTGCAGGCAGACACCTGTTAAAGGTTCTCTGGTCAGAGTGGGTGAGTTTAACTCTTGCTCTGCCAGCTGTGTGGTGAAGTTTCTAGACTACTGATCTATTGCAAGATGAAGTCATATTCCTCTGTTTGTGATTCTTTTACTGCAGTAATAACCAGTATAACAAATGTTGTTATCCTAAAGATAGGAAGATGACTTCAGGTTGGGGGCAGGGTGTTGGTGGGGGGAGAAGGTTAGGTGAAGCAGATGAGCCCTTAAAAACAAAGATTCTGTTTTTCATGCAAATATCTTTACAAAGAGTGAAGTGTGGAGAACAAAAATACAGATATATGATATGAGTGGAACTATATCAAAATGCAAAACATCATTTTTTTCAGTACAGTCTCAGTAAGTCTTGGAAGTTTAGGGTTGAACAACCTGAAGTAACTTTGCAAGGTGGTGCTTAGAATTTTAGTTGCTCAATACTTACTGGAGTTAGAATCCAAATGTCTTAGCAATAGTTCTAGTCAATATTTTGGCATTTAGTATTCTATTACTAGGGATCGTCCAAAAATTCTTTGGTGATTTATAAGGTTCTGACACAAACACAGTGTTATTTTCTCTGAGTCAGTACAACTGTCCATTCCCATGACAACTAGGGATATATACAGATTTATGATTATGAAACAGGGAGTCTCATAACATATTGGACAGCCTTCTCATAATTACCGTATTGATCCCATTATTGCTTTCTTGGATGTGCTGCTTGCTGAGTCAAAATATGAAGCAGAGTAATTGTAACTGTGGAGTAAACAGTGTTTCAAAGGTAAGCTGTAAAGGGTAGGTGGTTGAAAAAAGACTTAGATATATCGTTCACACTTGAGAAGCCTGCCCCATGGTACCTTCTGTCAAATGCTACACATCAGAGCGTGCGGAATTTTGTTTTATCCAAAGGTAAAAGTTTTGTCTTTCAATTTTTTCCCATTTGTATCATCTTAAGGAGATTGGGACATTGTTGCCTCCCATCAACAGCTGCTGTAGAGATGAGAATAATACGACTCCTCTTCCTCCTTTCTAATATTAAAAAACCTTTCCGGCCTTCTTTGTGGTATTATATCTAAAATTAAAAATTCCAGACACAAGCTGTGCATAAAACTTTTATTGCCAAAACACCTCGCATGAGTAATATTGAGTTGGAACTTTAATGATCAGAATAATCCAGGAAAATGTAAAATGCTGATTTGGTGCAAAAACCAGGAGATGAAGGTGACTATGTAACTTTTGTATAAGAAATGTCTTTTTAACTGAAAAACTGAAACTAGAAAAGAATTGAGGGCTCTCTCCTTGAAGTAAATACATCTTGAAGTCAGTGGGATTAATTTATGATTGCATACTTTAGTGTTTTGGGGGTGATTCTGTACTTTGCAGCCCTGGCTTGGTAACTGCTAGAAGTATTCATATTTCAGATTCTTGAGTGGTTTCAATTTCCTTTTATTTGACAAGAAAGTTAAATTTCAGATGTCAACCAGCTCTAGGGATGCTGTCCTCCCTATCTGCCAGTCACCTGAGAGACTCCTGTCTTGCCCACCTCCAACTCCCTGTATACACATTGCCAAATACAGTGGGGGAAGGGGGAAAGGTAGAGTTCTGGGCTTCTTCTCTCTGGACAGCACTATCTAGTACACAGGGGACTGGACTGCGAGTCAGAAGATCTGTGTTCTATTGGCAGCTCTGCTACTGATCTATTTTATGAACGTTAGGAGTCACTTGGCCTCTCTGGGTCTCGTTATTTCCTTGGTCCCCATCCCCTCCCCCTGCCTTCCACTATTATTTGCCTGTCTTGCATATTTAGCTTGTAGATTCTTGTAGAATTGCCTCTTACTATGTGTTTGTGTAACAGCACAATGGGACCTGATCTTCCTTGGGACTGCTAGGTGTTACTGTAATAACCAAACAATAATTGATGAAGGGAGTCGTGAGGCCCAGGAGCCACAGAGCAGGAAGGGCCACTGTGGGAAGGGATCTGCCCCCTCAGGTTTCTTGCTGCAGGGTTTAGTTGTGGCTCAGGTGAGGTGTGTTTGCCTGGAAGGTGATACTGGAAAAGTGCTTTGTTGGCAATGGAATCATATATCCAATGTATCAGTTTACAATGTGCTTTGTATCCATTTTGCATACTTTTGTTTTATGCTTATTCCCTATTGCATTGATAGTTGTACCATGCCTTAGGGTAGTATTTATTAAAGAGGATACTCTATAGCTTACTAAAGAGGTGAGGATAGAAGCTGACAAAGAGCAGGTAGGAACTGAAGAAAAATAGGCACTGACTCTGTGGATGCTCTGGGGCTGGAGCACCCATGGAAAAAAAATAGTGGGTGCTCACAGTTGGTGTCTCTAAACAGTCAAATGAAAAAGAGTCCCATTCCGGTCACAGCACAGGAAAGCAGATAACTAGATACTGAAAAAATTTATAAGTGCTTGTATACACCTGGTAGAAGTCTATATACTAAGATGGATGAACTTGACTGCCTGGTAGTAAATGAGAATATTGATATAATAGGCATCTGTCAACTGCTCTTGGTGAAGTCTCTGCAGTTTTCTCCTAACTGGTTCCCTTCAATTTCCTTACAATTAGATCAGTTCATAAACTCTTAACCTAAATGGAGTCTATCAGCCCTTAAACTCCTTGTCAGTTTCTTAGAAGCAGCCTGGCATAGGGCTGTTGCCCCTCTGCTATCCCAGGCCTTTCTGCCTCGCTTTCCCTCTTGGCTCTCCCTCCTTTATAGCGGGGCTTTTTTTTTTTTTTTTTATTGATCACAGCTGTGGGTGCATGTTTCCATGACGGGCAGTTCTGGCAGCTGTCTGGGAGTGAGGCCAGCCTGATAGCCTGTAAGATGGGAAGCCTAATTCCAGGCAAATTGGTTGAAACTATAGTAAAGAACAACATTATCAGACATATAGATGAACATGATATGTTGGGGAAGAGTCAACATGGCTTTTGTAAAGAGAAGTCATACCTCACCAAATTTATTACAATTATTTGAGGGGGGTCAACAAACATGGGCAAGGGTGATCCAGTTGATACAGTGTACTTGTGCTTTCAGAAAGCCTTTGAGAAGACCCCACACCAAAGGCTCTTAATCAAAGCAGACAGTTATGGAATAAACTGGAAGGTCCTTTTATGGCTCACTAACTGGTCAAAGACAAGTAGGAATAAATGGCTGGTATTCACAATGGAAAGTGGCATATAGTGGGGTCCCCCAAGGATCTGGAATAGGACCTGTGCTGTTCAAAAATATCCATAAATGATCTGGAAAAGGGGATAAACAGTGAAGTGGTAAAGTTTGCAGATGATACTAAATTGTTCAAAATAGTTAAATCCAAAGCTGACTGCAAAGTGGAAAAAAAAAATGTCACTAAACTGGGTGACTGGATAACACAATGTCAGATGAAATTCAATGCTAAATGCAAAATAATGCACTTTGGAAAAAATAATCCCAACTATAAACTCAGAGAGCTGATAGGTAAGGTCCCATGGGAATCAAGACTTTGGGGAAAAACAACTGAGGAGAGTTGGCAGTTTTTCAAAGGGACACTATTAAGGGCCCAAAAAGCAAGCTATTCCACTGGTTAAGAAAGATAGAAAATGTGGCAAAAGACCACCTTGGCTTAACCACGAGATCTTGCATGATCTAAAAAATAAAAAGGAGTCATATAAAAAATGGAAACTAGGACAGATTACAAAGGATGAATATAGGCAAACAACATAGGAATGCAGGGGCAAGATTAGAAAGGCAAAGGCACAAAATGAGCTCAAACTAGCTACAGGAATAAAGGGAAACAAGAAGACTTTTTATCAATACATTAGAAGCAAGAGGAAGACCAAAGACAGGGTAGGCCCACTGCTTAGTGAAGAGGGAGAAACAGTATCAGGAAACTTGGAAATGGCAGAGATGCTTAATGACTTTTTTGTTTCGGTCTTCACCGAGAAGTCTGAAGGAATGCCTAACATAGTGAATGCTCATGGGAAGGGGGTAGGTTTAGCAGATAAAATAAAAAAAGAACAAGTTAAAAACCACTTAGAAAAGTTAGATGCCTGCAAGTCACCAGGGCCTGATGAAATGCATCCTAGAATACTCAAGGAGCTAATAGAGGAGGTATCTGAGCCTCTAGCTATTATCTTTGGAAAATCATGGGAGACGGGAGAGATTCCAGAAGACTGGAAAAGGGCAAATATAGTGCCCATCTATAAAAAGGGAAATAAAAACCACCCAGGAAACTACAGACCAGTTAGTTTAACTTCTGTGCCAGGGAAGATAATGGAGCAAGTAATTAAGGAAATCATCTGTAAACACTTGGAAGGTGGTAAGGTGATAGGGAACAGCCAGCATGGATTTGTGAAGAACAAATCATGTCAAACCAATCTGATAGCTTTCTTTGATAGGATAATGAGCCTTGTGGATAAGGGTGAAGCTGTGGATGTGGTATACCTAGACTTTAGTAAGGCATTTGATACGGTCTCGCATGATATTCTTAATGATAAACTAGGCAAATACAATTTAGATGGGGCTACTATAAGGTGGGTGCATAACTGGCTGGATAACCGTATTCAGAGAGTTGTTATTAATGGTTCCCAATCCTGCTGGAAAGGCACAATGAGTGGGGTACCGCAGGGGTCTATTTTGGGACCGGCTCTGTTCAATATCTTCATCAATGACTTAGATATTGGCATAGAAAGTACGCTTATTAAGTTTGAGGATGATACCAAACTGGGAGGGATTGCAACTGCTTTGGAGGACAGGGTCATAATTCAAAATGATCTGGACAAATTGGAGAAATGGTCTGAGTTAAACAGGATGAAGTTTAACAAAGACAAATGCAAAGTGCTCCACTTAGGAAGAAAAAATCAGTTTCACACACACAGAATGGGAAGATACTGTCTAGGAAGGAGTACGGCAGAAAGGCATCTAGGGGTTATAGTGGACCACAAGCTAAATATGAGTCAACAGTGTGATGCTGTTGCAAAAAAAGCAAACATGATTCTGGGATGTATTAACAGGTGTGTTGTGAGCAAGACACGAGAAGTCATTCTTCCGCTCTACTCTGCTCTGGTTAGGCCTCAGCTGGAGTATTGTGTCCAGTTCTGAGCACTGCATTTTAAAAAAGATGTGGAGAAATTGGAAAGGGTCCAGAGAAGAGCAACAAGAATGATTAAAGGTCTTGAGAACATGACCTATGAAGGAAGGCTGAAAGAATTGGGTTTGTTTAGTTTGGAAAAGAGAAGACTGAAAGGGGACATGATAGCAGTTTTCAGGTATTTAAAAGGGTGTCATAAGGAGGAGGGAGAAAACTTGTTCACCTTAACCTCTAAGGATAGAACAAGAAGCAATGGGTTTAAACTGCAGTAAGGGAGGTCTAGGTTGGACATTAGGAAAAAGTTCCTAACTGTCAGGGTGGATAAACACTGGAATAAATTGCCTAGGGAGGTTGTGGAATCTCCATCTCTGGAGATATTTAAGAGTAGGTTAGATAAATGTCTATTAGGGATGGTCTAGACAGTATTTGGTCCTGCCATGTGGGCAGGGGACTGGACTCGATGACCTCTCGAGGTCCCTTCCAGTCCTAGAATCTATGAATCTATACATACAAAATGATGGGGTCTAAATAAACTGTTACCACTCAAGAAAGAGATATTGGAGTCATCGTGGATAGTTCTCTGAAAACATCTGTACAATGTGCAGCAGCAGTCAAAAAAAGCTAACATAATGTTAGGAACCATTAGGAAAGGGATAGGATAATAAGACAGAAAATATCATAATGCCACTCTATAAATCTATGGTATGGCCACAACTTGAATACTGCATGTAGTCCTGATGGCCTCATCTCAGAAAAGAGATATTAGAATTGGAAAAGGTATAGAGAAGGGCAACAAAACTGATTAGGGGTAAGGAACAGCTTCCATACAAGGAGAGATTCAAAGAACTGGAACTGTTCAGCTTGGGAAAGAGACAACGAAGCGGGGATATGATAGAGATCTATAAAATCATGAATGGTGTGACGAACCGATTAGGGAACTCTTATTTACCCTTTCACACAATGCAACAACCAGTGATCACTCAATGAAATTAATAGGCAACAAGTTTAAAACAAACCTACAGAGGATGTTGTGAAGGCCAAAAGCATGCCTAGGTTCAAAAAAAGAATTAGATAAGTTAATGGAAGATAGGACTATCAATGGCTATTAGACAAGATGATCACGGACACAAGCCCATGCTCTGGGTTCCCCTAACTCTCTGACTGCCAGAAGCTGGGACTGGATGACGGGGTCACTTGATAATTGCGTCATAGATGTTGGAACGGGGAATATGGCAGCACTCCCTCGCTTTAAGTGGTTTCCATCATATACAGGGTTTACAGTTGGTTCAATGGTTCTCAGCACTTCCACTATAAAAATTATTCCAGCACCACTGAATTGCACTGTTCTGTTCATTCCCTCTGAAGCATCTGGCATTGGTTACTGTCAGAAGACAGGATACTGGGCTGGATGAATCTTTGGTAGGACCCAGTATGGCTGTTCGTATGTTCTTTTGATGTAGACCTTCCTGCCTTACTCTGCCTGCTCTTCCTGAACAAGCTAAATCCCTCTATGCCTATATTTGAGTTATGAGACTTATCCCATCAAGTCTCCATGAGGACAATTCAGTCATAATTTAGCTTATGTCCTGATACTTCCAGTTCTTCCTGTTTATTCCCCATACTCCTTACATTTGTTTATAGACATATAAGATGTCGAACAGATCCCTGAACCGTTTTCCCTTTTGTTGCTTCTATGCCTCTATTGTAATTTTCCATGTCCTTCCTCCCCCTCCCCCGTCACCCTTTTTATACTTCCCTGTTAGTTTTTGTCCCCTGCTCCATTTGAAAATGTTCAGTAGTAATTAGCCTGAAGCAGAGATAAAGCATATTTAATATTATAGCAGTTCCCCATTGTTAGCCATATTTGGACATAACTAAATGCTTGAACAGTTTTGAAAAACATTTTGTTGTAGAGCTAAAGCACAGCTGTGTTTTAAAAGTTCACCTAAAAACATAAAGTTATTGTCTATATAATTAAAGTTTTTTACTGTTCCATTAGGTGAATAGCATGTGTGCTTAAGGCTCTATTGGCAAAGAAATGGCCAATGCATATAAACCATAGTCTGTTACATTTCATTGTGTGGCTTACTCCACTTATTATCATTGTTGACATTATTATAGCAGCCCTGATCAAGATCAACGTCCTGTTGTGTTAGGGGCTATACAAAAATAGAAGTAGTTTCTGCCCGGAGTATTCAGTTGTTGTGCCAGTAACATGTTTTCTAGTATAGACTGTAAGTGGCTCTATGTGTCTTAGGAGTTTTGAGTGCATGGTGGTAACGATGTACCAAAAATAATAGTAAGAGTCAATTTAAATTTGTCTGAAGTGCATCTATCTATGAAATAAGATAACACATTTGCCAATACTCATTCTATCACTCTGATTCTCTGATTCAATTGTGTAAGAGGAGGTGTCTCACTGTGGGGGTACTGAGTCTGGGAAAGATTCTGGAACCAAGTCTTCCATGGATTCCTTTTTCTTTTTACATACCTCTTTTCAGACCAGAAATGCCAAATTCCATTTAAAATTCAGCTTCTAAAGTTTCCCAGACTATCATGCTAGCTCACTAGGTAGATTCTGTTTTATATAAGTTCACGTCTGCAAAGTGGATGCAACACATACAGCACAGAAACAGTGACTATAGGAGTCTGTAGAGCCGTCCCTTGGGTATGGTGAATCAGGGTGATCACTCTGGGTCCTGCGCTTTGGGAGGCCCTACACTTCAGTGTGCATGTGTCGTGTTGGGAGTGCTAGATCAGCCCGGGGGGGGGAGGGGCTAGGGGTACCTGGGGAGCCAAGCCGCCCCCAGGGGGTGGAGTTAGCGGTTCGGGGGGCCAGGCTGGCCCAGGGAGTTAGTGGGGAGCCTGGTGCCAGCTGCGGGGGTCAGGGCCACACTCACCAGCGGGAAGCACATATTGTATTTCTTTTTCTTGCTCACCTGCTGCTGCACCGGCTGCCAGTGTCCTAGCACCACCAGAACATGCCAGCACCAGGCCGACCCCATCCCTTGCCCTTCTGCCCCAGGGGGTCCATACGGGCTGATCTGTCCTGGGTCCCAGACCCCCTGAGGGATGGCCCTGGGAGTCTGGCATCATGAGAAACATTCTCCGTATGCTTTGACATCCCTTGAAAAAAAATTTCTTCATGGAAGACAGAGCCTCATCTTGCTGTTCCTTCCTCCATTCGGTTTATTGGAATACTGTAGACAATATGCCAGCAGTGGAGGATGAGGACCAAACGCTGACAGTTTTTGATTTTCCTCATTAATTGTCTGAATTAAAATAAATGGTCTTCTAAATTAACAGAAAAATTCTGCCTCAGTCCTAGATGTAATATACCAAATTTTGTGGTAGATATGAGATTTTTTTTATAATTATTGGAAGCTTGCCAAATTTAAGTTTATAATCCAAATTCCATTGCAACCTTAACTATGGATTATTCTAACCCCTTTCCCCTCCCTGCACAAATTTATCTTTAGGAGGCTCCAGGCAGCTCCTGGAGATTCTTTTTTCTTCCTCCCTCTCCCTCACCCCTAGGAGGCTCTTTTCATCATTTCATGCTGTTCCCAGGCTTCAGGAAGGGTGGCTTGTGGATGCAGTACTGGAAGAATGATCAGTGGCTACACAGCCAGCAGGAGAAGTTGCTCCCCAGATGTCTCAAGGACTGTTCCTTCAGCACACAGAGTAGCTCTGATTGTCTGCCTTTCCACAGAAGGTGAGGTGGAATATAGGGAAGAGCAAGCTATTCATGGGGCTTTCTCCTCAGATGCTTGTTGGGTCTGAAAACCCATACTGTTGGCAGGTCTGGATGAAATTATTGTTGGAGACAGCTCCATATACAATATAAAAATATTTAAGATTAAAATCTACTCCGTGCAATGCCATTGATTTAAATTATGGAAAAATTAAATTAATTTTGAAATATAGGATCAGATCTTCAACAGGCATGAATCCATGTAGCTCTACTTAAATCAATGCTGTTTACACCAGCTGAGGGTCTGGCCCATCATGACTTTCAAGGAGAAACCTCCTAAAGGTTTGATCCAAAGCCCAATTAAGTCAGTGGGCATCTTTCCATTAATGTCAGTGGGTTTTGAATCAGACATCAAATGCTTAATCTTAATCTTCATTTAAAAATAAAGTACAGGTAACCTTAGAAACAAGTACAAACAGACAGATATTTATAAAAAGGCACATCCAAAAAATTAAACTTCAAATAAGATTTAAAACCAGAAACACATTCAAATCTCTAACTACTGTAGGCAATGAATTCCAGGGATTATCACCACTGTAACAAAATGTGCAATCTCTAGAAGAAATTTGATTTTTTTAGTATATGCATAGCTGTGTCAAAATTTAATAAATCAAAACATATAACATATTTTTTTGCCTCTTTTCTGAAAGGCAAGAAAATAATCACTCTTCATTTGCGCAGTTTACCTTAAGTGAACACACAGGTTTTTATCAGATGTCAGTGGGAGCTAAAGATTAAGAGGTGAATCCTGTCCCCCCGTGCTCCCTTTGGATATGTGTTTTACTTACATTCTTACCCATATGATCAGCAATTATGAGGTGGATATGAGAGGCTGTTCATACAGGAATCATGAGGAAAGATCAAGAAAGTGACCAGTACAGTGAGTATACAACAATAAAGAATTTATGAATATACTTGCAATTAGAACCCACTAATTCTATTTGCTGGTATTTGTGACCCCTTTTATTCGCCTATTCACAAACATTGAGATGGGCAAGTGTTTAGTCACAGGAATGTTTGTGGAAAGCCAAAGTATCATGATTACTAGCAAAAATAACTCCCTGTGAGACTATTTGTTTTGGAAGTGCTTTTATGGACATTTTGGGAAGTTCTTTTTATTATACACACAAGATTTCCTGAACTACAAACATAGGACAAATTATTGAAAAGCCTGATCTATTTATGGGCAACTCATGGACAGAAAAAGTGACTCCTCTCACTTATGAAAGGTAAGTTCAGACAAAAAAGGGCAGAGGAATGAAGTGACCAATCACATGACATGGATAGCAATTCAAGAGTAAATAAATATTCAGAGCAGTTCATAAACTAGTAAAAAATTATGATCTGATTATAAAAAAAAACAATTAACTAAAAATGCTTGACAGTGTGTTCTATTCTGTAAGTCTTACCTTAGAGGAGACCTGATCATGTGAATTGTGAGTGAAATTTATCAACCTGCTATATCAAATGATTTGAGGATAAAAAAGGAAGCTAAATTTTGAGAAGTCACTGTGTTTGTGCATTAGTAGGGATCTGAGGCAAAATTCAGTTGAAGCAGCTTCAATGCCACTGAGGTCAGTGGCTTTGAAGAAGGGAAGTACGAGTCTGCTCTTGCTTTACATTACATTACATTCCATGCCTCCCAGTTTAGTGTCATCTGCAAACTTGCTGAGAGTGCAGTCCACACCATCCTCCAGATCATTAATAAAGATATTAAACAAAACTGGCCCCAGGACCGACCCTTGGGACACTCCGCTTGAAACCAGCTGCCAACTAGACGTGGAGCCATTGATCACTACCCATTGAGCCCAACGATCTAGGCAGCTTTCTATCCACCTTACAGTCCATTCATCCAGCCCATACTACTTTAACTTGGTGGCAAGAATACTGTGGGAGACCGTATCAAAAGCTTTGCTAAAGTCAAGGAATAACACATCCACTGCTTTCCCCTCATCCACAGAGCCAGTTATCTCATCATAGAAGGCAATTAGGTTAGTCAGGCACGACTTCCCCTGGGTGAATCCATGCTGACTGTTCCTGATCACTTTCATCTCCTCTAAGTGCTTCATAATTGATTCCTTGAGGACCTGCTCCATGATTTTTCCAGGGATTGAGGTGAGGCTGACTGGCCTGTAGTTCCCTGGATCCTCCTTCTTCCCTTTTTTAAAGATGGGCACTACATTAGCCTTTTTCCAGTCACCTGGGACCTCCCGCAATCACCATGAGTTTCTCAAAGATGATGGCCAATGGCTCCGCAATCACATCCGCCAACTCCTTTAGCACCCTCGGATGCAGCACATCCAGCCCCATGGATTTGTGCTCAGCCAGTTTTTCTAAATAGTCCCGAACCACTTCTTTCTCCACGGAGGGCTGGTCACCTCCTCCCCATACTGTGCTGCCTAGTCCAGCAGTCTGGGAGCTGACCTTGTTTGTGAAGACAGAGTCAAAAAAAGCATTGAGTACATTAGTCACTAGGTTGCCTCCCTCATTCAGTAAGGGGCCCACACATTCCTTGACTTTCTTCTTGTTGCTAACATACCTGAAGAAACCCTTCTTGTTACTCTTAACATCTCTTGATAGCTGCAACTCCAAGTGCGATTTGGCCTTCCTGATTTCACTCTTGCATGCCTGAGCGATATTTTTATACTCCTCCCTGGTCATTTGTCCAATCTTCCACTTCTTGTAAGCTTCTTTTTTGCATTTAAGGTCAGCAAGGATTTCACTGTTAAGCCAAGCCGGTCGCCTGCCATATTTACTATTCTTTCTACACATCAGGATGGTTTGTTCTTGCAACCGCAATAAGGATTCTTTAAAATACAGCCAGCTCTCCTGGACCCCTTTGCCCTTCACGTTATTCTCCCAGGGGATCCTGCCTATCTGTTCCCTGAGGGAGTCAAAGTCTGCTTTTCTGAAGTCCAGGGTCCGTATTCTGCTGCTCTCCTTTCTTCCTTGTGTCAGGATCCTGAATTTGACCATCTCATGGTTATTGCCTCCCAGGTTCCCATCCACTTTTGCTTCCCCTACTAATTCTTCCCTGTTTGTGAGCAGCAGGTCAAGAAAAGCTCTGCCCCTAGTTGGTTCCTCCAGCACTTGCACCAGGAAATTGTCCCCTACACTTTCCAAAAACTTCCTGGATTGTCTGTGCACCACTGTATTGCTCTCCCAGCAGATATCAGGGTGATTAAAGTCTCCCATGAGAACCAGGGCTTGCGATCTAGTAACTGCTGTTAGTTGCCGGAAGAAAGCCTCGTCCACCTCATCCCCCTGGTCTGGTGGTCTATAGCAGACTCCCACCACGACATCACCCTTGTTGCTCACACTTCTCAACTTTATCCAGAGACTCTCAGGTTTTTCTGCAGTTTCATACTGGAGCTCTGAGCAGTCATTCTCCTCTCTTACATACAACGCAACTCCCACACCTTTTCTGCCCTGCCTGTCCTTCCTGAACAGTTTATATACATCCATGACAGTACTCCAGTCATGTGAGTTATCCCACCAAGTCTCTGTTATTCCAATCGCATCATAGTTCCCTGACTGTCCCAGGACTTCCAGTTCTCCCTGCTTGTTTCCCAGGCTTCTTGCATTTGTGTATAGGCACTTAAGATAACTCATCAATCGTCCCACTTTCTCAGTATGAGACAGGAGTCCTCCCCTCCTACTCTCTCCTGCTCGTGCTACCTCCCAGGATCCCATTTCCCCACTTACCTCAGGGCTTTGGTCTCCTTCCCCCGGTGAACTTAGTTTAAAGCCCTCCTCACTAGGTTAGCCAGCCTGCTTGTGAAGATGCTCTTCCCTCTCTTCGTTAGGTGGAGCCCGTCTCTGCCTAGCACTCCTCTTTCTTGGAACACCATCCCATGGTCGAAGAATCCAAGCCAGCCAAACAGAGAGGACTTTGGTCTCACCCCACTGGCTAGCCAGAAGTCATACAAGCAATTCCCTTAGACACTCCAGTTTCCCACTATCACCACCAGCACCACTCCTTATGGGGATGAATGGTTATGAAAACCAATACCCCAGGAAAAGAAAAAAGGTTCTCCCAATTCCAAAGGACAAAGCCCCAGACCCAGGTCAATATACAAGTCAGATCTTACCCACAAATCACGCTGTTGCCAATCCTTTAGAATCTAAAATGTACAGGTTTATTCATAAAAAGAAAGAAATATAGATGAGAGCTAAAATTGGTTAAATGGAATCAATTAGATACAGCAGTGATGAGCTCCCAAAATCCTAATAACTGGTTCCTTACTGGGTCCTCAGTGGCACTTCAGGGGCAGTGGGGGTCTTCACTCGCTCCAGGTTTTCGGCAGCATTTCGGCTGTGGGTCTTTCACATGGAGTGAGTAAAGACCCCCCCACCGCTGAAGTGCCGCCGAAGATCCGGTAGGGAACCGCGCGGTGAGTACAAGCCCCACGTGCCTGTCTCTGCCCCGCACGCATCCGACCCTAACCCACTTCCTGCCCTCGACTGCCCCCCTCAGACCGCAACCCATCAACGCCCCCACTCCTTGTCCCCTGATGATCCCCTCCCGAGACCCCCCAAACTAAGTGCCCCTCAGGACCCCATCCCCTATCCAACCCCCCCATTCCCTGATCGCCGCCCCCCAGAACCTCCGACCCCTCAAACCGCTCCCTGCCCCTTATCCAACCCTTCCTCCCAGCTCCGGCCCCCTTACCATGCTGCTCAAAGTGGCAGGAGCTGCAGAGCTGCCCAGAGCACTGGCGCCGGCAGCGCGGTGCGCTGGGGCTCTGCGAGAGTGTGGGCGGAGCTCAGGCGGGCCGACAGGATGGTCCCGCAGGCCAGATGAGGCCCGCGGACTGGAGTTTGCCCACCCGCCGGCCCCTTTACAACCGGTTCTAAACCGGCTTCTAAATTTAACAACCGGCTCTTGCGAACTGGTGCGAACCGGCTCCAGCTCACCACTGACATACAGTAATGGCAAAGTTCTTGGTTCAGGCTTGTACCAGTGATGGAATAAACTGCAGGTTCAAATCAAGTCTCTGGAGTACATCCACAATTTGGATGGGTCATTCAGTCCTTTGTTCAGAGCTTCAGTTTGTAGCAAAGTTCCTCCAGAGGTAAGAATCAGGATTGAAGACAAAATGGATGGATTTTCAGGGCCTTTTATATCCTCTGCCATGTGGAAGGACACCCCTTTGTTCTTTGTGAAAATTCACAGCAGCAAGATGGAGTTTGGAGTCACATGGGCAAGTCACCTGTCCATGCATGACTCAGTTCTTTACAGGGAGAGCAGCCATTGCTCACATGCTACCTTGAATGTTCTCAGGAAGACTTCTCATGTGGATTGGAGTCTCCCAAGGTCCATTGTCAGTTAAGTGTTTCTTGATTGGGCACTTAATCTGAAGAGTCCCTTTTCAATAAGCTGGCCAAATGCTTCAGTGGTGCTACTTAGAATCAAACACATTGCGATACAAGTACATAGCCAATATTTATAACTTCAAATACAAAAATGATATGTGCATACAAGATTTGGTGCAACTATAGGACTTTGGTTGCAACAATGATCTACACGGTCACAGTTCATGTCAATAACGTCACAGGTGGGAAGAGCTATTCCTGAGGCTGCCATTACATCATACTGTGCTGCAAGCACCACTGTCTCTTATCCTTTCATAGGTGAGGCGTAGGAGATTGACTTGTTCACTTCTGCCTGACACTCTTCTCGTCCTAATGTAACTGATTTTTTTTCCTGTGCACACTTTTCTTGCATAATAGAAACAGAAAATTTGCCCCCCTCAGCTAATTCATTGAGTGCTTGATCCAAAACCCATCAACATCAATGGGAGTCAGTCCATTGAACTCAGTGGGCTTTAGATCGTGTCCTGAAAGCAATTGGACAAATTATTGTTCTAATTATTTTTGGATTTTTCTCCTATCACACAGCAAGCACACCTCCCTTGCCAGGCTCTTCTTCTCATATCAGTGAATGCTGATGATAAATGGCCTGATCATTTGCCATTAAATTAAATGGCAAAAACTCTCATAGACATCAGTGGTGTAGGTGTCTGTTATGAGGAACTAGGTGAAACTGTATTAGATGGAAATAGATCGCTTCTATCTTGTATGAAAAATTCCAGTTGGTGCTTTGTTTTAATGTTGCTAGCATATATTCTTAACAGTTTCCAGTTGCATGTATTTTATGGTAAAATTATATAGAGCTTCAGATGACATAAACTATAATCTTTATTGGTTTCTCTTATAGAACTGTTTGTTTTGATGCAATACCCAGAGTTGGCATAGTTAATTGCTGAAATAAATTCATATTAATTTTGTTCTTTACTGGCATCTTGTCAGTGCTGATTTCAGCTATTAACAGTCAATTTGATGCTGCTTTCACTGCACCCCACAGACATTAACATTAAGAATTATGACCTACAGGTGTATTTATATGGAGAACTAACTGTTAACAAAGTGAAGTACATCAGAGTGAAAAAGACAATTTGATTATTATGGAAATACATTGTGTAATACCAGATTCATTCATTTGAGATTATTTAATATGTTTTCCAAGTATTAGTGCACTATAAAAATTCTGTATATCAAAGTTTCTCTTCTCAAAGATGTTCCTCCAAATGTAGTAAAAGTAATAGAGAAAGGGACATAAGTTATAGAAACATATGTTTTGGTCTTGAGTTATACTGTCTGTTTCTTGGCTTTCTGTGTCTATTCTTGTAGGAGTGTGTCATAGTTTCTGTTAGAAAGTGTAAAAGAAAACTGAGCAGATGATGTCAGCACAGACAAGGTGGCTCCTTGCAGCAGATATTAAATAATGGCTAGACTGATGTGAAATGAGACACTTAAAAATGAATTTGGCTGAATTGATGGAAGACGGGATTTGGTATTTAAAAGTTACTCAGCTCACTATTTTGTGAGGAAAGGAGAAGTGGAGAAAATGGTCCTCCTATATTCAAAAATCAATTTCAAAATTCAAAGATCAGCCCATAAATCATTTGGAGAGTTGATAAAATAATACTAATAGACTTATCTTGGCAGAAACATGGTTGTTAACATGCTGGCTTCTTTCTAATGCTCTCTTGCAATGTTTGTATGGGGACTTGGAGTCAATGTCACATCACTGTATCTGCGTGCAAGAAATGAACAAAAAAGAATCTCTCTGTTTATCACTCACCTGACATTACATAAACTCACAGCTTCTGAGTTCTGGAAAGACAGGCATTCTTCAGAACTGAGAAATATTAGGACAACATAGGCCAAATTCTGCTCTCAGGTATGCAAGTGTAAATCTGAGATACCGCCACTGACTTTGATGGGGATACTTTGGATTTACACCAGTGAGTGAGAGTAGAACTTGGATCTGTGCGTCTTATCCTGATGTTGGTGAAAAGTGTGGTCTTCATCTAGATATACAAAATAATCATAGGAATATGTACATATGGATACTTCCTTCCTTTTTTTAGTTGCTAGAATGAAGATATGGAGAGTGATATCTAGCCTGATACAAGGGTAGGGGCCCTCTTTGATGCACTTGCTGAGAGTAGCTATTTACAGACAATAGTATACTATTCACATTAACACTTGCATTTCAGACCTGTCTTCCATGCAAGGGTAGGCAAAGGCAGCAGGTTCAAACCCCCCTTGCCAATGATGAATGGCTTGTACACTGCAGTCTGCCCCAGGGAGCGGGGGCTAGATGGTGACTGGCAGTAGCCATAGACTGAGGCGAGGTGGGGATAGAGCGTTGGGGGTTCCCCAGGGTGGAGAGACCCAGAACCTTGGGGTTACTATGGAAGGCAGAACCCTTGCGTAGAGGAGCACTGGGGTCCGGGAGGGACACGGGGGCCAGCGGAAGGCGAGACATCAGCCTGCAGAGTGCTCAGTGAGCTAATTCCCAGGACAACCAGCAGGAGATGCCACGCCGGTGAGTCGCTGCATTGCTACAGGGCATAAGCTTTCATGGGTAAAAAACCCACTTCTTCAGATGCATGGAGTGAAAATTACAGATGCAGGCATTATTATACTGATCCATGAAGAGAAGGGAGTTACCTCACTGGGAGAACCAGTGTTGGCAGGGCCAATTCAATCAGGGTGGATGTAATCCACTCCCAATAATTGATGAAGAGATGTCAATTCTAGGAGAGGCAAAGTTGCTTTTGTAGTAAGCCAGCCACTCTTAGTCCCTATTCAAGCCCAAATTAATGGTGTTAAATTTGCAAATGAATTTTAGTTCTGCAGTTTCTCTTTGAAGTCTGTTTCTGAAGGTTTTTTTGTTGAAGGATGGCTACTTTTAAATCTGGTATAGAATGTCCAGGAAGACTGAAGTGTTCTCCTACTGGCTTTTGTATGTTACCATTCCTGATGTCTGATTTGTGTCCATTTATTCTTTTACATAGAGACTGTCCGGTTTGGCCAATGTACATGGCGGAGGGGCAATTCTGACACATGATGGCATATATAACATATATAACAGATGTGCAGGTGAATGAGTCCCTGATGGTGTGGCTGATGTGGTTGGGTCCTCTGATGGTATCGCTAGAGTAGATATGGGGACAGAGTAGGCAACAAGGTTTGTTACAGGGATTGGTTCCTGGGTTAGTGTTTCTGTGGCATGGTGTGTAGTTGCTAGTGAGTAATTGCTTCAGGTTGGGGAACTGTCTATAAGCGAGGACTGGCCTGCCTCCCAAAGTCTATGAGAGTGAGGGATTGTTTTCCAGGATAGGTTGTAGATCCTTGATGACATGCTGGAGAGGTTTTAGCTGGGGGCTGAATGTGATGGCCAGTGGTGTTCTGTTATTTTCCTTGTTGGGCCTGTCCTGTAGTAGATGATTTCTGGGTACCCATCTCACTCTGTCAATCTGTTTCCTCACTTTCCCAGGTGGGTATTGTAGTTACAAAATAGGCTGTAGATAGTAACTACTTTGGGCTGGAGAAGTGTAGAATAGCTGAAGAAGCCACTTTATCTGGATCATTTGTGTTTTCATTTCTTTAAGTAAACACCACTTACAGGGTGATTTATTTTGCTAAATGTAGAACCCACTGGTACACTGTGGGTTCTAAATTTTGACTGGCACCTTCATTTTTTTTTAGCTAAAACTTAATTGTTTTATTGCAGTGTATTGGTTGGAACATACAAAGTTTTACAAGCACAATAACGTTTTACAAGTCTTCTTTGTTAATGTCATTTTGAGAAATTTTTTTCTTTTATAATATACAGAACAATCATCTAGTTGCAAAGCCACATCCAGTCCTAAACCTTTGAGGATTAGATTTCTTTTTGCAGACAAAATTCCACATCCTGGTGTTACTTTCTGGTTGTTTGCTTGCTCCAATGCAAGGATATCCTGGCTGAACTGTCTGGCTGTATTTTTTTTTTTTTTTGGCTTGATAATACTGTAGATAGTGTGTTTTAAAAGAGTGCAGAGGTGTGATGCTCACAATCTTTAAAACCATATACATTTGTTTCTATAGCTCATTGCTACTGTGGGACAAGTTCTGGGAGAGAAGGGAGACCATTGTGACCTGAATAACTGAAATGAAAGCAACTGCACTTTAAAAAAAAAAAGAAAAAAGAAACTGGGAGATGAAAAGGAGACTTTCAGTGGGATTTTCAAAGGAGGGTCAAGGAATTTAGGGACCCAAATCCATGAACTTCCAATATCCCTTGGGTGCCTAACTTCCTTATTTTCCTTTGAAAATCCCAGTCTAAATGCTGAAAAACAAAAATAAACAGAGAGGGAGAGAAGAGGAAGAAAAATAACTCATTTAGGGCCAAATATTGCCATTGGACAGTTGTATGCAACTCCCATTGACTTTAATGGGACAAGCATGTTCACACCGTAGGGTGTATTTGTCCTAGAGGGAAAAAAGGATCAATAAGAAGGTCTATAACAGAACGTATATTTGAAAAGGTAAAAGTTGGTATAAGAAATCCCAAACCTTTTTAGTTTTAGAAGTTCATAAAACACAAAGGATCTCTGCATTATCCCATTCCCAACTGCTTAGTATTCATAACGAAACAATTACTTTCCAGTCCAGCAAAACAATTAGCAGGTGTGTAATTCAAAGCATGTGAGTAACCACATGAAAGTAAATGCACTATTTAGGTGGTTAAATTTATGCCCGTGCTAAAATGCTTTACTGGATTGGGGCCACGGAAATCTCTCTTTTAGAAGAGATGATCAAAAGGAGTAGGTGGTACTGAAGATCTCTTTTACTCCAGTTTATCCTAAGCTGACAAACAGACATACAGTTATTTATTGTCTGTGTGGGTATTTCCATCTTCATTTTTCTATTATTTTTCCAATAGGTGGAGAATTGGGATAGCCTGACTTAATGATGCTGACTTCACTAACACTGACTTCTTTTGTGGCAATGAACAATGGTTTGAAGATGTGAAACAGATGTTCCTGCAAGATCCATTGGGCAGAATGAAGAATAGAGCTCAAGCTGATATCATTGTGGATGATGTATTCAGGGATAGCTACTTTCTAAAGGAGAATATGCTCAATCATATAATAGACACATGTGGTTTACATAATACCTTTAATGAGCTGTTGATGTGAAAGGACATTATTGTTCTGAATTCTGGAAATCTTCTTTTGGGCTTTTCAGCATTTGGTTATTGGACGCACACCTTGAATTCAGTACCCAGTATGATCAACACTCTACAGTCACTGTCAAAACAATCCCTCCATGATCACATCAAGACAAAGGGTGAAATCACATGTGAATGAGCGCAGAGTCCCAGAGTGATTTTTGTTCAGTTGTGGCATTGTCCATAGCCTGAGGAGACCCTCTGGGAAGATCCAAACAGTAACCAGACATTGTTTTTTAATTCTCTGTCGTTTTGTGGGAAATTAGCTATTTTTCCTAGTGTGCGTTGCCAGTGTCTTGGGGGTAGTGGCAGGATAGAAGTGATGATCCCAGGCCAAGAAAGAAGTCTAGAAATAACTTTCCTTAGGCCTGTAGTGGTGTCTGTGCAAAATGAACAATTGTTTGGCGTATCGTCCACTTGCCATTGATACATCGTATGATTTTAATGTCTTTTACTCTGACTGTATGACTTACTTTGATGACTAAGCCATTAGAAATTTGAGGCCCAGCAATGGTGAAGAAGAATTTTCCACCTAGGAGGGAATACTGCAGTTCAGTATTCTCCTATGAATTTTGGAAACAAAATATAGCACCATACTGAAGGGACTGAAGGTCCAAAATCCATTTGCTGTGGATGTGAAATCTTAACCACAGTTTCTGTTCAGAACTTTCCATATAGACCCAGAGTCCACAGCTTGGCCTGGGGCATGAGGGCTAGCTAACAAAGAACACTACATGGCTAAGAGAAAGCTGGGGTAGACAGACAACCTTGCGTGTTTCAAGTCAGTGTGGAGTCAGCATGACTCCAGAAGGTGAGTTGTAACTGGTTGTCCTTATCGCGAGTTATAGACACACGAAGCACTGAGAAAGGCCTCAAAGTTAGCTCCTGGTGCAGGAAGAAGATAGAAGTACAATACCCCTCAGATGCCAGAACAGAGTTCAGGGAGAGGCCTAACATGATTGACATGAGTAATGACACTCCCCTCACAGATGTATGCCAATCCTAGTCCATAGAAATGCAAGGGTAAAACTATAAACAATTGTTATTGTTAAATACTAATTACTGCTTCTTTGCTTTAAATCTCCAGGAATGTACCTGTTGGTCAATGGGGAAAGCTGCTACCTCATTCCTCTGGACCCCCAAATTAGGATTTGACCTACATACTTTAATAGAAATAGTTTGAGGGTAATTACCTGTGTGTTAGCAATATGTTAATTTGAGCCATGGGCCGAGCCATTATGTAATCTTTTAGACCATTGGCTTATTGTGCTTATCTTGTCTTGCTGCTAGAACCTATCCAGGGGCTTGGGAACTCCCACCCCATCACTTCTCTCTGCCCAGTGAGCATCCTATATAATCTATTGTAATCAACTGTTTTGCAGTGTCTCTGAGCCTAATAAGCAAAGTGATACTCAGCCAGCGCTGTGCGTAATAAACTCCTATGCTTGACTCTACATGGCATCCATTTCTGTTCCTTCACATACATTTGAGTATTTTCCTGTTTATAGACAGTTGGTTTAATATCTATTTTTCTATTTAATCTTTTTGCAATAAAATATGTATTTTCCTATCAATATAGGCATTAAGTTCTTGATTGAAGGTAATAATTGTGGTGGTGGTAATGATCAACATGTAGTGAAATCATTATAGCAGAAGAGGGAGAAGCTGCTGAGCTCCTTTCCCCTCATAACTGTATGTAGTTTAGTTGTAGCCATGTCAGTCCCAGGAAATTAGAGAGACAAGGTGGGTGAGGGAATATCTTTTATTGGACCAATTTCTGTTGGAGAGAGGGACAAGCTTTCGAGCCACACAGAGCTCTTCTTCAGGTCTGGGAAAGGAACACCCATCATCACAGCAAAATGCAAGGTGGAACAGATAGTTTAGCATAAGTAGTTAGCACATATTGTAAGGGACCATTCAAGGTAGAGTGGCCTGTTAACACCTCTGCAGTCATAGGACAAAAAGAGGGCAGGGGTACTAGTGGGTTTAGATTGTTGTAATAAGCCATGAATCCGGTCTCAGTTTAGTCCATATTTTTAGTGTCTAGCAGAGTAATGAATTTAAGCTCCCAGTCTCGTGCTGTGCAGGTTTCCTTTAAAGATGAGGATTGATAGGTCAGATACAGAGTGATTGCTTTGTTATAACTGTGGTACCGAAGAGGCTGATCCAGAGCCCGGTGAAATCAATGGAAAGACCTTCATTGACCTGAACCGGTTTGGATAGACCCTAAATTACCAACAGTCCTCCTTATTCTGAACACATGGCACGATCATCAGGGATGTGATAAACGTGGTAGACAGTTGTTGATATTGAGTGTCTCCTCCTCAGAGATTGCACAGATAAGGAATATTCTGTACAAGAAGAAAGTAGGGGGGAAAGACCAGAAGTCAATGTTTTCTTGAATCAATCTGATCTTGAAAGAAAGTCCAGAAGTAGAATAGCTGAGAGAATGGATTCCTTTTGTTGAGTCCACAGTTGCTGAAGCCACCTACTCAGAAGCCACAAAGACTTGCCCCACCTCCTTTTATGTAAAAAGACTTCCTGCCATTCTAATGTAAGACACATCTCAGAAAATTCCCTGAAATGACGGTAACATTTTTAAAAGACATGAAAACATAGGCATCTATATGCTTAATAATGTTTAGAATTTGATTTCTCAAATCTTTAGTTCATAGAATGAATATACAGATAAATACATCTACACGATTATATAAAGGATAAAACATTTATTAAAGTTTCACATTTGGATCAGTTATTTTATTGTGTCCATTCTGAATTAGTACAGTATATATAGTATCTTAGACATTTTTCACTAATATTGTTGAAAAAAACATTCAAAATGTGAAGGTACAAGTTTTATTCTAATATACGCATGCACAACTCCATTGAAACTAAAATGGCGTGGAAATCAATGGATTAGCATGTGTGTGAGAATGAGTGCATCCCTTATGCATGGGAAAAACTCCCTGACAAAATCTGAACAGTAATTACCTTTGTCCTCCTTCAAATATTTCCTTAAAGCTCACCTCTGCCGTGATGCCTACAAAACCCAGCCTGCTAATCATAACTAGACAAGTGAGAAGTTTTGAATATGCCTCTTTCCCTTCTTCTCTTTCCCTATTCCCTTTATCTGTACCGCTAACCCCCATTATTAAAAAGTAAACAAAAAAAAATCATCATACAAAACTCTGCAATCCATGTACATAAGAAAGCTCGGCCAATTCTTCACCAGTTTAATTTCTTTGTATGTCCTATCGTCATATCATCCCACCCTTTCTTTGTTTCTGTCCTTAGTTTTTAAACCCTTCAGAGCAGGGATTGTCTCTTTTCTATGTTTGTACAATGCCTAAAACAATGAAGGGCACCACAGTAATAGCTGAATTTCACCCAAAATGTAGATGCAGAATGTATGTACAGTATAGCCTAAGTTTACAAAATATTCTTATTGTTAATAATATGTAAGAGAAGCTCTCTCCACCTCCGCTAACTCTAAACAAATGTTTCTGAATTTCTTTAATGAGAACTGCTATCCAACCAATTCAATCCCTTATTCTGGCAGCCCTCAAAGAAATACTACTACAAAATTTAGCAATGCACTTTAATTTCAAAGCTTCAGTTGCATCTGCAGATGGAACTGCCAAGTTATTGACTCCTTTATAACTTATTGTATTGGCTTCTGAAGTCTTAATTTCTCCTTGAATATTTATGTATTAACTTATTACCCAACAATCAGCAAATAACGATGGGTTCTTTTTACAATCTTTTACACTCTAAATAATGTTTATTTTTATTGTTTTACATCACATATTCTCTCATGGCTATCAAAGTTTCATGAGTTGTATTATTTCCAGTTAGTTTTCTGGCTTAAACCACTCAGTCAATTAATCTTATTCACTTTGTCTAACAGTGCTCTAGATTAAAAAATATTGGAACTGCTCAATACATTCTGGATCACTGCTGAACCATTTTGAGAGATGTGATTCTTAATGTATAAAACTTGCCAGATCATATTACCTCAAGTGTTAAATTCCTTATAAATCCTACATGTTAAATTGATTGTCCTACAGCAGCAGCATAGTACTAAACATATAATATGCATGTCTAACATATGAATTAAAAATGAATTTTTTTTAAATTACTTTTTTTTCTAACCTCCTCTTATACAGCAGAATTCTAGACCACTGAGGATTCTCGTATATATTCTCAGAAATTTGGCATCCTAATCACTGATTCGTCTCCAGAATGCTTTTAACATGTATATACACACCAATGTCCACACACATAAAAAGCTACCAACAGGGCACAATAAGGGTACATCTACACTTACAGGAGGGTCTGGCGGCAGGCAATCGATGTTCTGGGATCGATTTATTGCGTCTGGTTTAGACGTGATAAATCGATCCCGGATCGATCCTGGAAGTGCTTGCCGTCGACGCCGGTACTCCAGCTCGGCGGGAGGAGTATGCGGCATCGACGGGGGAGCCTCGGTAAGTTCGGACTAAGGTACTTTGAATTCAGCTACGTTATTAACGTAGCTGAATTTGCGTACCTTAGTCTGAAGTGGGGGATTAGTGGGGACCAGGCCTAAGTCACACCACCATTTGGCTGAGACTTGCTTCAAGCAAAGGTAACCTGTACCATGTCACTCATCACTGGTGCAGTAGATGGTGTGATAGCCCCAGTGCTTAATTTGGGCTGGAGCTTGCCAGGGCTGAGCCCTGGCCCTCTAGGCTTGGCAATTCATAGCCCAGGCACCTCTAGTCTTGCTGCATCAGTTATCAAAGTAAAAAAATTGCTTGAGCCCTGACACCTCTTTCATTACAAATTAAGTATTGGATAGCACCAAAGGAGCAGATAGTTCTCTCACTAGTGTCTCTTTTATTGCTTATATTTTGTCTGTTTTACTTTCTTCACTTTACAGGACAGGGCAACTTTCCTGAGGCCCTTTCAAATACTGCTGCATCCTCAAGAGAGCTCATTTGCACACTCTTTTGCCAACATCAACTTCTCCATCAGTGGTTTAACCCATTTTACTCCATTCACAGCATGCGTGTCTCAGAGGAAGTTTTCCTGCAGGTGTGTTGTCAGCTTGGATGAGCCATGCCACCTCATAGACCAAAATAGCAGAGGCGTGGGAACATTTTTTGAAGAGTCAAATATAAATCATAATATGCCAACTGTAAAATTTAATTGTAAGAAAATGCCCACTGGGCAATATGGGCAAAGCATTTAATTTACATTTCATCTGTTGGCCCATGTACCTAGTAGCATGCTACTCTTATATAGTTGCACTCACATTTCATTCTGCATTTTTAGTTAATGCATAAAAAAACATAACAACCTTCAAGTACATAAAAGGTTGTTACAAGGAGGAGGGAGAAAAATTATTCTCCTTAACCTCTGAGGATAGTTCAAGAAGCAATGGGCTTAAATTGCAGCAAGGGAACTTTAGGTTGGACATTAGGAAAAAATTCCTAACTGTCAGGGTGGTTAAGCACTGGAATAAATTGCCCAGGGAAGTTGTGAAATCTCCATCATTGTAGATTTTTAAGAGCAGGTTAGAAAAACACCTCTCAGGGATGGTCCAGATAATACTTAATTCTGCCATGAGTGCAGGGGACTGGACTAGATGACCTCTTGAGGTCAATTCCTATGATTGTATGAAAAACATACATGACAATATAGTATTTTGATATGAAATGAATATTAAATGTAACCAGGCCATGGGACATGGTGGAATAATTATGTTATGTATCTGGGACTTTTGCTGGTTGGTATAATGAGAGAAATCTGGACAGTAACCTTGGGGGAGGCAGAGAAAGATACTAGTATCACTGATACTATAGCAAGTGCAGAGTTACAGGATTGCTGATGAATGCCATTGTGGGAACAGAGAGGTCCAAATAACTTAAAGAAATGACGCAACCATTACCATCTTATTTACTTGTCAAAAGTATCTCCTGCTTGATCTCCCATTCTGTGCCACAGTCTCATGCCACTGCTCTGCAGTTGGCACTCTGACTTGTAAATACATTCATCAATCTCCTTTGTCTTAGGCAAGAAATGACTCAGGGGAGATCGGCGCTGCTGCATTCGATGCAGCGGGTGTCGATTTAGCGGGCCTAGTGAAGACCAAGTAAATCGATAGCAGAGTACTCTCCAGTCCACTCTAGTACTCCAGCTCCCTGAGAAGAGTAAGGTAGTTGACTGGAGAGCTTCTCCCGTCGACGCAGCACCATGAAGACACAGGGGTAAGTCAACCTAAGCTACGTTGACTCCAGCTACATTATTCACATAGCTAGAGTAGTGTAACTTAGGTCGACTTACCCTTATAGTGAAGACAAGCCATCAGATGATTTTGTGAAAATGACCGTGGGTGAAATCCTAACCTTACTGAAGTCAATGGCAAAGCTCCCCTTGACTTCAATGGACGTATGATTTTATCCTCTGTCTCTTGAGAGAGACAGTGACTTTTATAACCATCTTTTTCCTTTAAGGAAAACACAAACAGATTATGCCATAAAATTACCTCACCACTTTTATCTTAATAAATATAGGCTTTATTTATTTACAAGGAGTAATACAAACACTAAGGTTGTCAAACAACATTGAAATATTGGAAAAATTACAGGGATAAATGGGATTACATAATGCAGTTACTTAAATTCATGTCTCAGTCCTAATTCTTGCTAGGATTTTGTTACAATAAATACTAAAGAAGATAAATCGCCAGGATAAAACAACATCTCTTACCAATAAATACCTAGCTCACATATGCAAACAGTTAGGCAATCCATCTACTCTGCCAACTGAAAAACACCTCTGCTTGGTCTTTCAGTGTTATTTCCAGAACCATCTTTGAAGTTTGATATGAAACAGCATATCTTCCTCGCAATAAGTCCTCAACCAAAACAAATAATTCAATTAACTGAATAACATTCCCTCTTGCCTACGTTCCGGGGATTGTTTATTCTGTTCTATATATTTTGCTGATATGCATCTGAGTATTTGAAGTAACACAGATTTCACTTAGAGCTGGTTGGGAATTTTCCAACTAAACCTTTTTTCACCAGAAAATGTTGATTTGTCAAAACTGAAACCATTTGTGAGAAAGGAGCTATATCAAGACCAAGGCTAAAAGAGAACAAATACAGCAATTCTTAAACTAAAAGCCTTTATTAATATATACCGTGACAGAGACATCAAAATGTTGCAAAGAAATTGGTCAGCTGTGATTACTGAGTTCACTTTCACCATAAAAGGGAAGATGGTGCAGTTACTAGCAAGCATGGAATATTTTTGCAACTAGGCATTGCAGATAACACTAAAACACCAACAGAAAAGAAAGAAAAACAAAAGAGAAAAATGGGCCAGAGGGAATATGTGAAACCCATGAAGACGAATTGCAGGTGAATATACTGGACCATGCAAGGCACAAATTTCCAAGGAGATTTAAATAGGAATAGGACTCCAAATTTCTTAACATTTCTCAATATTGTGTTGTACTTCTCGGACATGCACCTCCTCCCCTGTTATTGGTGACATGCTTGTCAGAGACTGGATAGGGCCTCTAGTGGCTATAATGAGGCACAGTCTCCTAGAGGTAAGGACAGTAACTCCTCACTTAACGTGGTAGTTGTGTTCCTGAAAAATGCAACTTTAAGCGAAACGATGTTAAGCGAATCCAATTTCCCCATAAGAATTAATGTAAATGGGCGGGGGGGGGGTTAGGTTCCAAGGAAATTTTTTTCACCAGACAAAAAACTATATATTATATAGATATACACACAGTATATGTTTTAAACAAACAATTTAATACTGTTCACAGCTATGATGATTGTGAAGCTTGGTTGAGGTGGTGAAGTTAGAGGGTGGAAGAGGGAGGGATATTTCCCAGGGAATGCCTTGCTGCTAAATGATGAACTAGCATGTGGCTGAGCCCTCAAGAGTTAACACATTGTTGTTAATGTAGTCTCTCATCAAGGCAGCATGAACAGGAGGGAGGGGAGACAGCATAGCAGACAGAGACAGACACACACCTTGTGTATGGGAGAAAGAGAGAGAGATGCACACTGCCCCTTTAAGTAAGCTGACCCTCTCTAAAGTGCATTGTCTTTTTAAGTGGCTCAGGAAGTTGAGACAGCAGCTGCTGCCCCAAGCTCTCTGTCTCTCTCCATCGTCGGTGTCCCCTCCCTGTTCTATATGGAGAAGGGGTAAGAGGGGTGCAGGAGCAGGGGGGAGGGGGACACCCTTATATTAGCCCCTCACCCCCTGCACAGCAAGCATGAGTATCTGGAAGTAGCTCCAAGGCAGAGGGCAGGAGCAGCACATGGTAGTGGGGGGAGGGACAGCTGAACTGCCGATTGCTAGCCTGCTGGGCGGCTGCAGCACAGGGAATTTAGGGGAGCAGGGAGCTGATGGGGGTGGGGGTTGCCGGTCCACCCTGGTTCCAAGCCCCCACCAGCTAGCTGCAACGGGCTGCTCTTCCTGCAAGCAGTGAACAAAGCAGGCGGCTGCCAAATGACATTATAAGGGAGCATTGCGCAACTTTAAATGAGCATGTTCCCTAATTGATCAGCAACGTAACAACGAAACAACGTTAACCGGGACAACTTTGAGTGAGGAGTTACTGGATTAAGTCGAAGAGTGATGACAATCCTGATGAATGCAGTACTGCAGAACCCTCCTCCCAGATTTTACATCCTGTGTCTTAGCTTTCTGTGCATCACTTTTAGGTGCCCTTCTCATGGCTTGCTAAATGTTTGGTACTCTAGTCACTATTGAAATTAAAACTGCCCTTTAAGATTTCCAAAGTGGCATGTAATCGTTTTTTCACCTGCCTCAGCTGATGTCAGAGGGAATTGGATAGATAAGCAATTCTTTGATATTCACCTTTAAGTTTTTATAATTAATTTTTCTGTACACGGCTATTCCCTCCTAATGATAAAGATGGCTGTCCTCTAAGGATAGAATGCACTTAGTTATGCTTGCCTGCAACGAACACTGAACAGGAGAAAATAATCTGCCCATTCTGTAGTGTTGAAACGATTTTATACACTACACAGGCATATCGATATTATTTATATTTAATGTTGATAGTGCCTAAAGATCACAAGCAGGTTGGGTCCTGTTGTGCTAGGTGCTGTACAATCATTAATGAGAATCCATTCCTCAAAAAGATTGTGTTCTAAAAGACTGTACACTTTTAAGTGTAGATTAGAAACTGCAGATGCTGAAAATACAGAAATTTGCATGCGTGTGTGGGGAAGCATCTGCAAAATAAAACAATATAAAATGAAGGAGACAATGAATTAAAAAAATCTTTACACTATTATATTCAGCAGCTTTACTAGTCTTAACTTCAGTATTTCATTCCCTCTGATGCATATTGTAACAAGTTGCAAGATGCAAAAATTGATTAATTTCACTTCTTCTACCTGATAATTTGTCAAATTAAGATAAAAGGAAATGAAACTGTTTGCTCTGGCAAGTTGTGCAGAATCTGTTTTTTCTTTTGGGATAGTAGCTAACCATAGTCATAGAACCAAAACTGTCTATATTTCTTTCAGACTGGGTTGCCGTGTATGTCAATTGTTTTTACATTTCATCTGATTCGCTTTCAGTCCTGTGAAGCTGGTTCCTCTCATGCATTATCCCATCAGCAAAGGCAGCAATGTAAATTTACAATTCATGTTTTGCACTCTCTTTAACTGCTACTGTTCACCTCTCACTGACTTCAACAGGACTCTGTGCAGAAATAAGGCTCTGGCCATGTGAATTTCTTCTCAGGATCTGAAGATCAGGGCTTTAGCAGTAAACTATCCTGCTCAGCAATCAAAATATAATATTTCCAAGAATGGATTCATAAAAGAAAAAATATCTGAACTGAAAATTGGTCAAAGAGTGGCCTTATTTATTTGAAATAGATAATAATCCCTCAGATTTGAGTTAATCCCATGTAAAAATACAATTTAAATTTATGAGCCAGATTTCCAGAAAGTTGAAGCTCCAGGGTCAATCTGATGCATTTTCAACCTATTTTGTGTGCACTGTTGCAACAATTGCATCTGTAAATTGTGCATTTGCATGGGCAAATGGGTATTTAGATGCATTTCACACATAAGTGACTACTTATACACACTTGTCTTTCAGCCTTCATTTTCTGAATAGCAGAACAGGATTAAAATTTGCCAAAGCACCTAGGGAGATTAGGAGCATAAATTCCATTTTCAGAAGTGCCATAGGCAATGAGGAGTCCAAATGCCATTGATTTTCTTTGAGAGATAACCTCCTAAATCACTTTTGAAAATTTTACCCAAGATCTTTTAGGATTAATGCTTAGAGGTAACACTGGGAAATATCTTATAAATACATAAAATAGACCAATAGATTCGATCAAACTGGATGTCAACTTGTTTGATTTTTTGGGGTTATGTTTGTAAAAAAAAATGTAAAAAAAAAGCCTGAGTTGTACATAGAAAATATGTAGTTGCAGGCAAAATGAGTATGTGCCTATACATGTATGCAGCATTTTGTAACTTGTGGATTCACAAAACTTATTGTAGGCCCAACCAAAATAACAGAATGGGCCTGAGGGTGTGATTATTTACTTGAGCTCACAAGGGCATTGTCATAGCAGTTAGGGGCAAAATTTACTCCAGAACTTCCTTGCTATATTTACACATTTTAAGGTACTATGAATTTAGCTGAGCAAAATGTTGTGTGCAAAAACTAAACATCATTTTCTGAATTATTTAGCAAAACTGAATATAGTTGTCAGCTATGCATGACATTTTGTATTTGTAACATTGGTGCAACATATACTTAGACAATGCAGCCCTTACTACTGTTACATCATTCTTTTAATACTATACTTTGTTAATTATCCATTGATATGTAGCATTTATACTGTACTCTTAACTATCCATTCATCTGTATCTTGTACATTGTACTCTTAATTATAATCCTTCCATGTATTATGTTATTCCTTTTGTTCTGTTTAAAATTTATTAATGGTCAAACTCTGATTTTAGTTACACTGATACTAATCCAGATAACTCAGTTGACCTTAGTGCACTTATTTCAGATTTACACCTGTATTATTGAAAGCAGAATGGTCCTTAATAAGCGGTATGACTACAGAAAAGCTATGGATTTAATTTGCTTTAGCACTATAGTAATGTCGGATTATAAACGATTAGGTTAAGCAAACTGGGTAACACATGATCGTTGGTAAGCTGATTAGTTTTCCCATTAGGACCTTGTGCGGTGAATTTAAATATCAGAGATGTGCAGCCCATATACTGTTTTAGTCTATGAGATCATTGCAAGTAGATTAAAATATCCTTTGCTCACATCTGCTTCTTCCACTTCTCTTTGCCAAAAGTTTTAGAAGAAATGATTTCCATCCAAGTAAAGGCTCACATCTCTTAAAAAAAAAATAAAAAACCTTTGCACATTAATGATATGTCTAAACATGACACAGGCTATTATAATTCCAATAAAATGTATTTTTTATGATTTGTGTTGTATCATTTTAAAGTAATTGTTCATGAAAACATAGTAAACTTTTAAAATGTTTGCATTGCTCACAAATGAGTGACTATCACAGATAAGGCTAGTTGTTTGTCATGGTAAATAATGGGGAAATCATGGCAAAAAATGCAAAAGTCATAACTGTAGTTAATAAACAAAGCAAAACAACAAACAAAACAACCCACTGGACATATCATTTCAATTAAGGTGTTTGTCATGGGATATGAATGATCCTAATAAGTATCTTTTATTTTGCAATAAATGTTGTTTTAACCCATGTAATAATAGTTAACTAACTAGATACCGGCCATTCTCTTCCAATAATTCCCTGCCAGATTTTCACTGATGCACTTCACTGAACCACAAGCAGCTTCCAACCTCCTCTCCATTGGGCTCTTAGCTGGGGTAGACAGATCTGAGCATATAACACCTTACTACAGACTATTCACTGACTTCTTAGGCCTGGTCTACACTACCGCTGCCAGTCGATCTGAGCTATGCAACTTGAGAGTTACGTTGGTAGCCTAACTCAAGTTGACGTAGCTTAGATTTACTTACCACGGGGTCCACACTACGCTATGTCAACGGGAGATGCTCTCCTGATGACACTGCTTCCACCTCTCATTGAGGTGGAGTACACAAATCGATGGGAAAGCACTCTCTCATTGATTGAGCATGTCTTCACTAGACCTGCTAAATCGATTGCAGCAATGCCGATTTAGCTCCATAGTGAAGACAAAGCCTCAGTCACTTCCTAGTATATATCAAGTTCCTGGGGACATTCTCTAGATCAGTGCTTCTCAAAGCCAGTCTGCCACTTGTTCAGGAAAAGCCCCTGGCGGTCTGGGTCAGTTTGTTTACCTGCTGCGTCCGCAGGTTTGGCTGATCGCGGCTTCCACTGGCCGCGGTTTGCCACTCCAGGCCAACGGGGGCAGTGGGAAGCCACGGCCAGCACATCCCTCAGTCCGCGCTGCTTCCTGCAGCCCCCATTGGCCTGGAGCGGCGAACCGTGGCCAGTGGGAGCTGCTATTGGCCGAACCCGTGGACGCGGCAGGTAAACAAACCGGCCCAGACCGCCAGGGGCTTTCCCTGAACAAGCGGCAAACCAGCTTTGAGAAGCACTGCTCTAGATAGCCCTTCCCCCTATGTTCTGAAGACATTTCTCAATTTATAGTCCCCTCCCCTGCAAATTGCTTCTGCCTGCAGTCATATGAGGTCCAGGGTTAGCCATCTTGATGTCATGGTGCAAGATATCTATTTAATCAGACTTTAAGGTTTTTTAAGGCCCAAATTTATTAGTAGTATGTGGGCATAATGTGGGGAGCTGTCTGTTTTCTGTAGGAACTCAGACATCACAGTGTTGATCATATTATAAATGCCTTAATAGGTAGGTAGTATTAACTAACAACTCTTTTGCAATACCCATATATCATTAAAAAGTATTTCAACAACTCTGTCCAGACTGCCTGTGCTTGCAATGTTAGCACCACCTCGGTTCATACAACTCAGGCCAGGTCTGCAATTAAAACTTTTGCCAGTATATACATGCTGGTTAGAGGTGTGGGTTTTTTTATGACATTTTTATGCCAGCATAAGCCCTAGTGTGGATGCAGTTATCCTGTGAAAAAAAGTGCTTTGCTGTATAACTTAATTCATTTGGGAACAGGTATAAGCTATACCGGCAAAAGCACTCCTTTGCTGCTGCAACCTGCATCTACACTAGAAAGGTTTGCCTGTATAGCTATACCAGCAAACCTTTTCTAGTATAGAACAAACTAAAGTGGCTTTCTGATAATGCAGGAGGGCAACTGAAATCTCCTTCTGCTGCAGCAGAAGCACCACTATGAGTTTTGCTGATGTTTCTGTCAGATTCACATTTTTCCAAACTCTCCACTGCTACCCAGGGCCCCAGAACAAAGTTACTCTGCTTGTAACAGCTCCAGGCACCACAGGCATATCCTCACTGGGTCAGCAGAGCCCTTTCAGTGACTTCTTTGACAGCTTGCTGGAATATTTTTAAGTAAATGATTTTTTTTATTGCCCTTTGCCTCTTTAAACTTTGAAAAATAATGAATTGTTATAAAAATCATTAAGTTCCTGCTGTTCTCCACAATAATTCAAATTGTTTTTAATTTCATATGCTAAATGGTTTTATTGAGCTTTTAAAAATGATTTTGTACATACTGTAGCTTGAATAATACCACAATAATTCTAGGAAGCTTTTTTTTTAATTGCCATATGGTGCTTTAAATTGGTTTTACGTAATCCATTAAAATATTGCTATATGCTGTAGATGGCAAAAATTTGGGTTGGGAGAGAAGTGGGAAAAAACAGAAAGATGTGAGCGGAGAAATGAAGAGACATGCAGGGATGAGTGGGGAGGGGCAAGAAAAATGGAGAATGCATTGGGAATGGAGGGGTGAGCAGGAAGATGGTGAGACATGAAAGGGAGAAAGAAGGAATAAAGGAAAAGGAGATAGCAGGGCTGTAGCAACAAAGAACGTGGCCCCCTCCGAACGGTGGCCCCCTCCGAACATATGTCCGGGCGGGGCCCCTTACAATGCAGAAACTGGAATGCGGTATTTATTTTGCTACTTTTAGGGGCCCCCTTCCTTGCGGGGCCCCCTCCGGTCGGAGGGCGCTCACTACGCCTCTGGGAGATAGATACACCATGGGGAGTGTGTGCTTGTGGTGGCGTACAGTGTATAACTATGGAACTGTAGGACTTTGTTCTCTCTCTGCTGCACCTTTAACTTTCTATCTAAGGCATCTGCTCTCTACAGGAGCAGCTGCCGTTTTGTGAGGCAGAGTTATTGCAGCTTGTTACACACTGAGCTCGCTTATGGAGATTTGACTTTGACTTTTTCTTGCTTTATTGTTTCTGTTAATCTGCAATAAATCATTAAGCAAGTATGTGATTGCTTTTTGTGAATGGAAAATGTAAGAAGAGAATGCAGACACGGGAAGGAGTAAGTTGTGAGGAGGAAGAAGATGGAGAGACAAACTAAGGGGGAGTGTGTATATGAGTACTCATAGGCTGTACATCTGATTTGCTCACACACAAGAATTGATACCTGTTTGAGTGTTATCAGTGTCCAGATAATGGAGAGAATTCTGAGGAGGGCTGATTGAAAATTTACCATTGAAACTGGTTTTTGGAAAAAAATTGTTTTTTTGACTACACAAAACGTTTTGTGGGAAGTGTCTGCTCTCCCCAGAAAGTTTCAGTTTTTTGTCAGAAAACAAAAGCCCTCAAACTGATACATTGTGGTTTTCAGCTGAAAACTCTTTTTTTGTTTGTTTATTTTTCAATGAATAGTCAAAATTTTCTGTGGATAATATCCACACAATTGCCTCCCATTTTCCAGCCAGCTCTAGTTAGTTATAACTATCGCTGTGGGAAATAGAGGGAGTTCAAAGCTGAGAAAAGGGTCAGGTGGGTTACAGAGGGACTCTTTACAATAGCAGCTTTCACCTGTAGTAGGAAGAGAGCCTGAGACATAAGCCCTTGTATCAGAGGCCTGGTATGAGGTAAGACCTGCTTACAGAATCTGGTAAGAACAGGGCTGATATTGCAGACATACACATTCCTAAGAAGTGCTAGTCACAGAATACTCACACAAACACATCCCGATATCAAGTGGTACCAGAATACTCCGATATCAAGGATGGTACAAAAACATTCCCCGAGGATAATAGGAATACACTGACCCCTCCTAAAAGATAACGTCAGGATGACAGTACGTAATAGGAATGTTTTGATTGAACCAACATGTACAAGGTAATAACTAGCCACGTCAGGGAGCAGTGACTAACTATGTCAGAGGCAGTACTAACTTGTTTGTTTCAGGCTATAAAGAGGCATCTCATAGGGAGTATCTTTGTCCAGCTGAGGGGGGAAAATGGAAAATCCTGCCATTTATTGAGCTGCATCCATTGTCACGGGCATACATGTCTTAGTATCCTCATAGAGTCTGCCAAGGGCTATCACCATGTTGACAATGACCCTGGCCTGCTGCCTTCGTACCTTAACAGATCTTGTGGTTATTGGGCAGTTCGCTTGAGGTCTGCTGTGCCAGCTGTCTGCGCAGAGCTGGGACAGGACACAGGGAGAACACACACATGCAGCCGAACATCTAACCACACCACCCAAAACACAAACACACCACTACCCAAAACAAGGGCACATTCAAGGCACAAGGGGGTGGCGGTGTTTCACTGGGTACTGCTTTAGTAGAGGTATGTTTTGTGTGTGTGAGAGAGAAGAAACACCACAGAAACAGACACAGAGAAGGATAAGAAAGCAAAGGATATTGCTGAAAAAGCACTGAGGGCATCCTGAGAAAAGCCTAGAGAGAGAGCTTTTTGGACTGAGTCCTGGCTGAAAGGGCTTGGAGCTGTGAGCAGGGAAATTGTGGTTGTGTGTGTCCTCCTATGTTCAGGGAAACGGAACTTTGTACATTCCTTATAAATAAACCGGATTGCATCAGAAAACTCCATCTCCAATTTCTCCTTCTAACTGAAACAACCTAAAGAATCCCGAATTTTGGCTAACTGCTTGGATCAACCCTAAGAACTTAAATTATGTCAATGTTACATTAAAGGGGAAAATTGAATCTTATAACAGTGAGGAAATTTTGAGTTAAGTTGACATAACTTTATCTCTGCTCCCTGACTTCACTGGAGTTGTGCGTGTGTGTGAGTGTGAGTGCATGTGGAAGTGGGCTGCAGGACTAGTTATTTCCAGTGATATGCTTTTATGAGAAATCAAAGGTGAAAAAAGAACTCTCAGAAAATTCTACCAAAGCCTTGTCATCATGTGTGGTATTATAGACATATGGGTGTCATTTGAGTCCTTTTATGTGTTTCTGTTCTAGATCCAGTACAGAGGAGAGATGGGACATACAGTATGTGAACCAATCCCATTAGCAGTGTTCCAGCGCTTGTGATTTTAGCACAAGTCTTACAATATCTGATGCTTTTTGAAAAGCCTCAGATATTGGATTATTTGAAAATTTCAGCTTTTATAAAAAAATTTCTAGTCCTTGCAATTGCAGAGAAAAGCTTGAAAATGTGAACCCTAAAGTCTACAACACCAGAAGGCAAATAAAATGAATGCACAAGTCAGTATTCTAGAAAGCCATGATTTTTTAAGCTAATTGCATTATTTTTGAGGTCTGACTCATGGTTTTTGAATTTTTGGGGTTGGTATTATTGCATTAATCACACTAGGGGCAGTTTAAAATATGTACAGTCCATGTCCCAGCAAACGACTTTGACATGATTTGTGATTGTCTGCTGGGAATAATGAGGTTTTTATAAGAACCCTTAAATTACAATGACATGATCTTGGAAAGCATTCTGCCCCCACTAGCACAGACGTGTGCATGTCTCACTTAGAGGCTCCTCACAGCTGAGGCCTTCCTTCAAACCTTCTAGCAATAAGAAAGTAAAGCATTTCAAAAATTGTACTCTTCTTTTTTATTTAGGTCTCATTCCATGCAAATGAATGAAAGGTTAATTGAATTATAAAATAAACTAAGAAAATGTATACCACTGGTTTCCTTCTGCATGCCATCTGGTGTTGCTCTTATTTTCAAAATGCAATAGGCCTTATCCTGCCCTCACTTACATAAAGTCAGTAGAGTTCATTATCATGGCAAATCTCAAAGGGATGTGGCCTCCTTGCTGATCGAGCACGTACCGGATAGATCTCTGGTAAGGTGCTCTGGCTATATATTCAGTTTCTGTCCATCACTGACAATCTTATTGCACCACCGAAGCTTTTGATGCCCAGGAGATTGCTGACCATGTAGCAGCATTCCTGGATATACACACTTTGGAATTTGATGGTCTTCCATTCTAATAATATGTAAATAAAGTTACACTGAAGTTACAAATAGTGTGAGAGCTGAAACAGGTGCAGTATTTTGCTGTTCCTTGTTCCACATGTGTTTAAAGTGTTGTCATAGAATCAACAGAAACCAAAACATTAAAATAATGTCTTTGTTGGCACACCAGGAATAAACCTGTCTTGACTAATATATGCTGGGCTAGTGTACATATATCACATCACCAATACATATTATTATACGCACCATACATATGTAACCCTTCTGCCCATCTAAGTTGGCAGCAACAAGGGCCGGGTTCTGTATCTAGGAGTTCCGTTTCAATAACGCAATGCAAAACCGGCTCGAGCCCCCACCCAGTGACCTGGGACAATTACATACCACCCCCTGGGTGCCTCTAAGAGGCAATACTTCCCCTCTCGCAAGCACGGAGTCTGAGTGTAGCAGAAAATGTTTAATAACATGAGGTAAACGACATCAGCATCAAACTGGAAAAAACACCACAAACAGGATTCAGAACACAAACCATGAGCAAAAGACCCACCCCAGCAAATTGGGCTGTGTCCTTTCCCTTTGGTTCTTGAATCCAGCAACCCAAAAATCACACAGAGTCCCCAAAGTCCAACACTCCCAAAGTCTCTTGGGTCCAGCAACCACCCAAAGTCCCAAAAGTCCAACAACCCCCAAAGTCTCTGTCCCTGGTCAGTGCAGCCCCAGAGTAAAAAGGGGGCATGCAGGGTATTAAGGGGCACCTTACGTGCTCCGAGGCCGGCCAGCCATCTCTCCGTGGGGTTCCACTGCAGCCTTCACCATGAGCCAGTCCACTTCCTGCCATCCCATGAACTGCTCTGCGAGCTGCTCCGCTCCGCTCACCAACCTGTGAGCCGCTCCAGCCATCCCCGCAAACAGCTCCGCTCGCCGTTCCTTGGGCCGCTCCAACCGTCCCCACAAGGCTCTGCGCCGCTTGCTGCTCCTCCAGTTTTCCCCACAAATTGCTCCACCAGCTGCTTAGCAATATAGCGTCAGGCTCCCCCACTAGTTAACACAGCACTCAGTGATCTCAGCTTCAGCTCTTAGTGATTTCAGCTCATAGTAGGGGAGCCCCAGTGCTGGTGCACCATTGGCTCAAAGTGAAGTCAGCTCAGCAGCCTGTAACTAGACTCCTAATGGAATCAAAGTTAGCTCTGATATTCAACAGTGGAGAGAGGAATTGGTGTTCAAGCCCCCACAGGGGGCCCATATCAACAGGTACAAATACCTGTCCCCATCCCCTCTCTCAATCCACTGGGTTTTGTAACCCATGCCCCTTGTCAAGCAAGTGCTACTTAGGTAATGGTGAGTCCTTCTGTCATACAACAGTTCCACTGGCCTTGATTCACAGAATCAGGGTAACAAAACTTTATTCTTCCTGCCCCAATAACAGAGAAACTGGGGATCCCACACCAGCCAAAGTAACCACTTTCAGTTGCTGTTGTTTCATGCCAGGCGAGTGGGTGTGCCTATGGAAACAAGATCAGCCCCTGGAGTTCTTTTCCACACTCGCCATAATTCACCACCAGATGTCAGGGTAGAGCTCATCCTGACTCTGCTTACACATATATCAGTACGTATTAAGCACATAATAGTAATAAAATAGCAGTTATATAGCCTAAATTGGCCTATGCTTTTAATATATCCCGCTGACTTGTGCTAAGTGTTGCATAATCCCTTGCATTCACTGAAGAAAAGTTTGGCTTGAGTAAATAGGGGTGCTGTCAAGGTCAGGACAGATGAGTGCTTTACCGTTGCTACAGAAAGGGAGTTACTCTCACAGGCCTGTACTAGAATGTCCCCAAGGAAGAAGACAAGATATCTGAATGTTCTACCCTAGTTCAGACCTAGGAGGTGCCTTCATGCCCTTTGATACCTGGAAGGTATGTCTTCAGAACAAAGAGACAAGGGTACACCATGGTACCATAAAAACAATGTAGAAAGCTAACTGGTTAAATCTAGTTTCAGATGATGTACACAGTACTGTTTGCTTGTAAACAGACGGGGTATAAAATGATGCTTCAGGGTGTAGCTTTAGAAGTTTACCTTCTGTATAAGGTGAATGTAACAACACTGAATGAGATGGCTTCCCAGAGATTGGTATCGTATTGAACCTTTTTCCTGTACTATATTATTATTGGCTTATAGCAATAAACCTGACTGACATTGGTTGTTTGGTCTCATGAATATATTTCGTATCGAATCAAAAGTGTGGTCAAGCAATTGAGTATACAATTTATCAACACCCGTATCTATAATATGTGTAATAATAAATCTCACGTACAGTGCAAGTCCTGGCCTCTAACTCTTCTGAGTAGTCCCGCTGATATCAACAGGTCTTCTCGCTGGAGCCAAGGAAGTAAGATTGGCCCCAAATTAGTTTTTTTTAGCGACGGACTCCTTAGCTCCTCCAGAAAACCCCCCAAATAGTCTCATTTTGAATTGCTTCATATAAAAGTTAATCATGTGTAAATTTTATTTTCAGAATTTCAAAACCAAAATAATGATTTTGGTTAAATAAGCCCCAGAGCTCTTTATAGCTTGATACAGCAGAAAAATAGTCTGACCCATGAAAATGTCCTGTGTTCTAGGCATTATAGTACTGCTTTCTGGTGCAAAGGTAAAGGGTCACATCTCTAGCAGCAGAAAGCTAAATCAAGCATTGTGCTGCTACTACCTTCCAGGAATGAAAGGCAGAGTTGGTGATTCTGGGTGTGGCAGAGTTTGTGACTCCACCCAGACTAGTCATCATGTATGACAGAAGTGTTAAAGTAGGGGTGTGAACTCAGATTGGCTTTTAGATTAAGTATTTAATTATTCAAGTATGCTTGCAGTACAGTACCATATAGGATCCACTTTGAGCATTATAGTTATTAATTATACCATGTCTCATCCATTTGTCTCTGTAAGCTGCTTCTTGGAATATATTTCTTCTTTTTCAATATTGAAACAGGCAGCAATTTTGCTGAAAAGGAATTCATTCTTCACTAATCAGAAACATGATATTCTCCTGTGTATAATCTGGGATAATCAAAATTTATTATTTGGAAAATAATTTCCTTAAAGGACATTATAATGAAAACCAAAAATGCTGGCACATTATTGGTTCAGATGTGAATGTTTTAGGCCCCAAAAACCAAGTAAGGAAACACTAACAAAGAAAAATATAAAATAACACCAGACAGGGAATTTGAACAGAGCAAATCATAAAGATATTGCACACAAGTTCAGTGGCTGCCATTGTAGCTGGTAAAAGATAGCTAAAGTATTTGGAGAGGGAAATGAACTTCTAAGGCCCGGCAGAGAATGACTGTACAGATAACAGGTCATTTGTAGTAGCTGCACAAGTGTTATTCATGCTATAGCAGAAAAGGTACAGCTTTCTGCAATAATTATACCTCTGTGACTGAAGCATTTCAGGAGTGGTATTCTTTCCGGACGCCATTGCCAATGACCTGCCAGAGGATCATTCGCTGGCTACGGAACACAGCTAGACAGATACTGATGTGAGTAGAGATTCCACATGGTAATTTCAAAAGCCTTTCAAATGTGTCCTTAATCTTTATGGAGTATGTTCTCAAACCTCTTTAGGGAGTTTTTAGCAGCTTGATTCTCACTGACTACTTGGTGTGTTTCTTCAATGTTTTTGTGAAGTTATCTTCCGAGATATGAAAATGTTTAAGAATCAGAATAAGAATTATTTATGCATATGTCACATGGGGTTCACAGGGCTGGGGAAAGGTTCCCCAGTCCCTGCCATACACCTCTGCATGAACATCAGCTCTTCCTCGTGGGGAAGGGGGTGGGGTCAGAGTTAACCCCAAGTACCACACTTAATAGCACAACTCTTTTATCTAACCCAGGCAAAGCCAGGAGCAGACCCAGGTCAGGATCTATAGCAGATTATACACAGACTCCCTCAGCCCTGGAACAGCATACAGCAAAATAGCTCTTCCACTTCCCCTCCCCCTCAAAGCCCGGCTAGATACAAAGAGACTCGCTGCCCTGTGCCAATACAATCCCCTCTCTGCCTTGGCACAGTCCAACCTGTCTGTGCACTCTGCTCTGGTGCTGATGTGTGGTGTGAGCTCAGGATGGTTTGTCGGTTATGTGGTCTCAGCTCCTGCCAGCCCCAGGCTGAGAGTTTACACAAGTCCCCTTTTGCAAAGCAGCCACCTCTCCTCCCAGCAGCTTCCTCTCTGCTCCAGCTCAGGGCTCTTTCTTCTTCTTCTCTTTTTTCAATTTTCTGGGCTTGTCTCTCATCCTGCCCCCCACATTTGCGTAGCCCCCTAAAGGTCAGAGTTGATTTGTGTGTTTGACTGGCACTCCCTCTTAGCCAATCAGGTTTGTGCAGGGTAGCAGGGAGGGGGATGAGAAGGAGCTCTCACTTGCGCCACATCTATATGTTTTAATAACATTACTTAGGGGAGAGTAGATGCTCTAGGAATTGCATGAGGGAAATGGAGCCCTTCTCCTCTCTAAGTTGCCATTGTTTCCACTTGATCACTGTTTGGTGGGGTGTATGAAATATATTGGTGGTTTCAGTCCATTTCCAATTAGACATGTATACATGTCATAACACCCCAACCTACTCCCACATATAACTATAACTGCACGTGAGTCAGCTATGTCTCCTAGTCCATGGTATTTCAATTGGAACTAAAAGAGCTCACAATATTGGCATGGGTATTTCATAACTATCTATCATTAGGAGACCATCAACCAGTATAACAAATGTTATTTATAATAATTATTAATTATTAATTATTATCATAGCACATGGGGGCCCTAGTCATGGACCGGGATTCCATCGTGCTAGGTGCTGTACAAACACAGAACAGAAAGACAGTCCCTGCTCCAAAAAGCTTACAATCTAAGGTCTGGTCTACACTACGAGTTTAGGTCGAATTTAGCAGCGTTAAATTGAATTAACCCTGCACCTGTCCACACAACAAAGCCATTTACTTTGACATAAAGGGCTCTTAAAATCGATTTCTGTACTCCTCCCCGATGAGGGGAGTAGCGCCGAAATCGACATTGCCAGTTCGAATTAGGGTTAGTGTGGGCGCAATTCAATGGTATTGACCTCCGGGAGCTATCCCACAGTGCACCACTGTGACCGCTCTGGATAGCAATCTGAACTTGGATGCACTGGCCAGGTAGACAGAAAAAGACCCGCGAACTTTTGAATTTCATTTCCTGTTTGCTCAGCGTGGAGATCAAAGATGACCACGCAGAGCTCATCAGCTCAGGTAACCATGGAGTCCGAGAATCGAAAAAGAGCACCAGCATGGGCTGTACGGGAGGTACTGGATCTGATTGCTGTATGGGGAGAGGATTCCGTGCTAGCACAACTACATTCCAAAAGACGAAATGCCAAAACATTTGAAAAAATCTCCATGGGCATGATGGAGAGAGGCCACAATAGGGACTCATATCAGTGCCGCGTGAAAGTGAAGGAGCTCAGACAAGTGTAGCAGAAAACCAAAGAAGCAAACCACCTGATCAGCATCCTATACAGCAAACAGGGAAAGATTAAGAATGAGCTCTCAAAACTGGATACTCTCATAAAAAACCAACCTTCCACACAAACTTCCTCATGGATAGACTTTACAAAAACTAGACAAGCCATTTACAAGACAAACTTTGCCTCTCTAAAAAGGAAAAAGGATACTAAACTATCTAAACTGCTACATGCCACAAAGAGCCACAACAGTAGTTCCCTTAATCCACCCAGCAATATTGTTAATCTTTCCAGCTATACTCTTAGCCCAGCAGAAGAGTCTGTCCTATCTCGGGGCCTCTCCTTTTGTCCCTCCAGACCCACGAACATGATACAGTTCTGCGGTGACCTAGAATCCTACTTTCGACGTCTCCGACTCAAAGAATATATCCAACATACCTCTGAACAACATACTAACCCACAGAATCCCCCCTACCAGCACTACAAAAAAAAAAAGGATTCTGCGTGGACTCCTCCGCACGGTCGAAACAACAGACTGGATTTCTACATAGATTGCTTCCGTCAACGTGCAAAGGCTGAAATTGTGGAAAAGCAACATCACTTGCCCCATAACCTCAGCCATGCTGAACACAACGCCATCTACAGCCTCAGAAACAACCCTGACATCATAATCAAAAAGGCTGACAAAGGAGGTGCTGTCGTCATCATGAATAAATTGGAATATGACCAAGAGGCTGCTAGACAGCTCTCTAACACCGCATTCTACAGGCCATTATCCTCTGATCCCTCTGAGGATTACCTAAAGAAACTACACCATCTGCTAAAAAAACTCCCTGACAAAGCACAGGAACAAGTCTGTACAGACACATGCCTAGAACCCCAACCAGGGGTATTCTATTTGCTACCCAAGATCCATAAACCTGGAAATCCTGGACGGCCCATCATCTCAGGCATTGGCACCCTAACATCAGGCTTGTCTGGTTATGTGGACTCTCTCCTCAGACCCTACACTACCAGCTATCTTCGAGACACCACTGACTTCCTGAGGAAACTACAATCCATCGGTGATCTTCCAGAAAACACCATCCTGGCCCCTATGGACATAGAAGCCCTCTACACCAATATTCCACACAAAGATGGACTACAAGCTATCAGGAACAGTATCCCCGATAATGTCACAGCTAACCTGGTGGCTGAACTTTGTGACTTTGTCCTCACCCACAACTATTTCACATTTGGGGACAATATATACCTTCAAGTCAGCGGCACTGCTATGGGTACCCGTGTGGCCCCACAGTATGCCAACATTTTTATGGCTGACTTAGAACACTTCCTTAGCTCTTGTCCCCTAACGTCCCTACTCTACTTGCGCTACATTGATGACTTCTTCATCATCTGGACCCATGGAAAAGAAGCCCTTGAGGAATTCCACCATGATTTCAATAATTTCCATCCCACCATCAACCTCAGCCTAGATCAATCCACACAAGCGGTCCATTTCCTGGACACTACTGTGCTAATAAGCGATGGTCACATAAATACCACCCTATACCGGAAACCTACTGACCACTACACTTACCTACATGCCTCCAGCTTCCATCCAGGACACACCACACGATCCATTGTCTACAGCCAAGCTCTAAGATATAACCGCATTTGCTCCAATCCCTCAGATAGAGACAAGCACCTACAAGATCTCTATCAAGCATTCTTAAAACTACAATACCCACCTGCTGAAGTGAAAAAACAGATTGACAGAGCCAGATGAGTACCCAGAAGTCACCTCCTACAAGACAGGCCCAACAAAGAAAATAACAGAACACCACTAGCTGTCACCTTCAGCCCCCAACTAAAACCTCTCCAGCGCATCATCAGAGATCTACAACCTATCCTGAAAGATGATCCTTTACTCTCACAGATCTTGGGAGACAGACCTGTCCTCGCTTACAGACAACCCCCCAACCTAAAGCAAATACTCACCAGCAACCACACATCACTGAACAAAAACACTGACCCAGGAACCTATCCTTGTAACAAAGCCCGATGCCAACTCTGTCCACATATCTATTCAAGTGACATCATCATAGGACCTAATCACATCAGCCATACCATCAGGGGCTCGTTCACCTGCACATTTACCAATGTGATATTTGCCATCATGTGCCAGCAATGCCCCTCTGCCATGTACATTGGCCAAACCGGACAGTCTCTTTGCAAAAGAATTAATGGACACAAATCTGACATCAGGAATCATAATACTCAAAAACCAGTGGGAGAACACTTTAAACTGTCTGGCCATTCAATGACAGACCTGCGGGTGGCTATCTTACAACAGAAAAACTTCAAAACCAGACTCCAACGAGAGACTGCTGAGCTGGAATTGATATGCAAACTAGATACAATCAACTCAGGATTGAATAAGGACTGGGAATGTCTGAGCCATTACAAACATTGAATCTATCTCCCCTTGTAAGTATTCTCACACTTCTTATCAAACTGTCTGTACTGGGCTATCTTGATTATCACTTCAAAAGTTTTTTTCTCTTACTTAATTGGCCTCTCAGAGTTGGTAAGACAACTCCCACCTGTTCATGCTCTATGTATGTGTGTATATATATCTCCTCAATATATGTTCCACTCTATATGCATCCGAAGAAGTGGGCTGTAGCCCACGAAAGCTTATGCTCTAATAAATGTGTTAGTCTCTAAGGTGCCACAAGTACTCCTGTTCTTTTTAAAGAAGCAAATGAAGGTCCGGGGCAGAGCCACAGACATGCCGCTTCTACGCTGAGCTGCATGCAATTCTAGGGGAGGCCGCCACCACTACCTCACCCCTGACCGGGGATTCTGAGGAGGGGGTACTCACAGCCATGCCTGAGGATTTTGCGGATGGGGAAGATGAGGAGAAGGAGGAGGAGGATGAGCTTGCGGAGAGCACACAGCACTCCGTTTTCCCCAACAGCCAGGATCTTTTTCTCAGCCTGACTGAAGTACCCTCCCAACCTTCCCAAGGCATTATCCCAAACCATGAAGTTCTCCTGGAGGTACTCCAAAAGCCTTTGCAGAAGGTTTCTGGGCAGTTCAGCCTTATTCCGTCCTCCATGGTAGGACACTTGACCACGCCATGCTAGTAGCAAGTAATCTGGTATCATTGCATGGCAAAGCCTGGCAGCGTATGGTCCCGGTGTTTGCTGGCATTCAAGTAACATCCGTTCTTTATCTCGCTGTGTTATCCTCAGGAGAGTGATATCGTTCATGGTAACCTGGTTGAAATACGGGAATTTAATTAAGGGGACAGAGGTGGCCGTTCCTACTGGGCTGTTTGCCTGTGGCTGAAAAGAAATTCTTCCCTGCAGTTAGCCAAGTGGTGTGGGGAGGGAAGGGGGCATTGGCGCTGAGCTTTTCATGTTTGGCTAGCAGGGATCTTCCCTGATACTAGCCATGCGGTGGGGGGAGGGGTAAAGTGATCATCCCAGAGAATTGGAGGGGTGCGGGGTTTAGTTTGTTTTCTGCTGCTGCATGTTAACATGAAAACCGCAGCACTCAACGGGCTTTGCTTGGTATGGGAAAGGAGGGCGCTGCTTTTATGAAAGTTGGAGAAGCCGAAAGACAATGGCTTACCATGGCCACATGCAAGCCAAATTCTGTTGCCTGGCCCTGCATCTGTGATCTCTAACACCAAAGCCGCAGGCACTGAATATTAAGATGCAAAATGTGACCTTGTACCGAAATCACATGTGCTATGTAATGTGAATAGTGTTGTTCACCGTGAAAGAGTATAAGCATTGTTCTATAAAATGTATCTTTTTAAATACTTCTCTCCCTTTTTTCCCTCCCGCAGCTACAAATTTTTCAAGCCTCCCTCCTCCATCCCGAAGGCTATCTCAGATAAGGCGGTGAAAAAAACGCACGCGATACGAAATGTTCTCAGAGATCATGCAATCGACCCGTGATGAAAGAGCTCATCTGAATGAATGGAAGGACACATTATCAAAGTACAGGAAAGATGCCAACAAACGTGAGGACAGGAGGGACGAATGTGAAGAAAGGAGGGACGCTCGAGATGAGAGGTGGCAGCAGGAAGATCAGAGGAGGCAGGATGCAACACTGGGGTTGCTGCGTGATCAAACAGACATGCTTCGGTCTCTGGTGGAGCTTCAGGAACTGCAGCAGCATCAAAGAGTGCCGCTGCAGCCCCTGTATAACCGCCCTCCCCCTTCCCCAATTGCATAGCCTCCTCACCCAGACGCCCAAGAACGTGGGGGAGGCTCCGTGCACCCTGCTACTCCACCCCAGTGGACAGCCCAAGCAAAAGGCTGTCATTATTTTGAACTTTTGAAGTGGCCTTTTCCTTCCCTCCTCCCCTCCTCCCAAACCCCACCCGGGCTACCTTGTCAGTTCTCTCCCTATGTTTATAATCAATTAATAAAGAATACATGATTTTTAAATGATAGTGACTTTATTTCCTTTGAAAGCAAGCTGTGATTGAAGGGGGGAGGGTGGGTTGCTTACAGGGAATGAGTCAATCAAGGGGGTGGGTTTTCATCAAGGAGAAACAAACGGAACTTTCACACCGTAGCCTGGCCAGTCATGAAACTGGTTTTCAAAGCTTCTCTGATGCACAGCGCTTCCTGGTGTGCTCTTCTAATTGCCCTGGTGTCTGGCTGCGCGTAATCAGCGGCCAGGCGATTTGCCTCAACCTCCCACCCCGCCATAAAGGTCTCCCCCTTACTCTCACAGAGATTGTGGAGCACACAGCAAGCAGCAATAACAATGGGAATATTGTTTTGGCTGAGGTCTGAGCGAGTCAGTAAAGTGTGCTAGTGACCCTTTAAACTTCCAAATGCACATTCTACCACCATTCTGCACTTTCTCAGCCTGCACTTTGAACAGCTCCTGACTACTGTCCAAGGTGCCTGTGTATGGCTTCATGAGCCATGGCATTAAGGGGTAGGCTGGGTCCTCAAGGATAACTATAGGCATGTAAACATCCCCAACAGTTATTTTCTGGTCTGGGAAGTAAATCCTTTGCTGCAGCCGTTTAAACAAATTAGAGTTCCTGAAGACGCGAGCATCACGAACCCTTCCCGGCCATACCACGTTGATGTTGGTGAAACATCCCTTGTGATCCACCATTGCTTGCAGCACCATTGAAAAGTACCCCTTGCGGTTTATGTTCTGGCTGCCCTGTTGCTCCGGTGCCAAGATAGGGATATGGGTTCCATCTATCGCCCCACCACAGTTAGGGAATCCCATTGCAGCAAAGCCATCTACTATGACCTGCACATTTCCCAGAGTCACTACCTTTGGTAGCAGCAGCTCAGTGATTGCTTTGACTACTTGCATCACAGCAGCCCCCACAGTAGATTTGCCCACTCCAAATTGATTCCCGACCGACCGGTAGCTGTCTGGCGTTGCAAGCTTCCACGGGGCTATCGCCACTCGCTTTTCAACTGTGAGGGCTGCTCTCATCTTGGTATTCTGGCGCTTCAGGGCAGGGGAAAGCAAGTCACAAAGTTTAATGAAAGTGCCCTTACGCATGCGAAAGTTACACAGCCACCGGGAATCATCCCAGACCTGCAACACAATGAGGTCCCACCAGTCTGTGCTTGTTTCCTGGGCCCAGAATCAGTGTTCCACAGCTAGAACCTGCCCCATTAGCACCATGCTCTCCAAAGCGCTGGGGCCCGCAGTTTGAGAGAATTCTGTGTCCATGTCCCCATCACTCTCATCACTGCGCTGCCGTCGCCGCCTCCTCCTCACCTCGTTTTTCAAGTTCTGGTTCAGCATAGACTGCACGATAATGCGCAAGGTGTTTACAATGTTCATGACTGCTGTCTTGAACTGAGTGGGCTCCATGCTTGCCGTGGTATGGCATCTGCACAAATAACCCAGGAAAAAAGGCGCGAAACGGTTGTCTGACGTTGCTTTCATGGAGGGAGGGGAAGAATGTATCCAGAACAACCCACGCAATGTTTTTTGCCCCATCAGGCATTGGGATGTCAACCCAGAATTCCAATGGGCAGGGGGAGAGTGCAGGAACTATGGGATAGCTATGGGATAGCTACCCACAGTGCAACACTCTGGAAGTCGACGCTAGCCTCGGTACATGGACGCGCACCGCCGAATTAATGTGCTTAATGTGGCCGCATGCACTCGATTTTATACAATCTGTTGCCAAAAATGGAATTCTGTAAAATCGGAGTAATCCCGTAGTGTAGACATACCCTAAGTATAAGACAAGAGACGCCAGAAGGATGCAGAGAGAGGGGGAGTACAAGGAAACAATGAGACAATATTGCTCAGCATGAGAGGCAGTGGTCTCACCACACCAACAACTTCATGACGGTCACTCTTTTTGTAGGCCTCAATGACAAAGGAGAACTTTAAGGAGGGATTTGAAGGAGAATAACGAGTTAATTCTATGGATGTTTACGGTGGGTTTCTCCCAAGCATGAGGGGCAGCATAGGAGAAGACACAAGGGTGCTTGTTTGAACATTTAACAAGAGGGTGATAGAGGGTAATGTCAGCCTCCATCATGGGCTGATCGGAGGCAGGATTTAACCTTTCAGTACTGAATGAGAGATGATAGCTGGGCTGGGGATACATCGTGAGGACCTTCTATATAGGTGCAACAAGCCAATGATCTCAGTGAAATGTCTATGTAAATAACAAACAGACAAAATTCCACAATCAGAATAGGCAGTAATGTTGATATGCTTGACAGATAGGACAAAGACTGAATGGGTATGCAGAATGAATTACCTTCACTGCTACATATAGAACATCTAAGTCAGGATTTAACTGCGTTAATGGAATGGGGTGAAATGGTGAATGAAGATTGCACTGCTATTGCTCTATTGTTCTGTGGATAGTCAGTAGTTTGGCACTTTTCACTAGCACTGAACTCACTTAAAAATTGATATAATCAAGGTAGTTATTGTGTATAATTTGCTGAATGTGGAAGTGAGAGGCACATCTATTTAATCTTTTCTTTAGATTTAAGAGAGTGTTACTTTTTGGTTTAAACCAGTTTAACATGCCATGTATTATAAAATATTATGCAAAGGGCGCTTCAAATAATACATCTTCATGGATTATTCAGTTTAAAGTATATATCATCTTTTGATAAATCTAACTAGTAATGGTCTGACTCAGGTTGAAGCATAAATGCTGGCAGCCTTGAACATCAGTAACTCTTTAATCCTCTTTTCAAATCCTGTGAAGTTTCCAGATGAGATAATAGTGATGAAATGCAGCTTTCTGTGGAAGAACTAAGCCCAGGCATGCATGTTAGAATGGGGAATTAGATAGTTTGCAATGACTAGAAAGGTAAGTAATACATTTATTGTGATGGGCAATGAAGACTATTTTGAAAGGTAGTTCTCAACTTGGAGTGATGCAGAATGAAACGCCCCAGCCTTTACATTGCCAAAACTATTTCTTCTCTAGCATTTCCTGCACAAGAAGAGCAAGTGTTCCAACCACCATCTAGGCCCAAATCTGAGATATGTCACAGATGACATAGGCCAGACTATGATTGCAGATAGGGTTAGTGAAAAAGAACTTTTCACACACAAGTTCTCTTACACATCTGAAGATACATAACCTAATATAACTCATTGTAATGGGTTCCATCTATTCTATTGAGACTCAACATGCCCAGGTATAAAACACCTACTAATAGATTAAACATTTCTGGTATATGCATTGGCGCATAAACACCAATTCTCTGTGTTGTCGTTTTTATTAAATGGTAATTCTGGGAAGGACATTAAGGCAAAATTTTGTGCCAGCATCTTTCTGCCTTACATCCTGAGTGCCCGGCAAAAAAACTGCACGAAGACATTGCAAAGATAAAAATCTTTTCTCAGGCATCCTTAAAATACTCCCTGGGTCTTATCTTCTTCTTTTGGACTTCCTGGTGGTGTCTGCAGACCAGAGTTAAAATAAACCACATCTCCCAGGATCTTCATCAGCCATCAGTGATATTTCTTGCCATAGTAAATGTGCTTAAAAACATACAGTAGGAGTTTCCAAAAATCCATTTATGATAAATGTACTGTGGGACTACTTACATCAGCATTGTCTACACTACTGTCTCAACGTAAACGTCTCACAGAAAAATTATACTTTTAACAGTAATAATTTTTATTATACTGTTACTCCCCTCCAATTTGAACAATTGTTTAGATCACTTCTCTTTGGTAATTTGATTATGATACCGAGGGTCCATTCTTCTGGCACTTTCTCCTCCATCCATATTTTGTTGCATAGCGAACAGATGACTGATTCCATGTATTCACCTCCATATTTAAGCATCTCAGGATGAATGCTGTCCAAACCAGGTGCCTTGTTGTTTTTCAGCTTCTGCAATGCTTTTTTTAATTCTTCGATTTTTTACCTCAGCTACATCTATATCTAGGTCTAATGGTTTATCATTGTTACATTCCAGGCTTGTAATTGGTTCTGGTTGGTTTAGCACTTCTTTGAAGTGTTCCACCCATCTATTTTCTTGTTCCTCCTGTATTTTCAAAATTTCTCCTTGTTTCCCTTTCCCTGTGACACTTCTGAATTTTGATCCATATCCTGTTAACTGTTTCAGGATCATGTAGACTGTTCTTGTATCATTTCTTTCCCCTGCTTCTACAGCTTCACTAGCCTTACTTTATATCCAAATTTTGCTTATCTTTTTTGCATTGTTTCTTTACTGCTTTGTCAAGATTCCTGCAGGTTTGTTTTGTTTCTTCAGTCACATGTTGTAGTACTAGAGCCTTTTATTTTCTTCTTTTCTTCTTTTGTCTATAATTTTCCATGTTTCATGTTGCATCTGAAGAAGTGAGGTTTTTTACCCACGAAAACTTATGCACAAATAAATCTGTTACTCTTTAAGGCGCCACTGGACTCCTTGTTTTCATGTTTCTTCTGAAATCCACTGTTCTTTATTGCTTCCTCTCTTTCTACAATTATCTTTTCAGCTGCTTCTACCATAGCTGTTTTGAAAAGATCCCAGTAGTTTTCCACTTCGTTTTCTTCAAGTTTTCTTCTTCGTTATTCTTGACCTCTATCTGGTACTCTTTTCATATCCTGCAATCTTGTAGCGTCTATGTATTGAATAATCTGAGTCCGTGTTCTTTCTTTTTAAGTGCTTTAAACTTCAATTTGAGGGCAGGACAGTAGAGTTCAAACAGACGACCAGAAAGGCGAGAACAGGCATTGTGGGACACCTCCCAGAGGACAATTGCAGCGCTGTAATCGACCAGGGTGTCTACACTGGCACCGCGGCACTGTACCCCCGGCGCAGAAAGCTGTACGCCTCTCGCCAGGGTGGTTTTTTTACAGCGGTGAAACTGTGCAGTTTCTCCATACTAAGTGGCTTGACAGTGTGTACACCTCGGAAACTTGCCAGTGTAGACAAGGCCTTATCCTGAACTTGAGTGCACTGAGGAACTCTTGGCACATTTATCATTGCCAATTGATATCTCGGGAAAACCAGTGATGATATCAATGAACATAATAAAAATGGTGGATATCGTTCCCAGCAAAAGCGCAACTGCACCCAGTGGCAAAGAGCTCAAAAATTAAATAGCTGATCTACAGAACATTTTTAACTACTTTGACTTTCTCATAGAAAATTACCCTTTTAAATGCTGGGTACTCTCTTCTTTTTGAACACACAAAGACAAAGGTGGTTAGCAGATAATGAGTAGGCTACACAGGTTCTCAGTTTAAAATATAGAGTTTTTTATGCTATTCCAATAGGTAGTATAGAAAGTTTACTTGTGCTTTAGGGAAGAGCTATTTACAGAAGAAGCCCCAGAGAATGACAGTGGAGAACTACCTGGGAAAATACAATCTTCTAGTTATGGCCTCGTTAGCACTACAAAAGTAATTTTCCCTCTGATATTCGCCCCTTCTTGTCAACTGTTGAGAATAGGCCACTTCCACCTTAATTGAATTGGCCTTGTTAGCACTGACCCCCGCACTTGGTAAGGCATCTCCCATCTTTTCATGTGCTGTTATATATATACTGCTTACTGTATTTTTCACTCCATGCATCTGATGAAGTGGGTTTTAGCCCATGAATGCATATGCTCAAATAAATTTGTTAGTCTCTAAGGTGCCACAGGGGCTCCTCGTTGTTTTTACTGTCCATACTGTAACTCTGCTGAATTCAGTGGAATTGCAACAGAGACCTTTAGCCCTTTGTTCTGCTTTCTCCTCAATGCAAAGTTGATAAAGTAGTACCATAAATATTCAGTACATGCTAAAGGAATTCTGAAATTGTAAGTAAAGATAAAGAAAAATATTCCCCTGCTTTCCTTGCAAGGTTTCTCATAGGAAGAGAGTTTTGATACAAGGCTGTTGCATTACAATGCCTTTCGAGTCTGTTATCAGCACAACATTCTTTAAAGAGCCATTTTTTAGTCTAGAATAAAATCTTTTGGCTTCCAAATTCAGCCAGGGGCTGTCTTTCCCAATATTTCATTCTCTTTTAATTATTAACAATGGACATACTAAAGAAATATTCAAAGGAAAGCAAATCAGAACCATGGGGGGAAATGCATTTGTTAATTTGCCAGTTATATTGGTTTATCCATTTATAGTCTCCTTAGAAGTAGCTCTTTGGGGCTAAAAGTGTTTCCATATTGTTTCTAAGTCTGTTAGATTTTTCTCCACCTGCATTCCTGAGGTGATGGAAGTATGGTGTTAAATACTGTGACAGACCCAGACCAGTGGGGTACAGGAGTCTGGTAGAGGGCAAATATACTGGTCACTGGATGAGTAGTTTTCTGTTCCCTGAGTGACCAGAGAAGGGGCTGCACTAGAGTTATCAGGAACCTGCTAGAACCAGTTAAGACAGGCAGGCTAATTAGGACACCTGGAGCCAATTAAGAAGAAGCTGCTAGAATCAATTAAGGCAGGCTAATCAGGGCAGCTGGGTTTTAAAAGGAGTTCACTTCAGTTTGTAGTGAGAGAATGTGAGGAGCTGGGAGCAAGAGGCGCAAGGAACTGAGAGGGTGTGCTGCTGGAGGACTGAGGAACACAAGCGTTATCAGACACCAGGAGGAAGGTGAGGTGAGAATAAGGAAGGTGTTTGGAGGAGACCATGGGGAAGTAGCGCAGGGAGTTGTAGCGGTCATGCACATGTTACAGGAGGCACTATAGACAGCTGCAGTCCACAGGGCGCTGGGCTGGAACCCGGAGTAGAGGGTGGGCCCGGGTTCCCCCCAAACCTCTCAATTGACCTGGACTGTGGGTTCTTCCAGAGGTGAAGGTCTCTGGGCTCTTCCCCAACCCACATGGTGAATCTCTGAGGCAAGAAAATCCGCCAATAAGTGTAGGACCCACCAAGATATAGGAGGAACTTTGTCACAATACTAACAGTCAAAAAACAAAATAAAATAATGTATTTTGCAGGGCTGGAGGAATGTGCTTAATATGTTTAAATATATCTCTACCCCGATATAACGTGACCCGACATAACACGATATAAGGCGGTAAAGCAGCGCTCCGGGGGGGTGGGGCTGCGCACTCTGGTGGATCAAAGCAAGTTCAATATAACGCGTTTCACCTATAATGCGGTAAGATTTTTTTGGCTCCCAAGGACAGCGTTATATCGAGGTAGAGGTGTACTTGAAAAGTTCAGGATTTCAAAGCTTATATTGACCACAGCTTGTTAAATATTGCTGTGCTTGGCTTACATAATTCTAAAACTTTTGGTGAGTAAAGAAATAAACATAACAATAAGTTAAAGTACAACTAATTGGTGAATATATTATTTACAAAAAATAACGATGGATTGTAATAGTTTGTTCAGGGGCTCAAGTGGTCCAGGCATTAACATATCTTGTATCAAGCCTCTTGCACCAAAAGTGGGGTGTAGAGATTCCTACCCTTGCCCCTAGGCCAGAGGCATAACAGTCTCAGCCTGTCTCAGGACTAACTGTCAGGCGGGGCATGGTAGGGAGACCTGGGCCCTCCTTCTCCATTGGGTCCCATCCCAGGGCCCTATGGAAGCAACACCAGCCAAGGCCTCCATGCCAAGAACCGAAGCCTGCTGTCCTGGGCCACTTCCTACCTCTATTCTCTTTCAGCTTGGGTTGTGATCCCCTACAGTCCAAACAATCTGGAATTTAACAGACTATTTGTTTTCATATTTACAATTTCTGTGTCTTAATAAGACATAGTTCAGCTTATGGAAAAATCTGAGATCTCTTGATCTAGATATTCATCCTATGATGACATTTGGCTCCTCGGCAGATTCACAGACATCTGGAGCTGTGTTTTGGTAACTTTCTTGCAAAGAATTTGGTCACCTAACATCAAATTAGGGCTCCAATGGTCAATCAACTTTGCCTTTCTTTCTGGACTGAAATGCCCACATATGTATATATGTGTGTATGTATTTTGTGCTGTTGCCCTAAATACACAGAACGTTTTCCAAACACAAAGGAAGACACAGCTCATGCCTCAAACAGTTTACAGAGTATAATAATGGTGGGATTTGAAAATGGTCCCCAATTGTACTAAGCCCCAGTTATGAGAGCACCCGAAAATTTGTATTTGCATAAATGGAACCAGCTATTCAGTTAGTAGCATCCTTCCCTCTATGCCAGTTCTGAAACACCATGACGGTTCAGTACTGGCATAGAGAGAAGGACTGCTACTTACTGAATTACTAACAGCACATTTGTAACTGTGGAGCTCTTTCATTCAAATAATGACCTAGGCCCACACCACTTAGCTTGTGTGGCTGCTGGGACCACAGCACAAGCTATAATGGCTGCAGATGTAAGGTTCAGCATTGGTTTGCTAGATCTGGAGTGACGAGCCTAGTTAATGCAATTGCAGAACTGCTTTTGACAGCACATTTCTCTGTTGGTACTCTGGTTTGTGAGACTTTGAATTCAGTATATAAAACCGAGAAGATAAAGGTCCACAGAATTAGAACAAGAGCAGGGAAATGTGCCTGGAGAAAGCAGCACACAGAAGACAAGGAAGGACAGAAGGAAAAAGATAAAGTATAGTGGGAAGGAGATAAATGGAATAAAAAATGATAGTCATGAGGGAGGTGTGTGTGTTAGAGAGAGAGAGAGACAGAAACAGAGAGAGAGAGAGAGAGAAACACAAGGAGAAAGAGATAAAAGGAAAAAAAGGAGTAAACACACAGACACGAGGAAAGAATGGATTAACAAAACTAAAAACATATTGAGTATATAAAGCCCTACAGTGCCCCAAAAGGACAGGTAAATATCAGTTCTATACTGTAGCTCTATGGATCTATGTGGAATTTCATCCTGTTATAACTGTTTATCACATTGCGGTAAATCTCATGCTTCTGAAAGCTTTCTTTGGAATCCATTTTGTCCTGTAACACCATTGCAAATCCTGAATAACTCTATGACTTCATTGCAGAATTACTCCGAATTTACCGTAGTAAAACTGAGAGCAGAATTTTACCCAGAGGATTAGTTGGAACAAATTATAGGAGACTTTGTTTTTTTGATTTTTTTTCTATGAAATTTCATAGTAACAGAGTAAGAGCATTGGAGGTGAAAGGGAAGAGGAATAGTGAATAACTTATTTTTTTTCTCCAGAGAAGCTCTGAGTTACAACTAGAAAACCCTGGATGTACAGAAGAGCATAAAAGATTAGGATGCCAATGCAAAATATTGCCTAAATAAATTTGCAATGTTCTCATTATACCATATAAAGCTCTGCTGCAATGTCTGGCATAATATTTTGATTAGATGGATTTAAAGATTCTGAGATACAGTATTTTTGGTAAACTGTATCAGCCTGATTTATATGTTTAATGATCTTTAGGGTATGTGCCCCACACAGGCCCTGGATTGTGTAATGTGGGCCAGCAAGGCCAGTTATGTAATCTGGCTGCACTTAGAGGAACAGCCTGACCTAATTAAACATGAGTCCGAACTGGAGAAGGAGCTGGGTGGTTCCAGGAAGTTCAGAGCAGAAGAGGGCTACAGAGAGAATATGCAGTCAGTCTCTGGGTTAAAAAATAGGGAGACCAGGGATTCTTGTCTGAATAGATAGGCCAGAGAGGACATAGAGCAGCCACCAGTATGGAGCAGGGTCTGGTAGGAAGTCTTGACACAAGGGCAGGAACTGGAACTCCAAGGAGAGAGCCCTGGGAGGTATTCAGACAGGAAGAGAGCAGGAAGAGCTGCGAGAGGTGTAGGGTCAAGCCCAAGGACAGTGAAAATGGGTTTAAATTTGTATTTTATGGTTTAGAAGGTTTTGTGGGGAGGAGACCTGGGAGTCCTGGCCCTGAGATAAGGGTTAACTTAGGGTATGTCTACACCCAGCCGCCAGTTCGGCGGCTGGCAATCGAAGTTCTGGGTTTGACTTATCGCCTCTTGTCTGGACGCGATAAGTCGAACCCGGAAGTGCTCGCCGTCGACTGCGGTACTCCAGCTAGACGAGAGGAGTACCGCGGAGTTGACGGGGGAGCCTGCCTGCCGCGTGTGGACCGAGGTAAGATCGAACTAAGGTACTTCGAACTTCAACTACGTTATTCACATAGCTGAAGTTGTGTACCTTAGTTCGATTTGGGGGGGTGAGTGTAGACCAAGCCTTACAGGGATTTGGGGGAGAAGGCCTGAGAGTGGCTGAGGAGGAAGAAGCCCAGAATAGCAGGAGCAAGGAGTTGGACTGGGCAGACATTGGCTGATGGTTAAAGGGTCCCTGGGCTGGAGCCTGGGATAGTGGGAGGGTCCAAGTTCCACAGCTAGACATTGGCATGGTGGTGTGAAGACCCCTGGGAAGGTTCGAGGACAATTCAAGCCCTGAGACACGAGGGTGGAAGGGCCATAGGAGCCGGAGTTTGGACTGAAGGCCTTTTTGAGGATATCAAAAGATGTTTTCTCTGTTACCTCAGAAAGGGGAGGACTAAATTGTGACCTAGTCAGAGGGATGAGTTATGGGAAGAGAGACCACAGGAGCAATGGTCCGCAGGGGGCTCAGAAGAGAAGAGAGCTGCTATGCCTCGTCTGGCCACAAGGAAACACTCTATCAGTGAGTGAACTCCTTCACAGTATCCAGCTTGCTAATTCTAGGTATGGAGTTGATTTCAAAGGGATAATCTACTACAGGGAGAAAGCGCTATATATCATTCATTTGTTCTTTTTTTGTCACTTGTCCAAATTATTAGAGTTTCCTAGCAGGGAGCTCTTTTGGCTGGGAGGGAAGAGATGGAACAAAAATTGGGTCAAATGAACACCCTCCCCATTGAAAAAAATCAGGAGATCATAGTTTATATAGACGTTGGACCATATTTTCTCAATCTTTGCACAGCAATCCCATTGACGTCAATGGAAATTCCACTTGCAGAACAAAGACTGAATGTGGCCCTTTGTCATCATGTAGTAAAACAATGTAAAACATGCATTCTTGAAATATTTCCAGTCATAGCCTTGGCAGAATCCCCAATACTTATTAGGCTTTCATGAAACTTGAGCGTGGAGTTTCCCATTCTGGAAGACAGAATACAATGGAATATTTATATTTAGAAAGAGATTTAAATCCAGTGTACAGTGTATTTCTTCCTCACACCTGGCAGTTTGGAATGTGAAGATGAAAGGAGCATATTTTCTCTCGTTACGATTTCACCATGTTATATTTTTAGTGTCTACATTAGTCATATCTATCAATAAATTATCTTAATAAAAACACAAAGGTGGCACTATCAGACACATCAAAAAAGTAAGGAATTAGAGATATGGAACAGCTTCCATATGAGGAGAGATTAAGAAATCTGGGACTGTTCATCTTAGAAAGGAGACAACTAAGAGGGGATATGATAAAAGTCTATAAAGTCATGAATGGTGTGGAGACAGCGAATAGGGAAGTGTAATTTACCCCTTCACATAACATAAGAACCCAATAAAAAGCAACAGAGGGTCCTGTGGCACCTTTAAGACTAACAGAAGTATTGGGAGCATAGGCTTTCGTGGGTAAGAACCTCACTTCTTCAGATGCAAGTCTGAAGAAGTGAGGTTCTTACCCACGAAAGCCTATGCTCCCAATACTTCTGTTAGTCTTAAAGGTGCCACAGGACCCTCTGTTGCTTTTTACAGATTCAGACTAACACGGCTACCCCTCTGATACATAAGAACCCAATGAAATTAATAGACAGAAGGTTTAAAACAAACAAAAGGAAGAACTTTTCCCCACAATGCAGTAAACCTAGGGAACTCTATGCCAGGCGATGTGGTGAAGGCCAAAAGTATAACTGGGTTCAAAATAGAATTAGATAAGTTCATGGAGCCAAGATGGTCAGGGAAGCAACCCCATGCTCTGGGTGTCCCTAAACCTCTGACTGCCAGAAGCTGGGACTGGACAACAAGGGCTGGATCACTCAACAATTGTCCAGTTTTGTTCATTCTCTCTGAAGTTTCTGGCACCGGCCACCCTGGGAGCCAAACTACTGTGCTAGATGGACCATTGGTCTTTCCCAGTATCACCATTCTTATGAATTGCCAAATGTAAAGCTGCACTCTCTGTTAGTATACCTTCCTTTCAGCACTACCTAGAAAAAATAATAATGGTCACATCCTGGTTCCCAAATACAGTATACTCCAGTTTATTTGAAACCCTATTATCCAAACCTCCACATTATCCAAATCCCTTCCTTGTCCCTGCCCCCAAACAACTGCCTTTAGGCATCTCCTCAGTTATCCATCCTGCCCAGATGGTGCCATGCAACCCCCCCAGTGAAACCCCTGCCATCCATGTCCAGTAGGCTACATGCACATACCCCCCCCCTCACCTTCTCCCCAGACCTCTGGGTTGCTCTTTACCTGATTGGTGTCATAGCTCTGGATCTTGCTGTTGCAGTACTGAGGGCTGCAGCACTGAGGTGCCCAGATCTTTCTTCAGCACAAACTCCATGCTACTCCCCAGCAAGCCTACAGGAGCCAGTGCTGGGTGCATGCCAAGCTGAACAGCCACAGGAGAAGCCCAGTGCTAGGGAGTCTGCTGCCTTGCTGTTACTATGCATGAGTAGTAAAAACAAGTCTATATCCTGTCCAGCTGTTTCAGACTGCAAGGGAGAGATCTGGAGGGATTGGGGTGAGAGGCTGCATGTTCAACAGCCTCTCGATTATCCCAACTCTCGATTATATAAATAAATATAAATTAAATAAAATCCATATCCCCAGGCTATTTGGGCAAACGGGTGTATACTATAATACAAAACAGTATGAGTGCCTCACTGTGGATATACATTTTCATCTAGGCTGGGATTTTCAAAGGAGTTATTGGAGACAGATGTACAAATCCCACTGATTTTTTTCAATGACTCCCGATACCTTGGGCAGGGGCAGCTGAGGAGTGTGGAATGAAAGACACCAAGATATAGTTGTTGTTTCCTTTAAGTTAGTGAAACTACCCTCCATTTTTTACCACCAAAATTGTTTCTATCAGGTAGTATGTTCATGACCTTCTACTGATCCTCTTTATGAAGGTCTGGTAAAAGCACAAAGCCCCAGATGTGTTGCCAGTTGAGACACAATGACATTGGAAGCAGTGAGAGTCTTGATGGACCAGTGATCAAGGGAAACTTTGGATCTGAGACAGTGTTGCTCAAGACAAAAGTGGTGCATCAGGCCCAAAACCTTAGGTGTGTTTATAATGTGTTGGGACTGACTCAGGGCTTGTCTATGGAGTGTGACAAAGTGTGCCAGAAGGGTGTGATTTGTAAAGCACTCTAATGTGCTGGGCTCTAACTGCTCCGTGTAGCCCCTGCTGGCACGCTCTAAAAGCTTCTTAGTCTACATTAATGTGACTACATAGTTTAACACCATTAATTTGGGCTTGAATAGGGACTGGGAGTGGCTGGCTCACTACAAAAGCAACTTTCCCTCTCCTAGTATTGACATCTCATCAATTATTGGGAATGGACTACATCCACTCTGACTGAATTGGCCTTGTCATCACTGGTTCTCACTTGTAAGGTAACTCTCTTCTCTTCATATGTCAGTATAATAATGCCTGCATCTGTAATTTTCACTCCAGACATCTGAAGAAGTGAGTTTTTTACCCACAAAAGCTTATGCCCAAATAAATCTGTTAGTCTTTAAGGTGCCACCGGACTCCTCGTTATTTTTGTGGATACAGACTAACACGGCTACCCCCGATACTAGTCTGGTCTATGTTAATGTGGAATCTTTTAGAGCACTCCAGCAGGGTGGCGGCATGAGGCAGCTAGAGTACTTTATAAATCACATCCCTCTAGTGGGCTTTGTAGGGGCCACTTAGACATGCCTCAGACTGCTTTAAAAGGAGTGGCTGAAATAGGCACAAAATCCAAGTGGGTTGATGCTTTTGGTGGTTGAACAATCCATTGGGAGTTAGTACCTCAATGGAATTCACTACAGCTAAAAAACAAACACAACAGGGAAGACTGATAATTAGAGTGAGTTTAGATATCTCATCTGTGCTGACAAAAGTCTACCTTTACTGGGTATTACAACAGAGAACTTTAATCTGAAAGTGTTCCTGCAAAGCCCATGTCCTAGGGTACATATAGCCCAAGATAGAAAGTCAGTTAAAATGGGTAAGTCTAGAGGTTTTTTTTTTCAATGTAGTAGAATACATTGGGGAGCAATAAAATAATTTAAAAGAATTCAAAGCAATAAGGAATTAATTTCTTTAATTGTATCGTTGTTTCAGTCCTTCATAGCATTTAGAGAGAAATCAATAATGCTCACTGGTGACATGGAGAGTATGATGCAAGTTCAACAAGTGCTTGACTTTAAGCACTCGAGCAGTGTCACTTAGGCCCTGATTCAGCAAAACCTTTACCTATGTCTGCATATCCCTTTTTTCAGGCACTACGTAGTTGTTAAGTTTACAATAAGAATATGAACTGTGGTGAATTTGTATTAGAATTTCTAGACTCTGGGAAGCTCATCCTTGTGAGTTCAGAAGGTTGAAATACTGGAAACACTGCAATTCATTTTCCTCTGTTACGGAGGGTTGGGTAACCAAGGAACAAATATGTAAATGCTCAAAGAATATATCATCTTGTGTTAGTTCAGTTCCAGTTACCAGAATCTGTCTCCAGGCTGTGGCTGTATTGAGCATTCAAAAATGTTAAGCAATATCAGAATTCAGTTACAATTTGGTGGAAATTAAAATATATGTAAATAGGTTGTTCAGTTTTCAGAAGAATGTGGCCTTTTTACTGTCTGCGTAGACAAAGCACTGGAAAGACCTTTAGCACATACTATGGAAAAAGAAGATACAGAACAAAACAACAGATGACATGAAGTTGGGAGCTATTGCCAATACAGAGGTGGACTGGAATATCATACATTGAAAACTGGGGTAATATAGAAATGCGATGAAATTTAATAGTTCAGAGTGCAAGATCATTCACTTATAGAATAACAAAAAGAATTTTTGCTATAAGCTGAGCACGTCTCAGTTGGAAATGACAGAGGAAGAAAAGACCTGGGTGTATTGGTTGATCACGGGATGACTATGAGTCTCCAATTTGATGAGGCCATGAAAAAGGCTAATGTAATTCTAGGGTGCATCAGGCAAAGTATTTCCTGTAGAGACAGGGAAGTGCGATTACCACTGTACAAAGCACACCTCAGCTGGAATAATGTGTACAGTTCTGGCCTCCTATGTTTAAGAAAGATGGTGTCAAACTGGCACAGGTGCAGATAAGGGCTACTTGTATGAACAGAGGAATGGAGAACCTACCTTATGAGAGGAGGCTTAAGGAGCTTGACTTGTTTAGCCTAATAAAACAAAGGCTGAGAGGAGATATGATTGCTCTCTATAAATATATCAGAGGGGTAAGCATCAGGGAGGGAGAGAAGTTACATAAGCTAAGGGCCAATGCTGGCATAGGAACAAATGGATGAAAACTGGCTAGCCACAAGTTTAGGCTTGAAATGAGATGCAGCCATCACAGGAATGAAGTTCTGGAATAGCTTTCCGGGAGCGCAGTGCAGGCAAAAAAACCTAACTTGTTTCAAGACTGAGCTTGAGAAGTTTATAGAGGGGATGGTATGATGACATTGCCTACTATGGCATGTGGCCCACCCACAACTGCTATTAACAAATATCTCCAATGGGTAGAGCTGGGACACTAGATGGAAGGGCTCTAAGTTACTGTAGTGAATTCTTTCCCAGGTGCCTGGCTGGTGGGTCTTGCCCACACACTTAGGGTCTAACTGATATTTGGGGGTCAGCAATGATTTTCCCTTGGGTCAGATTGGCAGAGACTCTGGGGATTTTTTGCCTTCCTCTGCAGCACGGGTCACAGGTCATTTCTTGGTTTTAACTGGAGTAAATGGTGGATTCTCTATAACTTGAAGTCTTTAAATCAAGATTTGAAGACTTTTGTAACTCAGCCAGAGGTTATAGGCTTAGTGCCGGAGTGGGTGGGTGAGGTTCTATGGCCTGTAATATGCAGGAAGTCGGACTAGATGATCACAATGGTCCCTTCTGGCCTTAAAGTCTATGAGTCTACTTCAAAGTGCTACCTATTTGATAGCAAAACTGCCAGCAACATCCAGAAAGTCCTGCATTGGATTCAGTTTGTCAATTCAGAGCTAAACTGCCTTGCCAGTTGTGTACCTGCACTATTTGCCCTCAAGACAAAAGGTTTTAGTTTTTAAAAAGTGTTGCCACTGAATTAAAACTCCTGAGTGGACCTCAAAGAAAGAGTTTGCAACAGGTAATGGCCACATGGGGTCGGCTGAATTTGAAGACAAAGGGAAACAGATGCTTTTAGAACACTGGACATATGCATCACATCTGTAGTCCAAGATGCGTAGATGTTTTTCAAATCAAGAATAATTGCTCTGATCTGGCCTTACATGGAAACATAGCTGATGCTGAAGTGAACTGGACTGAAAGGCTGCATTGCAGTTTGGTCTCTTACGGTCCAAATTTTCAAACTCACCACTATTCATGTTGCCAATCACAATAGACTCAGCCAAATTCAGCCTCTGCTATTTTTTTACTTGCTTTGCCATAATGAAGCTGCTTCTTATTTCTCATTCCTTCTTTATTTTATTTCTACTCTACTTCAGAAAATTTGCATTTGCTGTCTATTTGACGATGCTGAAGTCATTCTTAAATCATTAACCAGACAATACATTTAAGGTCTCTGACAGTGACACTGGTCTCCCAAAATGATCCATTTTCAGTTTGTAATAGAGGAAGAAAATCTCTGACAAAGACAAATAACATTAGCAGCAACAAATGCAGCATCCTCTCTATTGTGTTTATGGCAAAGCAACAACATTTATTACAAGGTGTTGTGGCTGTACTTGAATATGAGCAAGGGGCTTGTTTTAGGATGACTACTGGGGATGCAGTCATAGTCAGCCTCTTATACCAGTTATTATAAATTTATCTATGATGACATCTCCAACAATTTGGAGCCTCTATGGCATAATTAAGGACCTGAACTTTCTCCGTAAAGATGACCCATATTAAACTGAATCAAAACTTTTTCTAAGGTTTGGAAAAATTTATTTTGTTGTCCCCCCGCCAACTTTTCTTCCTTTTCTTGGTTTTGGCAAGAAATACTGAGATGCTAAGAAAGAAGGGTTTTTTTTCCAGGTAATATTTCTGGCCCAGATGACACAAGGAAATACAGTCATGGAAACCTTACAAGAGAGTCTAATAATATTGCAAAATTTCCAGCCTCCAAGATTTGGGAAAGCACTTGTACATTTGTATTCTTATCCAGAGCTCGTCAGCTTTTGAAATTAGTTCTTCATTTTATTAGATTCAACCTCTTAACAGCATCAGCAGGGCTTGCACTTTTGGCACTGTTGTGAGAAGCAACTGAAAAAATTTAGGCTATACAAATATGAAAAACTGCACAGGGCAGAGTTAATTTCTGTGCACAGGTACTGACTTGTGCATACAAACTGGGCAATTAAATAAGCAAGTGGACAATTAAGCATCTAAATGCTCCTTTGTGTTCACAATTGACTAATTTCCGTGATACCTCCTCACACAAAGGCAGCAATGCTATTGTGTCCAAGGTTTTTGATCATACAAACTAGGCTCTAATCTCAGTCTTGAGAAGCAGTCTCATGAGAGAGCTCAATTCCATTGTCATTTCCCCATCTATTTTTCTACTTTTCAATCGTGTTTATGGTAATGAAAGACTTAGATGGCCAAACATTATATAATCAACTCAGAGGACACTAAAAAGGGTAATTTATTATATAGTCATATAACCAGTCAGACTAGGTTTTAAAGTGTCTGAGCAAGTCCAGATATAATTGACTCAGGATGCTGCTCACATCTGCAGCTCACATGGAAAAAATGGTGCAATGTTAGTATGCCATAGTTAGTGCAAAGATCAGAAACAAAGATTGTGTTCAGATCAAGGATTATGTGGAAACTAATATTTTCCAGTTGAAGAGCTTTTGTTTTAAGGTCTGTTTATGTAAATTAGGTTTTAATGTTGGTGTCAGAATAGCTTATCTGGCAATTATAATTGTTTTTAAATGCTTGAAGTTGATTTTACAGAAACCTTTACTAGTTATGTGTTTTCTATTAATTTGCACTACACATGAATGAAGTTTTGTGTATGTGTGTGTGTGTGTCAAAAACATACACACACATATTATTGAACTACACTTACTTTTGGAAGCAATCTATCACACAACACACAAACTACATCAAAGTGGGTATGTGAATGCACCTCTGAACTCTGAGTCTTTGCTGACTAAGGACAACCAACTGTGAGGGGGGTACAGCAGAGAGAAAGGGGAGTGGTGTGTTAAAGGGACATTTGTTTGGACTTGCACACCTCAAGGTGTGAAACTGAGGCAAAGGACACCACCAAATGCACTGTGGGGTGGGTGTTTGCTCATGGTTACATGCTTTTGAATCATGGTTGTGGTGTTTTCCCAAATGAATGCTGGGCTCCCTTTCCCTTTTTAATAAAAGTTTTCTTTTATTATATACAGACTCAAGGCTTGTGAGTGGGGAAGTATTACCTCTTAGAGATGCCCAGGGTGGTGTTTAGTTTTCTCAAATTGCTGGGTGAGGACAAGATCCAGTTCCATTTTGTATTGTAAGGAGGAACCTGACCTTGTTGCTGCCAACTTCATCTGGCAGAAAGGTAACACATACAACAGTCCTGTTAATTCACTCCAGTACGATATTAGCCATTTTCACAACTGCATCACATTGTTGACTCATATTCAGTTTGTGAGACATTATAACCCCCAGACCCTTTTCGGCAGTACTACTACCTAGTCAATTATTCTCTATTTTGTAGTTGTGCATTTCATTTTTTCTGCCTTAAGTGTTATAGTTTTCAGTTGTCTTTATTGAATTTCATCTTATTGAATTCAGACCAATTCTTTAATTTGTCAAGGTCGTTTTGAATTCTAAACTTATTTTCTGAAGTACTTGCAACCCCTCCTAGCTTGATGTCATCTGCAAATTTTAAAAGCGTACTCTCCACTCTATTATTCAAGTCATTATTGAAAATGTTGAACAGTACTGGACCCAGGACTGACCACTGCATGACCCCACTAGATATGTCCTCCCAGTTTGGCAGCAAACCATGATAAATTCTCTTTGAGTAGGTCTTTCAAGCAGTTATAGTCATTTCATCTAGACCATATTTCCTTAGTTTTCTTACGTGAATGTCATATTGGAGTGTGTCAAGAGGCTTACTAAAATCAAGACATATCATGTCTATCTCTCCAACTGTGACGTTCTGTATCTTGGGGGAACCCCCTGCACCACCATGCTCATCCTTCTAATATGATTGTGTGATATCCAATGCAAAGTTTGTCATGTCGGGTGTCTTCAGAAGGCTCATGATGCACTTAGCATTATTGTTATAGTAATGTTATCGGTTGTAATTTCATGTATATAATTATGAGGCTGAAAATGTGTCCTCATGGCTTAAAACAAGCCCAACCAAAAACTCTCCAAGAGCAGAGGGGCAGTTCACACCTCATCAGGGCATGTATGGGACAAACCCAGCCCAGATTCACAGGAACAAAGGATCTGTTGGACTCTTGAGTGAGTCACCTCCCCTTCCTTTGGTCTTTTTGGGACTACGATGAGGTAATGAGGTAATGCTCACCTGACTCTGAAGGCGGGCGGAGGGCGAAGGCAAGATGGAAGAAAGAATATGATTAAAAGGGAGAGATATTTGCCATACTCATCCTCTCTCTTCCACCTCCAACTACAGACATCAAAACCAAGCAACTAAAGCACTGATCAAAGGGGACAGCCTGGCTGCAGGGCAACCAACCAGCCTGTGGTGAGAAGCATCTAAGTTTGTAAGGGCACTGAAAGTGTTAAGATCAGCTTAGAATGCGTTTTGCTTTTATTTCATTTGACCAAATCTGACTTGTGCTTTGACTTATGATCACTTAAAATCTATCTTTGTGGTTAATAAATTTGTTTGTTTATTCTACCTGAAGCAGTGCATTTGGTTTGAAGTGTGTCAGAGTCTCCCCTTGGGATAACAAGTCTGGTGCATATCAATTTCTTTGTTAAATTGACGAACTCATATAAGCTTGCAGCGTCCAGTGGGCATAACTGGACACTGCAAGATGGAGGTTCCTAGGGTTGTGTCTGGGACCGGAGATATTGGCTAATGTCATTCAGTTTCACAATCCAAGCAGTTTACATGCCAGAGGCTGTGCGTGAACAGCCCTGGAGTTGGGGGTTCTCACAGCAGAGCAGAGTAGGCCTGGCTCCCAGAGTTAAGGATTGGAGTGACCTAGCAGATCATTGGTCCAGATAACACCAGGGGAATGTCACATCCTCCACCCCCATTCACTAGGCCAGTGACCCTGTCAAAGAAGGTTTGTTCTTGACAAATCCATCCTGTCTATTCCTTATAACCCTATTATCCTCCCCGCGTTTACAAATTGATTGTTTAATAATTTCTTTCAGTATGTTTCCAGGTATTGAAGTTAGACTGACTGGTGTATAATTACACTTGGCAGAATTCCTTTCTTAAAAAAAATTTGGACAAATAATATTGGTTTATTTTTAAGCATTTTTTTCAATCTTTACCTTTTACATTTTCAAGTTTGGGGAAATTATGGAGAGGTCAGATGACAGAGTGACTCTGACAATTATTTAATGATAGAAGATTTTGATTTATAAAAGTTAAATCTTTATAACCATTAAAACACAAATTGTCAGCATCATATGGCAAAATATACAAATAAATATCCTTAAATCAAACTCTAAGTTCTCAAGCAGCTTTTTTCTTACTTTACCTATCTGAAAATTTTGATAATTAGCCATGGAAATCTTTTTTTCACGGATTAGTGTGTGTAAGGTGAAATCAACATTTACAAACAATTACTGATAAAAAAATCGAATCCTTCCAAGCCTATCTATAATTTCTCCGGTCCTCTTTGTTCCCCCTTTTAAAGAGAAGTACTATGTTTGCCTTGCTCCAGTCCTTTGGCTCCTCATCTGTCAGCCAAGAGTTCTCCAAGATAATTGCTAACAGTTGTGAGGTTGCTTCAGCTAGTTCCTCAAATATCCTAGGATGAATTTCATCAGGCCCTGGCTACTTAAATACATCTAACTTATTTAAATATTCTTTAACCTGATCTTGCCCTATTTTGGCTTATGTGCCTTCCCCCTTGTTGTTAATATTGCATTGAGTATCTGATCATTATTAACCTTTTCAGTGAAGACTGAAGCAAAATAGGCATTAAGCCCTTCAGCCTTCTTGATGCCATCAGTTATGTTAGTTCTCCTTCCACACTAAGCAGAGGACCTACACTTCCCTTCATATTTCTCTTTTTCTTTCTCCTAATGTATTTAAAGAACCTCTTCTTATTGTCTTTCATGTCCCCGGCTAGGTGTAACTCATTTTATGCCTTAGACTTTCTGATTTTGTTCCTACACGCTTGTGCTCCTCTTTCGTACTCCTCCTGAGCAATTTGTCCATTTTCCATTTTTTGTAGGATTCCATTTTGATTTTCAGATCATTAAAAAAGCCCCTGATGGATCCATATTGGCCTCCTACTATTCTTCCGATCTTTCCTTTGCATTGGGATAGTTTGAAGTTGTGCCTTTAATACTGTCCAGTCCTTAATTTGTAATGAAAATGGTGCCAGGGCTCAAGCAATTTTTTTACTTTCATAACTTATGTGGCAAGCTCAGAGGTACTGGGGCTATGAACTGCCAAGCCTAGAGGTGCCAGGGCTCATCCCTGGCACCCCCCGGCACAAACTAAGCACTGATGTTGTCTCTTGAAAAACTGGGCCAGAGCAAGTGCCCCGCCCCAGCGCTTCTGCCAGGGAAATGGGGTAGAGGCACAGGGGCTTCCCACACCCGCTCAGTGGAGTGCCAGGTGGGCAGGTGGAGCATGCAAGCTCCCATGCCCTGACACTGCTCCCCAGCAGGAGTGCCAGATGGAACAGGTGATGGTGCGGGGGCGGCCTTTTTTCCAGGGCCTCCCCCGATTGGCTGGGGTCCCTGGGCATGGGCCCCATAGCCCCAGTGGCTAATCCACCGCTGTCTATGACAGGGGTGGTCAAACTTACTGACCCTACGATCTGCATACAACAATCTTCAGAAATTTGAGAGCCAGGGCACACCTGCCAGGGCTTGGGGCTTCAGCCCCATGGGAGGCACTTGACGGGGGTTGGGGCTTCTGTCCTGCTCCTGCTGAAGCCCTGAGGCCCAGCAGGTGCAGACCCCGGGGCTGAAGTCCCAAGCCCCGGCAGGTGCACGCTGCAGGGTGAAGCCCCAAACCCTGGCAGGTGCAGCCCATGAGGCTGAAGACCTGAGACCCTCCCCTCCCTGCTGGGCAGAAGTCCCTACCCCACCACAAGGCAAAGATCCCAACCTTCCCCCCTAATTCTAGTAAGTGAAGAAATGGGGGGGCAGAGTCATGGGGGGCTCTCTGTGAACTGCACTTTAACAGTAAAAGAGCTGCATGTGGTCACGAGCCACAGTATCGCCACCCCTGGTCTATGATCTATTGTTTCATGATCATTTTCATCCAAATTGTCTTCTACCTTCAGGTTTATAACCAATTTTTCCAAAACCAAGATTTGATACTGAAATCACATGTGGCATCAGTTACATGTCTAACTAGTATTTTGCATATGAATTTACCAATTTGCCACTTGAATTCTGATGTGTATTTTAATGCACACTGCTGTGTACAGAATTCTACATTACTGATATTTATTTACTCCTGGGAGAATACCATGCCAAAAATGTAAAAATTCTGTGCACAATATTTTAAAATTCTGCAAATTTTATTTGTCAAAATAACACTACATAATCACACCAGTTTCAAATATTTTGGTAATTTATTTCAATAAACCTGTCAGCAAGTATGTCTATAATAATACAGACACACACAAAAATTCCCCCAGGAGTAGGGAGTTAAAGAAACTCTGACAACCCAGTTCTTATTTCTCTGCCTTCTTCCCCCCCCCCCCACAGAACCCAGCCAGGGGGCCAGACACCCACAACCCCTCCCTCCCAGAGCTCAGCCGCAGGCCTCCCTGCCCATATACCCACACCCAGTCCCCCCTTAGAGCCCAGCTGTGAGTCCCCCCACCCGGCCCATACCTGCATCCTCTTCCCCCCCCGAGTCCAGTTGCGGGGCCCCCCTTCCCCAGACACCCATTCCCCTCTTCCCCCAGAGCCCAGGGATCTAGAGGGAGAAACAGCCTGATGCTCAGTCCCAGGCTTGCACAGAGTTTCTTGCGCGATGCCCAATCCTTCCCTCAGGGCATGCTGGGAACTGCAGCTGCCAAGAACCCTCTAGCTCCCTCTTCCTCCCCCACAGCAGTGTCTTCTATGTGCAAGCTGGGCTCTGCCAAGTCCTGTGGCCCCTAGTGGTGGCTAGCAGCACTGCAGCCCATTTCTGTGCAGGAAAGGAAATTCTGCACGCACAACATTAATTTCTGCAAAATTCTGCATTGCACAGTGGCGCAAAATCCCCCCAGGAGTATTTATTCCACAAATAGAAATTATATAGCAAATGTCATGTAACATTGCTCCCAGTAGAAATGGCTCACATTTAGGGCTAAATTTTGTTAAACTGAGGCTTGAGGTCTATTTGTAAAATTGTTCTAGCATTCTGCACTGCCATTTGCACGTTCATTTACTGTGATTATAATCAAAATGGCCATTTTAATTTGCAAATAACCAATTTTTATATGCAGGTGTAGATTAGCACCTATAGAAATAGTCATGCAGTTGCACAAAATGCTGTGTCCTTAAAACTGTGTCTCTGAAGTTTATTCCAATTCTATGGCATATAAGGAGGAGAGATAAGCAAAATTCAATTTCTGTGGCATTATTACATGTGTATTTTGGAACAAGATGATTCTACATGTGTCAAAATGCCAGACAAATAATTTAAAATTCAATATAAGAAAATAAACTCATATAAGAACTTAAAGATCAAAAAGCTAGAATTTCAGCCCACCAATCTGGGCCATGGTGATGACAGATAAAATAAAGACAGAAGGCAAACCATAACAAAATGAATATGAGTCAGTGATTCCTAACTTCATCAAAGACAAACAACACAGACAAGTAAAGAAACCAGATGCACTGTTTGATTTGCTATATATGGAAAGCACTGTATTTGTATACTTAATAATCACATCACCAGGAGGCATAATGCTAAGAGAGTAGACATTTTAGTGGGACTGCACATTTAAGTATTCCTTCTAGTTGTTATCTTGGTCATGGGTTTTTTAACATCTGTTGTCTATAGTCAGAACTGAAAACATCAGATCAAATTTTGCTTTTCTCAGCAAAGTACAGGACAAATAAGGTGTGAAAACAGACACCAAAATGTTCAAATCCAGAAGATCTAGTGCATACTTAACCTTTTTTTGTTTGCATCCTTTTGTCTGCGAGAGACAGTGGGAATTGCAGCCTATGATGTAGATGGTTTGCAATGTCCCATGTGACTGAATAGTCCAATCCGAGATTTGCATGATCTTTGGCAGTTATTGCAAATGTATGTATCTTAGTTGGGAGCTGCTTGCTTCAGATGGGCTCTTTTCTCTTAAGTTGTAGGAGCCAGCTCCTGTCATGGATTTTGATGTCCTGATGGAGATGATGGCGCCACTTGTTATAATCACTTTCCAAGATTTCCCATTGGTCAGGATCAATTCCAAATTCTTTCATATCTTGCTTGCATTTGTCTTTATAGCGAAGCTTGGAACATCCTGTTGTTCTTGTTCTGTCTGATAGCTCCCCATATAGCATGTCCTTGGGTATGCATCTGTTTTCCAACCTACTCAGATGGCCCAGGCAGTGCAGTCATCTTTGTTTGAGCTGGGCTGTCACATTTGGTAAATTTTCCCTTCAAAGAACCTCTGCATTGGTGACTTTATCCTGCTATTTGGTGCTGAGTATGCGATGTAACCAACGTAGGCGTATACTGTTTAACCTTTTCTCTTGATGAGCATCAGTTGTCCATATTTCCCCACAATTCATGAGAGTGATGAGGATGCAAGCTTGGTACACTAGCATTTTGGTCCTCATGGTAAGTTTGAGTTGTTCCATGCTCTTTTAGTTAGTCTGCTAAAAGTGGTGGCAGCCTTTCCAATACAAACATTTAGTTCTTCATCCAGTGAGAGGTTGGTGGTCACTGTAGAACCTAAATAGCTGACATTTTAGACTACTTCTAGCTGGTTTGTATTTAGGGTAACTGAAGGATCTTGTGGAACCTCTTGTCTTAATGCAACTATTTTCTTGATACTGAGGGTGGGAGCAAATACCTGACAGGCACTTGAAATGTGGTCCATGAGTTCTTGTTGTAGATCTTTGCCATGGGCTATGAGGGCAGCATAATCAGCGAATAGAAGTTCCCTGATTAGCACCTTTTTGACTTTGGTCTTTGACTTAAGTCAGGACAGAACTGAGTGACTGGAATACCATTGTGTAGTTGGATTTTGCTACTGGTTTTGTACCCAGCTTCTGTCGCTTTTTGTTCCAGCAGTCAGTTAAAGAACTATAGTTCTCTCAACCCTCTTCCAAGATCCAAGTATTTGACATATGACTTTATTCATTCATCAGTTACTGAAGCTTTGATCCATAGAAGGGAACACTGACTTTGCCCCAAAGTTTTTCACTGTAAACTTCCTAAATATTGCTACAACCTGATGGTTATTGCCCACTGATACCACAACCAAAATGAACAGAGTCATAGATTCCAAGGCCTGATGAGACCACTGTGATCATCTAGTCTGACCTCCTGTATAATGTATTTCCCGGAAATAATTCCTGTTTGAATTAGATAATATCTTTAGGAAAAACATCCAATCTGGATTTAAAAATCACCAATGATGGAGAATATACCACCACCCTTGATAACTGTTCCAATGGCTAATTACCCTCGCTTACTGTTAAATTTCAGCCTTATATCCAATCTGAATTTGTCCAGCTTCAACTTCCAGCCATAGGATCCTGTTATACCTCTGTCTGCTAGCTTGAAGAGCCCATTATTACATATTTGTTTCTCATGTAGGTACTTACAGGCTGATCAAGTCACCCACTTAACCTCCTTTTTATTAAACTAAATAGATGGAGCTCTTGAGTGTATCACTATAAGACATTTTTTCCAGTATTTTAATCATTCTTGTGGCTCTTCTCTGAACCTTTTCCAGTTTAACAGCATTCTTCTTGAACTGTGGACACCAGACATGGACACAATATTACAGTACTGGTCATACCAATGATATGGTCCAGTCCTGTTCCCACTGACCTTAGTGGAAACAGGAATATTATTAAAAGCCTGTGCTTAATATTCTGAAATGGAAAATACAACATTGCTATTTTACACACTTTAGAGTATCCAGGTTATACTCTTGCAAAAGCCATTCTAATGTCTGTAGTAACTGAATTATTGCTTATAACCTTGAATCTTGCATTGTTCATTCAGGCCATGCCCAACATAAACTAGATGGTACCTTCATGCATAACCAACTAGCTGGTTTAATTACTTCAGATTCTAGCAAAGTCCATCACATTTTGGAAAGGGAGACTGTACTGCTACTAATTTTGGTCTCGTAGTCAAGACTTGCCCCATGTGTCTTTCTTGTACCAGCCATTCAATATGTGCTGCCAATTCCATAGTCTAAAAGCCTCATAAAACATTTGCATATACCCTCTGAGTGCTCCATATGACAGAATGATGCAATGAAGCCAGTAGATTCTGCTGCCAAGATTCCATAAGCAGTTAAGAGCTGGCTATGAGGGCTTGTCTGCTTTCAGAGCCAGGAAGTAAAAACTTTGCTACAGGAAATAAGATAATGCATGAACAGCTTAATTTATTTTCCAAGGAAAGTACCTTGCCTTGGAGGTATATTTTGTACCAGACTGTGTCCCTTGAAACAATATGAAGTAGTTTCATTAAAAAAAATTATTCAACAATCTTGCTTACTGCTCATGCCCCTATTCCCCTATTCAGCAAAACACTTAAACGTATACTTAACATTAGGCACATTAGTAGTCATATTGAAGCAAATGGGATCACATCATAGAATCATAGGACTGGAAGGGACCTCGAGAGGTCATCTAGTCCAGTCCCCTGCACTCATGGCAGGACTAAGTATTATTTAGACCATCCCTGACAGGTGTTTCTCTAATCTGCTCTTAAAACTCTCCAATGATGGAGATTCCACAACCTCCCTAGGCAATTTATTCTAGTGCTTAACCACCCTGACAGTTAGGAAGTTTTTCCTAATGTCAACCTACACCTCCCTTGCTGCAATTTGAGCCCATTGCTTCTTGTCTTATCCCAGCGGTTAAGAAGAACATTTTTTCTCCCTCCTCCTTGTAACAACCTTTTATGTACTTGAAAACTGTTATCATGTCCCCTCTCAATCTTCTCTTTTCCAGACTAAACAAACCAAATTTGTCAATCTTCCCTCATAGGTCATGTTTTCTAGACCTTTAATCATTTTTATTGCTCTTCTCTGGACTCTCTCCAATTTGGCCACATTTTTCCTGAACTGTGGCACCCAGAACTGGACACAATACTCAAGTTGAGGTCTAATTAGCACAAAGTAGATCGGAAGAATGACTGATGTCTTGCTTACAACGCTCCTTCTAATACATCCCAGAATTATGTTCACTTTTTTTGAAATAGTGTTACACTCTTTACTTACATGCTTAAAGCTGAGTATGTGCGTATATGCTTAAAGAAAACAATGACAATATATTTTCAAATATGTTAGGGAAAAAATTTCTAGGAATATAATATTGTTATGCAGGAAGGTATTAATGGCTTCCCTTAATCACAGACGTGGTTAGGATTGTTGGATGTACTAGCACTAGAACGGGTTAGACACTTTCTGACTATGTTTTTCCATTGGAAAATGCCAATTTGTCGAAATTGAAACGTTCCATGGGAATGTGGCGATTTTGATAAAATTCTGACGGAAGCCAGGTGGACTTCTGAGGGAACACTGCTTGTCAGGTGGGTTTTGAGAGCTGCCCAATATCCGGCCAACTCATCCTCCTGGGTCCTCAGCAACCCACCTGCCAGGCTTCTGGGGAGCTCAAGCTTATGGATCATCAGTAGCCTGCCTCATGAGCAGAGGGGAAGTCAAGAGTCTGGAAGCCCTAGGAGTCCCAGCTCTGTGCACCTGGCTCCTCATTAGTTCTGGCTCCTCTGGCTCACAAGTTCCAATCAATTTCTCCTCTTAACAGCCTGACATGGCACTGAAATATTGGCTAACTGCTTGAGCCAAGGGGTAATAATGTGTGGACTACACATAGATGGAGACCACAGATCAAGTAATCTTTTTTTATATGCCTGCATCTTAAAAAATTGCAAGCCAAACAGTTCTCAAACACTTAAATACAGCCTACAGAATTCAAGGTTCTTGAATTGACCTGCTAATTTAAAACTAATATTTCAGTTCAAGACATCCAAGTGCTTCTACTGACATGAAGTTCAAACCTCCTAGATGAGGTTGAACAATAGTTCTCATAAACTTAAGTATTTCATCAGGCAAATCTGACATAGTTATTGCAGGTGATCATTAAGAATTTAAAGAAAGGCAAGTCAGTGTCTGGTGTTTACCGGCATTTTAGTGACTTTTGACAAAGATCAACATAAGAAACTAATAAGCAAATTGAAGTACTGTGTGTTGGAATCTAGGACTGAACAGTAACATGGATAGAAAATTGGCTGGGCAGAAAATGTAGACATTAGTAATAAATGGAAACAAATTGACCTGGAAAAAAGTAATGAGTGAGTGATGTTGGGACCAACACTATTATGATTAATGTAAATGACTTCATAATAGGAAAAAACTATATCGTATTAAAAAGTATTGATGTTATCAAGATAGGAGGAACAGTAGGTGCTGTAAGCAGAAGAAAACACACATGTAGGAAGATTTGGATAAACCAGGGTAGCAGGGCAAATGTCAGATAGAATTCAATGTTACAAAATAAAAGCTCACTTGGAGAGAACTAATTGCAAAAATGAACAATGTTAATGGATTACAACTGGAAGAAGCTAATGGGAGACACCTGAGGCTGCAATGATTGATAATATTGCAGTGCACTGAAAAGTAGCTGCGAAGAGTGAAAATAGGGAGTTGGAATGTGTAAAGAGGAGTATTAGTTCTCAAGTGAGAGAGATAATGATTCAGTTATACGTGGCACTCCTCAGGGTTCACTGGAAACAGTCGACTCCTTGGTTATCAGGCTTAATAGAGGACATTTAGGGCCAGATCCAAACCCTATTGTAGTCAATGGAAATATTCTCATTGACCTCAATAGCGTTTGGGTCAGGATATTGGATATTAGAATATATCCAGAGCATGGCAACAAGGCTAATTTGTGATATGAACAAAATGCCTTATAACTAAAGGGTTCAAAAACTAAAATAGATGAATGGAAACTGCAATGGGAACTAATTACAGGCTAGAGATATTTGCGCAGTGTTACATTCATGTGACATTTCAATGGTATAATTTAGATGCATAACTAGTCACTATAACTAGTGACAAAATAGAGAACATGAGGGTTCCAGGTGACTTAAGTTTACAGTAGATTGGATATTCCCCCTTCCAAAAAATCTTCACATGTCATCTGCTGAGAAGCAGGTATTTAGGGTACAGATGGCTTTTTCCATCCAAATGTTTTTCTTTTACTAACAACAAAAGTACTTCCCTGTTTATCTTGCTGTACACGAACAGTTCAAATAATCTGCTAAATATGGCATGTTCCCCTTGTTCTGCTTCTTGGCTCAAGTTACTTTAGATTCCACATTGCTGTGACTGTATATGAGACATACTGCTCAATGTCCCTCCTTTCTCCCCAGCAGTGAGAACCTAAGCTCATTGTTGTTTTGTTTAAACAATGTAACTTGTCTATGAACAGACCACAATTGTTATTAATTTATTCGTTACTCCTAAATGTCCAAGGAATTGTTTTTTACAAATGTATTTCAGCCTATGGGGGGTAAGCCAAGAGTTTCACAGTGAAGTCACTATTTCAGCCATGTGCAATGTTCCCATTTTTCACAATGTTATCATGTGTGTCACAATATTTGGTGTTTCTCATATAGCTTTAGGCCCTGGAAGCAAGTGATTAGATGAGAATCTCAACTTTCATTTTTTTAAAAAGTATGTTTTTAACTTTGTGGAGAAAAACTTGAAAACATGAGCTGAGTGTACCCTAGAGGCTCAGAAACCATACAGCAAATAAAAAGAACCCCTGATTTTCCATTTCTTGATTTTTAAGCCAATCTCATGATTTATTGGGGCCTGACTCGGGATTTTTGAAAGCTTGGAGTTGGCACTAATGCTTATATGATTAATCACATGGTATCCCGGATTGGATGATCTCACCTTTTTAAACAAGAAGAATATCTGAAGAAGTAGTTATTTATTGCTGTTTTCTGAATTGATCCTCACAACACTCATGGTAAATATAATCTCCATTTTACAGATGGGAATTAAGGTGGAAAAAGATTGAATGATTACCCTAAGGTCATATGGGTCATCTTTGTCAGAGCTGGGAAAACCACCCAGATCTTTCGAGTCCTAGTCCAGTGCCTCAAATACAAGACCTCATTTTGATGCTGAATATTTCAGGAAGAAGGTTGGGCATGCCTTAGTGAAAGAGAAAGATGTATTGAGCCCTACAGTGCCCTATGGCAGGGCCGGCTCCAGGCACCAGCTCAGCAAGCAGGTGCTTGGGATGGCACATCCGGCTCTTCGGTGGCAATTTGGCGCCGGGTCCCTCATTCCCTCTCAGAGCGAAGGACCTGCCGCCGAATTGCCGCCGAAGAATGAAGCGATCGCAGCTTTTTTTTTTTTTTGGCTGCTTGGGGCGGCAAAACCCCTAGAGCCGGCCCTGCCCTGTGGAAAGCTGTTTCTATAGCATAATTGTCCATGGGGATGATCCCCAACTTCAGCATTGCAGACAGTGCAGACCACTGCAGGCCATACGGCAGACACATTGCTCTATGTTCTGAGGCTAGAACATGTCCATTGTCCATTGCTTGAACATCCTCCCTCTTTCTCCTCATAGTCTCCTCCACTTCTCATGCTGCTGCTGTTTGAGAAAATATGTTCATTTAAAACATTCACTGAATCTCTTCCTGACCCTGAACATCCTCACTTTTAGATAAATAAAGCCAGTTTTAATAGCTGGCTGGGCTAACACTTCCATCTTGAATAGAGGTATCTGAATACAATAGACTTATTTTCATATGTTGATGCCCTAATAGGTGTATTCTTTCAATTAAAATAAGAATGCAAATACAAAAACCAGTTGCATCAATGTTCACAAAAAAGTGAACCAAAAACATGGAACAGTGTTGGAGTGAATTGGGATTTGGGATTTTTGTGAACCTGTTTTTTAATAATTTTCATTCCTATTCACTCCACATCTAAAAATCTCACAGTGGAGATGCTGCTTCCAAACCACGTTGCTAGCTTCAAATCAGAATTACACAGGTTGAAAGCTCTCTACTTGCAGTCCATAGACACACTGATCTCATTGTTTTTATATGATATAATGCCAAAAAGGAACTGTGAGGGGATAATCTGCCATCAAGGGCAGTAGTGTCTACTGGTCAGCCCACCCTGCCATCTGGCACGACCCTTTAAAAGTTTGAAAGGCCCAATAGGAAGCTATATAGAGATCTAAAGAGGATAGGGATAGGGAGGAAACAGCTCTGGGAATGAGTAGTGTTTGGAGCAGGAATCCTATTACTGTACCATTAAGGGTCTCAGGCTAGAGCCTTGCAGAGAGGGCAGGACAAGGCTTCCCTCTCATCCAGCCAACTGGGAAGGAGCTGGGAGAACGGGAACACCAAAAAGGCTGCCTTCTCCCTCACAGCAACACAGATGCTGACAGGAGAAGGTTGGCCTGCTAAGCCCTCCAGACTGGAAGGTTAAGTGGGAAGGGTTTCAACTGAAAAGAACTGGCAAAAAGCTTTGCAGCTGACTTAAATCACAACCCCAGGAAGAGGGCTGGAGGGGGAACTCCTGCGTGAAGGACCAGAAAAAAAAATTACCTTACAGCAGGAAGCCTGAGCTCCACAGACAGGGCTGAGGGGAATTCTTGCTTGAAGGAGGGAGTTATTGCTTGAGGCTGTAGGGAACATAACTCCCAGTTCTAGAGAGGGAGAGAGGGCTGAGGGGAACAGGGGGAACTTCTGTTTAAAGGATGGATAAGACAGACTAAGGCAAGAACCAACCCAGCTCTAGGAAGAGGACTGAGGAGGGAAATTCCTGCTCACAGAAGGGAAAGAACTGATGAGTCCCAGGCAAAATATAAAGGACATCACAGCCCAGGTACTGTGAGAGAGACTGGGAGCAGCTTTGAGGGGAGTACCACTGTAACTACCAAAGAAGAAGCAGTGAGGAACCATAAACCACAGGTGGAAAGAGTGGAATCCAGAGACCTGTGTAAAGACATCGACAAGCTGGGCAAAGGTAGGAGCAGCCCAGTGACAATGGTGGAGAGATTGAAGGAATAGTCTTTAGATGTCTAAACAGGGTTCCTTGCACCGAAACCTAAAAAAAAAGGGCAGGCCTGGGTTCTCCTACCCTTCTCAAGTTGAGGACAGAAGGTATGGGCATCAGAAGGAGAAGAAGCCAAGTGTAACCATTCTTCCAGGTGGAGCCAGCAGCAACCAGGGCTGGGTTCAATATCTAGGAGTTCCTTTCCATTGATACAACACAGAACTGGTTCGAGCCCCAACCCAGTAACCTGGGAAATTTACACACCACCCCTGGGCACCTCTGAGAGGCAATACTTCCCCACTTGCAAACACAGAGACTAAGTGTAGAAAAGAAACTTTTAATAAAAGGAGGGAAGTAACTGGGTGTTAATTTGGGAAAACACTGCAAACAGAGTTCATAAACATAAACCATGAGTAAAAGACCTACTCCCAAGTAGGTTGGGCAGTGTCCTTTTCCCCCTCAGGTTCTTAAATCCAGCAACCCAAAAGTCCTTTTCACATGCTTGACCCTTCTCTGCACACCACTCACAGTTGCTGTCCTTGGTCAGCAGGGGCATCTGTAGAGTTTATGACCCCCTGGATGGGGTAAAGAGGTACCTTATTTGCTCTGCTTCTCAGGCACTCGCTCGCTGCCCCTCTCCGCCAGCCACCCTGCTGGCCGCTCCTGCTCACTGCTTCCACAGATTGCCTGCTCACCACTCTCGCTGTGCCTCTCCACCAGCCGCCCTCCTGGCCACTCATCGCGCCTCTCCACCGCACCTGCCACTCATTCACCAGCTGACTGTCAGTTGCCTTCTGCTGCTACCTGCTGCTCTGCTGTGACTTCTGCACATCGGTCTCTTAGTAATTTTCAGCTCTTTGTAGGCTGGGCAGAAACACTGCCCCATCCCAAGTGATTGCAGCGCTCAGTGATTTTCAGCTCTGGACTGAAACACAGTTCCACCACAAGTGATTTCAACTCTTATTGAGCAATTAAAATAACAAAAGAGGCTGTCAATGAAGCCTATTTAGTTCTATTCTTTGAACAGTGTGTGTGTGTGTGTGTGTAGAGATGGGGGTGAACAGGTTAAACCAGCCTAGAGAAGACCCTTGAGGGGGTGCAGCCTCCTGGCCGATATTCCTGCCCCCACTCCTTTTACTTTCATAGGGCTCTGACATTCGAGCCCCTGCTTAACGAGGTTCTTTCAACTGAGAGTGACCTCCCTCCTTTGGGACAGGTTAAGCACAATCCTGCTTTCCTGCATTCCTACAATAATTACAACATCAGTAACTATATTTCACTACCCCTGTTCATTACTAAGGTCATTTGTACCCAACACCAGCCAAAGTTGATCCTTTGACACAGCTGTATGTGATGAATATGTAAACACAGCAGGAGCAAACTGTATTTACATAAATACACCCATAGTCTCTTCTCCCCCCAGCTAGCTAGCGGAGAAGCAGTCATTCAGACCCTACTTACATCAGTATCACATGTAGGGTGACCAGATGTCCCGATTTTATAGGGACAGTCCCAATTTTTGGGTCTTTTTCTTATATAGGCTCCTATTACCTTGCACCCCATCCCGATTTTTCACACTTGCTGCCTGGTTGCCCTAATCACATGCCCCAGATGGAAGTTGAGGAACAAGCTCAAAAGTCTTTACACTTTGGGGTTTTCCTCTCTGGGACTTTTCTGTTAACTCCAGAAAGGGAATGGACAGAGTAGTGACCTGGCCAGAGGGCTAGGCTACATACAGTGATAGACCGATGTGGAACTAGAATGACTAGAGGAGATGTGAGACTGAGGGAACCCCTGCAGCACTGCATCTGGACACTAGGAGGTACTTGGGAGGTGAGGTGCAATTACAAGAACATTAGAACAGGGTTTTTTTCCCCATTTTCTTGTTGTTTTTCAAGATATTAAGAACATAAGAATGGCCATACTGGGTCAGACCAAAGGTCCATCTAGCCCAGTATCCTGTCTACCAACAGTGGCCAATGCCAGGTGCCCCAGAAGAAGTGAACCTAACAGGTAATGATCAAGTGGTCTCTCTCCTGCCATCCATCTCATGTCAAGGAATTCCTACTGATGTTATCAGAACAGAATTTGGCTTAATAGAACTTCTTTTATATTCAAATCATTCCATAAAATTTAACCAGATACTGGATCATGTAGGCAAACACAACCACCTTCATGCACTCAGGAATTGCTTACACACATAGCCCTGGTTGCCCATTTTATTAATTGAAGGAGTACCATGGAGTAGTTTAATTTCCATTTGGAAAGCAACAAAAGATGGGCATTTAGGAGTGTAGTTTAATATCTAAAAGGGACCTGTCTTATTGTATCACATCTATTTAGGTTATTACACCCCATCCATCACTGTGATACTGTAGTGCAACACTAGTAGTGCAGCATCCACTTAATCTGCAATGCTGTGTCATCTTCTAGGTATGGGCCCAAGTCCCAGTGTGGGATTTGAATCTGAGGTCTGGACTACTGGCAAACTGCTACCAGCTAACTTGTAAATAAAATTTCATTTCCTGATTCATTGGATATCCAGAGTTAAAACAGTTAATTATAACAAACACTGTGGAAGAAACTTTAAACTTTGTGCTTCAGGTTTTAAACCAATCTCTAAGAATTAGAGACTAGGATCAAACCTAATATGAGGGCCAGATTTTTCTGCAGTACTAGTCACTGGTACTAGTCACTGTCAGAGTGAGGACACCGGACTATATGGACCTCAGGTCTGATCCAGTATGGCAATCCCTATGTTCCTATATTGTCCTCTCTTCATTTATATTTTAAACCCAATGTGCTATATAGTGGCTTTAATCTGAGTCCCCAGTGTTGCTGATGAGCAATAGAGAGGAGCCACATAGCAGTGGAAAGAGACCTTGGAAGTATCATGGTTGAGTCAGTACCTCTGAGGGTGCAGTCCAGAGTAGCAGCTGCATCTTCTCTTTACAAGGGAGTCTTGCATCAATGTATAGGAACTGGGACTGTAGTTATCTCCCGCACAGGGTGGAAAAGGCTGTTTCTGCAAGATTGAACAATCATTCTGGGGCACAATCTGGCCTGTTTAATGTTCACAGAATAATAGACTTTATGAAATTATATAACACTCTTAGACTATAGACTATTTTAAGATAATTTTACCTTTGAAAGTGAGTTTCATTATTATATTTCCTAAATTTAAGTCTACATTTGTATTCTGTTACTGAACCTGAAACTATTTCCTCCCCAATTTTGAATGCATTTCAGTTCACTTTAAAGTTCATTTGGCTTCCCTTTAAATTTTACCATGCATTTCAGAGTTGATTTGTGATGAAGGAATGCTTCTTGCCTTTCAACTGCCAGACCAGCTGGACAAGTAACATGAGTTTTCCTTTAAGGTTATTCTTTCAAACAGCATTCAAGAAACTAGGATACAGTGTGAGAGAGAAGAGCATATTGGGAGGGCCCCAAACTACATTTTTAACAAATTCTTTGAAATGAAAAACAGAAGTTCAGATTGCTTTCAGGTGCCAAGCCTGAGCTAGGAGGTGCTGTTGTGGGAAGATCACCCACAGCCTAGTTGATTTTTCAGTGGTATAGAACTGGTATAACAACAGCTACACCTCTTCTTTGGGCTGGCACACAGCAGCTGCAGGTCTCCAAGAATATATTCCAACATTAATATAACTCAGATGGTATATAAATGTAAGCAAGGTTTAAATGAGCTCTTCCCTGACAGCTAGTGATGAGCAGGGATCCTAGTTCTCTGTGATAAAACCCCCAACATTCTCTGATTAAAAAAAATAAAAATCAGTGTTTTTCCACGATTAAAATGATATGCTGAGCTTTAGTTTCCCTAGCCACAATCTATATAGGTATCAATTGAACACAATGTTTTATTGATATATTTACAATTTTTAAGCAAGTTCAAAGCCTACAAGTGCCATCGATCATTATCATAAAATTAATAGAATTGCAATTTGTAATCTACAATCTTGCTGCATACAGCACAGAACAGCATATTACAATCAACATGAAATTTGTCCTCTTCAAACTTAGTGACATGGATTTTAGGGGTGATTTTTAAAGTTTTCAGCATCTTTTCATAACTTTAATGCCTCACGTCTGGAGGCTGAAGTGAAATGTGAGATGCATTAAAACACAAACCCCTATATACCATTGAATAACCTCTATACACCGGAAGCAGTTTATTTGAGTATGTTAAGCTATGTAAATTTAAAGCGCATTTGAAAATCAACCTCAAGAGGGGGAAGTTGCGTGCATTGAATAAGTGACCCTGGTAATTTCAGTAACATTTAGTTAATCATTAATATATGTTTTTATTTTTTCACAAAATGTAAAAATGGAAGATTCTCTGTAAAAGCACAAACTCCACATTTTTCCACTTTTTTCCATGGCAAACAGATTTCTAGAATCCCTGGTGATGAGCTGGGGGGGAAAGGCTTCAGGACCAGACTGTATTTACATGAAAACACCTACTCTGCCTGGGTATCCAGCAGACAGGTATTGCTTGATGTTTCTTCCCCACCCCTTCTGGATGGGAGCTGAACTCACTTGAATGTACCTCTGAACTCTGGGTCTCTGCTGACCAAGGACAGCAGCCGTGAGTGGGATGTGGTGGAGGGAGAGGGGAGTGGCATGTTAAAAGGTCATTTTCTTGTTGGACTTTCACACCACAAGCTGAGAAACAGAGGCAATGTACTCTGGAGTGGGAGAATTGCTCATGGTTAGATGTATCTGAATCATGGTTGTGGTGTTTTCACAAGTTAATGCTAGGTTCCTTCCCTCTTTTTATTAAAAGCTTGCTCTGCTATACACAGACTCGGTGCTTGCAAGTGGGGAAGTATTGCCTCTTAGAGACACTCAGGGGTGGTGTTTAATTTTTTTCCAGATTACTGGCTCCGGCTCGAACCACTTCTGTGTTATATCATTGAGGGATCTCTGGATATTGAACCCAGTCCTTGTTGTTGCTTACTCTACCTGGCAGAAGGGTTACAAAATCAATAAACATTTCTAAGAAAGTTAATTTGTATTCAGATACACAGTACATGGGTGAAAGCATGCAGCTATGTTTCAATATAATAGTGAGAAAATTTTTGTTATGCTGTACTTAGTTAAACCAAATGAAAACTGATCACTTTCCTTAGAACAGAAAGTGCTTTAGGAATGTTAAGAGCTGCAAGTAAAAATGCTGCTCAGAAGAAGCCATTTGCAGAGCACAGTAACAATTTCATTTTGTCCTACAAACCTATTGTTATAGCAGGGATCACCAGGTGGCACTGTTGCTTATAGTCTTACAAGTTCTTTTTTGTGTCAGGCAGGCAAGTTTTGAAGTCTTGGAAGAAATGCTGTTTTTTTGTTTGGATTTGTTGCATTGTTGGGTTTATGTTGTGGTTGTTTGGGGAAGCTGTGGCAAGCACCAAGGGAGTTTGGTCTTTAACTGGAATTAATTCTTGGGGCAGAGTTATTCCCTGGGAATTGGGCTTGGTTGCTGGGCTGAGATACCTTAAATAGGAACTGAATGATGTTTGTGACAATCTCTATTCCAGGACATATTTATAAGTGTAAATAAAACAGGAAACAATAATAAAATAACAATAAGAATAAACCCAGACTTTGCCTTAGCGATTTCTCCTCCAATAGAAAGCTGACCTCCAAAGTCCCAGCTTTTGCTACCGCTCAGCAGAGGGGTGACACTCAGCAGAAGAGTACCAATTCTGCATGTATATGCACTCCAAGTCGCAGCACACTTTTTCTTAACTAGCTACATATGTATATTTTGTAGAGCACATGTGTAACATCTCTCTTCCTATAAAGTAAACTGAAAAGTTTCAGTTAATAATATAGTCTTTGAAATAACTAAGCAACTTGACTATTCTACCACTTCATGTGCTTTTATTTTGAATCCCTTTCTTCTGTTGCTCTTTGCCTTCAAGAGATTTCTATGCTGCTAGAGTCTGGCATCATCTCGGAAAACTCTTGATGCTCACTTTTTAGGAGAACTCTTTTAATAGTCTTTGCCAGTTTCCCCTTTATCTGAAGCCATGTGGGTGCCTCATTTGGGTCTTCTCTTGGAGACAGTGATCTTGATGGTACTTTCCGCATACATGTCTATGCTCTTCATCTCTTGTCTCTGTCATTAGGTGCTGGCAGTATTCTTACTGGCTGTGCTTTCTGAAGTTCAGGGAGTTTTGTTATCTCTGTCATAAGTGTTTGGCTTGCTGTTACCACTGTCTGCTTTGTTCTGTAAACTTTCCCACTCCAGATGGCTTCCAAGCATACTTTCTGTAAGCAGTTCAGTCTTTGTATGGCAGGACATTAGGCACTCGACTGGGCGGCTTCCCATTTCTATGGTTGGTGCATTTCTCCAGTCCAGTAATGCTGTGCAAGAGGCGCTGAAGAAGTTAGATTTTTCATAGATATTCTCCTTCATTTTCCACAGATACTTTCCGTCATTTACATCCCAGCAGCAAGTGAAATGTTGCTCACAGCCATTGCCAAAGCAACTCAGTGCCTCCTGCTGCAGCTGCTGGCACAGCCATTGTTGCAGCTGCAAAAACTGCTCAGTAGCATTGGCCTGAAATCCAAATCCAAAGCAAATTGAATCTGAGAACTCTAATGACTCTTCATCAGCCTCTGGTTGTCAGCATTGCAGGGGGATTGCTGTTCTGTCCATGCTATCTGAAAATGGTTTCGTAGTTTGAAGATGGTGCTTTATCTCAAAATGGTGCTAACTTGCCCAGAAAGAGATGAATCATGAGCCGGCAGGAGCAGAATCATGGGAATTTGACCTGAAGTCCCAGAATTCCACAGGCTTTGGCCTGGCCTCCACCCTGAATCCCACAATGTGCAGAGGGAAAAGTCCCAGAAAGCATAGAGCCCAGTAGTAAGGCAAAGGACTATAGAATACCACAGCAGAATGCCACACAATTTCTTGCCATCAAGCCCCTGTTGCATACACAATAATACATATTGAAACAGCACAGATGATGTAAACACAGCTGTGACTGCTGCTTAGGGTGACCAGATGTCCTGATTGTATAGGAACAGTCCCAATATTAATATGGGCGTCTATTACCCCATCCCAATTTTTCACTTGTTATCTGGTCACCTTACTGCTGCTGCTTCTCAGAAACATTGGTGTTAAGGCTTCTGAAGCATTGTAGTTGACAGCCACATAGTCCCTCCCATATTGAGCCACAAAACCTTCTCTATGCGCTGGACTTTTTGGAGGCAAGATCCTCAGCAGTAATCAGTGGTTTTGGAGACTCCATGCTTGACTGGCCTTCCTGTATGTGTTATGCACTGTGAAGCTTAAGAGGTTCAGAAGGCCTTGAGCTACTGTAGTCCTGCAAACCAGGTTAAATCCCACTCTTAACATATGCACATGTTGTTAATATCTGAGGACAAAATAGTTCCAGAAGAAGGCCAGCCTGACTTCAGATGAATTTTTGTGCATTTCCTGTGCTAGTTGAGAAAATGGCTTGAGGATCAAACCTCATTAGGAAAGTGTTGCTATACTTTATTAATTATATCAAAAGTGTCCTCCTCCTAGAAGAGAAGCAGAACAAAATAGTTCTTTGAAAGATTTATTAGCCTTAGGATTTACATTTTGGCTGCCTCAAACAGTTTCCAGTTATCCAGTTTAAACATTATTGCCAGTAATCCTTCATTCAAAAATAACTTTATGAAAAAAGAAAACTGAATTGTTAATCTGTTAGTGAATGTTTTTATGCAGCTTATGTGATATAATTATTTACTGGACTTTTCAGACCACTTATTCAAATGTTATGTACATGCTATGTTCGTGAACCAAATACAAGATCATCAGACCAGATCTTCAGCTACACTAGCTGAGAATATGTCCTTATGTGCAAAGAAGACTGATTGTTGTAAAGATAGAGATCTGCTAAACAACATCACAATTGCAATACAAAATAAACTAATTGCATTGTGTAGACTATCTATTCCAAGGTGATTATAAAGGAGAGAGCTAAATTTGTGGGCGTCAAGCTGAAATGAAGGTTGAAAATCTTTGCCTTATTGACAATGTTTGGTATAAACAGTAGAGCATAAAAGGCTAAATAGAGGAACATGTATGTATGCAGGAAGACTATATTAAACACAGTGAAAAAATGTAACAGTTGCTATAATACATTTACATCTTATAAATGAGTTCATTAGAATAACAAAGAATTAACTGGTACAAGCATCTAGAATAGCTACTGTGAATTGCAAGCCAAAATACTATATACTATTTTCCTGGATAATATCCATGTCCTCCCACAAATTAAAAAAAAATACTGTATTTTTTAAAATGTCAGCCCATACATGTTCAGTTGGGCTGAATTATGTCAGGTTGTAAAGTTTTATATGATGTAACATGCTTAAGAAAAATTGACTTTATACTGTATAAGAAATGGAAAGAAATTATTTCTGCTTTAGGTCTACAGCAGCCTTCTTGTTGCCAATTATCAAATACAATGTCTGCATTAGGCAGGTGGGCCATATTCTCCATCTACCTGAAGCAACTCTTAGGCAGCTATACAAAAGATGAAAACAAAAAACTCTCTGTCTGCAAGAAGTTTAGTGCACCAGACAGCATCTTCTTCAAGTGCTGCCTAAATACGAGACATAAGTTGTGGCCCAATTAACACAAAGGGTGAAATCCTGCTCCCATTAACGTCAATGGGAGCTTTGCTATTGACTTCTGTGAGATCAGGATTTCACCCAGTAGCTCTACAGATGACCACTTCAACAGACTCCCAGATGTGGAATAATATAGTAGATGCTTGAAAAATACAGTAATCATCTCTCATATTACTCGCTTGTCTTCCCCTGACTCACAGTATGGTTGGTTGTTATTAAAGAGCCTGATTCTCTACTGTGGCCAGTATACACCCACTACATCATGGAGCATAAGTGAGCTGGTTAGAGCTCACTGATCCTCTGCTCAGCTCTCTTCTGGTCCTGGCATATGCCAGCTGGGAATAGGTGGAGTACAGCTGGTAGAGACTCAGGCAGTTTCCACCTGCATGGCCAACCAGGGCTGTGAATCTGGCCCCCAAAGTCTTCATTTACCCACAGTTACCACACAATAGTATTTGAGATTATACTCTGAGATTATACAGTATTTCTTTATACTTAAAATATGAAATGACTGTGCTGTGGCAGATACCACTGTGTGACCACTGTTGGCAAAAATTGATTATTTAATTGTGACTGTCATAAGTTGGATATGGGTCATTTCCATTATCTGTATTTTCATCTACACTTCAGCACTTGTTTCTAACTGAAAAGTAAGCTTACTATTTATAAGAAGTACACACACACACACATTATGTTGTTGCACAAATGGTGTAGCTAGTTCCTTTACACATCACATACTTCCGTACAAAGAGATCCATTGGATTTATCGTAAGCAGATCTAGCCACTTGAAATATGGTTTGAGGCACAATACAAAACATATTTCTTGTAGCTATAAACCAGTACAATAATTTAACCATGTCACAGCTTTTGTATTATCTATGTCTGAAATTAGATGACTATTACGTGTGCTCTTCGCTATAAAACTTTAGCCTGATGTTATATTTGTTACCCTTTAAATATAATTGTCATTTCTGTGAATTAAATGTAGCTATCACAACTATAAATTGATCTTTCAAATACATCCATGGCTCCACAGTACCACAAGTAGCTGAAACCCCATATAAAGGCCTGATTCAAAGCCCACTGAAGTCAAAGAAAAGATTTCCTCAAGTTCAATATGTAAATTTGACTGCCATTCCCCATTCTTTAAAAGAACAGAAAGAGGAAAATATACTATACCGAAGGATTTATTTTCTCCATTTATGACAAAGGTACCGTAGTTAGTTCATTGTAAAGAGTTACCACCAGTCACTGACACAATCTAGTGCTTTTCAAAGAGAGACATGGAGAGAAATTTTATTGTTGTAATATTGCATGCTGATAGAATACAATAGAGGGTGAAAGAGAACAACCATCCTTTGTTGAACAGGATTTTTTTTTCCTAAAGAGTTTTTGCCAAATAAAAAGTTGGCTAATCTGAAACTGAATTTCAGAAGTTTTTCCTATTAGTTTAGGAACTTTCTATTTTAACCATGACAATAGCATAAGAGGAAACACTTGCAGGGACAAGTTGAAAGAAACTATGGATCGCATTGACTTAAAAAAATCTGCCAAGACTGGCAAGGACTCTGACCTTAAAAATGTGACTTGTAAATTCCTGCAAAAGAAAAGTTATACTGATATTGTTAAAGCTGCTAGTTGTATGTACAGGATATTGACTTATGCCAGTGTCACATGCCTTGACATAAGAAATCTATTCCCAGAGGAAAAAATTAACATCCCCTGTTTCAATCCGTGTAGGCAAAATCCCATCATTTTAGCAGCAGCAACAACCACATGGCAGAAGAGATAAGGTCTTGGCCTTCTTTGTCCTCTACATAAGTCATTATATCCAGGGTCCAGGTAATATGGGAATGGTTTTGGAATGTCTTGCAGGATGAAAATAAATACACATATAATAATTGGGAGCTATTTATAACATTGAAACAAAATATAACTGTACTTATTATCTACTGTTGGTGAATCCAGCACATGCAGCACCATAGCCAGAGTCTCTGCAACTTGAGCTAAAGGATTAACTCCGTTAGCTTGTAGCAGTAATGGGTTCCCATCCTCTTCATGGGTAAATTATCAGAGGGGAACACATGCTTTGGTCTGCTCCAGAGTAAGAAGCAGCACATAGCTGTGCTGTCCCAGGAGTGAATCAAGGAGTGACTTGAGACTTTGAGTCACAATTTATTCCAGGGTTACTCCCTTGCTCCAGGGGGAAGTAATCTGCTACTGTGCTTTGCCAATAGCATGTTACTCCTTACTCTGTATCAGCAAAGCTGTACTGGATGGTACATAGTGGGGAATAAGGATAAATCTTCACCCATTCCCTGTCCTGTCTGCCTTCTTCCTGGATAACTATACATAGTGCCTGTTCTCATGCTGCCCATTCTCCCCTTGCACTGTGGATCAATCTGGATTCCCCGTGCAGAGGAGCAAGGAGACATTCTACATCACCTTACACTCTGGCAGAGAAATGAGTGATACTCTTGTCTTCATCTGTTGTGGTTCTGATGACCACAAAGTGTTAACTGAGCCTTATCACATCACTAGGGAAGGAGATAGGTTATCATTATATTCAATTTGCAGATTGGTAAATTGAGACAGAAAATGGTTAAATGACTCACCCAAGTTCATGACACAAGGGACTTGAAGAGTAAGGTAATGATAATGTAAACCTATGCACATGCTTTTTCTTTTTTAACAAAATAAACTATGAAAAGGTAAATGTTAGAAGTTTAATTTAACATAATCTGTTCCAGGCTTTGGAATGACATAGGATATTATCAGTGATGTTCAGAGAACTTCCATGGAAACTGAAATTTACTGTGCAGTAAAATTCAAAATGGAAATTCTGATGCTTTTTCCTCAGAAGTTCTGGGAAAGGTGATGCTGATGGTATGTTCTGAAGCATCAGTGTACTGGAGTCTTCAAATGGTAATTCGGCTCACAAAAATCTATTTAGAGACAGATTAAATCACTTTTTTGTCATGTCAGTAGGAACCCAAATTATCCCTGATGTAAATCACATGATGTCACTGAAGGTACACCTGAGATTAAATTGTCCCCAACTATTTATCCTGACAAACTACTGTCTGTTAATTCCTGGCAACTGTTTCAAGCTAACAAAAGTACTGCACAATAGAGAGACTTTCTCTCTTTCTATAAAATCAAATTACCTGAGTTATTTCAAGATAATGGAACTCTGGGCTAGGACTTTTAAACACAAGATCTGGTGAAAGTTTAGTTGTTACCTTGTTGAACTCTCCCCCAAGTGGGGAAGAAGAAGATAGTATTTGCAGATCATATTAAGTGACTCTGTACTACGTGCCACTATGAATAAACCTTAAATGTTACTGAACATCACAGCAAAGGGTTGAGAACAATTTTCTAGTTTCCAGAGAAGAAAAGGAAGCAGTGTAAAGTAACAGCCTGACAAGTCTTCATCTTTCTCTGCCTCCAAACCCTTAGCCTTGGAGATGAAAAGCTTCTTCCTAAGTCAAGATGTGGCACTGGAAAAGCATATCCAAAACTGATTTAAAGGGAACCTTCACCTAGGCAGGAATAAAAATAGTATTGATGAAAGCTCTTCTAATTTTCTAAGTTGAAGTAGTGATTTAAATAAATATAACTAAATATTATACACTTGAACATTATTAACTGTTCAGTTTGTGGGTCAAATCCCTGTAAGGTGTTTATTGTATAATACAATAGTTGTTGCTGAGATGATAGAATGTTTTACAAACTGTGCTGTGAATCTCAGTAGGATGGTTTGCTTTATCACTGTTAAAGTGAATACAAATTTTTAAGGTAATAAATATTGAGCTATAAGACCCTCTTTAAACACCTACACTTTTCTAAGCCTAACTTAGACATAAGAAAAAGGCTCCTAAGTTGATTTTAATTATTTTGAACAGATTTGTGTTATTCTCTAGTAAAATAATACCATTACACTAGCTGCCTTCCATGGAAACATGCCTATTTTGTCATTAGCAGTATTTTATTACTTCCCTTTTTTAAACTCATTCTGCCCTATTCTTCAGGGAGAGAGACAGCAATGCTTCCTGGAGGCATAATGACTTCAGGCCTTGGAGGGAGGAGAGGGAGGTTCAGAGCACTGGGGAAAGACTGGAATGAGAAGCTGGAGGGGGAAATGTTCAAACTGGATGAGGAAGCTGGGGAGGGAAATAGAGACTGTCAGTCAGTGGGGATGAGGAATGTAGGTGGGAGAGGGGTGTGGTTGGGGGCCAGGGTGAAGGGAAATTACAAATTGGATGATGAGCCAAGAAAGGAGAACTGGAACTGGTTGGGAAAGTAGATTGCGATTAGTAGGGGGAGACTTGGATGGAGAGTCGGGGGGTAAGACTAAGATTTGCTCCTGAGGAGTGTAGACTGGGATGAAGAGTCAAGGGTGGGGAAGAGACAGGATTGGGACAAGGACAGGTTGGAGGGGATGGGGCAGATGCAAACTTTAAGGAGTGTGCAGAAGAGTGTGTGCCTACTTGAGAACACTCCTTACCGGAGCCTGGAATGGAACCCAAGATTCTTGAGTCTTGCCATTCCTCTGTCAGCAAATATTTGTGAAACACTGGCAAGGTGTCTTATCCCCCTCTAGTGCTGACCCACATAGAGGATGACAACCTTCTACTGCTGTCATTTACCGCATTAGCTCAAATGCCAGAGTCTTTGTGATGGATCTAAAGGTTCCAACCCTGATGATGACCCAGGTAGGTATCATTATGATGCCACATGATGGAATTTTTGTTTTTTCAGTTTGCTTTTTTAAAAAACCCAGGAAATTACTACACTAAATGACTATATTAAAAGAACATTATTAAGATGGCAAAGTCAAGCACTCAAAAGTCAGGAAATGCCAGAAATAAGATTGTCTGTGCAGTCTCTTGCTTAAAGCTGTTGAATGCTGCCCTGAGAATAAAATTCTATCCCTACCTATCCCTATGGGATGCTGATCAAATCACTAAAACCAAACTCTTCAGAGATGGTTACTAACTAGGTGTTCCTCCCTTTCTGAAAGTTTGACTTGAGATCCTTGAAATCCTGTGGCCTGATTTGTGGAAGTACTGAGCACTCACAGCCGCGACTGAAGTCAATAGGAGCTTTGCTTTGAACACATAGGCTATGTCTACACCATACCCACTAGTGGCAGCACCTGGGGTATGTGTAGCTATATATTGCAGTGAAAAGTCGGCTATGTCCACACTGCAATATGTAACTACAGCTGTCTGTGAAAGGCTCTGGCAGTTGGGAGACCTGCCAGAAGCTGCTGAAGCTTTTCCCCATTGCCAGAGCCTTTCACTGTGGTGAGCAAAGTCTCCAGAGGCAGCAGGCAGTCTGCTGCTAAAAATAGCAGTGTAACCGGGGTGGCATAGCTTTGGCCAAATAGAGTAAAGACATTCTTCAAAGTTGTGGGTATGTATGTGAGTAGATACCCTACATGCTCTCTACTCACCATGTACTTGCATACATACCCACACCTGTCAGCCATGTCTTTACTTGCCTAAGCCATGCCTCACCAGCTACATTGCTCTTTATACCTTTGCTAGGGGTGCTATGCAGGTATGTCCTCTACACATTGCTGAAAGAAGCATGCAGTGTAGACATACTTTTTAAGTGCTATATAATACTAAGAGCTCTGAAAATCCAGGTCCTAGGTATTTCATATTGGGCACCCAAAACTAGTGCATACTTGTGACTTTAATCTCTTTGTGCCATCTGTAAAATGGGGACAGTAATACCCCCTCATCTCACTAGGGTGCTGTGCAAATAAATTCATTAGTAATTGTGAAGCACTCAGTGATGAGTGCCATAGGAAAGCCCATGAGGAAATTAATAATTCTGTCTTCAGAGCCCAGTTTGAATAGTCTGGAGTAAATAAAGCCTGGGGCCACACCTTGAACAATGAGGAGAAAAAGTAATATTGAACAGCTGATCATTAAGTGAGCACCATCCCATCCTGTGCACTGAATAAGGCCGGGGTCCTGTGGAAAAAATAGTATGTGGCCATGTGATTGAAGACTATCATAATGCATAAAACAAAGGGAGCAAATTTTGGTTGCCTGGGCACATTTCCTAACTTTTGAATGCTTGCCTTTGCAGCCTTAATAATGTTCTCTTAGCATAGTTGTTTTGTGTGTAATATCTGTATGTATATCACTTATCTGGTGGTATTCATTCATACCTCTGCACTGGCCAGCAGATCTAGCAGGCTGTACAAGGAGAGCTGGCGGGTCTCAGAAGGATCATAGCCATAGCCTTTGTGCACCGAAACACTCTGGCTTGCAATGTGTATTCATCAGGCAAAATACCCCCCAATGCTCCGGGCTCTTTACTTCTCCCAGCATTGGCTTGTGACTGATGTATTTTTATTTAATACATTTGTTCAACCAATGCAGCTGAAAAGCAAAGGAAGTGTTTCTTGTAATTTCATTTGAAAGTATGAAGATTGGCAGCATCAGAATTTCCTTTGAACTGGTGATTGATTAAACTCTTTCTTCAGTAAGTTGTATTTCATATATAAACAATTACAGGAAACTTGCTGAAACGAACTGTTCTATTAAATGGGCTGACTGCATTCTCCCTGAAGTTAGTAGGAGGGAATGTTTTTTCTTTACTTTATATTGATTCAAATTGATTTTATAAACAGACAAAAATAGAAAATAACATCATCTAAATTTTGAAGCCTATGCCTTGAAATATATGGTACTGTACAGTAAAAAGATCTAAACAGAAAAGGAATGTCTTATAAATACAACTTTAAGTTTAGTAACTAATCATTATTAATATCAATGAACTCTTCAAAACCACTTTTATTCTCATTTCTAAAACTGGATTTTCTTTTCTTATTTGCCTTTTATTAGGCTTTTGACATTTTTCAAGTATATTGTTATTAGGGTGACCAGATGTCCCGATTTTATACGACAATCCCGATATTCAGGACTTTTTTTTATATAGGTGCCTATTACTCCCCACCCACTGTCCCGATTTTTCACATTTGCTATCTGGTCACCCTAATTGTTATATAGATCCCATGGCATCTCACTGGCTTTTAAATGGATAAATGTTATATAACAATGATGAGTGAGGCAATATCTTTCATTGGACCAAATTCTCTAAGAGAAAGCATAGTATGTTTATTGTTGAGTTTTATGTGCCCACCATAAAAACTGTAAATATCACATTCTCTTGAAGACAGAGAAAGCAAGAAGGCTTGGGACTCAAATCTTTTCGTTAGGAGTAGTTCTTATGTACTCACTATAATGGGAATATACTAGCTGACACTGTAGGAAAACTCTTCACGCTCATTGCAGCTTTTAGTATTCTGATTTCTATTCAGTATACAGTAATACAGTAGTCAACCTAACTAGAAAATTTATTATGTTTATCTCCTAAAGCTGAATTCAACAATTAATTATCTGTTAAATTTAGCTCTTTGTGATTTGTCTGAACAGACTGCAATTTTTATTAATATTTTTATGACAACTTTTTGTGCAAAATAAATCAGCCTATGGATTGCTCATAAACAAGTCCCTATGATTTGTTCCCAAAAACTTAGCTCACAGCAAGTATTCCTCTGGGAATTCAAGATGAATGAGTTGTTATTTCAGTGGGAGGTTTATTCATAGATGTCACATGGTACTGGTCCTGTTTCTCGAGTTGATGACCTTGCCTTTACAGAGTACTATCACTGTTGCCTTGTTTCATCATTAATAGAGTTGGTTAACAAATTTTTTAAAAAAATCACAACAAATTTCAAAATCACTTCCATTTCAAAGGGTTTGAAAATAACCCATTTTTATTATTTTGAATCCCTCCCCCAATTTTATCTAATTTTTAATGAAAAACATTATCAAAATTGTGCTTCTGTTAAATAACTACATTAAAAATAAAACAATGTTGCTTATTCTTGGCTGAAATTATTCACAAATTGATATTATGGAAGAAGACTCTGCAATGAGCCTTTACAGCCTTTACAATGAAATATAGAAATTTCTTAGTTAAAAAATATAATTTAAAAATATATTGGGAGTTTTGCCATTGACTTCACTGGGAGAATGAGAAGGCCCAAAACAGACTCCTTAACTTGTTTAAAGATGTGGAAAGAGGATGTGTAAGGCCAGGAAAATGTCAAATGATTTAGCTTCAGTGTTCTCTTATCCTTTAGATTCTGCCTTAGAATGTATTTATTGATCTTGCCTTTATCATAAAAGCATCAGCAAGTGAAGGAAGGGAGACAATGATCTAAATAAAATGTTTATGGAGACAATGTACACATGGAAGAGCTATTTTGAGGTTTTATTATTTTCTATTCATTTTTGACAGCTTGCCAGCCCCAAGAATTGTCAACCATGCAATCATGATCAAAGTGATAAAAATAGCATTTCTTTATTCATGTAAGGATTGTTTTGGGGTGTCAGATCCTGACCCCAGCAAGGGAGAAAAGTATTACTGAGTTTTTCTGGAAAAAACGGTAAATATCTCCCATGCTCTTCAAGGGCATATAGGAGCTTTCATGTCTAGATGGAGGGGCAGGCAGCTGGGAAGCGGGCCTTTAAAGGAAGTGTTTGGGTTAAGGGAGAGAATCTACATTACAAACAAAGATTGGAACAATTCTGTTTGGATCCCAGATGAAGATAAGATTTGCCCTTAGGGTTGAACTGCATAAAGGGTTAGAGACTATGCATTTAGTCTACCTTGGACTCATAGTAGTAATTTGACGTAGCATCTCCAGGTGATTCAGGACCTGGAATTGGTTGGTCCCTCCAGAGGGTGTGTAATAAACTACCTATAGCTGCACTGTGCCTTAATGTAGTAACGTTGTGCTTTTCAATCTTAAGGTTGACTCTTCTGGAACTGCCAGGTAGCAGAATGTATATATGAAAATGACATGCTCAGCCACGAGATTGTCAGGATAAAGTCCTTTCTCTAAATATTCACTCATCCATCATTCCACCCTCACTCATCCACGCTTTCACCCTGCTAACTAAATTGGTGTTAAAAATAGGAATAGGGAAGAGGAAGAAAGTCCACTAAAAAGTGGGGGAGAAGACAAAAAGCATGGGGGAGAAATTAATCTCCTGCTGTACTATGCAAAAAAGTCCCTTTGTTTAGGAGGGGAAAACCTTAAGCAAATGCTGCAGAAAAAACGAAGAAATTTTGCTGGGAAAATGCAGATGGTCCTACTGTTCAATATATATATATATATATATATATATATATAAAAAATCATTATACAGCAAAGCTTAAAAACATCATGTCAGTTCTGCAGCCATACTAGTTTGTTCTTGTGATCTCAGCAGACTTCTACATTTTAGACAATAATATGTTGGCATTATACCATCATCTGTGTCTCAAAGGGGAGAATTGAAATAATTCTTCCACTTTGTGAATATGAACATTTGCATAAATAAATTGCATCTATGAACATGCAGAAATTGCATCAAGAATTCTCCCAAAGTGCCAGATGTTATTGCCCAGCAACCAAATCTCACGAAACAGAAAGAATCATAAGAATTGTCTTGAGTATATGATGTAAAGGGAACGAAAAGTTAGATACAGCCTATGAACATGAAGACACTGTCAATAGTGGTCTGTACAATGAAAAGCATAATACATTCATGGTTATTAATAATGACTATATTTTTTTTTACTGACCACCCCATGGTGACCTCATGTACCACAGTCCTTCAGTCTGTCCACATGCAGAGCTCCCATTAACATCTTTGGTAGTTTTGTGCACTCAAGTGCTCTAAGATTAGGTTCTAAGTTTCCAATACTATTGTCTGTTTTTATTGTGTATTCATGATATGTCTTTTGTGGCATTTGGAAAATTTACATCAGCATAGTCTTCCTCCATGGTTTTGTTTTCACAAACGACAAAACAAACAGGTTTTTATGACAGTTAAGAGAAGATGAAGAAATAAGGGAAGACAGCCCCAATGACACAGTTAGTAGCAGCAGAGAAAAATATAAATGCACCTGTACCTTCTTAGAGTATAGTAAAGCAAATGGATGTTAGCTTGGGCCTTTCCATCTCAGACCAGAATGGGGCAGCATTATCCAAGCAAACTCTAGCTGTGACTTTGCTAGCGAACTTTCAGGATGAAATATCAGTAGGAAGCACAGAAAACAAACTTGTTAGAATGTATCTGTAACCAGCTCAGTCAAAAATGACTGCTTAGGAAAAAAATCAAATTCACACAACAATATTAAACTTGATGCTTCCAGTTGTTTAGTGGAGAAAGATCACACACTGCATCATAACAGCTCGGAAAGATAAGGATATAATTGATTAATGACTGAAGACCAGATTTGAAAAGGTGCTTAGGAACCTAGTAATTTCAATGGGAGTTAGGCACCTATTTGGTTAGTGAGATTTTCAGAAGTACCTTTCTGCAGCTTTAGGCACTATTACCTTTAAAAATCTGGCCCTGAATGTCTTAAGAAACCAGGAACCAGTGAAGGCAAAATTCTTCTCTGTCATTCTATTTAAACCACACTCGTCACTCTGGTACATACAGGTACATATAAAAATTGAGACAAATATAATCAGTTCTATAGGTGACAAAAGAGGACTGGATATAGACCACTGTTACCTCTGTTGCTACGGAGCTGCCTACTTATTCTGAGAAGGTGTTTTCTCTTGAAGAGCAGCCACATAAGCCAGTTACAGCCTTACAGGGATATTTATGCAATTTGTTTCTTACATCTTTCAGCCTGGCTGCCATATATGGCAATTGGGATCATGGGAAGGATAATATTAGGGGATACTCCATCATGTCTATTTGTACCTCATCATGATGGCCTAGCAGGGAATTGGGCTTTTCCTAGCAGACTGATGAACATCCAAGCCAGGGAATATTCTGAAAAGGGCCCTGGAGCCAAAAGAGAAATCTCCCAGTTGACAGCCCTCTTAAGGATCTAGAGATTTCAGTCATGAAGTATTGGCCTTAAGATTTATCACTCCCCATACAATACTAATCACTGGGAGATAAGGAAAGAGGATGTGAAGAAGACCCCTGCTAGCATTTAACACTTCATTTTATCAGCTAGAAATAGATTTAAGGCACAGGGAAACCTACTGCGGCAAACCCAGGACAAACAGCTACAAAGGCGGGCAGGGGTAGTAATCAGTCCCAGGGGGTTAAAAAGGCCTCTCCTAAGCCACTGAAGAGAAAGAACCATGGGGAAATAAGGTTCAGCTGGGCAAGGGGTTACTAGGGAACTAATTAGGTTCAGCTGGCTCCAATGGCTTGGGACCTTTTTAAACCCTCCCCGGGTGGAAGGGGGGGAGAGAGAGTGAGAGAAGCAGGGAAACTGCCAGTAAGTTAGGAGCAGCAAGGCGCTGAACCCTTCCAGCAAGGAAGGCTGCACTCTGTCCCCAGAAGGGAAGACAAACAAGCACAAGAGACTGACTGAGGGAAGGAATAGCCAGACCCTGTGCTACCTACAGGGTTTTGCTTTGCCCACGCTTGGGTCTCCAAGGCTAAAAAGGACTGAGCCTGCTGAGGAGAAGAAGGTACTTTGCCACACTACACAACATATTTTTCCCATACAGGAAGAAGTGAGATGGAAAGTGTTTATGATCTCCTCTCAACATTGTCAATTTTTCTTTTCATTTTTGTCTCTATTTTATAGTGGAAGTATTTGCAACTGAATTCCACTTTGGCTGAAAAGGTTCAGTGCTTTGGGGTTCCCTGGTAGAATCAGAGAAAGTTATTAACAAATTTGTACTGAAATTGCTGATTAGGATGTTTCCTTTTTCGCTTGTTGAAATGAAATTTTAAAAAGAGACTGTCAGGTTTCAAATCACATTTACTTTATTACACAAGAAGCAGATGTGAGTTTGTACTGTTGATCTGATGGTGTTAAAGTGGGTACTGCCAAGCTGACAAAACATCACTAATCGTTTAAAAAAAAAAGGATATGGCAATTTTTCTTCATGTCAGTCATGATAATACTGCTAGGTCTGGTTTTGATTAATAAATACAAGTAAAAATGCCAAGCCGAGAGAGAGAATTGGTAACATTGATATCAAAGCACGTTTTGTTTGCTAGCAGTCCTGTTGCCTACAAAAGAAATGGCAAGGTGGAACTATGATCCAGTCTAAAAGTAATGAGGGACATATACATGCAGAGCTGGAAAATTAACAGCTTTCATTGACAGACAGATCTATATGCTTGAGATGTGATTGTATAACTGTGAAGGTAAAATGATCTGGGAGTGTATCTGCCTGGTGGGGTGGGGGGGACAGAGGAAGCAATTAAATTGCAACAGCTTATTAAGGAACTAAAAATAACCTTTGAAATTAGAAAGAATAAAAAAACTTAGCAGATTCACTGTAATGTGATACAAACCCAAGAAACAAATACTTCCTGCCTTGTTCTAGTCCATAATCAAATTGCGAAAACTTCATTCATTTTCAAGTCCTAAAGCAATGGCAAGAAATGTGTTGCTCTCAAGATAGTAAGACTCTGATCCATATTCAGTACATGAAAATGCTCTCTGTCCCCAGATCTTCTTGCTCCAGAAAAATAACAACTAAATGAAATCTCCATATTAAAATTCTTTTAAAATAATAAAATTGCACCAAGAAGATTAGAAAATAAAAACGTTTAAAGTCACATTTAAAGGGGGGTATTTTTAAAACACTTGCTGCCTCAAATGTCAGGATATTCCAGAAGACGTAGGCCAGAGTAGCAAAGAAATATAGAAAAACCCATTCTGCCCTGACACCCCCAAGGAACCAGCCCCTGGCAGACTTGCATTTGTGGTTTGAACACAACAGAGTATACGGAATTCAAATAGTATAGGACTGTCAACTTCCAGAAAAACAGCCCATCTTAATTCAGCCAGATTCTGAAAAATAAATAAATAACTCCACAGTGTCAGAAAGGAAAATTTGTAGCTCAGCCTCTCAGGTCGAATTGCTTTTGTGCCATTTCTGCGGTACATATTTTCAGCTTAGCCTGAATTACTTTTGCAGCATTGCCTTAGACAATCCATTTGTTTTAATGTACATTTAGGGTTGAATTAAAGTCTTAAGTGTTCTTTAGAAGAGTGAACACACAATGCAGTTTAGAGGAGTGTTCTATAAAAAATGCATTTGAATAGGACTGATTTGGCAGTCCTTACCCACATTGAAGGGTACGTAAGGTCTACATTGAGCATTTATTCAATGCCATGATTATGCGGCAGGTTGTACCTGCATCTCCTAAGAAGGCGCCTCAGGAAGTAACTGAGACTTAGTCATAATTTCTCCCTTGCTTCCCCCTGGCTCCTGGAGGGGAGTAATTTGTTACAGCACTTTACCAAGTACAGCATATTTTCCTTCCCCCACCTTGAACCATTTCAGCTTTTCTAGTATTTGCTAGTATTCTGGGGGCAGAGCCAACCCTCCTCTCCACCCCTTCTCGCCCACCTCCTCTGGGGGAGATGGGGTGAGTACTGGACATACTGGGGACAGGACATGCTCCTCTGCTTTCAATTAGGTGCAAGAACTCAAGGTCCGGGGAGAGCTGTAACACAGGACAGGGTGCTGGAGGAGTCTCACCCCTGTTTGTCCCCCGTGAAGAGATATAGAAACCCCACACTGGGCCTAAAGGGGTTAAAAGGCAATACTGGGGTCAGGTAGCCCCACTCTGCCAGCATGCTCCGGTTGGAATCGGTTAAAAGGCGCTCAGAAGCCCAGGCATAGGTTGATGGACAGACTGCATAGGTTGATGGACAGACTGCAGGAGAGAGGAATCATCCTCTGGGAAGGCAGACAGAAGGCTGAGCCTGAGAGTAGGCAAGGCCCACAGGCAGAGCCTGCTCCAAGCACCACCTGATTTGAGAACCAGCAGATCCAGCAGGGCTCTGCTCATTTGCACTCTTTGCATTAAGCAAGTGACTGTTTGGACTATAGGGGCCATGCCCCAAACTCAAGGGCCATATAAGTTGGAAGTAGCCCAGGCTGCTGGACTTACACTTTCTGCAGGGAGGACCCTGCTGAAGTAGCTTGTCACAGGGGCCTGGGCTGGGATCTGCTGGAGAGGGAGGGCCTGGGTACCCCTACCATACCCCCTAAAGGCTGAGGCCCAGATGCAGGTGGAGGTCAGAAAATTCCCAGCTTAGGGTCAAGACCCAGCCATTTCTACCACCCTGACAGAAGGGCAGGGGGCTGGAAAGCAGCTGTGCTAACCACTAGGCATCCTGGCCCTCCGAGTGCCCTATCACAACTCTATTACGGCTAGGCATAAGCTGGCCCTAAGTGATTAGTCCCACTGAATTCCAGTGAGTACATGTGGCAGAATCAGGCTTTCTGTGCTTAGATTTATAATTATTATTTATATAGGACCCAAGTGATTAGTCCCTCACAGAGCAAATACAAAATTTGTTCCCATTCTTGAAGAATTTACAATCTAATTTTACACAAGTTGTAAAAGGGTATTGTTACAAACAGTTGGTGGGAAACGTGTGAGGGTAGTGGAGGTGGACAGATGGGGAAACAGTAAAAAGAAAGATTAGATTTAAAAGTTCCTTAAGTAACTGTTTATAGGCTAAGATTTTGCTTTCTATTGGTGTAGTGAACAGTAGAGGAGACAAAGATACAGTAATTATTGTAAAAGGAAAAGGTAATTAGCTTGGGATAAGGCACATAGAAATCAAGGTCTCTATTTATAATGATTCGTCCTTAGAATTAAGATAAAGGAAAACATAAAAACATAAAAAAGCACAACGGGTCCAATTTCAAATACAGACATCTTACTTGGACATAGAAATCCTGTATTTAAATGCTCAAATCTACAGTTTGGTGCCCAAATACATGTTGTACATGCCCATGTGCTAATTTGCGTGATGATGTCCTAATTTTGAGTATGAACATCATTGGAAGAGCTTCCTGTTAGAAAATTGTTCTAAATATATTTTATTTGTACTGCAGCCCATAAAGGAAAAAAATATTATGCAAGTTCTGTAAAAGTTTAATTTATTTTGCAAGGCTCAGATGTGTTAAGGATCATATTCTTATTATAGAGATTAGAAGTAAAATAAGAGTTCAAATTAGTAGATTAGAATAATAAAGTGACATGTTCATATGTTAATAAAAATTTCTACTTGTGCATGGAGATTTGGGTGAATGACTCACACTGAAGTTATTGGGAAAGAAAGAACTGAAGTCCTGTGGCTATTCTTTGACCATATACCCCTATGTATTTTGGAGCAGAATAGAGATTATTGATAGGATACCAAGTAATTGTGCAAATATTTACATTAGTGAAACAAATGGGAGAAGTGTAAGAAACAATTCACAAGCAAGAATGTATATTAAAAATTAATGGTATATAATTTTCTTTTGTTTTTTCCTTGAGGGAGTTGGGTGGGATGGCAGAGGGGAAAAAAAAACATGTTTTACAGGAGAGCTTTGATTGCTTGCAGAGGGCTTGATATAAAGTGAACAGTCTTTCCAGTGCCTTCAGTGGGGTTTGGATGATGTTTGGTGTACAAAACCAAGTTAATATGAGGAAAAGTGGTAGAATCAGGCCCCTCTAAAGCAGCATATTGCATTTTTACTTGTTCATACTTTTATTGAATATTAAATTTATTAAATAAAGCATGGGTAATTAAATCACCATGAGAAAATAATTAATGACTGTGAAGCTACAACAAATGACCATGTAAATAGAGAATGCAGGAATATGAGCACATAAATAAGCATATAATGGTCAGAAGTCAGTTTTACAAGACAATAATGCAGCACTGGAGTGACTGAACTATGTGGCTAAATACAAAACTGTTGTTCCCGAAGGGGGAAAGGGTAGAACTGGGTGAAAAATGTGCATGAAACCTTTTTCTTTTGCCAAAAAAATGCAGATTTGGGTCAACTGAAACAATTTAATAAATGCATGTAAATTTCAGAAAGCTGTTTTGGTTGGGGAAAATATTGTTTGGAAATGTTTTAATGGTTCATTTTGGAAAGATGTCTTGATTTTGGAATTTTCCTTAATTTGATTTTAAAAAACATTTTAAACCACTTAAAAACCTCAAAATCAAAATGAAATATTTTGTTTCAGGTTGACTGAAACATTTTAAGTTGATTTGAAACAAAACTTTTTTGACATTTCGCTTTGCTGAAAATTTCAAAGCATTTTCATGCTGGGCCAACCCAAAGCAATTTTTTTTATTATTATTTTTCACGACAGGCCCCAAATTGCATGTTTAGTTATTCGCAACTCACTTGGAATGGAGTTAGTAGCCTAGTAAACTGGCTCAAAGGTGATATTACCATTGCTATGACACACACGCTTAAAAATATATTTAAGAAATGAATCTTAGAAAAATAACAAACAGAACCCAAATATAAAGCTAAGAAGCCAAAATCAATTCTGATAACCAAAATCAAAATAATCAAGCCAAACAATATCAAAAACTATGAGCAGTTTAACTTGATTTTGGGTCCAGAATTACTTACAGGTTCAAATGTGTCGACCCCAAGGGAGGCGTCTTCAGAGTTTAGGTTAGTTTAGGTTAGCAACCAAAGCAATTTAGCAGTGAAGAGGAAGTGTGGAGGAGGGGAGGCACAAAACTGTATGTTACTGCCTTAGGGTTTTGAAAATTTGGAAAGGCCATTTAAAAAATTGTACATTTTAAAAGCAAACTTTGTTCCTGGTTGACCTATCAAAAGTATTGAAATTAAAAACACATTTTGCCTCCTAAATCTTAATGCAGATTATTGGACATGAAACAAATATATCCAAAGCACAATTCAGGCCAGATCACTAATACATGAAGTACTGAGAATGTGACATTGCTCTAGCATGGACCAGAAAGGAGCCATTACTAGAGCTGACCAAGAAATTTCCATCAAAATGAGAGGAAAAATGTAACAAACATTTTCAAAATTCCCCATCACCTTCCTCATTTTCTGACTCCCTCTAGTCATGAAAATAATGAGTTCTTCCTCACCCCATCCAGGGAAGATGGGACAATCTACCTCTCCACCAGGAAGAATAGCTTGGAAGTGAAACAGACAGGGAGCCATGTTCTGTGAGACTTAAGCAGGAGAGAGAATGTCAAGCAGCTGGGGAAAGAGAATGGGGCCAGTAATCCTGGTTGACACAATGGGAGCTCTGAATTAGTCCTGCACAAAGAAGCTTCTTCCTTCTCAAGGCTGTGACACATATTGTAACCACATGCAGTGTCTGTGGGAACCATATTGTATTAAATTTATGAATATTCTGTCTATGATTGTGGGCTAGGGATTGTATGCTAGTGTCCAGGGGAAAGGTTACCACAATTCCACCAAAAAAGAGTTGCAAATGATTACTGCAGTCCCTGAGATTGTAAACCACTTCTGAGAAGTACCACCCCTTGGGTGGGTTGCATGTACGGTTTCAAACAGGTACCGGAAACCCAAGGAGAAAAAGAAAGGGCTTTTGCTATAAAAGGCTGAGTTTAAACAGATTCAGGTCCTTCCTTCTGATTCAGCAAATGGACCTGACCTTTGGGAGACCCAACCCTGCTGAAGGGTTGGAAGGACTTTAGTCTATCAGACTCCCCCATGTGAAAGATGGGCAATTTTGGGTATGTTTAGTGAGTGTTTAGATCCTGTTTTAATTTTTATGTTTTCTCTGCATGTTTTTGTCTTTTAAACAAATGTACTCTGCTTTGAAAGAGCTGCTTGGGCCACGACAATCAGTGGCACACACTTGTCAGAGGCCTTGGAGACAAAGCCAAGAGCAGGGGGCAATGGACATTAGACAGAGCTGCGGAGGAAGAATCAAATCTTGGGAGACACAGACCTGTCCTTGCTTACAGACAGCCCCCCAACCTGAAGCAAATACTCACCAGCAACCACACACCACAGAACAAAAACACTAACCCAGGAACTATCTTTGCAACAAAGCCTGATGCCAACTCTGTCCACGTATCTATTCAAGTGACACTATCATAGGACCTAATCACATCAGCCACACCATCAGGGGCTCATTCACCTGCACATCTACCAATGTGATATGTGACATCATGTGCCAGCAATGCCCCTCTGCCATGTACATTGGCCAAACCGGACAGTCTCTAAGCAAAAGAATAAATGGTTACAGATCTGACATCAGGAATCATAACATTCAAAAACCAGTAGGAGAACACTTCAACCTCTCTGGCCATTCAGTAACAGATTTAAAGGTGGCAATTTTGCAAAAGAAAAGCTTCAAAAACAAACTCCAATGAGAAACTGCTGAACTTGAATTGATATGCAAACTAGATACAATCAACTTAGGCTTAAATAGAGACTGGGAATGGCTGAGCCATTACACACATTGAATCTATTTCCCCATGTTAAGTATCCTCACAGCTTCTTGTCAAACTGTCTTAAATGGGCTATCTTGATTATCACTACAAAAGATTTTTTTTCTCCTGCTGACAACAGTTCATCTTAATTAATTAGCCTCTTAGAGTTGGTTGGGCAACTCCCACTTTTTCATGTTCTCTGTATGTATATATATCTTCTCACTATTTGTTCTGTTCTATGCATCCGATGAAGTGGGCTGTAGCCCACGAAAGCTTATGCTTCTGTTCTTTTAGTGAGTCTTCAGCCTACACCCCTGATCTGGGGGAAGAGGGATGCAGGTCCTTGCCCAGAGAGCTGCAATAGCTACAGGTATGAGAGCTGGGTTGGCATTCCTTGAGCAGATCCCACAGAGGGGGATTGAACATACAGCTATCCTGAGACTGTGACAGAGGAATCAGTAAGAAAGGGCCTAAGAAAAGCAATCTGAATAAGGAAAGCTGCAGGAAAGTATCAGGGGGAGGAGGGAGGGCAAGTTAAGGGGCAGGAATAACCAGGGACCTATGGGAGTTAAAGTTGGTGCATGGAGTGAGAAACCTCAGCTCAGAGACTGCTGCCAGGAAAAGCCCCTGAAGTGTGGGAGCTCTTGTGAGGGTGAGGAGATTGAATTTAAAGAGGTAGTGTCTAATTATAGCAGACACTCAAGTTAACTTTGTAAAGCCTATTTGATCCTGCATGGGGAGGTGTCAGATTTTGCAGTGGAGGCAACAAGAAGATCTGTGTTCCAGAAAGGATTGAGGGATGCCGAGGGATTACCAATAAGGGTCAAATTCCAGCCGTTGGAAACACCAACTCCAGCCCAGAGAACCAGGATGATGACTATAACTGGTTGAAAATTTTTGACTGGTTATCAAAACCCAAAACCAAAAGTATTTCAGGTGACAATCAAAGTGGTTCAATTTAGAAATGCCATCATGGTTCGTCCCTGGGAGCTGTAGTTCAGATGCCTTATGCTCCAATTCTCCTCTGTGGATTGCGCTCCTTGGTTGACTAGGTTTCCCATGGTCAGACTACGTCTCCTGTCTTGGTGCAGAGAGCTAGTCCATTGTGCGAATTCCATGTCCATAGTTCACCATCGGAGATGAAATCTAGCTAGGAAGCCCAGCCCACAGAGAAGAATGGGAATATGAGGTAACTGAACTACAAGTCCCAGGGGGCACTATGGAGGCATATCTGAATCAAAATATTTTGATTTTGGCTGACTAATTTTGTTCTTTGTTTGAAATACTTTAGATTATGGACAAAACCAAAATATGCTTTGTTTTTTGATGAAAAATTGGAATTTTCCATAGAAAGCAAACTCTTATAAAAATTGTTTTGTCAAAAACAATTTTCTGTTGTAAAATAGTTTTGACAAAAATATTATGACCAGCCCTAAGGATGACAATAACTAAAGTACAGAAGGATATAGACTTAAATCTTTAGAATCCTGGATTGGAAAGGACTATTATCATTCAGAAGAATGTGTAGGCCAAATCACACTTGGAGCTGCAGCTAGCAAGAGATGTTAAGAGTAACAAGAAAGGTTTCTTCAGGTATTTTACCAACAAGAAGAAAATCAAGGAAAGTGTGGGCCCCTTACTGAATGAGGGAGGCAACCTAGTAACAGAGGATGTGGAAAAAGCTAATGTACTCAATGATTTTTTTGCCTCTGTCTTCACGAACAAGGTCAGCTCCCAGACTGCTGCACTGGGCAGCACAATATGGGGAGAAGGTGACCAGCCCTCTGTGGAGAAAGAAGTGGTTCGGGACTATTTAGAAAAACTGGACGTGCACAAGTCCATGGGGCCGGATACGCTGCATCCGAGGGTGCTAAAGGAGTTGGCAGATGAGATTGCAGAGCCATTGGCCATTATTTTTGAAAACTCATGGCAATCAGGGGAGGTCCCGGATGACTGGAAAAAAGCTAATGTAGTGTCCATCTTTAAAAAAGGGAAGAAACAGGATCCGGGGAACTACAGGACAGTCAGCCTCACCTCAGTCCCTGGAGAAATCATGGAGCAGGTCCTCAAGGAGTCAATTCTGAAGCACTTAGAGGAGAGGAAAGTGATCAGGAACAATCAGCATGGATTCACCAAGGGCAAGTCATGCCTGACTAACCTAATTGCCTTCTATGAGGAGATAACTGGGTCTGTGGATGAGGGGAAAGCAGTGGATGTGTATTCCTTGACTTTAGCAAAGCTTTTAATACAGTCTCCCACAGCATTCTTGCCAGCAAGTTAAAGAAGTGTGGGCTCGATGAAAGGACTATAAGGTGGATAGAAAGCTGGCTAGATCATCGGGCTCAACGGGTAGTGATCAACGGCTCTATGTCTAGTTGGCAGCCGGTTTCAAGTAGAGTGCCCCAGGGGTCGGTCCTGGGACCGGTTTTGTTCAATATCTTCATTAATGATCTGGAAGATGGTGTGGACTGCACTCTCAGCAAGTTTGCAGATGACACTAAATTAGTAGGCGTGGTAGATAAACTAGAGGGTCGGAATCAGATACAGAGGGACCTAGACAAATTAGAGGATTGGGCCAAAAGAAACCTGATGAGGTTCAACAAGGACAAGTGCAGAGTCCTGCACTTAGGACGGCAGAATCCCATGCACTCCTACAGACTAGGGACCGAATGGCTAGGTAGCAGTTCTGCAGAAAAGGACCTAGGGGTCACGGTGGACAAGAAGCTGGATATGAGTCAACAGTGTGCTATTGTTGCCAAGAAGGCTAATGGCATTTTGGGCTGTATAAGTAGGGGCAGTGCCAGTAGATCGAGGAACGTGATCATTCCCCTTTATTCAACATTGGTGAGGCCTCATCTGGATACTGTGTCCAGTTTTGGGCCCCACACTACAAGAAGGATATGGAAAAATTGGAAAGAGTCCAGCGCAGGGCAACAAAAATGATTAGGGGGCTGGAGCACATGACTTATGAGGAGAGGCTGAGGGAACTGGGATTGTTTAGACTGCAGAAGAGAAGAATGAGGGGGGATTTGATAGCAGCCTTCAACTACCTGAAGGGGGGTTCCAAAGAGAATGGAGCTCGGCTGTTCTCAGTGGTGGCAGATCACAGAACAAGGAGCAATGGTCTCAAGGTGCAGTGGGGGAGGTCTAGGATATTAGGAAACACTATTTCACTAGGAGGGTGGTGAAGCACTGGAATGGGTGGAGTCTCCTTCCTTGGAGGTTTTTAAGGCCCAGCTTGACAAAGTCCTGGCTGGGATGATTTATTTGGGAATTGGTCCTGCTTTGAGCAGGGGGTTGGACTAGATGACCTCCTGAGGTCCCTTCCAACCCTGATATTCTATGATAGGTGTTTGTGCAAGCCCCAATATTGGAGATTTTTAATAGGTCAAACAATCTCCCTTAGAAGGCTGTTCCAGTGCTTAACTACCTGTATAGTTACAAAGATTTTCCTAATATCTAACCTTGTTGCAGATTAAGCCCATTACTTCTTTCCCTACCTTCACCTTCAGTGAACATTGAAAACAAGTTATCACTGTCCTCTTTATAACAGCCATTAACATATTTGTTAAGTCTTCTTTTTCAAGACTAAACATGCTCAGTTTTATAACCCTTTCCTCATAAGTCAGGTTTTCTAAATCTTTTATTGATTTTGTTGCTCTCTTCTGGACTCCAACTTATCCACATCTTTCCTAGGGCCTGGTCTACACTATGAGTTTAATTCGAATTTAGCAGCATTAAATCGAATGAACCCTGCACCCGTCCACACAACGAAGACATTTCTTTCTAAATAAAGGGCTCTTAAAATCGATTTCTGTACTCTTCCCCAACGAGCGGAGTAGCGCCGAAATTGATATTGTCATTTTGAATTAGGGTTAGTGTGGCTGCAATTTGATGGTATTCGCTTCCAGGAGCTATCCCACAGTGCACCATTGTGACCACTCTGGACAGCAATCTGAACTCGGATGCACTGGCCAGGTAGACAGGAAAAGCCCCGCGAACATTTGAATTTCATTTCCTGTTTGCCCAGCACAGGAGAGCACAGGTGACCACAGAGAGCTCATCAGCACAGGTAACCATGCAGGCTGATAATCGAAAAAGAGCACCAGCATGGACCATACGGGAGGTACTGGATCTGATCGCTATATGGGGAGAGGATTCAGTGCTAGCAGAACTTCGTTCAAAAAGACAAAATGCCAAAACTTTTGAAAAAATCTCCAAGGGCATGATGGAGAGAAGCCACAATAGGGACTCAGAGCAGTGCTGCATGAAAGTCAAGGAGCTCAGATAACCCTATCAGAAAACAAAGGAGGCAAACTGTCGCTCCGGGTCAGGTCCGCAGACATGCCGCTTCTACGCTGAGCTGCATGCAATTCTAGGGGGGACTGCCACCACTACCCCACCTCTGACCGTGGATTCCGAGGCGGGGGTAATCTCATCGCAGAATCCTCAGGTGTGGCTGGACAGGGAAGAGGAGGAGGAGTGGGAGGAGGACGAGCTTGTGGAGAGCACACAGCACTCCGTTCTCCCCAACAGCAAGGATCTTTTTCTCAGCCTGCCTGAAGTACCCTCCCAAGCCAGTACCCAAGACCATGACCCCATCGAAAGAACCTCAGGTGAGTTTACCTTTTATAATACAAAACATGGTTTAAAAGCAAGCATTTTTAATGATTAATTTGCCCTGAGGACTTGGGATGCATTCGCGGCCAGTACAGCTACTGGAAAAGTTTGTTAACGTGTCTGGGGATGGAGCAGAAATCCTCCAGGGACATCTCCATGAAGCTCTCCTGGAGGTACTCTAAAAGCCTTTGCAGAAGGTTTCTGGGCAGTGCAGCCTTTTTCCGTCCTCCATGGTAGGACACTTGACCACGCCATGCTAGTAGCAAGTAATCTGGTATTATTGCATGACAACGCCTGGCAGTGTATGGTCCCGGTTTTTGCGGGCATTTAAGCAACATCCGTTCTTTATCTTGCTGTGTAATCCTCAGGAGAATGATGTTGCTCTTGGTAACCTGGTTGAAATACGGGAATTTAATTAAGGAGACAGAGGTGGCCCTTCCTACTGGGCTGTTTGCCTGTGGCTGAAAAGAAATCCTTCCCTGTAGTAAGCCAAGCAAGGGGCGGGGGGAGGATTGGTGCTGAGCTTTTCACGTGTGGCTAGCAGGGATCTTCCCTGATACCAGCCACGCGGTGGGGGGAGGGATAAAGCAATCATCCCAGAGAATTGGATGGGGCGGGGTTAGTTTGTTTTCTGCTGCTGAAGGTTAACAGGAAAACTGCAGCACTCAACGAGCTTTGCTTGGTATGTGGAAAAGCAGGGTGCAGAAGCCGAAAGACAATGGCTTACCATGGCCGCATGCAAGCCGAATTCTGTTGCCCAGACCTGCGTCTGTGATCTCTATCAGCAAAGCCACAAGCACTCAATATTAAGAGGAAAAATGCGACCTTGCAGAAATCACATGTGCTATGTAATGTGAATTGTGTTGTTCACCATGAAAGAGTATAAGCATTGTTCTGTAAAATGTATCTTTTTAAAAAATTCTCTCTTTTTTTCCCTCCCTCCTGCAGCTGCAAATTTTTCAAGCCTCCCTCCTCCTCCCGAAGGCTATCTCAGATATGGCGTAGGAAAAAGAGGACGCGAGACGAGATGTTCGCGGAAATCATGGAATCCACCCACAATGAAAGAGCTCATCTGAATGAGTGGAAGGGACACGGTTTCAAAGTATAGGAAAGATGCCAGTGAACGTGAGGACAGGAGGGACCAACGTGAGGACAGGAGGGACCAACGTGAGGACAGGAGGGACCAACGTGAGGACAGGAGAGACACTCGAGATGAGAGGTGGCAGCAGGAAGATCAGAGGAGGCAGGATGCAATGCTGGGGCTGCTGCGTGAGCAAACAGACATGCTGTGGCATCTGGTGGAGCTTCAGGAACGGCAGCAGGATCACAGACTCCGCTGCAGCCCCTGTATAACCACCCTCCCCGCTCACCATGTTCCATAGCCTCCTCACCCAGACGTGTAAGAACGCGGGGGGGGGCGCGGGGGCGGGAGGATCCGTGCACCCTCCCATTCCACCCCAGTGGACAGCCCAAGCGAAAGGCTGTCATTATTTTAACCTTTTTTTAGTGGCCTTTTCCTTCCCTCCGATCCTCCTCCCAAAGCCCACCCGGGCTACCTTCTCAGTTCTCTCTCTCTTTTTATAATCAATTAATAAAGATTTTTAAACAATAGTGACTTTATTTACTTTGAAAGCAAGCTGTGATCGAAGGGGGAGGGTGGGTTGCCTACAGAGAATGAGTCAATAAAGGGGGCGGGTTTTCATCAAGGAGAAACAAACAGAACTTTCACACGGTAGCCTGGCCAGTCATGAAACTGGTTTTCACAGCTTCTCTGATGCGCCGCGCTTCCTGGTGGATATTGGTTTGGCTGAGGTCTGAGCGAGTCAGTAAAGCGCACCAGCGACCTTTTAAACGGCCAAATGCACATTCCACCACCATTCTGCACTTGCTCAGCCTGTAGTTGAACAGCTCCTGACTCCTGTCCATGTGGCCTGTGTATGGCTTCATGACCCATGGCATTAAGGGGTAGGCTGGGTCCCCAAGGATAACTATAGGGATTTCAACATCCCCAATGGTTATTTTCTGGTCTGGGAAGTAAGCCCCTTGCTGCAGCCATTTAAACAGAGTAGTGTTCCTGAAGACGTGAGCGTCATGAACCCTTCCTGGCCAGCCCACGTTGATGTTGGTGAAACATCCCTTGTGATCCACCAGTGCTTGCAGCACCATTGAAAAGTAACCCTTGCAGTTTATGTACTGGGTACCCTGGTGCTCCGGTGCCAAGATAGGTATATGGGTTCCATCTATTGCCCCACCACAGTTAGGGAATCCCATTGCAGCAAAGCCATCCACTATGGCCTGCACATTTCCCAGAGTCACTACCTTTTGTAGCAGCAGCTCAATGATTGCTTTGACTACTTGCATGACAGCAGCCCCCACAGTAGATTTGCCCACTCCAAATTGATTCCCGACTGACCGGTAGCTGTCTGGCGTTGCAAGCTTCCACAGGGCTATCGCCACTTGCTTCTCAACTGTGAGGGCTGCTCTCATCCTGGTATTCTGGCGCTTCAGGGCAGGGGAAAGCAAGTCACAAAGTTCCATGAAAGTGTCCTTATGCATGCGAAAGTTTCGCAGCCACTGGGAGTCGTCCCACACCTGCAACACTATGTGGTACCACCAGTCTGTGCTTGTTTCCCGGGCCCAGAATCAGTGTTCCACGGATAGAACCTGCCCCAATAACAACATGATCTCCAAAGCACCAGGACCCGCGGTTTGAGAGAAGTCTGTGTCCATGTCCATGATCATGTCCTCATCACTCTCGTCACCGCGCTGCCATTGACGCCTCCTCCGTGCCTTGTTTTTCTGGTCCTGGTTCAGCATAAACTGCACGATAATGCGCAAGGTGTTTACAATGTTCATGACTGCTGTCTTGAGCTGAGCGGGCTCCATGCTTGCTGTGGTATGGCGTCTGCTCTGTTCACCCAGGAAAAAAAGGCGCGAAACACTTGTCTGCCGTTGCTTTCATGGAGGGAGGGGTGAGGCTGTACCCAGAACAACCTGCGGCAATGTTTTTTCCCCCATCAGGCACTGGGATCTCAACCCAGAATTCCAATGGGTGGGGGAGACTGCAGGAACTATGGGATAGGTATGGGATAACTACCCACAGTACAACGCTCCAGAAATTGACGCTAGCCCCGGTACATGGACGCACACTGCCGAATTAATGTGCTTAGTGTGGCCGCATACATTCGACTTTATACAATCTGTTTCCAAAATTCAAATTCTGTAAATTCAGATTAATCCCGTAGTGTAGACATATCCTAAGTGTGGCATACAGAACTGGACACCGTACTCCAGCTGAAGCCTCACCAGAGGTGAGCAGGACAATTACCTCTAGTGCCTTACATACAACACTCCACTTTATATGCCCAGAATGATATTATTCTTTTTTGCAGCTGCATCACATTGTTGACTGATATTTAATTTGTGTTCTACTATAACCCCCAGATCCCTTTCTGCAGTACTGCCACCAAGCCAATTATTCCCTATTTTGTAGTTGTGCGTTTGATTTTTCCTTCCAAAGTGTAGTACTTTGGACTTGTCTTTATTGAATTTCATCTTGTTGATTTCAGACAAATTGTCTAATTTGTCAAGGTTGTTTTGAATTCTAATCCTGTTCTCCAAAGTGCAAACCCTCCCAGACTGGTATCTGCAAATTTTATAAGCATACTCTCCACTCCATTATCCAAGTCATGAATAGAAATATTGAATAGTACCGGACTCAGGACTGACCCCTAACAGGCCTCACTACACATGCCTTCTGAGTTGGACAGCAAACCATTTATATTACTTTTTGAGTACAGTCTTTCATCCAATTGTGCATCCACTTTATAGCAATTTAATCTTGACAACATTTCCCTGGTTTGCTTCTGAGAATATCATGTGGGAATGTATGAAAATCCTTACTAAAATCATGATGCCTATATGGCTCTGATTTCTGGAACACCTACAATTCTTGCCTTTGAGATTTCTGGCACATATGCCCTGGTTAAAAAACAACCACATTTGTACAATAGTGCCAACCCCAAGCATTCAAAAATCATGAGTCATGATCCAAAATCTTGAGATTTTCTTTTAAAAAACACTAAATTATACATTTTATGGTTTTTTTTTATTGCCTTCTACTTTTTGAGCCTTTAGGCTTCATGCTGGCATTTTTTAAAAGCTTTTCTCCACAATCATGAGATTGTCACCCAATCACTGGGCTCCAAGAGCTGGGAATCTAATAAAAACTCCAAATATCACAAAGCTTGTGACAAAATCCTGGGATTTGGCAATACAGTTTCTATGGGATTGTCCACATGGGATCAATCATACCCAAGAACAGTAATTGTGGGTGGAGGATTTTCATTATGTTTGTCATTAAAACACCCATATTACCAGATTAACTGAGTGCTAATAAGTGCAATAATTTTTCAGATATTTTTTTTTAACAACTCCAATAATGCTCCTGTATCTATATGAGATGGAAATCAGGACTTGAGTCCAGAAGCCCCTGTATATATGATGTAGCCACTGAGAGATATCATCATTGTCTGCTACCTAGATGATAGTCTGAAAATCAGGAAGTAAGACTGGCTTCTACAATGCTTGTGTTCTGAATCAGCAGTGTAAATAATTATTAGAGAGAAAAAGTGGCAATAATATTTCTTAAGATGGTACCTGCTGTTGTAGTTACAGTTTTGGCATCCATACTACAAATGAGAAGATATCCTTATACCTTAAGACTCACCTACAAGACGAGGTATTCATTTGCTTGCTTGTATAAATCATTCTCCAAGGAGTAAGAAAAGAATGTTCTCATCAGCGTATCCCTAAAGAATAAAATTATTCAGGATAATGAGGAATCACAGTGATGGATTGGAGGAAATTTTTCAAAAGTTCCTACGGGCTTTCGGAGGACAAGTGCCTCACGTGAAAGTCAATGGGACTTGTTCTCCTAAATCCCTGAGGTGTTTCTGAAATTTTCCCCTGGGCTATTATGGCAGTGATTTATAATCTACTTCCCTGTATACAACTGTTTGGTTGATGTTGATAAATTGAAGTATGGAATTCAAATAGTACATCCGAGTCCTGTACAGATCCAAAACTTCACATATCAACAAAGTTTGGCTGCCTGAAAAAAGCTTAGTCCCAGACCTAAAGCAAATTTAAAAAAAATCCAATAGAGGGACTTTGAAGGAGATATGGAGAAGGGAACCCAAGACCTACCCATACACTGGTATCATTCAGAATATGTTTGCCCAAGGTGGAGATTTTTTTTTTTTTTTTTACAATTCTTATCAACCACCAGGCAGACCTGAAATAAAGCAAACTTTATTTTAAGAAGTTTATAAATAACATTGGTTTTGGTTGAAGATTTTAGTTAGCGTCCTGTGATGGAGGAGATGAAGCAGCCATGGAAATATTGTGCTGTCTATTTATGGTTTATTTGTTTTTCAGTGGACAATAGTAAGCCTTACAAGCCTAATTTTTTGGACATAACAAGAAACACTTAGCTGCCAGAGATTTGGGGGGCAGAGTCAAACATAGGATCTGAGCTTATGTGGCCTTCAGTTGTTCCTGCAAAGGTAAATACAATAACGCAGGGTTTGTGGGGGGAAGGGAATTTGTTTTTCAAACTTTTAAATATCTTCTAACCCTTCTCAAGGTATGCATGTGTGGCTTTTGTGGTATTACCAGCAATGCTAAAAAATAAAATCTTTCCACGACAAATCATTAAACCAAAATCTTCCTCATTGAAATAGGAGTATTCAGGGATGGCTGCATCAGAGTTTGTTATTTATGTGGAAAAGGAGAGAATGACCCCCAGAATGGCCAGTTGTTTGCTTTTCTGCAGAGATTGAATGTGACTCTGAATTCTCTGACCACTCGAACCAAAATCAGATTAACTATGTGTGAAGGTACAAAGAACACAGAGACCTAAACATACGGAGCAGCAGCTCATAAGCTCAATAGGGAAAGTCAGGTCAGTAAAACAGACTGTTTATTGATGGCAAGCCCTGCAATTGCTAACAAAACAAACATTTAAATTATAATATAGAGTTGCTTGCAAACCAAATCCTGGAGAATAATTTCCACATTCTCAACTCTCCTCAATATGTTTTTGAGCACTGTCTGGAAAAGTTTTGATTTAAAACATTTAAAATCATGCTAGAGAGAAACTACAGAACCAATAGAAAGTCCCAAATACCCAGGGAGTGGAGAGGAAGAGCTGTGATCAGAACACTTGGTTATTTATAAATAAAATAAATCTGCTCAGAGAATTGAAAACTTGAGGTATAAATATAGAAAGTTTTTCCTTTGTTTTTCTTGATTTGGAACAATCAGCTTAAGCCAACAGGATATGGCTTATGCCTGACAGGAGAGCTTTCATGAAGTGATATGTAGATGCTTCATTTATACATAAGAAAAAACTCTGGATAAAAGAGTTAATCTTCTGGGATGCAAAATCAGCAGAAGTCTTACTGAGTAAAATCAAAGCCAAGAACACTTGGGAGTGAAAACTCACTCAGGCACCTGAAAATGAGAGGAACTTGTAAACATACTCTAAGATTGATAGACAGTGTAGCTAACTATCCTTTAATGTTACTATATTTGGTAGTGAATTTTACTTTTATTGTTACCAATTATACTTCATTTTTTGTTTCCTTTCCTAAATTTGCATGGTTCTAATCTTAAAACAATGCAAAATCATTCAATGTTCATTAAAGAACATTGAAAGATTCTTTCATACTGAAACACTATGGAACATAATATAGTTTTTCTCCAAGTAGCCAATTATTGAGGCTGAAAAATTGGAAAGATGCTAGGTTAGCATAAGGATATAAAATAGCTATACAAGGTCAGACGAAAGGTCCATCTAGCCCAGTATCCTGTCTTCCAACAGTGACCAGTGCCAGATGCTCAGAGGGAAAGACCGGAAAAGGGCAATTTATTGAGTAAGCCATTCCCTGTCATCCAGTCCCAGCTTCTAACACTCAGCGGTTTAAGGACCCCCAAGTTGTGTCCCTGGCCATCTTGGCTAGTAGCCACTGATATACCTCTCCTTCCTGAGTGGATCTAATGCAGGATCTAATTCTTTTTTGAACCCAGTTATACTTTTGGCCTTTACAGCATCCCCTGACAATAAGTTCCTCAGGTTGACTGGGCATTTGTGAAGAAGTATTTTGTTATGTTAGTTTTAAACTTGCTGCCTATTAATTTCATCAGGTGACCCCTGGTTCATGTCTTATGAGAAGGGATAAATAACAGATTATAAAGTTAATACTCTCATGACAAACAAATTCACTCTGTGGGATTAGTCACTCTTATGTAAATCACTACAATTAAATAACACAAAAAGGGAACTTGATACTGAGGGCTGATAGGTCCTTTGTACACATTACTTTTCTGTGGGAAAACATGTCAATATACATTTATGCTCCTTATATCCAGAATCTTTCAATAGCAAAAAACGCGAAATTCCAAGACACTAAGGATAATTTATTTTATTCATTACTTCAGATTTTTAAATACACATATAGGTGCCCATCCAGTGCCCTGGACACCTACCCCATACATTAAAAATCACAACATAAACAAATAATTTACACCGGATTTCTTGGAGGGGGGAGGAACGACACATCTGTGGTTTTAGTTGAGCTCCAAAATGTCTAGCTATGAGATGACCAAAGGGGAGAAATTGTAACAATTTAAAAATATTTTAAAAGTGTCAGGTGCGGGTGAGGAATTATCTAACATGGTTAATTGTGTATAGCGAGGAGTAATGGAATAAAATGAAGAAAGGCGAAATGAATAGAATAAAATGGATATCGGGGGAAAGTGTCCTGACAGTACAGTAGGATAATCTTCCAAGAAAAGTGATGGAAGCTCCATTAAGCTGAGATTTTTTAGTACACTGGACAGTACACTAGGGAATGTATTGGAAGGAAGGATCCTTTAAATTGCCACCCAAGCCCCGCTGCCGGAGCCCTGGGGTAACGGCAGCAGGGCTCCGACGGTGATTTAAAGGGCCCAGGGCTCCCCACAGCGGCCAGAGCTCTGAGCCCTTTAAAGCACCACCAGAGCCTTGCGGTTGGAGCCCTGAGGTAGCAACGGCAGGGCTCCAGTGGTGATTTAAAGAGCACTGGGCTCCGGCCACTGCGGGGAGCCCAGGCTCTTTAAATTGCTGCCCGAGCCCCGCTGCCACAACTCCAGAGTAGCAATGGCAGGGCTCCAGTGGTGATTTATAGGGCCCAGGGCTCCCCGCAGCAGCCAGAGCCCCAGGCCCTTTAAATCACCGCTCGAGCCCCACTGCCAGAGCCCCGGGGTTACCGCGCTATATGCGAACCCGTGTTATATTGGGTCGCATTATATCGGGTAGAGGTGTATGTGAAAGAAAATGTAGAATCAAATGAAGTAAAAATCTTAAGTGAATCCACATGTTCCATAGAATCTCTATGGATAGTAATTTCATGCTCTAATAAGAATAAAACATTAGGGATCTATTATTGACCACCTGACCAGGCAGTGATAGTGACGATGAAATGCTAAGGGAAATTAGAGAGGCTATCAAAATTAAGAACGCAATAATAGTGGGGGATTTCAATTATCCCCATATTGACTGGGAACATTTCACTTCAGGACGAAATGCAGAGATAAAATTTCTTGATACTTTAAATGACTGCTTCTTGGAGCAGCTGGTACAGGAACCAACAAGGGGAGAGGCAACTCTCTATTTAGTCCTGAGTGGAGTGCAGGACCTGGTCCAAGAGGCAACTATAACAGGACTGCTTGGAAATAGTGACCATAATATAATAACATTTAACATCCCTGTGGAGGGAAGAACACCTCAACAGCCCAACATTGAGGCATTTAATTTCAGAAAGGGGAACTATGCAAAAATGAAGGGGTTAGTTAAACAGAAATGAAAAGGTACAGTGACTAAAGTGAAATCCCTACAAGCTGCATGGACACTTTTCAAAGACACTATAATAGAGGCCCAACTTAAATGTATATCCCAAATTAAAAAACACTGTAAAAGAACTAAAAAAGAGCCACTGTGGCTTAACAACCATGTAAAAGAAGCAGTGAGAGATAAAAAGGCATCTTTTAAAAAGTGGAAGTCAAATCCTAGTGAGGTAAATAGAAAGGAACATAAACACTGCCAAATAAAGTGTAAAAATGTAATAAGAAAAGCCAAAGAGGAGTTTGAAGAACGGCTAGCCAAAAACTCCAAAGGTAATAACAAAATGTTTTTTAGGTACATCAGAAGCAGGAAGCCTGCTAAACAACCAGTGGGACCCCTGGACGATTGAGATACAAAAGGAGCACTTAAAGATGATAAAGTCATTGCGAAGAAACTAAATGGATTCTTTGCTTTGGTCTTCACGGCTGAGGATGTTAGGGAGATTCCCAAACCTGAGCTGGCTTTTGTAGGTGACAAATTGGAGGAATTGTCACAGATTGGGGTGTCACCAGAGGAGATTTTGGAATTAATTGATAAACTTAACAGTAACAAGTCACCGGGACCAGATGGCATTCACCCAAGAGTTCTGAAAGAACTCAAATGTGAAGTTGCGGAACTATTAACTATGGTTTGTAACCTGTCCTTTAAATCAGCTTCTGTACCCAATGACTGGAAGATAGCTAATGTAATGCCAGTATTTAAAAAAGGCTCTAGAGGTGATCCCGGCAATTACAGACTGGTAAGTCTAACGTCAGTACCGAACAAATTAGTTGAAACAATAGTAAAGAATAAAATTGTCAGACACATAGAAGAACATAAATTGTTGGGCAAAAGTCAGCATGGTTTCTGTAAAGGGAAACCGTGTCTTACTAATCTATTAGAGTTCTTTGAAGGGGTCAACAAACATATGGACAAGGGGATCCAGTGGACATAGTGTACTTAGATTTCCAGAAAGCCTTTGACAAGGTCCCTCACCAAAGGCTCTTACGTAAATTAAGTTGTCATGGGATAAGAGGGAAGGTCCTTTCATGGATGGAGAACTGGTTAAAAGACAGGGAACAAAAGGTAGGAATAAATGGAAAATTCTCAGAATGGAGAGGGGTAACAAGTGGTGTCCCCCAAGGGTCAGTCCTAGGACCAATCCTATTTAACTTCTTCATAAATGATCTGGAAAAAGGGGTAAAAAGTGAGGTGGCAAAGTTTGCAGATGATACTAATCCGCTCAAGATAGTTAAGACCAAAGCGGACTGTGAAGAACTGCAAAAAGATCTCACAAAACTAAGTGATTGGGCAACAAAATGGCAAATGAAATTTAATGTGGATAAATGTAAAGTAATGCACATTGGAAAAAATAACCCCAACTATACATATAATATGATGGGGGCTAATTTAGCTACAACGAATCAGGAAAAAGATCTTGGAGTCATAGTGGATAGTTCTCTGAAGACGTCCACGCAGTGTGCAGTGGAGGTCAAAAAAGCAAACAGAATGTTAGGAATAATTACAAAGGGGATAGAAAATAAGATGGAGAGTATCTTATTGCCCTTATATAAATCCATGGTACGCCCACATCTTGAATACTGCTACAGATGTGGTCTCCTCATCGCAAAAAAGTTATACTGCCATTAGGAAAGGTTCAGAGAAGGGCAACTAAAATGATTAGGGGTTTGGAACGGGTCCCATATGAGGAGAGATTAAAGACTTTTCAGCTTGGAAAAGAGGAGACTAAGGGGGGATATGATAGAGGTATATAAAATCACGAGTGATGTGGAGAAAGTAAATAAGGAAAAGTTATTTACTTGTTCCCATAATACAAGAACAAGGGGCCACCAAATGAAATTAATGGGCAGCAGGTTTAAAACAAATAAAAGGAAGTTCTTCACATTGCACTGTCAACTTGTGGAACTCCTTGCCTGAGGCAGTTGTGAAGGCTAGGACTATAACTGCGTTTAAAAGAGAACTGGATAAATTAATGGAGGTTAAGTCCGTTAATGGATATTAGCCAGGATGGGTTAGGAAGAGTGTTCCTAGCCTCTGTTTGTCAGAGGGTGGAGGTGGATGGCAGGAGAGAGATCACTTGATCATTGCCTGTTGGGTTCACTCCTTCTGGGGCACCTGGCATTGGCCACTGTCAGTAGACAGGATACTGGGCTAGATGGACCTTTGGTCTGACCCAGTATGGCCGTTGTTATGTTCTTAATACTGGCAGCTAAATTCTTAGCTGGTGTAAATTAGTGTAGTTCTTTGACTGGTGGAGTGATGCTGATTTATACCTCCTGAAGATCTGGCCCTGTATATTAAATATGTGTGTTTGTAAATCTATGTGAATTCATTATATATATGGTGATAACCAGTTATAGTACATCATCATTTGTATAAAGCCCTTCAATATAAAATGTACTACCTAGCATCCATTTTTAAAATATAGTCCCATCATAGTAAAAAACCAAAGAGTGCTGTATCCTTAAAAGGGTCTCATAAACTCCATAATATAAAAATAACGCTTTGCAGGTACTTATTCTTTGGGATTTATAAAATAACCTAATCTATCTGAATATTCTAATTATCTTTGACACATACCCCGAAGTAACATAAATCCTAAAACATATAATAATACAGAGTAACCAGCAGCACAGAAAATCATCCAAACTCCCAATTTTTCTTTAAACATTACCCCTCAACATCAGCTTCCTCATCAGCTCTCCTAAGCATGGAGAATATCATGAAGGTCAGTGGATGTGGACTATTTTGCACCCAGGAGTGTGTATATTAAAAAAGTATAGGACACTCACAGGCCCCTTTCTTTTACAAGAAACCAAATAATTTTATGATGAACTATATTACATAAAAACATAAGAATATAAGAATGGCCATACTGGGTCAGACCAAAGGTCCATCTAGCCCAGTATCCTGTCTACTGACAGTGGCCAATGCCAGGTGCCCCAGAGGGAGTGAACCCAACAGGCAATGATCAAGTGATCTTGCTCCTGCCATCCACCTCCACCCTCTTTTCCAAGCTGAAAAGTCCCAGTCTTATTAATCTCTCCTCATATGGCAGCCGTTCCATATCCCTAATCATTTTTGTTGCCTTTTTCTGAACCTTTTCCAATTCCAATATATCTTTTTTGAGATGGGGCGACCACATCTGCATGCAGTATTCAAGAAGTGGGAGTACTATAGATTTATATAGAGGCAATATGATATTTTCTGTCTTATTATCTGTTCCTTTCTTAATGATTCCCAACATTCTGTTTGCTGTTTTGACTGCTGCTGCACATTGAGTGGATGTTTTCATAGACCTATCCACAATGACTCCAAGATCTCTTTTGTTGCCTAGTCACCCAGTTTTGAGAAATCCTTTTGTAGCTCTGCGCAGTCTACCTGGGACTTAACTATCTTGAGTCGTTTTGTATCATCTGCAAGTTTTGCCACCTCACTGTTTACCCCTTTTTCCAGATTATTTATGAATAGGACTCGGTCCAGTACAGATCCCTGAGGGACACCATTATTTACCTCGCTCCATTCTGAAAACTGACCATTTACACCTAGCCTTTGTTTTCTATCTTTTAACCAGTTACCAATCCATGAGAGGACCTTCCCTCTTATCCCATGACAGCTTACTTTGCTTAAGAGCCTTTGGTGAGGGACCTTGTCAAAGGCTTACTGAAAATCTAAATAAACTATATCCTCTGGATCCCCTTGGTCCACATGCTTATTGACCCTCTCAAAGAATTCTACTACAGAGGTTCTCAAACAAGGTCCATTCAGGTGGTCCATGGATAGTTCCCTCTAAGGTGTGGGTAGCTGCACATGAGAGAATGAAGGGCCACCCACCTAATTAGTGGAGCTGCACAGGCATGTCACCACTAATTAGATGCTAGATCCTGGAGAAGACACACATGTAAGGCAAGGTGGTGGCCTTGGAGGGAATAGGGGATAGGTGGGAGGGGGCAGTGGGGTTAGAAGAGAGGGGGCAGTGGGGTTAAAAGGTTGTGGGGGGAATTTGGGATGTGCAGGGCTGCAGCGGCCGGAGAAAGAGGTGACATTCCCCAGCTCCAGGGCTGCGGCTGCCGGGGAGAAACGGCCCTCCTTCCCAGCCCCAGCTCGGAAGCTGCTGCAGTGGGAAAGAGAGGGCACATCCATTGCATTAGAAAGATAAGATTACTGATATTAAAATATGAGTTGTGTGCTTTTATTTGTAGAACAAAAAACGTTATTAAGGTTTTTTTATATAGCGCTTTTATCCAAAGCACTTTGCTATAATTAGCTAACAGAATAAAGAACTTTTGGAAAGATCATTAAGTGGTCCGCCGAGACCCTCAGCAATTTTCAAGTGGTCTATGAAAAAAAAGTTTGAGAACCACTGTTCTAGTAGATTGGTGAGGCACGATTTCCCTTTACAAAAACCATGTTGACTATTCCCCAACAAATTATGTTAATCTATGTGTCTGGCAATTTTGTTCTTTACTATAGTTTCAATCAGTTTGCCTGGTACTGAAGTAATTGCCGGGGTCATTCTGCAGCTCTTTAAAAAAATTGGTATCCCAGTAGCTATCCTCCAGTCATTTGGTACTGAAGTTTATTTAAATGATAGCCTACAGACTACAGTAAGTAGTTCTGCAATTTTACATTTAAGTTCCTTCAGAACTCTTGGGTGACTACCATCTGGTCCTGGTGACTTATTACTGTTTAGTTTATCAGTATTTAATATTCTGTTAATAAAACTACAACACAAATGAATTGCTCAGTCCTACAAAATATGAATATTAGAATTAATTTTCTGAGGTCAATTTTTGTGAGCCCAATTTTAGAGCCCAGCCTTGCCATCTTTACTGAGATGAGAAATCCCTTTGACTTCAGTGGGATAACTCATGTGAACAAATGATGTGGTATTGGGTCCAAAATGTGTTAATCCATAAAAATAATTAATTAAAACAATAAAATCAAGTTATCTAAAAACATTGTGAGGAGACCTATATGAAGTGTTTCCAATGAAATCTGAATATAGATGAAATTCAGGTACTAGTGTATTTTGTTATGACCTTGAAACTCGGTCTATATTTGCTAAGGTTTGTGAATTTGGGCTTCATTTTGAGTGAACATAAGCCAGTTTGTGATTTTGATGCAAACCCAGGTGAAACTCGATGACTTGGACTGAGTTTTATTCTTCAATTTTGTGTTCATTTTGATCAAAGTGAAACTTTTGGAGTGCAAAGCTACCTAATGTAAGTCTGAACTAGAAATAGGCCAAACCTCACATCTTAGATCCAAACCCCTTGGAATTATGGGCTTTTCAGATTCAGAACCCCAAGATTCAAAGTTGCACCTACTTTTTCAGTTCTGGATTAGCTCCAAAATTGGAAGGGGCTTATTTTCAGTTTATAAGTGACCCACCTCATGAATGTTCTCATGTGATTTTTGGCCCAAGATGGGAGAAATCTCATGAGCACCAACTGATTTTATGTCACTGATGCAAGTTTGGGCTTAAATCTCTTTAGCAGCATACAAGATTTTTGCACTGATGAATCCAGGCCTGAACACTGACCTTCCCCGTATGATGGCAGCAGGTTTTGATGGTAGTAGGACTGGAGCAGTTCCATGGGAAGGTGGTGGGCTTCCACTGGAAGTGGAGGCATTAGGGATCCAGTGCTATTTTGCAATGGGGGTTGCTGCATCAGGGCATGTGGAGATTTTGAGGGCAATCCAGAAGAGTTGCAGACAATCTGTGTAGTTGTGGATCCACTGACCTTAGTCCTCTTGTAGGGAGTGGAGGGCACACACACTGACCATGGGAGCTGATTCCAGTATTACCTGAAGTGCCAAAGGAACTGCTCTCTTGCAAAAGGACTATTCATCTGAGTGAGCAACGCGTGATTGTCATTCCAATTCATGGAGCCTTATTATTCTCCTGTCAGCAGGATACTATTTTTTTCCAAGCATTGCTGGCAGATGTATTCATTTAAGAAGTTAATACACTTCCATCACTGCAATATTTGGTTTTCTAACACTTAAATCTGCTGGCCTACCAGTTTATTTTAATTCTTTGGATCACACTAAAGTGATGAGTCTGGGATGGAAGGCTGGGATCAAATTTCATCCAGATGGTGCTATTTCAGGCCCATATATTAAGAGCTATATAAGCACACTGCTTGGGGTGGAGTGGAGGGAGTCAGAATGAACTCTCTTTTTTTCAAGTATGTTAATACGTAGGAACACATTTCTAATTTTACCTTAATTAAAAAGAGAAAATCAAATCACAGAGGTTACTGTGGATTTAAAATCAGTCTAAGAAAGTACTAACAGTGTACATTAATGATTTTAGAGGATTTTGTCTCTATTGCTGTAAGCCTTTACCATGTGTGATGGTTATCTAAACCAGACATCTATCTAAGACATTAGCAGAAACAGATGGTGGTGGTGGGTTTGTTTGTTTTGTATAAGGAATAGGCTTTCTCCAGAATAAAGGGTATAGAAACCAAGAGGAAACATTTTCCCTCTTGCACATGGTTTCTATACTTGGCCAGCTAGCTTACTATTTATGATTGCCAGACTTATGTCCTTTGAAATAGTAGATATGGGATCAAATACTTATGCTGTGAAAACAGCTGAATGTTAAATCAATGAAAACATGATTTGAACACCCTGGAAATTTCACAAGGATTTACACAGACAACACTATTGCCTTATATCATAACACAGGATGTGTTGCAAATATGATAATTTGGAACTCAAATGGAAATATGCAATAGCTAGCAAAAAAAAAAAAAAAAAAAAGAGAGAGAAATATATCAAGAGATAGATTCTTAGTGAAAAACATCTTCACAGGTAGTTCATTTTGATCAATCAGTAGACAAAGAAAATCTCCCAAGCATAAACCAAATGCATCCACAGTATGCTGAGGAACTAGAAGAATGATTTCAAAGTGACACAAATTTCAGTCAATAATGATGGAAAGAGTAAACTGTATAGCAGGTAAGAGCCTGATCATGTGAGGTGCTGACAGTCGTGTAGCACCCTCAACTCCAATTGACTTCATTTTGAAGAGTGAAACCCTAAATTAGTTGATGGTAATAAAGAGAGAGAGAGAAGGCAAGAACACCACTGAAGACAGATATTAGGACCAAGAGGTTAGAACGAGCAGAAAACAATATAATGTTATTCAGCTTGGAAACATACAAGCTACTATATTTGGTGAAAAATAATACATAACAAAGATATTCAATCGGAGCGGAGAAATCTGGAAAGCAGTGATGCTGGAAGAGGCCTTGAGGTGATAGTGGACAGCATCAGATATGCGTTTCCTATGCAATATGGCAGCAAACAAGGCCAAAGAGATTTTGGCCCATATACACAGAGAAATCACATCACAGAGTAGGGAAATGATACTGCATCTCCATATGGCTCTTTGGAGACCACCTCTGGAATACTGCATTTAATTCTGGACATGAGAAAGATATTGACAAATTGGAGCCCATTCAGAGAATGGCTTACAAAAAATGATTATAGGACTGGTTTTCTGAGGAGAATTTTAAACAGCTAGATATGCATAGCTCTGTTAAGATACAGACAGCTAGAAAAGAAGACGTTAACTGTAAAAAGTATTTGAAAGAAGTGTGGCTCAAGTGTATATAGAGAAGAACAATGGTCTTAAATTAAGAAAGAGAAAAATTAGGCTGAATTACCAAGAAAAAATTCCCTAAGAGTAAGATATGTTAGACTGAGGAAGAGACTATCAAGAGAAGTGGTGGATGTCAATAGCCTACTACATTTAAAACTGTGCAAAGCATTACTACATGTAGGGAACAATTTCACACTTTCAGATGGATTGATCCTTGAATGACCTAATAAATCACTTCTATCTGTAATTTCTGTGATACTTTTATTCATCTTTAATGGGGAGATTATAGCATTATGCAGTTACTCTTTTGTTCTACTGCCAGCAATTCAACTAGATGGAATCAGTATCAGTCATTCAGAGGGCAGGATTGGTCACCATTATTCTTTTATAAGAATGTAAACCAATAATTTTAGGCAGTGAAGACCTACCTTACTTATGAAAGTGAAGTATGTTTTGATGAAAGAAAATTAGTTCTATGACTAAGCTGGTCTAGGCTAAAGTACACAGTAGCACTCTAAACCCAGCAAAATACAGAAAGTCAGTAAATCAATTCCACAGAGCCTGATTGGCACTTTTATAGGAAAACCTGTGGGAATGAGCTACAGGGGAGAAAATCTCCATGGTAAATTCTTCTCAATCATTCCATCAAAGGGAGAGGGTATGCTTTCTCTTTGCTCTTCCCTCCACCCAGCAAACAGGCCCTGGGACCCACAACCCAGGGGACTGCTTAGATCCTGAGAGAACAGAAATAGGCCAGGGCTGTTGGTGGAGGGGGCTCCTTGCCTTTGCACTGGCTCTGGATCCTTGATGCTCGTAGGTGGTGTTGCTCTAACAAAGATGAAATTCTCCAGCTGGCTACTGCCTGAAGGACTATCCTTAAAATGAGATCTCCACTGTGGAGAGGGCCCCAGAAATATAAGAGGCTGTATTACATTTAGCCATGATCTCTGTGACTGGTGGGGATAATATACATCTTTCCTGGGTCATCCATTGCCTTCCCCCACTCTTGTGTGTATCTCTATACCAGCAGAATAACCTCTTGGCGTCTGAGGTCAAAGAGGAGAGGCACCTAACTTTTCTCAATATAATCGTTAGCATTTAGATTTACACGTTCAAAATGCTGAAGAAACACTTATTAATGACTCCACATTTGGATTATTTGGGTTATGGAATATTGTACTAAATTTTAAGAGCTTTATCAGATTTGTTTACCTAACATTTGGAGAGAGAACAGCTTAAAGTCGATCTCAGTTCAGGCAACTGAATGGAAATATTTTCTTTGCAGTTGGAACTGATTTTCAACTTTGATTTGTACTATTGTTTGTAGGTAGTTCCTAATAATAGAATGTGGGACATTTGCCCTTTTCTTCCTTTTCTCTTTCCCCTCTCTACTTGCTTGGTTTCATTGTGGTATTCTATGTGTACTTCGTGGGATGGAATTCATGCCCTCTGAACAAGCCTCTTATTAACGCTGTTCAATTGATTGATTTGGAGGAGCCCTATGGGTATGGTGTGGCTAACTTCTACTCCTCTCACTTGCAGAGATCCCGTTGATAGCTTCTGCCATATTACAGTCTCATTTGCAGTAGCTACTGAATTAGAACTTCTGGCTCAGGTTGTTTCTGAACTATTGTATCTAGAGAAACTCTTAAAAAAGGAAATGTTTTGCAATTAGAGCATTTTTTACTGTGGCTTCTTTATGACATTGTTTTTGGGGTAAAAACTCTGTTTCTGCCAATCTAAGCTTCTGTTGTCGTGGCACTGGAATTAATATGAAATCTGATCTAAAATTCTGATTCAGCTATATAATACTTTTGCAGTTCAACCTTGGTCTACTTAGATTTTTTTTAATGTTCGAGTCTCTGGAAACAGTTATAAATATCATTTTATGGAACAGAATGTTCATATTTCTAAAGCAGTAAATCTGTTTGCTCTATAGCGTCAACGTTTTCACCATGCCTTTTTCTCTTGTATCAATATTTCTAACAGAAACTATGCATTCATGATCACTCACACAGATGTCACATAGATCTAAGCTTTGTATAGTCCTGAGATTTGTGTCAGAAGATGCAAAAAGAATTTGTGATCATAAATAAAAAAGTTAGACCACACGTATGATTGAACTGTGATTTATATGTGGGTTGTAAGTCTTCACAGTATATGACTAGTTGTACTGGTATATTTTGTCTCTTTTGTTAAATATAGAGATAATCATGGAGTAATATTAATAAAATATTATTGGTATGGTTCAATAGTATTGCTTTTTCCTCCTAAGAGACCTATTCAAAACATTTTTATTTACTGGATATAGAAAAAATAAGTAATTTAATATTTGTAGAGTTATAATATAAATCTTGGTTAAAATTTACCATCTTCACTTTTTCATTTTTGGTTTTATATTTGTACTTTTTTTAAAAAAAGCAAAACAATAGCTTTCAGTAGTAATCTTCTAGTACTAACTATACTACTTGTAAATCTAAACAGTAAGCCAAAAAAGCAGGTGAGAACAGCCCACCAAAGTGATCTTAGATCTCAAAAGTAGTATAATACATTCAGCTGATATATCCAGCCAAAATATATGTGATCACAACATTGGTAATAAACATTCCAAAAATAGTATTCACAGTTAACTAGTGAACTATACTACAGCATTACTGTGTTTCACCACTTTCTGTTATAAATTTCTCATCTGGTATACAGTCCCTTGACAAACATTGCCAGCTGGTGTAAACTGACACAACCCCTAGAGGCCAGGTCTCCCTTACAACAACCCCCACCCCCACCCCTCATGTGCTGAGCAGACCTGGGTACAGGAAAGTATCTGGGTCATTATTTTTAACATTACTAGCACCAACCTGAAGGTGTGGCCTCCCATGTTCTGTTTTCTTTAAAGTTTTATTAAGAAGTTTTTAAGAGTTGTGTCTTATATTCTTTAGGTGGGCCTTTGTTATCTGTTCCAACTTGATATGTAACCTTTTTGGTGCCTATTTGTCTAGCTATCGCTCTAGCCTTCCTCTGGGTGGTAGTAATCCCTTTGGGTTCTGCCTGCTACCCTTCTGATCTGTCCAAATACTGACTACTTGGAGCTCAGGTAAGTAGTTAAATTATTTATTAGAGACGCAAGGCTACAGACACCAATGCTCTACTGACCAGGCAGAGTCACAGCGGGGTAACCATACCAGCAGATAGCACCAAAGAACTGGTAACAACATACAGTAAAGTAACCAATCAACACACAGCCTGATGTATTGTTGGGTGAACAAGTTAACCAATCAAGAACTATTGCTAGATAAACAGGTACCTGTCACATGAATTATAACCATAAAATTCTGAGACCTACGAACCTTAAGTTAGGAGTCCCCTCTGCATATGTACAGACCTACTAAGGTCACACAATGGACAACTGGATTGACAGCCCTAGCTGCGCTTACTCTGCTGGCTGTATCCTGGTAGTGCAGCCTACAACCTTCCCATTTTAATTCCTTGTAAAATGTATTTAGTCTGACAGGTCTATGTTATTTTCCTATTGGCTGACATCACACTTGATACTTCTGATGATGGTCTATCAGAAATTTTCACCGTTGAGATATCTGAAGGGAAAATAAAACAAAACACAATTATTCTGTCAAAATTTAAGGCCTAGAAGTCAATTGGATTTTTTTCCATGGCTCCAACAAAAATAGATTAAGCTCTTAGGCCCAAATCTTGAGAATTATGAAATATTATAATTCCATCTGAAGTATATAGCCCCACTTGTTAGTGGAACTGAACACCTCATGGAAGGAATTGATGGCTCTGAACTTCAATGAAGTTCTTGAGAGAATTTAGCGTGTTGAAGGAGGTACTCATCCCCTTCTAGAAGTAGGCCCAGTGGCTAAAATAAGTAGTGGTAAAAAAAGAAGTGGGTATATTAAACTAAACTAAATTCCATATTTCCCAAATGAGAAGTGGATAAACTAAGTTTACCAGTGTTTACTCTGAACTACACTACTGGTTACAGTTGCATAGCACCTGTCTGAATTTGTCCTATGTATTTCTTTGCTTAGGGCCTGATCCTATGAGGTATGGAGCCCTGTCAACTCCCATTCTCTTTTAGCTTGGTCCAACATCCAGTGGAGTCAATGGCAGAACTGGTTGGAAGTTTTCAAAATGATGAAAAAGTTTACTTAACCTTGAAAAGAATGAAGACCCATGATAAAATGTGTGTGCTATACTTGAATTACAATCTTTGTACCTGCTTCTCAGTTCTTTACATATCCTGTGTGCAAATCTATGTAAGTTAGCTTGACAACCACACTGAGAGCTCTGAATGGGAGCCAGGGGAAAGAAATTTTATGATATTTATTTCATTTTGGGAACATTATGTCTCAAATAAGAATAGGATGCCAATGAATGTTAAATGAATTTTGTAAATATGGTGCACAAGTTAACATGATAAGCTCTTAATAGCACTTTCTATCTTAGTAGAAATTCTTCTAGCATTAAAATAAAATTGTTTGTGGCTCACTTTCAACACCTATCACATTGTTATTTAATTTTTTTTGGCATCAGTTAAGACCCCCTACTATTGACATAATAAAATAGACATTAAAAAAGTGAACACAGCCCCTTCCCCAGAAGAATTAGACTAGATTCTAAATTTTCCAGAGGAGCCATGTCTAGCATTGACTTCAATGGGAATTGCAGGAACTCAACACTTTTGATAGTTAGGACACTGTAACTTAGGTGCCTGTGTATTTAGACGCTGATTTTTAGAAACCTGAATCTGAAATCTGCTGATATTTATTTCAATGATTGTCATGGTTCTTTTAAAAATGGCACCAGAACCACAACATTTTGCCCTTGCATAGCCATTATTGCCCAGCCTTCAGGGGTCATTAATGTTAATGTTTATTAAAAAAGCTATTGATTAAAAGAAGGTAATTTAAATGAAGTTTAATGGAGTCAGGTGTGTGAATGTTAGCTTGTTCTGTCTGCCAGCTGCTGGGTAGAAATGAAGGCACACCTAATAAAACAGCAGAGATTCCCATTCGTGGCTGAACTTGCTTAGAGTGCATCCACATCTGAGGTCCAAAATAGGACCCAAGTGGCCTGTACACAGCAGCTCTTCCAAGTGACTCACAAGAAACACTTCCCCTGGCTGAGTCATTAGAACTTGTGGCAAGCTTGTATCTGATGGAATTTGATCTTTGTGTATTTATAGTTCAGTTACTTTAGATGTGTGTGTGAGAGAGTGTCTTATACACAACTTTAGTTGTGGCTAGATATAGGGTACTATCATTGTACTGCCTTCATGTTAAAATGGTGTTCAAAATACTTGTGTGTGGTTCTTTGTATCAGGTATTCATGTCATTTGGTCCTTTTCACTTAACAAAAGTTTGTTTTCTGTTTTGGGGCACAGCTGAACAGGGAAACTGCAAAGGAGCCAATCATAGCTTCCTAATCCTGGTTCTGGTTCTGCACCAGCCCTACTCCCACCATATTTTTAGAACTTCTTTAACTATGCGAGTTAGCAATGGGTGAGGGATGCCAGTGTGGCAGATTAACAGCTCACTACATCAGCTCGATGCTCCCTAAATTGTCCCCCAGCCTACGACGGCAGTTTATGTCCGAACAGGGCTGAGGAGCTGGCTCTCCATGTTTAGGAAGTCAGTGACTATAAACCTTGTTTGGTACCAGAAATAATTAGAGCTGGTCAGGAATTTCTCAATGAAATGAATTTCCACCAAAAATGCCAATTTGTTGAAGTGGAAAAGCATCTGTTTCAAGAAATTTCCTATGTAAACATAAAAAAAATCATCAAAATAGTTAGAATATCCTGTTCTGACCTTTACGATGTGAAAAAAAAAAAATCTGTTTTTCAGTTTGAAATGACTTTTTATTTTGAAACGTAAATAACTTATAGTAAAATCCCAAAATAAAAATAAAAGAGGTCAAAATTAAAATGAAACATTTCTAAATTATCAAATCAAAATGTTTCAATTGACCTGAACTGCTTGTTGTTTTTTTATTATTGGTTTATAAAATTGGAGATTTTTGTCCTTATTTTGAATGGGGAATTTTTTTTAAAACAAAAGTTTTCCTGCTCTTGAAATAATAGGCTGTAAAGATCTTATGTAAAAGCTTCCCTAAAGAGATGTGTCAAAGCATTTTAATCTTGATTTGCAGTAACTAACTCCTGAATCATTCCTGAACAGAGGATGTTAACTTTACCAAACTGTGGAGTGGCTTTGTTACGTAAATTAAGATACACCAGAACTAGGCTGAACTGCCAAGGAAAATATGGAGTTATGGTTAGAAAAGCAAATGATTGAAATTCAGGAAATTAGATTTTTGTAATTAAAAGAAAACCTAAATATTAAAATTCTGGACATTCTCAGATACATTTCAAAGACCTAGTTTTACTGTGATACTTTATTCATGCATATCTTCCCCTTCCTGGTGGGAAAATCCAACCAGTTGCTGCTTGTAAAAATCTTCTGTTCCCTGTTGCATGTATAGTTACGCTATTATGGTGCTTTGATGAATGATCATAAGATGCACCCCTCCTTCTGCCCTGAATCAAGTACTTGTGGAAATCTCAGACCTATCCTGTGAAGGCGTATTGGGGTCTATAACATATGTACTGAGTAGCAGGGATTTCCCTACACCCCCCCTGAATTCTCCCCCTCCACAGTTTTGTGAACTAGTTACATGCAGTGTTGCCAATTTAGTGATTGTTTGGAAATTTGAATTGAAATTGAAACATTAATACAATCTTTAAAAGCATATAAAGTGTATGATAAAATACGTGTGTCTGAAAAGTATAATAGATTTGAAAAGTATGCACATAGACTAGCTTCCTTAATCAGCTGTTGCTTTTATGACAATGTCAGTGCATTCATTTCGGTGATGTTGGCCAACCTAATAATTTCAAATTATGATTTGTAAACAAAGTCTAAATGAGCTCTCCCTGACAGCTAATGATGAGCTGGGGTCTGGGAGGAAAGGTTTCAGGACCAGATTGTATTTATATTCACACCTAATCTACCTAGGTATCCAGCAAACAGAGCCATGTTGCCCAAGTGATAGATTTTGGCTGGGGTTGGGTTACAAATCACTTGAATGCGGGGTGGGGGATGCGGGGGGGAATGAAATGTTGTTATTCTTGTTGTATGAGTAAAGGGCAGTAGAACTGTACTTAGCCTGTGCTGATTGAGGGCATCAAGAGAGAGGGTGGGAACAGGTGTTTTGCTTGATAGTCTGCCTGAGTCATAAATACTATTTGACCTGCCCCTCTCCATTGTTTAAAGACAGATCTGATTAGGCTCCATAGATAGTCTTTTGTTTTGTTAAATGACCACTACAGCTGAAATCACTGATAATCAGGTTTAAGTGCTTAGACCTGCTGTGGGACAGTGTTTCTGTGGATGAGATGGCCCAGTGTGCACTAACAGTGAAGTTCCCCCACTGAGAGCTCAGCTGAAATCACTGAGACCTGGGTGGAATCTCAAGAGACCAACTTGCAGAGGTCACAGTGGCAGGTGGCAGCAGAAGGTGACGGAGCAGGGCCATTGGCAACAGAGTGATGGAGTGAACAGTGGCACAATGAACAGCAGCAGCCAGAGCAAACAATGAGCAGCTGGAGGAATGAGCAAAGTTCCTTCTTGCCCCCGACCTGGGAGGTGAACTCACGTGAAAGCACCTCTGAACTCTGAGTCTCCACTCACCAAGGACAACACTGGTGAATGTTAATGAGGCTGTTACAAATGCTGGAGACACAACACAGTTCATGCGAACAAACATGGCTGTGGCAGCATACCTTCTATTTAAGGAAGAGATACCACACACTACAAACTGGAGGCCAATGTTAAGTGCATTGTCACTTGTTCATCCTGAAGTTGAACACTGGTTCCGAACAAGACCAGCAAATGCTCACTATCTTTCTGCAAAAAACTCAACTGACTGGCTAGAAGCATGTGGTGTAACAGTGAAAGACTCAACAGTTGAAAAAGTGAAGAACTTTCTCACCACATTCAAAAAGTTTGCACACATGGCTGATGAATGCACCGATGCAAATGGGCATCCAGTATTAAGTCACTGTGTATGTTATCTTGATGTCAGAGGTAGGCCAGTAGCTGCATTTCTAGATGTTCAAGTTATAGAAGACACATCGGCTGCATCTGTGACAAGTCACATCTTAGAAGAGTTAAATGCTTGTCAATTGGACCCCAAACAAATGGCTGCTTGTGTATCTGATGGAGCTGCAAACTTCTCTGGAAGACATGGTGGAGTACAAGCTTTGTTCAGAGAAAAGCGTAACCCTAATCTCTCCTATACACACTGCAGAGGCCATCTACTCCAAGTAGCACTAGTGAAAGCTGCAGACTCTTCAAAAGACATTTTAAAAGCTATAAATGTAGTGTCTTCATTATGTTCTTTTTTCAGCAAGAGTCCAAAAAGACTGAATATCTTGGAAAATATAGAAGATACACTAGGACTGAAGTTCAAATTAGTCCAACCTGGGAAAACCCTCTGGCTTTCTCATGAGTGATCCTTGGCTGTTGTCTTAAAATTACTCCAGCCATTAGTACTGACTTTGGAAAGTATCTGCCACGATGGGATGAATCTAAATAGTGAGGCTGGTGGTTTACTTTTTCTACTACATTCAGAGAAGACTATTGCCATTCTCTCTCTTGTAAGTCTACTGTTGAAACCACTTGGATCATTAAACAATGCCATCCTGGCATCTGCTACAAAAGTAGTAGATCTTTGTCCAGCAATAGAAGCTACATTTGGATCAATCAGAGAGCTATTCACTGAAAAAATACTGGAAGAAGCAAAGACTTCAGTCCAGAAGTTGGCTAATGAAGGCATTTATATTGAATCCTTAAGTGAAGAGGACAAGAAGTGTTTCTTAAGACAACTGAAAAAGTACACAGAAAGTACAAATCTACAACAGCGACTTCTAGATTCTATTCATACTCTATGTAGCTTTTACAGATCCCTGTCCTATAAAACACTGACTTGAGTGGAGTGAGGCACTACCAGTAAGGGGCCTGCCACGTGCTCAGGATAGAATAGAGAATTTGAACACAGAGTGGAATATCTTTCGATGAATGAATGAAGATTTGACTTCAACTTCATTTTTGTCATCACTAGCGGCTCGATCTGATCTTTATGCTGTGTTTCCTGGGATGAAAGAAGTAGGAATTCATCTCTTGCTACTCCCAGTCACAACAGCTACAGTTGAGTGTTCTTTTTCATCATTGAATAGAATTTTGTGTTCTGAATGAAGTCGCCTTCTTCCTGATTATGTAAATGAATTAATGAGCATATCAATTGTAGGAATGGAAGTACCACACACACGAAAAGCCACCAAAGATGAACACATTGCATTCAAGAAGTTCATTAACAGAGTTGTGCAAAATTATAACAAGAAACCAAGAAGGATGTAGATGTAGTGCTTCATAGAAGGCTTGAGTAGCCAACTTTAATTTGTGTGATGATTTTAAAACATGAGTTAAATCTAATAAAATGGTCATGAAATATTTTTCAATTTTTACTATGGTGCCATACAGCCCCCCTTTGCCCTCATGGTCTAACCTCTCATGGCCCTGACCCACCCCCCCGTAAATTCGACCCCCCCATTTCAATTCCTGGGGAAAGCACTGCTGAGTAGGCATAGAAAGTCATTAACTCTAGCTTGTAGCCGGAGCATAAGTTCTTTGTTAAATATTGGAGGATGAATGATTATGGTGGAAAAGAGTTGGGTATCTATCTAGCCCGTAGTGGGGTGGTGAATAGGTGTGAGGCTTTGTGTACATGGAGGCTAGACCTGATGGCTTGTGCTTTCTGATCTTCTCCAGTGCCTAGTTATTGCGTGGGCTTGCACAATTCAGTGATCCTGTTCATCATACTAGCCTGGAGGCATAATCCCTCTCTGAGTCCACTTGGTGTTCTGCATTGCCCAAATGGGCTAGTGGCTTAATGGCCCAATTTGGCCTCAAACCTGAGCTTGCACATGAAAGATTACTGGGAGACTAATAAAAGGCAAAGAACAGATATAAAATAAAGCATTCCTGGAATTTGTTAGCCATTTAGTCCTACACAAATCTCAATTTCTATGGTAAATTATTTGTTAGGGATTGCAATTCAGCCCTAGCTATGATATTTATCTTGCTGAAGTACTTTACTACCTGTGGAGATACTTATTCAGCGTCTGAGCCTGAATTGCTACATACATAGACATTCCCTTCCAGATCCTCAGGAGCTGATAATTTGTGTATCACTTCAGCAAGTAAGTATGTACCCAATGTAGCCATGGTTACTCTAGGTGCAGAACTCAGATCAGAGATTTCTTGTCTCTTCGTAGTAGGAAAAAAAGGTAGAGTGGATGTAGAGGGGATATGTGTTGGGACCAAGCAGAAATATACTACTTCACTCCCAGGGCTGGGAGGGACAGGCTATCAGGCGTCAGCTGCAAGGGAATCTGGGTTAGAGGAGGTTATGGAGGCAATGACATGGTTCTAACTGTTTTTAAAATTCAAGCTAATCTTGTGGTTTCCAGAGGGCCCTGGGACTCCTGGTTTGGCATTAGTGACACTTATGGCTATAATATCAATTACGCAAGAAAATGACACAGGGCTGACAACCTAGGGTCCAGTGACTGCAGATTTGGCTGCTAGGCTCAACTGGCCCTGTAGTGCACATGATCATTTGAACAAAATATGGTTTTGATTGTAGCTGGTCTATGTTTCTGGAGAAGTTGATTTTCCAACATATGGGAATAATTTTTACCAAACACTAGAAAGGAGTTAGATAGCTACACACACATGATCTCTATTTGGGGGGCTGGTGACCATATGCATCTCTTCTGCCTGCACAGCGCTCCCCAAATCCTCCAATGGTCAGGTGTGCATCTGCATATTTTTGTTTGGATAAAAGATGCAGTATTGCTTGGGACTTAGTACTGTACATAGAATTCTTTCAGTACATAGTAGTAAGCCTTGAGATTGTACAAAATTACTGGCAAGGGCCCTTAGTTGTTAACAGTAGACGGTAAAACCCTTCATAAAGTTTGCTCAGTACCTAATGTATTAAAGGCCAAATTCTCTGATGTTGTAATTGTGGCAGCTCCATTGAATGCATGAGAATTTAGCCCTGTATTTCCTATCAATTCATTTCTCTACCTTCATCCTCTTTCATACTGCTATTGTATTACTTGCATCCTGCACAGGTTCTAATGCTGTGTATATAGCTCCTGGCAGAGACATATAATGAAAAGAATATTTTAAATTAGTTGTGAGAATGGGTAGGCTAATTTAAATCTTGTTTTGATAATAACAACTCACCCATATCTGAAAATTAAGCAGATGTCAAACAGAAACTATTTAAAATAAGTGGGTAATGACAGCAGAATGTTACTTTCAAGAAAAAAGTAAGTCCTTATGTAATGAGTATTATTTAAGGGATATTTATGTAAGATAAATAAGGATTGAACAAAAGTCTGTTTTGTTGTAGCAATAAAAAAAAAAACCTTCATGACTTTCAAAGCTCTTCCGCTTCCACCACTTTATTTTTCACTCACATTGTAAGAAAATAAAGGAAATTCAAGAAATGGAAAGGCGAGCAGCCAGATGAAGAAAACAACAAGATACATAACTTCAACAGATGGGTCCCCTTTTTCAATTTATACTTAACTTCCCTCCCATAAAAATGAATGGAATGTTCCATTTGCAGCAAGATGTATACTGTATTTAGGTCAGATTAAGTAATAACAATTGTGCTCTGAATGCTTGTACTTGTTTTGCAGAAGAATGTTAATACCCTTTGTCAGCAGTATGATGATGGACAGGATTGAATTTTAAATCATTAAAAGAAATACCATGTGACAAAAGCATTGTAAAGAAATGCTGAACATTTATTACTTCTTTGTTTATTTATATATACCCCTCCACTCTGGTACACTCCAAATGCAGAAATGTGCAGGACACTCTTCTCCCATATCAGAATATTCAGATCCATATGGTACCTCCTCTCTGGGTCATGTGGGTTTTGGAATGGAAGACATTCCCAGGAGGAGCCAGCCCCAAAAATCCAAGAAACTGAAGCGGTCAGGAGCACAACCCCTGTCCCCCAGCACTAGTAGGTTTAGCAGCAGAGACCACTGGATATCAGAGCATTTTCTCGAGTTTTGCCTCTGAACATTCCCCTGTGCTGATTGGCTGTTTGCTCCAATCCTCTCGTGCACAGTCTGTTTAACGTCTCCATACCTTCCCCTCATACCCTCCTATTACCTCCCTTCTTCTCCCATGCTCTGGTGCCTCTCATTCATCTCTTTTAAATATCCTCTCTCCCTTCCTTTGTCTTTTTGTCTCGCTAATCCCTGCCCAATGAAACCCAGTATGGCCAATTTAGAACCAAATAGCCCAATAACGAAAGTGAGCCCCAAATTGAGCAAGATAAAATAATCCAAAATGGTATAAAAAGGATGCAATAATCAGAGATATACTAACCTGAACTGAAAGGCCATGCATGGAACTCTGTTTTTATATAGTTGCCATTGGCATTTATGGGAATGGGATTATGGAATGTTCAATCATTAAGAGCCACTGAAAAAAAATGACTCTACTGGTGTATTCTCCATTTTTGTCCTTAATTGGCAGAAGCCATGCGAATGGATGTTCAATTAGGACCTTCAAAATCTCAAATAAATATTTCTGGTCATGTCTTTCAGAGGCTTCCTCGGTGTACTGTGCCATACTCTTCCAACATTGATGAGAGTCCCTCATGACTGCTCATTCAAGACATTTATTTTCCTCTGTTGCCCTTTCCTTCTTTCTCCACTGACTCAATTCTGTAATCCAACATTACTTTTTCATTTTTCTTACTCCAGTTGTTCTCCAGCAATCTGATAAAAAGTGGAGACCTAGATTTAATTCACTGATTTTATAGAATTGTCGTAAAAGTTTGGAAAACTGGTCACATTCAGGAAGAGTGGGAAAAAGGGGCTGCATCATTGATTTTTCAAAAAAGAGGAGTGACCAGCTTGCTTAAAGTATAAGGGAATATCCACATTGTCAGGTCAAGGGAAGGTGTTTACAATCATGTTACTGAACTGACTGACATACTGTCTCAGCCAAAAAATGAGACAGAATCAGTGTGTTTTCCATACAGATGGATCTACAATCCATGCTATCCATGCTCTGTGGAATGTTACTGAACAATGACTAGAGTGACAAAAGCAAGTTAACATTGCGTTAATAGATTTTGGAGCCATTTCTGACTCAGTGCATCAGTCAACATTGTGGCTACACTATGCCAGCATGAGGAGGAGATAGTGTCTGAGGAGACAGTGTAGCTAGTAGAAGAACTGTACCACAGTACATTTAGCTGTGTTGGGAGTCAACCCAGACTGGTTCTCAAAAGAATCAGGAATACACTAAGTATGAAGTCTGTAACCTACTATAGACTATATTATGACAAAAATGATTAAGGCCAAATTAGGAGGTGTAAAATTTAAAAAGATTCACCTTCAGAGGTTCTCGAGTATGCAGATGATTTTGCCTTACTTGGTAAGATTACTGACTAACTACTGCTAATACTGGAAGAGCTGAAAAAAATGATGATATAAACAAAGCTATACATGCCTCCTTTAAAAACAGAAATACATCATCTGCTGATGCTGCATGTATGTGGCAATGATACTGACTGGGTGAACAGTTTTATCCTTGTGGGTAGTCAGTTGACAGCAGGAGGTTCTAAACTGGAAGAAGTCACATGTTGGATTGGTCTTGTGTCAGTGGTATTTCAGCATCTTCAAAGGCCTCTGTTTGGGCAGTGGGATATCTGTGCGCCAACTAAGACACAAGTGTTCAACCTGGTGTTGATGACAACTCTGTTATACAGAGCAGAAACATGGTTGTTTAACAGATAAGGAGAGGAAACAAAACAGTTTTCAGGATCAGAAATTACAATATATTCTAATATCTTTTGGTTTGATTTTGTCACAAATGAGGAAATAAGTGGATGAACACGGCAAGTTGCAGTCTTGCACCAGTTAAGAACAAGATGACTGCAATGGTGGGGTTATGTACAATGTGCAGAAGATGGTGTTCTTTTACAGAAGGTTTATAGAGCTGAGGTTGAAGCCAGTAGAGCATGAAGCCGATCACAAATGAGCCTGGAAGTTGCAATGTTGAGGGATTTAAGAAGCCTAAACCCTCCCGTTCTGACTCTTGTAGAAGCAGATGACTTGCAAGAAGATAGCAGTCCATTCTACTTACAACCAAAACTACATCAGTCATATAATCTGCTGCTGTTGCTGGGCATGTATGAAGTATTTCTCCACTTACCCTGAGGTAAGTGGAGAAATGGGATACCGGGAGGAAGCACAAGCAGGAGAGTGCAAGAGGAGAGGACTCCTGTTTCAGACTGAGAAAGCGGGACAATCAGCGAGTTATCTAAAGTCCCTATACACAAATGCAAGAAGGCTGGGAAACAAGCAGGGAGAACTGGAAGTCCTGGCACAGTCGAGGAACTATGATGTCATTGGAATAACAGAGACTTGGTGGGATAACTCACATGACTGGAGTACTTTCATGGATGGATATAAACTGTTCAGGAAGGACAGGCAGGGCAGAAAAGGTGGGGGAGTTGCATTGTATGTAAGAGAGGAGTATGACTGCTCAGAGCTCCGATATGAAACTGCAGAAAAACCTGAGAGTCTCTGGATTAAGTTTAGAAGTGTGAGCAACAAGAGTGATGTTGTGGTGGGAGTCTGCTATAGATCACCAGACCAGGGGGATGAAGTGGACGAGGCTTTCTTCTAGCAACTAGCAGAAGTTACTAGATCGCAGGCCCTGGTTCTCATGGGAGACTTTAATCACCCTGATATCTGCTGGGAGACCAATACAGCAGTGTACAGACAATCCAGGAAGTTTTTGGAAAGTGTAGTGGACAATTTCCTGGTGCAAGTGCTGGAGGAACCAACTAGGGGCAGAGCTCTTCTAGATCTGCTGCTCACAAACCGGGAAGAATTAGTAGGTGAAGCAAAAGTGGATGGGAACCTGAGAAGCAGTGACCATGAGATGGTCGAGTTCAGGATCCTGACACAAGGAAGAAAGGAGAGCAGCAGAATATGGACCCTGGACTTCAGAAAAGCAGACTTTGACTCCCTAAGGGAACTGATGGGCAGGATCCCCTGGGAGAATAACATGAGGGGGAAAGGAGTCCAGGAGAGCTGGCTGTATTTTAAAGAATCCTTATTGAGGTTACAGGCAAAAAACATCCCGATGTGTAGAAAGAACAGTAAATATGACAGGCGACCAGCTTGGCTTAACAGTGAAATCCTTGCTGACCTTAAACGCAAAAAAGAAGCTTACAAGAAGTGGGAGATTGGACAAATTACCAGGGAGGAGTATACAAATATTGCTCAGGCATGCAGGAGTGAAATCAGGAAGGCCAAATCACACTTGGAGTTACAGCTATCAAGAGATGTTAAGAGTAACAAGAAGGGTTTCTTCAGTTATGTTAGCAACAAGAAGAAAGTCTAGGAAAGTGTGGGCCCCTTACTGAAAGAGGGAGGCAACCTAGTAACAGAGGATGTGGAAAAAGCTAATGTACTCAATGATTTTTTTGCCTCTGTCTTCACAAACAAGGTCAGCTCCCAGACTGCTGCACTGGGCAGCACAATATGGGGAGAAGGTGACCAGCCCTCTGTGGAGAAAGAAATGGTTCGGGACTATTTAGAAAAACTGGACGAGCACAAGTCCATGGGCCCGAATGCGCTGCATCCAAGGGTGCTAAAGGAGTTGGCGGATGAGATTGCAGAGCCATTGGGCATTATCTTTGAAAACTCATGGAGATCAGGGGAGGTCCCGGATGACTGGAAAAAGGCTAATGTAGTGCCCATCTTTGAAAAGAAACCTGATGAGGTTCAACAAGGACAAGTGCAGAGTCCTGCACTTAGGATGGAAGAATCCTATGCACTGTTACAGACTGGGGACCGAATGGCTAGGAAGCAGTTCTGCAGAAAAGGACCTAGGGGTTACAGTGGACGAGAAGCTGGATATGAGTCAACAGTGTGCCCTTGTTGCCAAGAAGGCTAACGGAAAAGAGAAGACTGAGAGGGGACATGATAGCAGTTTTCAGGTATATAAAAGGGTGTCATAAGGAGGAGGGAGAGAACTTGTTCACCTTAGCCTCTAAGGATAGAACCAGAAACAATGGGTTTAAACTGCAGCAAGGGAGGTCTAGATTGGACATTAGGAAAAAGTTCCTAACTGTCAGGGTGGTTAAACACTGGAACAAATTGCCTAGGGAGGTTGTGGAATCTCCGTCTCTGGAGATATTTAAGGGTAGGTTAGATAAATGTCTACTAGGGATGGTCTAGGCAGTATTTGGTCCTGCCATGCGGGCAGGGGACTGGACTCGATGACCTCTCGAGGTCCCTTCCAGTCCTAGAATCTATGAATCTATGAATCTATGAATTTGGGGCTGTATAAGTAGGGGCATTGCCAGCAGATCGAGGGACGTGATCGTTCCCCTCTATTCAACATTGTTGAGGTTTCATCTGGAGTATTGTGTCCAGTTTTGGGCCCCACACTACAAGAAAGATGTGGAAAAATTGGAAAGAGTCCAGCGGAGGGCAACAAAAATGATTGGGGTCTGGAGCACATGACTTATGAGGAGAGGCTGAGGGAACTGGGATTGTTTAGTCTGCAGAAGAGAAGAATGAGGGGGGATTTGATAGCTGCTTTCAACTACCTGAAAGGGGGTTCCAAAGAGGATGGATCTAGACTGTTCTCAGTGGTACCTGATGACAGAACAAGGAGTAATGGTCTCAAGTTGCAGTTGGGGAGGTTTAGGCTGAATATTAGGAAAAAAATTTTCACTAGGAGGGTGGTGAAGTACTGTAATGGGTTACCTAGGGAGGTGGTGGAATCTCCTTCCTTAGAGGTTTTTAAGGTCAGGCTTGACAAAGCCCTGGCTGGGATGATTTAGTTGGGAATTGGTCCTGCTTTGAGCAGGGGGTTGGACTAGATGACCTCCTGAGGTCCCTTCCAACCCTGATATTCTATGATTCTATGATCCTAAGTCTACTAGGGACTTCATTGTTGCTACTGATTTTACTTGGTCCGATTCTTTGTGATGGGTGACAGCATAGGCGTGCGCAGCCTACTTCATTAGGGTGTGCACCCATGGAGCCCTGCCCTAGCCCCGCCCTGCCCTAGCCCCACCCCCACCCTGCCCCTATCCACTCCCTCCTACTTCCCGCCCCCTGCCTTCCCCCCTCAGAAACCTCAACTCCTCTTGCTCCTTGTCCCCTGACTACCCCTTCCTAGGACCTCTGCCCCTAATGGCCCCCTAGGACCTCACCCCCCTATCTAAGCCTCCCTGCTCCTTCTCCCCTGACTGCCCGCCTAGGACCCTACTCCCTACCTGTCCGCTGACTGCCCCGACCCTTATCCACACCCCTGCCTCCTGACAGCCACCCCAGAACTCCCGACTCATCTGACCACCCCCTCCAGAGACCTCCTCACTCTAACTGCCCTCCAGGACCCTCCTTGCTCCCTGTCCCCTGACTGCCCTGACCCCCCCCGCCCTCTGACAGACCCTGGGACTCCCATGTCCCATCCAACCCCCCTGCTCCCTGACTGCCCCCTCCAGACCTCTGCCCTTAACCATCCCCCCGGGATCCCACCCCCTATCCAACCCATCCTGCTCCCTGTCCCCTGACTGCCCCCATCCCTTATCCAACCCCCTTGGCCCCGGACCCCTTACCATGACATGAGGCTGCTAGCCTCCCCGCGGAGCCAAACACTGCCCAGCAGGAGCGCACAGCCCTGGCCCCCAGAGCGCTGCACACACGCGGCATGGCTCCAGGGGAGGGTGGAGTGTGTCTGCCTCCCCGCAGAGCCAAATGCTGCCTTGCAGGAGCATGCGCAGCCCCGGCCCCCAGAGTGCTGCGCGTGCGGCGGCATGGCTCCAGGGAAGGGGGGAAAGTGGGGGAGGGACCGGCGGCTTGCTGCGCTTGGACGGGTGCTCCAGCCTGGAAGCGCAGACCCCATGGCTTGCTGTGCCAAGGGAGTGGAGCTATTTGCCTACCCCTGCATTAGGGTGTGCCTGGGCACACCCAGCACACCCCGTGTGCACACCTATGGGTGACAGTAAAAAATCCTAAAATAAACAATGGTGCTTATAGATTTGTGAAAAGGTAAATTCCCTGCCCTGAGAATCTCATAATCTAAAATAGATAAATTATAGTCAAGGGAGCAGGATAAGGAATGCAACATGAAAGCAGATTGATTAAGCACACATTGTGGCCCCAATCATCCATCTGGATGCCTCTGCACCTGTGGATTTCCATAAACAAAGATTCTACTTGCATTCATCTGATGGCAAGATCAAGGCCTTTGCTATATGATCTGTGGATGGATTTGCATGCTGTGAGGTAATTTAAATGAGACATAAGCAGGGGAGTTTCTCAGATAGCATGGGGATGGATTATATATAAAAACAATACAAGAAAGGAGAAAGAGAGAGACTGTGAAGGAAGGCCTGCCTAAAGAAGTGAGTTTTAAGGAAGAATTTGAAGGAGGAGACGGAGGCTTCTTGGCCTAGAGAATCAGACAGCTGCTCCAGCGAGTGACTATGGTACCTATCCCTCAGGGTGGGAATTCCACAAATGGAGTCCCTGAACCAGATGGAAACTTGGGACAGAGAGCAAAGGCAAGCAGGCCAATCCCAATTGCCTTGGAGGGAGAATTGGTTGCTCAAGTGGTGTGGGCCTATGACTGAATGCGGAATAAATAAAAAAAATAATAATTCAGACATGTTTTACCTTGCATTTTAATAAAAATAAAGATCTCTTTTATTTGAAGGAATTTTCTTTATTAGAAAGAATAAATAAATAAAACCCAGGCAAAATATTAAAATCTGTTGAGGGAAACAAAATATAACAATTCCACATGGTTTTTAAGATTTGCCAACAAATAATTGAAACTGCTCTAGTGAAAAATTTGTGTGTGCACGCTGAACATTGCTCAACATTGGGCTAATTCAATTTATTGTTGGTATTCTAATAACAAGCAGCCTTGTTAAAACTAGAAAACAGTGGAAATGCCAAAAGACAAGATAACTAGTTATGATTCCCCTTTTTAAATAAAACTTACGTAGGAACCCAAATTTATATTTAAACTTGACTTAAATCAAAAGGAATGGTGGGTGTTTAGCACCTCTGAAAATCAAGACAGTTAATTAGGTGCTTAAATGTGTATTTAGATGCCTGTTAGACCCCCATGTTTGAAAATTTTGGCCATTATTTTTATGAAATTACTGTAAGTTAAGAAAAAAAGGTTAAAAATTCAAAGTTACACACACACAGGACCGAATCCTCCAAGACATTGTCCTTTGAGCCCTCATCCTTTTACGGTGTTCTTTTACAGCAATCAGATCCTAACTGTTGATTTCTGGGAGATCAGTGTTGGGTGTCTTAATGTCTTTTGTGATGCTTGTAAGAAATGATCCAGTTAATGAGGCTTCAGCTGAGGTGGGTATAGTCAGCACTTACTTTGCCGATTTATAATAAAAACTAAATTAAAATGTGTATATGTATACAAAATTGTATAATTTGATTATAACCTATTTCCTCCACTCTGAGTATGTTATTTGTCTTCTTTCACAGTGATCCTTCAATGAGCTCCCATGAGCTCATTGAAGCACCCAGACCTTAAACTGTAAGCTCTTTATATGTATTTGTAGATATCTTAGCAAAATGGGCCACTAATCCTGACTGGGGCATTTGGGTACTGCATTACTACTACTAATAGTAATAATTAATAGTTGCTTGGGGAAATGCCTGCCTACAACAACATGATTTTCAAAGCATCTGTGACCCCATCACTCAAAGAATTTGTGGCTGGTCAATGGAAATGCTCATCTCAACTATCCCCATCCTCATCCCTTAGAACAAAATGTGTCTTTTTATAAATATTTTTAAGAGTTATGTTTGAACACGGGGACAGAGCAAAATTGCCAGGAAGCCTATTCACTTATCATTTTAGCTCTGGCTAAAAAATGTAGTAACTTGCAACAAATATAATTGTTTTGTACAATATACTGAAGCAACCCCAATGAAACCTTGTGCAAATGAAAGGAATGCATATTTTTCAAGATAAGAGGTGGAGTCTTAGTTTGGTTGTACAATGGGCTCCTGAAGTCTTGTGAATGGAACTGTCCTGGGACATCAATACCTCTCTCCAGGTTTGTCTCTGAAAATACCTGTGGGACAGGGGAAACACACATGGTGCGATAGGAATCATGGATAATTCCTGCATCAGTGGATCAAGGTGTAACCTTCTTCATGAACTGCCAGCTACTTTGGGTTACAGGCCTCAGCCTCTTCCCACTCCATGTCCCCATGGCCTCCTGGCTCTTTGAAAGGATGATTTGTAAGGAACTCTTAGATATTCACTTGATGGAGGTTTTTGTTTTGCTCCTCTGATCCTCTCCCATGAGTTTTTCTTTGGAAGGAGGAAATTGGGCTAGAAGTATAGATGGCCCATTCATACATTTGCTACTCAGGCAAACATCCTATTAGAGCCAAATGGCACCAAGCCTATGGCTAAATAAGTACAGAACTACAACTAAAGATAACTCAGTTTTTGCTTGAGCATCATTCCTCCACACTGTCACGAGGGTGATTCAACTGAATTCATAGTGTGAGTATGAACATGAGGGGTATCCTCACATTCATAACTTTAAAGAAAAACAACTATTACAACAAAGGAATTTTTAAAGACACAGATCCTGACATTGTTTCCTTAATATCCTTAAGTGGTTCTTCATATTGACAAACACTATTCATCTGAGTTGTAAGCAGGTGTGAACGATAATGGCTATATCTTTTAGGAGGAAGTTCTACTGAGAAAACTATTGGGCTACCAAGTGTTTATCTGCATCTAAAAATGGAGATGTGGGACAAACAAGGAAAAAACAATTGATCTTAGAATGGAGGTTAAAAGAGCAGTCTGTTATCTTTAACAGTTTTCAACACTCACGATCAGGGCCGGCTCCAGGTTTTCTGCCGCCCCAAACGGCGTGGGAAAAAAAAAAAAAAAGCCGGTTGGTGGCAGCTCAATCGCACCGCTCCATTTGTTGGTGGCAGTTCAGCGGTGGGTCCTTCACTCCCTCGCTTCCTCTTCAGCGGCAGCTCTCCTCTAGCTTCTGACCCACAGCCCTCTTATCAGGGCCAGCTGGGCCCTAATTGAGCTGGCCACAGCCATGGCTGCTACTCCAATCAGCCTAGCTTGGCTGTTTTAACCCCTGTTCTCCAGGAGTGAGGCAGCCGCCCCACTACAGAACCCCACAAAGGCCACCTATGGATCGGAGAGGAACTGACCTTATTATAATCAGGTTAAAGTGTCAAATACGGATATAGCTCCTTACTATTACCATAAAGAAGGGTATACCAATTCCCACTTCTTTGGGTTCATTGAGTCCCCGAGACAATGTAAACTGAATCACACCCTCCTTCTGATGGGCTCAACTTGCTTTCCCTTCCATCTTTGTTTCCATAAGTTGTAAGTATGCACAATGCAAGATTGTAAGCATGAACAATACAGGAAACCACTTTACTTTATTTATTTTATTTTTATATTTATGTATATTGATCCTTTCCCATTATTTCAATTATAGTTGTCTATTCAAATAAAGTTTCTGTGTATGTTTTGCCAAATTCCATCTTCTCAATTACCTCTAAGTAGCCACCTAGGGAAAGACCCTGTTATCTATGACAAGTGCATGTTGCACCCCAATACATCATCTTATAAGTGTAATAATTGTTCAGGCTACATAACACATCCACAACCTTTCAGCATCTAATTGATGATGTCTTACAAGATATGCTGGACCACTATGTGGTTGCCTACTTAGATGACATCCTAATTTACTCTGAAGATCAGCCTATGCACAACCACAATGTGCTCAAGGTCCTAGAAAGACTCCACCAATACATGCCCGATGCTAAGCTGGAGAAATGCATCTTTCATAAGCCCACTGTGAAATGCTTAGGCTACATCCTGTCCACTCAGGAAGTCCACATGGGTCCCTGGAAAGTGGAAGCTGTTCATGATTGGGCAACACTGTGAAGCATTTGGGAAATTCAGTGTTTCACTGGGTTTGCTAATTTCTACAGATGCTTTATACTGGACTGCTCCCAAATCCTGGCCTCTATAAGTGAAGAGGGAGAAACAGTAACAGGAAACTTGGAAATGGCGGAGATGCTTAATGACTTCTTTGTTTCGGTCTTCACCGAGAAGTCTGAAGGAATGCCTAACATAGTGAATGCTAATGGGAAGGGGGTAGGTTTAGTGGATAAAATAAAAAAAGAACAAGTTAAAAATCACTTAGAAAAGTTAGATGCCTGCAAGTCACCTGGGCCTGATGAAATGCATCCTAGAATACTCAAGGAGCTAATAGAGGAGGTATCTGAGCCTCTAGCTATTATCTTTGGAAAGTCATTGGAGACGGGAGAGATTCCAGAAGACTGGAAAAGGGCAAATATAGTGCCCATCTATAAAAAGGGAAATAAAAACAACCCAGGTAACTACAGACCAGTTAGTTTAACTTCTGTGCCAGGGAAGATAATGGAGCAAGTAATTAAGGAAATCATCTGCAAACACTTGGAAGGTGGTAAGGTGATAGGGAACAGCCAGCATGGATTTGTGAAGAACAAATCATGTCAAACCAATCTGATAGCTTTCTTTGATAGGATAACGAGCCTTGTGGATAAGGGTGAAGCGGTGGATGTGGTATACCTAGACTTTAGTAAGGCATTTGATACGGTCTCGCATGATATTCTTATCGATAAACTAGGCAAATACAAATTAGATGGGGCTACTATAAGGTGGGTGCATAACTGGCTGGATAACCGTACTCAGAGAGTTGTTATTAATGGTTCCCAATCCTGCTGGAAAGGCGTAACGAGTGGGGTTCCGCAGGGGTCTGTTTTGGGACCGGCTCTGTTCAATATCTTCATCAACGGCTTAGATATTGGCATAGAAAGTACGCTTATTAAGTTTGCGGATGATACCAAACTGGGAGGGATTGCAACTACTTTGGAGGACAGGGTCATAATTCAAAATGATCTGGACAAATTGGAGAAATGGGCTGAGGTAAACAGGATGAAGTTTAACAAAGACAAATGCAAAGTGCTCCACTTAGGAAGGAAAAATCAATTTCACACATACAGAATGGGAAAAGACTGTCTAGGAAGGAGTACGGCAGAAAGGGATCTAGGGGTTATAGTGGACCACAAGCTAAATATGAGTCAACAGTGTGATGCTGTTGCAAAAAAAGCAAACATGATTCTGGGATGCATTAACAGGTGTGTTGTGAGCAAGACACGAGAAGTCATTCTTCTGCTCTACTCTGCTCTGGTTAGGCCTCAGCTGGAGTATTGTGTCCAGTTCTGGGCACCACATTTTAAAAAAGATGTGGAGAAATTGGAAAGGGTCCAAAGAAGAGCAACAAGAATGATTAAAGGTCTTGAGAACATGACCTATGAAGGAAGGCTGAAAGAACTGGGTTTGTTTAGTTTGGAAAAGAGAAGACTGAGAGGGGACATGATAGCAGTTTTCAGGTATCTAAAAGGGTGTCATAAGGAGGAGGGAGAGAACTTGTTCACCTTAGCCTCTAAGGATAGAACCAGAAACAATGGGTTTAAACTGCAGCAAGGGAGGTCTAGGTTGGACATTAGGAAAAAGTTCCTAACTGTCAGGGTGGTTAAACACTGGAACAAATTGCCTAGGGAGGTTGTGGAATCTCCGTCTCTGGAGATATTTAAGAGTAGGTTAGATAAATGTCTATCAGGGATGGTCTAGACAGTATTTGGTCCTGCCATGCGGGCAAGGGACTGGACTCGATGACCTCTCGAGGTCCCTTCCAGTCCTATAATCTATGAAAAAAAACCTCTCTGCTGTGAAAACTTGCCAAAGTTTTTGCAACAGAGAGGAAAGAAGAAGTGGAAAAAAGTGGGACTGCTAAAAGCTGAGGATGGGGTGTAGATTAAAAATAATCTAGGCATGGACCAACGTTTGCCTCAGTTTTTAATGAGGAGTTTGAGGGCAGTGGCAGGGTGGCTGATGGGAACAAGAGTATGGAAGTAGAAATTACCACATCTGAGGTGGAAGCCAAACTCAAACAATTTAATGGCACCAAATCAGTGGGCCGGGATAACCTCAATCCAAGAATATAAAAGGAACCGGCATGTGAAACTGCAAGCCCAATAGCAAGGATTTTTAATGAATCCATAAACTTGAGATGTTGAATTGCAAATATAGTACTTATATTTAAATAAAAGGGAAAAAAAGTGATCCAGGAAACTGTATCCTCAAAGAAATCTTTCTCAAACCCCCTCTTTTGGCCTTCAAACAACCCCCAAACCACACTAAATTCATAGTCAGAAGCAAGCTTCCCACAGATCAGGACACACCAATTCAAAGTGGCACCAGACCTTGTCAGAACAACAGATGCAAAATCAGCTGACGTATCTCCATTGCTACAATTATCAACACCCCCAACAACACACCATCAAAATCCATGGGCCCTACACATACCTGTCACGATATGTGGTGTACCTCATCCATTGCATCAAATGCCTCAATAACTATGTGGGTGAAACCAGACAATCACTACGTTCTCAAATGAACTCATACAGAAAAATGATAAAAGACAAAAACATCATATCACCTGTGGATGAACACTTTTTCATAAAGAAATCATTCCATATCTGACCTATCAGGCTTCATTTTCAAAGGAACCTGCATAACATCTTCAAAGGATGAGCTTGGGAACTTAAATTCATAACTCTGCTAGACATTAAAGCCATGGACTAAACAAAAACACTGGTTTTATGGTTCATTACATCAATTTGTAACGCACCTTCCCGACTGCTAACCCTTAACTGACCCCTTTATTTTATGTAGTCTCCATGTGTGACAAAGAGTCACGATGTGTGACAAAGAGTCCTGTGGCACCTTATAGACTAACAGACCTATTGGAGCATAAGCTTTCGTGGGTGAATACCCACTTCGTCAGACGCATAGGTGCCACAGGACTTTTTGTCGCTTTTTACAGATCCAGACTAACACGGCTACCACTCTGATACTTTACACCATGTGTGAAACACTTATGCTTAACAATCTGTCCCAACTTGCAGGGACGGCTCCAGCTTTTTTGCCTCCCCAAGTGGCGAAGAAGAAAAAAAAAATAGATAAAGCCACGATTGGTGGCACTTTGGCAGCAGCTCTACCACGCTGCTTCATTCAGTCCCCGAGAGGGACTGAGGGACCCGCTGCCAAAATGCCGCCAAAGACCCTGACGTGCCACACCTTTCCATTGGCTGCCCCAAGCACCTGCTTCCTGCACTGGTGCTTGGAGCGGCCCTGCCAACTTCTATTTAGCTCACACACTCTGACTACTTTTCTCAGACCTGAAGAAGAGCTCTATGTGGTTCCAAAGCTTGTCCCTTCCACCAACAAAATTTGGTCCAATAAAAGATATATCTTATCTACCTTGTTTCTCTTATATAAGAAGGATCTCTTTCTCTATTAAACTTTGAAGGTTTTAGAGTAGTTTCAAGAGATCCCTATTAAAATATCAATAGAACTTTGTTGGTTTCATGCTTATCTTCAGTAGGACTTTTCCTTAAGGGAAATGTCACGCCTGTAGTTAGTCCAGTGATAAACAGGAGTCATTAAATGAACATTACATTTAGTTTGGAAGTAGAAAATACTGCCAAGTCAGGATGATCTGCTGGAGAGCTCTTCCTGTGAAAAGAAGTAAAGGTCTGGAGACCATCCAGCAGAGGAAAACTAAGGACTGAAGCCAGGTACTGTAAGCACAAGGATTCAGGATAGATGTGTAGCCAGTGAGGTGTCAGTACCATTGGTGTGGAAAGCAGCCACTTAAAGCTGTGATGTGGCAAAGGATCAGAGAATGCTGTTCTGCAGCATGGGGCTGGGAAGAAGGCACATCAGAGAACAGTGAGGCTCTATCACACAGCAGGTTTTCAAGGTTGTTCAGGTTATCAAACTTTTTAAAAAAGGGCCAGTGATCTTTTGCAGGGTGATTTCAGAGTAGCAGCCGTGTTAGTCTGTATCCGCAAAAAGAACAGGAGTACTTATGGCACCTTAGAGACTAACAAATTTATTAGAGCATAAGCTTTCATGGGTGACAGCCCACTTCTTCTTCTGCAGGGTGGATTTTACATAGATTTCACTGTTTGAAATCAACAAACATTTTCAGACAATGCTACATTCTTTTCTTTTTCTCCTTCACGGAAAAATAAGAAAAAAGGACAATTTGAATGTTGCTCTCCAGAAAGATTTAGCAAAGCCTAAGAGAGATAATGCATATTGAAGGTGTCATCATTTGTGTGTGTTTTATAATATGCATAAAATATGGATTAGTAATGCTCAGACTGTTCTTTACACCGAGTGCCAAAAGGAAGGATCCTTTGCCTAGTTTTAATTAGTTATTTATCTATTTATTTATGGTATCATTTCCTTTGACGTGCAGGTTTATTGTGCTTGAGCTTTTGTTTTGAAAGCCAGGGTGAAACAGCTGACCCTGTGCTCTTGGATCTCTGTGTGAAGTCCTGACATTTGTTTTTGGAATCTAACCCATCCTGCAGGGCTTCTCCTACTGTCATTTGGGATAAATTAGTTTTTTTTCTTCTGTTAAACCACACAGTAGGGTTAGATTTGGCATTTCACATTTTATTTGTACTCTTGCAACATAGTATCATTTGTTTATGTAATCATTCAATGCCTATTAAGACCTCTAAGGACCTGATTCTGCAAAGTGCTGAGTGCTCTTGATCCCCACTGAGGTCTATGGGAGTTTAAATAACTTACCTCTTTGCCACATCAGCCCCTGGAACATGACATAAATAAGAATGACTGTATGCCAAGACTTAAATTCAGCTGGAGCTGTCCGGAGAGGAGCTCCTGTAATTTTTTCCGGCACCCCCCCGCCCTGCAGAGCTAAAGCTCCAAGACCCCCATCCCCACAGCAGAAGCTTGGACCTCTTCCGTCTCAAAGGGCAGAAGCCCCTAGCCCTACCACTCTGCTGCAGTGCAGAAGCCCTGAGCTCCCCCAGCCCAGCTTAGTGGCTGAAACCCAGAGCCTGGAACCCTCCCACCGCCCCACCGCTGAGCCCTAGAGTTTTAATAGCATGTTGGCGGAGGGACGTGGGGGGCTCTGGGAAAGAATCTATAAGAATTTAAGACTTGCTGTATGGATTTCTAATCCACCCAGAACTTTAGCACTCTATCTGGGTGACAAGACAAGAGCCGCAGATGAATGCATGCCAAACATGTTCATCAGTGATATGAAGATGTAGTCCAGAAATAAATATCCAGACATATGGGTAATAATCAAAAGTACCTAATTAACTTAGGGGCCTAAGCCCCACTGTACCACTGCCTTTCAGTGGTACAGGTTCCTAAGTCCTTGCAGAACTTTTGAAAAATTTTACACCCTAGTTTCATTAGATGACAATCCTTGTTCAGCATATTGGACAAAGAAATAATGTAGACATCAATTATTTCCCCAATGAGTAAGTTAAATTAACTAAAAAGATATTTCCATCCTGAACAAGCTAACATTCAGCATCAATTTTATCTTCAGTAGATGTTTCTTTAAGGATTTAAGGCAATTTTTTTTAAGGATATAATTTAGAGGCAACATAGGCACATGCACGATAGGGACTGGTCAATTATACGACCAACATGGATTGCTTGGTAAGACTGACTCGTTTTAACAGCATGCATTTTAAAACACCCAAATGCAAGCTCAAACTTCGAGGAAGAAAGAATATAGTCACACATATAAGACGGGGGACTGAATCATGCAAAGCAGGGGCTCTGAAAAGGGCTAAGAAATTATGGCAGGAGCTCCCAGTGTGATACCATTGCTGAAAGGGTGACTACAGTCCTTGGATGTATACATAGGGGAACATCAGCCAGGAGTAGGAAGGTGATATTACCCCCTGAATATGGCACTAATGAGACAATTACTGTGTTCAGTTTTGGTGTCCACACTTCCAAAATGATGTTGAAAGGGTTCAGAAAAGAGCTACGAGAATGATTCAAGTTCTGGAAAACATGACTAAAAGTAAGAGACTTAAGAAACTCAATCTATCTAGTTTATCCAAGAGAAGGTTAAGAGGTGATTTGATCATGGTCTACAAGGATCTACATGGAGAAATTTTTTTTGATAGTAGAGGGTTTTTAATCTAGCAATAAAAAAAAGCATAGGGAGCTCCAATGGCTGGATGCTAAAATTAGACAAATTTGGTTAAGAAGTAAGGCACCAATTTTTAACAGTAAGGGTAATTAACCGTATAATAAGTTACTCAGCCAGTTAGCAATAGTGGCATGATAAACAGCACTGTGTAGGATACTGCCACTGCAAAGGTCTAGATATACATTGTTCACAATTTTTATTTTGTAATTTATTTATTCTTACTATCTAACAGTATCACAGGCACACTTACAGAGTATATGGTATTAAGTTTAGTAGATATAATAAGCAAAAATTAAAGATGGGAAGTTTTAAGATACAGTTTTATTTAGGAGATGTGTCTGTCGGCCTAAGTTTAATAATAGCTGCAAAATGTATTATTATTAATTCAAATCATTACAATGTGTATACATCATTTCAGAGGAACAAAGGTTGCCTGAGGATCTGAAAACTCCAATATGTCACATTGAATTTATTCCCCAAAATTGTTAATTGTTAACTGCTGTTTTCTTCCACCACCTATTAATTAAGTTTCACTTTAGTGAATTTCTGGAGCAGGAGTACACTGGCTGGCACAACTGGCTAATGCTCATTTTTTTCAGTCCAGTATATACCTACTGAGCCCTTAGCAAAGGAAAATGCTAATTTTGAAGGGTTTCCTATCTTTTTTGCTGCCAGAAGGCTGTACATGGCTTCCTAATACTTTTTTCTGTATTTCTGACATTAAAGTTCAGAACTAGTTATGCTCTTGTGCACCTTGAACCAATTAAAAAAAACTAAATCTGGGATACATTAAGTATCTAAAGGGACAGGAACTAGAAAAGTTCTACCAATTATGCATGGCCATGAAGTTGAGCAGTATGGCTCTGGTCTTCCAGGTTGTTGTAAATCAAGTTATACTTATCATGCTGTGTATTAGATTACTTAACATAACTATATTAATTTGTTAAACAAAATGAGAAATGATTGGTTACCTGTTCAATGGGTCTTTCTGCTATTTTTGTATGAATGTATGAATCAGTTTACCCAGTGTTTTTCTTACTAATGCAGCTTCTGTTGGAAAGTTTATTGTTTTACTAATGCTGGAGTTTCTGGAAATTAATTTCCTATTTTTTTTCCCATCTAATTTCATAAAGATTATTTTCTAACTTAATCTAATATTTCTCTTTTTGGATTGGAAACAGTCTACTACTCTTCAAAAGAAGGCCTTTTATTATTGCATTCTTTTTCCATTTTCTCCATCAGAATAAAGTGAGCAGGAGAAGCACATCAATGTAACGTGATTTGAACTTTGGATATAGGTGGCAAACAAAGGTCTGCAAATAACCCATTGTCTTTTAAGTTATCAAATAGTCTGCTCTTGACACACATGAACCAAATAGGTGAAATTTTAAAAGTTAGATCAAAATTAGGATTATGCTCAGTAGTCACGGAAGCAAAATTAGCTGATTCTATCTGCAACCTATTACTTGCATAAATATCATTGCCACTAAAGTCAATGGGACTATTTGCAGGAATAAAGGTTTATGGGATCATACCATATAACATTAACAGTTTTGACCAAAGCTGGTCAAATTATTGTGAATAACAATTGTGAATGCAGGTTTTTTTTCTATTCACATAGCTTTCTTGACAAATCCCAGTTCTGCAAATACTTTCATTATTCCTCAGTGTCCATTCAATAGTTTAGACAATTTTGAGCCTATGGGTTGCTCACAAACTGTCCACTTTGATTATCCATTCTTCATTATTCATGTTGCATTATTGGTTACCCAAGTCACATGGGATGGTTTCTTCTCCTTGTTTGGATGAATAAAACATATTAAATGTAAGGACAGTAATGCCCAACAGGATGCAAAAAAAAAAATATGTCATTCAAGATACAATTTGTGATATTTTGGGGATTCCTGAACATTTTTATAAATACCTAGCAATTTCCCCAGTCCTCATGGATAATGAATAATCTGACTCCCATGAGAAGTTGCAGTGTAAAGTCAGCCTGTTTATTCACAGATAAATTCACAGATTTGTTAAATGATTCAACCAGCTTTTATATCCACCTTATGAACTATGGATCAATTAATGTGTCAGTCAATATTATTAATTATGTTGATAGTGTAGGGTAAAAACCTATACCCAGTCCGCAAAGCTGCATAACCAGGCTATGAATTCGAGAGATCTTCCTTTTCTGTGGAGTGGCAGAGGAACTGGTCCTAGACCAGTAATTGGCCTCAGAACTTCAGTAGCTCCCACGGCCTCCGTGCTCCTCCTCCCCAGGAGGGAGGGAATAGCTGGTGGATAAGCTCCTCTCCACCTTCAAAACTCCATTACAAGTTGAGATTTTCAGTCACACCTAAACCAGTTAAGTGCCATAGTCCCATTGACTTAATCAGGTGGCCTGATTAAGTGAAGGGAGCCTTTCTGTGGTGCACTTGGAGGTCCAGACCTTCAGGATAGGGTCTCCAAATCCTGGCCCTTTGCTCTGGACACACTGGTTTTGCTCCATCTTCGACCTTTGGCACCTACAGGGGAATAAATTCCTTGTTGTGATTCAGTTACATTTTTATTCAGCTTTGTGAAGAAAAATCCAAGTCGGAATTGTGATAGAAAATATTTGAGGGAAGATGTAGTCTAGGGGGAAAAAAAAACAGATAAATACTGCAATGAATCTACTGTCTTGTTGCTGTTTTGCCCAATTCAACATCCAATCAGTACAGGGCTCTGTAATCCCTCCAGTCCACAAAAGGGGAGTACAACCTGAGCTCAGAGGATACCAGGTTCATGAGGGAGCTGGAAGATGCATAAAAGGTGGAGCAGCAGACCAGAGGCAGCAGCCTGGGAAATGGCTTGGAGAATAAAGCAGACAGCATAGGACCAGTGATTGAAATACGGAGAGCCAGGCAGGAAAGCTGCCTCTTAGAATTCAGAGCCAAAGCTGTAACTTCATAGCACTGTCTATACAGCTACTTTTAGAGCATTAGCGAGTGCCCACTAGCCCAAGTCTGCTGACCTGGGCTGGGAGGCTTGCTCCAAAGCTGTGGAGCCATGTGCTTTCTGGCAAGGTGGGCCAGGATTGGTTCCGGCAGGTACCTGGACTGCAAACAGAACAACTGTGTGGATGGAACCAAACAAGACCAGATAACTGAACTCTGGCCAAGACATCTGCAAGCCAGTACATGGCTGCCTCATGAGAGGGATGACATGGAGGAAGTATCCCTGAGAGTAGTCCTGAGGAGCCCCACCTTCATATATCTGCACTGAACTGCTGTTAGGGCCTGGGTCGGGAGCTGTTGTGTTAATTTTTTTATTGGTTGGTTTTTAATAAGCAAAGCAGTTATGCTCAGGGTATTAGCACATCTTAGCTTCTGGAAGCCCTACTGAAATCATCTGAAGAAGTGAGGTTTTTACTCACGAAAGCTTATGCCCAAATAAATCTGTTAGTCTTTAAGGTGCCACCAGACTCCTTGTTGTTTGTGTAGATACAGACTAACACGGCTACCCCCTGATACTTGAAATCATCTGTGTTACTCAAAGTGTGTGAGTGTTTATGGGAACTCACCGAGGCCTAGAACCTGTAGCCCTCATGTTTGTAGTGACTACACTACTAGCCTTTGTGTTCAGTATACTGCAGTACTAGCCTCCTGGTCATTATACCCAGGCACCGGTGGGTTTGGTTATAATATGTACAATTTGATATTCAGGCAAGAAGTGTTAGACATTGTTATATTTTAGACATTGTTATATTGCCAATAAAAAACCTTTGCAATGGACTGGCAACCAGCAACACCAACTCTCCATCCAGATTCCTGCAAACCAATATGGAAGAGAGGGAACATTTCCTGCAATGCATATAAGGGCTTGCAGGATCAAGCCCTTAATAAGGACTATCCATTTGTAGAATGAATAAATTGGCAACTTTACTCTTGCTACTTCTGATCTAAAATTGACCCCATTCTGTGAAAAACAAAGCTACTCAGTGCCAGGAAAATATCCATTATTGGAGAGCTTGACTGCTGTGAACACCAACCCCCACAAAAAACAACCACCTACTGAAAACAGACAATTTCCTAGCCTAAAGAGCAGGGAGAATGGTACTTCCCTTTGCCCTTTTCCAGCTTTCCTTTTTCAGCAAGTGCCTGAACTCACAAAGGCAATAACAATGCAAGCAAGCAAGCAAGCAAGCAAGCAAGCAAGCAGAGAAATAGCTGGCACCTCAAAGATTTGATAAATATTGTCTGAAATAAAATAGACAAATTACTTTCTGATTTGGAGAAAAGATGAGCAGCCCACAGAGGAGGAGGACAACACAGAAAAATCCAAAGCACTCAGCTTTCTGCTCACTAGGGGAAAAACTCTCATAGAGAAACGGGATGAACCAGGACCTTCAAAAAATTACATGTTTGTACCAGATGTGAATTTGGCCCCTGAAGAACCAGTCACAGTAGAGCACAATTCAAATGTATAGAATACTTGAAAGTGGGAAAAATGATATGAATTGTTGCAACACTCCTTCCTGGATGAAAGGATACCCAGGTAAATTACCCTCAACACTTAGAAAGAGTTTGTCAAGTGCACACACAGAAACCTAAGGGAAATAATATCCCCTAAGATCCCTTGTGTTAAAAACTGTTGCCTACTGTAGGAAACAGGAAATCCTCCAGTCAAACTGGAGGAAAGGTCAGATAATTTGCAGTAAGAAAGTGATTACTCCAGTGCTGTTCTAAACCAGTGCAAACATTTCAGACTCAAAAGGAAGTGGCCAAAAAGGCATTGGATTTGTTGTCCCCACCTAGCACAGCAGATACTTTCCTAGGCTTCCTCTTCCCTTCCCCAGTTTCTGATAAATTAAAGAGGTATTGAATCATAATCCCGAGGGAGAGAAGCCTTTCTAGCAAAGTAAACGCAGCAAGTTGATGGAGACTTAGAGCAAGTGAAGGGAAGGAAGGAAACACAACATGACTCAGTGAAGCAGACTGCCACAATATAGTGCCAGATAGAGATGAGCTCACTAACTACCGAGAGGTGAACTCACAAGCCGTAGCTGTGGAGGAGAAACATAATCACGGATATGGAGAAGAAAAAAGATATATTTTATGCTCCTGCCTTTTTATCTATCTAGGGCCTCCTGCAGTCAACCCCAAAAGAATCAGCCAAGTAACATCTGGCCAGAGATATCAGGAGAATGGTCCACAACAGTAGTTTCTCTACCTTAGAATCTGGCTTTGCTAATGACTCAGAAGCTGACAGTAATAACTCATGCAGCTCAGCTCTGTTTCTGTTAAGAGAGTTAAAACACTTAATGAGGCTAACTGCACTTTCAAGGCTCCTAGAGAAACTTAGTCCCCCTGAGCTTATGTGACACCCAAAGCTGTGCAAAACGTTGTCAGAAGAGTGTCTGCTGATTGAAAATAATATGTATCTCACTGCCTCTGGTAGCCAAGGTTCAGTCAATGGGAGAGATAAGCACAGGCGATCCACTGATGTAGACATTCTGGGCCCAGTCTATTTCTGAAGTACATGGAGTTACACCAGAGATGTGGCTGAGCTTTGTCTTTAATAGTTGGGAAAGGCAGAAACCTATGAAAGGGAAAGTTGGGTCAATCTATACACAGGAAAGCCTGGGGCTAAAAACATCTCCCATTCAGAAACACACACATACACCCAACAAAACTATTGGAGTGTTTGTAAAATGGTCCTGCTGGTCACTTGAGAGATAACAGGGAAACCTTTATGATCAAACAAGCTTCTTTCTACAACATATGCACATATGGTTTCTAATTTTCACTCATTCAGATCTGGGCATGCTAGTCGCTTCTAAGTTTTCTATATTAATGTTTCCAAGGCTGACTATTCTACAGGACTGGGCTTGTTTAACTGATTATCCATATATGCTTTTTTCCCCACAAAGCTGCTGGCTGCCTTAATTCTACCTAAGGTACTATTGAATTTCACGTCACCTTTATTTCCATTTTGCCCTACAAAAAAAAAAAAAAAAAAAAACTGAAGGGAGGAAGCGACATCATCTGGAGGTTGAGCTCCCCATGACTTCACAAAATGAAAATAACTAAATCTTTAGCCAAAATATTAGTACATCGAATTTAAAAAAAAAGGTTGAACAGGCCATGGCTATGTGGACCACAGACTAAATTTCTTATACGATCTGTTAGAACAAACCATGAACAAAGACATTGATGAAAAATCGGTCAGAAGTAATACACCCTCGCAAGTAGCATGTGCATTACTGTTTAGGATATCTGCAAAGTAGTAAGTTGATGTTGTTTATTTGTTGCCTGTGTTCTTCCTAAAGCAGGAATTCCTCAATCAATATCTCTGCTGGCCACATTTACAATTATTCTAGATGGCTGCTCTGATCAAGGCTGCTGAAGGTCTTCAGTGGAGGAAAAGAAGCCTGCCCAAGTCATTAATGAACCAGATTCTCATTTTGAAATGCCTATGAAGATTGTTAAAAATCACTAATTAGCAACTTAATAAAATGCAAATGAGACTTTTTTCAATATATATTGAATAAGCTCCTTTGCAATTATGTTTCTTTCATCACTCTTTTTTGTGTCCACGAGTACTATACAGTCTTGTTAAGACAGACATAATTATGTTGGATATTTCAATAGTCCAAATAAATAGCAAGCCTCTAGGCTTGAAGTGGAAAAGTGCAAACAAGGAGATTTAAAGGTTTATTAAGATGTAATTTCTAAGTTTTTATAATTTAAAATAGCATTGGACAGGTGGAAAAGCTGGCTGATGAAGCAAATGTAGTTTCCTTCCAATACCTGTTCCTAACCAAATTGTAAAAATGTTGTGTTTTTGGCATCATTATGTGTCCACTGCCTACTGCAGAAAAACAACAACAACAAAACCTGGCACAAGTCTAAAAAGCACAGCTCCGTTTACAATATTTATCTGCAGTCTGGTACTGCATATCTTACTTATTATGTATCAGTTGCATTTCCCTGACCCAGGTAGAGCAACATGTATATTAAGATTTGACAAATTGTCTGCTAATGGATAACTCTCCCTCCCCAGGGTGTGCATGGTGGTCAGTGACGCACCTGAGTCAGCCTCTTTTGGAGGTTGTCCTCCCCTTGTAAGCCAAAGGCAGTGTGTGTGGTGGGGAATTAAAGGAGCCAAGACCCGTTTTCTATCTGTCAGCTAGACAAAGCCCCTCCACATTTAGATTTAGTGAGTGAATTCTGTTTAGACTTACAAAGCTGAAATTGAAAGATATATGGAGAATACATTGGTGGCTAGTCACAGGCACCCACATGATGTCTTTTAAGGAACGCAATAAAGATATAATAAATGCTGAAATATTAGAATGTCAGGTAGGGTTTCAAAAACAAAGAGGTAGTCCCTGTTGTATGTGAAACTGTCAAAAGATTTGATTTTCTTAGTGAATACTTTTATTTGAATATTTATATAGATTCTTACTTGAACTCTTTACAATACATGTACAATTTACATATTAACTCACAAAGAGATGTGTGGCGAAGAAAAATAAAACTGCTGAATACTGAGACTTGTTTAACTTTTTGTGTACCCGAGCACATTTATTTATATGTGAGCTCTTCCTTGTCTCCACTTGGGATAAACTGGCCTCTTTGAAGTACACTGTAGATTCTTGATTGTAGATTTCTGTTTTGTCATTCCTCTACAATACCTCTTTGTTTTTATTCCTCCTTAAAACAAACTTCTGTAAGGCTTTCCAATACTAATACACTAAATATAGTATTTATCATAAACAAAAATATTCAGACACCAGCAGTAGATCCATATGAACCAACAAGCAGAACAATAACAAAAAACCTAAATATTTAACACAAAACATGAGAAACAAATCAACTCAAATGTTCTTCTTCCACAACAAAAATTAGAGCAGGTCTCGCTTCCTGTGATACTGTTCACTATGGTTTGTTGTCATAGTTTGTAGTCTTTTTGCTCTACTGCATACTGTATGTTCCAAAGAAAAGGGATTCTGAGTTTCTATTAGCTTGTAAAGCTCTACACCCATGCACATTGTTAGTTAAATAGTAATTGTTCACTGTTTCCATAGGCAAACTTCAACTGTGGCCAGTAAGAGTTCAATGTTCAGAACAAACACATGATTCTGCAACGTAAATCCACAATACAGGTCAGAAACTAGAATGTTCCCCATAACCTTGCTAACAAAAGCAGGAGATTTTTGGCTCTTAACTGTCTTATTGACTTGACCCAGTTTCTCTCTATGTCTGGTTGGAAGACGAAAGAGAAGGTGGTTCTCAACCAGATGTCTGGGGCCCCCTGGGGGGCCATGAGAAGGTTTCAGGAGGGCCGCCAAGCAAGGCCAACGTTAGACTCGCTGGGGCCCAGGGCAGAAAGCTGAAGTCTGGGGCCTTGAGCCCTGCCACCCAGGGCTGAAGCTGAAGCTTGAGCAATGTAACTTTGTGGGGCCCTGTGTCATGGGGCCCCGGGCAGTTGCTCTGCTTGCTATTCCCTAACGCCAACCCTGGCTTTTATATGCAGAAAACCAGTTATTGTGGCCCAGGTGGGCCGTGGAGTTTTTATAGCTTGTTGGGGAGGCCTCAGAAAGAAAAAGGCTGAGAACCCCTGGTTTATAGAAAAGGGGGCCAAATCAGTTACATTTTGTAGATTTATTTATATTTCCCCAGAATAGAGGAAATGATGGCCCAAAGATTTGCTTATTGTGTAATTCTGTGGTACGAAGGTGTAAGTGTGACAGGAATGTATTACAAAATTGGGCAAGCAAATAAACCTTTAACATTACAAAATAATCAGTTCAGAACTAAATCTACAAAATTATGTCTAAAACCTTCCACTGAATAGTATTATACTGTATTTTACTTTACTAGCTTACTTCATATACTCTCCCCATATTCTATGCTTTCATTACCATTAAAATTTTAATAGCTAAATCCTGCAATTCACTTGGGCATGTCTACATGGGATGGCAATGTGAATTTCAGGGGTTGGATTTCTAAAGCACACTATTGTGTTGTGCACGAATAGGCCTGCTGGTGTTAAAGTGCATGAGTAGGGCCCTACCAAATTCATAGCCATGAAAAACATGTCACGGACCATGATATCTGGTCTTTTGTGTGCTTTTACCCTATACTATACAGATTTCATGGGGGAGACCAGAGTTTCTCAAATTGGGGGTCCTTACCCAAAAGAGAATTGCAGTGGGGTCACAGCATTCTTTTAGAGGGGATTGTGGTATTGCCACCCTTATTTCTGCACTGACCTTAGGGTGGTTGGAGAGTGGTGGCTGTTGGCCAGCCGCCTGGCTCTGAAGGCAGTGCCCCGCCATCAGCAGTGCAAAAGTAAGGGTGGCAATACCATACCATGCCACACTTCCTTCTGTGCTGCTGCCTTCAGAACTGGGTGGCCAGAGAGTAGTGGCTGCTGAGGGCCCAGCTCTGCAGGCAGCAGTGCAGAAGGAAGGATTGCAATGCCATATAAATTTAGGAGGGGAGTGATATCTCAGTGGTTTGAGCATTGGCCCACTAAACCCAGGGTTGTGAGTTCAATACTTAGGCCACTTAGGGATCTGGGGCAAAATCTTGGTCCTGCTAATGAAAGCAGGGGGCTGGACTCAAGGTCCCTTCCAGTTCAAGGAGATAGGATATCTCCATTAATTAATTAATTTATTGTTTACCATGCCATCCTTACTTCTGAGTTGCTACTGGTGGCAGCTTTGCCTTCAGAGCTGGGCTCCCGGGCAGCAGCCGCTGTTCTCCAGCTGCTTAGCTCTGAGGGCAGCACTGCCATCAGCAGCAGTGCAGAAGTAAGAGTAGCAGTACCACAGCCCCCCCCCCCACAATACCCTTGTGACCCCCTCCCCCCTTGTTAGGGCCCTATGCATGAGGTAACTTTTAGTACACACCAGCAGGGTCTACACAGACCAATAGGTGCTCAACACATTAGTGCATTTGAGAAATCACATGCCTATGTGCACAAAGCTGTATTGTGTAGATATGCCCTTAGAACTAGCAGAACATAATTAGGTTTGATAACTATTTTGGGCCAATCCTGTAAGCCTACAGCATTCAGCATCTCTGCTGGTTTTCACTGGTTGGGCCCTTTAATATTTACACACTGATCTTGTGTTACTGGAAACATTCATAGATTCAAGAGACTTTTTAAGATGTTAACAAACAGCCTTTTAAAAAGTTCTACTGATGTATATTTTACAAGACATATGGACGATTTTTAATGTACAAATATCTAAAAGAGTGACTATTTGTGTTTGTTGATTGGGAAGGATGGTGGGGAAAGTTGGCACAGCTGAGGATTAAACCTCTTAAATGTATGTACATTAACTTTCTATAGTAGCATTCTATAGTCATATTCTATTTTGCAACAGAGGAAAACCCTACAGACAAGGGGGAATTCAAATAAAAGTAATAAACCACATACAAAAAATGAAGATGTCGACTCCTGTACCTGTTGACAGATGTGTTTGTTAATGCCAGATTCATTATCAGCATAAATGCCAACAGAAGGGTTAATGATGGTTTATGCCAGCAGAAACAGGAATGGGAGGTCCCTAGTAATAGAAACAGCACTGTGGAACTCAGTTATGGAGTCATAAAACCAGTGAAATTCCACATAGATGGAAGCAAGAGGGAAGCAGCCTGAAGAGTATGCGGTCAAAAAAAGTGGTGTGGCCAGGGAGTTTCCTGTTTCAATAGCTTTCTGCAGAGGCTCTTCTGGCAAAATTCCTATAGAGCTCTGTGAAACTAAAAGCTGCTCCTTCCACCTTGTATCTCTTTTCCCCATCTCTCCTGCCAAAAGGTAGAACCCTGAAAAACAATACTTACCCTCCAAAGTGGTGAATCTCTGCTAGTGTGCAATGGGATTGGGGTGGAGAAGTTGCACCAGAGGTTTTACTATGTACCTTCCTCTGCCAGCTCTGCTTAATTTGGTCCATCGTGTGTCTTTAAGTAAATGATATTATAAAGGTTATATTCAAATGAATCTTCAAAAGCATAACAAATATTAGGCATTTAGCTTTGAATTATTTCCTGCCTTTCTAAGGGATTCAAATTTAACTCCCCCAAATTTCCAAGATTCATAATTATTTTTGAATATATTTCTTAAGCATATATCTGGAGTTAATACTCTTCTCTGCTAAGGTGAATTTAATGTGGTTTAATTGCTATAGTTCTAGACAGTCAAACAACAAGAGAACTAGATGCTGGCATGTTATCATTTAATTATAAGTAGTCAGCTGTTGAAATTTATTTACAAGCTTCCTGTATTAGCCTCAGGACAATAACAAAAACTAAAAATATTAATTAATCAGTTTTGAGAATTAATAATACCAGAATATTCTTAGATTGTAAACTCTTTGGGGGCATAGTCTGTGACTACCTCTGTGTTTGCACAGCCCCTATCATACAAGGCCTTATTTCCACTTTAGATTATTCCCTGCTCTACACTACAAATCCACATCCCTGAACGACAGATATGCCAACCTAACTCCCGGTGCATGCAGTGCTATGTCGATGGGAGATCTTTCCCTCTGAGGGAGGCTGAGTACCTACACCTTCACTAAGTGCAACAGCAGCGCAGCTGCATTACTGCACCTCTGTAAGTGTAGATAAGCCCTTAGGTACTACGATCGTATAAATAATAAAGAAAACTAATGCAGAATGGGAACAAGCTGACAGAGCTACACTGGGTTATTATTGTTTCCTTGCTGATTTTGTTTACTTTTTTCATCATTATCATTTTCAAATTGGAAAAATATAGTTGTTTTATAACAGCTACTACTTTTTAATAATAAGTATTGAAAACAATTCTAATTAAAAAGAGGACCTTTTAATAACCATTTGCCTCTTTAAAGAGGTAGCAGAGATAATAATACAGTATCAAATCTCCAAAGAATCAGGGATATTATTAAGGCATGATGCTCAACATTTCTTAAACTACATTCTCACTGTGAGGTGTCTATGTAAGAACGGAGTAATTTCCTTTGCAGCATTCATATTTGAAGAGAAGCATAATATATTCCAGTTTGAAGCAATGCTCAAAGAAGCATTTAAAAAGTAAAAGAAAGGTTTTGTTCTGTGCAAGGGAATGTTCTTTATTGGTATTTTCAAATACATCAAAGTAGGGCTTGTAGCTGTGGCTATTGAAATAGGAATCAAGATGGGCTTAAATTGGACCATTCAAACTTAGTTGAATTCTGGGGAGAAGGTGGAAGTCAGTTACAATGGGTCGGAGATCTAAATCACTTTTGGTTTTGGATTTGAAGGAAAATGCAGTCAATGAAGTTTTTCACAACTAACATCAACCCAACACTTGCCCATCCTAACAAATTACACATTTATTGTAAATATTAAAATTGTGGGGGCATGTTAATTTCATTAGGTAATAGAAAAGAATGTTGTTGTTCTTCCAGTGTAAGCATGTCTTCAAAAGCAGGCAGGGAGAAAAGTAGATGGGAAAAGAACAGAGGGAAATGAAAAAGAGAACATGGGGTTATGTGTGAAATTGTGATTGATAGCCTGATCTCAGAAATAAAGGAATGCTTGATGGACTACATATTGATACTATGCTGTAAGTGCCATATTCTGGATCCTGTGCACACCCAGCGTAAACAAACTTTGAAGAGGCTGGAGGAAAGGATAAATCCATGGCTGTCAATGCGCCCTGAGAGCTGCAGCTGCTCCTGTGACTGTTATTAATCCATTCTGAGGGAGGTTTGGTGGTGCATCCTTACAGTTCAGGATCAACTGTCCTTGGCTTCTAACTACGTTGCCACCCTGCCTGCTAGTTGAATAATCCCTTCAGGGAGAAGGTTAGACCAGGGGAAGGCACAGACATGATTTTTAACAAGCTGTGTGCCCCCAGAGGGGGCAAGGTAAAGAACAGCAGGAGAAAACAGCCCAGGAAAGACAGTTACATGAACTCCAAAAGACTATGGTTATTCCAGATCGGGAGAACATGAATTTGGGTTAACTGTGTGTGTGGGGGGGAACTGAAGACTGCCCCCCAGGAAAGGGCAATCAAAGGCCTGAAGAGCCAAGTGCAGTGGCAGGGGATTGAAGAAAATAGATAAAAGAAACCAGCAATGTGGTTGATTAAAATGCTAAAAGGTGTCTGTGAAGTAATTATTAAGGAACCTGCAAAGGAAGTAATCCCAGCAGGGACAGTGTCCATCAAAGGACATGCTTCGATGTCACCAGGCCCTGACAGGAGGACTTCCTAATAACCACACTCTATACTCACCAGAGAGGAAGGTCTTAGTGGTTAGATTTGGAATCAGGAAAGGTGTGTTCTATTCCCCATGTTCAAATACTTTGATGTTGGCTGCCATAGAAAAGCAAAATCTTATACAAGCACAAACATATCCTGAAATATGCATTAGTCCAGCTTGTGTTCAAAAAGTCATTAATTGCTTATAATGATCTGTTTAATTTCCACCTGGTCTACAATTTCAACTTTCTTGTTGAACTTTATGTATGAGCTGACTCCAACAGCATTCTCCCTTGCCAATCAGGCAGCTGTCCAATCTTCTTATGGTGGTGGACAGAGGGAAACAATCATATTAATATTGCTTAATCTAGCATTCATAATGAGGTCCTGCTCACTAGCCTATAAGATTTTGCAGGGATGGATAGAGCCACCTTAAATAGGCTTTGCTCATTCATCTCTGATAGATGCCAAGGGGTCATGATAAGCAATTAGTCTGCTCCAGAGAACTCTCATCTATGAAATCCCATATGATTCAATCCTTTCACCAATCTATTCAGCATCTATGTGAAATAGAAAGGGTAATCATGAAATGACATGGACAACAATGCCATCAATGTCCCAGCAACATGCAGCCCCTGTATCTTTATCATCCACCAGAAATGATAAATGCTATTTCCCAGGTGTTTCAGTGTCTGAAGGATCTTGGAACTTGGATCCAAGACAGCCGTCCAAAGCTAAAGCCAGGAAGATGGAATAAGGGGAAAGAATTTTGAGAGACTGGCCACTAACTAAAAAAGGCCACTTTTTTTTGTGTTCAAGGCAATGTACAGATTTGGAAGCTTTGCTGAACCTGTGGTTGTTACTGGACACCCAAAGAGCAACGATCACATTCTACCATCTTTCACTTGCAAGTAGATTTCACCCTTTCCTCTTAGAAAGGGTGAAAGCCCAAGACACTATGATTCATGCTTCTTTCATTTTCAGGACAGACCTCTGTAATTCATGGATTTGATAGTGAAGGCTGCATAGAAACTGCAGGTGGTACTCATGTTGTGCTCCTTAAGTGGGATAAGTTGCCAACAGTCTAGTGATCCACAACCTGCACTGGCTGCCCAGCTGGTGTGCTGAGACCAGTAGCTTCCAGGTTCACCAATCTTGCCTCATTGTTTCCTTGTGTCCCCCATCTGTCTGTATCCACCTCTTGTTTATTGTCTTATAGTTACATTATAAGCACTTTGTATTTGCATAGTGCCTAGCACAACGGAGTCCTGGTCCATGATTGGGACTCCTAGGCATTACCACAATACATAATAAATAACAAGAATCATTCAGTTACCTATCAATTTCAAAGTTCTGGTTCTGATCTTTAAATTCTTCATTGGGCTATCTCAGACATTGCTTCTTCCTCCCTAAACTTCCATAGCAACTATGATTGTTCAGCTGATGATCACCTGGGAAAAAAATCTCTGGGGCTAGGGGCAAAGCATGCCTGGTAGAAGACCCTCAAGCACTGATAACACTGGAAAGATTAAAAACTCTCAAGTATGTATAGCTTTGGTAAGTGATAATGCAATATTAGAAAATAAAGATGTGGCAATAAGATTTATGATGATCCTATGGAATAATCTCCCAAGGGAAGCAGGAGAAGTCTATGATTTGGCACATGTAAAACTACAATGGTCAAAGCACAAGTAAATGTACAATAGGGAACCATCTTGGACTGGCAGGGAGATGAGTTAAAAAACCTAATTATTAGAGCCAGTTGAAATTATTTCAGTAGAATATTTTTCTGTTGGAAAATACCATTTTGTTGTAACTGAAACTTTTTGTAGTATCAGAATGAAACATTTTGATTGACCCAAAAGAAAATACTTTTGAAAATTTAATTTTATGTGAAATTTCAATTTTGTTTTGTTTGGTTTTGTTTTCATTCTATTTTGAAACAAAAAGAAATGATGAAACACTGGAAAGTCATGTGAAATGGAAATTCCTGGGTTCAACCAGCTCTACTTCTTCCATGTTTAGATTCTATAGACTAGATTTACTACTCATGGACTTAAATGGATTTACACCCATTATGTTAGTGATAAATTGGCCCTATGATTCTATATCTTGCTAATGAAAAAGAAGCAGTAGCCCTGAAATATCAACCAAATTGAGGCATCTCACTGAAGGGAAAATATTTCTCTTGTGAGACATATATCAAGGAAGCACATTTCTGGAGCATGCCATGCTGGCAATCAAGAATCGGGGGATATTGTAAATACTCAAGGAACCTCATAAGAATGTGTCTACTGTAGGATTGGGGATCAGGAAATGTGAGACGTGGTTGTTTCAGTTACAACATTTAAAATATGCACAGGGAATTATTGGTAAACCATCTTGCATTGTGGCTATAGTCCTAGTGATCTAGCTATAGTTAAGGAGGCATGAGCATTTCTATTCTAAGACTCTGGTTATAGTTGCTCATAACTTTCTAAAACTTTTACCTTCCAGGCTGAAGTGTTCTGGTTTTGATCTTTCAGTGATGGCTAACTATTTTAGTATGTTCAGTAATATTTTAGAATGAGGAGTGAAGAAAAATGCACTTTCCCATGGTAAAAAAAATGGTGACACTTTGTGAAATCTCTAGTTATAATATGATTTGGGGAAGAATGCTGAAATTTGGCTGGAAGTACCGCTGAATATTCAAGTGCAAATTGTCTTTGATTTGGTTGAGTTATAAAGTTTTGAAAGCGGTAGCACTTTTAAACATTGTTCTTTCACTGTCTGAAAGGAAATTAGACTGGAGTGCGTGTGCATGCCTGGCTACATTTGCTGCTCTGCAAAAACTGTAGTGAACTTGCACATTGGATGAGGCTGGGCCCTCTATCAGAATCCAAGGTTCCAAATCTCCTTCCAGGTTGGATCCCAAATCACAAGAATATTATTTAGTTGGTTTGAGTTCAGATGTGGTCAAAATTCTTCCAAAACTTTGGCCCAAGATTGCGCAAGTCTTTCAAGCAGTCTGTGACCTGCTTGTTAGGGCCAAAGTCTTTCAAGCAAAGTCGACAAGTGTCCGATATCATTGAAACAGAACTCTAGCCCTGATTCATCCTCAAACCGAAACCTAGCCTAATCTCAACATCCCCGGGACTTTTGGGGGTTCATGGTCTGAAATATATATGGATCTACTATACGCTGCTCTAAGCCATCCACAGTTGGAGTAATACAATAGGACAAAAACGTCAAATGTCAAAGTAAGTTAGTAGTTCTATGAAACTTCGGCCATTTTCCCTTGACTCAGGCTCCACCCTTCCTGTAACACTCTTTGTGTGTTTATGCTCCATACAGCCCTTTCCCTTAATACATTTCAGGGTGTAGCAGGGTGGACCCCCACTCCTGCCCTGGAGATGGCTGCAGCTCTAAAAGCTGGGCTGATTGGGGAAGCGGCAGCAGCTGGGCCACACCCCAAACAGGCCACAGCTGGTCTGTATAAGAGGCTGGGAGCCAGGAGCTCAGGAATCTCTCTCTGCATTCAGGGAGAGAAGGGCCTGGCTGCAGGGAGCTTAACTAAGGGCCTAGAGTGAAGCAGGGCTGGGGACAGGCCAAGGGAGCCGGGGAGCTCCAGCCTAGGAAAGATCCTGGTAAGGCCTATTAGGTACTGGGTTGCAGGGGGCAGCCCATGGGTAGGCAGAGGCAGCAGGTCTGAACCCCTTTGCCTGAGATGAGTGGCGGATACTGCAGTCTGCCCCAGTGAACGGGGGCTAGATGGAGACTGGGCAGAAGCCAAGGCTGAGGTGAAGTGGGGATAGTGGGTGGGGGTTCCCTTGGGAGGGGGAGACCCAGAACTGTGGGGGTACTGCCAGGGGGCAGCACCCAGAGAAAAGGGCACGGGGGCCCTGGGAGGGACGCAGGGGCCAGAAGTGGCAAGGCCGATCACTGGCCTACAGAGGGCGCTCCAAGGCTGAGAGAGCTAATTCCCGAGACAACCGGCAGGAGGCACCGCAGGGGTGAGTCTCCGTGCTGCTACACAGGGAGAAACTGTTATCTGAAGAAATATGAATAATTTGTGCTGTAGATAAGACATTGTGAATCCTTTAGATGGTAACACATAAAACATTTTCTGTATGAAGGCCAGGAAATGTTAATGAGAATCCAAGCAATTTCTTGGTATCACCTTGAGAATAAGGGAGCTATCATTCCAGTAAAGATGTAAGGAACAAAACAACACTGACAATACACAGCTTGAAGAGTAAAGGTGCAGCATATATTGATAAGAATTAGGCACACATATCAACTTAACAGTAGTGGCAGATGGTTGCCTATTTCCCCACATGTATTACAAGATCCGGAAATCTAAATGTTTTGTAGTTTCACAATTGATTCATATTGCTGCTACTGCATTGTGTTGATGGCTATTTCTTCCTGAATTATGCTATATACTAGCTAGAGATTGTGGTGAAAAAGCAGCAATGAAACACCAAAGGTTGTTTTCTACTGCCTATTCCCTAGACTTTGATAAGAAGATACTGGAGACAAACATATGAATAAACATGCTTTGAATCACTCTGGAATTAGTAATTTGAAAATCTTACATCTTTCCTATCCTTTCTAACCAACTGATTGGCTCTGTAATGAACTAAGAGGTCTCTTAGGGAGTGGCTGCCACTGCTTAGAAATTAGAAATGTGCTTCTGTGATTTATTCCCAGAATACAATAACAATTCCTCTGAATGAGCAGAAATATTTGATGTCATTGTGGTACCAGGGAAGCAGGAAGAGCCAAAAACCGTAGATGGTTACAATTGTGTAATAGTTAATAACTATTTGGGAACATCATAAACATTAACTTCATGTTATCTTTCATCCAAATGTAGGATTAGTCTGATCCAAACCATATGAATGAGGAAAATAGCTACTGATTTAAATAGTTCACTTGTACATTCTCCAGGCAGAAGACAAACTAGCTGTAAATCATAGTTGGTTGGTTCAATGTGGCTTTCATAGTCCCATCCATAGTAAAACTGAACTCTGGAATCTTTAGAACACAATGTTTTCTGTGGCTTTGGTGTTAGCTCAAAAAGACGGACAGACACACACTCTGTTTGTAAGTGTCATTGTAGCTGATTCCCCTGTTTATTAAAATGTAAATATGTGGTTAGTTTAAAAACAGTGATAATTACTTCATATTCAAAGGGACCTAGAGAAGGCAGGGTAGTTTGCCTAACAATGTAGACTATTATCACATACGCTGTATAACATTCAGCAAAGAAGATCATTTTATTTATGGATTTGATACAAAAAACAGTGGAAAACACTCAGTTGATCCATCCTTCCACCAGATGTTGACTTAGCAAATGATTTTAGCAATGGTGCATTTGTACAACATGAAGGTTTTTCACACAAAAAGACTTGTTACTATTTGGCATAATTAGAGTAATTCATTATCCAGCATACACATGTCACAGTGACTGTAAAGTGATCACGGTTATCACATGTCCATGCAGTCAGGCACATGACGATAACATTAGCCCAGATGCTGCAATGAATAAGACATCAGAGACACAGAGGTTAGGACCCCTGTCAAGGGAGGAACAATACATGCTGCCCATCCCCTGTGTGTGTGTGTAGCAGGTATCCTCACAACTCACGAATGGCCCAGTTAAGTTGCAGGGGTGGGAACTAAATACTCTCCCCCAACAATCTTTGCACAAGTCCCAGTACAAGGCTATCAAGGGAGGTTGAGAGCACTGCCATCCAGGCCACAACAGGGAGCACCTAAGGGGAAGATTTCCCTGAGAGTCGATCCAAATCTCCCTCTTGGCAAATGGGAGGTGGGAGCTGTATTTCTGTATAATTTGTTAATAACTTCATTTGATGACTGATTCACAGATTTTATTGCCAGAAGAGACCCTTCAGATCTATTCTGACTTCCTGTATAACACCATCCACCTTGCTCAGTAATTCCTGCATCAAGCCCCTAACTTCTGACTGAGTTACACCATACTTTTTAGAAAGATAGCCAGTTTTTATTTAAAGACTGCAGGAGATGGAGAATCTACCTCATCTCTAGGTAAGTTGGTCCAATGACCCTCACTTTAAAATGTGCACCTTATTTCTAATGTGAATTTATCCAACTTCCTCTTCCAGCCACTTTCTGCTAAATTAAATATCCCTCTTTTTTTTAATCAGAAATCTTTTCACCCTGAAGGTAATTACAGAACACAATTAAGTCACCACTTAACCTTCTCATGGATAAACTAAACAGAATGAGCTTCTAAGTCTCTTACTGTGAGGTAGATTTTCCTGATTTCAGATAATTCTTGTAGTTCTTTTTGAACCCTTTCCCATTTTATCTGTCTGAGCACATTTCGCCAAGACAGTCCCTTACTGTCTTTTTACTCTTTACTCTAGTTCTCTTTACTATAACTGCAGATTTATTGGTGAATAATTCTTGGATAGTTCAGGCCTCTGCAGTTATTATTGCTAGGAAGTAAGAAGTGATTTTTCTTTGCAATTTTATGTGTAGTTCTACATTACTGACATGGGAAATTTCAAGTTCAATTATCTTGCTTTGTGCCTGATAGTATTAATAGCATACTGGCCATTCTATTTTGTTATAGCAATGTAAATCTGGAGACCCTCTACTAAGTTAGCATTCTAAGTTATGCCAATTCTAAATTCTCTTTGAATATGAGATAAACACAAGTGCTATCTGTTAGGCGTTAACATCATACTCAGCAGTTCATTAAATAAGAGAATAAACTGGAATAAAATCCACAAGTTATTCTAGAGCTATTTAATTATTTAATTAAGAACATTTTGTGAAGTGCATTTCAGTAGCTGTTTAAAATATCCTAAAACATGGTTTCTCAACCTGGGTATCATGAAGAAATCTAGGGGAGCATTTTACCAAAATAATATCTGTATAAATAGAGACTATATAATCATAACAAAACCTATTTTTATACCCAGAGGCAGGCTGACAATTAAAAACAAACAAACAGAAAGAGTAAATCCCACTCCTTATCCACATTAAGCTGCTACTAAAAACTTTGTTCTAAAATTATTTTAAATTAGAAAAATAATCCACATACAGGAGATTTTCCCACTTATTTCAAAGATAAGGTATTTCTTTTTTAAACAGACAATAGTCTTCCTACAACCGGATAATAGAAGTAAGGGGCCTATTCCTACAGACATCATTCATAACTTTTAGCTAGCCACACAAGTTTCATACTTGGAGCTCTGTTCTGACATTATGGGTGAATTCCGAGCCCCACTAAAATCAACAGGAGTGTTGGCATAGGCTTCAGTGAGGCTGGGATTTCACCCTATCTATTTCTCTGTGTGCCTTTGGAAACAGAGGCACACTACTAATATGGAATATGTGAAACTTGGTGGGATAATACACATGATTGGAATGTTGGTGTGGATGGGTACAGCTTGCTCAGGAAGGATAGACAGGGGGAAAAGGGAGGAGGTGTTGCCTTATATATTAAAAATGTACACACTTGGACTGAGGTAGAGATGGACAGAGGAGATGGAAGTGTTGAGAGTCTCTGGGTTAGGCTAAAAGGGGTAAAAAACAAGGGAGATGTCATGCTAGGAGTCTACTACAGGCCACCTAACCAGGTGGAAGAGGTGGATGAGGCTTTTTTCAAGCAACTAACAAAATCATCCAAAGCCCAAGATTTGGTGGTGATGGGGGACTTCAACTATCCGGATATATGTTGGGAAAATAACACAGCAGGGCACAGACTATCCAACAAATTCTTGGACTGCATTGGAGACAACTTTTTATTTCAGAAGGTTGAAAAAGCTACCAGGGGGGAAGCTGTTCTAGACTTGATTTTAACAAATAGGGAGGAACTCGTTGAGAATTTGAAAGTAGAAGGCAGCCTGGGTGAAAGTGATCATGAAATCATAGACTTTGCAATTCTAAGGAAGGGTAGAAGGGAGAACAGCAAAATAGAGACAATGGATTTCAGGAAGGCAGATTTTGGTAAGCTCAGAGAGCTGATAGGTAAGGTCCCATGGGAATCAAGACTGAGGGGAAAAACAACTGAGGAGAGTTAGGAGTTTTTCAAAGGGACACTATTAAGGGCCCAAAAGCAAGCTATTCCACTGGTTAGGAAAGATAGAAAATGTGGCAAAAGACCACCTTGGCTTAACCACGAGATCTTGCACGATCTAAAAAATAAAAAGGAGTCATATAAAAAATGGAAACTAGGACAGATTACAAAGGATGAATATAGGCAAACAACACAGGAATGCAGGGGCAAGATTAGAAAGGCAAAGGCACAAAATGAGCTCAAACTAGCTACGGGAATAAAAGGGAACAAGAAGACTTTTATCAATACATTAGAAGCAAGAGGAAGACCAAAGACAGGGTAGGCCCACTGCTTAGTGAAAAGGGAGAAACAGTAACAGGAAACTTGGAAATGGCAGAGATGCTTAATGACTTCATTGTTTTGGTCTTCACCGAGAAGTCTGAAGGAATGCCTAACATAGTGAATACTAATGGGAAGGGGGTAGGTTTAGCGGATAAAATAAAAGAACAAGTTAAAAATCACTTAGAAAAGTTAGATGCCTGCAAGTCACCAGGGCCTGATGAAATGCATCCTAGAATACTCAAGCTGCTAATAGAGGAGGTATCTGAGCCTCTAGCTATTATCTTTGGAAAGTCATGGGAGACGGGAGAGATTCCAGAAGACTGGAAAAGGGCAAACATAGTGCCCATCTATAAAAAAAAAATAAAAACAACCCAGGAAACTACAGAACAGTTAGTTTAACTTCTGTGCCAGGGAAGATAATGGAGCAAGTAATTAAGGAAATCATCTGCAAACACTTGGAAGGTGGTAAGGTGATAGGTAACAGCCAGCATGGATTTGTGAAGAACAAATCATGTCAAACCAATCTGATAGCTTTCTTTGATAGGATAACGAGCCTTGTGGATAAGGGTGAAGCGGTGGATGTGGTATACCTAGACTTTAGTAAGGCATTTGATACAGTCTCGCATGATATTCTTATCGATAAACTAGGCAAATACAGTTTAGATGGGGCTACTATAAGGTGGGTGCATAACTAGCTGGATAACCGTACTCAGAGAGCTGTTATTAATGGTTCCCAATCCTGCTGGAAAGGCGTAACGAGTGGGTACCACAGGGGTCTGTTTTGGGACCTGCTCTGTTCAATATCTTCATCAACGACTTAGATATTGGCATAGAAAGTACACTTATTAAGTTTGCGGATGATACCAAACTGGGAGGGATTGCAACTGCTTTGGAGGACAGGGTCATAATTCAAAATGATCTGGACAAATTGGAGAAATGGTCTGAGTTAAACAGGATGAAGTTTAACAAAGACAAATGCGAAGTGCTCCACTTAGGAAGGAAAAATCAGTTTCACACATACAGAATGGGAAGAGACTGTCTAGGAAGGAGTACGGCAGAAAGGGATCTAGGGGTTATAGTGGACCACAAGCTAAATATGAGTCAACAGTGTGATGCTGTTGCAAAAAAAGCAAACATGATCCTGGGATGTATTAACAGGTGTGTTGTGAGCAAGACACTAGAAGTCATTCTTCTGCTCTACTCTGCTCTGGTTAGGCCTCAGCTGGAGTATTGTATCCAGTTCTGGGCGCCGCATTTTAAAAAAGATGTGGAGAAATTGGAAAGGGTCCAGAGAAGAGCAACAAGAATGATTAAAGGTCTTGAGAACATGACCTATGAAGGAAGGCTGAAAGAATTGGGTTTGTTTAGTTTGGAAAAGAGAAGACTGAGAGGGGACATGATAGCAGTTTTCAGGTATCTAAAAGGGTGTCATAAGGAGGAGGGAGAAAACTTGTTCACCTTAGCCTCTAAGGATAGAACCAGAAGCAATGGGTTTAAACTGCAGCAAGGGAGGTCTAGGTTGGACATTAGGAAAAAGTTCCTAACTGTCAGGGTGGTTAAACACTGGAATAAATTGCCTAGGGAGGTTGTGGAATCTCCATCTCTGGAGATATTTAAGAGTAGGTCTATCAGGGATGGTCTAGACAGTATTTGGTCCTGCCATGCGGGCAGGGGACTGGACTCGATGACCTCTCGAGGTCCCTTCCAGTCCTAGAATCTATGAATCTATGAATCTATGTTTGACCGAAAGAGTAAAATCAGGATATCCTGCTATACCTTGATAACACAACTACTGATGTTGAGGGGCTACACATATAATCAGGGGCTAACCTCCAACATCAATCAATTATGTTCTTAATTCTCAAGGATTAAGCATAACAGTGCATCTGGGCTAGTGTCCTCCCTAGCACTGAGATGGAGATCAAGAGAAAGAAGAAATTAGATAGATTATATCTCCTGGGTTTGAAAAAGAATATACATTAAGGCGCTGATCTACAAAAAACAATACGTATGCTTAGTTAACCTTGTCATGAGTGTTTAAAGATTTGGGTTGATATTTTGTCCTGGTTGTTGCTAATTCTATTTTCTTTTGAATCCTTGCTGGTTATCACATTGAACCTGCTTTATTTTTAGAATTAAGAAGATGGTGGATAACACTTGCTTTATGTAACAGAAAAAAATGAAAAAAAATATGGCCTGATTGTCATTTATACTAAGACTCCTGCACACTTTTCTAGTATGTAAGAGGGTCTTCAAGTGAACCTTAAGATTCTTTTACACTGTGAATGGGGTGAACTATATGAAAATTAGGCTTTTAATAAATAATGAAGAAAGAAAAATTATAGGCTCAGATCCTTAGGTGGTGTAAATCAGTATAGCTCTATTGATTTTAATGGATGTATGCCAATTTATACCAGCTGACAATCTAGGGCTATATGTTTTGGTTGCATTATTTTCTGTTCATTTATTATTTTATAATCATTTTTCTAAGCAGCTGAGTGAGTGATAGGCAGGGCCGGCTCCAGGCACCAGCCGACCAAGCACGTGCACCTTGGTGGCGGGGGGGGGGGGGGGGGCGCTCAGGGTTTTTTTTGTGTGTGTGGGGGGGGTTTCGGTCGGGTGGCACTGGGGGTGGGTGGGTTGTTTTTGTTTCAGCGGCTGGGTGCGCTGGAGGCGTTGGGGGGTGGGATTCGGCAGCGGCGCTCGGCGGGGGGTGTGGCATCGCGGTGGGGCGCTTGGCGGGGGGGTGTTCGGCAGTGCGGCTCGGTGGTGTTTGGCGGTGCGGCGCTCGGCGGGAGGTGTGTGGAGCGGCGGGGGGTGGGTTCAGCAGCGCTGCGCTCTGCGCGGGGGTGTTCGGCTGCGCGGCGCTCTGCGGGAGACTGAGAGGTTCAGCAGCGCGCGGCGGGGGGGTTTGGCGGCATGGCGTTCGGCGGTGCTCCGCGGGGGGCTGGGGGGTTTGGTGGCGTGGCACTCCGCGGAGGTCTGGGGGTTCAGCGTGCAAGGCTAGATATACTAGATGATTGGGGAGGGGAGTTCATGTCAAATGTACTAATGCTGTATATTTAAAAAAAAAATGCTTTCATAAGCTATAGGAAAAAAGCATGTAGATGTTCAATGGATGAAGAAAAATTAAGAAGTTGGAAACAATTTTGTGCTCCTAAATGATTTTATAAAATAGTGAATGTAGACTTTAAAGACTAGAACAAATACTTTGTTAATACAAAAAGGAAACTGCTTAGTTTTAATGGCACATTCCCCATCAAAATTCAGCAGTCTTCTGTACTACATGAGCCCTGGTGTACCTAACATGATCACAATCGTTTATCTTGTATTTTCTATCAAAGAACCTGCGTACAAATCTATACATTTGTCACAAAGTGACTTGCCCCTTTAGAAGGGAATTAGTCCAATTCAACTGTAATGAATTAGCTGCCTTCCAATGGGGCCTCTATAAAAAAATTGGGAGAAGTTCAGGGGGAGGAAGAATAGGAGGCATCAGCAGAAGGAGGGAGGCACTGGTGGGAGTTCACTGGGAAGAGCTGTATGAGTCTCCTGACACCCTTCTTAGGCCTGGTCTACACTACGAGTTTAGGTCAACTTTAGCAGCGTTAAATCGAATTAAGCCTGGACATGTCCACACGACGAAGCCCTTTCTTTCGACTTAAAGGGTCCTTTAAACCGGTTTCTTTACTCCACCTCCGATGAGGGGATTAGTGCTAAAATTGGCCTTTGCAGGTCAGATTTGGGGTAGTGTGGACGGAATTCGATCTTATTGGCCTCCGGGAGCTATCCCACAGTGCTTCATTGTGACTGCTCTGGACAGCACTCTCAACTCAGATGCACTGACCAGGTAGACAGGAAAAGCCCCGCGAACTTTTGAATTTCATTTCCTGTTTGCCTAGCGTGGAGAGCACAGGTGACCACGCAGAGCTCATCAGCACAGGCAACCATGATGGCGTCCCAGGATCGCAAAAGAGCTCCAGCATGGACAGAACGGGAGGTACGGGATCTGCTTGCCATATGGGGAGACGAATCAGCGCTAGCTGAACTCCGTAGCAGTAAACGAAATGGTAAAATATTAGAAAAGGTCTCAAAGGCCATGAAGGACAGAGGCCATAACAGGGACGCACAGCAGTGCCACGTGAAAATTAAGGAGCTAAGGCAAGCGTACCACAAAGCCAGAGAGGCAAACGGAAGGTCTGGGGCAGAGCAGCACACATGCCGCTTCTACGCGGAGCTGCATGCCATTCTAGGGGGTGCAGCCACCACTACTCCAACCGTGTGCTTTGACTCCGTCAATGGAGAAACACGCAACAGGGAAACAGGTTCAGGGTACGCGGAAGATGATGATAGCTCACAGCAAGGAAGCGGAGAAACCGGTTTCCCCAACAGCCAGGATATGTTTATCACCCTTGGACCTGGAACCAGTAACCTCTGAACTCACCCAAGGCGTGCTCCCAGACCCTGAGGGCACACTGGTGAGTGTACCTTTGTAAATATTACACATGGTTTAAAAGCAAGCGTGTTTAATGATTAATGATTAATTTGCCCTGGCAATCGCGGCCAGTACAGCTACTGGAAAAGTCTGTTAACATGTATGGAGATGGAGCGGAAATGCTCCAGGGACTTCTCCAGAAAGCTCTCCTTCATGTACTCCCAAAGCCTTTACAAAAGGTTTCTGGGGAGGGCTGCCTTATTCCGTCCGGCATGGTAGGACACTTTACCACACCAGGCCAGTAGCACGTAGTCTGGAATCATTGCATAACAAAGCATGGCAGCGTATGGTCCCGGTGTTTGCTGGCATGCAGACAACATCCATTCCTTATCTCTCTTTGTTATCCTCAGGAGAGTGATATCATTCACGGTCACCTGGTTGAAATGGGGTGATTTTATTAAGGGGACATTCAGAGGTGTCCGTTCCTGCTCGGCTGAACAGAAATGTTCCCCGCTGTTAGCCACACGGTGGGGGGGAGGAGTGAAGTGATCATCCCAGAGAATTGGGTGTGTGTGTGTGGGGGGGGGGGTAGTTGGGTTTGTGCTGCATGTTAACCTGGAAACCCCAGCCCCTCCTTTTACATTGCAAACCCATTTTAAATGGCCAACCCAATGGGTCCTTGGTATGGGAAATGAGGGCACTGCTGTTTGAAACCATTCCCACATGTTATGAAGGTTAAAAAAGCCAAAAGACTGTGGTTTACCATGGCTGCCTGCAATCCGAATTCTGTTGCCTGGCACTGCATGAGTGATCTCTCACACCAAACCAGCAGGCCCTCAATATAAGAGGAAAAATGCGACCTTGTAATGAAAGCACATGTGCTGTGTAATGTGAACAGCAAAATTTAACGTGAAAGAGTGTACCCATTATTCTCTAAAATGTGTCTTTTTTAACCACCTCTCCCTTCTCCTCCACCAGCTGCAAATGTTTCTCCTTCGCAGAGACTAGCGAAGATTAGAAGGAGAAAATGGCGGACTCGGGATGATATGTTCATGGAGCTCCAGATGTCCTCCCACGCTGAAAGAGCACAGGAGAATGTGTGGAGGCAGTCAATGTCAGAGTGCAAAAAAGCACAATATGAACGAGAGGAGAGGTGGCGGGCTGAATCGCGGGCTGAACAGAGCAAGTGGCGGGCTGAAGATGATAGGTGGCGTCAGCTTGCAGACAGAAGGCAAGCGTCGATGCTCCGGCTGCTGGAGCATCAAACTGATATGCTCCAGCGTATGGTTGAGCTGCAGGAAAGACAGCAGGAGCAGAGACCGCCACTTCAGCCCTTGTGTAACCAATAGCCCACCTCCCCAAGTCCCATTGCCTCCTCACCCAGACACCCAAGAACACGGTGGGGAGGCTCTGGCCACCCAGTCACTCCAGCCCAGATGATTGCCCGAGCATCGGAAGGCTGGCCTTCAATAAGTGTTAAAGTTTTAAAGTTTTAAACTGCAGTGTGTCCTTTTCCTTCCTTCCTCCCCCACCCATCCCGGGCTACCTTGGCAATTATCCCCCTAGTTGTGTGATGAATTAATAAAGAATGCATGAATGAGAAGTAACAATGACTTTATGGCATCTGCAAGCGGTGCTCGAAGGGGGGAGGGGAGGGTGGGGTGGTTAGTTTACAGAGTAGAGTGAACCGGGGGTGGAGGCGGGGGGGGGGCAGAGGGTTCATCAAGGAGAAACAAACAGAAGTTTCACACTGTAGCCTGGCCAGTCACAAAACTGGTTTTCAAAGCTTCTCTGATGCGCACCGCGCCCTGCTGTACTCTTCTAACCGCCCTGGTGTCTGGCTGTGCGTAATCAGTGGCCAGGTGATTTGCCTCAACCTCCCACCCTGCCATAAATGTCTCCCCCTTACTCTCACAGATATTGTGAAGCGCACAGCAAGCAGCAATAACAATGGGGATATTGGTTTCGCTGAGGTCTATCCGAGTCAGTAAGCTGTGCCAGCGCGCTTTTAAACATCCAAATGCACATTCCACCACCCTTCGGCACTTGCTCGGCCTATAGTTGAACAGGTCCTGACTACTGTCCAGACTGCCTGTGTACAACTTCATGAGCCACGGCATAAAGGGGTAGGCTGGGTCCCCAAGGATAACGATAGGCATTTCAACATCCCCAATGGTTATTTTCTGGTCCGGGAAGAAAGTCCCTTCCTCCAGCTTTCGAAACAGACCAGAGTTCCTGAAGACGCGAGCATCATGTACCTTTCCCGGACATCCCACGTTGATGTTGGTGAAACGTCCCTTGTGATCCACCAGGGCTTGCAGCAGCATTGAAAAGTACCCCTTGCGGTTTATGTACTCTGTGGCTTGATGCTCCGGTGCCAAGATAGGGATATGTGTTCCATCTACCACCCCACCACAGTTAGGGAATCCCATTGCAGCAAAGCCATCCACTATGACCTGCACGTTGCCCAGAGTCACTACCCTTGATATCACCAGGTCTTTGATTGCCCTGGCAACTTGGATCACAGCAGCCCCCACAGTAAATTTGCCCACTCCAAATTGATTCCCGACTGACCGGTAGCTGTCTGGCGTTGCAAGCTTCCACAGGGCTATCGCCACTCGCTTCTCAACTGTGAGGGCTGCTCTCATCCTGGTATTCTGGCACCTCAGGGCAGGGGAAAGCAAGTCACAAAGTTCCATGAAAGTGCCCTTACGCATGCGAAAGTTTCACAGCCACTGGGAATCGTCCCACACCTGCAACACGATGCGGTCCCACCAGTCTGTGCTTGTTTCCCGGGCCCAGAATCGGCGTTCCATGCCATGAACCTGCCCCAGTAACACCATGATTTGCACATTGCTGGGGCCTGTACTTTGTGAGAGGTCTATGTCCATGTCAATTTCCTCATCACTCTCATCGCCGCACTGCAATCGCCTCCTCGGCTGGTCCTGGTTTTGCTTTGGCATGTCCTGGCTCTGCATATACTCCAGAACAATGTGTGTGGTATTCATAGTGTTCATAATTGCTGCGGTGATCTGAGTGGGCTCCATGATCCCAGTGCCATGGCGTCTGGTCTGAAAAAAGGCGCGAAAATGACGGAGGGAGGGGCAACTGATGACATGGCGTACAGGTACAGGGAATTAAAATCAACAAAGGTGGCTGTGCATCAGGGAGAAACACAAACAACTGTCACACAGAATGCCCCCCCCAAAGATTGAACTCAAAACCCTGGGTTTAGCAGGCCATTGATTTCACGGAGGGAGGGGGAAGCAAATGAATACATCTATTTTTTACATCTTAAGCTGGCAGCAGACGGTGCAGCATTACTGATAGCCCTCAGCATCTTCTGGGTGCTTGGCAGAAGATACTGTACTACAACTGCTAGTCATCATCGTCAAGACAGTTCAACAGGACTGCTGGCAGGACTGAGTCTCCAGGAGACAAAGCATGTCTGCCCAGGTGCCTCTGATTGAACTGGAATACGACGATGATGGATACCAGTCATAATACACCATCTACTGCCAAAAGGCAAGGGGCTGCTGCTGTGTAGCAATGCAGTACCATGTCTGCCGGCACCCAGATAGCCGATGAAGGCTACCAGTCATTAATAATTGCTTTGCTTCACACATGAGGTTTTAAACTTCATTTTGACACAAAAATATTTGCTCATCTTCATGAGACGTGGACTCCAGTTCAAATAGCCACTACTTGTAAGTACCATGTAATGAAATCCTTGCATGCTACACTTGCCTATTACTCAGTACACCTTTTTGGTTCCAGGCCTGCCAAATGAACACAACCACTGGACCAGTCCTACATGTCTATGTTCTGTGAACTTTTATGGTCAGAGTTTACTTTAACTTGAAGTATAAAATAATTCCTTTCTTTTGCTTTGTCTCTTTGCTGATAAAACTTGCTGAGTATAGACACAAACCTGCTCCCAGTGAAGCTAATGGCCAAGTTCCCATTGACTTCGAGAGGGGGTGGATCTGCCCTAACATTTTTTCAGTAAGTTTCCTACAGTATTTTTGCAATCCCTGTGGGAATAACATGCACTAATCTATTTGGACATTTTATAATAAACGACTTCAAGTTCTTCGAATCTAAAACTTCCAAAATCTTTTGCCTGATTTCCTTCTAAAACCTTGGCAATTAACTACCAGATACAAATCATCTAATTTGTGGCTTATTAAATAGAAGGAAGAAATCTTTCATTACCCACATGTACAAAATGTTTCCATTTCAGCATCTTTTTACCAATATTCAAAAACCTTCAAGCGTCCTCCTGAAATGTGAATACAGAGCTACTTAATCTCTAACACTGAAAAATCTTGAGATGCCAAAAATAATTCCCAAAGACAGAAAACTTGCCAAGCACAATGATTGGAAACAGTTTGATTTTTGAGAAAACAAAATAATTACAAAGTGTTTGTAGTTTCTCTGGTGAATTAGTAGAATATGAAAATATGAGACACGTATAGTTCCTGATCCTCCAAATGCCTGCACTTGTGTCTAACTTTACATGCATCAGTAGCCAATGCTACTGTCAGCTAAAAGGACAGTACACTAAATATTTATATTAAATACAGATTTTGTACAACAGTTAAGTGATAGGCCCTGTGTATCTGCTTCTGTTTTAAAATTCAGTGTTGACAGCTTGTAGAGACAGAACATCAACATTGAATGAGTTGACCAGTCAGTAGTAATTATTCAGATATATTCCAGAACATGAACAGGGCAAAGCAAAACACTTTCCTAACCCCTACGGCCCCAATCACGTATACACTTGCTCTTAATGAAGTAAATGGGAGCACTCACACACATGAAGTTAAGCATGTGCTGTGTAGGGTTTTATATTTACCTGCACTATTCCAAAACCTCTGTGACTTCAATGAAATTATGCATGTGCAAAATTAAGCCTATGCAGAGTTTGGAGCCAAAACTGTCAGTGCAAAAATAGATTTCAGATAGAGGACCCTCTGAAAATTTAGCACTAAAACCTTTTAGAGTTTTGAAATCACACAGTTCCTGTAATATCTAGCATTTTCTTGTTAGTGATTCACCTGCCTCATTTGTCTCATAAATCTGACTCATCTAATCATCTCACCAGTTAAAATGATCTACCTGTGTTCTTCTCACTTCAGTTGTAAGCATACTTCACCATCTTTGTCAATCCTCTCATTAAATAATATCTAAAACTATACTGCAAAAAAGTATTGATAGAATATATTATTGGTCAAAAAGCAGCCAAATTCATCAAATAACATATTCTGGAAATGTTGTTGTAGCCAAGATGATAGCTCATCTTAATTAATTAGCCTCTTAGAGTTGGTATGGCAAATAATTAGATTTACTACTACATAAGTCATTGAAATGTTGGTCCTCTCAAAGGTGCATTTTTTTAACTGCTGAAAGGAAAGAGGTAACATCTATGTAGTTATAACCATCATACTTTGAACTGTGATATCTCAAGCTAAACTAGTTATACCCAGCCCGTACTCAGATAAGAAATCTTCACAGAAGAACCAGCTGCTGCAGGAAGTTATGCTTAGAATTCAGTATATGGCACTCTTGCTCCATCAGTCAGCACTGAGCCAATGCCCTACCATCCATCACTGCTGGAACTGCCTCTTTCAGAAGAGAAGCAAAACTGAGATTTGTGGCTCTTAAAGTTTGTGGCATTTTTCACAAAATGAAGGTAAGCTCATAGTGTTTACACCAGTGTTCTGGTGAAATATGAGCTTGGACACTTACATTCTGATTGCCTGAATTCTCCTTGTAGTTACTCTTCAATTCCCTTCTCCAAAAACTGTTGGGTAGTTTGTCTGATTCAGAATAAGTATAAGAATAAGCCTTCCGAGAGACTGCTGTATTTAAGTAAGGAGTGAAAACTACACATATATATTCTGTAAGATGAAATTAACTATGTAAATACAAAGTTTAAGTTAATTAAAGGTAACACATGCAAGAAAACATAGGTTAACAGTGATGTCAGAGAACTTCTTTTGGAATATCACACAGCTAAAACCAAAGTTCTTAAAGACTGATATTAATTCTAGATCTTCTCTGGCTTTATTTCTGCAGATGGAGAGTGTGAGTTATATCCAAGTTTCAAACCCACTTTTTATTTAAAGTCTACTTCCCTTCAAATTAAAGGTTGCATTTCTAGAAAAGAAATATATTATATTATACTGAAAGAATCAGAGATTTGACTATGATTTTGTTTAGACAAACTAGATTTATTTGCTTTTCCTTTAAAATTCATGTATTAAAAATGATCTTATTTTCCACTTGCATAGACTAAATGGATTTTACATTCCTAAGGGCATAGGAAACTGTTCTGGAATTGACTCTGGCTGGCGTTTCCTTTAACACTTAACCATGTCAAATTAACAACTGTTTTCAATACTGCAGGACAAAAAGGCCATTATTTCTGGTTTTGGTTTATTTATAACTGTGGACTCATATAGAATCTTCTACTGATTTTTCTGTAAAAAACTTTTATTTTTAGGCCAGATACCCTCAACATTTTTCTTTGAATGAGTGATGAAAATATGCCATGTACTAGAAAGAACATACTGTGCAGAATAATTTAATCACACTTATACTTTTAGATTAAGGAGGGTAGCTTAATAAAAATCCTTTTACTTTATCATAACTAGCTACTAGGTGTCATGCTGTGCAGAGAGTTCTAAATTATGTATCTTGTACAGAAGGGGTTGGTTGTTTTGGTTTTTTCTGCAAACAGGAGAAAGTCAAGAGAATTGAAATTAATTAATCAAATTACATATTTCCAAAGAATCAAGCCTATTTGTTTTCAGACTTTATACATGAGAATCTTACTGGTAGTTTTTACATTCTGTTCCCTGAGAATTTGTGTAACTTAAATTATGTCAATTTATTCTGTCCTCTATTTGTTTGTACACATAGGGTGAAATTTACTCCAGTGCAAGATCTTTACGCCATGTGCTATAGGTGCATATTACTTTGTGTTGGCCCTTTGCATACAGGTGAATTCTACCTATAGTGGGGAGATTTCACATTTTGTGATGAGAGAGGAACAAAATGTTTTTTTCTAATAGTTCTTGAAATAAGGTAAAGGGGGCATAACTTAGCACTGTTCTGTTCCTCAAAATAAAATAAAACCATGTATAGACATAAAACTACTCTAGAATCCATGCTTCATCTTTTACTATAAAGAAACTTGTGGCTGGAGAAACCCAACAAAGTTCCCAATCCCACCATCCTCTCTCAGGTGAAACTCCCATTGTTTCCAGGTCAGGAGGTCAGTTACACATTTTGTATAGTTAACCCATTTTTTCCATACCAAATTAAAATAAATAAATAAGAACCAATATATGTGTGTGTATATATATATAAAAAATATGATGGGGGCTAATTTAGCTACAACGAATCAGGAAAAAGATCTTGGAGTCATCGTGGCTAGTTCTCTGAAGATGTCCATGCAGTGTGCAGAGGAGGTCAAAAAAGCAAACAGGATGTTAGGAATCATTAAAAAGGGGATAGAGAATAAGACGGAGAATATATTATTGCCCTTATATAAATCGATGGTACGCCCACATCTCGAATACTGTGTACAGATGTGGTCTCCTCATCTAAAAAAAGATATACTGGCACTAGAAAAGGTTCAGAAAAGGGTAACTAAAATGATCAGGGGTTTGGAAAGGGTCCCATATGAGGAGAGATTAAAGAGGCTAGGACTCTTCAGCTTCGAAAAGAGGAAACCAAGGGGGGATATGATAGAGGTATATAAAATCATGAGTGATGTGGAGAAAGTGGATAAGGAAAAGTTATTAACTTATTCCCATAATACAAGAACTAGGGGTCACCAAATGAAATTAATAAGCAGCAGGTTTCAAACAAATAAAAGGAAGTTCTTCTTCACACAGCGCACAGTCAACTTGTGGAACTCCTTACCTGAGGAGGTTGTGAAGGCTAGGACTATAACAGCGTTTAAAAGAGAACTGGATAAATTCATAGTGGTTAAGTCCATTAATGGCTATTTAGCCAGGATGGGTAAGGAATGGTGTCCCTAGCCTCTGTTTGTCAGAGGATGGAGATGGATGGCAGAAGAGAGATCACTTGATCGTTGCCTGTTGGTCCACTCCCTCTGGGTCACCTGGCATTGGCCACTGTCGATAGACAGGATACTGGGCTAGATGGACCTTTGGTCTGACCCGGTACGGCCGTTCTTATGTTCTTATTATGTTCTTATCATCTTTCCCAGATCAGGTTGTCAGGTTGTATCTATATTTGGGCAGGCCTCTTGTTAAACCCTTCCAAGAACTTTTTTCTCTTGCCAAAAATATGAATTATGAACAGGTCCCCATATCCCTGCAGCACATTGATCAGTTGAAAAGATATTTCTAAAATAGTATTCGTGTTCCCATATAGAGTATGATATATTCATTTCCCTATCTGAACAAAACCCTCACAATTTCTGAATTTACAATCCTGAGTAGAGACTCAGTATTCCGTTCTTGTTCTACACTGTGTCAAGCATACCATTGATGGTCTACAAATAGTTGACCATCTGTGACTACTAATTTATTCAAACACAACTGTGTCTATTGTTCTCCTGTCTCCTCACCTTTGTTTGTCTCTTTATTCAACCTTTGTGTATTATGTATAGCCTAGATTGGGATATATTTAAGGCAGGGATTATTCTCAGATTAGCTGTTTTTACAGTGCTGAGCAAAATGGCTCCCTAGGTATTACTGTAACAAATAAAAAACCTATGTATTATTATTATTAATATTGTTTTCATATAAAGTAAAAGAGAATAATCTAATTAAAATTTCAACTTTTAGACAAGGCCCCAGGTATGCCGTAGTAATCTTAATTTATACTCTAAAAAGCAACAGAGGGTCCTGTGGCACCTTTGAGACTAACAGAAGTATTGGGAGCATAAGCTTTCGTGGGTAAGAACCTCACTTCTTCTGAAGAAGTGAGGTTCTTACCCACGAAAGCTTATGCTCCCAATACTTCTGTTAGTCTCAAAGGTGCCACAGGACCCTCTGTTGCTTTTTACAGATTCAGACTAACACAGCTACCCCTCTGATACTCGACACCATGCAAGGCACTTAATTTATACTCTGTATTCTTTAGCATTGCAATGCAGCAAAGTAGAGATTCTGCAGCGGTTTCAGAAAATTTTTAAAATGGCATTTTGATTGAATTAAACATGAAAAAAAATGCAATCATTATGGTAGCCACTGTGCTCTATGAATTGAAATTAATTTTATTTTATACTGCCATTCAAAATGCTGCATAATACTGTTCTGAAACCATAGAGTACACATAGGGTCTTCCTCCCCATACTAATACAGCAGTAAATCTACTTAATGCTTTGACATCTGGAGATAGTTATTCAGTATGCTCATACTATTCATATTTTAAAGGCAGAGAAAGATAAGGAGCAGGTGGTTTTGTACATCATGCCACACCATCTTTTTACTAGTCCTAAGTGAACAGCATATATCTCTTTAGACTTAATTTATTAAAATATCAGTGTTGTGCAAGTTAACCATTTAGTGCCAGATTCTCAGCTTTTATAAATCTGCATAATTCACTGACTTCATTGGAGCTACACCATTGTATTCCTGCTGAGAATTGGTCCCTAACTCTCATGTATCTGAGAGTACTTTCAAGATAACAATATATTCAGCTGAAGAGGAATGCCTTTTCCTCAGGTTCAGTCAGAAAAGAAAAACATGCCATTTGGTTTTCAATTAGCCACATTCGCTTCTCATGTAGTACAGTAGATTTTTGAAAAAATCTTCATAGATCCCAAGGCCAGAAGGAAACATTGTGATCATCTAGTCTGACCTCCTGTATAACACAGGCCATAGAACTTCCTGGAAAAAATTCCTAGACCATATCTTTTAGAAAAACATCCAATCTTGATTTAAAAATAGCCGGTGATGGAGAATCTACCATAACCCTTGGTAAGTTGTTCCAAAGGTTAATTAAGCGCATGGTTAAAAATGTACACTTCATTTCCAGTGTGAATTTGTCTAGCTTCAACTTCTAGCCGTTGGATCATGGATCATGTTCTAGCCATTGGATCATACCTTTCTCTGCTAGGCTGAAGAGTCCATTATTAAATATTTGTTTTCCATGTACAGTCTGTATTCAAGACACGTCTTAACCTTCTCTTTGTTAAGCTAAATTGACTGAGCTCCTTGAGTCTACCACTATAAACCATGTTTTCAACCTCCTTCCTGAAGTGTGGACACCAGAGCTGGAAACAATATTCCAGCAGTGGTCAAACTTTCTACTCCTACTTGAAATTCCCATGTTTATGCATACAAGGATCACATTAGCCTTTTTGGCCACAACATCACACTGGGAGCACATATTCAGCTGATTATACACCAAGAGCCCCAAATCTTTTTCAGAGTCAATGTTTCCCAGGATAGAGTCCCCTATCCTATAAGTAAGGCCTACATTTTTTGTTCCTATATGTATATATTTACATTTGACCATATTAAAACACATATTGTTTGCTTGAGCCCAGACTACCAAGTGACAAGATTGTTCTTTATCAGTGGCCTATCCTCTTTATTATTTACCACTCCCACAATTTTTATGTCATCTGCAAATTTTATCACTGATAATTTTATGTTTTCTTCCAGATCATTGATAAAAAAAGTTCAATTGTGTAGGGCCAAGAACTTATCCCCGAGGAGCTCCACTGGTAACACACCCGCACAACGATGACTCTTTCATTTTGAGACCTATCAGTTAGTCATCTTTTAATCCAGTTAAAGTGCACCATGTTAATTTGTTCTGGCTTTTTAAAACTCAAAATCTGGTGGAGCACCAAGTCATACACCTTACAGAAGGCTAATATATTACATCAACACTATTACCTTTATCAGTCAAATTGTGATGTCATCAAAAATATATCAAATTAGTTTTACCATGAGCCTATGTTTATTTGCATTAATTATGTTACCCTCCTTTAATTCTTTATCAGTTGAGTCCTGTATCAGCCACTCCTTTATCTTGCCTAGGATCTGTCAGACTGACAGGCTTATAATTATCTGGATCATCCAATTTACCCTTCTTAAATATTAGCACAAAATTAACATTCTTCCAGTCTTCTGGAATTTTCCCAGTGTTGCAAGACATTTTTTGAAAATCAACTTTAATGGACCAGTGAACTCCTCAGCCAGATCTTTTAAAATTCCTGGATGCAAGTTATCTGGACCTGTTGATTTAAAGCTGTCTAACTTTAGTAGCTTCTGTTTAACGTCTTCCAGAGATACCAGTGAAATGAAGTTTTATCACCATATGATGTGGCTGTATCATTTGCTTTTTCCACAAATACAGAACAGAAATATTTCTGCAAATACTTCTGCCTTTTCTGCACTATTATTGATAATTGTATCATTTCCATTGAGTAACAGACCAATACCATTGTCTAGTAATGGACCAATAACATTTGTGTTCTTAATATACTTTAAAAAACACCATTTTTCTGTCCTTAACTCTGCTGGCCGTAGATTGATTTGTGTCCCTTTGCTCCTTTTATTAATTTTCTATAATTCCTAGCATCTGATTTTTTATTTATTAATATCAACATCTTTCCTCACACTTTTCTACCTCTTTATCAGAAAATTCAAAAGCAGACTTAGTTTTCACTGGAAGACACTTAATCAGGCAAATGTATTCTATATCCCTCCACATTTCTATTCCTATCATGTGTCTCATGTATTCATTGATATTTATGATGCTTCCCAGTTTGTAGAGTTCTATTTAGCTGTCACGTCTTGTTTTAATGTGTGGATGATTTAGAGCTATGCTTTTCTTCTAAAGAAGTTTAAGATTTTTATGGAATTGCGGGATGACTATACAACAAGTGCTACAGTGGCACCATTGTTATGCTGCTATAGTGTAGACACTTGCTGCAGTGATGGAATTGATTTTCCTGTTGCTGTAGTAAATCCAACCCCTCAAGAAGCAGTAGCTAAGTCGTCCGTCAACCTAGTTTTGTCTACACAGCGACTTAAGTTGGCTTAACTATGTCTTTCGGGGTGTGTGCATTTTTCACAACTCTGAGCAACATAATGAGGTTGACCTAAATTTTAGGTGTAGACCATCACTCATCCTTTACAAGGTTTCTAAAATAGGTACGGTCAGATGACACATAATACTGAAATAATTCTTAACAAAACTCTGCACCAGCTTCTAAATGTATTTGTTAATTTACTCTATCAGTTTGTTCTAAAGAAGTCCCATGGTAGACTTTGTGCTTGATGTATTAATATATTGGTCACTATAATTCCTTTAGGAAGTAAACCTAATGATAAGTTGAAGCACATATAGTAAAATGTTATACAATTGTATGTGTATTATTTATTAAATGAATCTTTAGGTGACACAATCACTCTTTCTTATTTTTTATATTATTAACTTTAACACAGTTTCAGCAATGTGCAGGGTGTAAATTGAGTGATAATATGATAAATGTTGGCTTTTCAATAACCACGGTCATGCTGTACAGCAAAGAGCATGACAGATAGCCCCAAGCCAAGTTTCAGCAATTGCAGCGATCATTTCTGAGGTACTCAGGATCTTCTCAAGTGTTAACTATGGGGCTTTCCTTGACTGGGCTGGTGTGGATATTAAAGTTCGCTAGGCAGACAGATTCTCTTTATGAGAAACCTACTTCCTGAGTATACTCTTCATCTCTGTTACTGGCATGTCTACACTGCAGCTGGTTCATTACATGCAGATGTGTAATAATTAGTTCCAGGCCTCCATAGCTCAGTATGTTTTTTTTTATTTTATTTTAAATGGCAAAATTGCCAATAGACCTTAAAATATGTTCTGGGTAAAGGAGGAAACAGTCATCTACATTTAAGCTTTTTGCAAAGCAAATGGTCTGACAGAGGGTTCATGATTATCATTAACTTGTCTTGGTTTTTTTTCCATAGGATTCCCTACCACCCCTATTTTCTGTTATACCAGAAAATGGTTGTTTCCATGGCACTTTCCCAGCTCGTTGAGTGTGGATTGAACCACACCCTAGCAAGGCCCCATCTTCTGGTTTCTAGTAGCATATTCCCTTTCCTCCTTCTCCACCTTAAATATGTATTGTTCAGATTCAATTTCCAGAGATACCCAGTGTGTCAGCTGCTCCTACCAGTTGTGCTCAGAGCACTGAGAAAGCCACATACATTCCTCCGGGTTACTCCTCAGTATGGGACACCTGACTTGGGTTCACTTTGTTGTACTCTTATATCTCTTTGGAGAGGATTGGAGTGGGGAGAGGGAAAGAATTGCTTGCTTTCCCTTGCTTCTAGGCCAGTGAAGAGATTGCTCTTCCTCACACTCTCCTTCAATCTGGGCACAGCTAACCCTGTCCTTCTCCCTGTAACATGTCCTCTTGCCTTTTATCAAATGAGTCAGCTGATTGACCAATTAATTCCTTAATTCACCCAGCCTTCCTATCTCCTCAGTCAGCCCTTGCTGGGGAAACTAATTGAGGCTACAGTCATGAGAGTGCTGACCCATCTGTCAAGCCTTAGCAATCTGTCACAGGTTTACATCTGGATTTGGAATTAGTGCTCTCTGATTTTTCCGAACAGCTCAGTAGCTGCTTGTTGCAGAAGAGTGGACATTTTCTTTTAATGGTGATCTTTTCCACACAAATCAATAACTCCCCAGGAATGTTCATCTACTTAGATTTTACTGCTATATATGCCCCTGAACAACACACAAAATCAAATTTAGTTTCCAGGCACACACTCTAGACTTCCCAAAAATGAATACTCCCTCTTACAGGGCCAGATGGAGCCACATTTACTACCTTTGAATATTACTCTACTCTGTGAAGTGTCTCATTATACGTTATTTGAGGTGGGTAAGGATGGCAGAATTGGGCCCCCACTCTTTGATACCACTTGGCCTAAATTGTCACCTCATTGAAAAATCAGCATGAGGGAACTTGGTGCAGGGGCAATTCTGTAGGCCCCAGTCAGACCATTCAGTCAACATGGGAACAGGTTTGTCCACTGGTAGAGGTACTCAGGATTCAGAGCCCTGCGAGCCCAAGTCAGCTGCTGCATTCAAATCCCAGGAGTATCCTGGGATTCATAGGAGTCAAGGATCCCCCATGGGGAGGCTCTGTACCCCTCAACTGGCTATGGTTCTATGTGCCCTTCCTGCCCCCTGGCACCATGACTTCAACTGATCCGAGGTAACAGGCTCTTGCCTGGTGGCAGCTGTCATCAAGAGCCACTTAGAGTGGGGCACACACTGGGCAATGGGTTCCACGGCCTGCCTCCAGCCTGAGCTCCACCCTCTGCCAACTCCCAGAAAGTGGGGTGGGGGTCATAATGGTGACAGACATCTCTCCCCTTTGCATAAGACAGGGGAAATCTGACCGTGGAGAGCCCCATCTGCACACAGTAACATGATCTCTGCTTTACAAAGCATTCATAAATGAGAACGAGATTTGGGGAAGAGAAGGGAGGAGAGAGGGGAAAAAAAGGCAGATGCAATTTTCCTGTCTGGTGAGCCTGCTGATACATTCAAAATTCATTCATACTGTATGAAACTCCATTGAGCTCAACAGAGTCACATTCTGAATGAATTTGGTCCATATTGGTGGGTTTTTTTTTTCTAAAGTCTCATTCATTGCCTTAAATTACTAAACCAAAGCCAGCTCCTGCTCTCAGCTACACCAGTGTAAATGTAAATGAATTCCACCAGCTTCAGTGGAGCTGGTAAGTGAAAGCAGAATCTGGCCAACAAATTATATCTGTGTTGAAGGGCAATTAGAGAGACCAAGTGGGCGAGAGGATATCTTTTATTGGTGTTTTCTTGTCAATCACTTTCACAGCATTCCATCTTTTTGCTTCTTCCAGCAATAATTCATAATCCTGTGTTTGTGGTGACAGTCTGTTGCCACAAAAGGATTGGGAGGTCCCAAATTCAGCATTGTGAGTTGACCATAGAATGAACTGCTGAGAGAAAATAGTTTAGGAGAGAGCAGGTGCTTTTAAAACATAAATACTTTCAGTAATAAGTAAAGATGAAAAGCAAACAAGTAAAGAAATATGCTTATTGTCTGATGTGTCAGAAAATACTTTTAGTCTGAATGATGTTATTGAACTATTTGGATACAGGTAGGCATTATTTCAATAGGTTATAGTAACCTTTAACTTTTCAGCATGTGGATTTTGGAAAGTGCAACGTGCCTTAAAATATTTTAATCACCTAGTGTAACAATCACTTGCATTATAAAAGTTATACAGAAAACAACACGGAGTACATCTACACAGGGATAAAAAACTCTCTGCTGGCTTGGGTCAGCTGACTCAGGTTTATGGGGCTTAGGCTCTGGGGCTGAAAACTTGTTCTGTAGATGTTTGGGCTTGGGCTGGAGCCCGAACTTTGGAACCTTGAGAGAGTGGAGCGTCCCAGAGCTCAGGATCCAGCCTGAGCCCAAACATCTAGAGATTTTTAGCTCCCCTGCCTGAGCCCTGCGAGCCCAAGTCAGCTGACCCTGGTTAGCCATGGCCATGCTGTGGGGCTCTTATACTGATGTAGACATACCCAGAGAGGCCCACATTTTCTAAAGTAGCCATACAAATGTGACTGACTTCTACGCATGTCATCCCCAACATGTACATGCGCCAAGGACTGGACATGCATGGGTGTGGGCAAACGTAAGTACAGATATATTTTTGCACCATGCTCTTTTGAACATTTAGGTGAAAACGTTTAGCTATTACTGTATTCCGAAATTCACAGCCTAGATTGATTCTTTATGTGAAGAATTTCGTGCTGAGAATCTCATGTCCATGCACTGCAAAATCCACAGGAAGCTTGAAAAGAAGGGTTTCAATCAATGCCAAGCAAGGTTTCAATCCATACCAACAAGCCAGGACCAAATTTAAATAGATTTACGCTATATTACACTGAGTTTTTGAAAGAGTGACATGTCCTCTCATTGAACAGAGTTCCCAAGGCTCAACGAGAGATGGAATCAGGGGTGGCCCAGAAGTGGGTTACACTTGCAAAGGAGAGGAAGTGCAGAAAAAAATACATTAATTAAAATGTCTAATCTCTATTAGTAGACAAGGCTGAAAAATCTGTTTTAAAATAAAAGGCCTTCTCCATTCCCCATCTGAATATATATTTGGCACTCTAGTTCAATCAGTAATCTATAAAAATAAACTTCTCTTTAGCCAAAACAAAGGGAATTTTCTATTTGTAAATCAAAATTGCAGAGAATGAAAAAGTAATTTCGATTCAATCTACTTATTTCTGAGGGTAAGACTGAAGTAAGGCGAACAGGGTTAACAAGGAGTTTATTTTATTTAAAATAAAATGAGAGCATCAAATTTTCATTTACAAACACTCATCCATGTTCAAAAATTGTGAAAACAAAAACCAAAAACCTTGTAAAAGCAAGCAAGCAAACGGCTTGCAAACACTTGTGTTCTTTCCGAAGCAGGAGTTAATGTGGGAATTGTACATAGTCAACAAAGTCAGACAAAATATAAGGCCAGAATTTCAGCTGGAGTAAATCAAATAGCTCCACTGAAGTCATTGGAGCCATGTTTATTTAGGCCAATTAAAAATCTGGTCTATAAAATCTTCACTTTCAAAATACATCACTTTTGTACTTCTTAGAAACCTAATCTCCCTTACAGTCTTTGATGAAGCAATGTGGAAAACTTAGTGACACCCAAAAGATTTTTTTCCCCAAACTGAAAATACATCATAGCATTTATGATGTTCTGACAAAGTTGAAAATATTCTTTTAATGATCAGATAGGATAATAATATTCTGCTCGTGTTCCTTGTTTGGGAATAAAAGCAACATCAGTTCTTTCCCAAGACACATGTTAGTGGTTAAAATAATGGTCTTTGAACTTCTACAATCTTTATACATTTTGTTAAAATGAACATATGCAACTGCTTGTGTATTACAGTTTAGAAAAAAATGTTTTTATAGCCTCATTAACAGCTACAATCTCAATTTCAATTGCATTTTACCATTGTTTCATCAGTGTTTATGAAGATAGACAGTATCTTACTATAACTTTCTTTCCAGCAAGCAATATATATTTTCATGAACATTGGACACTGAGCATTTGTGGATTTCTACAACTCAGCAATTACAGAGCACTGGGTTAGAAAGGACCTCCGGTTAGTCATATAGTTAATCCCCTTGCATCATGGCAGGGATGATTTCATTATCCTTTAGCCATCTCTAATAGATACATGTCAAATCTAGCCTTATATATCTCCAGGGATGGAAATTTCACAACCTCCCTTGGTAATTTGCTCCATTTTCTAACTGTCCTTTTCCCCTGCTCTAACATCAGCTAATTTCTTCTTTCCTTTCTCTTGAAAAAGAAAATGGAATTTGATTTTATATGACATTTTCATACTGAGCCACAGGCTCTCCCAAGGACCCCTTCACAAACACAGGCATGGAAAGAAGGTTCCAGAGCTGGGGGTACAGCCACAGCACCTAGCATTGAAAAGATTCTGGGTAGCTCGGGACAGGCTGCCAAAACTTAAGCAGCGCCCCCCTTAGACTTTCTAAATTATGGTAGTGGCTGCTCCTGCCACTGCAGCAGGGCAGAATCAGGAGGGTACAAATAGGATTTAAAATGACTGTAGCCTCATTGTGCTGTGCCTCTTTAATAAAAAATAAGGACAGCCTCTTAGATGTGCAGCACAGAATTTCACCATGAATGGCAGCATTTTACACTTCACTTTGCATTCTCATTCTCTTATTGAATTAAACGATTCAACTGAGTAGTGACAACTCACAGATAGTGATTTACGGGAGCTATCAGTTTTCTCAGACTCTTGCTTCAGGGAGGTTGAATAGGTGTACTAACCTGCAACTGTTAGCAAGAACATCTCATCTGACCCTAACTAATAAGATGGATGAAAACTCAAACTGGTCAGGAATTGGAACTTCCATTCAGTGGGAAATTTGGACATTTTGAAAAAAAAAATCAGAACAAAAAGCCAAAATTTCCTCCAAAATAAATGTTGTTTTCTATCACTTGGAACATTCCACCTTTTCAATGTAATGTTAATTATATTTGATATATATTTTATTCTATTATAATATAAACAATAAGTCTTGAAATTAAAAATCAAAATGTTCCATTCCCATAAAGTTGAAATGCTTCATTTTGATTTTTTTTTTCCAAAATAACATTTTGTCAAAACTGACATTCTACATGTCTTGAGATCAACAAATTGCCTGTAGGAACATTTTCCGACCAACACTATTCATAAGAAGAGAGGCAGGTTCTAAGAAAGACAGGTCTGACACTATGTAATATTTGATGATAACACTTTGAATGGCACCCCAAGTAACATGAATACATTTCAGTCTCTGAAGCATAGGTGTAATAAGTTGTATTTGAGAGGCAGTACTGAGTAGGCAGGCATATTCTGTACGAGCTGAAGTTTCTGAGGGGTCTACAAGGGTATCCCAGATAGCGTAAACTGATCTACAGGTAAAGGCATGGTAACTATGTTGAGTTCTAAACCTGAGAGGAAAATATCCTGGTCAGGCACAGAGGGGGAAAAACATTTCCGGGTGTCACCGCTAATTGGGAATCCAGGAGCATTCTCAGGAACTCCAGATTGTGAATTAAAAACAACTCCACAATCCTAACAAAAAGGAAAAGCTGAAGACCAACATTTTCAGAAGTGATTAATGGTTATGGGTACTTTCATTTTGGGGTATACAATGTCAATACCTTCAAGGGGCCTGGTTTTCAGAGGGTGGGTACTTCCCCCAAAAAGGAGATGCTCAAAATTACTTGTCATTTTTGAAAATCTTGGCTAACATGATTCCTGCAGATTTATGAAACTGTCACCTCTGTTCAACTAAACAATCATCTTAAAAGATCAGTTGTGGAGGAGGAGTCTATCATATCTAGCATGGAATAAAGGAACAACAACAAAAAAGCAGCAACTGCTATTCATAATCTCGAATAAGAGTCAAATTGCTCTTTGTTTTATTACTGGGGAAGGTTACTGGAAAGAAAAGTCTTTCTTTACTACCACAAGTGAAAAGTAGCCTTTGTACAACTTACGTATGTTGCAAATGTTAGGGCAACGTAAAATTTACAAACTGTGGGATAGACAAAATAAAAGGAGCAGTCAGGCATGTGCATGTGACAACTGTTGTTGAATGGTTAGAAATTTAATAGACAATGAGCAACAATTACAGAAAAGGACACTAATGAAAAGCAATATGGTGAATTATTACAAAGATACAAAATAGATATACAGGAAACATTTAAATTCTATGTAAGTAGTTAAACTCAAACAAGACTGGATTTCAACATCTGCAAGACAATAAATTGATTTCATCCATATGGTTTTAATTTAAAAAATGTTAGACAATATACGGTACATGGTCAATCCCACACTGGAAAAAAAAGAATCCTCAGAGGGTAGATCAGAAAGAAAATCCAACTTATGTATTGAAATAAAAGACAACGTTTCTTGCCCTTATTTACATTTTTCATTAGAACCTAAAAAAGGATCTTTTTCACAGACTCAAGCACACACTTGTACTTACACATTTTTAGGACTCCAGAGTATTTTAATATATATTTTAACACAAATCAAACTATAGAAATGCCCAACATTCACAAAATTCTTGCCCATTTAAATGTTCATTTTACATCAGCAATAAGTTAGTAAAGCCTAGGTATTCCCCTTTTCATGAACATTTTCTTTTCTGTAATATTCAGAGTAGAAATTCTAATTACTGTGCTTACTATTAAATGGAGCTGCTTCTTTTATTTCATATTCTCTTTCTGCTAAATCATTCAGCTCTTCAAACCCCTTTTATAAATATATGCATTCAACTTTTCTGCTTGTAGCTTGTGGAAATGTATATTACTTGTAACTCTATCCTGCAAAACACATCATGTCTTCCCCATATGTGCCCTTGAATCCTGCTAGTTTTAGACATTTGTAAAGCTGTGACTTTGTGCAAAGTTGTTTGTGCATTTAAATCTGTCCATATTTATAGGTATAAAAATGATTTAGGGACATACTCTGCATATTTTTGACATATGTGCATATATCTTCTGTTGTCTGCAGATCGTCCTCTGTGTCAGGCGCAGTGATTTGGCTGCCTGTTATTCTTCCTAAAAAACACTCAAAATACATTACCACACACAAGCCTCTTGGGATTGTTATACTGACAATTAAGGAGAGACCCCTGCATAATTAATCTTGAAAGTTCTGCTGTACATTGTGCTAGAATGTGCAAAATCTGTGCGTTGGGTAAAATAGACCGCGGAGGCTTTATGTGAAAGCAAGCATGGTTAAGCATTAGCCATAGCCTTCCACAATTAAGCCTGAGGCACATTCACTCACTCACATACAAGCTCACAGGTAAACAATGGTTGGGGTGAGTGGAGAATTGGAGTGTTTGAGGAAATACAGACATCAGTGCAACCTTGTCATGGGCCCATAAGGCATTTATCCCCACATTCTCCTTAGACCTACCTCAAGTATATTAAAAACACTATGCAAAACAATGCTGTGTTCCATTTATTAAATGTGCTATGTATGTACTTATTAAGAGGGTTTTCATGACCCTTTATTTCTTAGTGCCTCACAAACATGAATGCACTTACCTGTACAACATTCCTGTGAGATAAACTTGTCATGTGCCTCAGTGGGTCACAGCTGAGGATGTCAGATTCAGGACAAACTGCTGAGAAATAGGGCAGACTCACCCCAAACTGGTGTCAAGTATCAGAGGGGTAGCCATGTTAGTCTGAATCTGTAAAAAGCAACAGAGGGTCCTGTGGCACCTTTAAGACTAACAGAAGTATTGGAGCATAAGCTTTCGTGGGTGAATGCCCGCTTGCGTATGATGAAGTGGGCATTCACCTACGAAAGCTTATGCTCCAATACTTCTGTTAGTCTTAAAGGTGCCACAGGACCCAAACTGGTGATTATTCTACCATTAGATATATCAAGCCAGTAACAAAAGTAAACTTCTGTCTCACCACACTGGTTAACAAGAAATAAAAAATACAGTCTCCTTAGGCATCCCAACCCTTATCTCACCACCCAGACATTGGACTTTATGGTTAACTGAAAACCAATTTCATCAAACAAAGTGTTCTTCTGATGTCAAGACACCAGCCACACAGCCAGCTCAATATGTAACACAGCTCTTACCCAATGGTCACGCTGCTGCCAATCCTGTAGAAAGCAAATCTAAAGGTTTATTTATAAAGAGAAAAGAAATAGAGAGTTAAAATGGTTAAGGAAATCACATGCATGCAAGTGATTGCAAAGTTCTTATATCAGTTTTGAAGCAGTGATGGAATAAACTGCTATTTTGCAAAACTCTCTGGAAATTACCCAAACAGCCTGGGGGGTCATCAGTCCTCATTTAGAGCTTCCTTCAGAAATCCAGTGCAGAGAAATGAAGCAGGAAATGAAGACAAAATGAAGATGTTTCCCGGGTCTTTTATACCCTCTCCCACGTGGATGGAATTTTACTGTCCCAAACAAAGCTCCCAGTCTCAGTTGGTGGAAAATTACAGGCACAAGATGGAGTCTGGGGTCACACGAGTAAGTCACATGCTTTGATGACTCACAGGAGCAGCTATTTCTCATATTCTTTCTAAAGCCTCCACAGGAAGGCTCAGTGGGTGGGTCATATTTCATTCATACAGCATCACAAAGGTAAATAACATTTCTGTATTACAGGTAAGGAAAGAGATGCACAGAAAAGGTAAATGACTTGCTCAAGATCACAGAACATGTAATAAAACCCATATCTGCTGAGTGCCACTCCAGGGCCTAATCACAAAACCATCCTTTTTCTCTTTTGGAAAAACGTCTTAAAATGTAAATGATTAAAAGCACGTTTATATTTAACCCTTCTGTCAGGTAGTGTTGGCAGCAACAGGGGCCAGGTTCAATATTTAGGGGTCCCTTTTAACATTACAAAAAGGAATAAGCTCAAGCCCCAACCCAGAAGACTGGGAAAACTAACCAACCATCATCACAGGCACCTCTGAGAGGCAATACTACCCCACTCACAAGCACTGAGCTTGAGTAGAACAAAAGTGAACTATTATTAAGAGGGAGAGAGAACTCCGCATTAATTTGAGAAAACACTGCAACAATGATTCAAAAGTATGCAAACCATAAGTGACTCTTGCCCCATGGGATCTTGGGTGTTGCCTTTGCCTCAGTTTCCCATCTTGTGCTGTGAAAGTCCAATGGACAAATGTTGCTTTAACACACCACTCCCTCGTCCCTCTGCTGCACCCCATTCATAATTGGTTGGCCAAAGTCAGCAAAGTCCCAGAATTCTGTGCATTCACGTTGATTCACCTCCCATCCTGAAGGGAGCATCTACAGCCCTCACCCTTGCTCACCACTGTTGCTGTTGTCTCTGCCACTGCTTGATGTTGTCACTGCGGCTGCTCACGACCTGCTTCCACCTCTGCCCCTAGCACTGATGCCATGTTATGAGGTGCCACTAGTTCTTAGTGATTTCACTGCGTAGTGGGGAACCTCACTGCTGCTTTATCCACTGCATTGTCTTTCACAACACTGTCCCCACACCAGGTCTAAGGCTTTGCCCCCTCAATCTGCTCATCCGTGATTTCAGCTCTAGTAATCACTGAGCTGAAACAAGGACTCTCCCATGAGTCCGATCAGCTTTGTCTTTAAATACTGGAGATGGAGCGGGGAGGATGTCCAATTGTATCTAGAATGTTTTAAATAAATCCACACAACAAAATAGGAGCACTTTCACTTGGATTTGGTATCATTACCCTCCACTCATCATGTGAAATTAAATTTAGGTGACCCCTCAATTAGGGCATATTAAGTACAATTTTCTGGCCCATTAGTCATACAATAAGAACAACAACATTTCATTACCCCCTGCATCCAACCTGCATCCTACACTAAAGTGAATTTTAATCCAAAACAGCCACAGCTGATCTCCTAGGCAAAGTAGGAATGTCTATGCAAGTACAGTCTGCACCTGAGGTCTTTCCCCACACTTCATCAAGAAAGGGCAGGGGAGAGATCCTTCAGATCCTGTTTACATATATACACCTTAAGCATGTTTATACTGAAGGTCTAGTCATCCTTGTCATAGTTGAGAGAATTTCCCCATATTCGATGACGCTCCCAATGGCTGGTTCTAGGGTGACCAGATGTCCTGATTTTATAGGGACAGTCCCGATTTTTAGGTCTTTTTCTTATATAGGCTCCTATTACCCCCCACCCCTGTCCTGATTTTTCATACTTGCTGTCTGATCACCCTAGCTGCCTCAGGTAAAAATTATTCCACACTTCTTTGTTTTCTGCTGACATGGCAGAGCAAAGTTGAAGCTCAAAAGTGAGCACATACTTTAAAAAATCCCTAAAGTATGCCTGAAGATGAGCTCAGAAAAGACAATGGTTTCTCTTCTCCCAAACCATGCACAAGATTTGTTCAAACTGACAGTTCATTAACAGAAACCAGTTGCTGAGCAATAGAATAGAAACTGGTAAATACATTAACTGACATATAACTTGGGAACTGAAAGAAAAAATTGGGTGAGAACCCAGAAAAAATAATGTTTTAAGATTGACACAATAACTTCCCTTGAGTAATTTCTGGTCTATGTTAGTGAAGGAAGTGCCTCATAGCTTTTCAAGATCAAGATATTATTAATTAATTGTGTCTGTAAAATACCAATAATTTTGGTTACAGATAATCTTTCTGAGTGTATATTCATAAGCAATGAGATTTATGAAAGGCTAGAGATAGTAACTGGACATAGAATAAGACAAATGGATGTCTGAAAAATATTTGGCTTATAAAGTGGCACCAAGCTAGATTTCTCAATTCCATGTGCTCCCAAAGCTTGGCATGGTTAATCAGAAAAGCTGAAGATACTGAAAATATGATTTATGGCATCCTAGTTCTTAGTAATGTAAGAATATTTAAGAATCATGCACACTTCACGGCAACAAATCACAATCACATTAAGTGCTGAAAAGTTATCACATTTTGGTATCAGTGCCTCCAAACGTGTCAGACCATATGTGTGTCAAGTTTCTCTGCTCCCTTAAATTATGATATCACTTGGATTGTGATTGGAGTTGAGTATCATTGAGAGAGTATTCTCCAATACTTTAGTTGTTCTTCAGTGTTTCTAAAAATGATTTCTGAGATTCCTCTGCTATGAAGAATGACTATCTGGCCGCTCTTAAAATCTTATATCCATATCCTCAACTAACCGAAAACGTCAGACTGCTCTGGTCCCTAGGGGTATGTCTACACTGCAATGAAAGCCCATGCTTAAGCTCAGGCTCAAGCCTAACACCCCTTGTGTCTACTTCAATTGTGCTAACCAAGGCTCAGACCCAGGGTCTGAGCATGAGTCAAGTGGGATCCAGGGTTTGAGACCGATTGCTTTGCAGTGTAGATGCAGCCCCACTTTACTCGTGTCCTGGGAGTCGGCCAGAAGTATCCCACAATTCCAGGAGCCAACATCCTTAGTCCTTTCTATCCCAACAATCTCCAATCCACTCTATTGAAAACAGAAGCCCCCCTCCTTCCACCCCTTGGCATACTGCAGCAGCTCAGGTCAGCGTTAAGCCATTCTCTTCTGATCACCAAACTGCAAGCACAGTATCGGAGAGCCTCCTGGATTTGCAATGGAGACCAAGCAGAGCAAGATTTTTGCAAAACGTGCTGCTTCATGGTCATGGAAGCACAGCCAGATTTTGGTGATTCTCTGGTGTGAGGCCAATAAAACTGTGAACTTCAGCAAAAGCACCAGGAATGACCACATGTGCCAGCAGATAGCTAAAAAAGCTGGAAGCTCTGAAGATTTTCTGGGATCAGCGCAGGAAGCATATTAAGAGGTGGAAGAGCAAGTACCAGAAGACCAGGGACAAGAATTTCACATCAGGCAACTCACCAACTATATGCCTATATGATAAGAAGTTTGACTGGGTGCGGGCACTGTGCCTAGCATGGAGTCAGCCATGCTTCATGACAACCTGGTCAGCCGGGATGGTGCCCTGATGACCCCTGAATCCAGCCTGGGGACTGATGGGAGCCAGCAGCAGACTCCCAGTGAGGTGCATGAAGTGACTTTGTTTATGAAACCTGTCCTTGAGCAGGCTGTGGGTCAGGATCAACAGCAAATTCAAAGTCCTTACTTGGAAGAGCTGTTTGATTCCTTCCCACCCCCTTTGTTCCCCTGCTGAGGAGCTTACAGCAAACATGGTGGAGTCAGAAGCCACCTCAGAGCCCGGTAGGTGTATGACTCCAATTTACAGTTTATTATTATAGTAATGGGAGGGATGTCTGCTGTAAGCAGCAATGCAAAGCCTTCCTTCTCCAACCCCCTCCTGTGGAAACCTCCACCTCCCTCTTACGTGCCAAGTGCATGGAAAACAGGGCCAGGAAGCATATAGAGGTAGGGGGTTTGAGTCAGGTTTGCAGTATTTCTAGCATTTTATTTTTAGAAAATATTCTTCTGGTACTTGTTTTGGAGTGTTTTAATACCCATTGACAATTAAAACCTTTATTGCTATCACTGCATCACTTGATACAACCATGATTTCAGATGACAAAGCTAAAAACATGATCAGGAGCAATTATACATCAGTAAACAAATGGTATTCTTCTATTTACCAAGGTACAGCAATTCACATTTCAATACATTCCATACAAATTGCCCCCCAAATTCATTAGTCATTGTCATTCATAATTACATCACATGGCAATCAAGCCCACACACCCTCCAAAGCACTAAATGCCCCACACCAACATTTAACTAGCCTCCCTCCCCTTGCAAAAGTGTATTTGTACAGGTACTATTCCTCCTCTTCCATTGGGCCAAGTCCATAATGTGAGAACACAAAGCATCCCTGACTTCTGCTGCCCAGGTGCAACCAGCTCCTGCAGTGATAGCTGCACTTTCTGGCTCAGGGTACTGATTCAACGGCCCCTCGCTGGTCCATTCAGGGGGAAATGACTCACCTTCAGCTGCACAAATGTTGTGAAGAGCACAGCAAGGCACTGTCATGAGGACAGCATTAGTTTCACTGGGATCCAAATGGGTCTGTAAACATCTCCAACGTGATTTTAATCTGCCAAAAGCACATTCCACAACCATTCTAGACGTGCAATTAAACTTTCTTTTGCCAGGGCCTCTGAAATCAGGGTATAGTTTCATAAGCCAAGGCAAAAAACGGTAAACACAGGGTCCCCCAGAATAACAGTGGCGTCAGTAACTCCATTTATGTCAATGTCATTTGGTGGGAATAGTGTCCCGGTTGTCCATGAATGTAAATTTCCGAGCAGCAAAAACTCTGGCATCGTGAACTTTTCGAGTACAGTCCATGTAGGCATTCATAAATCAGCCTCTATGGTCCAGGAGGACCTACATAACAATGGAGTAGTACCTTTTGCAGTTTATGTGCTCATGTGCTCATTGAGGAGAGCAAACTATGGGCATATGAGTCCTGTCAATAGCCCCAACACAGTTTGGAAACCCCGTTGTCTCAAAGCCAGCAATTACCTCTGAAATATCTTTAATGCCCACCACCTTGGGGTAAACCACACACCTGATTGCCTCAGATATTTCCACCTGCCGTTTACCCACAGTGGACTTTCCAACTCCAACTGGCTGACAACGCCCTGTAGCAGTCTGGGGTAGCCAGCTTCCAGATGGTTATAGCAACTGACTTCTGGACCAGCAAGGGTGATCTCAGTTATGTCTCTTTATGCTGGAGGCATGGGTGGCAGGTGGAGCCCCACTTTGGGGAGGCTACCCCCCAGCCCTGCCCCTTCCACCTGAGGCCACACTCCCCTGTGGCTGGAGCCCCAAACCCCCTCTGCCTCTCCCTGGCTGGAGCCCCAAGCCCCCCACCTTGCTCAGAGGTGACCCCTGACACCGCCCCCACATCCAGAGGAGCCCCAGGCCAGCCTGAGCCAGCCCAGATGTGCTGCGCCTCCCAACCTGAGACCCCAAGCTGCATGGCGTTTGTCTCTTTCCAAAGAACCTGAGCTTTTATCTGCCCCAGAACATGCCTGGGGCAGCTGAGGAGGTGGTATGCTCTACTCAGGTTCCTGGGTTCATCAGTAATCTCCCTGAACTCCAGAGATATTACTGATGAACCCAAGAAGCTGAGTAACACATACTGCCTCCTCAGCCACCGCAGAACCTGGGAGAACACTTTAATCATCTTAGTAGATCTCAGCTCAAAAGAATTCTAGAAATAACTTTATTGAAACTGATTTATTTTGGTCAAGAGGATAGCTGCAGGGACGAATGGGGGAGCGGGTGGAGGGGGGGCGGCAGGGTCAACCCGGGGGTGCCCACTTGTAATTTCTCCTGCCATACTCAGAGGAGACGGGGACGAGTAGCAAAGCAGGTGGAAGGGGAGAGCCACTCCTCCCCGCTAGGCTGCGGGCAGGGGAGGAGGGCACTAATGCGGGGAAAGGGGGTACCAAGATGCCTTAGGCAGGGAACAGGGGGCGCAATAACTGACACAGGATGGGAATATCGGCTCCTCCAGCTGCATTGGGAGGGGAGGGCTACAATATCATAGGGGGTGTAGTGAATAAAGGGGTTCAACATAAAAGGGGAAGGAGCACAAGTGTGTAGGGGGAAAACATGGGTGCATGAAATGAGGGGGCTACACAAGGAGGATAGTGGAAGACAGGCTGGAAAATGGGCCGGGCTAAGGCAGGAAAGCCGGGTGGACTAATTGTAAGGGTTAGGGTAGGGCAGGGAGACCAGCAAACATTCAGAGGCCAGGGAGGGACAGGCAAACCAACACACTGCTGGGGACTGGGGCGGGGTAGGGAAGCAGGCAGATGGCCAGGGGCCAGGGCGGGGCAGGCTAGAAGGGAAAGTGGGGGTAAACTGTTGCAGGGAGGCTGGTGGGTAAAACTGAGGGTGGGAAGATCTACCAGCCGAAAGCAGCAGAGGAGGGAGGGCAATCCAAGTTGGGGGGAGGCATGTGTGCCCACGTGTGCTTAAAAACTCAGGGTACATCTACACTACAGCGGGGAGTCGATTTAAGATACGCAAATTCAGCTACGTGAATAGCGTAGCTGAATTCGACGTATTGCAGCCGACTTACCCCGTTGTGAGGACGGCGACAAAATCGACTTCTGCGGCTTTTTGTCGGCGGCGCTTACTACCACCTCCGCTGGTGGAGTTAGAGCGCCGATTCGGGGATCGATTGTCGCGTCCCGATGGGACGCGATAAATCGATCCCCGAGAGGTCGATTTCTACCCGCCGATTCAGGCGGGTAGTATAGACCAGACCTTAGTCTATGCTGGCTGCTGCAATAGTCCCAGATGAGGGAGGAGGCCATGGCAAACAGTTGAGGCCAGGAGTGAGGAGCGGAGGCAGATGTAGTTGGGGGTGGTGGAGGAGGCAGCAGTGGTGGAGGGTGAAGGGGGACAGATGGACTAAGGGGAAGGGGACAGATGGACTAAGGGGAGGGCTCCATGCCACTCCCACCCCGTGTCCCCACAATAGCAGTAATTACCCCCACCACAAGAGCAAAGATGTAAACAGTTACTCAGTCCAGCAGTAAGCCCCCTCCACAGTATCCTGCAAGTTCCCCCAGGAGCAAAGGTCCTCCTCTTCCTCATCGAGGCAGCAGCAGGGGTTCAGGCAGCAAAGGTAGCAGCAACCAGTAGGCAGGGACTGTCTGTAGTTTGGAGAAGTACTGTTGACCGGAGGATCAGAGTATCAGGGGAAGGGAAACGCTGCTCAAGCAGAGCCGAGGGACTCCCGAGGTGCAGAGGACTGATAGAAACCCTGCCCAAGGGGAGAGAGAGCAGGAAGCTCGAGAAGCTGAAGGGGCAAGAGGCGGCGCCCTGACTCCCCACACGAAGGAAAAGCATGGGACCCACCATAATAGCATTAGTCATTTGCAACACTCTGAAAACCCCAAGAAGCATGCTTTGTCCACCCCCTGACACAGCAACTCCAGTTAGGACTGTAGGTGTCATACTGAGAGCTGCGCAAAGAGGTATTCCTAGGAGAAAACCTGTCCCATGCACAGCAAGAAGAAACCAAGAAACTGATTAAAGACTTTAGTGATGTTTCCTACCAAACATCTACCAAACCCAGAAGAACCCATTTGATAGAACACAACATTCATCTTAAGCCAGCTTGTGCCATCTAGAAGGGCCATTCCTGGATATCTGGGTAGTTAAGGGACACCATAACGAAAGAACTGCAGAGCATGTCCCACAAGGGGCGGAGGGTAACTGAGGAATCTCATGACAAATGGTGTAGTGTGATTGTGCTGGTCCTAAGCTTCTGCAAAGTAGACACAATGTCTAAATTTGATACATACCTTATACCTTGGATTAATGAGAGGCTGCATGGGCTGGAAAAGGCCTGTGACACAGAGGCCCACTGGTTCTCTGTATCAAATACTCCTCTCAGGCCTGAGAAACTCATCATTGCTGTTGGAGTATTTTTCTATAAAGAATGATGTATGAGGTATCAAATGAAAGCTTATATCATACGGGTCATCATAAGCACTACGATGGCTGGTTTGTAAGGGGCTATGCATACCTACTAAAAATGTGTTTTAAACTATGCACCCAGGCAGAGTTGACAAACAGGCTTTTTTCAGACAGGAGATAAGATGTATCTCTCTCTGGCACATGTAAATTAAACCAATAACACTTATATACATCAAATATCAGAGGGGTAGCCGTGTTAGTCTGGATCTGTAAAAGCAGCAAAGAGTCCTGTGGCACTTTATAGACTAACAGATGTATTGGAGCATGAGCTTTTGTGGGTGAATACCCACTTCGTCGCATGCATGTAGTGGAAATTTCCAGAGGCAGGTAAAAATATGCAAGGTGTTAAAATAGAGTTACCTCATGTTGGGTTAAATTTTTAAACACTACAGTCATGTTTTACTAGTGACTACATGAAACTTCAAGCATCTGTGTCCCAGACTGAAGTCCTCCATGATAACACAAATTTTCTTTCCACAAATTGCAGTCAAGGTCTGAAGAAGCAACTAATCCTGCTTTTCTGCTCTTTATTAAAAAGATTTATTTTGAAAATTCCACCTCTTTCCTTCTTAGTCAAAAAGGTCTTTTAGTCTTTGTGGTACTTAGGCAAATATTTGAATGGTAGAGTAAGCATAGTGCTTTTTTTTTTTTTAACCATTATGTTTGAGGAAAACAAAAATAATTAAATATTGTCTATTAGGAAAGAAAGCAAGTGGTGGCTAAAATGCTCACATCAGGTGCTACTTTTTTAGATTTAATGAAATCTGAGGGGTTTTTTGGCAAATGATTGTGTGAAATATGCTTTTGGAAAATGTACATAAAAATAGAACTGCTGCTTGTATTCATATTCACTGTACAAATAATAGTACTGTACTTTGTTAGTTAATCAGGATTTCTGTTCTATGCTAATGGGAAACATGTGGAATGAGCTATGGAAATGAGTTAGTACAATCTCTCTCCATCTCAGGTTTTTGTATACTGTATGGTATTAGAGTTATTCTGACTACTCATGGTGGAATTAATGTGTAGCTGTAAGTCTATTTTTCTACTACTATTCTTTTGCAGAGGTAACATGAGTCTTGTAACTAAACTCTAAAACCCGCAAGGGTGTGGTTAATGTTCATTATTAGCCAAAGTGTCTGTGAAAGGATATATCAGGCTATCACATTCCTTTCAGACAGGCTGATGCTATATTCCCTGTGCACTCAATATTCCAATTGAAGTCAAAGACTCATAGAAAGTAGGACTGGAAGGGACCTTGAGAAGTCAGGAAGTCCAGCCCCCTGCACTTAGAAGGGCCAAGTAAACCTAGATCAGCCCTGACTGGTGTTTCTCTAACCTGTTCTTAGAAACTTTCAGTGCCAGGGATTCCACAACCTCCCCTGGAAGTTAATTCCAGAGCATAAAATACCCTTATAGTTAGAAAGCTTTTCCTAATGTCTAGCATAAATCTCCCTTGCTGCAGGTTAAACTGATTACTTCTTGTCCTACCTTCAGTGGAAATGGAGAACAATTGAAGATTATTTGAAGATTATCATCAGCTTCTCCTCCCATTGCACAATGTTCTTTTTCCAAGACTAAACGCACACAGTTTTTTTAACTTTTCCTCATAGGTCAGGTTTTCTAAATCTTTTATAAGTTTTGTTGCTCTTCTCTCGACTCTCTCCAGTTTCTCCACATCTTTCCTAAAGCATGGTGCCCAGAACTGGACATAGTACTTCTGCTGAGGCCTCACCAGTGTTAAGTAGAATGGGACAATTACCTCCTGGATGACTGCAAAAAGGCTAATGTAGTGCCCATCTTTAAAAAAGGGAAGAAGGAGGATCTGGGGAACTGCAGGCCAGTCAGTCTCACCTCAGTTCCTGGAAAAAATCATGGAGCAGGTCCTCAAGGAATCAATTTTGAAGCACTTCAAGGAGAGGAAAGTGATCAGGAACAGTCAGCATAGATTCACCAAGGGCAAGTCATGCCTGACTAACCTAATTGCCCTCTATGATGAGATAACTGGCTCTGTGGATGAGGGGAAAGCAGTGGACTTGTTATTCCTTGACTTTAGCAAAGCTTTTGATATGGTCTCCAACAGTATTCTTGCCAGCAAGTTAAAGAGGTATGGGCTGGACGAATGGACTATAAGGTGGATAGAAAGCTGACTAGATCATTGTGCTCAACGGGTAGTGATCAATAGCTCCATGTCTAGTTGGCAGCCAGTATCAAGCAGCGTGCCCCAAGGGTCAGTCCTGGAGCCGGTTTTGTTCAATATCTTTATTAATGATCTGGAGGATGGCATGGATTGCACCCTCAGCAAATTTGCAGATGACACTAACCTGGGAGGAGTAGTAGATATGCTGGAGGGTGGGGATAGGATACAGAGGGACCTAGAAAAATTAGAGGATTGGGCCAAAAAAATCCTGATGAGGTTCAACAAGGACAAGTGCAGAGTCCTGCACTTAGGACGGAAGAATCCCATGCACTCCTACAGACTAGGGACCGAATGGCTAGGTAGCAGTTCTGCACAAAAGGACCAAAAGGGGTCACAGTGGACGAGAAGCTGTCAACAGTCAAGTGTGTGCCCTTGTTGCCAAGAAGGCTAATTGCATTTTGGGCTGTATAAGTAGGAGCATTGCCAGCAGATCGAGGGAGACGATTATTCCCCTCTATTCGGCATTGGTGAGGCCTCATCTGGAGTAATGTGGCCAGTTTTGGGCCCCACACTAAAAGAAGGATGTGGAAAAATTGGAAAGAGTGCAGCATAGGGCAAACAAAATGATTAGGGGGCTGGAGCACATGATTTATGAGGAGAGGCTGAGGGAACTGGGATTATTTAGTCTGCAGAAGAGAAGAACGAGGGGGGATTTGATAGTTGTTTTCAAACTACCTGAAAGGGGGTTCCAAAGAGGATGGATCTAGACTGTTCTCAGTGGTACCAGATGATACAACGAGGAGTAATGGTCTCAAGTTGCAGTGGAGGAGGTTTAAGTTGGATATTAGGAAAAACCTTTTCACTAGGATGGTGGTGAAGCACTGGAATGGGTTACCTAGGGAGGTGATGGAATCTCCTTCCTTAGAGATTTTTACAATCAGGCTTGACAAAGCCCTGGCTGGGATGATTTAGTTGAGGATTAGGTCCTGCTCTGAGCAGGGGGTTGAACTAGATGATCTCCTGAGGTTCCTTCCAACCCTATGATTCTATGTCTTACATCCAACACTCCTGTTGATACGTGCCAAACTGATATTAGCCTTTTTCGCAAGTGTATCACACTGCTGAATTATATTCAATTTGTGATCCACTATACCCCCCAGGTCCTTTTCAGCAGTATTATCACCTAGCCAGATATTCCCAATTTCATAGTTGTGCGTTTGATTTTTTTCCTTGCTAAGTGAAGTCCTTTGCACTTGTCTTTACTGAATTCCATCTTGGGGAAGGCATATAGAAGAAATGCTAGATCAGGTCCATTGATTTTAAGTTAGAGCCTAATCCTGTAAACCATTACTCATGCGAGTTTCCCTGACTTCCATTTAGACTACTCATCTATCTAAAGATGACGTATATGACTAAGAGTCTGCCGGATTAAACCCATAGTTATTATGCAAGGTTCCATCTCTGCAACTCATAGCTCAGTGAAAGGAAGGCTGTTGTGACAAACTTTAATTCCCAGCAATACGTTTATATTGTCAAGACTGTCTTCACAAGGAAAAGGACTAGAAATAGAGCTGGCTAGACACCTACAATTCCGTTATGCAACGGTTTTTGAGGTTATGAAATGTGTTTTTATTCTTCATTGGACTGAAAACAAAACCTTTAGAATGTTTTTGTGAAAAGGGACTTTCAAAAAGTCAATTTTCCAACTGAAAAGGACAGGTTTTTGATACAGGTCTCTCTCTTTCTGGAGGTGACCTGAAAGATGATGCTGGATCTCAGAAATCTACCCAGCAAAATCAATATCTCTCCACAAAACATTTCAATGTCAACAAAACACCATAATTCAATGCCAACAATATTTCAATGAGCTCTAACTAGCTTTTTTGTTGTTTAAAAAGTAACTTAATATTAGCTTTGAGAGTTGGGTAATCTCCAGAACTGATGGGTATAAATGCGGAGCTATGACAATAGGGCCCAATGCCTGGCTTTGGAAAGCTGATCTCAGGCTGAATTTCATAACCCCGTACAGACTCATTGCCAGTATATGCAGGCCTCACTGTTGTTTCTAACAAATCATAATTCCACTTTTGAGCTTTATAAGACATATACGCCAAAGCACTGCAATCCACGTTTATTGTCCTGATTTGGTAGTACAACTGAGAAGGAGAATGGTAGCCCACTGGTATGGTTAGTACCTAGAAAGAGTAGTCGGTGCTAAGCATGGGGAAAAATCTATTTTTAAGCATTAAAATACAATAGCACAGATTAACTATGTCATGGAATTTTATTGGAAAATATAAACATCAGATTTACCCTGTGCTTGGTGGGGTAACACATTCTCCAATTTTATTGAAGCCTAGCGTTGTCCTCAACTCTTCATACACCGGGCATTTTAGTGGCCATTCTATTGTTCTAACCAACTATCAGGAGAAATTGCTGGAGAAGGCTGATGCAGCAGCTAATGTCTTTATCCAACAGACATTCCCACCTGAATATCTCAGCAGCTCTGTACTGAAATTGCCTCCTGCTAAATATTATGTGTCAATAAATACAAAACCAACTCTACTGCGTTCAAATCCAAGGAGCTGCCACAAGATAATAGATGTGCACTGAGTCTAACAAAACTGTATTAAAGTGCTATAGTCAAATGTATAAAGTTTACAGTATAATTCATTTAGCTAAATGTTAATGCTATATATTACAGGGTTTACTATATTACAGTGTTGAACTGTGTGCCTGTATTCCCCATGTTTCTATATGGAATTATAACAGTGACTTACCCATACTGAAATAACACTACTTTATGACTCAGCTCACAGAGTGTGGATCAATTAGCTAATGTTCATATAATGCCTTGAGCATTACCTGCTAACTGGTATTTATACTGTATAATGTACTTCATCCTAACAGTCTTACAATGGTTTAACATATCATCATGCGGTCTGGAATGGCTCACAACTGTGAGTGCCTACCTCAGGGCAAAAACAACGAGGAGTCCTTGTGGCACCTTAGAGACTAACAAATTTATTTGGGCATAAGCTTTCGTGAGCTAAAACCCACTTCATCAGATGCCCAGAGTGAAAAATACAGTAAGCAGTATACATATCTCAGCACATGAAAAGATGGGAGTTGCCTTACCAAGTGGGGGGGTCGGTGCTAATGGGGCCAATTCAATTAAGGTGGAAATGGCCTATTCTCAACAGCTGACAAGAAGGGACGAATATCAGAGGGAAAATTACTTTTGTAGTGCTACCGAGGCCAATTACAAGACTAATCCTTTGTATCTCAATGTTCCTCAATGACCCGTTTAATCTTGATAGGCCCCCTTAATGGGCAGCAGGGAGGAGGGGGAGAGCGAATCCCATGCCTGGGTTCACAAGTTCAGAGCAAACATTTTTAAAGTTGTAAAGCAAACCTTGCATATTTCCTTGTAGCATGGAATACAAACGTTACATTTGAGATTAATGCATGCAGCAACTTACAAGTATTTCATGGAGTCTAAACATTAAATACATTCTTATAGGACTAATACTATTTTGAACAAAACTAACATACAGGTGTGCTGGTTTGGTTATGAGTTTGTCAGTTCTTAGCTAACGCCTATGGCCTTGGGCAAAGCTGGCACTTGGTTTACCAGTGTCACACACGTTATTATGTGCAGAAATAACTTTCTCACTACTGAGCTGCCACCCCTGAGGTGAAACAAAGTTGTTTGACTGTGTGCAACAAAGCTACATGATCATTTAGGACAGGAAGTAGGCACCTTGTCTGGGACATTTTAGGAGCAGGGGAAAAACATCCATCTCTAAAAACCTGTCCTTTTCTGGATTACTATGAATATTATGTTCCACAAATTATTCCTGTGACCCCACTCAGTCCCTGAAAAACAGCTTACAGCAATGAAAGTCATAACTCCTTTGTGCCAAGAGTCCCTATCAATAATAATTGTCATAACATGAAAGAGCTCCTTAAACTCTAGCCATTTTATTGTGCCACCTTCTCAATGCTTCACTTTGAAAAGTTCACCATCCTGTGTCCAGGCCAAGATTTTCTAGCTCTATGAATCCAGCATCTCTTCATCCTCTTCCAAAAATCTTTTTCAAGGAGTATTTTTAATATGACTGAAGATAATAAATGATAAAGCTGTGGGTAGGGTTCTAAAAATGACTTCATGACTTTCTGCTCCACTTTGATAGCTCTGAATCTCAGTGTTATAAGCAAGGTTACAAAACTAGCTGCAAATAATGTACCTCTAGGTGAATCAATAGCATCGGCAGCTATCATACATACCAGTCTGAAGGAAATTGTGGGTATCCATCTATTTCTAGAGGTGGAGGGAGAGAAACATAGAGACAGCCCAAGGGAATGAAAGAAATCACTGGATGCTATAAAAGAAGATGATACAGCAACATCATGCTAGCTAGTAGTGTGCTGATTTCCCCCCAGGGTGCCACCTGGAACTGGGGTACCACTGACCCCCCTTGACCCACCAGCCCTGGCTCCCTTTACACTGTACTGCTGTGACCAGCCTGCCAAGACCTCTCCCAGGCTCCAGCCTGCACTTTTACCAGCACGCATACAGGTAGGGACACACCCAGCTGCAGTTACATACTCTGCATGGAGAGGCTTCAGCTAAGGAACTTCCCAACTACTCAGGCATGCACCTCCCTTTGGGGTGTAAACCCAAAATTATATCGTCTTGAGTTGCACAGGGAAGTGTACAATGTAAAATCATGAAATTCATCCACTCCCTCAATGTGGAGAGGAATACATAACAGCTTTCTGCCCCAAGTTATGACTCCCACACACTGGTTTTAGATAAAGCAAAAACAAGTTTATTAACTACAAAAGATAGATTTTAAGAGATTATAAGGGATAACAAATAGATCAAAGCAGATTACTTAGTAAATAAACAAAACATAAATATACTAAACAGATTGGATATGAATAGCAGATCCTCACCCTAAGTGATGATAGGCTGCAGATTCTTAAGGGGCAAGCTGCACTAATTTACAGCTTAAAATCTCCAGGTGCTCCATTGACAGGCTAAAAATCCCTTTAGCCTGGGTCCAGCACTTCCCCCAGTTCAGTCTCTGTTCCTTAGGTGTTTCCAACAGTCTCTTTGGGGCGGGGGAGTCAGTGAAGAACCACAATGATGTCACTCCCCTGCCTTATATAGCTTTTGCATATGGCGGGAACCTTTTGTTTCAACGCTTGGTTCCCACGCATGTCAGTGGAAAAACACTGACATCCCAAGATGGAGTCCAGCACCAGGTGACGAAGTCACATGTCCCTGTAGTGTCACAGTGGCCATAACTTGGAGGCTGTCGGTAGCATCCTCTGGAAGACTCTCCAGGTTCAGGAAGATAAGCTTCTTCTAGGGCCTATTGTTTTCCTAATGACTCATTAACCTGAATGGACCCTTCCCAGCCAGCCATCTAGACTGAGAGTCTTTTGCCTAGTGGGTGTCCCCCAGATGTAAACACATTTGTAATACAGATATATAGTCAATAGTTCTAACCTCAGATACAAAAATGATATATGCATACAAATAGGATGATCATATTCAGTAAATCATAGCCTTTCCAATATCTCACATGACCTATCTTGCATAAAATACATCAGAATTATTCCATAATCATATCATAATAATTTCTCTATGAAGAATATGAGGTGAAGTGTCATAAGTGGAATAATGATAAACCCTAAAAGAAACTGAATGTGAAACACACCATTGTGATAGAACTCAGCCAGGTGGTGTGGCATAAACATACAGCTAAAGAAACCCAACAGATTCTAAGTCTACATATTTTGCAGGGCCTGGCTTTATATGGAAGGAATGCTTTGTATGACAGCGTTTCCTAAACTTTCTGATTGGTTGCTATATTTCTTGGAGTTCTATAAAATGGTCCTACATGTTTAACATGACAAGCTCCTCTCATGTGCTGCCACTGTATGGAGCTTTTAATCCACCATAGACAGATTTGTTTTCTCTCTGGGTGCCATCTCAGACCAAGTGCACATTCCCTTATCTGCTAGCTGACAGTCGGAGAATACCTTGTTTTCTGTTTACACTAAGTAATCCAATGCATTCTCCCTCTCCAACTTTCTTGTTTGTCAGAAACCATGTCTGTAAATCTTCCCCCATCCCTGCCTTTCATCTTTCCCCACCAGTGCAAGGGCTTTTGAATTTATCATTCAGTTTCTTCACTGATGAAACTTGAACAGGTTGGAGGAACGAGAGGTACTATCAGCTGACCCCGTGAAATGAAGTTCAGCTGCTTCAAAAGCTCGTGGGTTTCTGAAAAATGCGATCAAGCGTTCATGACACTCAACTTCAAGGATCTTTTGTTGTATGAACCTGCTGGAAACTAGGGAATGGTAAATATCAGGCTTTGTGATTCCACTGAATAGTGATTCAGGAGATGTGAAGTAGCAATAAACAGCATAAATCAAAATTAAATTTCATTAGATAAACAGACCGCTTTTTTAGGGCTTGCTCAGAACCATGAGGGAGAGAACAACCTCCCCACCAACATCCTCTTCATGTTTTCCCAGGAGCCCTCTTTATAAGTCTGACTCCAGAGCACCTGTACAAAGGAAGGAGAAAATGAAGATGGGGTTAACCCCTTATGTACTGGGGACAAGTAGTGTTCCTGCATCTGGTCACTTTCATTAGAGTGAGATTCTGGAAATCATTACTGAGGCCAGCAGTCACATTAGTGTCAGCAGGATCATTTGTGAGTAATGATTTCTGGAATCAGGTCCAAACTATTTGGGAAGGAGAAAAGGGAGACTGCAAAATCAGTTGAAGCCATGAAAATCAACAGGTACCTGGGGAATTCTCCTTTCATAAGTGGGATACTGAAGTGACAAAAAGCCAACTTAGGGGCTCTGTGGCCCACTCCCTGTGATCCCTGGTACTGGAAACACTCCTGGGGGAAAGAGAATAAGGCAGAGCTTCCTCTGCCCTTTGGCTATCCCCAGCTGCCATAACGATCCCTGTGGGCAACTGGGCATAAATACTGGATCAATCACCAGAAACGTACAACACTGGTATAAAGCCTCTTTTGATCCTCTTCCAAGCACTCAGGTGGACCAAAGAATAGGCTTACAGCATTCCTGTGAGGTCAAAATTAGGCCAAATATGTTTGCTTATCTCTACAAGAAGGCACTAAAGTTTATCACCATCTTTGTGCTGTGTTTCTGGGTGGCAGCAACCTTTGTTGTTGTATATACTTGTTTACTCAGTTATTCTATGTATGATTTAAAAACTATTATTCAATAATTTGGTGGGAATATTCTCTCACACAAGTGGCCTGTGGAAGATCTTCCTCTACTTTACTTAATATTCCCAACTGCTTTTCTTCACTAGATAGATAATATTTTGTAAATAATAGAAAGAGCAATTACAATATTTGTAATAGATTTTTAAACAACAATAGCGTGTAGAAAGAAAATGCATATACATGTACATAAAATATACTGCAATGTATGTTTTAAAAGGTATTGTTTATTTTCTATAAACTATTCCTAATATAATGTAACTAAAATACATAAAAAACCCACCCACTGAATCCTCTCTCGAAACATCAGAAAGACAAACAAGTAAGACATTCACTAGTGAAACTTATTTGACCAAAGCTGAGATCAAAGAGGACAAGAGAAACTGTGTGTGTAGAACTCAGCCTTTATCACAGACTCCTGTGATGTGCTGCAAAGTGAGCAGAGAGCATGTTATTTGCCAGATGTGGAAGGAATGAGAAGCAAATAAATAGTATTAGTCAGAAAGATGAACTTATTTATACAAAACAAATTCCTACAGTATAACAACATGCAGGAGAACACAACAAACAGTAATGTTAGAGAATCAACTTATTATGGAGTTAGATTTGAAATCAATGTCTTCAGGAAGTGAGGTTTGCAGTTTAAGGCCCCAATCCTGCAAACACTTGTGCACATGTAATCAGGATCTGAATGAATTCTCCCCTGACTGCTAGCTGGGTGGAGGAGAGACTTCAGGAGCAAACTGTATTTACATGAACACACCTGCTCTGCTTACATATCCAGCAGATAGAGCGGTGTTGCTCAAAGTGATCAACTCTGGCTGGTATTGGGTTACAAATCACTTTAGCACTGAATGCAGAGGTAGTGAAATGTTGTTACCAATGTTGTTGTCATTATTGTATGAATAAAGGGGAGCATAACTGTGCTTAACCTGTCCCAAATGAGGGGTTCAACCTCATCTGAAAGGACCTTGTTAAGCCAGGGGCTCGAATGCTAGAGCCCTGTGAAAGTAAGAAGGGTGGGGACTCTCCCTAAGAGTCCCTGGTCTGGTTTAACCTGTTTCTCCCTATTGTTCAAAGAAAGGGCTAAATAGGTTTTATTAGAAGCCTCTTTGTTATTTTAAATGCTCAGTCAGAGCTTAAATCAGTTGTGGTGGGACTGTGTTTCTGCCCAGTCTGCTATGAGTTAAAAATCACTGAGAGCTGAACTCACCCGGTACAGCCCTCACCTGGTACAGTCCTCTTTCTCAGAATTTTCAAAATGACTTCTATTCCACCACTGTGTTCCTATAACCCTTCCTGTCTCTCTGTTTCAGATTTTTCTTTTTCACTGTAGCTGCTTCACTGCTGTTGAAAGTAGGTCCCTTATTTTTGTGCCTAAATAGCTGTTGAGTTCTCTGGAAAATCTTACTCTTATTTCATTGTGCATCAGGTCTCCACATGTAAAAAAGGGGCTAATGATACTGGTCATCCCCCTCTTTGTCTGTTTAGGTCTTATGCCCTTTGAGGGCGGATATGTCTCTTACTACGAATGTACACAGTATCTAGCACAAGAGTGCCCCAGTCATAGATGCTACTACTAAGCAGTACTGTAAGAGAAATAAGTACTGCGACTATTTATTATTATAAATAATAATTAATATTTTTTCCTGAACCTGACTTGGTCCAGTTGTCTTGTCAGGTAACTTATTTGATATATTTATTGCACCTTATATGAAAAACTCTGGTTGTAAACTTTATTTAATCCTATCTTTTAGATTATAGGCCCTACATTTTTAGCCCTTTTTACTGGCTCTTAATCACTAGCCGAAATCTGCACCAAACCCTGTGCCATTGTCTTTGCTATGGAATTTATTTTCCAATTATTGCCTGTAATTCATCTGGGCCTGGAGCTTTCATCATCTTTTAGTAATTCTGATAATCCCATTTTCTATTCTTAAACAATGATAAAAGCCATTAAACATGCCATTTTTTACTTCTTGGAAATTAATTCCAGTCTTTTTGGGACATTATCCATTTCTCTGCTGAATCAATTTAAGTAAGGAACAATTTAAGTCCCAAGTAATATCAATATTGTCTATGAAGTATTACACAATGAACCTTTATTTAACCTTCTTATTCTGCAACATTAATAATTTATATTCATGCCTACTATGTGTGTTACCAGCTTCATCTGCATACAATAGATTTTCCTTAAGCACCCCATAGTTTCCTCTTTCTCTGCTTTTATGTTATTCCATTTGATTTTAACTAGCATATCCTCATCTTATCCATAATCGCCTCTTTCTGACTCTTCATATTGGAAACGAAGAAGGGCCCAAATCTAGCAATCTGTTCAATGGGGTGGAGTCCTGTGCCTTCACAGATACTGCAGTGTGCATCACCCCATATGGGCACTGGAATCCACCCTGATGCTAGCACTTGCCAGGATTCAAGAGAAAGAAGACAATTTAATTGAAAAAACAGGAAACAAAAGAAAGAACCTTGCAAATATCTAAATGTAAATAGTTCTCCTAATATATTTACTGTAAAGTAATGCTTGTAGGTAAACTCAGCCAATAAAGGAGTCTATCCTGCTGCCACTGATATCAATAGACCCAAAAGTGGACCCAAAGGAACTCATTGTGTGACAGATATGGTCTATCAAAAATATTGCAGGAAGTTGCCTTACTGTATTAACTATATGACTGGTTTATGTATCATTGTGGGTTAGGGACTGCATGCATTCCACAAAGGGATGGTTACCACAGCTCCTCCAGGAAGAGAAAGCAGTAGGGGATGATTAAAGCAAATCACTCAGGTTGTAACACTTCCAGAAAGGTACCACCTCCTGGGATGGCTCATATATTCTGATTCAAACTGGAGACCAGCAGAAATAGAAAGGATTTTTTGATGAACAGTCTGAGCTTTGTCCTGGTTCTTGACCTAAAGTCTCACATGAATCTGTAACCTGAGGAAAAACCCAGTTGGGGGTATGAAGGACTAACAATTGTTGGAGTTCGGAGTGACCTCTGATAAGCTTTTTTGCATGTGTGTAGGTTGTCTAATTGTTTTTATGTGCTTTCTCTATAATGCATTTTCCTTAAGAATAAATGTGCTTGCTTAAAAGGAGCTGTGTGGTTACTTGTTATTTCTGGAAATACACTGCTCATAGCCCTCAGAGAGAAAGCAAAGCACAGGAGCTCAACTGGGGATACCACAGTGTAGATCAGAATGCTGTGCAGCCTTAAAGCTCCTGGTCAGAAGGGAGTGAGATGCTGGTTTCCACCCAAGAGAATTGACAGCTGGGAGCCAGAAACCTTTAAGTGGGTGCCCTCAAGGAACCACAGAGTGAGAAATACAGACACAGTTACCCTGAAACTGTAACGTTGCTCATTCCATCATGTAGTATTTACCATTTCCCATTTAACTCTTGCAGCACTCCAGTGAGGAACCTGAATGCAAATTAGTTTCTTACATTTCCTTTCAGACTCTTATTTAGATGCTTATTGCATTCTGCATCCTCTCTCTTCAAATCAATTGACACTTCTTCATTTGGAATTCTAAACATTGCTTTTCCCATGTCTCTTTCAGGCATCTCCAAAACCACATCAGATTATCAGACAAAAGGAGAAATGAAGTTTGTGAAATAGAATATTTATTTATCTCCAGACAAACAGTAAAGTGCAATAGTGACATCAGTACTTGGCATAAATATGCCTCTTAATCAGGAAGCAGCATGACTTTTCCTGTTTGTATGATCATATTGCCCCCAAGGCTTTATTTTTTAATTTCAAAGTCCCAAGTGCTTGCTTCTTAGTTTCAGAGATGCAGCCAAGCTATAAAAAAAGTTTTAAACCATTAGTATTGTCCTTAAAAATAGCCACTCAATGAACGGGCCATTATACAGTGTCCCATTGTACACATTAACAGTGAATGATTGCTTACAATTTGGCTTGGAAGAATCATTTTTTTGTAATTTTGATTAATAATATCTGTTTATTTGTAAGCATTTTTTTCAATTTGTATGGATTTAAATTTTCACAGATGTGGGATATCAGGGGAGTGTCAGAATTATTTAATGATTGTAGATGCTGGGATTCATAAAGTTAAAGCTTTCTAAACCATCAAAACACAAATTGGCAACATCACATGTCAAAATATACTATCCTTAAATCAACAAATTATACCTGTTTTTACTATTAATTCACTACTCCATTTGTAACAAGCCTAATTCAAAAATCCAAATCAATGTATTTTGACTAATAAATTCTCAATTTTTTTTCTTACATTGCTATCTGTAAATTTTTATTTTTATCAATGGAAATATATTTTTGTCAGTTTGTGTGTGTGTGTGTGGTGAAACTGATGTTTACCAACATTTACCAAGGAAAATCTAGTCCTTCCAAGCCTACTTAAATTATAGATAGCCATAGAGCACATTATGGTACATATGGTACCAGATTTTCATGGATTTTGAACCAGAGGATTTATTGTGCTAGAAAGTAATTCATTACAAGAACTCATAACTTAAAATCAGAAGGCATGGTCCCTGCACCAAAGACTGTACATTCCATATAAAACAAAGAAAATGGCAAGAGAGAGAAATAGTAATAGCTAGGTTGGTGCTGAGTTGAACTCACTGCTCCTGATTGGATTATTTTTGTTACTCCATCTTCCTTACCCCTGCTCTGACTTGCTTGTTTGTCTCATCCACCTGTTATGTCCTCTCTAGTAGATTGTTAGCCCCTAAGGAAAGAGACTGGGATATATAAGGGGCCATATTTTCAATGGGCACATTCCCATAGGTTGGCAGAATTACAACCCATCAATTATGTTTGGAGATTTGACCTTTTTATATATTGGCATATAGGGAGATGCATAGGAAAAAGTCACATTGCAATTTTTTCATTATTATGATGACTATGGGGGTCTTTTTTTGCATGTACCTTGAGATGGTCCAGGTATATTTTATTCCTGTACTCTTCCAGTTCTTTGGTCTATAGCAGATGTGTACAGCAACGTCTCTTGTGCTTTGTATTCCTAGAAAATACCCTCACTTTTCAGTGTCGAATTATATTTTGTAAGTATTTTTGGCACAACAGAATCCAGACACTACCTCTACCCTTTGTGTATTTTGTATAACCTACACACACACCAAAGAACACAAAAGTGCAGAGAAAATGAACAATATTTATACCACCTTGCTGAAGGTAGGATTTAGCTCAGTGGAGCTTTGTCTGATATTAAGGAGTACAGGTTCAGAATCATGATTAGCAAATCGTCTTCCAATTAATCACCAAGTATGCAAAATATCATTCATGTTTCACAGGTGAGAAAATCGATGCTCATATGGAAAGAGCATGTGACAGTCATGCTCAGAGGATCCCAGAAACAGTGGGATTTTAGAAGAGAAAAATATGGTACTGGGAACAGTGGTGGATTCCTCTTTGTTAAGAATATTTTGACATGATAAATAACCAATAAACAGGCAGTGTTACACCATAAAAATTTTTCAAAATTTATGGCCACTTTATGTGCAGCCTGGCCACATACATATATTAACTGTTCCATTACAAATTAATTTTATAGCTTCCTTGTGTTAAAATTGTTTCTTTTAAGCTGCAAACAACACTTGAAATGTCCCCATTTGGCAGAGAGATAGACTTTAATTTCTGTTAAAAGTCCCCTTGGGCATGTGAACAAGTTTTGTAGGATATTTTACACTTAACTAGAGCTATGCTAAAGAGAAATTGTGAATTAAGAATATTTCCAAACACAAGAGGCTCACAGGCATATCTATTATTGTATCAGTCTACTTTTATGCTTTTCTGTGGACAATAACAATATGTTAGAATTACATGAGTAGAGTGGAAGTATAGGATTTCTTAAGCATTAAAGAAGTGAGGAAGGTCGGGAGGAGGTAATGCCTCTGGTTTAAGGAAAAATGATAGTCATATTCACATTGGGGAGATAAATTATTGGAATATCCTAGTTAATGGAAAAATATGTGGCAAACTGATGTAGCCATCCAGCACCTGAATTCCAAAGATGGATATTTCACAACAGTATACACAAGTGTCTATGCTTAATTTGATTACAAATATACAGCCAGGTATACTGTCCACCCTAACCCATGGCCTTTGTTAAATAGTTTTCCATTTCTGAAACGTTTGGGCTAAGTAATGCTCCATCCCTTTCCCCCCTTCTGAAATAACTCACCATGTTTTGGTTTACATTGCAATAAGGGAATGAGCTACTTAACTGGGCTATTTAATTAATTATTTTATAGGATAAACACATCAGCTCTGGATAAAAGATAAAACTGGCAAAAATAGGGGTGATGTCCTGATAGGAGTCTACTATAAACCACCACATCAGGAAGAAGACGTGGATGATGCATTTCTAGAACAAATAACAGAAACGTGAAAAATACATGACCTGTAGTAATGGGGGACTTTAACTATCCAGAAATCTGTTGGAAAAAGATATATGGGCAAAACATATTTTTTCTTGGAATGTATTGGAACTTTTTTCCCAGAAAGTGGAGGAAATAACCAGGGGGGACTTGATTCTGACCAACAGGGAAGGACTGGCAGCAAATATAAATGTGGAAAGCAATTTGGGTGAAAGTAATTATGAAATGATAGATTTAATGATTCTAAGGAAAAGGAGTGAGAGCAGCAGAATGACAGTGGACATCACCCACACACACCCACCGACCCTCCCCCCCCACACAAAAGCAGACTTTACCTACCAGTTCTTTGAGTTTGTTAAGGTCCCATGGGAAGAAAATCTAGTCAGGAGAACTGGCAGTTTCTCAAGGAGACAATGTTAAAGGCACAACTGCAAAGTATCCTGATGCAAAGGAAAGATAGAAAGAATGGTAAGAGGCCAGGCTCCTTCAGGAGCTCTTTAATGACCTGAAGGAAGGTTACAAAAAGTGGAAACATGGACAAATTGGTAAGGAGTAGTAAAAAAGAATAGCACAAGCATATAGGAACAAAATCAGAAAGGTTAAGGTACAAGATGAGTAGGTCCCTCTAGCGGGAACTATAAAAGGAAGTAAGAAGAGAATATTTAAATATATTAGGAAAAAGAGAAAAATTAAGAAAAATGTAGGTCCTCTACTTAGCAGGGAAGGAGGGCTAATAATGATGATATCAAGAAGGCTGAGGTGTTTAATGCCTAGTTTGCTTCAGTCTTCACTTTAAAAAAAAGTGAATGTTGACTAGATACTCAGCACTATTAATATTAACAACCAGGGGGAAGGAATGCAAGCCAAAATAGGAAAAGAACAGGTTAAAGAATATTTAGTAAAGTTAGATGTATTCAAGTGGGCAGGGCCTGATGAAATTCATCCTAGGGTACTTAAGGAACTAGATGAAGCTGTCTCAGAATTGTTAGCAGTTCTCCTGGAGGACTCCATTGAGAACCCCTGGAGGACACAGGAGGTCCCAGAAAACTTGAAAAAGGCAAAAATGGTACCTATATTTAAAAAAAGGAACAAAGAGAACCCTATGTCAGCCTAACCTTGATACCTGGAAAGATATGGGACAAATTATTAAACAATCAATTTGCAAGCCCCCGAAGGATAATAAGATTATAAGCAATAGCCAGCATGGATTTGTCAAGAACAAATCCTACCACACTCACCTAATTGCCTTCCTTGACAGGGTTACTGCCTTAGTGGATGTGGGGGGAAGCAGTAGATGTGTTCTATCTTGATTTTAGTAAGGCTTTTAACCCAGTCCCACATGGCATTCTCGAATCAAACTAGGGAAATGTGGTCTAGATTAAATTACTATAAGGTGGGTAGACAACTAGTTTAAAGACCATACTCAAGTGTAGTAATCAATGTCTTGCTATCAAAGTGGGAGGACAAATCCAGTGGGGTCCCACAGGGGTCAGTCTTCGGTCTGGTATTATTCAATATTTTCATTTATGACTTGGATAATGGAATGGAGTGTACATTTATAAAACCTGCAGATGACACCAAGCAAGGGGGAGGGGTTTCAAGCACTTTGAAGATGAATATTAGAATTCAAAATGACACTGACACACTGGACAATAGGTCTGAATTTAACAAGATGAAATGAAATAAAGACAATTGCAAAGGACTACAATTAGGGAAAAATCAAATGCACAACTACAAAATGGGGAATAGCTGACTAGGTGATAGTACTGCTAAAAAGGATCTGGGAGTTATTGTGAGTCACAAATTGAATATGAGTCAATAATGTGATGCAGCTATGAAAAAGACTAATATCAGTCTGGGGAGTGTTAACAGGAATGATGTATGTAAAACATGGCAGGTAACTGTCCCACTTTACTCGGCTCTGGTGAGACCTCAGCTAGAGTACTGTGTCCAATTCTGCGTGCCACACTTTAAGAAAGATGTGGACAAATGAGTCCAGAAGAGAGCAAAAAAACAAACAAACAAACAAACAAACAAAAAAGATAAAAGGTTTAGAAAACCTGACCTGTGTGACAAGGTTAAAAAAACAAAGCATGTTTAGTTTTCAGATCTGATAACAGTCTTCAAATATACTAAGGGCTGTTATAAAATGGACAGTGATAAATTTTTCTTCATGTCCACTGATGGTAGGACAAGAAGTAATGGGCTTTATCTAGCGAGAGAGATTTAGGTTGGTATTAGCAAAAACTTTCTAACTACAAAGGTAGTTAAGTTCTGGAGTAGAACTTAATCCCCATCACTGGAGGTTTTTAGAAATAGGTTGGATAAACTCCAGTCAGGGACAGTCTACGTTTACTTGATCCTGCCTCAGTGCAGGAGGCTGGAGGTGATGACTTCTCAAAGTCCCTTCTAGCCTACATTTCTATGATTCTATAGTTCAGATGCAGGGTTTAGGCCAGAGTTTCTGGTGGGTTCTGTGTCAACACAGTTGACAGGTTAGGACCCGTTGCCAGGAAGGGAAATAATATGAAGGCCAGGACCCCTCCATGAATCATTGCCAGGAAGGGAAATAATATGAAACGGTGTCTGAGGACACAATCTGGTGTAATTTTACTTTTCCACATAAGGGCAGGATTCAGCTCTTTGCCTTTTGAGCACATTAAATAAACCTGATCTTGTGAGACTGTCTGCTGAAGTTGGACTTTTCTCTAAGTCAAGTCTGAGGAAAATACACAAATGGTATCTTACTTTTGGTTGGCTACAGCTCCTTATGATACTTAGCAATAATAGACACAAAGGTCTGTCATATCCTGCTCCTATATTATTGCCCAGGATACTTGGAAAATACCCAGTATGATATGTTTTCTGAAAATGTAATCATCCAAAAAAAAAAAAAAAAATCCAGTTAGACACCAAACTATAGTTTGTGTCATGTTGCATGTAAATATTTTCCTATTGAAGGTACTTTTAATAATTACAGATGTATGTTTATGAAATAAGAAATGTGTAAACTTCTGCATAGTTTTAAGATGTTAAAATATAAGGAGTTTAATTCAGTTACCTCGGCATCCATTTGGAGGAACCTGATCTCACTCTCATTAAGTGTAAATGGGAATTTTGTCATTTATAAGAATGTAAGAATATAGGACTGGAAGGTTCCATCTGGGTCATTACGTACAGACACCTGCTATCACAGGCAGCCATATCATATAATTGCTTTCATAAACTTATCAAGCTCCATCTTAACTCTGGTTAGGTTGTTCACCCCCATTACTTTGCTAGTGGCACAGGTGCAATGGCACACAAGCCAGGAAATGGAGCTGTAAACAAGGGATTTTGAGGGGAGTTCTGTTGAAGGAAAAGGAAGGAAGGAAGCAAGCCGCTGGTCCATAGGGGTCAGTGTGTGAGTTTTTGTGGATGTTGTGGTTTTTTTTTCTGTTCTGTGTTTTTTTCCCTGTTCAGTTTGTAGAAACTGGTAGGGAGCAATGTGCTGTAAGAGAAGCAGAGCCCAGATTAGGGGGTGGGGCTTCCCTGATTAGGGATCCTACAAAGGCAGTCATACAGTCAGCCAGTGGCACAAGAGCCAGCAAACAGAACTGTAAACAGGGGAGTTCTGTTGGAGGAAGTTGTGGTGTTGTGATTTTGTTATGATGTTTGTTTGGGTTTATGGTTTTGTTTGTTTTTTGTTTTGTTTTTTATTTTTATTTTTCCTTGACAAGACTTTAGGTGGGAAGGCTATGACAGATATGGAAGCAGGAGTGGTAGAGATCCAAGCAATGGAAGAGACAATAAAGATGACTGGATGTGGAAGCTGCAGGATGTACAAGATCCTGGAGTGGGTACTTGAAAAGAGCTTTGTTGGTATGAAATGCCATCTGATAGAACTGATGGAAGAGACAATCTGAGGTTTGGAGATGCAGGTGGAAACTATGTTTGGGTTTCAGAGGGGATATGACAGATGATGGAGGGAAGGCAAGAAGAGGCTGAAGGGAAAACTCAAGACTCGCAGATGCAAGCTGGCCTGAAGAACTCTGAGGGGAGATTGCTGGGTGAGGAAAGTGGGCAGTGGAAACATGTTACTACGAGAACCAGGCAGTAGAAAAGGCAGGCTAATGAAGGAGAAATAGAGCTCAGGAACAGGTTTGCTGAGTTGGAGAATGAAGAAGGGGCACAGCAGGCAGTAACTGAAGGTGGGAGAGCAAGAAAGCAGAGAAGAGCAGCTACTCCTATAAGAAGGGAAGAGTCAATGGAGATACCCAGAGTTCAGACCCCTGGGAGTATAGAGTGACTCACAGAAGATTGCAAGAGAGACTAAAAGACAAAATGACTCTCAGCCAGAAAGAGTAGGAGGAAGGCCATAGAATGACACCAGGGAAAGGCAGGTCTACATGCTGTTGCAAAAAAAGGAAACATGATTCTGGGATGTATTAACAGGTGTGTTGTGAGCAAGACATGAGAAGTCATTCTTCCACTCTACTCTGCTCTGGTTAGGCCTCAGCTGGAGTATTGTGTCCAGTTCTGGACACTGCATTTTAAAAAAGATGTGGAGAAATTGGAAAGGGTTCAGAGAAGAGCAACAAGAATGATTAAAGATCTTGAGAACATGACCTATGAAGGAAGGCTGAAAGAATTGGGTTTGTTTAGTTTGGAAAAGAGAAGACTGAGAGGGGACATGATAGCAGTTTTCAGGTATTTAAAAGGGTGTCATAAGGAGGAGGGAGAAAACTTGTTCACCTCAGCCTCTAAGGATAGAACAAGAAGCAATGGGTTTAAACTGCAGCAAGGGAAGTCTAGGTTGGACATTAGGAAAAAGTTCCTAACTGTCAGGGTGGTTAAACACTGGAATAAATTGCCTAGGGAGGTTGTGGAATCTCAATCTCTGAAGATATTTAAGAGTAGGTTAGATAAATGTCTATCAGGGATGGTCTAGACAGTATTTGGTCCTGCCATGCGGGCAGGGGACTGGACTCGACGACCTCTCGAGGTCCCTTCCAGTCCTAGAATCTATGACTGGTGACTCCCTATTAAGAAGAACAGGATGGACTCCACCAGAGTGTGTGTGTGTTTGGGGGGGGGGGGAAGGTGAATAGACTTCTGAGATAGAGGTTGCAACAACTGATTAAAAGAGCTTTAAACTTGAAACTTGGGGTAGACTATTGGGAGATGCTCAAGTAATCTCCCCACCTGATTTTAACATTGAGAGGGAGGAAAATCAAGAAAGAAAGGGTACAGCAAAGGAGAAAGGAACAACAGTGTGTAGGAGAATGGACATTAAGAAGAAAATGCCAATACCAATGAAGCTAACAGTCAGGTAGGTGATGATAGTAATAGAATGACTATACCCTATCAGGCAAGGAATGTGGGCAAAGCCAAACAGCACCAATTAAGATGCTTGTTCACTAATGCAAGGAGCCTGGATAATACAGTGGAGGAACTAGAACTACTGATACAGGAAGTGAAACCAGATATTATAAGGATAACAGAAAGATGGTGGAATAGTAATTATGACTGGAGTACAGGTATTGAAGAATATGTGCTATTGAGGAAAGACAGAAATAAAGGCAAAGGTGGTGGAGTAGCATTGTATATTAATGATGAGGTAGATTGTAAAGAAATTAGAAGTGATGGAATGGATAAAACAGAGTCTGTATGAGCCAAAATCACTTTGGGGAAGAAAACTACTAGTGGTTCCCCTGCACTAGTGCTTGGGGTATGCTACAAACCCTGAGGATCCAATCTGGATATGAATAGAGACCTATTTAATGCTTTTAATTAAATAAATACTACTTGGAATTGTGTGATTATGGGAGACTCTAGTTTCCCAGATACAGACTGGAGGGTAAGTGCTACTAATAATAGTAGGGCCCAGATTTTCCTGGATGTGATAGCTGACAGATTTCTTCACCAAATACTTGCTAAACCAACAAGAGGTGATGCTATTTTAATTTGGTATTGGTGAGTAGTGAGGACCTCGTTGAAGAACTGGTTGTAGAGACAGCCTTGGTTCAAGTGATCACGAGCTAATTCAGTTTAAACTAAATGGAAGGATAAACAAAAATAGATCTGCAATTAGGGTTTTTGATTTCAAAAGGATATTAAAATGTTAAAAAATTAAGGTAATTAGTTAGGGAAGTGGACTCGACTGAGGAACTCAAGTATTTGAATTTAGAGGAGGCTTGGAATTACTTTAAGTCAAAGTAGCAGAAACTATCTGAAGCCTGCATCCCAAGCAAGGGAAAAATTGTGGGAAAGAGTTGCAGACCAAGCTGGATAAGTAAGCATCTCAAACATGCGATTAAGAGAAAGCAGAAAGCCTATGAGGAATGGAAGATGGGATGATCAGCAAAGAAACCTCCTCTTGGAGGTCAGAAAGTGTAGGGGGAAAGTGACAACTGCCAAAAGCCAAGCAGAGTTGGACCTTGCAAAGGTAATTAAAACCAATATTAAAGGTTCTATAGCCATATAAATAAGAAGAAAATAAGGAAAGAAGAAGTGGGATCACTAAGCACTGAGGATGGGTTGGAGATTAAAGATTGTCTAGGCATTGCCCAACACCTAAACAAATACTTGGCCTCAATTTTTAATGATGTTAATGAAGAGCTTAGGGGTAGAGGCAGGGTGGCTAATGACAACAAGGATATGAAGGTAGAAATTACTACATCCGAGGTAGAAGTCAAACTCAAACAGCTTAATGAGAACTAAATTGGGGGCCCAGATAATTTTCATCCAAGAATATTAAAAGTAACTGTCACATGAAATTTCAAACTCAATAACAAGGATTTTTAATGAATCTGTACACTCAGGGGTTGTACCCTATGCCTGGAGAATTGCTAATATAATTCCTGTTTTTAAGAAAGGGAAAAAAGTGATCTGGGAAACTACAGGCCTGTTAGTTTGATCTCAATTGTATGCAAACTCTTGGAACAAATTTTGAAAGAGATAGTAAGTAAAGACATAGACGTGAACAGTAATTGGGATAAAATACAACATGGTTTTACAAAAAGTAGATCATGCCAGACCAACCTGATTTTCTTTGAGAGAATAACTGATTTTCTAGCAAAGGAAATGCAGTAGATCTAATCTACCTGGATTTCAGTAAGGCATTTGATACAGTTCCACATGGGAAATTATTAGTTAAATTGGAGAAGATGGGAATTAATATGAGAATTGAAAGGTGGATAAGGAATTGATTAAAAGGGTGACTAGGAAGGGTTGTTCCCTCTGAAAGCTGGGAGTTCCTCAGGGATCAGTCTTGGGACCAATCTTATTTCATATTTTTATTACTGATCTTGGCACAAAAAGTGAGTGTGCGCTAATAACATTTGTGGATAACACAAAGTTGGGAGGTATTGCCAATATGGAGGAGGACTGGGATATCATTCAAGAAGATCTGGATGACCTTGTAACCTGGAGTAATAGAAATGGGATGAAATGTAATAGTGCAAAGTACAACGTCATGCATTTAGGGACTAACAACAAGAATTTTTTGCTATAAACTGGGGACATATCAATTGGAAGTGACAGAGGAGGAGAAAGACCTGGGTATATTGGTTGATTGTGATATGGCCATGAAAAAAGCCTAATGTAGTCCTAGGATGTATCAGGCAAGGTATTTCCAGTAGAGACAGGGAAGTGCTAGTATCATTATACAAGACACTGGTGAGACCTCATCTGGAGTACTGTGTGCAGTTCTGGTCTCCCATGTTTAAGAAAGATGAATTCAAACTGGAACAGGTGCAGAGAAGGGCTACTAGGATGATCCGAGGAATGGAAAACCTACCTAATGAGAAAAGACTCAAAGAGCTTGTCTTGTTTAGCCTAATCAAAAGAAGTCTGAGAGGAGATATGATTGCTCTCTATAAATACATCAGAGGGATGAATACCAGGGAGTAAGAGGAGTTATTATGTTAAGTGCCAATGTGGATACAAGAACAAATGGAGATAAACTGGCCATCAACATGTTTAGGCTCGAAATTACACTAACATTTCCAACCATCAGAGGAGTGATGTTCTGGAATAGTCTTCCAAGGGACACAGTGGGGGGCAAAAACCTAACCGGCTTCAAGACTGAGCTTGATAAGTTTATGGAGGGGATGATATGATGAGATTGCCTACAATGGGACGTACCCAGTCTGTGACTGCTAGTAGCAAATATCTCCAATAGTCAGTGATGGGGCACTAGGTAGGGAGGGCTCTGAGTTACTACAGAGAATTCTTTCCTGGGGGTCTGGCTGGTGAGTCTTGCCCACAAGCTCAGGGTCAAACTGATCACCATATTTGCTGTCGGGAAGGAATTTTCCCATGGGTCAGATTGGCAGAGACCCTGGGAATTTTTTGCCTTCCTCTGCAGCATGGGGCATGGGTTACTTGCAGGTTTAAACTAGCATAAATGGTGGATTCTCTGTAACTTCAAGTCTTTAAACCATGATTTGAGGACTTCAGTAACTCAGCCAGAAGTGGGGGTCTATTACAAGAGTGGGTGGGTGAGGTTCTGTAACCTGCAATGTGCAGGAGGTCGGACTAGATGATCATGATAGTCCCTTCTGGCTTTAAAGTCTATGAGTCTAAAACATTTATTGCAATCTCTAGGCCCAATTCCTTATGCCTTCACTCACAGCTGTGAAGCCATTGTTCAGCACAAGTGAGAATCTGGGTCTTGTTCTCCTCTCACACTAGTTTTTTCTGGTGTAAATTCATTTGACTTCTGTCAAGGCTGTATCCCCACTTTGAACTTTAGGGTACAAATGTAGGGGCCTGCATGAAAACTTTTAAGCTTAACTACCAGCTTAGCTCTGGTCCCGCTGCCACCATTCCCAATGGATTCCCTCCCTGGGAAGCCTTGAGAAACCTTCACCAATTCCCTGGTGAATACAGATCCAAACCCCTTGGATCTTAAAACAAGGAGAAATTAACCATTCCCCTCCTTCCTCCCACCAACTCCTGGTGAATACAGTTCCAACCCCCCTGGGATCTAAAACAAGGAGAAATTAACCATTCCCCTCCTTCCTCCCACCAACTTCTGGTGAATACAGATCCAACCCCCTTGGATCTAAAACAAGGAAAAATCAATCAGGTTCTTAAAAAGAAGGCTTTTAATTAAAGAAAAAGGAAAAAATCATCTCTGTAAAATCAGTATGGAAATTAACCTTACAGGGTAATCAAACTTAAAGAGCTCAGAGGACTCCCCTCTAGTCTTTGTTTGCTGTACTTTGAACCTAAGATAAACACTCTAGTAAAAGGTACATTTACAAGTTGAGAAAACAAAGTAAAACTAAGACGCCTTGCCTGGCTATTTACTTACAAGTTTGAAATAGGAGAGACTTGTTTAGAAAGATGTGGAGAACCTGGATTGATGTCTGGTCCCTCTCAGTCCTGAGAGCGAACACACTCCCAAACAAAGAACACAAACAAAAGCCTTCCCCCTCCTAAGATTTGAAAGTATCTTGTCCCCTTATTGGTCCTTTAGGTCAGATGCCAGTCAGGTTACCTGAGCTTCTTAACCCTTTACAGGGAAAAGGATTTTGGAGTCTCTGGCCAGGAGGGATTTTATAGTACTGTACACAGGACAGCTGTTACCCTTCCCTTTATAGTTATGACAACTTCAGTGGAATTTCTCCTGATTTACACTGATGTAAATGAGAGGAGTATTGGACATAGGGGAGCAACTTGCATGTATCAGGACTCCTTCCCTAAGCCAGGCTTACAGAATACAGCCCTATGAAATGTGCAAGGTCAAGTGTATGTATGGCTAGAACTCAGTGGAAATACTCACAGTAGTAAGTATTAATTTTGATAGTTTGAGTTTGCAGGACTGACTCTTGAGATTGAAGATACAGAGGGCAAAACTTGTTCGTAAAGTGCCAAAGGTTAATATTAAATAGTAATAATCATTACCTATCAATGCCACTAATTTTTGATAACATTGTTTAAGTGACTAAGTATTATTTAAATCAATCATTTTTATTGTGTATATCTGTCCATAACAAACCAAACACATATTGCGCTCAATTCTGCCTTGATTTTGCATCAGAAATTCCCACTGGTTTTTGGACATGTAAGGAATACCAGATTAAACCCTGTGTTAAACAAAATATATCAAAATAAATGTGACATTTTACTCAGCATTGAAGAACTAGAAAGAAATGCGATTTCTAGGAGTCCCAATTCAGTCAAATTCAAATTCAGTCCCAATTCAGTCAAACATGTGGCAACACTCTTACTCTGCAAATGCCAGCTTTTCAGGACTTCTGCAGCCTGGCATAGAACCCGGACATACTTTTTACTACATCTGGCTACTAAATTACTCTACATGGAGACTTTCAATATGTTGTAGACTCTAGGCAATACCTAGCACCATTGTATATTGGAGACGGTGATGTATAAACTTTATAATAATTAAAATAAAATTATTGGCCTGCAAAATGTCTTTAATTTTATTGGTGTAGTTTTTAGAATCTGCATCCCAGCCATTTGGCAGCTGGTTGATGTTTTGTCAGTCACAAAAGGGCGGAGTTTCTGCAAATTTTAATATACACGCACACAGTTCTCTTTTATACCTGGGCACCTGACACTGTTTCCCCCTTCTTTAAGTGTACTGCCAATGTAATTTAATGACTAAGTGGCTGATCCAGTGCCCATTGAAGTCAATGGAGAGCCTGCCATTGACTTCAATAGATTTTGGCACTGGTCCTTATAGCACAGATAGGTTCAGCTTTGTCATGGAGCTCTGCTTTTGCTTCTCATTCCCGAAGGACCACATTCTTATTTTATTCCCAGACAGGAAACTATGGTAAGTTGGAGTTCAGGCTAAGAGTACATGGCAATAATTTAGGTTAAAAAGAAAATATTATAAGGATGTTGTAATTATCCCAAAACCAAGCACTACACACCCAGGGAATTCAGACATAAAAGTTTACACATAAAGGAAATCCAACTATATTAAGGCACGGCAATGTACAATTAAGACACTCAAACAACTTCACTGTAATTATAAGCAGATAAACACTAAAATGCCATAGTCATAAGTTAATGTTCATTGCATGGTGCCATAACAAAAAGGGTGAAGCCTTGCTTTAAGGGAAAAACTCAACTCAGCTTAGTCATTTCCAAAGCTTCCATAATTACTTATCTTCAGCAAAGATTACTAGGCTGATAGCCCTTGTGCTGTTTCATTAGGTGATTTTGTTTTGTGGAGAACACAGTGATCTAACACATGGGTTTTATACTCAGATATCAAAAAGTGGAAAGAGGCAGAAAAAGACTCAGGAACATTACAAATGGGGGGAGGAGAGGAAATGCAATTAATGTTTAGCCCGGTGGGAACTGAAATAACTAAAGTTAAATAAATTACCACAGCAACTTCATGACAATGTAGCTTCCAGCTAAAGTTAAAAAAAAAAAAAAAAGCCTTAGTATAAGAACAACCCTTTGTCTAAACTGAACAAAAATATTTCAGGTCTAGTGTGGGCCAGGCTAAATGCAGTTTACCAGACCTGGAGAAGGCCTCTGTCTAACCCAAGTTCCTAGGTTAGACTAATTCTTTCAAAGGTGGGGCAAGATTTGTTGTTCCTGAGCCACTGAAGTCCAGCCAATCAGCAACTGCTCTCAGTGGCAGACCACATTGTCAGAGTATACAGTTGTTCACGAAGTACTAAGATAAGACAATTAAACTCATTTTAATTGTCACCGAAAACAGGATTCAGATCAGTTCCCAAAGATGAAAGTCTTGTGTAGGAACATAAATGTGCCAACCCTCTCCTATCTAATGTCAGGAAATCCAACCAAGGTACACCAAATGTGGCCTCCCCTCAATCCAGGTGGCAGCCTACCATGTCTCAAATTAAGCCTCTTCTTTAAAACAAACAAATAAAAACATATGTGCATCTACTGAAACTCCCTTTTGTAACCTGACCATCTCCATTCTAAGACTTCCCTGAGGAAAATTTTCCCTCAAGGATGCAGCTGAGTTTGCAGTTAAGCAGGTTGAACAAATTTCCCACCTGTGGACTCAGTTCAATGCAAACAGTGCATAAAAGGTGCAAACTGCACCTTCCTGGGCTAGCGGGGCTGCTGAACTCAGGGCTGTTCACCTCCGAAAGAGAAGAGTTCACACTGCTGTGCTCCCTCAGGGATTCCACCAAGGATTCCACAGAGGTAGAACCAGTATGCCCATTGGCTGCTGTACACCAGGCCACTTTGGGCATGCCAGGGAAACTAAGGTTGTAGGCAACTTTTGTCACTGCAGTTCTCTCTCAATGCACTTTCCGCTAGGGCTGGCCAGAAAGCAATAATTCTGTTTTGGAAAAAATTCAAGGTTTTGATTTTGTTCTTGCTCCACACTGGAACAAAAACTAGACATTTTGAATTAATATATGCAAAAAAACCACAAGTCTCTTACCCTAGAATAGCCAATAGCCCATAGTGACTAGGCTGCTCATCTGGCAGTGGGGAAAAAAACAGGTTCAAGTCTCTACTTTGCCTGAATGCACAAATGTTCCATTGAAAAATTCCCAACCAGCTCTCCATTCTACCTATATATTAAGGCCTAACCCAGCACTGATTGTAGCCTTATAGCTGCGGACACTTTGGTGGAACAAGCCTCAGAAAGCTTTTCATAAAACCCTGCTGATAAATAATGTTTTTAAAAGCTCTGTAAGTTAAAAATTTATAAACAGAAGGAGAGGAAACGCCCATGACTGAAGACAAGTGACTTTCCATCACAGTGAAGAAATTACAAATATTCTTTAAAAGAAATGAATAAGATTATTTTAAATTGGGATTAGCATAGAGCTGATTTTATCCTATGAGCTCTGCTGCTGCTGACCTTCTTGCTTCTCATAAAACCATGTTGGAAAAGAAATGATTGCATCAGAATGGTGTGTGGAAAGAGAAGATAGATAGGGTCAGGGCTCCTGGTAATATAATTTATAGAGTGATATTTTGCAGGTGTTCTGCACTATATATTAGGATTTCCAAATCTGCACCTATTCCCCCCCCCCCATTTAATTCTGTCTTGAACACAGTAGATTAATCTTAATACAAGCCAAACAGAACTAGAAAAACATTTCAGGTTTTAGACTAAAGTTGGATATGAATTTTTAAACAGAGCATATGTTCATATTTGCTTTTACAGTTGGCACCATCACCATAACACTCCAAACATAACTTCTCTATTAATGGACTGAGAAAAGGATTAAACTGGATTCTTAAGGAAAACCTGTTTGCAAAGGTGGGATTGGGAGACTTTTCAACAAATGTGGCTTTCAATTTCCACATTAAAATGAAATTTTAATTCATCTTTTGCCCACTAATGCTGAAAGAAAGAATATTGACCCAGGGAATTTCCCTTCTCCCCCAGTAGCTTGCAGTGGAGACTCTAGCCCAAATTGAGGCATGGCATACTATAAATAGTGGTGTCAATTACTGATTAGGGAGCAGTGTAATGGTGCAAGTGTAAATTGATGGGTCTTCCATGGCAAAGGGACAGAAGACCAGGTAGGTAGCAGGAAAAGTAAGAAACACAGGAGTGGATGAAGGGAAGCTTGTTTTATCTTATACCTTCCTTTTGGGTCATATCCCTGCTGTATCCTTGCCCTTCTGGTCATTCAGCATATAAATTATGTCAGATGGGCCACAGGTGTTATTTTGCCATTATCTTAATTGGCACCAGTTTGCACCACTATTTTTGTTATCTCTCTATCTGGCCCCAAGTATAATGTGAACATGTGAGCAACACATTGTAAAACAATTTAGAAATCTGATGTGACCACCTGCTCTTGTGGGGGGCCCTAAAGAAACCATCTCTATGAGGGTCTCTGCTCTGATTGTGACATCATGATTTGCTCCCACTGCAGAATAGGCCCTATGGGAATAATTCCACCCAGGGGACCAGAAAGGAGGGAACAGTGCCATAGAGGTTGCTGACTCCCACTTCCAGGCAGAAGGGGTTTGATCTGTATGCAGAGGGAGCCTTCGCATGCAAATCTCATGGGGGACAATCCAGGCATCTGACTTGACAAACATTGTTATTGTAATTCTGATTTTGCATTCTGCTCCAGTATCTGAGGTGGCAAAAGTCCTCTTATTATCACAGCGACAAGGCGGATATCTATCAACTATCACTACCACAGGAACTGACTGAGAATGACCTCAAAACTCTGCTCCAAATGCAAAACCCAGTTCTGTGATCTTGCTTCCCTAAGAGCAGCAAGAAGAAATATTTCTGCATTAAAAACCATAATAATAGACATGTCCTATTCCACCTTGGATGAAAAGAGAGAGAGAGGGCACATTATCTGACAGATGTAGAGTGCTTATTTTGGTTTTAATCTGTGGAAGATGCTATTATGGTGATGTGCATGATACAAGAACTTCAATGGAATAGAGGTGGTATCTCCTCCATGCCTCCACTTTTCATTATTGCAGGCTAAAAATAAATAAATAAAAGGAATAGAAAGATGACGAAGATGACACATCCCATCGTGTACATCACCACTCCTTCCCCCAGTGGAAATTGGGGAGTCACAAATAAAGTGAAAGGAAGTGATTTCAGTTTCCATCTCTGGTGTGACAGCAGCTATAATATCAGAGAGATAGCTGTGTTAGTCTGGATCTGTAAAAGCAGCAAAGAGTCCTGTGGTACCTTGTAGACTAACAGACGTATCAGAGCATGAGCTTTCGTGGGTGAATACCCACTTCATCGGATGCATCCATGAAAGCTCATGCTCCAATCTGTCTGTTAGCCTATAAGGTGCCACACGACTATTTGCTGCTTTTACAGCTATAATATGTTCCGTTCTAGGCACCACATAAGCAGAAGGTAATGGCAAATTGGAGGAAATTCAGAGAAAAGAAACAAGATGGATCAGGAACTTGAGACTCTGATTTCTAAGGAAAGATTAAGAGACTGATGGGTAAAACCCTGCCCCATTGATGGTCATGGAGATTTTGCCATTGACTTCAATGGAGACAGAATTTCACCCTAAATACATATAGCTTGACCATCAGATGACTAAAGAGGTGACATAAGAGCTGACAAATACCTGAATAATATAAAAAATAGGGAGGGAGAGAAATTATTTAGTGTATGTTAAAATAATGAAATTAATAAAGGAAACATTTGGGTTGGGGTTGGGGTTAGTTAGAACTTCATGTATTAGGCTGTGGTGCAGTCTCCCAAAATAAGGGGTGAAGCGCATCTTAGTTTAGGATGTTAAAATCTAGATGGGGCAAAGTACTGAACAATCCTGCAATGGCAAGGAGACAAATTGGATGACCTAACAGGTCTTTTCCATCTCTAACTCCAATAAAGAGGGTGAGCTACACAAGCTTTCTGCTTCCTGGCATTGCAATTCATTATCTGAAAGTTGATTTTTGACCAGTTGTGACCAGTGCTTGATTTGTAATGAAAGAGGTGCCGGGGGTATGAACTGCCAGGCCTAGCAGGGATGGGGCTCTGCCAGGCAAGCCCTAGCACAAATTAAGCACTGGTTGTGACAGTGTGAGTAGCTTTGTGCACTTTTTAAGCATCACCACAAGAGCCAAAGCGCGGTGATAAATGATTAACCATTGTCAGTTAAGGATGGTTAAAAGAGGGACAGGAAGAAGCAGAAGAGAAAGGGGGAAGATTGGAAGCAAGGGCAAGTGTTCCAAACATGTGGTTGGGGTGGCCCTTTTCAAGGGGCGGCATTCCTTTTTTTTTTTTTTTTTGCTTCGGCGGCAGCACTCCGTCCCCCTCCCTTTTTTTTTTGCTTGGGGCGGCAAAAAACCTGGATTTAGCAGCCTAGAATCTCAGAGTGAGATCTTTCTTTCCCTCCTCCTGTACCTTGGTAGTAGGTAAGGGCTTGGGGAAAGCTCTATGCTGTAGGGACCAAACACTTGTATAGGTCATTGTAAATAAAGCACATTGAAAATTGCCATTGGTAGGCAGGAGGACTGTTTGCAACAAGGAATTCAGGGCGAGGTAACGCCTGTAGGATTTCTTTGGAAATCTGTCATTAAACAATACACAGCTGGCTTCTTTTAAATTTCTGTCCAGATGGATTTGGCCCACTTGGTGCTGCTGACATAATGCACAATGCTCCAAGGCTGGGGTTAGACATAAACAATAACATTAACATTTGTATTCAAGCTCCATCCTGAGGAAAGCAGCTATCCATGAGATGGAAGTGATATACTGTGTATGTCATCTCGGGTATCTCAAGCACGCACAGGACTGAGAATTTAGGTGACAACAATCTTAAATTATTGGTGTACAGAAGCATTTACTTGAATTTTATACTGCAGTGGGGCATATTTCTTGACCTGTTCCATTTTAGAGAGCTTGTTGGAGAATTAATGGACTCAGGATTATTTATTGGGAGGGTATAACATAAATTCTCTTAAAAAAAAAAGATACATCCTCTAGGCCTCCCTGGGCTTCTTCCCTTGAGTCATTACCAAGAAATTTGAAATAATCTTGATTGTCCAAATGGGAATCCTTCCTTCAGTCATGAAGCACTTGAGAAAATAAATGTACGATTAATTGCCCACTTTTATATGTTTTTTTCCTCTTTTTTTTTTCATAGACATGGCATGTGGGGGAAGAGGGCAGAAAGTGAAATATTTCTTTATTAAAAACATGGAATTGGTTTTCATTTTGTTGTAAAAGCTTCTTGATACTAGAATATAGCTTACTGCACTTTTCCATCTGTATAAATTGTGCCTGTATATGTGCTCCATGCTGCTAAACACTCTCAGTAATTCACATCCCCACTGTATTATAAAAAAAGCATATTGGCAGATCTGGAGTTGCAAACAGCAGTGACGCACAGAAAAGTGTTCTGTTATAATGAGAGTGCCTTTTGTCCCCCGTGCTTTCTGCAGGTTTGGCCCTGTATTCAGATCTGATTCCTAGTCATAAAAGACATAAAAGACAAACTGAAGCAGTATGAGTTTTCCAAAAATTTGGAAGGAAATTTCTGTTTCAGGTGCATTCAGACCTGGATGGAAATACAAAGTATACCCGCCTCCCTGCACCAAGATTTTCTTTCTGGTTCTGTCTGCCTGAAAAGAGAATTTTACCCAGTGTGCATAACTAATGTGTAGGCTGTGAAGAAGCTGGAGATTCCTACACTTGTTGGATAGCAAAATCTACTGCTCATTTAACCCTGCTTCTTTTATTTTTCTTCCAATCTCAGGACAGCCCATTCCTCCTGCCAAGAAAAGATTGTTTTAGCAACCAAAGTCACTTTTCATGACATTGGGTGAATGTTTTTAAAAACCACATTAAATCGACAAGCAGAAAAGTACTGCATAATATTGTAATGGGGATGCCTCAGGACCATATTCTGCACTGTTGGGCAGACGCCTGTGCCCATGCAGAGCTCCACATCAAAGTGATCTGCACAGATTCAGGGGTAAACTTGTATAATTTTTAGTGCAGAACCAGGGCTTACGATCATAGAAATACCATATAAATGGTTAAATACTAGCAGAGATTTACTAGAGTTGGTTGAGGATTTTTCCCAGAAGCTCTTAAAATATTTCATTTTTAAAATTATCAAAATTTCCCATAGAAAAGTGTCTTGTTCTTTTGACAAAAAACAAACACCAAAAATATCAGATTTTGAAAACAACTTCCAGTTAAATTATTATTATTATTAATTATTTTTAATTATAACCAATTCAGTAACAATTTTTAGGTTAAAGATTTCAGTCACAACATTTTGTGTTGGTTTCTGTTTTTTCACTAAATAATCAGGAAATGTTGTGAAATATTAGACTGAATTTTGTGAAATAATTACTTTTAATGGAAAATAAAATTTCAGTCTTAATTCCATCTCCATGGCAAAATTCTGACCAACTCTTATATTGTCATACATTTATATCAGTGTTTGTTTTCAGGGGACAAGCACAGCAACACTAAATGCTATCATAGAAGATGCATTGGGAGATGCACGGACCTCTGTGTAGGTGGCAAAATGGAGGGAGGCAGGGAGTCCTCTCTTTTGCCATAACATGAGCAAGAAAAAAAGAGAAGCAGCACAGTAATGTGGTGAAAAAGCCTTCACCAGTTAAAAAAAAAAAAATCCCTAACTCAGCTCTTTGTGTGATGTGGTTTTGCTTCTAGAGGGGCTTCCTCTTCATGCCAACACGTTCATTCCTCTCACTTTGACTGAAAAAAGTGAGGGTTCTTTTTGCATGTACTGCTAAACATACAAGTTAGTATGTATAAATATGAGTATTAATGGTTGAAAAACATATTGTAATGATCAACTTTTATTGCATGGGAACCTTTTTTTCCTGTTACATTCACAGTTGTGTCCTTCCCTTTAATTACTGCATACATCTTCTTTTGGCCAAAATAAGAGGCCAATTTTAAAGGAGTCAGTATATGCATGACTCAAAGGTGTCAGTTTATAAACACTTCTATGAGATGGGCATTCCAGATGAGACTTCCAGTGCCTGGTTTCTCTCCACATATTACCCTGTATCTGCAGCTCCCACCCTCTGCACAGCTTAGGAGCAGCTCCATCACACTCTTCAGGTAGGACTTGGAACAGCTGCTCCACCTGAACCTCCAAAAAGCATTAAGGACCAGATCCAAAGCTCACTGAAGTCTATGGAAAGTCTCCCATTGATTTAAATGGGCTTTGGATCATGTATAGAAGGGTCATTACATTATTAGGATTTTAAATATTTGATTAGGGGAAAGTTGGTGTGTGTGTCTGTGTGTGTGTATAACCCTGTACAGTACAGTAACTCCTCACTTAAAGTCGTCCCGGTTAACATTGTTTCCTTGTTATGTTGCTGATCAATTAGGGAACTTGCTCGTTTAAAGTTGCGCAATGCTCCCTTATAACGTTGTTTGGCAGCTGCCTGCTTTGTCCACTGCTTGCAGGAAGAGCAGTCCGTTGCAGCTAGCTGGTGAGGGTTTGGAACCAGGGTGAACTGGCAGCCCTTCCTATCAGCTCCCTGCTCCCCTAAGTTCCCTGTGCAGCAGCTGCCTACAGTTCCGCTGTGTTCCTCCCCCCATTGCCATGTGCTGCTCCTGCCCTCTGCCTTGGAGCTGCTCCCTGAGACTCCTGCTTGCTGTACCGGGATGGGGGGGGAGAGAAAGAAGAGGGGGGGAAATGTCAGGGTATCCCCCTCCCCCCCATCCCGCTTACCCCATCTTCCATAGAGCAGGACTCAGGACGGAGGGAGCTTGTGGCAGCTGCGGTCTCAGCAAGCTGATCTAATTAACAAGGCAGTGTACCTAAGGGAAATGCGCGTATCTCCCTCCATTCCTGCTGCCTTGCAGAGTGAGACAGTTAACCCTTGAGGGCTCAGCCAATTGCTAGTTCATCATTTAACAGTAAGAGAAATATCCCACCCTCTGACTCCTCCACCTCAACCAAGCTTCACAATCATCATCGCTGTGTACCAGTATTAAATTGTTTGTTTAAAACGTATACTCTCTGTGTGTGTGTGTCTTTTGTCTGGTGAAAAAAATTTCCTTGGAACCTAACCACTCATTTACATTAATTCTTATGGGGAAATTGGATTTGCTTAACATCGTTTCACTTAAAGTCGCATTTTTCAGGAACTTAACTACAACGTTAAGTGAGGAATTACTGTATGTGCATAATAAAATGCTTTGCACAGGGAGTAATTGAAGTATGCACTAGTAACTGACAAAAGTGATCAAAACTGGTGAAAGTTTTTAATTTAATGTGAGATGGATGAAGATGGCAGTGTTTGGATCTGGAGTCAAATGAGGTTTAGGGTAAAGGCTGAATTTAAGGCTGATTCAGGGTTTAGGTTTTAGTTTGGATTCAGAAATCCTGCAAGATCAGTTGTTCTCATAAAACGTCTTCCATGTTATGCCAAAATCTCATGAGAATATTTAGCTAATTATGAACTGGTGTAAATAGGTTTTGTCAGGTTTTGGCTTTAATATGAAAGCAAAATTGTAGGGTTTCAGTTCCAGATCTTCATTTAAGTATAAGTGCACCACATAAGGTCAAATCTTCCTAACACCAAACAACATGTCATTTGTTGAAGTTAGAAATAAAACCTATTCAGAGCACTTTAAGTTCATGTGCTTCCATCCAAGATATATCCCATGAGTCACTGGCTGCATGGGTTAAATGCTCCATGTCCACTTTAGACCAGACATTTTTCTTCCATACATTAACTGTCAGAATAGTTTGGAAAGCCAGTTACCAGTAATGGTGTGTTTGGCAGCTAGTAACAATTGCATAATCAGCTCTCATTTTCCATAGTCCTGTGAGCTAATAGAACAAGCATTAGATTCCAAAGACTGTTATTTTTATTTTTTCTTATAGCCATTTGCAAATTGCTATTAAATTCAAAGTGCTATTAGGGTAAGATTAAATTATGTAGTCTAATGCAGTGATTCTCAACCAGGTGTACACGTACACCTGGGAGTACTCAGAGATCTTCCAGAGGGTACTGAACTCATTTAGATCAATGTTTCTTGACCTGGGGCTTGCCACTCTGCGGTCATGGGACCGGTTTAGGGGGGTTGCAAATGCAGGGTTGGCATTAAGATGTGGCAAGCAGGGCAATTGTCCGGGGCCCCAAGCCATAAGCCCCCATGTGAAGCTAAGTTACATGCTTCAGCCCTGGGTGGTAGGGTTTGGGCTTCAGACAAGGCTCACAAGTGAATAAAAGGTTCAGTATAACACTGAAATGTAAGTACAATACTTATATTCCAATGGATTTATTTTATAATTATATGGTAAAAATGAGAAAGTAATTTCAGTAATAGCGTGCTGTGACACTTGTGTATTTTTATGTCTGATTTTGTAAGCAAATAGTTTTTAAGTGAGGTGAAACTGCGGGTCCTCAAGACAAATAGACTCCTGAAAGGGATACAGTCGTCTGGAAAGGTTGAGAACCACTGTTCTAATGTACCTTCCTGACAACAGTTTGTTGAACATGTTTATTTAAACAGTTAACAAAATGTATTAGGCCCACAAATGCTCATTTAAGTCTTACTGTGACTTTTTAACATATGTCAAGAGAGCCCACCACAGACTGAGAATGAAGAATTTTACACACGACTTAGAGGACTCATGTTCTTCCGCTGGCATCTCTCCTCTTAATGGCCTCACCCACTTTGTTGTATGTTCACAGTATTACTCTGATTTGTACGTAAAGGGCAGGACTGCCCCAGGGACAAGACAGTTTGAGTGATATGCACCAAAGGATCATAACTAAATTACATCCAAAGAGAGGGGAAGCAATAGAAGCAGGAAAACAAAAAGAAGAAGAAATAATAGTAGAAGCCATTAGAGATAGAAAGAAGTAACAAGAAAATAGACCATGCATCTGGAAAAAAGAAATTAGAACTGGCAGGGATTGTCCAAAACACATCTGCTTACTTTGGTAAATATGTGAGTACTTACCATGTTCCAGCTGGAGAGGGGGCTCTGTACACATTTTTCTGCCATAGAGCAAACAGAGTAAAACTATCTCGCTCTAATTTTTCCATTTCCTTGTCTTCCTTCAACCTCACAGTTTGCCTGTAGTCCCCTTCCCCTGCCCTCTCTTGATTTTCCTCTATTCATTCTTTTTCTGTTCTCCTTCACACTCTTAGAGTGAGACTTCCCTGCTGTACATTCTTCTCTAGGACCTCAGTTCCAGTCTCTTTCCCCTCCTCCAGTCCTAGGCTCCTCCACCCTAGAATCGTAGTTCACCTGTCCAACCATAGTCTCTGGATCTTCAGAAGTACCCTCCTCCCATGAAAGCCCATTCTCTTAGTTTCAGCTATTTCCTTTTCTCCCTTCAACCCCAATCTCAGCAGTAAAAGAATCAGGGTGCACAAGAAATGTATCTGAAATCCGTATCTGAAAACCTCCATTACCTGAATGTAGGCAAATCTCCCAGCATGCACCAATTACATGAAAACTGAACTTCCCCTTATCCAATTAAATTCTTTTCTCTACATACCATTTAGACATGCTATATGGAGATCTATTGGATAAGATTCATTGCTATAGCACAAGTCACTTTGCGGCATGAAGAATAAGTGCAGCTAAGCCTAAAACAAAGCAGAAACAATCTGAAGACGCTTTGGTTGGCTCAGAGCGTACATGTTAATATATTTTTTGGATGCTACAACATAAAATAATTCCTAAAATCTCATTTCTGAGCTGCTTATCAGGCTGTGGGAAATAGACAAAAGAGTTATGTCTGGTGAAATATGCTTTTATTTCATGCATGTTGTGGCTGGATTAGTTCTGGCCTGATGTGGTGATCCTGAGTAGACTGGAGTTGGGTAGATGGAACACCATGAAAACATTTTATTCAAACCACATAATTGTGAAAGAATGGGCTTTGGTTGTCTATTATTACAAATAACTTTCTTGTGTATACAAAAAATCAAGCATATAATTGAAACAAAGAGAAAAAAGCTTTTCTTTTTTTTAATAATCAGGCTGGACATCAGTCTAGTATTTTGGTTGCATAAGAAAAAATGAGCAGAAGTGTAGTCAAATGCAAAAATAAAAACATCTCTATATTACTTATTGATTTAATATGAATTCCGGAAGTGTACTGAAAAAAAAAAGCTGTATAGAAGATGCAGTATCTTCAATCCTTATTAGCTATAACAGGCGTTCTCAAACTTCATTGCATCATGACTCTCTTCTGACAACAAAAATTACTTCACGACCCCAGGAGGGGAGGCCGAAGCCTGAGGCCTACTGTCCTAGGTTGGGGAGTGGGGGGAGAAAAGCCCGAGCCTCACCGCTCTGGCAGAGGGGCCAAAGCTGAAGCTCAAGGGTTTCAGCCCCAGGCAGGGGGCCTGCAACCTGAGCCCCGCCACCCAGGGCTGAAGCCCTCGGGCTTTGGCCCTGAGCAGTAGTTCTCGGATTTCAGCCCTGGGCCCCAGCAAGTCTAAGCCAGCCCTGGTGACCCTGTTCAAAGGGGATCGCCACCCACTTTGGGGACCCGACCCACAGTTTGAGAACCGCTGAGCTATAGCAATGATAGGCATTTTGATTTTTTGAAACAATGACCAAAAATCGTTGCTCTATATTAACGTTTCCAACAAGCAAATGCTTGATTTTTTTCAGCACTTTAAATTAGTATTTATTTGTATTACAGTATCACCTACAGGCCTCAGCTGAAATCAGGCCCTTGTTGTGCTAGGTTCTATAGGTACACTTGGTATGAGAAAAAGAGCTTATAATTTAAATAGACAAGACAGGGAAAGGGAATTATTATTAACCCCATGTTACAGATGGATGGATGGATGGATGGATGAAGTGCAGCTATAAATCCAGAATATTTTTTACCCCATCAAATAGAAACTGCTATTCATCTCCATACTTTGTTTTTATGTTCAAAACAGGAGAAAATTTTGATCAGAAATCTCAGAAAGAGCCATTACTACTGGCTGGTTTTCAGCTGCATGTTTCAACACATTTTTGTGGCTTTTGGTTTGCCTGATTTTGCAACTCCTGGGATTCACTTTAAGTTTCAAATTTGTTCGAACCCAATGTGGTAAAGGTGAATCTTCTAATCAAAACTGGCATTCTTCATAGAACTCTTTGTACTGTGGGTTCTGGAGGTCCTGTAAGCATTCATAAGGTTCCAGTTGACCCCAAAACCCTTACATGGGACCAACTAAGACAAGAGTTGTTGTAAAATCAAACTCGGGCTCTGATTCTGCAAACACTTGTGCATATCACTGGTTCCTTGGACACCAGCCAAAGTTAGGCACATGCTATGTGTTTGCAGGGTCAAAGCTTCCGTTTTTATATGATAAACTTTTGCTTTGAATCCAACAATGGTTCATAGTCCCAAGAACTTTTCTCTGCTTTTTTTTTGTTTGTTTGTTTCCGTGTTTGAATCTGAAACTACAGGGTTTCACATCATCCAGGTTTGAGTTTGATTGTGAAAATGTTCTTACCACTTTCCCTTTGAGCTAGTAAAAGATTTGGTATCTTTTATATCATGTTCAGCTACCAAAAACCTAGATGAATGGATTAGCTGTTTAATAAAGTATTTCCTAGGTTTATATTTGGTGAGATTTTGAAGTATAAAGCTCAGGTAATTATTACATATCCCAGTTCTTTTTACAGTTTTGAAAATGATAAAGGTTTCCATAAATGGAGTGTGTTTTACAACTTGTTAATGTCTTAAAAATGAAGGGTGATAACCTAAAGTTAACACGTGGGCCAGAGTGAAGATATTTGACTCACTTGGCTGTCCATAGGCCTCCAGAGACTCAAGCTCCATCTCTCAGATGTATTTTAAGGTTGCGGGAAGAGAGTGACAGATTCATTCCATTTCAGATTGTCCCAGAGCACTGTGTTTGAATCAAGTGGATTAGCAATGGCATATTGTAATTGATGCACCTTTCAGTTTGTATTTTGGAATTAACTTCTGAAAGCAACAGGCCACACTGGAGACGAAAGTTTAAAAATATCACAATTAGTTGCTTTCTTTCTGTTCCCCAAATTAAGAAATTTATCATCACAGGTGGAGATTTCCTATGTAGAATAATCTATTTCCCACAGAGATATAAGGAAAGAAGGGCACCTGAATGGAAATGAGAAACAATGTCAAAAAGCATGACAGCAAAGAATGTTATAGCATATGGGCAGCATATGGCAGCTGTAAAAAGCTTATGTAAATCTGGAGAAAATAAACATGAAAGCATTTAAACCACTTTCTCACCAGATACAGATAATATGCCAGGCTTAGAAACACAGGAGAAAACTTTATATAACATAGCAAATTATTGAAGTTGGCTTGCATCATGTCATTCAACAAAATAAGGGAGAAGATACTGAACTGCTTTTATTGTTTCCAAAAATTCCACTTAGTCCATCCAGAACATGTAAACAACAAGAATAAACAATCCACTTTCCCTTGTATATTTTAGTTGGTAGGCCCATCAGGCCAGCAATTAATTATCTCTTTGTCTCTGATCTACCGCTTGTCCACCATGCTGTATATTTAAATCATATAAGTTATTATTATTCCATAATAAAATAGTTATATAATTGCACCCAGGGATCAGAATGCAACTGAAAAAGAAAAAAAAAACCACTGCAGAAAAATGGCACTGCTCCTGTTTAACAATGTTAAATGTGCTCTACAGCTTAAGTTTCAGACTTATTAAGTTGTCAAATCCATGAGCAGCTCACTCATATTTAGTTACTGAATGTCTCAACCATATTGATTCTCATTGATTTCACACTGTGTAATTATCATAGCTACCATCCAAAAACATTTAAAGAGACAAAGGCTTTGACTTCCAGCATAGAAATCTTTTGATCATTATAATCTTGAGCCAAATTGGTGAACAAGAAGAAATGGTGTAACATCCTTATGCCATTTCTATTTGTCAGTTGCTCTTCACTTCCTAACAATAGACAAGTATCAGAGGAGTAGCCGTGTTAGTCTGGATTTGTAAAAAGTGACAAAGAGTTTTGTGGCACCTTATAGACTAACAGGTGTATTGGAGCATAAGCTTTCATGGATGAATACTCACTTCATCAGATGCATGTGGTGGAAATTTCCAGTGGCAGGTATAAATATGCAGGCAAGAATCAATCTAGAGATAACGAGGTTAGTTCAGTCAGGGAGGTTGAAGACACACAATAGCAGATTTAAAGGTAGCCATCCTGCAGCAATAAAACTTCAGGACCAGACTCCAAAGAGAAACCGCTGAACTTCAGTTCATTTGCAAATTTGACACCATCAGCTCAGGATTAAACAAAGACTGTGAATGGCTAGCCAACTACAAAAGCAGTTTCTCCTCCCTTGGTGTTCACACCTCAACTGCTAGCAGAGGACCTCACCCTCCCTGATTGAACTAACCTCGTTATCTCCAGACTGATTCTCGCCTGCATATTTATACCTGCCCCTGGAAATTTCCACTACATGCATCTGACGAAGTGGGTATTCACCCACGAAAGCTTATGCTCCAATACATCTGTTAGTCTTAAAGGTGCCACAGGACTCTCTGTTTCTTTTTACTATGGAGAACATAAGTCTATTAGTAAATGAGGATGGGATGAAATTAACGATGATGCAAAAATGACAGTCTTTAACAAGAAAAATGTAGAAAAGAAGTCTGAGCAATTAGAACCAAATCCTGGTGTCCCTGAGGTCACTTTAGTGAAAAGCAAACATCTGCTAGCAAAACTGCCTTGCCTTGCATCTCATTATTTTCAGTCCTTCTGTCCCTACAAAATGAGACAAGGCTCATTTATGGATTAAGACTCTAATAAATCTGAGTTCCCTACTCTAGTGTGGCACAAAATGTATGCTTCTCTCAGGAAATAAAACAACCTCTATATTTGATCAGTCTCTCATTTTTATCTTGCCCCTAAATATGAGAATAAGTGGGCATTCAATTACATTCAAAGTATAATACATATATTTAGAGATAATAAGGGCCAAATACAGTGCCTGGTGCCCAATTCCAAGTTGCTGGGCCAGGTCTGGCTGAAATACATAAGTAGGGAGAAAGGAAAGGAAAAGGCTGTACAGCAAATGTGGATCTGCTTCAAAGAGACTACTCCAGCTTACCCTCTTGCCTCACCATGGTGTGTCCTTGCCCCGCCCTGGGCATGGGTTTTCAGGGATCTCACGTGAAGCTGAGCTCTGCAGTCTACAGGGGTACAGCTCCTGCATGTTCCTCTATAGCCTTCTTCCCACCACTGCCATGGGGACCTTTGCACCCATGGACAAGGGACAGGAGCATAGAAATGTAGGGCTGTAAGGGACCTTAAGAAGTCATCAAGTCCAGCCCCCTGCACTGTGGCAGGACCAAGTAAACCTAGACCATCCTTGAGACGTGTTTGTCCAACTTGTTTTAAAAAGCTTCCAATAGTGGGGATTCCATGACCTTCCTTGGCAGCCTATTCCAGTGCTTCACTACTCTTATAAGTTTCAGAGTAACAGCCGTGTTAGTCTGTATCCGCAAAAAGAAGAACAGGAGTACTTGTGGCACCTTAGAGACTAACAAATTTATTAGAGCATAAGCTTTCGTGGACTACAGCCCACTTCTTCGGATGCATATAGAATGGAACATATAATGAGGAGATATATATACACACATACAGAGAGCATAAACAGGTGGGAGTTGTCTTACCAACTCTGAGAGGCCATTACAAACATTGACTCTATCTCCCCTTGTAAGTACTCTCACACTTCTTATCACACTGTCTGTACTCGGCTAGCTTGATTATCACTTCAAAAGTTTTTTTTCTCTTAATTAATTGGCCTCTCAGAGTTGGTAAGACAACTCCCACCTGTTTATGCTCTCTGTATGTGTGTATATATATCTCCTCATTATATGTTCCATTCTATATGCATCCGAAGAAGTGGGCTGTAGTCCACGAAAGCTTATGCTCTAATAAATTTGTTAGTCTCTAAGGTGCCACAAGTACTCCTGTACTACTCTTATAGTTAGAAAGTTTTTCCTAATATCCAACCTAAGTCTCCCTTGCTGCAGATAAAACCCATTTCTTCTTGTCTTACCTTCATTGAACATGGAGAATAATTAATCACCATCCTCTTTATAACATATTTGAAGATTTATCAGGTCAGCATATAACATAGTAAATGAGTGGATTCATATGCTACAGGGTTTTAGTGAAACAAATATCTTGGCTGATTTTTAAAAACAACTGGATCATTTCATGACCACATTTTCCCATGTGGCAGAGCTGGTTGGAAAACGGTAACGTTTTGCTTTTTTTCTGTTATACTGGGCCTTGGTTTCTGTCATCAGCAGGATATCTGAATAGATCGGGCAATATATGATATAGTGTGGCAATCTATATGTCTCTTGAAGGAAAATCAGAATAATCACTGAATGTCCTGCTGCTGGCGTATTTGCTGAGTGGATTTATTAGTGTTTTCATGCATATTTTGATTTCAGTGGTTCTACTGGATACATCCATTTTGCCCTCACTGTTAGACTACTCCATGCCTTTTATGGATCGAAGGAGAAAGAACCGCACATTCCCCGGTAGCATCTGTGCATACTTTTAAAGTAGGTTTTATTAATAAAATAAGAGAAGTATTTTGAATGTTTTATAACAATGAATTATTGCTATGGGAAGAAAATAAGAAAAAAGAGAAACAAAACAGCATGGGACTGCTTCCACTTAAAGAGGCGTCTACAACTCATGAAAAATATTTTACTTAGAGTCACTGCTTCGTATCATGGAGCAGTCATAGCACCTCAGGGCTCTTTTCTTCCTGTCATTTTTACATTTCTCTTTTAGGGTATGTTACTGCTACCCATCACCACAGTGGTGATGGTGTTGTCCTTTGTGATCAAAGATGACACTGATGATGCTATTACGTCTTGTGAGTATGGCTGTGTCTAAAAGGAGATGCATGAGCAGCAGTCCTTTCAGCATGAAGTGCATAGGGAGCTCGATGCCAAGGAAGAGATTACAGTCCACACTTGCGGAGTCTGCTGCTATTTATGAGTTAGCCTCTGTGCCTCGAGATCCATATGTTGGTTAATCCTGAAATGATAACCCCATTATTGACTACAACTTGCCAGTGTGATCTATCTGTTGCTGACGACTCCCAGCTGTCAACAGCAACGTTGCACTGTTTCAAGTTATGCTTCAGTGTGTCCTTGAAGCATTTCTTCTGGACGCCTTGTATGTGGTTGCCCACTTTATTTCACCATACAGCAACTGTTTTGGCATTCTGGTGTTGGCCATCCTCAGCTTATGGCCAGCCCAGTGTAGCTGTGATAGAATAAGCCTGGCTTCAATCCCTGTGGAGTGGCTACATCCCAGAACCTCATTATTGATAACTTTATTGTGTCATTTGATGCTGAGTATGGCCTGCAGATGATGTAAATGGAACTTATCTAGCAGCTTAATGTGATGCCTGTAGCAGATCCAGGACTCACACCCATACAACAAGTTGGACAGCACAACCATTTTATAGACTTTTAATGTGGTTTGAAGTTTAATACCATGTTGCTGCCAGACTCATCAACAAAGCCAGTTCATCATTTGGCAGGTTATTAGGCAATGACTTGTCAGCTCCTTGAATAGTAAGATCATTTGACAATATACTACTAAGATAGCAGAAGTCTGTAACAGCATTCAGCTGTGTGTTACTGATGGTGACTTGTGGCTTTGTGTAGGTTTCCCTGGTGCAGGTTGATACATGACCTCTGTCTTTTTCAGTGTCAGCCCATTCCTTTCTGCAGCTTCGTGACTCAGTCTGTAATCAATTGTATTTCTTTTAGAGTGTGTGCCTCTAGAGCTGTCACCAGCATGCAGCAGTTCATGAACAATTCCCTTGAATACCTTTGTGAAAGTTCGTAGCCTGTTCAGATTAAATAATTTTCCAGAAGATTAGACACCTATCCGGATACTGTCATTCAGGTCTCTTGTAGCATCACCAAAGATCATTGAGCTTTGCTGCCTGAAAGAGATATTTCAATTTTGCATATCTCTTTTAGGGCTTTGCACTGCCACCCATCACTGTAGTATATAATAGGGATACATCCATAAAAGCTGTAGGCCAAGCATCCTCTGCAATCCCAGTGATGTTAATGGGATTACCTAGAATCATAGAATTATAGAATATCAGGGTTGGAAGGGACCTCAGGAGGTCATCTCGTCCAACCCCCTGCTTAAAGCAGGACCAAGCCCCAGACAGCTTTTATGCTGATTTACTGTACTCTTAACTGGTTATACTTTTAGCTATTAAGCGGATCTTACCAGATACAGGCCGATAGGCTTCTTGCATTTCAGCAAAACTTATTCTAAGTATATTAAGAAACACATATCACATGCCTCAACACATCCTAAATTCATAGGAATTAATACTGATAAAATATAAGAATAAAATGGATTAATTTAGAAAAAGAAACATATTATTTTATACGGCTGGCTGGATTAGTAGGATAAAATAGCTAGCAAAGTAATCCTATGAGCTACACTATAGAACAAAACAAGGAAAGTATGAAAGTAATAATTCTATTTTTTTCTGCAATCAGCAAAAAAAAAAAATGTAAAAGGAAGGGGTATTTTTAAGCAATAATCTGTCCCCCCACAAGGATCTTGGAAATGTTTATTTTGTTTTTCAGACACTTTATGGGCAAGCTGGCGCCATTGACAGAACAACCCAGAACACCATAGATCTACTGTCGCAACAAAAAATTGTGTTGTGTGTTTTGTGTTGTTTGTCTTATTATCGTTATTTTGGTAAATATTATACAAGGTGGGTTAACCTGCCTGGAGAGCTCAGTCTACCCATTGTGGGGGAAAGCAAGTGATGTACCGCATTCTATGAGAACACCATCCATTCCCAGTTCCTAAATGGAGGGTGTGACGTTATTGACATGAACTGTGACTGTATAGATCATTGTTGCAACAAGGGTCCTATGGTTTCACCAAGTCTTGTACAGAGGAGGTCAAGTGGGGTGTCTATGGAAAGGTTGTAGTTTGCTGGTTATGATTATGCTGTCTGTATGTGTGTTTCATTTTTGTATTTGAAGTTATGAATATTGGCTATGGTATTGTATCTCAATGTATTTGATTCTAAGTAGCCTCAGTGAAGCATTTGGTCAGCTTCTTGAAAAAGGACTATTCTCAGTAAGTGCCCAATCAAGAAACACTTAACTGACAATGGACTTTGGGAGATGCCAATCCACATCTGAGCTTTCCTAGGAACGTTCAAACTCACATGTATACATGAGGTATAAGATTTTGACCCAAGATCTTCATTAAGAATTCATCTGTTGGTGCCAGCTCTTGTCCATTCACTGAACAGAACACAGACCATTGTCCAGGGTCAAATGCATCTGGGTAAAGACTCGATTCTTTTCTGCCATATTCCCTTCCTATTCCTGATTCTCAGCAGAGAGACCCCCTTTTCTCTTCACTCCTTTAGAACATAAGAATGGTCATACTGGGTCAGACCAAAGGTCCATCTTGCCCAGTATCCTGTTTTCCAACAATGGCCAATGCCAAGTGCCCCAGAGGGGATGAACAGAACAGGTAATCATCAAGTGATCCATTCCCTGTCACCCATTTCCAGCTTCTGGCAAACAGAGACTAGGGACACCATCCTCGTCCATCCTGGCTATTAGCCATTGATGGACCTATCCTCCATGAATTTATCTAGTTCTTTTTTGAACCCTGTTATAGTCTTGGCCTTCACAACATCCTTTGGCAAAGAGTTTCCTCTAACTTTCCAGTGAGCCACACAGCTTCAATAGTTTCAGGCTCAACCCCTCTTTACATACTCCAAAGCACCACCATTTTCATCTCTCATGACGTCATGTCACCAGATCTCAGTTCCTCTTCTCAATTTTTCCTTACCAGATCCAGCAAGTCTGACTGCAGTGCTGTCAACCTTATGTGTTCAAAAATCATGACTCACGCTTCAAAAATTATGAGATTGACTTTTAAAAAATATCATGTTGTTGGGATTCCTTTTATTTACCTTCTGGTTTTTGAGCCTAAGCTGCATGGGCATCACACTTTCCAGTTTTTCTCTAAAACCATGAAGCCTATTTTTTTTTTTAAATGAGAGCTGAGATTTTCACATAATGACTTGACTCCAGCAACTTTAGGCCTTTCAGGACACCAGATATCAGGAGATTCATGATAAAAAATGTAAGATTTGGCACCACTGTGACTGCCTCTCTGCTAGGACCCAGCTACACCCAAATTCAAACATCCTACTTACAGAGAGTTACTGTGCATAACTCTGGGCTATATGGAATAAGAGCATGCAAACTATAAATCAGTGGCTGCTAGGGACCAAAGATTCTGGCTGCAAGCTGCTGTGAATTGTAATGGCTAACAGTGCTGCTGTGAATTGTCAGAATAAAGGTAGCCTATGGCAAGATTGCAAGTCAGGAGAAAGGGGATATACTGGAGGATGGGGACACGTGGGAAGGAGAGGCAGTCAGGACATTTCTGAAGGGAGAAGGAGACAGTCTCTCAAAGTTTAGTTAATTCAGGAAAACTTTGGATACTTTAATAAGTGACCTGTTTAACATCTGAGCTTTTGATGCTTATCCAAACTAAACCAAAGCTCATAACTTTTTGAAGTTAGCTTTGTCCCAGGTTCTAATCCCCTTTTTGTGATATCGCAAACATTTCCATGGTGAGAAAGAGTGGTGTTACAAACAGAATGACTACTTCAGGCGGGAAATAAGCAACATTCATGATCCTGCTGGATGGCCAATGTATTATATTAATAAATAGCACGGGTAACTTTAGAGACAGAGAGTATTAAATAAAACAAAGGCCCCTCTAAACAGAATTGTCTCCAAATTAAGTTTTCCGTTTTCTATGAGATATCTGTGAAGTGATATTGTATGAAAAATAACTTTTGTATACAAAGCTTGCTTGTTCTAATGGTGCTGACTGAAGATAAGATGTGGGGACTAGGGATGATGCTTTTTTCTTCTTCGATAAAAGATTTCCCTATGCCTACTTGCGCCTTCCATAGCTTATTTCATATAATAAACAGCTGAAACACTACTGCCCACAACTTTGTTTTCATAACATGTAAAATAAAAAAGATGATCTTTTGCATGCTTGAATTAGTGGGCGCTCATTTTTGGCAATTAAAGTTGCTGAGAGGCAGCTGGAATAATTCCTGCGTCTCTAGCACTAAGAAAACCTTTCTTCTTATTATTATAGCTGATGGAAAATAGAATCAAAATGTTTTTCAAACAGTTTTCTGAGAGGCTTTCAGTTTGACAAGCCAGCTGCCTCTCGGATTCCTTATTTTTCCATCGCCTCCTTCTCTGCTCTCTTTTCCTGCTTGTGGAAGATCTCACTTACTTCTAAAGCATCTCCTTGTGACTGGGCGTGGTGTAGCAGGCACGCATCTTTCAAGTGGCCCCTGCCAGTGGCCACTCTGGCCCTGCGGCAGTCTCTTTTCCTCTATCTTGGCCCCTTGGCCAGGTCATGGTTTAATCCTGCCCCTTTAGGATAACAAAGTCTAACAAATAAAAGTCCAAATGTCCTTACAAAAAGGTCTATGGTCCCAGCTCTGGGTCCAGTGATCCTCACACCCTTCTTTCAGGGCTCTTGTCACCCTTGTCCCCTGCTCCAGCCTAAAGCCACGTCACTAGTGGCTGGTAGAGGAACCCAGGCCTCCTGCTCCACTGGATTCCAATCCAGGGACCCTATAATCAGCAGCCAAGATCTGCTCCATCAGTCTGCTTGTTGCTGCCTCCCTTCTTACTGTAGCCTATATAACAGGCCTCTCCCACAGCCTCTCTATGTTCAGTCTTCTTTCAGGGCTCTCCCCAGGAATCCCCAATAAATCATAAACCAAAAATACAACGTAACCAATATTCTGCCCTTCTCAGACTTGGCCTTTCATGTGTCTCAATTTTCTTGGTTTTGTTCCTCCACTGAACACGTCCCAATGCTCTCCTCCTGGACATCCAGATCCTGGCCTATGCCAGGGCTGGTCACCATTGCAACAGCTCTTCTCCCAATGGCTGCTTCATCTCTCTCCTGGTCCCTTGCCAGACTTCTCTATTTGGGAGAGGATTCCAGGGCCCTCTCCCCCTGGACTTCCTTCGTGACCCTTCTGGGTTCTCCATTCTCTAGTCCCAGAGAGTGACTGCAGAGTCCTTCTCTCACTCCCTATAGATCCCCCCTGCGCTAAATGTCATCTATTTATAGTCCTCTCCCAGCCCCTCACCAGCTGGTCTTCATCATCAGTTAAGTCTGACTCTCTGTCCTGGTGCAGTCCGGTATGTTAATTGGCCTCTCTGGCCCACATTAACCTGTTCTCTGCCCATGTGGCATCACACTGCTGCTTCTCCCATTTGATTGGGAGTGGCTTAATTCTTTCAGTGGCAGGGAGGGAGGTCCTACCATTGTACTGAACAGTTCCCTGGCTCAGGAGATTACAACTCTGAGACCACAGAACCAGAAATTGTTGAAGTTACCAAAGGTAATTGATGGCAATTCTAAGGAAGTGTACAGTGCTCCCCCTTTTCAGGCAAAGGCTTAAGCCTAGGCTGCTTTAGTCACAACTTCATCAAGGTCCATTTCATAGTTTCATGTTTCACAGCATTTAAGCTAGAAGAGACCATAAATCAAGTCTAACCTCCTGCAAATTGCAAGCTATTAATTTTCACCCAGGAGTAACAAAGGTGCCACCAATGCCTGAGGCCCACACAATGTCAGGGAATTGATTAGGTGAGCTAAACCCAGATGATTCCAGCAGGCAAACAAAGCAGCCCCTCCACGTAATACAAACGATAGATGGCTTTCAAGAAGAGCTATACAAAATGAGAGTGCTGTGTAGAGGGTCCAGAAGTGGAATGGCATCTGGGACTAAAGCCTTCAAGTACACTGCAGTGTCCAAAAGATTAACCTCTGGTGAGATGGCCTCTGCTCCAGGAGCACATTCAGGATTGCTGTTTTGTGAGTCTACCGAATAACAATGATCAAAAGAATGGTTTCCATCTCTCACTTTCACACATAATCCATTTGTGCATGTATTCCTTCACTCCTGATTCAGTAGTGCTCCACTGCCTTCCTCTAGACATGTTCCTTTCATTTCTAGAAGCCAATGGAGATGGGCCATGGAAGTCAGCATAATGACAGATTACAGGTTTTCCATTACGCTTTCTCTCTCCATCATATGTCTCACCTGATTAAAATCACAGTTAGTTACCAACATGGAAGCTCTGCTTTTCTTTCACCTAGTCAAAATCTTTCATTTCATGATCTTCTTGATGAGACAGGTTTCTCTTTCTGCTGATACTAGCCATGTGGATTGATGAGTCAAATAGTTTGGTTACATAAAAGAAGTGGGTGGCTTGCTGGTCCTGAACCTGTCATCTTCACATTGCTTAATGTTGATATTCAGTCACTCAGAACAAAAAGCAGAACATTACAAGTGGGCCAGCAATCCAATGTGATCTTTCTTTTTACTCCATCCTGACTCGTTCTGTAATGAACTCTCTGAAAATCATTATAATGAAGTGATAAGAGGAAAAGCACAGAGCACTGGACTAGTCATAAATTCGCTGACTTAAGATTTAAAACAACAACAATAACAAGCCAGCCCCAAATCTCTGGCAATTTAAACCAGTTTGTTTGGTTTAATCTGTTTCCACCCATTCTGGTTTTCATTTGTTTTGCTAGTTCATTTTTTTATCTCCACCCCCCTCTCTTCACCCATTTCAATCATTTCTTTTGCTCATTTATAAAGAGGCTTATTTTTGGGATCAGAAATGTCCTTTTGATGTAAGCCATTTTAAAATAAAAAGTCTCCCATAGTATCACGCCATCAATCAACATTACTTGTATATTTAGATTTTTAAATATATGTTTCATTATTTCTGAGATCCCTGTGGATGGTCTTTGATTTTTCCCAAACGCTCTTTCACATAGCGGTTTAACTATAACCAAGTGGCTATTACCATTAAATACCACAAAAGTCGTGCTTCTGTCATGCCGCATTTTGGCTTTTGTTTCAAGATTTCTTTTTTATGGAAAAATATCAAAGAAGTATTTATGAGAAATGTTTTTGTTCAGAGAAGGTTGTGGCTAGATTTTTTTCTATTGCAGTTTTCATATGTCTACTTACAACTGGCAATTAATATAGCGGGGCCAAATTCACCTTTGGTGAAACTCCATTGACTTCAGTTTCCCAATATGACCAGTAACCTGGCCTACACCCACTGATATTCAATGAAAGTTTTGCCTGACCCCAGTTGGAGCAGAATCCATATGTTGACTGTCTCAGGAACTATGGCAGACTCTCCAGGCTGTTAAATTCATTGTTCATGTGTAAACTCTGTTCTGGAGCATATGACAGCAGTGGAAGTTAAATAATGGGAGTTTTGCTATTGATATAAATGGGGCCAGGATTTCATTGCTGAAGCCTTAAAATTCTTCTTCCTTTGAACGATGGGGGTATCTTTTTGTTAGAGGAACTAATGTGATCCAATGGAATTCACCATAGAGAGCAGATAATTCCCTGCAGGACAGGTACTTTGTACCATACCTATCACAGAGCATGCCCCATTTACGTCAATGGCGAAACTCCTATTGTCTTCAGTGAGGCTAGGATTTCACTCCAAGTCTTTAGATGGGACTAGCAGATACACCATTGTAAATCTGGAATAACTTCCCTTTTGTCAGTGAAATTACTCCAGATTTACTCCAATGTAATTGAGATCAGAATCGGGCCCATAGCTAGAGAGATTATCAGATAGATAAACAGACAGACTAGCATGAAACCCTAGTATCAAAGCCTAAGGCTCGAATTCTCCACTACATACCAGTTTCTTGAAAAAAAATTAGAGTGGCAGGGGACATAATCTGATTCTTGCTTTTCATGTATGGCCTTCCTGATGAACAATAAATCTTCTTCCACGATAAACCCCACCATCTCTTCAGGGTCTTTGATTGCTTTGTATTACACCAGTTGCTCAAACAGTAGGAAAATCCAGGGTGGACTTTACCACTGTACAGATATTATACTGCTGAACTCTGTTTACAGCACACACTCAGGGAATTTGCAATTCATTCGACAAATAATAACGCACAAATGTTTCCAACATGAAGACCCTTACAGAAATGCACAGGAATTTTCCATTTCATAAAAAATGTGTCGGTCTAGCTATCTATCAGAAATACTGACCTGCCTTTGATTATGCCCAGGACTCTATTTCTTCCATTATATTCACTCACAACATCATCTGCTTTTCAAAAGCATCTAGAATCCCACAAAATACTTCAAGTTCAAAGCAATCTTTAATAAATCTTTTCTAGGGCCCTTGGATGAAGCAGTAGATCAGAATTCCAATACAGCTGACATTCATCCAAGCAGCAGCAGTAGTTGTTTTTCAATACAATTTGGGCTTGATTCCGATCTTGTTTATACCAGTGTAAATCAGGAGTAACTCCAGTAAAGTCAATGAAGTTGCACTGTGTAAAGCCAGATCAGAATCATATTCTGAGAATTTAAAATAAACCAGTCATTTAATTATAAGCGACTCAATATTTTTTCTATTACAGATCTCACCCAGCATCCATGTTCCCTTACTGTTTTCTCATTAAAGCTTTGAATTAAAATGCCCCCGTTTTTTGTTAAGTTTATTTATCAGATAAAAAAGAGAAACAATAAAAAAGAAGACGAATAGCTTGGAATTAAAGGCCAATGCTGCAGAACTGTGTCTTGGCTTAATAGGTTAGCTTTAATTTCAATCCATTTAATAAGCTGTTTTTCAGGGTTTTAGTGTCACTGTTGCCTTTTCTATTTTTGATTGAGAATCAAGTGGCTGAAGTCATTTGAACCTAGGTGAATGCATTTTAAGCATGCACTGAGGTGCGTTAAGTATGAAATTGTAAATTTAAACAAAGAAATATTTTATAATTACAATGTAAGAGTCTAATTCAGTTAGAGCAAAGGGATTTTCCCTACCCAGTTATGTGGCTGGGTTTAAAAAAAAAAAGAGTTCTGGAAATGTTATCTGTGCTCATAGATTCACACTAAACTTATCAACCGTTTGCTACTTAATGTATCTCTCTTCCAGTTTGTGTCCTTTATTTACCCTTATACTAACATATTGAAACAGCACCTTTTCCTCTGCATTCAGACAAAAACAGTTCTTATAGTCAATAAGAAAACTTGTAGTAAAGTATGCTGATGTTGAAGTACAAACTAACAAATTCAGCAATAAGGTGGGTGAGGTACTATCTTTATTGGACCAACTTCTGTAGGTGACAGAGACAAGTTTTTGAGCCACACAGAGCTCTTCTTCCGGTCTGAGAAAGGTACTGTGCAAGGTGGAACAGACTGTTTAGCATAAGTAGCTAGCACATATTCTAAGGGACCATTCAAGGTAGAGTGGCCAAATAACACCTCTGCAGTCATAGGACAAAAAGAGGGGGTTAGTGGGTGACAGCTTGTTGTAATAAACCATAAATCCAGTGGTAGGTCAGATATAGAATCATCGCTCTAAGCTCATCATCAGAAGTAAGATCTCCACAGATCAGGACACACCAACTCAAAGCAGAACCAGACCCTGCCAGAACAATAGATGCAAAACTTGCAGATCTGTCTCCACTGATACAATAATCAATACCCCCCCCACACACAATTTTTACCTGTCAGCTCTGTGTTCTTGGGGAACCAGGCACAGTACCCAGACTGTCTGACTCACGACGGACAACCCACTCACCAGCCTCTGAACCAAAACCGATCAGAAGAAAGACTTATAAAAAGCAATGAAAAGGCAGTGAGAGACACACCTAAACCCCTCCAGACAAGGGTGACAGGATTAAGGCAACTCACCTAGCCTCATTTGCATCAAAGATGGGACAGAGAGGCATCTCCTTGTGTGTGTTCATCTGATTCTGGGGCTGGAGGAGCCCAGCCCTGGGGAACCTCGATCCTGCAGGATCGCTCCATTGGGAGGGAACTTGCAGAAGGGCGAAGTAGAGCTGCATATGAAAATGTAAGTGACACAAGCAGTGCATTGATAGAATTACAGAAAACCCCCGCCCCCAGAAGAGTAGCTCTAATAAATGAGCATATCCCAAAGTAATGGGCAAATAATAGAATCATAGAATATTAGGGTTGGAGGAGACCTCCGGAGGTCATCTAGTCCAATCCCCTGCTCAAAGCAGGACCAACACCAACTAAATCTGGTAACACAATACACATTTCAAGATCCATGGATCCAGCACATGCCTATCACAACGCATAGTGTACCTTATCCAGTGCACTATATGTGCTGATAACAACTGTGTGGTTGAAACCAAATAATCACTATGAACACAATCAAATGAACTCACACGGAAAAATGATAAAAGACAAAAACACCATATCACTTGTGGGTGAACACTTTTCACAAAGCAGTCACTCTATATCTGACCTATCAGTCCTTGTCCCCAAAAGAAACCTGCACAACACTTTCAAAAGACAATCCTGGGAGCTTAAATTCATAACTCTGCTAGACATTAAAAATTATGGATTGGACAGAGACACTGGATTTATGGTTTATTACAACAATCTGTAACCCAGTAAACCCCTCTTTTTCTCCTATAACTGCAGAGGTGTTATTTGGCCACTCTACCTTGAATGGTCCCTTAGCATATGTGCTAGCTACTTATGCTAAACAATCTCGTACATTTATCTATGACACTTGGAGTACCTTTCCCAGACCTGAAAAATTGCTCTGTGTGGCTCAAAAGCTTATTCCTCTCACCAATAGAAGTTGGTCCAAAAAAAGATATTTCCTCACCCACCTTGTCTTGCTAATATCCTGGGACTGACATGGCTACAACTAACTACACTGTATACACATGCAAAATTAACTCCACAATATGCATACACCAAAAATTCCAGAAACTATTCCACGCCTTCTATGCACACTAGCCAGGGCCGGCTCCAGGCACCAGCTTGCCAAGCAGGTGCTTGGGGCGGCCACTCCGGAGAGGGGCGGCACGTCCAGCTATTCGGCGGACGGTCCCTCACTCCTGCTCAGAGCGAAGGACCTCCCGCCGAATTGCAAAAACCCTGGAGCCGGCCCTGACACTAGCTCTACCATGTATTTTCTATGTAAGCTACCCAACAAGAGCACAAGATAAGTTCCACAGTGCAGCAGGGAATGTGCAACATTTTGCAAAGTTTGTGCAATTCATTCAGACCAAAGTTAAGCAATGAACAAGAAGAAACAAATCCTAAAACGCACAAAAATGCAAGAATTTAAAATAAAAATGCAACAGTTGGGGATAAAAATGATTCCAACACATGCCCGGAATAAACCCCACTGCTTTTGCTAAGCCAGAAATAATAAATGGCCTGTGCACAATATGCAATAATTCATTTTAAGTATTGTGTTATGCTGCAGAAGAAAGTTCTGTCCTCTTCTGAGAGGAAACTGGAAAGTCAGTTACATGGACTTGTTTGTGATACTTATGTGATATAAATAGTAATACCCATTCCTAGAGACCACATACATTGTACTTAAGATATAGTACTGGATTTCACTTGTGGTTCTAAAGATGATGTTAATATATTTTTCTACTTAAGTCACAAATGGAAGTGTCTTTCGTGATCTCATCTCAGTCCTAAGCGGAAATATGTCTCCATCAAAAAAACACCCCGTAAGTCGGCAAGTTTTGAAAACATGGATAAGGAGAATATCAGGATTGGGATAGCAAACATTTTGTAAGTTAGGATTAGTTCTTTTGATACAGCTGTGGGTAGAAAGTGTATAACATTCACCACAATATTTGGTGTACCACACTCACCACAAATGAAAGAAAGACACATATACAGTGCTTGGATATCTGCCCTTGTTCCATATGAATATATATAATTTAAATACCCATGGGCCAGATCCTTTGCTGGTGTAAAGTGTCATAGACCCATTGACTTGGTGTAAATCAGCACAGCTACATTGACTTCAGTAGAGCTACACTGATTTACACCAGCTCAGGATCTGGCCTAATTTATGGTGGGAATGAGTCTATTATATACAAACCCTGAAGTCAATTATGATGGAAAATATTTAAATCTATTTACATTCAGTAATATTGTGCCTTAAAGGCCTGCTCCTGCACTGTGTAAGTTAATGGGAATGTTGCTATTGATTTCAATTGGAGCAGGACCAAACTCCTCAACCCATCTAGTCTGAGTATATGGGTCAAGCTCTGAGCAGGGGTGTATCAGGAGAAGAATCTTCCCTCATACTGCCCCCTGGAGAGGCAGGCTGGTAGGATCCATTCAGTGGCAGATCCCCAACCTTCTATTCCATGCTCCTGCTGAGGAAGGAACTTGTGTGGAGCAGGGCTTCATATCTGGAGTTTGTGCACACCCCACCACCACTCTCAGCATCCAGCCCCCCTTCAACAGTAGGGCTGCACTAGAGAACAGCAGCCACAGAGGTAAGGGTTAGATGTGCCCTGGAGATCTATCAAAGTCAAGGTTTTTCAGATATAAAACACATGGAATATGATTATTTCCCAAATATTGTGAGCAAGCCAAATTCTGCCCTCAGACACATGCACACAATTCTATGGACTTTGCTGGAAGTTGGTTGTGTATATTGTATGTATACATCTGAGGGCTCAATTTGTGCCTCTGTATACATATCCCATCACAACTCCTAAAATAAAATTGTGACAGAAATACTGTAGCTTTCAAAGCACATGCTGTATTGACATAAGTCTGTTGTAAAATAGGTATCATGCACTAGCAATCATGCACAAAACATGCATTTTACATGCATTGCTACAACAACCCACAAAAACTATTCTAAAATATTTTGCTTGATTTTTTTTCTTAAAATGCCTGAACTCTTAGTACAACTCAATAGCATAAGGGTATTATAAACTGGGAATTAGGACATTTTCTCAAATATATTCTCATTTTGTACAGACATTTGCCACCTGAACACAGGAGCTAAGCTGCATAAATAACGCTTTGTCTTGATTTCTCCCAGAACTCCTAAGGGTCACAGGGTCATATATATATACACACATACACACACACACACACACTCTCACACACAGCAGTATGGTAGAAGAATTATACATGTAAATCTTAAAAACCTAATTTAAAATGAAGCAATAACCCTCTTTGTTTCCTCTTTGGCAAAAGACCTATGCAATTTGAAGGGCCCATTTCAAGGAAAGTGTCACACATTAGCTAGGCTGTTCTCAGTGGTGGCAGATGACAGAACAAGGAGCAATGGTCTCAAGTTGCAGTGGGGGAGGTCTAGATTGGATATTAGGGAAAACGATTTCACCAGGAGGGTGGTGAAGCACTGGAATGGGTTACCTAGGGAGGTGGTGGAATCTCCATCCTTAGAGGTTTTTAGGGCCTGGCTTGACAAAGCTCTGGTGGAGATGATTTAATTGGGGTTGGTCCTGCTTTCAGCAGGGGTTGGACTAGATGACCTCCTGAGGTCTCTTCCAACCCTAATCTTCTATGATTACTTTTTATACAAGGACATTTCTGCAATAGAAATCCTGGTGCCTTTGCCTTAAATGATTCTGGGTGTTGTGACCAGAACCCCTTTAGGATAGGCATGACACTCAATAGTGGTATATACTTGTGACTGGCACAGATTGAAAGTAGGTAGTATATGTTGGCAGGATTGAGCTCTATCCTCAGTATCCCTGTGTAGGCCAGCCTTAGAAGGCAGGTTCTAATATTAATTTTAAGGGAAGCATGTTGTTACAAAGCAAACTAGAATTTATGGAGAATAATTCTAGAGCTACCTGTAGAAATGAACAGAAAGGACCAACTGTGATACAATGAACTAAGCATGGAGCTGTGATTCAAGATACTTGAATACTACTTACCCCTTCTATGCCTCTGTAAAATGAAGTTAATGATAATCAATTTTGCAAAGTATTATTATATAAGTGCTAGATAAATGCATGATACTATAAATGGATGAGGTATTGAGGATGAAAAAGTGAGGTGTGGCTTTTCAATTCCATTCTCAAGATATTTTAGAAAGTTACTTGTATCTAGGGCTCATCAAAAAAATTCTGTTGAAACTACTTTTCATCAGGAAATTGGACTATTGGCTAAATGAAAACTTTTGCAGAAAGTCCGAGCTTTTCATGGACATTTTTTACTTCATCAGAAACCCAAAGACTTTTTAGCAAAAGATCAAAATATTTTTGGATTTTGGGCTAAAACTGTCAAAAAAAGTCAAAATTTTCTTTGAGAAAAACAAAAACTAAACAAAATAAAAACTAAATTTTCCAAAAAGCTCTATTTATATCCTTTTTTGAGGGTCAAACATCTGTTTCAAACAATGGATATTATTTATCTTTCTTTCTTTCTTCATTTCTTTCTTATCCCTTTTTAGTTTTTTTTAAAAGATCTGATAACACAGAATTATCTTTACTTGAAGAGAACATTTTCTATCAGTGTAGGTATTCAGAATTTTCCTGATGTCTCCTGTCATAAATTAGATCTTCTCAAACCACAATTTTTAAAAACTAGACTACAGGCCAGATCTTTGCACAGCACAAACGGTTTAATACATAGCCCATTAAAGTCAGTAGGAAGACTGCTATTGATTTCAGTAGGCTTTGGATCAGTTCCTACATGCACAATCTTCCATTCATAGAAGGGTCACCTCTATACCCAGGTGATATTCTGCTACCATTGAGCCAACTCAGAAGCTTTTATAATACCTCCTTCTGTGCTGTGTGTGGCCTAAGGACAAGAGGTGCAGACAGGGTGCCCTTATGCCATGCTTATTCCTGCTTGTTGATATAGCTCTGTGGGGATGTTAGTAGCCAGTATACATTGCAGCCATCCTCAAGTGACTGGTCCTTCACACAGCAGCAGCAGAATCAGGGCAGTACAAAGCTGAGCTTTAAGATACCTTTGTTACATTAAAATATTTTAAAACAATCATAAGAACATAAGAATGGCCATATTGGATCAGACCAATGGTCCATCTTGCCCAGTATCCTGTCTTCAAACAGTGACCATTGCCAGATGCTTCAGAGGGAATGAACAGGGCAATTTATTGAGTGAGTCATCCACCCCTGACAACCAGTCTCAGCTTCTGGAAGTTGGAGGGTTAGGGACACCCAGATCATGGGATTGCATCCCTGACCATTCTGGCTAATAGCCATTGATGGACCTATCCTCCATGGAGTTAAATTTTTATTTAACCAAGTTATATTTTTGGCCTTCACAACATCCCCTGGCAATGAGTTCCACAGATTGACTATGTGTTGTGTGAATTAGAACTTCCTTATATTTGTTTGAAACCTGCTGCATATTAATTTCACTGGGTGACTATGATTCTTGTGTTATTCTTGTGAAGGGGCCAACAACACTTCGCTATTACCCTACTCACTTTTTCCGCATCATTCATGATTTTTAGACCTCTATCATATCCCCTCCTTAGTCATCTCTTGTCTAAGCTGAAGATTCCCAATCTTTTTAACTTCCTATGGAAGCTGTCCCATACCTTTAATCATTTTTGTTGCTCTTTTCTGTACCTTTTGCAACTCTAATATATCTTTTTTGACATGGGTGACCACAACTGCACACAATTTTCAAGGTGTGGGCATACCATTCTGATATTTTCTATTTTATTATCTATCCCTTTCCTAATGGTTCCTAACATTCTATTAACTTTTTCGACTGCCACTTCACATGAAGCAGATGGTTTCAGGGAACTAACTGCAATAACTCCAATATCTCTTTCTTGCATGGTAACAGCTAATTTAGACCCTATAATTTTATACATATAGTTGGGATTATTTTTTCCAATGTGCATTACTTTGCATTTAGATACCCAGTTTAGTGAGATCCTTTTGTAACTCTTCACATGTAGTTTTGGATTTAGCTATTTTGAGTTATACAATATATTGATGGAATAGAATATTTATCGAAATAGAATATTTTTTTTTAATCGGCTATTAATTAAGATTGAGAATATATAACTTCCTATACAAGGTATGTACTCCTTCATTCTTGATTTACTTTACAATTCTAAATATAATGTGAGGATTCAAATTGTTTTAAACTATATTTGTCAGTGCTGAATGCATTCCTCTATGATCTGAAAAATATTAGATGCTATTTGATTATGCATCAGATGATTTAAAAAATGAAGAGTAAACAAAAACACAACTTTGGGGCATAAACTACAAACAACTGAAGTATATTCTTATTATTTTTATTATATTATGGAAACAGAATAAATAATTTGTGTCACTATTAACCCTCTACCAGCATTTTTGGTTCTTCATTACAATGTTTAAACTAACTCTAATCTTCTCAATAAATGTTCTGTATGCAATTATTTCCAGGTTCCTCATCAACCTTCATGCTTATTTCTATATTGTTTACATTACTTGGGATGTTTAAATTTTCCAATCCAGGACAAGCAGCAATATTTTCCAATTTGGTTGATAACTGACATGGAATGAGCATGTGAAAGAGAAAAGGGTAATACATGTTTGTCTTGTCTATTAGCCATCTCAGGATGGAATCCTGTCTCTGTTTTCAGTGCGAGTTTTGCCATTGACGTCAATCATGCTATGATTTCAGCCCCAGGTTCTTATATCACATTCATCTCCAAAGTATCTGAGCAACTAGCATTTAACTCTTCATGGCTATGCATGTGTTGAATGAGGGTACAACTAAGTCCCATGTGTGCAAAACTATATTCCCTGTAGCGTACATATTACAGTTTTAGTCAGCACTACATTATATAGTGTCACATTCAGTATACATGACACCTAATTTTATGTTTGATAGTAATTATTACCTTATAAGATATTACACAATTGACCTATTTTTATGTTTACTGACTTGTTTTTCAAAAAGAACAGGAGTACTTGTGGCACCTTAGAGACTAACAAATTTATTAGAGCATAAGCTGTAGTCCACGAAAGCTTATGCTCTAATAAATTTGTTAGTCTCTAAGGTGCCACAAGTACTCCTGTTCTTTTTGCGGTTACAGACTAACACGGCTGCTACTCTGAAACTTGTTTTTCAAAGTATTTCACAACTCATCTATTTTTCTAGAAAGCCTCAGTCAAGGTGCAATTCACCCCATGTTGAAGCCTACATGCCACATGAGACCCAGTTAAGCCCCTAGGCTGGGTGCATAGGCTTTGTACACTAGGGTGGTTTTCACCCTCAGTTTTCGCTGAGTCCATACAGAAGCATAACTCACATTCCTTTCCACGGGATTTTTAACTGAGTAAGGAGTAGTTAAGGACTCCAGGATTTGTCTCACAATACGTGAATCGTGCTGCCAGAGACTGTATTTTAAATATATGTTTCTATTCTAATAGTTTTGATCTATCAGGTCCCCTTTCATGTTTATCCTTATTGTGAAGTCTTTGGCAGAATAATTGTTTTTCAGTTACAAATGAAAATGAGCTGTTAAAATAAAAAGGCAAATAGCCATTAGTATTGCATGACACTGATCTTCCAAGATTCAAGCCCATAAGGTACAATCAGGGAGCAGTGACATTTGGATTGGAAATGAAATGCTCGTCTTCCAAAATATTGTAATTTCCATAAGCAAGTTAGTGGCTAACTACATTCATTTGGAATGCTGATGTTGAATTCACTGTCAACCATCTTGCCTAATAAGGTAAATCACACAGTGTTCGGTCAGTTAAACTAAACTGAGGGAAGGCTGTTCAGTTTAGGTTCCTTTTGCCAGAAGATTCTCACAAACCACATGTTAAAGCTCACATTCACCAATAATATACTGCAGATCCAAGAAGAAACACAATAAGGATGTGTTTGTTGCCTCTGAAGGAAAATGTAATATTACTTTTAAATGACAGCTTTGCATTGGAACAGTCAAGTTTCTGGCAACTGCCAAAGCTCACCCAAATCATAGCTAAAAAGATGACCTGGAATTAAATGCTACAGTTGGTAAAAACATTGTTTTCTTACTATTATTTGTTTAGTTGTTAGGAGGGAGAGTAACCATTTGGATTTGGTTTTATTGTTGGAGACTAACAGGAATTGGCATTACCTCTATCTGCCTTTACAGAATCTGACCAATTCTTGTAGGTGTGACCAGTTGTCAGTAACACTCTGGTATTCCTGGGAATTATGCTATAGCACTATGCCAAATAATGGTATTGTATACTATTTTTCAGGTTTTAATTATGGAAATGTTTTATACAGATAAGAATACAAGAACCTGATAAGGTATCATTCTCCATTAGAATATACACAGGTATTGGGTATGGCATTAATATGTCCATAAATAGTTGGTGGAGAATTTAAAGCACCAGTAGATCATGGGGACAGCTTCAGAAGTGATGTATAAGATGGTGTAAGTTGGATCCTTCCTGGACTCCCTCAGACCTACTATCTAAGGTTTTTATACTGCCACCTGTCACCGTGTTAGCTAAGCACCTTCCATGTAAATTCAATAGCAATAGAGAAGTCCTTAGTGGATTTCATGGAGTCTCTGGCATTTCCACCTTTTTTGGGGTAAAACTCTGCTTGGGATAGGAAATATGGTTTTGAACTTTTATATTTTACTACAATCATCTTTTTTGGTTGGTAGGATTATCTTGGATCGAAGGGGGAAGTCAGTGTTGCTAGTGTCATTCTTATGGTGGAAGGCGGTTTTCAAAGAGATGGTTTCGCAGCATTTTCTAAAGATGATCAGACTCTGGATACACCTGATCTCCTAGGGAAGGTTGTTCCATAGCTGGATCACAGCGTTGTCCCCAGATCTAACGTGCTTCATCCTGAGCTGCATTTTCCCAGAGAGCACAGCTGTTGGGGGTGGGGTGTCCATATATCAAATTTTGGTCTTTGAGTATTTATCAATGGTTCTCTGTCAAAATGGGAAGATGTATTAGTGGGATCACACAGTGGTCAGCCCTGGGTCTGGTACTATTAGATCGTTTCACAAATGACTTACATAGAGGGGTGGAAAGTATGCTTGTAAAATTTTCAGATGACACCAAGATGGGAGGATTGCAAACACTTTGGAGGACAAGATTATAATTTAATATGAGTTTGACAAATTGGAGAGTTGGTCTGAATTCAAAAAAGATGAAATTCAATAAAGACTAGTGAAAAGTACAACACTTAAGAAAGGAAAATCAAATGTGCAACTAAAAAATAGGAGATAATTGGCTAGGTGATAGTATTGATGAAAAGGATCTGGGGGTTACAGTGGATCACAAATTGAATATGAGTCAACAATGTGATGCAGTTGTGGAAAAAGCTAATGTTCTGGGAAGTAGTAACAAGAGTATAGTGTGTAACACACAGGAGGTAATTGTCCCTCTCTATTGCCACTGGTGAGGCTAAGCTGGAGTACTCTGTCCAGTTTTGGGTGCCACACTAGGAAAGATGTGGACAAACTGAAGAATGTTCAGAGGAGAGCAACAAAAATGATACAAGGTTTAGAAAACCTGACCTATGAGGAAAGGTTAAAAAAAAACAAAAAACGGGGATGTTTAACCTGGAGAAAAGAAGATTGAGGTGGGAGGACTGATAACAGTCTTCAAATATGTTAAGGGCTGTTATAAATCTGACTCTGATCAATTGTTTTCCATGTCCACTGAAGGTAGGACAAGATGGAATGGACTTAATCTGCAGCAAGGGAGATTTAGTTAAATATTAGGAAAAGCTTTCAAACTATACAGATAGTTAAGCTCTAGAATAGGCTTCCAAGTGAGTTTGTGGAATCCCCATCACTGGAAGTTTTTAAGAAGTTGGACAAACACCTGTCAGGGATGGTCTAGGTTTACTTGCTACTGACTCAGCACAGGGGGCTGGATTCGATAACTTCTCAAGATCCCTTCCAGCCCTAATTTCCAATGATTCTGTTATTCTATGATGTAGTTGGGGCTTGATGAATTGCTTTGAAAATTAGGACCAAGATCTTAACCTGGCATCAGAAGCCAACTTGGAGCAAATGGAGGAAGTCGAGCATGGGCCTCATGTACTTACTTGAGAATGTGGCTGCTCACTTTCTCTGTGGCTCATTCTGTAGCAGCTGGAGCATGTGCATAGCCTCAACAATCAGCTTCAGACTCAGTGAGTTATAGTAATCCAGCCTGCAACTGTAAGATCACTGTGGTCAGGTCCTCTACTGGGAGGAAGGGACAAAATTCCTATCAAGCTAGAGGCAAATGAAAGAACTTTTACATATTGAGGCTACATGGTCTCCCAAGGCTAGTGAGGACTCAAACAGGAACCTGAGGCTTTGCACCACTTTGATAAATGAAGATTTTTGGCAATGGGATAATGGCCTACTGAAGCACCTGGGAGTTAAACGAGGTGTAACATTACACACTGACGAGATAAAAGAAGGTGCAAAAAAGTCTATTTTAAAGCAGCCTCTTCCCCGACATTAACATATGCTTATTTAATCTCATCTGTGGCCTGTTCTGCATATTGTTTCTTATTTAGCTATGCTGTAACTGTTCTAGAAAGTTTTGAATATTATGAATGTATTTAATTATACATGCCCAAAATAGCAACTCATATATGTCCTTAAATAAGTAATGAAACAAAACATTTGGAAACCTTTCAGTGCTTCATTTGCCATTTAGCTCTACTGCACAAGTAATTTATCACACTAAAATTAATACAAATTGGACCAGCCAAAAGTAAAAGTCTTTTTTCTTTTTGCCAGCCACTTGAGCTTTTCTCTATGCTTCATAATTCATAACCAGACTTTTGCTTCATTATTTCAGGTACATTGATTAACTGGAGCTATATCAAGCTTTTACTTTATGCCACACTGGGCTTCCAAGAATAAAAACACATTTTATAGTAATAACCATCTCTTATGTTTCTAAAAATAATACTGGAATATTTTTAAAGGTCCCTTTTATGTAATAGTTTGAAAATATTGCTGGAAACATTTCAAACACAATTGATGACATCACAGTTCTCCTAAGAAGGTGATTTCATCAAAATTTCATAAATGTACAGAGGATGATGAACTCTGGAAAATACAGGAAGAAAGAAGTAAAGGGAATGGTGATACCTTTGAAAGATATGTAGTATATTTAGATATTCATGTCAATTGTGCCTTTATTTTATTAAATTAAGTTTACTCTGCTTTCCAAAAAAAAATGTGAGTTGAGTTGTATTCTCATTTAAACTAACATAAATCCACAGTAACTCCACTGGCATCAGTGAAATTATTTTGTGTCTGATCTCCTAAGGGGAAATTCCATTCACAGATCTGGGCCATCTGATATCTATAAGGGTGTACAGAGAGGGGGTGGCTAACCACCTCTATGATACCAGCCTTCCCTTCCTCGGACTCTGTGAAAAGACCTTTACGCAGTCCAGACTGGGACCATAGTTTGCATAAATAGGAATACATATCTTCCCCGCCCCTACTCAGCAACCATAGTTGATTCTACTAAAGCTTAAATACAGTCTGGAGGTCCCTTTGTACTGAAGAACCCCACTTTAAAGAGGGGTTCTGGGAATGTACCACTGGGGGAAGGCCTGACTGCATGTTCAGTTGGAGTCACACTCCCAGGAGCCAAAATAAATATATGTGGATGGGGTTGTGGGACAGTGGAGCTGAAAACCCGTGCAGAAGCACAGACTTCCTGTGGATGGATTCTAGGGGTTCTGCAGAGGTTGAGGACCAGTGTGAGAGTCGTGGGTTTGCAACAGATCTTAAAATCAAGCCACTTTTTACAAGCCTACATTTGGATTTAAGTGCCTAATTTTAGGCACTCAATTTGGAAAATGTTGACATAAGATTCTTACAGGCCGCTGATAAGACAGGCAAACACTCGACGAGTATTTCTTTGAGTCATCTCTAATTTTCCATTTGCAAACCTGTGCCCACAGTTGCTCTTGTACATGTATAGCGCTCTTGTGCATGTAAAAAGGTATTTGCACATGTGTGTTCAGTAACAACATACTAATCGGTACATTACAGCCTACTTCTCAGAAGGGCATCTCCTTTTCTGCAAATGCAAGTTGCACCCACTAAGGCCTAGTTTTGGCCATGGATCCATGTGGGCAGCTTGCTGTGCTCATGCAGATCCCAATTGCAGGACTCAGCCTAAATTGATACCTTCCTTTTGCACCCAAAATTCAACTGTGAGCATGAATTACATCTCCTATTCAAATGTGAGCATTCTCCCCGCCCCCCCCCCCCCCCCCCCATCATCTGGTCTTGAAGAAAGATGACAGAGAAGAGCCAGACAGAGTGCAGCCAATAGGACTAGAAGCAGTCACAACAGAAAATGCTGCACTGGAGAGGAGAGGGTAAAATCAGGGCCAGTGGGGCCAACGCTTCCTCCAGCAGCGCCAGGAGACAGAACTGTACACATGAAAATCCTTTGCTCTAGGAGCATTGGGACCCAGGTGGTGCCTCTGCCCTCATCTACCCTCCTCCCCCAGCTATATAGAATCATAGAATATCAGGAGATCATCTAATCCAACCTCCTGCTCAAAGCAGGACCAATCCCCAACTAAATCATCCCAGCCAGGGCTTTGTCAAGTCTGACCTTAAAAACCCCTCCAAGGAAGGAGATTCCACCACCTCCCTAGGTAACCCATTCCAGTGCTTCACCACCCTCCTAGTGAAAAAGTTTTTCCTAATATCCAACCTAAACCTCTCCCACTGCAACTTAAGACCATTACTCCTTGTTCTGTCATCTGCTACCACTGATAACAGTCTAGACCCATCGTCTTTGGAACCCCCTTTCAGGTAGTTGAAAGCAGCTATCAACTCCCTCCTTATTCTTCTCTTCTGCAGACTAAATCATTCCATTTCCCTCAGCCTCTCCTCATAAATCATGTGCTCCAGTCTCCTAATCATTTTTGTTGCCCTGCGCTGGACTCTTTCCAATTTTTCCACATCCTTCTTGTCCAAAACTGGACACAGTACTCCAGATGAGGCCTCACCAATCCAAATAGAGGGGAATGATCATGTCCCTCGATCTGCAGGCAATGCCCCTACTTATACAGCCCAAAATGCTGTTAGCCTTCTTGGCAACAAGGGCACAATGTTGGCTCATATCCAGCTTCTCATCTACTGTAACCCCTAGGTCCTTTTCTTTTGAACTGCTGCCTAGCATCTTGGTCCCTGGTCTGTAGCAGTGCATGGGATTCTTCCGTCCTAAGTGCGGGACTCTGCACTTGTCCTTGTTGAACCTCATCAGGTTTCTTTTGGCCCAATCCTCTAGTTTGTCTAGGTCTTCTGTATCCTATCCCTACCCTCCAGAGTATGTACCACTCCTCCCAATTAAACTTGCTGAGGGTGCAATCCACACCATCCTCCAGATCATTAATGAAGATATTGAACAAAACCGGCCCCAGGACCGATCCTTGGGGCACTCCGCTTGATACCGGCTGCCAACTAGACATGGAGCCATTGATCACTACCCATTGAGCCCGATGATCTAGCCAGCTTTCTATCCACCTTATAGTCCATTCACCCAGCCCATACTTCTTTAACTTGCTGGCACGAATACTGTGGGAGACCATGTCAAAAGCTTTGCTAAAGTCAAGGAATAACATGTTCACTGCTTTCCCCTCATCCACAGAGCCAGTTATCTCATCATAGAAGGCAATTAGGTTAGTCAGGCATGACTTGTCCTTGGTGAATCCATGCTGACTGTTCCTGATCACTTTCTTCCCCTTGAAGTGCTTCAAAATTGATTCCTTGAGGACCTGCTCCATGATTTTTCCAGGGACCGAGGTGAGGTTGACTGGCCTCCTTCTTTTTAAAGATGGGCACTACAGTAGCCTTTTTCCAGTTACTCTGGACCTCCCACGATCGCCACGAGTTTTCAAAGATAATAGCCAATGGCTCTGCAATCACATCCACCAACTCCTTTAGCACCCTCAGATACAGTGCTATATGGTCTTGGAGAAAGACTGCAAGCTGCAGAGAGGAGCCAGCCAGAGGCTCCAACTGGCAGGAGAAGAAGCAGCCAATGCAGGAACCTCTGGACATTCAGAGAACTTTCTTCAGCTTTGCACTAGAGTTTCTCTGTGCTGTGGTGATTGGCTATTGAGATTGATAGGTGTGAACTCACCCTTCAATTAACATAACTGTAAACTTAAACCCCACCTACGATGGGATGGAGGGGGAAGTGAACTCACCCAGGAGCTTTTGGGCTGAGTATTGTTTAGGGTAGGCACATGTGGGAGTGTGAGAGAACACACAAATACTGAGCACAGACAGGCACAGACACAGAGGCCTGGTCTATACTACAAAATTAAGTTGCCTTAATTATGTTGCTCAGGGGTGTGAAAAATCCACACCCCCAAGCCACATAGTTAAGACAACCTTACCCTGTCATAGATGGCAGTAGGCAGATAGAAGAATCCTTCCATCAACCCAGCTACTGCCTCTTGGGGTGGTGGATTACCTACGGCAATGGGAGAACCCCTCCCGTCAGTGAAGGTAGTGTCTACACTGAAGCGCTACAGCAGCTCAGCTGTGCCACTGTAGTGTTTTAAGTGTAGACATACCCAGAGAAAGGGAAGAAGGCATGAAAAGCCAGGCACACTGTGACCCTGGAAAAACAGAGAGTTTTTGGGTCTTGTGTTGGCTAAAGAGGTTTTGAGGCTCTAAGCTAACAAACTGTTCCTTCTGTTCTTGGTCCCCTCTGCATTCACAGAGACAGAACTTTGTACATTAGTTGTAAATGAACAAAACTTCGTCAACAAAATATCTGACTATCACCAATTTCTACTTCTAGTTGGGACATCCCCTGGTTCTGAGACTTTGACTAGCCGCTCAGGTCAAAAGGGACAAAATGAAACTTTTGACCATTTCATGCTACAAAAAGTAAAAAGTAAACAGTCTATTAAAAAGAGAGAATTAAGAAAAAAAATCATGTATTCAAATATTTAATAAATAAATAATAAAAGGATGATAATATTCAGTTGGCACAAATTTTCCTACTACCCCATGATCATTAGTAGATAGTTTGATTTTCTTCTTTTGAAATGGCATGACAAATTTGCCAGGCAATGCAAATCAGTTTCAAGTTATATTATTCCATTTCAGTTTTATACTAAACATACAAATAGTCCAAAAGCAGACATGCACTTAATTCTAGTGTGTTTAATATGCTATTTTTCCCAAACAAAAAGAACATTTTAAAATTTCAGCCATTATCCCCTGCAGAAAACAAACCATTTGCCTCAAGGATGAATATGCACAGATTTTACAGAAAATCAATAGGCATTTGACAAATGCATGAGGGATTTTCAGTTTCTTGGAATCAAACAGCAGGAAATCTGTATTTGACTAACTTTTTTATAGGCATCTTGGTTGTATTACTTTTGTTTATCATTGCTCCAGAAATTTCTTTGCAACAGCTCTTAAATATAATGCTGAAAGCCTTCAACTGAAAATGAGGAAAACAAGATAAATTAGCTATTCAGGCTGCACATGGTCAATTGCAAATGTCTTAAAGATTTTGAATGAGGAAAACTATCATTACAATATAAATTATTCGTGTGCCTTACCTAATATGTACAAGTATTTTGAGGGTGAAATACATCTCCATGAAGAAGACCCAGACAAGGCCAATGCACAATTTCATTCCTATTTTGAGTGATTAAGTGGGAGTTAAAGTAGTGCTTAGGAGGGAACTTCACTGTTCAGTTTTGATATGGCTGTTTTGGTATTAAAGCAAGTTATAAAATGTTAATTGGGTATAAAACAAAGCCCAGACAAGGCCATCTGTGCTGAAGTCCCATATCAGTCCCATATCAAGGGCTTATGCATTAGGGTGAATTTCACTGTAAATTATTTCTTTCCTTGTAAAATAATTAAAGTGATATGAATGTAAGAATCTTTAAACACCTAGCAATAAGGGAAGAGTGAGATGTAATCAGCAGATGTTTATAAAGAACAAATTATATCAGGAAAAATTAATTGGTCTATATCATAGCATTACAAAAATAAGGTCAGATTGTGATAACCATTTTCACTTTGAGAGGTACCTTATTTACCCCATAAATAATCCTATTCGATGGACTTGTTCGGAGTCAGGTAATACTCAGTGTGAATAAGGCTATCATAAACTGGCCCTAGGTAGATGAAGGGAATACATTAGATATTACATATTTGGATTTTCATGTAGCTCTTAATAAAGTGTCCCATAAAATCTTAATATCAAAATTATTGCAGATTAGTTTGGATGTGAACCCTGTCATGTAGCCTTGAAACAGTCATAAGAAAAAAGTTATTGATAAATAGTAATGTATCAATGTTTATTGGGAAACTCTTGTTCTACCATCCCAGGTGATCTCCTCTTTCTGGGTGCAAACTCTCAGGCTATGACTACACGACAGCCTATGTCAGCATAACTTATGTGTGAATATACCACCCCCCCCTGAGTGACATAAGTTACACCAATACAAGCGCTTGTGTGCACACTCCGATCAATATAGCTTCTGCCCCTTGCAGAGGTGGGTTTTTTATGCTGACAGGAGAGCTCTCTTCCATTGGTGTAGAGCAGGCGTCTCAAACACGTGGCCCAGGGGCTGCATGCTGCCCGCGGGGTTATTTTCTGCGCCCCCCCCCCCCCCCGCCCTTCCCCAGCGTTTACCTTGAGCGGCTCCGGCCCAACGCGCACCGGAGGGAGGCAGGGCATGCTCCCTGCCCGCCTGCCCTGCCCCCGCGTCGCTCTGGGAAGCCGATAGAACCTGGGGAAGGAGGGACGCAGGGGTGTGTGTGGCTATTGCTTCAGGCACCACCCCCAGCAGCTCCCATTGGCCGGGAACATGTTGCTTCTGCTGAGAGCAACCAGAAAGATGTGTCAGTCCTTCTTTTGTGGTTTTGGGGAAGGCAGGATGTCTCTTTCAATAGATGTATCTGGCTCTCTTTGAGCATAATGGTTGCTGCTCAGGATACACTATCTTAAGTAGGATCTGACCCTATGAAATCTGGTGTGTATATTGAATGTTATTGTTTATTTTCCCCAAATAGGCAAAACAGCTTTTTGCTAATCTTGATCTTATCTATAATTACATTTCTCATTTTCGCTTCCTATGGCACCACTCATGTCAATTTGAAGGTGAAAGTCATCAGTCTTCAGGAAACAAACTCTTCAGGGTGTTTTCTAGTTTAATAAGGCTTTCCCATGCAATGCTTCTACATCAGAATCCATATAAGGGCCATACACTCAAAGCCACCATTCCTTACTGTTTTAAATGGTTGCAACTCACTTCCCATTTTTTGCTGAAAGAGGACAGTTAGGTATATATTAAAACCCTTTGGATGGCAGGCATCTGATCTGAATTTAGTCTGAATAATTGTAAATACATTGTTAATTAATAGTTAGACATGGCAAATAATTCCCTGTCTGATTTCTACTACAGAGAAACCTGAACCAAAATCCTGGCTATGAATATTCCATATCTGAAGGTTGATGGGGGCATGAGTGGGGGAGAAGGGAGGAATCTGGATTCAAACTTCCTTTTTGAAGTTTGTTTGAGTAACAGGCCAAACCAACCACCTGGATCTGAATATCCCCAAATTTTGCAGCCACAGAATGTGTGATTTTTTTTGAAGCCTCAGAAATAGAGAGAGCAGTATATACAAAAAGGTAATGTCCTCAAAGTATTCTATCAATCTATGTGTCTTTGGATTTTCTATAGTGCCTTAGAATCTATATGATCTGGGACAGCTCCTCAGCTAGTGTAAATTGTCACAGCTTAATTGAAGTCAGTGGAGCTATGGCAATTTACGCCAGCTGAGGATCTGCCCATGACATATATATTGTGCTGATGTGTTTACTGAAACAACACATTTAGCAGTTTCAGCTGTTTGTTACGTGAAAGAAACAAGCCTAAAAAACGCTGACAGAGCATCTTGTAATTCTCTGGTTCAGCTATATTTTCAATAGTATAGACATAGCGTTTTCTCACATTGTTTGTGGTCAGAATCCAGTTACAGATATCCGTGTTCCTCTGTACTAAGTAATCAATTTTGGCCTGGGCCACTGCTAGATCTCGTAGTGTTGCCAGCTAGACAGAAGAGAGGCTTTTATTATTTCCTGTGTTAAACATGCATCATCACATCCCTGCAGTTAGTGGGATTCAAAAGACATAACTTCCTTTATATCATTGATATTTCAGTGGTATTTTTTCCAGTAGCACATTTCAGCTAACAGAACCCTGATGGCCTATTGGCAAATCTCTAGTATTTCTTTCTTTTAAGAACAGAATTTTAATGTAAAGGACAAAACCCCTACAACACTTTCTTTTCAGACTGAATCTGCTATTCGCTGTCCTTTCTAAAATGAACTATATTATGTTAAAAGTAACAGTCCATTAATACTCTAGGCACCATCTGACCACCCACTTCAGCAGTGACATCTTGTGGGGGACTCTTGAGCTTCCCTTTTCCGGTTACTATTAAACCATCCTTGCCACAGATCATTTATTTGTGGGTCTCATGAAAATACTTTGGAAGAACTTGGTTTTTTGCCTTTGGAATACTCCCCATTGCACAAAGTTCCAGAGCTTAAAAATCTCCTAGTGGGGAATATCTCTGAACTCCCCTAAAATTTCTTCTCCTCTCCCCAAACCTCTTTTCCACCTTATCTTCATAACACAACAAATTGCACGCTGGGCTAATATGAAGCAGCTGTGGTAGCCTCTCCACATTTAAGGCTGATTTCTGCAAGCTTTCCATTCTGAGCTTAATTCTGGCTCCTTTTCTAAAACACTCAGTAAAAAAAAAAAATAGCATCAAATCTATCATGTGTGGTCCATGGCTAGGGGACAATTCTTTTAACCAAATCCAAGTTTATTCTAACAAGCTGTTTTTTAAAAGATGTGTTAATTATAGTTTCAAAATTCTTCTCTTTTTTTTTCCATATCCTATCTACAAAGCAGCTTGTTAGAGACACTGCAGACAAGGTATGTCTGAAAGGTCTTGGTACAGCCTTGTGCACAAGACCAAATGTGAGACACCAAAGAGAACATATATGTTATTCAAGGCCAGATTAGGAACATGAGAATAGCACAAATTTTCTAAGGATGACTAGGGTTCCAACAATGAGCTTTACAAAATAACTGCTGAGGAGGATTACAAATTCACTAGACCATTTGTTAAGCTACAGTGTTCTGATGTACCTACAAAACGCCCCCACACAGTTAAAGAGCAATGGATCAGAACAATTCCACAGAGTATCAGCAAGTATCTGTGTAGCATCTGGACTTTATAAATTCCTCTTGTTCCCATTGCCTCAGTACTCCTCCTGAAGACTTTGGAAACTCCAGAGGAGCATGTGAAACTTCTAATCTATGCATGGTCCCTGGGTCCACTACCTGTTCATCTTCTGGACTTTATAAGTTCCACTGGAGGGGAGCCAAAGGAAACATGAAGAGTTTAGAAAGCCCGCTTGCTCCTCTGTTTTCTAAAGTCTGCAGAAGCAGAGCTGTGGAGCTTGTGAAGACTTAAAAGAGCTGCATATCACATAGGAATTTCCTAGGGGAGTCCCCACTGCTCCACTTCTACCCCTAGTCTTAGGTGCTCCTGAAGTACTTCTAAGAGTTACAAGTTTCTGTGCTTCTACTCCTACTCCGGTAGAAGAGGAAAGCAATGTGGATTTTAGGCAGGGCTGCAGGAGTAGGGACAGCTTGGAGAGTGCTTAGGTGCCCTGCAGCGCTCTCGGTCTAGATACTTATATGGCCCTCATCACCATAATAATTGATCACCTCAAAATCATTTTTTTATTTTCTTACAATACCTCAGCCAGGTAAGGACATACACTTCAAGTTTGGGGGGGGTGATTCCTAGTTTGAGTGCGCTAAAAAGAGAGTGAAGTTTGGGCAGCATGAGCAACTAGCTGCTCTGAATGCAGATCTAGGGTCTCAGACAGCTATGCACTGAGGGAGCCCAGTCCCTCCCCCCACTACTACACTGTTTTAGCACACCAGCTCAAGTACGTCTCCTTGAGCTGGGAATCATACCCCCAGCTTGAAGTGTAGACATACCACGAGAGAACAGATTAAATGACTTGTGTAATTTCAGCCACAGACTTCCGATCTGATATTAAACTCAGATGCCCTGGATTCCAGTCTGGTGCCCTAGCCACATGGGTATTCCTCCTACCCCTCTGAGTTAGTCAGCTGAGGAATAGGGGAGTTGAAAGGCTGGGTGAGGTGCATGAGCTGGTGAGTAAATAAATATGAAATTGGTAGACATAGCAGGAGAAACCACTCTACAGAGCTAATATAACTCACTAATTCAGTGTGTATTATACAGTGCACATTGATAATACTATCAGGCTGTCACTGCTTCTTCGTGTGGTCTTTCTAGGGGTCTCATCTGCTCCTAACCTTCCTTAGTTTGCTTTCAATCAGATCAGTTCCAGGACCCTCATTTCCCATTGAGTCCATCAGCCCTTCAACTTTAGGGCTTAGAGTCTCCTGACTGTTTTCTTGGAGGCAGTCTGATGCAAAGCCCTCACCCCTTTCCCATCTCAGGCCTTTCTGCCTCCCTTTCCTTTGCTGTGCTCTCCCCTTTCTCTATTGTTTGCAGCTGTGGGTGCCTGCCTCCATGATTGGCAGTTCTGGCAGCTGTGTGGGGGTGTGATCAAGCTGCTTGCTTGTAAACAGGAGAGACTCTCCTCCCAACTCTGTCTATGCTCAGTATGGGGTTTGTAAACCCCATCATACAGTCCATAACAAAGAATTTCATATTATCAGTCACCAAGAACTAAATACTTAACCGTACACTGCTTGACCAGAATCCGCCCTTCTTTATGGTCCTACATAGTCCATTTAAGATTAGGTTCCAATAATGGTACAAATGCCACTTGACACAGAGCTAGCATGTTTATGTCTACAGACCTCAGTCCATGTAGTGAGATTAATAAAGTGACAGATAGAGCAAGTGTACATGTAGTGACAGAACTTAGCAGCAATATATGTGTGCAAAATTATAAAATAAATACTCTCTGGTTCACCTTTTTCAAACTCCAGCTGTACACGCTGTAATTACAGTGTCTTCTCCAAATTTAACATGATTGCAGCCATTGGCTGTAGGTTTCTTCAAGCCTTTAGAAAAAGTTGTTTTGTTTTTATAGCCACAGTGCTCTTGTCAGAATGTTAATATGCAGGTCTCTGAGCGACTTAACTCAGAGAGAACACTTGGACCCTTTTGAGAGTCTCAGTCACTAGAACTGAAGCAGCTCTGCAGCAGCTCTAATATAGGCGCATATAAAACAAGGACAATCCCTAGAGAATGAGGCTGCCAGAGGGAACCTTTTGTAAAAGGACCACTCAGTACACAAGAAATACTGTTTACTTACAGCACTGCAGGCTGGGAACATACTGCTTTATTCAACTCCGTATAAGCAGAGTGGGAGGAGAATACATAACTAAAATAGATAGTAAGGGTGCTGGAATCTTTGTAGAAGCAACTGTGGCTAGATGGGGGGCACAATTGAAAGGTTCGGGGGAGGGCATATGACCACCCCATGCGTTACCTCTGCCTCCACCCCCAACTGACCTCAGCAGGCGGTCTGCTAAGCAGGCAGCAGCGCTTGGACTCCAGCAGCAGGGAAGGAGAAGCAGCCCCATGTGCAGGAGAAGGGAACAGCTCCGCCAACAGCCAACCACCCTATTGCTTCCTCTCTCCCTGCACTGCACAGACACACGTAGAGTGCAGCTGCCAGGGGGAGTGCTGCCTCCTCACTGCTGGGCAACCTGGCCAGAGGCATCCCAATAAATCTGGGGGGGGCACATGTTCCCCATGCTCCCCATGTATCATTTCTGGCCTCCAGGGCCAAGGCCAAAGAGGATTCCTGTGCCCCTTCTCCCCTAACTCCTGCACTCCCCTCTTTCACTGGTTCCAGTGCCAGTGGTAAGGGAGGAGTGAAGAATGTCTCCAGCCACAATGCTCTGAGTTACCCTATTAATCCCTTGATGACCACATTACTATACCATTCCCTCTTAATTTACAGTCTATGTATGTTTGAAGAGTTTTGTTTAGCTCACAGTTTCGTATATTCCACCAGCAGAAGTTGGTCCAATAAAAGTTATTATCTTGTCTATCTAGCCTGTAAGAAGTCTTTTAAAAAAAACAGGGGCTGTATTCTCTCTGATGTGGCATGTAGATTACAGACACTGCATGCCTAGTTAAAATGGGTTAGGGTAGCAATGTAGATGATGAGGCAGGTCTTAGGTGAATAGTTTAGAGCAAAGTGCCCTCCATGCCTGAACCCTACGGTATATACCCCTACATGGCTCTGTGCATGCCCAAGCAGTGCCTCCCACATCTAAACTGCTATTTTTAGCAGTGGAGTGACCTGCTGCCTCCCCCCACCAGAGCCTTTCCCTACCACAATCTGGCAGTTGGGAAAAGCTCTGGTAGCAGGGAGGCAGTGGGGAAAGGTTCGGGCAGATTCCCTCTGACAGAGCCTTTCCCCACTGCCTTCCCCCTGCTGGAGCCTGCCACTGCTGCGTGTAGTTAAACACCACTATGACAAGCGTAGACACTGCCCGCTTTCACCACTGCGTGTACCTCCTTGTCTAATGCCAGAACTCTACATGCTGCTGTAAGTGTGAACAAGGCCTCTGTGGCAATTGGAGCCACCTCCAGTGGCAGAGACCCATTTCCCCCAGTCTCCTGGTCCCTCAATTCTGTAGATACCCCAATTTCAGGCATTCCTATCAAAACTGCATCCTTTCTTGGCCTCAGCTGCTCCAGGTGGTCATCTCCCAAGGGCAAAGGCTCTGGTGCTTGCATGTCACCCCACAAGCCAACTGATTCTGACCTCAACCTATGATTTGACTATCACTTTAGAAGACCAGGGTCCAGTTTGGTCTAAGACAGTACTCAGATACCATGTTGGTTGGCAAGTATTGAAAATTTTGGTATACACCAGGTCTTTTGGGGCCAGCTCTCTCTGGCATTCTAGTCATGGTTATGTTTTGGAAAAGCTTGCTTCCTTAACACTTCCCCATCCATTCAGGAGGTCAGACTATATGAACATGATGATCCCTTCTGGCCTTAAAGTCTATGAGAAAATAGGAAGTAAGAGGGGGAACCTGGCCCCAACCCATAATACTCTGAGTAATCCAGTTACCCTTTGATGACCACTTTACTATAGACCCCCTCTCCATTTCTGCAGGAAGATCCAGGAATCAAGCCCTTCCTAGGCTTGATATATATGCTATATATAACTTGGTTCATGTGAGTAGCTAGCCCAAAGGCAATGTCAGAGCAGTTGAGCTTGACTGTCGTCCTTATGAAGTAATGTAAAGCTCATAAATAAGATATTTCTGAGGAGGAGGTTTCATTTGTTTAAGCAGAGGAGGCCTGTTGGTAGTGTGGAGATCTGGAACTGGGGCCAGTAGACACAGATGAGTATAAACCAAACTGTGGATCCAAACTTTGGGGAAGTTGGGATACAGTTCAGGCCTATCTTTATCCTTAATGAAGACTACAGAAGACAGATTAAAAAAAAAATCCAAATATCACCTGCTGCAGTAATACAACTGATGGAACTTGTGCTTGTGTCAGTGCAATGTTGGGTGGGGCAATGATGTCATAAAATACATGTAAGTGATCGATAGGTAAATGATGTCTTTCGGCAGTCCCCACTCACGTGGCAGGAACTACTACATCAGCAATATTGGAAGGTAATTTGAATGTTGTTTTTGTATTCATAACTGCATGTTAACAAATAGTGGGTCTGACTCTCCATTCACATACATTGGTGTAAATCAGAAAGCAGCTGGTTGAGGTCCATGGAGGCACACTCGTGTGAAGCAGATGTTACTGGATTACTGAGCCCCATAAGTGCAGTTTGCAAAACACCACAATGAATAAATATTATGGGCAGATTTTTGTGGAATATATGTGGCAGAACATTCTGTTGATTATAGAGGTTAGAGATTCTGGTGAGTGGGACGGAACATTTTAGCAAACAAGTTAACATTATATAACACAAAGCATTGCAGTGTCTTAACTGCGGCGGGACTATACAGAATTCTGATCAAACAACAGCAAAGACTGAGATTGTGTAGGGGATTGTGCTATTTATTATCCTCTCCCCTGCCCCTTGCATATAGGATGCATGCAGCATCCACTCACAATCTGGCCATGGGTCTGAACAAAAAGATTGGAACTTGTGACGATGCTGCCCATGGGAGCCAGCTGAGGTCACTTAATCAAGGTAAATTGCAAACAGAACAGGGCAAACAAACCCCAAACGCTGGTGGATATTCCAATACTTAGAGTTACCAAACCAGCACAAAATAGCTTCTACAGTACCTCACTGGTTACTGGGAAGTTTAAACAACGCAGTTCCCTTAAATCGCCCAGCCTCAGGCCTTCATCCAGATACACGTCAGATATGATGATGATTACTAAAAATTTTATCTTTTTATATAAAAGAAAAGGTTCTTCCAATCCCAAAGGATCAGCCACACACCCAGGTCCAATTATAAGTTAGATTTTACCCAAAATACACGCATGTAGCCAATTCTTATTAACTAAGCTAAAATTTATTAAAAAAGAAAAGAGAGAGAGTATGGTTAAAAGATCAATATACATTCAGACTTTAATTCAATTCTTGAGGTTTAGATACATAGCAGAGATGAGCTTGTAGTTGCCAAAAGTCCTTTTGAATATAGTCCATAGGTTATAGTCCAATGTCCATATTCAGGGTGACTCCAGCTAGTGACTGGGGATCTCACTCCTTATGGCTTAAGGTTTCCCCCTCTTGAAACCCAAAGCAGATCTGAGATGAAGAAGGATTGTGTCCCAGGGTTTTTATACATTTCCTGCAGCCTTTTGGCTTGAGAAAACAATAGGCTTAACTTTCCTTGTCCTAAACATCATGGCAATTAGCACAGGATAATATATCCATTAAACAGTTCAGATACAGGTTACCACAACCTTCAAAGAAACATATAGACAATAATACTATTTCACTTAAGTGTCTTCCTCCTTCTTTTTTGATCTATGAATTAAAGCTATAGCAATAGACAAGACTTGTTTGCTTACATCACAAGACCTGAGCAAACAGCTTCCCTTCTATCTCTAACAATGCAGACTCGCATTTCAAAACTCTACTCATTTATATATCTTCCTAACCAGTCTCTAAAGTTCGGCCATGGGTCAGGTCAGTCTGAGAGTTAATTAACTCTTTCTGGCCCTGTTACTTTTCAATGAGATATTAGAGTGAATGTTTAAAATGAAATATAAGAGTTAAGAGGCAAGGTACTGTACATCTGGGGTCAGGCTTGGGTTATGGGGGGCTACAGGTATCATTTGCAAGGATGAAAAGATACATACGTATCGCATAACCTGCATAGACCCAGATTGGGGTGCAAGAGTTTTTAAAGTGTCAGTGGATAAGTGGGCTCAGGTACGCCACCCATGGAATGAATAAGGAGTCCAAGTCAGTATTGGTGTAGCGGATGAGTACATGGGTGGGGTGCGTCCCTTGGTCTGTCAGGGAAGGAAGTGGGTTATTTCCCTGGTTGGCGGTCTCGATTACTCAGTGAGGTATTGACGGTGTCCTGTGATGTGTTCCGTATAAATGTCTCTGGACCACCTGATGGTGTCGGACACCATGAGCTGTCTCATGAGCCGGGCATAGCATCGACTGACTCCGCACGCTCTCAGAACCGGTTCGTTGTGGGGGTCCCAGGAGCCCAGGGCTCCCATGATCAGGGCGTGTATCTGGACCTCGTAGCCCTGGGCTCTCAGGGTCTCGGCCAGCGGGGTGTACTTCGACGTCTTCCGTGCTCGGGCCTCGCGGAGGGCCGATGGCCAATTTTCAAAAGGCACCGTGACGTCTATGATGAGGACCTTCTTCTTTTCTGCGTCCATCACGACGATGTCAGGTTGCAGTCTGCTGTCTCTTCCCGGGGATGGCGGAGTTGAGGGTGATCTTCCCCAGAGCCGGCGGGATGGCTTTCACCAGCTGGTTTTGGATGGCGTTGTAACGGTGCCGCCAGGGTCAGGAGTGCTGTTTGCATCCACACAGGATGTGGGGCAGGATCTTGTTTGCATAGTCGCACTTCCTGCAGTGCTTGTCCCGGTTGCCGTGGCGGATGGCTCCGTTGAGGGGGCCGCAGTTGAGTCAGGCCCTGTGGACGAACAGCCAGTTGGCGAACCTGGTGAAGCTGCCCCCGGGGAGGAAGTGGTTGCTGGCGTCCCACTTGCTGGACACCTCGAACACCTTGCCCTGGTCCGGCTTCCGCTTGAGGTTCTCGGCGTAGTGGCAGCAGATGGTGTCCTTCAGGGTCCTTTCCAGCATAGCTCTGGCGGTCGGGGTGACGATGGTGTGGTCCGGGGTCTTTAGGCGTGGCACCAGTATTCCCAGCTCCCAGCACTCCTCGCACCACTTCCAGCAGCAGCCGATCCTCTTACCCAGGCGTCTTGAGGCATTGCAGGCGTGGGACCAGAGAGAGGACACGTCTCCCCCCTCTCTTCCGAACTCAGCCTCCAGGGAGCCGCTGAGGTAGGTGGCGATCTCCTGCTCGGAGGGGGCCCTGGCAATACGTTTCCTGACCACGGCCCATATGGTTTCCTGCGCGATGCTCCTCACCGTCAGGTCTGGGCACGTCAGGAGGCGGAAGGCGTGGGTCATCACCGCCACGTTGCACAGGTTACCCATCCGAGGTACGTTGGCGCCGCCCTGCCTGTGGGAAATGTAGATGATGTCCGTACTGGCCCTCTGGGGAAGGTATAGCCACTTCTTCACCAGCTGCCTGATGGTGCTGTCGGCCTTGTTCAGGGGTACCTTGGCTACAGCCAATCCTCTGAGGACAAAGGAGATACGGGGATCAGGAAGGTATTGAGGGCGTTGATCGTTTGCCAGGGGGTGAGCAGGGAGGAGTCGATTTGGGCCACGTCTCACAGGATCTCTGCGATGGTGTCTTCGGGGGTCTGTCGGACGCGGACTCCTGTGGGTGTGCCAAGGTGTTGGTATGCTTCTCCCTCTTCGAGGGAGGCCATGGGCTCGCCCTGGACCAGGAATCGTGATGGCTGGACCAGCGCCTTGTCACTACCATCGACGTGTAGGGAGGCGCACTTTTTGGGGTTGAAGCAGAGGCCCATCCACTTGGCAGCTTGGCTGGTGACGTCGAGCATTTGCTGGAGGCTTTCCAAGCTGTCGGCGACCAGGGCCAGATTGTCTGTGAAGGCTATAATGCTGATTTTCTTGCTGTGCAGGTTGAAGCCGGTCGGGCCACTGGAGATGGCTCGGATGACCAGTTCCCTGGCCAGGTTGAAAATGATGGGGCTGAGGGGGCATCCTTGTTTCACGCCACGGCGAATGGGGATGGTGTCCGTCTCTCCGTCAGTGGCGCAAATGGTGGTGGTGCAATCTTTATAGAGGTCCCGGAGGATCTGGATGAAGGTTTCTGGCATCCCAAACTCTCCCAGGGTGGCAAAGATGTGATGGTGGGGTATGGACCCGAAGGCGTTGGTCAGGTCAAGCCATGCTACAGTGCACTGCCTCTTGGACCTCCTGGCTTCCTGGATGGCTGTCTAAACCAGTATATGTACACATAACAATTCCTTAAAACTATTTGCATTACTATGTCCCCTTCTCGGTTGCATTTAAATATTTCTAAGCAGTACTCTGAAGATCATAACTAGGTACAATCTAGGAATTCCCACCAATTTCTGAACAACTCCAAATGTCTGGGAGCTTTTGAGCCAAACTTTGTTCCCTGCTTTCCCCCTCTCCAATTGTACACTAATTTTTATATTGTAAATTCAGTCTGAATTCTTTCACATTTGTGTCTTTTCTCTTTACTGTGCAATATTGTCCGATGCAGTCTCCCCTCTGCTGCTAGCATGTAAATCACGTTGTTGTTTCTTTATGGTTTCTTATATTCTCACTTACGCTACAGCTTTTGCTCATGTGAGATCTGGGTCCCACTGAAGCTGTGCTGATAAATTGTTGTATCTTGTCTCGTGTTAGTTCTTCTTCTGACATTCCATATTTGCAATGTTCAACAAGACTATGAACTATGGTAATAAAAGAGAGACAAGGTGGATGAGATAATATCTTCTATTGGATCAACTTCAGTTGATGAAAGAGACATGCTTTCAAGTTTACATTGACCTGAAGAAGAGCTCTGTGTAAGCTTGAAGGCATGTCTCTTTCACCAACAGAAGATATTACCTCCCTCACCCGTGTCTCTAATATCCTGGGTCCAACACAGTGACAACAACAGTGCAAACAAAATCCAGAAATAAAAGTCTCAGCTGTTTTCCCTTGTTCCTGGCATCTTCCATTAAATTTGGCCCTTTCATATATAATATTCTATCTGCCTATGGAATGGGCATCAGAAATTGCTTTCACTTTGGAAAAAGAACAGGAGTACTTGTGGCACCTTAGAGACTAACAAATTTATTAGAGCATAAGCTTTCATGGGCTACAGCCCACTTCTTCAGGTGCATATGCGCTAATAAATTTGTTAGTCTCTAAGGTGCCACAAGTACGCCTGTTCTTTTTGAGGATACAGACTAACACGGCTGCTACCCTGAAACCTTTCACTTTGGAGTATTCTCTCTTTTCATCATTAGTGAGAGGCAGAGCAAATAGGAGGTCATCATCACTGTCACCCAGGGATATATCAGGGCATTTATCTGGTATTCTTATGCTTTCTCTGTTAAACAAGAAGCCATCCAGAATTGCTTAAATCTACAGATCTGGCAAGGCCAGCTGCCAGAATTGCCAAAATCAAACTTCTCTAACAGAGTCATGTGCACTATGGGCTACATTGCTGCACTGAGACAGGGCTCTGCCTCCTTCCTGCTGCTGCTTTCATAGGAGTCCCCCCTGATTTTCCATTTTCCCTACTCACCACTCTGGCAGTCTGGGGTTAGCTTTTCTTTCCTTTACTCCATATAGAGGTGTGGGTTCGAATCCACTTCTAATACCAAAAAAAGAACAGGAGTACTTGTGGCACCTTAGAGACTAAAACATTTATTTGAGCATAAGCTTTCGTGGGCTACAGCCCACTTCTTTGGATGCATAGAATGGAACATATATTGAGGAGATATATATACACACATACAGAGAGCATGAAAAGGTGGGAGTTGTCTTACCAACTCTGAGAGGCCAATTAAGTAAGAGAAAAAACTTTTGAAGTGATAAGCCCAGTACAGACAGTTTGATAAGAAGTGTGAGAATACTTACATGGGGAGATAGATTCAATGTTTGTAATGGCTCAGCCATTCCCAGTTTCTATTCAAGCCTAAGTTGATTGTATCTAGTTTGCATATCAATTGAAGTTCAGCAGTTTCTCATTGGAGTCTGTTTTTGAAGCTTTTCTGCTGCAAAATTGCCACCCTCAGGTCTGTTATTGAGTGACCAGACAGGTTAAAGTGTTCTACTGGTTTTTGAATATTATGATTCCTGATGTCAGATTTGTGTCCATTTATTCTTTTGCGTAGAGACTGTCTGGTTTGGCCAATGTACATGGCAGAGGGTCATTGCTGGCACATGATGGCATATATCACATTGGTAGATGTGCAGGTGAACGAACCCTGATGGCATGGCTGATGTGATTAGGTCCTATGATGATGTCACTTGAATAGATATATGGACAGAGTTGGCATCGGGCTTTGTTTCAAGGATAGGTTCCTGGATCAGTGTTTTTGTTCAGTGGTGTGTGGTTGCTGGTGAGTATTTGCTTCAGGTTGGGGGGTTGTCTATAAGCGAAGACAGGTCTGTCTCCCAAGATCTGTGAGAGTGAAAGGAGATTAACAAACAGGACCATGATTTAAGTAGCAAATAGAGAACTCCCCAACCAGGAAGTTCCTATGTTTATTAAGCTCCCCGCTGCAACACATCCTGGTCCTTTCTGGTAACTGTGGAGGACCAGAAACTCAATAACCTCTCCAAAGTCATGATGTAACTTTGGAGTTCTTGGGGGTATATTTGAGGTATCAATAATTGGGTTCTTACCTCCCCGGTCTATATATCATGTTGGACGCAATGTAAATGCTCTTTCTGGAGTATGAAATGCAGCCACTGCCTCTGTCATTGAGGGTCTATCACCTCATCATTCACAGCATCAATTTGATCATAGGCCAAGCTCACCATATGATCTCCCCTTTGTTCACAAACTTAATCTGTGTCACAAGTCCGGGCTTCCAAATCTGGCAATGATAGTTCCTTGGCTACTGCTTCTGTCTGTGACCTGGATGAGCTTCGAACTCCCCTCAAGGAGGAGGTCTGATTCTCCTAACCTAGCTAGTGCTGCAAGTCCAGGACCTAATCCAGGTGCCAGGACTGGGTCAGTGGCTGCAGTGTCAGACTTTCCCAGCTCATGAATAATTTCCCTGGAGTACCACCAATCCAGACCAATAATGACAATATAGGCCAGCATTGAGGCTAGAGATTCTAGGAGGGCATCCGTATGCCAGCCCACTGTTAACTATAGTCACCTGCTGGTGTAGGCCTTCATAATTCCATGTATGCATTAGAGGAAGGTTGTCTCCCTTAGGGTCCCTTACATCCCTACCAAGGGAGTTTGTACCAAAGTCTGACTACATCTAGAGTCCAACAGACCTTGCACTTTCATCCCATTGATCCATACACAGGGACTGTTATTTTGGTGGGTCCTTTCTTTTGTGCTCTGCTCTCTGCTGTCCATACCTGGGTATACTTGCACTCCATAAGGGGCATTCTCTTTGGATGTATCCTGGTTGCCTACATGAGAAACAGGTCATCATGTTGTGGTCTGAACTCTTGTCTGCTGACAACCCTGTCAGTGAAAGGGGTTAAGTCAATACTATTCAATCCCCCCACCCCAGTGGTGGGAGCTGATTGCCCTGGTTAAGTTTTGCTCAGGGGCTTTCAATCTTCCTCTAATTTACCCATGTGTCAGGGTTGGGCGTGCTGTATGCTGACAATCCCAGCTCAGTGAAATAGCTCTTAATGGTTTGTTCTAGGTGGTATAGATTAGAACATTGGGATTGATTCCCTATACATGAGCCCTCCCTTTCATAGTCATTTAAAAGTCAGTAACTCATAACCTTGTTATAAATCATTAGTAGTAGTAGCAGCACTGATACCATGTACACTGAGGGCATTTAATAAATAATTAACTAATACCAACTCATATCTTTCTGGACAAGTATCTAGTAACACATAATCAATGAAAGAATCATCTTTCTAACACTATTTGATACTTGTTCATATATTAATCAGAAGAAGTATGTTTTTGTTCTATAATATGCCTCTTTCTGTATAGTTGCTCCTAAATATTAAGTTGATCTTATTAGGTTATTCCACAATGGTATAAAGCCAGAACTAATAGGGCTGAAGATTGTAAGCATGTTCTCAAGATACCCAGAGTTACAGAAAAGGTTGCCCTTTAACACTTTTGTTTCTTATAGTTTTAGTTTGCATTTGACAAATTTTAACTGTTGACATTATTCCCTTTCCAGGTCTGGTCCTGTCAATGAAACTTTGGGGCATTCAAGGAATGAAGGGTCTCTGTCACGAGGTTTTGTCTATCTCAGTATATTTGTGGGGTGGTTGAGTACTAAATGGTATGATAAAAAAAGAGCTAGATATGACAGACTGCACCACTGTGCAGAGGAATAAGGGAGAGCAAGAATCTCTTTTATACCCCAGAGATTCTATCTGAATGCTGACTACGTACTCCACACTGACACACATGGACAGGGAGTGGGTGGGGAATGGGTAGAGCCTTGACTCTGCTTCCCTATGTGCCAGCCAGTGCAGCTGAGCCAGCACAGTGTGTGTATGTGTGTAAATTTGCCGGTACAGCCAGCAGCAAGTCATCACTCCGTACTTCCATTCCTTCTCCTCTCTCTACCCCCATTCAAGTTCTCACAGCACAGGCAGGGATGGAATTGTGCCTCAATTGAGCATCTCAGAGACAAAAATGCCTCCCAAAGCTACTGCAGAGAAGGTGCATTTTATGAACTACCCTTTGTTCAGGGCTGTGCCTAAATTCTGACTAACTCTATTATATGTGACTAGATTAAAAAAAAAATCTAAGCACTATATAGGTTCAGGCACATTTCTACAAGTACTTTTTGCTGTGATGGTCCCGTTAAGCCTGGTTCTTTGCAAGCTTACAATTTCCCCCCAAGCTGAACACCACTGACTTCAATTACTCCTGATTTACACCATTGTGAGTGCCTGATTCTGCACTATTGAAATCAATGGCAGTTTTACCATTGACTTCAGTGCAGGAAAAAATCCTTGAGACAGAAGAATCAGGCCCATGCCATTAGCGTTATCAAATGTCAGTATACCTATATAATAGATAGAAGGAAATATGCTTCTCACCTCCAAAATAACACATTTGAAATGTTTCTCAAAGTCCTAAGGTAAAAATAAACATTCTGCATCAACTGTTCTATCAGTGTCAGGAACTCCCCACTGGAAATTTCAGGTCACCCAAGTCGTTGGAATGAGATGGGATCCCTCCCAGAGAAGAATGTTTTCCTTCTGACTTGTGCTTTTCCATTTGAAACATGTAAGCAGTATAGTGTCCTTAGGACTTTTTGGTTTAGGTTAAAAACATGGGTTGAGAAATACCAAATAGTTTTACTGTAGTGAATCCCCAGCATGAACTGGAAAACAACCTTGATGTGCTTACCACTAATTTCAACATGCAAAAAGTATGTAAACCAACTCCCAATGCTTGCAAGGATTTTAGTAATAGATTTGTTGTTCCAGCAAATATGATCAATTTCAGACTCCCTAATTGAAGCCACTGACTAACTACATCATTAAGATTGGCAGCTAAGAGGCTTCCAAAATCTCCGACTTTCACTCTCAGTAACTTGAATACAGAATTTGGAAATAAGTGTGTTTTGAAAGGTATAAGATATGAAATACTGTTACACATTTTAAACATCAGGGCAGGATTCCTAGACAATGAACTCTGGGCAATGTCTGTGTGATCTTAAGAACTGCTGTAGTAAGTAGATATTTTTAACCTCTTCATGCTAATGTTGCAATGTGCCGTTGCTAGATTTTTGACAGCAAATGTTCCAATGTTAGAAAGATTTTAAAAGTGCTGTCATATTAGCCTTCAATTTCAGAGTTTTAGTTATACCTGCGGCTTGTTTTTTGTTTGTAAAGCCAAATCCTGGCTCATCCTCACAAAATCCTGATCTTTCTTACTGTACACTAGAGCTGGTCAAAACATTTCAAAAACTCAGTGGAAAAAGGGGTACCATGTCTGCAAATATTTTCATGCAAAATATTCCCTTTTCAACCTGCTTTCCTGTACAAAACTAAGCTTATGCTAATAAAATTACACAAACGGTTTTATGAGGTATTTAACCTCTAATATTATCACTTGCATTCAAAGCCCAGAAAAATGAGGCCTTATGATGCTAAATAGATATTGCTGATAAAAAGGTGAAAGCATAAAATGATTGCAACATATTATAAATAAGCTAACAGTGCTTTAGTTTAAAAAGTATAGTCTTAATATAAACATTTTCTAGAACACTGTCTGCCTTGATACAATTCCTTTACTCCGGATCAAATAAACTGCTGTGGGATTCAGATATTTTAAAAACACATTGCTATGTGTCTCAGATGTTATTAAGCTGAAACACGCCCAAATTCATGTCCAAAGTTAACAACCATCCTTTAAACCCTGCACCAACCCCTCCTCCCTTTCTCCAATGAACACAGTCCTTCACTGCAGAATGTAATGAGGGAAGTGGTGGAAGTCTGTATTTCTTTCCACTGTTCTTATCAGCTTCACTTTGTATAGCCTTATGGGATCCTTTAGGACCTCTCACACAAAGATGAGAAGCAGGGTGACTGGAAAGGAAGATAAGGAAGTCTGTCAATGACTTCAAACTCACATCCATCATGAACGTAGGTGGTCCAATGCACTGTGTTAATGGAGCAGCCGTAGCAGATGCATTCCAAAGATGACCAGTCAGTGACTCAGGGCTTGCAAACAGGGTATTCTTGCTGAAAGATGGATTGCCTTCCATTAGGGCAAAACACACCCCACTCCTCCCTCAAAGGAATAAAAAAAGGCTTTGTGAAAGACAGCTAAATGGGAGCTGGGGAATCCAGACTCCATCCCCTTCATCCATGTGTATCTCAGCCCCCGAGCTAGAATCAGGGCTTCACCTGCATATTCACTATTCCTTTGACTCCTAAAGCAGCACAATCACAGACCATCGGCATACCTCCTGACATATGTCTTTCTCTCTTCAGTTAGGAAGGACCCCAACTATATGAAAATCATGGCTCCACATATGTAGCCAGATCTAATGTGTTTTCTTAGATATAGTAGGATACAAAAAGATCTAAATGTCTTAATATTTCCTAGACCAGCATAGCTTGTGCTATGCTTCTCTTTCCCCAGAGTAAAAGTACTCTTTGCCCTCTTTCTGAGAAATGAAACACCTCAATGATTTCTTCAGGCACTTGTTAAAACTGTTTCAGCCATCCAACGGGAACAGAAACAAAGCCATGAGAATACAGTGATCAGTCACACAAACAAAATACTGAGTTCCAATTATCAATTACTTTAAATTTCTTTTCTCGGGCCCACTCACCATCACCCGAAACCTTGCTGAGTCTTGTAACTCATTGAATGAGGTACAAAATGCTGCCAAATCTAACAGTAGCATTTTAAACCCATTTTGCAGGAGGTTATGTGATTGCTCAAAATGCAGGGGAAGAAAATAAGGCTCATCTCACTAAACTTCAACTGAAGCAAGATCAGAACCATTCTGCTGGTCACCACCTTGGTTAGGTGCTTCTAAAGCATGTGACCATGATTTCTGAACAGTGATACAACTAATGCTTCCTTCTTTTAGCAGTTGAATATTTCTCAGCATATAATATTCTCCTTAACCACATTATAGCTATAGAAAGAAGAGTTCCAGGTGTTTTTTTTCCAGGTTATATTTATGTTGTATTTTAAAAAGTATTTTAAATTGCTGACACAAAATAATGTACCCAGTCCATTGCTTTGGGGTATGTCAAACTCCTTTCCATGATCTGGAATTATAAACTGATGTAATCAGATGCTACAGTGTGTGACATATACATTATGTGAAAACATAATTTTAAAATATGGAAACAATATTTCTGCAATCCTATATTCCTTTAGATATATCAAATACCTAAAGTGCAAGATGTAAATTAAGAGCAAATAATTAGTCATTCAACTTAATTTGAACAAATTAAAGTTCATCCAGACAATTTATAAAATAAGAACCTGATCCTGCAATCAGTGCCACATGGGCAGACCCCTTTCCTTGCACCACAACCCACTGACTTACATGGGGCTTTGCACAAGCATATATACCAAGTGCCATGTATTAGGTGTAAATCACATTTGCAGCTCTTCTTATTCATTAGAGAGAGAACAGGATTTCTTCTGCAATTATTCCTCCCAGCCACAAGGGGTCACTGTGATGACAGAAGTAAATGCAGCCATATAGCCACACTAACTATTCTCCTTTTCTCCTTAGTCTACTTGCTTGTTTGAAACCAACATAGAGTAACTTGCAGCAGAGAGGGAGGGTGGCAAAGGCTGTTGGCTAACTCAGTTGCTGTGCACTGCTGGTAGGGGAAATGAGGAGTCAATAGGAGGCTGGGCAGGGGCTTGTGAGGGGGAGAGGCTGGGGACAATGGGATGAAGAGGGCTATGGGGTGGAAAGGAACAGTGACAGACTCGGATGGCTAAAGGGGAGCAAAGCAGAATGGGAGAGACTCCCCAATAGACCTGAACAAACCCCACCAACTGTTCCATGCTCCCTCTCCTGTCCACTCTCAAGTATTCCCAAGGTCTTTCTCACCACATAGACACTTCCCTATCCCACCTGTTCACTCCAATAACTCCCATGCTCTGTCCTGTCCAGCAATTGCCTCATCACTCCTAATACCGCACTACTCCCCCTCTAGTTACTCTTTGCTCTAGCCAAGCTTCCTCTGACTCTCCTACCGCTCATCCCCCAACGCCATTTGCCGACTTTTGAAGCAGAATATAGTTAAAACTCCCATACCTGATCTTACTGCTCAGGAGAGGTCTCAAGGAAATCAAAGGGTTATGGTCACCAGTAGGAAATTATGTTCAATGAGCAGCACAGTTCTTGTCAGTCATGCTCAGGTACTTACCCACACATATCTGACTGCAGCAACAAGGCCTAAAATATTTACTGAGATACAACTCAAAGGTAAAATTGTAATTGTTAACCCACAAAGTAATTTTGGTTGAACCAGCTTCAGTGCATTGTAAGTTGAGGTCAAACATATACAGAGCTAAAGAGATCTTTAAAAGTAACATCTATCCATGGTTACTGTCACAGTTCATGACAACTGCACCTGTATTTCTCCCCAAGCTTCCAGGTTTCCAGTCATTGCGTTTGTTGGGCCCACTGCCAAAAGACTGGGATATTTCCAGGCTGCACAGTTCTCTGCCTTTACTATGTTATTCCTGGGAGAGACAGGTTGCCCAAGCACACCTGCTTGCTTTGTCTTCAGAGATTGATAACAGAGTGAGACAAGGTGGACCAACTTCTGTTGATGGAAGAGACTAGTTTTCAAGCTTCACGGAACTCTTCCTCAGGTCTGGAGAGTGTCACAGCTAAGTACAAGATGGGATAGATTGTTAAACAAAACACATATTGCAGGAGACCAGTTAAAATGAAGTGGACAATTAACATCTCTGCAGCCATGAGACAAAGGAGGGTTAGTAGGGGTTCATATTGTTCTAATAGGCCATAAAATCAGTGCATCTGACTTCATGATTTTTACTGTCTACCAAAATTATGAGTTTACATTCCCAGACTTGTCTTTTGAAGGTGTTGAGCAGACTTCCTTTGAGAAGAGGACTGAGAGATAAGCTATAGAGTGATCTCTTTGTGAAAAGTGTTCATCTACACATGATCGGGTGTTTGTCTGTTAGCATGATTTTTTTTCCAAAGAACTCCATACTATATGGATTTGCACAATATTGTTATATCTAGGTACTTTGAACAATGTTGAAAGTCCTACATTATTTAATCAAACATATGTACCATTTTTCACACTTTTAAGGAAATTCCTGTCAACAGAGCTAATATATGTTTCATCAAACTGCAGTTAGAACATCATAATGGAATGAGAGAATACATCAGCATCTAGAAAATTAATGATATCAGAAGCATTACCCAGCCAGTTTAGCATTAGTCAAACCCAAATATTAAATAACTTAGTAGCTCAGCAATGAGACATTTTAAAGCTGAATTTGCTTTCTGCCCAAGAAAATGAAAAGATTTAAAGCACTTTATTATCATACCAGACAAGTCAAATATGAAATATTTGCAAAATGCACTAGCTGCAAGTTGTTCCTAGGACTAAATATAATCCTTGGGGGGAAAATGTTATGCAGAAAGATAATACAAATGTAAATGTAGAGTAAGTCAGTCATATGTGAAGACAGAATCACTTAGAGAAAATATTTCCAGATTTGGAAGAGAAAAAAATCAAAGTGCCTTCACCCTGGTCTTTCTATTACAATTATAATCATAGTCATGGACATGCTGTCATACCTGAATATATTTTATGACAGTGCAGCTAAAGGAAGTATCAAGTTATAAAAATGAGAGAGCACAGGATGATGTTTTTCTTCTGAGATTAATTATCCTTTTTCTACTCTATGTGTACAGAGCAGTAAACAATACATCAAAACCAAAATGCTAATCCAGACAATTCGTTCAAATAGCAGGGCTCATTTGCTGGGGATTTCTATGATGATACCAGGACAAATGAATCCTCCTTGAAAGCTGTGAAGCAGCAACAAACCTACTCTTCAGCCACTACGCCAGTCTTAGGCCATGTCAACACTTACTGGTAGATCGGCACTTCTGCAATCGACGCAGTGGTGTTGATTTAGCAGGTCTGGTGAAGACCCACTACGTCAATGGCAGAGTGCCTTCCATCGACTCCGGTACTCCAGGTCAGGGAGAAGACTAAGGTAGGTCAGCAGGAGAGCATTTCCTGTCGACACAATGCGGTTTAGACACCACGATAAGTCAACCTAAGCTACGTTGACTTCAGTTACGTTATTCATGTAACTGGAGCAGCGTAACTTTCATCGACTTACCATGGTAGTATAGACCAGGCCCTAGTGTTGGAGTGGCCTCCAAGGCACTTGCACCACACTTACATGCCAATATGTATTTTTTGTTATTTTCCCCAGCACATATATCCTCCAGACTGCTCTGCCCCATCTCAGTAATATACCATGAAACGGAGATCCTGCAAAGCTGGACTCTGGGACTTGGTTGAGATCGTGAGAACCTCCAGACTTTGCCACAAAAGCCATCTCTTCTGCCTTTGCAGTCCCTGGACCTCAGTGACATCTTCTTATCTTTGGACTTTCAGCTGTGTTTGCTCTGACCTACTCTCACCCCTTTCCAAATATTCTTCTCTCATTTCCCTTTTCCTCCTCCTAAGCCCTCCTTTCTTTCCTCCCCCTCAAATTCCTCTCCCTTTTCTGTTTCCTCCCCTATTCTCTCTCTCCTATTAATTTCTTTCTCTGCATCACTTTCATCCCACCCATACCAACTCCAGACACTCCCAAAATGAAATATTTGAAGACATGCTCTGACCAATCAAGTGAGCTCATTAAGAGTTTAAAATTCACTCACACTGGTATAAATCAGGAGTAATTCAGTCAAAATGAATGGTGCTACACAGTTTGTAAAAGTGGTATGAGAAGTGACTCAGAGCTAGTCTTCTCTATCTGTACATTTTGTACCTCAGTCTTCCTGAACAGTTCCTTCTATTTCATCTTCAATTAATATGTCAGCTCTCCATTTTGTCTGTAAGCAAATTAGAGCAGGGAGAAATACATAGCTTGATTTATGTGCTAAATAAAAAATATTAATAATCAATATGATTACAATGATGGGTTAAATTTTTAATTGTTTTTTAAATAGATAAGAAATATCACTTACTAATTTTCTTTTCCATTTCATGTCAACTTTTTTCATTTCCATTTTCAGAACTAGAGCAGGGATTACATGAATTAAACCAAATCAGAGCTCATTTGTACTCAGACTAGTGTATATGTCTAAAAAGAGAAGAGAGGGCACATAGGCTAGGGAAATTTAGGAGCTGACAGAGCCAATAAATTAGTTCTCAATTATTTACAGATTATCACGATGGGAATGTTACCTGACCAATGCTTCCAATTTAATTCCCAGGCATGAGGCCTAGTACAATGTACAAGGGGGCCTTATAACAGAATATTCAGCTGTCCTTTTCTGAAGGCCCCTTTATATCTTTTTTTCTTGGTCATCCAGGTCTTCCAGTTTTAAAACTACATTTTACAAGTTGGCAGGAAATTTGAATAAATATTTGTGATGGGAGGCATTAATTCTCTCTCTCTTTTAATGTTCTAGTAAGTTCTATTAGACCTACTGTTGACAACTTAAACCATTTTATAGGTTTTATTTTAGATATTAAGAGGATAGACACTTACAATGCCTGTAGTGTATATTATTATTTTTTTCTTTTTGCTTTTTGTTAAGATAGAAAACTGGTCTCTGACAAAAAAAAAAAAATCACTGACCTATTTTCAGATGTGTTATGTGTATATTTCACACAGTGTATTATTTACTACCAGGTTTCTGATCTTGAGATTTTTGAAGTGAAAATAATAACAATAAATTCTAGAGGATCAGTTTAATACAGAAAATGTTAGATCTGCTGGCTTATTCACAGCCCTTTTCAGAGGAGAATCAATGAAAATAGTGAGATATTCAGTGATGATAGACAATTTTATTGCCTATGTGTTAAAATAATACTTGCAGTGGGCTCTGAAAGAGTATAGCCTTCAACTGCATTCACTATGCTGACTGCTCAGCTGCATTAGTCGTTTTCATCTTCTGTGATTCTATTTACGTCATCAGGTCAAAGAATTTTAACATTCAATAGCTGTCGCTTGCGCTACCCAGGGTATGTAAGTCAAAGCCTTAAACTCTATCAGCTTTCTTATATATTAGACCTAAGGTAATTTATAAAAATAAGATTGCTGTAAAAACAAGCAGACGAAACAAAAAACACCCACTGTTATTTTGTTGAGAGTTGGGGACTCTGGGAGTGCACTTAGAATGTTTATCACAATAGATGATGAGGTCAGACTAGATTATCACAATAGTCCCTTCTGACCTTACATCCTATGGAAATGGGACTCAGAAGCATAAAGTTGATGATTAGCAATTACTCAAATGCAGTGGAGAACAATATGCTACAGCAATGAAATAACTTTATAACAAAAAGAAAAAAGATTCCCACTTGACCTTTCTATAGCAAGTAGTGTAGCAATTGAAACACCCTTACCACCTCCCTGCATTTCTCTCAGTTGTTTCCAGAGACCCTTCTCTTTGTAGTTGCTATTAAGGCAAGTGAAATAATGTTTGCCAATATTGTGTTCAACATTTGATCCCATCAGTCTTCAGACAAATGACCTGATTCCATGTTTTAATTATATGAGCTGCCTCCAGGGCCTGATTCTGATCTCATGTCAGTTTTACATCAGTGCAACTCTAGTCATTGGCTTCAGTAGACTGGAATCAGAGATGAAATTCTTGTCATACTGAAGGCAATGAAAAAACAACTCCTATTGACTTCCAGAGGGCCAAGATTCTACACCAGGTCCATACTTACTATGGAAGTGACTTGGACTAGAAGAGAAGACATAGCAATTTGTAAACCACTTGCCAATTGTTCTTCATAACTATTTAGAAAGAGTGCTATGTTTGGGGATAACACAAGCATTTGCCTTTTCCTTGGCGATGATCTTCTCAACTCCAAAAAGTAGGGGCAGATTCCTGTCCCACTGCACTTCCTTAGCACTGATCAGACTGGGAAAAGGGAGCTAAACCTTCCCCTAAGTTTCCTGGTGGTTTGAGGGAGCTGCTGACAGAGGTGTGGACCTGTCAGAGTCGGTTCCTATACTTTCTTCCCTCTGGCTCCAAGTAGAAATTAGGAATGACAGGAGCAAAATGAAATCTGATTCTCTCTAGGCTGCTGTAACCCACATTGGGGCTGAAGCTAGAACAGAGAATCCTCCATGCCCTGTGACTACTGAAAGCCAGACTCAGCTGAGAACCACAGACCTGTAAGGCTCCTTGTCCCCTCACCTCTCTTTTGCACATTTGCACTGGCCTGAATAAAACCAAGTTGTAGACTGGGTTCAATTATTTCAAGAATGAACAAATCAACTTTCTGACTTCAAGGCTTGTTGCCAAACCCTGCTTATCTAAAGCAGCATCACCGTACAGTAAACTCATAAAGTTATATCAATATCCACCCCCGCTCCACGTATAGCTCTGTGATGCAGGAAAATGAGCCAGACTGAAAAAAGAAAATAATCTCAACTATTCTCAGTCATAGTGGTACAAAACCGCATCCTTCATTTGGGAGTTCAGTGTTTTTAGGTCCAAACCGAAGTTGATCTGATGTTATCACAGGCTGGTTTATTTATTTATTTATTTTGGCCTAAGCTATGGTACATCCACTATCCCAGAGGAAGAGTTGATCAGTGTGAGATCCTGTCACATCTGTTTATTCTTTCAACCTGACCATAAATGAGGATTTCAGGAAGGCCTAACAATCTTCCTTTTTAAAGGTTTGTTCTATACATTATCCTGTTTAAATGACAAGCAACATATCTATATTTAGTCAAACACATTCTTTTTTCTATAGGTTGTTTACATGTAACTTGAGAAATTTCACTTACTTATGAAATAGCACATATTTCTGCATTCTTTAGATAGTGTACATTGCAGAGATATCAGAAATGTGTAGCATTATTTAGGAATTTATACATCCAGCAGGCTTTGCATGCCTGAAAAACATAAACCAGAATATATAATATGAAGCAATCCTCTTTACTGTCTCCACAGGGCTAGCTCTACAAAAATCCTCTTTCAGAAGAAGCCTTGGTGCCTTCCTAGCAGTTTTTCCAGTCTTACTAATGTTGGGCTCAATCTTGCTTTCATTGAATTCTATAGCTCATCTCACATTGACTATAACAGAGAGAAGCAGACCTAAGACTACTCCTAACTGTTACCCATAAAGTAGTAAATATTGGAGAGCAGTCTTAGCCACAAAGTTTCTGTGTGGGGATTTGGTTCAGTCCATTAAAAGGAGAGTAGTTAACTGCACAATTCAGGTCAGAATCTAGGACTGAAAACAAACTTCTCCAAAGCTCAAAAGCATTCAGAGCCAGGCTTTTGCCTTTGCAGAACATTTCTGCCTACTTCTTCACAGAGGTGACAAGGTAATGATTTTATTCAGTTTCTCTGTAGTATTAAATGGTATTGGTGTTGGACCAAATCTTGAGAGGATGGATAACCTTCTGGGCAAGGCCTGGATTTGGACTCAGCAGATCTGGAATCATTTCCCAGTTCTGACACAGATTTTCTGCCTGACCTTGGGCAAATTACTTAATTTCTCTGTGACTTGATCCCCGCAAATGTACTATTGCTGGGATGCTAAAGACAAATTCTTCCATGTTTGCAAAGTCTACAGATACTACAGTGATGGGAAGTGCATAAGTAAACAGATAACATAGAAGTTCTTACTCTCGTTAAACTCTCTCTGAATGACAGTTTTGCCTGTGTACAGTCTGAGTAAAGAATACAGCACTTGGTCCATTTGGTATCAAAACTATCCTCAATATGGCCAGGTAGCCATTTACCCATATACCTACTGCACCCATATAGCTGAGAGCAGGATATGACCCTTAAAGTTGAAAATGCACATAACTTTCAACTTGAAAAGGACTAAGTCACATGTTACAAAGATTCAAGATCATTTACACTAATACTTTTACTAATCTATAAAATCCTCATTTTTGTATAGTTTCAGTAAAGGATTTGCCAAGCTGTCTCCCATGTTGTGTGCCATTGCAGCAGTCCATCTGGGAACTGATGGTGAGCAAAGCCTGTAAATTGAACATGAAAAAAACAGATGTGGCTTGGTGCTGGTTATGGGCTATCTAGAATCTTGGCTGCAGAACACAACCGTCTTCCAATACAGTGATTTTACTAGACTATGGAAATGTGGTATTATTCAAAGCACCCATCCAAAAAGAGATCTGGCTATAAGGGAGATTGTGGATAAAAGTATCTTGTTTTCCTTCATGTGTATTTATAATGCAATAGTTTGTGCTTATTGTATCTTTTGGCAGAAAATCCCTCCTTGATTCATAGCCCCTTGTCATTATGAGGGCAGCACAACTACAGGAGCGATAGTTCAGTAATACCAGTTTGAAATGTTGGCCCTGTATGAGAGTGTAGAGGTGCTGGCTGGGGCTCGACCCTCTCTGGGGCAGAGGGGAGCCACAATGGCTCACTGCACACTGCTGAGGTTTGGGGAATTAGTCCGGCTGCGGGAGTCTTTCCTGGTGGCCCTTGTGGTAACTGGAATAAACACCGTAAGCCCAGGCCCTGGGTCAGGGCGGGGCAACAATGCGTCCGGTGCTCAGGCCCTCAGGCAGGGCTAAGCAACCACAGTACAATAGAAATAGGCCCAGGCCCTGGGTCAGGGCGGGGCAGCAATGAGTCAGGGACTCAGGCCCTCAGGCAGGGCTGAGCAGTAACAGTACAAATAGTGCAAGCCCAGGCCCTAGCTCAGGGAGGGGCAATACGGAGTCAGGCAGGGCTGAGCAACAACAGTAGGCCCAAACCTCCAAGGCCTGGGAGAGGGGGAGACAGCCACCCACGAGTTGTGTGGCAGGGGGGACACAGGTCCTCCCACTCCACTGCGTCCCAGCCCGGGACCCTAGCAGCGGTAGAAGACCCGCTGCTGAGTCAGTGAGGATCCTGACCACAACACACTGACATGGGCTCTAGCAGTGCTGCAGCCAGACTAGGGTCGGCTGCCCCCAGGCTACTTCCAGACTCCCCCTCGGGTAGTACCTGGTCAGGGTGTTGTCCTCTGGGGGGTCCACCACCATGGGTTCCTCAGGGTAGTGAGCGCAGGGCGGGCCCGGCAACTCCTCCGGGTAGCGAGCACGTGGCAGGTTCGGCCAGTCCTGGCATGTACCTTGGGCCACGGGGGTTTCCCAGTCATGGGCTAGGCGGGAGATATCTGGCCTGCTTGGCAGCTGGCTCCCTAGTGAGCTCTGAGGGCGAGCCTTTATACTTCCAGGTTGCCGTCTGACCCTCTGAGGGGCGGGCTCTGAGCTCCCTAGCTCTGCCCACTCCGGTCTCCGGATGGACTCGTCCCACTCCGTGGCAGAGGGGAGCCACACCACCTCACTACAGAGAGACTGTCATTGAGAACTCAATATATATGAGAGCTGTGTGAAAGGTTTGCTTAGTGCCCCAAAAGCATCTAAAAATCAAGGTGGATTTGAGCCTGTGTTGCAACCTGCAACATGAGCCCAGTCTACAAAATCTCAGCAGATTGATGCATTTCAGCCTGGTCACTGTCTTCCCCTAATACTCATTCCCCATAATTGGACATTCGTGCCAGTCTCACCCTTCATACCTCTATGTCTTTGGAATCTCTCACTTCCCATTGTTGCCAGAGCTGCCAAATGGTCTCTCTTGGGGCTCTCAGAGCCTCCTTTGTGTAGGCTGATTGTTATCCTAGTTTACAGAATGGAGGGCACAGAAACAGACTGGTATAGCCAAGTCCCCCTAGATGGTCTTCAAGGAGATCAAGAAGGAAGAGAGCTCTCCCATAGAGCTGTAAGAAAGAGGAAACAGTCTTCTGGCAGCAGCAGTTAGCAGCAACCTATAATCTCTGAAAGATAACTGGAATGCTTGTTAGCTAATGTACTAGAAACTATGGGCACTTTCTGACACTAGCTAGTAGAGCTGCCAGATGGCAGTGAAGAGGGAATGTGTGGAAGTAGGTGGCACCCATGAACAGATTTGGGTGACAATGGCCATTGCTGGATACCCTTTCAGAAACTGCAAGATGGGGAGAAACCAAACAACCTCAGAAGGGAGGTTTCCAGCTCTAGACGTGTGTGCATGAGAGGGTCAGGACACCACAAAGATAAGGAAGGGGCAGCCTTAGGTCTAGAGCTAGTTGGACTCATATTTACCTTGTGATCCACTATGACCCCCAGATCTCTTTCTGCAGTATTCCTTCCAAGGCAGTCATTTCCCATTTTGTACATGTGCAAGGGACTATTCCTTCCTAAGTGGAGTACTTTGGATTTGTCCTTATGGAATTTCATCCTATTAACTTCAGACTACTTCTCCAGTTTGTCCAGATCATTTTCAATTTTAATCCTACCCTCCAAAGCACTTGCAAGCCCTCCCAATTTGGTATCATCCTCAAACTTTATAACTGTACTTCTATGCCATTACCTAAATCATAATCTAAATTTAAATTGATCAGAATTGGACCCAGAACTAATCCTTGTGGGATCCCAACTCGTTATGCCCTTCCAGCTTGACTGTGAACCACTGATAACTGCTCTCTGAGAACAGTTTTCCAGCCATTTATGCACCCACCTTATAATAGCTCCATCTAGGTTGTATTTTCGTAGTTTGTTTATGAGTAGTATGACGGGTTCCCCCCAGGGTGCCACCTGTAATTGGGGTACCACTGAGCCCTCTGACTCACCAGCCTGGGCTACCTCTCACTCTGTGTTGCTGTGACAAGCTGCAGACCCACTCCCGGTCCTACACTCCTACCAGCATTCACAGAGGTAGGGACACACCCCAGCTGCAGTTACATGCAGGCTCTCGACTAGCCACTGCATGAACCAACAACAGAGTGTAACAAGGTCCACTCACCACTCTGGTGCCTTGTCAGCCTGTCTTGGGAATTAGCTCTGTGGTTAAGTGCACCCCCTTTCGGGGGGTGTATTGCCACCATGACTCCCACTCTTGGACCCATGTCTCCAAGGACTGCAGCATCCTCTTCAGTGACACAGCCCTCCAGCCATGCCACACACTGTGCTCCCCCCTTCCAGGGGACCTGCAGTCCTCTGTTCATCCACTTCCTGTCAGTGGTTTCCACACTCTCTTTACCCTTGTATCAGGGCCTCAGCCTGCAACCCCCTAGCAGCCAGCCAGAAGCTGTCTCTGGCTCCCTCAGCCCCTGTTTGAAGCACTGCTCTATTCAGGGTGCTGGCAATTCTCTTGGCCCTTCAAGGGACACAGTCCTTCCTCCCTGGGCTCCCAGCAGAGAACTGCCTTCCTCTGCCTTGCAGCTTCCTTTTTATATGGGCCTACTTGGCCATGACTGGCTGATCCCTTCAGCCCTCCTCTAATTGGCTGTCTCCAGCACAGCCTCTCTAGGGCTGCTTTTAACCTCTTTTTTGCCAGTGAGGGGCAGCTGCCCCATCACAAGAGGCTACAGTCAAGATTCCCCCAACTTCCCAGTCTAGGACCCCAGAGCTGTACCGTCCTACCCTGGTCTAAAGCCCAACCACTATGGGTTTATTACCCAGTTCACCCCTCCCTTGATGTAGAGAAGAAGCCTGTGTTAACCAAGCTGAGATTTTTCCCCAGACACTTCACTCAAAGGCACACTGATTTAGATCATGCAAAAACAAGTTGATCACACAAAAACAGAAAGATAGATTTTAAGTGATTATAAGTGATAGCAAACAGATCAAAGCAGATTACCTAATAAATAAACAAATCCACAAACTAAGCCTAAAATACTAGAAAGAATGGATACGAATTAACAATTTCTCACCCTGGCTGATGATACAAGCAGTCCACCAGGTTTGCATACACAGGCTAGAAATCCTTTTACCCTGGGACCAGCAGTCCTCCCACTTCAGTCTTTGTTTCTCAGATGTTTTTTAGGATTGTTCTTGTGTGGGGAATGAGGCTCCTAGATGATGTCACACCCCACCTTATATAGCTTTAACTTAGCTGGAACCCTTTGTTCCAAAAACAGTTCCCAGCCCAGTTTGTGGAAAAATACAGGTACCCAAAATGGAGTTCAGTATTATGTGGTCTGGTCACATGCCCTTTCTGAGTCATGGCAGCCATTACTTACAAGCTGGCTGAAACGTTTACAGGAAGGTTAAGCTATTTTATAGCCCATTGTCTTTGCTTATGGGCCATCAATACTGTCTAGATTCTTCATTGTTGTACCTGAAAGGCTAGCTGTGGGCATTGCTCAGCTTAAGCACATTTGAAATACAGATACATAGTCAATATTCATAACTTTAGATACAAAAATGATACGTGCACACAAATAGGATAGTTATATTCAATCAATCATAAATTTTCCATTGACATGACCCATCTTATACAAAATGCATCACAATTATTCCATAATCATATCATAATAGTATCACTATGATGAATATGGGGTGTAGTGTCACAAGAAGGTCACATGAGACAGTATCAAAAGCTTTACTAAAGTCAAAATACACCACATCTACCACTTGCCCCCATCCACAAGTCTTGTACCCTGTCAAAGAAAGCTGTTAGGTTGGTCTGACATGATTTGTTCTTGACAAATCCATGCAGACTTTTACTTATCTCCTTATTATCTTCTAGGTGTTTGCATATTGATTGTTTAATTTTTTGCTCCATTATCTTTCTGAGTACTGAAGTTAGATTGACTGGTCTGTAATTCCCTGGGTTGTCCTTATTCCACTTCTTATAGATTGGGACTATATTTGCCTGTGCATCTGGAATCTCTTCCATCTTCCATAGGCGATAGTGGCTCGGATAGCTCCTCATTCAGCTCATATGCTAAATTTCAAATCCCTGCCCCAAAGCATAGAGGCACTAGAGCACCTCAATGAAACAGTTGTAAAAAAAAATAGTAATATAGGTAAACCAATGTATTTTTCCATAATCTTGTTCAAATTAAGTTTATTTCAGAAAAGCCCAGTATAAGTAAGTTGGTAATAAAAAAGAGTAATCAGACCAGCTCTGCTTTCTAATCAGTAGTACAAAGCAGTGCATGGAAAGATGTCATGATTAAAAGAGGTCTTAAACAGATAACTCAAAAGTAATAATTTGTCACATACAGATAAGAAGCTGAGAATGGGCAACGGGATGGATCACTTGATGATTACCTGTTCTGTTCATTCCTTCTGGGGCACCTGGCATTGGCCAGTGTCAGAAGACAGGATACTGGGCTAGATGGACCTTTGGTCTGACGCAGTACGGCTGTTCTTATGTTCTTAAATAGCATTTATGTACCATTTCAGTGCCTGGAAGTATCAAAAATCCCACACTCTATGTAGACACCCCTGAAGTTTCTTGCAAGTATCTTTTTATCACATTTTTCCCCCAAAAAAATTCTATTGGAGAACATCAGTGGCAAGAGATGGTTTCACAAGCAGATGTCAAGTCTGGGACTTGTCAGTCGTCAGCATGATTTTCCCCACTGAAGAGAACTGGTGATGATGCTCATTCATTGGAAAGTGCTTTCAGAAACCACTATGGGCATTGATTCCACCCACAGGCTAGTGCCCGGAGGTCCATCAGTACAGTGTATCGAGAGACAAGTCAAATTCCACCATTTTAGAGCGTTAGGTATCTCCTCTTGCTCCGATAGCATCCTCCCAGTTGGAAGACATGACTCCAATATAATATATACTCTCAGCTAAGAAGAATTAATATTCCTCACAGCTTTTTAATGTTATGCTGGACTGAAATGAGAGACCTCCTAGAAGAACTAGCCTCTTCACTACCCTCCATATTGTCACTGGCAGACCTCTGCTGGATAATGAGTGTAAGTTATTTCTTCTTTACTGTACCTGGAACCTTCTGCCATAATCCACCAGGTAAGCAGAAGGGATGTGTCTGCTGATTCACCCCTGCACAATATTCAGCATGATCTTCATTGAGGCAGGCCATTTAAAAGTGAGGAAAGGGATCTCTGGTTCTGCCTCTTCTAAACACACTTTGGGGTGTCTTTTTTGCCAAAGGGGGCTCTAGCAGGGAGCAGTCCCTGTGCTTATGGAAACACTGGGATTGCCATCATGCCTGGCCCTGCAGGATGCTCTGGGGAAGGAAAGCTGATTGTGCAGGGCTTAGCAAAAACATGTATTTATTTATTTATTACTTGTATTACGTAGTGCATAGCACCCCTACTCATGGACCATTGTGCCAGGTAACAGGAAACACAAAAAGACAGTTCCTGCCTTAAGGAGCTTACAGTCTAACAGTACACACAGTAGCATCTCTTCTCTTGGAATAAAGATCAACCCCATGAGTGCCAAGGGTGGAATATTTTATTGCCAAATTGCTTATACCGTCCTGGTAAAACATCTAAGGTGTAAATCTAACTGTCATGAGATGTGGCAAATATTTTCATTCCCCTTCCAGTGGCTCCGTGCAGGCCCTAACAAAGGGCATGAGAAGCCAGAAATGAGCCCTCAGCAGTGTTAAGATCTCATAATTATCATCAAGTGTTCCACAGAGCTGTGTATGTTCTTAACTACCTGAACCTGGATTAAATGTACAGGTCTGAAAAGGGAAAGAGAAAATGATCTTAATTTTGGCTTGATGCAGTTACTGAGTGAAACCTCACTGATCTTCAGTAAGATGTTTGTAGATTAAATGCTTACTACTGTTCTGCCTCCTGAAGCCTGGCCAGGAACAACAAAGGAAAGAATTGTACTGATGTCATTGTTTGGAGCTCTTGGGGTCATATTTATCAAACTAGACATGCTATGTATGCGAAGTAATAGGACTCAAACACTGTGGGTCTTAAATTTAAAGCCCCATACTGTTTTGATAGCTTTAAATAGAGCTCAGTTTAAACTGGCAATGAACCCAAAGAAAATCTTCCATGCTGACAACATTGGCACCTCCATTACTGTATTTTTTGCTGATACAAGAAATTCTGTGAATTCATATGCTAGGAATGTCTGGATTCAAGTTTTTTGTTAGCCAGATTTCTTGTAGCATCAGAGGTAGTATCTTTATTTTGAAAGAAATATTGGATCCATATACAGTTCTATAGGTGACCATATATTGTTTGGACTAGTTTATATGGGTCCTCTTATGAATTGCTTTACAAATTCTAAGTATAAATAATCTATCCTTATACCTCAGATCCACATAATGATGGCTCTCATTTACTGGAAAACACTGACATATGGATGGAAACATAACACATGGCAATTTTTATTTGAATTCTTGTCTGCTTAAGAAATCTTTTGTAGCTTATGCATAATATTGTTATTTTCGTTCTCTGAAGAGTTTGCTCCCGTTCTGCCTTTGATTATCTCACTCTATGAAGTAACTGCTTTGTCCTTTCTCAGAAGGAAAAAAATAATGCAGTTTTTCCACTTCTAAAGTCTTGCACATACCATAGCTGTTATTTGACCTTATCTGGATTTTCTGACTAAAATCCCAGGAAACCCCTGAGTCATTTTTTGAATGACAAATGAGAAAGCTGTTTGGATTGTGGCTTCTGAATGATGTAGTGCAGGGAACCGGAAAATCCTTGCTCACTACCCACTGCATTATTGTATGTGATATGAGCAGGCATCCTCAGGAGACTGCTGCTCCTGCTGATTGATACATGTCATCGCCATTACAATTAACAGGCAGTTTCACTCCTCAGTGGGAGAACAGACCCCATGACCTCACAAATTCCCTTCAGGCAAGCTATATGCATTTGTTACTATTTAGCAGTTTATATTGACCACAGAAAAAAAGTTAATTTCTGATTACTTTGGCAACAAGAAAATACCTGTTTTCAAAAATGTCATTAGTAATTGCAAGAAGGATCTTAGTGTATCCATCAGCATAGCCAAAATACTCAACTTCCAGTTTGTTCGCAGGACTCAGACACCAACACAGTTATGAAATACCAATGCCATGAACTGAAAAGCATTCTGGGTGTTATGCAAATGTGCACATGAAGCATCCTGCTGTGTTTTAGACTCACATTAAAAATGACTTGTTTTGTTTGTACTTGTTAAACTGGAGCAGAGAGCATATAGGCCAGGTGTTCAACCCTGGACATGTACTTCATTCAGTAATCAATTATAACAAAACAACAAGACTTGGAGGATGTGAAGCATGGTAATGTAAGATAAAATCCAAATATAAAGGTGTGAGGCTTGCATGATTCTAGTTTACAAAATACTCTACCACATGCACAAAGAATCCTTTCACTTGGTTCCCAGAGTGCAGATATCATGCAAATATGATCATTTTGCTAGGAATATCTTCAGTTTCTTTTTGAATGTGCTTCATTCAGCATCTTGAAGCTGTGCAAGTGATTTATTAAAATGACCACATAGGAAAACAAGTTAATCATAGAATCATTGACTATCAGGGTTGGAAGGGACCTCAGGAGGTCATCTAGTTCAACCCCCTGCTCAAAGCAGGACCAATCCCCAACTAAATCATCCCAGCCAGGGCTTTGTCAAGCCTGAACTTAAAAACCTCTAAGGAAGGAGATTCCACCACCTCCCTAGGTAACCCATTCCAGTGCTTCACCACCTCCTAGAGAAAAAGTTTTTCCTAATATCCAACCTGAACCTTCCCCACTGCAACTTGAGACCATTACTCCTTGTTCTGTCATCTCAACTTCTGTACCCATGAGGCATCATAACTAGTGTTTCACCTAATTTCCACATCTCTGCTTTCCAAGGGAATACTCGCTTTCCTTCAGATCCTGACAATTTCCATTTGCACTCAGAATCTGTGACTCACACAACTCTTTAATAGTTGCTACTTGCAACCATGCATGCAGGTCTGTCACTGAGTCTTGACACACTAGCAGGAGAAGGATGATGGTGATCCATATAGTTCTTTCCTGTCATCCAGACAACCTGAGCAAATAAAATAAATCTCACAAACACGATTAGTTTCCTTTATACAATATCATCTGGTTTGTAGGATACCATCTCCAAATCTGTTTCTTAACTTAGTCAGTTGGGGCTAGGTATACATGAGGGCTAACTTTGTCCTGAATATTATAAAAGATCTTCTCAATCATTTTGGAGAGAGTGGGCTTTACTCCCAAATCCTTTAACTGCTGATTTTATTGACGCTTTTTTCTTTTCTAGTGTATGCTGCCACTAGGGCAGTGTCCTAATCTCTTCCCTCAATATTTTCACTTTCATAGGGCAACTAGAGCCTATCCCATTCAAAATCATATTCTTGCTAGTACCAGTCAACATTATTAAGGGAGCCTGGATAAGGAGAGGCAGAGATCTGTACATCCGCAGACTGTAAAGTCATTATTTGTCCATGGAAAGCACAGACTTGTCTCCTTAAAGCATCCTGTTCCCTTCTGCATTTTATGTAATCAATCATGATTCCTTGTTGTGCTTAATGCAATTCATCATGGGAGACCAAATTAGCATTTTTAAATTATTTGGCTTGCTTTTGTCAGCTGAGTTCTTGAACATTCTCTTCCCCTAACCAGCTCTAACACACCTGAAGTTGCCCCTTTAATCTCGCAAATTGTGAGCTAATGACACATTTAAACTGCCTGCATTTTCAAACTACAATTTTACTTAACCTTTTTCTCTGTTTCTAGCACAAACAAAATTAACAGACTTGTTTTCATAGATCCAGGCAGTGAGTGGAATCCAGCACCATATTATTCTGTTCATGACAGAATACAAACTTTTTAACAAACTATTTGAGGGCTCTAGGATCATTAATATTATCAGTGGTTGGCATTTTAGCAAAAAGGTTTCATTTTCTTTTTCCCTTTGTGCCTAGGCTAATTGTCTTATCAATTAACTCTGAGCTGACCACAGTGGTTTTGGTTACATATTCAATAATTTGGCTCTGCTGGTCATTCTGCACCAGCTCAGGATTTTTTGTTTGTTTGTTTGTTTGTAACCATAGGTTTTTATAATAAGTGGGGTCATTTTAGCAAACAACTTTTTTAGAGGGCGGTGTGGGTAGAGTTGGTTTCCTGATAATGCCACGTATCATCTTTGTAATCCTAATGTGTGTGGGTATACAAATCAGACTTGTCAGGTGGATGGGGCAAATGCGGCAATAACGCCCTTACAGTCCCTTAACTGCATCCTCAAATTCTTTGTGGCCTGATTGCACTCTCTATGATTGGGCATATTACTATGCTTTCTGTCTTCCCACAGCTTCATATTCTGCCTAAGTGCTGCTTTTAGTTCCTTATTCTTATGGCACAGTGCCTGATTTTCACCAAAAGCAGAAGTTAACTGTCTGCTAACTTGTTCCTCTCATACTGTGGCTGCCACTTGGCCATGAGCCACAACATCTTTAAGCTTCCCCTCTAACTCCTTTTTCTGTGTTTTTAAACTGCCTGCAGGATTTTTTAACCATTCTCAACTTGTCCCTTAAACACAAGACTATTAAGTATAATTCTTCCATACAGCATCCCTTTTTATAAGTGTTTTGGTATTTTTTATTAGTAACAACATTACTCTTGAAGATCTTTTGAACTATGACCCAAAGTTCTTCTTTGGCTAAGACCTTTCTGTCAACCCCCCCTCCTCCCCTCCGACCATAGATTGCTGAATATACTTTTCTCTTAGTTTTGTTACCCTCTTTTGAAGAATGGTTACAGTTAAAAAAACAAACTCTGCATACAAATGCTCTTTTTACGAAAATACTTGAGTTACTCTATAAAGGAACTTTCCTCTTTTTCCCAATACAGGAGCTTTTCTGTATTTTATTGCACTGAATAACTTCCTTTTATCTCTGTCCTTTAACAGTACAAAACATCAGCTTTAGCCTACATAGCTGTAAGTATCATTTAAGCAAATCCACATAAAGACAAGTTTAGCAAGCAATACTCATGTCAAGCAATGACGAACTTAGCATAAGTATTACCTTGGCCTGTCCAGAACCATTGACTACACATGATCCATGCTTTTGATATTTCCAACAATAGGAAATATTAAACAAAATGTTTTCAATTGAAATTTCTGCTTCCCAATATTTTTATATTTCAACTTTTCATCCTGATTTGGGATGAAAAGAAATGCGTAAGTATTGGAATTATCTATGGTACAGAAATTCTTATTTCAGTTTTATTGTGGATCCTCTCCCCTTCTACCTTTCCAGTTGCCATGATTTCCGTGCCGTCTTATGTCCCTAAAGAAAATAGCCTGAGAAGCACTACTGTAAAATAAAGAACATGGAGAAGAGTCAAATAGCCACTCCTCGATCATGTGCAAATGGTGTGAAAATGCAAGGTGATCCTGTGCTCGGAGTACTGCTGTGATGGGCATATGGGTAGAAGATGGAAGGGATGAGACTGGTGGGATAAATCCCCATGTAAATTAAGGGTGTGAGTGAATGGAACCTCCAGGTCCGAGAAGACTAGTGAAGTTTGGTGAAATTGGCTGCATCTAGATGATTCTTGCACTTCCTGTAAATATGTCAGAACTCCATTCTAGCCAACCTGGCATTTTGACCTTGACCATCTTATTTTTTTAATGACCATCAATGTATTGCCCATTATTTGTAAACTGCTATGGCGGTGACTGAATTGTTGGAAACATTGTTCCCAATCCTGTGTGGCAGGAGCACTTCCTGTGGAGGACCAACTCACGCTGATTTTCAATGGGCAGTTGTGTGCTTAACTCACTTTTGTGACTTTCAAAATCTTCCTCTCAAATACTGTTGTGCTTGGCTCCCCAAATATACCTAACATATGCCACTTTATTTAAATACCACTCTAAAATACTATGCTACTACAAAGGAAGTGTTTGCTCTCCTTGCTGAAATTACAATTTGGCTAGAGGTCTTCAGGAAATATATTTTGAGCATGACCAAAAGAAATTACTCAGGGAAAAAGCAAAATGTATCTAGAATCAATATGATCTGTTACACTTTCATCCTAGCACAGCACTGTTTTTTATTAGAAGGACGCCTAGCACAATACTCTTTCTATTATACATTTATGGAAAAGAGCATCTCAAATCTATGAGACAAAAGGCCAATACAATCACTAAGAAAAAGATATTTTTAAAAAATTGAAAGCTTTTTCATTTTTAAATATACCTGACAACTGATACAGTACATTATTTTAAGTGAAATCTTAAGAAATTACAGGTACAATTAATCAGCACGGTAACTGTGATATTTTCCATGAAATATGGTTCGTAATACAGTTTTGTCCTATATAGGTTCTCATACCATTCTCATCACCATAGACTCTGAGCACCTTCCAGTAGTGGTGTGATGAATGGTTGGCTTTGTAAGGGAGACTGAAACAGGATAAACGGTATATGTTACCTCTATATTTTATTGACATTAAGTTTCCATTTTATAACATTAAAATATTTACTTGCTGTCTATCAGGCTGCTAAATGAAGCCTGAAATATATATCTGAAATCTCTATTTTCTAAAGTTGGTGAAAACAAAGAAGAAGCCTGAATTTTTGTTAACACGAAGTCATTTTTTAAAATGGCAACATTTTTCTATTAAGAGACCTAAATGTCTGTGTAAGCGATCATAACAAGCACATTTGCAAAGCCACATTCATGGAACAAGTGCTGCATAACGGATAACCACACTGATCATATTGCGTCAGATCATTTTTATTAATGTCATTATAATGCTGTTAGATAACTGACTCTACCAATTTAGTCTTACAACTCAGGCATACGCTTGGCTGCTGTAATGGAAACCTTCTACCAGCATTTCAAAACAGCCTGGAAGAGCCAGAACAAATGGCACACTGTAAAATATTCCTTAAATGTAATGAGGTGATGGGTGCTTATAGAAGCCGTTGTTAAAATTCTGACACAAAACATAAAGGAGGAATGGGATGATTTCCCTGCTTTGGATGGCAAATGAGACTGCATGGGTCTTATCACAATATCTATTAGAAAAGCACCAGGGGGCCTACTATAGTGGCAGTTGAATCATTCCTCTCAGCAATAATTTATCTCTGCGGCTCACAAAACTATGTCGTTTAGTTTAGTTTAGTTTCTGCCTTTGAAAAGCCCCAGACTGTATCAAGGTAGATTTAAAAAACTGGGAGGATATCCTCAAACTTCCTTCCAGTTCCTCATCTCATACCCTGCTCATTGTAAATCCTAGACGTTGAACGCTGTGCCATACTATCAATATACCAAGTATACTTTTCAGAAACAGAGTATAAGTGTTTCCAGGCAAATGCACTTAAGCATTAAGTGTGCTTGCCAAATGGTGCTGTCTCCCTCCTTCATTAGGATTATAAAAAAGTATTTGGTTTAAATGGGAAAACAAACAGAATCCCAAGTTCCACTCCCTTCCTCTGCATGACCACATACACACTGCTGGTATAGAATGTTTTTCAGAGGCTAAAGGAGAAAATTTTGTGGGACCCCATTATTAAAATGTCAGCACTTCACTGTCTCAAGTAGTCTGTTGCCCATAATCTGGTGCAAACAGTAGTAAGGTCTGTTTATTTTGCTATGTCTGGTGTTAAATCAACACAATTTTAACTGTTATTTGGGACCGACACTATTCAAACTTTTATGCATCCTTGCATATATCTACACGGCAATAAAACACCCACAGCTGGCTGGGGTCAGCAGACTTGGGCTTACAGGGCTCAATATGCAGGGCTATAAAACTGCCGAGTAGCGATACAGGCTCAGGCTGGAGCCCAGGCTCTGGAACTCTGCCGGGGGGGGAAGAGTCCCAAAGCCCAGGCTCCAGCCTGAGCCCAAATGTCTACAGTGCCCAAGCCCAAGCCCTGTGAGCCCGAGTCAGGTGCGGGTGTTCTGTTGCAGTGTAGATGTACTCCTCTGGGCTCAGCAATTGTGAGCACAATTGAAAGATTCTTATTTTCAAAGCTATTAAAGCAACTTTCTTTTTTCTCCACAGTTCATTATCTGCCTGTTCAGAGCACAAAAAGGAACAAGAGGTGGAGCTGTTCCAAACTTTCATTTCATAACCAGTCCATCTGGGCAATATCTCTGATTCATATATATATACACACACACATACACTTCATAGAAAATGGCCAAAGTAACAACAGGCTTGTCATCTATGGGTAACAACCGGTAACCATAGTAACCATATGTAGGCTTCCTACCTGATCTCAAATTACTTGCAAACATCCTGGTAGTTTTATTACAATCTCAGATGATTGTCAAAACATACTTTCCTAGGGTAGGACACTTGTGGTCTTGGGGACTCTGTATCTCTCTCTCATATAAAGTCTTTGAGGAAAACATCTAAATCATACACAACTCCTTGTTCAGGCAAAACTTCATCCTTGATATGCAGAATGTTAGGGCCCGGTTATAAGACTAGGAGCCCTCTCTCCATCCTCTCAGCTGGCCTGGTTGCTATGCTGCCATTGCTCTGCACACACTTTGGTAGTTGTTGTTTGCATTTGCTACTACCAGCAAAGCATGAGGAAAGAACCCTAGTTGAGATGCTCAGCAGTGTATAAACACATAAAAGACCATATGTGTTTACAATCTAAGCACAGCACAAAGGCAAAACAGAGCTATAAAACTGGACATTAAATGTTGATGAAAGCAATAGAAATGACTAAAATTAAAATAGTTAAATTAAAATAAAGAAAATTGGGAGGTTTAAATGGTCTGATGATTTTTGGCTAGATAGAACATCAGCTCATTTTAAAAGATGGGCAATTTGTGCCAGGCTAGAAAATATGGTTCCACAATTGCTATTAAATTCTGATTAGAAATGGCTCATTCAAATAAATGTTTGTGGTCTATACTCTATTAAACAAAAATGAAATATGCTGGTACATTTTTTGACAAAAACATTTAAATCTTTCTACACATTTTAGATGATTGACTGTTGGTCATAATACCTTCTGATTCACTATCTTTATATCATGTGTAGCATGTTGTTGTAGCCATGTCAGTCCTAGGATATTAGAGAGAGAAGGTGGGGGATGTAATATCTTTTATTAGACCAACTTCTCTGGTGAGAGACAAGCTTTTGAGCTTACATCAATCATATTTTCATTCTCTGGACAGACTTAAAATCCCCCATAGATTTCCACCACAACTTCAGCAACAACTACTAGTCCAGTATCAGAGGGGTAGCCGTGTTAGTCTGAATCTGTAAAAATCAACAGAGGGTCCTGTGGCACCTTTAAGACTAACAGAAGTATTGGGAGCATAAGCTTTCGTGGGTAAGAACCTCACTTCTTGCATCTGAAGAAGTGAGGTTCTTACCCACGAAAGCTTATGCTCCCAATACTTCTGTTAGTCTTACAGGTGCCACAGGACCCTCTGTTGCTCACTACTAGTCCATTAAACTCTCTCTAGAACACTCCCACACTAGCATCAACTTCCTGTACACCACGATCAGCTTCAACGATCGAACCCTACAGACAACTATATACAAGAAACCCACAGATCACCACTAATATTCACAACCAGTAACCACCCCAAAAACATCAAGAACCTTGGGATCTTTCTGGAGTTCTCTTTTGGACAAGCTCTGTTGCCAAATTGATGAAGAATGAATTAAAGGATTTTAGGCCAAGAAGGAGACTGGAACTTTTGTAAGTTCTTGAAAGGGAAATGGAGATGTGTGGTGGCCAAGGTGCTACACAGTCTGTTATGTCCCCATTTATTCATGTCCTCTCTAACCACTCCTAATCTTTTCAGTCTCCCCATATATGGAGGTCTTTCCATGCCTTCCCTAAAATCTGTTGACCTACTCTGGACTTTTTCTATTTCTGTTGTATTGTCTTTGAGATAGGGTGAACAAACCTGAACCCCGAATTCAAGCTGAAAACATCATCATGGATTTATATGATGACACTATAATATTTTCAGTTTTAAGAGTCTCTTCTGCTCACAAGCAAATTGCAATTTCCATCATTATTTGATTGTAGGTAATGATTTTTTTAATGATTATTTTACTTTTGAAATGACTGGTGACATTTCACTAGATATTTGATTCTTCATCTTCAGAATTTGAGCTGTGTTACTTATTTGTAATTGGTCATATAAATCACATGGTTTTTCATCTGTTTCCTGAATTGATGAGCATGCAAGCAGTTTTTGCATGAATACTTTGTGTGTGATCAACTAAAATTCAGCTTCCATCAATATAGGTACAGGTGACTTTTAAAATTCACTTGTCATGAATGCTTATGACAGTATAGATCAATCACTTACCTGTTTGCAGAAAGCATGCACAAAAGGAACATAAGGATTGGTAGAGCAAAGGTATTCAAAATATTATAGAGCATATTCATAGTCAGGGTGCTGAATTCACTGAGTTCTTAATTTTAATTTTATCCTCTGTCCCTTTCTTAAAATAGCCTAGTATCTTTTGTAACATTCAACCATTTGACAGCCATTTTGGAACAGGAGTTGGTCCTCAGAAGTTGTGAAACTTTCCTGTTCTTAAAGGGCCTGATCCGCCACAGCCTCGCACTGTGTGTAATCATTTACACTTATGCAAATTGAGTGCAGAATGGCTGTAAATGCTACCATTTTAATTTAGAAATGTTTTGCCCTGCCTTTGCCCCACTACTGTCCACAGGTGTAAATGACTTCGCAACGTGCCAAGCAGTAGAGAACCAGGTCTACAGAAACTAGATATAGAAGACTTCATCTCAAACATGCTGAAATTCTACCTGACTTGAAACACATTTTTTCATTGTAATATTGCTCCTGCATGAATGTAATATGCAAAAATGAGGCTCATTCTTTTTTAACATAGTAGATTTTTAATAGGGGGGAAACCTCCAAAACAAAACAAAAAGCAATCTGCAGCTGTTAATTTATTATAAAAATAAACCAACCCTGAGCTATGTTTATTATAATTTTAAAGGATTTTTTCCCCTTTTATATCTCCTGTGCTGTGTCATTTTTCTCAGTCTCTCCTGTTAAAGCTGTTCCACTTTGTATGACCCACATAAATATTAATTAGAACAGAGACTGGAATCTGGGTCTCCAGTTGAGTGCACTAACACTGGAGTATAGCATTGTTTTCTCTCTGCCCCCAGTGAATATTTAAGTATTTTATACAAAATGGAACAGCTTCAACAGAGAGATTGAGAAAGTCCTGTCTCCAGAATAGAGCATAGTACAATGGCTAAAGTATTCACCTAGCAGTTGGGAGACCTAGTCACTGCTCTGCATCAGGAAGAGTTTGTATTTGAACCTAGGTTTCCTACATCCTGGATAACTGGCCTAACCATTGTGCTAAGGTAGGGGTTCCCAAACTTGGTTTGCAGCTTGTTCAGGGTAAGCCCCTGGTGGGCTGTGAGATGCTTTGTTTACCTGAGCGTCCGCAGGTACGGCTGCTCACAGCTCCCAGTGGTCGCAGTTCACCATTCCCAGCCAATGGGAGCTGCGGGAAGTGGCACGGGCTGGGCCACCACTTTCCGCAGGTCCCATTGGCCGGGAACAGCGAACCGCAGACACTGGGAGCTGCGAGCGGCCGTACCTGCAGATTCTCAGGTAAACAAAGCATCTTGCAGCCCGTCAGGGGCTTACCTTGAACAAGCTGAGAACCAAGTTTGGGAACCCCTGTGCTATGGGGTATGAGGTAGTCTACTGCCTCCTCCTTGGGTTTTGTGTGAGAAAGGGCTCACCTGGCTTAGGCACCCAACTCCAGGAGAGGGTTCACAGCTGTGAATTCTAAATGTAGGGAGGTGCCTCCCTCCAGCCTGGATTTAGATGCCTAACTCCCTTTAGGCCACTGCCCTCTCCTGAGCATTTTCTATTAGCTAGCTTAGATAGCTGCCCACTGAGCTTGCTAGCTTTTGTGAATCCCCATGCAACCTTTGGCACCCGGCCTATCAGGGAAATCCGCAGGTGGGCCGGGACAGTTTGTTTACCTGAAGCATCTGCAGGTTTGGCCAATCGCAGCTCCCACTGGCCGCGGTTTACCGTTCCAGGCCAATGGGGGCTGCAGGAAGCGTTGGCCAGCACATCCCTCAGCCTGCGCCGCTTCCCGCAGCCCTCATTGGCCGGGAACAGTGAACCACAGCCAGTGGGAGCTGTGATCAGCTGAACCTGCGGACACTGCAGGTAAACAAACCGTCCCAGCCTGCCAGCGCATTTCCCTGATGCCGCATGCCAAAAGTTGCCGATCCCTGGTATAGGGAGACTGTGTGCCTAACTTGGGGCTGTGGATTCCGCTAGGTGGAAGGATACCTGAATCTAAGTCCCCATTGTGGATCTAGCCCTAAAGATAATGGTAACCATGTAAGTTCCTAGACGGTGACAGAAAATACAATTTCTTGTGTTTATATTTCAGACCTGGCCAGTAAATTCCAAAATTCATTTACATGTAGCCAAATAATCTTCACCATTCTAACTTTTTTTTAAATGATGATGATGATTTGAGGCCCTGTCCCAGAATATGCTGAGTGTTTGCAGAGAAGTACTGAGTGCCCTCAGTTCCCATCAGCCCGGGTCAGCTATACCTATAAAGCACTAACTATATGCTCTATATAACAGAGCTGGTCTGTTATGTATTCCGTTCCAATTTCAATAATTTACTTTTAGAGAAACTACATCCATCTGTGATAGGTAATTTAAATGTTAGCTCAATGATCTCATGTATAGCTCCAAGGAGTATAAATATCTGAACTTGGCATAGCTATCTGAACCTTTACAAAATGAGCTTTGCTAACTTGGCCCTATGTTTGGCAGAAATAAGGACAATATGAAGGAGAGACTTAGGAGGCTTTAGTCCTACATCTTGTTCATGCCACAAGAGACACGTAGTTCAAGCTGAAAAACCTAGAGATACTTGTCAAAAGCTTTTTATAAGCGACTTCCACATTGTTAAAAATATCCATGGGGCCCCCGTACACATCATGGAAAGTGTTGCCTTACAACATATTATAAACAAGGGCATGTTTGCAATCACACTGCAAGATGATTTTACAAAAGCTGCTTTATATCACAACATATTATTTAGATTGGATGATGTGACCTGTTGGAAATGCTAAAGCTGCCAGTTAAAATACATTTCTCCTGCTATGTAGTCAGAGCCTTGCATTTATATTCTGTCTTCTGCGCTCATATCTCTGATTTCCAGAAAGCTCATGAAACTAAGGCCTGCCAGGAGGAAGACAGAGAAGACAAAGAAAAAAGACGACCCTGGTTGCTATCAGTGTCTAATTGAAACTGTTTGTTTTAGCCCCATTGATTCCTAGAAAATAATCTTTATCATGTCAAATGTATATTTATCAGCCTTGCAGCAGATGCTTAACTTTTGAGCTCAGTGACATGATTGTGTTGTTTTTCAGCTTTTGGGACTAGGACTTATTTTAATTCCATTTTAAGGGGAAAATCTTCTGTAACGTTGATTATGAAATTTACACTTCTTGAAACCACTGATCTAAGAGAACCAACAAGAGCTCTATGATGTTATGAGTTTGTAGTACCATTTTAAAAGTGGCAAAGCCTCTTACTATTATGAATAGCCCACATCAGTGGAAAGTTTGAATGCTTGTGGGCAGCTTAAATGTAACCAGTCTGTACTTGTGATTAGCATCAGGGTACATCTAATTCATAGTTACGTTCTTTGCCATGAGAGCATAGAAACAACTTACAAGCTATCTATTTATCAGACAAAAAGAAATTTCAGATGGGCTACTTGAGAAATTTCAATGAGAGCATTGGGCTAATGCCTTGAAGGTGTTCATTTATTATGTCTATTTGTGCAGAGGTCAAGGCCTTTGTTAATCAAAGTGAAAACCAAGGTCAACTGACCATTCATATAATTTAAGAACAGTTCAGCCCAGTATTATAATTGGTTATACTAGCTACAAAATAACATTTTCATTTATAAGAATCAACACATCTGCCTCTATTGTTTCCATACTTAACCATCTGCAAATCTTTAATTTTTATTCCTTGAATTGTACATTACTGTATGAACATAATAATAACGAAGACAATATGTTACAGTGTCATTAATGCTTTAGGTTTTCCTGAACTCAAATTCATTAATACCATTAGGGTTCCAGATAAGCTCAAATATTCTAAACCTATGAAATCTGAGTATGTTTAGAATTTTTTCGTAGCCTTTGCTTCAATCTCATTGATAATAATCTTAAGAAGTCCATTTTCTACTCTATACAAATGAACTGTATCTGAACTTGACTCTTCTTCCTATCTACCAAGCCCTCCCCTTCCTCCAATTCCAGTAAGCATTCTGATCTCATTACACTGCTCAGCCCCTGCTCTGACCCCTGTAAGCAATTAAGAGCCCTTATCATAAAAGGTAACATACTGACCACAGTGGAGTTTGCAGTGTTGTTGCAGCTGTTTTGGTCCCGGGATATTAGAAAGACAAGGTGGCCGAGGTAATGCCATTTATTGGACCAAATTGTGTTGGTGAGAGAGAAAGGTGATTTAAACCCCTGGGAGACCCCTCCATTTTGTCTTCAGCTGGCTAAAGAGAGAGCATCTCCACCCCCCAGGATACTTGGAAGAAACTGGAACAAAGGGGTGTGAGTGATTGCTGGACCCAGGCTAAAAGGAGATTAGTCTGTCAAAGGGAGCATTCTGGAATTGGTGAGGATCTTATCTGTATTCAGTTTGATTAGACATAGATTTGCGCATTTTATTTTATTTTGCTTGGTGACTTACTTTATTTTGTCTGTTACTACTTGGAACCACTTAAATCCTACTTTATGTATTTAATAAAATCACTTTTTACTTATTAATTAACTCAGAGTATGTATTAATACCTGGGGGAGCAAACAACTGTGCATATCTCTCTATAGAGGGTGAACACTTTATGAGTTTACCCTGTCTAAGCTTTATACAGGGTAAAATGGATTTATTTGGGTTTAGACCCCATTGGGAATTGGGCATCTGAGTGTTGAAGACAGGAACACTTCTGTGAGCTGCTTTCAGTGAAGCCTGCAGCTTTGGGGCAAATAATTCAGACCCTGGGTCTTTGTTGGAGCAGACGGGTGTGTCTGGTTCAGCAAAACAGGGTACTGCGGTCCTGAGCTGGCAGGGAAAGCAGGGGCAGAGGTATTCTTGGCACATCGGATGGCAGCTCCCAAGGGGGTTTCTGTGATCCAACCTGTCACACACATTTCTGTACATGTCATCACAACTACAAGTCAACTAACACTTCATCTTCACTAAAATTACATACAGAACCACCATGTAGCACAGCACATGCTGTTAACATTTCCTTTCCCAAGCACAGCAGCAAAGTTTAATGATTTTCATTTTCAAACTTTTCCCTCAAAGCATCCCAGATCCTAACTGCCACATGTTGTGCCCCTCTAATAGCCCTGGTATCTGGCTGCTGAAACTCAGAAGCCAGGTGTTCGGCCTCCACACTCCAAGTGTGAGTAAACCTTTCACCCTTCTTCTCACAAATGTTATGTAAAGTACTGCACACCACAATAATCATGGGAATATTTTCCTCACTTATTTCCAGTCTACTGTACAAACATCTCCAGTGTGCTTTCAAATGGCCAAATGCACATTTGACAGCCATTTTGCACCTTCTCAGCCTGTTGTTGAAACGTTCCTTATTGACATCTAGGTTTCCAGTGTATGGCTTCATGAGCCATGGCATCAGTGGGTAAGCTGGGTCTCCCAGGATCACAATGGGCATTTCCACTTCCCCGACGGTGATCCGCTGGTCTGGAAAGAAAGTCCCCACTTGCAGCTTTCTGTACAGGTCAGTGTTTCTAAAGATGCATGCATCATGCACCTTTCTGGACCATCCAGCGTTAATATCAGTGAAATACCCACGGTGATCCACTAGTGCCTGCAAAACCATGGAGAAGTACCCCTTATGATTTATATACTCGGTGCCAAGGTGGGCTGGGGCAACAATAGGTATGTGTGTACCATTTATCGCCCCATCATAGTTAGGGAAGCCCATTTCTGCAAAGCTATCCAAAATGTCATGCATGTTACCAAGAGTCATTGCGCAGTAGGATGTGATTAATGGCCTTGCACACTTGAGTTACCACAGCACCAACAGTTGATCTCCCCACTCCAAACTGGTTCGCAACTGACTGGTACCTGTCTGGAGTCGCCAGCTTCCACAATGTGATTGCCACACACTTCTCTACAGTGAGTGCTGCTCTCAGTCTGGTGTCCCTGCGACACAGGTCTGGGGAAAGCTCAGCACACAGTCCCATGAAGGTGGCTCTCCACATCCGAAAGTTTTGAAGCCACGGGTTGTTATCCCAGACATGCATAACGATATGATCCCACCACTCTGAGCTAGTTTCCCTAGTCCCAAAACACCGTTCCACAGTGCTCAGCTCCTCAGTTAATGCCAAAAGCAATCACATGTTACTTATTTCCATTTCAGGCAGCTCATCAGGCATCTAACTGCAGTTCTCTTTGCAAGTTTAAGAACAGCTGCACTGCCACGCATGATGTGCAAGTGACAGCTACTAGGGTAGTGGACAGCAGTGCAGGATCCATTCCTGCTTGTAGATGTGGTGGGAAAGCAGCCAGACAGCAGGGTTTTTTTAAAAAATACCACGAAAGAAACAAGGAAGTAATGGGGTTGCTTGGACATGAAGCAGTGCATCACAGGCCACTGAGCAGGGACCCAGAATGCCTTCTGCTCACCCCCTACCCCCTTCCCACAAGATCTATTGAGAGAGCTGCACTGTGGGATAGCTGCCCTAGAGCGTTACTCTCATCGGCGATGGAAGTGCTACTAATGTAAACATTCTCTGACACCTGAGGAATTAAATGAGTACACAAACCAGTGCTTTATTTTCATCAGTTCACTCTAAGCAAGGTCTGACTGTGTTCTCCCCTGACAGCTAGCTGGGAGGGGGAGAGACTTCAGGAGAAAGCTGTATTTACATGAACACATCTACTCTGCCAAGATATCCAGCAGATAGAGCGGTGTTGCTCAAAGTGATCAATTCTGGCTGTTGCTGGGTTACAAATTACTTTAGTACTGAATGCAGAGGTAGTGAAATGTTGTTATCAATGTTGTTGTCTTTATTGCATTAATAAAGAGGAGCAGAACTGTGCTTAACCTGTCCCAAATGAGGGGGTCACCCTGAGCTGAAAGGACCTTGTTAAGCCAGGGGCTTGAATGCTAGACCCCTGTGAAAGTAAGAGGGGTGGGGACAGGTGTTCAACCAGGAAATGTGGACTTTCCCTAAGGGTTCCCAGTCTGGCTTAACCTGTTCCTCCCCACTGTTCAAAGATGGAGCTAAATAGGCTCTATTAGGAGCCTTTGTTGTTTTAAGTGCTTAAATGAGAGCTGAAATCACTTATGGTAGGACAGTGTTTCTGCCCAGCGTGTTAAAAGCTGAAAATCACTAAGAGCTGACAATCGCTAAGAGACTGACCAGCAGAGGTCACAGCAGAGAGGCAGGTGGCAACAGAAGGTAACTTACAGTTGGTTGGTGGGAGCAGTGAGCAGTCAGCCAGCAGCAGCAATGAGCAGTCATCTGGCTGGATGACAAACAAGCAACCAGTGGGAGCAGCAAGCAGGCAGCTGGCGGGAGCGGCTGGTGGGAGCAGAATGTTGGCTGGCAGGGCAGCCAGGTAGTGAGGAACAGCAGCTACCAGGGTGGACAGGTGGCCAGCAGAGAGGAACAGTGGCTGGCGAGGCAGCCAGCCAGAGCAAGGGCTCAGATGTTGGCGCAAGCAAGGTGCCTTCTTCCCCAGATGTGAGGTGAACTCACACGGATGCACTTCTGAACCCTGGATCCTCTCTGACCAAGGACAACCACAGTGAGTGGGGTATGATGAGGGAGCAGAGAGGGGCACAGAAAAAGAACTTTTGATTGTAGAACTGAAGAACATGAGACAGAAGGCACTGCCCCAGGCACGCTGGGGTGGGCGTCCTGCTCACAGTTTTATGATTATGAATCCTGCTTGTGGCATTTTCTCTAATTAATGTCAGGTGACTTCCCTCCTTTCATTAACATTTCTTTTCTACACTCAGACTCTGTGCTGGCGAGGGGGAAGTATGGCCTCTCAGAGGCACCAGGGGTGGTGTGTAATTTTACCAGGTTACTGGGTGGGGACTCAAGCCGGTTCTGTGTTGTATTGTTGTAAAGGAACCCCTAGATATCGAACCCGGCCTTGGTTGCTGCTGGCTCCACCTGGCAGAAGGGTTACATACCAAATTAAGGTCAGGGAGTTAGCAAACATTGAGAGCTGTGAGATAGGGCATATGTTCAGGAAAGCAATTTATTGATGATGAGGGATTGTGCCTCCTATTTCTCAGTTACTCTGTATCTCTGTGTTAGAGTGCTTAGTTTACCACAGGTTTCAGAGTAGCAGCCGTGTTAGTCTGTATCCGCAAAAAGAAATTTATTAGAGCATAAGCTTTCGTGGACTACAGCCCACTTCTTCAAGAAGAAGTGGGCTGTAGTCCACGAAAGCTTATGCTCTAATAAATTTGTTAGTCTCTAAGGTGCCACAAGAACTCCTGTTTTTTTTAGTTTACCACAGAGATTTTGCTGTGTCAAAGTGGACTTCAATGATCCATGCCCTTAGGTTCTGTAACACATTTGCACTACTCTTGTGCATACACAGTAATGCATGGAGGGGGGGAAATGATGAAAAGACTTTATAGCTCAACTGGAGGTGTGGAATCTGCACTTTGCCCCCCTTCCCCTAGTACATGGGGCTGGCATGGGTGCAAAGTGTACAGGGTCAAAAAAGGGAGTGGAAGACTGGGGATTCATGAAGGACTCTCTGGTTCCTAGCTCTGTAGGCCATTCCCAGTCATGCTGAGGGACTCCCCACTGCCCTGCATCCACCTCACTTATCCCTTGCCCCTACTAGCCATGGCAACATGGCAGGACCTGTAGATACATTTGCTCCCTCCTGCTGCACTGTCTCCATGGAGTCAAGGCATCTAGTGCTCAGTGGGAATTAATGCTGCCTCAGGCACATTAACTCTCCACTGAGTTAACTTTATACTGTAGCAGTTCTGGGGGAACATGGTGTTTACTGTGGTTTCACTCCAAATTCCTCGTGCCAATCATTTTTATATTTAGCAGGGTGACAGCCACAGCTTGTCATATAGCCACCTTCCTCTGCAGATCTCAGACTTTGGTTTGGTCCATTTCTATTACACTGCTGAAATACAACTCCCATCAGCCCCTCACTATCATTATTTTATCTGCTCATGGTGTATGGCTTGTTGGAATTTATTTAGCTACCATGTGGGAGAGTCTAAAATACAGAGTCTACTTTTTATATTTTTGCCCCGTTGGGGCAAAAAACTATTGAGAGTTTTATCTTATCTATCTAATCAGAACCAAGTTTTACAGTGTCTTTGCTCTTACCTTATCTTTTATGATTTATTATAGGCATAATTATATCATTTCCCTATCTTTCCCTTTAAATGTATGAAACATAAACCTGGGAACATATAGATAGCCTATAAAAGTATGCATACTGTAATACCAAAATCATTCTGCAATGGGGAATAATTGGCAATTATATTTATGGTCCACGGTTGGGTATTCTGAAGCTACTGAATATTTCTCCCTTCTCAGTATCTCTGTTCTTTTCCTCCTTCTTTCTCTCTATTCCCTCCCTGCTTTGCATTCTCCCATACCTGAGTGCCAGGAGTGGAAACAACTGGTCTGGGCCCACTGCTGACTCTGAGTGTGGTTGAAGCAGTGGAAAAGGTGGGGTAAGGGAAGACTGAGGAGGTTTCAGTAGTAGGAGGAGAGACCACTAAGGCTGGGCAGGCTGTCACTGAGTATGCTGTCACCATTGAGGCTGGGACCAGTATCAAGAAACAGGAGGAGCTCTGGGATGCAGTGGGCCTTTCTTTCCTGTGTCCATTTAGCCTTTGGCTGCTGCCTGAGCTTTTCCTTGTTCAGGCCTTATTTCTATTAAGTGAGCAGGTGGAGAAAGCGTGTGGCTGAAAATACGAAAAAGGCCAAATCCCGCTCTTAAGTCTTGTGTTGAGACTTCTGTTTCACAGCAATTGTCCTAACCTTTGCAGGTTACAATACTGTAAGCATAGTGATTTAGGCCATTACTGTACAGTCTATAGTAAAGCGTACTTTTGACTAGGGTGACCAGATGTCCCGATTTTATAGGGACAGTCCCGATTTTTGGGTCTTTTTCTTATATAGACTCCTATTACCCCCCACCCCCTGTCCCGATTTTTCACATTTGCTGTCTGGTCACCCTACTTTTGACTGCTGCGCTGCAAGCATTTATCCAGTATAGGATGGTCCTTTTACTGGTCTTGAACCCAGACTTTCTAATTAGGCTCTGCAATTAGGATCTTTTGATCACTGAGATAATTGAGAGTCTCAAACTGCTTTCTTTCAAAATCATGACAGAGGGCTGTTTACACTGGCCACACAGACACCTACAGAATGCCATGGGTTTTCTATCAAATACAGTCCAATAGCAGCAAAAAGTGTTCAGTGCAAAAATAAATACATATTTCTGACTGACCCTCCTTATGCTTTACATTTATGTCTGCCATCAAAATTTACTGCTATGGCTAAGCAAAACCTAAAATAAGTAGAAATGTATTTGCAAAAATTCCACAGATTTCAGGAAAATCCCTGTGGATTTAGATCAAAATTTGTCGCAGATTTCTATTGTTCCTGGATACCATGTCATATAAGATCTTCATGTCATATCACATTCCAGATTTATTTTTGATGTCATGCTGTAGAGCCCAGGTTAAGTCTAATTATTTGGCACCAAGTAGGGTTTGTTTAGTGGCAGGACAGAGCAGTGAACACGTTACACAGTGTTTAATCATGAATGATGTGACATTAAGGAATATTTCCAGACAAAATAAGGACTCAAAACCATATTCAAAACAAAGGATAACAGTAAAATACATAAGGGATGGTCACTCCATTGTACAGGCAAGTATCTAAGAGAAATCCTCCTCTACAGTGTTTGTCAAATGCTCTGTGGTTCTTCCCACACCAAATTCAAAGCCCTTTTCCTGACCTTTGAGGCATGACACAGCTCTCCCCAACTCCCCCTGTCTACAGTTCATGTCTCCTCTTGGACCCTCTGCTTCATTAATTCCTGATATTTTCAAGAAACTTTTTGCATCCATTGCACATAAGCATTTTCAGGCTTTCTCCCAAACTCCCCCCACTGCCTGGAATATCTTCTATGATCCTGTGTGTCATACAACTTCTTTTGCCTTCCTTCAACTTTCCCCTCAAAATGCACTACTTTCAAAAGTGACGGTCCCTCCATCAGTGACCCACACTCCCATGCCAGCCTCATGACAATCTAAATCAATCTAAATAAAACACATAAAACTAAAAAGACAGAAAAAAATGAAATATTATATCTATCCCTTGTGAATACTAGCAACCCCATAGCCACATTCTTTGTAAACCTTCCTCCCTTGGGTTCCCTGTTTTCTCTGTCTGCATAGTATCATAGATCCTGAGCTATTCAGGCCAAAGATCAGGAGTCAGATTCTCAGGTGCTGTAAATTAGCATAGCTCCAGTGATATTAATACTATTATGTTGATTTATAACAACTGAGGAACTGACCCCACATCTTCATTTTCTCTTTAAAGAGCCTTGCAAACATGTGACACTATATTCAAATGTTAAATAACAACTAATAATGATTCATAATTACAGAAGGAAACTCAGAATTGTTGTACATTCCACACAGCTTAACAGAAAGAATGTTTGAAAGAAAATGTCTTAACTCATTAGAAAATAATCTTTAACAAATAAACTAAGGAAGCAAGCATGTCATTTTTTTCCTGAAGGACTTGGGATTTTTAATCTTAGAGAGGAAAATGTTCTGATTGGTAGAGCTAAGTAATGGCTTCGTAGCTAAGAATTCACCCTCTTTTCCTGTTAGCACATAATCTGCATGATTTTTTTTCAATTTTCCTGATTTTGTTACTTGAGCCTATTTGTGGATGTACTTGTGCAGTTCATCGTGAGCATTGGATATTCAGAATTAAAGCTGTGTTGCTTAGTTTTGATTGTCCACATAAGTCAAACAATATAGTTTCTCTTCCCTGATTGAAGATGTGTAGCTCCTGGAATCAGGTGATAAATATATTTATACACTCAAAATTAACTTTCTGCAAATATTCTTTAATAGTCACTTAAAATGTACTGTTTCCATGAACAAATCTTGCCAGAATATTCATGTGCTAGAATCGGGGGCTAAAGTAAAGAAGAGCACGAAGGAGTGCTGCTTCCCTGGGCCCAGGTAAGCAGTACTATCCCCATAACTCTCACTTCTCCATGGCTGGCACAATGAGAGCTCCCACTTCTGGTTTCAATCTGCTTTGACCAGGGAACAGAATATTCCCAGAAAGTGAACAGCCAAAGTGAGTCTGTCTTTTTTTAATCTGAATAAATATTTCTTGAAATATCTTGAAGTATTTGCTTAACTCTATCAGATCATCTAGTGCATCTTAGTGCCAGTTCAGGACTATCCTGTACAATTGTGCACGATACTCAGCTGGTATAAATGGGTGTAGTTCCATTGGCTTCAACAGGGCTCTGTTGCTGCACACAAGATGAGGATCTGGCCTAGTGCATTTGTTAGAACATTGTTGAGACTAGTTTGAAATGTTAAAGAAGAGACTGTTCCATGCCTAATATATTTAATTAACAAGATGTTTATCCTGATATTCAGCCTAAATTTTCCCTTTCTTATTTTCATCCTAGTTCTGATAGTTATACCCTCTTAGAAGGATCATAGAAAATTAGGGTTGAAAGAGACCTCAGGAGGTCATCTAGTCCAACCCTCTGCTCAAAGCAGGACCAACCCCAACTAAATCATCCCAGCTAGGGCTTTGCTTTAAAAACCTCTAAGGATGGAGATTCCACCACCTCCCTAGGTAACCCCTTCCGGTGCTTCACCACCCTCCTAGTGAAATAGTTTTTTGTAATATCCATCCTAGTTTTTCGTAATATCCACTGCAACTTGAGATCATTGCTCCTTGTTCTGTCATCTGCCACCACTGAGAACAGCCAAGCTCCATCCTCTTCAGAATGCCACTTCAGGTAGTTGAAGGCTGCTATCAAATCCCGCCTCACTCTTCTCTTCTGCAGACTAAATAAGCCTAGTTTTCTCCACCCCTCCTCATAAGATATGTCCCCCAACCCTCCTTGTCCCACCCTAAATAATTTCTCTCTATTCTTAGTGCTTACACATTTCATATATTAGTCTTATCATATTCCCTAGCTGTCACTTATCCAAGGTGTACACACAGAGTTCTTTTAATCTTTCTTTTTAAGTCATTCCCTCCAGCTGCCTAATTATTTTTGTTTTTTTATGGTGTTCTTCTCTGAACTCCCGCCAATATATCTTTCTGGTAATGAAGTATTCAAAACTGAACACAATATCCTAGATGAAGATGCATCAGAGCCAGGGTAGCCTGAAAATGTTTATGGGAGAAGCAGATAAATGGCATATTGAGGATGATATCACAGGTACAGCAGAGTGGTGTGTGTGTGAGGGGATGAATGAGGCAGATATAATTTTTTTTTCCACAGTTATTTTTTAAACAGCATTATTTTCACATGGGTGATAAGGGGATGCAGCTCCCTTTAATGTTTTGCAGAGAGATGGTTAATCTTCTTTTCCTAAGCAGGGAACAAAATCCAGGAGTCTTCTGTCACTGCGGAAATTGCCAGGGAGCTCAGCAGACTGAGGAATGTAGCAGGGTTCAACTAAATTGAATATTCGTTTGAAAGGTCATAGGTCCAAGTCCTTCTTCAATTGAAGTAAGTGGCAAAACTTCCATTTACTTAAGTGGAACACAGATCATGCCCTATATGAGCAGTGAGTTGTTGGCACTCTGTATTTCTTATTGGGTTAGACTATTCTTTGGCCACCTTGAGACAAGGGAGAGAAAATATAAATTAAAGCCTGCCTGTGAGAAGAGTGGTTTCTTTTATTTAAGTACACCTCTACCCCGATATAACGCGACCCAATATAACATGAATTCGGATATAACACGGTAAAGCAGCGCTCCAGGGGGTGGTGGGGGACTGCGCACTCCAGCGGATCAAAGCAAGTTCAATATAATGTGGTTTCACCTATAACGCGGTAAGATTTTTTGGCTCCCGAGGTCAGCGTTATATCAGGGTAGAGGTGTAATGACCTTTTTCCTTCACCCTCTTCCCCTAAACTTCTGGGCTGTTTGTGCTTTACCTGAGATTGGTTTCACAGATCTTTCATGGGATGTTTAACAATAATAATAGGGAAGGCTTATATTGATATCCCTTTTTAAAAATGGGTTTCTTTTAAAATATTGTTCTCTGCAGTACGTGTTTGCAGGATTTGCACGGCAAGATGCCACACGTTAGATTTTTTCTGCCACTGTAGTTCAAATGATTTTCCTTGGGCCGGCTGTGCTTTGGTTTTTTTCCTTCATGCCTCCAGGAGAAAAGGTAATAAACTTGTTTATGATGGACACGCTGTTCTTCTAAATAACACGTGTTTTCCTGTGGAAGTGCAGCCGAGATTTGAGTATGTGTATTTATAGCTGAAAGTCTCTGCAAGTCTGTAGCAGATTCACCCTTTCATCTGAAATGAACATTAGGTGTATACTTGTTTAAAACAACATTATCTGTCATGTATGCACAAGACAGAAGAGAAGAAATTAATTAGGAATGATGTGTGTACTATGCATCTTTCTTAATTTGGTAACGTGGTTTTTAAAATGGCTTGGAAAGTGAGGTTAGAGAGTGACCGCACACTGGCACCAGGGGAAATACAAATACAGGAGTTAAAATTCTGCTGTTTCTCATAAAAAAATCTTTCATCTGAGACTCATTCCTTAATATATAATATAAACCACCCTAACACTTAAAAAACATTAAAAATATCTACCTTGTCATCTTAATATTTAGTGCTACCGTTGCATCGAATTATAGAAACAATTCTGCAACCCTTACTCATTTTGAGTAGCACTTACTGATGAAAGTAGTCACATCATCCCCACCTCTTCTTTGCTCTTCTACTATCTTGAGGGCAATTTGCTCCACCAAGGTTGTATGAAGGGAGCAGCTCCTGCACACAGGGACTTAATTCTACAGGGCTTGCAAGGTGGTGGAAGTGGAAAGAATAATGGATATTCATAGACTAAGGCCAGAAGGGATGGTGATGCCAATATAATCAGACCTCCTGCATATCATAGGCAATAGAATTTCACCAAGTGGTTCCTGCATCAAGCCCATATCTTCTGGGTGAGTCAAAGCTTAACTTTTAGAAAGACATGCAATCTTGATTTACAGATTTCAAACCGAATCTTCAACCGTGTGCTTGATTGCTTGCTTGTTTGAAAAGTGTGAATTGGGAGTGCTTTGTTCCAGGTGGGCCTTGAGTGGGCCTGACTGGTATATAAGGGCAGTCAGCAGCGAACCAGCTGAGCGGCGAACAGCAGAGGCTAACAGGGGGAGTTTGCCTGGGGACAGCTCACTGCGGCTTTCATCTGCAGGTTTCTCCAAGTAGTTCCTGCAAAAGCTAAGGAAGCTCTTAAGAGGAAGGTAATATGGAAGGTGAGCGATCAGCTGTTGTAACCTGCACAGGTTGTGCCATGTTTGTCTTTCTTCCACAGGACAGAAGCGACTTTGTCTGTACAAAGTGCAAGCTGGTCTCCATATTGAAAGAGAAGGTTCGAGGTCTGGAGAAACAAGTATCGACTCTGCGTTGCATAAGGGAAAATGAAGATTTCCTGGACAGACGTCAGGAGATGCTTCTACAGCCACAATGTTCTGAAGATTCAGAGCAGGCGTAGCAGGGACAGAAGGATGGTGAAGAAGTTTGGCAGCATGTGACCTCCAGAAGGAGAAAGAGGAGCGTCCATGTACCAGCAATGGAGATACAGGTGAGCAATCGGTTCCATGTTCTCTCTACAGGTACTAATGTGGAGAGTGGACTAGATGACCCATCTGAGGGAAGGGAGCAGAAGGAGACTCCACCGATTGGAAGGTATGAGATGCACTGTCCTAGGGATGGGGGTTCCATGACCACCACTCCCAAGAGGTGGTCAGGGACTCCCTCCTCAGGGGGACAGTCATCTATCTGCCACCCCGACCGGGAAAACCGAGAGGTCTGCTGCTTGCCAGGAGCTAGGATACACGATGTGATGGAGAGACTGCCGAGACTCATCAAGCCCTCGGATTGCTACCCCTTCCTGCTTCTCCACGTGGGCACCAATGATGCTGCCAAGAATGACCTTGAGCAGATCACTGCAGACTACGTGGCTCTGGGAAGAAGGATAAAGGAGTTTGAGGTGCAAGTGGTGTTCTCGTCCATCCTCCCTGTGCAAGGAAAAGGCCTTGGGTAGAGACCGTCAAATCGTGGAAGTCAACGAATAGCTACGCAGGTGGTGTCAGAGAGAAGGCTTTGGATTCTTCGACCATGGGACGGTGTTCCAAGAAGGAGGAGTGCTAGGCAGAGACGGGCTCCACCTAACAAAGAGAGGGAAGAGCATCTTCGCAAGCAGGCTGGCTAACCTAGTGAGGAGGGCTTTAAACTAGGTTCACCGGGGGAAGGAGACCAAAGCCCTGAGGTAAGTGGGGAAATGGGATTCTGGGAGGAAACACAAGCAGGAGAGCACAAGAGGGGAGGACTCCTATCTCATACTGAGAAAGAGGGACGATCGATGAGATATCTAAAGTGCCTATACACAAATGCAAGAAGCCTGGGAAACAAGCAGGGAGAACTGGAAATCCTGGCACAGTCAGGGAACTATGATGCGATTGGAATAACAGAGACTTGGTGGGATAACTCACATGACTGGAGTACTGTCATGGATGGATATAAACTGTTCAGGAAGGACAGGCAGGGCAGAAAAGGTGGGGGAGTTGCGTTGTATGTAAGAGAGGAGTATGACTGCTCAGAGCTCCGGTATGAAACTGCAGAAAAACCTGAGAGTCTCTGGATAAAGTTGAGAAGTGTGAGCAACAAGGGTGATGTCATGGTGGGAGTCTGCTATAGACCACCAGACCAGGCTTTCTTCTGGCAACTAGCAGAAGTTGCTAGATCGCAGGCCCTGGTTCTCATGGGAGACTTTAATCACCCTGATATCTGCTGGGAGACCAATACAGTGATGCACAGACAATCCAGGAAGTTTTTGGAAAGTGTAGGGGACAATTTCCTGGTGCAAGTGCTGGAGGAACCAACTAGGGGCAGAGCTTTTCTTGACCTGCTGCTCACAAACAGGGAAGAATTAGTAGGGGAAGCAAAAGTGGATGGGACCTGGGAGGCAGTGACCATGAGATGGCCGAGTTCAGGATCCTGACACAAGGAAGAAAGGAAAGCAGCAGAATACGGACCCTAGACTTCAGAAAAGCAGACTTTGACTCCCTCAGGGAACAGATGGGCAGCATCCCCTGGGAGAATAACATGAAGGGCAAAGGGGTCCAGGAGAGCTGGCTGTATTTTAAAGAATCCTTATTGTGGTTGCAGGAACAAACCATCCCAATGTGTAGAAAGAATAGTAAATATGGCAGGTGACCAGCTTGGCTAAACAGTAAAATCCTTGCTGATCTTAAAAGCAAAAAAGAAGCTTACAAGAAGTGGAAGATTGGACAAATGACCAGGGAGGAGTATAAAAATATTGCTCAGGCATGCAGGAGTGAAATCAGGAAGGCCAAATCACACTTGGAGTTGCAGCTAGCAAGAGATGTTAAGAGTAACAAGAAGGGTTTCTTCAGGTATGTTAGCAACAAGAAGAAGGTCAAGGAAAGTGTGGGCCCCTTACTGAATGAGGGAGGCAACCTAGTGACAGAGGATGTGGAAAAAGCTAATGTACTCAATGCTTTTTTTGCCTCTGTCTTCACAAACAAGGTCAGCTCCCAGACTGCTGGACTGGGCAGCACAGTATGGGGAGGAGGTGACCAGCTCTCCGTGGAGAAAGAAGTGGTTCGGGACTATTTAGAAAAACTGGATGAGCACAAATCCATGGGGCCGGATGCGCTGCATCCAAGGGTACTAAAGGAGTTGGCGGATGTGATTGCGGAGCCATTGGCCATCATCTTTGAAAACTCATGGTGAGCGGGGGAGGTCCCACATGACTGGAAAAAGGCTAATGTAGTGCCCATCTTTAAAAAAGGGAAGAAGGAGGATCCAGGGAACTTCAGGCCAGTCAGCCTCACCTCAGTCCCTGGCAAAATCATGGAGCAGGTCCTCAAGGAATCAATTATGAAGCACTTAGAGGAGAGGAAAGTGATCAGGAACAGTCAGCATGGATTCACCAAGGGGAAGTCATGCCCGACTAACCTAATTGCCTTCTATGATGAGATAACTGGCTCTGTGGATGAGGGGAAAGCAGTGGATGTGTTATTCCTTGACTTTAGCAAAGCTTTTGATACGGTCTCCCACAGTATTCTTGCCGCCAAGTTAAAGAAGTATGGGCTGGATGAATGGACTGTAAGGTGGATAGAAATCTGCCTAGATCGTCGGGCTCAACGGGTAGTGATCAATGGCTCCATGTCTAGTTGGCAGCCGGTTTCAAGCGGAGTGCCCCAAGGGTCGGTCCTGGGGCCAGTTTTGTTTAATATCTTTATTAATGATCTGGAGGATGGAGTGGACTGCACTCTCAGCAAGTTTGCAGATGACACTAAACTGGGAGGCGCGGTAGATATGCTGGAGGGTAGGGATCAGATACAGAGAGACCTAGACAAATTAGAGGATTGGGCCAAAAAAAACCTGATGAGGTTCAACAAGGACAAGTGCAGAGTCCTGCACTTAGGACGGAAGAATCCTATGCACTGCTACAGACTAGGGACCGAATGGCTAGGTAGCAGTTCTGCAGAAAAGGACCTAGGGGTCACAGTGGACAAGAAGCTGGATATGAGTCAACAGTGTTCTCTTGTTGCCAAGAAGGCTAATGGCATTTTGGGCTGTATAAGTAGGGGCATTGCCAGCAGATCGAGGAACGTGATTGTTCCCCTTTATTCGACATTGGTGAGGCCTCATCTGGAATACTGTGTCCAGTTTTGGGCCCCACACTACAAGAAGGATGTGGAAATATTGGAAAGAGTCCAGCGGAGGGCAACAAAAATGATTAGGGATCTAGAGCACATGACTTATGAGGAGAGGCTGAGGGAACTGAGATTGTTTAGTCTCCAGAAGAGAAGAATGAGGGGGGATTTGATAGCTGCTTTCAACTACCTGAGGGCGGGTTCCAAAGAGAATGGAGCTCGGCTGTTCTCAGTGGTGGCAGATGACAGAACAAGGAGCAATGGTCTCAAGTTGCAGTGGGGGAGGTCTAGGTTGGATATTAGGAAACACTATTTCACTAGGAGGGTGGTGAAGCACTGGAATGCTTTGCCTATGGAGGTGGTGGAATCTCCTTCCTTGGAGGTTTTTAAGGCCCGGCTTGACAAAGCCCTGGCTGGGATGATTTAGTTGGGAACTGGTCCGGCTTTGAGCAGGGGGTTGGACTAGATGACCTCCTGAGGTCCCTTCCAACCCTGATATTCTATGATTCCATGAAGGTGAAACCACTATCCCTCACAAAATTAGTTGCAATTGTGAGATAACGCAGGGTGAACGAGAAACAATAGGAGAGTAAAAAAAGAATACTCAAGAAATAAAGAAACATGTAAAACCAAAAGTGAGAATGCTATAGAAATGGGACCATTAGATATCATACTAAGGATCGTTTAAGATTTAGAATAGGATACAGTTGAATGCATCAGCTAATTTGCAATGGCCTGTCAAATTTATCAGTCCCTGAAATATGGAAGGGTCTGCAAAAAATTAAGGCCTCCTACATTTGGTCAATCTGAGCATGTTTAACTTTGCTCTGTCTTTGGTTCTATTACCACAAAAGAGTCATTCAAACAGGACTAAGTGCACCAGTCAGAAGATCTACCTTGAAGTCCTGAGAAGAGTATCTCAGAAATTGTTGAGAAACTGAGACAAGGGGCTAAAAATACATGAAAAATAATATAGGGTTCTTGAGATAAGACAGAGCCCAACCTAAACTTCCATCCAGAATTCAAATCCAACCAAAAAAGTTTCTACATGCTCTGAAAATGTCTAGTTAATCTTTTTGTTATTTTTGTTTGCCTCTGCTCTTCTGGGATTTGGCCTAGACCTGAAGCAGAACATATATTTGAGGAACATAGTTTGTGACATGTCTTAATATTCTAGAATGAAATAATATACTATAATTATACAGTTTCTCGAGTAAACAGTTTTAAAACACATTACGCTTGATTGTTATTTCAAATCTTATAATTTATAACATGTGTAATCTAATCAAAAAAGTTAAAGACCTGATGTTAACTTGTTGCAGGACCCATTTCCTATTTGTTTTGAGATGTGTTGAAACACTAATGGATATTACCAAACCCCTCAAACACATTAATAGAAAGGGTGATATTACTTACAAATAGAAATCATCTTACAAAAATGGAAATCAAGCCCTGTCCCTACAGCTCTATAATGAATCTCTTAGCGTGGAGTGGAATTTTCTAGAGAAGGGACATCCTAGGCACACAGTTAGGAACTGGTGTGTGGGGAGGAGGAGTGTGTGTGTGTGGGGGGGGGGGGCATATGTACAGAGCCAGGGATTATTGTCAAAGGTTAGGATGGGCAGGGAAGAAAATGCTGAAAATGCTACTGAATAACTGCCAGCTCAGACTGTCAGACCCACAGCCATCGGGTGGCAAAATCCATGAAAGTCAGTATGTACTGCTTTCCTCTGGATGTCTTTTTTGGGAAAGGACCCAGAATATCCACAGCTACTTGCTGAAATGGAACCTCAATTATGGGGAGTGGCTGGAGAAGGGCTTTGACCAGGTCTTGGGGTTTTCCCACTCTTTGGCACACCTCACAAGACTGGACATAGGTAGAAACATCCTTGCCCATTCCCTCCCAGTGGAATGACTTCCCCAAACAGTCTTTGGTCCTGTTCACCCCAGAATGGCCACTAGGATGATCATGGGCTAAGCTCAAGAGCTTTACCCGGTATCTAGTTGGAATTACCAACTGTCTGTGAGGATGCCAGCACTCCTGGTGCCCACCAGAAAGTTTCCTTGTATAAAAGTCCCCTTTCTACAACAAACCGGGACCTATTAGATGATCTGAGAGGCAGTGGGTTGCTTCGTGCCACCATCCAAGCTCCCTCGAGGCTCTCATCTGCTTCCTGCTCTGCCTGGAACTGTTCCCTTGATGCTGGAGATATCAGTTCCTCATTGGATTGTGGACTTGGGCTTGGTCCCTCTGGAAGCGATGTAGGTGATGGGGTTGTTTCTGTTGACTGTGGACTGCTTTCCTCTGGTGCACTAGGTTGTTCTTCAGGCTCCGGCCGAGCCTCTTGCACAGGTTTAGCTGCTTCTGCCTGTGTAGGCTTGGTGGTGCCTTCTGGCATTGGAGTTGCAGACAGGGTTGCAAGCGTTGGATTCAGTGCTGGCAATAGTTCTGGTGCTGGTTGCTCCACCAGTTCTGGTTCTGAGACTGGTTCTGGTTGGGTCTCTGGGACTGGATCCACTAGTGCTGTTGCAGTCATTGGGAGGGGAATCCGGTTCCACTACCTTAGTCTGGGTCTCTGGTAACAAAGACGGGTCCTTGTAGAAGGCTCAGGAACAAGGGTAAGTGAGGAGGCTTGCTTATCCTGGCTCCGAGTGACCATTCCCAACCTCTTGGCTAGCTTCACATGGTTGGCCAAGTCTTCCCCCAGCAGCATGGGAATGGGATAATCATCATAGACTGCAAAAAGAATAATCCATATTCCTAACCAGCCCTTGTACTGGACAGGTAACTTGGCTGTAGGCAAGTTAAAATAGTCTGACTTGAAGGGATGAATCACCACTTGGGCCTCTGGGTTGATGAATTTGGGGTCCACTAAGGCTTGGTGGATAGCTGACACTTGTATTCCAGTGTCCCTCCATGCAATAACCTTCTTCCCGCCCACACTCACAGTTTCCTTTTGCTCTGAGGGTATCTGGAAGGCATTTGGGCCTGAGGACCTTTGATGTCATTCCGGTGCAATGAATTGCAATCTGTTGGGGTTCTTGGGACTGTTGGCCTTCACATACCCCAGCTTGTTACATTTAAAACATCACCCATCTGACTGCTCAGTGGGGCAAGGTGGGTTGTTGGAGAATGGTGTGATGGGATGATAAGGTGTCTGGGATTTTCCTTGGGGTGTTGGGGGGGGGCTTGGGTGTAGGGGAGGACTTGGGCTACCCCCAGTGGTAGGGTGTTGTTTCGGGTTGTCCCTTCTGATATCCACTCCAACTGTTACTAGCTTTCTTCTTCTCACCACCTCCACCCATTTGGTTCCAATCTCCCCCGCCTCAATTACAGTTTTGGGCTTCCCATCTAGGATGTACCTTTGTATTTCCTCAGGAACACCCTCTAAGACCTGCTCCATTTGCATTAGGAGAGACAGATCTTCCAGAGATTTAACACTTGCTCCTGATATCCAGGCATCCCAATTTTTTACAATGTGGTAGGCGTGTCGGGAAAATGCCACTCTGATTTCCACCATAGGGCTCTGAACCACTGATGGGCATGCTCGGCATGCCCCATTCTAATTCTGGCCTGTTTTTTAAAAACTTCGTAGTCATTCATGTGTTCTTTAGGCATTTCAGCTGCCACCTCTGCTAATAGTCCACTAAGCTGTGGCCTCAGCTCCACCATATACTGATCTATAGAGGTGTGGTACCCCAGGAAGGACCTTTTGAAATTTTCTAAGAAGGCCTCTATATCATCGCCTACCTTGTATTTGGGGAATTTCTGGGAATGGGGAGCAGTACCTGGAGAAGGACTGTTAGGTGGACCCAGCTTAGCCCTTTCCAGCTCTAAGCGCTTTAGCGCTAACTCCATCTCCAACCACTTCGCCTCTTTTCTCTCCTCCGCCTCCAACTCCAAGCGCTTTCATTCCATTTGTCTTTCACGTTCCTTCTGTTTCTATTCAGCCTCCAATCTGGCTAATTCCATTTTTTTCTGGACCTCACTTTCAGTCATTTTTGCTAACCTTCCTGCCCTTACTGTAGCCTAGCCCGAGAAGTAGGGGGAAAAAACAGCTTGTGAATTTTCTTGCTGTAGCTTAACTACTCTGCCCTCAGGCAAAGAAAAAAAAAAACCTTCAGCTGCTCTCAGCTAAAAAATAAACAAACAAACAAATAAATAATTTGTGTCCCTTAAAAAAACTCCTTGTTTTTTGTTTGTTTGTTTGTTTTCAGGCTGAGCCCTTTTGCCTGCCTGTTCTTCCTCAGGCAGCAAAGAAAAGAAGAAAAGGGGAAAAATCCCTGGTTTTCAAGCAGCCAAAAGGAAAAAATGTGTCCTTTTAAAATCCTGAGGTCTGTGCTTCTGGTTCAAAATGACCCCACCGCGCTGCCACCATGTCAAGGTTTCCCCCCACACTTTGAACTCTGGGGTACAGATGTGGGGACCTGCATGAAAGACCTCCTAAGCTTTTATTCTACCAGCTTAGGTTAAAACTTCCACAAGTTTAAAATTCCTTTCCTTGACTTTGGACTGTATTGCTGCCACCACCAAGTGATTTACTCAAAAATTCAGGGAAGGGTCACTTGGAATCCCCCCAAATATCCCCCAACTCCCTTCACCCCCTTTCCTGGGGTGTCTTGACAATAATATACCAACCAATTGACTTAGCAATGTAAGCACAGACCAGACCCTTTGTCTTCAAGGCACTGAAATCAATCAGGTTCTTAAAATAAGAACTTTTTTATAAAGAAAAGTAAAAGAATCACACCTGCAAAATCAGGATGGAAGGTAACTTTACAGGGCAATAAAAAGATTTAAAACACAGAGGATTCCCCCCTGGGCTCAGCTTCACAGTACAAAAACAGGAATAAAACTACCCCGTAGTGTAGAAAAATTCACAAGCCAAAACAAAAGATAACCTAACACATTTCCTTGCCCTACTTACAATTTCTGTGCTTTTAGATGTATTTTTTTCATCAGGAGATGTTGTACCTACTTGGTCTTTCCCTCCGTCCGGAGAGGGAACAACAAAGAGAGAGCACAAACAAAACCTTCCCCTGACCCAGATTTGAAAGTATCTTCTTTTCTCATTGGTCCTTCTGGTCAGTGCCAATTAGGTTATTTGAACTACTTAACCCCTTACAGGTAAGGTGATTTAGTACATTTAATACAGCTGCCAAGGAGGGATTTTACCCTACCCTTCCCTCTATATTTATGACAAGCTGTTTCAGCAGCTCAGAATAGGGAAGGTCCCTTCACTTTTTAAATTTATAAAAAAGCTGAAAAACCCAAGAAAATGCCATTCGACCCCTGCCACATGGAGAGAAGTGCTGAAATTGTGCCTTCCCTAATGATGCTACAGTCAGTTGATGCTTCCTTTCACTACCAGTCTCACAGTCCTTGTGTTAGAACCACCTCCTAAAGATGACATTTGACTGGAAAGTATGGTGCTGGGTCTTCATAGCCTCTGGGGTGATGCCCCATGTCTGTATGCTCCAGGTCTGTTTGCCCCAGAATGTAGGAATGTTCTCCTCAGACTCACCTGTATACCAATATGCAGGTAGTAATGCTGGGTTGCTAGACCACAGGAGCATCCCTAGAGCAGGCCAGATCCTGCCAAGCAAGGGTCCTAAGAGGAGTATGGAGACCAGGGATCTGGGATGCAAGAGGAGACAGTGGTCACCCCCTAAAGCAGTGCTTCCCAAACTTGGGACGCTGCTTGTGTAGGGAAAGCCCCTGGCGGGCCGGCCGGTTTGTTTACTTGCCGCGTCCACAGGTCCGGCCGATCGCGGCTCCCAGACATGGGGCAGTTCTCTGCTCCAGGCCAATGGGAGCTGCTGGAAGCATGTCACCTGATACTGGAATCCATCTGGGACGCTGCTTGTGTAGGGGTCCCAGAAAGACAAAAGATTTCCACCTTGTGCCAAAGCTATAAAAGGGGGTGGAACAGAACAAAGGGGCTGCCAGTCATGAGAAAACCCCTAGTTTCCACCTAAGATATCTGCTGAAACTAACAAGGACTGTACCCGGGGGAAGGATTGGGCCCAGACTAGGAAGGAGTCTAGTCTGTGAAAGAAGCTTATTGGAACATTTCTGAGGGTGAGATTTTACCTGTAAACAGTTTCTTAATGTATTAGGCTTAGACTTAAATGTTTTTGCTTGGTGACTTACTTTGGTCTGTCTGTTATTACTTGAAACCACTTAAATCCTACTTTTTATTCTTAATAAAATCACTTTTGTTTATTATTGAACCCAGAGTAAGTGATTAATACCTAGGGGAGCAAACAGCTGTGCATATCTCTCTATCAGTGATGTAAAGAGCAAACAATTTATGAGTTTACCCGGTATAAGCTTTATACAGAGTAAAACTGATTGATTTGGGGTTTGGATCCCCCTGGGAACTGGGTGTCTGGAGATAGGTGACCTGCTAAGCAGTTGTTGGTTAAAGTCTGCAGCTTTGGAGGTGTGGACCAGACCTCGGTCTGTGTTGCAGCAGGCTAGCGTGTCTGGCTCAACAAGGCAGGGTAAATGGGCTCAGAGGTAAATTCAGTATGTCAGGTGACAGTCCCAAGGGGATCTGTGTGACCAAACCTGTCACAGTGACCTCCAACAGAAATCTTGTAAAGGAGCAGCAACCCCTGGTTTCACTGTGGAAAAGTGCAGTGCCATCCAGGTTATTGGGAATGCCAGCCTGAGTGACAAGTAGCTGTCCATATCTCAGAATACCCTCTTCCAAATAGGGCTCATGAACCGGAAGCTGCTTGCTCTCACTGATGTCATGTCCTACATAACATTTCCCAGTCTTGTCAGGCTGCAAAAAGCAGGGGAAACTAGTTCTTGGATTTGCCTGAGCATTTTGTCAGCTTGCAGTTACCCCAGCACCTCTGCAGCCTCCTTAACTTGAAGCTCATCCCACTCCTGCTCTCCTAACCTTCCCCTCCAAAACCAGCAATGGTGAATGTGGCCACTGAACCCATCCTTGAGCTTTAGACTTCTTTCTCCTTCCTCCTGTTTTCCATATCATTGCTCTAGCTTCTCCTAGTCCGCTTATAGCCTGGGAAAACCAAGTATGAGTGACGTGGCCTCCAGTCCATGGTACCCATCCCTACCTCCTCTTTCATAATATGTAATATTACTGTTTTCTTTTTTCACAGCAGTTTTCTTCCAAAGTGCAATACACTAGTTTGTGTTTTGAGATTCATTTTACTGTATTTTAAATATCTATTCTTTTCTCCCAACATGCTGCCTTCTGAGGTATAACTAGACAGAATTTTCTAGTTCCACTGACTTCTGTCAATCAAGCCACTTGTGAAGTCTGAAAGCTAAAAGGAAAGTTAAAAGCAAAGTATTAGGTTCAAATGGAGATCAGTGAACGCCATATCTTGAATTCTTTTGGTATTATCCAGACATTAATATATAAAAAATAATAATAATAACAGCAATTTCATATTTGCCAACAGGCAGAGATGCTTATTCATGCAGGATTATTTAGTGTGCCACTTCCACTTTAATGGGCTCATATTTCATCAGTATACCATGGCTTCAAAGCTGTCATTTTTGGCACAGCTCTTGTCTTTGGTGTATAAATTTAGAGAGATAGTTTAATTGTTGGCCAAAAAGATAATGTTCGTGTCAACTGGGACTTTGATGTTTCAGTAGAACTTCCCCTTAGTAGAAATTCACCCTGACATAAGTGCTCTGAAATCATTAGTTACATCTGAAGTAAATTTGGCCCCCAGTGTGTGCATTCTCTAAAATGGATAAAATGTTGCCTAAAACCCAATTTTTTTTAAGTGCTTTTGTTGTGACTGTAGCTAAAAAGACCATTCCCTAAACTGCTTGAATACTGTGGGCCAAATTCATAGGATATTTCAGACCAAAGTTGTGGAAATCTCACAGAAATAATTGAACTCACAGGTCTCTCACCTTTAAAGGTGGTAGAAGTCTCACCAGACCAACTCATGTTCTGCTGTACTCTCATGAGAGCAGCACTCATCAATGTCATATTTGAACTCTAGACATTGGTTCTGCCTCAAACCCAAACCTTGAATCCCATCTTACTCTGGACCACACCCTTTTTTATTCAACCCAACACTGCCCTGAACTGATGGATCAAAGTGCTGTTAGAATAAATTGCCATGTTCTGTTTCAGAGGTGGCTGCATTATGGTAACAGGTGGAGTGTTCCTTTTGTATACTTCATTTGCCCTCTTGTGGATCACTTTGGTATCAAAGTTTTGCAGATTCACGTTTAAAATGTTAGCTGTTTTACATTGTTAAAATACAGCATCTGCTCAGAGAAGAGCATCTGACTTGTTGAGCTGTGGATGAGATATGGTTGCTGGTATAGCTGGGTCCTGACCCACTGATAGCTTTGAAGATCAGTGTGTGTACATATAACACACACACACACACACACAAACAGGATAGGACACCACAAGCACATCGCTCCTATTCTCCAACCCCTCCATTGGCTCCCATTCTACTTCAACTGACGGATCAAGGCCATCAAGGCCAGATCTTCAAAGCCATCAGTGGGTCATGACCAGACATGCCAAATGCCTGAAAAAAACCCTGCAGAAATTCGGCTTGTTTTTGGCTTGATTGGCTTGTGAGTTGCTTGTTGACTGGTTTTTTCTTGTATCTTGTTTGGCTTGTAGCTTGTTGCATGTTGTAGCTTGTTGCTTTTTTTTTTTTTATTGTCTCCCAGCAAGCAGGAGAAAAGAGGGGGCAAGCAAGGGCAAGGGGCAAGCAGAGGCAAGGGGGGAGGGAGTCAGGGGTGCACAGCGGGCCCATCACAGTCCCAGACTGTATGCAGGAGGCGTCTAGTCACAGAGTGTTGGGGTTCTTAGGGATTGGCTTTTTTTGGCCTTGTTTTGAAATGGGATTAGTTTGATTTTTGGCTTATTGTGAAAGTTGGGGTGCTTATTTACCACATGAAAGTTGGCAACTGGTCAGGACCCAGATACACTGGCAACCATATCTCATCCACAAAATTGAGGAGACTACAGGTGAAGATGAAGGTAGAGGTAGTGACTATTCATGATCTTCTGTTTGATGATGACTGTTCCCTGAATGCCAAATTTGAGTCTGGCATGCAGTGGAGTATGGATTACTTCTCTTCAGCTTGTGACAACATTTCAAGGACTTCCTCAAGTTATCCTAGGGCATTTCAACATTGATCCAGAGTTTAGAGAAGATCTCACTTGTGATTCTTCCACCTGGTGACACCTAACCCATACTGGAGTTACCGTCTATGAGCAGAAGAGAACTGCTGAGGCAGAGCGGTAGTGCCAGCATGTCTGCCGTTAACCAATTAAGCCATACCAGCATCACTTGTTCAGTGTGCCACAGAAAGTTCAAAGCTCAAATTGGCCTGATCAGCCACTCACGTGTTCACAGAAACCAAACCAACCAGTAATGTCATGGTCATCTTCAAACTCGAAGGATGAAAAATAATTAAGAAATTAGATTATTGATTTATTGGAGGCTGCTACTTGAAAAAAATAGATTAGTTAGGTGACTTAAGACTTGTTAGAGTGACCATGCTAGAATGTAGCTAACAATAATCTTTGTTATAGGATTTACCAATGGACCTGTTATTGTTTGTTTTTCCTCGTGGTGTCTTGCCAATGGTCCCTGAAAAAAGTGTATCCTTGTCTGAGATACTGTCAGAACTACATAACAACCAGTAAGGAGTCATAAAATGTCTGCATTGCAATTGTTTTTCAGAAAAAAAATTGCAGTTAAATTTTTGGTATTCTCATTAAATTTGTATTCCTCTTTCAACCATCTTTTTCAAGTAATTATTATTGCATTGAATGATATAATATGTAGCAGAACTGATCTAATACAATAGTGCATAATAACAGACTTCTCAGAAATTCTCAATAAGGGATTTTTTTTATTTGGTAATGGATAGTATTAACTTTATGTGGAAACTGCTGACATAGCAGCCACAAAATATATTCACACTTCCTTTTGCTCAAAACTATCTAGGTGGCCAGCATATTTTTTTGTACATTTCACTGATGCATACCTAACTTCTGGCCTCAACGTCATAAAAACAAGCAAAAAACACTCAAAATAGGAATGAAAAATGGGGGAATTGAAATAACAGATGTAGAGTTTCAGAACTTCGTCAGTGTATCATGAACTGAAGAAACAAAATGTTAAATGGAAAATGGAAACAAAAGAGAACTGGAGGAAATTCTGCCTTTTTAAATGAGAGAAAGCAGAGATTTTCCTAAAACAACTTGTGAGATCTTGACCGTATAAATTCTCTTTCAACTTTGGAGACTATTCAAAAATAGAAACTTACCAAAATTTAATTGCATACATTGCATCCTAAACATTCCAAACATTTTAAAGGAATTTCAGTCTTAAAATAAAAACTTACTGGTGTCCAGCACAATGTACCTCCCTTGTGAAAATGCCACAGTATTTTACAGTAATGATTTTACAGAAATAACATGGTTGTAAGTTGTGGTGGTTTGGACCACAGATGTCTGTTATATATGGGGTCCACATATTCATCAATCTGGACTATATGAGGTATCAAACACCTACTTTGATCATACAGTAATGTGGCTGTATCTTTCTGGGATGACCAAAAAAAGCACGGTCATGGTTACAGGGCTGATTGTACCTCTGTCCCTTCTTGATCTCTGAGTGCCTTCCCCCACCCCAGGGATCAGGCCTTGTGCTTTACCTGGTTTGGGGTGAGATTTCCCAAATCTCCTACTCTTGGACTGGGATATGGATACAAGGCCCCATTTCTGCCAATCACTTATTACCACATAACTCCAACTAGACATCTTCATTTCTTCCCTTCAGGAGCTTGTCACTAGTGCTATAGTGACCAATAACCTTTTAAAAACAAGTTTGTTTATTAGCAAATGGAACAAATCATTAGAGAATTTATTTTAAAACAACAAACAGCCTTAATACGTATTTAGACTGATCTAATCTTACTCTTCACTAGAAACTATGATAGATGGGCTTCCCACTTGAATTACAGGAAGAAAACAGGTCCAATTTACATTCTTTGAGCAAGCCCTAGAATTTTTGGTGCCTAGCCAGGACACCATTTGCCTTCCACAGAGATTGTATCCACCAGTCTGTTTCCCCTCTCACAGGGAAATTCACATAAAACAGTACCTAGCTGTCTGCCATCAATTTGAGAACTCCATTTTTCATTTTGGATAATCTATTATAGCCCCCATATTTGAACATGGGGCTTGGAATCCAAAAATAATTAGTAGATTTTATAAAGCAACTTCAGTTGCTTTTGGCATTCATAAATGAGTATTTCTGCTATAAACAAGATTTCTTTAGATAAGAAATTAGTGTGCTCTTTTTGGAGAGAGATGAATACTATGATTCTTTGGTCACATAACATCCCAGTTTAAAACAATTTATTATTTTTATGTTTCATTTATTACTTTTGAGATTACCACTATGTTTAGGCTAGATATATCAAAAATTAAGCAGATGTGATAAAAAAAAATCAGCATTTATAGGCTAGAAACACAAACATGTATAATGAAGTGATCACCTTGCCAAATTTTAACCCTCAGAGATGTGAAGTTAAAAGAACTGCATCTGTTTAATGCTTATGGCCTTGAAATATGTTCATGACTTGTAGCAAAGACAGTTATGTCATTTACTGTGAGGACAATAAAACAGCTGCAGTTAGTTACAAGGTGAGCAAAAGTATTCTACATGCAGCTCTGGTTGAATCAATAGGATAGCTAACACTGACTTGGATGCATAAGCTTTATAACTTCAGAAAACAGATGCTTCCTCAGTGTGTAGGCAAAAAATGAAATAAAAATCCAGGCAAATAATGGAAACTAAGATTACAGGTGACATTAATGTCAAAGCATTTAATGTGATATAGAGAGGGGAACCTATGGCTGGAACCTCATTTTGATCTTAATTACTAGCGTGTATTTCAAATCATTTTTCTCCATCCTATAATCACAAATCATTATGCTTTTTCAGTCCAGAGGCCTGTATAGACTACATCTTTTCACTGACACTGGGGATGATGTAGTCACTGAGCACTCTTGCCCTGACAGGGAACACAGCCTGCTCATTAAAATGTATTCATATAACAGTAACAAGAGCCTGACAAAGGGCAGGATAACAAGTAGCTGACAAATAGTAATAAACAACTGACAGAGGGCAGGATAATCAGAGTTAAAAGAATGAAATTCTTGTGCCTCGTTACTGCAGCCTGAATATGGCAGAAGCACGTATCAATAAAAAAGTCACAAAACCTCCAAACACCATCCGTCAATGGATCCCTGAAATACCCTGGCACCACTCTTGAAGATGGAGTTATTAACGATGGATTATTTGGATTTTGTCAGCTAAAGCCAGACTCTCAGCATTTTTTGAACATCATTTTTTGTGTGTAATTATACTTGGCAGTTCCCTAGCCATTCCATGGAACACTAGTGCATTATTCAAGGACCATGCTCTGCAGCTGAATGAGCTAGACCAGCAAGTACACAAAACAACACATTCTTTTTCTGACCTCTCTTTCTCTCTCTGTCTCTCTAGCCTCACTTATCTGTGGGACAGACAGACATAATTGAATGCCAAAGTCACCATTTTGCACAATATATAGGGACCCAATCAGTCTCCCTTCCCACAGACTTCCCACCTCACTTTGCAGATTGTAGGTGAAACAATGCTTAAAAAGCATTACATAGGTGGTGGGTACCATAGGCTGTGGGAGGCTGTGCCTCCCCAAACAGCCAGGCGTGGCCCTGCCCACACTCCATCCCTAGCCCCCCTCATTGCCACTCTGCGAGCCTGGCTCCAGTTCTCCAGTGCTGGCCCCGGCTGGTGCTGGGGCTGTGCCGCCCGCCCTCCCAGTGCTCCGGGGCTGGGACCGCATGCCGCCTGCCCTCCAGGGCTGGGAGGACTAGCCTGGGGTGGGGGCTGGTGGCTGCGGTCGGGGGGGGGACAACTTTGGGCTCCAGTGGGGGGGGCAGAAAGGGCGGGACCTCTGGCAGAAGGGGTGGGGCTGGGGGCTAGCCCTCCCATGAAAGCAGCTGCTGGATTTCCAGACTGCTTCTATATAGTTTCCCCATATTGGTCAGGGGAAATGCTTCCACAGCAAAGAGGAATGAGTTTTAATGTTCAAAGGCAGGTGGGATTTTAAACAAAAGAAAAGCTACCCAAAGGAAAGCCAATCACCAGTTATTTTAAAAGGATGCCACATGAGGTTAACCTGAATTGTAGCCAAATTGTTTTGGTGATATAAGCCAGTTATGGTTTGGATTATGGTATTTTATGTGAGTGTGTTTATATTCTCTCACAAAATATTCACATACGGTTAGTTGGATCAAATTTAGTTCCTCACAACAACTTGAACACACTAAAAATAAGCAAATCACAAGTAAAAGTGACACCCAACATAATGTTAGTCTCCCATTATTAGCTCACTACCATCATGATACTCAACCATACCAACATCCTGAAAAAATTTCACTAACACCAATTTCAGCTCTATATTTGCATTCTGAATACAAAAATCTGATCACCCATCTGATATATATTTCTAAAGAAAATATCAGCTCATGGACACTGTTTTACATAGCTAGTCATAACATGTTATATAATGAAATAATAAAGCCAATAGGCTCTAGTAAGGGTTGTGCATGCTGAGTGATTTTCAGTTCTTTGATATGTGCATTGAAGGAAGTAGTGTGGCTGAATTAAAAGTGAATGTGTTCAAGAAGGTTCTAGTGTGTATGTGGTTGAGTGTCTTGATAGTGGTGGGGTAATGTTTGGAGACTGCCATTATGTTATTCCACACTTATCTTTCCAATAGCTTTTTGAATATTTCAGATGGCAGTTTTCCCTCCTCTGCACTCTGTTCCATCAGCATCACACAAGGTTCTGTCCTTGTCCTCACCCCTCAAAACCCTCTATATTTTATTGCTGGGTTAGCTCATACATTCATCTACCATTTCTATGGAGATATACATGGCTTCCCTCCAACCTGTGGCAAGGTGGACGAAATTGTACCACCTGCTTGCCCATCCCTAGAACTGGCACTGATGCTCATCTAGTAAAATTATCTTCCCACTTCAAGGAACAGATAATATCAATTCCTTCACTGGGTCCCCATTGACCACTTGCTCAAGTTTGCACTTCTTGGCCTCATTTTGAAGGCCCTGTACAACTCTGGCCTGGGCTATGCCTCAGCTCTGTGTCACCTTTAAGTCTTTGTCCCTCTCCTGTCTTCTTCTTGCCTTTGTCCATGCTGCTTCTTAAGGATGGAATGATCCCAGGGTGCCAGACCTCTACTCTCTGCCTATTCAAATCCCTCATGCAGACACTCTTCTTCCAGAAGTTGAGCAAAAAACAACCCAGCTCAGTCAGTTAAAAACAAACATACTAGGGTGATCACTTAATCTGAGTCTCAGAGCTCATCTTGCCTTATGTGTGTGTCTATCTTGCAAGATACTCAGGGCAAAGGCTGTCTTTACTTGCCCTGCCTAGTACCTAGAGTATGATCAGTGCTTGATCATTGATAAGGAAAATATATAATATTATTTGAATCTAGTGGAGAGTCCAGTATAAACTCCCACAAATTTGGAGGCTTCAAAATCTGGCTTCAGAAGTGAATTTTGCCACTTGTATTTATTTCATAATCCCCTGTTAAAAAAAATTGTCCATATAAAGGAAAGTTCTCAATGAAACCCAGGGCTCATAACAGAGAAGACACCTGCATCTTCAGAATAACAATAATTTATTTTAAGTCCTCACAAAGAGCCACCAAAATATTAATGAATATGATCCTTGGGTGGAGAGCATAATGTTCTGTTCTACATGAACATCCGCTAATATCTGTGAGCACTTTGGATGTTGGCTTGTGGCATGTTCGGCTTTACTGCTTGTTATAATAAATTAATGAAAAGGCTGACTTCATGACTGCGGTTCTTTTAATTTGGCCAACAGGGATGCGTTGCAGCTCTGTTGTGAGCTCATTTTAAAGATTACCATCTTGTTAAAGCTGTCCCTGTAATGCCAGGGGTCACACTGTAAATACAGAATAATGAATGAGACTGCCTTGCTAAGCTGGTGTACTGCCTTGAGTCAGTAAGCAGGGCTAGCTCTAAATGTACAGACACGTTTTCCTTCTGGTTTGCAGCATGCCCCCTTTCAGACCTACGAGCTTTACGAGACTGGTTTTGTAATAGAGAGGGGCCAGGAGGAGAGGAGCCAATCCAGCAAAGCACTTAAGCATGTGCTTAACTGCAAGCACGTGAATAGTCCCATCGAAGCCTGTGGGACTACTCCTATACTTAAAATTAAGTGTATGTTTAAATGCTTTGCAGGGTTGAGTCCTCGGTGACTAAGTCATATAATAGCAGTGAAAGAAAAGGAACACTCTTGGTTCTTGTTAAATCTTCTAATAAGGGCAAATAGGCCTAGATTGTGAGTTGTGTGAAGCACCTACAACCCCCAACAACATCAGCAGCTCCACTGGATGCTCACCACTCCTCAGGATCAGGCCAAAATTGGTACGTTGTAAACTCTGCTTTCCAATGCTTTTTCACTGATTCCAGTGGACTCAGTTAGAGTCATCCACACTAGTGGTGACCAGGACAGAACAGTTGAGAAACTGGGGGTAAGTTTGAGTAAGTTTGTCCCACCTAAGTTTTTTTTTTCTTAATTTCCATTATATCCCTTCATTCCACCCAAATAATTTCTCTCCCTGCTTGGTGTTTACACCCTGCCAAATATTTGAAGACTATTATGACGCACAATGGCATCCCTTGCCAAGTCCACTATGTACATATTTAATAGAGATGTTCAGGGTGGAGGAGAGGGCAAAGGAGGGGGAGGAAAATATTGTCTGTTTCATCAAAAACATTTGTTAGTCTTTCCTCATAAACCAGTCCCTACCAATTCCCTAAGTCTTTTAGTTTCTCCTTTCAGAACTCCCTTCAGTTTGCCAACATTTTTCTGTTAAGTGATGCCCAGAATTAAGCACAATACACCAGGTGCAGCTTAAACAGTTTTGTGTATATAGTTCTAGTTACCACCCTGGCCTCTGATGCAAGGCTTGTGCAAATACAGCCATAATGTGCACTGGATTTTTTTAATGCCATGATCTCATTGTGATTGCTAGGGTAATTCTCCTTTCCTTTTCCAAAGAGTGAAACCACTTTTGCTTTTTCTCCAGAGTTCAAATACCATACCCCCTCTAAAATTCTCTATGATTTTTAAAAAACAGTTGTCAGCATGCAGTCAGTTCATCAGCTGGTACAAAAATCTGGACGTTTAACAGGAAGGGAAGACCTTGTTTTACAACACTGATGACCTCCTCCTATTGGCCCCCATAAGGCTGCTATACTGGACCCAAACCTTTGGGTCTCATGTGTTCTTGGCTTACTGGAGCTGGGCAGAGTTCAGGCACTGTATCTGTCATTTTGGGTATCACACTTCAGGTACAGACTGGTATCTGACACCCCTCTTGGCAGTAGAGGTGTTATGGACCAATTGGCTTGAAACTACTGTTAGCTCTCCCAGGCCTCCCCAGTAGCTGCGGGAAGCGGCGCGGGCCGAGGAACGTACTGGTCACCGCTTCCAGCAGCCCCCATTGGCCTGGAGCAGCAAATCGCGGCCAGTGGGAACCGCGATCGGCCGGACCTGTGGACGGGGCAGGTAAACAAACCAGCCCGGCCCACCAGGGGCTTTCCCTACACAAGCGGCGTCCCAAGTTTGGGAAACACTGCTGTACAGCATACTCATTGTTCTACCAGAGCAGAGTTATTCTTTGATTGTCTTATAGTGTCTTCAAAAGAAGGTATGAGAGACATACAACCAGTCTCTGCTAGCAAATGGATGACTGAATACACACTGAGGTTTAGAGTTATACCTACAGTTTAAAAAAAAAAACGATTCTGAATTCCATGTAGACAGAGTTTCAAACCTGTCCCAGCTTATAATGATAACTATTGATAAAGAATGGGTAAGAGAACACTTGGAAGATCTGAAACTATACATATCAATTGGTGCGGATAGGAATCCCAGGGTATTATGGAATTAGCTAATACATTTACTTTATCAGTGACAATGATTCTGAAGAGACAAGGTGGATAAGGTAATGTCTTATCTTTCAGGGGTCCCAAATTCTTTAGTGAAACAGCAACATCAGTGCCATATTCAGTACTAGCCCACCTCAAACTGCTGTCATTCTGGCTCCCATACCTACCAAAATTAAACAGTCCAACTCCATAGTTAGCCACCTTCATTTACACAACAAAAAGAAAACTCCCTTCTGTGTATCAGTTTCATAGTATCAGTATGTAATCCTTAGAGTCTATTGAAATATAAAGCTAATCAATATGAGTGATGCTGTGGTAGCCTCAATACTAACTTTTTTTCCATTTGACTTTTAATTGCAAATGTCCTGGCTTTTGCTGGCTTGCTTTTTTTTGCCTGCTTGCCGTTTCTCAGTGTTTTGACTGAGACCAGAAGAACAGCGTGGTTCCCGAGAGCAGAGGCAAACTGACAATCTGGAAGCTAGACAGGAATGTGAAAGTGGAGATGTGAAGCTGGCAGCAAACTTCTCTAAAAGAGGAACCCTTTTCAGATGTAAGAGAATCCATATGGGTACTTGTAAAGGGCTCCACTCACCTTAGGTGGGCAGGTCTGGTAATCAGCTCTCATTCTGCATAGCAACCCCTGTTTTTGGTTGATTGCACTTTGGTCCCTATCTCTCTTTCTGACTCAGCCCTCCAGCCATGTCCCTATATGGTCCCCGCATTAGGGATATCAAAGTCCATTGGGCAAGCTATCTAAATGCTACCTCAGATGGTCTTCCATTTCAGCTGTAGTTCCTGTGCCACTTCCCAGTGTCTGGTAGGGGAACTCAGGACCACCCACAACTCCAGGTTTCAGCCCAGGGATGCTGTGACTGGTAATCCAGGTTTGCTCAGTCATTGTGTCTCTGGGCTTCTTCCGGTCTTACCTCTCTATCTCCGGGTTTACTACTGGAACTTCCTCTGATCCCCATGGATAATTCACCCCGCTCAGCCTCTTGCCAGACTGGGCAGGATCTTAGGGCTTACTCTTCCCCTGGACTGCCTCCTTGTCCCTTACTAACTTCCTTTTCCTCTACAAGAGTAACTACAAGCTTCTTCCTTGCAGCCTCCTCCTGCTCTCACTTTCTGGCTTTATAATCCTATCCAAGCTCCTCCCCCAGCTGGGCTTTGTCTGCAACTAGGCCTTGTCAAACCCTGGCTTCCCTCCAGGTGCAGCATATAAGGTTAAATGGCCCCTTCTGGCCCACATGAACCCACTCAGGTCTTGTGTGGAGTGAACACTCCCATCATAGTACTATAGCTTCATCTGAAAATACTAAAACTTTAAGCAATGACCACCTTAAGTCCTACCACTCACCCCTATAGACAATAGACATGCATTTGAGCTGCAGAACTTGGATGTAAACCTGAGCCATCTTAACATTTGAGTGGATTCAGATGTAGAATTTTGGATGAGCCCATTACAAAGATAGGGTTCAGCTGTGAAGTTCACAGCCAGAATTGTATTCCCACACCTCTCAAAAAATTGGGATCATTTGGATTCAGGCCCATTCAAAATACAGAGGTTATTTTAGGTATCCTTCTAATACACAGATTTGGAAAGGGTCTTCCCAACTCCATACACAGATTGTTCAGGAAGAGTCCTACCCTCCTATCCCTACCCTCAGTCTGAAAGTAGGAGTAAACTCCACCTTAATAGTCTTTAGTCTTTGGGAGACCTTCAGAATAATGGGAACATGTATAGTAGAGGGAGTTTTCTAGTGATGGAACTTCTCTGGGAGATTTCTAAATTATTTGAAAAGCATTTATGGGGGTCAAGAGGGCATTTTCTTTTCAATGTGAACTTGCAGTAGCACAGACACCCGCTATCAAGCAAGGCGAACTCTCAGCAAGACAGGAAGACAGTACTAGGGAAGGGAATTAAACTCCTGCAGTGATCTGAAGTCTCCTAAGAAAGGACATACTTTTCTAACTATGCTGCAGAGACACTCACAACTGAAAAAACAAACATTTTTGGCTAAGTGAGAAATATACATAAACATCTGTATGAACTGAGAGAGGAATAACAGAAGCCTGCATTTTGAAAAGTGCATGTGCTGAATACATACTAAAACTAGTCTGAGAAGAAAGTTCTACAGAAGAGTCTTTAGCTTTGAAAGCACCACAGGAGGGCACTTTTTGCATGGAATTTCTAACATAGATATTCAGCAGAAGAATCCTTTTGTAAAAAATAGATTGGGTGTGTTTACATAGAAAACAGTAGTAGTAGGTACCAAACAGTGAGATATGTGAGAAAATAAGTTTTAGTAATAATAAATATGCTATTTGATCCTGCAAATATTTACATACATGCTTAACTTTAAGTTTGTGACTAATTCCATTGGCTATTTGCAGCATCAGGGCTAAAGCAATCAGTAAATACACAAATAGGGCAATATACCCATAACTGGGTGGCTAATGCTGGACTCTTCAGTCCATATTTATCACCTGTATAGAAGGCTTTGATATGTTTTACAGCAGTGCTGAGTGCCCACATAGCACACTAATGTCAAGGGGAGTTACAGGTGCTCAGCAACCAAACCAAATCAAACCCAGCTTTTATTCTGGTGACTAAGTATGAATTCAGGAGCCTAACCTTAGGCACAGAGTTACAAAAATTGTAGACATACTTTGCATTGTTACTGGCAAGGAGATTGATAAGATGACTAATATGTCTTTTCCACTCCATTTATTTCTGTGTGTGTGTGTGTGTGCGTGCATGCACCATTTGTTTTTCTCCTTGTCAACTGTGGTTGGTTGCCAATGTTGTTCATGAATCAGACTCTGTTTTTAAAATCACATGAGATGGCTGTAAGTTCTTGAAAGAAGTCCAAATACACTGGCCACCTAACTTGGCCAGAACTTCTAGCTACAACATTAAATTTGGTAGCCAATAGGTGTGTCTAAGGGCATTTCTATTTAACTCCTCTTGTCTCTAGGTAGAACCATGTCTAATCCTGAAGGAAATTATGTAGCTTGACGGACACTGGGTTCTATTGTTGAAAATAATTAGCTTCCCTAACTCTTATTAAGGAATAAAGTACAGAATGTCCAGAGTATGTTCTCCCTTGATTTAATAACTAATGGCCTTGCTCCCCACCTCCTGCATCTTGTGGAGCTCTGCTTCAAAGATGCTCTCAATGTGACAGGATTGAGGGGATACTGGAAGCATGGAGCAGGGGTAGAGGAGTAGCCAGTAGTTCTATAGGCCTAAACTGCACAGTATTTGCTCAAGGATCTCTGCTGCTGCTGCTGCTAAAGCGTATAGTTTGGTGAGAAGTTCTTACATTCTTAGGGCTTGATGCTGCAATGTGCTGAGTGCTCTGACTCTAATCCAGCAAAATACTTCAGCACATGAGTAGTCCTATTGAAATCAGAGTGACGACTCATATGCTTTTGCTGTACTGGGGCTAGAGTGCTCAGTGTCTTGCAGGATCAGCATCTTGCTTTTAGAGCAAAGCCCATTTACCTGTCCCATGTGTTGGTGCAGGGGGCAGGAATGTGAGACTAAATAGTGGGTCATTATATAGTAAACACAAAACTGAAGGAGAGTCTCAAGAATTTTATTTTTTAATAAGTCTGGTTTGGGGTTTGTTTGTTTTTTTGTTAGCCTCTAGTATTCACAATACCTTCTTATGAGCTTGAAAATAACATTTGGTTTCCTGTCACCATTGTCTTTTCCTATTTGGCAGGCATTTTCCTCCATTTCTTACAGAGCACAAGCTGACAAGGCTGTGTTAGATATTTACTGTTTGTGGTTATCAGCTCTGATGATGCCAAGAATGATGGAAGCAGAATTCTGGGACAAAAAATTGTTTGTTCATTTGTCCTTCCTCTGCTGTTTATGTGATTCTGCATCAGCAGAATAAAAATGTGTAGGGTCATGAATTAACCAGTTGACATCCTAAGAGCTGCCACAAATGCCATTTTTTGTTACTGGGGCAAAATGCACACTGAATCCATATATCAATACCATTTTGAAGGTTAATTTTCCAAAGAATACTTGACGCTTCAAATATATGTTGCCATATCCTGCTGAAGCAGAATGCAGCAAAGAAGAGGTTAACAACAGTGCCTGTTATTCTTTCCCTTACCAGGCGGTGGATTTTTTTAAAACACTTCTTATTTATAGGTTTTATTATATTCAGTTTAGAAACTGAAAAACATTCCTCACATTTAGTTTGGGGCTGAAACTGCCTGCCCCAATTTTGAATTTTCTTTTCTAATATTATATTGTGACTGTAACCTTAACAATGCAGCTGAAGCAAGTTTTCTGAAAATTAGTTGTGAAATTGTAGCTTCTTAGTAACACTCTTAAATGTCAGAATCACAGTTTGTTTTTTATATATGGAGTTTGTGTGTGTCTGTGTGTCTGTCTAAACATAAAGGTAGATATTAGATGCATTTTAAGAAAATATATTTTTATAGAAAAAAACAAAATTATTTTTTGATTATTTATCAAACAACAGAAGCCAAACTGCTAGCAATTCTTTCCATATAGAGTACTTTTTCCCTGCAGTCAGATCCATAGAGATACTACTTGCAAGCACTTAATTTATTATTTCAAGCAAGGTGATGAAATAATATGTTGATTGCTTTGATTGTGACAAGTACAATAAAAAGGCGGATCATGTATACTTGTATGGTTAGCAGAGGTAGAGAAGAGCAAGAAGTTAGATAATGACAAGCAACAACAGAACTGTAAGACAAAATGTAGACCAAAACATCTACCAAAATCTAAAGTTCCTATCATGCTGGCTCTTTACTGATGTTCAGAATGATGTCAGCCTGTAAGAATGAATTGCTTCACTTTCTAGGTAATTCGGTGATACGTAAGTTCACCAAATACAATGCCTTTATAATAGCTATTAATCTTGGTGGAAAAATTGCACTATACACTCTGGAATGTACTGCATCTATTCTCTTTTGAAACCTCATCTTTGTTCCCAGTAATTACCATCTGTTTCTAATTTATGATAGCCTGATTCAGTGGCAAAGACTACCGAGCTTCTGTACTCAAGATGAGCTGAGATAGTTTATTATATTTTTATATACTAGAACCATATTTTTTAAAAGCCGTAAATATAAGTTACCTTGTTAAGGAGGATATACTGTACAAATGTTAATGCCAGTTTAAACAAAAATAAGTGTAACAGACCTTTTATAAATCTCCATGCAAACAGTACACACATTTTTCCTGCTTGTTGATATGTGCCAAGGTCACAAAAAGTGTATAGAACTAATAACATTATTAAAATAAAATCTGTACTGACACTTTCTCAATTCAGTTAGCACAGTAAAAGTGATCATAGGGTACATTAGAAATGTTTGATTTTAGCACTGCAGGAAAAGGTTAGTCACACATAGAAAGATACTACAAGATTTGTCCCCAAATGATTTCCATGCCTTTGAGCTAATTGGCTGCTCCTTGAAACATAGATCTGATTGCTAAAAAGCGGAGTTGCAGTAGTTTCCCTAGAGACTTCTTTCTTTCTTTGGTGGCTTTGATTAAGGTTCATAAACTTGCAAAGATTTTCAAAAAGGATGAAGTAGCTTGATCAACAAGTGGCCTTTGACCAAGGACTCATTGCTCTACCTATGGCTCTATTTGGCTTGATTACGCTAATCCAAACTGGGGGAAAAAATTCATTCCAATATTTGAATGTTTCACTCTTCTCAGCCTCCACACCATCTCCTTTCAGGTCCAAAAAAGCAAGGGCTTTTGTAGTCACTGACTATTTGAGACAGTCTTTGAAGGTTAAAAAAACTATAATTACCCGATTCAAAGGACATGATATGTGATCCTGAACTGTATATGCAATAAATTATTATTCATGTTACTGAGATCACGGATATTAGCTTAACGGTTATTTGGGGTTAGGTGAAAGAATTTTCTCCCTTAAAGCTAGTTGGCCATTAGTACTAAACAAAAATTACTTCCTCAAACCAACCAGCCAAGAAACACTATCATTCTGGCACTTCAGATGATTTGAGGACTGATCCAAATCCCACTGCAGTCAATGGAAAAAGTTGATGGTGAATTTCCCAATTGGCTCAGTTAAACATGTCTAATGCAAGTATCCCAGTGCTTCCACACATACTATGTGGATTAACAAAAAGAAATAAGTGTAAACAGCTTGCACTGACATTTTAATATTCAATTTATGGAGGCTTGGAATGTTACCCCAACCACCTCTTCACCAATCTATGGGGGACCCTCGCCACGTAAATTTATCTCCTATGAACAAGGGTGAGAGGCTTGCTGGTCACTGAGCAACTGCTACATCCACACCACCACCCAATAACTCTGGGGGAAAGCTCTCATCAACAGGCTCTGAGCCTTGTGGGCCCAAGCACCACAGACTGTGTCTCCCTCAGAGGAGTGGATTGGCAGTGTTCCCCAGTCCCTAATTGGTCCAACTACACTACTTAAGCTAGGAGGGGACACCAGGAAGTTGTCTGTGCAACTAGATGGATTTTGGCTGGCTGCTATAACAGACTCTTCCTTTGTCTTGCTCTGGCTTCTGGTTCCTGCTCTGACCTTCAGTTTTGGTTCCTGGCTTCTGACTCTAGCTCTGACCATTGGCTTTGGCCTTACCCATTAGGCCCGACTCCAGCTCCATCCACTAGGCCAGACCACTTATACCCTGGTCCTTGATTGGTCCAAGTGTACACTTAAGCCTGGGGGCAACACCAGGAAGTTGTCTGTGCAACTAGTTGGATCCTCAGCTGTCTGCTATGACAGACTCTGCCCCTTTGCCTTGCTCTGACTCCTGTTCTGATCCTTGGCTATGACTCCTAGCTTCTGACCCTTGTTCCTGGCTTCTGACTCCAGTTTTGTCCCTTGGCTTCAGCCCTACCCACTAGGCATGACTCCAGCTCTATCCACTAGGCCTGAGAGCCTATGCCCTGGTTGTAGCAGTTTACACAGACCTCCCTGACCCCTCCATGATCAACACCCCAGCAGGGATATGGCGGGAGTGGGCATCCCATTGCCCAGTGAACCCCACTGGACTGGATTGCAGAAGCAGGTTGTTCATTTCCAAGTAGAGAACCATGTTCTGCAGGCTCAGGTGACACAACGTCCGACAGAGAACCAAGTCCTCTGAGGAAAGGAGGCCCATCTACAAGCAGGAAATGAACACTCCAGGCTCAGATTGTTGCCCCACCAATGGAATGGGGCCTCATCAGCTTGGTTTCTTCAGAACCCTGCTGGATTCCCTTGGAATTTCATCAAAATTGAAATGGTCCCGCAGAATATTTTGATGTTGACAAATTGGTCAACTCAAATTAAAAAATTTTTTCATCAAAATGTTAATAACCCTACAGACAAATTTAATTTTCTCAGGGATTTCTCTATGACACACAGCACTATAATATCTGAATGCTTCATTAACATTAATTTATTTTATATGACCAACTTCTGCTGGTGAAATAGACAAGCTTTCATACTTACACACAGCTCTTCAGGTCTGGGAAAGGTACTCTGAGTGTCACAGTTAATACAAGGTGAAACAGATTGCATAGCATAAGGAATCAACACATGTTGCAAGACACCCTCCAAGGTGAAGTGGGCAGTTAATACCTCCAAAGTCATAGGACAAAGGAGGGTAAGTTGGTTTAATAAAAGATATCACCTCACCCACCTTGTCCCCTTAATATCCTGGGACTAACGCAGCTACAACAACACTGCAATCACAAATGTTAATTAATGTACCTTCATGACACCTTTGTGAGATGAGGGTGGTTGGTACTACCCCCTGTTACAGATGAGGAACTGAGGCACAGAAAAACTAAGATAAAAAGTATCCTCTAATTTTGGGTGTCCATTAAGATCCCTAGGATCTGACTTAATACTTAGCATTATATAGCACTTTATACATTCAATGGCCAGCTCCCATTGATTTCAGTTGAATATTGAGCACTTCTGCAAATCAGACCCCAAGGACTCAGGTGTGGCACCCAGAAAATGAGGAACACACAATTAGTGACCACCTCTGAAATATTTGGTTTAAGTTACTTCGCTCAGCATCACACAGGAACTCATTGGCAGAGGCAAGGATAGAATCCAATTCTATAGGGCAGCATTCAATTACCTTAACTCCTACACTGTCCTTTTTCTTCCAGCAGTACCCTGACTTACCCACTACACATCTTCCAACTTGCTCAACAAATGGGGTAGACATCCTTGGTTTTCACAGTGGATTTCACAGATATTTACTAACAGCAGAGGAATGGTGACACTTGGAAATCTTGGGTTCCATCCTGGGATCTGGAAGGGAATATGCATTATTAGGTACAGACCCTTTTGTCCATTCCTTCCATGCTTGATCTTTTCTACACCATCCCACCCCTATGTCCTTGTTGCAGTCCTGTCTATTCCCCGCCCCTGGCTCCCTGTCCCATTCTTCTTGTCTGTCCAGGCCCAGTCTCCACTCCTCAGTATTCTCATCCCAGTCCCAATCTCCTTGTCCAGACAATCCCAGCCTCCTCTCCCCTCATAGCCCTCTGTCCCAGTTCCCTTGCCCAGGCCAGGCTCTTCTGCACAGCTTTCAGTTCCAGTCTCCTTGCCCAGCCAGTCCCAGTCCTCCCCAACTCCCAGTTTCTCTTGCTAGTCCCAGCCTCTCCAGGGCCATTGTCTCAATCTATTGCTTTCTCTTTTCACCCATTCTTGTTCCCCCTGCATTTGAGTCAGACATTGTAGGCCTCCACACTGCCTAGGGACCACCATGGAGGTGCATTGAGACCACAGAAGACACTGGCTGTTTGCTCTCAGTTCCAGTGACCAGCTGCACCCTGGCCCAGAGCAGCAATTGCTCATGCTCAGTTGCTCTGTGGGACTGATTCATGTGCAGTCTGGTAAGCACTAGGAGCTATGAGGGAATACAGCATGCTCAGTGAGGACAGAATCTTCAGATATTTTAGATAATAAACTTAAGACATCTCTACTGACCATGTGCAAGCTGAGATTTTTCAAAGATTATACCTTGGCAAATTTGAGCACATCATGTTCCACAGGAACAGCAAAAGGCTCATCCCTGACCAAAGGCCACCCCCTCTGCCAAATTTCAAGTTCCTATTCCAAAGCCTGGTGTTGCTAGATAATATTTTTCTTACACAATAAAACACTATATTTTCCCTAATCCTGTTCTCAGAAAGAGCTAAACAATTTTGGCTGAAATTTTCAAAAAAATATTCAGAACAAGGCAGACACCTAGCATGGAAAATTTCAGCCTGAATTGTTAAAGTTTTCAGCAATTGAACAATGGTTTCATAATGGGAAGTGTCAAGCAACCATAATAGTAGGCAGTGCTATCAGCCCTGCTTATATCATACTCTCCCTTAGCTCCCAGTTCACTTCACTTCTGATGTTCATTCAAGGCATTAATCCTAATGTTCAAAGATATCAAAAGATTGAAACCTTCTCTCCAGGCGTGCTCCACCAACCTAGATACATTATTCTGGGACAATGTAACTATTAAAGCCCAAGATGAAACACATATGGCAAAGATTGTCACTTATTTTTGTCATGGTCTAAATTTCTTGGCCAAGGTATAGTCAAGGTCCAGACTCCAAATAAAATTATTATTATTATTATTATTATTATAAGTAATAATAATAATAAGAAGAAGTAAATAAAAAGATTTCTGGGTCCATTCAAAAACATCTGGTAGTCCAGATTTGGCCCGCAGTCCACCTATTGACTATCCCTGACCTAAGGGATGGAGATAATCTGTTCTCAGTCAAGGGTAGTTTATCTGTGCAATTGGCTACCAGAAGATATTAGAGTGAGCCAAAATAATTTAGAGCATGTTGCAAGACCCACCTATTTGCTGAAGATTTCCCATTATACCTGACATGTAGATACACAATATAAACTTAAGTAAAATAAAGCTGAGCAGACCCCTTAACCCAAGAGAATGCAAAAGTAACATCTTCTGTGGGAAGACATCAATATGCAGATCTAATTTACCTGATCAGCATTTAGACACTATGATGATGGGTGCTATAGCAAAACCTTTGCATGAAAGACAAATAAAGTAAATAAAGTAACTAGAAATGCACTTTGCTAATCTCATAGGACCAAGCTGTAATACCCTTACTAACACTGCGTAGTAACTTATACTTTATTGGGAATTGTTTAAGAACACTTTACCAAATGCCCCCCAAAAATCACAATCCCACTGTTAAGAAAGAAGGCCATATTGGTTAAAAAACTGACCTGGTTTAGAGGGGAAGTGACGACAGCTAGTGTGTATATATATACATATATATATATACACACTAGCTGTCGTCACTTCCCCTCTAAACCAGGTCAGTTTTTTAACCAATATGGCCTTCTTTCTTAACAGTGGGATTGTGATTTTTGGGGGGCATTTGGTAAAGTGTTCTTAAACAATTCCCAATAAAGTATAAGTTACTACGCAGTGTTAGTAAGGGTATTACAGCTTGGTCCTATGAGATTAGCAAAGTGCATTTCTAGTTACTTTATATATATATATATACGCACAAATGGAAGAAAGGGGAAATGAATAGTAAAGAATATAAATCAGAAGTTAGGGATTGTACAGAATTGATAAGGGAAGGAAATGGATACAAGGAGAAATCTATGGCCAGCAGAGTTAAGGATAAAGGAGTTTTTTAAATATATTAGGAACAAAAAAAATCCTAACAATGGTATTGGTCCATTTCTAGATGGAAGTGGTAGTATTATCAATAATAACACAGAAAAGGCTATAAATCTTTCTGTTTTGTATTTTGGGAACAAAACCAGATGATGTAGTCATATCAGATGATAAGTCTTTCCATTCCACTAGTATCTCAGAAGGATGTTTTTTACACAGCAGATATTAAAGTTAAACATTTTAAAATCAATAGATCAGGATAACTTGCATCCAAGAGTTTTAAAGGAATTGTCTGAGGAGCTAGCTGAACAGTTAATGTTGATTTTCAATAAATCTTGGAACACCGTGGAATTTTAAGAAGACTTGAGGAAAGCTAATGTTGTGCCAATGTTTAAAAAGAGTAAATGACATCGATCCTGGGCAAGATAATGGAGCAGCTAATATGGACTTCAATTCATAAAGAATAAAAGGAGGTAATATAATTAATGGAAATTAACATGCGTTTATGGAAAACAGATCCTGTCAAACAAACTTGATATCTTTTTTTAAATGGGATTACAAGTTTGGTTGATAAAGCTAGTAATGTTGATGTAATATACTTGGACTTTTGTAAGGCCTTTGCCTTGGTATCACATGATAGTTTGATTAAAAAGCTAGAATGATATAATGTTACTATGACACACATTAGGTGGATTAAAAGCTCGATTATTGATAGTTCTCAAAATGCAGTTGTAAATCAAGAAACATCATCAAATGGGTGTATTTTCAGTGGGGTCCCACAGCAATCAGTTCTCGGCTCTACACTATTTAACATTTTTATCAAAGACATGGAAGAAAACATAAAATCAACACTGATAAAGACTGCAGATGACACAAAAATTGGGGGAAGAGGTAAATGATGAGGAGGACAGGTCACTGAAGTTAATCACATCTATGTTTGCAGAATGTGGGGCTTAGCACTGGAGAACAATAAGTTCTGCAGGAATGTATACCGTCTTTCTTTCACTCACCCAGGATGTGAATCCTGCGTTTAGAAACTCTGCATTGAAGGTAAGCCATACTTTTGAAAATTTTGAATAAACTGAATTAATAAAATCACAAGACTAAGAAGGTCAAGATTCTCTGTTATTTAAATTATAGGTTGGTGAAGTTAAGAATGTCTAAATAGTGCAGACTTGATGTATTTTTACACGTTTCCACAAGCAGGAATTTTAGCTAATGTGCCTAACTGGCTTCATCTTTTGGTAGTTCGTGAAAAATGATATGTAGCTGGTTAACAGTAAGTGCCAGAATCAACATTCCTTCTTTTCCTAGAAGCTGAAGTTTTAAAGATTTTTCCAATCAAAATGATTTATGCAAGGATTTATATATCCTGCAAAAATTGGCTTTGCCTATAATATTACTCTGTCTTTTTGAAAATTTTATTTTTAAATAAAACCTTTCATAGAAACAGAAAGCAAACTTTCCTTCATGAACTCTATGAAGCTCTGTTTTTATCCTGTACTTATCTTTTCCTATTAGGAGAGATTTTCTTTAGTACTATTCGCAGGCATATCATAATTCTCATCACTAGAAAAGCTGATAATCCATGCAAATAAAACTACCCAATATGTAGTGCCTATTAATCCCTTGGTCAGTAAACGAGACCAAGTTAAAATAAATGTTTGCATTCACAGATCCAGGAAAGCTTATTTCAGTTATAATTGCTAATTTATTGTACTTGATTCTCCTCTCGCTTACTTCAGTTTAACTTCATTGACTTAAGTGGTGTTACTCCTGATTTACATTGGTGTGAATGAGATCAGACTCAGGCCCAGTGCCTCTGTTTGTTTATTTGTCCACAACCAAGTTCTTACATCTCTTTTGTAATATTCAAAGGGGGCATAAAGTCTAATGCACAGCGGCAGTAAGAGAAGCTGATCTTATGGAGTGGATTTTATATTCACCCTAGCTGTTTTTCAGGAGGAGTGAAAATAAGCACAGGCTGCTAAAAAACATCTGCAGTGGCCCTAGATTTTTATGTGGGTGAGTGAGTGGGTCTGGGTGAGGGAGCGAGACAGACTCATATGAAGTAGATAGTCTTTTCAATGCATAGTTCCAAAACACACCACTGTTCAAACTATGGAAAAGGGACTATAGAAAACATTTAGAATGTTCCTAATATCTGCTATTTCAACTTGCAAAGAAAACAAACTGTTCCCAAACTAAAGAGCATAGAATGTAGTTTGGTTAGTCAACTTAGATGGTTCTTTTTCATTAAGATATCAAACACTTCCATTTAGTTGTGGCTACTTATAACTTGGGAGCCTTTATTAACCCTCAGTAACACTACTACTGTGTCACTAATGTACTCCCCAGAACCACTGCCACATCCAAGAGAAGGGAACCACTCTAAATGATGCTAAGCCATCTTCGTGGGAAGTCTCTGGCTCAATATACAGGTGATTTTTCTAATACACTCTTTATACTTACCTCAAAAGTATTACTATATGCAATACAAATGTTAATATTTATTATACCCTCCCTTGTCTTAATATGGTTTTACTAAAGTCTATGGTGCAATACAGTACATCTGTTTACAGAATTCATTAGCTTCATGTCTCAGACTTATTGGTACTGGCTTTTCCATTTTGGCATGAATATATTAAGAACTGTACAAAGACATTTTAATTTCATATTTGATTAAATTAGCTTTTATATTAGAGTTTGGGTTTTTGTTCTTCACAGAAATAGAACACACCTCTTCCAGCTATTGTATAAACATAATATAAGAGACAGACTTGTTTAAAAAAGAAAAGGCAAGTCTCACACATACCAAATCTGCTCTAATAGGGCTTAGAGTATGTGAGAGCTGAAATGTCAACACATCCCATGTTCTGTTAAAGGAACATACAAAATATGTGACTGCATAACAGGATCAGAAACTGGGTTAGCTGAACATATAGTGGAGCATGGATTTTAATAATTGTCACAGAGATTCTTTCCCTTTGACCATATAAGTAAAAAGATGTATCCTTAGCTCAGCCTATCTGTGTTACACAGTATTCAAAGAGGCAGTGACAAAGAGGCAGTGTATGCCCTCCCATTGCATACAATTTTTATTTTAAGAACTCCATTTAAGAACTATGGGCCTATCCAGAGCCCACAGAAATCAAGTGGAGTCTTTCCCTCAACTTGTGTCATTGGATTAGGACATATATCACCAGCAACTATTAAATTAAGGTTCTGATAGTAGAGGACTCTTTAATCGAGCAGACAAGGGCAACAAAATTCTAGAGCTGGAAGCTGAAGCTAAACAAATTCAGATATGAAATAAGATACATTTTTTTTTATTAATGAGGGTAATTAACCATTGGAACAACTGACCTAAAGACATGGTGGATTCTCCATCACTTGAAGTCTCTACAAAGACATCCAGTCTTGATTTAAAAGATATGCTGTGACTCAGCCAGAAGTTATGGGCTTGATCCAGGTATCACTGGGAGAAATTCTATGGCCTGAGTTGTGTAGGAAGTCAGACTAGATTATCATAATGGTCACTTCTGGCCTTAAAAGCTACGAAAATCATCATAAAGAGTCTTGTGATGATGAATGTGGACAAGACTTTCCTCTGTGCCCCTGGACACTAATATCATTCTTATGATGACTTGGAGTTCCAAGTAAATTCTTATATTAAATCCTCACAGGTTCTTGTGTTAATGTGTGTATTCTCAGCTTCTGGTAAAAGGTCCAGATTAGTGTATGTGGCACAACTAAATATTTTCTATATATTGCTCAAGTTAAGGCAGTAGTGTTTTTATAATCTCAACAGCATTCTTTGCACCCTTTGGGTTTTTAAACAATGGTTTCTGTGAATCAATGGTCATTCACTATCTCAAATTATTTACCATGCACATATTTGTGGAGTTTTTCACATCCAGTTACTATAATAAGGTTCCATTTGGCTACCAGTTTAGGATTTTGTTTTATTTACCCTCCTCTCCCCCAGTTTGAGTCATTCCTCTGGAAGCAAAGTCAGTTAGAACACTACCATGTAATAAAGCAGAGCCCAGTACATGTTCTTAGACACCAACAGACAATTTAACTAATTTGTTTTGATCAAAGTAATGCAAAACAGGTGTGTTTGTGCACAGTTTCTTTAGCTCCTCCACTTTTACACAGTGTCTCATTTTTCATAACCATCCACAGTCTTCATAAAGCAACTCATGGTTACTGAAGGATTTATGACTTGAATATGGCAAAGCATATAACCATTTCCAGGAATCTCTGTAACTTTGGTTTGTTTGAGGTACTGGTATTTCATGCTAGTGTTTACTTTAATATTATCTAGGTTAATGCCTTTTTCAGTTAGTATATAGCATGGTATTTCCCAGTATTTCAGATCTTGCATTTTCCTTACTGTGATTTTAAACCTCCTTGCTTGTCATAGTCACAACTTAGTCTAATATCATGTTCCTCACTCCAGACCATGGCAGCAACAGTATAAGTTGTAGTATAAGTTGCACCATATATTCCTACTAACACCCATATTACTTTCATGTGGAACACTTCTGGTGTACTAAAGATACCACAGGAAACTATTTCCCAAGAGCATAACAAATGTCCTACGTGACAATTCCCACATTTAAGATTATTTGCCAAAACATACAATGAATGTGTCAAAAATACTGAGGGCTGGGTTCTGCCTCTGAAACAAAGCCCTAAACTGAGGGTAGCACAGAGCAGTACCACAATGAGGGGCTCATGGAGCAACCTGGTGTATGTGAGAGGTGTCCAGGCTGCAATGTCTGAAAGGCATGCCCTGCCCCAGGCAGTAGGCCAACATAGGAAGTTGGAGCCATGACCTGCTTCTTTTCTGCCGCCTTTGAGTCATTATGACACACAAAATGAGTCTGTGGTACACTGGCATGTCTGTATATGTACAGATACCCCTCAGCAGAATTTGAAACAGCAGACCAGGAAGTTACCTATGTGGTTGGGTGGAAGAACCGTCTGCAAATGTAGATGATCAAACAGGTATATAACTTAGAATAGACTGCAAAAGATACTTTAAAAGAATTTGATGAGAAATCTAATAAACCGGCTTGCATTAAGGATACAATACAGGACATTCACATCAATGTCGGTTTGGGACCCTGAATTTAGGCATTTATTTTTAAAAATCTTGTCCTGATCCTATAGTTTCTGTATGAACACTGCTGTCATTTCTTGTTTGTCCATCTGTAAAACCAGATCCATTGTAAATCATTGAAATATTCGGAGCTTGTCCATTTACACCAGTTTAGGATCTAACCCATAATGTTCAAGCAGAATAAAACATTTTCTCCACATTCACATCCCAAGCATTTTCATGGCTTTCTATTACCAGTGCAGGCTCTATAGTTCTGCTTTCTTGCTCTTAGCAGTGGCTGTAAATTGTGTCCCTCAAAACATATGTCTTCATTGCAGATTTAGCTTGGGCACCTGGTTTAGCCTAATTTGGATGTAAGCAGCCATATTACAAAGCCAGACCCAAGTTCCTATGTCCCACTGGTGCTGCACTCAGCTGTGTGTGTCATTAGGACTTCTGGGGGCATAGTCCATGGTTCTTTTGTGCTGCAGTATGCTGAGCCACTGTCTGATTCTTCCCCAGTGAACTGTGGGAGAACTTGTCTGTCCTTCTGGGCATGTAGGAGAAATGTGGTAAGGCATTGCCCACTGCCCAGTAGGTGGGTTACCAGCCCAAGTGAAAGCAGTACCCAGGCTTTAACCCCCACCCCCACCTGTGCCAGCTTGCCCAGATTGAAAGCACCATTTAATTCAGGTAAGAGACTTTGTATATGTGTGGACTAAGGGGAGTGGAGGAATAAGGGGCAACATCCAAATAAGACTGCGGGCTATCCCTTCAGTGAAGACATACTCTAAGAGAAGAACTGTGAGAAGGCTGCAGATGGTTAGGGAGAGCTTTTATCCAAACTCAAGGAAACTACATTCCAACACAGAAACCACAATGTCATGCCATTGCCACAGCTGTCTTGAATAAATGTTCAGTCTACAATATCCATGTGCATTTACAAGCAATGCATCAGTGAGGTTCCTTCACACCTTTCCTTTGCATGGTATTGATGTGACATTATTTTTTGGCAGCAATTTTTCAGCTGGGCTGAGGCTTTCAGAATTGCGTCACTCAGGGCTGTGTTAGAGGGGTGTTTTTGGTACTTTGTAATGCTGAACTAGAGGTACGTATTTGGATATATATATATAGGCAGACATAGAACAACATGCCAAAAGATCACAAAATATATTTCATGGCAGTCTGAGATAGTTATGCAACCATCTAGGGAAATGGTAACTTCCAGTCGGTTGTAAATAATTGACCACAGTTCATTAACCACTACATACAGTAGTGTGTACATATGTCCAATAGCCTCCTTTCTCTGTCTCCTTCTCACAGAAATCCAGACAGCCACAAAGTCACTGAAATACTTAAGAATTCTTCCGTTTGCATCATAACTGGCTGCCTAGCCCGACAGACCAACATTTTTCTACACATACACATTTGCTGTTTAGAGGGAGAAGTTAAATAACTTTAATGCTTGCAAATGGTTTCAAAATGGCACTTCTGATTAAGGCACTAGACCTTCTTCTCGGTACTGCTTCTGATTCACTGACTCACCGAGTGATTTTAGGTAGGTCACTTCAGCTCTCTGTGCCTTTGTTTTCCCACTATCAAAACCGGGATAATAATGCACATCCACCATTGCACTTCAAGATCAACAGATGAAGAGTTCTATACAGGTATTATGTTATTTTTCCACAAGCAAAAATGCATTACAGGCAGTGACTTGAAAGCTTCTTTACATTGTCCTGCTAATCAGTTTGCCTCATCCAGGGATGACTACTTCTAGCAATACCTAACTATGAAATCCAGAGAATACATAAATGTATGCTGACATTTGAAAATATACACTGAAATTTTGCAATTGTGCCTATTGTTTAATAGTTGCCAACATAAAGAAAATTGTAAAAACACACTAAACCTTCCAGTAATTGGTGTTTGCCAGCTGGTACCTTGCCTCTGCCAGGGACCAGCATTTCTAGATACATCTCCTTTTCTTGCTATTATGATGTAGAGTAGAGCAGGGAATACTACTGATGTATCTGTGAAAGGCAAATATATATCACAGAAGAAGATACATTAAACTTTAGGGAATGATCCTCTTTTAATGTCTGATGCACCTTGCTGTTACCATAGGGTGCAAAACTGTTGCTAGACAAACATTTGGTTGGTATCATCTTATGAACAATTACATTTTAAAATACTCTGTAAAACACCTAGAAAATACCCTGTCACAATTTAAATTCATTTCTTTATCTGAAAAAATTTATATTTAATAGGTTCTCATAAAAAAATACTGCTTTATACTACAACCCTGGCTCAAAAACATTATTATTAGATTTAATGTTTTTAACCATTACTGTAGTCTACTATAACATTTTTTTTATAGTGGTTTGCTGTTCTATGTTAACTAAAACGACTTCATGTAGTGTGCTAAGTTTAAAACATTTAGCTAATTTTCTATTTCAATTTTACTGGTATAATCCAAGAGGAACTCTGTTGGCTTCATTTGTACCAGTAGTAACTGAAATCAGAAACTACCCTGGAGTTTTAACAAATATGTAACATGTACATATCTTTTAAAGTAGTTAAAAATTCTTAACTGTTTCATAATCAGCATGTTACATATCTTTGTTTTATTACTATTAATTCCAAATGAAATATTTGTAACATTTAAGTGTTAGCAATAAAAGTTCATGGGTGAAATCTTGGCCCTGTTGAAACCAATGTAAGTTTTGCCATTGACTTCAACACCGTCAGGTTTTCACCCCATATTATTGACATAGCTAGCTGTACTTGATTGTAAGACAAAATACATAGCATTGTCATACAAGAAAAGAAATTGTGTTTATATTCTCCTAAACTAAAGCTATGGAAAACTATTTTTATTTTCTGAATTCACATGCACCATGTGTTTTGTGAATATTTACAAAATACATGAATTAGATTAATGGGAAAATTTGACCCTTTCTAAAATTCTACACTGATTTTAAAAGATCATTAAATATTTTTCTTATTTGGCACAAGCTGAAATTTCACCAGCAAATAGTGAGATTTCAGTAATAGCAAATTTGTACAAAGCAGCCTGATGAATAGGTAGTATTGTCATCAAAGAATGATTTTATCAGTCATGATCACACAATGAAATTACATGTGGCCAAAATTTTCAGAAGTATCCACTAATTTGGGGTGCCCGATTTGAGACTTCTTAAGGTCACAAATTCTAAAAATGAGGGCATCAAAAGTTAGTGGATGTGTGAAAACTTTTGCCTTTCTGACAAAGGAGAAAATTCAGATTGAAACCCAAAATTCATTCTGTTGTACAGACCCATGCACACCAAAATGCACACAGACACACAAAAGCAACAGAGAGTCCTGTGGCACCTTTAAGACTAACAGATGTATTGGAGCATAAGCTTTTGTGGGTGAATGCATGCATCCGACGAAGTGGGCATTCACCCACGAAAGCTTATGCTCCAATACATCTGTTAGTCTTAAAGGTGCCACAGGACTCTCTGTTGCTTTTTACAGATCCAGACTAACATGGCTACCCCTCTGATACAGACACGCAAAATGACCTCCCCCCAAGGTGAAAATGCATTTGTCCAGCTTTAGCTATAAGTATCCCCATTTTGCATGTGAATAAATGTTAACTGTTAGGACTCATATGTAATAACATTTTAAGTGAGATGTTTTATTAATGATCTTAACTAATACTTAATTAGGAGCACATTATGTAAACAATAAATACAAATTTGGATCTCCTGTGACTAATGCATCAACATGTTATTAAGCACAACATTTGTGACCACACATGGTCAGTGACTTCCTGAGTGATTTTTGCATGCAGCTGAGAAAAGAATTTGGCCTTGAGAGAATGCTGTATGTATCTGCAGACAGACTTTGGCCTCTAGTTCCATATGTAAGCAAAATATACTTTTGTTAACTGTACTCCTGACAGCTCCTTTCCTTTCTACCTCCCTCCTTTCTTCTCATTCCCTGGATTATGGGCTCTTTCCTCAAGCCACTTCTGGCTGTGTCTTCTGGACAGAGTTCAGAGACTGGGAAAAGAACCAGCTATGCTGGTTGGTTAAAACTTTATTGTTCTATCCTTGGGTTTCATGTCCCCATTTTAGATGCCTTCAAATACATTGTAAGCATATGCACTGTGTGAATTAATGAAGTTGGGTGGGCAACCATCCAGTACTAATTTTGCCTAAGTATAATTGACCCTAACCCCTTTCCTACAATTTTGTAATAGAACTGCATCCTGTTGGCTATATGTCATGGCTTTCTTAAAAATATAAAGTCTGATTTCTACCCTTAAGGATTTGAAATCCCTACTAACCTTCAGTCATTAGATGTCAGTTGTTTTTCTGCCATTACCCATATTAAACAAAATATTATGCTCATGCAGTTCAGCATTTGACAGGTATTTCTCACCTACTTTGTGCTCCTTTTGCTCCTTTGCAATGGCTGGAGTATCTTGTGAAATATGTAACCACGGAGTTGAAGTAATTTTTTAATATATTCAGGTCTGATATCTAAATTCCTGATCCTGCAGACACTTAGTCCTAAGTATTGTGCTTACTACCATGAGTTGACTTCATTGGGATTACTCAAGCTAGTAAACATTTCGCTTAGCAGTGCTTGTAAACCCTAGGTTGGTGCCTGGACTCTGATACTTGGTTGAGGAGCACACAGTGCAACTTGAGGGATGTGGGAAAGTGGCTTTGTCCTCTATCCTTGGCTGTGCTATGGCCGCCTTGCTTCATGACACTGGTACAAAGCTGAACTAAAGCTGGCATAGCCAGCCATGAGCTAACCACCTTATTGTGGGAAGATCATCTGGTGATATAGAGCCAGTATAGCGGCACCTAAGCCCAACTGTGGCTACTGCTGGGGACGTGACCTGGCTACACAGATGGCCTCTTAAGGAGGTTAGCAAATGGCATACTTTAGCATACCTGTTAGGCTGCTCTACCTTATGCCAGGATACCTGACTGGCACACAGGTTGTTCACTATGGATTCAAACCACCTTTTATCCCCTGAGTTGTAGACCTGTGCACTCATAAGCCGTGGTCAGGAACATTTAGCTCTTATTTGTGCTTCCCCAATCCTGGGCCAGCTGTGCACCAGGCCTGTCTCCCAGCTTCTCTTACTTATGTCAGCTGCCAATTGCCATCTGTTTTCTCCTCTGCCTTTTGAGCAATGTTTATCTGATCCTTGAAAGATACAGAAAACTACTGTTCAAATTGGATAACAGCTTTTCTGTACTTTAGGGTTTTCTAGCACCCCTTCCTACCATCCATTCAGAAGTATAGCCCCCTTCTACTGCCTGCTGCCAATGATCTACCTAGGGTCATCACCTTACAGAAGCAAATGTATGCCAAAGAGAATTTTAATGTTATTTGCACCTGGCTGTAAAATAAGTGGGTCTTAAATCTTCTTCTTTTTAGAGAACTGATTTGTCTGCTGTGTCTCTGAATTCAACTTTAACAAGAACTTGGAAAGTGAAGCATCTTTTCCCAGAAGTGTTGTCTCAGATAGTCAGCAAAGATAATATCCTAAAGAGATTAACAGTGGTGATTTATATTTATATCCCTGTATTGCACTACTCATTATCTTTCATATTGGTAAATGATGCTGTGGGTTTGAAAGGCGACAGACCTGAAGACATTAGAAACAGAAATATTCTTTTAAAAAGTTACAACATGGACAGTAACACAAACTTCCTCTCAACACTGCACAAACATTCTCAAACCAAAACCTAGAGGTATATATTGCCTCTAGGAGCGAGGGGGCAGTTTGGTTTCTATGCTCATTCATTCATTAGCCTAGCAGCGCCTATCACCAAGATGCCTGATATTTGTGTGAGATATGTACATCTGTCCACAAGGAATTGGACCACAAACTAATTTCACACAAGCTAAACAACTGATGTATGGATACTACTGATGAGGGCTGAACTGAAGCCAGTGATAGAGAGATTGTCATTCCTCTGAGTCACATAGTGCCAAATACAGTTATATACTTAATATTACCTAATATAGATCTATGTTAATATTGGTATTGCTCTTGTCATGAAATATTCTTAATATTGACCCTTTTCCTGAGATAAGTCTTCCATAGGACTAGTTATAGAAGAGGAGAAATAACAATAAAAAGGAGTAGTGTGGGTTCTAAACACAGAAACCAGAAACTCTGCAATAGACAGTGAAGTTAAAAAAAAAATCTTAGAAGTTTGGGACTGAAAAGTCAGCAACAGTGCCTTATGGGACTGTCATCACTATGGCTAGGTTTCCTTTCTCTCCCTAGCACATGTGGTCCTAATTGCCCTCTTGGCTAGACCTTTATGCTGGAATCTGCATGAACTGGCTGTAGCATTAGCAGACTTTTACTCATCCACTGCTAACAGTTTTTAATGGAAAAATCTGTATCCATTCATGCTAGAAAAATGCTTATGTTAAAGCAGAAGAAAATTTTAGGAGAGAAAAGGAGATACCAGTAGCTTTTCCAGCTGCTAGTATCAGACATTCTACTACTGCATTATTGTATATTATATGAAAATTGGGGACAAAATTATAACAGTAATCTGGTATCACTAGATAGTATCTAGATTTACACTCCATTATGAACATGTTGTGGACTGAGATTATATAGCATATAATGGTGAGTTCAGAAGTTGTCCCAAATTTCCTAGCACTCATACTGGCTACATGGGCATTATCACACTGGTAATATATGTACCTACACAACACCCCTATGAGACAGGGAAGTACTATCATCCCCATGTTAAAGAGATGAGGACCTGAGGCACAGTAAGACAAAGTGACTTGTCCCAGTTCGCACACAGTCTGTGGCAGAGCAATTAATTGAATCTGGGTCTAGAGATGGTTGGGAACTTTTTGACAAAAAAATTCTTGCCAAAATGCCAATCTGGGAAGGAAGGGAGGGAGGGAGAGACCAAAACCTATAGGACAGTGCGTCTCAAAGTCGGGTCGCTGCTTGTTCAGGGAAAGCCCCTGGCAGTCCGGGCCAGTTTGTTTACCTGCCGTGTCCACAGGTTCGGCTGATCGTGGCTCCCACTGGCCAAGGTTCACCGCTCCAAGCCAGCAGGGGCTGCGGGAAGTGGCACAGGCCGAGCATGTGCTGGCCGCCCTTCCCGCAGCCCCCATTGGCCTGGAGCGGCAAACCGCGGCCAGTGGGAGCCGCGATCAGCTGAACCTGCGAACGCAGCAGGTAAACAAACCGGCCCGGGCCGCCAGAGATTTTCCCTGAACAAGCGGCGGACTGGCTTCGAGAAGCACTGCTGTAGGAGACCCAGCTTCAAGTCTCTGCTCTGCCCATTTTGGAGCAGGAACTAAAGCTGGATAGAAAATAAGAATTCTGTTTTGTGAAAAAATTCAAACTTTCAACATTTGTTTTTGTTTTGATGCAGAATGAAAACAAAACCTCTTGATTTTTTTTCGGGGAACAGGCAACATCCACTACCTGAATTGCATACATCCCAAGTGAGAATCCTGGGCTAGAAACTCTCTTGTGCTTGCTCCTGTTGGAGCTGTTCCACCTTCTATAAGCAATTCAGTATTTCAGGGCCTAGAAAGATTGACTCTCTAGCTTAGTGGTGAGGACACGCACCTGGAGTGTAGGAGAAACAGTTTGAAGAACCTGCTCTAAATCAGAAAAAACAGGATCTTGAACTTGGGTCTTCTACATCCCATGTGCAAGTCTTAACCACTAAGCTATTGACTATTCTGGGAGAAAAGGGTTGATCTTGCTGTCTCTGTGTTTTCAAAAATGTCAGCAGGTGTGGAATGAAAACAATTTTCTTTTCATGAAATGGAATTTGTGTCTTCCAACGAGCCCTCCCCAGTCCCAGACTAGCACCTTAACCACTGGACCATACTTCTTCTCATTATGGGATTAGGTGAAAAGAAGTAAATAGCAAAACTCAAAGAGGAAGCTGCAGCTCAGAATTTCTATAGGTCCTTTGTCAATGTGACTAGTACAAGGATCAGCAGTGGCCTGTAATTTACAATATTGGACAAGTGTTAATTTGGATGACAGAGCCTGGGTCTTTATTGTAAATAAAATGAAGCATTTGGTACTGAGTAACTTTCACTTAGATTCAACTGTACCTTTTCACCATAATTGACTTTCCAAGCATCAAGAGTGGGTGTAAATAGTTGAAACTATGATATAAATCTTTACAGTACATAAAGCAGATAGACTTCCTACCTCTCTTTATGGAATTTCTGCTCCTTTGTCTGTTTAATAATTCACTTTTCACCACCACCCTTTTGCACACAGCTGACTTTAAAGTGTCTCAGTTAATAAAGGAATTCTGTTTAGACAGGGACCTTTAGGGTGGAAGAGATATTAAGTGCTCTCTTGATTTATGAATAAAAATGCCAACATATGATTAATTGCAACCTGTTGTGACACCAAAAGGGAAAAAGAAATCTACTGTGTCTTTAAACAGTGTTGTCAACTCTCATGATTTTATTGCAAGTCATGCAATATTGGGTATGTTTCTGAAAGTCCCATGTCCTGAAATCTTGACCATCTTAGCTTTATGGTACACAGGGAAACTGAACAGACTGATGTAGCCTAAGAGACAATGCAGCCTAATCTGCCTGCTGTGACCAGCCTGATCCATGGGTCTACACAGAAGATGGTAGAGCATGGCCATGGCTCCTCCTTGCCCCCTTTAGGAAGCTGGATGCTTCCAACAGTGCACTGAAGGAACAGTCCTTGCACTTCAAATTCAGGGTCTGATCTTGTACAGACCCGTGGTGGGTTGCATATAAACATCTGTATAAGGGTGTGGCTTCTTGAGCACTCTTCTCTCAACTTCACATACCTTGATAAAAGTCAGTGATAGTCTGGCCTTAAGTACATTGAATATTAAAGTTGCATGGCTAAGCATTCAAAAGTTAGGAATGGCCAAAGATAAAGTTGCTGTTATAGCTGCCCTCTTGCGCATGCACAGTATGATACAATCTCTAATTACACAATCACCTACTGCTTCTTTTATACTACAGTTAAAAAATAGTTTAGTTTTTTATAAACTAGACGTGTTTAAAACCTTGTAAGCTTTTTATTCTTACTTTATTTTATATTGCCCTTTAATTCTTTCTAAGATATGAAATGTAATGAATTCTTCATCACCCATGTGCTATGCAGTACATTCCTTTTCAAGCAGCATACAGTCTCTCTTGCAATTCAGGGAACAAGGGATTTAACTACAAAGCTAGCTTATCATAAACTTAGGTGGCCTATGTTTGCCAGCAAAATTTCTGTACTATTTCTTGTACTTTGTTTAATATACTGTGTCTGCAAAAGAAAGCCCCTTTCCTGGAGAGTTGTGTATCTCCTGAGAAGTATCAAAGTGCTATATAATCTTTACAGCAACATAGTTTACTAGACTTTTTGCTACATAGTTATCTTAGCAATACATGCATCTGAAGAGAAGCCTTCCTTATCTATAAACTTTTTTGAGCTAAGGAAAAAATAAACAAATAAAAAGCCACTGAACATACTCAGTGTGCATCTCTAATGAACATGATGGCCCCTTTACAAGGAAAATATTTCAACAATTTAAATAACATTATTGAAAACACAAATTTGAAACTGACTTGCAAACGTCTGTTTGTTTAAGTTCAAGGAAAAAATGTCATGAAAGTAGAACAGTCCATTTACGGAGCAGCACCATACTAGCCAACAGAGACCTCAAGAAAGAAGTGACATTAAGACTAGGAAAGGCACCCGCATAATCAGCTAAACTCAACAAAGTGTAACTTTAGTGCCCTCGTAGCCACGATGGAGTCTCCTCTGCAGGCAGTTCCAGCCAAGAAAAGGCACATGAAGGAACACAGCAGGGAAACTCCCTTCCACCCCAGGGGTACCTGGTCCAATCACTCCAGAGTGATCATACACCAGAATACTACGGTGAATATAGGAAAGGGAAATATTTATTCACAGAGGGACAGAGAAAAAAACAACAAGTGGGAAGATGGGGCAAGCGGTAAAAGAGGGTTACATTCAACACGAGGCCCCATAGGCCCCTGGGTACCACAATACAAAAGGGCAGATGTGAAGCAATGCATCTGCATTCAAAGTTCAGGAGTCCTGGGCAAAGCTCCAGTCTGGCAGTGAGTCTTGGGTGCTCCTGGTTGTCTTTGGCACCAGTAAACTTTCCCCAACAAATCCCTCCAGTGCCTCTTCTGCCGCTCTCTGCAAATCCACACAGAGCAACAATAAGGCCATGGCTACACTCGAAACTTCAAAGCGCTGCAGGTACTCCACCTCCACTGTTTTTTCACACCCCTGAGCGAGAAAGTTGCAGTGCTTAGCTAGCTACAGCCTCCCTCCTTATTCCCTCCTTATTCCCAATGCAAGGTCGCAAGCCCCAGTATTCATGGCCCCATACAGCTCGGGGAAACAATGATACTGGGTCCAGCTTGGTTTGTCTTTCATGGGTGCTTCCTCCCTGGCACAGTGCTCCTCCTGGCTCCTGTCCAGGGGCATTCCTGGTGGAGTGCCCTGTCCCTCCAAGGCTTGGAGCAGGTTCTTGGCTGCTTCACTATGTGAGGGACAGCTTGCTTTAGCGCTTTTGTCTCGAGCTCCAGACACACACATCCCGTCACTCTCCCTTTCTCCATGCCCCTGGAACAACCAAGACTTTCTCTTTCTGGAACAATCAGCACTTCCTCTGCCTCAGGATTTACAAGCTTTCAAAGGGGCCATGATCTCTATCCCCCAAGGGAGTTACAAAAGTATGGAAATCAACATAGACAGTAGCAAAACAAAACTCATAATTTTCAGCTCAAATATAATCTCAGTGCAAACATGTGCAAGAGCTGGCGAGCTATTCAAATGTTAGATAGAAAACTAGATGCCTTTGAAAATAAGTGCCTAGGAAAGTTTCTTGGCATTTGATGGAGAGACTTTATCACCAACTAAGAAATCCAAGAAATTATCAACGAGCAGGTCATCTCCATTAGAATTAGAAGGAAGCACTGGACATATATGTATGCCGAATGCCAAAACAGACTCCCACATGAAGATGTCAAGTAGATACCAAAGGGTGTGAAGAAACCAGGGCACCCAAGAGAAACATTAAGAAGAAAAAATAGCAGGGAGGACAGAACACTTGATCTCAACACCATAAAGCAGATGGAGGCAGCAGTTAATGACAGAGGGTGATGGAAAAGATTCATTTCCCCCCATGCACCAACATTGCATGAATGTTGCACCCTTTTGCACCAACCTGACACCGATATAAGGTTGTTTGCTGTGAAAAAAATGTTTGTGAAACACACAATTTATAAATTTTACAATTCATAGCTACTAAATGGTTTTTTGAAAGATAAATTTAAAAAAGAGAGATACCTAGGCTGAGTTCTTGTAAGCTAGCTTTCTAGCCTACAGCAAAATTTTATGGCCAAATTTACTAACACTTTAATAATGGGATATATAATGGAAATGTTAAGCACAGCCCAGAAACTATGCTGAACTGACTGCCTACTTAAATTGTATACTTTAAAGCTATAAATTACAGTTATATCACAACTATTATCCAGACCAGGAAAACCATTTATTGACTGAAACTGTTGTACTTTAATACTTGAATCACTGTAAAAAAGCAGGCGGTGATCCCACACTGCTCTAAAACACAGTATATTCACTAAATCTAGCCCCATGTATCTCCATCCCAGGAGATATCTTTATTAACTTAAGTATCAACAGCAACACGTAAACCTCATAAGCTTTCTTCTGAGTTTGGCTTTACCTATGAATTTTCTCTGAAGGACCCTCTCTGACCCTGCCCGTAGTTCCCTTTGCTTCAGAGAAACACTCATATTCTTTCATACTCCAGAGCTGGAGTTAATAAGACGCACCTGTCCTGTATCAGAGTGACTGAGCCAAAATAGTCTGGCTTTGTTACACAGGGTTCCAAGACTGGATATCTAAGTAGAGAGCAAAAGAAAGCTACACCCTATGCAAGCTTTAGAACCTGACACACTGGTTCGGAGATGAAGGGTTTGAATTTTGGGTCTGTGTGATCTGTGCTTGACATAATGTCTGAGAAGGAGGCAAAGGTGGCTGTAACTTTCTTTATCCCCCTACCCATCATGGAGCCAACCAGGGTCTAGTTTGGATTCTGGTGCAACTTAAAATAACATTAGGACTATTTTAATTTCCACCTGGCTGCAACAGGCCTAAACAGGACTATTTCAGCAGCTGGGGATTGCTGAAATGCAATAGCACTCCTGCCACATCCCCCCCCCCACCCACAGTCATTATGCCCTTATGTACCTCAGATGGCAAAATAAGCCAGCTTTCAATCTGCTTTGCGCTTGTGGAGTGGTGTAAGGAAGACTTAGTGGGGCAGAAGTCTGGCTCGATAAATCTCAGTTTTGAAACAATTGAAATTTGACTGGGTGGTATTAAAAATAACAGTGATAATGTTTTCTTCAGTAAAATTTCCGTGTGTTCCTTTGCCCTGTGAAGCAGACAGACTTGTTTGGAGTACCAGGTACCCATTTGAACTCATGAGTAACAAGATACAGAACATGTATTTTTTAATTAATATAAAAATGTTTCCCATGTCAACAAGCACCTCAGTCATAACAATAATTAAAGATCAAACCCATTTAATGTGAAGTTTAGGCTAGTAGTAATCCAACATGTGTTCTTCATAGTGGCTTTGGTATTTCAGTTCTGTCTCAGACACTTGATGTTTTTCAAGTTTAAATGTTATATATATGCTGCTTTGAACGGTAAAGCCTTGTGAAGGCCTTGGAGCTCAATTGTGCCTGTAAAGCATAGCCCTGGCCTGGGGGCAGCATGGAGCGGCACTGCCCCAGGAAGAAGACAGGAAGACAATCTGCCTCAGCAAAGCAGAATACCTATATGAACTCCTGATGTGCTGGCCATTATGTAAGCAGCTCAGAGTAATGGCCCCATCCTCCCAGCCTTCCCTAGCCACTTTGGCAAAACTTAATCAAAGAGTCATGCTTGTGCCTCTTGAGAAATAACGAGGTACCAGCCTGAACACAGGAACTGTAGCCCTGATTTGGGAAAGGACTTAAATATGTGTAGTAAATAAGGTCTAGAGCCACACACTGAACAATGGAGACTAAAAAAAAATTGAATAATTGCTAATTAATTGAGCACCATGCCATCCATCCCGTGCACTGAATGAGGAAGAGATCCTGTGGAAAACAATAGCATGTGATCATGTCTCATAATCAGGAGCGGCTCTATGTTTTTTGCTGCCCCAAGCACGACAGGCAGGTGGCATTCGGCGGCGCGCCTGCAGGTGGTCCACTAGTCACGCAGATTCGGCGGCATGCCTGCGGGAGGTCCACCGATGCCACGCCATCGGCGTCCCTGCCGCCAAATTGCTGCCAAAGCCGCAGGACTGGCGGACCTCCCGCAGGCATGCTGCTGAAAGCCGCCTGCCTGCACCCTCACAGCGACCGGCACGCAGCCCCAGGCACACGCTTGCTGCACTGGTGCCTAGAGCCACCCCTGCTCATAATGCATACACATAAGGGAGTTGAATTAAGATTACTTAGGCAACCTTAATTCTGGCATTTCTTACCTTTTGAGTACATGACTTTTCAACCTTAATAATGTTCTTTTAAAGTAGCTTTTTGTGTGTAATTGTGTGTGTGTGTGTGTGTGTGTGTATACACCCCATGCATATTTCCCATAAATAGGCAAAAACCTATATCTTTTAAAGTATTTTAAAAAAAATTATAAGGAACTATAGGCAGCTGTTATTTTATATTATTATATAGATTAATTAGTACCTCTGGTATTAAAATATTTACATGGATGACATAGCTCTCACATAAAGCAGTGATGCTCTCTGAAATGTGTTTTGCGTACATTTCATCCATTTTGGGGTTCAACAAGGCTATTCTTAAGCAATAGCTTTATATTAAAACCATCTTTATGCACACTTAAACAGATTGAAAATATTTTAACAAAGGAGCACAATGGACCTGCTATGTAGTTTATGAAGAACAAATGTTGCCAGCAGACATATTTGGCAGAAATATCCCAGCTACTCAGCTAAGGTTGAAATACCAATACCAACCACAGGCATGTGTTCATATTCTTTCAGACACTTCCATGCAGAGCAAAGATTAAAAGGTTTCTTGGGTCATTCTTAGGCTGGGAGAGGAGGAAGCATGTGACTAATTTTATAATAAATCTCGCATTTATAAAAACAAATCAATATCAAGTCTAACTCCAGCATCATGACAAGCTGACTCAGTCAATTACTATGAAGCAATCCAGTATTCCCATGTGCTACTGTATCTTCTCAAGTGGTAATGAGAAGCTGCAGCTCCATAGTGCAAATCAATAATAGTGCTCCATAGTTTAGTCTAAAGTACAGTGGTCACCATTAAAATATTTAGTATTGTTTCTTTGCAAGTAGATAATTTCATAGGAAATACCAACAACACTGCATTATTATTATACATGTGGCTTGTGTTCTTAGATTCTGGGCTGTATCCTTTTTTGTATGTGGACATAGATTAGCATGCTAAAGGTGCAACAGGAATAATAATAATAAATAACCTAGATCATCTTCTCCCACAGAGGTTGGGAATTCTGGGAGATAAAATCTTTGGAGGATCCTTTTGTAGAGATCTTTTTCTGTCATCCAGTTGGAGGATGGGGTTGCCTCCCAGAGAAAAGGCCATAATGCCTGCATCCAAAATTAGCAGATTCAGGGTTCAGTGAGAGGTCAGGGCCATCCACAATGAATCCCTATTCCTCAACACTAGCCAGCAACCTGACAATGCAGGTCCTTTGCAGTCAGATTGTCAGTGACTCCTACTGGCCACAAGAGTTCCTGGAACCTGTTTGTGGGGGAAGGGCTGTACATAAAAAATAGTGCAGCCAGAGATAGTATTACTTTTTCTCTTGACTCTCCAAAGAACTGGAGTGTGGGTCGGGGGGAGGTACAGTAAATCTATCTCCATTGCCATATCTAGGCCCCAGGCCTATGAAGTCTCCATAACCTCTTCCCATGTAGACTCCAGACAACATGGAGAGGCCTCTAAATGCTCCAAATGGTGGGGTGACAATGCCACAGAGAGGGGGAGATCATGCACATAGGACAGGACTCCTCTGTGAATGTATCTCACAGGTCTTGGAAAAACAATCTGGGCCAGTAATACGAATAATTATAAATAATGATTTGCAAAGCTTTTAACTTTAACCACTGTAGTGTGTATATGTGTCAGGGCTAGGTATAATCTGCCCTTAGTGTGAAATAAAACTAATATCAATATATATTTCAGTCAGACAATGAAAACAAAGTCCTTGTTTCCATTTATAGTGTGAGTGGAATTGCTAACAGCCACACGATAGCTCAACTGAGGCGTTTCATACTCAGATGTGACACTGGGAATGTTCTGTATTCAAGGAAAAGTATTTCTTCTAGTTCCACTGATTATCTTAGACATGGGCAATAATGCTGCTCTGGCTTGACTGGCTTCCCAATATTGGAAGGCTAGTTCTTCTCTCAATCCTACTACATAGAAAATATCTATTGTATACTTTGCCTTTTCTTTCTGAGCTGTAATTCACTTCAGTCCTCCTGCAGTGCCTAGAGCAAACTGTGCCAAAATTATGGCTTTTTCCATACAAATTAGTATGTTATTCCACAGAAGCACACAACTTCTGGTTAGGGACGCCCTATGGCAGGGCATCAGCATATTTCCACTACTGTTCAATTTCAACTGGAAATTTAATGTGCCAAGGCAGGATCTTGATCCTTCAAACAAAGGAACATTTACAAATGGTTTGTGACACTGAATATTCCAGAGTGGCAAGACTAATTTAAATGTAAACTTAGCAGTCTAACTTCCCATTGACTTTAAAAACTCCAGCATATAAACTTAAAAATCCAGCTCTTTAGAACAATGCATATTTTTAACAAAAAGACAAACCAGAATGCCAATGTTTTGGTCAGATCTTTACAATAATATATTGATCTCAAAGTGATGTTGTTATTTGTAATATTTAGTAAATTGTTAGTTCAATGAGAAGTAGGTTTTGATTTTATGTTAGAGACCAGATTTTCCTACCAGGATATGGTCTTTGGATATTGACAGAACTCCACAGCCTCCTTTAGCAAGACTGCCAGTATAGATAAGAAAGTGCTTTTGGGCTATAATCTTTAATCACCTCTGAAGTAGAATAAAATACTGTATAGGTAAGGCACAAAATTTCAACACAAAATGAATATTTCTTTACCTCATTAAATGTAGAGGTTAGACAAAGAAATAAGAAAGAAACAAGTTGAATAAGATGTTGAATGAGCCACGGGAAATTGGAGCATCACCACAGAATTATTATAATAAATATTATTAATTATATTTATTATAGTAGTAACTAAGGCAATGTACAAACACAGAGTAGTAAACAAAGAGTTTACAATCTAAATAGACAAGACAGACACAGGCTGGGGAAGGGGTAGAACACATGAGCAGAGAAAACAGTGTGATGGCAGCAAATGGCATGTTATTTCCACTTTCTTTTTTTAAGGATGGGTTTAGTTAGATGGGGATCAGCAAAATGGAAAATGACGGGAAAGAGGTGTGGGGGAAAAAAGCAGGGGAAAAAAGGACACGAGTGGAGTGCATCTGCTACCCATAGGACAGTCAAAGAAGAGGCTGACATTTCGAGCTGCCATATATATCCAGTCAAAATGAACATCATATTTCCAGGAGCAACAAAAACAGAATGATAGTCCTGCACCTTTTCCCCTTAAATCAAAATATAAAATCTTAAGGAAAGCATGGTTTTCTTTAACTCTTGTATTTTTATTTTATATTAATACTATTGGGGAAATACCACCTTAGAGAAATGTTCAGAATATTCACCAATGAAAGCTGCCATTATTTAAGTTAAATGTAAAAAATAAAATTACATGTGCAAGTCACTCACCAGGTGGAGAATAGTGCATTTAATCTTTCAATCTTCATGATTTACTAGGCTATTGCTGCCTGATATGCAAACTATGTCCTCAGTTCAGCAGTCTTTACTTATACAAGACTCCTAATGATTTTAATGGGAGTTTTGCCTTTAAAAGGACTGTGTGTATAGCCTTAGAGACATTTAAGGCTCAGGCCTGCTCAATACTCATGAGAGCAGTTCCACTCAGAGGTAAATGGGACCTCTTCCATGGGTACAGAAAGTAGGATTTAGCTCTTGGACATCACTCACTTGCATTTGGTGCATTTGCTACCAAACTGAGTTCTACACTATTAAACACCAAATTCAAATATATTAAAAGTTTTATATTTGCCATGAGGAACTAATATATATATATATATATATATATATATATTATCATGCAACAATACAGTTCTAAAGAGATTTTATAATATTCGTTGCTGATAAGTACAAAGCAAAGCACACTAGAAAAATAATCCCAACTATACATACAAAATGACGGGGTCTAAATTATGTTATTACCCACTCAAGAAAGAGATTTTGGAGTCATTGTGAATAGTTCTCTGAAAACATCTGCTCAATGTGCAGTGGCAGTCAAAAAAGCGAACAGAATGTTAGGAACCATTAGGAAAGGTACAGAAATAAGACAGAAAATATCATAATGTTACTGTATAAATTAGTGGTTGAATATTCAGTGCAGTTCTGGTTGCCCCATCTAAAAAAGGATATATTATGATTGGAAAAAGTATAGAGAAGGGCAACAAAAGTGATTAGGGATATGCCACATCTACCATCCAAGAAGAGATTAAAAAGACTAGGACTGTTCATCTTAAAAATAGATGACAAAGGGGGGATATGATAGAGGTCTATAAAATCATGAATGGTGTGGAGAAAGTGAAAGAGAAGTGTTATTTACCTCTTCACATAACACAAGAACCAGGGGTTACCCAATGTACTTACTAGGAAGCAGGTTTAAAAGAAACATAAGGAAGTATTTCTTCACAGTCAACCAGTGGAACTCATTGTCCGGGGATATTGTAAAGGCCAGAAGTATAACTGGGTACAAAAAAGAATTAGATAAGTTAATGGAAGATAGATCCATCAATGGCTACTAGCTAAGATGGTCAGGGTGAACATAATTTTTTGATTGCCAGAAGCTTGGGACTGGATGACAGAGGATGGATAACATAATAATTGTGCTATTTTGTTCATTCCTTCTGAAGCATTTGGCATCAGTCACAGTCAGAAGACAGGATACTGGGCTACATGGACCACTGGCCATTTTTGTGTTCTTATATATATTCGTTTACATTGGATTTTCAGCCAGGTTACATTATTACTTGTCATGTTTCAAATCCTCAAAATACTGATCAGGAGACTCAGGGGAATGAAATATATGGAATGAAACAAGGATGGGTTTTAAGAGTAAAGTCATAAACCTTTATTAAATTTAATGAGGTGAGGGGCTAAACCCCTCCCTCATAAGTACCAGGCATTAATTTGGGTCCAATGCAGTATTAAATGGCCTCTATGCCAAATAATCAATATTCCCCTTCATCTTAACTCCTAGGATTCATTCCTGCCTGGTGGGGGGGGGGGAGGGGGGAGGAACCATTAACTCAGTCAGAATTTATGCTTAGTGGTTGTTTTTGTTGTTGGTTTTGTGTGTTTGTAATGGAGGTGGAGACACTCTTACTGGAAGTACTGACATTTCCTTTCTTGAAAGAATACTTACATTCATGTCTGCCTGTTTGAGAAAACTGAGACATACATTTTATGGCTTTTGTTAATCAGAAAATAGTGAATAGTTACACTTACTTTGACATTTCAGGACTGTTTTGTTTCTAAATCTTTAATGTTTTATTGTGTTTGCATAGTTGGAATGTCTCAGAACTGCACCATTTTATGACATCAGGGTCCAAGTTTTTATTGAACTAAAATTCTCATTAAGGTCATAATGTCTGTAACTCTTTAGCAAATATGCAGCACCACCTTGAAAATACGTCTGGCTAACCTGACATCAAGTATGTTATCAGTAATTCACGTAGACCAAGTTTTCTGTGAAATTAGATGAAACTACAAAAAATAGCATTTTTGTTACAGTGTTTAAGCCTTTTGAAATCAGCACTCTTTTAGGCTGGTGGAGGTCGAGATTCCTCACTAGTTTTACTTTCAGAAACTTTTTTCACACAGTAATACTACTAAAATGGCTCCAAGCACCACAGAACCTCGCAAGCACAGTTCCCACACTCTTTCTCTTTCCTTGCACCAGTCTTAGGGCACATTTGTTATTGTGGCTGATATCTGCTCAGAGCAGCAGGGCGGGGACCTTTAGTAAGCCAGTTATGGCTCCTTGATTTTTTTTGTTCAGTTCACTATAGGTACTGACCCTAGTATATGTTAGAGCAGCCTGAAGGTTGCTCTAATCTATGTCAGCTAGTAAGACTCCTCAAGGGAATATCCACCAGCCGGGGAGGTCTGGGGTGTGGGGTGAGTCCTGCTTTGAGCAGGGGGTTGTACTAGATGACCTCCTGAGGTCTCTTCCAACTCAAATCTTCTATGATTCTATAGAGTATGCTGTATTATTGTAATTCCACCTTCTGCACCTGGGCTTTAGCTAGATGAGATATAGTCAACTATGACATCTCTTTACCTACTGGAGAATCCTATATCCTGCCTGGGAAGATGAGAGAGGTTTCTGCTCCCTTTGTACTTCCTGAGTGACACAAAGGTCTCAGAGTAGGCAGTGAATCTGCCCCAGAGTCTGGTTGTGCTGCTTCTTCCCAGGCTTATCCACAGAGGTTCATATTTGTTTCTGATGGCCATTTAACATCTACGGTTTGTTATATTTGATGCACTCTTTTGATGTTATAACTATGAACTCTAAAATCCTTCAAGAGTGTTTTAAAGAAAACTGTACTGTGTCTTTAGAAAATGATTTGAGATGCCTGAAGTTTTAAACTAAGATACTAGTGGCCTGATTCTGATCTCATGCCAGTGTAAATCAGGAATGACTCCAGTGAAATCAATTTGGTTACACTGGTGTAAAAACTGGTGCTGTATAAATGATATCTGGCTCAGGCCTCAATAACAGAGTAATTGTACGGGAAACATGATTATTAAAAGCAACAAGAAAAACTATGGGTCATAATCATTTGCATCAAAACATTGTTCAAGCCTGAGGCCTTGTCAACACAGGGAAATCGACTGATTTAACTCTTCTGGAATACTTATTCTGATATAACTAATTTTCTGGAATAATTTCTTTGTGGACATAATATTCTGGATTAGAAGTGATATTAGTTCAGAATAATAACTCTGCTTTGCAATCTGAAGTAATTATTCTGGATTAAAATCACTGTTATTCCATAAGGGAGTACCCACACAGGGACATCAGAGTAGTTATTCCAGGCAATTTCCCCATGTAGACAAGCCCTTATATAACCCAGATTCTTCCCCCTTTCCATTAAGTGGGCCATTTTGCTTTTTTCTGGTTTTGTTTGTTCCTTCATTTGTAGGCAGGTCTTCACTCTTTCTCCTCTTTTTTTTGTCTCTCAGTTGTTTTTGATCACATCCTTATTACCGATCTTTTAATTTATTTTTAATATAGAAAGAACAACCAAATACTTTTAATCTAAATGACTTTTATTGTCGAGTAAGAGAAGAAAATAAAACAACGGATAATAAAAGTCTCCTTGAGAGACTACACTGTGAGTATTCTGTATAACTTAATCTGCCTCAGATAAAAGGACAAACAGACAGGCAGATATCTAAGACATATAAAGCTTTGACCAAAAAAAAGTCAGAGGAGTGAGAGAGCTATATATATCATGGACGTTTCCGCCTGTTACTGAACCTTCAGAAAAGATAATTAGGTGGTGACATACAACTAATCTTGGCCTACAGAGACAAAATGCATAGACAAGCACCACAAGGTACATTAACCATGCTTTTCTAACTTGGAATTGTTTGATTTTGAGCAGAAGAACCAGCAAAGACTTTTCCTGTGGCCAACTTTCTCTTTAGTGAGTTTACCACCCATTGGAATGTAAAGGCACTAGCCTTATTGCCATCGGAAATTAAATCCTCCACAAAACGGGTAGACTATGAGCAGTGGCAGTGCACATTTCTTCCTCCTTGTCAATGTGTCTTAATCCCAGTCTGGCAGGTGTGGGAGTCTAAAGTAGTCCTAGTCATATGTGTCAATGTAATCCTTGCCCTCTCTACTGAGAGTACCCGCAAGGTTTCCATGTACAAATTGTAATTATATAGGATTTTATAAGCCATTTGTGTTTTCTTTAGGGTAGGCACTTGTCCATTGGGAACTGCACTAAGACCATTTCTTCTTCTTCTTCTTATCAGTGACTGGGATGTGGTCAGTTGTTCCTAGTGGTTAGAACCAGAGTCAGGCCCAGCAGTCATAGCTGGAGTCAGTACCAGGAATCAGAGCCAAGGGTCAGAGCCATAGTCAGAGGCCAGGACCCAGAGTCAAGTGTCAAGACCAGGTTACCTGGAGTGAGGCAAGGCTGGGGTAAGGCTGTGGTCAAAAAGCAAGAGGGGCTGGGAACAAGCATATGCAAGCACTACCGCAGCCATGGGCGACTGTGTGAGTAGCTGTTGAACTGCTGCTGCTGGGCTTCAAAGTCAGTCTGCTGACTCACCCCCAATCAGGTGGGGTAGCCAGTCAGTCAGCCTACTACAGACCAGCTGTACTCATTAGGTTGCCTGGACATGGGCTCTGCTACTGGTCCTGCTTCCAAACCAGCTCTGCTGTAGGCTATTATTCCTGACATGTCGTCTTCTTCTATTACCATTTAATTAATTAATTAATTAATTATTGCTGTAGTGTCTAGAGGCCTCAACCTGCCAAGAAGCCCCATTGTGCTGGGCACTGTACATACATAGAGTAAATGACATTTTCTGCCCCAGACCAATTTAAAAGACAAGACATAACAGGTGGGTGAAACAAGCAAACAATCAGGACGGTGGGGAGAGAGATGGGGTAACAATAGTAATGGTTGTTTCAGTATAGCCTAGCTGTGAGTGCAGTTCATTATAAGCTAGGCGTAATCACAGTCACTGCAATGCTAATGTTTCCTATTTAAATGTATGACATGTATTTTAGACTTTTTTAGTTTTGTATAAGTAATTTACTGCTGTCATTATAGGAAGTCAGACATCACTGAGACAACATCAGCACCATGCAGTGAAAATTTCCTGAGCTTTGTCTCTTGCTCTTGGGTTTGAGAGATGCCTGGCAGGGGGGGAAGGAGTACTTGTTCAGAACCTCCCACTATTCCCCTGTGATACTTTGGCTATGTTTACATCTGGAGCTAGGGGTGTGATTCCCAACTCAGGTAAGTACACCTCTGCTAGCTCTCATTGAGCTAGCATGCTAAAAATAGTAGTGTAGCCACTATAGTATGGGTAGCAGTGAATGGGCTAGCCACCCTGAGTACATACGCGTGGGGTCCAGGTGGGTTTGTACTCAGGGTAGCTAGCCTGTACCACTACTTCCCATGCTATCATGACTACACTACTATTTTAGCTGGCTAGCTTGATGAGAACTAATGCAAATATGTCTACCTGATCTGGGAATCACACCCCTAACTCCAACTGTAGACATAGCCGTAAGTAAGATAATAGGGGCAGGAGAGAGAATCGTCAACCCTTTTTGGATGGAGGAAGACTACAGTGCTGCTCCTTTGAAATCATGGGGCTGTGTAAGGGGGAGAAATGGGAAGTTCTAGAGAATTATTCAGAGATACTGAAAGGTCCAGATGGTTTATTTTAGAGAGAAGATTGGGTAAGAGATGACATGATTAAAAAAAATAATTAATAGTATACAGTAGGGGGATAGAGATTTTGTCATAATACAGGAACAAGGAGATATACTTGGATTATAAGCCACTTGGGGCAGAGACCATCTTTTTATTCTGTATTTTCTTCAGTAATACAAATAATAAATATTAATAATAACAATAATGCAATTGAGAGGGTACCTTTAAAACAGATAAAAGAAAGACCGTCTCATGCTACACTAGCCTGAGGAACTCATTGCCACAAGATATCATGGAGGCCAAAAACTTAGCTGGATTCACAAAGGGACTGAATTGTATACAGATAAGATCACACATAGTCACAATAGTAAAGGTGGTTTTTTGTTTTTTCTTTTAAATGGAAGAGATATAAATCCTCATGCATCAGGGCATAAAACCCACACTTCTAAGTGACGACATTAGGAAGATACTTAGGCCCAGATTTTTAAAGTTATTTAGGAATCACTGTGCTCAGTGTGAAAACCCCAAACTGATTTAGGAGCCTACAGCTCATTTTCAAAAGGGATTTCGGCACTTAGGAGTCTAAATTTCATCAAGAGTCTGGGCCTTAACCTATATGCAGATGATTCCATAAATGCCTATAATAGAGATTTTTGTACTTTCTTTTGAAGCACCTGGTGCTGGACATTGTCCAAGACACAATACTAGACTAGGACACAAGACTAGAGGGACCATTGTTTTATTCCATTATGGCAATTCCTATGTTCCAATGTACCTAAAAAGATGCAAAAGCCATGAACATTTAAAATGGTAGGGTTGTTTGATGCTTAGTTGTATGTTTGGGGAAAACTAAAACCATTTGAAGATATTTGTCTTTACTTAAGTTTCATAAAACAAAACAAAAGAGAAAATTATAGATGACTTGTTGCATGCATGGTCTAATCCAAGAGAGTGATCTAAGAAAGGGACACAATTAGAAAAGCGTCCACCCTCCCCGCTAGCAAATACTAGGATAGCTCATCAGCCGGTGTAAATCAGCATAGCTCCATTGAGTTTAAGAAAGCTGTGCTGATTTGCAGGAGCTGACGATCTGGCCCAGTGCTTTTACCCAATATCTGGAAATCTAATTCATCTTGATCCATAGCACAGACTTTTCCAGAAATGTTAATTTTCTTGACAGTTTTCTAGCTCTACAGTGTGACTAAAAATAAGGAGAAAGTCATACATTTTATAAAGTTGAAGCATGATCATTGATTTGGCTTCATAATAATGTCTGCTCTTGTAATTTAAGAAAAACAAATACAGATGAATCTCTTCCCTAGGCTGCCAGCTTGAGATTTCATGAACAAACTGAAATATAAATATACCTGATTTAACCTCTCAATTGCCTGTTGTGAAGATTTATAGATACCATTTCTTGTGCTGCTGTTACAGTTGCTGTTACGTTGTTCTGAAATTTGTTTTTATACGCTGTCTGCATCCATGAGAGAGGGGTTAGATTTTGGAGTTTTCCCATAGTAACAGTCTGCAAAAGTCACAGCAGAGAATCAGAGATGGAAAAGCAGTTAAACATGTGCTTTGGTTTTCCACAGCCTGTGTAAACTAGACATTTTGTAAACCTTTAATTTTTCAATAAGAACTGTTTTCCCAGCAGACTGTCTGTCTTCATAAAGGAAAAGAAAAAGAAAAGCTAATCTAAGTACTCTGACAATTTTAGTTTAACTTCAGCTAGTGGATGGAGTAATTTACTGAAAACCTTGTAAAACTTCTAGAGTTGATAAGGGCCAGTGTTCTTCTAATGAATGTCATCAATTTCTGTTTCTGACTGTCAGCAGGCTCCTAGCAAAATTACCTCATGCTGGGAATAATAGTGTCCATTTGGGAGTGATGGTGTCTGGAAGCAACATCATTTCAACTCTATATGCAATGGACAAGTGAATATCAAATGCTCATTTTAAAGACTGTATTTATCATCTCTTTGCTCAGCAATCTGGAAATTCCTGTAATCATTCATCATAGTGATGTTGGTTAATCCAATTTATCCTTCACAGGTTCACCAGGCTCTGATCTATTTGGTGGAGGCTTTCTTAAAGTGCTTTTTAAAGGGTTTTGGTGTGATTGTGTGCATAACATGTGAATCCTTGCATTGGTAATGTTGTAACAGTTGGCAGAAATTAATTGAATTGCCACATGAATTTCAGTAGGGTTTCTCAGTGAATTGACGCAAACCTTAAATGTGATAATACACTGTGCTACATTCCGCTCATGTGAAATACCAATAGCATATTCCTAATGAATGTCAACAGGATAGTATCTTACTATACAGAATGTGTATTAGTTAAGTATTTTTCTATTGAGTCATGAATTGGAAGAGTGATGGATTTTTTTTTCGCCATGTTCATTTTTTTTTTCTGAAGTTAGTCACAGACTATTTCTGTTTGAACTTACTCTAGAGTTTACCAGATGTTCCATTTGGATTCCATGTTACTGCATCATGTTCACAGATGGGCTTTCCACTGAACACTTATTTTGAATTCTAATGAAATCCATTTATAAAGTTAGTGTTTAAGAGTTTACTAGAAGGTGCTGCTTTCCCTTACTGCCTGTCATTAATGGTTAAATCATCATAATAGATTAGTGAATGGAAGTTACTATGGAGATTAGGTTAATTTGCAAGAAATCAGAAGTTCTTTTTTCTTTCCTGTTTCTGCACTTCCATTTTTTGTATATTTGAGTGTTTTTATAATGATACCCTATTCTAGGCTGCCATGTTGTTAATATTGAATGGTTTTTCATCTAATAATGTGCCTTGACAAATTAGAGAACTGGTCTGAAATCAACAAGATGAAATTCAATAAAAACAAGTGCAAAATACTTCACTTAGGAAGGAACTATCAAATGGACAAATACGAAATGGGGAATAACTGACTAGGTGGTACTACTGCTGAAAAAGACCTGCGGATCACAAACTGAAAAGCCAGCAGTGTGATGTAGATGCAAAAAAGCATATAATTCTGGGGTGTATTAACAGGAGTATTGTATGTAAGACACAGGAGGTAATTATCCTATTCTCTGGGCACTGTAATTACAAGAGTAATTAAATTCTGGAATAGGCTTCCAAGGGAGACTGTGGAATCCCAGTCATAGGAGATTTTCAAGAACAGGTTAGACAAATATTGGTCGGGGTGATCTTGGCTTATTGGGTCCTACATTAGTGCAGGAGGCTGGACTTGATAACCTCTAAAGGTGCTTTCCAGCCCTACATTTTTCTGATTCTATGAGTCAATGAATATTGTGTGATTGTTCACCCTTGCCATGTGGTATTGCATCTGGTCCCTAATTGGCTAACTGAAGCTTTGTAAGGAGACTAATGAAATTCCAGTACAAATTTTGGGACAAATAAATATTCATAGTAAAATTCATGAAACATCTGGGATTCACAAAACAGTATACCTAACATCTGATAGTCACCTAAAAATCGCAAATAATGAAAGCTCTGACTCCGTGAATCATAGTGAACAGAACTCAGCCCTTTCATTTCTTAAAATATTTATACATCTGTTTGTTTGTTTGTTTTCTTGCTCCTTTATTAACTGTAATGGATACATAACTATATGCCAGGAGTTCCAAACCTGGGGTTTGTGAACATGTGCCGGGGGGTTACAACCACACTTACCCCATGTTGCTAGGAGAGGTCCAAGCTAAATGGTAGGTAGATAGGAGGTGGGTCCCACAGTGTTCTTGATATGGAAAAGTTTGAAAACTTCTGTTATATGTACAGCTGATTGGAAACTTTTTGTGGTTTTCCCATTGGAAAATGCAATTTGAAATAGTCAAAATTGAATTGTTCCATGGGAGTAGGTGGATTTTGATGAAACTTCCAACTCTGCAGATTTCCAAGTTCCCTGATTCCATGACAGCCTGCCTGGTGGGGAGCTTAGGAGTTGGGACTCCCAGAACTTCTATCTTCCGAGCTCTGCAGCAGGTCACTTGATGGGCAACCACACGATTGCATGGCCATGGAGCCGGAGTTCCCAGGGAGCCAGGTGAGCATACTTTATTTCAGAAACACCAAAACATTCCTGCAACAGAAGCAACAATTTTGGCTTTTTGTCCCAATTTGTAATGAAAATTTTCCCAAATCTGAATATCACTGTCCCAGGCAGATATAGTTATAAGCTTTGCTGTCTGCATAGCATTGACTGAGCCCCCATACTCTTGTCACAGAATATACTGGGCTCATGTGAAATCTAGGAAGGCTCCTCTCAGGCAGATTCTTCTTTAGATGTTCCAAAGTCTTGGGCAGGAAACAAGAAGAAAAGTCCCAAGGACTTTACAGGTGTCAGCAAAGCTTTCTCCTCTTTTGCAACTGGAAACTGATGGTTCCATAGCACATTCCTCAGATGAAAACTCATGGAAAGCAAGGAGGCCTCACCAGGAGGATGAAAGTGAATTAACATCAGAGTTGTGCTGCATTCCCTCGAGGTAACACACGTATTCAGAGTTCGATGCTAGACTTTTTTGTGAGAGCGCAGTTGAGTACATATTTCAGAATCTGCGCCCATTCTGTAAAATGTTTATTACTATTATTTTAGGAGCCAGTTTTTGGAAATTATGATGCAGTTAATATATAAAATAGATGATAAAAATATGGTTAAAGTTTAAATCACTGAAGTTTAATTTCTCAATGCAACAAGGATTTCCCATAACGAATTGATGATTATGGACATTGAACAAATAAACTCCAAGCATTAGCCATTTTAGAGCTCCACCAGGCATAAGAGAAACATATACATTTGGCAGTCATACATTCTGGCGACACAGACACATCTTAGAATCCAGGTGGAACCTGGTAATTCCCCTGCCAGATTGGAACAATGGTATCTAGCCCAGAATTCTGTCTATGATATGGACAATAACAGGTGCTCCAGATGTGGATCTTTATATGTACATTTGTGATGTTGATACTTACCGTTGTTATAATTCTATGTTGTACCAAGTCTGTTTGGGACCTTTGTACTTAGTTAAGTAAAAAGGCCCCAAAGAGGGGGTATATTGGGTGTTCTGCTACTTGGCTTTTGGTACCACACCTGGGGAGATATGTGCAATTCCAGAACCAGAAGGCATGTGAAGGGGCCTGCAACTATTCCTGCTGCTTTTGTCTTCTGGCCACCCTGCTAGTATTGCTCTCTTGACTGCCTGTAATTGGTTGTCCTTTACCATAGCTTCTTTACTTTCCATAAGCTTTGCTGTTGAAATTGGGAGATGGATTTGATGGCCTGATACTGTTTTCTCAATGCTAATGCTGACTATATATATGCTGTGCTCAGGGTATCTGCTAACACCAGTAATTGTCCTGGACAATATCTCATCTCTATCTGTTAGTGCTATAGCTGCATCAACACAGAATCAAACAAATGTAGGGCTGGAAGGGACCTCAAGGAGTCATCTAGTCCAGCCCCCTGCACTGAGGCAGGACCAGGTATTCATCCCTGACAGAAGTTTGTCCAACCTGTTCTTAAAAACCTCCAATGGTGGGGATTACATAACCTCTCTTGGAAGGCAATTCCAGAGCTTAACTATCCTGATGAGTTGCAATCTCATAGGAACACCAAGAAGGGGCTTTGCCATGACTGCCTCTAGGAGTTTATGATCTGTTTGCACTATTGCTGGGTGACCCTATGTGCACTGATGGAATCACTCTACTCCAAAAACAACAGCCAGAAGCTTTTATTTCTATTTGGGCATACCTGAGTTCAGTTTCTGACAGCAGTATGGGCATAAATAACCAGCTGCTGCTGCAAACAGCTATACCCATTCCTTTTTCCAATACATCACAGTGGAGTGCCAGTAGTTCTCCTGGCTGGTAGTAATTCAGGACAGGGCATCCGTTATCATTTGTTTCAGTGAGTCAAATGCTTGCTGTTGAGAATCTGCCCAGTCCCACACAACACACTGCCTTGTGAGCTGATATGTGGGTTCTGTTACTGCAGCCCACTGTGGATCAAACTTGGACAGAAAACTTATCAGTCCTCTGAAGCTCTGTACTCCTTGTCTCTGACTGCCTTGATCTTGTTAGGATCTCCTTTCAGTTCCACTGCTGTGAGGAGATGTCCAATGTTTGTCACCTAATGCTGGCTGCGTAGCATATTTTTCTGGATTGAGTTTTTTGTTCTTGTCTCTGCATCACTGTAAAAAGCGTGTACTTTTCTGTATTGGTCTTCTTCAGCTTCTTTATCATTGCTCGCTCCACCTACAATGAAGATATCATCTGCAATTATTTTCACCCCAGACAGTCCTTCCAGCACTCGGATGAGTCTTCTCTGGTACACCTGTGGTGCTGGGCTTATGTGCATTGGCAGGAACAGCAATTTGTGATGACTAAATGTTGTTCCAAAGGTTTTCAGCATTCTGGACCCTTTATCCAGGCTTATGTGCCAAAACGCATTCCTCACCTCATAGACTGTAAAGATTCTGGATTTGGAAAGTCCTGGCAAGATGTCATCAATTGTGGGCAGCAGATTGTGCCACCTGTTCAATGCCTGGTTCAGTGGCTTTGGTTCTATACAGGTGTGTAATTTGCCTGATAGCTTCTTTATCACCACCATGCTGCTTACGCAGTCTGTACTGGCCTCTATAAGTTTTATGGTACCCCTGCTCTGCAGACATTTGATCTTTCCATAATGGATTACATAGCACCAAAGGAATTTCCTTCATGGTAAGCACACAAGTTGCACTGTGGGGTCTACTTCCATTTGTAGCTTTCCTTTGAGGCACTCATCACCTTCGAAAACCCCCATATGCTTTTAAAATTGTCTCCACTGACTTCTCCTTTTTCTTTTTGCACTGCAGCTATAAAACTCTGACACTGCACCCTGATCAGATGCAGGGCTTTTATGGCTGTATCCCCAAAAAGGGGTCTGTGGTGCTTACCATCCACCACCCAAATTGCATTTAGGATGGTCTGTTGTTTTTAGGGCTAGTTACTGTAAGGTCACCCTTTACTATCAACTGCATTATGCTCTCATTGCTCATTATTAGATTGTGCCTTCTTTTTGAAATGGGTATGTTTGAGTCCAATTCACCCCGAATACCCAGGAAGCCCCACTATCCAGCTGAAAATTGCACAGGACATTTCCCCTATTAAAACTCTTGTGTGCATGGAGGTTGCTATTGTCCCATGTTGCTTTCCTGTCCTGACAGCCTGAACCAGACATGCTCTTGGACTCAAAGAGAGAGTCATAATATCACCGCTGTCTGATGTGCCCTCTCCCTCCTGTACTAGTCTGACTGAGCCTTTCTAAGACCTTCCTCTGCTCTTATACACACTGCTAAAACGGTTCAACTTGCCACATTCCTTGCAATGCTGTCCTAGTACACGCAGAATGAGAGGCTAGCAAGGTGGGGGAAAGCTACCTCTATCTCCCCTTCCTGAACCTCGGTGTGCTGAGTGTTGCCCTGGAACTGCTGAGAATCTGGCTTCATAGGGAATAACTGTCTTCATGGTCCTGTGCCTGGTCTGCTGTTAGTGATCACAATTCTCGCAGCAAACATAGAGAGAATCACAATTAGACAGTGTTCTAAATTACACTATTTAATCAGTTGCTGTTGCTGCTAATTCAAAAGCCTGCAGGCTACCCAATCTTCTCCCTTTAGTAAATAGTTCTTAATCTTTTCCATACAAAAGAGCACTAGGGCTGGAGCATCATCTGTTAGTTAATTTTCTATTCTTAAATGCTACTTAACTAACCTTTATTTCCAGACATCGTGCTGACACAGCTGATGCAGTTTCCAGATCTGCCTCCTTTTGTCTGTTTCAGAGTAGCAGCTGTATTAGTCTGTATCCGCAAAAAGAACAGGAGTACTTAAATATAAGGAGATATACTCATTTCATAAAACTGGAAGGGAAGGGTCATTGAGTCTAGCCCCCTGCCTTTGCTAGCAGGACCAAGTACTGATTTGTCCCAGATCTCTAAGAGGCCCCCTCAAGGATTGAACTCACAACCCTAGGTTTAGCAATCTAATGCTCAAACCACTGACCTATGCCTCCCCACTTGTTGCACCTTAGAGACTAACAAATTTATTTGAGCATAAGCTTTTGTGGGCTACAGCCCACTTCATCGGATGCTTATGCTCAAATAAATTTGTCAGTCTCTAAGGTTCCACAAGTACTCCTGTTCTTTTTGTGGATACAGAATAATACGGCTGCTACTCTGAAACCTGTCATTATGCAAAGCACTGAATTTAGCTGTATGGAGTGGAAATCCATCAACTTCATGAAAAAACTCTGACATGCATCCGATGAAGTGGGCTGTAGCCCATGAAAGCTTATGCTCAAATAAATTTGTTAGTCTCTAAGGTGCCACAAGTACTCCTGTTCTTTTGTCTGTTGTAGTTCTTCCTTATTGCTAGTTAAACATCCCTAAAAATCCCATGAAGTGTATCAGGTAAGGGTCTTGCTCCAAAGAGCCCATCCAAACTGTGCACAAGGTTGTTGCATTTCATCACAACTGTGAATGGAAGCTACATGCAGCAAAAGTATAAGCATCAACATTGTCTTCCTTTACCTTCCAGTGGATAGTGTTAAAAGGGGCAGGGTATATGGAGGGGATGAACATGTTTGGGGAGACAAAGATTTAAATGCATTACTCATCATGCTAATTAGGCACTCAGCTAGACCTTCCTCTGTTAGGCTTTACTCTTGTTACTAAGGAGGAGCAACTTGTCCCTCATCCATTCTGATTTATATAGGCTTGGGTCCCTCTGTACTTCCTGCTTTCACTTTTTCACCTTGCAGTTACATAACATTGCACTGTCCTATGCAGTGTCAAACCCAAGGACAATACATCCTTTTCAAAGCTATGTTCTGTTTTAATATATATGAGCTAAGCAAGGGCAAACTGGTACAGATCAAATAAGCACTAACTTAAACCTTTGCCTATAACTCAAACCTTGTGAGCCTTAGCACAGGTTCAGAAATACTTGGCTGTCTTCTATTTTTAATTTCCACAATCTATGTACTTTTTTATATTGGTCAACACTATTAAAATCCTGCCGTTCATAGTATGTTTGACTTGGCTGGATCCAGGGAGCAACAGAAGCCTTGTGTTTGGGATATTATCATAAGATTTTTCTAAACCAAAGTTTTAGATAAGCATCTGATATTTTGGAATCTTAGCGAAACTGTTTCTCAGCCTTTTGAAGATTGTGCCCATTGCTTGTATACACTGTAGCTATTCACACTGATCATCAAAAATAATATCACAGTGATTCTTATTAGATGGTTTTAGTTAAAACATACAATATATTTCAAAGGCTCTATTCTTCTCAAATGCCCCATACTAGTGTATGGAACTGTTGTCCAACCCTGTTTAATTGATCCCTGATAAATTTAGACAACAGACTGAAAGACCATCAGAACCCTAAGAAAATAGATACATCAAATAAATGACTGTTCTGTACCCATGTAACACTCTAATTCCACAGGACCAATTAACAGCCACAGAAACATTTCTTGACTTTCAGAGTTAATTCCTCGTCAAAGACCCAGAGTAGCCATTACACATAAAGACACATTACATAATTCATCCATTTTAGGCTTTTATAAACTTGTGTGTTTGGCCCTGCACAAAACTAAATTTTGTTTCAGGGTACAAACACACAGCTGTCATTGAAGATCATGGGGTTTGTGCACATGTACCTGCCCCAGAATTTGGCACAGTTCTTTCAGACTGGGGGGAGGGTTGAAATGTGTATATACAAGCAGGAATGCATATTTGTTATATACCAACCCCTCACATTCCCTCCACTCTGTTTCTCTTTCTCTCTCTCTCTCTCTCTATCACTCACACACACATACACACTTTCTGTCATTCCATCAAATACATGCATGTGGCCCTCACCGTTATGAGCCAATTAAATGGAGGTCGGTGTCATAGCCAACCTCTGTGGTCTTAAGGTAGATCTACTTCTTGGGCACTATCTGGTGAATAGATGCTCTTAAGCTGATGAATTCTCAGTCCCCCAAAATGTTCCCCAGGGAACTAATGCCCAGAGTTCCTACCTGACATCCATATATTTACATATTGCCCTGGCAATAGCAGATTTAGTTTCTACTCTGCCTGAGACAGAGTTTCCTACAATGTTCAAGCAGATAGCAGGGCAGGTTACATCCACATTCAACTATCTTTAAACAGGGATGGCAATATTGGTTTTAAAAATGTTCTTCAAACAATTGGAAAAGTCTGAATATCTCTTCCAACTATTATTTTGGAAATGAGTACCTCATAGCTTCAGTGTCAGAATAGCATGAATCACGGTATAAGCAGTCATGCAATTCCCATAAGTTTCCAGAATTACTGGAAATATAAACATGTAGTACCATGTGCAGAAGGTCAGCTTGTTGTCAACTTGGGTCACTCAATTTGGGTTCACTTGATTTGGATCCAGTCCTATTCACACTGAGTTCAATGGAGGTTTTACTGTTGACTCAGATGTCAGTAGGATCAGGCTTTCAGTGAATTGTTAAAGCCGTTTGATTCATCCTTTGTACAACATGCTGTATATGTAACCCACTAAGGCCTCAATATTACAAATATTTCAGTATGTGCGGTTGGCAGTTGGGCTATGCATGAGGCATAGCTATACATATCTTAAAGATCTTAGAACTCCAAGACATTCCAGGCTGTCTCATGATGCAAGCACACAACCAACAAATGGGAGAGCCAGTGCACATTATTTTTTGAGTTAATAGAAGCTAATCTTTTGGATGAAGTAAGGGATAGCCAATGTTTGGCAGAATATCACTGGAGCTGGCGATTGCTAATGCCAGCAGTTTGAGCAACCCAAAGTTAATTCCAGTTTGGGGTAATTCAGAGCTTTCCAGTATATTGTTAGGATTATGTGATGTCAGAATTTAATTAGATAACTGCGTATCCAAGAGCATACCTCACTCTGGGATATTTAATACACATTATGTAATTGTATATAACCAGCAACGAGCAGTTACTGTTTTACAGGAAAACAGCGTTGTTAAACACCCTGATATAAGATATTATGAATGTGGAGAGTTCTGCATTTCTAATCTGAATAACAATGAACGCCAATGTACCACAGATTACTGATCCAGTACTGCAGTAAAGTAATAATTCTACCCCCTATCTTAATGTAGATTTACATCAATAAAGTTTATGGCTAACATGCATATTATATCTTTGTTATATTTCTGTTATTAGATTATGATGTACCATTATTGCAGGTATCTTGTAAACCCATAAACCTGGCAAACAGCTACAAAGCCAACTGCACAGTGCCAGAGACCAAGCATCTAATAAGCTTTCAAAAAGAAAACTATATACAAGACCCAAAGCCTTTGCCCCCCCTTTTTCCACCCAAAATGCTTATCAGCATTATGAGTATTATGATGAAAACAAAACCAAGTACAACAGCACAGGGGCATCTAGCACCTGCAAATGTTTAGTTAGGCTTTAATCTTGCCAGAGTCTAGGTTACCAGGATAACAATTCCCTCCTATTTAGTGATGCAGTTTCTCAATAGTCTATCTTTGCAATAGTCTCCATAGTTTTGCCACAGCTCAAGAGTATGTTAAGGAATATTCAGTATGAAAACATCCAGTCTGGACTTGCTCTCTTATGGACTTTGGTCATAATGGAAGCTTCTAGTCAGTGGCTGGTAGATCCAACAGAGGAACTCCACAGAGGGCACAGTCTACATAGTTTGTTTAAAATGAAGGACAATTTGTGTAAGTCTATGCCTTCTGATACTCACTTTCCTTTCCCCAATACTTAATGTTATTAAAATGTTCAGAAAATGCATTTATTATATTTTGATTAGCTTCATGTTTTGTGGTTGTGGCAGGCTCATAATGAATCTAGAATTTGGGGAAAAGATACATTCATAGAATTATAGATATGTTGAGCTGGAGGGAACCTCGAGAAGTCATTAAGTGTAGTACCCTGCTCTCAGCCAGAACCAAGTAAACCTAGACCATGCGTGACAAGTGTTTGTCCAACCTGTTTTTAAAAACCTCCAGTGATGGGGATTCTACAGTCTTCCTTTGAAGTCTATTCCAGAATTTAACTCACCTTATAGTTAGAGAATTTTTCCTAATATCTAACCTAAATCTCACTTGCTGCAGATTAAGCCAATTACTTCTTGTCCTACCTTCAGTGGACATGGGAAACAATTGATCATAGTCCTCTTTATAACAGCCCATGACATATAGTCTTCTTCTCTCAAAACTAAACATGCTCAGTTTTCTTTAGTCTTTCCTCTTGGTTTTCTAAACCTTTTATCATTTTTGTTGCTGTCCTCTGGACTCTTTCCAATTTATCAACATCTTTCCTAAAGTATGGCACCCAGAATTGGACACAGTACTCTAGCTGAGGTCTCACCAATGCTGAGGAAAATAGGACAATAACCTACCATGTCTTACATACAAAACTCCTGTTTATACACTCCAGAAAGTTAGCCTTTTTTGCAACTGTTTCATATTGTTGACTCATATTCAATTTGTGATCCACTATAACCCCTAGATTTTTTTCAGCGGTACTACCACCTAGCAAATGATCCCCCATTTTGTAGTCATGCATTTAATTTTTCCTTCCTAAGAGAAGTAGATTGCACTTGTCTTTATTGAATTTCATCTTGTTGATTTCAGACCATTTCTCCAATTTGCCACGGTCATTTTGAATTCTAATCCTCTCCTCCAAAGTGCTTGTAACCTCTCCCAGTGTGATGTCATCTGCAAATTTTATAAGCATCCTCTCCATTCCAGTATCCAAGTCAGGGGTCGGCAACCTTTCAGAAGTGGTGTGCCGAGTCTTCATTCATTCACTCTAATTTAAGGTTTCGCGTGCCAGTACTACATTTTAACATTTTTTAGAAGGTCTCTCTCTATCAATCTATATATTATATAAATAAACTAGTGTTGTATTGTAAAATAAACAAGGTTTTCAAAATGTTTAAGAAGCTTCATTTAAAATTAAATTAAAATGTTGATCTTACGCCGCCGGCCCACTCAGCCTGCTGCTGGTCTGAGGTTCACCTAGGCCGGCAGTGGGCAGAGTGGGGCCTGTGGCTGGCAAGGGTCCGGCAGCCAGAACCCCAAACTGGCAGCAGGCTGTGCGGGGCCGGCGGCCGGGACCCCAGACCGGCAGTGGCTGAGTGGCTCAGCCCACTGCCGCTCAGGGGTTCCATCCGCCGGCTCCTGCCAGCCGGGATCCCGCCTGCCGGATCCGCTCAGCCCACTGCCAGTCTGGGGTCCCAGCCCTGCCCATATACAATGGATACCTACCTTCTCCCTGGTTCTGGCCCATTTTCTTCCTCTCTCTGTACTGAGCTGAGGATGGGAGTGCACTGAGCACAGGGCTGGGGGTGAAGGGTCTGGCCAGGAGCTAGAATGAGGGAGGGGGCTCAGGGTTGGGGCAGGAGGTTTGGGTGTGGGGCACTTACCTGGGCAGCTCCCATTTGATGCAAGGGGTGCAGGTGAGAATGTGGAGGGGGGGTGCAGGAGCTCCTGTTGATGCTCAGGGTGGGGGTGGGGATGTTGAGGGTGCATGGGGTGTGGGGAGGCTGGGGATGGGGGGTGCAAGAGTCAGGGCAGAGGGCTGGGGGCATGTGAGGGGGGTCCAGGTGTCAGGGCGGGGGGGGGTTGGGTATGTGTGGGGGTGCCAGAGTCAGGGCTGTGGTCATGGCGGGTGGTGAAAGAGTCAAGCAACGGGCTGGGTGTGTATGAGGGAGGTACAGGGCTCAGGACAGGGGCCTGGGATGTGTGCAGGGGTGCGGGGCTCAGGGCAGAGTGAGTGCCTTCGGAGTGATTGGGTTTGTGCATTAAATAGTTCTCAAATGCTGGAAGCTGATGCTTTCTGGTACTTACAGGTTGTGCTCCATTGCAGCTGCTGGAGGAATTGCAGGTTTTTTCTCTCAGATTTTCCAATGACAAATACAGGTGTAGAAACACATCACACACCATATCTGCCATTGCTTGCTTGACTATTAAAACTAAAATACAAAGTTCCTTTAAAATCAGTATTTGCCAAAAAATGAACTAAAGCAATAATGAAATACCCACCATAAATCCAAAAAAAAAGTAATTACCAGTATGAGAAAGCAGAACTAATTAACACTTCTTTTCTCAATCACTGCCCTTATCAAAGCCCTTCCCCACACTGACCACTTTAAGCTTAAATAAAAAAATAACAATAATAATAAAAAAAACATTCATTAGAATATTAGCAGCTTGAAAGACTCAGGAATCATTTTCCTTCACATGGAGTCAAGATTTGTCCATTTATACAAACAGTGGAGCTTGGCAAAAGTTGTTGGGGAAATAGGACAAGAGGTTGCCAGGACCCCGTTCACCTTGCCGGACAGGGAGGGGGTTGGGAGGGGGGAGATCACATGTTGCTGCTATGGTAGCTGAGAAGGGCCCAGTGTCCCTGGGCAGGGCTGGGTCTGTGTGACAGCTGCTCCCCTCTTTCCCCTGCTCACATTGAGTGTGGCAGGGAGGAGTGCTGGGTCCCTGGGTGGCCCTGCCAGAGCCAAGCTTGTTGCCACAGGACCTTCCATCTCCCTCCCACCAGTTGCTGAGGAAGGGGGGTCCGGTGGTACCATTGCAGCACTGGAGGGGGCCTGTGTCCCCAGGCAGCTCTATCACAGCCAGGTATGTTGCCTCAGCCCCCACTCCTCCCCCTGTGAGAAGGAGGAGATGCTGGGGTCATGCCCTGGTTGCCACAGGAGCACATTGCTTCTTGTGTCTTGCTACACACCCTCCACATGTGGCTTCTGGTGACGGGAGTGGAAGGGGCTCATGGGGCTTTGGCCAGGATAAGACTAGCAGGTGCCTGCTCCAGGAGCCAGTCTGGGGGAGCCAGGCAAAACACCCACTCCCTTTCCTTCCTGCCCTCAGAGTCAGGCAGTAAGAGTCAGGGCATAGGTGGTAGTAGTAGGGTTGCCCTCCCACTGACACTGGATGGACCCAGTCCTGCCCTAATGGAGAGACTGAGAGTGATGGTCTCACAGATGGGCGAGGTTTCTTTGGGCAGCTTGGCAGGGGAATTGTGAGCTTGGGTTCACAGCCCTGTGGGGAAAGATATGTGCTCAGGCTCCACAGGAATGGACCAATGGCCTGCAACTGATGCAGAGGGAGAGTCAGAAGATGATGGGAGCATCTGGGCAGGAGCCAGGATCTCAGTGGGGACAGTTCACTTTGTGGATGGTGGTGACCAGAGAAGTGCGTTCATCCGGGATGAGGTCTTGAACACTTTATACAGGAGATCTGTGGGATGGATTTAGAGTTTGATTTTGAAGATAGTGAGGGTCCAAATCTCATTGATACAGACAAGGATGATGAGGAGATGAATGGCCCTGGGCCTAAACCTCGTTTCTATAATCCACCAAGAGCCCAAAAGGATACAGTAGTAGGGTTCACCGACAGCTCGCAGATAAAGAAGGGGGGATTGCAAACCTCAGCACTCAGGGACAAGGGTGGTGGCCCAGATTGCACCTCCCTCTAATATCCCCTTTCACTGGATATGGGGTAACCTGAAAAAATTGTTGGCATTGGTAACCTGTAGGTTGGGCAGCCTGCCTGACATGAGTGCCCCCACTCCCTCAGATGAGGAAGTAACATTGTCACAGGTTTGGGATGGGACTGATATCCTGCAACAGAATACAAAGCAATTAGGGAGGAACACCCACCCCCGTAACCAGATGGCACCATTCCTAATGAAACAGGCAGGAGACATGGTAGCCAGTTCTCTTGGAGCTTACGGGGGACCCAATTGCAGGAAGCATCTGTCTAAAGGGGTTTAAGGAAAAGATTTGGAAGGGGGAATTTGTGGATTTGTTTACCTTGCAGTTCAGGGAAGAGCAGATAGAGTATGGCTAAAAGCCCAAAACAGAAGAGGACAAATCCTGCAGACCTAAGGTGCCTCAAACTCTTGAGAACTGGTCCACAGCCTTTATAATTTAAGCGAGTATAATTTGCGTGAGGAACCCTGAGAAGTGTTTTCCTTGTTCCAGTATGAAGATTTAATAGCAAGGGCTTATGCCACATACAGTGGGGCATAACATGGTTACGATATGACAGAGAATTTAGACAGAGGTGACAAAGGAGCCTGATTTACCCTGGAGTAGAATAGACCAGGTACTTTGGCTGGAGTGTATGACTTTGTATAGCCCCACCAGCTCGCATTCACAGGCAGCAGGTTGCCAGTGCCAAAACCGCAATTTCAAAATACAGATATAAATGTGTTCTTTGCATTTAAAATGGGAAATATTTTTGCTCCCAATGCAGGTACAAACACCATTGTAGGAGGTGCAGGGGTCAGCCTAGTATGCTTTCCTGTTTAAGGGGCAAAAGGTAGTTCCAACAGAGCAGTAGGAAAGGGGATATACAAGATCCCAGTGTTTCAGGAGATGCTAAAGGGGAGGCAGGAACCATGGGAAAGGCTCCTTCTCCAATTAAGATACAGGTGTTGTGGAATTTGTTATTGGACCCTCCACCCCAGGAAAAAAGGCTCAGCTTATTTATAGAATGGATTTTTGGCTGATTTTTCAAATCCCATGCAAGGACATGAGGTGCCACTCCTGGGCAGAGAATTTGAAGTCCATTAAAGGCTTCGAGTATCTGGTAAAGGGAAAGATCACCTTAGAGGTGGCAGCAGGAATAGTTGCAGGCCCCTTCACATGCTTCTGGTTCTGGAATTGCACATATCTCCCCAGGTGTGGTACCAAAAAAGGTAAAGGGGGAATGCAGGCTTATCTATCACCTATCCTATGCTTGAGGCTCATCAATAAATGATTATACTGACCCACAGCTGTATTCAGTGAGCTACTCACCATTTGATGCTGTGGTAGCCATGATGTGTGGCCCGGGGGCAATGTTGGCAAAATTCAACATCAAGTCTGCATTCCGGTTGCTTCCAGAACGTCCCAGGAACTTTAACTACAGTTTACAGTTTGAAGGCCACTATTATTTTGAAAAATCCATGCCCATGAGGTGCTCCATGTTATGTGCTGCTTTTGAAAGATTCAGCTCCTTATTGGAGAGGGTGATTGTGTGGCCTGTGTCATGCAGTGCACTATTTCGATGACTTCTTATTTTCAGGAAGTTTGGGGACAGACAACAGTGAGTATATGCTTCATGCATTACAGAACCTAGCCAAATGTCTCCGGGTCCCCCTTGCCATGAATAAAAACAAAAGGCCCTTCCCAAATTTTAACATGTCTGAGCACTAAGCTGGACACAGTTTGGGATGTTTTGAGGTTACCTACAGAGAAATTGGAATTGGTCAATGTACTGATATGCGCTCTCAAAAAGGGCAAAGAAAATTACACTGAGGGCTCTACAGGTAGTCTTGGGCACCTAAACTTTGAATGGCAGGTGGTGGCTTCTGGTTGGGCATTTTGTGCCTGTTTGGCCTCTTCCTTGTCTGGAGTGTGAAAACCCCACCACTTTGTTAAAGTGACATGGGAAATGAAGGGAGACTTACAAATGTGGGAAGGATTTCTGGAAGAGTTTAATGGCATGTCAATATGGTGTTTGGACTGGTTGCTCAAAACTGAGCTGTAGGTACAGTCTGATAATTCAGGAGGCATAGGTTTTGGGGTTCACTTTCAAAGAGAGTGGTGTGGTTAGAGGTGACCCAAAAACTGGGTGGCTCAGGGTATTACAAGGAACATAACCTTCATCGAGTTTTGTCCTATGTGGGCAGAACTCATTATTTGTGGAGAAAATTTTCAGAACAAAAGGGTCTGGTTTTGCTGTGACAGCCAATCCATCGTCCATATTGTGAACAGTCAGCTAAGACTGCTTGGGTAATGAGGCTGGGCTTTTGTTTCATACTGCCTGTGGTTTAACATCCTTTTTCATGCAGTGTATGTCCCAGGAGTGGATAATGGTGTTACCAATGGTCTATCTCTATTTCAGGGCAACAGATTCTGGGAATTCACTCTTTTTGCCAGCAGGAATCCAAGCTTAATTGTGGGTGGGCCATACCATACACCAGGTGGGGCAATATGTTGTGTCTTTGACCCACTGTAGGTTGACTTCCTCCACTATCTTTGGCCAGCTTATGGGCATATCCTACTGGAGTAGGTTGGTGAGTTTCCCAGACCCACATGGACATTTTATAGCACAGAATCTCTTAGATGGGTGGTCCACGAGGAGTGGGCACTGCAGGGACAACAGATTACCCATAACATTGGAAATCCTAACAGGATTATTAAAGGGGGTCCGCAGATGTGGGAGGGAGGCCATTTTGTTTAAGGTGACATTTGTTGTTGCCTTCTTTGACAAATTCAGAGTAAGTGAATGGCTGCAGACAGGTCCCAATGTGCATTAAACGTAACCGATATGCAACTGTCTGTAGGAGCAGTGTCCTGGCACTTTAGGTAGTCAAAAAGAGACCAGAAGGGAAAGAGGGTGTACATGGTGTTGAAGGAATGTGCAGACAAGCGCTTGTGCCCCGTAAAGGTGATAAGAGCCTTACTAAAAGTCTGGGGCCCACAGCCAGGCCTGCTGTTCATACATGGTGATGGCAGCTCCCAGACAAGGTACTAATTCAGTGTGCTACTGAGAAAAACCTTGAGCTACTCCAGTCTTGATCTGGGAAAATTTGGTATTCATTCTTTCGGGATCTGGGCAGTGACACCAGTGGCTGCAGTGGATTTTAGCCCACAGCAGGCGTAGGAAATAGGACACTGGAAAGCCAGGTGTTTCAGGGCTTACATCCACAGCAAGAAAAAGATGGCAGGAAACAGTGAAATGTAACTAACCCTAAGTGCTTGTTTGTTTCAAATGCCACCCAGAGTGCATGTAATATTTGGATTTGCGGCACTCTATAGTGCATTGGGCCCACAAGAGGGTGGCCAGGATGGCAGCTGGATTTCAGCTGGGCTTCAGGGCCAAAACTGATTGCATCCTAGTGTTCAGCAGAAGACTCAGCTCATGCCACTCCTGCACTCACTGATGAACAATGCAGACCCACCTCATGTCCTGGTTTTTCATCTTGGGGAGAATAATGTTGGGGACTGTACAGGGGTCAATTTAAGAATTGAATGTTAGCTTGATTGGGCAGTCATGGCCAAAGAAGAGGTTAATATGGAACTGCAGATCCAGTCTGCATGTACCAGGCTAGAAAGAGGGCGGTCACCAAGATGTTCCTGGAGAGAGGGGGTTCAGTGATACAGCACGGGGCTACACATTTCAATTAACCTGAATTTTTCATTGGGGATGGTGTGCATTTGTCAGGTGGAGGTGCTGACATATGGCTACAGAATGCGAGGGAATTGATTGGGCAAGAGTTGTGATGCCAGATGGCGTGGTTGGTTGCAGGGAGTGACCAAGCTAGTAGCTGGCACCTCCTTGTGGCTGGTTTCAAATACATAAAAAGGATAAAATGAACAGTTTCCAGAGGTAAAAGACCTGGGGTTTGGTGATGGGCCTTGGGCTCATGGGGTAGGGTGAGCTTTTGTGGCCTTTGTGGGCTGAGCTCAGACCTTGTGGTCCTGGCAGGCTAAGGTCCAGCCTTCTGCATCTTCTGTCACCCTCACAGGGGGCAGGGTGCTAGGAGTCAGGGAGAGTTGCGTCCTATGGAATAGGAGAGTGCACCCCAAGTTACAGGTTATATGGTAAGGAGCCTTGTAACTCCACACTGAAACCAATTCAATGCCTGGTATAGGAGAGTATGGGTGATGGACGGCTAGGTTTCCTCCCCTGTGCTAACATTTAATAAAAGTTGTGGCTGCTGCTGAATTACATGCACATGTCTGTCCTCATTTTGCTGTTGTGTCCACATCAATACACTATAATCCTAAAGAGCATTGATGTAATTTTACTGAGAATTGCACTCTTTTTAGACATAGTTTCCAAGGGCCTGTATCTTCTGGATTAACTGGCCTTTTCACATTAGGACAACATGTTTTTTGAGATAATTTTTATGCAATGCTATGTCTGCATGTTATATTACACAACCCAGTAACATTGTGCAGACCTCCTAAGTCATGACACCTCATTGACTGGAGCTGCCTGGAGGACAACAATGCTATTTCACATCAATTTTCGAGATTTTGAGACTTGTTTTTGTTCCGCAGTGGAATGAAACCAAAACCTGTTAAATGGTTTCACAAAACCAGAATTGTGTCAATATGTCCCTGTTTGCTTTGAAATCTGAGCTCTACAAGTCAGGAAATGAAATACGTCTGCATGTGTCTGTAACCTGGTAGCTAGGGCACTAGCCTGGGAGGCGAGAGATTCAAGTTCCTGCTCTGTCTGATTTAACACAGCATTTTTCATCCTAGATCACTCTGAATCAGCCACATCTCAGGCCAGTGCACTAACTACCAGGGAACAGAGTGCACAAAATCATTTTTCCAAAAAGGTCCCTGATTAAAGTTTCATCAAAACAGATAGAGCTCTGAAAAAAAGTTTGCTTTTAGCAATACAGCATATTTCAACTAAATTAAATTTTGTCTAAAATGTTCCGACCAGTTCAAATTATGATTATAAAATAATAGAATCATGGAAATGTAAGGCTGGATGGGACCTTGAAAAATCATCTAGTCCAACCCCCTTGCACTGAGAAAGGACCAAGTATACCTGACAGGTGTTTGTCTAATCTGTCTTAAAACTTTCCAATGACAGGGATTCCACAGCCTCCCATAGAAGACCATTCTGGTACTTAACTATTCTTATGGATAAAAAGTTTTTCCTAATATCTATCCTAAATCTCCCTGGCTGTAAATAAAGCCCATTAAATCTTGTTTTGAATTTCATCTTCTTCATTTCAGACCAGTCCTCTAATTTATCAAGGTAATTTTGAATTCTTATCCTGTCCTCCAAATTGCTAGCAATTCCTCGCAGTTTGGTATCTGCACATTTTATAAGCATTGTCTCCACTCCATTATCCAAGTGATTAATGACAATATTGAATAGTGATCATGTTAGGCCTAGAAATTCTAAAGTACAGTAAAAGCTGTGTTATCCAGCCCTGTACCAACCAGAAGGTCTATAAACCACCGTTTTTAATTTTCATAGAAAGTCCAGTTTACAGTCCAGTTGGTGCGGGACCGGCAGGCTCCCTACCTCACTCCGCGTGGCTTCCCGGAAGCGGAGACATGTCCCCACTGCTCTTAGGTGGAGGAATGGCCATGAGGGGTTCAGAGTGCGGGAGGGGTGTAGAGCTGGGAGTTGGGGCATAGGAGGGGTTTCCTGGCCAATGGGAGCTGTGGAGCCAGCGCTCAGGGCAGGGTGGGGGCAGCATGCAGCCACCTGAGGTGAGAGCCCCCCCGGATCCAACACCCTTCTGCACCCAAATTCCTTCCCAGAGCCCACGCCCTGCACCCCCTCCCATGCCCCAACTCCCTGCCGCATGCCCCCTCCTGCACCCAAACTCCCTCCCTCTTAGTTAACCGGCATTTTTCACTTACTGGCACCTCCCATTCCCCCTACGTGCCAGCTAAAAAAACATTTATTGTATGTTTGGGTTTTTTAAAAAATATTGTTTTGGTTTAGTTTTCGATCTCTTTTTTTTTTTTTAGTTGGCATGTTGCCTACAAAAAAATTGGTATCGTATTTTTACAAACTGCAAGGTGAAGAAGACAAAGCAAGTCATGAACTGTTGGGTGTTGCACCTCTGAATAAAGGTGCCAGAACATTAAGAACATAAGCATGGCCATGCTGGATCAGACCAGTGACCCATCTATCCCAGTATCCTGTTTTCCAAGAGTGGCCAATGCAAACAGTTGGATCTTTATTTACATATAATAATATAATATTCCATGTTCTTTGGCCAAATCAGAAATGTATGGTAAATTATTTTCTATTTCTTGCCTTTTATTTACAGTGACATAAGAGCCCTTATTGAGAAATGATTTACTCTTTGCATTAACTTATATATACAGGGTATCTAATATCTGAATAACAACAGACTCTTCATATTTCACTTACATGTCATTGATATTCATCAACATGAGTCTATGTACAAAAGACTTTTTTGCATACACAGAAAGTGTGCCTATGGCAAAGAGAGAAAAGGCAAGGAAAATGGAACTTGAAGGTGGTGTGAATTAGCCAAGATATTGACTTATAAATAAAAAACACCATTCTGATAAATCATGGACACAAATAAAATTAAATCTTACATGGCAAAGGAGCACTGCAGAAACTATTATATCTTCAGTAGCCTGAATAATAAGTAGATCACTAAATTGAAGTCCATTCCACTCACATGAAAGCCAAAGTGCTGGTGGAATAAAAAAGGGCTGGGAAGTGAAATCAAGCCCACCAGTGCACATCTAGTGACTGAGGAATAAAGCAATCTGGTCTTTGCTTCGCAGCTAAAGCATTGTGTCTGATTTATTAGACGATTGCAAGGAGGTTGGGAGGAATGTGAGGCTGTCTTACTCTCTCAGCCTCATTGTGCTAGGTGCTGAGCAAGCACACATGAAGACACATTCCCTACCCTGAAGCATGTACAGACTGATTTAAGACAAGGCATAGCAAGTGGTCTTAACAAACATATGGAGGGAATGGGAAGGAAGCATCAGGGCAACAGTAATCAGACCACATGGTTACAACACTAGCCTAGTGCACAATTAACTGGCTTTGAGTCATTTAATTTCTTACAAGATAAACATTTAAAAAAATTACTATTGGCCCCTGCCTATTTGTTTATATCCCATAATCCTTTGGATTAGACCGTAGCACATTCATGATGGTGGAAGGGCTGCCACCAATGCCCAAGAATGTCTAATCATTGGCATGGTTACTTAAATAGCACATTTCTATTTCCAAAAAGGTTTGCTTATTATTTGAATTCTTGTCTTTGGCAAGCCTGCAGTTGAAGCAGATTTGGATTTGAAAAGTATTGACCTTCAGAATGTTACAAATATTGTGCTCGTTACAAAATGTTGGGCAAGAGCTGGTATAAAACATATATTCTAATAAAAATTGTTCCTCAGAAACGATAAAAAACCCTGAAACTATTAGCATAAGGTACTGCAGTCAATGTTGATCTGTATTTGAATTTTCATGAAGTAACATGGCTTGAATGTTCCGTTGTACCCCAATGTTCCCAGCTGTTAGGATCAGGTGTTCCCACTCTGTGCCTGAACCAAAGAAGAAATTAGTTTGTTGTCATTTTCAGCTAAAAGATTTTCTCCTTTACCTCAAATTGTAGGGACTTGTTGGAGGTCCCCAATTCAAGCCCTGTGCATAATCAGGAGGGATCCTCGCTGTTTTGTCAGCCAGGGCATAAAACGTTTTCGCCCTCCTTCCCCAGGCAGCTAGATGAACACCAAAGACAAACCAACTAAAACATAAAATAACAACTACAACCCCCCACCAGCCAGTCAATGGAGGGGGGGAAAATGCCACCCAAACACAATGGCACAATGGTACCGTACCCACTGGAAGATGGCACTCAGGGCGACCACCTTGCTTGCCCTCCCCTAGAATTGGCTCTCCTTATGACCAAGATGGTGCTTATTACACCATATTTAGGTGAATCTTTCAATGTAATTTCATCTTTACTTTGCAAAATGGAAGCTGAAGCTTACAAGGCATTGCAGACTTTAAAATATTTCAAATGCACTACCAATGTGTTGAAAACTGCCGGGCAAGGGAGACTATTAAACCGGATTAAGAGTTCGCTAAAAAGCATCAGTGAAAGAGTAAAACAATTAGCAAGTGGTCTTTGACATAATACTGGATTAATGTCTGTGACTCATAAATAGTAAAAAATTCACCTTTCAAGAACCTGTTAATTAATATAAAAAATGTCAGGGACATGTTGTCATCGTCATATTATGTTAGTCTGATTCAGCAGCATGAATCTGCTCAGCTAACCAAATCATTGTCCCATTAAAATCAGTGGGAGTTTTGCCATTAACTTCTTTCACACCAGGAGCTGACCCAGTATGCTCATGAGAAAATGCAAAATGAATGTCTTTAGGTCCTGGTAAATGAAGCTAGACCTGTAATGATAAAACCCATTCTAGAGCAGGATGTTTTTCATCACTATGAATGCTAATCTAAATATGTCATGCCCAAACCAACTTGATTGTTTCCTGAAATGCTTTTACGATATTTCTAAGAGTAGAAGGTTTACCCAGAGTTAGGAATGTTCTTAAATACTTAGGATAATTGATGAAGCTTAAGGGTTACACTTTTCTGCCCAATGTATGTGGCGAATTAGTTGCAAGTAGCATTATTGTAGCGAGTTGAACCTAATTCTCATACTCTGTATGAAAATTCTGGGTGGAAACCAAAATGTTTGCTTTTATATAAATGTCCATTGCATTTTGGTCTGTGATTTTCCTAGAACATAGACCACTCATTTCCTTCTGCTTAGTTAGAACATAGAAGAGTTTAAAGATTAGATTCATTAAACCTAGCCAAGTTGTTGTACCATGTTGCCAACCTGACCAGGCTAAGCCACATTCCAGTTTATAAATTGATTTGTTGCGTGAGTCTTGGTCGGAGATGTTAAAATCTTAGAAACAGAATGGAAGAGTGTGTATCTTCATGTGCATATCAGTACCCAGAAGCCTTTCTTTCTTTCCCTAATATAGCTTTGTCACAACTTTTGTTGCATATGAATGTTAAGTACAAACTGAAAGGTCTGTTTTCATTTATTTACACAATGAGGGTCAAAATCTTCACTGTAGAGAATGGGCGGAAGGGAGGTATGACACTGTCAGAATTTTACTTTGAAATTGTGCAGCATGCTCTACTCCCTGGACCTAGCCAGGTTTGCGGATCAATGTGAGGGTAGAGATGGGACCATGGCCCCACCCTCACTTCATGCCACCCGTTGGCTGCTGCCTGCACTCGGCACCACCAATGTGGATGATACTGGAATAGGAGAATGGTGAAGGTTTCTTGACCCTCTCCACATTCCCATGTGCAAGCAGGCTGTGATAGGGCATACTCCCCACACTGGCCCTCAGAGGGCTGAATTAGGCCAATCAGCCAATTAGGCTGCAAATGGGGGAGACATAGGCTGGAGGGATAACAGGAAGGAAGCTCACCTCTGAGGGTGCAGGCGGGGCGTCCATAAAGCTAGGAGGCTGGAAATAGTGGGGGAAGGCAGTAGAGAAGAAGCCTACGGTCCCACTCCTTGAGGTAAGGGAGAAGGAAGGGGAGAAGAAGCACAGTAGGAAGGAGTCCAGGGGTGAGAGCTGTAAGGTGGTGTAGATGAAGACCTTAACTGTTCAGTACACTACAGGACTGGAAACCAGAGTAGAGTAAAGCCTGGGTTCCCCTACAAACCACTGCAGAGTGATATTGTTAAGGACAGTGAATACGAAGACTGCCAGAGTCACTGCTGTAGTGATGTAGTCATGGCAGTGGGCGTGAGGACTGCACAACACCACTTGGACAAAAGAAACTTCAAAAAACTACCCCAGAAAGGGAACCCATTTGGTGACCTGGCTGGAGGGCTGAGTCACGAAGAGGCCACGGCAGCTCCTGGAGTGAGAGGGGGGCTGCAGACAAAGAGAGAAGAGAAGGGGCTTCTGCCTCAGAGAGCTAATCCCCAGAATGGCCAGGTGGAAGTGCTGCCAAGAGGTGAGTAAAACACCCTGTCACATAGGGTCACATGCAATGTCATGTTTTTTGAGATATGTCTTTGTCTTGTGGAAGGCTGTGACCACAGTAAATGTTTTCCTTCCACTTTCATTTTAGTCTAGTAGAAAATAACAAGAATGTAAAGGTTAATCCTAGATCAATGTATATTTCATATCATTTATCATGCAGAAATTGAATTTAAAGATAGACTAAGCTCATGAATCATCCATAGAAGCAAAACCATTTTGGTTATGTTCTTATTATGACTGCAGGACACAACCGATTTGGCTTGCAAAATAGAATTATGATGAACAGGTAAGGATGAAAAATTTAATTCTCAAGGCATTACCAGATATTCATTCTGATTTAGTGAATACACTATATTTCTAGCTACCAGAAATTGTTGGTGCTGTAAATGTTTCATCAACTAGACATCTGTGTAGATAAGCTGCCTCAGAAGAAGATAGGCTTTTCTTTCAAGTTGCGTTGTGTTTTGGAGAAAAGAAATAGAACAGTTGTTCAGGGCAGTATTTCCAGTGTTGCCCCTTTTGACACAAGTGGCTAGTCAATTTAAGGGCACTGGGAATGCAGAAATCGATGGATTCTGGTATTTTCTTTGATGCAGTTTTCTTTATTTACAAAGAATGTACAAAGTTGAGCAGTTAATTAGTTTACAGCCATAGCTTCTTTGGCCAGCAGACACAAAAGCTTTCAGAGCAAGTCTACGCTTAAACCACTGCATCAGCGCAGCTGCACCAATGCAGCTGTGACACTGTACAACTTTAATGAAGACACTCTAAGACAACAGGAGAGAGCTTCCGCATTGGAGTAGGTAGTTAATCCACCTCCTCAAAGGCAGTAGCTATGTCGGCGGGAGAAGCTCTCCCACCAACATTGCACTGTTTATACAGACCAATCCCAATCTCCTCCCAGCTCCATTCCTTCCTCTGGAACCATTTTTTCACTCTCTTGTGCCATCCAGATTTGTCCAGATATCTCCTCAGTTAATGGTAGACAGCTATGGTCCTTCCCCTAAGAAGGTTTTTTTATCCCATTCCCCCACAACAATAATAACAATGCATGGACATGCCATTGCTGGTCTATTTTAAGAAAATAAATAACAATTTTTTCCAGTTAAAGAAACTAAGAAATAAAAATGTATTTTCCCAAATATCAAACTCAGAAAAAGGAGGACAGATAAAGCAGCAGCGCACAGAGAAAACTGAAGCCAAATGTTTCCTTTATTGGTTAACTTTGTCATCGCTGAATATAAACAGAGGTACTGGATTCCTGTCTATTTTCTCTAAAGAATATATGCATTTTTAATACACTTGGAAGAGGCTCCAAACAACACTTCAGCATTCCTCTTCCTTTGTGAAGGGAAGTCATGTCATTGAAAGCTCAGAAATGCCAGCTTATAAAAGGTAAACACAAGGCACATTTTCGTAAGCCAGCAGAACATTTTCTTCATGAATACAGAACCTCCGCAATTAAAGAAACTAGTGTTTGTCAGTGTTAAGACCTAAAAGATCAGACTTAAAACTAGAACTCCTACTGCAGCAAACTTAAGACCAATACTGAGCTCGAAAAGATTTCTGCTTTTTCACTTTATCCAAAGAATTTGAATGTGCAAAACCTATCCAATTTAAGATGTTTCAGTCAAGTGTTTTGGGCTGGGGTCCAGGGAGAGGCTTAAATCTCAATTCTTAAATCTATAGGATGATAACTTTAATTTCTTTCAAAAAATTCTCAGTCAGCAACATAGCTAATTCTCTATTAAATACTCTCCCATCACCCTGTAATTAATTAATAATTTTTCTGACATTTTTTATCTTTTTCCCTTCAGCTTCCCTCATCTGTTGTACATGTGGACAAACCATTTAAACAGGTATTCTAAATTCCTGGTAAGAAATATCCTGGCAAGAATGAAATGGAGATATGTTGATAAATAAGTGTGCTGTTTTTAATTCTGGACGATAGTACCCTGGGATACTGTGTGTGTCTGTGTGTGTGTGTGTGAGTGAGAGAGAGAGAGAGAGAGAGAGAGAGAGAGAGACTGACTTTCATAATGAGATCAGAGCATGGATAATATTCAATCCAGATAAAACTGAGGTGATTATGTTGAGTTGCAGGAAGCAACTAAAGGATTTGGCTGAAATTATTTTGGCCCATCTGATTGAGGGATTATGTCAATCATTTGTTATTAAAGTTTGCAACTTGAGGGGCTGGCTAGATTCCCAGCTGATTTTAGACAACCAGATAGATGTAGAATAGTAACTTTCCCAGTTTCATGTCTTTCTGAATCCAATCCGGAGGCTGTGACCTTTTCTTTCAGATGAGTAATTCACTCTTCTAAATCCCTGCCTTTGATATCTCAAAATTAGACTGGGAATGGGGCTACACTTCAAATCTATTTGGAGGGGGATTTGTGGTGCACTATCTCAAATTGCTGCACTTTTAGAATGTATTTTTAAGTTATATCAAGGATGCCTAGAGCATTTGAGTAGGCAACCATTTTAGCATTTCTATAATTTTAACCAAATAAATGGTTTGAAGCTTAGCTGCCTGAAGAATCTCCAGGTGATAATGCAGCAGTTTAAGTGATGGAGATGCTCAAATCAGGCTCCCTTGGTTTATAATGGGAACTAATGCCAGAGGCTACTCTGTGAGGACCTCTCAAATTTGGAATTAACTCCCCCTCCTTGGTTCAAAGGAGACTGCATTTGTTGATCTTAAGAGCATTCTGCAAAGCTCATCTTCCATAACATGCCTCTGGGGAGGGCTGAAGTATGAGGTTCTGTTTGGGAACGTGATAGGTAGAAGGGGACATTTTTCTATGTTGTCTTCCTGACTCATTGCTTTTTGTTGGATGGGATTTACTGATGCTTTGTTTTGTTGTTGTTTGTATTGCTATGAATTGTAACATATCTACAGCCTAGGACAGGCATCTTTTGTGATGTTTAGATCAAAATCAATTCCTCTCGGTGGCACTGAAGGAGCTAAGACTGGTTGTTCGTGGTGACCACAGTGTTCATGCAGATAAAAATTACTATGGGTTGGCTTAAAAAAACCCTTATGGTTACCAGGACAACCATACTTGTTTCCCCCCTGCCCCTTCTCACCCCCTCACCCCCCGGTAACATCTAATTCAGATCAAACTGTTGACCAAACCATGGGTTTTGTTTTGGACTAGGATATGAGGAAGAGGTGAAGATTATGCCCTTGTATGAACCAACCATTTATTCCTCCAGTTTGAGGTTGGCAGACACCTCTCCTCTGGGAAAAAAAGGACCTATTTTCATAATCTCCTCTGGCTGGTTAATAGAATCTCGTGAGTTCCAAGGGGTGCTACAGGAGACCAGAATGCTGCCTTGCCAACTGATCACTCTACTGAGGGCCTGATAGAACTTTGCGATGATATGATGTCCTCACCTATTGAAACAGTAATTCCTAATATCCTCTTCTTGGTCTTCATCCTCAGGAGATCTGTTAGTGGTGAAATCAGATGACAGTGGCAGACTCTCTGTTAGAGACTGGGCTGTGGGCAGTCAGGCCTAGTGGTTGACACAGGAGCCTGGAAGCAGATCTAATCCAAAGGTCAGTGCCAGAGTCGGGAACCAGTAGCCACACCAGGTTTCAGAGCTGTGACCTGGAACTAACAGCCAATTCAAGGATCAGAACTGGGATTGGGAACCAGTAGTCATGCCAAGCATCATAGCTGGAGACAAGAACCAGAGTCAGGGAAAGAAAGCTGGAACCAGGAGCAAGCTGAAGTAGTAAAGACTGAACAGGAGCAAGGCTGGCAACAAGAAGGAACAGAATTAGGAGCAGGGCTGGAGCAGGATAGGAACAAGGCAAGAAGCACCAGCCACAGTGAGGATTGTAGCTGCATACATGAACACAATGAACAGGGAGAGAGCTGCTGATTTGCTGCTGGGCTAAAAGCCAACCAGCTGCCCTTCCTGACCAGTCAGGTGGTATAGTCAATCATATAGCCTGATGCAGGTCAGCTGTGCTTGCTGGGCTGCCAGGAGACTGACTGCTGCAGGCCCTGATCCATGACACTCATTCTGAGAATCAATTGAGAAAGGCAGAGCTTTTGCAAGCTTATGCTGTGACTGTTGCACAATCCTCAGAGTTCCAAACACCAGAGCTGTTCCATGATGTGAATTTGTGTTGTTTTCATCTAGTGACAGAATGAAATACATCTTACTAGTGAGTAATTAGCAAGAGCAGAAGTGTGTTCAGTTTGATGATGACATTCAGCTTATATCTGTCTCATTTGACATATCTGGTGTGACTGTTGACTTTCCCAGTGTCTAACGGAAACAGGTGCAATTCAACCCAGACAAGCGGAAGAGAACAAAATGCTGTAGCATATAGTGATTACTGCTTCCTTGAATGAAGCCCTGCTCTCTCCCATAGCAGAACTGCTCTGATTCCTCTGCATCTGGCTGAAGAGGAAAATAAAATATCAGGGATGGGAGAACTTTAATGAGGATAAATTCCAAAATGTTATCGGGCTTTTTCACAACGTATAATATTTAACAAACTTCTCAGGTGATTTTTGTTTCATAAGTACTGATTGGGAATACAGTAAAGAGAGATAAAGTGGGTGAGGTAATATCTTTTACTGAATAAACTTTGGTGGCGGAAGGGACACACTTTTGGGCTTCACAGAGTTCTTCCTCAGGTCTGGGGAACATAACCAGAGTGTTCAAGCTAAATACAAGGTGGGACGGATTGTTAAGCATAACGGTTTCAGATGTATTGTAGGATACTACTTAAAATGAAGTGAGCAATTAAGATCTCTGAAGTCAGAAGACACAGGAAGGTAACGGGAAGCAGGGTGTGTTACAAATTGTTGTAATGAGCGATAAAACCAGTGTCTCTGTTAAATCCATGGCTTTTAGTGTCCAGAAGAGTTATGAATTTAAGTTCCCAAACTCTTCTTTTGAGCCATATGTTTTGGCTGCATAAGAAAATACAACATTTTCAATGAAATGCTATGGGAACAATGTTTGTTTTCCTAATCTTTTTACTGTTCAAATCTTTGATTTACTGTAAGTAAAAGTTTGCTCAATTTTATCAGCCTGGAGGAATAATATGGAAGTTTCTTTTACAAATGTACATTTTCTGCTTTTCTACAGCTCAGAACTTAAATATTAAAGTTACATTTAATAAACAAATACTGACATATCAACAATTAACATGTCAATAAGTCAATAACTAATCCAATAATAATGTGTTATTTTATGTTTAGGTTATGAACCATCTCATGATTGCCTTTTAATGGTTTCAGTAATATCCTTATTTCTTTATCATTATCATTGATGGGTTTGCTGGCTTCAGTTTCCCCTCATTTTTGTCCTGAATCTCAGGAATGTCCATTTACGTGTCAGCTAGACATGCTCTGCCAGTGATTTTCAGCAGGAATGAGTGAAACTCAAAAGGATCAGTGGATGGATTTGGACCAGTGATGGATTGAGAGATGCTCTAAGGCCTGGTTTACACTAAGAGGTTATGTCGAATTTAGCAGCGTTAAATCGAATTAACCCTGCACTCGTCCACACAACGAAGCTATTTAGTTCGAAATAGAGGTCTCTTTAATTCGATTTCTGTACTCCTCCCCGACGACGGGAGTAGCGCTAAATTCGACATGGCCATGTCGAATTAGGGTAGGTGTGGATGGAATTCGATGCTAATAGCTCCGGGAGCTATCCCACAGTGCACCACTCTGTTGACGCTCTGGACAGCAGTCCGAGCTCGGATGCTCTGACCAGCCACACAGGAAAAGCCCCGGGAAAATTTGAATTCCTTTTCCTGTCTGGCCAGTTTGAATCTCATTTCCTGTTTGGACATTGTGGTGAGCTCAGCAGCACTGGCAACGATGCAGAGCTCTCCAGCAGAGGTGACCATGCAATCGCAGAATAGAAAGAGGGCCCCAGCATGGACTGATCGGGAAGTCTTGGATCTGATCGCTGTGTGGGGTGATGAGTCCGTGTTTTCAGAGCTGCGATCGAAAAAACAGAATGCGAAGATCTACGAGAAGATCTCCAAAGCCATGACGGAGAGAGGATACAGCTGGGATGCAATGCAGTGCCGCGTGAAAATCAAGGAGCTGAGACAAGGGTACCAGCAGACCAGAGTCAAATGGGCGCTCCGGATCCCAGCCCCAGACATGCCGTTTCTACGAGGCACTGCATTCTATTCTAAGTGCGGCGGCCACCACTACCCCACCACTGACCGTGAACTCTGAGGATGGGATATTGTCAACGGCCGCTTCTTCGGAGATGTTAGCGGAAGGGGAAGATGGGGAAGGAGATGAGGAGGATGAGGCAGTCGACAGCGCTTACAACGCTGATTTCCCCAACAGCCAGGATCTCTTCATCACCCTCACGGAGATCCCCTACCAACCCTCCCCAGGCGTTAACCCGGACCCTGAATCAGGGGAAGGATCAGTCGGTAAGTGTTTGAAACATGTAAACATTTATTTTGAACAGAACAGGAATATTAACAATGGGTTTTTCATGATTAGTTTGCCCTAGGCGCTCTACTTTTTAGTCCCTGCCAGTGCAGCTACTGGAAAATAAGGTCTATATGTCTGGGGATAGAGCTGAAATCCTCATGGGACATCTCCACGAAGCTCTCCTGGAGGTAATTGGAAAGCCTTTGCATGAGGTTCCTGGGGAGAGCGGCCTTATTGCGTCCTCTGTGGTAGGAAACTTTTCCACGCCAGACTATCATCAAGTACTCTGGGATCATTGCCTCGCAGAGCATGGCAGCATACGGTCCTGGTTTTTGCTGGCTTTCACGCAGCATGCAGTCTTTCTCTGTGTCAGAAATCCTCATCAGAGTGATGTCTCTCATGGTGACCTGCTTTGAATTAGGGGAATGTTAGTATTGGGACTGCTTGCCTGTTCCTTTACATAACTGTAACCGGTGGTTTACAGCCACGCGGTGGAGGCGAGAGAGGGGCAGCATACAGGGATCTTTCCTAGGGACAGCTGCGAGGGGGTGGGACAGGGGCAGAGTTCATGCTTGCCGGATTGCCGGCAGCAGGAATTGGCCAACGCTAGGAGCATTGCTTTGAACATGAAAGGAGGGCACTGCTATAAATTAAGTTTTAAGCAGCCAAAAGTCTACGGCTTACCATGTCAGCCTGCTACCCGAATTCCGCTGTCCTGCCCCGCTTGTCTGATCTCAGGCACTGAACGCGAAGGCCGAAAATTCAACCTTGTCCTGAGTGCACATGTGATAGGTGCTGTGCATGGTCTTCTTCACAGAGAAAGACTATGTTCATTGTTCACAAAAATGTATCTTTGTGAGGAATTCACTCCCTTTTTCCCATCCCACAGCTGCGAATGTCTCCCGACCTACCCCGGCATCCCCCTTCCAGAGGCTGGCGCAGATTAGGCGGAGAAAGAAAAGGACATGGGACGACATGTTCTCAGAACTTATGGGCTGCTCCCGAGCCGAGGTGGCCCAGCAGACCCAGTGGAGGGAGAACATGTCGCAATACCAGCAATCACACAGCGAACGGGAGAAGAGGTGGCGGCAGGAAGACCAGCAGGCGACTCAAATGCTGCTTGCACTAATGAGGGAGCAAACGGACATGCTCCGGCGCCTTGTGGATGTTCTGCAGGACCGGAGGCAGGAGGACAGAGCCCCGTTGCAGTCTATCTCTAACTGCCCTCCCCCGCCACAAAGTCCCATACCCCCCTCACCCAAAGTCCCAAGAAGGAGGGGCGGCAGGGGCCGTGAAAACTGTCACTCCACCCCTGCAGACTGCTCAAGTACCAGAAGGCTCTCATTCCCAAAAATTTGATAAGTCCTTTCCTTCCCGCCTCACCCAAGCCCCCGTCCCAGTTTCATCCCCTAACTGTGGAGTTGCTAATAAAATATACGTTTCTGTTAATTACTATTTCCGTCATGTTCTTTTAGAGGAGGGTGTGTTTGAAGGGGGGAAGGGGGCTGGTAATTGGAGAGGACAGTCACCTTTACCAGGGTACAGACATGGGGGCAGGTTCAGCAGAAGGTCACACACACATTGCAGTCACTAGGCACCCTTGTCAGTCTGGGAGGTGGTTTTCATGTTCTGTGTGTGGGGGGGGGCTATGTGACTTTGTGGAGGGGGAGGGCGGTTAGAGATCTTATGCAGCGGTCCTTAGCCTGGATCACAGAGCCACACAGCAGTGGATCTGTAACCGTCCTCCCCCGCCACAAAGTCACATAGCCCCCACACACAGAGTCCCGAAAAGGGGGGGTGGCAGGCTCCGTTGAAACAACCAGTCCACCACTGCGGACCACTCTAGGAGCAGGAGCCTGTCATTCCTCGAGTTTAGAAGCGTTCTTTCCATCACTACGCCCGCTCCCCACCACAGTCTGCGTCCCAGTTTCAACACTTTACCGCGAAATCCATAATAAAGAAAACGGTGTTAATTAACAAAGTTCCATTTATTTTATTTTTGAATGTGTGTTAGAAGGGGAGGAACGGGTTGAACAGGGTATGTAACTGCAGAGGATAGTCAACATTAAGTGGGTAAAGAAACGGGGGCAGGTTGAGCTTCTCTTTAAACAAACTTAATAGTCACAGGTTACCCTGCTCACTGAGGAACCTAGCTTTCAAAGCCTCCCGATGCACAGCGCATCCCGCTGGGCTCTTCTAATCGCACGGCTGTCTGGCTGGGCGTAATCAGCAGCCAGGCTATTTGCCTCAACCTCCCACCCCGCCATAAAGGTCTCCCCCTTGCTCTCACAGAGATTGTGGAGCACACAGCAAGCTGCAATAACAATGGGGATATTGGTTTCGCTGAGATCAGAGTGAGTCAGTAAGCTTCTCCATCTCCCCTTGAGACGTCCAAAAGCACACTCCACCACCATTCTGCACTTGCTCAGACGGTAGTTGAAGAGTTCTTTTTCAGTGTCCAGGGCGCCTGTATAGGGCTTCATGAGCCAGGGCATTAGCGGGTAGGCAGGGTCCCCGAGGATCACTATAGGCATCTCCACATCCCCAACAGTTATTTTGTGATCCGGGAAGTAAATACCTTCCTGCAGCCGTCTAAACAGACCAGAGTTCCTGAAAACATGAGCGTCCTGAACCTTGCCCGGCCATCCGATGTTGATATTTGTAAAACGTCCCCTATGGTCCACCAGTGCTTGCAGCACCATTGAAAAGTAGCCCTTTCTGTTAATGTACTGGCTGGCCTGGTTGTCCGGTGCCAGGATAGGGATGTGAGTTCCATCTATTGCCCCACCGCAGTCTGGGAATCCCATCGCGGCGAAGCCATCAATGATGACCTGAACGTTTCCCAGGGTCACTACCTTTGAGAGCAGTAGCTCAACGATTGCATTGGCTACTTTCATGACAGCAACCCCCACGGTAGATTTGCCCATGCCAAAGTGGTTCGTGACTGACCGGTAGCTGTCTGGCGTTGCAAGCTTCCAGAGGGCTATGGCCACTCGCTTCTGGACAGTCACGGCTGCTCGCATCCGGGTGTCCTTGCGTTTCAGGGCAGGGGACAGCAACTCACAAAGTTCCAGGAAAGTTCCCTTATGCATGCGAAAGTTTCCCAGCCACTGTGATTCATCCCAGACCTGCAGCACTATGCGGTCCCACCAGTCCATGCTTGTTTCCTGGGCCCAGAATCGCCATTCCGTAGCATCAACATGACCCATTGCCACCATGATGTTCACAGCGCGGGGTCCCGTGCTTTGTGAGAGGTCTGTGCCCCTCTCAGACTTAATCTCCTCACCGCGTTGCCGTAGCCTCCTCGCCTGATTTCTCAGCATCTGACTCTGAAAAAGGTGGATGATAAGGTGCGAGGTGTTGAAAACGGCCATAACTGCAGCGATGGTCACAGCGGGCTCCATGCTCACAGTGCTGTGGCATCCGCGCTGTCACTCACCAGAAAAGTGCGCGAAGTGATTTCCCGCCGGCGCTTTCAGGGAGGGAGGGCAGGAGTGACGGTTGAATGATGAGTTACCCAAAACCACCCTCGACACATTTTTTGCCCCAGCAGGCATTGGGGGCTCGACCCAGAATTCCAATGGGCAGCGGGGACTGCGGGAACTGTGGGATAGCTGCCCACAGTGCACCGCTTCCAATGTCGATGCTTGCCCCATTAATGTGGACTCACAAAGTCGAATTACTGTCCTTAGTGTGGATACACATGTTCGACTTTGTAATATCGGTTCCACAAATTTGATTTAAGTAAAATCGAACTACTCTCGTAGTGTAGACATACCCTAAGATTAAGATTATGGGCTAAATTCTGCTCCCATTTACATCAGCAAAAGTTCATGCTTAGTGTGAATGCTGTAATCATTAATGGTTGAGGGATTGTGAATTTAGAGACAGCTCCCAATCAAGGCCATCCGTAGACCAAATGGCACCTCAGACAAGGAGCGTCTTCAGTGCCCCTGCCCTCCATTTATTAAACTTTTGAATACCTTATTTTTATTGCATTTGTAGCCCATTTCATGACTTTGATGCATGATTTGTACGCATGATTTAGCTCTGTCATATAAGACGATAAATGTGCATTCTAGAATCAGTACATCTGTATTTATTCATGTCATATATAAGCAAATAAAAAAATAATTCATTTCCTCTAAGCTTATAGAAACTTGTTAATTTGAAGAATAACTGAAATGTACTAACATCAAGAAATGGAACTGTGCACCAACCAATGTTATAGAGTGTTACAGTAGGTGACAGGCTTAGAATGTTAACTCTAGTTCTTTAGTTCAAAAGGTCACTTTTCTCACCTTTGCCCTCGCAATCTGAAGCACAACATCAGAGAGATCCAGAGACTGGCCAATGGCATTTTTAAGAGATAAAATAGCAAGCGATGTCAGTCTCTCATCAGCCATCAATGATCTAATATATGTTTTAATGACCCTGGGTTTCGAAAAGCTGTGCTTACCACTCATAACTGTGATTAGAAGCGTCAGCAGACTCCTCAAAGCTATCCACACATTAGGAAAAGTGTCCTTCTAGTCTGCATCATGAATGAATTGGAGAACTTGGAGTGGCGCGTGCTTCCTATGTGGCAAAATATGACGAATGTTGTCCAATTCAACATAGTGGTCATTGACATCCGAACATTCCCCATCCGTCAGCATCGGATGAAGGTCTGTACAATTGTTCAGGAGTGTTTTCCTGTCTGCCAGCAGCTTATCAAGGTCATACAAAACCCTCCCAGGTATTTTGGTGTGCTTCACTTGTCCAACCTTTCTTCAATGGACACTTGGTCAGTGTCAATGAGTGAGCAAAAAACTCCCTCTTGAATTTTTCTTCCAAACTTCCCATCACCTCATCTCTGTCCTCGTAACCAAACTGTCTCTTCTTCCAATGGATATGAGTTTCCTTGAAGACAGGCTCAACTCCTACATTTTCTGCCATATCTTTGGCAGCAGTGTTGGCATCTTCAAATCTGTTATTTCTGTAGGCCATAACAAAATCAAAGTAGTAGTGGTCGCAATGTCCATCAACTGAGTTTGCAATGCCTTGCTTATAATGTTTATTTAGAAGAGGATATTGTGCCAAACCACAATTGAGACCAGAAATTTGAAGTCAGTATCTGGTTCACCAGGCTTTGTGCCCCGTGTCAGATTCCAGCCTCAGCTTTACTCAACTGCACCAATTCCATGAGGGAATCATAAACTTCAGTCACTTGGTACCTCACTGGCCTTACACTGTTAATGCAGCTCTCTCCACAAGTGTCACTTAGCAGTTTCACGGTCAGATCTGTAACATTGTCCGTGAGGCTCTTCCATCTGATAGTTGATGCTGAAAACAGGACGTATATCCTTTGCGTACTTCAAAGAGATATACTGAATCTAAAGAAGATGACATTGCATCTGACACAACCAGGTTGAGGGAATGGCAGCCACAAGGCATGAAGAAAGCTCTTGAATTCAATACAAGGGTCCTTGCCAGAATGCCAATGTTTCTTCCTTTCATGTCTGTGCCATTGTCGTAGCCTTGGCTGCACCAGTCCTGAAGCTTTATTTTATTTTCATTCAAAACAATCAGAAACAGTTCTGTTAGGCCTTTTCCAGAAGAGTCATCCACAGACTGGAAACAGATATATGGTTCCTTTACTTGGATACAGCCATCCTTGTCGTCAACAAATCTTACTGTAAATGACATCTTTTATCTGTGAGCCACATTCTTCTTTATCATCACTCTTCCTTACGCTGCCAGGAAATCTGGACAATTCTCCATCACTTTCCTCACAATTCCATTCCTTATCTTCAGGTAAATCTGCTAATTCCTTAGTAGAACTTCCATCATTTAAGCTTTGCTCCCCAATGTCTTCTGCACTGGGACAATCGCTACTGCCTAAAGCCTGGTCTATGTTGTTCTGTTTCAGATATTTTCCCATCAAATTTACCCCTAGCTGCAAACTAGAGTGCAATTGAGCTTTTCACTTCCTATGGTCTTGAAGGCTTCTTCAGGAGCATCTTTTATTTATTATTAAAACAGACAGTAACGGGAGAGCAAAAGTCTGTGCTCTGCAGTCTTAAAAAGTTCTCAAACATTACGTGTTAAGCATGGCAAAAGAAGTAACAGTATTTCTGTTACATTGTTGCGTAGATAGGGGTTTGATAGATATCTCTGGTGTCTTATTAAATATGTCCTTTATTAGTCGCTACTTACACTCTTCAAGTCTTAAAACACAAGTACATTTTTGCAATTACACAATAAAACAAGGTTCACAGTATTGCAGCTGGGCTCTCTCTTCACTTCAGTTCATTCTTATATCTCATTGACTGACTGGTGAAACCCCACCCCTTATATACTTGCGAGGGCATGTCTGACAACATTCTAGGAGGTTCCAGGAAAATGTAGTTCTCAGAAAATCTGGAAAGTAACACGAGATTCTACAAAGATCCAGAACATTCTAGAAGGTTGGTGGGAAAGAAATCCACATACAGAATACCTGAAACATTTTACTGTAAACATTCTATTTTCCCTTTTGTCAGTAACATCAAAAACAGCACCCCGAGCCTGGCGCCTCCCAACCCTAACACCCCAGGCAGTTCTTTGGGTCACCTGCTTCTAAATCTGGCCCAGCTCCCAACTCTCCTGGAAGCCAATGTAACAACTCCCATTAGCTTCAGTGGTTCAGGATCAAGCCCATAGACCAGTATCTGTTGAGGAAAACATTTGACCTTGATTTTTGCTAGTGAATTTGGTGCTTAGAAAAACTGATAAACTGATAGCTCTGAAAACCAAAGTTTAGTATCTACAGAAAGTCTCAACACTGGCAGGACTGGTATAAGATCCTCCAACTTTCACTTCCAATGTGCTTCACCCTGATCTGGAGAGACTTGATCTATATTAAAACTTTTAAGTTTTTTGAGGCATGGACTCCCAAGTGGAATGAAACACCATACATATTTACAGCATTCTATGAATATTAAGTAATAATGAATCAGGGCTGTCATCTTTATTTAGGCAAAACTCCCATGAGGCTCATTAATAGTAGGGGTGATTAGTCAGTTCATTATCCATGTCCAGTCAATCCTTCACTTCTCTTCTAAGATCATCAAGCAACTGTGGTGGAGGTGAAGGGAGTGGCTTGGGATGTGAACACCTGTCTGCTAGGAGCTAGACTGAGATTATAAATTCATTTTAATTAAATCGCCAAACTACCAGCAGATGGTGAAGATTTCTGGTCACTACTAATTTAAACTAGAACTGAACCCAAAACCTATAATTGAATGGGTCTGTACCCATTTACTCCTCCTTCGTCCATTCAGTACATTTGCTTTTTGTTCTATTTTTATTTATTTTTTCATAACACAGAATATAAAATCTTAGATAAAATTCAGTTTATTTATTGTACTCAGTTAAAAAAATCATTGTAGAACTTTGTTTAAAAAGTTGTAATATTTTCCAAAACACTTTAGAACTTAGCCCCACTTAGTGTTCTATTCCTGATATCTTTGCTTATTGTTGAGTACTTGTTTAAGATGCTCGTAGATAATTTGAGAAAGGAAAAACAAATCATTTTAACAAGAGAATCTTGTTTCCAGATTCTGGCTATGTCCAGGAATAGGAACTATAAAAACATATGGCGATAAGTAGATTCCAACAATAATTAGTCTTTGTGCAGCATGTTTATGTGAAAGTCATCAGGAAATGAACAAAGAGGCAGCAGCAGTTGTCATTACTTACTCTGGCTATGTTGAAATTCTCACTAAAGTTCAATTCCAGTCTTTCTTGCAGAACCTGGTGGCTCATGCACTCTGAACTGAATGAAATCAATAGAGGGTTTCTTTTTGCATCTGGTTAGACGGTTTCTTTTACAAAATAATAAGCAAGAGTAGGGGACATCCTCATTCCAACAGGAAACATTTTATTTTTCACAGAAAACCGCACAGATTTACATCATGAGAGTCACAGTTGCTTTTATTTTTGGCTGAAACAAAACAAATCATTCCTCTGTGAGGTCAATGGGGGTCTACTTTGTGGACTAAATAAAGTAAAATAAATTACTAGATCCCCTGAAAAAGCAGCAGAAAAAAGGAAATCTCCAGATACTTTATTATTGTTATTTTTTCTTTCTTGTTTTGATATGTGGAAAGCTACTTACTGCTATGAAGCAAACAGCTGAACGAACATATATATTCAGGTTGGGAGTAGATTTTGTGAATGCTTTCTCTCCTGAAGAGCTTTTCAACACATATTCTTGCTGCTAACTCAGTCTGCATCAGCTTGTAGAATGGAAACTTACAAAGAGGGGACTACAATTATATCCAACATTGTTTGAGTCCTGTAAAGAGCCAATATTGTGTTTTAGATGGCTTGCTTATCTGCTTTCAGTAGGGCTTTTAGTCTCTGACATTTTGATAGATATTTTCCACCTTAACAAGCCTGAGATGTGGACATTCCATGTGTGTGGGTTTTCCCCATTCAGCTCCTGTACCATATCTCTTTTCAGTGAAGTAACTTATTCCTGTCATATGGAAAACATTCCACAGTCTAATGCTATGTCAGAGTTGGATCAGCTATTCCTTCAGAGATTCTTTTAATAAACTATAATGTAATTAAATCCTATAAAGAGAGTGCATACTTCCTTTGTGTTTCAGTGCCTGCAAAGATAGGACATTTCTACTCACTGCCACTGCAGATCTTTCCACTCACTGCAACTTCTTGTGAGAATCTCTATCTCTACAGACAATTTACTATGATTGTGCATATTTAAAGGTTGGAAATTTTTATAGCTTACCAGACAAAACTTTTGGAGAGGCATTAGAAGTTATTCTGGAAGATACTTTGTGGCCTAGAAATAGTTATAAATGTTTAATTACCAGATATCCAAAAAGGAAAAATGGCTAGAAAAAGTTATGTCTCACGGAACATATTGTTAAGAAACAACAATTTTGGTTCATTCAGAATACTAACAATTTATGAAAGACTGGTCATTTTTCTTATGGTAGAGTGTTGTGGGTGGTGAGATATCTAGCCAAGAAATGCAAAGTTAAGGTAATGCTTCTTATGGAGCACACCCAGATGACCATAATTTTGTTTCCTTTTGTTGCCAGTACCTTACTCCTCCAATGTGGTGATCTCTGCCTGGTGTCCGAGAAAAGGCCAATATGGAGCAAAGCTAAATACCTGATGCACGGTCCATGGTTTGTTTATATTTTTCAGTATTGTAGACAGACAAAGTTCCTGATCATTTGTTTATCTCTATTACTAGCTCTCCCCTTTCTAATTTGATAACATTTCCTGTAGTTACTATAGGAAAGCATTTTTTAGAAAATCCCATTCCATATTAGTTATTCCTCTTGGATTGTGATTTTGATGGTAGACGCAAAAAGGAGAGGGAGCTCTATGTGTGCAGCGTGCCCACGAAGAAGTAGTAGCAACTACTTGGCAAGCCCTTTGCAATCAATGTCTCATAATGAAGGACTTGTTGGATTATAGAGATGCAACCCCCTCTTGGAGTTTGCCAGTCCCTGGAACTGGGCCTTTAGGGGGACCTACCAAAAGGACTACAAGGAAGATGGTTTCCAAGAGCCCATTTAGACTTTATCATTATGGAGTTGCAAGAACTGCCTGAAAAATGCTCAACACTAAAATTCACGTTACAGATATTTTGGCAGTAGTTGGGTGTATGGGTAGGTAATAGTAATCAGGGATGTGTGCAGCTTGTGGAGATTTATAAATGTCACACATTTTTTGTGGTTGTTCAGAAAACTACTATAGTGAACCATCTATTTAGAGATGGCTCCAGACCAGAACACTGGATCAAAGCCTAAGAGACATTAGGGATGGAACAACTTATTAGATCATTTAGTCCAAAATGTTCCCTGAAGTGCATTTTCTACATTCTGTCCAACATATCTTTTAATGTCCCACTTTTTCTTCTCCAGTTATTACCCCATTTTCACTGGATTTTTCTCTTTGCACTGTCCCCGCTCCTCTTTTCACAACCTCTCATAAGAGAAATGCAAATCCAATACCATTTAGTTTGAATCTAGCTTTAAGTCCACAAAGCCTGAGTGAATCTGAGATCAGATACAATGAATACGCCCACCCATAGCAGGAATCATGTATTACATTCCTCATTTCAGTTTCTCAGTGGTTTCTAATTTAGGGATACAGACTTAATCCCTAATCCTCTCTTTTTATCTTGACAGCTCATTCATTTATCACACATTACCTAAGGCCAGATCCTTAGCTGGTATATATCAATATGGCTTCATTGAGGTCAACGGAGCTACATCAGTTTACACCAGTTGAGGACCTGGCCCCAGATCATTTTTGTCTTCTGTGCCAATTTGGCAATAACAAGTCTTTATTAGTTGTCATTTCCTCCTCCATTCTAGTTATTCACCTAAACTAATCTTTTAGATTTTTTTAAAATTTTCCTTCTATTTAAAGATTACCCCCACCCCCACCCCCGCTCCCCCACTCCTCTGCTTTTCTTGCTTTTTTCTGTAGAACATTTTCTTTTGGAACATCCTGTAACTTATTACCCAGTCTCTTCCTTTGGGATAAGCTAGGCCTCTGTAATAGTGATTATGTCATAATTTTCATTTGTCATGCATGTGTTCAATTCCACCATTGTGCTTCTCTCTCTCTTTGCATCTACGTAAAAGCACTTAATTTATTTTCCAGTTTCCTCAAAAATAATCTGGATCAGCTTCCTCGGTTTTCCTTGTTTTAATGTTGATTTCCTTTGTGTGGTATAACTGTGACATTATCATTCTTCATTCCAAGCAGTTTATGTGCTAGAATATAGCCTCTTTCCTCTTCCCTCCCCAGTAGGTAAGTTTTGCCTCAATCTACTGAATTATTTTCCATTCATCATTCTTTTTTTTTTAGTTACCACACATATTAGGATCATCGTCTGCTGCCTTGCTCAGACATTTGCACAGCAAAGACTAATAGTGGGTCTGAGCTCATCTAAACTGTCTTCATCATCCAAGAAACAAGAACAGACTCTATATGCTGAGTGTATTATTCACTGATGAATTCTCCCCATTAAAATCTCATTACAAATACTGATTATCCCAGGAGAAAATGTGACTGTCCAGGCACCATAGCTCTGATTTGATTTCTTCTTGTAATTATTTAAATCAATGTGGCATTGGTTCTTTGAATGATGTATCTACTACTCCTGCCGGTGACTGACAGCATAGCATGAAAGAAAAGTGTGAAATGAATAGTTCATCCTTTGCCTTATCACAATTCAAGAGCATCTACTTAAATGTCATTTGCATAAATGCAAACCAAACCAAACCTGCACAGCATGTGCACAGCTTTCAAGTTAGCCCTGATTAGGGGATAGTAAAAAACACATGGGGTCTTCCAACAGCAAAGCTATTTATACCCCATGTAAAGGCCTTTCCGTCTACAGATTTTTCCATCCAGCAGCAGTTGAACCAACTAGCCCACATGCAAGTGTTGAGTGTAGAGTTTGCTAGCCCCAATTCTCTCTCTACCAGATCAGATTTCAGCCATTCTGAGATTCCTGGGGTGGCTCGTAAAACCATAAAACTTTCAGAATACCTGAAGACAAACCATTATCCAACAGGAGTCTTAAGGAACTGGTCGTATATTATGGCCACATACTCTCCATTGCTATGGACACTGTAGTACCAAAATGCCCCCTCCTTCCCAATTGTTCCTACTGATCACTGTGCTTCTTAAACAACCTGGGGAAGTTGAACCTACAAGAAAGGAGACTTGAATGTCAATGGTGGAAAACACAAGCAGACATGGACAAATGAAGTCATAGCACAAGTAGTATAGAAAAAGAGATCCTCCTTCTCTTCTATAGTAACCACAAATCAGTGCCCTAGCACTGCTTGTTGAAGAATCGTCATCTTGTTTCTCAGAAAATATTGTGCTAATTTGAGACAGACTGTCAGGATCACCGGAATTAAAATTTATGACCTTGGCCCATAAATCCTTTTCTTCCCTCACAACATTCAGACAAGAAAAAGTTCTAAAAGTTCTGCAAGATATTAGCAATATCACACACACCTGACCTATGCTTTTCCTGGCTCTTGAAAGACAGTCAGAAGCTCCTGGTCCACCTAAGAAAGAAAATATAAATGCCTCTGTGACAATGTATGTAAACCCCTCACTGGACAGCAGAGGTTTAAAGATCAGCTCTGGACTCAGGAGGCCCTGCCCCTTCACCCTGGCTGAGCATGCTCCAATTGAAGGCAGAGTTTAAAAGGGAGCCAGCCAGCTCACTTGAGGCCACACAGGGCAGGGAGAAGGACCTGCTCTGGGAGTTCCAGTGCAGGACATAGCCAAACCCAAGCCAGGAGAAGGAATGTCTGCGAGCAGCAGCTCCTATGGATCTGAGACCAGAAGGCAACCCACAAACTGGTTCTTATGTGCATGCCTTGCAGCCTGATGCAGGTAAAAGGGAGGTCGGAAGTGAACTAGGGAGGCTGGCTTGAGGCCCCTCAGGGTGCAAGGCTTTGGACAAGCCTCACAGGGCTCTGGGTTGGAACCCAGGGAAGTGGGAGGGCCAGAGTTTCTCTACCCCTCCTGCGGCAGTAACCACTGGGCAGAGCAACTGCCAAAGACTGTAACCAGTATGTGGCAGACCATGGACCTGTTCACAGCCTCCTTCAAAAAAAAATGTTCACCTTCATAAAATCATATAATTAGTACTTATGAAACCATCATTTGAAGCAAATATCCTTGCCACTTGCTGTCTACTGTCCCATTCCTGAGCAGAACTGATTCAGTTTCCCTCATGGTACTGGAGTCCAGAAGACTTAACATATTCATTGACAGCACCACTGACACACCAGTCTAGAACTTGTTGTCATTCTTGTCCAACACGGACTTCTCCCAGACAATTGTCAGTCCCCGTTGCCAACTCTGTCCGCATATCTATTCAAGGGACACCATCATAGGATCTAATTACATCAGCCACACCATCAGGGGCTCTTTCACCTGCATATCTACCAATGTGATATAGGCCATCATATGCCAGCAATGCCCCTCTGCCATGTACATTGGTCAGACCGGACAGTCTCTATGCAAAAGAATAAATGGACACAAATCAGACATCAAGAATTGTAACATTCAAAAAACAGTAGGAGAGCACTTCAATCTCTCTGGACACTCAATAATAGACTTAAAAGTGTCCATTCTTCAACAAAAAAACATCAGAAACAGACTTCAAGGAGGAACTGCAGAACTAGAATTAATTTGCAAACTTGACATCATCAAATTAGGCCTGAATAAAGACTGGGAGTTGCTGGGTCACTACAAACAGTAATTTTCCCTCTGTTGATATTCACCCCTTCTTGTCAACTGTTGGGAATGGACCACAGCCACCCAAATTGAATTGGCCTCGTTAGCACTGACCCCCCACTTGGTCAGGCAACTCCCATCTTTTCATGTGCTGTATATTTATACCTGATTACTGTATTTTTCACATAGTCCATGAAAGCTTATGCCCAAATAAATTTGTTAGTCTCCTAAGGTACCACAAGGACTCCTTGTTGTTTTTGCTGATACAGACTAACATGTCTACCCCTCTGAAACCTGAGTCAGGCCACTTCCTCTCACAAAATGAGTGGAAGGTCTACTCATAATGGTCTGACACTGAAAGCCCATGACATCCACTAGGTGGCATTGGAGTCAGCCCTTCATTAGCTTCCCAACTACCTAGGAAGCCCCTGCTGAGGTGTAGCTGAAATTAAAGTGTAACTGACGTATACGTTCTCTGACTTGTAACAGAGGCTGAATGATTCAGAAAGACTTAGTTTTCACATGATTTTTGAGTTGAAGTAGGCATTTTTAAGCTGTTTATATTTAATGTATGTATTATGCTGTTTTTAGTGGTAGACTGTAATAGATTGACAAGGATTTTTTTTGGTGATCTTTAGTTCAGACAAAGATACTTTAATGCCTTTATAATTTTAAAGGGAGGGAGTAGATGTTAAATGACAATTACTTAATTGCTTTAACAAGTTTTGAGTTGCTCAGTTGCAACTCCAATCCTGATTCACAGAAAGAGCTGGGCAAATTATTCATTGCAAATAGGCTAAATTTGACAGATTGACTTTCTTCCTGACTGCAAACAAATCACGTTGTTTATGAAAATATCAAAATTTTCATTTATTCATCCCTTTTGTAAAATTGTTTGACAGATAATTTCTGAGAACTTATTTCAGATGATTTCACAAAATTGTTATGTATGTATCTATCTACCTAGGTTGTTATATCATAGTATTTGAGTGCCTCTGCAATATCTGAGTACTTTTAATTATTTATTTGGAATTTACTGTGTCAGCAGTGTGGCCAGTTCTCTCAGACACATGATCTGGTTTCTGCCTTGACAGGATATATAAAAACGAATGCCTGAAAAAATTCCCTGGGTTCATATTCTCTCTGGAAGACAGTGGTCTTGGAGGCAGCATTATAAGGACAGAGTGCACACAACCAAACCTAGAGAATTTTAGGACATATGCATTCTTTCCCTGTTCTCTTTTCCACCGAAAGGAACATTATGTTTGGCTACATATATGTAATCTCACACTGGAAAATATCTGTGCTCTTGATTGAGGGAACCATAAAAGAAATATGAGCTATATGTACTGGCTGTCTAGCAGAATTTACATTCTTTTTTTTTCTTCACATTTCTATAAAGTACTTGCGCCTGCATGTAAATTTAGAATGTTATTCAGTCACGTTTTTCTCTTTCTTAGTTAATTGATTCCCTGCCTACATTACAGAAGTGAAAGAGAAAAGTTTTCTAATAAAGATTTGACCCCAAGTCTATTTAAATGTACTTATGTCACGTAATTGTAGCAGCTAAAAATAATGTAATAATTAAGATAGTTATGATGTCATTGTGATTAGATAAGACATTCTTTTAAACATGATATCTTTAAATGGTGCTCTTTATTTTTCCACAAAATGTTTCCAGAAAAACAAAATGTTTCTAGCTGCCAGAAGTTAAAGGAGAATCCCAGACCAAAGGAATTAAGTCATGTTCCTTGTGCTTCATAAATCATTAGTCATAACAATTCTGGAATCAGAACTCAGCTGGCAATTTTGCTGATGATAAAGAGGCAGAAACACATAGAGCTTGTTCTTCTCCAGCTACCACTACTCTCATTGACTGAATGTAGTGACTTACGAAAACTTATTTTTGTTAGAAAATTAAAATTATATTATTTTAAAAACGAAACCAAATGACACTTATATAGTGATTTTTCTGACTAGTCTTTAATTTCAGGTTCACTTAGACTGGAAAGCTACTGAGAAGAAATGATACTTGCACATTTTCATATATTGCATGCTAAAATGGTACTCTTAATTTTCTAAAAAAAAAATTGTGCAAATGCCGATGACACGTAGTTGTATGATTTTTAATTTTTTTCTTTCCAAACAAATCCAAGATTTTCAGATCAGTGATGATTTAGTGTCAGTGGCATACAATTCTAGATGTACAAAGGCATTCCCAGAACATCTGCATGTTTATGACCTCTATCATACTTTCTGTTTGCCAACTTTACATCACATGATAGTTCTCTTCATTTCTAGCAGAATCACTTATACGCTCCATTAATTCTGCCTCACTTTTCTTCAGTTTTATTATTTTCTTCTCGGTGGAATGTATATGTCCTGAACAGTGATGATTCTACTCTACAAAAATAAAAAAGGATTCTACACGCACTGTTTTCTTCTTAGCATAATATAATTGTGCACATGTACAAATCCCTCTGTTACTGATTTCCTCTTCTATAATAAATAGAAAGTAGGAACACATATAGTGAAAAGAGTTATTTAGGCATAGTATAACTATTTACACTATTTTGGCTCATTTCGTATGGTATGATTAAGTCATCAATAAATGTTTATTCTAGCACAGATGCTAATTGTATAAATCCAGGAGTCTTGACTAGGAAATCTCAGTTCATGTTTTGCTTAGAATTAGATGGTTTGGGCTGTTACTTGAAAAATGCTCCATATGCCTTAAACTCGATATTAATAGGAATGTTTTGCTTTGAGCCATATCCAAATGAAATACTGATGACAGAATTTGGTAATAACATGACAAACTAAATTAAAATGAAGTTAGGATCTGACTTGAAACTTAAAAAAAACAAACAAGGAAATTCAGAATGATGGCTTCTGTACTTTGTCCTTAGCTCACCCCTTTATGCATTGGAGGACTCTGTAATGCTATACACCACATGTCCCACAAATATTAAACTTTTACAGAGTAAGGGGAGTTAAGGACAAACTGGTTGTTTTACTTTTTCTGTTCAGTTACTTATATAGATTTACATCTCTTTGACATGGCTGCTATTTAGCAGAACTTTTTGTGACTTGAAAAGAAAAGGTCACACTGGAACTATATGAACACTATATACATGGTATGTTTCCTATGGACTGCATTATCTACCTTTAGTTGCCCTGCGGGATAAGTGTTCCATCTGCATTATACTGGTCACAGATAGAAAGATAGCTCTGGATAGAAATCTTCGTTAATTTGGTGTTATGTCTGTCTATCCATGGAGTTGCTTTTGTAGTCTTTAACCCTCTTGATCACAGCATTGAGGAAGCCCCCCAGAAAATCAGAGGCAGTGAGAGATCTGATCTCAGACTTGTCACCAAAAAGTTGGTAGTATTTCTAGGATGGTGGCCTTACTGTAGGAGACTTGTTGCACTTTTGCATCTTTTATTGTGGCATAATTCATGATTCAGATGGCCAAGAACGGCACTTCGAAACCTTGTTCTATGGCAGGGGTAGGCAACCTATGGCACGCTTGCCAAAGGTGGCACGCAAGCTGATTTTCAGTGGCACTCACACTGCCTGGGTCCTGGACACTGGTCTGGGGGGCTCTGCATTTTAATTTAATTTTAAATAAAGCCTCTTAAAAATTTTAAAAACCTTATTTACTTTACATACAACAATAGTTTAGTTATATATTAAAGACTTATAGAAAGGGACCTTCCAAAAACGTTAAAATGTATTACTGGCACGTGAAACCTTAAATTAGAGTGAGTGAATACATGAAGACTCGGCACACCACTTCTGAAAGGTTGCCAACCCCCATTCTATGGTGTGTGCTAATCCTTTCAGTGCTATCCTTTATTTATGTTGGAGAGAGTCAGTTTGACTTTGAGGACAGATATTTGACCGAACTCATCTCTCAGTTAAACTGGTGTGAATCCATGGTAATTGCATTTTCACCAGTTTTATTGAAAAGTAAATTTAGCCATGAGCAGAGAAATGGTCACAGTTTCAAAAGAAAGAAAAAATCTGCAGCAGGAGAAGGATTTCTGTAATAACTAGAATAGAAGGTGAATTCCACCAGATTTTATAGCTCTGATCATAAGAGTGAACACAGCATTTTGTTTCAAGGATTTTGTGAGTGTCCAGAGCTTCTGTTTAGCGCTGATCAGAAAACAGAATTTTCATCTTGCAGGATATTCTGACATTTCAAATCTGTTTTCATCCCAGATCAGAATGAAAACGTTAAATCTCAAAATATTTTGTGGAATTAAATATTCTGAAATATTTTGATTTGGAAACACTGAAATTACCTTTTTAAAACTTTTTGGATTGATAGTGTAATGCAATACAATACAATACAATCTAATATAACATTGTCTATGTGAAACAAACCAGGAAAGTCGAAATGACATAATTTTGATTTTGTAGCATTTTGAAATGTTTCTGTTGAAAATTTCATCAAAATTGATATATTCCTGCAAAATGTTCTGATTTTGATGAAACAGCATTTACTGACAGAAAGGTACTTCATAAAAAAAATGTCAGCCAGCTCTACTTTGATAATCAGATTATTTCTCCAACTCTCATAACCCCAAACACCTTTATCAGGAGCCTGACAATATATCACATACCATAAAAGACTAAATATTGCTCACATACACACTTCATACCCCCCACAGGAAGTATTGACTGTGGATTAGAGCACAAGTCTGGGATCCTGGACTCCTGCACTCAGATTTCTGTGGGGCTCTGGATATTTGCATGTGCCTCAGTTTACAATGTAAAATAAGTATAACATGCACTTGAGTTACCTCTCAGTTGTGTTCTCAGACTTAAATAATTAATATTAGTAAAACTGCTTTGAAATTCTCTGGTGAAAGACATTATGCTGGATAAGTGTGTGGTAGGAGGATTTTTTGGCTGTAGTAATATGTTCATCCCTTTACCAAGTATGATAATAAAAAAGGTGTATTTCTTCCCTAAGTCACTTTTGTCACTTGTGAGGGGAATCCAGGCTTTGTGTATTTAAATAGTTCAAACAGAGCACAACAGTATCGTTTTGACATTTTGTTCCTTGAATGTGCTCCGGTATTAAGTCGTGTCAGAAAGTTTCCTGTATTAGGCAATAAAGCAAAGCATTTTTACCATAAGTGGAATGTCATGCATTATCAGACTGAGTTCTCCCTGTTTCTCATATTTTTCCCATGTGTTTATTTAAAGGGTCTCACTGAATCACAGTTTTAATATTTTGATCCTGATTTCCTTTTAGTCTTTTATTAGATTTGGGTGGGTTGTATGTTTGAGTCATTTGTTATTGTTTGTTACTATGGACATCCTACAGTATGTGTACCTTAATGCAGAGTAGAATGCTAAATGCTTCAGTTGTTTAGATGATATTTATCAGAACAGACTTTGCAATCTAGTTAATAGTCTATCTTTTATAAGGTTTTTTGCTTTTGAAAAGTCAGAGTGAGTATCCCAGAGGCAAAACTTTGACATCTATTATAATTTTTTGCATATGATCTGTAGTTCGACATTGAAACAGCCTTTTCCATAGATGGGTGGGATATTTGGATTACAGTCCACACTAACGTTACAATTTACATAAGCCCAAAACATAAAATTTTAACTTCTGCGTATACTGTTTAGGTGATTTCTTGATGCTGACCACATAAACAACAGTAGACAGTGCTCTGGGGCATTATGTCCCAGTCGTCGGTGTTTTATAATGTAGATATTTTCTTCAAAGACAAATTGCTATTGGTTTTGTGTGTTTTCCAATAAATTCTTAGAAACAATCCATTTAGAAAAGCAATGCTTTAAACTTTGTTGATATATCTAATGTTGCATTACAATGAAGTCTTAAATCTAACTTGTCCTTAGTCCTACAGTGCAGTCCTGATACAGATTACGGTATTGTCCCAGATTTGCAGATGTCAAAAAAGATATAGAGGGGGCTATTTCCTTGTTTGGAGAGGTAATAGACACAGACTCAGGATATTCTTTCCTAGACTATTTTTATTCATATTATGCACATAGTTGCTCTTATAGCTTTGAAGAAGAGTGGAGAAAAACAGCAAAAGTAGCATCAAAGCTCATCGCTTTCAGAATTCCAGCAAGACAACTCTGTCCTCAGGTTCCCAACCAGAAAGCAGTTTCTCTGTGTTTAAACTCCTCCCCAAACATATTAATACATGTGCCTGGTGGTCAATCCAAATCATGTATGTGTCACTATGCCATTGGGTGATGCGGTATGTACTGATCCAACTGCCTAGATAGATGGATGAATTAGGAATGGGAGATGGAATTTAACCCAATATTATGACAATTTTATTAACAAGGAACAGCACAGATGTAAGCTACATTTCTATTAGCTATTAAAAGCTGCTAAAGTCTACTTTTTTCTTTCTTTCTTTTCTGTATTCTGGTTAGAGGATCCCATGGCTCTATCAGTCTGATTATGACTGACGGTCACCTCTCCTCTCTTCTAGTATATATGAAGTTCTGTTTCTTTTTCCTTTTGCATGATACAACAGTTTTCAGTATTTCAGATGGATATAATATGAGAATGTTCATCCATCCCTAATGACTATAAAGTGAACAGGAATTGCACTGTCTCACTGAACCCAGAATTGCAGCACTCTTCCAGTAAATCAGAAATTGTTGGGTGCAAGTAATGGTTTGTTTAAAGCTTTCGATTTTTCAATTTGAAAAAACTGCATTGAGAAAAATAAAAACTGATGCCTCTTAACAATAGTGATCAATTATTGTTATTCAAGTATGAGACATTGAGTTGAGACAGGGTACAGTTTTAGGGAAGAAGGTCCAAGTTTTCATGCTAAAAATGCAACTGTATGCTTATATGTCTGGATGCAGGTACTAGAAGTGTGCATACAAAGTTAAGGGTATATTGTAACTTTGGGCATAAACTTTAGGAGGGGTTGGGTGGGATTTTTTTAAAGCACTCAGCACTGGCCTTTGCTCCCAATATAGTCAATAGGAGTTTTATGACTGACTTCAGTGGCCACAGAGTTAGGCCAGGTCTAAGCACTTTTGAAAACCTCACCCATTTTGCTTCACAAATTGCAAATCTCAGATGCAAATCCTTTCTGGCTTCTCCTTTGCAGAAAAGGGGCTAGTCATTTGCTTCTGCCTTATCCCAGTAGGAAATTGCAGCTAGAACCAGTCACAAGTTTTTCACCAAAATGTTTATTCAACAAAAAATGGCTTTTTGATTAATGAGAATTTTCACAGAAAATTTTCACTTTGGTTGAAATTTTTAGTTGTTTTGATAGAAAGCCAAAAATGTCTCTGCTTTGGGGGTTCTCCTCATTTGGAATAAAAGTGGGAAATAAGGCGAATGACAGGAGGAACTGAAAAGGTTTCTGTTTTTCCCTTGTCAGAAAACTGAAAAATTCAGTGGGTAGGAACAAAAGCAGCCAAAGCTGGGATTGCTGCTCTGGTTGGAGGGCCGAGTATAAAACGGTGCTCGGCCAGTACCACACCTGCCCTTAGCACCCCCTAGGATCCTGGGATTCAGGGAGCACTAGAATCCAGCTGCTGCCTCCTCTCCCCCTATGGAGCATGAGGGAAAATTTCAGAAAGCGGCCAGCCAGGGTATGTCTACACTACAGGTGTGATTCCTGACCTGGGTAGAGAGACTCATAGGAGTTGAGCTCAAGCTAGAGTGTTAAAAAGAGAAGCATGGACATTGCAGCATTGGCAGCAGCTCAGGCTAACCACCTGAACCCGCCTTGGATCCAGGTGTAAGGGAGGCTTGGCCTCAAGGCAGCTAGTCCGAGCTGCCTTCCAAATTAGTATTTTTAGCATGCTAGCTCAAACTGAGCTAGTACGAATCTGACTATATGTGCTGGGATTCACACTTCCCAGCTGCAGTGCAGACAGACCCTAAGAGACTCCAACCACAACAGGGACCTTTGAACCTCTGGACATTGGAGTCAAAAGCGTTGAAAGTTCTCTGCCTTTCCCTGCTCTGTAGTGACTGGCTGTTTGCACCAACCTTCCCTCTTCCTCTTCCCTTTAGTGTCCTCTCTCCCTTCCCTTTTCTTTCCATTTAGCTGATCCCCTCCTAAGTAACACCCCTCCCCTTCTGTTTGCTGCCATCCTATTGATGACTCTGCTTGTGTGTTCTGCTCCTTCCCCGACCCTTTGTCTTGTCTTGATAATCTCTTTGGGGCAAGGACTGTCTACTACCTTGTGTTTGTACAGTGCCTAGCACAGTGGGGGCCTGGTCCATCACTGAGGCTCCTAGGCACTACTGTAACACGTGATGCTGATTTATTAATAATAATGATAATAATTAAACAAATGCTTTTACTTTGTGCAATTTTCTTGGCTGAAGATATGTAACATTTTTCAATTAACTCTAATGACGGCAGCACCAAGCCAGTTTAGCTGTGCTCACACCTATATTTGGGGACTTGAGTTCCAGGCAGTCCATGCAGAGATGGAGGGGTAAAGTTTAGTTCCCTTTACTCCTTAGTGCACTAATGACTGCATCTAGCCTTTAATCACTGAATTTTTAGGCACCTAATTATCCCACTTGTGCACAAGATTTCCTTATAAATTCACAGTAATTGCCCACACTCTTATGGTTGCACTCCTGCACATGGACCTCAGCTCTCCTTTTAAAAAATGTGGGTTTGGTTGACTCTTGCAAAAGAGCTCTGGAACATTCACCCAAACTGAGCTATTTGGTTAGCTGAAAATCTGTGGCTGCTGTAGAATAGCCAGGATGTATGGAGCACAAAATATTAGTAACATTTGTTCATTTCACAACACCCCCTTCACATTTGCTGTCTGAAATGGATTAAATTTTATAGAAGAATTAATGTACCGAGACTTGCATTTTTTTAATAAAGAATTGAACTTTTCCCTTTGCATGAAAATGGAGACACAATGTATTTTTATAGCTAATTGTTATATTTTTTATGAAGAATAATATTGTAAGTGGTTTAACGGTAAATCTTTAAAAAGAAAAAAAATTAATCCAGACTACTTATGTTTCTCAACATCCTAAAGTTCTGCGCTCACAAACAAACCATATTTCCAGTTACTGAGAGGATTAACTGTATTTATTTTTATTCCCTGTAAATTTCCCATGTAGAAAGTATGGCTGGAATACAATGTTATTTTTTCTGATTAGTAATTGAATTACAGTAATATTAAAAGATATAAACTGTTGATTCAATGATTAATATTAAACACTTTAGACTGGGGTGTCAAATTCATTTCATATGGCTGGCCTGATCTGATACCATGTCACTTAGGCCATGGCTACACTTGCAGCTGTAGAGCACTTTGGGTTAAACCAGCCTTCAGAGAGCGCACTATGGAAAGCGCTCCAGTCTGTCCACACTGACAGCTGCAAACGCACTGGTGTGACCACATTTGCGGCATTTGCAGCGGCATTGGGAGCGGTGCATTATGGGCAGCTATCCTAGTGTTCAAGTGGCTGCAACGTGCTTTTCAAATGAGATGGTGGGGTAGAGTGTATTGTTTGTATGTGGGGGGAGAGAGAGAGAGTGGGTTTTTGGAGTGCTGAGAGTGTGTCAGCATGCTGTCTTGTAAGTTCAGATCCCTCTAGCCCCACCGCCTCTCACTCACTCACTGAGTAAACGTTTGCTTTGCCTCATTGCAGATAAGCAGCTGCTGTCTGAAACGGAGCTATGAAAAGGCATTCCTCAGCCGATTTCACAACAAAAAGAGAGGCCACTTGACTTAAGGGGATGATGGGACGTTTCCGGAGGTCAGTCAGAATACTGTAACTTAACTCCCCATTTACACTGGCTCTGGGGCATCTCAGCCAATACACAACAGCCATTATCCCTCTCATGGAGGTGGAGTACAAGGAGCACTCTAGCCAGGGAGTCAGAGCACTCTACGTGCCTTGCCTGGTAGAGCGCTCTGGGAGGCTTTATTGCGGTATAAAGTGCCAGTGTAGCGATGCCCTTAGTATGGGCTACATTCAGAAAAAGTTACTAAATAGAAATAGATAAAGATAAAACATGTTGGTGATTACATACATTCACTCTTCAACTTATTTAAATGTAGTGCCCCCCTATCCACTTGGTTACCTCCTTTAGCACCAATCACCTTATGGGTTGTAATGGACAGGCCTGGGTTCTTCTGGATCCCACCATCCAGTCAGCAGGATATAACTTCTTTTCCCTCCCATATGAATTTATCTGTCTGTGCCTCCACTCCCCTTGCTCCTTTCTGGCAGGGTCACCACATCAGCTTGGGAGGAAAATTCTAATCACCACTTACTTGCTGTATAATTGGAGACTTCCCAGAAATAACACAAATACATACAATATATTTTAAACACAGTAATTATATTAAACAGGAAATATATTTATTTTTAAACATAACAGGGTAAAACACTATTTTCAGGGTCACTGGTGTCCATGTTGATAATACCCATGAATTTCCCCAGTCATGTGATCTGATACCACAAATGTCAAATTAGCGTCTTGTAGGTATGCGTACTTTGTAGGAGCCCTTGATGACCTGTGCAGCTTTGTGCAGCTGTTAGCAATGTGGCTGACTGTGTTCAGTACAGCCTCAGAGGCTCACAAGTGGGATAAGGTAGTAAGTCCCTCTGCAGATTTAATAGGCAGCAGGTAATAAAATCCCCAGTCCCATACCCCCTGACTTGAGGCCCCAGTTCAGGGAGTAGGGGATCTCCCAAACAATTTCCCCTGACTAGCTAACTAAAAGATGGTGTACTCATAAACTCTGCGACAGATTCTCAGGTTTAGAGATGGCTCTGGACTCCTCAGTCACTGCAGAGGGCTGACGACCACTTCTGACAGACATCCACTTCACACAGGAGTCAGGCTGCTTCTGCTGCCAGGATTTCCCCTCACCACAAAGGGGTGCAGAGCTCAAGGTGCAGATTACAAAACTATACTAAAATCCAAACTTTAGTCTCCCACCCCAGCGCTCAGACATACTCACAGCAGGCAGCAGTCCTGAACTAGCAGCCAGAGCAGAGCTGGCCATTTGGTGACTGATCTCACCTAGAGAGCTTGAGAGCTAACTCAGCCTGGCTGGGGGAAGTTTCACCAACAAAACTCTACAAACTGGGAGTGGAAAAGGCTCAAGCTGAGGGATCTTGCTTTCAGGCCAGTTCTCAGGAGGAACCCGGCATGCAGCTTCCCACACCTGGCTCGAGACTACTGCAAAATGGTTTCTTCCCTCTCCTGAGCTCCCTTGGAAGGGCATCTCACTCTCAATCAATTGCCAAGCAGGCTCTGAGTCTGTAGGGATGACAGTTTGCCTCTCTCTGAGCTACCAGCACTCAGAGTCCCAGGAATCTAGATAATCTTCTTGGAGGTTACATGAAGTTTCCTTTTCTTTGACTTGCAAGGCTGGGGTATCTAAGGTAAGCATTTTTCAGTGCCATTTCCTCTCACCTGGACACATACCAGTTTCTGCCAGAATAATGTGTGACACTGGCAGACCAGGTGCCAGCTCATGTGGAAGCCCCAGGCCAATTCACTTGTGTATTAGTATAGATCAAAGTGATTGTTAAATGTATAAGAATATATTTGGTGTTTAAACTTTATGAATTACTAGGACGTTACTGGCAATATTTTCACTTATCTGTATCCTGTTATAATGTAGTAGCAAACAGTTACATTGTGTAGACCCCTATAACTAAATAACCCATCAAAGAAGAAAAATGCCTTGTGGAATGCAAATGAAGAACACTATCAAAAAGAGCTAATTTCAAAGCAAGTGGTCATTGTATTGCTGTTCCCCAGCAAGCACTGATCAGAGGTCGAAGACTCAAAATGCATTCCTCACTCTCTGTCATCAAAACGAAAAGCCCATGTGGGTAGTGACCCACATGGGCTTTTCGTTTTGTGAGAAGAAACCACAAGTATGGATTCAAGGAAAGATCCTACATCTTTGGACTGTTTGGTCTCCTACAGGGAAATGTACCAGATGCAAAGCAGAGACAATCTGGGAAACCTGAAAAGACTTTTGGGAAACTGGCAGTTTATTATGTCACTGCCACCATCTGGAATTACAAACTGTGACTCACCTGTGCACATATTTTATCTGTTTTAACCTCTCATTTCCTTTTCTTAGCTAATAAATTTTTAGTTAGTTTACTATAGAGCTGGCTACCAGCGTTGTCTTTGGCATAAGCTCTACAGTACCAATTGATCTGGGGTAAGTGACTGGTTTCTTGGGACTGGGAGCAACCTGATGTGATATGATTTTTTATTTAAGTGACATTTTATCACAAAGTCCAGTTTATCTGGGTAGCAAGATAGACTGGAGAGTCTGAGGGGACTGTCTGTGACTCCATGGTAAGACTGATATAGTGATCCAAGAGTTCACATTTGTAACTGTATAGAATACATCACCAGTTTGGGGTGTCCAGCCTGTTTTCTGACAGTCTGCCCTTGTTACCTACAAATTTGGTGTGGGGCTTTTAGCGCCTTAAGCGCAACACCCACACTAATTTGTTACTGGAAAACTGAAGACACCAATTAAATGAGCCTACAATAATGCCTTGAATTTAGGAAAAGTTAACAAGTTTGTGGCCCAGCCTAAAGGAATTGCTAGGGTTTTCCCAGGGGGCTTGTCTTTGACCCACAGAGGGCTCCCCAGAGCAAGCTAGTCTTGCTGACCCCTGAAATGACATGGATATCACCTTCTGCTCAAGGACTGACACAGACAAAAGCAGAAATAATTGTTTATTGAAGGAATTAGGTATTTACAGAAAAAACAAGAAGAAATGAGTAAAGCATGATAAGACGTAATGGAATTGCAGTTTAAAATAAAGCAGTGCAGCAAATAAAGGACACAAACTATATAACAATGTAATCATTCACTTCACACTAGCATTTAATATTTGACTTTTAATATTTAACATGTAACATTTAACATCGAATAAATGCTGGCCAAATGACTATCGAATGGGTAGGGGAAGATCTCACTCAGACCACTGGCATCCAGCTTTATTTACAGGCGAAACCCACACATTCCTTAAGAATGGACAGAAAAATCAGACTTACACTCACGCCCAGAATCCCTCTGACTCATCTAAGGGTCCTTCTGCTCTGTTTAGTTTAGCTGTGTGACTGGAGATGTTGCTGCCTGTCAGAAAAACTGCCAGAGCTATCAGTAAGATCAGCTGAGGTGATAGCGGTTGCCGTTCAGTAGCAGCTACGGAAGCTGATGTTGTCCAAAAACTGCTGTCTTCCTGGTCACACTGCAGCTGCTGAGTTGCTATGGCAGCCGTTGCTAGAGCAACCTCAGTGTTCGATTGCTGCTGCTGCTACTGCTGCTTCTTCTTACAGGTAGATGTTTTCCAGATAGCTTCTTTTCTTCACAAGTGTCTTGCAGCTTCTGTTCCCCACCAAACCACAAATGCACTACAAGTTCAGCCTGCTGGTTGTTGGCCTTATATACTGGTTCTCTCTCAGGCTCAGCCAATCAGCTTTCAGCGTCTTATCTAGCTTTGCCCCCTTATGATGTCATCTTGGATTCTATACGTTTCTAGAAGATTCTACTACTGGTGCACACTAAATGTTCCTTTGTACACATTGATGTAGTCCTGTTTGAAATAGGACTACAACAGTAAACACTTGTAGGGGCTACACAGGGGAACACTAGTGCGTTCTACAGATAACATCCCTGTAGTGCAGACTCCAGGGTCATGCAGTCATGCCAAAAGATTCATGGGAAGTCTGCTGGCCAGCTGAAACTGTTCCTTAGGCCAGATCCAATCCTTGGGATATATGTTTGACACCGCTGCTTTAGACAATGCTTCCCCTTACTTATTTTGGGGGGGGGGGGGCAGATGGGCAGTGTCTTAGATAGTTGCATAAATTAAATATTAGTATGTAGTGCCACTTTATTAATTTGGTTCTACAAATCAGTATTCAAGCCATGAAAAGACCAACATCATAGAAATGTATAATTAGATAACTCAGATAAATCACAGTAAAGGAAGGTAGCATTATGTACTTTTTGTTTTCTTAAAATATATAAGATTTTAATCCCCTTGTGTAGAATTTTCAGTATGAGTCTTAAGGTCGTGTATAATGTCCACTGAACTTAATGGAAAGACTCCCATTGATTTCAATGGGCATCAGCCCAAGACCGTCACCCTCAAGACATCTCAGGTACACTATTGGGATGTCTTGATGCAGTCTACTATACTGCAGAAAATGTACTACGTATTGATGATTTCTTATGAGCTTCACCTATCAATTTTGAATTACTCTGTTTTTTCATGTCTTACAGCAGAACTCAAAACATCTTTGTGGTCAAAAGAACTCAGTGTTATAGTTTAATAGCCTATAAAATAAAGATGTGTGTACTGGTGCTCAAGTCAGGGGAACTTTGATTAATGTTTTGTAACAAATAAATGAATCACTCCATTCCAAATCCTTGTAGCACGTCAAGAAAGGGAGATGAAAAACATTCACTTATTCAAGAAGTGTGAAATTCACCTCTCTCTCTCTTCATAAGTCTAGCACAAGGCCTATGCACTACTTAATACTGCTTATATTTTGGTTTGAGGGAGGAAGTGGTACTTAAATGATGCATAAATCCTTGTGGTGGCCCTCTGCACAAGCATACCTAAAGTATATGTAGAGAGACATTACACCATCCATAGATTTGTATATGTGCCTGATCACTTCTTCAAAAGAGAGCAATTCACTATTAAGCATTTTGTTGCAATATTAATTTTAATAATTTTTATAGTGCCATAAGTATAGATGGGGTGAAGTCTTGACCTCACTCAAGTTAATGGCAAGATCTCCATCCAAACCAGGAGCCTGGATTTCACTGATTTGTATTTTTAAAAAGGAAAAACAAACTTTCCATACATTTCTGGTTCTAAATTAACTTCACCAGTCAGGAAAAAGACCTGGGTTGTTCTTTAGTCATTGTGGACTGACCAGTGTGCAGGGTCAATCACAAAAGGAAACAAAATATTAGGAAATATAAAGGAAGTTGATGAAGAATATTATAATACCATTATATAAATTAGTGATATGCTCTCACCTGGAATCCATGTTCTACTCTGGTCATCCTTCTTCAAAAGCATATAGTAGAAAGAAACTGGAAACTAATATGATTACAGACATGGAAAGACTTCTAATGAAGAGAGATCACAGAGGCGAAAAGCTTAGTTGACTAAAAAAGGGATCAAACATTTATGTGGAAATGAGAACATCTACTGTTCCATCAGATAGGATAAAAATAATGACATAGGATATAAACATGAATGTTTCAGTCATAAGCCAACTGATGGAGGGTTAGGAAGAAATGACCTCTATAAAATTATCTATTTTGGGTTTCCTGTACTTTCTCCTGAAACATCTGATACCAGCCACTGTCAGAGACAGGATACCTGACTATATGGGCCACTCTTTTGATTTGATATGGAAATTCCTATGCCCGTAAGAAGGAAAGCTCCATAATGAGTTTCCAAGGTAACACAGATAAAGCAAAATACATGACAACCGTCAGAAGAGTGAGGGTGTAGATACAACACTGGTGAGGTGATTGGCATAAGTAAGATTCATTAAAGAAGTCAGCATTAAAAACGGACTTAGTGGCGGAGATGGTAGGCAATTTGCAGAAAAAATAGGTGGGATGCTGCAACAAACATAGGGCCATAATCCTGCAATTGGTTGCACATGGGCAGACCATTGCACCAGTACAGAGTGGCACTGAAGTCAATGGAGCATCTTTTAGGCACAAGAGTCCACACAAGACAGACCATGAGGAGAACAAGAAGGCAAAGCCAAGAATGGCTAAAGGAGACAAAGGAATCTGTAAAGAGACATAATTGGGAGAATCCATAGGAAACGATTTGGGGAACAGGAGGAACTGACAGAGAAGTACACAGGGAAGAGATTATGCAAAATTGTCCTTCTATAACTTATGTAACTTATATAACTTCACACTAAAAATGTCTATCTACATAGAAATGAAAGGCAATGCACAGGTCTGCCCATTTTCTCTTGGTTAGCATGAAGTGTTTTGTTTTGGTTTTTTTCCACTCAGAATAGTATTCTGTTACAAATGCTTCAGAACATGTGGTATTTCTAATAATGATGTTTTAGCTCCAAAAAGTGAGCAAATTGCTATTTTTGAAATGTCACTCCAGACAAAACAACTCTGACTCCATAATTCAATCGTGACGCATTAAAGGCTGCTTACTTATAAACAATCACTGGAACTTGATATTTTATTGTCGGCAACCCTCTTATAAATTAGACTGATATCATCTCAATTTGAAATCAGACCACAGTGAGATGAGCTTGAAAATAACATGAATTCCCCTAACTATGAACCTAATTCTGCAATAGGATTCACTAATGCAGACCCCAGCGCCTGTGCAAAGCCCCACTGAGTGCCTGTTAGTGGATCTCAGAGAAGACTTAGCTTTAAAAATATGGGATTTTTTTCCAGCTACTTAAGAAATCTGAAGGAACCAAATATTTTACTTGGCTGGAAAAGAAGAGAGATGCCTATTCTAATTTTGTACTACAAATGTGATGATGGTTGTCTGTTTTTCATGTCCATAGATTGAATGGATATTTTATGTTTTCCACTGGGTTTATTAAACCAAAGCACTGGCAAATGTAATTTTATTGTGAAGTTCAAAAATTATTAAAAGTTGATTTTAAAAACTATCCAAATAATTGGAACTTGCATCATAAGTAAGGATTGTAGGATATGGCTCTCCATAAAGAGAAATTACTCACATGAATAAGGACTTCTCATGTGAATAAGGGATTCGTTTTATAGTCTTTCAAAGGTTAACTAGTGTGTTTAAGTTTGCATGACAATGCTAACATAATTTGTTCCCCCTAAGTCAAGTTTAGTATAATAAGAAAGTAATTTTTAAAAGCTCCAATCAAAAGAATAATAGATTGGCTACATGATAAGGAGCAGATTTTCAATACTATCTAAGGAATATGGATGCTGAGTTTCCACTAAAATTGGGAATTTGGGATCCAAATTGTCTAGGTGGCTTTTGAAAATCCCACCCCTACTTTCACCTGTTTAAAGTGGCTCTAATCTTATATAAATATATATAAAAATATAACAGGTATGCAAGGACACTATGAACCAAACATGTTAGTCAGAGCTGTCATTATGGCCTTCTCAGTCACAGCTTTCCATGTGACATGTTTACAACTATTGTATGATGTTCATGTATTAAGGTAACGGAGGCCATATAAGTACCTTAGAAAGACATTGCTCATGTAATTACTGTATATTCAGCTGATTTGTCCTCATCACTCACCAAAATAGTTTTTAAAGATGATAGCACTACAGGATATATGAGGAGATAACAGAGTTGATGGGTTATTCATTATGAATAATATATCATGATTTGGCCAATTTTGGTTACCAAATGAGTCCTCATTTCTGCAAATGTATTATATTATTCATAAGATTCAACAAATAGTATAGACAAATTACTTTCAGCTTAGGGGTGTTTAGTGAGATGTTCTTTTAAATATTAACTGTTTGTAGTGTGTGAATGAGCCTCAGAGTTCCATGCCCAGGGTTCCAGAGCTCCTAGTCTGGATGATTAAAACAGTTCTAAAGGAAATAATGGAACAATGAACTTCTTGTATGAACTTCTGGTCAGATAACCATTCATATTTAAATACATCGAACTTTTGGGAGTCACCAACTTCACAAATACCCACTGATCAGCTGAATATTTGCATATAGTTAATAAAAAATTCCATATATTGTAGTAAATTGAACTTTGCACTTCTATGTGCAAAAATATTAAAATGAATTGTTTTGGGGTTCTTTTCTCACTCTTTTCTGGCGTCAGGGATGCAACCCCATGCTTTGGGTGTCCTTAGCCTCTGATTGCCAGAAGCTGGGAGTGAATGACAGGATGGATCACTTGATGATTGCCTGTTCTGTTCATTCCCTCTGAAGCACCTGGCATTGTCCACTGTCAGAAGACAGGATACTGGACTAGACGGACCATGATCTGACCCAGTATGGCAGTTCTTATGCCTTGCTGCAGTACCCACAACAAAGGCAGTGCATTCTGTCACTGTGCAACAGGTACCATGGCAAAGCAAACACTTTTAAGCAGCATTGGCAATACAAATTCTTTGAGGTTAACCTCATTACAGGACATTGAAGTAATCCAATATGGAGGCTACAAAGGTATGAATATCTGTGTCAAGATCTACAGCAGAGAAGAATGGACAAAAATCCTTATAAGACATCAATTAGACTATCCCCATTTGACCATATAGAAACTATGTTTATGGTATTCAAAACAGATATTTACTTTTGATACAATAATGTAGTGCTGAAAAAAGGCACCAGTATACTGTATTTTCCATGTCATATTTTATGGGCCAGAGCCTCATCAATTAACATCAGGTCCCTTTAAATTTCCAGATGTATGCTTCCAAAACCTAGTGGTGTTTGGGTCAGAGTGCCTTGACATAGACATTGTTAGTGTCAGGTTGTGTATGTTGAACTTCAGTGCCTCAGCATTTTAGGGTGAAAGGAAACCCCCTCCAGAGCTACCCAAGCCTAAAAGGGAAGATCATACTGAGGTAGATGAAGCCTTCTTATCCTGAGTAAAAATTGCATACATGGATTAAGAACCATCGCACAGGGAACAGCCTTGTTGCTCTGGACAACATGTCTGGCCTGTTTGTGGTAAATAGTATCTTCCATCAACTGAAATGTACCCCGTCTCTCTCCCATATTTAAGAGTCACTTATCTGGTCTGGCTCATTTCTAGCTGGCAGTGTGTCACATGTATATGTGATCTTGTAGAAAGCTTAATTGAAAAACTAGGAAAGCTGCCAATAAAATTCAGTGGAGTTTGCAGATAAACCCAAAGTGATACAGCAAATCTGACCTGTTTAACTCAACAGGTCTAGTTTACTTTTCAGACTGCTTTCAGTGTTACAGTTTTAATTAACACATTTGCTGGTTCCTGTTACCCAAACCACACATTTCAATAAACACTTAATGGAGACAAATATCTGGCCACTGATTTCATGCCTTTAATTGGCTCTTAGTTTACAATTGCTGTTCAGATAATATGCAATTCTGCTGAGTCAGTGCATTTATTGGAAACATTTGAACATACCTTTCAAAACGGATACATACAAGATGGGATTATTTTCACCTCGTAGATTACAAAAAGGAAAAGGCTTCATCATTTTGCACAAGGAAGCTAACATTTCCAGGGCTGATTAAATGACATTTGAATAGAATCAGTGCCATACTAGATGTCTTTTGATTTACCTCTGTGTTTAATTAAAATTCTTGACTTTGCCTTAGACTTCAGAGGTCATGACAGATAATTCTTTTGATTTGCTGAAAGTTTATATAAAACTTGCCATTATAATAAACCTTGTTCTTTCTCTCTCTCTCTCTCTCTCACACACACACACACTTTTTTTTTCTTGGTTTGTTTCACCCATGTGTTGCTGGCAGCACACCATTATTGGCTCACCATTAGCTTTTTAGCTGTCACAAAATGTTTTTAAGCTAGTGGGGTGTAGTGGAAAATCTGGCTGTATTATTAATGGCAGAATCAGCTATTGAGTAGACCTGTACATGATCCAGAAGCCAGTCAATGAAAAGGCTTCCATTGACTCCAGTTGGACTTTGGGTCAGATCTATTAACCATAACTAAATTAGTTCCCTTTACACTGATACTATGTAGTTGCACAGCAAGGACAGTACATTTTGGTTGTTTTGTTGTGGTTCACATCCCTTATATTTTTGACTACTGCAGGAGTTCAGCCATCGCTCTGGAATACATTTAATATTATGAAACATGTCTTTCTATAAGAAGGTTTACACAACCATGATTCCATGCTACTTGTTTCATTAGAATCTGTAAGGACTGCTGGTCAACAAATGCATTTGGGAGGAAGGGAGCATCAAAATTACTCACAAATTCAGTACAAATTCAGCAAACAGTTTCAGCTGACAAAAAAATTTGAAAAAGTCAAATTTTTAATTTCAATCATTTTGAGATGTACCATTTTGACTTTTCATTTTGAAACAACACATTTTGAAATTTAGCTAAATTATTTTAAAATAACTAAATAAGAATAGGGTGAAAAAAACCCCAAATGATCAGAAATTAAATGAAAAAACATAATTTAGTGTTAAACAGAATATTTTGAGTGACTCAAAACGAAATGAAAAATTGAAAAAAAAATTCATTTGGGGCTGAACGGAGATGATTTTTTTTATTATTATATTTTGGTTTTGCCCCTGCAGCCAATTAGTTCATTTTATCATCTATTTATCATTGTGTTGTTTGGTGTTATGGTCAATTCATATGCTATTTCATATATAATCAATGTACGCTAAATAGATGTAACTGTATGATTATAGAAGTATAAGATTGACAAGTATTCAGGAGTGATGTGTGTATTAGGTATAAAAGTAAAGTAGGGCTCGAATGCAAAGCCTACAGGCTGAGGCCTGTCAGATTTTAGCTTAGCCATACTAGGCCATTGGTGTAAGAACACTTGACATGAGTGAATGACCTAGGAATAACCCTATGTCAATATAGTCACAGGATTACTGTAAAAGATGTGCCAATAGATGATGTTACAGAAAACTAGATTGCAATAAACCACAGTGTATTATCCAAGACCACAAGACACCTGATTGTAACATCATGGAATGTCCTATCCTGACTGCAGGATACATGTTGTGCACAGACAATAAAGAGAATAAGAGGAACTAAGAAAACTTATGAAAAATGGAGCACCCAAATATTCATGGGGTGTGGAAATACAAATAAGGAAAAGAGGGTTGAAACCCTCATGTAAATGCATAAAGTATTAGGTTTTGGTCAGAACAACAATATAAAAGAGGTTCCCTAGTTGGGTAAAAGTGGGAAGACTGTAAGAGGCAATCCCACGGGACAATCCTTCGGGAAACCCCAGCAGGAACCATCCCTCTATCGATGATTGTCTGTTGAAAGATCTATCAAACCCTAAAAATCTCTTTAAGGATGTGAGTATGAGTACAGTCTTAGTCATTGTATGGGTTTTTGTAGGATTTATATCTGCATTGGTAATTGTACAGATAAGACTTTGTTCTTCTGATTGTGTCTGTGGTTGCGATCCTTGGTCTTCATATGCTCCTGGGATCTCCAAATTTGAGAAAAGCATCACAGATGATTTTCACTGTGTTGAGCTTAAAACTCTAGCAACTGGAGCTGAACCCATGGTAGTTTAATACAAAATTACTACATTAAATTTAAATAAAACAGGCTACACCCCCCAAACCAAAAAATCAATTATTCACTCAGTTCTCTCTCTCTCTCTCTCTCGGGAATGCTGCTGAATGTACTGCCCAAGACTTTTTCTGCATGTAGCATCCCTGAGAGTGCAGGATATTTCTGGGATCCTCCATCCACTCCTGCAGTACTACGCTCTCCATAACCACCACTTAAACATGTCTATGACTACAAAAGTCAGGAGCCTCTTCTTAGCAATATCTTAAAACAAGGAAAATATGCACTGCAAATAAAACCTGTAAGGAAAGAACACTTGTTTTCTTGCAGGCAATGATTCACCGTTTTCACCTTAAATTCAGGAAAAAAAGAATAGTAATTTATTTAATGTTTCTTCTCTCCCTTTTGGTTGCTCAAACTACACGCTCCCTCCTTAGGTATTAAATCTATCAAAGTAGGCTTCAGCATGTCTATGTCTGTCACTCAGTGCCAAAATAAATGCAGTGTATCCATTAAGTGTAGCTCATGAACACCAAACCAGGAACTTAATGGTGCTGTTTCTTGAAATTGCTAACTTAATAATAAAATAATAATGATAATTAATAATCAACTGTAGCAAAAAGACTTTTCTGTTTTACTCTGCTTGCTTTATTTTCTGTGGGTGCAGACTTCATTCTGCTTTATTCATATTCATCATAATTTAATTTCTTTGTGAGCTGGTTGGTTGCTGCTGGGTATTACGTGGCAAGTAACCATGTTAAATCAAGTTCCACATTATGTGAGTTGCCAAAGAAAGCATATAAGGGGATCCATAATAATCATCCTCAGGGATCAGGGCCCAACTATGCTAACCACAGTACAAACCACTAAAACAAAGGCAGTTCCTCCTCCAGACAGCTGACAGGCTATGTTTAGGACAAGATGAAGCAGGTGGATAAACAGACAAATGAAGAGCGAAGGACGGTGTGCTGGGGTGGGAAGGTACCCGTGAAGAAAGCTATGTTTGTATACAAAACCAGTCTCAGTGATCAAACTAACCACAAGTGGTCACTACTTGCACCGAGACTAATTTTACTCCTAATCAAAGAAATAGTGTTGTTCCTCTAGACAGTAATTAGTGAGTCCCTCTGTGCATTCACCCAAAATATTCTGCTTCTTACATTAAATGGCTAAAAGAAGATGAAAAAAGAAATCCTAGCAATAATTTGCCATATTCTTTTCAGTTACCCCTGGGTGATGTTATGAATGTAATATAATATTTCATTGAAAGTAGACAGGGCCAGAAAAAGTTAATTAACTCACAGACTGACCTGACCGATGGCTGACCTATAGAGACTGGTTAGGAAGATAGGTAAATGAATAGAGCTTTGAAATACAAGTCTGCATTGTTAGAGATCTCAAGAGTAGATGTTTGCTCAGGTCTTATGATGTAAGCAAACAAGTCTTGTCTATTGCTATAACTTTAATTCAAAGATCAAAAAAGGAATATTAACATTTATAATGATACTTGAGTGAAATAGTATTATTGTCTATATGTCTCTTTGAAGGTTGTGGTAACCTGTATCTGAACTGTTTAATGGATAAATTACCCTGTACTAATTGCCAGGATGTTTGGAAAGAGAATTAAGCCTATTGTTTTCTCAGGTTGAAAGGCTGCTGGAAATGTATAAGAAATCTGGGACACAATCATTCTTCATCTCAGATCTGCTTTGGGTTTCAAGAGGGGAAAACCTTAAGCCATAAGGATTGCTATCCCCAGTCATTCACTGGAGCCACCCTGATTATGGACATTGGACTATAACCTATGGACTATTTCTGAAAGGACTTTTGACAACTACAAGCTCACCTCTGCTATGCATCTGAACCTCAAGAATTGAATTCAAGTCTGTATGTATATTGATCTTTTAACCAACACTCTCTCTCTTTTCTTTTTAATAAATTTTAGTTTAATTAATAAGAATTGACTATAGCGTTATTTTGGGTAAGATCTAAGTTATAATTGAACCTGGGTATGTGGCTAGTCCTTTGGGATTGGAAGAACCTTTTCTTTTGTATGATGAGATAAGATTTTCAATAATCATCATCATATCTGACAGGTGTGTCTGGATGGAGGCCTGAGGCTGGGCACTTTAAGGGAACTGCGTTGTTTCGACTAAGTAACCAGTGAGGTACTATAGAAGCTGTGTTGTGCTGGCTTGGTAAATCTAAGTATTGGAATAACCACCAGCTTTTGGAGTTTGTCTGCCCCATTTTGTTTGCAGTTCACCCTAATTAAGTGACCTCAGCTGGCTCCCACGGGCAGCACCGTCACATCCTGTAAGCCTTCTGTTCAGGTGAGACACAAAGTATTTTAACCACCCTATGACTGTACTACTAAAACATACATAGCCTACATCATTCCTTCCTATTGTTTGTTTACTGCTTATTAATTCTTCTAGAAAAAATATGGAGTACAAGAGCAATACAGAGAATGTGATCACTCTGCTTTTTCTTAACCTATCAAAACAATCTTAGCAATAATTAGTGAATGAAAGGGGCAGATCCTTAGGAAGTGGAAATTGTCATAACTGCATTGAAGTCCATGGAGCTATGGCAAGTGACCTGCAAAAGCTGTTGCCAACTTGCTATTATAACATAAGAAAAGATACTGGAGACTTTTTAAGTAACAATAAACACTTCACTTTTTGCTGAGAAGTGCACAACAACTGTAAGTCTGCCTGCCGGGCTCCAAGTGCAGTGTGAGCAATGTGCTTCTGCTGATAAGGCTCACTACATAATGATTTCTGCCATACCACACTATGGATAACTTTGGTTCCTACTCCAAAGTTCCTTCTATTGTTACATCTCTGTTTTATTTAACTCTATCAATTTAATTTAGTATCCAGAACTCTAATCTGAATCCTTAAAGAGTCTAGAAAAATTAGTCTCTGTATCTAGCAGGTTTTCTTATCACTCGCTTTTAGAAGTAGTAACAGGAGTATCACTGTCCTATTTTATTTTTCTGTATTCAAACTGACCACTTGAGACTCAGTAGATTGGTCTCAGATTGTATGTATTTCTGAGCAGGATGTTGATATCATTTCTGATTGTTCCATGTTTCCATTCCCCTCCTGTACAATTCTTTTTGTGCTCATCAAATCCTTTCTGTTTCTTCTATAGACATCTCCTTCCTCTGTATCAATGAGATAAGATCTTAGAGCAGTGTATTGGTCAATCATCTTTGCATGTTTCCATGCTCCTTTTTGACAAATGCAGTCTCTCCATTTTCCAGTGGTGTGCCAGAGGTCTGCCATTCTGTTCAATTGTGGTGTAGAAGGGTTTGGTTGGGGTCACCCCTCTTTGGGGTGGCTGGGAGCCAGGCCGCCTCACTGCTGAGGTCCGCTGAGACGGGGAATTAGCCGGGTGAGGCAGGAAACAGTCAAGGGCTCAGGCCCTCAGGCAGGGGCTGAGGAAATAGTTCTGGAATGAGCCAGGGCCCTGGGTCAGGGTTGGGCGGTAAACAAACAGTCTAGAGCGCAGGCCCCAGGCAGGGGCTGAGCAAACAGTTCAATATCAGGCCCAAGCCCTGGGTCAGGGCGGGGCAACACACAATCTGGAGCTCAGGCCCTCAGACAGGGGCTGAGCAAAAGAGTTCAGGAACGAGCCCAGGCCCTGGGTCAGGGCAGGGCAGCAAAAAAACTGTCTGGAGTTCAGACCCTCAGGCAGGGCTGAGCAAATAGTTCAATATCAGGCCCAGGCCCTGTGTCAGGGTGGGGCAACACACAGTCTGGAACTCAGTCCCTCAGGCAGGGGCTGAGCAAAAAAAGTTCGCTAATAAGCTTAGGCCCTGGGTCAGGGCAGGGTAACAAAGAAACAGGGGCTCAGGTCCTCAGGCAGGGGCTGAGCAAATAGTTCAGGAACAAAACCCCAGGCTTCTGGTTCTGAGCGTCTGGGGCGAGGGGGAAACTGCCACCCATAAGTGGGGTGGCAGGGGGACACAGGCCCGCCCACTCCACTGAGTCCCAGCCCAGGGCCCTAACAGCGGCAGGCAGCCTGCTGCTGTGTCAGTGGGGATCCTGACCGCAACACCCTGACATCGGCTCTGGGTGTGCCGCAGCTGCCCCTGGGCTACTTCCTACCTCTGCCTCTAGCAGTGTCTGTGTCTGGTCGGTGTCTTCCACTGAATCAAGCACCATGGGCTCCTCAGGGTACTCGGCGAGCGGTAGGCTTGGCAGCTCCTCTGGGTTGCTTCTCACCGGTAGGCTTAACAGCTTCTCCAGGTCTGGTTGTCATCAGGCCTTGACTGGTATGGCCAGTCCTCGGGTCGGTCACAGGCTGCAGGAGTCTCCCCAGCAGGAGCTAGGCCCCCAGCATCTGGCTTCTCCAGCGGCCAAGCAGCTTCTGAGCCCTGGGGTGGAGCTTTTATACTTCCTGTCCTGAGTTTTGACCTTTGAGGGGCGGGCGCAGGCTCCAGTGGCTCCGCCCACTTTGGCATCCAGCAGGGCTCGTCCCTCTCTGGGGCGGCTGGGAGCCAGGCCACCTCACTACATGTGGGAACAACAGATTTGATGTTTTGTGAATAAAGTCTCATTGCTTTGCAAAAGTTTGAAAGACACTGGATCAAAACTGTGGTCCATTGTCACTAATGAGTTCTTCAAGTATGTCAGACCTTGCAAATATAGACTTGCAGTATTTAATGATGACATACACAGTTGTTACCTAAAGCAAGCAGACTTCTAAGTATTTTGGATAATAAGCAACCAGAATAAGATAATCTGCACTTTGAAACTCAAACAGGTCCATGCCAAGTTTCTGCCAGGATGTGTTTGGGACCTCATGTAGAGCATTGGTCCCTTTTGATTTTTGTTTCCATAGGTGCTTGGAACTAGGGATGCTGGGGATGTGGCAGCACCTCCTGACTTGAAGTGGTTTCCCTCATATACAGGGTTTACGGTTTAGTTCAATGGCTCTCAGCACCTCCAGTATAGATATATAAAACATCATGAGATATATAGCAACATCAGTTTCCTCTGAACTTACTTCTGCACCATGAGACATGTGTGCTCTGGATAAAGCATCAGGAATTGCTACCTCTTTCCCTGGCTGGTAACTAATTTGCTGTTGAGATTTCTGGAGTGTAAGGAACCATCTTTGAATCCTTGGTGGAGCACAGTACAAAGTTTTTCTGAAAGTGGTTTCAGGAGGCTTGTGGTTTGTTTCCACAACTACTTTTGTTGCATAGGTAAGCTGATGAAATGGAGTACAGTCTAATATTACTGCCAGCATTTCTTTCTTCGACGTGACCATAGTTCCACTGTGTAATTGTCCGAGGTTTAGAGGCATAAGCCACAGAAGACCCAATTTGCAGCAATACAGCCCCTACCTAATACAGTAGAATTTGTGGGGTTGCCACTATTGACACATGCAAGATGAATGTCCCAAGATAAATAACCATTCCAAGAAATGTTTGCAGTTCAACCTTGCAGGTTGGTGTGGCCATTTCAGTTATTGCAGCAATTTTTTGAGTTGTCAGGTTTCAGACCTTCTTTTGTCAAGTGATTCCCTGATTGAAAACAGGCTGAGGAACCATATTTGGTCCATTCCAAATGGAAATGATAAGCAGAAACATATTGAGTGGGGGGAGGTATATAGTGATGTTCTGCAGAGACTGGTGTTAGATTCAATTTTATTTAATAAATGCATTAATTCTCTGTAAATAGGAGAAAATACCGGTTTAATTAAAATGCAGATGGTACTAATTTAGGAGGAGCTACCGACAACTGTGAGGACAGAGGAATAATGCAAAGAGACATAAAGAAGTTATAAATTGGCCGCTGATTCCCGCAGCTCCCATTGGCCGGGAATGGTGAACTGCGGCCACTGGGAGCTGCGGGCAGCCATGCCTGCAGACATTCAATGTAAACAAACTGTCTTCGTGGCCCGCCAGTGGATTACCCTGATGGGCCGCATGCAACCCGCGGGCCACACGTTGCCCACCACTGATTTAGGAACTGTACTTTATTGCAGAAGAAATGTTTATTAATAATAAGTATTACATATTTCTCTCTTAGACATTTAATTAATAGTGTGAAAGAATTTGCTGCTGGAGCAGATCCTCACAGACTGTCTGTAATGATAGCAAGAACTTTGGAGTAGGAACCAAAGTTATCCATAGTGTCGTATGGGGGGAATCATTATGTAGTGAGCCTTATGAGCAGGACACATTGCTCACATTGTACTTAGAACCAGGCAGGCAAGCCAGAGAACTGTACAGTTCTCAGCAACAAGTTAAGTAAAGTATCAATTACTACTTAAAAAGTCTCCAGTATCTTTTCTTAGGTTATAATAGCAAGTTGGCAACAGCTATTACATTATGTCAGAATAAAAGTAAAAGAAAGAAAAGAGTAGAACAAACCTTTAAAAAATGGACCAACTAAAGCCCCCAAGAAATTTAGTATTTGAAGGAAATGCAGCAGGCGCTACAAAAAGTGGAAGTAAGGATTTGAGCATTACAAGAGGTGCAGACAAAAAAAAAGTGAATAGTTAAAAAAAAAAGCAAATAGTATTATTTCTTTATGTAGCAGGTGAAGAATCAAGACTGGTATTTAACACATTTCAGTTTGATTCAGCAGATGAAGAAAATATACAGTTCTTAAGGAATAAGTTTGAGCCATAATGTGTGGACCATGAAGCTATGTCATGTGTGAGGTACAAATTTTTCACCAGAAGTCAGACAGATGGGGAAAGTATAGACCAATACGTGACTGATTTAAAACTGGCAGTACAATTTTGTGAATTTGGAGAACGCTCATTAAAGACCACCTTGTGTATGGTATTGTGTCAAACTCAGTGCAAGCTAGGTTGTTGAGGGAGACTAATGTTACCTTTGAACATGTTGTGGACATATGTCGTGCAGATGAAATTACTGCAAAACGGTTGAAAGGGCTGGGCAAACTTTAAAACACATGCACACATTGCAACGTGTGTCCGCCTTTAGTAAGCACCGAGACATGCTGTCATGGATTGGCGGGTATCCGGCTGCTAATAAAAGCCTGTGATCAAAAGAAGTGAAAAAAGAGTAGAGGCAAATAAAGATCGTTATAAATGTGGACGTAACCATGCCGTAAACAACTGTCCTGCATATAGGCAAGAACACCGAAGATGTGGCAAATGCAATCACTTTATTAAAATGTGCAACTCTGGAAAGGAAAAGTCCAAAAAAAACAAATGTTTACCCTCACAGGAGCAGAAGAGTAATCACAAGATCTATTCTTTGGTAAGCTGGGTACTAAGCCTCCCAAGGACAAGTGGATTGTGGAATTGCTCATTAATAATCACAAAACCATGTATTTTAAAATGGATTCTGGGTCACAGGCCAATATGATGTTTGTAAAGGACAGAACCACTTCATAGCTCAAGTATCTAGCTGACAACCTACTCAGGGCAAAAGCTGCAAGTATGTGGTAAATGCAAGTTGGACTCTGAGTATCAGAATAAGAAAGCATTACTGGAATTTCAGGTGGAGGAATTTGACTTGCAAGTCATATTGGGCTTACAGTGCAGAGTCAGTATGGTGAAGGAAAACCAGGAATGTAAAGATGTATTAGAAAGTTTAAGGTGCTTGCCAGGTAAGCATACCATAAAGATGAACTCACAAGTACCACCAGTAATAGATGTGCCTCATAAAGTTCCAGTACTATTAAGGGACAAAGTAGAAAAAGAAGTGCATTACACAGAATAGTTGCAAATAATATGAAAAGTGCAAGAACCTACAAAATGGCTCAATTCTATAATAACTGTAATCAAAGCACATTGAGGTGAAATAAGAATATGCTTGGATCCAAGAGATATAAATAAAGGAATATGAAGGAAACATTTTCAATTGCCTAGAGTAGAAGAAATCACCAGCAAATTATCAAATACTTAGTCCTGCCACGAGTACAGGGTACTGGACTAGATGACCTCTCGAGGTCCATTCCACTCCTATGATAGTATGATTCTAAGAAAAGCTACAGTTTTCCCTATCTTAGATGTCAGTAGTGGATTTTGGTAAATAAAGCTGAATGACAAAAGTTCTACACTCTGTATGTTCATTACATCATTTGGCAGGTACAGTTTCACCAGACTTCCTTTTGGCATCTGTTCAGCTCCTGAAGTGTATCGTGATCTAATTGGCATCTGAATGTCTGGGAGGTGTTCAGGTTAGACAGATGACATACTGGTGTGGGGAAATAACAGACAAGAATATGATGAAAGGCTCAAGAGAATTCTAGACAGGTGTTGTGAAAGGAATCAGATAGATAAAATATTTGGGGGGGGTGATAGAGTTAATGTCTAAGCCAAATTAATTTTGAAAATGAAATTTAATGAGGCATCATGTTCAATATGTTACTAAAATCCAAACATACTACATGAACTTTATCCACATTATCAGTTGTCTTCATCCACTAATTTAGCAGTTCTGTTTTTAAACAAAAAAGTAAGTTTGACATTATCTGTTCTGGATAAACACTTGCTGCTTATGACTTATGGCTCCGTTTGTCACAGTTAAAGGGCAAGAGATACCTTAGATCCCTTAGTAGTCCCTCTCAAGTTCACCCCTCAAGTGAAAGACTTTACTATGTTCATCAGTCTCTGGGTACAACCCTGCTGTTCTACCACTTTTAGACTGGATCCCTGGGTTAAACCCCCTGTGTTTGCCAACTGTGATATGTCACAGGCCCAACTGTCTTTGACACCTGGAAGCAGCTTCTATCTGGGAGCCTGTGACTTGCAGCTGATTATAGTGACTCAAAACAGCTTCTTCAAAACAAACATATTGTTTATTCACCCAAAGGCACATAGCAGACAGACAAAAAGGTTAAAACAAAAAAGCCTATAATGCATCTGATCTTATTTAAACATTATCCTTTCCTTCAAGTTTAGGTAGGTTCCACTTAACTCAAGTACCCCCACCTCTGGACCAGGAGGGACAGACTGCCCTGCTATAGTCTGTGCCTCTATCAGTGTCTCTTTGTCAGGGTTGAACAGTTGCTGACAAATTACCCCCTTCCTTTTTTGAGGGGGTCCTTTTTACCAGTTTTGCCCAAGCTGAGAGATTAGAGATCAAAATGAGTCTTTGATCACTCTTTGATACAGCAATTGTATTTTGGGTTGGGGCCTGAAAGTTGCCTCTTCAGTGCTAATAGCTCAGCTATTGTCTTTTGAGTGTTTGCTGGGCTGTTACTTATCTAATCCATTGTGTTCTTTCCTGCTTGTTTTTCAACAGCCCACTATTAAACTGAACCAATACATTCACACATTACATAATAGATATGTATTCACTATCTTGATAGCTAGGTCACATATTCATAAAATTATTACAGTCATCCCCATGTTCTATACACTATTAACCTCCTTAGGCCTCAGTTCTGTGAATACTTGTGCACGTGCTTAATTTTAGACATTAAACTCATGCCTAAGTCTTAACAAGAACATATCCTTAGATCTCAGTATGCAACTTCCATTGCCTTCAGTGGGTGCTGCACTAGTGCCCTCAGTACTTACTGAACAATAATGCCAGATATTGAGACTTGAGAAACCAAGGAACCTCTTTCAACAAATATATCTGAAAAATAAGCTTTCTGCCAAAAAAAAATATACCATATTTAGCAAACAGCTGACGGACTGCTCCACAAAGCAGAAAATATTGATCTGCGCAAGCAAGAAAATCAATGTGAAGAGATATGTTTATTGGGAAACAATTGGTTATTAAGGCCTTAAAATAAAAAGCACCTCTCAAAATGCAATGCACAAAATTACTGACAAGGCCTTTTTAATGATTTACAAACACGATGCTAGAACTTTGAGGAAATGTCCCATAAAAACCCACGTCTGAAGAAGATAAGAAACACTGACATTAGAGGGGACTCTGATCCCCATAACTTACCTGTTCAAATAAAAATTAAAGGTTATGATGATACATATATACTGAATAATGATACTGAAATATAGATATGAAGAATTGCTGAATGGTAAAAATAAGAGTTTTGTAGTTATACTTTAACAATTTATAATTATGGGTAGTGAATTAGTTTGAATGAGGTAACACTTATGCCAAGGCCTTGGCCTAGCTTGTGCCTGGCATGAGTGTTGCCTTGCCAATTTTTCTGTACCAGAGACTTGTTTAGATAATGCTTATTGCTGACAGGACAAAAATGATATTTTGTTATTTCACTGGAAACATTAGATAAAAGGACATTAATTGGTATAATAAATACATATATGTAATGCTACAAGTCCCTATGCGGGAGGGGTGGGTGGGGGGAGAACAAGATGACATGGAAACATAATAACATGAAAATAGCGTGAACAGCAAAAGTGCATGCATATTGTATGGGTTATGTAAGACACAATGCTTAACATTGACTCGAGGAAAACAAATGAATATGTAATGTGGAAAAAAAGTATAAAAAAGCAAGTGAATAAGGCCCATATCAGAGAAATACTGCACCAGAAACTGAAGGAATGAGACTGAAGGTCCAGATCAGAGAACAGAGACTGAGGTAACCATCATGAAGTGGAGGAGGGTTTCCTGGTAACCCGGAACTTGGTAACATAGGCCTCTATCTGTTCTGTCTTATCTGCTTATTGTCTGGCATAAATATATGTTCAGAAACTATGTGACAATAATTCTTTCTGAACATTTACAAATAAAGGAGAAAATTGATTAAACCTAAATTGGGTGGACTTCTGACTCAGTTTCCCACCTTCATCCCCAACATGCTCAATTAAGCATTAGAAATATAAAAAACTGGATTAGATTTGTGGAGAAATGCATCATCTTTCCAAATAATTTTCCCATGTCCACCAGTGGCTTGAGTCCATTGAAAATGAATCCAAAAGCCAAATGGCTGACATCATTCCTCTGCCGAAAACTAACAAGAATTTTGGCTTGAAATAGGGTACACCAAGGAAAATGTTGACCTAGAAAACAGATTGAAATGGAATAACCTAAAACTAATAAAATTCCCCAAAGTCTTCTCAGCTTGCTAAGGCTACATTTCATAAGTGGTGTAAAGATCCAAAATTAGGGACACAAGAGAAGTAAGAGAGCAGGAATCTTAAAATATGTGAGACTAATTTCTTTAGCACAGAATAACATTTTCCATAATCTCAGTTTAAGATTCAATGTAATAGAGGGAGCCCCCTGCACTTGTGGATCTCCTCCTCTCTCTCACAGAAAGGATGTCAGCTGTCTCTGAGCCAACATTCTTCTCTTCCCCTGGATCTAGCAGCAGGTCTGGCAGGTTTAATTTAAGGAGCAAGCCTACAAGGAGTAGGCAGACACACAGACTCCCCAGAAATGTGCTATAGCCTACCAACACTCACCTCTTTAAAGAAAGGCTGGTGATTGGAGAAGGCCTAGTAGCATAGCTCCAATGGAGCTGTGCTATTGAGGGATTTTCTTGCCATTTAGCCCTGTCCATGGTTTTCCCATGGGAGGGAGGGTGTAGATCAGGCTCCTAATTGAGAACCTAAGGATCTGTCCATATGCTAGGAGACTGGAAAGCAAACTTAGGTCATATTCAATCTAAGCAAGTGAAGTGAATATTGGATGTACTGCCAGTCAGTCTTTGCATGCGAAACAGAGTCTGCTTCATTTTTACTCACAAATAGATTGTTTTGTAGTTTACTTATCTGTATATTCCTAGTTCTCATCTGCAATAATTGTGGTATAGTGAAGTGTTACATTAAAAAGTGCTAAGTAATATTTACCACAAAATGATTACTGAGATACCAGTCAATGTACATACAGGGTTTCATATACCATGGTGGTGGATGCTGACTCCAGTGGAGATTAAAGCCCTGATTCAGCAAGACACTTTAAGTACATGCCTACCATTAAGCACATAAGAAGTCTCAGTGAAATCAAGGTAAAAAAGTAGTTCATAAAAGTAGTTCTTAAAGTTCCTATAAGATAAAAGCTTTTGTTATATTTTGGTTTAAAACAAGAGCCATACTGTAAAACCAGAATGTTCCATCAGACCAAAATCATTGATGTGTCTCTTAAAAGATTCTCAGAAAAATATTCCCCTTCAGAAGGTACTTGATTTTAATGAAAAAAGTCTGCATGAGTAAAGTTTCATTACTATCTTTTAAAATTTCTTCTTGTTTTTTATTATTATTATTATACCAGGCCTTAGTAATTTTTTAAAAAAAAAATCTATGCAAACCGAGTGTGAGTATTAGTGTAAAGGAATTTTTTGGCTTCATAGATGGATAGAAAGGACCATTGTGATCATCTAGTCTGACCTCCTGTTTAACATAGGCCATAGAGCTGCCCAAAAATAAGTCCTAGAGCATTGTTTTGAGAAAAACATTCAATTTTGATTTAAATATTGTCAGTGTTGGAGAATCTACCATGACCCTTGGTAAGTTGTTCCAATGATTAATTACTCTTACTGTTAAAAAGTTACGCATTATTTGCAGTCTGAATTTGTCTAGCTTTAACTTCCAGCCATTGGATCATGTTATACATTTTGCCATTACACTGAATTATAGACAGTAACCAAGTCACCCCTTAATCTTCTGTTTGTTCAGCTAAATACATTGCACTCCTTAAGTCTATTACTATAAGGCATGTTTTCTAATCCTTTAATCATTCTTGTGGCTCTCCTCTGAACCCTCTCCAATTTATAAACATCTTTCTTGAATTGTGGGCACCAGAAGTGGACATACTGTTCCAGCAGCAGTTGCACCAGTGCCAATGCAGAGGTAAAATAACCTCTCCTACTCCTACTCAAGATTCCACTGTTTATGCATCCCCAGATTGCCTTAACTCTTTTGGCCTCAGCATCACACTAGGAGCTCATGTTCAGCTGATCATCCACCACAACCTCCACATTTTTTCCAGTTACTGCCTCCCAGAATAGAGTCCACCATCCTGTAAAGATGGCCTGCCTTCTTTGTTCCTAGATGTAGACATTTATATTTAGCTATATTAAAACACATACTGTCTGCTTAGCCCCAGTTTACCAAATGATCCATATCACTTTATATCAATGACCTGTCTTATTCATTATTTACCACGCCCCCAATTCTTGTGTCATCTGCAAAATTTATCAGTGATGATTTTATGTTTTCTTCCAGGTCTTTGATAAAGATGTTGACCTGTTCACAATCTTAACTTGCTGTACAAAGAAATAAATTAAAACATGACTCTATCTCTATTCCGATTGAACCAATTCTTTTGAGAAGTGTTACCATTAGAAAACAATTCTAATCCAGTGCAAGGTGGGTAGTTTGGAGTGGAAAGGGGTTGTTTTAAATTGTTGGATGCCAAGTATATTTATATTTTTAAAATTACTAAAAAAAAAAAATTAGTTTAGAGAAGCAAGTAAGGGTAGGCCAACTCATGGGTGTGGCCACCACTATTTAGTCACAGAGGTTCTTTTATATGCTGTAGGGGACACCAGATCAAGAGAAAGCATAATAATCACAAGTATTAACCATGTCTATTTAATTATTAAAGAAAGGAAAAGAAAGCATTAGACAACATAACACAAATGACAAAACACAAATAATAAACTGGTTACTTCTGTACAATCTTTTCTATATTTCTCTGTGGAGAACTTTTAACAGAGATTACTCTCTTGAGAATGAACTGCCTCTGGGGTGGTTTTCTCTTGGTAAGCTGAGACCAAAGTATATTGTTTCCCAAAATTATTGTGAATTTAGTTTTAGTATCATATTAGATACTTTAAAATGTTTCAGTATGGGCAAAATAATTTGTTTAAAGGCATGTGAAGCCAGTCTAGTTATTAATAATAACCTAAACAGTTTATAGCTGGGCAAAGTAAGGAATCTTAACTAAGTCCTATTGTTAGGCCCAAAAAGAAAATTGTAGAGCAGTTATGCCAACCTAACCAGAATTAGGCCAACAGAGGTTTCTGGGTAGTCCCCGGGCAGAATTGAAGACATAGTTGTTTAAGCTGAAAAAGTGAGATAAAAGTGGAGGAAAAGGAAATCCTGTACCAGGTGTGCTAAGAACAGTGTGCTCAGAAGATAGATTAGGAGACATACTGCCTCCACTCCCTGTTTCTGTTCTTTGTATGTTCTTAATTCCCCCTTTCTCCTAGTTTCTGGTGCATAACAACAAAGTTGATAAGAAGTTGCTGAGGCATCACGAATGGTTTGTAGTGTCAAGAAAGATAGATATGCATGGATATTAGAAGTTTCTAACTAATCAAGGAGGTTGGGTTGTTTTAAGCACATTTCTATGACACGACGGAACTGTCTATATAACCTCACTAGTTATTGTAATCGTGGCTGGTTCTCTCTGGAGATGGACCACTCTCTATTGTTGTGTGCACTTCTCAATAAAGAGCTTGTCACTGGACCTTGCTGGTGTTGCCTGTCTCTCTGCGGTCAGACAACGAACCGTGCCGTCTGGGTTCGAGTCCCTGACACTATGAAATATAAGAAGATATTTATATTAGTCATTTAGAAGAAACCATTTAAGGAGCTATCTTATGACAGGCCAATTACAAATATTAATTATATTAAAATCAGTTACTTCCCACTATTTGTCTGTTTACCATTTTTTAGCCCCATCTCCTTTCTAGGAATATATAACACTGCTCTACAGCCAAAATGCTTCTGAAATAAATGTAGTCAAACTTTACTAATTCTGGGTCACTGAGAACGAAAATGATGCTTAAAATTGTTGATTGGCTCTAGTTTTCAAGCTATGCTTTTGGGTCAGTATATACGACCCTTGACTTGGGAATGGCGGAGGATAAGTGAGTTATAAAGGGAAGGGATCTCAATTTAAACCAGAAATGACTAAAATACATCTTTGACTGGATCTATGAATAAATCTATGACTGGATTTGGACAGTACTTGCTTTTTAGGCAAAACAATGAATGATGCAATCTGAAGCTGGTATTGCGTCATACATGATATGAATTGCATCATGTTATTCCTAGAAGTCATGGATGATGCAATCATAATGAAGCTTACATCACTCTGCTGAACAAATTGCCCTATATCAGTCTAGAAATCATACAGTGCCGTGCTCTCTTATTTGTCAGTGTTTGATTTTGCAAAGGGACACATTTCTGTTTAGCCAAAATGAACAGAGATGCCTCGTACTTGTGTGAACAGTGCAGATAACTTCTGCTATGTTTGTGGTGAAGTGACTTTTGCATCACAAAAGCGCAGTATAACCACTATGGTTAAGAAAGCCTATCACCTTTATTTTGGCTGCAAAATTGGAGATCAGGACAAGAGGTGGGCCCCACACATATGCTGCAACACTTGTGCAACAAATCTTCACCAGTGGTTGAACAGGAAAAGGAAATCTATGCCTTTTGCAGTGCCAATGATTTGGAGAGAGCCAACAGATCATACCAGCAATTGTTACTTCTGCATGGTGCCTCTAGTTGGGAAAGGTGTGTCAAAGAAGAAAAAGTGGACTGTGCATTATCCAAACATTCCATCAGCTATACGCCCAGTACCCCACGGAAAAGGCCTCCCTGTTCCTGATGCACCAGAATCATTCTCACTTGAGTCAGACGAGGAAGAGGAAGAGGATGAAACTTCTGGTCCTGAACCATCAATGTCACAGAACCCACATTTTCTCCCATCCCTCTCCTCTGAACCACACCTCATAACACAAGGTGAACTGAATGACCTTGTCAGGGATTTGGAACTACCCAAGAGGAAGGCAGAGCTGTTGGGCTCCAGACTACAGCAGTGGAATCTCCTGGCAGGTGATGTTAGGGTTTCCATGTTACGTGACTGTCAAAAGGCTCTTGTCCCATTCTTCTTCATGGAAGGTGATCTTGTAGCCTGCAACAACATCGATGGTGTGATGGCAGCCCTCAACGTCGTTCACGATCCAGATGAGTGGAGACTGTTCACTGATTCATCGAAGACGAGTCTTAAAGCTGTTTTACTGCATAATGGCAATGTTTTGCCATCAATTCCAGTTGGTCATGCAATCCATATGAAGGAAACCTATGACAACATGAAACAACTTTTGAGGTGCATAAACTATGACCAACATCAGTGGCAGCTTTGTGGCGATTTGAAGGTTGTTGCTCTCTTGCTTGGTCTGCAGACTGGATACACAAAGTACTGCTGTTTTCTCTGCGAATGGGATAGTCGTGCAATAGATTCCCACTACATCAAGAAAGATCGGCCACTCCGACAGTCATTGGAGCCTGGGAGGAAAAGTGTTCAGCATCCACCACTTGTTGAATCAAGGAAGATTTTGTTACCACCCTTACACATCAAGCTGGGTCTGATGAAGAACTTTGTCAAGGCCATTGACAAAACACAAGCAGCTTTCAAGTACCTCCATGGAAAATTTCCAAGGTTAAGTGAAGCTAAGATAAAGGAAGATGTCTTTGTTGGTCCTCAGATTCGTGAACTTCGAGATGATGCATTTGACCATGCACTGCGTGGCAAGGAAAAGACGGCATGGAAAGCCTTCCAGTTAGTGGCAATCAGTTTTCTCGGAAACAACAAGGCAGACAACTACAGGTTGTTGGTGGCATACAAAAGCCTTGGTTGCAACATGTCACTAAAGATACATTTTTTGCACTCTCATCTAGATTTTTTTCCACCGAACTGCGGAGCAGTGAGCGACGAGCACGGCGAGCGATTTCACCAGGACATTGCAACAATGGAGAAACGCTATCAGGGCAAATGGAGCCCATCAATGCTTGCAGACTATTGCTGGACAGTGACAAGAAATGCTCCATTTAATGAATACAAGAGACAAGCCAAGAAGCGCCGAGTAGACACAGAATAGGACTAAACTATGTACATAATAGTTTTTTTGCCTTTTGTTGTTTTAATTGTCATATTTGAATTCAGCACATCAAAATACATAATAAATAGCACATTTTATCTCTGAAGCAGACGACTTCTCAAAAATTGTAGACCAGTGTAATCTAACCACTTGGTGAGAAACTGTTAGTCTTTTAAGTTACAACAGCATTCACATATCCCAACAAAATCATTACAATAATTTTAAATCTAAATCCCTTGGCAGTGTTTTAGTTAACTCCTTCTCATCGGTCCATGTTGAAGTCTTAGGAAGGTTTCCCTTGAGTTGGTTTCTTCTTGAGTCTTCTCTGTTTTCTGTATTTGTCTGTGGCAGTTTGCTTGTGGAGTGCTGTGTCTGAGTAGGGAGCAAAGGCTGTGCATGAGTGGTGCTCACTTCAGTTTTTATACCCTTCTCCTTCCTATTTTCATGAAATTATAGGAAAACACACCTCTTTCAGGCTTGTTTACATTCAAAGCTGGTTGCTGTCACCCTTTCACTGACTTCATACCTTTGGGAATGGCTTAGGTGACACCTTCATAATCAGTCTGTTTAATGAATACACAACATTTCTTTAATTGTCTTTGTTCTTTTTGTGTGTGTGGTGGGGGGGTGAGTTTCAGGTAACTGTTAAAAGTAATCTTAACTCAAATAAATCTTAGAAAAGTGGTTCTCAAACTTTTGTATTGGTGACCCCTTTCACATAGCTAGCCTCTTAGTGTGACCCCCCCTTATAAATTAAAAACACTTTTAAATATATTTAACACCATTATAAATGCTGGAAGCAAGGTGGAGTTTGGGGTAGAGGCTGACAGCTCGCAACCCCCCCATGTAATAACCTCGCGACCCCATGAGGGGTCCCGACCCCCAGTTTGAGAACCCCTGTCTTAGAAAGTCTTTAGCTTAAGCTTAAACTGTTGGTTCTACATGACAATATCTGGAAAAATATTTTTCTTGTCTTCCTGAGTGGGGTTAGAATTGTTTGAGCACTGCCAATAATTAATTAATTCTGCAGTAATATAAATATTCTATATTTTAATGGCTTTGTACATTAGTAATTAATTTAGTATCAAATGACCTTGCTATATTTGCATATAAAACAGCTAACTGCTTACATAATTGTGATATCAGGCAGTAATTATATGAAAGCTTGCATTTAAATACAAAATACTTGCAAATATATATTTTAAAAAAAAACTTATGCCATCTTAAACATTTGAGAAACACAAAGGTTTTCATCTTTAAGTGGAACCATGCATTGGAAATAACCAATATCTTCTGTAAAATCTTTCCCACCATAAATTTTTTGGTGTTCAAAGAATTAAGTCGTTAGGGTGTTTAGAGAAGAAATCATTTTCAATAAGGATATTTCTCAAATTCTTTGTGTGGGCTTAACCTCGTGTTTTTCTTTGAAAAGAAAGGGGGGTAGGGTATAGGCCCAAGTTACCTTTAGATTCTTTGCTCTGATAACTCAATCCTGCATTCCTTTTCCTAACACATGAATGTTTACATGACTGTCTTCTTGACCTTTGATTGTCCTTGGGACATAGAAACAAAAACCTCCTGGAATTTCTTTGATGAGATTTAACATTTTCTATCATAACTATCTAAAAATATGTATTGTTATATTTCCCAGCAGCCTGGCTATAACATTCTTGTAGCTATATCTTATTGTTCAGTAAAGGTGAAAATGAGTTTAAAACGACTCAAGAAAATAAGTTATAATAATTTTAGTAACATCATTTTTGCATCAATAGTCCCTCACAGTAGTTGCAAAAAGTAATTGTCATCTGATAGGTGTTTTGGTAGCCTGTACATAGGAATGTGTGGTCTCATTTCAGTTCCCAGTCAACAAATGTTCAACAATTATCATTAAGTGGTATCCTTATTGGCAGACTCAGCCAAGGGCTAATGGACATAGAGGCTGTTCTGTTTTCTACCTGCAGTAGTGGTTCTCCAGGATATGTCTGATGCAGATTGGTAAGATCACTGTGGGGAGTTTGCATTATGGTTGCCCAGGCTTTATGTTTTCTGTGAATAAACTCCATTTCCAGTGCTCTCAATGTGGTAGCTTTGACACATGCTGAAATCCAGTACAGAAAGGGATGCTTTCTCAAAAAGAAAAACTCAACTGATACATTAATTTAGCCAAAATAAGCACATCAGCACTATCACTGAGAAGGCTACAAAATTTATTATATTCCTCTTCAGAAGGCAATTTGTTAACTAATCCGTCCTTTTTCTTTTAAAACAGATAATGAATATATTAGAGACAAATACCAATTCTGATGTTGTTACTAGGTGTTACAAGGTGAACCAGCCTTCTACTGCCCTCTACTGGAGGTCCCTTGGCAGACCCCACCATATGGAGCTGTCCTTTTGGAAGAGAAGAGCAGTTAGTCAGACCTTCAGGGTTTCCTAGGGAGTTGTCATACCAACCAACATGCCTCTGTGACTCCCACCCAGTCGCTTCATTGCTTTTCCTCAATCCCAGGGAAGAGTAGGTGACAATCAAAAAGTGAGTAGGGAAACAGAGTTATGCATACATTAAAATACATACATTTCCCACCCACCACAACTCCTGATGTTCTTAAGTATGCTGATTTGCTAGGAAATGTTTATAGGTTTATTTTATAAGTACTGGCCAATTTCTTTATAAGCTAAAGCAGGGGTCGGCAACGTTCGGCATGCGGCTCGCCAGGGTAAGCATCCTAGTGGGCCGGGCCAGATTATTTACCTGCTGACGTGGCATGTTCGGCCAATTGCGGCCCCCACTGGCCGCGGTTTGCCATCCCGGGCCAATGGGGGCGGCGGGAAGCCGTGGCCAGCACATCCCTCGGCCCACGCCACTTCCCGCCGCCCCCATTGGACTGGGACAGCGAACCGCAGCGAGTGGGGGCCGCGATCAGCTGAACCTACCGTGTCAGCAGGTAAATAAACTGGCCCGGCCCGCTAGGGTGCTTACCCTGGTGAGCCGCGTGCCGAAGGTTGCCGACCCCTGAGCTAAAGTATAGATATGGTCAGAAAAAGGACTGTAAAAACATCACTTCCTACCCAACATAGCTTCTCCATATGTTGAGTCATACTATTTCCTGACCAATGCCTCCTGCACCAACTAAATTGTCAGATAAATTCTAATTGCAGAATATTTATTACACATGATGACGTAAAAAACAAAAAGAACACCACTGGATGTTTCAGATCCCAATTATTGTTTGTAGTCCTGGCATTAAAAAATAAATCATTTTATGGCTTGTAAACTGAGCTAATTTAATATGGAAATTGAGAGAAATTAAATATATTACATGGTGATATCATTTTTGTCATTTTGCACTTCAAATTGTGATGCTGCTATGTTGTCAGTAACAGAAATTCAAAGCACAAAACCCAAACCTTTCAATGAGCAGATGTTAGAATCATAGAATCATAGGGTTAGAAGGGACTGCAAGAGCCGTCTAATCTAACCCCCTGCCAAGATTCAGGATTTAAACCATCCAAGACAGATGGCTATCCAGCCTCCTTTTGAAAACCTCCAATGAAGGAGCTTCCACAACCTCCCCAGGCAGTCTGTTCCATTGTCCTACTGTTCTTACAGTGAGGAAGTTTTTCCTGAGATTTAATCTAAATCTGCTATGCTGTAGTTTGAACCCATTGGCTCTTGTCCTGCCCTTTGTGGCAAGAGAGAACAACTTTTCTCCATCTTTCTTATGGCAGCCTTTCAAATATTTGAAGATGGCTATCATGTCCCCCCTTAATCTCCTCTTTTCCAAACTAATCATACCCACTTCCTTCAGCCTTTGCTCACATGGCTTGCATTCCATCCCTTTGAACATCTTTTTTGCTCACCTCTATATTTCCAGTTTCTATACATCCTTTCTGTACAGCGGTGACCAAAATTGGACACAGTACTCCAACTGAGGCCTAGCCAGCACCTAGTAGAGTGGTATGATCACATCCTGTGACTTGCATGCTATGCCTCAGTTAATGCAACCTAAAATTGCATTTGCTTTTTTTGCAATAGTTTTTGAACACATATGGTTATATTTATTCACTTACCAAGCCTATTTTCCATCCAGTAGACACAATATATTTATTTTCAGTGAAAAGAACAGCTAGAAGTTAACACAGATAAATGTTGGTTTAACCATGTAAGAGTTTCTCATATTCTTTTCCAGTTGTTTTCTCACTTTACCAATACCTTTTGAATTTTAAAGCATTCATTTCCATTCCTTTTGCAAATTTCATTTCCAACTCTGACAGCTTTTGTTTTATAAGAATCTTTGTTAGCATCAGCTTTTGAATCTGATATACTCATTTTACATTTTTTCCTGTCTCCCTCACCCAACTTACTAGAATAAATCTTTCCAGGTTTTCATGAAAAGTATTTTTTTTCTGTTTATAACACAGCTCTATGGTTTTTAATATTTATTTATGTATGCTTGAGGCCATCCAGACAGTTTTTTATAGCACTGAATGTGTTTGTTTATTTACCATTCCAACTGTTTCACCTCTGAAGTGTTGAATTTTCTCTATGGAAAAACATTAAAGGGAAATTGCTCAGAGGACCCTGATCATGTAAGTTAGTCACACAAAAACTAGGTTTCCATGTACAGCAGCATCTTTGATAATGTAAAGCATAATAAAATACCATCTATGTTTCCAAAGCACAACTTAGATCCTTTTCACTATTATTATGCCATATGCTGGAATTCAGGGATAGCACAATTGTATACCAGCCAGCTGCTGTGCTCTCTAAGAAATTAGTACTTCTGAATGCCACACTCGAGGATATGTTCTCAACTTAAAACAAATTACTAGTCAAGATGACATGTCAAGCCAGCTGAAATGAATTTGATAATGTCTTCCATCTGACTGTAATGGGAGATTTTGCTTTTAGCTGTTTTGAAAAACCTTGCAGCACCTTGATAGAGACGGGTATAAAAAAACGGAAAAAGGAGTTTAAACATCATAAAATTGCACCTCTCCAGATTGGCATAACAATGGTAGTGACAATATCATAATGCTTTGGCTTGTATAAAACTGTAGTTAGTTTTAAAATTAAGGCTTTAAATGAGTGATAATTGAATAATAGTTTATAGTTAAAAGTTGAAAATGGTGGTTTCAATGAAAGACATCAGAATAGAAGACACAGATCAAATTGACCTCAAGGGGAGGATCAGGGGGAGGACCCATGCAAATGATGACCTCAAAGGGAGGATGTAGGCAGGAACAGGATCTATGCTATTATATTCAACCTAATTGGCTGAGCAAATATGCTAATGAGCTGGAATTGAAAAAGCAACCAATCAGAGATGAGCTGGGAAGACTGAAAATAGTATATCAGACCAGCAGCCAGCAAGTCTGAAGATAGCAGCAACAACAAGCCTCAAGTCCACGGCACCAGCAAACTTTAAAACAGCAGCAGCAAGCCTCATGGCAGCGGCAGGTAAGACAGCGGCGGCAGCAGCAGTTAAGACAGCGGCAGCAGCCTGAACAAACAGATTGACAGAGCAGAAGGATCCTGTAAGACAATACAGGGGGATTTAAAGAAACTAAGTGTAAGTTTTACCTTCTGTCTATTTTTAACAGAATGTCTGGGTTTGCCTGTAAATAAAGCTGGATGCCTGCATTTGAGTGAGATCTACCCCACCCATTCTGTGACCATTTGGACACTGTTCACAGAATGTTATTGTTAAACTATAACATCTCTCTCTTTAGTGTATAGCATTGTAATGCTTGCTTATGCCAATGTATACAGGCTCAGTCTGTTACATTGTAATAAGGATAATATAGTGTAGCAGTAGTGATTTTGTACATGAGCATAAAGCAGTGGTGGGCAACCTGTGTCCTGCATGTGGCCTATCAAGGTAATCTGATTGCAGGCTGCAAGACATTTTGCGAGACATTTCACTGTTCCCAGCCAATGGGAGCTACAGGAAGCGGCGGCCAGCACATCCCTTAGACCCGCTGCTTCTCGCAACTCCCATTGCCGGGAACGGCGAACCATGGCCACTAGGAGCTGCAGGGGGCCATGCCTGCAGATGGTCAACGTCAGCAAAATGTCTCGCGGCCTGCCAGTGGATTATCCTGATGGGCCGCATGCGGCCTGTAGGTTGCCCACCACTGGCATAAAGGGTCTCTACGTACCTTAAGTATTACATTGTAACTACTATATAATCTATGTCTCCTGTGTCTCCTGCATATTCTGTGTATTTTATTCTATTGCACTGCTTTAAATATATGATTTTAAATACAATGCAACTGCTTTACTTTATCTTCTGTGTTATAGTGTATTCTTTCTTATTCTATTAAGTGTGTTGTAATTGATAATTATTTTTAATAAACAATATTTTGTTTTCGAAGAACTGCTGCTTGTATGTCAATCCTTTGAGCAGAAGGCTGTATCCGTGGTTAGCAGGATTAGCCTGCTCTGGGGAATCCTCTGCGGGTTGGAGATAAGCCCTCCGGTAATACCCTGGCAATTCCTATAGGGCGAGTCACCCCCTTTCTATCCATTTGGATTTAGCAAATTGACAACTGGTTTATGGTCATAGGAAAAACCATTGTTGGAGTGCCTTTCAATCCAAAATTTAGGGTAACATTAATACAGTGTATTCCAAACCATAACATGCGTGCTTTCTTTTTTGATAAATATGTTATTTAGTTCTATGATAAGTTATAAAAACAAACAAAAAAAGTTAATTATCCTTCAACATGCTACTGGATGGAGCAAAAGTAAAAACAAATCTTTTTTTAAAGGATGAACTCTCTTGATTCAAAAGATTTTAGAAGCATGCTAATTATAAGAGTTTGCATGTCAAATACTCTATTTGTGGTCATTTCCCCCTCCTAAACTGCTAATTTAAAAAGATCCATAAAAACATCATTCTTTATAATTCAGGGATTGTGCAATTATAACCCATCTCTCTTTTCTGCTTGTTAAACTAAGAGGTTATAGTCCTCTGAGTGATAACATACACCAAGTTGCCAAAATTATAGACTTAATATCACAGAGGATACTAATCTATATGACTAGACAGGAAAAGGGATGACACTGTAACATTTTAGTACAGGAAGATTCCACGTACCCCATCTAGGTCTGTCATTTAGTGTTTGTACACATTACTGTTTGGCTTTTTTCTTCTGTGTTTCTCAGACTTCTTGATTTTGTTCATGGTTGCAGCTTTCACTGCAAGCTTGGGTCATCTGCTCCTCATATCAGTTTTTCTCTCGATAAAGAGGTTTGTCATAAAATCCCTCTGTACCTTGTACTTTCCTGAATTCAATTAGTATTCTGTAGCTTCTAAGCCTCCAAATAGTTTGAAAGCATTCACTATATCTATATCCCGTAATGTTATACAACAGACTACAAAAAAGCTTTTCCTGATGTGCAAGTACCTATATTTAATTAGCTGCAAGGAATCTCAGGCCCAAATAGGCAAGATTTAAATATAAATATATTTTATTTTATATATATTATATATATTGCTTGTATTAGTTGGGTGTGGAGGAGTGCAGTTATTTTGTTTCAGCACAGCTGTTTTTATTTGTGAGTAATCAAAATCATGATATACCCATGATCTTTTGTGTTTCTGTCATCAGAAAACGGGACAAAAGAAAATGGGAAAAGGACAAAAGTTGTACCACTAAGTGTGGCTATCTTAAGGCAGTTCAATGCATGTACGTAGCACGCCCCTCACCTGGGACTATTAGTATATCTGTGCTGTCCTGCACAGCTTGTGCTGCACATTCTCCTGTAATAACTGCACTGAGCATGGTACCCAGGCCCCGTGTACATTAGCATGCTAAAGGGAAAAGTATAACAGTGATGCTGTGGTGCTAATGCAAGGGCACAGCACTGTAGCTGTTACAGAGGCTCATTTAGATAAAAGGAACAAGCTACAACAGTAACTTACCAATGAAAGCAAAACTAAATAACATCTTTAAAAATAGTAGGACAAATACTGTGACTCCATTGACTTTACTCTGGATTTCCACTGGAATCACTGAGAACAGAATTTGGCCAAGCATCCTCCCAACATTTTTGGTAAACTAATGGAATGAACCTTCCTACCTTTCTGTTCAAACTGATGCTATACCCTTCCACAGCGCTAATGTTAATCCTCAGCTTCCGCTGAGCTCATATGCGGGAGCTGAAAAAGCCTGAGATGCCAGTACTCAACAAAGTACCTTAGTGAACTGGTAGGGGACGAGACACTCTGGATGCCTTGATCACATAAAGCCCAGTCAAATGCCCATTGAAGTAATTGGGGAAGAGTTCCATGATAGTCTATGGGTCAGGCCCATAAGGAATGTCAGCATCATAGCACCTTGAACCTGGATGGAAGCTTAACTTCTTTTCTGATTAATTGATCACTGCTGCTCCACAAACACCAACAGGGCCTACAGCTGTAGTAGCCTGCACATCGCACAGGCCTGCTGAGGTAAAGGGCAAAAATCACTGCAGATTTGGACCCATGATATAAAAAGAACTGAAGACTTTTAGCAAAGAAAAATCTCCAACATACATACATTTAAACTATAAGCATGTTGTGGTTCAAAAGATTCAAATTTTCCTAGCCCAAGCTCAGCGGTCCCATAGTGAATACTTTGAGAATGCACACTGCCATGCTTCAAACTGAAGAGCTGTCAGTTAAAAAACAGTGAGACATAAAGAGAGAGAATCTGCTGAGACTGAGGAAAAAGACCACCAGCAAAAAATAAAGTACAAGTGTTTTGTATTTCTCTCTCCTTTCTCCTGCTCTAGTTACCTGCAAATCTGCCTTTTTCCTTTGCTGCTTGGAGTTTTCTGTTGTTCTTTTTGTGATTTTATCTCACAGTCTTCTAAACAATTTATCAACTTCCATTGTGAACTGTCATAGGCCTTGGTCACTTGAGACAGACAGGTTTAAGCTAATATGTGATTTTAAACCATTTTAGTTAAACCAGTGTAACCATGTGTGGACAGTCATATCATTTTAAGAGTGTCTTGTCTCAGGTTAGCTAAAGTTGATTAGGAACAGGTTTAAACTAAACTATAATAAGCTGTTCTGAAATGGATAGTGGAGGGTCTACACAGGAGCTTGCACCAGTTTAACTAAATCATTTTTAAATACAATGTAAGTAAAACCACTGCAGCTTTATCAAACAAACAAGGCCATACGACTGTATTACTTAAATATGCTTGTGAGAAAAAAAAATTAGGAAATGAGGAATGAAAAAAAAATCTAGGGCCCCATTCACCACTCTATTAAACTAGTTTTATGCCATTGTGACCTTATTGTTTTCAATTAAGTCACAACATCATAAAATTGGTACCCAAAGTGCTGATTTGAGGCTCTTCTTCCAAGTTCAAAATGCAACACAGGTTTTCAAAGCATGAATCAACCATTTTAACCCATTTTCCCACATGCGTATATTCTTGTGATCATGTTAAGGCAAAGTCCTCAATAATATTTAAGCACCCTGTCATTTAGGTGAACACTGAAAATGGTACAGAATTTAGAGCAAGTTGCTCTAGAAATTTAAAGCAACACTGCCAAGGATTAAGAATCAGGGGGTAGCCGTGTTAGTCTGTATCTACAAAAACAACAGGATTAAGAAGTGTCACTAGCTGATGACCTGAATGACAATAAAAAGTGATGAAATGTAGAGGTTTTCTGAAGTGTCCAACGAAGTAGCCAGCACACTATCTACTTGAAGAACCTGAAGCCAATGTCAATTTTATGAGACAGGAATGACATGATTCATGGACTATCCAGACAGCAGCTAGCTATACCTTTTGCAAATGGTTGGAGCTATTTAGCATAACAATCAACTGAGAATTACGGTGATCCAATCTATTCAAAATAGAGGTATGCCAGGTAATGGCAGTGGGATATAGGCAAATAAATTTTAAAGTAGTTTTGGGGAAGTAGTGAGAATTAATAAATAAACTCTTTTTTTTAGATTTTACAAGCAAATCATACATGAAAAATATCCCACTGGCTTCTGGAGACTGTACTGCAAAAGATGTCAAAGTAAAATGAAGAAGGAATTCATGATGCTAAAAATTATATGTGTGTATTTCCTGCAATTTATATTAATATCCTGCAGCCATACCACTCAAGCTGTGTCCTGTCATATCTTACAAGTTCAGAAGGGTGAGTCCGGTTAGCACTTGAATGGAGTCCTCTAAGGAAAACTAAGAGTACATTCTGCCCTCGGAATCAATACTGAACAAATGCCCTTCAGGCTACAACAGGGCTTTGTGTTCGGTTGCTGACTTCTGGAGGAAATGTAAACTCATAGATGAATTATAATTTATGTCACTATTTTCTACTTACCTCGATTTTTTCGTCTGAATGTCCCAATTCGTTGATATTTATTTTTTTCTCAGACGCAGTTTGATTTGGACAAAGTTCCAATGGAAATCAGGTTGATTTCTGACAGCACCCAGCCTTTCAGCCTTCCTGACAACTCATCTACCTGGCTCCTCAGCTGCCTGGGCTTGGCAGTCCATGGCTGTGGGGCAGCCTGCCAGGTCCATTCCCCCTAGCTGAGCATTTCACAAGTTTTGGTTTTCATTCCAAATTGGAATGAAACCAAATTTCATAATATTGAAATCCTCTGTGCAATGGAACTGCCTCTCTCCACAGAGCCCGACTCAGCACCTTGTAGGATTTGGACTCAATAGCTCATACAGTATACCTGGGTTCTGCTGTTTGGTTAGAGTCAGAGAAGAAATGTGTTGGTATTAATGAAGGACAAATCCGTCTGCAAAAATAGGCTGGAAATCTTGTTCAAATAGGAATTCTGATGGGATTTCTGATATCTTTGGCTTCTGTTCAAGCCAGACACTCAGCAAATGCAGCCTTCTTGTGGTACTTGTATTTCAGCACATCTGCTTTTGTGGTCCACAGGACCTGGGAAGTCTAGAGACACATAAAAATGAAAAATGAAAAATGATCAAAAGAACATTAACCAATTTTTTTTCAAGTATCAGAGGATCAATTAGAGTTTCAGCAAAGGTTCAATGCTATTATTATTTTTGGCCTAACCAGTTCACCCATCTCTAGCTAATACTAACAGTTACATGAAGTCTCTGCTAAATAAATAAATAAATACATAAATAATATTTTTCACTTACAGAACAAGGACCCCAAAGCACTTTTCAATGTAACTTAATCTTCACAAACTCCTGTGGTAAGTATTGCTCCCTTTTATAGACAGGGAAACTAAAGCAGGAAAGTTGAGCAATTTTCCCAAGGGCAGACATGGAATTTTCCCAAGGGCAGACCTCTGATGTTTCATTATACCAGCTCTCAGTCCACCCCATTCTGATTCTGAGTTACTAATCCTTCCAGCCTCAGTAATTACGCAGTGCCTCTCTCATGATGCTGTCTTGTTCCCTTTTCATTTCCTGATTCCACTTTTTCTACTGATTACTGCAACATAAAGAAATTATGTGGAGCAACAAAAATCCACTGAATATCTAGGCACCGAATCTGCAAACCGTTTGCGGTAGGCAGACACTTATGCCTGTACTAGTATATAAGAAAGAGGATTCTTTACTGAAGAGCCTCACCTCTGCCCTTTGTAAGTAATGATACACACAGCTTTATCATCAACCACTTTTAACAACCAATACCAACACTTCTACAATGGGAAAAACCTCAGCAAACTTTAACAATTTTCAATAAGTCTGTGCTGTGCCCTCTTACACCTTAGGGTCTGCATTGCTTTGTTTAGTCTTTTCTTTTGTTTCTTCCATGTGCCTCTCCGGTTCAGACACTGTAGAGTTGGGCCCTGTCTCCTTGTCCTCCGTTCTGTCTGTGATGTGCTGAAGGTGCTTCCTATTCTGTCTAAAATTCAACTTTCATTAGGTACCCCTTCGTATGACCTAAGAGTTACCTCACGAGAGGCCACTGCTTTTTGTATCCATGTTTTACCATCATACAAGCATACCTTCTCATGTGGTAGCAAAAGCATCAGTTCTTGTGACCTCTTATCATAATAATGTCTTTGTTTACATTTGTCATTTATCCTATAATTATTCATGTCACTATTATGTTTATCATCTGCTACTACAAAATTAGGTAATCTTGTTTTGAACTCCCTGTTAAATAAAAGCTTTGCTGGTGAAAACCCATGTTTCAGAGGAGCTGCTAATGAAGCCAGATAAGTGTCTGTGTTAGACTCCTCTACCTTCTCTTGAAAAACATTGGAACTCATAACCATCAAATTGTGGCCCATTGTCTCACATGACCACTTCTGGTATGCCATGCCCAGCAAAGACAGATTTGATAGTCATAACAACATGGTTTGCAGTAGAGGTCTCAAATCTTGTTATTTCTGGAAAGTGAGAAGAATAATCCAGAACCAATATATATTTCTTTCCAGCATAAGTTAACTGATCCATGCCTACTTTGGACCAGGGTGCCAACATTTCTTCAGTTATCATCATAGGCTGTTTTGTTTAGCTAGCTTTATATTTTTGGCACTTTTCACAAACCTCAATTTTTTTTCTATATCTATATTCAATTGTGGCTAATACAGAACATTTCTAGCCCTTCTTTTGCATTTTTCAATACCGATGTGACCTTCATGTATCCTGTGTAACATATTCTGATGTAACATTTTGGGTAACTACAAGTCTGGTGCCCTTGAACTATATTGTCTCTATTACTGACAGTTTTCCTTCAAAGTGGTGATAAGGCCTGGACATGTTCCATACAGGCCACCCTGCATTAATGCTTGTTTCAGTTTTTGTAAAGTTACATCTTGTGCTGTGGTGTCAGCAACTACAGTCCACATTTTATCTGAAACTGGACACATTTTCTTAACAGGTTCACATGCACACTGTCTGACTCTATTCTTGATTCTATTATTACTCTGTCATAAACTCTAGTCAGAGTGACTGCCACCATTAAATGTTTCCCAGGCTTGTATTCTAATTTTAGACCATATAGCTGCAATTGAAAGAATAATCTCTGTAATCTAGGAGGAGTGTCTGCTAATCCTTTTTTTGCTATTGCCACCAGTAGCTTGTGATCTGTTTCTGCTAACACTGGTCTCCCATACAGGAAAACATGGGATTTCTTGCATCCATGTCAGGGTGGATTTGATTTAAATTTAAATCATTAGTCAGGAAGACTCGATTTAATCATGGATTTCTACATAAAAGTGCATTCTTGTTGGTTGTTGTAACCTTAATACATATTCTTCACAGAGATATTACATAACTCAGAGATAGATGTAGGTTTCATTTTTAGAAGGTACACACTATACATTTTTAAAGTGATTTACTTTGAAAACTTTTCAGATTAGTTTTACAGCTATATCAGAAAATGAATGATTGTTTGGTTATTTCATTTACCAAACATAATTGAAGCAGATATTTATGAAGTCATTGAGAGGTGAACTATCTCCAATTCAACAGGTTAATCATTAATATTTGGAGGATTTTCTTGACATGCTGTATTAGGAGGAGAACATCACCAGACAGACATTTAAATTGTTTTATTTAACTAAAACAACAACGTTATGTATTCTGGATTTTTTTCTTCAACAGCAAACATAATATTTTAACAAAACAAGCATATGATTTTTGGCGTTTAGTTAAACATTCAAATTTTTAAAATCAGGTTTGTTTTTGTTAAAATTGTTTTTAACTAAAATAGTTAAATTAAATACGTCTTTTTTTAAAAACAAAAATTAAATTGACTATGTCAGCCAGGTCAACATGAGAAACTTAAAATATTGGCTTCTACCGCTAACAGTTGTCTTCACCTTTATTTTTCTGTTTGTTCATAATCTGGAAAAGAAAAACAAGCTTTCCTCCTTTTTCAGGTCCCAAAAGATTTCTCAATTTCGAATGAATTAGTCCAAAGGAAGAAAATATTCTTTCTACACTGGCAGAAGAAGCAATTTACTGCTTAAGTGACTTCCACCAGTTCACTGGTGTGACTTTCTTTAAAACATCATCAGCAAACATATATTTCTTGAATGGTTCACCCTTAGCTCTGAAGTTTATTATAGTTGGCATTATGGAGTGATGATTGCTGGATGTCCATGTCATAGCCAACTCCTCTTCTTCAGCAGTTAAGGTTTGACTCTGGTACAGAGTATTGAGAATATTTGCAAGAAAATGAGCGGGAGATAATGCTTGTCCCATTCTTTTTTTAATGCTTGTAATTTAACTCTGTCATTGCATATTTCTCTTTTTAAGATCTCACTCAGTTCCTTTCAAATTTCAACAGTGTCAGCAATAAAACAGCTATTTCCCTGCATTTTGTTCAAGACTACAGAAATAGGCTTCAGGGTACTCAGCATGAGATAAGTATGAAGGCCATCTTCCTCAGCATATCTCAGCATTTTTCTTAAGCCCAATGTTAAGAACTTTGGCTGTGACAGTGGCATCTATTTTTTCATGATTTTGTTCACAAACTGTCATCAGATTAGGCCAGCTCTTGACATAGTGCTCAAAACAGTCCACTACTGAGTTCCATCACACATCTTGTGGGAGAATTAGCTTGGTTCCTCCCACTTTTTTCAGAGCAGCTGCTGCAAAGTGGTTGTTACTGAAGTATTTTGCAATTTCAACAACATTAGCCTTTATTTCTGGAACTCTGAAGTCTTTGGCTAGGTAGGAGGTGCATCAAATGAGCACTGCAACCGTATGTTATTAGCTTGGGACTCTCTTCACTCTCTTCTAAATAATTTCTTCTCATCTTGGATACATTTTCAACATTGTCTGTGACCAAGCTGCATACTAGACATTTGAATTTTTTTTCACAGTTTGTTATAGCTTTTATCGCTACTTCTTGTAAGTATTCTGCTGTGTGTGCATTTCCTGATGTATCAATTGTTTCTGTAAGGAAGTTATTCCCTTCTTCTGTTGTCACACAAGCACATACAACAGGATCATTGTGGACATTGCTCCACCCATCAAGACTCAGGGTACGTCTTCACTACCCACTGTATCGGCGGGTAGCAATCGATTTATCCGGGATCGATATATCGCGTCTCATTAAGATGCGATATATCGATCCCCAAACGCACTCACCATCGACTCCGGAACTCCACCAGAGCGAGTGGCGGTAGCGCAGTCGACAGGGGAGCCGCGGCCGTCAATCCCGCGCCGTCTGGACCACAGGTAATTCGATCCAAGATACTTCGACTTCAGCTACGCTGTTCACGTACGCTGTTCACGTAGCTGAAGTTGCGTATCTTGGATCGACGCCCCCCCAGTGTAGACCAGCCCTAAGGTTAACAATTTTACCCTCTAGACCTTTTGCACACTGCTCAATTTCTCTTCCATACACTTTATCCAGCAATTTGCTATTAACAAGCACGTTATCTCTGCCGCAAGCAACCAATTTATCTAGTTTCCCTTTTAGGTTTTTTGGAGGAGAGGGGGGTTTGGGCGGGGCGGGGTTTAGAGCCAGGGGAACATTCCTAGGAGCACGTATCTTGGAATTATTGGGCTCTGACAGCTCATTTTTATACTCTGTGGTCAGTTTCCCAATCCCTGAAAGACATGCTGAAATTTATCTTCCATTTTATTTACTCCTGCCCTTCTATGGCACATACTCTCTGAATAAGGCCTAATATCTGACATGTCTTAAACCCTAGTATAGGTATATGCTTCCAAGGTATAATCACAAACTTAATATTTTCATTGTTATCTTTTACCTTTACCTCCAGCTCAAATTCACCAACAATAGCAGTCAGCTCCTCACTGTAAAGTCTAAGCTTTATCCGGTTGCTGTGAATGCTTGTTTTTTTGTTTTTTGTGGGGTTTTTTCCAATTCTTTTATAGAGCCTGGTATAACATTGGCTTGTGCCCTATTGTCCAATTTAAAAGTCACAGGAATTCCAATTATTTCCAGCGAAATATTCCAGTCGTCTGAAGGTGTTACTTCTTGCAAAATTCCTCTGAAAAGGTTTTCTTCACTCTTGCTTGCACAGTTGTGATTGTCCTCTCTGTGCAACAAATATACAGTTTGTTTCTTTCTGGACCCATGCTCTTCTTGTTTGCAAACTCTTTCATGATTTAACTTCTTGCACTTGTTGCAACATAGTCCTAAGGTGTGACACTGCTGCAGTCTATGGCTGTTACCATAGGCACCGACTCCGTGGGTGCTCCAATAAAATTAGCGGGTGCTTAGTACCCACCAGCTGCCAGCTCTCCCTCTCCCCCTGCAGCACCTCCTGCCTACCGGTGGCCCTGCCGATCAACTCCTCCCACTGCCTCCCAGAACCTCCCACCTGCCGCAATCAGCTGTTTGGCAGCATGCAGGAGACACTGGGAAGGAATAGGAGGAGCAGGGATGGGGTGTGCTCAGGAGAGGGAGGGAAGAGTGATGGGGGATTGAGGGAAGGGGTGGGAACGGGGTCTGGTGCACAGCGGGGGTGGGAAGAGGCAGGGTGGGGGTGGGGGTTTGGGGATAGGGGGTGGGTGGGGTCGAGGCCTGGGATGGAGCTGGGGGGTTGATAGGGTTGCCAATTTTCTAATCTCACAAAACTGAACACTATAGCCCCGCCCCTTAGCTGAGGCCCCACCCCCGCCCCTTCCCTGAGGCTCCGCCCCCTGCTCACTGCAGTTCCCCTCCCTTGGTGGCTCGCTCTCCCCCACCCTCATTCACTTTCACTGGGCTGGGGGAGGGGGTTGGGTCGTGGGAGAGGGAAAGGATGAGGGCTCTAACTGGGGATGCAGGCTCTGGGGTGGGGACAGAAATGAGGGGTTCAGAGTGCAGAAGGGGGCTCCAACTGGCGGTGTGGCTCTGGAGTGGGGCTGTGAATGAGGAGTTTGGGGTACAGGAGGGGTCTCCAGGCTGGGAGGTGGGGCCAAGAGATTTGGAGTGCAGGAGCGGGCTGCAGGTTGAGGCAGAGGTGTGGGGTGTGGGAGGGGGTATAGATTCTAGGCTGGGGGGTGGGCTCTGGGATGTGGCCAGGGATGAGGGGGTTGGGGTGTAGGAGGGGGCTCCAGGCTGAGGGGGCTGAGGGATTCAGAGTGCAGGTTGAGGCACGGAGGTGGGATGTGGGAGGGTATACGGGCTCTGGGCTGGGGCCGGGTGAGGGGTTCAGAGTGTGGAAGGGGGCTCTGGGCTGGGGCAGGGAGTTAGGGTGCAGGGGTATGAGGGCTCCAGCTGGGTGTGCAGGCTCTGGGGTGGGGCCAGGGATGAGGGGTGTGAGGTGCAAAAGGGAGATTCAGGTTTGGGAGGGGTTCAGGGCTGGGCCAGGGAGTTGGGGCTCAGGACTGGTGTGCAGGCTTACCTCAGATGGCTCCCGGTCAGTGGCACAGCGGGGCTAAGGCAGGCTCCCTGCCTGTCCTGGCTCCGCACTGTGCCCCGGAAGTGGCCAGCAGGTTCGGCTCCTAGGTGGGGGGGCCAGGCCCAGGAGGCTCCGCGCACTGCTCTCGCCCACAGGCACCCCCCCCCACACCAGCTTTCATTGGCTGCAGTTCCCGGCTAATGGGAGTGCAGAGTCCGTGTTTGGGGTGTCCACAGAGTGTGGAGCCCCATGCCCACTCCGCTAGGAGCCAGACTGTTGGCTGCTTCCGGGGTGCAACGCAGTGCCAGGACAAGTAGGAACTAGTCTGCCTTAGACCTGCAGCACCGCTGACCAGATTTGGCAGCACAGTGCTGACTGGAACTGCCAGAGTCGCTTTTTGACCAGGCGTTCCGGTTGAAAACTGGACACCTGGCAACCCTAGGAGTTGAGCATCTCCCAGGCTCAGAGAAAGCCGGTGTCTGTGTCTGTTACCATAGCATATACAGCTCTTTATGCTGTCTTCTGCAGACTCTTTCTGATTGTATTTCTCAGATTTCTCCCTGGGATTTCTGTTCTGTCTCTTCTCCTTTCTCTGAGGATTTGTTTTCCCGTTCTCAGTTTCAGTGCCTTGCTTTCCATCCAACAGCTTCAAGATGGTCTGGGTAGTCTCTGTTACTTGGCAGATGCTGATTGCCTTCTCTAGCTTGAGATCAATATCCTCCAGCAATCTTTTTCTGGGATGCGAGTCTTTGGTCTTTCAGTAGGGCTCCTGTGGGTATGTCTACACTGCAGTGTAAGTCCTGGGTTTGAACTCAGTCTGAAGCCTAATCCCTCTTCTGTCTACATACAAATTCCAAATTTCACCCAGAGTCTCAGAACCGCCTGGGGATGGTGGGTCTGAGCCTGAGTCAACCAAGGACCCTGGGTTCAAGCCCTATTGCTTTAAGAACATAAGAATGGCCGTACTGGGTCAGACTAAAGGTCCATCCAGTCCAGTATCCTGTCTACCGACAGTGGCCAATGCCAGGTGCCCCAGAGAGAGTGAATTTAACAGGTAATCATCAAGTGATCTCTCTCCTGCCGTCCATCACCACCCTCTGACAAACGTAGGCTAGGGACACCATTCCTTACCCATCCTGGCTAATAGCCATTAATGGACTTAACCTCCATGAATTTATTCAGTTCTCTTTTAAACGCTGTTATAGTCCTAGCCTTCACAACCTCCTCAGGCAAGGAGTTCCACAAGTTGACTGTGCGCTGAGTGAAGAACTTCCTTTTATTTGTTTTAAACCTACACTTTGCAGTGTAGACATGGCCCCACCGGACTCATGCTCTAGGCATCTGCCAAAAGCATCCCACAGTCCCACAGGGTGATTTTATTTGTTCTCTGGATAGTCAAGTTTGGTGGACAGATGAGTTTTCCCACACTACGTTATAAACAAAGGGCTAGAGCAGCCACATTTTGGGAAGGAACTAGGAAGCTTGGAATATGAGTGGTTGGGCTCAGGCCTGCATAATGCAATGTAGACAATGGAGCCCCACGTTCAACAATTCCTAGCCCGAGGTTACAAATGAATATAGATGCTCAAATCCTAGCTTAACAAACCCGAGGTCTTCTAATTACAGTACTACTAACCCTGGGCTTACACTGCAGTGTAGACAGACCCTGTGAGTCCTCCAAAGCTACATGATTTCTGAGTGGTCTGAAATCCTTTACAAATTCCTCAGATGAGTCTCTCTCTTTTTGTGACCTCATATGAAATTGATATCTCTCAAATGTCTCATTTTTAATTGGAGAGTTTTCAGAGCACTGTTGTAGTGCTAACAAACCCCGGCTGTCAGCAGGCAGAATCAAACCTGGGACTTCTGGAGCTGAGTGCATGAGCTTCGAGTGCATGAGCTAAGAGCCAGCTCTTAGCTAATGCTGTAGAGCAAACTCATTAATCTCTCTAAGTGCTCTCGCTGCCACTAGACGGGATAGAACACTACACCCAGGAGGTATGTGGGTTACACTGTCTCAGCATCAGCCTGCTTTGCTTGGTTCAACTGCAGACTATTATAGACATCCAACGCCTCATCCCTCACTGTATTGGCTTCTCAATGACTCCGCTCACCCGCAAGTAAAGTCTAAACTGCTGCTCAAACCTCCTCCAGTTGTCTGCCACCTGATGGGAGAGTTTCAGCTCCACTGGAGCCCTTGGTTGTTCCCTTTTCTTGTTCTCAGTGTTCACTCCATGTGATACAACCACTTATGTTCAGCCTTTTCTGGTACCATGTCTTGTTCTTTTTAGAGTTCTGATGAAGGAGTTCAAAGCCAGAGTATGAGAAAGATGATACATTATGGAAATTAACACCCAGCCTGTTCCAGCATGTCTAACTAGGAGGCAGAGCTGCTAAAATCAAAAGTGAAAGCAGAGAGAGATGGGGAGAGAGAGAGACTGCTGAGTAGTAGACTAGCTCTTAAGGAGACATGATTCTCAGAGTAGTTAATGGGGCTGGGCCCAGGCACAGAGGTGCTCACATGCAAGACTGAGGCCTTACTTTGCAGATTGGCTATGTTAGAAAAATGTTTTACATGTTTCTTTTGTTATGAGCGGAGAATGGTGGCGAGGCTAAGTGGATAAGTGTAAGTAAATACGGATGAGTTCATTGTACTTTAATTTAGATCCTCTCATTGATGCAAAAATGTTGTTGTTAAAGCTCCAGACTTTATACTGAGTATCTGCACAAATTTCACATGCTTGTAGTGTATGGGATGGGTGCACGCATAAAGAGATAGTGGAGACAGCTGCATAGGAAAACTGAATAGAGTAAACATTTTCAGATTGAATTTTCAATAAATCAGATGTACTAAGAGCACTAATGTGTCCTGCTGGAAGACTTTCTGAAAGGAATCTCATTTTTATTGTATTTTGCACTCCTTTGAGAGTGTCTATAGGCAGTAAAGTACTCAAAATCTTTCAGTACTTTATTTGTAGAAAGACTTATATTGCCATGAAATTCCCAGGCATGCTCATTAACCCAGTTTTAGCCAGTTACTTTATCAAAATTAGCATTTTTTACTCTGACAGCAAAATAAGTTGCAAACTATATAGGGTAAGTCCAGCCAACTCTCCTTCTGTCCTTCCCTGGTTAAAAAAGAACCCACAAAAATGTTACTTCCTTCTAAAAACACAATAATGTAAGTGCCAGCTGTGATGTCTGTCCAACTTTCTATAGGCAAGCCAGAAGCACTGAAGAAAAGTGTTTTTTGTATGATGCTGACTAAATACTGCCATTCAGATGCATAGTTTCATCTGCAATCTGTTAGATGTGCTTAGGCTTAACTGTAAGTTCTGAGGCTTGGTCTACACTACCCCCCCTAATTCGAACTAAGGTACGCAACTTCAGCTACGTGAATAACGTAGCTGAAGTCGAAGTACCTTAGTTCGAACTTACCTTGGTCCACACGCGGCAGGCAGGCTCCCCCGTCGACTCCGCGGTACTCCTCTCGCCGAGCTGGAGTACCGCAGTCGACGGCAAGCACTTCCGGGTTCGACTTATCGCGTCCAGACTAGACGCGATAAGTCGAACCCAGAACTTCGATTTCCAGCCGTCGAACTAGCTGGTAAGTGTAGCCAAGGCCTGAGGAACAGTTAACATGGGAACTATTCCACTGAAGAAATATTATACTGATTTTAAAACTCTGTCTTTGTTTTAATGGCCATTTTATTATTGATTCCCAGGACAGCTGTCTCCTCTGACTCTGCATCTGCTCAGGGACTCCATACATTGGGGCATCTCAAAAAGGGAGATATGGACGTTTCTGCTCTTTGACCATTGTCCAAGCAGTTCAATGAAATCAGATTGGGGCAGATAATTACCATTATTTAAAAAGGAAATATCTAGGGTTTATATTTGCAATTTGAGTGTCAAATATTGCAAATCTCCCATATCTCGAATGCTTATGTAGAACTTAAGTGATCCATCATCTTACACTGGCCCTCTTCACAGGGGTGAATTTCACCCAGAAAGAAGGTGATATGAGCCATTAGACTATTCGCTGATTAGACTATTCGCTGATATCCTGCAAAGTGAAACTAAACATACTGCATAGATTTTCAAAATGGTACCCTATGTCTTAATCAAATCCCGCTGCCGTTAATAGTGGGCCCAAACCTGAGGCCCTTACTCAGTTCTCACTCAGTCACTGGAATGTTGGCTAGAATAAGGGTTAAGTAAAAACTTAATAATGACATCCAGCTTAGGTCCTATGGAACTAAAATTATGTGCAGAACTTTGAAAATGTAGAGGTTATCTTGGAGCATGGCAACGTACCATAGTTTCCCAAATTAGGAGGCACTGAAATGACATGTCCTCTTTGTGCTTTAACTGAATAGGTTACATACGGTTTTATATGTTGTAATCTGTTTGTTATTCATCATTCTCCAAGTGCTGTGGGCATCATGCATATAAACATAGATCCTGACTCACAATGCTGAAATGCAGGTCACGTGATGATCAGGATCACAGCCCTTTGGACCCTTTGATCCAGCTTTGTAACTAGCTAGAATACCTCCACAAATATTCACTGTTTATTCAGAGGTTTTATTCCTTGTTCTCCTGTTTCATACAGATGATGTGCTTGTTCCATTGTAGCTGAATCATTCATTTTCCAGATGGCAATGGTTTCTGCAAAAAGTAATGTGGTGGCAGACCTGGCTAACAAGCAGGACTGCCCCAATTTTCTTATTTGTGCAGTTCCACTGGAAACAAATTAGAAGAGGCCTATGAGAAATGATTCAACATCAGGTTCCTTATCTTAATCCCACATAGCAGCCCTTGATTTTCTTCCTAAATTGAGTACATATTTAGAAATCATACTTTTCAGTATTTTTTTATTAAACTGATTCGGAAATTCTAAAAACTTATCTCTTTACTTTTGTGGGATGTCTGCTAGGGATCCCCAAATCTTGATATCTTTAATGGAGATATCCTATCTCCCAGAGACCTTGAAAGGTCATTGAGTCCAGCCCCCTGCCTTCACTAGCAGGACCAAGTACTGATTTTGCCCCAGATCCCTAAGTGGCCCCTTCAAGGATTGAATTTACAACCCTGGATTTAGCAGGCCAATACTCAAACCACTGAGCTATCCCTCCCCCCCAATGTACAAGAGTCATATAATAATACTTAGTTCTTTTTCCGCAGCACTTTACAAAGGAGACTGATACCTTTATCCCCTTTTTTTATTAATGGGGAAATGACTTTCCTTAGGGCACTTGGTAGGCTAATGGTAGAACTAGGAATAGCACCCAAGTCTTCTAAATCTCAGTCCAATGCTTTAGCCACTAGATTATGTGCACTGTATCTGTAGATAGCCATCTGTTGGAAGTACACATCAAGTACTGAACAAATGGTGAACTAAGGGAAGGGATATGCATTTTAAGTCATCTCATCTAGCTCAGTTTCCAACCAAATCTTTCTTCCATTTTTCCTTCTTATTGTTTCCTCTCCTTTCTTCATTTTGTTTTTCCTATCCTGTGATACCACAGACAATTGAAAAAAAAGATGCTGTGCTCTAAGAATCATTGCTTGAAAATTTCACCATAAATTCTAACTAATTTTGCCATTAATTACTAATTCATTCATTCATTCAATCATTCATTTATTTGCATACTATTGATAGTACACTCTAAGCTTTACAGACTGGTACAATGACAAAGTTCCAGCTCTGATAAACATGAAAACATCCATGAAAACAAAAATTTAAGGAATAACAACATAGTTTCTAAAATGTGGAGTTTTGGGAAGTGTATTGTCATTTCCTAAAATAGGAGGTGATATTAACTAGAATAACTCGGCTGCACTTCCTGATTAACTGGAAGGGTTCCAACAGTTCAGAGAGTTTGCTTCAGATACAGTTAGTGTGTTGTCTTGTCACAAGACTATAGTGATTGAATTTGTGAAGTCCTGTGTTCTATTCCCAACTTTGCTATTGTCTCATTGTATGCACTTGTCAAGCCACTGGACTCTCTGTGTCTCAAGTTACCAGTTGCTGAATGAGTACTAGTTACCTGCATCATAGGAGGGCTGCAATTCAAATGTGCAAAACATTTTGAAATCCCAAGATAAAAAGTGCTTGAACAACAGGTGTTATGTTATTACATTATTATCCTAGGAAAGGTGTGATGTGCATTTTTATAGTAACTGGTGAACCAAGAGAGCCAGAAAAGTATTTAGCCTTTTTTGCACATTCTGTTTTAAAGGAGATTGTACTTCAACTATGTCACAACTTCACTGGGTGTTCAATTCATTCGAAAATTCAATCTAATTTGGACATTTGTCAGTTTGGTTTAGTAACTTCCCAGTGCCATTCCACTGTATTGGAACACATCTGAAGCTCCAACCCAGTATAATTTTTTTAATTTTTAATCCTGCAAAGCACATTTTCCACCAGGACATCTCCATTCTAAGACTCTATCATAAATGGTTTATTTCCATTAGCTTTTCTAATCCTTTCTAATCCTTTTCTTGAATGATGTGTCTGAATGATGGCTCTATATTGTTTAATGCTGATATAAAACAATCATATTGTTCACAGTCTGTATAAGGTTATGTAAAAGTCAAAAAAATACATTTTTTTCAACAGCAGAAGCCATATTTATTCTATTTTTGTATTAGAATTAAAAGGCCATGTGATTTTAGCTGAGACTTCTTTGCCAGAAAGTCTTTTATATTTCACTGGTAAATATTAACTAGAAGGATACCAGAAATATTCCTCTGTTGAGAAACAACTGAAAATGGTCAAAGATGTATTTACAAAGCCAAATAAAAATAAATTGAAAAAGACCTTCCATTTTTTACAAAGCTTTACTCTCACAAAGCTTGACTATAAAGAGCTTAGAGTCCTCATTTCCCATCTGCCCCAATCCTAAAGGTAATGGGCAAGGAAAAACAAACAATGAGTTCATACTTAGTGAAATTATTTATTTTCCACTCTAAGCACAAGAGAAATGTAATCACACATTTACAAACAACTAATACAGTTTAGCAAGTGTCTGAGAAGAGAAACATGGATAACTTCATGATTGTGTTTCTTCTATGAAACATGCTATGTAAACTACACCATATTTGAAGGCCAGCTGGGACGCCTGGTGGGGGATTATTAGTACCTCCATTGGGAAGGATAGGTTAGCCCTAGCTTGTTTTAATCAGGCAGTATTAGGCCATTATTCAAAACACAATCTTCTGACACAGCCAGCCTCATCAATTGTCTCCCTGTTTATAATCTCATTGTTTTGGAAAATGTGTTTGAGGCAATGCTAGCAATTTGTGGTAGGTTGGTTTGGCTTCGGGCATGACCTTGGGGATGGTACGGACATTTTACTGGCTACATTAGTCACTGATTTCCTAGTTGTGTGAGTAAAGATATTGATGCTGATTCTTTTAGATATATCTCTATTACTGTTGAACATCAGGTTTTGCTGGTATTTCTGCAGCCTCTAGAAGGGTTTAATGGAGTAACCTTAGTGGCTCCTCTCTTTTTTTTTTTCTGAAAGGTTCCAGAAGGCAATACTAGGAAATGTATTGTCTGCTCCAAAGACTTCCTGGCACTAGGCACTGCGGGGTTCCTTCGCCTCATTCCTCCTGTTCAGAGTATATATGAGTCTGCTAAAAGATTTAGGAAGGAGGTAAAAGCTGACATAACCTTAGTGGGCTGACACCTATCTCCATCCATTCTGAGCCACCTGGAACAGCTGAACAACTCACACAGGGCTGAATGGGACTGAAGCTTTGGCAAGGACAAGTAGGTTCAGTCTAGGGAAGATAAAGGTGACACTTTGGGAAATATAAGAAGAAGAAAAGGAGGAGACTATGTAAGCCTCTTTGGTGGAGGATATACACCTCTGTTTTCCAGTTCGGGAGTCTTATTAGAATTCTAACTGCTTTTGAACTGCTTCTTTTCATCTTACACCTGGCAAAAAGCATGCAGAATCTGCTACAATCACCCGTGCCTTTGATACCTGAAGTGATGCACTCTACCTGGCACTAGCCCCGAAAGGTCAGTTGGAAACTGCATTCTGTACCAATTTCAGTTTCCAGTTGACCTTAGCGTAAATAGGCACAGTCCTGATTCCACCTTCTCAAAGAGCCAAGCAACATAGCTGAGCTCGCACAGGGAAGTGTTGCAATTTGCTGCTGTTATAAGCCAAGCAGGTTATACCCCTGGCAAGCAGGTTAAGGATTTGGTCCACTTTTAATACTCTTCTCATTTATAAAAAAAAAAAAGTTCTCCAATAGACAGTACCTGACCCAAAATGTATACTCTTGATGTGTGAATTCTGCACACACACCCTGGAAAAAGTCTTTTCATTCAGTGTTGTCATAACCAATACATTTCTGCCTAATTTACCTTGTGTCTTTATTTTGGATCCTTCTACCACTCTCCCTCTAAAGCAGGCCAATTACAACAAACATACTTCATCTAAGGAAGATGAAATACTTTAAGATGTTTTTTTCAAGTTTTGGTTACTGTTATTCACTTGGAACATTCTCTGCCCAGTCTATTTCTTAACATTTAAGTTAGTGCCCCAGAGAGAAATTGGAATCTGAAAACATTCTGACCAAAATAAGTTTAATGAAGTTGATGGTTCACCTAAAGTGGCCTGAAGAACCATACTGAATCATTTTGGATACAACCACATTGCAGTATCATTTATGGCATCGGTACTTCTATTTTATATTATATATGCGGATGAAAGAAAAATAATAGATGCAATAGGGGTGTGAGATACGAGTGGTAGGTAATGAGAATGTGAGTAAGAATAAATAGATAAATGAAGAATACAGTAAAAACTGTTTAGGTCCTCCATTTTATGTTTTCTCATAAAATGAGAATGGGATGACTTGAAATAATGTCAGGAAAAGCATATAAAAGGAATATGTCTAGTACAGGAAATAAAAGGCAATATGTCTGTTCACATAGATACCCCATAGAACATACTGTTGCAGGAGATCTTACTCATGTATGTTAGCTGAATGTTTTAAAGATCCCCAATTGATGTACCAATAGTACCAATATTTCTTTTTCATCTTCTTTTACTGCACCAGGTATTAGGCACTGAAGAAGGAAAATTAAGTATTTCATGGGCCAAGGGTCTTATTTCAGAATTTCCTCAATTTTATAGTTATGGTAGTTTGATATTCTCTACTTTTATTCATGGAGTTTTGAATAATTTAATAAGTGATAAAAACAAAATGTAAAATATATAATACGTTCACTAGAAAATCCACTATTAAAAAAGCAATTTAATCAAATACTGTACAGACTAAATAGTTCAGGAAACAACTATTGTAAATTCCCTATTGTGAATTTCCTCAAATTTATTACACACTCAGAGGAATAATAAATAACACATTAAACTTGTATAAAGATATCAAAGAGTTAAGAAAGCCATTTACCTACTTTCTGGAAATAAGAGCAAACAAACACACAAACAAAAATAGAAGATATTAAAGATAAGCACTGGATCAGACAATTCATATAACTGAACTTGCCAACAATTCTTCATATAAATTTCACTGTATACTATCCTTGTCCCTCACTTTATTATTATATTTGGTGAGCAAATACAAATCACTTATTACTAGCAAAGCTGTAATAGACTAGCTTTTTTGATCTTTAACAGGAATTTGTATTTTAATAGAAAACAGAATAGTAGTGTCTGGAACCTTAAAATCATTTTTGATTAAAATAACTTTTTCCTCCAACCTTGTGTACAGTTGCTGTTGTTAGTTCAGGAATAGTTATGATATAGAGACAAACCTGGGTTGATACTTTTAAATCTGGGGATAAAATTTTCAAAAAGTGCTGAAGTAACTTAGAAGACTATGGGCCATTTTGAAAAATGACTTCAGCACTTAGAAGCCTATGTGCCATTAAAAATTTAACCATAGATCTGAAATTCCCAATTTTTGACTTCATATTCCCATTCCTGCCACCTGGCTGTGTAGAAATATCTGAAAAAGTATTACATGTCTTCTCTGTTCAGATGATAAGTTCCATAACTTCTTACTTTTTATAAGCGTATAGAAAATGCTGCATTATCTGTGCTTTACAACAGTTCTGGCTTGACGTTGACAATATATTGCAATACGGATTTGCTAACAGTATAAGTATATCAAACAATTTATTACAGCAACATAAAAATATACCATATAAAACCAAAACATTAATACAATAGATGAAAATATATCTGAAGAAATGGGTAGTTAGCAATTCAAGCAAAAGCAACATGATGCAGAAATAAACCTCTCTTTTGCCAGTGACTCTATACTTCTTCCGCAATGAAATGTTGAGGAACATCATTAACTGCTTTAATGCATTTACTCAGTGATCTTACAAAGAAGCTAGAGTCTTACAAGAAAAAATGAAAACAGGTGGTAATCATTTGGTATGATCCTGGGATGCATGATGGCATTCCAGCTCATTTATTCTCTGACATGGACAAACTCCATGAAAAATATGGTGGCTTTAAATGGAAACAAGATGGAAGTAGACACTATCTCCTTTATATGGGGAATACTGAGCGCTAAAAAAAATCTTTCATTTGGATTTTCACAAAATATGTGATACAAAGTGGAAAGAGAGACTGGGATATAAATACAATGTGCCTATTGATCCATGGCAGAAAAAATCAGACATTGTTTTCAGGAATACATATAGTTCTTTCCTAACGTGACATGAGTAAACCTTTGTCATTTACAAAAGGCTCATTGATACCATGTGTTAGTCCATATCAGAGGGGTGAAATTTCTAGCACACACCAGTGTGTCATGCACTAACTGGCTCATGTGGAGCTTGCTGGCGAGTGTTTACATAGTACCATTGGAAACGGGACTACACAGGCCATTGTTATCTAATATACTGGTGCACACTAGAATTTATAGTCCTTTGGTGAGGACTAATGCACTGTACAGACAAGCCCTAATTCAACACAGACATTCTCCATCTATATACTATTGATTGTGGTCTTGTTAGAGGCTCTGCAGGGGCCTAACATCTCAGCCCTCCCATTCAGCATGTATGTGAGTCCATGAGGGAAGACAGTACGATGATTTGGGCTTCCATGCCATCAGTACGTAGCTATAAGACTCATTTTTTACCAGACCCAGATGCTAGTAGCTGGCAAAGATTAGGATTTAGAGAGTAAGAACATAAGAATGGCCCTACTGGGTCAGACCACAGATCCCTCTAGCCCAATATCCTGTCTTCTGACAGTGGCCAGTGCCAGGTGCCCCAGAGGGAATGAACAGAACAGGTAACCATCAAGTGATCCATCCCCTGTAGCCCATTCCCAGCTTCTAACAAACAGAGGCTGGGGATACCATTCCTGCCCATCCTGGCTAATAGCCATCGATGGACCTATCCTCCATGAATTTATCTAGTTCTTTTTTGAACCTTGTTATGGTCTTGGCCTTCACAACATCTTCTGGCAAGGAGTTCCACAGGTTGACTGTGCATTATGTGAAGAAATTCTTCCTGTTATTTGTTTTAAACCTGCTGCCTATTAATTTCATTTGGTGACCCCTAGTTCTTGTGTTATGAGAAGACTTCCTTATCTACTCTCTCTACACCAGTCATGATTTTATAGACCTCAATCATATCTCCCCATAGCCATCTCCTTTCCAAGCTGAAAAGTCACAGTCTTATCAATCTCTCCTCATATGGAAGCCGTTCCATACCCCTAATAATTTTTGTTGCCCTTTTCTGAACCTTTTCCAATTCCAATATATCTTTTTTTCAGACGGGGTGACCACAGCTGCACACAGTATTTAAGATGTGGGCATACCAGGGATTTATATAGAGACAACATGATATTTTCTGTCCTATTATCTATCCCTTTCTTAATAATTCCCAGCATTCTGTTCACTTTTTTGACTGCCGCTGCACATTGAGTGGCTGTTTTCAGAGAACTATCCACAATGACTCCAAGATCTCTTTCTTGAGAGGTAACAGCTAATTTAGACTCCATCATTTTATATGTATAGTTGGGATTATGCTTTCCAATGTGCATTATTTTGCATTTATCAACATTAAATTTCATCTGCCATTTTGTTGCCCAGTCACCCAGTTTTGAGAGATCCTTTTGTGGCTCTTTGCAGTCTGCCTGGGTCTTAACTATCTTTAGTAATTTTGTATCATCTGCAAATTTTGCCACCTCACTCTTTACCCCTTTTTCCAGATCATTTATGAATATGTTGAACAGGGCTGGTCCCGGAACAGACCCCTGGGGGACACCACTATTTACCTCTCTCCATTCTGAAAACTGACCATTTATACCAACCCTTTGTTTCCTATCTTTTAAGCAGTTACCAATCCATGAGAGCACCTTCCCTCTTATCCTGTGGCAGCTTACTTTGTGTCAGAGCCTTTGGTGAGGGACCTTGTCAAAGGGTTTCTGAAAATCTAAGTACACTATATCCACTGGATTCCCTTGGTCCACATGCTTGTTAACCCCCTCAAATTATGTTCATCTATCTGTCTGACAATATTGTTCTTTATTATAGTTTCAACCAGTTTGCCCGGCACTGAAATCAGGTTTACAGGCCTGTAATTCCCAGGATCACCTCTGGAGCCCTTTTTAAAAATTGGCTTCACATTAGTTATTCTCCAGTCATCTAGTACAGAAGCAGATTTAAATGATAGGTTACAGACTACAGTTCGTAGTTCTGCAATTTCACATTTGAGTTCCTTCAGAACTCATGGGTGAATACCATCTGGTCCTGGTGACTTATTGCTCTTTAATTTATCAATTTGTTCCAAAACCTCCTCTAATGATACCTCAATCTGGGACAGTTCCTCAGATCTGTCACCTAAAAAGAATGGCTCGAGTTTGGGAATCTCCCTCACATCCTCAGCTGTGAAGACCGATGCAAAGAATTCATTTAGTTTCTCCGCAATGGCCTTATCATCCTCGAGTGCTCCTTTAGCACCTCGATCATCTAATGGCCCCACTTATTGTTTAGCAGGCTTCCTGCTTCTGATGTACTTAAAAAAAATTTGCTATTACTTTTTGAGTCTTTGGCTAACTGTTCCTCAATTTTTTTTTTGGCCTTCCTAATTGTATTTTTACAATTCATTTGCCAGTGTTTATGCTCCTTTCTATTTTCTTCACTAGGATTTAACTTCCACTTTTAAAGGATGCCTTTTTGCCTCTCACTGCTTCTTTTACCTTGTTGTTTAGCCACTGTGGTTCTTTTTTGTTTCTCTTACTATGTTTTTTAATTTAGGGTATACATTTAAGTTGAGCCTCTATTATGGTGTCTTTAAAAAGTTTCCACGCAGCTTGCAGAGATTTCACTTTTGGTGCTGTACCCTTTAAATTCTATTTTGTGTAGTTCCCCTTTCTGAATTTAAATGCTACAGTGTTGGACTACTGTGATGTTTTTCCTGCAACAGGGATATTAAATTTAATTATTTTATGGTCACTATTACAAGCGGTCCAGCTATATTCACCGCTTGGACTTGCAATTGCAAGATTTATGGATGCAATAAGCATTTGTGTACCAACTGTTCTTACTTTGAAGATGTTGTCCATAATGTACTTATGCACTAAAGTATTCTTACGTAACAGGCACATTAGTTGTTAAAAGATAGGACTAATTTATATTTGCAGCCACAGCAAATATCACTACATAATGGTTAGTACTGATAACAACTATTCTTTGCTTACTAACTAATGAAATCTCTGTGAATCATTTGATGCTACTATTCTTTCTCTTGTTTAATTAGTCTTTATATTAGTTTAGATTCGCATATGCCCAGATGGTGAACTTCTTACCCATAGTAATGAGCAGCTACTTGCAGAAATAGTTTGATGGCATTAAAAGAAACTTAAGATCAATTTGCAACCAACAAGGAGCTAACTTTATAATGAATACTATCTGAAGCAAAGAGTTTGAGTAGTACAATAGTGGCAATGAAATGGTATTAAATTATTTCCTGTTTACTGTCATGTAAATATTTATTCCATGTTCTAAGCTGCACACAGGGCCGGCTCCAGGCACCAGCTCAGCAAGCAGGTGCTCGGGGCGGCCAAGGGGAAGGAGTAGGGTTACCATCCGTCCGAATTTCCCCGCACATGTCCTGCTTTTGTGTCTCTAAATAGCCGTCTGGGAGGAATTGGTAACAAGGTTAAAATGTCCAGCTTCTTTTTTCTCCCTCGCCTCCCTCCCTCCCTTCCATGCAGAGTGCGGTTGCTGATTGGGCGGCTGGGCCAATTGAGCTGCTCCCATTGGCCTCCAGCAGCCAGAGCCCTCCCCTGCTCCCACCAGGCAGCTTGTTTTGCAATGGTAAGGGGAGTCCGGGGGGGGCAGTCAGGGAGCAGGGGAGTGTTGGATGGGTCCCCAGCCTCCACCTGCCACCCCCCATCTGCCACCCCCCACCTGCGTCCCCCATCCCCCCGTGGTCTCCCCCCCGCCTGCCTCTCCCTTGCCTGCTTGTACTGCCAGAGCCAGAGGCAACTGCTGTCTGCTGCCCCCGGGTCCTAGCGTCCCCCATCCACTAATGGGAAGACAGGCTGCCCTTACCCTGCCCCTCCACCCTAGCCCTGAGCCTCTCCAATGCCCCAAACCCCTCAGCCCCAGCCCTCATCCCCCCGCACCCTAATCCTCTGCCCCAGCCCTGAGCCCCCTCCTGCATCATGAACCCCTCATCCCCAGCCCCAAACCTCATTCGCCCGCACCCTAATCCTCTGCCACAGCCCTGAGCCTCCTCCTGCATCATGAACCCCTCATGCTCAGCCCCACATCCCTCACCCCTGCATCTCCTCCTATCGCCAAACTCCCTCCCAAACCCCCTCCCCCCTTCCCACACACCCCCTCCTGCCCTCAAACTCCCTCCCAAAGCCTGCACCCCCTCCCTTTGCACCACCTCCCACCACCAAACTCCATCCCAGAGCCTGCACCCCTCACCCCCTCCTGCACATCCACCCCCTGCCCCAGCCCGGAGCCTGCACCCAGCACCCAAACTCTGTCCCAGAGCCTGAACCCTGCACCCCTCCTGCACCCTAATCCCTAGCCCAGGACCTGCACCCCAGACCTCCTCCCCCCACCCAACCCCCCTCCCAGAGCCTTAGGCAGGTGGGCGGGGTGGGTTCTGGGCACCACCAAAATTTCTACAACCCTGCCACCCATGCGAGTGGATAAGGGTCGGGACAGTCAGGGGACAGGTAGGGTCCTAGGGGTGGGGGGTTCTCAGCAGGGGGCAGTCAGGGGACAAGAAGCAGGGGGGGTTGGGATTCTGAGGGGGGCAGTCAGGGGATGGGAAGTGGGAGGGAGTGGATGGGGGTGGGGGCGGGGCTAGGGCAGGGCTTCCCCCCCCCAGTGTCCTCTTTTTTGATTGTAGAAATATGGTAACCCTAGGAAGGGGCGGCACATCGGGCTCTTCGGTGGCAATTCGGCGGCGGTTCCCTCAGTCCCTCTCGGAGGGAAGGATCTGCTGCCGAATTGCCACCGAAGAAGAAAGCGGCGTGGTGGAGCTGCCACCGATCGTGGCTTTTTTTTTTTTCCCGCCGCTTGGGGGGCAAAAACCCTGGAGCCAGCCCTGGTTGCACAGTATGAATTGTTGCAGATGACACCATGCAGCACAATGGTTTTCAAGTTTTTCAGTTTATTATATTGTTTTCAAGGTGCTGGTGTTCAGTGGTTGTGTGTACAGCTAGGAAATAGGAGTTTCATAAGCAGACATATTAAAAGAACTGGGAGGAGGACTGTTTTTTTCTGTAATTGAGGAAGGTCAGAAACATCTTCTAAAATCCAGACTCTATCAAAGTTGCTGTTGTTGTTAAGCAGACTTGAGTGCATTGTTACTAGGGCTCCACTGAAATTTCAAGAACTGAGAAACAAAGGCCACGTTTTTCAAGATTGGCATCTGTGTTGCAAACACAAAATATTCTTGCATTTCCATCGCTTGTTCACACCAAGAAGTTAATGTAAAAATAAGTAATTATGCACATAGGTACCTGTTTTCAAGTGCAATTGCCTATTTTGTACATGCAAATGCCTGGGCAAAGGATGTGTGAGTGTAACATAGGCAACAGGCTTTGAAAATTTGGGTGAAACTCTCATCTGTCTTAGGTTAAAAGTGATTACAGTACAGCTGTCACATAATTTTGGATGTGCTTTGCTTTGGTTGTCAGTATATTCTATTCCATTTTGTGGCTTAAAATATGATGGGCAAAGAAGCTGTCCTTCCTGTCTTCTACTTCCTGTATGCCTGCCAATTCCTCTAAGTCAGCAAATCTGTAAACACCATTGTCTTCGTAAGAAACACAGAAACATTCAGGCATGGGAGGGATGTCAAAATTGAGAACATCTGCAGGGAATTAGATGTCCTTCCCAACCTGCTCTAAAATCAGATCCACATTCTGGGCAGCGTCAAAATCTCATTCCTTTTCTGGGGCTTTATTAACAAAGTAACAAACAATAAGATAACATAATGTTGAGCTTTTCCTCCAGATTTGGATGCTCCTAGAGTTCTTATCTCAGGACTGCTCCACTCACATCCGACATCCTCCCTCACTTGTGTCTGGATAAGATAACACTCCACTTGCCATAATGAGTCAGCAGAACTTACTTCACCCTTTCCTAGAACAGCTACATATTAGACTGGGGTGTTTCAGGACACACTGCCAGGCTATTATACTGCTAATCACTTGCACTAAAGGTCAGAACTGAACTTTTCTCCCCTGAGGACATCTTTCTGAACTATATTGGTTAGATGCAGTCACTTCAAAACCACACAGTCCTAGTTTCAAAGCAGTTTAGCGTGCATATCTAAAACCACATTTTGTAATATTTAAATGCCAATCACTCTCAGGCAATAAGAATAGAAAATGTCAGATAGAATTGTAGCTAGTTGAATATTTACAAATAATTTGGGGTTAGTTTTAAAAAATCTTGTATCTACATAATCTAATCCCATGAAAAACTAATTATCTGGTGTTTAGTTTGCTTTAGCTTTATAATGAATTTCCCCTCTCTAGCTAGAGGTGGGGTAGCTTCTCCGGGCTAAAAGCAGGTAAAAAAACAAAACAAAAGCCCCCCCTTTAAAGATCATCTTCCACTTCTGCCCTGTAGACGAGCGCTTCCTTGCTCACTGTACAAATTAGCCAGAGACCTCTTAGCTTGCAACCCAGTGTCCGTTTATTTCCCTGTGTTCATTCCCACCACTATCTATATACAACTCTACGTACAAGTCAATTGCAGTCAGGTAGCCAGCTGGGGGACAGCTAGGGTCTGTTACTAGCTAGGAGCAGCAGTTCCTTAATCCTCCTGTTTCTCCTCCTCCCCCCCACTTCCTTCCTGTCAGCTTTATAGGCCTTCCTCTCAGCAGGCTCACACGTGATTGCTCTTAGGCTCCTTTAATGAGCCACACCTTGCCAGCTACAATCAGTTCCCCTTTATGGGAGCTATGCTAACAGGTTCTGAGATAACAGGGGCTGGTTCAGTGCCTCTTAAGCCAGCACCCTGTTACATGCCCCTATTCTCATGGGAGCCCAGCCTCCATCTGGGCCAATGGCTGTGGCTGGGGGGGGGCATTGGAAAAGTGAGGGGATTGGCTGATTGGTTGATTAGAAGAGTACACTCGAATCCCATTAGCTTCTGTGCACTTAAGAGTAGGGCTTATAAACCACTTACCTTAGCAGAATAAAGTTAAGGGGAATTGTCAGGAAAGGCAGACAATGAACTGGATTTAGATTGATATCTTCAGAATGCCACATTTGTTAGGCTAGAAGAAAGGACAGATGGAGACCTGTTATTTATGACAACACTAATATTAAGTTATTTGAGTCTAAGATTGAATTGAAGGAAAGTCACCACAATACATGTTTTAGAAAAAGGAAAACCAACCTTCTGACATTGTGTGAGAGACATTACCTATCCTGAAGCACTCAGTTGAAGCAACAGCTAAGATTTCCCAGCCCCATGACCCTCACATGGGGCTCACAAGGAAAGTCATTCAACCACCAGGAGTAGGAGGAAAACTGCCAAAAGTTTACCATTATTTTGGGTGGTGTATCTGAAAACAGTCATGAAAATGCTGGGGGATTAAAGTCTCTTTTTGTATTTGTTTTATGTTTGTTCTAGCACCGTGCATGAAAAACCCAGCAGGAAATTGTTAAGAGAAAACTAAAGGCATCTGCTTAAACTTGGCGTGGGTTTGTTCAATGTATAAAATCCTATATTAAGAATGTAATTATTAAAACCATTTTCCTTTGCATCTCCGGGCAATTTTGGAGGGAAAATTTCTGAAATTAACTTAACTGCCTCTTGAATCTATCAGACTCTAAAGGTTTCTCTGATCACAGTAGATGTGTTTGCCAAAATATTTGTAAATTCCTTTGTTTCTGGCAACTCTGAGTGAAGCAGTGTTCCCTGAGATATGCTGTAAAAGTGAAAGGCAGAAGATTCATCATGCTTAGTCCATAGAAAACTATCTACAAATCTTCAAAGGAAACACCTATACCGAGAATGAAATCTAAGTGGAACAAAGCTATTAGGGCACATTATGTACAAGTATTATATTCTCCTTGCAGCACTTCAGTTTAACTCTTTGCTGAAGTCAGCCAAAATTCTGTCTTTAGGGCTTTCAGAAAGGCATTACAAAAATATTGGGCCAGATTCTGATCTCACACTGGCATAAAACCAGAATAATCCTGACGTCAATGGAGTTATTGCAGTTTTACAACAGTGTGACAGGATAATCTTATCTATCTATCTATCTTACATCTGCATCCACCAATATCATATAATTACAAGGAAGGCAGTATTTTAAATAGTGCTCAAAATAGCCTTATATAATTTTTTCATGTTAAACCAAAACAGTTAGGTAACAAGACTACCTGTCTTGCATCTGAAGAAGTGAGGTTCTGACCCACGAAAGCTTATGCTCCCAGTACTTCTGTTAGTCTCAAAGGTGCCACAGGACCCTCTGTTGCTTTTTACAGATTCAGACTAACACGGCTACCCCTCTGATACAAGACTACCTGTGCATCCTTCCTACACAGATTTTGTCAAAGACCCATCTTACTGCATATATATAACATATGCATCAGAATTTATGGTTTCAAAATAATATTTACACTCCTTTATTTTAACCACATATCCATATATCCACATTATTTCCTCCCAATTTTCTTCAGAAATGTCTATAGTGTTGCCAAAAATACAGTGGGTATCATATGAAGTTTTGAGTACTAGAATGAAAACTGCAGTGTGTCTTCATTCCATATCCACATTCCATTTCTTCTCTCCTACTTTTTAAAAATGATTTTTGACTGAAAGCATATCTTACTAGATAAGAAAAATAGTACCAAAGATCAAGAAATCATAAGAGAGATGTTGCAAAGTTACAAGTATGATTACACTTTTGCCATAGCAATGCTGGGATCAGCCCTCATGCAAGTTAGAACAGCCTAAAGGTTGCTCTAATTTAGGCTAGGAGGTCAGGATCCGGTAGTGGAAAGACACGTATGTGGGCTTTTCCTACTCAAAGAGAATCCCCAGTTTTCTCTTAGGGCAGCTTTCTGGCTGCTTTGTCCTAACTGAGCAGTGCAAACCACTTGGAAAGGGCCTAGTAGATCTGTCCTTGCGTGTTTCCCCGAGTTGTCAATAAGGGCCTCATCTTTCATATAATAGAACCTGAGGGTGCTCAGAACATGAAGGAAACATTCAGCACCTCTCAGGATTGGAGGTTGGATGGAAAGGAAATGCTTTTCCATTAGCGTGCTGCTCTGCTTTTATGCAGTTTAATAAGTCTAAACAACGAGGAGTCCTTGTGGCACCTTAGAGACTAACAAATTTATTTGGGCATAAGCTTTCGTGAGCTAAAACCCACTTCATCAGATGCAGTGGATTTTAGCCCATGAAAGCTTATGCCCAAATAAATTTGTTAGTCTCTAAGGTGCCACAAGGACTCCTCGTTGTTTTTGCTGACACAGCTACCACTCTGAAACCTGTCACCATTTAATAAGTCTAAATACTGTATTGTGGAATAACCAGAGAAACTTATGCAAAATTACTGTTTCTAATAACAATGCTCAGTAAAATGGCAATAAGAGACCAGTAAGATACTTGACAGAAGTGTTACAGAAGAAGACATTTTGTTCTTATTGGAAAGAAAACCCTTCAGGATAGGCGCCATCTTTTATTGTGTGCTCACAGAGCATTTCACCCAATGGAGCCTCAATATAGATAACAAGCAAACACAATTACATTAAATAAGCTAAAATTATTAGTGATATAGACTCTCCTATTTCAAATTCATAAACCAACCACTTCTGACAGGATTAGGTAAAAATGTTCCATGCTGTACCCTTTTTGTAAGCGTCAGTTACTGGCCACATGGAATATTGGACAAAGTGAACCAGCTCTATAATCCAGTAGGACAATGTCTATGTTCCTGTGATTTTTTTTTTAATTTAAGTCCTTATGAAGAAAGATGTGAGGCACTTTTAGGGGCAAGACTCTCCTTTCTACAGGGATAGAATGTTAAAGAAAAACAAATCAGTCTAAGATACATATGTACAGACAGGATGTGGCAAATTCCTGCAGACTTAGTGTACCAGAACAAACACAAACAGAGAGAGAGAGTGAGAGTGAGAGAACTCCACAAAAGGACTCATAAGGTCAGAATGAACAAGTCTACATAAAATTAGACCACGATGGATTAGAAAATAGCAAGAGGATTGTAAAACATATGATGTGTTCTGTTACACTGGGGTTAGTTTCTTGGTGCCAAATATCTTAAGATCTGTTTCTCTTTCTAGAGGAAAATATTAGTGTGTGGTTATGATCTGTCAATCTATTCAAATATCATATTTAATGAAATATATTTAGAGAAAACAATACAATCAGATGCCTTCATCTCAAATGTGTTGTATTGGAGGAAAATTTTCATTTTCCCCTCCTTAAGGCCAAACTATATTTGGGTTTGCATATTCCAAACACATGAGAAGCAGTATCACCTAGTGGGTAGTATAGAGGATTGCGTGTCCAAAGTCCTAGGATCTACCCCTGGCTTTTCCACTGACTTGCCGTGTGACCTTGCAAAGTCTGAAGGTGATTTATTTATTTATAACAGAACACCACTAGCCGTCACCTTCAGCCCCCAACTAAAACCTCTCCAGTGCATCATCAAAGATCTACAACCTATCCTGAAAGACAATCCCTCACTCTCACAGATCTTGGGAGACAGACCAGTCCTTGCTTACACACAGCCCTCCAACCTGAAGCAAATACTCACCAGTAACCACACAACAAAAACACTAACCCAGGAACCTATCCTTGCAACAAAGCCTGAAGCCAACTCTGTCCACATAGCTATTCCAGTAACACCATCAGGGGCTCGTTCACCTGCACATCTATCAATGGGGGTAGGGATAGCTCAGTGGTTTGAGCATTGGCCTGCTAAACCCAGGGTTGTGAGTTCAATCCTTGAGGATGCCACTTGGGGATCTGGGGCAAAATCAGTACTTGGTCCTGCTAGTGAAGGCAGGGGGCTGGACTCGATGACCTTTCAAGGTCCCTTCCAGTTCTAGGAGATGGGATATCTCCATTTATAAGTAAGTAAGATATTTGCCAGCAGTGCTCCTCTGCCATGTACATTGGCCAAACCGGACAGCCTCTACACAAAAGAATAAATGGACACAAATCTGACATCAGGAATCATAACATTCAAAAACCAGTAGGAGAACACTTCAACCTCTCTGGTCACTCAGTAACAGACTTAAAAGTGGCAGTTTTGCAACAGAAAAGCTTCAAAAACAGACTCCATCGAGAAATTGCTGAACTAGAATTAATTTGCAAACTATATGCCATTAACTTGGGCTTGAATAGAGACTGGGAGTGGCTGGGTTATTACACAAATTGAATCTATTTCCCCATATTAAGTATCCTCTCACCGTCTTGTCAACTGTCTGGAACAGGCCATCTTGATTATCACTACAAAAGTTTTTTTTCTCCTGCTGATAATAGCTCATCTTAATTAATTAGCCTCTTAGAGTTGGTATGGCAACTTCCACTTTTTCATGTTCTCTGTATGTATATAGATCTTCTTACTATATGTTCCATTCTATGCATCCGAAGAAGTGGGATGTAGCCCACGAAAACTTATGCTCAAATACATTTATTAGTCTCTCAGGTGCCACAAGTTCTCCTGTTCTTTATGCACTAGCTAGTGCCTAAAAATAGCAGTGTGGCCATGGCGGCATGAACAGTGGCTCGGGCTCGCCACTCAAGTATGTAGGGATTGGGCAAGCTTGTTCTTTGGAGGCCAGCCCATGCTGCTGCCCATGCTGCTGCAGCCACACTGCTTGTTTTAGTGCAATAGCTGCAACAGAGCTAGAGTATGACATACTCTAACTTATTAGGAGGTGATCTTGCTCCCATTGAAGTTAATGGCAAAACTCATAATTAGAACAGGGCTGCCCAGAAGGGGGTGTGGGCAAGAGGGGCAATTTGCCCCAGGCTCAGGGCCCAGCAGGGGCCCCGCGAGCCCTGGCCTGGCGGCGGTCTGGGTCTTCAGCGGCATTTCAGTGGCGGGTCCTTCAGTGCTGCCGAAGACGCGGAGCAACTGAAGGGCCCCCGCCGCCAAAATGCCGCCGAAGACCCGGACCGCCGCCGGGTGAGTACAAGTGCTGCAGCTCCCCCGCTTTGCCCCAGGCCCCCTGAATCCCCTGGGAGGCCCTGAATTAGAATAATAGCCATACTGTGAAAAATGCCCCTTGCTTTTGTTTGCTTGTTCTAGTTCTGCATATTTCACCACAAAGCAAAAGCAGAAGGAACATACCATGGTTTGATCTGTGAGGGTTAAATATACCAGACTATGCATGCTCTATCCACAAAAGTGGGTAACCCTGGCCAGGAAGTGGACATAGTCAGGGAATGCAGGGATTTGGTGCCTTGTCTGAGCACCCCCTGCCAGCACAGCTCCTGTGGTGCTCCATACTTTGCTCTAGTGGATTAAACATGAGTCTGGGAGTCAGAAGCCCTGGATTCTAGCCCCTATTTTCAACAGAGACTCACTGTGTGACCTTGGGCAAGTCATCTATCTGTCTCATCCTCAGATGGTCTATTAACTAGCTTTAATTCCAGAATGGCAGGTCAGTTTCCCTCAAGAGGTTAAAAAAATTCTCCCCTTTGCTCTGAGAATAAGCATGTCAATCTTCAGGCCAAAAACAACTTTCATTTCAAAGTTATGCAAATAATCCTTATATTGAACAGGACCCTGCTAAACCCATTAACTACACAACCATGTAATTGTCTGGTGATATGCTTACAGTCCATGTAGACGTGCATGCAGCACACTAAAGGCACATAGGTATGCAATTATGCCTACACACTGGGAGGCAGAGACCACTGACAGTGGTAGTGAATAATGACAAGGTTGAAAGTGAGCAATGACAGAGGCAGAGGTGAAAATAAACCAGTACGGTCCGGTACAGCATACCGGTAAGAGCCGGTACACAGCTGACCGTACTGGTGGTGGCTGGGAACCCCCGGGGTTCTGACGGTGATTTAAAGGGCCCGGGGCTCCTTTAAACCTTTAAATTGCTGCTGGAACCCTGGGGTAGCACTAGCAGTGGTGGCGGCCGGGAGGCCTGGGCCCTTTAAATCGCCACCGGGCTGCACTGAAGGGCTGGCTGGGGGAGTCTGGCCGCGGCCCCACCTCTTCTGGTTGAGCTACCGCACAGCTTGCTCAGGACCCTGGTCGCCCTGTGTACCGGTAAGTCCCTAAAGTTCCTTTCACCCCTGGACAGGGGGTGCAGAGATCACAGAATGAAAGGGGAAAATAGCAGAGGCAGAGAACAATGGATGTTGCAGCTTATGATTTTTACTAAAAACTGAAAAGACTCCTAAAAGCTGAATCCAGAGGATTCTAGTTTATAGGGTGGCAGGAATAAAAAATATGCAGAATGGGAGTCACAGCTGGGCAAAGTGTTTGTTACATATGAATTAAATCATTTAAAAACTGGATTGTTCTAAACAATCTAAAATACATTATAAAGGAAAAAACTTGTATGATCCCTTGGGAGATGGGAAAGAATTACCCAATACATTGTTTCCATCTCTTGTATTTACGATATAATTCAAGTTAGATTGATAACATAGCTGCATAATGCTCCAAATTAGTAGCCTTAGTTTCAAGGTGGTCTCCAGCACACAATATTATTGTACATATACCACACATTTGATTTGTATTATTCTAAAAGCATGTGCCAAATTGCTTCCCTGGAAGACAAAATGTGATATATTGGAAATGTGTCTTTTAATGATATGCTGTGTTAGTGGAATTTGAGACTAGCTAACTGAGATAACTTCACTTTGTGTTTCACATTTTCGCCTGTCCAGCTGGTGTTGCATATTTTCCAACAGAGGACGGGAATGTCAGCTTTTCATGTAAAAGGAGAAAAAAAAAGGTTGCAGCACATTTCCTCACAGTTTGAAAAGAAATACTTCCTAACCTAATTAAAATGAAGACTAACAGCAACTATAGTACCTGCTTCATTTACAACAAGTAGAATATATTTTTCTAAAGGCATTTTTGTTCCAACAAAAGGTTTCCATCTTAGATACGAACGTGCAGTACAGGAGAGATAATGAAATGGAACACACTGGGTCTAATCCATTTTTGGTCTAATCCAGGTCCCACTGAAGTCACTGTGAGTTTTGCCTTATACTTTTTCATTTAGAGCCAGATTGTAAATCCTTTATTCTCACTGGCAAGCAGTTTTCTCCTAGGAGTGGTCCCCTTGACTTCTCTAGGACTTCTCACCAATGAGAAATGAGGGATTTAGAAACTAGCCTTTAAGTACTGCTTATTTAAAAAAAAAAAAAGAAACCATAATACTTTATGAAAGAAGATACAGAGAAAGATTGCCCAACTTCGTAGCCACTCTATGAATGGAACTGCTTAGACCCAAAGCGCACCAGCGGCATTGTGGGTGAATTCTGGGCTCCATGAAGTCAATGGGATTTTTTTTATTGACTTCAATGGCACCAGTATTTCACTCGTACAGGTCACCAGTGGTATGGGAAATATTTCAGTGTCATCAGGAATTACTGTGCTCACAGTGAGTTCAGTAACAATTAGAATCTGGCAGGTATCCACACTTATACATATCAACATTTTGGATCGTTGTTAACAAGAAAAATAAATATATTAACAGCAGAAATAACAATATTTCTGGGCGGAGGGTGCCTCTTTGGATTGGGGCTGACCAGAGGGAGGGAGTGGAGACAGGTAGATGAGGGAGGGTCCAGGATGAGTCAGGGGTAGATCCAGGCAGATGTATATCATTCTCTTCTGGCCTCACAGAACTTATCAAAGTTGTTACATCCCTGGAGGGACACCATAGCCAAGTACAAATATCCTTGAACTTCTTTCAAAAACAAGAAAAGTTAATTGCATAAAAGAAAGAGAATATTACAGCTCAGAGAACAGAAATCAAGTAAAGCATGAAGACAAGCATTTTTTCTTCCAGCTCTAATTTGTATAATTAAACTTGTCAGAATTCAAACATGCATCAGCCAAAAAAGCAACGTCCAGTGATTGCAAATCTATATGATCTGTGGGGAGTCAAAGCCAGATCCATCTATGTCTGGGATGTTTGAAACACTGAGCTACTGCAAAATTGTATCTTGGTGGATTTACACAACCACTATGGAATTCAGGCATAGAGCATTTGAACTGCAAGGCAAGAAAATAAAAGGTCTAGCTAAAACACAGAGTATAGTCAGAAATTCAGCTCAGTGGGCCAAATCCTAGCAAGTACAGAGCACCTGTTGAGCTCTTGTACTTCCCTTGTATTTCCTGCTTAGCTGTTGTATGTCAATGTTCTATTGCAAACATTAATTGATTCATTTTAAATCAACATCAGTTACAAAATGGTCATAGCAAACCCCATGACACTCAGCGGGTGTGACTCTTTCAAAGTGCCTGGAAGAAAAGAATTGTGTTAGACTTGTGTCTTATTTCATGATCTTAAATATCTCATTTTATATTTAATTTTTTTCAGGAAGTTCTTTTGCTTATCATTCCATACTGGGGTGAGTACAGTCAGACCTTGACGGCGGAAAAAAACACATTCTACAGACACTAGTGATGTGTTGTGAGCAGGTCAGACCCACAGCCATGAAGCAACATGCAGAAGTGATGTTCCTGAAGATAAAAAGGCTTTACAGAAGCGTCTTATCCTCTTCTGGCTCTTCCTTCAACAGAAAGGAAACATGCAGAGTCTCCAGCCATACTATTTAAATAGTACTTTTGGAGTCTATTCTAAACAAAAGAAATTGCAGAAAGTAAAGCATATCCCTGTTTTAGGGCTTCTTGCTATGAGTGCTCAGCACCTCACAGGTTCAGATCTTAAAATATAAGATGTGTGTAACACATTGAATGTGAGCAGAAGCATCTGATCTGGAACAGGGAAGACAGTATCACACTTTGTTTTACTTTTGTTATCTTAAGAAGTGATAACAGAACTAGCTGAAAATGGTTAAGAGTACACAGATGATAATCTAGCTACGTTGGACACATATATCAGCCGGTCAAGACCAAAGCACTAATTGTCTTGTCTACTTTATTTACCTGTCGCACTAGAGAACTCCTTCTTCAGGGACTTTATCCATTAATCCTTTTATGTGGTGCAAACAAGAGTAGGAATGGTATGATAATATAAAAATATGAATATGTCAAAATCATCATCACTGTAGTGAAGAATAGAACTAATCACAAGAATTCATTCAATTAATACATGGCTTATTCCTTTACATTTAGTCATTAAAGTTCCTTAATATTTTGTTTTTCAAAATTTTAAATTTAATGGGACAAATCCATTCTTACTGTAAATGTTGAATTCACTGAGGACTGTCTTTTGTTGTCTGTATATAAACTCCAGGCACCATGAAGTCCTGGTCTATGACCTGAGGTCTGTGATAATACGAAGAATAAATAACAAAATCACAGAAATGTGGGGCTCGAAGGGACCTCAAGAGGTCATCTAGTCCATCCCCTCATGCTGAGGCAGAATGAATTTGATCCAATATTTCAATATATAGAGTGATGTAATAATAAAATTACTATACTCTAGTGCATCATGTTTGATGTCACGCATACATTGCACTTTATCTCACCAAAATGACACTAGCTTGGTCAGAACATTGTTGTAAGTAAACTTTTTTTTAAGTGGCTTCTGATGTGCCCTTTTAAAAAATAGGACAGCAAAGGCAATATTGTTCCAGCTACACCCTTTCTGAATACACATTCCATAATTGAAAAAAATACCAAACTTTTTTATTTAAAAGACACACCAAGTTACATAAACTGAATATATGCCATAAGTTCCATAAAGGATATTTGATAATATTATGTTTTTATAAAAATCATGGTTTTGTCTGCTTAACAGTTCATAAGTGTATAATTTTACAACCACTCAGGCATACTCCATGGAAAATATGGAAACTAACAGTAACGAAAGTCTCTGTAAAGTATAATGGATGAATAGAAAATACAGTTTTTCCTTTATGATATATTGTCTGATAGAGTTTTAGTTGTGCATACGAAAGTACTGTAACCTAAACAGACATTGGCAATGACGCTATTGCTGTGAGCAGAAGTTAACTTTGTGTTTGGCTCTCAAGTCCACAAGTGGGACTCAAATGACAGGTAATAACATAAAGTATTAACTTGAGTGCTAGCTGAAGCCAAATGGTGCTACATACATTTCCATCTAAGCACTTTGTACTAATGTAGCACTCTGTTATCACCTTGGAGAGTTCTTCTGAACCACAGCTTGATGTACCTGCCAGATAGATCCTACCATCTGAATCAAATTTGTACTGTGAAGGTAAAAGTGAAAATTACAGATCAGGTTTCTTCCTATGTGAAAATAATGTAAATTTCACTCATTTTGTAGCATTTTCCTACCAGATTACTAAAATGTGTTTGTTTACTCTTGCTAAAGACATCAAGTGAATTTAAAAAATGGGAGGCGATATTGTTCCATATTGTAGATTTGAAATTGAAATTGCCATCTGTAGAAATTAATGAACTAATGAGGGAGAAAAATAGTGACAGAATGCATTCTAACTCTCTTTGCTTATTTACAGTGCAAGATTGACATGTAAGAAAAAAGGCACAAGAAATTTTTAATTCCTGATATGCATTCCTTCATTGGCAAAATGACATCGTAATTACTGGCTCTGAGGAAGTAATTAGACAGATAACCCCGATGAAAGTGCTATCAACAAGAGCACTAATGACTAGGATTTTTTTGTTGTTCTTTGTTGGAAAGTAAAAAAAAAAAAAGATCAAAAAATTGTTTCAGATTGAACCAAAATGATTTTAAGAACATTTTCAGTTGAAAAGTTTTAAAAAATGATTTGGGGTCAAATCAAGCATTTTGTTTTGATGAAATTGAAACATTTCACTTCAATTTTGACTATTTTTAAATGTTTTGATTCCTTTTTAGTAAAATTAAAGGACATTTTGAAATTAAAAGTTATTTTGTACCAAAAAAATCAAAACTTTTCATTTAGAAAATGTCAAAATGAAATGTTTTGATGTTTTAGAAATTTGTGGTAGGATTTTTGGGGTTCCTTTACCAGAACAATTCAGCAAACCAGCATGAATTTGGGCAACATTTTGATGTCACTGAATATGTATTTTTTACCAAAAATAGTTTTGACCAAAAATTTTTACCCAGCTCTATTAATGACCTCTTCTTGGCCAAGGCCAAGGGTCTCTTTGGTGTCCTATCCTTGTTCTTTCTGACAAGTTTTACACAGTCAGCCAGTCCTCATCCTTCTTTCCTCTGGGTATTTATTTAATCTCTCCTGAATTAATTCTCCTCTTTACCTCTGCCTACGCCTTTAGCATCCTTGCTTCCCTTATCTACTCCCAATATGCATTTAGCTTTGAAAGGCCTCACTGAGGACACAGATCAGATCTTTAATCTCTCTACATAGTGTCATGAATACGCCTTTCAACATATCAGTGAATTCTGGTGAAAAAAATAGACAAGTGGAGCTTAACAAGTTCTAGGTTGTCCAGTATATGCAAAAAGCCATAGTCAACAGCCTAACAGCTCTATCCAACGGAAATTAACAACTGGGCTTCAGCATAGCAGAAAATTAAAACTCTGATGTGTTAAACACAGTTATAGCATAGTTTGGCTGGCCCAGGTGGCCAGGGCTAAACTGAATCAGGATTGTGGTCAAGAACTGGGCATTAGATTTCACCTTTGAAAAAGTGAGTTAAAATTATCAATGGATGAATCAAAAGTTTATAAAACCCAAAACTTCTTTTTTAAGTCACAATCTTTTTCAAATCGGAAAAAAGTTTGGGCTTGGTTTGCTATAAAGTTGGGATGAAAACCAAGATAATTTATTATAAAATTCAAATTTACCCTATGCCAAGTTAAAGTCTGTTTCAGATCACAAGTTGAACAGTGATGGGGGTTTGTTTGTTTTTTTTTCAGAAGAAAACTTAGTACACCTTTCTTCAGACTGTAAATTTAGCATGCTGTTCAGCAGAGCTGCCAGATTTAATCAGAAGCAACCTGTTACTAGAATTATGGATTCAATATACATGGATATTGTTTCTCAGGATTGGGGGCCAGACACATATTTATACTGGTAGGCTTGACAAGCCTGCCTATACTATGCCTTGCTCTAGTCGGTGCAATCAGGATCTCATTTTCATAGATTATAAAGCCAGAAGGAACCATTATGATCATCTAGTCTGATTTGCTTCTGATTTGATATTCTAGCCAATATAACACAGGCCATAGAATTTCCCGGAATTAATTCCTGTTTATATATGCATTAACATATAAAAAATTTTTTTCCAAGATATATGTCCAAACAGTAGGGTCTATTGGGCTTACTGGCCAAGCCTGTGTGTATATTTTAAATACAGACATAAGGCAGTGATGTTGGTTTGTATTACCGTGTAGGAAAATTGTGCATGACTTAATGCAGACAGATTCCTTTTTCATGATATTCAGAAAAGAAACCATCTGCACCATGGAACAAGTAGGGTAAATGGCATTGCACCAGAGTGCACAGTCTGCTCATGCTGATTCTCTGATGTTGCCAGCTTGTCCCTTAGGATGCTCTTAACCCTGAGGACTCATTATGTTCTATCACTGATTCCCATAGCCCTAGTTAAATGAAAACGTCTCTGAGAAAAATATCACATGAAGGATATTCATGAAAATACTCCTCAGTTATACCATTTTACTATACTTCAGCTTCCACTTTGAATGCTTATGCTGCTGCTGCTCTAGGGAAGTCTGCTGCTACATTTCAAGCTTGGTTTATATCACTCTGGTCACAGTCAAAGTTGTTGGTTCAGTCTGAGACCTTAAAGTATTTGTTAAACTTAGCAAACTGTGTCTGACTGTTTGAAAGTTGCGCTCCTTATAACATATTTCAGGTGGTGAATATAGAAGATTATTTCAGTAGCAGTCATGTGGCCAACACATACATCATAAAATCTTTCCACTTACTGCTAACTACGTGGATTTTGGGGTCTGATCCTAGTCATTGACGTCAAAAGTGAAAGTCCCATTGATTTTTGTGGTACATGATCAGACCATAAATAACACTGCTTCTTTCTTTTTTTTCTTTCTTTCAAGCCAAGAGAGAGAAAGAGAGAGATGAACTCACCTTTTCTCCTTTGTACGTCATGATACACAATGTAGAGAAAAAGAATGGACCAGTAGACAGTGCATTGGAATGAGAATCCACTAGCTCACCTTTCCTCTCCCATGCTGTACAACAGAGCATACAACTGAGAAAATCAAGTTCAACTCTTTTTATTTTATTTTTATGTTATTTTGAAAAGAAAGAAATTTGTTATTTAGGGCCTGATGGCTAATCAAAGGTAGCTTTGCCATTGACGTCAATCACAGAAGGATCAGACCCAAAGATCACTGCAGCTGGCAGTAAGCCTAATGATTTTATGATGTATGTATGTACAAAATGTTCATTGCAAAACAAATACCATGTGAATCTTGCCTGGTTTAAGGTTTTGTTAGAAATTTGAAACTCAGCCCAGATTCATTGAAAGCTTTGTTCAAAGGTCATGAAGCTTTTCAAGTGAACTTGCACCAAGATCTAGATTAGTGATAAAACAATGCACAATTTGTGACACTGATGGAAATAGTGCATAAATCACAGGAGGCTGCACAATTTACAGGAATGCAAACATCTGAGATCTGCACAGCTCCAGCTATGGTGTGAATTCACTTGCACTCACAAAATATTTTTGTTGCTTTTTTTCTTCTCTCTCTGTCACCTCTGTCCTCTTAAAGAATGAAATGTAACAATGTAACTTCAAAAATATGTGTAAGGATTTGAATTCAAATAAAAAAGTTTCATGAAACTCAGCAGTGTATGGAAACTCATAGTTTAGTTTGACAGTCTGACCAGACTTCATAATTTTTACCCTTGACATCTGAGTACAAAGATAAGGAGCACGCTTTCAAACAAAAATTCCTCTTCTCACTCCTCTCACCTCCAAGAGCATAAAAATTAGTAAGTCAAAAAAATTCAGAGAGCAGGTCAGACAGTCTTTTCCAGCACTTTTCATGCTGAAAGCAAACACCCTGTTCAGAGCTGCTGCCCGAACTACTATCCTCCCCTTCAGCATGTTTTGTACTCATAGAATGATGAACAGCCAGTCCCCATATATTAGGGGTTCTCAAACTGGGGGTCGTGACCCCTCCGGGGGTCGCAAGGTTATTGCATAGGGGGTCCTGAGCAGTCAGACTCCACCCCCAAACCCAGATTCACCTCCAGCATTTATAATAATGTTAAATATAAAAACAGTGTTTTTAATTTATAAAGGGGGTCACACTCAGAGGCTTGCTGTGTAAAAGGCATCACCAGTACAAAAGTTTGAGAACCACTGCCTTATATCATAGCTTAGGGTCTGCTAGCAGTGCAGAAGTACTGTTCAGTATAAGCCACTACCTGTCAACCAAGAAACTAAAAAGTTCAAATCACCTTCTTGCTCCTACATTTCCCCCATTTTCAAATGTCTAGGAGAGATGATGAGTTTTGCAGCATGCCCTGAAGGGTACCAAATGTGGCTATTTTGGACAAGTAAGGGGCAAGAGATCTATAGCTGTTGGGCCTCCCAAGGAATGTCCAGCCAGCAGCCTCTTCTTGTGTGTAACAAGGGGGCTTCAGCTCAAGCACCTCTGTTGATATCTGATACTCTTTAATGTCATGTGTGTGCTCTGAAGAAAAAAAATATTTCATTTTCCAGTATCTTCATTCCTGCACCTTTCATTCACTTTATAAACTATGATGAAAAAATATTATTGATTTTATATTTACATTGTCAGATAGGCTTCTATAATATGTCTCCTGTGTGAGTGGTGGTGGTGTTGTTGTAGTATCTCTGTTGGTCCCAGGATACTAGGCAGACAGGGCGGGTAAGATAATATTTATTGGACAAACTTCTGTTGGTGAAAGAGACAAGCCTTTGAACTCTTGAGAAGAAGAAGCTTATCTCTTTCACCAACAGAAGTTTGTCAATAAAAGATATTCCCTCACCCACCTTATGGGCATGTATGTATGAGATGGAGTGTGAACCCCACACAAGGCCTGTAGGGGTTAATTAGGTCAGTTAAAGTGTATGCTGCCCCGGGAGGAAAGCAAGGGACTGCTAAAGCCTAATTTTAAGTAGAACTTCCCATATGCTAGTCCAGCTCGGGGAGGAGCTGGGTTGGGTTTATAAAGACAGGCAGTTGGCAACAGAAATGGGCTGCAGAGAAGTAGTCTGCAGCCACTCCCTAGAAGTAGGGAGGTGTGTTTGAGGCTACAGAGTTCAGAAGTTTGCAATTACTCTCTGGGAGGAGGAAGTTTGAGTTGGTACACCTAGAGAGGGGGGGAACCATACAGTTGCCAGATATAAGATCCCTGGACTGGAACCTAGAGTAGTGGGTAGGCCCAGGTTCCCCTACTGGCTAATGGGGAAGTGGCACCATCAGGACAGTGCATGAGAAGACTGCCTGAGACTGTGTGTGCAGCAGGACTTTGATACGCGGGAAGGGGAAAATTATAGTGACCTAGCTGGAGGGCCAAGCTAGGAATCACAGGAAGCAAGAGAGAGATAGCAGGGCATGCAGTGCGCAGCAGAAGGGGGAGTCAGACCTGAGTGGAGCTAATCCTCAGACACGGCCACAAGGAGGCACTACCCAGCAGTGAGTAGAGCACCCTGTTACAATGTAATATATGTATAATTTGTTTAACCGGTATTTGTTTGAGCTTCATTTTTAATTTTTACATCCAAAATAATCTGAAGAACAAATGTCTGTCTTGTCTGTTTCAATGGCTGACACAAAACTTGAAATTCCTTCTGATAATGCCTCTTTCTCCTTTCTTAAGGAATTCTGGAGCTCAGCGTTGATTTAGCCATCAGAAAGTGTTAGATGTGTTCTCAATATAAGCTTAACAATTTATTATCATATAGCTTAAAAGATAACAATGAAGTCATAAATGAATATTTTGTAGGACAACACCAAATAGGTGTTGGGGGGGAGGGATAGCTCAGTGGTTTGAGCATTGGCCTGCTAAACCCAGGGTTGTGAGTTCAATCCTTGAGGGGGGCCACTTGGGGATCTGGGGCAAAATCAGTACTTGGTCCTGCTAGTGAAGGCAGGGGGCTGGACTCGATGACCTTTCAAGGTCCCTTCCAGTTCTAGGAGATGGGATATCTCCATTAATTTATTTATTTATTTAATTTATGACATATCAGAGATACAGAGCAACTGCGGAAGGTGAGAGGTGTAGCTGAGATGCTTACATAGCAATAGCAGAAGTAGATGGCAAAACACTATAGTGGCTTCAGTAATTTGTCTTGAACAGGATGCAGAGATTGGCGATGTCTCTTTCCCCAGAAGCTTTCACTTGCAGTGGCCTACTGGGATCTATCTTATGCCCCTTGTGCCTTCTTCTTCAGTACATAGCAGCCCTTGCTGAAGTTATTTTGTTGGGAGTGGAGCCAGCAACAAAGTGGTGAAACCCCAATATATATTTCATTTTCTACCAATACAACCAGTGCCATCAAAAAGATTCCTATTGCCAGCAAGACTTGCACAGTCAGTTTTAACTGAAGCCAGAAAGACTGAAGAAGCACTGGTGGGAAGGGGAATAATGTTCAAGGAGCTAACAGAGGTATTCACCAATCTTCCCATTTGAAGGTGTCTGCCACTAAATCCCAAGGTATATAGGCAGTTCAATTTAAAAACTGATGCACAATTTGTTACAAAATGGGCCCTCAGACCACCTACATCAGAGTGCCTCAGAGCAGGAGCAACTCACTCCAGACAAAGTAGAGTATAAATGGATGTAGACCTCAGCTGCACACATCATTGAAGTATATCATCCCCTTCCTCTCCAAGGAAAATAATACTTAGGAAATGCCAGTTCACCTTATGAATAGACCTCAGGATTTGTTTAGCCTTGATGACCACCTGAGGGTTTAGCTTATGCATCTGTTCCCACTTAGCTTAGACAAGAGGAAGAATATATTTACCTTTGATGAAGCCATTTTATTGAAGCAACAGGATATGTTAATTTCAAATAATAGAATAAACTTTGTTTTAGCAATGATGTAAAATAAGTATATGATGATGTGAAAACATTTGCTTAACCTCTTGTAAGCCAGCGTTCTTATAATCATCATAAAGAGCAGAATATCCGTGCAGTCATCATCACAAAATGAGCACAGTATTTGCTGAGGCTCTAGAGACATTTACATACATATCAAAGGAGCAAAAGAAATCCAAACCAAATTGCTCAATAGTGTATTTTACACAACCTGGCAATTAATAAATACATAGTTCATATATAGAGTTTTCAATTGTAGAGCTCAACGCACTTTACAAATAAGGTCAGTATCGTCACCATTGTACATGTGGGGAAACTGAGGCACATATAGTTGAAATGACTTGCCTAAGGTCACACAACAGGCCAACGGCAGAGTTGGCAATAGAATGTGGGTCTTCTGGGTCCCAGGCTAGTGCTCTGTCCACTAGGCCACATTGCTCCCCCATACAGTACCGTAACCTTGACGTTTTAAAATGTTTATTACAATGATTCATTTCTTAGATGACCCTTTTACCTAGTTGCAATATATTGGGAACCACATTATTTGGCTTATCACTAGCAATGGGCAAAACAAAGTGGTTAGAATAAGAATTGACCCAAGCAGTTAAAGAAATTTTTGAGAGGAATGAGGACTAGAGAAAGATGACAAAACAGGAGGTGATGGATAACTATAGAAAGGGTGAGTAAGCTTCAGAGCTCAAGCCCTAGCCTGAGCTGCAACTTCAAAGTGCTGCCGAGATCACTATTTTTAGAGTTCAGAGTAGCAGCCGTGTTAGTCTGTATCCGCAAAAAGAACAGGAGTACTTGTGGCACCTTAGAGACTAACAAATTTATTAGAGCATAAGCTTTCGTGGACTACAGCCCACTTCTTCGGATGCATACAGAGTGGAATAAATATTGAGGAGATATATATATATATACACACATACAGAGAGCATAAACAGGTGGGAGTTGTCTTACCAATTCTGAGAGAGCAATTAAGTAAGAGAAAAAAACTTTTGAAGTGATAATCAAGCTAGCCGAGTACAGACAGTGTGATAAGAAGTGTGAGAGTACTTACAAGGGGAGATAGATTCAATGTTTGTAATGGCTCAGCCATTCCCAGTCCTTATTCAAACCGGAGTTGATTGTGTCTAGTTTGCATATCAATTCCAGCTCAGCAGTCTCTCGTTGGAGTCTGTTTTTGAAGTTTTTCTGTTGTAATATAGCCACCCGCAGGTCTGTCACTGAATGACCAGACAGGTTAAAGTGTTCTCCTACTGGTTTTTGAGTATTATGATTCCTGATGTCAGATTTGTGTCCATTAATTCTTTTGCGTAGAGACTGTCCGGTTTGGCCAATGTACATGGCAGAGGGGCATTGCTGGCACATGATGGCATATATCACATTGGTAGATGTGCAGGTGAACGAGCCCCTGATGGTGTGGCTGATGTGATTAGGTCCTATGATGATGTCACTTGAATAGATATGTGGACAGAGTTGGCATCGGGCTTTGTTACAAGGATAGATTCCTGGGTCAGTGGTTTTGTTCAGCGATGTGTGGTTGCTGGTGAGAATTTGCTTTAGGTTGGGGGGTTGTCTATAAGCGAGGACAGGTCTTTTTTTTCTCTTACTTAATTGGTCTCTCAGAGTTGGTAAGACAACTCCCACCTGTTTATGCTCTCTGTATGTGTGTATATATATATGTATATATCCTCAATATTTATTCCACTCTGTATGCATCCGAAGAAGTGGGCTGTAGTCCACGAAAGCTTATGCTCTAATAAATTTGTTAGTCTCTAAGGTGCCACAAGTACTCCTATTTTTAGAGTGCTAATTTAAGTCCCACTAGCCCAAGTCTGTCAACTCAGGCTGGCCGGCTCACTTCTGCGGGCTGTGTAGACCTACCCAAAGAGGCTGCCCACCCTGCTATAGTCTCCCAAGGCCAGAGCTACAAAGTTGTTCCACTATAATTGAATAATTAAATATGAATTGGGCCAGAGGAAGAGAGAGAATCACTCTGTAGTCCAATGGTCAGTGCACTCGCCTGAAAGGTGACAGACCCCTGTTCAGATCCCTTCTCTTCAGCAGGCAGAGAGGGACTTGAACCTTCTACACCATAGAAGAGTGTTCTATCCACTGGAATCAAGGTTATAAGGGAGCAAATCCTACCTCCCCCTGGCTGCTAGGTGGCATCTGAACATGTGGTCCTGCAGGCAAGATGGGCGGGTGAACTATCATCCCCCGGTTTGTGGATTGCATATTGATACTTAGGTGAGAGATAGGCATCCAGGAACCTAGAGGCAGCAGTGTTCTTGCCCAGAGGCAGAAACATAAGCACCTAGGAAACTTTAATTGTAAAAATTTAGGCATCAAGTGCATTTAAGCACCTACAGACAGATATGGCACTAGGCATAAGCAGACTCAGCCCTGGTCTACCCTACACAGTTAGGTCATTATAAGGTGGCTTACGTTCATGGGCACCAGGTTTGTATAATTTTTGGTGGTGCCCAGAATGGGTCCAAGCAGAGCCATCCCGTCCATAGGACAGACGGGCATCCGCCCCGGGTCCTGTGCTTTGGGGGGCACCATGCTTCAGGAGGACGCAGGGTCCTGGGGGGCTAGTGGGGGGCCTGGCACCAGCAGGAGCGAACGTCCTGGCCTCAACCCGCCCCGCTCCACCCCGCCGGCTTGGGTAGGGGGCGGAAGCCGGAAAGAGTCAGGGAAGGGCCTTGGGGGAAGGGGTGGAATGGGGGCAGAGCAGGGGTGGGAAGAGGCGGGGCAGGGGCTTGGGAGAAAGGGTGGAGTGGGGGTGGGATGGGAAGAGGCGTGGTAGGGCGGGGCGGGCTGGGGACAGGTCACTCGCTGCTGCTGGCGCCAGGCCTCACCTGGACCCTGCACCCCCCTGAAGTGCAGGGCTCCCCAAAGCACAGGGCTCGGGGCGGTTGCTCTGGTCCATCCTGTGGATGGGACGGCTCTGAAAATATAAGCCCAAACATTGGTGGAGCATGGGTACCACGGGCCCATATAACTCGCCACCTATGCTGCACTGAAATAATAACTCCACCTCCAGGAGAGGCATATAGCTTATGTCAGTGTAATTAAGGCAACTCAGTGTCAATGTAGACACTGTGTTACTTACATCAGCTGTTGGCTGTCTTGTCCCAGCTGGGCTGTTGCTGGTTCTCCACTCCAAGCAGGGTTGCCATCCAGACTCCCAGCTTGGTCTGCTGCCTGGGATCCCTGCAGGGAGCCCGTGGTACCCATGCACCTGCTTATGCCCAGGGTCCCTGCTTCTTGCTCCCAACAGAAAGCCCAGCTGCACCAAGGCTCTTGGATAGAAGCCTGGCTGCCTCCCTGGCCTCTTAGTTTACCATTAGGAGCACGACAGCCAACTGGACTCTGGGTGCGGATCTCTCCACCAGAGACGAGAAGTCCTGGCCGGCTTCCCCCGCTCCCAGAAGCGAGAAGCCTGGGGAGGCTGTTGAGCTCCCAGCAGAGAGCCCTGGCTCTCCACGCCCCCCCACTGCCCCTCTGCAGTCGGTGGAAGTGTTCCTGGTGAGGACACACACCACCGACAGAAGGAGGGTAATTACTGTGGTGGCTAACCTAGGTTGACTTAAGATTGTAGTGTAGGACCCCCTATGAATTATTAGTACATGTTGTTTGTGTGTGGGGGCGGGGGAAAATATTCCTGCTTAGGGCCTCCAATGGGCTAGGACTGGCACTGCCTACAGGGTTAGGTGGCAGTCAAGCGGTGGTTTTGTAATGTGCAGTTGCACCTAAAACCGGGCCTTGTGGATCCTGGCCTTTGTCTCTGCCTCAGTTTCCACATCTGTGAAATGGGGCTGATAACACTCTCTTGTAGGGGAGTTGTGAAGATAAATTCATTAATATGAGTGAGGCACTCAGATACAACTGGCATGAGCACTGTAGAAAAGGCCACAAGACAATGAATAGTTCTGTATTTAGGGCAGGGTATAAATTGTGTGCAAGAAATAAGGTGTGGAGGCACACATTGAATTATGATAAAATAATATTGAACAGCAGGCTCATTCAGTGAGCACCATCCTTCTTATGCACTGAATGAGACAGGTGATCTATAGAGGAAATATGTGATCATGTAATTAAAAGACTGTATAATAATGTAGATTCACAAGGAGATCAAATTCAGGTTGCACAGGCAATCCTAAATCTGTCATTTTCAAAATTTTGAGTGCTTGATATTAGAAGCAAAGTAATATTATTTGAATGTAACTTTTTGTATGTGACATTTATTTTACCCGCCCGCCCCCCCCAAAAAAACCCTAATGTTATTCAACATATTTGCAAAAATATTAGGTTATTCAAATTGGCCTTTGAATCCTTTTGATCCCCCAACCTTATCTGAGCACCTCCTGAGAAGTGATAAAATTATGTAGTGATATATAACAGAGTTAATTTACAGAGATGTCGTGAGGGTTAGTAAATTACTGAGCTCAATTCTGTACTCTTTCACTAGACAAAACTCCTGTTGGCCTACGTCATTGGGACCAACTCCAGGGCTTTGACAATGTAAAGCTTTATGTAAGTGCTAAGTATTACAATATGACCATTACATTATAAAATCCATTTTTATCAGTACATTGTTAATCCCTGTATTATATTGCAAGTTGTAAAAGATTATCTTGCTGGAATATGGAAATTAAAAATAAAGAAATAATGACATAAAAACATTTGTAAACTTGTTTGTACGTGAGGTAGAAGGATGATTGTGTTTTTAAGTCTCGGGTCTGTGAACCAGGGGATCTTGACTCCATTTCAGTCCGTGCCACAGATTTCCTCTCTAACCCTGGCAAATGATCTGTGCCTTGGCTTCCTTATCTGCCCACTGAGCCACCCATTACCTATTGCTGTTCCAATCCCTAAACCAGTGTGCAAGAGAAGGAGGAATGAGAGCACATTGGTGACTGAGTCCCATTCCATACAGAAGTGGCATAATCCACATTCAGAGGGTAAATACAATAAAGCCCTTTGTTAACACATTCTGGTAATAATAATGCCTAGCTCTTATAGTAGAGAGATAAGGTGGGTGAGGGAATATCTTTTCTGGACCAACTTCTGTCCAGGAGAGAGACAAACTTTTGAGCTTACATATTGCTCTTCTTCAGGTCTGGGAAACATACCCAGAGTGTCACAGCCACCTTGTCATAGCCCTTATATAGTATTTTTCATCAGTAGAGCTATTGCTTATTAATTATCCAATTGAAAGTGATCTAGAGACCATACTGATGAAATGCAGTGTAACCAAACTTAGCCAATTACAATTGTCTAATTACTCAGACTTGGAAAGCTGCTATTTCATCTGGCAGCAGAGTCAATGGAGAGAGTTAAACTCAGCTGGTGAAAACTAGCAGAGAAGACCAGCACAATAAGGATATAGGCCTGCCTAGTTCTGCTCTCATTTACTTCAATTTTACATTAGTTTAACTTGATTTACAACAGTGTAGTAACTCCTGACTTATACTGGTAAGTGAGAGAAGAATTGGGCCTCATGAGTGTAGATGGAGCAGCTTCCTGGATGTATATTTCAGAAAGGCGTACATGTTCAAAATGACTACAAAAATTCTTCTTAATACCAGAGTAGGGTAAATACTTTAATTTGGTCCATAGAAAGGAATATGTCGGATGTGAGAAAACAAGGAAGCATGCTCCATTTACTTTCCATCATAGTGTGTTCAACTTATTTTTAAAAGCTAAAAAATAAAATAAGCCAATGCTAAGCTTAAAGGACAGACAATTATAAAATATAATGATAAAATCGTATCATCTCTTCATTGTCTGGTATTTCCTTAATTTTGGGCAGATGTTTTCAGTATGCAGCAGATCAGTTAATAGCCTGGTTCACAGAAACCTAGCAGTCCATAGTACTGGACTCTTATGCAATGGACGCAATAGGAAAAGTTACACTTAATAAAAGAGATGACTATGGACAGATTAATAACTCTTGCTTAACAACGTTATCCAAAATATGAGGTTGTTAAAAAGAGTGAAATTAATGGAGAATGAGTCAAGGACTTGGATGATTTGTACTCCTATCATATAAAATCACACACAAAACTGAATTATGTTAGGGCTAGAAAACTCGAGAGAAATTCTATTTCTGGAGTTGATTCTATTTTTAGTTTAACTTAATAACCATGTTCTGAACAGTCACAAATTAAATGGAACTCTATCAAAGCTCCTCAGGATCAGAGCTCATTAATGTGGTCTGCGGCTAGAGCACTGAACAAGGCCTTAAAAGATATGCATTCCATTCCTGGCTTGGCTGGTGACCTTGGTGGCTCAATTTCCCCATCTGTGAAATGAGGACAATGGATTCTTGTCTCCTTTTTTGTAAAGTGCTTTTAGTTCTACTGATGAAAAGTGCTATGTAAGAGCTAGGCAATACTATTAATTTAGTGGTCTCTCAATCTTAGACTATATTCCTCCATATCTCACATTTAGATTTAAAGGTTTTATAAAATCACATACTAAAAATATTATCCAAGAGACAAAAAATGTCCAAGTTTCTTAGCTATATATTTAGTTCTGTGTAAAAACCATGTATTTAATCTGCAAAATAGCTTTTCAAGAAGCATCAGGTGAGTTAAATATTATGTACTATGCATAATTTACATTTTTTTGTCATGAAACAATAAGTTGAACATTCCTTATTGGCTCTTTTTAGAATCCCCAAAACAACCTAACAAAGAAACTCATTCTATATATATATATATACTTAAATTACATGCTTTTAAATGCAGGCAAATCACCAACAGTCAACTAACATGCACACCTGCAGAGCCACATATTCAAAGCCCCCTCCAATGTGTTAAAGCTTAATGCCAGCATTAAGCAAGCATTGTTTGGACTCTAAAACCCCTTCAAAGTACTGAGCAAAATGCCAACATGAAAAACAGCTCGGTGCTGAATCCTAACTCAACTCCCGTCATATCAGCCCGCGCCTCTTTCCAGTACTCTGTCATGGTAACACATTCCAAAACAGCATACAATAAAGAGTCCAACATGAAATCCCATATTTACAAACAGCTCATCTTGAAATAATCAAAACAGATTCCATATGAGAGATCAAGATGGATTTCCCTTAATCTTAGTGGCAAAAACATTATACTCAGGCAACTGGCAAGACAATGTGAGAGCATTAATAAGAGAGCAGATTCCACACTAAGGCACTCACATACAACATGGGAAAGAATGAATTAGAATGTAAAGAAGTCTGGACAACATTGCTAATAGGGATTTTGGGTTTTAGGAAACTTCTAAACTCAATCCTGCAGTTTTTCCTCAAGCAACACTCCACTTAACATCATAGCTCCAACCTCCCTTCCTTCCATCCCCTTCCATTTTCCCCTCTGCTAAGAAGAGCCTGCTGAGAATCACTGTTATGCTTAGTGGTGATGTATAAATAAGCCTCTCCTGTTGGAGAGGGTTACTGGTATGGAAGGGCATGCTAATGAGGAAATTATGTATGCCACTAATTTAACTATAGCCACAGGAATTTGTGCCAGTAACAGCTGAAGAATATTATCACTTCATGGTATTTAATGATCAGTGCCTTACTTTCAGATGCCCACACTGTCCCTAGGATGCTGAGCCAGTGTGACGCGTGGCATTCATCATGGCACCACAGATGGCTTCAGTGGTAAACTAGGTTAGCCCATCACTAACCAAATAATCCTTTTGTTGTGTTTGCTAAAATCCAGATAAAAGCCAAACCAATTTTTTTTTAAATCCCTAAGAGGATCTTACATGCTGAGTTTTAGTCAGGGTATGATATTTTAATACAATCATTGAGTTATAAACCATTTAAAGCTGTGGGATAATAATGGAAACAGTGAGCAATGATAGTAGCAGTACCATAATACACCAATTCCCCTTAGAATAGGTACTTTTTCTTAAACAGCCTCTGAGTTCAGCCTCAATGACCTTGCATGGTTAGGCCATTCCAAGCTTGGCTCTTTATACAGCACAATACTTCTTGATATGTGTTTCAAATTTAGCTTTATTTTCATTGTAGACTGAGCTATAGTTTGATGAGTAACCAGAGCAAACTTTACCTATAATATTTAGATTTACATTTTTGACAGCTTAATCCCCTTTAACTCTATATCTTTTAAAACTGATTGACGTTTGAAGGACGGAGAATAGGTAACCATTTTGAAATCAGGAAATAATCATCTGAAATTGTAAACAGGAAGCATGCATTTAAGAAAGATGTTTTCTTTGAACTGACAAAAACTGTATGAAAGCCTAAATATTATGTGTTTTCTACATAAAAAAAAAATCTGATGTCATAAATTCAGTCATTTAGTAATGTAATACCATGCCCCATTGATAGGGTGACCAGATGTCCTGATTTTATAGGGACAGTCCCGATTTTGGGGTCTTTTTCTTATATAGGTTCCTATTACCCCCAACCCATCCCGATTTTTCACATTTGCTGTCTGGTCACCCTACCCATTGATAGTCCAGTGTATGCAATTCAGAATTCTAATGTAGTCTAGCATCTAATTCCACAGAAGAGATTTTTAAAACTCTTTTAAATAAAGTTTATATTTATATATATATATATGGTATACATATTAATACATAACTATTAATATATATAACTTATTTATTTTATATATATATTTATATATAATTTAAAAAAACTTACTTCAGAAGATTGCTAAGGTTGCAAAATTAAACATTAAAAGTTAAGAAATGCCAAAGTTAAGGCTACCTGCCCAACCTTAACTCTGCCCCTTCGTGACTATGCATTAGGTTATAGTCTTAAATTAGCCCACAAGAGTTAGTCCTTTAGAGTCTGAGCAAGAGATAGGACTGATGCTGTTACCCTGAAAATAGATTTAGGGTACCCAGAATGTAACTAATCTGATCGCATTAGGTATGGCTACACAGAGCACTAAAATTAAACAAACAGCTGGCTCCAATTGATGGCTTCTTAACTCAAAGATATTCCCAGTTCCTGTAGATGTATTCTAGAAATCTGATGAAGTTCTTCTTTATCCCCAAGTTAGAGTTTTTCCAATTTTCTTCTGACACCTGATTCTGACTTAATCACTGTTTCCAATATTCTTACATTTAAAAATGTACACTTTGTTTATTTTTCCAAGCTTTAAATTGTTTGAAATTGCACTTTAAATTGCTTTCAGCTTTTCAGCCTTTCCTTTCAGAGTTATGATGATGCTTTCCTCCATTCTTCTGAGTTGAAAAACGCCCTGCCAGAGGCGTTTTTTCCTTTCGTTCCCCTCCTCCCCCACCCCACATTCTAGGCCTGTCTTCAAAACCTTAAGAGAAGAAAGTCTTGATATAAAGTTCTAACTCAAAGTTTTAGAGGTTGATAAACCACCCAGTTCAATTCTTGTTTCAGCTCAGCTTAGAGGGATAGCTCAGTGGTTTGAGCATTGGGCTGCTAAACCCAGCGTTGTGAGCTCAATTCATGAGGGGAGCCACTTAGGGATCTGGGGCAAAATCAGTACTTGGTCCTATTAGTGAAGGCAGGGGGCTGGGCTCAATGACTTTTCAGGGTCCCTTCCAGTTCTATGAGATAGGTATGGCTCCATATATTATTATTTATTATATTATCATCCTCCAATAGATTAGGTGCTTTTTTACTGGTTATCTTCTTAACACTTCCTTTATTTCCATAATCATGCATAAACCAAACTGGGCATCTGCTGTTTTAAAAAAAGATTTGCTCATCTTGTAGCACTGGGGCCTAAATGCTACACAGCAGCAGCACACAGGCTGTGTAGGGGGCTGTGCACGTCCCTGTTTCACAATGAGTGGGGAGGAATTCTTCTCTAAGGCTTGGAGCAGCTGCTGAGCTCCTCCACAGCCTGGATGTTGCAACAGCCCTCAGGTTTGTTAGGTGCCCTCTTCACTGTGGGGAGGCTGGGAGATCTTGCATAGCTGGGGATCCTCTGAATCCTTCCTCATGACTCACACTGGCTTAGCTCAACTCATTCATGGTTTGTCCGTGCACAGGGGACCACTGCATCATTGAGCTCCAATGATGCATGGGCTAGGTACTCCTGTCCCCTTCCCTGGTCAACGGTTCTGGTGCCAGAGGAGCCGCCACAGCTTCAGACATGAGGGGCTGATTTGCCCCAAGAAATCTTTCCCTTGGCCTATTTGATTTCATTCGTGGGTAAAACACAATAAACATTGTTTACACTTCGGTATAAGTTTTTCCAGCTGAGCCTACAGAGGCTGGTAGAGTAGGCAGATCTGGGATGCAGTTTGCCAGCAGAAGAGATCTCTTGTATTAAAAACTAACTGATAATTCTCTAAAGCTCATTTTTATTTTTTTTAACATCTATTTCCATGTCATCATGCAGCCTGACTGGTTCTTTGTCCTTTGTTATAGTGATTCTTTCCATTCTTTCCTCACCTGTATCTAACACACACCACAATCCAGAATTTTCCTAAGAACCTTCCAGTCTAGCCACTTTTCTATAAAATCTGGCTGTAATTTATTTATTCCTCTCCCAAGGCCTCATTTCCTCCCTTTTCCCACTACTGCGCGGTTCAAAAGATGATGTAACGCTTCTATTCTTAACCTCAGTTACGTCTGTGTAACTTTTCTGTTTTTCAGGCTGGGGGCTTAGTTACATATGTTTACATTTTCCAGACATAAGTCTACCCCTTTTCCCACTTCTGCTCCTCGGTAATGTCTCAGGATCCAGGAATGAGACTGAAAATGCCATTTAAAAAAAAATGCTACTGAACAGTAGCCATATCAAGACTGGATATTTTCTTCATTACTGGTATTAGAGTAGTGTCTAGAGCCTACTGACAGCTGCACCCCAATGTGTTAAGCACTGTACAAATACAGACTGACAGACAGGCCCTGCTCTGAAGAGCTTACAGTCTAAAGAGACAAGAGAGACAAAGGATAAGGGAAATAGATAGAAAGTACAAACAGACAAGCAGAGTGATGTTTGCAAACATCATGTTAGCGACACAATTTATTTTTAATTCTCTGTGTGAGGTTTTGTTAGGAGGGGAAATTAGCTAAATGGAAAGACAAAGGAAAGGAAGTGGACATAGAAGGGAGGGTAGTAATAGATTCAGGAGGAGAGAAGAGGGAGAGAAGGAAGGACAGGCTCATGGAGGGCAGGAGGAGTAAGGTTGAATTGAAGAGACTGAGGAAGGGGCTGGGAGAGGGTGTGACAACCAGGGTGCAGACACCCAAAAGGGAAAACAAAAGGTTTAAACTCCCAAAATAAGCAGTTAAATCAACTGATTTTATAAAATATTTTGGTACTATAAAAATACATTGTTAGTGCTTTTATTAAATCTTGTAATGTTCTAAACTCAATCATTATGAGATAGGTATACAGGCAGGAGACTATGGTTATGAATGTATATAGAAAACTGTGGTCCTAATCTGTGCTGCAACTTCAACTCCACCTCACATCAGGGAAGTGAGCAGCAGGGCTGGCTCCAGGCACCAGCCGAGCAAGCTGGTGCTTGGGGCAGCAGATTGAACGAGGTGGCATTCCACCCAATTCTAGAGCAGCACGGCTGCTTTTTTTTGTTCCTCTCCGGCAGCTCCTCGTCCTTCTCTGTCCACCAACTGGAGCGAAGTCCTCCTGGCAGGCGGCGCGGTGCGGCGCGGCGCAGCGCGGCGCAGCGGGAGGGGCCGTGTGGCAGTGCCCCGCTGTAGCCCTGGCCGCCCCTCTTCTCTCCCTCTTCCACCCACTCCCTCTCCCTCCCTCCCGCTAGCCGGTTCCCCTGCACCCGCGCTCCGGCACACAGATCACTGGTTTTTGTTTTTGTTTTTTGCTTTGTCGTTCTTGACGCCCGTTTTTTTTTTTGCTTGGGGCGGCCAAAAAGCCAGAGCCGGCCCTGGTGAGCAGTCAAACAGGGGAGGGCAGCCAGTTGTTTACAGGAAACTGGCTTCGAGTAACTATCCATTGTCCAGCCCAGGAAAGGACAATGGTGGACCATTGAGTTAATGGGAAGACATTGAGACAACTCAAAATTGAAAGGAATATCCTGGCTCCCCAGACCCTGCGCATCAAATCAGGAAAGAGTTTCCCTACTCTGATTCACCATGAGTCACTGTGGACTGAGAGAGGAGAAAAAAAGTAAAGAAAGGCTTTTAAAGGCAGGCTTTGAAATAAGAGCTTTTTTATCCAGAACTTGGGGGGACAGTCTCGGGGCAGGAGGCTGTCCGTGAATGCTGGATCCCTCCTACAACTAGGGGCTGCACTGGGAAACTCTTTTAAGGCAATAGGGTAACTCTTATTATAAAAGGGATTTTATCTAATATGGAAGTGTAAAGTCTGAGGTTTCGTATTTATGTTTATTTTCTGTGTAACTTGTATGTGTTTGCACTCCCTTACTATTTCATCTTTGAGTCTGGGCTGTTTTTATTAAATAAACTTTTTGTTTATTTTCATCCCCAGCAGGTCTCTGGTGCGCAAACCACAAGTGTTGACTTTCCATTGTGCCGGGGGGTGCTCCACCTCTGGCTCTGCCCCAGGCCTCACCCCCACTCCTCCCCTTCCCTCAAGAACACACCTCTCCCCACCTCTTTCCACCCCATTCTGCCTCCTCCCCCACATGTGCCATGTCCTTGCTGCTCCTCCCTTCCCCCCAGCCTCCTGCATGCCGCGAAACAGTTGATTGTGGTGGGTGGAAAGTGCAGGGAGGGAGTGGGAGATGCTGATCGGCAGGGCTTGCCAGCAGACAGGAGGTGCTGGGGGGAGGTGAGTGCTCATAGGGGGGCTGTCAGTGGTTGCTTAGCACCCACCATTTTTCCCTGTGGGTGCTCCAGCCCTGGAGCACCCATAGAGTCAGCGCCTATGGTGCAAACTGTGTGGAATGTGTGTGTGTGCCAAAGGGAGTTAATAACTGGGGCGGGTGGGGGGGGGAGGGGAAGCATTTATGCATTCAGGGATAATGAACCAGAGCGGAACCATCTGAGTCTCTGATAACTAAAAACTCAGGGAGGACATATTTGGGGAGACTTGGAATTAGAAGGGCTGTTGGTGTCACCCTACAAGAAGTAACTGGGCTGGTGAGAGCCAGGGTCAGATCTTATGCTTGTGGGATGGGTACTAGTGTCAGGGATCTGAACCATAGCTGCACAGCACAAAGGCCTCCAAGGTGGTTGCAAAATCCCTTCCCAGTCTGAGTGGTCCCTGGAGCATCACAGGGGGTTGGGGCAAACAGCCAGTCATCAGAGAAAAGAGAATACCACAATGTCAGTCTCTATCTGCTTTTAAAGTTCATCCCTCATCTTTTCATTATAGGAAATCTGAAATGTTTTACTGTAATAATATTTTTTTAAAACTATTTCTTATATAGCATTTTTCATCAGAAGCTGTCAAACCACTTCACAGTCTGTTAATATATTTAGCTCCATGACATTCCTTTAAGATAGGGAAGCTCTATTGTCCACATTTTACAGATTGGGAAACTAAGGGACTTGCTCAAGGTCATACAGGAAGTCCATAGCAGAGCAGTGAATTGAACTTGGGTCTTCTAGGTCCTTAGCCAGAGGCTTAACTACTGGAGCATTCTTCCTTCTTATATAGCAGGCCTATTTGAGACCCATATTGCTAACTGAGTAGGTAGTCCTAGGTTTCAGCCAAAGACATTACACCATTAAGGTAGCATTGAGAATTTAAAGGTCAGGAACTGGGAAAGAACAACCTTGACTCTGCCCCATCATGTCTTTGCATTAGCTCAGTTTTATTTATGTGATTACATACAATTTGTCAACGTTTTAAATGCCATTAGCCTTTTCGTGAAAGGGAGATGGCCATAAAGATTGCATGGTTCATGTGTGTTTCACAGAAAAATACAGAAGGCCAAATTCAGTTCTGTTGTAAAAGGACATAACTCTGTTACACTCACAATTTGGAGAGGGCCTCTCTTACATCAGGTCTGAATTTGGCCCAGTAGTGTCCACTGTAACAAAAGGAGTTGTTCACTTCAGAAGCGGCAATCTGCTGCAAGAGGCAATTGAGTAGAGAATGCTATTGTGTAGCCATAAGAGTAGCAGCCATTCTCCAGTAAATCAAAAACCATCATGTCACATGTATATTTAAATATTGTTTTAAATGTCCTATGTACTGCTCCAGGCACATGCACACTAAAAACATTTACTAACCTTATTAAATAAACAAATTCCTTATTCAAGATTAAATACAAATTATCTTAAGTCCTCTTCTTCACTCACCCTCTTCTCAAAATCCTGATATAATTGACAGACCTTGTAGCATACTCTAGCCTCAAGCAGATTTAGGGTGTATCAGGCTACGGGAGAGGAAAAGGGTCAAAGTTCCAGAATCCAGGGCAGCCCCTCACTGAGAATGCCCTACCAACAGCCTCCTCTGGGTTAAGGCCTCACTTTAGTAAAGCACTTAAGGATGTGCTAAACTTTAAGCATGTGAACAATCCCATTACTCGCATGCTTCAAGTTAAGCATGTCCTGAAGGGCTTCATTGGCTCAAGTTTTAAAGCAAGGAACTGTCAGTTCAAGTTTCTAAAGTCATCTCAGCCATCAGGTTATCACAGGAAAAGAGGTGGTCTCTCAACAAAGAAAGTGACAGACCACACAAAGTCAAACTCAAAGTGCAGACAAGCAGACTACAGAAAACAACTCACAGTACAATTTAACCAGGTGCAAATAGAGTTCGAACTAATTTCTAACTTGTCAATATAGCATGAACATTCTTTGCTTTTCAACACAATATATCACTGTGAATTATTCAGTTTATATACTACATCTGTAACTTGTTTATACTATTATCATCACTTTCTTCAACAGCATGAGTTCACTGGTCAATTAGAACAAAATACCTTCCCAAACTTTTCCTGCCATTTTACAATGTTGTATCTGAAACAAGCCAACTTTGTGACTAAGGCAAAAAGAAAAGCATCAATGACAGCTAAATGAGCAATGTGAAGTGATTCCAAATGAAAATCATACCAACATTTTTAACAAATGGAAATATTTAAAGAGCAGACCCATTTTACAAAGTGACCTAATTGCCTGTTTGAACATATAATATTGGAACAAAATAGCTTATGTTTAACCTTTCTAGGAGAAAAGCTTTCTAATGTTCCAACGTAGTTTTTACAGTCATGAATTAGTGCTTTTCTCAAAAGTAGGATAGCCTTTCCAAAGATAAATTCAAGATATCAAAAAATAAATAGATACATTTGTTTAAGACTTTCAACAATATTACTTCAGCATTTGCTAGTAACCGGATAATCCAAGGGAATTGTGGTTTACTAAGGGATAATGTAACTCAGTTGATGTCACAGTCACTGGGGTTCTGCCTTTAGAAATGTTTAGGAAAAAGGAAGCCAAATGATGGATATTATACAACTTATTTATAAGGATTTATCCAATTGTCATCCTGCAGGCATGAGTATGTAGGCCAATATATCTGAAATCATGCCATTAAGTAACTGGCCAGTAGGGAGGTGGAAACAGTAGCAGATGTTATTGGGGAGCAAAAGAGGTAGGGGAGTCTTTCTTAATGTATGCCACTTTAAGGAAATCTCTTAGATATTGGAACCCCTTGGCTTCAATTCTTAGCCCTGCCTGTTCTGCACTCAGTGCAGAAACAGAGGGCTGGAACAAAAGTCGCTTTGTTTTCCCCTGTATTTTGGGGGCAAATAAGACCTGGCCTGGTGTGACTTAGACCAATTTCCTAATATTCTTCCTGTATTATTTATTTAGTCTTAACTACAAGGAATTTTCTGGTTAACTATCCCAGCTGTCATTCAATCCTGCTGTCTTTTCCTTTCTGATCCTCATTACCTCAGTGAACTTTGCCAACATATGTAAAATAATACATCCTTCTAGTTGACGGGCACAGTTGTTTGATTCCCTATTCCCTTTGTCTGCCACACATCCTCTGTCTTCCTTGTGTATTCTTAATGCTGCTAGACACGTGATTTTTTTCTGATTAGCAGTACATCACAAAGGACATTATTGTGTTGTGTACTTGTATGCCACTATAAGCTTTGTTGTTTTAGATCACCTTATGAACTCAAATAAGAAAAAATAGCTTTTGTAGTATAGTGGTTTCAGAAGGCCCACATGGCAGACCGATGTGGACCCTAATTTGATGTCCACCATTGTCATAATCTCTAAGAGGGAAAAGGAGTCCAAGTTCCATAAGAGGTTGTGGATTTCTCCTGGGAAGGCAAGATTGTCACTGGCATCTGAATCAGAAGAAACCATTGTATTTTGCGCACAGACGGGCAAAGGGATACAACTTTGTGAGAAGAAGCTTTGCCAGAAAAAAAAAACAAAAAACACTGATTACAGTTTGTCAGCAATTCCTTCAAGCCTGAGAGAGCATTTAAGATAACCCACAGCCTATTTAAAGATAATAAGTATCAGAGGGGTAGCCATGTTAGTCTTTATCCACAAAAACAACAAGGAGTCCGGTGGCACCTTAAAGACTAACAGATTTATTTGGGCATAAGCTTTCGTGGTTAAAAAACACACTTCTTCAGATGCATGGAGAGCATGGACAAAGAACTCTAGCAGTATTATTAATATACTATTACTACAACTTATGCAATGGAAGAATCATAAAAAAAATAGCTGAAAAAAGTCAGGGATTTCAATTGTCAATAGATCAGAGTAGCTCACAACCTTTTTGGAAGCTGTAAAGGAATTGCAGTAAACTACAGAAAACAAAAAAACAGGATGTGCTAAACAGCATGGCAACTCCTTGATTTGAAAAATATAGATAGGTCTTGCTATGACAGAAAATAATCAAAGGAAAATTAGCTTAATTGAAAATTAGCTAAATTGAACCTTAATTGAGGGGATAACAAGCAAGGTTGGAGAGAATTAGAATAAACCCATATTGTTTATCTTAAAAGAAATCCCTATATAGAGTGATTTATAGATTCTTTTGCAAGACAGCTTTCTTAAAATATTAATATATTTGATAGAATACTGCCAAAATTAAGTATCAGAGGGGTAACCGTGTTAGTCTGGATCTGTAAAAAGCGACAAAAAGTCCTGTGGCACCTTATAGACTAACAGACGTATTGGAGCATAAACTTTCGTGGGTGAATACTCGCTTCGTCAGATGCGTGTAGTGGAAATTTCCAGAGGCAGGTATAAATATGCAGGCAAGAATCAGTCTAGTGATAACGAGGTTAGTTCAATCAGGGAGGATGAGGCCCTCTTTTAGCAGCTGAGGTGTGAACACCAAGGGAGGAGAAACTGCTTTTGTAGTTGGCTAGCCATTCACAGGAAAGACTGTGAATGGCTAGCCAACTACAAAAGCAGTTTCTCCTCCCTTGGTGTTCACACCTCAACTGCTAGAAGAGGACCTCATCTTCCCTGATTGAACTAACCTCGTTATCTCTAGCCTGACTCACTCTTGCTTGCATATTTATACCTGCCTCTGGAAATTTCCACTACACGCATCTGACGAAGCGAGTATTCACCCACGAAAGCTTATGCTCCAATACGTCTGTTAGTCTATAAGGTGCCACAGGACTCTTTGTCGCTTTTTGCCAAAATTAAGTATGTGTGACTAAAATCTAATGTACAATTTTAGTGGTAATTTTAATATTTTACATTTTAAAAAAAATTAATCTCAATTAATGTGATGGAACAAGAAACAGCAAGAGTAAAAGAGTTGAAACTCTCAAATACATCTCCCACAATGCAATACAGACCCAGTTGACTGATCTGTGTGACAGACTGCTCAGCTGGGCCCACATTGCATTAGGGATATGTAGTCTTATAGGGAGGATGGCTCTCCAAAGACAATGAAGGCCTGAACTACAACTCCCATAAAGCAGTGCCTTGGGGAAATGTAGTTTACTGGGTTTTTTTAAGCTAATATGAAACAAAAACTTGTCAAGTCAGTTCAATAACATTGATTCGGGTTGAACTGACCCAAAACAAAATATTTCCTTGAAATTTTCACAGTGGAAAATCAAAAATTTTCTGTAAAATTGAAGTTTTCCTACAGAAAATTTAGATTTTGTAGAAACTATGTTCTCCTTTGGAAAATCATTCCAGTGGAAAATTACTGAGCAGCTTTGCTTGAAATAAACCAAGGGCTTGATCCTGCGCCCAGTGAAGACAATAGTATTGATTTCAGTAATGAATGCTCAAGGCCTAAGACCCAACTCCTGGGACCCAAGATCCAGTGTGATCTGGCACAAATATCTAATCAGCATATTCCATTAGGTCCTGAAACATCTCAGTAAACTTAAAATTAAAAGGGAAGATGTAGCTTGTCTCTATTATTTACTGGAGCTGGCTCATAAAGTATTCTGTAGAAAGTGTGGATGACAAATCAACTACCTCATGGGACCTGTGGCTGAAACTAACTGAAGAATTTCTGCCCCTCAGACAAATACAATTTAGTTTCCAGCAGAAGATTCTATGCCAAGTCAGGTAATGTTGTGAAATAGTTGGAAGTTAACAGGAAGAAACTTAAATTACTGTGATTAAGTGGAAGGGTTTTGTGTAAAGAAAATATAAATACTAAATATACAGACATTTATGTGAAGTGATAGTTATGTTTTCTGTTCTTTGTTTATAAGTCAATTACTAATTTTAATTAATGCTAGGTGCATACTGCAAATTTTTCCAGGTTTATATGTAGTTTTATATTGCCTGCCAAATTAATTTCTTTTGAATTTACCTTGAAGTATAACCTACAAAACATGTTGTGTTCAGAAAAAATTTGGTTTGTTGGCTCCATAAGAAAATTACAGGATCTGGGTCCAATCCTGCAACAATTACCCAAATTGTTTTTACACAAGAAAGGACTAGTTGCCTGCATGAAGTTTGCAGGACTCAGCCCTGTGCTGTGTGTAATTATGATTCTGTTTTCTTATGTAATGCACCTTTAAATGTAAGATGTCTGCCTGTGAGAGGATTCAAGATGGAGGATCTTATAAAGTGAGAGATACTCTGTTTTTATTCTTAGGGAAAATTTGCATACGAATTTCAGTCCTGATTACTTTTAAATTAGATTAAAGATGAAAACAAAACAAGGAACAAATATAAAATCTTTGAGAATCAGAATTAAAGAGACAGTCCATTTAAAGTCTCGTCAATTTTTCAAAAATGAGTTAAATTGCAGGTACTTCACCAATGACATTCTGAGATTGTATTCATTCCATTTTCCTGTTTTTAAAATAAGTTTCTCTCTCTTGTGACTGTATGAAAGACACACAAATAATAAAGCAGGAGAATGATTGTTTACCCTGTACAATCAAACTATACGTAAAGTCCTATCACATAAACAAAGTAAAAATAGGAAAAATATATTTGTTCTCTAATCTATTTTATTTATAATCATTTTAAAGCATAACTTGTGATAACAGTTCTCAATATAGAGAAGTGTGATTTTTAAACTAATGGTGTAAAGTGCTAAAGGTAAAGTGCTACAGAATGGAGAATTCCAGTAAATGAGTAAGAATTACCTTGGAAGAGAAATTGAGGCACTATTGGGAATATACTGCTAAAGCCAGTGAAGCCATTTTGTGAAGCATGCTATTTTATTGAGCTTGTCTTAATTGGGACCTTCAGGTCATGGAGTTGCTGGAATAATTTAGAATAAGCAACATTCTTATGACAAACCACAGTAGGATTCTGCAATATGGAATTTTTGGAACCATCTGACAAGTAACTTAAGTTAAACCAAATTTTATAAACATTTTGTGAAAGACTTTTCTTCTTCAGTAAATTTGAGAATGCATTCACCAAATTGGAGATTCTATTAAAAAAAAAACATCATCATAGATTATAAGGCCAGAAGGGACCATTGTGATCATCTGCTCATACCTCCTATCCAAACAGGCCATTGGATGTTCCTGAATTAATTCTTGTTTGCACTACAACATATCTTTTAGAAAAAGACATCCAAACTTGACTTTAAAATACCAAATGATGAGGTATCCACAGTGACTCATGGTAAATTGTTCTAAAGGCTAATTACCCTCACTGTTAAAAATTTGCACCTTATTTCCACGCTTATTGTTGATGATGACACCAGAATTGTGGTCTGCAGTGACTGGGAGTCTGATGGCACTCTCAGTGGTGACGGAGAAGTGGAGGAGATAGGAAGGCTTGGGAAGAAAGAGGGGCACTTTGGGTTTGGCCATGTTAAATGTAAACCGACAAACACATTCATTAATTCCTTATAACCTATTTCCTGCTTCACCTGACTTTAGAAACACCTGATCATGGTGGTTCTGTAACCAGCAGTATGCCACAAAACTTTGATCTCTTGCTTCTCTGTTTAAATTCCCTTGTGGTTTTCATCCAACAGTAACTTAAAGTAAACATTTAAAAACTTTTGGGTGGATAGTCACAAGATCCAACTAATCTTTCATCTTCAAGCTGTGTGAAAAATATTCTTTGAAGACAAATTAATTAAACTCACTGTTCAATCAGCATTCAGGCTACTTTTGCAGTAGACATGCACTTGCTTGTTTGCTTCCTCTCAGCAAGGCAGTCTGCTTTGGCCAAGAGGATATTCATCAGTTATATATGAAGACATGTGTGCTGATCCTCCATTTAGCTTAAATGACAGGTTTGTTAAGAATTTCCTTTTCTTTTCCAAATGACAATACAAAAGCAAATTGTCTGCCTGCATTTGAAATACAGGATTGCGTCCAAGCTGTTGTTTTTCTATAGGATGTTTTTTTATCATGAACTTTCACAAACTTTGTGCACTCCTTCAAATAGTGTCAACAAGTTAAAGAGTCAAAATATAATAGTCAGCAGCTCTGAAGCCATGAAGCTCAACTTATCTACTGTTTTACTAAACAAGGTACATGGGTAATGGAATGACATGTTTTATTAGCAGATTTTTGCAGCTACAATTATATCTGCATATTCGCGGCAAAATTCTAAACAATGGTAGCAACGCATAATGGAAAGTCTTTACAATACTGCCCAGATACCACAAGGATGGGCATTTGGAAAATAATTAATACATTCATTCTATATCTGGTGAAGGAAGAAGAAAAGTAGTTCCCCTTTTAAAAAATATATGAACTCTTCAAACAAGTTTTATTCCATATTAGCCTCTCAATTGTACAGCCTGAGCTGAAGGCAATGGTATGGAAATGGCATAAATACTGAGTACCTCTTGCTGGAGCATTGAGCATTGGACACTATAAGTGTTATATAGATAGCAAGAAAGTTGAGCTGTTTATAACATTTAAAGTGACTATCCCCTTTTTATAAATTGTTTTCTAATAGTAAAATTGCAAGTTCTTTTAGCACAGTGCCAGTGGACATTAATAAATGTCAGCCAGAACACCTAAGTGGGGTTCTGTGAAAGTCACAAGGTGCCAATTGTCACTTCTGTACCTTTGGGAAACATGCCTTCCAGCAGTAACCTTGAGAAACAGCACTCTGAAAGCACATGCTGATCAGGAAGGAAACTCCAGCTGTATTTGTTTGAGGGTTACTTTATCAGAAAACATCATTTCTTGAAATATGAGGTAGAATTGCATGATCCAGAAGTATTCAATACCTGTTCTTTCCACAATAGGAGTATTAAATAAACCTTGTGAATATACCGTAGAAACAAACCTTTATTTAACATCAATTTTATTTTTACATATTAACTTTGAATTGTTTTGTAGTGTAGGAATCTACCTTTGAAACAGATAGTTGAGGTGTGACACTGAAATGAAATCCCTAAAGGCCTGATCCTGACAACTCTTTGTTACCAGTCATAGTGCTTTTGTTAGCATGAGCGATTACCATTGTCATCAAGCATGGGCGTAAGCATCCTAATATTAATGGGACTGCTCATTGCTAAGTACTACCTTCAGTGACCTGAAGAAGAGCTCTGTGTGGCTTGCATGCTTGTCTCTCTCACCCACCTTGTCTCTCACATTCAATGAGGAGCACTCATGGACTGGGCCCTAACCTAGGTAATAGTCAGAGAATTCAAGTAACCTTTAAAAATGTTCATGATGTGTGAAATTTGACTGTATCAAGCCTAAATACATGGCACTGAATCCAGGCGTCCTTGCAACAAAGCCTGATGCCAACTCAAATGACACCATCATAGGTCCTAATCACATTAGCCATGCCATCAGGGGCTCATTCACCTACACATCTACCAATGTGATATATGTCATCATGTGCCAGCAATGCCCCTCTGCCATGTACATTGGCCAAAACGGACAGTCTCTACACAAAAGAATAAATGGACACAAATCTGACATCAGGAATCATAACATTCAAAAACCAGTAGGAGAACACTTCAACCTCTCTGGTCACTCAGTAACAGACTTAAAGGTGGCAATTTTGCAACAGAAAAGCTTCAAAAACAGACTCCAACGAGAAACTGCTGAGCTTGAATTAATATGCAAACTAGATACCATTAACTTGGGTTTGAATAGAGACTGGGAGTGGCTGGGTCATTACACATATTGAATCTATTTCCCCATGTTAAGTATCCTCAACATCTTCTTGTCAACTGTCTAAAATGGGCTATCTTGATTATCACTAAAAAAGTTTTTTTCCCCCCTTTCTCCTGCTGATAATAGCTCATGTCAAGGCTGCTTCCCCACTCTGAACTTTAGGGTACAAATGTGGGGGCCTGCATGAAACTTCTAAGCTTAACTACCAGCTTAGATCTGGTCCGCTGCCACCACTCCCAAAGTGCTAACTCCCTTCCCTGGGTAGCCTTGGGAGACTCTTCACCAATTCCCTGGTGAATACAGATCCAAACCCCTTGGATCTTAGAACAAGGAGAAATTAACCATCCCCCCTCCTTTCTCCCACCAACTCCTGGTGGATCCAGATCCAACCCCCTTGGATTTAAAAACAAGGAAAATCAATCAGGTATTAAGAAAAAGGCTTTTAATTAAAGAAAAGAAAGGTAAAAGAAAACCCTCTGGGAGAGATTAGCATACCAGCTACTCTCACAGACAACAGATTCCAAACACAGAGGATGTTCCCCTGGGCAAACCCTTAGTTACACAAAAAAAATACCAAAAATATCCAATTTGACTATTCCTCTAATTGCACAAGACAGGTTACAAAGAAATAAACATAAATCTATTTATTTCCTTCACTAATACTCACTACTTAATAAGAGGCTGAATTCTGGAGCTTTCCCACTCCGGTCCAAACTGAAACTTAACAGACAAAGGGAACTTTCCTCCTTCCCTTTGAACCATCTGGTCCTCCCATTGGTTCCTCTGGTCAGGTGTCAGCTAGGCTAGGTGAACTTCTTAACCCTTTACAGGTAAAAGAGGCATTAACCCTTAACTATCTGTTTATGACAGTTCATCTTAATTAATTAGCCTCTTATAGTTGGTATGGCTACTTCCACCTTTTCATGTTCTCTGTATGTATATATATCTTCTTACTATATGTTCCATTCTATGTATCCGACGAAGTGGCCTGTAGCCCATGAAAGCTTATGTTCAAATAAATTTGTTAGTCTCTAAGGTGCCACAAGAACTCCTGTTCTTTTTGCAGATACAGACTAACACGGCTGCTACTCTGAAACCAGATTTAGGCAGAGCACTCCTTTCCATCTATTGGCCAAAGCTCTCATGCCTCCTTAGTACAACACATCTTTAGAATATATTTTTTCTACATCTTAAAGTGGGAAATCATACCCTTTCCTCCTCCCCCTGACATATGCTATATCCTATAAAATGATCCACCTTCATGGTAATTTTATGCTTTAAACAAAAATTCAATCCTTTCATGGCCTTCAAATCAAACATGAATCCTGCAGGATTAACACTGTATGGAAATACAGGTCCCATAGAAGTCAGCAGAAGTTTGCCAGAGACTGCAGTGGGGCCAGGATTTCACCCCTGGAGTTTAAAGATACAATGATTTCCTGCTAGAAATACACTACTGAAAAATGTAATGTAGTTGTTGCATATACTCTGTCTCATTTTGGAAGAGTTTGTATTTTTTTAGACTACAATGGAAAATTGAAATATCTGTACCTCCTTGCCATAACATCAGAGTACCTCGCTGTCTTGGAATGTATGTAACTTCAGAATACCCCTGTGAGGTAGGGTAATACAATCATCCCCATTTTACACATGGGGAGCTGAGGCCCACAGAAACTTCAAACCCATGCAAGTCATGTACCCAGTCTCCCTCATCCTAGGTGAACACCATAAGCACTAGACCATCCTTCTCTCTTGGTATGCTAATAATATCTGCAATACTACATTAAGACTCTTTAGTCTAAAGCAGTATCAATTCATTTTCCATACAAACTTTGTATGTTTCCCCATTTGTAGAGTCAGTGATATTCATTTCTGAAATGTGTTATACTATTTGTGCTGATTTCTAATGAACACTACAGTGAAACAAGTTTCACACTTCCATTTTCCATCAGTTGAGCCAGGAACTCTGATTTTTGAAGACGTTCACTGAACTCACAATCCTAGTGGTGGAAGGAGTTGTAAAGACAAAAATGTAATTTAAGCAATAAAAAAAGCTAAAAATAAAGAGCAAAGAAAAAAAATCTGCTGTGCCTAGACCTGAGTTGGTTCACACATCAAGAAGCCAGTAGCTGAGATTTCATTCCAGGAAAACTTGCAATCCCATCTAGGTTTTTCATATCCTTGAAAAGATGATAGAAAGTAGTGAGTTATTAAATACAACATCACTTTTGCTAAAATACTTCTAGACAAGATATTAAAAGCCTTAGAAATGACAAAGAAAAAAATGTCAGACATTTACTTTAAACAAATTAACTGTTGCCACATAACCTCTTTCAAGAGGATTGTCTTATATGTTGCTGCATTTTACTGCTTTTTATCTTGTTTCAAAATTAAATGTTTATTGATTTTTTGTTTCTTGTATACAATAACTACATGTATCCCTGTTTATTTGAAAATGTAGTTAATAAATTGTACAAAGTTTATGCTGCCACAAAATTTTTGGTCTAACATATACCAATTACTTCAAGTCTTATGTATAGATTTGAGACTCGTATCTATTCCCATGAATTACACGTCATACTATTTAGTCTTGTAAAGAGACAGTGACAGAGCCTCAGGTGATGTAAATGGGTGTAGCTCCACTGAAGTCTGGGACTGGGAGTGCCTGCCAGGGGCAGGAGCGAGTCCAGATTCGCAGGGTCTTCATGTGAATGACCCTGGCCTTCCATGGATCCCACAGGGTCCAATGGGATTGGCCTTTTCTATGGGATGGCAATCTATGCTCTCCATGCCCTCAGTGAAATGATAGTACAGGAGCTCTACAAGGGGTTCCTCCCCATGAGCCCCCATCCATAGGCTTCTCCATTCCAAGGGATGATCCCAGCCTTGGTATTAACTTACTTTTTTAAACCCTTAAACATGGGCTCTGAATACAACATAAGATAATCTTTTAATTAAGCTGGACTTCTGCTAAATAGCAGGCTTCATTATAATACAAATCGCTCAAACGATTCACACAGTCAACATAGGCACCAAGCAAAACAGTGAAGTCAGTCAAACCAAACCATCTACAATATGGCATATTCAGTGCTGTGCAAGTTGTTGAATATGTAAAATATAGGAGTTATTAATGTGGTATGTTTAAAAACTCTGGCTACACTGCATTCATCAAATTGTCTGATTATCAGTTATTTTAAGGAGGACTGCTCTAAGAAGTGCCATATGCAAATTAAATGCAAAACTGAGTGTCTAACCACCTGGTGGTGACTCTATGAATATTTTATATTACAGTCTATCATTGTACCATAATTAAAGAGCCCATAGTACATCACAGGAATCCCAATGTCCTGTCCACATTACATTTTGGGTAATTTATTTCTGTTCCCCTAAATTATCCTGATAGTTTTAGGTGGATAAGGAATACTTAGTCTCTTTCTTCCCTAAAGGTGCACTGTTGACATTTTCTGCTTTCTTCCCAAGAAGTGGCTGCATTTCTGTGGTAGCTGTAGTTTGTACAACTCTTTGGATCATGGTAGCATTCTCTGAAATATTTCCATTTCCGTGCACAGGGCCAGAAAGACAAGCAGAACTGCAGGATCTCAATGCATGAGTGAGATGATGGTATAAGGAGGAGGGCTTTAGGTTCATTAGAAACTGGGGAACCTTTTGGGAAAGGAGGAGCCTATACAGGGAGAATGGGCTCCACCTAAACCAAAACAGAAAGAAACTGCTGGCATGTAAAATTAAAAAGATTGATGACTTTTTAAACTATGGGTTGAGAGGACACTAGATGCAGAGGAGCACACAGTTTGGGTGGAGACATTCTTTAGGACAGAATATATTAATGGGGAAACTTCATATACTAAAACAGGATAGGAAAGAAGATGGTAAAGGGTGGGTAAGGGTTAGAGAGGAACAGTCAAATGCAAAAGAGTCCTATTTAAATATAACATGAAGACAAGCAACTGAATATTGACAAAATGTCCTGTTGTTTATATACACATGCTAGAGGTCTAAACACTAAGATGGGTGAACTAATTTGCCTGGCATTAAATGAGGATATTGATATAATAGCTATTACAGAAACTTAGTGGAATGAGGATAATCAACAGGACATGGTAATACCAGGTACAAAATATATAGAAATGACAGAGTAGGTTGTGCTGGTGAGGAGTGGTATTAAGCATAGAGTCAAATAAAGTAAAAATTTTAAAAGACTCAAACCTCATCAGACAATCTCTATGGATAAAAATTCTATGCTTGAACAATAAGAGTATAGCAATAGGAATATACTACTGCCTGCCTGATCAGGATGGTGATTGTGAAATGCTCAGTTTGATTAGAGAGGCTACAAAGGCAGAAAATGCAGGTATAATGGGGGATTTCAACTATCTTATACTGACTGGGTATACGTAACCTCAGGAAGAGATGCACAGATAAAATTTCTAGACACCATAAATGATTGCTTCTTGGAGCAGCTTGTCCTGGAACCCACAAGAGGAGAGGCAATTCTTGATATAGTCCTAACTGGTGCACATAGCTGATGCAACAGCTGTATTCAGCTGAACTGTTCAGTAATAACAACCATGATGTAATTAAATTTAACAAACAGTATTTACTTTAAAAAGGGGAACTATACAAAAATGAGGAAGCTAAACGAGAACTAGAAGAAACAATCACAAGAGTGGAATCCCTGCAAACTTCATGAAAACTATTTTAAAACACCATAATAGAGGCTCGAACTAATTAAATTAAAAAAAAAACCAGTAAGAGGACCAGAAAGCGCCACTCTGGCTAAACAGCAGAGTTAAAGAGGTAAAGGCAAAGAAAAAAGGCATCCTTTTAAAAATTAGAAGTCAAATCTTAGTGAGGAAAGTAGAAAGAAGAATAAATTCTGGCAAGTCAAGTGTAAAAGTATAATAATGCAGGCTAAGAAAGAATTTGAAGAGCAGCTAGCATACGACACAAACACTAGTTTTAAGTACATCAGAAGCAGGAAGCCTGCTAAACAGCCAGTGGGACCACTGGATAATCGAGATGCTAAAGGAGCACTCAGGGAACACAAGGCAATTGTGGAGAAGGTAAATTCATTCTTTGCATCTGTCTTCATGACAGGGGATGTGGGGGGAAATCCTCACACGCAAGTCATTCTTTTTTAGGTGACAAATCTGAAGAACTGTCCCAGGCTGAGGAATCAGTAGAGGTGGTTTTGGAACAAATTGATAAACTAAACAGCAGTAAGTCACCAGGACCAGATGGTATTCACTCAACAGTTCTGAAGGAACTCAAATGTGAAATTGCAAAACTACTAACTGTGGTTGTTGCCTATCATTTAAATCAGCTTCTGTACCGGAAGACTGGAGGATAGCTGATGTAAAGCTGATTTTTAAAAAAAGGTTTCAGAGGCGATCCTGTCAATTACAGGCCAATGAGCTTAACTTCAGTAACAGGCAAATTGGTTGAAACTATAGTAAAGAATAGAAGTAACAGACATAGATGAACACAATATGTTGGGGAAGCGTCAACACGGCTTCATGCCTCACCAATTAGAATTCATTGTGTAGATCAAAAGGCATATGGACAAGGGTGATTCAGTTGATATAGTGTGCTTGGCCTTTCAGAAAGCTATTGACAAGGCCACACACCAAAGGCGTTTAAGCAAAGCAAACAGTCATGAGGTCGGAGAGAAGGTCCTCTCCTGGATCAGTAACTGATTAAAAGATAGGAAACAAAGGGTAGGAATAAGAACATAAGAAAGGCCGTACCGGGTCAGACCAAAGGTCCATCTAGCCCAGTATCCTGTCTACCGACAGTGGCCAATGCCAGGTGCCCCAGAGGGAGTGAACCTAACAGCAATGATCAGTGATCTCTCTCCTGCCATCCATCTCCACCCTCTGACAGACAGAGGCTAGGGACACCATTCCTTACCTGTCCTGGCTAATAGCCATTAATGGACTTAACCACCATGAATTTATCTAGTTCTCTTTTAAACTCTGTTATAGTCCTAGCCCTTCACAACCTCCTCAGGTAAGGAGTTCCACAAGTTGACTGTGTGCTGCATGAAGAAGAACTTCCTTTTATTTGTTTTAAACCTGCTGCCTATTAATTTCATTTGATGACCCCTAGTTCTTGTATTATGGAATAAGTAAATAACTTTTCCTTATCCACTTTCTCCACATCACTCATGATTTTATATACCTCTATCATATCCCCCCTTGGTCTCCTCTTTTCCAAGCTGAAGAGTCCTAGCCTCTTTAATCTCTCCTCATATGGGACCTGTTCCAAACTCTTAATCATTTTAGTTGCCCTTTTCTGAACCTTTTCTAGTGCCAGTATATCTTTTTTGAGATGAGGAGACCACATCTGTACGCAGTATTCAAGATGAGGGTGTACCATTGATGTATATAAGCGCAATAATATATTCTCCGTCTTATGCTCTATCCCCTTTTTAATGATTCCTAACATCCTGTTAGCTTTTTTGACCGCCTCTGCACACTGCGTGGACATTTTCAGAGAACTATCCATGATGACTCCAAGATCTTTTTCCTGACTTGTTGTAGCTAAATTAGCCCCCATCATATTGTATGTATAGTTGGGGTTATTTTTTTCCAAGGTGCATTACTTTACATTTATCCACATTAAATTTCATTTGCCATTTTGTTGCCCAATCACTTAGTTTTGTGAGATCTTTTTGAAGTTTTTCACAGTCTGCTTTGGACTTAACTATCTTGAGCAGTTTAGTATCATCTGCAAACTTTGCCACCTCACTGTTTACCCCTTTCTCCAGATCATTTATGAATAAGTTGAATAGGATCGATCCGAGGACTGACCCTTGGGGAACACCACTAGTTACCCCTCTCCATTCTGAGAATTTACCATTAATTCCTACCCTTTGTTCCCTGTCTTTTAACCAGTTCTCAATCCATGAAAGGACCTTCCCTTTTATCCCATGGCAGCTTAATTTACATAAGAGCCTTTGGTGAGGGACCTTGTCAAAGGCTTTCTGGAAATCTAAGTACACTATGTCCACTGGATCCCCCTTGTCCACATGTTTGTTGACCCTTCAAAGAATTCTAATAGATTAGTAAGACACGATTTCCCCTTACAGAAACCATGTTGACTATTGCTCAACAATTTAGGTTTTTCTATGTGTCGGACAATTTTATTCTTAACTATTGTTTCGACTAATTTGCCCGGTACAGACGTTAGACTTACCGGTCTGTAATTGCCTGGATCACCTCTGGAGCCCTTTTTAAATATTGGCATTACATTAGCTAACTTCCAGTCATTGGGTACAGAAGCCGATTTAAAGGACAGGTTACAAACCTTAGTTAACAGTTCCGCAACTTCACATTTGAGTTCTTTCAGAACTCTTGGGTGAATGCCATCTGGTCCCGGTGACTTGTTAATGTTAAGTTTATCAATTAATTCCCAAACCTCCTCTCGTGACACTTCAATCTGTGACAGTTCCTCAGATTTGTCACCTACAAAAGCCAGCTCAGGTTTGGGAATCTCCCTAACATCCTCAGCCATGAAGACTGAAGCAAAGAATCCATTTAGTTTCTCTGCAATGACTTTATCGTCTTTAAGCGCTCCTTTTGTATCTCGATCATCAAGGGGCCCCACTGGTTGTTTAGCAGGCTTCCTGCTTCTGATGTACTTAAAAAACATTTTGTTATTACCTTTGGAGTTTTTGGCTAGCCGTTCTTCAAACTCCTCTTTGACTTTTCTTATTACATTCTTGCACTTAATTTGGCAGCGTTTATGCTCCTTTCTATTTGCCTCACTAGGATTTGACTTCCACTTTTTAAAGGAAGTCTTTTTATCTCTCACTGCTTCTTTTACATGGTTGTTAAGCCACGGTGGCTCTTTTTTAGTTCTTTTACTGTGTTTCTTAATTTGGGGTATACAAATAAATATATATACTTATATATATAAATGGTATGTTTTCCCAATGGAGAGAGGTAAATAGTGGTGTCCACCAAGGATCTGTCCTGGGACCTGTGCTGTTCAACATATTTATAAATGATTGGGAAAAGGGGGTGAACAGTGAGGTGGCAACATTTGCAGAGGATACAAAATTACTCAAGATAGTTAAATCCAAAGCTCACTGAAAAGTTAGAGGGATTTTACAAAAAGCTCTGTGACTGGGCAACAAAACAGCCAGTGAAATTCAATGTTGATAAATGCAAAGTAATGCACTTCGGAAAAAGATAATCTCAACTATACATATAAAATGATAGGATCTAAATTAGCTGTTACCAATCAATAAAGAGATCTTGGAGTCAATAGTTGTCTGAAAACAGCTCAGTGAGCAGCAGCAGTATTACAGATGGGCAAACCAATTGGGGAAAATACAAGAGCAATCCCAAATCTCAGAACAAAGTGGACCTCAGATTTCCTTTTTGTTCTGATTGGTTCAGGTACACAACCCTTCTCCCGCTGTTTTTCACCATAACAGGTCTCCTATCTTTTGCTGAAATATATTGCAAGGTGAGTCTCAGATCTAGCAATCTCTGCTTGTCTAGCCACTGTCTACAGATCTCATGAGTGCTGTGAATGCGTTCTGGGATGACCAAGCTGGGAGAGCCCCAGAACTTGGTAAATTTAAAAACTGCAACATGAAGCCATCAAAAGAGTGAGTGCCAGACCTGAGACCTTCCCTTCCTGCTTCCAACGGAAGGCAGAAGACCTGAATGTTAAGAAAAAGGAACTGGGGAGTCAGAAAATGGAGCTGAGAGGTTAGGTTGGGGGACTGTTAGGAGCTCGGGATATAGATCTGGATGGTCAGAATACTGATAATGGGAAACTCAGACAATGGGCCTACATGATCTAACTTTTATTTAAGAGATGTGACAATCCCAGATAAGCAGGCTGTATATTTAAAAGCAGAGTACACAGTGCCCTGGGATTTCTATAGGCAGCTACAATGCACTACTTGTGAGTGCAGAAACATCTTGTGAAATTTTAACTACATCTGACATTGCTGATGAGAAGACACAGAAAAGTCAAATCCTGATCTAATTGTCATTGATATCCCAAGGCTATAAGTGAGTCAGCCAGAATCACAAGTTTTATAAATAAAGCTTGGCAATCTAGGACTGGCTAAGAGAATTCAGACTATTCTGCCAGACAAATGGAATAGAGTTTATCCCTAAGCAGAATCCCCATTTGTTTTCACTGTAAATTGCATGACTCCAGGGCCTGCTAGAGAAAACTTGGCAGGCACCAGTGATACCTGATATAATGCCAGCCAATGTTTTCTCAATAGGATTATAATAAAAACAACGTTGTCTCAAAAAGTATATTAACACCTGCAGGAAATGATCAAAACCCAAAATCAAATACTATTTGTTGCAATATACTTGTCATCATGCAGATAATGGGCAAGATTTTTTTATTTTTTGGACCTGCACAGATGTGCAAGGTTGGGGTTAGAAGGGTACAAGCACCCATATACATGCTGGGCACAAAATGATCCTTGACTTGTACGTATGAGGCCTTTTCCTGTAGCCATATTGTAAGGTACGAGGCCTTTGTCTGGGGCCATATTAGGAGAGAAGCAGCCATGAGCTAAGAGAAGCAAAACCAAGTGCACAAATACATAATGGGGGATAACTGGCTTGGCAGCAGCACTGCTGAGAAGGATCTGGGAGTTCTGGTGGATCACAACCTCAATGTGAGTCAACAATGCAATGCTGTTGCAAAAAAAGCAAATGCAATTTTAGGTTCTATTAACAGAGGCATAGAATGCAAGTCACAGGAGGTGATCATACTACTATATTTGGCTCTGGTTAGGCCTCAGCTGGAGTACTGTATCCAGTTTTGGTTACCAGTGTATAGAAAGGATGTAGATAAACTGGAAAGGATCCAGAGGCAAGTGACAAAGATGATCAAAGGAACAGACTGCCTAGGGAGGTCGTGGAAGCTCCTTCACTGGAGGTTTTCAAAAACAGGCTAGAGAGCCATCTGCCTTGGATGGGTCAGACACAACAAATCCTGCATCTCAGCAGGGGGTTAGACTAGATGACCCTAGCGGTCCCTTCTAGCCCTATGGTTCTATGGTTCTAAGCAGAAAGTCACATCCTCAGATTCCATCTAAATTACATTAAAACAACATAATATCAGGCTGTTAAGAAGGAGATTCTGTCCTAATAGCACCCACCATCACAGATAAAGAAACAGATCTTAAGATGGTTAAAGAAAACTTAGTTTAATAGCATTCTGTCTGGCAAGAAATCACATATCAATAGTTGTGGTTGTGAAATCCTCATTTCTTTATTGTTTTGTCCTTATGGTCCACACTTCCCTATTGTTTGTCTGTATCATTTCTGCCTTGTTCTTTGATTGTTTGTCTGTATTTTGCTAGGTGTAAATCAAGAAAGGTGGTGGGGTATGATTGGTTAAAGGATTGTTTTACAATATGTTAGGATTGGTTAGAAAATTGTTTAGTAATATTTTAATAAAATGATTGGTTAAGGTATAGCTAAGCAGGAATCAAGTTTCACTATATAAACTGGGGTCCAAAAGGAAGTTCTTTGGAATCAACTCCAGGACACAACCCCAAGATCAGAGCTGCCAGACCTCACCCTGCCAACCATGCTGTGCAGAAGCTGAAGTCCCCCACGTGACCTGATCCTGACAAGTTCATCTGCCTTATTGGGAGTAGTGAGCATTGTATGCTTAGTGTGTGTACTCTGTTTTGGCAATTGTTAATAAATAGGGATGAAGTAGGATATTACTGTGTAAGGCTCTTTCACTTCTAAAAGACCCTGCAAACCTGCAGAGTGTAAGGTTATGCCTTAAGCCCTAGGAACTGGGTAAAGGTGGGTGTCCTTAGAATGTGCAAGTAACAGAATTGTGTGGGTAACATACTCTTTGAGCACAAGAACTACTAAACTGCTGCCATTCAATTATTTATTATTCGCATTACAGTAAGCACCCAAAATGTGGTAGACATTGTGGAAACATATATGAAGAGACAGTCCTTGTCATAAAGCAATTTATCTAAGTTGAAGTAAGATCAGGATGGAAGAACAAAATAGAGGGGAATAAGGATATTGAATGCAGATGAATTACATAGTAGGTACTGAATATCTTTGTTTGTTTTGGAGGGGCAGGTACAACAAATGGAACAAGTGGGGGACAAGAGACAGGAACATGTGGTTACAAACACAGACTAGCAGTGTGCACAATTACCTGGTCATAATTCCTTCAATTTTATTATTTATTGTTCATCACTATTCTTCTGTATTTCTGATAGTAAAACAGTAATCTTTACCTTCCTACCCATTATCAAAGTCTTCAGTGACATTGCTGATTCATCGGGGGGTCCGTGGGCCCCGCTGATCAACTCCCCCCGCTCTCTCCACAGCTGGCATGCAGGAAGAGCTGGGAGGGAGGGGGAAGAACAGGGTCAAGGCATGCTCAGGAGAGGGAGCGGAATAATGTCCAGGGGCTGCCAACTCCTCTGATCAACTCTTCCCCCTCCCTTCCAGTGCCTGAACATCTCAAAATCTGCAGGGTTGGAGGTGCATCAATGTCTCTGGAACCCGTGTTTTGGGTTGGGCCAGTCTCTAGTTAATGTGATACAATTAAGGGTTTTCTCCAGTATCAAAGTTCTGGTTTGGACCCTGACTCAGCCGAGCACTTAAGTGTATGTCTAAACTTAAATACATGAAGTGCTTGGCTGAATCAGGGCCTCTTCTTCCCCACCTCTTTCTGTTTTTTTATTTGCGAAGAGTTGATGCTCCCCCCCCACACACACACACACACTTCTTACAGGAACCAGTTCATCTCCAGGCACGGATTTAGCTCTGGACTTTGAATGCTCCATCTGGGTAGAAAGCCCTGTTTGGTGTTTACAAACTTCATTCTATAGACCAGCTGAAAGATGGATCTCAGGAACAACAGTTTGGCTTTGGGCCTGGACCATGAAAACACCATCAAGGCCATTATAGCTTCTAATGAGCTTTTGCAGCAATGCAAGTACAGGAAAACGTTACCAAGCTACTGCTGAATGTATTTATTTAAATTTCTGCTACTGTTCAGACTTTGCACAGGCTCAGATTTCTCAGAGGTAATACCCTTAAAATCAATTCCCTGCCCCATTCCAAAATACCATGAGGAATCAGTGACATATTGCTAAGAAACAGGGGGTAGCCGTGTTAGTCTGTATCTACAAAAACAACAAGGAGTCTGGTGGCACCTTAAAGACTAACAGATTTATTTGGGCATAAGCTTTCGTGAGTAAAAACCTCACTTCTTCGGATGCATAGAGTGAAAGTTACAGATGCAGGCATTATATACTGACATATGGAGAGCAGGGAGTTACTTCACAAGTGGAGAACCAGTGTTGACAGGGCCACCAGTGTTGACAGGGCCAATTCAATCAGGGTGGATGTAGTCCACTCCCAATAATAGATGAGGAGGTGTCAATTCCAGGAGAGGAAAAGCTGCTTCTGTAGTGAGCCAGCCACTCCCAGTCCCTATTCAAGCCCAGATTAATGGTGTTGAATTTGCAAATGAATTTTAGTTCTGCTGTTTCTCTTTGAAGTCTGTTTCTGAAGTTTTTTTGTTCAATGATAGTGACTTTTAAATCTGTAATAGAATGACCAGGGAGATTGAAGTGTTCACTTACTGGCTTATGTATGTTACCATTCCTGATGTCCGATTTGTGTCCATTTATTCTTTTGCGGAGGGACTGTCCGGTTTGGCCAATGTACATGGCAGAGGGGCATTGCTGGCACATGATGGCATATATGACATTAGTGGATGTGCAGGTGAATGAGCCCCTGATGGTGTGGCTGATGTGGTTGGGTCCTCTGATGCTGTTGCCAGAGTAGATATGGGGACAGAGTAGGCAACGAGGTTTGCTACAGGGATAGGTTCCTGGGTTGGTGTTTCTGTGGTGTGGTGTGTAGTTGCTGGTGAGTATTTGCTTCAGGTTGGGGGGTTGTCTGTAAGCGAGGACTGGCCTGCCTCCCAAGGTCTGTGAGAGTGAGGGATCATTTTCCAGGATAGGTTGTAGATCGTGGATAATGCGCTGGAGAGGTTTTAGCTGGGGGCTGTATGTGATGGCCAGTGGTGTTCTGTTATTGTCCTTGTTGGGCCTGTCCTGCAGTAGGTGATTTCTGGGTACCCGTCTTGCTCTGTCAATCTGTTTCCTCACTTCCCCATATTGTAGTTTTACGAATGCTTGATAAAGCAACTACACACCACACCACAGAAACACAGATGTGGAAAAATTGGAAAGAGTCCAGCGGAGGGCAACAAAAATGATCGGGGGCTGGGGCACATGACTTACAAGGAGAGGCCGAGGGAACTGGGCTTGTTTAGTCTGCAGAAGAGAAGAGTAGGGGGGATTTGATAGCAGCCTTCAACTACCTGAAGGGGGTTCCAAAGAGGATGGAGCTCGGCTGTTCTCAATGGTGGCAGATCACAGAACAAGGAGCAATGGTTTCAAGTTGCAGTGGAAGAGGTTTAGGTTGGATATTAGGAAAAATTATTTCACTAGGAGGTTTCAGAGTAGCAGCCGTGTTAGTCTGTATCCTAAGTTAACTTAGGCTTGAATAGACACTGGGAATGGCTGAGTCATTACACAGATGGAATCTATTTCCCCATGTAAAGTATCCTCACATCTCTTGTCAACTGTCTAAAATGGGCCATCTTGATTATCACTACAAAAGTTTTTTTCCCTCCTGTTGATAATAGCTCATCTTAATTAATTAGCCTCTTAGAGTTAATATGGCTACTTCCACCTTTTCATGTTCTGTGTGTATATATATATTCTTATTATATGTTCCATTCTATGCATCTGATGAAGTGGTCTGTAGCCCACAAAAGCTTATGCTCAAATAAATTTGTCAGTCTCTAAGATGCCACAAGTACTCCTGTTCTTTTCACTAGGAGGGTGGTGAAGCACTGGAATGGGTTACCCAGGGAGGTGGTGGAATCTCCTTCCTTAGAGGTTTTTAAGGCCTGGCTTGACAAAGCCCTGGTTGGGATGATTTAGTTGGGGTTGGTCCTGTTTTGAACAGGAGGTTGGAGTAAATGATCTCCTGAAGTCTCTTCCAATCCTAGTCTTCCATGATTCTATGATTATTCTTATTTTACAGATGGGAAAACAGAGGCACACAGAGGTGAAGTGTGCCAAGGTCACCCAGCAGGACAGAGGTAGAGCTGGGAATAGAATCTAGATCTCCTGAGTCCAGTGCTCTCTCCACTAGGTAACTAATCATACTAACCATATACCACAAAATAAAAAACAGATTCAGCACATTCCCTATACATCACTCCTGAGTGTATTTGCCCTTTCAGCTTGCCCTGAAAGCCAACAGACTATTTCCGACACAAAGGAAAGCATGTTCAAAAGAAGTGTGCTTGACCAGAATCTCCCTCTTTTACATTGAGGAGGTTCCGACTCAAGTGCCTGTGCAGATTTCAAATGTAGCAGGGTTGAGGTGAGGTCTGTTAGGTAGGAAGATCCTTAGCTACATGCTAATATCAGAAAGAACAATGGCAGCAACATTCGGAGAGGTGCAGGTCACAACTCTTACTGGAGATGATTTGCTTGGCAAAGTTGAAGGGGGGAGAGAATGAGAAACTGCATTTAAGCAAGAGAATTAAACTGATACAAACGGAGCATGATGGAAGATGGATCCTGTTAGAGATAAGAGAAAACATGACTAACAAGGAGAAGGAGCCCTGAAAAAGATGGGAGAGAACCTAAAAATGATGAGAAACAGAACTGTGGTCATAAAACTGGACTCTGTAAAGAAAAAGAGAAACAGGCACAGGTCAAGGATTTATTATGATGAGGATGAGAAGTGGGTTCCTCACAGAAAGGAAGGGAGAGAGGGAGAGATGGCATGTCTTTTCTACATCACACAGGTTGTGCAGTGATATTTGCTGTTGCAGAAACATCTACACCATCTAAATAATTTTCTAGGAAAACATTCCACCATTTTAAGTACCCGATTAGTCCCATGGAAGTCAGGCTAGAATACTCACATGTCCCCAGTGTATGTGCATGAGAAACGGAGGAAACCCAACTGCTTTAGACAGAGCTGGTGACTTCATTGGAACTGATCTCATGAGTAAGAGCTCCTCACTGTGAGTAAGGGTTACACCATTGTGCCATAAATACTGATTCTAATATTTTGTATAAAAAGAAGACCAATCTGAAAGTTCTGAATCACTTTGATATTTAGGGCAAAATTTTGCCCTCAGTTTCAGTGATGTAAATCCAGCATTACTCCATTAAAGTCAGTGTAGCCAAGAGTAGAATTCATCCACAAGCATATATAACATTTCACCCGGAAATTTCCAAAATAAGCAACTGAAAATGGGTTGAAAGTGAAAATCAGTAAGCCTCCCTAGCTATCAAGCACACTGCCCATCTTGATACAATTGAACAGTATCATTTATTTTGCAATTCTGTAACCATACACAGTGTTCTAATTTCGTGCTCACATACCCCTTTCTCTCATCTTCCACCTCCACTGGTTAAATTCCTCAATCTCGTGAACTCTTTCAGATGAACAGTTAAATTCCTTTGTCATTCCCTCAGCAGAGTGTTTGGTGGGGGATCTTTTCCTTTCTGCTTTGTTCATATTAAGTGATTATCTCAAACTAGCAGATGTACTTCTATGTTTCTGTATTTTAAAGGTACCCAATTACATAAATATAATAAAATAAATAGATCTCTAGACAATACTACCTTAATTCCATATCAAGACTCAAAGGGCTAAATATCTGGCTCCACTTTGTGGCAAGTCAGCCATGGAAAAGAGACCACAAGGCCAGTTTAATTGGCTGCTGGGAAAATACCCCCCTTCCCCCTCCCACCGTATGGGAGCAGCATGCCGGAGGAGTTTCCAGGGCCGATGTGGGAGTGACTGCAGAACAGCCCATAGCCAGCTTTGTGGAGCTGCCTTAAGTCCAGGAGCTGTTCTAATTGATGTAGGGGCCCAGGATGGATCCCAGCCCAGCCCAGCCCACCTTACATCTAGGCTTGGCAGAATTTGATCTTTTTTTATAATTGCGACAGATAATATCTATGTTTATTTTTAAGTATTTTTTTCTATTTATGTCAATTTAAAATTTCACAGTTACAGGAAATTTGTGGGGGGAGGGCCAGACAATAATTTAAGGATAGTAGATGTTGAGATTCAAAAAGCTCTGTAACCATTGTAACACAAATTGTTAACATCGTATGTCAAAATATACAAGGTAAATAGCCTTAATCAAACTCTAATAAGTTCTTTAGCAGCATTTTTCATAATTTACCTCTCTGCAAATTTTGATTATTATCAGAAATATTTTTCCATCAGTTTGTGTGTGTGCAGTGAAATTGCTGTTTACCAACATTTTCCAATAAAAAAAAATCTAATTCCAAACCTGCTTACATCTCCAAGAAGGAGCAGTATGCGTCCCATCTAGAGAGTGCTGCGGATACATGGGGACAATCTCATTAGGAGTTCCACTGATGACATATCTGGGACATTAATTTGATGCATTTATTTCATTGTGTTTCTTTTTAAAGGGGTGAGACAGAGGATTTGCATCAACAGTTTAATACATAGTATTGCAAAAGTGACCACAAAAGAGAAAGAAATAGCAAAAGAGCCAAGGCAACATTTTTCTGCTGTTGAGAAGATATAATCTAATAAATATATTTCCAACTCTGTGAGCAGAGAGTTGGCAACACAGCTCCCATTCATATTAATTGGAGGTGATATCCTGCTCACCACTCCAAAAGTATTCCCCTAGCAATCCTCCAGAAAGAGTAAGGGGAAGCCAGAAATCCCAAGCACTGATTCTGCCAGTCTCATCCCTATCGGCAGCAGTATAAATGAAACTACACTTTATGGGTTAGGTACAAGATGTTCTTTCAGAAAAGAGTCATCTGTAGCCAAAGGCAAAGAGGAGGAAAATTATATGGAAAGTAAAGAGAAAACAAGAAGCAATGCAAAAGAAAAAAAAAGGTAATCGTATAGCTCTAGAGCAAAAGAAAATGTTTGGCACAGAAAGCTATGGAACACATATGTAATGTGTACTGTGGGAAAAAGGCATAAGGGTTTACAAGACACACACAGATGTGAAAATTTACTAAGACATATTTAGGTTTTTCCCTCTCCAATGGGTGCTCCGCTGTTTTTGGACCGCCAGGCAACAGAAGCAGTGATAGTTCTGAATGACTCACACAGACATTTCTATCATGAGTCAGTTATCACTTCCTGGAATAAGTATTGATTCCATGCCTGGTTGGACTAAAGATGCCTCTGATGGCTCATTAGTGAAATTATACCATGCTTAAGGACCCTGGTTTTCTCCTGTAACTTTGTGTCTTCCAAGGCTCTGATCCAGCAAAGCAGTTAACCTGCTTAACTTTATTCCATTGACTACAACTGCATTGTTATTCACATGCTTAGAGTTTAGCAAATGCAAGTTCTATCCTGGATCAGGGTCTAAATGGTTAATACGTGTTTATAGTTTTACTATATTGTATTCTTCAGTTACTGGCTCACTAACAGACTCATATTCTTTCCCATGTGTTTTTACCATCCCTGTGTGACCCTTGGATTTGTTCTTTCCATAGCTGAGATGCTCAGTTGAAACCCTTGCTGAAGGTCATAAGGTCACCATCTTGGCCATACCCACTTGGCATGAAAGTCTTAGTTGGAGTATTTTGGCCTTCTTATAGGATTTATAATAAGTTGATACTATGATAATAAGATGCTATTCCATGTGAGGGTGTAGCAGGGTTTTCTGTTTCTTATGAGTTTATTGTATTCTGTTTGTACAATTATATAGAATTATTAGGGCTGTCAAGTGATTAAAAATTAATCGTGATTAATCATGCTGTTTAATAAAGAGCAATTATTTAAATATTTTTGGATGTTTTCTACATTTTCAAATATATTGATTTCAATTACACCACAGAATACAAAGTGTACAGTAAAAAGCAACAGAGGGTCCTGTGGCACCTTTGAGACTAACAGAAGTACTGGGAGCATAAGCTTTCGTGGGTAAGAACCTCACTTCTTCAGATGCAAGTAATGGAAATCTCCAGAGGCAGGTATAAATCAGTGTGGAGATAACGAAGTTAGTTCAATCAGGGAGGGTGAAGTGCTCTGCTAGCAGTTGAGGTGTGAACACCAAGGGAGGAGAAACTGTTTCTGTAGTTGGTTAGCCATTCACAGTCTTTGTTTAATCCTGATCTCATGGTGTCAAATTTGCAAATGAACTGGAGCTCAGCAGTTTCTCTTTGGAGTCTGGTCCTGAAGTTTTTTTGCTGTAAGATGGCTACCTTTACATCTGCTATTGTGTGGCCAGGGAGGTTGAAGTGTTCTCCTACAGGTTTTTGTATATTGCCATTCCTGATATCTGACTTGTGTCCATTTATCCTCTTGCGTAGTGACTGTCCAGTTTGGCCACGAAAGCTTATGCTCCCAGTACTTCTGTTAGTCTCAAAGGTGCCACAGGACCCTCTGTTGCTTTTTACAGATTCAGACTAACACGGCTACCCCTCTGATAAAGTGTACAGTGCTCACTTTATATTATTTTTATTACAAATATTTTCACTGTAAAAATGTAGAGAAAGGAAATAGTATTTTTCAGTTCCCCTCATACAAGTACTGTAGTGCAATCTTTATATCTTGAAAGTACAACTTGTAACAAAGAAAATCTACATTTGTAAGTTGTACTTTCACAATAAAGAGATTGCACTATGGTACTTGTATGAGGGGAATTGAACATCTCCTATTAACGTCAATGGGAGTTGTTCCGCTGACATCAAAAGGAACAGGATTGGAACCTAAAACTGCAAAATTATTTAGTTCTTCACTGAACCTATAAATGATTTGAAAGACAGCAAAAAAAATAGTATTTGTGAAATACTGTGAAATACCCAAAGGCTGATCTTGGTCTGAGAGGGAAAGCAACTTTATTTTTCACATTTGATCTTGCTATATTTAAACTGCACATTAGGAGATAAAGGTGAGGCTATGATTACGAAGTTACGGTATCTTTTCCTTCTCTAGTGTGATCTTTTTACGTTTCCTACAGCACTTTGACTCTTAGTGATATTGTGTTGTGCAAATGGTAGTAGTTTCACCAATAGTTAAAAGCAAGCATGTTCTGACATAGCAAGCAACTTACTTCCAGGCATGTGATATGTATGTACAGGCTCTCACATAATGAGGCAGGCCTTATGTGGAGAAAAAATATCAGACTAGATGCTCGCTTTCTGAGGAAGTTCACAGTCTAGCCCAGAGAGTGTGATTTGATTACACGTATTAGGCTCAATTCTCCCCTGAATCTTAATAATCCTATATGTAGGAGACAGGGACCAGAGGGAGGGGCCATCAGGGAGCAAGTTACATCTCCCTGATTCTCTGCCACCCAGCCCCAGAATTATTTGGAGCAATGTAAGCTGACTGGCAAGTATGCATGTTCCTCTTTTCCCCGTCATGCCTCAACATCTGGTGGGGGAGGGAATGACAGAGGAATAAAGGCGGAGGGTGGCTGGCATAAAAACTGGCCCCATCAGATTTACACCAGTGAAAAGTTCTCTGCACAAGTGGACTTCTCAGCTGGCCACTTGTGGACAGAATCTAGCTGCTTTGCACCACCTGGGCAGCACAAAGTGACTGGATCTGTAAGCCTTTGTCTGCAGCCATATTAGGAGAGCAGCGGTCATTAGCCAAGAAGCAGCAAGTCACATCCTCACACTCCATCTAAATTATATTAAAACAATGTAATATCAGGCTGTTAAGAAGGCGATCCTGTCCTAATAGCACCCAACATCAGATACAGATCTTAAGATGATTAAAGAAAATTTTGTTTGATGGCATTCTGTCTGGCAAGAAATCATTTATCAATAGTTGTGGTTATGAAATCCCCATTTCTTTATTGTTTTGTCTTTATGGTCCCTGTTTCTCTATTGTTTATCTGTATGGTCTGTCTGGTTCTTTGATTGTTTGTCTGTTACATAATTAATTTTGCTAGGTGTAAATCAATTAAGGTGGTGGGGTATGATTGGTTAAAGGATTGTTTTAAGGATAGGTTAGAGAATTGTTTAGTAATATTTTAGTAAAATGATTGGTTAAGATATAGCTAAGCAGGACTCAAGTTTTACTATATAAACTGGGGTCCAAGAGGGAGACTAGCAGAAGGAACAGAAGAATAAAAAGAAGGAAAACCTGGAAGAACTCACCTCTAAGAGACAGCCTAAGATCAGAGATGCTAAGAATCCTGTGCATGACAGTGACCGTGAATCCAGATGAGACCGACCTTGCCTGACCAACAGGGAAAGTCCACCTGCATGATCTGGATTTCTGAGCATAGCATTGTATGCTTAGCATATGTATTTTGCTTGGTAATTGTTAATAAAGAGGGGATAAGGATATTACTGTGTAAGGCCCTTTCACTGATAAGAGGTCCTGCAAACCTGCAGAAGATACACCCTGAGCGCTGGGAATTGGGTAAGGGTTGGGGTGCCTAAATTAACAGGATTATGCCTTGAGCCCGCAGAAGGGTAAAGGATGGGTGCCCTAGAGCATAAGGTTATGCCTGAGCCCTAGGAATAGGGTAACGGTGGGTGCCCCTAGAGTGTCTGAGTAACAGAATTTTGTGCAGGTAACAGATTATATCATAGGAAATGGCCCTTTATCTTTAAGCAATTTTTGTTCTGTTGTCTGGCCCTTTGCTACCCCTTCTCTTGGAGAAAAGCTTCACACATACCCTTCATAATGCTCATCTCTTGCTCTTCACGTGAACATTTTTCTGTGCTCAATGCAGCTTACATAGCAGACATGGGCATTAGGTTCGTATAATTTTGGTGGTGCCCAGAATGGGTCCAAGCAGAGCAATCACGTCCATAGGACAGACCGGGGCATCTGCCCTGGGACCTACACTTTGGGGGGCCCCACACTTCAGGGGAACACTAGTTCCAGGGTGGCCAGGGGGTTTAGCGGGGGGCCTGGCACTGGCAGCAGTGAGCGACCCAGCCCGCCCTGCTCCGCTGGCTCCCGACATCACTCGGGGGAAGGGATGGAAGCCAAAAAGAGGCGGGATGGGCACTTGAGGGAGAGGGTAGAGTAGGCTTGGGGAGAGGGCAAAGCAGGAGTGGGAAGAGGCGGGGTGGAGCGGGGGAGGCTTGGGCAGGGTCGCCTGCTGCTACTAGTGTCAGCCCGCCCACTACCCCCCCAGGCTGCCCTGGACCCTGCGTCCCCCTGAAGCACAGAGCCCCCCAAAGCACGGGGCCCAGGGCAGTTGCCCCAGTATGTCCTATGGATGGGACGGCACCAAAAATATAAGCCCAAACATTGGTGGAGCAGGGGTACCACGGGCCCAAATAACTCGCCGCCTATGATAGCAGATGATGTATTTCAGTCTTGTATGGCTCTTATGAGATTTAGTCTTGTTTAAAAATTGCATGTGGTAGTAAGTGAACCATTTTTGAGTTAGCTGGAATGATAATGTTGAAATAAATATGCTAGTTCTTGGAGTAAATGATAAAGCTGACTACAATGCTATTTTAATAGTTCAAAGAAAAGGAAACCAGTGGGGCTCCAAACCCACTAGATGGCACTGCGTACAGGTCTGAAAATGTGTGATATTAATCATCAGGGAAGAATTCTCAGCAAAACCAAGAGGCAAAAATAAGTCTTAGCCCAAAATCTCTATATTTTATTGAATCGCTTGATTTCCAGCAAAATTTCTAAATCTGGAACTTCATACAACCGTTCAACTTGCTCAGCAGCTTTCCTCAGTCACTTTTACACAATTACTGCTATTTTTTCCCCCAGAAGCTCCAATGTTTATTTCTTCCAGGCCCTGGCCCACTCCCAAAACATTCCAGAGGTTTCATGAAATATTTAGAAAACCAGTGAATTTGTCTCGTGTGCCATGTGCATGTGACTGGAGGGACACATATTTCAACCAACCCTCTCAAAAAGATTGTAGGTTACATCCATGTGAGCCTATGCTTCCATCCTGGTTACAGATTGTCTGATATAGAGGCTTGATCCAGATCCCATTAAAGCCAATTGGCTGCCAAGAGACAAAAATGAGGGTGTTGTTATTTCATGTGGATAAACCTTTTCCCCTTCCTTGTCTGGGGCATCTGCCCTCATTCAAACACCCACCAGCTAATACTCCCATTGAAAACTGATGGGATGATAAGGTGCAGTTTAGAGTTCTATGTTTTCGAGCAGCTTTTCACCACGTGTGCTTTACCAACTGCTATGGGAGTGCATTTTTAAAGGTAAAATCTCTGTCTATTACTCCCTCCCAACCCCCATCTCCCACCTTCAGAAATGTCACTTTGGATGTGACTCCTCCAGGGCTCTAAGACACAGGATTGAGGTTCTTTTATCTTTTGAAAGGGTTTTAGTGACCTGGCTTCCCAAGCAAAAGTGCTATGCAAGAAGCTTCCTGTTCTCCTCCCCTTTGACTTCATTGCTCATTCAAATTCACTTAATTAGATATATTAGAACATGCCATTCAGTGTTCTAGCCACAAATAATCCAAATTTAAAAATAGATAGAAAATATATAGGCTAATCAAAAGTCAGCAATAAAGTGCAGTGACTCAAAGGCAAGTCCCACTCCACCCACTCAAGCCAGACTTCAAAGAAAGTCTGGGAATATAGGTCACTATAACAGGGTGTATGGTCACCACCATGGCGCCTCCGGCTGGCCATCCTGAGAATTAGCTCAGGGTTGCCAGGGCACCCTCCTGCGGTGGTGTCTCACCCATCATCACTTCTGTCTCTACCTCCAGGACCCACATCACTCCCCTGACCATGTCATCCTCTGGCTGTGCCCCACTCGGTTATTTCCCCCCTTCCAGGGGACCAACAGTCCTCAGTCCAACCACTTGCCTCAGGGGCAAACTGCAGTCCAGATTCTAGCAACTCATCTCAGTGGCAAACTGCAGTCTGTACACTGGTTACTCCCCTCAGCGGCAAGTGGAAGTCAAGCAGGGGGAGGACCCAGGCCCACCCACTACTTTGGGTCCTAACCCAGGGACCCTACAGCTGGCAGCCATGTGCTGCCCCTCCTTCAACTCCACCATCTCCTTCCCCGAGCCACTTCCCTGCAGCCCCAGCACCTCTCCTCTCCTCTGCCCTTGTATCAGGGCCTCAGTCGGGCAACTGTCAGCCTGGAGCTTCCTCATACTCCGCTGACCCTGTCCAGCACTGCTCTGCCCATGGTCCTCTTCCCTCAAACTCTAGGGAATGACTGCATCTGCTTTGCTCAGCAGCCCTTTCTTATCTGGGCCAGCCTGGCTCTGACTGGCTCCTCCAATAACCTTCCCCTATTGGCTGGCACTACAAACCTTTTCCTTATTGGCTGCCTCCCACGCAGCTTCCCCAAGATTGCTTTAACCCCTTACATACAGGGCCGGCTCTAGGTTTTTTGCCACCCCAAGCAAAAAAAATTTTGGCTGCCCCCCGTCCCAGCCCTGGGCTCCTCGCCGGACCCCCCTGCTGCCCCAGCCATGGGCTCTTCCCCTCCACCCACATCCCCTGCTGCCCCAGCTCTGGGCTCCCTCATTCCCCCCCCACCATTGCACCACACACACACCTCCTACCACCCCAGCCCTGGGCTCTCTCCCCCCGCCACCTGCACCCTCCTTCCGCCGCAGCCCTGGGTCACTGGTAACTCGCTCCCATGGCAGGTCATTCAGCAGGAATTTTAGATGTGCACAGAACACAGACAGGATTGGTTCCCATATGGTTACAGAACTGCAGTAAAGTGGAACAATTTTCAGCTTGTGTGACTGGAGGATATCTGGATGCATATTATAAGACTGTCCTACATAAATGAAGAAAAGTTGAGGTGCCTTTTTTATTTTTTTGTTCCACTCTTTCTTTCTATGGGGAATTTGCCAATGCAATATCACTGTCTTCCTTTTAAACAAACAAACAAACAAAAAAAGGCAATGGCTGTTGAAAATAGCAATTCCAGTCCTAATAACCACTGGGAAGCATTTCTTGCTCAATTTTATCCTACTTTTTCTACAGCAAGTTACAGTGGATCAGTATATTTGATTTGGGAGAAATGAAGTAACAGCTGCCCAAACTGAGCTTGAGCACTCCTGAATTTTTGAGGTGTTCAAATCTGGAAGGCAGGTGGCGGGGGGGGGGCTGTGGCTCTGCGGGGGAGCATGGCAGCATGTATGCAGCAGTGTGTCTGGCACTGCATGGAGCCAGACACGCTGGTCTGAGTGGCACGGTAAGAGGGCTGGGGGGTTGGAGAAGGGGTAGGGAGTTCGGGGGGGGGGGGCAGTCAAGAGACAGGGAGCAGGGGGGGTTGGATGGGGTGGAGGTTCGGGGGGGCAGTCAGGGGCAGGGAGAAGGGGGTTAGATGGGGTTGGGGGGGCAGTCAGGGGACAGGCAGCAGTTGGATAGGCATGGGAGTCCCGGGGGTTTGTCAAGGGACAGGTAGGGGGTGGGGTTTTAGCGGGGAAGTTGGGGCGGTCTCAGGAGGGGGCAGTTGGGGACAAGGAAAAGGGAGGCTTAGATGGGGGGTGGGATCCTGGGGGGCAGTTAGGAGCAGGGGTCCCAGGAGGGGGTGATCAGGGGACAGGGAGCAGGAGGGGTTGGATGGGTTGGGGTTTCTGTGGGGGGCAGTTGGAGGGAGTGGATGGGGGCAGGGTGGGGCTACCCTCCCTCCCCATGGAGTGTCCTATTTTTTGAATGTTAAAATATGGTATCCCTACTCACAGTGCAGCTCTCCATTCACTGCAGCATGAGGTCTCAGCTACCTCACTCCCTCCGCCCTTTCCTGTTGGCAGTGGCCAAGGGAATGCTGGGAAATGTAGTTCTTTCCCTGCTGCAGGGCTGGCTCTATAGGCAGGGAGCTAACCAAGGAACTACAGCTCCCAGGGCCCCTTGTTGGTTCTCAGCTCCCATGCTGGATCCCTGCCGCCCTGAAAATGTGCTGCCCCAAGCACGTGCTTGCTTTGCTGGTGCTTAGAGCCGCCCCTGCTTACATACCAGTGAGGGGGCAGCTGCCCCATCACAGTCACACGAAGCCTGTTTCTCCAGTGAGGGTAAGTTCCAGAAGCCCGGGGTGGCTTCTAAAAATGGAATTCTGAGCTCTAGTCACAGAGAAATTGTCAAACAAAGATCAAAAGAAGAGAAAACAAAGAGAAAAATGGAGTGAAAGTTACTCTTGTCTTTTTAGGCACTGGTCCTGCAATTGAGTACATGTGGGTGGACCATGAGCCTGCACAAAGGCCAGTGGAGTCAATAAGACCCCATATTCATGCATGAATATACCTATTCACAGACAGTTGCAGGAGAGGGGCCACGTTCAGCAAAGTACTGTGGTTTAAGTCTTTTCAAACTTTTAAAATGGGTCCATCTCTTAAATGGACAGCTAGTTACATCAAAAAACAAAAGAAAACAAAAAATGAAAACAGGCAATCCACCAAGATTTCCCTATTAAGAGTATTCACTGTATTCAGTGTTTTATCAGCAACTATATAGAATCCCAGACTTGAAATTGTCCTAGGGCCTGGTCTTCAGGCTCAGCTAAGCTCTACTCAGAGCATGGGGGAAGTGGTGAGATTTTGGGGGGCCAGGCCTGAGTTATGTCAGCTGCAATGCTGCTTTAACTTATAGCAACTTGTAATGACCCCTAAGGGACATTACACCAACCAGGGAACACTGAAGTACAGAGTACTGTAGCCAAGACCATCACAACATGACCCCTATGCCAGGGTAATGGCATGGAGCAAGTTGAACGATCCACAGAAATCCTCAGGTGCCCATTTATTGCAAGATTTCCTGCTCTACAGCAGAGGCCAGAATCTGGTCCCCAAATCTTCTGCTAGCTCCACGGAACAATTTCTCACTTATTAAACCTCTACCACAAAAGTGGTGGGTACATCTTTGTTCTGTATTTTGTCTAGGCAAAGAGCAAATCATTTGGGGGCACATTGGTTATCAGACTTTGCAACTGCCTAATGATTTCTGGCCTCGCTGAATGTTATTTAAAAAAGCAGGGTCATGGCACAGTTCAGCATTCCACGTCCTCTTCCAGTGTCTCAGGATCCAGTTCTTATGTTTGCTTGTTTTTTTAAAAGAGAATAAGGTGTTCTGGGGGCGGAAATCAACAGACCTTTGAAGAAAACCATTTGCAGATGCTCAAAGAGTGAGACACTACACAAATATTATGAAAATAACATGAAGCTGTGAAACATCAGCATTGGTTTTCCATAACTACTAAATACACGCCCGCAGGTTCACATTTTCTTCTGTGCCCTTTGCCACCATTAATTATTCATGTTTAAACAGTGTAGAGATTCCGCATTCATTTCTCCTGTAACTTCTTGTTTGGTCCTATAATGAAGTAATTAAAGTGAGTTTATGATATTACAGTTAAAGTTGGCAAATCCAAACCTACCTGCAGTGCTTTTAGATGGCAAGCCAGTAGGAATCCGCCCTCAGCTCAACATGTGTGTGTATGTTTTACAAGCCATTTAAACCCTGTCCTTGAAAACCTACCTTAAAAGCAACCTGATTACCTGCAGAGTTTCATATTCTACTGCACTTAATCAGAATTTAGAAGCCTCTAGGAATAGTTAAACAAAATAAAGGAATTTAAACTAGATACACTAAGATATTTTTAACCTCTTCACTACTGAATGGATTTATTTCAAACCTTGCGGTACTTGAAATAGATATTACATTGAAATCAAGGTATTCAGTGTCAGGCTATATCAGTAATGAATAGAATCATAGAATATAAGGGTTGGAAAGGATCTCAGGAGGTCATCTAGTCCAACCCCCTGCTCAAAGCAGGACCAATTCCCAACTAAATCATCCCAGCCAGGGCTTTGTCAAGGCTGACCTTAAAAACCTCTAAGGAAGGAGATTCCACCACCTCCCTAGGTAACCCAATTCCAGTACTTAATACAATGTTTGCATACAGGTACCCAGTACATTCTGCATCAGCAAAGGAATAGGCCTTCACAAAGGAACAGCCAACTATAAAGTGCCCCATAAAGGCTCAATCCCACCTTGTGGAACAGAATTATCTGAACAGTTTGTATAAATAATATACATACACAACAGCTTCAAGCATGTGTAAATTGTCAGATGTGATTCTGATTATGTAGTACATTCTAGCTGATAACAATAAGCAGATTCTCCTTTGAGCCCTGACGAAGGGGCAGCACAGGGGAGGAATCATGCATGCCTCACTGAGTCACAATTCCTTCTCTGCTGCTCCCTTACTGACCCATGCCATCAGTGGATTATTATCTCCATATGTCATTCCATCTACAATGGCCTATGACTTGGGAGTGATGGGAAGGGCCAAGACTCTGTCCATTAGCATTGCCCTGTTTGGAGAAGAGGGGCAAGCAGCCATTTACCCATATGCACCTGGACCTAAGGTCTAGGGGAGGCCACACAGAGACACATTAGATGTGTATGGGTGGGTCTTCCTTCCCCTTCTGCCCCTTCACAGGCACAGAACCCAGGCCACTGTCTCCCCCAATCTAATTTAAGCAATGAGAGTTCATCTGCATTTTCTCAACTAAAAGCAGCACAGACAAAGCAGGTCTGACTCTACTCTGACTTGCATTGATTGTGCATAGTGTAACTCCATTGACTTCAACAGATTTACTCCTGATTGATCCCAGTCTATGTGAGAGAAGAATCAGGCCCAATTCATCTACACTATACCAGCTAAGGTTATCAACTGCAGGAGCAATGCTACCAGTTGCATATTCCAGTGTTCAGTGCTTCAGCCGGTGGTTGTAATGGTTGTGTGGCTGGTGTGTAGTACTTATGTATGTAATAATGATGATTGTAATTCTACCACCACAAAGGCATTGGTGATAATAGTGACTTGACAGCAGTTATACCAGAGAGATGTCAGAAAAGGCAATCTCTTTTGAATGTATTATTTATGTAACCCTTCTGCCCATCTAAGTTGGCAGCAACAAGGGCCGGGTTCTGTATCTAGGGGTTCCGTTTCAATAACACAATGCAAAACCGGCTCGAGCCCCCACCCAGTGACCTGGGACAATTACATACCACCCCCTGGGCACCTCTAAAAGGCAATACTTCCCCCCTCGCAAGCACGGAGTCTGAGTGTAACAGAAAATGTTTAATAACATGAGGTAAACAACATCAGCATTAAATTGGAAAAACACCACAAACAGGCTTCATGAGCAAAAAACCCACCCCAGCAAATTGGGCTGTGTCCTTTCCCTTTGGTTCTTGAAACCAGCAACCCAAGAATCAACAAAGTCCCAAAAGTCCAACAACCCCAAAGTCTCTTGGGTCCAGCAACACAAGGATCGCCAAAGTCCCAAAAGTCCAACAACCCCCCAAAGTCTCTGTCCCTGGTCAGTGCAGCCCCAGAGTTCAAGCCGGGGGGGGGGGGCAGGCACGCAGGGTGTTAAGGGGCACCTTACGTGATCCGAGGCCGACCGGCTGCCTCTCCGTGGGGTTCCGCCGCAGCCTTCTCCACGAGCCGCTCCACTCCACCAGCTGTCCCGTGAGCCGCTCCTGCCGTCCACGAACTGCTCTGGCAGCTGCTCCGCTCTGCTCACCAACCTGCGAGCCGCTCAGCTCTGCTCCACTTCAGCCGTTCCTTGGGCTGCTCCCACAAGGCTCCGCTCGCTGCTTCTCCAGCCGCTCCGCCCTGCTCACCGACCTGTGAGTTGCTTAGCTCCAACCGTCCCGTGAGGCTCCACTCTGCTAGCAGCTCCGCCAGCCACTTAGCAATATAGCTTCAGGCTCCCCCACTAGTTAACACAGTCTCAGTGATCTCAGCTCTTAATAACTTTAGCTCTTTTGTGATTTCAGCTCTTAGCAATTTCAGCTTATAGTAGGGGAGCCCCAGTGCTAGTGCACCATTGGCCCAAAGTAAATTCAGCTCAGCAGCCTGTAAATAGACTCCTAATGGAATCAAAGTTAGCTCTGACATTCAACAGTGGAGAGAGGAAGTAGTGCAATTGGTGTTTCAAACCCTCAAAGAGGGCCCATACCATCAGATATAAATACCTGTTCACATCCTCTCTCCCTTCCTTGGGTTTTGTAACCCATGCCCCTTGTCAAGCAAGTGCTACTTAGGTAATGGTGAAGGACTCACTCAGTCCTTCTGTCATACAACAGTTCCACTGGCCTTGATTCACAGAATCAGGGTAACAAAACGTTATTCTTCCTGACCCAATAACAGAGAAACTGGGGATCCCACACCAGCCAAAGTAACCACTTTGAGTTGCTGTGGTTTCATGCCAGGCAAGTGGGTGTGCCTATGCAAACCAGATCAGCCCCTGGAGTTCTTTTCCACACTCGCCATAATTCACCACCAGATGTCAGGGTAGAGCTCATCCTGACTCTGCTTACATCTATCTCTAGGGTGACCAGAAGAAGGTCCTGAAGAGAAGATTTAAGAGTCACCTGACCACAAGCAAAGTAAGTACATTACTTCCACAGTGTACCTGAGGTGCTACACTCCTCCATCCTGAGAAAAGCAGGTGTTTGAAGGTTACTGACAGATATTGCTCCTCAAAGAATATATTGTGCCTGAGCAATCTGTCTGGATATACTAGTATTGGTCATTGGTTTCTTTTTGAGTTTGAGCCAGACTTTATCCCATCCTCATTTGCAGTGCATTCCATTTTCCAGGAGTGGCATTGTAATAAGGTGGAGTGGCCTCATTCCAGTGATGAGGAGATTAACTCACCCTGTTGGGCTCAACTAACCCCTCCCCACCCCTCTTGCAGGAAGTGCGGGGGTGGAGGGAAGGAAATATAAGAGCAGGGTCCTGCATCTCAGTTGGAGCCAGATCACGAAGGTGAAAAAACCCCAGAGTCTCTGCCAACCTGACCCAGGGGAAAATTCCTTCCCGACCCCAAATATCAGTTAAACCCTGAGCATGTGGGCAAGACCTGCCAGGCAGATACCCGGGAAAGAATTCTCTGTAGTTCTCCCCATCTAGCATCCCATCTCCAGCAGAGGAATTTTTGCTATTGGCAATCACCAATGGGCCACATGCCATTGTAGGCAGTCTTATCACACCATCCCCTCCGTAAATTTATCAAGCTCAGTCTTGAGCCAGTTAGGTTTTTGCCCCCACTGCTCCACTTGGAAGGCTGTTCTAGAGCTTCACTCTTCTGATGGTTAGAAACTTCACGTAATTTTGAGCCTAAACTTGTTGATGGCCAGTTTACAACCATTTGTTCTTGTATCCACAAGGGCACTTAATTTAAATACTCCTCTCCCTCCCTTTTATTATCCCTCTGATGTATTTATATCGAGCAATCATATCTCCCCTCAGCCTTCTTTTGCTTAGACTAAACAAGCCAAGCTCTTCTTTTTTTTTAATCATCTGCTTGAGATGCTTGCTCATCCAGCTTGGTCTGCAACCCTTCCCTACAAATTTTCCCCCCTTGTTTAGGATGCAGGCATCAGATAGTTTCTGCAACTTTAACTTAAAGTAATTCCAAGACTCCTCCACATTCAAGTTCATTGTGATGGCAGACTTTCAATAGTATTTTAATATTTACATTACCAGCTCTATCCAAAGTAGGAGGTGAACTGAAGGGGAACAATACAGCATTTTTCCAGGCTTGATGAAAAGTTGAAGACCAATGGAATGACCCAATGAGAATGAATTTCGACATTAAGAAGTTTGTCTGAGAAAGGAGAAAATAAAAAAGGAAGCAGGGAGTGATCATTGGAAGGCAAAGTGTAATAAGAGTGAGATGTCTGTAATGCAAGCTGAACTCCAAAAGAAATGACTACATCACGTCTATTCCTTTTCATGGCTAGAAGCAATTCTATGGAATGTACCATATATGGAAGCCATATGTTGTGTAAGCCCAAAGGTATCTATAGAATGGTTCTGTGTGATTCTCAGAAATTTTTTTTGTAATGATCATTTGTAAATAGCTTACCACAGTAGGAAAATAAATTACAATACATAGGGGGTTCAAAGAGCTAGAGGCAATATTTGCAAATAACTTGATTTATAAATGTATAGCATGAGAGTTTCAGTATGCTTTTTTTAACCAAGAAAGGTATAAATTGCTTTTAAATGACTCTTGCAAATTATATAAAAGTAACCAGACATTTCATAAATATTTAGTGTATTTCATGCAACAAATATCTCCCTTCCAATGCATATGAAAAGCTTTAAGCCATGTAGTTTAGTAGAAAAAATATAGATAATTACAATGCCATTCATTCAGCAGAAATGTTACCTATCTTTTCCACACATTACAAGACTCGCAGAAACCACATAATGGGCTTCCTTTGCTTTCTAGCTATTCAGCAGAAATGTGGTCATCTTGCAGAATACTTTCTAGTCAGTTCTATTTAGCCATCTGCTTGGGAACTTCCCATGGAAAGCCATAAGGAGGTGTAATGGATACCCACTAATTGCAGAATACTCATCCTTTTTCAGTAGACAGTGAAACTACCTTGGAGAAGCATTTTAAACATGTTTTGAAGTTCATCCTCTCCTGAGCTGTAGTAGCAATAGAAAATCCTATGCCCTTTAGGAATTTATTACTGTAAGGACTGTTAAGATTCCCCTGGCTTCAGATAGTACCCTACCCTACCCACAATCATCGTTGCTTGTCAGCAAATAATTGTTCCCATATGTTATTATGGAAATGTAGTCCATTTTTTGAAGTCACCGTGACGGGTTCCCCTTGGGGTGCCACCTGAAACTGGGGTACCACTGTGCCTGCCTGACCCACCAGCCTGGGTTCCCACTCCCCTGTAAAGCTGTGACAAGCTGCAGACACGCTCCCAGTTTCATATTTTCACCAGCAGACAGGTAGGGACACACCCAGCTGCAGCTACTCCTGAGATCAGCTCTCCATGGGAAGGCTTCAGCTAAGGCACCTCCCAGTTCCTAAGACACGCACCCCCCTCTGGAGGGTAAACCCAAAATTATACCATCTTGCACTGCACAGAGATTTGTACAGCATAAGCTCATGAGATTCGCCCCCGCCCTCAATGTGAAGAAGAATATACACAGCTTTCTGCCCCTAGTTTTGACGTCTACACACTGGTTTTAGACAATGCAAAAAATAAGTTTATTAACTACAAAAGATATGTTTTAAGTGATTAAAGCAACTTAAGCAAACAGATCAAAGCAGATTACTGAGCAAATAAAGCAAAACACACAAACTAAGATTAATATACTAAAGAAATTGGATTTGTGTAGCAAATTCTCACACTAAATGTTGTTTTAGGCAGATTGCAGATATTCTTGAAGGCAAGCTGCACTTGCTTGCAGCTTAAAGCTCCAGGTATTCCTTTCACAGGCTAGAAATCCCTCTAGCCAGGGTTCAGATCCTTCTCCGCCCAGTTCAGTCCTTGTTTCTCAGGTGTTTCCAAGTGTCCCTTTGCGCGGGGAGACAGTGAAGAAGAATTACAATGATGTCACTCCCCTGCCTTAAATAGCTTTTGCATACGGTGGGAACCCTTTGTCTCCAACTTTAGTTCCCACGCCTTTCAGTGGAAAAACACTGGTATTCTATGATGGAGTCCAGTACCAGGTGACTTGGTCACATGCCCCTGTAGGGACACAGCAGCCATGACTCAGAGGCTGTTTGTAGCGTCCACAGGAAGACTCCCCAGGAAGGCTCCCTGGCGGAAGACTACCTTCTTCTAAGGCCTATTTTTCTCCCTAATGGTCCATTGAGTTGAATGGTGTCTTCCCAGCCAGCCATCTAGACTGATAGCCTTTTGTCTAGTGGGCGTTCTCCCTGTGTAAACACAATTTGTAATACAGATACATAGTCAATATTCCTAACTTCAGAGATAAAAATGATACATGCATACAAATCGGATAATAATATTCAGTAAATTATAACCTTTCCAATGATATCTCACATGACCTATCTTGCATAAAGTACATAATAATTATGTCATAATCATATCATAATAATATTACTATGAAGAATATGAGGCATAATGCCACAGTCACGATGACAGATGCACACAAGCATGAGCGCGCACCAAAGAGGTGTTTAGATGGGCAGGATGCTAATCATTGTAAGCACCATCTCTTCTTCAGATTGTTTCTCCATTGATATCACATGCCTATTTACACCAGATTGTTCATGCATATTTATGAGCTGATGGAGAATACTTTGGGAAAGGAAGCCAAGGGATTTGCGTAGTACCCACCACAGATTCACAGAGAACTGAAATGGAAATAATTAGTCAGCTAAAGAGGCAGGTTATACTGGCTTGTGCACAGGGGACTTTATTAAGAACACGTCCTGTCAAAAAATAAGTGAATGAAAAGTAATGGATGCTGGCACTCAGTTTAAGGGCAAACTACAGCAGGCAAACATTAGAGGTCATCTAAAAAGAGTCAAGGAGGCAGATCACAAAGTATAGACATATGTACTGAAAAACTGTCACTGTTGCATAACCTCTGCCTTCTTCAGTGCTTTTTTTTTTAAGATGAACAAACCTACTGCTGGCCGGTGCTGAGATCTCCTTTTTGCCTGCTACATGGATTATAGGTCCTGTACAAGTGAAGGCAAATGTATCACACTTCTCTGCTCTGTTATACTCACACAGGTGAGGAGAACTGTTTGAGTACAGGACTGTCAGGCAGGATCTCCCGTGTTCTGATCCTGTCAGAAGCAAATCTCATACCCTCCCTGCCTTAGTTCCTCATCTGTGAAACAGTGATAATAATACTTATTTATGGAGGCAGGATAGGGCCCCAGGATTCTATTTCTGCTCCTTATGCTCCCATATAGTGCTTATTAAATATTAGTGAGTTTATTAAGTCCTCAGTTCTGCTGTGCTTACCTTCGCCTATCTTACAGCTCTTGACTGGCATTTCATTGAGGCTCTGGATTTTGCCTCTACGTTCCACAAATGGACTTTCCTGGGCTCTCTAGTGTTCCATTCTCTGTCTCCATGTCTGTTTGCTTTTGACCAGGGTTACTCTTGTTAGCAGTGGGTGAGTTCTGTATTTCTTTTGCCCTCATTATTTTCTATGTATAGTGTATATTTTGCTTTGCATTTTAGTCTCCTCTAATGGGCTTTGGATCAGGCCTTAATTTCTAACCCAGCCAGAATCAGGAAGGTTAGAAATAGGATGGGTACGTATGTACCCCCAGAATACAGGACTTCCGAATGATATGGGTCCACCTCTACCTGAGTGATCCCACCCACGCTAAACTGGTATCGTCTGTGTGTCCATGATGATATCAAACAAAGCCACATTTTGTTTTATATCAGTACTGGGCAAGGACAAAACAGGACTGTCCAGCTTAAAACCAGCTGAATGGCCTGCCTAATTAGAAAGTTTTCAGGAAACTGATCTCATGAGATTCCCAGTCTGATTACCCAAATAAAGATACTCAGAAAAGTTCAAGTAAAAATTTAACCACTTTTAGAGCTTTCCCTGTCATCTCAGGCCAGAATTCAAGATTCTCACTAGTCATATGGATTAAAGTTTCAAACACAGCAGATAACTCCGGCATTACAAACAAACTACTCCTTTGCCTCTCTCTGCTGATAAAGGATTTCTTGACTTCATTTCCTTGACTCTACTACTATAATAGTCTTTTGAAAGTTTAGCTTCAATTATAATATTGCAACAACTTGAATTCTGGCCTGGTGTTAGAGCAACAGCGTTAAAGCTATTTTATCTTTCCAAGTGGTTTCATGGACAATGGCTCATCTGCTACTGCCTGCTTAGGTTGTAAGAACCCAAGTCCTATTTCTAGCCCACTTAGTTTTGATTTATGTGTGTTTCTTTCTGGCAATATTATTCAGATACTTGGATTTTGAAGGTCAATATTTTAACAAAAAATATTTCACCCACAATTAATTGTGGGCACAAATGATAAACACCCTATCAGAATGCACCATAAATCCGATAGATGTCTAAATGCTATCACTTGTTTCCATAATTACTTGCATGCACAATTTCACCCCCTGCAATTTAGTACAGGTACATAATTAGAGGCTAGGTTCAGCCCATTTTTAAAAATATGTCTCTATACGCCTGAAGTATTCTTACAGTTTCTCTGATGGATCTGTTTGTTGACTGCGACAATAGACACTTTCATTAGAAATCTTGGAGTTATTTCTGTTTCTTACTTCTCCCGTGATACCAGTTAATACTTTATAATCAGAAATTCTACTGTCACCTGAGGAATATTACTATTCTTTGTTAACTTGTCAGAGTCTGGACACCTTTGCTCAAGTCTTGGTCTCTGTGAGATTCAGCTATAGTAACTCAAAAGTGACTAGTATTTTTGCTTTGCTCTTTATTTTATTTTTACCTTCTGCAGAATTCTACTGGTAGTTACAACATAGACCACATCAGTTCTGGAGGACATGCATGGATATCTGACAATACACTGAATATAATAGTTATTAGTTGTACAGAAATTTCACAGTTTTGCCCTACTTATGTGTTTGACTGATCCCATGTACTGGCATTACTTCTACATCCAGTTTTATCTGAACTTGTATTAAAATATTGTATTGGCTTTTTTTCCTGTTTTGCTTGCTTCTTGTGGAATTCCTTTCTTTAAGTATAAAGAGCATAGAAATTGTTAATAGTTTTACACCTTAGTCCTATTCTACCTGGGCCTTTACTTAATTTTCCCATTTAGATCTTTGTAAATTGCTTTAGGATTTTGAATGACAATCACTATGCAAGATAACGTGATACACTCAAAATTTTGCTTATAATGGATATTTTTCTGATTCTGCTTTTCTACATTGTAATGAATTAGTTTAAAGATTTAACTTAAGTGTCAGTGCTTAGATCCTGTGCCAATGGGCACTATTCAATACCATAAAATAAATTAGTATAGGGTACTAGTTAATTTATAACATATTCCCATATAAAAGTAGAAGTTTTATGTGGCTCAGTAACTCACCAGATTATTAAAAGGGGCAAAAAAGATAGTTCACATTTTTCCCCTTTCGTGTTAACAGGAGGCTTTGATTTCTCTACAGGATTGATTAACAATTAATGCAAAAAACATCAAGAAGAAAAGAAAAACATCAGCTTTCTTGTCAAGCACTATGGGCCTCAACACCTGGCCAAACAGGGCTGCAAAGCAAGAGCCTTACTTCTCTGCATCACCACACTGCAAAGCCAGCTGAAGGAACTGCAACTGATACCCCTCAAAGAGGTGCTACACCTGCTGACTCAGCATGATCAGCTGACTAGCAGCAGACTCTTGATTAGCACCTCATTGCATAAAGGTTCCTGTTCCTGCCCCACCCCTTGTCTGAGTAACTAGTTAGTAGACCTGTTGCTGACTAGAACTCTGAGATCAAGTTCTGGTTCCCGCTCATTTTTCTGTTGCCTTGACTTGTGCCTTATTCCTGCTCCTTGCCCTAACTCCAGTTATCGACCATGGCTTGACCCTTGGTGTGACTCTGAGTCCAGTTTGACCCTTGGCATGGCGTCTAACTCTGACTTCAGCTTTGATCCCAATGTGACCTCTGGCTCCAACTCTGGTTTAACCCTTGAGGTAACTTCTAACTCTGGCAGTGACCCTTGGTGTGACTACTGACCCTGACTCTACTTCCGGCTGTGAGCGTTAGGTCAGACTGCCCACATTACAGGTCCTGACAGTTCTGCACAACTTATGCTGCAGTCTTGTTCTTTGCTGAGGAGGGAAGAAAGAACACAATAGCTACTGTTGCATTTTGGTGATCTCTGGAGTTGGTGGTCAGTTCTTGGAAATCACTGAGGGACAATTAAGTTGTGTTCAGCTAGAGCATTTTTTTTTTGTCACGTTACTATATCTATTCACATATTCCCAGCTCTCAGTGAATACAGGGAAGAAAGGATGTATATCCAGTTTCTAACAGTGTTTGTGTGTGATTTGGAACACTATAGACTGTCAGAATCATAGATTTCATGTTATTTTAATTCCCCTTTAACGTGCCAAATTGTGAAAATTTATTTTATGTGAAGTATTATTTTCAGCATAGCCCTGTATTTCTCTTAGCTCCTTCCTTTGACACTGTGAGGGACATTCCATCATCACCACCAGACAGGGTTTTTTCCCCACCGCTACAGTGCAACTAATTTGTTTATTGAGTTATTCATTCATTTGAAAATGACTTTTAAAAATTTAGGTTATAATTACTTTCTCATTTAGCTGATAGTAGAAAACAAAAATGCATCCAACCGAATCTGTTACCTCGAAGAAACAGAGCACATAAATAGTTGTTACCTAATAAAATTAGGAGGTCAGATATCAAAGGAACAGAATTTACATCCATTCCTCATCTTGATTAGAATTCTCAAATTTACTGCAGTATGCCCCTATTTCCTGCTGGCTGTTCTTCTTCATCAATAACAAATCCCTTTAGAAGTTGTTGATAATAAACACATGAGGCTGATTAAATCTGTAAAACAATTTGCTTATTTGCAGTTTCAATCCTGCTGTGGTTTCTTATTCATTCTTTGAAAGGTTGCCATTTACAGACTGGGATTTTCTGTGGCTGTGAAACTGAAATGCTTAACAGTATGTAAAGTCTATCAGATTTACTTCCATATATCTTAAGTTGGACAAATTGGGTCCTGGACTCACTTTTGGTAGAGAGCCTGATTTTGCAATTCTCAGTTGGTTAAATGAACAAACCTGACCACCCAGCTAGAGAGCTGTGGCCTGTATCCAATAACTCTGGGATCATATGTTAGGAGAAGCGCATGTGGTAAATGCTGGAAGATCCATATATTTCATCAGTACAAAAAGACAGATGATCAGTTGAGTGTGATGAAGCCAAAGTAAATATACTAAAAGAAAAAATACACCAATGTGACATGAAACAAATGTGGCAAAACCAATCTTGTCACCAGGCTCATTCCTGTAAATTCTTACATCATAGTTATTTGAATATGGCGTGGATTGCAAAGGGTGTTCTCTCAGCACCAGTTATTCAAGAAAATGTATATCCTCATCATTAGAGCCACCGAGAGAGGGTTCGGGCCCCAGTGAAAAAAAATTTTCGGGCCCCCCGACAAGGGCGGACTGGATAAACAAGGCCGATGAGGGGGAGAGGGGGAAGCCGGGCCCCGACCCCCTTCCGGACCGCCGGCCCCCGGTAATTTGTACCGGCTTCCCCCTACCCCCTCTCCTCGGCCCTGCTCATCATGGATCATTTGATTACACTCTTGCCTCTGAGCCAGGTTGTGGTTTCAAGCTCCCCTTAGCATGCGAGATTCCACCTACTGCTGGCAGAGCAATTATTAATTGTATCATTAAGTATGATGATTATGATTATTGCAGCATTGCTTGGTCATGGACCAGGACCCCATTGTGCTGGGCACTGTATAAACACAGAACAAAAAGACAGTACCTGCCCTAAAAAGCTTACAGTCTAAATATAAACCCAGGGACAACAGGTGGAACCAGACAGACCGACAGGGGCAGCACAAGGAAACAATCGTAGTGGTTGCTGCAGTATAACTAGCAGCTGCTGTGCTGTTAAAAGTGCTGTTCTTTAGCTGACAGACATTTAACTGCGGTTGCAGCAGCTCTGCCATTTACACATACAGAATTGGAAAAGGTGGGCAGAATTCTTCTGGACACTTCACGTGACATAACACTCCAAAGGACCTAGAGTCACATTATGCAACCTGACCTGCAGATTCTTAATTCTCAGATCTCAGATTCCCCATCACAGGAATCCATTCCATGACCATAAAAGTCAAAGCACAGGAACAAACTCAGGGACAGCATGAGAAAGATTTTCATGTTAGTGGTTTTGACCACTCACATTTGACTTTACTGCCTGTTCTTTTAAGATCAACAACGAAGGAGGAAAATGAGTCACAGAGGAGAGACAAGACTTTTTCAACTAAGGATTCTGGGAAGATCAAGAAGTCATGCAACATATGGTATGTGAAGATGTATCACTACTGGAATTCAGGTCTGGGAAGAAAATGGCAGATTTAGGGCTAGATCGTGGCATTTAGCCAAGGCCCAGAGTCAAGGGAACTATGGAACTACATCAGCTGAGTGGGGATTCACGAGACACAATCCTTTCCTATCTCCCCAGAGGGCAGGGGGAGGCCTCATGTAACACCAACCAGTTGGATGATCTGGCATGCATCTAACATCGAGCTTAGCAGGCCATTGAAAGGGGCCGAGCTCCCTGCCCAGTTTACAGCAATTTGTATCCTGGGTGCATGGAAGGAACAGTCTCTGTGTTTTCCTGTGAGCGGTGTACAGTGAGTGTGATGTGGAAGGGGGAATATTCTCTACAAGGAGTCATACACCATAAACCTTATAAGGCACTGTTCATGCCGTAAGTTTGCAACATTATAATGAGAGCTGTTTTGACAGATTGTGTAAAACCGCACATGGTCAAGCTCCATGCCTGTCTCTATATCATAGCGAAATGCTGCTTGCCTTTATCATAGGAGAAATCCCAGTAATATCAATGGGGCTAGCCTCATGAGTCAGCTGAGCAGTAATATGAAGCAACTTGACGTGACTGACTTTATTAATAACAAATAATAAAACAATACCCTCCTTTGGACTTCCCAGTATGCCCCATCTTCTAAGTATCTGTTCTTTAGTGTGTAAAATCAGAGCAAGGGCTTTTTTTACTGTATTTTGTATAGCATTAACCATATGATTGGTGCTAAACAAATAGTGTAAAATTTCAGCTCAGTGTATAAGGTTTTACAGTCATAAGAGCTATCTATATAACTATTTATGCAACATGAATTCAAGACCTTAAAATTTTATAAATCATTCTTTATCAACCATTTGCACATCAAATCCATCCAATCACAAGGATATGTTTTGTTTTCATTGTGTGGGTCTTCTGGGATACACTGTATAAACGTTTCAGGAAATATTTTTTCTATTGCTATTTTTATTTAGGGTGGGAAAAAGCCCTTTCATTGTCTGCATCCATGTCAGCCTTAGCCATTGCTCTTTGGTTTATTTATGCTGGATGCTTTTGACAGTGATTCAGGGTTGCAATTTGTGGGGTATCAGTAATGTATAGAGTTGCTGGTTTGTAACTTCTTGTTAAATTTAATGCCAAGGATAGTACACAAGAGCATGTTGGAAATACTGCTGGGCTGCAGCAGGAAAGTCTGTCACAGCTAGCAGCCAACCCTCAATAAGACATTTGTTTACATGTTTCTGTTCGTTTTGTTGTTTTTCTTTTCTTTCTCTTTATCTCTCCCCCTTGCTTCTAAACTCGTTTAAAATGGAAACTATAACAGCTACCAGGTACATACACCAAACATAGTGGAGCATCTCTAAAGATAGGTCTCTTTTAGCAAAGCAGAGTGCAATACCAAAAAAAAAAAAAAAAAAAAAAAGCCAAGTGAGACACAGGTAGATAGAAGAGGATACAAAATTTGGGAAATAAGATTAATTGTGCTTGCTATGAATTTGGCAAGTTTTGTATGGGAATGTATCTCATCTGAGTCACCAGACACTTAGACCCTTGCTGATTTAAAATACCCTCATTTTCAAAACTCCTTTCCCTCTAAGTGATGCTAGACGATTAATTCTACAGGCTCTGATGTGTCGTGTGTGGATGGCATTGGAGCACAGAGCAGGCCCAGTTGGGGATCTCTGGAAATGAGAAATCTGCAGTGAATTAAGTTACTTTTTCAAAGACGTCCCAGTGTGCTCTTTATTCAGCCAAGAAAGGGGAAGAAGCCAAGAAACCAGAGGTTGGGACTCCCCACAGGTGAAGACTACAGGCTAAGCTCGCCTTGCAGGCATAGGCATGCCTGCATTGATTGAAAGTAATGGCACATAAAATAGAAAAATCTGGTATTGTGGTGGGTGCCTATTTCTGTGCAATTCTGCAAAAAAGTGCTCTTTTTCTCACTGGAGATTGTGATGAAATGTTTGTTTGGGCTGTGCAGTGTGGACAGAAGCTTTGTGCTTTCTCTAATCCTGCTAACATTTGGTCTGACAGATAGACATTCATTGGGCCTTTGTGCTGCTATACAGAAGCTCCCCGACTTATGCAAGCATTCTGTTCCGGAATGCCTTGTGTAAGTCGAATTTTGCGTAAGTCGGGAACGTATCTCCAACAATTACGCAAAAAAAAAAAAAAAAGCTTATGGAACTTTTTCCGTAAGTCCGGTTTTTCTGTAAGTTGGATTTGTGTAACCCAGGGACCGTCTGTGTATTTGTCACTGTCATTTCAGGACATCCCTGCCTCCATCTATCTATCCCTTCCATTCCTCTACATAACTCACACTTGAGTGTCTTTTACAGTAGGTGGCTAGTCTGTAGTAGCATTCTCCCGAAACTAATATCGTCTCCTAAAATTTAGCAAAATTTCAGGAGGTCAAGTAAATCTGTCACTTAGTTTACAGAGCCAACTTGTTAATAGCAACGAACACTAAGTGTCCCCAATTTTAGCAGCAGAATATGGGCGACAGTGTCACAGGCTCCATCTACACCAGAAAGTTGTGCTGGTAAAAGTTCTGTGGACAGAATGCCAGTGACGGTGCTTTCATATTCTGCCACGTGTACCAGCGCACTATAGCCACACTGCATCAAATATATCTGCAAAAGTTTGTTGTACTGTGAGTAGACATCCCAGTGTCCTTCATACCATCTCCAGGCACACCACCTCTGGAGAAATTGTTGCTGGATTTTGCAGGATACCTCTGCAACTCTAAAGCAATTGTGGAGGGTTGGAGTCAAAAACCCACAATTCCTTCTGTTCCCACCCATAAGCATGTGCTCTTGTGTGTCATTTGCAAACTCTTGGCAGCAAACATGAATGCAATCCAGAGGAACAACTCGCCTATAAGCTCAGGACATATGATGATACCCAATTTTTCAATCATAACTAATCCAAAGTGTCCCCAATTTAGCAGCAGTATAGGAGTTATAGTGCAGGAAGAACTCTTGCTGAGGGTACATCTTCACTGCAGCCCTGGGTGTGATTTGCAGTTCATGGAGATGTACCCATGCTAGCTGTACTCTAGCTAGCTTGTTAAAAACAGCAGTGAGGACCCTTCAGCACAGGCTACACAAGCTACCAGACACCCTCCCCCCAGGAATGTACTCAGAGTGCAGCCAGTGCTTAAGCCCACGCTGCTGCATTCTCACTTCCATTTTTAGCAAACTAGCTAGAGTACAGCTAGCATGCGTATGTCTACATGAGCTGCTAATCACACCCACGACTGCAGTGTAGACATACCCTTATATGGCTAAAAGACAGGACTGAGAATAAGGAGATCTGTGTTTTTATTCCTGGTTCCTTCACAAACTTCCTGTCAAACCTTGAGCAAGTCACTGGATTTCTGTGTGCCTTGGCATCCCTGCTTATGGAAGAGGGTTAACGCTGCTTTCCTCCCTCATGGGATAATGTGCAGGCTGTGAAGTGGTAGTCCTTTAATATCTGAAAAGGAATCCAGGGAGCTCAGATGACAGAATTGTAGCCAGAAAATGCTAAACCACATAAAATGAGCTATAAGGAAATGGCAGAAGAATTGCCAAGGGCTGGCCCCTGGGAAATTTTGAAATTTAAATACTCTCAGACGCTGTGTTAACATTTTATTAAAAGAATGTTTGTGGGAATCGCCACAGAGTTTTTTACAGTAGTCAAAAATGTGCAGCAGTTTGCGCACTCGCATGCAGACCAGGAAGCTTCAGGAGGCAAGCTGCTTCTCAGAGGCAGATTGACTTCATTCAGTGTCTCGTCCCATCTCCCCTCCCTCCCCGCAGGTTGGGTCAGCACCATATTATCTCCAAGGCAGGACTGTGAAATAAAGCAAACCCATAGAAAATATATTGAAAGACATAGTCCAAAACTGCAAAATGAAAATACTAGCAGTAAAAGAGGTTGGGATTTATTTGTTTATTTGATTTTTAAAGTTGAATAAAATAAAATAAGGCTGGGGAGGGCAGTTTTTCAATGGGTAGTGTCTGTAGTGTCCCTTGTGGTAGAGAAGAGACTGCATTTCGCTATAATAAATTTAAAGTTACTCTTGATTTGGGCCATTGGTCCTTGAAATTCTGTGTAGCTCCCAGAATAAATTAACCTGTGTTGGTTTATCATCGCAGTGTCCCTAAGGGCACATCTACACTGGCAAAGTTACAGCGCTGGCAGTTACAGCACCGCTCAGAGAGCGCTGAAGGGAAACCCCTGTTTTGTGTTCACACTGTCATCTGCCTGTGTAATAGCATGTTCACACTTGCGGCACTTGCAGCGGTATTCAGAGCGGTGCACTCTGGACAGCTATCCCACAGAGCATCTCTTCCTCTTCTGCTGCTAAGACTTGTGGGAAGGCAGAGGGGGTCGTGCGGCAACCTGGATTCTTGGTCCTGTCCCAATGACCCCTGATATATTGCTTCGCATCCCAGAAATCCCTGTGCTTCCATCTGCATTTGGCACCATCTTTCAATGGTTTGGGTACTGCGTGCCCTGCCTCTCCGGACTGCAGGAATGGATCCTGAACTGATGTCCAGTATGCTGCTTGCTCTGACCAACACATCACGAGTGGCAGTGGAGTTATTCCTTAAACTACAAAGGCAAGAGGCGTGCGACATTGATCTCACCATGCTACTATAAGGTGGGTGCATAACTGGCTGGATAACCGTACTCAGAGAGTTGTTGTTAATGGTTCCCAATCCTGCTGGAAAGGCGTAACGAGTGGGGTTCCGCAGGGGTCTGTTTTGGGACCGGCTCTGTTCAATATCTTCATCAACGACTTAGATATTGGCATAGAAAGTACGCTTATTAAGTTTGCGGATGATACCAAACTGGGAGGGATTGCAACTACTTTGGAGGACAGGGTCATAATTCAAAATGATCTGGACAAATTGGAGAAATGGTCTGAGTTAAACAGGATGAAGTTTAACAAAGACAAATGCAAAGTGCTCCACTTAGGAAGGAAAAATCAATTTCACACATACAGAATGGGAAAAGACTGTCTAGGAAGGAGTACAGCAGAAAGGGATCTAGGGGTTATAGTGGACCACAAGCTAAATATGAGTCAACAGTGTGATGCTGTTGCAAAAAAAGCAAACATGATTCTGGGATGCATTAACAGGTGTGTTGTGAGCAAGACACGAGAAGTCATTCTTCCGCTCTACTCTGCTCTGGTTAGGCCTCAGCTGGAGTATTGTGTCCAGTTCTGGGCGCCGCATTTTAAAAAAGATGTGGAGAAATTGGAAAGGGTCCAAAGAAGAGCAACAAGAATGATTAAAGGTCTTGAGAACATGACCTATGAAGGAAGGCTGAAAGAACTGGGTTTGTTTAGTTTGGAAAAGAGAAGACTGAGAGGGGACATGATAGCAGTTTTCAGGTATCTAAAAGGGTGTCATAAGGAGGAGGGAGAGAACTTGTTCACCTTAGCCTCTAAGGATAGAACCAGAAACAATGGGTTTAAACTGCAGCAAGGGAGGTCTAGGTTGGACATTAGGAAAAAGTTCCTAACTGTCAGGGTGGTTAAACACTGGAACAAACTGCCTAGGGAGGTTGTGGAATCTCCGTCTCTGGAGATATTTAAGAGTAGGTTAGATAAATGTCTATCAGGGATGGTCTAGACAGTATTTGGTCCTGCCATGCGGGCAGGGGACTGGACTCAATGACCTCTCGAGGTCCCTTCCAGTCCTATAATCTATGAATCTATGCGCAGTAGCTATGACACGAGATTGCTTGTCGCATTCACGGAGGTGCTGACCACATTGGAATGCCACTTTTGGGCTCGGGAAATAAGCACTGAGTGGTGAGATTACATCATCATGCACGTCTGGGATGACGAGCCGTGGCTGCAGAACTTTCGGATGAGGAAAGCCACATTCATGGGACTGTGTGATGAGCTCTCCCCAGCCCTGCGGCATAAGGACACAAGAATGAGAGCTGCCCTGTCGTTGGAGAAGCGTGTGGCGATTGCACTGTAGCGATTGCACTACTCCAGACTGCTACTGATCGGTCGCTAACCAGTTCAGAGTGGGAAAGTCGATTGTTGGTCTCATGTTGATGGAAGTGTGCAGGGCCATTAATCACATCCTGCTCCCAAAGACCGTGACTCTGGGCAATGTGCAGGACATTGTGGATGGCTTTGCACAAATGGGCTTCCCTAACTGCGGAGGGGTTGTAGATGGCCCGCATATTCCAATTCTGGCACCAGACCACCTAGCCACGAGTACATTAATCACAAGAGGTATTTCTCAATGGTCCTGCAGGTGCTTGTGGATCACCATGGGTGTTTCACAGACATTAACGCAGGCTGGTCTAGAAAGGTGCATGATACACATATCATTCAGAACACTGGCTTGTTCAGGAATCTGCAAGCAGGGACTTTCTTCCCGGACCAGAAGATCACTGTAGGGGAAGTCGAAATGCCCATTGTGATCCTGGGAGACCCCACCTACCCCTTAATGCCATGGCTTTGAAGCCACAGACGGGGTAACTTGACAGCAGCAAGGAGCGGTTCAACAACAGGCTGAGCAAGTGCAGAATGACTGTTGAGTGTGCTTTTGGCCATTTAAAAGCCCACTGGTGATGCCTCTATGGGAAGCTGGACCTGGCCAATGACAATATTCCTATGTTTATAACTGCATGCTGTACGCTGCATAATATTTGTCAAGGGAAGGGTGAAAGTTTCACTCAGGGCTGGACTGCAGAGGCTCAGCGCCTGGAGGATGAGTTTGAACAGCCAGAGACCAGGACTATTAGAGGGGAACAGCATGGTCCATAAGGATCAGGGATGCCTTGAGGCAGCAATTTGAAGCTGAAAGCCAGTTTTGAAGTTGAAGCTGAAATATTTGTTGCTATGCTCGGGATTACAGTGCTTGTAATGCTGGGAGGTGATTGGTGCACATGATGCAATAAGGGGGTTTAACATAATTGTATGTTGCTTTGTAGTGCTCTTTTTGCTTTCAATTAATAGAATAAAGATTGCTTTCAAACCAACACAATTCTTTTATTAAAAGACAACAACTGGAAGAGAGGTTCAAATGAAAAAATACATCATCAGGGAGAAGGAGGGGTTCCGGGATGGCTAAAGATTTGTGTATGTTCAGGGATCATATCCAACCTTCTCCTTTGGAGTACAATACAGTGGGCACTGTACTTCAGCAGGGCCAAACTGCAGAGGGATGGGTGTTGAGTGCAGTAAGTAGTGGGAGTCCACAGTGCTGGACTGTGACGGGGGAGGAGTGGAATGCTCCAGGTAGAGACTGGAGCCAGGAGGTTGATAAGATTGTGTTGGCGGTGTCTGGGGAGTGCATGGGAAAGAGTTTTGCGACGGTGGCTGCAGGGGAGGGTGGGCACTGAACTGCTCAGTTTGAAAAGCTAGTATTGCCTGGAGTGTCTGCTTGGCGCTACATAACGTTTAAGAGCTGCTCTGTGGCTTCATTCTGGCATGCCGTATTCTCCTTCCATCCCTCTTCTCGCTGTCCCACCACTCCTTCAGTTCCTATTTCTCGGTGGAGAAGTGCATCATAACCTCACGCAGAAAGTCCTCCTTAGGTCTTCTTGGCCGCTTTCTAATTCTGTGCAGCCATTCTGCCATCAATAACAAAGAGGGAGGCTGGGCTCCCAAGATCATCTCTGTGAAGTTTAAATGCAATATTTTACAGAGCAGTATCGTTTGCAACACAGACAACACTGATTCAGTGCTTTAAAACACAGCCAGTACTCACACATCTGTCACTAACTGGCTGACCCCAGGCAAGCACACATGAGCCACAAGACCCCCAAAAGGGTGAGTAGCCGCAGGGGCAGTGTAAATCACTCTTCTGGGACCCTGCTGTACACTGGGCACTTGGCTCCTGGGGAGAGCTAGCACCGTAGGGAGGGAGGGCACTGATAATCATTCCTGTCCCCACACTTTCCACAGGATGTGATCATTATGGAAGATATCTCGCTGCTGAGGGTGAGCAGGGAATCAAAGGAGGGTCTTCTCCAAGCCTGCGGCTTCTGTCCTGGCCCCTATGTGGCTCACCTGTGTGCAGCATTGTTCCCCCCTCCTCCCATGACGGCACAGTGGCATGGGAAAGTTACCATTAATGGAGCAAGAAACAAAGCAGCTCTGCCAAAGAATCTGTGGTAATGGATTGCCCAGTATCTCCACGAGAGTTTCCTGGAGATCTCTGAGGGAGAATCCCTTGAAGTGAGGGAATCAATCAACAGCCTGTTCCGCTGCTCAGACTAGGTATGCGGTGGGAGACAAGCCTGCTTTATGCAACCCTCCTGCCCCCAACAACTCGCTTCAGCAATTCCCAAAATCAGATCCACTTACCAGGGGCCTCCTCTCCTGTTTGCGCTTCGCCAAGATCCGACTGCTGTGACTGGCTAGGCTCCTCCGGGCTAGAAAAGAGCTCCTGGCTGCATGCATCTCTGGCCTCCAAGTCATCCTCTGCCTCTGGGTCCCCCTCCACATCCTCGTCCAAGATTTCCTCCTCCTGGCTCAGTCCACTCTCAGCTGGGACGCGAGCCAACAAAGTATCCACAGGGGCCTTCGCAGTGGAGGTGGGGTCACCGTGGAGTATTGCGTCCAGCTTGGAGAACAGGCAACTTGTGGTCGCAGCACTGGAGTGGTGGTTTGCCTCCCGCACATTGTTGTAGGCATTCCGCAGCTCCTTCACTTTTACCCTACATTGCAATGTGTCCCGGTCATGGCCCCTTTCTATCACGAATAGTGAAATCTGTCCACAGATATCATAATTCCTCTGTCTGGAGTGCAGCTGGGACTGGACAGCCTCTTTTCCGCAAATGCTGATGAGGTCCAGCAGCTTGGCATTGCTCCAAATGGGGGATCGACTGGGTGCAAGGAGCAGACATGGCCACTTGGAAAGATGCGCTGAGACCATTGCATGTGTCACCGAGCAAACAGGAGGGGGACTTTCAAATTTCCAAAGGAATTTACGGGGTGGTGATGACGGTTGGTCACCTGAGGGCAGAACAGTAGAGTTCAAACCGATGACCAGAGAGGTGAGAACAGGCATTGTGCGACACCTCCTGGAGGCCAGTCGCAGTGCGATAATTGCCAAGGTGTCTACACTGGCACTGCAGCGCTGTACTCTAGTCAGGGTGGTTTTTTTAAAGCACCACAACTGTTCAGTTTCTGCACACTAAGTGGCTTGGCAGTGTGTACACCTCAGAAGTTACAGCGTAGAGAGCTGCTTTTCTGTGGAGAAACTTGCCAGTGTAGACAGGGCCTACATGGTCATGGCTTGTGATAAAGATGATGGGAGGTACTTCTAACTACACTATACTACATCTTGTGCAACTGGGTCTCTGTAGTGTAGTTAGAAGTACCTTCATCTCCATGTGCAGTGACTGTAATTGCAAGGGTTAATGGGTACTTAGATGTCTAAATACCCACTTGTTCATGCAGTTGCTGTCACCAACCGGAGAAATGTAGGTGTGCAATAACACATGGTATTTTGCACATGGAATTAATGTCTCATTTTTTTCAAAGGCTGGCCTTTAAATTTAGGAACAAGGCTGATTGAATTAGATGTACAAATCAAGGAAGGTAAGACAATGATGTAGTTGTAGCAAATCCCCATAGACAATATTACATTATCCCTTCCATTCCAATAGCTGCAGAATATTTTATCAACTAATAAGGAGCAAATAAATATGTAAAGAATGCCCTGAAGGTTGTTTAATCTCAGATAGTAATTAGTTAACCTTATTCAGAACCCTGTTCAAATCTATTTGATATGGAAACTCTTAACATTTCATCACAGAATTCATTTGGAGAGGGAGGGCCATGTTCGGATCTCAGTTACATCTGTCTAAAACTGAATTAACTCTGCTGATGTTTGTAAAATCACTCAGGATTTAAACTGGCACAACTGGGATCTGAATCTAGCCCATTGCTTACTAGAGATTGAAATTCATTCCAGTACAAGGATCCCAAACAAGACTCTACGCACCAGGACACTACTAAACTCAGAGTCTGACGTGGGCCCTCAATGCTGAGGTAAATTTCACCCAGAGTGAACATTAATGCCAAACTTTACAAGTGGCCTACATCTGTGCATTTATACAATGGAAAGACACATGGAGTCATAATTATTAGAGCTGCATATAACTGGGTTAGAGCAAATAGCACAGCCCAATGGAAGTATTCTAGCTAGAGTTAGAGTACTGATAAGTGTAATTGGTAGGAAGGATGGGATAGTGGATAGGTACTGGGATTCAAGAGAGTTGGGTTCAATTCATGGCTCAACCAGGAATTGAACACATTTCTTGCATGACTTTGGGCAAGTCACTTAATCTACCCTGGGTGTCTCTTTGCCATCAGTAAAATTGGAAAAATACTTTGCACTCTCACACAGGTATTGTGACAATAACACTTGTAAATGCTTGTGAGGCGCTGAGATACTACAGTGATGAGAGCTATATAGATACCCACATAAAGCCTTCAACAGCAAAATTCCCCACAGTTTTCTAAAATAGGCTAAGAACTGAGCCTGTCATGGCCAATTAGAAAAAAAAGTTTACATTTTTAAAGAGAAAGGTGTCAGTATAGGATATGTCTACATCTAAGTTGGGTGTGATTCTCAGCTTGCATAGGTGTACCTGCGCTAGCTCGAGATAGCTAGAGTAGCACAGGTGGCAGCTCAGACTAGCTACCCAACTATGTACTCAGGGGGGGCCTGGGTAGATATGTGCTCAAGTGGCTAGCCCAACCTGCCACCTGTGCTACCCCCAGCTATGCTGCTATTGTTCGTATGCTAGCACGAGTACAGCTAGCACAAGCAGTCTATGCGAGATGGGAATCACATCTCCCAGCTCAAATGTAGATGTACCCATAGCGGCTGAGTGGCAGCAAGCTCAGAGCAAAATGCAGAGAAGTCAAGTTTTTTATCTGTCCACAGAACAGCCATGATCTGACCAGCAATACTGTGCCTCATCCAGACATGCCCATTCTCGCCTGAGTCTAGCCCTCTTGATGTGAATGAGAAACTTTCAGCAAGTTTTGGCTCAGGACCTCTGGCTTTTCTGCTGTGGAAAGGTCTCAGTTATGATTGCCATGTCGTAGCATGAACATCTAACCACTGAGAGTGTGAGACCACCAATGAATTTCAATGAATAGGGCAGATCACAGCAGAGTTATCATGTGACATCAATCGTTTGTCACTATCAGTTAGAACTAAAGATTAAATAAAGTCTTCATTTCCACTATCGTTCCTGAGCCAGTCTCCTACCTAATAAACTGTTTCACTTACCAGTTTATCTGAGCAAACAGCTTGCTCATGATTTACAATTTAAGTAAAGACATGCGTTCCCATTCCCCATAATCTCGTGTAATATCCGTTATGCTTACATTGTTTTTTGCCAATCACAGTGGAAAATATGACATGCTGCTAAAAGTCCTTCTGATAATGTTTTCTCATGGGCTAACATCTTTAAAATATCATAATATACTAAAACATATTATAAAATATTTTCCTTTCTTTGAGAAATTAGTTCCATCTTGTGTTACATAAAATAGGACATTTACATTTATCCCAAACTCACACAAAAATAAGCCTTATCTTGCATTTTTCACATAGGCAGAACTCCTATTGACTCTAATGGGAATTTGATCCATAGAGGTTTGCAGTATCAAGCCAAGTAATATTTCAAAATTCAAACTCTCATTTTGGAAAGCAAAACCTCATAGGTTTTAAGGCCAGAAGGGACCATTAGATCATCTAATTTGACCTCCTCTATAACACAGGCCATACCATTTAATCTAGTTACTCCTGTATTGAGCCCAATGACTTGTGTCTGACTAAAGCATGTCCTCCAAAAAGGCATCCAAATGTGAACATTTAAATTACCAATATTAAATTATCAGAGGGGTAGCCGTGTTAGTCTGAATCTGTAAAAAGCAACAGAGAGTCCTGTGGCACCTTTAAGACTAACAGAAGTATTGCAGCATAAGCTTTCGTGGGTGAATGCCCACTTCATCAGGAATAAAGTGGGCATTGGTGATGAAGTGGGCATTCACCCACAAAAGCTTATGCTGCAATACTTCTGTTAGTCTTAAAGGTGCCACAGGACCCTCTGTTGCAATATTAAATTGGCTACCTGTTCTCAATTCATAGAATCATAGACTCATAGGATTGGAAGGGACCTTGAGAGGTCATCTAGTCCAGTCCCTGCACTCATGGCAGGACTAAGTATGATCTAGAGCAGTGGTTCTCAAAGCCGGTCCACTGCTTGTTCAGGGAAAGCCCCTGACGGGCCGGGCCAGTTTGTTTATCTGCCGCATCCGCAGGTTCAGCCGATCGCAGCTCCCACTGTAAGGGCTGCCAGCACATCCCTTGGCCCGCGCCACTTCCCGCAGCTCCCAATGGCCTGGAGCAGCGAACCGCGGCCAGTGGGAGCTGCGATCAGTCGAACCTGCGGATGTGGCAGGTAAACAAACCGGCCTGGCCCGCCGGGGGCTTTCCCTGAACAAGCGGCGAACCGGCTTTGAGAACCACTGATCTAGACCATCCCTGACAGGTGTTTTTCTAACCTGCAATGATGGAGATTACACAACCTCCCTGGGCAATTTATTTCAGTGCTTAACAACCCTGACAGTTAGGAAGTTTTTCGTAATATCCAACCTAAACCACCCTTACTGCAATTTAAGCCCATTGCTTCTTGTCCTAGCCTCAGAGGTTAAGGAGAATAATTTTTCTCCCCTCCTTGTAACAACCATTTATGTACTTTAAAAATATTATCATGTCCCTTCTCAATCTTCTCTTCTCTAGACTAAACAAACCCATTTTTTCCCCAATTTTCCCTCATAGATCATGTTTTCTAAATCTGTAATAATTTTTATTGCTCTTCTCTGGACTTTCTCCAATTTGTCCATATATTTCCTGAAATATGGCATCCAGAACTGGACACAATACTCAAGTTGAAGCCTAATCAGCATGGAGTAGAATGGCAAAATTGCTTCTTGTGTCTTGCTTACAACTCTCCTGCTAATACATACCAGAATACTATTTGCTTTTTTTGGAACAGTGTTACACTGTTCACTCATATTTAGCTTGTGGTCCGCTATGAACCCCAGTTCCCTTTCCACAGTACTCCTTCCTAGGCAGTCATTTCCCATTTTGTATGTGTGTAACTGATTGTTCCTTCATAAGTGGAGTACTTTCCATTTGTCCTTATTGCATTTCATTCTATTTACGTCAGACCATTTCTCCAGTTTGTCAAGATCATTTTGAATTTTAATCCTATCCTCCATAGCACTTGCAACCTCTCCCAACTTAGTATTTGCTGCAAACTTTATAAGTATACTCTCTATGTCATTATCTAAATCATTGATAAAGATATTGACCAGAACTGGACCCAGAACTGATCCCTGTGGGACGCCACTCATTATGCCCGTTCATCATGACTATGAATCCCTGATAACTACTTTCTCAGAATGGTTTTCAAACCAGTTATACACCCACCTTATGGTAGTTCCATCTTAGCTGTATTTCCCTGGTTTGTTTATGAGGTCATGCAATACAGTATCAAAAGGCTTACTAAAGTCAAGATATACGCTTCCCCCTATATACAAGGCTTATTACCCTGTCAAAGAAAGCTATGCAATTGGTTTGACATAATTTGTTCTTGACAAATCCGTGCTGACTGTTACTTATCACTTTATTATCTTCTAGGTGTTTGCAAATTGATTGCTTAATTATTTGCTCCATTATCTTTCCAGGTACTGAAGGTAAGCTGACTGGTCTGTAATTCCCAGGGTTGCCTTATTTCCTTTTTTATAGGTGGGCACTATATTTGCTCTTTTCCAGTCATCTGGAATCTCTCCCGTCTTCCATGACTTTTCAGCAATAATCACTAATGGCTCAGATACCTCATCAGTCAGCAACTTGAGTATTCTAGGATGTATTTCATCAGGCCCTTGTGACTTGAAGACATTGAACTTGTCTAAGTAATTTTAACTTGTTCTTTCCCTATTTTAGCCTATTCATGCTGGTAAGAGTCAGTAAAAATACCAACTATAAACTGGAAAAAATCATAAAATATTAGAGAATATTTTAATTGTTTTTCTTATGGCATATTAAATGAAACAGTGAGGAATTTGTAATGAGGAAAAATGTACAAGGAATTAAAAAGCCAAAACCAGAAAAATGTCAAAAGCCTTTATCCTGAAGTTCTTGGGGGATATTCTGGGCTGTGCCTCTAGGAAGGGTGAAGGGGAACCAAGGTGGCTTTAAGCCACCTTTGATTTGAGCTGCTCTGGTGGCCCCTGTAATTAAGACCACCATGGTGTGACCCAGGGACCTCTGATACCAGAGGGCACAGGGGTGCAAAAGGGTTACAAGGATTTCTGGGTTTAGTATTTACTTTCTAGTTCAGTCTAGAGCAGGGGTTCTCAAACTTCATCACACCGTGACCCCCTTCTGACAGCAGAGTTACTAAATGACCCTGGGAGAGGGGCCACACCGCCTCAGGTATGGGGAAAGGGGGTCACATCCCAAGCCCCGCCGCCCCAGGTGGGGGTGGAATTCAGGCTTCAGCTTCAGCACTCAGTCCCAGAAAGTCTAATGCTGGCCCTCGCAACTCCATTAAAATGGGGTCTGCTGTGTAATGTACAGTTCCTTCTGAAAGCCTGTGTCACATTGGTTATCATAATCTTTGCAAAATGTTTGTGTGGATAATATGTAAGGAGATATGTGTATATACTGGAAATTATGTTCTAAAGCCTTCAAGTTAAAGGCAGGTCACCCAGAGGTAGCATGCCTTAGGTCAGGTTCCACCAAACAGGAGGTGGGGAGACATTTATCTCCCTGGTTGACAATTCTGTATTGTGTGTCTTACAATGGAAGGCAATTTGCATACTCAGTCAAAGGGTAATGAAGATATTACAGGGACTTCAGGAGAAGAAATTAACAGGAAGAGATGAACAGCAGGGAGGGGAGAACCCTATTTACAGGTGAAGAACACAGGACTGATCTAATGTATCTAGATGTGCAGGGGTGTGCACAAAGGGGGGGGGGGGCAAGCAGGAGCACACACCCCTAATAATTGGTGAGGGCACAGAACTCCTCTAGCCTCGGGGCTCTGGGTTTATCCAAAATCTTCACAGCACTACATGATGCAGCCCCATCCTCACAACATGTCTCTATACCACGGCTTTTGAATGGGTCTCTGGAAGGATAATCTGCAGCTGCCTTCCTAAGTTCCTGCATCAAAGGAGTACAGATCAGGGATTGTACCCAACATAAAGGGCCTGTAGTGGGGATGAGGATCTTACCCTTTCTAATGATATAGAGGACAAAAACACACATAAGACATAACTTCAATCAGTATATGCCATAAAATTTCACGATGACCAAAATGGGGTGGAGCTAGCATGCTTCTACTGATAAAATATTGGCTACTGAGTTGGGTTTTTAGTTAAGAAGTCATGGATACTACAATATGAAGGGTGTTTTCATAATTAACCTTTACCTTTACAGCAAAACTTGTACAATGCAATAGGTCTCAGTGGGGCTGGTATTTGCCCAGGCAGAGCATCTTACAGGGTCAAGACCTAAGTTATCATGTAATTCAGCTAAAGATACCCCATCTGGAATGTTGAGAAAGCTATAGCAATAAGAAACATTTATATGTGTTCTATTAAATACTTTATTATTCCATGTAGAACAGTTAATATCCCACAAAGAGCAATATTTGATAAGAAGAGCTTTAGCTTTTAACTTTTTGTTTTATTAGAATGGAATTCAAGCATACTAAGACTGGCAATAAATTCACAAAAATAAATTTCTTACAGATCCTGCATTGTTCATATTAATGAGTAAAATGCACTAACATGAAATATTGTATTTACTCCTAAGTTAAGCAATTCATATTTCTCAATTTCCTGATTTGGAGTGCCAAGTAATTTCTGGGATGGAAGCCCCAGTTTAGAATTTGTTTTTATTTGTGCTAGCGGTCCACAAGATTTTACCTCTGACACACATTGCTCTGCATTCACAATCTTTATTAGATTATTTTGTATATGTTCTGTGAGATCCCATCAAATAACTGGAGAAAAATAAAAATTGCTAGTATTTTCATCTTGATGTTACTCTGATCCTTAATGATCATCTGCAGTTTCCTTCTTCATCCTATATCCCCTATGGAACAATGACACTGAAATGAGCTGAGAAAAATCTGAAAAGAATGCTGAGAAGGTAACAGCTGCACAAGCTAGATCAATACCAGGATAAAAGTGATCAGATAATTTGGCTGTGGAAATAGGAGTGTAGATAAGAAGACACAACATTACTAATTTATTACTTTCTCTCCACTGTGATTGATCCAGCTACCTCTAAACCATATCTAATCATATTAGCTTCTGCAAAACATTTTGCTTAATAAACTTGGGACCTGAACTTGGGACCTTAACCAAGTGGACAATGTCCCCTGACCCAGGCTTATTATGTTGCAAATGAATACAAATGAATTGTATGCTTAGATACATTAATAAAGAGCTACTCATGAATTTCTTGTGTTATGCAAAAGTACATCCCTAGTCTGTCATATTTTCATCCATTTCATCCATATTTTACTATCAGGTGTGATGCCAGAATCCTAGTAGGGATCTGTAAGCAGGAGGCTGAACACCACAAGGGAGCCCAAGGACTCACAGCTGCTAGCAATTAGGTTTGTTAGCATTGCCCTCAGGAGGTTTCTGTTGGCTCATCAAGGCTAATTGCCAACAGGCACCTGTTTGGCCTGAATTCTGGAGATATAAAACTTAGCAAGCAATGCATTAGGAAGGATTAGGTTGATTTTTATAAGAATCTACAGAGGTAGTTTATCCCTTATTTTCCTGCTACTACTGATTTAGAGTCTCGGAAGCTAAACTCTTTGTTTCCCCTCCATTTGGCTCCTAGCTGATACAAGCCTTTCATATAATATATACTTTATTTAGATTTGGTCTCTGTCCAAGGAAAGTCTTCATTTTATATTTAGGACTGGTTCTTTTTTTCTTAGTGCAGCTAACTAATCCATCACTAGCCCATTGCTGTGTATCATCCCTGTGCATAAATAGAAGAAGATGTTTATTCCAGGAAGATGGTTATTTGCAGATTAATCTCCTTGTAAGCATGAAGGAACAATTCCACTTTCCCCTTTTCTGTCTATTTCAACACCAATTGTTGTATCAGTATGGTATGCAAACTTTGTAAGTTCTTTCAATAGGTCTGTGCTTGGTAATTTTTACATCAGCCAACAAACTAGTATTCTTGTATTGTATTTCTATTCGGTGCATAGAAAGGAAGGTAATTTTCAGACTTAGTTAATGCTCATTAAATTGTTCCTACTCAACAAAACTGGTTTCTTTCTCATTTTCCATTAATAAGTTTCTTTATTTAGATTTTCAAACAGTAGAATAAAATAAGCCTTCTCAAACTGTAGTAATTTTTCATTGCCACATCTATCTGTAACCAAGTTTTTTAATGTTTCTGCGGTGAGAAATCTGGGTTTTCCAAATTAATCCAGTTTAGTAGCAGAACAAGAATAAAAGCCTTCCCTGGGCTGTTTGCCTCCTGTTCTCAAGTCTGCCCTCTAGTTTAGTTTTCCGTGTCAGGGTCCAAAGTTGAGTTGGTCTCTGTCTTGATGGGGCTCTGGGTTACAGATGGCAAGAACCAGTGAAATATTAATGAAAAATGTGTGCAAATAGATAGCACTATCACAGGCACATAGTGGAAGCAGAAAGTCACAGCAGGCTGAGTTAGAAAGGAGCTGTGAAATAGAGAGCTTTAGTACTTGGTGGAGCAGGGCATAGCCAGGTTTTCAGGAACAAGAAAGGTGCTAGAAAAGTTCTGTTGTGATACAGTTGTTTTTAATTTCTTGCCTCAAAACATTCTCCAGGTTAATGGAAAACACTTCCAAGAACCTAGTGCCAACTCTCTATTTACCCTAAAAGCAACCACACATTGAAGCCCTAAAAGCAGCCAAACATTAGCACACAGAGACTTTGTAACTTGCAAAATAAAACAAAAGAGAACTTTCATAACTGTGTTGGTTTTCTGTTTACTTGACTTTTTATCCCAGGAAGGGGATGGAGGTTTTACCCACTGGGCGCCACTTACAAGGAGTCTGCTCAGCTCTTGGGTTAGAAATATTACACCCTTGCTCTGTTTGTCATGGTTCCTTAACTGAGAGACAGAGGTCAAGTTTCAGTCTCTACACAAGTTGGCTTTATTAGAATTTTCACAGCAATCAAGTCATGAAACATTTCTGGGTTGGCTCCTGTACACCTTGGCTGTTCAGACAACCATTTCAAATTGTCCATCCAGATAATTATACTAAAGAGAGAAAAAGAGACAGCATGCTCTTCTGTTTAGAACCCTTCTGTCTATAGGGCCTGCTTCTCCTCTACCCTCCACCTGAGGGACTCCTACCAGGGAGCAGTTATATGACAGCTCCCTGTGTTTTACCACCTTGATCTTTGTAACTGGAATCTTTTCTGCACTAGAATTCTTTGGAAAACATCTGATTGTTTTCAGTGAGATGAGCTGTGACATAGAGTGATGATGAGAATATGTGATTTAGGCCTCAGTCCTGCAAACATTTGTATGTTCATTTAATTTTACACACATGACTAGTCCCATTGACTCAGGACTTAACCCCAAGCATAAAGTTAAGCTTGTGCAATGCATATGTTTGCAGAATTGGGGCCTTATGTAGTATTACACATCTCAATAATAGATAATACTGTAAGGTGTGAAAATAAGCAAAGTCAAGATAAGGTGATTTGTAATATGAAATGTAAAAAAACACCCTAAGTGAATGTTCTTCTGGGTATCAGAAAACTGTTAATTGATACAAAAGTTTTATGTTTTGCCAGTCTTCAATGGTTTGAGGATCTGGGCTCTTGCTTCTCTGAGGAGTGGAGTTGCAATTCCTCTTGCTCCATAGAGGGAGCCATGTGCTACTGCCCTCTTCAGCATGTTTTCCCATACTTATGGCCAACCAGCTCCTCTGGCCAGTGCTTGTGGGGGTGGAGCCATGGCTCTAACGCTCCCCTACCACTTGCTCAAAGTAAGAAGTATCAGGCTCTTCTTGTACCTGGCTGGAGCTGCAGTCCAGGCTGGTGTAATGCAGCTGTGCTAGGGGGCAGAGGAGTCCTTACTTCCTCCTGTTCTTCTGCACATGTTAGTCCTGGCCACAAATTAACCCATAATGAGAGTAGAATGCATTACTTTGTCATTGTAAAACATAGTGGAATGCCGGCATATGTTGTGTAACATTTGAGAGCAATCAGCATGCAAGTATGCAAGGGACATTCCACCACTACAGGGGGCAAAAAAGACTAGACTTACGTCATCATGTGCTTGAAACTTGCTTAGAATGTGAATTGGTTCATGATAGCATGCGCCGAATCTCCTCTACAAAATCCACAAGGCCAAGAATGTTCTAAAATGGTATGCAAGAAATCCCTGGTGGCATGAAAAATTGTCTGTGGAAACCCAGCTATTACATGGAATTGTTAGATATAAACTCAATCATTATATCTTGCAGGTGAGCATATAAACTAAAGAGATTACTTTTCTTGTCTACACTGTATTCTGGTTGTTAATGGCAATGGAAAACATGAGTGAGTGGTGACCAGAAATGAAAATGTATTTAACTATCTTTCAGAAACTTTCATCGTTCCACAAGCATAAATTTCACTGCAGGTTGAATAAACAGCTGTTTCTATTTAGAATATATTTGATTATTTCATTTTATGAAAATTTAGTGCTCATGAATTATTCTAGTTTTGACAGTTCTGAAGTCCTACATTCATTTAATTTATTTATTTTTGTATTTCAGTTTATACTAAGCATTTCTAGGCAATTTTATAAATTTAAAATGTGCAATACAAAAAAAATCATAATATGCTATACTAAAAACTACATTAAAATAACATTATTGTGGTCACAAAGTAAAGCATCCAAGCGTTAGGAAATGCCAGAATTCAAGTAATCTGTGCAACCTTATTTCTGCCTCCTGATATGTATGCATTATGAAACATGGGCAAAGCAAATGTATGGATGTTCTGGATATTTGCAGTAATCCAGGTCAGATCCTAAATAAATGATATTGGCGAGATATGTTGTACAATGTTGCTTATCTTGATGAGTTCAATGATACCCTTACTTTCACTATTCCAGAGCATGGATTGATCATTTCCTTTTACAAGAGTCTGCAATACCTCTTTATAAAAGGAAATTCAACCTAATGTCTTTTTCGTGTATTTTCTCATATGGAATAAAATAATCACAAGCTTAATGGAAAACTGAAATAAAGCAAGAGTCACATATTATCCCATTTTTAATTCCAAGGCTCTGTAAAATAAATTCCAGAACTCTGTAGGAGTAAAAACTAAAGACAAGTGTTCTGTTGTCTGAAAAATGGATTGTGGCTTTTCTTTGAGCAAATGAGGATCCCAAGGATTTTAGCAGAAGACTCCCAACAAAAAAATCTCTAGGGAGGTCACTTGATCATATTCTTTGTAGAATAGTGTTGATTTACATCTCTCTCCAAGGCGTTCTAGGAAAGTGTTTTCATTGAGAGGTCTGGTACTGAAGTCTTGATTCTCACCACTATAATTGCTACTGAAGTCTCCTTCTGGAGACCCATGACTGGAACTAACAGACTTGGTGTTTCCTTACTTTTCCCCCTCACCAATCATGAGATAGTCAGTGTCTCCAGAAATCTGCACTCTCTCATTTTCACTGAAGCTTCCCATTGTTTAGCCAGGAACCACAGGATGAAGAAAAAACAGAGGACCTGATTGTGGTCTCCTATCATGGAGATGAGGAGGCAAAGTAGAAATTTGCCTGGTTCCTTGGTTTGTCTGTGTTTAGCTTTCCAGCAAAACTATTCATCCACTCTTTCATTCTAAAAAAGCTAATGAAGTCCAACATAAAACAAACACATTCTTCTCTTCTAGGTAATTTAAATGAAATCTCTTTGCTTCTCTGAATATCGCAAACAAAGGTCTAAACTCTTTTAATCAGGGATCAGAGGTAGACCAGTTCAAGGTGCTCAATGGTCTTGGCCCAGCCGCCCAGCATATCTAAGCTCGGGGTTGAAGTCCATGGTTGACAACTCCATGCCTCAGAAACAATGGAACTCTCTACCATAAGGGAAAAGCTCATCTGTGCAGGAGTTAGAGCTTTCTTGTGGGGTCAGTCCACAAGTTTGGAATGAACTCCTACAGGACCATCACAGATCTCACCACCTTCTGCGCTAAGGGAAAAGTGCACTTCAACCTTCCCTTCACTCACATAAACACACAGTATCATGCACGTAAAAAGAAAACAACCAAATCAAAACCAAACTCAATTGTACCAATACAAACACTCCACTGCACACACACAATTTCCCCACTGTGGAGAGGATGAGATAAAGAGCAAACTACTTATGACAGATGTTAGTCACATTGCTTAATGCATGTCATGAAGGTTCTCAGATACCTCAGTGATGATGGTATTATAAAAACCTAAATAGAATAGAGTAGAATAGAATCGTGTGAAAGAGTCTGTGGTGCTGTTTCCCTCTCCACTAACAAGAAAAAGAGAAGCTACACAGCTGAGCCATCATATATCTCAAATCTTCCAACTATCGTTAACCATGACAGAATGCCTGTGTTCTCCAGCCTCGCCTGGTCCCCCTCAGCCTTTGCCATGGAAAACAAACACTTTTCCGATCAAGCACACTCATTTCTGCACAGCCCACAAGGCAACATTCAGTGGGGAAGCAGTGAAGAAAGTGCAGCACAGGAGTGAGGCTGTGACTCTCAACCATCTCAGAGCTGATGGACTGCTGAATTCTAAACCAGTTATAGCTGCTTTAGGGTCAGTGGTTTCAGACCCAGGCACAGAGAATGACAGTAATCACCATGCCAATCACTATGGCTAAGCCAAATCCAACAATAGAAGGATTCAGTCTTCTTTCCAGTCATGAACAGAAATGGATTTTTCTTGCAACTGTGGTTATTTAAGTATAGAAAACAGTGAGGAGTCCAGGTAAACAGCAAAGTGTTAATGGTCGGGGGGTACCCTCAATGGAGGTTAAATATTACCGATGTTACAAGAGTGGTGAGATCTTCAAAATGCTTCTTTCACCCACCAGCATGACCTCACTCTTTCCAAGAATCAGATTCAAGCAGCGGCATTTTATTCACTCCAAGTCTTTGGAGAGCTGAGATGGTGCTGCTTGTCTATGATGAGAAGATGACCTAGAGCTGTATTGCTGACATTTTAGCCCATGCTATTCATTCAACAGGCTGCAGCCCAGCAGGCTTCACATTGGTTTTTGAAGCTCCACTGGTGAGACCTGTTGTGTTCATTTAGATGAATTACATGGACCCAAAGAGTTAAAGATGTTAACAAGACTCTTTTGCTGTCCAATATTAAACAGTGTTAAGTAAGTTTTAGGATTTGGTATACAGAAACCTCAGCCTGCTTAGTACCAAGGAAAATACACCATTAAATGTCATTTTAACCTTTTATTAAATTTATAGAAGAGAAAGAAAAACACTTAAAGCATTTGAAAAGTAAAATATTAAGTACGGTTTTCATTTTAAGAACATCCCTTGTTGCCTTTCACTGGAGAGAGTTTTAAATGGAAAAAACCCTTGTTTGACAGTCTCACAGGGAAAGTCCAACCACATTTCCCATTAGACAAAACGAGACAAAACACACACAAAAGGAGTCTTTGTGTAAGTTCAGTAGGTCTTTATGTTTGGACTAATTCAGTCTCTGTCTAGCTTTCCCACCTTTTCCCATCAATATCTGTTGTTTTAGGTTATTGTGGCATGTTATGAACATACACGTACTTTTCACAGTTGAGCTTACCATTAGAGTAAATTTATAGGCCCAGTTATCACAACAAACCAGTACAGGTGGAAGAACAGGTTCCCCTCTCACTACACTGAGTGGTGTCTGGGAGGAATGGCAGACACCATCCCAAAAGGATCTGGCTGCCCATGTGACCAGCACCAAAGAACTGAAATGACAGTCTCAAGTAATAATGTAATTTACATCATACCAGGACATCCGGGGCCAGAGAATGGACAACTCAGTTGCTTAATTCTGATTAATAAGTGAATGTGCAGTCTGTGGTTTGATGAACGGACCTTATAGTCGTGTGGAATGTGACATGTAGGAAATCCGATCTGATCTCTTGCTACCTGTAGCACAGCCTTGGGCAACCTCTCTTTGATGCTCCAATGTCTCCAGAGATCCCTCTAGATAAACAAGGAAAACAAGAGGGAAAGACAAAGCATATACAGACCAAATGGGGCATAAGGGAGGGCAGTTATGCATGTATAATCACAGCAGTGGCCAGCTGGCACTAGAGTCTAAGGAGATTGGGGGTGAGGGTGAGGTAGGGAAGGGAGCGTTACTCTGGCTGATAGTCTGTGTGGTGTGAAAGCCACAGAACATTGGGTTCCTATGAAGCCACATAAGCCACACAAACTTAAGTTCAACACTAATTTTCTCCCAGTATCTGTCAACCAGCATTGTACTTTGCCTCCCATATATTTTTAATAGAGACTAAAACAGAGAGAAATTCTCCATATCTTGCTTACAATATCCTTATGCATTATCATAGTACAGACCTAAATAATACCAAAATACTTAAAAAAATATACCACCATAGAACAGCCATTTATCTTTAAAAATACCACAATATTCTTAATCTTCAGTAACCACTAAAAACACCTAGAACCGTGGTCCCTCAACTTTTCATACCATGCTCCCATTTACTAGGGTTGGCAGGCATCCAGTTCTTGACTGGAATGCCCGGTAAAAAAAGGGACCCTGGCGGCTCCAATCAGCACTGCTGACCATGCCGTTAAAAGTCCGGTTGGTGGCACAGCAGAGCTAAGGCAGGCACCCTGCCTTCCCTGGCTCCGCATGGCTCCTGGAAGAAGTGGCCCCAAGTGCCAGCTCCTCAGCTCCCATTGGCTGGGAACCACGGCTACCCCTGCAGGCAAAGGCCAGCATGCAGAGCCACCTGGCCGCCCCGTCCCTAGGAGTTGAAGGGACATGCCAGCTGCTTCCAGGAGCCGTCTGAGGTAAGCACCACCTGGAGCCCACACTCTGAATCCCCTCCTGCACCCCAAATCCCTGCCCCAGCCCTGAGCCCCCTCCTGCACCCTCTCTCATTCGCTCATTTTCACCAGGCTGCGGCAGGGGCTTGGGGTGCGGGAGGGCTCTAGGTGGGGGGTGCGGGCCCTGGGGTGGGACTAGAAATGAGGTGTTCAGGGTGCAGAAGGGGGATCTGGGCTGGAGCAAGGGGTTGGGGTGTGAGGGAGGATGAGGGCTCTGGCTGGGGGGGGCGGGGTCTGGGGGGGGTCCAGGGATGAGAAGTTTGGGGTGCAGGAGAGGGATCAGGGCTGGGGTAGGGGGTTGTGGTGTGGGAGGAGGTGCAAGCTCTGGCTGGGGGTGTGGGCCCTGGGGTGGGGCCGGCGAAGAGGGGGTTGGAGTGCAGGAGGGGGCTCAGGGCTGGGGCAGAGGTGTTTGGATGAGGGAGGGGGTGAGGGATCTGGGAGGAAGTTTGGGTGGGGGAGAACGAGCGATGGAGGGAGTGGGTATGGAGTGAGTGGCAGGGCCTAAGGGAAGGGGTGGGGCAGGGATGGGGCTTCGGGGCAGGAACTGGGAAGGTGGTGGGGCAAGGGTGTTCAGTTTTATGCACTAGAAAGTTGGCAACCCTACTTTTTACTCCTGGAGGAGAGGGGTAAGGGAGCCAAGGCTGGGGCCACAGCTGGGGGTGGGTTTGGGGCCAGAAGAGGGGCCAGGGCTTTGAGTGGAGCTGTGACTCTGGGTGGGGACGGGAGCAGAGCCACAGCCAGAGGACCAACGCTGGGGGTGGCTCTGGGGCCAGGGCCGGGAGTAGAGCTATGGCTGGGGGCAGGGCCAGAGCAGATCTGAGGGCAGATCTGAGGGACTGGGTGGTGCTCCTTCCCCACCCCCTATGGGGGCTGGCCTGCCTGCCTCCCCCCCCCCGTGTCCTCCCAAATGTTCCTCAGCACACCCCCAGGGGAGCATGTCCCAGAGTTTGGGGACATAGAGTAGCACTGCTGTGTAAGCTGCGGTGATTTAGACATCTACTGAATCATATGTCTTTTCTTTCTATAAATGAGGGCCCTCTTTGGCATTTTGCACTCTTCTATGAGAGCTTTCTTTAAAAGTTCCAGCCTAGGAAATACTTTTCAGTGTCTGCTGACCTTTGACAAAACATTTCAGTCTCTGGTAAATTGAAATAAACCATCCTCTTGTTTGCACATAAGATAGGTCCCTTTTGAGAAAGCAGATGACCTTCAAATCAAGCTGAGGCTGCATCAGCTTTCCTTTGAGGAACACTGAGGATATCCAGTGTAGGATCAATAGAAATATAACAATTCTCTTTTCTGACACCCTGTGCAAAAAGGTTATTAGAAAAGTACATAAAAGGCTATGTTGTTTTTAGGTAAATTTAACAAAGTTGTTTATTTGGTGCATAATTTGCATACTTACCCTCAGTAGCAAAACAGAGTATTTGCTTGGGACCACCGCCATATCTGATATTTGCATGTAGTTGCATATTCACCTAAACTGCATAGACATAAACTCGCATGTTCATTAGAGTCCTAAAGTTAAAATTGCAATCAAAACCCCAGACTCCTATAAAATGACATCAGGCATCATTTTCTTTGCATTATATTTTTAAGCATCATATTTCTAGTGCAAGCATAGCCAGGAGACCCCATTCCTAGTTACGTTGAATTCCAGTAATTTTAGTTAGTGTAAGATTTAACTTTATCTTCATATTTTGTTTGCTTTGGGCACCGTGGCTCTTTTAAATGCCAGATTCATTACATTTCCATTTAGTACCATTCATAATATACAGCATTTATGTAGTGCCTTCATGTTCAAAGTGCTTTACAGACATTGTCTAGTTTTATTTGTTATAACTTTATAATTACGCTGGTTTTTGTTTAGTTTAAATATATCTTTCCCACCGATGGTTACATTATCCATAATGACTGCTGAGAAAACAAGTTTTACAATAAAAGATTTAAACTATATTAAAATGAGCTGGTTTCCAAAATGTGATGTAAAAAAATTTGGACTTCATTTTCTTTCAGACACATTAAGCTTTTATGGCTTCATTTTTTTAAAGATAGGTCTATGCTCTATTATTCATATTCATTTCTGCTGTGGTACCTTATCAAATAGATGTACCATTTGCATTTCATTTTAAATAAGGGGTTCATCACCATATTTTACAATTTTTTAAAAAATATTCTCTTTTCAATTCCCCTAGAAACTCACATTCATTTCCCATAACTGATCTCCTGGAAGCAATTTTATTCAGAAATCCAAAGTCAATATAGGATTCTCCCTCAGTGCCCTAAAGGCTAGCAGCCCCAGTAGACCTGTGTTATGCTATTAATTTCCTTTCTGTTTTAATTTTCCACCTGAGACCAGATATTTGTGAATTTTGGTTCAGGTAAAAAATCTGACCATTTCCATCAGCAAACACATTTTAGTAGCAAAAATGGTGATATTTGGTCCCAGATACACCCCAGAATATCTGTTGATTTGCCTGGACACAAGTTCATCATTTTTGCAGAAAGACTTCACCATCCAAATGATAGTTTTCTTCATTTAAAACCTGCCTTTTGTTTTCTCATAAAACATCAGACATTCTGCTTCTGAAGATGGCCGAAAGGCAATTTCAAATTGGATGTACTTACAGTGTGAATTTTATCACACAACTGTAACCCTCTCTATGCTTTTATTTACAACCCCTTGGTTCACTTTACTCCAAGCCTCCAGCTTTTAATAATGTAATATAACATAAAACCCAAGGTTAACGGTAAGCTTTCTTGTTAAAAGCAAGGAATGATAGTCTTGTGATGAAGGCACTGGGCTGCATCTCTGGAGATTTTAGCTCAGTTCCTGGCCATGCTACAGACTCTTTGTGAGTCTGGCAAGTCTCTGAGGGTATGTCTACCTGCAATAAAACACCCATGGCTTTTGCGGGTCTGCAGTCTCAGGCTCTTGGAGCTCCGCAGGGCTATAAAATTGCAATTTAGACTTTCGGGCTCTGGGACTCTCCCTCTTCGCGGGGTCCCAGAATCCAGGCTCCAGTCCAAGCCCGAATGTCTACACTGCAATTTTATAGCTCCACAACCTGAGCCACAGTAGCTGACATGGGTCAGCTGTGGGTGTTTAATTGCAGTGTAGACATACCCTCAATCTCTTTGTTCTCTGTCTATAAACGATGGATAATAATTCTGTCTTGTCTATTTAGATTGTAAATTTAGGGCAAAGCCTGTCTCTTACTATGTGTAAGTACTACGTCTAACACAACGGGGTCCCCACTTCAGTGGGGGCCTCTAGACACCACCATAGCACAGGGCAGGGACTGTCTTTATCTTTGTACTTTGTACAGCATGGAACACATTGCTTGCACTGTTGAAACAAGTAATAAGAATACATTTAATTTCAAACTTGCTCCAATTTTAAAGTAGACAAGAATCTTACACCTCCCTTTCCCTGAAAACCTGTATAAACTCTAAATAAAACAATATAAAGTCTGGAAAAGAGAAGACTGAGGGGGGCATGATAACAGTTTTCAAGTACATAAAAGGTTGTTACAAGGAGGAGGGAGAAAAATGGTTCTTCTTAACCTCTGAGAATAGGACAAGAAGCAATGGGTTTAAATTGCAGCAAGGGAGGTTTAGGTTGGACATTAGGAAAAACGTCCTAACTGTCAGGGTGGTTAAGCACTGGAATAAATTGCCTAGGGATGTTGTGGAATCTCTATCATTGGAGATTTTTAAGAACAGGTTAGACAAACATCTGTCAGGGATGGTCTAGATAATACTTAGTCCTGTCATGAGTGCAGGGGACTGTACTAGATTACCTTCTCAAGGTCCCTTCCAGTCCTACGATTCTATGATAAAGGTCTGATCCTATAGTGGTACTCAGTGTGGAAATTCCATTGAAGTCAATGGGAGTTCCATGTGCTCCAGGATTAGGTCTTGACTATGGTAGCTATGCTTTATGTATAGTTGGGACTAATGATCATATGATTAGTCCTTACAGAAAAACTGGCCATTCTATTCTTGGACCCAGCCCTGATTTACCGGGGAAGCTTGGGCAAGTCAATTCCCTTCTCTGTGCCTCTGTTTTCCCATCTGTACAATGGGGGGAAATTATACTGACCTTCCTTTGTAAAGTGCTCTGTGATCTACTCATGAAAGACTGTTAAATAAGAACTAAGTGTTTTATTTATTATTATTAATTATTTTAGCTAGAAAGATACCTAATAAGTAATTATGAACAGATCCTTCTCTACCAGAACGATAGGATTGAACTCTCTCCATAGCCCTCCACATCTGATATCACATACAATTATGTGGCTGAAGGTAGAATTTCCATTCCATAACTTTGCCAAACATGGTTATAGTACTGCCCATATATCTGGGCGTCTCTTTTTCCACATTCAGGTGTTTTGCTCCTTTGTGTCTCGCAACCACAGAACTAGCTCATCCTCAATCATATCAATATCTGAAAGAGTAAGTGTACCCAAATAAGTGACAAAATAGGGTCCAAATTGCAGTTCTCAAAAATATTATTTGGAATAGGCAAACTGGCCCAGATACAATGAGAAATTATCCGGCCCCTTGCTTTGCCCAAGACTTGAACTCTTTGCAAACCAAATTATTTTTAGCTTTAGGAAGCTTGGTTAATTTATTTTCATTGTGCTTCATTTTTGTATGCCTCTGCACTTCCGGTTTCTGGCAACGACAAGAAGTGAGAATGCCAAAGTACAGTGAGAGAGACTATTCATATTGTATGTTTGGCCAAACCAGAAGGGGAAAGTACTAGAAATCTTGCAAGGGACTCTGTTCTCATGAGCTGTCTCTTCTCATGGACTTTTTAGATTTCAAAGGTTCAGAAACTTTAGATAGGAAACTAAACTTTTGAGATTGTCTCATCATTCATCAACTGGTGACACAACAAGACTAGTGGAAGAATGAGGAGAAAATGAAAAAGAGGATAGAAAGTCCAGAAAGTTGAATAAATAGTCATTTAGATAATAAATGGACTGAATGAGAAGAAAGTCCAGGAGACATAAGGTGCAAAGATGATGATTATATTAAGAAAAGGAGAGACTGTCCAAGAGGCAAAGTGGGAGCAGAGATGGAAGATTCAGTTGATGAAGCTTCATTAGGCACAATGACACATGGCTGGCCATTCTTAGGGTGTCATAAAATGGACTTATGGAGGATGCTGCTAGACTTCTAAACAATGAATGACCAAGCTGTCATGCCTTCCATTCTGCTCTCAAGTATCTAGGTGCGCTAAAGTCTCTCAAACTCATAGGCTTTAAGGCCAGGAGGGACCATTGTGATCATCTAGTCTGACCTCCTGCACGTTGCAGGCCACAGAACCTCACCCCTCACTCCAATAATAGACCATCTAGCGTCTGGCTGAGTTACTGAAGTCCTCAAATCATAATTTAAAGACTTCAAGTTACAGAGAATCTAATATTTACTCTAGTTTAAACCTGCAGGTGACCCATGCATCATGCTGCAGAGGAAAATGACCGCCTCCCCACCTGCTGGGTCTCTGTCAATCTGATCTGGGTGGAAATTCCTTCCCAACCCCAAATATGGAGAACAGTTGGACACTGAGCATATCGGCAAGTCCCATCAGCCAGAACCCCAGGAAAGAATTATCTGTAGTCACTCAGAGCCCTCCCCAGCTAGTGTCTCATATCCAGCTTGTGAGGATAATTGCTACTAGCAGTTGCAGGTGGGTCAGATGCCATTGTCAGCATCTCATCATACCATCCCCTCCATAAATTTATCAAGCTTAATCTTGAAGCCAGTTAGGTTTTTTGCCCCCCACTGCTCCCCTTGGAAGGCTGTTCCAGACCTTCACTCCTCTGATCATTAGAAAACTTTGTCAATAAACTTGTTGATGGCTAGTTTATATCCATTTGTTCTTGTGTCAGCATTGGCGCTTAACTTAAATAACGTTTCTCTCTCCCAGGTATTTATCCCTCTGATATATTTATAGAGACCATATTTTCCCTCAGCCTTCATTTAGTTAGGCAAAACAAGCCAAGTTCTGTGACTCTCCTTTTGTAAAGGAGGTTTTCTCTTCCATGTGCATGTGTTCCAGTTGGAATTCATCTTTCTTAAGCTTGGGAGACCAAACTTGTACACAATATCCCAGATGAGGCAATACCAGTATCTTGTGTAATGGCAATAATACCCCACTATCTTTGCTGGCGATATCTAGCCGGACACATCCTAGAATTGCATTAGCCGTTTTCACATCATATAGGTGGCTCACAGTCATCCTGTGATCAACCAGTATACCCAGGTTTTCCTCCTCCTCCGTCTCTTCCAACTGATAAGTCTCCAGCTTATAGCAAAAATTACTTTTGTTAGTCCCTAAGTGCATAACCTTGCACTTTGCACTATAAAATTTCATCCAATTTGCATTTCTCCAGTTTTCAAGGTCGTCCATATCTTCTTGTATGATATTCCAGTCCTCCTCCGTATTGGCAATACCTCCCAACATTGTGTCATCCACAAATTTTGTTAACACACTCCCACTTTTTGTGCCAAGGTCATGAATGAAAATGTAAAATAAGATTGGTCCCAAGACTGATTGCTGAGAAACTCCATTAGTAACCGATCTTTCAGAATGACCCATTGTAATCTCCCCTTTAACCAGTTCCTTATCCACTTTTCAGTTCTCATATTAATCCCCGTCTTCTCCAATTTAACTAATTTCCTATGTGGAACTGTATCAAATGCATTACTGAAATCCGGGTAGAATAGATCTACTGCATTTTCCTTTGTCTAAAAAAATCAGTTATCTTCTAAAAGAAAGAGATCAGGTTGGTCTGGCACCATCTACCTTTTATAAAACCATGTTGTATTTTATCCCAAGTACTATTCACCTCTATGTCCTTCACTACTTTCTCTTTCAAAATTCATTCCAAGATTTTGCATACAGTTGAGGTCAAACTAACAGGTCTGTAGTTTCCTGGATCTGAGACAGGGCCGTCTCTAACTTTTTTGCCACCCCAAGCAAAAAAAAAAAAAAAAAAAAAGAGTGCCACCCCGCTATAACAATCCCATCCTACCCCCGAAAGCCGCCCCGCCATAACAAACCCCCCCGAGCGCCGCCCCCCCGAACCAAAAACAAACAAACAAAAAACCCCGAGCGCTGCCCCACCACCCCAAGATTGGCCGCCCCTTACAAGGTGCCGCCCCAACCACGTGCTTGGTCGGCTGGTGCCCGGAGCCCTCCTTGATCTGAGAGCAAAGTCTGGAGATGAGCACAGAATCATAAGACAGTTCACTCAGTTCAATTACCTTTGTACTGTCACTGAGGATTTTAAATAAAGTGAATAATATAAGATGTTAAAAATAAAAACATCTAAGCATTCTTCTGTTGTTTATCAGGGCAGATTGAAAATACTTATGTCTCCTAATCCTTAATACTTCATTTTCTGTGCACATCTAAATTCTTTACCTCATTTTATTTAGTAATGAAATTGGTATTGTTGCACACTTTAAGGGTTATTATTTCTTACTTGAAAAACTTTTGACATGATGAATATGATTAGTCTTATTGGTCAATAATTATGACACATTCATCATGACTTCTAAATGTGATAAAAGTTAATAGTTAATTATTAGAATTTCTCAACAAACACTATGTAGAGAAGTATTATACAGTAGAATATCTCAGAGTTAAGGTAGCAAAGAGCATTGTGGTTGTTTTTTTTTTTTTAAGGAAAAATTGGGGTTCAGGCTAGCCTAAATTATTTATATTCACCCATTCATCCATCTACCTATCCACATATTGTGATGCTTTCATTCAAGCTTGTATCACAGCCTCTATGTTCAATTTATTTAAAGTCTTTGATACGCAAAACCTTATAAATCCCTATTCAGTCAGTACTGGAAAATATAAGCATTTTAATAGAATCAATAGTTCTCCAATCATCTGCTCAAATGGTCACAAAGAGCTGAATTTTCACAGCACTGCAGGAGTTTTTAGCCACATGACTTCACATTCAAATTTCACACATCACTTTGAAAATGTCCCCCTTTAACATGTTGTTGTTAATAGTGTTCACATGTGCCTGCCGGGATTCCTGAAGAGTTTTTCTTTGGCTCACCACTGGTTTTAATTTATGTGGATAATATAAACCACTTGCACCTCTTGCCAAGTACTAATCCTACTTTCTTTGTTAAAGTCACAATCATTCTTAAATCAGCTTTTATCATTCAAGTAACCTTTTTGACTTTTAGATTGATGTAACATTAGTAAGTAGCTGGTGCTAATCCAACCCATATATTCATGAGTTCTAAAAGCAACATGGATGATAATTACTAATTAAAAGAACCCATTATATATCTGGGAGAACTAATAGAGCAAATGAAATCTGACGGCATTCTGTTTCCAGATTTTGTTAGGGTCAAATGCAGATTTTACACATACAGTAGCTACCTGGTTGTCAGTATTGATTTGGTTATTATTTAACATTCATATTGTTGTAGTGCCTAGATGCCTCACCCAATCAGGGCCCATTGTGCCATGCAGTGAACACAAAAATAGCACATGACAGTCCCTGCCCCAAAGACCTTACCATCTAAAAGTAGCAACTTCTATTCTTGGACCTTCTCCACTTCTCTCCTAGATGACAGTTCTTCATTTTACAGAAATAAAATATGGTGCCATCTACTAGCAGCCTCCAATATTGCATTATAACCATGCAATAGTATAGTCCACTTAACACGCTATTATCTTCCTATTAATGAAGAACAATACTAAGTTTCTTCAAGAGATTCATTTATGGAGTTGTCTGCTGACTGTTTCTTTGCTTCCTTTATTTTAGATAGTTACTGTATGGCTGACTCAGCCTTCTAAAACAGGGAATTTGTTTCTGTGTATTTAAGTCAAAATTTGACAGAAACAGGAGTGAAGCTGAGGTGCCCTCAGAAACAAAATCCTTTTTGACACTGTTCAGCACTTCTTTCCATGGCTGAGCAGCAGCACTCAAGTCAGGGAACAGCTGAATCTTGTAGCCATCCATCTCTATCTGATCTTTTGTCAGTGTTTTCATAAGAAGCCGCCCTCTGTTCTGAACGTGTGGCAGTTATTATACTGCTTGCTGGAGTTCATAGTTACTGTCTTTTATAAGGGATTCTATAGCAGTGTTATGGGAATTCTAGATCTTTACTGAGATCTACTCCATAATGTGTTTTTGTTCTGTAAGCTCACAATGCTAAGATTTTTTTGTCCCTGGCTTGATTCTCTCACATTTCTAGCCTACCGTAAACTTAGGAACCTTGTTTTAACAAAGACATTTTAACTGCTGAGCTCTTGGCCACCATGATGTAAATTTTGCAAGATGCTAGCTACTTCATTCTCAGACCTAAGGACTGCAGTTTACTAGAAAATTTAATCATTTTAAATTCTAGAAATTCCTCTTTATTGCTCAGTTCCTGGATTTTTCATTTCAAATTGACACCATCGTGTCTGTTGTCTTTAACAGAATCTAAAAGCTTCTAGAATTTCTCTCTCATCAGCCACAGCAGCTTGGGAGGAATAGAGACCTGAATAGGGCCTGCAGCTGGCTGTAAGTGTGGGGACAATTTCTGTTCTTTCTCTATCTTGACCATTCATGAATTGGAGGTAATTTTCAATCTGTTAGCAGGGATGAGAAATGGCACTTTTAACATTGGAAAGCAAGATGTAAACAAGACTTAAACTGCTTTTAGCAGCAACACTCCAGCTCTAGCTCCCCCACCCCCATTTTATTGTTTCTGAGAGCTGTTATGAAGAGATTTTGGTTGAAAACCTTATATCCTTTTTGCTCTCAGTCTCCCTTTGATTGTTGAATGGGATGGATTCAAGTGAATTCATTCTCTTCATGGACAGAAATGTAGGATCAAGCAGACATCTTGTTGGCCGCTGAGGCTAAATCCCTTTTATTTTGGCTTTGCTCAAAGGAACTTGATCCATTGTTTTTAGACTTTCTAACTTCAGACACAACAAAACCACCAAGCATTATTTGCATTTTCAGTGCTATCTTCCTAAACAGAAAACTTCTAGTTTTATAACTCCGTTTAGAGTACAGAGAACACTGAAACATCCCTACAGATGATTCCGGTTTTCTTTTTGCTCATTTTGGTTTTATTGTGAGGTACCTAAATGCTTTAGGCAGTAAAAATATGTTTAAATAACGCATGGATGTATTCATTCTGTTATGCTGTGGTGCCTCCTGACAAAATCCTTCTTTTTCTCTCCAGAGGTTCTAACCTTTTTTCATTGTCCAGACCTTATTCCTTCAATCATTCCCTATATTACCTCTAACTGAATGGTGCTTTTCATTTGCTTGCCCCAGTGATGTGTGAATGGGGATGTTTCACTGACTTTTCTAAACTCCTTTGAAAGACTTACTACCTTTTTCAATTACACCTTTTGCTTTTCTGGAATTTCTCCTCTACATTTCATAATCTTTTTAGATTTGATGTATTTTTACTTACATCAATATTTCTGTTTTAGCAACCTTCTTCTAATAAGCACCCATTATCCATCTTCTTAAATATGCAATACATGTCCATTAGTTTATTGTATATTTCTCATTGCTAACTTTAGTCACCATCCTGACCAGTGGGTTTTGGATCAAACCTAATCTATATACATGTCTGGAGTCTTATAATTATATTTTCAATGTCAGTACTCAGTTAAAATACTTTAGCTGAATTTGTAGCCCACATACAGTACTGATCAGCACATGCCGTTTTATTCTCAGCATTACTTCCTTGAATTAACCAATTTACTCATTATTTCTTTTTTCTCCCTGCTGCTTGATTGTTAATCTCAGGAATTTACTACATTTATTTTTGTTTCATAATTAACTGCAATGCTACTATTCAAACCTCTTAGCATACTAATCTTTCTTTTTAGCCCTTTCTGTATAAATGTTATCTGTCATATTCCATTTAATTACAGCCTGTGGTGGAAATTGAAATATTACTCAGCATTGATTCATATTAATTTGATTGATTTTTTCAATGTTTATACAACCCCCAAATACTTTTTATCTGCTCTTTTCATATCTATTAAAAGAGACTTTGCTGTCTTTTAGGGTCTGCAAAGTGCCAGATTTTGTGATGTGGGCTTAAAACAGGCCAAAATGTAATGTGTTATGTTAAATAAAAAAGATGTTTTTTTTAAATACACAATATTAAATAAACAACTAAAAAACAGCCAGATGACTGGTTACATAACATTATTTTATCAAGACTAAATTAAAGAAAAGGTCTCCTTCTTGCTTTTCAGATTTAACTAAGTGACCATAAGGTTTGCTGATCTTTTAAATTCTTTGAAAGTCACATTAACTGTAGCATAACACAGAACCCTTCAAGTTGGAAATCTTTGATAAGCAAAGTCCATTGCACACACACACTTATACACCCATTCTATCTTGCAGAGAAGAAACCTAACAGGAAATGCTACTGTTGCCCCTTTTTGATATGAGTGGCTAGTTCAAAATTCAGGGCCCAGTTCCAGTTGGAAGGGGAAATTGATGGATCTGGTATTTTCTTTGATGCAGTCTTGTTTATTTACAAGGAATGTACAAGTCCTGCATCTCTGAATGCAGAAGAAATCAAGAACAAAAGGAGCAGTTTCTAAGCTTACAGGCCTAAGCCTCTTTATCCAACAGACCCTAAAGCTTTCTCTCTAGCTTTTTCTAAGGTCATACCAAGTTCACAGGCTATTGCTTGGATTTCTTGCCTTTTCTATTCTCTCTGTTCTTGTCCTTTACAGTCTTTTGTCTCTTTTCTTTGAACCAAGTAACCTTATCTTGTGCCTTTGATCAGTAGTTCTCAAACTTCTCACCTTCAGGCCCCACTTTTCTCAAAGCATATGAGTTTAGGCCCTCACAAGTGAGAAAAACAAATGAGTGAAATTCTTATGCTACTGAAGTAAATGGCCAGATTTCTACTGATTAAGATTGAGTCATTGTTTCATCCAATATTCATGTGTATCAACAATTTGTACAGTGTTTCATGAGGTGGATGAACTTCTGTGTCCACAGTTTATCCAGATTTCGAAAACTGACACTAATTGAAACTGGAAAGTAACCCGAGAGTCCTCACCAAGAAAATGAGATCCAAGGGGGAGCAGGCTGAGGGGATAAAATGGAGCATTAGAGACTGGTCCCCCTCAGCCTGATTCCCATGAGCCTTCTGTCCCCCATTCTGATCCTGCAATTTGTTCTTACTACATAATCATTTAATATCATTCTAGGGTGTACTAACAGGAATGTTGCAAGACAAGGGAAGTAGTTGTCCCACTATACTCAGCACTTGTGAGGCCTCAGCTGGAGAATTGTGTCCAATTCCGTGCACCCCACTGAAAGAAAGATGTGGACAAATTGGAGAAAATCCAGAGAAGAGCAACAAAAATGATAAAAGGGTTAGAAAACCTCATCTAGGAGGAAAGGGTTAAAAACTGGACATGTTTAGTCTTCAGGAAAGACAACTAAAAGGGGGAGGGATAGCTCAGTGGTTTGAGCATGGGCCTGCTAACCCCAGGGTTGTGAGTTCAATTCTTGACAGGGCCACTTAGGGTTCTGGGGCAAAATCAGTACTTGGTCCTGCTAGTGAAGGCAGGGGGCTGGACTTGATGACCTTTTTGGGGTCCCTTCCAGTTCTAGGAGATAGGATATCTCCATATATATATATATATATATATATACACACTGATAACAGTCTTCAAGTATGTTAAGGTCTGTTTTAAAAGAGGATGATAATCACCATGTCCACCAAAAGAAGGACAAGAAGTAATCGGCTTAACCAGCTGCAAGGAAGATTTAGGTTTAATATTAGGAAAAACGTTCTAATTATAAGGATAGTTAAGAACTTGAATGTTACGAAGGGAGGTTGTGGAATCCCCATCACTGGATGTATTTTCAGAATAGGAAGGACAAACAACTGTCAGGGATGATCTAGGCTTATTTGGTCCTGCCTCAGCCCAGAGGGCTGGACTTGGTGACCTCTCAAGGTCCTTCCAGTCCTATGGTTCTATGATTTACAAATAAACTTTACAACTTAAAAGCAAATTCCTAGTGGAAATCCATCAGACTTTCAAGTATGCTAAAGTATAATCTAGGAAGCTTTCTGCTGCTTTGCTTGTGCCAAACAGATTTAAAAGTGTTAGCACCCTAAAGCTTTTTTCTTTCCCAAAAATCTCCAGTCCCAGTTAAGTTCAACTTAGAAAAAAAAGAGATAACATAGGGGAACATGAAGGTCGGTGTAATGGTTAGGGTGTTAACCTGGACTCAGGACACATGGGATCAATTTCCTGCTCTCTACAGACTTCCTTTGCAACATTGTACAAGCTACTTTGTCTGTCCATGCTCCAGTTCCCTGTTTGTAAAAGGGGCATTTTCCTTACTCCAAACAATAGGACTGTCCCCCTACATATTTATATTGTAAACTACTCCAGGCAGGGATAATGTATTTATTTGGTTTATAAAGAATCATTCAGCGCTATAGAGGGTCCTGTGGCTCCTTTAAGACTAACAGAAGTATTGGGAGCATAAACTTTTGTGGGTAAGAACCTCACTTCTTCAGATGCTTTTTACAGATTCAGACTAACACGGCTACCCCTCTGATACTATTCAGCGCTATGGTGCTATATACAAAGTGTTTATTATCAATAATAATAAATGATACTCAGTAAAGAGTCCTTGAATCTGTTCCAGCTGGCTGTGTTTTGTAACTCTGCTCCACTTGGTAATAGGCTCTACTTAAATACAGCTTGTTGCTCCAATCAAAGCAATGTATGGATTTGATTAATTATACACTGTGCACTTTAAATCCTTTTAACCCCCAGCAACAGTGACTTTTTAAATTAATCAATTACTGTTATTAATAATTTCACAAAGAATTGTTGATTGCAGTTAAGTGCTTTTTAATTTAAATTGTGATATTCCCATTCATTTTCAAATGTCTCAGGGGACCATTCACAATTTGTTGAAAAGGTAATATATCATGGTGGAGAGAATTAACCTTTGGAAAGCCTCACTGACTTATTGGTCATTTTTCAAATAAACAAATAAAAATTAGCCATAACCATATCTTCTTATCTGGTACCAAACTTATGTCTGAATCTTAAAACACCCAAAGTGCAGGGCAGAAACGTCAAAATGTTTAGCATAAAAAATAAATTCACAACAGTCATTTGGAACCACTTACCATGTTTTAACGACAAGATTTGCACTTAAAAACAGCTACCAGACTGCCTGTAATGCTTTGTTGCTTCTATCCATTTTTTCAAAATTAATTTTGAATCCAACATATAAAAAAAAGTTAACCCTGTAAAATAAATATTTAACCAGTAGGATGTCACTATGTAAAAAAAAAAATTGCAGGAAATGTAATTTCAACTCCCAGAACATCAATGGGTTTTGCATCAGTCCCTAAATGGACCCAATCCATGTTCCACTTAAGTCAATGGAATGACTCCAGCTGGCTTATGTGGGAGCTGGATCAGGCCCTCCGTCTGGCTATTTTCTTTTTCCAAATGTATGTAATGGGAAATTCCCATTTCCTAAGACAATCGAGGCTCTGCACATTAAAGCAGTTCTTTCAGATGATTAAAATCGGTTGGCTGTCGACTACATAACAACATCTGAAGCATGCAAGCCTGTACTATACCTTAATGCTTAATGCTTGAATGGAGGGACTCAGAGCTGAGTTATGAATTTAATTGTTGATAGAAACATTAAGAGCACATTTTCTTGCCCATAACTATCAGCACTTGCTTGTGGCAATGCAGTGGAAGGGATATAGGGAAGATATTTTGGCTGCCATGTTTTAAGAGAGAAATTATTTAAATGGAACACTCCAGATTAGAAGAAGGTTGATCATGTGATTTAGGAGTTTGACTCAGATTCAGGAGATCTGGGTTCAATTTCTAGTGCTTCCACCGGCTCATTTTATGACCCCGGGCAAGACACTTAATCCTTCTGTGCCTAAGTTTCAGATCTGTGTAATGGGGAAAATAATATTTCATTTCTCCCTACCTTTGTCAGTGATCGAGTTAGATCATAAAATGGTTGGGGTGGGAGATTGCCTCTTACTATGTATTTGTACAGCACCTAACACAATGGGACCCTGATCTTAGCTGGTTCTTTAGGTGGTACCAAAAACAAATAGTAAACAATCATTTCAATGCCCTAATTTACTTCCAATTATTCCTAGTTATAGACCTTCATTAGTTGGCTTTTTTTAAAAAAGGAAACTATTCTTCTGCTCCAGCCCTGGATTAGAGGGTGATGACCTTAAAAATATTAATCTTCCACTTCTGTTCTTTTTTGTTGTAAATACAACACTCTGCCAGCTGCTACAGTTGCACTCACTGACAAGCACCAGAAGACGTCATCCTTCAAATACGTTGTTAGTTATTGTTTGGCTTTTGATGGGTTTATCTTCAGCCAACTAATAAGTGAGAGCTTTTCCAGTGATGCTTTTTACATCAGGCCTGTAAGTGGGAGCACTGGTTCAGGGACTCTATGTGAAGCAATATCGATGGAGACAAATGGGGTGGAGGGCAGGTTTCTAAGTTTTACTGAGCGCTTACTTAGGAAAGAGGATTTTGGATAATGTTCAGAGGTCAACTGGTCTCTATGTTAGTCAGCATTGTTGTGGATATCCAGAGGGAAAGAGAAAGGCATTACTAAACATGGTGTTTTCCAAAAATGGCTTCAAGCTAGTAGGTGGAGTGGGATGTCCAGATTGCTGACAGTGCACAAGTCTCCATTTTAAGCCTTAATTCTGCATTCTGATCAAGAAAAATATTTATGTATGTGGTTAATATTAAACATGTGGATTGTCCCACTGGTTTTGAAATGGAACTACCCCTGCTTAAATGCTTTGCTGAATCCAGAGTGCTGGATTGATTAGCAGAGTTGAATTAGTAGAGAATGTGAAGGTAGTCAGGAACTTGGGAGGAACAGGAAGTGATTGAATTCAAGATCCTATAGAAAGGAGGACATGAGAGCAGCAAAACAAGGACACTGGACTTCAGAAACTAACTCAGAGAAAGTAGGCAAGGTGCCATGGAAAGACCAATTAGGAAGAAAAGGAGTTGAAGGGGGCTGGCAGCTCCTAAAAGATGTAATACTCGAGGTTCAACATCAAGCTATTCAGATGCAGATGAAAGATAAGAAGAAACACAGGAGGCCAATGTGGCTGCACAAGGAGCTTTTTAGATATCTAAAAACCAAGAGGGATACATACAGGAAATGAAAGGAGGGACATGTTACCAAGGAATAGTGCGAGCATATAAGGACAAAATCAGGACAGCCAAGGCAAAGAATGAGTTCCATATAAAATGATGGGGTCTGAATTATCTGTTACCACTCAAGAAAGATCTTGGAGTCATTGTGGATAGTTCTCTGAAAATATAAACTCAATGTGCAGCAGCAGTCAAAAAAGCAAACAGAATGTTGGGAATCATTAAGAGATAGATAATAAGACAGAAAATATCATATTGCCTCTATATAAATCCATGGTACATGCACACCTTGAATACTGTGTGCAGATCTGGTCACCCCATCCCAAAAAAGATATATTGGAATTGGAAAAGGAACAAAAAAAGGCAACAAAAATTATTAGAGTATGGAACGGCTTCCATATGAGGAGAAGTTAATAAGACTGGGACTTTTCAGCTTGGAAAAGAGATGACTAAGGGGGGTGTAACGGTGTGACGACTCACCGCTGCAGCGCCTCCTGATGGTCATCTAGGGAATTAGCTCTTTCCACTCAGGAGTGCCCTCTGCAGGCCAGTGTCCCACTTGCCACTGGCCCCGGTGTCCCTCCCGGACCCCGGTGCCCCTTCTCTCGGGGTTCTGCCCCCTGCAGTACTCCACAGTCTCACTGGGCCTCCCCTCCCTGAGGAACTCTCAACCCCCTATCCCCACCTCGCCTCAGTCTTTGGTTACTGCCAGTCACCATCTAGCCCCCGCTCACTGAAGTGGCAATTATATTGCAGTCCACCCATCATCGGCAAGGAGGGTTTGGACCTGCTGCCCCTGCCAACCCTAGTACCTTCTCAGCTTTTAACAAGGTCTGTAGCCTGGAGGTTTTCCAGGCCGGAGCTCCCCAGCTCCTCTGGCCTTTCCCCAGCCCTGCTCCACTTTAGGTATGCTGCTCAGCTCCCAGCAGCCAGGCCCATCCCTCTCAACAGCTAGAGAGAGACTATCTTAGCTCCAGCCTAGCAGCCCCTTTATAGGGCCAGCTGTGGCCTGATTGGGGCATGGCCCCAGCTGAGGCTGCTTCCCCAATCAGCCTTTCCCCAGCCACAGCCCTACACAGGGCTGCTTTTAACCTTCCAAGGCCGGAGTGGGGTGACCACCCCGCTACAGGGGGATATGATAGAGGTCTATAAAATCATGACTGGTGTGGAGAAAGTAAAAAAGGAAGTATTATTTACTCCTTCTCATAACACATGAACTAGGGACCACCAAATGAAATTAATAGGCAGCAGGTTCAAAACAAACAAAAGGAAGTATTTTTTCATGCAACATACAGTCAACCTGTGGAACTCTTTGCCAGAGGATGTTGTGAAGGCCAAGACCATAACAGGATTCAAAAAAGAACTAGATAGGTTCATGAAGTATAGGTCAATCAATGGATATTAGCCAGGATGGGCAGGGATGGTGACACTAGCCTCTCTTTGTCAGAAGCTGGGAATGGGCAACAGAGGATGAATCACTTAATGATTACCTGTTTTGTTCATTCCCTCTGGGGCACCTGGCATAGGCCATTGTCAGAAGACAGGATACTAGGCTATATGGACGTTTGGTCTGACCCAGTATGGCAGTTCTTATGTTCTTATGTACAGCTGTCAAGGAATGATAGAGACAATAAGAAGGGGTTCTTCAAATATGTCAAACAAAAAAGAAAGATCAAGGACTTTGTGGGTCAGCTGCTCCATGGAGGTGAGCTGGTAACAGAAGATGATAGAAAGGCAAAGTTACTCAGTGGCTACTTTACTTCAGTCTTCTTACAAAAAATAACATGTGACCAGATGACTAGCAAAGTTACCATAGTCAATAAAGGGGAAGGGATGGAGATCAGGATAAGTAAAGAACACATCAGAAATCTTCTGACCAATTTGAATTAATTCAAATCAGCAGGACTTGATGCTATTCATCCAAGAGTACTGAAGGAATAAGCTGAAGAAATCTTAGAGCCACTGACAATAATATTTGCAAACTCATGGATGACAGGAGAAGTCCCGGAAGACTAGAGAAGGGCTAACACAGTGCCCATCTTTCAAAAGGAGAAAAAGGAGGAGCCGGGAAACTATAGACCAATCAGCCTGACTTCGATAGCTGAGAATCTACTAGAACAGTGTATAAGATATTCAGTTTGTGAATACCTGATGGATGAAGGGATAATCACTAACAGCCAATATGGATTTACCAAGAACAAATCATGCCAAACAATACTGATTTACTTCTTTTACAGGGTCACTGCTTTGGTGGATAAGGGGAATATAGTGGACATAATATACCTGGACTTCAGCAAGGCTTTTGACACAGTCCCACATGACATTCTGAAAAGTAAGCTGGAGAAATGTGGGCTCAGCGGAACTACCATTAAACGGATACATAATTGGTTATACAACTACAAACAAAAAATAACTATTAATTGAATGATGTCATATTGGAGGGAGGTTGCAAGTGGGGTTCCACAGAGATCTGTTTTGTGTCTGCTGTTGCTTAACATCTTTATTAATGACCTGGAAGTAAGTATAGATAGCATACTGATCAAATTTGCAGTTGACACAAAAGTAGGAGGGTTGCTAACACTTTAGAGGATAGAGCTAAAATTCAAAGGAATCTTGATAAATTGGAGAACTAGTTTATAGACAATAAAATGAAATTCAACACAGACAAATGTTAGGCGCTATACTTAGGGAAGAACAACCAAATGCACAAATACAGAATGGGGAATAACTGGCTTGGCAGCAGCAGTGCTGAAAAGGATCGGACAGTAGTGGTGGATCACAACCTCAACATGAGTCAGCAATGTAATGTGGGTTGCAAAACAAAGAAAATGCAATTTTAGGTTGCATTAACAGAGGCATAGCTTGCAAGTCAAAGGAGGTGATAGTACCACTCTACTCGGTGCTGGTTAGGCCTCAGCTGGGGTACTGTGTCCAATTTTGGTCATCAATTTATAGAAAGGATGTAGAGAAACTGGAAAGGGTCCAGAGGTGAGCGACAAAGATGATCAAAGTGGTGGAATGCAAGTCATATGAGCAAAGGCTGAAGGTATTGGGTATGTTTAGTTTGGAAAAGAGGAGATTAAGGGGGGATACAGTAGTGTTCTTCAAATACTTGCCATAAAAAGATGGAGAAAAGTTGTTTTCTCTTGCCACAGAGGGCAGAACAAGAGGAAATGAGTTCGAACTACAGCATAGCAGATTTAGATTAAATCTCAGAAAAAAGTTCCTAACTATAAGAACAGTAGGACAATGGAACAGACTGTCTAGGGAGATTGTGAAAGCTCCTTCACTGAAGCTTTTCAAAAGGAGGCTGGATGATAGTCATCTGTCTTGGATGATTTAGACACAATAAATCCCGAATCTTGGCGGGGGTTAAATTAGATGACCCTTGCAGGCCTAACTGATTCTACTTCTAAAACTGTCACCATTGACTACAGGAATCCTTTCTTTTATCTCCTAACCTCCTATTTCCCTTCTCATCCCTTCTTTCTCTCTTCCTTCCACTACTGCTATGCTCTGGGTGTCTATCCTTTGCATTTCTCATCCCGTCGTCTTACTCTCCTACCCTCTTTGTTTTTCTCTTCTCCTTCTTTTCTTTTTTTCACTGACCAGTGACAGACCTGGACCACTCAGCCTTGTAAAGCCGACTAGTCCCTCAATGACCACTCCTTCCTACTAAAATCAGGATAGGATAGCCTTTGCTTCCATTCAGTTCTGAAGGGCAGGAAGGAGACTGCCACAGTTTCAGGGTAACTGTACCCCTGACCCCCTCTTTGGTCTGCTTAAGGATGCCCCCTTCGATATCAGGCCTCCTGCCATCGCCTCTCTATGGGCAGAGACCTGTGTCCCTCTCTCTCAACACCAGGGTTTCAGGCTGCAGACTGCAGCAGTTCATTGTGATTACCCCAGCAGATCTGACCTAGCTCAGCACCTGCAATTTCTCTCAAAGAGCAGACAGCTCTACACAGAGTACAGTACATTGATTTTAGAACTAATGCATGACCGAGAAAAAATATCATAAAACAATAAGAGGTTTGAACACAGACTTAAACTCCCAGTGGGCCCTTGTCTTTCCTATGGAGACCCTGGCAAGTTCAAGTCCTTTGAACCCTTCAGCAGGGTTTGTCTTCTTTGTTAAAGATTTGTGTCAGATTTTTGGATCGAAATCTGGGGTTTCCCTAGTCAATTCCCACTGGCCCTTTCTTTCTTTGTCTCCTGAGTCTCTTGAACCTGATCTGAACCAGTATATGCATTTCACCCCAGGGAGTTGTACTTCTCTGGAATTGTTTATCTGTCTCAGAGTCTTCAGTAATTATCTCCAGTAAAACTGCACCTGAATTTCCTCTCAGTGGCCCAGCAAGGGCACCCACTATCAGCCTCCCATCTCCCTAGAAGTTGCCCTAATTGGTGGAGATGCATGTCTGTCTCGCATCTGACAAATATTTCCAGGTTGCACAGTTCCCTGCCTTCACGGTGTATTTCCCAGCACAGAGCAGTTAAAAAGATACCTGCTTGCTTTCTCTTCAGAGATGGTTGACACAGGTACAATTACTACAGTTATAAGGTACAACAGAGCACTTCCAATGCAAGCCTACTTTATTCTTACGGTGAAAAGCATTATAGAGAAAACTTATTAAAAAACAATAGAAGAACCTACATAGAATCTCAGGGTTGGAAGGGGCCTCAGGATGTCATCTAGTCAACCCCCCTGCTCAAAGCAGGACCAAGCCCCAGACAGATTTTTGCCCCAGATCCCTAAATGGCCCCTTCAATGGTTGAATTCACAACACTGGGTTTAGCAGGCCAATGCTCAAACCACTGAGCTATCCCTCCCCCTGTGAGCTAATAAGTTTACCAGTTTACTTGCATCTGAAGAAGTGAGGTTCTTACCCACGAAAGCTTATGCTCCCAATACTTCTGTTAATCTCAAAGGTGCCACAGGACCCTCTGTTGCTTTTTACAGATTCAGACTAACACGGCTACCCCTCTGATACTTAAGTTTACCAGAGTTAACCCCAACTCTCACATGGATTTTGGCAGGAGCAGTCTTTCAACATCCCCACCCAAGGGGGATTCCTGGTGGTTACCAGTTCATCACAGCTTCAGCTCAGAGCAAATACCCAGTCTTATGAGATCCCAGTCAGTCCAGTCCTTCCAACCGGGGCCATCCATGGACCAGGGATCTTGTCCATTTGCTGGATCAGGAAGAAGGCTCTGAGCCAGTTTAAAACCAAGCAATTTATCAAAAAACACTTTCTTTGTCAGGTGATGGAGAATCTACTTTGAACTCTTATATGCATCTCTTTCCAGTGGGTGGCCTCAAAAGGTTGATAAGAGAGGAAGTTCATTAGCATCTCCCCTTCCCTACTAGGTAAAGTACATACAATGCCATAATAATACATACACAGTTGCATTTTTATATACAATGTACCCCAAAGGTACTAACAAACCTATTTTGATAAACTTTACAGAATTAAGTTAAACTTTATCTTAATCCCATAAAATTTGTTCGGGATATAGGGTGACCAGATGTTCCGATTTTATAGGGACAGTCCTGATATTTGGGGCTTTATCTTATTTAGGCACCTATTACTCCCCACCCCATGACCTGATTTGTCACACTTGCTGTCTGGTCACCCTATCAGGATATTAGAGGACATTGGCAGTCTATCACAGCCTCCACTGATTTTAGTTCCTGAATGGAGCTTGGTAACCCTCCCCATTGAGCCAACATTCAATCTCTGGCTCACAGTGATACAGATAACAATTATAAAGTTGATACAACAGTCTCAAAGATATGCCTGTGTTCATCATATCTGTCACCGAGAGCAGCAGTGATCACATTCTACACCTAAGAATTCATCAACTGAGTTGTAGCTAGTATTAAGATGGGCCCAATTAACATAGTGCAATCAAAAAACAGCAGCAATCAACAGCCAATCAAAAATACTTTACAAGTTTTCAGTAAAATTTGTGGAATGCTCATCCAGCACAAAACTGAGCTTTGAAGATGCATTCAGGTCTTGTCTACATGGGGATGTTACATTGGAGTGACTGTAGTTTGTTCATCTTAGAATGCCTTGTATCCACAGACTACTATTAAAGCAACTTATTTGGTGTCTTAGATTGCAGGAAATAATTCTCCTTGGAACAGCAGTAACTCCACTTCGCAGTGAGTTTGTTTGCTTTCAGGTTTGTGTGGACCCATTCCTAACTACTCCACTGCTGGCAGTGCTCCAGCTAGTACCGCACACTACATTGCTTCACACATGGCTCAACCTGCCTTATACCTGTGCGTTGGCCATTGCTCCAGGTTCAGCTTGTCCAGATGTCACCTCTCCATCTAAAAGCTAACGCAGAGCCAGGAGTGCCACTTTCCAATGTCAGGTAGAAATAAGACTACATACCCATTACAGCACACAGGCCTCCCTTCCCTGGGCTTCTCTGTGAACATCTGCAAAGCTCCTGGATTTGATTGCCCTCTTTGGAGATCTGCATCTTCAGTCCCATCCGGAGAAGAATCACTGAATGCAGACATCCACAAGGCACTGTCAGCACAAATGAAGAATTAGTATGAAATGGTGGAAAGTAAGAAGCTGCAAGTGTTATTAGAAAACTTTCTTTACTGGAGTTGCCAAGAATTTTACTCCAAAAACAGAAGCTAGAAACTTCATCTGGGTGAGAGGGATTTCTATTAAGGCCTGTATTATTCTGTAGAAAAGCTCTCCCTGGAGACTGAAACTGCCCAGGACATATAGGAAATTGGATAGAAGCCCAGGAGGGCATCAGTCCCATTTAATTAAAATGACAATGATAATTTACTGGGCAAGGAAAAGAGGAGAAAAATACAAAGATTTTTAAAACGTGTCAAAAGTTATCCATATAAAAAAAGTTCTCCTCCCTGTAGGAAGTTTAATTTCCCTTGTGATATAAGCCAATGCCTTAGAGCAGGGGTCGGCAACCTCTGGCACGCGGCTCGCGGTTCAGCCGATTGCAGCTCCAACTGTATGCGGTTCGCCGCTCCAGGCCAATGGGGGTGGTGGGAAGCCACGGCCAGCACATCCCTCGGCCCGTGCCGCTTCCCGCAGCCCCCGTTGGCCTGGAGCTGCGAACCGTGCCAGTGAGAGTTGCGATTGGCCAAACCTGCTGACACGGCAGGTAAACAAACTGGCCCGGCCTGCCAGGGTGCTTACCTTGGTGAGCCGCATGCCAGAGGTTGCCAACCCCTGTCTTAGAGTGGCAAAAAGAATGCCTTTTAGCAGTTCAGTTCATAAAAGAAACACAGTGGCGTGTATGTACTCAAGCCAAGAATTCATGGAAAGGTTTAGCCTGAACAAAGGACTATAGTATCTTCATTTTTTATAGCAGCTTTGCAGAGCTTCTGTTTGTGGGACATCAGTTTTTGACAGTGTGAGTGATATTTACATAAATTTACAAATGTTCTTATGGCTTGTCTTCACTACAGGGAGATTGACGCTGCTGCAATCGATGCAGCAGGTGTCGATTTAGCGGGTCTAGTGAAGACCCGCTAAATCGATAGCAGAGCGCTCTCTGGTAGACTCCAGCTGCCCAAAAAGAGTGAGGTAAGTCAACTGGAGAGCATCCCCCATCAATGCAGCATCATGAAGACACCGCAGCAAATCAACCTAAGCAACATTGACTTCAGCTCTGTTATTCACGTAGCTGGAGTAGCGTAACTTAGGTTGACTTGCACCAGTAGTGAAGACAAGCCCTCAATGTGGTGTTGTAGTTGTTTTGGTCTCAATAAATGTAAGTTGGTCCAATAAAAGATATTACCTCACCCACCTTGTTTCATTCTCTATATTCTTTTCTTAGTCTTTGTTCTCATTGCCCCTCACCTCAGCCTTTCCATCACCCACCAGCTTTCCTCTCAGTATGTTTCCCCTTTCATGTTCCAGCAGAAGGTAGTCTGCAAAGTAATATTTCAAAGCACAAGCCTCTTATTGATCTTTAACTTCTTTCCTCCTATTTTATCTTATTGTACTTAGCAGATAGAACAAATTTTTCATTGTGTTGTTATGTTAGCTCTAAATAAATGTTCTTTTTACTGTGCTGTCCGATGGTGTTATACAGTTGCTTGGGGAAATTGTATTTGGCTGAGTCATTTACATTTTAGCAGCATTCTTAGAGTACTCTGGTTTCCTGTCTGTATTACTATAACCCTTTGCTGCCCCTTTTCTGTATCCATTCACATTTGCCCATATCTTTATGATTATTAATACTAATATTAGTATTACAGTAATACCTATAGGCTTCAACCAATTTAACTAAACAATGTGCCTATACACAGTAAGAGACGATCCCTGCCCTGAATATCTTACAATCTAAACAGACAAGCCTGGCAAAGGTTGGGTGAAGGGAAGTGCTATCTTCACATCACAAATGGGGAAACATGGCACAGAGAGAGTACGTGACCTGCCCGAGGTCACATGGGGAGCATGTGGAAGCACTGGAAATTGATCCTGAATCTTATGAGTCACATCCTGATGCTGTAACCACCACCATCCTTCCGCTCTTCCCACTGCTCCTAGCCCATAATTTCCTTCACTAACGTCAATTAAGAATAATCCTGAGAGGACCCCATTTTTCTTCACTCTTTATTCTGTGTGTAGGAGTTGGGGAACATGAGGGTTTCTCAGATGCCTCACATCACTTGGCTGTCTGGGTGGAAGAGACTATGAGACAGAGAGAGAGCGAGATCCAAACCAACAGCCCCACAAATGAAAGGTTGCCTCTCCACTTTTCAAGCAAATTTCCAAACAAGACTGTTCACAGAGAAGCTGTTCTAAAGAAGTTGGTAGATTTCTGGCTCCTTCTTTTTCCCAACCCACCGCAATATTTCTTCATGGTAAACCAGACTCGGAATGAGACAGACAAGTTGAACACATGTAATGACATTGTTTTAACCACACAAAAACTTTCCAGGCTTCCTCCCATATTCATGTGATGTTTGCAAGTTTCAAATAACAGGAATGATGACTGAAGCCCCTATGAAACAACCAGTCACAATCTGTCTTTGGGGATAGAAATCGAAAGCTCTGTCAGCCCACTAAGTCACAGCTAGGTATGAGGGGCAGGGCAGAGCTGCTCCCCCCCACACACACCTCCCTTATACAAGGTGCAAGACGAGACCCTTTCCGGAGGATAGCCAGCTCTTCTGAGCAGTGCTGGGGCCATGGCTTTTCCTCACGCACTTTGCAGAGGTTAGCACCACTAACAGTGATAGCTTTGCAGAGTCCTTTGACTTTCTGAACTTAAGGACGCTCATTGTGCCCACCCCTTTAGCAGAAGCTCTCCCCTTCCTCCCTAGCACACCTAAACAAGGGTCTGATACAGTCTAATATAGACTTGAAATGCACTATCAATCCTAAACCAGATCCTAGAAGTTAGAGATGAACATCAAATCCATCACCCCACAAATTCAGGGCATCCCCACAATGTAGAATCTTTTAGATAATCATAAGTTTCAGAGTATGCATCCGAAGAAGTGGGCTGTAGTCCACGAAAGCTTATGCTCTAATAAATTTGTTAGTCTCTAAGGTGCCACAAGTACTCCTGTTCTTCTTTTTTAGATAATCATGTAACCCACCAGTCAAAATGTGTTATGCAGCCTGATCCACAGAGGATATGGGTCAGTTACAGATCTATTCAAGTGACAATAGACACAGACAAAACACTGATAGCAAATATAATAAGCTTCCCCCTTACTAAGGGTTTGTTGATGAACCAGAAGAATCTGCTGAACCAGTGAGCGTAATACCCAGAAAAGTTACTGTGTCCATTAACCCTCTCTTTCATAGATTTTAAGGGACCATAATGATGATCTACTCTGACTTTCTGTATAACACAGGCCATAGAAATTCATCCAATGATTGCTGCATCGATTCCATAACTTCTGGCTAAGCTAGGATATATCTTTCAGAAAGATATCCAGTCTTGATTTAAAGACTTCAAGTGATGGAGAATCCTCCATGTCTCTAGGTAAATTATCCCAGTGGTTAATTTCCTTCACTTTAAGAAAATTGACTGAATTTGTCTGGCTTCAGCTTCCTAACATTGGATCTTATGCTTTCCTTTGTTTAATGGTTTTCCTTTTTTATTTTGAGACTGGGCTTTCAAAGGACAAGTCTGGGGGAATGTGTCACTAAATTATAGAACATAAACATGCAGGAAGTAAGACTATTGGTCCCTTCTGGTTAAAATCAATTAATCCTTTAACATATGCAACATTGAAATGACCAGTTGTTGAGCAGATGGTAGCTTGGCAGTTTTGGTAGATTTGCATTTCTGTTGAGGTGAATTTTAGTTCAGTGAAATCAGGTAGACAACATTGCTTCTTATAGGCAGTGTTTCTAACCACAGATGAGTAAAGCAGCCAATTATAACTCATGCCAATAAAACCTTATACCACACCATACTAACCACAGTGAATCCTGTGATAATTTTATGTCTGAATAATAAAATTGTACAGTGTTATAGCACTTTTCAACTGAGGCCCTCAAGGCATTTCACATGCATTAGTCAATTGAGTCTCATGGTACCATCTAAGGTCAGCAAAGTATGTATAATGGTCACTTCATCCATCAAGGAGTTTGCAACCACATCTGAGGTGGAACACAAGAGCTGTTTAATATACAGCAACAATAGTTTAGGAAGTGAAGAATGCTAAGTGCAACTGAAGTGGCACACGGAATTTGGATAAGCAGAATGTTATTGCCTGAGTAGGAATTTTGGCCAGGACACCAGGGTTAATGCTGCTTCCTTGGAATCCTTAATGATTCCATTGGCACCTTCAGCAGCACACTATCTGCTAGCCCCATGTTGGGGCCTATTTCATCCAAAAGTGTACAGTGACCCTAAAGTGGGAGTGGAAAAGGGCAAGGAGGAGTCAGGCCAGGTTCCCTTTTTTCTCCTGCATTGGCCTGTAAACCATTAAAGGGATGTGTCACCCATGCATCCTTCCTTTGCACACCAGGGAGCACTCCTGATGCTTAGCCAAGGGCATGCAATCCCACAGCACCCCTTACTCTGGGCTGTTCCCTAAACACCCATTTTAGCTCCATGTGGTTAGTTCTGTACTATGGGTGGAAGGTTGTGTTTTTAATCCCTGATTTATTCCATGCCTACAATACTGGAAGTTGATACACAGTGAAATGAGTTCTGCATTGTTCTTTGTGAATCACACACACACCAGTTCCTCCATAAAAGGTCTGTAGCAAAATCATTACAGTGCTCACATATGTAAACCAGCCTTGCAAACTGTGAGTCATTTTTTTATGGGCAAGTAAATTATCATTAGTCTGTCATTAACATAATCACTGGAGAAAGGGTGGATGGGTAGATTTTGTGCTTGAGCTGCTAAATTTTTCATGACATTTTTTCAAGCCTGAGGAAAAAGTGACTTTTTTTTAAATTATTCGGTTTGGTTTTCCTGCTGGTTGCATGCTTACTGTACATGAAGTATATATAACACATAAATATTGAGGCCAAAGATTTTACTCTGTTTGTTTCTACATGGAATTTCACTTTCCTGGCTCTGGATAAAATGGTGATGTAGCCTATGGTATTTCTTGAGCCTTTTCCTTTCAGCTCAATTAGCTACTAAATTAGTAGCCTCCCTAAGCATTTTGTCTATTGTCGCAAAATTTTAACCACTGGGAAAAAAAGCAGAACTCGGGTCTCTTTTTAGAACAAAGACTAAACAAAAGTGTGGAGATTTTTACCATGAACGGTGGTTCCCCTCCATGATGAGTCACTTGTTAAACAGGTTCTACTCTGTGTAACGTTCCCAACCCTTGACGTACAAAGTGTTGCAGTTCCCTCAGCAGCCAAAGACATACTGGTAACAACTAAGCATAAAACTCTCTTGGCACTTGGGAATCTGCAGTGTGCTTTTGAATTGTTTCCATTTTGCTGGAGCTGGCAATGATGGATAGGGTCAGTTTACAACAGCTCCTTTTTGGAGAGGGCTGTCTGAGGTAATTGCTTATCCTTCTCAAGGGCTCTCATAAGCAGAGGCCTATAAGTTTCCATCTTTCCATGCCTTGTGTTCAATGTGCATATGTGGCCTCTAGAGAACATTGTGAGGCATTGCTTGACATGACTTTTAGCACCTTCAGCTAACCTAACCAAGAGATCCTAACCTTTCTATGCAGACTTTCTATATCTCTGATAACTCCAGGCTGAACTTGCAGATGATTCTGCTTAGGGCTACCCACAATGACCACTCTCAGGTAGTGTCGCCTGCAGCAAACAAGAGCACATTAAATCACTGCACCATACTTTGCAGTGGCTTCTCCTTGAAAGAAAGGATGGCTCAGTGGTTAGGCTGTTCGAGAGTCAAGAGACCTGGGTTTAAGTCAGTGCTTTGCCAGGGACTTCTTGTGTGACCTTGAACAAATACTTTTGTGTCTCAGTTTCTTTTCTATCATAATGGGGATGGAGGAAAAATATATTAAAGAGTGTAAGTTGGGGATCATGGAATTACCTAAAATAGATTGACTTCTGTGTGCTGTTCTGTCAGCTTTTGGCATGCTTAGTTGGAATGTTTTAATTTCTGCCAGTGTACCCAGGGTACAATATACATTTTTATACCAATAAAAAGCAAATAGAATAATAACTGGGTATGTCTCTCAACCTTAAAGTTAAATTTAATTTGGTTTTATGTTTAGTATTTACACTGAATAAAGAGTATACAAGCTAATGAGTGCTTTACATTTGGAGTTTTAGTATTCCTGTTTAAAAAGGCTGAGTAATAACTCCAAGTGCAGCAAACTAAGTTACTATTGGCAAAAACTTGGCATGAAACACTTGTGTGCAAGGTTCAAGGCTGTTGATAATGGGCTTGGGAAAACTATTGGATAAAATAAAATGAAAATAGTCCAAGATTTTGATTATTCAAGAATCTGCATAATCCTGAGACAAATTAGAGTTAACAAGAGTTATGCCAAGAACAATAGTACAGGACACCCATAATAAAAGTTGTAAAAACAAGGCTTCTTTCTCTCTCTGTGAGACTCGGAGTTGAAAAAAAGTTCCACTATAACTTTGTCCCTTGTATCCATTTTCTGGTAGCCATGAATGGCCTGGGCCATTTACAAACAGTTCGTGTTTTTGGAAGCCATGCACATTGAACCTGTCCAAAACCCACTGAAGTCAATAGCAAAACTACCATTGACTTCAATGGACCTTGGATCGGGAGCCACAGATATTTGACTAGGATCTATATACTACCTTTTGCTTGTATATCACTGATATGCACCTTTTCTGATTAACCGTCCAAAATAATAACCAAAAATATTTTAGTACAAAGTTTTCATTCTTCATAGCAAACTTCAGAAACAACAAGGACAGCATCTGTAAGTATAGTAACTGTGCCCAGAATGATAAACTAATAAATAAAATGTTTCTTATTAAAGATAAGATAGTATTTACAAAAAGAGAAGTTTTGAAAACAAGATCAGCATTGAAAGAAATCAGTTTGTAGAAACGTAAGTACATTTAGCAGATTCTGGAGTTATCACAACCTTAAATAAAGGACTACTCTAAATGTAAGGTGAATGGGAGAATTTTGTGTAGACTTTCTCCCAGAAATTTTATGTTTTCCCCCTTCTCATTTATTTTTGTAAAATAATAATAGTACTCAGGATAGATAAGTACATAAATATGATAATCTGTCCTGGATTCATGAGTCATTGATTGTTTTCATTGGTAAAGTCAGTGAAAGGTCTAATGTAATTTTTTCATAAACCACTGTAATGTAATACAAGAGTGTATCACTGATCTGTAGTAATGGGGTGGAGCCCCAGTGAGAATCAGTGAATTTTGCACATTACCAAGGTTCTCTCATTTTAGAGCCAATGTTGGTAATGAGATACTTCCTATGGACCACTAAGGGAGGGTCACATCACACTTGAAGTAGCTAAGAAGATAGCAATTGTTGTACCCAGTCAGAACAGAGGTTTATCTAGTCTAATATCCTATTGGACAGTAGCTGGTAGTGGATGCTTCAGAGGAAGGTGCAAAAAGGGCTGTAATGAATAATTATGGAATAACCTACCCATTCCCAAAGTGCCTGAACTATGATCTGAAGTCTAAAGGTTTATATTCCTTCTAAACTAATGTTCATCCTATCTAATGTATCTGCAATTCTTACCAATCATCCGTATAAATGTCCAATCCTAAATCCTTGGCCTCAGTGATATCTTATCACAGTGAATTCCACAGGTTAACTGTGAGTTGTTTTTAAATATATATCTTGCTTTTAAATTTGCTGCCTCTCAATTTCACTGAATGTCTTTTGTTCTTGTATTATAAAAAAGAGGAAATAAGACCCCAGATTTAGCTTCTGTGAACCATTTGTTATTCTGAATACCCATCATATTTGTCTTGAGACAAGTCTTCGCTTTACTCAAGCTTTTCAGTCTCTAGACGCCTTTCCCTACCTCTAATCATTTTTACCACCACCCTCCTTTTTCTGCTTAATTTGTTTTGAGATACAGTGACCAGACCTGAACATGGGTAGATTAGTCCTTTAAATCCCTCTTTGTCACAGAATAATGCCATGGGACTTTTATAGGGTTCCTTCTCCTGTGGTAATGATGCTGGGTTTGGCGATGTGGCAGGATCTGGGGCAGGAATGGCACCCAATTCCTGCTCTATTATTTTCATTTTATTCACAAGTTCAGCTAAAGGGCAAGGACTTTACAGCATAGAAATCACAGACGTGGAGTATTTTACTTATAGCTCATCAAATCAGACTGTAAAATTATCAGTGTTAACCGTGCAGTGTAGACCCAAACTCATTCTGAATTGCTGCCCAAGCTTCTTGGGATGCAGGTAAAAAAATGCACACAAACATATGGAAATGCAGGAATAGCCTTGCTTTTCCAGCTGCAGCTGCAGCACTGATTTTAGAACCGCTGATACCATGTCTGAGCCAACAAGGATTATGGCATTGCATCAGAGAGATTAAGAAAATAAATAAAAGATCAAAAGAAAAATTCCTATTGATATTAAAGATCACATTTGTATTTCCTTATGATAGTATGCCTTCGGCATTCTAGACTCTACATAGACAAAACCTAAAAGGCATGTACAATATCTGGCACAATATCTGGGGAACATTAAGGAATGGGAACACCAAATCCAAGTCACATTCAGCAGCAAAAACAAACTTGTCTCTGGCAGTGACATCACAGTCTAGGAGAGCTTTCCCTGCTATGGAATACATTCTGCTTTAAAAACAAAATGATCATTAACTTTAGACTTGGCATCTTGAATACATTTGGGTGAAAAATGTAATGTGGGAATTAAAATATCCTTATCCATTATAAATCTGCAGACAGCATTTCCTAACCAACTTGCATGGAATACATTTCAGCACCTGGCCTGAAGACCGATGTGCTGGAGAGGGACACCGAATTATTATGAACCGCCTGTAAGTTAGTAGATTCTGTTTGTTTTAAACATCACTTTTTCCTTCAAGTGTACGTGTTTGTTGCCAATTGGACTAGAGGTGACAAAACTGAGATGGATCAGTTAGATAAAGATGTTTTTCCCTTGCCTCTTTGAAGCTTTATTGTACTATTCATGATACTGGCAAGAAATCAGGGTCTTACTGACAGCCCTGAAATCCATTCCCCAGTTGGAACATTTCAGAGATAATGTCAATCTAAATGTATATTGTGGCTGAACAATGATCTGCCACTGCAAGATGATATGCTGTGAGGAAGCAGAGCTATTTACCACGGTTGTCACTGATTTCTCCCATATCACTATAGCTAAGATTGTCAGAATTTCCTTATTATAAACCTCTCTGTACAGAGGTCATGAGATTTTCATCTGGCTGAGAATGTTTACATTCTGTATTGCTTTGCTCTCCGTCGACCCAAGGTTATCTACCAGCATTGCTCCTCTCCAGGTAACAAAGTGGAACTGTACTCCATTGATTTCATTCGACCATAATGACAAGGAAGGACAGCTGAAGATAGAAAGGACTGAGATCCCTCAGCACCTGACTCCCTAAATCCAAATAAATTGATCAAATGGGAGACACTCTTCTGATACCAATAGATAAATCCAAAGTTATGGTCCATTGAACGGTAGGGAAAAAACAAGATTATTGCCAATATATAGTACTTTAAAGGGAAATCCCTTCCTTCACTAAATCTCCCCGGGGTGTCCTTATGCAAATATACAAGGTGGGGGGGAAGGGTTTCTTTATGCTCCCCCTACCATGTACCCCAGTAAGGAAGAATCTTCCCCTAATAGCTCAGCTACAGAGGCATTTCCAGAAAAGTAACTAACTCAAGGTCTTTCTCCTAATCTCATAATTCTCCTTCAATCAACTCAGCTGGATACAGACTCTGGGCCAGATTCAACCCCAAAACCAGCTTGGAACTGCAGCAGCTTACACCCTGGCTGAACTTGACCTCTGAGTCAGCATGCGTATTTCAGTTCTAAATAGGAATATAGGCACTGAGATCCTATAGATCCAGAATGAGGAGTGACTCTTACTCCATAGAACCCCACTGATACCTTCTGGCTGGAGCAGAGTTGTTTAACAGCAGTCTTTCTAGGTACATCAGCTGTATAGGCCTCTACCCTTACTCAGGAATAGTAGGCTATATTTAGTACCAATTCATTTGTGTCTCTAAAAGCATTGTCTTGATTATCTTTTCTGAGGATTCACCTCTAAAGACTAACCTTTCTTTTAAGCACTCTGATGAGAAGATAAAGCAAGTAACAACATTAAAATTAGATGACTCATGTCAGAATAGTGCATTAATAGAGGTCACTTCCCCTATCTTTGAAATAAATTTGCAGTGGGAGCTGCGGGGGCTGACTAGATTGGAAAGACATCAAAATCTGGAAAAGATCATATATTGCTAATAACATCTCCATGCCTTATCTCAACAAGTGTTTAAAAGCATGACAAATTGTGCCAGAGGCTAGAATAGTATCAGTTTCTATTGTGTTTGCTCAGATGCTTTCCATAAGGGTATAACCTGCTTAATGTCTCCTGAATTAATGCCCACGCAAACAGTGAATACATACATATATATGTTCAGTAGATGCCTGTAATATGTTTATGTACATAATTCCACTAAATTATATGAGTGATGAGTGAGTGAAAAATAATGACTCTATAGTAAGCTGTCTGCCACCTCCACTAGGATTTGTCCCATTTCTTGGTTTCCATTAAGTCATCATTGGCTGGAAAAATCTATTAAGATTCAAATGTAAGAGTGTGAGAGAAACCAGAGCAAAAAAGAACTTTTTACTAGCCCTTGCTTTGCTAACTACAGTCCATAAAAAAGAATAGGGTGACACGGTGACATATCGAAATTACATAATTTGTTTCATTATTCCAGTCTTTAATTAAAATAATTAGTTTTCACAACCTGTACAAGATTTTAAATATTTCAATTCAACAACATATTTTTATGCCTTCCTTCTTGAGACAAACTTATAGCAGTTATTGAACTATCAAGTGTGCCTACCCTATATTTTATTATAATTATTAGGGGTGGGATTTTCCAAGGTGCCTACGGGAGTTAGTCCAGTAACTCTTGCACACTTTTGAAAATCCCACCCTATTTTTTATCCTTGTAACATCTTTTAGTTCCTGACTACTTTAAAATCAATAGCATTCATTATATATTTAGATCCAGGGGCGGCTCTAGCTTTTTTGCCGCCCCAAGCACGGCAGGCAGGCTGCCTTCGGCGGCATGCCTGCAGGAGGTCCGCCGGTCCCGCGGCTTCAGAGTACCCACCGCATAATTGCTGCCAAATCTGCGGGACCGGGAACCTCCCACAGGCATGCCGCCGAAGGCTGCCTGACTGCCACCCTCGCAGGGACCGGCAGGGCGCCCCCCGCGGCTTGCCGCCCCAGGCACCTGCTTGGAGCGCAGGTGCCTGGAGCCGCCGCTGTCTAGATCCTTTGTTCTAATTTTATGGATTCATAGATTCTAAGGCCAGAAGGGAGCATTGTGATTATCTAGTCCAGTGATACTCGGGAGCCGCAAGAGGCTCTTTAATGTGTCTCCTGCAGCTCATGATTTTAAAACACTGTGTGATTTAATTATTAACCAGTCTAAGTTATTAACTAGTCAGGATGCTTTTACTATGGTATTAATCATTGTAGAATACTTGGTAAGTCATTTTGCTGTGAGAATAATATATATATATATATATATATATAAAATAGTATATGAAACAAAGAATTCACACTATTGTGGCTGTTTGGGGTAATATTGATCACTAATTTGGCTCCTGAACCACTGAGGTCTGAGTATCACTGATCTATTCTGTTTCCCATGTAACACAGATCATAGGATGTCCCTGAATTAATTCTTGTTTGACCTGGAGTCCACTAATCATTTTTGTGGCTCTCTCTGAATTCTCTCCACTTTATTAACATCCTTTCTAAATTGTTTCCCAGACATCATGACAGAGGGGTGGCCAGGCAAAACATAAGTGGTGCTGCAACCCTGTGAGCCAGGTCACAATGGTAGGTCCAGTCCAGGGTCCACTCTATCCATAGGCAAGGTAGGCAGCTGCATAGAGCAGTGGACTTGGCTCTTGAACAGCCTCTCTATCCCCCTGAGGACCTCCGCTCTGCACAGGGCTGGGATTAGGGTTGCGGTACTGGGGCAGTGAGTGTACATATGTAATGATGAGTCGCAAAAAAAGACTAAGGTGGGTTGCCTTAGTAAAAAGTTGGGGAACTGTTGAGTTAATAGGTGCCATGTTGATTTTGTGGTGTTCTAGTTTTTTAATCAAAATATCTTGTGGTACCAGGCCAAATGCCTTACTGAAGACTCAGTATAATATATCATCCAAAGTTGCAATCTCAGCAAAAAGGATATCAAGTTAATTTTGATAATCAATTTTCCATAAATCTATGTTGATTGGCATTAATAATTGCCATCCTTGTATTACTGTCCTTTAAGTCTTTATTAATCAAGTCCCACATCAGGCATTACATTATTTAGCCTGGGCTTTATGTCAGAATGATAGGCCCATAGTTATCTGGGTCATCCCATTTATCCTGTTAAAATATTGGCACAACATTAGATTTCTTCCAGTCTTCTGGAACTTCCCCAGTGTACCAAGAGTTAGTAAAAAATCAATATTAATAGTACAATGATCTCCTTGGCCAGCTCTTCTAATATTCTTGGATGCATGGTATGCAGACCTGCTGATTTAAAAAATGACTAACATTAGTAGTTGCTGTTTAATATCCTCTTGAGTTACTATTGGAAAAGTTAGTTTTCTTCACCATCATGTAATATAACATCTGGTTTTTCCAAAAACAGAATAGAAATATTTATTGAACATTTCTGCCTTTTCTGCATTGTTGTTGACAATTCTACCATTTCCAGGGTTACTAGAGTATTACTAGCATCTTTAATTAAGATTGCCTAATTTCCAAATTTGACCTTTCAGAATGAAATTTTCCAGGTCTGTTCTTTTGTGACAAATGAGGTGCTGCTTGTTGGTGAATATTGATCTGTACACCAAATTATGATTTATGTATAGTAGTTCTCAGATGGTGTGTTGGAATGTCAGGAGGAGCAGACAGGTTCAGCACACTGCTCCACAGGAGAGAATCATCAAAAGACCTGTTATTGCAATGATGAAGCACCTATCACTGGGGTAATAGTCTGAGGCAAAAGGAAAACAGTCTGAGCCCTCCTATAACACAAACCATTGAGATATATTGTTATTAAGCTCAGACTCACAGAGGGAAGGTGGAGCTTGGAAAAAGGAGAGATCCTTTGAGACGGAGGAAAAGACTAAGCGAGAATCCAATGGAGACCAGACTGGGTCCCAAAAGCTCTTTGTCTTCCTAAAAGAATGCAAATTTGTTCAATTCTTTTCCTGTAACTCAAAAGGGAAGCCCAACTCATTTAGCTTGTACTGAAGGAGATTAGATTAAACTATGGGTATAGATTGTTTATTGTTCTGAAACCATTCTATAATACATTGTTTAATTTTCCTGATAGACATATTTGTCTTAAGATGACTGCTAGTCACTCTGGGCCTGGTCACAGGATTCCAAGAGAGGTTCAAGTTGGCGCCTGAATCCAATTATGCCTGCATGGTAATGAGCACTGGGCATCATGTGATTCCATCCCAAGACAGTTGTAAAGGCAGGAGGCCTGGCCCCTGACGGGGGGCCCACTCAGAGAGACCAGGAACGGGCAGAGGTGCGACCAGCCCCATAACTATGGCATTCCTATATTGGAGAGAGGATGGTTTTTAGAAAGTATGAACAAGTATGAGGAAGAGGAGAGTAAAAAACAAAGCAAAACACTTCTTCCCATTCTAAAATAAATATTTGCAATTTTTTTAACATTTCTAGAACTGAAATGTCAGGGGGCTAGAAGGTAGGTCTTTAGAAAGAGCAGTCCTCACAGAGAAGAGTCTTTCAGTGTTCTCATGAAAATTGATTTGGCCATATGAATTGCAAATGATATTTGTTAGCATTTTTTGAGCAAGGTTCAAAGAGAAGTGACACTGCATGGGGTGCTTACATGGAATGAGACAGAGATACATGATGGAACTGTTGGGGGCTGAGTGCTTTTGAAAATCTGCCATTTCATTTAGTTGCCTGAATGGGAGGTAAGGTTTTTGCAAAATCTGGGCCCAATTGGTGGGTGCTTGGGACTCTTGAAAATCTGGCCCATATCACATTCAGCACCAATCAGTTTTAAGGTGTATAACATTCAACTGTATAACATTCAACCCCGATCAGTTTTCAAGAAGTTTGATCAAGGCAAAATCTACTGTTTTTTTTACTCTCCTGGAATTCCTACAGGAGCTGTAACTTGTGTTTATCCGTAGTGTGATACTCAAGGCTTGTCTATGCTACCCTGCAGTTTGGACTACTGGGGTATGAATAGCAGCGTGTGCCAAAGTGCTGCGCTGCCTGTAACTTCTCAGTGTGGACACTGCAGGTGTGAACTAAAAGGTTCCTAGTTCGTTTTAATGTGGTCCTTTTAAACAGGGCTCCTTTAATGTGAACTAGGAATCTTTTACTTCATGCCTGCAGCTTCCACACATGGGCGTTACAGGACTGCACTTTAGAGCATATAGGTATTCACACCCCCATAGTCCAAACCGTGGAGCACTGTAGACATAGCCTTAGTCTTAATAATGTTGCAAGATGACCACAATCCAAAGCATTGTGGATAATGTCAGGCAACACGCCACAGGTCAACATACTAACAAGATGAGAAATTATGGTTGTAAATTTAGTCTGCCAAAGCTGAATTGATTCAAGATGCTTTAGAAATGTGTAGCATTTGCAGCCTTTTTGTGCCGGTGATGCTCCTGGAAAAAATATTCAAACTCAAATCAGACGTAACTGTTAAAAGCTGGGAATATTTTGAACGGGGACAAAACGTAATATATTGTTGGTGCTATAATGAGAACTTTCATAACTATTGCAGCTAGAGTGATCCTTACAACTACAAAAGCCAAGCAGATTAAGTAAATAAAGACATCCCACATCAGACAAAACATGATGATACACATAAGTGTAACGAAAACACATTTATACCACATCGTACCTCAATTCATTCACTGTTTACAGAGAATGGAAACCTGAACAAGAATGCGATGATATATAAACCATCTGGGGGTTGTAAGTTAGTTTTTTGATCCTTCAGGACTTTGGCATAGTAACTTATTGGAGTTTTCTCCTTGCATATGTAGTGTATTATCTAAGAATCACCAAAACAAACGTTTCTATTGCTGCTATCAGACCATATTTCTACAAGACTCTTGTTGGGAGTTACCATTCAAATAATTTTCTGTGTTCTCATTGGCAAATGTTTATAGAACATTACATTTCCCACAGTGAATCAGATAATAGGTGGATGAAGTCCAGTATCCTGTCTCTGGCTGTAGCTGATAACTGATAAAAGGAAGATGGATCCTGTCTTTCCTGAACCCTGCTGATTATGAGCCTGACGGACTTCAATGGGTTTAGCATTGAGCCCCAAATGACCATATTTTGCAAGGGGATCTTGGACATGTTTGTGACAGATATGGCAATTTTCTGGAATATCCTTGAAAAACCTTGCATTAAGTTGGTATCTTTAGAGTACATTGTACTAAATGCAACGGTTAGACGTTATTGTGAGCATTAGGAAGTGTTGGGTACTTTTATTGAACAGTGGACCCGACAAGAATGGACTTTTGGATGCGCAGCATTACAAGGTTTGCCTGGAGAATCTCTGGAGAGAGGTGAATGCAAATTCCACACTTGTAATTATGCAAAAGCCCAACCAGCCTTGTGAAGCTGTGCACTGATGAGGGGACCGTTGTCTACCAGTTACCTGTTCCTAGAATCTGAAGGCCAAGCTGTATAAAGGAAAGACTAAAGGATTCATGGGGGTGCTTGTTCTGAGCTGAAGCTGCTATGAACTTGTAACCATAGAAACCCCCCTTTGTGCGGTTTGAAGAACTGACTCTGAGCAGAGTCTCAACTAGAGTTGGAGGGTAGGAGATGTGCTCTGGTAAGCTTATTAGCATGTGTATAGGTTCTTTTATTGTTTTTAATATGTTTCCTCTGTAATACTTTCACCTTAAAAATAAACATGTAGTACCTTATAACTATGAACGATTATGCTGTTTATTGTCTCTAATGAGAAAGTAAAGTACAGATGCTGACCTATTTAGGCAGCCTGTCTCTGGTGGGAATGACACATTAAAGGCAGGGAACTGTGCAGCCTGGAAAAACCCTGGTCAGGAGGGAGAGAGACACTCTGGTCCCCACCCAAGAGAGCTGACGGCTGGCAGCCGGAAGTCTGAGATGGGTCCCCTTGTTGGACTATAGCAGGTGAATACAGGTGCAATTGCTTTGACCTGTGACATTATCAAAAAAGGAGCAATTTTTGGTATATTCCGCTTGAAGATGCCATAAACAACTTTAGGTATCTGTATTTATAAGCCAGCTACACTTTAATGTCTATTAAAAATGCACTACTGATTCTTGCTTGCATATTTATACCTGCCTCTGGAAATTTCCATTACATGCGTCTGACGAAGTGGGTATTCACCCAAGAAAGCTTATGCTCCAATACATCTGTTAGTCTATAAGGTGCCACAGGACTCTTTGTTGCTTTTTACAGATCCAGACTAACACAGCTACCCCTCTGATACTTTACAGTATTTATGATACTCTTGGACAAACCCTTCCTGTGATGTTTAGCCATGTCATTCAATACTCTCTGCCTGCTCTTAGCACTACTTTGAGTAAGAAAACATAGTGATTCCGAATGTAAAGGTGGAGAAGGAAGAAAAACATGTTTATTCTAACTAAGAATTTAAAGTGAGAAAGTGGAAGATTGAGCAATGTAATTAGACTAAACTCAAGACACTCCATCGCATACCCACTGATCAGAGCCACAAAACTGAAGCAGCTCTCTCATGCTGGATTTTCAAAATTTTCAAAGAAAACCTTTATTTCAGGAAGTCTGTACTAACCAGAAAATCTCTGTCTCAACCAGGGCTTGGTTGAAAGGTCTGCACTCAGATCACAGTTTTACCAACAACAAAATACCATGCTAGTGATCAGTCTCTAAAGGTGCTATTAATTAATACTGTATTGAGGTATTTCCTCTTGAGCCTAAATTCCAAAGATAATTGTCTGAAGTATCTTAATTAAAAAGATATATCTGAAACTTATAATTCTCCAGTCATCACTTCTCATTCTGGTGCACTGGTGATAAAAGCGGTATACAATTGTCTTTAATCATATCCTTAAATTAGCTCAATGTAAACCAAATTCAATCACTGATTATACATGGTATTGCAAATTTTGTACATGAAGTTACTTGTGTGCAACTTTATCTGCATATCTTCCAGGAATAACTTGTAGTAGCAACCTTTATTTGAAACAGTGGGCCAGTTTTCTTTTGTGTTTTGTTGTAGAAAATGGTCAGGTACAATCCATCTTGTCTTTATTCCTGTTGTGGGAAATTTATTATAACTGCAGTGACAAATTACTTTGGAAACTATCTTGAAAATCTATATAGCCAATCCCTTTATACAGTTTTTAAAATAATGAAACTGATTGAGTCTATATAGCCCAATTGTAAATTTAGTGTCCTAATTTTCTAGGATCTGTATAATATTCCCCTCTCTCACATGCAACTGAGACCGTTGTTACCCTTGTGCAAACCTCCTACCAATGTAACATTTAATTCTCATTTTCATATTACAATATGATTAGATTATATTAGATTTTTCATAATAGGCCATTAATTTAATGAGAGATAAGTCTGTATATTCTATTTGAAGATTAGTGCCGCATTTCATACACATCTGTTATTCAAATTGGCAAATGGATAGTCCTACTGATGGCCATTTAAGGAATTCAAAAATAAAATATCAAAAAAAAAATCCCTCTAAAAGCACTAAATAGATTATTTAACAAGTGGAAATTTCTCCCGCTTTTAGAACAAGGTAGTGCCTAGCTCGAAGCTACCAACTCACACACCCTGTGCATCTTTGCCTTTTGCTCAGGTGAGGTGGGATGACAGGCTGTGGCAGGGCAGGGGTGAAACCCCTTGAATGCCCTGCTAAAATGCTGGCTAAGCCCTGCTTTCGGGCAGAAAGGCCAGGGGCAGAGGCTCAAAGCAGCCAGCAGGGAGCCCAGCTGCAGGCCCTAACGAGGGCTGGCTCACTGAAATAGACTGAGCTAAGCAGCGACAGTTGGGCTGAAGGCTGGGAGGGCTATAAAAGTCCTGAACAAAACTCAGTTGAGAGGCTAGCCTGGGAGGAGATAGGAGACTACAGATCTGTCTCCTCACCACAGGAAGGGAGCCTCAAGGATCAAGAGACCCTGGAACGGGTTAAAAAGGGGATAACTGTTGGGGGATAAAGGGGACTGCACGTTGGTGTGATGTTGTGCAGTCTATATGGTTTTATAAAAATATGATAAGTGAATATAATGTAACTGGAATATGTGTCATGCAAAAGGTCTCTTGTTAGGTATTACAACGTTTATAATCTACTGAGTGTGATCATGCTATTTGTATAAATGTACCACTCTTGTATCTAAAACTAGAAATATGAAATAAATTCTGAGGGCCTATTGTAATTATGTAAAGTGTGGGCCATTAATGATGGTTTGGAATCTTGATGACTCCCATTAACCAGGACCATTGTCTGCAGATAGCTGTGTTTACCTGTTAGTCTTCCTGTATATGTGTGCTGGCAAGTGGGCAATGAAGTCTTGCAGTGACATGTGATCATGTCACCTGAACTGGAATCCATCTTTAAGCTGGTGCTTTTCCAGTGAGGGGGAGGGGGTGGAAACCCAGAGGGACAAAGGGTTCCCGCCTTATGCAAAAGATATATAAAGGGGTGGAAGAGAACACAAAGGGGAGAGGAGCCATCATGAAGAATCCCCTAGCTATCACCTGAGCTGGAACAAGAGCTGTACCAGGGGAAAGAATTGTGCCCAGGCCTGGAAGGTGTCCAGTCTGAGAAAAACTTACTGAAGCATCTCTCAGGGTGAGATTATCTGTATTTAGCTTGATTAGACATAGATTTGCACATTTTATTTTATTTTGCTCGGTGACTTACTTTGTTCTGTCTGTTACTACTTGGAACCACTTAAATCCTACTGTCTGTATTTAATAAAATCACTTTTTATTTAGTAATTTACTCAGAGTATGTATTAATACCTGGGGGAGCAAACAACTGTGCATATCTCTCTATCAGTGTTATAGAGGGTGAACAATTTGAGTTTGCCCTGCATAAGTTTTATGCAGGGCAAAACGGATTTATCTGGGTTTAAATAAATGGGAGTTGGGCATCTGAGTGCTAAAGACAAGCACACTTCTGTGAGCAGTTTTCAGGTAAACTTGCAGCTTTGGGGCAAGTGATTCAGACCCTGGGTCTTTGCTGGAGCAGACGGGAGTGTCTGGCCTGGCAAGACAGGATGCTGGAGTCCTGAGCTGGCAGGGAAAACAGGAGCAGAGGTAGTCTTTGTACATCAGGTGGCAGCTCCCAGGGGGGTTTCTGTGATCCAACCCATCACAGTAATAAAGCACAAGGGTGAAACACCGGAAGAAGGCTTTTATTTTACCAGCCTAAGCACAGGGCAAGAAGGCAGAAACCGGTGCAGACCCTGTGACACAGACGCTGAGAGTCCAGTTCTCTCTCTCTCCCTCTACCCATGCAGTTTAGTGAGGAGCAGGTGGAGTGAGCAGAGCCTTGGCTACCTCTGACCAATGTGACATTTAATTTTCATATTACATTATGATTAGATTGTTAGATTTTTCATAATGGGCCATTAATTTAATGAGATAAGTCTGTATATTCCATTTGAAGATTAGTGCCACATTTCATACACATCTGTTATTCAAGTTGGCAAATGAATAGTCCTACTGATGGCTATTTAAGGAATTCAAAAATAAAATACCAAAAAAAAAAAAATCCCATTATATCGGACAGAAGAATGGGACGAGACTGAACTGCACCTGGTAAAGGAATGGCCCAGATTCCTTCCCCATGGAGCAAGTGGGAGCAATTCATTCCAGGGGTGGTATAGCTATGCACCACTTCATAATCAAAGCTCCATTTAGCCCTTAGCTCTTGTTTATAATTCTTACGGACCCATAGTAGCTGAGCCCTTTGGTGATAGGTGTCAAGTACTCCATTAAAGAAAATGCACGCAAAGTTTGAGCACTGGCTTCAAGAAAGCAAGTACCATATCTGCCAATAGGGTGACCAGACAGCAACTGTGAAAAATCAGGCCATGGGGTGGGGAGTAATAGGCACCTATATAAGACAAAGCCCCAAATATCGGGACATCTGGTCACCCTACTGCCAATAACTTTAATTAATGTACAGAGTACAAATTGTGCCAACATTTAAGTTCTGAGGCTAAATACTTTGCTACCTAATAACATCTCTACTTATCACATTGTATTAATCAGAAGTCCCTCCCTCACCTTTGTTAAAAGATTGTATCCATCATCTAAAAGGCACATCCTGAAGATTCACCTACCCCGTTGTGATGTTGGGAAAACCTCTAATATCAAATGGGTTTATTCAACTCTTTTAAAAATCTGTTAGCAACAGGTTACATTTTTATCTTTGGGTCCAATTTCTTTAGCACTTCCTTCCATTACCCAGTTATGGTTTGTGTGGCCAGTACAAAGCTTATAACCTTTCCCACTAGCAAGGAACACAAGCCAGGCTGATCTCCTTTTGCTTCTGATCATTCAAGCTATTAAACCCCTCACTTTTTTCTGTCAAGATATACTCTTGGGTAGTGATGTCACTGTATCTAGCCATGAAATGTATCTTCACACAGTGTGCAAATTATTTATTCCAGTTTATGAAGAATCTATCCATCATTCCCATCTCTTCATGTTATTTAGCATTTTTTCCTCCATGATATGAAAATATATTTTGAAAGATTTGGGGTTGGGCTCTTATAAACATAATGGAGCAAGTCCCTTCCCTAATCCACGGGTGTGAAAGACGCTGGGTATAGCATAAATGGTGTGGTTCTGCTGCCAGGAGAGATGAAAGAAACAGGATGCTGGGAACCTACCATTCTGCTAGGCCGCAGTCCCTGAACTTTTTCCCCTATGGGAGCTCCCATCTTTCCAGCATGCTTGAAGAGTTTGTAGGGAGGCTTGGGCAAAGTCAGTGGATCTGTGACTATATGGGTTGCATACCTCCCCCTATAAAGAGGACTGTAGCAGAGCCTTAAAGATGCAACAGCAACTCAACTGCCAACCCACAGCCCAAGGAGAAGGTTCCAGCCTTCCCAACAATTAATTATAGCTATTAACTATATCCCAAAATATCTCCTGACTTGCATAATCATTTAAATAACATCCCTCTTTTAGAGAAAGAGAGAGGATTTACTATTGTTCTCGTTAGTTACATTTTTCCCTCCTGCTGCCTCATCCCTGGGACATCCTGCTGCCAGATAGTTTATTGTTTTTCTTCTGCTCTTGAGGGCTTAATTTTCCTCCCAAGGAGGGAGGCAGCTCAGCCAACCAAGACCACTCCAAGAGGTGGCCAGAAGGCAACAATCAGGTGTCCACCATGCACCCTGCCATTCTGTCTTCTTTATTGCTGTGTCTGGGCCGCTGTAGCAGGGCCTGGACACCAACACCATAAAGCATTGTGACGGGTAAATGAGAATTCATTAAATGAGGACGGAGAAAATATTTCAATAAAATGAACCATGTATGCTTGACCTAGGTTTTGGCAGATCATCCTGTGGGAATTTTTCATCTCTGTGAGCTTATTTATCCTAGCAAGGATGAATTCAAAAAACATTTCCTTGTAGGCTGGAGCAAGGGGGGTTGATTTATCCTACATTTAAAGGAATTAATCAAAGTCCGTGCACTCAAAAGCTGGGCACAGCTTGATGAGTTCTTTGGGTGACCTTCCTTTATGAAATTCCTTATTGTAATGGCACAGTAGTGATACTGTTGAGGATGCACTTTCACTAGAAACCCTTATTCATAGCCCCCAAACAGGTAGATCCCAGCCATTGTCAATGCCCATAGAAACCTGGCCAAAAGCTGCTTTTCCCTGCCTCCTCTTAACCACTGTTCGTCTCCCAGATTTGGCAGGGTGTGGCATCAACTCTGGCTCCTCCAAACGTGCAGTCAGTTGTATTAGTTATTGCCCCTTCAGGGGTGTGTGTGTGTGTGTCCGCGCTCTAACCTTATTGAAATGTCATTTGTTTCACCAAATATTGGGAATGTATGACCTTATGTACTGCCTAACATCATAAACTATTAATCATTGGTGTATATAAAACAACTATATTTCTAGTTGAATTCATGAAATGTCTAAGAACAGGCCTTCTTTGGGAAAGAAATGCTGTAGACGGGGAGAAAAATGTCCTTGCAAAGTTTCTTGAAAACTTGGGACAGTTTTGAAATGTTTGGCGCTGGATTGGCTTTCGCTGCTATTGACAACACAGATAAGTTAGGCAGATTGTTTCATTTTAAGGAATATAATCTCAGGACACTGCTGCTGAGAATGTGTTGGCTGGGTTTTTGAAGTCCAGCAGAATTTTCTTTCAGCCGTGCCATGTACCAGGGCATTGCTAGTAGCAATACAGAGTGTTCATGGCATTCTAAGGGACTGCCAAGTAAAACTATTGGTGTTGTGCACAGCAAATTCACTATATTTGTCACTATACTGGCATTTGTCATATCATTAGAGTTCTTAGAACTGGAACATGAATGCTAAGGTCTAATATTGCTGTTTTTACATAGGTCAAAATCCCATTTGGGTCCTTAAGGACAAATCCCAGTTCACTGCAATCAGTGAGAGTTTTGCCATTAAGAACAGGAATTTGTTCTTAAACTAGAAAAATCCCCCCTCCCTTCTGTATATATACACTAATGTGTTACTTTAAAGTTTGGGGGAATTGTTTTCCTTTCTTGTTCAAGCCATGGCTATGTTCTATGTAACTATTTAGCCAGAATGGGGAAAATCCTGGCTTCCTTGAATTCAATGGGTTTTTTTCCATTTTCACAAAGGGAAAGTTAAGGGGTGACTTGATCACAGTCTGTAAGTACCTACATTTGTAAACAAATATTTGATAATTGGCTCTTCAGTCTAGCACAGCAAGGTATCACAAGATTCAATGGCTGCAAGTTGAATCAAGACAAATTTAGACTGGAAATAAAGCATAATTTTTGAACAATGAGGGTAATTAACCACTGGAACAATTTGCCAAAGCTCATGGTGGATTCTGCATCACTGGCAGTTTTTAAATCAAAACTGAATGTTTTTTTAAAAGATCTGTGCTAGTTCAAAAGGAATTTTTAGGGGAAGTTTTATGGTCTGTGTTATGCAAGAGGTTAGACTAGATTATCACAGTGGACCCTTCTGGCCTTGGAATATATGAATCAAGAAAAAATCTTATATTGATCTGCAGTACAGTTGCATGTTCCTTAAACTTGTATTAGTTATGTCTAAAATATAAAAAGAAAAAGTAAGCACTCAAAGCAGCAAGAGGGGAAAAGTGAACAGAATTGAAAATAACAGTAAGGGGACCAGTGGAAAAGAGATAAAGAAAAGGGCTAAATATAACAAGGGGCCAAATGCAAAGACAAACGTGAGCAAAAGGGGAAGAGAGGGGAGGAAAAGCTGTGCCGAAAAAGAGATTTGTGAGAGGATCTGATAATAGAAACCAGGTACTGCACAGTGTACAAAAATTTTGAATAATTTGCTGTTATCTACATAAAAGGCCAAAAAGCTGCAAATATTAAACAATATGTTGCAACATTCCAGTGGCAGTTGCTATGAGGCATAAACAGTAGACCATTATAATTGATAAACATCTCACATCTGTTTTGCTTTAACAGCTGTAAAACTATTCTTACTGTAGGTATTTATCAGTTATACACGTCTGTTTATCCAAGACAGGAAAACTTTTATTATAATCAATAGTAAACGTACAGATGTCTTTATTATTGTGCCACGTCAATGAAGACTCATTCTGGCTGGTGTCTCTGGTAGAAGGCACTGGCCAGATGCCCTTTCTAATGGAAAAAAAGATACATATCCTTTCCTTTCCCCTTTCATGGTTATTTCCTGAACAGCTGAAGCTTTTCTACTTTCATCATAGCTGTAGCCATTCATAATCCCTCTCCCTCTGTATTTTATTTTCTGCTTAAGTATCTTGAAGAATAACATATTAGGAAAATGACAGAAAAGGAGATTCTATTTCTTATTGGTCTTTTTATTTATTTTTTTCCATCTTCATTTATGAATTGTTTAACATTATGAAAATATTTATTTACTAAAGAAGCATTTAAGATATAGCTTATGGCCATGATTTTCAAAAGGAACCAATGATTTGGTGGGTGCCTCAATATTTGGAAGCCCTGCTTTTGAGACACCTTAAAGGGACCGGATATTCAGGGGCTGGGTGCTCAGCAGGTCCTAAAAAGTCAGAAGTCACTCAGATGTCTCCGGGGCCAGCTCTAGGTTTTGTGCAGCCCCAAGCAAAAAAAAAAAAAACCCTCTGAGAGCGCAAATGCCGAAGCAAAAAAAACCCACCCTGGAATTGTGCCACCCCAAGCATGTGCTTGGTTTGCTGGTGCCTAGAGCCGGTCCTGGGTGTCTCAACTGAGCATGCGGAGATCTAGCTACCAAAATCAGTAGTGATTGCTGAAAATCTTGGCTGTTCACATCCACAATTATTAGCTTAGGCTTAAATATAGTTCACACGTAAAGAAAGAACCATAATGGTCATGAGCTAGAGCTTGGAGGTGTCCATGACTGGCTAGTTGGGGGGGGGGGGGTGAAAAAATAGTATTTCACTGTCACATATTATAAGCAAAAGTGTGAGCTAAAATATGCTTGTAAAAACAACTTTAAAGCAAATCCACTGCAGATTGCCAGGATGAGGAAGATGGCCCACCATTTCTCTCTGTACACATGCCCAAAGAAATAGATAGGTCCAAAGTCTGCTCTCAGTTACACACTGGTGTGAATTCAGAGTAACAACATGAAATAAAAGTGTGACTGAGAGCAGAATGTGGGTCACAGCTCATACGGGCGATAATGCCTTTCCTCATTACAGTGCAAATAATATCTGCTGAGGGGTCTTGTCCCCAAATGAATGTTCCAAATTTGACTTCAATGGGCTTTCACCCCAAGTTTTGTAACCATCTGCTCAGGTGTAATTTGGAACAATGAACTCAGTTGTAGTGCCACTCTTATCCAACACACGACAAAACAAAAGAAGTGGAGTGAAAACCTATAATTCAAACAATGCAGGAAAAGAAGTTCAAGGATAAGTCAAATAAGATGCTTCTCTTATTTTCAGATGCTCATGTTGTATTCACCACTGAATCCATGTTTCTGCATTTACTGCTCTTAAGTGAATGTTGGCTAACAGGTTTCCAACTGAGAAGAAATCTCTAAAACAGAATTTTTTCATGTTTCACGCTGATTTGTATATCGCATAAAGAGATGACTGTTCATCTTTAAATTAGTTTTGCAAAGGGAAAAGCTCCTTTTCTTTTACCTGTAATGAACAGACAATTTGGCACTTTAGACTTCGTATTTGCCTGATGGCTGCAAAAGTCCAGTTTTTCACCTCGGGACTGGATACTTGAAATATGCGTGTTCTCCACTGATCATCAGTATACTGCAGGTTCATATAGTCTAGTAGGAAGTCCAAACCAAAATGCCATTAAAAATTGGTCATCCAATTTATATCCAAAGAAACACCTGGGGCTTCTACTCTCTTCCAGGTGGTGTAGAACTGTGGCCATTTTAGCTTTGATTTTGTTTTTCAGCCACATCACAGTCAGGATCTCAATGTCTTATTTTTCTTCACTAGAGCAGAGGAGAGTTTTGGGGAATGTGTAATTCCTTGCATTTTTTTTTTTTTTTTTTTTTTTTTGCAGTGGTAAAATTTGTATTGGACTTTGCTGCTGGAATTAATGCTCCACGCTGACTCATGTCAAGCTGTAACTTATTTATGTATTTATTTTCTCCAGAAGGGCCTGCCTGGGCTCCAATGGCAGCTCTGTGTGGTGCAGATGGTGGTGTCTGCCATGCACGTGGCAAAAATCAATCAGTATTCCTTTATGTTCCTCTCCTTTAAGTGTCTTAGCTTCACAGTCACTTCAGCTTCCCTTCAGCTTCCCTTCAGAAATCATTATTACTGCAAATACGCAACTGAAAAATAGGGGAAAAACAGGCTTTCAGTTGAAGTGCTATAGTTTTGCATTCTTGCCACTGAGCCCCTTTTGCCTTTATTTATTTGGTTTGCATACCAGTAGTTACACACTACAGTCACACTGTGTACAATTTTAGCCATTGTAAGTAGACAGCATTACCAGTGCTCTTGCAGTTTCTCCTATACTTGGTATCAGGAATGCAACAAAGAATCTGCTCTCTGTGTGTGAGTGTTTGTGGGTGGAGGGGGAAGGAATTATTTTCTTCACTAAGGTCACACCCTAAACATTCCATTCTAATCTCAGATCAGTGGAAGCCCCTGGCTGCCTACCTGTACACATATGCACAGTCACTGCCAAAAGACAGAGACAGAGAGAGATGTAGATGAGCTTAGAAGTGTGTCTTTAATCCAGCCCCTTGTTTAAAATTGCTAAACTAAATAAACTGTGCAATTGGCACATTAAGTTCATGAGTTTCTTAGGAACTAAGGATTGTTTATATTTGCTTTATACGCTGTCTTTCTAGTTTCTATAACTGAAGGGCTTAGTTTCAGAAATACTTCCCCAGAAGTTAAAGCTTAAAACCACAATGACATCCAGTCCATCCTGAAGGTCATTTCCCTGAGGCTACATTTTTTAAATATTATTTAATTTCTTCCTTCTCGCTGTGCCATATTAGTAAACACTCATTTAAATGCAGCCCAAACATTTCATATCACTGCCCCTAAATTTTAGAGGTGCTGGCAAGTGTCTTTTTTCTTAAAAAGTGAGTTTCAGAAAGAGAAGCTCTTTCTCAACCTTTGCTGTGGAGATGGAAGAAGCCCTGTGCTGATCTTGTCTGAAAAATAATGATTACCAGGAAAATCCTTCTTTCAGATTCATAGAATTGATCCTCACTCATTTCCCTCATATTTTTTACTGGGATTTCCATGCATTTAAGGAATAACTTGCAGATCTGAGAATACAATTAAATCATAAAAATGTATTAACTATACATAAATATAGTTCTTATTTAATGCTTAAATCTTCTGTGTCTTCAGATAATCAAATAATAGCATCTAGGTTAAGATCAGTCTTAATAAAGGACATTACTGAATGGGCATTATTGTGCACTGCAGCTGAAAGGAGTTGGATATATTTAATAAAGAACTAATGTTAATTCTGTACTTTAGATAAGATATTTTGGCTATGGGCCTTTTCATTTGGTGGATAAATGGGAATACCTTCATGGAAGATTTGGGCATCTCTTTAAGCTTTCCCCAGGGATACATTTAATCCCTGAATCTGCAAGCAAGATTTTATACAATAATATTATTTTATACAAGACAGACACACAATTCAGTCAATTTTCTAAATTCCGATCAATCATTTTCTGCAAGTCGTAGGTAATGCTTTATAGAAAACTATCATGCAGAACACATTTTTATGCTTTACCTTTTGCAACTCAAGGGTTACACCAAACATAAGAACTTGATGTCTTTGACTGTCCTTTGAACATTTCTCAGTTCATTAGATCTCCTGCTAAACTCCCTATAGATTATGGGCCCTAATTCTAGTCTATCTCTGCTACTTCACTTGTTTGGATTCCACATACCCAACCTGGCAGTTTACATAGCTGTGTTGTATATTTTGCATTTTAGGGCACTAAAAATTCAATGGGAAAAAAGCTTAATTTTTAAAAGCTAAGCTCTTACAAATATAATGTCACTATATTGTTCCCACTAGAGTGCAAGGATTGTCCAGTGGTGAGAGGGTGCTAGTCTGGAGACTTGCGCTCAATTCCCTGCTCTGCCACAAACTTCCTGTGTCACCTTGGGCATCTTTCCATTGACTTCCATTGGCATTGAACCAGATGCTACACTCATGGGGGATATAAGTACCTAAAATATGTAGATAGAGCACAATGAGCATGTGGCTAAGGGTGGAACAGGAGCTACCACCAGCCATGCTCTGCCTGCCACATAGTGACTACTTTTGAGGCATCCAGCAATTTTCTCACCCCCATTATTCCTCTGCTTCAATCTCCAGTGGCCTCTCTAGCTGCTCACCCATCCACTAGTCTCATGGGGACCAATGAGGTACAGGGGATGGTGCAGCAATTGGAGCTTGGAGCCTCATTTTGTTTTTTCACCACCTGTGCTACAGGCTGAGTGATATTGACAGTTACTTCAAAACCCTACAGGGTGGGAGCCAACTAAATCCAGAAAGTCCACCCCCCACCCCCAATCAACCAATGTCACAGCCTCAGGGACCTGTTTTAACACTAGTAAAATTCCAAATTAATTTGTGGTCACTGTAACATCAGGAGGAGTTAATAAAGAAAATGTAATGGTCTCTGTGTGTTTGTTACATCTCATTCTTGTAACTTACAAGTCTGTATCCTCATGGCCCCATTCAAGAAATGATCATACAAAGTAAATTTTCAGTAGTTTTATTGAAAAATGCCTCCTTTGTTTCAGAAATAAATAATATAAGGCAGTGAAATTCACAATTTGCAGTTAAAATATAAAAGCAGCAATTCTATATCCATAGTCTTGCAAACAATTTCCAACTGCTTTTGATAACTAAGAAACATTATATTCTGAAAAAAAAATCCATACTAAATATACAACACAAACATGCAATTCCATCTCTGCAGGATTGACTGCAATTTGGCATAAATGTTAATGAGTCTACAAGGAGATTTAAAGCATTATAAAACTATATCCAGTTGATACAATGATTTCAGCTACATTACTTAAGATTTGTGGTTGTTAAAGGAGATGTATAAGAGCAATATATGCCCTGCAAGGTATAACTAAGGATAGAAAAAATTGGCAATGATGTAGAAGGAGTTGGTTTGCTTTTTACTAGACAAGGCAGACTTATGATGTGACTTAACTGCAAACAGGCAATAAAAGGAGGAAAACTGTAGAGCTAAAGCAGACAGCCCTTCGAAAATTTGCAGCAGCTCTGGTTTTTGGTGTTTTGTGGTTTTTTTTATTTATTTGTTTAAAGAAAATGCAGCATTGTGATAACTGAATGCACACATTAAGTTCTAAGCAGCCACTTTAAGCAAAAGTATTTTACAAGCATTTCAAGAGCAAGAACGAAATCTATAGTTACATACATTGCTATTCGCACATAAGCATGATACTCCTACAAGATGTGAGTGCATTTCTGATTTGAGAAGGTAGCATTGGAGAATATAGGATACACCCACTCTGTATGTATCTGCATATGTGAGCATAGCACAAACAAAAACAAACAACCAAAAACACAAAACAAGACAGATCTTTTATGGTTTTGTTTTTGCTTTTCTCGGTAATGATCTTTTCCAGCACATTTGTTCAGGGTAATCCTGGTGAATGCATTTCAACTTCATAGTCCTCATATTCATCCTCTCTCCTTTCTGACTCCATTGGTACTATGTAGGGCTCACTTTCGGGTTGATATGGTCCACTTTCAGGTACGTATGACTCTGGTTGAAAATAGTTGTCTGATTGAACATTATAGTTATCGCATGTCTTTGAATCCACAAATATAATGAAAGTTAGTTTGGCTACATAATGTTAGTTCAATCTTAATTTCATATAATAAATGTCTAAATTAATAATTCACTGATTTTTTTTCAGTTTCGTTCATGGAATTTTTTTGGGGGGGTGGGGGCAGGAGAGGCAGTAAAATGATAAGAAAAATGAGATTTGGTTTTGAAAGGCCTTCTAGGATCCAGCTCTTTATAACACAAGAAACATTGCAGAAACAGTCTTGAGGTGTTATGCAAGGGCCCAATAAATTGTTAAAAAATAAAAATAGTCTTTTACATCTACTTCAATCAATCTAAAAAAATACTTGGATTTGATTTAAAAATTAATTAATTAATTAATAGAGCAAATGGATTACATAAAAAGAAAATGTTTGACTGGCTTCTAGTAATGTTCTCTGAGGGTGGGAAATAAATGTACACATAACTATCACCAGTGGCAATATGCAGTACATGTCATTTTCTGATGCTGTTCCTCGTAACAGACTGAGTTACAGCTGGTGCTGGAGGAACACCAAAGACTATAGCAAAACAGAAGAAAAATAATTATAAAACTTTAGTATTTAGAACTGCAATTACAAAACCCAACAAGATTACATATACAAAAAGGCACATGCCCTGAATCAGACATGTTGATCACAAGCAACAGACAGGTAGATTTCATACAGAGTCAAAGATGTTATTCTGGCAAAGAGCAAGCAGCAGCAGGCTTTAATGCAGAAGCTTAATGTAAAGATGTTAACTGATTTTAGTGGACACGATCCCTTACAAATCATTTACAAGCCACAATTAGTTTACTATTTACATAAGTCATTTCTTGTTTATCAGGTTAAATCTGTCTCCCACAATGGTGTTACTTCTGCTAGTTAGTAGTTTTATAAGCCTCCTTCAGTACTGAGGCTTCTGATGATTTTGGGGGGGAGGGTGTTAAAAATAGTTGTTTTTCTACTTTATTACTAAAATGCAACAGGCTTGATAATGAGTTGACATCACTGTCCTTATGCCATTCACGAATATTGTTAGTATTATATGAGGCCAACACGGTTCAATTTTAACCATATCCGTGGTGAAATATCCATACAGACTCATTTCCTACTAAGCACGTGCGCAAACATCTCAGAAACAGGTTTTTCATGTATTCAAACTGTAAGCAGCACTGGAGACTTAGAAAATGTGTTAGCCGGAACCTGAAACAGGTCAAAGATTATGTTAGTTTTTAAAAAGTCAGACTGCTGTGCAAAAATATAGTCATCCAACTAAAATACACAATGGTTAAGTCAAACGCATATATCTATATATGTATACATAACTGTTCACTAGGAAGGATAGCACTGCTGCAAAATAGGTACAAGTTTAGCTCTTTTTCATTTAAACAAGAATCTTGGGTTAGATCTGTGCAAGTACTTGGCTTTTTACACCCAACAGTACTGAGTCTGTATACACATATATATATATATTTTTTTTTTCATGTATACATGCACAGTATGCTAGTGGCAAACCATATCCAACATCAGTATCACATACACTAATTGTAAAATGCTACAGTGCACACATATGAATTTGTTAACAATACTGTGGGCCTGGACTTTCTTCATGAAAATGGCCCTGCAGGACTCTAGGTATAGAATATGTTATATTCTGAGTGCCCCTCTTGCCTAGGCTATTAGTGTCTTCTCATTAGTCAGAAATTGATGGCCATTGTCATCCATTATTTGACTCCCTGTGACAGCCCATTGTTTTAAACTGCTTCTCACAGCAGGAGGCTGGCTCAGGGCTAATCAGAGACTCATGGGGTTTAACTCAGTGGAAATTGTAGGATAGTGGAGTTTTTCAGTTGTTTGCACTGTAACAGAGAACAGTTTTTGTTTATGGAAAATTTTAATTTCAGGTATTAATTTTGTATAAATAATCCTGATGTTGATCAAAAAACAGACACACAAAAATTGCCAACCAGAGCGTTCTTTTTACTTTTCAAGAGAAACATGGAGTATTCAACCTTGTTCTGAAGAAGATTGGAGGGAGGGAGAGGAGAAGAAGAAGAAGAAAATGGTCATTTAAATCCTAACAGCAAAATAATCATCTACAATCCTTCTATGTATTAAAAAACAGTTATTTGTATAATTTAATCACCTCCTTCCTAAAGCTAAACACATTTCAAATCAATGCGAGACAAGTTTGCATAACAATCTGAACAGCTGCTCTAAGACCTGTCTATGTTAAAAGGACTGAACTGTTCCAAGATGTTATGTTACAACTAAGCAGTTTCAGTACCATTTGCTCCTGAAATGATTCAGTATGTCCACACTAGCGGGCCTGTCTTGCATTAAGCAGCTCCGCATCTGTGAAAACTATTTAAAATGACTACAGTTTAAGTTGTCAATAACCTACCTGGGAATCCTTGACCATTGTAAGCGATGCTAGAACACTGGGATGAATCACAGTAACCAGGTGGGCCTGGGGGACCTCGAATACCCCCATTTCCAGGACGACCCGGTGGCCCAGGTGGCCCTCGTGAACCTGTAGAACCTGGTGGGCCAACTCGAGACTCTCCTGGTGGACCTAATTTTAGAATTAAAAGGAAGATAATTTTTTTAAAGAGTCAACCTGTCATAAACCACTGGCACTACTGGCGTCTAGACTATGAACGAGCCTTTGGTAAGAAAACATTGACATTTGGTTCTACATGTGGTCAATGAAGCAACCAAAGAGAACCAAAATGTGACTCATAACTGGTTGCTTTCCTATGTGTGGCTAATTTAAGGTCTTTATTCACAGAAACTGATTTGGCAAGGTTTGAGCCACGCTAAAGACATCAATGAATTCTCTGGTTTATTTCCACTCTGTGTAAGATATGAAGATCTCAAGGGAAACTACTACATTAGACAAGCACATTGGATTTCAATTAAAACATAGGAGTGCATTAATTCTGCTACCCTGCAACCCTATAGTAGATGAGGTAATGTTTTCTTTGGAACAGGCTGTATTATGGTTAACAGAAATGTAGAGTTTCAACTGGGGCTAGAATTTGTTGCAAGCTTCTTATGGCTCTTGTAATGAAAAAATCATGTTTAAACTAGTAAATTAAAGGCAGAAACAATGAGAAAGCCTAACTATTTCTGCCAAGACATCAGTAAATGATCAGTAAATGAAATCAAATGGCACAAATAAAAAAGTAACAGAGAAAGGATCATATTCTGTACTAGTAACGCTATGCTTTGCCGCTAAAGGACATCAGTGTAACTACAAACATGATCCAACAATGGCACTAGACATTCCAAAAGTATCAAGTGATATTTTGTTTCTATCAAATAGAAAAAAGTGAGAAAATGTCCATTTCAACCCCTGATTACTGAGTCAATAAAGGTTCAATCAGTATTTTCATCAAAAATATTTTCATGTGCCAATGTGCCAGAAGAATAAATTATATGATAAAGTCAACTTTCTACTAGCCATGTCTAAAAAATATTTCTAGTTAAAGTTTTCAGCATTTCACTTTATTTCCAATACATGTCAAAAATGTAAAGTGCATTGAGTAACATATGCTTATTTGCTATAAGGAGCAATTAAACAATCTGACTTTCTAGGAAGTTTTGTTCCCTTTTACTTCTACTGTTCTGTAAGCTGATGTAAATTAAAAACAGAAAATTTACCAGGTGGTCCAGGCAAACCTCGTGGTCCTTGTGATCCAATCCCTCTTTCACCTTTCTCTCCTGGCAGTCCTAAAGATCCAAAAGGAAATAAAAACCACACACACAAAAAGAGACCATGTCAGAAAACTATATTTTTTCATGCGCTCTCATTGATTATAACATATACTTCAAATAGTTTATTGCTTTATTGCTCTGATCTAGGAAGTCTTAATTTGGATGAGGAAAATATTTTAAGGAAACAAACATCTCAGTTTGAAAGACAAGATTTTTAAATGTAGTGTACAGAGGTAACCTGGTGTGAAGAGACTGTCTTAAAACATAGGAACATCTTTGAGGCACCCATGATTTGATAGAAGTTCATTCCACACATCTACCGACATGAGTAAAGGCATACAAGCTTTGTACATTTCTGTAACAAATACACTTTACTCATCCTTCAAAACCTAATGAAATAGTGTTAGCCAATGTTATCATATAGCTGGATTCAGAAGTTCATTATTTTCTTTTAAGTGGTAAATATTTATAGTAAAATCTATGTTAGAAAACACAACACTGTGTACACATTCTGAAGTGTAATGGCCAGAACAATTGAGGGCCAGATTCACTGGTTATGGCTCCCTTATGCTATTGCAAACCAGCCATAACCCAGGCTTAATCAGCCATTTAAACTGAGTTTACACCTACTTTGCATCACCAGAGCAGCTCAAAGCACCTGAAGTGTACTGGCACATCTAATCATATATTTCCCATATACCTATTACTCTGCTTCAGCTGAGACACACAACTGCAGTGTCACTAAGCTACGGTTCACCCCACATTCTTGTTAACGAATCTTATTTTCCCCTCATCCTGATGCCAATTCAGAAAAGTAGCCTGTGAAGATGCAGCTAATAGCAGAAACAGCTTTGAGAAGAGAATGTTCTGTACTAAGATATCTTGATAAAGTTGAGATAGCGTTTAGACTCTGTAGTGACTGGTGTTCCATAAATACCACATGGAGAGAGAAGTACTGTAGATGCAAATCTTTGTAATTTTAGATCTTGTCTTCAGACACTGAATATTCCACTGTACCAGCTGTACCAATACCTTCAGAGCAATTCAATTGGCTATGGAAAGCTATATGCTTCATGGCCTTTCTGGCCGGTGCAGCTGTATTGCATTCCTCTGCTGACAGCTTTTGAAATATGGTCATACATATGCTCTTTGAGTACTACTCACCTCTTTCACCAGGTGGTCCTTGGTCGCCAGGTGTTCCTGGGAACCCTGGTCTTCCTCCAGGTCCAGGTTCTCCTCTTGCCCCAGCGCTTCCTGGAGGCCCTGGTGGTCCTGGAGGTCCTGGTTGATTGCGGTTTGCATAGTAATCATTCGGGATTTGATTCAGCATGTGATTGAACCGATTCATTTGGCCTTTAAAGAGAAAGAAAGAGTTTTTAAATCATTTTTCATTAAAATCACACACACACACACCCGCCACCCACTGTGCAAATAGTGGAGAATTGGAACATATGCACAGATTAAGATGAATGCAAGATATGATCATGTAGAATAATGGGGAAAGGGAGGGGGAGAGGGGAGATTCTGGCAGCAGACACTAGTAAATAAAAATTCACAGCCACTAAAGGTGACAAGTGAAAACTGAGATTTGGATTACAACAGCCTTGTTGGTTGAGCCCTGGCAAAGAATTCTCTCCTAGTCTGCAAGGCAGCAAAGACTAATTCCAAAAGATGATCTGAAATGCAGTTCTAGCCATCAAAAATAGACATTTCTGGGTACTCTGCATTCAAAGAACAGATATTACAGTGGCAGGGAACAGAAGATGAAATTCAGCCCCATGCCGAGGGCTTGCACAAGGGCGATGTATCACTTAAGCTCTAAGGGTACATACACTTCTGCTAGCCCTGATCAAACTGGCAAATTTAACTCCCAGAGAATGTTTGTGTTGCTCAAGAGAGACAGCTCTGTCCAAATAAGTTCTGAAGGGGAGACCCAGCTATTTATTGTTGACTAGAAGCATGGTGACCATGCAGAGGAAGGCTCAGTATAGGGAACCTAAAACAGAAGAAGACATCCTAGTAGTTCCATTACAAGTGCACACTGCTTGGGCACAACTTGATATTTTTTGGCTGAACAAAATCAGTATGGCACAATTCCATATCTATCTGGGGTTACCTCAAAAACAGCAGTATCGGGGTCTAAGCAGCACATGCCCTATTGCATAAATAACATAAATAAGCAAATTTTGCTCTGTCTTCTTGGGGGCCTTCCTGACAGCAAACTCTGTGCAGCTGTGGTGTGGAAGAGGTAGAGATGATTTGAGAAAGCTGTGCAGGAGGGTTACACTTCCTGTGCAGCACAGAGCTGCACTCTGGGGTTGCTCCCTGTAGGGTGGCATAGGGAGCTTAGAGGATCCTCCACTGCATGAATCCTCCAGTGGTCACTCCTGCCTGGAGGTAGGGGCACATTAGGGCTACAGGATGCTACGTCAGCTTTGGGGCTGAAGTAAAACCAAAAACCATTAAAATATTGTTTTGGGGCCCTGAATTTTGGGATTTACCCAGTGCAATTATTTCTTCCCTTGCATAACACAATTTGTCCTGTGTGCATCGCTTGCCCAGGCAGCATGTGCCAATATACTTCAATCCTAATACCTGTAATGCTCCTTCCATTCCAGCCTTGTGCCTTCCATCTCTCAGAGGTGAGACCTGGTTTATGCCAAAATGTGTGGGGGCTTTGACATCCACAGTGCTAAAACAGGGACTTAGCTGACTGCACAAAATCATTCCCTTCGTGGCATGTGCAAGATCTGAATATGGGTCTCCAGAGGTGACCGATTAGTTCATTAACAAGTTAGCCCTTCAGATTCAGGAACCAATTTTGTGGTGCATTTTCCTTCCATCAGATCGGTGGTACAGAAGATAGCAATGACAACACACTGGCTCCTGTTATGCTTTGCAGCCAGGATCCTTTCATCTCAAATTTAAATCATTTTGACTTTTCACAAATGAGCTATTAAATTAGCCATATGGAAAACAGAACTAGGAAAAAGCACAACATTGTTTACCATTTATCAATTGTTCACAGACTTGTCTTGCAACAGCTCGCATCATGTTCTGAGAAGCAATATCTCCCTTAATAATTAAAACAAGTATTATATTAGTACATTGTCTGTGCTTTTAAAAAGCCAGTATTTATCACATTAAAGTAAGTGATAAATAAACTAATTTTAAGGTAGTACTTACTCTGTCACCTTTTTCTCCTTTCATTCCAGGTGGACCCTAAAACAAGTTAATTTCCATTATTATTTAATGCAGCTGCATATACTGCAGTTTATTGTATAGGAACACGGAAACATAAAGGGATGAAAGAAAACGGAAGGATGAAGAGAGAAAAGGAAAACATGCTTTGTAAGTGCAGTCTGGTGCATATATACTACACGGACAGGTGCTTTAGATGGATTCGATAGAGCAGCTGTTCAGTAAACCCATCCAGCTGGGTCCTTACATGCACCTGCAACCATGCAGCACCTGCAATTTTTCATCAGCAAATCAGATAGGTCAGACGTTTCAATGGAAATATTTGTATCCAGTTATTAGCAGATGCAAAACTGTGCCCAAAAAAATAGAGGCCACTTTTTTCTTTTAAAAAAGCTACCCTGTTGAAAGCTTTCTTGTACTCCAGGTAAATTATGTTCCTGTCTGTCGAAACAGAATATTATTTCCTCACAAATTCTATCACCTTTCACATACTGTATTTGCTGTTGATAGCCATGCTGATTATCTCTCCTTAAATCAGAAATATTGATCTATTCTGATTCTGATAAGTGACTGCAGTACTTTCCCCAAAATTGAAGGCCTGTTTTTTCTATACCTTCCCTAGATGCTTTCTTAAACATAAAAGGGTAACATTATTTTCTTCAAAGGTTACTGACTATAAGCAAATTCTTACTTTACTCTTCAATTTGTCTCTGTCCTAAACAAACCTGCTATTACTTCACTTTTATTATAAATAATTTACAGTAGAAAAACTACATCGTGAAACTGAGGTTGTAGAAAATCTTAGCTACGCTGAAGAAAAAAATGTCACATGATTCAGAGCTAACTTCACTATTGTTTTTATCCATGTGCCTCATTCTGGGTCTTTGTCCTGTATGGGACCTGATACAGCAGTCCTTTCACAGAAAGGCCCTCTTTACTCCAGTAGGAGTTCTGTCTGGCGAACAGCTGCAGGATTAAGATATTTCGCCCAACATTTAGGTCCTGGAAGTGTTATTCTTGAAAGAGTTTTTACCCTTTCAGCACAATCCTGCAACTGGATTCTCTTTGAACTTTGTGGCAGGTTCCAAAAGAGAATGGGCAAAGCAACCATTTGGGCATGTGACTGAAAACACTCTGACAGATTCTGAAAGAAGAGGTCCGAAGAAGAAAGTCAAACTAAACCCAGAGAGACTGAGGGACTATGACACAGAGGGCACACTGTAAGGTTAAAGGCTGTGTTCCTAGCAGGGCACCTCTGAAAACAGGGCCATATGATCTGGTTCAGTCTTGTTGCATATATTATGTTACTCTTTAATTGTAAATAGTAATTTCAGTCTGAAACAATGTCCTGCCTCATTCATTAACAAACTAAACTAAGACCAAAGACTGCACATCCAGGAAGGGTAGCTATCTCCTCCAAACCCAGCAGTAAGAAACAGAGGCTGTAATCCTGCATTGAGGGATGCAGGATTATGGGCAGGAGTTATAGAAGATTGGGAGAGATGGCTTCGAGTACCTATTCTGTTTCCAATGACATCTCCCTTACTAGTTGCTGAATGCTTCTAATCTTACAATATACTACAAATACCTGTTGTAGTGTGAGCTTGAGCTCTCACCATAATTATTTTCATTTGTCAAGAGCTATATTTCTTTCTCTGACAGCATTTTACCATTTGCATTTGCATTGCATGGCAGTTTGTTTTTGGTGTTGGTGTTGTTTTTACAAGAAGCCAACAAGAATGATTGATTATCCACTTGTAAAAACAAATGTTTTAATTGTCACGATTGCATAAAATACACTAGGGGGCCATTTTTAAAGAACACAATTCAGAAAATATACACACATAATTCATTCTGAAAATTAAATTTTGTGTGTGCATCTCCCATGTAATGTTTTGAGACTTTAGCCTTTTGTTTGCATTCCACTGTTAGCAAATAGAAGGGCCAAGAAAGAGCATGACACAGTTTCCTGGGAAAATGTAATTATGATGCTTGGTATGTTGGATTTTGCAGATTTTCACACTAGATAATAATGACCTCACAAAGATGTTTATAGCTGGGTTTGGTCCATCTGACATAATTATGGCCACAAGCTAAATGCAGATGCCCATTTCAAATAGGCCAAAAATCAGACACATGATCATTTTAACTATTAGTTTGCTCTCTGAGAAATCTAAAAATCTGTTGCCATTTAAAGCCTTTTTTAAATGTATCCCCAGAGATCAAAAAGAAAAAGCTTGCTTGACCCATTTTTAGTGCAAGAGATGCTTTTTGTACAGCTCTAGCAATGCACTTTAATCCTAACTGTAACAACCCCCACCAGATTTTAGAATTTTTCAAGAGCACTTTGCTCCCACGGAAGTCAATAGACATTTCATTGGTGACTTCAGTGGGAACAGAATTAGGGCCAGCACTGAGTGCTTTTGAAATTCTCACTCCTACTGTCTCATGAGCAGACTGCAAATTTTGCCAAAACATGCCCAAACTGCAAAGTAGTTCTGAACATAGACCTTCTGCAAATTCCCAAAGATGACTCGTTCAATAGTCTGCTGCTTCACCTACCTACCATCATAATTAGTTACATCCTTAGCCCTGGTGCCTTTGACAATTTAATATTTTTAAGCAGCCCATTTATCACTATTATAAAAGCAAATGCTGAATGTGGGCAGTAGCTGATGTTTTTCATAACATTCTTGTTGTACCCACAAATAACTTCAATAACACAGTACAACAAATCATTCCACTGAGGTCACAATAGAGCTGGATATAATTTGAACGCAATAGCAGTGTTTCATAAACTTCCTTTGAGATCATAAGGCCTCAAATTAAGGAGTTGGAATGGCTACTTTGAAATGGTATGTGTGGACATGATTCATAGCCGCTGGAGCATGTCATGCCTATAATTTGCAAACTAATAATTGCTTAATAATAAGCACACAACACATATGATCCTGGGTTCAGAGATTAAAGTTTACCGAAGAAAACAGTGTCACATCAATACTCAAAATTCAAAGCAAACGTTGACATAACAGCTTTGAAGCAAGAATAGTTTGACTCCCGGTTGTGCAGACAATGTTAAAGGCCTGCTAGATACAAAAACAACTCTCACATTTCTCTCATGAATCACACAGGGAAATATTATGGCTTTACCTACTCCAGTATATATAATATGAATAGCTAGGTAAATAGGGTGCAATCCACAAAGCAATTTAGGCTCAGAGAGTGGGAATGACTCTGTAGCCCAGTGCCTAGGCCCTAAGGTACCCATGTGCGTATGGTCCAGTCCCCCTGCTCCAGTCACTTTTTCGTTATTTATCCATAGTGGAACAGCTTCAGTGGGAGAGACTGAGGGAGCCCCACATCAGAGTGCTCCACAGTTCAGTGGCTGAAGCACTCTACTGAGAGGTGAGCGATCCCAGTTCAAATCCCCTCTCCTACTCGGGAGAGAGGGGGGATTAAACCAGTCTCTCCCAGGTCAGTATGTTAAGCACTGGGTTAAAGGTTATAAGGTAGGCATCTTCTCCTCCTCCTCCTCCAGTGGCTGTTTTGTGTGCAGCAAAGCAGGGGCCTAACTCATTCCCACAAGAAGCTGCTAAGGTGCCTAAGCCACCTCATTCCAGGGTCATATTCGTGGACAGCAAGAAGCGATAGGCACCTCCCTGCAGCCCAGACTTAGGTGCTTATCTCTGAGCGGGGCAGGGCTTAGCCCACACCCCTCTGGTTGGCATCTCCCATTGGCTAGTTTAGGAGGCTCTGCACCTAGCATTCTGGCTTTTGTGGATCACAATCTAAGGAGCCTGTCTCTCCCCATTCGTTGTATAGGGAGCCTAGGCACCTAACTTGGCTTTGAGGATGACAGTGTTGTCCCTGTGATTTCTTAGCCCTTGGCTACACTTGCAGCAGGACAGTGCTGTGAGGTAAACCTGTCTTCGTACAGCTGAGTAGGGAAAGCGCTGCAGTCTGTCCACACTGACAGCTGACAGCGCAGTGGCGTGGCCACACTTGCAACATTTGCAGCTGTGTTGGGAGCGGTGCATTATGGGCAGCTATCCCAGCATTCATGTGGCTGCAACGTGCTTTTCAAAACAAGAGGGAGGGTGGAGTGTGACAGGGAGTGTGGGGGGACAGAGAGTGCTTTTTGGAGCGTGTCAGCACTCTATTTTGCAAGTTCCGAACTCCCGGCCCCCTGCTCATTCATTCACGCACTCAAAGCAAACAGCAAACTGTTTGCTTTTTCTCTGTGGTACGAGTTTGAAACCGGAACTTCTGCATTCCTGCAGCCGGTCACAACAATGGAGAGGACTGGCCACTTGACAAGGTGATCAGTACAGCACTGCAGGTTGATTCCTGGTACACACTCACAGGGGAGAGTCGTAGCTACGCCGCTGTAGCTCTTATGCTTCTCGGGGAGGTGGAGTAATTGCAGCGGTGTACCCAGGGAGAGACAGCGCTGCAAGTGCCCTGCCAGTGTGGACAGGGAGTGAATTCCAGCGCTGGGGGAGGCTTTACAGCACTGTAACTTGCAAGTGTAGCCAAGGGCTTAGGTGCCTACAAGTTAGGCTCCGTGACACTCACCATTGCAACACCTAACCTAGATCCCACCAGAATTCATCACAAATAATTTTATTCAATGAATTTAGTTTCTCTTTCTGTTTGCGAATTGTCAGCATGTTGCCATTTTCCGGAAATGAATTTATTTATACCGGTACCTATTTGCTGAATATATTTTTGTAAATATTTCTTCATCTGTAACATTCTTAAGCTGCTTTGATTGGACACATTGTCACATAGTATGTCTTAGTTCACTGATTAAATGGCTGTACACATGAATTAAAAATTCATTTTAGTCAATTATCCTCGCCACTTTGTGACCATATCCTCTAATGTTTGCTTAAAATTAATTGTTCCGTAGAGCTCATTTGCTGGAGTGTTTACAAAACATGAAAACAAAGAAGAGGGCAACCAATTGAAGCAAACTTCAAATGCTCATATGCTGCATGCCATTTGCGGAAATATTTTTGCAGTGCAGGGCCGACCAAACAAAAAGAAACTTCTCGAGGCTCACATCAGCCAAAAGCCATGTTAGCTGGTTGAAAAGCCTTTTTAAAGGGGCATATAGTATCACTGGTTTCTAAGCAATAACCTTTCCATTGACTTCGTTGGAGAGTGTTGCTCCAATACAAAAGGCAAGATATTCCTCGAAGATATTTATTGCCAGCAAAATTTCTATAGCTGAGAAACATCAAAAGCATTAATCTCGCCAATGCAAATGGATCCTTTCTCTCCTTTCTCATTAACAAGAAGCTGCATTAGTCAACTTTCAAAACTTCACTGAAGCTGAATGAGCCTGAGTCTCACATCTGCAACCTTGCAAAGGAAATACTCTGATTTTGATTTGTAAATGATGCAAAGGGTTGTCATTAATACAGTTGAATACTAAAAACAGACCTGCCTGAACACTAAACTAATTTTCCATTGGGATGTTTGAGAATACTACCCGTTCAACAACACAATTGCCTTTTCAATTACTGAGTGAAGCACTGTCCATTTGTGTCCTCTTCCAGCTTAGCGACATTCTGTTTAGATTTCACTTTATTTTCTTTTAACAGAGAAAAATGTGCACTTCAGCCAACTGCTTGCCAGAATGTTGAGAAAAAGCGGCTGCTGCCACCATTCTAGTTTGTTGACATCCTGTGATGAGGATGCTTGGGGTGACTGAGAGGCAATGTTAGCTTTTGCTTTATCTGGGATTTTTTTGAGCAGTAGGGTGAAGGCTGGAATTGTGGGAAGACTCTGCAGCTGAGAAAGGATAAGCCAAGAAATATACTTTAAAAGACAACAGGCCTGATTGCTCTCTCCAGAAGACCTTCCCCTACTCATGTGCTGTCTCCACAGGACTTGCACGAAGTGAATAAAATCTGAGGCCGCATTTACTCCTGAACAGAGTTCCATTACACATACTGTGCAACCCCCTTTAAAGAGGGTCACAGGGCTAGCCACAACATGCTAGGTTCCTGGAAGGATCTCTCCATTGCAGTTCTATATAGAAAACATAAATGACTTCTTTATTCTTAACAGTTAACAGATGCCATAGTGCTCTGATTCTTTTCTTCTCATTCAACCCTTTTGTCTATTACTGATCTAAAATCCCACTTTCTTTTCTTTTGGGAGTACTTGTTAGCAAATTATCAAGGTGAAACTTTGCAAATCTATGAAAATTCAATTAATCCTTCAGAGAACAGCTTGATTTAGTACTAATGTGCACTGAGGTACAAAACCTTTTACAGCCATGCTAATCTGTTAAGGAACTTCTGTGATCTACTTGAATTTGCAATGTTTGTAAGAGCTGCAATACATTTATTGGCTAAAATTGAGGTGGCCAAATGCATAACCCTGATGTCAACACTCACTGGCAATTTGCCAGGGGCCCGAGGGCTGCATATAATTTGCATTTAACTTTGTGTACTTTTGGTACAGGGTCATAATATTTGATTATATTTGCATCTTCTCTGGTAAGGGCCAGGTCCCGCCACTCTTACTTACACTGAGTGTTACCTTACCACATACCACTCAACAGGAGCAAAAATGACAAGATCTAGTCCTATGTGAACAGAGGTTATTTGCTCCTCGAGTTCACCAACAGCAGCGGGCAGGTGATCAGTTCTCTCCTGGACCTGCAGTTACAAATACCGGGCAGGCCTGGACTACATTTCAGGACTTTGTAGGCTGTACTTGGCCCTTGGGCTGCACCTTTGGCACTTCTAATGCAAAACACAAACTTAAATGTCGAAATCCTGTCTACCATGAGTCTCACAAAACATCTGCACAAAGCACAAGCCAGAATTCCTGCTGTGATCTGTTCTGAAAACATTTGAAACACTAGATGCTATGTCGTGCAGTGTCACTTCACAAGAAAGTGGGAAATTTGAAGCAAATTATACTTTTAAATGGCATGATTAGCATTTAGAAGTACTTAAACAGTACTTGTACTTTCTGAATTTATACAGATTTGGTTAGATTGAGATTATTCCTGCATGGGTCAGGGCATAGATAGCCTCTCTTTTCTTTTGAGTGCCTGTACAAGGACAGACACAACGTTGGCTTTTGTGCTCCTGGCCTGTTAGGAGGAGGGGTGGCTAGCACCAATAGCAGAACTAAAAATAACAATAGCACTTTATTTGTTCAAAGCATTGGACAGATAAACTAATGAATCCTCACAACCTCCCAACAAGCTGGTAGGTTAGGTAGCATTAATTGCATTTTACAGAAGAAGAAAGCTGAAGTGACTTCCCAACGCCTCACAAAGACTGATCCAGGATTAGAATACACGAACACCTAACTTTTCGTGCCTGTGCACATTCCGCCAGACCACACTGCCTAAGAACTATACACTCTGTGAGGATGGAGAACTCTGCCCCTTTCCAAACTGGCTGGCACAAGGGAATGAATCCTGCACCTTTTCAGAGACATCACAGCTCCTGTTCTGGCTGATTCAGCTCAAATGTTTCCTGGGACCATGCAACTTCTGCTCCCTCCCTTCCAATATGGGGCCGTGCCTGTCAAAGCCTCAGTAGAGCCCACAGTACTTAAATAATGTTTAAATCACGTTGTTAAATCACAAACATTTGCAAGCCACCAGCGATCATATAACATTATCAAAGATTTTCCACCTTCAGCATTATACCACTCTTTACTATAAAAAAAAACCAATTTCCAGTAATTCTGCTGACCTAGCTCTTGATGTTTACACAGTGTAGAAATATATGTCTTGGCACATACAGACCGTGCTTTTTTTAGTAAAAACCAGTAACCACAGTTTCCAGCCCCAACTATTAAAATGAACAGAAAGATGTACTATAAAATGAAATTGTTTAAAAATTAGGTTTGTGGCCTTAACTCAGCTTCGATGTATTTACCGCTTTCATGAACATACATGAGACAAATATTTTAAAGCCAGGGTAAGTCACATATTTATCTGCAGCCAGAATATGTTACAACTAATACTGTAAATATAAATCATTCTCTCACTTGTGGCCCACGATCTCCTGGTTTCCCTGGTTTTCCACTTGGACCTGCTACTCCTGGAACTCCTGGAGTGCCCTAAAACAGAAAGACATACAAAGGAATGCTAAGAAACAACGTTAGCGGCTGAGTGTAACTGGTTCTGAAATCTGCCACAATGGGTACATCTACACTGTACAAAACAAACAAACAAACAAAAAACTATGGCAGCCAGTCTCTGAGCTTGGGTCAACTGACTCGGGCTCATGGGGTGGGTTTCTGAGCCCAAGCTCCAGCCCAAGGGGGAATATCTACACTGCTATTTTTAGTTGACACAGGCTCTGAGACGCATTGCCGTGGGTTTTTGTTTGCAGTGTCGATGCACCCAATATACGCAAGTGAATAGCACATTTAAGAGAAAATTATTCTTATCCCTAACATAGAGCCAGAATTGCAATGGCATTTAGGTGCTTAAAGATGCAGATAGGCACCTAGTGGTATTTTCAAAAGCACCCAGGTGCCTTAGGTTTTGTTTTTATTCAGGGTTTCCTGAAAAAAGGTTACATGATTTGGCCCTATTGTAGTTCTGTGATTTGTGCAGAAGTCATGACCATGAGTCCACAACATTCACTTCAGTGATTTTTATATAGATTTGAAAGACCAGCATATTGTCCAATACAGCCACGAATATGTGCTATAAAGTTCAACATTTTTCATTAGTCATGACTACTCAAATATTCTTCTACTTGTCCTGAAGTGATAATTTTTCATAATTATTGGGTCTATAATTACCTGATCCAGTTTCTCTATATTGTTTTCTAATCCAACAGTAATTAAGGAATAAGTAAAGTTCATGAAAGTCAATTGAGTAACACCACTATGAAAACAGAATCAAGCCCTAGTAGTTCTGTGTATCATTTTTTAAATTAAGAGTTTGCAAATTTTAAACAACTTCTTCCCTTTCTAATAGTTTTCAACATCATAATGTTCATTTGATATGTTTTTTCAAATATGATAAAGGATTCATTTGATGGAGTTCAAAACCAGCACAGTGGAATTCTCTCCTTTTGGGGTTATCTCTCTTGGTTCATTCTATGCTGGGGTATAATATTTACCGCTGATCCAGGTGGGCCTCTGGGTCCTGTGGCACCATCTTTTCCTGTGAAACCCTATTCCAAAAATGAAAATATTTACAGATTAATAAGGACAGGCTGCAGCAATCTTCATTTAAAACTAGTGGTCCTTAAAGCTATGTATAATGGTGCTATTCATAATTAATGCTGATATGTATGTATAATTTAATGTGTCAGTTATTTAAATATGCACCATTGCTATGGCCAGTTAAATATCTCATTGACACAGTTTTACCCAAATTAAAAGAGCCTCAGGCTACTGACGCACTGAGGGTGGAGTGTCTGTCTCTCAAACCCAGCCATATAACGATTAGAAATCTGCTGCCTCCTTCCCAAAGGTGGAATTGGAGGCTCAGCCCAAAGTGACTGATGAGCTCAATCATAAAGAAGAATAAGCTTCTAAAATGATAAAGGAAGCAGCTTCTGAATGGTCTTGAGAAGTCCGATCTAAACAGCCTAACACAGCAGTTCTCTTAACTGGCTGTTAACTCCCAGTGATCAGAGGTCAAGCATAAAGGGACAAATCCTGCCTTAACAGTAGTTTCTGTACATGCACATCCTCCATGTTGTGGACATGCCATTCCATGGGGCTCCCTAACAACAGCAGACAGAATGTGGGAGGGGACAGGGATATTAGCAGGGTCAGAGGAGCCCTGCTCAGTGGATCTCTCATTCTCTCTGCATAGGAGTCATAGAGCCCAATCCAGTCAGTGAATTTGAGTAGCCTCTGCAAAAGTTCTGTGGCTGTTTTATGGCCCATGGGTTAAGATTTCCTCCCCACAATCTTCCCGGTCCCCACCAAGCATCTTTCCTGAGTCTCGCTGGACTCTGGGCAGAGGACTTGTTTCTAAAAAAGGAAGAAGCTGAAGAACAGAAAGCGGTGCTGGAGTTTCGTGTGCTACAGAATGGAGCATGGCTTGTGCCTTAACACTGTAGACTGAAGAGACCTTACCCTGTCACCTGGTGGTCCCACTGGGCCAGGTGGGCCAGTCAAACCTGGGGTTCCCTATGGGAAAAAAATAATGAGACATTCACACAAGACAGAACACGTACTTGTGCTGTACTAAACATTCCTATATATATATTTATATACATGCATACATACAGACACACACATGTTTTAACTTCCAGATTATTCTGATATGGCTTTTTGACAACATATATAAAAAAGTAAAATAAACCCTTGGCAGAGACCAGCTGTATTTTAACAATGCAATGAACTTTATTATTTATCACATTTTTTCTTACTTCCCTTAAAAAAATGTTCCTTACATTTTCAATCCTATAACCAGAATATAGATCTTTTTTTAAAGTCTCTTCAGCCATGGCTTACTGATGTTGACTAGTTATTAAACACTTGGTACTAAACTCTGGTTATAAGACAATCTTCTATCAATTCGGTGGTTGTGAAGGGCATGAGTTGCAGCTTCTCTTTATTACCCCCTTTATCCATTCCCACTAGTCTCCGCCTGTCTTATTTTATAATGAGCTGCTTCCACATCCTGCACATTTTATATTCTTTCTTTCTTAGTATTGTAGCTTCTGTGTCAAGAAGGAACACTGAAGGTAGTTACAGAGGGCTTAATGGGAACTGAGGACCTCCCAGGGCCTCAGCACCTTGCAGGGTCAGGTCCAGAATTACAGGAATTAGAGATGTCTTCTAGTCCATTCCAGGCATTTTCTACTGCCTGGGTGAGTGTTTCAGATAATACAAATAGTATAGGCTGTATACTATCCTCAATTTACACAAAGGGTTCCTATTTATGTAAACGCATGGGCAGATTGAGGCTCATATATCAACAGTATACATATGGTCCACAGCTGTCAAAACAAGCCACAGTCCCAAAACTCCCCCTGAAAACAAATCCCTGAAAAAGACAATAGACGTGTTCTTGATGTTTGATTATTCTATGCATTCTTAGTTGTTCTCCTCTTCTAAACTTAATCCCATATTCAACATGGAATCATTGCCCTTACATATATGTACAACTGCAAACAAGCTGAATTTAACATTGATTTCTCTATTTATTTATTTTGTCTTATTCACATTTTAAATGGTTTCATATTCCCTATAATTCAGATTGCTAATGTTAACCAGCACATATCCTTTGCAATATACAGGGAGCAAAAAAGTTCTATTCACAACACTGAGAGTTGTACGAAAAGTGTCCACGCATCGCTGTAGAGGCCAATGACATAAAAAATTAACTTACTGATCGGCCTGGTAGCCCTGGTTCTCCAGCATCACCTTTCATTCCTTGGCGACCCTATAATCATCACAAATTGGTATTAGGAATACAATTACATGACTCAGGGCTAGTCTTCACGGGGAAGATTGATGCTGCTTCAATCGATACAGCAGGGGTTGATTTAGCAGGTCTAGTGAAGACCTGCTAAATCGACAGCAGAGTGTTCTCTGGTCGACTCTGGTACTCCACCTCTCTGAGAAGAGTAAGGGATGTCAACCGGAGAGCATCTCCCATCGGCGCAGCACAGTGAAGACACAGGGGTAAGTCGACCTATGCTATGTGGACTCTAGCTACGTTATTCACATAGCTGGAGTAGTGTAGCTTAGGTCGACTTACTCTGGAAGTGAAGACAAGCCCTCAGGGTGACATTACAAAATTTTGTTACTGAAAATAATTTCATCAATGACAAGTTCCAAGCAATATGTTTCTTTGGTGTTTTCATACTTCAAAGTCTTTCAAATTGCCTGGGACAAAATAAAAATATTTATCACATTCCACAAACACAAGGAATGCATTTAGCCTTCCATGCTGTTTGGCATCCATAGGCCATCCTGATGAAGTTTTTCCTTCAAGCATACATGAAAACCATATATTGACCTTCCATTTGGTCCTTTCCTAAAGGGAATGTGGATCTAATTTCTACCATTGTGTCTTTTTGTTTTTTTATTTTGAATTAGGCCACTTATAAATCTATCAGACAGAGAAGATGAATTGCCTATTGAATGTAAAGTGTGTTTTCCAGTTAGAAGCCAACTTTGCTAATTATTCCTAATCAGGAATAATACTTAGCCATATAGATCGTTACAACATTCCAGATATCCCTAATATACTCTCATAGGAAACAGCAAGTTAAGACAGAATAAGATCTTCTCTGGCTACATACTGAAGTGACCAAGAGTTGGCAGTAGTAGTGTCAGGATGCTGTGTGATCTCTTAGGGCTATATTCTGCTCTCTGACCAGTGTGAATCTAGGGAAAGTCGACTGATGTTAATGGAGTTACTTTAGATGTTCATTAATGTAAATTAAATCAGAAGTTGACACTTACTAATTTACATAGTGCTGTCAGCATGCATAGCTGTATACAAGAAAGGAACAGCGCCAACAAAGCACCAAAAGAACATAAGGCCAAGCTTTAAAACTTGGATGCCTAAATTTAGGCACCCATTATCTGCTTTACACTTCTAACTGCTGATTTAGTTACCTAAAGAAAGAAGCTAGATATATAAATCACTGCAGATGTGCATAAATCTGTGAAAAAGCTTAGCTGTGACTTCAGGTGCTTAACTTCTCAACATCCAACTTTGAAAATTTGAGTCTTAGAGTCTGAAGGTCTAGACAGTGTATAGAAAAGCAATAAAACAAACCAGTGCAACACACCACACACCACTTCATATATAATCCCCAAGAGTGTAGTACATGTAACACTCAGGGTAAAACAATGTGACATTTTAAAGGCAACCAACTTCTGAGCTGCAGGGCAAGAAGAAATGACAAAACTTGATGGTCAGTTCTCTGTCTCTACACAGTTTCACTCACAGATACAGAATGATTACTCACTGGTTCTCCTGGAATTGAAAGTCCATTGATCCCTTGTGGACCTGATGGACCCTGAGGACCCGGTGGACCTGCCTCACCAGGAAGACCAGGTGGCCCCTTAAAACACAAAATTTAAAAAGATATTAGACCATGGTTTCTTCCTAGAGTTGCATCTAGAGGATTTGTATGGACATGCACGTGGGATAGGCCAGCAGCATGGGGTTAGTTGATACTTGAATAACATTTGAACTTGCAAGTCCTTATTCAAGCCGTGCTTCCACCATTATACACAGAAGGGTTGATGCTGCTACCCTAGTAAGGACCATAGGATCAAGCCAAGAAACTATATGCATTTGGCAGCATGAATAGAGATATAGATATCCACGACTTCTGGAGAGGAGAGTGCCCCAGAGAGTGACTCCCTGCCTCCTCTGACCCCCTAGTGCCTCCCCACAGAAGGGAAACCATGAGGCAGAGTTGGCATTCCCAACTTTCCATGGCTCCTACCACTGACACCCATGATCTGGCTCCCCTATGCAAAAAGCAGAGAACAACAGGATCCTAGGAAACACAGACCAGATACACATCCTGCTTCCCAAAATTCTTCTATATAAATAACATCCAGATTTAGCCCTACTTACAAAACCCTTAAACTTGGATACTTGGAGATATTAGCTTACTGTGGACTTTAACATCCAAAATTTCATGTGGTGTGCATATAAACTTAGAAATGCATTCCAGAGAGATACTTACAGCAGGTCCAGTCAAACCCCTTTCACCTCTAGGCCCCTTAGTGCCTGGACCACCCTAAAATAGACATTTGAAAAGAAAATAAATATACACAGTAGGGGAAGGAGAAGATAACTTGTACAGGTGCAAATTATCCATCCCCATGATAAAACTGACCAGTTGAGTCAAGGTTTCAAGCAAGAACAAAGTTCTGATATGAACAGATCTTGACATGCTTGGTGTTCAAAGAAGCACTAATGCAGGAGTAAGAGCTGCATCAGGCCCCAAATCAGCAACAGCCTCATTGGTCTAGAGGACCCATGTTGATGCTCAGGAAACAGGGAATTTATGCTTTCCAAGCAGCACTTTGTGGACTATGAGCCCCATCTGTCTCCATGTGGGGATCATAGAAATACTACAGACCGGGAATTGCAGTAACCCCTGAGGACCAGCTTCTGAAGGAGTGAGGAGAACTAATGTGAGACAAAGAAGGTTGGGTGTAGGAGAGGGTTTCTGTGTTGCCCTTCCTCATTGCCCTCAAAGAGGTGGAATGGCCCATTCTCCTGTCCCAACTGACAGCTCCATTTGAAGCTGTTTGTTACCTGGGATTACTGTTTTGACCATACAGTCCCTTCAAGGCTCTCTGCAACGCAATGCTCAATGTTCTGAGCATGCACAGGGCCTCTCTGGCATCATCCCTGAAGACTCAGTGGGCAATCACGGACTCAGGGGAAGCAATCACTCCATGGCAGCCATGAGGTCTGGATCCCTCTCAGGATACCAGGTTGAACTCTGTGACTATGGAATCAGCTCCTGCCAGCTCTGCTCAGTGGAGCACAGTGCATCTTAAAAGAAGCTTATTTCAACCTTTGGTCCTTTTGAGAGACTACGGTTTACTTTCAAAACTAATCTCAAAGATCACTGAAAGATTATTTGAAAGGGCCAAAATTTCTCTAGGGCCAGAGAGACAGGATTCAAAAAAGAACTAGATAAGTTCATGGAGGATAGGTCCATCAATGGCTATTAGCCAGGATGGGCAGAGATGATGTCCCTAGCCTCTATATGCCAGAAGCTGGGATAGGGTGATAGGAGATGGATCACTTGATGATTACCTGCTCTGTTCATTCCCTCTGGGGCACCTGGCATTGGCCACTGTCAGAAGACAGGATACTGGGCTAGATGGACCTTTGGTCTGACCCAATATGGCCGTTCTTATGACAGGTATCCATGTTTCTTAATGAAATTCAAATAACACCACCACCATAGTTATTTGGAGAAAATGTAAATAAAAAAATAAAGAAGGGAGCTCCTATCTTAGTCTCTGACTCACACAAAGCAGGTGCAATTCCAACAATCGAATTTAGAGCTCAATAAAGTCAGAATGTGAATTTACCACAGTCCTGGATCAAATCCCACACTGACTTGTAAATGTGATAATCCAACCTCATGCTTTTACTAGTTAAGAAATCAACCGTACTGCATAGTGGACCTTACTCAGAGTGATTTCAGACATAGCAGAACTCCATTTTATAGAGAAGGGGGAACTGTATGTTTAATGCACTGCACAGTGCAAACTGTACCTCTAGTTATAGTGAACCTTTGCTTATATTCTTCTTTGAGAGTAATGACATAACTGACTGGAGCTGTACTGCCCATCCCAGCCCTGCAGACACAAAGGCTACAAGTCCTCTCCTTAAACGCAGCCATGTAATGCTTATAATAGGCCACCCCTGAGCCCTGGGATGGAGTCTGGGAGCACTGAACTCCTTGAAGTCAATTGGATGTGTTCTCTCTAGCTGACTGATGAGCAGCTGGGAGGATCTTAGAATTCCTAATACAGCATTCTAGGCTGATAACTTCAAAATGAGAGAAGAAAGGGCCATGGGCCTGAAGATAATCCTTCACACACAGCCCTTTCATTGATCTCCCCATCCGCAAAAAGATTACCAACTTCTTTCCTCAACAAAGTAAAGAATCCCTCTCTTGGATAAAATCCTGACTCCATTTAAATCAGTGGCAAAACTCCCATTGATTACAAGGGGGGGCAGCATTTCCCCTCTTCCTTCAGAAGTTCTGAGGGACTAAGTGTGGCCACAGGGTTGCAGTAACCTCTGCAGGCCCATTGCAGAGAGAATGACTCAGGGATCGGAAGAAGGCTGTTTGGGAAAGAAGTATAGTGAACTCACTTGCATCAGCTGCTCATTTGCTTTTGCCCATCCTGCAGGGAGGTTCCAAGGATCCTCACTGCAGAGCAGTACAAAGCTCCTCTACATCACCACCAGTGAGGAAAAGGCCAATGCAGAGTAAAATTAAATGGCACTAATGCCCAGATTTTTAAAGGTTTTTACGTTTGCTGTGCTCAGCATTGCAGTGAATTAGGAGCCTAAGCCTCATTTTCAAAAGGGATTCAGGCACTTAGGAGCCAAAATGCCATTGATTGTCAATATGATTTTGGCTCTTAAATGCCTAAATCCCTTTTGAAAATGAGACTCATGCTTCTAAAGCTGTTAGGCACTGCAACACTGAACACAGCCAAGCCTAAATACCTTTACAAATCTGGGCCTAAGAATCTACTTCACCTCCTATCGTGCATAATACATGGCTAAAAGATGACCTAATAAGTGAGCACCCAGGCCTTGAAGACAACTGTATTGCTCCTGTGTTATGACATTCCCCTCCGACTCACAAAGGTAAATTCTCTCTCTCTAACTGAGCCACCATATATTCTCTATAGATACTTGTAAGTGCAAAGTGAAGATTTGCCTTTTGTTGGACCAGGTTCTGTCTCCCTTACTACTCCTCGTTGAGTAGTGTCTTACTCCACAGGTAAACATATCAACTTCAGTGGGACTACTTGAGAAGTAACATACTACTCAGAACAGATAACAGTTGTAGAATCTGACTTGTGTTTTAAACTCAGAAAAAAGGAGAACAGGCTGATTTAAATGGTGACATGGATCTGGTGATCCCGACTTTCTTCCTTGTTGATGTTTGTACATTTGACAAAAACCACCACATAGTATGGCACTCATGAGCACAGCTGACATTTCCATGTAGTAAAAGAACACCAGGAGATCAAATGCAAGGTTCTGTGAGGTCCAGATTGAGGTGCATTAACAGAGCATTATGGAAATGCTTCTTTGATTTCTGCCATTACTGTCTTTCCTTATTTTGAGAAACACCCCCCCTAAGTTTAGAAAACCAGACAATTGCTCTGTACTAATAGCTCCTTACAGCAGGTCCAGGAGGTCCTGGGGGTCCCACGCTGTCTTGTGTACATGTACAAGCATTTGGAAGAGCTGGGCATTTTGCTTCATCCCTCTGAAAATTCAAGCACAATCATCACACACTCTCTTTAAAAGGAAGGTATTAGCCGGTGGTGTTTTTTTCCCCCCACAGCAATAACAAAAATAATCTCCATAACCTAAGAAGAAGAAACTCTATTTTGAAGTATAACAGAGTTCAACAGAAAAATAGTAATTTCCAAGATTTCCTACTGTGTTTTTCAGATTTGTTATTAGTTTATTTCCTCTAGGATCTTCTTAAGGCAATGGAATATTTACAACAGCGGAGGGACAGGAACAAACATTGATGCACAATCTTTATTGTGTTCCATATGTTCTAATTCAAAATTCTCTTCTATTCCCTCACCAAGACAGAAAGTATTGCATTGGACAATCAGCTAACACAGACAAAAATAAATGGGATGTTTTTTCAAGTTCAGTCATACAACTAATTTAATAAAAATGAATGTGGACATGACATAATAGCAAGGACGTTAAATATTATTGCAATTTAAAATATATTTCTGACTCTGTCTGATACTTGTGCCATCATTCTTGAGCTGAATCTGAACTTATTCTTTCCTACAGAAGACTTTGAAATACAGAGCTGTGCATTGCCAGCTTTGACAATTGTGATTGACACAGGCTCATAGGTATGAGGCATAGTAGCTGGTTAATATTAAAGTTGCCAAGTGTTTTATGAACACTATGTCCTGAACAGGATCTGGTTCACTTACACTTACCATTGAAGGAAGATCACAGCATCTATCACGGCTAGTCCAAACTGCATTACATACTATGTCAAAACTCTGGATATCAAACTGTAAAACAAAGGACATTTCTTTTATTCCTTGATGCATTAATTATAATGTTTCAAGAGAGAAGCAGAGCCTAATATGAATACATTTAAGAATGAAACATCTAAAGGATGCTCCATTTTGTACGTAGTTAATATACTTCAATTTTACACTGCTATTTTTGATAAGAATAAAAGAAAAAAAATGCTGAAAACAACACATTTCGTTAATACTAGGAACTACCCCAAGGACTGATGCTTCTGTTGACCTCCTGCTCCTGTTCTGGCGCAAAAGGTAACTGAATACACAAATATTTCACAACACTTAATGAAGAATGCAATTTCTACATCTGCTAACTGCCTGTACATATCAACATGGAATCTGGCCTGAGAACATCTGGACTAACTTTACGGACTGCAATCACTGGATTGTACATTAACCCAGATCCATGTGTGAAACTGACATCAGTGGGGAACAGTTTGGAAGGAAGACTAAAGGAAGACGATGGCCATTAGATAGAGCTGCAGGATGACAGCAGTTTCTTCTCTTTCACCCATGAGCCCTCGCCCTGCAATCTAATCCCCACAAGCAGACTCAGGTGCCCACCAGAAACCCATTAGGGTCTGCAGATGAAGATTAGACTGATGAATTAAGGCCCTTATGAAGCCCAAATAGTAGTATTGATCATCCACTAAATATAGAGTGAGCCCATTGTACTAGGACAATTGACATAACTTTCATAGCAGCAGCAGTTGTCCAGCATAGATTGTAAAGCCAGAAGGGACTACTGTGATTATCTAGTCTGACCTCCTGTATAACAGCAGCCACAGGACTTCCCAGAATTAATTCATCTTTGAACTAGATCATATATTTTAGGGGAAAAAAACAACCAATCCTGATTTTAAAACTGCCAGTGATAAGTTGTTCCAATGGTTAAGTACCCTCACTGTTAAAAATTTGCATTTTATTTCTAGTCTGAATTTATCTAGTTTCAACTTCCATCCACTGGATCTTGTCAGACCTTTGTCTGCTATAACAGAGTCCTCAATTATCACATTTCTGAATCATGTAACTTAGTTCTTGCAGTACAAAAAAATCACAAGATTTGTACAAGATTTGGTGCTGCGACTGGTCTTTTACTGATCCATTCAAGTCCTTTTATTCAGAAAATCAAAGTTTATCTAGAAATCATGAAGATGTTTTGAGTTAAGAAATAAATACAAGTTTATTGCTTACTGTTGCTGATTTCCGATCACCTTTCAATAGTTTTCCAAGTATTTCAAAGCCATCAGTTGTGATGTTTCCAGACTCCTTAATTGGTTTCTCCATTACTTCACTGCAATCAATGTACATCTTAACACTTGTTGAGGTTACAACAATATGAACCTAACAAAAAAGGGTATAAAATAGCAATGTAACTAAAAACATGTGAATGTACTTGACCTTTAATAGTGTTTACCTTTTTATGTGTTTTTATATTATTTTCGTTCCCTTTCAAAGAACCTAGTTTCTAAAGGGGGAAAGTGCTAATTTCAGGAAAGTATAGCACCTAATGGCTGCTTTAAAACAAGTTGAAAATTTGGCAAAATGAATACACAAGTAAAATCAAGAAGTAAAAGAATAGTATAATTTAAACCACAGAACTACCATGAGCAATTTACACGAGTTTTAAAGGCTTGAATAAAAAATGCTCTAAGACAGAAAGAAAGAAGCAAGCTAACAAAGAACAGAACTGAAAGAAGTGAATGTAACTTCTCTTGCATTAAGAGCTGGGACCACACAAGAGGTTTATGAGTCTGCTACTGATGTGTAACTAATAGACCTGATCTGATAACTGAGACAGTAGATTGTTTTAGATCCAGATATCTGGGGTTCAAGTCCCACAGATGAGTCAGCCAGGAGTGTCGTTACATGATGACCAAGAAGGGAGAAGAAAGAACTGGCAGAGGGGGGAACAAAAAATAAAGCAAACATACCAAATCCACCAAGAAAAGAAAACTGGAAAGAAGAGAAAAGGATAAATGAAAAGTAGTGGAAAGAAGACTGGCCAAAAGAAATGAAAGACATGAGCAAAGGAAACAAGGCTACTGAGAAAGGAGAATTTTCAGAGTAACAGCCGTGTTAGTCTGTATCCGCAAAAAGAAGAACAGGAGTACTTGTGGCACCTTAGAGACTAACAAATTTGTTAGTCTCTAACAAATAAATTTGTTAGTCTCTAAGGTGCCACAAGTACTCCTGTTCTTCTTTTTTTGAGAAAGGAGAATGAAGTCTGTTAAGGAAATCAGGGATAATTAAAGGGGGAAGAAGAAAGATATGTAAAACACACTGTAAACATACTGATTTGTCCTGTTGGGACTGTACATGGTTAAGTACCAGATTATGGCATGGATAAAATAAAGGATGTCCCGCCTCCAAAATATTCAGTGCTTTACAGCGTGGTTCCACTCCGTGACTATATTTACCTATGGACCATTTGGGTCAAGCCCTGGGACAACAGTAAAGGGGACACAACATCCAGGAAACAAGTGATAGAAAGAAAAGGGACACAGATGAGCTATCAGAAACACGTTTCCTTTTTATTTCAACTTGACTTGCTCTTGAATTTTTCTGTAACCAACCGGAAGGCTCTCTGATCACAAGGATAATGTGTCCACTGCTGCCTTATTTATATCTGAAGTTTTGCCTATTTATAGAATTTGGCCAATTCTGGCCAGAGGTCAATAATTTTAGTCATGACCCAGGGCAACAGAAAGATTTCACAGGTCCTACATACTTCTGCCTATTAAATGTTACCATTTCGGAGTGCTAAGAACAGGAGCAGACAAGTCTTGAAGTATATCGATTTATGCTCAGATTTTCTGTTTATCACATCACATACTCTACAAATAACATATCAGTATTTGGTGATTACTTTAAAAAGTTTGGCATAAAGTTGAAAAAACCAGAAACTCTTTTAAATGTCTTGAGTCAACAAGTGACTGACCAATCTTCTGAGAATTAGATTTTTTTCATGCTAACTATTTTCCATGTGGAGTTGTCTCCAGGACATTAGCTTAGCTTATCTAAAACATTCCAAACATTGCATATTACTGTATATAATTAGAATTAAGACTTTACAAACTGCTATAATTTTTTAAAAATTCAGTTAGTTTCATGATCTAATACTACATGTACTATGAGCTTTTTGTTAATTTTCCCAATTTTGTGTGTTAATCAAATTAAGAACTTTTGCAAAACAAGAATAAGAGTGTAATCCAGCATGCCCAAAATGTGTTATGTCCAGATAACTGGGCATAAAGACCTGGATGGTGATGAAACAAGAAATTTCAGGCATTATGACAAGACCCTAAATTCATTCTCATTTAGTATCCGACACATGATTAAACTGTCATAGCAGCTTTTACCAAACAATTTTATATTAAATTTAACCATGCTATAGATATGTTTTACTTGAACTAAAATATATGTAAAGTGTGCACATATTTTTCACCTACACCCAAAGCCTATCTGCATAACAGTTAAGAGTTACACTGTACTACCGGTTTACAAACATGAATTATAAGAGATGGGTCTAAAATCAGAACAATGGATATGAATGCCAACTAACTTTGGAAATGTGCTACTTAAACTCCATCAAAAGTAGGAAAAACACCCTAAGGTTCCTTTCAGTTTTATAGTGAAAATTTAATAAGGGTCTCCCACAGACACTTGAGATCCTCTCCAGGTTATCACTAGTTTAAATCTGAATCTGAACCCAGACTTGAATTTCACAGATCAAACCACATCTGTAATTAAAATGTTTGCACATTTACCTAAAGTTGATCGTAAATATAACATATGTGAATTCATTGGTTTGAATTCTTTTTAACATCCCCCACTTTAAGAGAAATGTTCCTTCCAATTTCTAACCAACTAATGTAAAACATCATTTCTGACTAAGTTCAGTTGCCATTTCTGGCACTGAAGAGTTACAAAAAAATATATTCTTTGCAGTAGTGTGTGTCCGCATGGACCATACTAAAAGAAAATTGACAATCTTTGTTAGCTACAACTAACTGAGCCATATCAACAGACTATGTAAACTACTGTCCCATTAAAAAACTCCACATCATAAGAAATAAAGGCATAAGTGCATTACGAAGTTCTCTGCGGTCAGCTTCTGGAAGAGTGTAATCTAAAAGACAATCTAGCATAGTAAAAAGAAAGAACAATAAAAGATATCTGTCTCTCCAAGAGGGTTAGATGTAATTTTAATGGCTGTATCCAGGAGCCAATATTTTTCCTAAGGGACTTGCCAGATTCAACAGCCTTCACCATAGCTATGCTACACAAAACTTACAAATATGCCAAAGAGAATTTCCCCTGCACCGCTGGCTGTAGGTTAACTGCTTTTCACTGAATGAATCTGTAAGTCATCAAATGAAAACCACAAAAATGTTTGATATTCTGGAATACATTTGGTCATGTTTTAAAGATGTGTCATCTTTTTCACACTGGATGGGAAAAAAATTCTAAAGTACATTTTAAAATGTGTTAGAAACTGCCCCCACCCCCAAACCCAAGACTTTCAAGTAGCTGAAACTACAGATATTCGTTATTACAATATACTCCTGTTTATTCCAATGGCATAGGGGACATCCCAAACTTTCAGATAATTGGGTTTTCAGATAAACGGATGTTATTTCAACTAGCGTAGGACTACATGGTGGACACACTGTCGATTTGGCTAACTAGGATTTCCAGATACAGGGCATTCAGACAGCTGGAATTATACTGTACTGATAATCAACATGTCTGACATAGAATTCATCCCTGCATACGCATGTTGGGCTTTAAGTGATACCCAGTGCATGAGCAAGGGAGTCCCTTCATGCCATCATCAAGAGTCTGATTCACATACAGCAGTCAGGCTGGAGAGAGTTCAATGGCCAGATTCTGATTTCAATTACATTGGTGTGAAATCCAGAATACCTCCAATGAAGACAAAATTACTCCAGATAAACACTGGTGTAAATAATCTCTGATCTACTGATTCAGTTCTGGGAATAGGGTACAAGGAATCATTCCGCCACATCAAAGAATGGATACATATTTCAATTGCCCCTAAAAAATAAGGAATAGTCTAGTAGTCAGTTTATGGATCTGGATTTTCTTAAACACTTTGCAAATGGCTTCTGCTCCTTAATTAGTGGCGATCAGGTAGGTATCTGCATTTATTTAATGACAGAAATAACATCAAATGCTACATTCTTATTTTGCCTTACTGAATGTAGTTCATGCACACAACTAACTCCCTATCTTTTTGTTCCCATTAGCTCTGATTTACAAGCTGATCTTTATTACGAGCAGTATCAGAGAACTTTGTCACCTCTGCTCTATCCATAGTAAGATGCTAAGAATAACATGACACCAGCTGCTAATGTATGTAATGATGGACACCTCAAAAGAAAGTTGGTAGCATAGCGCTCACAGCTTTAGAAAAATGACTCAGGTATTTTGTAGTCCTCTAGGACAAAAGTTTGAACCCTGAGACTGACATCTGGAATAAGACATGTTAAGTGCTATTCTGCATTTTATAACTGCTTTTTTGTTATAAATATGAATATAACTTTCATGCCAACAAAAATATTTATTCTACATTTTATTGACAGTATTACTCCATTTCTGTATATGGACAAAACTACTTAAAATTCAAGTATCTTCCTGAACTGTTATAGAAAGAAAGACAAAGGGCCAGAGGCCAAGCATAAAACAGAGACCACCCTAGATTTAGGGGCTATGCAGCTGTGATCCAACCCACTTACTGACATCTTTCCCAAAGTCCCTGGGATAAACATTTCTTAAAGTGGAGAAAGAAAAGTTCATTACAACAGAAAAGAAATGTACCCAAGATGATGTTTTTGGCAGTATCCTGTGCTTGTTAAACGATAAAAAGCTAGCAGTGAGTGACTTTTATTCACTTGTGTTTTAATTAGGTGTGAAGATCATGGTTCAACATACTAGAATGCTGGCACACAAAAACCCAGTTACTACAGAGAAGTTACAAACCCTAGCCCGCTTTCACTGAGGTCCCTGGGAGTAGGATAGGATCGCAATATGATCTGGATCAGCCGGCAATAGTAGCCACCTGATTTTAGTATCAATAAAGGGATCTGTTGCAACTATATGCAGTAGCCAGAAGAAAGCTAAGGAAAAGGGAGATAAAGAAAAGCAAAGAGGACATATATTTCAGCTGACTGAAAATGTTGTTATTCTAACTCACTTTCATAGCTTACATTTAATTGCTTTAAAAAGCAGAGAGATATTTTTAGGCCTATGTATTCATATGGTCTGGGCCAGACTCTTTCATCTGCTCTTTGGTTACAAGCAGACAAGCCTGTTCAGATCAAATTTTCAGAATTAAGTAGACAAAAATGGATATGCATAATCTGTGCATAAAATTACTACAGCTGTGTGACACTGGGGTAATAGTCAAACATCTCACTAGTTATTTATGCTTTAGACAATTCTGAAACACTGAGTTTCAGTCTAAAAATTGCATTTACATTAATTATCTCGTTTAATCCAATGTTCCCTTATATCCTTTTTCTATTCAGCCACTGCAGATTCATGTGCCAACCCCATTCCTAGCAAACAAGCAGCAGAGGCATTTGCTGTGTATGCATCCTGCACAGACACTACATAAAAAAATAAAACCTTAGCATCTATGTAGTCATTTTATTTGTGATTTCAGAGAGACTTACAAAAGTTGGTGTTGTTCCTGTTTTACAGATGGGTACTCTGAGATAGTGAGAAGTTAAAGGAATTGATCAAGGTCCCAGACTAAGCCAGCTGCCAACAGAAGAACAGAATCCAGGTCTCCTGACTCTCTGTGCTCTGCTCAACCAACAAATACACTTATCTCGTTCATCTATATGAGCCTACGGCTAACTGAGAGCTGACAGTTATTAATCTTGAGAAATTAAGTAAGTTTTGATCCTGCCTGGCTCAAGGTACAGCTGTAACTGGCAAACATTTTATCAAAAATGCTATGCACATGCTGGAAGCTGAAGGTGATGATACAGACAGAAGACATTCTGGTGCTAGCTTTCAGAGAAGTGAGTAAGAGTTCCAGCCCAAGAAAACATACTTGCAAGCATACTTTATCAACCAATATGTGCTTTCTCCAGATACAGTAATTTACGTGATTAGTTAAGTACTGTACACCTCTGCTAAAATTCATATTAAATATTTTAGACTCAATATTTCAGAAGCCATGCACTTAGTATAATTACTGGGCATTATATGTATTATGCTTGTTAAGCACATGACTTCAATTCAAATAGCTATTTATCTTTTAAACTACTGATGCCTCACAATTGACTGCATATTCTCACACCCACACATATCTTTGCTCCTATTTCTTCCTCTTTTCTCTGTCTTTCCCTAGGCTCCTCCCAATTGTTTCTCTCTATGGATTCTTTTCCCTATTTTCTGCTTCATAATTTTCTTGCTGTCTCATATGCTTGGAAGAGTCTCCCGCCTCTTGTCCACATACAGCCCTCCCTCCACACCTTTGGCAAATCCTTTCTAACACTGGACTCCATGTCATTTTCACTGACATCAATAGTATTACTTCAGGCATTTTGTCTCACTGTGATTTGTAAACCACTATGTAAATTTATGTGTCTGTACAGGGCCGGCTCCAGGCACCAGCTAAGGAAGCAGGTGCTTGGGGCGGCCAATAAAAAAGGGGCGGCACTTCGTCCGCTATTGGGGCGGCACGTCTGGGTCTTCGGTGGGAATTCGGCGGCGGGTCCCTCAGTCCCTCTCTTACTCTTTGAGCTGCTGCCGAAGTGCCGCCGATTGGCTTTTGTTTTTTCCCCCACCACTTGGGGTGGCAGAAAACCTGGAGCCAACCCTGTGTCTAAATATGACAGCTGTTTTTGTTTGCTTGTTTGTTTAACAGAGAAGCACTTTGCAAGATAATATGCACATAATTTTAATCCTTTACCTTGTGGAAGCTTCCATAAAATATTTTCTTTACTGCATTATCATCAAAAGTTACTGTCTGAACTTCTCCTCTTGTATCCTTGTTAAAGAATGACAATAATTTGGTGGAAGCTGCACCAAGAAGATACAATAAATAAATGTCATTTGGGTCACAGTGCTGATGTTATTCAAAGAAGAGAACACCACCACACTAACAATACATACATATACACTGTACAATTCTACCGAGTACATTTTTAATTGTATACACAGCAATTACTGGGACAGTTTTAAAGACCCAGATTAGTGAAAGTGTGCATTCCACTGGTCTTAGATTTAATAATGATAAAGAAACATAGTGCTTATACAGATTTTTGAATAATTAATTAAAATACAATATTAAAAAAACATTTAGATCACAAAATAATATACCTTTTTACCATGTAGGAATATTTTGGTTTTGAAACAATTCTAGAAAGAATGCAAAACAACTGTAAATTTCTATCTACAAATTCTCTATGCAATTAGTAAAATCGTCCTTACGATCAAGGATTACTCCGACTTGTGGTTTGAAATCCCTATCTGTAATTTGCCAAATTGCAAATGGCTCATTGGGGGTTTCCGAAAGAAGGCGGAACAGCAGTATGATTGTGTAAGCACGTGGCAATCCGTCTGGATGAAGCTCCCTGTTCAGAGAACATGAGGATATTTTGCATCAAACACGCATAGAAAAAGGAAAGATCTTCATCGTTTTCACTTTTTTTAAAAGAGAGGACATAATCAAAATGGGAAAATTACATCGTTTAGCAAAGCTCAGCCTGTTAACTCTTTAATCAAATAGCAAAGAATTAAGCAAATAGAAATCACATTATGGACTATGTTGAGACTTTAACTCCCAGCCTGCATTAGAATGGAGGTGAGGAGAAATTGATGCAGGACCAGCAAGAATCGGCATTCTAAAGGCATTCTGGTTGACTCAGCCAAGGTTTTGGTGCTTGACCTCTGTTACATTTACAGGATGTGGAGTGGGTTGCTCCCATATAAACTCAGCTGGTGATCCATACAGGAAGAAGATGGACCATAACCTTGTTCTTGCCCTGCACATCCCATTTTGAGTAGTCAGGCACTGGGAGCACAAGGAACTCAACTGTGGCTGGCTCACATGCAGAGGGTGCAATGGGAGAAGGAGACATTAAATTTATTCCACAGATGTAGTGCAGCATTTTGGGGCATGCTTCCTTAGTTGTCATCTGTGGATTTTTAGGCTTGTGTCATGGACCCTGTTGGACACCAAATGACAGAAAACCACAAGTAAATGAAAGTATGTTAAAGGGAACCCGGAGGCCTGGCTGAGCAGTGTCTGGAGTGAAAAGAAAGCAGCAGGGTAGATGTGAGGGAAACTGAGGAGGAGGAGCAAATTTTGTTTCAATTTAGCCAACAACATGGCTGACACTATTACTGCTGAAACTCTGCTATTGGCTGAGAAGGCCATATGACCCGTGAGCTAAAACAGAGAAACCTCAAAAACTGGTAGTGAAGCTTTTATATATTTTGGACAAAACTGACAACCCCTTACATTTAGTATCATGCTACTACAGTAACCATATCGCTGCTTCAATAAAAGGTGGCTGACATAAGGGGCAAGATAAGCAAGTGAATATGACAAACCTATGTATAATTCAATATCGAGAGATAACTCAGATATTAATGCAACTGTGCCATTAGGATTCCTAGGGAGCATTGATTTCCTGAACACTACTGTTTAAATTGAATTGAATTTTCTGGCTTTATATAATATATATGTATCAAGAAGATCCCACAAAGGCTATTTTTGCTTGCTCTCTCTCTCTTTCTTTCTCTACCTACAGTCAGACAGCCAACTCTTCAATATTTTTCCTAATTTGAATACACAGAAAACATCTTACTCAGGTCCCACTTAGGTGCAGGCTTTGACTTAATAAAATGGTAAATCAAGCTATAAGGTTCTACTGAATGCAAACTATCTGCACTTTATGAGTCCTGCAATATCCAGAAAACCATAGAATTTTGCTCTTTCCCAGGCCAAGCTATCAAAGGGAAAGACTGGCTGACCGAAGAAGACAAAAAAAAAAAAGTCCCCAAATACTCCACCTTGGCACATTGAGAGTTGAGCAAGCTGGCAAAGGGAAGGGGAAAGAGCCTGTTTAAATTTATTCCTTATATTTGGCAATTCTCCTATGTTTGGTCTGCCCCCTTCTATCCATTCTGGTAGGGCTGCACAGTTGTCGAAAATTCCCATAACTGGACAACTAGAGTTACATGATATAAAAAATGGGGATGGGGAAGGGTGGACTGGCTCTAGACGTGCCCTCTGGCAGAGCAACACTAAATTCTAAACTTTACCTGAGTGGGGAGAGAAGAAACTTCTGGATCAACCCTTCATGGTTGGGAGGGGAAAGGGGTTTCTCCTCCATGACTGGACTCCTCTTATTCTAGCCAGCTCTGTTTTTTGTGAGGGTCCCACACTACCCCTCTCAGTATCTCCCTAGCTGAGCTCTAGAACAGAGTGGTCAGCTAGGGAAGACTTGCTTCAGGCCATAGCTCCTTGAAAAATTCTCTGTTTGTCCAATATGGTGACTGGGCTGGGTTGTGTCACACACCTGGGGAATTGTGACCACAGGCAGAAATGTGTTGCCTGTTACAACTTCTAAACAAATGGCACTTATCCTTCAGAATCAAAAACAATCTCTCTGGCTAAGTGGTTTCTTTGTACAAGTAGCCACAGAGGGCTTTTTTTTTTTTTTTTTAATTGCATAGGGCCTGTAATGTGAATTACATTAATTAACTAAAGTAGGCCTGGTTAGATGAGGCATCCTCTTGAGAAAAGAACAGGGACTGTCTTTTTGTTCCGTGTTCATACAATGCCTAGCAAAATGGGGTCCTGGTCCATGACTGGGACTCCTAGGAACTACAGTAATGCAAATAATAATAATAATCATGAAGCTGGAATTACCAATATAAGGACCACTAATGAGGGAACTGAATAACGTTTAATCAGAGCAATGGTTGCACATTCTTTGGAGTGTATTTCTTGGACTTCAGTAAAAACAAAAACAAATAAAACTCATCCTCCAGCAGGTATTAATACCATTACCTATAAATTCTATTATCTTTCCCTACTTTCTCCCCTATATAAAGTGTTCCAGGAAAACAGGTTACACAGATAACTTACGATGCAGGCTGACTGATGAAAGCATTTCTATGGAGCCTGTATGCCACGTGGCTAGGGAAGGATCCTGATTCCAATGATACTCCTTGTACAGAGGCAAAATGCTTCTCTGTTAAGTTGTATGATTCCAACATCTTGAAACCTTTGTGGGGGGGAGAAGGGGAGAGAAACACAATTTGGAGAAATTGTGATAAATGAAAAAAAAACCTTCAGAATTATCCTATACTAGGATGTTTGTATATGACTCTTACCAGGTGAAGTGTATCCCTCCAAGTAAATGAGAGGACAAGCTGAAACAGACGAAAACTGTGTTATTTTAAAAAATTCAAATGGAATCATGAACATACAAATATTTTCAAAAGATTTTATTCCCGTAAATTTGAACTATTGTTAATTACCAGCCAACATCTGCCACTACAATAATTATCATCTGTTTGTGATCCTTTGCTTTATTCTGCTCAAGATCAATCAGTAGATTTCCAATTATGTTGGTGAAATGTTCAAATCCTTATTTAGGAGGCTTCTTAATGTACTATTTCTACCAGGCTGGAATATACGGAATAGCAAACAGATGAGCTTCAAGTATATTTTATTTTAAGAGCCCAGTTCATAAAAAGAAATGGGCACAATGACCCAATCTTTCCATGGATCTTTTATGCATGAGTCAGGCTGCATATTAGTCCTCAGATTCACAAGGAAAAACTGCAGATTTATATGGTTCCTTAGTCGTATGTGGAGGAGGCAATATGTGAACTCATCGTTGCAGACGATACAAATGTACAAATATTTCCTTTTTTTTTTGCCATAGAAGGACTCCAGATTTGTAAACAAATGGATTTTATTTTAGATCTTTATAAAAGTAATATTAGACACTGGTTAGCTACATCCCCAATGCAGCCAAAAAACAGTGGTAAAGAGGAAATCTGACACTTCCAGAAGTCCATTTTAGCTCCCGTTCTACTTGCTCTTCAAAGAAAAATAATTGTCACTTATTGTTTATTCACTTTTTAATAGAGTATCATCTCAGGGTGGGAGATAAGATAAAAATATAATAACCACTTAAATAAGAAACATGCACTTGCTCACTGGAAATATATATTAACGTTTCTTCAAAAAGGTGTAAATGGGAAAGCCTTGACATGAGAGTTGTAGCAGTACGTAATCAAATTTACTAGCTTGTGAGAGAAACATTGTTTCTTACTTACTTGAGGTAGCTGTCTCACAAATAAAAGTGAGGAGGTTCTCCTCAATCTTTTCAAAGGCATCAAAGTCATCAACGATAAATACATGACGTTCACTGGGTTTGCTGGCAATCTTCGACAGCTCATGGTAATCCACATCAGCTACACCAACAACAAAGACGCTGAAACCTGCAAAAATAATGTTTGTTATATGAAAATGCAATGAATATACATGCTTATACATTATCATTGGCTCAGTAGCTCAATATCAAATCCCAATCATGTAGAGATACTGTATTCTCTGTTAAAAAATACAAGAACCAAATAATGCAAGTAGAATATACTTTTGGTTGAACCCAGACCCTTTGCACTTTCTGGATAAAATACAGAATAAAGTAAAATCCAGTGGAGAAGAGTATTCAATATACTTTTGACCAAGGGATGTCAAATGGAGAAACTCTTTCTCCATTACCTTGATGAAACAGAACAAGCAATATTTTAAACCGACGGCAAAAAAGTGGGGCAAAGGGCTCATGTCCTGCAGGGAAGGGAAGTGCTGTTATGGAATCATTCAGCTGCACAAAGCTGTTTGAAATAGGCAGAAGGAGTCTTTTTATGAGGTCTTCTTGCTTCTAAATAAATGGCTGAAAGGGATGAATCTATGAGTTAGATGACTGAACACCCAAGGAAGAGACATACTTAAGTACACAATTTAGATCAGAAGTGCCCAGCCAATCTCCCTGAATCAAGAAGAGGAAAGTATACTATTCTGAACATTTCCTTTTGGAAGAAGAGGGTGAAGAAACTCATGCCAATGAAGACACTGAATAGAAACCGTGAATTTTCTGGTATTAAACAACTACTATATAAGCCCCTGGAAGCCAAACAGTAAATGAACTGTTTTCTAATGTACAGTATTATCTTATGAGAGGGATCCTTGAAAACATTATGGGAAGGCATCTGAGGAGAAATGAAGAGCATAACAGTTCTGGGTTACTCCCAAGACAAACTAATCAAAAATAGTTAGGCTCTGCTCTTCAATAAAAAGGATGATTAAAAAAATACCTTCCACTTTAGACGCTGTTGATCACTTTCTCATCCTGGCTTCCTCTCCTGCCTGTCAGGTTGCTCCTTCCAGTTCTCTTCTTCCTCTCCTCTTCCACACTTTTGGCAACCCTCAAGACTCTGCTATTTGGACCTCTCCTGTTTTTCTTATAGCTTATCCCTGGGCAATTCATCCATTCACCAAGCTTCAACTGTCATCTCCATGCCAACAGTTCACAAATCTTCTCTATCCCTGACCTCTCCTGTTCCATCAGTCTTGCATCTGACTATATTTCTGAAATATACTCTGGAGATCAGATCACCTAATTAAACTCAACAAGGCTTATGATGAGCTTCTCATGTCTTTTCCAAAACTCACTGCCATTGGACAATATCATCATCTTCCCCATCATCCAAGCTCACAACCTTGCTATGATAGCCTCCTTACTCTTTCACAAAACATACAGGCTGCCACCGAATCCTGTCTGTTCTACAACATCTCAAAAATCTGACTCTTCCTTTCTGTCCCTATGTCTAAAATCCTTATCCATACTTTGGTTACTTCCTGCCTTGACTGTTGAAGTCTTCTAATTTCTGTGCTTCTTGATTTCCATCTTATTCCCACGGTCTATCCAAATCACCCTGGCTAAAGTCATCTTCATCATCTGAGTCTTAGACCATGTCATTCTCCTCTTCAAATCCTTCCAATGGCATCTTCTTGCCTTGCACATTAATGTTAGCTTATCTTCTTCGGCTTCTGGACTTTGCATAATTTTGTCTCTGCCTGTATCTCTCTCCCATTTCCTCCTCCTCCTTCTCTCACCACTTCATCCTATCAATAAATCCCCACTACCACTTCCTTTGTCACCTCCCTGATATACCTGAAGACTGGGGGAAAGGTGAGGCAGAAGGAAAGGGACTTTCAACCAAACAGTTTTCTAGAGCCTCAGCTACAGTAAACTACACTTGGTCCATCTAAGGAGGGACCATACATGGCCACCTCTTCCTCAAAACCGGAGTGGGAGAGCCAGGGGTCTGGTCAGACCTCTGCTCAAGGTACAGTAAATGAAGGGCTGCTCTAACTTGTGCCAGCATTAAAAGGACTCAAAGGGCCATTCCAACAGATCAGGATCATTGGACTGAAGTGCACTTAATAATGGCCCCGCCCCCCGAATAAGGGCCAGGAGTGATATAGGACAAGTTCTGTAACTATGTAAGGGGATTCCCAGCAAACCATTTAAGCCTGTTCTGTCCACAGAGAGAGAGGAGGCCAGAATTAGGTCCAGTCAATCTTAACATTCTTAAAATAGTTTGAGCCATTCCAAATCATATACTGTAACTTGAATGTCTCTCTCAGGAACCACTACCTATTTAGGATGAATAAAGGACCAACAATACCTGATGCTATTATATACCCATATGTTAAATTGCATGACTTAAACTCTTTCGTAAAATGAATGTCAGACTCAACTTCGTTCTACAGGTTGCTTACCAGAGTGCTGTATGATTGCTGCAGCTTTCTTAACTTCATCCTGCGACCGACCATCTGTGACAACAACAAGTACCTTGGGCACACCTCTCCTCATGCCACTCTCCCAAGTCAAGACTTTTTCTTTGATAAATGTAAGGGCTTTGCCTGCAAATTACACAAAGAATGAGGACTCGTGCCACATTTGCCACTGAAAATATTTGCTTTGAAGAACCAATAAACTAGTAAGAGTAGAACATAAAGGCCTGGTCTTAAACTACAGAGGATTAAGATAACAAATAGGTTTTCAAAAAACGGATTATTGGGAAGGAATACATCGTTATTCATCAGACGCACCTGTTCTTGTATTTCCTCCTTTGTACCGAATATTCTGAAGTGCTCCTAGAGCCTGGGCCTTATCATCATATGTATTCAGTTTAAACTCAGACTTTGCATCGTCGCTGTACTGCACAAAGGAAACCTGAAATGAAATGCAGCACAGCGTTCAGCCTCTGACTTGTGTGGCTTTAGGTAATCTCTACACTAAAGTGAATTATCTTGTCAGTCACCATTGAAACAGGAAACCCATGACTGAAGTTATATGTAAATATAGATATAACAATGGTAAAGTTATCAGTGAATGTGTTACCGAGAAAATATTTGTTAGAACTATGGTGGCACCATATTTAGTGCTGATTTTCTAGTTCAGCTTAGGGATACAGCATTTATAAAAACTGTTAAAGATTACAAAAAAACACAAGAAGCTCATGAGATAGCAATTAATAGGGAATGTGCCAGAATTTCAGTCATTTGATACATACAGTATAATACACTTCCTGAACTGGAACATTAACTCATCTTGTATATTTGTACATATCCATGTAAACTTAGAGTGAATGTTCTGCGTATGTATACAATGTATATTTCATTTTGCATTTCCTTGTAGTCATAGAATATTAGGGTTGGAAGAGATCTCAGGAGGTCATCTAGTGCAACACCCTGCTCAAGGCAGGACCAACACCAACTAAATCATCCTAGCCAGGGCTTTGTCAAGCCGGTCCTTAAAAGCCACTAAGGATGGAGATTCCACCGCCTCCCTAGGTAACCCATTCCAGTGCTTCACCACCCTGCTAATGAAATAGTGTTTCCTAATATCCAACCTAGACCTCCCACACTGCAACTTGAGACCACTGCTCCTTATTCTGTCAGCTGCCACCACTGAGAACAGCCTAGCTCCATCCTCTCTGGAACCCCCCCTTCACGTAGTTGAAGGCTGCTATCAAATCCTCCCTCACTCTTCTCTTCTGCAGATTAAATAAGCCCAGTTTCCTCGGCCTCTCCTTATAAGTCATGTGCCCCAGCCCTCTAATTATTTTCGTTGTCCTCCGCTGGACTCTCTTCAATTTGTCCACATCTCTTCTGTAGTGCGGGGACCAAAACTGGATGCAATACTCCAGGTGTGGCCTAACCAGAGTCGAATAGAGGGGAATAATCACTTTCCTCGATCTGCTGGCAATGCTCCTACTAATACAGCCCAATATGCCGTTGGCCTTCTTGGCAACGAGAGCACACTGCTGACTCATATCCATCTTCTCATCCACTGTAATCCCCAGGTCCTTTTCTGCAGAACTGCTGCTTAGCCAGTCGGTCCCCAGCCTATAGCGGTGCATGGGATTCTTCCTTCCTAAGTGCAGGACTCTGCACTTGACCTTGTTGAACCTAATCAGTTTTCTTTTGGCCCAATCCTCCAATTTGTCGTGGTCACTCTGGACCCTACCCTCCAGTGTATCTACCTCTCCACCCAGCTTAGTGTCATCTGCGAACTTGCTGAGGGTACAATGAATCACATCATCCAGATCATTAATAAAGATGTTGAACAAAACTGGCCCCAGAACTGACCCCTGAGGCAATCCGCTTGATACCGGCTGCCAACTAGACATTGAGCCATTGATCACTACCCGTTGAGTCCAACAATCTAGCCAGCTTTCTATCTATCTTATAGTGCATTCATCCAATCCATACTTTTTTAACATGCTTTACCACGTTATATCTGAATTTGTGTTATGTCGGGTCGCGTTATATCGGGGTAGAAGTGTATTTTTATACTCCTCCCTAGTCATCTGTCCAAATTTCCACTTCTTGTAAGCTTCCTTTTTGAGTTTAAACTCACCGAAGATTTCACTGTTAAGCCAAGCTGGTCGCCTGCCATATTTGCTATTCTTTCTGCACATCGGGATGGTTTGTTCCTGCACCCTCAATAAGATTTCTTTAAAATACAGCCAGCTCTCCTGGACTCCTTGCCCCCTCATATTAGCTTCCCAGGGGATCCTGCCCATCAGTTCCCAAAGGGAGTCAAAGTCTGCTTTTCTGAAGTCCAGGGTCCATATTTTGCTACTCTCCTTTCTTCTAGACTGTCCCATTTATATTATTAGCATGCCTTACTAAGCTGGTCCCAAGCAGATGTCTAAGTATTCATACTTACTGAAATAAGTTTTATCTTTTTTAATCATCATAAATATCTAAAATGAAGAACTAACAATGTAACGAGCCCAGGACAAAAGAGGAAAGGAGCTTTAAGTCTTTCCCTAGTAAGCCCAGGAAGTTCACAGCTATTGTCCTCCAACAGCTAATTTGCAGCAACTCTCCTGTTGGGCTAAAGAAGAAAAATGTTTGAAAACCAAGCAGTGTGAGGTTAGAGGTAGGCAGAATGAAGATACTGGAGAGAAGGTGTTCCAGGAGGAGATCTTTCTCTCTAGAAGTATGTCTGCAGAATGAAATAGGGGGACCAATGATGTAGAGGCATGCCTGGGGGAGGAGAGAACTGTCCACGAGCAAGATAACTGGGTGCTACATTTCAGGAAATCAAAAATAAAACATCCTTCCAAGGAAAATCACTGTCTTCCTTCTTACATGGGAAGATGGTCTTGCACCAAGTGGTGACGGCAAAGCTCCAGAGACATTCTTACTCAGGCCATTCAACTCTAGCTAATCAAAGAGCAATGCTTATGAGAGCAGGACAGAGCTCCTATCCAGTTCCCCTTAACTAGAAGGAAAACAGTCATGATGCAGGGGCTTGACTGTGGGGAGATTAACATAAGACAAAATTAAAGGCTCCTCAGGAGTCTGGCAGAGACTCCTGGCAGAGACACATGGAGAACCCCAGGAGGAAGACAAGCCGTTTCAGCATCCCCACTATTCCTCATAGCTTTCTCTTTAAAGATGCATCCAATTTCATCCAGTGAATCCTCTTCTCCAACTCTCCTGCAACTGTCTCCATGCTTTCTTCTGCCCACTGCACATGCACCATCCTTCCTAAACTGACACACCAAGACATTACCCTCATTCATCACCACACTCCTTCTCAACGCCCACTTCTGCTGTGACACAAAAATTAGCCCATTCATAACAACTATGGAGAGGGGCAGCTGAGGATATTTTATATGCACAAAGAAACAAAAACATGCAACTAACATTAACATGCAAAACATGCAACACTGGCCACAGAGCACCCTGACCACTTTGCCTGTATGCTGATTCCCTTTCATCTGCTTGCCATCTGTCTTTTGTCTTACAGGATGCCCGCTCTTTTAGATGGGGACTGTGTTTTCCTTTATGTTTGTACATCACAGTGCACATATATATACACACAACATAGTACCAGAATAATTGGCAGAAATCCTATACAATAGAGAAAGGTAGAGGAGACTTTAAGAATTCAGGTTTGTTGGTTTGTTTGTTTAATTTCCCTGTAAAATGCTTGTAATGGAAATTACTCACCTGAATTCCAGCAGGGTTGATTAAGTCAAAGGCTCCAACAGTATTAAAAACAAATTTCACTACTTTGTTGAAATTATCATCACCAATACTCCAGGAAGCATCAGTCAGGAACACAATATCTGCTTTGGCGCCTTTACATACTGAAAGACAAACACAGCTCAATGAACTCTTAAAACACCCACCTCATTTAGGATTGTGGACTAAACAGCACTGTTTTTATAATTTTATAGCAAGAAAGATGAGCAAACATTCAGCAAACTTCAGTCATATTCTCAATCTGCAGACTACTCTTAAATATTAAAGTAGTGTTTCTCTTGCATGTATCTCTTGCATTTCCTGGGTTTTGCAGATTTGCATTTCCTGGGTTTTGCATTCAAGGACATCCCAGGTCAAATGTTGGCATATATGTGCAAAAAGTTCATATGAAACAAAACCCTGATGAGTGCAACTTAACACCAGTTTTCTTGGCAATCTACACTAAAAATAGGTTCATATGCTAAAGGCAAAGCTCACAAATCCACAGTGCATACTGAGAGTCATGGCCATTCCCCAAAATCTACGCACACTGCTACCATGACCCAGTGGCTATCTGAGCCCAATGCAACACCCTGGCAAATAGCTAGTATAAAGGGAATAAGGCCCAGGCATCATTCCCCTGACTACACAAGGCAGCTGCAAAGGGCCAAAGTGGGCCAGAGAATCATTAGGCCCATATATTTTTGAAGTTACTTCAATTTAGGAAAAATATAATTCAGTCTAACCTTTGAGTGTGTGGACGTACAGCAAATAAGACAAAATATACCACGAATCTACAATGCACACTTACCATCCCGAGCTGGTGGGATTGTGGGAGGTGGAGGAGGAGAAGGCGGTTGAGTTGGCGCTTCGGTAGGTTTGATGACTGAAGTAAAACAATTAAAACCTTTTATTTAATGTAACATTTTACTCAAGAAAAGACCCCACCCAGGTGAATTACCCTGTGTATGACTGAGGAAAGAACTATCAATGCTTTTATTGGTGACCAAGGCTAGTAATTCCTAATCAGCAAAGAAAAATCTGCTGTTACAAAAGCAAGTCCTTAATTTATGACAAGGGGCCAGATTCTGCCACTCTTACACAAACTGAGAAATCTCTCACTCTGTGGTTACTGCCCAATGGGATTAACCTGAGCAAGGTAATACGCCATTTGAATTTCCCCCAAATAATTGCTATGGTCTGTTCCCCAGTTCAGGGAGTTTCCCACTGACTTGAAAACACAGGAAAATAGACCCCTCAGTTGTGGTACTCTATGTCTTGTACAAACAAGACAATTGTAAGATCTGTACTCTGGACTATTTCCATCCCATTCTGTTCACACTCTTACTGTTCATATTGCTCCTGACTTACATGTGCGCTCTTTCAGAGAGATGGGCGGTCCCTCAAGGTTCGGGGTCTGAACAAAGACAGTAGCATTGTATTCGGTGTCTGGTGAAAGGCCAGTGAAACAGTGGCTGGTTTCTGTCCCTCGTACTGTAATTTCTTGTCCTCGGGATCCTGTGAAAACAAACCCAAAGGAAAGAAAATGTAGGGTCCAGTACTTCCCTTTCCATAGGTGTGCAGAACAAAACAAGAGAGAGTGCATGTAGGGAGGGTGCTGAAATGGGATGAGTGGCACCTCTGCTGCTTGCTCTTCCCAGCTCAGGAAAGCCTCTGTGCAGCAACACTGTGTGGTAGGCGCTCTGCACATTGGGGAGCTGTCACGCTGTGAAGGGGAAGAGGCAGAGAGCAGCTGCTCTCCATAGTATGCACTCATCACCTCTGGTGAGCAGCAGATTTCCATTGGGAAATCCTAGTGGGAATTAACATGGATAGAAGCAGCATTAATTTCCAATCTGCATCTTCTTAGAAAGGCAGGCTGCGTGCAGGCCTGGGAGTTTTACCAACACAGCTTGGCTCCTAGGGGAGACACTGGAGTTGTAATTATCATAATCTCAGGACCCTCAGCCTGTCACATTACAATCCTTAGTTAGTCATGGCATAAAACTGACATGTACATCTGCCTGCAAAACACACAAGGAATCAAAGGAATTTACCATCAGCTGGGTTTAGCTTTAATCTGTAGGAAGACGCTGACCGGTGAGGTGACCATCGGATACAGAAGGTATCCCATCCCACCTTGTAACTTGTTAGATCAGTGACGTTCAAGTACACTGCAAAAAGGGAAAGTGTTCAATTTATTATCTGGGAAATATAATACATTAGATATAAAATTAACCAGATCAGAAAGAACAATGGCATCAGTAGTTGCTGGCCCATATATCACTATGGCAGTAAATTTTGCCCACATGTGGTTTTATTATAAAAGTGTCCACAGAAGAAAAAAATAGTTCTAGTCAATTCATCTCTGTTCTTTCTGTTTAGTCCCACAGATCTGACCTCTGTTATTTACAAAGGCCCAAATTCTGATACCCTTTATTATGTTAAGTACTCTCTGATTCTATGGGCTGTCCCACTAAAATCAATAGAACCACTTATAAAGATATTTAGCATGAGGAAAGTGCATCTGATTCAGGCCCCGTTGTGTTGTATTTTATTTTATTTTATTTTATTTTATTTACTGGCAGTGCCAAGAGGTTTTAATGAGACCATTTAAGAAAATCAGGATTTTACAGCTCATCCTTTTTTGCTGAAATCTCAAATGGCTCATTAACTGAGTTCAGCAACAAACCAATCCTCCGCTGAGCAGGTTCAGCTTTGATGGAATATGCAGTCAGTTGATATTACCATGAGATGCACTCAGAAGCAGTGAGGGGCCTTAATCTGCCTGGTGCTGATTGCACCCTGCGATCTACTGAGCACATTCTAGCCAATGGGTGTAGCAGGTGTTGAGCACCTTGAAGGCTCAAACCCAGCTACAGCCAAACAAATTTTAAGAAATGGAACTAGAGGGTTGTCTATTGCAAGCCATTAGTAAAAGCAATGTTTCAATAATTTGGGTTTCTAAGCTTAATTTTATTTATGGGCCTGATTCTCACAGGTCTGAGCATCCATAATTGTGGAGTGTGCAGACCATAAGGATCAAGGCCCTAAATATAGACTTTTCAGTCAACATGAGATCACTTCAACAATTAAATCCTATGTGACTACAATAAAAGTGGTTTGGACTTACATGTAGTGCCTTGATCAATCAAGGGTGTGCTGAGTCCAGAATCGTATTGGGCATAGACGTTCACATCATAGATAGTACTAGGAGACAGGTTGTGCAATGTGTATGAAGTCACTTCCCCAACAAACACCTCCATTGGCGGCTCAACAGAACCTTGAGTTAAAGGGAATCACAGAAAAAGACACACAATTCTATGAGCATTCTGCTATGGCACTATCAGGATTCTTTTATATAAGCCACATCCCTGAGTGGCACAGTTATATCAACCTAGCCCCAGTGTATACGGCACTAGGTCTAGAAGCTGGGCTTGTCCAATCAACATAGCTACCACCTCTTGCACAGGTGGATTAACTATGCCAATGGGAGAAGCTCTCCTCTCGGCATAGTAGTGTCTTTAATGAAGTGCTACACTGGCGCAGCTGCACTGATGCAGCATTTTAGGTGTAGACCTGCCCCAAAACTTGGTCCTTGTTTTTAAAAAACATACTTGTTATTTCTTAAACCTAATACTTTAGTAAACAAACATTCTCATTGCTAATAAAATAAATGTAGCTTTACTAGTGCAATATTTGTATTTAATTTAATTTCCAGAGAAGCATGCAAATGTGGATTCATTCTCATGTCAAATAAAAGCATTGAAGGACTGTCATTCATTCAAACTTTGGACCTGATTCTCATCACACACTTGTGTAAATCAGGAGCATCTCCATGAAAGATACAAAAACTGGTGTAAATGAAAAGAGAACAGGCCTGGGACAGGAGATACATGTTGTATTAAATGTCAAATATGTATTTAAATCAAATGTGCTGTAATGTGTGTGACAATGTATGTGGTGTTCTCATGGTCTTTCTTTTGAAACACTGAAATTAACAGGAAAACGTCTTACTCCTTTAAAGTTAATAAACCCACAAATTAACATAAATAAAGAAAACACCTTTAAAGCAAAGGGCTCAGTTTTCATGAGGATACACAGGATATTTCCACCCAGATCTTTTAACTCATTACTCATTGTTTTCAAAGTGTTCTCTTCAAAGGAGACAGGTTTTCTTACCTACAGGTTTATACGCAAGTTTGTACCCAAGAACAGGAGATGGTGAGGGATCCCAGGAAACCCTGAATCGTGTATACCACTCATCAGAAATATGTATGTTTTGAGGAGGAAGCAACCCAACTGAAAAGAAAGAATAAGCATTAGAATTGTTATTAGTAGCAACTGCCTTTTAAAGCTGTATAACAGGTACATTGTAAACTCCCTGAAGAAGAAATTATGTCTTTGGATATGTTTGCATTGTGCCTAGAACAACAGGGCCCCAACACAGATGGGGGCCTCTGGCACTACTGCAGCAGAACTATTAAGTAATAAGGAGGAGAAATGAGAATACAGTACTTAATGCTAAAGATAAGTTACCAGTGCGTCCATTTCCTGTCAGCTGTCCACCGTCTCCATCATCATACACAGCCACAACAGTAATTTTATATGGCGTGTCTGACTGCAGTGGCTGTAATATCACATTATTTCTTCTTCCAGGTACTGTTGTCTAGAAATCACGAGAGAAATACAGATGAATATGTTGTAATATTTTGCCTGACCTATAATTGTAATGAACTGTAAATGAGCAACCCTTATGGAATTTGTGGATGTATTTCACTGCAAGTAACCAGCTGTGGTTTTTTAATCCAGCTATAGAGAAATCCATTTTATTGAAAGGAAGACTCCACTGCTTTACCATTTCAGAACAATTTCAACCTGCCTAAAATTAACAGTATGGCCTGTTTAAATTATTTTTAAGTATAACTTGGTAACTTTTGTCAAAAAACTGGACTCCTCGTCTCCTTCCCTTTATAATATTTTAGCTATCCCCACACCAGAGTGATATTCCACAGCTCCCTGTGGCTTCTCCAGACCTCGTTCAAGAATTAAACACCTACACACACACAAAAGGTTTGTTTCCTCCTCACATACACTCACATGGAGAGAGGACAAGTTATTGTTGTGGGTTTTTGGAGAGAGAATAAACAAGAGAAGACAAAGCTATTGGAGGGAGGAGGGGAGAGAGAAGATAACCTTGTTGGTGTGTTTCCGTTGTGAGAGTGTGGAGTAGGGAAAAGGCAGAATACCCACAAACACCATGGTCTCCGGGGCACAGGGCCAGAACAGCAGGGTAAAGAGAGATGGGAAGGCCACACACAGAAGGGAAAAGTAGGTGTGAACTGGGCCTGGAGACTCTCCCAAATCCATAGATAAGGTGAGGCTGGTTGGGGAAGGAGAAGCTATGGAATGACAGCTGGTAGGGCTATGATAAAGGGTGTGCGGAGAGGGATGAGATAAAGACATGACATTTTGCTACCTGTCACAAATTAGCTATATTAATTCATGGTGTATCTCCACTGAGCCATTGCAGTTAAACCAGATATGAATTTCAAGATATATATCAGCCTCCAGAATATAAAGTCAGAGCCAGCCACAGGCATAGAAAAGGTGAAACCTCCACAAATGTCCCTTAACATTAACATTCAAAATTCGAAAGTAACAAATACTAGTTATTATTTTAATACATTTATCTGTCTAATCAACCTTTCCTATAAAACAGCTGAATTTTTCCTTTAAAAAATCTAATTTGTGCCATCTGCTCCCACAGCTGTTTCATTGTCCAAAAACTCTTCATGAGAAGTAAGCGCTCTTTCCAGTATCTGGCTTAAACCTTAACAGTTTGCAGCTTCTCTTCATGACCACATATTTTCCACATTCTTTGTACAGTAGTTGGACCAAATAATGTCCTGGATATTTCTACATCCCCTTTGAAAACTGAAAAGCCATATTAAGATTCCCTCTCAGTCTCCTTTTTTTCTCCATACTAAGCACATTTAACCTTTCCTTTTCAGACAGAACCAGCTATACTATTACTCAATCCCATTACCCTCCTCCACTCTCTATCTAGAAGCTGGAAATACATCTTGTCAACCAAAACTGTACACAATATTCCACATTACCATATCAATGTTTTATGAATGTCAACAATAATTATTTTGATGTGCAAAATTTTGCCTAACTTATGCAATCTGTTACCCCACTTGCTTCCTGCTGCAACCACGCATCATGGTCTCTCCTTTTGTAGAGACACTGTGGTGCATCATGGGAGTGCCATGGCCACAACCCATCATGGGAGATGTAGTACAAATGGCAGCTGGTCCCAAAGAGGAGAATGAGCGCATAAGGCACAGGAACTACAAGTCCCATGAGACACTGCCGTGGTATTTTCTTATCGAAATTTTGAGTCTTTGGACAAAATGTTTTCTGTTTTGGGCTGAAAACCAGCATGATTTTGGTTTTCAGTGTTTAGTTTTTTTAAGGAAAGTCCATTTTTTTTACAGAAAGCAGACATCTTTTGAGAAAAAAACTGTTTAGTTGAAAATACAATTTCCCATCAAAAACTAATTCTGAATGGCTAATTTTCAACCAGCCCTATTCAGCAATAATAAAAAAATAATAACAGCAGTTATATAGTGCTCTATAGGCCAAATCTTTGTGCCGTGGGGCTTGATGTGAAGCAGCAGAAAGTTAAGGCTGTTACAATTCAGACAAAACCACAAAAGCAAGTACTATAAAATTTGAATTCAAGTTAATCCAGCTTTCTTAACGCAGCTCATTCTACCTACTGACTGCCCCATATACTGCATGGCGCTGTGTTTACCGGGAGTCTTAGCATGATAATACATAGTATGTGAAGCAACACATGGCTATTTACCCGAGCACAATGGCTTGAACTAAGCATACTGTGATAAGCTCAGCTCAGAATCTTCTCCTTGATCTCAACTTTAACACTGTAATATGCATTGCTTTCAAGGCCTTGGTGTCTTTCGGGTATTTTACGTATGCAACTACTCTGTGGAACTGACTGTTTCACTCAAGAGACTAAGACCCAGCTGCTTAAGTGCGCCACTTAACATTGCCCTATATAATAATGCCCAAACAATGCAGCCCTTAAGCAACCAAAATGTACAATATCCAAATATCAGATATTTTTGTTTTTCTCTAATATCAACAGAGAATATTTAAATGCTTATTAAAGAATGATTATGTACATATATATATGAATTATATATATAGGCACTTACGTATTCATCTATGGGGTCTCCAACGGTGGGTGAATAAATGATTCTGTATTGCTGAACTGGCCCGTCAGCATGGTCCCATTGTACAGACAGGCTGTTTGTTGTTGGATCAAACACCTTCAAGTTCCTTGGCCCACTGCGAGGTACTAAAAGGGGAATATGTATAAGGACCAATGAAGTGCAGTGAAGACAGAAGTCCTTTCACATTATGATACCCTGGGTTATAGAACTGTCTTTGTCAGTGGATCAGATGTTGCCCTGGAGTGCACATCAAGGACTCCCACTGACCCCTGCATGTACATGTACATGTACATTAGATGATAACAAACAGGTTTTGCTATTTCAGGTAATGGGAGGGCAGATTTTTGTGGACTCCCTACAATGGGTTGTACGATGGCTGGCCCTAGACCAAATGGCGCCGCAGGCAAGGAGCATTTTCAACACACCCCCTCCCTCCATTTGTTAACATTTTGAATATCTTACTTTTTATTGCATTTGTACCCCATTTCAGGATTTTGATGCACGATTTGCATGCATGATTTATCGCTGTCATATAAGACAATAAATTTGCACACTAGGATCTGTAAATCTGTATTTATATCTTACTGTTTGACTGGTGACATCCCAACCATAATATACCCGCAAGAGCATGGCTAACAACATTCTAGGAGGTTTGAGGAAAATGTAGTTCTCAGAAAGTCTGGAAAATTCCATGAGATTCTATAAAGGTCTGGAACATTCTAGGAGGTTAGTGAAAAATGAATCCACAAATGGAATACCTGAAACATGTTACTTCAAACATGTTCCGTTTTGTCGCTAACAAAAACAGCACCCCACGCCTAGGTCACCTGTGTCGCCTGCCCCTAGATCTGGCAGACAAGACCCAGAATTGAAGCTGCAATTTATGCCTCTGTTTTGGCAGCAAACTGTCCATTTTAATGTGCTGTTTGTTTTGGAGAGAGAGAGAGAGTTAGGAGTGTAGCTATAATTGAATGTTACAGGCCAAAGGACTTTTTTACTGCTAAAGACCTAGTTTCAATTTAAGCTTACATCACAAGTGTCAGTCTAGTCTGGTCCCTAGTAAGAATTTATCTGCATTACAACTAAGAGATAATCTGTTTTAATTGGCAGCTGTTGTTCCAGGCCGGGCCGGCTCCAGCATTTCTGCCGCCCCAAGAAAAAAAAAAAGCCGTGATCGCGATCGGCGGCAGCAATTGGAAAAAAAAAAAGGCGCGATCGGCGGCGGCAGTTCAGTGGCAGGTCCTTCGCTCCTAGAGGGAGTGAAGGACCTGCTGCCCCCAAATTGTTGCAGGTGCCGCCCATCTCCCTTGGCCGCCTCAAGCACCTGCTTGTTAAGCTGGTGCCTGGAGCCGGCCCTGATTCCAGGGAGGTTTAAAATCGAAAAAGCCGTTACTCAGGTGAACTGGCAGAACTGCACTGGGAAGTGTACATGACATTTGTTTGTAGGCAATCCCTCACTCATATAAGCAGCAAATAGAGACACTAAGATAGCAGTAAATAAACATAATTTTGTGTCTTACTTGTTCTTCCCTGACCAGAGCTTTGATTTCCCTCTCCATCGGCATACAGAGCCACAACGTTCACAGAGTAAGGAGTGTCAGGGGTCAGGCGCTCCAGCACAACATCGCGAGTGTTCGCTGGAACCACAATCTAGGAGGGAAAAGAGAGTGAACTTTTATCTGACAGGTGCATACAACATCCTACTACGGATAATGCCTTGTAAAATTATTATTATCCAAATTAATTATCAGTCATTTATACTGAAAGGAGGAAATTTAGGAGCCTGATCCTGTTGTGTATTTTCCAACTACAATTATGCAAGTTTATAGGAACCAGCCAGTACTGCTTGCCTAACACAAAACTCAATAGCAGGAGATGCAATTATGTGGCAGTAGAATACAGGAGTTGTGCAAAATGCTGATAATTTAAAACCATAATTATTGTACGTTACTTGAACATGAAATATTAATGAAAAAGCTGCGACTGGTAAAGATAGAGACATGCAGAAATCCAGAGCAAAATATTGCTCCATTGTGGTTTACTGACATATGCTAAGGATACATTTTCAAAAGGGCCTCTATTAGGTCTCACATGTGTGCGCAGTTATAAGCACCCACACTTGACAGATGCAAACTATACATTACAAATTCTAACAGGTTCACGCAGACATTGGACTGTTCATAGTGCACATATTTGTAGCATGTGGGTGATTGTCTGTACATACAAGGGCTCAGGTACTCCTAAAACTTCTTGTCCAAATCAAAGCATATATAAAGTCCTAATTTTACATCCCAAGATAGACCTGAAGCCATTCCCACATACACATAAATAGTCTTTGCTTTGTATTTCTTATATTTAAAAATCAATATTCCAATTTAATTCCCTTTTGTTGGCAATACAATAAAGGATTCTCAATAGCAAATTTAAAATGGGTGGGACTTTTATTCTTTTACTCCACTGAATGGTGCAATTATATACAGTACATTAAATTCATATGGAAATGGGGTTTTCAGCGGAGATGCTGCATGTAGATGGTTACAATCAATGGTGTAATGAGGGGGGAACAGGGGCACCGGGCACCCCCAGCCTCAGGGGAAAGTGAAATAGGGTGGGAGGGTGGGAGGATTGAATCCAGGCTTTTGGTGCTTCTTGCAGAAATAGAGATGGAGCAGGAGATGGGGGTCTAGTGGTCCCAGAACTGCCTGGCCTTTGGTGGGGATGATGCTCTTCAGCCTGACCACCCCTCTGGGTAATAGCTTGGGGCTGAGTGAGGGGAGAGGAGACTATGGGGCTGGGAGCAGGGGGAAAGCTTGGAGCTGGTTCCATGGGGGAAGAACATGAGGCTAGATAGAGTACACCTGGAGGGGAGTGTGTGTAAAGTAGGGTGCCAGGTGGAGAGCATCAATCTGGGTGCAGCAACAGCGAATGAGAGCTCAGGGCTGGGGGCAAGGGCAGCAGAGGTGGGGATGATGTGTGGGGTTGGTTGCAGGGGAAGAGTGTGGGGGAAAGAGTATGGTGCAGAGCATGGAAGGGAGAGCTCTGGGCCTTCTGCTTAGGAGATCTGCTCGCGCCCCTGGTTACAACTGTTTTGTTACTATGAGCCAGTGATCATTGGAGGTGACATCCTCACCGCTTCTTTGAGGGATACTCAAGAGGCTGAATAACTTACAGACTCTGATGGCCTTGGGCCAACCAGCGGAGCGTAGACAACTCTATACTGTTGTACTGGACCCGGTGCAGGTTCCCATCGGACATTCAAGGTGTTCGGTGTAGGGTTGTAAACTTGTATGTTTCTTGCCGCTCCTCTCACCACTAGGCCAAGGATAATTTAAATAAGTGTTACAGAGATGAGTCCACAAGAATAACTCTGTTCTGTCCGGACTCACATAGTAGCACAAAAAGGTGCTAAGATAACAGTTCATCTATCTAAGGTACTTATATGGCCTTCATTACCACAGTATCTGAGCATCTCGCAGTCTTTAATGTGTTTATCCTCACAAACACCCATAGCAGGTAGGCAAGTGTTATTGTCTCAATTTTTATAGATAGAAAACTGAGGTACAGGTAGACTAGTGAATTGCCCCAGGACATACAGAAAGTCAGTGATAAAGCAGGGAATTGAACTCATGTGTCCCAAGTCACAGGCTAACATCCTAATCATTGGAACCTGCTTCCTGTCAGCAAAAGCAGACTGAAAGCCTTCCTTACAGAAAGCAATGAAGACTGAGTACGTTATGAAAGTGAATCATGATACACTCATATCATGATCAGTGATACATGTGAACATCATTCTTGTGTACCTGCCCTACAACTAACTCAGGATCAGGAAATTTGCAGAGGAAATGTGAAGTAAATTAGGACTATACAGACTATACTAGCTATAATTTTGAATTATTTATATATAAATCCAAAGATGTTATGAATAAGACTTCACTTCACTTACAAGTTCTCCCAGTGTCAGATACACGTCCACCATCCCCTTCCGGGTAAGCTGGAACCACAGTTATTTTGTAAGGTGTGTCAGGCTGGAGAGATCTCAGGATGATATAATTTGTGTTCCCTGGTACTGTTGTCTGTTGGTTTAAAAAAAAGTGGTGTGGTATTTAAATAAAGGATGAAACAATTGAGAATTTCAAGTACAACTGTCACTTGAGATGTCAGTTTAAACTATTTTGCATTTTCTTAATGATCCCCAAAAGGAGTCTACAAAGTCAGTGAGGCTACTCTGATTTATACCAGCTCAAGTTATTTGGCCTAGTAATTATTACAAATGATATCAAAAGCATATTTTCTTTTTTACTTAAACTGATAGCTACAGCTACATCCATGCAAATTAACATGACAGGCTGCAACCGCACGTTGGTTTAGAAGCCTGCTTCTGATGTCAAGGACGACTGTGCGCTTCCTAAGGTCATCTGTTAGGTGGGAAGTGACAATATCTTTTCCAAAATTGGAACATGGGTGAAACTCGAAACTGAAACTCAGCCAAAGAAAGAAACATTTGGCTGGATATTGTAAAGATAAATATCCATATCCCACCCAATTTACCCACAAATTATGAGTGATGGCTAGAAATACAAGACACCAGCTGAAGAAACTTTTTCTCCTTATTAAAAGCTATTTATTTGGATAGTGGAACTATGAAGCAAAATAGCAGTTTTCTGGGTAGAGGAGAGTATCTTAGACAAAACCAAATGCAAAGGACTAATAGTGCTTTGTCAGTTTAAAAGTAAAATAGTTAAAGGGAAAGTTATCATTTAATTTAACTTTTAATTTTTATTACTCCTTCATAATTACTTTCATTCTATTTATTCTATTCTACACAGGTTTTTATACTTCCCTCATCATTGTACTATCCAAGCTCCTTCCACCAGTGCATTGAGTAATGTAGCTAACATCTGTCATGTCTAATTCGTTCTCTCTCTCATTCTCTCCGCAGGCAGGGAAATATGGGTGCAGTGGAGTGTTTTGTTGTGGTAGGGGTTTTGTGTTGTTGACTGTTTATTATTTTTAAGTGTGCACCTGCTGCTGTGTGTGTTTATGTGAGAGGAAGCAGGTCAAAGAAGTGTGCCTTGCACTTAGGAGCGGAAGGGGGTGAGGTTTGTGATAGTCCTTAGTTCCTGAAGGAGTTTGTTCCACAGGTTGGAACTGGGGCTGATAAACCACTGTCTCTGTACTTAAGCTTTATATTCCATTCCAAACAGTGATTGTTATTTGCTATGCTACGCATTCCCTTGAAACTGACCTGGACTGGTGGTGGACTTAGGGCCAGATGCCACTGGTATCAACTCCAAAACGTGCAAGGATTGGTTTAAGACAAGGATTTGGCTCATCGCGTTATATCTCAACTCAGTTATTTTTAGAGTTCAGTACTAATAATATCACATACATAAGTAACATTACATACTTGTAAAGGCAGGTAGTAACAAACATCTCAGTTTAATATAGTAATACCACTTAGCACTTATATGGTGCTTCTCACCAATAGATCAGTGCTCTCTGAAAGACAGATAAGTGGCACGCTCATTATTTTACTGGTGGGAAAACAGAGGTACAAAGGGGTGAATGGTAAGATTTTCAAAAATGATTTAGGTTTGTAAGTTCCTAAGTCCTTTTAGAAGGTGTGATGTAGGCAGCTAAATCACTGAGGTGTTTTTGAAACTGTTACCCAAAGTTACTTGAATAACGTCACACAATTAGTGGCAAAGATGGGAACAAAATCAGGTCTCCTAAGTCCTTATCCACTGGCCCTTCTCCTTATGACAACGCTCATGCCCATATATTTTGCCTTCAGAAGGAGGAGTGCAGTAGTTGCTGTGGAATACAGTTGCTCCCATGTGCTAACATCTAATGGCTGAAGATTTGCTTCTTAACATATTACATTTAAAAAGTGGTATTAAGTCATGTGTCTTCAGGCATAAGTCACTGACTTCCATGGAGCTACTCTGAATTTATACCAGTGTAGTAGAGAACAGAATTTGCACAAGGTCTATATATGTCCTTGTATTGGGGTGAGGCACTCATCATTGTCTATTTTTTTCAGGGGTTTATATGGCAACGTATCTGAGACAACTAATAAAACCCACAAGAATTATTACCATTTCCTCTGCACCGCCTGTTGTTGGCACATAATATACTTTATACTGGCGAGGACTTCCTTCAGCATGATCCCATCGTACACTCAGTGTGCTGGTGGTTGGATCATACACCCGGAGGTTCTTTACTGTGTTGAGTGGCTCTGAAATACATCAAAAGCCCTGTCAGACTGCTGAAATCATACTCCCTCTCAGGCAAATTCACTACAATTAACACAGGGAATGAAGCACACGTGCTATGAAGGGAGGGGAGAAGATTTCAGATGTTTTTAAGTTGTAGAGTAGGGACAAAATGAGGTGGATTACACTCCAGAAAGTCCACACTATAAGACACCCCCCACCCCCAAAGCAAAACTAGTCGATCTGCTGATCTCCAGCGCAAGGTATAAATGGTTTCACAGACATTTGCTAGTCATTTGCCATTTGCCACCACAAACAGTTCTTTTACTTACTGGTCTTGCCCCTGCCTGTCATCCGTCCTCCTTCCCCATCCGCATACATAGATGATACAGTAATAGTGTATGGTGTGTCGGGCTGCAGCTTCTGTAGCACTACACTGTTCTGCCTCCCCCCTACCATGGTCTGGAGTAAGACAAAAATGAACCATTAAAATCACTTATTTACCAAGTCTTACTGCTGTAGTAAAGAATGTAAGTATTTGATACACACAATAGAATCCTGTATAGACTACATGGGGCATTGCTCCTGTCATGATCAGAAAGCTCACTAATAAATTAAACAGTAATTATATTCAGTTCAGTGTGGCATATTCATTAAGGCTGGTTTTAAAAGACTACAGTAACATAAAGCCAGCATTGGTTAAAAGATTTCCAAACTTGTATATAACAATTAAATATCGACCTTCAATCTTTTTAGTGCCACTGTAGAGATATTTCTTCCCAGACAGCTCCTGATCCATAGCCCATCGAAATCAGCCTTTCCATTAACTTCAATGAGCTTTGGAGCAGGCATATCATGCCCATTGCTCAGGTGTGTTTCAATAAATGATGATAACACTCTGTAGAGCTCTAAAACATAAATAATCGTATAACATTAAAATTATGGAATTCTAGCCTCACTTTCACACATTTCGTTGCATGTTGATTCTAGAAATGTCCTAAACGTTTTTGCTTTAATCCAAAAAGTACAATAAACCTTCTACTTCAATTATACTTAGAAAGTTAACCATGTGACTACAGTCCTTGTCAGATCACATAGGTAAAGATTTACAGTGACTTGAGAATGGCACCATTCTAGCAGGCTCAATTTTCTTTCATTATGTGAAATCAGTGTTTTTATACATTGTTCAAAGTAGCCTAACAATCTTCTTATACAATTTGTACATTTTTAACAGTCTACTGAATTCAGATGTTTATGCCACAGCAATTAGAATCTGTTGAAAATGGAGAACTCCCAAAATGAGTAAGCATTTAGACATCTGGACATTTTCCTGGAGTCCAGATGTTTTTAACCTAGTGCCCCATCCACTGACATATTCTAAATTTCAGAGTAATCTACAATCTTTAGCGGAACAACCTTTAGCATATGCTAATGAAACAAGAAATCTAAATAACAGGTTTAAATCCTTATTATTTGTATATAGTTACTAAAGGCCAGAGTTTTAAAGATGTTTAGGCACCTAGTAGGATTTTCACAAGTTCCTAGGTGCCTTCCTAACTCCTGTTGGAAGTAAGGCACCCAGTAAGGTTTTTGAAAATACCACTAGGCACCGATTTCCATCTTTAGGTGCCTATATACCTTTACAAATCTGGCCCTAATCACTGGTATTGGCCCAGATCCTGGGGGGTGGCTTTAAGCCACCTTTCTCTTCCCTGGTTATGGGGCTGTTTGGCACCTGACCAGTCTCTCAGAGCAACCTACAGCCCCTTTTTGAAAATTTGGCTTTGAAAGTTTTAGATGAGGCACTGATATAATCCAATAGTACCAGCAGTTTAATCAAATACCCTACACCAAAAAGGTAGTCAAGAAATTACTATCATATGGCTGGTAATCATTAGCAAATATTGATTTTATTGATCAATATACCATGAATCCAAATATATATATATATAATATAAATGGGAGGCTCGGAAAGGGCCACCTGGGTCATCACTAGTCCAATGGTTTTCAACATTTTTGTTCTGAGGAACACTCTCTAGGAGGAGGCCTCCTCATGGGTGATCTCTTCTCCCAGTCCCATACAGCTTTGCTCTCCAAATGGGTGAGAATAATTGATCTAGTCCATCCCCTGCTTCGCTGGAAGACAGAGTATTCATAGATTTCTGCAGAATGCCTCTTCTTGCCCTGTCTCACTTGAAAACCACCAGTTACAGATCACAGCCCCTCTTAGCAAATCATTCCCTGTTTAATTGACCTTATCACTGTTCTCTGTTGTTTACTGACTTTTCACTATAGGTGCACTGACTGTTGAAAACACACCCCCTTTTTGTTAATTCCTCACAGATATTTCTAGGCCTTTCTAACATATGTTGCTGCTTATTGACATTGGTTTGAGTTTTTAAAGAATCACATATTTCACATTTCAACTCAAATATATGCTGTTCATAGAAAAGTAAACTTGGATGTGAAAACATCCAGCCAAATCTAAAGTAAATATTGCCTTGATATGCTTGTGAACATGTAGGCCAGGAGTAGGCAACCTATGGCACGCATGCCAAAGGCAGCACGCAAGCTGATTTTCAGTGGCACTCACACTGCCCGGGTGCTGGCCACCAATCCGGTGGGCTCTGCATTTTAGTTTAATTTTAAAGAAAGCATCTTAAATATTTTAAAAACCTTATTTACTTTACATACAACAATAGTTTAGTTATATATTATAGATTTATAGAAAGAGATCTTCTAAAAATGTTAAAATGTATTACTGGCACACGAAACCTTAAATTAGCGTGAATAAATGATGACTCAGCACACCCCTTCTGAAAGGCTGCCGACCCCTGATGTAGGCTCTCAGATTATTAAACTGAGCCAATGTTAGTGGCTTTCTTCTAAGGGCTTTGAATTCAATGGTAATCACCACACAGTCTCATATTACAGAATAGAGCTGTTAGCCAATATGTATGTTATACATATTGCACACCATAGCAACATGTATTACACACCACATTAATATTATATAAATTATAATGTATACAAATGCTAACACAACCTTACGCTAAGTTTCATTAGGTTCACTCTTGCTCACTTATGTGAAGAGCTACCTTGCAAAGCTAAATGTGGTGTTTGCCATAAACCCTGCCAAAAATCAAGATACATGAGTGTTCTACCCTGGTACAAGGTAGGGAATGCCTTCATGGCCCAACCGGTTTTGAATGCTTGTTCAAAAACAAGAAATAAGGGGTATGCCATGGTATCAGAAAAACAGGTAAAAAGCGGATTGGTGAATTTTAGTCTTGGGTGACACTGAGAATGTTTTTCACTTGTAGACAGGTCTACTATAAATACAGCTAGTTTGGGGGGAGTATTTTGGGAGCGCTTTCTGCATACCATGAACAGACACAATGCAAGAAACAGCTTCCTAGAAGGATTGGTAACCTAGTAACGCTTTCCTGTACTGTTATTGATTTTTAGCAATAAAACTGGCTAAATTTGGTTATTTTGAACATTTTTCATAATGAACCACAAGTGCAGACAATCAACTGGCCATGCTATTAACCAATAGGGTTTTGTTTTGTTATTAGTAGCATACATTTCAGGTAAACTGTGTGACTAGGAGAGGGGCTGGATCAGTGGTTGCCCAACCAAGCTGTATGGATGACCAGTGCTGTACAGAGCACTAGCTGGCGGTCCATGGGAAACTGGTCACATGGTGCTGGCTGTCCTCCTTGTTTACAGAAGCTAAATCACATTAAAAGAAGCTAAACTACCTTTGCCGCTTTCCTAATATTACTTTCTCACCTAAGCAGTTGCTGTAGTTACCATAAAGACGTTACTTATTCACTACTGGAATAGACAGTGGTCCACACTATCTTGAATTAGTCACCATGACACAGTCCCTCTATTAGCATGTGAACCACACAGTGAAAATCTCAGACAAGCCCTGGACTGGAAGATGTTTGTGAATCACAGTTCTCCAGGACTTGTATTTCGATATTTTTATTTGATTTGTACACATTAAGGTAGAAATATAGCTAGTTTTACTTTATTATCTGATCTGTACAGATAATGGGATGCAAGAAAATCTCAAGAAAATTGACTTTCCACACGGGCACTTTTTCCCCCATAAAGAACATATTAGTTTGGAAATGTTATATTTAATATACAAATACACATTTATTTTGAACATAAAGCTTCATTTAAAAAATGCCCCTATTAATATCCACACTGCTGTGATTTGAAACTAAATTGTTCTGACACACTAATCTTAAGAACTACATGGTCAAATTTGTTTTTCATGGTCTAATAATTATAGTCCTTAAAAATTAGTTACCGATTGTTCAGCGCCATCCCCAGTTGTACGCTGGTAAGTGATCCTGTATCTCTGCACTCGGCCACTGGCTGGATCCCACTTTACAGTCAGGCTATTGGAAGTCGCATTGTACACCTGAAGGTTTCGTGGGCCGCTCTTTGGTGCTGATTTGAAGTTATTGAAGCACAGGGTAAGCACACAGTTCAAACAATGGGCCAAATTCTGTACTCAGATGTGATCCAGGATGCCACTGGCTTCACTGAGCCAGGCATGTGCAGAATTTGGCCCAGAGTTTTCAGAATACAATCAAGAAGAGAATTTAACTGGAATGTTAGTAAAATAATAAAGCATGGGTTAACCATATGTTTAGTATCATTCCAAATACAAAATTACATTTATTAACAAGCTGAGATCATCGTAAATATACTATTCAGTTTTAAATGAGAATTATGACTTCTTTAAATAACATGAAACCTGATAATTCAGGTTCTTACCTTGTGTTGTTGGACGTATTGCAGGTACTAGAAAAAAGCACAAGAATTTTTTAGAAGTATTGCATATATGCCTTTAATTCTAATTTAATAGCTAATAATAATAATAATAATAATAAGGGTTGTTGACTAATTGCAGTTAACTCATGCGATTAACTCAAAAAAATTAATCGCGGTTAAAAAAATTAATCATGATTAATTGCATTTTAATTGCACTGTTAAACAATAGAATACCCATTGAAATTTATTATATATTTTGGATGTTTTCATATATATTGTATTCTGTGTGGTAACTGAAATCAAAGTATATATTATTTTTTATTATAAATATTTGCATTGTAAAAATGATAAAAGAAATAATATTTTTCAGTTCACCTCATACAAGTACTCTAGTGCAATCTCTTTGTCGTACAAGTGCAACTTACAAATGTAGATTTTTTTTGTTATATAACTGTATTCAAAAACAAAACAATGTAAAACTTCAGAGCCTACAAGTCCACTAAGTCCTACTTCTTGTTCAGCCAATTGCTAAGACAAACAAGTTTGTTTACATTTATGGGAAATAATGCTACCCTCTTCTGATTTACAATGTCACCAGAAAGTGAGAACAGGCATTTGCATGGCACTTTTGTAGCCAGCATTGCAAGGTATTTATGTGCCAGATATGCTAAGCATTCATATGCCCCTTCATGCTTCGGCCACCATTCCAGAGGACATGCTTCCATGCTGATGACGCTCATTAAAAAAATAACACATTAATTAATTTGTGACTGAACTCCTTGGGGAGAATTGTATGTCCCCTGCTCTGTTTTACCCACATTCTTCCATATATTTCATGTTATAACAGTCTTGAATGATGACGCAGCACATATTGTTCATTTTAAGAACACTTCCACTGTAGATCTGACAAAATGCAAAGAAGGTACCAATGTGAGATTTGTAGATAGCTACAGCACTCGACCCCAGGTTTAAGAATCTGAAGTGCCTTCCAAAATCTGAGAGGGATGAGGTGTGCAGCATGCTTTCAGAACTCTTAAAAGAGCAACACTCCAATGTGAAAACTACAGAACCTGAACCATCAAAAAAGAAAATCAAGCTTCTGCTGGTGGCATATGACTCAGATAATGAAAATGAACATGCGTCCGTCTGCCCTGCTTTGGATTGTTATTGAGCAAAGCCTGTCATCAGCAACAACATGTGTCTCCTGGAATGATGGTTGAAGCATGAAGGGACATATGAATCTTTAGAGCATCTGGCACATAAATATTTGCAACGCCAGTGCCATGCAAACGCCTGTTCTCAGTTTAAACAAGAAGCGGGCAGCATTATCTCCTGCAAATGTAAACAAACTTGTCTGAGTGATTGGCTGAACAAAAAGTAGGACTGAGTGGACTCGTAGGCTCTAAAATTTTACATTTTTATTTTTGAATGCAGTTTTTTGTATATAATTCTACATTTGTAGGTTCAACGTTCATGATAAAGAGATTGCACTACACTATTTGTATTAGGTGAATTCAAAAATACTATTTCTTTTGTTTTTTTACAATGCAAATACTTGTAATAAAAATAAGTATAAAGTATAAAGAGCACTCTACACTTTGCATTCTGTGTTGTAATTGAAATCAATAAATTTGAAAATCTAGAAAACATCCAAAAAGATTAAAATAAATGCATTCTATTATTGTTTAACAGTACGATTAAACGTGTGATTAATCACAATAAATTTTTTTAATCACTTGACAGCCCTAATAATAATAATAATCAATAATACATATTATCCTTTTAGGGAATTGATTACTTACATGTCCGCTCACTGCCAATCAAGTCATCACTTTCGGATTCATCAGGATAGATGGCAGTAACTGAGACATCATATAGGGTGTCTGGGTTCAGATTTTCAAAAACCAGAGAATTTTCATCACCATTTAGGATGGTCTGGTGGTGGGAGGAAAGAAAGGAGATAACTGAGCATCTTTCTTTGCATTGTGACATTTTAGTTGGCTGCAGATCAGATCCCGAAAGCCTCTCCACATGCAATTCCCACCGAAGGGTTTCCAAGATTGAGGCCATTCACTAATTTAATTTCAGATAAAAAGTACTGCCCTGAGAGCGTCCTAAAGAAAACTACATGTTGACTATTCATTCCTACCTCCTGCTTTTCTGTTCCACCATAGGGTCCCCAGGTGATTCTATAGAGAGCCACATCTGGAGCTCCATGGTCCCAAGTGCCTCTGAAACTTTGCTTTGTTACTTCCGTGAGTCTGAGATTGACTGGTGCTGGTACAGGTACTATTATGAAGAAAGGGAAAATACTTAAACAAACAAACAAAAACAAACAAAAGATACAGCCAATAAACTAAGAATAATCACAACCACAAAGCTCCATTAATAAACAACTTTCTGTGCAACAGAATATGCTCCCAGACACATTTCCAATTACTTTAATAATAAATTGTAGTGTTACTCAGCACTTATACAGAGCAATTTGTCTTTCATATGGCCAGGTCCTCAGCTAATATAAACTGGCACAGCTCCATGGACTTCAGTAGAACTACACCGACTCATAGCAGCTGAAGTTCTGGAACATAGATTTCCCAGAAGGTATAATTATGACCATCTAGTCTGAGCTCCCGGATAAATTATCCTTAGTACTTCACCTAAGAATTCCTGCACTGAACCCAATATCTTATGGCTGAACACTTTTCTTGATGAGCTGTTTTTTCTGTCACTGACAAAAAATATGCTAGGTTAAAAAACTTTTCAGTATTAGCCTTCTTTTCCCTGTGTAGGATCTAAGTATTTTATAAAAGGGCAGAGGGCTATTCCCATTTTAGAAATGAGGAAACTGAGAGAAAGAGTGGCTTATGCGAGGCCACACAGTTTATCAATGCAAAACTGGGAACAGAACCCACATGTCCTGATTCCTAATGTTATGCCTTCTCAACTAGACAACTTCAGAAGTTGTATAGATCCCAGAGGGCAGAATTCTGCCCTCTAAGCGTCCTACTTAATAAAAAGAATTTAGAATTCTCAAACTGAAGGTTAGGAAATGGATTAAATGATATTGCTGCCTAAATTCTATAATAATATGCAGCATATTTTGCTTAAACAGAATCTAAGAAAACATATTTAAAAGCAGAGTTAAATTAAATATTCCCACAACTTACAAGTGGTAGCTTTAGCAGCTACTGGCATAGATTCTCCTTCGTCATATACTGCAACAAGTTGTAGATCATACAGAGTTTGTGAGAGAAGACTAGAAAGAACTGTGCTCGTTTTTGATTTATCAACTTCCACCTAGAAACAAAAATAAAGGCAGAAGAATTGTAAATTGACACACAGTTAAGTTTCTGTCCCCATACATGCACATTAATATACTGTAGTCATTGCTACAACAAAAAAGACTAAGATATTCTGGGATAATTTCGCACTCCTTTTGGGGGTGCAATTTGTACCTACATTGTTGCACCTGCACTTAAACTGTGGGTGCAAATCTGGGTACTCAGACCTCTGATTACCAGACTGTAGGTGCAAAATAAGTTGTTTGAGCAGCAAATACTGTAACTGGCACCTGGAGTTAACTTCAAGTCACCAGAGCCTGATGAAATACATCGTAGAATACTCAAGGAGCAGACAAAGGCAATATCTAAGCCATTAGCAATTATCTTCAAAAAGTCATGGAAGACAGGAGAGATTCCAGAGGACTGGAAAAGGGCAAATATAGTGACAATCTATAAATAGTGGAATAAGGACAGCCCTGGGAATTACAGACCAGTCAGCTTAACTTCAGTACCCGAAAAGATAATGGAGCAAATAATTAAGCAATCAATTTGCAAACACCAAGAAGATAAGAAGGTGATAAGCAACAGTGAGCATGGATTTGTCAAGAACAAATCGTGTCAAACCAACCTAATAGCTTTCTTTGACAAGATAACAAGCTTGTGAATGGGGGGAAGCAGTAGATGTGGTATATCTTGACTTTAATAAGGCTTTTTATACTGTCTTGCATGACCTCATAAAAAAACTAGGGAAATACAACCTATATGTAGCTACTATAAGGTGGGTGAATAACTGATTGGAAAGTAGTTATCAGTGGTTCACAGTCAAGCTGGAAGGGCATATCAAGAGGGGTCCTGCGGGGATTAGTTCTGGGTCCGGTTCTGATCAATATCTTCATCAACGATTTAAATAATGGCATAGAGAGAGTACAGTTATAAAGTTTGTGGATGATACCAAGCAGGGAGGGGTTGCAAGTGCTTTGGAGGATAGGATTAAAATTCAAAATGATCTGGACAAACTGGAGAAATGGTCTGAAGTAAATAGGATGAAATTCAATAAGGACAAATGCAAAGTACTCCACTTAGGAGGGAACAATCAGCTGCAAACATACAAAATGTCCCTAGGAAGGCGTACTGCAGAAAGGGACCTGAGGGGTCACAGTGGATCACAAGCTGAATATGATATTATACAACAGTATAATACTGTGGCAAAAAAAAGCATACATCATTCTGGGATGTATTAGCAGGAGTGCTGTAAGCAAGACACAAGAAGTAATTCTTCCACTCTACTCTGCTCTGATTAGGCCTCAACTGGAGTATTGTGTCCAGTTCTGGGCACCACATTTCAGGAAGGATGTGGACAAATTGGGGGAAGTCCAGAGAAGAACAACAAAAATGATTAAAGATCTAGAAAACATGAGCTATGATGGAAGATTGAAAAAAATGGGTTTGTTTAGTCTGGAGAAGTGGAGACTGAGAAAGACCATGATAACCATTTTCAAGTACATAAAAGATTGTTATCAGGTGGAGGGAGGAAAATTGTTCTCTTCAACCTCTGAGAATAGGACAAGCAGCAATGGGATTAAATTGCAGCAAAAGAGGTTTAGGTTGGTCATTAGGAAAAGCTTCCTAACTGTCAGGGTGGTTAAACATTGGAATAAGTTGTGTAGGGAGGTTGTGCAATCTCTGTCATTGGAGATTTTTAAGAGCAGGCTAGACAAACACCTGTCAGGGATGGTATAGATAATACCTAGTCCTTCCATGAGTGCAGGAGATTGTACTAGAGGACCTCTCGAGGTTCCTTCCAGTCCTACGATTCTATGATTATCCATGTACGATAATGCAGATGCAAATTGCACCTGCAAAAAGAGACTTGGACCTTTTGACAATGTACTTTATTGTCAGGTTTCCAGTAATGTGCACAACCTGTTATATCACTCAGCACAAATGGCTCTAGGGGTGCAATTGTGTGCTGTGCCTCCTGGAAGAGCAGCACATGCAGCTGCAGTCCAGGGCCACCAGAGACTAAAATGGCTTGACGCCACCTTCATGCCCTCCTGACTTTGAGGTGTTCCAAGGGTGGTGTAGCCACTCTTAGAAAGCCTGAAGGATTGACTAAGTTACCTCAGCCCATCTTTGGCTGTCTATGGGCAGCAGGGCCACACAGAGTGTCCAGTGCTTGCTGCACAGGAATTTTCCTTTGGCCAGCTAAGGGGCTTTTCCAGTCCCTTTGTAGAATCAAGGGGATCAGGGGGAGAATTCCAACCCAAGCTTGTAAAGCTTCCAAGATGTCAGTACCCTTTTAATGATATTGCAGCTGCCAAGAGCCGATGTTCTATTATATTTAAGCTTCTTACAGTAAAACAATCTTCAGTTACTTGCTAAAATGCTTTCCACCTACCTCTTTTGGTTCATCTCCCAAAGTTGTTTTGTATCTCAATAGGTATCTGCGGACTTTTCCTGGGGCAGGATCCCAAATGACATTCATGCTGCTGTGAGTAATGTCTCTAACCCTCAAGCTTTTGGCTCCAGCTAAAGGTACTGTAAAATAGGAACAATAATATACAACTACTATTCTCAAACTGGAAAAGAAACTCTTTTCACATCTTTTTTTGTTAAAGAAAAAAAGCCAAAAACTTATCAAAGGGAATCCCTGTTTTGGCCACCAGATGAGTCATTTCAACAAATTATCCAGCCACCAGAATAGCTGAAGACCTGCACTCTGCTCATGTTGATGATTTCAAAATTACTCAATATTGGCTGGAAAAGACCCAGAGCCTCTTTTTATAAACATAATTTCAATGCCATTTAAAGGAGGTTGGTTTAATTAGAAAGTACAGGTAATGCCATTTTAAATAAACACCATTTCAAATGTGTTTATTGTTTTTAAATAAGCCTTTTGGTGCCCAAATCCTAGTTGTTATATTTAGGTTAACAGTCCCACCGAACTCAATGATGTGCGTAAAACAAGCAGAATTTGGCTTTTAGTAGCGATAGTCCAACTTTTCCTTTACCTTTAGCCTTCTTCCACTTTAATTGTTAAAATACTAAATCTTTTTAAAAACAGGTATAAGTAAGCTCACAATAAAATAAATCCACTGTAATCTGCTGTTTGCAAGTTGTTAGCCAAACTGCCCTTTCTTTATCAAGCTCCCATGAGCTTGGAGGGGAAGCCATATTGGTGTTTCTTTAAATTAGTTCGTTTTCAGTTGAAGTGGCTTTATGACCCTTCAAAACCCTTGCAATGATGAAAAATCCATACCTAGAGAAAAAAATCTACAGAAAGTGACAAAATAAATGTCCTGCTCCTCCACCCACCCATTGCTGCTAAAATATAATATAAGTTAGATATTACTGATACAACAAAACGCAAAGCAAGAATTCAAGAAGCCCTTACATGTCACTTCCTGAGTGGTGAGTGGGTCACTGCTGAGATCACCAAACTCTGCATGAATAGTTAAAGTGTAGGCAGTATTGGGGATGAGGTCTACCAGCTGAACATCATTCACCGATGAGCCAACGCTCATCTGCACGTGAAAGAAAGATGCAGGTGTTGAAAAATAAAAGAGAGCAGAAAGAAAAAAGCAATGATTTAATTAAAAGAGAACTTTGTTTCCAAGATTTACACTACATTTACAACTTCCTGACTGATGTCATTGTATATAATACTCCAGTAAAGTGCTGCACTTTAACAGCTTTTTGTGGGGATCCGGAGAGGAGAGACAAGTTACAGAGAACTAAAGGTAACTTTCCACACCTCTTTTTCTACAGCTGGTATTGTGGCATTGAGAGGTTCATACAATAACCGATAACCAGTAGCTCCCCTGAGAGGTTCCCATCTCACTCTCATGGAAGTCGATCCAATGTCATAAGCATTCAGGTTTCTGATTGTAGGGATTCGCACTGTGGAAAATATGAAATTCTTCATTTTATTCAATCACTTTATTTATTACTTTTCTGCCCACTCCACCGCCTTTTAGCATTACACACCATCCAGCAGTACTATAGAGAATAGGTCACTTGGGAATAAGGAGGTATAGGATTAGTGAAATAAGGAATCCATAGATTTTGTTGTTGTAAGTGGTGATTAACTTAAAGAATTAGTAACAGTCATATCTTTTTTAATGTGTCCAGTGATTTTCTGTCATAACACTAATTTTCAAAATTTTAACATTCCTTTCCTAAAGGACAAAACTGCATTTATATTAAGTTTCTTGAATAGTCTAAAGTTCTACCTTAATTAATATTAAATGTTGATTATCAACCCCAAACATAACTGGCTTCTGGATTTATACATATAAAGGGAACATTTTTGTATCTATTTTGTTTACTCTGTTATACATTTTTCTTACTCTGTAAAAAACTACATGAACAGTAAAAAAAAAATCACCTCAAATTTTTAAATCACTAATGTGAATAAATTAATTTGGAATTTATGACCTGCCTAATGTAGAGCAATCACATATGACAGAAGGGAATTGCTAATGATCAACATTTTGACAGGCTCAAGATGCCACTCTGTCTTGCATTCAGTAACAACATACATATTATCAATCATTTGAACAGCTGATAATGGAAACATGAGCCAATCTATGCCCGTAAGCACGAAACTGATGTAATTGCTCTGAACCAGGCACACATTAATGCTGCAAAATCAGAGTCAATTTGAGACAACATTTTGGCTGCCTGTAGCAAGAATGATCTGTGTAATATGGAGGTTACACAGGTTGAATGAAGGCATGTATTTGACAACTTCTGGACCATATTCCCTGAGGTTATAAGTCGTTTCTTGGAATGTTTCTCCTGGGCTCTGGCCCAAGAGGACTAGTAGAGCAGTGTCTTTATGAGTTTGGAAGGAAGCCAGAGTCAGGGCAGACAATTTCCACCCTGCCGCTGTCTCTTATGGCCACAACTTTCCAGGCATGGTTATATGGGCAACTCAAGGACCAAACTACCATTTTATGTTGTCAAGAAGTATTGCAATAATAAGTGTTCTACTGAGGGACAATCATTGGTGTCACACCAGTTGTTAAACACATTGATCGTACTGGAATTGTAACTTACAAGTTGTTTCTGAGCCACTTAGAGGTTCACTGCTTTCATCTTCTACCACAGAGAACACTTTAACAACATATTCTGTTTCAGGTTTCAGGTTTCTCAGAACTGTAGTAGTTTCCGCTCGATTTACATAAAACTACACAAAAATAAAAGCAATGTTAATTTAATTTACCAAAGTCATCTTCAGTCTTGCTGCATATTACTCTTGCATCAGTGGAGTTACACTATAAATAAATTCATCCCTTAGTCTTCTGCATGTTTAGTTTTTCAGTATTCTGCCCCCATTATGTATGAAAAAGCAAGTTGTAGGGATTTAGGCAGACATATATTTTCAATAGTGTACAATTAGATTAAAATGACTCCCTACTTTCACAGGTGGTATTTATGCTACCCATTGGTTCTCATACTTTTGTACTGGTGACCCCTTTCAGACAGCAAGACTCTGAGTACATTAAAAACACTTTTTTACATATTTAAGACCACTATAAATGCTGGAGGCAAAGCGGGGTTTGGGGTGGAGGCTGACAGCTCGTGACCCCCAATGTAATAATCTCACAACCCTCTGAGGGGTCCCAACCCCCAGTTTGAGAACCACCTGTGCTACACACTATTTGGTTGAATGGGGAACATGCTTATAAATGTAATTCAAATTCTTCCTCCCTGTTTTGGAAATAGAATGTAGACAGTATGGCACCATGGAAAATCGAGACTTGTATAGCACATGTACTATATGCAGTGATATTAGCAACAAGGATCAACCAAAAAGAAGCAGAAAGTCTTCAGAATAAAATGCCATTGGATAAGAAAGGTATAAAGTCAACATGTGCCAGAATGGCTGCCACCTGCCCTAACCAAAGGACAAATCCTGAAGAAAGTGCTAGTTTAGGCTGAGTCAGATCTGAGTATGGATTTAACAGTCTTGACCCTAACTTTGACCCTAACCTAAATACTGTCTCACAACCTGTAGAGCCCAACATCCCTCTTCTTTTAACCATGACCCAGAATAAGGTGTACTAAAGGACCACTATTTCTAGTTGCTGATATGGTCAGAGAGTTTTCATGAACGGACTTGATTAAAGGAACATATGACTGTGGACGTATGAATCAATGGGCATTACTAGGAAACATAGACAAGTATTTTCTAAGGTATATTAAACTCCAAGTTTCATAATTTTAAAATATCCAAGATCATCTGTAGTATGAACCTCATTTCTGTCAGGCTTTTGAAACACAAAGCAAAAAGAATGTAACTTGCTATTTGTGGGCAGGAATATACCCCTTTTGTAAGATGCCTCCATGCTCTTTGAGACAGAAGTCCTTTCCCACCTCACACCGCTTCACACATAACCAGCATTCTTTCAGATTAACACAAACCTTAAATAGGTACCATGCTGTCTTGGCAGAATCTAGATGAGAGAAACTTCAATATGCAAGAGTCTGCGGTTCATACAGATAAGATCAGAACAGAGACTCCAGGTACTAACCTGCTGAGGTGGGCCTCCAGAAACAGGGTAGTATTCAACCCTGTATCTATCCACGCTCTCAACAGGTGCAGTCCACGTCACTCTGAAAGAACGAGGTGTCACCTCAGAAGTCACCAGATTGGAGGGAGATGACAAACCACCTACAGCATTGAAACAAATAAAGGGAGATGCTCATTAATGACGATGGGAATGAAACTCAGAATAATACTCAAGTTCAACTGCTTTGAAAAAAATATTTGCTGCTGCTCTTTGGTGGTATTTCTGAAATGACGCCTCACATCACCGGAGGAGTCCTTACAACAGCAATGACAATGATAGCCCAGCACCACATTATTACATGGCTCTGTGGGCAGTAGCCTTCCTATCAGACCTATGTAAGTTCCCTCTCCTTCCTACCCAACCCCGAACACTAACATTTGATAGGGAGAACCCTCATCTTGAGGGGCTCCTTTTCCATGCTAAGCTTTGCTTCTGAGCTGTAAGCCAGCCAGATTTCACATTTCAACAGTGCAGTCCTGTTAAAACTCTTCCCGGGTTGAGTAACTGTCAGTCAGCCAGCGAAAAACCTTCCCGCCTGGCCCTCCACATAAGGGGAGACACATCAAACATGTGCCTAACCCTGGGAAGAAGGCAGGCTTAGACAGCCACGTAATGCTTGTGGAGGCAAAACACAGTTGTTATCCCAGGTGGCCTGCACAGCTTCTTTAGGTCGGTAGCTGAAAAAGCAGATTGATTTGACAGTTCCCAGTCAGCAATGGAAATGAATTTTCAGGCCAAGGTATTAAAGCACATAGACTGGGAGAGGATGAATTTGATTGAAAAGGAAGACGTACCTGGGCCTTTTACACTATTACACAGATTAATCGTTAAGTCATCAACAATATTAACGAGGAAGGAGAAATCAGCAACATTGTAAACATGGGTATCATCTGGATCTGTTGCAATCTGCTTCAACTCATTTTCATCCGCATTCTTAATACCTTAAATACATGACACATAAACAAGACTTAAATGAAGTGTAATACAGCTAAGCCCCCCGCACCGAAACACATCATTTCTATCGCATTCCATGGAGTCAAGTGCATTACTACTGATCTATTATGTTTTAAAACTCATCTCTACATTCAATTTCTCTTCATACAACACTTACCAATCGCATAAAGTTCCACTCCCTCATCCCTGAGTCTCTTTGAAGGAGCCACTATATCATCTTGTGATTTGCCATCAGTGATGAGGACACCGATTTTGTGAGCTTTAGGCCTCAATCCGACTTCTGGTTTGAAATTGTCTTTTAGGATGAAACTCAAAGCCATTCCTAATGTGACATAAAGAGGCAATTGGTGAGTACTGTACACTATTACAAATATACCTTACTGGCAAACAAATATATTTCACCATAGCCATCACTGACCACACCACTCCCCTCTTTACATCCTTTCAAGGGCTGCCCATCATCTTCCACATCAAATTCAAGCTTCTCATCTTCCCCTACCAGGTCCTGCACCACCTCTGCCCTTGCCAACATCTCTGCTCCCCATTCTTCCTCCTCTCCCTTTTATAGCCTTCCCTCCTGCCAAAATCCCCACCACAGCACCCCTTTTTATCTCAACACTTGTTTTCATGCTGCCCCTTTTGCATTGAATTGCCTTCCCCTCTTTTCATAGGCCAAATTATTTCATCCATCGTATTCCTTATCTACCCAAATTCTCCTCCACCAAATCCCTCCTTAAAACACACTCTGCTGAGAACCCTTTCCTTTGAATGATAACCTCAGCAAGATTTCCCCAACACCTCAAGCTTGTGCCATCACTTTCTGTATTATAATATGTCTGAACAGTTTTAATCATGTCCAAACTAGACTGGAAGCACCTTTGGGCAGGGAATTTTTTTATGATGCACAGTGCTGAGCTCATTGATAATAATGACCAGATAATTTATGGCAATTAATGGAACATTTTTAAATATAGCTTAATGAAAACTAAGGGAATGTAACGTACCTGTTAGAGTATTGCCTCCTTTGTATGGTAAGTTGGCCACAGCATCTAGTAAACTCTGTTTGGAACCATAAGTATTTAGGTGCCATTCTGTTCTGGGATCTCCACTATACTGAGCAAGAGCTGAAAAAGCCATTATCACTCGGTTACTACATTGTTATGGAACAGTTATGAGCCCAGACCCCTTTTATACCTGCAAGACTTACCAATCTGCACTTTGTCACGACCAATATCAAAGACTTCAACAATACGAGCAATGAAGTTCCTGACTGTTTTAAAATTTGGTCTCCCGATACTCCATGAGCCATCCACCAGGAGCACAATATCAGCTTCTGCTCTGGTAATACACTCCAAGCCTGCCACACCAACCAGAAAAAAAACATGTTATCCATATTAATCCATGCAGGTACTTCATTTTCTTCTGTCCTCTTCTACACTACATGATATACACTGAATTGACTTACTGACTGAAACTTCTAGCATTATCCACTGATGCTCTGTGGCCTGTCAATACCAGCTATTGATCCACTATTCATGAATTATTTCATTGGTACAAGATTTATTAATTTCCTCATACACACATCCCTCCCAGAGGGACCTCTTCTGACATGTCAAAATTCATGAACATGCTTTTCCTTACTATGATAGGCTTTACCTAGCTTGATCTTTATTAATGGAAAATAAATTTATTTCAGATTCCTGAGGGAACAGAAGTTTAAGCTAATAACTAATCTGGCAGTAGCAATGCCCTATATTTTGAATGAACTAAACACTAAAATTAAAATATGTGAGCATTTTCAAATGATCCAGATTTACATTATTTTAGTCTAGAATCAGGGGCTAAACTAATGTCCTGTTTTCAATTATACACTGGAATAATTAGTATATATCATTAACATATTCAGATAAGCAACATCACTCAACTTGTAGAGAAATAAAATAAATTAATATAGATGGTGCAGAAGTTTGCACATGTAAAACAAGAAAGAGAGAACATAATTTAGAAGAAGATATGCAAACAAATACACAAGTCAAGAGATACAGAAATGACAAAAACAAACATTTATACAAAGCTGCATTGTTTTGAAAAGGAAGAAAGTTATCTCAGATACCCTCAGTTTACAAACTATGGAATAAAAATATGAAAAATTTCAGTTTCATCATATTAGAAATCACAGAATGTTTATACAAAGCAGAAAGATACAAGTATTTAAATGATCTTATCATCAGTCATTTGAAAAAAAAAACACTTGTTCACTCTCTTTTCCGGGAGATTGAGTTACCAGCTGCAAATTTTCTGGCTTCTTGCCATCATAGCTTCTTGTCTTTATATGGAAGAAATCCCATTGAGAAAAATCAGCCAAATTCATCACAGTTGAAAGACATTGTGATTTCATCTATGTTCCACATAATTGCTCCAATACTGTAGACTCCTAACTACTCGATGTACCTGAGGGTTTAAAAGCATGATCCTCTTCTGCATAGAAAATATAGATCTAGTCTTTAATCAGGACAATACAAATAGTTTGTGGAGTAGAATTTAAGTAAAATCTTGTTAGATCAAAACTGCATGCATATGTTCACCAATGAAGCTTCATGTACTTTTAACCAATTAAATTACTTTGGCTTTTACTTTTCTTCCAACTCCCATAATCCCACACCTGAAAGTTCTAGCAAAGGCACTATATCTTTCTTAATTTTTGTTATTTTAATAAATAGATAGGGTACCACTGCATACAGAATTTACTTTTCCAGCTACAAATTGCATTTTTCACAGTAACCATGATTTTAGTCCATGCATTACTAAAATAGCTTAGCTGACTGTATATTACATTGTAGGAAGGAATGGTAGCTGCAGTAACATAAACATAATAAATATGCCCGGTGCAATTATTTTTCTGCCAGAATTACTAGTTTCTCTCCAATTTCACCGGTAGCATCCTTTCTGCTGCTATGCCACCTTTCTCAATTTTACCCTCTAGTATTATATAGAGTTTCTGGCCAAGGTCAGTAAATTCTCTTAGGCACTATATCTCAGGCATTCCATTTTTCTAGTCCCACATAGGTAAACACCCAGGGCCGGCTCCAGGCACCAGCCTGACAAGTAGGTGCTTGGGGCGGCTGCTCCGGCGAGGGGCGGCAAGTCCAGGTATTCGGCGGCAATTCGGCGGACGGTCCCTCACTCCCGCTGGGAGCAAAGGACCTCCCGCCGAATTGCCGCCAGAGATCGCGATCACGATCACGGCTTTTTTTTTGGCTGCTTGGGGCAGCCAAAACCCTGGAGCCGGCCCTGTAAACACCTCTTCAAATCCAGCAACCACTGCTAAATAACACCTGTAATCGCAAACAAACTAGGGTTTTCTGCCTACCTGTTGCAAAAAAAAGGGAGCTGTGTACTTCAATTTTTGGCAATCCAAAAATAGTTTAAAACCTACTTACTGAAGCACATCAACAGCATTTTCTAACTGCTGTTGATAAATGTTATATAAACGAGTATTATTTTTCCATAACATGGTGCTCAAAGAGGGCATTGAATAAAAAAAAGTATCTTTAAAAAGGCTAGGAAAAAAAGAATTTATGTTTGCCTGAATATCATCTTTGGCAGCTAAAAGTAGGTTTTTACCAAATTAATTTCTGAGAGACCTTTTACAGGGGTTAGGATAGACTTCTACAGTAGATACTCAGGGCCAAACCCTCTGTCCCTCTCTGCGGGGCATGCCAGGCCTGAAATGGAGAAGAAATGCCATGGTTCGCACAAGCACAGTAGGGTAAAGGGAAGCAGAGGTCCCTCGCAAACATGTTTCTCAGTCCTTACACAAACTGGAGCTCAACTCCAGGCAAGGGCGCTGGAACAATTTGTATAGTGGGGGTGCTGAGAGCCATTGAACCAAACCATAAACCCTGTATATGATGGAAACCACTTCAAGCCAGGGGGTGCAGCAGCACCCATGACTCCAGGGGCATGGGGGAATGGTGGGCAATATGAGTCAATCCAGATACACAGGCCCATTACCACACACAGGGAGAGTAGCTGCCTTGACCATTACATGTATTGTTCCTCAGTCCTGTGCACAATACCCCAGGGATGAAATTCATCCCTGTGCAGACAGCAAACAAAAGGCCTATGCCCACTTATGATCTATTTTAAGGATGCTAAGTGGTGGATAGGACCTGTCCTGGCTCTCTCTGCAGAGGTGTATTTCACTCTGTGTGCACAACTCACTTAGGAGGGCAGCATTCTCAGATCAAGCATTTGGCCCTGTATGAGTGAACATAGGCATGTGTGGCTTCTAGATACAGTGAACTTGGCCTCAACTAATCAGCACTACTTAACAGGAGTGACCTTTTAATAAAAGTGGAAGAGAACTGTACTCATGAATTTAGGCATACTTGAGGATACAGGTTTTACTATTCATCAAACCCTGTAAATAAATATTTGTTAGTTAAATGTATTGCAGCATCTTATGATAAAAGTGACAGGGAAATGCTAAACCTATCTAAAACATTAGAAAACAAAAGACAGATATTCCATTTGCCTCAATGTGATCAGGTTTACCTCCGGCTAAGAATGGCATCACAGTAGCATCTGAAAGGGTGGTCATTTCTTGGCCAACCAGTGGTGCACTCTCCCCTCCTTCAAATATTCCAAAAACATTTACCTTATAGGTAGTGCCTGCCCTACAATATTAAAAAAAATACATGGATATGTCAAATCAATTTGATCAGCTAAATGCTGATGTTTCACCAATAAATAAACTAGACCTTTTAACATGGATTTGATTGCTTTTTAGATATCTCACATGTGAAGCATTATCATAGTTTCTATACTGACTATTACTATATTATGTTATATGGTATAGTACATGTTCTAAATCCATATTTCTGTGTTTGCTTACATACCTCCTAACTTCAGTGAGAGTTTTCCTTAAGATAGTATCTGAGTGAGGAACTAAGGAATTGATGATTTGACCTTTCGTTACATTAAAGATAGCTACTCAGTTTTTTTCTATAGAGGAGAAGGTCTAGAAATGTAAAGCCCTGAGTCCTGTGCCTCAACTGATATAATGTGGTGTAATTCCATTGAAGCCAATGGAGCTCTCCCGCTTTATACCAACTGAGTGTCCGGTTCCAGATCTGTAACTATATACCATAGTTTGTTCATTTGAGGTCAGATTTTTAATGGTGCCACTCTGAGCATGCCCAACTGACACACACAGGGCCGGTGCAACCCATTAGGCGACCGCGCTAGCATTTGGAAGGCGGCATTTTGGGTCCTTCGGCAGCGGCCGGATCTTCGGCTGACCCAGTCGTCGTCGGCATTTAGGCGGAGGGAGCTGGGGCAGGGGGGCGTGGGGAGGGCCGCCTGCAACAAGTAAGGGAGGGGCGGCGGCACGCAGGGGAACCACTCCCCACCCCAGCTCACCTCTGCTCCGTCTCCTCCCCCGAGCACACCGCCCCGCTCTGCTTTTCTCCCTCCCAGGCTTGCAGCGCCAAACAGCTGATTGGCGCCACAAGCCTGGAAGGCAGGAGAAGTGGAGCAGCGATGGCATGCTCAGGGAGGAGGCAGAGCAGAGGTGAGCTGGGACGGGGAGCTGCTGCACGGCTCCCTGGGCCGGGGGGAGCTGCCGCGGGGGGGGTGCCTCAGGGCGGAGGGGGGGAGCTGCCACAGGGGAGGCATCTTAGGGCGGAGAGCTGCCACAGGGCTGGGGAGGGGGTGCGCAAGGTGGAAGTTTCGCCTAGGGTGCGAAACATCTTTGCACCCTCCCTGGACACACATACAATTCCTGATGCTACCATGCAATTCCCAGTGCTCGTGTAGTATGACATGCTCAGAATTGCATCTTTAAATCTCAGGGTCTCCCCCATAATGAACATAGAGCTCTATCCAGAACTGAACTAGACTGCTACAATTTTAGCTTCAAAATTATTTAGAAAAAAGTTTGGACAACTCAGTCTTCTCCTCTGCTCCTAGTATCAAGCATGCCATCTTGCTCTCTCACATGCCCCAGTGAGATCACAGGCAGAACATTGGAATCCATGCTTGCAGATGCCTTTCTGGGGTTGAATAACAATTCCCTGGAAGCCCATGGCCCTTAAAGGTTTTTCTTACTTATGCTTGACTCTGTCCTACCTACCAGCCTCTTTATCATCATGGCCCTAGTGCAGCCTTACCTACAATAGTATTAAAACTAAGGAAAAAGGGGTATCTTTGTGAAAAAATACATACTTTTTTCATAAACACATTGCTGTAAAGAAGGGATGGTAAAGTTATTCATAACCTGAGCCATTTTATTTCTAATAATTAAACTATTAAACCAAAATTAAAAAGAATTATTAGCCATACCTAAGTTCCTCCAATACAACTGTATTGTCATATGGCCCAACAATTAGTTCTCCAAGTCTATCTTCTCCTGTCGGATGGAAAGTTATTTTGTAACCTCTCACTTCCCCAGGGGCTGGCTCCCAAGTTACTCTGAAACTTGACATAGTGGAATCAGAAGTTTTCATGTTTCTGGGCGGTTTATACGGAGAGGCTGCCAGGATCGAAGGGGAAAAAAGCCATAACTTAGATCACTTATGTATATAAAAATATTAGTAAATATTACTGCAAAAAAACCATGTACAACTGCCGTCGGTTATTAATTGTTTTAATTATTATTATTTTAATATTTAATTATTATTAATTTAAAACAATATTTAAAAAGCACCTATTCCAGGCTCGCGCTGGATTTGCTTGGCATAATCACTAGTAACAAACCATGAGAGGCAAGACCAGATGCTTCCTCTCAACCCAAAACCAGAAAATAAGAAAATTACCAACCAGACATTAAAACAAGCCCAACCGCCCTCACCCACAAATACCACCAGCCCTTCTCAGCCTCTTCCTCCTTAGGGGTAAAGATACAGGCCTTGCAGCATGTCCTGAAGGTCAAAAGATTCAGGCTATTTCACACCAAGGAGAGAAATAAATTCCAAAGTTGAAGCCCTTCATAAAAAATGCCCTGCCAGCAGTTCCCTCCTTTTGTACTCAGAAGGCAGTGTGGCAGGTCTCAAGCCATTTAGAAATTTACAGGTAAAACTTTACTCTCTATTTTGACAGGCAGCCAGTTCAGATCAGAGCGCATTGGTGTCATGTGCTCCTGGTGAGAGAGACTGTTTAGCAAACAAGTGGTTGATAGACATGGCAATTTCTTGCATAGTCCTTGAAAGACCTTATTGTATTAAGTTTACATATTATTGTGGGCTAGGATTCTATGTAATCTCTCTAGGGGGAGATGGGGCAGATGTGAGATGAGAGAATTAAAAAATTATACTGAAAATGTGCCAGACAACTATGGATTTTGAGTAAGCATGAGATGGGTCCAAAGTGCAGGTTGTGGTACAAGGTGCTCACAATGACTCTAGTGCCCCAGTGAGCCACACTGGCAGCAACTGAAGCAGAGAAGTTGTAACATTTGTCTCTTTCAGATATTGCCCTACATCCATGGAAGAACACAATTAAATCCAAATCCATTTGATTTTCTCTGCAAAGCACCAGACAATTGCCTTGCAAAAGGAAGCACTTGTATCAGAGTGAGGACAGATCAGATTAATGAGACTCTCCACTACTCAAAACAAATCCCCTTACCAAGGCTTAATGCATGATGTGTTGATTCTAAAGGGCTCTGAGAGAAAATATTGTTCCTTCAACAAACTTTCCCTAGCCAGGGTTCCATGGATAGCCCTCTAGTCACCTTCCCTCCTGTTTTAGCTACTGCAGATCATTGTAAACCATGGTCACCAATGAAGCCAAATCCTCATAAAACAACAGATGCAGTCCATCTTGATAACAGGAAGGCTAAGCGCACCCTGAAAGTAACCTTATATGGCAACACTGAGTGACATGACACCACACTGACCTATGTCAGAGTGAGACTGGATCGCACGCTAACCTTCCACGACCATCTGAAGAAAGGAGCTGCCAAGACAAAGACAAGGGTCAACCCTGGTCCAGAAACTGGCAACCACAAGCTGGGGAGCATCAGCATCAGTGTCATGGACATCAGCGATGGCCCATGGGTATTCCGTATCTGAGTACTGTGCACCAGTATGGAGCAGAAGTAGCCATACTAGACTTGTTGATGTCCAACTCAACACTGCGGTGTGGTGCTCACAAGTCGACTGCAACCCTTTGACTGCCAGTGCTGTCGCACATTGCTTCCCCCATCCATTTGCCATGATGCCACGAACCTTTGGGAATTCCAGAGGATCATGGGAAATTAACATCTTCCCATCTACCAGGGCCTAACAACATCCCTCACCACCGCTTGAAGTCATATAAGCCCTTTTGGACCCATGCATTTAACCTTCAGTGATGCAACTTCAACCCTGATGAAGCTTGGAAAGCTGAATACAGTTCACAAGAAGTCACAAACACTTCGTGAAAGACCTGATGCAGAAGATCCCTGGCTTCAATCTCCCACAAAGCTCATGGGCAATCCTATACCACATCCGCACAAACCATGGCAGATGCAGATACTTGCTGCACAAATGGAAAATTAAAGATTCTCCAGATTCCAGGCGACTATGGTCACCTAGAACAGACCATGGAATATATAACAACTCAATGCCCAATTCGCGAATACTAAGGAGACATCACCGCAATACACTCTGCTACTTCAGATGAAATTATTTGGCGTAACCATTTAAATGTCAATGTATAGTTGTTGCTCTATATTTACATCAGCCATATGAAGAAGACCCATGAGGACAACGCCAAGGAATAAGTTCCCCAAAGGCCACTTCAAGAATTACAAAGACAAATTACAAAGTCCTAACAAACCATTGAGAAGTGGTCTGTTGAAGGAATAATATTCTCTCACAGAACTGTCCAGAAACACTTATTTTCCATTGACTTCTAAGGACCAGCCACCAGAACAGGTTTGCTGCTCTAACAAAAGTGGTAAACCCCAATCTCAAATAGCAGGAGGCAATGATCAGGCCATGACACAGGTAAAATTTTCAACAATCCCAATTCCATGCCCATCCTGTAGCAATTTTTTGTTAATTCCTGTTCTTGGAGATCTGGCAGATAACGGATTAGCTAACACTTGGTCTACTTACTGTACAATTGCTTTTCTACCCCCTACAATGAATACCTTTAATCATAAGATTTTTACGATTTATTCAAATTTAATTATATATAATACATACCTGTTGTTCCTTCTCCTTGCCTGTGTTTTCCTTCCCCAGATTTATACATTGGAATAACAGAAATGTTGTATTTGGTTAGAGGCTGAAGTCGTTTTAACACTGTAGTTGTGGAAGTAGCTGGTACTTTTGCAACCGCCTGCCTTCCTCCACTGACTGGTCGGTAAACTACACGATAGCTCACAACTTTCCCAGGTGCAGGCTGCCATGTAATTCTCATTGAATTCTCCGTCTCTTCGTCTACTCTCACCCTCCTGGCATTTGGTGACACTTTTCAATGTAAAAATATGGATAAATATTTATTTTGTCACATAAAAACATGCACAGATATGTCTACACATTCATTCAGCACTACGAATATCATCTGTGATTTGTCCTTCCATATACAGCATATGGACAGGAGTTCATTTGCAGTTCTAAGAGCCCGCCATGAAAACTTTCTGTTCCCGCTGGAGTAAATTAACACAACAGCGATGCTTAGATAACTATACTTTCCATCACAGAGCAAAAAAATGAACAATTCATGTAACACAGTAATCCAGCATAACAGGGAGTTCTACATAAAAAAACATCATTTTTGGTAACCTATTGTTTAAATAATGAGTTCAGCACTTCCAAATGCTAGTGATAAAAGGCCAAATCCTGCAGACATGACTTGTTTGGTTTTTTGGGGGGAAGGAGGATTTTTTTATACAGGCAAAACTCCCTGTGAAGCCCAGTTTTTCAGACCAAAGAGGTTCAGATTGTTCTGATAAGGTACTGACAAGCATCCAAACTATTGAGTGGTTATCTCCAAACAAATAGACCAGCCCAATCTTTTGTGAGTCTCCCACCTCTAATCTTAAGGCAGTAACAGTTCTGAAGAGTGTGGATGTCTTATAAAGCACTTCAGTTTCACTCTCCAGGCAGTAACACCCAGACTTCTTAAGTCAGGTTCCTGCCTTGTAGCAAACACCATCAAATAAAAAACCTGAAGTGAAATGGAAGGCATGTCTGGTGCTGGCTGTCAGCTGGGCATGCCACCCTAGGTTTTTGCAATGCAGAGCCTTCTTGGCATGCCAGAGTCAGAGTCGGTTTTCACTTCACTGAGAGGTATGCCACAGAATGCTGAAATAACCTCTCTCAGCATTTGGAACTGGCCATAGAATCATAGAACCATAGGCTTAGAAGGGACTGCAAGGGTCATCTAGTCTTTCCATTCTGGTATGTTCACTTTCAAACAGCTGTAACATTAGGAAGATTAATACTATGTGGTGTTGGTCACATAAGAAAAATCTAGAACTGTGAGTAAGAGATGTAGCCAACTTCAAACCCACTCACCTGAGCCTGGGAGGAGGAAATCACAGGGAAGGAAAATTACTAACCCCAATGGAATGAACTCTGACTTTCCTCTCTACCCTGGTCACTTGTTCCTCCCGTCAGGGCCGGCTCCAGCTTTTTTGCTGCCCCAAGCACAACGAAAAGAAAAAAAAATGCAATCGGCGACACTTCGGCGGCTGCTTTACTGCAGCCGCTTCATTCTTTGGCAGCAATTCAGTGGCCGGTCCTACCCTCGGAGAGGGACCGAGGGACCCGCCTCCGAATTGCCACCGAAGACCTGGACATGCTGCCCCTTTCTGTTGGCCGCCCTGAGCTAGTGCCTGGAGCCAGCCCTACCTCCTGTTTCTCCCCCAACAACCACACCCTCCAACCCACAAAGCCCCAGGAACTATCCCCAGATTCTGCCACTCTCATTCACGTTGAACTCTAGCTTACTCTCTAAGTAACCCCGTTAATTTCAATGGGACTCCTTGCAGAGTAGGGTACAATTTAACATGAATAAAAGTAGCTGAATCTGGTTCCATGAGATATAAATGACCTATGATTATAAATAATCATAGCTCAGAAAAAAAAGTGGGGGGATGGTACTTCATTGAGTTGAGATGGGCAAAGGTTTGGTTGGGTTTTTTTAAGGAGAGGGGTTAATAAAAATTAAGGTCTAGTCTCTTGTCAATGTAAGTTGCATTAATAGGAGTATCAAGAGTTTGTGCGTGGGATAATAAGTGTCACAATATCCCAGGTCACAATTCAGGCTGTTCTTTTGGGTATGCTGTATTGCACTTACCTTCAGTAGTAGCCTCTCCTTCTAGAGGAGCTCCGTCTCCACTTCTATAAGAAGCAATGACTGAAATCTTATATTTAGTCTCTGGCTGTAAATTTTCCAGCTCAGTATTTATTACATTTCCAGGAACTGTGCTCTCCCCAGTCTGACCATCATAAAGCGATTTCCATACTATTCTATAACGACGAACTGCTCCTGGAGCTGCTGTCCAAGATAGTCCCATTGTAGTGTCAGTTATGTCTCTAATAACCAAATCACGAGGTGAGCCACGGTCTGCAAGAAAGGAAGTCATGAGAGAGGGACTATGACTAAGACACAGCTAGCAAATATTACAGCGAAATAGGAACAGAAAAATAAAATGCTCACAGAATAAAATTAAAATGTTCACAAGAACACCAGCTCAAATGAAATACAGTCATTCTTTTATGAGGAAGATTAAGGCCCTTGTTCAGCAAAACACTTAAGACCATGGTTAACTTTAAATACATGAAGAATGAGGAGTACTTGTGGCACCTTAGAGACTAACACATTTATTTGAGCATAAGTTTTCATGGGCTAAAGCCCACTTTATCAAATGCATGCAGTGGAAAATACAGTATATATATATATACACAGAGAACATGAAAAAATGGGTGTTGCCATGCCAACTCTAATGAGACTAATCGAATAAGGTGGGCTATTAGCAGGAGACAAAAAACATTTGTAGTGATAATGAGGATGGCCCATTTCAAACAGTTGACAAGAAAATGTTAGCATGGGGAAATAGTTTAGTTTGTGTAATGACTCATCCACTCCCAGTCTTTATTCAAGCCTAATTTAATGGTGTCCATTTTGCAAATTAATTCCAGTTCTGCAGTTTCTCGTTGGAGTCTGTTTTTGAAGTTTTTTTGTTGAATAATTGCAACTTTTAGGTCTGTAATAGAGTGACCATGGAGGTTGAAGTGTAAATTTGTTAGTCTCTAAGGTGCCACAAGTACTCCTCGTTCTTTTTGCTGATACAGACTAACACGGCTACAACTTTTAAATACATGAGCAATCTCAACCCTACTCAGCAAGACACTCGACCTTGAATACTTTGCTGAACAAGGATGGAATTACTTACATGCTTAAAATTAAGCATTAAAATTAAAATTAAGTATATGCTTCAGTGCTTTGTAGTTAATCTAGGTTAGCTTTATCTTCCAAACTAGCAATTACGCCTCACAATCCATCTTCATTCCAAAAGCTCAAGTAACTCATTTATAGGCAAATAATGAAACCTTGGGTAATTTTTTCCTGATGTTAAATCTGTGTGAAAAAATTCCTTCTAAATTTCTTGAGTCCTTCACCCTTTCTTTACTTGTTCATATCATTGACACTGCCCCCAAACAGCTATTCTCTCACTTCCTTCTATAAGTCTGTATACCGCAATGAGAAGTCTATTCTGCCACTGATGCAAGGGCATTTATGCATATAGCGTTTATTGGATTTACCAGAAATAAATCACTTTCCACTGATTGATTAATTCAGACACTTGAGTTTTTGTTTGCTTGTTTTTCAGGAAACATTATGGGTCCAACTGCAGTCAATGGAATTTACACCTATGTGACTTGGATCCCTGGCTCACCTAAAGCATCAGGTATGATAATCAAGTCCCTCTATCATTCTAGTTGTTCTTTGTTGTATCTTTTCCATTTCCATAACATCTTTATAATAGTAATAGGCTAAGAACTGCACACAGGTTTTTCATAACATGCCCCTATTTAGGAAATGTCTGACATTGTTTTCAGCCCTTCTCTCTTTCCAGTGCCTGAGAATTATAGATTTGGCTGCTATCATTGCTACCAGCACCCATCTTAATGGTGTGAGAATATACCTGTCAACTGCCACCATTGTATTTATTTACAACTAATTTGTCATGTATTTGCAACATAAAGTGTAGTAATTGTAGACTGGAGGCACTATCTTTTCTGTACTAAGTTTTGCCAGACTCCTGTTGTATTGTTCTTCATAGCTGGTTGTCCTCACATTTCTTGGAGTGCACTAAACAGCTCCTTAGGCTAGGTCTATACTACCCGCCTGAATCGGCAGGTAGAAATCGACCTCTCAGGGATCGATTTATCGCGTCCCGTCGGGACGCGACAATCGATCCCCGAATCGGCGCTCTTACTCCACCAGCGGAGGTGGTAGTAAGCGCCGCCGACAGAAAGCCGCAGAAGTCGATTTTGCCGCCGTCCTCACAACGGGGTAATTCGGCTGCGATACGTCGAATTCAGCTACGCTATTCACGTAGCTGAATTTGCGTATCTTAAATCGACTCCCCCCTGTAGTGTAGATGTACCCTTAGTCTGTATAATCAAGAAGATGTAAGCTAGAAGTCTGAAGCTCACTTTAATACACCAGTTTCATGCCCATATAACTCTGTTGACTTTAATAGAGCTCACTGGTTTAAAATTAATGAAACAGCCTGGAGGATTAGGTCTATGGAGTTTGCTGTGTTCAATGTGACATCTGGGTACAGTTATTAATGTGAGCTAAAATATGTTACTGGAATGGCTAGAGCCCTAGTTTTTTTTTTCTTTATGCAATGGCAAAGTTGTAGCTATAAACAAAAATCCCTATACACACAGATGCAGCGCCTACTTCGACGTGTACTCTATGTGGAATTCCTAACTGATCTCCCAAAGGCCTTCCTGCATTGAGCAAGGCTGCAATGGCTCCCCTGAATAGTTGCTTAGCAAGAGGTTCCCCCAAACCGATCTCTGTTCTAGGCTTAAGCAGTGAGGAGGGCCTTGAGCCAGCCCTCTGCACCACAGGTAAGCTTTACCCACAGTGACATAATATATTTGAGATTGACCAGAGCCATAGTACCAGAATCAAACCTCTTTGAATGCGGGGGAAGTTTCAACCCTAATCCAACCTCCACAGAGCAGGCTCATCTTTGCAAATACTATCAGGCGAGAAGTTTATAATTGTGAGCTGATTTCAGTGCAGAACTATGCCTGGAAGGGTTTTCAGATTGGTCCCAATTTATATACCATGGTTTAATCTTGCTAGGCATCTGTCTTTATTTAAACTCTGATCCGACACACGCAATCCCATTGGATATCAGAGAGGTAGCCGTGTTAGTCTGTATCCACAAAAACAACGAGGAGTGCGGTGGCACCTTAAAGACTAACAGATTTATTTGGGCATAAACTTTCGTGGGTAAAAAACACACTTCTTCAGATCCATGGAGGGAGCTTAATCCCATTGAAGTTGGTAGGAGTACTTGTATAAAGGCTGAAGGTTTGAATGATATTGTTGTAGCAATAATCAATGGATTAAATAAACATGATCTCCCATTAATTCTGAATCAATGAAAGAATAATTCCATTTTGGTTGGAACCCATTGCTAGTATGTGATCCAGACAAGGATCCCTCGGATATCTCATCACCGTTCTCTGGAGACAACTGTTTTTTCCATCCAAACTTAAACACAAATTCCTTCAATCCTTCTAGCCTGCCACTCTAAATATGACACGCACACAGAGGCACTCTTGATTTCAAAAACAACATTTTAAGATCCAGCTTTTTGTTACAGTTGATTTATTGTCATAAGGAAAAATAACTCACTACTGCATCTTTCAGTGTAACTTTACCCTGGTATGCTAAAAGAGCCAGATTCATCCTGATATACACTCCATGCAAACTCACTGATTTCAGTCTATTAAGTCAGGGCAGAATTTGGACCCCAAAGAGTAATTTTCCTGGAAGACTGAAAAAAGATTTGTCTTCAAAAGTAAATTACACCAATTTTCTGTCTACTCTAAAGTTTCTGCTCCCAACCCTTGGCTTTTTCATTCAATAAAAAAATCTGAATATAATCCAAATGGAAATATTATGGAAAACCCAATATGATAGAATGCACAGATGTTTCACAATACAAACCTCTCTTTCCATATTTTAATGTAATATAAATATACAAGTCACTTTATATTGACTACTTCAAATCAAGTCTCTGCCACAACATGATTTCAATATTAAACTATCTGCTACCACAGCACAATTCTCAGCAAATAACACTGGGACAGTATGGCTAATGATGTGTTGTAGACACTGCAACAATCATTGCATATTTAAACCAATTATTAAATTATTATATGTGCCACTAAATAGCAGAAGAAGAAAATTTATTTGCAATGGAGTGTAATCAAGCCCAGCTACCGACAAACGTTAGTTCTGGAAAGAAAAAAGAAATCATATGGAACTAAAGTACCACTTTTTGTTGAATAAAAATAAACTTTGGGCTTCTTACCAAGCCGCCGGGCCTAAATGGAAAAATTTGACTTCAAATAGCTGGAAACTGCTGACAAGGCATTTTACCAACTAAGGGAAATTAGACTTTTAATATGTTATACTCCAACTGAGAACATTTATCTAAAATAACACACTAATTTGATTTGCACCTCATGTGTGAGGTATAAGTTTGTAGGCAGATATTTTCACAAGAAGCTACCACATGAGTATCTATGGGTCTGGAGGTGGAGGAGAGAAGCAGCTGTGTTTAGAAAGTGGTGCAAAGTCCTAAGTTATTAAGATTCTGCTAAGCATTAACTAAGCTGCTACATTGGGAGTTTAGAAATATACTTAAGTTCAGTGACATTACCAGTATAATGTAATGGCTAGTAGGCATCCAATTATACCTATTAGCCATGTTTAGTTTGTTTGAGAAGTATAAGTATGCAAATCACACAGTAAATCTGCTTACCTACTATTTATCTGTCATAGAGGTTTGCACTGCTGCCTATCACTAACGTATCTGAGCAATTATTCTGATCTTCTGTTTAAATGTTCAAGAATCTTAATTGCTAAATGCAGGACTGACTCTAGACACCAGCAAAGCAAGCACGTACTTGGGGTGGCACAATTCCAGGGCCAGCATTCCGGCCGCCTGTGGGGGTTTTTGTTTGTTTGTTTGTTTTTTTGCTTGGGAAGTTGCACTCTTGGGGTGGCAAATTTTTTCCTTGGGGCAGCAAAAAACCTAGAGCCAGCCCTGCCTAAATGCTCCAACAAGAAGGATTCTCATACACCTTAGTATCTCTGCTGCTTACAAGAACAGGATAGCCAAGGAAAGTAGAAAGACCATTCACAATAAGATAGGGTAAGGGCATGGTGGTGAAGCAGATGGTGGTTGTATTGGCTGGTGATGGTCTTTGGCTCACAGCCAACAGAATCGGCATAGTCCTCTCTGTTTTCTCCCTTGTTTGGAATGGATGCCCCATACATCACAGCTCCACTTTTTCATCCAGTCCCAGTATCACCATCACATGATGAAGTGCTCTGACTTTGAAAATTACCCAAAAGCCCCGGCCCCCAGTAACTGTGCTAGGCTCTGTGGTGTTCAATTTTGACTTCAACGGGCTTTGGCTCAAGTTCTCAATGTCTCTACAACAGTTTCCTCACTCCAGTACGTCTGTTAGTCTATAAGGTGCCACAGGACTCTTTATCGCTTTTTACAGATCCAGACTAACACGGCTACCCCTCTGATACTTTTCCTCACTTAGTATAGACAGACCCTTAGATATAAAACAGGTTCTCTTCCTTCCAGCCCTGAATCTCTGCACGTCTTCACTTTTCATATCAAGGTTTTCCATCATGCTGAGCCAGAGACACAATATCCGATTTAAGTCAGTTTCCTACACTTGCTTGGCTCGTCTCCTGAGCTCTCCAGCAATCATTTTTGCTCCTGAACACATGACTTAATCAGTTAAGGCTACAGTTACACTACTAGCTAGGGGTGAGCGTATAAACACCAGCAAAGCTGCAGTAGCATGGGTAGCTGTAGCAGAGGCACAGCTGAGCCACGCCGAGTACAAGCCCAATTAAAACCGATGGGTCAGTACTCAGTACGGCTGGGCTGGGCCTCCGCTGCTCCTACTTGAGCTTGATCAGAACTACCCCAAGTATATATACACCAGCAAAGGAATCACATCCCTAGTTCATAGTGTGAACATAGCCTAAGGCTAAAAACCTTAACAGTCATAAAAAATAAATGCCCGTATTCTGTCCTCAGTTACATACCCACAATTCCCTCTGATTTCAGTGGAAGATATACACATCTATCAGTCCCCAAACGTATACATTTTCTATACATGTACTCCAGCTAGTTTTCAAGATTAATATGTAACCGTAAATCTCACACTGATCCAATTTCACTTAGATTAAATGTAAGTTAGATCTGAGCCAATATCCTAAGCGGTCAGAATTTAATCAACTAAGGAAACAAATGCCCTCATGCCGTGCACACACTGAACTTTTACAGCCTGATTCCTTTCTTGTTTACAACAGTGTGAATCACGAGTATCTCCACTGAAGTCAGAAGGCCAGATCCTCACATCCAGCCAAGTTCATCTCAGAGTAGGACGTGTGTGTGTGTGTGTGTGTGTGTTGGATGGGACACAGCTACCTTAATACTACTCCTGATCAAGGCCCTGCTGATGGTCAAATTGGCCTCTGGCAAAAGATAGGACAGCTACTTAAGTTGGCTGGTAATGTCTCCCTAGGGGCCATTATGCAGCTGAATACGTTGGCGTGCAGAGCACTCTGGCCACACCTCTTGTCATGTGACATAACCTGCTATGCCGGGGAAGTTGGAAGGGGGTAGAACAGAGCTTCCTGTGCCAGCTCTCTGCTAGTGGTGCATTCCTCTACATAAGGAGAGTCCTCACTTGCCCTTTTAGGCCAGGTTGTTGGCTCTTTTGCACAGGAGGCTGAATCAAGGAACCCTGGATCTGGTCCACCAGAGTTACATCAGCATAAAACTGATATGAGATCAGAATCAGCCCCTGAAAATCTACCCGATCTATCTATTCCAGCAATTAATTAGTTACCCAGCAACTAATTAGTTAACTATTTGATATATAATATTTAGAAAATCAGTTCAATTTTTCTTATGTAGTTAATCACTTCCTCTGAGTGGATTTGTTTTTTCCTGCAAATGGTGTACTTCCCCAGACAAGAAAATTCAAATGATTGCTCCATGGTTATCAAAAGTCACTTGCAAATGTCAGGGTGAAAAATCTTGGAATGCATCATTGAAAAAAATGCATGAGACAGCACTAAATCTCTTTGAAAGACACTGAGTCCTTGTTTCAGTCTATATGGAGAAGAACTACGTAATTCAAACATTACGGAAAGTTCCTATAATATGCTAAAAACTTCATTGTCAGGAAATGTCACTTGAGTTAGCCCCATTCACTCTGTAGGAGGTCATTCATTTCTAAAACATTCTTATGTTGCTATAGAAACAGCAAAAAAACAATAACATATACCTACTAAGAAACCACTATTCATTTCCTGGCCAAAAAAAAAGCCAAGCTCTGAGAAATGGATACAGCAGAAGAGTCCCTGAAACTAGAAAGTGAATCAAATATGATGAATCCTCACATCCCAATTCTCACAGCATTAAAAGAAATGGCAGAACTGGGCTGTATAACATTTAAATGGAAAGACTTTCATACTAAGGGGGGAAAGACCATTATTTAATCCCCAATAAAGAATATCTCCTGAGTATAGTAAAATATGCAGTTCTTGTTATTTACATTACACTAATCTACATTATAAGTATTGGGTCAGATTCTGATCTCAGCTTCACTGAGGTTTAAAGCATGATGGGCTGAACCCTCTCCTGGCGTAAAACCTGGCACAGCTCATTTACTTCAATCGAGTTATGTCAGTTTACACCTGCAGAGATTCTGGCCCAGTAATGTCTCTAACATAAGTGGAGTTGCTCTTGAATTACTGTGGTGCAAGCAAGATCAGAATGGGGCCCATTGTATCTTGTTCTGATAAACAACTATGAATGCTTTTTTTGGTGACATTGCTCTCAAGATCATATTTCAAATGAACTCCTCTGCTTTAGACGCCTGATGCATTCACCCTCACCAGCAGTAGCTGTGATATCCTTAAGGCAGTTCTCAAAAATCCTAGCTTCCAGCAACAGGGTGCTCATAAAATAGATTTTCATCTTCCAAAGCATGAAGACATAGATTAGGACTAAACGTACCTGTATAGATTGCCTGACCTAGAGAGAAATTTGTTTTTTTTTAAAAACTGCAAACTATTATCTGTTCAAGTTAAGCTATTAAACAGCCTGTGTACAGTATGTTCTTGTTATCTGACAATATGCCTCTGGGCAGAAAAGGAAACTCTTGCCAGGCCTGCTCTTACCACCCCCTTTCCCAGGGGAAAACAGATTAGAAAAACAGTAGCTCTCAGAAACAGTTGATTGTTAGCTATCGACTGGATTTCCACTCCCCACCCTCACTGTGTTCACCATTATATCCTATTTCTGGGGTATGACGTGGTTTTGGCTGAGTTGATGTAACAAAATAAAATGGACAACTCAGTGTGTTGCTGGGGGAATCTTTCTGCGGGTTTTCTTAAGTCTCGTCTGTATGTCAACTTGTGATTTGTGTTGTGTCACTGGGACAGAGAGTTAGGGAACAGCAGCAGACGTAGCTCTCCAGTCACTGCAACTGCTATTAGTTTCCTGGGAGTAAATCTGACAATGATAGCTGTGCCTAACTGAGAGATTGGGAACAAGCTGGATAGAGCTACAAGGCTAATTAACACATTAGCCCAGAACGTAGAAAAGACACCGAAAGGAAGTGCCAGGGTGGAGAAAGAACCAGAAAGAGGCAGGCTCTCAGAGTCAGTCCCACGAGAGATCTCTGAGGGCGAGATCTCCAACCTCTCCTACCCTTGGTCTAAGGGCTGAGGGTGATATGCTATTGTAGATCAGGTGTTGCACAATGCTGTGAAAATGGTTGGGAAACACTGTAAATAAGCCACATATGGTGTTTACAAGCAAAGAGTATCCACATGGTCTGCGTAGGCAGAGGAAGATAGGTGAGAAGGAACCTCATCCTGTTATAATCACCATTAATAATGAAGAATACTGTTAGTGTTGCATGAAAAACAAGATGGCCCTGCTTAGGTGCCTCCACTGCCACACATCCTGTTTCACTAGCTGAATTCTGTGGTTGGTTTAATTTTCTTTTCCTTTTTGCAGTTTCATTTCTGTTGCATTTAAAATTCAATACAATTCTACTTAGCTACTGGTAAGGGAAAACTTCTACCAGCCACTTCTGTGAGTTGAAGGGAAGCCAAAGCAGTCAGATCCTGGCTGGGGAAAGAGGGATGGCTCACCCCTTTCAAACCTACCAGTGCCATCCAACCAGAGCTTTGTGGTGTCAGGCCCATATATTTTAGAGAGAGGATGAGTATGGAGCAACTTCTGCAGCATTCTCACCTCTGGAGCCTGCAGCTATCCAGTCAAGGGCTGATGCAGTTTAAGCATTTTTATCCTCCACAAACTTTCCTCTGACTGTTACTCCTCACCAACGGGTGCACTCAGACAATGGATGAAAGAGGCTGAAGACCTGTGCTCTAAAAACAGCCCTGGGACTACTGTCAACCTTCTCAGATCTGTATGAATGGGGCACGAAAAAAACCTGCTTATTCCATGGGGTAGGGAAACCACCTCCCCACCCCATCCCCAACAAAACAGTAAGGAAGAAATCCATGTCCCCTAAACAGGAATAAATTCCATAGAATGGAATATGGCCCTCCATTTCTAATTTCCCATGTGCTTACTTCTTCCTTCTCTACTGTCTTTGAACAGTTTATAAAACACTGGGCCTCTGGAATGTGTTTATCCTTGGACTGGATCAGATAGCTATGCAAACATTTTTTATAGCTGAGATTAACTGGAGTTCTTTGAAAAGCTTTGCACCTGAACTCTTTTAGAAGGAGAAAAGATGAGGCCAGTGCAGACCAAGTCCTGGGAAAGATAAAAGGAAAGGGAAGGGAAAACAGGAAGAGATCCAAATGGTAAACAAGGACTGCAACTAGCACAGCAACTGAATGTTTTTGAGGGTATTTTTTCCTCAGGGAGACTCCTAGAAAGGACAAGCTTTACCTTTTCTCAATTGCCTCATTTATTTTTCTTATTATTTCTCAACCTTCCCTCCTTGGACTAACCACTTTATTTCTTTGTAATGATCAGGGATTTGAAATGCTTTTCCAAACATTAAACCCAGATAGCAAAGACCTTATTTATTTTGATGGTGGGGCGCCAGAGCAGCAGGGAGGCACATATAAATAAATAAATGAATGATTATATAATATGCATCAATAATTACCTTCAAGTGTTTCTCCTTGCCCAGGGAGGGCGTCCCCTGGTCCAGATGCATAAAAGGCAGTCACGGACAGTGCATACCTGGTGCCTTGTTCTAAATCTCTCAGCACTGTAGTGGTTGTATCACCCCTTGTGGTTACCTCCTTGGTATCACCTCCAGCCACTGGAGTATACGTTATACGGTACCGCTGTACTTTGCCAGGTGCTGCACTCCAAGATAACTTCATTGTGGATGTTGTAGCATCAGAAACTCTCAAATTTCTTGGACTTCCTCGGGCTATACATGTGAAAAGACATTGAAAGCATATCATAAAACAAGCCTCATTTCTTTCTTTCTTTTAAGATCATTATAAGAGAGATAGCATACATGCTTAAGTGATTTCCTGGATCAGTTCCAGACTGCTCAGCAAATTCCAGGATTCAGTCCAGAGCACTGATCTAAGACCTGAAAGGAATTTTTTAAATATAACTTCACAAGAAGTTATTCCCTAACGTAAATTAGAACTTTTGGATATTTTTTAAGTGTTTTTGAAACTACCATGATATAATACTTAATTTTGATAAAACTCTACTGAACATCCATGATATAGTAAAGCTTTTGGTACCATCATGATAACATGCGTCCTTCCCCATCTCCCGTGAATACACATATCCATTAAGGTGTAGCCTGAGGACTCTAAGTTTTGACTTCCTACTACAAAGACTCAGGCTCAATCCTGGAATTTGCTGAGCACTTTTGATCTGATCCAGCAAATCACTTAAGCATGTCAATGGGCTGCAGTATGAATGGAGCACAAAAAACACGTGCTTATTCCATGGGGTGAAGACCCCTCCATGAAGACACCTCCCCATCCCATCCCCAACAAAACCGTAAGGAAGAAATCCATGTCCCCTACACAGGAATAACTTCCATAGTATGGAATATTGCCCTCCATTTCTAATTTCTCATGTGCTAAATTCTTCCTTCTCGACCATCTTTGAACAGTTTATAAAACACTGGAATGTGTTTATCCTTGGACTGGATCAGATAGCTATGCAAACATTTTATATAGCCGAGATTATCTGGAGTTCTATGGAAAACTTTGCACCTCAATTTTTTTATTAAAGAAAAGATGCGGCAAGTGCAGACCAAGTCCTGGGAAAGATAAAAGGGAAGGGAAGGGAAAACAGGAAGAGATCCCAAATGGTGAACAAGGACTTCAACTAGCACAGCGACTGAATGTTTTGTGGGGGGTTTCCTCAGGGAGACTCCTAAAAAGGACAAGCCTGTCCCACAAGCCTCAACACACTGTAGAACATTTATGTGTTGCAATGGGGAGGAAAAGGACAGATTTGAAAGAACAGGGAAGTGGGATTAGTAAATGCAACAATATACTTTGGAGAGACCTCAAGAAAAAGAAGCTGTTGCCTTAAGTCACTACGTCTACACAGCGAACACCTGCGGCTGGCCCAGATCAGCTGACCCGGGCTAGCGAGGCTCAGTCTGCAGGGCTGTAAAACCCCTTTGTAAACATTTGGGCTCGGGCTGGAGCTCAAATTCTGGGATCCCATGAGGGGATGACAATTTTTAGCCCCGTATCTCGAGACCTGCGAGCCCAACTCAGTTGACCCAGGCCAACAGTGGGTCTTTTATTCCAGTGTAGATGTACCCAAAGGGCCCTATTGCCTATACATTAGAATTCCATGGAATCATGGGAAAGTTTGGATTTTTCCTTTTGTTTCCTTCCATCATGACTAAACAAGAACAGGAGATCACATTTTTAGATTATTTTATCCACTCTTGTTTCGTTAGCTTTACCTTTTCTCAATTGCCTCATTTATTTTTCTTATTATTTCTCAACCTTCCCTCCTTGGACTAACCACTTTATTTCTTTGTAATGATCAGGGATTTGAAATGCTTTTCCAAACATTAAACCCAGATAGCAAAGACCTTATTTATTTTGATGGTGGGGCGCCAGAGCAGCAGGGAGGCACATATAAATAAATAAATGAATGATTATATAATATGCATCAATAATTACCTTCAAGTGTTTCTCCTTGCCCAGGGAGGGCGTCCCCTGGTCCAGATGCATAAAAGGCAGTCACGGACAGTGCATACCTGGTGCCTTGTTCTAAATCTCTCAGCACTGTAGTGGTTGTATCACCCCTTGTGGTTACCTCCTTGGTATCACCTCCAGCCACTGGAGTATACGTTATACGGTACCGCTGTACTTTGCCAGGTGCTGCACTCCAAGATAACTTCATTGTGGATGTTGTAGCATCAGAAACTCTCAAATTTCTTGGACTTCCTCGGGCTATACATGTGAAAAGACATTGAAAGCATATCATAAAACAAGCCTCATTTCTTTCTTTCTTTTAAGATCATTATAAGAGAGATAGCATACATGCTTAAGTGATTTCCTGGATCAGTTCCAGACTGCTCAGCAAATTCCAGGATTCAGTCCAGAGCACTGATCTAAGACCTGAAAGGAATTTTTTAAATATAACTTCACAAGAAGTTATTCCCTAACGTAAATTAGAACTTTTGGATATTTTTTAAGTGTTTTTGAAACTACCATGATATAATACTTAATTTTGATAAAACTCTACTGAACATCCATGATATAGTAAAGCTTTTGGTACCATCATGATAACATGCGTCCTTCCCCATCTCCCGTGAATACACATATCCATTAAGGTGTAGCCTGAGGACTCTAAGTTTTGACTTCCTACTACAAAGACTCAGGCTCAATCCTGGAATTTGCTGAGCACTTTTGATCTGATCCAGCAAATCACTTAAGCATGTCAATGGGCTGCAGTATGAATGGAGCACAAAAAACACGTGCTTATTCCATGGGGTGAAGACCCCTCCATGAAGACACCTCCCCATCCCATCCCCAACAAAACCGTAAGGAAGAAATCCATGTCCCCTACACAGAAATAACTTACATAGTATGGAATATTGCCCTCCATTTCTAATTTCTCATGTGCTAAATTCTTCCTTCTCGACCATCTTTGAACAGTTTATAAAACACTGGGCCTCTGGAATGTGTTTATCCTTGGACTGGATCAGATAGCTATGCAAACATTTTATATAGCCGAGATTATCTGGAGTTCTATGGAAAACTTTGCACCTCAATTTTTTTAGTAAAGAAAAGATGGGGCAAGTGCAGACCAAGTCCTGGGAAAGATAAAAGGGAAGGGAAGGGAAAACAGGAAGAGATCCCAAATTGGAACAAGGACTTCAACTAGCACAGCGACTGAATGTTTTGTGGGGGGTTTCCTCAGGGAGACTCCTAAAAAGGACAAGCCTGTCCCACAAGCCTCAACACACTGTAGAACATTTATGTGTTGCAATGGGGAGGAAAAGGACAGATTTGAAAGAACAGGGAAGTGGGATTAGTAAATGCAACAATATACTTTGGAGAGACCTCAAGAAAAAGAAGGTGCTGCCTTAAGTCACTACGTCTACACAGCAATCAAACACCCGCGGTTGGCCCAGATCAGCTGACTTGGACTACCGGGGCTCAGGCTGCAGGGCTGTAAAGCAACTTTGTAAATGTTTGCGCTCAGGCGAGAGCTCAAATTTGGGGATCCCTTGAGGGGGCAGCAATTTTTAGCCCCGTAGCTCGAGACCTGCGAGCCAAACTCAGTTGACCCAGGCCAGCCGTGGGTCTTTTTTTCCAGTATAGATGTTCCCAAAGGGCCCTATTCATTAGAATTCCATGGAGTCACTGGAGAGTTTGCATTTTCCTTTTGTTTCCTTCCACCATGACTAAACAGTAGCAGGAGATACATTTTTAGATATTTTTATCCTCTCTTGTTTCGCTAGCTTTACCTTTTCTCAATTGCCTTATATATTTTTCTTATTATTTCTCAATCTTCCCTCCATGGACTAACCATTCTATTTCTTGGTACTGATCAGGGGAAAAAAAACACATTTGAAACATTATTCCAAACATTAAACCCAGATAGCAAAGACCTTATTTATTTTGATAGTGGGTAGGGGAGGCACCTTGGAGAGGCATAGATTTCTGCCGGAGTTAATGTCTGTGCCAATTTTAGCACCAAGTTGATAGTCAAGCCATCCAAGTATGCCGCTAATTACATGTTCACCTCATTTCAGAAGCTGATATGATTTATGCAATATTTCAGCTACATCCTACCATCTTCGTCTTAAATTCATGGGTAACATGACCTAATTTTAAGTGCACTTTTAGTCTTAGCTCCAAAAGATATTTTCATTTGTCTCCAAAACTGTTGTGCTCTTATTCTTATCTTCTTTACCTGGAAAGGTTTTGTCTAAATATCCACAAATTTTCAAGGAAAGGAATTTTTTAAATACAACTTTACAAGAAGTTATTCCCTAATGTAAATTAGTGCTTTAGGATATTTTTTAAGTGTTTTTGAAACTACCATGATATAATACTTATATTGATCTCATAGAACTGGAAGGGACCCTGAAAGGTCATCAAATCCAGCCCCCTGCATTCACTAGCAGGACCAAGTACTGATTTTGCCCCAGATCCATAAGAGGCCCCCTCAAGGATTAAACTCACAACCCTGGGTTTAGCAGGCCAATGCTCAAACCACTGAGCTAGCCCTCCCCCCTTAATTTTGATAAGAACATAAGAACCGCATCAGACCAAAGGTCCATCTAGCCCAGTATCCTGTCTATCGACAGTGGCCAATGCCAGGTGCCCCAGAGGGAGTGAACCTAACAGGCAATGATCAAGTGATCTCTCTTCTGCCATCCATCTCCATCCTCTGACAAACAGAGTCTAGGGACACCATTCCTTAACCATCGTGGCTAATAGCCATTAATGGACTTAACCACCATGAATTTATCCAGTTCTCTTTTAAACGCTGTTATAGTCCTAGCCTTCATAACTTCCTCAGGTAAGGAGTTCCACAAGTTGACTGTGCGCTGCGTGAAGAAGAATTTCCTTTTATTTGTTTTAAACCTGCTGCCTATTAATTTCATTTGGTGACCCCATGTTCTTGTATTATGGGAATAAGTAAATAACTTTTCCTTATCCACTTTCTCCACATCATTCATGATTTTATATACCTCTATCATATCCCCCCTTAGTCTCCTCTTTTCCAAGCTGAAGAGTCCTAGCCTCTTTAATCTCTCCTCATATGGGACCCGTTCCAAACCCCTAATCATTTTAGTTGCCCTTTTCTGAACCTTTTCTAGTGCCAATATATCTTTTTTGAGATGAGGAGACCACATCTGAATGCAGTATTCGAGATGTGGGCGTACCATTGATTTATATAAGGGCAATAATATATTCTCAGTCTTATGCTCTATCCCCTTTTTAATGATTCCTAACATCCTGTTTGCTTTTTTGATTGCCTCTGCACACCGCGTGGACATCTTCAGAGAACTATCCACGATGACTCCAAGATCTTTTTCCTGACTTGTTGTAGCTAAATTAGCCCCCATCATATTGTATGTATAGCTGGGGTTATTTTTTCCAATGTGCATTCTTTACATTTATCCACATTAAATTTCATTTGCCATTTTGTTGTCCAATCACTTAATTTTGTGAGATCTTTTTGCAGTTCTTCACAGTCTGCTTTGGTCTTAACTATCTTGAGCAGTTTAGTATCATTTGCAAACTTTGCCACCTCACTGCTTACCCCTTTCTCCAGATCATTTATGAATAAGTTGAATAGGATCGGTCCAAGGACTGACCCTTGGGGAACACCACTAGTTACCCCTCTCCATTCTGAGAATTTACCATTAATTCCTACCCTCTGTTCCCTGTCTTTTAGCCTGTTCTCAATCCATGAAAGGACCTTCCCTTTTATCCCATGACAGCTTAATTTACATAAGAGCCTTTGGTGAGGGACCTTGTCAAAGGCTTTCTGGAAATCTAAGTACACTATGTCCACTGGATCCTCCTTGTCCACATGTTTGCTGACCCCTTCAAAGAACTCTAATAGATTAGTAAGACACAATTTCCCTTTACAGAAACCATGTTGACTATTGCTCAACAGTTTATGTTTTTCTATGTGTCTGACAATTTTATTCTTAACTATTGTTTCAACTAATTTGCCCGGTACCGACGTTAGACTTACCAGTCTGTAATTGCCAGAATCACCTCTAGAGCCCTTTTTAAATATTGGCGTTACATTAGCTAACTTCCAGTCACTGGGTACAGTAGCCGATTTAACGGACAGGTTACAAACCTTAGTTAATAGTTCCGCAACTTCACATTTGAGTTCTTTCAGAACTCTTGGGTGAATGCCATCTGGTCCCGGTGACATGTTAATGTTAAGTTTATCAATTAATTCCAAAACCTCCTCTAGTGACACCCCAATCTGTGATAATTCCTCCAATTTGTCACCTACAAAAGCCGGCTCAGGTTTGGGAATCTCCCTAACATCCTCAGCCGTGAAGACTGAAGCAAAGAATCCATTCAGTTTCTCCGCAATGACTTTATCGTCTTTAAGCGCTCCTTTTGTACCTCAATCATCAAGGGGCCCCACTGGTTGTTTAGCAAGCTTCCTGCTTCTGATGTACTTAAAAAATATTTTGTTATTACCTTTTGAGTTTTTTGCTAGCCGTTCTTCAAACTCCTCTTTGGCTTGTCTTATTACATTCTTGCACTTAATTTGGCAGTGTTTATGCTCCTTTCTATTTGCCTCACTAGGATTTGACTTCCACTTTTTAAAGGAAGTCTTTTTATCTCTCACTGCTTCTTTTACATGGTTGTTAAGCCACGGTGGCTCTTTTTTAGTTCTCTTACTGTGTTTCTTAATTTGGGGTATACATTGAAGTTGGGCCTCTATTATGGTGTCTTTAAAAAGCGCCCATGCAGCTTGCAGGGATTTCACTTTAGTCACTGTACCTTTTAACTTCTGTTTAACTAACCCCCTCATTTTTGCTTAGTTCCCCCTTTTGAAATTAAATGCCACAGTGTTGGGCTGTTGAGATGTTCTTCCCACCACAGGGATGTTGAATGCTATTGTATTATGGTCACTATTTCCAAGCGGTCCTGTTATAGTTACCTCTTGGACCAGCTTCTGCGCTCCACTCAGGACTAAATCGAGAGTTGCCTCTCCCCTTGTGGGTTCCCCTACCAGCTGCCCCATGAAGCAGTCATTTAAAGTATCGAGAAATTTTATCTCTTCATTTCGTCCTGAAGTGAAATGTTCCCAGTCAATATGGGGATAATTGAAATCCCCCACTATTACTGAGTTCTTAATTTTGATAGCCTCTCTAATTTCCCTTAGCATTTCATCATCACTATCACTGTCCTGGTCAGGCGATTGATAATAGATCCCTAATGTAATATTCTTATTAGAGCATCAAATTTCTATACATAGAGATTCTATGGAACATGTGGATTCAATTAAGATTTTGCCCCAGATCCATAAGTGGATAAATCACATTTGAACATTCATGATATAGTAAAGCTTTTGGTACCATCATGATAACATGCTCCCTGCCCCATCTCCCATGGCCACACATGTATGTTAGGATGCAGTCTGTGGACTCTAAGTTCTGACTTCCCACTACAAAGACTCAGGGTTCAATCCTGGAGTTTGCTGAGCACTCTTGAACTGATCCAGCAAATCATTTAAGCATGTCAATGGATTGCAATATGAAAGGGGCATGAAAAAACCCTCCTTATTCCATGGGATGGGGGAAGACACCTCCCCACCCCATCCCCAACAAAACAGTATGGAAGAAATCCATGTCCCCTACACAGGAATAACTTCCATAGTATGAAGCAACAGAGGGTCCCTTAACACGGCTACCCCTCTGATACTTGACTTCCATAGTATGGAATATTGCCCTCCATTTCTAATTTCTCGTGTGCTAAATTCTTCCTTCTCGACCATCTTTGAACAGTTTATAAAACACTGGGCCTCTGGAATGTGTTTATCCTTGGACTGGATCAGATAGCTATGTAAACATTTTATATAGCTGAGATTATCTGGAGTTCTTTGAAAAACTTTGCCCCTCAATTTTTTTAGTGAAGAGAAGATGGGGCAAGTGCAGACCAAGTCCCGGGAAAGATAAAAGGAAAGAGAAGGAAAAAGAGGAAGTGATCCAAATGGTGAACAAGGACTGCAACTAGAACAGCAACTGAATGTTTTGTGGGGGGTTTCCTCAGGGAGATGCCTAAAAAGGACAAGTCTGTCCCACAAGCCTCAACACACTGTAGAACATTTATGTGTTGCAATGGGGAGGAAAAGGACAGATTTGAAAGAACAGGGAAGTGGGATTAGTAAATGCAACAATATACTTTGGAGAGACCTCAAGAAAAAGAAGCTGCTGCCTTAAGTCACTACGTCTACACAGCGAAGACCCGCGGTTGGCCCAGATCAGCTGACCCGGGCTAGCGAGGCTCAGGCTGCAGGGCTGTAAAGCAACTTTGTAAACGTTTGAGCTCAGGCTAGAACTCAAATTTGGGGATCCCTTGAGGGGGCAGCAATTTTTAGCCCCGTAGCTCGAGACCTGCAAGCACAACTCAGTTTACCCAGGCCAACAGTGGGTCTTTTATTCCAGTGTAGATGTATCCAAAGGCCCCTATTGCCTATACATTAGAATTCCATGGAATCACAAGAAAGTTTGGATTTTTCCTTTTTCCTTCCACCATGACTAAACAGTAGCAGGAGATACATTTTTAGATTCTTTTATCCACCCTTGTTTCATTAGCTTTACCTTTTCTCAATTGCCTCATTTATTTTTCTTATTATTTCTCAACCTTCCCTCCTTGGACTAACCACTTTATTTCTTTGTAATGATCAGGGATTTGAAATGCTTTTCCAAACATTAAACCCAGATAGCAAAGACCTTATTTATTTTGATGGTGGGCACCAGAGGCGCAGGGAGGCATTGATTTCACCAGTAATTAATGTCTGTGCCAATTTTTGCACCAAGAGGATAGACAAACCATCCAAGTATGCTGCTAGTTACATTTTCACCTCATTTCAGAAGCTGATGTGACTTACGTAATATTTCAGCTACATCCTACCATCTTCATCTTAAATTCATGGGTAACATGACTTAATTTTAAGTGCACTTCTAGTATTAGCTCCTAAAGATACTTTTTTTTGTCTCCAAAATTGTTGTGCTCTTATTCTTACCTTCTTTACCTGGATAGGTTTTGTCTAAATGTCCTCAAATTTCCAATTTACTATTTTAAATAAAATACAGTATCATTCAGTGAGCACGTGCCCGATGTCGATCCTTATAGATCTTTGTTACATTAGACACATTTACTCTTTTCCTTTTGTTCCTGCACTGTCAAAACCGTGATGTTAAAATCTGGGCTGGGTGCTTTTATATAAAACCACTCCGGAGATAAGGCCCGTTTATCAATTTGAAATTCTTAAAAGCTAAATCACAACCAGTTTCTTTTTCATATTCTTCTTATCCTTATTCATTTATGTTGCAGTAGTGCACACAGGCATGACTCATATTTTCACTTCTGTCGAAACTTCAGGAACATGGTGCAATTTAAAGCACCTAAAACGTAACCAAATAAATGAATATTTATATACTATCTAAAAATAATTACCTTCAAGTGTTTCTCCTTGCCCGGGAAGGGCGTCCCCTGGTCCAGACGCATACAAGGCAGTTACGGACAGTGCATATCTGGTGCCTTGTTCTAAATCTCTCAGCACTGTAGTGGTAGTATCACCCCTTATGGTTACCTCCTTGGCTTCACCTCCGGCCACTGGGGTATACGTTATACGGTACCACTCTACTTTGCCAGGTGCTGCACTCCAAGATAACTTCATTGTGGATGTTGTAGCATCAGAAACTCTCAGATTTCTTGGACTTCCTCGGGCTATACATGTGAAAAGATGTTGAAAGTGTTTTTGAAATTACTATGATATAATACTTAATTTTGATAAATCACTTTTGAACATTCATGATATAGTAAAGCTTTTAGTACCATCATGATAACATGCTCCCTTCCCCATCTCCCTGGGGTGCACACGTCTGTTAGAATGTAGCCTGTGGACTCTAAATTCTCACTTTTTACAACAACTCCTCAGGGGTCAATTCTGGAATTTACTGAGTACTCTTGAACTGAAAATCACTTAAACTTCTCAATGGGCTCCAGAATGAATGGGGCACAAAAAAAAACCCATTTATTTATTACATTAGTGAGATTTATTACATTGGTCACATTTACTCCTTTCCTTTTGTTCCTACACTGGCAAAACAGTGATCTTAAATTTTGGGCTGGGTGCTTTTATATAAAACCACCCCTGAGATAAGGCCCATTTATCAATTTGAAATTCTTAAATTCTAAACCTCAACCAGTTTCTTTTTCATATTCTTCTTATCCTTATTCATTTACATTGCGGTAGTGCACAAAGGCCTGACTCAGAATTGAGGCCCTTTGTTGCTAGGTGATATACAAACAGAACGGTAATCTAAACTCCTTAGCCCCCTTTTACTTCTGAGATTAAACTTTGATCTTCTGGTGACTATGTAGTTTACATTTCGGTTTCTGCTGTGTTTTCCATACTCCTCTCAGTATTTGGAACCTTATCTCACAGCATTTCTGGGAAGTCCTTGTTTCAGGGCCCTATTTTCATCTGCCTTAAGAGCCCTTCATACTGCTCTCACAGTGTAAAAGGGACCAAATGTAAATGAGAAGTAAGCCCTTAACATATTCAAGGGTGAGATTAACAATTCCCTTTTAGTTTATTTTATGGATGTGAACTACATTCATTTGCTGTTATTTTACCTCCTAGGGACATCAAGATACACCCCTGACCAGCACAGAACATAGCCACGTTTCCTTTCAAAGCCTAGTGGCAAAGTTGTCCCACCCATTGACAATTATTGGATGACAATGAGAATGTTCAGACAGCAAGTAGCAGCATCTACATCTGGTAAGTTCTCCACAGCAAGGCAGAGAGACATCATCCTACCATCCATATAAGGAAACCTATGTCTCCTGCTTATTCCTGCCAGGGTTCTGTTAGCATTTATTTCCAGGCTTTAGCTCTTATTGGTCACAAACAGCTGTGGTCCATTCTCTCTATGCATAGGCTATCTGTTGCTCATTTTATGTGACCCTGAATGTCTTACATTTAGAGTAAACGTCATTTCCAACCAGAGTTTCAATACAGGTTAAAGCTCCGCCCATGTTTTCAATCGGACAAGACTTTTTAACACCAAGATAATAAAAATGATCTGTCGCCAAACTGTTCCCGAGTTCACAGCCAGCTGCATCCTGTAAGGCAGAGACCTATACTGAGGTTGGTTTGGAGGCGCACAGCCCCAGCTGTGCAAGTCATTTAGTCCAAAGCTTCCAGGAGCCCAGAGGATATTTTACCAATGCAACACACTTTTCCAGGAGGCATAGTGGGATCCTCCTGTCCAGTGAACATTCCCCACCTCTACCTGTCCTCTCTAGTGGATGCTAGCCTTAGATAGTCCTTGTGCTGTGAGTAGAGGGATGACAACTGTGCTTGATTTACAAGGATGGTCACAAAGGGAAGAAGGGAGGTTCTTAGGCATATTTTTTATTCAGAGTTTTACTTCTGTAGAAACTTCAGGAACATGGTGCAATTTAAAGCACTTAAAATGTAACCAAATAAATGAATGATTATATACTATCTAAAAATAATTACCTTCAAGTGTTTCTCCTTGCCCAGGGAGGGTGTCCCCTGCTCCAGATGCATATAAGGCAGTCACAGATAGTGCATATCTGGTGCCGTGTTCTAAATCTCTCAGCACTGTAGTGGTTGTATCACCCCTTGTGGTTACCTCCTTGGTATCACCTCCAGCCACTGGAGTATATGTTACAAGGTATCGCTGTACTTTTCCAGGTGCTGCACTCCAAGATAACTTCATTGTGGATATTGTAGCATCAGAAACTCTCAGATTTCTTGGAGTCCCTAGGACTATACATGTTAAAAGATATTGAAAGCATATCATGAAACAAGCCTCGTTTCTTTCTTTCTTTTAAGATCATTATAAGAGAGATAGCATACACGCTTAAGTGATTTGCTGGATCAGTTCCAGACTGCTCAGGAAATTCCAGGATTTAGTCCAGAGCATTGATCTAAGACCTGAAGGGAATTTTTTAAATATAACTTCACAAGAAGTTATTCCATGAGACAAATTAGTGCTTTTTTGTTATTTTAAAGTGTTTTTTGAAATTACCATGATATAATAAACATTCGTGATATAGTCCAACTTTTTGAACCATGATAACATTTTTTGCCCATTTCCCATGGACACAGTTGTCCATTAAGGTGTAGCCTGTGAACTCTCAGTTCTCACTTTCTACTACAAATACTCAGGACCCAATACTGGAATTTGCTGAGCACTCTGACACTGATCCAGCAAATCACTTGGGCATGTGCTTAATTTTAAGCATGTAAATAGGCCCTTATGGAATCAGTTTAAGACTATCAGTAACAAAAAACAAAACAAAAACAAACGAAAAACAGAAAGAAAAAAACAGAGACAAGGAAGAACAATTTGCTTCCGTAAGTCACCATGCACATCTTTTATTGGTATGTATATTATATGGCACAGAAACTACATTAAAATAACTTTCAGGTTGATGCACAAAATTTATAAAAGCAATGAAAATGTGAGGTAACAGTGCAAAATTATTTTTGTGGTAACCATTTGTGCATAGAATCAGAGGGGTAGCCATGTTAGTCTGGATCTGTAAAAAGCAACAGAGAGTCCTGTGGCACCTTTAAGACTAACAGATGTATTGGAGCATAAGCTTTCGTGGGTGAATGCCCACTTTGTCAGATGCATAGGCACAGGAGCACATATGGTTCCCTATGGAAAAGTCTCCTATGAGACACTTTAAGTACCACTCAAAAATACTGACTTCCACAGTACAGTAACTCATCACTTAAAGTTGTCCCGGTTAATGTTATTTCATTGTTTCGTTGCTGATCAATTAGGGAACATGCTCATTTAAGTTTGCGCAATGCTCCCTTATAACGTCGTTTGGCAGCTGCCTGCTTTGTCCACTGTTTGCAGGAAGAGCAAGCCTGTTGGAGCTAGCTGGTGAGGGCTTGGAACCAGGGTGGGCCGGCAGCCCCCCTATCAGCTCCCCGCTCCCCTAAGTTCCCTGTGCGGCAGCTGCCCAGCAGGCTACCAATTGCCGGCAGTTCAGCTGTCCTTCCCCCCACTGCCATGTGCTGCTCCTGCCCTCTGCCTTGGAGCTGCTCCTCAGAGCCTCCTGCTTGCTGTGCAGGGGGAGGGGGGAAGAGAGGGCTAATGTCAGGGTGTCCCCCTGCCCCTGCTCCTGCCCCCAGTTTCCATTTAGCAATCAAAATTTGATCTTTATTTTTGTAACGTTTTAATGTTGCATAAACATTAAGAGCCCAATCCAACAGTTATTGAATTCAATGTAAAGACTATCACTGATTTTAATGGATGCTGGATTAGTCCCTAAATAAGCAACTTGCTGACAGTAGATAAAGATGTGTAACCTACAATGATATTACATGAACAATTTTTAGGCTTATACATATTTCGTTTGAGTTTAAACCTTTCAAATTGAAATGTTTTTGTAACAGACAATTCAGAAGTCTTATTTTCTTTGCCTGACATATATGTGGGCATTTTGCCCAAGGCACATCAACACGTTTAGGAGTTACAGATTCAAGAATGTTTACAAAAGGCAAAATCCAAAGGCTCTTGATTAGAATTTGGGATGTTGTTATATTTAAATTGTTTCTCAATTAAACTTGCATGATTCTAAAACACCCCATTCATCTTGCTGTAACAAGAAAAAAGAGAAAGGAACATCCAAGTTACACATACTGAAAATAAAAAATATATCAATGTGCACAACCTTCTTCTCAAGCCCCACTACAAGCTTGTTATTTATTACGTACCTTCTTCAGTTTTTGCATATCCATTCAATGAATTTCCAGGCCCAGACTGATACTCAGGAATAACATAAACTTCATATCTTGTATCGGGAGTCAAGTTCAGTAGCGTAGTTGATCTTTCATTTGCTGGGACAGTTACTTGTTTTCTCTCTCTTCCAGTCACTGGCCTGTATGCAACCCTATACCTCAGAACATTTCCTGGAGCTGGCATCCAGCCAACCTTAAAGCTATCAGTAGTTTCATCTGTTATCATTAAGTTTCGAGGAGCCCCTTTAACTGCAAACAAACACAAATATAATTTGCAAACATTTGCCTTCAGAGAACCAACTGCATTACTTCATCCCACTTACCAAGACCAGGGCCTACATTTTCAAAAAGGGAATAGTTATGTTTCTATGCTTCTCATTTTGGATAATCAATCTGAGACACCTTATAAGGGCTCGGTGTTTCAAAGAACTGGTACACAGCACTTTCTGAAAATCAGGCCCCTTTAATGCGTACCACCTCTGACTGCCAGAAGGGGAGCAGAAAACGGGATGAATCACTCAGTAAATTGCCCTGTTCTGTTCATTCCCTCTGAAGCATCTGGCACTGTCCACAGTCGAAAGACAGGATACTGGCATAGATGGACCATTGTTCTGATCCAGTATGGCCGTTCTTAAGGTTCTCAAGTCAGGCCACCAAAATTATGAGTTGCTTTTGAAAATTTAGAACCAAGGCTACAACTTAAACTGCACCAATGTTTGCTGAATTATGTAACCACTCAAGGATCTGCCAAATTAGTTGTTTAACAGAAGTAGCCTTCTAATAAAGGTAGAGTAGAGCTGTACTCAGTACATTTGTGTATACTCTCGGGCAGTTTCTTAAAATAACAGGTTGCTTAATAAAGATTTTTTTTTGCACACATTTCACTGATTGTGGGTATTTACTTCTGTGCCATCCCCAGTCACGGATGAGTGTCAGATGCACTTGACTATACATATGCACACACCAGATTTTGAAAAGCCATCTAACGTAGTAATCAGGAAAAATATTGAAAATATTGGAGCTCTATAAGCTAAATTCTCAGCATTGATATGAATTTTTCATTTATTGACTATTTAAAATGTTTATGAATTAGGCTGTTCCCCTCAAGAGAGAAAATCGCTTGTTATCTTGGAAGATAAAAAAAACTAAGGCCTGCATTTTAACATACCCTGCTCCTTGACAAAAATGATGGCTTCAGCTGAGACCATTCAGCTGGATTGGATAGATGGAACAGGGCAGAATTTAATCCTTTGCCACATACCTTGGGCCAAATTATATCATATGTTGCCCAGCAGTCAGTGGGAGTTTATTCACATGCATTTGAGGACAACATTTGCTCTTGAGTGTTCACTAACCACATCAAGGTAAACTTCCTCAACAAAGATAATTTGAACATCATTATACCAGAAATATTGTTCGTTGTTATTCAATTAAAGATCTGTTTGAAAGTTGAACAAAAAACACTTCCTTTAAAAAAACAAAAAATTATTTTTTCAATTGACCATAAATACAGAATAGGATTTAAACTCTGTAGCTGCCTAAAGCCCAAATCAGCTATCAAGAAACCAGCTATTCAACCCAAGCTGCTGGCAACTCAGCATGCAGAACTATTGGCATTTACATGGCATTAGTGGCTTCTCAAAAATGGCAGGATTTTATCAGATCAAAATGATGAGCATTTTAAAATGCACTATCAGTCATAATATGGAGTGTATTTCTGACATGTCTGAAATTTTTGTTAAAGCTGCTGTTCCCCCAGTTCTTCACATTTCAGACCTACATTTCTATGATTTATGAAGTGTGGATAGTATCAGCCAAGCAGCCATTTGAGGCAGATGATTTCCTAAGGGAGAGTTGCATGTGGCTAAAACATTATGACCTGTGCAGTTACAGTGAGATTATGTATACCAACACGTACAGGATGAAAGTCCAGATCCTCAACTCCCATTCATCTCAAAGTCCGTTAGGTGTCTAAATTCATTTGAGGATCTGGGCCAAATTGGACTGTTCCCTCAATCCAAGCCATTTTATAAATAAACACATATTTTAATCAATACTAAGGAAAATACATCAACAGAATAGCTTTTCACGCTATTCCCTTTGTTTGTGTAGTTCACCAGAATCTTCTGTAATACAAAGGTCGAAGATTATAGGGTGAACTAGGAATATGAAAAGTAATGAGTACAGCTTAATAGCCTAGCTAGATTAGATTGAATTGAATAACTAACTATAGGGGTAAAAAAAATAAATTAACTGTAATGTTACCCCTTAAAATAGGCGTGATCTTGCAGACGGTACTCACAGAAAACTTGCATGGTAGTCTAATATCTATACTGTCAGGCCAATTAAGTCTTGCTATTAAGGAGTTCCCATCTGGGAAATAGAGTTCTTTATTCTATCCATATAACCTTTTTTTCTATAAACACAAATTAAAAGACCTAGGTGCAGCAAACCACTTAAGTATATGCTTAACTTTAAGCATGTGAGTAGTCCCAATGAATTTGCTGGATCGGAGCCTTAACCTGTCTGTGTTCACGTTATACTTTTTTGTTATTTAATTTATTGATACCACCATACTCTATTGGAAAAGCGGCTTCTGAACCTCCAAGAAAACACAGTATCCAGCAAACTTAAGGGAAATAAAACACAACCTTAAATCTAATAGCTGTCCTTTATTGAAATTTTAGACCTAAAGGCCTGGTCTCCACTGCTGGGGGGGATCGACCTAAGATATGCAACTTCAGCTACTAGAATAGCGTAGCTGAAGTCGACGTATCTTAGGTCGACTTACCTCACGTCCTCACGGCGCAGGGTCGACTGCCACCACTCCCCCATCGACTCTGCTACCACCTCTCGCTGCGGTGGAGTACAGGAGTCAACGGCAGAGCAATTGGGAATCGATTTATCGTGTCTACACTAGACGCAATAAATCGATCCCCGATAGATCGATCACTACCCGCCGATTCGGCGGGTAGAGTAGATGTACCCTTAGTCAAGCCACTGGGAAACAGTAATTCCCATTCTCATCCCACATACCAGTGCCATCTCTCAGCATTAGGTTGGTATTCCACATACACAAGTTCTCTCAATAAAACAGATTCTTACTTGAATACATAACATGTTTCTGGCTGAGCATAATAGGAAGAGTACCTTCTAAAGTCGTTTCTTCCCCATCCAAGGAAGGGCCATCACCATCTTCATACTCTGCAATCACACTGACTGAATAAAGAGTTTCAGGGAGTAAATGGGTGAGAACTGAGCTAGTGCTTGAAGCTGGCACTGAAACAAGGAATTCTTCTCCACCAGCAGCTACTTTATATTTAATAAGATAGGATAAAACCTCAGATCCAGCTGGAGACCAATTCACTTTGAAACTGTTGGACGTTACCTCAGAAAAGGCCAAATTACGGGCAGGTAAATAACCTGTTTTAAAAAAAGCCACACATTACTATAAAACACTTAAAAACCCCTTTAAAATCACTCAAAAACATTTCCTGCAGTCAGCTGATTTCTTTGATTCAATAAATATTTTCTTGATATGCATCTATGCTTGTTTGTCATTCTCACTCATGAATGCATAAAATTCTATGATGATCTCTGAGTTGTCTTAAACAATATGACAATGAGTAGAAGTACCAACTCAATGTTTTCCACCTCAAGTGTCCTAGTTCAGTTAAAAAGTTGTCATTTGTTACTGCCAGCCCTGAAAACTTAAGGTGGAATCTGAGAATCAAGCTGGGTTCTTTCTTTCTCATGTTTCCTAAGGGACAACAGTGCATCCTCAATTTACTGGAGCACTAGCACACAAATGAAATTAACAGAATTTCAACACTCTTACAAGAATGGATCCAGAAGGGGGAGTAATGGAAATGACCTGAGGCACAAACATAAACCTGAAGTCCTCAGCTAGTTTTGGTTGGCTTAGCTAGCCTACCAGTAGGGATGTTAAGTGTTTGAGCCCTCCAACATAAAAGTTTCATGATCTCAACGGTATTCTAAAACAAAGGCTTATTTTTAAAGAGGCTGGGGTTTTCAAATTTTGGGCTTATCCAACTTCAGTGTCCCTTTTAAATACAAAAATTGTAAAGCACAGGATGTAGTAGCGGATGAAAAATTCCTTCACGTTTTTGACTGCTGTGAGGCGGGTTAATGTCATGAAGGATTTCTCACTCTTAACCTGAAATTTGTGAAGTTGTTGACTTTCTAAACTCTTTTAAATATAACCGCAGAAGAATTTACAGTGACAATGGCAAGTAATTTTTTACTCCTGAGGACATATTTTAACCTCTGTGACTCCTGTGTAAAAGCAAAGTAACTCCACTGAAGTCATTCTAGATTGACATCAGTGTAAATCTGGCCCTCCAACTTCAATGTCATCTTAAACACTTGCAGGGGGGACGTATTTCCCAGTTAATTTTCTTCTTTACCATTCATAAAATAATTGTTTTTTCCCCAGTGTTTTTAATAAGTTTAAAATAATCCGTCGAATCTTAAATTACTTTAAATCGGCATTGTTCCATGGAAGCCAATGGTGTAATGAAGTGAAGAATCAAGTCCACTTAGCTAATTATTTGGAGTTATTTTATGTTTTGATTGTATCACTTTAGGTAAAAACAGATGAACAGATTGTGCCCTCATTTATACCTGGACATTTTCATTGACAATAAGGGGGTTAAATAAATGTAACTGAGAATCAAATTTGGCTCAGACTATTTTCATTGCTTTTTTTTTTTTAATTTCTCTAATTATTGATAATTACTTACTTTTCTTCCTTATAGCGGCCAGTTCCTGCTCAATTCGTAGGCAGACAGACTGTGTAAGTTCAAATGATATTCTTTGGAAAGCATCAAAATCTTCCACTGTGTACACATGGGTTTCAGCAGGTGGTGAAGCAATTGCTTCCAATTCTGTACGTACTGCATCCTTAACACCAACTGCAAATATCTCTACATCTGATTCCCTCAATTTTATGGCTGGCTCTTTAAAGGCATCTGACGATTTTCCATCAGTAATAAGAATCATGACCCTTGGTACATTAGGTCTTGATCCTCTGTTGATAACAAATACTTTCTCCCTCACATAGGTCATCGCTTTGCCTGTGTTTGTAGATCCACCTCTGTAGGGGAAGGTGTTAATAGCCTGAATTATATCTTCAATTTTGTTGTATCTGTTCAAATAAAACTCCGTATAGGGATCCCTGCTGTACTGGACAAGACTTATTTGTACTTTTTGAGGTGAAATCTCAAAGCTTTTAACTAACACTTCCAAAAAGGCTCTTACTTTAACAAAATTGGCGATACCAATGCTGTAGGAGCCATCCACTAAAAGCACAATATCAGCTTTTACATCCACACCACGGGAGCATTCTGTAAAGAGAAAAAATTACAAGTATAAAAGCCAATAGTCATGGCACTTCTATTGCAGCTTTTCTAATCAGCTGACTCATCACTTATAAACACTAAACGATGATGGTCTTTGGTTAAACTAATTCCATTAACTAAAACTATGTCTTCCAGTAAGTGAAAGTCTTTTATTAAGAGAGAAATTTAGAGGTAAAAAAAAGAGCTACAATATCAGAACCATATTGATAACTTACCCACTTGAACTTTGACTGGCTGTGTTTTTTCCATTATTGTAATTGGCTCACTGGCTGCCATTCCTTTCATTGCATATATACTAATCTGGTACTCTGTTTCTGGAGAAAGATCTCTTACATTTAAAGCAGTAGTTTGAGGACCAACACTCAGCACATGTTGTTTGGCGCCTGCTATCATTGGAAAGAATTGCACTCTGTAGCCTGTTATTTGGCTAGCAGATGGATCCCAAGTCACTCTAATAGATTTTGATGAGATTTGGGTGGCCACTAGGTTTGAAGGAGGCTCCACAGCTGAAAAATTAAAAACAAATCCAAAAAGATCAAATACAATGATAAGCAGATTTTTTTTTCAAAATTGATTTGTTTTTATGTCCGACTTTTATGACAGATACAGTTGTATTTGCTCCAATTTTCTCTAGTTATTTAAAAAAAATAAAAATAATGTAGATGTAAATAAACTCAGCAGAATGGTGGGGGACTCCAAATGAGACAGAAGGTCAACAACAAAAGCTATACTCCATATCGCCTCAAAAAGGACAATGGAAACCTTGTCATTCAAACCAGCAATATAACTTTCCCTATCTATTTCCCGGAAACATATCAGAAGGTTTGAATGAATAAAGGCACCCACAGGAAACCACAGAAATAGAGCAGTCTACTCTGTCATTGTCTAGAAGGGGAAGATTTGGGAATCTTGAAGAGGCATAGAAAGTGCAAGGCTACAGCTTGAGCACAATTTGGTTTCAACAGTCTTCAGTCTTTACCCATGGATCGTTGCCAAACCATATCTTCTGCCCCTTAACCCAAGCTGCCTTGCCCTGCATAACCAGTGACACAATAGGGCATGATTCATGCCCTTCACATGTGGGTCTTTCAAAGTGAATTCTCTCCTTAAACACATTTTCCACCATGTAGTCTAAAGTGTTATGTTTTTAGGATTTGATAACTCTAAAGGCAACATAACAATTTGTAGTTATGGACTTCAGTGGGATATTTCAAATCTAGTCAATCACATGTGTTCTAATCCTCTGCTGTTTAAATCTATACAGCTGGAAACATGTCTTCCATATTCTAATGGCAGATTATAAAATGAATGGAACTATCAGAATAAGCATGGACCATCACATTAAAAACACATATCCGTACATTCCAGTTAACAATAAACTTTTGTAAAAGGTCTCACCTTCTTCTCCACTAACCAATTCACCCAGCTGTTCATCAACACCTGAGCACACTTGTGAGATTATTTCATTCTGTATATCGACTATTCCATCAAAATTTGCCACGTTAAAAACATGCTTCAAGGATGGCTGAGATGCCATAAGTTTCAGTTCTTTTGCATCTGCTGCTTTGATTCCTAAAAGTTATGACAGATGAGATCATATTATGTATAAAACATTTAGATCTTTGTAAGTCTATTTTTAAAGTTTTAAAGCATCTTGGAATAAAGCTGATGCAGGTTAAGCTCTTTAATTATTAACAACCAGGCTACTAAAACTTAATTAAAGCTGTGGGTTAATGCAGTAGACTTTTACTTAATGAGGTCATATGTCAAACCGAGTTTGTCGGTCATATCCTAGTCTCCCTCTGGACACGTTACAAAACTACCACACAGTTTGGCACAGCTGGGACTCTCTGCTCAGGAGAGACCAAAGGGCCAGTCTCAGGTACCATGCATTGTATTCCCTAGCCTGTAAAATGCATGAATCAAGCTAGTGCTATTAGAATGTTAATGCCTCACTTTAATGAGCATTAAATTTATCCACAATATTAAATAGTAACAATAATTAATGAATAACTTATATACCCAAGGAGAAGACTTCAACTCCTATGTTGCGAAGCTCTCTTGCAGGAATTTCAACTTCATCTTGAGATTTTCCATCCGTAATGATAATTGCTACTTTAGGAATGCCTTTTCTTGCTCCAGCAGATTCAGTGAATGCATTCCTAATCAGATAATCAATAGCTTCACCTAAAAACAACAAAATGGTCTGTGGTTTTCTTAGGTATGAGTGAACTAGGATTTAAATAGTATTTCAGCTGTAAAATAAAATGCTATACAAACAGATTTCGGTGGAAGTTTTTCCCTCAACTATTGCTTTTAGCTTTCATATGTTATCATATGTTTTATAAGTTATAAAATCTGTACCTGTCATTGTATTGCCACCTTTGTAAGGTATTCCTCTAATTGCATTAAGAAGATCATTCCTTCTGAAATACTGATTTAAGTTGAACTCAGTTCTTGTATCAGTACTGTACTGAACAACTCCAATTCGTGTCTTTTCTTCCCCAATGTCAAAAGCCGATACAAGAGTGTCCATGAAGTCCAAAATATATCTGAAGTTACTTCTCCCAACACTCCATGAGCCATCCACAAGAAAAACTAAATCTGTCAGTGCACTGACAGAACATTCTGAAACACATTAAAAACAACACAAATCTCTTAACAGAACAATGAAAAATCACTTACATGTCAATATCTCCAAACACTTTCACTACCCCATACCATAGTCAAAAGCTATCAGTTAAAAATGAACAATAGAACTCTAACAAATAGAAGCCAAGCCAAACAGAAATTAAACAGATTAGAATCCTTATTTGAAATATCTTACTTGGGTTGGACACCGTTCACCTAGCTTTAGTGACATATCTACTGTGAGGATATTCCAGAAACAGAGAAATTCATTACAATAACACTGATAAGCACTGGGGCAGAAATAGTAAACACTGAACAAAACATTCAATGCTTTTGGTGGAAAATAACTTTACTAAACCTCTAATAAAATATAGTATTTGTAAAATGTGTTAAAATGTGATTTTGGAAGTGACAGACTCCTTTTTTGTATGACACACTGATCATCTATGCAAAAATCACACAACCCTGTTAAACTTTTTATAACTTTTATAAATTAGACCTATTATTAATGGGTCTAATTTGAATCAACACCAAGTTGCTTGCGGCCAAATGTGCCTTTGCATATGTACAAACCTTCCATTGATATCAAAAGGAGATCTGCATATCTGTAGGAAGAATTTGTCCCTGAGGGCCTAATCCTGGGCTTTGGTCCATTTGCAGCACAGGACCTACCAAAGCCATGCACCCCAACCAGACTTCAAAGCCACAAAGAACTATTTGTGTGCTAAAGGAGGAAGCCAGCCTCAGAAGTGGCTATGTAACACCAGCTCTTCCACTGCCCCAAAGTGGTGTTGCAGTCTCTCTCTCTACCTAGGAACTAAGGGATGACATTGGAGAGGCACTGAGCATGTGCAGCCTGAGCTCCTGATGGCAAGTTTTGGTTGGAGAACCTGAATGGAGCTGCACACCCTCAACAGAAGCCTTCCAACTGGGAGCTCCAAAATGAAACTGTCCATCAGGAGCTCAGGCTGGGGTCAAAGAGCACCTTGTCCTGCAGTGATCAGTAGTTACAAAGGGAGACATACAGCTCCTGCAGCAGTGCACACCCCCCAATATACAATGTTGTAGAAGGATTTGATGCTGGGGAAGAATTAATTCTGATAGTGCTCTTCTCTCCCTCCCCCACCCTTATCCCAACAGCAGTACAGGTTTTTTCTGCAACCCTGTGTGTCCTCAGCAGGGAGACATTTATTAAAGGGCTGAGATGTGCTTAGGGTTGCTCAGAGGAGATGAGCTTATTTGCATGAAATCCCTGGCTCTCAGCTCAGATTTTCACCTCTTTCCCATACAGAGGCAGCAGATTTTCAGACCCTCCTCGAGTTTAGTCAGCCCAGCACACTCAGCCAGATTACATATTAGTACAACCTTACTGCTAAACAACATAGGCACAGTATCAGAGGGGTAGCCGTGTTAGTCTGAATCTGTAAAAAGCAACAGAGGGTAAATCTGCAAATTTGACACCATCAGATCAGGATTAAACAAAGACTGTGAATGGCTATCCAACTACAGAAACAGTTTCTCCTCCCTTGGTGTTCACACCTCAACTGCTAGCAGAGCACCTCACCCTCCCTGATTGAACTAACCTTGTTATCTCCACACTGATATATACCTGCCTCTGGAGATTTCCATTACTTGCATCTGAAGAAGTGAGGTTCTGACCCACGAAAGCTTATGCTCCCAGTACTTCTATTAGTCTCAAAGGTGCCACAGGACCCTCTGTTGCTTTTAACATAGGCACAGAATTTGACTTTATCATCTGATCCAAAGCCCTGACTTTGCACTGACATAAATGGGCTTTGGATCAAGCCCTTAGTTACCTCTAAAATGTCACATAAGCTGGAAGACAAAAAACGTACTTTTTATGTGAATCTGGCCGGGCTTCTTGTCCTCTGGACTCACTGCAACACCTGTCTGAACTAAACAAACCACAACATAAACAGGATTAGTGGAAAGGAAACAAGAAATTGTCACTTGGCTATAGGTTACATTTTGTAAAAGTCAAGAAAAACAAGGTGAGAAGGAGATACGTCAACCAGATTTGTAGTGTGCCTCTCTCAGAATGAGAATGCATATGTGCAATTTACAAGTACAATTCCTGGATACTGATTTGACAGCATTAGAGTTAGGCCAATACATAAATAATTACAAATTCCTTGTGCTCACACTGCACCTGCCATCCTGAAGTGTTTATGAGAACTAATAATTAACCTTTGCAACACCATGTAAATCAGGTAAATAATATTATCCCCATCTTACAGATGGGTAAACTGTGGTTAAGTAACATGCTTGTGATTATATGAGAAATCTGCAGCAAAGCCAGAAACAAAGCATAATGGGGAAAAAGCTGCTCATGGGCCACAGATGGCCAGGCTATAGGTATGCAATGATGTTTTGTTGGCCAATTGGCACCAACCCAGAATTTGCTCCTATAACCCAAATATTAAATAGCCACTTAAGTTGCTTTATTCAGCTATGTCTAACCTTTTTATGTGTACTTACTTGTAAGTTGGCCAAAGACAGGTAGACTCTCTTCTCTGTCATCATATGAAGCTATTGTCACAACATATTCTGTATCAGGTGTAAGATCTGACAATATAGTATGGGTAACACTAGGTGCAAGGGTAAATTCTTTAGTAGGTCCATCTGCAATACAACATACAAAGCACATTTAACACAAAGGGTCTAAACCCAATCATAATAATTATGAGTTTTTCATAATCTGAAAACACAGTAGAAAGAGTTATCTGTCCACAGGCTGTAAATAAAATTTTAAAACAGTTGTTTGCCTTCCTGAAACACCTAGTTGCAAAGGACATACAGAACTGCGTCCAATAAAGCATTTTATTTAATCGTCAATTTTAAAACCAATCATGTGTACAATAAAATTAGCTGTCATTCAGAAAATCAGTTTATATAGTGGGTCTGATTCTAACCTCATATCATATTCTAACCTCATTTTACATGGGTATAACTCCAGTGATTGTAGTTGAGTTACAAATGATTTACACTGGTAAAAATGAAAGGAGATGTGGCCCCAATATTTTACATTGAGAGATGCACACTATTTTCCCTAGAAAAAGCACATGGTTGGTATAAGGTTCTTTTATGTTATTTAAGCTATTATATTTTTAATAGAAGATCATTTTCAATTTTCCAATATGTAAAATCAGGCAGAAGAGACATGCTTCCAAATTGGTATTTCTAATACTACTGTGGACATGCACTGGGCCTGATTCTCAACTGCCTTGCACTGTGAGTAGCCACCAACATGTGTGGAGAATTAGCATGAGAAATACTGTCATTTGGACTTAGTAGCATTTCACATTCACTCTGCACTTGTTAAGGGGCAAGGCAGAGGAGACTCAGAGACACACCATTTATAGAGTCAGTTTTGGTTAAAAACAGTATGGCTGGATCTGATTCTGAATTCATATCAGTTTTACACTAAGGTCATTAGGAATTACTCCTGATTTACACTGGGATAACAGCTGAAACAGGATTTCCAGGAATCAGACATCATTAAGAAGATTATCAACAGTGGACATTACCTTTCCCCCTATACAGCTAAAAGCAACAGTTGCTAGGGTGACCAGATAGCAACTGTGAAAAAACAGGACAGGCACCTATATAAGAAAAAGTCCCAAAAAAACGGGACTGTCCCTTTAAAAATGGGACATCTGGTCACCCTAACAGTAGCAGAACTTCCACCACCTATCTACCGTCAATGTATGTCATTCAGCAACTATTTCTGACAATGCGCCACATGTTTAAGAAAAAGTTCTGCATATCTAATCAACATCAATTAATATTCACTAGCCAACCCTAGAACATTTGGACCTAATCCTGCATAGTGTTTCCTGAGCAGTGCATAGTGCTCTCAATTCCCATTTAAGTTAACAGGAGCTGAAAGTGTTCAGAACTATGCAAGATTACGTATATCTTAGGGAAATGAAAGAGTGGGTAAACTTTCTACACTAACACCAGGATTCCAGGGCCCAACCCTGCAGACCCTTATGGATGTAAGAAGTATCACTGACTTTAGTGAGACTACTCACAAGAGTAAGAGTTCACTGGTATGAATAAGGTTTCGCAGCCAGGATTTTCAAATGACTTTCAATGGGATTTGGGTCCCTAAATCCCTTAGGCCCTTTGAAAATCCCAGTTTGCAATATTGGGCCGCCAAGTGTTTTGGGACAGGGGCTGTTACGAAACTAAACTGCTGAAGAGATTAACCATGAGTGAAGGGCCTGAACAGGTGGCAGAACCCAAAGGCTAGATTTTGCTATCTGCCTGCATCACGCAGCCAGGGGTAGTGCAGGCCCACCCTCCCAGGAACTTTCTATTTTCCCTCAGGGGCTGAAATTTACACCTTCTCTTTATGAGGTGTAGCCCTGCCTTCACCTACTTCCTGCCCCTCCACACCTAGATGCTCCAAGGGAGAAGCATCTAGAGCACAATCCTTGCGTATTCCAAAGCGTTGAAGCTACAATGCAGGTAGCCCTAACACATGCCACACAAGAAAGGGAAATCCTTGCTCCCTCCTATGCCTCTATGGAGCTGTGTAAGGACAAGGCACAATCTTACCTGTAAAAATTAGGACGTTAACATCTATCCTCACACTTCATTTCGACACTTACACAAAAATCATTTTTAATAGATTTCACAAAAACAAATGTAGTGGTGTGAGATCAAGTGACTTTATAAAACAAAACCTTACCAGTCGTAGGGACCACTGTTATCCTGTACCCCTCTATTGCATCAGGTGGTCTTGTCCATGACATTCGAACAGTATGTTCATCTATAATTGTAAAATTCAAGTCTGACGGTGGATTAACTGCAAAAGATTTACATCAGGGAAATGTTTACTAAATAGAACAAGCTACCATCATCTTAATAAATAAAATAATAATGTTGAGCAAAGCATACTAAGATTGTCTTTGCATAAATTTGTTTCCAACAAATATAAAGATATGTTGTTGGAAAAAAGAGTAAAATAAAAGATGACGAAATACGACAAAACATCAGAGAGCATACGCATTACAAAGGACAGCACAGAACATTTGTTTCTTGAGTTGCCAAGTCATTCAAGAATGGCCAGCAAAATCAAGCACAATAGAAAACACATTTGGATACATGTACAATGAGTTCACAGATAATAACCACATATGCAAACATGTCACATAACAATTAAAGGATTTTTTGTACATGCTGGGTGCAGATCGTACAAGCATGCCAAATCACAACCTGCTTACAACACCATGAGATCGTTTAGAACATCAATACAGTACTCTTTTCCATAGGACATCAAAGAATTGATCATCTTTTTGAAATGGTCTCTGCATACTCATATTTCTTACCAATTATATTTCACTAAATCTAAAAACTTGGCAGAGATAAAGAAAAATAGATTTTTAATAATACAGAAAAAGTTGGAGCATTTTAATGTTTAGTCAAACAATTTATATTATGTTCAATATGTAAGTATACATGTCAAATGTATATCAAGAATACTATATCCATGTATTACATTATTCCAAAGTACTGGGAGCTTAACCCCTTTGTTCCTAGGTGCCACTAATCTGGCATATTTTGCATATGGTTGCAAAGAATTCAGGAATGAAGGGGTTAACAAATAACAATGGTTATAAGGAATTTGCTGTAATATCTGAACTGATACAAAAGTTCGCAAAACTACGATTCTCCCTGTTTACACCAGTTTGCTGTACAATTTCCAAGGTGTAAACCATCGTTATCATGTTCCCTTTGCAGCAGGTGTACCCATACTAGAAGTAGCATTTTAACATAAAATGCCAGTATGGTTCTTTCAAACACATTGGTTAATTATGAAAAGACAACATCAAGGTATATTTGTAGACATTTATTTACAGAATTTATAGAAAACAGTGAAGAGGGCACCAGTGATCGGAACAAAGGACTGCAAATAAAAACTTGTAGGAGCTGGTGAGAGAAGTAATTGAACAGTATAGAAAGAAATAGTTTACATACGCTATTTTGCAGCATCATGCATATGGACATGAAATGTCAATTATTATTTTTTTAGCTTCCCACAATGGACAAAAGCCTCCATGTACAGGGTTCATTACACAAAGACGTTTCATAAAATATTTTATAATGATATTCTCTTTTTAAAATTTTCATGCTCAGTCATGCAGTATTTTACTGACTCACTGTCAGTGCATGGTAGGTATAGTATAGATTACTATTTAAACAGGTCTACAAAGTAAGATAAGATTCAGCCATACTTTCCATAAATACTTTCCTCTGTTTTGCAAGCATTCTTTATTAGTCAGACTTTGTCTGTTTCCTGGAAGATCTCCATCACATATTAAGGATTTTTTGTTTTGTTATTTAAACACGTTTCAGTGAAAAGAGCATCTTTGAGACATAAATCACAGAATTTAAACTGCTGCTAGGCCTTTATACAATAATAATAAATGATAAAAATGAAGTAGACAGTCTTTTTATAGATATTTACTGTCACTTCCAACCATAGGATAATATGGCTTTGTAATATTGATATAATAGATATACTAGTACTGGAATAAATGTTATTTTTCCTATTATCCATACACAGGCAGTGAGATTAGACTATTAATCTGCATGCAGTTTTTTCATCATTCTGTTTCCTGTAATCACATTGCTAGAGACAGCAAAGTAGTTATTTAGTATCAAAATCATGCAACAGATGTTAATAGTAAAATACATTTGCATATTAAGAATATCATTATAAAATATTGATTCAGTAGCAATGGCTCAGGACAAATTTAATGCAAAGGCAGAGACAACTGACCTGAGCATGCTTCAAAAGAAAAAAAAATCAGTACATGGAAAAAATAGCACCACCAACCTTGAAAGTAAATTGACCTGATGCAGCAGAGACCTTAGGCTGTAACTGCTGAAGGACAGCAGCAGCCCAACTTGTTGGTATCCAAATGACCGGATTCCTGATAAACTGAAAAACTGACTGTGGGGAAAAGTCTTTAACATTTTAAAGGATTTTATGAAAACTCATAAGTGGTACTTGGAAATTAAAAAGTAGAATACAATCAATATTTAACTACTGTAAATGCCATCCACATATGAAAGCTAAACAAATCCAAATGCTGCTCCCATTAAAGTCACAGGAATTTTCCCTTGGACATGCAGGATTTGGCCCCCAGCCATTAACATTTCTATTGAATTAACACCATTCAAGTGAAAGAAAAGCTCTTTAGACTCCAAGCCTGCAACTGGATCCAAGCCTCACCCAAAACCCCACGGAATCCAGTGGGGTTCTGCACAGTCCAAGGGTTAACCACTGTGGAACTTATTGCAGGCTCGGGGCCTAACTGTGGTCATATGACTGAGAACAAGGAGTCAAATGAAGCATTGTAAAAGATTTTGTGGTAAAAATCTCATTATGTTAATCAAAAATAAATGAGACAACTGCTATTTCACATTATTATTCTTATTCCCTGGCTCATCATGACGAAATCATATACTTGTTATATGGGCTCAATCCTGCAGTATTTTAATAGACAAAATGTCCACTGAACACAATGGGAGTTTTGCCTATGCTAGGCCTAAGGAACAGGGCCCCTAAAGCCCTGATCCTACAAAGACCTATGTATGCATATAACTATACTCATGTGAGTAGCCCTCATCAAGATTTCTCATGCAAATAAAGTTACCTGTGTGTAAATCTCTGCAAGACAGAGATTAGGCATTTACTGCCTGATCCTGTGCTGTCAATGGCAATGCTTCCATTGACTTCAGACGTACAGGATCAGGACCTTAATGTATGGTAATGCCATAATATTCCAGCAAATATGGAAAAGGAGAATAATAAGATATATTTGCCTAGTAACCCAAAAACTAATAATACTTGATAAGATTGTACAGTTACTTAATGAGAGAAAAATTGCATTGTTTGCTGAGTACTAATGATATAGAACTCATTTAAAACAATATAAATGTCTCTAAATCATGGAACTTGCAGCTAAATGGCCGCAGACTGGTCTCAATCCACCACACAAACAGGGCCAATCTTTTGACCTGGGCCTCAAGCTCAAAGAGGGCCTCAAATTTAGACACTTGTTAATTTTTTGGCATTTGATAAGTTTAGCAACTTGTTTTTATGCGCATCCCTATCGAACCAAAATGTGACTCAGCTTAGAGCTGCAAATTTAAGCAAATAAAAGACATATTTTGGTAAAAAGACATAATTTTTTTGTTAACTGATATAGATTTTGTCATATTAAAGAGTTAAAAATGTTCATAAATATTGCGTATTTTTGTCAGTTTGCCTGCATCAGTGGCTTCAGGTGAACGGACCTTCAACATGTTGAAGCAGGTAAAGAACTATCACCGTTCAGCTATGGGACAAGAGCGTTTGAATAGGCTCGCCATGCTTAATATCAACTGTGACATTGCATGAAAGCTAGATTTTTCCTCAATAATTAGTGCATTTCCACAGAAAACAGCTAGAAAAGCATTTGTTAAATAAAAAAATATTCAAATTATGTCTCACTCTTTTTTGGTGCCTTATATTGTTTTCATGTGTCATCATTTTTTATTTTTATTATGGCTAGGGTCCTCAAAAGCTGGAGGTAGCCTGGGTCTCTCTTGACCTCTGAGAGGGCCTGCACACAATTCACTAATTCCACCAGGGCTTGGGGGCAATAAGGAGGTTCCAATGAATTAAACAAACAACTTTCAATAAGCTATTTTTAGAAGCCAATATTTCATGTGTTCATATATGTCTCAGTCACTTCTAGAACTATCGTAAGATAAATTTCTTTATTATATAACCTATGTTATATATCGGGGTAGGCAACCTACGGCACGCGTGCCAAAGGCGGCACGGGAGCTGATTTTCAGTGGCACTCACACTGCCTGGGTCCTGGCCACTGTCCGGGGGGCTCTGCATTTTAATTTAATTTTAAATGAAGCTTCTTAAACATTTTAAAAACCTTATTTACTTTACACACAACAATAGTTTAGTTATATATTATAGACTTCTAGAAAGAGACCTTCTAAAAATGTTAAAATTATTACTGGCATGCGAAATCTTAAATCAAAGTGAATAAATGAAGACTCAGCACACCACTTCTGAAAGGTTGCCAACCCCGGTTATATATCCAAAAAAAATGCATGTCCAGTCATGATGTATCTAATTCATACCACTATTTATATTGTATATATCAGAATATTTGCTAAGACTAAAAATATAGAGGTTTTTTCCCCTTGTTATGTATACATTATATTGGTTTGTATTGCTTAGCAGATAGCACAAACCCAATATAAAATAAAAGCCAATGGCATTTCACAGATTGTACAAGGTAGCCGCTAGAAGTTCCCAATGAATATCTAATGAGAGAGGGAAAGATTACTTAAAAGAATACTGTCAAATAATTTAGATCCATAATTTGACCTACAGTAAAATTATCATATTCTAGAAGGTGCTGTCCTGCAGCATCTAACTATCCATTAAATAAAAATTCCATCACTGAGAAATTAAAGTAACCACTACCATTTTTTTGAGGCACATAAAATAGTATAGGAGTACTTGTGGCACCTTAGAGACTAACAAATTTATTAGAGCATAAGCTTTCGTGGGCTACAGCCCACTTCTTCGGATGCATATAGAGTGGAACATATATTGAGGAGATATATATACGCACATACAGAGAGCATGAACAGGTGGTAAGACAACTCCCATCTGTTCATGCTCTCTGTATGTGCGTATATATATCTCCTCAATATATGTTCCACTCTATATGCATCCAAAGAAGTGGGCTGTAGCCCACGAAAGCTTATGCTCTAATAAATTTGTTAGTCTCTAAGGTGCCACAAGTACTCCTGTTCTTTTTGCGGATACAGACTAACACGGCTGCTACTCTGAAACATAAAATAGTATGGTATGATTTCTCTCGCTGGCTAGCATTGCAGCAGCAATCAAACAATATGTCTAATCTTGCTCCTACTGAAGTGAGTTCTGTGAAGGATGGACAGGACCCAATATTCATGTTTATTCATCAGTTATTCTTTTCTTTTCTTTTATATATGGCATGGATTTGTTATTAGGCAACTAACCAGACACTGAACCCAGCTCTGTTCCCATTAAGGTCAAAGTTACTGATCTCACTGAAGGAAAAAATAAGCCTCTTATTTTAATAAAATAAAGCTATTGTTTAGTAAAGCATAACTTCTCACCTCGTCAGATATGCAGTGTTGCTCACAATACCACAAGGTTGCCATCTGTTTTTATATTTTTATAAATTATACATATTTCTTACATTTTGAGTAAAAATGTAACTAATGTGAAATATATTTTGTTAATATTTCACATTTTTAAAAATATATATAATAAAAATATATTTTTGAATATACACACAGTTCTCTGTGTGTTTGTGTATATATATATGTATGTACATATATACATAGGCTTCAAAGGATTAGACTTTTATCAATAAATGTTGATAAATGTCAATTTAACCATACATACAAAATGATGAAAAATATTTTCATCGATCATCTAAATTTACAGATAGGCAAAGTAAGAAAAATACTGTTTGAGGACTTATTAGAGTTGGATTTAAGGATATTTACTTTGTATATTTTTACATGTGATGCTGACAATTTGTGTTTTAATGGTTATAAAGCTTTAACTTTATCAATCTCAGCATCTACTGTCATTAAATAATTATTGTCTGACCCCTTCTACTGCCCGACCTCCCAAAACTTTCAAAATGTAAATGATAAAAATCAGAAAAAGTATTAAAAATAAACATAAATATTATCCATTGAAATTATTTTTTTAAATCAAATTCTGCCAAGTCTATATCTATACATATGTGTGTGTGTAGACTTGACAGAATTTGAATTATATAGATATAGATATATAGATATAGGTACAGATATCTAGATATAGATATAAACTTTCCTACAATCAATGAGAAAAATAAGGAGGTACAGTCACTTTAAATATTTAAATTGTACTATCACCTTTCGTACTCAGTGGTGAGATGGTCACATATTACTAGGAATTTGTGTGAGATCCACCAATTCACTTGTCAGAAGACAAGCAACAGCCATCAAATGGTAACAAGCCATCAAAAGGTAAGTCACTACCAACCTGATCCAAATTTGAATAGGTGACATAGATCTGAAAGGCTTCATATGCCCTTGCTTATCACCATTCATTCCTCTCCCTTTATTAAATGTATACTCCATTACATATAAAACTTCCTTAGTCCCTTAACAGCAATGGCTGCATATTATTTTTCACTCTCCATATTGTATTTCCTGGAGATATGTTTTCCTACAGACATTCCTTTTTCTCTCAGGCCCCCCAACTACCCAGAGGTAGTGTATAGCTTAGCACAATTATGCTCTCCCATCTTCCCAGGAAAAAACAGGCTTTTCTGGAATTTAAATCTAATCTACCACCTTCTGAAACGCTGAAATGTCACAATCTTCAAATGTTGAATATTGCCAATAATATAAGGCATTATTCGTTAAGCTACTGTGGGAGGGATTTTAAAGGCACAAAGGTGATCTTGAAAGTCAATGACAGTTGGGTGACTAACTCACTTTTGAACATCTCCTCTGTATGAGAAATATAACATAATACATAAGCTAGGACATTAAACAAGCCAGTATACTGAAACTGTAACTACAAGGCTATTCATACCTTAAAGTATTTTGCCCATCCATGGCTAAAAAAGTAAAACATTTATATTTTTCTCTAAAAGACACTGACTTCCTCCTATTCTTCATGGTCCCAGATGAAGAAAAATAATGTGAGGAGGTAAAAAAAAGTAGGATGTTGTCATAAGACATTGATGAAAAGTACTATAGAATATCACAAATGCTGAATTAGAGAAGTAGGAAAAAAACATTAGGTAGTGAATGAGGTCTAGCATAATAAACCAGACATCAAAGCAGAGAGTAGAAAATACAATAGGTCAGAAAAAAGATAGCTAAATGGATGATAAATAGAATTTTATTATAGGTAGAACAGAGAACCATAAAATGCAGAGCTTGAAAAATCCAATTGCTCACTTGCTAAGGATGAATGAATAGCTTTCACACTGAAGTGCCATCAACTTCTAAGAAGTTTATTTTTAAAAATACTATGTTTCTAACCCATCTGATATTAAGATAAATTTCCAAAGTGAACTGAATATAAACCACAGCAGTGCTGTCTTCCTAAGTCTGCAGCCCATTCTAGTGCCTTTGCTAATGCTCACCACATTCCAAACTGTAGCAGGATATTGGTGTTATTCAGAACCCCGAAAGGTATTCATGAAATGGATAAGAATAGGTCTGTTTCACTGTGCAGGGGCTTGGGATACCATGAGCAGCAGCAGACAAACATTGGAGCTATTCACTGGAGAGGAAGGAAGGCTCAAAAACAGAGACAGGGAGGCAGAGTAGCAGAGACTCGCAACCTTTCCCACTTAAGCAGGGCCAGCTCCAGACACCAGCAAAGGAAGCAGGTGCTTGGGGCGGCCAATGGAAAGGGGCAGCACGTCCGGGTCTTCGCCGGCAATTCGGCAGCAGGTCCCTCAGTCCCTCTTGGAGCGAAGGACTTGCCACCGAATTGCCGCCGAAGAATGAAGCGGCACGGTAGAGCTACCGCCGAAGTGCTGCCGATTGGGGCTTGATCTTTTTTTTTTTTTCACTTCTCCGCTTGGGGCAGCAAAAAAGCTGGAGCCGCCCCTGCCCTTCAGTGCCAACTTGCCATTCTTCCTCTGCTTCAGCAGGTGCCACATACTCCTGAGACATACAGAGCTTGAAACTTCAGCACGGGAGGAAACTTTGCTACCTATGGAAGCCATAGGAGGAGCAGTAACGAACAGGAAGAGAAAGGAACCTTCTGACAGCTAAAGAAGTATCAAATGCACAACTGCATTAGCCTAATGGATATGGACAGGAACTGAAGCAAAAACTTCTATGGCACCTGCTAAGGGTAGAAGCCAAAAACTGGGAACTGTCCCACCCATAATAGGACTGAGAGACAATATGATGTGAAGGAGTCAAACCACATGAAGACATGTGCATATGATAGCTATAGTTCAGCAGACAGATTAAATGATGAAATGACAGTAAAACCAAGACAAAGAAGATCCAATATGTCCTTCAAAAGATGATGCAAAATTGAGGCAGAAAATTAAAATAATGTAGGAGAGCAACTGAGACTGTACAAATGAAAACCACTGAATAAGGTCAACTATAAATGCTCCAAAAAAAAACACACCCAACCCCCTTTTCTCACTAGAGTATATCCTGATGTGATCTTAAGTTTTTGCATTCCTATTTACAGCACCTCCGGCTCCCAGTCCACTTCCTCCTCACACAATTCTCAACATTTTTTTATTCTTCTGACTTTGCAGAAGTCCTTATATAATTTTTCTCACAGTGACAAAAATTTGTCCTGTTTATTTTAATGTATGTTTTAGCATTTCAAGGACTCCCAAGCTATGACAAAGTTTGCCCTTCCCTAGAGAGAACTCACAGAAGCAAACTTGCTTCCTATTAGGAATGTTTCCAGCTAGTTACTACAGCCAAGAAAAGAAAACAGAACCTGTCTGGTATGAGCAAGGACATGAGCATAAATATTTCAGGAATTGGCACTGCTAATGGAACAAGCATGCGCCAAAAAAAAATCAGGTGAGCCCCTGATATTTAGATAAATTTTATTTAATAAAAATCTCTGAATACAGAGTAAAGGTTGAGTTTGCAAAATGCTGAGTGCCTCATGAACTTTGTTGAGCCATTCAGTCAGCACTCAGCACCATAGAGGATCAGGCCCAAGTCCTTTTTTTTGCTTAATATTGTTTCACAGGGCTTCAAATGAGAACTATATCAACTTCAATGAAAGGATTGAACATGCATCTAGTTTCACTATAACTAAATACTTCTGTACGCCACAAAAATATAATTTGGTAACTTTCAGCAGCAATACTCAGTCAATCACGATAGTTATCCCAATACTTAGCTGGTCAAGGTCCAACTCAGACACACTGGCTCATAATAGATAGTATCTTACTCCAGAAGTGACATCACTGAAATCACCAAAGCTATCTAAGCAATTCAGCATGAGTAAAGGCGGTAGGATCTTGCCCTTTTGTTAAGTTTTAAATACATATATTCGTTGTCCCCCCCATACCAGCTCTATACTCTTTCTGCTTTCTCTCGCACAGTGCTCCTGCACTCCAAATGCAAACTCTGAAATGATTTTAAATGACGTCCGTTGGTTCCTCAGCCAACAACAGTGTGGCTGGAAGCCAGAGGCAACGATCACATTCATTTTCAGAGGAACCAGATGTTGATAATATTGTCATACTTTTCAGCAAGCCGATCTGCTTTGTGCCTGTCTGATCACAGGCTAGGGCCCTACCAAATTCACAGCCGTGAAAAACGGATCGTGAAATCTGATCTCCCCAGTGAAAACTGGTCTTTTGTGTACTTTTACTTTATACTACACCAGGGGTTCTCAAACTGGGGGTCAGGACCCCTCAGGGGGTCCGAATGTTATTACATGGGGGGTCGCGAGCTGTCAGCCTCCACCTGAAACCCCGCTTTGCCTCCAGTATTTATAATGGTGTTAAATATATAAACATGTGTTTTTAATTTATAAGGGGGGTCATGCTCACATGCTTGCTATGTAAAAGGGATCACCAGTACAATAGCCTGAGAACCACTGTACTACACAGATTTCACAGGGGAGACCAGTGTTTCTCAAATTGGGGGTCCTAACCCAAAAGAGGGTCATGGGAGTGGGGGGGGTGTTGCAATGTTATTGTAGTGGGATTGCAATATTGCCACGCTTACTCCTGCACTGCCTTCAGAGCTGGGACGCCAAAGAGCAGCGGCTTCTGGCCAGGTGCCCAGTTCTGAAGCATCACCCCACCAGCAGCAGCAGCAGCACAGAAGTAAGGGTGGCAATACCATACCATGCCTCCCTTACTTCTGCGCTGCTGCCTTCAGTGTTAAGTCAGGCCCCCTACCCTTAAAACAGCATGAATTTTCAGATTTAAATAGCTGAAACCATGAAATTTATGATTTTTAAAATCCTATGATCGTGAAATTGACCAAAAATGGACATGAATTTGGTAGGGCCCTACTAATAGCACTGCTGCTTCTGGAAGGCAAATTACATTAGGGTTTCACTGAGATTGTTTTTTCATTATTAATTATTATTATTATTATTAGCCATAGGCTGGACCCATGGAGTTCAGCTCTGGATACAAACTCTGTAACGTGTGTTGAGATTTGGATTGTGGTTCAACCAGTTACAGAACCAGGGAACAACCCTGAGCTCCATATTTGGGATCTCAACGTTTCAAAAAGTTTGGAGGGTTCAGCCTGTTACCCAGACAGGACTTCTGGCCTCAGAGGTCCACCTAGGCATGGCGGATCAGGGGAGTCAGCTAGCGGTAGCTTTCCCTGGAACAGTTAACAAACCACATCCAGCTCACCACGGAGATAAACACCGTCCCCCTCCTACTTGCCCATCGAGAGGCAAATGCCCCCTGCGCAGCAGAGTGGCTTTAAGCGGCACTGATTGGGTAGCGCTGCCCAGGCTAGGGGTGGGGGCTCCCCTCCTTTTCTTCATTCCTTCAGCTGGAGGCAGGAGCAGCCTTGGGCCGCTTGGGACGGGCTTCTCCTGCGAGATCTGGCCCAGCTCCCAAGCCCCCTAGTGGGAAAGACGGCGCCAGATTCCCGCTAGAGCCGAGAAGGAGCTTCGCTGAAGGCCCTGGACCCCCTGCAGGGATAGTAGCGCCCTGCAGCTAGCCCTGGCGGCCCCTCTTGGGTCCTGCGAAGGGAGCAGGAGCTCCACGCACAGGGCTCCGTGCCCACACAGGGGCTGGGTAGGGCATCCCGCGCGGCAGGCTCAGGGATTCCCAGGGCGCGGCGCGGCGTGGGCTGTATCCGTAGGGGCCTGCCCCTGCTAGCACGCCCCAGCGCCTGTGCAATGCCTTCCGGGGGGCCCGCAGCCTTGCACGAACCCGGGCCAGAGGCCGCTGCCAACCAGCTCCAGGCTAGGGGAGGAAGGAGCTGCCGAGTCTCCCAGGCGTTCGGGGGAACTCAGCTGCTGGCTGGGAGCCGAGCCCGGCCGGGGGAGCGGCGCACGGAGGTGTCCCTGCTCGGAGCGAAGAAGACTGAGCCTCCCCTGGGAGCTGCCAGAAGCAGCGGGCAGCGAATGCCCTTCCCCGCTCCCCCGTGATTCCCTGGTGGGGAAGAGCCACACCCGATCGCAACACAGAGACGCGGAGAGCCACGCGCTGTTGGAGTTGTTTATTGGCTTCTGAGACAGTTCTGACTTCACACACAAAGCAGAGTGAGTACCAGGCAGGAGGGCGTGTGCCAGCGCTCCGGGGCACCTCAGCTTTAATCTGAGCTTTCGTGTTTGCACAGGAGCCTTCTCCCTGAGCCCTGTGCACACTCAGCCTGGGGGGCAGGGAGAGCACAGCGCCGCACTCCCAGCCTAGCCCTGGCTTTCCCAAGGCTGCAGGGCAGTCAGTGTGGACAGCACACCAGAGAGAGAGCGAGAGAGAGAGAGACGATCTGCTAAGTGAAATTAACAAAACACAGAAGGAGCTGGACCAGAGGGACAAGGAAGAAGAGGCGTTTCTCTGAAGGAGAGAGAGAAGAGTAAGTGAAGTAACTGCACTGAGAACGGAAAGCAAGAAAGTTGGGGGAAGGGGTTGTTTGTTTTAATTCTGCACCATCACTGCAAGGAGCCCTGGGAGGGAATGATTTACCTTCAGCCTCTGTCGAAGACAGGAGGAGAGCTGCGCATAGAGCAGCAATTGCTGAAGACAGCCTGATCTTCATGTCTGCCCGTTGGGATCACAACAACATGAATGGATCTGTGATGATTAAAAAGAAAGAAATAATAAGCACGGGTTAGAGGATGTGGTGGGTGTATTCAGAAAACATGAAAAGAAGAGCCGCAGAGACCACGATGTTCCCTAACCCCCTTATCCCCAGCCCCCACCCACGGGACCAGGTTACAGCCTCTAGACTTGGAAGCCATCCAAACTTGACAGATCTGCCTTACTAGCTGGAGAGTCTAGCCTCACAATAATGTGCCTTTTGTTACTGGGCCCTTCTGATCATGTTAATCAGACAAAACTTCAATCGTGGTATTAAATTCGTATTAATTTGATCACGGAAATGGCGAAAAGATTCCTGCTCCTACATATGCAAAACTTAGACTGAGTGTGAGGATAGCTAATTCATTTTTGCCTTGAATCCACTAAATGTCTCTTTCAGCTGGGGATTTTATTCCTTTTTCATAACTGCTGAAGAGCTTAGTTAACAGTATTTTAATGGTCTCTTGGTAGTTTGGAAATTGTAATAAAACTTTTTTTTTGTTCTGCCTACAAATATGCAAGTCTTCCTTTCTTTAAGCTCTGCAATAGATTATACAGAAGTGTATGTAACACACAACTGAAACCCGACCCGACAGCCTAAACCCTGATGTTTTAACATCTGATAATTCGTTTACACAATCTGAGGGGAAATCGCTTTACAGCGCTTGATAAAAGAAGACAAGAGAATGAACCATGCCATCGCTGCAGATTGTCTAGAAGCATATATAGGAATTGGAAAGATTTTAGTCATTCCTAATTACAAGCAGCTGTACATTTATAAGCCGTGTTTGCTCAGGGCTACACGTTTAGGGTCAGAACCAACAGTCACTACTAAGGCAAAACCCCCATAGGAGCGAATAGGCGTTTGTCTGAAATGTTAGGCCCTTATTCTCCCATGGGGGAGGGGGGGGGGAATACATACCACATGGAAATTTCTGAGCTTTATATAAATGGGGAGTTGTGTGTGTTTATGAATAAATGCTACAGAGACCACAATAAGGTCGCCTGAGAGAGAAATCCGCAAGCAATTAAGCAATATATTTAATCAAGAAGGTGCCAGGAGGAGCAAAACGAAAGAAAGAGGGGAAATGCATACATCGTTAGGCTAATAGCCCACAGAAAGAGCTCAGAGGAAAAGAAGTTCTGTGCTATCTAGCGAACCAAAGACAAGACATATTTAATTGGTATAAAACGCTGACAAGATCCAACACTACCCTGCCCAGCTACTGGCACTGAACTTAAAAGCACACCATGCTGCCCTATATTAAATTGCTTCTCTTAATTGCCTGACACCGCAAAAAATTACTTGGACCTGGGAGAAAGTCGAGAACGAAAGCCTGTTTCAGAGTCTATCGCCCATATTTGGAGATAGGCTTATGCCTAAAATTTGAGTCCCCGGCACTGACATAAGGATGATTAAAGTACTGTATATTGATAACTTCAAACGCATTCCACTGTTCTGCGCGGGGACGGACAATTCTTGCAGCACATCAGCTAAAGAGCATTTGGTAACGGTCTTAAAAGCCTTTTAAACAAAACGTTAAAAGGACTTTTGTCCGCGAAGTTTTGTCTGGGCTTAGAGTGCCATCTTTTGAGCAGGAGCAAAAATGAACCGTTTCAGCCAGACATGTGCTTTGCTGCTGCTGACAGATTGGCATTCCTGGTAGATTTTTCCAAAAATAAAACTTTTATTTTTTTTTTGCCAAAACATTTATTTGATTGCCTAGCAACACTTCATTCAACTTTCTGCTTTCAAACGTAAATGTCTCGACCCGCCTTTAGGTGGGGGAGGAATGCTCCTTTCGCTTACTGTACTGAAATAAAAACAGATTATCTTTGGACCAGGACCGAATTCTTAGCTTTGATCTCAGACAATAACTTCAAAAGCTACCACAGACCTTGCACCAGGATCAGTTTGATCTCGACGTTATACCAACTCCACCCCGAAGACCAGCAAAAAGTCATTCCAAGCCTATGCAATCAGCAATTTTTGTCACTTCCCCACACAATTAGCTGTCAGACCGTTCAAGATTGGAAACAAGGAGAAGCTACTTACAAGGGACACCAGGGGAGAGAGAGAGAGAGATCCCGCCAAATTAAGACAGCGCTAACGTATCTTTAATAAGGCCATCAAAACTATTCAGAATAGACTTTTTAGTACGTTAAACAGATATGATTTCACGTGAGCAACCCACATTGAAATTATAAACTAATTGCATATTAGATGCAACCACCAAGTGATGCTATCCAGCCTGTTTTTAAATGGGCGTCTAGCTATCTAATGTATATACAGTCAGTCGCAGAGTGACATCTGCAAAAGCACCATTTAATGCGATTTGCTACAAAACCTTCACTTTTCTGTACAGCTCACCAAAACAGCGAGCATCGCGTATTCAGTGGGGGAAACCACGAACATTTTGCCACGCTTCCCGAGGGCTAAAGGAAACAGCAGCTCTCCAGCAGAATCGGCTACAATTCGCTAACAATGATAGATGTTTCCCCTTACAGAGGCATTTCGCAGCTCTCGTAACCGCAGGCGAGAAGGCTCCCCAGTTCATCGATCGCCTCCTCGCCCACTCCTCGTTACTTCCATTTGATTTCTAAGCCTGACTCCTAGGTTGTAAAACACAGACACTCTCTTTCACACACACACACACGACACCCCGTTCTAGTCTCTCTTCGGTCCTGTACCATTAGCTGTCAGTGCATCAATCAGAAGCGCGCGTGTGTGAACGGCACAGAAAGGCAACAGGACTCCGAAGAGAGGAGGGAAGGGGATTCCCTCTCCTCTGCGCGCACACAGACCTTTAGTGGCAGCCGCCTGGTAGCGGGGTTGGTGATGGGGCAGCTCCTGCGGCAACGCCTGCAGCCCCAACGGTAGGACCTGGAGAGAGGAGGAAGGGAAGAGGAGAGGGATGAGCTCCGGGGCACCTTGTGGAGGGAACAGCAAGTAGCAGGAGCAGAGGAGGAGGAGCAGAAGCAGCGGCAATGACCAAGACGTCTGGGTTGCTGTAGCTCCCAACGTGAGGGGTGCGCCTGGGAAGACTTGCCTTCTCCGAGTGGGAAGAGCCTCTCCCCAATCTGCTCCTTAAGAGAGGGCTGTTCCCAACTCGCAATTTACTCTCGTAAGCGGTTACGAAACGGCAGGGAAGGTGGACAGCTGCCACCGGATGATATATGCTTGCCTCTCTCCTCCAGCAAGAAAGGGGATCTACTGCTGGAAACTTGCGCATACTTCGCAACATTCCTAAGGCATGAGGAGGGCGAGCGCCGCAGCAGCAGTGCCCTGGCGGGGGAAGGGGGCAGGGGCCGGCGTGCCAAGGACAGACGGAGCTCTGTCTCCTCTGCTTGGGAGCCAAGCTGCAGCCGGATCAGGTTTCCTTGGCGGAGGCGAGGACGATTTTTCAAACTGGGGAACAATGGGAAGAGGGGAAAGAAAAAGAAAAAAACCTTAATCGACCTGCGTTAGGTGGCGGGACACCGATTCTGGGCGGCTGGAGGGGGGGTCGCTGCCCGGCCCAGGGCGCAGATTGAAATGGGTTAGAAGGTCTCCAGTAACTGTCTATTTCAAGTGGGTCCTTTTCCTGAATTGGTGGTTTTACGATACTGCCAGTGATTGAAACCATTTGCAGAGACGGAAAAAACAACAACCCCTCAGTTGAGTAGAAAGCGTGGCGTTAGCGATGGTTGTCGCAATCTGCCCTTTAAACACAATAAAAGCACATGCCCGCTAGGGCTTGGCAAAGGAGGGCTGGGCGCGCAGCGAGAGGGCGCTAGATTATCAACCTGATCAAAGGAAAGTCAAACGTGCAGCGTGCCAAGAAAGAGGAGGTGAAACACTTTGAAGAAGCGCCCTGGGTACCAGCATGTGTGCTGGATTAGTCACTCCTGCTGCAGAGATGTATTGTTGTAAGCACAACACACAACAGAGGCTCGAGCTGTCAGAATCTAACTAGATGGAAAGGGGACATGGAGGGTCCATTGTTGGGGGGGAGGAAAGAATAAAAGAGAACGAACCGAACCTAAATGAAAGGATACATCTTCCCAATCCAACCTCCCTATTTCCCCCCGCCACCGCTTACCCCGCCCTGCCGCCTCCGCTTTCAACCCCTTCACTTATTATCCATCCTAAATGTCTGTCACTAGCCCCAGGCGAGAGGAAAGTTGTAGGGGAATAGCTGGGGGGGTGGGGGGGCGCAGACACCCTGGCACAGAGATTCGGAACTCGGCCAGCCCATCGCTACCTGTGTCTACCCTCTGATGATAACACTAGCGCCCAGCGACTGTACGCTTTGCAATAGCAATAATATGTTTATCATTGCATCTCCCTGAAATAAACGGTTCCGTAATCGGGTACCTTGCGAAAGTGTTTCCTGTGTGTAGAGACCTAAACAAAAGTCGGATCAGGGAGCTGGGTGATTGTAATTAAAATATCCGGATGTATTTACTTTGCTCAGCCAGTGGCAGGGTAAGACCAACATACAATTTCAGCTTCAGGAACCTGTATATACTGTCTATATCAGAGACAGGTTACCTTACACAGAAATACACACACAGGCCACACAAACGCCCCGAAACACATACACACAGAGCCCAAGCACACACCTCCCTTGTCTGCACACTGGGCTCACAAGGCAAAAGCTATGCAGAGAAAATGTAGCAATACAGAGTGACTCCGGCTCTCCCATCGCCTGGAGACACCCAGCCACACGCAGACATTCCCAGCCTCAACACTCCCAAGCCATAGACACGCTCCTGCCGAAATCAGACACCCGGGCACGCTCCTGCACATACCCGTGTGCATTTGCAGACACTGACCCACAGTTCTCGCCTTCCTCCACCCCAGAAGCAGCCTGATTCATACCTGCGCTCACGCATCCAAGGCAGCCTGCCACACACCAGGAAACCCCTCCGGGCACTGACACCGCCCGCTTTGAAAGGTAGAACTACAGGACACGTAAAAGAAGGTGATTTTTTACAGCCCTGCCCTCTAACGCGCCGGGGCAGAGCCGCCGTCTGGGTATTAGTCGCACGGAACAATAAGGGTTTTCTGCGCCCGTGCACTCCCATCAGTGCGAGGGGATTTGTTTTTGCAGGCTACATTTGGTGCTCGGCATGACTTCAAAGCCTTTCAGTGTTTAGCCTTTAGATGCCATTTACCACCATGTGTGCAGGAAATCGTAAACATTTATTACAGAAGGTTACACTTGCAGGAGGCTCCCCCCCTTCAGATTGAAGTGGGGACTTCATGGTCACGGCTGTGGGCCAATCTTTCCCCATCCCCAGCAAGTATTTGTAAATTAGGAACACACGCACAAAAGCCAAGCACACACAAGTTGTGCGTTTGCCTCTCAAAATGCAGCCTGAAGTGACATTCAAACCATCCACAGACACGCAGCCACATAAGCTCCCCCCCCCCCTTTGGTGTAGCCACTGCAGCGGTGTTGCAGAGACATTACGCCTGGATGCTCCATCCCCAGCACTCTGCCTTTTCTCCCCGAGCTATGAACAGGAGAGCCACGGTTCCAGCGCTGCTGCAGCCATGGAAAATACTAGGACTAGGGACTGGATTTCTCTTGCTCGCTCTGTGTTTGAAGGTTTTCCCCTCCCTCTATAAGCGTTCTCTGCGGCAGCTCCCACAAAGGAATTAGAGTAGGAGAGGGAAATTAGTCCTATCATTTATTGTCCAACAGCGCAATCTAGCGGTGGATTTAAACCGAGACTTGTTAGGAGACAGGTGCCATCCATCAGCTAATGTGAAGAGGAAGGAAACGCTTCTACTTAAAAATGGCAATAAATGTTGTGAATTATTAAAAAAAATAAACACAATGATCAAGAAAGACAACAATAAGAATGGCCATACAGGTCAGACCAATGATCCTTCTAGGCCAGTAGCCTGTCTTCCAGTGGTGGCCAATTCCAGGTGCTTCAAAGGGAATGAACAGAACAGGGCAATTATCAAGTGATCCCTCCCCTATTGTCCCTTGCTAGCATCTGGCAGTCCGACGTTTAGGGACACCCAGAGCATGGGATTGCCTGTCTGACCATCTTGGCTAATAGCCATTTGATGGAGCTATCCTCCATGAATTTATTTCATTCTTTTAAAACTCAGATAATAATCTACATGATTCACCATAATGAAAGAGGAGCAAGAAAACAGAAGCTACTATCTTTCAGTTTATATATTTATATTGCAGTAGTGCGCAGAGACCCACCACATTCAGCGTCAGGCTCCAGTACCGGCCCAACCTGCAGACATACACAAAGGCATGATCCCTGTTCCAAAGAACTTCTAATCTAAAAAGACAGAAAGAGAAAAAAGATGAAAGGTGGCGAAAGGGACAGGACATACAAGCAAAGGATAAAATTCACTCCAACACAGAACCCAGCACAAGACCTGTGTACCATTTATGTACCATTTAAGCCCTACTATGAGGATTTATGTGGTACGTAAGTGATGCATAAGACTTGTGCTGGCCTTCTGTATAGAGATTAATTTCACCCAGAGCAGTCAGAGTGATGGCAGGTGAATGTCATGTGAGTCAATGGGACTAAATAATAATGGGGTCAAATGCTGCTCTGATATACATTCTATGTAGCCTCCTTTAATTGAAGTACATCTCTGCACAATTTGAACCATTGCATTTGTTTAAACTCAATTCTGTTCCGTTTAATTTTCCCTGAAAACCTGAAAATACAGCTGAGTGCAAATAAAATTACAATTAAGACTTTAAAAGGCAGGTTTGATCGGAATGACCTTTTCCAAAAATATCTTAAGTTTGATGGGCTGCTGTCCTTACTCCTGCAGTAGTCCCATTGACTTCAATAGATCCAGAATATTTAAAAAGAAAGAAAAAACATCAAAAAGAGGATAGGCATTTAGAAATTGGGTTCCCCTTTCTAGCATACTCAGAAGAGGAGGTCTCTCCAGCTGGCAAGCCAGAATCTTTAGCCAAGGTCTTTGAATATTAACCTGATCCTGAACAATTAACGTACAATGTAGTACATTAACACTTTATTGCAATTTAGCCTTAATAAACAGTTTTCAGAAAGAAAGAAATCTTAGAAGACATGCACTGATATTTCCAGACACTTTAGAAGTGAGTCAACCACTCTTAGGAACATACCACAAATTCAACAGTCTGGTATTGCTAAAATGCACTTTCCAGAACATATACCTCCCCCTCACCGATGGATTATCAAATACTCTTGACCTGCTAACCCCCCCAATCCAGATTTTCAATTTTAGTTTCCTTTCAGTATTTCAGTATGAAGGATGTTAATTTTTTTAAAAACCCATCTCTGTTATCAAAAATCAAGTTTTTTAAATAAATAATATTTGATGGTGGTGTGTTTTGGATTTTGAATTCTTTTACTGGGTTGACATAACAAAGACATCTCCCTAAATTCAGTATGCCCCCAGGAAGATTGTTCCAGAAAGAGGGGCATCTTTAACTACATTGCAATATTTTTCCAAACAAAAATAAATGAGTGCATCTCAGATGTTTCCCTGTCTTTCACAATGAAACCACATTGTTCAGAAATGTGCTTTTGGATGTTAGGATGCCAAAAAGTCTGTGATAATCAATACATGAATAGGTTTCAGAGTAGCAGCCGTGTTAGTCTGTATCCGCAAAAAGAAGAACAGGAGTACTTGTGGCACCTTAGAGACTAACAAATTTATTAGAGCATACGAGCATACATGAATAATTAAAATAATCTGGATAAAATGAAATATCAGTAATTGTATCTAAAAACAAAAATTAAATTACTTGGCATATTTTTTTAAATGTCACATAAAAGAATTTGGTCACCCATTCTGCAATTGGATTCACATGGGTGGGACTCCACACATGTGCAGGAGTCTGCCCACATGGCTCTAGATGCAAGACCAGAGATTCACTTCATATTCCTACCAATTAAGCAGTTTCTGTGAATTTCTTGGGTGAAATCTGTCTCCATTGATGTCAACAGCAAAAATTCCATCAACTTCAATGAGACCAGGATTTCACCCTTTGTGTTTAACATTTTGTTTAAATTTATTTCATTTTGCCTCAAGATCTTTAGCTATTAGAAGCCTAATATATTGAAGAATTGCATTTCGAATTTGTGCTTTCATATTCTGCAATCATTTGAAGGTAAAATTATATGATTATTTTTAATCTCCTCTGTTGCTATGTATTTTCACAGGCTGAGTACCTAATATGTGATGCAGAAGGTATTTCTGAAATGCATAAACATTTACTGACTCTCTCCTGTCTGCTTGTTTCTTGGACAAGTATTAAACACATTAAGATCATGCACTCTAGCTCCAAACTGATATTTGCTATTTAAAGTGAATAAATGGAAACTCTGGTGACATTTATTTAGATATAAAAACTCCATTTTTAAATAAATATTGTTTAATAATATGTTCATGTCTTTTTATGTGATAATATGTATACAGGAAACTACAGATTGATTAGAAAATGTGAGCTGCTCTTGAATTTATAGGAATTTTATAAATGGTGCTCTTGGCAACTTTTTCCATGTTCCCTCAGATTGTATTGCCAGGATAATGCAAAACAGAATATTCTGCAATTCAGCACCATAAAAACCTGGATATCTTTTCCGTGTGGCTATCACAGTGGATTTGGCCTTGGTGGTTTCCTGGCAGTTGTGCTTGTAAATGTTATGTGCACAAAGAATCACAGAAAGGTTCAATTTATTCAAACGCCAAACAAGGAATGGTTTTAGAATTAGGAAAAAAGCATTATCTCTAAATCTACTCTGTTGCATGCTGATTTACTGTGAAGTTTCTGCCTATGAGCTGATCCACCTACACCCTGCCTTGTTTCCTCCAATAGATTTAAAGAAACAGTACACATATCCTCACAGCACTTTCCAGTTGAGTTCAATGAGTTGAGGTTGCACAGCACTTCACAGGAGTCATTCAGCATGTGACAGGCTCACGTCCTGAGAGAGGAGGAACAGAACCCAATTATATAATTGTCAGACATGTATTTACATTCATTTTTATTAATTATTATTATTTCTATTCAAGAAGCACCTAAGGATCCCAATCAGTAATCAGGGCCCCATTGCACTAGGCATTATACCAACAGATAACTCAAAAACAACTCATGCCCAAAGAACTCACAAAATAAGACTCAGATAATATACAAGATGAAAAAACTATAGATGGATGGCAATATAAAATGCAGAAGCTGTTACAGGGGCCTTAGGAGTCACAGGTGGTCAGGACAAAGGGATTAATTAAAAGTGATCTGCAAAAAGGGGGTGAAATTGGGGTTGATCTCCATTTTGCCTTTTTATGATACCCCAAGAGTGATACCCCTGCTTTGAGCAGGGGGTTGGACTAGATGACCTCTTGAGGTCCCTTCCAACTCTGATATTCTATGATTCTATGATTTCCCCCGTGATGGGGCGTCCACCCCACACTGACATACAAGGGGTTAATAGAGCCCTAGGGAAGCTGTGTGGGAAGCAGCTAATAGGAGAGAGGCTGCAAGGAGCAGCCAATCATGGCCAAGTGAGTTCACATAAAAGGAGCTGCAGGGCCAAAGTCAGTCAGTCACTGCTGGGAGTTTGAGGAGAGAAAACTGTGCCCTGAGTAGGCTGCAACCCCATAATACCTTGGACAGAGCAGTGCAGGCAGGGACCTGGGGAACAGAGAAGGAGCTCCGGACAGGCTGTGGCCATGGGGAAGTGGCCCAGAGAAATGCAGTGATAGTCAAGGCAAGGAACACAGTAAGTTACTGTGATTCAGAAGGTCCCTGGGCCAGGGCCTGGAACAGTTGGTGGGCCCAGGTCCCCCCTACTCACCACTTGGAAGTGCCCATATAGTTGATGCAGATCCCCCAGAAGGTGACATGGCCAGAGGGCTGTGTCATGAAGAGGATGCCACGTTCCTTGGAGTGACGTGGGTCTGAGAGCAGCCGGGACGGCGAGCGAGGCACCATCGGGAGAGGGTGTACCGACCTGCAGAGCTAATCCCCAAGATGAACAGCAGGAGGTGCCACTGTGGTGAGTCATGCCCTGCCACACTCCCAAAAAACAATGTTTTTTTGCTTTTGTAAACTTTAAAATATGTAAGGTCCCCAGATTTTGCTGGATGATTCTTTAGAAGACTAGAAAACTTGAGTGGGATCTTTCTCAGTGCTAAATTGAAGTAGCAGAGTGTAGAAACTTTCAGCAAGATCTTTCCTCTGATCTGTCAGCTACTTAAGCTACACAGGAGTCAATTCATCTAAACTAAAACCAGAGTTTTAAACAGTCTGGCTACAAATTCCTTGCTCATGTTTCACTTCTTTGCTACTTCTGCTAGTTATGTTTATTTAGTCTATATTTAAATTGGTATTTTGTGTAAAATACCAGTGTTTTAATACTACTGGGTAAGGCATACTTAGCTATACCTCTAGTGGATGCTAAAAAATTCTAGTTTGACCCCAAAAAAAGAAACTGTTAATCCATTGCTTGTTAACTGTTATGTTTCTGGATAGGCTTGTTACCCACTGTAAATGTCTAATCATTTTTTGAATCCTATTAAGCTCTTGGCCTCAGGGATATCTTGTGACAAAGAGTTCCACAGGGTAAGTGTGCACTGTGCGGACAAGTATTTCCTTTTATCAGTCTTAAATTTACTCCCTTTCAATTTCATTGAGTGTCTCCTAGTTCATGTATTGTAATCAAGGGAGGATGAGTGTCCAATCTAGCCTCTTTCTGTCATTCATTATGTTAAATATCTTTCTCAGTCCCATCTTATTCATCTCATCTCTGATGCAAACAGTCCAGTCTTTTCAGTCTCTCAAGTTATGAGACAAATTATACATCCTAATGCATGTTAGATGGCACACCAGAGTTTGACCCTGATCCTGCAAGACGGCAGGCTTGGATTTCTGTAATTTAGTCATTTCAGCAGGTACATAATAAATTAGAAGGATACAGTTAGACATTTTATTACCGTCTTAACCCAGGAGAAATGACCCATCTTAGAAAAGCTATTTAATAGGCCTGCTCTTTTCCCAGCTATTCCTTACAATATGTGATCAGTTTCCTTTCCAGTGGTTTTTATATTCCCTGGTAAATTAGGCATTAAACTAATATTACACATTCCATAAAATGCAGAATAAAAATAGAATATATCTTTTAGGCCATACCTTCCTTGGCAGATTTCCAGCCAGTGACATGAGAAACTCCAACCTGCATTTATTTATTTGAACAATTTCAGATCCCTCCATTTCAGTACTGGAATTCAGAGGGCAGCACTAGTCTGACCTCCCATTATGAGAAATGGCTTCTTAAATTACCGAGCTTAAACTTCCAGCACAGGGTCTATGTTAAATCTCTGCATTTACTGGACAGGATATGAAAGCAGAGTGTCCCAGGAGAGTGCTATGGCAATGAAATCATTGTTTAGGATAGCTCTCGCCAGGTGCATTTTCCTTAGTAACTGTTAACTCCATTTAGTTTTTATAACTGATCTTTCCCATCATGTAACATTCTGAAAATGTAAAATGATCACGTGGATAAACAAACAAAAAGATGGAAAACTAAACAAGTCAGTCAAAACCAGAGATATTAATAGAAAGGAACCAGATTTCTAGTTTGATTGGGAAGTTTTATAAGAGTCTGTGCTTTTTAAACAGCCATTGCAAAAATAAATAGTTTTTCTAATATTAACATTGAAACACGAGGGGCATGAGATGGCAAATGTGAATGCCCCCAATTTCCACATTAATTAAAAAAGTTTTCCAAATTCAGTTGTACGTTCATTTACATTATTTCAAGGAGATCAGTTTATAATTTTAGGGCTCATTTCTGCACTTGCTACTCAGGCAGCACGCCCCAGTGAAGCCAATGGGGGTTTTGCCTGCGTAGGAAGTGCAGGAAAGGCCGTAAACTAGACAAATGACAGCCAAGAGCACTTCACATTTACCTGTCAATCTGCAAAGGCTCAAATGTAAAACACAGTGTGCAAAGTTGTGTCCATAAAAGGTCACATAAATTCCTTTCATGAAATCTAACACAATCAGCTATGCTGCCTATATTCAGCTATTGTCATGGCTAGGTTTTATTTATGTTGAGATTTTATACTAAGAAAAGAAGAGTCTTATATAAAGGACAAATTATGCGTATCCTTTTATATAACTCTATACATTAATCCCTGGTACTCTAGTTAAGTTAGACCAGAGATGAATCTGGACCATTCTGTTTAATTATGCCTACAGCTATTTTTCATATGCATTTTTCCATACATAATGTTATTCCACAACACCAAGACTGTGATCCCTGGTTTTCCTCTAACTGACAGTTCACTGAGAGATCAACAAGCTGCCGGGGAGAATTTATCATCCAAAAAGATACATACTTCTCTTGAATTATACTGGCCACTAGTTGTTACTTGTGGAACATTGTAATACACTATACCCAACACATCCCCTTTTATCAGACATATGATTAAAGGATAATAATCATCACTGGTTTTCCTTGCATTTGTTAACTTTTGTATTTCTTAAATACGTCACCCCCTACATGGAATTCCAAAATATTAACACACAAAGAATCTTGAAATGATGCAGGTTTAATTTCTGAACATGGATACACAGATTTGTAACCTCACTTTCATGAGTTCACATTTCTGATGTCCAAGAACTTCAGTACACATTTTGTGACAGCAGATCTGCAGAAGGGATGGGAAAAGATACTTTAAAGGTATCTCTAAGGTCAGAAACAGCCCTGATATAGAGGCACAGTGTTAGAGTTGATGGTTAGAGGTATGTTATAAAAGTGGATGGTTAGAACTATATTATATAAGTGGATGACCAAACCATATCTTCATAGCCAGTGGGTGCTGGTCCTATATATGTACAATTAATGGTTCAGTGGGAACTTTAAAAGCCATTAGGTTAAATGCTGTCTCCACTCATCTCTTCCCTTGGGTATAAAAGGCCTTACACACAATGAAACTGCCATGGTTACACTGCTTGGAGGGGACAAACTACAAAAAGACCACATAGGTGGACTCTACTTTCATATGCTTCTCTCCAGGGAGGTTCAGAGAATGGCAGGGGGCAGCCACATGACACAAACTCTCATAGTTATCAGCAGGTCATGACACAGGTCCATAGGGCTAAACAGCCTACACAGGGGCATCAGACACTAAACATCCTAGGACTAATTACATAAAATATATTGGTATTTTGATGGGCTACCACTGAAAAGCCTCTATGATACATTTATGGAGAGCATTTGGGGGGTTACATTCTAGTGGCTGCCAGTATATAATAACTAGGGCCCTACCAAATTCACAGTCCATTTTAGTCAATTTCACGATCACAGGATTTTAAAAATCATAAATTTAATGATTGCAGCTATTTAAATCTGAAATTTCACAGTGTGGTAATTGTCGGGGTCCTGACCCAAAAAGGAGGTTTTGGGGGGTCGCAAGGTTATTGTAGGGGGGGTTGTGGTACTGCTACCCTGACTTCTGCACTGCTGCTGGCGGCAGCGCTACCTTCAGAGCTGGGCAGCTGGAGAGTGGCAGCTGCTGGCTGGGAGCCCAGCTCTGAAGGCAGCAATGCAGAGGTTAGGATGGCATGGTATGGTATTACTACTCTTACTTCTGTGCTGCTGCTGGTGGGACACTGCCTTTAGAGCTGGGTGCCAAGCCAACAGCCGCCGCTCTCTGGCTGCCCAGCTCTGAAGGCAGCACAGAAGTAAAGGTGGGGATACCGCAACCCCCCTAAAATAACCTTGCAACCCCCCTGCAACTCCCTTTTGGATCTGACCCCCAATTTGAGAAATGCTGGTCTCCCCCCATGAAATCTGTAGAGTATACGGTAAAAGCACACAGAAGACCAGATTTCACGGTCCGTGACACATTTATCATAGCTGTGAATTTGGTAGGGACCTAATAACTTACCTTAAGTGACTGTCGTCCTATGTCCACCTTTAGATGTGAGCACAGCAGCCGGAAATGAACTGCGTTTACAGGGAGAAAGTGGAGTCTGAAGTAGAAGGATTTTTTAAATTTTGCAATTCTACTCTGAAAAGTGACTTTGTAAAAGTGGCATTGGAGAAGTCTGTATCTCTCAATGAGTCCATATACAACTCTCTTGGTTTCAAAGTAAAAATATTGTTGTTTTTTCCTAACTTGCAGCTCTGCAAACTTAGCCTGGGGGATCTGAGGGTCAAGCTGGAGTCTTTCCTTTTAATATATCATCACCAATAATAAAGAGCCTGCTGTCCTAATTATGTCCTCAATAACACCTGTGCAACTATATTATCTTCATGCCATGTCCTCAGTTACTACTATGCAGACTTACTGAAAAGAAATCAGACTCTAGTCTGCATTCCTTGCATACCTAAAATTCCTATGGACGTCTATGCGAGTGAACAAGGAGTATAGGATCAGACATGAGCAAAGCTATTTAGTATAAAAGCACTGTTTGTCGTTACACACAGGTGTCAGTATAACCCACACACCTGGGTGTGATGTTGTGGTCCCATCTAGTGGCACCGAGACCACTTAGAGAGAGAGATTAATGAGTTTGCTCTAGAGACTAACAGGCAGTTGGCTTTTAGCTCATGCCGTAGAGGCTCATGCACTAAGCTCCAAAGGTCCCCTGTTCAATCCCGCCCACCAGCGACTGGGGTATGCGTGGGCATTACATCAGCAGCCCAGACACTTGAAAATGCCACATCAATTATCCTTAAAAAAAGAAACTTGCCATCCTGCATTACCAGGGCCGGCTCCAGCATTTCTGCCACCCCAAGCAAAAAAAAAAAAAAAAGCCGTGATCGCAATCGTGATTGGCAGCGGCAATGGGGGGGGGGGGGAAGCCGCGATCGGCGGCGGCAGTTCAGCGGCAGGTCCTTCGCTCCTAGAGGGAGTGAGGGACCTGCCACCCCCAAATTGCCACAGGTGCCGCCCCTCTCCCTTGGCCGCCCCAAGCACCTGCTTGTTAAGCTGGTGCCTGGAGCCGGCCCTGTGCATTACTAACATTAGAACTACTCTACTGTGTAAACAGTTGTGGGGGGGGAGCTTAATGATAAAATGACCTCTTGTGCCCTCTTTCGTACCTGTATCCTTTACACATAACAGTTTCTTTCTAATGCCTCAGTATCTCCCGTTTGCAAATAGATTTCACACCATTCTGCTTAAAATTCCCTTCTCTATTGTCTTGGAGTATCAGAAGAGGAAGTGACAGTCAGAGCCATCTCTCTTTTTGGAACAGCAGGGGCCAACACTCATACCCCAGAAGTTAAGGTGGCAGCTGGGAGCTTCCCTAGTACTTATTTTAGCATCCATGGTGTAACTGCTTGAATGCGTGGGCTGGGCCCACTGCACTTCTGCCATGCATAGCGTCCTCCACTAGGTTGGTGGTGGAGGTCCTCAGAGCACTGGGTCTTGGAGTGATTTCCACACTGAGATGCACAGAAGCAGTTCATGCTGCTCAGAACTATTGTTTCAGGCTCTCTGCAAACTCAGGTAGACACCACTGTATTGGTTTCACTTGGTTTCCATTTTTAAGTTTTCCTTCCAATCATAGGTCTATTTTTAATGTAATCACATAAGTTCAGGATTTTTTTTAATGTAATCACATAAGTTCAGGAGCTGGAGCCCTAGACACAGGCCTATAGTGCTTATGCCTTAGTCCATCACTGAGCATATGATCCTTCCTTACTTATGGCTGTATTTTTCAGTTCTTTCTTCATCTGCATTGTTTTTTAAAATGCCTAATATTTTCCAAGAGATAGCAGAGGAGAGATTTTGGTATACATTAATTTATATTTCTGTATTCCCTATTTCCAATCCATTGCTTTTACTATTTGATTTTATCTCTGGCAGATACTTTAACAAAATATTAACGGGGAGTGGACACAAGTTATTAATAAATGGATATTAGTGCATAGGTAAGATGCTGGATTAACCTCCAGGAGAATGGGGTGCTCTGTTTAACTACAGAATGGCTACAGTTCTGACAAGAAGCAGTGCAAGCTTCTCAGTGCATCCTACTGTACCTCAGACCTAGCTTAAAGAGGAGATAGTAGGATTTTTTTGTTTTGGTTTGTTATTCTACAAGACCTATTCCATCCCTGTCCTCCGGGCCAAGACTGCTATCAAGCATGCCAGTTGGTTCCAATTGTTGTAGTGATTTTGTAATGTAAACATCTGTTTACTGGAAACTGGCATGAGATTAGCACATTTATTTCAAATAGACCAAGCAGCCATCAGATGATAGTGAGTTCCAGTCACTACCAACCTGGACTGGATTTGAACAGCAACACAGAGGTAAAGCTCTCTCACACAGGTATCCCAAGGTACACTCCACTTTTAAAGAGCACTGTATTAATGTTTTGTCCCCAATATTTTTTAATGAACAATGTCTCTGCTGTGAGATCAGAAATTCTGTAATTTCCTATTAAAAACATATATTTGTAACCATTAACTAATGAAGTAATATCACGGAAGGCTGCTCTTGCATCCAAAGAAGTGAGGTTTTTACTCACGAAAGCTTATGCCCAAATAAATCTGTTAGTCTTTAAGGTGCCACCAGACTCCTTGTTGTTTTTGTAGATACAGACTAACATGGCTACCCCCTGATACTGCTCTTGCCTTGTCACTTTCCGCATGTGAGGCAGTCCAGTTAGAGTATGCGTGCTATCTCCAGAAGTTAGCAAATCCAAATGCTGATTATGGTTCCTGATTCTGTTTTACCAAGAACTTCTTGTCATGGGAACTTTTGTATTACTTACCTGATCAAAATCAATAGGAGCTTCTGGGTGCTCAGCACTTCTGATAATCAGACCATTTATTTAAATACCTATATACATGGTCTAAGTTTAGGCCCCCATTTCTGAAAATTTTGGCCCAAGTGAAAAAATATACTCAGGTACTTCTGCACTGCCTGTAGATCTGTGGCACAGTGATCCCGGTGGGACACATTCACAGCACATATTAGTACCCCACACTATAATTAGCAAAATGTGTCTCACTGCCTGTAAGAGATAACTGAGAAAGCCTTGATAACAGTGTTGGCCTGATCCCTACACAGCTTATAATTTTTCCACTGAGCAGCAGAGATCAGTAAAATGTTTTAATTATATATTTCCATTTAGCATACTGTTGCAATAGATAAGATTGTGTGTGTATGTGTCAGCCTTTCCATTATAAATGTCTATTCCCAAGGGGGTAGACATCCACAATAAAAGTTCACATCATGATGAAACTTGACATAGAAGCATTTTGTTTTTTAATCAAATTGATTTAAAAAAATTGTAGTTAAAAGGGCTTGAGCCAACCTAAACAGCCTTCAGAGCTGCCAGCACATGAAAGCTCCCTGTATTCTGAAGGAATGGAGGCTACTCATGGTTCTTCAGAGAAATCCCCTCTTTCAGCAACTGAAGAATGCCTGATCAGGACTCTGCACTTCCTCCTTCTCCAGATAAGTGTTTGCCACAATATCACTGTTCAGAATTACTTCAGTGAACTTTCTCAGGAAGTCCTAGAGTCATCCTTTTATGGGAGTAAGCACTTTACTAGCTGATCCCACACCAGTCATCCAGCCAATAACTTTAGATGGACCATAGCCCAGAGTTTACTCTAAAGGGCATTTCTACACTTATCTCCGGAGCGATCACTCCAGCGGGGGTCGATTTATCGTGTCTTCACCAAGCGCTCTCTTGTTGACTCTGGTACTCCACCGGAGTGAGAAGCGTAGGCGGAGTCGATGGGGGAGCATCAGCAATCGACCTACCCCCGTGAAGACACTGCGGTAAGTAGCTCTAAGTATGTCGACTTCAGCTATGCTATTTTCATAGCTGAAGTTGCGTAACTTAGACCGACTTAGCTCACCCTCCCCGACCCCCCCATTGTAGACCAGGCCTCAGGCTCTTCCCTAGTTGACAGGTCTAGCCCCAGAGTCAGCAAAGAAGAGCCATTTATATTAGCCACTTAGTTTCTTTGTTATTGTTCCAGTTTTTGTGAGGAACAAGCAGTTAGAAACTGCTGCTTTACCCTCTTAAGCTCTCCATAGCTTTCCTCCTACTCTGATGCGGGGGCTTCGGAGGGCTTTAGTCCTACTAACGCTATGTCTGATTCCCCACACAAATGCATCATTGCTCCCTCTCATAGCTTATTGATTCCTATTTTTGTGTGCCGGGACATGGTTATGTGAATAACTAGGTGAGAGTGGTTTTATAAAACCAATGTTTTTTTTAGGAAAGGTCATTAAACCGAATCATTGTCTGAGAGAATGTTCAAGGGAAGACGGGTGACGTTATTGCATACGAGGTGTCAACTAAGGTTTTATTGTCATTTGTTTAATTTTTCTGGGCTGTGATTGGCTGAAATTCATCTCGGAGATTATAAATTTAACTCTCTAACTGGCTCGTGATGGTGCAAACCTGTTGAGTGATAATAAATAACTGCTTGACTGGACTTTTTTCAACAGCTCACATGACGCAAAACACCCCATTCATAAGCAACCTCACGTTACTTGATCATGACAATTTCTGAAACAAAACCATGGTCAGCCATCTGTGGAGAACAAAACACAATCCTCCCAGCAAGTCAAGTAACTACATAACCATCAGAATGAAAGGGAGGGAAAATCCCTGTGCAGTACAAGCTCTATAAAAGCCAGAATCTCAGCTGGGGTAAATGGCTGGGCCTCAGTGGGATTACTCCTGTGCTTAACATTAGGTATGTGCATATGTAACCCATGCCTGCTTGATGTGGCACTCTGTCCCCCTCTCATGGTGGCTAGACCACTAGAGATTGATGAGCCTGCTACAGGCTTGGCTAAGAGGAATATGCTTTTAAGCTCGGGCAGTACAGGCTCATGCATTAAATTGTGGTTAAGTTCAGACAGCGGCAATGTTGCTGTAATACAGTGGCTAGACTTACATAATCATCAGTAGTTCTAACACAATAACCACCCTTCCACAAAGGCTATCAGTATGCTCGGAAACAAAGTAGAGACAAGGTTACTAATAGCCTTTGCTACAAGAGCTGGTTTAAAAAAAAGTGTGTTTTGTGAATTTTTAAAAAATGGAAAATTTGGAATTTTCAAATTTTTTCACAAAATGTTTCATTTTTCAATGTAAAATTGTAATGAGGTTTTTAAAAAAATTGAAAAGTTTAAACTGTTTTCTCTCATTCTTTTACCTTTTCTCTCACTGGAAAAAGGAGCAAACAGTGACAGAAAATCGGATTTTAATCAAAAAATAATTTGTAATCAATATATATTAACTAACAGCCACTGAAAAAAAAATCAAACTTACTAAAATATGTTAGACCCCCCAAATGGACTTTCTTGTTGATGGACATGCACTCATTTAACTTTCTTCTACTATCCTCTTTTGGAAGAGCAACTAGACATGACATACATGCTCCCTGTGCAGATGCTTAGATATCAAGGGACAAAAGCTCTGATACAGGTTTTTAAAATTACACCTTGATGGAGAGATGAGTGGTTGTTCTTGTAGGAAACATCTCCTTCACCTCTTGCACCTCTAGAATGTGAGATACTCAGGCCCATAATCTCAAAGCTATTTATGTACCTAACTCCCATTGATTTCAAAGGGAGTTAGGAACATAAATACCTTTGAGGATCTGGACCTGAGTGTCTTATTTACTAACTGGATTTTATTCCTGCAGGTCTTAAGGAAATTCTTAGATGTGATCTACACTTAAAATTTAGGTCAACATAGCTGTGTCATTCAGTGTATGAAAACTCCATACCCCTGAGCACTGTAGCTATGCCAGCCTAACCCCCCGGGGCCAGTGTAGACGCAGCTACATCAATAGAAAAACGCTTTCATGGACCTAGCTACCATCGCTCAGGGAGGTGATGTTCCTACAGCAACTGGGAAAAATCCTTACATCAGTGTAAGCTGTGTCTACTCTACAGGGTTATGCTGACATAGCTGTGGTGCTGTAGCTATGCTGGTGTAGTCCACTAGAGTAGACAAGGTGTCAGGCTAGAGAGGCTGTGGCAGGAGAGGCTGTAGTCATTCTGAGTTCTGGATCTTTGTGGTAAATTAAGCTGTCCTAGTTAAAGACATTATCAAAAGTTTCTTAAATTTCTACAGAAGAATTTTTTACCGTGAACCAATTTCTTACACCCTGCTCCTTGTGCAATCAGTGGGAACTATATTTTCACTATCCAGATGGCTACAACACCTCTGACAGCCTCTGAGAAGAGATTACTACATAGTGTGGCTATTTGCAACCAGGAGTATCATTTTATTACAGTGAGAAACCATGGGGACCATTTATCTTTGACCCTTGGGAACAATACTCCTGTGGCACTGAAATATGAGTTGACAATTTCCCATTACGGAAAGCAGTGTATTTAAATATTGTCTGTTTTCTGCAATGTCCTATTATAACATTACTATGTCCTTGGCTCGTTCATGTTTTATTTTGCAACATGCCTAATTGCTTCCAGAAAGCTTTAATTTGATTTTTTTTTAAACATTAAATCTTCATGTCTTTCTGCACAGTCATTTCTACTATAGCCCCTTATGTGCTTGTATGTAAACCCCAAAGAGACATGATTGATGGTTATATATAGTCTAACTTTAATGGAAGAATTTGTTCTTACCTGATCATTCCTTTTCAGGTATTCCACATCCACCAGTCATCACCTTGAGCTTTTCTATGTCTAAGGCATATAGCAAACCTGATTAGACTTGTCAAGGACTGGCAGGTGGCTCAGCTCCACGCCCAGAAAATCCCACCAGTGAAAATTCCAGAGCTGTGAATACACTAAACGAGCTAGTTTACACTTAAATATTAGAACAACATAAATTCCGTGCATTGCAGAGACAAGACAGAGAAATATATCTTTATAAAGAGACACAAAAAAGATCTTGCTGTTTTTGAGAAATCAGACTGATGGACTTGGGAACCTGAAGAAAGGAAAGTATCAGTTAAGAACAAATTCTTCTTTCTCCTGCATTCCCTTGGGCATGTAAAAAGTAACGAGTGATAATTCTCTTAAAATGTACTGTGTATAAATATTGATGCTCCACAGGATGATAACGTAAATGATTGTTTTACCAAGGAACCACAGTGTGCAGTAAATACCCTTCTACCCAAGACACCATCCGCCACTATTTGCAAATTTAGCTTGGTGGTGTTTTCTAAAGGAGCAGGCTTGATTGGGAGGCTTCTTTGCAAATATCCTCATAGAGAGAGATTGGATTGTGCATAACCCTTTAGCTAACACATCCCCATGCAGGCCTATGATGATTTATTCAAACAGCAAACCTATTGGTCTTATTCATAGGAATGAGCTTTCCCCTTTCCCATCCCGGAAACAAGGCTTGACAAATAGGGAGACAAGGTATAGTAACTCCTCACTTAACGTTGTAGTTATGTTCCTGAAAAATGCGACTTTAAGCCAAACGATGTTAAGCGAATCCAATTTCCCCATAAGAATTAATGTAAATAGGGGGGGATTAGGTTCCAGGGAAATTTTTTTCACTAGACAAAAAACTATATATTATATAGATATACACACAGTATACGTTTTAAACAAACAATTTAATACTGTTCACAACAATGATGATTGTGAAGCTTGGTTGAGGTGATGAAGTTAGAGGGTGGAAGAGGGCGGGATATTTCCCAGGGAATGCCTTGCTGCGAAGCTAAATGATGAACTAGCACTAGGCTGAGTCCTCAAGGATTAACACATTGTTGTTAATGTAGGCTCACACTCTACAAGGCAGCACAAATGGAGCAGGAGGGGAGATAGCATAGCAGACAGAGACAGACACACACCTTGTGTGTGGGAGAGAGACAGAAATGCACTGCCCCTTTAAGTAAACTGACCCATTCTTAAATGCATTCTCTTTTTAGTGGATCAGGAAGTTGAGCCAGCAGCTGCTGACCCAGGCTCTCTCTGTCCCTCCCTCTGTGTCCCCACCCTGCTCTATATGGAGAAGGAGTAAGCGGGGTGTAAGAGCAGGGGGAGACCCTGACCTTAGCCCCCTTCCTCCCCCGCTCCCGCACAGCAAGCAGGAGGCTGGGGGAGCAGCTCCAAGGCAGAGGGCAGGAGCAGCACATGGCAGTAGGGGGAGAGATAGCTGCAATTGCTAGCCTGCTAGGCAGTTGCGGCACAGAGAGCTTAGGGGAGCGGGGAGCTGATAGGGGGGCTGCCAGTCCACCCTGGTTCCAAGCCCCCACCAGCTAGCTGCAACAGGCTGCACTTCCTGCAAGCAGTGGACAAAGCAGGCGGCTGCCAAATGACATTAGAGGGGAGCATTGTGCAACTTTAAAAGAGCATGTTCCCTAATTGATCAGCAACTTAACAACAAACAAGGTTAACCGGGATGACTTTAAGTAAGGAGTTATTGTAGAGGAGAACAGGCCTCACATTGTTGGCTCTCCCTGCTGGGTCTACAGCCTTGGGGATTCACTCCTTACCTCAAGAAGTATTCCCATTTGCTGCAGAGTATCAAACAGGTAAGTGTTTGTTTAATGATACCAGCTGGTACCATTAAATAAATTGACAGGTGCTCATTTGCTGAACAAACACTGTATATTCAAAAGCACAAAAGTGATTTATTTTGGTTTATCTTTTTTAAAAAATAAGTGATCATGGCAGATGCTTTTTATTTGTTTTGGAGTTTTTTGTCTTTGGGGGGATTTTTTTGTTTGCTTTATGCTTCAAACAGAATTTAGGAAAGCTAAACTAAAAAGAGGTGTTTTACTAAGCAGGACTGTCTGAAAATCAATAAAAGACTGCACAAGCATACGCACAAAAGGATGGACAATAATATATGTTGGAAACATACATTTAGTTCTGACTCACAAAGAACTCTCACCACATGAATGACTTCTTTGCAGTCAGATTTGACCGATCAGGGTCAGTTTGTGCATAATTTTGTCTGACTCACTTTTGCAGTTATACAGCGCCAGCTCCATCTCTTCAATATATAGCATAATTGGGACGTGATGGGGGGGAGTGTAGAATAAGGCCCTTGTATCTCAATGACAGAGGCTGCTGAAGCAACATGCAATAGTAAGGAATGATAATGATGGCCACTATGACAGCTTAGAGAAGTGATTTGGGGGCAGGGGACCCATAAGTTACAAGGCCAGAAGGGACCTAGCCCGACCTCCTGTATAACACAGGCCATAGGACTTACCTGAATAAATTCCTGTATGAACTAGAGCATATCTTTCAGAAAAACATCCAATCTGGAGATAAAAATTCCAGTGATGAAGAATCCATGACAACCCTTGGTGAGTGGTTCCAATATTTAAATTACCCTCACTGTTAAATTTGCACCCTATATCCAGTCTGAATCTGTCTAGCTTGTCAACTTGCAGTCATTGGATCTTGTTATACCTTTGTCTGCTAGATCCCTTTCAGTTTGGGATAGTCCTGCATTTTGTAAGGTGAATATGTAGATCTCATTGTTTAAATCTCCTGAAGAAATGGTCGGTGCCTACAAGGCTTCTTTTACTTCTTTCAGCAGTATCTTACAGTTGGTACATCTGCAGAGGCTGGCAGCTATATACAGAACTGTGGGTGAGTGGTTCTATTCCTACCCCAGTGATCCCAGAGGATGGCACTGGGCAGCTCAGCATCTGCAGGCATCTATTCCATCACTCCTCCTGTTTGTGAATGTGAGGCTGCCTCAGTGTGTGAAGGGGAGAATGAAGGGATAATTTGGACTGCAGCTCCATCATGTGTCAACATTCAGTCAGCTCACCTCCTTACAGTTACATTGAGACAATGAACATCAGGCTCTCCCTCCCATTAATTCCATTCCTTCAGCCTTCTCTCTTCACTCATGTGTGCTCTCTTCATATGCATTGACCTCCCTCATGCAGCAGTCTCCTCTCCTCCTCTAAATCTCTCAAACACCCATTTATTAGGGTTGCTGTTTCCTCACTAGTCTCTGCTTATTGTAACAGGCGGCGTACATGTGACAATTCCCTGGAAGTCATAATGTGAAAATCTATTCTATTCCTTCCTCACTTCTCTGTTCTTTGTATTGCTCCTGGACACACACATTTGTCATATTTCAGTTGTCTAAAGTAGCATGCTTGGCTGTGGCTCTCAAAAACTCCATGATTTCAAGTTTGGTAGTAGTGAGATGTCTGATGGCCAGAAATGCTCTGAAAGCAAAATATGAAGTAGGCTGGCACCCACATTCTGCAATCACTTTAGTTTCACTAAGGACAGAAGGGAAGAAATATGTTTAAAAACCCTAAACCTTTGCTTGTGGGTCATTTAAATTTGTTAATTGTGTGACTAAGTCTTATACGAATAGGCAAACAATAGATATTTTACAAACTGAAAAAAGAATGACTGGGTACAAGTTTTTCCCCGAAATAAAAAAAGTTACTTTTCTGGGATATTTTACTATGAAGGGTTCCTCCTACAAGAAGACATGCACCTTGTTCAATTACATTCCAATTCTTTTCCATCAGCTACAGCATCTATCCGACTCTGGCTACAAAAATGCTGTTTTGTTGCTTTGCTGGTGCAATTATGAACACTATGATGCCTTTCTATTGTTAAATGAAGTATAGCAGTAGGTAACAGCATTTAAAAAAAAAAAAAATCATCTCCACGCTGTTGAGTCCTGCCCCACTCACCTATAACATTGCTCATAAGCCAACACCATTCATTCTCTAATGGTAGGTGTCTGTACTACAATAGGGAACAATTTGACCTATACTTCATTAGTAACCAAAGTCCTAAGTGTCTACTATTGTAAAACCACTGTAGCTGCATTAGTCAGGGGAATTGTTCTGGATGTACACCTGGAAAACTGAGATCAGACTCTATATTACTGTCCTGGACTTTCCTCCTTCAGATTCATTTATTACTTTACCCTATACCAAAACCCAGTATTGCTACTAGTTGTGAACATGACAACAAGAACCAAGTAGTTTACAGTTGACTGCTTTGATTTACCGTGATCAGTTTAGAAGCAGACTTGTTCAGTTTGAGATTATAGAAGTCATAAAATGAATTGATTTCTGCTCATTTCAGCAGCAGTAAGAGAAACGCTTATCAAGTATACACATGAGCAGGGCAAGTACACAGAAATAAGCTACAGAATTTCATGAAATAGACAAACATGGGGTTTTACTAAGTGGTGTTTTTTAAGAAAAAGCACCAAGACAACCAACCAGAGATGTGAATTTAACCGAAAAGAGTTCCCGCCATCACCACCCGCACATAAAAAATTATATATAAAAAAATATTCCATAGGTATACTGTATTCCCTTGCAGGCTCAATGATGCTGTCTTAGCTTGGTGAAGCAGTGAAAGGAAAGCTGCTTTACTGTTATTTTAAAACATAGGAAATTCTACTCCTCCTGCAATATCTCAGTTTCTAGATACTTTAAACATGTTATTTTAAAACCAAGAAGCTTAACATATGGCTAATTAAACCTTCCAACTTGAAAATGTTATTCATTTCTGACCAAAGATATAGTTAGACTAAAAACTTGTTATTGATTAGAGGATTTCATTTTTCCTGTAAATTACTGTAAGGTCTAACTAGCTTAGACTTCAATTAAACTAGAAATCAAAGTTAGACACTTCACATTTTCTCCTGTTTTCAAAACACTTCTTTTACACTTTTTACTGAACTCTTCCTTTCTTGCAATTTATATGCAAGATGAGTTCTGCTTAAGCAGAGCACATACCATAATGAACAGAGTTAGTCACACTTAATAAATATATATTCATTGTTAGGAACCTGAACTCTAAGTATGTAGAATGTGTTAAGATTCCCAGATTACACAAAAATCATGTAAAAACTGCTTTATTGGTTGCAGTTAACATGTTACAATAAATATTGATCCCAAACATGAAATCAACCATTTATGACAAGGACAAGCAAGATCCTTGAAGAATTACATGAAATTGGATAAGGAGATGGTAATTAAGGAGGCATCTTGTAAACTGGAATCATTTCATTTTCTTGGGCATTGCAGCTACAAACAGCTCATAAACAGCATAGCATGTTCCTGAAATGGAAAGAGAAAAGATTAAGTTTACAGAAAGATACACATACAAACTGAGCTGCAAGTTAGCCTTTGTTTTGCAAAATCTCATTCTTTGAGTATATAGGATCCAATTAAGAGACAGACCTGACCTAAACCTCACAGCAAGTGAGGGCCTCAAGTCGAGCTTCATTTGAAGCACTGAAAAGCTTTTACCAATGAAATTTTACCTTTGCTTCTTTTTTCAGGAGCAGCTTTAAGGTATTTTTTTTTTTAAATAAAGAAAACATTTGAAGTTGTATCTATATGTGGTGAGTACTCCTAACAGACAGGTTAAATCAGGCTTTCAGCAGATAGGTTGAAACTGAAACAAAGCTTAAAGTTTTTAATTTATGCTGTACTAACACTTTTCTTGGCCTTATTATGGAGTGCATTTAACATATTTTACACATACACAATTGTACAAGAGACTTGCCATTCACATTTTAAAAGACGACTACTTTTCAGGTTACCCAAGAAACATAACTGTTTAATAATACAGTTTTCTATCAAACCTTACCAAAAACAGTTAGACCCATGGTGATCATATACAGCACACCATCTGATAGTCCACCCTTAAGATGCACTGGCATTCCATTATCCTCCTAATAGACATAAAAAAAAAACCAGGAACATGAATAATCTTGTGTGCATGCTGTTTTTAAGTTATTCATTTTAGATATTCTAAATTTACCAAATTTACAAATAATTCATTTTTGAGAGCTGGGTAGCCATATCATTCTTTCCAAATACTGTTAGTTTTCATTGTTCTTGAAGAATCCTTTCTAGCCAGTATGTTCCAACATATTTTTTAAGTCAATAACTTAAAGAGTCAATCTTGTCCTTCAAGTTCTTTTTATTTTTTGCACCAAAAGTTAGATACTACATTCTGATGTTAAGGTTATTTGGAAGTTGCAAATCTCAGCGTCTTTCATTCCATTATATCAATACGTTATGTTAATATAGCATCTTTCATCCACAAAATAAGCACTACCTAAGTATTTACAAAACAATGAGGAGTCCGGTAGCACCTTAAAGACTAACAGATTTATTTGGGCATAAGCTTTCGTGGGTCAAAAAGCACTTCTTCAGATGCATGGAGGCCTAAGTATTTGTTTTCACCCACACATGTTCTACTTTTTATTTGTTCTAGGAACACACTTTTCCTATTTGGAACTATTTCATTTATCCCATCAGAAGGCTATTTCAAGAAAGTGAAACAAATTCATATATTTTAAACCATGTAGCACTATCACTCAAGCAGTCAGATTGTACAACAGTTGACAAGTCTAAAGATGCACCTTTTTCCATGTACAGAGCACTTCAGTAATATGAACACTACTCTTAGTCAATTTGAAATATATTAGTTTTACAAGTTAGTCCCAATTTAAAATGTGAAAGTAGATCTTTTCTCTTCTTATTCCTCTAAACTATCTAATTAAATGCTATAATCAAACTACATAAATATCAATACATTCTATCAAAATCTTTTCTATTGCAATAAAATTACACATTGATCATGCCTATTCAATACCTGAAAAAGCTTCTGCTTCTCTGGAACTCTGTTTGCAATTTGTCTGCGTGAAGCAGTGCTTATGGTCCTCTGGGAAATTTGCCGAAGAGCCTACAGTTAGAACATATAGTATTTAAAAAAGGCAGTTATACTTATCCACAGAGAAGTGAAAAAGAGTTTTCCTAACTATTTACAGCTTACACATATTTCTAAAATTACAATGCTGAGGGAGTCTTAGCTTTCTGAAACTTGGGAAATGTGTAATACTAAGATCAATCAACTGGAGGACTCAAGTTTTATAGAAGAGATTCACAGTTTTTTTTGGTTTTGTTTTATTTCCACTCCAACAAACTATTACTGTTTAATTGGTAAAAGCAGAAGATATAGTTGCATGCCCACTGTTCCTTCTCTTCTGTGCCAAAGATCAGGCTTATGCTGCAGCACTAAAGAAAAACAACAGTCTTGATCAGTTTCATTTTGTTGTGCTGAGTCATAAGACTATACAAGCCTAGAATCTCATTTCATTACCATAAGTCTGCAATTAGAAAAAGCTAATTGCAACAATTTTATCTTGCTCACAGCTTTCTATTAAAGTCACCTTTCAAATGATCTCAGCCCAATGTCTGATCAAAATTCATTTAGCCATTTCTGAGTTAGGTACTCAACCATTCCAGCCTTAACAATTGACCACAAATCACTGCTTACATGACAGGGGTGGAGTGACAGCCCAGCATTACAATGGCTCAACTTATTTATCTCCCAGAGGGCTCAAAGAGTGGTAATATCAACTGCACCTTGTCCCCCAAACTACCCCTGAAGTCTCAGATCTATCCTGTATTCCCTCATCTTCTTGTATATGTAGGACCTCTAAAAGAGAAGGCAAGACACCAAGGTTATGTCTACCTCACTAAACACCAAACAGCTGGCCTATGTCAGAAAACTTGGGCTGCAATGCTATTTAATTGTGATGTAAATGTTCATCTCTTTGCTACAATTCCTTTAACTTTAGTGTCTACCTTAGTTGGTAGTTTGAGACCTTGACCCAGCAAGTGCATCCCCACCAATAACCTGCCTAGATGGCTAGATTCCTCCAGGAGAATGCAGCTTACAAAGCTCAGAATTAAATGTGTGACAGATTGAGATAATGCAAGAGGATCTTGGCATAGAATGAACTTCCAAAAGAGTCATGTCCAGAATCTTCCCATCTTCAGCACATGATGCAAAATCCTCCCTCCCCTTTGATAGAGCTTTTCCACTACAGACCTTCATGTAGATATTTAATTTGCCTGGGAAACCCATCCCATAGCAATGGAGCCACTCAGAGAACCCTAACATTCATAAGCAAGGAGGGGACAATATATGCGTTTCCACTTTTAAGACTATTTTAGTCTAAAATAGTCTTAAAAGTGGAAACGCATATATTGTTCCCTACTTAACCCTTAAAAACTTGTGCCTAAGCATCACTAAGGAGGAGTGATCATTTGAAAACTTTATCTCCTGGAATCGGAACGGATTAAAAATTCACGTTAAGTTGCTCTTGCCCGTGATACTAGGGGGCAGAGTGCAGCACCCGGGGTCTGTTTCTCAAACGTTCACGTCAGCTCAACGGGCAGCTGCAGATAAAAAAGCAAAAGACGACACCGGGCTGCCTACATAAGCCCCAACTGTGGCGTTTCCTGCTGTTTGACGCTGACAGCAAGGTCGGGCGGACATCACCACGGGCTGAGGCAAGAGCCAACGTGACCTTGCTGCACCCAGCCAAGGACTTCCTCAGAGCGGCCAGCTCCCCCGGACAGCGCCGCACCGGGCCCTGGGCGGACAGCAGGGCCCCCGGAGCCGCTCACGGCGAGGGAGACGGGGCAGGGCTCCCCTGCAGCCCTCAGCGCGCCAGGCCGCTCGCTGCCCTCCGCCAGAGGCGCTCCCGGAACAGCCCACAGCGCGGCGAGGCCTGGACGGCTCCCTGCGGAGCGCCCGGGACGCTGAGGGGCAGGGGACGCTGCGGCGGGGAGAGGAGACGCGCTGGGCCGCGCTGCCCACCCGCCCGGCCCCGCTCACCAGCAGGTTCCGCAGCATCTTGGCTCCGGTCGCTTCACCTCGCACCAGGAAGCAAGGACACCGGAAGCGGAAATCGCTCGCCTGTGACTGGCACCTACGGAAACGCACGGCAAGCTATAGAGAGGCACGGGAAGTGGCTAGAGCGGCTCTACTGAACTCATAGAGCGCCGCTAGTCATGTGGTACCCGCCCTCCCGCAGCAAGCCCTCCCCCCTCGGCCGACGCCTGCGCAATGCAGGGTATAGTGTAGTGGGGCGGGAGGGGATGTTCCCTGCTACTGCCGCTACCTGAACATTCAGGATTAGTTAGAAGTCCCAAAGGCCCATCAACTTTTCCCCAACTTGGTTCACGGCTTGTTCAGGGTAAGCCCCTGGTGGGCCGTGAGACGCTTTGTTTACCTGAGCGTCCACAGGTGCGGCCACTCGCAGCTCTCGGTGGCCACGGTTCTCCGGTCCCAGCCAATGGCGCAGGCTGGGCCACTGCTTCCTGCAGCTCCCATTGGCTGGGACCAGCGAACCGCGGCCACTGGGAGCTGCGAGCGGCCGCATCTGCGGATGCTCAGGTAAACAAAACGTTTTATGGCCCGCCAGGGGCTTACCCTGAACAAGCCGTGAACCAAGTTTGGGAACCTCTGACCATTCCTGACAGGTGTTTGTCTAACCAGCTCTTAAAAAACTCCATTGATGGAGATTCCACAACCTCTCCAGGCAATTTATTCCAGTGCTTAACCACCCTGACAGGAAGTTTTTCCTAATGTCCAACTTAAACCACCCTTGCTGAAATTTAAGCCCATTGCTTCTTTTCCTATCCTCAGAGGTTGAGAAAAGCAATTTTTCTCCCTCCCCCTTGTAATAACCTTTTACATACTTGAAAACTGTTATCATGTGCCCCCTTAGTCTTCTCTTTTCCAGATGAAACAAACCCAATTTTTCCAATCTTCACTCATAGGTCATGTTTTCTAGACCTTTAAATGTTGACCTTTAATCATTTTTGTCACTCTTCTCTGGACGCTCTCCAATTTGTCCACATCTTTCCTGAAATGTGTTGCTCAGAACTGGACACAATACTCCAGTTGAGGCCTAATCAGCACAGAGTAGAGTGGAAGAATTACTTCTCATATCTTGCTTACAACACTCCTGCTAATACCCAGAATGAAGTTCACTTTTTTTGCAACAGTGTTACACTGTTGATTCATATTTAGCTTGTGGTCCACTATGACCCCCAGATCCCTTTCCGCAGTACTCCTTTCTAAGCAGTCATTTCCCATTTTGTATGCGTGCAACTGATTGTTCCCTCCTAAATGGAGTACTTTGCATTTGTCCTTATTGAATTTAATCCTATTTACTTCAGACCATTTCTCCAGTTTGTCCCGATCATTTTGAATTTTAATCCTATCCTCCAAAGCACTTGCAACCCCTCCCAGCTTGGTATCGTCTGCAAACTTTATAAGTGTACTCTCTATGCCAGTATTTAAATCATTGATGAACATATTGAACAGAATCAGACCCAGAACTGATCCCTGCAGGACCCCACTCGTTATGCCCTTCAAGCATGACTGTCAACCACTGATAACTACTCTCTGGGAATGGTTTTCCAACTAGTTTTGCCACCATCTTATAGTAGCTCCATCTAGGTTGCATTTCCCTAGTTTGTTTATGAGAAGGTCATGTGAGACAGTATCAAAAGCTTTACTAAAGTCAAGATATATCACGCCTACCGCTTCCCTCCTATCCACAAGACTTGTTACCCTGTCAAAGAAAGCTATTAGGTTGGTTTGACACAATTTGTTCTTGACAGATCCATGCTGACTGTTACTTATCACCTTCTTATCTTCTAGATGTTTGTAAATTTATTGCTTAATTCAGTGCTTCCCAAACTTGGGACGCTGCTTGTGTAGGGAAAGCCCCTGGTGGGCTGGGCCGATTTGTTTACCTGCCCCGTCCACAGGTCCGGCTGATCGCGACTCCCACTGGCCGTGGTTCACTGCTCCAGGCCAATGGGAGCTGCGGGAAATGGTGCGGGCCAAGGGACATACTGGCCGCCGCTTCCAGCAGCCCACGTTGGCTTGGAGCACTGAACTGCAGCCAGTGGGAGCCGCGATCAGCCGGATCTGCAGACGGGGCAGGTAAACAAACCGGCCCGGCCCGCCAGGGGCTTTCCCTACACAAGAGGCGTCCCAAGTTTGGGAAACACTGGCTTAATTATTTGCTCCATTATCTTTCCGGGTACAGAAGTTAAGCTGACTGGTCTGTAATTCCCTGGGCTGTCCTTATTTCCTTTTTTATTGATTGGCACTATGTTTGCCCTTTTCCAGTCTTCTGGAATCTCTCCCATCTTCCATGACTTTTCAAAGATAATCGCTAATGGCTCAGATATCTCCTCAGTCAGCTCCTTGAGTATTTTAGGATGCATTTCATCAGGCCCTGGTGACTTGAAGACATCTAATTTGTCTAAGTAATTTTTAACTTGTTTTTTCCCTATTTTAGCCTCTTTTGATTCTACCTCCATTTTGCTGGTATTCACTACGTTAGATGTCCAATCACCACCAACCTTCTTGATGAAAACCGAAACAAAAAAGTCATTAAGCACCTCTGCCATTTTCACATTTTCTGTTATTATTTCCACCCCTCATTGAGTAACAGGCCTACCCCGTTCTTGGTCTTCCTCTTGCTTGTAATGTATTTGTAGAATGTTTTCTTCTTACCCTTTATGTCTCTAGCTAGTTTGATCTCGTTTTGTGCCTTCGCCTTTCTAATTTTCTCCCTATATAGTTGTGTTATTTGTTTATATTCATCCTTTGTAATTTGACCTAGTTTCCACTTTTTGTAGGACTCTTTTTTGAGTTTCAGACCACTGAAGATCTCCTAGTTAAGCCAGGGTGGTCTCTTTCCATACTTCCTATCTTTCCTACGCAGTGGAATAGTTTGCTCTTGTGCCCTTAATAATGTCTCTTTGAAAAACTGCCAGCTGTCTTCAATTGTTTTTCCCCTTAGATTTGCTTCCCATGGACTCTTACCTACCAATTCCCTGAGTTTGCTAAAATCTGCCTTCTTGAAATCCATTGTCTTTATTTTGCTGTTCTCCCTCTTACCATTCCTTAAAATCATGGACTCTACCATTTCATGATCACTTTCACCCAAGCTGCCTTCCACTTTCAAATTCTCAACCAGTTCCTCCCCATTTGTCAAAATCAAATCTAGAACAGCCTCTTCCCTAGTAGCTTTCTCTACATTCTGAAATAAAAAATTTTATCCAATACATTCCAAGAACTTGTTGGATAATCTGTGCCCTGCTGTGTTATTTTCCCAACAGATGTCTGGGTAGTTGAAGTCCCCCATCACCACCAAGTCCTGTGCTTTGGATGATGTTGTTAGTTGTTTAAAAAAAGCCTCATCAACCTCTTCTTCTTGGTTAGGTGGTCTGTAGTAGACCCCTACCATGACATCACCCTTGTTTTTTACCCCTTTTATCTTTACCCAGAGACTTTCAACAAGTCTGTCTCTTATTTCTATCTCAACCTCAGTCCAAGTGTATACATTTTTAATATATAAGGCAACACCTCCTCTCTTTTTTTCCTGCCTGTCCTTCCTGAGCAAGCTGTATCCTTCTATACCAATATTCCAGTCATGCGTATTATCCCACCAAGTCTCCATGATGCCAACTATGTCATAGTAGTGTTTATTTACTAGCATTTCGAGTTCTTCCTGCTTATTCCCCATACTTCTCACGTTAGTATACAGACATCTAAGATACTGATTTGATTTCCCTCCCCTCCAGTTCTGTCTTGTCTCTCCTTTATCCCTGCTATAACCGCCCATGCTCCCCCCAAATTCCAAACCTTGTCCCAGGTCTCCATGTTCTTTACTTACCTGTGGGCTTTGGTCACCTGACCCCTTTGAACCTAGTTTAAAGCCCTCCTCACTAGGTTAGCCAGTCTGCATCCAAATATGCTCTTCTTCCCCTTCCTCTATAGGTGGACCCCATCTCTGCTTAGCAGTCCTTCTTCCTGGAACAGCATCCCATGGTCAAGGAAGCCAATGGGAGATGCTGGCAAGAAAAGTAATGACTCAATCCCTCTCAGAGATAGATGTCTTTGTCCAGGCGGCAGGGAGGCACCTACCGTATGTCTGCTAGTGATCCATGAACTGGGTCAAAACAGGTGCTCCTCCACCTAAGTTGCATATAGGGCCTAATCCAGGGCATGCTCAGAGGCCACCCCACAAAATAGACAGGGGGCATGGAGAAAAGGACAACCTCCCTTATACACTCTAGCCTGATGGTTAGAGCACTCATTCAGGGTATAAGAGACTACCAGTTCAAGTGCTCCCTCTGCCTGAGGAGAAGGGATTTGTTTTCTCTCATGTGAGTGCCCTAATCACTGGGTTATGGAATATTTGGATGGGGAGTGCCCTCGGTTTCTCCTATTGAAGTCGTTACACTGTAATTAAATAATTAAATATTAGTTGGGCGGGAGAACAAGTTAAAATGATGCTAAAGCCCAGTGGTCAGAGCACTCACATAAGATGTGACAGTTCATGTTCACATGACTACCCTAACTATTGGGCTGAAGAGTATAAGGGAGCTCCCCCTCAGCTGTTTGCTGTAGAGCGAGGCAGCCTCTGAGCATGCCTTAGCAGATCAGGGCCCACCCATTGATTTAGGCAGAGACGCCTAAAGTCTGGGGCTTAGGTGGGAGATAGGTATCTGGATGCCTAGAGTGAGGTAGCAGTGTGTATGATGTTATTGCCAGGAGCACAGGTGCTGACTCCGTGGGTACTCCAGGGCTGGAGGAGAAGCCTTTTTGAGCATGCAGGAACAAACCATCCCGATGTGCAGAAAGAATAGCAAATATGGCAGGCAACCAGCTTGGCTTAACAGAGAAATTTTCGGTGAGCTTAAACACAAAAAGGAAGCTTACAAGATGTGGAAACTTGGACAGATGACTAGGGAGAAGAATAAAAATATTGCTCGAGCATGCAGGGGTGTAATCAGGAAGGCCAAAGCACAATTGGAGTTGCAGCTAGCAAGGGATGTGAAGGGTAACATGAAGGGTTCCTACAGGGATGTTAGCAACAAGAAGAAGGTCAGGGAAAGTGTGAGACCCTTACTGAATGGGGGAGGTAACCTAATGACAGATGATGTGGAAAAGGCTGAAGTACTGAATGCTTTTTTTGCCTCAGTCTTCACAGACTGGGCAGCACAGTATGGAGAGGAGGTGAGCAGCCCTCAATGGTGAAAGAACAGGTTAAGGACTATTTAGAAAAGCTGGATGTGCACAAGTCCATGGATCCGGAACTAATGCATTCGAGGGTGCTGAGGGAGTTGGCTGAAGTGATTGCAGAGCCATTGGCCATTATTTTTGAAAACTCATGGCGGTCGGGGGAGGTCCTGGACGATTGGAAAAAGGCAAATATAGTGCCCGTCTTTAAAAAAAGAAGAACCACCTGGGGAACTACAGACTGGTCAGCCTCACCTCAGTCCCTGGAAAAATCGTGGAGCAGGTCCTCCAGGAACCCATTTTGAAGCACTTGGAGGAGAGGAAGGTGATCAGGAATAGTCAGCATGAATTCACCAAGGACAAGTCATGCCTGACCAACCTGATTGCCTTCTATGATGAGATAACTGGCTCTGTGGATATGGGGAAAGCGGACGTAATATATCTTGACTTTAGCAAAGCTTTTGATACAGTCTCCCACAATATTCTTGCCAGCAAGTTAAAAAAGTATGGATTGGACGAATGCTTTCTACATCGTCGGGCTTAACAGGTAGTGATCAATGGTTCGATGTCTAGTTGGCAGCTGGTATCAAGCAGAGTGCCCCAGGGGTTTGTCCTGGGGCCAGTTTTGTTCAACATCTTCATTAATGATATGGATGATGGGATGGATTGCACCCTCAGCAAGTTCGTGGATGACAGTAAGCTGGGGGCATAGGTAGATACACTGGAAGGTAGAGATAGGATCCAGAGTGACCTAGACAAATTGGAGGATTGGGCCAAAAGAAATCTGATGAGATTCAGTAAGGACAAGTGAAGAGTCCTGCACTTAGGACAGAAGAATCCCATGCACTGCTACAGGCTGGGGACCGACTGGCTAAGTGGCAGTTCTGCAGAAAAGGACCTGTGGATTACAGAGGACAAGAAGCTGGATATGAGTCAACAGTGTGCCCTTGTTGCCAAGAAGGCTGTCATAAATATAAAGGGAAGGGTAACCACCTTTCTGTATACAGTACTATAAAATCCCTCCTGGCCAGAGGCTCAAAATCCTTTTACCTGCAAAGGGTTAAGAAGCTCAGGTAACCTAGCTGGCACCTGACCAAAAGGACCAATAAGGGGACAAGATACTTTCAAATCTGGGGAGGGGGAAAAGGCTTTGTTTTGTCTGTTCTTTGGCAGGCAGGCAGGGGTAAGGGCTAGGGGGAAAGAGTGGATTGGGGAGTGGGGTCTGGGGTGGAGCCGGGGTCGAGCATCCCCTGGGAACTAGCTAGAGATGTAAAGGGTAACAAGAAAACATTATAAAAATACATTAGAAACAAGAGGAAGACAAAGCACAAGGTAGGGCCATTACTCAAAAGGGGGGAAAGACAATAACAGAAAATGTGGAAATGGGAGATGGACTAAATTACTTTTTTGTTTTCACCAAAAAGGTTAGTATCAATCTGACATAGTGAAAATGAGGTGAAATGCCGGTGAAAATGAGGTAGGATCTGAAGCTAAACTGGGGGGGGGGGGGGGAGTTAAAAATTACTTAGGCTGTGTCTACACTACACAGCTTTTAGTGACATAGCTGTATCGCTACAGCCAAGTAAAAGGCGTGCAGTGTAGCTGCTGTTTGTTGACTCTCCTGCCGACAAAAAATGTCCATCCCCAATGAGTGGCATTTGCATTGTCAGCAGGAGAGTGTTCCTGCTGACAATGCACTCTTCACACTGGCACTTGTCACAGCAAAACTTTTGTCTTGGGGGTGGGGGTGGGGGCGGAAAGTCAAAAGTTTTATCATTTAATTGCCATTGTAGACATAGCCTTAGACAAGTTATATGTCTTCAAGTCACCAGGGCCTGATGAAATACATCCTAGAATACTCAAGATGACTGAGGAAATATCTGAGCCATTATTGATTATCTTGGAAAACTCATGGAAGATGGGAGAGATTTCAGAGGACTGGAAGAGGGCTAATATAGTGCCAGTCTATAAAATGGGGAAATAAGGACAACCTGGGGAATTACAGAATAGTTATCTTAACTTTAGTACCTGGAAAGATAATGGAGTAAATAATCAAACAATCAATTGCAAACACCTAGAAGATAATAAGGTGATAAGTAACAGTCAACATGGATTTGTCAAGAACAAATCATGTCACACCAACCTAATAGCTTTCTTTGACAGGGTAACAAGCCTTGTGGATAGGAGGGAAGTGTTAGGTGTGATATATCTTGACTTTAGTAAAGCTTTTGATACTGTCTCACATGATCTTCTCATAAACAAACTAGGGAAATATAGTCTAGAAAAACCTACCATAAGGTACAACTGGGAAAGCCATTCCCAGAGAATAGTTGTCAGTGGTTCACCGTTAAGCTGGAAGGGCATATTGAGTGGGGTCCCACAGGGACTGGTCCTGAGTCCGGTTCTGTTCAATATCTTCATCAATTATTTAAAATAATGCCATAGAGTACACTTATAAAGTTTGTGGACAATACCAAGCTGAGAGGGGTTGAAGTGCTTTGGAGGATAGGATTAAATTTCAAAATGATCGGGACAAACTGGAGAAATGGTCTGAAATAAACAGGAAGAAATTCAATAAGGACAAATGCAAAGTACTCCATTTAGGAAGGAACAGTCAGTTACACACATACAAAATGGGAAATGACTGCCTAGGAAGGAGTACTGTGGAAAGGGATCTGGGGTTATAGTGGATAATAAGCTAAATATGAGTCAACAGTGTAACATTATTGCAAAAAAAAGCAAATGTCATTCTGGGATGTATTAGCAGGAGTGTTGTAAGCAAGACACGAGAAGTAATTCTTCCACTATACTCTATGCTGATACGCTGTATCAGCTGGAATATTGTGTCCAGTTCTGGGCACCACATTTCAGAAAAGATGTGGACAAATTGGAGAAAGTACAGAAAAGAGCAACAAAAATGATTAAAGGTCTAGAAAACATGATCCATGAGGGGAGATTGAAAAACTGGGTTTGTTTAGTCTGGAGAAGAGAAGACTGAGGGGAGGACATACCTTTTTCAAGTACAGAAAAGATTGTTAAAAGGAGGAGAGAGAAAAATTGTTTTTCTCAACCTCTGAGGATCAGACAAGAAGCAATGGGTTTAAATTGCAGCAAGGGAGGTTTAGGTTGGACAATAGGAAAAAACTTCCTGTCAGGGTAGTTAAGCACTGGAAAAAATTGCTTAGGGAGGTTGTGGAATCTCTGTTATTGGAGGTTTTTAAGAACAGGTTAGACCAGGGGTTCCCATAATTTTTTCCCTGAGGCCCTCATGTGCATCTGCAATAGGCACTGTGGCCCACTATTAACACTTCTTATGGAACACTATTAATTTTAATTATTACATACATATAAATTAACAATGTAAATAATGTACATTTCCTTTTCATTTTAATGTAAACAATTGTAATGATAGAAATCCCTAGTAATATGCACTGAATGAAATGCTTAAAGATCTTTGAAACGAAACAATGTGTAGTAAAAGTACATTTAAAAAAAATATTGAGAGAAAAATGAGGTTTTCAAACGGGGAAAACACCATGTATCGATATATAATGTATAAAACTGAACAATAAGCAACAACGTTAACAAAATTGTTAAAAAACACATTGTGTTATTATTTGTTGATTTAAAACAAAATAGTTGTCCAACTTTGTCCAATTAGTGTCCAACACTAATTAGAAAACAATCAAATATTGTAAATAAAAATATAAAACAACAGTTATATTATAGCACACTGAGACAATGGGTACTCATCCAATACGGTAAAGGAGAAACCAAACTTCAAGTAAGTGTCATCATATTTTCTTACCATTTTTTGCGGGGGGGGGGGGGGGGGAAGAAGTGATGGCTCATTTGGTATAGCTGTAGATGGCCCGGACTTTCCTTATTTTCTCCACCACTGCACTCTTCTCATTTTCGAAAAATAAATCAATCCATGTCAGACTGAAATACTGCTTGCCACTTTTTACAGTTGTAAATGGTGGACTGTGTGTATGTTGCTAGGTTACCATGCAGTGAAATGCAGCATTGTACTCGCAAGAATTAAAATTGATATATTGCAGCTTGTTTTTTTTTAAATAAAGTTTTTTCTGTACTCTGTCCAACATATACAGCTCAAAACATTACTTTTATATTGCTTTTACTTAGATTACAGAATTATGTGGAGTTAAAGATTTACTAAGAGCCTGACAAGTATCAGAGGGGTAGCCATGTTCGTCTGGATCTGTAAAAAGCGATAAGAAATCCTGTGGCACCTTATAGACTAACAGATATATTGGAGCATAAGCTTTCATGGGTGAATACCCACTTCGTCAGACGCATATGGTGGAAATTTCCAAAGGCAGGTATAAATATGCAGGCAAGAATCAGTCTAGAGATAACGAGGTTAGTTCAATCAGAGAGGATGAGGCCCTCTTCTAGCAGTTGAGGTGTGACCACCAAGGGAGGAGAAACTGCTTTTGTAGTTGGCTAGCCATTCACAGTCTTTGTTTAATCCTGAGCTGATGGCGTCAAATTTGCAAATGAACTGAAGTTCAGCAGTTTCTCTTGGAGTCTGGTTCTGAAGTTTTTTTGCTGCAGGATGGCTACCTTTAAATCTGCTATTGTGTGTCCAGGGAGGTTGAAGTGTTCTCCTACAGGTTTTTGTATGGCGGACCACCCCAGTTGTGCTGGCGGACCACCCCAGAATGTGTTGTGGCCTACCTTTGGGCTGCAGCCCACAGTTTGGGAACCCCTGGGTTAGACAAACACCTTTTCAGGAATGGTCTACTTATTACTTAGTCCTGCCCTGAGTGCAGGGGACTGGACTAGAGGACCTTCCAGTCCTACGATTCTATGCCCAGAGGCAGAAACTTATGTGTTATGGGGACTTTTAGTCTGAAAATGTAGGTGCTGAACAATTTTAGACAGGTATAGGGTTAGGCAGTAGCAAGCAGGAGCAAAACAGAACTTAGGTGTCTAAGTATGGGGGTTAGGCACCTATATAGTTCTGTGCCTTCCATCCTGAGTATTATACCTAGAAAGTATGGAATACTGTAATAAAGAGGGAGCTATATATGTTATTAGACCAATGGCTGAATACTTCTAGCATTCAAGAAGAGCTATTATAGTAGAAGGCACCTCTCAGGCTGTGTTGCTGCTTTTGTAAAATGTTTTCTTAAATTACTTGAACTGTAAACTCTGCACGGCATGTCTTCCTATAAGCATATACAACATTCCTATTCCATTCAGGTTCTCATTCCACGCTCATCCCCATATTATCTGAGCACTTAGCACAATAAGGTCTCTCAATCTCCAATAGGACCTATTGCAATATTACTACTAAATAATCTGCTGCATTTGTCTATTTAATATCTGGACAATTTCATTGTGTTTGAAGTTGTAAACCCCTTTTTGTGGAATACCGAAAACACACAATAATATTGCCCATCAAAAGCATTCTTTATGATAGGAAGATCTACTTACAATGTGATCTGTGCGATGCATATGCTATCAAAGCCACTAGAGGGCTACTTCACTACTCAGAATGAGCAGAGCTAATGTGTGCTGGAGTAGCCAGTGGGGAGGCTGGACAGATGTGGTGGGAGAGCTAATACCAAAATCAACTTAATAAATTTAGGAGCACTGGCAACACTAATTCTCTCTCTCTCTCTCTCTCACGCACACACACACACGAACTAGACAAGGAGAGTTCAAAAATCAAGACAGACCAAAACGTAATTTAAAAAAAAACATTTTTTGTGTGGGTCTGACTCATGATTATTGAACCTTTGGGACTGGCAATTCTGATAATTTTACAGTTTCTCAAAGACTAGATTGCATACAGTATTCATCACCATGACGACATAGCAGTTCCATGTCCATCGCAATATGACCTTGCATTTGGCGGCATCAAAATATGTTGTTCAAAAGAGTCCAGCTTACTGTGGATCTAAATCACTCTCTAGAACCAACCTATTCTTATCATTATTTACCACCAACCAATCTGTGTCATCTGCAAATTTGACCAGCAATGATTTATGTTCTCTTCCATTGTGAAAGGTTCTGAATAGAATTGGGCCAAGAACAGATTCCTGTTGGAATCCTTGTTTCAATATTTTCAAGTGAATCATTGATATCTCCAGCTTGCCATGTAAAAGTTGCTACCAACCCAAACAAATCTGGACCCACATGATTGTTATTCTTTTTGAGGCATGCTATCTATTTACAACTTCTCTCCATCGCAACATATTTTGAACAGAACACAGCCTCAGGAAGAAGAGATTGGGAACCACAGCCTTACAGGGACAGGTCTGAGGCTAAATTTAAGACAATATACCTTTAAGTCACTAAACAGACTAGATCACATGGGTAATATACTTCTAAGAGATGCTGTAAGAAGTGATACCCTTAATTATAAAAATAATTTTCTTTCACTACACTTCATCATGTAACAACACTGTTTACAAGAACAAAAGCTTACAGCATAGAAGACAAAATAAAATGGATAAACAAAAAATATTAGATTTAGTCAGGCTATTGGAAAAGAAGGGGTTACTCATCTTATGCAGTAACTGGAATTTTTTTTTAGATGTGTCCCCCTCTGGGTGCTCCACTTCAGGTGCACATGAGCTCCCATGTGCCTTTGATCAGAGATTTTTGGTAACAGTGCCCATTTAGCCTCTGCATGCTCCCTACACATCCTCATTCCCCATACTGAGGATATATTGGGCTGTGTGGGCAAACCATCCTTTGTTCCTTCCCTATCACAAAGTCCCACAGAGGAAACTCTCAAGCATAAAGGAAGGAGGGTGGGTAATGGAGTACACATAGGGGGACACATCTCCAATAACTCCAGTTACTGCACAAAGTGAGTAACCTCTTCTTCTTCGAATAATGTCCTATGAGCAGTCCACAGCAGGTGACTCTTAAGCAGCATTCCCACAGGGAGAAGGGGGCTTCAGAGCAGAGTCTAACACTGAAGACAGAACTGCATTGCCAACTGCAGCATCTGATCTACAGGCATGAATCAAAGCACAGTGCTTGGAGAAAGTATGTACTGAAGTCCAGATTGCAGCTCTGTAAGTTTCTGCAACTGGAACATCCTTAAGTAATGCCACAGAAGTAGAATGAGACCTTGTAGAATGGGCTAGCACACTAGGAGGAGGTTAAATGTTGGCAGACTCATAACATGAGATAATACACCCTGAAATCCACCTTGAAAGTCTTTGGGTGGAGATTGTAGATCCTTTGGATCTGTCCATAATTGAAATAAACAGTCTGGGAGACTTTCTGAATTGTTTGATTCTGTACAGATCCAATGTCTGAAAGGCAGCTTCCTGCCTACTCCAATGGTGTTTTGGGGGAAAAACTGTAAAATGAATGGTCTGATTAATATGAAATTCAGAAGACATATTCGATAGACACTTAAAATGTGGTCCTAACGTGATTGTTTCCTTGTAAAATACCATAAAGGGATGGGAATCTGCCATTAAAGCCCCCAGTTCTCCTATATTCCTGGCAGATGTGATGGCCACCAAGAAAGCTGTTTTCATGGATAGATGAAACAACAAACATGTGGTTAATGGCTCAAAGGAGTTTTTCATAAAGCAATTAAGGACAATGTTCAATTCCTATATTGGAGTAGATCTTCTAAGCTATGGAAAAAGATTCATCAGTCCTCTGAGGAGCCTTGACATTGTGGGGTGGGTAAAAATCAAAAAGCCTTTGACAGGTGAATGAAACGCTGCCAAGAGAACCTTGAAGGAACTAATAGTAAGACCTGATCTTTTCAGTTCTAATGGGTAGTCTAGGATGGTAGAAAGAGAATGAACAGGAGAAAGTTGTCAACTGGTACACTGGACAGGAAAGGTCTTCCATTTCTTAAGGTAAATATGTTGTGTAGATGCTTTTCTACTGTTTAACAAAACCTGTTTCACCAATGTTGAACAGGGGGGTCTTTCAAGAACCATCGAGGAGCCGCGCCTGAAATAGCAGTATTTCCAGAGTAGGGTGATGCATCTGACTGGCATTCTGAGACAACAGATGAAAACCAGTTGGAAATCTCAGTGGTGGACAAGAAGCAAGCCAAATGAGGTAAGGATACCAAATTTGTCTTGGCCAAGTCACTGCAATTAAAATGACTGTGGCCCTCTCCTGCTTGATCTTGTTCAGTACTTTCAAAAGTAACGATGTAAAGAAGACCCATTATCCATGAAATAAGGAAGGCATCCTCTAGTGACTGAGGGTCTAGTCCCCCTCTGGAGCAAAATTTCTTGCATTTTGTGTTTGCGGCAATTGCAAAAAGGTCCACTTCTGGAAACCCCAAAATTACCATTCATAATTCTGGGAGAAATGTCTGCAGAGGTCGTTGGCCTTGGTATTGTGTACCAGGGAGGTAGGAAGCTGAGATAACTATTTCCAGAGTTTTATCACTTTGGCACAAAATGAGGAAGCGTGAGCAGCACCCTGATGACTGATGTGGAACATGCAAGCCCCGTTGTGTGTCATGAGCTTGATGGTCTTGACTCTGATCAAGGGAAGTAAATGAATGCAAGAATTCCTGACTGCTCTCAGTTCTAAAAGGTTGATGTGAAGAAGATGCTTTTGGAGACACTATTTGCCCTGGATGGTGTGTGACCCTAGATGTGCCCCCCATCATTCCAAGAGGGATGTATCTGATGTTATAACAATGGTAGGAGGAGCCTACATGAAAGGGACTCCCAAACTTTGGAGGGGTTCTTCTACCGAATCAATGACTCCAGAACCTGATAGGGAACAGACACCTGCTTGTCCAGATTGTGCTTGTTCAGTACATAAAGCATCCTGGACAATCCCTGGAGGCATTGAAGATGTAACCCGACATGTTGGGTTATTAAAGTGCAAGCTGCCACATGACATAGCAATTGGAGACAATATCTTGCTGAGGTTTGAGGACTTATCTGAATTCTTGAAATGAGATTTCTTAGGATCACTAACCTGTCCATAAGTAGTTAAGCCCTTACTGTCACAACATCCAGAGAAGTTTCTATGAAATATATCTGCTGTACTGGGGTCAAAATGGACTTTTCAAGGTTGAGTCAGAGGCCTATACTGCTGTTTATATTGCCAATAGGACCTTGTTGAGATAAGGAAAGACCATTATCTCTAGTTGACATAGGTGAGCAGCTACAACCGCTGTGCTCTTTGGGAATACCTGTGACATGGGCAGATCTGCCAACCTGTATATGAGCCATAAAAACTTAACACAAGGCATTACAATTGTATCAGGACAATTCACTCATATGTGAATTTCAAAGAGATGTACTAGACCAGCATCATTAACCCATTCATTTGTAGTAATAGAAACAAAGAATAGTTGCTAAGTATATTTGTCTGTGTTTACCTATGTCCTGTTAAAAGTTTAACAATGTAACCAAATTATCTTGTAGATGCTAATTCCCTTTCATGTCTTAATTGCCTGACATAATGTATGCAAATATGATTAGTTAACTTTAAGAACAAAGATGTGAGATACTACAGGAAATTCATATTATCTATATTGTCTTCAGTTTAACTATCTTGGTTATAATGAAGGATCAGCTAATTGTCCTATGTGAATGAGTGTAACTAGTTTATTTGTGTATGCATAGGAAATAGAAGATAAGCTTGAAAGCAAAGGTCCACAGGCCATCTGCACTGCTATTCTTCCTCAGAGGAAAACCCTGCTGCGATGATTGCTGTGAGGAGGCTTGTCAGCCTGCTAGAGAGCTATAAAAGAGAAACCGTGGGCCTGATCTTTTCATCTCAGGTCTGTTTAAACTTTAACAGGGAAGGTCTAAGCCATAGGACCGAGATCTCCCAGTAGTTACTTGGATTATTCTGGAATTCTCATGGAAAAACTCTGACAGACTGTATACCTGAATTGCCTATTGGACTATAACCCTTTGGATTGAGCCCAGAGAGACTTTTACACAGCCTCAGCATCTCTACTATGAAACAACTAAGGACGTTTTACTCATTCATATGTATATTGATATTGTGCCCATTTATAACTCTCTTCTTTCTTTGATTAATAAATCTTAGATGAGTGTATTTGACCTGGTGGGTAATGTGTCTGATCCTTTGGGATTAAAAAGAACCTCATATATGGTGAATAACCCCTCACTATATTAGACTTGGCTGTCTAGATGGGCTGGAATGCCTAACAGGGACTGTATTGGCTTCTTGTTAAAAGTGTGGTGCTACAAAAGCACTTTTGTTACTAGTTTGGTTAATCTAATTATAGAATAAAGCACCGGTTTTGGGGAATCTCTGCCTATTTTTTTGCAATCTGCCCTGAGTGTGGCATTCTTAGTGTGGCCCATGTAGGCACCCAGTCACGATACCCTTGAGCAGAGGAGAGGCCAAAAGGGAACACACAGTACTGGGAGTGATCATGGTCGACTGTAGAACAAAGAAACCTTTTGTGAGCAGTGCAAAATTGATGTGCTCACCCCATCTCAAAAAAGATATATTGGAACTGGAAAAGATTCAAAAAAGGGCAACAAAAATGATTAGGGGTATAGAACAGCTTCTGTATGAGGAAAGATTAATAAGACTGGGACTTTTCAGCTTGGAAAAGAGGCGACTAAGGGGGGATATGATAGAGGTCTATAAAATCATCAGTGGTGTAGAGAAAGTAAATAAGGAAGTGTTATTTACTCAAGAACAAGGGGCCACCAAATGAAATTAGTAGCAGGTTTAAAACAAACACAAGAAAGTATTTTTTCATGCAACGCACTGTCAATCTCCGGAACTCCTTGCCAGAGGGTGTTGTGAAGGCCAATACTATAATGGTGTTCAAAAGGGAGCGAGATAGATTCATGGAAGATAGGTCCATCAATGGCTATTAGCCAGGATGGGCAGGAATGGTGTCCCTAGCTTCTGTTTGCCAGAAGCTGGGATTGGGTGACAGGGCATGGATCACTTGATGATAACCTGTCTGTTCATTCCTTTTGGGGCACCTGCCATTGGCCACTGTCAGAGGACAGGATACTGGGCTTGATTGACCTTTGATCTGACCCAGTATGGCCATTCTTATAAAGCATTAATATTCATGATTTACATCACTTATTTTTTAATAATTCCTATATGAAATATGATCTAACTGCTTAGATACTGCATAGAAACCTAATTGCTAAAGCCCCCCCAAAACCCCCTTCTTGTGGAATCCTCTGGTATACTATACTTGTTTATGGTTACTGGTTTGTCCCTCAAAATGAGTGCAAAATATCTGACCTGGGGTTATCGCTTTGGGCATACAAAGGGTCCTATCCTTTAGCATAACTACTCCTACCAAGCCTTAACTTAATATAATAGTCCCTTAACTATAGCAAGATTACCCTATTTACTTATGTTCACCTGTTTGCTCTCGCCCCCTCCCGTGCATGTTCCAAGCTAATAAGCAATACAGCCTTTCAATCTTATGCTCCTATAATGCCATTTTACCTCTAGTAAGCATGAAAGGACCCTCAAGACATGAGTCAGTGTCATAGATCATAAGATCAGGTCAGGGGGGTCAACATACCCCAGGTTATGAAAAAGTCCAGAACAACCCCTCAAACAGGGAAAAAACAAAGGGGAAACAACAAACCCCAACAACTATCTATCTAACGTACACTAGGGATAAGTGAAGCGAGCATGCCTGATGCTCCATCTCAGGCCAAAGGCCATTGAGAAGGAACTGAAGGCAGTTTGCCTGCACAACCCCATATATCCTTGGTATGGGGCGTCAGGCTGTTTAGGGCACATGTGCAGGCCAGACAGGCACTGCTAGTGAAAATCTCCGAACAAAGGCACATGAGGGGCACCCAGAGGGACACTATCCAAAGAAGTTCTGCTCCATAAGTCTGGGGAGAGGAAGACAGTGGTAAAAAGGTTTTATGCCACCCACATGTTCCCCAGATTTCCCCTTTTTAGGACACTCCCTGAGTAGCAGAAAGTAGCTAGAAGGGGCATCAAGGGTCTGTCCCCAAATTTACAAGCACCTATTGTTTAAAAAGTTTGACTTCACAATCTTAGACGACTTCATTGTGATGTACATCAGGCATTATTGATGAAGATTGATGCTTTTCACTATATTCAGTGTGCAAGACTGGTAGCAATCTCATAGCTTCTCTTTGTTCTGAGATTCTTTCACTCCAAATCTCTTCCTCCTTCCCACCCTTCATTAGAGAACTACTGAAATCAGGTTACCGTCCCATTGTGCCCATCTGTGATGCTGTATGATTGAGTATGACCATTTGTATCATTGATATTGCCACTGTTATACAATTGCAACACATCTTGTACAAAGTATGCCATGGAAGGTGTCAATGGAAAAGTTATGATTTGCTAAGTATGCTTATCCTGTTTATATGCATGAATCATCTTTGTAGCTGAAGTTATGAATATTGCCTATATACCGGTACCTTACATGTGTTGTATTTCTGGGTAACACCCCCAGATAAATTTACATTAGGGCTAGACAGCTATGTGTTGATGGTCCATTAAGGACACTCAGCTCATAATGCATAGTTGAAGAAATTCATTTCACCCAGCAAGCCTTTCCTGTGAATGCCTCAGAAAAAATATGGGCATTGGCTGCCTCTGAGTGTCATCAAAGCATAAAAGGGCATGTGGTATGCTCATGTGATCCCAGTCTCCATCTTGGACCAGTAATTTTTCATGCACCTGGGCTGTGGGCTTTGTTTGGGACAGCAAAATTCCATGCAGATGGCAGAGGGTATAAAAGGACCCCTGAGATATCTTCATGTCATGCTTCATTTCTCTGCAATGGATTTCTAACAAGGACACTTTAAACATGGACTGATGACCCCCAATCCATTTGAGTAATTTCAGAGAGACTTCTGCAAGTTAGCAGTTTATTCACTCACTGCTTCAAACCTGATATAAGAATTTTGAAATCACTTGTATGTATATGATCTATGAACCATTTATAACTCTCTTTTCTTTTAAAAAAAGCTTTAGTTGTTAGGATTGGCAGCAGCATGATTATTGGGTAAGATCTGAGATATATATTGACCTGGTTAAGTGACTGATCTCTTGGGATTGGAAGAACTCTATATACAATTACACTGGTTTTCAGAAACCACACATCAGAAAGTCCAGTGTCTGAGGGGTGAGCTAAGGGCTGGAATGCCTAAGGAGACTGGTTTTGGCTTCTTGTTAACCACTGTGGAGATACAGAAGTTTACTTTTGTTACTGGCTTGATATAGTATAATGATAGAATAACCACCACTTTGGGGTGAGTCTGCCCTATTTCTCAGCAGTTTGTCCTGAATTTGGCATTCTCAGCTGTAACCCACTGAGAAACGCCACCATCTTATTTAAAATATTTCACCAACTTGGCATATAAAAGTTTAGCTGAACCAATTGTGGCCTTGGCTACACTTGCAAGTTACAGTGCAATAAAACAGCCCCGGGCGCCCTAGCTCACTCCCCGTCCACACTGGCAAGGCACGTAGAGCGCTCTGACTCCATAGCTACAGCGCTGCTGGTACTCCACCTCAGCGAGTGGAATAACATTTGCTGCGCCCCCGCTGGAGCACTGCGGCACCAGTGTGAATGAGGTGTTGCGTTACTGCCCTGTGATCAGCCTCCAGAAACGTCCCATAATCCCCTTAAGTCAAGTGGCCAGTCTTGTCAGTGTTGTGAAATCGGCTGCAGGAATGCAGAAATGCCCTTTCAAAGCTCTGTTTTGGAGAAGCCGGCTGCTTATCAGCACCAAGAAAAGCAAACATTTACTGTTTGCTTTGAGTGAGAGAGAGACGGGGGGAGGGGCAGAAAGGGGTCTGAACTTACAAGACAGCATGCTGACACACACTCAGCACCCTAAAAACCCACTTCCCCCCCCCCCACACACACACAACACACTCCCTGTCACATTCCACCCCTCCTCTGCCATTAGAAAAGCACGTTGCAGTCACTTGCATGCTGGGATAGTTGCCCATAATGCACCATTCCCAATGCCGCTGCAAGTGCCACAAATATGGCCACACCAGTGCGCTTCAAGCTGTCAGTGTGGACAGACTGCAGCGCTTTCCCTACTGCGCTCTACGAAGGCTGGTTTCACTCAAAGTGCTCTACATCTGCAAGTGTAGCCATGCCCTTAGTTGCAACACCCTGCAGCCTGCTCACTTATATCCAATCAACCAGCTGTTTCTCCACCTTCACACGTATTCAAAGGGCATTTCTTTTGTTTCCTGGAATCCTTTCAACAGAAACTAGGATGTGTCAACTACAATCCCCACTGCTTTGTCTGAAAGCAATTAACCTTGAAAATCTGATGTAGTAATTTCAAGCCATTCATTTTGCAAAAATGCTTAGATACAGCTAATTATTCACTCAGCCATTCACTCCCACTTATTTAGTTTCATTCTCATTGTTTAGAAAATAAAATTATAAAGAAGAATCAGATTGCATCAAACTGCCACAGCAGGTTTTGTATCAGCAATTGTCCTAATCTCAAATGATGGATGAGACCTCAGCTAAAACAACATAGTTTTTAAGCACAGGTTACATTGTGTTTAAGATGGAACTAGCAGGAACTAGAGGGATAGAGGTCACATTTAAATGTTGCTCCAAACAAAATGAGATGATGGACAGAATGCTAATTTATCTCAATCCATTTCCTATTCTACATCAAAACCATCAGCCTTACTAGCACACTCTGGTAAGGTGCAACAGAAGTGCACTTAAAGCACAGTGGAGTGGAATTTTCATTTATTGCTTCCTGTGAGCAATAGAATGCTCTGCATTTGAACATCATTTTACCTGTACAATTCCAGCAGAAAGTGATTCCCTATTACAAAATGATACCAAAATATTTGGCAACCTTGTTACAGGACAGAGGCCAAGGATAAAATGAGCTGGGAGATCAAACTGTTTTCCTCATCCCTGAAGATGGTCTCTGAAAGTCAGAGCACAGGCACTTTTGGAAGGGTGGGGGAAGAATGCAGTGAGACTTTTGGCAACAGCTGTTATTCCTTCACTTTTGCTAGAGAATTTCAACCTGTTCATTACATCGAACCTCTGTCGCTTGCTTTGACTTAATGTGCTTCTGTGAAACGGACTGCAGTTGTTTTGTATTTGAGCTTTTACCCCTGTTTAAATCAGTACAAAAGCTCGAAGGACTGCAACATTTTCTTTCAAGGGTGATTTTAATGAAGTGGTATAAATTAGTCTTTGAAAAACTTCACCACATATTTGAACCTCTAATTTATTCTGAATACACCCACAGAAGTCACTGCAGCATCTTCAGTATAGAGAGGCATGAGTTGAGGTGGCCCCTGAATTCACAGAGATATTGCAAGGGGCACATTAAATATACCTGAGATACATCAGCCTCCCGGTATCAGCTATGTAAAATCCCTCATGGTTCTATGGGACCAACCACACAAGTTTCCAATTTCTGGCATGTATTTGTTATAGGGCCTCTACAGATCAGAGACTCTTCCTGGTGCCCCCAATTTTGACTTACGGAAATAGAAAGTACAGTACAATTGTGAGCTGTTCTTTGGAAAACAAGTGTTGAAGACACTAGTGCGGGGGTAGGCAACCTATGGCACCTCCACAATCAGTGTGAGCTGATTTTCAGCAGCACTCACACTGCCCAGGTCCTGGCCACCGGTCCAGGGGCCTCTGCATGTTAATTTAATTTAAATGAAGCTTCTTAAACATTTAAAAAACCTTATTTACTTTACATACAACAATAGTTTAGTTATATATTATAGACTTATAGAAAAAGACCTTCTAAAAACATTAAAATATATTACTGGCACGCGAAACCTTAAATCAGAGTGAATAAATGAAGACTCGGTACACCACTTCTGAAAGGTTGCCGACCCCTGCACTAGTGCCTCAAGTTTTGTTACGCACTTTTAGGCCTACTCAACATGGGCTCCACAATCCTGCATTTTGGGGCATACACCTCTCTCTGGTAGTCATTTATCTCAGCAGAAGTAGGCTCCTGGGCCAGCACACTATGTATCCAGTTACCTTGTTCTTTTTTCTGTTGCAGGTATAGCAGCCGAGAAAGACCAGCTAGCAGATTTACATCCTGTCAGTACAGCTGAACAATGCCAAATACCAATAATAATGCTCATTGTAGTATCTGTCTGCATGAGCCAACTATGTAGGGATATATTAGTGTCTGCAGATGTCACTTGCTGCTAATACATGCATCTGCTTCTCCCCAAGGAGACTCCTGAATAGTGAGCCTAAGGCTGGCCTTCCATGCTTCTAAAGACAAACTCACAAAGCTAAAACCAAAATTGGGCAAGTGTACTCCAGGGCATGACTAAGGGCATGGCTACACTTGCAGATGTAGAGCGCTTTGAGTTAAACCAGCCTTCGTAAAGCGCAGTAGGGAGAGCGCTGCAATCTGTCCACACTGACAGCTGCAAGCGCACTGGCGTGGCCACATTAGCAGCTCTTGCAACGGCCACAGAGAGCAGTGCATTGTGGTAGCTATCCCAGCATGTAAGTGGCTGCACCATGCTTTTCAAATGGGGGGTGGGATGGGGTGGAGTGGAGTGTGACAGGGAGGGTGTTGTTTATGTGGGGGGGGGGAGGAGAGAGACAGACACTGGGTTTTTGGGGGGCTGAGAGCATGCCTTAGCTATACTTGAGAGTTACAGTGCAATAAGGCTGCCCACAGCGCTGTACCTCACACCACACTGGCAAGGCACATAGAGCGCTGTCTCTCTGTGGCTACAGCACTGCAGTTACTCCACTTCCCAGAGAGGATTAACAGCTGCTGCAGAGTGAGTGAGACCCTGCTGCTCCAGTGTAAATGGGGAGTAACCTTATTACACAGTGATTGACCTCCGGAAACTCCCCATAATGCTTTTAGCTGAAACTTCCTCACTTTGTTTTGTTGTGAACTCCGGATGCTTATCAAAAAAACAAACACAGCTACTGTTTGCTATGAATAAGTAGAGGCAGGCAGGGGGGGCTCTCTTTGGATGCCCACAGCTAATGTTTGCTTGAAGAGGCGGCGGGGGAGGAGGGGGGAGAAAGCAGGGTTGGAGTCCGTTTGGGCGAGCGGCTGCTTATCTGGTCTACGAGAAAAAAAACAAACAGCTGCTGTAGCCATACCCTTCTAAGTTCAGTTGCAGCAGACCCTCCCTACCAATCGCCTCTCTCTCGCTCTCTCTCTCTCTCACACAGCATTCCACAGTAATGGTTACTTTGTCTCGGAGCAGATAAGCATGCTGGCTGTCAGAAATGAGCTTTCAAAGGGCATATCTGCATTCCTCCATCGATTTCAAAAATATGACACGCGTGGCCACTTAAGGGGATTATGGGAAGTTTCTGGAGGCTGATCAGAGTGCAGTAATGCAGCACCTCGTTCACATTGACGCCTGGGTGTTTCAGCCAATGTGCCCCAACTTCTCACCGAGGTGGAGTACCAGGACAGATTGCTCTAGCCCTAGAGTCAGAGTGCTCTACGTGCCTTGCCAGTGTGGACGGGTAGTGAGCTAGGGTGCCTGGGGCTGCTTTAATGTGTTCTAACTTGCAAGTGTAGCCAAGCCCTTAGTACCAGTGTCACATAGTCTGCCTCTTCCCTGAGCTAAAAGGCCCATGCCATGTATTGGCTTTTGACACTCAGGGCCTTCAAGTTTGAAGTTGGTAATAGAGCCGTGGGTCAAACAAGTAGAGTTAGCAGCTCCCAATTGGCCCAAGGTTCAAGTAACTTCTGATGTGGGAGATACTTGTAGGACCACTGCTTGAAATTGGATGGTTGCCCATAAATCTGCTTGCTTACAAATAACTGGGCTTTAACAAGAGATCCAGAGAGAGCTTATGGACCTGATATTACACCACAGAGAACTTGTTTGGAGAACAGGAGCAAAAGGAGAGAGTCTCTCCAAATATTCTTTCAAGGGAAGATTCTGCTTCATAAGCAGACTTTCATGTCAACAACGAACTTCAAGGAAACTCACTACTACCCTGCACTGGGTGCACTGTCTCAGCTATGCCAAAATTAGAGGAATTTGGAAAATGTGCAATGGTAGTTAAATGAGGAACAGACATTCTGAGAGGACACTTTTGCTAATACCATTGTGTAGGATGTCTGATATGATGAACGTCTGCTCACATCCAAGTATAAGTGGAAAGACTCCAGACAGACGCACTAAAGTCCTGGAGACTGACATTGCCCAGGGAAGGGTCAATCAGGGACACTGGAATTAGACCTATAAACAGATTGCATGCTGACAACCTGCAAGAGAAACAAGGTAAGGACCATGGATGCTACTTGCTCAAGTGAAACTATGAGCGTTTACGTATAGAAAGAACATATTTGAACCCTCTATGAGATTACTAATAGAATCTAGACCAGGGCTTGTTTTAGCTTTGCATTATATGCTTTCATATTATTTTAGTTGTCTCTTCTTTACTATGGTGTGTAAGCTTTATTTGTAATTTGGGTCCTCAGATTGAGAACGTACAACAGTGAATTTACTCCAAACAAAGGGAAACCCCTTTCTTAACTCTGACAAGAAGAGCAAAAAGTACCTCACCTGATCCACTTAGTTAAGATGACCTCCAAAGAGGGACACAGGCTACATTCAGCAGGGGAATGCTGGGGGAAAAGAGACAGTCATGACTAACAGCAAGAATAGGGAATGAAGTTACATATTCTGCACACCAGAGGAAACACACTGCCCTAGGAAAATATCGTTCTCAAACTAGTCAAAACGGTGATATTTACCTATTGCTAGAATCAGTTTTTCACCTGAAATGGCATTTCAGTTGTTGCATGTAACTCAAGAGGAAGTTCCTTACATTTAAAATATTGATTATGAACACAGCAAAATATATTCAGTTTACCTTTATTGAGCTGACAAATACCAGCCAAAAAAAACATTTATAAAAATCAAAATATTTAAATAACCAGAAATTGAGAGAAGTTCCCTTACTAGTTCAATGAACAAGATCTAGCAACTACTCTATAGTTTAAAGTGATTTTTTTTAACTTAACATCTTTTGTGCAGCTTTTCTATTATGCTGTGTGGAGATATTAATCAAAGTTGTATACCCCAATTCTGTAATGACAATGACATTTATGAAACTTCAACATTTAAAAAAAAAAAAAATCTTAAACTCTTCTTTTGGACATAAAATCATCATGTGTTGCACTGCCACATTCTATGGTGCAGTCAACTACATAAAATAAATTTTAGTTGGTATGTTATCAGTGAACAAACTATCTAAATCATTGGTTTAGCTTTTGCCTCATTTCACATGTTATACAAAGGAACTGACTATTTTCACTGCTAACTTGAAATACTACACAAAGAAACAAGCAATTCAGTAAAAAAAAAAAATGGTCAGAGATCTCCTCAAAACTGATATACTAATACAGTATATTTCAGAAACTGACTACAAGTTAAGCTACTAAAACATGAACAAAGTTTTTGCCACAAGTGTATATGATTTCAGAAATACTAAAACTTGGCTAAATTGCATTGAAACTGTACATCTCATTCAGCAGAATACAATATATATTCATCCAGGTGAAAATAAGTTTGTTTAAGGACAAAAGTTTCATCATAAATAATTTGCAGCATTTATTCAATATTGAATATTCAAATACTTTATCAAGCCAGTTACATGTAAAGTAACCTCTGCAATTTAAATTACAATGTATAATGTGCATCATCTAAAATCACTAGAATGCAGTAGCTTACAATTTACAGTGAACTTTGAATGAACCAACAAAAATGAAACCGGTTTTAATATGGAGATTTGAGGGAATACTGTACACTACCTGTAACAGACATTTAAATGACTTTCATGCCAAGCTCAATCTATGTAAAAAGAAAAGGGATAGTCATTTCAATAACTATGAATTCTTTCACTTTGGGATTTGAACACTTACCTGCTCTGAACATCTAAGCCCTGTTTCTAACTAGAGCAGGGCAAGGAAGTTTCTCCACTGGCAAGATAGTTATTCCACCCAGATTTATGATTGGAAAGAACTTCATTTTTTCTTGATTAATATCTTCACAAAGAGCAAGATCACAAGTACAATGGGTAAACTGTTCTAAATATAACTTCAAGCAAAAGAAATATTTAGAACAAAGCTGCTTTTTTATCTCAACAACGGTTTCCAAGTTGAAACTAGACTTGGAAATTCACCCATACAGTCAGTTGACAGATCTCCTGACATTTTCAGGGCATGTTATCGGATTTGCCTGGCATGGGAACTATCTAAAATACAGAGTTATGTGAATTTGTAACAGCACTTTATGAAGATTTAATGCGTAACACACTTACACAGGAAATATTTTACAACTTTAATATATTAAACATCTCAGCAAGGAACATAAAGCCTATGCACACAATACAGTGACATGAACAAACATTAAAGACTTATTATTTCTCCTTTTAATAGCACTGACATCGTGAATGGTTAACAATATTCTAAAACAGTCTCCTTTCTCCACCCAACCTATACATACAGTATCATATGGATATATTACATAGCACAGAAATAAGCGGCAGATGCATTAAGGGAACAGGGGCTATATGGATCATATAGCCTGCCTAGGAAGAGATCAACATCAGAAAACCATTTATGCAGTCAGCATAGATACAATCAGTATAGCTAATTAAATACCCGTCATTTTCAAAGTCAATCCACAGCAAGGGGAAGAAAGGCTTTAGAGAAAGAGTTTTGCACCCAGCTTCAGAAGCAATATAAGCAGATTAAGCTATCAAAAACTGGGCCCACTCTGGACTGGCCTTGATGCACATGCAGTACATTTGTTTTCAGAATGCAAGATTAATTGGGAATGTCCGCACTAGTGTTTCGATTTCCATATTTGTGATGAATGACTAGCAGCACAACTCCTAGAAAGAAGCATATGGACCCCACAGTGATGTAAGCGATTCCCAGAAATGGATTTTTGCCTCCCATCCATGATATGGTGCTCAGGATCATCCGTTTCCGTCCATCGAAACTGTGCACAGGGTAATCTGAAGAACATATAGGAAAATTCATCCCAAAACCAGTCATTTAATTAGAAGTGTGGCTGGCATATTAAAACATGAGATCATTTCAGTTGGTAACAGAATGTAACACACCCTCCCCAAAATATCTGATTTCCTTAGTGACCTAATTTTCATTCTCAGTTTTCATGTACTCTCCACTACTGTGCAGCAAAATGAAAGACAACAATAAGGCTCTCTCACTGACCAGTACACAGCTGCTAGTCACACAAATGATTAAGAACTCTTGTACAGACCCTGCTAAATTTTTAATATCAACTTCTGCAACCTTCCTCCTGTCTGGTATTTTGGATTCTCACCTAACCTTCAATCTGTCATCTACTTTACCCGCTGCTCTGACCACATCCGTCTCATTAAACCCCTTCACTGGCTTTCATTCACTTTCCAGATCAATTTTAAGCAGATCCTCAGCTGGTGTAAACTGTCATAGCTCCAATGACTACAGTTTACACAAGTGGGGGGAGATGGTCCATGTTCAAGGCTCCCACCTATTTCCTATTCTTTTCACATTGTCTTTCTTTCTCTCTTCACTACACCCAAACCGCCTGCTTTACTTCTCCCCTTTTCAGTACGTCTTCACTGTAGAAGTAACTGAGATGACTGGATCTGGACATGATTATCAGCATAGACGTAGCCCAGCCATAAAAGGCGACAGCACACAACTATACTCGAGTGCATCCATTGGACTGTGTTCACTTGGGAGCTGTACTCTCACATGTGAAGCATTAAGACTTCTGGGGTAATATCCTATGGTTTAGTGCTGCATGGCTCTATGAACTATTGCCACAGTGTTTTGAGGAAGAACCTGTCGGTCCTCTCTGGGCACCTGTGCTGAAGTGATCTTAGCTCACCAGAAGAAAACCATTTCCAGTTTGTCATACTCTAGATTTCTGTCTGTAGCCTCCATTCTAACTTGTAGCATGGCCTTTATCCAACAAATCTGTGGTTGGCATTAATGAAACTCTCATTCTGGAAGCAGATGCAGGCATGACACTGGTAGGGGGCATTCTGGCCGCAGTTTGTAACCCTGAGAATGCAGCAGTGTGCCTTGCTAAGGAGATCACAAAGGCTGAATGCAGACATGGAATAGTGGAGATAGTTGATGCAGGTTTTAAACACTGTGGAATCCCCACAACCTAATGCTTCTGGAGCAGAACCACAAGCAGAATGATGGGACTATATTGTCATGGAGATCTGGGATGAGTAGCAGAGAGCCCAGAATTTCCACATGAGGAAGGCCACATTCTTGGAGCTGTGTGAGGAGCTTGTCTTGGCCTGTTAGGACCAGGAAATGCAGAAGAGACAGAGAGCAAAAATATGTAGCCTGGTGGAGGATTGTGGGAAGGCAATGGCAGACTAGTAGTTCCTGAGTTGATTTGCCTGTGCTCACACTGCAAAGTGACCTGGTTACCAGACCATGCATAAGCAGCACTTTAGCTTTAGCCTATAGCCCCAGACCGGCCAGCTAGCCAGGGCTGAAAGCATCCTGACTATATACACAGATCTCTAGCCCTGTTATGAACTAGGTAAGGGACAAAATCCAAGTAAAAGCCCAAGTTAACTCTGCAGCGAAGACAAGCCCTAAGGGTCCTCCAGCTTTGTCTCTGGGTTTACCATGCAAGCCCTGTACCTGGAATCCCTCGCTTGCATTGCCATGCCTCCACCACCTCCTCAAAAGGCACTATCGTTCTCTCCTCAGTGAAGTATTAAACTGCATGATTGTCTTTATACCTGTCTAAAGGACTTAGCATATTACTGCCACTACATTCTGTACAAAAAAACTAGTAAAAGAAAATGACTAACGTTACAAAGTCAAGCACTCAAAATTAAGAAATGCCAGGACTAAGGTTGCCAGAAGATTGATTTACATATCTTATGGATCAGGCTGCATCTGTATATCCTGAAATCTGTGCAGCAGCATGCTTCTGAATTTCTTGATCAGGAACTGAGAACTCGTAAATTAAACTAAACAGATTACACTGTAGTGTGTCAGAAGCTTCTAATTTTCTGGAACCAAAATTAATTGGTTTAAACAGCTTGCAGACTCCACAAACATATCCTACATTCTTCCTGACCCAAAGTTATTCACAGCTGATGAAGTTTAAAAACTCAGGCTGTTTGACAAAACTCATTAAGAAGTCTCTACACATCTCAACATTCTCAGAGCTTCAAGTTTTCACAGCAAAAACCAACACAAAAGCCTACAAAACAGTCTAAGGACCAGTTCTCATTTGAGGACAAATAAAAAATGTGAAATGTTTAGATCAGGAAGTTTCCATGTGTCTGATAAATGCCAGGTTTTTCTATAGTGATTCATTTGGGCACTCTTTACAATATCAAACTGGTTACCTCCAAATTGGTTGCCCTCTTCAAACCAATTACCAGAGCAGTCTTCTTTGCACAAGTAGTAAACTGGGCTGATAATTTCATTAATTTACAAATAGACAATGCTATGTGGTTCTGCTATGCAACTAATAAAATAAAGCACAAAAAGGATATTAGTTATTCACAAACAACATTCTGAAAGCTATAAATACATACATTCAAATATTCCAGGTGATATTAGCAGTTTTTAAAATTTCAATAAAGGATACTGTATGTGATGTCCAAAGAGTACTTTCCAGCTTGTAAGGTAGGCTGCAAGTTATTTTTTCTCTCAATCAGGCGATATAGTTTACGAAATGTAGGCAATGCTGCAGTACGCATCCATACAATAAAGTCTTCATTGATGAACCCATTGTTGTCTGTTTCGGAATCCAGCATATACACTGGTTTGGGCCAGTTCACAGGCTTTGTCGTGCCTAAAATTAAAGAATTCAATTAACTAGAAATATTTAGACAAGAGGTATATCTTGCAGGTTTAGATACTGGTGTGCACTTAAAAACTTTTTTCTAAGGCTGGGTCTACACTACCCGCCTGAATCGGCGGGTAGAAATCGACCTCTCGGGGATCGATTTATCGCGTCCCGTTGGGATGCGACAATCGATCCCCGAATCGACGCTCTTACTCCACCAGCGGAGGTGGGAGTAAGTGCCGTCGACGGGAAGCCGCAGAGGTCGATTTTGCCGCCGTCCTCACAGCGGGGTAAGTCGGCTGCGATACGTCGAATTCAGCTACGCTATTCACGTAGCTGAATTTGCGTATCTTAAATTGACTCCCCCCCTGTAGTGTAGATGTAGCCTAAGACTCTGAAGTGTGTGTGCAATTCCAGATACTGGCAGTCAAAGGTAATATCGGTTTTGGCCAATTAAAAATCAATACAAGGAATTAATACAGTTGTCAGAGGACAGAGGGTCATGCTCAGATCAATTTCAGTCAAAAAAAAATTAGATTTGGGGAAAAAATGATTTTACAGAACCTATCAATAGAAATATTTTTAAATTTAAGATTAGTGAAGTGTTTTTGGTATTTAAAGAGTTGTAGGATTTCTCTGAGAGTTAGCAACCCAAAAATTGCAAAACTGTGTTAGCATATTACAATCCGAAAGTCAGAATGGTCCAAAACTAAGTGAAACACAATAAATAAAAAATAATAAAACTTTGTAATGGTACAAAGTTACATTATTAGAATATAGTAATCCAAAGCATTATTAGTGGTATAAACAATAAAATTTCCTTATGGATATGATTTTAAGTCAGTATACCTTTAACCATGACACAAGAAGTTAGAACCAGATATCAAAGAATTAACAGAAAGGGTGAAACAAGCAGATATTAAAAGTAGGCTGGTAATTAAGAGCAACATTAGCTGCACTACAGCATTAATTGCTAGCTGAATATTTTGTTTCAAACTTTTAACTCTTATAAGAATGAACGTATGCTTGAAAGCGATGACTTTCAAGATAATTTGGTTTAAATAAAGAGCATTGCCCCACTCAGTCTCACATAGAGCAATACTCTTCCAGATTTACAAGTTAGTTAGCTGTCAGATGCAGTGAATGTGAGTTTTAAAACAATCCATATTATAAAATAAAGGATTTGACTTAATTCCCTATAAGAGTTCATAAAGTTAGAATAGCATGCCTTGATTTTTCTTTTTATGTTTATGACATTTATGTTTTGCTTGATAAACCACTAACTTTACTTAAGACATTTTCTAGAATTTCAGAAAGATAGGCAGGGAATTCTAACATATTCTGATTCCAGCATTTTAAAAATATCAGTTTCTTTCAATGACTGTACTGATTTTAAATCATTCATAAAAATACTACAGTAAAATAGAGACACACATGTGATAAAATGATTTTCTGAAAATGACAGAAACTATCTCTCTGCATGGCAAAAAAAGTGTTGAGCTTGGTATTCTTAGCAGAACCACAGCATAGTTATATTAGGATGCCCACTACAATGCTTGTACTGGGAAAAAAATAGTAACAATAGCTTTTTATTAAAATGCATTTGACATGTTTTCAGTATTTTGTTATTCAATTTAAAATTTTAAGATCTTACCTTGGAAAAGTGCTGTCAAATTATTTGTATTTCCAGAAGGATTCCTGAACTTAACATTTTTATCTGTCCACCAAGCAATACCTTTTTTATTCAAAGTAATAGGGGTCCTTGTTTCATTATCAATGCGAAACAATTCCAATGTATCTAATATGAGAAATTCAAGTTAGAGAAGGGGTAGAAAAACCTTCAATTGACTCTAGTTTCATCTGTTCGGTATTATTTGATATTTCCATAAAACTGGAGAAGGCAGCATTTATAGCCATGACTATCAGAGCAAATGAATTGTTTCATAGGACACAATATATCATACAATCATAGCAATGTAGGACTAAAAGGGATCTTGATAGGTCTTCAAGTCCACAGCACTGAGGCAGCACTAAGTATTATCTAGACCATCCCTGACAGGTGTTTGTCTAACCCATTCTTAAAAACCTCTAATGACAGAGATTCCACAGCCTCTCTAGGTAATTTGTTCTAGTGCTTACCTACCCTTATAGTTAAGTTTTTCCAAATGTCTAACCTAAATCACCCTTGCTGCAATTTAAGCCCATTACTTCTTGTCCTGTCCTCAGTGATTAAGGAGAACAACTTCTCACCTCTTCTTAAAACACCTTTTACATACTTAAAGACAGTTATGTTTCCCCCCCACCCCCGTCCAAGTCCTCTATTCTCCAGAATAAACTAACCCAATTTTTAAATTTTTTCTTCATAGGTTATGTTTTCTAGACCTAATCATTTTTGTCGCTCTTCTCTGGATTTTCTCCAGTTTGTCCACATCTTTCCTGAAGCATGGTGTCCAGAACTGGACACAATTCTCCAGCTGAAGTCTCATCAATGCTGAATAGAGTGTAAGAATTACTTCTCGTGTCTTGCTTATAACACTCCTGCTAATACATCCCAGCATGATGTTCACTTTTTTGCAAGAGATTTAAATTGTTGATTCGCTTATTTTGTGATGCACTACAACCCCCAGATCCTTTTCTGCAATATTCCTTCCTAGGCAGTCATTTCCCATTTTGTATTTGTGCAATTGATTATTCCTTCCTAAGTGTAGTACTTCACATTCATCCTTCTTGAATTTCATCCTATTTAATTTAACAACATTTCTCCATTTTGTCAAGATCATCCCGAATTCTAATTCTGTCCCTGAAAAGGCTTGTAACCATTCTCAGCTTGGTATCATCCACAAACTTCCTAAGTGTACTTTCTATGTAATAATCTAAATAATTTTTGAAGATATTCAATAGAACCAGACCCAAGACAGATCCATGCAGGGCCCCATTCTGATTTGCCCTTCCAGCTTGACTGTGAACCTACCAATTCTCTGAGTTTGCTAAAGACTGACTTCTTGAAGCCCATTGTCTTTATTCTGCTGTTTTCTCTCCTACCATTCCTCAGAATCATGAACTCTATCATTTCATGATCATTTTCACCCAAGCTGTCTTCCACCTTCAGATTATCAAATAGTTCCTCCGTTTATCAGAATCAAATCTAGAATAGCCTCTCCCCCAGTTGCTTTTTCCACCTGCTATAATAAAAAGTTGTCACCAATGCATTCCAAGAACTTGTTAAGTTTCAGAGTAACAGCCGTGTTAGTCTGTATCCGCAAAAAGAAGAACAGGAGTACTTGTGGCACCTTAGAGACTAACAAATTTATTAGAGCATAAGCTTTCGTGGACTACAGCCCACTTCTTCGGATGCATCCGAAGAAGTGGGCTGTAGTCCACGAAAGCTTATGCTCTAATAAATTTGTTAGTCTCTAAGGTGCCACAAGTACTCCTGTTCTTTTTTCAAGAACTTGTTGGATAAGCTGTGCCGTGCTGTATTATTTTCCCAGCAGATGTCTGGGTAGTTGAAATCCCCCATCACCACCAAGTTCTGTGGTTTTGGATGGATTTTATTTATCATTATTCGTTGTTTTAAAAAAAGCCTCATCCACCTCTTCTTCCTAGTTAGGTAGTCTACAGTAGACACCTACCACGACATCATCCCTGTTTTATACCTCTTTTATCCTTACCCGGAGACTTGTAACAAGTCTGTCTCCTACTTCCCTGTCAACCTCAGTGCAAGCATATACACTTTTTATATACAAAGCAATGCTTCCTCCCTTCTTTCCCCTGCCTGTTCTTCCTGAACAAGCTATACCCTCTATCTAATATTCCAGTCATCTGAAGTTTATGTGACACCAATTATGTCATAACTGTGATTCAATGGTATTTCTGATTCTTCCTGTTCATTCCCCATACTTTTGCATTCGTGTATACATATCTATTTATTAGATTTCCCCCTAAATTTCCTCTGCTCTTCTTTGTCCCTGCTGTGCTTGCCCATGTTTCCCCCCGACTCTGACCCTTCAGATCTCCATATTTTATTTTATATACAGTAGTACATGTATACTACATAAACGTAACAGCCAGTGCCATGTGGAAGTTATCCCCAACCCTTGCTGTCATAATTGAATGCATCTGATAAAACAGTTTCAGAAGGAAAATAAGCAGTAGCAGTTCCCCCTAGCATGTTTCCCCTTCCGCACTCAAGCATAACAAAATCTATTTGCTTTGCACAGTTAAAGCTTGTCTAATTTAAAGCCAAAATCCTCTAACATTTTTAATAAATTTCAAATAATTTATAGCACAATTTGATGTGTGTACCAGATTGCAGAAGTGTCTTGATATTTTTATGAGGTAATTTAAAAGAAAATACCATACCATTAAACATACTGTTGGCAATAGCTCCACAAGGAGCAATGGGTTTACCCTCACTCGTGCTGTAAGGCTCACACTCCTTACTGGGATGCTAACGTTTAAAAGAAAAGAAGAGATAGTTAAGATCTGCAGCTAACTAATCCCATTATAAACTACATTTTCTGCATCCTTTGAATAACAACTTGAATTGCCCAGTCTAAACTATTTAAAATATCATTTTTAATATTAATTGTAATAGGTTTTTACTCACTAAACAAAAACTAAATCAGAGTTCAGAACCCACATAGGGCATACACTGTAGAATATAACGTTTTGTTTTGTTTTTTTAATCAATATAGTGGAGTTTTTGTATGCTTTTGATCTAATGCTTCAGAATAACCAAAATATATTTAAAACATATTTCCACCATTAAACCAGTGAGAAAGTTGACTATCTGAAAAAAGACTTAGGCACTTAACAGTAAAATATTTATATACTGATGTAAGACCAATAGATACTATAAAATGAAAATGTAAAAATGGTAACAACTCCCCCAACTTGCCCTGTTTTGAGACAAAACATCCAAGTAAAAAAAACTGACTTCAGTGGCACAACAGCCATTTACTGGAACTCTCCTACCCTTTTATAGAGGTCACAGGGAACAGAGAAAGAAGTAAGTATCTGCTGGAGCCGCAAATAGCCAACAACTCCCTTATCAAGACCCTAAGGCCCAGTCTTCACTTAAAACTTAGGTTGACATAGCTACTGATATGAAAACTCCATACCTCTGAGCATACTTTTGGGGGGAGGAATAGCTTAGGGGTTTTAGCATTGGCCTGCTAAACCCAGGGTTGTGAGTTCAATCCTTGAGGGGCCCATTTAGGGTACTGGGGTAAATATCTGTCTGGGGATTGGTCCTGCTTTGAGCAGGGGGTTGGACTAGAGGATCTCCTGAGGTCCCTTCCAACCCTGATATTCTATGATCACAGATATGCTGACCTAATCCCCAATGTAGATGCAGCCAGTTTGATGGAAGAATGCTTCCGTTGACCTAGCTATAGTCCCTTGGGTACGTGGAGTTCCTGCAGTGATGGATAAACGCATTCTGTCACTGTAGTCTATGTCTTACACTAAAGGGCATAGCTATGGCACCACTGCTATGCTACTGTAGCACCCATAGTTTAGATATGGCCTAATTAAGAACATAAGAATGGCCCAAATGTGTCCGACCAATGGTCCATCCAACCCAGTACTTTGTCTTCCAACAGTGGTTGGTGCCAGATGCTTCAAAGGGAATGAACAGAACAGGCCAATTATCAAGTGATCCATCCCCTGTTGTGCAGTCCCTAAACCACTCACTGCCAGAAGCAGAAACACCCAGAGATTGAGGTTGCATCCCTGATCATCTTGGCTATTAGCCGCTGATCGACCGATCTTCCCATTAATTTATCTAATTCTTTTTTGAACCCAGTTATACTTTTGGCCTTCCCAACATCCCCTGGCAACAAGTTCCACAGGTTGACTGTGCCTTGTGTGAAGAAGTACTTTCTTATGTTTGTTTTAAACCTGCTGCTTATTAATTTCATTGGGTGACCCCTAATTCTTGTATTATGTGAAAGGTGAATACCACTTTCTTATTCACTTTCTCCACAACATTCATAATTTTATAGATCTCTATCATATCCCCCCCAGCCATCTCTTTTCTAAGATGAACAGTCCCACTCTTTTTAATCTCTCTTCATACTCATTCTTTTTTGCCATTCCCTGTACTTTTTCCAATTACAATATATCTTTTTTGAGATGGAGTGACCAGAACTGCACCGTATTCAAGATGTGGGTGTACCATGAATTTATATAGTTGCATTATGATATTTTCTGTCTTATTATCCATCCCTTTCCTAATGGTTCCTGAAATTGTTAGGTTTTTTGACTGCTGCTGCACATTGAGTGGATGTTTTCAGAGAACTATCCACAATTACTCCAAGATCTCTTTCTTGAGTGGGAACAGCTAATTTAGACCCCATCATTTTGTATGCATAGTTGGGAATATGTTTTCCAATGTGCATTACTTTGCAGCAATCAACACTGAATTTCATCTGCCATTTTGTTGCCATGTAACCCAGATTTGAAAAATCACTTTTTAACTCTTTGCAGTCTGCTTTGGACTTAACTATCTCGAGTAATTTTGTATTGTTTGTAAACTTTGCCACCTCACCGTTAAACATATTCATAAATGATCTGGGAAATGGGGTTAATAGCATAGGTCCCTGTACAGATCCTTAGGGGACCCCACTATTTACTTCTTTCCACAGTGAAAACTGACCATTTATCCCTATCTTTTGTGTACCCAAACCACCTGTAGAAGACAAAGCATGCCTAAAGAGCCCTGAGAGACTTCACATAGTTGTTTTGAACACATGCATTTTAGTATTGATATTTGATAACTAGTAGCTAATCAACTGGAATGCTAAATCTGAGTACCCAATTCTAAGGACTGAAAACTGCTAACTAGCGGGGCATTGTTCATTAGTGAAAGATAAAACTTCAGACAGAACAGATGGAGCTAAACTGGTTTCACTGCCTGAAAAGCACGACAGATCTAAGCTAATCAGAACACATTTATTTGCAGTAAGCAATGATTAATCTACTGTACCACAATCCATCAGATAGAAGTATATAATGTCCATTTAGTGTAACATATATGAAGTCATCAATATAACATTGTCAAAGAATCAAAGTCTCCTACTACACAAAGAAAAGTGTCTATTTCACCTCAATGTTGAAAATGTTTCTGCAGCGTATGGATTTATGTTACCTAATTATTACCAATGATTAGACTTGAGCATAAGTTTACTTACAAGTAAAGAACTATTATCGCCATTTAGTTGGCTGTCATCCCGAGACTTCACATAACGACGATGGTTTTGATAGAAGTTGGACAGTCCATAATACATAAACACATTGGTCTGCAAAACCCAAGGTGGCAGATTGAAAGAGGATATTCAATAATACCAATACATAAGATAACGATCCATAAGATACACTAATGTGTTGGTACAGGCAGGAAACTGACAAATCTTTACATATTGATGTTCTATATTTATTCTACATCAGTAATATTCATAATGTATTAGCTCAGAAGACAAATCAAAACAAAATGTTTTAAACTGCCAGTATTGTAAACTCAGCCTGGCATCTGAAAGACAAGTTGTGTCCTTCTAACCTCACATATCACAAGTCATCATCAAGAAATTCTGAAATACCTTACATTCGCTGTTTAACAATTCAGAGGCAACAATGAAAGTTTTTTTAGTGTCAATATCTAAGTTCAAGGGGCTTCCCACACTCGTATCCAACACTAAGACCCATATCCACAAAGGGACTTAGGCACAGCAATGCTGAGTATTGCTGTGCCTAACTTTTAGGCACCTAGAAAAATCACTAGTTTCAGAGTAACAGCCGTGTTAGTCTGTATCCGCAAAAAGAAGAACAGGAGTACTTGTGGCACCTTAGAGACTAACAAATTTATTAGAGCATAAGCTTTCGTGGACTACAGCCCACTTCTTCGGATGCATCCGAAGAAGTGGGCTGTAGTCCACGAAAGCTTATGCTCTAATAAATTTGTTAGTCTCTAAGGTGCCACAAGTACTCCTGTTCTTCTTTTTGAGAAAAATCACTGAAAGAATAATGGAATCCACAAAGCCTGAGTTAGGTGTCTAGCCTAGGCTTTCTATACAATGAATGTGGAGAGATAGGTGACTAAAGCTGTGATCCACAGAAGCCAGCAAGCTAGGTGGCTCCTTGCCTAACCTAGTCAATGGGCGATGCCAATGAGAGGGGTGTATCCTAAGCCCTCCCTCCCCCTTCTCATGGATTTTCACTGGCTAAATCCTGGCTTCAGGGAGGCATCTAACCCTGCTTGTGATCCACTGAAAATCCTCTCCTGGAGTCAGACGGCTTAGCGCCTAAGCCATTCTTGCATGAAACAACGAAGGAGCAGCAGCCACTTTTCTTATAACTTTTAGCCCAGTGGTTAGAGCACTCACTGGAATGTGAGAGACCCAGGCTCAGTTCCTCCCCATCCCGTCTGAAGGGGAGAATGGATTTTAACAGTGGTCTCCCACTTGTCAGAAGAGCGCTCCAACCACAGGACTATTGGGTATTCTGATCTGGGTCTCTCTCACTAACCACACAGGAGTGGTCAGGCAGCATTTGGTCACACAGTATTGCACAATTCAAGTAGTCTCAATTTTCCAAATCTTTACATTATACAGAGTGTTTCTGAAATTCACACAGAAACTCAAATTTTCTTTTTAAACATAAGACCCCCAAACTTTTGTAAAACTGAATGCCCTTAGGGACATTCATAAAACTAGTTTTCAAGCTTTGTTTACACTGAATTTATTGTTAAAAATCTCCTTTAGTTGCACTACCACCCGCGTGGTTCCATCAATGACTGGGAGTGCTAATGTAGGCTGGCGCTTGCAGCTTTACAACAGGGTCATCTAACCCTGGTTAATGATAGTTAAAACATCAGCAGGCAGTCTATGCGAATGCTCCTACATATTGTACCATCAGTGGTGCAACAGAAAGAGAATTTAATAAAAAACTCAGTACAGACTGTCAAAGTCTCACATGGTAAATCTATGGATTCGTGACTTAAGGATCCAGTTAACGTTAAACATTTCTGGGTGATGATAAATAAATTAAGACCTGATTCAAACCTGTTGCACCAGATGCAGTTTGTGGAGAAGACATACAACACACAGAATTAGTTGATGGATGAAGAGAAGAGCATAACAGGATTTAATTTTTAAGAATAAGGCAAGTATGATGTTCCTCTAACATAAAAATTTAGTTTTTTTGACTTAACTAAGCAGATGCGAAGATAGCTAGTACAATACCTTACAAAAGCAATGATAAAATGCAAAAGGCATGAACATAAAATTAAGAACAGGAGTACTTGTGGCACCTTAAAGACTAACAAATTTATTTCAGCATAAGCTTTCGTGGGCTGCAGCTCACTTCTTCAGATGCATAGAGTGGAACACACAGACAGAAGATATTTATACATACAGAGAACATGAAAAGATGGAAGTACGCATACCAATTGTAAGAGGCCAATCAATTGAGATGAGCTATAAGTAGCAGCAAAAGAAAAAACTTTGAAGTGATAATCGATATGACCCATAGAAGGTGTGAGGAGAACTTAACATGGGGGGGAAAAAAATTCAATTAGTGTAATGACCCAACCATTCCCAGTCTCTGTTTAGGCCTAAGTTAATTGTATCTAATTTGCATATTAATTCGAGTTCAGCAGTCTCTCTTTGGAGTCTGTTTTTGAAGTTTCGTTGTTGCAAAACTGACACCTTCAAGTCTGTCACTGAGTGATTAGAGAGGTTGAAGTGTTCTCCCACTGGTTTTTGAATGTTATGATTCCTGATGTCAGATTTGTGTCCATTTATTCTTTTGCGTAGAGACTGTCCAGTTTGGCCAATGTACATGGCAGAGGGGCATTGCTGGCACATGATGGCATATATCACATTGGTAGATGTGCAGGTGAATGAGCCCCTGATGGTGTGGCTGATGTGGTTAGGTCCTATGATGGTGTCACTTGAATAGATATGTGGACAGAGCTGGCTTTGTTGCAAGGATAAGTTCCTGGGTTAGTGTTTTTGTTGTATGGTGTGTGGTTGCTGGTGAGTATTTGCTTAAGGTTGGGAGGCTGTCTGTAAGCGAGGACTGGTCTGTCTTCCAAGATCTGTGAGGGATCATCTTTCAGGACAGGTTGTAGATCTTTGATGATGCGCTGGAGAGGTTTCAGTTGGGGGCTGAAGGTGGTAGCTAGTGGCGTTCTGTTATTTTCTTTGTTGGGCCTGTCCTGTAGTAGGTGGCTTCTGGGTACTCATGTTTTCATGTTCTCTGTATGTATAAATATCTTGTCTGTGTGTTCCACTCTATGCATCTGAAGAAGTGAGCTGCAGCCCACGAAAGCTTATGCTGAAATAAATTTGTTAGTCTCTAAGATGCCACAAGTACTCCTGTTCTTTTTGCGGATACAGACTAACACGGCTGATACTTTGAAACCTGTCATAAAATTAAGAGTAATTCTGATGATAATTCACAGTAACAGACCTCAAAGGGTTGATCCAGTGTAAAGTTAATGGTGCAAGTACAAGGTGGTGTGCTATTCCAGGACACATTTAAACATTTGTTGCAGGGACTAGAAGAGTCGGTTCCCGTGTAATCAATCTGCAAGAGAAAGAGGATACTGAGTTACAATGAGAGAAAGACATAAAATCACAATTACTAAACCAAACAGACTGACGTAATCTCTGCTCTTTCTCAATCAACTCCATCTCAAATCCAAAGAATATTCCCACACAGAAGACTTCATATAGAATTAAGGTTTCACAAGTGGATTTTTCACATTATAGAACGAAAAAAATAAAAATAAAAAAAGAATGTCTGTGCTAAAAACAAATCAACTCATGGAGGTTTACTTAATACATTGTTACTCCTCATTTAGGCACCTAAATGAGGAGGCAAGATTTTCAAAAGCAATCAGACCCCAATCTGGGAGCTGCTGGCTGCTTTTGAAAGGCTAGCTCTTAATGTAAGAAATTAAGACAATGATTTGGCATATCTTTAAAGAAAGCTAGGAAGAATAGATTACCACTGGATAGTTGAGAATACCATCAGTGTTTATTTGATTGATTGTGGATTACCTAACTTTTAAAATGATGTAATTCAAACAACATTAATATGAAGAGTTAAAAACATCAGAGAATATATACATGGGTCAACTCATCATCCTGTTTGGTGTTTTAAACAAACCTTTATTGCAAAGTATGTAAATACAAGAATTTTGCACTGTGTCCTGACAGAACAGTGATAATTTGACCAATTGTTTGGATGGTTTTTCAAAAGGCAATTGAACATTGTTTTGTCTGGTCTATTGTTGCAGTTGAACCTATTGCCGACCCCCATTATCAACAATACTTTTTCTAGTGTATATCAGGTTTGAGTGTCAGCAAGAAGATTGAATTAAATAGGGTTATCTAAAAAATAAACAAGTTTTAGGCCCTGCGTTCACCTGGAAATAGCACTATTTCAGCAGTCTCTGTCAGCAACGTGTTTGGATATAGATCTGTAACAGTGCTGCCCAGTCTGTCCTTATCTATACAGGCAATTAAACAGCAGTTGAACTAGTATTGTGCAAAAAAACTTCAGGACCAGACTCCAAAGAGAAGCTGCTGAGCTCCAGTTCATTTGCAAATTTGACACCATCAGATCAGGATTAAACGAAGACTGTGAATGGCTATCCAACTACAGAAGCAGTTTCTCCTCCCTTAGTGTTCACACTTCAACTGCTAGCAGAGCACCTCACCCTCCCTGACTGAACTAACCTCGTTATCGCCATACTGATTTATACCTGCCTCTGGAGATTTCCATTACTTGCGTCTGATGAAGCGGGCATTCACCCACAAAAGCTTATGCTCCAATACTTCTGTTAGTTTTAAAGGTGCCACAGGACCCTCTGTTGCTTTTTACAGATTCAGACTAACATGGCTACCTCTCTGATAGTATTGTACTGACACCTGTTGTCAACAATTGATAGTTTTCCTATGACAAGCCAAACCTATGGTGAAGTATCTTTCAGAGACCTTAATACTCAGAACCCACTCTATTCTCTAGTCAGCCAAAAAGTCCTACATAAAAAACAAAGCTTGTTATTTTAGGGTTAAAAAGGCAGGTTATATTTTAAAATGTCAAGTCTTTAAACAACTGACTGTAAACTCTATGAAAGTAGAAAATCTCTCTCTCTACATGTCTGTATACAGACAATGGGACCATACTCTTGATTGGGGCCTCTTGGCTCTATGGTAATACAAATAATAAACAGTAATTGATAGTAGCAGTAATGCAGAAAGAGAAAGAACAAACCCCCTTTTTTTTTTTCATTTGTGGGTCACCTATAATTGATAGCACACTTAACTGCCTTGTTATAGGTCAATTTTGTTCATCCCGACAAAGTCAATAGTTGGACAACCAGTCTGTATACATCATATTATTGATAGTTTAAAAAAATTGCTTTAGACCTGGATCAGGTATCTTTTAGAATTGATTTTCAATGTTATGTTTCAGCTCCTGAATGATTCCTAAATAAATTAAATTCCAACACTTGTTGCACTGCTCCCAAGGTAGAGGAAAAGAAAGCAAGAGAAACTGGTAAAACACCGAAGACACCTTTTTGCTAGCCATATACTTGTTTTCCATTGAACAAAATTATTTATTTTTTTAACTGGACTTCTATGAACACACTACCCATCCTCTGAAGTATGTTCGTGTGACCTCAACAGAATTTCAGAAAATGCTAGAAAAGCGACTCATGTAAAGGATATGTAATTTTATGTTATGTTAAAGCTGTTGGAAAGGTTCCATATTTCAATTCATGACAATTGGAACGGAAATCAGTGTGAAACCTATATTGATATACGACATTTAGCTGAGTGAGAAGTACTAACAAAGTATGCTTAATTTTTTTCTTATACATCCCCCTTCATAAATAAAACCAATACAACCGTTATTTTTTGAACAAGACACAGTAACTTATAAATAATTTTATGGAATAAACATGTTTGCATATAGTAAGAAGTGGAATTATTCACTGACTCAGACAGCTATTAAATGTATTAGAACAGAGGTTCTCAAACTGTGGTCCATGGACCACCAGTGGTCCGCGAGCTCCATTCAAGTGGTCTGCAGATAGCTCCCTCTAAGATGCGCATCTGGGTGGCTGCACACAAGAGAATGAAGGGCCACCCACTTAAATTAGTGGAGCCGCGCAGGCGTGGCTCCACTAATTAGGTGCCTGGACCCTGGAGAAGATGCACATGTAAGGTGATGTGGTGGCCTCTAGGGGGAATAGAGGGTAGGTGTGAAGGGGCAGTGGGGTGAGAAGAGGGGGTGGGGGAGAATTTGGGACATGCAGGGCTGCAGCGGCCAGGGAGAGACGGCCCTCCTTCCCAGCCTCAGCTCTGTGGCTGCTGTGGCAGGACAGAGACTTCCCAGCCCCATCTTGGGGGCTGCCGCAGCAGGGGAGAGAGAGCACGTCCATTGCATTAGAAAGATAAGACTACTGATATTAAAATATGAGTTGTGTGCCTTTATTTGTAGAACAAAAAAACATTTTTATTGTTTTTTTATATAGTGCTTGTAGCCAAAGCGCTTTACAATAGTTAACTAATGGTACAAACAACATTTGGAAAGATCATTAAGTGGACCCTCTGCAATTTTCAAATGGTCCGTGGGAAAAAAAAAAAAAAAAGTTTGTGAACCACTCTATTAGAATATTCAACTGTTTGGTAAACATGGCTTTATTGGAAAATAAGCAATAAAGATATCAAACGTTGACATTACTTGACTAAATTTTACTTTAAAATGAAGTTGTTTCAAATCTGTAAAGTGCTTAACATGTCCATTTTGTTTTAAACCATAGAGTAGTTATCAAAAAAATTACATTGTTCATAAAAATTATATGAGCTAAATGATACAGGTATGCCTATCATTCACAGCTAAGGGGAAGTGAGGTGAGTCCAAGAGCTGGTTCCTGTTCCTTCACCCTGGTGCCTTTGTTAGTGGAGCCCTGCAAATTCATGGATATCTGCTTTATAGCCACTGCATCCACGGATGCGGATATCCGTGAACCATTTTTGCGGATCGCAGATGGATGTGGATCCAAATTTTCTATAGAAAACCCTGCAAATCTGCAGATATCTGCTTTATAGCCACAGATCATTTTTGCAGATCACGGATTGGATGCAGATACAAATTTTGAATCCGCGCAGAGCTCTATTTGTCAGCTCTAGATTATTTCAGAGTGGCATACAGGCTGCTCTAAAATATGCCAGCTAGTTATGGCTCTGAAGGGACAATATGTAAGCCAGAAACGGCCATGGCACATTCACATTCCAGCCACACCCTTTATTCCACTCCAGGGACTGCAAGAATGGCATAGAAAACAACTAAAATGGTTCTACGCCAGTTAGGGATTTACCCATGCCAAGGGAATCCAGCAGGTCTGTCGTAGCACAAGGGGGCTAGACTGCAGAAGAAAATCTGCTTATATATCTTTAAAAAGACAATCATTAAAGAGTCTGGGAAATAAATGAATGATCCCCATTGGCATATAATCTTTTATCATCACAACGTATACCCCATGCCATTGAACCTTAACTTGTCAAAAAAAAAAAAAAAAAAACACAACACAGTGGGACCAGATTTATTTATTTATTTTTAAGTGAACATTCCTCTACAGCTAGCAGATTTTATGTATTTATATAGACACCATGGTCTTAGTCTCAATATAAGAACCCAAAAAAGAAAATGAACAGAATGTTTCCCAACCAAGCTCAAAAAGGCAAATAGTACACAAAATGTAAGAAACTTGGCCAAAATTTTCACAACTGGGAACTTTCAATTAAAGCTTCTTAGTCTAAATTTGGGCTCCAATCCCAAAAACACTTAACCGCATGTTTAACTTTAATCAGTGGGACTACTCATGCAAGAAATGTTAAGCACATGTGCAAATGTTTGTTAGGTCAAGGTCCTAGACACCTATATAAAAAGCAGTATATTTTTCAAAGATATTAAGTAACTGAAGCACCACCGACCTCACACGGTACATCTTCACTGCATCTGGCAGCTTAGGTTCACAGGCTTGTGTTAGCAGGGCCGTGTTAGCATGCTAAATATAGCTGTGTAGATACTGCTTTGACACTGTGGCTCCGGCTCTCAAACCCACCCTACCTCTTAGGTTAGAAAGCCTGAGCTGCAACATTTATACAGCTTTTTTATCACAGTGGCGTGAAAACACAAATCTGTGGACCTGGGCTGGGAGACTTGCTCCAGATGCAGTAAGACATACTCATTGAGGCTGGGAGGGCACAGCTTTTCTGAAAATCAGACTAAATAAATTTAGTTATCTAAATATAGATTTAAGACCTTAACTTCAGGCACTATGTTCTGAAAAATTTGCCCTTTGATTTTAAATATTTTTTGTTGTAATAATTTATTCTAGAACAAAACTAAGGACATTTGTTTCTTTAAAGAAAAGATAAGCTACAATGGTGGTTAATGTGTTAGAAGCAACAACTTTTTACTCTTGTTCCAATCATTAAAAGGAACACTCAAATTTAGAGTTTACATGTCCATCCTAAGCGTTATTTCAAGAAAATGTCTTAAAGTTACTCTATCAAATCCAACCATGTTCTTTTAAGCAGCTCAGGGTTGATTTTGAGATGGGGTGTGTGGCTCAAATCTGGGAAGAAAGGCATGTATATTTTTAGAAAGCAATTAAGAACACACACAATACTGGGAGAACATGAAGTACATTTCTACCTTATCTTTTAAATTCCTTGCCTTTGAGGGTTTCATTTATTTTTTTAAGTAGTCTGATGTTTATATTCCTTTGCATATTGTATTATAGTAGTGTTAACATTTTAACAGAGATATACAAATGAAAAATCTCAGACACTCTTTCAATCTACCTAATGAAATAATTTCCACAACTATTCCATCTTCACTCCTCAAGGAGGTTATCTCCACTGATTGACAGATAGAAGTGAACAATACTGTTTTTTATATAACTGGTATGACTTGATCTGCACACCAAAGTGTATTTTTAAGGGGCTCAGTCTGCAGCCACATATGTGCTTCACTTATTACTGTGAGTAATCCCACTATTTTAAATGGGACTACTGAAAGTGGTAAAGTTAAGCATATATGTAAGTGAGGGAGAGCGAGTGAGGGAGGGTGGGGGAGGGGACCCTCGGGGGGGGGGGGAAGGGGCGGGATAGATCCTTAAATTCAAGTGATCTTAGATGTAAAAAGGTTGGAGACCACTGAGCTAAAGAAATCCGTATCAAGGGAGGATGCTCAGGGTAGTAGGCAAGGTCATTTTGAGTATTCCACTCTATGTTCTCTCAACCTCCATTAGTCAATGCAAGAGATAAACAAGTAATTAAAAACAGAACGTTAACATTTGACCAAATTGACAAACACAGTCACTTCCTACAGAAGCCATTTCTTCACCTCCAAAACCACATCAACCACAACAGCATGAAGAGACAAGGAGGATCTGGCAATGCCCAATAGAACAGCAGAACCTCTTTAATCCTGCAGGCTGCTAGACTATCATACTACCTATAAAACCTACCTCACCTGACCCTGGTCTGAGGAATGGCTGCTCCATGAGGAAAACTGGGTCTTCCAGTTATTACCCAGGCTGGGGATTTTTCTCTGTGTTTCAGAGTGGCATTTGTAATCTCAACCATAATGTGGTAAATTATGGAAGACTGAGACCTATTAGCTCCACACATCCCCACCCCAGGCCAGTACTGTACAGCTGGGTCTCTACAGGGTATTTCCCAGACGTGATCTACCTGGGTTTAGAAAGCCCAGCTCCCTTTTCCGAACATTTCCTGCACTCAAGATCGCCCCCGCTCACCCTCTGCCAGCCTGGGTTTCACCGAGAGACGAGGGATGCCCAGCGCGAGCTCAGATACCAGCTGAGAACAGGAGCCGGGAGACCCCCACAAGAGCGAGTTCCCCTCCCAGGGCAAAGCCCCCCGTCTAACCGCCACCCCACCCGGGCAGGGAGAGCCAGCGCCGGTCACCCAGCCCCTGGCAGCCGCTCCCCGTCCCGACCTCACTCACCTCGTACTCGCGGATGTTGTTGGAGGTGACGAAGATGCCGATGCCGATGGGGATGAAGATGAGGCCGATGATGAAGAAGGCGGGCAGCACGGTGCCTGCGGTCAGGATGGGCTGCCAGGCCGGCAGGCGTTGCTGTTTGAATGCCGTGTTATCCGGCTTGCGGCTCTTCCCCGCCCCGCCGGGGACCCCCACTCCCGACGGGTGCCCGTCCGCCTCCTCCTTCGCGTTGTAGTTCACCGCCATGGGGCCGCCGAGGAGGGGGAGCAGCCAGCGCTCCGCTCGGGAACCGAGGCCGCCTCCGCTCGGGCCAGTGAGGAACGGGAGAGAACTGCGCCTGCGCGCGAGGAAAGGGACAGTTCCGCACCCACGAAGCCACTAACAACAAACAAACGTCACCAGCTCCCCTAACCGGGTGACCGGGACACTGTCTTCCGCCCGCCCTCCCCAACCTGCGCATGCGCCGCCGCAGTAGGCGAGGCAGGGGCTTGGTTAGATCTAGGGCGCATAATCGATGACTATAAGCTCCACTAACCTCCACCCTTCCGGCTTAGCCGGGGCTCTCCGCCCGTGCCCTGAAGGCGCATGCGCAAAGAGAGAGCGCGCGAGAGAGACAGAGTGCGCCCACGCATGCGCAGTCTCTCCCGCCCCGGTTGGGGGTGCAGGACACTCACTGTGGAGGCGTCGCGTGACCAAGCTGCGTGCGCCACGCTGCCGTTGTATCAGCACAAAGTGCTGCCCTCCCCTTTTGCTACTGGGAGCGGTTTCTGCCACGCAGCGTAGCAGTTTGGTAAACTGTTTGTTAAATTGCTACCGCCTGTCCATGGGGTTGTGAATCAGGAGGGGATGGGGTATGTGGTCAAAAACAATCCCAATCTGCTTCCTGACCGTAGTGGCCGCTTTCATTGCATTCGTGAAAGGGGAGGTAGGGTTTGTAGGTATAGAGCGTGCCCCTGAGCCCAAGGTGAGACCACAGTGGCCCCTTTTCATTTTTTCCACTGGCTTCTCCTTGCTTAGTTCCAAGAACTGGGCTGCTCATGCACCTGTCACTGGTCCAGGGATGGTTGCAGAACGGGAGGGATGGGGTTGTGGTGGAAAACACTCCCAATCTGCTTCTTCTGGGGGGATGGTTGCAAAATGGGAGGGATGGGGTTGTGGTGGAAAACACTCCCGGTCTGCTTCCTCTGGGGGGGGATGGTTGCAAAACGGGAGGGATGGGGTTGTGGTGGAAAACACTCCCGGTCTGCTTCCTCTCGGGGGGGGGGATGGTTGCAAAACGGGAGGGATGGGGTTGTGGTGGAAAACACTCCCGGTCTGCTTCCTCTGGGGGGGGATGGTTGCAAAACGGGAGGGATGGGGTTGTGGTGGAAAACACTCCCGGTCTGCTTCCTCTGGGGGATGGTTGCGAAACGGGAGGGATGGGGTTGTGGTGGAAAACACTCCCGGTCTGCTTCCTCCTGGCTAATGTGCCAAATTGATCTATTGCATGATTGAGGCATACTGTTTCACTATTTTGTGTGTGAATCCGTGAAAAGGGAGGTAAGGTTTGGGGGAACGGAGCATGCCCCTGAGCCCAAGGTGAGACCACAGTGGCCCCTTTTCATTTTTTCCACTGGCTTCTCCTTGCTTAGTTCCAATGACTGGGCTGCTCATGCACCTGTCACTGGTCCAGGGATGGTTGCAAAACGGGAGGGATGGGGTTTGTGGTCGAAAACACTCCCGGTCTGCTTCCTCTGGGGGATGGTTGCGAAACGGGAGGGATGGGGTTGTGGTGGAAAACACTCCCGGTCTGCTTCCTCTGGGGGGATGGTTGCGAAACGGGAGGGATGGGGTTGTGGTGGAAAACACTCCCGGTCTGTTCCTCTGGGGGGATGGTTGCAAAACGGGAGGGATGGGGTTTGTGGTCGAAAACACTCTGCTTCCTCCTGGCTAATGTGCCAAATTGATCTATTGCATGATTGAGGCATGCTGTTTCACTTTTTTGTGTGTGAATCCGTGAAAAGGGAGGTAAGGTTTGGGGGAACGGAGCATGCCCCTGAGCCCAAGGTGAGACCACAGTGGCCCCTTTTCATTTTTTCCACTGGCTTCTCCTTGCTTAGTTCCAATGACTGGGCTGCTCATGCACCTGTCACTGGTCCAGGGATGGTTGCAAAACGGGAGGGATGGGGTTGTGGTGGAAAACACTCCCGGTCTGCTTCCTCTGGGGGGATGGTTGCGAAACGGGAGGGATGGGGTTTGCGGTTGAAAACACTCCCGGTCTGCTTCCTCTGGGGGGATGGTTGCAAAACGGGAGGGATGGGGTTGTGGTGGAAAACACTCCCGGTCTGCTTCCTCTGGGGGATGGTTGCAAAACGGGAGGGATGGGGTTGTGGTGGAAAACACTCCCGGTCTGCTTCCTCTGGGGGATGGTTGCAAAACGGGAGGGATGGTGTTGTGGTTGAAAACACTCACACTCTGCTTCCTCCTGGCTAATGTGCCAAATTGATCTATTGCATGATTGAGGCATGCTGTTTCACTTTTTTTTTGTGTGAATCCATGAAAAGGGATTTTTTTGACTTTACTTTTCCAATTTGCATCATATACAAAGCAATTTTTGGGGCCCCTTCCATAAAAAAAAGTTGCAATACTCTAGTAACATGTATTTGGAAATGTAAAAAATAACCAGTGAAATACATTCAAAAATTAATTTGTAATAATTTGAAAACACACTAAATCCAACATTTGAAAACATTAAATGCTTTAATGGGATGTAGACATTTGCAGTTACATAATGGGCTCTCGCTGGGTGATGGTGATGGTTGGTGCAAATGGGCTGTCGCTGCCTGGGGGAGGTGCTGCTTGCCCAGGGCTCCGGGGGGAGCTGGGCTCTGGGTTGGGGGGCGCCCGGCTCACAGGGGCTGGGCTCAGGGATGTGGGGAGATGGGGTCAGGGGGGTGTCCGGCTCAGAGGGGCTGGGCTTGGAGCTGGGGGTCATGGCTGTGGGGGGATGGGGTCAGGGGGTTGTCCGGCCCCTCCCTTATCATGCCGCTTACCCCCTCTACCGGAGCCTCAGCGTGCCACATCCAGGACGCCGGGGGATGGGATGGGGGAAGACGGAAGTATGGGGAGTCTCCGACAAACTCCGGGCCTGGGGCAAATTGCCCCACTTGCCCCCCCCCCCCCCCCCCCGGGCGGACCTGCTGAATAGTGGTTACTGGGAATGGGCCGGGGGGGGGGAGGGGGAGTGTAGCAGATGACAATTTGAGGTGAATATTCTCTTGGCCAGATTCTACTGGGTTTATGGTGCTGTGTGCTATGGACTGGAGTGAATAACCAAGAATCTGTTTAATAATTATTCTCTAAATTCAGCTTTCTTCTTTCTCTCTCTGTGAATTATCACTAATTCAAAATAGTGGTGTGCAAGTTGACTGGATAATGATAATAGCATAATCTCTTGTTAGAACACTGTAAACCCTACTACCTGTTTTTTATATAATACACTCACTATACATAATACAAGAAATCCCTGATGTTAGAACCTGGCTATGCTGCTGCTGTAGGGGGCTCATCACCCAGCAGCTGGGGGCCACCATGTGGGCTCAGCAGGGCTGCTGGCCACAGGGCCAATGGCTGTGGGTGGGATCTCAGGAGTCATGTCCCAGGGATATGCCCCACTCCCCAGCACTGCTCCAGCTCTGAGCTGTCTCCACTGCCTGGGACCTGTGGGGCCCCACCTGCCTCCCCAGGGCTAAGAGCCACCTGGGATTGGTGCAGAGGCTGGGCCAGTCTCAGCCAGTCCCAGAGGACAGCTGGGGGAGGGGGACAGTGTGGGAGGCTCAGCTGGGTCCTGCCAGGCATGTGGGTCCTGAGGGAGCCTGGCCCAGGTAGGCCCTGCTCCTGCTCCAGCCTGGCTGATTGCACCCCCAAGGGCCGGAGTTATCCTGCCCCAGGACAAGCTCTGGCTGCGCTGCCGGCTCAGCCTGGCAGACACAGTCACCTCCCATCAGGGCCGGGTATTGTGGCTGGGGATTAGGGTGTGGGAGAGTAAGTCTCTAGTGGGTCTGGGGGGGGTGCTGTGCAGTGGGGGGTGGGCAGATCTGTGTGTGTTGGGGCACTGGGAAGTGTGCAGGGGTCTGGGTGGGGCACTGTGCAGTTGTGGCAGTGGGGCGGTGGGGGGCACTGGGCAGTGAGGGAATCTGTGGGGGGGCTCTGGGCGGGGAGGGGCAGGGCACTGTGCAGTTGTGGGAGGACTGTGGGGGGTCTACAGCTAGGGGGCACTGGGCAGTGAGAGGATCTGGGGGCGGTTCGGAGTGGTCTGTGGGAGAGCACTGGGCATGGGGGTTTGTGGGGGTCTTTTCACGTATTCACACACAAAAACGTGAAACAGTGCGCCTCAATTGACCAATAGATCAATTTGGCACGTTAGCCAGGAGGAAGCAGACCGTGAGTGTTTTTGACCACAAACCCCATCCCTCCTGATTCGCAACCCCATGGACCAGTGACAGGTGCATGAGCAGACAAGTCATTGGAAATAAGGAAGGCGGAAGCCAGTGGAAAAAATGAAAGGGGCCACTCTGGTATGACCTTGGGCTTAGGGGCATGCTAGCCAGGAGGAAGCAGATCGATGAAAGGGGCCACTCTCGTCCCACCTTGGGCTCAGGGGCATGCTCCGTACCCCCAAAGCTTACCTCCCTTTTCACGGACTCACACACAAATACGTGAAACAGCGCGCCTCAATCGTACAATAGATCAATTTGTCACATTAGCCAGGAGGAAGCAGATCGACCAAAGGGGCCACTCTGGTATCACCCTTGGGGTCATGGGCCCGCCCCAAAGGGGAAGAGGCATGATGGGAGCACAGGGCCGGGCTGGCCAGTGTGCGTCTGGCAGCTCCCGCTTTGTAAACAGTGCCATTGTACTGGGCTGGGTGGAGCAGGATTGTTCCTGCCGTGCCATGACCCATCTCCCATTGCCCCCGGCCAGCCCGTCGCTCTGAGGACTCTGCCCCCCATGCCCCATGTCCCCATTTCCCCTCTGGGGGACCACAAATATGTTTAGCACCAGGCCCACAAAAAGTTAATCCATCCCTTTTTGGGGTGCAGGCTCTGGGATGGAGTTGGGGTGCAGGAGGGTTGCAGGCTATGGGTAGTTTGAGTGAGGGGTGCAGGCTCTGACCTGGGGCATGGGATTGGGGTACAGGAGGGGGTGCAGACATGTGGGCTCTGGGAGGGAGTTAGCAACTCAGCACGTTATATAAGAGAAATGAACTGCAGTGATTTCATATAGGCATAGAAACTGATAGAAGACACTTTTACATATTCAAAATGTGAGAGGCAGAGTTGGAGGGAGGGGGTGTCTGTACAATATTTCACCGCATTCAGTCTCCTGGCTGGATCAGTAACGTAGCCATGTACAGGGCTGCCCAGAGGATTCAGGGGGCCTGGGTCAAAGCAATTTTGGGGGCCCCTTCCATAAAAACAGTTGCAATACTATAGTAACATGTATTTGGAAATGTAAAAAATAACCAGTGACATACATTCCAAAATTAATTTGTAATAATTTGAAAATACACTAAATAAATTATTTAAAACATTAAATGCTTTAATGGTATGTATACATTTGCAATTACATAATGGGCTGTTGCTGGCTGATGGTGATGGTTAGGATGGGGTCGGGGGGGGTGCCCCACCCCTTACCATGGCGCTTACCCCCACTCCTGGAGCCTCAGCGTGCTGCGACCAGGAGCGGCCCCGGACAGCGTTGGAGCCACCGCGCTGCAGTGCGCCAGGGCCGCTCCCGGACGCGGCACGCTGAGACACCGGGGGAAGACGGAGGCGGGGGCAGCCTCCGACATATTCGTGGGGGCCCCTGCGGAAAATTGCCCCACTTGGCCCCCCCGTCTGGGCGGCCCTGGCCCTGCAACACTTGTATAGGATAGAGAGGAGCTGCCTTGATTAAGCTTTGACAGGCTAGGAATTGGAGGCCTGTGCCTTTAAGACCCCAGTCCCAGGAACCCGCCCCTTGCTCGGAGGCTGACATGCAGCGTCCCTGTGAGAACAACAAAAACAGCCTCTGCCCCCACACACCCCTAGATTAGCGAGCACAGTGTGTGGCTCATCCCATAGGGTCACTGTTCCCCCGCCCCTCCTCCCTAAACGGGGGTTTTGTACCCGCACGGGGTCTGGCAGTGTCTTCCCCCGCCCCCCCGGCTTAACCCCGGCTCTCACCCCCCACCACCGATTTTTGCCCTTCAGCCCCTCTTCTGCCACTAGCTACAGTAGCTTGAACCCCCCAGGCCAGTAAAATTCTGCCCCCTGCTCAGACCCTGACAGCCCCCCGCTGCGATTTGCCCCCCTTAATCCTTTTAAACACCCCCAAAGAGGAGGCAGCAAATCGTTAGCAGAAGTAAGGGCAGAGAGAGGGCAGAGAGAGGGCAGTGGCTACAACGAAGGTTACTGGGCATGCTCAGTTCGACTGAGCATGCTCAGTACACCCAAAGTAGCGAAACGGGAGCGAGAGCACTTTGTGGTGATACACCGTCACTGTGGGCTGCTGCGGTGCGTTACGAGAACGACTCTTGTCCTGTGCAGAGACGCAAACTCGTCATGGGGCGGGGAACGACGCTAGTTTGGGCACCGCGGCGCGGGAGCGCCACGAGCCCAGCCGGGCCCCCAGCGACCATTGCTGGTCACTGCCTGCCTCCAGGGGCCTTGCCGCTCCACTGCTGCGCTGACGGGCTGAGCCCCGCGTGCACTGGGAGAGCCGCCAACGGCTTTTGTCAGACGCTTCTTGTGAGGTTCACAATGAACGAGGAAGAGCTGAACCGTCTGGGATCGGCTGTCTACACTGCCGCGGTAAATCGACCTATGCTGCGCAACTCCAGCTCCGTGAATAACCTAGCTGGCATTGTGGTACCTGAGGTCAAGTTATTGCGGGGACGACACTGATGGGGGTCGATGGGAGAAACTCTCCCCTCCACTTACTTTACTCTTCTCGTGGGAGGCTGACTGGAGAGGAATCTGCTGTCAATTTGCCAGGTCTTCACTAGACGTGCTAAATCGACCGCCAGTGGATCGATCTCAGAGCCTCCATCAGGGCTGTAGTGTAGCTGTGCCCTATTGTCAGGAGAGTGCACAATCGACTGGACTTGCCCTCTGCCAGCCCAGGTTGAGGGGGGGGGGCGCAATGAGGCAAAAGAGAGTGTAAGCCGTCTCTTCTGTCTTCCCACCCAGTCACATCATCTTCTGCGTTAGCGCTGCCAAAATCACTACATAGGTGGACTAGTTTAATTTTGACTTACTTAGAAACTGGCTTTGGCTTGGTACCCAGTCTGGGAGCTAGTTTTGTTCTTTTGTCCAGTGTAACTATTTTGGTTAGGGGTGTGATTGATTTTTTTTTTAACTGAAATAGTTATATCTGTACAGTCTCTAGTGGGGCTTTAAATATAGCAGTGTAGCTTATTCCCCTTTTTGTGAAGAAGAAGAAAACTATACTGGAATAAACATTTGTAGACAGATTATTAGTGCATCCACCTTAGGGGAGTTGTATGACTTTATAGGTATAGGCAAAGCAGTACAACATGTGTTTAGATAGGGTCATAGATTGATATTATTCCAGGATTTTACATTGGGGGATGGGGGAATCACATTTAAGCAAGCAAAAATAAAATATCACATATAATTTCACATAATGGTGATAAACTGGCTAGCTCAAACATTTTTGCTTTGTGGAGGGCATTAGGCAAAGTGAATAGAAAGTGGGAAATAAACACATGTTTTTAAAAGAATGTATACACACCAGTATTCCTTTCCCCCCCAATGCCCTTTCTCCATCCCAGGCTATCAGTGATATCTGATATACCTATGCAGAGCTCAGTGTAAGATTGGAGCCTTAATGTGTTGTGTTTGTTAATTAATCTTTGATGAAATGAAGACTATAACTATATCAAAGACTGGTAAAAAATGTTGAAATTAACTAAGCCCTGGTCTACACTGGGGGTGTGTGTGTCAACCTAAGATACGCAACTTCAGCTATGCAAATAGCGTAGCTGAAGTCCCTGTATCTCAGGTCGGCTTACTTGGCCGTGAGGACGACGGCGAGTTGACTGCTGCCGCTCCCCCGTCGACTCTGCTTCTGCCTCTCGCGAGCTGGAGTTCCGGAGTCGACGGGGAGTGCGTTCAGGGATCGATTTATCCACGTCTAGATGAGACACAATAAATGGATCCCCAATAGATCGATCAGCGGGTAGTGAAGACCTGCCCTTAGTGACATTTGAAAGAGACTTAAAGATTGAATGTACGTGTAGGAATAATAGCCATGTGGTATACTTCTTAAAATCTATATATCACATTGAGTTTGAAAAAAGCTTTTTTCTCTTATTGGTCAGTAACTGATTAAAACATAGGAAACAAAGGGTAGGATTAAATGCTCAGTTTTCAGAATGGAGAGAGTTAAAAGTGGTGTCCCCCTGGGGTCTGTACTGGGGCTAGTACTGATTCATAAATTATCTGGAAAAAGGGTTAAACAGTGAGGAGGTGGCAAAATTTGCAGATGATACGAAACTATTCAAGATACTTATGTCCAAAGAAGACTGCTAAGAGTTACAAAGGGATCTCACAAAACTGGGTGACTGGGCAACAAAATGGCAGATAAAATTCTGTGTTGAAAAATGCAAAGTAATGCACATTGGAAAACATAATCCCAACTATACAGATAAAATGATGGGGTCTAAAGTAACTGTTAACACTCAAGAAAGAGATCTTGGGGACATTGTGGCTAGTTCTCTGAAAACATCCACTCAATGTGCAGTGGCATTCAAAAAAGCTAATAGAATATTGGGAATCATTAAGATAGGGATAGATAAGAAGACAAAAAAATTCATATTGCCTCTGTATAAATCCAGGGTATGCCCACATCTTGAATACTGTGTGCAGATCTGGTTGCCTTGTCTCAAAAAAGATATATTGGAATTGGAAGAAGTATAGAAACGGGCAACAAAAATGATTAGGGATATGGAACAACTTCCATATGAGGAGAGATTAATAAGACTGGGACTTTTCAGCTTGGAAAAGACAACTAAGGGGGGCTGTGATAGAAATCTATAAAGTCATGACTTGTGTGGAGAAAGTAAATAAGGAAATGTTACTTACTCTTCACATAACATAAGAACTAGGGGTCACCCAAAGAAATGAGTAGGCAGCAGGTTTAAAACAAAAGGAAGGATTTCTTCACAGAAGGCACAGTCAACCTATGGAACTCTTTGCCAGAGTATGTTGTGAGGGCCAAGTCTGAGGGTGCAAAAAATAACTAGATAAGTTCATGGAGGATAGGCCCATCAATGGCTATTAGCAAGTATGGGTTGGGATGCAAAACCATACTCTGAAGTTGCCCGAAGCTGGGAAATGGGCGACAGAATGAATCACTTGATTGGAAGACAGGATGTTGACCTAGATCAGGGGTCGGCAACCTTTCAGAAGTGGTGTGCCAAGTCTTGATTTATTCACTCTAATGTAAGGTTTTGCGTGCCAGTAATACATTTTAACGTTTTTAGAAGGTCTCTTTCTACACGTCTATAAAATATAACTAAACTATTGTTGTATGTAAAGTAAATAAGGTTTTTAAAATGTTTAAGAAGCTTCATTTAAAATTAAATTAAAATGCAGAGCCCCCCAGACCGGTGGCCAGGACCCGGGCAGTGTGAGTGCCACTGAAAATCAGCTCGTGTGCCACCTTCAGCACATGTGCCATAGGTTGCCTACCCCTGACCTAGATGGACCATTGGTCTGACCTATGGCTATTCTTAGGTTCTGCAAGAATTTATTCCATCAGATTGTGAACTTCTTTATAGCAAGAAAGCTATAATAAATAATATACATTAATAATTAAAGTGATAAATAATTTATATATGAATAATTAAAGCTATAATTAATATTCATAAAACAAAACTTGAACTTAGTAGATACAAATGTACATTGTTAAACCCAATGAAGAACTGTATAAAATAACATACCCAAACCCTGCTGGAGAATAAAATTTATCTAGCTGTCATAAAATACTTGAAATGTATGATCCTACAACATTCTTTTAAGTAAAAACAAACATTAATACAAAGTCTATTATTTTAAAAATGTTAACATTGTGACAAATAGACAAAAATCAGGGAATTCACAGTTGAAGATGGAGTGGTCAATGCACCAAAGTTGGTTTTCTGGTAGTTTCTGATTTTATACAATAAATATTCTAATTTTAGTTCCCTTTTAAGTCCAATGCTGCCTTGAGAGACAACAATTGCAAAACTGCTATTGACTTCAACAGGAAAATTTGTGTTTGCAGAACTGAAGAGTTTACTTCACTCCCACCCCACCTCAAAAATTGAGTATATTTACTTTAAAAAAAAAAAGACTTGAACCATTGTATTTCCTCATGTAAAGCCATGTTAACAACTATTTAAAGGATCTGACTGACCATAGGGGCTTCTAAAAAAGATCATGTTCTTCATCAATTTTTCATTTTTTAATATTGTTGCTATTTATGGATTCAGTGTGGCATGTACAGTGGCTTCATCTGAAAACATGATTATTTCCTTTAAAAAGTGCATGTATAGAAAATCATTTTTTAGTATATTTTAATAGACTTCTTTCAAAGTACCCCAAAACAGACTAATTTTTCATATTTTGAAGTCAGGATTCAAATCTGAATTAGGTTGCATTTGAAGTCAGTAATACTAATTCACAGAAAGTTAAAGTTACCCTCCATATGAAGACTCTCTACACAGGTATGATTTTCAACTAGAAGTTATTTGTTGTTTTATAGCTGCTTGCAGCATGCCAGTTCAGTCAAACTTTATAATTCCACTCTGTATAGAAGAGCATAAGTAGTACCTATCTGTATGGTGCTTTACTTTGGCCACTGCTCTCAGTCTCTCTCTTAGATAAGTAAAACAGTTCATCCAAAATATTTTTAAAAACTGATTAGGATAAAATAAACTATAACTGCATTTCTGTTAACCACCAGATTAACTTTTTGAACTTTTAAAAGTGTGAGTGTGGAGGGGTCGGATTGGGGGACGAGTGTTCCTAAAAAGGAAAATGTTTCTTCACACATACCATAATGAGATTTTTTGTTAATCCAGATGGAGGGGAAAGAAAAACTCACTGTACTGCTATTGAGATATTTATTCTATTTTTAAACCCAGAGAAACTATTTCAGTAGTGTTGCTATACTTTTCAAATCGCTGTCAGATTTATTATAGATTAAGTCAAACCAGTTCTTACCCCAGATGATTATTCATTCACAGGTAATGATTTTTAAGGCAATGGGCTTGGTTCATCACTATGTTAATTCTCATTTGTGCTGGTGTAACTTCATAGACGTCAATGGCACATAAGTGGGTCTGATTCAACACTGTCTTACTCCTGTTTTACACTGGAAGTCAATATTCCTCAGCTTTGTGTAAGGAAATTGAAATATGCTATGTAAATTTTGGATGTCATTATAACTTTCCCATATTGGTTACCATATCAGCACTTTATACCCAGTGAAAGTGAACTCTATATAAAAAGTTTATACAAAACAAAAGAATATTGGGATTTCAGGAAACTTGGAACCAAGCTGTCACATAAAACAGAATGTAACCTCAGCTTTAAAAATGCTGTCAATAAGATATACAAGGGACAACCATGTTCCTGCTATTCTGCAGCTGTCAAATTTGCTGCAGAATTCCCCACCGCCCCAACCTTGCTGCAGAATTGTGCTCCAGAAGAAAGTTTTGCCTTAAAAAAAAAAAATCCAACTTCAATTGTGAAATAACCTTGAAAAGATGATCTGAATGACTATAAACCAAATGTAATGTTACCTTCCCAAGTCTGCAGACAGCGTGATGGGTTATCTGCTTCTTAAAATCTCAGTGAGATGTTAACATCTACACCTGTACCCTGATATAACGCGACCCGATATAACACAAATTCGGATATAACGCGGTAAAGCAGTGCTCCGGGGGGTGGGGGGGGGGGGGCAGGGCCGCACACTCCGGCGGATCAAAGCAAGTTCAATATAACGCGGTTTCACCTATAACGCGGTAAGATTTTTTGGCTCCCGAGGACAGCATTATATTGGTGTAGAGGTGTACTTATGACAAATTTAAAATGTCGTAATTGTTAACAGCAGTGGCCCTTTTTGATCACTTTTGATCACTTCAGCAAAAAGGACTCGTTAATATGCTTATCCCACAATCTCAAACCACCTCCCCAAATGCCAAAAGCCCCAATAGTCCCGCATTCAGCTGCCAAATCTTCCAGTTTTCCCTGGCAGCTTTACAGTACCATTATACACTAATAATATAAAAGTCTGCAGCAAATTGGAAACTGAAAATGTGGGGAAAATTTAAAATAAAATGAATTTATTATAAAAAATAAATAGCATGAGGGATACCATACAGGTTCTATTCAATTTCATATATAATTCATTTAAAAATCCATTTTTAATTCAAATGTAGCTGCCACAGAATTCTCATTATGCTTCAGAATGCAGCATCAATCATCGAAGGGCCACTGCTGTAAAATTTAAGATCACCTTGCAGTGGCATACATAGGGTCTTGTTGTTTTACGATCATTTGGCCATCTTTACAATACAGTTTCCTTATACTTATATAGATGTGATATTTGATAGCATAGTGAAAACTCAAAGTTAGAAACAATGGCATCATTAATTTTGCCAGATGCTAGATCTTTCTTCACAGCACTGACAATATCTGGATGCATGTAGTATGCACTGTGATATTGTAATGAAATACCAGCCTGAAGATGGCAACTACAAAAACCATACAATTCCTTTTTTATCAGTAGTACTTACTATAAAATAAAACAAACAAGATAAATTTCAGCATTGTCAGCCTTATGATATTTGTGGCATAATCCAAACACTTCATTACATTTGTATTCTTGTGGAAATTTATTTGTTACAGTGTGATGAAAATTGACTTTTTTCAGTACAGGCAGAAGTAAAAACATATTGTAAAATAATAATAATAATCACAGCTTAGTGAAAACTGGTTTACAATGTTTAAAAAGAATCTTTAAATTCAGGTAGTACTTCAGGGCTTTGGTTTGTTAGTATTAAGTTTTATGCTGAATCGCTGCACAGTACAAGAAAAATTCTATACCAGTATACCCTGTATGGCAGTCCTTTGAGCATTTAGTCTCACAGTTATATGGTGGCAGGAAAATGTGTTGCATACATTTAAAGAAAAAATTAACATTTAAAAATAAAGAAAGCTCTGTTCAAATTAAAATTTAAACTTTCTTTACTGTCTTTAATACAAAAATATCAATCAACACTAAGAATTTTGACAGTGTATTCTACAAATTAACATGCCATGGACAGTAGCAATTGGAAGGTTTGGGGAAAGTTACATTAAAGTGTTTTATAAAAATAAATTATATGGCAAACACCACCAAACAAAATCAAGCAGGTGCCTTAGGCTTTCCAAAATAAGAGTAACATTCAGCTGGCACCATAACTGCTTTTCTCTCTCTCTACATATTTTCAAAATATCAACACGGCCATTAGTTTTAAAAACTCTACAAATAATCTTTATAATCCAACGGAAGCAGTAAAAAACTTCTGTCAGTGATCAGTAGCACAGGAGACCATGGTGATAGTGGTAGAGGGCTTCAACAGTGATCCATCCAACTGGTGTGCAGAGGAAGTGCACACATATAGAATACATTGGGTATGGTATCTCATCTAGAGTTCATGCGTAACTGATGAATGATGACACTCTCTAAGAGAAAAGAGCAAAACATTTGCTATTATATAATTGGAAATACAGGTAATTTTTAATAAAGTTAATAGAACTTAGCATTTATATAGTGCTTTTTTATCTTCAGAGACTCTTAAAGATTTTAATTAAACCTCACAACACTCCTGGGAGGTAGATATTATTCCCATATAAAGATGGGAGACTGAGATTGAGAAGAAATGTCCTGGCCAGTGCTACAGAGCGAGTCTGGGTTAGAGCCAAGATTAGAACTCAGAAGTCTGAGACTCCAACCAAATTCAATGCTCAGACCATATCTCTGTCATTATACAAAAAAATGTAATTCAACTAAAATATGTCTATAAAATGTGCATGTCGACTATCTCTTCCCTCTTCTTCATAGGTTGCTTGTCCTCTTAAGCGCAGTTCATGTAAAGACTTACATGGGACTACTCACATAGTTAAATCCTGGCTCTACTGAAGTCAACAGTACTTTTGCCATTGACTTCAGTAGAGCCAGGATTTCACACATAATGTATAAAGCTATGTGTAGTCTTTGCAAGATCAGAGCTTAAGTTTGTACTGTGTGAACATAAGAGGTCCTTGATCCTAATTAGTCTTTTGGTAGTACCACAACAAATAGTAAATAATTAATTAACTGTCCTATGGTCTAAATGTGTTTCCATTGCGCACAAGATGATATTTACTAAATCGAAGTTTAACCATAAATGTAAATTTCAATATGCAGTGTATCTTTAAAGAAAAAATATTTGTGGGTTTTAAATGATGAAATTGCAATCAGACATTTGAAATGTAGTATAATGTGCCTTCCAAAAGCATTTATTTCTATAGTTGAAACTTCTTATATAACTACTGTGATTGTCTTCCCCTCCTTGTTTTCAAATGCCATTTACAAGATATGCAAAATATAAATTCAGTATATCCTTACCACTTTTATTAACATGTGCCTATGCTTCACCTTTTAAAAATAATACGTTTGTAAAAGGTTTGATTGTGGGAATTGTACAATATTATAATTTTAAAACAGAAAAAATGTTCAAATATTTCATTTACCCTTTATGCCAGAACCTTACCACTAGATGGCATATTTTCATTATTTTACTCATGGATAAAACAAGGCTAAAAGACAACAATTAGGAGAATGTGGGAACACAAGTGAAACAATGGAATTTCCCAATAAAGTGTTTTTCTCTACATTTAATTTACGATTTACGTAATTTTTTTCCATCCATCCATGTCTATATTTCCTCCCAGATTTGAATAATGAACACACAGGAATCATAAACTGTAGTAAAAGTAAACCTTCACCACCAATGCAGTTTTATAACTTCAGGTTCTTGGAGAATATGAAGCAAGGTAAAAGCTCTATTCGCTTAACATCAAATTTTACTCATATATGAACACATTTCAGTGGGAATCACATGAGCTCATTTTAAGAAAATGGTTCTTAATATCCAGTATATACATTAGATATCTATACACAGAGTTTGAAGACAAAATTTACAATTTAAAAACAAAAATTTGGTAGGCAGAAAATGTCTTCTTCCTTGTACGGGTCCAATTAATAACTGAACAGTGTAACTATAGTAAGGTTTCAAAATCAAAGTCTTCCTCTTATAGACCAAACATAACAAGTATGCAGGGGGAGGTCAGAGACTAGAGAGGATTAAGAAGTCATACATTGCGTATACTTCCATTATTCATGTGTTCATTAATTTCTCTTACACCTCACCCCTTCTAACGTTTGACTTTGTAGTCATGCATGTATTTTTGCTATTAAAATAGATGTCCAAAGAGGTGTTTGTCTAAAATTTTCATAGGTTATATTCCAGGGATGGCCAAACTTACTGACACTCTGAGCCGCATACAACAATCTTCAGAAAGTGGAAAGCCGGGGCACACCCGCTGGGCTCGGGGCTTTTGCCCTGTGGGAGGCATCTGCCAGACCTTGGGGCTTCAGCCCCCGCTCCTGCTGAGCCCTGAGCCCCAGTAGGTGCACCCCATGGGGCTGAAGTCCCAAGACCGCCCCTCCCCACTGGACAGAAGCCCCTACCCCATCACCCTGCTGCAAGGTAGAGGTCCCAAGCTCGCCCCCCGCCCCATCTGGTAGGTGGAGAAGGGAGGGCCTGGAGGGGCTCCACAAGCCACACTTTAATTGTAAAAGAGCCGCATGCAGCTCATGAGCCATGGTTTGGCCATCCCTGATATATTCTGGCACAGTGATGTAGGAATAATCTGGCAATGGCTAGAGAGAGTGCTTCTGGGACTATAAATCTTACAGCTTCCATGAGTTATATATTTACTTAAAGAAACAAAACTTAATTTATTCTAATGATAAAATTAAATAAAGACATCTGTATGGATAGGACCAAATTCAGATTTAAATGATATTGCTGTAAATCAGAGGTCTTTGTAATTATTTGTATTTACACTGTTGTAAATGAGTTTAGAATCTGGCCCATAGTGAACAATTTGCATAAAGCCTGACCAATTCAGATAATAAAAGCAAATCAACTGACATTTTTAACATTTGAAATTTAAATTAAATTTCTTTTTACAATTTACATGAATGGATAATACCAAATTATACAAAAAGATATACTGGAGACAATATAAGTCCCAGTGACAAAAGTGGATCATGTACCAACATAACTATTTCTGAACTTTTAAAATCATGTTTAGAAGAGTTTTTAATATAGGGAGTTGCTCATACTTGAATCTTGCAAGAAGCCAAAAAAATAAAATAAAATAAAATAAACCCACACATGGTCCTACATGGTTTTGTTCCTGCAGCTGATAGCTCCTAATTTGAAAGTAATTAACCCTCTTGATGTTTTCCAAAAACCCAAATAAGAACAGAGACCAAGTAGTAAGATAGTTTCAAAGTGAAGTCAACATCTATAATGACAAATGTTAGAAAGAGCTCTGTCTTGGAGAGCTCATTCAAAGTTAAGGGAATGAGAATTACTCACACAGATGGAAGAGAAAAATATTCCCCTAAAGGAGAACAAGTTTAAAAGATGAGCTCATAGAAACCACTGCCAGCATACTACAGGTTTCAAACTGACTTAGTGATGTCAACAACTGATATGCGATAGGAACATATAACTGTCTGAAAACCATCCTTATTGTTGTAGCCTGTGTCAAAAACCTGAAACATGGTAGGACGGTAGCCTTCCCTCTTTAAAGATGTGCTCTGGAATTCTGATCAGTCACCGAACATTAGCGTTAACCTTGAGAGGATCTGAAAACACGTTTAACATGTTTTAGGTAATAATCTAGTATTTAGTTTATAATTGGCATGAACCTTTGAAGACCAATTCTGTTTTAGAGATTATGCACGTGATATTAATCACCAAGTAAGTGGTTTCAAGTTTAAATACTGTCATGTACATTCTGTATGGTCATATTTATAAAAGTCACAAGATATTTCAGAGGTTCTCAAACTGGGGGTTGGGACCCCTCAGGGGGTCGTGAGGTTATTACATGGGGGGGTTGCCAGCTGCCAGCCTCCATCCCAAACCCCGCTTCGCCTCCAGCATTTATAATTGTGTTAAATATATTAAAAAGTGTTTTTAATTGATAAGGGGGGGGTCGCACTCAGAGGCTTGCTATGTGAAAGGGGTCACCAGTACAATAGTTTGAGAACCACTGTGTTATTTGCATTTTTAATCACAGTGAAGGATTGTGATCAGAAAACGAAAAGAGTAAACAACTAAAGATCAAAGTGGCCATATAAAGTCAAGATATTGTTTGCTTAGCATATTTTAAGATCTGAAAGAAACCCCTTAGACTAGAGATTGCATGTCTTTATGAACCAAATTCTGCAACCTTTCTCACACTGAGCAGCTCTTAGATCAGTATTTCTGTTTATGGCCATGAGACTACTCACATGAGCAAGCTGTACTTAGCATGAGTAAGGGTGACAGCATCTGGCCCTATATAATTCAGTAGAAACTTGTGTTAAGGATCAGATTTAAAATCAAATACAGGGAAATTCAGTTATGGAGGTTACTCTGTCCCTAACTCCACACATAGATGCTGGAACACTTTTGTGATGTAAGCTGACTCATTGCTCTGAGACCTTTCTTACAGACAGAGATATTGTAACAGTCATGCTTCTTTCACTAGACAAAGTTTTTAAGGTGCTGAGTGGCTTATCTTATTGTAGTCACTAACTAGATTGCTACCTTCAGAGGAAAAGGGACTCTAAACTGTATGATCAAGACAGCTAAGCTTCAACTTTTTAAGACTTTTGAGCTATAAGCCTTTTTTGTTATTATTGTTGCAATTCCCTTCCCGCCCGCTCTCTACTTAGAGTAGCAAACTTCAGGTAAATGAAAACATATTATAAAATGCTGAACTCATCTAATTTTTTAACCAAAGATGCACACTAAACTTAAAACAGATATCCATAAGTACTTATAGGCATACAGTTTTCTCCAGTTTATACAAAATATTTCATTTCTGTGATCCTCACAATAAACCCTTATACATCAATACTTAGTAAATAATTTACATTACCCTTTGGCTTACATCAGCCCTTACACTTTATCTTTCTTTCCTTTTGAGAAACTTTGTAAATTGCGACCTGCCCTCTTCTTGCTAATATTTAAACAAGATTAATATGTTTTCAGGGTCTTTTCCTACCAATATTCATAAGTTGTTACTTTTTGTTTGCTTGTGGGTTTTTTTCCCAGATTAGTTTTAGAAACACCCTTTTGCCTGGTTCTGATTCCTTGACCTTTTGCTAGGTTGGCTGTGGATCAGAGATTTTTTTCTGGTCTGGTCCTGGCAATGGGCTCTGCTACTGAATCCTCAAAATACTAGTCTGACTTGTCAATTCTCTTTCGTCTGGGGTTGCTGGATTCCTTCTCACATGTCCTGATAACTCCACAAGTGGTACTTCTAGTTTGCCTCTCCAATTCTAGCTGTGCAGTGGTGGCCCTGGATATCCAGTTCGATCTGATGGTTTCTTCTTCAGATAAAGTAGTCTCTCAGATCCCATCCAAAACAGATGCTGCTTTCAAAGGCAGGCACATTTAGACTATTGTCCCATATATATCATCACTTAAGTTAGGAAAGGCTAGTTTCTTTTTAAAAGCTATGAAAAAGAAGGCTTAAGCCATCTATAGTTCATTACTGTATCATACCACATTACCAGGGGGCTCATCTACTTTGCAGCATTTAAAATTACTGTTTTGAACTGAGTGGAAGATTTGGTTTAGCTCAGCATTTAGTGTTATAATGAACTTTTAGCTTCATGTTGTTATGTTTAGAACTTCTGCTGAAAAAGCTCTGATACTTAGAAATAATAAGAACTCACTAATGATTAATTGACAAATTGAGGTATGGGGCATTTATTGGGCATAACAATTAGTTGGAAGGAGTTGATGCACTTCTGGTCAGTAACTCACAAATTCCCAAGAAGAAGCTCCAAGTTTGGTTCTGCTATTAGGAAAATTATATATATATATATATAAAGTCATGAGTCTGTTTTTCAGATGTCCTAACACCTACATTTCCAAAGTTAATTGGAGATGCAGGTTAATGGAAGATGCTTGAGGACCTGTGAAAATCAGAATCAATATTTTTGTGATCGGTATCAGAGGGGTAGCCGTGTTAGTCTGGATTTGTAAAAAACAACGGAGAGTCCTGTGGCACCTTTAAGACTAACAGATGTATTGGAGCATAAGCTTTTGTGGGTGGGCATTCACCCACGAAAGCTTATGCTCCAATACATCTGTTAGTCTTAAAGGTGCCACAGGACTCTGTTATTTTTGTGATGTTCATCAGAAGGACATGTGCATGAAAGAAGAATAAGAATGCCTTCAAGATAGTGAAGCTGGGGTAAGCTCACTAACGGAAATATCTGGATCTTTAATAGGGTAGCAGCCGAAAGTATGGATTAAGGATAAACATTGCCTGATTCTACCACATTTTTGTTGCCCTCCACTGACAGACTCTTCTTTCAACCTCTCCTTCACAAGAGAAACTAATCCCCCAATCTCTTGGTTCATTGCATTGACCCTGTACATCCTATTAACTGCATTTGCGTCCTTCAGCCACTTAACTTCTTCACTTAGCATTCTCCCTCAAATTCATTTTGCGTTACACTTGTATTCTTCATGCTGCATGAGTCATCTTCCTTTCTCTTCTCTCCTTCAGCAAGGGCACCCATAGTTGTGGGACTCTTAATAGCTCACTCAAATGGTTAAATCATTATATATTTTTAAAATGCACCTTTTGGCTGAGACACAGCATATCAAGTTACTTCAACCCAGAGTTCATTTATTGTATCTTACTTGTGTGGAAATTGAGTTTTCTGGGGAAACTATGGTGCTATCAAACAAAATAATGACATCAATCATTTACATCCACACCCATTTCCATGCTGAAATACTTCCTTAAAACATGCTAAAAAAAACCACAAATGGAAAAAATGCAAATACTTCAGTATAACGAGAACAAAACAAAACACAAACTGGTACTCCATAGCACTGTAAACTGGGTCTTTATTTGAGATAGACACATACCAAACTTCAGGGAACACACTGGAATTCAGAGTAAGTTGGGTGCAAAGCCCTCTGTCCCCTACCCTCTGTATCTGAGCAGAGTTCTCCATCAATTACTTTGCACCATTAATTGTCTGTATTAAGGACTGTTCTAAGACAGAAGAACTCTAGGCAGCTGAAGTCAAACTACAGCACACTTTCTGATTATGGGCCTGATCCAAAGTAAACTGAAGTCAGAGGCCTTGTCTACACTACCACAGTAAATCAATCTAAGTTACACTACTTCAGTTACCTGAATAACATAACTGAAGTTGAAATAGCTAGATCCACTTATTGCGGTATCTACATCCCACTGTGTTGATGGGAAATGCTCTCCTGCTGACTTACCTTACTCTTCTCGAGGAGCTGGAGTACAGGAGTAGATGGGAGAGCACTCTGCCATTGACTTAGTGGGTCTTCACCAGACCCACTAAATCGACACCACTGCATTGACCACAGCAGTGCGAATCTAGCCAAAAGTATAGACAAGCCCAAAGAAAGTAATTCCATTGACTTCCAGGGGTTTTGGATCAGGCCCAAATTGTGGCTTTAACAAAAAATCAGTTAGATCAGAGCTTTCCAAACTGCGGTCTGTGAATCACTGCTGATCCATAGAGAGATGGCTGGTCACATGTTGCTGGCTCTTCCTCTTTGTTTTAGCTATGAGACTTCATTAAAAGAGACCTAAAAATACATGGCTTTTCTAGCATTACTTCTCTAGGCAAGCAATGCTTTAGTTGTCTCAGGAATGTTAAATGATCATTGAAAAGGAGGGAAAGTGGCCTATGCGATTGTGAGTGAGATGGAAAGTGGTATCATGAGACAATCTCTTAAGAAGTGGCCCATCCTATCAATAAATTCAATAACCCCTGCCTGAATTAAGATCAATGTGTAAGTGAGGCTGCTCAGTCTGATTTCATTGTCTGCAAACATTACGAGCCTCCAAGTAGCTTTTTAGCCCAGCATAGAAACAAAATTATATTGTTAAAGTCAAGACACGCACACACACACACACCTATTAGTTTGTTATGTTAAGTGACAGTTTCAGGACTTAATTAGTAAATGCAAACACCAGCAACTAACAGACAGGGGGTTGATTTCCATGGTAGCAGTAAAACCTGCACAACATACCCCCTTAGCCACTGCCCTCAGCCCTTCCCCCCGCCCAGGGAGGCAGAGCTGTTGGCTGAAGATTTCTTCAGTTCTATTTTCATAGACTGAGTCTCGGCACGAGGCTCGAATTTTGTCACATTTCCTGTTCCTGGGGCTGCCACTACTGGCTTTCCTGCTTTCATACCTTTTGACACAGGGATACGGGTGGGTGTAGGTCTCTGTGATGACCCATCCTGTCCTGTCTGAAAGACAGAAAAAGAGAAAGGATATAATTGTAAGCAAGATTTTTAGGAGTTTTTCTTTAACAGATCCTAAATCTGTACAGTTCCTTATTTGTTTCTTCAAATTTTTAAAATATGCCTTGAAGCACCTATCCAGTGTACTGGGAGCCTCTGCCATGAATTAAAATAACAACATAAACAAACAACTGGCCATAAATATATCCACCCCAGCCCAGGCCCTCCTTAACAAAGACAGAGAAAAGCTGGACTTTGCAAGCATGCCCAGAAGGTTAACAAATCTAAGCTCTTGTGTACCAATGGTGGGGAGCAAGTTCCAAAACGGAGGACCCCTCACAAGGAATGCCCTGCCACGCAGCTCTCTTTCACTTATATTGGGAGGGTCCCAGTTTGAGTGCCTTGGCTACTCTCAACCGTGGCAGAAAATCACAGGAAGACAGATCATATCTCAGGCAACCAGGTCACTTTGGGCACCTAAATTATTTAATTAGTATTCAACTTTGGAATCATGGCATCTCCTTTGGTATAACAATGGTTGAATCCTTTGCAACATATTTAAATGTTAGTGGCATGAAGCAAAATGCCAAGAAGACACTTTGTACCAGAACGGTTACTGTACAATGGTGAATATCATGCTAGAGATGGACCCAAAATGTAGAGGTCAGATCCAGACCTTATTTTTCTGGTGTTCAGATCAAGTATTTTGGGTTGGCTTATTAGAGATGGGGGTCAGGTACAAAGCTCTGGATCCATACTTTCCTAAAGTTTGGAGCTGTTCAGATCCAGGGAATTGGCCTAATCTTTTATTATTGAGAAAAGAGAGGAAAAGGAGAGAAAGTCTCTACTGTCTTACCTACATTAATGTAGACAAGACCAGCACCTCTATGGGAAGAGATGGACTAGAAACCTAATAGGTCTTTACCATTTCCTGTTCATCTGACAGGCCAATGTATTCTGCAGCAAAAGAATTTGGAAGCCATTCTTTGCCATGCAACTATAGGCCAGAATCTAACCATCACATAGAGAAAACGTGTATATCCTTCCTTCATGGAGAGAACAAAACATAATGCAAATGTAAACTGATGCAGCATTGCACATGCATTGCCCTATTTATCTCAGTGGGCTGTTAAATTTGAAGCTTAATTAACAATATTAACTGCTTCACCACTAATCATTTTGAACAGAAAAAAAAAATCAGTTATTGTCCTAATCCCAAACTCCCAGAACACCTCCTCAAGTTCTAGAAGTCCCAGCTATCCTCAGTCTAGAGGCTAAAATACTTCCAGGTTCCCTGACAATTTCTACATAGTAATTTTGCAGTGTGAAGACCAAAGCTGCAGCACACTGAAAACAGCAAATGTGGAAACAGTATAAACTGAATTGAATCAACAAAATAAACAGTGTTGTGGGCACTTATAATATATATAATTTTCCTAATAGCATTTAGTTGCACATTACAAACCGGAGTTTAAAATAATCAAATGAATCTGCTACAGAATCACCTTTCTGCTGCACCAGACTGCAATAGAATCTAGTGCCCTTGCCACAGAGTTTAGTTTCAAGTTGCCATGGAGCACACAGGGTCCTGATTATATGTACTGAGCACTGCAAAAAAGGAGGCAAACTACCACCATCCTTACCAGTCAATCAGCGCTCTCCATTACTTAATGTTCCAAGAACAGTACAAAACCCCATGCACACATACACAAAATAAAATAAATGAAATCACAATTGGGAAATTTGAATGCTGACAAGCCGATGGGAAGCAAGCCATTTTCAATAATCAAAAGCAGTGTTTATAACAACATTTAAAGGAACTCACATTTTTATGTCAAAACAAGTAAGAACCATGGAACATTGTATGGCACAACATGCAAATACATTCTATCAGAGTTGGAAAATATGTCAACATACCCTGGAGCCAAAATGACAAACATCCTGCACTCCCTGAAAGCTTTCCCCGTGTGTAAACATACAGCTATTAAATGAAGTAGCTGGAATCTCAGGCATTTCTTGAGTTTTAATGACACGTAAATTATTAACTGAAGATTTTGGCACTCTAGAGTTACTAGTTTCATGTCTAAAACACTCAAAGATCATTTTAAAGTATTTTGACTCTGCCTTCCCGGTCCCCAAAGAGGCACACTAACATGTCACTCAGATCACAGCTCAACACACAACTCCAAACACAATTTTCCTTGCTAAGTGAAGGGAAAATTAGCTGTATGCAGGTCCCCACTGTCTGGCCAATGTAACTGAATAAACATGCAGACTGGGCTTCAAACAGCCTCAGCCAGTGCTGGTTCTAGGGGTGAGCAAGCAGTGTGGTTGCCCTAGGTGCCAACTTCCAAGGGGTGCTGTAAACCTGTGCCATTTGTATGTGTGTGTGTGTGTGTGTCGCTCTCTCTTTCCCCTCCCCTTTATTGATTGGCCAGCTGTGGTGTTTTGGGGGGGGTTCAGGTGCTTATGGGGAGCATCTAAAACATTTTTTTGGTGGCTGGGAAAATGGCTAGAGCTGCTTCTACCTTAACAGTGTCAGTTGTAGAGAACCTCTTGGTAGGATTTTTTAATCATTTTGCAGGATTCAGAGTCCGGTTGGCTCCCTTCTGCCTCGCACGTTTGCAGGTGACTGCAGTTTTTTCTGCTTTACGCAAATATACTGCATCAGCCAGAATTTGGCTCTCTATACTTTTATGAAGTTAATACGGGACACCTATAATGCTGCCTCATTAGGACTTGCAGAATGAAGCTAAGCTGTTCTCTTCCCAGAAGTATACACTAGTGGAACATTATAGATACCCAGAACTAAATTTTAATGGAGGAGTAAACACATGCAACTGGCGAGGCTATTTACGCCCATAACGGAGGCTCACTGCAGAACATGCAGACATGACTACAAGTATACTAGTCAAAGTGTTTGCAATGAGGATGGGTGGTTGGTTTAAATAAGCAACAATGATTTGGACTTTTTGAAAGTTTAGCATATTCTTAAGCAGTTTATAACACAAATCCTTGAGTGTATTTTATTACCATCTGAGAATAGCTATGTCACTTGCGCATTATCTCTTGTAACATTTTTAATATGTGAGGGGAAAAGTGGTACAGAGGGGGCAAGAACAGTCATAACACAATAGAGAATTGGGTCCCAGGCCTGTAAGAATGGCATAGAAGGTGTGTGGAACACACTGATGAGGAAATTACAGGACTGATAATCATGGATTTTTGTGGCTTGCAGGAGTTAGCCAACCACATCAGCACTTCCAAGATGGTATCTGTAATTTCATTCAAATTGAGCCTGCTGGAGGCACTTATATAGATTTTTGGAAAATAAAAAGTTAGACAGACTAGAGGGGATGTCAATTAAAAAAAGAAAATCCCCCATGTCCTAAATGGCCCAGACATGAAATTACAGCCACCATCTTGGAATCACCATGCAGGGAGGTTTCACAGCTCAGGCAGGACTCCTAAAAATTACCTGCTTGATCCTAAAGAAATATTTTCCCTGTTTAACTGGTGGTTCTGCAGAGTTGTGTGTCGTCCTCGCCCCCCCCCCCCCCCCCACCACCACCACCACCTACCTCTATTTTATACAGTTAAAGTTAAAGCCATGGCAAATCTGTCATAAAACACAAGAGCCAGGAACTTCAGAATTAAATCTCCCACTCTGTCCTTTATTCACCCACTGGGTACTGTATTGCTACATAAATCATATCAATTAGCTGAGAGCTATACACTAGCTAAGCACAATGGACTAAGTTAAGAACTGACACCTCCAAAAAAATAGAAGCAGGGTTTCTCTCTGCATTGCCTCCTCTTCCTCTCTGCCCACCTCCCCCAACCACCATAGGAAAGTTTACAGCACCATCCTTCTTTCATTTCCTACAGCTTTGAAAGGTAAGGTTCACCTCAAGTGGTTATAGTGAGACAATGCCAAAATGAACCGTTTAAAAACACAACAGGGCAAATTCTGCTCTCAGTTACCCCAGTTGATATCTATAATAACTCCAGTGAAGTCAGTAGCATGAATAGTTTTTTGCAACTGTTCTTCCACAATTGGGTCTCACACAAAGTCCATTTTATGGCTTCCCATCTCCCCACCATGAAGTCTGGGCAGATATCCCATGGAATCCTCTGCTACTTACCACTGATTGTGTTCCTCGTGTGGATGATGTTGTAACCGGAGTTATAGTTATGGTACTTGTCACTTTGCTTGCTCCGGGCCTGGAGGAGAAATGGTTCCTGGGGGAACGAAGGACGGTACCAGTCATAACCTCCTTTTCTGCTGCTACATTCATTGGTCTGACTGTTATCACAGGACTAGCTCCTTCAGAAGCAACACCAGGGGAGCGTTTAAACTGAGAACCTAAGTGAATGTGAATTTTGTTGTCCTCTGTTGTTATAATGTTGGCATTGGCATTGTACTTCCGGATTGGGGTTGGGACAGTTTGTTTTTCTGGTGTTACTTTGAAAACAGCCCTTCCCATAGTCATATCCTGCAATTCTGGAGAAACAGAGATTTCTGCTGGTGCTGCAGACGTAGATACTGTCATAATCTGAATTGGGGACGTGGGTCTTTCCATGAAAGGAGCTCTCCCTCCATCTGAGGACTTTTCTCTGGAGAATGTAGTTATAGTAACCGGTGACATAGCACGCTCTGGGCCCACTGAGCTCTCGCCACCTTTTCCTTTTTGTGACACATTTGGAGAAGGAATGATGGTAATCCGTGGCTTCTGATTTCCCAAGGTTGGAATGACAGTGGTGCTTGAAAAGAATTCCTCAGATGTTGGGCTAGTTATCTCCAGAGTAGCTGTACTATTCTCATGATCTGGAGTCACCCGAATATGAAGAGGTTGCCCCTGCTTTGGGGAAAGGACAACCTCTCCAGGATGTCCTGGGCTACCTCGTGTTCGGGCTCCTTTATCAGGAGCGCCTTGGGACACATTCTCTCTTTTTCTCATCCATGGTATCCAAGATTTCCTCATTGCAAGCTCATTTGCTGCTGGGGGATACCTGTCAAGCACAGATGAACGCTCTGTGGGTTTTTTCAGCCCTACCTGTCGCAGATTACTCATGATGTGATTTTCCTCTTGGAAGGATTTCCTTATAAACACAGCTGGGGTTTCTTCTTCTGCTGCTTCACTGCTTACTGCATCAGTCTGCACCCCAGTTGATGTCACAGGAACATCTACCATTCTTCTACCATTCATGCTGGGTCTGAGGACACGACTGTAACGCTTAGAAAGCTCTAACTCTTTTGTTAAGTTCAGGACTTCCTGACCCATATTTTTGTTTTTATCTTCTTCTTCCATAAATCTTTGCTGAAGAACGGAATAATCAACTTGGAGCTGGGAAAGCTGGTCTTCTTTGTTCATCAGCTCATGAATTTTTTCCTTAAGAGCTTGCACTTCTGCTTTCAAATCTCTGCTTTTAGCTTCTTCTAACCGAAACCTGTGCCTCAACTCTGCTTCCTGACTCACCACTTCACCCTTCTCTATTGCTTTGTTTTTAGCAATCTGGAGCTTCATTTCCTCCAGTTGTTGAGAAAGGAAGTTAGCTTTGTCCTGCTCAGTCCTAAATTTCTGCTCCAGCTGATCATATTCATCCTCTGTCTTCATCAAGTCTCCTTCAACCACTTCCAATTGTTTGAGACGTTTTTTCAGTCTTTCAATTTCAATGGTTAGTTCTTTAATCTTGTTGTCCTCATGATAAGCAAGTTCTTGTCCTTTTCTGGCTCGACCTCTTGCTATTTCTCTTTCTACTTCCTCTATACCTTCAATTCTTTTCTTTAACAAATCAACTCTACAACTCAGTTCAGAGGATTTTTCTTCTTCAGTTTTCAGTTTCCCAATTAACTCATCTCTTTCCTTTGTTAAACTGGACACTTTTTCCTCCATTTCAGTTTTCAGTTTCAAAAGTTTCTTACTTTCATCTATTAATTTCTCAGTCACATCCATAACTTTACCTTGTTCTACCTTAACATTTTTGTTCAGACCTTCAACTTTTCTTTCTTCCTGCTTTATTTTTTCCATCATATTTTTTCTTTCATCCACCAGCATGACAGTAAATGACTTCAGCTTGGTAAGGTCCTCCTTTAAGCTTAGTTCAGCTTTTTCCAACTTACTTTCTGAAGATTCAAGATCTTTCACTCGAGTCTTTACCATGTCCAACTCACTTATTAAGTCTTTGGTTAAATTCTTTTCTTTCTCCAGATTTAAGTGCAACTGGGAACATTCAGACTTACTTCTACTAAAAGCCTCTTCCAGCTTCTCCAGTTCTGACATTCTCTTTTGCAACTTTTCCACTTCAAATTTCAGCTCTTTGCTATGATGTTCTTCCTCTTGCAGTTTCTTTTTCAGCTCTCTACATTGGGATTCAGTTTTTGTGATCTCCTCATCTTTGCCTTCCATTTCAAGTACACGCTTGCGTAGGTTTTCCACTTCAGCCATCAAGCTAGAGTTTCCACATTCTCCTTTTGCTATTTTATCTCTTAATTCCTGAAGTTCTTCCTCAGCCTTTTGAAGATTTTTATTAGTTTCCTCTAGCTCCTCAATTCTACGAGTCAAACCAACCAGCTTAAGTCTCAGCTGTCTATTATGTGACTCTTGATTACCCAGTTTAGCGGTCATCTCCTCATGCTCTTGAGAAAATGATAATGTCTTGTGTTCAAGTTCTGCTTCTAATTTCATCAATTTTTGTCCATCTTCTTTTGTTTTTGAACTAATAACTTTAAGCTTTTCTTCTTCCTCCTTTAGTTTTTGAGCAAGATCTTGTATTTTCTGACTTTGCTGACCAAGTTGTTCAATATGCATTTGTCTCTCATCCACCAGCATGAGTGCAAATGACTTGAGTTTGACCAATTCGTCTCTCAGTTTATTGAGTCTCTTTGTATGTTCTTTCTCCTTGCGAGCTTGATAGATTTTTTCCTGTTCGAGAAGCTTCTTTAACCTGAAAAAAATGGAATAAATACATTATACAAGTGCAATTTTCCCTTTACATTTCAAGTTTCAGCCACATTTTCTACAGGTTTTCATGTTTGCATTACTGTGCTAGAGCGCTCTTTCAACACTTGGTTCCATATAAGTCTCCCAAAGCACAGTTATTTAAATTAGGGAAGCTTATTGGAAATCACACAAAATCATTTAGTATTCTGAATACAAGTGTAAGATTTTATCCTCCAACTATCGTCCCTACACATTTTCCCCTTTATCTGAATGTAAATACATTATTTCAGATTTCCTCTTTAATCCAATATATATGTGGCGTCATTCAGTTGCAGAATATGTTATCTTCAGTTGCAGAGGTGACAAAGAAGATTTTAACACACAGCTTTAAATTGAACTATTTCTCCATCATCATCCCACCTGTGAAAGTGTACAGTTTACCCAACAGGACATATCTCTAGATTTACTGTCCCTTTTATACTGTGCCAGCTTTATAAGATGGAAGCCTCATTAGCTTGTTGTACATGCAAGAATGCGTGAAATGAGATCAGAATTGAGTGAGTAGCTTCAAGCAGCCAGCCTTCATCGGATCAACATTGGTCAGAAGTGAAACAGCTGACCAGAAGTACAGGATGTCAGCACTCGGTCATCATCTAGATATTGCAGCAGTGGAAAATTAATATAAAAATAGGTTTGGCTGCTTAATGACTGCTACGTTAAAGACTTAAAAGTGTTTATTTTCCTGGGCTCAATTCCACATACAGCACAGTGCGCAACTGGTACCGCTCTACTGACTGCGAGGATCAGACTGATCAAAGCTTTGGCTATAACACAAGTGCTCTACTTGACATACAGCAATTAGAGAGCAATTGAATTTTCTGACATTTCACAGAATGTAAAGGCTGATATATGAACTAGATCTATTATTATCAGAAAAATGATTTAAATCTGTTATGTGCAATGATACTTTTCCAGACCTATTCATATAACATTTCAAAGCAGAAACAAAAGTATAGTTGTATACATTTTAGGTTTGTACTTTAAATCCAGAACACATGGATATCAATGTAGAAAGTGCTAGTGCATTATTTAGCAGAGATTTGTAAATGAAATGTTTTTCCACTGATAAAGAGGTACTGGTGTTGTAGGGATATTTATTGTCATAAATTTAGGAGCACTGCTGTAAAAAAAGTAACAGTATTGTTTTAAAGAAGACGATACAGATATGTTTATACAAATTATTGGGAAACTACATACTGTTCAATTCATTATCAAAGTACTCTCAGTTCCCATATGAAGATCCATCCAACAATACAAATTCATTTGCTTTCTTCAGTCTATATCCAAAACATTTTAACCCTTCATAACCAACTGAAGAGCTAATTTATTTGGCTCTTGATTTAACAGCAAGAATTAAATTAACTTGGGTATCAATGACTATTAATGTCTCACTACTGATTCCATGGGAATCAAAAAAGACCAGGAACTGGGATGAAAAGCCATAAGAAAGGGGAGGGAAGCCAGAACACTGAAAGATTCAATAGGCAGGGAAGGCGAGTGTCAAAGAAAGTGACTGAATGAAAGGGTGGGATGGGAAGTCGGTGGAAGAGGAGAGTAGCAACATTAGAAATGGAACTAATTTTTGGCTCAGGAGGAAAGGCAACAGTGGGAGCAGGAACGATCAGTAAGGCTAAATTTTAATCACAGGTATTTTTAGTAAAAGTCAGAGACAGATAACAGACACTAAGCAGAAATTCACGGCCCATGACCTGTCCATGACTTTTACTAAAAATACCAGTGAATAAAACTTGGGAGGTCTGCCCGGGGCCCCCACGAGTGCTGAGGGAGGGCAGGCCAGCTGCTTGTAGGGGTGGGGGGGGAGAGGAAGGAACAATGTGCAGCCCGGGACCCCCACTGGTGCGGGGGGGGGGGGAAGAAGGGTTGGTGGGGCCGGTAGGCTCCCTACCTGGCTCCACGCCTCCCCCCCAGCAACAATAGAGTTTGGGTGTGGGAGGGCGCAGGGGGTTGGGGGACGGGACAGGGTGAGGTGGGATCTGTGCAGCGCTTACCTGGGGGGGCTCCCTGGAAGTGGCGACATCCCCCTTACTCAGCTGCTAGGCGGAAGCATGGCTGCCTCCAACTGCAGGCACCACCCCCGCAGCTCCCATTGGTCATGGTTCCCAGCCAATGGGAGGTGCGAAGCCAGCGCGCTGGGTGGAGGCAGCGTGCACAGCTTCCTGCCCACGCTTCCACCAAGCAGCTAAGCAAGGGGTATGTCACTGCTTCTGGGGAGCCCCCCAGGTAAGCGCTGCACAGATTCCACCTCACCCCGTCCTGTGCCCCAACCCACTGCCCCCTCCCACACCCAAACTCTGCACGGTGGCCCGAGACTGCCCCAGCAGCGCCCAGTGCACCTGACGCAGGGGCTGCCTGAGCTGCCCCTGAGCCAGGTGCACCGGCTGCTGCAGAAGTCACAGAGGTCATGGAAAGTCATGGAATCTGTGACTTCCGTGACCTCCATAACAAAATTGCAGCCTAACTTTCAGGTATAGGATGGTGTAGCACATAGCACAGAGAAATGGGGAGGGGAAAGAGAGGGTGAAATCAGGGTAGCTAGCAGAAGAGAAAAGAAAATATACCAGGAATGGGAGTTTGTCTGATGCATCCCCTAAGAGATGTGAAAAAATTAAAGTGAAAAAAAGCAAGCAACATGCACTGTCTTTATACATTCTAGGAAATTGTGCATAGGATGAAACTACCAACACCAACCTCCGTACTGCAAGTTTCTTAAACTGCTAAACTAAGCCCTTATAAGGTCAGGTAAGCAAAAAGAACTATATCCTTGAAAATTCTCAGGCCCCTTTTCCCCAAAAAGTTAATTTAAAACAGCCTAGGTGTTTGAATTACTGACATTCAGTTAAGATACACATCCCCTCTGAATCTGGCTCTGTGTAAATTAGATTCATAAGAACATAAAAATGGCCATACTGGATCAGAACAATGGTCCATCCAGCCCAGTATCCTATCTTCCAGCGGTGGTCAGTGACAAATGCTTCAGAGGAACTGAACTGAACAAGGTAATGATTGAATGATCCAGCCCATCGGCCAGTCCCAACTTCAGGTAGTCAGCGGTTTCGGGACACCCAGAGCAGGGGGTTACATCCTTGGCCATCCTGGCTAATAGCCATTGATAGGCCTATCCTCCATGAACTTATCTAATTATTTTTGGAACCCTGTCATACTTTTGGTCTTCACAACATCCACTGGCAATGAGTTCCACAGTTGACTGTGCCTTGTGTGAAGAAATACTTCCTTATGTTTGTTTTAAATTTGCTGCCTATTAATTTCATTGGGTGACCCCTAACTCTACTATTATGTAAAGGGGTAACTAACACTTCCTCATTCACTTTCTCTACATCATTCATGATTTTATAGACGTCATTCATATCCTACTAGTCATCTCTTTTCTAACCTGAAAAGAAATTATTTTAATCTCTCCTCATAGAGAAGTTGTTCCATATCCTAATAATTTTTGTTGCCCTTGTCTGTACTTTTCCCAATTCTAATATATCTTTTTTGAGATAGGTGACCAGAACTATGTGCAATATTGAAGTTGTGGCCATTACATGGATTTATGTAGTGGCATTATGACATTTTCTGTTTTATTATCTGTCCCTTTCCTAATCATTCCTAACATTCTGTTTGCTTTCTTGACTGCTGCTGCACATTGAGCGTATGTTTTCAGAGAACTATCCACAAGGACTCCAAGATCTCTTTTTTGAGCGGTAACAGCTAATTTAGACCCCATCATTTTGTATGTATAATTGGGATTACATTTTCCAATTTGCATTACTTTGCATTTATCAACACTGAATTTCATCTGCCATTTTGTTGCCCAGACACCCAGTTTTAGGAGATCACTTTCTAATTCTTCACAATCAGCTTTGGACTTAACTATCTTGAGTAATTTTGTATTGTCTGCAAACTTTGCCACCTCACTGTTTACCCCTTTTTCCAGATCATTTATTAATATGTTGAATAACATTGGTCCCCTATAAATCTTTAGGGGCCTCTGCTATTTTCCTATCCACTGTGAAAACTGACTATTTATGTCTACCCTTTGTTTCCTATCTTTTAACCAGTTACTCATCCATGAGAGGATCTTCCCTCTTATCCCATGACTTCTCACTTTGCTTAAGAGACTTTGGTGAGGGACCTTGTCACAGGCTTTCTGTAAATCCAAGTACACTATAACAGCAGAATCACCCTTGTCCACACGTTTGCTGACCTCCTCAAAGAATTCTAATACATTGGGGAGGCATGATTTCCTTTTACAAAAGTCATGTTGACTCTTCCCCAACAAATCATGTTAATTCATAATTCTATTCTTTACTGTAATTTCAACCAATTTGCCTGGTACTGAAGTTAGGATGACCTGGAACTTTTTTTTAAAAAGTGGCATTATGTTAGCTATCCATCAGTGATCTGGTATAGAGGCTGATTTAAGCAATAGGTTATATTAGGGTTACCATACGTCCGGATTTTCCCGGACATGTCCGGCTTTTGGGGGCTCAAATCCCCGTCCGGGGGGAAATCCCCAAAAGCCGGGCATGTCCGGGAAAATCGGGAGGCTCGGCCGGGGCCTCTTTGTCCGGGGCCGGGGGCATGGTGCCGGGCCGGGCTGGGCGCGGGGCCGGGGTCCGGGCCGGGAGCCGGGCCCGCGGGGCCGGGAACCGGGGGCGCGGTGCCGGTCCGGGCCCGCGGAGCCGGGTCGGGGAGCCGGGCCGGGCCCGCGGAGCCGGGAGCCAGGCCGGGGTCGGGGGGTGCGCCGGGCCGGGAGCCCGGGTCGGGGAGCCGGGGGGTGCGCCGGGCCGGGAGCCCGGGTCGGGGAGCCGGGGGGTGCGCCGGGGTCGGGGAGCCGGGGGGTGCGCCGGGGAGTGCGCCGGGGTCGGGGAGCCCGGGTCGGGGAGCCGGGGAGTGCGCCGGGCCGGGAGCCCGGGTCGGGGAGCCGGGGAGTGCGCCGGGGTCTGGGAGCCCGGGTCGGGGAGCCGGGGAGCGCGCCGGGCCGGGAGCCGGGGTCGGGGAGTGCGCCGGGGTCGGGGAGCCGGGGAGTGCGCCGGGGAGTGCGCCGGGGTCGGGGAGCCGGGGAGCGCGCCGGGCCGGGAGCCGGGGTCGGGGAGCCGGGGAGTGCGCCGGGGTCGGGGAGCCGGGGAGTGCGCCGGGGTCGGGGAGCCGGGAGCCGGGGGGTGGTTGGTCGGGGCCGGCACCCCAGGGCCCGAGCCGACCCAGGCTGGAGCCGCGAGGGGACCAGCCTGGGCCGCGCCTCCTCCCCCCGCCCCCCTTACCTGCTTCAGGCTTCCCGCGAATTAAATGTTCGCGGGAAGCAGGGGAGGGGGCGGAGACTTTCGGAGGGGGCGGAGTTGGGGTGGGGGCGGGGCGGGGGCGGGGCCCCGGGGAGTGTCCTCCATTTGGAGGCACAAAATATGGTAACCCTAGGTTATATACTACAGCTAGTAGTTTTGCAATTTCATATTTGAGATCCTTGAGAACTCTTAGGTGAATACCCTTTAGTCCTAAAGACGTATTACTGTTTAATTTACCAATTTGTTCCAAAATTTCCTCTACTGACAACTCAATCTGGGACAGTTCCTCAGACTTTCACCTAAAAAGAATGGCTCAAGTGTAGGAATCTCTCTTACATCCTCTGCAGTTAAGACAGATGCAAAGTATTCATTAGCTTCTCAACAATGACCTTGTCTTCGTTGAGTGCTCCTTTAGCACTTCAATTGTCCAGTGGTCCCACTGATTGTCTGGCAGGCTTCTTGCTTCTGATGTACTAAAAAAATTTAACTGTTAGTTTTTTTGTCTTTTGCTAGTTGTTCTTGAAGTGCTTTTTTGGCCTGCCTAATTATACTTTTACACTTGACTTGAGAGAGTTTATGTTCCTTTCTATTTTCCTCAGTCAGATTTGTCTTCCAATTTTTAAAGGATGCCTTTTTGTCTCTAACTGCCTCTTTTACTCCGTTGTATAGCCATGCATCCATTTTTATGATTTCCTTACTGGGTTTTTTTTATTATTTGGGGGATACATATAATTTGAGATTCTGTTATGATGTTTTTTAAAAGTTTCCATGCAGCTTACAGGCATTTCACTCTTGTGACTGTTCCTTTTAATTTCCAATTAACGCGCCTCCTCATTTTTGCATAGCTCCCATTTTTGAAGATAATGCTAGTGTGGTGGATTTCTTAGCATTTTCCCCCCTACAAGGATGTTAAATTTAATTACATTATGGTCACTATTACTGATTCAGCTATATTCACCTCTTGGACCAGATCCTGTGCACCACTTAGGACTAAATAAAGAACTGTCTCTCCACTTGTGGGTTCTAGGACTAGCTGCCCAAGAATCAGTAATTAATGATGCGTAGAAATTTTATCTCTGTATGCCATCCTCAGGTGACACGTTCCCGGTCAATATGGGTATAGTTGAACCCCCCCGCCCCCCAATATTATTGGGTTGTCTGTTTTCGTAACCCCATTAATTTCCCTAGGGATTTCACAATCACCATCACCATCCTGGTCAGGCGGTCAGTAGTATATTCCTATTGTTATAGTCTTATTATACAAGCATAGAATTTGTATCCATAGAGATTCTCTGGTACTGTTTGATTCATTTAATATTTTTATTATATTTGACTCTATGCTTTCTTTCACATATAGTGTCTCTCCCACCAGTGCCACCTACTCTGTCATGCCTATATGTTTTTTACTTTGGTGTTACCATGTCCCATTGATTATCAAAATTCCACCAAGTTTCTGTGATGCCTTTTATATGAATATTCTCACTTAATTCCAGGCACTCAAGTTCACCCAGTTTAGTATTTGGACTTCTTGCATTTGTATGCAAGCGCTGATAAAATGTATCAATATTTAGTTATCTGAGTTCATGTGATATAATTGACTGGGGCGCTTTCATTTGACTGCTTCTCTTCAGCTTCTACTTGTACTTAATCAACTTCTATCCTCTCCTCTTTACTAGGATACAGAGAATCCTCATTAATAAATCCTCCCCTAAGCGATGCATCTGTCTGAACTGTACATGCCTCAGCATTTGTTGGCTTTCCCCCAGTCCTTAGTTTAAAAACTCCTTTATGACCTTGCACCAAATATTTGAATGAGCATAAGGGAAACTAAATGGGTGTCCAGTACATAACAAAGAACAAGAAAAAAGTAGAATGGAGGATACTTTAATTTACTCCCTATTTCACAGTCCTGTTATTTTCTTTTCTCCTCTTTATGAGTTATTCTAGTTAGACATGTTTTCACTCCCTTGGACTCAGTAGGCCAAATTTAAAGGCAACGCACAGGGAAGAGGTGTAAGTTAGATTGCTACCCACCTACCAAAACTAAGTGAATTTAATGGTATGTCTTCACTATGGAGACTATACTATACTATAACCTTGTAGCGTACATGCAGCCTACACCCACGGAAGGGGTTTTTCATTGGTATTGGAACACCACCTCCTTGAATGATGGCAGCAATGGAAGCATTCTTCTATTGACATAGCTATGTTGCCCTGTGGATTAGGTTGGCATAGCTATACCAAGATGGGGTGTTGATTAATAATGGCTACCAAAAAAAATCTGCCCCCTAAATCCAAATTTATAAAAAAACAAAACGACAACCATGCGAATCATTGCACTTGTTCTAGTCAACATCCATCAGTCCTCTGGGGAAAAAAACAAGCCCCTTTTAGCGTGTTGCAAATTGGGTTCCCAAAAATTAATCATCAGTTTTGAAAATCTTGACCTAAATGAATTTACTTCAACCACACACGTGCTTCTTGCATTCATTTCCCATTAATATCTGAATAAACAACCTTTACTGGCATAAATATTCACAGAAGTGGTGTCAAAGTCACATGGTCAAATATTAGCAGAAATTATGTATTTGCATCAGAAATCCTCGCACATGCCAGGAAAGGTCATGGGACTTATCTGATTACTCACAGCTGATCAATGCAGTACAATCCACAATGTATTTTTAAATAACCTCTAGAAAGTTGTAATCTGCTTGCTGATATTAAACCAGCAGAAATAACAGCTAACCTTGTTGTGTAATTTCTTATAGATTATTCTCCATGATCTATTTTTCTGAGACTGTTGGAAAGGACTGAATGGACATGGAGATTAAACTACCCTAATAGGTGCTGTGTCCAGGTTGTGTGGGTCAAGTTAGAGCGTCATCTGACAACGATAAAGAATCACAGAAAGAGTCACTTCTAACACGGAACAAGGAATTTTATTAGCAAAGCCTATTATTCCCAAGGCTACTCCATCTCTCTCTGAAATATTCAAGAGTTTCTGCCTAGAACTTTCCCCACACTCCCACTGATTGGCTTCCTGCAGTGTTTTTAAAAACATAGGCTACATACCTTCACAAAGGGTTATGTAAAAACTCTTTTGCTTTACTTATGATGCCATGGTACAGTGCTGCCAACTCTCACTATTTTATCATGACTCATAATATTAAGTGTTATTCTTAAACACCCAGCTCCTGGAGTCATACAAATATGTGAGAACTTGAGCTTTCATTAAAAAAAAAGAAATCGTATGTTTCTAGTCCTCATAGTTGCAGAGAAAAGCTTGAAAATGTGACCCCAATGTATCCTAAAGGTTCAAAAATCAGAAGGCAAATAAAAAGAACCAAAATGGTTTGGTTTCTTTTTTTTTAAATCTCATGATTTCTAAGTCGGTTTTTGCATGCCGGACTCCTGATTTTTCAATGCTTGTGGTTTGATAGTACTGATAAGAAATAATGTTACAGTACTTCTGTATGAATGAATTAGTGAATGTGTGCATCTGTACAAGAGTAGTTTTGGACCTTCAGAGCACTCAACTCTGTCTCAGTTCCTACACAGTAAAATCAGAAGGCCTGCAGTTTAAGAGGTGGTCTTACATCAAATAGTAAACTTCTATTTCAGTGTCCACAGAAACCACTGAAAGTTAAGTATCAGGGGGTAGCTACCCCCTGATACTTGACATCATGCAAGGCACTAAATTTAGCCGTATGGAGTGGAAATCCATCAACCTCAACAAAAAACTTGCACAGATACAGACAGACATCATCTTCCTCTCCAAATGCAAACAGATGGACATCATACCAAAAGGACTGAAGGTAAAAAATCCATTGCAATCAACATACTACACTGAGTATGGTGAGAGACTGTGCCACACACTCTCAAAGAAACTGAGGAACCACCTGATCAGCATCCTGTACAGCAGACAGGAGAAGATCAAGAATGAGCTCTCAGAACTGGAGACTCTCATACAATACCAGCCTTCTACACAAACTTCCACGTGGCTGGACTTTACAAAAATGAGACAAGCCATTTACAATGCACATTTCACTTCTCTACAGAGGAAAAAGGACTGTAAGCTATCTAAACTAATACCTGCCACTGGGGGCTATAACAATGGTACCCTCAACTCATCTAACAACATTGTCAATCTTTCCAACCACACACTTAGCCCAGCAGAAGAGTCTGTCCTATCTCGGGGACTCTCTTTCTGTCCCACCATCCCCACGAACATGATACAGTTCTGCGGTGATCTGGAAGCCTACTTTCGTCGTCTCCGACTCAAGGAATATTTTCAACATACCACTGAACAGTGCACTGACCCACAGGAACCCTCCTACCAACACTACAAGAAGAAGAACTCTGCGTGGACTCCTCCTGACGGTCGAAATGACAGACTGGACCTCTACATAGAGTGTTTCCGCAGACGTGCACAGGCTGAAATTGTGGACAAACAACATCACTTGTCCCATAACCTCAGCCATACAGAACGCAATGCCATCCACAGCCTCAGAAACAACTCTGACATTATCATCAAAGGGGCTGACAAAGGAGGTGCTGTAGTCATAATGAACAGGTCAGATTATGAACAGGAGGCTGCCAGGCAACTCTCCAAGACCACATTCTACAGGCCACTATCCTCTGATCCTACTGAGGAATACCAAAAGAAACTACACCATCTGCTCAAGAAACTCCCAGCTACAGTACGGGAACAAATCTACATGGACACACCCCCAGAACCCCAACCAGGGGTATTCTATCTGCTACCCAAGATCCATAAACCCGGAAACCCTGGACGCCCCATCATCTCAGGCATTGGCACTCTGACAGCAGGATTATCTGGCTATTTGGACACTCTCCTCAGACCCTATGCTACCAGCACTCCCAGCTATCTTCGAGACACCACCGACTTCCTGAGGAAACTACAATGCATTGACGTTCTTCCTGAAAACACCATCCTGGCCAGCATGGATGTAGAAGCACTTTATACCAATATTCCACATGAGGATGGACTACAAGCTGTCAGGAACAGTATCCCTGATGAGGCCACAGCAAGCCTGGTGGCTGAGCTTTGTGACTTTGTCCTCACCCACAACCACTTCAGATTTGGGGACAACTTATACCTTCAAGTCAGTGGCACTGCTATGGGTACCCGCATGGCCCCACAGTATGCCAACATTTTTATGGCTGACTTAGAACAACGCTTCCTCAGCTCTCGTCCCCTAGTGCCCCTCCTCTACTTGCGCTACATTGATGACATCTTCATCATATGGAGCCACGGAAAGGAGGCCCTTGAAGAATTCCACCTGGACTTCAACAATTTCCACCCCACCATCAACTTCAGCCTGGACCAGTCCACACAAGAGATCCACTTCCTGGACACTACAGTACAAATAAGTGATGGTCACATAAACACCACCCTATACCGGAAACCTACTGACCGCTATACATACCTAAATGCCTCCAGCTTCCATCCAAGACACATCACACGATCCATTGTCTACAGCCAAGCCTTAAGATACAACCGAATTTGCTCCAACCCCTCAGACAGAGACAAACACCTACAAGATCTTTATCAAGCATTCGTAAAACTACAATACCCACCTGGGGAAGTGAGGAAACAGATTGACAGAGCAAGACGGGTACCCAGAAATCACCTACTACAGGACAGGCCCAACAAGGACAATAACAGAACACCACTGGCCATCACATACAGCCCCCAGCTAAAACCTCTCCAGCGCATTATCCACGATCTACAACCTATCCTGGAAAATGATCCCTCACTCTCACAGACCTTGGGAGGCAGGCCAGTCCTCGCTTACAGACAACCCCCCAACCTGAAGCAAATACTCACCAGCAACTACACACCACACCACAGAAACACCAACCCAGGAACCTATCTCTGTAGCAAACCTCGTTGCCTACTCTGTCCCCATATCTACTCTGGCAACAGCATCAGAGGACCCAACCACATCAGCCACACCATCAGGGGCTCATTCACCTGCACATCCACTAATGTCATATATGCCATCATGTGCCAGCAATGCCCCTCTGCCATGTACATTGGCCAAACCGGACAGTCCCTCCGCAAAAGAATAAATGGACACAAATCAGACATCAGGAATGGTAACATACACAAGCCAGTAAGTGAACACTTCAATCTCCCTGGTCATTCTATTACAGATTTAAAAGTCACTGTCATTGAACAAAAAAACTTCAGAAACAGACTTCAAAGAGAAACAGCAGAACTAAAATTCATTTGCAAATTCAACACCATTAATCTGGGCTTGAATAGGGATTGGGAGTGGCTGGCTCACTACAGAAGCAGCTTTTCCTCTCCTGGAATTGACACCTCCTCATCTATTATTGGGAGTGGACTACATCCACCCTGATTGAATTGGCCCTGTCAACACTGGTTCTCCACTTGTGAAGTAACTCCCTGCTCTCCATGTGTCAGTATATAATGCCTGCATCTGTAGCTTTCACTCTATGCAACCGAAGAAGTGAGGTTTTTACTCACGAAAGTTTATGCCCAAATAAATCTGTTAGTCTTTAAGGTGCCACCAGACTCCTTGTTGTTTTTTCACTGAAAGTTGTTTGTGTGGAGGATGGGTGGTAGAACCATGTCAAAACTGGTAGTGGTGTGACAGTAATAGCGGAAATCTACAGCCTTGTTTTAGTGTTACTGCTAAGTAGCAGAATAAAAGTAGGGTTACCATATCTAGCAAATAAAAAAAAGAGGACCCTCCATGGGCCCTGGCCCCGCCCATTTCCCCACCCCCGCCCCAACTCCACCCCTTCTCCACCCTAACTCCGCCCCCTCCTCCCTCCCACTCCCAGCCACGCGGAAAGGGCTGCCCGAGTGCTACCGGCTTCACGGTTTGCCAGGCAGCCCCCAGACCCTGCGCCCCCGGCCGGCGCTTCCCCAGCGCAGCTGGAGCCCGGGAGGGGAAGCGCCTAGCCGGGAGCACAGGGTCTGGAGGCTGCCCGGCAAACCGGGAAGCCGGTAGCGCTTGGGCTTCGGGCAGCCCCCTTGCCTCCGGACCCTGCGCCCCCAGCCGGGCACTTCCCCTCCCGGGCTCCGGCGGCGCAGGGTCCGGAGGTATGGGGGCTGCCCAAAGCCCGTAGCGCTCGGCTCTTAAACAGAGCCGAAGAGTCGGGGAGGAGCAGAGCCGCCGCGGCTGGAGGCTCTGCTCCTCCCCTGACTCTTCAGCTCTGTTTAAGAGCCGAGCTGCCCCAGCGCTACCGGCTTCGGGCAGCCCCCATGCCTCCGGACCCTGCGCTGCCGGAGCCCGGGAGGGAAAGTGCCCGGCCGGCGGGGTCCGGAGGCAAGGGGGCTGCCTGAAGCCCATAGCGCTGGGGCAGCTTGGCTCTTAAACAGAGCCGAAGAGTCAGGGGAGGAGCAGAGCCGCCATTTTCCCAGACATGTTTGGCTTTTTGGCAATTCCCCCCAGATGGGGGTTTGAGTGCCGAAAAGCCGGATATGTCCGGGAAAAAGAGGACATATGGTAACCCTAATAAAAGTGACTTTTGTCTTGCTATGGCACCTACTATACAATACTTCAGATTCAATGGTTAACTGGAATTTCAGCAGAAACCCAAACTATGCTGTTCCATCTTGACCTTTACTACTGATTTATCAGTAGGCTTTGCCTCCAGCATTAGCTGGGATGCTGTTGTTAAGGCTATCTGAGTCACATTGGTCTATACAGGCTCCAATGACTCACCAAAAAAAACACCCTCAGAGACTCAGAGCAGGAAGGTCTTAATATACTGTCAGTAACAACTCTGCTCTGGGTCATCAAGAGAGAGTGAAATCCCCTGCATGCAGTGTCAAAATGACTTGGCTAGCTTCAGTGGAGCAATGAAATGATTTACTTGCGTAATGAAATGCAGAGCTAGGTGCATTCAGAACCACTAGAAACTGGTAGAAAGTTCTGTTCTCTTGGCCTTGGATTGACGGTTGAGAGTGTGGGGGATCCTGACTGGCTGTTATTCCCCTCTCCCTCCAGAGACATATCCATCCAGTGCCAGAGCTTTGTCCTACTAACTACTGTTGATGGTGTTTGGTTGGCACTTGACTTCACAGCCCCGCTTTGGATAATCACTCTTTCAGGTTAGGAAGACATTTTTTCCACAAAGCAAAACTGGCTGGTGTTGCATGATTTTTTTCCTCTCAGGAACAAGGAGGTCTGGTCCCAACTGGCAAATCGGTACATGATTAAGCTCTGGCAGCTGGGACTGAGATTTGATGGGCAAGCGTATCAGTCTATAAGGTCTAATGCAGACAGAGGCCCTCTTTCATCTGGACCCCTAATACTCATACGACAAAGAACAGGTGAAAGGGGAAATAGGCTGCTGGACCTAATCTCTTATATAGTAGCAAACCTGGGGAGACTGAGTGAGGGTTTCTTACTTGGAATCTGCATTGGACTTGGTCTGCTGGGTGATTTTACTCACCTTGTAATGCTGATTGGTTTATTGAATAAATAAAGTTACTGCCTTGTTTAACCACATATTGTTGTCCTATGTCTTTTTCCTGCATCTGTCAAGTTCAATCATTGACACACAAACATGGAACCCCACAATGCCATTTTCCTAGTCACTTTTCAGAGTAGAGCTGGACTTCAACATTCATTACATATTACAGATGGAGACAATTTTTTTTAAAAGGACAGTGCAACAGTGTGTCACCTGAAGAGTTTAGAGTAGAGTTGTTATGGAGATCTAGTTTACATGGGACTTATTTTGTTTGAACACCAGTAAGAGAAATACTGGAACCTCAACCACTGCCAAGGGCCAATTTTGGCAGATGGAGGTGAGGAAGAAGGCCAGAGCTATTTCATTCAGTTGGCTGGTTGGTTCCACGGTTCTTTGCTCCACTGAAACACATCAAGACTATTGCTGTTCAGACAGTATGAGTACTTCTTCTATACGAAGCAGTCCACTGCTGCTATTACATAGCTAAATATAGCCGACAATAGATATAATAGACTGACAACTGAAGGTCTTCTTAAACAGCCTATCTGTTGTCCTTTAAAATAGTGACAACCAAGTTTCTTTTGGTGTAGTTCACCTAATACATATAAATTCTTTTCTCTCAAATATATTGAAGATTTCAAAACAAACATAACATTTTAAAATCTTTCTGTGCTTTATAACTTCCAACCAATTCTTCTCTGAATTTGAAAAGTGTGCATAGAATGTAAACATCATTCTGATCTAAAACATATGGAAAGTTTCTGCTTCAATGGCCATAGGGGCAATTCCACAATGTCATGCACAAATTTGAAATTTACTAAACATACTTCACAATGGATGAATAAAAAACGATAATGATAGCTAGCACTTAGAGTCAATATGAGAACCTAGATACATTTATGAGCCAGGATTTTCAGAAGTGACTAGCAATTTTAGGTGCCCAACTTGAGGTAATTTAAAACTCCTGATTTTCAAAGGGAGAGTGCTCAGCAGTCTCTAAAAATCAGGCCCCTTTAGGTGGTTTCAAATTGAGCATCCAAAAATTGATGTACCTCAAATGACTTTTAAAAATCATTATAATAGAGTATATTACACTTTTCATTTTATGTCTCAGTACTTTATAATGGTGGGTAAGCATCATTAACTCCATTATACAGATAGGGAGAACTGGGGCACAGAGAGTAATTTACCCATGCAAGTCAATGGCAGCACCAGGAATAGAACCCCCAGTTCAGTGGGATAATGGATAGTGTCAGAGGAGGGAGAAACTGCGTATGCTCTTTGGAGCAGGCACCCTTTTTCTGTTCTGTTTGTATAGTGCCTACCACAAGGAGGACTTGGCACAATGGAGCTCCTAGATGCTCCCGCAATGCAAAGAAGAAGAAATAATAAATTTCAGAATTATTGTTAAAGGATAGAAATACGCACTTTAGTTATTTATATTTCTAACATTGAAAATTTCTGATGTTAGTATATCACGTTTTCCGTGGTTTGTGAATGGTGGGTGCATGTAGATAAATAAAAATTCAAATCTATAGAGTAAGTTATTATGAAGATGAAGCCAGCTAATGAAAGCCATCTTCCTCTTTGAGGGGGCCTATGACACCAGCTTACACTGCTCCTGCCAGTCACACAACAATCTTGAGGAAGCATCAGGAAAGCAAGCTCCTTTTTCCTGTCTTTCAACTTGAGCCACAGAGCCAGAGGGTATGTCTACGCTGCAGTTACAAACCTGTGGCTGGCCCAGGGGGCTCAGATGTTCGAGCTTGGGCTGCAGCCTCAGCTCTGGGGCCCTCCCACATTGCAGGGTCCTAGAGCCTGGATTCCAGCCCAACCCCGAACGTCGACACCGCAATTAAACAGTCCATTAGCTTGAGCCCCGTGAGCCCAACTCAGCTGGCACAGGTCTTTAATTGCAGTGTTGACATACAGGGAGTTTGTTTCTGCAGGAGCATTTGAGAGGCCATGCAACTCATTGTTTCCAGTTAGAACAGGGGTGGGCAAACTACGGCCTGTGGGCTGGATCCAGCCCGCAAGCCGTTTTAAGTTGACCCGCGAGCCTAATCACCCGGCTCGGCCCTGCTCTGGTGTGCAGGGTTGGGGGCTGCAACACGTGGCTATGGGAAGCCGCGGCATGGCCCCGCTCTGACTCCTACACACTCCAATGGCCCCCTCCGGCGTTCTAATGGGAGCTGCAGGGATGGTGCCTGTGGATGAGGCAGTGTGCAGAGCCGCCTGGCCGCGCCTCCGTGTAGGAGCCAGAGAAGAGACATGCCACTGCTTCCGGGAGCTGCTTGAGGTAAACGCCGCTCGGAGCCTGCACCCCTGAGCCTCTCCCCATGCCCCAACCCCCTGCCTCAGCCCTGATCCCGCTCTCCAAACCCCTTGATCCCAGCCCAGAGCACCCTCCTGCACCCCAAACCTCTCATCCCCAGCCCCACCCCACAGCCTGCACCCCTAGCCAGAACCTGCACCCCTGCCCCAGCCCTGATTTCCCTCCCACTCCCCAAACCCATGGGTCCCAGCCCAGAGCAACCCTCCTACACCCCAAACTCCTCATCCGCAGCCCCACCCCAGAGCCCACACCCCCTCCTGTACCCCAACCCCAATTTTGTGAGCATTCATGGCCTGCCATACAATTTCTATTCCCCGATGTGGCCCTCAGGCCAAAAAGTGTGCCCACCCCAGAGTTAGAAAGTAATTGCCTATCAAACCTTGTTAAAGAACACATGAGTAGAATTTTTTTTTTCAATTAAAAATTTATATGTTTTAAATAAAGCAATTCCTTCCCTACTTTATTCATGCTTAAATTACACAAATGATTTTGGAGAAGCTATTATTTCATAGGTTACTGGGAAATCTTCTACATGTCATCCGGATTGAGAGTGTGTGTGGTGGAGGAGAGGGTTAGGGTTTGCAGTGATGCCCAGATATTTAAGAACATCCACTAGTTCTGAGTACCTCCATTTTTGGATGCACATCTTGAGACACCTAGGACTTGATTTGCATAGATTCTGAGCATCCACAATTCCAGTGAAAGTTAATGAGAGGTGCTGGTGCTCAGTGTCTTCCTGGGAAACAAACAGCAAACAACTAAATCAGGCCTACTATTCAAGTGGACATTCCAAAATATATAAAGGCACCCAAAATTAGTGGACGCTTTTGAAATTTTTGGGTTCAATCTCTCCCCCAAGTCCATATGAACTGAGAAAGAGAAGAGAAAACCTCCACAGTAAAACTGACATGATCAGTCCTCGGATCCATTAGCAAAGAGAATGAATGAAATATATTTGTATTAATTCCTTTTCCTGCTAGTCCCTGAAATTTCAAAGCCATCTAGCAGAAGAAAAGGGGAAGGTATGTTGCAGTTATCTTGATACAGAATATTTATGAATAGCTGTTCAATTTAGCAAATTATAAATTGCATTACAAAAGTAAAGGTTCATTAAATATGTGATTACTAATGCTGGTAATCTGAGGAAAAATGTTATCTGCATCATAAAATTAACGCATAGACTACGTATGCTAAACTAACTTTGATCTTGTATTTAGCTGTGACACTTTGAGTACATTTCCCAAATCTGAAGAGCTTTGTGTAGCTCGAAAGCTTATCTTTTATTGGACCAACTTCTGTTGGTAAGAGAGACATTACCTCACCCACCTTGTCTATCATAGGAAAACCACACATTACAAATTTCTGAGAAGTGACTGTGTTAAATGAAATCAGACTTGTACATTAATAATTTTGGCCCTGGGGAACTTCACAACAATTATCAACTTAGACAGCGAAACTCATTTCCTTTATTTAGGAGGATAAACTCTGCTGACCTTAGACAACAACAATAGGTTTGTTTTTTTTCTTCCTTCTTTTGGAATTTGCTAGGTGATTGTTTCAGTTTTATTTATTTGTTATTAAAATCACATTTGGTTAACATGGCTCATCACTCTTAACTAGTCCTCTCCTCTTTGAAACTGGGCACTGAGTAAGTTCACTATTTTAGAGCAATTACACTTATTAGCTCCAATGCCTTGCCAGCTTTCCAAACTCCTTATTCACATCAGAAAAGAACCAAGGATTGTCAAACAAACAAACAAAATTGTTCAGGATGCAAGACAATACTCCAAATACTCAATAGCACTTTACCCAGATATTTTTTTCTTCTGGCTTTAAAAGAAATCATAAATTAAAAGATACAGAATTGCAGCATACGTCAGAAAGGGATGTGGGCAGAAAGCATTCAAAATACATCAGTGGGATAAAGAAGATTTAAAAAATTTTAGATCACAGATTAAATTCCCCAAAAGTGTCTTTGGGCTGAGGTTGTCTTTTCCTTAACACTTCAATATGTTGTCTGCATTCGCACGCACACACACACACACACACACAGAAGCACAAAATATGAGCACCAAAACAAGGTGTAGCTTTAAATGGTCTTTGGATTCTTCAAACCCAAACATTCCAAATCAGTTATTTTAAGACCATGATGTTCCAGTACCTTAATACAGTTTTTTCTCCCTTCCAAGTCAGTTAAAGTCTTGAGAGAGCTGTAACTTAAAAGACTGCAGAGTTCTCCCTTTGGAACATGTCAGATTAGCCAGTGCTTCATTAATTTACAAACCCAGTTCCCAAGCTGTTCTTTTCAATAACACTTACAGCTGTTTCCTTGCCAAGCAAACCCATTAACAAGTGAAAGGCGCATGTATAAGAACAACTAACATTTGTTAAATAAAAGCAGATCTTGATTTTCTTACCTCACAATTAGGAATATACATATATATATTTGCAAGAGGCAAAAAAAAAAAAAAAATCCAAAAAAAACCCCACGCTTGCTGAAGAACTTAGCAGGCCGTGCTCAACCCCCTGCTCCACAGGGAATTAGCCATCACATTCCAGCCATGTCATCAGAACAATGAAAGGTGAATGTTGTGCAAAACAGCTTGGGACCACTCACTGATGATGTCATCCCTCCCTTATATGGTTCATTATTGTGCAGATTTACTTTGGTCAGTGAGAAGGGGTGGAGCCCAGTGATTCTAGAAGGAAGGCAGTTCTTAGGAAAAGAAATAAACTGGCTGCAGAAAAGCTTAGTAAAATGCATAATCTATTCTAGATGGGGGGAAAACTGCATCCCTTCCATCCTCCCCTCACTTATTTTCCCTTCAGAAAAACTGGATTCCAGCCAATTCTATTCAGCATGGATGAATGTAAGTTGCAATCACATTAGCTGAAGATGCAGCATACTGAGCTGAAGTTAGCCAGGGTTTAGGTAAACAATTGATCAATATAAAGAATTCCATCCAAAATACAACACAACTAATGAATAACAAGCAACTTTTAAGTTACCTTTTCTTGCAGCTATCTTGGAAGCTATCTTTAGCAAAAATGGATATGAATAAGCTCTCCACACTGACTTGACGCTTCTGAACTTAAATCAGTTTAACTATCTTCAGGATTTGCTTTTGTCAGCATTCTGCTATAATCCCATCTCCCCTCTTTCCCTCCCGCCCCGGTTTATTATTAACATCTTCCCACCCTCCACCACCAGGTTTATAATTTAGCAGTTATAAGATATTCATTTGAAACCAGGGAGCATCTAAGAGTTATGTTCTTTTAAATTAAACAAGTATGCACAAAAGAGAGGTTTACCAGGCTGAGTTGCCACTTTTGTTCCTTTAGCTGAAGAAAAGCTTGAGGTGTTGTTGTTTTTTTTTGGGGGGGGGGGGGGGGGAGAGTTAAAGTTAACAGTCATACTCTTGTTGATGATTTATTGACCTATGGTCCATTCATAAAGGGATTTATATACTTATGTAAATAAAGGAAATCTATTGCTGCCACCCCCCCCCCTCCAAAAATAATAAACTTGCTTGTTTGTTTTTAAAAGCAGATGCATGGCAGCAGGACTATCACAAGAAACAGGAACGGGACAGAAGAGCATAGTCTTGCCAACCCCCAGTGTTTAAAAATCATGAATCACGTCGCCCCCCTCCCTCTCCAGTCATTGACATTTTTGGGTCCTTTTAATGCCCTTTGATCCTCTATGCTGTGTTTGGGTCACCTTTTCAGGCTTTATTTCTCCACAAACCCGAGGACTAGAAACTTTTTTTTTTTTTAAACAAGAGACTTTCAAGCTTTCATTAATCACAGGATTCCAGAAGTTGGACTTTTAAGAAATAAAATCAAATATATTGTGAGATGGAAACACTGCAAACACTCTATTATTATACATAAATATTGTGAAGGTTGCAAAGTCAAGCACTCAAAAATTAGAAAATTCCAGAGTTAAGGTTGCCAGTGCAACCATAATTCAGCTCCTTTGTGAGTATGTATTATGATACAGCCTTTAATTACAGGATCACATAGTTTTTTCCTACAGGACCCCTGCCTTGTTCAGTGCACAGAAAGGCACTGTTCTGGACATGAAGCATGGCTGTGCAGTGAAGGAGATTGTTATAGGATCCCAGCTTCATATGTTGCAAAAGTTGGAAGGTATATAGGGAATGAGACAGGGGATTGCAGGAAAATAAAGTTCAGTCTTATGGTTTAAGGCAGGTAAATGCTTCCATGAAGAATTAGAGTCTATCTGTGCCTCTGCCACAGAGTTCTTATGTGATGCTGGGAAAATCACTTAAAACCAAACTCTTCACAGGTGGCCACTAACTAGGGTGACCAGACGTCCCGATTTTATCGGGACTGTCCCGATATTTCCTTCTTTGTCCTGCGTCCCGACCGATATTTGGTCGGGACACTGGACAAAAAGCAATTTTGCCTTCCACTCCGGCGCTCACGCCCCCCCACCCCGATTCCACCCCCTCCTTCCCCCATTGGATCCCTCCATGGAGGGAGGAGGTTAGGAGGAGGGATGTGTGGAGTGGGGATGGAGGGAGGAGGGTTGGGCATCTACCAGGAGCGTGGGAGGGGAAGGGAAAGTTGCCGCGGTTGCCGGGGGCTAGCTGGGGATGGCCCGGGCTGCGTGCAGGCAGCAGCCGGGGCTGGCTCTGGCCCGGGTGGGCAGCGTGGACCGGGGGCATGGGCCGCCAGAGACACGCGGCAAAGAGGGGCTGCGGGAGTGAGACTTGTCCCAGGCGGGGAGGCCGGCGGACGGGACGAGGGGCCAGCCGGGGTCCCCATAACCCATAAACTTCCCCGCCGCTGCCAGGGAGCCCCACGCCTCTCCTGCTCGGCTGCGCTCCAGCGGTTCGCCCCGCCGGGAAGGAGCCGCTGGAGTGCAGCCGAGCGGGAGAGGCGCGGGGCTCCCTGCAGGCGGCGGGACGCACCGCATGTGCCCACGGCGGGCTGGGGGGCAGGAGGCTCTGCGGGGCTGGGAAAAGCCCTGGCTCCCGCCCGTTGCCCAGCCTGGAGCCCCGGGGAGCCCCTCAGGAGACCGGCCACTGCTGTGGCTCGGCTGTGCCAGCCCCGGCCCCCTGCACGCCCGCGCCGTGCCGCCCCCGGGATCCCCGGTCACATGCACCGCCGCTCCCTTGCGGCCAGCCCCAGGCTCGGGGGCTCCTGCAGCCACTTCCATGGGAGAGACAGCTTTGTCCCTGCCCGGTCCCGCTACAGGGTTCTGCCTCCTTACACCCATCCAGCCTGTGCCCTGCCCAGGTCCCCGCTGGAGCCGTACGCCCTCGCCCACCCGGACTTCTTTGCTTCCCAGCGCTTCTTATCGGGTCCCCCCCACCCTGATGCCCTCTTTATCCCCAGCCCCCTCTGCATCGGGGCCAGCTTTTGCCCTGGGGTGGGCAGCACGTGCGGCCGGCGCGGCTGGGGCCTGCTAATGCCCCCCGTCCCTGCGAAACTGCTTTTTTTTTTGCTCCGCCGCCACTTTTTTTTGCTCTGCCCCCCATCTGCTCCCCCGCATCCCGATATTTCATCCCTGTGATCTGGTCACCCTACCACTAACTGTGTGTGCCTCATTTTCTGTGTTCCCAACTTGAGAAGTGCTGAGTACTCACATCTGCAACTGAAGTCAATGGGAGCTGCAATTTAAACATGTAAATGCTATAGAATGCAAAGTACTCTGAAAAATTGGGTAGTAGGCATCTCAAATTGGGCACACAAAATTAGTGGCTACTTTTGACCTTAATCTCTCTGTGCCAAAATTCCCTATCTGTAAAAAGGGGATAATAATACCCAGTTTTCTCATAGGGCTATTGTAAAAATAAATTCATTAATATTTGTGATGTAATCAGATGCTATAGAAAAGCTTTCAGAGCAGGGTTTGAATAGTGTACAGTAAATAAGGCCTGGAACCACACATAGAACAACGAAGAGAAAACATAATATTGAATAGCTGATCAATAATGAGTACCATCCATCCTATGCACTGAATGAGTCTGGGGGCCTGTGAAAAAATAACGTGATCATGTAATTAAAGACTGCATCATAATGCATAGGTACTAGGAAGACAAATGAAGATTACCCTTAATTCTGGCATTTCTTAATGTTTGAGTGTTTGACTTTGCAACCTTAATAAATGTTCACTTAATGTAGTTTGTGTGTAAGTTCCTAGGTTTGTTAAAAAGCAAACTGACAACAGAAATTACATGTGGCATCATACTGATATCCACAGGAGTCATCAGCAGAGTTGGAACCTTTAGATCCACCAGATAGACCTCTGCCTCGAACTAATGGAGTAGCTGATAGCAGTAGCACGTTGTTATTCTCTTTATGGACCAACACTAGAGGCGGATGGAACACTTTGGCTTTATATTTCACAGATATTTGCAGACAGCCACTCACTCCTTTCTACCTGCTCTCCTCTCATTGCTTGCACTTACAGTAGGAGGGGGCGGAAAGGAGCAAGTGGCAGGGCACTCAGGGGAGGGGGCAGAGAGGAACGAGCAGTGGGCAAGTGGGGGGACTTGGGGAAGGGGGCGGAGAGGTGTGAACAGCAAGCAGGTGAAGAGGGCATTGGAGAAAGAGGCAGAGCTGGAAACGTAGCCTAAGATTCCTGAGTCTCACCATTCCTCTGCTGTCTGCACCAGGGCCGGCTTTAGGCCAATTCCACCAATTCCCCCGAATCGGGCCCCGCGCCTAAGAGGGCCCCGCACCCAGTGGCAGGGCCGCCCAGAGTGGGGGGCAAGTGGCAGAGAATCCCTTCCCTGGCTAGAGGCGCCTTTTTAATTTTTACTCACCCAGCGGTGCTCCAGGACTTTGGCGGCACTTTGGTGGCAGGTCCTTCAGTGCCGCCAAAGACCCGGAGCGAGTGAAGGAACCGCCACCAAAGTCTAGGAGTGCCGCCCGGTGAGTACAAGCCCCACGTGGGTTTTTTTTACGGGTTTTTTTTTTTTTAGTCATCCCTGTGGGGGCCCTGTCAAAACTGTTCGAATCGGGCCCCACACTTCCTAAAGCCGGCCCTGGGTGTGGGGCAGGGAGCTGGGACACTGCGCGGTGGGTCATTGTCTGGCCCAGGCCCTTCCTAGCAGGAGGCCGAGGCCGAGGCATTTCCTTCAGGTCACCTTCCGCTGCAGCTTGGCCACGGGCCCCCATAGCCACTAGCCCAGCCAGGGATCCCAAGTGGGGATTGTCACGGCTGGCTCCTCCCTGCCGCCAGCAGCTCTTCACTGCCAGGGAATTCCTGAAATCCTGTGTGCCCCTCCCCCACCCACCTCCTGGGGCTGTGAGTGCCCCCCCGGACAGCCCCTCCCCCGAGCTCTGAGTGCCCCTGGCCAGTCCCTCCCCTCACCCCCCCCCCCACTTCCTGGGGCTCTGAGTGCCCTCAGCCAGTCCCCCTCCCACATCCCGGGGCTGAGTGACCTTGGCCAACCCCCGTCCCTTCAGGAGGAACTCCCAGTACCCATCCAGCCCCCACACCTCAGGATTCCCCTCCCTGAGGCTCTGTGGCCATACCCCCACCAGGGCCGGCTTTAGGCCAATTCAACCAATTCCCCTGAATCGGGCCCCGGGCCCAAGCCCCGGTACAGTGTACTGGCAAGAGCCGGTGCGCTGTACCAGGGTGGCCCGGCTTCCCCAGGGGGCAATTTAAAGGACCTAGGGCTCCCAGCAGGGGCCGGAGCCCCAGGCCCTTTAAATTGCTACCAGACCCCCACTGCTGGAGCCCTGGGGTAGGGCTGTGGGGCTATGGGAGCTATTTAAAAAGTCCGGGACTCCCGCTGCCTCTACCGCCCCGGCCCTTTAAATAGCCGCTGGAGCTCCGCTGCTTCCCCAGGGCTCCCGTGGCTATTTAAAGGGCCGGGGCGGTAGAAGCAGGGGAGCCCTGGGCCCTTTAAATAGCCCCCAGAGCCCTGGGATAGCCGGGGACTCGGGGGCTATTTAAAGGGCCGGGGCTCCAGCTGCCTCTGCTGCACCCCGTCCCCACACCAGCCCCACACCCCCTGCCCGCAGCCAGCCCCGTCTCCAGCCAGCCCTGCACCCCCTGTCCGCAGCCAGCCCCTGCTGCACCCCTGCCCTACCTCCAGCCCCGCCCCCCCTGTTCTGCCCGCACCAGCCCCGCCCCCCTGCCCTGCCTGCAGCCAGCCCTGCACCCCCTGCCCACAGCCAGCCTCTGCCGCACCCCCTGCCCTGTCTCCAGGCAACCCCTGCTGCACCTCCCCTGCGGCCCTGCCCAAAGCCAGCCAGCCCCACACACCCCTGTCTCCAGCCAGCCCCGCACCCCTTGCCCTGCCTGCAGCCAGACCCTACCTCCAGTGAGCCCCTGCCCTGCCTCCAGCCAGCCCCATGTCCACTGGTGCCCTGCAGTTCCCAGGGCAGTAACCCTGCACACCTGCTTCAATGAGGGGGGCAGGGAGCAGCTGGGACCCACACATGTGCACACCACTAGGGTGACCAGACAGCAAGTGTGAAAAATCGGGACAGGGGGTGGGGGATAAATAGGATCCTATAAGAAAAAGACCCAAAAATCGGGACTGTCCCTATAAAATCAGGACATCTGGTCACCCTAGCACACCCTCAGGGAGTGGCGGGGACCCACACACGTGAAACAGAGCTCATTAATAACCGATCAACAGCATATATGATGCAATGTACATAATATATAATTTTATTATTTATATAGTTATGGAAAGTAAATAATACATGGAAGAAATGAAAGGCTTTTTTTTCCATTATTTTTTTTGTTAGTCATCCCTGCCGGGGCCCCGCCAAAAATGTTTGAATTGGGCCCCGCCCTTCCTAAAGCTGGCCCTGGTCTGCACAAGCGGTGCACGACTCTTGCATTTGGGAAGGCTGGGCGGGATTGCCAGAAGTTCCTTAGAAGTGGGAGGAGCCAGCAGCATCCAGACCGTGGCCGCACCTCTCACTCCACCCAAGATGCTGCCCAGCAGAGGGGGCTGAGGATAAAGAGGGCATCAGGGTGGGGGGGACCCGATAAGAAGCGCTGGGAAGCAAAGAAGTCCGGGTGGGCGAGGGCGTACGGCTCCAGCGGGGACCTGGGCAGGGCACAGGCTGGATGGGTGTAAGGAGGCAGAACCCTGTAGCGGGACCGGGCAGGAACAAAGCTGTCTCTCCCATGGAAGTGGCTGCAGGAGCCCCCGAGCCTGGGGCTGGCCGCAGGGCAGCGGCGGTGCATGTGAGCCGGGTATCCCGGGGGCGGCGCGGCGCGGGCATGCAGGGGGCCAGGGCTGGCACAGCCGAGCCACAGCAGTGGCCGGTCTCCTGAGGGGCTCCCCGGGGCTCCAGGCTGGGCAACGGGCGGGAGCCAGGGCTTTTCCCAGCCCCGCAGAGCCTCCTGCCCCCCAGCCCGCCGTGGGCACATGCGGTGCGTCCCGCCGCCTGCAGGGAGCCCCGCGCCTCTCCCGCTCGGCTGCACTCCAGCGGCTCCTTCCCGGCGGGGCGAACCGCTGGAGCGCAGCCGAGCAGGAGAGGCGCGGGGCTCCCTGGCAGCGGCGGGGAAGTTTATGGGTTATGGGGACCCCGGCTGGCCCCTCGCCCCGTCCGCCGGCCTCCCCGCCTGGGACAAGTCTCACTCCCGCAGCCCCTCTTTGCCGCGTGTCTCCGGCAGCCCATGCCCCCGGTCCACGCTGCCCACCCGGGCCAGAGCCAGCCCACTATTTCTCATTTCCCCCAAAGGTGACCCCTTCTTCTTCCTTCTTTCTAACCTGCCCTTGTCCCAGTCATGCCTCATCCCCACCCCAGTTCCTCATCCCAGTTCCATTTTCCTCACCTGGCCAGTCCCAGTCTCCACTCCTCAGGCTTTTCATCCCAGTCCCAGTATTCTGGGTCAGCAAATCCTAGTCTTGCCAGTTGTGAAATTCCCCCTGGAATCCGCCTTCCAGTCCCAGTATCCACACCTCAACCCCCACTGCCATTACCCAGCCATTCTCAGTTCCCCACTTCTTTATTTCATCTCTTTCTCTCCTTTACCCTGGCCCCTGATTATCCCCTCCCCAACCCATATTCCTCATCCCCACTGGCTCATAGTCACAAACTCCCTATCCTTTGCCTACCCAGCCCCACTTCTCTCCTCCCCAACACCCCCGCCCCCAGTTCCTCATCAGATTTGACTCCTCACCCCTATCTCAGTCCCAGTATCCTGGCTCAGCCAGTCCTAGTTTCCACTCCAGCTCCTCCTTTTATTCAGTCTTTTACTAGCTCCAAGTCCCATCCCCGCTAGCCACATTTCCCACCCTGGCTCCCAGTCCCGCCCCCTCTGCAACTCTCAGTACCAGTTTCCCTCTTCAAAGTCACAGTCTCAGCCTCTCCACCCTGTTCCCAAGGGTGAAGCTAATCACACACAGAGACTGCCAGTGCAGGTCCAGTTCTCTTGTTCTGGCTCATTCAATCAGGCAGCTTCCTCCTCCACACTGCCTGGAGCTGGGGGGGTGGGGGGTGGGGAGGGAAAACGGGTTGTCTTTGAAAGCACAGGAGAGACAGGCCCGCTCTCTGCTTTCAATTCAGCATGGCCTGCAGCTCAGACCTGCACTTACACGGAAAGTCCTGCCAGTCCTGGGCTGTAGCTTGCCAAGTGTGCATGGAATCTTTGGGGACATTTAGCTGCTCAAATCTAAGGTGTTTTTAACATGTGCAAACTGTGATTTTTCAAAGACTTAACTAGAATAACTATTTGGGCAGATTTTCACAGGGATGGCAAAAGGCACATCCCTGACATAAAGGGCACTTCCCTGCCAAATTTCAAATCCCTGTTCCAAGAGTGCAGAATGCTAGACCCTTGCAAAGAAGAGGTCACTAGCATTTTGTAACACGGGCAAAACTATGTGTTTTCCCTAGCCTCATTCTTGGAGACAGCTGAACAGTTTGAGCTAAAATAAACGAGAGAGAGAGAGATCAGCCTAAGATAGATATGTGATGTGACGTGGAAAATTTCAGCCCCAGCAGTTAATGTTTGGCAAAGATATAACAACACCTAGGTCTTCCATAGCGTTTTTCATCAGTAGACCTCAAAGCACTATACAAAGGAGGTAAGCAGCATTATCCCCATTTTACAGATGAAGAAACTAAGGCACAGAGCAGTGAAGTGATTTGCCCTAGGTCACCCAGCAGACCAGTGGCCAAAATGGGAATAAAATCCTTGTCTCCTGAGTCCCAGTCCAATGTGCTACCCACTAGTCCATACTGCCTCCCTATAAAAAACTGAAAAGAAGGTCTTATAATGGGAAGTGTCAGGCAACCTTTATAGCAGGTGGTGCTTCCATCCTTGCTGTAGTACTTAGGAGCCCCAGTTATGGACCAGAACCTCTTTGTACTCGGCCCTGCCAAACTCTTTTTTGTGTATTGACCTAGAGTCATGAGGCACATTAAGGGGAAGAAATTTCTCCTTGTAAAGTTTAAGATACTGATACATCAACTGTATTTGCATATTCATTTTAGGGTTGGCATTCAGCCAATATGCCCTGACTGCACTTTTTATTAGCTGCATACACAGCTCCAACTGATTGCCATATTTAGGGTCAGGAAGAAATCTTCTGGGTCAGATTGGCAGAGACCGTGGGGAGTTTTCACCTTCCTCTGCAGCATGAGGAATGGGTCACTTGCAGATTTAAACTCGTGTAAAAGGGGAATTCACTGTAACTTGATGTATTTAAACCATGATTTGAGGATTTTAGTAACTCAGCTAGTGGTTAGGGGTCTATTACAGAGCGGGTGGGTGAGATTCTGTGGCTTGCAATGTGCAGGAGGTCAGACTAGATGATTATGATGGTCCCTTCTGGCCTTAAAGTCTATGAGTCAGAGTATGTGTGTTTCAAAGGGTGTCTCTGTTCTCATGCTGGGTTTTAGCCAGCATAACACTAGGCATATCCCTTAGAAATCTGGAGGGAGACAGTGGGGTTGGGGGCCTGTGTGTAGCAGGATTTGGGTTAGAGTGTGAGTGGGGCTGGGGCCCTAGAGTGTGAGAGAAAGCAGCACACAGCAAGGGATGAGTCGTGATTGAGAGATGCTGAAGTGGCCTGCAGGAGTAAGAGGTCAGGAAGGGAGAGAGGAAGGAAACTGGAGGGAAGTGCGCGCGCGTGCATGCACACACACACACACACACACACACACTAGGGGGAAAGGAAGATAATATCAGTGAGGCTGGAGAATAATGAGTGGGAATCCAAAATACTGGGAAAAGGAGGCAAATAAAAAAAAGGGAGAAAGAGAGAAAAGGATGAAGCTGGAAGGAGGGAGACAAAAAAAATGACAAATAAGGATGATGGAATCAAATAGAAAAACAAGAACAAAACTATGTACGTAGAATCCGAGATTCCAAAATTCGAAGGTGAGAGAAGGGACCATTGTGATCATCTAGTCTGACCTCCTGTATAGCACAGACCATAGAACTCCCCCAAAATAATATCCTTTTAGAAAAACATCCAATCTTGATTTCAAAATTGTCATTGATGAAGAATTCACCATGACCCTTGGTAAATTGTTCTAATAGTTAATTACTCTCACCATTAAAAATGTACACCTTATTTCCAGTCTGAATTTGTCTAGTTTCAAATTCTAGTCATTGAATCATTTTATACCTTTCTCTGCTAGACTGAAGAGCACAATACATATTTGTTCCCCATGTAGATATTTATAGACTGTAGTCAAGTCATACCTTAATCTTCTCTTTGTTAAGCTAAATAGAGTGAAAGACTCAAAGAGCTCACTTATAAGGCATGTTTTCTAACTCTTCAATCATTTTCATAGCTCTTCTCTGAACCCTCTCCAATTTATCAACAGCCTTCTTGAACTGTGGGCACCAGAACGAGATACAGTCTTCCAACAGCAGTCACACCAGTGCCAATATAGAGGTCAAATACCCTCTTTACTCCTCAAGATTCTCCTGTTTATGCATCTCATGATCACATTAGCTCTTTTGGCCATAGCATCACAGTGGGAGCTCATGTTCTGCTGATTATCCATCATGACCCCAAATCTTTTTAATCAGAGTCACTGCTTCAAAGGATGGAGTCCCCTATCCTGTAAGTATGACCTACATTCTTTATTCCCAGATATATAAATTTACATTTAGCCATTGATAACAAATGTTAAATAAAGGAGGGCCAAGAAGTGATGCCTGCAGGACCTCTCTGGAAACAAACCCTCTTGATGATGATTCCCTGTTTACAGTTACATTTTGAGACCTATTAGTTAGCCATTTTTAGTCCATTTAATGTATGCCAGGTTAATAATATATCATTCTAGTTTCTTGAATCAAAATGTCATGCAGTAACAAGTCAAATGCCTAACAGAAGTGTAAGTATATTATGTCAATACTATTACCTTTATCAACCATACCTGTAATCTCGTAAAAAATATATCAAGTTAGTTTGACAGGATCTATTTTTCATAAACCCATGTTGATTGACATTATTTACATTACCCTCCTTTAATTCATTATTAATCAAGTCCCCTATCAGCTGCTTCATTATCTTACCTAGGACTGATGTCAGGTTAACAGGCCTATAATAACCTAGGTCATCCTGTTTATTCTTTTCAATACAGACACCAACTAATACTCCATCTTGTGCTTTATCTGTTAGGACATCGATCCATAAGCATTCAAGGTCATTTTCTTCCAAGTTATCAGTTACTCGGAAACAGTAAAACCACTTTTGACAGAGTGCATCTCTCCCTCCCCTTTTGGCCACTTGATCCTTTCTAACTAGGTTATAACCATTGATTTTAACATTCCAATTGTGTGAGCCATCCACCAGGTTTCAGTCTTATCAACTAGACCAAGTTTATGCTCATAAATGAGCAATTTCAGTTTTTCTTGTTGTTACCCAGGCTCCAAACATCGGTGCATAGGCAATTAAAGAATTTCTTCTCTTCATGTCCTTTGGTGCCTTGATTAATTTTGTTCTCAGCATCTCTCTTTTGTGCGGAGTGCCCATATCTTCCCTTTTTTTTACCCACCCCTTTTGCTATTAGTTTAACCCCCTCCTGACTACTCTAGCCAGCCTGTCCCCAAGCAGTTTGGTCCCCCTTCAACTGGATCAAGGATTCAGGCCTAAATTCATATCAGTTTTTATACGTTTAATGTTTTTATCTTTACTTGCTTTGTGGGTCTGTTACAAAGTCAGGTCTGTAACTGCATAAATCATGGCCCTTGAACCACACCACCTTTTACCCCCCTGTGGAACACGGATTTAATTTGGTAAGTAAAAGTGAACAGCTAAAAAATATTAAAATCCATTTTCAAAAATAACTAATTTTTTTCTCAAAACGTATTGAATCAGAAAGAGCTTATCAGGTTTCAGATATAGATTTTATTTCAGTTTAATCTAGAATTCTGTGTGTTTACACATTCTTAGGCCCCAATCCTGGAAACTGGGCAGACCCCTATGTAGCGTTCCATTAGGAATTTATGCATGAGTAAGGGTTCTGATTGTAGGATCAGGGACCTTTATCAATATCCACAAAGCCCCTCACAAACCACCTTCCCTTAAATTGATAGGGGCGGAGGGGATTTTATTTAACTCTCAAGGAAATCCTGCAAAACTAGAGAAAGGTCTTGATATATGACATGAAGCTAAACAAATGCATATCATATACCGAATCCCTTAACTCTCAAACAATGTTTTCCCCACACATTTATCATGGTATGTTTGGCTGGCTGCTTGCTGTGGTTTTTTTTTATATAGAAAAGCCCATCACGGTATCCAAGACTAAGAGTCTCCCTTAAATATGTCTTGTGTAGTGGGCTTAAGAATTAAAACACTTTCCTTCATTTATTTGAGCTATTGCACTGTGCCAAAGTATAATGGAGCACATGAGGTATAACAGCATGAACTAAGGCTGAATAGAGTTTCACCTTTAACCCTGGGAGACTCTTTTGAAGTCTAAGTTCAGAGCCTAAGCATTAAATGCCTTTTTAAAATTACTTTTTAATCTCTCAGTTTATACAAGAGGACTGAATAGGTCTAGCTTGCTCCCTACAAGATTTACAGGTAAGCATAACTTTTCTTCTTAATCTCTATATTTAAGCTTTCACCAGCATGAAGTAGTTTAAAACACTAAATTCCAGAACAAATTGCACTCACAACATTTGAGAAACCACATAAGACAAAAAACAGGAAAAGAAAAGGTGGTGGGGGAGGGGAATCACAAATTCCAGCCTAATTCAAAATTTGTGCTACATAGCTGGGTACAGTCTTTTGCTACAATGAAGAGGAGAAACTGGGAAGCAAAAGATGGAATTGATTTAACTGTTTAATGATGTGCTAATAGACTACACATTGCTCTGATTTGTTGCTCTCTTTTGTCGGTGTTCTTAAGTGTCTGTAGCCATTGCCCTTAGCAAATGAGTATTTGATTATAAAATTTGCTTTAAACACTGCTTTGTATTCTTTCCAGGGACAGCCCCACCCTCTCCCTTGCTCTTTATCTTCAGTGCAAGAACATATGTAACATTAATAGCAAAGGCAGTATCTGCAACCTTCGCAGATTCTCTAGCTATATTACAAATAACCCTAATGCTGCTACTAGTGCAAACCAAAGCAAAACAAAACAAAGATTTATCTGGATTTGTATTTACTTACAGATATGAAAATGCACATCATGTAGTTTGACAGACTGCAAATTACTGTCCATAAAAAACCCAAAGCAATGAAAACCTTTCATTATTTGGCTCCAGTGTTCTCCTTGATCTTTTAGGGCACTTGTCTTTGCTATATGTTTCTGGATAATTAGCACTCATTTGTTAGGTGCAAATCTGTCTTCAAACTTCCACCTGTCCACATATCTTCCCATAGCTTAATAGATGTTAATGAATTCAATGGAACAAATTCCTGGTAGAGCATAAAAGAAAAACTCAGAAAAAAAGACTTTTTAATATGCTTTTGAAAATATATTTAACTAGGTGGTTCCCTGTGCCTTTTGGGAAAAGTATACACTAAAGATATATATATACACCAAATCCTTGAAACTGAACCTTGTCGGAAAATCCTAAGTAAAAGACCACAAGTTGGAATCTGTTCTGTTATATATTCTAGGCAATACATTTTATGTGGTATACGTCATACACCCTAAAAAACTTCATTTGGTGATCTAAGCTGAACAACTGGCTTTGTTCACCTTTCTTCTTATTTAAAACAGGTTGTTACAGGCAGCTGTTAAAAAAAACCCAACACTTTGTTTTATTATTCCCTAGATAATTTCTAAATAAGTCATGCTGCCTGGGTTTAAGTTTTTCTTCTCTTTTCTTTTCAGTATGTAAATTTCACTACATTTTGACATTGTTGCCTTTTATGGAAGTATGATCCATGAGCTAACCATAAACATTTCTTTCTTTTTGGCTTAAGAGAAATCATTCTTGCTTTCATGGAACTGCTATATGTCGTGATACTATTTCAAAAAGCTCATTTTGGAAGCAATGATATTACACACCCAAGTGGGAGATGTTTAATAAAAGAAACAAAACAAAAATGATTTAACTTAAATCATAGATAAATGCAAAGGAATCATAATAGTTGGTTTATACGACTAATCCTTTATCTGCCTATGAAGAAAGCCAGTGTCAGTCAGACTTCTCTGAGCAATGATGCTTAAAGCTGAACATCATTCAGGACCTACCTAGACAGCAAGTTGTACTATATCAGGGTTCTAATTGCTTTATGGCATGGTTTGTTCTTGCCAGTATGGACAGGATTCAATCATGTTATACAGCCATATCACATATGACTTGCATCTGAAGAAGTGAGGTTCTTACCCACGAAAGCTTATGCTCCCAATACTTCAGTTAGTCTTAAAGGTGCCTCAGGACCCTCTGTTGCTTTTTACAGATTCAGACTAACACGGCTACCCCTCTGATACTTGACAGCCATATCACAGTTCTTTAACAACAGGGGCCAAGTATATCCCTGGAGTAACTCTCAATGATTTCAGTGGGGTTTGTAGCTGCTAATGTCAGGACTATAACATGGTTCCATGCTGCCCCCTATCTACCTGTTTAAACGTTCATGCCCACCTCATCACTGTAGCATCTTAGAGCTAGTCTACACTAGACTGTAGTGCTTCTGGTGAAGACTGTCTATGCCTACGGGAGAGAGCTCTCCCGTTGGCATAATAAATCCACCTCTGTGAGAGGTGGTAGCTATGTGGGTGGGAGAAGCTCTCCCGACAACATAACGCTGTTCACACTGGCACTTAGGTCGCGGGGGTGGGGGTGAGGCCTTATTCACACCCCTGAGCGATGTAAGCTATACTGAAGCAAGTAGTACTGTAGACCTGGCCTAAGCAACTTCCATGTTGTTTCAGAGTACACTACTGATCTCTCTTGCTCTACTCAGATTTCCTCCCTCCTCTTCCCCAACCCCATATTCTTTTCCACCTCATTTAGTTCTTTCTCTTCTTCCTCCAGCTTTCTCTCCTCCCCTCCCCTTCCCTATATCTTGCTGCCTTTATTTTTAAATTATTTATGTAAAAACACTAAGTTGAGGCTGTGAAAAATGCTAAGTTTTATATTCTGCTCTGAAGGCCATGCGGTTAGAGGTCATTTGGAATGCAGAAGAAGAAGAATCCATAGTCTTGGGCCAGCCACACTCTGTCTTCCATTCTCAGAAGTTTGACCTGAGAGGGTGTCGGTTTCATAGTTCTAGTGGAATGTATCTGTCATGCAAGATGACAGATGAGAGAAAAGTGGTTCCTTAGGTAGCTTGAACCAGTGTCATGCAGGGCTTTAGAGATGAGAACTAAGATCTTGACCTTGACTTGGTGCCGTGAAGAGAGCTAGTGCGGTAAACAGAATACCAGAGCGGCATGTTCTCTTGTTGCTGAGTAGACTGGCGGTAGCATGCTGGACCAATTACAAGCTTTTTGTAGCTGGAACAGTCTTCCTTCCTCTTCCACCCAGGACCATCTCTTTCTTTCTTCAAAGTCTTCCTTAAAAATCCCCAATTCCACTCCCACCCCCTTTTCAAGCAATTCCTCTTTTCTTACTCTGATCATGCCAATCAATCCTTAACATCCTGCACACTGTTTAAAAACAATTGATTCAGGGTCTCAGTATTTCAGTCTTTTTGATTTGTGTTTGTATAGCTCAGGGATCGGCAACCTTTGGCACATGGCCCATCAGGGAAATCCACTCGCGGGCCGGGACGGTTTGTTTACCGGCAGTGTCCGCAGGTTTTGCCGATCGCAGCTCCCCTGGCCGTGGTTCACCGTTCCAGGCCAATGGGGGCTGCAGGAAGTGGCGCAGGCCAAGGGACCTAGTCCATCACTGGGGCTCCTAGGCACAACTATAATACAAATAGTAAATCATCATAATTATCAATAATTCTCACAACCCCTCACTCCAGAACTATAGTGTCCTATGTAGACTAAGTTCTTTAAGTTCTTACCTACTTTTATAAAACTCCATGAAACCTCCCCAACTCTTCAACATTGGCCCTGTTTCCCTTCTTCCCTTCACCTCTGAACTCATCAACACTGAATGAACCATTTACAACTGTTGCCTTGAGTTTCTTTTGTCCAAGCCAGTCATGGATCCCTTCTACTCTTTCTACTCTACTGAAACTGTTATCACTAAAGTCTCTAATAAGTCTTCACAGCCAAATCTCAGGACCTTTTACTCCATCTCTTCACCATCTCCCCTTCCTTCCATTCTTCCACTTGCACAAGCACTACTACATTCTTCTCTCTGACTACTTTATACCTAGCTCTTCTCGTTGCCCTTTCTTCCTTCACAAATCTTCTACTTGCAATCATTTCTCCTCTTTGTTTCTGTTATCATCTGTCCTAAACTGATCCTCCTTTTATTCCTGCCATCCTTTCCTCTCAGACCCCTTCCTTTGCCCCATTATGCTGGTTTTAATTCTGCTGACCTTGTTTCCAGCTGCTGTTCTTTCTCATAATGCCGCCTAGAAGCAGCATGTATGGATCACAGGATGACTATGAGCTGCCAATTTGATGTGGCGGTGAAAAAGGCTAATGCAACCCTAAGATGCATCAGGCGAGGCATTTCCAGTAGAGATAGTGAAGTATTATTACCATTATACAAGGCATGGTGAGACCCAGAGGTGCCGACTTTCTGAGTTCGTGAGGGGTGCTCTGCCCCCATTCCACCCCTTCCCCCAAACCTGCCCCCTCGCCCCACCTCTTCACACACCTGCTCTGCCCTGCCCCTTCCTGCCCCCTCTCCCTGCCTTTTCCTTCCCCCTCTCCTCCCTCTTGCCCCAAGCACCTCCTGCACACCGCTGAACCGGCGGGCGGGAGGGGAAGGAGCTAATCCATGGGGCTGCCCATGGGCCACTATTTTTTTTCCATAGGTGCTCCAGTCCCGGAGAATCCACAGAGTCAGCACCAATGGTGAGACCTCACCTGGAATACAGTGTGCAGTGCTGGTCTCTCATGTTTAAGAAAGATGGATTCAAACTGGGACAGATGCAGAGAAAGGCTACTAGGATGATCAAAGAAATGGAGAGCCTACCTTATGAGAAGAGACAGCATGAACTTGGCTTGGTTAGCCTAACAAAATGAAGAATGAGGGGCGATATGATTGCTTTCTATAAATACATTAGAGGGACAAACACCAGGGAGGGAGAGGAGTTATTTAAGGTAAGGGCCAATGTAGGCACAAGAACAAATGGATGTCAACTGCCCATCCATAGGTTTAGGCTTGAGATTAGACAAAAGTTTCCAACCATCAGAGGAGTGAACTTCTGGAAGAGGGGGAGTAGCTTGATAAGTTTATGGAGGGGATGGTATGATGAGATTGCCTACAATGGTATATGGCCTATCTGCAACTGCTATTAGCAATGGCTGGAAATGGAACACTAGATGGGGAGGGCTCTGAGTTACTACAGAAAATTCTTTCCTAGGTGTCTGGCTGGTGGGTCTTGCCCATGCTCAGTGTCTAATTGATCACCATATTTGAGGTCGGTAAGGAATTTTTCCCCAGATCAGATTGGCAGAGATCTCTGGGATGGGGGCAGGGGTTTGCCTTCCTCTGCAGTGTAGAGCACGGGTCACTTACTGGTTTGAATTAGAGTAAATGGTGAATTTTCTGTAACTTGAAGTCTTTAAATCAAGTATTGAGAACATCCAGTAACTCAGCCAGAGGTTATGGGCCTATTGCAGGAGTGAGTGGATGAGGGTGTGTGGCCTGTGATGTGCAGGCAGTCAGGCCAGATGATCATGGTGGTCCCTTCTGGCCTTAACTTCTACGAGTCTGTAAATCTAGTGAACCAATTATGGGGCTGGTGGACAGAAACTCCTGCGTTCTAAGCCTAATAATAATTGTCAGACTTGTCATTGTCTTTCATTTGATACATCAGTCTAGAAAGGCAAATAAAATGAGAGGGCGAAACACACAAAAATGTGGGCAAAACACAGCAGAAATTGCCGTTTTGCGCCAATTAATCCAAAAAGTCAGAGTGACAGAAGTTCTAGGAGAGGGATGGATCTGACTTTCCGGTGAGGGCCATGAACAGAAAAGTTCTCTAAAGCAAAAGTTGAGACTCTTGACTTAGGAAACCAGAGTAACTCATGTAGCTGTGTACAATGGCATAAGAATGATCTAAGATTTAGGAGAACAGTGAAAATCACCTGTGTGCAGAGAAGTGAGGCAAAAAATTATACACCTCTACCTCGATATAACGCTGTCCTCGGAAGCCAAAAAATCGTACCGCGTTATAGGTGAAACCGCGGTATATTGAACTTGCTTTGATCCACCGGAATGCGCAGTCCCACCCTCCCGGAGCACTGCTTTACTGCGTTATATCCGAATTTGTGTTATATCGGGTCACGTTACATCGAGGAAGCGGTGTATATATATAGAGAGAGAGAGAGAGAGAATTTTCCTAATAGTAGAACAATTGCTAATGTGCAATTGGAGTGCAATTTCTGGGGTTGATCCCACCTTCACTGAAGTCATTAATAACATTCCCATTGGCTTTGATAGTCTAATATCAAGCCCTTCATTTTAGAAATCATTTTTCTATTTTTTGAAATTGTCATTTAGGTTTTAAGTTAAATGATTTCTAAAATGAAGGGCTTGATATTAGACTATCGAAGCCAATGGGAATGTTATAATAATTATAATTAATTATAATTATTATAACATTCCCATTGGCTTCGATAGTCTAATATCAAGCCCTTCATTTTAGAAATCATTTTTCTATTTTTTGAAATTGTCATTTTACCTTTACACTTTAATCTTAGCCATTTATAATGTCATTTGCCTATACAATGAGTTTATATTAAGTCTTTCAAAGATGTTTCTTAGGGTGCCATAACAGAAATACATGGCTTTATTTACTGAGGCTTTTTTTTAGCAAACTTTCCAAATAATGGTTTTCTACATAATTTAGCAAAAACGAATTTTCAAGAACTGTGCAACATAAATCAGCGGCTGCTTCTGACCCCAGGTGAGACGAATAGATTTTAATAACTTCAACACTGAGTAATCCTGACTGTCACCACAACCTAATACCCCATGTCACAACTGTCAGTAGGAAAGGCGGGAAAGGTATTTTCATTAATGTCCATTTCAGTATCTGTGGATTTTTCCTGGAATGCAAAAGAGAAAACAGCTGCCCATTACATCAGAACCTCCACCACAGCATCTCTAATACTTTCTGTCCCCTTATTTTTTCAGTGTAATGAATCTAGGAAGAGTAGGTTACATGGATAAAATGTGTATTTTTATCTACAGCCAGTTTTTCTTGGCTAAAATTAGTAATCTTCCCAAGTGATAGCTGTCTTCTGTGTCTGTGCTAGCATGTTTATAGGTGGCTGTGGAAGAAAATGGCTTCTCTGTATTTCCATCTGTATTTTATGATATTTCTAGTGTGTAGTGATACAAATTTTGCCTTCACATATGCAACTCCTCTTGACTTCCATAGGTACAGACACTGGAAGTGTTGAAAAAACTTCTCCCCCACAACTTCGTACTATTCTGTTTGTCTTTCCTTTGAATAGCTGCAAGCTTCATGCATCTTCACCCACATCCCCCTCAAATTTTGTATCTGTTTGCCTCACTGTTATCATTGTTCCCTCAGGAAACAGATGGGCAGGATCCCCTGGGAGAATAACATGAAGGGCAAAGGGGTCCAGGAGAGCTGGCTGTATTTTAAAGAATTCTTATTGCGGTTGCAGGAACAAATCATCCCGATGTGTAGAAAGAATAGTAAATATGGCAGGTGACCAGCTTGGCTAAACAGTGAAATCCTTGCTGATCTTAAACGCAAAAAAGAAGCTTACAAGAAGTGGAAGATTGGACAAATGACCAGGGAGGAGTATAAAAATATTGCTCAGGCATGCAGGAGTGAAATCAGGAAGGCCAAATCACACTTGGAGTTGCAGCTAGCAAGAGATGTTAAGAGTAACAAGAAGGGTTTCTTCAGGTATGTTAGCAACAAGAAGAAAGTCAAGGAAAGTGAGAGCCCCTTACTGAATGAGGGAGGCAACCTAGTGACCGAGGATGTGGAAAAAGCTAATGTACTCAATGCTTTTTTTGCCTCTGTCTTCACGAACAAGGTCAGCTCCCAGACTGCTGCACTGGGCAGCACAATATGGGGAGAAGGTGACCAGCCCTCTGTGGAGAAAGAAGTGGTTCGGGACTATTTAAGAAAAACTGGACGTGCACAAGTCCATGGGGCCGGATGCGCTGCATCCGAGGGTGCTAAAGGAGTTGGCAGATGAGATTGCAGAGCCATTAGCCATTATTTTTGAAAACTCATGGTGATCGGGGGAGGTACCAGATGACTGGAAAAAGGCTAATGTAGTGCCCGTCTTTAAAAAAGGGAAGAAGGAGGATCCGGGGAACTACAGGCCAGTCAGCCTCACCTCAGTCAGTGGAAAAATCATGGAGCAGGTCATCAAGGAATCAATTATGAAACACTTAGAGGAGAGGAAAGTGATCAGGAACAGTCAGCATGGATTCACCAAGGGGAAGTCGTGCCTGACTAACCTAATTGCCTTCTATGATGAGATAACTGGCTCTGTGGATGAGGGGAATGCAGTGGATGTGTTATTCCTTGACTTTAGCAAAGCTTTTGATACGGTCTCCCACAGTATTCTTGCCGCCAAGTTAAAGAAGTATGGGCTGGATGAATGGACTGTAAGGTAGATAGAAAGCTGGCTAGATCGTCGGGCTCAACGGGTAGTGATCAATGGCTCCATGTCTAGTTGGCAGCCGGTTTCAAGCGGAGTGCCCCAAGGGTCGGTCCTGGGGCCAGTTTTGTTTAATATCTTTATTAATGATCTGGAGGATGCTGTGGACTGCACTCTCAGCAAGTTTGCAGATGACACTAAACTAGGAGGCGTGGTAGATACACTAGAGGGTAGGGATTGGATACAGAGGGACCTAGACAAATTAGAGGATTGGGCCAAAAAAAACCTGATGAGGTTCAACAAGGACAAGTGCAGAGTCCTGCACTTAGGACGGAAGAATCCTATGCACTGCTACAGACTAGGGACCGAATGGCTAGGTAGCAGTTCTGCAGAAAAGGACCTAGGGGTCACAGTGGACAAGAAGCTGGATATGAGTCAACAGTGTTCTCTTGTTGCCAAGAAGGCTAATGGCATTTTGGGCTGTATAAGTAGGGGCATTGCCAGCAGATCGAGGAACGTGATTGTTCCCCTTTATTCGACATTGGTGAGGCCTCATCTGGAGTACTGTGTCCAGTTTTGGGCCCCACACTACAAGAAGGATGTGGAAATATTGGAAAGAGTCCAGCGGAGGGCAACAAAAATGATTAGGGATCTAGAGCACATGACTTATGAGGAGAGGCTGAGGGAACTGAGATTGTTTAGTCTCCAGAAGAGAAGAATGAGGGGGGATTTGATAGCTGCTTTCAACTACCTGAAGGGGGGTTCCAAAGAGGATGGAGCTCGGCTGTTCTCAGTGGTGGCAGATGACAGAACAAGGAGCAATGGTCTCAAGTTGCAGTGGGGGAGGTCCAGGTTGGATATTAGGAAACACTATTTCACTAGGAGGGTGGTGAAGCACTGGAATGCGTTACCTAGGGAGGTGGTGGAGTCTCCTTCCTTGGATGGTTTTAAGGCCCGGCTTGACAAAGCCCTGGCTGGGATGATTTAGTTGGGAATTGGTCCTGCTTTGAGCAGGGGGTTGGACTAGATGACCTCTTGAGGTCCCTTCCAACCCTGATATTCTATGATTCTATGATCTACTACAAATTCCATTGGCTTGTATATTGCTATTGTTTTTATATGTATACAGTGCCGTAAGTATTAATGATGCAAAGTTCCTTTCCTGAAAAGCTAAGAACCTAAAAATCACCAGTTTCAGAGTAACAGCCGTGTTAGTCTGTATCCGCAAAAAGAAGAACAGGAGTACTTGTGGCACCTTAGAGACTAACAAATTTATTAGAGCATAAGCTTTCGTGGACTACAGCCCACTTCTTCGGATGCATAGGAAGAAGTGGGCTGTAGTCCACGAAAGCTTATGCTCTAATAAATTTGTTAGTCTCTAAGGTGCCACAAGTACTCCTGTTCTTCTTTTTAAAAATCACCAGTTCATCTGCAATGTGCAACACTGACTAACTGTTGTTATAAAAATAAATATACAGTATTTGGCTACAGAAATGCTCTAAAATTAATACTGCCACAAGTGGAACAAATATGGTCTGCAAGTTACTTTGCTAGAGAGCTAACTTTTATTCAGAGGCTAAAAGTACAAACTGCAAGTAGGAAACAGCTTATTTATATACTTTTTAAAAAGTTATTATTCAGATTCTGATTGGACTTACACCAGTGTAAATCTTGGTTAGTTCCAATGTCATCGAAGGAGTAGCACCAATGTAAACTTGTGTATGTGAGACCATTAATCAGACTAATACATTTATGGATTAGTTGTGCACTCAGGTCTAAATTACAACTTCCTGCATGAGCTTGCGGCAAGGAGCTCAGATGCCAGTGTAATGGACGCAAAATGGTTCAGGGGTCCTTGGCCTGCCAGGTAGGGGACAGCTACTTATCTAAACTATTTGAAATATATATTCATAGTGCAGGCCCATTGTTAACTTTTGACTATAGAGAACAGATGGAAAATATTTTTAGGGTCTTTCCAAGACACCACTTGAACTGCTATGCAATACCAGTATTTTTCTTATAGTCCCATCAGTTTCTGCAAGGTTTTTGAATGCAAAATTAAAACCAACATGCTCAAACTGCAGAGCCTAAAGTCAGAGAGACAAGGTCTTTTATTGGACTAACTTCTGTTGGTGAGAGAGACAAGCTTTTGAGTTTACACACAGCTCTTCTTCAGGTACTAACACCTAAATCCTTAATGCACCACATTAGTAAGTGGTGCATAAGTAATATGTTAGCAGTGCTGAGCACCTGCCACTTCCATTGAAACTGTGCTTCTAGCCTGTCTGTTTGAGAAGAAAACTTTCTAAATCTGACCCTGATTCAGCTAAGGTTTCCTGTGGCTGTAGACAGCCTGAAAACATGACTAATAGAGCTGTTAACGAACAGATATGTTTCAATTATGTGTGTGACAGGTTGGATCACAGAAACCCCCCTGGGAGCTGCCACCTAATGTGCAAAGACTACCCCTGCTCCTGTTTTCCCTGCCAGCTCAGGATTCCAGCACCCTGTCTTACTGAGCCAGACACTCCTGTCTGCTCCAACACAGACCCAGGGTCTGAATTACTTGCCCCAAAGCTGCAGGTTTACCTGAAAACAGTTCACAGAAGTGTGCTTGTCTTTAGCACTCAGATGCCCAACTCCCAATGGGGTCTAAACCCAAATAAATCCGTTTTACCCTGTACAAAGCTTATACCAGGTAAACTCATAAATTGTTCGCCCTCTATAACACTGATAGAGAGATATGCACAGCTGTTTGCTTCCCCAGGTATTAATACATACTCTGATTTAATTAATAAGGAAAAAAGCGATTTTATTAAATACAGGAAGTAGGATTTAAGTGGTTCCAAGTAGTAACAGACAGAACAAAGTAAGTTACCAAGCAAAATAAAATAAAATGTGCAAATCTATGTCTAATCAAACACTGAACACAGATAAGATCCTCACCAGTTCCAGAATGCTCCCTTTTACAGGCTAATCTCCTTTTAGCCTGGTCCAGCAATCACTCACACCCTCTGTAGTTACTGTCCTTTGTTCCAGTTTCCTTCTGGTATTCTGGGGGGTGGAGAGGCTCCTTCTTTAGCCAGCTGAAGACAAAATGGAGGGGTCTCCCACGGGTTTAAATAGACTTTCTCCTGTGGGTGGAGACCCCCCTCCTCACTCCTAGGCAAAATCCAGCTCCATGATGGAGTTCTGGAGTCATCTGGGCAAGTCACATGTCCCTGCATGACTCAGTCTTTACAGGCCGAAGCCATTGTCCACATGGTATCTTGTATGTCTCCAGGAAGACTTCGTATGTGGATTGGAGCATTCCAAGATGCATTGTTCCCCAAGTGCTTCCTGATCAGGTACTTAACCTTGTGAATTCCTTCCTAGACAAACTGACCAAATGCCTCACAAAGCTTACTTAGAAACCAAGCAAGTATACAGCCCATATTCTTAACCTCAAGTAGAAAATGATATAAGTGTACAAATAGGATGAATAGATATAGTAGACCATAACCTTTACGGAGATATGTTACATGGCACAGGCAGCACAAAACATATTCCAGTTATGTGATACATACATTTATAAGCACATACACCCCCATAAAGCCTTATGGGGTACACTGTCACAATGTGGTAACTGTGAAAGACACCTATGCCAATTTTAATGTCAATATTGCTAGTTATTTCACTCTGGGTGGAGCTTGAGATTGTGAGCGGAGCTTAAGTAGAGTAACTTCCCTCCCCCACCTGACCCATGGCGTATTTAGTGATGGGTCTGCAGATGCACTAAACTTGTTCAGAAATAATGCAACAGATCTCTTCTGCATAATAATTCTCTCTGAAGGCCTGTAAAGCTGATTCTGACTTAGAAATAATCTGCAGTTGGAAGAGTAGCTGAAATACCACATGATGCTATTTTATATGCTCCCAGGACTGACTATAAGATCTGACAGTGTTAAAGAATATCCAAGGGTGAAGATAGGGATTTGGATTACCCGAAACTCATGGCAAATAGCACATCATATTAGCCTCACAATATTTTCTCGTTGTTTTTGTACAGCTAGATGTAGCTTTATGTTTTCTCATTATTTTAACATTTGTGGAACTGTCCTGTTTAAATCTGAGACCAGGATCACAAGCTTTACAACTCAGCTAAAATACATGCCTCACAAAATCACATGTTCCAGTCATTATCTTACGTCAACTGAAACTGTAAAATAGAACTTGAAGAACTTGATTTACTTCACTGTTTGGAAGTGGCATTTGTTACTGTCAGGTGTTTTCATAATAGACTATCATTCAACTTGAACCACTTAATGTGCAGTCCTAAAATTGTATCATATCGAGAGAAAAACTAATCTTTCTGAAGTGTACAGATACGTATGTCAAGCTAAAGGAATGGGATGAAAGCTGTTTAATGATTGTAAAACTGTTGCCCTTGTCATTGTCAGCTTTTTAATGAATCAACACAAAATTCAGTTTATAGATGCAATTACTGAAAAGTCAAAATAGACTGACTCAGCGAGTTACTGTTGCCAACAACATAATGGTAAGCGGAGTAACAACTGTAGGCCATGCTGTGGATCCCTACTGTGCTGGCTTTTTCCTTCCGGTTCATGATTTGGAAAGCAGGTCAGAAAAACAAATAAATGAGAAAACTCAAAGGCAGAATAAGAAGATGGCTGAGAAGTCTTGGATGTATGGATGCAAATCTCTAACCGTGAAAGTTTCCAGAATTTAAAAGAAAAAACACATTTTATAATTAAGGGCCAAATTCTGTGCTATTTTATACCTTCCGGCACCCCTCTGAAGTCGCTGCATGGCATTACACTCAGAATTTGGCTTTAAATGTTAAGTCCGAGAGATTCATTAACAGTGAACATTTCAAAATGACCTATGTTTGGTTAGACTATGCTGTAGATCGGTCATTGGCTGATTGATACTGTGGCCTTTTCTTCATTTTACTAGTGCTATAAAAATCAAAAGAATCTACAGATCTGAAGGAGAACACGGGTAAAACTCTACAACAATCTCAGAACTCTAGCCCCTACTAGTACCCCCCCCCGGCTGTCTCGGCTATATTTAAATAAAATGAAACAATTGAAAATGTTTAATAAAGAAAGGGCTTGGTGCTGGCTTCTCATGGGATAAGGGAGAGGAGAAACTTTAATAACAAAAGCAGGAAAAAGAGGAGTTTGAAATCTGCTAACATTGATACTCCCGTTTTTGTTTCAAGACGGTTGTGTTTTTTATTACTTGCAGATCAATTTTCTTTGCAGGTGATGTGGGCCCAGCATTACATCACCAGAAGAGCAGCCAGGAGTATCTTGATGCCAGGATGACTAAAGCAAAGAGGAATGTATTATCACAGACCGCTGAGAAACTTGCCAATACATTCCTTGCTGGGGGTGCTGCTCTGGGGGAAGAGGAGAGGAGACAATTTTGCATGAAGAGTGAAAGAAAACTTTGTAGAAGAATGATCTGGGGTCAGAATCCTGCTGTCTCCTCTGTGCAGATCTAATTATGGTCATGTACTTCAAAAAGAGGGTTTAACTAAAACCAGATTTAGCTGGGCATTGCTTAAGAAATACAGAATGAATTCTCAACCCTGTCTTGGAGGAAAATGCTAAATGCTTCTCTGTACTTGGAACATTGTCCCATTAGTTGTAGAGTGCAATTTGAGGCTACAATGAGAAATGCAAACAGTCAATTCAAATCTTTATCACTTTAATGAACTCTAGCATAAACATGTGTGTGTGTGTATAATTTATATATACATACATACGTTAGTTCTGTTAGGCTGAAATATCGGTTTTCTATATTGACAGATAGGGAAGACATGGTATGTGTTGTGTTATAAATGTTTTATCAGCCTGGCTTTGCAATGGTCATGTTACTCCCAAGTGTCAAAGCCAGGAGTGAGTTACACAGATCATCCCAACTACGTTCCAGTAAAACCCTCATGCCATCCCACTCCATCATGTATTCTGTAAAATATATGCCATGTATATTACAGAAAAAGCTATCTTAGGAATGTTTTAGAGGGCGTTCAGGGCTATTTCTTGTATTCTTCTGCAAGACTATGGGCTTGGGCCTGATCCTGAATCATTAACATCAATGCCGCTGACTTCAATGGGAGAAGCATATGCCCTTATCAGTCCAACCAAAGCAGGATTAGAGGGAGATAAAATTCAAACCAATAAATGTAAACACTTCCACCACTGATGCAAAATAGCTTTTCTGGGGCTAAAATTATCAGAGTTTTAAGTCCGATCTCTCAGGCCTCTCCAGGACTTGTAGCAAGAGCAGTTTCATTGAGGATCTCTCCAGTCCATTGTGCCCATTTCTAGCCCTGCAGGATCATTAGATAACAGACTTTAAAGTTGAGACAGTTTTATGTACAGAAAAGCTGCCACTGGTGCAGGACTGAACTGTGTGTGTCCTGGGCCTCGGGCAGATGTAATTTTTTTTTGGGTGGGGTGAGGGGAATTAGACCACCCTGGAGGAGAAAGTGTACAGTTTTCTGGTCGGTTGATTTTTAAGACAATGAAATAGCAGCTATTTGAAGCTGCTCAGGGGTCACAGATGTGTGAGCAAGTGAACAGAAGTTATAACTTAACTGTATACCTGTGCACTTTATCACATGGATATAAACTCAACCTGTCAGGGGCCTAAGTCTCCACTGCCAGTCAGAGTGCTTGTAAAACTCTGCTGCTGGCATAAACGAATGGAGAATTAGGATTTGGTCAAATTTTACCCTCACTTTGCATAGGTTCAAATCAGTGAAGAATCAGGCCCAGGGTGTTAGAATTGTTAATTGTGTTACACACACACTCTCACTCTCTCTCACTCACTCACTCACTCACCTATTTATTCATTCTTTTGCCTTGGAAGTGTAGGGTGCTAATACTCTATAATCTGTGTGGAGAGCTTACTCTTTAGTTAATATTTTCTAATACTAATAGTGTGTTGTTTGCATTTGTTGCACCCAGAGACAACAACATTAGGTGCACGTTAGAAATTGCAAAATAAATGAGAGAGGGGTTTCATAGAAGATTAGGGTTGGAAGAGACCTCAGGAGGTCATCTAGTCCAACCTCCTGCTCAAAGCAGGACCAACTCCAACTAAATCATCCCAGCCAGGGCTTTGTCAAGCCAGGCCTTAAAAACTTCTAAGGAAGGAGATTCCACCACCTCCTTAGGTAACCCATTCCAGTGCTTCACCACCCTCCTAGTGTTTCACCAGATCCAAACCCTTTTATACTTTGGAGTAATTCAGATCTTAATCCAAACATGTTCACTCAGCTCCATTTCTGCAAAATGAATCTGAACAACATCACCTGACACAAATCTCTCTGAGCTTTACAGATTCAGATCTGAACCTGAACATTCAGGCTCAGGCCCATCTGTAAAGCCAGTTTTAAATCTATCGTCTAGTTTTAAACAACAACACCCAGCATTGTAACTCCACCAGAGAGGTCCTTTGGGGCCATCTGCCTGTCCCAAGTCAGGATAAAGGAGGAGGGTTGGGCGTGGGGCTAGCAACTCCACCCCGTAAAAAAAAAATTAATTTGCTACAGAAACACCAACAATAGGGATAACAGAGACTTTAGCCTGGAAAAAGAAGGGCCTTCAACTTGAAGACGCATGACGCTGGGTGGTGAAAGTCATGAGGAAGCCACTAAGCCGATTACCCTTCTTGCAACTAGGAGGATTACCATTGGTACATGGAACGTGAGGACCATGTACGAGTCAAGAAAGATGGCGCAGGTCGCAGCGGAAAAGAGGCCATCCAAGAAACACATGGCGACGCGACCTTCAGGCTGATAGCATAAAAATGGGGTATACCTGGAACCAGCTAGAGCAAATGGCCCAGGATAGAGGACTCTGGAGATCTGTGGTTGGCAGCCCATACCCCGATTGGGGTGATGGGCATGAGTGAGTGAGTGACCCAGCATTGTAGTATCTCTATTCTCAGGCCCAGATCAAAGGCATTCAGGTGCCTAACTCTCATTTGAAATCAATGGGAGCTAGCTGACTAAATACTTTCGAGGATCTGGGCCTCAGAGCCTCCCAAATGATTAAAAATCAAGAATACAAACAGCCAGAGGCCTAAATTATTTTTTCTATGTGCCTCTAGATAGTTGGGGTGAAATTTTTGTTTGTGTAGGTTTTCTTTCTTCCTTCCATCTCTCTCAGCTCCCTCTTCGATTACACTTTTTCTTGTTCTTCCTTCTTGTCTTCAGCTTTCTCCTCGTCTTCCACCTTTTCTCTTCTATGATGCTGTTAGTTGTGATTGTATGAAATCCAAGTCAAAGGAGTGAGTTTTACCTTTCATTCTGAATTGAGAATTGTGGTTGTGCTAATCTCAACTGCTAATGCTTTCCAAAGGCTTGCTCCTCTTGCCAAGAAAACCCGGTCTCCTCCTCTCATGGGTTTTACCTGTGAGGTTGACAACTTCATAAGTCCAGAGGAGCACTCCCACTGAGGGAGACTGCACAATGGAATCAGGCATTCTCTGTGACTGTGTCTATTTTAGAGGACTGTACAACCTGCAGCATTGTGACTGAATCAGCGCGAGTTTGCAATGGTACAGTGCTTCCACCCTAGCCATCCTGCTTTAGGTGCACACAGTGCTCCCTGCAAGCACTGCAGGTTCTGGGATTTGTTTCACTGATCCCATAATGCCTAAGCCAGCTCCCAAGGAGCTGGGACCATACTCACACCTGTAGATTGTCACCAATCACCCCTGAGCCACTGCCAGACTGACTCTGGAGTGGACCTAGAGGCACAAGCTGTATTATGAGAAGCATCACTGTCTATTAGTGGTGATGCCTGCAGAAGTGAGGGACTGGACTGTATTCTTTTCATTAATTTATTCAGTAGTATTTTTCATTTCAATTTTGCCGTTAATGTTTTTTCAGTTCGTATTTTCTGGTCTTTTGCTTTCTTTTGTAGCTGAACTAATGGCTTTCTTTTCTCCTGAGTGGAGAAATGGGAGTGATCCAACCCAGGATCTGAAGGGAGGCCATCTCTATAGGGCACCCGCCATTAGCATATCTAGTTTCACCTGCCCCTCCCGCCCTGCACAGTGCAGTAGGACTTCCAGGATATGAACCATTCCTTGAGGGGACAGTGAGGCAATGAATGGGTGCTGAGGCACCATGGGAAGTTACAAGAGAGTAATGGGATTGGGTGACAGCAATAGCCTTACTCTGCATTTTAGCTAATGACCCCTTCCTATGTTCGATCTGAGGAGCGTGGGAAATGCTGAGGCAGTGGATGGACAGTAGTGGCACTCCCCAGTAGAGTGCACTGAAGGGTGTGCCTGCATTTGTCTGTTAACTAATCTTTGATTTTTGTCTTTTGTTTTCCAAGTGAATCTCCAGGGGACCAAAGAAAGAGTTTAAAGTTTGTAATAAAGTTGTAATTTTCGTTATATTTTTAAAATCTTTCTTTGCTATCTGAGGGTTGGGACTAAGCAGAGCTGAGGGCAACAAGCTCTCTCTCTTGGCTACGCTAAGCCCTGCCCTCAGGAGAGGTTTGTGGGTGAATGGACAGAGCCAAGAACTGCCTCAGCTGCTCTCATGCTTGAATGCAGCCAGCTTGACAGGTGACAGAGCCAGTGCTCTCAGCTGTCAAAGCTGTGACTGAAGGATGGGGAGGATGTGGGACTGTGCTGAAAGGATCAATTGCAACCTTGCAGCTGCTACACCAGCCCTTCCTTTCTACAGTGGCCAATTCTATCCAAGACCCCATCCCAACTCCACCCAGACCCCATTTCGCCCATCCCCAGCCATTCCTGTTCCCTCTGGACCCCACTTACCATTGATGTATTTGAAAAGTGGGCCTGGTGTCTTTCAGCCCTCTCCTTTCTTCCCAGGCTTTCTAGGGGGCCTTAGATTGCTGTTCCCCTCCACACTGGGACTTTAGGGTAGTTAGGGTGCCAGGCACAGGTTACTGCTCTTCCCACCTATTGAATTTTCTGCAGATAGTACTAGGCATTCTCCCCTAACCCTTGGGCTGGAGGGACTGGCAGTCTGCTCACTGCTGTGGCCATATATAATGTGCAGAAATATTTGCAACTATACGAAGACTTCAGCCATGATTTGGCTGGAGAGATGACTGTTCCCTTCTCCGGACACAGGAAAGGGGCTGCCTAGACTCCCACATCCACAGAAAACTTCATGAATGAGGAAGGGTTGGCCCTCACCTGGCACTTCATCTCCATGGAAGGCTCAGTGTGGTGTGAGTGGCCATTTTGTGCTAATCACCCTATTAACCATGAGAATGTGGGAGAGGAATGAAGACTACCCCACTTCCCTACCCAAAGCCACCAAGTATGAGAGAAGAAGAAGAGATGAGTGACAGGATGCTGAGCATGAATGGGAAGGCAAGACAATACCACAAGGCGATGGAGCTTGGATAGGCTAAAAGCTTTGCAGTAGGAGAGGACAATAGAAGGAGACTAAACAGAAGGTAAGGAGATTGTGAGGGAAGTGGCTTGGGAATAGGCCTGCATATAGCTAATATGTATGCTAGACCTCAGTGGGTGGGAGTAAAGAAGGGTGCCAATGGAAGTGCAAGGCCTGGATAGTTGGCTGAATGGAATGGTATCATCTATACCTAACAGATACTGGTGAATTTAGCAGGCCACCAGGCATCCTCCTGAAAGACAGCACACTCTGCAAACAGGATTAATTAATCCTGGGGGAGGGATAGCTCGGTGGTTTGAGCATTGGCCTGCTAAACCCAGGGTTGTGAGTTCAATCCTTGAGGGGGCCACTTAGGGATCTGGGGCAAAAATCAGTACTTGGTCCTGCTAGTGAAGGCAGGGGGCTGGACTCGATGACCTTTCAAGATCCCTTCCAGTTCTATGAGATAGGATATCTCCATTAATTTAATAATATACCTCATTGAAACAAGAACAGACAATTAGTAAACTTTGCTAAACAGTAGAGCAGGGGTCGGCAATGTTCGGCACGCAGCTCGCCAGGATAAGCACCCTAGTGGGCCAGGCCAGTTTATTTACCTGCTGACGCGGCAGGTTCAGCCGATTGCAGCCCCCACTGGCCGCGGTTCGCCGTCCCGGGCCAATGGGGGTGGCGAGAAGCGCCGCGGGCGAGCAGTGTGCTTCGGTCGAACCTACCGCGTCAGCAGGTAAATAAACTGGCCCGGCCCGCCAGGGTGCTTACCCTGGCAAGCTGCGTGCCAAACGTTGCCGACCCCTGCAGTAGAGGATAAGAAGTAAAGAATTGAAGAAGAGAATGAGGGTGGAGAAAATGGCGATAGAAGTGAGTAAGGGTAGAAAGATAGACTTGTGGTTAAGGTACAGGACTAGGAAACAGAATATATGATTTGTATTCCAATCTTTAGAAGAACAAACTACAGAGATATTTACAAAACACAAAGGCCACCCTTTCTCTGGGAGCATCTTCCTTCGGAATTTCTGATTCCAACACTTTCTAGTCTAGAGATGCCTTCTTATAGGATTTTCCCCCAGCATGCCTTTCTGGAGCTGGCTTTTAAAATTTGGCAAAGTCAAACAGCTACAGCCCTTAGGGGTCATTTTGTGACGGGCTGCTGCTTGCTACAATTTCCTCTCCTTGATGGGTATGTTTTATACGCTCCTGTTATGTTTTCCACTCAAGTGCTTTTTTGATTGAATACCTAAACTATATAAGTATTATAGCATTATAAAGTAAATATTATAAATGAGGATTGGGAAGATGTAAGAACCAAGAGCCCTCTGATTGTTCTTAGAGTGTTTCCGACCGATAGCTTGGGCAAGATGGTATGGGGCATGTGGTCTCTGAAAGGCAGCCTGTAAACCATGGGTTATGAAGGATTTGTAAAGTTCTTTGAAGAGGGAAAGAGCCATATAACTGCTAAGCATTATCATCGTTATGCCTGACTTGTAAGAAATGGACCTTCTACAGGATTGTTCTTTCTCTAGGTTTTCACTCTCCATTACCATTGCAGATACTGCATGTGTAATAGGGTGAATAACAGCTTAACCTCAACTCAACTTCTGCTTTCCCTTGCACCAGGGGGACTGGGTATTTGTTCAGTTCCTATCACAGTAGGGCCTGGGCCTTTAAGAACTGTCATAATATAAATAATATAGATGATGTTGATGGTAAAATAAGAATGGTTAGGTGAAGAGAGAAGGAAAAATGCCTTTGGGAAGATTGACTCCCCATCCAGTGTCTTAGACTGGATTGAATCTTGAGCTGGGAATGGGTTTTTTTTATCTCAACTTAATTTTCTTTCCTGTTACAAAACCTGTCTCTTGATTAAAAGACCTTGCTGACAGTTTCTGTGGGGTTTTGTGATGATTCATCTCACTAGTTTTTCTTTCTCTCTGAATTTGTCCGTCAAGATATTACTTTCAGTTTTAAAAATATATGAAATAAACTATTTGAACTCAGATTAGTCTGGATCCTGAATTCCTTGTGCACTCAAATCCTAAAGGATCTGTCCCCTGAAGGGTAAGAGTTGAGACCAATTAAGTCTAAATTAATGAACAATTTCCACACTTCACTCATAATGCCATATATAAAGCCATGGTACACACACACTTTGAATTCTGCATGCAGTTCTGATCACCCCATCTAAAAAAAGTTATATTAGAAATGAAAAAGTACAGAGGAGGGGTATGGAATACCTCCTGTACGAGGAGAGATTAAAAAGTTGTTGGGATTGTTCAGCTTGGAAAAGAGACAGCTAAAAGAAGAATAAGAGAATAAGGTGAAAATGAATAAGGAAGTGTTATTTACCCTTCACATAACACAAGAAGCAGGGGTCACCCAAAGTAATTAATAGTAGCAAGTTTAAAAAAAAAACAAAAGGAAGTATTACTTTACATAATGCACAGTCAATCTGTGGAACTTATTGCTTGGGGTGTTATGAAGGCCAAATGTATAACTGGGTTCAAAAAAGAGCTAGATAAGTTCATGGAGGATAGGTCCATCAATGACTATTAGCCAAGATGGTCAGGGATACAGACCCATACTCTGGGTGTCCCAAAGCCTCTGACTGTCAGATGCTGGGACTGGATGACAGGGATTGGGTCACTTGATGATTGCTCTGTTCTGTTCATTGCCTTTGAATGATCTGGCATTGGCCACTGTCAGAAGACAGCATACTGGGCTACATGGCCCATTGGTCTCATCTAGTATGGCCGTTTTTATGGTATCATATTTCTCTTGTCACTTAACAGAAATCAAAGGGGCTTCAACAGGTGCAATTCTTGCTCTACATCTATTTGCCCTTGTGACTGAAGCAAATGGTCTTGGCTATTCCCAAAGGATCAGCTTTCAATATATATTTAAATTCAGAATTTCCTTTTTATTGATGTTTTTGCACTAATCATGGAGTTTATAAAAGGAGGCACACAATGGAGCAGAGAGATTGAGAGAATGCACATGGAGATGGGACTGGATGTAGCGAGTTAGTAACAGGAGACAGAACTCAACTCCAGATCCCCAAAGAAAACAGCACAAGTCATAAATGACCAATAGTTTATTACTTTAGGGCTGTTTAGTGGCCTATATGAATGGAGCTGGTAATCTCAATTCAATTGGCAGTGCACAGGTGTACACATAATAAATACCTCTCACCCTTGAAGGTGCTTTTCTAAGATAGGGATAAAGTGAGGTTGCAGGGAAACTCACACTGGTACTTTCAAACCATCCCTGATCGGTGGATAAAAAAAGGGCTTTAATCTCCAGGGCTGGTAGTGCTGCCAACTCTTATGATTTGATTGAGTCTCAGGATATTAGGTGTTTTTCTTAAATTCCTAACTCCTTTAGCCATGTGACTATGTAGGAGTTCCAAAAACAACGTACTTATTTGGACAACACAAATTCATTGCTGGGATGGTGAGATGGCAATAACTGAGCTAGGTGATTTGTAGAAAGTAAATCAGATAAGATAATACTGCAACACTCTTATAATAATTTATTATTATAATATGTACTTCTATAGTGCTAAAGGCCTGATTCAAAGATCATTAAAGACAATGGGTAGCTTTCAATTAACTTCAATGGGCTTTGGATCAAACCCTTGTTTGTGTAGTCTCTAGGCATAAATATGTATCCCTACACACATGAATACTCAGCATATATAAAAATAATTTATATACAAGCACCAAATGTGATAATTGTCATACTCCTTAACTGGAAAAACAAGCCAACATAATTCTTGATATGCTGTGAAGGTGACAACATTTCACATCACTGGGTAAAATGCAGCAGAGTTTGTGCTCTTTGAAGTTTGTCAATCAGCTCAGCAATGCAGCCAAGACATACATACTTTGTAGCTTCATGCGTCATCTACAAAAAGATGGTCTCGAACCTCGCTGAGAAAATAGGTAACAAATAATTTACTCAGTGAATCTGGCATCTTTCTTCCTGGGAATGTCTGTAACTAGTCTGCAGTAGCAGATGGGCAGGACCAGGCAATTTTTAGAAAACATTTCCTTCCTGGGACAGACACACACATTGCCTGAAGCATCGCTCTTCAATCAATTGTGAATTCACAGCCCTGGATGTGAAGAGTGCAATCAACTTCTTCTCACTTCCGTGCCAAGGCTCTAGAATGTGGGTTTGGAAACCACGTCCTTCTGCTGTGCTAAACAGTGTTCCATTCCATAGGAAACCTACCACCTTGGGTTCAGCATGCCAGATTAAAATTCAGTCAATGTAAATAAAATTGGATCACTCAAAAGTTTCCAGAAGATGAACATAAATTGGGAACTGGTGTGGCCAAAGCAAATTCATTTTAAAATTCGAGTGCATACTCACAGAACTGTCTGGTGGGATCTCCCAGCTCTGGACCTGAACAATGTTGTTAGTACAGTGTGATCACAGTGATATTTTACAAACAGATTGCATGGGCAATAGATGTATCATATAAAAAAACATTTAACTTCTTAACTGAGGAAGTGACCAGATGTTGAGGATATGCTACATAGTAACTCTAGTGCTCACCTTTCACGCTCCTGCTCCAAGAGGTTGGTAAAGTCATCGCTCTTGTTCATGTAATCTGTATGTTTATGCTTCTCGTTTTCCAGCTCATAAACTGTGCGCCGATGGCACTTCTCAGCCAAGAGGAGCTGTTCCAACATGCGTCGATATGTCTCTTTCTGCTTTTCTTCCAGTCTGTCCAGCTGGATAGTTGAAAAGGAGAATGGACTGTTTGAAAGGTCTCATTCACTGACATTAGCTGATTAACTAACCGAATAAACTGTATTTAGTAAATGTCAGTTCAGTAATTTTACGTCTTGGGTTTTACATAAAGCAGTGGCTCGGAACCAGAGCAATTGTTCTGTGAAAAGAATGATTTCTTTATACAGTATATTTATATTAAACAGTTGCATAGCTCCCAGATGTACGAAGAATGGAATCTGACACCATTGTATAATATTTTTGCAGGACTGAGTGCTTCCTGCAGCACGGTGCAGAGCACCTTCACCTCCTACCAACTGGAAGAGGAATTGAGGGTGTTCAGTGCCTCCAGGGAGGCAGGTCTGAGACAATGAACAGACAAGGTGTTCAGCCTCTCCTGTCAGGTAATGTGTCCTCAAGCCTGTTGAAGTCAAGGGCACCCATCAGAACAAAAGAGGGTGGACCCTATGTACAAATTAAGATGCCTAATGTTAGACAACTAAATCCTGCATTCAAATGGCTAGATGGGCATTTAGATGCCTAAACATGGGGTTTGGCACTTAAGTTGCATGCCTAAAGCTGAAAATGTAGGTGCACATCTGTGACATGCAATAGATAGTCGCAGCTGCCATTCATTTGATTGATGAAAAATAAAATCTAAATTAGCTAGAGTCAGTGTGGATTTTTTGTAATACATTTCTGGTTACTGTTCAATTTAGACTTTTTCTCTCTTCCTCTTCTTCTACAATTTATCTCATTACTTTATTAGGAATGGTTTATATTTTTTTATTTGGTCTAATTTTATTATTAATTATATTGTTATTAATTATTATTTTATTATTATTATTCCAGCTATTTTTCAAACACTGGTTTTCAGGTACATGTGTAAAAAGTTGCTAGGAAAGAAAAATACCAAACATTGCTATTCACGCTGCTACCTTCAGTGTTTTGTTGGGGAGAGGGCAGTTAAAGCTGAGTTCTCATTCAGTTTGTAACAAACTTCCCACTCAGGTAGACCCACACAGTACCTTTCTAATTATGTGCCTCCAACAAAAATATCACTAGGTCCTGCTCTGATCACACGCAGCCCACCCATTGTGGGAATCATGTCTTCTATAGCCAGGAATGGCCAAGCTAGTGGCTATTTTATGGTATTCCTGTAATGGGCTAAAGGAAAGATGAGAACAGGATTGCAGCCCTTTTGAAACAACTCTAGATGATAAACAGGAGAGTCTGAGGTGCTCATTAAACTTCACAAAGTTGAGAGCCTGGCATCAGCTGCATTCTCATCTGGACAATGGACCTTTTGAAGCCAGAAAATATTGTAAACGGAGTATTTTTATACCAATCATCTTCTAATAAACTCCTTGCTGTACAAGTTTTACAGAGAACAAAGGGTCCCTCACAAACCAAGGGACTCCATGGACACAATGCCCTTGCCACCTATTACAAAAGAGTCTTGTTAAGCTCTTTTAGCATTGTTCAAAGTGAATATTTAATGTATCCTCCTGAATGCTACAATCTGTTTTCCTTGCTTACTTGCCTCACAAATATTCCAGAAGATGTCACATTAAAAGTATGCAGTGTATTTTAAATTGCCTTCTACTAGACACAATTAATATGAATTGTACTGTATTCTACCCAGAGAGTCCTTGAAAAATTGTACATACATTGTGGCATATTATACATTTTTTGGCTGGCAGTTATCAGTGCTAGTTTTTTGATATATGGGTAGAGTTCATCAGCTGCACCATTCCTATTCTGGTACTAAGCAATAAAGTGGCTGCATGCATCCTAAGACGCTTGGGTGTTCTGTGACTCACTTTTTTCCTATATGAATCAAATGTTGGCATGAGTTAACATGGGGATCTCTTGGCCAATTCTTATGAATACCTAGCCTCATAATTTGCACTGGACACCTTTAGTATGGTGAGGGGATCTCAGATACAATATAAGTGTGTTTACAATGTGTCCTGATCCTTCTTTACATTTTTTTTAACATAACCAATCACCCAGGCATGTTGAATCAGTTTGATCACTCTGTTGACTCTAAATTCTGAAAAGATGTCATCTAATACAGTGGGTTGTTCAACCATTGTACCATTATTACTGTAATTATTGTACCAATATTACTGATGTATTTAGAAAAAGTAGAAGAGATTAACTAAAACCCTAGGGATGCAACTCTTTACCTTAATAACTGATCTCAAAGATGGCCTTTTTTACCTTAAGAACATGCTCTGTGCTCAGTTTTGGATTCACCCTGTAGGTATTAGGACCTTTTTCTGGTCTCCTACCTATTCTACACTGGTATAGCTCCATAGACTTCAAACCAAGGATCAAATGCTATAGGTCTAACTTGGAGCCTGATCTTGCTCCCTATGAGCCTGATTCTCCACACTGTTACACCATTTTAATGCTGATGTAACTTTGTTGACTTCAATGGCATTACACCAGCATAAAATCAGTGTTATTATAGACAATCAGGCTGACTGGTGCCATTGGGTGCAGGATTGGGCCCACAGTCATCATATTGGCAAAATGACTGTTGAAGACAAACTTTCTAAGGACTGAGTAAAGACTACGGGATTTGGTCCCTAGACTTAACTTCTTCACCTGATGCAATGATCCAGTCTCATGAAAATTGGGGTGGGAGGGAAACTTCTTTTGCATGTGGATTGAATGCAGTGGAGTAATTAATTTGCACTGGTGTGAGTGAGCTAGTCCTCTCATCCTAATTGCTCACTTGATGATACTCTAACAGGAGACACACTGTCAAGAGCACTTATCACTACAGATTTGTACCTATTAATGGAAAGGAATTTAAAATGTAGAGTCAAAATGTAACCATTCACCATCCTGGGAGGGTTTGTTTTTGCTAACTGCTTCAAGTTCACTACTTAGGGGAGCAGGGGAAGGAGGGGAAAGTCCCCTAAAGAACATGAGAGGCTTTTGTTTTTGCATTCAGGGCCAATGCTATTATCACGGGGAACATGCTTTGGTGATTTCATAATAAGGAAATATTCACCTTCCCTTCAATTCCTTTTATTTGTGTGAGCAGTGAACACTGCATTTGGCTCTTGCTTTGTGAAATGACAGCAAGGTAAATGGGCACAGTCTATTCATCATGACTCACTCTATTAATCCTTTTTTGGGGAATTGAATAAGTTATTACCTCTGAAATGGGTTTCTCATAGACATCTTCCCCTACGGATTTTTCTTGAGCAAGGATGGCATCCCTATGCAACACTCGCAGCACGTTCTCTGGAGCTGCTGATCCATAGTGAGCCTCTAAAACTTCAGGTTTAGTTTTCTCTGTCTTCAGCATGTGGATGACATCTTCTCTAGCCTGTGGGATTTCAATTCAATATAATTAGACAACCTACAATCAACAGGCAAACCACACTTGTATTACTACAACTACAGTTTGGGCAGTATGTGTATATAGTACACACACAGAGTACTTTGGGGGGGGAATTAAAAGAATATTAAGATTGCAAAATCAAGCAGGTGGGAAATGCCAGAATAAAGATTGCCTCTGTAATCTTAATTTGACCCCTTGTGGGTATGAATTATGATAGTCTTTCCCAGCATCACATATGAAGTCTATCACATTCAGGGGTAAAACCTAGCTCTCCTGGGTCCCAGTCTAGGACCTTAACCAGAATAGAACATCCTTGTTTTTCTTATTACCTCCTGCCTCATTCACTGTCCATCCTGTGCACTGGATAAAGGCAAGTGTCTTGTAGAACAAAGAATATATGATCATGTAATTAAACTATGCCATACAGCACACACAAGGGGGCTGAATTAAGTTTTCATGGGCAACTGTAATTCTGTTATTTCCTAACTACTGAATGCTTGACTTTGCAACCATAATGTTCTTTTAAAGTAATTATTGTATGTACATTTCTAGGTTTTTTAAAACAGGGAACTGGAAAAATAAAATACAAGGAACCATATTAACTGCCACATGGATCAGCAATAGGGTTTGAATCAAGGACCTTTATATTCATAGCATGGAACTCAAAAACTTGAGCTAAGAGAGTAACTAGTAGTAATAAAGGGCTGTTAACATCTATGTGGACCAGCCACTAGAGGGGGACACAGCACACACTTTGACAGTGGCTTACCTAATTATTTGCTAGACAACAGAGGAAATTTAGGAGTTTATTCCTGGCTCTGGATGGGAGGTTGTTCTTGTGGTTACAAATAGCAAAGCCAAGCACATCGATTTGACATGCTGTGGTTCTGCCATATCAGAAACAGAGGCCAGTTCCCAACTCTGTCTGAAGTGACTTTGTGCAATACCTGTTGCCCCACTGGTAAAATGGGGGAATGACACTTGCCTGCCTCTTAAGGGGTTATGGTAAAATGGGGTTATGAAGCCTTGCTCAATAAGAAGGGTTGTGAATTTCATAGAATTACAGTCAGTAAGTAGAGAAGAACTCATGCTTTCCTACTGGCTCTCTCCTTCCCTTAGGTCAAGAGGCAGGTGCTGCTCCTGCCCCATATAATGCTCAATCTGTGCGGAGCTGGGAAGCCATTTCAGTGCACATGGAAGGTTCAGAGATTTTAGCAGCAAGCGTCTATAAAGCTCCAAACACACAAATGGTGATTTTCAAAGGTTTATAACTTGGCCAAATCTGGGTGTGTTTTCATGGGGACAGCAAAGGTACCTCTCTGTCCCCAGGACTATCACTCTGCAAATTTTACCATGGAGGCACTAGAGCTCTTCAAAGAAAAGGCTTTTAACATTAGCAAAACTAGCTCTTTTCCCAAACTTAATTCTTGAAAATGGCTGAGCCACTTTTACTTACACTTAAAAATTGAGCATGCTGCAGAGAGTACGCAGCCCATATGAGAATGTTAGTAGTTAAAAACAACTAAGAACAGGGGCTTCTAATGGAAAATATTAGGCAACCAGGCATTGCAACTGTCTCTTCCTGTAATATAGAGAAAACATGATAGAGGAGTATAAATATTTTTATCAGCATGAGTCTGAGGAAGCCACATTACTCATGAGTGACAAAATGAGTTATACAGGTCAACCCCAACTTATGCCAATAAAATCTGTACACTACAATCCATCATATACTCTGTATAAGATACTTATAGTACATGAAAAAAGTTATTGTAGGAATGCTTTAGAGATGTTAAAGAAAATTTATTGTGACTATTTTTCATACTCTCACTGTAACAGCAGGTACATTAGTTATCATGAGTTCAGTGTTTCTGGGCTCAGCGGAAGCCATAAAACCCTCTAAAAGTGGAAGGAGACAGCTTTTCTATTTATATAAATGTCACAATTTTCAAATCCATTCTTTTGGGCCCTTCCAAAGGAAGAAGTGAGTATTGGATCCCACAGAAAAGCGGAAAGCACTGCAAGGCTGCGAGATATTGGATTGTTAATTTGTGATGTTCTGCCCTCTACTACAGGACTGAACATAATTTGAGTGGGGAAACAAATAAATATTTCTCTGAGAGGTTGATTTTATTTCATATATAAAGACAACTCATTGAAGATATTTTTGGAATGTTAAAAAGTTCAAAGGAGGATGGGAAGATGGATGGACAGGGGACAGATGAGTTGCTCAAAGATATATGATATTAGTTCTTCACATAGTTCTGTGATTTTTCACATGGATATCACCATATGTGTATATACTTACAAGCTGTGATATATGTCCATGTCATATGTACTGTATATTACCTTGTATATATGTGTGTATAGATGAATAAGTATGTGTGTAGCTATAATATGCTCATTGTTTATATCCTCATCTTGTCAGGGGTAGTTCAGCTAGTTCATCAAGAATTGTTTCCTTGTATGTTACCATGGCCTTATGATAACAATTTATGAAAAGCAAACTAGCAAACAGATACTCCACTGAGGTTGCTAGGAAGCATCAGAGCAAAAATAGGTCTGTGCTAATAATAAACTGAACACAAATTGCTTTTATCTGGTAAGACACAAATCCAGGAGTGGGAGGATTTGAAGTGCAACTGCTCTTAAATCTTAATGGGCTACAGGGTCACAGACCATACTGTAGCTTTCAGGAGTTCTCAGGATTTCAGTTAGTCTCCCTACAAACTCCTCATAATGATTGCATGGGGAATTGGCTAAAATAGCTGGCCTGTGAAATTAATGATTTCATGCTTCCTCCAAATGACTAATTTTCCACTTAAACAACGAGACTAGCCCTCACGTTACTGTTTTGTTTCAAGGTATAGTGATAAAGTATATAATTAAAATAAACTTTAGGACGCCGGCCATTTTCAGATAGTAAGCCAAAATAGTCCTGTTGGGAAAGAGCTGGGTTTCCTGGGGCCACATACTTGGTTTAAAAAAAAAGAAAAAGAAAAAAGAACGGAGGCAGAGGCTCCACTGTGAAGTACTTTTGTTGAAGTACTTTTTGGCTATGTCTTCACTACAAAGGTTGACTGACAAAACTTTTGTCAGCTTACAGCCACCAACATTCCTATAACACTAGAGCATGTGCACATTCTTATACCTGGTTTTCATACTATAAGAATAAAGGGCTACCCAGTAAAAATCAGAGGCAATACAATTTTAAACTGATAAAATGAAATAATTTTTACACAACCTACAACTAGCATGTGGAACTCATTGCCACAAGATATTAAGTTCAAGAACTTACAGGAGTAAAAAAAGAATTGGCCATTTATATGGATAATAAGAACATCCACAGTTACATTAGAAAGGATAAAAGTATAAGGGATATAAGCCCTCATGTTTGAGAGCCTAAGCCAACCACTAGCTTCTCTGTAGTTAGGCAGAAAATGCCTGTTTTCCAGCTTTCCCATTATTGTCCATTGTGACAGTCTTCTTTCACTGAAGCATTTGGTTCTGGCCTCTATCAGAGAGGCTAGTGGACTAGATGAATCACTGGTCTGATCTAGTATGGCAATACCTATATTCTTAATAACTAGGGACCATATTGTTGAAATTCACATATGCAGCTGATGACGGTTTTCAACTCATAGGTAGAGAGTGACCAGGCCGGGGTCAGAGTCAGGAAGCTATGGAATTTTAACTCTAGATTTCCTGAGTTTCCAGTGTTTAGGGTTTTTTATTTAACATCTATTAATATTGTGTTAAAGGACAATATTTCTCATCCTTGACAATCACATTCTTTGGTTGGGAATGTGAGTTTGGGGTTACAAAGGAGCCCAAGGGAGTAGTTTCAATGGGATTTCAGTGCCTGACAAATTAGGCTCTGCTGAAAAGTTAACCCTGGATATCTCTCTCCCACTTAGCATATAGAGACTAATCTGGTTGTAAGAGCTGGGTAACTGGTAACAGGTTCTGGAAGAAGGGGGTTTGGGCTGTCACGTTATCTGTTTTGATATCTCAGTGTGATCCCTGTGTCAGTTCAGCACTGAGGAATCATTTATGCCTTCTTCCTAATTCTTCCTGAGACTTGAAGAGAGAACAGTAGGATGCATTCCCCCACAAAGTGAGTCAGAAATCATGTGGTCCTCTTGTCTAAAGGCTCTCAGAGTAGCTGTTTAGTAAGATTTTCAGGATTTAATCTGAAAAAGAAAGCTGTCTTTGAAGCTGAAGATTACAAAGGGTGAAAGACCATGTCTGACTTCATCACAGGAAGATACAACTCCATTCCAGCCTACATCTTGGAGTACCTTTCTTATCGCTTCCCTTCATTCTACCAACACTGCCAGCCTCACTCCCCTTCATGCCCTCTTTCCACTTCTAGCTTTATGCCTTCATCCATGCTATTACCAATGGATGGAATAACTTTTCAATCACATCCTCTCCTCATTCAAATTCTTTAATAAAGGCCTTCAAATCCTTATTCTGTAAGGCCTTAACATTAATATTCTTCAAGTGCCTTCTCTACCCCAACACTATATAAAAGGAAGAGAGAATAAGAGGAATAAGAGGAGAAAAACATTCCCCCAAATAAAAACTAATACTGCCCCTCTCCTCTGGTCACCCAACATATCTGTCTTCTTTACCACTGATGTGGCTTTTATATTGTTTCTTGTCCCAAACTGACCATAGTACGTTCTTTACAAATAATAAATAGCATCACAGAAGTTTTAATTTTGTATAAAATATTCTTGGCCTGATTCTCATTCTGATTCTCACCACAAAATTCTATTTACATCACTCTGTCCTTAAAGTGGGTGTAAATTACACTGTAAATAAGGGCTTTGTGAAAAGGAGTCAGGCTGAGAACATTTTATGCAAAAGAGGAGGTTACTCACCTGTGCAGTAACTGATGTTCTTCGAGATGAATGTCCCTGTAGGTGCTCCACTCCAGGTGCTGATGCATCCCTTCGCTCGGAGAGTTGTACACCAGTACCCGAATGGGCCATGCACACATGGTGCCTGCCTCAAGCGCTGCTGGTGCCTTAACAGCATGTGCACGGCCGTGACTCCTTAGTTCCTTCTCTAAAAGGAGACCGCCCCAAACTCCAAAGTAGAGAGAAGGAGGGTGGGTAGTGGAGCACCCACAGGGACACTCATCTTGAAGAACATCAGTTACTGCACAGGTGACTAACCGCCTCTTCTTCTTCGAGAGATGTCCCTGTGGTGCTCCATTCCAGGTGACTGAAAAGCAGTATCTCTAGGATGGTGGGGACTTCGGATCTGGTAAGAAAGCCATAGACAGCACAGCTCGGGCCCTTTGAATGTCAGTCAAGGGTCCCTGAGAAAAGGCATAGTGTTTGGCAAAGGTGTGCTCTGAAGCCCAGGTAGCAGCCCTGCAGAGGTCTGTGAGGGGAATGTTCCGTAGGAATGCAACAGACATTGACACATATCTGATAGAGTGTGCACCTTAATAGAGGTTGAAGGATGTATCTTCTTTAGTTGGTAGCACAAACGGATGCACTCTGATATCCAGTTGGATATCCTCTGGGTGGATAGCGATTTGCCCTTAGATTGCTCTGGGAATGAAATAAAAAGTTTAGGGGAAGCCCTGAACAGCTTAGTCCTATCCAAATAAAAGGACAATGCTCTGCACACATCAAGTGTGTGCATTGCTGCTTCGAAAGAGTTTGCATGCAGTTTAGGAAAGAAGGTTGGTAGATGGATAGGTTCATTAAGGTAGAAGGATGAATGTACCTTCGGAAGAAATCTGGGATGCATTCGGAGTGTGACTTTATCCTTAAAAAAGATAGTGTATGGTGGGTCAGCCATGAGAGCTGCAAGATCTCCTATGCGTCTGGCGGATGTAATTGCCACTAAGAACGCAGCTTTCATAGAGAGGTGTAGTAGAGAGCAGGATACTAGCGATTCAAAGGGCTTTTGTGTCAAACATGTGAGGACCAAGTGGAGGTCCCATGGCTGAATGCGTGGCCTGATGTCCAGGGACAGGGTCTGGATGCCTTTGAGGAATCTTTTTATGATAGGGTGGAAGAAGATAGTGGTGTCACCGATCTTATGGTGAAATGCTGTGATTTCTGCCAGATGTACCTTTATGGAGCAGAAGAGAGCCCAGATTGTTTGAGCTCCAGAATATAGCCCAGTATGACTGGAAGAGGTGCGGAAGTAGGAGTGGATTGCCCGGCAGAACACCACACCATGAACCTAGACCATAGGTTCATGGTGTGGTGAAAAAAAGTTTGAGTGGGACCACAGAGCTCTGTCTCAGGCTGGGGATGGTAGAGAAGGACCTGAGGAGTCACAGCCGTGCACGCTGCGTGGCCTGTGCGGATACTCTCCGAGTGAAGGCGCAGGGATGCACTAGCACCTGGAGTGGAGCACCCTCAGAGATATCTCAAAGAAGAAGAACAAAAGCTTCCATAGTGTTATTTATTAAACACTGGAACTCCTTCACACTGCTCTGGTAGGGTTAAGAGACCTTAAGCACACCACATCACATACATTACACTTATACCCACAGTAAGGGCCATTTACACTGCCAAAGCAGCATAAATAGGCCTTAGCATACAGGAGAATTAGGCCCATGGTTCCGGGCCGCCCAGAGGATTCAGGGGGCCTGGGGTCTTCGACGGTTGGGGGCCCCTGCCGCCGAATTGCCGCCGAAGACCCGGAGCGGAAGAAGCTCTGGGGGCCTGGGCCCCACAAGAGTTTTCCGGCCCCCCCGGAGCGAGAGAAGGACCCCACTCCAGGGGCCCTCAAAACCTCTCGTGGGGGCCCCTGCGGAGCCCGGGGCCTGGGACAAATTGCCCCACTTGCCCCCCCCTCTGGGCGGCCCTGACATGGTTTAGAAAAAAATAGTGTCATTCACTGCTTGGGAAAGTGATTGACAGCCTGGCAACCAATGATCTTGATTCGTTGACAAACCAGTTCTGCATGAGCAGCAACACGCTTCAAGCTTCCCCCTGGTGCCCGGCCAATTTCTTACCATTCTGACCCAGGAGATCAGCTCTGAGTGAGTTTGCAGTTTGGTCTCCAAGCCCACTCAGTCCTTAGCCTCTCCAATCAGACTGCTGACAAAGCTGCACTTTAGTGCCCATTGAGGTGGCATGTTTTGAGATAGGACACTTGTCCACTGCACGCTGGCCTGAGTGAGTCAAACTTGTTTCACATAAACCACCAAAGAGCCATTAGATTATAGCAGTTTTCAGTCATTACCAAAATGGGCTGGATTGGAGTCAAACCAATGACTCATTGGTGAAAGTAAAGCTCATACCAAGCTCCTGAGCCAATCAGTTTCTTAGCTTCTTTCTTCAATTCTGGCTCTGCATAACTTGCCTTCCTGCTAACTGGCGCCACATCTTCTCAGAGCTACCTGCCTATCAGTAATAATCTGCTGTCTAAAACAGTAACTAGTTTAGAATTTGCTGATCAAAGAGCTTCTTTATTTCAGTAACATAATGAGAATTCCCCAAGCTATTAGGAAGGAGCGTGGTGTAAAGTTAAGGGCAAATGATATCATTCATAAGCAATGCTTTCAGGAAACCATTAGAAGTTCATCTGGTATTTTTCACTTTCAAAAATTGCCTTTCTAATCACCATGGCACGTTGGAATGATTACACAGGTAAAAGCACCATATAATACAGGATCAACGTTTACAAAGTCATATTTTATCTCTGATTAATGGCATGACAGTAGCTGTGAAATCATGGATAGGAGCAGATTTTTTATTACTCGTGCTGTTATTTTACACCTGCAGTTTATTAATAGTGCAACAGCTGCTGTGTACAGGATCAGAAACTAGATAAGGTCACAGGTTCCTCATGCAGTGTGGTGATCCTACCAGTGGCTAATTTCCTAAATTCCAATAGACTTTGCAAGCTTTTCACATAGTGCTAATAAAGACCAAGAGCAAGGCCTCATATTACTCTCCTCTCAAGGAAATCAGGTGGCTGTTCTCAACCTGCTCTCAGCTGTATCTCAGGCATGCTGCGTGATATGTCACTGTAGAGATTGAAGGGACCTTTTGTTTCTGGAAATTCCAGTTAGACAGCTCAGGTTATGCATGTGTACAGTAAGGGTTCATCAGGATAAAATTAATGCAGACGACTTCTTCAGGCAGCTGTAGCCCTACTGTGTCTCAGAGGACATTATAAGCAAACACAGATATCAGTGTAAGATTGCTAACAAAAGTCCAAATGCTTAGATTTTGTAACTCCCGTTCTCTTGTTAGATTCTTAATAGACTAATTTAAATATTTTTTTAAAAAATCTTCCTACATTTTGTATTAAAATAAGAAAAAAAAAAAGACAAAATAAAAATTGGCCACTGCCAAGATATCAAATTGAGGCTCCTTTGAACCATATAATATTAAATTGTCCCTTTAAGGTCCTTCCATTAATATCCTACCTCCTCAAAGTATCCCCCCGTACTCTTACAACCACTTTGTCACAGGGTAGTTGGCCTCTGTCCATAGACTGAGTCCAGTGCCCTGGACTGGAGCAGGTGAGCCCAATGGAGCTAATTAAAGAGGGCTGGGCTACACCTGGGCCTATCAAGGTAATTCTACACAGCAAAGAAAAACCCACAGCTGGCCTGTGCCAGCCAACTTGGGTGGGTGAGGCTGTCTTTCATTGCTGTATAGACTTCTAGGCTCCAGCCTGAGCCTGGAAGTCTACACAGCAATGAAACAGCCCTCCAGTTGGGCCAACCGTGGGTTTTTCTTTGCTGTGTAGACATACTCTCAAGGGCTGCTAGTAGACAGCTGGCAGGAGGAAGGACTGAGACAGGCTGAGCCCTTGAGAGGAAAAGCCACAGCAGATTGGAGCTAGCACCCGTGGTTGGTCACTGGAGCAAGGGAGCAAGCAGCTCAGGGAAGCAGCCATATGGATGCTGATCCAGGAGGGGAACAGAGCTGACTGATGCTGGGAGGCTGCCAGGAGCAGGAGCAGGAGTGCTAGAGACTTTTGGGAGGGGGTGGCCCTGAAGCCTGGGGCTCAGGATTGAGTTAAGACTGTGTTTTTGTTTGTTTACCTCTGATAGGAAAATAAACCTCCTTGACTGAGGCTGGGCATAGCAGAATGCTTTGGATCCGGGGAGACGCGCTGGCCCTGGTAACAGACAAGCTGGGCATAAGTTGTTGGGATCAAATGTTTATGGTGCACAAGATCCATTGCATGGGCTGCTTCAAAGCTGGAAGCTTGAATACTGTCACTGAGCACCACTGCACATTGCTGTTTTTGTTTTGCCAAAAACTTGAGAAATAGCTCTCAGTCTTACATAAAAGCTTGGAAGTATGTTTTTTCTCACTTGTATAATAACTCCAAACATGAAAAAATGCTGTCTTTTTCCCTCTGGAAACAGATGCATAGTTTCCCTAGGTTTAAAGAGTTTTTATTGGCCACAAAAACTGCTTTTCACCTGAGCTAACTTCCCCACCACCTGGTGGTATGCAGTTCCCTTGAATGAATTTGTCTTGATATCTACAGGCCCAGGTCTACTTATGTGACTTACAATTTGCAGTTTAAGGAGCCAGGAGATTTCAGGGATGAAAACTTGACTTTCAGCCTTTGTTGAACAGTTTAGTGAAATTTTACAAAAACGCAAGATAGTTCTAGAAATGCTGGGAAAATGAAACTGAATAGTGTATCCTGTCCACAGTGTGAATAACTTTTACCTTACATTATGACACTGTCAGTGTGATGTGATAGGTGTGAACTGTATATTGCTGTGAGTCTCTTACAATGATAGTACAGAAAGTCCTATTAAAATCAGCATGTGCGGGGGAGACATATGTAGGGTCAAACTGTCCCCTCTGTAAACTCCACTGAAGTGACACCAGTGGAGTTACATCAGAGAATAATCTGGCCTCTTACAGTTAAAAAAAAAAAAAGTCCAAGCTAAAGATGGCAGTGCTATGGAGGAGAAACACTGAGCAATATATTACTTCTTACAGAAAGCTTCGAAACAGATCAAATGAGCACTAGAAGACATCTGTCTGTTATTTCCTGCCCACACAGCTTTGTTCTGTTTTATTGCCAGAGAGCTCCATAGATGATGTCACTTTTCTCTGAAGAGAACAGGCCACCAGAGCCTTTCACTGACATAATTAATTATCTGTAGTCTGGGCTAGGGCCAGCAAATTCCCATGGCAAGGCTCCTAGAAGTATTAACTCCACACTGCTTGATGCATTCTGACTTTTAAAAGGCTGCAGTATAATTTCTTGTCTGTTGACACTGAAAAGGAGCTCTGCTCTGTATTATCAAATAATGGGTAGGTTGCTGCAACATACAGATTTACAGTTTCATGATCTTTGGCAGTGGAGAAGCAAGCTCAAAAGGTCACTGTAGATTATGTACACAAATCAAAGCATGTTGGAATATGTCTTACATGCTTCAGGAATGCATCACAATGGCTAAACCTGCTGTTTGGGGTTTGTTATATCCAGCTACATAAATGATATCTTAGCCACAGTTAACCATATAAAAACATTGTGCACATGACTTGTACCAGCAACAAGTAGAGACCACAAACTGAACAGCACTAGCTAACAAGAAGAATGCTTTTCAAACAATCTGTAGATTGTACATAGGGAAGAATCATCCACAGTTGCATAAAAAAAGACTCTTATCCACATTTCAAGATTTCTCTGGGGTTCTGTGTTACAATGAATAATTTGTTTGCTGATCTCATTTTAGATTTTATTCTCCTTCCAGCAGACAGCAAGCTAGTCACAGAATTTATTGGTGTTTAAATCTATGCTCTGATTTGCAGTAAAGTCATGGTAGTAGATGATCAAAGTTTATACAATTTTCTTCAAGCTGTAAAAGATAACTTTGTTCAAAGCAGATTTTGCCAATAGTTAATAACTTTGACTTCATAGTTTTTAAGGCTAGAAGGGTCTGTTATGATCATCTAGTCTGACCTCCTGTATATCACATCCCATAGAATCCCAGGCAGGAATTCCTGCATCAAGCCCATAACTTCTGGCTAAGGTAAAACATACCTTTTTGTAAGACGCCTAATCTTGATTTAAAAACATGATGTGGTAGATTCGGCAGCACTTGCTTTGGTAAATTGTTCCAATGCCTAACTACCTTCACTTATAAAATGTGTTTTATTTCCAATCTGAATTTGTTTAGCATCAGCTTCCAACCATATGCTCTTGTTATGGTATTGACCACTGATCTAATGGACCCCAAACTGTAGGACACGCCCCTCTAGGCATGGAGGAATGTCGGGGGGGAGGGCCAGAGTGGGCCTAAGCCAGCCCCCATGGGGAGCGGGGAGGGAGTGCCACCCAGTCCTGCTTTGGCCCCAGCCACCAGCACTCAGTTGCACTCCCGGCCGCAGCCCCAGCTCCCAGTTACAGCTAAGCCCCCACTCCCGGCCACATGGGGTGTGTGTGTGTGTGCATTCAATTACTGTTAATGGGGGAACACCAGAGGAAAAGTATGGACACCACTGCATTAGATTAAAGAGCCTCCTACAATCAAATCTCTTCCCTGTGCTCCTATTTGTAAGATGGTGCTCAAGTCACATCTTAACCTTCTCTTTAATCTGTCTCTATAAGGCAGGTTTTCCAGTCCTTGAATCATTCTCATAGCTCTTTTCTGAACCCTTTATAATTTTTCAACATCCACTCAATAACACCCTCCTCAACAGTCAACCTGTTAAAAGAAAATTAGTTTCCCCTGAACAAGAAGAAGGGATCATGCTTTCTCATTGGTACTAATGACTTCATAGTCAGCAACACTTCAAGGAAGGATCTTGAAATCACAAAAACCTGTAGGTAACCATTTTACTGCATCTAATTCTGATTTACAGGATTTTACGCCACTCTGGCAGTGTAAAAGTCATTGAAGTGGGAGTAAAATATAGCCATTTTAAGGCCTTTTTTACACTGCTATACCAGAGTCATGTAGAACAGCCTTAGTGTGAATGAGACTCAGGCCTGTTATTTCATGACTAGCTGGTACCTAATTAAAAAAGGAAGAAAAAGGTGGGTTGAATTGTGATATCAGGGGAGAGCCTCCTTTGCTCCTCCTCTCATTCCCCTCTTATCCCAGGTGTTCTTGTGGTCCACACTCTGGATTAGGATCAGGAGATCTGGGCTCTGCTTGTGGTCTGCCACAGACTTCTTTTAAGACCTTGGTACAAATCATTTAATATCTTTGTGCTTCAATTCTCAGTCTGTATAATGGGGATGACAATACTTCCTTCCCTCCTGGGGATGTTATGAGGCTTAAATTATGAATACATTATTGTGGGTTGAGTGAAAGATCACTGAAGCGGGCGGGTGAAACTACCACCCTTCATTTAAGAGAGCTGTAAGAAAGTTTAGCTCCTTTATAGTAGCCCCCATCAGCCAGGAAATAGAATTATGTGGGTGGAGGACTTCACTTGGTATTGTTTTAGATAAGAGTGTGCGTGTGTATGGATGAGAGACAAGCTAAGAGAAGCAGAAACAGACAGAAAAAGAAAGCCACACACAGCCAGTTCAAGCAAAATGTAGTGCTGGCCAAAAGAGGTTTGAGGCTGCAAGCGAAGAAACTATTGTGACAATTCTCTGGGCTCCCATGACTGTGAGTCACCTTGTTACCCTCTGCCACCAGCATAAGGGAGTCTTGCCTGTGTGTCAGCTCCTTAATGGCACCAGCCTTTCAGCCACTCTCCTCTGGGCTATACCAGCCCCATCTTTGCCTTGCAAGTGAACAAGAGGTGCACCCCAGGCCCAGAATTCCTTTGAATTGTTCCCCTGTGATATCCAGCCCCTCTCTGTGTTACACTGAAACAATCTTTTGTCTCTATTCACAGGCAGGACAAATCCCCGTCTTGTTGTAATATTCCTTTTTTAACCTTCAAGTGGTTTCAATTGTTTATAGTTGCCTCTGATGGTTTTCCATTGAAACTCTTGCTCCTAAGCAAAGCTAGACAATTGAGGCTGACATTGGATCACCAGCTGAATAGGATGGGTGACAACTTTCTCCTGCTTGAATGGGCCATCACTGAGATATATTATTCCCTGGGGACTCATTGCTACTTGAAGTCCATAAGAACACTTCCAATATAAATACATTATTCCTTAAATATTACCCATGCATACATCTTATAATTAAGGCTAAGATTTTGTCATGGTTATTTTTACTAAAAGTCATGGACAGGTCACAGGCAATAAACAGAAATTCACAGAAGACGTGACTTTTGCTGCTGTGGCTCCATAGTTTCTCCTGCCACTGTGGTGGTTGGGAGCTGTGGGGTTCCCCCTCTGCCCACAGCAGCTGGAAGCTGCAGGGAGCCCTCCCTCCACCCATGGCAGCTGGGAACTGCAGAGTGACCATATTTCCCAAAGAGAAAACGGGACACCCCCAGCCACTTGCCTGTCCCCCTCCCTTTCCCCTACACAAGGCTGTCGCCCATCGCTGGAACCCTGTGGAGGGCCCACTCAGGAATCTGTCACCTGTCGCTGGAACCTTGCAGGGGGCCCCCTGTCACTGCTGTCACCTGTCACTGGAACTCTGCCAGGGCCCCGCTGGCTGCCAGCTCCAGAGTCCCGCAGCCCTTGAGGCTGAAGCAGAGAATGTCACGGAGATCTCTGGAAATCACGGATTCAGGTCTGAGGTGAGAGCTGTTTGCAAAGAACAGGAGGTCCTTTCCCAAGAGGTCTCTCTCACAACTATCTCCTGTTGATAGGTTCCTCCTGTGTTTAGGGAAACAGGACTTTGTACATTCCTTGTAAATAAACAAGACTGCATCAAAGATACCTGACTCCACCAATCTCTCCTAGCTGGAACAACCTGCAATACCCTGCATTTTTAGCTAGCTTCTTGAGCCAAAATGGGATAGCAAAATGTATGGTCAGGGCCAAAAAGGGCTAATAAAATGTAACACGCTCAGATACTATGGATATAAATAGCACAGAAAAGCCTATAAACATTGTAATCAGCTCATTGATAAGTGGTGCCATTGTCACCTCAGTGTAATCTCTCCTCCATTACCCTTCTTTTTAATTCATTTGTATACTGCAGCCCAGTTGGGAATGAGTAGGGAACACAATGACAAAAATACAAACATACCTTGCATATCATTTTAGTATGTGCCTAGAGAGTACACCATCATTAAGCTTGCAGGGGGTGCAGCAGGAGGGGACATGAGGTACTCTGATGCCTCACTGCCCCAGCAGTCAAGATGATGAACTGCAGATGAAACCCTGCTGCTGCCCTGTGTGAGATCTCAGCTTAATCCAGAGTACGATACACACAAACACAAATGTGTGCTAGTAGGTGGTGCTGGTAATGAACTGTATACAGAACTCTGCCTTGTCCAAGTGTTTCCTTGGCTTCCAACAAGCGGGATTTCAGTGCTCTGTATGCCAATGATGAACATTCATTTACTGATGATTGACATAGCTGCAGTAAAACTAGGACTACATTACAGAAGATACTTGCCAGCTTAACCAACCATTTAAAACTATGTTTATGGAAGTTATCTAAAAAAGCTGGTCCTCCCAACTTATGCGCCAATAGCATATGAAATTTAACACACTTAATATCTCACTGTAATTTACTTTGTCAGCCCTCAAGGAAATAGTTTTCCATTATAAACCTGAACTCCTCTCTTTGTCTCTTTCAGACACCAGAGGGGACAAATGATTATAAGTTAATAACTACACATGTTTGGTCTAAGGGCCAATTCCCTGTTGTTGTTGTCGGGGGAGAAGGGTCTGTTAGGAAATTATGCTAAATTCTCTGAGAAAAAGAATCTATCATTTCTAGGACTCAGAAATATTTCATTTGCAAATCTCAGTGGGTGTGTTTAGAGGAAGGCATCCCTTGGACAGTCTATCAATGATTCTACATTTTGGGTAATAGTTTGTCATTGCTGTCTCTTGTATGCAGACCACTAAAATAAATCAGTCAGACTCAACTTTTTTTTTTTTTTTAACATCATGCAGAATCTTGAGGTCAAAGCCAGTAAGCTATGGAAGATGTGGCAAGACCCAGAAGCATGAGAATAGCCAACAATTCTCTGAGTGAAAATGTTACATTTCTCTCATTTAAAACAACCAATAGGTGGAGCCTGTAACCCTAGATACAAGACACTTTCTCAGAGTTCAGGTTCCCACAAGTATGGTTTGAAAGCTTATATTTGCTGTTATTAAAATGCATTTCTGGAAGGAAAAATATTAGTTTTGATTTCAAGAGATTATCTGCTCCTCAGCTGAGGATCAGGAGACACAAACTTAATAAATACACCATTAGGGCAGTAAAGCCAATAAAACCAGACTAGGAGCCACAAACTCGAACATTAATTAATGACTGATGACTCAGTACTGCCCTGCAATGTGATACATACATTCACCGCAAGTTTGCTTCAAGAATCCCAGATAGTTTAGAGCTGGAGCGACTATAAAACTGCCGTGTGTTACAAGAGTGTCTGACATGTTCCCTCAGTAAAGAATGAGTCTTCAGTGAAGTACATGGGAAATTATACAAGCAGCTCCCATCATTGTTACTACACAATTCCTTATTAATTGAAGGACAAAATATCTTCTGATGTCAGCTGAGCAAAAATACCTTTTATCCATTAATTATCCAAAGGTAATAATGGAAAAAAAGGCAATTAAAGATGGATCATAATTTGCTCCTCTGGACGCCAATGGAAGTTCAGCCATTGACACCTCTGGGAGAAAGACTGTGTCTTATAATTTTAGGAATGGTGGTGCCAGACTGTTCAATTTTGAAAGGCTAAGAAGAGAACACTAAGGATATTTCAAAAGAAATGTGTGTGACGCTGGTAAACCAGGAGTCAGCTCTTGCCAAAGTTGTAGGCATCCACTGAGCACTGACAAATTCATAGCTGGAAACCAGACTAGCTCACCTGTATGTTAATATTGTTCAAGACGGGTGTTGAACTTGTAAGAATGTGTTTAATGTTTAGACTCTATAAAATGCTTGTAAGTTGCTGTATGCAGTAATCTTATTTGTAAAATGTCTGTATTTCATGCTATAATATGTAAATTTTGCTTTATAACTGTAAAAATCCCTGTTCTGAACTTGTGAACCTAGACAAGAAAAGTGGTTTTCCCACCCATCCAGAAGAAATATCAAGAGTAAGTGGACCACTGTGGAACACCACAACAAAAAGGCTGGATAAGGGCCCTCTTCTACCCAGGAAGGTGCTATGTGCGAGAAGGCAGGCCCCATCAGTTTGAATTCTGGAAGAGGGAATAAAGATGGCTAACATGAAGATTTTTCATCTCTTTGCTGTTCGAACTCTGATAGGGCTGGAGCTATGAAGCAGATGCAGAGATCCCCAGGGTCAACCTGGATTAGCCCTAAAAAGACATTCAGTCTTAACAGATTACTACATCTCTGTCACCTTTTGGAACCATAGACCAAACTCATTTGTGTATGTATCAGGGGTAGCCAAACTTACTGACCCTTTGAGTCACATATGACAATCTTCAGAAGTTCAAGAGCCATGGCATACCTGCCAGGGCTTGGGGCTTCAGCCCTGCGGGTGGCACCTGCCTGGGCTTGGGCCTTCAGCTGCTTTTCCTGCTGCCTCTCCTCAAGGAGCTAAAGCAGATACCCCTCCCTGTAGCTCTCAGCTGTTTGACACTGCCTCGCCACGCAGAGCTAACACCTGGAAGCTGAAGGGTGGGGCCACTGAGGGAAAGCGAGGGAGTATGCCTAGGGGTGTGTGACTCAAGCTGTTGGGAGGACTGAACCTTTAAATTGTGACCCCCACACACACACTCTTACAGGCAGCCGTTGTCTCTGGTAGAAGTCCCTAGCCCCACCACAGGGCAGAAGCTCTGAGCTCCACCACCAGTCTGGTAGATGGAGAATGGTGGGTTTGGAGGGCTCTGGGAGCTGCACTTTAACTGCAAAAGAGCTGCATACGGCTCACGAGCTGCAGTTTGGCCACTCCTGGTATATATGTTGCCTGCTTTCACCTGTAAATAACCCTCTCATTTCTTTTTCCTAGTTAATAAATCCTTAATTAGCTACCAATGTTGTCTTTGGTGTGAGATGTATGGTACAAATTGATCTGGGGTAAGTGATTGGTCTCTTGGTACTGGGAGCAACCTGAATATTTTGTGATTTTTGGTGTAAATGACCATTTATCACTAAGGCCAGCTTGCCTGGGTAACAAGATAGACTGAAGTGCCCAAGGGGACTGTCTGTGACTCCATGGTCAGACTGTTACAGTGACTCAGGAGTTCACATTTGTTACGGTTGGCGAAATCTAATTGAAGAACATACCACCAGTTTGGGGTGTCTACCCTGCTTTTGACAATCTGCCCTGAGGTTGGCATTCTCAGTTGTGAGCCATTCCAGCCAGCATGACAAGGTGCTCTTAGCCCTACCTCAAGTCTAGTCTAGAAGATTCAGTGGAGCTGATACCTGTCCCTCCCCAGTTATTCCTTCTCTGTTCTATTACCAGTGCTTAGTTGGCACAACAGAGACAAACTCTGGTGTTCACAGTTCATGGCGGAGGACAGACGGAGCTATTATGAAGAAGCTATTCACTCTACAGTTAAATATAGATAACAGTATAAAAACTTCCAGCTGATGTTTTTATAAGCAAAATTTTTAAACAATTATCTACTTTTAAGGCAGTTTTATTACTAAAGAGCCAGCTTAACTTCAGTGGAAACAGGAATATGCTGAAATAAATCATCATGCTTCAGCAAACTGTGTCTTAGTACTTTCTCTTGCAAAAACAGCAGGGTTCCATTTTGTAATTCTAAAGTTTTGGGAGTACAGACTTGTGGTATGCTGGCTCAGATTGCCTTGAATCACAGTGCTTAAGCAGTGTAGTGATCGTACACTATAGCAAAACAGATGATTAGCTGGAATTTACCTCTGATAACAGTTCCATTCATGAAGTCCTTACCATCTGAAATCTACTTTAGTTTGGTATCATGTCAAAAACATGAGTTGATAGAAAAGCAGCATGTATTCAGTCAGATCTGAGGGAATACTGTAGCTCTTTGTAGCAATACTGTTTTTTGCACTCTCTCTCTCTTGTATATGGCATCTGCATAGTAACATTCTCTAGATGCAGTTGTAGGTCCATAAGCCATTTCAAGGTCTCTTTTCTGATGTGTTTTTTGCTACTTCTAGTGCTATCATTCTGCTGCCATGTCGAGTACCTCCTGCTCCTTCATCCTCTTCCTTCTTTCTCAGTCCCTCCTTCCTTTTCCTCTTCCTGCTCTCTATTTCAAATTCACTGGTCTCTGTTCCATTCCTCCTTTCCTCTTCATCTCCCTTCCTCCATCATTCTACCCTTTTATTTCATTCCATTTCATTTAGCCTAGTTCTCTCTCCTGCCACTGACCTTACCTGCCTCCTTTTTACTGTTGCTGTGTATATATCTAGAATTTTCTCAATGCTTTAGTAAAATTAACTGTCATCTAAGCAATATGATCAGATAAGAGTGGACTAAATCAACCCACTCATAATGCTCAGCATAGTTAATAACACCTTCACCAAACCACTACATGCATATGCTTCCTGCTCTACTCAGCTCTCCTCCTCATCTCTTAGGCACAGGTTTATTAATCTTGGTCACCCATACTCCATTCCAGATGACCAACGCTTCTCACACCAGCTGATACTCCTGATGGCCATTTCAGAACTCCCTCCACTTCCCTCACCTCACATACACCATTTGATTCTGTTGCTTCCCTCTGGATTGATTCTCCAGCAGCTTCTCCTCACTTCCCTTTCTAAGTGAGTCCCCCTCACAAATCATAATGTAGCACCTCCATATACCACCTCACCAACAGCCCCACCTTCCCTGCTCCAGTATACAAGCAACTAATTATTTAATCAAATCAATTCAAGAATGTGAGAGTATGTCCAGTATTTCTTTAACCACTTTCCATATCACCCATCACAACAGTGTTTAAGCCTATCCTCACAATTTCTGATGGAAGCAAATACAGTACAAGAGAACAGAAACAGTTCTTATTGCCACAGTGACAGCACTGTAAATACCCAAGAGAGATGGGAGGAAAGATGATGTAAGAAGATAGAAGATGGACAGTAAAGTGATGTAGGTACACATAGTTATCTAAATGTAGACTAATATTGATCTCCAAATATGAAGATAAGTTTTTTTTGATTTCAGACCAATTCTCCAATTTGTCAAGGCCATTTTTAATTCATCCTCTTCTCCAAAGTGCTCGCAACCCCTCCCAAGTTGGTATCATCACAAATTTTATAAGACTGCTCTCCACTCTATTATCCTACTCATGAATGAAAATATTGAATAGCACCAGAACCAGGACAGACCTTGCAGGACCCCACTAGATTTGTCCTCAACTAGCCATTGATAACTATTCTTTGAGTACAGTCTTTCAACCAGTTTTCATCATCATCAAACACACACAGTCTATTAAGGACCTTAAGAATCAAAGAATCATAGAAATGTAGGGCTGGAAGGGACCTCAAGAGATCATCAAGTCCAGCCCCCTGCACTGAAGCAGGACCGACTAAACCTAGACCATCCCTGACAAGTGTTTATACAAACCGTTCTTTAAAACCTCCAATGACGGGGACTCCATAACCTCCCATGCAGTCTATTCCAGAGCCTATCTACCCTTATCATTCCTAATATCTAACCTAAATTTCCTACCTTCAGTGGACATGGAGAACAATTGGTCACCATCCTCTTAATAATAGCCTGTAACATATTGGAAGATTGTTTTTAGCTCCTCTGCCCCAGTCTTTTCTCAAGACTAAACATGCCCATTTTTTTTTAACTTTTCCTCATAGGTCAGCTTTTCTAAACATTTTCTCATTTTTGTTGCTTTCCTCTGGACGCTATACAATTTGTCCACAACTTCCCTGAAGTGGATGCAGCACTCCAGCTGAGGTTTCACCAGCACCTCACAGAGCAGGACAATTGCCTCCTGTGTCTTACATATGACACTCCTGTTAATATAAGACCATTGCACCCTCCAGAGTGACCACATTTGAGAGCACTGCACTAGGCATCATGTAGCGAAGTTCCCAGCTTTGGCTCAATCCTGCAAATCCATGCATTTCTGAAGCAGCCGCATAGGCAGTGCCCAATAGGGTCAGGGTATGCATTCTTTCAAGCTTCAGTGGAGAGTTTGACAGCATAGTGCATTGGTTGCTTTTGTCCATTCTGACAACACAGCCAAAGAACACGCGACACCACTTTTGAATATAACAAGCAATGGAAGGAAAACTAGATCTTTGTGAGACTCTGACATTTTGCAAATATGGAATGCCTCTAGCCCAGCGGTTCTCCAACTGTGGGTCGGGATCCTATTTTAATGGGGTTGCCAGGGCTGGCGTTAGACTTGCTGGAGCCCGGGGCCAGAAGCCCAAGTCCCACTTCCCAGGGCTGAAGCTGAAACTCGAGCCGCACCGCTCGGGGCCGAAGCTGAAGCCTGAGGGCTTCAGCCCTAGACAGCAAGGCTCAGGTTACAGGCCCCCTGCCTGGGGCTGAAGCTCTTGGCCTTCAGCTTTGGCCTCATCACTCAGGGTGGTGGGACTTGGGCTTTGCCCCGGCCCCCCACACCTGGGGTGGTGGGGCTTGGGCAGGCTCAGGCTTCGGTCCGCTCCTGGGGTCATGTAGTAATTGTTGTTGTTAGAAGGGGGGTCACAGTGCAATAAAGTTTGAGAACGCCTGCTCTAGCCATTCCTAGACCCTGTGGGAGTCCAGGGTTCTGATCCATACAGCAATACAGGTAGTACACAGATTTGATAAATCCTGAATGTAATCTCAGAGCAAAGATGTTTTTGTGTCCATCAGTAAGACAAGTATTCTTGCAGGAAGTAGTGAGAAATATTTGTTGAAGAACATCTGGTTTGCTGCGACCATTTTAATTCTGCTTGCAGCCCAGCTAGATGAACTTGACAACGCTCTCCTAGGATTCTCGTGGCCCAGCTCTCAGGTTCTGGACCTCAACCAGGTTTGCACCCACCTTATATACCACATTTCCCTATTTTACTTATGAGAATGTCACATGGGACTGTGTCAAAAGACTTACTAAATAGTGTACAGCTTCCCTCTTATCCACAAGACTAGTAAGCCTGCCAAAGAAGGAAATTAGGTCGGTTTGCCATGATTTGTTCTTGACAAATCCATGTTGGCTATTCCTTATAGCCCCATTATCCTCTAGGTGCTTACAAACTGATTGTTTAATAATTTGTTCCAGTATCTTTCTAAGTATCGAAGTTAGGCTGACTGGTCTATAATTCCTAGGTCCTCTTCGTTCCAATTTTTAAAGGTAGGTGCTATGTTTGTCCTTTTCCAGTCTCTGGGACCTCACCCATCCTCCAGGAGCTCTCAAAGATAATCACTAATGGTTCCAAGATTACTTCAGCTAGTTCCCTGGAGTGGAACTTCTGGACTGGAGAGGGTGGTAGAAACAGGCTAGACTTGGTGCTGCTGGAAAAGAGGAGTTTGGGAACAGAGGCTTGATCACTGAAAGGAGAGGGATGGTGGTGGTGAATGGGAGGAGTGGAGATAGTGATCAGAGGTAAGTGAGACAAGTGTAGGAGTGGATTTGGGGGATGAAGGGTGAAGAAGATATGAGACTGGAGAGGAATGAAAGATAGACCATTGTGGAAGGGGAGAAGAACATAGCTGGAAAAGAAAAAGAAGGAAAAAGAGAGAGAAAGCTAAGGGAAGAGTGAATGTTAAATACTGACAGAGAGAGAAATGTAAAGTAGAGTAGAATAGAATATATTAATATACAATGGAAGGAAAGAAAAATGGGGTGAAAGGAAAGAGTAAGAAAAGGCTGTAATAATTTACAATCCTTAATTTTTTATTAGAAAGATGAATGACAAAACACTACAATAAACTACCTATAAACAAGTGCCGTTGGTGGCTTTGTCTGTTAGCTGTGGAGGTCTGGGCTAGTGCAGCCACACCAACGGCTGGGCAATGATGGCTGTGATTAGGGCAAACCTCATTTTAGCCAAGACCTTAGCTAAGGACTCCAATGTAGACTGTCCTGCTATCAGCTTCCTCTTTTTTATTACTGGAAGTACTAGCTCGAGCACCTTGAATGTATGCAACTGATACAGTGTAACATAGGAAGAGATGCAATCCCTCAGATAGCTAGCCACAAAGCAGTTAGAGTTTTATAGGTTAAAACCAAGGCCTTATGTGTAGTGTGAACTGGTAGCCTTAGTCCAGTTCCTAATGTACAGGCGTTCACATTACAAATTAGACTCTGATTAGCACTCTATCCAGAGAGGCCAATGATTGAATGGACACACCAAGAAGAAATCCCTCCAGGCTGGGAATTGGTGGTATGGTGGAAACTTGCACTAACATTGACTATGCTGGGTCTATTGCTCTTAAGAGAAATGAAGAACTCCAGCCTTCAGGGCTCTCAGTCTGGTGCCTTTCATGAGCATAGGTGTGGGAACGAGGGGTGCGGAAGGTGCTGCAGCACCCCCCTAGTTTTACATGGGGCTGCTGGACCCACGCCTGGGGGTCCGCTCCTGGCCCTGCACACGGGGCTCCACATCCAACCCAGCTGTGTCCTCAGCCTCAGCCCTCTTACCCCTGTCCATGTACCCCCCCTCCAGAACACATGGTCCTGCTCCTGGCCCCAGCTCTAGAGAGCAGCAGGGGGCACGGACAGGGACGGGGGGGAGCACAGCTCCCCCACTCTAAAAAGTATTCAAGCACCACTATTCATAAGCATTAAAATTAATTGTAAAATGAAACCTTGTTTTTAAAGGATTTTTTTTTATAGATTCATAGATTCTAGGACTGGAAGGGACCTCGAGAGGTCATCGAGTCCAGTCCCCTGCCCTCATGGCAGGACCAAATACTGTCTAGACCATCCCTGATAGACATTTATCTAACCTACTCTTAAATATCTCCAGAGATGGAGATTCCACAACCTCCCTAGGCAATTTATTCCAGTGTTTAACCACCCTGACAGTTAGGAACTTTTTCCTAATGTCCAACCTAGACCTCCCTTGCTGCAGTTTAAGCCCATTGCTTCTTGTTCTATCCTTAGAGGCTAAGGTGAACAAGTTTTCTCCCTCCTCCTTATGACACCCTTTTAGATACCTGAAAACTGCTATCATGTCCCCTCTCGGTCTTCTCTTTTCCAAATTAAACAAACCCAATTCTTTCAGCCTTCCTTCATAGGTCACGTTCTCAAGACCTTTAATCATTCTTGTTGCTCTTCTCTGGACCCTCTCCAATTTCTTCACATCTTTCTTGAAATGCGGTGCCCAGAACTGGACACAATACTCCAGTTGAGGTCTAACCAGCACAGAGTAGAGCGGAAGCATGACTTCTCGTGTCTTGCTCACAACACACCTGTTAATGCATCCCAGAATCACATTTGCTTTTTTTGCAACAGCATCACACTGTTGACTCATATTTAGCTTGTGGTCAACTATAACCCCTAGATCCCTTTCTGCCGTACTCCTTCCTAGACAGTCTCTTCCCATTCTGTATGTGTAAAACTGATTGTTCCTTCCTAAGTGGAGCACTTTGCATTTGTCTTTGTTAAGATTCATCCTGTTTACCACAGACCATTTCTCCAATTTGTCCAGATCATTTTGAATTATGACCCTGTCCTTCAAAGCAGTTGCAATCCCTCCCAGTTTGGTATCATCTGCAAACTTAATAAATAATCTCTGCCCATTTGTCATGCAATGTTTACACCTTTCACAATAAGCTCCTAAAAAGATGTTACATCTGACCATTTGGAAGACTGACAATTTCTCAGGGCCGCTGTTTTGTGGTAAATTCATGTTGTTTTTTTCACATCCCTGAGTAACATAAGTTATACCGATAAAAGTGGTAGTGTAGACTTGGCTTGTCTAAAGAGTGCAAGAGACAAATGTAACTGGTAACCTCTGAGCTGAGTCTGATATATCCCAGTGCCACACTAGGGAATCATGCTAACACAGAGGATATAACTAGAGGGTTGAGTTGATAGGTGCTTCTACTTTAATTGGTGTGAAGTGTAGATTTTAAGCGTGGTAGACAGTTTCCTACATCTGTCAGGCAACAGACAAAAACCTGGCTCATAAATGATTTTCCTTGAAAAATAAACTATTCCTAGTGGAGTACTGCATTTGCAAAAGATTTTATTATTGTTTTTTTTAATCTGAAATAGGAGGGAGGCTGGTAAAAATGTGTACATGCTGCTTCCTGTTTCCTTTCAGGCCCCTGATCAGGAAATGTTTAACATTGGGGTGGATATTTCTGTAGATTAATGGCTGCTCTTTGGAAAATATAGAGGGAATATTTTCTTGCCAGTACAAACATGTAGATGTATCAGACTAAAGTCTGTGTACCACAGATAGGATGACACCTTAGCTGGAAAGATCCCTGGTGCCTCTGCTGTTCTGTTATGGTAATCTATGCCTTTTCTTTTGTGTCATCAAAATCACTGAAAGTGTTAGGCACAGGGATATTATTCTTTCATGTCTGACTGTAGTTCAGGTTCTTTTTTCTTTTTAAATCAATATTTCATGATTTAAAAACCAGCAGACATTTTTCATGTTGTTACTGGAGAAACATCCCCTGCAAATTGTTTACCCCTATGCATGAGGTGGGTGGTTAAAGACTACATAATCTCTGCTTGCTTTCTGTAAGCAGTAAGATGCTGCAGAATAATAACTATTGTATCAAGCAGTGTGTGGCTTTTTAAATCAGTTCCTGGCATGAGCTTGTTCTTATTCCCTCCTGGAGAGACTGTCCTTACGGCTCTCCTGCCCATGAATATTGGGACGAAGTCTAATTACTGCAAGTCTGTAAATGCATTTTTTCCTTCTACTTTCTTACAGAACAATATTTAGGCACCGGTGACGTTAGTGGTTTATGAAACTCTATTCTTCTGTAAACTCAGTAACTAGATATGGCCAAGCTAGGAAATTTGAGGACAGACAAACCAGTATCTGACATGGCTCTAGGAACCAAAACTCAGGTGAGCTACTGGAGGTCATTGTGGTTTTTAAAAAAAGTTATGACTATCTCTGTTAGGAGATGTCCATATAGCTCAGAGGTAGGCAACCAATGGCACGGGTGCCGAAAGCGGCATGCAAGCTGATTTTCAGTGGCACTCACACTGCCTGGGTCCTGGCCACTGGTCCGGGGGGCTTTGCATTTTATTTAATTTTAAATGAAGCTTCTTAAACATTTTAAAAACCTTATTTACTTTACATACAATAATAGTTTAGCTATATATTATAGACTTATAGAAAGAGACCTTCTAAGAATGTTAAAATGTATTACTGGCACGCGAAACCTTAAATTAGAGTGAATGAATGAAGACTCGGCACACCACTTCTGAAAGGTTGTCGACCCCTGATATAGCTTGTTAGCATTTTCAGCCCCTGGAGCAGAAGCTAGGGATTCACATCCCATATTAAGGTCTCATTATCAGTACCGACAGCAATGCAACAGAGTACTGGGAGGTCGCTGCATTGTTAGAAGTGTGATAAATTAGATTTGTTGCCTTGTAGATGTTAAAGACTTGATGGCACTTTTTGCAAAGATATTGGTTAATCCTAGATGCAAAGCCTGCAGTCATTCTCTCAACAAAACCTTGTCACATGTGTCTATATGATGTTTGTTCTGCTGGTGTTTAAATGGTTTCCAAAGACTAGGCTGTCACCCTATTTTGCATGTCCTGGACCCTGTCTCAATATCTTGAGTAGGAAAGGTGCTTTATAAAGCACTTAAACCATGGCACCAGAGCTGTGGCTAACAGGAGTCTCTTGTTCTAGAGACCAGCTAAGTAATGTAATTTGAACAATCCAGAAGGTTTGAAGACCAAGCTAAACCCAGAGTTTGATTTGGCTCTGTGAATCAAAACACTAGTCAAGCCACTACAGTTGACTATACACATCTGAAAAAGAAAATACGTAAAACGATACAGTGTAGTAGGTCACTGTGACAGCCAGGGAGTAGTGCCAGAATATTCACCCTGGCATGATTCTTTTTTGGCTTGTCCTAATTTATGATCACAAAGCCCAGACCTGCATCTCAAGCCAGGCTTCTTTGGCCTGCCCACTCTATTAACAATTCAATACATTTAGCATAATTGGGGTAAATAATTCAAATTGGTTTTTGAAGCTATATTAAAAACCCTACGGATTAACAATTAATACTTTCCACTTCAATAGCACTTTCCTCCTGAGGATCTCAAAGTGCTTCACAGACATGAACAAATTTAGCTTCACAGTCCTCTTGTGGGGTAGGTAAGTATCAATAGACTCTATGCTCTTTGTGGCAGGGACTATTCATTTGTTTGAATAGTGTCTAGTACAATGGGACTACAATCTTGACTGAGAACTTTGGATGCTACTGCCGTTCAGATGATGATTGTGCTCAGTTGCCATATGAGGATATGGCATATGAGGAGGTGGATGGATGGGCCTTTAATCTTTCTGTTCCCTCAATGTAAAGTGAGAGACAAAGACTGAAGACCCAGCTGTGCTCCAGTGAAGTCTACAGGAATTTACATGAATGGGAGCAGGATCAGCAATGCTTAATTTGTAATGAAAGAGGTGGCAGGGCTCAAGCGGGGTGGCGGGAGAGTGGCTGCTGCTGGCCAGCACCGGGCATGGTATGGTGTTGTTACCATTACTTCTGCACTGCTGCTGCCAGCTGTGCTGCCTTCAGAGCTGGGCAGCCAGAGAGTGGCAGCTACTGACCCGGCACCTAGCTCTGAAAGCAGTGCCGCTGCCAGCAGCAGCACAGAAGTAAGGGTGGCATGGTATGGTGTATTGCCACCTTTACTTCTGTGCTGTGGCTGGCAGCAGCACTGTCTACAGAGCTGTCCAAGGGCCCAGCATGGGGCTATGAACTGCCAAGTCTAGAGGTGCCAGGGCTGAGCCCTGGCAAGCCCCAGCACAAATTAAGCACTGGGGATCAGGCTGTAAGTGACTTAACCAAAGTTAGACAGAATTCTACAACAGAGCCAAGAATAGAAGCAAATCTCCTGTCATGTAGGCTTGTGTCTTCACCACAAAAGTGTATTTCATCCCTCCCCCATCAGTGATGCATAGAAATCACTGAACTGATTTCTGCTTAAATCTTTCAGGAAACCATACATATGTTAAATGATTAATCAGATCAGACTGCATTCAACACTACAGCTGTGTGTGACAATTTTGCTTTGCAAAAATTAACACTGATATTTTCAAACATAGTTGCAAATCTCATCCAAGGTGAAATTTTTCCATTTTTAACAGTACACATGGCTAGTGAAATTCTGCCCCAGAAGCAATAGCATGACTTTTTGTAAAACTGAATCAGACAGAATTTCATTCTCTTTATTTCCATTTGTCATAGATAAATTATGGTTGTATTCCTCTGGAAAGGTGCCTTTTGTTTGTGACAAATTAAAGTAAAAAAACAAAGAACAATTTAGTTTCTGCCACTAAATGAAAAAAAAAGTTGGTTTCTCTTCTCTGCTGACAAGATTATTTTTCTTTTATACATATCTACTAAGAAAGCAACCAATCAATGCGCCTTAGACTGTGCCTTGGTATTTTGGTGATGAAATATGGATGGAATAATAGTGTTCAGTAATGAGCTCAGGCCTGATGTTTTTGCAGTGGTGGTGTAACTCAGGTTTCTCAATGGTTGATCACTCACAACATAATTGTTTCCTGCCAGTGGATTAATGGAGAGGCAACAGGGATGAGTGCAACACTAAAGGAAAAGTCCAGTGAATGTGGCTTTCAGGAAAAGCAGGGCATAAAAAAAGTGCTGTGTAATAGTGGTTCACTGGAAAGAAGGGGCTGGGGATGATAAAAGCTCTGACCGCATTTAAATTGCACCTGGGCAGTTTTAGGAGAAATGCAGAGAGGGGATGCCACTATGAAAAGAAATCCCATTCCCCCTGTTATAGCACCATCCCAGCTGTAGGTAAATGTGTCAACTCAGCCAGGAAAATTGGTATAGCTTTCGGAATGCTGTGGTTCACAAATATAAACACAAGTGCAGTATAAAAGGCTAAATTGTTTCATGTATTGCCCCACTGCCACCTCAAGCATTAATAATTTCCAGGTTTCTCCCTCGCACTGAATAACTGTATTCTGAGTTGTTTCCCCCATTGTACTTGTTTGCATCTGAATCTCATATGGTTGTTTTCTGCCCACATGTCTAATCTCTTTAGGCCCCTTAGTATTTCTCTTTCTATTCTGAAACTCCTTTGCAACTCCTCCCTCCTTTGCAATTCCTCTGCAAATCACTAATGAGGATTTCAATAAGGCTGTACTTAATAGTGACTTCTGCACTAAACACCTCAACCCACTCAATCTCATTTGTCATTACTCCTCCTTTGGAGCCCTTTGTCTTAATTGTGTGTGCCAATGTTGAAACCCAAGTCTCTCAAGGTATGTCTACATTTAGAGCTGGGGGTGTGATGCATAGCTGCAGGAGACATCCTTGCACTAGCTCTTATTGAGCAAGTATGCTAAAAATATAGTGTAGCCATGGCAGCATGAGCAGCAGGAGGGGCTAGCCTCCCTAAGTGTCTGCCTAGGGTCTCTCACAGGCAGGTACTCAGGGCAGCTAGCCTTCCCACTGCTTGCTTTGCTGTGGCTGCACTCCATATTTAGTGCAATAGCTTGGTGAGGGCTAGTGTGAGTACATCTAGTGTGAGTACGTCTCCTGGAGCTGGGAATTATCTCCCCAATTCCAAGTGCAAACATACCCTCAGAGAAGAGTGTAACAAGGAGAAAAGGCAGAAGAGTTATATAAGAGAGAGAATGTTTTATTTACCTGCAGTTCTCCTTCCATTATACTGAGGAGCCGGATTAAGTCCTCTTTAGAAAGTTCTATGGATTTCTTGTTCTTTCGTTCACCAGGTGCCGGTGACTTTAAGTGTTGTTTTACAGTCCCTGAGACCATGACCTCCTCTTCCTTTCGATGAGATTTGTTCTTTTTATTGGCATCTTCCTGAAGGTTTTCATTCTCTGCATTGCTGACAATGGGCTTAGAACTGGAGAAATGCCCATTAGGAGAGCTTTCTCCACCTTGGTTTCGGGATCTCATCCCCACCTAGAGAGAGAAAATTATAAAGATGCATTTTCTAAGCATGTAAAACTATTTATATGAACACTTGATCTACAGCAGAATTATTGCCAAGAGGAAGAGCCATCGTTTCATTCTGAATACCAAGATTAACGTCATGCTCAATGCAAGAGTGCTGAAAAGCTCACCCATGTCAACAAGTTTGTCTTTGGAAGCCAATGAATCATAATATTGATTATAAACTTAATAGAGCCTTAAAACAGGGTAACCATACTCAGGTGAGTTACATTCTGCAGTGCTTGGAATGATGTGGGAAACTGGTAACTAAAATTTTCCAGTCTCTTTATTTTATCATTCAGCATTCGGTTGGCTCACTGTAAGAAAAAATGAGAACACTGGGTTTGGAGGCACATCTTGATTTAACATGAGAGTCAGCTGAAAGATAAGACTGTACTTAATATTTATAAAAGCATATACCTTGAGTGTAAGTTTTCTAAGAGACAGAGTGAGAAGGAATGTGACAAACTAGGATAATTCTCTAGCTTCTCACCTGTGGCGTGTTGGGTTCAATGTTGGTAACTGAGATAACCCTCTTCTGCAGACCCTCTTCATCATTTCCAGTCTTGATTATCGTGACATCAACCTCTCCATCCCTCCCTAACACGCACATCACCTTCCTGGGTTCACACTAAACAGAGCTGTTAAAATAATCTATTCTGTATGTCACTCTGACCACAGAAACATCCTGTTTAATCTCTCCGTTGGACCTCCTTTAACTACACCAAGTTGAAGCTGTTTGTCCTCACTTTCAAGGTTCTTCACCACACTGTCCATCCCTACATGTCTGCTCTTACCAAGTTGCCTCCCATGCAGTTTTCTCTCTGCCAAGAACAGCCCCATCTGCCTGTTTGTTTGCTTCTCTCACAAACATCTCTATGTCTTCTTCTTTGCTGCCCCCCCAAGTATGCAGTTCCCTTCTTGATCTGATCAGTAAGGTCATTATCCTCTGTTCCATCACATCTCTTTTTGAGACTCACCTAGGTCTCAATGCTTATAGGAAATCAGCCAGTTAGTTATGGCTTGATGGGGGAGGTGGGATTCGTTGGCACTCACTTCATCTACTTACAATTATAAAATGCAAAATATAGTCAAGTGTATATATTTGGACATATACCCCTACCCTCCCACCTTTCATGTGTCACTTACCTATGGTAAGGTGTCTGAGGCAGGGACTGTGTCTTTGTAAGTATTTGTACAGTGCCTACCACCATGAGGCCCCAGTTATGATTTGGACTCTGGATGTTACTGTAATAGAACTGTAAAATAGTAATAATGAATTTTGAGGCCTGTTTCAGGGCCAAATTCAGAGCTAAGGAGTAAGGAGGTATAAGTTAGACTCCCTGATATTAACTTTGTCACCCTAAAACTCAGACTTCCTTAGACCTACTTATTAATGTGTAAGACTATAAGCAGATGTAATTTATAGGCTGAACAGTCAGAAGAAGGCATAAAAAGGATTAAGTTAAAGTAAGGGGGGCCTCTTCAACTTACTTTATTACACACACCCTGTTTCTTTTTGTGCTACACTCCTGTCTTCTGGCCTCTTATTGTGTGAGTTAAGCCAATTTAGACTCCCTTAGACTTGGTTAGGTTAGGTAGGCAGATTAAGAACTAACATGTAAAGCGGTTGAAGATATAATAAGTAGAAGTGAGTTGAAGGGAGCTTAGATGGAGATTAAGTATAACAAACTGTTTGAGGGACCTGGAGGAAGGTGTAAATAACGATATCTTAGATAACCTCTAGACTTTCTTTGACATTCTTAGGGCTTGATTCTCTGATCGCTTATACTGTGGTAAAACTGGTATAATTTTATTGATTTTTCTTAGACTTGCCTAAATTCACTTCTGACTTTAGTTTGAACTTTGTTCTCTAGTCACAGGAGATGATTTTCAGCATCACAAGTACTACCAGTTTGGTATAATTGCCAATCTGTGTTGATGAAAAACCCAGAAATAGCAGATCAGTAATGACAATGCAAATCTTAAAGTACACTGGCAAATCAGTTTGGGTAATCTTACACAGAGCCTAGAAGGATTTACATTTAAGTTGATTCTAGCCAGTGCTATAAATATCTTGTTTATATTAGCCTTAATTTTTTGTAATGTCATTCACAGAATGCCTGATTGTTTTTTTCATTTTCATCTGTTATATACTGGTTTAACGCTATTGAATTCAATGAAGTCTATCCTGAGAAGAGAATCCAGCCCAGTGTTTTTAAGCAAGAGAGTCTCGTAATGAGGTTGCTTGCATTGTAAAGTTATTTCCACCCAGACAGTATGTGATACAGGTATACAATAGCTACTAACTTCCTGAAAGCCTACACAGTATATTATTCATCAGACTGTTTAGATTTATCACAAGAACTATGTTTTCTAAAAACAGATCTCCATTATGAGCATGAACAATATCTGAGGAGCTCAGGAAATCTTTTGGGTCTCAGGTTTGTAATGGAAAAATAAACACTATACTATGTTTCCTTTCAGATAGGGCTACTCAGTTTGTTTGGTTGTAATGGGTTTTAAACTCCACAACCATGTTTCCTCTCCAAGACAGAGCACTTGGGATTTACTTTGTCTCTATTTTCTATGTATTTCCTTATGAGTCCCTCTGGTCTGCAGCCTCCAGCCACAAGAGCACCTAAAACATTTTTCATGGTTTAGACTTGAGAGTGAATGATTTCATGGTTTTAGAGCACTGGTGGGCAACCCCGGCCAATGGGAGCTGTGGGAAGCGGTGCGGGCCACAGGGACGTGTTGGCCGCCGCTTCCCACAGCTCCCATTGGCTGGGAACGGCAAACCACTGCCACCGGGAGCTGCAGGTGGCCATGCAAGTGTAAACAAACTGTCTGGTGGCCGGCCAGCAGATTACCCTGATGGGCCGCGTACGGCCCGCGTGCCGCACATTGCCCACCACTGTTTTAGAGCATCCCGTAAGCATTTCAGATCATATATATACGTTTTCAAGTGGAAACCAGATTGTTACATTACACAGTGCTCTAGTTTATAATATATTACATAGTGACCTTGGCAGAAAGATGACTAAACCCTTAGAACTGAAGATTCACAGAATAGTTAAATTTAACTCATGACCAGTTGAGTAATGCTGTTCAGACACTTCAGCTGTGCCATAAAAGACTAGATAAGGGTAACTGTGCATGCCAGACTTCCTGAGGGGTGTCATGCTGCTTTCTTGTGTCACATCATTCTGGGGCATATTAACAGGAGCCTCATATGTAATTGTCCCTCACTACCCGGCACTGGGGATATCTCAACTGGAGTGCTGAGTCCAGTTCTGGGTGCCAAACTTCAAGAAATATGTGGACAAATTGGAGAGCGTCCAGAGGAGAGCAACAAAAATTATAAAGTGTTTAGAAAACCTGACCTATGAGGAAAGGTTAAAGAAACTGAGCCTTTTTAAGTTTTGAGAAAAGAAGACTGAGGCAGGACCTGATAACAGTCTTCAGATATGTTAAGGGTGTTATCAAGAGGATGGTGATCAATCGTTTTCCATGTCCACTGAAGGCAGGACAAGAAGTCATGGGCTTAATCTTCAGCAAAGGGGATTTTGGTTAGATATCAGGAAAATCTTTCTAAATATAAGGATAGTTAAGCTCTGAAATAGGTTTCCAAGGATGGCTGTGGAATCCCCATCAATGGAGGGTTTTATGAACAAGTTAGACCAACACCTGTCAGGGATGGCCTAGGTATACTTGGTCTTGCCTCAGTGCAAGGAGCTGGATTTGATGACCTCTCAAGGTCCCTTCCAGCCCTTCATTTCTATGTTGCCATTACAATATGACAGAACCACTTTGTTGTCACACACCAGTGAAAGTCTAAACAACATTCACATAGGATAGTAATTGAGCAACTAAGTGCAGGCTTACAAGCATGTGAACCGCAAATAACTAGTGCTCATTTAGACAAAGTTTAAAAAAAATCTGGGGCCAGATCCTAAACTGATGTAAATCAACATCACTCCACTGAAGACATCTGTTAAATTGAATTACAAAATATACTAATATTGCATGTAGATTAATCAATAATCCTAGTTTTTCATACTAATTGCCAAATTGAGAATTTTCTTGTCATGGTGCTAAAGGAATCAACCTTTACAATCTTAGCTGACTTTTTGATATTTCTTTAGCACATGTAATTTTATTTTGCATTAAATTTGAGATTGAAGTAGGTGTGGCAAGCATTCAATTACACTCACAGACACTAAATAAACAATCTTTTAAGGTGTAAACTCACCAGGATAAATGTAATTTTAAAATCTCTGCCTATATCTTAAATTCCTTCCCTCAGTACTCTTTCCAAAACCCCTGCTGGGCACCAAGGTGTTGTATGCTGGTGGCAGAGATGCTGGTGAACTCAGGATTAAATGACAGTTGCAGGGACTGAAGTTTTAATAACTGCTTTATAGAGCATTCTGAGACTAAAGACCAAATTTACTGCTATGGTCTGGCTGCTTTGCCGTGCTCTGGTGATGCAAAGCAGCTGTAAGCCTGACTTAGATATGGCTGCTTTTTTAATTGGAGCAGTGCAAAGCAGCCAGAATGTACGGGAGAATCTGGCCTGAATGTTTTGTCTTGGAATTATGAGTATTAAGTATTATTATTTTGGACCTAGGCTACCATTCTTTTATATTTCTGATAATATGGTGATCTAAACAAAAACAGTGTCTGAATTGTTGGATGATATTCCAGGGTTATGCCAAGTGCGTGACTGCCCAAAGCCCGGTTACCTGGCCTATGTGTTATCCCATCACAATTCCACCTCCCTGTTCCACAAACTGATTTTGGGGACCTACCCAGACCTAATTCTAGTGATAAACATCCTCCTGCTGCCTGCCCTCCATGACACAGGACCCCACATATGTGAAACTGAAGGGATTGTGTACCCCGAAGAAGTAGTTCAGATGTAGATTATTTACATTGTAGGAGTTTAATGTTTACATTTAACCCCGTGCTTGTTCCTTCCCTCACCAAGCTACATCTTAAACTATGGCCCAGGCTGCCAAATTCTACTCAAACAAGGAGTTGTACAACTCATCCCATTGACTGCAAGCATTACTGACTACTTGTGTAAATACATATTTGCAGGACTGAGCTCTATAAATGGGCTGTAAGTGCTTCAAGACAGTGACATTCACTCTTTTATTTATCTATTAAGCACCACAGTGCCTTAAAAATAATAAGGAAAAGCTGAATGCTGTGATTATTTACTTGAACCTATATTGTTGTTCTGGGCATAGATTCTTCAGTTTTCAAAAGTTAACAACACATACAAGTTTTTTTAAATGTTCTTTACTTTTATTGTAAGAAATCTTTGTGAGTAATTTGCTGAGTAGAATGTCAGGAGAGAGTAGACTATCCGTTGTTCCAACCCCTTTTCTTCTATCTATTGTTATATAACCTCACTAGAGTTCCTGGAATAACAGGCCAGATTGGAATATATTGTTACATTAGCTGTGTTATTATTAGAATCAGATAATGCAAAGATTTCTCTGAACCCTAGCAGACAGTCCCTTATGATAATCAAACATGCTGATTTTGGCTACATAATGGTTTCTCATCTCAAAAAAATAATAGTGTGAGAGTTCAAAAAAAGACTGTTGATTTAGATCCATAATATGGTCATTGGCTGTGGACACAAATTGTAGTCTGAAGTTTAATAATAGATCTGAATAATAGAAACACCATATGGAAGTGCTGTGTTTCTGTGAAAAGCTAACAGTACACCGCATGTATGTCCAATAAAAGTTTTTTTAAAGATGAGACCAATGTGGAGCCATTTCTCCAAATTCCTCTCCCTCAAAGTTTGGCATTCGGGTTCTATGAAACACAGATTTGAGACATCCCTGGGTTTGGTTTTACAGAACACTCCGATGCCAGTTTGAGTTATGATACACATGTAGCCAGAAGAGAATGTAACCCTAATGACTAACACTATGAAGAACGGAACAAATGTTAACCCTTTGTAGTTCTGCAGTTTCCTAAATCTCCAGAAAACAAAAAGGCTAGAGCACTATCCCACTGTGCTCTCTAGCTGCCTTTCTTCTCCTCTTATGGGTCACAGACTATCTGCACACCTGAAGAATCAAACTGAATACAAGGTTCTTATTCCTTTTACCTTTACCAAATGTAAAGTAATTTATCTTGGGGGGGTGGGGGGGGGAGATTGAAAGATCATGTCCTTTTGTGATGGAGGATGTCAGGTGCTTGTTTAAGTACAGGTATCTGTACACTAGGTATCATGGGACAAACCCTTGCCTTGGTGCTTAGATAACCAAGCTGCAGACTGAGGATCTTCACCGGGACCAGGGAGGGAGTGCCCTCTCCCCTAGGGTACTGTATGGCTGCTCTATTTGCAATAACACCAGCAGTGCTCCATGAGGTAGGGAGAATAGCTGGTGGATCCACAAGTCACACCTCTGCCCCTTTCTGCCAGCTTAAACTCATCTGTGAGCATGAGATCCATGGTTCACGGCCCCTGTGCAAGGCTCAGCACCCTGCCTGCCCAATGCACTGGAACAGCACTGCTGTCAGGGAGCACAGCAGTTATGGAGAACCTGGATTTGGCCCTATTAGCACTATCCGGTTTCTGACAAACGGTATGTGTGTGTGGGGGGGTGTATTATAAAATATATTGGTATCTAATGTATATTACGGCTTTCTACTATCAATGGAATGGATGGATAAACATCCCCTAACCTACTTTGGTGAACAAGAACTTTTTTTTTATGTTCGTAGAAAACGCTTTGACAAAGACCTGCTCTCTGAGGTGCAGTATTGGTTGCCTTAATTTCTCTTTTTTCCTTATATTTTCAAATCAAATTATTTATTTGTATTCCTTTTCAATTTCTCAGTTTCCCCACTTACTTGTGCATTGTGACCAATTAGCACTGAGGGGGTTAATTTCTCCTCTGGGACAGGGAAATCAGAGTGTTGGTCAGGTAGGCATGTTTGGGTTGGTATGAATGAACTATCAAGGACTGTCAACAATATATGAACGGAGTTACCTTGGAGATATAAAGGAAGACCAACAACTGGACATTACTTTTAATGAGATAAGGTGGATGAGCATGGGTAGTGGGTGAAGCTTCGCATTGAAGAGGCTAACCCCCTGTTCTGCCTCTTCTGACCAAGGCCCCACTCCCACTCGCTGCTCTCACACCCTCCCTCCTATGATCCCAGCTGGGGGGCTGAGAGTTCGGTCGGGGGGCCACGAGGGGGAAGGTGAGAGGTCGTCCGGCATGGTGGAGCTCTTTGCCCTGGCTGGAGCTTGGAGCCTGCAGCCCCTCTCCCATTCTGCCCCTTATGCCTGCAGCTCTGCCCACGTTCTGCCTTTTCCACCCTGAGCCCCTGCCCCTTGCTCACTCCTTCCACCACCACTCCCCTTTCCCGCTGCAGCCCTAAGACCAGAAAAGCTCTATTCCCCTACCACCGCAGCGGGGAGTGAGAGCTCCTCCAGCCCCAGGGCCATGATGGGGGGAGATTTTTCCAGGGGCCCAAATCTGCCACTCCTCACCCCCCCGCCCACAGCAGTGCGAGGTTTGGAGAGGCTTAGCCTCCCCTTGCCTCCATTACACGCTATCTATGTATATGAGATAATATCTTTTATTGGACCACCTTCTGCTGGTGAAAGAGACCAGCTTTTGAGCTTACATAGCATGAAAGAAGAGTTCTGTGTAAGCTCCAAAGATTGTCTCTTTCACCAACAGAAGTTGGTCCAATAAAAGATATTACCTCACCCACCTTGTCTCTCTACTATACTGGGATCAACGCAACAATTACATTTTTAATGACTGCCAATCAAGGGAGGCAGAACATGTGAAAACAGCTTGACTAAAGCTTGAAACAAAGAACTGAGATAGTCAGGGGTCAGGAATAAGAACTCTGCTGCTTAGGGTACATCTATACTTACCTCCGGGTCCAGCGGTAAGCAATCGATCTTCTGGGTTCGATTTATCGCGTCTTGTCTAGACGCGATAAATCGATCCCGGATCGATCCCGGAAGTGCTCGCCGTCGACGCCAGTACTCCTGCGCCGCGAGAGGAGTATGCGGAGTCGATGGGGGAGCCTGCCTGCTGCGTCTGGACCCGCGGTAAGTTCGAACTAAGGTACTTCGACTTCAGCTACGTTATTCACATAGCTGAAGTTGCGTATCTTAGTTTGAAGTGGGGGGTTAGTGTGGACCAGGCCTAAGTGTAATGGATTTGAATTCAGGATGCTTGGGCAATAGAGGCAGATTGGGCTGCTACCATAGACACTCTTGCAAGCTTTTCTTTTCCATTCTAACCTAAGAACCTACATATTGCCTTTCATTTGATTAATAACTGCTGGCTTGTTTTAAACAGGCTGTCACTGCTAACATTGCTCTCAAAAGGATAGCGTCTCTGACAGGAATTCAAGTTCTTTTGGACTTGCTGAAAGAACCCTGGTGAGAAACAGGAGAACTAAGCCACAGGGCCCAGTCTAAGGGCAAGTCTACACTACAGCACTACATCAGCCAGTGTGGACAGCACGAAACTTGCCTCCCTCGGGAGGAGTGCTTTTTCACACCCTGGAGCAATTAAATTTATATTGACTTAAGCAGTAGTATAGACCTGCAGTCCATGTACTGGACCCGCTACACTCTGTCTTGCCAAAAATAGAAGACCTTGCACTAAAGGGTTACACTCTCAGAAAGATTGTCTAAAGGTCAGAGAGATGCACACCCTACAGATCCATGACAAACCATAACAGCATGTATATATAACGACCATACAGTTTCTCTACCGAGAAAAATACTTCAGTTTTGTGTGTGAGAATTGCTATTTAGGAACTATTTGCCTATCAAAAAATTTTCTGAAACTTTCTTAGTCATTGTGAGTTGATATAATGTTCTTCAAAACAAGACAATTTCACAAAACTAGTGATATAACCTTCAGGGCAAATCCAGTGGACACAGAGTACGATACATGTGGTTTATGCTAGTGTCATTTTGTTGGCTTCATTGATTTCAAGCCAAACTTTCCCTCAGTTACATTGGTTGCACTTGAGCAATCCACTTTGTCTAGCAAAGCAGTGGCATGGACTTGTTTCACAGGGAGTCTCGTCCAGCTGCCTTCAACTGGAAAGGCATTTTGGCTACACTGGCTGAGGGATAATAGGGAGAGGAATTTAGGTCACCACCTACTCAAAATAAACGTTTATTGTTTGATCTGTGTCTGTTTCATAGATTCCAAAGCTGGAAGGGACCACTGTGATCATCTAGTCTGATTTCTTGTATAACACAGGCTATAGAACTTCCCCAAAATAATTCCTAAAGCATAACTTCTAGAAAAACATCCAGTCTTGATTTAAACATTGTCAGTGATGCAGAATCCACCAAACACTTTGGTAAATTGTTCCAATGGTTAATAACACTCACTGTTAAAAATGTATGCCTTATTTGGGTGGATTTACTGTCCTTCCTAGCCTAGTACATCCAGTGCATGTGTTCTCGCATAGCAAAGTGCCCATCTACCACTACAGTGCTCTATTCCCATTATGATGCAACCTAATTGGATATCTGGGATGCTTGTTTTTTAATCTGATATTACAACAAAGTTTGGTTTTAAAAGAAAATCATCACTGGTATCACAGTACTCAAGCGGCTGGCTATTTTTACTGGATGGTACATTACTCTAATTCGTTTCCCACTAGGACGTCAATAGGAGTTTTGGCATTGATTTCAATGAGATCAGAATTTAGCCTACAAATACAGTGTACAGAGCCAGACTGTGCCATTAAGGCACAGGGCTGTATTGGGGTAGCATATCTGATCCAATGCCTTTTAAGGTCAGGTCTACACTACACATTTACTTTGATATAACTACGTTGCTCAGGGGGGTGAAAAATCCACCCCACCCCGAGCGACGTAGTTATACTGACCTTAATCCCCCATGTAGACAGTGCTATGTGAGCGGGAGAGCTTCTCCTGCCAACACAGCTACTGCTTCTCGCAGGAGGTGGAGTTAAGCCAAGAGGAGAGCTCTCTCCCATTGGCTTAGAGCGTCTTCACCAGACATGCTGCAGCTGCACCGATGTAAATTTGTAGTGTAGGCCTGCCCTAAAGCTCCCCAGCAACCTGGACCACCTTCCTAGGGTGTAGCATGTGTGGAGGTGACAGGAGTATCTGGGTTATTGCCCAGATTCCCCACTGCCCCCTCCATCTGTTTTGAGTAGCTTGTCCCACAGTGGACGTTAGCATGGAACATGCCTTATTCTCAGGAAATTGCAGCAGTGTAGTTGTGACTGACCTTTTGGGAAAAAAGGCTCATAACAGGCCTGAGTTTGTGAGGTAGTGAGTACACTCCACTTCTGGGTACTAAGTATCTCTGATTCACACTAACTTTCATGGACGTTTTCCGCACCTCTTCATAGACATGTAGCTCCTTGAAGAATTGGGTCAATGGGTATTTTATCCTTTGCATATTTTTTCCTGCTTTCCACTCTCTGAAGTTCTTCCATTCCTCTAGAAGAGCAGCTCATGACCTTTAATGCAGGCTTTAAAGAAATCTTGTCACCATTAATTTTAGTCTACAATTATTAAACATTTGCTTCATCATGTGACAGCAAGAACATGCCTGGAAGATTACTAGGCAGGCAATGCAGTCTAGCTGACCTATCAAAAACTTTCTTTGCTCCTGAACTTGAGAATCCTTGGTATTAGATAAGCATTAATCATTTCTGTATTGTTAACAATATAGACCCAAGCTTATATCCCACAAGGTAAAATATACCATGAACTTATGAACCACGCTCAATCTTTGTTAAGCAGTTTTTTGTTCTCTGTCAGAGAGTAGGCTTCCCTCACACTGGATTCCTTGCTGCAAACACCACAGCCAAGTTCAACACCAACTGCTTTATCTATGGGGTGTTAAACAAGCCCTTTACCCCTCACTCCATAAGTCTTTTACCTTCTCACTAGGCATAAGATAGAGGAATCACTCCCTCCTTACAATCATGGGCTTCTCTAGCTCTTCCTTCTCCCGTTTCTCTTTTAACTGTCCTCAACTGAGGTGCTGAATCACCTTGTTAACTGGTGAATCATCCAGTCCTTAATCAATTATCACCTCAATTTGGCCCATGTGGGGATACTTGCCAAGTGCACAGAGTGCGGAGTCAGCCTTAAGCCACTCACACTCCGTCACACTCCAACAATGGATTTTCTGTTTCCTAAATGGCAGGAAATGGGGATGCCAATAATACATGCAGCTGTTGGTTCTTCCTTCTAGTCCCTTGTCATTGCCCTTCCAATGACCCAGGAGTGATATAGATCTGCTCCAGCACCTAAGAGTGATATATCACTGCTCCAGCATGATGTGGAAATTAAAGTCTAATCCTTCACTCTTTGGGGCCCAACAACCTCATGTTTACTTAGAAATGTGTTCCAGAGAGCTAATAGTGACAATAAGACACAGCCAATAAGGAAACAATGCTTTTATATTAGAGGCTGATTTTTTTCACTTTAATTGAAACATGGAAAACAATTACAGCTAAATTTTGTTTGGCTTTTAAAAACTGCTGGGGGCGGGGAAGCAAAGAAGAAGATACAAACAAATACAAGCACGCCAAGGACAAAACTAGCGGCACTATCCACAGCAAGAGTAAAAAGATGAGCCTTGTCCTGCAGCTCGTCCTGCTAGGTCTTATTTGGTTATTGACCAAAGCGGAGAACCAAATCCCTCACAGCAGCTCCCTCTCTTTTGTGTCACGGGAGTTCAGGCTTGAGCACCAATGCTGGTCTCCATCTATGTACTGTGTAATCATTCCACCCAAAGAGCAGAATTGCAGCTTCGGAAAGGCACCGTCCCTCTGAAATCTAACCAGTTTCAAAAATGAGTTAAAAGTAGCTTCTGATACTAAACCAGTCCCAGAGTCCCACTGCCAATTTTTGTGGTTTTTACAATAATATTTTCCTATTTTAGTTTTTTCTTCTTCTTTTTTTTTTTTAAATCTCTTCTCCTTCTCCCTTGCCCTGTTGCTGTGTGAAAAATCCACAGAACCAAAATAAATAAATAAAGCCCTAGCTGGCTTGACACAGGAAACAGTGACACTCGCTATAAACAAACAGTAAACAAACTGGGTAGGAAAAATAGAGCGGCACTTTCATTTACAGTAAGGGTAGGCCAACTCTTTGCAGGCAGAGGTATGCTTTCAAAGCAGGAGGAGTTCTTTAAGCCACAGCCCTTGTTAGTGCGTGTTTGGAGGTGCTTCAGCTCAGAGGGAGTTCTGAGAAGCATTGAGCCTGAAACAGCACAATGTTCCACTAGTGCTTGAAGATGGATGCTGCTACCACACTCCTTCAAAGATGGCAGCAACATTCCTTCTTCAAACCATGCCACTTCTACTGGCTGTACAAGGAGTGGGGAAGGTAATAATCCAGCTCTGTCTCTCTGTGTTCCCCTTAGGCGGGCTAGCACTCTCTAAGCACAAGACACTTGAGTTGTTATTACCATTTGTGCAATGAAAGAGAAAAGAATTCTTATGTCCTCTACCTATTTTGCTTCCCTGTGTAAGGCTAATCACAATCTGTCCCAAATTATTTTACCACAGGGTTCTCAAACTGGGGGTTGTGACCCCTCAGGGGGTCACAAGGTTATTACATGGGGTTTGCGAGCTGTCAGACTCCACCCCAAATCCCGCTTTGCCTCCAGCATTTATAATGGTGTTATAAATTAAAAACACTTGTTTATATATTTAAGGGGGAGTCACACTCAGAGGCTTGCTATGTGAAAGGGGTCACCTGTACAAAAGTTTGAGAACCACTGTTTTACCAGCTCTTCAGTGAGTACCGTACAAATGTATTGGAAAAATTAAAGAGGAACCAAAGTTAACCTGCACCATATATATGTTTTCATTGGTTTGAAAGATAGCAATGCTTCATGACGATAAGGAACAACATAAAATACTGCACAAATAGCCCCCTCTGTGCACTGATGGTGACCTCATATGCTTCAGTGCCTTTCAGATATAGGAACCACATTCATGTATCTCTTCTAATGACTTGATTTAAAAAAAAATTCCCAGCCAATTTCTTGACTTGAAAAGAATGATTTAAGATCATTCTTATTTATGGATCTACATGTTGAGTCGGTTTTACTCTATTCTTGACCATCCTGTCCATTCTAGTATGTTGAAAGCTTCTCCTGTCTTATTAACTCGGAGGAAGAAAAAGATGCTAAACTGAAAACATAACATAGCTACCTTAAATATTGGGGAGAAAAAAAGATCCAAATAAATATTCCCACATAGCATCATTTTGTTTTAACATAACTGAAACGACACACTGTCAGAATCACCTTGCTTTAGGGCTGTAACCTCTTAAAATCCTGTTTCAACATGGATACAAGGGAGGGTAAATATCATTTGTCTCAGTCAGCCAGGCTCCCTACATGTCTCTAAGTTTGTTTTTAGTGATACAGACCCTTGAATTTTCTTTTTGCCACTAGTGCATGGTAAAAATTATTCAATTATTTTAACATAATTAATTTCAAAGCAAAGGTATGGAAAAGGGGCTCCTTCAAACTGCGTGGGGTAGTTAGAAATGTTTTAATTACAGTTCAGTCAAAATCCACTGTAGTGTGGAAGCACAAGTGTATCAGCATTGGGCTAATGCACGAGAGCCAGAAAAAGAAAGTGACCATCGTGGCTGTAGGGCCAGATTTTCAAAATTGCTCAACACCAAAAGTCCCCCCACTGTGACACTTATGGCCAAAACCAGCTCAGCAACACCCAACATGCTGAACACTCCTGAAAATCTGGACCTGATTTAGGTGTCTAAATGGGAACTGAGCTCATTTGCATATCTAGCCCCAGTTCTTTGAGTTGAACTCTTTTTTGAAAATCTGGCCCCTACCGCCCAAGATAAGTAAATATGATAAACAATAAAGTATCTTAAAATTATTTTTGCATTGGTAATGTAAAGTGCTATTCATAAAAGAGGTACTGGTAGTAACAGAGGTATATTGAAAAAAATACATTGGCCAAAATTTTCAAACTCCTATGACTAGTATTAGGCACATGATGTAAAAGTGGCCTGGTTTCCAGAGTCACTGAAAGGCATTGAGCAGGTGCCAAGTACCTTTGAAAATCAGGCCATTTTTTATGTACCTAAATATAGATTTAGGTGCCTAATTGTAGGCATCTAAATCTGGAAAATACACAAGAAAAGATTAGGGACCTATAAAGTCCTGGTTGGCAAATTAGACTAGAAAGATGCATACAAGTAGAAAAATTACCATTCCTCAAGAATTATACATAAACTGAGAAAATATTTTTCCGGGTAGTTCTGTGCTAAGTGTTACTTATTTCTTTACTTAAATATTTTTCAGCCGACCTCCAAGGAATGATGGGCAACAGATAAAGAATTCTGGGCTTATTTTCCCAGGAGTGTTTGCAGTCTCTGAACTGGAAAGGAGCTTCACTGCTGGAGGAGTGCAGGAGGCGATGGAGCTGTTGCCCTTTCCTGAGTGTTTTGCCAGGGAGAGCAGCTTTATATTCCTGCCAGGGAGCCAGCCTGACCCTATCCTGCCTTGGGAGCTGTAATGCCCAATTCCAGCTCACCTAGCATAACAGGGGTGCAGGCATTGTAAGTCACTGTCCTTACTCCTGGCAGACTTTCCACCACTGAGGATTGTCAGCATGGGTTTTATTGGAAGAAAACTATAAAACCCAGGCAGTGAATTGGGCTCGATGCTTTTACCTCCCAACCATCTTGTGATTGGTATAACTTAAAATATACAGTGAGGGGCAAGAAGAAAGTGTAGTTATACTAGTTGATATTCCCTTACACATCACTCCTGAATTATGTATTGGAAGACATTTTAAAGCCTACTCAATTTTCTAAATTGTGATTAATGAAGAGAACAAAAAACAGTAGAGATTTATATGTTGTAGAAAATGCGACATCCTCCTTGACTATGCATACCAATAAGATGGCTACACAAGAGTTAAATAGCAAATGTTTCTGGATGGAAATGCTGATTATTATTAAAAGCTTAAACCTACCTCCGTATTTAAACTGCTCAAAATTACATCAATATCACTTTTATATTTTTGGATGGATATGCTAAGCAGGGGACAACACAACTCCCATCAGCCCCCTCCCCATTTGCACATCCCCTTCCTCCTGGCCAGGTAAGGTGAACCAGGAAGTGGCCAGCCTGTGTTAGGTAGCCACCAGCCACATGGTGAGCCAAGAGCCGCAGTGAAATTGAATGTAGAGGGGAACCCCCAGGAACTGTATGCAAACGTTAACTGTGTGTGAAACCAGCTGTGACAGCTGGATGCAAGTCTGTGTGAGACTTACGGGGTAGCAGCAGCAGCTGGGCTGGGAGCCAGTGCAAAGGGGCCCCAATAAGAGTCACTAACTGAGCCTGGCTTGGAAACAGGAAAGCTTCTATTTCCTTGAATAGAAACTGACCTAGACAGGGCCCTCCAGGCACCAGGCCTGAAGAGTCCTAACCCTCTAATTGCTATTGCTCACTTTGAACTGTACCCGTTCAAGCCTCTGTATCTAGGGTATTTGCAACTTATCTCTTTCCTGCCAGTCCTAGTAAAATACCCTTTCACTTAGCTGTGTGTCTGAATGGTTACTGGGACTTGCCATAGCTAGTATCAGGGCTATCCTCTATGAGGCCTACCTGCTGAAGTGCCTACCATTTCAGGAAAGATGTGGACAAATTGGAGAAAGTCCAAAGAAGAGCAACAAAAATGATTAAAGGTCTAGAAAACATGACCTATGAGGGAAGATTGAAAAAATTGGGTTTGTTTAGTCTGAAGAAGAGAAGACTGAGAGGGGACATGATAATAGTTTTCTAGAACGTAAAAGGTTGTTACAAGGAGGAGGGAGAAAAATTGTTCTCCTTAACCTCTGAGGATAGGACAAGAAGCAATGAGCTTAAAGTGCAGCAAGGGCGGTTTAGGTTGGAGATTAGGAAAATCTTCATGTCAGGGTAGTTAAGCACTGGAACAAATTGCCTAGGGAGGTGGTGGAATCTCCATCATTGGGGATTTTTAAGAGCAGGTTAGACAAAAACCTATCAAGGATGGTCTAGATAATACTTAGTCCGACCATAGCTGCAGGGGACTGGACAAGATGACCTCTTGAGGTCCCTTCCAGTCCTATGATTCTATGCTTGCCTCCCTGGTACCTTACATGTTTGTTATACTCTAGCACTGAGCTGCCCATGTAATGACTGAGATTGGGGCAGGGGAAATTAAATAGTAATTATCCTCTATGGTCATGCTGTGTAATGGAAGCCTTGGTCAGTTATGTCTGCATGTTAAGGCCCAGTTAATCTATCCTGCTTCCTTAAATGAAGAGGCAATTTTCTTTATATATGCTTGGATATTTCTTTGCCAAATATTATGATGTAAAATCATATCTATAAAAGTCACAAGATTTGGCAAAGAGTAGAAAATTCCATTCTGCCCCACACCCTAACCTCATCCCCCCAAAAAAGAAAATATATCACATTAGGGTTCTTCTCTGTAATGGAAACTTCTGGGAAAGCAAGAAGTACACTCTGATCTCTGATAATGTTCATTTCTAAACCATCAACACAGCTTTTTCTCCCACTACTTGCTCACAGATGCACTGCAGGTTTTTCCTGGGCAAGAGGCATTTTTCACACCTGCTCAACTGAGAGTTTAATTGCAATTCTCCAGAGTGCAGAGTAACTGACTCTAGAATAATTATGCTCAGAGAAACTCACTGGGCCTAAATGTTCTATATACAGTAGAATACATCTTCCATACAGTTTTAGAGCAGTCAAGATAAAAAATGCACATTAAAGAAATATATCTTTACCAGAGTTATTAATAACACTTCATATTATTAAAGCTGAAAGACTCTGTCAAATCTATTTTACTTTCAGGCACTTGTTCACTTTTTTCATTTCAGCAGACAGTTTGTCTTCACTGCACTGTTAGCTCAGGGTATAACTCAAATATTGCCCCTAGTCCAACTACTGTTGCCAACTGTCTGATCACACAAACCCAAACACCCTTGCCCTGCCCCTTCCCCAAGGCCCTGCTCACTCCATCCCCCCTCCCTCCATCACTCGCTCTTCCCCACCCTCACTCACTTTCACCGGGCTGGGTAGGGTTTGGGGTGCAGGAGGGGGTGCGGGCTCTGGATTAGGGGGTAGGGCCAAGGAGTTCAGAGTGTGGGAAGGGGCTCTGGGATGAGCCTGGGGCAGGGGTTGGGGTGCAGGAGGGGTTGTGGGTGCAAGCTCTGGGAGGAAGTTTGGGGGCTGGAGGGGCTCAGGACTGGGGCATGGCATTTGGGTGTGGGAGGAGGTGAGAGTTGCAGGAGAGAGTTTGGGTGCAAGAGGGAGCTGAGGTAGAGGGTTTGTATGCAGGAAGACGTGTGGGGTGAAGGCTCCGGCCAGGAGACACTTACCTCCAGTTGGCGGCACAGTGGGGCTTAGGCAGGCTCCCTGCCTGCCCTGGTTCCGCGCAGCTCCCAGAAGCAGCTGGCACGTCCCTGTGGCCCCTGAGGGGAGAGGCAGGGGGCTCTGTGCTCTGCCCACACCTGTAAACCCACCTCTACAGCTCCCATTGGCCACAGTTCCCAGCCAATGGGAGCTGCGGAGTCGACGCTCGGGGCAGGGGCAGCGTGCAGAGCCACCTGGAGTCCCCCCCCCAGGGGCTGCAGGGACATGCCAGCTGCTTTTGGGAGCAGCGTGGAGCTAGGGCAGGCAGGGAGCCTGCCTTAGCCCCACTGCACCGCCGGACTTTCAGCACCTAAAATTTCCCGGTTTGGCTTTAGTAGCCTCTGGGAGCTAGGGCCTGATTCCAGGAGACTCCCGGAGAACCTGGCAGGGTTGATAACCCTAAGTCCAACTTTTGTCTGTACACAAATATCTCTAGCTCAAGTTAAGTGGTGCTTTCAACTGGAACTGTCTGGCGCATTAGGAGGTATGGGTTGAATGTGGTGTGATGCTGATGCTTGAGCTAGTAATGCAGTGGGGACTCATTTACTCTGTGCCTCTAACACAAAACATTCTGTGCTGTCTGAATGTTGTTTTGCAGTGTGAATGCTCTCACTTGAGCTGGGCTAACTCCAGTGTAGATAACAGGACCTGATGCTTCAGTGAAGACAAGTCTTCAGCCTGGGAAACTGAATTAGACTGGTCAGTTTCCTTATTGTTTCTAATCAGTTTCACTTTCTGATTTTCAGGCAGCAGTACAATGATTCAGTGTTTGGGGTTCAAACACTGTAGACAAATATTTGAATCCAACCAAAAACATGATAAAACTCTTTAAATCAATATTAAGTTTTGTAACTGTTTAACCAACACTAATTTTAAAAGTCTAAGTTCTGATATAGTCCTTGAATTCATCTGTACAACATCATCAGGTGTGATTCAAACAGTGACTTTAAGTAAACAAGTCAACAAATCCCCATCTATTCTAGAACTGCTTAAATAATGTGGTCTGGTATGGACATTTTTAGACAGTAACTGCAGCTGATGGTGTGTTGTGTGATTGTATTTCATTATGGCACACTGTTAGTGTTTTTGTTAGTGTTATCAGAAGAAAGATTTAAATACAGTACATACAGAGCAGTGACAATATGCATGCCCTTATGCCTGCTGTCGTGCTTGCAAAAGCATCTTTATTACAGCTGTGTTTATTGATACTAATGCCAGTTACTGGTTTTTAGGCTAAGAAATGTGGGTCAAGAAAAAACACGTTAAAGGAAAGATTTTTTTAAAAGTAGAAACATATATCTGTGTGGTATTGTCTGATATTGTCCGGTATTGTCTATGATTCAATGGATGGACCTTTATAACTGCTAGAAACTACTGAGTGCCACTGCAAGGGGAGTATCAGACAATGAGCATCCTTCAGACCTGTGATTTGCTGGGGCAAGGATAAGTATGAAAGACAGAGGGTTATCATTGAAAGGATAAAGGGACCCAGAGCATAAAAATATCTTTCAAGTCCAGAAATTCTCTAACACTCTAAGCACTATGAAGTGAGCCATTCTCACAGAGTGTCAGCAGTCTCAGTTATCTCCCTCAGTTCATCCTAATAAGCCAGTTTGTTGTTCAAGGTGTGCATTAGCAATGTGCATGCAGTTCCTGCAGAGACCTAAATAAAGGCGAATCTCGCTATTCTGGTAAACCACAACATGCCTGAATAGCTCTGTATTTATACTTGTCATTCATCGGCCCCTTCTACCTCAGACACATATTTATAGTGAGGAAATAAAAAGAGATTTGATTGTCTTGAGGTATTCTTCCCCATCCAATAATTTAAATACTATGAGAAAACCAGATCTCATGATACTTTAACTTCATAAATGACTCCCTGAAAACCAGAAATATAAATATGAAGAAAAGTACTAAAACCCTTGCACACCATGGGAAGCTAACAAAATGCTATTTCTAACATTTATTGGCCAGTTCTATAAAAACAACATTTATTGTACTTATTGACCTGGGTGGGGTTTCTAGCTGTGATACCAGCCTCTAATGAAAAGGAAGATAAGCTGGAGAAAGCTCTATAATGAGGATTTTCCAAACCTTGAAGAAACATTTTTGAAGCCATAAAGGAGGAGGCCTGAGGTAAATGTTTTGTTCAAGCAGTGGAATAATTATTGGGCAATAGAACACCAACACATTTTTAAATAAGAATGCAGCATGATCCAACCCCAGTTTACTTTGGTGTGACATTGGATAGGTCATTAATGTACCACAACCACTTGAGGAAGACAGCAGCCAAAGTCACCACTCAGCACAACCTGCTCAGAAAATGGACCAGTCCAACCTGAGGTACGAACGCCCGAATGCTTAGATCATCAGCCCTTGCCCTCTGCTATTCAACAGCAGAGTACTGTGCTCCTGACTGGTGTTGCTCATCTCACCTGAAGCTGGTCAATGTAGAGCTTAACAAAGCGATGCATATTGTTACGGAGACTTTACGGACAACTCCATTGCCATGGCTCTGATATTTAGTAACGTAACACTGCCCCATATTCACTGTGAAAAGGCCTGTGTCATGCTGCTGGCCAAGATCTGTGACAATAGCGACCTGCCATTGTACGCAGACCTCTTCAACCACCCGCCAACTCACCTGTCTTCTAGATCAGTGCTTCTCAAAGCCGGTCCGCCGCTTGTTCAGGGAAAGCCCCTGGCGGTCCGGGCAGGTTTGTTTACCTGCCGCGTCTGCAGGTTTGGGAGATCGCGGCTCCCACTGGCCGCAGTTTGCCGCTCCAGTCCAATGGGGGCTGCAGGAAGGGCGGCCAGCACATCTCTCAGCCCACACCACTTCCCGCAGCCCCCACTGGCCTGGAGCGGCAAACCGTGGCCAGTGGGAGCCGCAATCGGCCGAGCCTGTGGATGCGGCAGGTAAACAAACTGGCCCGGACTGCCAGGGGCTTTCCCTGAACAAGCAGCGGCCCGACTTTGAGAAGCACTGTTCTAGATGCCCTTTATGGTCATCTATGCCATCACAGGACATGACAATGGAATCTGCTTGACGCAACAAGTGGTCAATGACGACACTCATTAATCACTCTCTCACTACTGACCCAACCATCTATAGACCAGGTTTTGATCTGGCAAGGTACATGTGGATATCTCTGAACCAGTTTTGAACAGGACAGAGCAACTGTGTAGCCAATCTTTTTAAATGGGAGTTTTCTAATTATCACTTTAGACTATGTTGCATATCCTTGATGAGTGCCCACTGACTTATTTTGATGGTGGGCTACCAGGTCTACATCTGACTGATGATGATGCCATTAAATGGGTGGGCACATTGCACATACACTGACGATGAGTTAGCACCTCTGAAATGTGCAAACCAGGCATTAACATGTAAATGTTGCTCTCACTTATATAGTCTTTGTATATATATATATCATGGCAAAGGGTATAGAAAACTAGAACTAGAAATATTTAACGCCAAATTCTGACCTGACAGTTTACTGTATGCAGTGTAGTTGTAGCTGTATCAGTCCCAGGATATCAGAGAGACAAGGTGCATGAAGTGATATCTTTTACTGGACTAACTTCTGTTGGTAAGAGAAACAAGCTTTTGAGCCACACAGAATTCTTCTTCAGATCCATGACCTTTCCAAAGATCTGAAGAACAGCTCTGTGTGGCTCAGGGGCATCCACGTGGGGGGGGGGGAGGGAAACAAGCAGGGGCGTAGGGCCCCAATAATTGGCAGGGGCACAGAACTCCTCCAGCCCCGGGGCTAGGGTGGGACCTGACAGAGCTTTTGGTTACAGCATTTGTCAGCCAAAGCCCATCCTCCAGGAGCCAGTATTCTCTGGAGCTCACCCACCCCACTCATTTCTCTGCCTCCACCAATCAACAGCTGAGATGATACAGGTGATAGTCCTCCTAACCAATAGTAGAGAGGCAGTGAACAGAGCCTGTGGGGGTGGGGCAGGCAAGGAAGGCATCAGTCAAGGAGGGAGCATGGGGTCCCTGGTGGTGGCAGCATAGGGTACCCTGTGGTGAGGGTGGGTAGGAGAGGGGAGCACAGGGTCCACAGTGGGGCCACAGGGAGAGAGTGAGCTCCTTTGGCCCCAGGGTCATAGAGGCAGCACAGAATGTGCCCCTCCAAAAAGGGTCAAATTTTTATTCCTGTGCACCGCCCCTGGTGTGGCTTGAAAGCTGGTCTCTCTCACCAGCAGAAGTTGTTCCAATAAAACATATTTCCTCACCCACCTTGTCTCTGACAATTTACTGTCATTCTCAATGAAATTAAAACTTTTCAGAACAAGATGTTCTCTTGGATGAAATATTTCATCTAAGGGACCTCTCTAGCCTTATGACTCTAAACATATTCCATTTCTTGGAAGCTGATTGGCGCCAGGGATTGTGCCCCCCTTCCCTCCCCCAGTGGCAGCCTGACAGTTCAAGCCAACTAACTCTAATCATTCTATCCCAGCTGTCCCTAGAGTCACTAATAAGACCTGCACTGTTTGTTCGCCTCAGGAGGATGTTATTTAATATTTTGCCTCACAGCAGTGAAGTCACCTCAAGTGATGTCACCATTTAAGGAATAACCCTGGGGACAACTATAGCTAACCAGAATGGCAGCACTTATAGCAGTACAAGACACATTTTCCCATGTAATTTCTAACTGAATTATTTGTGGATCCCAGCAGAATAGGAAATAAATGGGAAAGTGATATAAAACCAACTTGACATTTGCAGAACATATAATCTGTTATTGCAATTGACAAATGATCCAAGAGTGCTTTCAAAAACTCTGAATTGGCCTATGAGAGGAAAAAGGGAAACTATGGTAAAGAAATCGGAGCCAGACTCACCTCTCAGTTAACCTGGTGCAATTCCATTGAGTCAATGGCTTTACACCACTGTAGCTGAAAGGAATACCTGGCATTATATGACATGAGATAATTTTACTGATAAAGAAAAGAAATACATTTTTTCCTGGAACATTAGAAGAGGAATTTTAAATACCAAACAACTAGTTCCAGAGTACAATTGTGCAATCTCCTTTTTTTGTTTTGTTTTGTTTTATTCACAGAAAGCATTTCGCACCAGCACTTCAGTCAAGGACATCCTATTTGTTATACCAAAGAGCTCTGAATCATGACTGACATTACACTTTGCAGGAGACAAAGCAGAGATCTCTGGGGTATTGATGTAAATTTGTACAAGATACAGGAGGTGTAAAGAAATCGTTGCTTTGCTTCATAAGAAGTCTATCTTTTGGGACATATATGTGGCTTGATCCTGCACCCATCAGAGTCAGTAGGAGTGTTTTCATTCATTTCAATGGGAAAAGGATCAGGTTTATTATCTTAAAAAACTAATTTAAATATGCAATCAGATAGAGCTGATAAAAGATGGTGAGCATTCATTCTGGTAATGAAGAGCTTAATTTTCAGTGCAGTTAATAAATGCTAAGAAGCAAAGGGGGGTAATTTTCTTTTCAGTTGTATACTTTAGTAGATATTAAAATTATCAGAAGAGTGATTCTGGTCTCATTTCTGCTGGCACATGTCTGGAGTAACTCCAGTTTGTTTAAAAGGGTTCCTCTAGACTTGGATCATTGTAAGTGAGATCTGAATCTGGGCCATTAACTTGAAAAAGCAACTTGGTCCATGATTTTCTAAGGTCTTGTTCACAGGGCACATAGTTTAAAAATATCACTGGAGCATATTTTGCCTCCACACTATGTAATTTGAAAACTATGTTACAATTGTGTTAACCATGTTCAAACCTCACTCAGAAGGGGTAGCTTAGAACATGGCTCCGAATCGCATGGCTTAGCATCACTGATTGTTCATGGAGTGCTGGTCTGGTGCAGATGCTTAAAACCAGTTTTGAAAACGTTGTTTCATTTAACGCCAAATCATGTTGCAAAATAATAATTAGCTGTACTTATATAGATACAGTTGTATATGCTGGTTTCACTTTCTAATCTTCTTCCCAAACGTACTGACTTCCAAGGTAACTCTCTCTTCTCTATCCAGCCACATACTGAGCCTGATTCTTTCATCACATACGCTGGTGAAATTAAGAAGCAACTCCACTGATGCTAATTAAATTAATCCAACATGAAACCAGTGTGAGACCACAAATCAGATCTACTGCCACTACCTTTTAGCTAAAGTACCGACTGTGTTTAGTTAGAGCCTTGGGATGAAATCATGACCCCATTGAAATCAGCAGGATTTTTGCCCTTGATTTCAGTGGGATCAGGATTTCACCCATGCTGTTTGTATAAGTAGATTAGAAATCACTTCTTATCTTTGTACAGCAGGATGCATTTTCATTAGACCACAGAGAATCTTTCTCACTTTTTCTAGTTCTCACTGTTGAGAATTTTAATCACAGCAACAATATGTTACTTTGAAATATGAGGCATGGAAATGTATAAGATAAAAAAAGATCATCTATTTTTCAGTTAGGACAGCCAGCAGATCCATCTGACACCAATGATTCCCATCAATTTGCTTTGGAGGAATTTCCTCCCCCCTGTTCCTTTCCCCTTTCTCATATGCTGCTTTTTCCCCTGGTTCTCTGGTGGAAAAAAGGAGGCCACTGATCAGGAAGATGAGTTTTTAAAAGGAAATCAAGGTATGACTGAGATCTATGCTCTAAATCCCCTTTTGGAGACAAAATGTAGTGTAAATCCTTAACATAACATGCAGGGTCATGCAGAAAACACATTCTTCAACATTGCACTGGAGGTTTGTGCCAAGGCCCCAAAACAAGGAAACTGGATCCAAAGAGCAGAGAGCTGGCCAAGATACTCTAATGACCTAAAGATCTAATGATATCGCCCCTTCTCGCTGACTCTCCAGTATTATTCTTCAGCAGGCCTATAGGCCCCATTTCTCAGTAAGGCTGACCCTGAGCTGAACACAGGAATGGAGGGGCCAGGAGTAGCAAAGAAGGTTTCAAACCTTCTTTTCACTCCCTCTATTTTGGTAGCTATTTAGTGGCTGGGGCAGCCCCAATATCCCTGAAAGCAGTCTCAGAACTGCTTAACTTATGGCTCGCTTCCCATGGCCCACAGGAGACCGTCTGGAATGTAGTGTGAGCCTCCCACGCTCCCATTTCTTGCACAAGACACACCCCTTACTCTGGGGCCTGGGGGCATAGGGCTATTCCAGCAGCTGTGCACCAGTGAGCAAGCCCCATTGTGCAGCAGGTATTCCCGGTGGCCGCTTTGCAGTCCCTTTTCGCAATAGATAACTGGCATCACAGTGTATGTGTATAATAACTATGAATCTTCAAATATAGCCCCAGAATACATATATTCTGTGAATCTCTAATGTGTGTATATACTTGAAGATTCATCTTTATTATTAGCTGACATATTCTCTAGCATGAAAGTTTCAATTTTTGTTTACTCTCAATTATCTAGTTAATTTGTTTTTGATCATGTCTGAGATCTCCCTTTGCTCTTGCTTAACAACATTCTTTATATTTTTAAAAGCCTTCTATTCATTGCTGGAATTAATCTTCATATGTCCATTTAACAAATTAGGCCTGCTTTCCTCTTTTCCCTCCTTGTATTAGGGCTCTATGTTCCCTTATGCTGTGATATGTGGACAGCAAATAAATATAAAATGAAGTTAAATAATCCTGAAATGAGTGGAGGAAGGGGAGAGGAGTCAACCCAAATCTCCTCCAATCCCACAGCACCCACACAATCACCCAGAACCCTGTGGCCAGGGCTCCACAAATCTAGGAAGGGTACGTAGTTTCAGCAGATCTCCAAGGCAGTTGCTCTTTGTGGCATGTTCCCCTTGAAACTTGGTGAAACTTCCAAAATCAGTGGAAATTAATAGAGGAAAGATGGTCTTGTGGTCTTCTGGGATTGGAAGTCAGGCGATTTGTCAGGCTACTTAGGGAGACATGCCACCAGGGAGCAGGTACTTCTCGAGCTGATTGAAGTGACAGCCAGTCTACAGATGTCTACTTTTCTCTGGGATTTGCAGGGTTGATACTCCCTTCACTTCCACAATCCCTACTACCAATCGGCAACATTGTCAGAAATTCTGCAGGATTAATCCCATAGAATCTCCTGGATCTCTCTCCAGGGGTTTTATTACAGGAGCAGTATGAATTTTAAATGCCGTGTTCCCAACTGTCTGACCTGTTTTCAAAACTGGAAACATTGACCACATGCTGTATGATGCCCCTCAGATTTTTCTCAGCACTTTTTGCATTCTATCAAAGTAAACTTTCTTAACATCAACACCAGGATATGTTGCTTCCTTCAAGGATTAACCTCATCAGTATTTCAAATCAATTTGCTATTGAGTTCACTGAGGGCCTGATCCAAAGCTGATTGAAGTCAATGGAAAAACTTTTTATTTCATTTACCACATAAGCAAAAAAGTCCATATTACTCAAGCATTTTGCAAAGTAAACAGCTCTTCAATTCAGCTGTCCAACACTGAAATTCCTAAGATTGTTGAGAATTATTTCCCATTTGTCCTGTAGCATTGATTTGAGGTTTGTGATAAATATCAAAGAATTTTTTAATTCATAGTTTCAAAGTCTTTATAGCAGAAGTTCAACGGTTATTTCTGGTATTCTGCTCTGAGTTAATCCTAATTAAGTATAAGTACTTTTTGTATTTATGCATTTTCATCTTGGAAGATACCCAAAAAAATGTAGCCAGAGGACAAGTATGATAAGCGGAGAGGTTTATTTAATGGTTAATAAAAAACTGCTGGAATAGATTATTGTTAGTTTATTTTGGTTACAACATGGCTTGTAACTGTGAGAGGTAAGGCATTTTGTTAGAAACAGAGCTGGACTGAACAAATTTATTTTTGAAGAAACTTTTAGAGCTCTCAATTTTCCTATGGCCAAGAAACAGCTTGAAATGAGTTTCACAACAATGGAAAACAAATTTTTTGACCAAAAAACCCCCAAGAAATATTTGGTAAAAATATTTGAGTTGGGGGGGATTATTTTTAAATAAAAGTTAAAATTTCGGGGGTTTGGTTTGATTTTTTGGTAAAATTTTCAGTCATTGTTTTTTAAAAGCTAATTTTTTACAGAAAGTATTTTTTGTAACAAAAACAAGTTTTTGGTTAATTTTTTTTTGGTTGAAAAATCAAAATATTTTGATGGGAAAATGTGATTAAAAAAAAAGAATTTCCTTCGAAAACAGACTCTGTTTTAAACCGGAACTACCATTAAGCCACTATGATCCAAGTGAGTTGGGTGAGTGTCACTGTAAGGTAGTTTAATGAAAAAGCATCAACACAAGGAGCTTTCTTATATTACTGAAGTGCGATTTTATTGTAACAACAACTAAAAATTACTAAAATATATTACATATTTTAATCTTATTCATATCTATTCCCACAGCCCCCCTAGGTTTTATAAACCTACAATCAAGGTTGGTGGTCCATTTTATTATTACCAACTCACTTCCTTAGCCAGTAAAATTTAACGGTTCTCATCAGTTTCGGTTAGGAAGTGTTAATTGAGCTGTTCGGATACAGCCTCAGGAGTATTTAATGGGGTAAAAAAAGGTACTGAAAGGAGGAGGCAGCTGTCCAAATTTATGTACCTCTGTGGCTTAAAATATATAGTTAAACCCATGGACAATAACCATAGCAACTATATACTTAAAAGGAAGCATTGTGAAAACTGTGCTTCACATAAAGGACATTTTGGCACTTAAATCAGAGCTATTCATTTAAAATCCTTGATGTAATCCATTGAAAGAGAACAAACATACTTTTAAAATTAACTTGTCTTTCTCAGATACAGAGCGGGTGCACCAATACTCTCTTTCCAATAGAGAAGTAACATTTCAAGCTTCTCTTGTGTCTTGACAGATACAGAATATTCTAAATTGAATGTATAAGGATATCAAAAGTATTTTGAATAACATCGTATACTAAAGAGACAAGTGGGTGAGATAATATCTTTTATTGGACCAACTTCTGTTAGTGAAAGAGACAAGCTTTTGAGCTTACATAAAGAAAAAGGTATTACTTCACCCATTTTGTCTCTCTATTCTGGGACCAACACTGCTTCAAAAACACTGCAAACAACATTGTGTACTAAAGGCATTCTGGGCGATATTAGAAGTGCTATCTAAAATCAGCTATAAACAAACAAATCTATACACTGAGCCCTACCTTGTGTCAAAGATTCCTCCATGGAACACACAGGAAAATATTGTATAATATAATTCTACTAATGGTTAACTAAAGATTAATGCATTGTTCAACCACTTATCTAAACCCACTACCACATCCTTTTAAGGTTTTGGATGTGCAGATGTGTTGTGATTTGTTTTGTAATAAAAATAGCAAAGCTACCTAAATATCATGCTACTTATAAGAAAACCATTTACTTTTGTTATACCAAATTTAATTAGGCAGCATAAGAACACAGAATTTGTCAACCCAGATAAGATCAGCTGTCCTTCTATTCCACTGTCCTATCTCTGACAGTGGCCAGTATGAGATGCTCCAGAACAAGAAACCCTGTAGTATCTAAAAGGAATTTTTTTCACTATCTTATATGGCCATTGTTTATTATTCATATAAAAAAATCTTTTTAAATTCCTAAACTCTTGGCTTTAATCATCTAGTCTGGCAGATTTACATGGGTTAATTATTCATTCTGTAAAAAATTATTTCCTTCTGTTTTAAATCTGTTGCCTTTCCATTTCACTGCTAGTTCGTTGTGCTTGTATTATAAGATAGGTTAAATAGAAGTGTCCAGACCTTCTTCTCTATACCACTTATTGTTTTGTATATTTCTATTCTGTTCTCTGTTATTCCTTTCCTCTCTGAATTAAACATTTTTTTCAATTTTTCCTCACAAAGAAGTCACTCTGTGCCTCCTAATCATTTTCATCACACAGCTCAGAACCTCATTTATTTTAGCTTTGTATTTTTTCAAAGATACTGACCAGGACTGAACTTGGTGTTTTAGGTGAAGACATACCACTGATTTCTAGAACAGCATTATAATATTTTCAGTATAATATTAGGTTTGCATCCTAGCATTTTGTTAATGGTGACTGCATATTGAGCAGAGATTTTCATTGAGCTCTCCACAGTGATGCTCAGATCTCTTTCCTAGGTGGTTTTAGTCGTTCTAGAACCCAGAAGTGAATATGAGTAATTGACAATTTTCCTTTCAATGCGCATTCCGTTGGTGTTTTTCAACAATCAATTTTATTTGTCTATGATGGGGTGGATAAGCCTCACACCGGGGAACCAAGGGTTAACAAGCAGCTTCGGGACCAGAAGGTCCTGCCCAGCCACACCTGCTGGGTATGCTCACATTGGAGGGAGAGCTCAAAAGGGAATAGTCTAGCTCAGTCAGGGTGGACAGAACAAGGGAGCAGTCCTGCGCTGATAGCTCTTGCAGAGAGGCTGCAGGAGCTCCACACTGCCTGGACCAAACCCTGCTGCAGAGCTGCCGAAGGCCCCCTTGGAGCTTGGGAATGGTGGGCGGGGATTGAGACGCCTCCAGATCGCTGTCAGTGAGAACCACCTGCCCTGCCCTGCCCAGTGAGTCCATAAACTGATTCCTGTTGTGACATTGGAGGGCCAGAGGCTGTAGTAGGAAGTGATCCAGGGAGCAGTTTTGGTGCCATCTGCCCCCCAGGCTGCATATCTGACCTGCTAGTCTGAGGGCCCTGGGTTGGAACCGGTTGGAACAAGGAAGGTCTGGGTTCCCCTACTGCCAGCCCCATGGGCTCTCATCACTGGTTAAACCTGCTAAGGGCTTCGGCCCAACCCCTCCAACATTGCCATCATACCTAGCTTAGGTAGATTCCCCCTAAAGTTCCTCTGTCTGCTGTATTCATGACTAACCTACATAATTTTCTCTTCTACAAATGTTGCCACCCAACTTTTCAAACCCTTTTCTATCTTAATATATTAATTCTGGTCCTAAAGTAATACCTCTGAGCACTGTACTGTTCATTTTTTGCCCTGTTAAAAACATACTATTTTATGTTTGAAGAGGAATTAGAGGACAACACATTGTTTGGCTCCAATGCATCTTTTCTCATCTTATTTGTTTACTACTACTTAATAGGCAACAGCTGAATAATTTTCAGCCTTCGAATAAAGCACTGAATTTTCCTTAAGCCCACAAAAGCTTATGCTTTTGCTCAAATAAATTTGTTAGTCTCTAAGGTGCCACAAGTACTCCTATTCTATTTGTGAATTTTCCTTGTCTAGCAAGGAGTCATTGTTCACTATTATTGTTTAAGGGAGATAAACAATTCATGACAAGCCTGGGACAAGATGCAGGATCATTCAGCCTTTCACTTTTAGCTCATTGGTATGATTCCAGTCCAGTTGATAGTGATCAAAAGTCATTACGCTCCTATGACTTTTCATTTGTCTGTATGAAATTAGTTAGGTTTTAGTAGAGTTCCTAACAGACAGATGTTCACATAACACCAACAGCACCAGCACACCTCGCCTCTGCAGTTGCTAAACACTGATCAAGCATAGAACATGAACTAATCTCCCACCTCCAAAGTGGATTGATAAAGAGGTGTATAGGCCCTGCAAAGCTTGTGAGGAAATCCTCCTGGGCCAGCAATATTTCATTCCAAGGTTGCCTCATAAAAAATACCTGTGGGACAGAGGACATCCTCACTGAGGGAGGAGGAAGGGTTCCTCTGGGAAGCAATCTGGAGTTTGTTAAAAAGCTCAAGTTGCCAATTTTAGGTTTAGGCGGTAAGGTAGGAACTCTATGTGAAGGATAGATTAGGACCCTCCTCTAGCCTCAATGGTGAAGGTCAAGGCTGGCTCGGGGTAGTTCTTGGTTGACTTCTCTCTGTGATCTGGAAGAGCAATGTTGCTAGAAAATGTAGTCCTTCCTGAGAGCCATATTTTAATCCTGATCTAATGCAAGCCATCAGGTAAGGCCATAAACTATGTCTTTCCCACAGCAGGGGAGAGGTCTGGAGGAAGTGAGACTGTGTTGGTATTCTCTCCTGGAAGCTCTGGCAAGTGAACCCATTGTTGGTTGGTTTGTTTTTGTTTTGTATTGGGTTTGAAGCAGAATCCTCTGAAGAGGGTCTCTACAAATTTCTGGAAGACTGTGGAAACACTGTACTGCCTGTGCTTGCAAACTGAAATAAAACCCCTGGCAGGGGAACATTTTCTGGTAATAAACTTCATAGATGAACATTTTGTGTTGTATGGCCTAGTCCAGGCGCCCTCCATAGATGCACATAATGGAAAAACTATTTTAGATATGTTTTAAAAAGATACAAGACTTGCCATTTTCCTTCCACCTGCTATTGGAAGCTTCCTTAGTAGTGTGTGACCAATATGATACTACATACCAAGCCCTCTTAGTCCTGTAGATACTGCTGGGGAGTGTAAAGGTGAGAATCTCAGTCCTGATAGGTCATGGGAAATTGAACATAAGAACAGCCATACTGGGTCAGACCAAAGGTCCATCTAGCCCAGTATCCTGTCATCAGACAGTGGCCAATGTCAGATGCCCCAGAGGGAATGAGCAGAACAGGTAATCATCAAGTGATCCATCCCCTCTCTCCCATTCCCAGCTTCTGGCAAACAGAGGCTAGGGACATCATCCCTGCCATTGATGGACCTATCTTCCATGAACTTACCTAGTTCTTTTTTTAACCTTATTATAATCTTGGCCTTCACAACATCCTCTGGCAAAGAGTTCCACAGGTTCACTGTGTGTTGTGTGAAAAAATACTTCCTTTTGTTTGTTTTAAACCTGCTGCCTATTAATTTCATTTGGTGACCCCTACTTCTTGTGTTAAGAGAAGGAGTAAATAACACTTCCTTATTTACTTTCTCTTACTAGTCATGATTTTATAGACCTCTATCATATTCCCCTTTATTCGTCTCTTTTCCAAGTTGAAAAGTCCCAGTCTCTCCTCATATGGAAGCTTTTCCATACCCCTAATCATTTTTGTTGCCCTTTTCTGAACCTTATCTAATTCCAATATATCTTTTTTTGAGATGGGGTGACCACATCTGCATACAGTATTCAAGATGTGGGCATACCATGGATTTATATAGCGGCAATATGATATTGTCTGTCTTATTATCTATCCCTTTCTTAATGATTCCCAACATTCTGTCCGCTTCTTTGACTGCCACAGCGCATTGAGTGGATGTTTTCAGAGAACTCTCCACGATGACTCCAAGATCTCTTTCTTGAGTGGTAACTGCTAATTTAGACCCCATCATTGAATTTCATCTGTCATTTGGTTGCCCAGTCACCCAATTTTATGAGATCCCTTTGTAACTCTTCACAGTCTGCTTTGAACTTAACTATCTTGAATAGTTTTGTATCATCTGCAAACTTTGCCACGTCACTGTTTGCCCCTTTTTCTAGATGAATATGTTGAATAGTACTGGTCCCAGTACAGACCCCTGTGGGGCACCAATATTTACCTCTCTCCATTCTGAAAACTGACCATTTAGTCCTACCCTTTGTTTCCTACCTTTTAACCAGTTACCGATCCATGAGCGGACCTTCCCTCTTATCCCATAACAGCTTACTTTGCTTGAGAGCCTTTGGTCAGGGACTTTGTCAAAAGCCTTCTGAAAATCTAAGTACACTATATCCACTGGATCCCCCTTATGCACATGATTCTTGACCCTCTCAAAGAATTCAAGTAGATTGGTGAGTCATGATTTCCCTTTACCAAAACCATGTTGACTTTTCCCCAACAAATTATATTCATCTATGTGTCTGACAATTCTGTTATTTACAATAGTTTCAACCAGTTTGCCTGGTACTGAAGTCAGGCTTATTGGCCTGTAATTGTTCGGATCTCCTCTGGAGCCCTTTTTAAAAATTGGCGTTACATTAACTATCCTCCAGTCATCTGGTATAGAAGCTGATTTAAATGACAGGTTACAAACTACAGTTAGTATTTCTGCAATTTCACATCTGAGTTCCTTCAGAACTCTTGGGTGAATACCATCTGGTCTTGGTGACTTATAACTGTTTAATTAATCAATTTGTTCCAAAACCTCTTCTACTGATGCTTCAATCTGGGACAGTTCCTCTGATTTGTCACCTAAAAAGAATGGCTCAGGTTTGGAAATCTCTTGCACATCCTCAGCCATGAAGACTGATACAAAGAATTCATTCAATTTCTCCACAATGGCCTTATCGTCCTTGAGTGCTCCTTTAGCATCTCAATTATCCAATTGCCCTACTGGTTGTTTAGCAGGCTTCCTGCTTCTGATGTACTTAAAAAAAATTAGCTATTACTTTTTTAATCTTTGCTAGTTGTTCTTCAAATTGTTTTTTGGCCTTCCTAATTATATTTTTACACTTGGAATGTTAGAAGTCATCCTGGGGGAGATGGACTAGTGAGCAGAATCCAGGAAAGGTGGTCAAAGCTGCATGATAAATACAGCTTATCACATGGCTGTTAGTACCACATAATAATGTGTTTAATTAGTCAGTGGTTTGCTACCAACATTAAAAATCAATCGAAAACAGAAATGTATACTAATGTGTGTACATACAACTCTTTAAAAATGAAAGGCCAGATTCTTAGATGATGTAAATCAGTGTAGCCCTATTGAAATCAATAGAGTTATGCCAATTTAATCTCACTGAGGGTCTGGCCCAAATGTTTACTGCTACATAGTGAGTGATGTCTTTGGTAAACTGCTTCAGACAAATGTATTCATTAAATTTAATATATTTATAGAGTGCAAAAGGTCTCATTTTATTACACATATTCCATAACATAGTACACAGGCTATCTGTATCTTCAACAGAAGTCAGTTGAAATCAAATAACCAGCTATTATTGTATTTGGCCCTTGGCATCTGCCTTTTCCTTGGTTTACGATAGACAGTCACATACAGGAAATATTTGTTATTACTGAGCAGAAGCTGTTCTTTTAAAACAGAATATTTAAAGACCCTGAGAGTAAGAATAAAGGAATGGTGAATTGCAAAATTCAGAAGCATTTGCTTGCCCTTAAAATTAAATCTGAAGTTTACTTATTTCCCATGGAACAAGATCTAAGGGCTGGTCCACACTAAGCCCCCAGTTCGAACTAAGATACGCAACTTCAGCTACGTGAATAATGTAGCTGAAGTCGAAGTATCTTAGTTCGAACTTAAAGTTACTTACCGCGGGTCCACACGCAGCAGGCAGGCTCCCCCGTCGACTCCGCCTACTCCTCTCGCGGAGCAGGATTACTGGCGTCAACGGCGAGCACTTCCGGGATCGATTTATCGCGTCTAGACAAGACGCGATAAATCGATCCCAGAAGATCGATTGCTTGCTGCCAAACCAGCGGGTAAGTATAGATGTACCCTAAGTGTGGGGAATGCCATTTGTCTCTGGGAATTCAAATCAGTTGCATGCCATGGCTGAAGTGACAGAGCATGCTTTTCAGTAATGCTCAATCTCTGTGCTCAGAAAAGAAAAAGTGACTATGTTGATTGCACAGTTTTAAAACACCAAGAGTTTTAATGTTACACCCATCCAGAGACTTATATTTACTAATATACTAACTGTTGTGCCTCACAGAAACTCTTTGGTGACGTACTTCTAGCACCAACATCAGTGCTGAAACGGTTGCTTATTTCCATGTGGTCTGTCATCCACTTCTCAGTTAAGATAAAGAGACCAGCCTTAGCATAAAGTATTGGAAATGTGATTCCCCTTAACAGAGCTACTTGAAGGACCACTGAAGTGCTTTAATTGCAGAAATAGTTCAATATCTGAAACTACTAGCAGGATTCAGATTACAGGTATTAATTAAAATTACTGTTTGGAAAATAATTTCCTTATATGACGAGCTGTGTTCAAGATTCTCTTCCTCATGGAAGAGCTGGTGAAATTCCCATCACCTAAAGCATTATGAAGAATGCAGCCCCTGCTCTACTTTGTGTTGATGATATCATCAGCTCTTAGAGAAAGAACACAGAACCTTGAATTTGGTTCTTGGCAGTCATTTCCCAGATGCTAGTCCACTAATGGATTGAGCAACCGTTAGCACTACCTTTCCACAGATTCAAAGGGCCAAAGGATTCAGTTAGCATCAGCTCCTCCTGCCTTGCTCCAAGCCTCACTGGCTCTCCGTTTGTATGTGGCAATATAAAATAGCTCCTGTGTACTTGAGTGCTCTCAGACACAAAAAGTGAGCTCCCGCTGTCTCCGTGCTCATGAAGCTGAGGGCATGACTTGCCCACTAATGATTTAAAATCTTAGTCTTCTGCTTTTTTTTTTTTTTTTTTTTTTTTTTTGCAGTTCACCCTAAATTGCACCAAGGAATTAGTATTATTTGTATTGTGGTAGCTAGAGATGCCAATCTGGGCTCCACTGTGCTAGACATTGTACCCATATGCCCCAAGACAGTCCCTTCCCCCAAAGAATTATAATCTTAAAATACATTTCTGCAGACATCTTTTCTTTACATTTATTTTACATTCTTTACATTATTTATTTCCTTTTGGAAGGGAGCTAGGGAACGGTCCTGTGAATTACTATGTAGATCTGGGTTCTTTGCTGTCATATACCGTTTACTCTTAAGAAACTAAAAGGATCTCACAAGTATAACATTATCACAGTTGAATCTTTTGACCATAATATTATTGGGTGAGTTCAGTAATACTAGCATTTCAGGTCTATCATATCCAAGAATGATTACAATTCTCTTAGGTTTTTGCATCCATCAAATGGCAGCAGAACAAAAACCCAATCTGCCCTTTTAAGGTAATAACAATGGCAAGCAATCAGCGTTGCAGTTCAGGGAAGATGTTAAAATAACATCTAAAGGAACGTACTTAATTTCAGCCTCCTGATGTAAATGAAAAATTCTTTTCAAATATATTTTGATATTTGATGTGCTGCTAAATACTCTTCAATGCCATGACTTTGATAAGTTCCATATATTCAAAATTTTGTTGCTACAAATATTTGACATTTTAGATAGTCTGAGATGTTCTTGGAGAAAATTAGTTGCTCCTCCTGTGTCTTGTGTGGAGTCTGATTATAGAATAATATAGATGTCTGTATTGTATAGCAGATTTTATGCGGGTGCTCAGATGCCCCCATGATGAATGTGTGCTGGATACATGAAAACTTTTTCCTACAAGTCCACAACTGTTTCCATAAAACAAGCTGCCATGTAACTTTTCAGTGGGAGTAAGAATTGGAGAGGTGAAGCCCCACTGTGTGGAGGTGTGAATTCTCGTTCCACAAAATGGCGGCAGCAGTGCTGTGAAAGCTGTCCTTGCTCCTGAAGCCCAGACTGACGATGGAGAGTTGGGCAGAGAGATGGCAGGAAGTTCTGCACAACTTCCTGGGACTAGGGCTGATGAAAAGCAGGTATGGCTGGGGCAACAGTGATGCAGGGACAGCAGCTGCTGCTGCAGGGACCCAGCAGGATCAGAGCATCCTGACCATGTTGCCCTGGGGAGCCTGCTCTGCACTGTATATGAGACTCAACCAGAACCTCAGAAGGAAGGAGATGCCCCCATCGGTAGCTGAGGGCGTGAGTGGACAGATATGTGGTGCCCTTTATGTCCTGCATATCTGGGCAGCCTGGGACTGTACGTTATTTTGACCCCTAGAGGGAGAGCAGGGAGCAGTTCAACCAGAATCTGCAGCCGAGGAGTCAACCAGGGGCCAGACCCAGGGGCCAGTTGAGACTCATCAGAGAAGTCTGGGCCAGCACCGGGACTATAGCAACAGACACCAAACACAAAATAGACCTGGACTTTGCAATCAATGCTCACACACTAGAGAGACACGCTGGGGCATTTTGGATTCGGAATCTATCTGTTGCTAATCAAGATGACTGTTTGTACAAACTGAGTCTTTGTACTAGTCATGGCATGGGAGTGATTCCTGGGTATATTTCTGCTTCCTCAAAAGCAGTAAGAGAGGTCTCCACCCCAAGCCAAGTCTTAGTAAGAAAAATTGAAGTAGATGGCTAAGATCAAATAATTCTCCTTCTTGATCTAAACTTAAATTGTCAGACAATGGGAATGATTGTTGATACCTTATCAAATCCATTTTACCTAGACACCACATGTCACTTTTAGGGTACTATTAAATCACTACACTAGATTCTCAGAGAACATGTGGTATCTTACGTTAAAATATTTCCAAGTAAAGACTGAAGTTTTCTTCATTTGATTTATTAAATTCATTTTCCTCTTTTCCCATGCTTTCATTGAAAATCAAGCAACTGAAAGTGTCCTTTCTCATTGTCTTCTCCTCCCTTTTATTGACTGTTATGTTTTTAGAATGTATGTGAGATCTCTGGAGCACAGAGGTGGCACATTTTCAAAGATGCTCTGAGAAACCGTCTAAATATTCGTATAACAATGGCAGCCAAATTTATTAATTTTTCTCCTTATCTGAAAAAGATTCATTTTGGCAGTGATCTGGAAATATATGGGAACAATTTAACATCTGTGATTTATGTTTTCCTGCCTCTAATGTTTTATGACAGCTTTTTTTAAAGATGTACTTATTTGACACTCAGCCAGTGTTATCTGCTATGTCCTTGGGAATTCTGACCCTTTAAACCACAGTTGAATTTTTAACATATGCTATTCAAGGAAGGGGATCTTTTCTCTAAGAAGCTGTTTTGAAGTTCACAAACAACTTGGATGAAATGCTACATAAGCCTGCCCTTAAACTAGAACTAGACAATGCTACTGAATTCTGCTATGGCAGCAAGTACAAAGATAACATCAGTTTCTGCTCTGTGTGAGAAACCTGTGGAAGAAGAAAGTCACAGGAGAATTTTTTTAAAAAGAATATCAGGGTTGGAAGAGACCTGAGGAGGTCATCTAGTCTACCCCCCCCCCCCCCCCCCCGCTCAAAGCAGGACCAATCCCCAGACAGATTTTTACCCCAATTCCCTAAATAGCCCCCTCAAGGATTGAACTCACAATCCTAGGTTTAGGAGGCCAAGGTGCAAACCACCGAGCTAAACCTAACCTAAGATATAATATTGTAGCTTCTAAGACTTTCTTAGAACTTCAAAGGCTACAGAATCTGGCCCCTAAAAGTGATTTGCAAAGGGGGGAAATCCTGGGGTTTTGGTCATTTTTAGTACTGCTGTGGCATAAAGGAAGGCAGCAACTTGTTTTAAATATGGGTATTTTGCTTTTTTCTTATCTTGTTCTGAGGGAGCTTGGGGAAAGAAACATAGGGCTAGCCACTAAGTGTCCCATATTCCCTGCATCTGAATGGATTCTGGGACCATCTGCACAGGGCCTCCTGTGGCTTCATACCACCTCTGTGCCTCAGGACCCCCTCCTTCCAACTGCTTCCTGGCAACACAAGCTCCACTGGAGTCACACTGCCACCAATTTGTCAGCCAGCATCAACCCTAGGGACTAGCCTTAAAGGAGGATGCCCACCACAGGGGTTCCAGCAATGGAAAATGTGGGGGTTTATTATTATTAACTATAGCCTGGGGCTGTAATAACTGCCCTAGGGAATCTCCATGGGATCATCCAAAGGATGAGGCATTTCCGCTCAACCTCACCCTGAAGTGCCTGATGCTCTCCAGTCCCAACCTCTTGCTTCCTCTTCTCAACTCACAGATCCTTGGACCTATGGTGCAGCCTTTGCAGGGTGTAGGACAAGACTGGGTTCTGAGGTAGCTAATTCCCCACCCCTTCCCCTGATCTATGTGTGGAGAGCACACTCTGCATGAATCACTAGGGCATGATTAGTTATTAAATGAAGGGGGAGGAGGTAATTAACTGAGAAACTTGACAAACTTGAGTGTGCTTACTGGGGGATTTTTATTTTATTAACTTGAGTAGCACATCTCTCCACCATTATTTTGATTATGCATAGTAAAAATAGACACTATTGTATTACATATCTACCTATACATGGCTACTGAAACTGTCAAATTACATTAATTGGTACTTTGTTTCTTTATGCACAAACTAAGGGCTTGTCTTCATTACCGGGGTAAGTTGACCTAAGTTACGTTACTCCAGCTACATGAAGAACGTAGATGGAGTCGATGTAGCTTAGGTCAACTTAGGTCAACGCGGTGTCTTCACTGCATTGAGTCAATGGGAAATGCTCTCCAGTCGACTTACGTTACTCTTCTCGGGGAGCTGGAGTACCGTACCGGAGTCGACTGGAGAGCGCTCTGCTGGTCTTCACTAGACCCACTAAATTGACACCTGCTGCATCAACTGCAGCAGCTTCCACGGTAGTGAAGACGAGCCCTAACTCTGATAAATAATAAGCTTCTGCCTTCTTTAAAACTGCACATGAAAGTGCCTCTTTACTGTTGTCTTTCACAGTTATGGAATATCTTCAGTCCCTGTCATTTTAGTTTGGTGTCCCTTTCTGCTCAAAATCTTTGGTCTATGAGATTATTTTGATGAGATTTCATTTCAGCGCATCACCAGAAATGTTCTCCATTAAGAATGTGTTCTGAAAAGGCAGCAAGAATAATTGCACTGCTAGGAACAGAAGGAGAGTAGTGGTATGCAGGTAAAACCATGAGAAAGCTAGTTGTTAGAGTCAAAGTAAAAGAGCTAAGAGGCAATGCTGGTGTTGGGATGAACTGAAATGTTAGCTGTAGCTGTCAGCAAAAATGTTAAAGAAACAGCAGCTGCATCATACTGCTAGCAGAGGAGTGGAGCAATCCAAGATCCAAAATAGACTTCGGAGTCAGTGTTTTCTTCTAATGAACCCCATTAAGAGTCATGAGCTGTTTATTTTAGAGGCTAGTTTGACCTGGATGATAATGCTGCTGCTTTTAGAATGGGTGGCCCATAAAATATTTGAAATACAAATACAAAAGGCAGAACTATTTAAAGGAGAGGTTATGTGGGTATATTACTACACATCAGTCGTGCAACTTGCCTTACTAGTGATTCTCAGCTACTGTATCCAGGCTTCATTTTAATTAACATTAAGGATAATTAATTACTAATAAAAATGCAAATTACATTGCTCAGTTGAAGCACAAAGAATCGGTTTATTTTCAGAGATTGTAACATTTACTTGTCCTTTTTGGAAAAATATTTACAAAAGCATATCTTTCTATCTTTTTTGGCTGGCCTTATAGAATAAAAGAAACTGCCATTTTCTTTTGATCATGAATGCCAAGATAAATGTAATAAAGCCTGTGGGCTTTTTGTTGTTTTACTATTTAGAAAAACCTATGCAACAGCCCGATGCAGTTCTGATTGTCAAGCTAATGAAGTACTGCCAGACTGGAGATACTACAATGGGTCAGGAGACGTGGACATTTCTGAACTGAGGCCAAGGGAGCCCAGACACATCACAGAGGTGATGCATACATAACCTTTGGGAGAGGGCATGCTCAGTTGTTTTTCAGCACCAAGTAGCTGACTGATTCAAGGAGCAATCCTGATTCAAAGAGTGGCCTAGGTAGGAAGAAGGAGGGAGTTGTGCACTGTTCAGTTTCCCAAGGTTCGCTGCCAAGAAAGCAGAACAAAGAGGAACAAGCCAGAGTGGCTTAGTGGTCTAAGCTTCAGCATTTAAATTAGACTCACTGGACCAACAGGTCCAAATCTCAAGGTCCTTTCCTGGTAGATAGATGTACCATACAAGCTATTGTCTGGGGAACTTCTGATGACCTTTTGAAGACAATGTTCTCTGTGCACATAAAAAATACCATGGCTCTCTTCATAAGAATTGTGGTGTTGCCATTGTGTCCATGAGAAGGACTGCTTAACAGTTTGCAGGCTGGTTGGCTGGCAGCCACCCTCACTTAGACCTTGCTACATTTTAGTGGTACCCTATGGTATGCATACAGATTTATAGCATTTTTGATCCTTCAGAAAACTAGTCATGATGGGCTCAATTTTGAGCAGTCTGGAGCACTCATCACTTGAAGGTGAATTGTATATTGTGCCATAATGTTAGCAGGTCTGTTTCCAGCAGGGCACAGCCAATTCCCATTCCCCTCTCTTCTCCTTCTTACAACTAAATGTAATATCTGCCTGAGACCCTAATTTCTTTACTCTCCCCCTGCCCTTCCTTAGCTGCAGGGCTGGCTCCAGGGTTTTGGCCGCCCTAAGCAGCCAAAAAAAACAAAACAAAAAAAGCCACGATAGCGATCTGCGGCGGCAATTCGGCGGGAGGTCCTTCATAGAATCATAGAATATCAGGGTTGGGTGGGACCTCAGGAGGTCATCTAGTCCAACCCTGCTCAAAGCAGGACCAATTCCCAACTAAATCATCCCCCTTCGCTCCAAGCGGGAGTTAGGGACCATCAGGGCCGGCTCTAGCTTTTTTGCCGCCCCAAGCAAAAAACGCCGGGCCGGCCGGAGCAGCAAAGTGGGAGGGGGAGAGGGGAGGAGGAAAACAAACCTGCCCCCAGTTGGAGTGGCGAAGGGGAGCGGGAAACAAACCTGCCCCCAGCCGGAGGGGGGGAGGGGAAGAACAAACTGGCCAGCCGGAGCGGTGTGGGAGGGGAAGAAAAAAACTGGCCCGCCGGAGCAGCAAAGGGAGGGGGGGCGACAAACCGGCCAGCCAGAGCGGTGAAGGAAAGAAAAAACAAAAACAAAATACCTGCGGGGCGGCGGGAGCGTGGGTGCAGGGGGACTCCCGGCCCTGCAGACCCCAGGCAGCGGAGTGCACACCCCGGCTAGCGGGGGGGAGAGAGAGAAGAGGGGCGGCCAGGGCTTCCTTAAGCAGGGCGCTTGCCACGCAGCCCCTCCCGCTGCGCCTCCTGATGGGAGGGCTCCGCGCCACTCCGGTCGGCAGGCAGGGAAGGACGCGGGCTGCCCTCCCGGCTTGCTGCAGGGCGCTCTCCTCCTCCGCCCCCTACAGGGCAGCGGGAGCAGCAAACCAAAAAGAAAAAACCTGCAGAGGCGGCCAAAGCGGTAAAGCGCAAAAAAAAAAAAAAGGAAAGAAAGAAAAGGATTAGATGGAATGCCGCCCCTTGGAATCTGCTGCCCCAAGCACGAGCTTGCTCCGCTGGTGCCTGGAGCCGGCCCTGGGGACCGTCCTCCGAATTGCCGCTGAATAGCTGGATGTGCCGCCCCTCTCCGGAGCAACCGCCCCAAGCACCTGCTTGCCAGGCTGGTGCCTAGAGCCAGCCCTGCTTAGCTGTTCCTTCTCTCACCTATCCCAATGTCTCTTCCAGCTGGAAGGCTTCTCAAAGCTACAGTAGCTTTCATTGCTGGTCTAAAGAAAATTGTGAGCTCTCAGTGGTTTGCCCTCTGAACAGTGCTAGCTTGACAGCTATTGGGGGTTTCCACTTGTCCTGGACCTCCACCTTTTGTCTTTCTCTGGAGGGAGCCTCAGGACAAGGAAAGCCCTCCCACCCATGAAATCCAATGTGACTCTTTACCCGCTCAGAAGGATCTTCCAGATTTCTTGTTCCCAAGCCCCATGGTCTTAACCAGCTAGCAGATCTCTGTTGGAAGTGGCTCTCCTTGGTGGTAGCAGCAACAACTGCTAATTTGCAGCAGAGCCTTCACACTGATATCTGCCTTCTGCTGTGTCTCAGCAACTATGAGTGTGACCCCCGATCTGTTCACTCTTCGTACTGTGATTAACATGTGAACGTTGGACCTTCCTCTAAGCTCAGACTCACTCTCCCTTCTCTCTAGCAGCATTGCCAACCCCAAGCATTCAAACTTCAAGTCAAGACCTAAAAATTGAGGTTGGCTGGAAAATCATGACATCTAAAGCAATAATTTGGGGGTCTTTTTCCCTTCTGGTACTGGAATGATTAGGATTCATGTTTTTTTACCTAATTCCAGGAGTTGGAGTGCTAACAAAAATATCAAATATCATGGTACTGTACTTGTGATGAAATTGTGAGAGATGGCAATACTGTTTTAGCTGGACTGTGACATTTAAGCCGTTCTCGTCTCACCAAACTGAGCGCACAACTCAGGATGACAAGATTGTTTTACAGGAACTTTTTTTTTCCTCACAGGTTCATTGGTCCCCTTCCCTGATCCTCCATGGCAGTTTTTCCTCTGGCTTTCCAACTTAGTTAGTGGAACCCAGGCCCCTCTGGTTAATTAGGAACTTCTGTGTTCCTCTCAGCTACTGGGTTAGTCTGTCTTCTGTTGGCCAATTTTGCCCCCAATTTATTCTTTTCCTTCAGCACTCTCCATCTTGCACCAGATGGCTTTCTGGAGTGCTGTCAGTGATCTGCCTACCATAGTGCTCCCTTGTCTATAATAGGAAGTTTTAGAAAAAATGTCCACTGGTGCATACGCAGAGTCAGAGTGTAGAGGAGGTTCTGCTAGCTTCTGGTATTTTTACTACTGTACCATTGGTTGACACAGTAGTAAACCCACCGGTAGCTGCCCAAGGCTTTCCTATGCACCCCCTCTGCTGCAGCTAAGCCAGCTGATATGTTTTTCTAAGGCTTCTTAATGTTGACATTACTTAGTTTTTATTTGCATGGGTTTCCCTTATTGCAACATCATGGAGACATCTCATGTCTTCACTTCCCTTCTGTGCCCTTTCAGTGCTGGCTAACTAGCGGTTTTCCCTGCCTCAGAGCATAGGCTGTCCAGCCACACTTCATTCTGTCTCCCTCCTCTGAGGCTGCATGTTCTTATCCCTCTGATCAATCAGGTTCTCTGCCCTCTTCATGCTGTAGAATCTGCTTTCCAAGACGGAAGAGGTTTAAACTCTATTTTAGGCACAGTATTCGAACCCCTCAAACTCTTTAATGTATTTATCCTCTACCCTGCAAGGTAGGGAAGAAACGAGGCACAGACAGACTACGTGACTTGTCCAAGGTCTGACAGGAAATCTGCAGTGGAGCAGGGGACTGAACCTACGTCCCTCAATTCCCAGAAAAGCATCCTAACCGTAGGACCATCCTTCTCATCCATTATTATCCTGAAGAACTGATATCACAGGATGAAAACTGTATAAGAGGGATGGACTGTGCATTCAGAACTTAGGGTGAATAGATTGTGGAGGATCATCTGAATTTAGCAATGTGGCCCTCACTCACCAGGATATTGTCTCATTAACGGGAGCCACTTGTAAGATGCTTTGTCATGCCTCAAGTATCTCCACTTTAGTATCCTGAACTCATCGTTGAGCGATATCTAAACACTGCCCCTCTCTGCATTTATGCCTGGCACTGGAGCTAGCTTTAGGTATTGCTTGCTTCCTCTGAGGGATTTTTTGAGGTCACAGTAGCATTCTGTGGAACTGTTGTTCCTGGTATATTTATTTCATACCCAGCAATTAGGCCTTGCTAATATCTTGGATTCTGTATCTGTAAAACTCAGGCATAACCAGGACAGGTATTGAGCATTGGACAGCTAGTGGGTTTTATTTGTGATGCATCTTTCCTGTGCTTCCTTTGTGATGCTTGAGCTAAGGAGAAACTCATAGTATTTCAAATTTTTGCTTTTGCAACACCTTGTAGGGTTCTTAGAGAACTTTGCAGACATGATTGATTTATGCCTCACAATACTGTTAGATAGAGAAGTATTCTTGACCTCGTTTTGGAGATAGAGGCTGAAGAAGTGAGAGACTGACTTGCTCAGGGTGTCTTAGGAGGTATGCGGTAGAGTCAGAAATAGAATCCAGGATCACTCAAGGTAAGCTGTTTTTGTGGCAAAATCAGTTGATTGTATTACTGTCATTTAAGTGCTGTAAGTCTAAGCACCAGCAATACTGAGGGCACCCCCATGCCGCAGTCCTCTGGTCTGCTCTTATCTATTAGTTCTCTAATTTTTCCAGCACAAGTGAGTAGATTCCCAAATTTAGGCTTTCATTCCTTTGACCCAAGCTAAAGGGGCTTGTTCTAGAAAGTGTCGTCTCACACCGACATTGGTAAGGAATTCCCTCTGTGCTGGTTTGTCAAATCCCATGCACACCAGTTTTTGTTTTGGGGCCTTCAGCCCAAGGCTGGGATGCCTGTTCCTGGGACTGAGAAAAGGGAGTTTGGTTATCTGTTCCCTAGTATATACACTTTTTACTTCTCATGCCCTGGACCCTTTGCAAGAGCAGAGTGGACAGAGCAGTCCTAGATGCCCACATAGTTTAGGGGCCCTGTCTCCCAGGCTTACTGGATCTTGTATGGAGTACATATGAGCTCTTTCAATCTTCTCTTCTCTTTCAGAAGCCACCACCTCTATTCAGTGTCACCTTCTTTGAACCTCTTATCTCTCACAGTAGCAAATACGCCTGCTAAATAGCTGCATCCCTCAACAAAGAAGCTCTACTATGGTCAGGATGACCTTTCTATAATTGTTTGGACAGACATATTACAACCTCAGGTTCTTCCCTTCAACAATTCTGAGTTTTGCCAGGTACAACAAGGTCTTGGAACACTCGTATCAGAGTTGTTTCAGCTAGCTCAGCCTTCCAAGGTCCAATGGGCTTTTTTTTTTAACCATCTTTATACCTACAAGTTTTCAGTGCCCTCTTATACAGAGACTCCCTCACTTGAACCTGTCATCTGTGCTTCACAGGCTGTGGGGAACTTGTATGAAAAGTTCCTATGGAGCTGTTGATGGTGAAAGCAGGTCCTTTAGTAGTTATAGCCCTGGCTTATCTTATTAGATAATTAAGATCCCTAGTTATTGACTCTCCCTTCTTTATTTTTTCACAGGACTGAGACTTTTAGGAAAACTAAGGCTATGTTTGTTGTTGTTTTTCATGGTCCAAACAGAGAGGAAAAGGGACTCCTGGTTTTTAAGACTGCAATTAGTAGCTGATAGAAATCTTCTATAAAATGGCTTGTAGCAGATGGGTAAACCTTCTTTGCAGGCTCATTACAGTAGAAGTCTTTCTACTTCTTGGGTTGAGAGTGTGCTGGCCTCATCCCTTTGAAATCAGCAGGGCTGCTTCTTGGTCTTTGCTTCACCCCTTCACTAACCACTACCAAGTGAACCTAGACACATCTGCAGAGACTTTGAGCATAAAATAGTCAAAACTACTACCCAGGTTAATCAGTGTCGCCTCTGGGGACAGTGTTTGCCACATCTGCTTGCTATTCAGTTCCTCAGCAGGACAGGAGTAGAAGGAGATTTCAACATGGGAAGTTTACTCAGCCATGAAAGAGTTTTTCAGCATTCCCTTTCTTCTATCCAGCATCCCTGCTGCACTTCCCTATTTACATGTTCATTTTACACACACACACTCTCTCTCTCTCTCTCTCTGATAGTCCTGGTGTTTGGACTAACTGGAAGGATGAAAGGCGAACTCTGCTTCCATATATTTTCAGGCTTTTGATTTTCTTTACCTCCTTGCTTTCTGGTAGATGGCACCCTAATGTGCTGCACTGCAGGAGGGAAAGAAGTAGGGATGTACAAACTCCTTTAACATAAGCAATCTTCCCCTAAGAACACTTTTTAAGTGAATGAGGACAGCAAAAGGAAAAAACACAGCTTTCAACTGCTGTTGCTTTTTTGCCCTTATGTCATTTCTGTTAGTACTTAACAAAAAGGAAACAAATTGTTTCACTGTTACTACTGAAATCCTGAAACTGAGGCCAGAAAGAAACCCTGGACCTTCTCTCTGCTCTACTTTGTCTCTATGGCACAGTGAAGAGGATTGATTCCAATCTACTTACTGCTACTAAGGAGGTATCTCTCGTTCTACTATGTCCAAGCCTTCTTGATCCAGATATGATGGGAGACATGAGAGGAGTTTAGAGAAATGGGATTTGGGGTAACATTGTGTCTCACGTGTTTATCACCTGACTGTGATACTAGCTGGACTTGTCCTAACTTGTGGTAGCTACTGCTGAATCCAGCACTGGCTCCCAGTGCCTCAGTCTTGTGGCTCTGAAAGGGGAACTTGAAGAACCCCTACCAGCTCCAGACCTAGGAAACTTTGTTGCTGTGTGGCTCTGCATATAGGGGATCTCTCCATATTCTGCCCCCCTACAATCAACACTGCTCAGGGAACTCTCTGCCTGGCCTTTCTCACCCTGGGGTTAACAATTAAAATAAAGGGTATTTTCTTTTGTTTCAAAGAGTGTTTCCAGAGATGGCAATTGAACTCCTGACCCATTTAAACTAAACACTGCTCTACCCTGCTTTTGGTAGTGGGGAGCTTGCTCCTCTGGCGGAGAAATTAGAGGAGAAGAGAAGTGCTATGGGAATAAGCACTGTTATCTTTGAACTGAGTTGTGATCTCACAGGTGGTATGATCATAGTTACTGTTTTTTGACAAGTAGGGGTTTCTTCAGCATTTCATGTGTTGATTGTTTAGATAAATGAGGTTTTTGGATAACTGAGGCTTAGACAGAGTTTGAATGTACTTGAAACAACAGAACTCTGCCTAGAAGCTATTGTGAACCATTCAAGGCTAAACACAAATGCTTTGCCACTTTTTCATTTGTGTCCAGGACTAAGTCTTTTAATGGCACAGTTAGTCTAGTGAGCAATCTACATTATACAGTAGAAAGATAATAATAGCACTTGAGTCACATAGCTAGGTATTCAGGGGGCTTAAGAGTACTGTCTGCAATGCTCACAAACTCTGAACAGGAGAGCAAATCACATGGTTTTATTTTCTTTTAGTGTGTGTTTGTCAGTACAGTAACTACAAAGCTAATGGAAATTGCATCATTTCATTAAACATTCAGGTTGCTTCACTGAAATGCCATCATGAACTCACCACCCATTCTCCTTCCTGTTGTTGTCAAGCTGTTCGTCATTTAGTTACAAGGACGGGTACTAAAATAACTTTAGACATGAGTGCATTAGAACTATGACTCACATGTAAGGGTCGGGGGGAAGACCTTCTTTTCAAAGGCCTCTTGGATAAACAAGGCAAGTTAGCAGTAATTCAGTTGTGCTGATTTCAGGAATCTGTTGCTTTCAATCACATTAATTTAGTTTATATTTTCAAAAAAATGTAATCCATTTGATAAAGTAATGGAAATTCTTGTAGTAATGCTACAGTACCTTTTTACTTTCAGTGACACTCTTAAAACAAGTGAATAAAATTCTCTACTTACAACTGTTGTGATTGTTATGCCAGTAGAATCTAATTTTTTAGTTGTTTAATCTGTTAGTTTTATAAAGCAATTAAATATGAGTGTGTATATATATATATTTTCTCATGTATCTCTCAGTTAAATAGTTGAGAGGTTGAAGCAAAATAATAATAATAATAATAATAATCCACAAACAAAACAAAACCACACACCTCATCCCTAAATCCTATAGACTTTAGGGAAGAAAGATGCCCTTTAGATAAGAGACTTTATGGTTCTAAAATATGACTCTTACTCTTTTAGTAGAACAAACCTTAGAACAGCATTAATCACACAACATTATACAGATTGACATCCTTTCCCCCAAAAAGGAAGTGCAACAAAAGCAGCTCTTACTGAACTAAAGTGCTGCTGGGGTTTAAATCAAACTAGAGCTTACTGAAACTTCACTGTGGGTTTTTCTCTCCTCAGATCCCATTGGTTAATATCCAGATGGGATAGGTCACTTCATATATTATTTTTAAAGTTTTATGAAACAAAATGAAACTCTTCAGTTACTATACAGAAATCTTTTCAATTTACTCCCCTCCCCTTAATTCTGGCTTGCTCATGTCAGCTAAGCTGCAAGAGGTGGCCATTTAAGGGAAAAAATACAAGCTCCAGTTTATTTCCCTAGTTTGCATGTTTTTCTCCCACTCCCTCAGCAATGCATTCTGTGGTGCCAGATAGCATTTTTTAAAAGGAAAAAAACAAACACTTCTGATTAACTTTTAGCTGCTAATGGCACATCTGCAGAATCAACAAGGTTTCCATTAACACAGCCTATTTTCTCTGTTTTCCTCTCAATTCAGTAGTATTACAGTTAGCAATTTCCTGTTCATTGGGAAAATAAATAAGCAATAGTGTTTTATTGCTACACAACACTGATCTCCATACATATCATTTTTAAACCATTCTTTGATTGTTTTACTAACCATGGGGTCAGTTAAAATGTCTCTTGGAATGAAGGAAATTCATAAATTGCAGAAATATTATATAATTGTGCTTTTAAGCTATGTGTTCTCCATCTCTGAAAAGTGCTGAGCCCACTATGGTGGCTATTGCAATCTATATGATCTTATGAAGAAGTCGTCTTTGAATCTAGTACTTGTGGCTTTTACTTCTTCTGGATAAGATTTGGAGAGGTACACCAACAAAAGCATCAAGGCAAACGACAGATAAAATATCTTAAATGGAAAAAATCCCTTCATTCCCATTTAGTACAGTTTTATGTATGCACTGACTTTTTTCCCCCTGACCTGGTAATGAATAAAAGTCAGACAAAAGTACAACAGTATTTGTGGGGAAATGAAAATGATAGATCTAATAATTTATGCTTCCCCAGAGGAACACTATTCCCAAATACATTAGGCACACTGAAGTCTTCAGTTACAGTTATTAGACTCAATCCTGCTCCCATTGAAATTAATAGCAAAACTTCCATTGTCTTTCTTGGGAGCAGCATCAAGCCCTTGTACAAGAAAATATAGGTATAAGTACCCTGCCTCCCTTCCCCCACAACAGCCACAAACAATAGGCCATGGTCTGGATTATAAATAATTTATATTTTAGTATCACGAATTCTATAAGAACAGTAGCTGCTGAATGACAAGAGAGCTTGAAAAACCCTATTTCTTTTCTAGAAACCTGGCTTCCCTCCAGTTGTGTATCCCTGGAATTCAACAGCACTGCCATATTCCAAACAGGATTCGGAATATCAGTGTATACATTCCTCTGCCAGTTTTATGTGATGAGTGGATTCTGAAGTTTGTCAAATATATAAGTGGACGAATATTTTTAATGGTCAATGGGAAATAGATGAATGGAAATATCCCGATGGCAGATCTTCATTAACACATTAGGATAGAACTGAAAACTGAGTCTGTGATTCATATACAGAAGTGCTAAATGGGCTTTTTCACTTTAATGGGAACTTTATAAAATCATTGTCACAAACCATTTTCTGTTTAATTATAGTTCTTAATTCTTGTTCAGGGTTTTCAGATACTAAATTTCCTCCATGTCATTTCATGTTGGATTTTATACAGCTATCTTGCTGTACATGGTATTTTCAGACATGTAAGAGTACACAGTCCTGCCCCAAATAGAGCTGACAATCTAAACCAGGGATGGGCAACTATGGCCAGCAGGCCGGATCGGGCCCACGAGGCCATTTTAAGCCAGCCCGCAAGCCATACCACGTGGCTCGGCCCTGCTCCGGCGCTCCAGCCAAGGCGCAGGGTCGGGGGCTGCACCATGCGGCTCCAGGAAGCCACGGCATGGCCCCGCTCCAGCTCCTATGCACTCCAGTGGCCCCCTCCTGCACTCCAATGAGAGCTGCAGGGGCAATGCCTGCGGATGGGGCAGTGTGCAGAGCCGCCTGACCACACCTCCGTGTAGGAGCCAGAGAAGGGACATGCCACTGCTTCCGGGAGCTGCTTGAGGTAAACGCCGCTCGGAGCCTGTACCCCTGAATCTCTCCCCACACTCCTGCCTCAGCCCTTATCCCCCTCCCACTCTCCAAACCTCTTGATCTCAGCCCAGAGCACCTTCCTGCACCCCAAACCTCTTATTCCCAGAACCCACACCCCCTCCTGTACCCCAACCCCAATTTTGTGAGCATTCATGGCCTGGCATACAAGTTCTATTCCCCGATGTGGCCCTTGGGCCAAAAAGTTTACCAACCCCTGTTCTAAACTAATATGATGAGAAACAACAATAGACTATGAGAACGAAAGGGGAGAAACAGGAAACTAGGGGGAAAGTAAAACAGCTCTTGGGAAAAGATTATTTACAAAGAATTCATCTGCTCTATTTTTGTTTAATGTTCCTGTGGGGGAGTGGACAAATGTTTGTTAATAACTAAGCACTTAGACCCCACAGGCCTGGTTCTACTCTCATTGAAGTTAACGGCAACATTCCCCTTGGTATTAATCATATGGATTTGGCCTCTGATTCAGCAAAGAATTTAGGCATATGCTTAATTTAAGTAAGAGTATTTCCATTGAATTCAGTGGAACTACCCACAAGTATAAAGTTAAGCATGTGTGTAAATCTCTGCCAGATGAGGGCCCTAGCTTCTGCAGTGATGAGCACTATAGATAACCCATAGCTTGCTAGATTAGATTAATGTTTTAATATAGCCACTGACATAAGAGAGGAACCAGATAATACTAGAGCTGAGATTAACCACCCACAGAATGTAAGATGGGGGAGGTAGAGGAAATGACAGCTGATGTAGGCCGGGGCAGAACTACATTGAGCTTTGAAGGTGAATTCAAGGTCTTTGAGCCTGATGTGTAAAGTGACATGGTCAGAATAGCGGGCTAAGATGATGATTTTAGTTTTGTGTAGATTGAAGAAGAGAGGCCAAAAAGGAGGAAGTTGCTATAGTCAAGATAATTGAGCCATGAACCAGAGTGGTAGCAGTGGATATTGAAGGAAAGGGCTTGACAGTCTTTAGCACCATTATGACACCATTACTTTCCCAGTGGCCACAGGTTCTAGAGGCTCAAATAAGGATGCTGTAATATAAAGGACAAATAGATATGACTGAGAAAATGACTGTCTGTGCTTATGCCTACTTATCTTCCTAGATAATCTATTTGGAGAAAAATAAAGGCAACGCCAGAAGAACATTTTCTGTTCAATATAAAATGTAAGTTGGTTTCCATTCTGAAGAATAGTCAAAGCTATAAACAATCACAATGAAACCAGCTGTTGAATGGCTACATTGCATATTTCACAGAGTTGATTGGAAAATCCCAGAGCCTCTTTCTGGACACCTGTTGAGAAGAGTAATTTTAGCCTGCGTGCCCATTTTGAAATGGAAAGAGAAGGCAGAAGAATGTATAATCATGATTTTTCTTTGGATGGAAGGTGTCAGCAAACTATTTGGAAGTCCCTTCATTTGACCAAGTTTTGGGGTTAATAAGACTAGCTCCTCCCTCCCTCCCCCCCCAAAAAAAAGATTTATGGAGGAAAATTAAAATTACAATATAAAATGACATTAAATTAGTGGCATTTTCTCCCCAAGACTGTAGTTATCCATAAAATGAGAAGTGAATCTGCTGTTTCTTCTTAGCACTTTTAATGAATTATTTACCACTGTATTCAGGAAGAAAAGGACAAGATTTATTCTACTCTAATATCAATGAATATTAGAAAACAAAATTTAAACAATCAATATTTTCCACCCTACAGTTTTCTCTAGAAAAAAAAAATAACTTGCTCAAGACATATCTATGCTCTCACGAAATCTCAGAGTTTCCACTGCGAGCTTGAAAGAGGTCACAATAGAGCTGAAATAATGACCATTAACAACTTACGGGGTCACTAATTACCACTACATGCAAAAGAGTTTATTTCTAAACAAGCAATGTGCCCTTTTTAAGGAAATAATCTGGTAAAAATGTAAAACATGTCTTTTCAGAATTCTTTCCTGGCCCCAGCACTTCATCTTTTCCACTGTTTCACTGGCAGTTATATCCCTTGGCACTGCCAAGTCAGAATTGGTTTAGTGTATTGTCAGTTTTATCCAATTTGTAAACATTTCACAGCTGAACTGTGGTACTGACGTAATTTATCTAGTATGCCGGGATGCATCTAAAATCCATTTTGATAAAATAAGAAACTCTAAACTTCCTGCAAGTGTCTCAGAGTCAATACCTTGTGTGTCAAACAAGGTAGAGGACCCAGTCAACTCATTTCTACTGAGAGAATCCCAGACTACAATCTCTTGTCCATGCTAAAGGGATTTTTATTACTCCCCTAGTAATCTTTGCCTTCAGACCTTAATTGGTATGGTTAGTGGAATAGCTTTTGTAATGAGCACATATTCCTTATCCATAAATGATAACGTTCCCCTCTGTATAAAGAAAGCAGCTTTAGAAGGATCTGGGTTAGTTTTTATTTGACCAAGCTGCTTTTCTCAGTTTTGACATAGACTAATCACTCTAAACAATTCCTGCTTAAATTACTTGGCAGTTCATGAAGCTAAAGGATACATGTTTTGAACAGATTTCTCTTGAGCTGTTAGGGAAAAAGGTTTAAGTACTGACTGTCTTCTCCATTATTTATTTTGTAAAAGAAACAATCAGTTAGTGGCATGCAAAAAATTACACAGTTTAAGAACACTCAGGTACTAAAATTATAAGGACTTTTTAAGAAGGCTCTGATCTGCAGTTATCCAAGCAGCAATTTAATATCATATATATCAGAGTAGAAGCAGAAGCACTTAGAGCTGTTGTCACAAGGGCAGAACAAAATGTGCCAGGTGACACTAGTGTGCTTAGAGTTATGGAAAAAAAAACAGAAAAGTAGAAAGCAGTAGGTCACAAGAACATACATAATTCAGCCACTGTATGGCTATTTCCTCTGGCTTAGTACACAGGCTGTTTTTATAGCAGTTAAATTTCTGGCTGCTAAGGGACAGTAACCACTTTATTATTAAATCTTGGTATGTCTTCTGACAGTATGAGTTTACAAAAACAAATTTTGAAAGTCTCAATCCATATTCCTTTTTCATGTGATTACTAGCTATTGTCACTAGTCTTGTTTCAACCAAGTTTCAAAAAATGGTCTGAACAACAGTTTGATTCTCTGTTAAAACAGCAAAAAAAAAAAAAAACAAAAAAAAAAACCACGCTTAACTTCTTATTTTAGCTTTGCTTGACTGAATTTTTCAAAATCAGTAGAAGATTGATCACAGAAGAAAAAAAGACAAGCAGCTTTCACATGAAAATATATAAATCACATCTTACAAAGATAATGAATTGGAGTAGTTAGTTCATTCTTACCTGACAGCAGTAGGAACCTAGGAATGTATTCTGAAATGTCAGTTTGTTCTTGGTAGATCACAGCAGCTTGCTCCACACTACCCAGGCAGATTTAAGACTTGGAAAAGTGTCCAGTGCAGAAGCACCCACAGAGATAAGCCTTTTCCACTCTTCTAGGTCTTCCAGCAGTTGAAGTAGTGCAGAAAATAGGGTAGAGAACAGAAGAGGAACGTAGTTTCTCCTCACGGAAATCCCAGTCAGGAGAAATAGGAGGTATGCTCTGTCTGTCTCACACCCAGACTTTTGTTTAAAAAATTTTTCAACTGTTGCTAGGTGGTGTTAGGCTTTGGCAGTTTAGTTCTCAGATTGTATTTCCCCTCTTCTGCTCTCTTCACACACTGTTACAGCAATGACTTTGTTGAGCTCAGCTCCACTTGTTCTATATTTAACCAATGTTCTCAGCAAGTCAAGCCTGTCAACAGCTGAGAAGTTTGAAGCAGGCTTTATTGAGTTCCTCAGCTGCTGAGTTATCAGTGGATGTAGAACTGCATTGCCTGACTACTACATTAATGAAAAATTGTGGTGAAACTGTCAAATCTTTTTAATGCCTTCCAGTGACTTCACTGGAGTAATTGCTGTTTTAAGCAATACATAGAAGTTCTGTATATGGGAATATATTTTAGAATGGTAGAAAGATACTTGTGTTGATACTCATATTAACATCAAATCAACTTACACAGTAAGGAGTTTAATAAAACCTAGGATGTTTGTAATTTGAAAGGTATTCCCAGCCCTTGCAAAAAATAAATAAATCACACATTGGGAAAACATTTAAAAATATGTTTATTCTGAGTAAATGAGTAAACCATTTTCTGTTTGCACAGTTCAAATGCATCAAGCTGGCATGGAGATATAATGAAAGGCTTAGCTAGAAAGTGTTCAGAGTAACTTTTATTATGAATAAGACAGTTTCAACTGTCTTCTTCCACTTGGACATTGCTGTTGTGATCCATCCCTTCATTACCTCCACATTTGAGTATGTCAGCTCTCACTAGGGATAAAGGTGAAAGCCAGAAAAACTCCAATTTGTGCAACACACAACAGGCAAGAAAGAATCAGGTACACATCACACTAGTGCTCTGTCTCCTCATTTGCTTCTGGATCTAAATCATTGTCCTAGTTCTTAAAGTCCCTTAACAGCTTGAAGCCTGACAACTTTAGAGACTGCCTCTCTATCTACAAACCATTGAGACAACTATACTGTCCAGGGAAGGGAAACTGCAGTTGACGGAGTCCAGAGCATGGACTCGCCAGTGCTGGCGTGACATTCTCTGCAAATGGCCCCTAGCAGTAAAATGCTTCACCACAGGAGTTCAGTCTGAGCCCAGCCTGTTTTTAGAACACAGTTGAAAAATTCATCTCTTCCCAAAAGCCTTTCCCCAGTAACCTTCCCTGGCATCTTTCCTTGTGGTCTGAGAATGGGGAGAGAAGGAACAAACAATAGAGTGGAGAATAAAGGAGAAAGACATATTGGGGAAAATACTGATTCATTTGTTGTTAATTTGTTTACCTCCTACGTGCTAATCACTTTCCAGACAAGCTAGGCAAAAGAAAGGAATAGTTCCAACTCATAATCCAAGGAGTCAGACAGACAAGTATACAAGGCTGAAGGGGGACATGATAACAGCCATTAAGTACAGTATGTAAAAGATTGTTATAAAAAGGAGGGTGATCAATTGTTCTTCTTAACCACTGAGGACAGGACAGAAAAAATGGGCTTAAATTGTAGCAAGGGAGATTGAGGTTAAACATTAGGAAAAACTTAACTCTACAGGTAGTTAAACACTGGAACAAATTACCTAGGGAGCTTGTTGAATGCCCATCATTGGAAGTTTTTAAGAGCAGGTTAGATAAACACCTGTCTGGGATGGGCTAGTTAATGCTTGGATCATCTGATCCACTCCCCTGCACCAAAGCAGAACTATCAAGGTCCCTTCCAGTCCTGCAATTCTGTGATTCTATGATCATTACCCTTAGCTTGTGTTCTTGGTGCTTAGACCTCGTATTGATGGATTATAAATACTCTCTATGCTTAATGTGTCAAGTCAACTTTATTTTGGTGACCTAGTAAGAGCCAATACTTTCTCATTGTATATTTAATATTTGGCTTGGGTAGAGGAATAATAAGACTAGAATATAGTTAAGAATTTTTTCCACTAGTTGGTGGAATTAATCTAAGTATTAGAAGACATTGAAGTTAGGAGATTTGGGTCCTATTCAAAGCCCAGTGTCATGTGCTCACTCTTCGAACTTTGACAAATCAATACAGCAACATTTTAAAAGAAGCCTCAAATTTTGAGTGCCTCAGAGTTAAAATTGAGTTACCTAAAATCACCAGCCACTTTTTTTGAAGATTTTGGCCTTAACTTCCCTGTTAATGGGTATGCTACTGCCAATATTGCACTAACTACAATAAAGTTCAAGCAAACAATACACTAACACTGAATTCTTAAGAAAATTCAGCTTTAATCACCCCTTCTGCTTTAGGAGGTGCTACAATATGGGAGACCAATACAATCTCCCAGGCCAGTGGTTTGCAACCTGTGATGAAAATCTTCTGATGAAATACATCTGCTCAGCCTTGTGCAACTGCAACCTTAGCTGCCAGAAATGCACCATAAAGTAGTGTAGGAAGCCCTACAGGAATTCATGCCTCATTTGTAGTACTGTGGAAATTTGAACAAAGGAGTCTGAAGCAAACATGAAGATAGGTTGCAATGGTATGGTATAGGTTCACAATGTGAAACAAAGAAAAGCTGAGAACCTCCTACCTAAGTATACTGGGATATAAAGGAAGTATTTGTTTACATTTGTGGAATTATCAGACCCACAACCACATGAAAAGTTTGAACATATGGAAGCTGTTTTGTGTTTATTTTCAATTATTTATTTTATGGGGGAAAATGTTTATAAATGGATAGAGAGAACAGCAGCAAAACAAGCTACCAAAGGTAATAGTGGAAGAGACCTCTTGGCTGATCTACTAGCCCCACACCAACTGGAGGTAATAATATCTCCTAAACCAGCAACAGTGCCACTTTCTAAGATTCCTGTTTTCCATGGAAGAAAGCTAACAGAAAGGGATAAGCACTGCTGCTACAAAGCTTGCAATGGCAGTTAAAGATATGGCAGTTATTGCAATAGCAACACTAGAGGCAGGGGCCTATGCTGCATCAACAACAAAACTTGCTGCACCATTATCTTTTCCACCCACTGACCATGACTTTTATTCATATCTAATTTGTTGGGAGTCCACGATCAGCTCACTGCCTACTACTTAGCAGCACCCATTAAGGTAACTATGGGCCAGATTCTACCACTTATACTCATGTTAAGAAGTACTGTGCTTTGAGAGTATCTTGATTGATTTTGATGGGACTATTTGTGAAGTTGTGTACTACTCAATGTGAAGAAAGGGTGGCAAAATGTGGCCCTACAGAAATCAAGAAAAGCATCATAATCAATCACCGTCTTTGAATGTAATGTTAGCTGCAGACATATAGGGGTCATCATCATCAAACATGCATAGTCTACTAAGGACCGTTGTGCCAGCCAGAGGGACCGTGGTTGATAGTTTCTCACCAGGCCTTGTATAGTGAAGTTCCTACATCTGGCTCAATCTTGAGACTCCATGAATCTCGGGGTGGCCATACAAGTGGTACCAGGTATGGTCAGGGTATGCACCCCTTTGTGTTTTGAGGTTAGAGTGTGAGAACATGGTGTGCTGGCATCTTTTTGTCCATCCTGGTGATATGGCCAAAGAGCATGGAATGCTGCTTTCAAATAAAATGAGCAACTGAAGGAAGGCCAGATCTTTCGGAGATTGAGACATTTGCACAAAGTCAAACCACTTTATGCTCAGGATTTAGCACTGATACTGCATATGAAATACCTCTAGATATAGAGAGATGACTTGCACAAATTTTGCACGTCACCTTCTTTTGCGATTTCTGCCGTGATCTTCGGACATTTGATATTGCCTATGATGATTATCTGTAGAATGGAGGTTTGTAGGCCTTCTCAGAAACCTAAAAATCTCACTAAAAATTAAAAAGCCTGAAGTGACTGCGGGTTATCGCACTGTTTAGTGGCAAAATGCATTAATGGCCTCACCTTATCTTTCACTATCCTAGTTATTACGTATCACCAATGCAATGCTATACTTTCACACAGCTATTAAAACAAAGGGTCAAACCCATAAAGAAATGGCAATAGGGTTGCAAAAGCACAAGCTGAGGGCAAAATGATGTGTCCAGTTCTGGTATCCATGCTTCAAAAAGGATGTTGAAAAATTGGAAAGGGTTCAATAAAGAGCTACAAGAATGACTTGAGGTCTAGAAAACATTCCTTATAGTAAAAGACTTTCTCGGAAATTGAGCTTTATAAGAGGTTGGTCCCAGTCTACAAATACCTACATGGGGAAGATATTTCTGATAATATAGGGCTCTTTAATCTAGCAGACAGCCATAATTGATGCAATATTTGGAAGCTGAAACTAGACAAATTCAGACTAGAAATAAGATACACATTTTTAATAGTGAAAGTAATTAACTATTGGAACAACTTACTTAGGAACATAGTGGAATCTCACCACTTGAAGTCTTTAAGTCAAGACTGAATGTCTTTCTGAAACATATGCTCAGTGCTTCCCATGAAAGGCAAATGGGGTGGCTGTAAAGTGTTGATAATTTCATTACAATCTAATGCAAAAAAAATCTCACTTCCTCACTTCCCACTCACTCGGATCCTTCATGGTTAAGTATTATTTATCATCCACTTGATACAAACACACATAATATATGTGTATCAATATTAACATTGATAAATTATTTAACTCTTACTTTAACAGTAAATGTAAAGGGATCATGAATTTTTTTTTCCAAAGAGGGGGTTATCAACCTGAAAAGACTGAAAAACACTGCTATAGCTCAAACAGAAGATATGGGCTTGATGCAGAAATTAGTGGGTGAAGTCCTACGGCTTGTTTTAAGCAGGAGGTCAGGCTAGATAGTAGTAATGGTCTTTTATGGCCTTAAAATATCTCTGAAGCTATGTAATGTTCTTTTAGAAGGCAGAATATAGAACAGGAATTTTATCATCATCTTATCTGCCCATCACTGTGGTATCTGAGCAATACTTATTTCCTGAAGTAATGAGGATGCCTAGCATGTAGTCTTTATTCCTTGTTGCTGTTTAAATATTTGGCTCTTTTGCCTAAGAAATATGTATAGCTTTATTTCCCTGTGTCTTGCGGGAATCCCATTAATGACACTATGGTATTAGTAAACATTTAGTGTAGTGCTTTTGATTTACAGAAGGGTGAGAGTAGTGCAACATTTTGTTCCCTCTATAAGTTAGTCAAACTAAAACTGAGATCTAATAGTTTGGGGTCCTCAATTTTTATGACTGTGAGCAATAGGACTCATAGGAATAAAAAGCATGTTGTTTTAGGTTCTGCTACTGCCTTTGGCTCTCTCTTGGCTTCTTTATATTCCCTTTCTGGCTTATAAGAGGCTATAAGAAGTTTTTTGGTCATGTTTGGATCAGTGTTGTCTTGGCCCTTGCCTGTCAATTCTGTATTTTGAGAGGGTAGATCTCTTTTTTTCATTTTTCCAGGTAGTATTGTTACCTCAGAAATGCTGATATTGCTTTCTAGATACTGGATCTGCCATATTCCCAGCCCACCCAAAAATGTGCTTTCCCAGTATCAAAAAATGAAACACATCTTTACCTTTTAGCTCACAGAAATAATTTAGTTGCCTAATCTATAATCCTGCAAAATTCATGGAAGTCAATAAAATTGTGTAAGATTTCACAATGCAAATATTTTTCCTAAATTATATGAATTATTGTGTAGGAAACAAAGTGAAAAAAATACACTTCATCAGTTCTACTAACGGTGTTCATATTTTTATTTTTCTACATATTTGCTCTCCTTATCCTGATAAAATGTGCCTTTCAATCTAAGTTTACCAATAGTATATATGTGAACTACATGCAGGGACTCAGTCACTCAGTTGCTTTACCAAAAATAAACTTCCTGATGCTCCTAAGTAATAAATCCAAACTTCTGATAACAGGAACATTGAGTGCAGTTTTATGATCCTTGCGGTACTTTTTTTTAGATACTTTAATCAATGAGTTATAAATAGTGAATCTTCCATTTCCTTCTTTCACAGGCTATCCTGAGCCATATTCTGCCTTTAACTGTGCCAAAGCTATTGTGGATTGTTGTGTTACTTAAGTGAAAGTTATGTTGTCAGGCTCTGTCATTTCAGTTATTCAAAAGTAGTATTTTACCTCAGATATTTTAGCATTTAGCCAACAAAAATATAGCATGTAGAGGGACTTCTCCAGATAAAATGAAATAAACCAAAGATGGCCAGGAACACGTACAAAGGTATGTAAGTTGGTCAAAAACATAAGTTACAGAGATTCATAGCTTTTAAGATCCTCTGGCACAATGGAACTCTCAACATAAACAGTAAAGCTCATCTGAGTGGGGAACAGACCTTTCTACAGAATGGTTTGAGACTGTGGAGTAAACTCCCTAATTAAAAAACTTACTACCTGTTCTGTAACTGTTTTTCTTCAAGATGTGTTACACATGTCCATTCCACTTCAGCTGTGCGTGCACCAAATGTGGGAATGTTGGAGACTTTTCCCTTAGTGGGACCCATTGGGACAATGCATGCATCCCCTATTGCTTTATGCTGCTGCACCATGGTATAATGGACAAAGCCACCCCGACAACCTTCAGTTCATTTTTACCGGACCGACTCCAATAGCGTAGAATCCAGGACTGCCCCATAAACTCTTTTCTTTGAGCAGAGAAGACTGACTTTTCCTCGTTTATCAGAAGCCTCATCACCCTGAATATGGCCTGAATCTTGGTCACGCTGAATTCTACCTGGCTCTTGGACTGACCTCTCACCAACCAGTTATACAGGTATGGAAACACTTGAACTCCTGTTTTCTTTAGGAACACAACCACCATTGTCATGCATTTTGTAAATACTTTCAGGGTCATGAATAGGCCAAAGGGCAGGACTCTAAACTGATAGAGTTAGGGTCAACCAATTCCACTGAGGAATCTCCTATGGATTTGATATATTGCCACATGGAAATTTGTGTCCCTCAAGTCAAGAACAGCTACAAGCTGGACCCAGGGAAGGGATAATGGATGCTGGAGTGGCCATATATATTTGTTTAGCTCTCACCGGTCTAATATGGATCTGAGACCTCTTTTTGCCTCCGGGCTACTGCTACAAAGTCTGCCTGACCCTGGAGTCCGCCAAGAGCAACTTCATGTTCCTAAAACCCTACAGCCCGAGTCCCCTGAGGAACAACGAGAAAGCCACCAAGAACTTACCAGGGCCGGGAAGGAAGCCCCGAGCAGCCAATAACACCATCAGTGCCACCAGCCAGGTAACCCTGCGCTGCAGTACAGCCGGTTGGGTTCCGTGAGACACCGGGAGACAGTGCCATGAAATACCCCTTCAAGGATTAGCCCGGCTTTCCCCCTTCTTCTTTCCCTCCCCCACCCCCTTGGAAATGAATCTGAGCTGGGAGAAATCCTTTCATTCAGGCACAACTTTTTAAAGATAATTACCCGACCTTTTGATAAAGTGGCAGTGTCGGAATTAGCACCCGTCAGACAGCAGGCAATTCTCCAGCATGCCCTTTACCCATTTCAGTTAATGAGCTGAATGCTCAGTTCAGGCTCATTTTAAATTAGTGAAAGGAGCAGAAAGCGCTCAGAAGCAGCAGCCCCGCTCCTATTAAGACTGAAATACGGAGCATGCCCAGGAAAGCCAACGGCTGTCTCAAGAGATAACTATCCCCTTTTGAGGGCTCTCGCTTAGCCTCCGATCGTGGCTGCACAACCCCGTAGCCTTCCTTCAGGAGACCCAGACGTGACACCGGGGCAGCAAAGCAAACGGTGATTTAAGCCTCTTGAAATTTCACTCTTTATTCTGTATTTCCCCTCCGCACATATTACAGGTGGCACGAATTACTCAGGGCTGGTCTACACTTAGTCCGGACTTCGGACTAAGGTACGCAAATTCAGCTACGTTAATAACGTAGCTGAATTCGAAGTACCTTACTCCGGACTTACCGCGGTCCAGACGCGGCCGGAAGTCTCCCCCCGTCAACGCCGCGTACTCCTCTCGGCGAGCTGGAGTACCGGCGTCGATTGTGAGCACTTCCGGGATCGATCCGGGATCGATTTATCGCGTCTTAACCAGACGCGATAAATCGATCCCAGAACATCGATGGCGTGCCTCCGGACCAGCCGGTAAGTGAAGACTAGGCCTTAGGCACTCTAGTGGCCCATGGGGCTTTTCAGCTCCTTTGTCTCAATAAGAAATTCAGGCAGATACACCTGACTCAAGCAGATTCAGATGCAGTCATTGCCCAATGCTGCATCAGTACCACACCCAGTCAAAAACAAAACAAAAACATTGCATAGTGCAAACATGTGTAAAAGCCCCCCAAAAGCGGGGGGCGGTGTGTGGCAAAAAACCTAGAGCCGGCCCGGATAGTCAGAACAAACAGTAGGCAGTTTCCTTGCTCACAATTTCCAAGCCTGCCTTTCCACCCAGTATGCTGCCCCAAAGCACCTCTGTTGGTTTCCTCCCAAGGCCACAATCACACTGCTTCCCTTGCTGTCTGCTCACTGTCTGGTTCCCTTCTGCTTCTCACACACAGAGACATATAGCTCCATGCATCTACGTCCCAGCCCCTGCATTTTCAGTCAGTCCCTGGGAAACCCCTGTCATTCTGTCTGGCATCTTGTTCAGTTCTTCCCATGTGGTCCAGCGGCTTCTATTGTTTGGGCAGTGGCTTCTATTGTTTCAGATATCTTACTCCATAAGGAAACTTAATTTCTTCCTCCATTTAGTTTGAAATGAAAGGCGGCTAACAATCCATCAGCTTCTTTGAGTTCTGTGATTGCTCATAAATCAAAAGACACACTTTTTGGCGGCCATCAACACCTTCCAGCACAACAATGAAAGATTCATCCACAAGTAAAATTCAGCAACCTCTGGGGTGAAACATGGCAATTTTAGTGCACTATTAACACTGTACATCAGAGAAAGGGAAGAATAATTTTGTCCAAATGCAGTAGGATATTTTAGATCATCTGAATGAATTACCAAAATTGGAATTTGACTAGACTACCAAAATTAGCACTGCTATTTTTGCAAACAGGGCTCTTTAATGTCCACAAGAGACCAGGACCTTGGCTTTACTTCTCATCCAAAAGGCAGCACCTCCATTAGCACAGTGCCACCTATCAACACGCTGGAGTTTTTGTTCAGTATTAATTCAAAGAGAATTGTACCAAGTACTGCAGCACCAATGCTGCATTCTGACATCACCTGGGTTTTCTTTGGATGCTTCCATTCAAATGCTGACCCACCCCCACCTGCTTTGTTTCAGATATTTGAGGTTACCATCTGACATCATAAGGCTACTGTGTAACAGATTTTGTTGGATGAAGCCTAAATTCACTTCAACACTTATGGATATGTCTACGTTGTGGCTGGGGGTGTGAATGGCCACTTGTATAAACATACACTAGCTGTACTCTAGCTAAGCTTGCTAAATATAGAAGTGAGGACACCACAGCGCAGGCCTCAACACCAGCTACACAAGCCTGCCTGCCTGCCTCTCAGCCCCAGAGCTATGTACTCACTTATGCAGCCATCACCGAAGCCTGCACCACAGTGTCCTCATTTCTATTTTTACCAAGTTAGGTAGAGTGCAGCTAGTGCAGGCATCTTTACGTAAGCTGCCATTCACTGCACCAGCTACATGTAAAAATTCCCTATGTGCCTGATTCTGCTATGGTTCAATTGCTGGGGAGAAATGTTTAGTTTAATCATTTGATTAGTTCATTAGCTTCAGTGGATTTACTCAAGGTATATGTGAGGGCAGAATTTGGGACACAAATCTCTTTTTAGATATCTGATTATTTATAGTACATTAATATTAGTTTTCTCATAGTAGCCGTTTAGTGAAAAGAGGTTATACATTAATATGCCTATCAAAAGTTCATGTTAAAAAAATATCTAAGCTAAGTTCTTGCAAATCAACCTAGATAAGAACCTGCTTAACAACCTTCACCCAGCAAGGGTTGGGTCCTCTCCAGTCTGGAGAAAGTGTCTTGGCTTCCTGAAAACTCAGGACACTATCCTTCAGACAGGGGTCGTAGAGGTGCACTCCAGCTCCAAAGGATACAAAAGTACTCTATGCATATACCTCTGCATAGACTGTTTATGATCTTTCCAAGAATAATCTGTGTGCGTTGACAAGGCAAAGGAGAAACTCAGTAAGGATGAGAAGGGTGAAGAGGGTATCCAGAATACAGGCACACTTTCATATTTGGGGGGGCATTTATGCACTAGGCCAGAATTTGGCCTTTTGCTTGATTCTATTCTGTGCGATAAATTCAAGAATATAATCTCCACGAAGTATCAAAGAGACACAGAATTGGTTTAAGTATAAAGAAGGGAGGAGTGTATGTACATTAACTTGTGAATCTGTCAAACTGTTCTACAAACATTGGGCCCTCTGTTTTCCATTTACCACGGTATCATCCTATTTTACATTTTTTGTTTGGTTAGGTAGAGGATTCTGCTTAAGTACTTCTTGCTACTTCCTATTTAACAGTCTGGGGAGCACTAGTGAAGGGAATTAAATTGTAGTTGCCTTCAATTGCATGCATATGTATGACTTCTCAGTGGTTTCAAAAGTGAAAAGTATCTTCCACAACACCGTCCTTTTAAAGCAATACTATTTGGAACACAGTGCTCAAAGTGCAATTTACAGGAAAGGATAGAGGTAGCATTGGGGGGTTTTATTGCCTAGAGAAAGGCCAGGAGAATTTAAAATTAGTATCAACAAATATAAAAGAAAATAGGAAATAAAACCTTTTATTGCTCCAGAACCCATTATATTGCCCTTACTTTTCCATATTAGCATATGATCCTTCTGTATACTTTGGCACTAAAGCCATAAAACATAAAACTACTCCTGTTTTGCAAACAGCAGGAGGTTTGTATCTTTTAAAAAATATTGTTTGGAAAGTATCGTCTATATAAAGCAACTACTCCCGCAGTGATTAGGATAATAGAAAAAGTTATAACATCTTGGGGCTGAGTTCTCTCCTTTGACTTCAATAAAACATGCAGGGCTTATCCACAGAAGAATTTGGCTCCAATCAAGAGATGGGGATAGGAGATAATGAATCAGTCCCCTTTGTTGTATCAATATTCTAAACCTATTGAATTCTTATTATCTATTATGTAATCCTAAGAAAAAAGGAAATGAGTAATCATCCTCTTAGTACATCTCTAGCTTTTCTAGTGTGATGTTGCTCAGAGAACCCATCTGAACCAAAACATAACATGCATGACTTTGACAAGCTCACTAACTTGATTGGTCTCTAACTTGTCCCTTTGGGGCAAGTTTATTGAGAAGGAAGCCCAGGTAGTATCTGAAGTACTTAGAAGTCCTTGATCCTTGTAAATTAGGTTTCACTCCTAGGCATACTATGGAAACTGAGCTAGACTGATTGCTGGGGGATTCTCCATCAACAAACAAATTTGATCCTGCACAGTGCAAGACTGCAGTGTTATGGGTATAAGAACAAGGTAAAAAATGGTGAGCAGGACTAGGAGTGCAGAGGAATCTGATTCCACATTAACAAGACCACTGCTGAACATCTAGCAAATCACCCCTGGTTTAAAGCAGAAATAAGAGCAAATAGGGAACTGTGTACCTGAGTGCCTCATTGTATATTGAGGAATACACTTCAGAACATAGGACTGGCAGGGACCGCCTGGGTCACTGAGTTCAGGCCCGTTATAGCAGGCAACCCTGTCATGTAATCCCATTCATACATTTTTGAAGGTCCGTCTTAAAAACTAGCTAGGTTTTTTGCCCCCACGACTTCTATTGGAAGGCTGTTCCAGAGCTTCATTCCTCGAATAGTTAGAAGCCTTCTTCTAGTTTCCAGCCTAAATTTATTCATAGCCAGTTTATACCCATATTGTGCCAGCGCTGTCCTTTAGTTTAAATAGCTCTTCTCCCTCCCAGGTGTTTGCCACCCTGGAGTATTTGCAGTGAGTAATCCTATCCCCTCGCAGCCTTCATTTTGCTAGTTTAAACAAGCCAAACTCTTTTAGTCTCCTCTCATAAGCTAGTCTCCGCATTCCATTCCCTGACCATGCTAGTAGCCCTTCTCTGCACCTGTTCCAGTTTGAACTCCTCTTTCTTGGGAACGGGTGACCAGAACTGTATATAGCAAGAATTATATACACTGATACTTCAGATCCTAAGAGCCTATGTCACCTTTGAAAATGGGACGTAGCTGCTTAAGTCACTGTAGGTACTGCTCCATTCAGCATTGCAAGGCCTAAATATCTTTAAAAATCTGGGCCTACCTATCTAAAGAAAAATCTCAAGAAGCTCTTGAAATACACATTTTAAATGATACTCAAAACTCAGGAAATGTAAGCTTCATATATTTTTCTCCACAGTTATTGGATCTCTAATTTTACTCTATTGTACAATTCAGTAGCTTAAGCATGACATTTCTTCAGCAAACAGTAAACTTCCTTCTGACCAGTCTTGCCTTCTCACCCATCTCTCTGCAGCAGGCACTAAATCCTTTTGCCATATTTTCCACATATTTTGTTTCATTAAGGACAGTTTGCTTTCTCAACCTTAAAGAATGCCTTCTAGAAAGTCGAGAACATAATTTTCTCATTTATTTCATAGATTCATAGACTCTAGGACTGGAAGGGACCTCGAGAGGTCATCAAGTCCAGTCCCCTGCCCTCATGGCAGGACCAAATACTGTCTAGACCATCCCTGATAGACATTTATCTAACCTACTCTTAAATATCTCCAGAGATGGAGATTCCACAACCTCCCTAGGCAATTTATTCCAGTGTTTAACCACCCTGACAGTTAGGAACTTTTTCCTAATGTCCAACCTAAACCTCCCTTGCTGCAGTTTAAGCCCATTGCTTCTTGTTCTATCCTTAGAGGCTAAGATGAACAAGTTTTCTCCCACCTCCTTATGATACCCTTTTAGATACCTGAAGACTGCTATCATGTCCCCTCTCAGTCTTCTCTTTTCCAAACTAAACAAACCCAATTCTTTCAGCCTTCCTTCATAGGTCATGTTCTCAAGACCTTTAATCATTCTTGTTGCTCTCCTCTGGACCCTCTCCAATTTCTCCACATCTTTCTTGAAATGCAGTGCCCAGAACTGGACACAATACTCCAGTTGAGGCCTAACCAGCACAGAGTAGAGCGGAAGAATGACTTCTCGTGTCTTGCTCACAACACACCTGTTAATACATCCCAGAATCATGTTTGCTTTTTTTGCAACAGCATCACACTGTTGACTCATATTTAGCTTGTGGTCCACTATAACCCCTAGATCCCTTTCTGCCATACTCCTTCCTAGACAGTCTCTTCCCATTCTGCATGTATGAAACTGATTGTTCCTTCCTAAGTGAAGTACTTTGCATTTGTCTTTATTAAACTTCATCCTGTTTACCTCAGTTCATTTCTCCAATTTGTCCAGATCATTTTGAATTTTGACCCTATCCTCCAAAGCAATTGCAATCCCTCCCAGTTTGTTATCATCTGCAAACTTAATAAGCATACTTTCTATGCCAATATCTAAGTCATTGATGAAGATATTGAACAGAGCCGGTCCCAAAACAGACCCACCCCAATTTCAATTACTCTTCCCTCCTTTTATCACAAAAACATCCCCTAAATCAGTAATCCCCAAACTTTTTCAATTGCGCCCCCCCTTACCCAGTCCATGGGAGGCGGGGCTGGAAGAAGGAGGGTGAGTGGGGCAGGACGGGAGAGGCTTAGCCACGCTTGGGGCAGAATGGGGGCGCTGCCGGTATCTCTCTCACCGGAGCCATCCCTGAGTGTTCCTCCAGGCTCCAGCAGCAGCTACTGCTCTTCCTGCCCCTCCCCATGGCAGAGGACTTTCTGATCAAAAACTGGCACCTGGCAACTCTAACTGCTGCGACCGGAGGCCTCAGCTGGGAGCCGGGGCCAGGAGGGGGCTGGGGAGGAACTGGGGGCAGAGCAGGGCTGGGTGGTGCTCCCTCCTCACCCCCTAGGGGGCTGGCGTAGGCCCTCAACACTCCATGGACGTGCCTCTGTGCTGCGTAAGGGGGCACATCCCACAGTTTGGGGACCACTGCCCTAGATCATGCATTAAGTGCCTGCTGCACAGCTTACCCTTATTCGTTGTATGCTTCACAGGGAGAATACTAAGAGATTGCCAGCAAACAACCACCATGGAGAGGTATCACCACTAATCCTGTGGTGAGCTACAAACTGCTTTCCCCGCAGAAAAGAAGGGAAAAAGTTAAATACCTGAATATCATAATTGCACACTCTGGAATAGACTCAGAGTGTAACAGGGGTCGTCAACGTTCGGCACGTGGCTCGCCAGGGTAAGCACCCTGGCGGGCCAGGCCAGTTTTATTTACCTGCTGACACGGCAGGTTCAGCCAATCACAGCCCCACTGGCCGCGGTTCGCCGTCCCGGGCCAATGGGGGCGGCGAGAAGCCGCAGCCAGCATATCTCTCGCCCGTGCCGCTTCTCGCCGCCCCCATTGGCCCGGGACGGCGAACCGCGGCCAGTGGGGGCTGCGATCAGCTGAACCTGACACGTCAGCAGGTAAATAAAACTGGCCCGGCCCGCCAGGGTGCTTACCCTGGCAAGCCGCGTGCCAAACGTTGCCGACCCCTGGAGTAGAACAATGTATGTATGACATTGCATAAATAAAACAACCATTCTGAACACAGAGTGCCAAAGTTCAGAAGCCTGACCTGAGCACCTTCATCCAGGAAATTACCTGTATAATTCTCGTGTAGATGAAGGGCGGGGGTATTCATGGAAGGGTAAGGGGAGCTGGTTATGTCTAATTAGTGCTTTATAAAATAAAAAAATGCACAAAGCTCTCTGCTAGCCAAAAGGTAGAAGAATCTGAAAAAGAAGAGAGTCCCATAACCTGTAGCTAAAGTTTTAGCTTGAGTTTGGCCTGTTCTCTCAACCTATAAGCCCTGTGTCAAGGCTGAATCCCAACTCTCTCACACCGAGTGCAGAAGTGGGGCCCGCAAGGATTTTTAAAAATTAATACTTGCCACTCCAGGCTTGTATTACACTCCCAAGTTTACAGCTTTTCTCTGACCTTGACTTGGTAAATGCTGCCACCACCCAAATTCAACAAAACCCCCTTTGAACCCAGGAAGGAGCACTTGGGAATTCCTCCCTGTGGGGTACCCTCGGGAATTCCTCCCTGTGGGGTACCCTCAAGCCCTTTCACCCTCCCCCCCGCCCAGGGAAGAGCTGAAAAAGGAAACAAAGGAAATTAGCTGTGGCTACCAGCTAATCAAACATGCGCAAACCTCTTAGTACACCAAAAATCCAATTCTGTTCTTAAAAAAGGTAAATATTATTAAAAAGAAAGAAAATACATCTGGAACTTAGGCTTTTGCTAGATTTTAAAAGAGCAATTCAAAAAATCAAGCACCCAAAATAGCTTTCTTGGGGGTTCAGCTTAAAGGTTACAAGCAAACAACAGCATCTGGGGTTAGCACAGAGGAGTCCACAAACCAATAAGAAATAATCCTAATCGCATCTAGCTAAACATTCTGATCTACTTACACATTTGGAGTTCAGATAAATAGCTCTAGGCATGATCTGATGACTTACAACACTGCTCTACAGCCAAAATGCTTCTGAAATAAATGTAGTCAAACTTTACTAATGCTGGGTCACTGAGAACAAAAATGATGCTTAAAATTGTTGATTGGCTCTAGTTTTCAAGATATGCTATTGGGTCAGTATATCCGACCCTTGACTTAGGAATGGCGGAGGATAAGTGAGTTATAAAGAGAAGGGATCTAAATTTAAACCAGAAATGACTAAAATACATCTTTGACTGGATCTATGAATAAATGTATGACTGGGTTTGGACAGTACTTGCTTTTTAGGCAAAACAATGAATGATGCAATCTGAAGCTGGTATTGCGTCATACATGATATGAATTGCATCATGTTATTCCTAGAAGTCATGGATGATGCAATCATAATGAAGCTTACATCACTCTGCTGAACAAATTGCCCTATATCGGCTCTAGAAATCATACAGTGTCGTGCTCTCTTATTTGTCAGTGTTTGCTTTTGCAAAGGGACACATTTCTGTTTAGCCAAAGTGAGCAGAGATGCCTCGTACTTATGTGAACAGTGCAGATAACTTCTGCTATGTTTGTGGTGAAGTGACTTTTGCATCACAAAAGCGCAGTATAACCACTATGGTTAAGAAAGTCTATCCCCTTTATTTTGGCTGCAAAATTGGAGATCAGGACAAGAGGGATTTTACAGCTAACTGGCTGGCCGGGTGTCCATCAAAGGGAGCTACCCCTCACTTTATTTATCACACCTTCAAACCATAGGGAAACGCCATGAAATAAGAAGAGGAAGTAGTAAAAGTGTGGGAAAAGGAAGAAGGGTGAAAAAGGAAAAGGCTTGGCGTAGACAAGAACAGAAACCACACCAGACAATGAAAGGTTCAGTCAGCATACTCTGAAATAGCATGGCTGGAGTACAAATGCATCAATGATTAGAGCAATATAAGAACCTAAATAGACAACCTCTTGTGATAAATTACTTTCTGTTGTTGTGGAATCTGTTTGGCTCACTCTGCATGCTGTTATGAAAAGGTCCAACCAGTCAAAGAGCAACAAAAATTCTTTAGCACAAGAATTTGAACTTCAAGTCTTTACTGGATTTGAAGTTTATTCTCCCCATTTGTAACAAAAACAGAGGCTTTCACCAGGGTGCTAGAACAATTTGTACAGTGCGGGTGCTGAGAGCCATTGAACAAAACTGTAAACCTTGTATATGATGGAAACCACTTTAAGCCAGGGGTGCAGCCGCACCCCCCAGCACTCCTAGTTCCAGCACCTATGGATTTCACATAAGGCAAAAAAGCCTCCAAGGTGTGGCATTCTACTTTCTGTTTCCCATCCCTTATAAAGTTATAAGGTTTCCAGTTAGCTCTGAGTACCTGACTGGACGTAACGAGTCATTAATAAATGAGGTGCTGATAGATTATGGTAACGAGCCCCATAAAAAAGCCTATATATACACAATTTAAAGCCAGTGAAACACTGCAGCTGCAGTTATTATGGTTTCTTATCCATAGTGGGAAGAGAGAGACTATTGTAGACTTCCTTGCTTCAGGGAGGCCTAAGCTAAAGATCTCATCCCAGGAGTTGTAATTAGAGCTGGTCAGAAGTCAGAATTTCCATTTTGCAGAAAATTCCAAAATTGGGGGGAGGAAATTTGTTTCAAATTCCAAAATTGGGGGGAGGAAATGAAGAATTTCAAAATTTCCCACAGAAGGGAAATCCAAAAAATAAACATTTCAAAATAATTGAAACAGTTCATTTTGAAACTTTCAAAACAAAATTAACCCTGGGAGCCTAAGGTTCCCATCTCTGTGGCAAAAAGCCTGAAAGCCTTGAGAGTCCCAGAGCTTCCAAGCTCCCTGGAAGCCAAACCCTTATTAGATGGCAGCTTACAATCTGGAAGCCCTGAAGTTGCTGGTCTCAGGCAGTCTACACATGGTGGGACTGTCCCAGAGCAACAGAGCCTGGGCTCCTCAGAAACCCACCACACAAGGTGGCAGGAAAAGCAGCAGGGTTCTGATGGAAACCTATCTGTGGTTTGTCAGAAGTTCTAGGAACCCAATATGTTTCCACAAAACCTTTTTGGATTCGACAAATCAGCATTTTCCAATGAAATCCTGTTTCATCTGAAAATTCCCAGTCAGCTGTAGTTACAACCACTCTCTGGGGCAGCAGTTGTGTGTGAAATGTATCATACAAGTGTTGTAAGCTCAAAGTATTCCATTTGTTTAGGTTTCATTTTTTTCTGTGTAACAGGTGTAGGGTCTTTGGCAAGAAATTAACTCCCTGTCCATTTGCCCATGCTCATGTGAATGCTTTGCATCCGGCCATACTTGGGAACAGAGCAAATACGAGGTGTCCCAACTGCTGTAGGAGCAACCCCCACAATCTTTTTAGCTAGTATAGACTAAAATATGCAACTAAACAAAGGAAACAACTGCTGTCTTTGTAGATTATAATGTAGCTCCTTTCTCAGATAATGGGCTTCAGGGAAGCAGCTCCAAGCTGCTCCCACAGACAGTAGCACAGAACTAGAGACTGGAATTGAAACTGAGATTTGCCTGTTTTCCTTGTGCCTGAGAGACACAAACAGCCTCTGGTGGCTGGATTACACAGCTGACTGACAAGCAGGGCAAACAAATGCCAGCCCCAGATGTCCTTCACATGGCTGGAACTTTCCAGACTCCTAAGGCAGAGTTTTAGCATATATATATGTTAATAAATTTGTTGTTGTATAGATATATATAAATCTCAATATTTATAATACAAAATTAATTTTTACTGGTTTCAATAAAAACTTCCTGCTACTAATTTTAGTACCAATGTTAGGTAATTCAGCATAACTTTCAATAAAAACAAAATAAATCAAATTATTGGAAAAATACAACCCGCATACAATTTTCTGATGGCTTGCTTATTACCTGGGTGTAATTCATATCAATATAACTAATAGGTGAACTTTAAGCTTGTGGGTTATCTGCATCCTATATTCTTGATTGCCATCTTATATCCTCAAAGAGTCTCATTGCATATTCAGACAAGGAATTCCACAATTTAGATGCCCCAACAGAGAAGAAAAAATTCCTGAGAACTCTTCTAGTAAATCTATTTACTGTTTTTTTTATTTTGTATTTTTATAGTGTATTGTTTACTTCTACTTTACTTACGTATGCAATTAGTTCAAAGAATTCGTTTAAAATTTATTTCTGTCATGATGTCATTGTTATAGAGAGGGCTGCTGAAAATGAAGATTATTATTCTATTTTTACAACTTCTCCTTTGTATATATGCAAACAATAAAGCTCTCATGTTTATATATTCAATGTCCTTTCTGTGAAAAAAAAACCATATATATATATATATTTTATGGTATGGGGCCTCTTACACTTGACACAGTTTAGGGCCTCAGAATGTCATAATCTGGCCCTGACCCCCTGGCTATGGTATCCAGTTCCTGCCCTCCAGTTTTGACACTAGGCTCTGGCTTCTGACTCCAGATTGATCCTTGTCTCTAGTTCCTAATTTCTGCCTCCTGGTTTTACCCAGGACTTTGGCTCCCAATGACTGACTACAGCTCTGATCGCAGCCACAAGCCTGCTGCCCACTCTAGCCACTAGGCTAGACCACCCTCATCCTGGTCAGCTGACAGGTTGGCACTCTGTAGAAAAAAGCTGGATGCAGGGAGGAGCAGAAGGGGATGCAGCTCCTGAGTTACTTTCTGCTGCAGAAATCCCAATACTCTAGTTTGTCTCGTGAACAAGCAGGCTGCCTGCCACCTGAGTGTAGTAAAGTGGCCTTCCAATGGTGAGTCAGGGGACGGACAGGTCTGGAGGCCAACAGGAGCAGCCCACTCCACAAAGGAAAGACTGAGTTTGGTAGGCTTCCCCTGCACCAAAAACAAGGGGATGACCAGGGCTTGTGACAGCCTGGGATCCATTCCACCCAGAAGGGAGAAATATTATCTGCCCAGAGAAGAGCACCACACCCTTTCTGTGAGCTCCAACTCCAACAAATAGCCAAGGTCTGTGAGGAGACATTGGGGAGAATTCTTATTACTTAAATTGTGGAGATTTGGATATCTAAGGGAGGGAATGTTGAATTATTGTTGTGTGATTTGGTTTGTCATTCATTTAGTTGTTATCCTTGATTCCCTGTCTTTCCCCATAGTTCCTGCTCTTGTCTCATATTTTTCCTGGATTAAAATGTTATTTATCCTTATCTGTTGGCCCTTGATTTCCCATAACTATAATCTGTAATGTCCTAGAGGTCTTAGGGGTTGTCTACTATTTTATATCCCACAACCACGAGGTACAGGCACCAAGTGCAAAAAACCCAGAGCCTTTTTGGATGCTACAATAAGGGTGAAGCTTATCTCTGCAAGAGATGGAGAACTCCCACAGGAACTAAGGGCCATCACAAACCTCACAACCTTCCTCTCCAAATACATTTTTAAATTGTGCCCAAATACATTTTTAAATGTCCATTAAAAATTTGGCAGCCACACCCTTTATTATGAATGTATCCTGCAGTATCTAAAGATGTCACTTGTAGTGAATATTGTAATCCATATAATATCTTTTTAACCAGATGTTCTTGGTTCATAATCTTGAGCTTTTCTTCTAAGCAGGTATCCTAATTTTCTAATTATGGGCTTTTCCACTTTCATTTCATTCTTGGGGCACAATATGTTCCTGTTTCTTCTTCAGCGCCTTCACCCCATCGAGCTAGCAGAGGAATGAGACCTGTAGTTTTTTTAGTCCTGGCTGTAACACTCCTTGGATAAGCTGACAACACTGGTGTAAAGAAGAGATCCAGCAAGTTACTGTTGAAAGCTATCCAGTTTCTAAAGATTTGCAATAGCAGAAGCCTTGGATTGCTGTTGAGCCAGAGTCTCCTATAAACCACTCTACCAAAGCTATCTTTACTTATATATTATTTTTAATATATTATTCTTCAGTCTGATAAGATAGTTGTCTCGCTGAGTAGAATTACTCATTTCCTGAATTTACTGCTTTGTTTGGGAAAGCTGTACAAAGTGTAGATTCAAGTTTCTATGGGAATTTTAGAGGCTGGTAATGTATCTTACAATAATAAAATATCAATGTTTAAGATATCATAGAAGTAATAGAATAAAAAGCAAAGGAGGTTTTAATTTACCATTCACTGCTGCAAAATTAAGTAGATTGGATAACACTCTTAATTTAATCTAAAAATAATATTCAGAAGATGTATGTTTGGAGTAAACACATTTAGTCTAGCTCAGTCTAGCTCAGTGGTTCTCAACCAGGTGTCTAGGGGCCCCTGGGGTCTACAAGCAGGCTTCAGGGGGTCTGCCGAGCAGGGCTAGCATTAGACTTGCTGGGGCCCTGAGCTCTGCCACCTGGGGCTGAAGCCAAAACCTGAGCAACTTAGCTTCAGGAGGCCCACTGTGGTGTGGGGCACTGGGCAATTGCCCTGCCCTCCTAATGCTAGCCCTGACTTTTGTATGCAGAAAAACAGTTTTTATAGCATGTTGGGAGGGGGGGCCTCAGAAAAAAAAGTGGTGAGAACCCCTAGTCTAGCTAATAACATTCCCCTCCAAATTTTAACTGAGCTCAGCTGCTTGATCTTAAGCTTTGGTTACCTGACATGAACTAGCCCTGTGGCCATGTGTGTGTCAGCTGAAGCCAATATAAATAAGGAAGAATATAGTGTAGAATAAAAACACCTGAAAGCACCCCGATTATCTTTGGAAAGTTTAATGAGTCACTTCCTACCCCTATTTATGTCAGATCTTTATGAGGAAGATGACATCACATTTGGTATGGGGAAAAAAAGCCAGAATAAACATAATCGTGCCTCAGAAAGGCTTATGTCTAATAGCAGACAGGGATTTGCTAATGCAGTCGTGCTTTCTTTTTTACTCAGACATATGCCATGCCCATGGTATGGAACCAGCAAAATGTAACATTATAGTACAATGAGTCAAAATACCTGTTTTCCATAGGTGAAACTTGCTCTTTATGAGGGGACCATAGTAAAGAATTATATATCACCTAAACCCTCCATATAGGGCCTAAACCACCTAAATACTCCATATAGAGCCTAAATTGAGACTTCAGTGACCTGATGCTTTAAAAAGGGATGAATTTCAGCCCTCACACAAAATTCTCACTGAAGTGATTAACAAAATGTTCCAACATGCCTGAGCATCGAGGGACATAATGTAGCTTTCACACGTGTGACTGGTTTTGCTTTTGGTGTTTTCTATCAAACCTTCCATTCTCTTAACACAGTACCAGATCCTTTGCTTAGTAAAGCCAACAAGAGACAATTAAAGGGTGCAAAAATGTTCATTAGACTTGTGTGGAAATATGAATTTATTAGGTTAATGCTAAAAAGGATAAACATCTGTATAACTTAAAGATTAGATCTTCTGTTCGCATATGTTAATGTCACAAATAAAGAGTTTAAAGGTTGGTAAACCTTTCTCCTGAATCATTCCATTGGGGGTTGCCTATCCAGTCACACACAGAACAGGCTACCATTCTGCTCCCAAACTTTATGGATTTCCTGGATCTAAGGAAGCAAGGGTCACACATGTGGAGAACCTGTTCCTTGAGTTGGTCTGCAGACTGTCAGCCCCTCTCTGTTCCTTGGCACTATACAACAGCGCCAATGGATCCTATTACCTGGGTTTCCCCTAACTGCATTTACCCTAAATAGCCCCACTAAAGAGAAAAGTTCCCTGACACAGAGAGGCACCATGGAAAGGATTTTAAAAATGTCAATCTTCAAGGACGTGTGGGGGAACAATGTCTTAGCCCCTCGTGAATCCAATGTAGCTTTGCATTCATTAGCTGGGAATAGCAGAAAGGATGGTGCTGCTTACTCACATTAGGGCTTCTTGTCTCCACCATTGATTTTAAAAATAGAAAAGTCAATTTTCAGTAACAAATAAAATAAACCCCTCTAATATTTTTATTTAGGCTCATATTTTAAAATAAAATAAATGCTTCATTTTAAAGTGCCCAAAACATTTTGGGCCTAAATTTGCTCTCAGTTAAGGTGAATCAATGAGAGTTACACACCTCTGTAGCTAAGGGCAGAATTAGATCCTTTATTCATAGGATAAGCCACTGGGTTTTGAGTTGTGCCTGAATAAGGACTGTAGGATTGGTCCATTGTAGGCTCATGTCTGATAGATATTTACTCACAAAGAGCCACCATAGAAACTGGTAAACTGAATAGTCTTTGCTAAAGAAAGTTTGAAGGACTGTAGTGTTATTAGTAGAGATATACTCAAACAGCAATATTTGGACCTTAATCAGCCTAAAGTGCAACAACAACTGATTCCAGGATTTTTGCTTGTGCCATTGTAAAGAGGAGGGCCATATGCAGAAGTCCTAACTAGAAATGAATGTTAAACACTCTCAGGGTTTGGAGGTATTCATCTCCAGAGTCTTGGTTGAGGCCTATTTCTAGTTGTAAGACAAAACTTTACTGCACTGGAAGATTAGTAGGTGGACCCTAACAGTGCTTAGCCATGATACCCTCCCTCCCCCCTGCCTTTGTCCCTCACATTCAGAAGTGCCAAATTTGCAACAAGCAAAACTACTAAAACACAAAGGATACTGAGGATTTAGTTGTCAGAGTAAAGAAACCACAGAAAATGATTACTAGCACCCCATTACAAGGGCATTACTCAAATGCAACATTCACGAATAAACCCCATGGTGAAGTACCTTTAGACAATTGTATGAGTGACCTTTACTAGTACTTTATTTTTAAGCTTTTGTTGTAGTAAAGTTATTCTTATTGGTTTTCATATTTCCTGTACATGTTATTAGTATTTTGTGCTTTTGCATACTTACTGAATGATTATATAGCACCACCTACTGATACAGCAACCTTCAAAAGAAGCTTCAGTGTGTATTTGGATTATATACAATTTGTGACCCTAGATCCTGAATAACCAGTTATATGATTTGTTTGCCACCTGACCAAAGACAGCAAAACTGGGATACTAGCATTTAAAAACAGACAACCTCTGAGCCCAAAGAAGATTCAAGATAATGACTATCCATTTATATCAGCACCATAACACCATGGTTAGTGCCCTCATTGACTACATGGCTAAGGCAAACAGACTTTGGCCATTAGTGTAGGAATAAGTATGTAGCAAAATAAAAGTAGATGGTCATCCATCTGCAACAAACCACAGTCTCTTTCAGACCTAACAGGCACTAACCTGCATTGACATTGTGCATACTTATTATAAGTCATTATATTGCACAGGGAAAGCACTCTTCAGTCTATGCTTTTGTTTTAAGGTAAAGTAGAACCTCAGAGCTACAAACACCATGGGAATGGAGGTTGTTTGTAACTCTGAACAAAACATTATAGTTGTTCTTTTAAAAGTTTACAACTGAACATTGGCTTAATACAGCTTTGAAGAAAAATGCTGCTTTCCCTTTTTTTAGTAGTTTACTTTAACAGTACTGTACTTGCCTTTTGGGAGGGGGGATGGGGGACGCAGACTCTCTGCTGCTGCCTGATTGCATACTTCCGGTTCCAAATGAGATGTGTGGTTGACTGGTGAGTTTGTAACTTTGGTGTTTGTAACTCTGAGGTTCTACTGCAATACAGTACTAGACATTTTCACTGAGAAAGTAGCCTTTAGAATGTGAACTGAGTACTAGACTAAGTTTGTTAATGATTTCTCCTAAAAATCCACAGATTAGTTACACTGACCTTTAGAAAAAACTACACTTCCCATATTAGCGGTGCTCTTCTGCTTTTCATTAAATATATAATCTGTTGCCACTAGAGCAGGGAATCTGTAGGAATAGGGAAATTCTTAAAAATATGGTAGATATAAATTGTAACAAAGTTCTGTAAATATGTCACTATTATGTTTCTTATTTCTATGTATCCAATAATCACAATTAATGCAACAAACTGTTACATGTATGCATGACTGCCAGTCTTTGGGCTATGTAGAGTATGCACATAATTAATAAGAAGGTAATTAAATATTTATTGTTTAAGCAGTAAAGTCCATTTTTTCACTGTATTGAGCTTCAAAATTAAAACAACTTCTGATAAGTTTATGGCATAGTTGTACTATTTTAATACAATTGACAGAAGAAAGAATGCTCTTACCATAACCTCTGCCACACTTTTCCAAAAGTGTCTGACCATTATATTTGGCTAATGAACTCAGAGTCAAAGAAAGGAGATTGGACACATTTCCAACATTTTTGAAAGAGCGTAGAATAAAAATCCTCTGACATCCAGAAAGACTCTTCATGTGCAAGTAAAGTTAACAAATAGCATATACAGGATGTTTGTCAGTTGGACTTTATCATTGGGTAGTCTCTAGAAAATATCTTACAGAATATTTTTATTTAGGTTTAGATGTGGGATGTACAGTGTACAACAAAACTATGCATATTTTTGTGATTCAGAGAGCTCTGGATTCAGTGAATAAGGCCAGTATAAATTAAACTTACCAGTAGAAGTAAGGACTGCATTGAATAAATGTCTGGCATAATTAATGCATTTTTGCAAGTTTCTCCACAATATTCCATTTATACACAGTACTACAGACAAGCACAAAGCCACTAAGTCATGGACGCGTTGGCAGCAGCAGGTTGCTTTCCGGGGACACCCCCAGCTCTCCCGGTGGGGCCAGAGAGAATCAGCATCTTTCACTGTTTCAAAACACAAAACCCTTAAAAAAAAAAATTTACACACACCAGAAATTCCTAATTCCAGTCAGGAGGAGGCTACAGGGATGCAGTTAAGAGGAGCTACTAGGATGTCACCTTCCACCAGAAACTGCTAGTGGCTCAAGACCTGGGGTTGGCTGTTGGAGGGTCCCTCACTCACTAGCCCCTTTTGGGAACACCCTGGCCAGCAGTGGACTGGCCATCAAGACCTCAGTCCTATGGAGGATTTGAGATGGGCTGTCAGGAGAGGGCAACGTAACGATGAAGCCAGTTGGTCCCTGATCAACCTTTGAAGGAGACATTACTGGAATGGAAACGGGGAATGGTCCCAGAACTAGACAGAGCTCAGGGGATGATCCCCATGAATGGTGGAACAATCCCAAGACTGAACTCCAGCACTCCAAGAATGGGCCCTTCTTGGTGTCTCTAGACATCAAGCTAGAGAGCTCAATGCATGGTCCGTTCTGATGGTGGAGTAGCCCCGGACCTTGAGGAGAAGCTACAGTGCCCAGGGAATGGTCCCCTTGGTCTCCAAGGCGGAAGTTCCAGGTAACCGAGGAGGCAGTGGGTTTGGCAGGTGCCCTGCACAGCAGTTGTGGCCGGGCTGTGGAGTGTCTTGGGGACTCTGATCGTGCAAACCGGAGAAGGAGACTTAGGAGGGAAAGAATCGAAACATTATCTAAGGAATTATCCCACCCCACCCCCCAACGGCTCTCCCACCCCCACCCCCCCCAAAAAAGGTAGCACAGGACTGATTAACATGGAAGCTCCGGTATAAACTGGCACTGGGGCCAAGGTGCAGCGGTCCTTCACCTCCTCGTAACAGGTTGCTTGCAACTCATGCTTGATACCTGTGAGTTTCTTCTTGATGGCATCCTTGGAGCTGGCGTAGATCATCTTGCTCTTGAGGGGGGCACAATCTGGGGCCCAGAAGACAAAGACCAGATCCTCCTTCTTGCTCTCCTTGGTCTCGTAAGTGGCGTCGTAGAGGGCGTAGCGGCAGTCCGACTCCGGGAGCATCTTGACAAAGTGCAGATAGGGGTCATCGACTGTCTCACCCACGTCCCCCACCAGGATCTCCTTGCCCTCCTCCAGGATGATGTTCCTCTTGTCCTCACTCAGGCAGAAGAGCACCGCCTTCTTGGACTGAGGTCTTGATGGCCAGTCCACTGCTGGCCAGGGTGTTCCCAAAAGGGGCTAGTGAGTGAGGGACCCTCCAACAGCCAACCCCAGGTCTTGAGCCACTAGCAGTTTCTGGTGGAAGGTGACATCCTAGTAGCTCCTCTTAACTGCATCCCTGTAGCCTCCTCCTGACTGGAATTAGAAATTTCTGGTGTGTGTAAATTTTTTTTTTTTTAAGGGTTTTGTGTTTTGAAACAGTGAAAGATGCTGATTCTCTCTGGCCCCACCGGGAGAGCTGGGGGTGTCCCCGGAAAGCAACCCCCTGCTGCCAACGCGTCCATGACTTAGTGGCTTAATACATTTTTGTTACCATGGCCAACTTGAAGATAGAAGTAATAGATAATAATATGTATCTTTGATTTGAATTGATATTTCAATAAATAAAAACAAGAACTAAAGACAAGTTGCCATTTTAAACAAAAATTTTCAAACATTTTAGCAACAGGGTTTTTGGTCTTTCTGATGCTTTGTCTCTGATATGTGAGCACCACCTATTTTGGGTACATCTACACTGCACACTACTGACAGCAGCATATGGTATGTGTAGCTACATGCCTCAGGGAGAAACAAGCTGTATCCATATAGCAGTGTGGAGCTACATACATTAGTGAAAGGCTCTGTAAGTGGGGAAGTAACAGGAAAAAGACTCCAGCAGCTCCCTACTGCAGCAGTGAAAGGCTCTTGCAATGGGACACTACACTGCTAAAAAAGAATAGTGTAGAAGGGGAAGGCAATGTTAAAGAGATTCTGGCAATCTTTTCTTTGAGAAGCTCTAGGACCTACAGGCTTAGGAGAAGGGGGATAATATTGAACGTGCCTTATACTGTTCTATTGGAGAGAGGGGAGAACACCCAAATTTGACCAAGTTATAACCTTTGAAGAATCTCAGCTTGTACATGTTCAATAGAGACTTGTTAGAGTTTGGCAGCAAAATTGTCTGAAGATTCCACATTTACTAGGTATGCACCATCATGGGGCTGTTTAGATTGAATAGAATTTTTTCCTGTTGTTATTATTGCTGTAGCACCGGACAGCAGAACTGAAAGCAGGAAGTCTCTCTCTCTCCTATTTCCTCAATGCTCCACCTGCTGACACCCAAGCAGCATGGAACAGGAAGTCACCTGACTCAAATGCTGAGGGAAGAGTCAGATGGGGTGCAATGGGAGGTGGCAAAGGAAACAGATTGGGACAAAGAGCCGGGGGCAGAGCACACTGAATGAGAAACCATGGAAGTGGATAGGAGGATAAAGACTGGCTAAACAAGAAGCCTGTGAAGGGAGAGATTCAGAGGCGTAGCGAGTGCCCGCCATACCCTCCAACCGGAGGGGGCCCCGCAAGGAAGGGGGCCCCTAAAAGTGGCAAAAAAAATGTAAGGTATAACTAGGTAAGTGACATTTATTGATGCTATTGCACAATCCATGTTGGTTTTACTGACAAAACCGTGAAGTCATTATGATACATCATAATGCTATTGACTACATCAGTTGTCTGACAGTCAGTTTCGAATTTTAGTTGGACCCATTCAAAGAATGTGTATTTGCATTCATAATGGCGGTTGGCGGATAAATGTTAATTTAGTTGTTTAATTTTTTATCGTTTGAAACGATTCGTTTCCAATGCAGAAGCGTGCTTTGTGATGTCTAAGAGACCGTATAAGAGCAGAGCTAGTAAACGAAAGGCAGCAAAAGATGCCGAGAAGGAACTTGAGAAAATTCCAAAGTTGTCAACGTATTTTGCGTTGCAATCCAACGTACAGGTACAGGCACATGAAATGGACAGCGCTAGCAGCGACGAATCGTATCCAGAAGTATCCAGAAGTGCTTCAAGTGAGGTCGAAGGTGAAGCCAGTTGTTCTACCGAAGAAACTGTGACAGATATTCCAGCTGCTGCCGGGAAAGAAGTATCTGAATCTGAACCACTGACTGATGATCCAGGAGATTGGCCGTCTATAATATCGGACAGGCAAGTGTGTGACATTGTTGCACGTGGCCCACCGCAGCAGAATGAAAGTTACTAATTTCCATTTAACGAGGAAAAACGGAGGTTCACAAGTACTCATTTCTATCGAACCATGGCAAATGGCGAGAAAATAAGACGTTCATGGTTAATGTACTCAGTTCAGAAAGATGCCATTTTTTGTTTTTGTTGTAAATTATTTGGCACTGGTGACATACCACTACGTCGTGGAACATCTGCTTGGAAAGCACTGTCAAAAAGACTTCAGCAGCATGAAACAGGCAAAGGTCATCAAGACTGTATGGTGAAATGGTTTGACCTTCGGTCAGGCATAGTAAACCATACATCTATTGACCAACTCAAATTGCAGGCTTTTCTGAAAGAAAGAGATTTCTGGAGAAATGTTGTCAAACCTATGGTTGATGTCATTATTTTCTTGTCCGAAAGAAACTTGGCATTTCGAGGAAGTAATGAAAAGCTCGGCGATCCTTCGAATGGCAACTTTTTGGGACTGTTTGAATTGCTTGCAAAGTATGATACTGTCCTCAGCAAACTTTTACAGAGGATTAAGAAGGCAGAGACACATGTTCAGTACCTCAGTCCACAGATCCAAAACGAGCTGCTTCAACTTGTTGCCAGTAACATTCAAGAGGCCAACATAGCGCAGCTTAAAAAAGCAAAATATTATTCAGTTATTTTGGACTGTACTCCCGACGTGTCACATGAAGAACAGATGTCTGTGGTGTTATGCTTTATTGAATGCAATGGTGAAGATGGTGTCAATATTCGTGAAGCGTTTGGTGGTTTTCTTAATGTTCATGATACAACTGGCGACAGCTTATTGGAAGCGTTTCTTGAAAAGGCAAACAACTTAGGAATAGACATTGCTGACATGAGAGGCCAAGCTTATGATAACGGCGCAAATATGAGAGGAACGAATAAAGGAGTTCATGCCCGCATGCTAGAAATAAATGACCGTGCCTTGTATGTACCATGTGGAGCTTACACTTGGAATCTTGTGATCTCAGACGCAGCAAAGTCATCGAAATATGCCGTTGACTTTTTCGGTCTGATTAATAGAATATACGTTATCTTTTCTTCTTCACCTTCACGTTGGGATATACTTCAAGAACATATGCCAATATCTGTTAAAGGGTTATCGGACACTCATTGGGAGTTGAGAATTGATGCTGTGAAGCCATTGCGTTATCACCTTGAACCATGACAGATGACAGGCTTTCTGCGCTTGCAGTTATCTCAATCGAAAACAAGATTGCCAGATCTCTGGACTATGACGCATTGATTAACCAATTTGCGGAGAACAAGGCTCGAAAGAAGTGCTTTGCGTAAATACAGAATACATGTACACTGTAGGCCTATGTATACATAATATGAACCCTGCATATTGTATAAAATAAATACCACATTCCAGTTTCTGCATTGTAAGGTGCCCCGCCCGGACATATGTTTGGAGCGGGCCACGTTCTTTGTTGCTACGGCCCTGGAGAGATTGGGATGAGGACTCCCAGGAGAGAAGCTGGGATTTGGACAAGGAGCCTGGAACTGGCACTGATTGTCAGGTGTTCTTTGGAAAATATAGGATATGATCAGGTAATTGAAAGCTATTATGCACTCGGGGGAGGGGCACAAATTAAGGTTGCACAGATATCCTTAATTTGGTATTTCCTAACTTTTGAGTGCTTGACTTTGCAACTTGAATAAAGTTTCTAACCTGATGGGTGCCCAATTTCCTAGATTTTTAAATAAACTGAAAAAAAAATACCCTAAGCTGTTATGAGAATTAGCTATCATCCTCAGATTCCCTCCACAATTTTGGAGACAAACGCCATAAAAGAACCTACAGAAGGATGAAAAGAAAATAGGAGCAGTTTGATGAGTTTAATCTATGGTAGCTGATTAGGCTTCTTTTTGAAGCCTCTTCAACCCTCTTTTCTTCCTCATCTTGGTCATTCTTGTGAGTAGCTCTCTCCTATATTGGAGGAGGCTGGAATCTTCAGTTTCAGTTTCAGAGTTCTCTCTCTCTCTGGGAGCAACACTGGGTAGTTTTATGAAAAGTTCATCAGTTCATTTTTTTTTTTCAGCAAGTGTATTTTCAGGATAGAAGAGAATTAAGGGAGAATTTTAATTAGAGGCTAGATTCTGCTTTCATTACAAAAGGCACTAAGTTCAACAACAGTATTCCAGATTTACTCCAGTGCCACTAAACACAATTAAACTCTGTTCTTAAACTCCAATTCAGGGGAACATTTAAACACATGTTTACATCCCATTGACTTCAATGAGACATCAGTACAGACTTAAGTGGTTTCTTGAATCAGGACCTTACATTGTAAAGTCTTTGGGGTGGGGACTGTCTTACTGTGCACAGACGAAACACAGTAGGGCCCAGCCACAATATAAATAATATTTTTTTCTACTAATACTGTGAGTCTTGCAGGAAAATTAAGATGTTACCTTTGGTAATGCTGGCATGAATATAAAAGTTATAAAACAATAAAAAGAGGGCACTGTAAAGAAGGAGTGTTAAAAGTAAATCAAGTTATGTTACTGGTCTGAGTTTGCTAGTGAGCTATACAGGCAGTAAATGAATAAAAAGTGGAATGTAATTTAAGCTAAACAGATATAGTTTATAGAACATCAGGTAAAGGGAATAAAGTTAACTTTTTTTTTTTAAAAATGGGTGAAATTTTCATTAATGACAAGTTCTTTATTTGAAGAGATTGTGCAAGTTTGCAGTGTGAATACTAGCAGCTGAGCATAAAGAGTGTGAAAGTTTAAGAAAACAAGCCTTAATGAAACATGTAATGTTTGCATTGATAAGCAAATTATAAAACTGTCAGCATCAAGTAGTTTTACAGTAGTTGGACTGAACACTTTATAAACAGTGAAAAAAGATGGAGGGAAACTCAATGTGAATCACTCAGATTAACTTTGGTTTTGTGCTATTATTTAATTGACTGTTAAAATAGCTGAGCCATTCAGAAATACTTTTGAGAATTCAGTCCTACTGAGTGGGATTCATTCTTTGATTGGAATATTTATTTCAAAAATGGTTTAATTTCAATTTAAAAAATGCAACTGTCTGTAGGAATTTGAAAACTTCTCAAATGAGCAATGTGATTATTTTGTCCTTGAGAAAAAACTGCAGATTGATGGATTAGCTGTAGTACAAATCTGCCCCCTAGTGTGAGACCAGAATAAAATTCTGCAATTTTAAAAAAGACTATCAAGAAATGAAAGGTCATCAGAAGGGAAATTGGAATTAAAGATGAGAATAATTAAACCATATCTCCATCAGCAGGAACCCTTTTGATGTGATTACAGTGAATAGGGGTATTCATTAAAACTCAATCAGAGATGGATTCCTGACACCTGTCACTGAAACAACTGTTGCAGATTGAATGAGAAATGGTTGCTGGGTTTATTTCATCCGAATGTTACTGACTCTTTGTAGACCGTGTAGGCCACAAAGTATGGTGGAATCAAATGGGGAAGCCATTTTTGTGAACTTTGTGATGTTCCTAAAATTTTAAGAAATGTTTCACTAAGGACACTAGCAGAGTTTTGATAGTTGGAAAGACTGATACATAGCTTTGTTTACAAAATAGCATGAACACAGTGTGTACATGCCTCCACTTTATACAAATGCAGGATTTGCAGTTGCAATTTAGGGGCCAGCCTCTGAAAAGTTAGTTCTAAAAAATAATTTAAAAAGAAAAATATACCATTTGCATGGGAATTCATACTTCTGCCTATTATTCTATATGTGGAAATTTGAAAAGTCTGGGTGGCCACTGCTATTGGTATCTAATGGAGCATCTACAGCTCAATAATTCAAGCAGTCACTCAAGTTTAAGAAGGTTCCAGTTTCAGCTTCACAAGTGAGTGAAAAATCAAGAGTGTAAAATGGCTTTTGTCAAACATCCTTCCAAGGTGCACATCCCTCAGAAAACCACAGAAGGTAGATTTGTCATAGACCAACCTATTCAGTAGAAGTCATTCTTCTGCAGAAGGCAATGCCTAGTAATCCTGCCTGTCAACTTCGATTGCCAGTTTCTGAGTTGATCAGAGTCACTGGGACAAACTTGGAAGTTGTGGTTATTTAGTAATATGGAGTGACAGGGCATTGTGTCAAAATAGTTTTGTGGTATCTGACCACATGTTTATGCTTCCCACATCTTTGACTTGTGAACATCCCACAAAAGATAGTTGGGTGGGCGAGGGAGAGAAGGAATAAGTTCCAGGGGAAAAAAAATGATGCAAGAAATACTAGAAAGGGCAGGGCCTGCTCCAGCATTTCTGCCGCCCCAAGCGAAAAAAAAAGCCGCGATCGTCGGCGGCAGTTCAGCAGCAGGTCCTTCGCTCCTAGAGGGAGTGAGGGACCTGCCGCCCCCGAATTGCCGCAGGTGCCGCCCCTCCCCTTGGCCGCCCCAAGCACCTGCTTGTTAAGCTGGTGCCTGGAGCCAGCCCTGAGAAAGGGTGTGTAATAGGATGCATTCTATTCCTGCCTTCAAGCACCAGACAAATGACCCCAACTCCATTGGATGTGTAGCCACATTGCCATTTATTTGTTTCCACCAACAACATCTTTACAGTCCTATGCAGTAGTGCTATACACAGTGTCTGTCCCCTGCACTTTCAGCCTTTTCCCCAGTGCCTGAGAGGAGCAAAGGTCTCCCTTCTCCAAGATCTGTAAAAACAGGTTCTGGCCCCGATCCTGCTCCTCTCTCCCCATCACTTCCTTCCTGTGCCCTTTTTAATCAGACTTGAGCTGATGGGCTAATTAGTTCTTTAGATAATTAACTTCAGTTACTCTAATCAGCCTTCTCTAGGGGAACTAACTGGCATTAGTGATCAGAGTGCAGCCTCACTTGTTGCCACCCGTGACTGAGTTAGAGCTTTCCCCCTGCACTTTCTCCCTTTACACATATTCAGCATGATATGATACTATTACATGTTCACCTAAGCTAGGAGTAAGAGGATATCCCTTTGAGGTAGTTTATTATGGGTTAATTACACTTTCTATAGACTTGGTTCACATGCTATTTGTAATATTAAGATTATACATAAGCATGGAAAGCAGGAAAGCAGTATAGAGATTATGCATTAAGCATAGAGAGAGGTCCTGGAACACTGCAATTCTAGAAGTCAGTAGGACTACTTGTAAATGAAGGTTATAATCACACTGAGTAAAGGTGGTGAAATCCAAATGTTTATTAAGTATATAATAATTACCACAAGTACATTTGGCCCAGGTGTTACAATGAATTTTACCTATTGTTTAATAAAAATAGAAGGGAACAGAATCTGAGTTGTCAATCTGATGTTTATATTAATAAGAATCATGTTTAAATTATCTTCTATATTAAGCTTTATTTGTATTTAACTATAGTCCCTATTGCATGATTTTGCCTATGTATATTTGAAGAAATCTCTGTGAAGCCAGTTGTAAATCCTTCCCCTCCTTGCTTGTAGGGAACATGAAATAGGTAGTGATAGGGTGTGTGTAGAGAAAAGGAGTTGGGGGAAAGATAATAAAAGGAGATTTTTTTTTAGAAGTTATAACATAGCTACCATTACTAGTATATAGTTATTTGTATTGTGGTTATGGCTAGGCGCTTTAGTCACATACAAGGTCCCCATCATGCTAGGTACTATAGAAACAGAACAAGTATGACCCCCCACCACAAAGAGCCTACAATCTAAGATATTACAGTTTACTCCCATTTATCCAAAACCCCATTATCTGAATTCTCCATGTTATCTAAATCCCTTCCTTATCCCCAGCATGATATACATGCCTTTTGCAGCATGCTGGGGAACAAGGAAGGGCATCAGATAATGCAGAGGTTCAGCTAGAGCAGAGAACCAAGGCCAGAACTGCAAGGTGGAGGACGACAAGTCCCCAGCTATGGGGGAGGCTACCCTACTGCTAGATGGCTCATGCTATCTCATTTATCCCAACTCCTGATTGTCCAAATAAAATCCATGCCCCCAAGCTATTGGGCAAACCAGGAACACACTGTGCTAGCCTTTCCCTCTCCCTTCCTGGAAAGCTCTCAGATGGAATGCTGGGGCCCAAACATTCCACAGCAGTTGGAAGTGACTGCTAGGCAGCAACGGCACACAAGGAGAAATGCTAGGAGAGGTGCAAGGTAGTGTAGTGTACTCACCACCATAGCACCTCCTTGTGTCTGGGTGCAACTCTACAAAGAATCCTCATCTCTGGCACCTCCTGCTGGCCATCTGCCTCTCAGTGAGTCTTCCATAGCTATACCCTTCAGCCAAGCCACATACAGTTCAGTCACCTTCTGGGGAAACAACAAGGTCCAGCTAAACGTTAACAAGATATGCCAACACATACACACACACCACAATCTTCAGCCCCCTCCTGGGCTAATCCTCAGCCCCACCCAGGGCTCCATATTCCTTCCCTTGGACTTGTTTCCTCAGGGGGCTAATAGGAGGGAGGGATAGCTCAGTGGTTTGAGCATTGGCCTGCTAAACCCGGGCTTGTGAGCTCAATCCTTGAGGGGGCCATTTAGGGATCTGGGGCAAAAATCTGTTTGGGGATTGGTCCTGCTTTGAGCAAGGGGTTGGACTAGATGACCTCCTGAGGTCCCTTCCAACCCTGATATTCGATGATTCCATGAGAGCACAGAACCTGCTCTAGGTTCTGACCCAAGAACACCATATTAAAGAACTAGGTCTCTTCCTTTAGATGGGGTACTGTTTCTCTGGGCTATTTCCTACCTCTAAGGCCTTTGGTACTTGCCTATAGCTTATACATAACACAGCCTTCTTTTGGTTCTTAGGCCTCCCCCCTCTCCATGAGTCCACACAACTTCTTCCCTCTCTACTGAATTAACCACTCTTCCAGCCCAACTCTAATGAAGTGTTTTTACTGACCCTATCTCAGGGTCTCTTCCACCACAGCCTAACCTACATCTCATGGCTCTTCCTCCTTACTGATTTCCTGCCTGTTTAAGCCCTAGCTCAGGATTCCTCTTAGGGCCAATCAAGCCTTGCTTTGCTTTAAGGTAAACACTACCTCTACTACAGTCCCTCCACTTCCTTATAAGGCACAAGTGCCTAATAATCCTTAGCTATTTCAACTGCCTCTGGCCAGAGTAATCAAACACAGGTGTGCTAATGGGCTCTGAATGCCTTGTCTAACAGGTGATGGGGGTAAGCCCCACCACAAGACGGAAGAGAATTAATTTATTCTGCCAACCTGACAGTCAAGTGTGAATGCTAGCACCCAAGCCAAAAGGGGAAGTGTTCAGGCAGTAATACAGGAGGGGTCTCTCAGGAAATCTCACCAGCCAGCTACTCTGGCACATCAACACCATTTGTGCTTCCAAGTGTTTTGCTAGATTTTTCTTTCTCCCTAGGTAGATGGACCTTCTTCCTCAGCAACCTAGGAAAAACCTCACCAATGTCTGCCTCCTCCAGGCAGCTGTCGCTCACTTGTAAGTACTATATGAGAGTGAGATTTTATATTGTCAGTAGAAAAAGAAATGTGTGATGGAAAAATGGATTCCTCCTTTCCATGGAAACATGTTGTATAAAAATGAATTTGTTTTTGATCAGTCCTAAACTCTAGTTATCTCCGGTACAGAGGTTACCATAGACAGGTCAGCATTCACCATTGGGCACTGCATGCTGATATGTGGGACACCACTATCCCCTTCTTCCTGGTAGAGGAAATGTTGCATTGTGGCAGCTTTTTAATGAGGATAAAGGATATCTGCAAGATGAACGATGGCTGGGCTGGGATTCTGAAGTTCCTCTGAAGATAGGATTGCTGCCTCATGGTACCCTTACTTGCCAGGTAGAGATGATTAGTGATTATTATTTCTTGGAGGGTGTCAAGGCTGGATCCCCACTTTGAACTTTAGGGTACAAATGTAGGGGCCTGCATGAAAACTTCTAAGCTTAACTACCAGCTTAGCTCTGGTTCCGCTGCCACCATTTCCCAGTTAGATTCCCTTCCTGGGAAGCCCTGAGAAACCTTTCACCAATTCCCTGGTGAATACAGATCCAAACCCCTTGGATCTTAAAACAAGGAGAAATTAACCATCCCCCCTCCTTCCTCCCATCAGCTCCTGGTGAATACAGATCTAATCCCCTTGGGATCTAAAACAAGGAGAAATTAACCATCCCCCCTCCTTCCTTCCACCAACTCCTGGTGAATCAAGATCCAAACCCCTTGGATCTTAAAAACAAGGAAAAATCAATCAGGTTCTTAAAAAGAAGGCTTTTAATTAAAGAAAAAAAGTAAAAATCATCTCTGTAAAATCAGTATGGAAATTAACCTTACAGGGTAATCAAACTTAAAGAGCTCAGAGGACTCCCCTCTAGTCTCAGGTTCAAAGTACAGCAAACAAAGATAAACACTCTAGTAAAAGGTACATTTACAAGTTGAGAAAACAAAGGAAAACTAACACGCCTTGCCTGGCTATTTACTTACAAGTTTGAAATAGGAGAGACTTGTTTAGAAAGATGTGGAGAACCTGGATTGATGTCTGGTCCCTCTCAGTCCCGAGAACGAACACACTCCCAAACAAAGAACACACACAAAAGCCTTCCCCCCCCCCCCCCCCCCCCAAGATTTGAAAGTATCTTGTCCCCTTATTGGTCCTTTAGGTCAGATGCCAGCCAGGTTACCTGAGCTTCTTAACCCTTCACAGGGAAAAGGATTTTGGAGTCTCTGGCCAGGAGGGATTTTATAGTACTGTACACAGGACAGCTGTTACCCTTTCCTTTATAGTTATGACAGAGGGACTACTCCTATTTCAGATGGTTAACCTCTCTGATCTGGTGGGACTGACTGGTTGTGGTCAATAGAGTATATGACCTGAGTCTGGGATTTGCTAGTGATTGTGTCAGATTCCTTGTGAGCTAACAGTGGATGAGTGTCAGCTGTACCCACCTGTTTAACCACTATCAACTGCTAGTATATTCCCTAGGTCCTCACTATAGATCCATTTCATACATAAATCTGAATTTTGGAGAACCACATATGCTGCAGCACAACTGGGGGAATGTTATGCTTATTTCTCTTCTATTATGAGTATCTATGTCTGTGTATATGGTATTCCTTGGTTTTGTCACCCACTTATACTAATTTAACAACCCACTCCAAATGAGTCGTCTTCCATTCAGTCTCCCAGAAGCAGTTGTATCACAACTTTTCCAGTCTCAAATTGAATATAACAAGGGTATTAGTATTATTATTTTATTATTAATTATAACAATAATAATAATCATTATTTCTTTTACTGTAACACCAAAGAGTCCTTGGAGAGTTACTACTAGAGAACCCAACTCTAACACCTTCTCTCACATCCAGTAGTACCTTACTCTGAGAACCGTCTCTTTGAAATCAACAAGATTACTTTTGTAGTTAGATACTACTGGGGTGACAGAATTTGTGACGATATATCAAGAAACCAATACTTTCTTCCTACACTTTATTACACTTTCTATTAAGTTAGGGATATAAATAACTAGTAGCATTATAAACATCTCAAGAATTCACTTACTAGTAAGATGCATTTCACTGATAATGTTATATATTTTCATGTAAATCTTTAATACTAAATTACCTGCTGTTTTCAGTGTTGTTGTAGCTAAAATTTACATGTATGCAGTATTGCAACAAACCACAACTTCCTTTGAAATAATTGGAGAGATATTTCTTTTCTATATCCCTCTATAAGTATCTTATATATATAAAACCAATGCTCTATTTCTGGATAATATGTTGCATTCTCTTCTCTAGCAATATGTGGTCATGTAAGAAAAGACCCTATCACGCAGACACAGGAGGAGACACAGTTAAGGTTGCCATGGGAACCTTAGCTTTAAATGGTCTGGCTTTTGTTGACTTAAAATCTCAAACATTACATTGCCTTAATTACGTTTTTGTTGTGGGGGGGTGCACTGAATATATAATTATCTTGGATTTGCTGTTTTATTCTTTTGTAAGGTTATGTATGAATGCAGAATTTGTAAAAACAAAATTACATGCACTTTCAAATACAAAAAGAGCAAAGATGTGTTTAACTACCAAAATTCTTTAGAATGCTGAATAAGATTATGTTTTATAAATAGCGATGGGAAGAATTCTTATATATTTTTTTTATTCATCTAGATAAGTAGTGCTATCAGTGCCACCAAATACTGAATGTGGATCTTGGGTACTGATAGACACTATCACAGAATGAGCAGCAGTAGTGGGGAGCCATGAGAGGAGAATCTGGAGCCAGGAATGGAGCAATAGCTGTGGGAGGGATGGCTTGGCAATGGGAGGATGGGTAGAAGGATGCTGATGACAGAAGCTGTCTGAAGGAAGGGAACCAGACAGATGGACAGAGCAGGTAGAGGGTCTTGGGGGTGGTGAGAGGAAGTTGAGCAGTGACAGGCAGCAAGCTGAGAGACTGATCCTAAGGCAGGAGCACAGGAAGGAGTGGGGCAGTGAGCGGAAACAAACGGACTGCGAAGCCAAGGTGAATCAAGCTGTGCAGTGGGAGAGAGTGAGATTGGAGCTGGACCACAATTGAACGGACACTGTCAGTCATCATGGTAATTAGAGTGGTATAAAACCCTAAATATAGGCTCAAATAAAATATCTGTAAGTTGTGTAAATACTTTGAATCAAACTCCTACCAATTTTAAATGGGCAAAAAATAAATTAACATATACAACGTGTTCTATATAACGGAATTTGTACTTTATATATTCTAGCCTCTTTCATACTTCAGATATCTCAAAATACTTAACTAGGCAAAAAAACAGCAATGCCTAACCCACAGTTTTAGATACTAGAATTTTTTTAATGAAAAAGGAAACATTGTCCAGGGAAGGGAGTTTATGCCCTTCATTTTTCTGAAAGTGCAATTTGATCATTTTCTTCTTCCTGGAAAGCCACTTATGGATAATGCATATGGCTTAATTTACCTTCTTGTAAATTACATTATCTGTTCCCGAAGAGTTTATATTTCATCTGATAAACTTGCCCCAGGACAGTCACAATCTTTATTCATCTTTATGGGTGGCACAGAGTCTGAAGCTTTTATGATGAAAACTGATACAACACTTAAAAACTTTCCTGTCCTTGAAAATAATTCATTGCACTACAGGGTGGCAGCCACAACCCAGGTATTAACAGTATGTTACTTAGGCCCATTGTACATGTCCTTATTTGGAAAAAAAAGGCTGTTAACATTTCATCCCATCTTAGCAACCATCTTAGCAATCATGATCCTCAATCAGACAATATATACCTGCAAAATGATTGGAAAAACTGATTAATTTTTATTTATTTATTTTGATTATAATTAAGGAGGAAAGTGCTTTTTGTGATCTAGGTGCCTTTTACAGAAATGTACATAATACAGTACAAATCAATGAGACCTAAGAACATGTTTAAGTGTGTTTCTAGAGAAAGGTCATTGAGTTGGATGTCAACAAAATACTGAAGGCACCATTGCCTATTTTTCCTCACTGCCCCCTATACACATTGAAAAAGAGGAACCCACATGAGAGCTCTCAGAGAAGATTAATTACCAAAACCAACCCTGAGATTTTTCAGACAGAAAGGAATGGAGTCACTCACAATAGAGTCATCCTATCCCATTAAGGTCTGCTGGCAGAACAATGACATTGGCTAAAATCCCAGATGCTTCGCAGTGCCCTCCTTGCACTAAAAGATAACTTTCTGAGCCAATGGAGGTGATACCACAATGCTTGTGCCACTCAACCTCTCTGCAGCTTTTGACAGTCAACCATCAAGTATATTACTGCTTTTGTTGTTGGGATAAATTGCATAGCACTATGGTGATTAAATACATTTATTGACTTAAGCCACTAGGATTCTAAACAAATATCTGTCTTTGTTTAATTTTAGTAAATCAGGATATTGCTCCAACACTGTAAGAGGGTTGTGAAAAACTCTGGGAGACAAATCTGGGGAGACATTCTCAGAAACTATGAATATAGTTCTCAGGGGATTCCTGCTAGCATTTTGTTGTGAGTTTTATGTCATTTTTGTAAGAATTATGTGCAAACATAGTTAAAATGTATATTGGTGTCCTTTTAAATATGAATTTTTGATGAAAATCTAAAATGAAATGTTATAAACTATTAGAATATACAAAAATGCTTGTATGGCACCAGACTGATAAAGTACAACAGCTCACTAAATTACTTCAGAGCAATCCGGTGACCGTATCAGACTCTGGGAAACTTTTATGTATTGGCAGTATACTAATTCAATAACAGTAAATGTCTATCAGAAACCTGGATGAATAACAGTGAGACAATTTCTTTATAGTTTCAGGGATGGAGGGAATCTGGGAATAGCTCCCTCATTGCACTTTCACAGAAACAAAGACAGATGCTGTCATATTAATTGTCACAGGAGTGGATAAATAAACTATATACAGTGGAACTCGCATTGTAGCAAATTAGAAATTGGATACAGGGACCAGTTACTATGGTTTAACTATACTTTTTGGCCATGAAAGTACAGCACAGACTACTGGGCAAGTTCCCCACCAAGAACTTCAGTCCATAAAAATGAGTTATTAAAAGGGCCCTTTAGTAATAGGTCATTTGAGTAGGTGTAGTGGAAGTTGCCATGATCACATGAAAAAAGGTCTGAAAGTTCCAGAGCAGTGACTGAATAGAAATTACAGACAAGGTTTCAACTGTTACCACAAAACCTTCCAAACTTGAGACAGAATAATCTGATTGAGGGAGAGGACAGAAATGTAACTCTTCCATGCAGAGTTCAAATCAGATGTGACTTGGTGTGTCCAACCTCTTCTGCATAACTCAACCTTTTAGTTATTTTCCATTTCTCTTGCCAAGACACAGGCAGTTGCAAGCAAGATATACAATCCAATGATTACCTTTTGAAATGTCCTCATCCTCCTATTGCTGTTTCTTATGTTATACCATCATTTTACTGATACCTACCTGTTGTTCTCAAATGCAAACTGGCATGTTAAACATTCAGTTTACTTGTCCTTGTTTGTTATGTTTTTAAGTTTTGCATTTCTGTCAGTTTGGACAATTGTTAAAACTCAGTTTCTTATCTTCTGTGTGGGTCTTTTTACATACCCTCTATGACAGGTATGCCTTATTGGCTTAACTTTAGATAACACTGACTGCTATAAATAAAGTCTAAATTTTACAATCCCCTTTAAATAGAAAAGAAAGTTCTCAAAAATATTTTGTTGCCAGAAGTAGGATTTGAACCCATTCAGACATTTGTCCTTTAAGTCTATTTCCTAACCGTCCACCCACCAGCATAAACAGAGAGAATAGCAGTCACACACTGAAAAATGTTATGGATTGGGTTCTTATATGACTGGCTTTGAGAAACTAGTTGAAAAGCAGTGGATTGAAGATGTAATATGGTGTAACAGGGTGGTCTGCCTCTCTAAAGACCAGAGGGTCTGGGGCCAGCCAGTGCATTTTGATTATCCGACCAAGCTGGGAAAGGGTCAGGTGTTTTCTATAAACTGCTGAGGGAGCTCAGTTGGAGAGTATGGCAGGAGGGAGATTAGTGCCTGTGACTTACAGAGGAGGATTGGCTCTGGGCCACTATGATGTGTGTTGGTCATAGCTTTATTTTGTGTTACTTTGTGTGTTTTGTTTGAATTAATAAACTTTGTCCTGAGAGAAGGGCCTGAAAGAGACTAGAGTGGCCCTGAGTTTTAACTAGGGTGGTGAGGGACCCCACCAGCCTATATAAAGCAATTCTGAATGAAGAGATCATTTTACATTTTAAACATAAACTTCTTTATTTAAACATGCAGTCAAAGTGGATTTCATAAATATGGGGGAGGGAGTGAATTTATATATATCTTAACCTGATACCAGTGTCACCAAAGATGGAAATGACTTAAATTTGATACCTGAAGATTTAAAGACTAAGTTTTATGAAAATGGGGTGCAAGTGAGACTTTTGACGTTGAGGCAACTGCTTTTTTTTTTTTTAATAGAAATTTTGGAGTATTCAACAAACTTAACCTAGCCAAAATAACTTCCCTTTGGAAACATCAAAATCTTGGTATTTGCAGTTAATGGCGAACAATAGCCATTGTGATTGTATAAAGCATACAATAGTCTCACAGTCAAATTAATTTTTAAATGCCAGTTGTATGATTTATTGTAAACAAATGAAAGTAGACATTTTAGTCTAAAAGCTGTTTGGGGAAGGCACTTTTTATTATATGTGCAATGAGTATTGCAATTAGTTGGGGCTTCTAGGTGCTACTGAAGTACAAATAATAAATCATAACATCTTTAAATATGTGTTATACAGAAATTATAAAACTCTTGGATTAAATGAAAACAGGCACAGTGACTTCTTCCTGATATTACAGTATTAAATCTTGTAATGGAAGAGCCAAGTCAAAGGGTGCCCAAAGCCCAAAGGCCTTGGATTTTAACAGTTGGGATGGCTATGATGTTAAATTTGTTCAATACTCCATTATTTCTTTGAGCAAAATCAGTTGCTTCAACCTAAAGAGTGAAGAGTGTGGGTGTGAAAGGAATGAAGTTGTGTTAGGTACAGTTGGTTCAAGGCAGGTGTCTTTCAAGTGACCACATAAGTTGTTTAGTTAGTGAAGGCCTTATAAACGAGGACCACCTACTGTCTAGGGCCTGGTATTTTAATGAAGTCCCACTATAGGTTTTGAGTTTGCAAACGATTTACCCTCTTCATTTCAGCTATAGTGATGTTGGGGGCACATATGCTATTTTATTCATGCCTCTAGCCATCAGGATTTTCCTTTTCTGTAACATTTCACACTAGGTTAAGTTGCTGAAATAAAAATGCAAAGCAGTTGAAGAACATGGAGAAAACCCTCCCTGTTAACTCTGTGTAACTTTGGTTTTTCTCACTTCTAAAGACCCATAATAATGCTTATCACCATATAAGGCTGTTTTAATGAACTGAATGATCTAGAGCAGAGGTCAGCAACCTTTCAGAAGTGGTGTGCCGAGTCTTCATTTATTCACTCTAATTTAAGGTTTCACGTGCCAGTAATACATTTTAACGTTTTAGAAGGTCGCTTTCTATAAGTCTATAATATATAACTAAACTATTGTTGTATGTAAAGTAAATAAGGTTTTTAAAATGTTTAAGAAGCTTCATTTAAAATTAAATTAAAATGCAGAGCCCCCCGGACCAGTGGCCAGGACCCGGGCAGTGTGAGTGCCACTGAAAATCCGCTTGCGTGCCGCCTTTAGCACCCGTACCATAGATTGCCTACCCCGATCTAGAGTCCTAAATAAAGGTCAGGTATCCAGGATCTTCTGAGTTCTAATCTTGCCTCTGCCACATTAGACTGTGTGCCCTTGAGTATGTTAGTGTTCCTCAAGGAACTACATTAATCTGAACGAGGAATCTTTTAGTTCTCGCCTGCAGTATCCACATGGGGGAGTTACAGCGCAGCACTTTGATATTCACTGTTACTCACATCCCATAATCCGAGCTGTAGTTAGTTTAAACAGTTGCAGTAGGAAAAACAGTAGCTACTGCTCATGGAGGGATGATATTTCTTTGTTAATGCACGTACTGCACTTTGAAAAGTGCTTCATGAAGTCTAGTTACTTCCTACAATTTCCTAAAGCTCTTCCAATAAATTATTATTATTATTATTATTAAACCTCTGTTGGATATTTAAATTTTCACAATAACGGTGACAGTTCATAACCACCCACAAAAATGTGTTAATAAAATAACATCACTAATAGCTCTATGGAGGAAAAACAGTTTCTTGAACCACAACGTAAATATTCCGATACTACTTTTCATCTATGCTTGGAAAAGTGGGTTATCTTTTTCATTTGGCTTATGTGGTCAAATGAATATTAACTGAGCTTGTGTTTGCTCTGTGTATGTTCTATAAAATAGTCAGGCTTGGCAGAAAGCAATTCTTTTTTTTTTTTTTTAATAATTTTGATGGATAATATTGATGTTTATTTTTAGATTTTTATCAATTTTAATTTTCATGGTTGTGGGAAATTATGGGAGGGTCAGACAATGTGGGGTCAAACAATAATAATTTAATGATGGTAGATGTTCAGATTCAAAAAGTTAAAGCTTTATAACTTAAAATACAAATTGTCAACATCATATGTCAAAATATGCAAAATGAATAGCCTTAAATAAAATTCTAATAAATTCTCCAACAGCATTTTTCTTACTTTGCCTACCTGTAAATGTTTATTATTAATAATGGAAATATTTTTCATTGATTTGTGTGTGTATGGTGAAATAAACATTTGTGGCTATTTACCAATAAAAATCTAATCCTTCCAAGTGTAAAAATAATGTTATTAAAACAAGTATGAGTGTGTCTACATATTTTTGAGGGTGTCTGTGCATGTACTACATGCATTTAGGTTGATGGATATAGGCTTTGCACATAACTGTAGGCATGTATGGATAAGGGAGTGTCATGATCTTTACCTTGCCTGTTCTGAAATAATTATAACAAAATCATGTATGCCAACAAGGGGGAGGGTGATTTTGTGTTCTTCTGTACATTAAATTTTGTGTTTCTATTTGTGTACTTGTACTGACTGCACTTGATGTTCATATTGCCCTTGTATATTTGTGCAAAATTTATAAAGCCTGTCTGGTTGGTAAAATCTGTATGAATATGCATTAACTTGGGCACAAAGGCTGTCCTGCAGTTTTCCTCTAGGTTTGTGAGATGTTAATTCTATCAGAGCTTGACACAGAGGGGAAAGGAGTAGGGGGAGGAAGTGGTCTGTAAACTTATGTACTTGCTTTCACGCTTTGATCCCAGCACTTTATCTCTGACTCATAGCCTAAGTCCAGAAGTGTTAGGATAGATGCATCCTTGCTATTAATTCTTCTAACAATGCCAAAACTGTCAGAAAGAAAACCCAGTTTTCTGAAGGGACTGTGTGTGGGCAGTTAGGCCTACTGGTATTTTGCACGTTTCCTTTCATTAACTTTTTTTTATCAGCCACAGCTGAGAACGTTTATTTCAGAAAGGAGGAGTAGGGGCTGTCTGTTTGTCTCTCTATCTAACACTTTCATGATTTTGATTTGTTTTTGTTTTGCTAAATAAATCAAATTAAGAATGCAAAATATTTATTGCTGAAGCATTTAAAATATGTTGAGAATATTTTATTTGCATTTGTCTGGCTTACAAATACTAAAATGTAGCTTCCCCTAATATTTCAAGGCTATTTTTATTGTTGTGAAATCCAAATGTAATTTTATGAAAATGGTTAAATTTCATTATTTAAAAGCACAATAAAATAAAACATCTGTTTGTACTTGGGTGGCTGAGTAATTCAGATTCTGAATGAGTTACAGTATTTAAATTAAATGGGCACAGTTTGTGGAAAGAATAGTAAAGAAAATGTTACCTACTCCTTAACAGAGTAGTTTAAGCAAGAATATTTATAACTGCAGTCAATAAGTGTATTTTATCACTTTGGGTGCAAAAATATATACCTGCTATAGAACCAGAATAAAAGAATTAGGAGAAATGGAAATGCCTGTATTAGCTTAATAACTGAGCTATTTAAGGAAAGATGGGCTAGATGGGATAAAATTATTTTTTTTAAAATGGATACTAAAACAATATGAATACCTATGGGAATGAATATTCATTGCTGTCTTAGCTCTTTTGTATTTGCTCCCTTTCTTTTAATAATTATGTAAGGAGATTATATATATATAATCAACAATTCTGTTCCTAGAAACATAGGATTGGAAGGGACCTCATGGGTCATTGAGTTCAGTCCCATGCTGTCACAGGCAATGCAATCATATAGTCCCATTCATAAATTTATCTAGCTCTGTCATGACCCCAGATTTCCTATGCTCTGGGCTCTTGTAACTGCTACCATCACCAAGCTGTAAACTTGGAAATGGTATATCATGTCACCCATCACTCTGCTACCTTTTTCCAAGGATTCTGTTCCCAGGACCAGGGTGCTCGCTAATCAATATGACAGGTGCTCTTCAGGGGCCACTGCAAGAATACTCACTATCCAACAGCTCCATTTCAGACTTAGTTAGCAAACTCTTACAATTGACTTACAGGTAAACCCTTGGATGAATTCATTTACTGTTCATCTGGAGGTACCTTCTTTACCCTCTCAACACAGGAAAGCCTGCTACAGATCCCAGTTCAGATTTCCTTCTCAGAAACTGTGGGGTCCTAAAACTTCCAACATTGATCTCAATGCTATCTTCCCAGTAGCCTGGACCTTGGCCTTGGCTCTAGTGTCCTGAGAGGCCAGTCCTAGCACTTTCATTGAAATCCTGAAAAAAACCTACTTGTAGCTGGCAAGCTTTAACTCTCTCTTCTAACAGTCCATGCACCCCTGCTGACATTTGAATGAACGTTCCCTGGTGGCTCCTAGCAACTAAATGGGCTTTTACAGAGTCTGCAGATGTTAAATCACTGTCTCATGTCCTATCACAGGTTTTACGTCCTACAACCCCATACACAAAATAACATTAACTGTACTTACCATATTATTCTCCACAAGCTTTGTCTTAAAACTAGGTTTTTTTGTCCCCACTTCTCCTATTGGAAGGCTGTCCCAGAACCTCACTACTATGATGGTTAGAAATCTACTTCTAGTTCCCAGCCTAAATGTACTCATGGCCAGTTTATATCCATTTGGTCTCATCTTGTAAATTATCTTTAAATTAAAGGTCTAATGTTTAGTTTAAAATATGTAATAAAAGTATATAAACTGTGACAGGAGGTATTATAAATTATAATGATAAATCGTAGATTTTTTAAAATTTCCTCTCCAATTATTCACATAACTAAAATATCCTAATGTGTTTTTCCTAACATTCAGATTTATAAATGGCCATTTTTCCTTACCAGGTCTCTCTGCACTTATTTAAAATACATGTCTATTTACATATCCTGGGGCTGACAAGGCTACAATAACCTTACTTACTTGTTTATGTAACATCCTTACCAGCAGATAAGATTCCTCATTCATAAATGTTCATAACAATAACAGGAAATCTTATAGACAATAACCTTAATGGACAAACACCTAACAATCAGTTTCTATTTTTACTTTAGTGCAGGGGTTCTCAAACTTTTGTACTGGTGACCCCTTTCACACAGCAAGCCTCTGAGTGCGACCCCCCCCCTTATAAATTAAAAACACCTTTTTATATATTTAACACCATTATAAATGCTGGAGGCAAAGCGGGGTTTGGGGTAGAGATTGACAGCTTGCGACACCCCCCCCCCCGCCCATGTAATAACCTCGTGATAGTTCGCGAACCCCTGCTTTAGGGTACGGTTGTGAGAAATAATTGGGATTTTTTTTCTTTTTTTTTTTTTTTTCAATAAAAAATATCTAGAAAACATTCTGAGCCTTCCCCCAGTCTACTTAAGCCAAATGTCCTCTGACATCAGAGTTTGTCATACACTTTTTTTTACATCTAGATTTTCGACCTAATATTTGTTACGTGTCCTTATAAATCCTAACCGGTGTAATAATAATAATAATAGAGAAGAAAAAGAGCTGTTAGGTCATTTTTCCAGCTCAGGGGGCTCTCTGGGGGGTCCTATGCAAGAGTGCTCACTACAGTATATTACCAACTGCATTGTAATACCAGGCAAAGCTATCTCAAATCACTTGTGGCATAGGAACAAGAAGTAAGCTTGATATTGCTTTAGAAAACACAATATGTACATGTCAGTTAAAAGCAGATCATCTGAGGATGGTAGAAAATAAAGTAATATTGTAAGAAAAAAAAGAGCTAGAGCACAAATAATGTAGAAGAAAGGTTCCCAAGAACACCCCATGGAAAAAATCAAATATAAATTGCCCTCTACTTTGAGGGCTAATAATCTTAAAGGAAAATCTCAGGGGACAAATTCTGTGCTGATTTATACTCCATAGAATTTTGATAGTATTGGGGGTAAATCAGAATTATTTTTATCAAGGTTTCTATAAATTTCATAAAACTCCTTGAATGGTGTCTATGCAATTGCAGGAAATAATGCGGAACATCACTAGAGTATTGGTTGCAAAGGTACTGTAGCTAGGGTTGCACTATCCTAATCAAATTATATTGCCAAGCCAGTGCAACAAAGCTTCTGTGGAACAGTGCTACTCCTTTCCTTCTGTAGCTTTTGGGCTAAATGTAACAGAAGACAAATATCTATATCTATCTTTGTCTTCTGTTTTTATATAAAATGATGTGAGCAGGAGGCAGAAAGAGACGAAAAGGACAAAGACAGACAGTGGGAAAAGAAAGTGGGAAAGAATATTTTTTTCATTTTGTCCTAATGCTTCTATCCAACATAATTTTTAGAATTCACAGTTCTATAAGTAAAATGTTTGTGTTTAGGTAGCCCACAGGATTACCATGTAATAAAACAATTTATGCATTGTGGAAAGAGACAGGAAAAAAAATAGTCCCTTATTAACACACGACTAATGAAGCCATCAGTTTTTCAAACTAAAAAGGTGTCACTGAGATAGTCTTCCTGCCTTGTGAAAGTCAGAAGGGTAGGGAAAGCTTGTTAATAGGAAATCATTGAGGCACGGAATGTATTGTCTCTATACAACCTCCTCCCAACCCCACTCCATCAAAAATATAAAAACTGAAGTGAGGGGGTCATATCACAGATTGAGGAGCTGGATTGGCTTGTAAAAGACCATGCACCAGAGCAAGCATAGGTAAATTTATTAACCAGACACCAAAGATTAGAAATAGCTCACATGGGGTACAACATTGCAAAGGAAAACTACAGGTAGTTGTGGCTGCTGCTTTGATTGTTTGAGCTGGCATTTAAGTTTCTTTCTGGAACTTTATCCTCTATCCTTCCACCTGTGCTAACACTAACTGATCATAACCTCTTCCCACTTTGTGTTGAAGAAGGCTTTATATATCAGAGGTTCCACACTGCTTTGGGCTCTGATCCTGTAACTATGTGCATGCTTTATATCAGTAGGACACATACATAAGTATTTGCAGGATCAGGGCCTTAAATTATGCACTTGTGACTGTCAATCAGTCACAGCTGGGCTAGTCAGAGTCTAATGGCTGCTATACTCAGGAAGCAGCTGTCAGATTTATTCCTTCTGTTGGCTCAATCAGAGAGGACTATTTCAGGTAAGGAGAAAAGAGGAAATAAAATCAGCAAATCTATAAGATTTCTTTATTAGGATATACTAAACTTACATTTTCTGACTCAATTAGCCCTCAATTTCCTCAATTAGGGGAAATGGGTTTCTCTTTAGTTTTGGGGGGGAAATTAAGAGAATGCTTGCAGAAATTTAAAAAGAGAATGAGAATTGTTAACTATCTTCTAAACTATATGGATTATATGTGTATATGCATGAACGTAATGTGAAAAATAACTTTTAAAGTAGAAAAAGGACTAGTTGTGAAAAGAATGGCCTCAGGAGGGGAAGGAATGGAGCTAAACACTCCCCTTTCAGAACACTTTCCTTTCAGGAATCTCTAAATACATGAGATAGCAGCAGAAAAGGAAATTCTATTCTCTGGTATGTAATTTAGGAAGAGTCCTTCTCCAGAAAAAAGTAGACATTAAACAACAAAATCTTCATAGACAGGAAATCTGCCACAGCAGGACAGCCTAAAATCACGAGCACAACCAGTTTAATATCTGATAATTCCTCTTGCCGAAGACAGCATCATCCTCCTATGGGGTTTTACTCTTTAAATGGTCCGTTTCATTTCAAACTACTTTGATGTCCACTCATTAAAAACAGTAGGAAAAATTGGGACATGGGGATTATGGAATTATATTTGCTGCCATTGATTTGGTCAATGAGGACACAGTAGCATGTCATGCATTTCTTTTTTATCAAAATAAAACTCCTAGTTTTGGAAAACAATTTGTTAGATTTTAATCAAAAGTCTGGTCTCACTCAAGGGAAACTTCCTCATTTTGAATTAACATTATGGTCCCAGCCCTGAAACTGGATACAAGTAGACCCTTATGCCCTCATGGGGCCACACTGAGGCATAGAGGTTTACCAGCATAGATCCTATTGCAGGATCAGGGTCTTTGTCTCTCTCTCTTTCTCTCATGATAAATAATTTTGTTTAGGTTTCAATGAGACATTTAAGGTCTTTCTAATTTTTAACATAAATCCTATGCATTTATCTTTTTCTAGCTTGAACTTTGAATTTAATCAGTCAAATTTTCTGATTCCTCTCTGAATAAAACCTGTTTTTCTAAGACTGGCATTTTGAAGACTAATGATTTAGGCTTATCAGTATACTAAAACTTTCAGAGCATCTTTTCAGCAATCCCTTAGTCCAGGAATTGTAAGGTAGAGTTAAAGGAATGATACAGTCTTTCTTCTTACCTGCTATCTCTTAGGCTTGGAACTTCCTCATCCTATTTGTATGAAAATTGACTGCTGTCTTCAAATATTTCCTTAAAACACACTTACACCTCTACCTCGATATAACGTGACCCGCTATAACACGAATTCGGATATAACGCAGTAAAGCAGTGCTCCGGGGGCGGGGCTGCGCACTCAAAGCAAGTTCAATATAACGCGGTTTCACCTATAACGCGGTAAGATTTTTTTGGCTCCCGAGGACAGTGTTATATTGATGTAGAGGTGTATTTCCTGAAGTCTTTCAAAGATGATCTACCAAGTAGGTAATATTTCTATAGTGTTTTTTTAAATCTGCATTGCTTTGTTTCTGGGCCTTGAGCTATTTGGTGCATTATATACTTCAACTTATGTAATGTGGGGCCTGATTCTGCCAACTCCTATTGAGTTAAATTAGGGTTTTGGATGTGCAAGGAATGCAGGACCTGTAAATTCACCTTGGCTCCTGGACCACATCTATCTTTTAAAATATGGGTGCTTTAAATTAGGTACCTAGCCCTGATTCTGCCATAAGTTTGTGCTGGTGAAATCCTCCTGTGCAACTGAGGGAGACTGGCCAAAGTCTCTCATATTTTTGTTCTTAAAGTCTGGGCTCCTGTGACCCTGAGAAACTGTTTCCACTTTTAAACATATAAGTTTCTAACCCTCCTGCTTCCAGAGAAAAGCTTTAAAGTGTGAACCCTAAAGGCTCAAAAGTTTTTTTTTTTTTTTTTTTTGCATTTATTTTTAATATCTCATGATTTTGACAGGTCTGACTCCTAGTTTCTGAATGTTTGGTGTTGACAATATCGTGCATCAGTGTTTGCAGACTCAGCACCTTTAAGCCCTTAAATAAGAATAGCATCAGCGGGCAACTGGAGAATTTTAGAAACTAAAATAAATTAAATAAGCGTGGCCTTGGGATTGTGCATGGGTTTGATCATGACCTAGAAGGGGTTGGAAGGATCCTCAGCATAGGATTCACTGATTGCCCCCTTAGTCTTTAAAGCTCATTCATTGTATGTAGTTCAACCACCCACCCCTCACCTTTCCCCCCAGCAAGTGGCAGCCTCCTGAGCTGATAAGGGGGAGCGGCAGAGCCTTAGATATTTACCAGCACAGCCCTTGTGCGGCCATTTTATCATCCAGGGGATAGGGAAATTAGAGTCCCTTTCCCTGGAGACTGTGGGCTGCACGCCCTGGGGCTAGGGAAGGGGCTGAGGGATGACTAGTTAAGTCCCAGGGAGAAGAAAAAGGCAGTAACAGGGTCCCTCGCTCCTGCAGCGGGGATATGTGGGGGACCCGCAGGGAGAGTCTGGGTCAGGCCCGCGCGCTCCCCCGCCGAGGTGGCAGCAGGCAGCTGCCAGGCCAGGCCTGCGCTGGAACCACTGAGGGCTGTCGGTGGCGGACACAATAAGGGAACGAGCCGACGCGCTGCTTCTTCCTCCCGCACGCGGGCCGGAACAGGCAGGGAGCGGGGTGGGGGAGCGTCGCTCGGCTGGTTGCTGCCGTGCACTGGGGAAGCTGCGGGAAGGGGCTCGGTGCTGAGTTGCTGTGCGGGAGGCAGAGCGCGCGGGCCGGGCGAAGGGCCTGGCCCCCGCCGGCGGTGCCTGGGCGAGCAACGCGGGCATGGAGTGAGGGGAGCAGCGGCAGGAGGAAGATGGCCGGTGGCGGCGGCTGCAGGGACAGCGTGTTTCTGGAAGGTGCGTGTGTGGCTGCGTGGGGAAATGTGGCCCACGGGCGGCTCCTTCCTCCTGGCAACCGGCCGTCAAAGGGACACGGCACGGACCGGAGGACGTGTGGGGGGAGAGGGGATGCCGGGGGAGGGACGCAGCGAGAGGTGGCCTGATGTTGGGGGAAGGGTGGGTGTTTGTAGGGGCAGGTTTGGTTGCGGGGGGGGGGGGGGTAGGACCGCGGGCGAGAGTTATTCGGGGCTGGCACAGAGTGAGTCGTTGGTCTGGGGTAGCGATGTCCGCTATGGAGGGGCGGTTTGCGGGAGGTTAATGGTCAGGTGAGGCTTAATGCGGAGCGGGGTCTCGTCTCTGGAGCGCTGTCAGCCGCGCTCGGGCCCACGGCCTACGCTGGTTGTTTCTTCTTTTTTCTTCTTCTAACGCTGTAAAAGGCCCATCTGAAGAGTTGGGGATGGGGAGGCTGGTGACATGGCCAGAGAAGACTTTTCTTCTGCAGGGGCTTCTCTCTTACGTTTGTGTCACTAGAAAAAGGGAGCTTTGGGATTATTTTTAAAGCTTCAGGCTACTATTAGACATAGTTTTGATTTTTGCATCTGTCTCTAATAATAATGCAGAAATTAACTAAAAACAAATTAATAAGGCTTAGAAATATTTACTTTAAGCCTTCATAGTACAATTAAATATTATATTTTGTTAATCTAGCCTTACAAAATTGCCATAAAATTGACCAGACTAGGGGCAGTGTACCTTACCTGTCCTCTTACCATGGTGATAATGAAAAATCAAATACTCTACTTGCATGAATAGAGTTTTGCATGTCTGTGATGGTTTGTTTTTCTTTTGACAGAGCATATTTTGCAGCATGTATATTGTATAAAGCATGTACTGTACAGGAATCCTCTTAGTTTTTTTGGGTTGTATTTTAGAAGTTTGCATAGAGCAGAAATGTTGCTTTTCTGTGTGAATAAATACTTACTTTAAATAATTAATCTGAAATGATGATGTCCTAAAGACCTGTTTCTTAGCCAACAATGGCAGAAATTTTTTTAAGCATATGGTGGTGAAATACTGGTACCTGTTCCATCTTCATCCCTCTTCCTCCCCCCACAAAAATCTGACCATGATGTTCCCTGATACTACCATAAGAATGACAGGTGTGGGGACAAGCATATGATGATCATTAGTTGTTTTGAGTGTGTTCAGTGGGTGGTATGCCACTCCTGTATGTTATACAGGTGGCAAGCAAAAATAAGTAGCATGCATAATATTATAAATCTTGGGGGGGGCTCCCTTTCTAACAGCAGTAGCAGATTGGCACTGTAATGCACACTTGCTAAAATATTTGGTAGTCCTATGATCAGTGGACAAAATAGGGCATCAATTTAGTTACATTTATATTGTATTCCAGATTATTTTGGAAACCCATTGATCTTGCAGGTAGTGTCCAATAACGGTGATAGTCTAAGGAGTCTGTATATATTAACAGAGACTCTTATGAGCTCTGTGTGAAGGAAAGCTTATGCAGGCAGTGGTGCTAGGAAAAAGGAGTTCATTCTCCTGAGCGCATAATGTCAGAGTTGCAGGCTATTAAAATAGCAGAATAGGCCTGTAACTGGATTATGGTGGATTTTAATGTGAACCAAAAACATAAATGAAGCTTTGCAAATAAGATACCATGACTACTATATGTGAAAGTAAAAGCACAGGTGATGCATATCTCTGTTTTTAGTGGCTAATGATATGGAATAGATGAGCACTTCAGATCGGCCTTTGGCATTAGACCTATCATTGTCTAGAGTTCTGACTTTGTCCCAACCCCCTGCTTTCGTTATTGTCCAATGGTACTAGAAGTGTGAGGTAGACAAAAATAGGAGTGAAGGTTTATAGACAAGGAAGTGAAGTAACTTGTGTTCCTGAACCATGATTCGGATTTGAGTCTAGATCTGTGAAATATGTAACTAAGCTGAGTAGAGACCGCAAGATGTTTTAAGACATCATTAAAACATCAAGAACTTCAATTAATATAAAAAACCCTAAAACAAGCCACCACCAACAAAGAATAGTAAGGAATTCATCTTTATTAGGTTACTCTTTTAAAAAAAAAAAAAAAAATAGTGGGCAGAGTTTTGAGAATTACTGTTCCCCTCCCTGTCCCACATCAATCTTTTGGGAAACAAATGAGGTAGGAAGTGTGTGTAGGTGTAGCGACTGTCTGTTAATTCTGGCATCATAATTAAATTGAGATAATGAGATCAAAGGTGGACAATATATTTTTTTTAAAGTTAATGTGCATATTTAATTGCTCTGTTTGGCTTATAGTAACGATCTATCAATCAGACTATAAAAAGATAAAATATACAGTACAGAAGGAAAACAATTAAATTGTAAGCATGGCAGTTTTATAGGTTTAGTATTGTTTTGGGGATCTCCATTAAGACATTTGTTTTCTTTCTTTGGTGTAATAAAGATTCAATTAAAATGTCTGTCATTGTCTTAATGGTTAATTCTTCTTTTTTAAATTGAAATTATTCTATCAAAAATAGAATGGTTGATATATGGAAAAACATTCCCTGATGGTTGTATATATTGCTTGTCTTGTTGTGCAGTGTAATGATTCATAAGGTCATTCAGTTTTTGTCCATTTTCACCTATATAACATAGCGTGTCGTCACTTAAAAAATGTAGATTGTCTTCTTGGAAATGCAAGAATAAGATCATTTGTGTTGCATGGAAAATCCAATCTGTTTGGGAGACTCGTTACTTGTAGCTGAGAGTGGTCAGTCTCCAGCAGTATCCATTCATTACTAGAGTCATCATGTGGTGAGATGATGCAGAAAGATTTACTCGGAGTTGGGATAGGGAAAATGATTCTCAGTCCCTCTTCCCTACAATAGAAATGGGGCAAATCCCACTGTTGTTCATTCTTTCTGCAAACATTATAGGAACAACTATTATGATTTGGCCCCTCATATGTTATTTAGCGGTAAGGGGAATGTTTGTGCTGCTGTATGTCTCCTCCTCCAATCTCAATTTGACGCGTTCACTTTCACAGTGTTGTGGTAACATGTACAGTAACTCCTTGCTTAACGTTGTGGTTGTGTTCCTGAAAAATGCGACTATAATCAAAACGATGTTAAGCAAATCCAATTTCCCCATAAGAATTAATGTAAATGGGGGGCGGGGAGGTTAGGTTCCAGGGAAATTTTTTTTCACCAGACAAAAGACTATTTTGTGTGTGTGTGTGTGTACACACACACTTATACACAGTATAAGTTTTAAACAAACAATTTAATACTGTACACAGCAATGATGATTGTGAAGCTTGGTGAAGTCAGAGGGTAGGATATTTCCCAGGGAATGCCTTACTGCTAATTGATGAACTAGCACTTAGCTGAACCCTCAAGGGTTAACTCGTTGTTAACGTAGCCTCACACTCTACAAGGCAGCACAAATGGAGGGAGGGAAGACCGCATGACAGACAGAGACACACACTGTGTGTGTGTGTGTGTGTGTGAGAGAGAGAGATGCGCATTGCCCCTTTAAGTATGCTTACCCCACTCTAAGTACATTGCCTTTTTAAGTAGATCAGCAAGTTGACAGCAACTGCTACCAGCAAGCTCCCTCCATCCTGAGCCCCGTTGTGCCCCCCCCGCTCTATGGAGATGGGGTAAGCAGGGGGCAGAAGTGGGGGGAGGGGGACACCCTGACATTAGCCTCCCTTCCCCCCGCAGAGCAAGCAGGAGGCTTTGGGGAGCAGCTCCAAGGCAGAGGGCAGGAGCAGCACATGGCAGTGGGGGGGACGGACAGCTGAACTGCCTGGCAATTGATAGCCTGCAGGGTGGCTGCTGAATGGGGAACTTAGGGGAGCGGGGAGCTGATGGGGGAGGGGGGGGAGGAGGGCCTGCCGATCCACCCTGGTTCCAAGCCCCCACCAGGTAGCTGCAACAGGCTGCTCTTTCTGCAAGCAGTGGACAAAGCAGGCAGTTGCCAAACAACATTATAAGGGAGCATTGCGCAACTTTAAACAAGCATGTTCTCTAATTGATCAGCAACGAAACAACATTGGGACGACTTTAAGTGAGGAGTTACTGTATCAGATTCATTTGAAGCACTCTGAAATGCACACTGTCTGACTGGTAGCCTTTTTGCTTTTCTCTTTTATCTCAGTCTCCTGGCTACTACAAGAATGTGTTGGGGTTCTCTGTCCCTTCCCAAGCTTCTTTTTTAGGGCCTCATCATGGGAATTTTTCCAAAGCTGATCTCTCAGCTGGTGAGTGCTTCCTAAGCAGATGCAGAATGAAATAGATTCCTATTAATATCATACTGGCCACAGATTTCTGACTAACAATAAAAACTGACAAGACTGACTCTTAGCAGCAGCAGAGGCTTTGGACTTGTCTGTGGGAGGACTCTGGAAGACAGTAGTTTATTACTTTACACTCAGTTCACATTTGGAGAATTCTTTGCAAATGCGAGAGCTGTAGAATAGTAGTGTGTGTTTTTTTGAAATGAAATTTAGATCCTGTAGAAGCTGATGATATTCGTGGGGGAAAGTATCCTTCTTGTCCTGGGAGGTTAGATAGATATGTTTTTTTTTTTTTTTTTTTTTCCCCAAATGCTCAGCATCAGAGGTAGGGGAGATGGTGGTAGTAGGAGTTTTACTTGAGGTGGGATATGAGTGGTGTAGGATAGAGTGGAAAGGAGGAGGAGAGAGTGAAGCTTTTATTCACATGGAGAACTTTAAGTACTCTGCCTTCCCCGGACCCCCTCTAACCTTTTCTAAGCAAGTGAATAAAGATTTGGTTTTATTTTAAACAAAGTTAGTCAATTCCATTTGAAATGCTACTTATGACCTAGTGTATATGCAGTGTAAACTTGGGTAACTGGTGGGGGTTAAATTGATTTTTGGACTGTAGGGGAATAGGCTTTTTTAAATCGAGGTAAGACGTGTTTTCTCAAGTTTCAGATGCACATGTACACCCCCTTCCATGTCTTTTTTTCACACTGCCTTATTTTATACTCTGATTAATGCTCTGTCATATCCATGAATGTTCTGTTCCCTCCTCTTGCCTTCCTCAGCATTCGTCTCCCTTCCACAGTTTCATGTGCTTCCTGGTTCTCTGCCCCCATTCACTACCCCTTTCAAGCCCCAGCTTGCCAGTCCATGTCTTTTCGTGGTCCTCTGTTCCACCGCACTTTCACCTTATTTCCTATTCAGTTTATGCATTTCATGTGTTTTCTGGAATCATTTCAGAAGTCGGTCAGTTTCTATTAATAAAGACTGCTTTTCATACGGTTTAAAAAAAAAAAATCAACATCAACAAACCTGAAAGCCACTTCTCAGCAAGAAACAAATTTGGATAATATTTTCAAGCTTTACAAAAGTGAACAGTTAATATTTCAAACTCTCTAACTGTCTTATTTGTCAGTCTTCCCCAGGATGAAATGTGGCATGCAAAACTTCAGGGTGATGGGGTTTGTTTTAGGGTACTGTGGGGGATGTTGAAAATTGAATCTAAAAAGGAGCTAGCTTCAGCCTTAACTATGTAGTGGATGATGCTGTTTCACAGTAGTGGACAATGCAATAATTGGTGATATTCTCTAAAATTCAATAATTTTAAGGAACAATCCTATTCTGTATTACCTCCGTGAGGACAAAGGGTTTTATTTAGGGCTGTCGATTAACTGCAGTTAACTCACACGATTAACTCAGAATTAATCGTGTTTAACAGTGCGATTAATCAATAGAATACCAATTAAAATTTATCAAATATTTTGCATGTTTTTCTACATTTTCACATATTGTATTCTGTGTTGTAATTGAAATCAAAGCATATATTATTTTTGGTTACAAATATTTGCACTGTAAAAATGATAAACAAGAAATAGTATTTTTCAGTTCACCTAATACAAGTACTGTAGTGCAATCTCTTTGTCACGAAAATGCAATTTACAAACGTGGATTATTATTTTTTTGTTTTTGAGTGCAGTTATGTAACAATGTAAAACTTCAGAGCCAACAGGTCCTTTCAGTCCTACTTCTTGTTCAACTAATCGCTAAGGCAAACAGGTTTGTTCACATTTACAGGATATAATATTGCCCTCTTCTTATTTACAATGTCACCAGAAAGTGAGAACAGACATTTGTATGGCACTTTTGTAGCCAGCATTCCAAGGTATTTATGTGCCAGATATGCTAAACATTCGTATGCCTCCTTCATGCTTTGGCCACCATTCCAGAGGACATGATTCCATGCTGATGATGATCATTTAAAAAAAAATGCATTAATTAAATTTGTGTCTGAACTCCTTGGGGGGAGAATTGTATGTTCCCTTCAGTGTTTTACTCCCATTCTGCCATATATTTCATGTTATGGCAGTCTGGGATGATGACCCAGCACATTTTGTTCATTTTAAGAACACTTACACTGCAGATTTCACAAAACGCAAAGAAGGTACCAATGTGAGATTTCTAAAGATAGCTACAGCACTTGATCCAAGGTTTAAGACTCTGAAGTGTCTTCCAAAATCTGAGAGGGACGAGGTGTGGAACATGCTTTCAGAAGTCTAAAAAGAGCAACACTCTGATGCGGAAATTACAGAACCTGAACCACCAAAAGAGAAAAGCAATCTTCTGCTGGTTGCATCTGACTTAAGATAATGAAAAAGAACATGCGTTGGTCTGCACTGCTTTGGATTGTTATCGAGCAGAACCTGTCATCAGCAAGGACTCATGTCCCCTGGAATGATGGTTGAAGCATGAAGATATATATGAATCTTTAGCACATCTGGCACGTAAATATCTTGTGACACTGGCTACAAAAGTGCTCTGAGAATGCTTGTTCTCGCTTTCAGGTGACATTGTAAACAAGAGCAGGCAGCATTATCTCCTGCAAATGTAAACAAACTTGTTTGAGCGATTGGCTGAACAAGAAGTAGAAGTGAGTGAACTTGTAAGCTCTAAAATTTTACATTGTTTTAATTTTGAATGCAGTTTTTTTGTACATAATTCTACATTTGTAAGTTCTACTTTCATGATAGAGATTGTACTACAGTACTTGTATTAGGTGAATTGAAAAATAATTCTTCTTTTTTACAGTGCAAATACTTGTAATCAAAAATAAATATAAAGCGAGCACTGTATACTTTGTATTCTGTGTTGTAATTAAAATCAATATATTTGAAAATGTAGAAAACATCCAAAATATTTAAATAAATGGTATTATATTGTTTAACAGCGTGATTAATAGTGATTAGTTTGGTTTTAATCACTTGACATCCCTAGTTTGTGGGAGTCTGTCCACAACCCCTTTGTACTGCATTGTGTTCCATGTGGGATTTCTGAACCGAAAGGTCTTTTTTGTAAAGAGGGCCAATGGATTGTAAGGAAACGGATCCTGATTGTCTGAAACCACAACACACTATGTATCCCCGATGTATGGACGGTTGGAGGGGGCCACAGAAGACATTGCCAGAGTTTCTTTTTAGGAAGGTCTGGAAGGTGTTGAAAATTGAGTCTTAACTACGGAGTGGCTACTCCTGCTCCACAATAGTAGAATATGCTGTCCTATGGATGCAGGAGTGGCAATCTCATGATTTGGGGGGGGGGGGGGGGGGACTTGACTTAAGATTTTTGAATGCGTGGTGTTGGCAATTACACACTAGGTTTTCTAGAGGGAGGGATGATTCTGAAATCCAATTGTTTCTAGGTAGTAACCCCCCTTTTCTCCTTATTTAACTGTATTTCAGTGAAGTTCTTAAACCTGTTAGTATGATGTGCCAAATATTTAACAGACTAGTGCATAGGCTGATGACAAGGATGAAACAACATGAACATTTGCAAGTGCTCTGAATACAAAGACATCAGATAGCATTGTAGTCAGCCAGTTGAAATATTCTGAATATATTGTTTCCTCTTGTTTCATGTGTAAGTATGGAACACACCATAGATCACTAGAAAGAGGCGTTATAGCTGTCAACAAGGTTGGCTCTTGCTACGTATGTGACCTCTTTCTGGAGCTTTGTACTGATCAGTGTCTATACTCTCACACAATATCTGCTGTTCAAAGTTTTAGCTGTTATACCGGAAGTCAACAGATGATCATGCTTTTTTGTGGTGGGTCCTAAAATGTGAAATTAATTACCTGACACTGAAATTAATTACCTGACATCTTGTTTTTTCTCTTCAAAGCTTTTTCTAAAAAAAGCAACAGTTTAATAATGATGGTTTTTAGCCCCATGTTTATCATCTTTCCTTTTTAAAAATTGAACTTTTTTCATTTGTATGTGTTTATTTTGTGTATGAAAATTTCTTCATTACATTTGTTTAATTCTTTTATACAATGCCCAAACCCCTTTACTTGCCCTGCAGAAACGGTTTGACTGCTTTTCTGAATCCAGCACTATCTAAATAAAATAATTATTTTTATACCATAGTTGTTTGTGATAAATCAGCACTGTGTTTTATAATTTTTAAAAGCAATATATTTTTGTTGAATCTGAATAAGGGAAAATGTAAACCAAACCCCCTCACATTATTTTTGATTAGTTCTGACAACGTGATGTGTAAGTTAATGTAAAGAAAAACTGAAGTAACTTTTAAATATAGTATATTCTAAACTTGTCTATTATGGACCAGTCCATTCCAATGGCAGGGACCGCCATTCTTAAATGTATAAATGACAAATACATCTTACTCCTTGAAGAAATACTGGGACAGTGATATCATAAATAAATCTAATAAGAAATCTATGTGATTTACATTGGTCCTTGGTGTAACTACTGAGCCTCAACCCTAGTCTTTGACAATTGCTTGCAAGACTCTATCTATTAGTGTGTGCAGTACATAACTAGAACATTGGTTCTATCTACACTGGATTGATAAACTATATATTGCTGTGATTCTATGTGAATTAATAAATTGTTGATTGGTTAAGAATAATCAAATGTCCAAATTTAAAAAGAATATTGTTTAAGTTAAAAGTTGACCTGAAAGGAATTTAGTGTTAAATTAGTAAACTAATGCTCCATGGACTCAATAACAGGGGTTATCTTATTCGATTCCATTCCAATATTGGCTATAACACTTATCCAATTGGCAAATCTAATTTGTTAGATTTCAGCTTTAAAATCTGTCACCTCAGCAAATTTGTAAAATTGACTACCTTTTCACAACATTTGGTTATTCTACATGGGCCACTGAAATTTTTACGGGTTCAGGACCTTATTGAAAGAGACACATCTTGATTCTACTTCAGATTTGTTGTTGTTGATACTGCTCAGAAGAGGTGATGGTTGTTTTGACTTGCTTAGACTGTACTGGGCCAGACAGAACATTAATACCTACAGATATCAAAGCTAAATATAGGCCTTAAAACTTTTGGGATAAAGAACTTAAGACAAAGTGATTTAGGAGGGAATTGCTAGAAACTCCAACCACTGGAAAAAAGGGGGGGGAAGGGAGGAGGAATTTAAACCATTCATTCAAACTTTTTTTTTTTTTCTCTCTAAAGCAAACTGCATCTAAGGGTATGTCTACACTGCAATTAAAAACCTACAGCTGGCCCTTGCCAGCTGTCTCGGGCTCACAGAAAATTGCCATGTTTATGGTTGGGCATGGAGTGAGAGTCCCAGAGCTCATGCTGCAGCTCGAGCCTGAATGTCTAATGTTAAACCACAATTAAACAGCCCTTAGCCCAAGTCAGCTGGCACGGGCCAGCTGTGGGGTTTTTAAATGAAGTGTAGACGTACCCTTGGTGACTGCAGCTGAGCTAATAAGAGCCATTAATCCTTCTAGGATACTGTAAAGGCTGACTTCAATCATTTAGACTGAGATTTTAAAATCTTTCTCTCCACACCTTGCATATCACACAGATCCTTGAGAGTGATGGTTACTATTTTAGAATTAATTTGATCTGTTTTATGTGATTTTTGTTTTGTTTTGTTCATTTCGATTTCTCTTTTGACTAGTTTCTGCCTTATAGTCAGATCAAGGAATTTACTGAATTATCTACATATGAAGCTGCCTGAATAGGAGCAGGAAGGCCTTTAGTGATCTCTTTTGCTGTTTTAATTTTATCTGGAAGTATTTTGTGTGATAAACCAATTTTGTTATGGTTTGTGTGTCCTGTGGGTAAACAGGACAAACTTACTTGCCAGTGACAAGTCAGAAGACAGCATGTGAGAGATTCTTGTTTTCGTCCCTCTTTTATAGTAGGGTATAGAAAGTAACAGCTCACTATATCTCTTCTCTCTCCCCCTCCCGCCCCCCCTTATGGTAAGATACAGTGTTCTACATTTTTGTTGATATCCCAGCACCTGGATTCAATTTAACAGCAAACTAGTGAGATTTTGGTAAATGTTCTCTGCAACAGATTGCAATAATATAAATCTCTCTGCCATGGAAGGAGGTGAATTTACCTTGCTACACCAATGCCTATTGCATAAATGATTTTTGTATTGTTCAGTCTGCCTACATGGCATTGGTGGGAAGTGCCAGATAGCAGGATCCACTCTCTCGGAGCTAGAGCCTAATACAAAACAGAATATAGAATGGTTAGTGGTTACTTGATTACTATAGAAAGAGTGTGTGAGAATAAGTAACTTTTTTTAGAAGATTTTTGGAGCATGGCTATTGTAAGTTAAAAGAAAATTTAGTGTATTGATTAAACCAATTGTTGGTTGAAGCAATTTTTGTTCTAGATGAGATGTCAAAAATGGTACTCTGGTGACTGTCCCAATGATACATAAGAATATTTTATTGTTAAATTGAATTAACTATACATGAAAATTAGGGTTACCATACGTCCGGATTTTCCCGGACATGTCCGGCTTTTGGGGGCTCAAATCCCCGTCCGGGGGAGGGGGCGGGGCTGGGGGCGGGGCCAGAGCCCCGTGGAGTGTCCTCCTTTTGGAGGCACAAAATATGGTAACCCTATGAAAATTGAATTAGTGCATTTTATGGTAAAACTATGACTGTTGGAGTCTTATAATTAAATTGCATTGCAGTAACTAGTGACATGCCAATACTGGGTGGGGGAAGTGGGGAATGAAATACAACTTTTGAACGCTGTACCAAGAATATTGTGGGCTGGGGATGATGTCTAATGACATAATGTTATTTGCCTGGAAAAGATGTTTCAAGATATTTCTGTTGTTAATGTGGTAGTTCTAAATGCTATGTCTGTCTGTCTTATCCAGTTTAGGGTTAATTTTAGCAAAACATAAATATCCTGCTCTAAGGCAGAAAAGAGATGCAAGAGCAGCAGCAACCATGATGGGGCTCATTGCTGCAACCGCATTTATAATTTCTGTGGCATATTTCTAAATGAAACAACCAACTCGTCATTGAAATTCCAGAAGTGGCAAGCACTGTGGGCTCTTTCATCACATTTTGGTAACAGATGATGTCCAGGTCTCTCTGGAGGCAGTTGAGGGACAATTTGCTATTAGGAATAGATTTCCAAGCCCTTACTATCCAAACGGTTATGACTGTATGGCAGTGGTTCTCAACCTGCATGTTGCTTGTGGCCCAGCTTTGTGCTTAAAAAAAAAATTCAAAGATCGCCAGGCCGATTGGCTCACTCCTGGGTCCCAGCAAGGATGGAGTCAGGGGCTCCTGAATGGGAGATGGCACCATGGAACCCTCCTGGTGCGTGCCCTTTCAGCAGGGAAGGCAAAGTAGCCCCTTATGGTGGACGAGGAGCTGAGCTGGTAGTCAGCCAGCAGCCTGCTGCTTTCTCCCTCCCCGGGCTGCACGGATACACTGAGAGTGCTGCTGGCAGGGGGAAGGCTGGCTCCTCGCTTCTGGGCATCTGTGCCAGAGGTGTCCGGAGAAATGGGTGAGGGGTATGTGTCTCCTCCCCCCGCCACAGCTATGTGTCACCTCTCGGGGGCAGAGGGAAATAAGCATGCTACAGGCTGCGGCATGCCCCGGGCTGCCTGCAGCAGACATCGCCTGCCTGCCTGTCCCCTGCTGGCCATGTTTAGATCTGGAGCTCACAGCCAGAGTCCTTACAAGGCAACTTGCATCAACCTAGCTTTGTTCTGTAGACCAGGCCTAATTATTTCTCATACTGCCAAGTCAGTGGTGTAGCTTGTACAAGGGCTTTCATTTAGATACGAAATATTTGCAAATACACATTTCAGAAGAAGCTTATGTCATCTTAAGAATTGGAGAACCAAGAAAGGTTGAAAACATTTCCAACTATGCATGGTTTTCTTTCCTGCATCAAAATTTTATAATTCCTCTAAAAAGAACGTCAACTAGGATATTTCTAGAATTCATTTGTGATATTTTGTTTAATATTTTCTTTTTGTTTATTAATCATGGTTTATTTTATTACGATTAGTTTGCTTAGTTTTGATTTTGGTATCCCTGAAGTTAAGTAAAAATACCCCTGTGACTAAACACTGAGAGCCACACACCTAAGTTGGCAGTAAGAGAAGCAATTAGTAAGAGTTGGCCTACTATTTCTTGCTTCTCTACACAATACATATTTTTTTTAGTAATTTTTAAAATAAAATTATTTTGCATCCTGTTTAAAACTACCACTTTTAACTCCACACTGTCCTGTAGTAGGATCCTCTTTCCCTGATTGCTTGGTTCTCAACTGGGTACAGAGTTCTAGGAAGCTTGTGTTGTCTTAGCTTTTCTAAATGTCATCAACCAGACGCATTTGCAATAACGTAGGAGGATAAATTTGGTGTGTGGTGCAGACAGGGCCATTTGGGCCCCTGTATTTTCCCTGATTTCAGAGTAGCAGCCGTGTTAGTCTGTATCCGCAAAAAGAACAGGAGTACTTGTGGCACCTTAGAAACTAACAAATTTATTACAGCATAAGCTTTCGTGGGCTACAGCATGCGAAGAATTGGGCTGTAGCCCACAAAAGCTTATGCTCTAATAAATTTGTTAGTTTCTAAGGTGCCACAAGTACTCCTGTTCTTTTTGTGTATTTTCCCTGTTTGACTACTTTCTCTGCTCTTCTGAATCTACCATGCGTTAATCTTCAGGATATGCTAAAAAGCACAGCTCTAAGGACTCGGGAGAACAAGGAAGGGAAAGGAGGATTGGGGTTGGTGTATAATGTGGCTGGAGTTGGTGGCTGGTTGGAACGAATTACTTGCCCTTTTTGTTTGTTTGAGAAAACTGCTGCCTTTTGCTTCTTTAAAAGTTGTTTTGAACTTTTCCAGGGACATTAAAGTTTTTTTTAAAAGAAAATCTAAATTATAAATACTAGCAAATTAAAACACTCTTAGCAGCTGTTTTGTCTTATCATGGGTTAGGCACAAGTAGGTCAATGTCTCTGAAGCCTCAGGTCATCAGGTTCATGTGGGGTTTGACACAATACAAAGCCCCCTGTGATTTAGGGGATCAATGTGGTTATGACACTGAGTTCCTGTGAGCTTCCTGCCCTAATATTGGTCTACCTTATTCCAGTTTTTACCCAAATAAGGTAGTACTGTGGACTTCCCCATAATCCTGAATAGGAATTTTGGGTGGAGAGAAGCTTATTAAGGTTATCATCCTACCAATGTTTTCTCCGTGCTTGTGTGTTCAAGCTGATGAAGCACTTCTCTGTATGTTATATGTTAAAAGTTTCTTGAACTTAAAGCTGACTAAAAGCACTTGGAAGCTCCATGTTTCTAGTTTCTTTTGCCAATATTTTGCTGGGTGATGCAATAACCAAGAGGAAGTTTTCTAAATTGGTTGCATTTCTCATTGCTTTGACCCTGTTAGCCAGAAATTAGGACTCTCTGAGGGTATGTCTTCACTAAAGCGCTTACTCACGTTTTCCCCCCAAACACTTCTCTTAACTGGGGCTCTTAACTCAGGATGGGCTATCCTGTCCTGAGGTATAAGCTAAAACCCAAGAGAGGCTTTAATTTGGGCTGCTAACCCACCTACTTTGCAGTGGTGATTTAGACTGTCATTCAAATGCTGACAATCCTCCAGTGTTCTCCCACAGTTCACTGGGGAAAAAAATCCATAGAGTGCCTCGGCATACTGCAGCACAAAGAACCATGGAATATGTACCCAGAAGTCCTACCAACACATGGGTGAGTGAAGCACCAGTGAGGACACAGTAACTTGGGTATGGTTTTGCAGTATGTCTGGGCTAACATGGGTGTTCAGATTTAGGTGCTGATCACCTGGGTTCATTCTGCAGTGAAGATACCTCCTCTGTGAAGTTTCCATAACACAAATCTGTAAAGCAGCAAAGTTGTCTCTCCATATAGGATCTAGTCAGCAGTGCTCTGTAAATATTTTCTCTTCACCCTCCTCCCCTTCCACTCCTCAAAGTTTTTCTTTTGGAATATGCTTTATTTTCCAGCCAGCAACAAAGCTACATGCTTCCCCCCCCCGCCCCCTGACTTCTTCTGCACACTTAACAGTAGACAACATGAAGAGGTATATTGCTTCTCTTTTAATTAATAGAATTTAATCCTCCTGGTTGTGTTCCTGCCTATATCACTGACTTTCTTGAGGAAGCTACTTAACTGCTATGTATCTTGAGTTTCCTTGTGTTAAAGAAGGGATAACACCTTCCCATAAGCACTTTGCAAAGCTTGCATGAAAGTTGCTTATGTGTGGTTATTTATATATATATAAAATTTGTGGTTCTCTATTTAGTTCAACATGACATTCCAAGCTATTATATCCAACTCTGGGAAACTCTGGTGCACTTCCAGTTGCTGCTTTTGCAGGTACTTAGGCTAGGTTCTTCAATCCTATTTTGTACCTAAATGCCTTTCTGCAGTTTCTAAAAATAGATGTGCAGTTTGATTATTACTGTTACCTTGTGTGTAATGGCACAAACTTGGCTCTTTTGATGACGGCTGTGATGGATCCTGCAGTTCATAAGTGGGTCTGCAATCAGCAGTCTGCAATTCAGATGCAAAAATTCACTGTACATCTCCTCCTATTACAAAGGCAGCATTTGCTTAGTGTCTAAAACTTTTACACTTCCTGTGGTTCTCATAATTTCAGACCAGATATGATTAACATCACCTGCTGATTATTGCTCCCAAAATCTATACTAAAGTTGGTGGTCACATAGCATCTTGTTTAAAATGACTTCTTAACTGCTTCTCTCTACACCATTTTCACACACTTCCATTTTAAGAATAAATTGTAAGAGAAGAAGAGGAAAATCCACAGGTTCTCCTATGAAACCCATAAACTTTCTGCTTGGACTACTTAAGCATACCAGTCAAATGATGATGGTTTTATAGGAGCAGGGAATTGCATAGCGCCAGATCACTAGACATGCAAATGTAACTTTTTTTTTTCTGTCTGGTCTTGGATCCTGATTTTATAAAAATATTTGTTTTTGAAGAATATTTATGCAAAAGAATTTCAGCCAGTGGGTGGCTTTCAAACTGTCCACTTATTTACTATTCCTAGTGTGCGGTTGACACATAAGCAACATAATGTTGTCCCTTTTTGTCCCTAGTCAAAGTTTAGGTACTGTAAGTTGCTCTAGTTGGGGGTAGAAATTGATTCAGTCTGTTTTCTTTGATGCAATCATGTTTATTTACAAGCAACATACAAAGTTCTGCTTCTCTGAACGCAGGGAGGAAACAAAGGCAAAAGGAAGCGTTTTTGTTTTTCTGTTTTGTTTTTTACAGGCCAAACTTTTTTTTTTTTTTTTCTCTCTTCTTGTCGCCGGCACCCTTACCTAAAACCTCTTTTTAGGCTTCTCTCAGTTTCAGACTGTGCTTGGACTTCTGCTTGGATTTTTTCAGGTAGTCTCTGGTGCACTCTAGTTGTGTGTTCCAGACACAGACTCCTTATCCAAAACAATACTCAGCAAAAACCCCTCTGCCTACACACTCCAAACTCCTGGGTGGAGTCGCATAACCCTTTAGTTTTAGTCAGAGGCTTGTGATAATTTATTTTTTACACAAGTTAATTGAAGGGTGTATTCACACAAATAAATGTAAATGAGATTTTAATTCACCCATAACGAGGTTTCACCCAGCTCCTAACAATATTATTATTTCTATTCCCTGACTTAGAAGACTGACATCTTATAAAACAGGAGACTAAGGGAAAATGTACTTTGAATGCATGTATTTGGATGAGTAATTTCTAATATTTATCAGTATTTTTAAAAATCACCTGGTGGCCATCCATATACTTATTTGTGGGATATTATCCACTATTAACAGCATGCCTGATTTGTTTTGTTCCTGAAAATATTAACGAGTCACTTTGGATTGGGGTCCGCAGTAAAATATTAGTTAAGTAAAGCTACCTTAAATGTGCTGGTTAAATAAAGTCTGTCAAAACATATTTTGCATTTAAAGCTAACTGGTTTAGTAAACAAAGGAAGTAACAACTGTAGTTAGTGAATTTACTCATTTAATTATTTACTTTTGGTCACTATGGTCTGGGTTTTTAAATGTAGTGGGATTTTAAAGTACCAAACTCCCATTGAAAACAGTAGTTAGGCAGGTTGGATAATCCTACCAGTCACTGTTGTGACGCTTCCCAGGGGTACCCAGAGTTTTGAGGCACCCTACTATTACCTGCCCTTAGCATGCGGAAGTCTTGTCTGTGCCTCCTGTGGGACAGTCCCCGAACATTACTGGCCATGGCCACCGCAAGCACTCCTCCTAGGCCTCTCAGTCATTCTACAGGTTAGCGACTGGCACACTCCAAACCCTCAAGCCCTCTGAGCATCTCCTTGGAGTATTGAGCCCCTGGTCCACTGGAAACTTGTGGGATTTGCAGATTTGCTGCTTCCGAAGAAACAATTCACCCCAGCTTACTTCTTCCACATCAGATAACTACTCCACTTAAACATATCTAAGTGCTGTGTGTTATTGTGAAATAAAATATAAGTTTATTTAACAAAGCATAGAGACTGTAGTAGTAGCAAGTAGAAAATATTGGAAACAAATGTTTACATAAACTCATAAAATGCACGCTTGAGCCTACATTTAATTAACAAGATGCTCTCATGTAAAGTATTGTTTGCTCAAAATCCTTGCATCACTTTCTAGGTAGTAAATTAGTGAACTAAACTATGTTGAGTATCAGATAAGATCATGGGAAGGTTGCATTCCCTCTACCCAAAACATTAAAATTGGAGCAATAAGAAATTAAAGGGAAAGACTTATTCTTTTCCACCTTCATGTTGTCTACAACATTGAAGTTGATAAACTTCAGTGCTCCATTGGGCTTTCACTTCCATCTCCAACATGTACCCAAAAGGAATCCATTCCCCAACTGATAACTCCAGTGTTAAGACAGAATAACCTACCAAATGCATGAAATATGTGACAATCAGATGCATTGATCTTTGGATATAATTGATATAAAAACATATGAGGTTACTGTGAAAGTTTTGTTTTAGATACCCAATACTTCAAATTTTCACTCTATCTAGAGATGGAAGTTGAAAGTCTTAATGGAGCATTGGAGAATATGTTATCAACAGTCGCTGTAGGCAATCTGAAGGTAGATAAGAATGCTCTAGTCTTTCCCTTAATTCTCGCCTCTTCCCCCCGGTAAAAATGATTTTCCATCCACTCCATGTCAGTCTTCACAGTGGGGAATTCCCTGATTGCATGGCAACTGGGGGCAGAGCAGATCCTTGATTTCAGCTTGGGTTTAAGACTGCTCCTCAGGAAGAACTCTCCAAAATGCTGTCTCCAAGTTGCACACATGACAGACTTCATGTCTCCCTTGGTAGCAGAATTTTCCCAGGATTTTTAACTGAAGGTCTGTTTCTTCATTGGCTTTAAGGTTTTTCTCAAAATTGCTAAACTAAAAAGTATTGTGATTTTTCTGAAGAGGGTTTGAAGGACAGCACCTTCCCACCCTCCCTCAGAAATGACAGGCTGCAGGAACTTGTCTCCCCTCTAGCCTGTGGACAAGGTCCATGCCAAGAGTTGAGCAGACTGCTGTGAAACCTAGCTCCCAACTGATGTGTGGACAAGGTGCAAGCTGCAGGGAATCTCCCTTCACTGAGACCAGTCTAGAATCAGTGGCATGGAATTGAAGAGAAGTTGTTTTCTTTTCCTCCAGCCCTCATAACTCCCCCGTAGACTTGGGAATCCCTATTTTCATGGCTTGCAAAGCAAGCTGGAATCTCAGGGGAAGGCAAGGTCCCCCCGCCTCCCTCACCGGTACAACCTGGAGGAAGAAATCCGTGCTAATAGCCAGCAGATGGGTAAGGTCTGTGATGGGATGGTGAGAAGGCTTCAGAGGATCTGCCCTTCCTACAGGCTGTTTTAACTCTGTCCTCTGTTCCTGCAAACTTTGATACCAAGCATCATCTCCAGTGGTTCTGGCTTACTCCTTGTTCTATGTGGTCAGTCTTTGCTTAGCACAGATAAAGTAAAAGGGATTGAATTGATTCAGATCCCTTTTCTTGAGAGACATATATTTCTTTTCTCCTTCTAGTCTCCATGGGTCCCATAGGCCATCATAAAGTGGCTATGATTTTTTCCTTAGGGAGACATGCAGAAGACATGTCTGCAGGCTGTCCTTTTAATCTCCCTGGTAATGCTCTTTCCACCTCACAGGGCCACCCCATTCTTTCATGTTGGTGAATGATATTGCTCACAATCAGCTCTTAAAAGGCAGCATAAAATCTTAAAACTCATGAGAGAGTCTCCCCTCTAGATTTTCGAAAGTGAATAAGTATCTAAAGCTGGGGCTTTGATGGAGATAACTTACTCTGATCTAAGGTTCCCAGAGTAAGAGATTACAGCCAGTAATGTCCAGGCCGAGGCTGCTGTACCCAAGTTTAGTCTGAGCGATTATTTTATCCTCCTGCCTGTGTTTGGCAGGAGTTCTCCCTCAGTTGGTGGCCCGGTGTGCGCTGCTGCCATCCCGGAGCCGCTTGAAGTAAGTGGTGCCGGGCCGGAGCCCAAACCCCTCCTGTACCCCACCCCCCAACTCCCTGCCCTAACCCCCTGCCTGCACCTTGCACCCCTCCTGTACCCCAGCCCCCTGACCTGAGCCTCCCATACTCCCTGCAACCTCCTCTGCCCCAATCCCTTGCCCTGAGCCCCTTCCTGCACACCACTCCCCCTCCAACACTCCGCACTCCCTCCCACACCCCAACCCCCTGCTCTGGCCCTACATACAATTTCTCCAGCCAGATGTGGCCCTCGGCCCAAAAAGTTTGCCCACCCCGTCCGAAACCCTACATGTGGAAAATGATTTGGTTGGTCAGTGGAATATTTCAGTGAAAAATGTCCAGAGGTGACGACTCTTCTGAAACATTGAAATTGTGCTCCCTTAGAATGAGAGGATCTAAAAATTTAGGTTCATTTCAGAATGCAATAGGTTTCTACCTACATTGTAGAAAACTTGGTTTTGCAGTACACACTTAAATTATATCCTTGTTTCTAGTTCCTCGGGAGAGTTAAGGCTTCATTCTCATTAGTGGTTATCATCAGCTACTAGGCCTACGATTGTATACAGTTTGACCATTTGCATCTAGAAGGTTTTACTTACTAGATTATTTAAATAAAGCAATGGTTGATTTGAAAAGTTTAACTGGAAAAATAAATGGCGTGTATTTGTGCCTGGTTGAGGTATAGACTGACAAAGAGTAAAAATGCAGAAAGACTGACCTACGCTTGGTATACAATGTGTATACAAGGAGTAAACTTTAAAAGTGTGAATGTTGTCAACCAAATGGCTGATTAGACTAGTTAACGGTATGCAGTTGTCTTTTTCTGCTTCAGTTAGCGTCTTTTAATAATAATGTGTGGTGTCAAAAGTGTGCAGCTACTCACAGAAACACAATGCTTTTTCACTTTGAATCTCATGTTCCAGTGTTAGTTTAATCAACATGCTGAAAGACTTTAGTATATAGTTGTGCACATTCTAAAAATAAGCTTGTGCTGCAATCACTAACCTTATTTTGTCAAATGATACTTGAATGATTATATTAACTAAATATCCGGGATATAGTACCATGTTATTTTACCCTTCTAGTTTGAATTGATTAGTGACCTGGCTTGAAATCAAGACTTATTTTAACTTGTTTTCATTTCAGCTTTGAATAGATCACAATCCAAGAGAGATGGAGGTTATAAAAATAATTGGAGCTTTGATCACGCAGAAGAAAGTGAAGGAGATGCAGAGAAAGAGTAAGGATATTTTTATCTAGGTTATTGAACGTAAAAGCGCTTAATTATAGAAACCTAATTTTTTATAAATTAATAATAAATTGTAGTATATATTCGTGTTTGTAGAAAATTAGATCCTTAACTTTCTCTTCAATAATTTAATACTAATTTAAGAAAAATCTATTTTGGAAGAACCTGTCATTCTTAATTATTCCTAGACAAAAAAATACATTCAAATAGAGTTAAGATATCAGTAATTTAGGTAAAATAATTGGCAGAGATGTTGTAATTATCCCCAAAACAAACAATACGAATTCAGGAAATTCAGAATTGACGGTTAAATTTAAATAAAAGGTAAGGTAAAGACACACGCAGTTAGGATACCTAAACAATCCTAGCTCTGCCCTATAGTGCCTTTCTGCAATAACCATATAATTATGATTAAAGCACTTTAGTGTTTGTAGTCTCAGGTTAGATTAAACTGGCTTTAAAAAACAAAACCAGATTCTCCCCTCAACTCCATGTTGTTAAACACGGGAGAGGTTGTCTTTGTTCCCTAACTGTGCACTTTCATACCTGTTTGGTTTGTAATACTTGATGGTTTTTTTTTTAATAATTATCTCATCTTTCCCACATATTTTACTCTAAATTACTGATATGTTTTCTCAAACTTAATGTAGCTTTTTGTCTGGGAAATTTCTTGGTTTCCAAAAATGATTACAAGGTTCATACATGAACGGTAAATGAGAAATCAGAGAATGATCTCATGATATTTCTAATTATTTGAAGATATATAGTATGACTTTTAAATTGCGGTTTAGTATATCTGGTGGATAGCGTAGCTTTTTAAAAAGAAATATTTAGGACTAGTGGTCCTTTGGATTTTAAAATGAAAGTTAATGTATAAGATGAAGAATAAAATCTTCTGCTTTAGAGAAACTCATGAAGAATCTCCCTCTTTCAAACTGGGCACTCTTCCTATTGCTCCCAAAGGGAGTGAAGCCAACCTGCACTCCGCAAGGTGATAATCCTCTATGCTGTATGGGGAGAGGAACACTCTGAGGAGTAGGTGAAAGGTTGCCTTTCCAAAAATGCCTCCATTCTCAGTCCCATTAAGGCCAAAAGGAGATGACAATCATTTTGGAGGAGGGAAATTTTCATGGAACCTTTTGAAGGAGATTGTGTCAGTCTTGCTGAAGAATAATAAGCTTTCATTTATGAATTAAACAGCAAAATCTGATCTTCAATAAATATGATAATTCATCCTTTTTTCTCCCCAAATGTACCCACTATACAAAACTTCAGAGAGTTTTAACTGTGTGGATAAATGGTCTGGTTTTGTTTTTAAGATCATTCAGTGGGGTCTAAAAATTCAACAGTAGCTTGCTAAATTTCTTAAAGGACTCCCTCTCTGAATTTCAGAGAATTTAGGAGCAAATCTGTTAGTTTTTAGTTAATTTTTTAAAATGCTGTAATTTTGACGATGCTATTCTATTTTTATGCCTAGCAAAAGAGGTTGAATTCTTGTTTTAAGTGCCAAATTTAACTAGAGAGGGGAGATATTTTCAAATCTCATTTTAAAATAGATGTAGAGTCTCTTGGATTGAAAGACCCAAGAATATCAATAGTGGCAGAATTCTGTGGAAGGACAAAATCAGGTAGAAGAAGCTATGAGGGAAGCAAATACAAGAAAACAATCTCCTCCTTCCCCCACGGTATGCATGCTTAACACACACAGTATATTAAGTTACTAGAAATACTATGTACATTGAATGGCAAGCATTGAGATCCCCTCGTTGAAATGGAGGTTTGTCAGTAATTTAGAAGAGCCTTCATTAAAGGGTCTCACTTAGGTTTCACAAAAATAATACATTCTTAATTAATTTCCTTACTGTCCTATTTAAAACTTTGTTTTTTAAATTGCCAGTTTTAATAGTTTAATTTATTTTATTTTATTTTAGTGTGAAGTATTGTTTGGTTGGATTTTTTTTATTTTATGCTGGCTGTTTAGTTTTGCTTTTTACTCCTCTTGGAAAATGAAGATGATACACCAGGAGATGATTTTTTCTTCCAATAATTTCCTACTAGCCTTTGGCTGCTTCAAAAGATGACTTCTCAACATAGAATGAGACTTGTATTTAGTGGTAGTCCCGGTAAAATCTCTGAAGAGTCATTGGGTAGCACATGCTTTCATAGTGAATCTGTTCTCTAATTTAAACCAGTATTTCTGAATGGTTGTACATTCCCATAAAATAGGTCCAACAGATAGCAGTGTAAGTATTGTCTTATATTTTCATATACTACAGGACTCAGCTTTTATTTGGATCAGTGATGATCTAACATGTTTGCAGATTTTTGTTTATGAATTTTTCACAGGTTTGATACCACTGATTCATAACCACCTAGTTTTCTTCTCTTTTGTATAACATATAGAAGCTATTGAGTATTGTAACTGTATTTTTCCTATTCCTCTTCCTTTTTTTGCATATAGTCTATTTTTATAAAGATATAGCTGTATACAAGGTTCATTGTGTTAAAAAATTCTTTGATAGAAACCATCTTTCTATTTCTGCTTTTCCCCATAGCTAGGAGTTTGAGTTTTATCTGCATCTTACATATGTAGCTGCTGATGGAAACCTAAGCTACATAGAATATAATTCTTCAAATGTAAATACAAAAGTAGTTGAAGGTTGTTAAGCTTGTTTTTAATTTCTGTATTTATTTTTTGTGAAGAAAAAGAAATAAAAATACTACGAATCTATGACCCACCTACTTCCTACATCCCATATCTTAACCTCCCTGATCTTGAGCTCAGAATAAAATCTAAATGTTAGGGCTGTCAATTGCAAAACAAATTAAAAATCAGTTGTGATTAATTGCTGTTTTAGTCACACTGTAAACAATAGAATACCAATTAAAATTTATTATAAATATTTTTGTGTTTTTCTACATTTTCAAATATATTGATTTCAATTACAACACAGAATATTAAGTGTAAAGTGCTCACTTTATATTTTAATTACAAATATTTGCACTGTAAAAAAGATAAAATAAATGGTATTTTTCAGTTCACATATACAACTCCATTCAGTCATACTTCTTGTTCAGCCAATCGCAAAGACAAACAAGTTTGTTTGTTTACAGAAGATAATGCCTGCTTCTTCTAAAAGTGAGAACAGGCGTTCACATGGCACTATTGTAACTGGCATTGCAAGGTATTTACATGCCAGATATGCTAAACATTGGTATGCCCTTTCATGCTTCAACTTGTAGGCTTTAAAGTTTTACACTATTTTATTTTTGAGTGCAGTTATGTAAAAAATAAAAACCATTATATTTGTAAGTTGCACTTTCATGATAGAGATTGCGCTACAGTACTTGTATAATAAATTTAAATTGGTATTCTATTGTTTAACAGTTTGATTAAAACTGCAATTAATTGCGACTATCTTTTTTTAAAAACAACAAGGAGTCTGGTGGCACCTTAAAGACTAACAGATTTATTTGGGCATAAGCTTTCGTGAGTAAAAACCTCACTTCTTCGGATGCATAGAGTGAAAGTTACAGATGCAGGCATTATATATGACACATGGAGAGCAGGGAGTTACTTCACAAGTGGAGAACCAGTGTTGACAGGGCCAATTCAATCAGGGTGGATGTAGTCCACTCCCAATAATAGATGAGGAGGTGTCAATTCCAGGAGAGGAAAAGCTGCTTCTGTAGTGAGCCAGCCACTCCCAGTCCCTATTCAAGCCCAGATTAATGGTGTTGAATTTGCAAATGAATTTTAGTTCTGCTGTTTCTCTTTTGAAGTCTGTTTCTGTCCTACTAAACTTCTCTCTGTGGAAATCATAGCAGATATGGAAAGGGAAGCTAAGTTTACTGTATGTTATCCCAGAATTTTAAAGTTGTACTGATTCAAGGGTGACTATATAGACTTAAGAGTCTGCCTTTTTTCTAAACTACTTCTAGTTGTCCATGTTAAGTCTGTGTTCATCTATCTGTTCCACCTTTTTCTTTAATCCCTACCTCCCTTATTTTTGTCAAAATGGTATTGCGGCTTTCATTTAATGATGTTTATCCCCTTTAACAACTTATTAGTATGTTATGCTTGTCTAATACATTTTTATTTGTTACAAATGTTGACAAAGTTTTGGAGAGAAATCTCTGGAAAATATTCAATTTGACAGTAACTGTCCTTCCTAGCTCTCTAGATTTGCTTTAGTTTTCGAAATAATTTTAAATACAACTTTATTTTTTCCCCCTCAAAGCGATCACTGTATGTCTGATCAGTTTAATCCTAGGGGAAACCTGTACAACACTTTCAAAAGATGAGCTTGGAAGCTTAGATTCATAACTGTGCTCAACACTAAAAATCATGGTCTTAATAACGACACTGCATTTATGGCTTGTTACAACTATCTGTAACCCACCAACCCTCCTCCCTCCATTTCTCCCCCCATGGGTACAGGGGTGTTAAGTGCCACTTGACCTTGAGTGGTCCCTTAAATAGTGTTAATTGCTTGAGCTAAATGGTCTGTTCCACCTTGTGTTTAGTTGTGACCCTGACTACCTTTCCCAGACCAGAGAAGAACTCTGTAGCTTGAAAACTTGTTTCGCCAACAATAGAAGTTGGTCCAATAAAAATATATTACCTCAACCACTGTCTCTCTTTATTAGGGAGCTCAGAGTTAGTTACAGACAGCCCCCTAACCTGACGCAAATACTCACCAGCAACCACACAACAAAAACACTAACCCAGGAACCTCTCCTTGCAACAAAGCCCGTTGCCAACTCTGTCCACATATCTATTCAAGGGACAGCATCATAGGACCTAATCTTATCAGCGGCTTGTTCACCTGCACATTTACCAATGTGATATGTGCCAGCAATGCCCCTCTGCCATTTACAGTAACTTCTCACTTAAAGTCATCCCAGTTAACGTTGTTTCATTGTTACGTTGCTGATCAATTAGGGAACATACTCATTTAAAGTTGTGCAATGGTCCCTTCTAATGTCGTTTGTCAGCCGCCTGCTTTGTCCACTGCTTGCAGGAAGAGCAGCCGGTTGCAGCTAGCTGGTGGGGGCTTGTAACCAGGGTGGACCGGCAGCCCCCCATCCGCTCCCTGCTCCCCGAAGTTCCCTGTGCTGTAACTACCCAGTATGCTATCAAGGCAGTTCAGCTGTCTTCCCTCTCCCCCCCCCCCCCCACCATGTGCTGCTCCTGCCCTCTGCCTTGGAGCTGCTCCCAGAGACTCCTGCTTGCTGTGCAGGGGGAAAAGGGGGGGGGCTAATATCAGGGTGTCTCCTTCCTCCCGCTCCTGCACCCCACTTACCCCTTCTCCATATAGCGGAGGGAGGGGACACGGATGGAGAGAGACAGAGAGAGCTTGGGGCAACAGCTGCTGTCTCAACTTCCTGATCCACTTAAAAAGCCAATGCACTTAAGAGTGGGTCAGCTTACTTAAAGAGTCAGTGTGCATCTCTCTCTCTCTCTCTCCCCTCTCTCCCCCTCCCATCCCCCACAATGTGTGTGTCTGTCTCTGTCTCCTATGCTGTCTCCCCTGCCTTGTGTGAGAGGCTACATTAACAACAACGTGTTAACCCTTGAGGGCTCAGCTGAGTGCTAGTTCATCATTTAGCAGCAAGGCATTCCCTGGGAAATATCCCTCCCTCTTCACCACCTGAACCAAGCTTCACAATCATCATAGCAGTGAACAGTATTAAATTCTTTGTTTAAAATGTATACTGTATATCTATATAATATATAGTTTTTTTTTTTTGTCTGGTGAAAAAAATTTCCCTGGAACCTAACCCCCTCTATTTATATTAATTCTTATGGGGAAATTGGATTCGCTTAACATCGTTTCACTTAGTCGCATTTTTCAGGAACATAACTACAACGTTAAGCGAGGAGTTACTGTACATTGGCCAAATCAGACAGTCTCAACGCAAAAAAAAAAAATGGACACAAATCAGACGTCAAGAATTATAACATTCAAAAACCAGTCGGAGAACACTTCAACCTCCCTGGACACTCAATTACAGACCTAAAAGTTGCAGTTCTTTAACAAAAAAAACTTCAAAAACAGATTCCAACGAGAAACTGCAGAATTGGAATTAATTTGCAAATTGGACACCATTAAATTAGGCTTGAATAAAGACTGGGAGTGGATGGGTTATTACACAGACTAAAAACTGTTTCCCCATACTAATTTTCCCCCTACTGTTACTCTCATCTTTTTGTCAACTGTTTGAAATGGGCCATCCTGATTATAACTACAAAAATTTTTTTTCTCCTGCTAATAGCCCACCTTAATTGATTAGTCTCACCCATTTTTTTCATGCTCTCTCCCTCTGTGTGTGTGTGTGTGTGTATATATATATATATATATATATAATATATATATATATATATATCTTCCTACTGTATTTTCCCACTGCATGCATCTGATGAAGTGGGTTTTAGCCCACGAAAGCTTATGCCCAAATAAATTTTAGTCTCTAAGGTGCCACGAGTATGCCTTGTTCTTTTTGTCATATAGCATATTTTTGATATAGGTCAGAAATAAATAAGACACATTTGCATTTTGTTCTCCAGTACTTTTTTTTTTTTTCTAGATGCACATATATATAGGTGATTTCATTGCTCTGGAAAAGTGGTTATAGTATCTTTGCATTGTGTCCTTGGTAGAGAGAAAAAGTATTCGAACTGTATCCATTTACATTACACCTCTACCTCGATATAACGCTGTTCTTGGGAGCCAAAAAATCTTACCACGTTATATGTGAAACCGGGTTATATCGAACTTGCTTTGATCCGCCGAAGTGTGCAGTTCCGTCCCCCCGGGGGAATTGCTTTACCGCGTTATATCAGAATTCGTGTTATATCAGGTCGCGTTATATCGGGGTAGAGGTGCATATCAGTTGTTGCGTGGGGATGTAAATGTGATGTTTCTATCCATTGAATAAACTGCAGGTCTGTGCCCAGGGCATTGACTTGGTTTTTAATGCCACCATACCCTGTCAAATGCCTTTTCCTCCACACTAATAAGAGAAGTTGAGAGGGTTCTTCTTGAACAGGGCCCAGTATAACATTCTTAACCTAATAGCCACTATATATAAATCCTACTTAGTTTCCCTTGTAGCTTGGCAATATTTTGATGTTGATCAGACATACCTTGACCATATTCTTTGTGTGTAAGTTTAATAAAGAAATGTTATGAGCATGCACTAAGGTCCTTTCCAGATTTAGAAATAAGTTACTGCAAACTGTTGAAAAGAAGCTGGTATTGATTCCCCTTTTAATACCACATTAAGCACATCTGTGAGAGGCCTACCAGTCTGTCTTTACATGTTTATAATTTATTGGTATGTTTATAATAGCCCAAGGTTCTGCTGATTTTCATACTTCTTATGGTGAAGACTGTTTTCTTTCTGCTCAAATATCTCATTATAAAAAAACTGAAATATGAGAGGGTTGGCTTTTTTCATATAATTTGCAAGTTTTTCTAATATCTGGTTTATTAGTCTCTAAAGATCTTTTATAAGAGGTTTAAAAAGCCCTCTCTGTTAATTTTGGGAGGATAAGTATTTGCTTCCCTGTATTCCAGACTGGATGGATAATGTAGTCAGATGGCATTCCTTTCAGTTTTCTAATCCTAGATTATTCCTTTTATTCACTTCCTCACATATACCTGCTGGTTCTTTGTGTATTATCTGTTAGTAAAATGTTTAGCTTGCCCCATAAATTGGTTGAGAATCTTGTTTAAAGCAGTCACTTTATGACAAGATTCTGGTTTTTTAATCTCCAGAATTTTGTGATGAATTAGTAATGTCACTTTTTTTTCTACCAAAGATCAATTAATTCATAGAGCTATCATCATTTCACTTGAATTCTAGAGAAGGCATCTTTATATGCTGTTTATTAACATATTTGAAATTTCTTGTGAAATGATTCTTCTCTGGATCTTTTAATAGGCAATAATAACAACCTCTTAGTTTTCTGCAGAATGATTTTCAGCAAGGTTAAATTTCAGTTTGGTTGAAGTGTGATCTGGACACACATTACATATGACTGCTTGCAGCTTTTTGGAGGGTAAATTTAATACTAATCATTAACCCTATCTTTGTGTAAAGTTTTTGGATGATGGTAAAATTGAGCACTCCTTTATTTGAATTATGGCTTTTCTCTAAATCTCATTGTTTATAAACAAATGGAATTTGTATTCAGTCTCTAGAATTTAATACACATATCCTCCTTGCAAGAAGTCTAATATTCTAAACTATTTTGTTTTAAAACAAATTGTGTATTGGTAATGGATACAATTTGAGTTTATTTTAAATTTCTTCAATTTTTAAGTAGCTACTGATTGAGACCTACCAAGAGTATATCCTAGTTTGGTTTAATTAGTAGAAATCTAATTTCTTTTGAAAAGAGAATACCTACTTTGTTTCAAAAATGTTGGTTGAGTCATAAAAGCGCCACAACAACCATATTCCTCTGACGTTCTGTCTCTCTCTCTCCTTTTAAAAAACAAACAAACATTTCCTCTATGCAGATAAAGTGTGATACAGGGTCCCCCCCCTATTTTTATTGACCATCTTTGAATCACATTATATAGGCATCTGGTATTTATGGAGCATGTAAACCTCTGGATACGAATATTTTTTTTAAACATTACATTTTAGTTTATCTAAGGCATATGTACTTTGTATTCTTTTGAACAAACTTAAAACAAATGTGTTCTTTAAGATAATCCAATCACAATACATTTTTCTGATCCCTGTCATTACTTTTATTCCTCAAAAGTTATGAGCATCAGAAGATGTATTCCTATTCAATTTAATTTATCCTTTTGAGACTTTTTGTTGATTTGGGGCTTTGTTCATTATAGTCCCCCCCCCCCTTATTTTTTTTGCTCGTACTCTTCTGTTGTGTTTATAATACAGTAATATCTAGGGTCCCCATTGTGATAGACACTATGCAGGCAGTAAGACAATTCCTATCCTGAAGAGCTGAAGTCTAAAAAGAAAAGATTAACCAAGAGTGGGAAGGGAAACGAGAGGCAAAATTACTTGACCAGGGTTACACAGCAGGCCAGTGAGAGAGCTAGATATATCATCTGTCTCCTGAATCTCAATCCAGTTGCATGTTCACTGGACTATATTACATTTATTTCTTCTATAGGTTTTGGTCTTCCAACAACCGAGGTCCTTCCTGTATGTAGCTACTCTTGCACATTTTTCACGAACTGTACCATCTCTCTTCTTATTGCAGATCTAGGGAAGTGCAACAGAACTCTTTGAGAGAGTGAATTCCTATCCTTGAAAAGCAAATAAAAATGCAGTATGTGAAGGTTTTCAAATCTACAAAGATTCCGTCAAAAATATTGAACCCCTTTCTTCCCTTGTTGTGACTGTATAATTGAAAATAGTTTTTCTTTTTGCCATGGTATCTTTAGAAAAGTTCTGATTCCATAATTGAAGCTAGAATACACTAACATTGATTAGTAACTAGCTTGCTTTCAATATGGAGAAAAAGTTTGCACAATTCATACCCATACCAAACCTAACTATATGCACTGTCTTGCTTCGAGAAATTTATTTGCATAGTTATTGGAGTCCGTTCCTTAGGATTGGATCCTTTGTTCTTCATTCTACCTAGGAAGAATTGTAACTTGAAGGGAAACCTTCAATGGCATATTTTGAAATTCTGCTCTAATCTCCCTAAGGTCTTTTTGTCTAATTACAGAGATGCAGCAGAAAGGTCTTAGAAGATCAGTATCTTATGAACTTCATACCTGTTTTTCCCCAACCCCCATTTCTCTACATTCATACAACTTTTTCATTGTGGTATCACTGGCATATAGGGTACATATTTCTGTACTCTTTTCATCTGGAGAATCCAGACTTAAGAGTTCTCCAGAGCCATATCCTAACTTGTGCCATTGATTTACTATTAAATTGAATATCTCTCAAAGTTAGACTGGTCTGTTTTGGTGGAAGTTTACATCATAAAAATGTAAAGGTATTTAAACTTGCATCCTGAAGTGAAACTTGCATAGTGAGTTTGACAGTAATTTAATCATACTCTTCTGCCCGTGGACAAATTAATGTTCTGCTTACAGGATAAATTTTAGGACTTTATTGTGCCTTGGTCTCCATTTTATGTGAATTATAACTTCACAAATGCTTGGAGATCCAAAAGTTAGCATAACTTTCCTGTTGTGTAAACATCTCATATACTAAAGCTTTCTGCATAGCATAACCATTTATGTAACCCCATGGGCATTAGATTGGCCCCTTTTAAATATTCAAGTTTTGTTAACAGTACAATATTTTGAATTGCTGGTAACTTTATTTTATTCTCATTTCCTGTTTGTAGTTTTTCTTTGTGCATTCACTTAATGTTAATCTCCAAACAAATCTAACATAATATTGCTTGCTTATTACACTGACCATTGTAATGTTTGTTTTTTTCCGGAGGTCTGTTTTAAAAAAATAGATTTTTGTGTATTTTTAAACCATCTGTGTAGACAGGCTTTCAGTTACAGTATGGTTTTAAGACTATTTTGCTGCCATTTTGCTGTATTACAGTATACCCATATTTTTCTCTGACTGTTTAGTGAGGCAAAACTGCTCAGCATAGATGAGAGTGATGGGTCCTTCAGTCCCAGTGAAGAAAGGAAGGTAAGTATTTTATATATTCATCCATTAAAACACACATTAAAATTTTAAACAAAGTTGTATAGTAATCCCATTGAATTAAAAACAAAAATTGAAAAACGTGTGTGTGTTGCTTTTCTATGATGTACTCGGCAAAAATATCTTGAGTTGCATTCCTGTACTATGTTTGTCATTCTGAATTCCAGGGGGGCTTGCTTGCTGTACTGTACTATCTTTTCTTTCTTCTGAGTTCTGAAACTATAAGCATTGATGGTTACTTTTAACTCTAGACAACTACCAGTCTAAGACTACATTAGTCTTTCTGCAAAGGAAAAACAAATTTACTTCCTAGTCTTTCTTGACCACATACGCTGATGTATTTCCTGGTTTTGAATATATATGTGTGTGTGTATATCTGGGGGTGGGAAGCAGTGAAAGGTGCTTGTGTTCTTTTGTGATTTTGATGGCAGGTGCTGAAGTATTTTGTTGGAAAGAAGTTTCATAATTCTTGAAAATTTCAGTGTTTTGAGTAGTGGGTATGTGTAGCAAAGAAAGACAGTCTTTCTCTCTACCAAATCACCCGAGAGATGCAACCCAGTGAATCAGACCAAATGAACGATTAAGTAAATGGCTATATAGATAATGAGGAATAGGCTGTATATGGTTATAGCAATACTATTTAACTAGTAATCTAGAACAGCCATCCATTACATTTTTTAATTTATTTGTTTATATTAATATAGGCTTGATAAATTTAACAGTAATTGAAAGGGAATAGTCCTCTATTAAGATATTTTCCAAAGTTCAAAAAGCGAAGTGCTATCTGTAATTCCCCCCCTTCTCCCCGCGCAAAAAAGAATAGAAATGCTGATGTTATCTCAAAGACATTATCTTGGCAATGCAGAATAGTTTTATTTCCTAATATTTACATATTTCAGGGTTTAAAGGAACTGCATTTATTATAAAATTTTCTCAGTATAAATGGCATATTCTCTTTCCATTTTTTGTAGTTCCTGAAATTATGCTGTCTAGGACAAAACTTTAGACAGGAGAGTTCTGAATAGAATATTATATGAAACATAATTTTAGTTTGAGTTATGAGATGTTAGAGAAAACTGTTTGAAGACCAAGGGACAGGATTTATGTCGGAAATGGCTTACGACTAGGTTTTAGATAGAACATTAAGATGCTTAATGTCTAGTACAAAGGCAATGTAAATATGGATTCCATTGAGTATTCATATAAGTATTTCACGACTTAATAGTTGTATACTCTCAACCAAACATTTTAATTGTCTCATTACAGTCACTACGCTGTCGACCAGGAACTGTTGGCACCAGTGGCGAGTACATAAAAACGTACGCAAGGCGAGGCAAAACTGGAAGTTTTAGAGTTTTGAAAGGGAACTCAATTGGACTCAACATGCTGGGAAATAGCAAGAAACTGAGGTACAGAATTTCTAAGTTTATAAGTAATTGCTTAGTTAACAATCAGTTTTATTTAAACATGATATATGAATATCATTTTAGATACCCTTTTTCTTCTTCGAGTGATTGCTCATGTGTATTCCACAAAAGGTGTGCATCCTTGCCACCTACACCAGTGCAGGAAGTTTTTCCCCTAGCAGTACCTGTAGGGGGGAGCGCCCCCCCCCCACGACCTCTGGAGTGGCGCCTGCCTGGCATGGTATAAAAAGAGCTGCGTGCTCCCCCCACCCTCAGTTCCTTCTTGACGTCAGTGAAGGTGCGTCGGAACTGCTCTGCTCCAGCTTTGCTGTAGCTCGTCCCCAGAACTGTTCGTTTGTTTAGTACCTGTAGTTAGTTAGCCTACTTAGTTTAGTTAGTCAGTGAGCCTGGGCCGGGGCATGCCCTGAGCCCTGGGATTTAAGTTGTAAGGTTCTTGTCAGCGTTCTGTGCCAAGAAGCGACCCACACGCAGACTGTTTGCGCTGCTTGGGAGAAACCCATATCAGCAAGAGGTGCAAGATTTTGCAAATTGTTTAAGCCTCGGAACAAAAGAGAAAGGGACATTAGGCTCCGAGCCATTCTGATGGAGTCGGTGCTGACTCCGATCCCGGCACGCCGCTCCAAGCCGGTACCGGGCACTGCGGCATTAGTATGCAGCAATACGCTGGTGCCATCGACCAGTCGGCGCTGCTCCCTGTCCACGGGGCATGCCAAGAGGGCCAAGACTTCCCCCCTCTTCACAGCAGCACCGAGCTTCCAGTTACAAGTGGCAAACCATCAGGCCCTCTTGGGTCGGTACGAATTTAATCTGTGGGGTTCCCTGCCGAAATTTGAGGTCTCCCTCCAGGAGCACGATAAGGAGTTCAGGGCGTTGGTGGAGGAAGGGGCAACGGCAGCTCGGGCTTCCCTGCAGGCTGCCTTAGATGCTGCGGACATGGCCGCACGTTCAGTGGCTTCCACAATGTCCATGAGACGGGTGTCATGGCTCCTGCTTTGCGGGCTCTCCAGTGAGGCACAATCGTCCATGCAGGATCTCCCGTTTGATGGGAAAGCTCTGTTCGCAGAGGAAACAGATACAAGGCTGCATGGCATGAAGGACTCCCGCACAACCCTCCAGACCCTGGGTCTCTATGTCCCGGCTCCAGCAAAACCTAAGTTCAAGCCGCAGCAGACTCCGACTCCGGCCACCCTCCCGGAATACGAGGCCGAGCATAAAAAACAACGGGACTATAAGAGATGCCCTCATAGGCAGTCTTGGCCTGCCCCCCAGCCTGGACCCTCCAAGGGCAAGCAGGCGGGGAAAAGACGATTTTGACGGGACGCTTTGGGGCAACCCGCCAGTCCTCATCAGGGATCCAACCCCAATAAAGCTTCCCTTCTCCAACCGGTTGTGTGCTTTCCTTCCGGAATGGTCTCGGCTCACTTCGGACCGATGGGTCCTCAACACCATCTCCTGGGGTTACACCCTCCAGTTTACCTCCTCCCCGCCCAACCACCCCCCACGCCAGTCCCTCCTGGGGGACCTCTTGCACGAAGCTCTGCTCGAGAAGGAGGTGGGGCGGTTCCTAGGATTAGGAGTGATAGAGGTGGTGCCCAAGGAGTTCATGGGCAAGGGGTACAACTCTGTTATTTCCTTATCCCAAAGGCCAAAGAGGGTCTCAGGCCCATACTGGACCTATGGGGTCTGAACCAGCACATGGTGAAGCTCCAGTTCCACATGGTCTCCCTGGCCTCCATCATCCCCTCCCTGGATCCCGGGGACTGGTACGCTGCCCTCGAGCTACAGGACGCATACTTCCACATCCACATATCCAAGGGGTACAGGCGCTTGCTCTGTTTTGTGGTGGGACAGAATCCTTACCAATTTACGGTCTTCCCATTTGGGCTGTTCACGTTAAACTCTATGCGTTGGAACGAGACTATCGGGGCACTCCTGGACGGAGTGTTGGACAGGGCCTCCCTCCCACCAGACAGGTTCGAGAAACTGTGTTGCTCATGTCTATTCCACATCCCACCCTCCTTCCCCTCTGTCGGAGTTGTCTGGCAAGAAGGAACTGAGGGTGGGGGGAGCGCGCAGCTCCCCTTATACCGCCCCAGGCAGGTGCCACTCCAGGGGTCATGGGGGTGCTCCCCCCTATAGGTACTGCTAGGGGAAAAACTTCCGGCACCAGTGCACGTGGCGAGCACACAAACCTATTGTGGAATAGACATGAGCAACATATCTCGAAGAACACCAGTTACGGAAAAGGTAACTCTTTTTTCACTGACTGGAGTGAAATTAAGGAAACTATAGCAAAGAGTCTCAATTTGCACTTTGCTAATCTGTACAGTTGGCAAGTTATAAATAAAAGTGGTCTCTCCTTTTCAGCAAAATATAAGAGCAGAGTGCCATAGTGAGATCTTTAAATTTTCATTACTCTTACAAAATGTGCTATGTAGCACTTACTAGTAAATGCTGAAGGCTTTCTGGACAAAATTTAACTGACCCTGGATATTTAACTGCATCTTGACTAAGTACCATTCAAGACTGCTTATACCATCACACAATCTCCCATTCATCCCCCTGAGGTACAGAATGTAATGTACTCTCTCTTGGTCATAGCCTGGAAGAGGCAGAAGCCTATCTCCAGGACTAGCTGGGATGCTCCTTCATTTCTCCTCCTATAGGACATCATATCACACAAGAACCACTTTGCACTACTTCAGAGCAAGTCTTCATCAACTCTGCTCACTCTCAGATTCAGCCTGAGCTCTGGTCTCAAAAGAATTGAGCACAAATGCTGATATCTATGTATTTCATGTTCCAGCGGCTCACCACCACTGCTGGTATTCACTGACAATACTCCGACTCTACTCTTATTCAAGTTGTAACTGAAAGCAATAGCTATATGAAACACCAGCCACAGGAAGTTCATAATATAGTTAAATTGTTTCCATTGCAGTCAGTTCCCATTCACCCCATATGCAGGGAAAAAATCGCAAGACCACTACATCCAGTCAATAAATAGCCATCCTATATAAAGTCAAACCAAGCATAACCTGAACCTCAGCCTTGTGTTGATAAGTAGGAAGTTATTGGTTAATAAGTGGTAGTGTAGCCATGCTGGTCCCAGGATATGAATGAGAGAGAGGTAGGCTGGGTAGTATCTTTTATTGGACCAACTTCCATTGGTAGAAGGGTTAAGCTTTTGAACTTCACAAAGCTCTTTGTTAGGTCTCTGTGGAGCTCAAAAGCTAGTCCCTTCTATAAACAGAAGTTAGTCCAATAAAATATATTACCTCACCTACCCTCTCTCACTCCTATTGTGGGACCAACATGGCTACGTTGCCCCTTGTCTCTTATTAGTTAAGACAGTTCCAGTGACTCATCACTGAGAGTCACTTCAGCTAGTGTGCATCATAGAAACATGGAGTGACCTTACGTCCAGTGCTGTCTCACCTCGTTTCCTCCCACTACGCTGTACGCTAAAGACTCTTGACATGGAGAAAAAAATCTGGAAATGGTCAAATCATTCTATTCCTAGCCATACAATTTCCAACTATGGGCAGTCTGATCTGGGTCCTTGGACCAAATAGGGGGGGGGATAGCTCAGTGGTTTGAGCATTGGCCTGCTAAACCCAGGGTTGTGAGTTCAATTCTTGAGGGGGCCACTTAGGGAACTGGGGTAAAAATCTGTCTGGGGATTGGTCCTGCTTTGAGCAGGGGGTTGGACTAGATGACCTCCTGAGGTCCCTTCCAGCCCTGATATTCTATGAAATATAAATATAAGGAATACAAGAACTTCAGGCAGAAATGAGAAACCTCCCTGTCCCGAGATAGGAAGAAGTCCTATCTTCTGGTCCATCCCTAAGCACCCATGAGCACTCGGCTCTCCAAATTTCAAAACCTATGTGAAACTAACTTCACCTGACGTAAGAACTAAATGCAAACTCCACTGCTTTGATTTAGCATTTCTCCAATAGCATGTGAGTGTGCACAGGTCAAACTCATCTCTTTAAAAAATAAATAAATTCTTCTACATGCAATGGAAGAGTAGTTTGTTGTTTTTTTTGTTTTGTTTTTTTGTTTTAATTACTGGGGAGATGCTGAAATGCTACTCTGGCAAGGGGCACACCAAAAACTAAATCTTTTCCTGCATTTGTTTTCTTTTGCTTATTTAATTTTGCCAAGTAGCAAGTACCTTGCAATGGGTCTCCCAGTTATTTAGTGAGATTCTGCACTATATGTTCATTTCTTGATGTAATTTTTCTGTAGTACAATAAATTAAATTACTCGGGTTTGCCTATTGGGTATTTCACTCTAACTATTGTATATTGAGAACTATAAAATAAAAAGTTATTTGTTTGGAATAGGCTTTAAGTAGACTTTTGCATTGTAAATGATAGCTACCACTACACTTGTATTTGCCTAGTTTATCGATAAGAATATCATGCGAGACCATATCAAATGCCTTACTAAAGTCTAGGTATACCACATCCACAGCTTCTCCCTTATCCACAAGACTTGTTATCCTATCAAAGAAAGCTATCAGATTGGTTTGACATGATTTGTTCTTTACAAAGCCATGCTGGCTGTTCCCTATCACCTTACCACCTTCCAAGTGTTTGCAGATGATTTCCTTAATTACTTGCTCCATTATCTTCCCTGGCACAGAAGTTAAACTAACTGGTCTGTAGTTTCCTGGGTTGTTTTTATTTCTCTTTTTATAGATGGGCACTATATTTGCCCTTTTCCATTCTTCTGGAATCTCTCCCGTCTCCCATGATTTTCCAAAGATAATAGCTAGAGGCTCAGATACCTCCTCTATTAGCCCCTTGAGTATTCTAGGATGCATTTCATCAGGCCCTGGTGACTTGCAGGCATCTAACTTTCCTAAGTGATTTTTAACTTGTTCTTTTTTTATTTTATCTGCTAAACCTACCCCCTTCCTATTAGCATTCACTATGTTAGGCATTCCTTCAGACGTCTCGGTGAAGACTGAAACAAAGAAGTCATTAAGCATCTCTGCCATTTCCAAGTTTCCTGATACTGTTTCTCCCTCTTCACTAAGCAGTGGGCCTACCCTGTCTTTGGTCTTCCTCTTGCTTCTAATGTATTGATAAAAAGTCTTCTTGTTTCCCTTTGTTCCTGTAGCTAGTTTGAGCTCATTTTGTGCCTTTGCCTTTCTAATCTTGCCCCTGCATTCCTGTGTTGTTTGCCTATATTCATCCTTGGTAATCTGTCCTAGTTTCCTTTTTTTTTTTACTCCTTTTTATTCTTTAGATCATGCAAGATCTCATGGTTAAGCCAAGGTGGTCTTTCGCCACATTTTCTATCTTTCCTAACCAGCGGAATAGCTTGCTTTTGGGCCCTTAATAGTGTCCCTTTGAAAAACTGCCAACTCTCCTCAGTTGTTTTTCCCCTCAGTCTTGATTCCCATGGGACCTTACCTATCAGCTCTCTGAGCTTATCAAAATCTGCCTTCCTGAAATCCATTGTCTCTATTTTGCTGTTCTCCCTTCTGCCCTTCCTTAGAATTGCAAACTCTATGATTTCATGATCACTTTCACCCAAGCTGCCTTTTACTTTCAAATTCTCAACGAGTTCCTCCCTATTTGTTAAAATCAAGTCTAGAACAGCTTCCCCCCTAGTAGCTTTTTCAACCTTCTGAAATAAAAAGTTGTCTGCAATGCAGTCCAAGAATTTGTTGGATCGTTTGTGCCCCGCTGTGTTATTTTCCCAACGTATATCTGGATAGTTGAAGTCCCCCATCACCACCAAATCTTGGGCTTTGGATGATTTTGTTAGTTGTTTAAAAAAAGCCTCTTCCACCTGGTTAGGTGGCCTGTAGTAGACTCCTAGCATGACATAACCCTTGTTTTTTACCCCTTTTAGCCTAACCCAGAGAATCTCAACACTTCCATCTCCTATGTCCATCTCTACCTCAGTCCAAGTGTGTACATTTTTTATAAGGCAACACCTTCTCCTTTTTTCCCCTGTCTATCCTTCCTGAGCAAGCTGTACCCCTCCACACCAACATTCCAATCATCCCACCAAGTTTCAGTGATGCCAACAATGTCATAGTTGTGTTTATTTATTAGCACTTCCAGTTCTTCCTGCTTATTACCCATACTTCTCGCATTTGTATATAGGCATCTAAGATACTGGTTTGATCTTGCCTCCCAGTTTTGTCCTGACCCTCCTTTCTCTCTGCCAATATAGCCCTCACTCCCCCTTGTTTCCGACCCATCTCCCAGGTCTCTATGTTCCCACTTACCTGTGGGCTTTGCTCACCTGTTCCCGTCGAACCTAGTTTAAAGCCCTCCTCACTAGGTTAGCCAGTCTGTGTCCAAATAGGGTCTTTCCCCTCCTCGAAAGATGAACGCCATCTCTGCCTAGCAGTCCTTCCTCGAATAACATCCCGTGGTCTAGGAAGCCAAAGGTGACACCATCCTGGCAGCGCCATCTTCGCAGCCAGGCATTCACCTCCATGATGCGTCTGTCTCTGCCTGGGCCCCCTACCTTTGACAGGAAGAATCGAAGAGGATACCACCTGCTCTCCAAACTCCTTCACCCGTACTCCCAGAGCCCTGTAGTCACTCTTGATCTGCTCAGTGTCACACCGCGCTGTATCATTTGTGCCCACATGGATGAGTAGCATGGGGTAGTAGTCAGAGGGCTGGATAATCCTCGACAATGCCGCCGTAACGTTTCGGATACGGGCTCCCGGCAGGCAGCATATCTCCCGAGATGAAATGTCAGGGCGACAGATGGGCGCCTCCGTCCCCCTCAGCAGAGAGTCTCCGACCACCACTACCCTACGTTTCCTATTCGCAGTGGTGGCAGCAGACCTCCCAACCTTAGGGGTACGAGGCTTTTTCCCCTTTACTGTAGGGGGTGATTCCTTTTTTCCTGTATCAAGAAGAGCATAACGGTTACCTATTACCATGATGGGAGGGTTCGGAGCAGGGGTGGAGCACTGCCTGCTGCCAGAAGTAACCAGCTGCCAGTGTCCACCCTGAGTCATCTCCTCCTCCACCAGTGGTGTGTCAGCAGTCCTGTGTACTGGGACAGCTACCTCAGCTGTCTCCACATGGACACTGTCCAGGAATTGCTCGTGGATTCTGATGCTCCTCAACCTAGCCACCTCCTCCTGTAGCTCTCCCACCTGCTGCCTGAGAGATTCCACCAGCACACACCTTTCACATTGGATGGTCCCCCTAGCCTGGATATCAGTAAGTGGAAATTGCAAGTTACAGTCTCTGCAAAACCACACCAGGATCTGGGTAGAAGCATCCATGCTCAGGCGCTCTGTCTGGCTACAGGTGCAGGTGGAGGAGATAGAAGCAGTGCTGGCACAGGTGTTGCGGGTCTTCCTAACCATCATAAGCCTCCCTCTATCAGACTCCCATCTGCAGCCCCCTGTCCGCTGAAAGGGTTGTTTAAGCAAGAAGTTTAGGTTTTAAGGGGAATAAAGGGAAACAGATAGAACTGGCAAGGGACCCATGCCCCCTTCCCACTCCCTTTCCAAACTCCCTTGCGAAACTTCCTGTTAGCAGCCCCTGGTCGCAAAAGCTCCCTAGTCGCTTGTGCGCTGCTTTATAAAGCCCTGGCCTGTATGAATGCTCCGCCCACTGATTAAGGCTCAGCCACTTACCAGAGGCTTCTAGCTTTCAAACCTTCCTTTGACGCTCACAGCTTCCAACTGCCAGCCACAGCACATGGTCCTCCAAACAAACAAACAGACTGACAAACACAAGCATTATTCACCATTTTCTAACATAATAAAGTAAAAATGAAGAAACTGAACAAATGTAAGGTAAGCTATAGAGTTGCTTAAATAAATGTACATAGATACATATATCTTCTTGATTAACAAAAAGAGGCACCAAATTTAGCGTTAGGTTATATTTAGTTGCAGCTAAATTTGTTTTAATGGTTATCAACAAATGAGATTCAACCTTTCTTTAGGCAAATAAAGTACAAGTGCAAAACACAGTTAAAATCACTAATGAAGGCATGAATGAAAAACACCACCTTGGCTGCAATGAATATTTTTGGTGATGTTGAAACTAGTACTGGCATCACTCACCTCTAACCACTTTTCTGACTTTGGTCATTTAATCTGGCCGAGAATGTGATTATCCTACAAGCAGTTATCTTCGTTTAATACTGAAGTGCAGCATCTCCTAAGTTTTATATACTACATGCATCACAAGAAAGGCTAGAAAAATATTTTTCCTGTTTTATATATTATTTTGTTCGCTAGATTTACATAATTGTGAACAGTTTGTTTATTTTGAACATTAATGTGCCCACTGATGTCCAATATAAAGGCTACTCAGTAGCAGTTCTCTTGAGTTTTGGATATCTATTTCTCAGCAGACAGAAAAGTTTAGTCTTACAGCTAATTCTGTGATTTAATTGTGAGCAGATGAGATTTATTAACTTTCTGAATTTGTCAGTGATAGTCTGAGACCTTGGGAAATCACTGTGCTTGAATTCCTCTTCTCCTTGCCTCCCCTCTCTTCTCACCCCCCCCCTCCCCATTTGTAAAATGAGGATAATATAACCCACCTATGTAAGGGTGTTTTAGATCCTCAGATGGAAAGCATTTTAAATTAATGTAGCTGTATTGTAAAGCAGTGTTTTCCTAACATGTGGGTGAACACCTGGCAGTGAGGAGGATTGTGCAGGTCAGATGGGCACTGACACCAGGTCTCAGCTTTAATTAAAAAAAGAGAAAAAAAGTGTGTGTGTGGGGGGGCCTCTAGCTGTTATGGTTACAGTAATGCGCATGCATTATAGAATCTTAGAATTGTAGGACTGGAAGGGACCTCGAGAGGTCATCTTGTCCAGTCCCCTGCACTCATGGCAGGACTAAGTATTCTCTAGATCAGGGGTTCTCAACCTGGGGTCGGGACCCCTCAGGGGGTGGTGAGGTTATTACATGGGGGGTCACGAGCTGTCAGCCTCCACTCCAAACCCTGCTTTGCCTCCAGCATTTATAATGGTGTTAAATATACAAAAAAAGTGTGTGTGTGTGTGGGGGGGGGGGGGGGGGGGGGTTCACACTCAGAGGCTTGCTATGTGAAAGCTGTCACCAGTACAGAAGTCTGAGAACCACTGATCTAGACCATCCCTGACAGGTGTTTGTCTTAACCCGCTCCTAAAAATCTCCAATGATGGAGATTCCACAACCTCTCTAGGCAATTTATTTCAGTGCTTAACCACCCTGACAGGAAGTTTTTCCTAATGTCCAACCTAAACCTCCCTTGCTGCAATTCAAGCCCATTGCTTCTTGTCCTATCCACAGATGTTAAGGAGAACAATTTTTCTCCCTCTTCCTTGTAACAACCTTTTTATGTACTTGAAAATTGTTATCCTGTCGTCCCCCCACCCCCGCATCAGTCTTCTCTTTTCCAGACTAAACAAACCCATTTTTTTCAATCTTCCCTTATAGGTCATGTTTTCTAGACCTTTAATCATTTTTGTTGCTCTTCTCTGGACTTTCTCCAATTTGTCCACATCTTTCCTGAAACGCGGCGCCCAGAACTGGATACAATACTCCAGTTGAGGCCTAATCAGCACTGAGTAGAGTGGAAGAATTACTTCTTGTGTCTTGCTTACAACCCTCCTGCTAATACATCCCAGAATGATTTTTCCTTTTTTTTTTTGGGGGGGGGGGGCTTGCAATTGTGTTTAGCTGATGGTCCACTATGACCCCCAGATCCCTTTTTGCGGTACTCCTTCCTAGGCAGTCATTTCCCATTTTGTATGTGTGCAAATGATTGTTCCTTCCTAAATGGAGTATTTTTTTTCATTTGTCCATATTGAATTTCATCCTATTTACTTTAGACCATTTCTCCAGTTTGTCCAGATCATTTTGAATCTTAATCCTATTCTCCAAAGCACTCACAACCCTTCCCAGCTTGGTATTGTCCGCAAACTTTGTAAGTGTACTCTCTATGCCATTATCTAAATCATTGATGAAGATATTGAACAGAACCAGACCCAGAACTGATCCCTGCGGGACCCCGCTCGTTATGCCCTTCCAGCATGACTGTGACCCACTGATGATTACTCTCTGGGAATGGTTTTCCAACCAGTTTTGCACCCACCTTGTAGCTCCATCTAGGTTGCATTTCCCTTATTTGTTTGAGATGGTCATGTGAGACCACATCAAAAGCTTTACTAAATTCAAGATATACCATGTTTCAGAGTAGCAGCCGTGTTAGTCTGTATTCGCAAAAAGAATAGGAGTACTTGTGGCACCGTAGAGACTAACATTTATTTGAGCATGAGCTTTTGTGGGCTACAGCCCACTTCATCGGATATATAGTGAGGAGATATATATACACATACAGAGAACATGAAAAGGTGGGAGTTTTCATGCCAACTCTAAGAGGCTAATTAATTAAGAGGAAAAAAAATGTATACCATGTCTACTGCTTTTCCCCCTATCCACAAATCTTTCTTTGACAGCGTAACAAGCCATCAGGTTGGATTGACATGATTTGTTCTTGACAAATCCATGCTAACTCTTTCTTATCACCTTATTATCTTCTAGATGTTTGCAAATTGATTGCTTAATTATTTGCTCTGTTATCGTTCAATGTACAGAAGTTAAGCTGACTCGTCTGTAATTCCCTGGGTTGTCCTTATTTATCTTTTTTAGAGATTGGCACTATATTTTCCCTTTTCCAGTCGTCTCCCGTTTTCCATGACTTTTCAAAGATAATTGCTAATGGCTCAGGTATCTCCTCAGTCAGCTCCTTGAGTATTCTAGGATGCATTTCACCAGGCCCTGGTGACCTTGAAGACATCTAACTTGTCTAAGTAATTTTTAACTTGTTTTTTTCCTATTTTAGCCTCTGATCCAACCTCATTTTCACTGACATTCACTATGTTAGACGTCCAATCACCACCAAGCTACTTGGGGAAAACTGAAACAAAGAAGTCACCTCTGCCATTTCTACATTTTCTGTTGTCCCCCCCCCCCCCCCCAAGTAACGGACCTATCCTGTCCTTAGTCGTCTTTTGCTTGTAATGTATGTGTAGAATGCTTTCTTGTTGTTCTTTATGACTCTAGCTAGTTTGATATCATTTTGTGCCTTGGCCTTTCTAATTTTCTCCCCGCATACTTGTCTTATTTGTTTATATTAATCCTTTGTAATTTCTTTTTTGTAGGACTTTTTTTAAAGATCATTGAAGATCTCCTAGTTAAGCCAGGGTGGTCTCTTGCCATATTTTCTCTTTCCTACGCAGTGGGATAGTTTGCATTTGTGCCCTTAATAATGTCTCTTTTTTGAAGAACTGCCAACTGTCTTCAATTGTTTTTCCCCTTAAACTTGCTTCCCATGGGATCTTGCGTACCAACTCCCTGAATTTGCTAAAGTCTGCTTTCTTGAAATCCATTGTCTTAATTTTGCTGTTCTCCCTCTTACCATTCCTTAAAATCATGAACTCTACCATTTCATGATCACTTTCACCCAAGCTGCCTCCCACTTTCAAATTCTCAACCAGTTCCTCCCTGTTTGTCAAAAACAAATCTAGAACAGCCTCTCCCCTAGTAGCTCTCTCCACCTTATGAAATGAAAAATTGTCTCCAATACATTCCAAGAACTTGTTAGATAATCTGTGCCTTGCTGTGTTATTTTTCCCAACAGACATGAGTAGTTGAATTCCCCCATCTCATCAAGTCCTGTGCTTTGGATGATCGTTACTTGTGTTTTTTTTAAAAAAGCCTCTTCTGCCTGGTTAAGTGGTCTGTAGTAGACCCCTACCATGACCTCACCCTTGTTTTTTACCTCTTTTATCCTTACCCAGAGACATTCAACAAGTCTGTCTCCTATTTCCATCTCCACCTCAGTCCAAGCATATGCATTTTTAATATATAATGCAACACCTTTTCCCTTTTTTCTCTGCCGGTCATTCCTGAGCAAGCTGTACCACGTGATGCCAACTGTCATAGTTGTGTTTATTTACTAGCATTTCGAGTTCTTCCAGTTCATTCCCCATACTTCTCGCATTAGTATACAGACATCTAAGATACTGATTTGATTCCCCCCCTCCAGTTCTGTCTTGTCTCTTCTTTATCTCTGCTATAACAGCCCATGCTCCCCCCCCCAAATTCTGACCCTTCTCCCAGGTCTGCCATGTTTTTGACTTACCTGTGGGCTTCGGTCACCTGTCCCCTTCAAATGTAATTTAAAGCCTTCCTCACTAGGTTAGCCAGTCTGTATCCAAATATGCTCTTCCTCTTCCTCAATAGGACCCCATCTCTGCTTAGCAGGCCTTCTTGCTGGAACAGCATCTCGTGGTTAAGGAAGCCGAAGCCTTCCTGGCGACACCATCTTCGCAGCCAGGCATTCACCTCCAGGATGCATCTATCTCTGCCTGGGCCCCACCCCCTACCCTTTATCAGAATGATCAAAGAGAACACCACCTGCACTCCCAACTCCTTCACCCTTACTCCCAGAGCCCTGTAGTCACTTCTTATCTGATTATAGGTGGAACTGGTAGCAAACTATACTTCAGGTTGCCAAACACTTTCAGTTGCAAGACACGGTTTCAGTTGTTGTTTATAACAGCCATTCAGACTGTAATTTCCCGTGCCTGGTGTGTGCCTGGAGCTTATTTATTTTTTTAATGTTTCAGCAAAATTGGTCCAACTGTTTCTCAGAACAAAGTTAGGGAGAAATATATTATTTTGCCCATATTAAGTACTTATGTCCATTTCATTGGGAAGTTTTAGCATCTTCATGCTTTGGAGTATGGTCTTGAAATTTGGCAGGGCTGTCATCCTGGTTTCAGTCATGTGCCTTTTGTCACTCCCATGAAAACCTGCCCAAATTGGCCAAGTGAATAGCCTCCCAGAAACGGCAGTTCACATATACTTAATAGAGACTTGTTAGTTTGGCAGTTAAATTGTCTGAAGATTCCATTTGCACTGAGCATGCTCAAGCCCAAGGCTATAGCTGCAAAGCAGGTGTTTCCCTGCAGTTTCTGCTCTCGGTAGCCAGGAGCCATTGTAGTACGAGGCACCGGACCTGAAAACAAGGAATCTGTGTACTCAGTGGTATGTGCACATTCAGTGGTGTGCGCACATCTGCCCTCCTTCCGCCAGGGATAACCTATTGTACTGCATTCAGATAGTTGTCTTGCCTAGGAAGGGTGTTAGACACCAACAGCTATTGATTTTGATTGGCTCTCAACTGCTGGCCCAGCTTCATGTAACAATGGCTTTTCTACTCAGGGGCTTGCCAGTCAGGCAAGCAAGAGGGAGGTGTGGCTGGAGCTTCAGTTATGTGCATGCCATAGAGGGGAGACCCTATTTAAGAGTAGGATTCTTTTTTGTGTAGGAGGGAGTGGGGATTAGGAGTAACCATCGCCAAATATAAGGAGTACTTACAGAAGAAAGAAGGCAGGAGGGACTCTGCCTTCCTGAAATGCTTCAGACTCACAGAAAGGGTAAGATCAGCCCAAGGGAGGGTGTATCTCAGGACTGCAGTTACTTTCAAAGATCTGTAACTCTAGAGTGCTTTGAGTAAAGCTTCTATAGTTAAGAAGTTCCATTGTTGACTCTGTTCTTGCTTTCTGCCATGTTGTCCCCATGTTGTCTATTCAAGATAATTAAGTCCCAGGCAGACTGCGAAGAGTACAAAAGGATCTCTCAAAACTTGGGTGACTGGGTAACAAAATGGCGCATGAAATTCAATCTTGATAAATGCAAAGTAATGCACATTGGAAAACATAATCTGACGAAGTGGGCATTCACCCACGAAAGCTTATGCCCCAATACATCTGTTAGTCTTAAAGGTGCCACAGGACCCTCTGTTGCTTTTTACATAATCCCAACTATACATATAAAATGAATGGGGTCTAAATTGGCTGTTACCACTCAAGAAAGATCTTGGAGTCGTTGTGGCTAGTTCTCTGAAAACATCCACTCAGTGTGCAGTGACAGTCAAAAAAGCAAACAGAATGTTGGGAATCATTAATATATGGATAGATAATAAGACAGAAAATATCATATTGCCTCTATATAAATCAGTGGTATGCCCACATCTTGAATACTGTGTGCGGATGTGGTAGCCACATCTCAAAAAAGATATATTGGAATTGGAAGAGGTTCGGAAAAGGGCAACAAAAATGATTAGGGGTATGGAAAAAGTTAAGAAGACTGGGACTTTTCAGCTTGGAAAAGAGACGACTAAAGGTGGATATGATTGAGGTCTATAAACTCATGACTGGTATGGAGAAAGTAAATAAAGTGTTATTTAGTCCTTCTCATAACAGGAACTAGGGGTCACCAAATGAAATTAATAGGCAGCAGGTTTAAAACAAACAAAAGGAAGTATGTTTTCACACAATGCAGTGTCAACCTGTGGAACTCTTTGCCAGGGGATGTTGTGAAGGCCAAGACTATAACACGGTTTAAAAACTCGATAAATTCATGGAGGATAGGTCCATCAATGGCAATTAGCCAGGATGGGCAGTGATGGTGTTCCTAGCCTCTATTTACCAGAAGCCGGGAATGGGTGACAGGGAATGGATCACTTGGTGATTACCTATTCTGTTCATTCCCTCTGGGGCACCTGGTATTGGTCTGTCCCAGTATGGCTGTTCTTGCGTTCTTATGTTCAGAGGTGTTAAATTAGAAGCCTGGAGTGTCCGCATCTGAGGTGGAGCTAGAGGGAGTGTGTGTACGTAGCTGGGGAAGCTCACAGGTTTTAAGCAGTGATTTTTTTTTGAATTGGTTGGTGTTCAATATGTTAATGATTTGGAAAGGGAAGTGAATAGTGAAGTCAGACTTTTGTGGATTGCACAAAACTATTTAAGTCAAGATATGACAAGAATCCTATGATAAGAAAAGGACCTAACAAAGCTAGGTAAATACTGATGATGTGTAGTGACCTTGCATTAGTCAACAATGAACTTCATGTGTATATGGGAAGGAATAATTTGAACTACTCATTAACATTGATTTAGAATCCAGTAATGTGAATCGCACTAGAAAAAGAGCTGTTCATGATTGTGGACAACTCAATGAAAACCTCTACTCTTTTGATTTCCATTCATATTGATTACTCATCATGCTAAAATTTATAAAGGGGGGAGGGAGAAAATACTAGAAAATATTATTCCATTATAAAACGTGGTGATTTTTCCCATATCATGAATGCCATGCTAAATTTTGGTAACCATATCTCAAAAAAAAGTATACCAAAGGTAGAAGGGCTCCAGAGATGAGCAAGTGATTAGTCATGAAAAAACTTCTAAATGACTGTGTGACTAGATTAGGACTGCTTTTTAAAAAAAAAAAAAAAAAGTAGGAAGAAACCTAAGACTTAAAACAGTGGTTCTCAAACTTTTGTACTGGTGACCCCTTTCACATAGCAAGCCTCTGAGTGTGACCCCCCCTTATAAATTAAAAACACTTGTTTGTATATTTAACACAATTAGAAATGCTGGAGGCAAAGCGGGGCTTGGGATGGAGGCTGACAGCTCATGACCCCCCCCCATATAATAACCTTGCAACCCCCTGAGGGGTCCTGACCCCCAGTTTGAGAACCCCTGACTTAAAACAAAAACTAAAAAAAAATCCAACAAAACAAAAATCAAAGGAATGAATGAAAATTAAGGCAGCTAAATTAAAAGTAAAGGGAAATATTTTTCCCGTCAATGCCTAATTAACCTAGGGAACTCATGGCCACAAAATACTTTGAGACCAAGAGCTTATCAGCATTGAATAAAGGCTTATGTCAACATACCTATTATTTTATAGTATCTAATATCTTAGCCAACCACAAGCTTCCTCAGGTTAGGAAGAAATGTTCCTTTTTGGCAAAATATTCGATAATGGTCTGTTATGCAGATTTTTGTCCCTTCCTTTAAAAAGTTTGGTACTGGCCAATGTCAACAGTAAAATGCTGGGCTGTTTTGGTATGGCAGTTATGCTCATAAAGGCACAGAGGTAGACTTCAGCACAGCCAGGATTAGAACTAGAGACATTGATTTCCGGTTCCGTGTACAATACTTAATCTAGATGTTTTCTATTTTTTTTTTTGTTAGATATTTTATAACATTTTCAAATTAGAGGTTTGTGACTGCAAAGGATCATTGCAAAAGATTGTAGCAGTTGAGTCACAACAAGAAACCATGTGTGGTTTATGGGCCCGCAAGTCAGGAGAGGCTGAGAATCCTCACTTCTAACTATGCTGCTTCTTTATCAAAGCAATGTAGTTACATAATTTGAGTATTATATTATTTTAGTTGCTGATTAGCTTCATGACATTTCTTTGCTTTTTTCATTGTTTCTGCAGTTTGTTAATCTTGTAACTTTCTGTAATGTTTACAGTGAAAATTCCCAGAATATAACTTGTCCAGGAACCGTAGTGCACGGTAGACGTTTTCAACATGCTCATGCGCAGATACCAGTAGTAAAAACAGCAGCCCAAAGGTAAGACTGAAGAAACCAAGTTGTCATTCTCGTGTCATCCCCTCACACTTTCCCACCTGTGCATCTCATTTGTGGCAGTGGTTCAGAGTGCTATGTTTTTTTAAAAGAATTTTCATACTGTCTTGTCTTCCCATGGTTGAGATTCGTACATGGTAGTCTTCATAGTCCCGAAAACATTTTAAAGTAAAGTAAACAGGGATGTGTGACATGATAGTGCTTTTTGGATCCTTTAATATTTGCCTTCACTGATTTGTGAAAGTCTCCAAAAGCTTACTTTGTTAACCTTCATTGTAAACAAACCCTTCACTTTAAAAAATAAATAAAAAAAAAATTCATTTGACAGCATTTTGTGGAATCCAATATTTCAACTGGAAAATAGTTAACAGTGAAACTTTTTTTTTTAAAAAAGGACATGGGAGCAGTTGTAAATAATGTACAGTAGAATGGCACTTAATAAACACTCCAGTAATTGAACACGTTAACTGATAAAAATCCCAGTTTCTTCCCCCACTGGGCAACGATTCAGTAGCAAATGTACTGAGATGTCATATTACTCACATCGCTTAAAAAAAATATAGCAGACTTAATTGTTCACTATGACATATAAACCTTAAAAACAACAGCCATCAAAATAATTGGAGAAATGCATGTCTTCAGTGGGACTGCTCATGAGCACGGTTATGCATGTTTGTTCGCAGGAGTAGGGTCTTAGAGGATGAAAAGGGAAAGTGTAAGTTAATGCAGTTAAATCTCCTACAAAATGTTGACCTTTAAAATTCAAATATTGAATTGAACATATGTTTTGTGGGTTTTTTTTTTTTGTAGTAGCACCCATTGTGCATGGGTTGAATGTTAAGAAAACAACCTTCCTAACCAATAACTTTACCTTGTCTTTATCTCTCCTTCCTCTCTCTTTTTTTTTTTTTTTTTTTTTTTTTTTTTTTTTTTTAAGTTAAGCTAACCACCAAAATCATTTTGTTGCAGGGAAGTGTCTGTGAGGAATCTCAAAGGATCTGCTAGGTCTGATATCTTAATGGTCTGTGACAGATAGTAAAAATCAAGTTAATGAAAATGTAGAAGTTAAATTAGGAAGATTTACAAACATCAGCGAGGATCAAGAGGGTGACTTACATTATAAACATGAGCAGAAAATAACTAAATGAGCTTCAAGTTGAAAAAATGCAAGCTAATAGTGCTTCTAAAGGGAAAACATTGTATGGACCCAGAAATTAGTAATCTGGGAAGAAATGATAGCAATAGAAAAAGTGATATAGTGGATAGCAAGTCAGGCATAAATTTGCAAAGTGATAGCAGCACAAAACAAAAATGTAACTTTTGGCTGCATATGCAGAGGTCTCATGTCATAGTCCCTCTGTATTCGGTCCTACTACAGGAGCAACAGGAATACTATGTTCAGGTCTAGCCTACTCAGTGCCATAAAAGATATTGACTAACTGAAGGATGTTCAAAGAAAACATCAGAAGTTAGGGTGTTTGAAGGATTTTTGTCTTTATGAGTAAAGATGGAAAGAGCTAAATAATAGATTGTGGCTAAGGGAATAAATGGTGGGGATTAATATAGAAATTTGTAAGATGTAAACACTGAAAATGGTGAGGTATAACAAGGCATAATGAGATGAAATTAAAGGAAGACACTTAAATAGAATATTAGGAGTAAGCTTCTTTGAGATGTTTGGCTGGTGGAAAATGGTGGAAATCCTGTTGCTTGGGACACTTAAAACTCTGCTGGACCAAATCAAACAACCATAGTAAATGTACAATAGGGAACAACCTTGTGTTGGCCGGGAGATAGAAGAAACCTATTAGGTTATCTAGTCCGTCTCTAGATTCTGGAAGTACTTCAGAAAATTAAATAGTGGGGAATTGTTTTTATGAGGTCTTCCACTGATGATATTACTGTTATCTAATATGTTTTACATTCATCATGTATCGAAGTGCATGTACATACCACCTAAGTCACTTCAGAAAAATGTGAATGACATCACTCCTTATTCCCTCCTGCAGGGCTGTCCCTAGGGGGGTGCAGGGCCCAGGATATTGGTGCCGAGTTTTTATCTGCTGGGGGGAGCTCCTCCTCACTCCCGCTCGCCCACCTCCCACCTCACCTCCCGGCCTGCCTCCTCATGAAATGTGGGGGAAGGGAGGCCCGTTGTGGTCACCCCGATTTGCCGTACCCTAGGGACGGCTCTGCCCTCCAATACTGGTGAAAATCCTTGAGACCACCAGGGATTCTCTATCATTGAAAATATTAGAAAAAGGTGCAATCTTCATTTAAAAAGATGTGCCCTAATTCAAACAGGAATTAATTCAAGGGAGTCCTACGGATTGTGGTATGTAGTTCAGGCTGAATCAGTGTTTCCTTCTGGCCTTATAATTAGTCCACCAGTGCACAGCATATATGCATTGTCTATAGCCATTTTATCTTTTTTGTTTTGTTTTACAATTAAAAAACAAACACCCCTGCCCCCCCCCCCCCAAAAAAAACCCAACATGGTCTTGAATATTTGAATGTGTTACAGAAATGTAAGAGTTAAAGGTGCTTTAAGAAATTCTTCTGTCCACGATCTCTCCATTCCAGTGCTATCATTTTATCTGTGAATTTCACAGATGTACAATGTTACCTTGTGAGTGCTTCCTTCCATAGCTGTCCTCCCTTCCCCATCCTTATTCCTCTGTTGTTATCCTGTGAATAATTCAGTTCACTTCTGATTGGTGTGGTTGTCACATCAGATGTAGGTCCTTAATCACACCCCTTTTTCCAATCCCATCTTGTTTTTGTTTTTTTTGTTGTGGCTTTTTTTGCTCCTAACCCATGTATAACATGGCTGACTAAATGTGTGATTAAGGCGGGCGACCAAGGAGTGTTTTAAGGCAAAGCAGCCCCATAGAGGCACCGCAATACAAGGGAACGTTCTATGGCTCTAATTTTGTGTTCCACACACTGTTCCTGCCCCCACTTGGAGTTGTATTGCTGAGGGTCCTCCTCCCTACATAAATGCACTGTCACAGGGCCTCTATCCCCCTGGTACTAGCAGGCATGGCAGTATTGGAGTCTGCTCCCCTCTTCTCTTCCACTCTCTTTAGAGGCAAGAGTAGCAGAAGGGGGCCGGAGGAGCCTCCTCCAGTAATTAACCTAGAAATCAGGGTATGTCCGTTTGTGTGGGTGGGCCAAGTCCCCTTGACTTTTTTTCCTGCCACATGCAGTTTTCTGTTTGGGGATGGGGCAGTGGGAGAGGGGAACCCCCCAGAGGTGCTGGTCTTAAAATGAATGCTCCCCTGAGAGACATGGAGCAGTCCAAAACACTCAAGCTATTTCAGTTGGCTGAAGAAAGACAAAGATCAGTTAACTCAGGTCACATTAATGAAAGCAGTGACGACATATCTACAGAAGTCACTAGAACATTTTTTAAAGTAAACAAGGACACGTCATAGGGTGCTTTCTTGGATTCTTTAGTATCAGCCTTAATTTAATTGAGGTTTTCTAAAATATACTCTGTTAAACTTTATTGTGAAACCATCCCTAGGCATAGACCTATAGTGCTTATGCTCTAATCCTGGTCCTGATGTGACATCAAACTTCTCCTCATCCAGTTTTATATTGCCAACTACAGATATATAGGTTGAAGCAAAATTAGCTCATTTGTATGTGCACTTTTGCAAAATTAATTGACACACGAGCAGATTAGCTATTTAAATAATTTGATTTTAGTGACCTTTAATTTTTTTTATGCATATCCAAAAATTATATTTCAAGTCAATTTCTTATTGGTGCTATTTGCCTTCACTTGTACTAAATAACAGGCAGATGACTGCAGGATGAAGATTGTGTTAGTTACAGCAAGGAAATAATGTCATACTTTCTTGAGTGATGATTGGCTCCAACATCACTTAATAACAATGTAACCTGACTGATTGATTTACCTTTGGCATCTAAGGCTGGAATTTTCAAAGGAGCTTTAGGGCATGTCCACACTGCAAAAACAAAACAAAACAACTCCTGAGGCATTGAGTCTCAGAGCCTAGGTCAGTTGACTCTGGTTTGGACTGTGGAGCCAAAAATAGCAGTGTTAGCTATTCCAGCCTGGGTGGTGAAACCTGACATGAGGGAGGGTCTCAGAGTCCGGATTGGAGCCCAAGAGGGAGCATTTACACTGCTATTTTTATCCCTGCCACCTGCGCCCTGTGAGGTTGAGTCAATTGACCTGGCCTCTGAGACTCATCCCTGCAGGTGTTTTTGTTTTACAGTGTAGACATACCCTAAGGACTAGTTTACACTAGAATCACTACAGCGAGGCACACCTGTACCGATGTAGCTACGCCACTGCTGCTGGTGCAGTCGCTTTAATGCCAATGGTAGAAAACTCTCCCGTTGCACGAGCGGCAGTAGCTGTGTCGGCAGGAGAGAGCTTCTCCTGCCGACATAGTGCTGTCCACACTGGTGCTTAGATCAGTGTAACTTGTGTTGCTTAGGGGGGTGGCTTTTCCACACCTCTGAGTGACTTAAATTATATCAAAGTAAGTGCTAACGTGTATAAGCCCTAAGAGTTAGATACCCAGATCCTATTGATCGAGGTAACTAGTTTCACATAGGGCTTGTCTATACTTATGGCTAAATTGGCATTGCTGTGATCGATGCAGCAGTGTCAACATAGCAGGTCTGGTGAAGACCTGCTAAGTTGATGGGAGGGAGCTCTCCCGTCGACTTCTGTACTCCAGCTCCCCAAGAAGTGTAAGGTAAGTCAGTAGCAGTACGTCTCCCGTCTACACAGCACAGTGTAGACACTGCTTTAAGTTGACCTAAGTTGCGTTGAGTTCAGTTACTCTACTTCAGTTACTGTAAGTTATGTAACTTAGGTCGACTTACAGCTTCTACAGAATCGTTGATACTAAATCTTCACACCAACTTATCACACTAGCTACTCTTATGGCTGATCTACACTAAAGCTGTGAGGACTGGAGCATGTTCAGTGATCTGTGGGGATGACACATTCACAGTCTGATCAGCACTAGGAGCAGTCAGAGTCTCAAGCATTCTCAGTGAGGATGAGATTTTGGCTGTTAATCTCTAGCAAGTCTCCTCTGAGGTTGTGCAAACTATGATTGCTGAGAAAAGGGAATGGCAAAAGGCACATCCTTGACACAAACTGTCCCCTGCCAAATTTCAAGTCTCTGTTCTAGAGCTTGGGTTTGCTAAAGCTTTCCAAAGAAAAGGCTAACAGAATTTTTTTAACATCAAAAAAGAACTTAGTCTCTTTCTTGGCTGGAGTGTTTTGGCAGAAATTTCCAAAAAATTCAGCCTGAGGCCGATAGCCAGCATGAAAAATTTATAATGGGCAGTGTTCTTCGAGTGATTGCTCATATCAATCCAGTTAGGTGTGCGCACGCGCCGCGTGCACAGAAGTCGGAAACATTTTCCCTAGCAGCTACCCATCGGGCCGGCTGGGGAGCCCTCTGGAGTGGCGCCAATATGGCGATCTATATAAGGCCCTGCCGGCCCGACCCCCCTTCAGTTCTTGAGCAGTGGTCTCTTGGTTTCTCAAGTGCTCCACTAATCCCTAGCTTATCTTAATCATTGTTAGTTAATTGTTAATAGTTACTGTTAAGTATTTTTCTCTCTAGTGTTAAGCGGAGTTCAGTTGTTGAGGGCAGTTTAGCACTCATCAACTGCCCTGTGGGGCTCTGGAGCATGCTGTTGCAGGGCTTCAAGCCTTGCAAGTCTTGTAACAAGCCCATGCCTATGGGCGATCCCCACGACTCCTGCCTTACGTGTCTGGGGGAGGGCCATCAGGCTGACAACTGTAAAATCTGTAAGGCTTTCAAGCCACAGACAAGAAAAGAGAGGGAAAGTCAACTCAAGCAACTCCTCATGGAGTCTGCATTGCAGCCTTCTCAAGACACGGGCCCGAGCGCCTCGGTGCGCAGTGCTCCCCCAGCAGTGCCGATTCCGGCACCACAGAAGATCCCGCACCCACCTCGGGACCACTACTCTAATGTTGGTTATATAGCTGCAACCAAAGAGCATCCTTCCTTTGAGCTTGTTTATGTACTAAATGTATTTTATGGTATGGTAACACATTTAACTACTTCTTGCAAAAAATATATATATATTTTAGCAACACATTTTTTTTACTTACATGTATAGTGCTTATTGCAGTGACAGCTGAATTCAAATATAAACATAAAACAGAGTAATTTTTTTACATCTAAGGTGGTGTTTCTGGTAGGAATTTTTTGGCATATGATGGAACTGGTCACCAACTTTTTTCCTAATTTTACCAAATTGGGCACTCGTCCCTTGACTTTGCAATTAGTGGGTATGTGTTATTTTTCCCTTGGTAAAGAACCGGCATAATAAACGAGGCATTGGAATTGCTCATTCATGACCATAAATTTAGTCCAGTTGGTATTGCTGAAACCTGGTGGGCTGATTTGCATAATTGGAATGTTATGGATCAGTGTCCTTGCAGATAAAGCACAAGATGGGATGTTGGTTGGTGTCTGTAACAGAACACCAAATCGCACTAGGGAACAGGATGACTGCTTCCTTACGCACGTATCTATAATGTGTAGGGAAAAAACCTGAGAGATCATGGGGTACTTCAATTTGAGTGACACATGCTTTGAGGTGTTACGCTACCAGTACTAAAACAACCTTGAATTTTCAAACATTCTAGATGACAGTTCCTAACTCAAGAAGTGTTGGAGCCAACAGGAGGGAATTTTTTATTAGACCATGTCCTAGCAGACAAAGAGGAACTGATCACAGAAATAAAAATTAAGGGTAGCTTATGTCTACACTACAAAATTATGTTGACCTAAGTTACGTCGACATTTAGCCAGCACAGTAATTTAATTGAATCACTTTTGCATGTCCACACTACGCACATCAGAGGTGTGCGTCCTCACCAGGAGCACTTGCATCTACTTAACTGGCAGTGTAGGGAATTGTGGGATGGCTTCTGAAAGGCAGCAACAGTCGATGTAAGCAACAGTGTCTGCACTGACACTGCGTCTGCCTAACTACATTGATATTGACTCTACACCTCTTGTGGAGTTGGAATTATTAAATCAGTATAGTGAGCGAGTTACATTGGCGGGAGCAACATTATAGATGCTTAAAGAGTTAGGTCAACGTTGCTGCCTTACGTTGACCTAACTCTAAAGTGTAGACGATGTCTCAGACACAAGTGATCGTGACTTGATCAGAGTTACCAATGTGCAAGAAGAATAAAGTTCAGACCAACAATACAGTAAAAGATACGTTATCCAGCATGTTGGGGGAATAGGAGGTGCTGGTTAGTCAAAAATTCTAGCTAACTAAGAGTTGTACTTACCAATGGAATACCAATTGTCAAAGAATTAGAATACAATAAAATGAATAAAGTCTAAAATAGTATACAGGTACTCACCAATCCAGTAGTAGTACTGCACTGGAGAGTTGTTGGTTTCTTGAAGCACTTAGGTGTATACAGGTAAATTTTTCTAAAGAGCAGGTTATTTTATGACACTACATATCACTATGGGCAGTGCATGGTGTACTCCCAGATCACTAAAAATACTCTTAACACTAAAACTATATTGAATATAATTTAATCAATGATTCAGAAGGCACTTCAGGATCTTGCGGTTCCTCAGGTTCATCATTATCAACATCAATTATTGTAGATGTAGAAGGTTTAGGTGATTGGGATGAATCTGTAATGACCCTATGACATGCCCTGGAAGATGCTTTTTTGAAAAAATCCCTGATAACAGCTTGCTAACTTGTCTTCCGCCTCTTTTGCACAAAAATAGAGTGCAGAATGTGCAATTGCATTACCTCCTAGGCAGTATACTAGTTACTAGATTGAAGATTTGTATTGGGAGATATCAGAAATGCCAGTTAATAGAGCTTTCTGGTTGATAAAGTGCTGGATAACACAGCTTTTTGTGTATGGCGGGGGAAGGGGGCACAAATTGCTGGCACTACTATGATGGGTCTTGCGCTTTCTCTTCTTGGGGGTGGGGTTCAGGGTGCCATTTCTTGCCCCTGAACTGGGATATTAACTGCCCCACTAGTGTCCTAGAGGTGGGGAATGGGGAGGGAGGGAGGGACCCAGGTCCGCCCTCTACTCCGGGTCCCAGCCCAGGCGCCCTAGGGATGGCGGTAAACCACTTGAACTAGCGGTTCCTTCCCCCGGGCTACTTCCCTCTCCTGGCCTTCAGCTTGTGGGGGCTTCCTGCCCTCCCTCTGCACAAGCCAGGTGTCCCTTTACCTAGAGTCTTGGTCGTCTTAGCCCACCGCAGCACTTCTTCAAACTTTCCTCTGCTTCCCTCCAAACTGCTCTCTGCTTCAACACCAATCCACTCTGCTTCAACTCCTTCCCCTGTCTGATTGAAGCAGGGGGTTTTTATCAGGTGACTGGCTTCAGGTGCTTTAATTAATCTATAGCAAACTTTCTTCCCTCGACAGGGAATAAGGCTCCCTTCTAACCCTCTCCTGCTGCCCTCTGGCCATACTGTATCACAGTGTACGCACACCGGCTGCTTTATCAAGGCCAATTTCACAATGCTGAAAACAATTATGAGCCAAATCTGGGAGGAAGAATTTAATCAGAAAAAATGTGAATGATTGGGTATCACTTAAGAACACCCTTAGTAGATGTCCAAACAAGCCACAATCAAGGAAGAGGGATGAACTGGTTAAACAATCCACTTGGTTTAGAGGGGAAGTGAAGACAGCTATAAAAAAAAAAAATAAATAAATTATAACCAAATGGAAGAAAGGGGAAGTTGACAGTAATGAATATCAATTAAAAGTTATGAATTATAGAACAATGATGAGACTCAAGGAGAAATCTAGGGCCTGCAGAGTTAAGGACATCAAAGTGTTTTAAAAATTATATTAGGAACAAAGACTCCTGGCCCTGGTATTGGTCCATTAGTAGATGGAAATGATCATATTATCAATTATAATGCACAAAAGATAGACGTGTTCAATATATGTTTCTGTTCTGAATTTGCTCTTTCCTTCAGAAATACTAGGGGAATGGATGTTAAACAGAAGCTAATAAGGACAAATGTTTTTAAATCAGCTGATCTAGATAACTTTTATCCAAGGGTTTCAAAAGAGCTGGCAGAGCAGCTTACAGGATAGTTAAGGTTGTTTTCAATAAGTCTTGAAGCACTGGGGAAAGTCCAGAAGTGCTATCTGGCATTAGCTTTCTTCCAATGTATAAAAAGGGCTGACTGGATGACATGGGTAATTCATAGGGCTGTCAGCCTGATATGGATCCTGGGAAAGACAATGGAGTTGCTGATACAGGACTTGTTTAATAAAGAACTAAAGGAGGGTAATGTAATTATTGCAAATAAACATGTTTTACTGAAAATAGATCTTGTCAAATTAATTTGTCTTTTTGGTGAGAACAGTTTGGGTGATAAAGATAATAGTTGGTTATATGCTTATACTTCTTTCTGTAAGGCATTTTACTTTGTACTGCATGACATTTTGGTTAAAAGTAGAACAGTATAAAATTAACATGACACACATTTTAGAAACTGGCAAACTGATTGGTCTCAATGTAATTGTAAACAGGAAATGGTCATCAAGCGGGTGTTTTTCCCAGTGGAGTCCCACAGGGATCGGTTCTTGATCCTACACTATTTAACACTTTTATCAATAACCTGGAAGAAAACAAAATTATCACTGATAAAATTTGCAGATGAGACAGTCGTTGGGGAGTGGTAAATAATGAAGAGGACAGGTCACTGCTTCGGAGCGATCTGGCTTGCTTTGAAACTGGGTGCGAGGAAACAATATAAGTATTGATATAGCTAAATATAAATGTATTATATCTAGGAACAAAGCATGTAGGCCACGTTTACAGGATGGGGGACTCTATCCTGGGAAGCAGTGATTCTGAAAAAGATTAGGAGATTGTGGTGGATGATCATCTGAACATGAGCTCCCAGTGTGATGCTGTGGGCAAAAGAGCTAATGAGATCCTGGAATGTATAAACAGGAAATCTCTCTAGTAGGAGAAGATAGGTTATTCTGTCTCTATATTTGGCACTGGAATGACTGCTGCTGGAACACTGTGCCCATTTTTGGTGCCCCAATTCAAGAAGGCTGTTGATAAATTGGAGAGGGTTCAGAGAAGAGCCCCAAGACTGATTAAAGGATTAGAAAACATGCCTATAGTGATAGACTCAAGAAGCTCAATCTAGCTTAACTAAAAGGTGATTTGATTGCAGTCTATATGTATCTACATGGGGAACAAATATTTAACAAAGGAATCTTCAATCCAGCAGAGAAGGGTATAAAACAATTCTATGGCTGGAAGATGAAGCTAGACAAATTCAGATTGGAAATAAATTTTTTTACAGTGAGAGTGATTACCATTTGAACAATTTACCAGGGGTCATAGTGTATTCTCCATCACTAGATCAGAATTGAATGTTTTTCTAAAAGATAAGCTCTAAAAAATTTTTGGTGGAAATTCTATGACCTGTGTTATACAGGAGGTCAGACTAGTTTATCAGAATGGTTCCTTCTGACCACTGTCCTCTCTTATTCTAGTTTTGCCATACATATAGCTAAATAGTATGTGCATGTGCCAGATTAAGGTCCTTAGTGTCTAATGCACCCTATGAAGTGTGATTCAAGTAAAACAGCAATGGAAACTTGAAAGTAAAATCCTCAAGACGGCCCTACGTTGTAGAATTCCCTAGCTTGTCATTTCTGAAGACCTATATTTTTAAGTCTAGATTGGATCATAAGTAGAACTAGTTCTGTGGTTCGTTTCAGCTCTGTTCTCTTGTTACTATTTCAAATAATGAACACTGCTGAATTTTGAACCATTTTGACCGATCCTTCTGAGATTCAGGATTGGAATAGCATGTATATGCTACATGTCTCAACCAGATTTTATTGTCTGAGCTTAATGGGATAATTTCTTAAGGCAGTGCCTGTGTTGATGCTTGTCTGTGTTCTGGAATCTCTCTCTCTTCTGAAGTGCACAAAATCAAAGTTATCTGTTGTTCCTTTTTTTCTTTAGGCATGTTGCACTAAAAAGATATATAATAGGCAAACGAAGCATTATTACACATTCAGGAAGATTTCTTCTGTCCTTACTTATGTTGCATTCTGGGTTCTGAGTTAATATGAAGGATTATGGAAAGTGGGTGGGACAATATGATCACAGACAACACCCTGGTGAAAAGCTCAGTACAATCCCCGTTGCTGGTGACTGAAAAGTATGGGTGGAAGAAAAAAAGAGCGCACTAAAGGCAATATCTTAGACTGCTTTGGGACCCCTACCTTGCATATCAACCTTGTGTACTAAGGGTCTGACTTCCAGAAGTTTTGAGCACCTGCAGCTCTGATTAGCTTTAAATAAAACACTTCTGAAAATAAGACCATAAGGCAGTAAGACAACCGCGGCTGGCCTGTGCCTGCTGATTCAGGCCTGCAGGGCTTGGGCTAAGGGGCTGTTTAACTTGGTATAGACTTCCTGGCTTGGACTACTGTCTGAGATCTGGGACCCTCCCACTTTGTAGGGACCTAGAGCCTGAACATCTACTCTGCAATTAAACAGCCCTTTGGCCTGAGCCCCGTGAGTAAGAGTCAGCGGGTTTTTAATTGCAGTGCAGACATACCCTGAGTGTCTGATATATTTGGAGCTTCTTCCCAGCCCCTGCTTTTGGATATGAGGAAAGCTGTTCTGTCTCTTTCCTCTCTCAAGTATCTGGTCACATGTGGACTCTAGAAAATATGTAATTTTTTTTCCACTTGTGAATATTACATTTTCTCAATCTAAATAATTATTTAAAAAAATATTTTGAATAGTTAGGATTGGATTGCTGCATAAAAATGCAAATAAATGGTACACCGTATACTTTTGTTTTCCGTGGTGGTCCAGTGGGGTTAGAGCAAAGCTCTATCTTAATTCATAACTTTGTATTCTGTCATGCCATCTACAATGGAGTGATTTAAAGCAGATTACCAGTCTTAACTCACAATTAATCCAATTCCATGAGATTGAACAGAGTGCATGTCAGTGTAAAATTTTGCCCACTGACTTTTGCTGGTTTGAGGAATAAAGTTAGTTATGTTTGTATTTCCTGCTGTAAAAATATTGACCGCATTTTAAACTTTTAATTAGAAAAGTACTGCAACATGAATTCAAGAAGTGACCAATTGGTAGTAGTTTATATTTGATAACTATTAAAACTTGAGTGATGTGCAATAAATGAGGGGCTTTGCATCTTATGTTTTTCTCTTTTTTTTCATATTTTTAAGCAATCTGGACCGAAAGGAAAGGTAAGTTTAATGTTGATGAAATGAGCATGGAAATAAGAAATAAGAAAGTTAACTGAATGATTACCCTATCAATGGTAGCTAAAGAATAATTTGTAAAATCGTGGTCAGTTCTGCTGCCTGTGAGCTATTTTATGAAAAGAACATGGAATACAAGCAGTACCTTTCATATGCAGCTATAGGCACTGATTGCCTTTTTAATGTGGACAATGTACTGGGTACATTGGCATACAGAAACATGCGTATATACAGATAAAATATACAGAAACAAAGATTGACTTCCGTTTTCTGTGGAAAGTTGGAAATTAATTTTAAGTGTTTTCATATTGCTGGAGAGCTATTGCTATCTGGTTTCTAACTAAGTGTTAATAAGCTATTTTTTAGTTTTCTAGCAATCCTGTAGCGTTGAATAATGTTTGAATTTCATTCTAAATATAGTCATTAATTAAATAAACAAATTATAGCAATTAACCAAAACACAGAGCAAAGAAAAAAAATCTACTATTAAAACTGATTTGGTGCTGTTGTTTCATGTATTTGTGTGGAAACACTAAAGTTTGCCATGTCACATATTTCACGTCACTTGGAAAATGCTGGTTTCTGTTAATATTCTTGTATATAGTTTAAGTATACAAATGTAAATATTTTTGTTCATTTTTAATACTTTATTAAAACCAACCAGGTTATTAATCTGATGTAATTTATTCCACGAGAAAGTAATTTTTTTCTGTTGTGGCAATATAAGCTTGATATTAAAGTTAAATTATGATTAAACTGTACATTTAATATTGAACTAAAATTGAAAATAATTTACATAACTGTTTAAAGTAGCTTTCTTTGGAAATTCAGGATTTAGTGGATTGATTGTAAATCAATAGTATAATATTGTACTTTCTGTTACTTTCCAAAATAAAATTTAAAGGGATGCTGATATGTCAGCCTTGGCCCTCATATTTTAACCTCATAAAGGGTATTAGAACTTTTTCTTTTCCTTGTTTTTTTAATTTTTTAAATGTTCATGGTTATTTTTTTTTTCAATGTTATAGTATGTGGATTTTTAAGAATCAGTTCTTTTCCTATTAGTGTTTGAATCAGGCACAGTAGGGATTGTCAGAAGAATAAATTGTGCATGGTTACAGTCCCAGTTTGTTTGTTTGTTTTTTATTTATTTATTTGTTTATTGTGCAAAAGTGAAGCAGCAGCCTCTGTTAAATGTTACTAAGAACCACCACCAGCAGCTAGGCTCCATAGACATATAAAGTTGCTAGGGGCTTTTTTAAAATTAATGGAGATATCCTATCTCCGAGAACTGGAAGGAACCTTGAAAGGTCATCGAGTCCAGCCCCCTGCCTTCACTAGCAGGACCAAGTACTGATTTTGTCCCAGATCCCTAAGTGGCCCCCTCAAGGATTGAACTCACAACCCTGGGTTTAGCAGGCCAATGCTCAAACCACTGAGCTATCCCTCCCTCTAGCACTGTGGAAAAAATCATAGAGCAGTCCTTGGAGAAATAGGGGCTCTTGGTCTGGTTTTGTGAGCCATGCTTCCTTTTCTCTACTCTGCAACAACATGGCTGCTGAGCCAGAAATTCAGGCTCAGAATCTGACTTTGTAGGATCTCCAAGACAGTAGTGGTTAATCTATGTATGAGATGAAACATAGCTGTGAGAGGTGACTACAACAGCAGGTACACGTCAGGAAGCCTTACGCTTCTTGTACAGAAATTCCACACCAAAATCATATGCTTTGAAAGCTAAAAGTAGTGGGCCCTCCTTGACTGTTTTCTTCTGGCTGAGGTGAAACGTGGAATCGGAGAGTAATCCCGGAAGAACAAATCATTTAGATGGCTAGGAAGTGGCCAAGGGGCAGCATGTTCCATACCCTGCCACTGAACAAAGTGGGCTATTATTTTGTCTTCCTTGTTCCAGGGAGGGCTTGATATTCAGTCCATGTTATCCGCTATTGTCATGTGTTGCTTCTTCTCTGGATTGCTTCCCTCAAATATTGGTGGTTGTTCTACTTGAGGGAACAGAAATCAAAGTTCTTGTTTGTTAAATAAATAAATAAATGGAAAATCTCAAATGAATTGAGTTCCCAGTGTCTGGAACCTGTTAATGATTCTTGTAGAAAAATGTGGAGCTTATAGAATTATTTTTAGGGCGCCTATTATCAAGAGAAATTTGCATATTCCTTTTTGCAACAGTTCATTGGCTACCTCCCGTAGGATCTGCAGGAATTCTACTCAAAGCAGAGTGTTGTACCTGCTATTTGACATGCCCTTGATGCCTCTTCAATTTTGAAGATGACTGGCTTGAGATTTATAAACTGGATTGAACAGAAAGGAGGAATTTGCCTCAAAAATTAAAAAAAAAAAATTAAAAAAATTTCAAATGCTTTCTTGGGCAGATCATAAGATATGTCTTTCAAGTTGTGTGTTTTGTATATCAAACATTGTTTAGTTCTTAAATGATTAGTTGAGAGCAAAAACTAAAATGGAAACCACACAATGAAAATGTACCACCTATTTAAAATTTTCTGTTCTACTGGGGTGGAGCCAAATCTGCTGGTATTAAAGTATGCTGCAAGTAATCCTCCTGGTCATATATGTAACCTTTGTTTTACCAGCTCTAAAAGCTTTCAGTTATTGTTTTATTATTTTCCTGTACAGCTTTTTAGGTGTGTGAGGGTTGTTTAGACTGATTTGAAGCAATTCAAGATTTTTTTGCCATGCCCTCTTGTCATTGTTCCTTAAATGCCACTTTTCTGAGATAGATGGAAAGCCAGGCCTGAAAAGAATACATTTGGGCACTTCTCAAATCTTTACATACCAGCAGTAATCTTAACACATTCTTTCTTTATTTCAGTGAAAGACAAAATAGCAAAATAAAACGCCTAATGAATAGGTAGGACGGTTTTTAAAAAATTCTGTCATCATTCTGAGGTTTACATGGAGGTTATAGATCTGGAGTTGCTGGCATGCATGTAATGCAAACAAGGTCCAATAACTAATTCTGTTGATGGGACAGATGGCCACAAACATTCCCCTTGATATCTTTGGTGGGGGGAAAAATGAGAGTGAGGAATATGAATACTTGGAGCTCGAGTGTAATAAGTTCTGTTTATATTTATGAAGAAATGTATTGATTGTATTTTAGATCTTAAACCTGAAGACTGAGGTCTAACCCACACATTAGACCCAGCAAATTTAACTGAGTTCTGCTGAAAGATCAATGGACAGAGATGATTATTTTATGTTGCATCATGTTAATAACTGTCTAAACCATATGACAGGAACTTGAAAGCTCACAACAAACTGGGAGAGAAATGGAAGCTGGGACCTTTAAATTTCTTTGAGGCTGAGCTTCATTATGAAGAAACATAAGTTTGTCATAATCAAGGGGAATGTGTACACACCAATAAAAAACCCACAGCAACAAGTCTCAGAGCTCATGTCAACTGGCTTGAGCTGCAGGGCTAAAAAAATAGCAGTGCAGATGTTCAGGCTTGGGCTGGAGCCTGGACTTTGAGACCCTCCAGCCCAAGCCTGAATGTCTACACTGTTATTTTTAGCCCTGCAGCTCAAGCCCTGCAAGTCTGAGTCAGTTGAGCTGGATTCTGAGACTTGCTGCCATAGTGTATGTGGTGTTTGTTTTTTATTGCAGTGTAGACATACCCCATGTAGGCCTTTTGGGAATTAAGATATGGTGGCTCCTGTAATTTTGTTTATGGCTAAAATCTATGCTCTTAAACTTCTGAAAAATATAGAATGCTTCAATAAAAAAGGATGTAGAAAAAAACAGCTATTTCAGAATACCTTTTTGCTGATGTCTCCCGTTTGAGGAAGGTTAGAAATTTAGGAAGTATATCCTTTAATGTGCTACAAGTATAATGTAAAATATGTTCTTGTTTTCTTAATGCAGTGTTGTTTTCTCATTCCTGTCTCCCTCATCTCTAGTTGTCATTTGTACGCTATCAGTAAGAGATAGATATGCACAGTTGGCCTTAGGATTTTGGAGAAGGTTAAGGTGATTCTTTTAAGTGATTTCCTCTCCCTGCCCCCCTCCCCCCCCCCCAATATTTTATTCTCATTATAAGCAAAGGACAGCCATCAGGCTTTTGTGCTGCAAAGAAGGAAAGAGCCTCTTATGCTGGCACCTTTGCATAATTGTCAATCTGGGGCTTTTTTTTTTTTTTTTTTTTTCTTCATACAATTTTGGACATGTTTGCTTTTGGCTATTGTTATGTGCTCCTTGTAGTAATTGTTGTAATTGGCAGAAAACTAGATATAACTGTTATAACTGTCCAGTACCTTGAAATGTGACAATGAGCAAGCTTGATGGTGCCTTGCCTTGGCTAAGCGCAAAGCTTACGTTAGGGAGCCTGCAGTATACTGTTGAATGTCATTTTAGTGTTCAACTTATTTTTAATTGTTGTTCAGCAATATATGATAGGAAATGTGAGTTCAGTGATACATATTTTAAAATTTGTATATCAGAAGTATGAATATGCCATGATAAATTGCTATTTCACCTGCTGAATTTACTGTGCATTATCAACTGTGTATGAAGATTGGTCAAGAAAAGTTGAAAAAGGAAGATGCATAAGAGATCTAATTCCTCCTCTCCTCTCCCCCCCCCCCCCCAAAAAAAAAAAATTTACTATGGCATGCTTTAGCTATGCGCAGAGATCTTGAATTGTCAAACTAAGTAGCTTGGTCGAGCACTTAAAAAGTCACTTCATCTTTGATTTCTTAGGGGGGTGTGTGTGTGTCTAATACTTGTACTAAGCCTGTACTCTCTGTTGCATTCAGATATTCAAATACTATCAAATAGTTTTACAAACAGTAATATCAAATATGTGACACAAGTCAAGGCATGTTCTGGTTGTTGAGACGAGGGGATTGTTAAACTAAAATGGTAATAGGCTTGAATCATCCCAGTAGCAAAACTGTTTTATACTTTTATATCTCCTATACTACATTAATATATTCTAGTTCTAGTTATTGCTAATGTTAGTGATAAATGAAATATTCAAGGTACAGCAAGCTAACATAATGCCTAATGACATCTCACATATGCTTTTGCCTTACAGGATTACACCTTAACTGTTTTGGTTATGCTGTGAATCTTTTGCCTTTTTAATTTCTAACAAAACAAATCAAACAAAAAACCCACACATTTTTTATAAATGTGTAAAACTTACTTTTTGGTTCAGTTTACATGCATATTAAAGCACAAACTTTGAAACAGAGTTGCTACACAAACATACTTGTTACAGACACAGAAGCAAAGAAATAAAAAGTTAAGGCACATACCATTACATGTTCTCCTCTTCCACCCCCATGCACAAATCCTATATTATCACAGCATCCATATGCTACATACCATGATCTTCTCAAACTACTCCCTCAACCATCCCTACTGCATAACGCTATCATCAAACTGCCACTACCCAACACTATAAGATATGGGTGTTTGGTGGAGTTGTTTGGTAAAAAGGGTGCCAGAAGGCATTGTAGATAAACCATGTTAGTCAACAATAGAAACCCTGAAAAAAATTCAGCCAGAGACAAATTTCAGACACTTTCAAGTAAGCATTTATTATTTAGAACCAAACAAACTATATATAAAATTCAAAGGACATAACAAATTTGCACTTTGGTGAATTTCCCACATTGAAAAATTAACCGGGGTGGGCAAGGGGAAGGGAATTTATGCTACATACTAAGCTCATTTCAGAATGCAAGCTTAGTGTGTCAGAGCCAGCACCTTTATAATTTTTCTTCAGTTTCCCCATCCAGTACCAGAAACCTCTAGCTAACTCATCAGCACCTTAGTGGAGCTGTACTATTAGTACAAGCTGAGTAAATGCACATTTCATCATTTTTGTGTATAGAATATACAGAATTCTTCCCATTCTGTTTAACAGCAGCTTCTGCAATATAAAAAAAAGTAGACAAAGTGGTAAAATATTTTAAAGTGAAGAAATGCCAAAGTTAAGATAGCACATACACATTTATCTTTTCACATGGAAAATGTTGTGACTTTTCAGAGGTTGCATGCTTGTTTCTAAAAATAATCATAGGGGAAAAAAACAATAAGTAGTAGCCACCCATACCTCCTCTGAGTAGTAATTAATGTTCAGTAAACCTCAATCAGGTTTTATTTAGTTAGCACAAAAAATTGACACTTGCACATGTGAACTGCAGCTATCTCTTTCAGAAGACTGAGGAATTGTTATTAAAGTGCTTGGGTAATATATATATTAAATTGCATATTTTACATTTTAACATTTTCATACCCTTTTAATTTGGCCAAATTACAATGTTTTTACAAAGAAACAGGAACTGTTCCTCTACCAAGTTCAGTTTTCTTATTTCTGCCTGTTTGGGCACTAGATGTCTTTAAAAAAAAAAGAAAAGAAAAGAAAAATGTCTTGATAATAGGAAATGTGTTCTTAGTCACTGTCATTCTAAAAAATGGATCAGTCTTTTTTAAGGTAATTTTTAAAGGGGGGGGGAGGGGGAAACTTTCAGGCAGATACTGGGCCTGGAAAATTTCATCCTGAAATGTGAAAGATCCCAAGTTTTTAGCTGCTGAAAAAGGGAATTGAGGTTGGAAACACTTAGATGAGTGTAGCTAGTATTCTGGCAGTCAGATTTAGGTTATTAATTTGTCTGTATCAGAACAATGAAAAACAGATTTCAGTGTGTGTAGTACATAATAGGAAAAGCTGTTAACTTTCTTAATTCAAATATATACATATTCAGAGTGCTAAAATTCATATTTCTGGGTTTGGTGAAATGTATAACAGTGTCACAATACATTACAATTTCTGTCAAGACTACAACTATATTAATTTTTTTTCCAGAAAAGAATATCCCCCTCATTTTCAGAAGATAGAAATTGACCCTATTAGATTACCTCGGCCTCATTTGGTGGGTAGGTATCCTTAGCGTTTCATTTACTTTAAACTAGGAAGTAAGTCTTTATATTTTTTAATAAAAAACTGCTTTGAACATGTCTGTGCCAAATTCTGTAATCACACCTATGTAAATCTGTAGTATATCCATTGATATCAATAGGATTTCTCTGTATTTATACAGGTGTGTATGAAAGCTGAATCTGGCCCTTTGTGTGGACTGAATTATGCAATAAATGCTGTCATATTATTGTGAATTTCAAATTAGATCTCAATTTTTAAAAGGTGAACTCAAATAAAAAAACTAAACTATTAGTGGTTGAAATGGTATTTCTGTAACACTGCATAAGTGTAGTATATGATGTATCAAACAAGTAAGAATCCCTGCACTGAAGAGCTTAGCTTTGTACAAAAGAGAATGGCAAAATGTCTTTGTAGCTTTATATTCTTCATGGAGCAGCATCTTGAAGCAGGAGACTAAGGGATGGATTTGTTTTTTATTTAACTGTAGTAATTGTTTTGTAATAGCACCCAAAACCCCCACTCGGAGTTGAAACCTCATTCTACTAAGGGGCTGTACAAAGAAGTAGGAAGATTTGAATCCTGTCCTGAAGAGATTACAGCCTAACTTTGAAACAAGACTCAACTAGTAGCAGTCCAACAGACTGGGGGTGGGGAGGAAGTTGAGAATCAACAACTGATTACCTGGTTCTTTGTTAGAGTCCAGGTTAGAGCAACTGGGGGCTGCTCTATCACCAGCTGAGTCTTAGGGACCGTATGCCAGCTGGGGGAGTTTGAGTACATTGCACTTTAGCCATGTTCCCTCTCCTTTCACCCCCTAAGGTAGAGGGGTGAGTCAAAAATGGAATGTGGTGTGGGAGTTGGTGATTAGACCTGTCTCTGTGCCTGATGTGAACTTCCCCATATCAGGGGAATTCTCAGTAGGGAACTGTCAGGTGTTTGTTCCCTTTGCACTGCATAGGCAACTTAATGGGAGTAGAACAGGACAGAGTATATGCCCTTAAATATTGGTTGAGGCCCCTTAAACTTTCTGAAATAATGTTCAGCCCCCAGGCTGAAAAGGCTGGATGCTACTCAATTAGGGAGAGAATCCAGACTAATAGTAACTATTGTTAAAGTATTTTTTTCATGCCTTGAAAATGTTTTATAAGTTAGTTCAACAAACAAAAACCTAGGCGAACTAACACTTCAAGAGTCAATAAACTCCGTGTAAATAACTTGAAATATAAATTGCAAGGTCTATGTAAAACGTATTAGCTATAGCTAAGCAAACTTAGAGTGGAGAAAAGAAGATTGTTTTACTTCCTAAATATGCACACTTTTCTGAATAATCTACATATTTCATGGCTGGTAACTCTTTAAAAAGCTTTGTATTTCTCAATGATTTACCTTTTGTGCATGCTGGTTTATATGTTTAGTGTCCTGAGTCTGAGTGAAACAGATATCATGATGCTTCTTAATGGATGGATAATATTAAAGGAAATGCAGAAAGAGAAACCAGGAGTTGTAAAATATGAGAAAAGAGGAAAAGGAGGAGTGTTAGATACTTGAATGTCAAAAGTGGTGGATAAATCAAGAAGAATGAAGAAGTGCCCTTTCAGTTTGGCTAAGAGGAGTTTGTGAATCAGTAACTGGTTAAAAGACAGGAAACAAAGGGTAGCAATAAATGGTAAGTTTTCAGAATGAAGAGAGGTAGATAGTGGTGTCCCCAGGGATCTATATTGGGGCCAGTGCTGTTCAACATATTCATAAAGATCTGGAAAAAGGGGTTAATAGTGAGGTGGCAAAGTTTGCAGATGATACAAAATTATTCAAGATAGTGAAGTCTGAACAGACTGTAAAGAGTTCCAAAGGAATCTCACTAAACTGGGTGACTGGGGCAACAAAATGGCAGATCAAATTCCATGTTGACAAATGTAAAGTATTACATATTGGAAAGCATACAGAATGATGGGGTCTAAATTAGCTGTTACCACTCACGAAAGATCTTGGAGTCCTTGTGGATAGTTCTCTGAAAACATCTGCTCCATGTGCAGTGGCAGTCAAAAAGGCTAATTGTATTAGGAACAATTAGAAAGGGGATAATGAAACAGTAAGTATCATAATGCCATTAAAATCCATGGTATGCCAAAAACCTCGAATACTGCATGCACTTCTGGTCACCATATGTCTAAAAAGCTATATTAGAAATGGAAAAGGTAACAGAGAAGGGCAACAAAAATGATTAGAGGTATAAAAAAGTTTCCATATGAGGAGAGATTAAAAAAACTGGGACTGTTCAGCTTTGAAAAGAATGATGGGGGGAGGATATGATAGAGGTCTATAAAATCATGAATGGTGTGGAGAAAGTAAATAAGGAAGTGTTATTTACTCCTTCACTTAACACACGAACCCAGGGGTCACCCAAAGACATTAATAGGTATCTGGTTTTAAACAAGTGAAAGGAAGAAGTTCTCCACACATGCACAGTCAATCTGTAGAACTCATTCCCAGGGGATGTTGTGAAGGTCAAAAGTATAACGGAGTTCAAAAAATAATTAGATAAGCTCATGGAGGATAGATCCATCAATGACTACTAGCCAAGATGGTCAGGGGGCGCAACTGCATGCGCTGGGTGCCCCTAAGCCTCTGACTGCCAGATGCTGGATTGGATGACTCCATTTGATAATTGCTCTGTTCTGTTCATTCCCTTTGAAGCATCTGGGAATTGGCCACTGTTGAAAGACAGAGTACTGGGGTAGATGGACCATTGGTCTGATCCAGTACGGCCATTCTTATGTTCTTGTGTTGCTGTCATTCACCCACGTCCTCCTCATCAACATTCCTCTGTGATTTTTGACTCCTGGCTCTCTCTCTTTTCCTCTCCTCATAAACTCTCACACACTCTTCTTTGGTGACTTCAGCTTCCATGTTGATGACTCATTTGACCCATTTAGCTGCATGTTTCCTCATCTTCACCTCTTCTTTCAACCTGCAGCCATGGTTCAAGTCTCCCATTCACCAAAGAGCTTGTTCACTTAACTTGTTCTTCCTCTAGCACTGCTCTCTCTCTGTTGTCAAGTTCCACCTCTCTGACCATCACCTGGTCTCATTCACCATCACATATCAACCCCCCCTGGCCTGTCACTTGGCTTTTACACAACTTCCAATCCATCAGCATTGATTTTCTCATCTGCTCTCAGCCTTCTCCTCCCTGCCCTCTCTTCCCATGATATGTTTATTGGTTCTCCCCATGCTTCATTCTCCTCCACCCTTAACTCTTTTGCACGTCTTTCCCAGTGCAATGTCTGCCTTGCCAACCCTTAGAGCTGTCTCATTCCCAACATCTGCTTCCTCTGCTCCTGCTCTAACACTGCAGAGCTTCTCTTGTGAAAATCCTAGGACCAGATTGACTTCGTAATGGTGGAAAATCATTCTTTCCTCTTTCAGTTCTATAATCTTCCAAGCTAAGCAACTATACTTCTTCAATTTAGCTGAATCCCACATCCACAATCCCAGACACCTTTTTTCTACTTTTAACTTACTCCTCAAATCTTCCCCACCTTTTGCCTCTACTTTAGTGATTCATGCACATTAAATCCAGAAGGGACCACTGTGATCATCTAGTTTGACCTCATGCATAACTCAGACCATAGAACTTTCTCAAAATAATTTCTGTTTGAGCTAGAGCATATGGTTTAGAAAAAACATCCAGTGATGCTTGGATTCTCTGTCACTGGAAAATTTTAATCACGATCTCTGGTAATCTGTTTCAGTGATCAATTATCACTGTTAAAAATTTACAACTTATTTCCATTTTGAATTTCTCTAGCTTCAGATTATAATGATTGGATCTTTTTATGCCTTTTCCTGCTAGATTGAAGAGCCCATTATCCTAATCTGTGATCAGATCATCCCTTAACCTTTTTTTTTTTCCTTCCCTCCTTTTAAGCAAAATAGACTCAGGGAGCTCAGCCACTATAAGGCAAGTTTTCCAATCCTTAATCGTTCTCATGACCCTTCTTTGAACCCTCTCCAATTTATCAACATTTGTCTTGAATTGAGGACAGAAGAAATGGACACGCTGTTACTGCAGAGGTCGCAGTATTGCAGCAGTGCCAAATACAGAGGTAATATAACCTCTGTTCCTACTCCAGAGTCCCTTGTTTATACATCCCAGGATTATATTAGCCAGAGGCGCCAACTTCCTAATGTGCTGGGGGATGCTCTGGCCCACCCCCACTCCACCCCTTCCCCCAAGCCCGCCCTGCCTCTTCCTGCCCCAGTCCACCCCCTCTGTACCTACTGTGGGCTGATCTGTGGTTCCAGGAACGGACTCCTGAGTCATCTCAGGATGCATTTGTAAATCTGTGGTAGAGATCATCCTCAAATTGTGGGATGGACAGTTATGACAACCACATTACAAATGTGACAGACAAGGCCCCCACTGACTTGGTTTGGACACACTTGGGTTCCACCACTCCAGTGGTGGTATTGTTACCCTTGGGCAGCCCATAGACCCAGTTTTCTAGATCCTTGAGAGTCTTCCTTGGGGGGAGGGATAGCTCAGTGGTTTGAGCATTGGCTGCTAAACCCAGGGTTGTGAGTTCAATCCTTGAGGGGGCCACTTAGAGATCTGGAGCAAAATCAGTACTTGGTCCTACTAGTGAAGGCAGGGGGCTGGATTCGATGACCTTTCAAGGTCCCTTCCAGTTCTAGGAGATGGGATATCTCCATTAATTCTATTCTTTTCCTCTATCCCCCTGGAAGGCAATCTTCCTCAGCTTCCCTTTCTAGACCCCCTGATCCTTGAGAGGAGACCTTTGAGGAGCAGGAAGCAAGGTTGGATAAAGAAATTACTCCAGCAACACACATTTCACAGTTTCCAGATGAAACTGTGATGCCTCCTCCACCATATAGGGCAGACAAATTCAAATGATTTCAAGACCTCACCAAGAGAGTGGTGGACTTGCTTCAGATCTCCCTTGTATTGCACTCCAGATCAACGAGGCCATACTAGACCCAGCCAAAATCATCTGGCAAACACTGGCCATAATAACATCCATATGCAAAAGGGCAGACAAAAAATATTTATTATGTCACCTCTAAAGACGTGGACTTTCTTTTTTCCCTTCCATCACCGAACTCCCTTGTGGTAGAGGCTATAAATGAACGTGGCAGAGTTCTAAACCAACACCTTATGACAAGGTTTAGAAAAGACTGGACTTATTTTGACAGAAAATTGTACTCCTCAGCAACCCTGCAGTTCAGGACTGCAAGTGATCAGGCCTTGATGGTGAAATAGAATCACATCAATTATGGGAAACTCAGTTCCTTTATTGATCATCTCCCAAATGATCAAAGAGAGCAGTTCCAAGCTATCATTGCCAAGGGCCAGCTTCTGGCAAGGACAGGACTACAGACTGCATTAGATGCCATGGATACAGCTGCCTGCTCCATATCAATGGTGGAAGTAACAACGAGATCTTTGTGGCTTTACAGTGGAGGACCTTCCATTTGAAGGATCCAAACTCTTTGTGGAGAAGACAGACGCTTTGCTCCACACACAGAAGGACTCGAGCCACATTTCAATCTGTGGGGATCTACATACACAGAAAATAAAGTACAGCAAATTGCAGACATCATAAAGATCCTAACCAGCTCAGTTCCCACCACCCCAGTGACACTACGAACCGCAGCGAAAAAGACGAGATACCAAAACAAAAGTCAACATCCCCCCCTAAACTTCAATTGTACAGCTCTCAACGTCGAAACATCAATTTGGAGACATTGGTCGAGGCCCAAAACTATCACTCTCACTATCAATTGCTGCAAAACTCAAACTATCTACGTCTCTTCGGACACTGCCTTGTTCTTTTTCAACAAAACTGGGAAAGGATAATGGCCCTACCTACTTGTCTGATGTTATCTCCAGTGCTTATTTCAGCATTGCGGAGTCCCAAAAATAGATTTATTTGTCACTGCCAAAACCAAAAATTGCTCCCAGTACTGCTCCATAGCCGGTTTGGGACATCATTTGCTAGGAGATGCCTTCATCTTTCACTAGAACACAGGTTTGCTTTACACCTCTCCTCCAATTCCTGTCATATTGAAGGTCCTGCTCAAGATAGGATGAGAGAGAACAAAAGTTATTCTCATAGTTTCCACGTGGCCAAGACAAACTTACTCAGTTAGTTAGCGGTTAGCCAGTCAATCACTCTTCAGTCCCTTCCTCATCTCCTTTCTCAGAACACTGAACAGATCCGCCATCCCAATTTATAGGTTCTTTGATTATAGTTTGTCGATAGTTCGAAAGCATAGAGATGTCCTGTTCAGAGGATGCGAAAGAGGTACTATTACATAACAGAAAAATGACTTGTCACAAGTATATGCAGAAGTGGAAAAGATTCCAAATCTGGTGTGACTCAAAACACATTACCACCACATGCTCTCCCCTCCCGCTAGTACTAGACTACATCCTAGGTCTAAAAAAGTCAGGATTATCTCCAAGTTCAATAAAGATATACCTCGCAGCCATAACTGCCATTTCATCATAATATAGATGGCTACTCCTTATTCACTCATCCTACAACAGAAAGATTCCTCAAGGCTCTGGGTAACTTCTTGCCACAACTCAGATGTCTTACATCAACATGGAGCATTAACCTGATCCTTAAGTGCCTTAACAAGCCTCCTTTTGAACCCACGGTCACATGCTCGCTTGTATATCTATCTATGAAAACAGCATTCCTAATAGCCATCACCTTGTCTCAGCTAACTGGGGAATGGCACACCCACCCTTCACAAAACATTTTTTTTGTTTAGCTATAAGATCACACTGAGGCCACACTCAAAGTTCCTCCCAAAGTTTCTCTGCCTTCCATATCAGCAAACTTATTCACATCTCAACTTACTTGCCAAAGCCCCACCGTGACAAGAGAGAAGCAATATTACATACACTCTGTCAGGAGAGCTTTGGTGTTCTATTTGGATAGAACAAAAAACTTCAGAAAATCTGCTAAACTGTTCTTTTTGATTGCAGAGAGGTCTAAAGGATCCTCAGTCTTAAAATTAAAGGCTCTGTAGATAGATCTTGAACTGCATGTGACAAAGTTCCTCCTCTGCCTTGGTGGGTCCTGCGCTTATTGGCAGATTTGCTCGCTTCAGAGATTCACGGCAGCCCTCAGTTTGGTCACTTTTGCTAGTGGCCCAAATCTGCCATTCATTCAGCTAACCTCATCACTGGCCAGCATGGGGAAAGGGGAGGAGAACAATCCCTGCAGTCTCTGCTCACCCACCTAGTGGGTCGAGGGACAGGCCAGGGACCTTCCCCTCTGGTGGGACTCACAGTCCAGGTCAACTCCTCTTGTATCAAATAGGGAGTTGGGCGGATGGGGGGGGGGGAACCCGGGCCCGCCCTCTACTCCGGGTTCCACCCCAGGGCCCTGTGGATTGCAGCTGTCTACAGTGTCTCCTGTAACAGCTGCATGACAACTACAACTCCCTGGGCTACTTCTCCACGGCTTCCTCCCAACACCTTCTTTATCTTCACTGCAGGACCTTCTTCCTGATGCCTGATAACGCTTGTACTCCTCAGTCCTCCAGCAGTACGCCTTCCCATTCTCAGCTCCTCGCATGCCCCTCACTAACTGAAATGAGGTCCTTTTTAAACCAGGTGCCTGATTAGCCTGCCTGTCTTAATTGGCTCCAGGTGTCCTAATTAACCTGCCTACCTTAATTGGTTCCAGCAACTTCCTGATTGTTCTGGAACCGTCTATTATCTTACTCAGGGAAAAGGGACCTGCTTAATCTGGGGCTAATGTATCTACCTTCTATCACTCTCCTGTAGCCATCTAGCCTGACCCTGTCCCATGCATTACCTATTGCTATTATACCCTCAATCTTCAACCTCCATCTGCAGTTTGAACTCATTCCACGAGATCCATTTCCATTCCTATAGCCTTCATGAAAAACGTTCGAATCACCGAAATAGGTAGAGCAGCAACTTGGGCATCTGCTCTTACTTTTGCGGAACATTATGCGATCACCTATGACTTGACATCAGATTCTATATTTGGATCCATATTTTTTATCATCAGTACAAGACTACTTTGACGCCCCAACCCTCCATTTACTGCTGTAGAGTCACCTACAATGGTGCACCTGTAGAGACATTACTCAAAGAAGAGGAGGTTACTTACCTTGTGGAGTAACTGTGGTTCTTCGAGATGCATGTCCCTATGGGTGCTTCATGACTCGCCTTCTTCCCACAACCCAACGCTATCTACTTCAGAGCTCTTAATAAGGGCTCTGTGATAGAGAAGGAACTGAAGACGGTTCACCTGTTCAGCACTAGATAATCGCAAGGCATGAGACAGAGACAACACGTGTGCGGTCCAAACGGACACTGCTACCTAAAATCTCTGAGCTGAGGCATAGGGACTCGGATACACCTGTAGTGGAGCATCATAGTGGGACAACTCTAGAAAAACTAGAGTTACTGCACAAGGTGAGTAACCCCTTTTTCCTTCTCCTGTCCAGCCCTCCATGCTACCTCCTAGCTCAAACACTGTGGGCAACACTATCATCCTGCCTGTTGCTCAGTCCCATAACCTGGGTGTCATCTTTGACTATGACCTGGACCTGGACCTAGACCTACCCAGGCTATGTCTAAATCTTGCCGATACTTTCTGCATAACAGCTGTAAAATACAGCCTTTCCTATTATTCCTCAGATCTGAAATTCTTATCCAGGCTATTACCTCATGTCTCAATTACTGCAATTTTTTTCTCTGGCCTTGACAAATGCAGTCTTATCCCACTCATATCCATTCAAATGCTGTTGCAAAGGTCATTGTCCTAGCCCTGCGGTTCTCAAACTTCATTGCACCATGACTCCCTTCTGACAACAAAAATTACTATGTGACCCCAGGAGGGGGGTATCGAAGCCTGAGCCCACCCAAGGGTGTGTGTGGAGGGGGCAAAGCCCAAGTCCCACCGCCTTGGGTGGGCGAGCTGGCCAAAGATGAAGCCCAAGGGCTTCAGCCCTGGGCAGGGGGCCTGTAACCTGAGCCCAGCCGCCCAGGATTTATGATCTCGGGCTTCAGCTTTGGCCCCAGGCGGTGGGGATTGGGTGTTGGCCCTGGGCCCCAGCAAGTCTAATGCCAGCCCTGACAACCCCATTAAAACAGGGCCACGACCCACTTTGGGGTCCTGACCCATAGTTTGAGAATCATTGTCCTAGCCCAGTGATTCTCAAACTTTTGTACTGGTGACCCCTTTCACACAGCAAGCCTCTGAGTGTGACCCTCCCCCACCATTATAAATGCTGCCGGCAAAGCAGGGTTTGGGGTGGAGGCTGACATCTCGCAACCCCCCACATAAAGTCACGACCCCCTGAGGGGTCCCGACCCCCAGTTTGAGAACCCCTGTCCTAGCCCATTGCTTTGACTATGTCACCCCTCTCTTTGCATCCCTCCATCAGCTTCCCCCTCTGCTGCATCACATATAAGCCACTTGTCTTCACTTTGAAGGCCCCTCCCAGCCTGTTCCCACTCTATCTATCACGTCTCATTCACTGTTAAGAGGTTGATGTCCACCTCCAGTCAGCCAATAATGCCAGTCTCTATCGCCCACTTGTTAAATTTTCAAACAAGCACCTTTGTGCTTTCTCCGTGCTGTCCCTCGTGCTTAGGAGGAGCTCCCCATAAACATCTGTAAAGCTAATTCATCCTCATTCAAGCCTTCCTTAAAACTACAAAAAAATTAACAGTTAGGCTGTTGGTGTGCTGAGACTTCTGGCTATCATGCTGATCAGTATTGTTTCCTTGTACACCCCTGTTGGCCTGTCTTCTGTCTCTTTTCTTATACTTGCATTATAAACTCTCTGCGGCAGGGACCATCTTTTTTTGTTCTGTTTTTGTACAGCATTTAGGTCATTGGGATTCTGGTCCAAGTCCAGGACTCCTAGGTAATGTGGTATTACAAATATATAATAATAGTATATTGGAGGTATTGAGTTTCCTTGGTAGGGATCCAGATTATCAAAGGAGAACTTGAGGTAATATGCTTTTTTACCCAACCGACAGTGTCCTAATGATTCTGCTGGAATTATTTCTCATTTTATGTTAATATTAACTGAAATATGTAAACATTTTTAACTTTAAATTCTGTATATGACTAGAATCCTCTTAAAGTTCAATTATTTCTTGATTGAAAATAGATCCTTCTCTAAATGTAAGAGTCAATGATCCATGAGTTGTCAGGGAGATGGGGATGAGAGGGAGAATGGGACAATCAGTACTTCGTTTAAATGGCATGTATATGTATTTTAAATAGTGTAGCCTTAAAAGAAAGTTCTAATGTAAAATAAAATATTATAATCAAATGCAATTAGAGTAAATTGCACATTTTTATTAAAATAATCTTGAAATGAGAAGCCATTATTTTTACAACATTGTGCAAAGTAGCCCTGAAAAGAATAGCCTATCTGAAAATATTGTAAACTAGGGCATTTTTGCATTAAGGATTTTTTGTACTAGTATAGCTATGCTAGTGCAGCTCCATCAGTATAGATGAGCTCCACCTTTGTAAATTAGGGCTTGCGCAGAAACAGCTTATACCAAAGCATAACATCTACACTGGGTTTGTACCAGTGGAAAAACTCCCTATTAAGACAACACTTGGTATTTCACAGTTGCTCCAAGTAAGTGCTCCCATCAGTAGATTTCCTATGGAAATCACCACCTCCTTGGCTGGCCTGGCCTTTCCTCATTTCTGAGGTTGCGTTGGCTCTGAGCTTTTCATGGTAAAGCAGAAGCTGTAGGAGTCATGTACCATTTCCTTTTCTTTATTCTTGGCAGAGTCTCCATTGCCAGAGACTGGGTTCTTCTGGTGTGGAGTGAAGTTAGTAAGGTGTTTTCAAGACAAGGTCGCCTGCTAGGAAATAATATTAAAATTACAGATTTCACTGCGGCACACCCCAGGTCCATTTATAAAATGGGAATCTGCAAATGGTGACTGATTTCTAAAACAAAAAGTTCAACATTTTTCTTTTGGTGTTTTTTTTTTTTTTTTTTATTTTATTCTTTATTTCGAAAATTATTAGTAGGGCCCTACCAAATTCACGGCCATGAAAAACGCATTACGGACTGTGAAATCTGGTCTCTCCCCATGAAATCTGGTCTTTTGTGTGCTTTTGACCTATACTATACAGATTTTACGGGGGAGACCAGTATTTCTGAAATTGGGGATCCAGGCCCAAAAGGGAGTTGCAGGGGGGGTCATAGTATTATTTTAAGGGGGCTGCGGTATTGCCACCCTTACTTCTGCACTGTCTTCAGAGCTGGGTGGCCAGAGGTGGTGACTTGGCCCGGCACCCAGCTCTGAAGGCAGCACCCCACCAGCAGCAGCGCAGAAGTAAGGGTGGCCATACCATACCATGCCATCCTTCTGTGCTGCTGCTGATGGTGGTGGCTCTGGCTTCAGAGCTGGGCTTCCAGCCAGCAGCCGCCACTCTCCAGCTGCCCAGCTCTGAAGGCAGCGCTGTCACTAGCAGCACTACAGAAGTAAGGGTAGCAGTACTGTGCCCCTCCAACCCCCCATTTGGATCAGGATCCATACAATTACAACACCGTGAAATTTCAGATTGAAATAGCTGAAATCATGACATTTACAATTTTAAAAAATCCTATGATTATGAAATTGACCAAAATGGACCATAAATTTGGTAGGGCCCTAATCATTAGCTATTCCTCTATGTAGTTGAAACTTGATGGGGTGTTATGTCTATTGGTTACAGCTAGTTTTACTTCACTAGCAAAGTTGTCACTTAACCATTCATAAGTTTACAATGCCATTCAGCCATGCAGATATGGTTCAATGGCATGATGAATCAGACACACATAATATTACTTTGGGGGTAACAATAAAAAAGAGACAAACAAATAGTCAAAAAAGGGAAGGTGGAGATGGGGAAGAAGAAAAGGAAAAAGCTAATAGCTCACGGAATGCCAGACTTTGATTCCACCTGATCTATCTCCGCATTCTTTATCCAAATGTATCAAGAAATGGAGTCCAGATGTCTTCAAATTCATATAATTGCTCTTCTTTCTTTCACTGCTAACTCATACAGGTACAAATGGCATTGCTATATTCTGGGTATAAGCCTACTTCTCCATTTTTGTAAAATCATGCAGCTGGTAGTCATTACAGTCCTCAAGAACCCAAGTTTTTGTGATGGCGTTACTCCCAGTGTAGTAGGTACAGAACCTACGATATAACTTTCAGCTAAGATTTGGTTGCTGAAACGAAGCACTATTTTCACTCTTGTGCATATCTCTTTCCACGGCTGCCTGACAGTTGGACAGTCTCATAGCATATGTATCTGAGTTCCTTTTTCTTTATTACAGTGCCAACAAACATCAGAGGACAAGACTCTATCTTGCTCAACCTTTGTGGCATCGAGTCTATTTTGAATAGAATCTTTTGCTGTGTCGGGTGTAGCTTGAGATCCACAGAAGCATTTTTAACATATAGTCTGCCACTGGGGTTCTTTTACGGGCTGTGATAACTCCCCTTCGTATGCTTTCACAAAGCACTCCAGACCACTGGAATTTTTCTTTGTTAGTAAAGCATACATAGTGAACATAGGCTTGGGGGAGATTATGAAGCATTCCAAGGTCCCCAGTAGCTCTGGGGCCTGTGACAGTCCTAGGGCATCCAGACCAAATTGATACATTAGCAAGTGTGTTAGTTGTAAGGACGGCCACTCTACTGAGGGTGGCAGGTCATATGGTTTCTTTAGTGTTTAGAAAAGAGACAAGAGCCTTTATCCTTGACTAGTTGGGAAATCTGTTTCATGCCCTTGCTCAGCTAGTTCTTTGTAATTATAGTTCCCTCTTCCACCCCCCGCCCCCTCAAATTTTCAAGTTTGAGTTACACTCGATAGGTACTTTGTGGTGAGGATGAAATTGGTACCTCTTAGCTAGGATAGTCCAGACCCTCCTCGCAGCCACCACTGTAGGCACCTTATTTTTTTTTTTTCCATTGGACAAAAAGAAGCACCCAGGAGCTCCTTGAGAGGAATTGGATGCATTAATATTCTTTCCGCTTCCTCCTGTATAGATATAAGGGTATTAGAATGCTGGAACCAATTTGACATCTGTAGCATGATAAAAGCACAATAGTAATTTTGTAGGTCTGGGAGCGCAAACCCACCTTTTGGCTATAGGGAGCTGGAGTTAATGGGCATTGATTAGACAGAGGGATATAGATAGAATATAGAGTAGTCTAGGCAGAATATTCATTTTTATTGCACTAACCGTTCCATACAGGCTCAGGGAGAGTGGATGCCACATATTTATATAACTAGTTATTTGACAGAGGACAGATTCCAAACTAGTGAAGATTAATAAATTTATGTTTCTTGGTACTTGTATATTGAGGTACTTAATTGCATCAGTTTGTCTATGGAAAAAGCCCAACTACATGACAACAGAGAAATAGTTCTGATTTTTCCCAATTTATTTTGTAACCAGATATTGCTCTGAATTTTTGAATTAATGATAGGGAGGTTGGAATAGTGGTTTCTGGTTTTGGATGTATGCAAAAGGGTATTGTCTGCATATAACATCAGTTTATACTCCATGGAACCAAGTTGTATGCCTCAGATATTTTAATGAGCCTGTACAGCTATTGCCAGGGGCTCAAGAGCCAAATAAAAAAGTTAATGGGGCCAGCAAACACAATTTTCTAGTACCCCAGAAAAGGCTGAAGAGGTCACATTGTTGGTTGTGATATGGGGGACTGGGTAAAAATATAACAGTTGGATCCAGGAACTAAATATCGGTTCCAATCCAAATTTTTCTACAGTGTAAATCATATACCTCCAGCCCACTCCTGTCAAAAGTCTTTTCTGCATCTAAAGCTAATACATTGATTTCTCTGTGTTAATTTATTTGATTTTTTTTTTTCCTCCCATAGAAAGTATAATGGAGAACACGGAAGAGTCAGGATCAGAATCGGAATCTGAAATTAAGAGGAAGGTACAACAGAAACATCACTGCAGTTCATGTCAATCTGATTTGCCTCTGTCTCCTGCTACAAAAAACTGTTTAACCCACTTAGAGGTGGGTTAGATACACAATGCAAAATTCTATTTTAACTTCAGAAACGAGTAGCATCAGTAAGACACAGCTCAAGTTTCAGAGTGGAAATAGTTACAGTTTTAAAAGTGTTTGTAACTGGGAACAGAATGTTTCAGTGATTTAAAATATGTTTATCTACCACTCTGACACATCCAAATTGTAAAGAGTCAATATTGGTACTGTGTATACCTTTATAATATTTATTTCTTCAAATGATGATCCCTGTTTTATTCTGTGGAGGGTAATATGCATGTGCCATGCATCCGGAGATTTTGGGAAGTAGTAGTATCCATTGGTCTGCGAATGCACCCTGGGTCTGCGCATGCACCCTTGATTTGGTAGGAGGTGATAAAGGGCAGGGTGGACCGCCTGTGCCCGCAGTCCCTTCTCACAGCCACATGGTCTGAATCGGAGCCTCAATTGTTTTCTCATCTCTTGGAATGTTCTTTCTAAAACACAGAAAAAAGACTTGTATATAGTTAGTATGTTAGTCAACGATGCTATTCTCCAACAGCCCCACACTGTCTGGCATACCCTGGCCACCTGTTCACCCACCCCAGAAGGGGGTGGAAAAGAGATGCTATGTATTGGGTGAGAAAAACTCAGATCCCTTCACCAACCCCCCAATTCCCTGGTTATTCAAGCAGCAACGGAACAGGCCAGGCAACATCATCTGTGTTCTACTCCAACTGAGAAGGCGGGTAGGAGATTGGACCTCGTGGGTTGTAAGATCTTTTCTTAAGCTAGCCTTCAGTTTTGGCTCTAGTTACCTTGCTTTACTAGCAAAATATGACTTTCTGAACTATGACCAGTTAGTGGACTTTGCTGACAAACTTCCCCAGCAGGACCTTGCCCTATTCCATACTATCTTAGAGGAAGGCAAATTGGTTGCCAGGACAACGCTCCAGGCCGTAGTGGATTCGGTGGACACATCTTCACGCACTATGGCCACAGGGATAGTCATGAGAAGAGTACCCTGGTTGCATTTGTCTGGGAGGTGCAGAATACCATTGAAGGCCTCCCTTTCAATAATTCTCTCCTCTTCAACCCAGAGACTGATGATTACCTTCACTCCCTCAAGGACTCCAGACTACTCTGCGATCACTGGGTGTATATATACACACCAGCACCCAAATGAAAGTTCAACCACCCACCCCTTGAACAACAGTTCAGAACTCCTCAATTCTTTGAGCAACCCTACGAGCCTCCTTTTAAGAATCAGAAGACCCAACAATCCCATCCACCTGGTCCGTCAGCGCAGTCTTCAACACCGTGTACTCAGTCTTTGCATAAGTGATATTTCTGAGTGCATTTAGAGAGCCAACAACCACCTTGCATTCCACCATTCATACAACCCACCCTCTCTGGGGAACATCTAGCACTCTTTTTCTACCAGTCTGAAGTGTGATAACGGACAAGTGGGTTCTGGATGCCATTCAACATGGCTGTGTGATCAAGTTCATGATACTACCTCATCCACATCCCCCGTCCTGCCTCTGGGACCACTCCCATGATAGTATCCTCGCCCTAGAGGTAGATGCCCTCCTTCAAAGGGGAGCGACGGAACCTGTTCCCATGACCTTTTGAGGCACAGGGTTCTAGTCCACTTATTTCCTGGTACCTAAGAAAAAAGGAGGATGGAGACCAATCCTAGATCTGTCATCTCACTCACTTCATACGTGGACCAAAGTTTTCTATGGTCACTCTTGCAGCCAATTATACCCTTGCTAGAAAGAGGCACATAGTTTACGGCTTTTGATATGCAAGACACTTACTTCCACATATTCATCCTATCCACAGAGGGTTCTTGAGATTCATGGTAGGCTCTCGACACTTCCAATACAGGGTTCTGCCATTTGGACTCGTTACTGCTCCACGGGTCTTTAGCAAGGTTTTCTCTGTAGTGGTTGCACACCTCCAGTGTCGAGGGATCTTTAGGGTATGTCTACACTTGCTGGTAGATCGGCCCTGCTGCAGTCGATGCAGCGAGTGTTGATTTAGCGGGTCTTGTGAAAACCCGCGCTCCCATCGATTTGTGTACTTCACCTCCCCGAGAAGCATAAGGGAAGTCAACAGGAGACGCTCTCCCGTCGTCACAGCACAGTGTAGCCACTGCGGTAGGTGGATCTAACAACATCTACTTCAGTTACATTATTCACGTAACTGAAGTTGCGTAAGTTAGATTGATTTACCATGGTAGTGTAGACCAGCCCTTATATTCCCCTATCTCGATGACTGGCTGCTAGCAGCATGATCCAAACAGGAGGCTCAAGTATCTACCTCCCTGCTGCTTCTACTGCTCTCTTTCCTGGGCATCAACAACAAAAAATTGACATTAAACCCCACACAGTTCCTAGAGTTCATTGTGCCATGCATCTATGCGGTCTCTGCATGTGCCTACCCTACCAGAGGACAGATTCCAGACCCTGTTAGAGCTGATTACTATGGTGACTTCCAGTCCTTCTGTTCCTGCCAGAACTTGCCTTTCCCTTTTTGGTTACATGGCGATGTGAACGTATGTCACCTCCTTCGCTTGTCTCTGCTTTCTCTGTGGCTACAGAGAGCCTATTCTCCTACGAACCATTCCATGGACCTTCTACTGACTATCCCATTCACACACACCCCACCACCACCACCACACACACAGCCAAGATTCTCTTCTTGTTTTCAATGGTGGAAGGACCAATTCAAGTTTGCACCAGGATACCCTTCCTTCAGTCTTCCCCATGCACAATGATCATCACAGATGCATCACTCAATAGATGGGGTGCCCACATATGCTAGCACCTGACACAAGGAACTTGGACTGCTCAGGAATCCAGCATGCACATCAACATCCTGGAGCTTGGGGCAGAAAGGAGTGTGTGTCGTGCATTTCTCCTGTCTATCCACTCCCGTCGAGTTCTCATCATGTTAGATGATACCACTACCATTTACTACGTAAACAAGCAAGGGGGCACAAAGTTGCCAGCACTTTGTGCAGAGGCGGTTTGCTTGTGGAACTGGTACATCGCACACAATATCCTGTTTTCCGCATCTTATCTTCCGAGGACTCCGAACATGATTGCGGACTCTCGCAGCAGGAAATTCGTGACCAACCACAAATGGGAACTTCACAACTCTGTAGTCAATGACATTTTTGACTGATGGGGAACTCCGATCAGGGACCTCTTTGCCTCCCACACCAACAGCAAATGCATCCAGTACTGCTCCAGGGAAGGGCTCTGCACCCATTCCCAAGACACTGTCCTAGTCATATGCTAGTTGGACCACATCAATTATGCCTCTCTTCCTCTACCGCTCCTGTCCCGTATCTGCCACAAGATCAGACGGGAGAGAGCTCTGGTCATCCTGATCGACTTGTTCTGTCCTCTTCAATTCTCATTTTTCCCTCTTCTGGATGTCAGCATGTCCTCCGTTTCTCCTTCTGGCTTTTCTGGAACTGCTCATGCAACTCAATGGCAGGATCAGACACACCGATCCACAGGCACTGCTCTTTAGAGCTTGATTTTTGGATGGGTATCTTCGCTAGAACTGGAGTGTTTGTCAGCAGTACAAGAAGTATTCTCAAATAACAGGAAAAATCCATGAGGCAGTCAAATTGAGCCAAGTGGCAATATTTCACCTCCTAGGCCCAGCAGAAGGGTCTTGCTCCTGGGGCTGTGGGTGTTCCTTTCCTTTTGGACTATCTCCTATTGCTGAAGGCCTTGGCACTCGCTCTCAACTCCATCAAGGTGCATGTAGCAACCATTAGTGCTTTGCACCCCCCGTGGAGGAGACCTTTGTCTTTATGCACTACTTTGCTCAAGGGTCTCTTATGAACTTATCCTCCCATTCAATTCATCGCTCCCAAGTGGGATTTCAACTTTGTCCTCACGGGATTAATGAAATTGTCCTTCAAACTTCTGGCTTCTTGCTCACTGTCTCTCCTCTCCTTCCTGGTATGTATTATTTCTGTGAGAAGGGTAGGCAAACTGGGGGCCATAACGATGGACCTCATCACCCTTCACCACGTTCCATAAGATGCACCCCAAGATTCTGCTAAAGTGGTTCCTTGCTTTGACCTCAAACAAACCATTCAATTACCTGCTTTCTTTCCAAATTCGCACTCCTTAGAGGAGGAACAGTGCCTTCACTTCCTCAACATCCAGAGGTCACTGGCCTTTTACCTGCAGAGGATGAGGCCGTTCAGGAAGTTCCCTAGACTGTTTATTGCTGTAATGGAAAGGATTAAGGGGCAAGCCATCTCCACTGAGCAAATTTCTAAGTGGGTTTCGGGGTGCATTATGTTGCATCGATTATCTGAACTGTCTCCACCCCTTGGGGTACGAGCTCACTCCATGAGAACACAGGCATCCAGTATGGCCACGCTTCACAATGTGCTGCTTATGGATGTATGTAGGGCGGCCACAAGGAGTTCAGTACATACCATTACGCCTTGGTTCAAGACTCTGTGACAGATGTCTCATTCGGCGTGGCTGTTCTCTGCTCCACAATTCTGTCCTCTTCCTTGCATCTTCCTCCTAATTAGGTACTGCTTGTTAATCACCCTCAGTGGAATATAATAGACAATCACTCAAAGAAGAGGAGGTTACTTACATGTAACTGGAGATTCTTTGAGATGTGTGGTCCTTATCTATATTCCAGTCTCACCTTCCTTTCCCTGTGCTGCGGATTTCTTGGTTCACAGTACAGAAGGAACTGAGGGTGCTGTCCGTTCACTCCGCCTTTTATTGCCTCGGACAAAACCATGAGGCTGACCACATGCTTGGGCCAAACGACACTACTACTTTCAAAATCTCCGGCTCCAAATGCATGCTGCATGCGAATAACCCTCATTGGAATAGAGACAGAGGAACCACATATCTCGTAGAACCTCCAGTTACAAGTAGGTAATCTTCTCTTTCTGATGATGTAGTAACAGAATGGTCAGCGTCTAAATTATTTCAATCATTTCTCATACTTGAACATGATCGGTTATATTTTGACAAACCTGAAAATGCCAGTAATTTACAATACTTGTTTGTGTTCCATATAAAATAGTAATAATATTTCAGTGTGTTAGTATTTTAAAACAAAAGGAATCTGCTAAACAAAAGAGAGAACTCTTTAGTGTTTCAGACAAAAAAGAATAAAAGTTATTAAGATACGTAAGTGCCCTCCTTGAGATGGTAGTTTTCCATAGATATTGATCTGTAATATAATAAAAATTAATCTGTTCTTCGAGTTCTTGCTCATGTTGATTCCATTCTAGGTGTGTGCGCTCCCACGTGCACAGCCGTTGGAGACATTTTGCCTTAGCGGTACCTGTAGGGCAGCTGTGGTGCACTCTGGAGTGCCGCGCTTATGGTGCGGTATATCAGGCACCCCTGACCCTGCGCCCTCTCTGTTCTCTTACTGCCCGTGGTGGTCAGTCAGAGTGCCTTCCTTGCTCTTCAAGGAATTGTGGTTACTTTCTTTGAACTGTGTGCCTTTCAGCTTTGTATATAGTTATCTTTAGTGTTAAGTATCTGTTAATTGTGGTAGTTAGTGTTAGTAGTTAGGTCCCAGCATAGACTTTGTGCCCTGGTCTTTGGGCTTTAAGCCTTGCGACTCCCGTAACAGGCCTATGCCTGTTAGCAACCCTCACGGCATCTGTCTCAGGTACCTGGGGGAAGCACACGTTAAAGAGTGGTGCCGCATTTGTAGGAACTTTAAGCCTTGCACGCAGAAGGAGACACACATCAGGCTTGGTGTCCGCCCTCCGCCTGCTGTTGAAGCCATCTTGGCATGAGTCTCCCAGCACCTCGGCATTGGCAAAGAGCACCATTGGCACTGGGGCCCTCTTAGCATCGCTCCACATTGCCGGTGCCAAAGAAAAGGGCTGAGAAGTACGGTTCCCCAGCATCAGCGAAGAAGGCTGTGAGCAAGGAGCTGGCCCCGAGCTGCCTGCCTACACCAGAGCCCTGCAGTTGGCCCTCCCTGATTGGGACAGTCCGCCTGAAAAAGGTCCTTTGACTCCTTTGAGTGAGACCTTCTCTCCTGCTGGTACTGACGGCTTTGAAGGCCCAGGTGTCAAACGAGCACAGCCTCCGCCTGCACAACCAGTGCCACCAGTGCTGCAGGCTTCGTCTAAGGCTCCCCAAGAGGGCAAGTTGGTCGATAAGGCTCCTCAGTGAGCAGCTGATCGCCAATGATGTCATTGAGATCGGCGATGGCTTACCATCGGTCGCCAGCTCTGCGGTCACGGTCGCCATCGTCTCGGCACATCTCGCTAGGAGGGAGGCGCTGGTCCCATATTACTGCCGCTGGTCACTGTCCCGAAGATCATCGTCTTGGCACCGTTCCGGGTCACCGACACCGTGGGAATGATCTTCTTCCCGCCTCCTCGACACAGCACCTACTCACCACACTACCGGCACCGGTCTCCTCAGGGGGGGAACAGGTGTCTGGTTTCAGTGGTCTCTAGGCAGACCCACCCCTCATAAGTCCCTCTGTGGTCTCTGAAAGGGGGCTTCTCTGGTACCGAGGGCCGCTTCAGCCTGTCACCCCGGCCTCAGCAGTGGGACTGGGCATGGGAGCTGACAGTGGTGGCAGCTGGTCAGTGGCAGCCAGGACAGTGGCCTGCTCAGTGGCAGTGTTGGAACGCCTGGGGTTGCCCCCAATCAGTCCACTCATTGGCCGCTGCTGTGGAGCACTCGTGCAGGAGGGCACCTCACCGGCCCGCTGTGCCGTGCAAATGGTGTGGGATGCGGTGGACCCAGGGTGGTGGCGTCTGCAGTGGTGATGAGGCGCAGCTCCTGGTTTCAAACTGCTGGACTCTCCCAGGAGATGCAGACCTCCATTCAGGACCTTTTCTTTTATGGAAATGGTCAGTTTTCTGATCAAACGGATGTGAGGCAGCATAAAGTAAAGGATACCGAAACAAACCTCTATTCCCTGGGCATCCACACGCTGCAGTCAACGCGTAAGACATTCCGGCTGCCTCCACAGCCAAGGTTGTGGCAACCCAGTTCCGGACCTGCCAGGAGAGGGGATATGGACACCAGCTTTGGTCGTCGCCACCTTTCTGCCTCCTGCTTGCCCACGCAGCCTTGCCAGGCTAAACATTCGACGGGGCAGAAGCGCCCGTATTGATGGGGCGGTTGAGAGCGATGCCCCAGCCAATTCCCCGGATCCGCCGCCTTTCCTCAACTGCCTTTTCCCTTACCACTCAGCCTGGTTGAGAGTTACATCGGACTATTGAGTCATGGACATAATCGCTGGGGGCTATACCCTGCAATTTTTGCCCACCCCTCACTTCCCCATCCCTCTTCAGGGACCCTTCTTACGAGCAACTCCCCGCTCAGAAGGTCGACAACCTTCTGCGTCTGGGGGCCATGGAGGATGTTCCTCGGGACATGAAAGGAAGGGGGTTCTATTCTTGGTATTTCCTAATCCCAAAAGCCAAAGGGGGCCTCCGACCTATCCTGGACCTGCACCACTTCAACAAGTCTCTCCAGAAATAGAAGTTTTGCCTGGTCTCCCGGACCTCCATCATCCCCTCCCTGGTTCCGGGAGACTGTTACGCTGCTCTCAACATAAAGGACACTTTTTTCCATATTTCTATATTCCTGGGGCACAAGTGCTTCCTCTGTTTTTTGGTGGGAGCACACCATTTCCAGTTCATGGTGCTGCCCTTTGGCCTCTCTTTGGCCCCCAGGGTGTTCACAAAGTGCATGACGCTGGTAGCAGCTTACCTCAGGTGTCGTGGGGTCCACCTATCTCCATACCTCAACGACTGGCTCATCCAAGACAGGTCTCCAGATCAAATGTGGGGCAGCCTCAATCTGGTATGTTCCACCTGCTGCGACCTGGGCCTGTTAATAAATATAGAAAAGTCAATGTTAGTGCCAGTCCAGCACATAGAGTTCATCGGAGTTGTTTTAGACTTCATGCAGGCCAGGGCCTTCCTACTGAAAGCACACTTTCGGGCCATGTTGGACCTGATCTCCCATCTGAAGAACCACCTGCTCTCTACGGCCTACACCTGCCCATGGCAGGTGGGTCATGTGGCCGCATGCACGTACGTGGTTAGCCATGCTCGGCTCCACCTACAGCCCCTACAAGCATGGCTCGCCTTGGTCTATGTTCCCAACAGACATTTCCTGGATCAGATGGACAGGGTACCAGACTGTGTTCATTCTTCCCTCAACTGGTAGCTAGATCCCTGATTGGTGCTGTGGGAGTTCCCTTCGTGACTCCGTCCCCATCACTGACTCGGGTATCCTATGCCTCAGATCTGGGATGGGGAGCCCATCTGGGCGAGCTCAGCACCCAGAGCCACTGGCTGCGGGACGATCTAACCCTCCATATCAATGTCAGGGAGCTTAGCAGTTCGCCTAGCCTGCCAGGCCTTCTTGCTCCACCTAAAAGGCAAGGTAGTGCAGGTCCTGACGGACAATATTGCCGCAATGTATTACATCAAAAGGCAGGACGGGGCCAGGTCTTCGGTCCTTTGTCAGGAGGCCCTCAGCCATTGGAACTTTTGTGTGTGGCATGCCATTCATTTGGTGGCCGCCCACCTACGTGGTGCCAAGAACGTTGTGGCAGATCGCCTCAGCTGAGCCTTCGCATCTCACCGCGAATGGTTGCTCCGTCTGGAGGTGGTTGGCCTGATCTTCTGCAGGTGAGGGAGTCCCCAAGTGGACTGGTTTGCTTCCAGGCAGAACAGGAAACGTGTTCTGTTTCCTGCAGAGCAGGGAAAAGGGATCCCTGTCAGATGCCATCTTGATACATGGTCGCAAGCGCTGATGTATGCCTTCCTGCCGGTGCCCCTAATTCACAGGGTCCTGATAAAAGTGAAGCAGGACAGGATGAGCATCATTCTCATAGCCCCAGTGTGGCCTCACCAACACTGGTTGGGCATGTTGCTCAGTCTTTTGGCATCCGCCCCGCTGCAGCTACCTCTTCAGCCGGATCTGCTGTCCCAGAACCACGGCACAGTGCTGATCCGAACCTGGCGGCTCTGCATCTGACAGCATGGCTATTGCATGACTGAATGCGGAAGAGCGACCATGCTCTGCTGGGGTCCAGCAGGTCTTACCAGGTGACCTGCCTGGAAAAGTGGAAATGATTTATGTGTTGGGCCTCGGATTGACAACTTCGGGTCTCAGAGGCCCCGCTGCATCATGTCCTCGCCTATTTACTGCACCCAGGGCCTCTCGCTCTCTTTGGTTAGTCTACCTGGCAGCCATTTCGGTGTTCCACTCTCCATTTCAAGGCTGATCGATTTTTGCCAATCCTATGATGGCACGATTCTTAATAAAAGGTCTGGAGCACCTCTACGTGCACATCCGGGACCCAGTCTCCCCCTGGAACCTGAATCTTGTGTTGTCATGGCTCATGGGCCCTCCCTTTGAGCCCTGGTTTTGTGCTCCTCCTGCTTCTTTCTTGGAAAGTTTATTTCTTGGTTGCCATAACTTTGACCCTCAGGGTGTCTGAGATCAGGGCGCTCACTTTGGAGCCGCCCTATACGTTCTTCTACAAGGACTAGGTCCAGCTGCATCCACACCTGTCCCAAGATCGTCGCCCAGTTCCATGTGGGTCAGAACGTGTACCTAACGGTCTTCTGCCTCATGCGTCAGATGAGGAACGCAGACTGCATACCCTGGATGTCAGACGGGTGCTGGCCTTCTACATAGCTGGGACCAAGCCATTCCGCAAGTCAACGCATCTGTTTGTTGCTGTCATGGACAGGATGAAAGGTTACCCAGTGTCTACCCAAAGAATTTCATCTTGGATCACAGCCTGCATCTGTTACTGTTATGAGCTGGCGAAGGTGCTCCTGCCAGCGATCGTGACAACTCACTCGGCTAGGGCACAGGCATCCTCAGCAGCCTTCCTAGCATGGATGCCGATCCAAGAGATCTGTTGGGCTGCTACCTGGTCATCCGTCCACACGTTAGCATCTCATTATGTGCTTACCCAGCAAGCTTGGGATGATGCTGGCTTTGGCAGAGCAGTGCTGCAAGGTTGTGAACTCTGAGCTGGCCTCTGAGGAGTCTGCTTGTGAGTCACCTAGAATGGAATCGACATGAGTAAGCACTCGAAGAAAAAATGGTTACCTTTCTTTCATAACTGTTCTTAGCGACTTGTTGCTCATGTCCATTCCATTACTTGCCCTTCTGCCCCTCTGTTGGAGTTGTCAGCAAGAAAAAAGTGAGAGGGCCTAGGCCGACAGAGCTTGATATACTGTGCCATGAGTGCAGCACTCTAGAGGGCGCTGCAGCCGGCCCCATAGGCACTGCTAAGGCAAGTCTCTGACGGCCATGCAAGTGGGTGCACACACACCTAGAATGGAATGGACATGAACAATGCATCTCAAAGAACCGTTACGAAAGGTAAGTAACCATTTTTTGTTCCCACGGGGAAAAAATGTCTGACATCGTTAACTCTCCCATCCAAAAGGAAAGTTTAATATCCCCTTTTACTTACTTTTACCTAGTTAGGTTAAATTTATTTGTAATGTGATCTGTTAAATCTAAAAGGCTTAAAAGAACTTTTAACTTGCTTTACTTGTTGACATTTTTCAAATATTTATTCTTTCAAGCCACAAACACCGAACCATTTGGTAAATATTATGAGTGAAAGAGCATCATTTGGGGTAACTTGACGTAAGAGGTACAAGCACTCAACTATCCATTCCTGCTGATATATTGGTAATTAATAAGGACTGTGCATAGAGAAGTAAAACTGCCATTTTGGGTTTTGTTCCGGTCAAGTGAAGAGGGGAAGAGGGAGGAGTTTTCAGTACAAAAATATCCAATGATTGGAGGAAAAATTAGAATGGAAAAAAAAATTAGAAGAGCTTCTTTGCACATGAAATGAGAAAAAAGCACAATTTCATGCTAAAGATCTAAAACTTCTACTTGCAGTAAATTGATTTTTCTATCAAATGTCATGAACATATATATTTTTTTCATCCTTGGACCTTTTAGCATTTTTCTGTCTTTTAGTCAAATGAATGCACTGGAGGATATACATAATGTATGTGCATTTCAGTATATTCAGTACATAATGCGTGTAATGTAGTTATGTCAAATATTGTGCTTACTCTTAAAGCTAGTGAGCCATTTAAACAAAGGTGGTATTCTTGTTTTCTATTTCTGTTTCAATTGCAAGACTCATATTAACTGCTAAATATGGTGAATAATTTATTATCAGAGAGAATTCTGTTCCTGCAATGAATTTAAAATGTCAAATGGTTACATGGCTGAGCATAAAAAGAGAGAAGGTAATGTCCTGACCTCAGTGAGGACAATGGCAAAACTCCCATTGGGTGAAATCCTGACCCAGTCTTTGCAGCTCATTCTATGTGAGAGCAGCAAGAGTGCTGTGTCACATGATACCATTGTGTATACTGTATATGCCAGAGATGTTTAAAGAATGGAAAAAAAAACCCAAGTGTGTGTTTGGGGAGAGCGGGGGGCCGCGGTGGAATCTGTCTATAGAGTAAGGTGTCTTAGTTTGCATGAATCCTACTGTGCAGGTTGAAATACTAGAATAAGTGTTGGAGATTAGATTAGTGAGTAGAGGGCACATGAGATAGTCAAAGATACATAAATGGTGGTGATAAGATTTAATATATTGTGTGGATTTTTGCTAAGTTTTAATTTATTTTGTTCTACTTAGGATATAAAACAAATGCACAATAAAAATAAGGCGAAAGTACCATCTACTTAAATAGCCTGTTTCTTTCAAAGAGAGCCTAATTCTAGCAAGGTTCAGTGGTGGGTGTATCATCAGCATAGCTCATGCTGAGACATCACATGAAAGATAAACTGACACCTTCTACTTTGAGACCTCTGAAAGATAATTATTGTTGAAAGCTGCTATTTCATGTTTCATTGCTGTGTAGAATTCTGGGCTGCGAGGAGGGAGAGTCTCAGACCTTAATCTCCAGCCCAAGCCTGGAAGTCTAAACTGCAGTGAAAAAGGCCTTCAGCCAGAGTCCTGTGAGCCCAAGTTGGGTGGCACGGGACAGCCATGGGTGTCTAGTTGCAGTGTAGACATACCCTTTGACTCCCACTTAAAAAGCAAAACAAAAAAGTCAAGCTACTCTTTAATGCTTGCTTTAGACTTGCATTCTTTGTGGTATTGCTAACATAACATACATAGGTCTGAGTGATTGTTTCTTTTAAATATATATTTCAATTGCAAGATTAAAATCTGGGTTTCTGTTGTACCTTTTTCTACAAATGCCAAAACCACATGTGTTGTACTTATTGCCGTTTTTTGTTTTTGTTTTTTATTCAAGGATTTGGAACCAACTGATTATTCCACGTTTTGCTCAGGCTGTGAAAAGACAAATGAAAATCAGACCAAATGCCAAAGTTATGGAAATGTTTTCTGTAAGGATTTGCAAAGACGCTCCAAACAAACTGTGACATTAAGTGAATCTCTGAGACCTTTATTGCGATCTTCAATACATCAGAATTCAACGGGGCAAAAATCTCCAGGTACAGGATTGAACACGCAGAAGTTCTATGGCTCTGCTGGTGGGAAGGGTCCAGTTGATATCATATTGAGTCGTGATATTCTAGGACATTCTATGTCGCGACCGAATGGAAAAGTTGGTCTCTTAACTGGGACAAAAATTCCTAAAAGTTCAGGAAACTTAAGACAGAGGAATACAAGACCATCTGAACTAAATGATCCGAGTAAGTATGCTTTTATATAGCTAGATATGATTTGAACTTGCCAAATACCCAAGAATATTCTATAAGAATGAAAGATATTTGGTTCCATTTGTCTCCTGCCAACTATTTGGAATCTTTTTTGCTGATCTTGTTTTTTTTTTTTTTTTTTTTTTTTTAATTTTGCATTATTCTGCGTTTTAGAGGTACACCCCTTATGAGTACAATAAAATATGATGAATGTGGAAAATCTAGTAGTTTCTTAATATATTTAAAAATACTAGGCATGCTGCTGATAATTGATTCTTAATTTCTAAAGAGTATTCCTGCTGAGGATGCATTACTTAAGCTTGAAAAAGGGAAGGTGGTTTTTTGGCTTCTCCCTCTCCTTTGCCCCTCACATCCAGGTCATGTCACATTTTGCTGTTTCTTTCTGCATAACATTTCTAAAATCAAACCTTTTTAATTTAATCTACATGGTTAAAGTTCTGTTGTCCAAATACTCAGCTCATGACTGGACTGTGGCAGCCTCTTCATATTTACTTTGTCTTCCCCAATGCTTACGTCACTACCCTCTAGTCCAATGTAACATGTACCTGTGAAGACAATATTCCTTATCCATTGCTCTGACCATGTCCACCCCCCACCATACCTTTGAATTAATCCCAGTGCTTCCACATAAGATTCAAACTTACTCGCTGAATGGTGTACAGGTCCGTAGGGGTGAATAGCACAGAGAGAGAGGTTAAGCAGCTTGCTTACAGCCACATAGCAGTGCCAGAATTAGAACTTCCAGAGTTTCTGGTTCCAGTCCCATGCTTAGTGTACTGTATCATGCTGCCTCTCAAATTTAAGTACCTTGAGCTGTGCTCTGGATGGTAATTTTTTTTTAAATATTTGCCAGGGCTCCATTGCCTTTTAAGAATGAACCTTTCCAGCAAAAGATAATTAAATTGGGCTTAATTCCTATTGATCACCTTACTGAACAGGTTTATTTGTCTTGACCACGAAGTTGGTATTTCCACTTCCACTGATGGTGGCAAAGTAAATATTAATAAAGAAAATATGTTGAAGAAATTGATGCAGATGACATTTGATGTTCTGTGTTTTAGCTATCCAAAAAGAGAAAAGCCACTAAATAGTCATTTTAAAAAAATATTACATGCATCAAGCATTGTATTTTGTATTTAATATTTGCTTCCTAGTTATTTTGTCCAGTGACGACGAGGAGGATGACGACGACAGTGGCAGCACTAACAGAATAGAAAGCACATCGCCTCGACCTGCAGATTCAGCCCGTTCTTCCCCAGCGCCTTCCACAGGAAAGGTGGAAGCAGCATTAAAGGAAAATACTTCTGGAATAGAACAGAGATTAAGTACTGTTGCAACGGACACAGAAATTGCCATCACATTACCAAGAAAAGCAAGAATGAAAGATCAGGTACTCAGTTTAAATTTTTTTTAATTTTTTTTTTAAATAAACCTCTGTGTATAAAATTTCAGATAGCGAATGAGAAATTTAAAGGTGTATCCTACCAGAAGTTGTCATAAGTGGTCTTTATTTGATTATTTTTCACCTTGGACAGTTGGTCAAGTATTCTCCTCATTCATACAACTTTGGAAGCCTAAGGAAACTTGTTCAATATATGTAGATGTTTATGCATTTAGGGATGTGTTAAAAAAATCATACATTCTCAACATTCTTTGTGTTTAATGCTGAACAGATTATCTTTCTATATAATTAGGGACCTGTTCTTCCATTGTGGGATGTGAAGTGGTGTATAATATTTGTATGCATTAATGGAAGGATAATTTTTAGCATTAAATTTTTTAAACATAAAGGGACACTGGGCAAGGATGATGGTCCTTAAAATTAAATACTTTGACAACTGTCCCAAGTAATAGCACTTATTTTAAGGATTTCATGGTGGGGATTTTTGTTTTTTAGTTGAGCACCACTGCAAGAATTGGATAAACAAAGACAAAAAATGCACCATGAGCAGACTCCTTTAGTGCTGTCAAAGGGGACAGCTTTCACGGTATGTTAATTTAAAGACTTAACAACCTTGACAGTGATCCTTTAAAAAATAATAAATAAATAAATTCCCTATAACAATTGGTGTTCAATTGATGATGGTGCTGCTTAAAGTTCTTTTGGGTCACTTGTACATTTGAGTTATTGTGAATTAGGTCCAGCAGCTGTATGACTACATTGCAGTTAAATATCCACAGCTGGCCCATTTCAGCTGGCTGGTGCTGCAGGGCTGTAAAATTGTGGTGTAGGCATTTGGGGTTGGGCTGGAGCCCAGGCTATGGGAACCTTCCCCCTTTGTGGTGTCCCCCCGAAAGTCTCCACTGCAGTTTTATAGCCCCATAGCCGAACTCCCACAAACCCAAATCAGCTGACACAGGGCAAGTGTGGGTGTTTAATTACAATGTTGACATACTCCAAGTGTACTTGATAGTACACCGGATGTCAGATCCAAGTTGGAAGTGTTTGAATGTGTGTGTTGTTTAGAACACTGAACTAGTGGTATAGATTTCAGCATATTACATTCATATTCAAGAAGTCAGCACTCCTTTGTGGAAATTTACTAGGCTACATAATATGCTCTGTTGATTAACTTTTTAAGTTGGCAAGGCCTGAAGTTAGGGTCACGAATACAATTCTTCCATTTCAGTTCTTCTAATACTCTTCTGAAATTACATAAGGAAATAATTGAAAGCACTTCATTGAAACTCATTGGAAGTTAGGCACTTAAGTCCTATTTGAGCCTTTTGAAAACCTCCCCACTGTCTTTCACTGCACCACCTCATATTCCTTTTCACTAACTTTAAAGAATGAACTGCTAACATCTGAGTTTTACTGAACACTTTAGAGTGAGTGAAATAAAGACAGAAAATTGGCAAATTAGATGTGGGCTGAAATATCATCAACATGGAACATACTTACAGTTTTAGCCATGATAGAAGGAAACTACCATTAACTGTGTCTGTTACAATGCTTGTAGTGTTGACATAGCATTGTTGATCCCAGGATATTGAGAGACAAGGTGGGCGAGGACCTGAAGAAGAGCTTAAACTCTTGTCTCTTTCACCAACAGAAGTTGGTCCAATAAAAGATATTCCCTTACCCACCCTGACTGTTACATTACGTATTTATCATAAATCCTGCAAAAAGCTAACCATCTTTCACTCCATATACTCTTAATACTGAATCCTTTAGCCCTTCACACTGATTGCCTGAGTACGGCTATGGTACTTAATACGTGAATGTTTCATATGGCAAGAACTTTACTACTATATTATAAATGGATATAGTGTATACCAATTGATTGGAGTTCTATTTTATACTTTTCTGATGAAAACAAACGTATTACAGGTTTCACCTACTAGCATTAGCTAGTTTCTGACAGGCAAAATAAAATGTCTTCATGGGTAATACTAGTAGCAAAATGTTTGTTGTAGCTATTCCTGTACTAGACCTACTTTGATTATTTAATTTTTTTATTGCACTTTTAATTCAAAGGATCCCAAAGTGCATTATGAACTATGGCCAAAAATGATTAGTAACTTAGCTTAGGTAGTTATTTTTCAAACTCTTAGTACCGTTTTACAGCAATGTAGTCATTTTTTATAACTAAAAAGAGAATATCAGCACTAAACATGAGATGAACACAGAAAACTGTTCAACAGAATAGAACAAAGTAAAAATTTGTAAGTATCAAGATTGAAAACCTTGTCACTTAACAGTTAACGATCAGCTTTCCTTCTAAAAATATTCTAGAATTATTCTACTTGAAAATCAAAGCAGACACATCTCTTGAGCTAATGCATCACTTCAGCTTCACTAGATTCTTTGAGTTGAAGCCAATCTCCAAATGCCTTATATCAGTGCTCAGCTTCTTCATTCTGGAATCTGCCCTAAAAATCTAACAGCTCACCAACAGAGGTCCCCTGAGGGTTTCCATGGTTATGTATGATCTCTCTTCTGGAATGTTGTGATCCTGGTAACATTCTCATGTGCTATACTTCAAGAAGAATAGTTATGCACTTTCACAGTCACCCAAAGAATGTACTAATAAAACCAAAAAGAACATTTTGAGGAAGGAGAGAAGCAGTCTTAAGCATGTCAAGCAGCACCACACTTCAATGCAGTAGTGTAATTATGTTCTTTGGCAACTCCAAAAGCACTAATCACAATTCATAATTGTGGCAAAATGTACACAAATAGCACTAATAGTTACCTCTGTAATCTGGTTGCATTAACAAAATACTTAAACTTTGTTTTCCTGATTTTGATGTCAGTGGAAATTCTTGGGGAAATAACCGCCTTTATACAGTTGGCATCAATATTATGTAATCCTATTTATCTATGCAAAAATGGGTGAAAATTAGGTTGTTACAGTGTAATGGGTTTCTGCATTAACAGCAAATTGTAATGAGAAATTCTGATACTTGAAAATTACTTTGCAGTTTGGCAACATTGTATCTAACACACCAGTAAAACGTCGTAAAGTTACTTCTCAAGAAATAACTGATGCTGTACCTATAAATTACCAAAACTCCTGGGAAAGCGTCATTCTACACTGTCGAAGTATACGAATAGGAACCCTTCGAAGAATGGTTGTGGAACCTGTGATTGTAGGTACACTTCTGCTTTGTCAGTCCTCTTTTCAAATTAGGGTGAGGGTTGTCATGTTGGAATATAAATAAGTAGCAATAATCTCTTTGGTTAGAAGGCAAAAGTCACGTGTGTGTTTTGTTCAGGGTATTTTAAATCTTTTAAATGAAAGCCAAAGTAAATGCAGAGAGAAATCCTGTATATGTTCAACAGTCAGGCTGACAAACAGGGACATGAACATATGGAAGATGCTCATTTCTTTAAATTTGGTTTAAATATATACTGCATTCAGTCTTGAAGTCAGTTTTCTTAAAACTTGGTTTTTAAAAGTTGGGATTTTAACTCCTATTTTCTAAAGACATGAAGGCTTTTGGGGGGCTTATTTTGGTGGAAGCATGGGTCATGGAATTCCAGCAATATATAATACTAATATAGTTGTATCTTTCACAGTTTTGCCTTGATTTTATCAAGATACGTCTTGAAGGTCAGTACTTACTTTCTTTCTCCTTGCAGAAATTCTTTGTAAAGAAGTTGGGCTTTTGTTTAGAAATGGTTCAAAGCTTTATTTTTGATCTTTGATTTTTTTTTTAAATGAAGTAAAGTGTGTGTGTGTGTGTGTGTGTATGTATATATAATAATATAAAAATATTTGTTACAGTAAGTTATACTAGATCCCTTTTTCCCCACAGACAGCAACTAATATAAAAATCTGGGATATGTATATAATTGTCCTTGATATCGATTAGTAATATCTGGAGTACCAAAGAACTTTGGTCATATAGTCTGTCCACCATTAGCAGGGACTGACTTATTTCAGTATAATCTATGCTTACCCGGGAGCAAAAAAAAAAAACCATTCGGTTGTTGTAGAATAGACACAATTACATGATCATAGATTTTTCCTAGTTGTAATAGTGACTGTTGGCGTGCATCTTCCTCTGAGAGAGGTTGCAGTCACACCTGGCAAGGATGATACTAGCAACACTTTTTTATACCTATACCTTTTGACACGTTCTCAGCTCATTTCAACAAGATGAAAATAGCAAGCTCAGCAAGAGAGTAAATTATTGTTTTGGTTGCTGGTTATCCTCCCTATCTGCACCCAATTCATCCTCTTCAGAATTTTTTTCCTTTTCTTTTGTCTAGCGAACAGTTTGCATATTTCATGTCCCAGAGGAGGTAGGACTTCTTTTTTTTTTTTTTTTTTTTTTTTAATTAATTGTTAGTGACTTAATTTGGGGAATCATAAGGCTGCAGATATTCCCTTTATGCATAAACTCTGTTTTCCTCTCCTAATCTTTGTACTCTTTTTGACTATGTTTCAAAGCTAAGTTCTGGGGAAAATAAGGTTTCCCTCCTTATGAAATAGTCATTCTTATGAAAGACTTTCATGTAAATGTTGACAAATGATAATGGTTCAGTATTTCCACATTTGTTTCTTCCTCGATATATGCAATAAGGCCCTATACCACAAAGAACTTGAGCATCGATCAGTGAAACTACTCAAGTGCTTAAAGTTAAGCATGTGCTTTGCTGGATGAGGACCTTAAGACTTTGACATTTGTAAAGGAAAGTCTCTTAATAAACATTCAGTAGTTCAGGAACCATTACCTTCATATATGAAACGAGATCTGGATATTCCTTTTCATCAGAAATCTTATTAGATGTGGTAGAAAAGTTTCCACCTGTTTGGTTTTTTTTGTTTGTTTGTTTTTTAATGACTATTTTGACAGAACAAATTTCCCTGGGAAACGTCAATTTTTGACACCCCAACATTTATTTTCATTTTTTTTAAAAACCCTGAAAACTCTTTTCAAAATTTTGTTTCAGCAGTCAGTTTTTCAATTAGAAAATAAAATATTAATTGATGATTTTTTTTTCTTGGGAGACAAAAAAAATTCCAAACCAGCTCTTATTATTACTTCATAATCTAAGACCACATTTAGTTTTCAAACAACTTCAGATATTGCAAGATAAAATTTCTTGTGAATTTTATTTTCAGTAGATTATTACAGGTTTTATTACAGTCTAGCCTGTATCTACAGTTCATTTATCTTCTTCAACCTTGTAGTCATAATTTAGATTTAAGGATATAGCCAACTAGACTTTATCCTGCTGAGTAAGTATTTAATCAAACCTTTTTTCTTTTCCTTGGATCTTTGAGATTTTCCTTGGAGCATGAAGTCATAATACTGACTAGGATTCCATAGGGAAAAGCTGTGGTTTTGAACATTCCCTCTGTACTTGTTTTAACTATGTATTTGTATGTATCTCCATGTAAGACTGTCTCAAATTTCTTCTCTCCACTTTCCAAATACACCCGGGTCTTACTAGCCTTGCTCCTGTTCCCATATAGCACTAGCAGGTCTCCATCTATCATTAGAGAAAGAAATGGCCATCTTATCGCCAGGTTTACTTGGGTGACATTGGTCAGTGGAAGAACAGAGAGGCGGAGGAGATAAAAGATTAAAATATAAATATATATTTCAATCTTTTATCTCCTCTGCCTTTCTGTTCTTCCACTGACCAATGTGTATATCTCATAGAACTGGAAGGGAGCCTGAAAGGTCATTGAGTCCAGCCCCCTGCCTTCACTAGTAGGACCAAGTACTGATTTTGCCCCAGCTTCCTAAGTGGCCCCCTCAAGGATTGAACTCACAATCCTAGGTTTAACAAGCCAATGCTCCAAACCACTGAGCTATCTCTCCCGATGAAAATGAGGATGAACGTTTAGTATGTCAGTCCAGATGCCCAGTGTCCAGCGTGTCAAACTGCACATAAACATATCCATACTTGTCAAGGGTGGCACGTATTCTGGAATTCCAGGAAGTGTTTGTACCTTATACTGTTCTTGACTTTATGGCCCCACGTGCTGCCCTTCCACCCCCATGTGATAGTAATAATTGACAATAAATGAAATATCCCATACAAGAAACCAGCCCCCTAGCGTAACATTAAAGGCTCTGTTCTTTCAGATCTTCAGATGCAAAGACACCTACTGAGCACCTGGGCTTCATATTGGAAGTAGCAAAGAGAATGACAATTCCTATGGAAGGAGAAGCACTTTTTGTGAATTTCATTGATGGAAAAAGGGAGACATCCCTTAAATGATCATATGAGGCCTCAAATCTTCTGCTGTAAGCTTCAGTTAAGGCATGCACCACACAGGTGATCGTGAGAGGGCTGCAGATCATTAGCAGGTCACTAGAGATACAAGATGAGGACTCAGAATTGGGCAAGTGTCATGTATATGACACAGTTCTATCAACTTTTGGAGTCATGGTCACCTTCCCTGTGGCAAATAGTAGAGCTTTGTGGCTAAAACAATGGACAGATCCCTCCTCCAAAGCCTGACTAGTTCCAGCAGTTCTGAGCTGCTTCAAAGAGCAAAGGCCTTGTTCAGATGGGCCTTCCAAAACAGTCATAAAGCAAAAGAGATCTGGTTATCTGGGGAGACAAGGACCTGCTGTCCTAGAAGAAGATGATCAAGCCAGAAGGCAAGCAGGCAAGCTTCCACTAATAGCTCCTTTCACTACTTAAGGTAAAAAGCCTCAGGAAAAGCTATCAAATTTAAAACAGTCAGCCGTATGATACAAGTGTCCAAGTACAGAGCCCCAGTCTTGGGGAGAGCCAGGGAATTTCTTCTGCTTGTGATGAAAATAACATCTGACCAATGAGTCCCAGACACACATTATGGAAAACGTTCAGGATTCAGCAGTAAGAAGTCTATTGCACACTGGCATAACTGTGACCTATGGAGATTACTAGCAAGGCACAAGTAGTGTTTTCAGGGAAATGGAGTACTTGAGCTGAGAAGAAACTCCACAATCTATCAGCAATCTGTGCCAGTTATGCTGGAATTCCTGTAGTTTATTTAATCATTGGTTTTGGAGCCAGTTGGTCCAAGCAATAGTGAGTTAGCATTCAGAGACTAGGGACATATTGGCATGGCATCCTGATGAAATTGTTGCCAGGTTCCTGAAAGGCAGTAGGTATATTGAGACAAGTAGCTAGTCTCCTGTCTCACATGAGACTTAAACCTTATGCTGAATATTTTTTTAATAAAAAAAATATTCTCCCAGCAACTTCTCCCAGCAACGTCTGTTCTTAAATCCTGTTGCTAATATGTTAGGCAAGAAGAATAGTAAATTTGCAAACCCTTTCCTGCAAGCTGTCTTGCACAATTTTTCACCCGAATAATGTCATCCTGAACAGTCTTGAAATTCAGGCCCAAAATATTATTGGCCCTTCCCCTGAACCAGGAAATCACCATATCTACATCTGGTCCTTACTCCAAGATTCCTAAAGAGAGAGAACTACATTGCTGGATGTCCATAGTGCTCATCTTGCATAGAAAGGATAGCAAAGTTGAGCAAAGTCTTGGCGACTTTTATGTTTGCATCAGAACGTGTGCACTTTTGTAGGGTGACCAGACAGCAAGTATGAAAAATCGGGAAAGAGGGTGGGGGGTAATAGGACCCTATATTAAAAAAAAGTCCCAAATATTGGGACTGCCCCTATAAAATCAGGACATCTGGTACCCTAGACTTAAGTGACTAAGTCCCTTTCAGAGTGGGGACAAGTCTGTGAGATTTGTGCTCCTAAGTAACATGTCAGCACTTCTGAAAAACCTACACTTAATGGCTTGTGAATCCACCATCTTTTAGATGAATTAGGAAACTGAGAGATTATTATGTTCCAGCAGAAAGAGAGACAGAATCTTTTTAAATTCCACTCTACCTGCTTAGTAGGATCTTTGTGAGTAGAAAGAGGGGAAGCTTCTAAGAGAGATTTTCAATCCTATCTCTTGGTCTTCTGTCCACATCTTTGCCAAATGTTCTAGAATAACCTTGCTTTTGTAGCCTTTGCAGAATGGTGTTGCAGGCAGTAGTCAAATGATTTTCACGCTAAAATGATGATCTGCTTTAAATATATCAGTCCAATACCAAGTAAGATTTAAGTTCCTACTTCATTGCTGAGAACTTTTATACGTTTGCAGTCTAAAGAACAAGGTGTCAAAGCTGGCTGACACTAACATACAGGCAGGGGAGAGAAGACTCTCCTAATATAAACTACTTTTGTGTGCAGCGTATATGCATAGTAAGTTGCTTGGTGTTAGCAATTATAGGAATCTCAACTGACCATCTCCCCAGCCATTATCAGATATTTGTTAATGGTTATTGCATAGTGTCAGTCTAAACAAAGAATTAGTACTGCTTTCTCCTCTTGTGGCAGGGTCCCATCCCCCTCACCATTTTTTTCCCCCTGTCATTCAGGGGCCAACATGTTAAAATCTTTTGAGAGGATGGACAGAGCTGAGATTGGGAGAGTGCAGGGTATTGTTATGATGAAAGGTGTAATGGCTGCCATCAATAGATTATTTGATATGTAAGCAATTCTAGACCTGGTTGAAGCTGCTGGGTCTGTTAACCAGATGCCAGGGGCCTTGTATGGCTTGCATTTTTCCCTTTTTCACCAAAATCAATAGGGTTCTGTCCATTGAGACCAGGAATATTCTCTGAAATTTTGAAATTGTGTTGTTCAGTAGTTACTGTGTTACATCTAAATGGAGAAATGCCAGCTATTTGTGTCTAGGACTTCACTTTGCTCGGCCAATAAAATATAGCTCTAAATTGGAAAGCTATGTAATATAGCTCAAGTTCACTCCTTTAAAGAACTGTACCATTTTTGGTGTAGTCTCTCACCCTTTTCTAGGAGCTACCAGGCAATCACAGTTTGTGTGTGTCTTTATTCCCTTCATTTTAAAACTCCCCTTCCTTAGAGCAGGGGTTCTCAACCTTTTTCTTTCTGAGGTCCCTCCACTGCCCACCTGTGCTGCAACAATTGTTTTTCTGCATATAAAATGCAGGGCCGGTGTTAGGAGGTAGCAAGCCGGCAGTTGCCTGGAGCCCCACACCACAGGGGGGCCCACAAAGCTCAGTTGCTCATGCTTCAGCTCCAGCATCCATGGGGTGGCATTGGGTCCAGCCCCTGTGCAGAGGCGGCAGGAGGGTTCTGGCGAGTCTAACCCTGACTCTGCTTGGCGGACCCCCGAAACCTATTCACTGCCCCCCGCAGGGGACTGCAGACCCCCGGTTGAGAACCGCTGCCTTAGAGGACATGGGCAAAACACATTTCATAGGTTCATTTTAAAATTTTCAATACTGCAGGCAGAGACAAATGTAATTACCCTGGGAATCTTTTTTTTCCATGGAATAAAGAATAAATATAGTGTGTCTTTGCACTAAGTTTAATGGCTTTCCTGCCTATTGACAATAGAGCCTTTTAATTTCGAAACAGAAATCACCACCTATGCAGTTTTGAATCTGAGACTTGTTAAAAATTCCTTTGTCTGCAGCAAACAAATGAATTGTCAGTTCTCATTAAAACTAACATGAAAAGTTGCAAAGGGCATCTTCATATAGGCTTTAATGAAGTTTTGTTTTTTTCCCTAGAGTCAGAAAGTGATTCCCGAGAGATTAATTTAAAAACTTCTGAACTTACCAAATGCGAGTGGTGTGGAGTCCGAAAGTTACCAGTAGTGTTTCTTCAAACAGTACCTGCTGCCTGTCTTAGCCTGAGATCCCAACTGAAGATGAGTAGGGAGAAGGATAATGTCTGGTATGACTGTAAAGGAGTGAGTAAGTAAACCTAGTTTGTCTATTTCTGTAACTTAACCAAATTTTAAAACACAATTTATCTTTTAGGTCTTTAAAAAAAGTGAGACTAATATCACTAGCTAGAGTAATATATGGTTTAGTCAGACACTGTCGCCTTCCTGTGCATCTCTGACAAGACAACTTTAAACAGCCCAGCAACATTCTATTCTCCCACTCACCCGTATCTATGTACATGTTATTGTTAATATTTGTCAGGTTAGTAAAACTAGTTCTTTATCAGTAATCCTGGTGAAACACGGGTGAGTACGTTTTTATGTGGGGTGTTAAATTGTCATGACAAGGACATCTTATAATTTCACTGCTACCACCCCTTTCTACATCTGCACCTCTGCTTGAATAGAAACAGTAACACATTATACCACGTTCTTATGGTAATCTTGTGATGTGGTCAGATATTTGCCAGGAAGTCAAGAATTATTTTATTTTATTTTATTTTAGATTTAAACTCAGGAACTCTAAAATGAAATTCAGCTTAAAGCATAGCATATTAATCTACTGTACTTTTCTATCTAGTATGCAGTCCATCACTCTTACATAAATATGTTTAAGATTAAATGTATGTGTATGTATGTTTGTACTGAATTTAAGCAACACACAAGTTATGCTTCACTTGTGATGTTAACTGAAGGAAGATTGCCTTCAGCCACATAACAGAAATATCCAAAACACAGAACCTAGTAGTGATGGGGAACTTTAACTACTCAGACATCTGTTGGAAAAGTAATTGCGCAAAACAGAAAATTTCCAATAAGTTCTTGGAATGTATTGCGGGCAATTTTTTGTTTCAGAAAGTTGACATAGTTGAATTTTAATGTCTACTGGAGGTAGGACAAGTAGTCATGCTTAATCTACAGCAAGGGAGATTTAGGTTAGATATTAGGAAAAGCTTTCTAACCATAAAGGTAGTTAAGTTCTGGAATACGCTTCCACGGGAGGTTGTGGGATCCTCCTCATGCGAGGTTTTTAATAACCAGTTGGACAAACACATGTCGGGGTGGTCTAGGTGTACTCTGTTCTACCCTAGCACAGACGGCTGGAGTTGATGACCTCTCAAGATCCCTTCCTGCCCTACGTTTCTATGATTATGCAAGAATTGCCTTCAACCACCCCGGAAGTATGCATATTCAGTAAAAATAAAAAAAAATTATTTTAGAGCAAATTTTTAATAAGTGTTTTAAACTTTCTTCCTCAGACTATGGTCACAGGCTGGTTTTCAGCCTAGTGCTTTGTCATCACTATTATTTGTATTGTGGTAAGTGCAGTTTCTGTTTGCCTGCTGAGCAGTGAAATGGATTTTTAGTGATTCCTCTCAACTGGTGACTAACAGTCCCCTTTCCAGTCTCATTTCCATAAAAACTGAAAGTTTGTGGTAAGAGGAAGCATCTATTTTAGTTTTTGAACATGTCAATATTTTAAACCCTTTCCTTGTTCAGTATATGTGGAAATGGAGACTGGAAACCAGAAGCTGAGAATTAGAGCTTGTCAGAAGATTCATATTTTCATGGCAGCAAAGATCTGATCAGAGAAAGTAAGTATTTCCTTTGTGAAATTGCCAGCATAGGTCTTCACATTTGGAGTTGTATGCGAAGCCAGGCAGATATAGAATCACTACTAAAAGTAGTTACGTATTTGAGAGTTGTTTGCCTTTATGCATATGCCTAAAAAGCACTGAAATCCCATTTTTAAACGGAGGTAACCAAGAGGGAGAGCTGTTCCTTAAATCCTGTTGGTGGTGGGTTTACAAAGAACTGCTGATGGCTTACCACATTTAAAGGTGTTGTGTTTTTGTTGTTGTTTGTTTAATTTGTTCTGTTCAGTTTTTAGTTCTTAACGTTATGGGTTTAGTCTAGTATGCTACCTGCCAACTCTCCCCCATTTTGGGTGGGACAGAGCTTTAAAAACCTATACTTATTTCTGAGAACCTCTTCACTAAACCAAGGACTATTGGTACATGCTGGTACCATGCTTTTTATAAAACAAAAGTACAAAAAGCAACAGAATAGTACCAGCAAATAGCAGTGGAAGCTGTTTAAACTTAGTCTTGCAGCAGACCCCACCCTGCATCAGCCAGTCCCCTCCATCAGTATCTCAGGGCAAGGAGGTGAGCGGTCAGGCCGTGACACCACTTAATGTTGCAGTGTTTTGCAATCGTCTCCCTTATTCTGACCCCGAGGAGCTAGGGAATGTTGTATGTCAACTGCTGAGCAAAGTCAGGGTGTAGAATGCTGCAGTCTTGTCAGAAGCTGTAATGGTTCACTCCTGAGAGTAGATCTGGAAGCTTGGCTTAACTACTGTTAACATTCAGAATGTATGCATTTGAGTGCATGACTCCAAAAGGATGAATGTGTGGGGACAATTTATTTTGAGAATTAAGTAACCTAGGTCAATAACCAAAAAAATAAAAATTTATTCCCAGTGCAGTTTGTTTCCATGGAAACTGCTTGGAAAAGGTAAACAATGATCCATAGCCATCAGCTGTGAACAGAAATTCTCACAGGTTACTTTTGCTGCTGAAAGTGCTAGCTTGTAAAACTATTTAGACATATAGACACTAAATATGAGATTAATCTCTGCATAGTTCTTAAGTCTGTAATATAAAATAAATAATAGTAGGTTAAAACCTACTTTTCTTTCTTGACCATTTCAGCCTCTCACTCAGAGATGATACTATTGATTTCCCATAGGGCATATTAGACAGATTCCTAACATCTGGAGTTACTCTGGATACCTGCACAGTTTTAGCCCTTGTCAAAGATAATTTTTTTAATAATCACTTTATTTTTAAGAAGATTGAAAACACATAAGTGAAGAAGCGTGATTTGAAAAGTGTTTCTTAAAAGTTAGGGATGACCAATTCAGGTACCACAGAGATAGGTGCTTCAGAAACCACTTGGATAAATCACATGTTGCTTAGCGAATTGGGTTTACAAGTGAATTACCAAGGTGTTTCCTAATGAGTGACAAGTGTTTCTCATAAACTTCTTTCTATGTTTATATATTATATTACAAATTGTTCCATAAAATGCACTTTTAAAAAATTGAAAGGGCATCCAGACATGTAATATTAGTAGCTCTTAACCACCTCAGTTGTTCTAAGCCCAAACAATACCACCAAAACTCATTTAACGTCTGCTGCTACTTGAAAATCCAGTAGCAACAGGGGAACCAACAAGACTCCACTGGTCACAAACCTTAGAAATGAATGAGCCAATACTCTCAACTTTCATGGTATGCTGATACGTCCGCTATTTTTGCTAGTTGGTTTGAGCATCCTTTGAACATCATCTCAATCTTATTTGGGTTATATAGTATACATCAGATTGCTACTAAATCATACTGAACAGTGTAGTAGTAAATTTTAAAACTCCCCAAAAATATTCTGTATTTTAGGGTATGTCAACACTGGGGGAGGTGGGAAAAACCACACAGCAGGGAGTCTGAGACCGAATCAACTGATTAGGGCTCATGCTACAGGGCTAAAAATAGCAGCGTAGATGTTCCAACCTGGGCTCCAACACCCAACCCCACTTATGGAGTTGCAGAGCCAATATTCCATTCTGAGCAAGAATGTCTGCATTGCTATTTTTAGCCCCATAGTGCGAGCACCACAAGACAGTCAGTTGACCCGGGCTCTGGGACTTGCTTCTGCAGAATTTTGTGTGGATGGTGTGTGTGTGTTTTTGTTTGGCTGTGCACTACACTGAAAACAAACAATCTCTGGAACTCATTACCACAAAAAAATTCACTCATTCACTTTCATTCTGGGCCCTCATGCCCTTTTCATTAGGGAAAGAATGAAAAGATGTGCCTGTTTGGCTAATGATTGACGGGCTGGAAAAAATGCCTGACAGTGACCGGTTGAAGCAGTTCAATCTGTTAAATGTATCAAAAAAGATCAGAGGTGACTTGGTACTTACACACAGTTATCTTCATGGGAAGAAAATACTGGGTACTAAGGGCTCTTTCTTTCAGTGAAGAAAAGTATAATAGGAACCAATGGCTGGAAGTTAAAACCAGACAGATTCAAATTAGAAATATGGCACAGATTTTTGACAGAGGGTGACTAATCGTTGGAACTGCCTACCAAGGGAAATGGTAGATTCTCCATCTCTTGATGTCTTTCAATCAAGAATAGATGCCTATCTAAAAGATATGCTTTAGTCAAACACAGTTTATTGGACTCCGTGCTGGGGTAACTGGATGAAATGCTATGGTCTGTGTTATGCAGGAGTTAAGAATAGATTATCTCATGGTCCCTTCTGGCCTTAAAATATGAAACTTTCAAAAAACAATATTGGATCTACTTTCATACTCCTTTTCTCTGAGTTAGTGACTAACTAGGCAGGGCCCTCCTTACCCATATGCAAACTACGCAGCTGCATAGGGCACCAGGAAATTTGGGGCACCAAATTGCCCCAAATTTCTTAGTGTCCTACACAGCTGTATGCTGCTCCAGTGGCCAACCTGATCCCCCGGCTGGCTGAGCCATCCAGGAAAGCTGTCCCCGCCCCATGCCCACTCCACCCCTTTCCTATAGGCCCTGCTCCTGCTCTGCCCCACCCTGCCTCTTCCAACCCCTGCTCCATCCCACCCTGCCCCCACTCCACCCCTTCCCCTGAGCTACGTCCCAGGGGACTGCAGCAGGGGTCAGGCGTGATGTGCACTCACCGGGCGGCGGGAAGTAGCGTGACCTGGCTCCAGCCCGCTCTGCGCCACCGGTGTGTTCTGGGGTGGCAGTTCCTCCCTGCCCCCCAAGCCTGCTCCTGCCCCCCACAGACCTTGGGCACAGTCTCCCCCCCCACCCCCCCACAGAGGCCTGGTGCTGGCCAGCCCTCCCCCCCCATCGGGGGCGGGGGGAGCGCTGCGTATGGCACCACAATGTCTAGGAACAGCCCTGTAACTAGGGTTCCGTAATGTTTAACAGGATAGACTCCTAAACTCCTGTACTAAAGTCTGGTTCCTCCCAAAGTGGCTGCAGATACTCCAGATTTCTAGAAGCAGGAGAGAGCATGAAGAGTCTTTCCCAGAGGCTCCTTTTATTCAAATTTAATCTGGTATCATCCAAGTGCCTTTTTCCTTTGCAGCTATGTCTGTTTGGGAGGATGGGGGACGGGAAAGACAGGGTGGATGTTTTAAATGTCACATAGTAATAGATGAGCTGGCACATTGCTCCAGCTCGTAAGAGAAGGCAGATGGATTTATTAGTAAAGAAATTACAAAATCAACAAAAAATGAAATCAAAGTGTGTGGTAAACTTCAGCTCAAGTCAGTTTACTTGCATGTTGCTTTCTTAACCCTAATCCTTTTGGTTCTTTGTCAATTTAGATTATAAACCTAATTTAGATTATATACATTTCAGAACGGGGACCTGCTTATTCTAGGTCTGTAAAAGTGCACACGCACACATACATATAATATGACTCTCCTCTTATACCAGATATACATTGGTGTAACTCCATTGATTTCAGTGGCATTGCTTCTAATGAATACTGGTGTTGATATGGGAACAGTTAAGCCCCCTGTCTCCAGATAGAAAACGATGGGGTCTAACTTAGCTGTTACAACTCAAGAAAGAGATCTTGGAGTCATTGTGGATAGTTCTCTGAAAACATCCACTCAATGTGCTGAGGCAGTCAAAAAAGCTAACAGAATGCTGGGAATAATTAAGAAAGGGATAGATAATAGGACAGAAAATATCGTGTTGCCTCTATATACATCCATGGTATGCCCACATCTTGAATACTGCGTGCAGATGTGGTCGCCCCATCTCAAAAAAGATGTATTGGAATTGGAAAAGGTTCAGAAAAGGGCAACAAAAATGATTAGGGGGTATGGAACGGCTTCTGTATGAGGAGTGATTAATAAGACTGGGACTTTTCAGCTTGGAAAAGAGACGGCTAAGGGGAGATATGATTGAGGTCTATAAAATCATAACTGATTTAGAGAAAGTAGATAAGGAAGCATTGTTTACTTCTCATAACACAAGAAATAGGGGTCACCAAATGAAATTAATAGGCAGCAGGTTTAAAACAAATAAAAGGAAGTATTTCTTCACATAACACACAGTCAAACTGTGGAACTCCTTGCCAGAGGATGTTGTGAAGGCCAAGACCATAACAGGGTTCAAAAAAGAACAAGATAAATTCATGGAGGATAGGTCCATCAATGGCCAGGGTGGGTAGAAATGGTGTCCCTAGCCTAGGTTTGCCAGAAGCTGGGAATGAGCAACAGGGGATGGATTACCTGTTCTTTTAATTTCTGGGGCACGTGGCATTGGTCACTGTCAGAAGATAGGATACTGGGCTAGATGGACCTTGGTCTGACCCAATAGGGCCATTCTTATGTTCTTCTTATACTGATATGAAATTATACTGAAATTACAAGACAACAGATATAATACAAAAAAAGAGGAAGTATGGGTGACTTGATAACTTCATTTGCTTTTTAGTGAGGTCCAAATTACAGAGAAGATGCTGCATTTTAAAGTATGTTAGGACCTCTGACTCTGTGTCTATTTTAATATTTGTATCAGGTGTGATTCTCCACATTTCCAAATGATGATGGTAGTATTTTTGCAATACTTTGCACAGGTGTAAATGGCTAGACAAAACGTAAGACATGAGCGAATAAACTGATTATAGTGGTTTTTTTTTTTTTTTTTTTTTTTAATCCTCCAAAAATATACTCCATGTATGTGCTTAATATGGCCAGCAAGCAATTATCGCACTTTCTGTTCTCTTTAACAGTATTTCTTCCTCCCCCCGCCCCCCCCCAGTACACATCGTTTTATGCTGCTGCTGTTATGAGATTTTTTTTTTTTTTTTAGAGTGAGAAATCTATGCATGTTTGTATTTTAGATTATTTGTATTTAGGATAACTTTACCATGCTAAACAAACTTAGGCCAAATTTTTCAAATCTAGATGCATGTCTTTGTGCATTAATTTTGAACCTTGTAAATCAAATATGCCTGATATTTCAGAATACATAAGAGCACACAATACTCATGGGATTTGTGGCGGTTCGCACCTGTGAAAATGAGGATTAACTTTGGGAATCCAATTTGTAAAATTTTGGCACTACTGTTTTAATGCATTTGTTTTAACTTAAGGCTGTTTAACATCAATAACTTTCAAACAGGAAAATCCAGATAGATTTTTATGCATTTTTAAGTTAATTGGCAATTGTGTATCTGTTTTTCCTTAGATCCAGAAGAACAGTACATTGTTCTGATTTTTGAGACTGGCCTTGATGCTCATGGAAATACAATATTTGAAAAAATTGTTGCTGAGATTGGTATCAGGAATAATATTTCTGATTTCTTTGTGAAAATTCCATTTGAAGAAGCCAATGGTAGGCTTGTGGCCTTTACAAAATCCTTGGAAGACAACTCCAAAGGAAGCACTTCTTCTCTTAAAGAAAACAAAATAAAAAATGTAAATATATTTTGTTCGGACCAAAGCTTTACTCTGAGTTGTGATGTCATTTGATTTACAAATACTATGCTTAGACTGTGCTGTTTCATTAGGAGAAATTGTCTTTTAGTATATATTTTTTGTCTTTGTAGCTTTTAGTTCAAATATTTCATTTTTGCAGAATTTTTGCTAAATGTGTTACATTAGTACAATTCCAGAAGAGGAAAATTATTTTGCCTGACTGTTGTTAAATGTAATTAGTGTTTTCTTTTCATCGAATGTAACTCCCTAAGAGCTTGTAGAATTTTGAGCTATCACTTTAGTTTGTCTGCCAGTCAGACTGACATAATATAAGTACCATAAATGAATTAAAACTATTTTTCTTCCCTTTGTTATGTTAAATGGATCTTTTAGACCATGGTACTAATGATATTACCACTCTGTCAAGAAAATGCCTCTGCTTAGCCTCTCAAAGCAGTTTTTTAAAACAATGGAACATGTTTTCTTGGGGGAATTTACAAGGATTTAATAGTTTAATTTTATGAACTTTGAGTGTACAGTTGGAATAAATATTGTATTCATTTTTATAAGGTTGTCTCTGAATCCAAAATGCAGCTGCGAAATGCACCGCCATTTCAATTTTTTGATGATGACGATGAGATTGGAGAGCCACATACGGTCTTTATCGGTCCTATAGAAAAGTAAGATGTCTTTCTGTGTTTTTGCAATGCTTTACTACTTTCTGTGGAGTTTCATATTTATTATTTAATGTATTTTTCTTTGCAGGTTGATAGTTTATCCACCTCCTCCTGCTAAAGGTGGTATTTCTGTGACCAATGAAGACCTCCATTGCCTAAATGAAGGAGAATTTTTAAATGATGTTATTATTGATTTTTATTTAAAGTAAGTTTTGTTATTTCAAGCTTGTTTTTAGCATCTCCTCGCTATGGCTCTTGAAAGCTCTGTAGGTCATGGACTTGGTTTCAAGCTATGTATGTCTGCCAGATTTAGAAGTTGAATTCTTACTTTGTTAAAAGGTTTTCGATCTTATGCTTTGTGTCCTGTTTGACACACATTTAATTTGAAAAAAAGATTCTGCAAATCTTCTCTATAGAGGAAAAATAGTGATAACTAAGTAGGGAAGAAAATAACCTTAGTTTGACCTTCCTCTCTTTAAGGTGAATTTAATTATTTTGATTTATAGAATTTGCTATTCAGAAGTCTTTTAGCAGTCTCTTAGAATGCGATTTTTAAAAATGCCAGTTTTCAACCTATGGTATTAAATGATATACTCATGTGACTGAGGTTTGGGGCCTAATATGTAGAAGTGTATGTATATATAAATTTAATATATTTATTAAAATATATTTTAGAAGAAAAGGGAAGACTGAGAGCCTCAGTTTTATAACGTTAATTTCTCTTGCTTTTGTAACAGAGCTTCAAGGTTGCTGCTTTTTATTTGTACATTGTGTCAGTGACCCATTAACTAATAAGATTAAATTTTCTACATGCTTTAATAACAAAAGAAATTAAACAGAAACCCATAATAAAGGACCAACTCAAACCCACAAAAAATAATGAAATTGCTTGAGTAAAAATGTTGCCTTAAAGTGTGGGTAGCACAGCATTTGTTAGTTTCACTCTAGTTAGTTAACTGAGCCATGACACTTTTGCAGTTCATTCCAATTTAATGAGGGATAGCTTTTGGGTGGGCGCTGCTGTCTAGTCAGTATGGCCACTATGTGGCAGACTTTGTCAGCTAGTAGAGTAACACAGAGCTTTACATAAAAGAACTGCAGGAATTTTAAAAAATAAATAAATAAATAATAGGCTCTTTTTCTTAAAACAGGTATTTGGTCCTAGAAAAACTGAAAAAAGAAGATGCTGACAGAATTCATGTGTTCAGTTCATTTTTCTATAAACGCCTTAATCAAAGAGAGAGAAGAAATCTTCATGAAACTGCAAATCTATCGTAAGTGTGATGTATTAAGTGCTAAACACAATGAAAGCCATAACAATGGAGACATTACACAAATAAAACCTGTAGAAAAAATATATGGAATTGTATTTTAGCTGCTGATGCTAGCTAGAATCTTGGAAGTCTTATCCCAAGAATCATAAATGTAGAATATGCACTACAAATCTTTTTCCACTAGTGCTAATATCATGAAAATATCCAGACAGGTAGTCTTAAAAAAATAATAATAATAAAAATAGTCCAACAAAACAAAGATTACATGGTGGCATAAAATATTGTACAATGATATTGAATATTTTTTCTCTGCTTTCAGAGTACAGCAAAAGCGACATGGGCGAGTAAAAACATGGACACGGCATGTTGACATTTTTGAGAAGGATTTTATTTTTGTTCCCCTTAATGAAGCGTAAGAAAACTGCCTTTTATTAATTTTATATAGTAGAAGTTGTTTGGATTGCCAATTTTTAAATGAAAAGCATGCTTACAGTGATTGCACTTGAAGTTACAGCAAACTTCCCTGTTTCATATGTGGAGTGTTTATCTCAAACTGGTAAAAACTTTCAAAAATGGAAGGACAGTGCAATTGTCATAACACATGAATTATTAGGAAATATGAAGATTGAGCAAAAATGAGACTTCTCTCATGAAAACGATCTTATTTTTCACCTAGCTTTATTTAAAACTTTCTCTTCTAATCTGGTTTTAGTCAGTACTGGTGGGGTTTTTTTACATTGAAACCTTTTTTTTTTTTTTTAACTGATGGATTATGAGACCCCCCCCCCAAGGCATTGAAGTTGCCTGCTCTTGGTTCCAACGGGGCCAAGCCCCCACAGTTGATAAAGTTTATTATTTATATTCCTATAGTACCTAGGAGTTCTAGTCTTGTGCTGGGTCCTGTACAAACAAAAACAGTCCCTGGTCCCAGGAGTTTGCAATTTAAGTACACTTCTACCCCGATATAACGTGACCCGATATAACACAAATTTGGATATAACGCGGTAAAGCGGTGCTCCACGGGGGGCGGGACTGCGCACTCCGGCGGAGCAAAGCAAGTTCGATATAACGCGGTTTCACCTATAACGCGGTAAGATTTTTTTTGGCTCCCGAGGACAGCGTTCTATTGGGGTAGAGGTGTATAAGGCAAGAGATAACAGACAGATACAGATAGATTGAGGAGTACAAGGCAACAGAGAGACCGCTTTGGTCAACATAATAGGCAGTGAGGTTGCTGGTACGCAGAAACAACAGTCATCAAGTTTTTTGTAGACATCACAGTAAAGGAGAGTTCTTCTTCGAGTGCTTGCTCATATCCATTCCATTAGGTGTGCGCGCGCCGCGTGCACGATCGTCGGAAGATTTTCTACCCTAGCAACACCGTCGGGTCGGCTGTGGAGCCCCCTAGAGTGGCGCCTCCATGGCGCTGAATATATACCCCAGCCGACCCGGCGCCCCCTCCGTTCCTTCTTACCGCCCCTGACGGTCGTTGGAACTGTGGAGCGCGGCATAGCTGTCCTCCACTCTCCCTAGCTTAGTTAGTTATTCGCAGTTGTAGTTATAGTTATAGTTCTAGTGTTTATAGTTAAATAGTTTTTAAAGTTGTTCTAGTTGTTATAGTAGTCCAGGGGATTAAGGGGGTCGTCTCCCCCTTTCTTCCCCGGCCGCGGGCCCGGGCTCATGCCCAACGCTCCCGGCTTCAAGCAGTGCGCCTCCTGCGCTAAGCCTATGCCCACGAGCGACCCGCACGACTCCTGTCTGAAGTGCCTGGGAGAGTCCCACCAAACAGATAAGTGCAAGATCTGTAAGGCCTTCAGACCAAGGACCAAGAAAGAACGGGACTTTCGGCTCCGGCAACTCCTGATGGAGGCGGCACTTAGTCCGGACACTCCCTCTACAAGCCAAGCCCCGGCACCTAGCGCCTCGGTGCGCAGTGCCCCGGCAGCACCGGCCATGCCGACCACGCGAGTGGTGTCGGACAAGCCGCCCCGGCACCGGACCTCGTCGGCACCGCAACAAGTGCCTCGACGCTGGTCATTATCCCCGGGGCATAAAAAAGCCCATAAGACGGGGGCCTCCGTGCCGAAGACGCCGGCTCCCCCAGTGCCTGGGGTAGAGCCGATTCCGCCGGTGGAGCACCGAAAACAGGTGCCTCCAGCACTGTCGACTCCGGCGCCGAGACCGTTGAGTCCGGTGCAGATAGCGTCTCCACCGAGACCGGCGGTGATACAACTCCCGTCGACTCCAGAGACCTTCACGGCGGCGAGAGACTTGATAGCTCTCACGGAGCCGGCACCGCCTCAACCACCGGCACCGACGGCACCGTTGACTCGCCCGGTCCAGTCGAGGGGGAAACCTGCCTTGATGCGCCCTCCATCGCAAGGGCTGGAACCTCGGCACCGGTCCAGGTCCCGAAGCAGGTCCCCACGCCGCTCGCAGTCCCGGCACCGAATATCACCTCGGCACCGGTCGTACTCGCGGCCAAGATCTTCGTCACGGCACCGCTCTACGTCTCGGCACCGCTATGATCGTCGGCACCGATCAACGTCGAGACGTAGTTCTCGGCACCGCCACGGTCGACGCTCGACGTCGAGAGGCCGCTCCCGGCACCGGGCATACTCCAGGTCCTCGTCGAGGTCCAGATCCGGCTCCCGGCACCGACGAGGTCATCGGCACCGATCGCGGTCCCGGCACCGTTCGCCGGCACCGCGTAGAGATAGATCATCTCCGGACCGGCACCGTGCGGCACCGCAGCTTACGGGAATCGTTCCGTCTCTCTCGGCACCGCCATGGCCATCAAGATCGGTGTCTCGCTCCTCCGAAGACCTGTCGAGATCGGCATACCCCCCTCAAGGGCAAGCCGAGGAACGGGACTTGGGCCATTGGCAGGAGATGACAGAGGACCATTCTCATGGCCCATCTCACTGGTCGTTTTGGACCCCGTGGGCGTACCACCAGGAGCAAGGGGCTCCAATACCCTCGACCTCTCGCTCGGGTCACTCCGTTAGAAGGGCCCCGGAGTCTACCATCTCTCGGCCTCCGCCAGGGGGCATGGAGGCTTCCGTGTCCACGCCACCCGACGCCAAGGACCCAAGCACAGGTGATGCTCCGGCCCAGGAGCAGGGGGACCAGGACCCTCCCTTGGATCCTGTACCACCGGAGGCATCTTCCTCTTCCTCTCCGGATGAGGCAGTGGCGGGCACATCATGTACAGGTCCTCCTCCGATAGATCTTCGGGCTCACCAGGATCTCCTGCGTAGGATGGCCCGTAATATGGACCTGCAGGCGGAGGAGATAGTGGAGGTGCAGGACCCTATCGTGAACATCCTCTGAGCGGATGCTCCATCGAGGGTGGCGTTACCCCTGATCCGCACGATACAGGCCAATGCAGATACGATATGGCAAACTCCTGCCTCTATCCCACCCACAGCGAGAGGGGTGGAAAGGAAATACTTTGTCCCGTCTAAAGACTACGGGTACTTGTATACCCACCCCCAACCGTGTTCACTGGTGGTGGCATCAGTGAACGCAAGAGAGCGCCACGGTCAGCAGGCTGCAGCGCCTAAATCAAAGGAGGCTAAGCGACTCGATTTGTTTGGTCGTAAAGTTTACTCAGCCGGAGGGCTGCAACTTAGAGCGGCGAACCAGCAGGCGCTCCTGAGCCGCTACAACTTTAACTCCTGGAACTCTATGGGGAAGTTTAAGGAGTTGGTTCCCCAAGAGTCCAGGGAAGAGTTTGGAGCCATGGTAGAGGAGGGTAAGAAGGTGGCTCGGACCTCCTTGCAGGCCTCCTTGGACATAGCGGACTCGGCTGCGAGGACCCTGGCTTCGGGTATCGCTATGCGGAGGATCTCCTGGCTTCAGGTTTCGGGTTTGCCTCCTGAGCTGCAGCAAACCCTACAGGATCTGCCCTTTGAGGGACATGGATTGTTCTCGGACAAGACGGACTCTCGCCTGCAGAGCCTCAAGGACTCGAGAACAATCATGCGCTCCCTGGGGATGCATGTTGCGGGCCCTCAGCGCAGACCATTTAGGCCACAGCCTCAGCGCTTCTACCCCCCCCCGCCTCGTCAGAGACAGGACTCGACCCGGAGGCGAGGGCGAGGTGGTAGGAGAAGGTGGTCCGGCCCTCAACCAGGCCAGAACCAGGGGCCACCTAGACCACCTTCAGGCCCCAGGCAGAACTTTTGAAGGTGCGGTCGAGGACGGCGCCCCAGTCATCCCCCAGGATCCAGCCCCCTCCTTCCGGGATCGCCTCTCCCACTTCCACCGTGCTTGGTCCCTTATAACTTCGGACCGTTGGGTCCTCCGCACGGTGGAGAGGGGATACGCTATCCAGTTTTCTTCTATCCCCCCCCTCCCACCCCCTTTCCCCGTCCCTCTTCAGGGACCCTTCTCACGAGCAACTTCTTATACAGGAGGTTTCTACGCTCCTGGCCCTGGGGGCCATAGAGGAGGTTCCGATAGAGTTAAGGGGCAGGGGATTTTATTCCCGTTACTTCCTGATCCCCAAGTCCAAAGGAGGTCTGCGGCCCATCTTGGACTTGCGCGGACTCAACAAATTCGTAGTAAAGTTGAAGTTCCGCATGGTCTCTTTGGGGGCCATTATCCCTTCCCTCGATCCTGGAGACTGGTTCGCCGCCCTCGACATGAAAGACGCATACTTTCACATCACAATTTACCCACCTCACAGACGCTTCCTCCGATTCGTGGTAAACACGGTGCACTACCAATTTGCAGTCCTTCCCTTCGGCCTATCCTCGGCCCCAAGAGTGTTCACGAAATGTATGGCTGTTGTGGCAGCGTACCTTCGTCGACAAGGGATACAGGTGTTCCCGTACCTAGACGACTGGCTGGTACGCGGTCGCACCAAGGAGCAAGTTCAAGCTCACGTCCACATAATACTGCACACATTCAACGAGTTGGGCATCCTACTCAAAAAGGACAAATCCACTCTAGAACCTACCCAGAGAATAGAATTCATCGGCGCAGTTCTAGACTCCAGACGTGCACAAGCCATCCTGCCAGACAACCGCTTTGGCACCATCAAGAACCTCATTCAAGGGCTCAAGGCTTTCCCAACTACCACGGTGAGGTCGTGCCTCACCCTGCTGGGTCACATGGCTTCCTGCACGTACGTAACCAGGCATGCCAGACTTCGGCTTCGCCCACTTCAAACCTGGGTGTCATCAATATACCGCCCACATCGGGACAGCCTGAACATGGTGGTCACGGTCCCGAACTCGGTCCTGACCTCCCTCACCTGGTGGCTAGATCACAATGTGGTCTGCGAGGGGATGCCTTTTCACACCCCACAACCCTCTCTGCACCTGGTCACAGACGCTTCATCTCTGGGTTGGGGCGCCCATCTCAACGAACACCATACCCAGGGCCTGTGGACTGCACCCCAGTTAGCCCTGCATATCAATGTTCGGGAACTGATGGCGGTACGACTGGCGTGCCATGCATTTCTCAATCTCCTACGTGGCCGTTGTGTGTTAGTTCTCATCGACAACACCACGGCCATGTTTTACATCAACAAGCAAGGAGGAGCACGTTCGTCAATTCTATGCCAAGAGGCCATTCGCCTGTGGGACTTCTGCATCGCCCACTCAATCCATCTCACGGCATCGTTCCTCCCTGGAGTCCAGAACACTCTAGCGGACCGACTCAGCAGGTCCTTCCAGACGCACGAGTGGTCTATCCGTCCGGACATCATACATTCCATCTTCCAGAAGTGGGGATTTGCCAGATAGACCTGTTTGCATCTCGAGACAACAGGAAGTGCCACGTGTTCTGCTCCCTACAAGGTCGAGCTCCGGGCTCCCTCTCGGATGCGTTTCTCCTTCCCTGGAAAGACCAACTGTTTTATGCCTTCCCTCCGTTTCCTCTGGTCCACAAGGTACTGCTCAAATTGCGCAGAGACCAGGCACAGGTAATTCTGATCGCTCCAGCGTGGCCGAGACAACATTGGTACACCACACTGTTGGAACTCTCGGTTCAGACACCGATCCCGCTTCCATTATGTCCGGATCTCATCTCTCAGGACCACGGCCGGCTGCGTCACCCCGACCTGCAATCACTCCACCTCACAGCGTGGCTGCTCCATGGTTCACCCAGGCAGAGCAGCAATGCTCGCACTCTGTCCAACAGATTCTGCTGAGCAGTAGGAAGCCCTCAACACGCACCACGTACCTGGCCAAGTGGAAGCGGTTCTCCTGTTGGTGCGAACAACGAGCCACGTCCCCGTTGCAGGCACCCATTCCTCTCATTTTGGAATATCTCCTCTCCCTAAAACAGCAGGGGTTGGCGATATCTTCAATTAGAGTTCACCTGGCCGCTATATCGGCTTTTCACCCAGGGGAACTCGCGTCCTCAGTATTCTCTAACCCGATGGTCGTTAGATTCCTCAAGGGCTTAGACCGGATGTACCCACAACAACGTCAGCCCATCCCGACGTGGGACCTCAACCTGGTTCTCTCCAAGCTCACAGGTCCTCCATTCGAGCCACTGGCCACCTGTTCACTTCTGTACCTATCATGGAAGACAGCCTTCCTCGTAGCCATCACCTCAGCAAGGCGCGTTTCTGAACTCAGGGCGCTTACATCTGAGCCCCCTTACACAGTTTTTCATAAGGATAAAGTGCAGCTTCGTCCACATCCTGCCTTTCTCCCTAAGGTGGTTTCTCCTTTTCATATCAACCAGGATATATTTCTCCCGGTCTTTTATCCCAAACCACATGCCACTCGCCAGGATCAACGTTTGCATTCCCTGGACGTACGAAGGGCCCTGGCCTTCTATATTGACCGCACAAAGCACTTTAGAAAGACGACGCAACTCTTCGTTGCAGTGGCCGACCGAATGAAAGGCTCACCGGTCTCCTCACAACGCCTATCCTCCTGGATTACGTCTTGCATCCGGACTTGCTATGACCTGGCAGGTGTCTCAGTACCGCACCTCACCGCTCACTCCATGAGGGCCCAAACCTCCTCGACTGCTTTCCTGGCACATGTTCCGATACAGGACATTTGTAGAGCGGTGGTTTGGTCATCAGTCCACACGTTTACAGCTCACTATGCACTAGTGCAGCAGTCCAGGGACGATGCTGCATTCGGGTCAGCGGTTTTGCACACAGCAATGTCTCACTCCGACCCCACCACCTAAGTTGGGCTTGGGAGTCACCTAATGGAATGGATATGAGCAAGCACTCGAAGAAGAAAAAACGGTTACTCACCGTTGTAACTGTTGTTCTTCGAGATGTGTTGCTCATATCCATTCCAAACCCGCCCCCCGTCCCCACTGTCGGAGTAGCCGGCAAGAAGGAACTGAGGGGGCGCCGGGTCGGCTGGGGTATATATTCAGCGCCATGGAGGCGCCACTCTAGGGGGCTCCACAGCCGACCCGACGGTGTTGCTAGGGTAGAAAATCTTCCGACGATCGTGCACGCGGCGCGCGCACACCTAATGGAATGGATATGAGCAACACATCTCGAAGAACAACAGTTACAACGGTGAGTAACCGTTTTTTTTAAGGAGAGATTTGAAGGTAGGTAATGCAATGGTCTTGCAGATGTTTATGGGGACTGCCTCCCAAACATGTTGGGGTAGCATGGGAGGAAGCTTGAAAGTACGTTTGAAAATTTAACAATTGGGCAAGAGAGACTGCTCTTATGGGCCAATTGGAGGTGAATACTGACAGCTAAATAGCAAATGAGAGATGATAGCTAGTGTGGGGATGGACTGTAAAGGGCCTTGAAAGTGAATACCAACAGCTTATGTTAGATTGGATAGAAAGGGGGGAACCAATGAGTGGACTCATAGAGGTGACATCAAAGTGACAGGTTAAGAAAATGATCTTTGCAGCTGTATTCTGAATGGAAGTGTGCAGGGTAAGATTGCATTTGTGAAGGCCAGAGAGAAAGATGTAGTAGGATGTGAGATGATGAGAGTGTGGCTGAGAGTTTTAGCTGTGTGGATGAATAGAAAGGCTGTATCTTAGAGATGTTATGCAGAAAGAATCACCAAGATTTAGATATAGCCTGGACATAAGGATCTAGAGACCGGTCCAAGTCCAAGGTTAGGGCCTGAGGCCTTGTCTACTCTACAGGGGAAATTCAGTCTAAGCTACCCAATTTGAATTACATGAATAGCGTAACTCAAATCAACGTAACTTTGATCCTACTTACAGTGGGTCCACACTACGCGATGTCAATGGGAGATGCTATCCTGTCGACTCCCCCTACTCTTCTTGATCCGGTGGGGTATAGGAGTTGACTGGAGAGCAATCTGCGATTCAGTAAACCCACTAAATCGACTGCCGATGCATCGATCGCAGCTCGTCGATCCCCACAGACAGTTGGAGAGCAGAGGAGAAGGTTCCTTCAAAGGACATATTGAAGGAATGACTAGAGAAGTAGGAGGAGAACAAGGAGAAGCAGAGTGACAGAAGCCAAGGGAGGACAAGAGTTCAAGAACATAGTCAAGTTTGTAAAAGGTGGCTGATCAAGGAGCATAAGGATGGAGTACTAGTTCAGAAGCTATCTATGACATGGGAGAAGGAGATGTGAGTTGTAGAAGGGGAAGGAAGAAGGGAAGGGAAGCGGAGGGGAGAGTGAGAAGATTGTTGTATTTTGTCAATTTTCTCTTGGAAGCAATTGCCAAGAATCTGCATGGAGAGGGAAGTGAAAGCGGTTGAAATGCTTGTCTTCATCACTTTATCTAGGTGTAATTATTTTCCTTAATATTCTTTTTAAACCATCACCTTCCCTGTGTAAGAAGGTAGACTTAGTGTAAGTTTTATACAGCAAAGGCAAACCCGTGGCTGGCTCTTACCAGCTGACTTGGGCTCACGGGGCTTGGGTCATGGGGCTGTTTCATTGTCATGTAGACTTCCGGGCTTGGGCTGGTGCACGAGCCCTGTGAGCCTGAATCGACTGGTATGGGCCAGCTGCAGGTTTTTCTTTTCTGTGTAGACATACCCTTGCTGACTTGGGCTCAGGGTAAGGGTCTGTTTAACTGTGGTGTAGATGTTCAGGCTCAGGCTGTAGCCCAAACTCTGGGACCCTCCCCCCTTGCAGGGTACTAGAGCTGGGCTTGAGCCCAAATATCTACATTGCAGTTAAATAGCCCCGCATGCCCAAGTCAGCTGGCACAGGCCAACCACGGGTTTTTAATTGTAGTGTAGACATACCCTTGGTGACTTCCTAATGGTCATCAGGAAGCGTTAATGTTAAGTGCTTCTCCAAAGACAAAAGCACGTTACCTTCTGCTCACCTAACATCCATCAAAATGAGCAAAAATATCAAGGTCATTCTCAAACTCATTACTCCTTTTAGAAACATGAGCGGTTACTATTAATTCTTCAGCCAACTTTTTAAGAAAACGTAGACACTTATGGGAAACTACAACTGGAATAATATAAAGAATGAAAACTTTGACTAAGAACAGTGACATATTTATAAGAAGTGGTAGCTTTCTGAATGTTTGGAATACGAAGGGTGAGATTCTGATCTATGAAGAGAAGAGAGGGAAGAGCATCTTCGCCAGCAGGCTGGGTAACCTAGTGAGGAGGGCTTTAAACTAGGTTCACCGGGGGAAGGAGACCAAAGCCCTGAGGTAAGTGGGGAAATGGGATCCTGGGAGGAAGCACAAGCAGGAGAGCGCAACAGGGGAGACTCCTGTCTCATGCTGAGAAAGAGGGACGATCGATGAGTTATCTAAAGTGCCTATACACAAATGCAAGAAGCCTGAGAAACAAGCAGGGAGAACTGGAAATCCTGGCACAGTCAGGGAACTATGATCCGTTTGGAATAACAGAGACTTGGTGGGATAACTCACATGACTGGAGTACTGTCATGGCTGGATATGAACTGTTCAGGAAGGACAGGCAGGGCAGAAAAGGTGGGGGAGTTGCGTTGTATGTAAGAGAGGAGTATGACTGCTCAGAGCTCCGGTATGAAACTGCAGAAAAACCTGAGAGTCTGTGGATAAAGTTGAGAAGAGTGAGCAACAAGGGTGATGTCGTGGTTGGAGTCTGCTATAGACCACCAGACCAGGGGGATGAGGTGGACGAGGCTTTCTTCTGGCAACTAGCAGAAGTTGCTAGATCGCAGGCCCTGGTTCTCATGGGAGACTTTAATCACCCTGATATCTGCTGGGAGAGCAATACAGCGGTGCACAGACAATCCAGGAAGTTTTTGAAAAGTGTGGGGGACAATTTTCTGGTGCAAGTGCTGGAGGAACCAACTAGGGGCAGAGCTTTTCTTGACCTGCTGCTCACAAACTGGGAAGAATTAGTAGGGGAAGCAAAAGTGGATGGGAACCTGGGAGGCAGTGACCATGAGATGGTCGAGTTCAGGATCCTGACACAAGGAAGAAAGGAGAGCAGCAGAATACGGACCCTGGACTTCAGAAAAGCAGACTTTGACTCCCTCAGGGAACTGATGGGCAGGATCCCCTGGGAGAACAACATGAAAGGCAAAGGGGTCCAGGAGAGCTGGCTGTATTTTAAAGAATCCTTATTGCGGTTGCAGGAACAAACCATCCCGATGTGTAGAAAGAATAGTAAATATGGCAGGCAACCAGCTTGGCTAAACAGTGAAATCCTTGCTGATCTTAAACGCAAAAAAGAAGCTTACAAGAAGTGGAAGATTGGACCAGGAAGGAGTATAAAAATATTGCTCAGGCATGCAGGAGTGAAATCAGGAAGGCCAAATCACACTTGGAGTTGCAGTTAGCAAGAGATGTTAAGAGTAACAAGAAGGGTTTCTTCAGGTATGTTAGCAACAAGAAGAAAATCAAGGAAAGTGTGGGCCCCTTACTGAATGAGGGAGGCAACCTAGTGACCGAGGATGTGGAAAAAGCTAATGTACTCAATGCTTTTTTTGCCTCTGTCTTCACGAACAAGGTCAGCTCCCAGATTGCTGCACTGGGCAGCACAATATGGGGAGAAGGTGACCAGCCCTCTGTGGAGAAAGAAGTGGTTCGGGACTGTTTAGAAAAACTGGACATGCACAAGTCCCTGGGGCCGGATGCGCCGAGGGTGCTAAAGGAGTTGGCGGGTGAGATTGCAGAGCCATTAGCCATTATTTTTGAAAACTCATGGCGATCGGGGGAGGTCCCAGATGACTGGAAAAAGGCTAATGTAGTGCCCATCTTTAAAAAAGGGAAGGAGGAGGATCCGGGGAACTAATTGGGAATTTGTCCTGCTTTGAGCAGGGGTATAGACTAGATGACCTCTTGAGGTCCCTTCCAACTCTGATATTCTGTGATTCTATGATTCTTATCAAAGCTGCCCAAAATCTTGCTTGTATGCAAAAAGCCTATAAAGAAGCTCTTTAAGCTATTTTCCTCTTTCTTTGTGCACTTGTTCAGTGGTTGGCCCTAAAGAGGCAGTATGATCTAGTTGACCGAGCACAGGACAAGGAATTTGAATTCTATTCCCTGCTCTGCGAATGATTTGTTATGTAGCCTTAAGCAAGTCTCTTAATCTCTCTCTTCCACGGTTTTCATAGCTGCAAAGTGAGAATAATTCTTAATCCTGAAACATGCCATTGAGCTAGAAATATGCTTATGAGCTTAGTTAAACATTGCACTGAACTTTGAAGATATCCGGTATTAAAAGGCCTTGTCTATACTAGCGAAATTTGGACTGCTGGCATGCCTGTAACATACCCATGTGTCCACACAAACTTACTCATATTGGTTCACAGACAGTCACACACTTAGATTGCACTTCCTCTGGTCAAGGCAAGTCACCATGTTGGGCTCCACTAATGTAACGCTAGCTGATTATGAAGCAAGTCTTGGAAGAAGCCATTGTACGAGCACTCTCTGCCATGCGGCACAAGGCAGATGTCTGGGCACTTGAGAGAATCTGAGAGACAATGGTTGTCGCAGCTGAAACTCTGTAATTTGGTACTTCCTGGAAAGCAGGGTATTGCTTGCTCTGAGAAACAGAGTAAGGAAAAAAATAAAAATGTTGAAGGTCCAATCCAGTATGGGCCAAGGTAACATCCACTCAGGGGCAGACATGAAAACATTGGACTTTTTTCATCTGTGGAGTCTGAGGTACTATTGGACAGCATCCAGACACCCAGCATAAGGCTTGTAAGGATCTGACTGGAGGACACCATTAGGATGGTTGAGTCTAAGGCAAGAGATATTTGAAAACCAAGAGGTGCTGGAGACCATGCTGGGATCACAGGACCTATTAAGAATTTCTGGAGTTGGCAGTGAAGATTGTTCAGGCGGAAGAGTACTTTGGAGATGAGGGGACTTCTGTATAAGGTATATGAACTTTTGTTTGTTCGTTTATTTCTGCTGATCACGGCTAGTTTTGCGGCTCATGAATGGGCGAACAGACTTCTGGGTTCATAAGATCATTGCCATAATTGTGAAACTGGCAGATGCGGTCTCAAGTGAAAGCGGAAGTCACTCCTACCATGCCCTCCAGCCTCTGCAAGTGTCCTCTCTGCCCTGATTGTGCTCCCACAGCACAGTGGCAGCTTTTTATGCCCTCCCCATTCATCCAGCTTTGCTCCACTAGATTCCAGCAGGTAGGCAGCTCTCTCTAACCTTCTTCCACTTGAGGTTGAATAAGGTGTTTCAAGTAAAGCCAAAGTTTCTGGGAACTAACAGTGGCTAGCTAAGTCATGCCACATGTCCATATGCAAAACTGTAGTCCAGTAATTTTAAAAGTCAAACACTTAAATACAGAAAATATAAAAGAAGAAATTCATTGCAACAAGCTAGGGCATCTTAGCCCTAGCATGTACTTGCATTATATCTGTTGTTTCATATGCCAGGCTAAGGTATCCGTTCAATTGGCTACCTAGTTGCAAATGCATTGTGTTCTGCTTTTTGCTTAATTCATATCAAAATTTTGGTACAAGCTCATTGTTTGCACCCAATTAGAGCAGTTTGCTAACAGCCACAGTCAAGGGGCATGGAATCTCGGATCTTTTCTCCTCTTCCATTGTCTTCACTGCTATTCATTAAGAACTGGTCAATATACAGTTTTTGTACTGCTATAACATCAGTTGCAGGCGTGATTTTTTTTTTAAACTGATACTGTTATATTACTATAACTCCTAACGTAGATGCAGTTAGACTAGTATAAAAGTGCTATACAAGTATAGTGTATTCCTGTTCAGGAAGGGTAATAAACTACCCTGCTATAACTGCATCCACCCAAGGGGAGTTGTACTGCTTTTTAATTATACCAGAATTATTAAAGCAGCACCGTTTTTGTGTGTAGACAAGGCAGAGCAGTAACCTAAGTAGAGAATGTATTTTTAACTAAAAATTTTGAAATCTGCAAATTTTTGCCAATTCAGACTATTGTCTTTACCAATCAGACCAGAAGATGATGCTAATATACCTGTGGCCCTATGGAGCCTTCTTATGTGTGTTTAATTTTGGAGCATGTCCTTAAATTATAATCCATGAGAATAACTCAAGTGTGACTTTATCCCTCTGTCCCGCTTGTTATTTGTTTTTGTTTTGTTTGCTGGAGACTTAACTATAAAGGTTATGTTAAGGTGCCTGCAATAAATGTTTCTTTAGTCCCTTTTGAAATATACCACCCCTATCAAACCACTTCCCTGCCGCCACCACCACACACGCATGTGCATTGGTCCCAGTAATCCAGCACCTATTCCCAATGAGCCATATTATAAATGTTGTTAGTGTTGGTTTATGCCCCTATCATTTCAAATCCCAAGACAGACTGTGCCATTAATGACCTAATGCATATTAAACCTATCCTTCTCGCTTCAGTGACTACTATTGCACCAAGAGTATCACAGAGCAGAAAAGGAACCAGGAATCCAGGAACACAAGTAGTTGAGTGCTTGACCATCCTCTGGGGAAGGAAAGTGAAAATGAGATCTTTCTTAATGTGTGGGTTTTTGTTTTTGTTTTTGGGGTTTTTTTGTTTTGCTTTTGGTTTGTTTTTTTTTAAGCACCACTCTTACCGAGTTTGAGGAGTCACATACCAACATTTTATTTGTTATTTTTAAGACAACTGATTTAGCCAAGAGAACAGAGTATCAATGAATAAATATACATCATGATAAAGGTATGAAGCTGCAGGAGCAAGAGGTACATGAGGAGTTCCTGAAAGAATATTTGCAGGTGCAAAGGCAGCAAGCACACTTATCCCAACAGTAGTCCCCTGCACTTGTTAAATATGTACCATCTCCTCAGGACAATGCCATGGTACAGGAGAGTAGCAGCTTTTGTTTGGCTGCCACCTATACTTGTATGCTCCCTTCCATACGTTCTCATAGCACTCCACTTGTGCCAGCAATCAAGACAAAGAGAACAGGAATCCCCAGCACATGACTTTTTTGTCTCTGCCGTCTGCAAATATTTCATTGTTCCTTTTTGTATTTTCCGTGGCTTCTTTTTGCAGTTGTAGGCTTAATAAATTTGATTTGTGCCTTTTATTTCTGTGTTAAGTTGATCTATCAATCATACTTCAATTTACCTTCTATACATCACCATTTCACTAGTCCCTACCCTCCCTTATACAGACTCCTTCATTTAAAAAACTGATGAAGAAAAGCATATTTACTATATAAGGTGAAATTCACCATTAACAAAAGGAAAAAAATATTTAATAGCAGTAAATACCAACAGTTAGTATCATAGAACTGGAAGGGACCTCAAGAGGTCATCTAGTCCAGTCCCCTGCACTCAAGGCAAGACTAAGTATTATCTAGACCATCCCTGATAGGTGTTTGTCCAACCTCTTAAAATTCCCAATGATGGAGATTCCACCACCTCCCTACGCAATTTATTCCCGTGATTAACCACCCTGACAGGAAGGTTTTCCTAATGTCCAACCTAAACCGCCCTTGCTGCAATTTAAGATCATTGCTTCTTGTCCTATCCTCAGAAGTTAAGAAGAACAATTTTTCTCCCTTCTCCTTGTAACAACCTTTTATGTACTTGAAAACTGTTATCCTGTCCCCCATAAGTCTTCTCTTTTCCAGACTAAACAAACCCATTTCTTTTTTAGTCTTCCCTCATAGGTAATGTTTTCTAGACCTTTAATCATTTTTGTTGCTCTTCTCTGGACTGTCTCCAATTTGTCCACATCTTTTCTGAAATGTGGCGCCCAGAACTGGACACAATACTCCAGTTGAGGCCTAATCAGTGCGGAGTAGAGCCGAAGAATTACTTCTTGTGTCTTGCTTATAACACTCCTGCTAATACATCCCAGAAGGATGTTTGCTTTTTTTGCAACAGTGTTACACTGATGACTCATATTTAGCTTGTGATGCACTGACCCCCAAATCCTTTTCCACAGTACTCCTTCCCAGGCAGTCATTTCCCATTTTGTATGTGTGCAGCTGATTGCTCCTCCTTAATGGAGTACTTTGCATTTGTCTATATCGAATTTCATCCTATTTACTTCAGACTGTTTCTCCAGTTTGTCCAGATCATTTTGAATTTTAATCCAGTCTTCCAAAGCACTTGCAATCCCTCCCAGCTTGGTATTGTCCACAAACTTTATACGTGTACTTTCTATGCCATTATCTAAATCATCGATGAAGATATTGAACAGAACTGGACCCAGAACTGATCCCTGCGGGACCCCACTCGTTCTGCCCTTCCAGCATGACTGAACCACTGATAACTACTCTCTGGGAACGATTTTCCAATCAGTTATTTCTGTCTTTCAGGTTCCAGCATGTTCAATCCCCTACATCCTCCCATGTATTGGCAAAATATGAGCCCAAAGCATCTCTGATCTGATTTGCATACCTATTTCAAACAATGTTTGTGTAACTCTCAGCTTCAGATTGTGCTTCCCAGCTATGTTTGTAAGTGCTGGATGCTTTGTGGCCTCCTTACTGTATAGTCTGTTAAGCGCTTCCACCTGGCATTCACAGATGTGCAGAATACAACAAGCAGATATTAAAAAACCATGTTGCCAATTGTACTGTGATTGCATGTTAGACACTGCCATTTTGTGTTGAGCTTCCAAGTGCACAAGGATGATGAAAGCACTGAACTGGGACTCAGGAGATCTGGGTCCCAGCTCAGCCACAGCCTTTTTATATGACCTTAAGCAGCCATTTAATCTCTCTTGTCTCAATTTTCCATTTGTGAAATGAGTATTATAATAGTTTCCTACCTTTTTATAGTAGTGTTGCAGGGTAAAATTGTTTGAGAGCCATTCAGGTATTCTGGTGATGGTCATATACATGCTTATATAAACCATCCTGCACCTGCTGGATGTGTAGTTGAACCAACTTCTGTCTGCATTGGGGTATGTCTTTGTGACCCAGGTAAGGAGTGGGTTTGGAGGGTCACTGGAAAATCACTGTTGGGATAGAAATCCAGTTAATTTCAGTGATGTAGGAAGGGAAGTGTGTCCTTCAGTCTGTTCCTGAAAAGTGCAGAGTTTTTAAAAATTCTTGCATGATGTATAATGCCTGTCACCTCTGTTGAAAAACTAGGAACCAACTATGATGATCTAGTAAGACTTGCATCACCTAAGCTTTTTCCTTTAAAGTACTCCTGTTCTTGATGGAGTGGGCACAGAATGGACACTTCTTTTTTTTTTTCTTCTGTAACTGCAGCACAATTCAGGTGAACCAGTTACTCGGTTCTCTCAACGATCTCAGATATATTTGCTAGGTGATAAATTGCAGTGTAGAGATCCATTGCAACAGCATACACCGTGAACTTGCCAAACCAAACTGATGCCCGGGGTAATCACACTGATTTTTCTGTGGTCAGCAGAGCTCTTTCTGGTGGTCTGATGCCACATTTGTAAGGACTTGCTCCCCACAAAGGCACATAAAAGTTTTTGGTCTCTTACGAAGGTCTGTAGTCACTGCTGTTCATACCAGGTCTCAGACAACTCTGTATCATCATTCTGTGTCAGGGACCAAACTTAGTGCTCCACCTGGTTAGCTCCATCTTGAGGAACATTTACTCCAAGGACCAGGAAACACCTGGAGAATCCTTCACAATCATATAGGATAAATTCCAATAATTGCTCATCTTCTTTGACTCTACTTTATATGTTGGCAGTACAACTGAGTAGACCTCTGCTAGGCAGCCTGAGATGATTCACTTTTGTGGAGTTTCAGCCAAAAAGAGCAAACTCTAACTATTTGCTCTGGCCTTCATTTTGAGGATATGTCTTCTCAATTGCTGAGTTTCTGACTGAGTTGCTGAAATTTGACCATCTGCTTCCAGAAAGCCTTTTTGAAATCTCCCACAAGCCACTGTTTCAGGGAGTTTCTCCAGGAACTGTGGGATAAGTATACAGAAGACAGTTGAACTGCAATGGCTGAGTAGAGGACTGTGTGGACACAGGGCAGAATTGACCTCAGAACAGGATGGATGGTTTAGGCACAACTACTCTGATGCAATTTACAGCACTACAGTCTTACTGGTTCAGCTGCCAGTGGTTCAACTGTCCAGTGTAGAGACAGCCTAGAAATCAAAATTTGAAACTGATGTTATTTGCATTCAGATGCTAGTAAACAATCAGTCTGTTTATAGAGTTGGTGATAAAGTATACAGTTAACAACACACACAAACAACACTTGACAAATGCAATACTGGAATTTGGCATAGTATCTGCAAGTAAAAAAAACTTATGGTTGTGAATCTAGTTAGTGCTGGAAGGAATAAGAAATGGGGTAAAATGCAAAAGCACACATGTGTGATTTTTCTAAAAAAAAAAAAAAAAATTAGGAGCCTAAGTGCCATTGACTTTCAATGACACTTAGGCTTTCTGAGTGCCCAAGTCACTTTTTAAAATGGCCCTTAAGTGCCCTGGGAGTCTAAGTGCATTTGAAAATTTTACCCAACGTCAGTTATTTTCTTAGAGAAAGCCACTAGTTAAAACTCCTTAGCTATGGCTGCATCTGTATAAAGCACTGTTTGGCTTTGTTTTGTTTGTGTTACAATAGCTCCAGGAGAACTCAATCAGATCACCCCCAACTCCCCAATCTCTAATTTGCTGTCACTCCATGTGTGATTGTGTGGAGATGCAGGTTCTCAGTGAAACTTGTAATGGCAAAGGGATGAAACACCTATTGTGGGAGAAACTGGGGTTTGAATCTCACTTTACAAGATTTGTTTCTGAGTAGGTTGGTTGGTTGGTTTGTTTCCTCTCAGTTTTTTTGTTTTTGTTTTGGACACTGGAGTGGAAGAAGTGTAAACTCTCTTCCCCTATGGCTTTACACACTGGTGGTGGTGCTGGCAGCATTGTCCCCACTTCTTCTTCCTCTGTTCTTCCTCCACCAGAGGTTACATGGTATTGAAAGAGGTGTGTGGGATCATACTTATAATTAGAGGGTTTAGGGAGCTGGAGATTGTGGGCTGGCCATGCCAGCAACAGTCAAGACTGATTGACTGAACATGCAGGCTGGGCTGCAAGTACAGAATCTCCAGGGGAAAAAAAATGAGATGCAGTTGTAAAATATCAGCTCTGCAGTTAACAAACTAGTCCACACTGGAGGAGGAAAAAATAAGGAAACTTTATATATTTAAGCTTCAGAGGAGGAAAAGGAATATGAACAATGAGTGAAAGAAATATCCAGACAGTGTCCCTGCTTAACTAAACATATCCTATTAATGAGTTTGGTGGCTAGCTAAGTACATGGAATAATTCTGCCTTCGGAGAATGTTATGGATACTTAAAGCAAATCTGTTCAGGAAAGTGGAAAAACAAACCAACTCCCATCCCCAATACTCATTGCTAACTACAATTTTTGCCACTGTATTTTTGATAATTTTAAACATTAAATCAATATAAACTTACTAATTTATTTTTCTTTTGCAGTGCTCACTGGTTTTTAGCTGTCATCTGTTTTCCTGGTTTAGAAAAACCCAGATATGAACCAAATCCTCACTACCATGAAAGTGCACCAATGCAAATAAAAGCATCCTCTTCAGAGAGAGAGAGTAGCACTCCATCTCCTTTGCCAAATGAATTGGATTCGTCTTCACAAAGCTCTCCTTCCAAATCTACAGTAAAGAGAACACTGAACAAAAAACTTCCTGTAGCTTTAACTGACACAAACAGGGAAATGGAGGACAGTGAGTCACTATATTGTAGAAGAAGCCCTTGTAGGGGAAAAAGTGGAATTAAGAAAGTAAATCAAATAGACAGTGATTCAGAAGAACCTAGGACCGTGGAATCTGCATGTCATAAACTTGATCATAGGACTGCAGATGAGAATGGCATGCAGAGTGAATACACAACTGCTGTACAACCTATGGGTATGTACTTTTAAAATCTTTCGATTGCTTTAGGATGTAAGATTTCAGAGAGTTCATATTATCAGAAGAAAGGTATCTCAGCTGTGGGAACCTTGGTTCTTCTCTCCTGTACGTATGTAGTATTATACAATTTCACATACTTTTTTCTGCATTCAGTGCACAAGATGAACAACTCAGGAAATGAGGCTATTTAATTTTTGTATCCTACATCTATCAATGTGTATGGGCCTCTCCCCATACCTGCCTTACAACACATCATCTAATCCATGCATGAGTAAGAGATTCATTTCCTCATGAGCTTTCTGTGGTATTTAACACTTTTAAGCATTCGTGTGAATGCTTCACAAAGATGTATTTATCTTTACCATTTCACAGATGGGCACAGCCAGAAAGATGAAGGCCAGCATTTTCACTAATTTTTGGGTAGCACAGTGATTGGCTGACCAACTTGACGCTTCCAGCCTGACTTTTATCTGAGACTCCTGCAGTGGCAGGGAACGGATTAAGTGCACTGGGCCGGGCACTGTTGAACCAGAAATCTTTCTGGAGAGACTTTTGCTCTAGTGCCTCAAAGACTTATGTTATGATTAGTCCCATTGACTTCAACTGGATTACTCTCAGTGAGCAAGTTCAGCACCTGCATAAATCTTTGCAGAATGGGACCCTTGATCTTTCTGATAGTATTACAGAATTAGTGGATGGTCATAATATAGTAAACATTATGCAATTACATTTTAGTAAAGTTGTTAATACTGTCATGAAATATTACTCTAAAAAATAATGTAAATTGTCTTGGTTAGGAACATCTCAAAACATTCAGTTAGTTAGTTTCCAGAAATGGTAGTCATAAATGGGAATGTATTTGAATTGAGAGAGATGTCTAGTGAGGTAATACAGAGATCATGTTAGGTTTGATCTTCGTATGCAGTCTTAATTATGTGGATGAGGGAGTTTAACAGATGATTTAATTTTTGTAGGTTTCACAAGGAATATAAATTCGGTTATTCTATAAATATAAGTATGTATGAAACTTCAAAGTTTCATTAACATTTGATTGTATAAAACTTCAGTGCACAATTGCTGCAGTTGTATGGCTTTTTTCTGTTTCTTTCATTTACATTCTGTTCCAAGCAAGAGACTCTCTCAGCTCTTCTGTCAGCATCATAGTGGAAAGGGAAGAGGAGGAAGAAGGAAATGCGTCAAAATATATTACATATTTGATGCTTGTGAATTATTTCTTAAAGTTCGATTTAGACTTCTAAGGGCCTAAGACACTTTTGAATATGGGACTTAAGGGCCATAAGTCATGTAGGTGTTTTTGAAAATTGTACCCATGTTCTCAGAACTTAAATTTGGACGTGTGGTGGCTTTTTCTTTTTTACCTGAAGTTTTTAGCTTGCTTATGCAAAATATCTCCACCTTCAACCTTATTTAAAGGGAATACTATTTCAAAATAATCTACTAGTGGTAAAATTATAATGGCTGGTGAATGTAGTGGCTGCTAAAGTTAAGACTTCAAAACGATTTCTAGAATGACCCCATCTTCATATGCTGCTAACTTCCCTAATTTTAGCCTTTGTGCCTGAAATTTTCTATGCTCGATGTCTGCCTCAAAGTGAAACTTTTTTGAAAAGTTTGAACAAAATATGTATCGTCAAGTGTTATGAGAGGGAGAAGAAAATGCAGTTTTCCCACTATTTTGTTAGTTGTGATTTATGAGGTGGCTCACAGTTGCTAATCCTTTACACTTCAAATTTGACATCCATAACATTCGTTACATGCTTTGCCCAGTTGCTTTAATAATTCATAAGATGATGGAATTACAATAGAACCTGAGAGTTATGAACACCAGAGTTACGAACTGACCAGTCAACCACACACCTCATTTGGAACTGGAAGTACATAATCAGGCAGCAGCAGAGACCAAAAAAAACAATTACAATACTGTGTTAAACTGCTAAAAAAATAAAATAAAGGGAAAGCAGCATTTTTCTTTTGCATAGAAATGTTTCAAAGCTATATTAAGTCAGTGTTCAGAGTAAACTTTTGAAAGAACAACTGTAACGTTTTGTTCAGAGGTATGAACACCCTCCATTCCTGAGGTGTTTGTAACTCTGAGGTTCTACTGTATGTTCTAATATCCTTTTCCTCCTTACTCCCCAGGTATCTGTGCCATAGAAAAGTCATATTTTAAACTATTAAGTTAAACCCCTAGATACACTAGGCATAGGTGAACAGCTATTTAAATGCATAGCTGTGTTTCCAGCTCCAGTTTATCACCAGTCTCGTGATAGTCTCATTCAATCTTATTTCCAGCAGGTGGGGCTTTAAGAAAAATATCAACTATCAGCTCTTTTTTTTTTTTTTTTAAATGAATGTTTCCAGTACTTTATCGTACAGAGAAGTTTGAAAACATGAAACAAGGCTCAGAAACAAGAAGACAAATAAAAAGAAACTCATATATATTTAACGTGTGTGTGTGTGTGTGTGTATATCTATATACAAAATATGAGATTTTAAAACAAATCTCATTTATTTGAAGGCCTGTCCCATGACTTTTGAATGCATAGGGTTGGCAGCTATAGCATAGTGAAAAAACCTAGTTTTATGAATTGCTCCAACTCAGTCATACCAACATTTGTGGGGGAGGGAACAGATTCTGTAAAAATAAACCCCCACTTTCTGTTGCTGCTTTCATCTTTAAAATACCCATTTGGGTTAAGGGAGTGAGTCTTGACCTGTACTTCTAGGCAAATTACTTCAAAACTATGCCTTAGTTAAGTCATGTGTAAAATAGGACCAATAATGTTTTAACTCACTCTTGGCAAGTGCTTTGAATCCTACCAAAGAAAAAGGACTTTAAGTACAAAGTATTACTAGTCTTGTTTTGATAGATGCAAGAAGTAAAGCACAGAAAGGGTAACTCGTTTGTGTGGGAAAACATTGAGTACATTAGGCAAAGGTTTCATGGAGAAGAACTGAGCTGTAATGCTGTGATCAAGCAACAAGTCACATAATGTCTCTGCTTTCTCATCTGTAACATTGGTATATTTATTTCCTACTTCACAAGGGCTCTGAGACTAGTGTTTGTAAAGTTCCTTTGGAAATGTAAAGCTTTCAGGAAGTAACTTGCAACACAGAATTTTGCTAATGGCATAAACACATGTAGCTTAGTTTCACTAGTTATCGTTTTGGTCTAGGTCTAAAGATTTCAAATGCAAAACACTTTCTGAAATGCTATTTGTGAGAAACACTTCACTTAGTCCATTAGAGGTTATAAAAATGATGTTGTATTTGATTTTTAAATGTATGGCTATCTGTGTTTAATACAGATGGCTTGCACAAAATCAGGCTGAACTATAGCGAAGACTCCACTGATGGCAGTAAACTAAATGAAGATGAGCTTATAGATTTTTCTGAAGATCAAGATAACCAGGTAAAGAATTTAATAATGTTGCTTAGGTGATTCATAGATTCTAGGACTGGAAGGGACCTCAAGAGGTCATCGAGTCCAGTCCCCTGCCCGCATGGCAAGACCAAATACTGTCTAGACCATCCCTGATAGACATTTATCTAACCTACTCTTAAATATCTCCAGAGATGGAGATTCCACAACCTCCCTAGGCAATTTATTCCAGTGTTTAACCACCCTGACAATTAGGAACTTTTTCCTAATGTCCAACCTAGGCCTCCCTTGCTGCAGTTTAAGCCCATTGCTTCTTGTTCTATTCTTAGAGGCTAAGGTGAACAAGTTTTCTCCCTCCTCCTTATGACACCCGTTTAGACACCTGAAAACTGCTATCATGTCCCTTCTGTCTTCCTTTTCCAAATTAAACAAACCCAATTCTTTCAGCCTTCCTTCATAGGTCATGTTCTCAAGACCTTTAATCATTCTTGTTGCTCTTCTCTGGACCCTTTCCAATTTCTCCACATCTTTCTTGAAATGCGGTGCCCAGAACTGGACACAATACTCCAGCTGAGGCCTAACCAGACCAGAGTAGAGCAGAAGAATGAGTTCTCGTGTCTTGCTCACAACACACCTGTTAATACATCCCAGAATCATGTTTGCTTTTTTTGCACCAGCATCACACTGTTGACTCATATTTAGCTTGTGGTCCACTATAACCCCTAGATCCCTTTCTGCCGTACTCCTTCCTAGACAGTCTCTTCCCATTCTGTATGTGTGAAACTGATTTTTTTTTCCTAAGCACTTTGCATTTGTCTTTGTTAAACTTCATCCTGTTTACCTCAGACCATTTCTCCAATTTGTCCAGATCATTTTGAATTATGACCCTGTCCTCCAAAGCAGTTGCAATCCCTCCCAGTTTGGTATCATCCGCAAACTTAATAAGCGTACTTTCTATGCCAATATCTAAGTTGTTAATGAAGATATTGAACAGAGACGGTCCCAAAACAGACCCCTGCGGAACCCCACTCGTTATGCCTTTCCAGCAGGATTGGGAACCATTAATAACAACTCTCTGAGTACAGTTATCCAGCCAGTTATGCACCCACCTTATAGTAGCCCCATCTAAATTTTATTTGCCTAGTTTATTGATAAGAATATCATGCGAGACCATATCAAATGCCTTACTAAAGTCTAGGTATACCACATCCACAGCTTCTCCCTTATCCACAAGACTCGTTATCCTATCAAAGAAAGCTATCAGATTGGTTTGACATGATTTGTTCTTTACAAATCCATGCTGGCTGTTCCCTATCACCTTACCACCTTCCAAGTGTTTGCAGATGATTTCCTTAATTACTTGCTCCATTATCTTCCCTGGCACAGACGTTAAACTAACTGGTCTGTAGTTTCCTGGGTTGTTTTTATTTCTCTTTTTATAGATGGGCACTATATTTGCCCTTTTCCAGTCTTCTGGAATCTCTCCCGTCTCCCATGATTTTCCAAAGATAATAGCTAGAGGCTCAGATACCTCCTCTATTAGCTCCTTGCATATTCTAGGATGCATTTCATCAGGCCCTGGTGACTTGCAGGCATCTAACTTTTCTAAATGATTTTTAACTTGTTCTTTTTTAATTTTATCTGCTAAACCTACCCCCTTCCCATTAGCATTCACTATGTTAGGCATTCCTTCAGACTTCTCGGTGAAGAATGTGTACTATTGTTCCCCTTCTGAAGAATAAAAATCAGATTGTATGTATGAAGAGTGTTTTTAAAAGCAGTATGCAGATAGTAAATTATGTATTGTGTGAAACCTAGATTTGACATTTGTAACATTAAAACCTAGAGCATTTGTTGCTCAGTATTAGAATTATACTTGCATTTTAGCTGCTAGAAGATTAACAATATCCTTTTTCACGAAATTAGCTCAGTAAGAATCTGCTGTACAGATCATGCACTATGCTTTGTGCAGTTTTGCTTATTGACCATGGAGTATAATGATTTAGCTGAGGTTTAAGAGATCAGTGACTAGTACTTTCCCTCAGTTCCTCTGCTTCTGTCTTCATAGCAGGTCCTGGAACCATCCACTCTCTGTTCTTTAAATGCCATTCCTTGGCAATAGACAGAATTTGTAGGTAGATGTTAGTATTTTTTTTTTTAATTAATTAAATTTAAATTGGGGTTTTTGTCTAGGTTTGTCGTCTTTCACTCTCCACTCCCAAATCAGAGGATCGGAAGAAAACATTGGGATTTAAAAAATGTGGAGTCTTAGTGGAAAATGTCCTTTACAAACCCATTGTAGGCCCACTGCTTTGAGATCCTGGGAGGGAGGGCATTCTTCCGGGGCCTGTAAAGGCTGTATTGTCCTTAGGGAAGGTGTATACAAAGTTATCCTCCCTTAAGAGGCCGTCAGAACTGAACCAGTGCCAGTGCAGGTCTTCACATCTGAAATCAAAGGATCAGAGACCCTCAAATCCTTTCACATAAGTAATAGGAGTCTTCTGTTCTACCATTTATCTCCCTCTCCAAAAAAGAGACTGAGTACATCACACCTTGGGATTGGAGTTTTGTTAAGCAGCATTCTTCCTACCGAGCCCAGGATACTGAATAATCTTTTTCAAGGTTTGCATTTGTGGGTTTTTTTTGTGGTCAAAACCTCATATCTGGGCTGAAACCTAAACTACTGTTGCAGATAGACTAAACTCATCTCTCCCAGTTCATGATGGTGCCGTGGTCTGCTTTAAGCCTTCCCCCAAATAGACTCCTTATTGTCTTTTCTCTGGCACTCCCTAAATCCTCAATGAAAAGGAAACCTTTGCTGGGAGCAGATGACTGAGAGGCCCGTAAGACGGATGGGCAGAGAGTCTGAGTTGGGGTTAGTGGAGGGAGGCAGTCAGGAGAATGGTGTAGGCAGTCTTGGCCTCAGTCCCTGCATTTTGGGAGGAGAAGGGGGTATGTTGAATCTTCTTGTTGCAGCAGCAGCTCAGGATTCAGCCTGGATTTGAAGTTACCATTCACATCTATCAGAATTTTCCAGAATTGGAATAGAAACAGGTAAGTTGAGCTAAAATATATAGAGGCTGACTGCAATAGAAACCTTTAAGAAGGCACAGCCATAGGTGAAATGTGCATGACACTGATGCCAGAGAACAGCCATCTAAATTCTCCCTCAACTTGGGAACACATTGCATTGTGAGTTGGCTAGTTCCCTCCAAAAGATTTTCAAATAATTTTGCTGTACTTTTTTCTTTTGTTTTTTGAAAAGCCGTCTCCCAATCCTGGTAGGTTTGCTGAGTCTCCTCAATAGGAAATTGACAAGGAGTAATGTTAGCTGAAAGTTTGAGGATGCAAAAATTACTGTTAATTTGTGGGAGTAAAGTATGCTAAATTTGAGTTCCCTGTCTTAAGTAAATACTATAAATATAATAAGTAAAATTTGTATTTGCATTCCATTTAAAAAGCAGTCAGCCTATAAACTCCCACAAATATTTTGTTTTTGTAGGAAGACAGCAGCGATGATGGAGGTCTTGTAGATGATAACTGTAATTCAGAGTTGGGACAGTGGCATCTGAAGCCTAATATCTGCATACAGTAAGTATAGAGATATATTGATTAGAACGAGCTTCAGACTAATACAATGTAAAACAGAATGACAGCACTAAGAGGGTGTCACTCAGACTTTATAAGATGCTGCTAACATACTGTTTATATGTTTAGAGGTTTCTATATTTTGCAGTATAATCTCGTTTTAGGATTTTGTGTAGAACTCCTTATGCATTGAAAATAGATATTCCCTTTTGGTTTGCTAAGGTTGAAAGACTTGCTTTTACAAGCATCTGAAGATATTTTTATTCTAATAAAGCTGCTGTTCTTAGTGACTTAATATTTAGGCTCCAATTCAGCAAACTACTTAAGCGTGTACTTAAGTTCCATCCCTATTTAGCAAAATACATAGGAAATTCCTTACAATTCAACATGTGCCTAAATAGATGTTGAATTAAGGCATTAGTTGTGGGCATCTCAAATTAGCAGGGGAGAATGGGACAGATATTAAATAATATAAAGCTAAAATATGTATACAGTCTCCATTTCTTGCCAAAAAAATATTGGGCAGTTGTCCTCTTTCTTGCACCTCTTTCCCTGACTTACCCGTTAGGTGTATTTCCTTTGCTTTGTTCAGAACAGTCACAACAGAAAATCTGTTACTTCTGTAATTGCTTTTTGCTTAAAACATTTTTCTATTGCAAACATGAGAACTGGATTCCAAGAACCAGAAAGCTATGAAAAAGCAAATTTATTGCCTATCACTAGCTTTAGTAGTTCACATTTTAAGTGATAAAAATGTAGGCTTCTAAAGTCATAAATATTTTTTAATTAGCATTGATGCCTTTACAGCTTCCCTTCTATTCTTTCTCTACCTTTTAATCCTATTTTTCCTTCCTCGTTTTTCCTTTGTGTTATATTATATAATACAAGAAGGAAAAAAATGCAAGTATGTTATAATATTATAATATAAAGCTTACAGTAACAAATACATAATGGTTTAATGCATGTGTATCATCCATAATTAATTATGTTTTATGCCCTATTTATAACAGCAGAAATAAACCTAACTTGTGAGATCTAAGAATATCACAGCTTGAAGTGCAAAGGCTTCAAGTTATGGTTTGAAATGAAATACCCCATGCAGATGGTGATTGCCCCCCTTTGACACTGCTCCCACCCAAAATAAAAAGGCTTAATGTGCCATGGATTACCTTTAGCACTTTGAACTCTAGTCTGTCTGTAGAAATGGACACATCACTTTATAAGCCATAAACTCTTTAATATCGTCACACATAACCATAAGGTCCCTTTTACTAACAAGATCCTCAGTGTCCTGTCAAAATCTTGATTTAACAACAACAAAAATAATGTTGGGGTTTCATTTCTTCATTAATTTAAAATGCACCTCTTCCCTGAAACAATATTTTAATATTTAAAAACCCATTGCTTGTGTAAGTAATATACCTTGTTTCGAAGTTTAAAGGCTGTGCAATTCAAAATTTTTTACAATTACTAGGCTAACATTTTTATTTTTACTATAAACATGGTTAAATATTTCCATTCTACTTTGAAAAGTAATTACTTGCAGTAGCATCATCTATAAACGTATAAGACAGGGGTCCGCAACCTTTCAGAAGTGGTGTGCCGAGTCTTCATTTATTCACTCAAATTTAAGGTTTCGCGTGCCACTAATACATTTTAATGTTTTTAGAAGATCTCTTTCTGTAAGTCTGTAATATATAACTAAACTCCTGTTTGTATGTAAAGTAAATAAGGTTTTTAAAATGTTTAAGAAGCTTCATTTAAAATTAAATTAAAATGCAGAGCCGCCCCCCCCCCACCCCCCCCGGACGGTGGCCAGGACCTGGGCAGTGTGAGCGTCACTGAAAATCAGCTTGTGTGCCACCTTTGGCCACGTTCCATAGGTTGCCTACCCCTGGTATAAGATGTAGTACAAAACAATTTTTGCAGTATCTGAACATTGCATTTGTTTTCTGTTGTTGGGAGTAGGCTGTTCATTTGGGTGCATGAAAACAAGAACAAGTTGTCTCCACTGTTAGCAGTGATAAGTATACGAACAAGTAGCAAATATTAGTGCAATCTAACTTTTTCAAAAGGTGTTTTGCCTGATTTTTTTTTTTTTTTATGACTTTTCTTTTGCTTCAACTTTTACTGCCAGTGGTTGGAAAGTTCTGGAAACTAAATGCTCATGCAAAACTTTTTTTCTGTGTTAGGTTCACTGAGTAAGTGGAAGAGGTAGTTAGGTTTTTTCCCCCAAATATGGGAAACGTGTGTTTGGTTTTTTTTTTTTTTTGTTTTTTGTTTGGTTTTTTTTTAAGTGTAGACATTTGTTGTGCCATTGTACTGACTTACAACTTAAAGCAGTATATGAGTTTCTGAAATATTTGTTTATATTCCTTATAAAAAAGAGGACATTGTCATTTTGATACTGACTATATATAACTCTATATTAAATCATTAACTGTATTTCTGTTGCAGTTATCTGACAATGTGTACTCTACATTTTCTTCATTGTTTTGTTTGCTGTTTTCGTAAAGGGACATTGTCAACTTGAAATCTAGTCAATTTAAAAAAAAAAAAAGTTTAGTAGTATAAGAGATGGAATCTCGGGAATTTACAAGTGCATTTTATTTTAAATGTCCTCCTTTTCCCTATTGCTGTGTGAAAGACCCACACAAAAAACAAAATTGATGAAGGCCTAATCCAGCTAAGTGTTTAAGCACATGCCTCATTTCCAGGATGCCATTAATTTCAATGGGAATTGTCACATAATTAAAGTTAAGTACATGCTTAAGATCTGGTAGAGCACTTAAATAACTGTACAAGAAGATCAAGGGCACTCACTGTACTCCCAGTTTTGTCAAATGCTCAGAGTTACGCATTGGAAGAATAGAGTAAGTTTTCTCTAATCTTTCAATGAGAGTATCTTTAGATCTTATGTGTAACAAAGGGTATGTCTACACTGCAAAGAAAAACCCGTGGCACTGAGTCTCAGAGCCTGGGTCAATTTACTCAGGCTAGAAATAGCAGTGTAGACATTCCTGCTTGGGTTTGAGCCTGGGCTGTGAAACCTAGCGAGAGGGAAGAGTCTCGGAGCCTGGGTTCAGCCTGAGCAGTAGCATCTACACTGCTATTTCTAGCCCCACAGCTCAAGACCTGCAAGCCTGAGTCAGTTGACCCAAGCTTTGAGACTCAGTGTAATAGGTTTCTCTTTGCAGTGTAGACCTAGCTAATAAGTAAATAATTTTCAGACACAATGTGATCCTTTAAAATTTACATTTTTAAATAGCCACTAAAGCTTTCTGGACTTAGTGAAATGTTAAATCTAGAGATAACTTATTTTGCACTTATACTGACTTCAAAACAAGTTGTAATACAACTTTTTGTGCTTTTCTAATTGTTATAAAATGCTTAGTACTTCCCAGAGTGTAAAAAAACAAACAAACTTTTTCTCATTCATAGACCCTGCATTCTGCTTATGGACTCCCTGAGAGGCCCTTCCAGGTCAAATGTTGTGAAAATACTAAGGGAGTAAGTTCTAAACCTGGAATTCCATTTTTTTCAAAAGTTTTAACATTCCATAAGGATAAAAATAGTCTTGATTTCTGTACACCTTTTGTCACAGATATTTGGAAGTAGAATGGGAAGTCAGGAAAGGTAGTAAAAGAAGTTTCTCCAAAGATGTCATGAAAGGCTCCAATCCAAAAGTGCCACAACAGAACAACTTCAGTGATTGTGGAGTGTATGTACTGCAATATGTGGAGAGCTTTTTTGAGGTAAGTTTACTTGCTTCTGTCATGGTATTTATTTTGTATCCTGCATTAGTCAAGTAAAACTTAGTTTAAAGAATGGGAAGCATTCCAGTGCAACAGGATTTATGGGTGTAGTAAAATAAGTTTGCAAGATGAAACAAATCCATTCTGGAAAAGACAATAGTTCTCATATTTAATGATCACACAGAAAAAGTGTCACAACATACAATTTAGAAGATATGGATGTTTCTGAGGAAAACATTAAGAAAAATGATGTTTTCCATTGCTGCACACAGTGCAAACATATTTTTAAATTATGCCTTCAGCAACGCAATTTTAAGTGAGCCTTGTAATCAATTCAGCTTTAAACACAGAAAAAGCTTCTATTAACATTTTGACAACCTAGTAAGTATATCTAATTCTTGAGGGTTTTTTCTTCCAGTAATCCAGGAAATAGGGTTTTGAATATACTCAGTTACTGTAAACTTCTCTCATTGGACTTCTCACTACACTAGAATTTAAGAAGCTCAGCCACCTGGATGTGCAGTTAAATTACTGAATTGTTACCAGATAAGAACCAAATCCTTGTTGCATTGAAATAAAACAGTATAACTCCCATGATTTCCATAGGACCAGAATTTGACTTTGATAAGCTTCTCTTTTAACTTTCTTACATATTTTATTACTTTTACCTTCAAATTAGAACCTAATGCACACTTCCATGTGAACTAACCTGAGGAACATGGCAGGCAAGAACTGTCTTCATGATATATTCCCTCTTTGCATGAATCTGCAGTCATGAGGTACTAGAGGTTCCAATTCTTCATATGGTGAAGGAGTTAAGAGGCAACCAAGTTCTGTAATCATTTTCAGCTCACTCACCCTGCAGAATAGTTCCTAAATTACTGCAGACTGAGTCTTTCACCCTATCTGGTCTGTCAACATGATTAAAGAAATTGTCAGTCAGGGATGCTCCTTGCCTCTGGCATATCCCCTGTGAGCCACATTATACTGCAGGAAATAACATATGGGGGAGAATTTGGCTCTTAATCTTGTATTAGATGCACAGTCATTGGATTATTTATCAACTCAAAAATATTCAGTCAGTTTTGGTTACTAATATATTTGAAAATTACAGAAAAGTCCCAATAATTGTTTCAGCTACCAGGCAAATAGCAGAAATTAAAAAAAAAAAAAAAAAAAAAAAAAAAGTGGTGTTTAAGGTAAAGCAGGGGCCACAACTGTTACTAAAAAAAGTGAAGAAAAAGAAATAGAGGAAGGGAAGCAGCTACAGAATGTTATTTCTTGTACTTTTTTCCTTAGACATGGATTTATTTAAAATACATCTCTACTCATATTTAAAAACCTAACCTATATGTTTTGAAAGTAAAACAGCTTTGACCGACAAATACAATAATTAGGAAACATAAGAGATGTCTCTTTCTTATCATGCTAAAAAGTAATTACCATATATACTCGTTCATAAGCCGAATTTTTTTAGTAAAAAAGGAAAGCCCCAGAGAAGGGGGTCGGCTTATGAACGGGTATAGAGCCCCTCTCCCCAACAGAGAGAGCAAGAGAGAGGCAGCACAGCCAGAAGGGAAGAGGCGGGGCCAGAGTCTCTCCGCTTTTGGCCACGCTGCTTCCCGGGGCTGCAGCTGTACCACTCGGCCTTGCCCCCCAAAGCAGGCTGTGGCCGCACCACCCAGCGTGCCGGAGCATGCTGCAGCCGTGCCGCCCGGCCCAGCCCGCTGGAACATACTGCGGCCGCGCTGCCAGGTCTGGCCTGCTGGAGCAGGCTGCAGCCATGCTGCCCAGCCTGCCAGAGCAGCTCCATCCAGGTCAGAGACATCCTCCCCAGATAAGGTGGGAAGGGATGGGATGGGATGGGGAGAGTGTGGGGGTCCCAGGCTAGGGGTGGGGTCATGTGGGGAGTGGTCATAGGTTACTCCCCTGACCCCCAGATTCTCCCCCTCAAAAACAATTTCCCCACCAGTTGCTGTCCTGGCCTGTCAGGGTAAGCAGCTGGCGCGACGGGACACTTTGTTTACTTAGATTTACCTCCGTGCCTGCGGACACTTGAGGTAAACAAACTATCTCGGCCCACCAGCAGCTTATCCTGATGGCCCAGGAGCCAAAGTTTGCTGACCCCTGAATTATAGAGTCGGCTTATGAACAGGTTATAAAAAATTTCCATTTTTACTTATCCATCCTGAGGGGGTTGGCTTATAATCAAACCAGCTTATGATCGCGTATATACGGTACAATTGACCATACATTAATCTAACTGAAGGTAGCTATGTCAGTCCCAGGATATTAGATACACAAGGTGGGTGAGGTAACATCTTTTATTGGACCAACTTCTGTTGGTGAAAGGGATTTCAAGATTTTTATATTTGTGAGTTCTAGAATGTGCCATGGAAACCTGCAGTAGTCTATAAATGTTTTATAGTAATCGTTGTAATTTGGTCAGATCCCTTAAAACATAATCACTCAGCACAGTAAAATGTGTGGATGATACATCTCCAATGAGAAAAGAATGATGCTGTAAGAAGTGATGCTGGTGACTAAATAGGATAATATCCTTTTCTCTGATCTGTTTAAAGCAGTGCCCAGCAAGGTGGTAAGGAGTGCTGTGCTGCTGAAGGCACTGCTTTTCAGATGAAATGTAAAATTGAAGTTCCTGACTAATTGTGGTCATTAAAGACACTTACATGAGTAGGGGTATTAACCCAAACGTCATGATCAGATTCCAGTTTGGGTTATTACATTCAGGCTACCAAAATTTTCCATAAAAATGGTAAGATGGTTTTCTTTTTGTTCTAAATCATTAGTGTTGTTTTTACAGTACTAACATGTGAAAGCAAGGTCTGCGTGTCCAAAAGATTTTGCAGTCTAAATAAAATATTTGTGCAACTTTTGTGTTAATTCAGTCATACTGCTTTGGTTAAACATTAGTGTATGTCAGGTTACTCCATGATTTATTTGAATTTAGGGGGGAGTGTAAAACAAAAATAGAAGTCCATTCCCTGATGCCTGGAGGGGAAGGAGGAAGGAATGTATCTTTTCATTGATGGGTGGAGTGATTCCTATATCAAATTATCTGTAAAGTGGTTTGAGATCTTTTTGGATGGAAGGCACTATTTTACATTTATAAATAGCTTTATGTCATTTCTACTTTCTAAAGTTTCTATAAAATTTAAGCATTTAATAACCAGTATCAATCATCTTGCAGATCATGTGGGAAAACATTTAATGGTAGTCAAATATGACTTTGAAAAATCTAGTTCCCCAAGATGATTACAGAGATTCCCTTGTTAGTCACTACAGAGCGAGAGAATGTTTTGGTGACAATTCCAGATTCTCAATTGCATTGTCTTGTGTTTAATATCACTGTATTGTATAAAGATTATGTTATAATACTCATCTGAACTCTTTCCAGAATCCCATTCTCAATTTTGAGCTACCAATGAACTTAACAGACTGGTTTCCACGCCCGAGAATGAAAACTAAACGAGAAGAAATACGAAACATAATCCTGAAATTGCAGGAACAGCAGAACAAAGAAAAGAAGGGACAGAAAGACCTACGTTCACCAGAAGGATCTCTGCAGGAAGCAACAGAACAATTTATCAACAGTAGCTCAGACTAAATATTATGTCTGTTGCATGTTAGCTCTGCAGTCAAAAACTGAAATATATTTTACCTTTGTCTGCCCAGACTAAAGAATTGGAGTATTCTCTGCTCAAAAGTTATTTGGGAATGTTAATGCCTGTAAAAATGTGTGTCATAAAAGGAATACATTCCCAAAAAGATATGTATTAAGTAAACAAGTTTGTACATATGTTAATGAGGCCAACTTTTTCAGCATTTGTAATTAATTTTTTTTCACTTGTTAGGAAGCTTTTGTTATGTATTTCTGTTAATAGAACTTAAATAGCTACTTCTAAACATAAAGCAAATAAAGAAAATATTTATAGGATGAAATGGTTAACTTTTTCTTTTTCAGTAAAATTGTCATGTAACACATAGGGGATGACCTGGTAGCAAGATAATTAATTCATATTGTGACCTTTACATTTGCCCTTACAAGATTATTCTGCTTGATATACAAACAATGAGTACGTGTCAAAATGCACTGTGACCTCAGAGAGGGTAATTCACATGTTCACATACAGTATCCAAATGTAAGCAATGTAATTGTTAAATGGGAATGCTTCAGATTTTGGGTCATGAGAAGATATGCATTGCTGTTTAAAAAAAGAAGAAAACACAGTTGCTCTTTGATCAGAGATTACTACTCAAGCAGTATTATAACAGTTTCAAATAAAGTGATCTTGAGTGATACTATTAAATCATATTTTGTGAATCCCAGATGTTGTACAGTTGTATTTTGAAAGTTCCCTCACTATAAAATTGTATTTTGGTAAGTGTACTTGGATAGCAGATTGCCCACATTACATTTTCTATGTTACAATTCTGAATGTCACATTCATATGTGCTTTATCTAAGTAATGAACATTTACAAATGTATGATTACTATTTTTTGTAATGTCCACACCAAAAAAACCAAAATATCAGTGTTCATTGCTTGCTTATTTGTTTATTCTTGATTCTAGGTAGCATCAAACTAAGCTGTTGGAAATAATTTATTTGGATATTTTCACAGTGTAATCTGATTTTAAACAATATAAAAACACAGCCTTATAAAGCCAGCATTTCTTGTAGTACAGAACGAAGCCACTACCTTGCACAGCCCTTTAAATATTAAAAAGGTTTTGTTATGCAGATAAGAGAATAAGAACAGTTGTTGCAAGGGTCTTGAATAATTCAGTCCTTCCTTAACATTAATTAATTTATATACAGGGAAATTGCCTCCTCCCATTTAAAAAAAAAAAATCTGCGGGAGAGGTGGGGAAAACAAAGGTTCACCCCACCCCACCCCGCAGTGTTTTCTCCAAATTCTTTGGTGAGTGTGCTTTGCTGCCTCCTCCTATTGTCAAAGAACCAGGGAATTCAGCTCCCAAGCCCTGTGGGTCCGCTGAGATCAGCTAGAGACACTGGCCCATCCACATGCAAACTTGTGCTTCTACATCAGCTTTTCACACACTAGACCCTAACAGCATTGCCAAATAACTTGTCCTGCCAGGGAAATCCTACACAGATAGCTGCCGGTGAACCCACCCTTCAAATAGGGTTTCTCAGAAAGGTACCATGATTGCACAACCATGGGATGTTACCTTTTGCATAGCTTGACCATGGGATTTGGGGGAGGTTCTGTACATTTCCCCACACCTCTTTTCTCCATGCATGAATCCTGGACCACACAGGGAGCCCTCAGAGGGGCCTGGGAAAATGTGGATGCTACTGATATATTAGGGAAGATGTGTACACAGAGATTTCCCTTTGCATACAAGTGTGGTTTAACCTCTCTTGTGCATAATATTAAATATGTCATACACATAACTCTAGTCATGTCCTGCATTCTTGCCATTGTCTGGGAAAGTCTATGATAAAAACAGGGTCAGAAAGAAGACAGGAGGGATGGGAAGACAATAAACAGAGTGCAACTAACAATCTAGAATAGTTGCTTATACAAATGCAAGTAAAATCAAAAATACAGGGGAAAACTATTGAGATCTAGATATACTTGCAAATAGAAAACATTTTATTCCTTCTCAATCCAGTCTTCCTCCCAATTTTTCCCTAATGAAAGATTCTAATTATATATAATATATCGTAATGTGATCAATATAGCATTGTTCCTTTTATAATAATTGTGGTACAGCTTTCAGGGTTTCTGATACTTTAGAACTATTTCCATTCTCTTCCTAGGAATGGCCTAGAGCTTATTTTTCCCACTTGGGATGCGAGGAATAAAAATGCTTGATTTATCATTTTAATGTTAAGTCTTGAGACCTTCAGTCATGCAGCAAACTAATACGTATGTTGAATATAGAAAAAAATTTATTTTTTTAATAAAATGTGATAGAAAAATGCAGAATTAAGAATTTGACTTATTTAAAACATTTCTTGAATCAGATTATACAAACTTATGTATGTGTGATGTTTGTTTTAGAGAATTACATGTTTTGATCGTTTGAGGGACTTCACCACTGATCATTTGGGACCAGTTTTATTTTACAAAAGTTTAGTGCAAAAAACTGTATATTTAAATATCCACTTTAAGAGTGTGTGTGTGTGAGAGAGAGAGAGAGATAAAAAAAGAACAACGTTTTAGGTGCATATTTCTTTAAACCATTGCGATAAGATTTAGTATTACAAGTACTTTTCAAAAGTAGCATGATTCAGTTGTTCAGTGAAAGCTATCAGGTACCTGACTAATTAGATGTAACTGTTGTATTGGCTTTCATGTTGGATAGAATAACAGTTAAGAATTCTTATACGAGTTTTAGATTACTTTGCATAAAAAATTCATGCCTCTATGGTAAACATTTGGTGGATAATGTCAGAAGTAGAGATGACATTTAAGTCATCCCTTGTGACATTCTTAGTTTTCTTGCTTAAGTAGCTACACTAATGTGCACATGTGTGCACACATCTTCTAAAAGCACAAAAAACTGGAAGAAGAATATTTTGTTAATCTACCACAGGGAAAAAATGACCACACTATTCTCTTGATTTGGAAACTAACTTCAAAGTATTCAGTGAGGAAATGATTTAAAAAAAAAAAAATCCTTCCCCATAAACAAAGAAAATGCACTGCTGCTTGGTTTTTAATTATACACTGTATATTACACCATGAAGGAAGAACAATATGCCTTTGCATTTTGAAATTATGAAGCTTTTTTCCCCTTTCACTGTTTTCAAAAAATAAACAGACTTTTTTTATTGAACGTCGGCTTCCTGAGGTTACAAATACATCATATTGAGCACAAGCTGTTCTTATTTTCAGCATCTGTGTTCATATTCTATAACAAGCTTGGTTTTGTATTGTCTTTGATTAACATGTTAAAACACTAAGCATCATATAATGAAATTTTCATATAAAGGTGCTTATACTTTACAGTCCTACACACCCCATTTGCTGTTTAAGGACTTAGCTTGAGAGGTGCTGAACACGCTTAACTCTTGAAGTCCTGGTACGGGGACCTTGCTTCTTTTAGGCATGAAACTTGCCATCTTTTTTAAAATGTTTTGGAGTTGCTTTGATATTCAGAATTCCAGGAAGGCCTATAACCATCTCTGTGTGCACAGTGTGCTTGGATGCACTAGGAGAGGTTGCTGAGTGCAGTAGTTTCCTGGAGTTCATGTGCACTTTCCCATCTCTCTCTGGAAATAGCTACCGTTACTCTCTCTGTCACTATCTCAGCCCATAACCAATGTGGTCAAGACGACAATGACCTGGACATGTTTCACCGGATTCTTTCAAGCCAAATCCCCATCTCTCTTAACACCGTTGTACCTGTTTGTTGATGTGATGAAACATATGTTCTGGCTCTTAGGACCCAACTTAGTGCAGTTGTACTCTGGAGAATGACTGTGGAGTTTGGTTTGGGTCTCTCTGACTCAGAGCCAGTTAGGTCCCATGTACTAATAACTACCAGCTGCCAACACCGCACCCTGAATTCTAGCTGTTAAATTGTTTTCTTTATTACATGAGCCTCATTGCTAAGGCTATGATTCTGTCACGGATTCCATGATTTTAAGAGAGGTCCACAAGTTCGGGCTCCAGCCCTGGACGGCAGGGCTCACGGAAGGAGTGCTACCTCTACCTCCTGACTCACCTCATTGGGTCATCCAGCTGGTGGGTCAGTGTCAACGCCTACATTGTAATACTTTGTTAAATTGTTACACATTTTTTGTTGCTGTGACGTATACCCTGACTGTGTACATTTTTACCAGAACTGGTCTGTGAATTTTGCCTAATTTTACTGACAAAATCATATCCATAATCTCTAGTAATAAAAAATGTGTTGTCAGAAAGGAGATAATCCTGTTTCTGCATATGGGTAATTATAAACTCATTAGTTTTGAGGTATTTAAAGATAATTTCATTGTTATATCTTTAAAGGATAAGCATGTATTTTCCTTTTATAAATGTTTATATGAGGGGGAAAAACAGAAAGAATGAAGTCTAGTAAAATAACTTATGATAGAGAAGAAGCACAACCTAATCAGAGCACTAAGAATATGATTATGATTTGATTGGGAGTTTAAAATTGCCACTATAAGTTGGATATTAAATGCAAATAGTAAGTTAAAGAAAAGCAGCACAATTATTTTAGCTTAGCTAATTTCCACACCATGTTGCTTCATTCCTGGAACTTTCATGGAAATGGTGGTATACAGCAATATGCCAGATAGCACCTATGTCCTGTAATACAAGTAAACAAGGTAGGCCAATGCAAAAGGAACACTCGGATCATTACATCATTTAATTGCACTTCTGGTGGGAAATGAATCTAAATGTAGTCCTGTGGTGCGCAGGAATGTAAATAAACAGATAAACATGCTTCTGACTTAAAAGAAAACATTTACTTTGTTCTGAGCATTAAACTGCCTGTTTTGTGAACCACACTGAATCAATGCTGCACTATAATCTCTCTAAGTTACCAGGGGGCAATAAAAGGCTGTGAGAAGATATACAAAAGCTTCATCCCATCTGAGTGACCTTAGGAAACTTCCGGACTGTAATACTGCATCCAAAAAACCACATTAAAAGGATGTTGAGGTTGCAAAGTCAGGAAGTCATAAATTAGGAAATGCCTGATTTAAGATTGTCTTTGCACAAGATAGACAATGCAACATTTCATTTTAGCCCCATTGTTCAGCATGTAGCCCCATGCCTTGTTTACTGAACACTATTCAAACCCTGCTCTAACTACAGAACTATTAATTTCCTCATATGCTTTTTCTATGGTGCCCATCACTGTAGCTTATGCATGCGTCACAAACATTGAATGAATTTATCTTCACAACACCTCTGTGAGCTGAGGGCTGTTGTCCTCATTTTACGGATGGGGAGCAGAGGCACGGAGATTGTCAAAAGTCTACACTAATTTTGGGTGCCCAATTTAGATGCTAATGGGCTGAGTTTTAGAAAACTTGCCATTTTACAATGCAGCTTCCACTGACTTCAGCTGTAAGTATCCACCTTTTGCAACAAATGAGGCAGACAACAGTTTTCTTATCTATATAACTATGATTCATTCCCAAAGTAGATCCAGCCTGTGAACTGAATGAGGCAGGGTCCTGTGGAAAGAATAGTATGCGATCGTGTAATTAAAGACTTTCTTATTGTACAGGAGTGGCCAACTTGAGCCTGAGAAGGAACCAGAATTTACCAATGTACATTGCCAAAGAGCCACAGTAATATGGCATCAGCTCCTGGCCATACTCCCAGCGCCTCTCCCTACCCACACCTTCTGATCAGGTGTTTCATGGTGTGCAGGAGGCTCTGTGGGGGTAGGAGGAGGAGTGAGGGCACTGAAGGCTCAGGGGAGGGGGTGGGAAGGGGTGGAGTGGGGGTAGAGCCTGGGGTTGAACAGTGAGCCAGACACACTCTGCTTTTCTGTCCAACTGCTACACACTCTTTGGGCAGCACTGGTCCTAACAACCTCATCAACAAAAGGGAGGTTCTTTTTTGAGTGATTGGCCACATGGATTCAGCTCTTTGGGTACATGTGACCATGCAGACAAGATCAGATTATTTTGGCAAGCAGTGTCTATTGGGTCCACACCTGTGTTGTTGACATCTAGCACCCTTCCACCAGTGGCCCAACTATACCTGTACCCATGGCAATGAGACAGAACCCCGGCAATGTCCATCTGCTTCTCCATGCACTGTTCTAGCATGAGTGTTACATATTAATATTTTAATTTGTTACTATGTGTGTTGGTCATTTTGCCAGTTGGCACAAAAAAAGTCAGATATTTAGTTTATAAGCTAGGAACCACACCCCTTCCTTCCCCCACACACAGACACACACACACACACTCCCCAGGTTAAAACTTTAGATCATGTATGGTGGTATTGGCTAGACCTCTGGTCACTGAGACCTCAATACCACAGAGGAGAGAGATCCTCCCCCACTTAAATGATGGGCCATTTGAGAATCCCCATTGCCTCTCACCCTCCTCCTCTATGGGAATCACACTGGGAATCGGGGGCGGGGAGGGACTCTAGCAATAGTACCAGCCCCATAGTTCAAATATCATGAGTCAGACAAAAAAAAATCATGACATTGGTCTAAAAATTACAGTGGCATTTGGGGTTTTTTTTTTTTTTTTTTTTTTTAATTAGACTCTGGGGTTGGTCTGTCTGATTCAAGTACTTTTATTCTCATCCAGTGCCAGGATTTTTGTTTCAGCTTCCAGGAGAAGTCCAAATAGCAAGAGGGATCAACCCAAATCAACACCTAGGGAAAAAGACCCTTAGAAGCTAGACTTATGTGTATGTAAAGTCTATTTGTCAGCCAGCCTCCAAATACAAGTAGCTAATTACCAAGTACATCTCACAAAATACAGTTATTTACATTGGGACAAACTGTCTAAACTTACAGACAAGCTTCCTCCTGAACACAGAGATGAGTTAAAAAGCTATAATGCACAGAGAGAAGCTGACAGCCCACACTTCCTTACAAGCAGCACTAGATACAGCATGCACTCAGGACCGGCTCTAGGCACCAGCAAACCAAGTCCGTGCTTGGGGCGGCACAATTTCAGGGGCGGCATTCCGGTCACCCTTTGCAGTTGCAGAGCAGTTGTGCTCTCAGAGGTGGTTTTTTTTGCTTGCGGTGGCAAAAAACCTAGAGCTGGTCCTGCATGCACCATCGCCACATCTGAAAAGGTCATCCTGGCTTCAGGTATCAGGGATACCCAAAGAGGACCACATCATGATTGAGGACCCTCCCTTTTAAAGCCATTAATTTTTTAATTCAAAGACAGTTGAGGCTCTCCATTCATTAAAGGACACCAGGACTACCCTAAATTCCTGGGCCTGTATGTCCCAACTCCAAGAAGGAAGCAAGTAAGTTCTTACAGCACCTTCAGGCAGTGTTTCTCTGCTCAATTCTACTACAACCTTCAGAGGACTTCAGAGCCACGAAAAAAAGCAGAGGTTCCACCGATGATGCTCCTCTGCCTCATCTTCCATTGCTGCACAGTCAGTGTCTTCCACTAGGTGGCAAGTTTGATGCTAGTGTTGAGAGCTTGGCTCTTGAGGAGTTTCAGAGTAACAGCCGTGTTAGTCTGTATCCGCAAAAAGAAGAACAGGAGTACTTGTGGCACCTTAGAGACTAACAAATTTATTAGAGCATAAGCTTTCGTGGACTACAGCCCACTTTCGTGGGCTGTAGTCCACGAAAGCTTATGCTCTAATAAATTTGTTAGTCTCTAAGGTGCCACAAGTACTCCTGTTCTTCTTTTGGCTCTTGAGGATCACTTTTCTTTCAGCAACCCTGATTTGGCAACCACCTCTTACTTTTGGGAAGCCTGGACTTGGATCACCTTGGACCAGCGAGTCCTGGAAATTGTCTACAAGGGATATTCTAGCCAATTCCAGTCCATTCTTATCCCCTACTCCCCTTCAACGGAGGAGCCAGGCTTTCCTGGTATTCATATCTCATGAGCCACTCACTACAGCCCCTAATCACATGGAGCAGTGGAGAGAAGTGCCCACAGAATTCTATGGCAGGGTTTTATTCCCATTATTTTCTCATTCCAAAGCACAAAGGGAGTTGGCAGCCTATCCTGAACCCTCAATGTCTCAACAAATTCATCCATTGTTTCACATTCAGGCTAGTGACTTTGGGCCCTCTAATTCCCTTATTAGACCCTTAAGACTGGTTTACAGGTCTTGACCTTCAAGATGTCTATTTTCACATATACATTCATCCAGCTAAGAGGAAATACCTCAGATTCCTAGTAGGAACATCTCACTACTGATATAGGTCCCTTTGTCTTTCCATACCACTAAGGGTATTCACCAAGTGCTTGGCAGTCATGGCAGCTCATCTAAGAAAAGAGGGGGTCCAGATCTAGCCATATCACAATGATGACTTCATCCAAGATGACCAACTTGTTTCAAGTGACCATAAAACTCTTCACCACAGAGGGCCTCAAAGTCAATGGAGAAAAATCCTTAATGATTCTGATTCAAAGCATAGAGTTCCTAAGATTAGATTCCATCTCAGCAAAAGCTTGTCTTTCACAAGAAAGATTCCAGACTATAGTGAACCTCATCAACGAACTTTAAGTTCTCTCAAAGACATCTGTGACAGCATGCCTCAGACTCCTGGGATGACATGGCCTCAAGCATCAAGGACTACCCAGGGTCCTGTGGAAACTGAGATAAGATGCTGGATCAGTGATCATGACAGCCTTGGCACAAGACAGGCTGTTCTGGCATTCATATCTCACAAACCGCTCAATACAGCCCCTAATCATTTTGCCTCCTGTGACCAACATATGTGGAGAACAACGGTTAGATCCAACACCTGGACCCAGCATTGTTACATCCAACAGACTGGATAATGGTGGCCGATTGACATCCAGAGAAAAAACGGTGTTCAGCTGAAGTTCAGAACATTCTACTCCAAAGCAGAAAGTCCTTGACTTATAAAGCTAAGTGGAATATCTGGGCAATTCAGCACCAGCTGTCTCCTGTGACAACACCCACTTCAGCAATACTGGATTATTTACTAGTCCTGAAACAATCTGGATTTTCTATTAGTTCCATATGGGTCCCTCTAGCAGCAATATCTTCACATTACCCTCCTGTTCAGGGCCACATAGTATTTTCTCCCCCTTGACTATAGTATTCACAGGGTGGAACCCTAATCCCTATAGCACCTATGAATGAAGGCTGCCTTTTGAGTAGCCATTACATCAGTTTAAAGGGCAGGAAAAATTCAGACTCCTATGGCAGGCCCCCCTTATACATTGTTTTATAAGGATCACTGTCAGGCCTCATCGCAAATTCCTGCCCAAGGTTTTTTCACAACTCTATTTGAACCAATTGATTCATCTCTACCAATTTTCTTCCCCAAGAATGTCTGAACACCAGAGGACACTGAACTTCATACACATGATGTACCAAAGGCATTGTCATATTACCTTACTGGGACAAAACTATTCAGGAACACACTGAGCCTGATCATGGCCTTTGTTGAAAGGATTAAGGGTCAGGCAATACCCTAACAAAAATTATCAAAATGGGTTATGAGTAAGGCTAAGATTTTGTCACAGATGTTTGTAATAAAAGTCATGGACAGGTCACAGGCAATAAACAAAAATTCCTGGAAGACCGTGACCTGTCCCGGACTTTCACTAAAAATATCCCTGACAAAATGGGGAGGTGGGTTAAGTACCAACTTACCAACTGCTGCTGGGACTCCAGGTCCCCTATCCCTTCAGTGAGTGAGAGCTCTGGGGTCCCCCCCACACAATGGCTGAGCAGGTCTGGGGGGGACCCTGCTTCCTGTGACAGCAGAAAGCTCCAGAGGGTTCCCTGCCACCTGCAGCAAGTGGGAACTCCCCTCACCCCTTGTGGCAGCTGAGAGCTCCGGAGGGTCTCTGTGCCACCCATCACGTTTCAACCTTCCTTCCCCACTATTAAACTGGAGATTCTGTATTGGCAAAGGAACTGAGGGACAGTTAGACCCATTCTTCTCTTTATGCCCTCAGGTGAGGGGATATGAGGACATCTAACGTACAGGTGCAGCCCCAACAGACAATGCTGGCCAATAGAATTAGATTTTGTGTGCATGTAGTGTATGCATGCATACCAAGAGTGGAATCCATGTGGACAAGACATCTTAAAGAGCAACTGTTACTGCTAGGTAAATAATCATTCTTTTTTACTTTTGTGCTGCTGTAATCTCACCCCCTAATGGATCTCATTGTTCGGGACTATGGAGTGAATGTGACCCTACAAAAAGCAATGGTCTTGAAAAGCATTGAGATAAGCAGGTTGCGGGTCGGGGGGTGTAAAGAAATTATTGAGGCAAGTCTATATTTTATGGAAATATACCTATCTCATAGAGCTGGAAGGGACCCTGAAAGGTCATGAAGTCCAGCCCCCTGCCTTCACTAGTAGGACCAACTACTGATTTTGCCTCAGATCCCTAAGTGGCCCCCTCAAGGATTGAACTCACAACCCTGGGTTTAGCAGGCTAATGCTCAAACCACTGAACAATCCCGCCCTCTAATTTTGTCTCTGCTTCTCCTCTTGATTTGTTTAACATTATTTTGTGTTAATTTCTTTGGAACTAGAATTCAGAATTATGTTTTTTAAATACTTATAGCTGTAGATAGAAAGAAAGAAAGAAAGAAATGCTCTTTAGGCACTGTGAATGCAAGAAATTGGGCCAGCAGAATTGCATTCAACCAAAATCCAGAACTGCAAAAGGTCAAGGGATGCCATCGCTATAAGTGCAAATTCAGAATAATCAATCCCTGTTTAGCTTACATACATTTTAATACTAGAAAGGGGAAACTAAGTTCATTACTGAAATCACTCATTAAAAAGAAATTGGACCATATTCACATAGTAATTGGTGCCTTAGATACAAAATCTGACCAACTTGTAACTTGAACAAACAACTTGGAATACAGAACGGATGTGGAGAAGTCAGAAGATGACGCATTTAGAGGGATTCAAAAATTGGCAATAGCTGTGTGACCACATATAATGGTTAACCCAAAGTCCACTGAAAAGAATTAAACCTTTAATGCAGCAGTGTAAAAAATTTGAGAACAAAGCATTTGCATGAAGTATTAGACTTGTTTGGGAAGGTATTTAGATCTTCCTATCTCACCAGCTGGTAAAGATTTTACATCTTAAAAAAGTAAGATAGCCTAATAAAAATGAATAAAAGTGTTGAAGTTGGAAGGACCATCCTCTGCAAGGTATTAGATCTCATATATAATAGGGCTGTCAATTAATTGCAGTTAACTCACGCGATTAACTCAAAAAAATTAATCACGATTAATCACAACAACAGAATATCAATTGAAATGTATTAAATATTTTTTGATGTTTTTCTACATTTTCAATATTGATTTCAATATTACAACACAGAATACAAAGTGCACAGTGCTCACTTTATATTATTATTTTTATTACAAATATACGCACTGTAAAAATGAGAAACAAAAGAAATAGTATTTTTCAATCCACCTCATGCAAGTACTGAAGTGCAAACTGTAAAAATGATAAACAAAAGAAATAGTATTTTTCAATTCAGCTCATACAAGTACTGAAGTGCAATCTCTTTATCGTGAAAGTATAGCTTACAAATGCAGATTTTTTTTTGGTTACGTAACTGCATTCAAACATAAATAGTGTAAAACTTTAGAGCCTACAAGTGCACTTAGTCCTACTTCTTATTCTGCCAATCATTAAGACAAACAAGTTTGTTTACATTGATGGGAGATACTACTTCCTGCTTCTTATTTATGTCACCTGAAAATGAGAACAGGCGTTTGCATGGCATTTTTGTAGCCGGCATGGCAAGGTATTTACATGCCAGATATGCTAAACATGCTTATGCCCCTTCCATGCTTTGGCCACCATTCCAGAGGACATGCTTCCATTCTGATGATGCTCATTAAAAAAATAATGCGTCAATTAAATTTGTGACTGTACTCCTTGGGGGGGGGGGGCGGGAGGGGGAAATTGTATGTTTCCTGCTCTGTTTTACCTGCATCCATGTACAAACAAGCTTTTGCCAAATAAAGTACATGCAAATCCTTCTTTTATGTGTTATATAACAAGTAAAACAGGTTGCTGAGACTTGACTTCAACATGATTTCACCCCAAATTTGAAACTCTGTTCGCTGGCTATGTTTTAGCCTAAGGTGGTATCTAGGGTACAACATGGTCAGCTAACATGACTACAGACATGTTAGTCTGTGTCTTAAAGTGGCTTTTCAGACATGTTCAGATAACTCAATTGAAATAACATGACAGAAAAAAATACCCTTTTAGCCTTTCACAATATACACTAAGGAGTTGTATTTGTTCTGGACCCTGATTTCTGTACTTTAGTTTTCTCTATAAAATTTGAGAAGAGGAACTTCCTCTCACTATGCCATCAACTTGAAAATGTCAATGTTATTTGTTGTATGCAGTGTAGTTGTAGCCATCTCAGTCCCAGAATATTAGAGAGACAAGGTGGATGATGTAATAACTTTTTTATTGGACCTAATTCTGTGGGTGAGAGAGACAAGCTTTGAAGCCACACAGAGCTCTTCTTCAGGGGTATTCATTGTATTTTCTACATGTGTACACCTGATAGGTTTTGTGTTCATGCTGTTTCTGATATCATTAATATTTACTTTGGATGGTCAAGATCTTGAACGACAGGATAATCATATGTGAGATTTTCACCTTATGAAAAATTAAAATACAGCAACACCTGTCACGGTGTGTAACAATTTGGTATGCAAATATAGGGTGTCCTCCCAAGATCTGCTAGCTAGGGAGGCTGTATTGAGTCCTTCATTACCCATCTGTTCATGTGCTCTACCAATATAGTTGTGCTTGCAAAATACAATGAAACTATACAGTGGTCTATGCTGCTCTTTACAATGTCTGAAAACTCTGAGGATAATCACTGTTTACATCTCTCACAATAATTCTGAGTCATCTCTTGTTTAAACAGTGCAGTGAGGAAATCAACTCCTTTGGTCCGAGCTGGATTGAATGCATTTTGGCCATTTTGAATTGCAATCCATCAACACTATAACACAGAGCAGGTGATCAGATTGATACCAATATGGTCTTATAAAATCTATAGTTACCTTCCTCTGACGGTCTTTCTGCCCTTTACGATGGTCACAGGAACCTAGTGGGTTTTCTAGTACTCATCATTCATGCAGCAAGGACAGTGCTGATTTATTTCTTACTCCTCACTATGGTCCCATGTTGGTCAATCGTAAGCATTGTGGAACCCTTTTAGTGAGCATTGTGCCTACGTGTCCCACTTGCATATAACCCTTGAATGGATATTTCTTCATGTGCCTCCTCCGATGTAATAGAATAAGGTGTTAAGCATTTTTATTTAAATGAAGAATCTCTGTTGTTGTGATACAAGCATTCTGGATGCTAACATGTAAATATTACTTCCACCCAGCTAGCCATTAAACTATATCTATCTCTGGTAAGTATTCATTTCCTGAAATTGCTGTAAAGCGAAAATGGGTCTTGCCAACCCCCCAGTCTTGGCACGTCACTACCTTCCATTGTTTGGCAAAATCTCTATTTAGACCCAAGTTCTGTAGCTTCATTCAATCTCTTCTATTAATTATGTTTGAAATGCTTCTTGCCATTGTCTCCATGGCATGGTCAGAAAAGAAGGTAAGAGTTTAAAAGAATTATGTTGTCCTTTTCTTAATTTTTTTTCTTTGTTTATGGATCAAAATTCTTGCACCCAAATTTCAGCTTGTGTGGGGATATTCCTCTAAAAGAAGGAATCTGACAGTTAGAGAACAAACTTCACTTTACTATTTCCTGGATTATTTTTAGAACTACCTGAGTGAGAAAGAGCGAGACTAGATAGATCTGTTCCCTCTAACCAGGAAATGGAACTTAAGGTCATGAAGATACTCTCTCCAGCATTGCATCCTGCATTCAGATGCAACAGCAGTTTTTCAAATGTTTAACTCAACCTATCACAAAATGTATCCATTTAATAGGGCAATATCCATTAACTGAATTATCCCTTACAAGGTTCACTTCAAGAGAACTATTTGCATTCATCTTCCAGACTGTGTTTCTTTGTAAATCATTGATACTAATAATTCCACAACAAATTGAAGAAATGTTTTTATATAAAATTTAAATAAAATAGTCAATAAATAAAATAAATTTGATGCCATAGTCCCCAGTAGGTATGCAAGGTCAAATATTAGTGATCCAGTATATTATAATAAAAAATCATTTGTTCCAAACAAAAAATAAACTTCAGTTTACTGACTGGAATAATATAGTGTGTTCACACTTGTGGTTGTTTTTTTTTATCAGCAGTCTGAGAATGTTTAACTCTCACATACTTTTCTATAGATATTTCCTTGTAGCAATGGCGGTAACTGCAAACTTTTCCTCCCTGTTTCAGGACCATTTATCCTAAAGTTCCAAAGTACAGCTACTATCATTTTTTCACTTTCCTTAATTTTATGGGAAAAGAAACCCTCTCCAAGGGAGAATGGACTTGAGTGATTTATATACTTTAAATACATTTTGTTGAATGATTTCCTGGCATTATGTATCTTGTTTCTGTTATGACAGAGTTTAACTATTCAGCACATTTATATTTAACTCAGTTTTCCTTTCACAAATACACAGGTTTTCCCCCTAGATAATAATTACCCATATCTGTGTATGTTTTGCAAATGGAAAACAATATTAGGCCCTTATAGAATTTACAAATACTGTCCCAAAGGGTAATGCTTTAAATGAGAAGTGCCACTCCAATGCCCTAGAAACGTAAAAATATTGTAATTTACTCAAACTCTTAATTATTTTAAATGATGCCAAATAAAGTTGTCCATAAAAATCCAAATGAACTGCCATGTTGAAAAATCATGTTTTTAAAATTATGTATAGTCCAAACATAAAAGGTTGTATTTGACACAGAAGTGTTCTGCAGTATTAATAGCTGTCTTATTTCACATTCTCCCCAACTCTACTCCATACCTATAGTGGAATATTGCAAAGGATGGGATAAATTCTAGTAGTCCAGTCCCACTCTCATTGGCAAAACAGCCCCAGGCATAAACCGCCATTTGAAAGAGCAGTCTTCTATTCCTTCCCTTAATCTGTGCTGTGTCGCCCACTCTAAGCACATTATAAACTGGCACTTACAAAGTGCCTGATTCTTCCACCCTAATATTGAGTGAAATTATTATTATTTGCATTGTGGTATCACCTAGAGGCCCTCGTTGTTCAAAATACTATACAAATAAATAAAACAAAGACTGTCCCTGCCCTTTATCACTCATAATTTCAGATTAAGAGCAGATGTAACAAGAATAAACTGACATATAAAGGTGGGTTGGGGAAAAAGGTAACAGCAAAGATGATTATATTTACATAAATTAGAAGTCTCATTGATAATAGCAGTCACAAGTGGTCACCAGCCTATTCTACTGTATTAGCAATTACTCATGTAAATTTCCATTGAGATCAAATAAATAAATAAACGTGCAGTGACACTTGAAGGAACAATGAAATTTGAAAAGATGTACTGAATGTTTTGAGGAGTGTGCATACTTGTAACTTTGCCATCTTGTGAAAAGTTGTGAAACCTGAGTCTTCTAGAATTCAATCACAGCACCAGCATTTCCGGTGTCTCTCCTCTTCTAGACATGCCATGAAATGGAACAGCCCCAGCTGCTGTTTATTGCTAACATACTTTCAGGGGATAAAGTGGAGGTGTGTAGAACCTCACTTCCTGCCACTTGGGTCTTCTTAGGTTTCAGAGTAACAGCCGTGTTAGTCTGTATCCACAAAAAGAAGAACAGGAGTACTTGTGGCACCTTAGAGACTAACAAATTTATTAGAGCATAAGCTTTCGTGGACTACAGCCCACTTCTTCGGATGCATATAGAATGGAACATATATTGAGGAGATATATATACACACATACAGAGAGCATAAACAGGTGGGAGTTGTCTTACCAACTCTGAGAGGCCAATTAATTAAGAGAAAAAAAAACTTTTGAAGTGATAATCAAGCTAGCCCAGTACAGACAGTTTGATAATAGGTGTGAGAGTACTTACAAGGGGAGATAGAGTCAATGTTTGTAATGGCTCAGCCATTCCCAGTCCTTATTCAAACCAGAGTTGATTGTGTCTAGTTTGCATATCAATTCTAGCTCTGCAGTCTCTCTTTGGAGTCTGTTTTTGAAGTTTTTCTGTTGTAATATAGCCACCCGCAGGTCTGTCACTGAATGACCAGACAGGTTAAAGTGTTCTCCCACTGGTTTTTGAGTATTTTGATTCCTGATGTCAGATTTGTGTCCATTAATTCTTTTGCGTAGAGACTGTCCGGTTTGGCCAATGTACATGGCAGAGGGGCATTGCTGGCACATGATGGCATATATCACATTGGTAGATGTGCAGGTGAACGAGCCCCTGATGGTATGGCTGATGTGATTAGGTCCTATGATGATGTCACTTGAATAGATATGTGGACAGAGTTGGCATCGGGGTTTGTTACAAGGATAGGTTCCTGGGTTAGTGGTTTTGTTCAGTGATGTGTGGTTGCTGGTGAGTATTTGCTTTAGGTTGGGGGGTTGTCTGTAAGCGAGGACAGGTCTGTCTCCCAAGATCTGTGAGAGTAAAGGATCATCTTTCAGGATAGGTTGTAGATCTCTGATGATGCGCTGGAGAGGTTTTAGTTGGGGGCTGAAGGTGACAGCTAGTGGTGTTCTGTTATTTTCTTTGTTGGGCCTGTCTTGTAGGAGGTGACTTCTGGGTACTCGTCTGGCTCTGTCAATCTGTTTTTTCACTTCAGCAGGTGGGTATTGTAGTTTTAAGAATGCTTGATAGAGATCTTGTAGGTGCTTGTCTCTATCCGAGGGATTGGAGCAAATGCGGTTATATCTTAGAGCTTGGCTGTAGACAATGGATCGTGTGGTGTGTCCTGGATGGAAGCTGGAGGCATGTAGGTAAGTGTAGCGGTCAGTAGGTTTCCGGTATAGGGTGGTATTGATGTGACCATCGCTTATTAGCACAGTAGTGTCCAGGAAATGGACCGCTTGTGTGGATTGATCTAGGCTGAGGTTGATGGTGGGATGGAAATTATTGAAATCATGGTGAAATTCCTCAAGGGCTTCTTTTCCATGGGTCCAGATGATGAAGATGTCATCAATGTAGCGCAAGTAGAGTAGGGGCGTTAGGGGACGAGAGCTAAGGAAGCGTTGTTCTAAGTCAGCCATAAAAATGTTGGCATATTGTGGGGCCATGCGGGTACCCATAGCAGTGCCGCTGACTTGAAGACTTCGAGACACCACTGACTTCCTGAGGAAACTACAATCCATCGGTGATCTTCCAGAAAACACCATCCTGGCCACTATGGACGTAGAAGCCCTCTACACCAATATTCCACACAAAGATGGACTACAAGCTATCAGGAACAGTATCCCTGATAATGTCACAGCTAACCTGGTGGCTGAACTTTGTGATTTTGTCCTCACCCACAACTATTTCACATTTGGGGACAATATATACCTTCAAGTCAGCGGCACTGCTATGGGTACCCGCATGGCCCCACAATATGCCAACATTTTTATGGCTGACTTAGAACAACGCTTCCTTAGCTCTCGTCCCCTAACGCCCCTACTCTACTTGCGCTACATTGATGACATCTTCATCATCTGGACCCATGGAAAAGAAGCCCTTGAGGAATTTCACCATGATTTCAATAATTTCCATCCCACCATCAACCTCAGCCTAGATCAATCCACACAAGCGGTCCATTTCCTGGACACTACTGTGCTAATAAGCGATGGTCACATCAATACCACCCTATACCGGAAACCTAATGACCGCTACACTTACCTACATGCCTCCAGTTTCCATCCAGGACACACCACACGATCCATTGTCTACAGCCAAGCTCTAAGATATAACCGCATTTGCTCCAATCCCTCGGATAGAGACAAGCACCTACAAGATCTCTATCAAGCATTCTTAAAACTACAATACCCACCTGCTGAAGTGAAAAAACAGATTGACAGAGCCAGACGAGTACCCAGAAGTCACCTCCTACAAGACAGGCCCAACAAAGAAAATAACAGAACACCACTAGCTGTCACCTTCAGCCCCCAACTAAAACCTCTCCAGCGCATCATCAGAGATCTACAACCTATCCTGAAAGATGATCCTTTACTCTCACAGATCTTGGGAGACAGACCTGTCCTCGCTTACAGACAACCCCCCAACCTAAAGCAAATACTCACCAGCAACCACACATCACTGAACAAAACCACTAACCCAGGAACCTATCCTTGTAACAAACCCCGATGCCAACTCTGTCCACATATCTATTCAAGTGACATCATCATAGGACCTAATCACATCAGCCATACCATCAGGGGCTCGTTCACCTGCACATCTACCAATGTGATATATGCCATCATGTGCCAGCAATGCCCCTCTGCCATGTACATTGGCCAAACCGGACAGTCTCTACGCAAAAGAATTAATGGACACAAATCTGACATCAGGAATCAAAATACTCAAAAACCAGTGGGAGAACACTTTAACCTGTCTGGTCATTCAGTGACAGACCTGCGGGTGGCTATATTACAACAGAAAAACTTCAAAAACAGACTCCAAAGAGAGACTGTAGAGCTCGAATTGATATGCAAACTAGACACAATCAACTCTGGTTTGAATAAGGACTGGGAATGGCTGAGCCATTACAAACATTGACTCTATCTCCCCTTGTAAGTACTCTCACACCTATTATCAAACTGTCTGTACTGGGCTAGCTTGATTATCACTTCAAAAGTTTTTTTTTCTCTTAATTAATTGGCCTCTCAGAGTTGGTAAGACAACTCCCACCTGTTTATGCTCTCTGTATGTGTGTATATATATCTCCTCAATATATGTTCCATTCTATATGCATCCGAAGAAGTGGGCTGTAGTCCACGAAAGCTTATGCTCTAATAAATTTGTTAGTCTCTAAGGTGCCACAAGTACTCCTGTTCTTCTTTTTGGGTCTTCTTAGTGTATGCACAACGTGCCTCAAGTGGCACGTGAATTTGGTCTTCTGGTTGGATCCTTAGTTTCTTAGGCCCGGGCCAGCTACCGACAGGGAGTGTGATCCATGCCCTCCACCACTTGGGTCAAACAGACAAAATTCAAACTCTGCAATTATTGCAGAATGGGCATGTCAGCTATGCAGCTGCTGACTGAAACTGGCACTTTACATGCACATGTAGTGACCAAGAGAACAAAACCAACTTGTTCAGAACTTGTTTTATTGACACAGAGAATGTTAGTAGGACACAGGATTTAGCTCCAGCTGTACTCCGCCCAAGCTGCATGATTAAGCACCCACTTTTAATCATACACAACACGTTCGTTTCGTATTGTCCATAAAGTGTCTAGTACAGTGTTGGTCCTATATAAATAAATAACAATACTTATTTTGGAAAAATCCTGGGGGAGGGAAAGGGGTTCCTTTAAATTCTCCTAGGATAGAGGCTAGCAATAGGCATGGCTAAACATCAGCTCTTAAGGGTAAAATACAGTTTGAAGACTATTACTTTGCAATTATTTATTTTTGTATATTTACATATATATAAAATATATTTGTATTTTTACAATGTTCTGGGAGCTTTTCAGACATTAAGGACAGAATGGTCCTAATCTGCCAAGTCTAAGGACAGAAAGATATAGAAGTTAGTAGAAAGAGAATAGCGAATTATTAGATACAAATTAATTAGACTCTCTCTAGCAGTATAATAGAAGTGGGTTTTTGAGGGACTTAGGGAGGACAATGTACAGGTTTGGAGAATAAGCTCAGGCTGGTCATGTTATTCACATAGCACTGTGTAGAAGAGGGCATAGAGGTGATTGTGGGAGAAGCTGATGAATGAGTGGACAAAGTTGAGAAGGTTGGAATGGAGGGCAAGGAAGCAACGCGAAACTCAATTAGGGAGTGGCAGAATTATGTAGGACTTTCAAGGTGGAGAAAAGAAGTTTAAATCTGATGCAATAACATATGGGGAGCCAGTGGAGACATTCAAAGACAGGAGTGACATGATCACATGGGCAGGCGAGGAAAATTATTTTAGTGGTTACATCTTGTGTGAAGTGGGGCAATGTGTGTTTTGGGAATTTCAGAAAACAGGATGTTTTAGGAGTCAAGGCAGAATATATTGAGGGCCTGAATAAGAGATTTGGCTGGGGAAGGGAAAGAAAAGGCTAGCTCTTGGAGATATTAAGGAAGAAGTAGCACTTCTATCGCCTCTTATGTATGGAAACTAGTAAACAAATCTTTCACATTAAAGGAACACAGCCAAGTAGTTGAGTCCCCACATTTATTTTCATTTAAAAAAAATAGTTAATTTTAAAAGATTCAATAAAATCTTTAAAAACATTAAGAAATACTGAAACTGAAATATTTTCAGTCTAAATGTTGCAACCTTGTATTAGTGTCAGAATTTCAACTGAAATTGAGTTGAAATTGACTGCAAAGTGAAGTGTCTGGTAAATTTCAATGATGGAGCTGAGCAAAAAGCAAATAGTAAACAAAGGAATAAATAGTCAAAAGAAAAATATGTATTTTAATTGTTCAGTTTTAATCATTTAAATTATTGTTTGTACTACAATAGTGTCTAGCGACTCCAACTGAGATCAGAGCCCCACTGTGTTAGGCATTGTACCAACACTCAATAAGGCCTTGTTTACAAAACAAAGTTGAACTGCTTTAACTATAGCCTATATTGGTATAGTCAGCATGGCACAATGTCCCTAATGTGGATGCAGTTATATTGGTAAAAATATGTTTATACAAGCGTGGCTTATTTCCATTCTGGGATGGGAATAAGCCATACTTGTAAACACACATTTATACTGGTATAATTGCATCCACACGGGGGGGGGGGGGGGGGGTGGATGAGGGAGGGTTGTACCAATATAATGACATTGATTAGAAGAAAAATCACATCTGTAAATTGATCAGTACAAAAACTGTGTGTAGACCAGACCTAAGAGACAGTCCCTGCTGTGAAGAATTTACAAAGGCTAAACAGTAATAAAGCTCTCTTATTCCAGAATAAGTATGTCCACACATGGAGTTATTCAGCAATAACTATTGCAATTAGAATTCCCACACTACCTTAGTCCAAATTAACTTTCAAGTATAGACAAAGGCACGTTCATAATCTTTTGTACTGTGGATACTGAATTAAATGGCATTACCCACAGTGTGTAAAATTAAGCATTTTAAGACTTTGAAGCATCAGGGCCTAAATAGATAAGAGAAAACAGAGAGACAAGGTGGGTGAGGTAATATCTTTTGTCTCTCTAATATCCTGGGACCAACTGCACAAGAACACTGCATATAGGAGAAAACAGAGGCAGAGATCTTATTTTCACTAGGAAAAAAGGTTACCACTTCTTAGCTAACGTGGTAAAATCTTGGGATATGTCTACAATGAATCCAAGCTGTGATTGTAGCTTGTGTAGATGTACCCAAACTAGCCTGATTAGGGATAGCAGTGAAGCCACAGCAGCATGTGCTGTGCAAGCCTACCCAGGACCCTGGGTACTTACTGGTGTGGCCAGCCCAGGCCAATGCCCATTGTGCCCTGACTTCACTACAGAACCAGCTAGATTCAAGCTGTCTTGGGTATGTCTACACCCAATATAATCACACCTCCCACCCAGTGCAATGTAGACGTACTGTTTGCAACTGGCTTTTCCATGCCATTTTCACTCCTGTTGCAAATAACCAGTTATCACTATACCAGCAGGATGTTAGCACTTAGCTGGGTGGAGGTAACCCCCACCCCTTCAACTCCCTGGCCAGACACTAGGTCACAAAGCAAGGCAGAGCCTGAGCCAGGAGTAGGAACCAGGGTTAAAGGGTGACACAGGGAGGGGTCATTTCCCCCCTGACAGTCAGGACAGGCTCGAGCAGGGCCCAGGGGTTGCAGGTAACCAGGCCGGTGCCTGGAGCGCCCGGACTCAGCCCCAGTCTCAGGGCCGGGTTCCCAGCGGTGGGGGAGGAGAGGACCGGGGCTGTGATGAGCCGCAGACCGGCGGGGGGGAGTCCCCACGACGGGCGCTCTGGGCCGGGCCGGGTCGAGTCGAGACGCGCCTCCCCCTCCGCAGCGCTGACGTCTGCGGCACCTCCCTGGACTCGGCTCCGGGGCGGGGCTGCAGCAGCGCCGGGGCCGCGGCGGCATCAGCTGGGGACAGAGCGCGGCGGCGGCAGGTAACCGGGGCAGCGCGGCGCAGCAGCGGCCGGCCGGGGCCAGGCTCCCCGGGCAGGAGAGCTCCGCGGCAGGGCCCGGGCCCTCGGCTCGCCACCCCCCCTCCCGGGCTCTTCTGCCCTCCCAGGCAGCCCCTGGGGCCACCCCGGCCCACTGGGGTCCCTGGTCCCCACCACTCCCCCGCCCTGGGGCGCTGGGGTCCGGCTCCCGCTGGCCGCCCGCCTCGGGGTCTCTCCTGCCCCCTCTCCCGGTGCCCGGCTCGCCTGGGCCGCTCCGCTGACTGCGTGCTGGCCGCGAGCCGGCCCCCGACCACTGCGGGGTGGTCGCAGCGGGAGCCCCGCTGCCGGGGAGAGCTGGGGGCGCGCACCTGTCGGGGGGAGAAATGCTGGGGCCAAACACACGCAGGCGATGTAAAGCGGCCCGGCAGGGCGTCGTGCTGGGAACAGCCCCGGGGAAGCGTTAGCCGGACCCAGGGGCGCGCAGCGTGTCGGGCTGGGAAGGGAGTGAGAGGTTCTGGGAACTTTCTGGGTGAGCTGATGCTTAGAAAAGTTTCCAAATCAGATTGTGAGTGTCCGTGTCCAGAGCATTATTCGTAGGGTGCAAGTCTCTTACCCCAGCAGCTGTAGAAAAGATACTTATTCATCAGACTGACTTACGTGCGACTCTCGAAATTCCCTGTTATATCCAATATAGAGTAAATGCTTTTCTAGAGAGGTTTAAAAATTGGAAGGTTAAAGAGGTTGAACGTCAGGAGGAGAGTAGCCAATTCTCTCTTGTATTTTCGTGGTGTACAGTAGCTCTCTCAGCTCCCACACCTTTCTTTAAATAAACATACAGTCTGCCAATTAATTGGGAAGGAGAAATAGAAGGGCAAAACTAGCCATGAGTCCCAAGTATTCAGACACATCCTGAGCTCCTACACAGTAGTTAAAGAGTCAAGGTCTCATGCTGGGGCCTCTAAATTATGTATTTGAAGATTTAAGCAATTGAAAGGGAGAGCTCAGGGATTCATCTGGAAGAAGTTTCAGAGTAACAGCCGTGTTAGTCTGTATCCGCAAAAAGAAGAACAGCAGTACTTGTGGCACCTTAGAGACTAACAAATTTATTAGAGCATAAGCTTTCGTGGACTATAGCCCACTTCTTCGGATGCATATAGAATGGAACATATAATGAGGAGATATATATACACACATACAGAGAGCATAAACAGGTGGGAGTTGTCTTACCAACTCTGAGAGGCCAATTAATTAAGAGGAAAAAAAAAACAAAACTTTTGAAGTGATAATCAAGCTTTTTTTTTTTTTTTTTTTTTCTCTTAATTAATTGGCCTCTCAGAGTTGGTAAGACAACTCCCACCTGTTTATGCTCTCTGTATGTGTGTATATATATCTCCTCAATATATGTTCCATTCTATATGCATCCGAAGAAGTGGGCTATAGTCCACGAAAGCTTATGCTCTAATAAATTTGTTAGTCTCTAAGGTGCCACAAGTACATCTGGAAGAAGGTAGACTTTTCCTGGCAGGGTGATTTTTTTTTTCTTCTTCTGACAGTGAGAACTTTTTTTACTGTGCATACATACAGATAAAGTGCAGTGAAAATGTCATTTTAATCCTCTCACTCAGAAATTCCTTCTTGTGGTGTTTTCTTATTCTTATACAATTGCTGCTAAGGTAAATGCTAAAATTACACTGGGTTTCATTTGGACTATTGTTGTCTCCATTTCAAAAGAGTAAACATTTCTGTGTGAGTACAACTATACAAAGTAAAGACTCCTCGTGTGCACGAAGCAAGGTTTTGTATCAGCCGGTCTAAGGACATAATCAGGACTGCAAAAAGCATACTTTCTGTTGAAGCTTTTTGCCCTTTTGCAGGTTTGATTACTTTGTGCTCATCACTTTCTCAAAAATGATTTACACTATCTAAATGCTGACTTCTAAGCTCTGTATCTCCACATTAATTTTCAAGCAGAACAAAGTTTAATAAAAATGTTCTTTCACTGCACAATTAATCAACCATTACTTGGAATACAATGCACAGTATATCCTATCTATTGTAGATGCTTACTCATGCTTGACCGATGGATTCTTAACTAGTAAATCCTAATATTACCAGATACCTGTAAAAACTTGAAATGGCTAAATTAATAGACTAGATGAAAGGATGTTTGTTACTTATTACTTAGGTAACTGCTATTGATAGAATGTATCAACCCACACTGTTTTTGTCAAAGGTGAGAGTAAGCGTATGTCATTATTTAAAATAAGTGTCTTGGATTACTCATTCAGGATAAAGAACTTTCTGGGGAATGAGTTAATTTCTGACAATTCAGTTGAATTTATTAGGCTATAAAATAGCCTATGAACTTGTTCTTCAGTGATCAGAGTACAAAGGTTGAGAACGGAGTCAAGTTTTCCTTTACTGCAAAAATTAACAGAGCGTAAAGAGAAATACTCAGGTTAAATTCCATCTATAATTTAGTTTTTCAGAAGGAAATAAGGTTGGTAAAACCTAAGAACAATAGGAATGTTTCTATGATATTTTTTAAAGCTTCCACTGGATTTTTTTTTAAAAACAATTTTGTTCCTGTAGTGTTTGCTATTCAGACACTGCAGAACTGTGCCTATGAATAAGATCCAGAAAGAGAACATGACAGTTTCACTTTTGTTTACAAACTGATTTAATTTCATTATCCAAATTGAGAGAATAAACCCACAATAAAAATATCAGATAGTGAAATGTAAAATCTTTCATAATCTAAAATGTTTGTTTTAATATGGTAAAATAAACTTTAACGTGACTATATCCTTCAGCTCCAGTGCTGCAGCTGTGCCTCAGTAATCTGCAGTATAGACCGTTCCTATGTTGATGGAAGGGGTTTTTCTAGGGGTGTAGTTAATCTGCCTTTCTGAGAGGTGGTAGCTACGGTGATGGAAGAATTCTTCTGTTGACCGACCTGTGTTTACACTAGGGGTTATTTAATGGAACTGCGGCACTCAGGGCACAACATTTTTCACAACCCTGAATGGCATAGCTAGGTTGATGTAACTTTTAAGTGTAGACCAGACCTTAGTAGAAGTACAGTTGCTGCTTCATTATGAAATTTGTTATAAAATTGCAAAATCAGGAGGAAGACCCGAGGAAAAATGAAAAAATGAAGACACTGTTAGTTGAGTTGGTAAACTTGTGTCAATATTCAAAGTGTGAAGCTATATGGAATCAATGTGATTGTCATGGATTAAATCCATAGGATTGAACCAGAAGGCTATTTTAGACCTGTGTGGACTTGCATGTCCAATTCATATTAAATACATCATCATATCTCTTATAGTAACATCTCCAGCATGTCTAGAAAAAGCCACTTTATTTAAAATAAGTATAATTTCTATAATGTCAAACTGCTGTCATTTTCATTGTTTTGTAGTGATGTGATTTTACACCTTAATAAAAATGTAGATATTAAGAGATATTAAGTTTGTATACGATGTTGAAATGTGGCAGCTTTGTGCTTGCATTCCTGTTGTTTTAAATGCTACATTTCTTTGTGCCAGCTTGTAGTAAATACTGATAGCTGAGTCCTGAATACATGTGTTTATAACGAAGAACTGACAGACACTTCATTGTAGTTTGCAGTGTTGTTGTAGCCATGTTGGTCCCAGGATACTAAAGAAACAAAGTGGGTGAGGTAATATCTTCTATTGGACCAACCTGAAGAAAAGCTCTCGAGTTACACAGAGTTTGTCTCTTTCACCAACAGAAGTTGGTAGTTTAAAGATAATACCTCACCCACCTTGTCTCTCTAACTTAACTATATTGACAGTAGAGAATAGTATAGGGATATAATGAACATATGGAATAGAATTGCTATTGAATTAAAGGTCTGTTGAAGAAGTTGAATGTGCCTGTGTTATGTGGAAAGCTAAAAGGAGCTGGCATGATGGACTAAGCAGTCTTCTCCGGTTGTCAGGAGTTCTTAAATTTATAATTTTTTAATATCCAGATGAAGCTATAAATTCTTGGGCTTTTTCATTTGCAGTAGAATTACTTATCATATTTAACTATTAATGATTATGCATATAAATGTAATTTTTATGCACTTTACTTGACATACATATTGTTCATCTAGTGTAACAAAACCCTCACCATACTGATAAAAATAATTGATCTAGACAAAGTGACTGACTTCTCAGTGGAGCAAACTTTTCCTGTTAGGAGCAGGAAAGGCGAGTGAACAGTAAGTTTCAGAGTAACAGCCGTGTTAGTCTGTATCCGCAAAAAGAAGAACAGGAGTACTTGTGGCACCTTAGAGACTAACAAATTTATTAGAGCATAAGCTTTCGTGGACTACAAGTGGGCTGTAGTCCACGAAAGCTTATGCTCTAATAAATTTGTTAGTCTCTAAGGTGCCACAAGTACTCCTGTTCTTCTTTGAACAGTAAGTGTGTCTATTTCAGGGCCCAATCCAAAATTATTGAAATTAATAGAAAAATTCCCATTGACTTCAGTTGCAGTGGGATTGAACCCTTAAACAGTAATTTGCTAAATAGCACCTTGGCATACCTGTACAGTTTTATTTAATATTGAATGAAAAGAGAAATTCTGTGCTATCTGTCATTTTCTAAAACAACATTTCACAAATGATCCTGCTGAACCTATTTTGCAAAAATGAAGTTAAATGAACAATTCAGTTTTGTTAAAGGCATAGTTTTATCTGATAGTGGATTATTTCATTTACTATAGTGGGCGTCTCTTTTTTTTTTTTTTGGTTAATTGGTTGAAATCCAGAAAATTTGAACCAAGTGAAATTTATATGTTGAAGTACACACCCAATAGCACTAAAGCAATAAATCTGGCAGGTCTGCAAATCTTGCTTATATCGGGTAGGGCGGTGGTTATTTGATTAAGTGGCAGCAGCTTTTTGAAGTAAAACTAAGCTACCTACTTTTATAGATTGCCTGGAGCTTGGTCTGTGCTCAAAAAATTTTGATGCTCACAGGGTTAAATCAAGTACTTAGAAAACATGGGCGAACACAGTCTTACGAGTATTACAAGTATTGTTTATATTTATGTTATCGCTGAGCAAATCCTGCTCTTGACTGATAACTCAGAGCTCGGTCTCGCTCATCTGTCAACTGCTCTGACTCTACTTTGCTCTCAGGCTTGCATAGAGTTAAGGAAATATTTGTATGGACCCACATCTATTCACAACCTCCAGGATCCTGGCTAGTGCGAGTGCAGTTGAGTCAGTATAGTAGCCATTTTTAACGAGAGATTGCATATTTGTGAGCAGCAAGTTCAGCCGCTCTAATCTTAAATTTACATGGAAATTTCAAAACATACCCAGCATTCAGATGACAGGGTACAAGGATTAAAAATATTAAAACAGGTATTTTAGTGATTGTAACACGCTTCATTTAGATGTCTCTATGTGGACAAGGAATTTAATAAGATACATGTATGCTTAGCTTTATGGTAACAACAAGGAGTCTGGTGGCACCTTAAAGACTAACATTTATTTGGGCATAAGCTTTCGTGGGTAAAAACCTCACTTCTTCGGATGCAACTTTAGCTTTATGGAGTCATTGAAAATTACCATTTTTTCCCTAATAATATTTGTTGATCACTTTAAGCCTAACACTACTTCTGTACCCATGCAGGTGGGTTTAGTTACTGGAAGGTGTTCAGAGAGTTGAGTGATCCTCTAGTGTATTGTACGTTTCTGCTGTAGTGCTAATAGTGTTGTCTACGTGTCCCACAGGATGACGATGTTGTTGCATCTTCTGTTTTCTATTGCTTTTTCCTTTTGGTTTCTGGATTAACTGACGTCTGTCAGTCTCATTCTCCTCGCCCTCCCCCCATTTACATTTTCTAAAATTAGACCTGCCAGCTATGTATTGGTTTGTGGGAACACATGCACATTGTATCATTCCTCTGCTGTCCTTAGCTGTTCTGTGCTGGGATCAAGCTATTTTTCCGAGACTAATATTCTTATAAATTTCAATAACAGTGTGACGGCTTGCCCTGCCCTTCCGAGTGCCACCTGATGTATTGGGGTACCACTGAGCCCACCTCTTCCACCAGCCTGGGCCCCCTCACCCTGTCCTGCTAAGCCAGGTCCTCAAGCCATCTCTAGCACACACACAGGTAGGGACACACCCAGCTGCAGAAAGACACAGACACTGAAATCAGTACTGCATGGGAAGGCTTCAGCTAAGGAATTGCCCAGCACTCCAGTGCATTCCTGCCTGGGGAGTAAACCCAAAATTGTATTGTCTTGCACTGCACCAAGAACTGTACTTGGATGATAATTGATTCCTGAAACAGAACAGATTCTGACTTCCATTTTCACAGATGTATTGGGATCTGCAGCGTTAGCAGGAACAAAATGTAGTACAGTGGTTCTCAACCTGGGGTCCGGGCCCCCTGGAGGGCTGCGAACAGGTTTCAGGGAGACCGCCAAGCAGGGCCAGTGTTCGATTCACTGGGGTCCAAGGCAGAAAGCCGAAGCCCCACCATGTGGGGCTGAAGCCTAGGGTCTTGAACCCTGCCACCTGAGGCTCAAGTTGAAGCCTGAGGAACTTAGCTTTGCGGGACCCCCTGTGGTGTGGGGCCTTGGGCCGTAGTCTTGCTTGCCCTAACACCGGCTCTGGCTTTTATATGCATAAAGTTGTTGCAACACAGCTGGGCCATTGAGTTTGTATAACATGTTGGGGGGTGGAGGGGCGGGAGTGGGGCTCAGAAAGAAAAAGGTTGAGAACCCTGATGTACTACACACTTTTTCACCATGGTAAGTAAATATTATGAATAAGAACAGGAGTACTTGTGGCACCTTAGAGACTAACAAATTTATTTGAGCATAAGCTTTCATGGGCTACAGCCCACTTCTTCGGATGCATAGAATGGAACATATATTGAGGAGAGATATATACACATACAGAGAGCATGAAAAGGTGGGAGTTATCTTACCAACTCTGAGAGGCCAATTAAGTAAGAGGGAAAAAAAACTTTTGAAGTGATAAACAAGATAGCCCAGTACAGACCGTTTGATAAGAAGTGTGAGATAGATTCAATGTTTGTGATGGCTCAGCCATTCCCGGTCTCTATTTAAGCCTAAGTTGATTGTATCTAGTTTGCATATCAATTCAAGCTCAGCAGTTTCTCGTTGGAGTCTGTTTTTGAAGCTTTTTTGTTGCAAAATTGCCACCCGCAGGTCTGTCATTGAATGACCAGATAGGTTAAAGTGTTCTCCTACGGGTTTTTGAATGTTATGATTCCTGATGGCAGATTTGTGTCCATTAATTCTTTTGCGTATTTGCGGTTTGGCCAATGTACATGGCAGAGGGGCATTATGAATAAGGTGACTATTTAGTCACAGAAGTCATGGCATTCACGGATTCCGTGACTTTACCAGACCTCTGAAGAATAGAGCTGTTGAGTAAGACGACAAATGGGCTAGAGGCAGGACTGTGTGCCCCTTCCCTGCTGGAATCAGGACCCTGCAGCCCCTGACCTGTGGTTTGTGGGGGGGGGTGGAGGGACTGCAGCTGGGCTGTGCTCCCCTGTCCCGCGGCTGCAGCCAGAGCCGTGCAACCCAGCCCTGCGGCTTCCACTGGCTTCCTAAGCTGTAGGCAGCTCCAGAGCTGGGGCTGCACACTCCCCGCTGTGTCCCAGCCCTGCAGCTTCAGCAAGAGGCTGTGCTTCCACTGGGGGCTGCAGCCAGGGATAGGTCATGGGCTCTGTGAATTTTTGTTTATTGCCCGTGACCTGTCCATAACTTTTACTAAAAATAACAGTGACAAAATCTTAGCCTTAATTATGAACAAACACCAAGAATAGAGCTGTTGAATAAGACGACAATTTTTACTTAAGAGTTTTCAGAGTAGGGCTACACTTCAAGATTAAAAAAAAATATTCTGTGAAATTAATAAAAATACTCTAATGTTCTATCATTTTGCTTCTGTTGAAACTTGGCACACAGTGGTTGGCCTTGGATTTTTTATTTTACTAGTAAGTTTTTCTCGTGTTGAGATATTGTCTCTGCAACTTTCAGACAGTATGGATAATCATACCATTAACATAATATTTTTCCCCAGAACCAATAAATTGGTTATGTAGAATGGGCATCTGTGGTAATGACTGATCAAAAGACAGACAAAAAATGAAGTGAAAAGTAAAGTTTCCATCTTTCTCCAGAATTAAAGCTGGCTTTTAAAAAATCTATTGTGAACTATTTAAAAAAAAAAAAAGAGTCCGGTGGCACCTTAAAGACTAACCAATTTATTTAGGCATAAGTTTTCATGGGTAAAAAAACCTACTTCTTTAGATGCATGGAGTGAAAATTACAGAAACAGGCATAAATATATATTGGCACATGAAGAGAAGAGAGTTACCTTACAAGTGGAGAACCAGTGTTGAAGGCCAATTAGGTCAGGGTGGCTGTGGTCCACTCACAATAATTGAAGAGGAGGTGTCAATACCAAGAGAGGGAAAATTGCTTTTGTAGTGATCCAGCCACACCCAGTCCGTATTCAAGCCCAAATTGATGGTGTTAAGTTTGCAAAGTTTAAATCAGCAGTATCTCTTTGAAGTCTGTTTTTGAAGGTTTTTTGTTGAAGAATGGTTACTTTTAAATCTGTTATTGAGAGTCTAGGGAGACTGAAGTGTTCTCCTACTGGCTTTTGTATGTTACCATTCCTGATCCGCAGACGTGCACTAGCTGAATTTAGCCCTATTGGAAATCCATCAACTTCATGAAAAAACTCACACAAATACAGATAGATATCATCTTCCTCTCCGATTGTAAACAGATGGACATCATACCAAATGGACTGAAGGTAAAAAATCCATTGCAATCGACATACTACACTGACTATGGTTAGAGATTGTGCCACACGCTCTCAAAGAAACTGAGGAACCACCTGATCAGCATCCTGTAATTTTCACTCCACGCATCTGAAGAAGTGGGTTTTTTACCCACAAAAACTTATGCCCAAATAAATCTGTTAGTCTTTAAGGTACCACCGGGACTCCTCGTTGTTTTTGTGAATATAGACCGATTAGAGAGACTGCCACCCCTCTGATATTGTGAACTATGAAGACAGAATTTTTTGAACTGAGTGGAAATGTATATAATTGTGTAAATCTGTCAAAAAGTTCATAACAAATGTCAGATGCATGTGGTTGGAATATTTATAATCATTCCATGAGGAAAGCAGTTCATAGGGAAATTATGTACCATAGTGCAAAAAAGGTTAGGGCTTGGTTCGGTTCCTTTGTTTTTATTGCATCAACATAGGTAATAGTTTAAAGATTTTTTTTTTTTAAGGTTTGTATCTGATAATAAAAACAAATAGCTGCTGTAATGTGGGTGTAAAATACCGTATGACAGTTATCAGCTAGCATTGTACAGACACATCTAATAAAGGTCTCAAAACCTGAAATCTGATATTTCAGCTCTTCTTAAGTAAATATTTAATGAAAGTAGTCTAGATAACTGTAAGACTGAAAACATCTGAAGGGCAAAATATTTTCAGAAGCATGCAATATCATTTGTTGTCTTCTGTGGATATTAATGAATAAAAACCTTAGTTTTTGAAATTATATTCAATGTATGGAATATGTAATATTTAAACCTTTTAATAAATTGCACTAAAATTAAAACTGATGTGTTTTGAGTGTCTAATTTTTATAGATGGTTGTCCCACAAAATTATACAATATTGAAAACCATTTGAGCAATTTTCCCTCGACTTTTTATGCATGTTTCATCTTTTAGATTCAATACTTAATATTATAGTTGAGGAAGAATACTAGGAGCAACTGAGGTACAATTGGCTTGTTTGGTCTGCTGCTAGTTTCTAAAATACATGCTGAGATGCAGTAGAGAAGCAGAAATTATTGTAATTATATTTGAAAGGGCTCCAATGTTGACCCAGAGAATGTAGACTAGTAAACCCTACATCCGTGTCTGTCAAATTGTTTAAAATAATTAAAAACAGAATAACAAAACATCTGGAAGATCATGATATGATCAGGTCTAACCAACAGAGATTCTGCAAAATAAAATTGTCTCTAATCTGTTAGAATTCTTTGAATCTGTCAGTGGATAAGAGAGCATTTACTAAATTTATTTAGACTACCAAAAGGTCTTTAACAACGTTCAACACAAGAGGCTGGTAAAGAAGTTAAGTAGTTATGGGGTGAGAGACAAAGTATTGTCATGGATTAAAAACTGGGTTGAAGACAGCAAGCAAAGAGTAGGATTAATTTGTAATTTTTCATCATTGTAAAAGGTTATGTATTAGGTCCCCATGTTTAATACAATTAAGCTTGGAATAATTGACATAACATCTGTATTTATTTCTAAGATTTTTTTTTTGTATTTTTATCAATTTAAATTTTCACAGTTGCAGGAAATTTTGGGAGGATCAGTAGTGTGGGTCAGACAATTATTTAATGACAATAGACATTGAGATTCAAAGAGCTCAGGCTTTATAGCTGAGAAAACATATTGTTAACATTGAATGTCAAAATATACAAAGTAAAATCCTTAAATAAAACTTCAATAAATTCTCTAGCAGCAATTTTCTTACTTTGCCTATATTATCGATGGAAATATATATATTTTGGTTTGTTGTGTGTATGGTGAAATTGATGTTTACTGACAGCGACTAAAAAATCTCGTCCTTCCAAACCTAAATATATGAATGAACTAGAAGAGCGATGAGTAGCGAGGTAGCAACATTTTCAGATGGCATAAAGTTATTTAAATTAGTCAGGATCAAATAGGAGTGTGGTGAACTTCAGACGCAACTAAACAAGCTAGGTGAATGGTTAGCATGATTGGGCAAATTAACTGTATCTGCTCAAGAAAGGGAGCTTGGCGTTGTGGAGAACTCAATAAAGACCTCTGCTTAATGTGCTGCTGTGGTCAAAAAAGCAAACAAGATGTTATGTTGCATAAGGAATGGGATGGTGACTGAAACAAAAATAATATTATGCTTTTATATACATCAACAATGCAGCCTCATCTGGAGACTGTACTTTGCTGCTCACCCTATCTTAAAGAGGATAATGCAGAATTAGAGGGGTTTCAGAGAAGGTGACAACGATCAAGGGCATGAAAATATCACATTTGAAGAGATTGAGAAGACTGGGATTGTTCACCTTAAAGTGGAGAGGAATAAGAGGGGTCATGGTAAAAATATATAAAATAGTGAATGGTGTAGAGAAGCTAGACTCAGTAACTTCTGTTCTCCCTTTCTGATAACAAAAGAGAAAAGGGACCTTGAGTGGAAATTAAAAGGTGGAAAACTCAAAAACTGACAAAAGAAAGTGATTTTGATATGTATAATTAAACCATGGAACTTACTACCACAGAAAGTTGTTGATGTCAAGGTCTTAAGATTTAAAAAGGAATTGGCTATTTATATGGCCATCAAGAATATTCATTTGTTATAATTAACTATAACATTTTTTTGGAAATATTAAACCTCCTGCTGCAGAGTTTAACCCAGTCTCTAATAGTTAGAGGTCAAGAGAAGATCTTTTTGAGGGCAGATTGTCCCACATCTGCCTAATGGAGGGTTGCTATTGAAGCATCTGGTATTGGTCTCTTTCCAGCAGTAGTAATTACTAGAGATTATTGTTGAGGATGCTGAACATTATTATAAAGAGAAGGGTGGTTGTACTTCAGGTGTGACACTTCCCTTGAAGAGCAGGCGTGCTGTCTGTCTGAACAGTATTCCATGTAAGGGACATCTGTGCTCCAGAGAGTGCTGCCTTGGCTTTCAATGCTTTTCTAAGTGCAGCTCAAGGTTGGTGACAGCAGGCATTTTTAGAAGCTATTTTCTCTGGTGTTTGCTAAAAGTCAGAGAATAATGAGCCAGGCCTATCTCTTCTCTCAGGGGCTGAGCAAGTATGATGCTGATGAATTCTTTAATGTCACTCTGTTTGCTGGTGGAGAGGGAGGAAAATGCAAGCTGTGAATTTGCCAAAATATGTGCATTCAGAATGGCAGACATTGGGGGGGAAATGGTTTTCTAGTAAGTCTAATATAGACAAATGTGAGAGCAGTGAGCAGGCTCTTGGGAAAGGGAATTTATGGAGGATCTACATGGGGGTAGAGAAAGGAAATTTAGTGATGGAAGTAAACATTTAAGTGAGGCTGGGCTGGGGGAAGGAATTGGTTGCTACTTTTTCAAGCTCCGCTGTTAGCACTTTTCAAATTACTAAACCCAAATGGGAATTATTCCCTTCCCCCCCAGCACATCCATTATGCTCTGAAACATCAACTGTAAATTACTGGCCTACCCTAAGATTCAGGTGTCCATTAAAAGGCTGAATTGGAACCTGTTACAGGGCTTCAGTGCAGATTATCTAGTAATACTATACTTAAATTGAGATCCTTATGGCCTGGTGTGGTCTCTCTACCCTGGGTAAAAGGGCTGGAGAGGAATAAAACCCTGTGTTTGGCTGTGGGAGGATACCCCCAGTGCAGGCACTGTAAAAGACAGCTTTGACACTGTCCTCTGAGGACCTCCTTGCAAACCCTGGCATAGGGGGGCATACCAGGAAAAGTGTTGGGATGGGGATACAGCATTGTGGAGGTCCTGGGCAGTGCTGCAAACCACAGGGCATCCTAAGGAGATTAGCATAATTTAGACAGACGCTCAGGATTGTCTAAATAATTCTGGGGGCCTCTAAGAAGCAAAGCACACAATTTCATCCTTGGAGTTTATAAAAGAACTCTGTGTGCAAGAGGTGGATTGATTCTCTGGGGTGAAGAAGCAGCAATGTAAACTGTTGTTTGTCTCCCCAAGTCCCTTACAATGAGCCTGCTTGCCCTTTCAGATAGTATTTTGTGGCTGTCTGTCCAGTCCCAACTGTGTGTAAATCAGTTGTCTTTTGTGTAATAGGCAGGGAAGCTCATTTTGAAGTTGGAGGAGGGGAAGGGATGCAGAATCTGAAGAGGAAGGGAGGAGATGAGAGTCCAGGAAATGGCACATCATAATAATGTAGATCTAGTAATTTTCCTTATTACATTCCTTCTTGTAGTGAAAACATGTCTGATGAAAAATCCTCCCTTCAAATATATTTTTTTAAAAATATTAATTGAAGACTCTAACAACAATAAGCCACACCTGGGTAGTTATGGTTATTAGAGCACTTCCTGGGTGATTCAAGTTACATACTTGAAGTATGCACCAAGTACATCTGTAACGACTTATTGCCATGTGTTTTATTGGCATTACCACAGGGAGACGTTTGTATATAATTCTCTAGGAGAGAGAGAGAGAGGGACGGCAGAAACTTCAGAGTTTAAACTTGTAAATTTGGTTCCTTACAGTAAATACTTCTGCATTGGAAAAGGATTGTCAATCAGCACAGGTTGGTAGGCATGTAACTGAATTAACTGCTTTATAGTAGCTGTTGGGTGTTTATGAAGTTCTTACAGGTAGATTCACCCAAGGTTCAGATTGAGCTGCCAGTTGGTGGCACAGTTTTCTAGTTCGTCATTTTCACGTAACAAAAATAAATGTTTCTAGCCCTTTAAAAGGAGAACTGATGCACCTGTGCTTTTTGACAAACTAAAACTTTCTTCCTCTCCAGATCATAACAGACTTCGTTAGCTTGCAAGATGTGCTGTAAGACCCATCTTTTCTCCCTTGCCTGTGAGGAGAAGGGTATAGGGTATGCCTGGTGGCGTTGGTGAGAGACTGGTGATTTGTGGGGTGGGTCAATTAATTTCTGTTGTTTATGTTGTTACTGGCTTATTGAATTTGATTGAGGGGGGAGGGTGGAACTGATGTGTTTGTTAGCTTCAGTGTATTTTTTAAAAAAGATTGTACAGGGCACTTAGAGTAGTAAGTGGGTGCTCTTTTTATTGTTTATAAATATCCAGATAAAGCAATAACTTTGGAAAGTAAAAAAGGGGAAATTCACATCTTAATGGGGGCATTAACTCTGAAACTTCCTGTTAACTTTGTTAATAGTGTTAATTCTCACTATTCATGTTAGCCGAAACAAACAGCTGCTTTGGGATTGTGGGTGAAGCTTGGGCTTCCCCAAATCCAATGTTGGATGTGCTCTTTTTCTAATGGTAATCTGTTTCTTTTAAATAACCTTGCACTTTCTGTAAAAATGATTGGAAATTATCTTCAGCCCTGCTTATAGTTTAATTTAAGAGGACGAGAGGTGTAGCCTGTTTAATTTATTTAGCATGGGAAGGCTGTTGGAAAGGGTGGAACCAAGGTGAAGAGAGGGTGGAGGCTCCAATAACATGGTATAATGGGGACACAGACTCATTTATTAGCCATCTGTTTCTCTGTATGGTTCTGTTTATGCTCCAGTTTAATAGACCATGAGTTACTTTTAGAATTGATGGACTTGATACACACTTTATATTTCTTTTACATTTTGTAAGGAAAATGTGCATATGTATGTAATTTTTATGTTTTGTGTAGTTAATCATAAGTACATGCAAAAGAATATTCTCCTAGCCTTTTTTTTTTTTTTTTTTAAAAAAAGGGGGACTTAAATACAGAAGGACAAAGTGAATCACACCACCACGCAGGTAAGAGTATATTTTATAGGTACTACATTTCTGAGTAATGTGTCCTCAAAATCAAGGTATGGTAGTTCAGTATATATGTGTTCTCAATGAGACCAAGGATACCCTCATTGCAAGTAGTTTAGTGAGAACTAGAAAGAGAAAAATAAGAAGTAAAAATACAGGGTAGAGGAGCCATTCCAGCCAGAGAGAGCTGTCCATGAAAAGTAGTATAGGTTTGCTGGCATGTATCCAGCCAAGGATGGGTGGAAGGGTGGTGTGAGTCAGAGGGTAAGCTGTATCTTTGCTGTCTTTGAGGCACCCCTTCCAGGTGACAGGCCTATACTTGCACTTCTTTCAGAGTGGAATCCCTCAATTCACCCCACATTTGGCCAGACCACAGCACCCCCTGTTCTCCAACCATTTTGCCTCAGCAGGTCCAACAGAGTTTGGACTCTGCTATAGATATCTCTCTGGGAGCTTGTGACTAGTATGAAGTTGCAGTGACAGAGAATAGCTTCCTCAAAACATGGTATGATTAATATTTTATAGCAATATAACCAAGTGAGAGGTAAGGTTAACATAACAAAATCTTAAATGCATATTGTCTTACCAAAACTGTCATGGGAAGGCTAAGTTTAAGTAGATCCCTCTGGACTTAGGCACCACCCACCCCCTTCAAGGGGTTAGGAAAGACAGGCTGCCCTGCTGCAACCTCTGCCTCTCTTGCGGTCTGATCTCTCTAGTCTGTTAGTCACTCCCTGAGGTCACAGGCATTTATCCATTTAAAAGTTCCTTTGTTCAAGGGTTCCCACCTTAAGACTCACCCAGGTTTCAAGCAGGGCTCCTGGTCAAATGCAACACTCCAGGTGGGTTGGAGGCAAACTTCCAGCTGTGACTTCCTTTTATTGTCTATTAGAGCTCCTTTGGGTTTCATAGATCCAGCTACACCACAAGACTCAAACAAAATAGAGATATACGGTTTTCTTAAAATTAAATAAAGATCTGTCCCCCAGTCTTCGCAGAGGGGTAACCAGCGTTGTGATAATCATGGTGTGCTGTGGATCTGTTAGGATATGATCTCCTAGGACTCTTTAGTGATATAAAGGGATGGAAAACATAATTTAAAAGCTTTTAGTTTTCTGGTTCTCATGAAGAATATTTAGTTTATTAAAACCTTTAAAAAATCCCTTGAAATCCAAACCCTACCTGCAGCAGAGGTTGTGGGTTTCCCCCTCTCCTCTCCCCCCCCCCCCACTCAAGAGGGAGAAATGCCAGAGACTCCATGAAGTCCACTAGGGACTTTGTTGTTGCTATTGATTTTACATGGAAGGTGCTCAGATATTACAGAGATACCCAGGAGTATAAAACCCTAAAATAGATACATTTTTTTAAAACCACCATCTCCAAGAAAGAGTTTGATTAAACTGGCCATTTTTAGCAATTGTCCTCGTTATCATGATTGCAGTGTTTGCTGCTTGTGTACTTCCAAAAAACCATTTCCCTTGAGGAGAAGAATGCTAACTGAGTGTATCACCTACATGTATGTGGAACAGAGAAGATCCATGCTGGAATTAGTGCAAAATTAAGAACCTGTCTCTAGAATAAGTTACTATTGGATTTACTGATATTTACTAAAGTTCATGGGTATTGAACACTTCTTGTAAACATTTGACATGAGGAGGCCTGTTATATAAAGTCCAAAAAAGTGCCTGAGAGTTTAATGGATAGCCTTGAATTGGATTGAATTGGTGCAGAAGGCCATAAAACCAAAATGGATACTTTAAAAAGTGTGTAATGAAATCTCCAGAATCTTTTCTTTGATGGTTATTAAACCAGGGTTGGGTTTTTGAGTTCATTAGTAACTCTCAGATATGGGAAGGAGCAAAGAGACTTACCATAAGTCAGTTTGGAAGGTCCAGGGGAAGGATCTTCAGACTTCAGAGTTAGTAACAATACATTTTTAAGATGGAGGGATTTCCAGGTGTAGTCAGTCAGAACATGCTGGAGTTGGTATAATGAGTTGAAGGTGCTGTTCCTGAGATCACAGAAGGTGTTAGAATAAAAAAAGTATAATAAGATTTAAGTTTCTTTGAAGCTTGATTAAGAATTATTTGGCTTTATCCTCCTCTCCAAAGGATTGAGTAACTGGATAATAGGTTTAAATGTGCCAAATAACAAAACACATGGATCCTGCGGCAATTGATCTAAGTGATCTAATTAAATTGGGAAGAAAGATTTTTTTTTTCCTCTCACTTGTGTCACCTGGGAAAATACTAATGATATGTAACCGGTAGAGTTAAATTGGGTTGTGACAGTCTTTGGGGGAGGGTGGTGAGGAGGTTATGAATAGTGAAATGTGATTTTAAAAACAAGTGCTATGCCAAGTTAACTTCTCTGCGGTGCATCAGGTGCTCCAACCTCCCCTTCCCCAAACATATCATTGACCTCTGAGAAATCCAATGGCTGATTTATTTTATTGATGTTAGAAGAAGAGCCTCTGTTGCAACATTCCTAGATTGTATTTCTGGACATCTAGGGCAGGAGTGGATAGAACTGGTGCAGCCTAACATAGCATTTTCTGATTGCTTTAGGAGAAGGCTATGTTGATTACAAAGCTGTGTTGGCCACATCTTAGAAGTCCACATCAAGTACCCCACTCCTACATGAAACACTACATGTGATTTATCCCCAACCCTCCCTTCTCCACCAGATGGCCCTAAGAAAGGGTAGTAATTTATCTAGTCTAAAACCCCTGATGTATTTTACAAAGGAGTCTCTTTTGCATTTATTTGTGTCAGGAAGTCCTGTTTCCTAAATATGGGGAAAAATACATATGCAGTTGCTTAAGAGGTAGTAGTAGGTGCATGTGCTTTGCTAAATACACATTTTAAAACTTTTTTTTAACCTCCAAAGAAACTGTTCAGATACTCTGTACTCTTTGTGAACACTTAAAATCTACCAGTGTCAAGATAATTCATAGATTTTTGATGTAGTATATTTCTGAAAATTTTGAAAATGTTATTGATGACATTATCTGAGTGAGAAATATAAAATTATTCTGATTTCTAAAAAATATTGTACAGAGACCTAATCAGAGATGTCATTTGGAGAACACCTTTTAAAAAGGTTTGGGATTTTAGTCTTCCTATTTTTTTTCAACCTAACATTGTTAATACTTAAGGTGACCTTTGGATATCTGCCTCAATTTTTCCTGTTGTTTAGTAAGTAACATACGCAGTATTCAACTGTAGGTTTTGTGTGTCAAACTGTAGGAGAAAGTATTTAAAAGGCACAAAATTAAGCTAAACATTTAGCCATTTTTGTAATCCAGTCAGAGAGAGAATGTCTGGATTTATTTTCCTCTCCAATTGAAATAGGCTACCCTCACTCCCTTTCATTTTCCTCTTCTTTTCATCATGATGTCTGTATGGTAACTTTGGTACTTTCTTAAAAAGATAGTATTTTTTTATTGGACCAACTTGAGCGCTGTGTGTAAGCTCGAAAGTTTGTCTCTCTCAGAAGTTTGGTCCAAAACAAACCATTATCTCACCCACCTTGTCTCGCTAATATTCTGGGACCAATACAATTACAATAACACTACATACAAAAATAGCCTACTTTGTCACTTGGAGAGATGACTGGGGAAAATGTTGTATGGCAATCCTAGCTAGTTCGTCAGAACCCCAGAATTTTTGGGGAATCATATAAGATAGTTTAGTCTTCATAAGTTTTTTGTAACCCATAGACATAACCATTGAGAAATCCTAACTTAATATTTCAGAAGATACAGCTCTTTCAGGAGATTTGCACTGATTAGGAATATATGATTTAAAAGAATGTGAATTTTTACTACGGTATTTTCATGTTCTTTATACAATTACATGTCAATCCTAGCATGTGCTTTTGCTTTAAGTTTACTGCTTGGCTTTAAAATTAACTTCTCTTCATAATGTAGATTATTTTAATTAACAAAGAGACAAGTACAGGAAAAGGTTGCTTACAATTCTTCATGCTAATAGATATAGCTCATGTTTGCAGAGTGTGCTTTGTGTCTAAAATAAACACTGACTTAGTTTTTCTCTTTAGGAATGGGTGGTTGACTCCTGTTTTAATATTGGTTAAAAATAATTTTCTTCTGAAGGTGTGAGGATACTTCATTTTGCTATGATTATTGTCAAGGCCTGGAAGCCTGTCAGCAATCTACCCATCTCCTTTCTCCTCCACTTTTATTTCCCACTTAAGAAAATTCTTCAAAACATTATCACATATTTTAGAATAGGAATACTTCACTATTTTGACATAGTTGGTTTAAAAAAATACATAGAAACTGTTGATGAGAGCTGTACTTCTATAAATAAGCTATTAAATAAGTTTTTGTTGCTTGCTAGGTGAAATGTTAAAACTATTAAGCCTTAAATCTGAACTTCAGTCATGTGAATAAGATGTTGTCCCCTGATTTTTGCTTGGGTGTTTCAGATAAATATTTGTTAAAGGGCAGGAGGGGAAATTGAGGAGGGGACTGGTGAGAATTGGGAGGGGTAGAATTTATGGAGAAAGGAAGGCGAGTGCTCTGGGGTGAATAGGGAACTTTGATGTATTTGTGTGTAGGTACTTGCTTTGTGGGTTGTATAGCAGTCTGCCTATTTTGGTACGCTGAAATTTATAAATGTAAACTTTATTGCATTTTTTTCTTCAAGGTTTTTTAGCATTAATATGGGCAAATCTGATGACCTCCAGAATAGTTTTAAAAATAACTGAAGTGTACATAGTCCTCTAATAATAAATATAATAATAATGTCTAGTGCTTTTTATCAGTAGATCTGAAAGTGCTTTATAAAGGAAACACTAGGAATTGAACCCAGATTACGAAGGAATAAATGAATAGCTTTGTTTCTGGAACTTGGCCAAGTAGTATGTGAATAACATTTTGGTAATGTGCTTAAGTGTTGGCATTTAAACAATGCTTTTGCTACCTCCAGTCTCCCTTTCTACAGGTCAGTTGTGCGGAAGTTATTCTCATGAGAAGAAAGGAAACTGCAGTGTAAATTAGATTCAACAAAAAATGAAAGCCTTAGTGTAAACTGAACAAAGGTTACGCTTCTGTTCAAAAAAGCTAAGGAAAGAGCATTTTGTCACATAGTGAAACTGCAGAACTTACAGCTTCCTGACTTCCTGCTGCTGTTTCCTGGTTTCCAGTTTACATCCTCACCTTCTGGGGAGATAGCACTTCTATCTGATTAGGCTACAGTAGCCACTGGATTGCAGTCAGACTACACTATGGGTGTTCTTTTCTGCAACGGCTACATGAGCATCTGGCTTGACAAACCCATTCAAGTAGGGCTCATGCTAGTTGCATTTGATTAGTCATATCCCAGTTTTAATATGGATTATACTTGTCTACAATTATTGGTTGATTGACCTTCCGTTTGGTGCCAGGCTGTGATGTCACAAATTCCCGGTTAATGCATAGCAGTGACCTCATAGAGTAGACTTGGACCTCCCATAATGTGGATGTTTGGTTAAAGGGTGGGATGAGCCTGAAATCTTTCCTCTCCCTTGTTGTAATGATCTGTTAAACTTCAGGCACTAGCTGCAAAGGCAGTCAACACCTGCCTTATTTTTCCATCCCTCTTTGGGGAGTAGGAACAGCAAGATGGAGATTTATTTGCGGGGAAGGGTGATGGAAATATATGGCAATGTAAATTTCAATAGACATGGTGTTGGGGGAGGGGCATGGAAGTACTATATTTTTCATCCAGGCTAGTAGGCAAAGGGTAATGATATTTCTTAGCAGCTTTTCAAAGCCCTGAAAACATACAGGGAATTCAAACAACATACCATACCTTGAAGCTGGAGAGAGTCATGGGGGATTCTACTTTTATGGTAGGACCTCAAAAGGCCATGTGAAAGCCCTGGTAAAAAAAAAAAATGTATCCATGCTCCTTTAAAGGTTGTTGAAGGAAAAAATGAAAGTGGTGGCACAGGAAAGATCTAGATCCCAATTTATACCTCCAAACCCCCTTGCCCCCTACAGGTTTGAAAAAGTAAATTAGTGACTTGACCTGATTTGTCTGTGCGTAGATAGTATTTTTTTATTAGTTCCTAGCAGTTTTAACAGGTCGCTGTTCTAGCATGATGTTTATTGTGAGTTTGAAGTTAGTCACAGCCTAGCAGAATTTTAACTGCTTGTGTTACTAAATTTGGGGAGAATTGAGGATAACTTATAATTATCCTGTTTTTTTAAAGAAGCTTATGACTGGTTATATAATTTCTGAAAGGAAAAAATATTTTGGTAACTATTTGAGCGCTATAATAATGAAGATTTTTAAAGTAAACATGGCGCTGAAATACTACGCAGAGCTTTGCTCTGTACATATTAGACCTATTCTTCACTTTCATTGTAACCACTCCAAGTAACTCTCAAATTTGTGATTGGAGGTGTAGGACAAAATACCTAGAGAGCAATAGAGTAGACTGCTATTGTTAGGGACCCAATAAATAATTAAAGGGATATTGTGTTTGTTTAAATATGTTTTGGGAAGCTGCAGACTTTTAACCTGAAGCAGCATTCCTGCTGATTGATGCTAGAGCTCTGGATTCATATCTCACAGTAATTGAAAACAGAACTTAATAAACAAGAAGAAAAAATATCCTAGTTTACAAATGTGTTTGGAGATACCACAGCTTTTCCTTGTCAACTGTGTCCATTGTAAGGTACAGTATGTATTTTGGACACAAATTGATCGTTTTCCCCATCCATTCTTGTGCCATTCTTCAAATATACAGTTGATAAATTGCAACTCCTGGGGGCTGGCCCGAGTATGCAGACATCTCAGGTACTCCCTTAGCTTATGAAAACTGAAAATCTTCATTGCTAGAATTCCTTACAGAGACAACAAGAGAAGAGGGCATTCTTGTTTAGTTCCCATAGGAAAAAATGTGGAATTTAAATTATTTATGATACTCATTGATGAATTAAGTGGAAATAAATCACTGGTGCTAGATATTGCTCAGTAAAGTTCTGTAGAAACTTAAGAATTAAGTGACTCTTCTGCTATAAAAAATGGGTAGCTGACTTGGTTGATAGATTACTATTCAGGAAGACTCTCTGAATAGCCTTTATAAAAGGTCCTGGAAATTAGATTGCTGTAAATTAGTTGAAGAAAATATTAGTTATAAAATGCCTATGTAAGCATTACTAGTATATTTCAAATATTTTTGGAGAGAAATAAACTAAATGAAGGAGAACTGTAGTTATTTGGACTGCTAAAAGCTTTCAATGTCACTCATAAAAAACATATTGGGAATTTGGACAACACCCAACTTATGTATCTCTTTAACATCAAATTCCTATAAGGAGAGAGAGCTTCTCATTTCCACTGCCAGGGAGTCATCAGCCTTTGTGTAAAGAAGAGTAGCTGGAACTGAACTTGACACACTTTGAGGTTATGCATGTGGTGAGAGAAAGGGCTTTGAGAAATTTGCTGTCAGTAACATACCGTCCATTGCTGAAATCTGTCATCTCATCATCAAGGTGGTACACAGCCTTTGGGGTTTTCTGGACCCTTTGTTACTGTTATAAATGCCAATGACTATGGTGGGTAAAAATGCTTTGGTCTGTCTGCAGAAGACTGCACTATTCTATCAGATGCCAATCTGGCCCCATGCATTTTTGACCTTTAGGCTTGATTCTTATGGTTTGTTCTATGCCAAAATAGCTCTGTTTAGTACTGAATGTTGCAGTTCACCTACCAAAATACATGAGCTGCTAAAAGCACATTGTCCTAGTGCTCTGCTCTCTGCATAAGCTTCCCCAATGGAATATAGAATCATATTCAAGGTTTGGTCCTGATATTCTAAGCTCACTTTGGGATTTGCCCAGTTTACTGGAGGAACTAACTTGTTCAAGGGGACCAGGAATGCCTGTTATAGCCATGTTACACTAGAAAAATTGGAAGTCAATCTCAAGAGTGACATTCCTGAGTGCAGGAGATGGAGCTTTCATAGCAGCTGCCCACAACCATGAAGCTTGCTTCTACAAAACATTGAATTAACCACAAATCCCACTTCCTTCTGAACATGCAAAACTAATATATTTGATTTGACTTTCCCACAGTCACTGTAATTTTAAAATCCCCATCTAGACTGAGGAGAGAGCTTAACCTATGATATTCAAAATAAAAATTATGAAAGAAAAAATTGGAAGGCTCATGCATCTTGATTACAAATTAAATAAAATAGAAACTTAGTAGTCATGGGGTGAGAGGTAAAGGTGATCATCTGTTTAAAAACTGGATAAAAGAAATCAGAGTAGGATATATAGTCAGTTCTTCCTTGGAAAGAGGTTAGCAGTGGGGTGCTGCAAAATCTGTACACATTGAAGGTGGCAAAACTTGTTGATACAATTATAGATAATTCAACTATGTAATTGGGTAAGATGGCAAATGAAGTTCATTATAGACCATTGCAAGATAATGCACATGGGAAGAAATAGTAACTGTACTGATTTACATTGATAGGCTCGAGCTCAGGGGTTCTCAAACTGGGGGTCGGGACCCCTCAGGGGGTCACGAGGTTATTACATGGGGAGGTCGCGAGCTGTTAGCCTCCACCCCAAACCCCGCTTTGCCTCTAGCATTTATAATGGTATTAAATATATTAAAAAGTGTTTTTAATTTATTAGGGGGATCGCACTCAGAGGTTTGCTATGTGAAAGGGGTCACCAGTACAAAAGTTTGAGAACCACTGCTCTAAATTAAACAAAAATGCACTGTCCCAAATTGTCTAAAATCTTGGCTTATCACAGAACACCAAGTAGGAATGAAACAAGTGGAGGGGAAGGAGAGTAGAGGAACGTAGGTGTAGCTGTAGACAGCTCATTGAAAATATCTGGTCAATAAGCAGGTCAAGGGGGTACAGAAGAGTACTGAAAAATGACAGTAGGATTATGTAAATTGTACACCTTCAGTTTGAATACTGTATACAGTGTTTGTCACCCCATCTCAAGACAGGTATGGCAGAAATAGGATCCAGAGAAGGTCTATAAAAATGAGCAGAGTAACTGGTAACATGATATATGTGTGTATGTATACACACAATATAATCATAAACAAAATGGAGTAAAAACTCGCTTGTGCATTCTTGTTCATACTGTCTCATAGAAGACAAGATCCTGAGTGAAATGAAAAACCAACATATTTAATATTGATGAAAGGGAGCTTGGGTGTGTGTATATTTTTAATATAGATTTTTGTAATTAACTTGTTGACCCCACTACCGCAAGATATTAATGTCAAGAGTTGTTAGGTCCCAAAACGGATTGGAGACCTGAATAGTAAAAATTAGCAAGTTACTATAAAAAATTTAGAAAGGATTCCAACCCTGTGGATTAGAGAAACTCAACGACCAGTTTCTGGGAGTTAGTCAGATTATCCTTGCCTAATTGTCCATTACTGAAGCCACTGGTACAAGTCACTGTTGGAGATGATATAGCATTCTTGGCCTGATCTGCCATGACCTTTGCACCCATTTAAACATCTCGACAGGAAACTTCAGTAGCCTGCAAGGGCCTCTGTTGTCATAAGCCTCAAAGTCTCTTATGTTGCAACTGGGTGACGAACCGCCAAGTCTCACTAGCTCAGATGTATTCCAGTTCCTCCAATCCAAATTGTGACTATTGATCGCTCCTACATCAGATGGGACACTTTTTTAAAGCACTTGATTTTTCCATAAAAAAATAAAACATTTTTTCAGTATTCTACATGTTTAAAGAACTGAACAGATACAGTGATTCCAATCCATGATTTTATTGTAAGGCTCATGATATTTGGTGTTTTTCTTAACTCCCTAGCTCCTGGAGTCATGTGATTGCATGAAAATTTCCTCTTTAAAAAAAAAAAGTTAGGGTGTAAAGTTTGAAAACACTAACCCTAAAGGCTCAAAGCCCTGAAAGCAAATCAAAAGAGCCCAAAATGTATTTATTTTTAAAATCTAACCATTTTTAAGCTAGTTCATGTTTGTGCAGGGCTTACCTCATGATTCTTGAAGACTTGGGGTTAACAATACTGCAGCAATAGTTGTTAAAAAGTAAGCTGTTATCAACAACTATCATATACTTATCCTAGTTAATTCATATTTCATTTTTATGCAACTTGCATCAAGACAATATTTAGTAAACATCCTGTTTTAAGAGACTGTCCCAATGTTATTCCAAACTTTCTGAGTATGATTTTGTTCCACTCCTTTGCTTAATTGCTTAAGCAATTGATCTTTATTGGTCCTTAGATTCAGGTCACTTCAAGCAGGTTTCACTTTTTTAAAAGAAACAAATACGGTTTTGATAATGCTGTGTGGCGACTGTTGGAAATTGCTGATTTTGTTTAATTTTTTGTGACATTCGCCTGTTGTTCTCTGGACCTGTGATCCGTTAGGTCACTCCAATCCTCGACTCTGGGAGCTAGCCTTACCCTGTGGGAACCCCTACTACCGGGCTGTTCACACACAGCCTCTAGTATGTAAGCTGCTCCCAGCTACGTGAGTGGGCGCTTTTGGCCAGCTGCTGCTTGGATTGTGCAACTGAATGACACGAGCCAATATCTCCAGTCCCAGACACAACCCTAGGAACCTCCATCTTGCAGTGTCCAGTAATGCCTGATGGATGCTGCAAGCTTGTATGAGTTCATCAGTTTAACAATGAAATTGATATATACCAGACTTGTTATCCCAAGGGGAGTCTTTGACACACTTCAAACCAAATGCACTACTTCAGGTAGAATAACCCAACAAATTTATTAACTACAAAAGATAGATTGTAAGTGATTATACGTCAAAGTACAAGAAGTCAGATTTGGTCAAATGAAATAAAAGCAAAACGCATTCTAAGCTGATCTTAACACTTTCAGTGCCCTTACAAACTTAGATGCTTCTCACCACAGGCTGGCTTGTTGCCCTGCAGCCAGGCTCTCCCCTTTGATCAGCGCTTCAGTTGCTTGGTGGTGCTGTCTGTAGATGGAGGTGGACGAGAGAGCATATGGTAAACGTTTCTCCCTTTTATCATGTTCTTTCTTCCCTCTTGGCTTTGCCCCCCCCCTTCAGTCAGGTGAGCATTATCTCATCGTAGTCCCAAACTGACCAAGGGAAGGGAAGTGACTCACTGGAGAGTCCAACAGATCCTTTGTTGCTGCCTAGGTCAGTGTCCTTTGTTCCTGTGAGGCTGGGCTGGGTTTGTTCCATACATGCCCTGATGAGGTGTGAACTGCCCCTTTGCTCTTGGAGAGTTTTGCTAGGGCCTCTGCTCCTGGAGAGTTTTTGCCTGGGCTTGTTTTAAGCCACAAGAACACATTTTCAGCCTCATAACTATATACATGAAATTACAACCTATAACTTTACTATAACAATGCTCAGTGCATCATGAGCCTTCTGAAGACACCCGACATAACAAAATTTGCATTGGATACCACACAATCATATTATAAGGATGAACATGGGGGTGCAGGGTGTTCCCCTGAGGTACAGAGTGTCACAATGGTGTCTACTAAACAAATTAGCTAGGCCTTATAGCATTCTTTTAGGCACATAAATATTACTAAAAATGTGAAACAGAGGCACAATGACTTGCCCGTGGCTTAAAAATGAATCTGTGACTAAAATAGGATGGCAGGTCCTGAAAGCTCTAAGGCAGGGTTGGCCCTACGTGTTTTGTGTCACAGAATAGAAAATGTTTTCATCTCCCCCACGTCCCCAAAAACAGGGAGAGTGGGGATTTGCAGCTCCGCAATGCAATCATTTGGCACCCCAAATATTGGTTTGCTGCCCTGCCCTAGTAATCTACACTAATCTAGTATCCCAAAAAGTGATTTTGCATTAAACAGAAAAACAAGTCACTGTCCACTATGTGCAAGTAGGGCAGGAAGGGATCCATAGATGGGAGTTTAGCTCCGGTCAGGATGTGGCTAATATGGAAATTGTGCTGGTCTGTAGTTCCGTTTCTGTTTCAGTGAGACAGGATTACTCCTCTGCCGAAAGCTATAGAATCATAGAAATCTAGGGGTGGAAGGGGCCTAGAAAGGTCATGTAGTCCATCTCCCCATGCTTAGGCCAAAACCCTGTCTGTATGGATAGAGGGTTTTGTCTTGCTTGTTGCTGTGGAGATGCCCAGCCTTATTATGCTTCCACAGACATGCAGATGTCAACTCTTCTGGCTTGGTTCAAACACTTATGACTGTTCCAGGCAGATTTTGCACATAAAATGGACATATTTTGGATATCCTTGAGACTGAGGTGCTGTAAGTGATTTTTGTCCAGCCTCCACCTGTACTTTGACATTACTACTTCTCTCTTCTGCCGTCAGAATAGAAGACGTATTCCATCAGTCCTCCCATGGAGAATTATGGGCGCACACTGCTCCATATTTATGTGCTGGTGAATATTTTATGGCCAATGCCCCTCTTTCAGGATAGCTTAGGACATTATGATCAATTTTTGTCTTCTGTCATCAATATGCTGGATCTTAAGTGTCTTGTCTTGTTTCTTAATATAATGGAGTATAAAAGCTTCCTTAAATCCCAGCCAGCAGAATTATTTTTCGTGGTTGACAGTGTGGTGAATCTGGGCTGTATTTATTTGGTAGTATTCAGGTATTAATACAATTTTTCTAATTTTGTGAACAAGATTAATTGATTGGACTTGGACTTCATAGCTTGGTTTTTCAGAGCCAGGGCTATATATTTAGAGATGGTAGTTTTCTTTCAATTTTCGGTGGTCTAAATGTAACGGGAAGCTTTGGCCTGCAACCTGTGTATTGGACTCATACCTTTTCATGAGTAGAATAATCAGCTGAGGGTTATTGTGGTGTTTGAGATCAGAGCTGGTTAGAATAACTAATAATGTGTTAAAAAAAATTTCACAATTTTTTGTGTTTTGTTCTTTTGGTCAAAGTTTAGTTTTTGTCAATTTCCGGCTAGCTTTAATGGAGATCATTAATGCCTCTCTACATGAGGGCAGTGTGCTTCTTTCAAGGGAACAGTCATTGGATCAATCCTGATAATCTCTGGATGCTGATTATCTCACCAGTTTATGTCCCTTTCTTAAACTTTCTCTTTAGGTTGTGACAAGAAACATTGGTAATATCTGGAAACCTCTGATTTTCTTGATACTTCCCACTCTGATTTTCAACCTGGGTATAGGACAGAAATTGCACTAACCTTTTTGGTGTCTGATCTCCTTGCAATGGACAGAGGTTAAATGTCCATACTGTTTCTTTTAGGACTGTCAGTAGCCTGTGATACTGTTGACCACTAGGTTTAGTTGATTTGGTTGTGTGCCCTTGCTTGAATAGGTATATTTATTATTAATTTATTAATTAATTTAGTATTAACTAAATACCAGTGATCTTCAGTAGTTCCATGTGTCCTTTGACAGAGATCCTAGAAAGTGGCGTTGGGCAATAGGTTGTTGGCCTTCAAAGTTCTGTGCTGTACGGTTTCACTGATTCTATTCAACATGTATGCCGAGGAAGATAGTGAGACAATTTGAGCTGTGATGCATTTGGTACACAGATGACATGTAGGTCTGTCTTGTATCAAACTCAGATTGTGCATTTTTTTGCTTTAGTGGCTCACCGAGATAGGGTCATGAATGAAAATTAGCTGGCTGAAGTTCAGTATGGATAACGCAAATGAGTTGAGGGAAGAACCTAGAGAATATGATGGATGGTATTAGCACCAGTTACTGAAAATTTTTCTCTTCAGTAATTTTTTTGAAACTGATAATTTGGGATTTTTTTTTTTTTTGAGCTCACCTGTTGCTTGATGATTTCCAGATATTTTAAACAACCATTTTTATCTGAGTCTGGTAAGGTGCTTACAACTGTTCCCCTCCCCCTCTGTGTGAACTTTGCTACATCATTCTGACCTTTCCCATGAATTACTGGGTGCTTTCTACAGGTGACTGTTCAAGGCTCCTAAGAACCTAAAGATGGCATATAATAGAACATCTTCCCACTCTATGGTTTGATGTACCTGTAGGAGAATGTATTACATCAGTTTCTTGAAAAACTGCACTGGGTGCCTATTTTATTTTCAGGTGCAAAGATGTTGACACTCATCTGTAAAGCACTAAAGAGCTTGTTTCCTGATTATTTGAAAAATTACTTCTAATCCAATGAAGTCTTTGCAATTATTATAGCTAATGACAGATACTCTTATAGCTACATAGATATGGTTATACTGTAGTCCCCTTGTTTGAATGTCTGGGGACTGCAGACAGGATTTCCTCACTTGAGAAATCTTGGCAGGAATCTGCTTCTGCACATGGTGTGTCAGAGCTAGTGTGTGTGGATTTGGGGAGACTTCGGTGTTGAATTGTTTCAATTGTTTATATATTTTGTCCAGTGCCCACAGAAATTGATGGACATTTCTTTTTAAAGAAATGTCCATCAAACAAATTAGTTCCTCCATTAAGTTATCTGAAGATGAGCAATGGCTGGGCAATGGGATGTGTTGGATGGTGAAATTACATATACACCTCTACCCCGATATAACGCGACCCGATATAACACGAGTTTGGATATAACGCGGTAAAACAGTGCTCCGGGGGGGAGGGGGCTGCGCACTCCAGTGGATCAAAGCAAGTTCGATATAACGCGGTTTCACCTATAACGCGGCAAGATTTTTTTGGCTCCCGAGGACAGCGTTATATCGAGGTAGAGGTGTACTTTCTTTACAATAGAAGAGTATTACATTTAGAATACAAATAGATATGGAGAGTTATGGGGGCATCTCTGGAAAAAGTCTTGAAGAATTGGAATCAGGGAGACAGATTCTAATTCTTTGAGAAACATGTGTCCACTCCTGGCCTATGTCTATATTGGGCAAATATGTCAGGTTAGAAAAATGTGGTGTTCTTAGCATATGCACAACGTGCTTCAAGTGGCACGTGACCAGGATTCATCTCTGAATTTAGTCCGCTGATTGGATCATTAGCTTCTCTGGCTCAGGCTGGTTACTGATGGGGAGTGTGACCTGAATGCTGATCCATTGCCCCAGAAACATGTATTGACCAACACCACTTAACATGAAACTAAACACAATTTTGTCCTCAATGTGGACAAGATCAGTCAAGCTTATGTGTGTGCTGATTCTGGTGTTGTCACCAGCATTCTACATGGGGAAGACTGATGCAATGAAATCATCGCTGACAAAACAAATATCCCCATTTTCTTTAACTGCTACTTTTTTAAAAGGTATGGTGATCCAGCAGACCCACCAATCCATTCACAGGTTTTTTTCTTCTGATATAGTTGCTTTTTGTTATCTATATTAAAATCATAGCATCGTCCTCCCCAATTTCCTTCTTAATGTTGCAGAAATTTATGTTCCTGATATTGGCTTTATTAGGATTAGACTTTCAAATTCTCAAGGATTTCTTTCTGATTAGCAAAGTTTGAGTGGTTGTTCAAGTTACCTGTGTTGGGAATATGGGCTATATTGGTCTTGTCATCCTGCTTTTCTTTTTGTTCAGTGGCATGTATGTCTTCTGATAATCTTCTATTATTTCCTACATAGTCTCCATATATGTAAGGATTTTATTTCCTTTAATTTTGATTTTAGGCCCTTTTTTGAGTAAGTTACTTTACTGAACTCTTCCTAAAATATAGTGTTCCTGTATTAGTTTTTGGTATCTTTCCTTCCTTGAGGATGTTTGAACTTAATTTTATTGTTATCCCTATTAGCAACTCAGCTACTGTTATTTCTTGACCAACTCCTGTAGGTCCTTGGTCTGTGTACCTGCGTGGGTCCATCAGCCATTGCCACCCATGTAGGGAGAAGTGAGCTGTGTGGTGTATACTCCCTTCTTGAGGCTGGACTATCAGTCACAAATTGACTCTGCTCCTGAGTATGTCTACATTGTAATCAAAGGTGTCATTGTAGCAAGCGGAGACATACCCAGGCTAGTTTTAATCTTGCTAAATTGGGTACCAATAATAATTAATCTGTGGCAACAGAATTGTCACAATAAGAGATGATGCAATTTTAGACTTGGTTTTGGTAAGCACTGAACATCAGAGAAAAGCTGGTTATAGAGATAACCTTAGATCAAGTGATCATGAGTCAATTCGGTTTAATGGAAGAATAATCAAAACGAGGTTTTTTTTTTTAATTTCAAAATTGCAGACTTTGTGAAATCAAGGGATTTAGTTAAAGAAGTGAACTAACCTGAAGAACTCAAGGACTTAAATGTGGAGGAGGCTTGGAATTTCTTTATATCAACTACACAAAAAGCACCTGAAATTTGCATTCCAAGCCAGAGGAAAAAAACTTGTAAGGAAAGGCTCCAACCACAGCCGGATGAATAACCACCTCAACAAGGTTATTGTAAGTAGTAAGCAATGAGCCAATAGGAAATGGAAAAAGGCTCAATCAGCAACAAAGCTACATTCTTGATTAAAAAAAAAAGTAAGAATAAAGTGGGAAATGCTAGAAGTCAAGCTGAATTATCTCTTAAAAGGAAATTAAATAAAGAACAAGGTTTTTTTAGTGATATAAATAAAAAGAGAATAAGAAAGGATAAGGTTGGGCCATTATGCAAAGTGGAAGGGAAGGAGATTACAGATCATCTAGGTGTGGCCAAAAATCTAAATGAATACTTTGCCTCAATTTTCAATAAGGATGATAATATGGATGAGGGCTGTACCTCTGATGAAAATGAGTGTCTATAAATGGAAATTAGCACATCTGTGGTGGAAGAAAAAATTAAAGAGCTTGATATAGTCAAATTGGGGAAGGAGTGTGTGTGAGGGAATAATTTCTATCCAGAATACTGAAAGAACTGGCACATGATACTGCTAGTCCAGTAGCAAGGATTTTTAATCTGTCTATTTGAGGTAGTACCACATGACTGGAGAATAGCTAACATCATACCTATATTTAAGAAAGTGCAAAAAAGTGATGCAGGCAATTACAGACCTGCTAGTCTGACCTCAAAAGTATTCAAAGCTTTAGAATAAATTGTGACGGAAAGAATAATTAAATTCATGGAGGTAAATGACAATGCAACATGAGTTTAGCAAAGGCAGATCATGCCAGACTAACCTGATGTCCTCCTCTGATTTTTTTTAGATAAGGGAAGTGCAGTAGATTTAATATACTTGGACTTCAATACAGCATTTGACATGGTACCACATGGGAAATTTAGTTACATTAGAAAGATGGGGATCAATACAAGAACTGTAAGGTGGATAAGGAAGTGGCTAAAGGGGAGAAGGCTCTGGGTTTTGCTGAAAGGTGAATTATAGGACTGGAGGGAAATTACTAGTGTAGTTCCTCAAGGATTAGTCGTGGGACCAATCTTATTCAATATTTTTATGAAAGACCTTGATACAAAAAGTAGGAGTGTGTTAATGACATTATTTTTGATGATACCAAGTTGGGAGGCATCATCAATACAGAGAAGGATTGGAATTTGAGACAGGAAGATCTGGATGCCCTTGAAGGGTGACAGAAGTGGGATGAAAACAGGATGAATTAAATACTGCAAAGGGCAAGGTCATGCGCTTAGGATCTAATAATAAGAATTCTGCTGTAAGCTGGGAGCTTATGAGTTGGAAGAGATAGAGATGGAGAGAGACCTGGGTGTGTGGGTCGATCACAGGATGACTACGGGCCACTAGTGTGATGAGGCTATAAAAAAGGCAAATGCAATTGTGGGATCCTAGGCAAGGCATTTTAAATATAGAAAGATAGAAGTATTAATCTCCTTCTAAAAGGCGGTGGTAAGACCTCATTTGAAATAGTGTATACAGTTCTGGTCATGCATATTGAGGAAAGATAAATTCAGACTGGTACAGGTGCAGAGAAGAGATACTAGGATGATCAAGGGAATGGAGGGCCTGTCTTGAAAGGAGACTGAAAGAGCTTGACTTGTTTAGTCTAGCAAAAAGAAGGCAGAGAGGGGATATGATTGCTCTTTAGAAATACATTAGGGGGGTAAATACCAGGGAGGCTGAAGAGCTATGTAAGCTAAAGGACAACATTCTCACAAGAACAAATGGGTATAAACTAGCCATGAATCATTTCAGGCTGGAACGTAGAAGATTTCTAACCATCAGAGAGGTGAGGGTCTGGAACAGCCTTCCAATAGGAGTTATGGGGGACAAACAACTTAATTATTTTTGAGCAAGAACTGGACAAGCTTCTGAATGTGATTGTAAGGTGGAGTAGCTTGTGATGGTAGGGAGCAGGGACTAGCAGCCCTGGGGCTCACTTCCCATTTATGCTTGTCAAAACTCAGGCTTCAGGGCTTTAGCTGGCCACCTGCAGTGGTCAAGAAGGTAATTTTTCCTCCATGTATTCTGAGTTTTTAAAATATTTCCTTCCTCTGGAACATCAGGGATGGCCCTGGTTGGAGATAAAACTTTGTATGCGGTGGGCCAGGGCTCTGAAATGTCACCAAGCATTCTCTTTCTAAGGTGGGTGGCTGGCTGGTTCTTGCTCACATGCTCAGAGTCTAACTGAGGGATCAAGAAGAAATTTCCCCCAAGGTCAGATTGGCAAGACTGTTTTCCTCCCCGCTTTTCTCTGTAATGTGTGGGTGCTGATTACTTGCCAGGATTGTCTGGCTATCTCTCACACATTTCCTTGCCATCGCAGGGGCCCCTGCTGCTGGTGAACTTCAGTCTCTCCCATTCTCTGCCTGTAACACATAATAGTCTAGTCTCCTGCAGGTTCTAATACTTTGGTCTCGTTTCACTTTTTGGGTTTAATGTGCAGTGGGTGGTGGTGGGTCTGTGGTATGTAGAAGATCAGACTGGATTAACAAGTTGTCCCTTCTGACCTTAAACTCTATAACTTTATGGGCTAGTCACCTCCAAGTATGTACCCAGGCTCCCTGGTGGGCTTGTACTCAGCTGGCTTGCTGAAGCCCATGCTGCACTATTACAGTACTACAGCCCAGGTTTCACTCTCCATTATGGTGCTGGAGCAAACTAGATGAAAGCTAGTTCAGGTATGTCTACGCATGCTACAGTCACACATTCAGTTTCAGTGTAGACCTGCCCTGAGTGGCTTACGGTGAAGGGGTAGGTTTCTTCCCTATCCACAGAGGATTACCCCCTTCCTGCAACAGGGTAATATGTACTTACAGCTAGCCAGGGAAAGTGTTGTAATGTAATAGCAGTTTAGGCAAGGTTTTGCTTTGAGCTAGTACACCAAGTAGTCTGCATTTTCTTTTTAAAGATACAAATAAATGCTACCAGGCTATAGGTATTAAGAATCAATCCTAGTCCCATTGATGATAATGTAAATCCTGTTATTGGCTTCAGTTTATTCATTTAGATTGATAGAGGTGCTTAAAAAATTCCCCCTGCCCATATATGCTCTAGGCACTCTTGATATAACGTTAAAATACATCACAAATAATATGTTCGGCTAATTCTTCCTCACCCTCCTTATTTTCAAATGCCAGTTAGGAGGAGGGGGAAGATGGGATTTACAGTGTACCCTGAATGGCCTCAGTGCTAGTGGAACCAAAATTTACCACTCAGTATAGTGGTTAAGGCTTTAAACAAAAGCTATAAACAAATCTGTCCTGGCCAACATATCACAGACTTGATTTCTTATGGCATCCTGACTTCCTTCATGCTGTTCTCTGCAGCCTGCTTGTTTACTTCTCTCGCACTCATCTTTGTGATTCTGTCTACTCTGCGCCGTGTGAATGTAATGCCTTTCTATTACCTATTTGCCAAGTAACCATCCTCTGCTCCATTCAAATCCCTGACTTGCTTCTTCCATAATGATCACAAGAGCAAGAAGTGTTTTCTGTTTTTGTTTGTTTTTAAATTAAAAAAAATCCTATCCACGCTGTTCCATCCTTTGGGTTTCCCTATGTATCACTATCACTTTTTTTTTTTTTTTTAACCATGTCAGGCTTTCGTTGGGCAGATTGATTTTATTTTTCTGGCGTATACAGTGCCAAGGACATCAGGGTTTAAGAAGGAATAATTTAAAGTGACTCTGCCACCTTGAAATCTACTCCGTTGAAAATAACAACAACAAATAATTATGGTATTTTAAGGTAGTACAGTTGCCTGTGAAACCTCTTGTAATTTTTTTGTTATTTTATAATAATATTTTTCTCAATGCCTTCTTTTGTTGTATGAAAGACTTACACAAATAGAAGTGGAAACTGACTGACTACACAAGAGAACCAATGAAGCTGTACATTTGACAAATCAAGTTTACTTTACTCACACATGCGTGCGCATGCGTGGAAATTGAAAATAGACTAATGAGGTCCAGTTCCTGGTTCTAAAGGAACAATGCTCAAATGTTTGTACAGAAAAACTTCTATAATGCAGCTAAGTGCTTTTAGTACTATAAAGTTCTCAGCACATTGGCAACTGTACAGGAAGCATCAAATAAATGGGACTTAATGACCAATGAAATAATGCAAAGTATACCATTGTGAATCTATTTGTTGTTATGTTTAGTTCAAGGAAACCCTCCATTTTAATTTATCTGAAGCTGCTACAGAATTTCTGGTCATCTGCAACGGAGTGCTGAATGTTGTCATGGAATTTTGTTTGCTGCAGAGTACACAGGCTTTAGTCCTCGATTGAATATGGAACTAGGGTCAAAAAATGCCATTTAATTGCCATTAACAAACCTATTTGCCCAATTTTGGCTGTTGTAGAGATTGGCAGTATTTTCCCAAAAGTTCTGTAGCATGCTAATCCAGGTGAAAATTGCAGATCAGACTTTTGTACAGTTTTATAAAATGTGTGTAAAGTAGGTTCTTTAACAAAACGTAACCATGTACATTATTTTTTGCTGTGTCTTTTTATATATATATACACAGGTGTGTATAATCTGGATGCAATCATTATGATGGGATACCATCTGTTCTTCAGTGCAACCAGATCAGTTTTATTTTTCATTTGGTTTAATTAGTTAATTTAGCAATCAGTACAGTGCATTGATGTAGTAAGCTGATAGTTCACAGATCACTTCACACATGGGTGTCTACCTCAGACCTTCCATAACCATGTTAGAAATTGGAACACTATATGTTGCAGTTTGTAGAACTTTCACCATGTGCTAGGGTTAAGTTGGACAGAGCACTTAGTGGGAGAATGAAGGAAATCAGAAGTGAGTTTAAAAATGGTTACGTTTTAATTCAGTATGCATAAGTGCTAGGATGATGTAATAACTAGAGCTCTGCAAATCTGTGGATATCCACAAATGATATTTGAGGATCGCAGACAGATGCGGATCCAAATTTTATATCTAGAGCCCTGTAAATCTGGATATCTGCTTTATATCCACAGATCATGTTTGTGGATTGGGTGTGGATACAAATTTTGTATCCACACAGGGTTCTAGTAGTAACTTACACATATGGGGAGTCTTTCATCTAAGGGATTCCTTAGCACTTTACAAATTCAATATATTTTTTTTAAAAGATCAATATGTTTGAAACATGATCTGGGAGAGGAAGAAATAGAGCTGTTAATACTGTTGCTTTTTAACTGTCTATTTTTATCTGAGGTGAATGTTTGCATTTTTGCCATCGTAGGCTGGGGCCCGAGGATGCTGAATTTTTTGCCTCATAAGCTTCTTATTGCCGGTTGTCCACATTTAGCAGGAATCCGTTTTGGATGTCATCTCTGATGTGTAAGGTCAACTATTTTCTTGTGAGCTTATTCTGGTACCTTCTGTGTATTAGTTTTAAGCAAACAGCACTTGCTATTTTGTTACACAATTGGTTTTCAGTCACAGAAGGAAAAAATTAAGGTTATCATAAATAAAAGTGTGTATAAAAATCTTTGCCTATTGCTGAAATATAGCTACTTCTGTTTAACATCTATGTGAGCAATTCAGGACAGGAAGTGAAGAATCCTGTTCCCAGTAGAACTACGAGAAGTGGTCGATGTAATGGAAAAATGAGGGGACAATATTACAAATATTACTTAAATTAGTTAGAATAACTGTTAGATATGGAGTTGGATTCCAGTTTAATAGAATGAATGTTAGTAAAGGAGTCAGTATTGCTAAAAAGTTAACTTTCACTTTGGGGGAGGGTGCAATTGGCAGAATTGCTGCTGAACGTGTGTATAATCAAATTTTAATATAAATCTTAGAAACAGAATTTGGCAGTTAATAAAAAGGTACGTTAGTGCTCAATTCTGTAATGCATTTTAATTGTGAAAACACACCCTTAAAGGGGCAATCAATTTGCATTGTTTTTTGAAACATGCACAAAAAACATTATCAAATAGTACTATTTTTGAAATGCTATGTCCCAAAATTTAAAAAAATGTAAAAGATGGTTACTTTTTTTTTCTCGTTTGTTTGTTTAAAAAGATCTTTAGGGTGAGCTTGAGAGCAGTGCCACAGATGTTAGGGCCTATCCTTCATCTCCCCTTTCCTTTGTGCACACATCTGCTTTGATATCTGTTTACTTTCAGTCAACACTTATTGGTGATCGACAGTGCTGTGATCGATGAAGTGGGGATTGATTTAGTGGGTCTAGTGAAGACCGGCTAAATCGACCGCCGAGTGCTCTCCAGTCGACTCCGGTACTCCACTGTAACGAGAAGAATAAGATAAGTCATTGGGAGAGTGTCTCCCATTGACGCAGCACGGTGTAGGCACTGCAGTAAATCAACCTAAACTATGTTGACTCCAGCTACGTTATTCACATACATGGAGTAGCGTAACTTAGGTCAACTTACCCTGATGGTGTAGACAAGGCCTCAGTTTCAGTTCGGCTGCTGCTGTCACAATGTGCTTGTAGTGCTTGGGAAGGGTATGCAAAATTGTGAAACTGATTATATGTAATTAGTATCCCTACACAAAATAAATTGAAAAACGGGCGGGGGGGAGAGGGATGTGTTTAACATTTGTTGTAGTAATGTTATGGGTGACTTGTAACAACAACAGGTACCGTTTTACAATGAAAAATATGATTTTCACAGTGTCCCTTTTTAAATATAACTTTTCTCCATTTTTGTATATATTAAATACAGATTGTATTTCAAAGTTTTGTATTTTAAAACCACAAAAGCATAGTTTAAATTTTTTTTGTTCAACTTGCTTTTTTCAATGACATGTGCCAAGTGTTGGAGAAGTACAAATTCAGAGTTGATACTAATAGAGATGGGTGTATTACAGGTGCCCAAGATGAATAGATTAGCACAGGTGTTGGTATTATGCTGTTTCTTAGTCTTTAAAGGCTTTTAGATAGTTGTGAGTGTAGTTATTAAAATTAAAAAATAATCTGAATGGTCAGATAATAGGACTCAAATATTTGTCCACTATGTTTTTAGTCATCATTAGTGTAACTGTGTTAGTGAAGTGGTTTTGTAAGTTCACAGAACATTTGATCAGTAATTTACCAATAAGATGTGAAACACACTGCAGAGAGTATGAAAAGGCAAAAGCCTGGATAAACAAAGAAAGTCAAAGCCTGAAGATGCTAATTTGAGGGATTGGGTTTCAAATTTAAGTAGAGACAATTTGTCAGAAGCCTGACTGTACTGTACGGAAAATGTAGCGGTAAGAGATACTATATGTTAATTTCAGGATGTATTTTGTTGTGCGACGTGGTTACATCTGGAGTATTGGCAATGTTCCACATAAAACAAGGCTTTCCCCTGTTTTTAATGGTTGTGTGACATATCACTAAGTACCAACCTGAGCAAGCATTTCAAAGGAAAATGATAGGCTTATGAAAATGAATGTCTGCTTATGCCTATAAATAAACTTAAATGTTTAGCAGCTACACCCATAACAATTGGACTTGAGTCATAACAATTGACACAAGACTGGCTCACAGTATTTAAAGACCTATAGAACTGTGGTATGTATTTGATCAAATTTGCAGAAGTTTAAAAAAAAAAAAATAAGGGGTGGCCTGCAGCCAAGTCTGAGTGAATACAGATGTTGTTCTAAGGGATTTACTGTATGTTGCTGACAACACATGACCAGGATAATCGGGTGTTGTGGACTTTATGGAATGTGGCTGAAGGTTTCAAGTAAACATAAACCAAACTTGACTGTAGAACATAAACTTTTCTGTAGCTGGATAGATGTTGAAGATTTATACTCTGAACATGAGAGAATATAGAATTAGAGGCTTCTGTTATATTCAATACAGTTTTTACAATAGTATATATCCCAATAACTTCATTTTTTAATCTTAATTTTAGATTCATACACCCTAAGCCCACATGCACACTGTCATAGTTTCAAGGTAACTGCACGTGTATTTCCAACCCCATGGTCCACTCCAGGAGTTCCCAAGCAGGTCTGAGGTCTCCAGCTGGCACCTGTGTGACTCTTATCCCACTCCCTTAGGACATGTGGTGGTAAGGCTGCACAGCCTGCCTGATACCCCAGCAAGCCAGTCTGTATAAAGGTCAGCCCCTGTGCACTGCTTTCTCTCTCCGAGGGCTATGAACGGTGTATCGCCAGCAGTTACAAATTACCACGTGGCTCTTTCGAAGCAAGCACACTTCGTCTTAAGATCAAAGCATTACAGAGAAAACACACACAAATCCTAATAAATAGATTTAAACACACGCTAAGTGTACCAGGAGTCACTCCTCAGTCTTGTGGGGTGCTAGTAAGCCAAAGTTTTTCCAATCCTTCTGCAAGGTTCCTGATGGTTTGCTGGACCACAAAGAAGGCCTTGAGTCAGTTCAAGCTCATCCTATTATGCCAAAAACACTTTCTTTGTCTCCTAGTCTCTGGAAAATCAAGGTTGGATCAGTATATATAAGCCTCTGAAGGGAGCCTCTCTGGAATTGTTTAGTCTCAGTGACTCACCTTAATTCACTGTCTTTAGTTCCTGGAGGAGCTGTGGTAACCCTCCCGCATACATGAACAATCCTGCATAGACTATTTGTAGATTTAATACAGTGGGCCACCACAAATATTGATGGGGTTGCAATATCTGTCTCTCACACATTCTAAGATCTAGATGTTAGATATCACGTAATCTTGATAAGACTCCTCAGAGTTCAGTCTTTTTTATAGAAACTCTTTTAATAATTTTCCCCTTGAGAAACAATGCATATTTTAAAGTGAATTCTATTTTGAGAAAAGGCTATGTATAAACAGCATCACCTTACTCCACAAATCTGTTTCCTGTGTATATTCCGTCATATCTGCTTGCATTAGTATGTGTGATTTTTTTTTTTTTTTTTTTTTTTTAAAGCCACTACTTTCACTACTGCCAGCCATGCAGAACCAGCACAGTACTGGGAGAATGAATTGACATTGTTTTTTCTGGCTTTGATGTCAATTAAGTTGCAGTTGTATGTGCAACAACGTTGTCTTCAAATTGTGCTTGGTTATTCCTCTGCAACCACAATAAACATGAGTTGCACCAGATATACCTGAAAGAAAAACTTTGTCTTGCAGTCTTTATTAGAATTCAGAAAGGTCATAGCTTGACTTCCAGATCCTGGGTTGAGTTTGCAGGTCTGGCAATTAGAAATATCACATATTTAGGGGGAAATCATTTGTTTTTTAGCCTGGTAACTGAGCAAAATAGATGTGGAATAAATGAGAAACGTTAACAATGGCTGGGAGAGGGGCAGATGGGGATAGGTTCAGTATTTTGGAGAAAAACAAAACATGGAAGTGACTAAATGTGTCAGTCACCAGCTACCCTGATTATTTTGTATGTTGTACTTCCTCCGTCCTATTTCATCTGCTCTGTGTCTTCAGTTGTAAGTTGAGGGATGTCTTCCTGTGTGTCTACTATGCCCAGTACATTTTGAGCACTAGTGTAATATTACAAATTTAACTACCCTAGATGCATCATATTTCAGTACGTCCTCTAATGGTAGTGGAATCTGAGAAATGAGACTATTGTGCTATAATTAGGTGAAACTTTCTATATCATGAGGACACTTAGAAATACGTTTGAATATAATTTCAAATACTGAGTGTAATTAAAACCAAAAGAATATATTTTTTTACAGTTAGCTATTTGGTGATTGATTGTAAGCTGTAAAAATGTTTTTTCAAAGTTAAAATAATTGACTTTTAGAGCTGAATAATGTTTGCATAAATATGTTCTTTTAGGCTGTTTGACTAGCCAGTGGGTGAGGACCTCTTACATATAAGTTTCTTCCTTTTTGCACATAACACAATTATCCAGAGCTGCCTCTGAATGTAACAGGTATAGAAGTTCCTCTAGCCCAGTGGTTTTCAATCTTTTTCATTTGTGGACGCTTTAAAAATTTCAGATGGAGGTGCAGACTTCTCCCTTTGGAAATCTTAGACGTAGTCTGTGGACCCCCAGTTGAAAACCACTGCTCTAGCTCAAGGGTGTGGGAAGGGAAAAAATTGTGAGTTATTCTTCCATTTAAACAGTACTTTCATACCTTTCATGGGTGTTTTGTATGTTTATTTGAAGTCTGTTTCCAGTTTAATGATTACTGGTGCAGGTTATTTTGGGATAATGGCCAAAGAGTAGATCGTATACCAGAAGTATACTTTTACAAACCCTGAAGCTCTAGAGATGACTGAAGCAGATCTCTTTTAATGTGTGAATGTGTGTTGAGGGGAAAGGAAGAAACTGGCAACTGGAATGAACCTGTCTGTCAGACTCGGTGGAATCCACAAATCTGATTTTTATCTATATAATAGAGATTATCTAGTATTAAAGTAGTTATCCAGGATGAAGACTAATTCAGTATATGAAAATATTGTGTTGGACCTATTCAGAAAGTCCAAATCCAGGCAAAATTTCTATTTAATTCAGTTGCTGTTGTATGTGTTGAGTAACTCTGTAAACTGAGCATTTGTTTAGGTACCTAACTTTAGGAATCCAAGTTGGAAAATGTTGGCCTTAGATCTTTAGCCTTTTCGGATGCCTGTGTTTTTTGCATAACAAATGGTGCATTTTGAATTCAAGACATAATCTAAAACTGTTTCCAAAGAGCATTTGGACAGAGGTTACAGTCAAAGTTTTTTAATCAATAAGGCGTACATATGGGTGTAACTACTTAATACTAGAAATCAGTGTTTCATGTTCTCATTTTATATACTCTGTGTTTGGATTAAAAATAACAAATTAAAGTTTGTAGACAGCTGGTCAGATTTTTATACAGTTTTTTTCCCCCCCCTTACAGGAATAGTGAATAGTTCCAATGATGGAGGACGGGAAGCCTGTTTGGGCTCCACACCCAACTGATGGGTTTCAGATGGGGAATATCGTGGATATTGGCCCTGACAGCTTAACTATTGAACCGTTAAACCAGAAAGGCAAGGTAAGAAAGGGATTAAGGAATCCTTAAAGAACTATACCATCACATAGTTCTATGCATAGAGCACAACAGTGGGAGTCAATTTCTAATCTCCGCTTTGTCTCTGACTTGAGCAATTCACTTAACATTTCCTTTGCCTCAGCTTCCTCAGTACAAAGAAAAATGATCATAATATTTAATTCCGCAATACTGGCTCCCACTGGCAAGAAACACATAGTTTCTGGTTGCCAAATTTCCATGTATCTGCAGTATCTATAGTAAGTAACTGAATATGTGTGTGTCTTTCTGTGCGGTGTTACTTTTCCCATATTGAAACTGAGACTGGCTCAGGATCTATCTTTGAGATGACACCTCCATTTTCTCCCTCTCCCTATGCTTGCTTTTATAATGGTTCAAAATCTAGGATGAATTATAAACACAAATTTTGGTTGTATTGATTAATGTCAGATTTCCCCCCCTCTTTCCTATAGCTTTACAGTTTCAATAGAATTAATTTTATAAGGGAAAAGCATTTTCTGAGGACACTTCATAAATGTCTGAAAGCATTATGTATTACCTGATAGGTAATTCTGAGGGATACTGAATAATGAATTTGAAACCATAGTGTCTTAACTCTTAGATGTGTTCAGACTGGTGAGACATGAGTATCATTAATTTGGGTCTTTGTACCCAAGGAAGCCCAGAATATTAAAGATAAAATTGAAAACTTGTAAATAAAACCCCCCACTGCATTTATGGTGAGGGAAACATTGGTAATTGAACAATACCCATGTTGCTGGGGAAAAACATTTTTAAGGAGTAATTTAAGGAATTTAGTAGCAACAGTTACATTCCATCAGTCTCCTCCAGATGACATCTTCAAAAGTAATATGGTCTCAAACCCCAAGAGCTCTTTGGATTATATTTTTGTGATGGTTCTCACTTAATTTGATGCAATGGCTTAATTCAATCATAGGATATCAGGGTTGGAAGGGACCTCAAGCGATCATCTAGTCCCCTGATCAAAGCAGGACAATTCCCCAGACGGTGTTTATTTTTTTAACCCCAGTACCCTAAATGGCCCCCTCAAGGATTGAACTCACAACCCTGGGTTTAGCAGGCCAATGTTTAGCTATCCCTCCCCCCCTACCCCCCCCATGTTGAAGAGGAGATGGATTCCTTGTCCTGACATATGAACTTTCAAATTGGTGGAGTTTTCACGATGTTATTCACATCCAGTAGTCTTAAGTTGAACATCAATTTATGACAGAATATCTTCATATTATAAGAAATGTCATGCTACCCAGTTATTTTAGTTAAGATAGCCAAGAAGTTATGTTTTTACATTTTACTGGCAAGAATGGTAGCAGCTCTGTTTGAAAGTCTTCATGGTTTGGTGTTTCTGAAGATTACTTAAATTGTGTGTGATTTCCAACAAGTTCCCCCTCATTATAACTTAATTTGTAAGAAAGGAGAATACCCTCATTTTCTCATCAGCTTTCTCATATTGACAATTACAGGGAATTTAGTGACAGGTCAAGAGGTGACAGAGCAGACCTTCCTTTTCTGGGGGACATGGGTATATATCTTGGGAAGAAACCTGAATAGGAAGCTGGTCATCTTTGCTTGATAACAATATAAACCAAGTGTAATGCCATCTGATGTCATTCTTCTTCATGGTAAGAGCCACAGATAGATACAATGGGCACTTCAGCCTGTTTACACCTTGGTGTCAGAACCAGAACTTTCAGGTTGGAGTGTACTGCATATTGTGAAATTACTCTTAAGAAGTCTGCAAATGACCTAGACAAATTATATACCCTTTCTCATCTACCCTGGAAAGTTTTAACAGGGGTTTCTTGCCACTCCTACAAGCCTGGGAAAGCTGTAGGTCACCATTCCCTAAATTATTGACCATCATTCTCAGTGGCTGCTGTGGGACACAATGCCCTAATATCCAGGTTATTGCTCCAAGCTTCTGTTGCAGAATTTTATGCCTTGCCAGCACAACCACCTCTTCCCTTCAGCAGATGAGAGACAGCACCCCAGATGTGGAGGAACCAGAAGGCCTTGAGGGGCCTCTTGGTCCATGGTTTTTCTTTCTACCACGCCCTCTCCCGGCCTTCATTCTTTAAGACCAGAAGTTTCCTCCGTGTACACTGGTCAATATTTAACTTGGGATCATTACCAAAGATAAATGGGAATATTCTCCACAGTGGGTAGGGACTCGGAATTTCTACTTGTGGGAGATTTTTTTACCTGAAAGAGTGGCCTCCTCAATATGTGGGCACTTCACTGGCAGCCCAGTCCATGCAGGCATTATCTCAGCCCCTGCTTGGCCATGAAAACTCTCACGTGGCATCGGACCAGCAAGAATGAATAAACAAACAAATGTGAATTGTTATCTGATTCCTAAGTAACTCTGTATGCTTTCATAAGCAATACTAGCATGGGTGGACAGTATTATGAGTATGCTGCCTCTCCTCCTAAAAATTGCAGGGAAATCTGTTCTGAGCTATCTTAGTGGTACAATAAACTTTATGGAAAGCAGCGGCTATTCAGAGCCAGCAGAAAAGTCAACTTATGATCCTGACTCCTGCCACACACTATGAAAAGGAATACAGGTCATGCGACCAGTTAAAGCAGTCTGTGAAGTACATAGGAGAAAATAATCTCTTCACAAGTGGTAGTAGGGTCATTAGCTTCTCATTTTTGCCTCAGAGCTATCTCTGACAAATGGCTGTCTGGAGTTAGACCCTAAATTGGTGCCAGGCTCTCTCAATTTGGGAGCAAAAGGGCTACCTATAGCTTTGATCAAATGAGCTCACTGGACATTGTGAGGAGGGACCCTGTAGAGTTGTGCAAAAATTTCAAGAGCAACTTTGTCCCATTCCCAGTCCCAGTAACCTGGAAAGACCATGACATGAATGAAGTAATCCAAAATCTACTTCAGATTGGAATATTGCTACCTGCTCCCAATGCTAATTTCTAGCCTCAGAGAATTGGGGACAAGCAGAGCAGAGCCCTGTCTAAAACATCTAAATAAGTTCTGAGTGGAGGCTAGTCTTCAAAGCATTCCCATTTTATTATCCTTAGATAATTCCTGTGTTTTGCAGATGGATGGCAGCTGTTTTCATAGAATCATAGAATATCAGAGTTTGAAGGGACCTCAAGAGGTCATCTAGTCCAACCCCCTGCTCAAAGCAGGACCAATTCCCAGCTAAATCATCCCAGTCAGGGCTTTGTCAAGCCGGGCCTTAAAAACCTCCAACTTTTCTTTTCCCAACTTCAAATATTACCATACTATTTTACATGCGCTCTCAAGGTCTCTCTCCAGGATCTTGGTAGTAATTATACTGGCTTTAGAAAAGAAGAAAATTCACTTATTTCTTCCTGGACAATTTTTCTGACCTGGGTTCTGGACGACAGAAAAACTGAAGCAAACACATAGTGATGTGATTCCTGGAGTATCTTGGATTCAGGGCAAACACAAATACATGGTGCCAGGGAAGCCAGTCATAGGCCTGAACTGAGAATGACTCTATCAGGTAAAAGATCTCATCTCAGGAGAAGGTTAACAGAAGATGAAGATGGCCATAATAGAAAGTGGTGTCAAAGAGATGCAAACCCAATTCCTATTGGTTCCTGTTGGGATTTCTGGTCTGATACACAGGCATGCTTCAGTGATCCAGAGTTCATATGATACCTATCCAGTAATTCTCTGTATCCCTTCTGCATTGCTACTTCATCCATTGGCAGATCTATATTTTCTGCTCCTACAACTGGTGAATGCAGAGAATCATGGTTTTTGTTTTTGTTTTGTTTTAAACATCTTCCCAGTTCAGTTCAGGGTATATGTAACAGATGGAGACAGCACAGCATCCATCAGCTAGAACACAATGATTTATTGAGGTCTCAGTGCACAGCTCCTTCCATGGATAACAGAACAGTTCTGGTCATGACACCCACCCCTTGGAAAATGGCCTTTCTTTCTTTAGTCATGGAGGAAAAAAACACTGTTCTCACAGCCATGTGCTTTGAACAGGGGATTTCCAGCTCTCTTCCCCAAGACAGACTCCTCTGCAGATTCCATTCAGCGTCAATGACCCTGGTGGTAGCAGTCCCACTGTATTCCAATGGGAGAGCCATTCAATGCTGATGGCCTTTGATGGTTCTGTTATGGCTTTCCAGACAGCTTCCTCACTACATGTCAAGTTCCTACTACAAAATGAATTATATAAAAATCCACGTGACTGTTACAATTACAAATAGCATTTATAAAACCAAATGGAATTCGTAATTGGACACAGACCGTCTTCCCCACACCATCACACTACCTATCAATGGGGAGATTAACACCAAGGTTTATCTGGCAAAATGAGATTTGCAGAGTGACTGATGCTCTCCGAAATACATCGCTCACTGCAGGTCAGTTTGGTGGGCTGCTGATTGACCTTTTTGCATATGGAAATAGTAAATAAAGTGCTCTACAGCCTCTCTGTCAGGACCTTGGATGTGGAGTGGTGAATGGCATCTTAAAAACCTAGTCAAGGTCCCTACTACATATGTCTTCCCACTTTTCTCACAGCTCCTCAGGAGATTCCAAAAATGGGGCGAGGGAGCAGCAGTGATATCTATTTAGGCCTTTCTGGCTAAAGAGGTTAATCAAGCCTGAGAGCTATAATATAGTATTGGCTCCTTGGATGCCTCTGTCATACAGAGGAAGTGAGCTAACGCAAGACCAGTAATCCATCGGAGACCAAACTTGTTTACAATAAATACTTGTATTAAGTGATTACTGTTTTCAGGGACCCCAAAAGAGAAGTCAACAAATACAGTTTATTCTACTGCCTGGTGCAAAGTCCATATTTAATTACAGTGATATACCAGTGACATAGAATCCTAGAATATCAGGGTTGGAAGGGACCTCAGGAGGTCATCTAGTCCAACCCCCTGCTCAAAGCAGGACCAATTCCCAACTAAATCATCCCAGCCAGGGCTTTGTCAAGCTGGGCTTTAAAAATCTTCCAAGGAAGGAGATTCTACCACCTCCCTAGGTAACGCATTCCAGTGCTTCACCACCCTCCTAGTGAAATAGTGTTTCCTAATATCCAACCTAGACCTTTCCCACTGCAACTTGTTCTGTCATCTGCCACCACTGAGAACAGCTGAGCTCCATCCTCTTTGGAGCTCCCCCTTCAGGTAGTTGAAAGCAGCTATCAAATCCCCCCCCTCACTCTTCTCTTCTGCAGACTAAACAATCCCAGTTCCCTCAGCCTCTCCTCATAAGTCATGTGCTCCAGACCCCTAATCATTTTTGTTGCCCTCCGCTGGACTCTTTCCAATTTTTCCACATCCTTCTTGTAGTGTGGGGCCCAAAACTGGACACAGTATTCCAGATGAGGCCTCACCAATGTCGAATAAAGGGGAACGATCACGTTCCTCGATCTGCTGGCAATGCCCCTACTTATACAGCCCAAAATGCCGTTGGCCTTCTTGGCAACAAGAGCCCACTGTTGACTCATATCCAGCTTCTCGTCCACTGTGACCCCTAGGTCCTCTTCTGCAGAACTGCTACCTAGCCATTCGGTCCCTAGTCTGTAGCAGTGCATGGGATTCTTCCGTCCTAAGTGCAGGACTCTGCACTTGTCCTTGTTGAACCTCATCAGGTTTTTTTTTCGCCCAATCCTCTAATTTGTCTAGGTCCCTCTGTATCTGATCCCTACCCTCCAGTGTATCTACCACGCCTCCCAGTTTAGTGTCATCTGCAAACTTGCTGAGAGTGCAGTCCACACCATCCTCCAGATCATTAATAAAGATATTAAACAAAACCGGCCCCAGGACCTACCCTTGGGGCACTCCGCTTGAAACCAGCTGCCAACTAGACATGGAGCCGTTAATCACTACCCGTTGAGCCCGACGATCTAGCCAGCTTTCTATCCACCTTACAGTCCATTCATCCAGCCCATACTTCTTTAACTTGGCGGCAAGAATACTGTGGGAGACCGTATCAAAAGCTTTGCTAAAGTCAAGGAATAACACATCCACTGCTTTTCCCTCATCCACAGAGCCAGTTATCTCATCATAGAAGGCAATTAGGTTAATCAGGCATGACTTCCCCTTGCTGAATCCATGCTGACTGTTCCTGATCACTTTCCTGTCCTCTAAGTGCTTCAGAATTGATTCCTTGAGGATCTGCTCCATGATTTTTCCAGGGACTGAGGTGAGGCTGACTGGCCTGTAGTTCCCCGGATCCTCCTCCTTCCCTTTTTTAAAGATAGGCACTACATTAGCCTTTTTCCAGTCATCCGGGACCTCCCCCGATTGCCATGAGTTTTCAAAGATGATGGCCAATGGCTCCGCAATCACATCCGCCAACTCCTTTAGCACCCTCGGATGCAACGCATCCGGCCCCATGGATTTGTGCTCATTCAGTTTTTCTAAATAGTCCCGAACCACTTTTTTCTCCACGGAGGGCTGGTCACCTCCTCCCTGTACAGTGCTGCCCAGTCCAGCAGTCTGGGAGCTGACCTTGTTTGTGAAGACAGAGGAAAAAAAAGCATTGAGTACATTAGCTTTTTCCACATCCTCTGTCACTAGGTTGCCTCCCTCATTCAGTAAGGGGCCCACACTTTCCTTAACTTTCTTCTTGTTGCTAACATACCTGAAGAAACCCTTCTTGTTCCTCTTAACATCTCTTGCTAGCTGCAACTCCAAGTGTGATTTGGCCTTCCTGATTTCACTCTTGCATGCCTGAGCAATATTTTTATACTCCTCCCTGGTCCAATCTTCCACTTCTTGTAAGCTTCTTTTTTGCATTTAAGGTCAGCAAGGATTTCAGTGTTAAGCCAAGCTGGTTGCCTGCCATATTAACTATTCTTTCTACACATCGGGATGATTTGTTCCTGCAACCGCAATAAGGATTCTTTAAAATACAGCCAGCTCTCCTGGACCCCTTTGCCATTCATGTTGTTCTCCCAGGGGATTCTGCCCATCTGTTCCCTGAGGGAGTCAAAGTCTGCTTTTCTGAAGTCCAGGGTCCATATTCTGCTGCTCTCCTTTCTTCCTTGTGTCAGGATCCTGAACTCGACCATCTCATGGTCACTGCCTCCCACGTTCCCATCCACTTTTGCTTCCCCTACTAATTCTTCCCAGTTTGTGAGCAGCAGGTCAAGAAAAGCTCTGCCCCTAGTTGGTTCCTCCAGCACTTGCACCAGGAAACTGTCCCCTACACTTTCCAAAAACTTCCTGGATTGTCTGTGCACCGCTGTATTGTTCTCCCAGCAGATATCAGGGTGATTAAAGTCTCCCATGAGAACCAGGGCCTGCGATCTAGTAACTTCTGCTAGTTGCCAGAAGAAAGCCTTGTCCACCTCATCCCCCTGGTCTGGTGGTCTATAGCAGACTCCCACCACAACATCACTCTTGTTGCTCACACTTCTATACTTAATTCAGAGACTCTCAGGTTTTTCTGCAGTTTCATACTGGAGCTCTGAGCAGTCATACTTCTCTCTTACATACAACGCAACTCCCCCACCTTTTCTGCCCTACCTGTCCTTCCTGAACAGTTCATATCCATCCATGACAGTACTCCAGTCATGTGAGTTATCCCACCAAGTCTCTGTTATTCCAATCGCATCATAGTTCCCTGACTGTGCCAGGACTTCCAGTTCTCCCTGCTTGTTTCCCAGGCTTCTTGCATTTGTGTATGCAACCTTGAGTTCCTACTGGAAGGCTATGTTGTGGGTGTATGAATATTGAAGCGAAAAGGTCAAGTCTCTGTAGCATAATGTTCTTAAAATGTTAATGAAAAGGAAGTTTTATACAAATCTCAACATTAAATGCTTCCTTAGGGCATTGCTTTTATTCCAGCCCCACAAGGCCCATAGAGCATGACCTTGGAACCTCATTCTGCTCTTCAGAGCACTACCCAGAATGAACCTCTGCAGGAGGTGTTGTTACATTCCTATCCATTAGAGTAGGATTTCAAATGGCTACTATCTCCAATCAGACAATTTTTTTTTTATTTGAAGTTGGAAGCTTCCTCTAACAGGACCCAATATTATACTTTTAATTCAGTTCTCACAATTGTCACAGCATTAATTTCCTAAGTACATTCAAGACTATTCCTCCTTTGGTTAAGTATCATAGTCCAGCTCTTAGGAGCAGTGAAAATCTCAGGGCAGTGTTGTCATATCTCCAATATAGAAACCTGCTAGATGGCCAATAAAGCAGAAATTCACCAAATTCTGCATATTGGTCATTCAATTCTAGCCAATGCCATTTCCTTTTTTTGACAGAAGTCTTATCCATGCCTTGGTGCACATGGTTTGGTGGAGGAGGTATTTGTACAGGATATTTACCTTGTTTTGGTTTTCCACGTTTAAAGGATGATCCTGCTTCCCATCCTGGAGGCACACTGCTATGAAAGCTCCATTGTAATAGATCTGTGGACCTTAGCATGAAGAGAAACAGGAAACTGTATTCATGCTTACCTGAAAACTTCCTTTCTTTGGGTAATAAGGTCCTCAGATCTGTCCTACGCTGGAGACAAATAGATCATCCAGGATAGAGATGGAAATTGACACTTAAGGATTTGTGGGTTTTGTTGTTTTGGGTTTTTTGTTTTGTTTTTGTTTTGTTACGTGGGATTTACCATGCTCTCAGTAGGAGAAATTATCGTGCTTTTCCTTCAAAGTATATTTAACATAATCTGTAATTTAGGAAAGTAGATTTGAATTTTTTCTGACTGGGGAGAATTTCAGGAGGCTGAGTAGTTCTCTGCTACCAGTGACTGACAGGACTGGTTAAGCTTCAAGCAGGCTGAAAGGAAACATGTCGGGAGAGAGAGTGGACTCCGGCTCACTCGGCCCCTGTCCTCAGCAGATGGGTCGGGGAAGGAGTTGGCCTGCTGCTGCTGCCTCAGCCAGACTCTCTCAGGCAGCTGCTGTGCCACACAGAGCAGCGACCCAGAGTGGCCACCATGAGAAGTGGCTGGTCCTGCCCCTTCTGCTCTTGGCCTGGCTGCCAGGGAAAGGGGCTGAGCATGCTAGGCGTGGGGGAGAGCCCCTGTTCCCCCCTAGCAGGCCAAGCAGAAATTGGGTGGGAGGGAGGGAGCACGTGATCCTGTCCCCCCCCCCCCCCCCATGTGTCACCTATGAAAGGGCTCTCCATGGCTGCAACATGCTTCACTGAACAACATTTGTATCTAGCAGCTATATAGATTTCCCGAGGAGGTCTGGCTAATCTAGATTCTGACCATCTCCAAGGCAATGTGTAGCCCCTCCTTTAGAATGTTTTAGCATTAATGAGAGGTAGGAGGAAAAAAAGTGATTGTCAGGACAAGAAGTGTATGACCCATGAAGCGTCTCCTATACCAGGGAAGGAGATCATGGAAGCTTTTTTACTGTTTTCCAACTGGCGACACTTAGTTTATAGATACTTTAATACTTCAATTTAAGGAACCTGCCCCTTCAAAATGAAATGGAATTGTGGCTGCTTAATGCTGTGTGAAATTTTAGATTGTGTGACCTACATTGTATTGTTTCTATTGTACCGAAGTAAGAGGGTGTCTTAGACTGTGACAGAAAACAGGATGTTTATCATGAGGGTTTCTCACTGAGCAAAGTTTTAAATTGACAAACTTGCTTAAAATGTTAAGATCATTACTTATGCTAGATAAAGATCTTGTTGCTTGTCTTTTGCCATTTTAGTTAAAGTAGACTAATCTCACTGCCTTAATCCCCTTCTCCTCATGGAAATTATCTTTGTAGCAGCATAGGAGCTGTAACATTAATTGATACAACAAGGTTCATTCATAGATAGCTACAATTCTCTAATGCAAATAACCTGTGCATGCTGTATAGACTCAGATAAAATGTCTGAACAAAAGCGTGTAATTTGTTAAAAAATGCAATGCATGTTTGTACACTGTGGACACTCTGATAGATCTGTTCTTGCATCTGTCTCTTTCCTTTTTTAAAACAATATAAATTACAATTTCTGGAGTATTAAAGAGGCAAGTTTGCTCTTGCTACAAATTTGTTCCAGTGAGTGATGAACACTGGGTAAGTGGTTTTCTTGTGTAACTGAAATAAAGGATTAAAGGAAGTGCTTGTAAAATCAAAATTCAGTGTTTGGGAATATACTGTGTGTTACTATTGTAGTGCATTTTAAAATGGGAATGTATTTAAATGGGATAGGAGTACTGAAGCATGAATGAGAGTACTAAGCTAGGAATCGGGAGACTTGGATCTTCTTCCCTAGAGCTGCTATTGACTTGCTGTATAACTCTGAACAAGTCCCATCCTTTTTGAATGTGTTTCCTTTTGAATAAAATACCTATAACTGTGTTACTGTTTTCTATAATGCCCATCACTGAAGTATCTAAATATGTGGGGATAGTGCTTACCTTTAAAGCACTTAGCATTTTTCATCCATAGATCCCCAAGTATTCGTAGCAGTAGTACAGTTGAGACTACAGTGATTGCTGTAGTGCAGCTATCTTTACCATTAGCATCCCTCCATTTGTCTAAATACGAGAATGATAAATGCTCTGGATCAGGGGTGTATCTTTGTTTATACAGTACCTATTGTGATGAGGCCCAAATCCTTGATCAGTGTCCTTAGGAGCAACTGCAGTAGAAGTAAATTGTTGTGGTGGTTGGGTGAACACACTAAAACTTGCCAAGTAGAATATAGAAATGGCAAATTTTCACTTTACTTAACACAAATAATACACTTATTGAAAACATAGCTCACAACATCTTAGAGCTACTTTCCTATCTGCAGTTGAAATTCTGAGAATATCAATGTTTTTATCTGACAGACTTTTCTGGCTGTTATCAACCAAGTGTTTCCTGCAGAAGAGGACAGTAAAAAGGATATGGAGGATAATTGTAAGTATGTATTTTATAGTGTGTGTGTATATATAATAGCAAGGATCCATTTGTTTTGTAACCAAATCTCTACTTCTCTCTGTTTGCTTGAAGTTGCACATAACATTAATGGATCTTTATTGCTATAAATGTGTCCTATGTTTAAACCAATTTTAAGAGGCAGTTGTACCTTACATTTATTGCTCTCAATTCTCAAATGAGCATGCAAAAGGAGCATGTTTCATTTCAGCGTGTGAGCTGCAGTACTCTTATAAAACTGTAACAAAACTAATGGCAGTTTGATTTGAATATGTCAAATCAACTGCGTCATAGTACAGTAGTGACATGATTCATCAGTTTAATGGACAGTAGAGTGAGCTACATGCAGCAATATAGGACTTGATTTGCTCTTTTGTTATGTATTGAAAAACTACCTGTTTTGTCAAACAGTACTCCAGTTTGGGGGTAGTAATGGAAGAGGGATGCTGTATACCCAAAATGTTAAGGCTGTTGTACGCTTCTGTACTTTTCCTCCTTTTTTTAATCTGGCAGCAGTGGCTATAATTTTGTTGTTGCCTTATGCAATATAATCTGTTTGCAGAGTTGTTTATTTTCTGTGGGGGAGAAAAAACTGAAGAAATTGTCTTTTTAAATTTTGCTTCCCAGGGACTGTTGGCCTGGATGTTTGAAATTGCCTTTTACATGGTCGCCAAGACCAGCTCCTGCTGTTCTTAATATAAAATACATAGAGGGTGGGATTTTCTAAAGCACTACATGACTTAGGACCTTAAGTCTCATTGAAAGCAATAGCATCTACTTCCTGTGACTGAACCTAGATATGTAGCCACTCTGCAACAAAGAAGAAAACAAGACCTGAAGCTCGTGATATCATGTACAGTGTAGGGTCATTATAGGCAGAATTGGGAGCTAACATTTTCTGTTAGAAGGTTGTCTTTTCACTGCTTATAACTTTGCCAAAGTCGTAACTATTTGGGCTGTAATTTTCCATGCTGGGTGTCTGTCTCAGGCTTATTTTTATTTATTGATTGATTTAAAGTGTCAAAAAATTGAGCAGTTTCTGAGAACAAGGTTAGGAAAAAATACTTTGTGTGTTTTTTTTTTTTTTAAATTGTTTACTGCCATTTCATTGAGATGCTCTAGAACCTTAGTTTTTTGGAGCAGGAACTTGATGTTTTGTAAGGAACATGTTTTGTGGTAACAGGGATGTGCATTTTACCATCTCTGTGAAAATCCGCCCCAGTTTGACTGGGTTATAAGCATCTGAATATAAGTTCTCATATTTATTTAGTTATTTATTTTATTTGGCATAAGCAATCTGGTCAAGCCAAGCCATAGTGTTCTTATCAGCAATGTTCAAGGCACGAATACCTCTAGGAAGTTCAGTCATTTTGCAGTCCTCAACAATGTGTGTCATGGTTTGTGGCTGCCCACATTGACATAGTGACCTCTTGTATACTCAGTAGAGACTTGTTGGAGTTTGGCAACTAAATTCTCCAAAGATTCCATCTGCAGTGAGCATGCTCCATCCCTACACATCTCCTAGCCGTTGCCTGGACTGCACAATGAGCTATCTCCACAGAGCAAGTGAGCATGCTTCATCCCTGGACTGCAAGGGATGAGCAGTACTTTCCCTACAATTTCTCCTCCTGAATCTTGGGAGCTGATTCTCTCTCCTGTGCCTTCAGTGCCTCCCTGGTTGTGCCCAGGCAGTGTGGAGGAGAAAGAGGAAGCATCCTTGTTGAGATAGCCATGGGAGGCAGACTTGTTGAAAGTCTCTGGTAAGGGTAGAAGCGGTAAAAAATGAAGATATCATTGTAGGGTTCTAAAATAAACCACCTAACCAGGAAGAAAAGGTGGATGAGACCTTTTTTAAACAACTTAATGAAATCTTCCAAAACAGAGGATTTGATGGTGATGGGGGACTTACCCAGACATCTGTTGGGAAAATAATACAGCAGGACATAGATTATCCAACAAGTTCTTGGAATGCATTGGTGACAACTTTTTATTACAGAAGACAGAGAAAGTGATTAGCGAAGAGGCTATTCTGGATTTGATGCTGACAAACAGGGAGGAACTTGAGTGAAAGTGACCATGAAATGATAGAGTTCATGATTCTCAGGAATGGTAGGAGGAAAACAGCAGAATAGAGACAATGAACTCCACAAAGGCAGACTTTAGCAAAGCCAGATATTTGGTAGGTAAGATCCAATGGGAAGCAAGTCTAAAGGGAAAAAAGAGCTCAGGAGTTTGCAGTTTTGTAAAGAGACATTAAGTGCACAAAAGCAGACTATCCAAATGCATAAGAAAGATAGGAAATATGGTAAGAGGCCAATCTGGCTTAACCAAGAAATTTTCGATGACTTGAAACTCGAAAAAGAGTCCTACAAGAAGTGAAAACTAGGTCAAATTACAAAGGATGAACATAAACCCAACAACAAGCATGTAGGGACAAAATTAAAAAGGCCAAGGCACAAAATGAGATTAAAGTAGGTAGGAATATAAAGGGTAACATGAAAACATTTTATAAATTCATGGGAAGCAAGAGGAAGGCCGGGGACCAGGTAGGCCCATTACTTAATGAGGAGGGAAAGACAATAATAGAAAACACAGCAATGGCCAAAATGTTAAATGCCTTTTGTATTTCAGTTTTCAGCAAAAAAGTAGCAATGACTGGGTGACTAACATAGAGAACATCAGTGAAATGTGGTAGTATCTGACTCTAAAATAGGAAAAGAACAAGTTAAGAATTACTTAGACAAGTTAGATGTCTTCAGGTTGGCAGGGCCTGATGCAAGAAACTGTCTGAACAGATCTGAGTCATTAGTGATTATCTTTGAGAACTTGTGGAGGACGTGAATGATACCCGAGGACTGGAAAAGGGCAAATATAGTACCTATCTATAAAAAGTGGAATGAGGATAACCCAGGGAATTATGCACCATTCAGAGTAATTTAGGTACCCAGAAATATAATGGAACAAATAATCAAACAATCAAAGAAAATAAGATGATAAATAACAGTCAGCATGGATTTATCAAGAACAAGTCATGTCAAACCAGCCTTATAGCTTTCTTTGACAGGGTAACAAGCCTTGTGGATAGGGGGGAAGCAGTAGCTATCTTAGATTTTGACTTTAGTAAGGCTTTTGTTACTGTATCACATGACCTTCTCATAAACAAACTTTAAAAAATAATAACCCCTTCAACTGAAGCAACAACCTTTTGATGGGAGAAGAGATTTTAATTTATTTTAGGGACAGAACAAAATGTGGACCCTTTATCCTTAGGATCTTCATAAGCTTGCTCTCTTCTTCCCTTCAAAGAACTTTTTCTGACTTGGTAGTATTTTCTAAAGATGCAGAAATAGGAGAGGATTGTTCCCCTCTATATTTTCTTTCATTTTGAGAGGTCTCTCTTTTAATAGTCATGGGATTATAAATCTCCACATATTCAAGAAATTAACTTGTCCCACAAGGTTAGAATCTGAATTATACTCCTGGGAGAAATCAGAAGAGGAAGAGACTTCACCGTGAGTGTGGAAAGAAGTTGTCTATTTGGCTGATTTTCTCTCCCCATCCAAGTATAATCCTCCTGGAAGGGAAAAGGATAAAGAGTTTGGTAGGATGGAACATATGGATGAGAAATAAATCTCATTAAAGTACCCGATTGTCTGGTTCAGTAAGAACACCTCAGGCTGTCCTCTCAGGAGGAGAGAAATTAGTTTGAGAAATAGGATGAGGAACAATTTGAGGGATTTGCAGACCAGAGCGAGAGGCTTTATCCTGAGCAGACGAAGTATTTCCTTCATTGACCTTACCATAGAAGACTTAGATGTGTAGTAAAGGAGTTTTCCTTCTGCTAGTATCTATTCGTATCCTCCCATAGCTAAAAATGCCTTCCCTAAGCAGTCCATATGTGAAGTCAAGTTACTCTTAGATCGCTTCCAGAAAGGGAAGCGCTGCTTCTTGCTGGAGCTGTACACACCAAAGGGTGGCCGTGGGAATCTGCTTCTGTTGCAAGCTGGTCTGGCACATTTGAGTAGGAGGCAGATTCATTGCTCACTGCTGAAGGGAGTGAATGGCATTGGTAGACAGGGCTCTGCTGCTGTTGCCAAGCTCCCATTGTCCACTGCTAAGGTCTGTTGGACTGTAGTTGCTGATTGTGGCAGAAGGAGGATGATGAAGAGGTTACCAGCTGCCTGTCTGGCCTCAGGGGTCCCAAGGGATTGATGTCCCTGTGGATTGAAGTAGCTGGGAAGGTTGACCTTCAGCAATAAGAACTGGATGGTTTTGTTGCAGAGGGGTGTTAAATAACTGTATAAAGTTAAGGCTTGAGAGGGTCCTGATTGGTAGTGGGTCTTGTACCATTTTATACTAAGCTTTTGGTGTTTGGAAATAGAATGAGTTATTTGAGCCTCAGGAAGTTGAGGAAGAAAAAACATGTTTTTTCCCAGGATTTCTGCACAGAAAGAGTCCTTCCTGGCCCAAATTCAGAAACAGTGGTCACTTTCTTCCATTTTGTGGGCCTTCTTGCAGGGTGTGGTGAGCACTTGCACATGAGCAATGCATCAGTAGAGGAGTTAGAGAGCTCCTGAGACAGGAAGTACAACTGGCCATGAAGAAAACAATGAAACTTGACTCTAAACAAAGTACTGTCAAATGCTCAGAGGAAACCAACTGAAATAATAGAGTATTTTGTGTTGCTGATTGTTTAAAGTTTAGCAGTCTGAGGTGTTGTTTGAAACCGAAAAGTAAGGATGTGTGTGTTCTGTGTTTGAAATTCTAACCGGAAACTAGAGAGACCAGGAGTAGAGGAAGTTCCTAGGTTGAGGAAGCTCTACATAAGAGATGTTCACAGAGTAGCCTTAGGGATAATGCTGTTGTTGACATAGATGGAGCGGGTATTGATGCCCTAGAATTAAGACTGCCTAACACTTTCCATTGTTAACCCTGTTTTCAGTTCTTTATAGCTTTGCCAAACGTTAACCATTCAGGCTGAAACTTTCTACGCTTGCTTTCTGTCTCAAGATGGGTTTTTTAAAGTTTTTCAGTAAAATTGGTTTGCCCATTTTCAGCAAGGAGGTTAAGGAAAAATAGGTAGTTTTGTTAATGTAAATTTTTTTTCTAATAGTTTCTTTGCGCACCTACAGCGTTTGGAGCAGGGATTTTATATATATGGCCAAGACAATTGTCCAGGGATCAGAGGGATGCTTTTTGTTGTTCCCATGAAAATACACCCTGATTTGACCAAGTTGTGAACATTTGAAAATCACCACTTGGATATGCTAAGAATTAGCAATTTCAACTAGCTAGCTTTTAGATGGCATTTTTCTCTATGCACAATGTCAGAGAAAGATTTGAAGGAGGATAAGTTGGTGCCTTTATGGATTTTTACAAGAAGTTTGTTGCCATGTATAAAGGGGAAGTATGGAGGAAAGCATGAATGTGCTTGTGGGAAAAGCTGTTGAGGGAGTTTGGGAGTTTGCTATTATTGATGGAGTGAAGTCAGAGATTGACACTTCCATGTTCGAATGTTCTTTGTTAAATGTTATAAGAAAATAATATTATTTGATATTGTCACAGTAAATTTAGGTAGACATTTTCCAGACAAACTATATTTCTTTAAGTTGATAGTGTCCCTTTAAAAGGTTTTGAAGGAATCAGCGGGATTAAACTACTCATGGGCCAAAAAAGAGGAGGGGAAGCAGAATTCTTCTTAATGCTGAATTTCAGTTTAGTGATCGTACACTAAGATGGTTATTTGTCAAAATATCTGTGTGGGTTTTTAAATTGCAGGTTCACTAATGTACTTAAATGAAGCTACACTCCTTCACAATATCAAAGTGCGGTACTGTAAAGACAGAATTTATGTAAGTATTACATATTGTATTAGCTTGTATAATATGCCAAATAAATGTAATTATACTGTTTATTATGTATTTGTGCCATTTTGTTTTATAGCAGAAAATAGCCCAAGCATAATTGGTAGCATTTATGAATGTTAGGGTTTTTGATAAGGAAAGTCTGGTGTGCCACCTCATTCAGATGGGTAAAAGTAGTCCGTTAATTAGGTAAATTGGGTAATTTGGACTTTCTGTATGTTGTTTAGTTCATTATTTTATTACATGGTAGCAAATTGCATTCCTTTAGGTATGCTACTTTGCCAGTAGGTCTGCTGTTACCAAAGATGGCTCTTTTTCTTCATTATTTTTGAACGAAGCAAACAGGTGCCTCCTTTGACACTTTCTAGCTCAGATAACCATCTTAATCTTTTATATTGCTATCAAATTGCCTAATTATACTTAATGAATTCTGACTAAATTACATTTAGTCCTTGCCATCTGCCCTGGCAATGACAGCTGTGAAATAGAAGAGAGGCAACAAGCATTGGAGGGGGGGGGGGGGAAATCCATGTAGTTATATAAAATTATTTTTCTTCACCTTAAAAAAAAAAAAAAAAAAAAAAAAAAAATCAGCATTGAGATGGTAGAGCTAGGCAACATTTGCATTAAAAATCAGTTGTACTCAAATGTATTTAGACGTAAGCTTTCCCATCAAAAATTGTGTTCTCTCATTTTCAGTTGTTGCTGAACTGAACACTATACAGCTATGAATTATTTACAGAATACCAGTCAACCGCTTTAGAAACCATGCTGGTAGTGTCAATAATTTGACTGCAGTTAAAAACAAAAAAACAAAACCCAAAATACACAAAACAGATATCTAAAGCAGAAAAGACGAGGTTGAAACAGTGTTTTAAATAAACTGTTTTAAATAAATGCTACCTATGTGTTTCCCAGAATCTATGTTGTATACAATTTGGTTCAATTTTTGTTAGAACTAGTTTTCCCTGGTAACGTCAAATATAATTGGAGTAAACAAGATTATTTTGTATGCTGTTTTCAGAATCAGTGGTATGTAATCTATCTAGCTACCTACAGGAGTGTTATATTAATACTGGTGACTCTTGAACATCTTTACACATACAATTTTCTTCAGGGAAATAGTGAGAACAGAAGTAGCTGAAATAACCTTTCTGTGAGCAGGTGTAGTTCTCTCCCCACTTCAACACAGAACATGTATGCTGTGTTAGTGGCCCGTATCCAACCCCCTTCTTGGGGCTTTCCACTATTCTCAACTCAGAACAGCAAATGAAAAGAGTTAGCCTGAGTCACTTCATCATCTGGCTTTTTTAGGGTCTTTTTTTGTGCAAGAGTATCTCTTGTCTCATCCTCAGGCATCTAACTATTCATTTATGTAATCTGGTCATCATCACTAGTATCTAAGCACCTCCCACACATTCAAGAATTTATCCGCATAACTCCTCTGTGAGGTAGGGAATCTTCATTCTTCCCCATTCCACCCCTGGAATTGTGACTATCTGGTCTGGCTGTAACTGTGAATCAGAAGAATAGCCTTATATTGCTATGCGGGATAGTATGATCTGCTACCTTTGCTGTTTAACTATTTAAACATTTTTAAAAAGTGAATATAAAGTTGTATCACCCCAAATTGTTTTCTAGCTTGATAGAAAATCTACATTATGTGTTTAGTTGTTGCATAATGTTTTTCTGTGTATCTATGGAATTTTATTCCAGTAGAATATGGATTTATGTTGATGATCAATACATCCAAGACCAATGAGATACACATTGGTAATACAGTGGCTGTGTAGATTCACAGCAGCCTTCATGTGCTCATTGACAGGTTACACACATCTTTGTGACTTAGAACTTGTTTTATGGGGTGGGTAGAATGTTGTCTAGGGCACAGTTATACTGGGTATGAGGGTGTTTTTGTTTAGAAAGTGCTTTGGAAGTTTTTGCTTTCTTCTGAGATGTCTTTTAAATACTGTTAAGAAATACAGCCACTCCAAGAGCGCATTACCCATCTGTATTTGCAGTATGGTGTCAGAATTAGTTGTATATAATCCTAAACGATGAGACTTTTCTGGCAATATTTGATTGTGTCCCCAATCTAATTTCATTGTTCCAAATTCTGAGATAGGATTCTGTTGTTTTTAATAGCAATTCAGAGTTGCTTTTAACCAGTTAGTTGAATTCTTGCTAGTGGTTTACTATGATTTTTTTTTTTCTTCACAGACCTATGTAGCCAACATTCTTATTGCAGTGAACCCATATTTTGATATTCCTAAACTTTATTCTTTGGAGACTATTAAAAAGTACCAGGGTAAATCACTTGGGACATTAGCACCACATGTCTACGCAATAGGTATGTCCACCATTTATGCCTTTCTTCTGTAAAATATGCTTTTATCCCCACTTCATCTTGCAATCACATATTAAATAACATATATAATAGCATCTGTTTTTAAACCATGTTTAAATAAGATAAATCAGTACTAAAATGATTAATCATTTCACCTTTGATATACTGCTTCGGTGTTTAATAATAATATATTATTGATCTCCCAACAAAAATGCTTAGACTGTAGATTATGTATAGTTTAATAAACAATGCAATCAAAGCATCATAAAAATGAGACTACAATATTTAAAAAAATGAGAAATGCCATCATTAAAACTGAACGATGGCCTCTGTTGTGATGTTATCCACATTCTGAAAATTTCAGTCCTTGCCAGTAAGTAGTAAGTTCATTCCCTTTCTACTTCAGCATGGTGTCAGTGTGGATTGTTCCTTCTTTTACATTTTGCCTCTTATGCATTAAAATGCCTTTAAATGATTGATTTAAACAAAGAAAACAGTTAATACGAATATTAAGTTCTTTATATGTTTAGTCTGAAGGTAATATAGTGAATAGAAGATTGTTCAAAAAGACAACAAATATGAGTCATAATTGAATCAATTTGATGTGCTGCTAACTTTCTCTCACAGAGTATGAAAACTATCCTTTTTTTTTTGTTTTGATCAAACAACATTTAAACAATTTTCATTAAAGTTCCTTTTCAGGATCTCTTACACAGCACAAAATGTGGGAAGTTTGAAACAATATGAAAATGAGTCAGTGTTCTGACAGAGTCTGGATATAATTTGTCACAATGTCATGTGAAGTTGAAAATTTCTTAATAAAACACCTTCATAGCTATAAAATCAACCCTCCGCTATTTTGTAAATAAACTCCAGAGTTCAGTTCTATTAGCCCTGCATTTGTTCTCCTGTGTAACAATAGCCGTGTGGGTCTATGCCTCTGCTGCCTGGATGGGCCAGACTGAGAATGCCATGTTCAGGGCAGACTGCAGGAAATAGGGCAAATACTCCTCAAAACTGGTGGTTTATTCTATAATTCGATTCACCAAGGCAGTAACAAAAGAGCTTCTGTAATACCATATTGGTTAACAAGGAGCCTGTGGGCATTCCAGCTCTTTGCTCCCATCAATACAACCATGTCTAATATAATGAAAAGTTATTGGAAAACCTTCTTCACCATATGTAAGGTTCACCAGTTCCAAAGGAACAGACAATTATCTCCAGGTCAATATGAATCTCAGATCTTACCCAGATATCACACTGTCAACCAATCCTTAACTAAATCTAACATTTATGAATAAAAGAAAGAAGAGAGTTATAAATGGTTAAAATATCAATATACATACAAGTGAGTTCCAGTGTTCATAGTTGAAAATCACAGCAGTGATGGAATAAACTTGTAAAAGTCTCTCTGGAATCATCCCAACAGGTCAGAATCCAAAGGCAGCTTAAATGTAAAGTCTGTTAAAGTCTTTCCAAGCATTTTCCAAGGTATTCCAAATACTTATTTGGAAGATCTCCATTTTATGACTTATACTTTCCCTGTTAAAAGTTTAGAGATGGCAGGATCAGGCCCGAGGTTTCTCTTTTATAGCTCTTCTAGCAGGTTGACAAGCCTCCTCACAGAAATTGTCACAGCAGGGCCTTCCCACAAGGAAGAATAGCAGTGCAGATGGCCTGTGGACCACCTGCTTTGAAGTTAATCTTCTATTTTCTATGCATACACAGGTAAACTAGTTACACTCATTCACATAAGGCAATTAGCCGATTCTCCGGCTAATCTGATATCCTAGATAGTTATGATCATATCATACTATATCATAGATAGTTAAGCTGAAGACAATGTAGACAATAATATTATTAGTTTCCTACAGTATCTTACATCTGGACACAGTCACATACATAATTAAGGCAGTTAACACATGTATCATCGACAAGCTAATTTGGTTACATTAAGCTAAGGTGCCACAAGTACTCCTGTTCTTCTTTTTGCGGATACAGACTAACACGGCTGTTACTCTGAAACCTTTGGTTACATTGTTAAACATCTAACAGAATATAGGTAAACACAGACAAATACACTTAGTATCTACCCTTGATTTCTATTACTAAAAATGAATGAGTTGATTGCTACTCTAGTACATCTCTTTGAAATTCACATACAAGTGAATTGTCTGCATACAAATGCCTCTTGTTAAGTTGTTATGGGTCATACATAGGTTGTCTGGTCTGCTGCCACAGCCTCTTTGAAGATACAAGGCTTCATTCTTTGAGGGTGGGCCACTGTAATGTAAGGTACGGAGGTAGCAGAAATGGACTTTCATAGGATGTAATGCAGAAATTTAAATTTGTAGAGTTTTTTGATTTTTGTTCTCAAAGGGATTAAATTGGGTGTCATGTACAGCATAACTTAATTCTGATTATCAGTTGATGGTAGGAAGGGTAACATAACTTTGTGTCCTTTAATGTAATTTTTGTTGTAGCTGATAAAGCATTCCGTGACATGAAAGTACTCAAGATGAGTCAGTCCATCATAGTTTCTGGAGAATCAGGAGCTGGCAAGACAGAAAATACAAAATTTGTTCTGAGGTTTGTACATGTGTAACCAGAAAATTATTTAATGGGAATCTTTTGTATTGATACATTAGTATATCATGTTCAGAGATAAATTCTAAAGTCATTTGTAATGTTATTAATATATATTTAAGGCATGATCCAGCAAGACAGCTGAATGCTCCCAACCCTCTGATTTCAGAAATATACAGTTAAGGTTAAACTTAAAAGAAATGCAAACAGGATAAATAAGACTGATTTTTGGAATGGTGGTCACTGTGTTCATAGTAATCATGAGTTTCAGTAAAGTCAGTAATGAGCTCACCCTGCAGCAATGGCTCCTGTCCTGCAGGACACTGCCTGGCCAGCTCTTCATACTGGACATTGCAACCTGGCACATGTGCTTGCAGCGCCACTTGGGTTTGGTTTGTCCATCCTCCCTAGATAGAGATGGGAGAGCGGATGGGCCAAACCTCAGTGGTGCTGTGACCAGATTGCAGTAGGAATCATTGCTTTCCAACCTTCCTCCCATGTTCTGGGCCTCACCTTTCAACATCCCCACTATATAATCCACTATTTTATTCACCTTCGTCCCCCCGCCCCCCCATGGTACACTTTTTTTGGTGTCAGTCTTCCTTTTAAAAGAAAAATATAGCCAAATAGCCTACCAACAACTGCAGTTATGGATTAAATGATATTTTGGGGTGAAACGTTAATTTTACTATGTAAAAGTGAAAACTACATTTGGTGACCCTTGTGTGGGACTTTTTTCCCTGCACGTCTGCCATGAACTCTACTCAAAAATTTCATGCCAAAACTGTAGCTTTAGTGATAAAATATGGAAATGACAGAGCTCCCAAACAACCTTTACTCTACACCATAGTGACATAAGGCAATAACCCTATGATTGTGTTTTGGGAGTTTGGTATTTGTTGTCCCAAGTTAGATAAAGATGAGTTTTACAGATACTAGATTTTTTTTTTTTACTGTTTTCCTTAATGGTGTCATGCTAGGGCAGAATTATGGTTTATACCCTAACTGTGCATTTCTGTACCTTACCATGCTTGTATTTCTTTTAAGTTTAACCTTAACTGTGAATTTCCTGGGTTTCTAACTCTTAGTCTAGAGTAAAAGTAATTATCTTAAAAATACTGATATGTATGCTCAACTTCAACCACAGCATAACATAGGGTTTTATTGGGAATTTCTTTTTTGTTCTTATGTGAACACTAAACAACAAATACTGAGAACACTAATGTGATATTGATTTGAAGATGCATAGTATCAACCTTAAATCATTTTTTATTTTATCTTAACATTTATGACTCTATTGACTGCTATGCCCTGGCTGCTTGATGCCCCGCTGGAACAGTACAATTATAGAATACTGCTCAGTAAAGCCTACTTTATCAGCTCATTTGCTTTGCCAGAGTACTGTAATGCAGAGAGTGTACATATCACTTTCCATCTTCCTCCTGTCCTCCAAATTCCCTTGTAGGCACCCCTAATTTCCCCCTCCCTTCTGCATCCCACATTTCATTGCATGCAGATGCCCTAGTTTTCCTTCCCTTCTGAACTCCAGAAAAGATGGCCACTGCCCAAAATCACTTGCTCCTCAGTGGTGTTCTCTGCCTTTTGACAGCTTAGGAGGCCACCGTCTAGCCTGAGGACCATTTGGCTTCATCCTTATAGGAAGCAATGGGATATGGATGGCATTTTGAAAGAGGGCGTCTTAACATCCCTGTGGTCTTTCTTCCCCTGAGAACATTAGAAGATGGCAGCTGTATTGAAAGAGTTCTTTGTGGAATTTTCTAAAACTGAATATTCTTTTAGTGAAAGAGCAACCTTGTTATGAAGCATAACAAGAGGACATTACCACTACTCCTTTTAAAATATTCTTCAAATGTAGCCAATGATTACAAAATTTCAGTGGGTTTTAACTTTGTGGAATGTTTGAAGGGTCTGCATTGTATCTTGTTACTGATAAGTAACTGGTACAAATAAGTGTAACGGTGGAGGCAAAATTTCTCAAAGGATCCATTTTTAAATTTAATTTTAACCTCTAAACTAACTAATGGATTTACTTGTACACTTTCACCAAGTGTAAGCTATGTTTAGTGTAAGCAGTTTTAGAGTGCAGACTATTTTTTTGTAAAATTAGTCATTTTTAATTCCTTCTTTAAGGACAAAATTGAACTCTGTCCTAATTACGGAGCTGCAATTTGCTCCTCCAGAATCCAAACAGGATTTTGTTTATAGGCTACCAGACAGTATGTGTGTGAATAATCATTAATTCTTGATGTATGGATAAAAAGTGCTGTATAAAAGCTTAACAAATAGCTACAGATGGCACAATAATATACTAGTCAAATTGACAAAAAAAACTCACTTCTACAAATATTGATATACATATAAAGCTATGAAAAGATTGTAAAAATGAAGTCAGAAATACCAAAAACCACATTAAAGCCAACAAAAATACGTATGTTCCTTTTACAAAAGAAGAGTGTTTTAACTTATTTAAATGCCTATGCACAGAGAACTTGTAAAATAATCTTCCATTTAAAATGTTCAGATATGTTCTCCTCTGTGTAAATGGCCAACATATAATACAGACATTTAACAATTTCCTCAATTAGACTGAGGCAGCGTTACTTGGGAGTAAAAGAGAGACATTGCTTTTTATTCTTCTTTACAGGTATTTGACTGAATCCTATGGTACCGGTCAAGATATTGATGAAAGAATAGTAGAAGGTATTGTATTTTATTAAAGTGAACAAACCTTACTTGGTTTGATATGTGTAGGGGCAGTTAGACAATCATTGACAACAGTGTTTTTTAGTGGAATGTGGTGTGTTGTTTTGTTTTGCTCAAAATTGGGAGGAAACACAGAAGCAATTTTCAAGAATAAGGTTTCTCCAATCAATCTTTCTGCCATGTTAATTCATATATGTCTTAAAGCAACTCATTCTTAATACTACTTCCATGTCATCTTTATTGGATTTACATTTGTCATATTAACACATTATAAGGCCAGAAGGGAACCATTGTGATTATCTAGTCTGTATAATAAGGCCACAGGACTTCCCTGAACTAGAATATGTCTTTTAAATATATATCCAACCTTGATTTAAAAATTTCTAGTGAAGGAGAATCTACCACAATCCTTATTAAGTTGTTCCAATGGTTAATAATCCTCACTGTTAAAAATTTGCACTTTATTTCTAATCTAAATTTGTCTAGCCTCAACTTCTAGCCATTAGATCTTGTTCAGAGAAATAGAGCAGGCTTTCATTTTTTGTTTTTATCGATATGGTATAATAAGCATGATGTTGCTTAATTACAGCTGGGTATATAAACATCCAAATCCATGTTATGTGCCGTGGGATCTCAGAAAGTGACTGACAGTTGGACATAATGCCTGAAGCTGCATTCCATAATGTTGATTGGTATCTGTAGGTATTCTTGGAAAAAGCTGTGAAATAATTGTGCTATCTACAATAGCATCTACTGCAGGTTTGAAGCAATTTTTAATCAATTGTAAACACCTTCTTAACAAGCATGCTCACAACTGCTGTATTGTTAGGAGAACCTGTAACTGATCTGAAAGACCTCTTGTCACCTTTTTATTCAATAATCCACATTTCTGTAAATATTAAGCTATTTTTAAGTTCTTCAATAAGTATTTATTATTAACGTAGCAACTTTGAAGCCCAGATTTTCATATCTCATAAACTCTTTTTTGTTTATAACAACTGTTAAGAAAGCCATATTAAGAAGTTTAACCATCAGGTTATAATTTTGAATAAAAAAAAAACAAAATTCCAAGGAAGGGCTGACACTTTATCATCCTTAATTTATCTCACTATAGTGGGTTTCCTATTGATAACCTTTTAATGTTAGTAGCATCCGATTTGTAGATAATTTCAAGAGACTTTAAATTTGGAACAGTTCCTACTGAATTTCTTTAGTTATAAGTTTTAATAGAGTTCAATTTTAAGGTGAAGGCATGTGTCACAGTGCAGAGCAACTACACCTGTATTTCCTCTCAGTGGTCCAGCCAGGACATCCAGGCTTCCAGCTCCCCAGCCATTGCCTTTTTGAGTGGAGAACCATATGTCACCCCTTCTGACTGGGGAATTTCCAGGCTCCACTGTTCCCTGCCTTCACTGTGTTATTTCCCAGCAGATACTAGCTGCCTGAGCACACCTGCTTGATTTCTCTTCAGAGACTGATAAGAGTGATTGTCAACAACTATAAGTTACCACACAGTTCTTTCTATGCAAGCCTATTTTATTCCTAAAATAAAAGCATTACAGAGAAAACATTAAAAACAATAAAAGAACCTGCAGGCATGCTAATAAGCTTACCAGGTTTCATCACAACCCTAACATAGATTCTGGCAGGCGTAGTTCAAATTCCCACCCAAGGGGTTCCTTATAGTTATAAATTCATCACAGTTTCAGCTTAGAACAAGCACATAATCTTCAGAGGCTTCAGTAGGACCAGTCCTTCCAAACCTACCCTAAGGATTGGGCCCTCCATGGATCAAGAAGAAGGCCCTGAGCCAGTTTAAAACCAGGCTACTTATCGAAAAATCCTTTCTTTGTTGGTCCCTGGAGAATCCAGTTTGAACTTGTATATGCACGCCTCGCTGAGGGGGTGGCTTCCGCTGATAATGGAGGAAGTATGTTAGCATCCCCCTCCTGCTAGAGAAGATACATACAAAGCCACAATAATACATACACAGTTGCATTTAAAACAATGTACCCCAAAGGTATCAACCCTAATTCAATAAACCTTAATTCAGTAAACTTTATCTCAACTCCATAAGGGTTCCTCAGGATATTACAGGATATTGTCAGTCTGTCACTGTAGGTTGTCAGCAGTTCCTTAAAAATAGTTTTCTATGGTTTGATAGACAAAATGTGGAAACAGTTTTGCCAAGCCTGCTACTGCTGCTTTTGCTAGCTAGCAAAATTTTTTCAGAAGCACTGTGCTGCACAGCTTAAATGGTGCATGTTTAATATGTATGCACTGAATTATTGCGATGCTATATTGGATGGAGCTATTCTTGAAGACTGGGAGCTACAGCTACTGCAGAATGTGGCTACCTGCTTGGTGGACTTTAGTGATAGGAGGCACCTTCCAAGTCTTCTCCAAAGTCAGCACCGTCTTCCATTGTGTATCTGTGGGCATTCAAGGTGTCAGTTTTGAACTGTAAAGCCTTATGTGATTTGGAGACCTTGCTACTGAAGAGCTTACCTCATTCTAACAACAGTTTTAAGTCCTTAAAATTAAATGTTGTTGGGATAGATGCTGGGTTTTCTTAGAGCACAGCTCTTGGTCCCCTCCCCCCCCCCCTTATTAATGTTACTGTGCATAGTGTTCACCTCATATATACTTATTCATGCTTTTGCCTGAGTAATAGGTGGGAAAATTAGTTGTATTTTGGGGCAATCCACTTGGAGCTCAAATTGTCCATCGTATTTTGTTTGTTATTATTTACCCAGTTTTCTTTAAGAAAATACTAGCTGAATCATTTTCATTGATAGCCACCAAATATTTTATAGTTCAGATTCAGGAACTGCACCTGGTGTACAATATTTAAAGTTTGTATTACAAATTGCTTCCGCAATAGATTCAGTACAATTTGAAAAAAAAAATGCTGTTTTCCATGTTAATTTTATTTCTAAGGGAAAGACTTATTCAACTTTCAAATGTCATCCTCAGTAGTTACTTTACAGTTACGATAACTAATTATTCAAAGTGATGTGAAGTCTTTTTTTTTTTTTTTGTGCTAGTCATCTTTGAATCAAATTTTGAAATCTTTTATTTTTTAAACAGCCAATCCACTCTTAGAAGCCTTTGGAAATGCAAAGACTGTTCGCAACAACAATAGCAGCCGTTTTGGAAAATTTGTAGAAATCCACTTCAACGAAAAGGTTTGAGTACTTCGTTTGTAGTTAGGTATTCAGTGGTGAGTTTTGTTTGGTGGCATAGGTTTTTGTGGGTGGCACCCTCCCATCATGTGAATATGTAATCTCTGTTCATCCTCAGTCATTGTTGATTCATATACAGCAGTGTTTCTCGATTACTGGTCCGTGGATTGGCACTGGTCCCTGAGATCTCCCTGACACAGTTTTGGAAGGCAGCAAGCCAGTCCCTGATATCAAAGAGGTTGAGAAACTCTGATATAGAGGATTGAAGATAATCTCTTCACATTTTCAAGTGGTTGCAAATACAGCATTCAACCATTGCCTGGGAACAGATGCACCAGACCAGAAGTAGGCTGAGTGGAAGCAATGGTTAGCTTGCTTACCAGACTCAAGGGAAAGTTGTATTCTGCAGTCCTTGAAAAAGAGAATTGAAGCCACCCCTTACCATGTCATTACTGGCAAACTGATGGAATATTATTTTAATTTAAAAAAATGATACTCCCCTCCATTTAAAAATGTACTGTTAACAGATTTTAACCAGGTTTTGGCACACGATTCTCCTGATATGTGTACAAAAGTAAATATTGCACATTATGCATAGGGTGTGCATGCATTACTTGCATACATTTGGGGATTTGCACACCTAAATGAGGAATGAACATTTTTATGCGTTTGTATGAAAATTTGGACCCTCATGTCTATAGCTGGTATTTTGGGGCTGAATGAAATCATACTGTTGGACTGAGTTTTTTGTGCCAAAAATGCCTATAACTATACAGTTTAACAAAAGTTATATTTTAGTTTGTGTTTTAAAAATAGTTTAAAATATATAATAGTATCTAAGGAAATGTTTTCATCTTTTGCCTGGTAGTGGCCATCCTTGGGTACCTACAGTTGGAACACTCTTGATCATACCAAGCAGATATATTTTTAAATGTCTGTATTTTTTTGGATGATTAAAAATGTAATTGTTTTTCTTTCTCCTAGAATTTGGTGGTTGGTGGATTTGTGTCACATTATCTTCTGGAGAAATCCAGGATCTGTGTTCAAGGCAAAGAGGAGAGGAATTACCACATCTTTTACAGGCTTTGTGCAGGTGCTCCTGAAGATATTAGGCAAAAACTGTATTTAAGCTCTCCAGATAACTTTAGGGTGAGTTTGCTGCTGCTGTTTTTTTTTAATCTTTTTATCTAGTTATTAACATACCTGAACTTTTCAAACAAATGTCAACAAATCTTATTCATAACCTCTATTTATTACCTTTAAAAGACCAATTTGTGGTGTTAATCTCTTATTATTGTGTATTTATTTATTCATTGATCATAACCATTCATTATAAAATCTACTTGATCCTAATATAAGGCTGTCTATCATTTTTCTGTTTAAAGGGTTTCCCGTAGTTTATTTCTCCATGCCACTAATCTTGGGGAATTTTTGTGCTTTTACAAAAATGAGCTATTACACATCTGGATCGTAGTAGTGATTTTTATCAGTGATACTTCCTTTGGACTTTAACCTAATGGAATCAACTGTGGGTTCTGTGGGTAACCTAACTTCAGTTGCCCTGACAATTTATACTTATTTTCCTCCAAAATACTGTTATCTTAAGGAATTGCATTATATATGCAGGCAGATCCAGGAAATAGCATCCTTTCCCTCCCCCTGAACCCCCTCCTCTTTGGTTTTGTCTCCTCTTCCTGTGTATTCTCATCCCCCTCTAGTTCCCACCAGCTTCACCCACTCATCTTCCCTTCTCCACCCTCATCTCCTTCCACCAACATAAATCTAGGTCCCACATCCGTGGCATCCTCCTAAGTTCTGTTGACATTTACCCCAACTCTGCCCTTCCCTTTACCCCCACAATCTCCACCTCCCATATCCATTCCTGCCACCATCTTTGTCCCTCTCATGCCACCTAACCTCCTGCCAATAATCCCCTTCTTTCTCCCATCCCTCCTCCCCTTCTCTTTCTGTCTCTGGATTTCCCACTCTATTTCTAAAAAGATTTCAGCTATCCATGACCTCTTTGTATCTCACACCTTCCAGTTCCTGGCTCTCTGAGATCAGGATCCATTCATAGGACAGTCCTTTAGTGCTGCCGCATCTGCCAGAGACTTCTTTGATACTTCTGCTCTGGATCAGACTGCGGTGGGCTTCTCTCCCATTCCTGCTGCTTCCAACCCTCCACTCTCCACACTTTCTCCTTATTTGAACCACACTGCATCTGACACTCCTTCCACTCCATGGTGCTGTCATCTACTGTCAGCATTCCTCTCTGATTTCGACTCCTGGCTCTTTTTTCCTCTCCTTATCTCCCACACTCATAGTCTGTGACCTCAGTTTCCATGTTGTTGACCCATCCAACTCTTCGACTGCACACTTCTTCACCCTCACCTCTTCAATTGATCCACAGCCCTGGTTGAACTCTCCCACTCAGCCAAAGGGCTGTTCACTTGACTTAGTCTTCACCAAGCACTGCTCTCTTTCTAATCTCTCTGTTGCTGAGTTCCCCTCTCTGACCATCCCTCATGATTCTCCCTCCTCCCCCCATAACCTGTCAGTTGGCCTTTCCATGATCTCCAGTAAATCAGTGTTGATGACTTCTCTTCTGCTCTCAGCCCTGTCCTCTCTTCTCTTTCTTCCTTACTATGGTGGTTGATTCTTTGTACGCTTCACTCCCTTCCATCCTGGACTCTTTAGGCCATCTCTCCCTCATTGTAAAGTTTTCCCTGCTCTCCCCGCACATCTGCTTCCTCTGCTCCTCCTTGCATGCAACAGTGTCTCTGTGGCAGGAATCTTGTAATCAGGTTGATTTCCTCCTTCAATTCTGCCATCTTCATAGCTAAACATCTCTACTACTACAACTTGAATCCCACTCCTGCAGTCCCAGCTGCCTTTTCGTCGTCTTTGACTCATTGCTCAAACCCTCCCTTCTTGTTGACTCCACTCTCCTCTCTGCACAGGATCTTGCCAATTTCTTCCCTGAGTCCAATTGACAAAATATAACACAGAAAATCCCATCCCCTTGGCTTGCCTTCATTTCCCCTCTTACAATGCTTTTATTAGTCTCCTTGTGACAGTCAGAGGCTTCTCATCTGCCCTCTTCCTAACCCCTCCACTTGACCCAGTGACCCCATTCTGTCCCCTGATCTCTCTCTGACCCACTCTCATCCACTCCCTTACTCTTCTCCTTAACCTCTCACTCTCTTCCAGCTGTTCCCCTCAGAATAGAAACATGCTCTAGTCTCCCCCATCTTAAAAAAATTCCCCCAAAGCCACCATCTTGACCCTACTTACCTCTCGGACTACTGCCTCGTCGCCCTTATTGAATGTGCTATCTGCAATTGTCAAAAGGGAGTTCCTTTCCTTTGATCCCATTCTAGACCATCTCCAATCTGGTTCCCTCCCCTTGCACTCAATTGAAACTGCTCTCACGAAAGGCTCAAGCTCAGAACCCGTATTCCATCCTTATCCTTGATCTGTCAGCTGCCTTAGACACCATTGACCATCTTCTTCTTTTTGAAACCTTGTGCTCCCTTGGTTTCTGTGACTTCATCCTCTCCTGGTTCTCCTCGTATTCTTGAAATGCTCCTTCAGCATGTCCTTTGGAGGAACCTCCTTATCCCCTCTCCAACTTTCAATGGGGGTTCTACAGGTCTCTGTCCTTGGTCCCCTTCTCTTCTTCTGCTATATCTTACCTCTGGATAATCTCATCTGCAAACATAAATTCAGCTATCACTTCTGTGTTGAGGTCTCATAGATCTACCTTTCTACCCCAGGCCTCTCTCCTTCTATCCAAACTAAAATCTTGGCCTGTTTGTCTGACATCTCCTCATGAATGAGTAGCCCTCAATTTAAGCTAAACATAACTAAAATATATTTGTTCCCCACGACCTCCTTTCTCACTTGTTATGGAAAACACCCTCATCCTACTTTTTTGTCAGGCTCATAACTTGGGCATCCTCTTCAGCTTGGACCTTTCTCTCTCCTTGCATCCAGGCTAAGTCTAAATCTTGCCAATTCTTTCTGCATAACATCTCTAAGATATGGCCTTTCTCATGCACCCACACAGCTAAAATGCTCCTCCAGTCTTTCATTGTCTTGTCTCCTGGGAGATCTTTTATTTTGACAAATGCAATCTGCTGAGATCCCTTCAGAATGCTGCTGCAAAGATCATTGTCCTAGTCCATCAGTTTGACCATGTCCCCCTTCTCTTCTTGACTTCTCCTTCTCTATTGCATCAAACATAAGCTGCTTTTTTTCCATTTTTAAGGCCTTTCATAGATTATCCCTACATACCTACCTATGGCCTCCCATACACTTATCCAGAGGTCTGTTCTCATCTCCAGTCAGCCCATGATGCTAGCATCCCATACTCATTTGTTTCATTTTCAAATTTCATGCTTTGCTATGTTGCCCTTCATGCTTGGGAGGAAGTCCCCCTAAACATCTGCAAAGCTGCCTTATTATTCTCCTTCTGAGTCTCCTTAGAACTCTGCCATAATGCCTCATCCTGACCAATATTGTCTCATTGTTTCCTTGTATTCCCCTGTTGTCCTGCCTGTATTTATCTGTTTTCTCTTGTCTTCTACTTAGATTGTAAGATCTCTGGTGCAGGAACTGTCTTTTTGTTCTGTGTTTGTACAACACCATGACTAGGGCTTCTAAGTGCTATGGTAATACAGATAATACAGACCCTATTCCCCCATATCTAAAGTTGACTCCTTTCTGTATAACTTTCTTAGCTTAAATGGAGTGAGGTACTGTTCATAAAGTATTTTATAATAATTTTCCATAGTGATTACACAGGTAGATGATGTTTTGGATCTCTTCCAGACATTTCCCCATTGATCCAAAATAATATGTTCTTAGCTACTTCTCCATTTTTTCCATCACTATCTGCTGGATCTATCAGTAACAACGTATGCCATGTGGAGATTGGGGCCTGTTGAGTTGGACTTTCCAGTAGTGGGTGTAGTTTCCCCCCAAAAATGTTGGTTTATTCCAATCCAATACATTTTTTGGAATAATGGGAGGAAAATAAATTCATGTAGCTGATGGAGGTTAGGAGAAATATTTTCTTTTAAGTACTTTGTTTAGTCTATACACACTCATATGTATCTTGTAGCTGTTTAACTGTAGATTACTCAAGCCCTATATTTGATGCTTCAGATTTAGTATTTTTGGTAGCCTGATTTATCATTGAACTCATGAATTTCTTTCAGAAAGCAATAGATTATGCTGGATTGGTAAGCAATCTACATACAGTGCAGTTTTATGTTCAGTTTTATTAACTGTAACTCCTTGCTATGCTGCTATTCTTACGTTGAAGAGGGTTAGCAACAAAGGGAATAGAGGACAACCTTGTCTGATTCTTCTTTGTAGATGAAATTCTTTAGAGTTGAACACCTTTATTTTTATCCTGGCAGAGGAAGTGGTGTCCCATAATATATTTAGCCAGGTCTTCATATTGCCTCAAAACCCCATCTCTAATATTAGTGTTTTTAAGAACTTTACTTTATCAAATACTTTCTTGGGCTCCAGGGATAGCAGTAGATCTGTAATGCTTTTTATTCTGCATTTTACAGATTCTTCCTATGATTCTTCTAATGTTGTTGCTCAATTTATCTATTGTGTATGAAGCCCATACAGTGTGTGGTAACTGAGGAAAGACAGCTTCAGTTCTTTAGGATGAGATTTTTTCCCTCCAGAAATACTTGCGACTAAAAAAGTTTTTTTGTTTGTTTTTTGTTTTTGGGTGTTTTTTATTTAACAAATCCGTTTGTTTTCACATCATGTGGAAACAATTTTCCACAGTTACCTTCTTTATTGTGTTCCTACCTACCTGTTCATGTTTGCTGCAGGAGCTGAATCTCAAACCTCTGCAAAGTTATAAAAGTGGAGGCCAGATTTATGCTCTGCTTAAAATTGAGCTTTCTGAGTCCAGTGCTGGTAACAACTGGTACCACTGCCTATGCAGAAGTGCTGTTACTTTACTGTTTTATGATGATGCATTTATTTAAGGAGCCTAGAATCACACTAGCTATTTTTTTGCAATTGTACCAGGTTATAAACTGATTTGATTTGCTGTTCGCTGCTAAAGTTCGGTTATTTAAACATTATTTCCTCCCAGGTGTTTGTTTCATTGAATATGTTTTAAGATTATTTTCACCAGTCTGCATAATTGCAGAATAGTTTACGTTTTATTTAGATGTTTAATCGAGTGCTTTCAAATAATGACTTACATGGTGAGAAAGATTCACTTTGTGCAAACAGCAAACGTAACATTTCAATTCTTCCTCCCTCTTTTGTTGAGATTAAGGTACATCATCTTTTCTTCAGTTATCACAGAAATGTAAGATTATTTTAGAAAAGCTGAAGTAAAAAACTCCCTTTCCATAAAATTCATTTTTATATTAAGGTTATTTTTATATAAGTAGTCTCACAGATTTCAGGATTACAAACTGAGGTCCCAAACTAGTGTCAGTCCTCTTAGGACTCAAACCTATTATGCAATCCCTTATTTATTTATAATTGAGGATGATAGTGGACAACAAATACCGTGAAGGTTGAAGAAAATGACACACTGGTGTTTAATCTTGCTAAACTCTGAAAACCCTAATCGTCATCTTTTATTATATGCTTTGAAAATACCTTTTTGCCCTAAACCTAATACATATATTGACTGGAGTTTTTTGTTTTATAATAAAACCCACAATGTTTGGATTAAGCTTCTTCTTTATAGGAAACTATTAAATTCCACAGTCATTCACTTTGTCAACCTGTAAGATTTCCACTGGAAACCTCAAGTCCTGTTCATGTAAACATACAACTTTTTTTTTCTCAATTACAAAACTATTTCTGAGGTCAACTCCTTAAGTGTTTCACTGCATAGATAAACATTTCTATTTTTAAAACGTATTGTACAGGTGGGCTATGTGTGCTGTCTCCACCTGTAGGCGCCATCCCTGCAGCTCCCATTGGCTGCAGTTCCCAGCCAACGGGAGCTGCGGAGCCAGTGCTCGAGGCAGAGGCAGCATGCGGAGCCTCCTGGCCGCACCTCCGCCTAGGAGCTTGAGAGACATGTCAGGGGAGCCACGCCGAGCCAGGTAGGAAGCCTGCCAGCCCTGCCAAACCTCGTCATCCCCAGCAGCAACGGGAGTCGTGGGCCGTTCTCCACTGCCCACCCACCTCCCCAGCAGGTGTGGCATCTCCAGGCTGCCCACCTTCCCAGAGCACCCAAGATTTAGTCGGGGTATATAGTACAAGTCATGGACAGGTCACGGGCCATGAATTTTTGTTTACTGCCCATGACCTATCCATGAAACAGCATGCAGTGTAGCTGTAGCCATTTTGGTCCCAGGATATTAGAGAGACAAGATGGGTGAGGTAATATTTTTTATTGAACCAACTTCTGTCGGTGAGAGAGACAATCTTTTTTGTGTGTGGCTTGAAAGCTTGTCTCTCTTACCAGTGTAAAACTTGGCAGCTTTGTTAACATTGAGGATAATACTAACCAATCTCCATAACAATGCTCTGAGGATTAATTAAGGTAAAGTTTGTGTATCGCTTTGAAAATGTAAAATGCTAGTAAGTACTGTTTTTATTATTTGATGCCCCCCTGCAGCTTCCTACTACAAATGGGAAGGCAAATGCAGTTCCCCAAAACCAAGCTTGACTGCAGTTCTGTATGGGTGTAGGAATACACATTTTGTCCAGTTCTAAACCATTTTTCCCTTATCTGGAGCTTCATTTCCCTTATCTTTTGAAAGCAGTTCATTATGAGGGTACCAGTTGCATCTTCATATGTTTTGCTTTTTAAAATGGGGCATAAACTCATGTTTTCCTCCAACAGCAGGTGTCCTTTTGGTGTGAAATTTCACACAGTGGTCTGCTGTACGTCATCATTATTAGCTTTTGTTTTGCTGAGGTATCACTAATTTCTTTGGTGTGGAGATAAATTTTAAGAGATTTCAGATATGTATTATAAAATTTTGAAGATATGTGTGTGTTACCCAAACTGAAATTACTTGAGAATAGATTAGACTTGACTTGATGTGCTTTACAAGAGTACTTAATATCACAGAATGTACTTCGGTGCTGAACTATTGAAATGCTGAAACAGACAGCTGGCTTTCTACGAAGTAGCGCCTTTTCTTTTGTTACTTACTTGCAAAGTCTTATAGAGGTTGATTTATTTCAGTACTAAATGCTGAGGTATGTATATGAATTATATGTCTCTTTCAAGTCACAAAGATGTTCCTTTAATAGCTGTGTCTGATTTAATAGTTCATTTATTAGTTCTGACTGTGTCTTCCCAATTTGCTTACAAGAAGTACTTTTGTTAGAATTAAATTACTTTCAAATTTGTTCCCATCTTCCAATTCTGTGATATGATTGTTATAAATAAAATATTGCTTTCAAGGAAGTAATCCTGAATGCCCGATAGTATGCAATTGGTGTCATATGTTGAAGTTAGAAGATGTTATGCACCTCTGGGTTAGTATAATATACTGTAATTGTCCGAAGCACTAGATCATTAGCTAATTATCTCCTTGCTGTTTTATTGTATTTATATATGACATGCATTTTTCCCTTCTGTTGTAGTATTTAAATCGTGGCTGCACTAGATACTTTGCTACCAAAGAGACAGACAAGCAAATTTTGCAAAATCGCAAAAGTCCTGAGGTATGGTATATTTTCCACTTTTTCAGTTACTTCAAGTTACTGTCTTATGCTGATAATGTTAAAAATGTCAGTCACACTTGTTTAGAATAAAATGAAATGTTCATTTTACACATCTTACTTGACAGGTTTAAATGGGAACTGGCTGCCATGTTTAAAGTTCTAGTTTTGGAGTATTACTAACATTTTATTATCCGGTTCAATACTGGAAGGACTTTTTAAAAACCAAAAATGTAAATTTATAGCCTAAAATGTAACCCCTAAAATATTTTAAAAATCCCTTTTTAATTTTCATCATACTTTAATATCTATTTTTGTCTTAATGGCCCAGCAGATCTTCAACAGGAGACAAAACAAATATCTTGTACAGAATGTTATCTTAATTCTTGTTTCTCTTACAGTGATACTTTGCGGAGCATTGTTTATTTACCACTTACGATTTTGTTGACAACCTTTTTGCTCTGTTTTTGTTAATAGCTGGTTATGATATATTTATCCAGAGAATTATTTGGAATTACTGTATAATTAATTATATTCCTATGAGTTAGATGCAGAAACAGATAAGCAGAAATACAAGTAAAGCTTTTTTTTCTGTTACAAAGTTTAACCAGTTGAGATTGAATTCTCTTTTTCATAATTAAAAAAAAAAATCTCTCTGTTGGTGCTGTTGTGGTGTTTTGAACAATTCTGTATTTCATAGTAGTTACTAAGTTAGGCGTGTGACTGGGGGCACTAAGTGTCAAAAGCCATGATCTCACTGGCTGGCTAGGCCTTTTGAGTGGTGTTATAGCCACACACCAACTCTTTAAGCACAATTTATGACTTCATCCCCAGGAAGAGCACGTTCTCTTCACCACACCTTTTTTTTTTTTTTTTTTTTTTTCCTCAACTGTTTTCTCTTATCCTACTAGTAGGAACTATTTTTCCCAGTGGAACATGTGAAAATTTCTGAGTAGAACATGTGAAAATTCACACCTCCCCCACAAAAATAAACTAATTATTATGTAAACAGTAATTTAAATGACTGGAACTGATGTTCTAATAACAGTAAGCCACTTCAGGTAGTTGAACAAGGCTATTGTGGAACTTCTCAGGTGGCTCAAGGCGCTTGATCTTTGGTTGAATGTCTGATAATGCATCCCACTTGTGTACCAATAGCCTATTAATGAGCACCCTGGAGTGGTTTATTACTGTTTTGTGGGTGAGAGGGAGCGTTAAATTTTGACTTTCCACTACCAAGCTGTAAGGTATCATCATTAATGTCTTACTTGGCAGATAATTAAGCCAATCAAAGAAAATGTTTAATAGTTCATTGCGAGTGCTGCTGAGCTATAGAAATACTGTTCTTTGGTGGACACTTTTTATACCAAAGTTCACTTTGAAACCATTGTTAATGTCTGAATTAAAATGTACTAAAAGAAAGAGATGATACTGAAAATGAATGTTGACCACTAAGTAGTGAAACACATGATACCACTAAGTATTAAGCCCTTGTCTTTGAAGAACTACATTTCTTTGGGATTGGATGGCAAACTATTTACTGAGGAGTAATAGAAAAAAGCAAGTTTTTCATAGTCCACTAGAACCTCAAGTCTAGCTATCTAACTGGAAACTATTGTATTGTCCAGTTCTTTTTAGATAGGCAGTGGTCTTCTTTGCTCTGTCACTTATTAAACTTGTTCCTTTTGTATATTTTAATAGAAATAGCTCAATGGTAAATTAATGTTGAAATTATTTTTCTTTTCCTTATCAGGAAGATGAGGTGATCATTTTACATAATTAGAAAATGTAGTTTAATTTTTGTGTGTGTCTAACTACTGTTTGACGTGAATCTTTCAGATGCATGCGCTATTTTATTCTGACACAATAGTGTTTTCACTATCGGCTATTCTATGGACTCTTATTTCAATTAAATTAGGAATCTTTTTCAATTTAAAGCATTTTAAAATTTAATTGTAAAATTAAAAATTGTGTATACGTTTGATTTAGCCTTTTGGCTGCAAGCAGTTGTTTACTATCGCCACCCTGAAATAATACAGTTATGTGATATTCTGGTGTCAAGACAACCAGTAAAAGATGAATATAATATTTAACGGGTGCATGTCTTTTAACCTTTAAAAAGCACTGCAGACAAATATACTTTTCTGAACAGGAAATGCAAACAAGTATACTTTTGTAAACCACCCGATGAAAGACTCCCATTCCTTTCCATTTTTGAATCATCCTGTAGCCCCTTCTCCTTCCTTCTGTCAATGTCATACATATAATAATGTTGTCACTAGCACCCCAACTTGTCTTTCCCCATCAAAGACTAGAAACGCACCCCAGTTCATATACTGAACCTTTCACAACTGCTTTTTTGCCATCACCCATGCTACCTACTGCTGAACCGTTTCTGTTTTCCTGTTTTCCCTCCCCTAGCTGTCAAACTCTCCTACTTCGTTAGGTCTCTTCTGAAGATTGGTTAATGTTCTAAGAGTTAAGGACACTTAAAAATACTATAACTTGTATTTTTAAGCATGTACAAATAGTAACATCTTTAGTCCCTTTATATATTTTTATGCTTTTGTTTTTGCATGTTTTGTGCTGCTTGTTCATAAACTAAATTATTAATTACAATTTACTTTCAATCATTTGATTAAATTGTCTGCTTTTCTTGCTCTTTAATAGTACCTAAAAGCAGGTTCCCTGAAGGATCCTCTACTAGATGACCATGGAGACTTCAACAGAATGTGCACAGCAATGAAAAAGATTGGCTTGGATGATGCAGAGAAGCTTGATCTTTTCAGAGTAGTAGCTGGTGTCCTTCACCTTGGAAATATTGATTTTGAGGAAGCTGGGAGTACTTCAGGTTAGATGAAATTTTTAATTATTATAGTCTTCTTCTAAAAAGGCGTGAATGTTTCTTGACTAGATCATAGAAGATCAGGGTTGGAAGAAACCGCAGGAGGTGATCTAGTCCAAACCACTACTCAAAGTAGGACCAGTCCCCAACTAAATCATCCCAGCCAGGGCTTTGTCAAGCTGGGCCTTAAAAACCTCTAAGGTGATTCCACCACCTCCCTAGGTAACTGATTCCAGTGTTTCACCACCCTCCTAGTGAAATAGTGTTTCCTAATATCCCATCGAGACCTCCCCCACTGCAACTTGAGACCATTGCTTTTTGTTCTGTCAGGAAGATGGCTAACTGAGGTAAACTGCACACTACATTCTGAAACACAATCCTGTTCAATATCTGCTCCATAGCTAAAGTTAATTTAGCTGCCCATTATCAACCTCTTCTTTTTTTTTTTTTTTGAAGTCCTGTTTTCTAACTTTATCAACAAATATACAAACGCACTGACACAGTCCCTCGAAATTGTTCAGGAAACAGGTTTCCTGGAAAGTTTTTGGTAGAAATCAGAAATGAAGTTTTGCACTGCTGTGTTTTGAAAATTTACCTATCATTCAATTTTTAAAAAATTTCTAGCTTGATTTTGGCTCTTATCACTAGCATGTCTTGGATTAGAAACTCAGCTGTATGTTGTTTTGTTTACTTGGGTATAGAGAAATACCTTCCTTTTAGTAATTTCGGGCTGAAGGAAGATCTGTAATATAATCTGCTTTATAATCTTACAATTGGTAGGGAAGAGGGTAGTTGGGGGCTAACTAGAGCAGAGATATAAATTGAAGGTACAGGAAGGCTGGGGGAGGGGAAGTACGGAGGAGCTGGGAAACTGATAATCTTACTATGCAATTTACGAGACTTTGTTAGGTCTGTTTACCATTTTGCTATCCTTCTTGTTTCTTTAAATTTATTTATTTATTGCTGCTCTGTTTTGTGGGCGAGACTTAAGAGAACCCCAATCTTGACCCTTTGAATTTGTCCAGGATAGAAATATTCTCTGTGTGGAAATTGTGTATAACTAAGATGGTAAGATAGTGGCTTTTTAACTTGTTCTCTTCCCCACCTCCTGCAACCTGCATAACCAGGTCCATATTTGTACAAATTTGTTAGAATGCGCATGTAGAGGAATGTTTAAAATTATTTTTAGAGGCTTTAGAGGTTTATAAGTGTAAATTGACTAGCTCTTTGTTCCAGGCATGAATTGGGTGTGGAAAATGTGAAAGAAGAGAAGGCTGGGAAAGATGGGCAGTGGGCTGGGGTAGTAAGGAACTGTTTGGTCTTGCAAATGGGTGATTAGGGGCAGGAGCATGGGATGCATGGTGGAGTTGGGGTGAAGCAAGGAGACAGGTCGGGAGGAAGAGGGAGTTGCAGAGGCCAGAAGACATGGAAGTAAGACTGTCAGGGATTGGGAACGGTATGGAATGGATGGAGGGGGACATAAAAGGGCAGAGTCTTTTATTTAAACTTAGAATTCAAACTATTTTCTAGAATAAAATCTTTAAGAGCTCAAAGTTTTTTAAATGTGAGTAAAAGCCCCACCCATTCTCCCCCCTCCCATGTACACACATAGAGGTGTCAAAAAGACTTGCTGAAACTTGCAGAAAGGTAGCCTAGCTTTGATGGGCCGTATATATTCTGCTGGAGCAGGACTCCACTCTTGAAGTGTGTTTATACCAACCTGATTTAAACTTTTGCTGCTGCTTCAGAAAGCTGGAGAATTTCCAGACAAAATCTTGTGGTTTATAAAAGTTATGTTTGAAAGTGGCGTGTCAGCCTTTACTCCCAGGCATTACATTTTCTCACAAAACCACTAGTCTTTTAAAGAACTCAAATGTTTTATTGTCTGTCAATGAACAGTTAGTGGAGGACTGCCTGAATCCCTTAATTCTTCATCATTTGTGATTACCCTCACAATATTTCCACCTTAGTTTTAGGGTTATGAGGGATAAAAGGTTTGTGCTTCTGGCAAAAGTAATAACATTTTATTTTATTTTTTTGAAGATACAGAAACCTTAACTATGGGAAAATGCTGATTTTTAATGTCAAGGCCTTGCTAAACTGTTGTGGGTCTATGAGCAGATTCTAATTCAGACTAGAAATAAAGCATAAATTTTTAATACTGAAGGTAATTAACAGTTGGAACAATTTACCTAAGGATGTGGTGGATTCTCTTGCTTTGGAAATCTTTAAATCAAGACTGGTTGTCTTTTTATAAGAGAATTGCTATAGTACAGACAGGTTTGGCCTTAAAAAATCTATTACTCTAATTACACTTTACAGCATCATGAAACATGGTAATGCTGAAAAGTCCTTCACTGTGCATTTGTCAAAGAAAGCATTTAATGGAAACTAGTGTCATTTCTGCCAAGTCAACCCTTATTTTTCTTGTGTACTATATATAAGTTTATGGTTAACTAATTTCAGGGTTATCATGTTTAGTGCCATGTTTCTGAGATAGTAAAGTCTGATTTATTATATGGCATGTGGGGATAAACTGCTTCAGAAATTAAATGCAACAACCATCAAGTGAAATAAGAACTAAGATATGTAATAATTTTGTTAGACTTGTAAATATATGGGTGAAATATTTACAAACATCGGAATCTTTTAAAAAGTCTTTCTAAAATAGCTATCAAAATATATACAATAAAGCAGTATAACAATAACTAATTAGGAAGAGTATAAACAACTACAGTACATTATCAAACATTAACCTTTATTTCTCCAACTCTCTTTCTATGTTCTGAGATAATCCTTTCTTTAAGAGCTGGTAGTTTTATATATCTTTAGTTTTTAGAACCAAGAAATACATCCTTTGATGTCGAGAATTCTATGGGTTAGGAAAATCGATCTTCAGGTTGCAGTGTTTTCTTTTTTTTTTTCTGGTCCTGTTCTGCTCCTAGACTGGAGCTGTTTTTTTATAGTAAAAAGGGGATTTGTGAATACAAAAATGTCATATTAATATAACATTATATGACTTGTTTATATTTCTCAAACTTCTGTTGCACATCTCAGTAAATAGTCTGTAATCACTAAATTATCAGTAATATAAAGGTGGATATTGATCGGTCGACATTCTGAGTTCATCCTTTTTTTTTTTTTTTTAAATAGTCACTAATTGTCATCTCAGCTGGCTTTTGTTGTAACATCTTTCTTAACTTGTTCACTAGGTGGATGCATTCTGAAGAACAAATCTAGTCAGTCTCTAGAATACTGTGCAGAATTGCTAGGTTTGGATCAGGATGATCTGCGTGTCAGCTTAACCACCAGAGTCATGCTTACAACAGCAGGGGGCACCAAAGGAACAGTTATAAAGTAAGTTCAGAACACTCCACTGTTCAGCTGTAAATGCAAAAGTAGATCATTTAAAAATAAATGGTAAAAGTGATTATAGATTGTTTTTTTTTTAATTAATAATTCTGCATTGTTCAACATACATCTGGTTGTCTGTAAACAGTCTCTAAAACATGGACTTTGATGCAGATTTCTCAGTCTTTCTCATTGCTTTAGTAAGTTAGTCAACTTCCTGATACCAAAGTGCTTGAAACAGTAAATAAAATGCCTACCACCATACCAGTTTTTATTCTCTTACCCCCACCTTCAGCTGTAGGAATTGGATACTATCTGTGTAACAAAAGTAGCAATTATGAGATATTTAATACAATATAAGCAGCATCACTGAAATAAATTGTTTAGAGAGTTCAGCCCTTTGCTTATACATTTGAGAGAGGTCAAATGATCTAAGGCACATGCTTAACCACTTTTAAGTACAAACTGAATAAATTTTAGCATAACAATGATTACTTAAAAGGTAAGGGAAAACGTAGTGTTGTAACTAAGTGTGCAGCACCTTTCAAGATGCAAATGGAGATGGAAGTGAAAAATATTAGCTTGTAAGTAATGGTGGTTGTGCTGATTGCTTGTGGTGGTTATTATAGTAGTTTGATTTTACTAAATGATCTAAAATGTATCTGTTGCCTTTCTGTGTTCTTATATCTGCTTTCATTTTGAAGGATAATGTGATTGCTCTACAGTATTATGATTAAGTCATGATTTTAAATAAATTAAAATTGACTAAGTTTTCTGAATTTTTTTTTAAACTTCTGTATCAATGAAGTTGGCATTAAATCTAAATGTATAACAGTAACTTCTTAAATCCATACTTAAACCTCTCAAAATATTTAATTTTCTGTGTTAACAAATATTCATTTAAGGGGACCCTGGCACTGTTAATTAATATTAGGCCTAAAACTTTAATATATGATTGCTATAATCTTGTTGGGAATGTCCTCCAGATTTTAAACTGTTTTTATTTTAAAATATACAATTTTTATGATTGTCTGCAGAAAAATGGGTGATTTTTCCAGTTTCTTGGCAATGAAGTTTGAGCTTCTACTGTTTAAACAGTTAACTACTGCAGCAAATGATGTTTGCAGAACTGTGTGTACAGTTGCGGTTTATATGCATCAACAAAGACTTAAAGAAAACTGCACAGTTAGCTTTTGTTTCATTAGGAATGTTAGAAAAATAGAACAAGAGGACAAACTAAAATGGAAAGAAATGTGCTTTAGCCATTAAAAGGGTTATTGAATTTACTTGTGTAAATAGTAATAACACATTAAAAAACCAGAAGTTCCTTTTAAAAGTCTTTTTATTATATAGATTTTTATTAAATATTTATATCACTTGAGATTTAAAATGCTACTCATAACTATTGATATCTTTTTTGTATTTTGTAGCACTAAATATTGTCATAATTTCAAAAATAGAGTAAGTGTTGTACATCTATACAAAATAGCAAATGGTTTTGTAACATGAGCAATAATTTGGTTTAACCTTGGTGTATCATGCTATGGTCTTGAGTGTAAGTTGAGCACTGCAGCAAGTTAGTTAATGTACATTTATATTCTATCATACTTATGAGGTGAAAAATTGATCTTAAAACACTTTGGAACACTTGCATTTCTCTGGTCATACTCTGAACTTTAAGGATCTAATGGAGTTGTTTACCACAACATGAATGTAGGTAAGTCTGCTGTTTGAACTGCTGTAGAGATTTTTTTTTTTTAAAGTAGGTAACACTGAGGCCTGCTTCCCGACTGAAGACTATTTAGAATGGTCTCCAGGCTTGAACCATACTAATGCTGATACAGTATTTTAGGTTTCTGTTAAGATTGATTCTGCACCCCACAATATGTGTGCTCTCTAGTCTGCATCTTTTTCTCCCACTACTACATTATACTAAGTGGCTGTTCACTTGTGACCTTTCCTCTCATTTCTAGTTAAATGCAGGGTGGTGGGGTAGGGGCTTCTCCCCAGCGGGGCAGGAGGTCATCTCGGGGCTTCAATAGGAGCAGGGCTGAAGCCCTGAACCCTGTCAGGTGCCCCCTCTGCGGCTAAAGCCCTGAGCCCCAGCAGATGCATCCTGGCTCTCGAACTTCTGAAGATTGTTGTATGTGGCTTGGAGGGTCAGTAAGTTTGGCCACGCCTGGAATAAATGATTGGAATCTTTAGGCAGTGATGTGAACACTTCATCCTGCTTGTCATTGTGTATGGGAAGGGAATTCAATAGTGAGAACTTCAGGATGGCCACTGACGGTAAAAATTAAAATGGGATTGGAAATAAGAAGGGGGGCATCTGTGAAGGAGTGTTCTAAATCCTCTGGAGCAGACAGGACCAGTTTTCCCCAAATGTTTAAGAACATAAGAGCTGCCATACACACCAAAGGCCCATCTATCCCAGTATCCTGTCCCAGCAGTGGCCATTACCACAGCTTCATGGGAAGTGTATAGAATAGGGCAATTATGGAATGATCCGTCCCTGTCTTCCTCTCCCAGCTTGTTTGTATTAAACCTGCTTCCTATTAATTTCATCAGGTGACCCCCTGAAATATAGTTAGGGTAAATAACACTTTTCTATTCACTTTTTCAACACCATTCATGATTTTATAGATCTCTGTCGTATCCCCTCTTAGTTATCTCTTTTCTAAGATCAACAACCCTAATCTTTTTAGCCTCTCCACATATGGAAGCTTTTCCAAATGTCTCTATGGTACTTCTTCTCTAAAAATGACTGTAATAATGGTTTTCCAGATCAAATTTGCTCAATTTACAACTAAAATGACCGGTATTTTTTTTTTTTTAAACTGCCAGACCTGCATACTCCCCTTGGGTAGGAGTCCAGCTATGTTCTTTCTGACTAGCATGTTTTCATTGGTAACTCTGACACAATGTTAACAGATGCTGTTTCAAAGGTGGCTATACTATTTTATGCCAGTAGATCTTTTACTGCTTAGTTTTCACAATATTTTACTCTGTGGATTAGTAAGAAGAGCTCTGCAGACCTGAAATCATTGCATTAAGCCCCCTGCTCCAGCCTTATTCTAAACTTATTCAGCTAAGAAAACCACACATTAACAAACTTATCTCTTTCCCTTGTGCCTTATTGAATCTATAATGAAAGCAGATTAGTGTGCACTAGATTTTCATGAAATATCTAGGTTTTACCAGTGAAATAGTTTCAAAAATAATTGGTTAAACCTGTGTTTAATACTTATAATAATTAAACAAAAATGCTTTCTTCTAGATTTAAAGAAACGTATATCCTAAAAAATGTTCATGGTTTCTCCATTTCTGTTTTCTGAGAGAATTAGTAGGTCACAATGAAGAAATAGCTCAACTGAAATAGCTCTGCTCAGAACATAAAAAAGGTTATGTTCTGCTGTGCACAATAGAGCCATCAAGAAGGGTGATGTTAAATGCTCTCTTCATAGATTTATTAAATATTATTCTGAAGTGGACATGCCAAGGGAACTTGTCACTGACACTAAATGTATCTGTCCTTGTTAGCTTCCCTGAACGAGCAATGGCTGTCTTGCAATGCATAGCCAGAAAATCTACAGATAGAAATAATGTGTTCAGATACAAAATCTGATAAGCCTCTCAAAATTAACGCACCTTGGTATCTTTGGTTACTCAGCTTTTCTCCCTCCATGCATCCTTTGAGACAAGAACTGTGCAAGGTGAAATAGGTGATGTACTTGGAGAAGATGATATAGTGTAAAATGTTTTCAAATGGTATCATTCTAGCTTCTTATGCTTAGTCTTGGAGTAGTACTGCTTGGAGTAAAGCAGTCTTTTACAACCTAGAGTTCACAAACTACAAACAGTTGGGACTACTACCTCAATCTAGATATGATTTTGGATCACAAAAAAGTCTCCTTACACAGCATGATATAGGGACAACTGATCAAATAACCCGTATTGTAGGAAATGCTCTTGCTTCATCCCAGAAGCCAGAAAATGTGGCAGAGGGAATTCTTCCCTTTTCTTCTAGAAGTATGGAAAGCGAGGAGGGAAGGACAAAGTGGAAAGAAAAAGAAAAATTCCTTTTCTTCCTTGCAACCAAGAAAAGGGAAGAAAGAGACCACTCTTATACTTTCTGCTGAACAGGATGTGAGAGAGGGAGGGATTGGGAGGGAAGAAAGATAGTAAGTAGTTTGATGATATTGCATTACTCTGTGTCAGTACCTAATAACTCTCCAACCACATTCCATCATCTCAATGCAATGTCAGGACACTATATTGTAATTCTTTTGTGCATTTTAAGTCGTAAAAAATGCATTTGTAGAACCAGATTTCTCTCTTTCCATGGGTTTCTTCTGTTTGCAGTAGGTGCTCACAATAGTTGTTTTGTGCAGTCCTGGAATTAATATTGCTGCAGTAGTTCAATCTTGAGTAGTTCTAATATTTTTAATAGAATAAATACCCTAGCAGTTTCTTAGCTACACGTGTTAATGATTTAACATCTCAGTTTTTTATAACCATTTACATACTTTATAGCTAAAAGAATTACATCCTTAAATAAATATGGTATACTGGATTATATAAGAGAACTGCAGTTGACATGAATTGTTGTGAAGATTACCAGGCTGATCTCTTAAATATATCAAAAGGGAATATAAAGGTACCTTGCCTCTATTTATAAGATAAGATTACTGTCAGTACTTGTTACCATAAGATAAATCAGGAGATACTTACTGGAAGAAGAGATTGTGTGTTAAGGCTAATTACTATCTAATGTAATGTAGCTGTAGTTGTCCATAGTGAATGGAGTCTTTGCTTTCCTAATTTATCATTTACGATAGAAAGTGATCTCAGACATTAGAAGTACTGTCTTTGAAAACACATTTTTTTCAAGAGAATGTAGTGCTTGTAAAAGGAGACTAACTCTGCTATGGATATACAGAACGAATATAACATGGACAGCTGCACTGTGTAAGCTTTCTCACTCTGACCTGCCAGTTCTTCTCAACCCTAACTGAAAAAGAGCCCTGTAGGGGTGGTAGGGTAGTTAATGCTTCATAATTATGAAAACCACGACCTCTTAAATGGATGTCAGCAGCACATATTTTAGTTGTGGGGGCTGGGGATAAGTAGATTCTTGTCCGTTTGAAAAGCTCCATATTTGAATACCAAAGCCCCGGGGTGCTAGAACAGTTTTAGTAGTGGGGGTCCTGATGATGGAGACCGTGGAAACCATGCATTATTTGTTACTACTTCAAGCCAGGGGGTGTGGCAGCAACCCCAGCACCCTTAGTTCCAGCACAACTGCCAATGCCCTTACCCTTCAGTCCATCCCACTTCATCACTGATCTTTTTTAACACTAAGACACATAGTTGTTCTCCTAAGAAAAATTAAATTCCATGCCTTTCTTACCCTGCACAAAATTGTAATAGCCATTATCAGCAAAGCACTGTCAATATTGTATTCTAATTTTCTTTTAAAAGAGGTTTACAGCAGGTTTTGCTGGGGGTTTAACAGTTCTATGCAAAATTTTGCTCTTTTAAGGGCCTGATCCTGCACCACTGAAGGTAGTGGGAGTTTTGCAGTTTGATTCAGTGGCAGCAGGACTGGGGCTTGAGTGTGTGTTTTGGGTTTTTTACCATATTAAAATATATTAAAAAAAATCTTTTTCCATATTTTGACTTCTAGTGAAGCTAAACGTTTCCTTGTTTTAGATGTCTTTCCCCACACATCTAGTTGTACATTGGTTTCTAGTAATAAATGTATAACTTATTGCACATATGAATATCTGACTACTTGATGGATTTCTGTAGGTATATCTATATTTTTGTGATGTCCAGATGATATGAAAAATTACATAAGAATGAAGTATTATATGTAAATCTTTCAACTAGCTTTGAAAAGACTTGCATTCTCAGGAGATTAGATAGCTACTTCATAAAACCAATGTGGTAAATAGACATTTTAAAATACATTTAAACTTAGATTTACTTAACTGGCTTTGGATTTACCCAATGTGCTTTTTCATCATGTATTTTGTAACATTTGAAGTCATAATCAACTTTTTAAACAGTAAAACCAAGAAAACAATGTGAAGCTGGGAAAAGCACATTGCAGTGTAAAGGCTGAAAATTAAAAAGAAAAACCAAAGGACATGTTCTCCTTTTCCAGACTATTTAAAAAAAAAAAAAAAAAAAACAGCCCTTCCTTTTTAGCATATAAACAAATTGTCATTTATATTTAGATTTGTGTCCAGTTTCGCACCCCCCCAATTACTGATAAACTGATGTCCTAGTCTTTGTAAAAGCTTAGTAAACTATAATAAATAAATAAACACAAAGCAAAAATAAAATCATGACACCATCATGGTGGCAGCTGATGAATATTTTGTTCCATTGAGGTGTATTTATTTATTTTATTGGCTTTTCTATGGCATTTATCCCTATGGGAGTCTGAGTTTATCTTCACAACACTCCTATGACGTTGGGAAGATTTATCTATATTTTACAGATAGTGTAGTTAGGCACAGAGTGATTGAATTACCCAAAATCACACAAGAAGGCTGTGTCTGAATTGGCACTAGAATCCAGGTTTTCAGTGTTCTAGTCCAGTGCCTTAACCAAAAGATGTCTTCCTCCATCCTTGTAGTCTCAAATGCTTAACAGTGAAAAGATTCTGAAACTTAACGATGTCTCTGTTTTTTGTTTTGTAGGGTACCCTTGAAAGTAGAACAAGCAAACAATGCACGTGATGCCTTGGCTAAAACTGTATATAGTCATCTTTTTGATCATGTGGTAAACCGAGTAAACCAGTGTTTTCCATTTGAGACCTCCTCTTTCTTCATTGGCGTTCTAGATATAGCTGGTTTTGGTAAGTGTTCTTTTGTCTGTCTGTCTGTGTGCCAGTTTCATGTTTCCCAGATTATTTAATCAGCTCTACCTATTCTACTGCTATCAGAGATGCAGTGATTCATACATGATTTTGTGGTAGAAAGTTCTTTGGATTTTCTTGTCCTTTATCATTCGTGTATGTGTGCACACACTGTGGGTAGGTACAATGGTATATTAATGATAATTCTGAGATACAAAGGTATAGGGGAGTTTCTCAAGATATTAACAGAATCTCTAAATCACAAATGTGAAGCTGGACAGGTTTATTTGTTTGAAACTGGACTTCAGAACACTGGAGTGTCTACACAGACACCACTTTTTCCTGTGTGTAGCTCTGTCCAGCCTGTGCAGTTTGAGTCCAAGAAAGTTCCCAGACTAGGCGTGGCAGAATTGGATTTTTACAGTTTTGGTGGATAATATAGATGTTTATTTTTAAGGATTATTTTCAATTTTAATTGATTTAAAGGTTCACAGATGTGGGAAGCTACTGGGGATGAGGGGTCATACAGTAATTATTTAATGACAGTAGAGGTTGAGAGCCAAAAAGTTAGTTTTATAACCATTAAAACAAATTGGCTACATCACATGTCAAAATATACAAAGTAAATGTCCTTAAATCATGTTCTTAAGTAGCATTTTTCTTAATTTGTCTACGTGTAAATTTTGATTGTTATCTATGGAAGTATTTTTTTCATCAATTTGACATTTACCAACCTTTACTGATAAAAATCTGATCCTTTCCATGACCCTCTGTGGTTTTAACAGCAGCACTGACTACTCACTATTCTGAGGGGAGCCTTCCTCTTTAGAGGTGTCAGTATGAAGCTGTACTGAGCTGCCCAAGCCTTCCTCAAGATAAAGCCTTGAGTGGGGTCTGGTTCTGGACAACCAATGAGATCAGGAGCAGCACTGAATGTGCTTATAGTTTCTCGTAAAATCTTAAGGGGAGTGGAGTATACTGACTGATATGCAGATAAGAAAGAGACTGAGGCCTGGTCTATAGTACACACTTAGATCGACATAAGGCAGCTTACATCAAACTAATTATGTCCATGTACACACTACAGCCTTGTCCTGCCGATGTAAGTGCGCTAGTACACCAACATAATAACTCCACCTGCATGAGAGGTGTAGCGCTTATGTTGGTGTAGTTAGGGCTGTGCAGTGTCTATGTAGACACTGCGTTACTTACATGGTTGCCAGGCTTTCTTGTCAATTTCATGGCTCCATCGGCTCCCCACTCCCAGATGAGCTGCTGCCTAGAGGCTCCCCACGCAGGGAGGTGAGAAGCCTGGGTGGCTGTCTTCCCCTCTTCTCCTCCCCCCACCCCTTCCCAGCAGGGAGCTGAGAGCCTAGGGGGCAGCAGATCTCTCCGTGGGGAGCTGTGAGCCTTGGCTCTCAGCCCCCCACACTGCCCCTCTTCAGTTGGTGGAAGCACTCCTGGTGAGGATGAACACCACAAACAGAAGGAGGGAAATTGGATATCAGCCATCGTAGTGACGGCCAGGGGAGCCATAGGTGGTATGGCTCTTGTAAGGGCTGTGCTGTGAAGTAGCTTCAGGGTGGCAGGTGGTAGTGTGGAGATAAGGGCCTTGTTCCACTGCATTCTTGCTGTGTATAATAATAGTAATAACTTGTAATGAAGAGTGTGAGATCAGGTATAACTGCAAGTTACTGGTTCCAGAAACATGAACTTTCACGTCCTTTTTATTTCTGGTTTATACCCAACTTATTACAGGTACTATGAGACTCAGTAAAACCACTTCATTCTATATGCTTGTCATGGATCTGAACAAAAGATTTGATGTTAAAATGTTAACTCTACTAATCTTTGCCCCCCCAACGTTATATAACTAAATTTTCAGAATACTAATTTATCATAATTCAAAGCAGTTTAACATTTTGTTTTTCAGAATACTTTGAACACAACAGTTTTGAACAGTTTTGTATTAACTACTGTAATGAAAAGCTGCAGCAATTCTTCAATGAAAGGATTCTGAAAGAGGTAATTTATATCCCACTTCATGTCTGAGTAACCCACTGACTTTTCTGAAAAGAAAATTAAGATAAGGGTATGTGAAATAGCAATGCTTTCCATAAATTTTGTTTATTTTCCTTTTAATTACAATTAAAAACTTTGTGTGTCTGTTATAGTGTAGAGTCAGGTGTATACTTGAGAAGTGTAGTTTGCTTTTGGTTGAAGCATTTTTCATTTGTTGAATATGTCAAATTATTTCCCAGTTTGAGTTGGTTGGTGCTTTGTTCATCTTTGGGAACATGCATTAGTGCACCTCACATCTTCCTGTACTAAGCAATTATTATTATTAATTGTAGTGTGTTAGCATCTAGAGGCTAGAGTAGACATACAATGGAGACAGCCCTGGATCTGAAGAGTTTACAATCTGAGTATGAGATTATAGGCAACAGATGGGGGTGGGAAACACCAGGAAACAATGACATATTAGTCAGTTTGATAAACTGGTCACAGCACACGAAATGCCTAACCGTTGTTTAGTGTAGGCTTTGTGGCAGAGAAGATTTCTAAGGAGGGATCTGAAAGAGGACTATAAGGTGAAATCTAAAATACTCCATTTTTGTGGCTTTCCTTGTCTTCCCTGTGCAAAATGGGGGAGAGAGAGTTCAGGGGCCCTTATTAAACTGCATGTGCCCCATGACTGCACAAGTATTTTGGCACTACTCCAACTGTCCTGCTTAGCTTTCAGAATTCAGTTAGCTCTCAATTAAGAAATACTTTTTCCTCAAATAGTACTATCAAATGTGACCCATTCTCAACAGGTAGTGCTCATGAAATCAGTATGTTTGAACCTGATCTAGGACTTCAAAGTAGTGTGTGGGGGAAACTAAAATAACACTTGTGTTCAGGTTGCACTTCTGCTGCATATTGAAAAGACTTTGTAGAAAACCAGTATGATTGGATAAACTACTGGTTAAACTCTGAAAAGGACCATTGGTACTTTGGCTGGGGCAGTCTGAGAAGGGCAAGACTCAGAAACAGCTCCTTATCTTGTGTCTGCCTGTAATATTGAAGAGTTAGGTAGGAAAGGGATAAGAGCATAAGAGGTCAAAATGGTTTATCATATTCCTAAAGAACGAGAGTAATGGATTGGGCAGATTGAAGAGGCTCCCCTGAACACTGGATTGGGCAGATTGAAGAGGCTCCCCTGAACACTGGATTAAGTGACCCAGGGTTTTTAGAAGCTCAGGGCAAGAAAGAAGCTGGCTGCTTTGGCACAGTTTCATCCCCAGGAACTAATTAACTTTAATTTTAGGACTGTGTATCTAGGACTTGTGACCTGAGAACGTTTGCTATGTAAGTCACTGAAAGAGAATATCAAACTCCACCATGCAATCAGAAAAGTGACTTTGTAATCATGGTTTAAGAACTTCTGGATGAACTCCCGGATAGAGCTGTTTTAAGTAAAACTGCATCGGTGATTAAATTGTTGGAAAATGAGGTTTTCATCAGACTTGTGAGAGAGATGATTTTTCTTGTCTGAGTACCCTTTTTCCTCAGCATGGCAGGAACATTAAGAAAATGCTTCAAATTCCAAGGCCAAAAACCTTTCTAAAGTCTTGTGGTCACTATGATGACATTTAATCACCTACAAACATCCTGAGCTTTTGGAGTTCTTGGATTTTCTGTTGGATAGATGTTGTCTTGATAGTCTGAGATTGTATGGAGGTAGCAGGGCTTGGAGCTAATATTCTCATCAGTCTTACTAGCTGTATTTAAATTTAATGTACTTCCTTTATAAGACTCACTAAATTATTGATAGCAGTAAGTTTAAAAAAAAAAAAAAAAAAAAAAAAAGGAAGCTAACAGTAACTAAATCTCTTTTGGGTTCGATCTAGTAGTAGCCCTTTTTTTTCTAGGAGATTGAAGTTAGAAGGGACATACAAGCTTTACTTTTGAAGGCAAGATAAGACTTTGTCATCTCTGTGAGATAGTACTTTCAGAGAACAATTATAAATAACAAATGTTTATTACTTTATAAAGCATACTAGAAAACTAGGTAAAAGGTCAGATTATACTGAGTAGCATTTTTCTGAGCAAATAGTTAGTGTACTGCAATTACCTTGAAGATATACTAAAGCCAAGCAGGCCCTTTTATCTTTTTAAATATTAAACATTGTTTATAGTGCTTTTCTTCAAAGTTTGGATACTATTTGAGCTGCTTCACATGTGCTGGGTTAAAGCCTATCATGGCCAGGGCCAGCGCAATCCATTAGGCGACCTAGGCGGTCGCATAGGACGCTGTGATTTCGGGGGCGGCAACCGCGGCGATATTTCCGCGGCAGGACCTTCCTTCGCCTTTGTGCGGGGGCGGCATTTCAGAAAAGCTGGCGGCGCTCCTGATCGTGGCCAAAGGAAAGATTATATATTTAGCAATATGCCTAGCAGTCTATTGCAGACACAAATTTGCTAAGACAGGCCAATAATAAGGAAATAAAAAAAGCTGTTCTCTGCCTATTCGTGTGAGTGCTTGGAAGAATATTTAATTAAAATTACAATACATCGAAAAACAGTAATTGATGCATACTCAGAGCTTGCAAGCTTTGTACAGATGAAAGTGGCATTTGAGTATATAATCAAATAATTTTAACAGTTTGAACGCTTTAGATTGGGTTTCATTTAGTGACTTATAATGTGAGATGGCTTTAGAGTTTGTTACTACATTTAAATGAAATATAACCTTGTGGAGAGAGGATGATTTCTCCAAAATGTATCTAAAGTTTAATTAAGATTCTCTTACAAGCTCTATCTGAATGCCTCCCTCCAGTTTTGTCAGAAGTAAATCAATCTGGCTGAATGTCCTTGTGGACTGGTGACATATAGGAGTAGTATTTTGCCACAAGTTTGCGGAGTTATAGGACAAGATATTTGCAAGATCAGAAGTCTGAAAACATGAGTTCATATCCCCTGAAAAGTACCTTAACTCTTTTTTCTATTTCATATTTTTAGAACAGCTTGGCATAGAAATTCTAAACTTAATTTATTCTATTTATTCTTCTTGATGCCTTCAACAAGGTGAATTTTGTAGTTACCTGAAAGGTTTACTATGGACCTGTGGGGATTCCTGAGTACCTCAAACTCTAGAGCCTATGTGTGGAGTTTTAGATGTCTGGAGCCACTGCCTTTGAATTTTAATTTGCTTGTATACATACTGGCTGAAAATTTTGAATTAAAGATATAAATATCCATAGGTAAGCCAGTAGGCATTCTATGGAGCTAATTGTATCTTGGCACCAGCTACTTTCTTGATGGATAGTTTATTCTCAGAGTGTCTTGCATCTTTTAAGGGGTATGCTCCTTCTAGTTCTATGAAAGAGATCCTAGTATTTCCTTCTCCACATCTGCATTTACAGAGCTAGTTCAGTGGCTATAGGAAGGCTCATTTCTTATATCAGGAGCAGACATTGGCTTTAGAGTCAGAGCAGATGTATTCATTACCATCTCCTAAGCTTCTAGGTCATTCACAAGTTTGTCTTTTCCAACTTGTTCACTCTCTTTTCTTATCACATGGCCCCCACCTTCTGTTCTGCCAATGATGTGGGCTGGGTGGTATGTGGGCTTAGATTCCCTCTGCTTAGGGCAACTGTTCCTCAGGTGTTCAGTGGAGTTTCATATGTAACACCTTCTTAGACCATCCTCTAGGGTCTGTAAATGTGATTACCATGATGGGTCGGCTCTGGGGAATTTCTGGGCTCCAACCACCCGACATTTTCCTAGGGTGAAATGGAGTCTCCCCTTTACACCAGGCTTTTTGCCCTTCTCTTTGTGGCATGCACCCACTGGATGCTCTGTCTTGTTCATAGGAAACAGCTAGATCCTGTACAGCTGCTTCCTGTACAGAACCTAAAGTTTTATCCCAAATGGCTTCTCTGATCTCAGAGCAAACGCTCAGTAAATGCCCTAATGCACAGGGGTCATAATCAGCACCTTCCCCCTTTGCTCATCAAGTCACACATTTTACACACACATTCTCTGTGATTCATCACCTTTTTGGAGGTTTCTAAATCTCACCCTGTACACGTCAAGGGTAAATTTGAAACCTTTGCAACACAGCCTTTTAAAATTCATCATACTTCAAACTCTGTTCAGTTTCCACTTCATTAAACACATTTAATGCTTCACCCGAGAGCTTTGCAATCACTATGGGCACTTTCTGGGCTTCTGGAATTTTATGTAATTTGCACAGTCTTTCAAAAGTACAGAAGTATTCTTCAGTACAATCTGATCCTTTGTATTCAGAGATAATTTATCTCAGCTGGGTGTTCCTTGTGAAGAGGAAACACTTGGGATCTGTCTATGCTTTTCCTACCAGCTAAGGTTACATTGTCTTTCCTACCCTTTTTTTGGGCTGCCCATTTTTTCAGTTCCATGCTTCTCTAATGGGCAGCTGTCTCCTCTTCCAGGGTTTTCTGGTATGCTTCTCCTTGCTGTTGTCTTTCTCTGGCTCTCATTTCAGCTTCCCACTTCTGGTATTCATACACTGCTGTCACACCTGCTCATTCTTTATCATGCTGTTCAGCCATCAATCTGGCTATTTCTAATTTCATAGATGTTTCGGTGTTGCTCAGTTTTAATCTTTCTTTCGTTGCCTGAAATAAACAGAAAACAACAAACTGTAACTGTTTTTGACTTGTTCCCAGCCTTCTCACGTAAAATCTACTTTATCAGTGCTTGAAATGTGAACATCAGTCAACCAGTCGGCAGTGTGTAAATCCTGTCCAGACCACGCCACTGTGATGTTCTGATCAGGACTCCCAGAACTGTAAGCCACTGTCTTACCCCTCTGCCTCAGCAAATGAGAGCTTTTCTGCTGCTGCTAAGCTGTGTGTCAGCTTCCTGCCAGTCCAGCCTGTCTGCCTTGCCAGCAAACTCCTCGAGAACCTGCCAATTTAAAACCGTCTTGTAGGTAACAAGCAATTCACCTCAATTCCTGAGTTCCCCAGAGATGTCTCCTGGTGTATTCACTGGACACCCACAGAAATTATGAAATTCAATGCTTCCAAAGAGACAGAGCACATATCAGCCTGTTAGCTTAGCTGAAGATTCACATTTTACTTCAATATAACAGCACTGAGATGTTTATAGTAAAACTAAGAATATGTTTATTTACAAAGAACAGATTTAAATGATAAACAAGGGAAAAAGACAGCTATGGTTGCAAACAAAACACGCTTTTTAGTGTCTAAAATGTAATTTTAGCAGTAACAAATTGTTACAAGTTAGTTTCCTCACATACATCAAGTTACCAGCATCTCTGGTCCTCCTGGCCAAGGGATCCAATTTTCACAGGCTCAGAGAGTGCTGTTCCCTGTGTTCCCTAAATGATAGTTAACTAAAATGTCTTTCCGCACCTTCTATTACCAAAAATCCATAGTGTCTGTCTCAAGAGCCAGGAAAGCTTCCTGGGATGCAGATTCCCTTCTCTCTCTCCCTCCCTCCCTCCCCCCCCCCCCCCAGTGTGCTTACTAAATTGTCTCCTTTGCCACTCATTAGCTTGATGGCTTTGTTTAGCTTATATGTAAATATACTTTCCTTGTACTCTGTAATCAAGCCAGCCAGACATGCCAATCTACATTCCTTTATCAGGCTTGGTGTATGCACTGCCTTCCAAACACACTTGAAGAACATATATTTCCAGCACACTCACATATAACTCTTTTTATACAGCCTGTACACAATACTTTTTGGGAACAGTGTGTCACTAGTCTGTTTCTATATGATACCTTACATGACACCTTTTTATATGCCACTTATGACAACTGTGTGTTGTGGGTACTGAGTGTGTCAAGCCTGATGTGAGTTGCATTATGGTGGGCCCTCTGTCATTTGGCATTGAGGGGCACCCAGGGCCACAACTTATTGGTTAACTTTTCATGTAATAATCTCTGCGTCTTCTACCTTGATGTCCATTTTTCATGGAAAAAGAATAGATCCACAATCCTGTTTAGGCCCTGTGTAATATAAATGGTGGTAAAAGCACAGCTGGGAAATATTTAATGCTCCCAATTTAATTTCAAATAGAAAAATTAAACCTAAGCAGTTTATTGTCCAAGGTGTCCTGCAGTTATGTCTGGGTAGCATTAAAAATCAATTTGTGTTTGGAAAAAAGTATATATTTTTTAAAGGGGGAGCAGGTAGGGAGGAAGTTGGAAAGGAGGAAGAATGATTGAGTCTTAATGTATTTTATATAATTTTAGAATTTAGAAATTGGGGAGGGAACTCCAAAAGTTTATAAGGTTCATTTTAAAATGTTTTAAATGTCCCCCTTTTTAAAAACAAACAAAACCTCTTCATTTTATAATCTTCATGCGACATCTACTACCACACTTTGGGTGGCTGAAGGCACAAAGGAGCTATGTATCTGAGATGTAGCTTAATGGACAAAAATATCTTAATGTTTTCTGAAATATATTTCTGAAACTTTAAGAATTTAAAAATGTTTTGAGTGGTGCTAGTTGCACTTGGTTCTTAGAACCATTTCACATGTCATTAAGAATCACAGCACAGGAGAAACTTTTATGATCATCAGAATGCTCAAATTGGCACTTAAGATATACTGTAATATAAAGTACCCTATGTTGAAGGTGTGAAGGAGAAAAGGTCATAATTTTCTCATCAGGTTTATTGTGACATTCTAAACTGGGATTCAGAGCTTTTTAGAATATTTTTGTATTCATTTTAGGAAGTCATTATTTTTAATCAAGAATATATTGTTTAGACTTCTTAAAATTCTTGCATATATGTTGGAAAGTAATCCAGTAACCCTGCTGAAAAACTAGAAATAAATTAAATTTAAAGATCAGTTTTTCCTGTTAATAATTTTTCATATTAATTATTTTTCACAAAGTGTTGAACTCCAAATGATTCTAACACTGGAAAGTAATATTCTCAAGCCAAAAATTGACATCTCACTGAAGTGCTTTATCCTAATTTATCTAAAATACATATTGTATTGTTAGTGTTAAGGAAATGGAATTGGAACTATATTAAGCTGTATCCAAGCACTTTAAAATCTCCTGTTCGTTTATTCATTGTCATTAGAAAAGTTAAAATTGTCTCTTTTGGTGCATGGGAAAAACTGTGGCAAAACGGTATTTTCCCCTAAATATTTTTATTTTTTCTATTTTAGGAACAAGAACTTTACCAGAAAGAAGATCTAGGAGTCAATGAAGTGCACTATGTAGATAATCAGGATTGTATAGGTATGTACTTGAAAAACATGTATACTGTGTCATTAAAGTCTTACGGTCCTGGAGCACAGTGGCTTTCAATAGAATAGACAAAATATGTTAAGTAGTGTAGTAATTTTGTGTATCAGTGACCATCCCAGCATTGTGGATCCTGCCCTGGGGTTTTAGTCTCTGATGCTGCAACTGTGTCTGTGTGGATTCAGAGGTCTCTTCACTGATGCAGTTGCAAGATCGGGGCATATTTATTTTATTTTATTGTGGCCATTGTTGCAGATGACCCTTCACCTCTCTAAGTACTGCCTACTTCTGCCCACTGAGTTGTTTCTGCAAGTTTATTTTTGTAGAGAGCAGGCCAATAGTTTTGGCAGAAATTAATTCGGGGAAGAGTCTTCTGCCCTATTTATATAATAGTAACACACAGAACCCCAATCAGTAATGGAGTCTCATTGTGATAGGTGCATATAAATAAATGCTCAGACATCGAACTTGCCCTGAAGATCTTATTATCTGAGAGTGGTGAACGTGTGGAATTTTCCAGGTAAATTAATCAAAGCAGATAATGTGAGGTATACAGAGCAATATTTTTGTTGTGTAAGGAGATTAAAAGATCTGTGAACCAAAGCACAGAGGTTTGTATTTAAATTTTTTTGTCAGATTTTTCCCCTTACACTTGTTGCTTGAACAGGGTGAATTAAAAACAAAATAAAAACATAGGTATTGCTTAGTATCAGAGGGGTAGCCGTGTTAGTCTGAATCTGTAAAAAGCAACAGAGGGTACTGTGGCACCTTTAAGACTAACAGAAGTATTGGAGCATAAGCTTTCGTGGGTGAATGCCCACTTCATCAGACGCAAGCCTGATGAAGTGGGCATTCATCCATGAAAGCTTATGCTTCAATACTTCTGTTAGTCTTAAAGGTGCCCCAGGACCCTCTGTTGCTTTTTAGGTATTGCTATTGCTTTCAGGATGTGGTGAGAGGGTTAAAATGGTTTATCTGCTCCAACTTCTGTTACCCTAATTGGGGTTATCCAGTATGATGAAGAGAGAAACTGACTTTGACATGCAATTCAGTGCAGCATTGACTATGGTAGCTTCAGGATCCCCATCTAGGGAAGCAGTGATGATGGCAGGGTACTCCCATCTGGCATCAGTTGCAAAGTCACCACTGGTGGTTCCTTCTGAGCATCTATAGGTGTGTTCAGATATCTTTCCTCCGAGGCAGACATGGACATGCATCACTGGCTCTTCATTGGCCACTGGTAGCCATGTCAGGCAAAGATGACTGCTGGCTGCTGACAGACCAGTAGGAGATGATCCAGGGAAGAAAACCTAAAGGGTAGCAGCAAGAAAAGTGCTGTCTTGTTATATGAACATAAACCAGCCCCATCTGGTAGTCTGATATGAGTACATTTCCATGAATGTTGTCATGGCTCAAGGAGGTTCCAATTCCTACAAAAAAATCATTTTTAATTATTTCAGATGCATATTTTTTTTTTCAAATGTGCCCCGGAAGCAGAAAAGGACTTTGTTATGTTAGTTAAATGGATGAGAAAAGACAACAACACTGGTTTCTGTATAAAAATACATTTTCATTTGAGGCTTTGCTTTTTGTGTTGCTCACTGTTCAAAAAAGGAGCCATATGAGACTGAGATGTGTGAGTATTGCTTTATATTGCACCTTCCAAAATGTTCCAACTTCCAGTGACATCTGATAATTTATCATCAGTAGACTCCTTAAATATAGCGTTGATTTGATATGTCTGTAAATCTCACTGTTCTCTGCCTCAGTAGAGATTCAACTCTTGCTTGACACTGGATCTTGGGAATAAAGGATTCTTCTGCCTAAATCTCTGAATTTAATATAGTTTCCTATAATAGAATTAAGGCAGGGCAGTAATTGCAGTGAACATCTGTAATTAGTATTTGAATAGGGTACAGAATAAAGGTAAAAAGAACAGGAGTACTTGTGGCACCTTAGAGACTAACATTTATTAGAGCATAAGCTTTCGTGGACTACAGCCCACTTCTTCGGATGCATATAGAGTGGAATAAATATTGAGGAGAGATATATACACACATACAGAGAGCATAAAAAGGTAGATTATGTTGGCTTAGACAGTTACTTTTCAAATCATCATCTTTTCCTTTTTCCAAAGCCAAGGTTGGGTTAGGGCCAAGATTGTGAGCAGATTTCACGCAAACCTGTTTTGAGCTGCCATTTGAGCCTGTTGTTAAGGTGTTGCCTGGATCGTTTTATATACCGTGTTATACAGCTGTTTTCTCTCTCTCCATGCAGTCTTCCACAGAGAACAATTGCTGGCAGTCGGTATGGGGTCATTTTAGTGACATGGTCAAACCATTGTAGTTAACATCTTTTGACGATTGTAGTCACTCACTGCACTTTTTCACTTTTCTGTGGTTTATCTAGTTTATCTAGTGTTGTTACACCTACGGCCAGTGGTGCTGGAACAATTTGTAAATGATGGAAATGCTGCCACATCCCCAGCACCTTAGTTCCAGCACCTATGCCTACAGCACAGGAACCTCATTTCAAATGTTTGTGGCTTTTGCTCCAGGCTCTTTGTCAGTACCCATGTTTCACAACCATAAAGTAATGTGGGTACAATGACTGTTTTTATATAAATCTAGTTTTAGCTGTCACAGACATTGATTTAACTATCCCAACATTTTTATTCAGGCATGTGAACATTCGTTGTCAATAGCTATCTGCCTTGCTGTGTCATCTTCACATCATTTGTTATATGTTATGATGGAACCCAAGTAGCATAAACCATCTACTTGTTGGTTACTACACCACTGATGACTAGTTTAGCCTGTTGCTTGATTTTTGTTGTTGCCATTAGTTTGGTCTTTTGTTCATTTGTTTTTAATCCCCATTCTTTGGATGTTGTGTACAAGTTAGTTGCTGCTTCTTGGTTGCATTCCTCCACAGGGAGTATCATTACAATATTATCTGCAAAGTCAAGGTGATGGATAATTTCTCCCCAATATTCTGGAGCATCCACCGATGTTACTAAGAGAGTATTGGACTGAGTGTGCATCCCTGTTTGACTCCCCTTTTCACTTCAAACCACTCTGTCGACCCACCACTGACTCTTATTGCATGCCAACTTAGGCTGTACAGACACTGCGATATTTGAATCAATTTCCTGCTAAAACTATACCATTTGAGTACTTTTAACAGAGCCTCTCTGTTAACGGAGTTGAATACTTTCTGAAAGTCAACAAATGTGCAAAATAGATTCGTTCATCTCTCTCTCCTGACCCCCTTCCCCAAAGATTTGACACAATACAAATCACTGATCTATGATGGACCATCCAGGTCTAAAGCCAGCTAGTTACTCAGAAAGGATTTTCTCTGCTTTTCTTTTCATTTGGCCGAGAATCACTCTACAAATACCTTGCTAGGAATGCTGATAAGACTTATTTCTCGGTAGTTGTCATAATCTGTCAGCTCACCTTTCTAAAATAGCGATACAATAATTTAGTATTGCCAGGTTTCAGGGACTTTGCCCTTTGTCCCTGAATAGTTTGTAAAGGAGCTGTACCAGGTGTCTTGTTGACTTTTCAGGGGCATGATTGCAGTTTCTGATTCCAATATGTGTCTTCCTTCGTTGTTGCCTTCACGGCTGATAGCCTCAAAGACTATTCGTGTTCAATAGCTGATTAAAATAGTCTTTTGATCTTTATCTACTATAAAGTTCCCCTGAGCATGATGTAGCTGACTTGTTATAGGTGTTAACTTCTTTGATAGTAATCTGACTTTCTGAAAAAGCCCTCTAGCATTACTTTATGTAAGTATTGTTCAAGCTCTTTGCCTTCTCTCCCAAACCAGTCTTTCATAGCTTTTTTTAAACCATTCTTTTTAATTCCTTGTGGAGCTGTCTGCATTTCTTTTTTCCAGTCCGGGCAATCTTTAGCTTTCAGATGTTATACTTTCTATTTCTTCTAGATAGGTTTTCAGTCTCTGGTGTCACCTAGTCTTTCCTTTTTTGGATACGGCCTCACCCCTAAAAGCTCCTTGCTCATGGCAGGAATTTATGTATTTTGCCTCTTCCCAGAATTGTTCTACTGTTGTGTTCTCTAGGTCTAAGAGAGGGGCAAAGTGGCCACTAATGGTGTTCTGAAAGGTCACCATAGTGTCTGTATTTTTCAAAGCTTTGATGCCATAGACCCCTTTGTCATCTTTTGCAAATTAACATTTCAAAAGCCTAAATACAAACTTAGACCAATCACTGCCCCATGGTCTGAGTTTGTATTTAGCTTTCTGTAGATCTTGCAGTCTTGGACACTTGTTTTCCAGTGTTGTTTTACTAAGATGATGTTGATCATGTTTTTTGTAGTATCATCATTAGAAATCTTTGTTTCTTTATTGACTCATCTGTGCTGATATGCTGTGTGTTATTTAAACAGATTGCTTCAGTTCTGTGCTGCCAACAATCTGTCCCCTTACTCATTTCTGTGCCTTCTTTTCCCAGGTCTCCCAGTCCATGTTTTCATTCCTCAACTTGGCAGTAAAGTACCCCCTATGTTTTTATGATTCTATGATTGTGACCAAAAAACCTCTAGAGAGGGTTCTGGGAATCTCTTCTTGATGTTCATTGTAAAATTGACTTATGATGCTGTCTTCTGCATCCGTTGTGGGTGTGTAATTTTGTATTCTAGTCACATACCTTGTAGTTTAATGCTTATTATGTGAGATGACACATGTATAGCTTTTCAAAGAACTTTAAGCTTTTTCTGGTAATATTAAGGCAACTTCTTTTGTTTGGTCATGTCTGTCTTTCCAAAGTAAATGATTTTACAGTGCTTTATGGAAAGTTCGCCACTTTCAATCCTGTGTGTTTCACATATTCTGAGACTGTCTATAGAAAAGGATGTAGTTATAGTTTTGTTAACTAACATTCTGGCTTTGCTGCATTGATATAGCGTTCTCATGTTCCATGTTCCAATGTGTACTCTTATTTTGTTGCCAAACAATCTGTTTGTTTTTATCTAGCCAAATTTTTGTGGTAGCGGAAATTCCCAAACTGCTGGCACAGATCTTTTTGGGCTGGGCATAGTCCGATCTAATTTGATCCTTGCCTGTTTTGTCAGTTTCTTGGCTTAGGTAAATACCTACACTGAAGTCGAGGCAGCCCTCTCCTGGTCACTACTCATGAAGGGTGCTTGAGTTGCATCATGAGGAGGTTAGAGTGAGGCATTTAGTTTGTAGCCCCCACTCCCACTTAAGTTACCACCACCCTCTCCAGTGCGTGTGCAGAGATAGGTGCCTGAGACTAGAAAGCCAGCACACCACGCGCAGAGCCACCTGAACTAGACAAAGCGAGATGCAGATGAGTAGGGTGTCCTAAAAATTGGGAGGGGTGGGGTTTAGGAGACTTTATCAAGAGTTAGGTACCTAAGTCTGGGCTGCAGGGAGGCCAGGTTTAACGCCCCCTATCCCTGCTGGAGAGAGAGGATTTGAACAGGGGAGTTTTGCCTCTGAGGAGAGTGTCATAACTACTGGTCTATGGGACAATCTGATGTGGCTCTCCCATCACTCTGATTGAAGCTGTTCCATTTTGGATAAATAGAATCATGGAGCAGGGGGGCTGGACCCTGGGTCTTCCACCATCTAGATGGGTGTCCTAACCACCAGGCTATAGAGTCATTTTCTCTCACTTTCTGGCCCAATGACTAAGTATTTATCTAAATTGGAGCAATTTCATCAGGAGAGATTGAGGAGACCACACCAGAATATCCTATAGCCAGCATTTTAGAGCACTCTCTGAAGAGGTTGGAGACCCCCGCTCAAATCATGTCTCCCTATCAAGCAGAGGAAGGAGTTGAAGCTGAGTCTCCCATATCCTGGGTGAGTGCTCTACTTGCTAGGCTAAAAGCTATAAGGGACTACTGTGACAGATTTATGTTACCAATCTGCCTGGGGCGTCAGGTGATCAGGCTGAGGCTGCAGGATTTTTAGGGGAGGAGATGGAAGAGCACACCAAGTGACTGAATTTTGAAGCTTTATTAATAAAATAATAAAATAACAGCAGTGAGTGTTGGGACTGCTTTTATGTTACTTAAAGGAAGCAAGAAAGTGTTAGTACCCTAGCCTTAACCCACTTTTATACTTACACATGCAGTACCCGAGGCTGACCAAGCCTGCGTGTAATGTAAGAAGAAAAGGGGGGAAGGGTGGATGGGAGTTTTTGTCCCGTACACGGGTTGTTTAGGGTCCGCTGTGGTTTTTTACTTGCTTTGGCTTTTGGGAGGGTTTTTAAGTCATGGGTTCTTTTGGGGGTGTTTTTGTTTAGGGCCCTCTGTTCCTGGTGCTTTTTGTACCAGTCCAAACTGTTTTTTTGTGGCCTTTTCAGCTTTCCCCAAAACACACCGGTGGCTGAGAGATAGTTAGTTAGTTATTTTTTCTTTGTTGTTTTATTCCTTTTCGCAGCCCCTGCAATTTATTCAGCCACTCTCCTTTCTCACGGCTGGTTGGGGGAGGGGTGGACTCCCCTAATTCTTTCTTGGCAGGTAGCAGAGTGTGTGCAATGGTCTTGGGCTGGAGTCAGCTCCTTATCTTCGGGTGTAGCTGGAACATCAAGTTAACCTGTTTGTTTTGGTTTGTTTGTTTGTTTGTTTTCTCCCCCTCTGGCCTTTTGTCACCTGTAAAGAAACCTTTCATTCCACACTTACACCTTTAACCCTTCCCAAAATGTCTTGCGATGCTTGCAACAGTGTTAGCAACATGCAATGCTGATCTGCCTCCCCAGGGGACCCCCTGAGGGAGGGGGGACCCCTGGGTTGTGACATTCCCCTCTTGATCCCAAGTCAACATTTTGTTGTGAGGGGTCACCATTTAAGTTTTTACCCTCCCTTGGACACGGTGGCTAGGGTTACTGTTGGTTTTTTACATAAACAGCAATATAGCACAAACAAAATGGTTAGGGCAGCAACAATTGCATACACTAGCCAGTAGTGGCTTCTGGCTTTATTAGTAACATAGCATAACATGTTTTTTGTTGGCATAGATGCCCCATTTGGATGGCTGTGACAAAGACAGCTTTTTTTTTAGATTAAACGTGCTGCCACACTGTAAAGGAGGAGGCATTTGTTTGGAATATGTTAGTTGTTTGTGTGTGTGTGTGTGTGTGTGTGTGTGTGTGTGTGTGTTAAGGGCAGGAACACATTGGGTGTAATTTATGAAAAATTAAACACAACATAATTAGAGATATTAACCATACTTTGCATAACGGCGGGCCAATGCATTGCAGAAATGATGTGCCTGAGAGCGTAACAGCAAATTAAGGGACACCCTGGGGTAGGTGGTTTTTTAAACACACGCAGAGGTATTGGTAAACACACGGGCCTTAGTGGGGGCATATTTTGATGCTTTTTTTTTAAGCAGACGTGTTGATTTATTTTACAAAAGTGACCTGGCAGTGCCTTTTTTTTATATATATATTTTATCTGAGGGGGCTTTATAAGCCACAGCTGCTAAGTGTTGCCCTTTGCAATTTATATGTGCTGATAGAAGATGTAGTCAGCACATACTGCTTAGCCATGTTAGTGGGGGGCCCCACCTTGTATATGTTGCGATGGGCCACCCAGTTTTAGAGGCAGCCTTTTTAAAGGCCTGGTTGGATTTTTATAGCAGGGGCCCTTTTGGGTTAATTCCGTTTGGGATTTTATTGGGGAGGGATACGCAGGGCCAGGGGACCTGAGGCTTTTGGCAGGGGGACGCCCCTGGAAAAATACTCAGGTAATATGTGATGCCACATTTTTAGGATGCTAAGCCACAAGTGCCCCCCTGCCAGTGGATAATTGACCTTTTTTTTTTTTTTTTTACCGTGGCTAATTTTGAACAGTGGTAAAATTAACAAAGGAGGACAAAAGCGTTGGACACCCAAGGATTTTTATAGATATGCGCTACTTTTGTGTACGTTATATTATATTAATAAATTTTGCAGGCCTGAAGCAGCAAGAGCGGTTCCACCGCTTTTGTTTGAGGTTTTCCTGGGCTTTTGCTATTACTGCTTGGTTTTGTTAACAAAGCAAAAGAGGAAAGAGAGAGAACAACATGAATGCACCTATTGGGGAAACTGAGGCACAGACCAAAAACTCCCTAAATTATTAGTTGTTTTGTTACAGCCCTTTTTGGCTTTTATTATGGATGTTGTTTACTTGGTTTAGGAGGTTACAACAATGATATTGCATTTAGCGTTTAATAATTGCTATTTCCTGCCAAAGGGCCTTTTATTTTTCTTTAGGCCATTACATGAGGAACAGGGTTTGCCCTTTGGGGGTTCATGGGAGGTTTCGGGGGCCACCCACCAGGTATTTTCCTGTGGCCTTGCTGTGTCTATCCGGACTATGCACTGTTTTTAAGGCACCTCCCCTTTAGCCTTGCGCCACTCTGTGGCTCAGGCCCCATTAGCGGCGTGAGCCAGGGATAGCCTTTGGAGGCATTTTTTAAAAATTATAATTACTTAGATAATTTTATGGATATCTGGAAACCTGGATGGTCCAGGCAGGTGGCTGGTTTACAACCGACGCCCATGACGCCATGACCAGAAGCCTAGGGAAAAACATACGTTTTGAGCTGATTGACATGTGCCCATTTTAGGTTTTTTTGGTAGTTGAAGCTGGTACGCTACGGGCGAGATGCAGTTTACAATGGAGTATGGACCCACCCACTTAATGTTTAGGGTATGGGCTGCTTTTTTTAGCTTTTGTAACATTATTTTGTTTTTAATTTGCCATTTTTGCATGTTTTTAATGATGGTTCTTTTTACATTTGGCCTTTTTAAAATTTAAAATGGCTTTTATGGCTTTGCGGGTTTTATATAGCTTCTTTCTCAACTGGGCAAAGCTGAGACTTTTTTGGTTGGGGCAAATAGTAAATGTGATTATTGGTAAATATAGTATTTACATTATATTTATATTTGTTTATTAGTGGGTTGCTAATATTTAATATATATATATTTTTAACTATTTTCCTCTAGTCAGATTTTGAATGAGTCCCAATCTAGTAGGCATGCTGATAGCACACTTGCCGGATCAAGCTCTGCAGGCAAGATAGACTGGGAAACACCTATCTGCACATAGTTTAAGGGGCTTAAGTATGAGAGAGGCATCCAGATAACTCGAGAGATGCACTGGGTCTATGCACAGAGTGGGAACTTAGGCACTTCAATACTTTTAATACATAAATAATTTAGGCGCTGAGTGAGCTTTGGTGCCGACAGGGCTAGAGATCAGCCAAGAGGAGTTTTGTGGATTTCAGTGGTGCTTAAAAGTGGAACTTAAGCACTTTAAACTCGAGTTTAGGCACCGAAGTCCCTTTGAGCATCTGGTCCTAGATTTCTTAGTCATTTAGCATTAACCTAAGAGCATGGGTATACTTATTACTATTATCTTCAGAAAACAGAATTCACACGTATTAGGTCTGAGGGTTTATATAAACAGTCAAAGCACCGTGGCTTTAAAAAGCAATCATGCCCAGTGCTGCTGTGAGTATGCTGAAGTCTTTTCAGCTTTTTTAAGCTTTTGGTCATCCTCTCTTGTTGTTGCTATCATGGATTTGTGATCCTTCCTCATACTGTTGATTCAGCACAGTGAGAAACCTGTGTGAGAGACTTTTAAAATCAAAACTGTGTATAGGCTTAAAAGACCTAGTACACCAGTGTATTTCCATCATATCCCAGTTTCATAGCTGGAACTTGACAACGAGCTACAGAATACTGCTTAAATCAATAGCTATATATGCCAAACTTGTTTGTAGTGATTAGATTTCTCCTTAACCTAAATTAAGATGGTTGTAATAATTATACGGTACCATGTTGGTAATATTTTTGATGTAATATTCTTGTTCTGATATGTAATTATATATAGCACTTTCACAAACGTATTGATTTCTGTTTTACGAATAGATCTGATTGAAGCAAAATTAGTAGGTGTGCTGGATATTTTGGATGAAGAAAATCGTCTTCCACAACCAAGTGACCAGCATTTTACTTCTGTGGTGCATCAAAAACACAAGGAGCATTTCAGACTATCTGTAGGTTTACTTATGACCTCTTCATTATTTTATAAAAATAAGTTCCCAGAGTGGATGCTAATATGATGTTAGAAATCACTGTGAATAAAAAAACAAGTGGAATCCTCCAGTGATGTTCATGCAGTCTGGTGGCAGCATGTTGCACTCCCATTCAGAAAATCAGTTCGGGTCTGAAGGATGGCAACAGTAGGCAGCCCTAATCTCTCTCTCTCAATGGACCCTTGGAGCTTTCTTGGCCAGAATGATGGCCAAGGCCAAGATCATTCCAGTGCAAACCAGTGTTTAGACTTTATCGAATGATTTATTGAAAAGTAGAAAAACTTTCATTTTAGAAAGTGTTACGTATTCATCTCTCCCTTTTAAAAAAACAAAGTGGGACTGGTGTCTTAACTAATTCTGTGAAAACCTTTCTTTATGCAATGCCAATCATACGACATTCAGACATTTTTACAAACTAAACTCAGTTTAGGTTTTATTGAAAGGTTCACTAAAGGTTTAACTTCTGTAAAACTTGTGCATAATTTTAATTTTAGTGGATATCACAATCTCCCATGCATTCTAATAATTTCCAGCTATGAAAATAAAATAAACAGGATTTTCACTTAGATGCTTTTATTAAAGGCAGAGTGGATACCATCAAATAGCCCTTTTCTCCTTATCTCTCCAAATTCCTCCAAGATTTTTAGCTTTGAGTTTTGGCAAATATCTGTTTAGTCCAATTTTCTCAGTTTCCCAGTTAGTACTTTAAAGATGAAATGGTAGAACCACCTGGGATAGTGTTTTTTGTGTGTCTCCTCCCCCCCCCCCCCCCGGCATATACTGTTAGAAGACTAACACAATCCCAGACTATGTATTTACAGGCAAATTTTAAAATACAAAATCACAAGAAATGCCACTTCCATAAATACAGGCAAATTTAACAAAAGTATGTTTTCCTCTAAATTAATACTTATTTCCTTAACTGGATTCCTGTGCTATGAGAAATTCTTGTCAGACGCTTTAGGTTTTAGTAGTCCGCTGTTACTTGCAGCCTTTGGTTCCTAGTTCTGGCTCTGATAGTTGGATACAAGGTGAAAGATCCAGCTATTCAGCTCTTAATTCAGAAGTCTACACAGCTAATTTGCAGCTGTTGTAGCTTCCATCCCGTGACACCCCATGCTTGGACAACTCACCAAGGCAAATTTCAGCATCACTGTCTTACTTGTAAATAATTTCATCCAAAAGATAAATTTGAGCCTCTATCCCCTATTATTATGACAATACTGTGCACCAAACAAACATTCTATGCCACCTGTGGGAATTAATGTTGGACTAGGAAGCAGTTGTGATGATAAAAATTATTAATCTTGGCAGTTGCAGTGGCATTTTACTGTGAGTTGCAGGCTCATTCAAACTTGAAAAAGCTCGGGATGAAGAAAAAGTTTGAATCCCAATGAACTGAAATAGTGGAGTTTCTCACAGCTTTAATCTTAACCTGTAGGAAAGACAGAAAATATTATTTGAAAATTTACTGTTTGAATTTTGTCCCTAATGATTTTTCTGTGTAACATGGGTTTTTATTGCAGATTCCCAGGAAGTCTAAATTGGCTGTTCACAGAAATATCAGAGATGATGAGGGCTTTATTATCCGACATTTTGCTGGAGCAGTGTGCTATGAGACGGTAACTTGATTTAACAAACTCATGTTAATTATTTCATTTATACTGCTCTATTCTCCTTTATATTAGTATTTTCTTACAAAAGCTAGGAAATTGAGACCGCTTGGCATAATCAGGCAAGTTAAAAATTCTTCGGGTTTAACTTTAAATGACCTTCCTCTCCCCCCCCCATCTCCCCAAAAAAAGACATGGTCACTTCAAATTCTTCTTTATGATGATTAACCCAATACGTCTAACCATTATTTAATCAATAGAAGTATAAATATAATAGCTTGTTGTTACTGTTAGCAAAATTCTCCTTGATTCCAATACCATAACATTGGGTGCAAACTTCTCAGTCTTTGGTTTTAGTTAATTTAGTTGATAAGACTGACCTTTTAAATGCACCTTCAAGTTAGCAATTAAAATATCTCAATTATTTCTCACTTCATTTGCCAACCCTAATATGTACTAGTTAAGGTCTGAATAATAATTCTGCATTTCTACAGCACCTTCTAAGGATCACAAAGAGCATCACAAGCATTAATATATCAAGCTTCATAACACAGCTGAGGGGTGAGGTAATGAGAGCTGAAAATAGAAGCCAAGGGTGAAATTCTGATGCTATTGTAGTCAATGGGAGAACTAGCACTGACTTCAGTATGGACTAGGCTTAGCCAGGATTTCAAATCCCATCTCATGACTTCCAGTTCCATGCTTTAAACATAAAACCAGCTTTTCTCCTTTTACTATTGTTAGTGTCAGACATAGACAATAAATATTCTACAATTACATTTTAAATATTTTTCTCAATATATTTTCCCCCCTCAAATTCCTGGTATTTTACCATTAGGTATTTTTGTTGGGATATTTTGACAAAGGACGTCTTTATGTAGGACAGAGTAAACCTATTAGTACTGTGAAGTTTATATGCAACGCTTTACTGGTTTGTTTTCTTTTCAGACCCAGTTTGTGGAGAAAAACAATGATGCTTTGCACATGTCCCTTGAATCTCTTATATGTGAATCCAAGGATAAGTTTGTCCGGGAACTATTTGAATCTACCACTAATAACAACAAGGATCCCAAACAAAAAGCAGGAAAGCTTAGCTTCATCAGTGTGGGAAATAAATTCAAGGTATTGGAATATTAAAAATGAGTTCTTTCCTTTATTATGTTGCTTTTAAATTGCTTGAAATGAATGGAACTTTAAGTATGGAAGAATCAGATGAGTTTCATGAAAAAAATCCTCTTAATCAACTATTCTTCAAATAAAATGTAATAAAACCACATATTCAAGTTAAATGATGGCCTGTGCTATGCAAATAATGAAGATGGTTTGAAAGTAATCCTTGCTTTTATTTTAAAATGCAGCAGCTTATAATTCTTTTTTTTCCCCAAATCCAAATAATGCTTTTGAAGCATAAGTTCCAAATTCTTGTTCTAAATCTGGAACCTATAGTTCTAAATTTGACAAAAAGTGTTCTTCCATTCTATTTGAAGGTGTAGAGGTAACAGTTTGTCAGTAAGTTGCCACCTCAAAATTTAAAAGCTAACCTTAAAACTGGTTTTCCTCATTTAAAATGGTGTACAACAACAATAGTGATTGCTTTGACAAACATTTTCAGTGTGCTGAGTACTTCCTTTTTCACTACCTGACCATAGTATCTGATGCTTCTCCTAATTTTTTCCTTTCTTCCACTTACTGTAAAGCTGACCTTCAAGCCTTGTCTTCTCCACATGTTTTCTACTTCCTTTCCTCTTTCAGCAGTTTTATTTTTAGCTGGATTATTTCAGCTCAGGATGGCTAGAGAGAACTATAGGGAAGTTGAGAGAGGAAAAGCAGGCACAGCCAGGGGCTGCAGGTAAATTTATTACCTTAATGGACTCATTATTTCATAGCTGCTACAATTTCAGCATGAGTTCTTCTTTTCAATACATCAGTGTTCATAATGTTTTGTACCTCTGTGGCATTTTGAGTGTATACGTTCTACTTACAGTAATTCATTAGTGTTAATTTCCCAGACATAACACATACCCTTAATGAACACTTAGCGCATTGGAAATTTCAGTTTCACTTCAGATAGCACTGGGGAATGTATCACTACCATAGGAGGCTTTATTTTCTCTGTGGTTTAAGACTGGAAATTCTTCACTTGTCTATTGAGAAATGTGAGTAAATCAATCTTGAATTTCTCTAATTGTAACAGTTACCTAGATAATGTTCTAGAGAGAGAGAAGTCCTTGTAAAAGACAAAGTGACTACATTTTAGAAAAAGATAATCTGGTAATGCTCATCAGGGAAATAGACTATATAAAATGTAAGCATCTATAACATAGAGTGAAGTAAGTTTTAAAATGAATACCGGAGAGCTGCTGAATGCAGACAATATTGACACTCATATCAATAATAAAATAAGATTATTTGATGGTTAGTAAAGAAATTGTTCCTGCGCTTCAAATGACTTCCCACCTCTGTCTCACTTCCCCCACCTTCCTGCCCCAATACCCAATAACTAAGTCAGACAGATTGGTTGAGTGAATGATGGGCAAGTTAATCTGGAGAGGAACCGATACTTTGTGAGCAATAGACGCTACTATTGATAACAATGGATCAAATTCTTAAAAGTCCTGAGATTCTGCAGTTTCTATTGAAATCAATGCAAGATGCAGGTGCTGAGCAGTTCTCAGGATTTGACCAGTGTTTCCAATAATAGCACCAGTTTTGAAAGTGTGCCTGATTCATCTGAGCAACTTGAGAGAAGATGAACCCATTTACAGAATTTGTTCATGGGTCACACTGGATCATTCCTTGTTACTGAATCATGAGCATATATACATTTTGCATAAAGCAGTTATTGTTTGTTAAAAAACTGCATATTGATACTCCATTATTTCCTCCAAAACAATGCTTATATAAAATACATTCCTTAGTAAATTTAGGTAAACATAAATAATTTGTTTAAAATTAGATAAGGAAAGTATGTAGCATCAGTGAAATCTGAGTAGCAGGTTTGCTGGGCGGGCCTGCCCAACTTCTCATGACACTCCATTACTCATCCCAACTGTATGTGCTACAGTCCACCAACTTCGTCTGCAAGAATAACCAATAGACCCCTTCTTTCTCTGCAGGAGAGACACTGGTAGCTTTAGCTGGAGCAGTAGCAATGTTTTTGGTAGGCCCCAACATAGATCGCTGCACACTAGGTGCCCTGAGAATAATAGACCAGCTAGTCTAAAATAAGAATTTTGAAAACAAGCCTCTGTTTTATGGTACACAGTACAGTAGTAATGGCAGAAATGTGCTTGACCACTTGGTATCAGAATTTTGTGTAAAGTCACATTCGACAATCAGTATTGTAAGCATCAGCAAGTCAAACATTACATTAGTCTGTGAAAGATCAGGCTACTCCCCTGCCAAAAATTTAACCATGTCTCTTGAGCTGGTTCCCCACTTATGTAAGTCCTAACCAAACTCTAATATGTAGAAGTTGTAATGTGCTACTCAGATGCCTGTACCTGTAGTTGAGGCCTAAGGCTCTCATCCTTTGCTGCACACAGTCATCAGGGCGTTAATTAAATTCTCAGTGTTTAAATTCCATCTAGGATAAATATAGGATTCCCTCTCTCCCCCAAATAAAATGAAGACTTATCTGCTGATTGTCATATTCAAAGAACAGTTCAGTGTAAAGTAATTCTGAGGATTTTAGCTGGCCAAATATATGACACCTTAATATTTAAATCAGAATCTTAGATAGCCTTGAGTCAAAGGTGAGCACAGCATCTCTTGTAAAGACAATTAATAAAAAAAAAAAGTGGTATTAAATGTCTTGATGTGCAAACTGTGTTGGGAATGTCCTTATCCATGTAGTGTTTGACATACTGATACACATTATTCCTTACTGTTTGTAGCTTTTCAAAGATTTTAAATTTGATTTAAACTATTCATATCACTGCTGTCCAATCACTTTCCTCATTAACTCTACTATGTATACAACATTTTCCTTATTTATTTTCCTACTGGTGTATGTACTTTGAATATCTAATAGCTAATTTTCAGACAATAAAGAGATATACGCATGCTATTATTATGCCATTCAACACAAGAGTATTCAACATAAGCAGTTTCCTTGGTGTCACTCAAGTATTCTTGCATGATGTTGTCTAAGATTTGTTCATGTGTGGTTTATCAAATCTGAATGAGCTACTATTCACACACACACCTAACAATAACTCATGCATGCAATAGTGTTGTCACTCTACTGTGTACCTAATTTATAACGATCATAGTAAGACAGACACTTTATGGTTCTCTAATATGAAGTATTGAATTGTTTCTTTTTTTTTTTTTTTTTTTTTTTTACAGACTCAATTAAATTTGCTCCTTGAAAAGCTTCGCAGTACTGTAAGTATAAATATAGATGCAAATTCTGTATTTTCCTTTATCACTCCTCTCACGTTAACAAAGAGTTTTGGCTTAAATTTAATGTTTTATAATAATAAATAGTCAATTAAAATTATCCTGTTTTGCAACCGGATGACATTTTTGAAGTGTATTGCTACATGGGTGCTTAATATTATTAAATTTATAGACTAAATATTAAAGTTACTGAAAGGAAAGTTTATTTTGTATTGTAGCATGGAAATTCTACCAATTCAGATAAAGTGCATTAATATTACTTAGTTTTATCAAGTCTCCAATTCCTTTCCTGATCATTTCCCTTTCCTCTAGTTTATTTGCTTCTCACTCATGGGTACTCCGCCATCCTGTGTTTGATTTATTTTTGTGACCAGATTTTGAATCACTATATATCTGTAGTTAACTCATGAACAGCCAGGGTTTTGAACAAGTTCTAGGAAAACTCTTAACTCTGATAATTTTATTTTTTATTTGTTGTAGAGTGGCACTTTTTTTCCATCCCCTTTTCACTACACATTCACATTTTCAAGTGTGAGAAGGGAGTTTAGAAAATCTAGGGATGAATTTTTATCTGTTTTTTTGGCAATTTAATCTAATACATTCATGTAGATGAATTGGTAGCAGGAAAAAAATCTCATACCACCACCTACATCCGTACTCCCAATATTAAAATTAGTTCACATTCACTTCATTCACTGTCTCTCTAATCCTCTGCTGTGATTTGTTTCTGCTTCTCTCACCTACACACCTTAAAACTCTACCTGGCGGTAACCCTCCTTCCATAGCCGGTCAGCACTGCTGGTAGATGGAGGAGTTTGCTTTACTTCTTTATATTTCAGGTCCAGGATTTAGAGGAGCATATTTCTCATTTATTGTAAATTCTGTTTTGTTTTATTTTTATGCAGACCCTCAGAGGATAGTAGGCATGAGTTTCAGTAAAAGATGCTGATTGTAACTACCAAATGGCTGATATGCTTCAGTGTTAGAAAGGTTTGCTGCATTAAAAGTCTTCGAAGAAGCTCTTGAGCCAAATTAATTGATTTTTAAAAAGCTTTTGTTCATTAGTGAAAGACAAACATGACTAACCATGTTTCACAGCCTTTTGCTATTTCCTCATGGCTTCTGGAGTTGCACAGCCATTTGTCTGATTTTTAACTTCCTGATTGCGTCGGCTCCACAACTCATTGCTTGATCTCTCAGTATCTAGAATTTGGCTTAAAAAGCCACTATACCTTTTCTGTCTTTGATATGGATTTACAGAGAAGCAAACAGTCTACTCTTGCAAGCCCTCCATTAATGTGTACTCTATTTCTTAGAAACCTCTTCTGTGCAGGATACATCTTCCTAGTATTTTTGTAGGTCAAGAAGTATTCCCTATCAGAACAACTGCCTCCTTGTCATTAAACAGCTCAGTTCATGAGAGGATATCACAGCTGATTGTATCCTTATGCTCTGTGATAAATATGAACTAGCAGCTTCCTGTTCCATACTTAAATCTCTCTCCTACGTTTGTCTTATCCTGTGAGTTTTTTTAAATTTCTCTCTTCCTTTTTCATTCTTTGTGTCTTTCTTCAGTGCTTAGGGCATAGAAATTAAGGTTTCTATACATGACGAGGGGAATCCAACCTATATTTCACACATCTTTAATCTGGATAACAAATTCTGCTTTACTTGCTGGAAGATTACCCATTAGTATAGAGAGAGTTTAGCTCAGGAAATAGATTTCAGAATTAGTGGTGTGTTACCTCACTTTTCACTGAGTCAGAGGTACCATACTTGTAAAGTTATATATTTACAATTACTTCCTCTGGCCACATTGTTAGAGAAATCAAACTGAGTTATATTTGAGCTTTGGGGAAATCAACAACTCTATAAATAGAGGTGGAAAAACATTATTTTAGCCAATGAAACTTCTTTTAAAAAAAATTTAGATGTAGTAAATTATCCTGCTTATTTAAATAGGATAGTAATCGCTAAACTTTATGATTTGATCTAATTTCTTAAAAGCAAAATTAGATCATAGAGAACCATTAAATTTTTGTCCATTTATATTATCTCTGCTTTTTAAGCTTCAGAATGGTGTGGGGCCTCTCCCTATTTTCAGTATTACTTTAGCTAATGTCTTCAGACACTTTGGTAGGAACACTACAATTCTTCTTGTTTATATTAGGGTAGTATCCAAAAATATGCTTAGCACGTCTCAGACGTAACAAAAGACAGTCCAGAGAGCTGGATCCTAGTCATCGAGTATGTTTTGCCCTGCCCCAGACTTAAAGCTGGCCTGAATGACCAGTGAAAATTCCTCTTTCCTAGGGAAATCTTAGAACCAATGTAGCTAAGTGTTCGTCAGCCCTCTTTCAGCCGTTGGAGTATTCAGGAACTTGTCCAGGGGAAGGGGGCATGGCCAGGGTGCTACTTCACTCCAGTGGTCTTAGAGTTACCAGGATTGGGGGCATAAAGGTGACATACAGCTACCTTTGCCCAACCCTTTCCTTTCCTTCCCTGTCCCCCAGGACCTGTGCTGAGCACAATTTTACAGCTTGGCTGAGATTTGGTCCCAAGAGGAGAGGGAGAGAGATGCAAGGTACAGTCAAAGTGGTCACAGTGAGGGTAGTCACAGGTCATATTAATCCCAATTTTATTCTAACACATAACATGAATGGGGATAAATGTTGGGGAAGACACTGATATGTTTGGGCTGGTGAGCCAGGGATGAGTGGTTAGAGAAGGAACGATTTTGAGGGATGAAAAGTATGGAGAGAAAGATGGTTGGAAGCATAAAGAAAGATGCAAAGAGATGGTATTAGTTGCTAGTCTTTTTCAAGGAAGATGATTGCAGTAGTGGAGCTAAAGTGCAACTAGACTAATGCAGTAATAATTGGATTCAGTTATTGGTGGTAAGAAAAAAATTGTTGAATGAAAAGAAGGTGAGGTTCTAATTTACAGTTTGAACTTTGAGATCAATTGCGTCAAGATATGTTGAGTGCAAAATGGATATGAAAAGACTGAAAAGCATAAAAAGTCAGTTTCCCTTTTTAGAAATCTAGTACTATTCCTTTGTTCTGTAATTTTTAAATGATCACTTATTCAGAAGGTTTAAATTGATGTAGATTCTGCTAACTTGTTGTCTTGACAATAGGGGTCAAGCTTTATTCGCTGCATCAAACCTAATTTAAAGATGACAAGTCACCATTTCGAAGGGGGACAGATTCTCTCTCAGCTTCAGTGTTCAGGTAATATATGCCTCTTACTGATTTCTGGTTATTTTTTTTTATTTTGTGTATTACAGATTCACACAAAGTTGGAATGTCTGTCATTGAAACAATGTTTCCTTGTTTGGACAAATATTTCTGTTCTTAATTTAATGGTCTCTAGATACAATTAAGTGATTTGTATCTAATGAGTATTTATTAATTAATTTTGATTCTCAGTAATCAGATAATTATGTTAATTAAATGTATTTTTAATTAGACTTTTTCAGTGTTAAAAAAAAAAAAGCTGGCAAGCACTATGTACTCAACAACATTAAAATATACAATACAAATTCAGATTCACAATGCATTTTATAAGATCGCCCATGTAATACTTGCTCAGATAAGAAAAAGTCTAGCAACCCCTACATTTGATCACTCTTTAATCCTCTACCCTCTTCCTCTCCAAACACCTGAAAATAAAGATGAACCTTGTAGTGTGTCCCAAAAGATGGACTGAGCAGAGGGCATGGGTTTCAGAGTTGAAGACTCTTTACAAGAAACACCTGGTCAGCACTCTTTTCATGTTTAAACTGATGGTGTTCCAATTTGAGCACATCTGCTGAACTTCAGGAGTGTTGCATAGAACAAGAGGCAGTACCTCAGAAAGCCAGGTCCCAAACTGCTGAAGGATTCATATGTTAATACCAACACCCTGTTCTCTGCCTGGAAACAAATAGACCGCCAGTATAGATCATGGTATTATATGTTCTTAGCATGAAATGCTCCTTAATAAGCAAGCAGCCGCATTCTGCACCATCTTCAGTTTTCTGATTGATTGGTAGATGTATCCCCCATTTTGCACTCATTGTAGTGCTTGAAGTGTCAAGTGTATGAATGGCATCCATGGAATGATATGCATCTGAAGGGAAAGGTGTGCTTTTCTTGCTAAACATATCTGTAGAAAAAAACACTCTTGCTAACAGCTTATATCTCAACATCCAGCAGCAGAGAAGGATCTAACAAGACCGTTCCATTGTGCACTTGTCATAGATTCATAGAGTTTAAGGCAGATGGGACTGTCAGGTCATCTAGTCTGACTTTTTGAATATCAGAATTTTTGAATATTAAATTTCATCCAGCTACCGGGGTATAGACCCCAGTAATTTGTGTTTGACTAAAGTGTATCTTCCAAAAGCCATCTAGTCTTAATTTGAAGACTGCAAGAGATGTGATTTGGCATGAGATTTCTGCCATTTGCACTTTAACAGTCTTTCATATCACTTCAGCTATTGCAGGTAAGCTGTAAACAAGAGTGACCTGTAATAGTGAAGTTGCAGAGCAACTTGTTTAGGGGCCACGGTATCTATGGACAAGTACTGAAGTTCATTTGAAGTTCCACTCAATTATCAACTGAATTTTCTGTTGACTAAATAGTATTCTCCCTGAGAGCTCTCTGGTTCCATTACCATCTGAGGGTACACCATCAAAATAGGCAAGGTGCCACTCTGCCCTCAAACAGAAGAAGGTAAATGGTTGGTCTGTAACCATTAGAGTAATCTCTACCTCCTTGAGGTCCAATCTCAACCAAAATATCAGATCTTGAATATGTCCCACACTGTGAGTTATGCCAGAAACCCCCTGGTTGTCATCCATGAGCAGAAGAATTGCCATCTGAATGGACTCCAAAATCACCCTGTACCATCCGTTTCAGTGACTTCAGCCATGTAGCTTATCCGTTCAGCTGAGACCTCTGCAGTGCGCCTGGGCTGATCCATTGAAAGTAGGCCCACCTGAATCCTGCCCCACAACTCAAATGCAGAATGAGTACAAGCAATCCAATCTAGTTTTTTTTTAACGATGCTGCATGGTTACGAATCTGGAAATACAAGGTCCTTTTAATTTTTATGGTATTGTTTACAGATTTATTCAGCCTTGTTCTTGCACTATTATGCTTGATATGAACGGTTTACTGGGTTACTAGAATGAACTTACTCCCAGAAAATCATGGTGGCACAATATAAATAAGTCAATAATATTAAATTGAATCATTCTTCATAAGTCCTTTATACACTTTTCTGTCCAGGTGTTTGTTTCCATTATCCTTTTGTGGGTTCAGTAGTTTGAGCTTAGTTTTTCTACAGAAGTTCCTGGTTCAGCATCTAGTGTTTTGGCGAGCATACTTATATTTGTCATGCCAAGTTATGTTTAAGTAAAAATTAGCTAATCATAGACACACAAATGCTTAACAATGTTGATTGAATTAGGATTCCATTAACGCCATTATCAGCAGCTAATAGAACTTGGCTATGTTTGTGAGACTAAACAAATTAATAGACTAAACTTTTTATTTTTCACCATAAGCTTCTATAAGCACATTTTTGTACACGTATTAATCTGTTTCGGTAAAATAACAAATATACATAAACATTAAACTTGGGGGGAGAGAAGTAAAGTTTAAGCTAGAAAAGAGCGACTTATAATATGAAATTTTTAAAAAAAGGTATTAATGGAAGTAAATCAAAAGGCGAATGACAGTAGCACAAACTTCACCAAGAACAAATATGCAATAAGGAAAGGTGGCAAAAAGAGTCAGTAAAAACAATCACAAATAAAATTAAAAATGAGATGCACAAGATCTATTGCTAGGAATTTTTCAAAATTAGCAGAGACACGTGGCTGGTTGTATGTTACTTAGCTGCAGGATATAATGAGATATGGAATTGGGGGGAGTGGGTCAAGGATGGCTCTTGCTTCCAAAATGTAACCCAATTTTCCTAGTTTATTCATTCTGCTAAGTGGTATAATATGTTAATATTTAACTGCCATGGAGATTGTGGTGTTAAGTATTTTGAGATCATTGCATGAAAGAGAGTATAGAAGGCATGGCATGAAATTCCTGTATCTGTGCTGTGACACTCTTACCAGGCAACTTTGGAGGCATTTTGATGCATCAAGACATTGATATTTTTGGGCAATTTTGGGGCATCCCAGAGGTTCTCCCACTAATTCTGAGATCTGGGGTGATTTTGAAACTCTCTTGCACTCCGGCTCATGGCATGAATTTAGCCTTGACTCATGTACTCTCTGGCATTGCAATGTCTGTTTTAATTACTGTTTGAAGCATCTCCAGCCTTTTACTGTTTTGGGTAGCAATAAGTTGCACCTCTGGAGATGATGGCAGTATTTAGGGTTATCTATAATAGACTCATTCCACTCTGCCACTATCTCACCAACTAAGGCACATCCCAGCATTATATGTAAACGGGGTGTGCCGGCATAGGTGCTAATGCCAGTCATCTGCACCTTTGCACTCTGCACTGCCTCTCACGCTGACATCATTGGTGTGCCATCGTACACATTAATAGTCTTTGTCTGTTCAGAAATTATTGGGACGCTGCTTTAGGCAAGGAACAGCAAAGTAGTGGATCTGCCAAAAAAGATTTAATAGAGTAACCCACTGAAGTCTGTTAGTTGCCACGTATCTGGCAAGGACTCAGAATATTATTGCAGACTGTCTCAGCCATTCAGGAATAACTTCATATAAATGGCCATGTAGCGGGGTGGTTACCTGCACCAACTCTAACAGGGTAGAAGCCAGCCGGGGAGAGGACTAGGGGCTAGGAGAAAAAGCCCAAGCTGGTTGGGGAAGGAGCTACACCTGGGCCATGCCCCAATCAGGGCAGCAGGGCCTTATAAGAAGGCCCAGGCAGCCAGAAGCTGAGCAGAGTCTCTCCTCTAGCTGTGGAGGGAGACCGGCCTGGCTGCAGGGGAATAAGAGGGTACCTGGGAGTGAAGCAGGGCTGGCTTCACTCCCAGGTACCCTCTTGAGAGCCAAAGGAGCAGGGGAGATACATCCTGGTGACTCCCCAGGCTGCAGGGCCTGGTCCCAGGCCCACAGAGGTACTGGGCGGTAGAAGAAGGCAGCAGGTCAAACCCCCTTGCCTGTGATGAGTGGCTTTTATACTGCAGTCTGCCCCAGTGAGTGGGCTAGATGAGGACTGGCAGTAGCCCAGACTGAGGCGAGGTGGGGGGTAGTGGGTGGGGGTTTCCTGGGGAGGGGAGATCCACAGAAACTGTTGGGGTATTGCCAGTCGGCAGCACCCCAGAGAAAACAGGCACCGGGGTCTGGGGGGAACACGGGGCCCAGTTGTGATGGATCACCATCCTGCAGAGGTCGCTCCGGGCTGGAAATCGAGCTAATTCCCTGAGAGACCAGCAGGAGGCATCGCAGGGGTGAGTCTGCACACTTACAGACCATTTGACTAGGAAATGGTGGATGCTGGGGCCAGTCCATGCAGAACCACATACTACATTGGGGACTTAGGCCAAGCATTTGAGCATGTCCAAGTGGCCTAAGCCATTAATTGCTCATTAATATGAAACAACTGCTTTACTTAAATTTTAATGACATACATATTTTTGTGTGTATTTCTGTGAATATAGGTATGGTGTCTGTTTTGGACTTGATGCAAGGTGGCTTCCCATCACGAGCATCGTTTCATGAGCTATACAATATGTACAAAAAGTATATGCCTGCAAAACTAGCTCGACTGGACCCTAGACTTTTCTGCAAGGTAACAACCACCTGAGTGCCAAATGAATTGTCCATATTTTTTTTCTCTTCATCTCTGATAGAAAATATTTATTTTGGTTTATTTTGTGCCTTTTTTTGTGAAATATGAATGAAACTGATTTTTTTTCTTATGTTATAGGCACTATTTAAAGCCTTGGGCTTAAATGAAAATGATTACAAATTTGGATTAACAAAGGTGTTTTTTAGACCTGGCAAGGTAAATAGTATCTTTCAATTGCAGCTTTTGAACATAGAGTATTGAAGATTATGTAAACTTCCAGAAAAGTATTGCCTTAGAGTGAAAATATATTGCATGCTTAAAATAAAAAAGGTTATAGCAGAGAAACAAAGGTTTCCCATTAAAACATATCCATATTCAAATCATCTTTCTCTGAATATGAGCATTGCTGTTGCTGGAGCAAAGGGACGAGAAGCAATTAAAGCTTTTATATCTAGGAGTGAGACTTCAGTACAGAGATGTAATTGTCTTACTCAGTAACATAATTATCCAAAAGCTGAAGATTTTAAAAAGTGGATGCCGTTAAGTTATGCTGGTATGTCAAGGTTTTCAAAAATGTCTTGGGGGCTTCTCTCTTTGGGTACCCAACCTAAGATACCTTAAAGGGGTACTCAAAATGAGAAGTCTCTTTGGAAAATTGTAGCCATAAATCTTTATTTTGGCACCTAAATATGTTTCTGGATTTTCAAAACCACTGAGCACTCAGCAACTGTCAGAAAATGCCTGGCTTGGAAGTAGTCATTTCTGTTATCAACAGAACCTATTAAAATGTGAAAGCAAAGTTACCTTTTCACGTGTTTGAATTAATTGGAAGTTGAACTGAAGTTCCCATGGTTACAAGGTTCTATTTACCGTACTGATATTTTATCTTTGTCCTCAGTGCTCTGTTAGGTTATAATGTTGACTGTCTATTTTCTATCTATTCTTTTGTTATGTAAAACTGGTTATGTATTTAGTTTGCAGAGTTTGATCAGATAATGAAGTCTGATCCAGATCATCTAGCGGAGCTGGTTAAACGAGTCAATCACTGGCTTATCTGCAGTCGCTGGAAAAAAGTTCAGTGGTGTTCTCTCTCAGTGATTAAATGTATGTAATTTAATGTTGTTTTTTAGTAAATCAAAATATACTAACAGAGTATAGCACAGCAACTGGATCGTTGCTTCGTAATTTGAACAGTATTAATTAAGGCCCCCAGCCTGCAAATACCTACTTGCTTAACTTCAGGCATGTGAATAATCCCTTCGGAGTCATTGGGACTGCTCAGTGCTTCATGTTATTTACACATACTCACTTAGGTCCCAATTTATTCACGTTTGTATCACCCATGAATCTTTTCCAGGATATTTAGAATCTAGAAATTTATACAACTTAATGACCCTACTTTTTTGGAATAATAGAGCAGAAGGCCTGCCACCTTAAAACAATTACATCTAAGGAAATAGTGGTTTGTTTGGTGGACTTTGTGTGTTAGAGACTTTTATGAGAAAACAAGTCTTTACCTAATTCACAGATCAGCTAAATCTGAAAAAGCATCTAATCATAGATGAGAGTTGGAGACTTGTCATATATTTATCATTCTGGGACATCACTTTTTAAAAATAAATACCTTGTGGACTTATCAAACGTGTATTTGTAGGGAATGTAGGCATTCCCTTGAACTATTTAAAATTATAAAACCATTCAGACTCATTGAATTTATTTTGTGTGTTTGCAGTGAAAAACAAAATAAAATACCGAGCTAGTGCCTGCATTAAAATACAAAAGACTATTCGTATGTGGCTTTGCAAGAGAAAGCACAAACCACGGTAAGAAGGGAGGGATTTCATAAGGTTCAAAAACTGTTTTTTTTAAATGTTGATATTTCTTATGCCTAACTGAATAGTCTTAAGGTGAGAGTGTCAAACAATAACTTTATACTAGCAATATTTTTAAAGTGTGGATTTAGTTTTTGCATTCATGCTTATTCAAATTGAATGGACGAGTAACACTTATTAGAAAATTAATACAAATATTGTGCAGTATTCTGATTAATCTATGTATAGACATTCTCAAATAAAGACCAGTAATATAGAATCATAGGACTGGAAGGGACTTCGAGAAGTCAGCTAGTCCAGTCCCCTGCACTCATTGCCGGACTAAGTATTTTGTAGACCATCCCTGTTTGTCTAACCTGCTCTTAAAAATCTCCAACAATGGAGATGCCACAACCTCCCTAGGCAATTTATTCCAGTGCTTAACCACCCTGACAGTTAGAAAGATTTTCATAATGTCCAACCTAAACCTACCTGGCTACAATTTAAGCCCATTGCTTCTTGTCCTATCCTCAGAGGTTAAGAAGAACAATTTTTCTTCCTCCTTCTTGTAACAACCTTTTATGTACTTGAAAACTGTTATCATGTCCCCTCTGTCTTCTCTTTCCCAGACTAAACAAACCCAGTTTTTTCAATCTTCCTTCATAGGTCACGTTTTCTAGATCTTTAATTATTTTTGTTGCCTTTTTCTGGACTTTCTCCAATTTGTCCAATTTTTTTCTGAAATGGGGCACCCAGACCTGGACGCAATACTCCAGTTGAGGCCAAATAAGCGTGGAGTAGAGCAGAAGAAGTAGTTCTCATGTCTTGCTTACAACACTCCTTTTACTACATCCCAGCATCATGTTTGCTGTTTTTTTTGCAAGTGTTACACTGTTGACTCATATTTAGATTGTGGTCCACTCTGACCCCCATATCCCTTTCCGCCGTACTCCTTCCTAGGCAGTCATTTCCCATTTTGTATGTGTGTAACTGATTGTTCCTTCCTAAGTGGAGTACTTCGTATTTGTCCATATTGAATTTCATCCTATTTACTTCAGACCATTTCTCCAGTTTGTCCAGATCATTTTGAATTTTAATTCTATCCTCCAAAGCACTTGCGACTCCTCCCAGCTTGGTATTGTCCACAAACTTTATAAGTGTACTCTTTATGCCATTATCTAAATCATTGATGAAGATATTGAACAGAACCGGACTGATTCATTATGCCCTTCCAGCATGACTGAACCATTGATAACTTCTCTCAACCAGCTACCATGTTAGCAGGGAGCACTTGGCTATTCTTATTGAACAAATGAGGGGCTAGTATGAAGGACTTTTTATTACCTAAGGGATGCAACTTAAAAAACCCGACCTCTCCTTTTTGAATATTTCTATCTATTGTTACAGGTATCACTTAAGACTACTATAGCTGAAACAGACATGGTGAAATATTGTTATCTTTGTTTTCAGTTTGTGTACGTTCTGCATTTGATGTCTTCTATTTTACTGTTTTCTCTGGATAGCAATTTTCCTCTTTTATTTGAGTCTTTCACACAATAACAGGGAGGAGAGAAAAGCCGTTTAAAAAAAAAAATAAGAAAATGTGGTTGTAAAACCACAAAAAAAGCATGGTTGTACCCAAAATTACTTCAATTTTTATTGGTTGTGTTCCTTTTGCTCAATTCAGTCCTTTTAAAGGTGTCCTGCTGAAGCCCTGTGCTACACAGGTGCTGAATTCCTCCTCCAGTTCTTATTTATATGCCTTGACTACCTTGCAGGGATCACCTTCTGGGTAGTTGAGTTTCTGTGATGATTCAGATTCCAGTACTGCTTCAGGTTAATTAAATGGCAAAACTTAATCTTTAACCACTCAGATTTCTCCAATAATGGTGCCTCTAATAATTTGTTTTGAGATGTGGACACTAGAGATCACAAATGCATTTCACATTCTGTAGGTCACTTTCTGACCATAGACTTTAGTCACTGCTAATTGGGTTCACTTTATTAATAGTCAAAGGCTCAATATGCCAGTACTCTTCCTCTGTGCCATGCAATCCCTATGTGTTTGTTTGATTTGCAGAGTTACGGGGCTTGTTTACATGGTGTGGCAGTGTACACAATCGGTGTGAGATTACTGAAGCACACTAGTGTGTTGCACATTAGTTGTCTGTGTGGACCCTGTCAGTGTCCACTAGTAGGATTTAACATAGTGCTATTTCAAAAAGTACTAAGTTAAAGCACATCAGCAGGCCTACATGCATCACATTAGTGTGTTTTAGAAATCACATTCCTATAGTGCACATTACCCCCATTCCAACCTGTGAAGACATGCCAATAGTTTAAACAGCAGATTTAAAAAGGGAAATCAGGATTAGAAATCAATGTGAATATTTACTGATACTTTAAAAAAATATTTATCGCTACTTTACAAAAACATCTTAAAATATAGTGATCTTTTTTTTTTATATTCACAGCATTAATGGCCTAATAAAAGTGCGTACACTGAAAAAGAGACTTGATAAATTTAATGAAGTAGTAAGTGCTCTGAAAGAGGGAAAGCCAGAGATGAGCAAGCAGATCCGGGATCTGGAGTTATCTATTGATGCTTTGATGGTCAAGATTAAGGTATTACATGACAATAGAACTTTTGAGATGGTTTTTAACTTCATCTGAAATAGAAGGTCAAAGCCTTTATTTATAGTTAGCATTTAATCCAGAGTTTTTAATACAAGTGCCATAAGTTAGGCTTCTAAATTCATGTTTAGCCATCTAAATAAAGAGGCTTGATTTTAAGAGGTGTTGTGCACTGCCAAATCCCCTTAAATTTAGTTGTGCTCAGCATGACTAAAAATAAGCCTGCTTATTTGGCACCTAAATCGATATTTAGGCACCCTAACTCTAAGCATATAAGTTTGAAAGTTTGGTCTTAATGCATATTGTGATGGATGTAGCAACCCTTTTGATATTGTGAGATAAACGTATTACATGAGCTTCGTCTAGTGCTGCAAAATATGGTGCTTAGAATAATGTACAGTAGCAATGTTTTAAATTAATTGGGGTTTTGGTATTACCTTAATTGCTTAGTAGAACATGGTGCTTAAGAGGTTTTGCATAACTATCAAGCCAAAGAAGATTACCACAAGGCCAACAGTGTTATCTAAAAAGACTAAATGTTTTCTTTTTGCTTCTCAGTGAGCTCATGTGTTGGTTTTGAAAATGCCTCCTGAAGAGGTTTATGTATGATATCTGACTGAAGAACTTCTGGGAATAGCAGGTTTAGCTCAGAAGAATGAAAACACTGAGCACTAGGAATAATTTAAGGAGACTATGTCTTTATTGTTTGGTTCTACTGAACCAGTGCCAAAACTCTGATTTTAGTCTTATATGGCGACAACTTTGACTATAATAAAGGACTCTACCAAGGCTGGTAGCTTTGACATTTGTCTCAAGCATTGGTAATAAAGTCCACACAAAATTGACGCACATTGAAAGAAACCTAACATATTCGACTTAATTGTGAATGGTTCTACTGTCTAGGAAGATGACGTTTTAGCAATGGTCCCATTGCAGTGGGATAGTATCTTTTTTTGATGTTTGAAATCCCAGTTAAGAAGATACTGAAGTTTTTAACACAGAGCAGGTAGAATTTTGACCTTAGTCAACCTTTATAGTGCCTATTTAAAAAAAAAAAAAAGTAATAGTCATGTGAAAAAGATGAATCCTCTAGTATGCATAGAACACAAGACATCTGAGGAAAAAAGTAAACTGAATATAGATGAAATGTCATGATTGTTTGCATGAATCAGTGTGAAAAGGGGAAGACAGTGAAGTGGGAATTAAATAAAACTGTAGCTATCAAACATTTTTCAAAAAAAGTAGTGGGGACCATTACCTTGTCCAGTTAAATAATTTGCATCATATTAAGCTCATTTTAAATACTGGTATGTTTGTTTCTTTAAATGTTGGTGACTAGTAAAAATACCATACAACGATATGAGTGCCAGGGTAACGAGAGGTGTAAAACCATCCGCTGTGTTGCCATATGATTAGTATTGTATGTAACTGATCAACATGAATATCTTTCTTAAGGGAGTAAGGATTGAAAAGGGATGATATGCTTCAAAGAAGTGAGGTCCTAGCCAGTCCTCAGCTGTAAGGATGAAGGTTATTTGTAGTTTAAAGTGACAAGTGAGACAAAATAGAACTCCCTATTGTGCTCCCCCAAAACAAAACAAAAATGCAAATGCAATGTACCTGTAATGCACTTTTATAGGGCTTTATATTTTTCAAAATGCAGTACAAGCATTACTGAATATTATCCCCTATATTTCATATTTTATTTTCCAGGCCACTGTGATGACTAGGGAACAGATACAGAAAGAGTATGATGCTCTAGTTAAGAGCTCAGAGCAGCTTCTGAGTGAGCTGCAGAAAAAGAAGCAGCAAGAGGAGGAAGCGGAGAGGCTGCGACGCATCCAGGAGGAAATGGAAAGAGAAAGGAAAAGACGTGAAGAGGAGGAGCAACGTCGCAGAAAGGAAGAGGAGGAAAGGCGACTGTGAGTCTTGAATTACATAATCAGTTCTGGATTCAAAAGCAAACAGAAATGACAGTCTAATCCATTTGTTATTAATATTAAAGTAGCACCTAGAGGCCTTGGCACTCCCTTGTGCTAAGTGCTGTACAGACATGGTCCCTGCCCTAAAGAGCTTACTGTTTAAATATAGACAAGATAGACAAATGGAGGAGGGAAAACTAGAGTCAGGGAGAGGTGAAGTGACGCCTCAGGCACAGGTGGGAATAAAAGGTCTCCTGACTCCCAATCCAAAGCCCTGTCCATTGGACTACTCTGCCTCTCAAGTTGCCATTTAGATTTATGTAAGATGCTTAGAATCATAGAATCGTAGGTCTGGAAGGGACTTTGAGAGGTCATCTAGTCCAGTCCGCTGCACTCATGGCAGAACTCGGTATTATCTAGACCATCCCTGACAGATGTTTGTCTAACCTGCTCTTAAAAATCTCCAATGATGGAGATTCCTCCCTGGGCAGTTTATTTCAGTGCTTGTATGTTTCTTATTCATTTATGTTCTGTTATAATTTATGTAATTACCAAATGCTTTCTCTTGTTTTTATTTCTTGTATTAGAAAATCTGAGATTGAGGCAAAGAGAAAACAGGAAGAAGAAGAGAGGAAGAAGAGAGAAGAGGAAGAAAAACGTATTCAGGTAACATTTTAATTAAATTTTCGTGATCTTTCATTTAAATCATCCTGTTATCCTCTTTGAGCAAGTAAAACTAGAGGCTCTATTCTCAAGATAATAAAAGTGTTGTGGTTACCATAGTTAATATAAGCATTGACAAAAACAAATAGTGGAATTATAGTTAGGTAATTCAGTAACTGTAGAAGTGGGGAAGAGGGAGAATTTAATAGTGATTGGTAAGGAAAAAAAACATTTTCCATGTAGGAATACAAGTGTGTGTGAATGAGAAGGAGAGAGAGAGAGAGAGATTATTCTAGATGGCAGGAGCTGCAGTATAGAGTTTTGTGCAAACAGTGTCCAGCTTGTGTGGAACAGCCAGGGCCGGCACCCAAGCACATGCTTGGGGTGGCACCTGGTAAGGGGTGGCGGGGGGAGCGCGGCGCGGCATTCAGTGAGGGGGCGGCGCGGTGCTCGGTGCTCGGGGGGGGGGGTTCCAGCGGCACTCGGCGGGGGGGGGGAGGCTCCGGCGGCACGGCGCTTGGCGGGGGGGCGGCGCGGGGGTGCGGCACTGGGTGTGGGGGGCTTAGGGGGCGGCGCTTTTTTTTGCTGCTTGGGGCAGCAAAAAAGTTAGAGCCGGCCCTGGGAACAGCATTGAGGAAAGCAGTGACAGATGGAAATGATAAAGAGAAGCTGAGGCTATTTATGTGAGCTGAGCATGAACAAGTCCATGGAAGTTCTTAAAAACCAGAAGGCAATATTGAATAGAGTCCTCAAATTCATGGGGACTCGTTAGCATTGTTTGTAGATATGACTGAATGCAGATGGTGAGCAGAGTCAGAAGGTGCCATTTTAACAATCGCTCCTTAGTACACTCCATCTCTAAAGGCAGACGTGAAATGACTGTGTGGGAAGAAAACTAGAAAAACCAAGGGCTGAATCTTTTAATTAAAGGACAGGTAGAGGCAGTGCTGCCACAAGTATAGGAGAACAAGGGATATGATGGGCAGGAGTAGAACTGAGACAGAAAGGAACTGGAAATGTTCTTGTAGCTATAGAGGCTGTCCAAGACAATGCACGGTGGCTTGTGCTTCCCCCAAGGTGAAGGAAAATGAGGGAGAAAGGGTCATTGTCAGCAGAACTGTTGTTAGTTACACTGAGGAGAGCATTTTGCATATGATTAAACCAAAATCAAGATTTAAATGAATCAATATTGTTACAAAAGGAGATTGAATTGATAATTGATAACACACACACACACATACACAGTTTCTCTGTCTCTGCGTCACTGACGCACATTCCCACTCCCCCCAGCAGCTCAAAAAGTGTAAATTAGATTAAGTTCTATGAATTATCAGATTTGGCTGTACTAATGGTGCATTTTCTACAAATAATGTAATGTTAGTAGTATGATACCTAACCACACCACAGTGCTACTAAATCTTATCTGCGAAGTGAGGTTAGACTTAGGCCCCCGTCCCCCTTTTTTTCCTTTCTTAATGAGTTCTCTATATGGTGGGTTCCAAAGTGAGAATTAGTGAGGTTCTGATATACTTACCACATAAGTGTCACAGTTCAATGAAATATAATCATGTAATAAAAAAACCACTGTTGCAATCCATAATATGTAACTGGTTAATTTAAAGTTATTTTGTAAATTTTAACTCTGAATATCATGGCTTTAATTTTAAAATATTGATCTAATGTGGCATTAAGATAATTTTGTGCATTGAAGTAGCTCTATACAGTAGTTGAAGAAGGAAAAATAAATCCCAGCTGGGAAATATAACACTTTGCTACAGGGAAGTAATGAGAAGTCTGTTATTTACAGCTGTGACATTTGACTTCAAATTGTTTTAAAAAATAAAAATATCTTAATTTAAAAGTCTTATGCCATAGCTATGTTAAATTGCCTACTGTTAAATAAGAATTGTAAAATATAATATTTCTTGCTAGTTGGAGATAGGATTTTTTTACTTAGACATTATACACCTCTACTCGCGATATAACACGAATTCGGATATAACGCAGTAAAGCAGTGCTCCGGGGGGTGGGGCTGCACGCCCTGGCAGATCAAAGCAAGTTCAATATAACGCGGTTTCACCTATAACCGGTAAGATTTTTTGGCCCCCGAGGACAGCATTATATCGGGGTAGAGTTGTACTTATTTCTGCATATAAGCATAATGCTGTTGATATAAATGAATATTTAGAGTTTTTGTAATTTAGAAGTAATCAAATCCCAGAACAATTTTTACAGTAAAACAAGCTTGTAAAAGAGCAAGCCTGCTGTAGAATGATTGACAGAATTGCCATTGATATCACAATCCCATCTACCTTCCTACCCACCTTTGCTTTCCTGCTGTTCATAACAGACTGTTAATCAAACGAAGAACATGTAATGAATGCAAATTCTTTGTTAATTTTGGAGTTCTTCAGGAAGCTGTCTGTCACTTCTTATACTTTCCTGAGTCCTAGAACCATTTCAGTGTGTTAAATATTGAAGTCTCACATACACACCAACCATGGATCACTGTTCTATTTGTTCCACGTAGAAAGCATGTTTTTTTTTCTCACTATTGACGGCAGGTTACAGAACAATTCTTTCTAATGTTTCTTGGCATCTTATCAGTCTCTACTTATGAACAGTCTCTTAAATAGTTATAAACAATAGTTATAGATTTCAAATCCATTCCATTGCTTCAGCGGTCAGTGTTAAGAACAAGTAACGGCTAGGACTAAAAATATCTGGTCTCTCCGAGGACGTGCAGGTGAAGGTGCTGGCCTTTGCCTTTCAATAGTCTAGACTTTTTAAATTATTTTTTTTTAAAGCTCATTCCCAAAATCATGTTTCAGTCTTTAAGGCTTTTGCAGCTTGGTACAGAGAGGGCATCAGATTTGCACTACTAAAAGCCATATCACAGCTACAATCAGGCTATATCAATGCAGATAGCAATCCTAACATAAACCTAGAGAGTTCCAGGATGCTTACAGCTATCAAGGGGAACAAAACTCTCTTGGAAGACATATTTTAGTTGCAAATATATCATCCAGATGGATAGATGCAATGCAGATCCAACTCCATCCTCCTAGATTCATGAAGACAGTGATGTTTTTCTCATCCCAAATTAAGAACATAAGAATGGCCATACTGGGTCAGACCAAAGGTCTATCCAGCCCAATATCTGTCTTCCAACAGTGGCCAATACCACCAGGTGCTTCAGAGGGAATGAACAGAACAGGTAATCATCAAGTGATCCAGCTTCTGGCAAAGAGAGGCTTATAGCCATTGATGGACCTATCCTCCATGGATTTATCTAGTTCTTTTTTGAACCCTGTTATATTTTTGGCCTTCACAACATCCTTTGACAAAGAGTTCCACAGATTGACTGTACATCGTGTGAAGAAATAAATCCTTTTGTTTTAAACCTGTTGCATGTAAATTTCATTTAGTGACCCCTAGTTCTTATGTTATGAGAAGGGGTAAATAACACTTCTTTACTTTCTGCACACCAGTCATTATTTTATAGACTTCTATCATATCCCCCCTTAGTCATCTCTTTTCCAAGCTGAGGAGTCCCAGTTTTATTAATCTCTCCTCAGATGGAAGCTTTTCCATACCCTCATCATTTTTCTTGCCCTTTTTCCAATTCCAATATATGTTTTGAGATGGGGCAACCACATCTGCACGCGGTATTCAAGATGAGGACATACCGTGGATTTATATAGAGGCAATATGATATTTTCTGTCTTCTTATGTATTCCTTTCCTAATGATTCCCAACATTGTTAGCTGTTTTGACTACATTGAGGGGATGTTTTCAGAGAACTATCCATGATGACTCCAAGATTTTTCTTAAGTGATTACAGCTAATTTAGACAGCATCATTTTCTATGTATAGTTGGGATTATGTTTTCCAGTCTGCATTACTTTACATTTATCAACACTGATAATCTAGGCTTTTTTACTATTTAAAATTCTTTCCCAGGGTGATGTTAGAATTCTCTGAATCAGAACATTACCTTTTTGTTCTTTTTTTTTCTGAAACCTTGGGAGCTGCCGGCTGGGAAGGTAGCCACCAAGAGCATATTGTCTCTGTCCTGGCAGGAGCTGGGTGCATTTGCAGCATTATTGAGGCTGCAGGAAAAGGCCCAGTAATGTCAGCAGAGTGCCTTAAACTCTGTTCACTATAATTTCTTCCAAACTCTTCTCTCACTTCTAACTTGCTATCCCTGTGCTGCCATCCTTGCTCTACCTGCCTTTCATGCTCCTCTCCACCCCCCCGCCCCAGTACCCTGACCCTCCTTTGCTCCTGTTTACTCCTCCCCTTCACTCACCCTGGCCCACATAGTAGTAGTAAACAAAAGTGTGGAACTAGCATGACACACATAACAAAGAGGCTGAATCTCTGCTTCAGTTGTAAAAATGAGCTCAACATTAACTGATTGTGCTGGGACCAGTGTCTCTCTCAAAATAATAAATACTGCCAGACTGCATACATTTGATGTAAAAAGACCTATTAGTTGCTGTTTGGTTGAATCCAAGCCCTTTTTTTCAAGATTATACCAGATGCTCAAAGTCAAGGTCTGTTCAGAGATAGTTTAAATGGATTAAATTGTATCCATTGAGGAAGCAAGTGTCCCACTGCTAGAAGGATTTAAGAATTGATCAGCTAGCACTATGATTGTCTTTGTGGCTTGCATATGTTGTATTTCTGGGTCTGAAATTTGTAGGTCTGCAATGTGAAGTACGTCTTACACTTCTACTCAGCTCCAATCTCTCTGTTCTGGGTCTAGCACAGATGCCCAATTCAGGAGGGCATTTCTTTGGTTTGTGTAAAGTTAATTACTCATTTCTCCTTCTGTTTATTGCTGCTACTAGCTAATCTAATGTAGGACTCTATAGAGGGTAGTCTCTGCAGGAGAAAGGATGACTACTTAGCAGTTAAGGATGTTATTTGACTGCATCGCTGGACTTGCCCTCCATCACCATCTCTTTGAAGTCTTAGTCTAGATTTTTGACTAGAGGAGAGGAACTGATGAAAGTTGGGTCATGGAACTTTGCTCACTTGGGTAACATGCTCAGATTGCATTTGATATGCATGCATGACCCCAGTGGTTAAAAATGGACTTGTGAGAAAGAACAAACTGTTCCCGTACCTTTACATTTAAATTGGTAGAGTTTTGCCATTGACTTCAGGCAGAATCAGGCCCTTAGAGGTTTACAGTAATTTTCCTGATCCCTTCCCTGATGGGCCATAAACAAACATGCAGGAACATATTTACAAACATATTTGTAAATGAATTGGTAAAAACAGTATTCATTGCCAAAGTCTTATGGAATACTCTAAATAGATAAATTCAGGAATGTTGCCTATAGTACTACAGAGCATCTGAGCTTTGACTCCATAAACTCTTCTTGCATGACTCTCATGCCTAACAGAATTGTGAGGAGACCTTGATGTGTTTTATAGATGGAATAATTGTCTCATCTTTTGAATTATGAGGCTGTAATTAAGTTAATGGGCTCAAATGGTTTGATAAACCACATAGGAAATGAAGCTGATATTGAAACTATTTCTCCCTAATGTATCTCTTGATTTACATGTGTCAGAAAACGATCCCTGTGTCTTTTCTGTTTCTACTGCTGCCACTGTCTCCCCTCATTAATACTTCCTGCTATTACCTTCTTCCTTCCCAATCATCTGTAACTACCACTTGAGCAGTCTTCCGAGCTGTTTCAGTGGGTCCTCTTTGATCATTGAAGGTATCCTTTCTATAGTTGAACATATAACTTGCTCTTCAGTCAGACTGGTGATGCGACAGCTTTGAACTATAAGCGAATTTTGCATGCAGAATAATGCGCTTAATTCTGCAAATCATGTATTTATAGTTTGTTGGTTTTTTTCAAAATTCACCTTTGTAATATCACTTACCTAGTTTCAGAGGGGTAGCCGTGTTAGTCTGAATCTGTAAAAAGCAACAGAGGGTCCTGTGGCACCTTTAAGACTAACAGAAGTGAGGTTCTGACCCATTAAAGCTTATGCTCCCAATACTTCTGTTAGTCTTAAAGGTGCCACAGGACCCTCTGTTACTTTAACTGATTGTTTACCTTTGTAGTAGTTTCTCATGGTGGGTGGGTGAGTATAAAGCATTTATTAAAAACATATGTTTATACTACGCAGGCTGAAATTGAGGCACAACTAGCTAGAGAGCGTGAAGAAGAGACCCAACAACAGGCAGTCCTTGAACAGGAACGTCGTGACCGTGAACTTGCGATGAGAATTGCACAGAGTGAAGCAGAGCTCATCAGTGATGAGGCTCAGCTTGATTTAGGATTGCGAAGGTATGGTCATTTAGTACTCTTACTTTACTTTCAAACCTTTTCATTTACAGATCCTATTGTTATAAAATACGGAGATCTTGTGTTTTTAATTAAGAAATAAAAGTAAAATGGGGTTTTCAAACCAATATATTGGAGTATTACATTTTCCAAATAACACTGTCAAATTTGTTGAAAAATAGCTTGCTTGGCTTAAAAACTCTTAGTTAGTTTGCAATGTGCATATAATCATATGTAATCCCCCTTTTGGCACTGGCTAAGTATCTGTATGATGTGTGAACAAGAGAGGGGTACCTCAGTCTTTGGACAGTCCCAAAGTTTCTATCATCTGAGTTCTTCTGGATCTTAACTGGCAAATACAGAATTGGAAATGCGTGCATAATCCTGTCAAGGTTAAAAAAAGCCTATATGAGCTGACTTTTTAGGCACTCTATTAAAAGATATAGACCCTCCAAATGTTTTTTTTAGATAATGTCACAGCATTTGCTTTGTCATTGATATTATGTTGTCTTTCATGTAATTTTATAGGGTAAGTACTACACAGCCGCATTGGGTGTTTACTAATAAACTTCTTAGACAGCTAACATACATATAACTGATTTATTTTCTGAGAGACTTGGCCCTATTCATCTGTTCTTCATTGTGTGTGTTGAATGCGTTTTTCCCTGTGTGACTTGTGGTTACAAAATTCAGCTTAGAGAATCTCCATGATCTTAATTTTACACATAGAAGAACAATACAAGTACTCTTTTTCATAACACTTCACTAAACTGATAATGGGTAATTTTATACAAAACAAGGAGCTATCTTTTAATGTAATGAACCTTGTTTAGTTTGGTGTAGCTGAGATGACACCTTGGCAGTTACAGAAGGGATTATATTTGCAAGCTTATATTTGTTACTTTACATTTCCAGTAACAAATCCATTCAAATATTTTAGATAGAATTAAAGAAAAAGAGCTTAGGCAGTTTTGTACGTTCAATATTGTATCTTTGTCAGTCAGAATTCTATTTTAGAAACCATGACATAATGAAAAAAATAAACTTTTTACAAACCAGAAAAGTATTGTACATAATGTATAGTGTACCAGAAAACTAAATGTTGCCATGATTGCTCAGTCTGTGTGTTTTCTGAGTAATATAAAACTATTGGAATATTCTATCACTGTTCACTGTATACGTACAGGAATACAATGGTAAACTTGTACCCTCCTGCTGTCAGCCAATCAACATACAAATATTACTTCTGGTGGAATTCTGCACCAAAATTTTTAAAAAATGTGCACACAATATTTTAAAATTCTGCATATTTTAGTTGTCAAAAATAGCACTATATGATCTTGCAGTTTCAATTATTTTGGTAATTTATTTAAAAATACCTGTCAGCAAGGATATCTCTAACAATACAGACACACACAAAAAAATCCCCCTCTTCCTCTCCCCCCCCCCCCCCCCAGGAGTAGAGATTTAAAGAAATCCCTATGACAACCCAGTTCCTGCTTCTCTACAGAGCCCAGCTGCAGACCCCCCAGCCCAGACATTGGCATCCCCTCTCCACCCAAGGATCCAGAGGGTGAAACAGCCTTATGCTGGGTCCTGTGCTTGCATGGAGTTTCCTGTGTGCCGCTGCTTCCTTCCTTCGGGGTGCGCAGAGAACTGCAGCTGCAGGGAACCCTCCAGCTCCCTCCCTCTCCCGGGATCAGTGTTTTCTGTTTGAGAGCTGGGCTCTGCCTGGTCCAGCGGCCCCCAGTGGGAACCAGAAGCTTTGCAGCCCATTTTGAAGGTGGGGAGTGGAGGGAGGAAATTCTGCATGCACAACATTAATTTCTGCAAAATTCTGCGTTGCGCAGTGGCACAGAATTCCCCCAGGAGTAAAATATAAAATGTTAAAAAAATGAGTGCCATTTACTTGTCAAATGAAGAACAATGAACCCTCCATAATCCACTCTAAGACAGATTGAATAGAGTGATTATTTTGTACAAGAGAAGCATCTTGAAAAGTTGGCAGACAAGGAATTTCTAAAAACTCAAGAAAAAACCCAGAAAATCCTTTTCTGTTCTTTTACATCCTTTATTACAGCATTTTACTTCAGTGTATATATAGATGATATGGTTATAAAATACATGGTATGATATGTATTTTTGTTGAGTACCTGTATTGACTTACAGAGGTTGCCACTGAAAAGTCAACAGTCACTAACAGTCATCATACAATAGTTATCTCAGATACTGTTGTTTGGTATCAGTTGATAAATGTTGATGTTTTAACAGCAACCACTGTAACTTGCAGTTGGAAATTCAAGTGTGATACTTACTTACACAGACAGAGTTCTGGAAGCTTTCACTTCCTCCCTTGTCTTTAGTTTCCTATACAATCTATGCTTTTTTGTATCTGTCTCTCAAATCAAAGAGCAACTTTTCAAAACCATGTGTAGGAATGCAAAATGAGTAAATTAAGGTATGCAGCTCTACATGATGATAATGAGGGCAAGTTTGTGGCAGACAGATCAGCTCCTGTAGGTTTGAATCAGTAATAGATCTTATTCTTTAAAGTGCTTCCATTTCCCTGACCTTCTCTTAACCTGTGAGGGTGAAGAATGAGGTTTAGATTATATTATGGTCCCAATTGGATATTCTATATACATATACTTGTTTTGAGGAGGTTTAGGGACTTCCGAAGCTCTGCTTGAGAATTTGCTTTTAGATGACAGAGCAAGAGACATGGTTCCCAGGAAAGGAAGGCCAGTGAAGCTTTTCAACAGCTGAGGGGAAGGAGTAGAGCTGCACCAGAGGCACCTAGAAATGCCGGGTTGGAGGGAACATAGGAATGGCCATACTGGGTCAGACCAAAGGTTCATCAAGCCCAGTATCCTATCCTCTGACAGTGGCCAATGGCAGGTGCCCCAAAGAGAATGAACAGACAGGTTGTATCATCAAGTAATCCATGCCTTGTCACCTAATCCCAGCTTCTGGCGAAATTGGAGCCCAGGAAGGGGGACTGGTTGGCAAGTAACCTTCCTTGCAAGACATATGAGGAGGAGGAGGAGCAGGGAGAGGTGTAGCAGTGTAAAAGCATTGCAAGCGATTCTGATCTTCCCCACTTTTCCTGCTGCCAGAGGATATGCCTGGCCCTTCTGTCTTCCCTGCCTGGGATGCCCTTTGAAGCACATAGGATGAGTAGAGAAAAAGGATGCTTAACCTTCCTTTTCCTCATAACTTCTCCAGTTTCTCTATCTATTCAGATGGTAGGGGAAGGAATCCTCTGCTTTGAACCACTGGAAAGAGAACAAGGATCTGGACAGCTTAATGTGGCAACATAGTGTCATTAGAGATCTCAGGATATTCTAGACACACCTGAAAAACAATCTACCCATTTTGAGCTATAACTGAGTCTCTTCCTCCCTTTTTTTGTTTTTGTGCATGGGCATGGACATGTGCGCACACACATGGTGAGGGTTGGGAACCCAGCAACACTATCTAGGCTCAGGGAATAAGTGAGTGCAACCACACTTAAAAAACAAAATACTTTTGACTGGGAAGCTTTGACAACACTTTACAAAAACGTCCATCTTGTTTTCCATCAGTGTAAATCCTTTCTTAGATTATTTCAACTGTAAATGCAGTGAAGAAACCAGTTTGCCTTCGTTATAACTTTCTTCGAGGCATAAGCAAACTAATTTAATTTCTAACTGCTTGTGTATAGGCACCTAGAAAATGTGCTTAGAAAAGTTGTGGAAATTTTGTTCAGTCTGAATCAGCCATTCTCAAACTTCATTGCACTGTGACCCCCTTTTGAAAATAAAAATGACTACACTACCCCAGGAGTGGGGACTGAAGACTGAGTCCACCCGACCCCTGCCACCCGAGCTCCACCACCCCGGGCAGAGGGCATATAACCTAAGCCCTGGATGGTGGGGCTCGGGCTTGGACTTCGGCCGTGGGCCCCAGCAAGTCTAACACCAGTCTTGGCGACCCCATTAAAGTGGAGTCGTGACCCACAGTTTGAGAACCCCTGGATAAAATTGAGTTCAGCAAGTTTTTTTTTTAAAATCCCTTTTACACAAATCCTCACAAGACATTTTAGTCACGTTGGCTGCAGGGAGAGGTTTGAAATTTGAAGCATTGCGTGGAAATAGTGCTCAGAGAGAAGAAATTCCTTTGTGAGATTTGGAGAGGCGGGAACTAAACATAACAAGTTAAGTATTGAAAAATCACTGCTGAACATTCTTGCTCAGTGGGTATTTGTTAAAATTTTAGCAGACTCTAATACCTTTGTGTTTTCCTTGGGGGCAGACGAACCGCACATTCCAACATGCACAGGCTTACATTGCTGTAACTTGCATTTCCTTCTCTCCCCTCCCTCACCCCATGTTCAACCTTATTGTTGCATAACATACTAAGTATACTGAACTCATTCAGCCTCACTGCCTCTCCAGTGCTTCGCATAGCATTTCCACAAACAATTTTGGTTTTACTTTTGCATCATGACATGAGCAAAAGTATTTTTTTTCATCGAACTATACTCCTTTTGGAGTACTTAATAATCAGCACCAGGAGCTTTTTTTAGCCAAAAGCCATGTGATGATACAATAGTACGTTCTGTTTCTAAGGAGCCTAAGTAGTGACTAATATGTTCTGCCCTATCGTGCTGTTTAAAAAAACAACAATTTGTAGCATGTCCTTCTGTAAACAGCCTCAATTTTTATTCAGTGTACACACACTCTGTGTGTTTGATCTGTTTGACTTTTCAGGTTAAGTAAATGAATACATTGCCATTTTGTTTTCTTATTCTATTGACATTTACTGGCTTGGTTACAGTATCTGGTACCAAAATACACACTAACCCTTTTAAATTTTGGTTAGTCTGTCACTTTTGAATATGTTATTTCATTACATATTTCTGGAGAGAAATCTAAATATGGATGTATTTAATAACTGTGTACTGTACATAAGGATGTATGCCATATGGATTACTGTTGATACTGTATTTGTGTACATTCAGGACAAACCATTTCAATTCTAAGTGTCTTTTCACAGATTGGATGCTGAAATTATTCAGCCTGTTCCAGTATTTGCTAAGTAAGAATTGTTCCCTTTTTTTTGCAGTATGCTCAACCACACATAAGTACATCTGTTGCATGTCTGAGTCTTTGATTCAGAAAGATTAAATCAATTGATTATGTACAAATAAGTAAATTCCAGGTTATAATAGGAGAGTAATAAACATAGCCATGGTGAAGTGAGAAGGCCATCTATAAATGGAGTAAGGCTTTTCTGAATTATTTTAATTTCACTTTTTCTAATTGTGTTACTCTGATCAATAAATTCAGAAGATTAAAGAAGGAAAAAAAGGCTTCATAATGCTCAGCCTAGATCAAATAAAATCATTAGATGATAAATAAGAGGAGGATGGGAGAGAGGGAAAAGTTGAACTGATTGTCCTCTTGACATTTCAGATTATTAGAAAGCTAATTAGGAAATTGCCAGACTAACCTAAATATCTTCTGTTTGCAGAGTCAATGGAACAAGGCCTCAAATGACTGCGTATGACACTTTATTTTCACTGAGTTTTGCACTACTTTCTTATTATAGTAATAATTCCCTTATTAGAAGAAATTCTTGTATTGTCCTTTTATTAATCTGTTCCCCTATAATAGTAAGCATCGTTATACATTGACCTTTGATAATCAATTTTAATTCTTCATACCTTATACTTTGCTTATGTCTAAGAAATATTTAAAGTTAATTATAAATAGTGTATGTAAATTCAGTATCTAGCAAATACCATGAATTTTAACTAGCCCGTATGAAAGAGGCAAACATTCATAAGGAGTTACCACAATATAAATCAGCATTTGGTTGAAGTTTATTGCTCCTGCATTAGTTTTATCTTAGACATAATATACCATCAGTCATAACAGACCTTATTAATATTTGAATATAACACTTTTCTTATGTACACTTATCACTTTTCTTATAGGGAACAAATGGCCAAAGAAATGTCAGACGTTTTGTCTAGGTGGGTGAATAGACCTTCCAAAATTAATTTAATCACTCAATTAAATGAAATCATAAACTGAAATGGGCTGATGCATATAAAATAATGGAATTCCATATTTAATTGCTCAATGAAATAAATCAACCTTTTCTTTTGAATGAAATTGCTGCATCAGTATGCTTCCTATTCAAAATCATTATCTGATTTCTTTCTTTAATTATTTTGCCATGACATTTATTTGATTGCATAAACATGCTCAGAAGGAAATTATCAGTAAATTGCACCTTAAGGTTTCTTTTTGAATAATTTCAATAGATAAGGAAAAGCTTCGAAGAGCATTCTTTTCCCACTGTATCTGAGATGACACTGACAAGTTTCCAAAATTTTCAGGCAGCATGCTCACAAGTTCAGGATGGTGTTAATAAGGACATAAAAAGTGTTATGTTTATGTAACCATAAGTAGCTTTTTAATAAGAAATTAAATCCAGACATAATTCCATTTCAAACAAAATGAAAATGTGAAGTTTACTTTGTTGTTAGAACCCTAGAAGAAGTACTCTCTGAAGCATTGAAACACAAAATGCCAGATGGTGTCTGTTCAGCAATCTTGGTATAATAATGTATCAGTTTTATATTCTAAATAAAATTCTGTTTTATTGAATTACTAACTAAAAGGTGTCTTTGGTAACCTCAAGGATAAAAAGCAGCCTTATGACATGCTGTCTGAAGTTCACATGAAATCTTACTTTCTTTTTCATTTTTAAAAATAAACCCTTCAGAAAACAAGATATTATGCTGTGTGTGTGTGTGTGTGTGTGTGTGTGTGTGTTGTGTGTGTGTGTATGATCTTACGATATTAGTATGTTTGTTGTGCCATTTCTTAATTGTAGTGCTGATAGTATTAAACACAGCAGATGCTTACGTTTGCACAAAAACATTACATGCAGTATTTTTGAACAGGAGAAAAGGAAGATTAGCACATCCAATTGAAATTGCTGGGGAACATAGGTAGGGGGGTTGTAGAGTAGCTGAGTCACTGGAGTTAACATGCCCTTAGCTTCCAGAAAGTATCACAAGAATTTTGGTCAAAAGTGGTAGGAGCATAGTTTTTAAGTTCTGTCCATAACCTAGCATTTTTAATGTACACTAGTGTGACTGGTAACTTGTTAAATTCAATTGTTTAGAAACTTTTGATTCTTCTTTGAGTGGTGGTACCTATATTTATTCCATACATGAGATATGCGCTTGAGTTTGGAATTTCTTATAAGCAGTGTCCATTGGCTTGCACATGCTTCGTAGATCTTTGTGCTCACAACTGATAGCAGAAAGGACGGTGCAGACCGATGCCTCTCCAGATCCTTCTTACCACCATGTGGTGTATGTCGTAATATTTGGTGTCCTCAGCTCCTTTTTACTGTGTCATTCCTTTATGAATTTTATATAGTTAATTTTTGTAGTTTTTATAGTATAGCGCAGATAATTAGATAGCATTATTTCCTCCTGCCCAGGAACTTTTCCCCCAAGAAGTCTGGGATTCTGCCCAGGCTCTGGGGGTTTAAAAACTGTTTCCTGCCCTCACTCCTTTACTGTGAGCAAAGAACATCAACGCTGCTTCTACTGCCTGGGTGAGGCTCACATTTCTGCTAAGTGCAGCATCTGCCACACTTCCCCCACAGAACTCGTGAGGGTCGGGAACTGAGAGTCAGAAAACACCTCATGGAGAAGGCAATGAAGCCCCAATCAGAGCTGGGCTGTGGACCTCCCACACACACATTCTACATCATCCTCAATAAGCAGGCAGTGTACCTCCTGAGCATGGGTTGATGAACAGATGCTAAGTCTGCTAAGCCTAAAGAGAAGGCTTCATCGGAGAGTAAGGGGCATTCTCATAGACATAAGGACAGTCATTTATGTCTGAAAAGAAGGGATCCCTCCCTGACCCCCTCAGGAGAGCCAACACGCATGGGTGCTCAGCTCTTCAGCCCCCTAAATCTTCTTGACAAGTCAAGAGGGCACACAAGGGTACGGATCCATGCTTCCAACACTGGCTGTAGTGGTGAAGACACATGGTAGCGCCTGTTGCTTCGATCCACTTTGGGAAACGAGGCATTACCAATAGCAATGCTGCCCTGGAGGAAGCCAACCACCATGTGACCAGAGAGGCTCCGGCTCCCCCCAATGGACTCTCCTCATACTCCAGGATGGTCAGAGATGTGTGTCTCCCTGGAGGACATCTTTTGGTCTCCCCCCATCCACATTCACCATTTCCATTGGGTCCATCCATATTCCAAGATGTTGTTACACGGGAGGAGGAATCTATCACAAGGAGATAGAATCATCACCCCATTCCATCTGCCAGCCTACAAGCACAGCCATCAGGAGTCTCTGCAGCATGGAGGAGAGGTGGCCTTGGACACGGGTCCTAGAAGGTCAGGATTCAGGCCTCCAAACCGACATGGGCTATCCTGTGCCATGGGGTCCCCCTCCTCCAATGGATCCATCTTATTGGCATTACTGCGGATCGTGGGAGTCCTACCCCCAGACACCTAGGATCTATGCATGAGTCCTACTTGCCATTGCCTGGCCCTACACAACTGGCCCTACTGGCATATTCAAAGGAGGATGGCAAGCCAGATCCGATGGTTCTGGGAGCAATCTGTTCAGTGTCACTGGATAAGGTGACCACTCCATCTTCTTTGTCTCCACTGGATGACTTTAAACAGTACCAAGAGCTCATGCCTAGGGTAGCAGCAGTGCTACAGATCCAGCTGGAGGAAATTCAGGAGCCTCAGCACAGCTTACTAAACATTCTGCAGCCCTCCAGTCCCTGTAGAATGGCCCTCCCTGTCAATGAAATTATCGTGAACCCAGCAAAGGCCGTTTGGCACACCTCTGCTTCTTGTGCTCCCACCCCTAAGAGGGCCAAGAAGCATTGCAATGTCCCATCCAAGTGGGGAGAGTTCTTGTTCTTTCACCTTCTGCCAAACTAGCTGGTGGTGAATATGGCTACAGAGCGGTCCAAGCAACAGCACCCAAAGGATACTCCCTCTGATAAGGAACATGAGATGCGACCTGCTGGGAAGAAAGGTCTTCTCTTCCACCTCCCTCCAGGTCAGGATCTCAATAATTATTAGGCCCTCGTGTCCAAATATAATTTTATCAATTATACTAGATTTCTAGAGTTTAAGGACAAGATCCCTGTGGAGGATGGATCCCACTTCCAGGCCTTAGTAGATGAGGGCAAATTGATGGCAAAACTTGTCTCCAACTCATGGTGAATGTAGCAGATACCACATTGAGAGGAATGCTGTGGCCGTTGTCACGAGGAGAGACTTGTGGTTGCAATCCTCAGGTTTCCCTAGAGAGCTGAGGAGTACTGTCCAAGATCTTTCCTTTGATACTATCAACTTATTCCACAAGAAAATGGACAAGTGTCACCACTCCCTCAAAGACTCAAACAGCGCTTCACTTGCTGGGCTTTTATACCACAAGAGGAAGCCTCATAGACAGTGGTATAGGGCAAGACCAATTCCTAAGGCCTTTTACCATCAACTTCCTCAGGAGCCACCACGCAAGAGACAGAGGGTGTATAGACCTAGGAACCTAGCCTCTGCAACATCCACTGCCAATTTGTAGTCTAATCCCTAGGTGAAGCGTTTCTTTTGATGAGACTCTCAAGACCCATGTCCCTTTATTGATACCTCTTCATTCCCCTGTTCAGATTGTTTGGAGGCCACTTTACCCAGTTTGTCAAAGACTGGAGCAACCTCACTACAGATAAATGGGTATTAGACATTGTCTGTGGAGGCTATCTAGTTGAGTTTCTGATAACTACTTTCCACAAATGTTCTATCATCACTCTCCCTAAGAGACTCTCTGAGTTGCTGGCCACATGCTCTAGGACCCATCTGTCCATGAAGGTGGCCTTTTTGATAGCTATAGCGTCAGCCAGAAGAGTCAGTGAATTGAGTGTCGCAGGCCCACCATAAACTACATTCCATAAAGAAAAGATCTTGCTACGCCCCCACCTGAGATTCATACCTACGGTAGTTTCCGAGTTTCAAATGAGTCAGGTCATCCACTCACCTGTTTTTTTTCCTAGGCCATGTGCCTTGGAAGAGGAGAGAAGACTGCATTTTCTGGACATCTGGAGCACTTTGGCTTTTTATCTACATAGAACAAAGGATGTTAGAAAGACACCAAAACTATTTGTTTCCATTGCTGAACAATCAAGAAATCAACTTATATTGGCTTAGAGACTTTTGAAATGGATCTTGGGTTGTATTACCCTTTTGTTACCAACTAGCTGGCATTCTCCTCCTATTCCCCCCCCACACACTCCCCCAAGAGGTAAAAACTCATTCTACTGGGGGCAAGCTACTTCAGCTGCATCTCTGAGAGACATACCCGTACTAGAGATATATGTAGGACAGCTTCTTGCAACTCTTTGCATACCTTCACAAGACATTATCCCCTGCTGCAGTTATGAACTGTGCATACAGCTGTGGGGACAGCAGTACTACAGACAGCTATCACTTCTGCGTCCTCGCACCCACCATGTGTTTGCTTACTGCTTGTTAATCTTCCACGTGTGGAATACAAATAGGGACCATCACCCAGAGAAGAAATAGAGGTTTTATCTGGAACTGGAGGTTCTTCGAGATGTGTGGTCCCTATCTGATTTCCACTACCCACCCTCTGTCCCCACAACTGTGGATTGGTTATACTCTGGTAAGAGTGGAAAATTGGACAGGCATCAACCCATTATGTCCTCCATTAGGGAGCACAAGGAGAGCTACAGCACACATGTGGGCCAACGGATGCTGTTTGAAAGAAATTCTGGACTCAGGCACACGGTGTACGTGTGTATATCCCATGTGGAATACAGATAGGGACCAGCCATCTCAAAGAACCTCTGGTTACAGGTAAGTAACCTCCTTTTTGAGACAGAATATTAATAATCAACTGCCATTCTGGTTTTGATCCATACCCATTATTTGGATTGTTGTATAGAGTAATGAAGACTAACAGTATGAAGTGGAAAGAATGAGTAGTACTTGTGGCACCTTAGAGACTAACAAATTTATTTGGGCATAAGCTTTCGTGGGCTAAAACCCACTTCATCGGATGCATGCACTGGAAAATACAGTAGGAAGATTTAGATATAGATATATACACAGAGAACAAGAAAAAATGGGTGTTGCCATACCAACTCTAATGAGACTAATCAATTAAGGTGGGCTATTAGCAGGAGAAAAAAAACTTTTGTAGTGATAATCAGGATGGCCCGTTTCAAACAGTTGACAAGAAAGTGTGAGTAACAGTAGGGGGGAAATTAGCATGGGGAAATAGTTTTTACTTTGTGTAATGACCCATCCACTCTGTCTTTATTTAAGCCTAATTTAATGGTGTCCAGTTTGCAAATTAATTCCAATTCAGCAGTTTCTCATTGGAGTCTCTTTTTGAAGATTTTTTGTTGGAGAATTGCGACTTTTAGGTCTGTAATTGAGGTTGAAGTGTTCTCTGGTAATTTAGGGAGGTTGAAGTGTTCTCTGACTGGTTTTTGAATGTTATAATTCTTGACGTCTGATTTGTGTCCATTTATTCTTTTGCGTAAAGACTGTCCGGTTTGACCAATGGCAGAGGGGCATTGCTGGCACATGATGGCATATATCAAACTGGTAAAAGTGCAGTGAACGAGCCTCTGATGGTGTGGCTGATGCGATTAGGTCCTATGATGGTGTCCCTTAAATAGATATGAGGACAGAGTTGGCAACGGGCTTTGTTGCAAGAATAAGTTCCTGGGTTAGCATTTTTGTTGTGCAGTGTGTGGTTGCTGGTATTTGCTTCAGGTTGGGGAGCTGTCTGTAAGCAAGGACTGGCCTGTCTCCCAAGATCTGTGAGAGTGAGGGATCGTCCTTCAAGATAGGTTGTAGATCCTTGATGTGCTGGAGAGGTTTTAGTTGGGGCTGAAGGTGACGGCTAGTGGCATTCTGTTACTTTCTTTGTTGGGCCTGTCTTGGAGTAGATGACTTCTGGGTATTCTTCTGTTTCTTCACTTCAGCAGGTGGGTATTGAAGTTTTAAGTACGCTTGATAGAGATCTTGTAGGAGTTTGTCTCTGTCTGAGGGATTGGAGCAAATGTGGTTGTATCTTACAGCTTGACTGTAGACAATGGATTGTGTGATGTGGTCTGGATGAAAGCTGGAGACATGTAGGTAAGTTCAGCGGTCAGTAGGTTTCCGGTATAGGGTGGTGTTTATATGACCATTCCTTATTAGCACTGTAGTGTCCAAGAAGTGGATCGCTTGTGTGGACTGGTCCAGGCTGAGGTTGATGGGGGATGGAAATTGTTGAAATCATGGTGGAATTCCTCAAGGGCTTCTTTTCCATAGGTCCAGATGATGAAGTTGTCATCAATGTAGCACAAGTAGAATAGGGGCGTTAGGGGACGAGAACTGAGGAAGGGTTGTTCTGAGTCAGCCATAAAAATGTTGGTATACTGTGGGGCCACGCGGGTACCCATAGCAGTGCCGCTGACTTAAAGGTATACATTGTCCCCAAATGTAAAATAGTTGTGGGTGAGGACAAAGTTCAGCCACCAGGTTTGCCATGACATTTTCGGGGATACTGTTCCTGACGGCTTGTAGCCCGTCTTTGTATGGAATGTTGTAGAGGGCTTCTACAGACTAAACGGCTACCACTTTGAAACCAGTATGAAGTGAGGTATTCTTGTTCTTGCTACTTCCCGGCTATTTAAATCCACGTAGAAAAAAACAAAGTGGTGATCTCAGCACAGAGTAGTACTGTAATGGAAAGGCTAAGCCATTCAATTGGATTAACATTCATAAAGATTACTTGTTTGACCAGAGACCTTTTGGCCTACTTCTGTTGATCTAAACTCTGTAGGGGATTCTTAGAAGTGATGGATGATGTTGTTAAATAAGGAAAATCCTCAGGATTTGTCAAATTAATGGTTCAGGAAGGTTAGACATGTAGCGGAAATTACATTTAACAACAATCCTTTAATGGCATGGTACTGATATTTTAATAGTGTATTAAAATATATTTTAAAAAGTAGTATTCCATTTGGTAACTTGTTTCACAGGTGAGATTTTATATACATTTTATATTCATGTGTTGTAATTATAGAGGGGGCAGGAAATGTCTTCAAAATGTATTTCAACTTGGTATTGTTTAGTGGATGAAGAATATAACTTCGGTATGAAACTTGTTACGTGTATTTCTAATCAAGAGCTGTTATTACAAGTCACTAGGTGCACATAAGAATGGTCATAGCAGGTTTGAGATTGCTTTAAAGAGTAAGGAATTGCAGAGTTAATCATTTACATGTGAGTTGTTTGAGTTGCTGTTAACAAGGATGTTTGCATAAATTAGCTGGTTTTATTCTATCCCCTTGATGATGATTTGTGTATGTAGTATTCTGTCTGCTCCAAGGACAATCACAACTAGATGCCTCATGTCACTGGAGAAATCCTGAATAGAATGTGTATAGTGTGAGTGTGTGTGTGTGTGTGTGAAGTTACACAAGTTCTCCAAACACCTATATCTGAATAAGATTCCATGATTAATATATTTTTGTATAAATTACATAATATAATAATAATATAATATATTGATACTTTTATAAGTGTAATAAACTCTAGGAGTTTGGAGAACTTGTGTAACTTCATTAAAAACAAAATGAGACTATATCTAAATATCACTCTAAACTTTACAGAAAAGTAAAATTTCTCAGTCATATAGATATACCTAGTTGCATTCTAATGATATTGTACTCATGCAAAGACATGACTACAATATGCAGTTGCACAAGAAGGACATGGTATATTGTTTCTTCTGTTCATTTTTTTAGTGATGTGCCTATATCTAGTGATGTGCTACCCTGGTAACCTCAACCCCTGGCCTAGAGAATGGATCCTCCCAGAGTTTGAAAAATAATTTAGTCTGCTTCCTAGCTTATTCCTGGGCTTTAATAGAGGCTACCAAAATCATGCATCTGTTATCTCAAATCACTCAACAATGCAGCATGTTCTGTCATTCATTAGGGATGGTGATGCTACAATCCCAATTTGTGTACTGTTCATGCACAGGATAATCACAGATATGAAGAGAGTGCTTTCATCCCTCAGTCATAACTGCTAAGAACGAAAAATAAAGATATTATCTGTATCATTGCTGCTCAAAATCAAATGACAGTAGTATATTATAGGATGTTAAATTTGTCTCCCTTGAATGTATTACAGTGAAGACTGATATATTTGAAAAATCATCAAAGTATCAACTTTGGTCATTTTATCACTTGTTTGGGCCTGATGTAGTTAATCCTAACTTTCATGGATTACCATGGGGTCCTATGTCTTTCGGCCTTTGTTCTGTGAATGGTGGTGTCTCGTGACCTTTCCACCCACGTTACTTAATGCTGATTTTTTGTGAATAAGTGAGACACTTTAAAGATACTTCAATGTAGAATTAATTTTATTTTTTCTATTACATTGGGAGATTTGGATGAAACGTTGATTATTTCATTTATTCTCCGTGCTTTTAGACAGTGTAAGGTGTTTCCTTTTCAGTTTTGTTCTTTTCTGCTTAGTCATTTTCCCCCTACCTTTGTCTTGCTAGTGGAACATAAAATTTACTTTGCTGCTGTTGTTTACTGCCTTTATTCTGCATCACTATTATTGATGTCCTCAGGACTATACGTAGTTCTGGGAACAGTTTATATTTAAAGGGTGCTGCAAAAAGGAATACACACAGCCTTGTTTTCAGCAAGCCACACTTGTATATTAACTTCTAGTTTGTTTTAATCTCTTTGCAATGAGCAAATTGAACATTTAGAATACAAAGTACATACAAAATATATTTGAGGTAAGTCAGATTTTTGGATCTATATTATACTCCTACTGGAGTTTCTTTTTAATAATGCCAGTATGTTACAATAAAGATATATTATGCTGCTGAAAGTTACGAGGTGAATTTTATCTTACCTTTTTTGCATTCAGCTCTTAGAACATATAATGTTTTTCAATGCAATGCGTATTGCACAGAGATGATTGTGCAATCTGCTTGTCCTGTTGTCACTAATATTTCTTCTCATTCTCCTTTCCTTTCTGTACCTTGAACATTATTATTGTTTGTTATAACCGTAGGGGACCTGCAGTTCAAGCCACAAAAGCTGCGGCTGGCACTAAGAAGCATGATCTTAGTAAGTGGAAATATGCAGAACTTCGTGACACAATCAATACTTCCTGTGGTGAGTTTGTGTTTGCTTGGGACTGATGGGGATTGTGTTCCAATAGTACAATAAATCTATTGCCTCTTTCACCAGGACAGAATTTTGAACTCACTAATTTAGTCTCAGATGAAAAACTAAGTTGAATGACTTTTCTCCAAAGGAGAGAGCAAATATACCATTTCCCATTGAGGAAACCGATCCTATTACGTTACCTGTTATACTCATAGTTGTATCTGTGAAATTAATACACTTCAGTCAGGAGTAACTTGCTATAAATTCTTAATGACTTTGTTTAAAAATGATTTATATTTCAGTGAAATGGAACTAAATGCATGTGGTTTTACCCTGAATTTGTAAGATCTTCTAAATTTATAACTTTAATTTCTTGCATTCACCAAAATTAAAAAGAACATAATGAGTTAATTTAAAACACAATCTAGACGTATTGACGTTGTAGCTTTGCTTAATTTTCTCAGAAGCTACAGCTTATCTATATAATACTTAGATATTTTCAGTATCATGAAGAGATGAACTAATCTGTAATATTCCTTTATATTGTATTATAATTGTTACCCTGTGTCAATTATAAACAATTGGTTTATTTCTTGGAAAAGATATCTATCTTGAGGCTAATGGATGCATCTGTCAGATGCCTCATTCCTCCTCGGATATCTTGGATAGAAATCTATCCATTCTCAAGATTTGTTTTTAAACCATTTAATTAGCCTTAAATTTGAAACTTTTCTTTTATAATTTTTGGCTGCAGACTAGGGCGTGCAGTGGGTTAATGCATTTAGCTGTTCACCTCTGGTGAACCCAGTTCAAACCCTCTTAGGTGACCAGTGACATGCATTTGGTATCGTTCTACCATCTATTGTCTGTATAGGCCAGATAATTTGGCAAAAGTAACCATCTCTGTTTAAAGGAAAAAGTTCAGGCCTTGATTTTGTAGCCAGGCTGCCGAGTGTTTTCTCAGTAAGCTAGTTCCCTGTTTGTTTGGTTGGCAGGAATGAAGCAGGTTCTGCTTGTAGTAATGAATAGGCAAAGAGCAAATCATAACTCTAGATGACTGTTCCAAACCTGGTAGCCATCCCTACCTTCAGAAAGAGAAAAAAGAACTTTCCAGGCTGTCCACTACATTCGGCTTCCAATGTGAGGAGAGGGAGAAGGATTCTTGGACTCTGTGGGTACTGGGGAAAAACACTAGAAAATCCAACTGTGAATCTTCACATTTCTCTTCTCGCCACTCCCCCATCCCAGTATACCTTCTCTGCCAGTACTTGCAAGGGAGTCCTTGGGAGTCAGTCTTACAGCTGTCTTCCACAGACCCTGCACCAGGGGAATCCTCTAGGGCTGAATATGGGTTTTTGAGGTTCCCTTTATGCCACTGGGCTTTTTTACACATCACAAAGGGGACAGAGCATAGGTGGTGATCTTGTCCCGGGACTGTAGTAAGGAGAAGAATATGTGAGCGAGGGACAGTGAAGAGGGTCTCACCAGCATTTGGATCCACCTTCAAGTGTGATGTGAAGCCAGTCGCCTGCCATTTCTATAATAAGCCTTCATAGCACCTATCTGCCTGCTTTGCTCAGTTTAGAATTGTCTCTCACTTGTTACAAGCTTTCAATTTACTTGCATTGTAAGAAATAGTGATGTTATAACTTGTTCTAAAATTATGTAACAAATATATATAAACATGTTTTATAAATAGGTTTCTCTTCTGATTTTTCGCACTCTTTCCTTCCCTGCCGTTTTTGAGACAGATATTGAACTACTGGCAGCTTGCAGAGAAGAGTTTCACAGACGACTAAAAGTATATCATGCGTGGAAATCCAAGAATAAGAAACGTAATACAGAAACAGAACAGCGTGCTCCAAAATCAGTCACTGACTATGGTGAGAAAAGTTAATTTTTTTTTAATGGGGGAAAATTTTCAAGTGAAATGTTTCTAGAATAAACAAGCAGATTGTTTTAAAAATATGTTTCTCTGTTATGTTGAAGAAAAGGATTATTTTGTTTAAATATGTTTGTATAAAAGTAGGTAAAATACTCTGTTAAACAGATTTTAAGACCAATAGTTTGCAGTTAAAATACAGTGTTACTCATAAGATCCAGTATAATTTGTTAACTAAAATAATTATTTTCTAAACAATCATATTTACTAATTCACATTTGCTATAAATTAGAAATAGTTTTAGATTTGGTATTTTGTGTGCTGGCAGTTTTTTAGAAGTTAACCACTGGGCAGAAAGATACTTCAGGCTTAGCTGATGAAGAGCACTCTTCATAAAACCTTACTAGAGGCTACTTCAGCTACATCCTATAACACACACAAAAAAAGTTTAGATTATTTAGGAATCAGATTATTGTTAGAAGAGAACCCTCTCTCTGAATTCTGCTGCTTGATGTAATTCTGTGTGGTAGATATTATCAAAGATAGACCAAATCAGAGATTCTAATTATCCTCAGAGTCAACCTGCTGTACCTGAACCAACAATGTCTGTAAAATAATAATAATAATAATAAATAATTGGCTTGCTGCAATACTAATAAAAAAGCAGACAATTTTAGCTGGTGGCTGCTCCATGGTATGATTGTTTTCAGAATGAGCATGACATAAAAATATATTGAAGACAAGATTTTTTTTAACCTTTGTTTATCCATCAACAGCTTGTGTTCCCTGCTGGTTCATTTTAACTAACATCTTAACTTTTTTACAGTTTAACTTCTGTTTAATAAACTTTAATATTAAATATGTGTGAAAATGGGATGATAGTTGATTTGCAGTCTGTGTTTCAGTATGTGACTCTCATCCTGCTGGTCTCAGAAATGGTGTTCACTATGTGAAATTGCAAATACTGCACTAATGAGAATGAATGCATTTGCTTTTTAAGAGATTAGATGGAAGATAAAGGTGTATTTTAATAAATTGCATATAACACTATTTGGTGTTAATGGGAATAATGTGCCATAAAGAGCACAAATCTACCTTTGGATGTGTGTGTGCAACTCTTTTATGGGTCTCCCACATTTGTATTGTATTTGAATGAATAAACCACATAGCAATCAAATTTATAGCAACTCTAGTTTTTCATTATAGTTTTTTCCTTCATTTTCTTAAAATATGGCATTGTATTTTGTTAATAAAAGTTGGGATCATTGCTGTTGATAGAGAAATGTAGTAATATCATAATACTGACCTTTAGAAATTCATATTAGTCACAATAAATTCTTATTATTGTGAGTAATTACACTAAATGAACATTTCAATTCCATTTATTATAACTAACCTTCAATATAGTGAATAATCACTTACCTGATTTCTTGGGTGCTCGTGCTATAACTCTTTTAGATGTCACTGAATACATGATTCAAATGACATATTTCCGTTTTTATCCACTCACCAGTATATTGTAGTTTTATGCAAACTGTCCAGTAATTAGATGTCAGTGTTCATGAGAAATGGAACATGTTAAGTTAGCACTGGTTCAGCAAAGGGATTAGAATTAGTGGGTTTTATAGTGCCAAACAAAATTGAGTTGCATCTCTCTTTCTTTAATTTGCCACAGTTCTGTTAATATCTAGGAATCATTTTTCTTTCCATGTAAAAATGTCAAAAGTTTATTAAAGGTATCACATGAAATAACTAACAAAGATTTATCCTTGCAATCGGTGCTGAGTACACCTGTACCACTGTTTTGTTTTTTTGTTCGTTTGTTTTTTGTGACTGGAACTATGTCACTGAAATATCAATTTCAAATTTATATCCCAGTTAGACTATAAGCAACCATAGATTTGTGAAACTTAATAAAAGAAAACATTTTCTTCTTGTCAATAAATAGCACAGAAATGCAGATAATTGCTTCAACGCCCACTTTTCCATTACAAGTGGAATCTCCATTTGTCATCTGGTTTGGTGATGCATTTTCAGTATTTCGTAAAGTTTAACTTTAACAGCATCAACATTGTTATGTTTCCTTCAATATGGAATATTTGTTTACAGATTTTGCACCATTTTTCAACAACTCAAGTAAGTGGGAGATGGTTATTTAAGATAACTTTAACAAATAGGAACCATTTATAAACTCTATACTAACTTCAGTTGAACAGCGTTTTGCTATCTTTTATGTAGAATCGAAGTATACCAATCAAAAATAATAATTCACTATTTTCTACTTAACACAAAAACAACCACAAAAAACATTAACTCAACATATGGACACCTAATGGCTATATGTATTAAATTACCAGAGCACTGTGTTGCTTGAAAGCTTCTCTCTCTCACCAACAGACGATGGTCCAATTAAAGATTTTACCTCACCCACTTGGTTTCTCTAATGGTTGTATATTTTTGGAATTTCTTTTCATAATTAGATCGTACATGTTGGGAAAAACACTTTATTGATGTAGGTTAATCTTTTTTTTTTATTTCAAGAAATGCTATGCTATTATTTTAATTCTACCCTTTTTATTATACAGTATTTGTACACATTTTTCTATTGTAGCAAAACTCTGCAATCAACTTAATATAGCAGCTGTTCTCTTAGAACAAAAACTAACGTTAGGATGCTGGCTGCTTTTTTAAAATGAAGTATTTCTGTATGTGTCAAAATATCTAGCATTGAAAAGTGAAGGCTAAGCTGACTGCTCAGAATTTCTATCCTTTAGATTTACTGTTGGTTGTAAATGTGCACAAGGATAGAAACAAGACCTACTGATTGCTGTTGTAATGCAGAGATGTGTTTTATAGTAGTATGTCTTCAGTGTGACGTGATGCACATTTAGGCAATTCAAAAAGATTCATGAAGGTCTATGCAGTTTAATATAAATAAATTCCGAATTTTATTCTTTCATATAGAACATGTTTTATCAATGCTAGTGTATAAAAGTGGCGTCCACAGATAACTAACTCGTATGTAATAAACATTACTAAAAACCTGTTCTGTAGAAAAGCTTTTCTTGTTTTCCTTATGTGGACATGAAAAATTCTTGTTTTCTGTATAATTTTCAGGCACTAACATTTACATTTCAGGCCTTTTTTCAGATGTTGCTTTCTACACTTTAATGAACCATTCTAGTTCTGTACAAATGGAAGAGATAGCAAGTGGGGCTTGCTATTCTGTTTACTAATGTCTTGTTTATGAAACTGCAAAAATATATACATTAAATGTGACTGCCATGTTTTAATTTTATTAAAGGTCCAGTATAGATTTGCTACTTTATAGGTGACTAATATAGATTAATATTAAAGTTGCTGTTTAGAAGATCACATTGGCCTTGTTTCAGAACTTCTTAAAAAAAGAAACAAGTTGGCTAAAAATATGCTTGTCTCGTGTAAAATTTTGTTCAACTGAGCTGATTTTAATGACATACAGTAAATACTTTCCGAGGGCAGGTCTACACTACGGGACTAAGTCGACTTAAGTTACGCAACTCCAGCTACATAAATAACCTAGCTGGAGGCAACTTACTGCATGTCGATGCCCTGGTAAGTGGAGACAAGCCCTGAGAGTCTCAGAAAGTAATCCTAATTTGTAAGCTCAATGCACATTTCAGAAAGCAATTTTTGGTGAGTGTTTTTGTAATAAAAGGACAGTAATAGCATTTCTGTTAACACATTAGAGGTCTTTAATGGTATTACAAGATTTTTCTGTTGGTTATCAAAAGAACATCGTTCTTTAGATATTACAATGTTACATTAGCCTTTTATATCTAAAATTGCTTCTCTGTGGTATGACATGATTTTGTGAAGGGATAGACTGTAATATAGACAGTCTATCCTAGGGTTACCATATTTTGTGCCTCCAAATGGAGGACACTCCACGGGCCCCGGCCCCGCCCCCAGCCCCGCCCATGCCCCCCGCCCCAACTCCGCCCCCAGCCCCACCCCCTCCCCAAAGTCTCCGCCCCCTCCCCTGCTTCCCGCGAACATTTAATTCGCGGGAAGCCTGAAGCAGGTAAGGGGGGAGTGGGGGGAGGAGGCGCGGCCCAGGCTGGCCCCCCGGCGGCTCCAGCCTGGGTCGGCTCGGGCCCTGGGGTGCAGGCCCCGGCCCACCACCCCCGGCCTGCCCAGCACTGCCGGCAGCCCAGCGCACCCCCGCGACCCCAGCTCCGCGACCCCGCGGCCCAGCGCACCCCCCACCCCCCCGCTACCCCGGACCGGCAGGCGGCCCCGCGGCCCAGCGCACCCCCTCCGCTACCCCGGACCGGCTGGCGGCCCCGCGGCCCGGCCCCGGCCCGGCACCGCGCCCGGCCCGGCACCATGCCCCCGGCTCCGCGACCCCGGCCCCGGCCGAGCCCTCCCTCCCGATTTTCCCGGACATGCCCAGCTTTTGGGGATTTCCCCCCGGACGGGGATTTGAACCCCCAAAAGCCGGACATGTCCGGGAAAATCCGGACGTATGGTAACCCTAGTCTATCCCTAGTTGCTGCTTAATACTTTGTTTTTATGTTTGAAAAGGGTTGGATAAAAAACAGTATATCTTCAGTATTACTCTAAACCATAGTGGCTTTTTAGCCACCCCATTGTCTAGACGTGCTCAAGGCCAGACAGCATAGTGCTGAAAATTACCAAGTAGGCCAACACTAGCTCTTCCCAAGTCACTATCCTTGCAAGAGTGCTAACTGTGAAAATGCAGGAGGGTAAATTTTGAGGTGTGTGGTTTTAGCTAATCTGCTTTCTAGCACTGATTTTATTTATTTTATTTATTTATGTATTTATTTGATGAAATTTCAGATTTTTGCACGTGAAAAAGAAGGCATTTAGGGGTTAAGGGCTGCTTTTGCTGTTTTATCTGCAGTTGTAACTTTGTTTTTTGTAAACAGCTCAACAGAACCCAACAGCTCAGTTGCCTGCCAGGCAACAGGAGATTGAAATAAACAGACAACAGCGTTACTTCCGTATTCCCTTCATTCGCCCAGCAGACCAGTATAAAGATCCTCAGAACAAGAAGAAAGGTTGGTGGTATGCGCATTTTGATGGGCCTTGGATTGCTCGACAAATGGAACTTCATCCTGACAAGCCACCTATTCTGCTTGTAGCGGGTTGGTATATTCTCTCAACTTTTGGAAAGAAAAACTCAAGTATAGAAAATATTCAGTGCTGATATTTATACTGTAGCTGTAAGAGGCTTTTTACAGATTCCGATAACCTCTGGACCAAAACAACATCAGAACTAAAGATTGACATAAAGTGATCTGAAATAATGCATGGTCACTGCTTTATTTTATTTTAGGTAGCAGTGAAAGCAGTTGGGGGTGGGGAGAGATTTAAGCAATATATCATTCCATTATGAAAAATAGTTTATAATAGTAGGATAATTTTAAAAAGTCAGAAATTGGGGCATAAACCCATTTATCTACAATTTTGAATACTTCTGTATTTAACAATGTGTTTATAAATGTTTCCTGGACTTGTGGGAGACGCCTTCTGTCACCTCTCACCGCCTGCCTCAGTCTGCTGCCCTGTTCATGGCCCAGAGGCTACTTTTATCGGCTCACAGATTTTAAGGTCAGAAGGGACCATCACGATCTTCTAGTCTGACTTTCTGTACATTGCAGGCTACAGAACCTCACCCCCTACTCCTGTAATAGATCCCTAACCTTAGGCTGAGTTATTGTAGTCCTGAGATCATGATTTAAAGACTTCAAGTTACAGACAATTCACCATTTACACTAGTGTAAACCTGCAAGCGATCCATGCTGCAGGGGAAGGTGAAAACCCCTTGGGGTCTCTGCAAATTTCACCAAGGAGAAAATTATTTCCTGACCCCAAATAAAACGATCAGTTAGATCCTTCCTCTCTTTGTGTTGAAATATTCCTTACCGGGGATCGAGCTGCTGCAATTGATTCAGCGGGGGTCGATTTAGTGGGGTCTTAATTGACCGCAGAATGCTCTCTGGTCAACTCCAGTATTCCACCAGAATGAGAAGAGTAAGGTAAGTCGACGCAAGAGCATCTCCCATCAATGCAATGCGGTGTAGACACCGCAGTAAGTCGACCTAAACTAAGCGTAACTTAGGTCCACTTGCCCCAATAGTGTAGACAAGGCCCTAGTGAAGAGCATTCCCAGGTTACTTGTGCATTGTCTTATGGTCAGGGTGCGTTTCCAAGCAGCTAAGTTTGTTCTCTCTATGCTAATTAGAAATAATAGTATTATCTATCTGGTGCCTCTTTCATGTATAAGGTGTGTGTGTGTGTGTGTGTGTGAGAGATATATATATATACACACACACAATTATGTTGTTTCCTATGGGTACACTGTTTAATGTACCTCCTGGCACAGTTAAAAAAAATCAGTTGGTTAGCTGCATTCTCCATGTATTTGGATTTAATGTACATATAGGTAATACCAGTTGACAAATGTCATTTTAAATGTTTCGTCTGGGAGACTGGCTGATTCAGCTTTTGGCAGTGTTACACAACACCTTTCACTTCTGGGTCACTTGTTCAGATATGAACAAGTGTAATAATGATAATTCAGTGGCTTATGTGAAACAAACTGATTAGTAATTTCCTAGTGGACAGGGTGCCCACATCTCAAAACCCATCCTTGTCAGTGATCTCAGCAGAAAAGACCCTTGCAGGTATTGTAGCCTATTCACTTTTGAAGCACATTAGCAAGTCAGTTAAAACATGCAGTATTCGCATGGACAGCTGCAGTATAGGCTATACTTATTTAATGGGTAGGAGAACTTCAGTCTCTTGGACTATCAAACTGGTCTCATATCACTAATGTTTGTTTGTAAACTACAGTAAAACATTGTATCTCTTAAAAGAATCGTACGCATTTTAGTGGGGGAGGGGGGAGAGAAACAAAGCAGATGTGTAAATTTTGTTAATGGGATCTTGAACCATGTAAATAGTTTTATAAAACCAATTTTGCTTTAACCATTTCAGGGAAGGATGATATGGAGATGTGTGAACTAAATCTTGAAGAGACTGGCTTAACTCGAAAGCGTGGTGCTGAAATTTTGCCGAGACAGTTTGAAGAGATTTGGGAGCGCTGTGGAGGCATCCAATATCTTCAAAATGCAATTAAGAGTAGACAAGCTCGCCCTACATATGCAACAGCTATGTTGCAAAGCCTATTAAAATAGTCACTTTGCACATTGATATTAGAGTTGAGAACTCTTACCATGATATAAAGGGAAGAGTTCCTCTATGCAACAGAGGATTTAAACAGTCTGTAATTGTGTTAGAGATGTTTAATTTAAAGTGAACAGATTTTATTAATCATGGGAGTTTAATTTGTATTTTTGATGTTTAATTTGTGTAGTGAACTCACTAATTCTATGGACCCTGCAGAAGTTTCAGTCAAATATGTTTGTTGCATTTTCTTTATATGTTGCATCCTTCTCAAAAGCTTCTGTTGTTATGCTAACACTGTAAAATAACACTATTGTACTTAGGGTACATACTAGGATAAACTCCATTACAACTTCCTTTTTATAAAATCCTCTTCAGAACATGCACAATAGTAACCTTTCAAGGATGGTCTAGTGAAGAGGGTACAATGTATCTTATAACTGGAATTGTGAGGCCTTAGCTTTAACTTCTTCTCCAGAGAAGTTGGAGTGCACAGTACTTCTATATGATCAAAGACATTTTATGTCCTGATCTGAAAGCTGCTCAACATCTGTATGTACTGACTTTTTCAGAAACTTATGGGAAATCTTTAATTTCTTACCTTGTTTCATAGTTTAACTGACATTGTTCTTTTATATGTTTTGAGATGAGCACACAGGTATTTGAAGTATTGTGTAATAATGGAGGGACTCAAAGGTTGTACATTTAGGCTTGCGGGTTTTTTTCTTTAGGATTTTTTTTTTAAATGCAGATTTCTTGCAAACCCCAATTATATTTTTCTGACAAAACTTTGTTAGGAGTCCTTCGATAGTTAAATTACCCAGGTAGCGTAATTTAAATATATGATGCAAAAATTGTCTAAGATATTTCTTTAGATACATTTTAAGAGTAAAGGAAAGCATAAGGGAAATGTTTTTTTTTTCCTTTTTTTAAATAGTAGCATAGCTTATTAGTATACAGAGGACTGAATTTCAGAGATCCTTTTTACTTTAATCCATGCACACACATTGTTACTTCTGTTAGATGGCATCAGAGTCTTGCCCAGCAACACATCACTGTAGTGTCTAATTACAGTATGCTACTTCAAATGGCTACATTTTTTGGTCTCCAGTAATAAACTTTTTCCTTCAATCACTCTGATTTCTTTGTACTTAATCTCCCTTCAGGGTTTCTAGCTTTATGTAATAGTGCCCTTGCTTCGCAATGAAAATGCTTGTGTATAGGAATTATCATTTCACACCATGAAAACTGCCTTTTATTTATTTATCCGGGTGTTCCTAATGCTGGCCATATATCAGCAGATTAAAACTTGATATTTATATCTCAGTGCTAGACATTTGAAAAATAGAGATGTGGTTTGATGCCTTCTAATTAAAATGAAATAGGCATCATTTGAAAGCAAAATATTCTCTTTTCCGGTAGTGAAGAATAAAGCTTACATACTTCAGTTTATTTATCTCTCTCTCTCTATATATATATATATATATCTATATAGATAAACTGATTTCCTCTCTGGATCCTAAGGTTGAAATCTTTTTTGAAAACTTTAGTTTCTAAATTCCCTTCATTGTGAACTTAAGAAAAGGTACAGTTCAATAGTGCAGTAAGAAAAAGTGATGAGAACACTTCCTAACTGTCAGAGTAGAGATTGTTTGTGTGCCACAGTCAGTCTGTTATCAGAAATACACTCCATGTTGTAATAAGTGTGAAAATCTTTTAGTAAAGAACTAGTTATTTATTTATGAATCCACTACACAAGTGATTGACAGTGTCTCTGAACTGAACATTGAATATGTCTCGGTGTGTTTTCTTTCAAGGTAAGTATCGCATCGCTCTTAGGTCATGTGGTGGCATTGGTCAGGCTTTCCAAATGCCCTTTCTCTTACCACACCCAACACTTTACTTAAGCTGTAATTATTGACTGCAGGATGAAAGATGCATGCATAAGGCCCCAATTCAGCAAGTTATTCAATCACATGCATATATTCAACTACATGAGTTCAGTGGTACTACTTTTATGGTTGAAGTTAGGCACTTGTTTCAGTACATTGCTGAATTAGGACCAGTATCTCATAGCCTCCAGTCACCAGATTCTTGGAAATCCTAAACATTATAAGAGATTCTGGCATTTAATAGACACATTTAAGGAAGTGTTGAACTGTCTTGGAGCTCAGATGCTCGCCCTCTTCTTTGTCTATCTGAATTTTAGTTATTGCCTAGTTATGTGTAGTCTCATGATCTTATTGGTACATTATAAAGAGTTTTTAAAAATACAGTGTATTGATTTATTCCTGATATTAACACATTTAAAAGTGTTCTCTTGATGCATGCCCATAACTTCCCTCAATAGTAACTATGGTTATACATCGGGAGGAAACTAGCCTTTATTATACTGTATGGCATATTCAAGGTTCTTATGTCAGAGTATATTTGTAAGTCACTCAGATATCATGGCAATGGGTCTGGGATAACCAAGAAATCTTTCTTACTTTAGTCAAAATGGAACTGGTGGCTGGATGTTGTCATATGACACATTTCCCACATCTTCCTATTGCTCTTGGTACTTGCTCTTGTCTTAATTTGAGCCAGAGAAAAATTTCTAAAGTTTAGAATTTCCCAGATTTGACAGGATAGTACGCATTCCAGTAAAGGTCTCTGCTGGAAGTGGCTGCGTAGCTGAGCCTGTTAGTACAGCAGAAGTCATTCTCAAATCAGAATCAAGTTTGCGGTTGAGACCACAATCGACTGCTTGCTAGTCCTCTGCATTAGCTGATTGCTAGATTAGACACTTGGTTATCGCATTGGTGATAAGGAGTTGCCATATGGAGAATACAGTGTTGGCTAATGCTGCTCCTGATATCTAGCAGTAAGGAGCAATTTGAACTACTCCGACCTGATATGTCAACAGGAAAATGAATAGAAAACATTGTCTCTTGTTCTGTGTGTTTGAATGATTTAAAACCAAACCAAATCTGATATCCAGAGTAGCTGGGACTTTTCACATGTAGCATGTTAGTAAATAAAAAGAAATAAACACACATACCAGGCTGTATTCCTGATCACATGACCCAAGAATATGGATCTACCTTTTCTTTCCATTGATGAGATTCTATGTTTCTTTTTGCACTTGCATCCTTTTTGTTTTTGTTTAAAAATATTTTTCAAGTAGTTTCCCTAAACTGATCTCTTAATGATGTACTGAAAATTACACAAAATAAATGCATCCCATGTTGAAATCTATCTGGTATCTCCTTTCTTTTAACCCAATACTTGCAGTTTAAGTGGGAAAAGTTGACCATGTTTAGAAAAATATAAAAAAGGCAGAAAGGCCTTTCTGAAAGAAAAGAAATATTGTAGATGAGTTGTTAAGGTCACTTGAGTGTCAGAAAATCATTTAAGGGACGGCCAGGTGAGTTATAGTACTAGCAGAGATGCCCAGTCCAAGCAATACAGACAGGCTTAGTGTTCAGACCACTCTTCCTTCATGGGAAAGGAAGTTACCTCAGAAGAGGAAATTTCATTTTATGGTGATGTCAATGAGCGCATAATGTTGAGATTTTTGCTGGTGAATTGGGATCCCATTCATTCAGCATTGGGCTGGTTACATCCAGAGTGTAGTTTAGAATAAGAGCCCAACATGTTATGCCTGTCAATGGCAGCATCCAAATGCATAGAAGGGTTTGGAGGCCCTTGTAGAGGAAAATAGTTCAGTGGTTTATATGTGCTAAACTCTCCCTGTTTGTCCCTTCCTTCAGAATCATGTGAACGCGTCACAGGAGTTGGTGACTGGATGTGCGGACCCAATATTATGCATTTGGCTCAAAGGTGGATGGTTGTTTCCCCCTGGAAGTTCATTGCTGGGCTGAAGCTCTGAGTTGGCAGGAGACATGGAGCAGGGCAGGTCATGAGACTTGATGTTTGCGTCTGTGGGCACAATATTATGTGTTGGCAGGGCCGGCTCCAGGCACCAGCTTAACAAGCAGGTGCTTGGGGCGGCCAACGGAGAGGCGGCTTTTTTTTTTTTTTCTTTTTTCCCCAATTGCTGCCTCCGATCGCGGTCGCAGCTTTTTTTTTGTTTTGTTTTTGCTTGGAGCGGCAGAAATGCTGGAGCCGGCCCTGTGTGTTGGGACCATAGGGAGGCAGTCAGTTCCCCTGGAGGTCCATAGCTTGGCCTCAGTGGCGAGGCAAGGTGAATCTGAGTTGGCGTTGCAGAAGGGATGTGCTGTGGGACCAGCTGATGCCTGTTTTACATTCTTTGGCAGTCCGGAAACAGTCACCTGAAATTATTATAGTTCATTAGTTGAGTAGGGATTTTGTAAGCGGGTGATGTGATCATCAGGGCACAGAGATATTTAGGGAAAATCCAGATTCAGGGGGTGATGCTGACTGATCTGAAATGCTGGGTTGACAAGGCCAGAAGTTGTATGTCTCATCAGGAATGGAGAAGATCCATAATTACCCACCCAAAACTATTGTATTTGGTACCTTATTATTCAGGGACAATGAGATACACCTTCCTGAGCAGGGAGCGGATATATTGTTGGCAGTTACAGAGGAAATTGTTAACTATCTGGGAACCCAGCCGGGGCTGGTGTGAGGCAGCCAAGTAAAGTGACTGGTGCCTCCTTGTGGCATGTGTCCAATGCAAGGAATTGTTCCACAGGGGATAAGCTGGAAGTGGATTTAGAGAAAGGCATTTCCTAAAGCAGCTGGGAAATGGGATTCGGGCTCCTGATATCTGGCACAGCAAAAACACCCTTTGTCCAGCCTCTTCACTCTGGTACAAAGGATTGGAGAAGGGGTCCCAACAATGGGCTGGGACCAGCTGTGGAAGAGTGGGGAGCTGATGGCATCAGATGAGAGCGATTAAGGAAGGAATCATGATCTGCACTGTACAAATTACCTAGGAACTAGCCAGCAATGAGACAAGTTATTAAAGTTGCGGCCTAATTAAACCACATTCCTTGCAAACTGTCTTTCTTCCCGCATGTCTGGGACAAGGGTGAAGTGATGTTAAGCATCCCTTTGGATTTAAATGGCTACCCTATTTCAACTCTAGATTCTACTTGCCTGACATACAGTTTTTATCATTTTTATTTCCAAATTAATTTAAGACCCAAACATCAAATTAGGGTATAATTATGATAATAAGATTAAATACTGATTGAATCTCCTACACAATTGTCAGGTAAACAGTTTTATTATATTTTATTGAAATACAAAAGGTTTACATCCAGCAAGTGTATTTGGTAATTAATATTTGATAGTGATAAATAGTCATGAGCAATCATTTCATTATTCAAATACACATTTAAGAATGTCTTCTTTATTGCCTGACTAAGGAAGAGTTGATGTGAATTGAAATATACTAAATACATTGCACAAAATAGTCTGTTTTTTCCATTCTTAAGTGATATGATCAGCAGTTACAGCTAACATTTGTTGGAAGATATCTTTCAATGCCCACTGAAAAATATTTTAAATGAGGTTCTACTCTGAGATGTGACTTGGTAAAATAGCATCATGGGTTCCCTGTTTATTGTCTCAATGATTTCCTACTCAAAATACTCAGTTTATAAGTCATAAAGATGTTATGTCAGCCCTGCAAATTCAACCTGGGATTTAAAATGGGTTCTTTTACCTTGCACATGAGCACCAGTAACACAGATTCTGCATGGCAAATTATGGTTTGCACAGATGTAACTAAGTGGAACTTTGTCATCTACTCTGTTGACACTGCACAAGATAACACAGAATAAAGCTCCTCACTCTTTCCTCTGCTGGCTCTGCAGCACTAACAGTTAAAAAGTAAACACTTAATTTTTTGTCACTAAAATAGCAGATAATATTCTGAATACACACAAGATTCAGATCTCAATAAACAGGTACCATGTTGCTGTAGTACACTGTACTGAGTAGAACCGCACTTGTAAGTTTTAATTACAGTTTTTGTTGTACAATAAATGGTAAACAATGATGCAGCATAGACAGACTCATGAATAGGACAAGTAACATCAATATTTGAATCTGGATTATGAAACAATTTAGCACAGATGGGTGATAAGTGTATGGCTGCCCATTGCTTGTAGAGATGCCTTCTGCAAGAAACTTAATGGTAACCATTAGGAGAGATTTGTGTGTATACTGAATAGATATTATTTGTGTGTGGGTATATATGTGCGCACATATATATATATATACACACACACACTCTATTTGCTACCATACAGTAATCATAAACACAAATCTCTTATGTACATTGTAAAATTTACAGAATATTTCTTTATGCCTGGAAAGCCTACTTTCAGGAAAACTGCAATCATTTTGCTCCATCCAAAAGTGTGAAATCTCAGAGTGAGAGACCGTTTCACCATGTATTAAACAAATATGTAAAGTGTTATTGGGGGTTGGGGTCAGACAATAATTATTTAATGACAGTAGATGTTGAGATTAACAAGTTAAAGCTTTATAACTGTTAAAATGCAAATTGTCAACATTGCATGTCAAAATATAAAAAGCAGGGCTGTCAATTAATCGCAGTTAACTCTCACAATTAAATAAAAAAAATTAATCATGATTAATCGCAGTTTTAATCGCACTGTTAAACAACAGAATACCAATTGAATTTTATTAAATATTTTTGGATGTTTTTCTACATTTTCAAATATATTTATATGTACAGTGCTCACTTTATATTATTTTTATTACAAATATTTGCACTGTAAAAATGATAAATGAAATTGCATTGTTCAATTCACCTCATAGTGAGAACTGTACTGCAAGTACTGTAGTGCAATCTCTTTATCATGAAAATGCAACTTACAAATGTAGAATTTTTTTGTTACATAATTGCACTCAAAAACAAAAGTGCAAAACTTTAGCGCCTACAAGTCCACTCAGTCCTACTTCTTGTTCAGCCAATCACTAAGATAAACAAATTTGTTTACATTTACAGGAGATACTGCTGTCCACTTCTTATTTACAATGTCACCAGAAAGTGAGAATAGGCATTCACACGGGACTTTTGTAGCTGGCATTGCAAGGTATTTATGTGCTAGATATGCTAAACATTCCTATGCCCATTCATGCTTTGGCCACCATTCCAGAGGACATGCTTCCGTGCTGATGATGCTCGTTAAAAAAATAATGCATTAATTAAATTTGTGACTGAACTCCTTGGGGGAGAATTGTATGTCTTTGGCTCTGTTTTACCCACATTCTGCCATATATTTCATGTTATAGTAGTCTCGAATGATGACTCAGCACATGTTCGTTTTAGAACACTTTCACTGCAGATCGGACAAAACACAAAGAAGGTACCAATGTGAGATTTCTAAAGATAGCTACAGACCTTGACCCAAGGTTTAAGAATCTGAAGTGCTGTCCAAAATCTGAGAGGAATGAGGTGTGGAGCATACTTTCAGAAATCTTAAAAATGCAACACTCCAATGCAGAACCTGCAGAACCCGAACCCCCAAAAAAGAAAATCAACCTTCTGCTGGTGGCATCTGACTCAGACGATGAAAATGAACATGCGTCGGTCCACATTGCTTTGGATTGTTATCGAGCAGAACCTGTCATCAGCATGGATGCACGTCCTCTGGGATGGTGGATGAAGCATGAAGAGACATATGAACCTTTAGGGCATCTGGCATGTAAATAATTCACGACACTGGCTACAACAGTGCTATGAGAACGCCTGTTCTCACTTTCAGGTGACATTGTGAACAAGAAGCGGGCAGCATTATCTCTTGCAAATGTAAACAAACTTGTTTGAATGATTGGCTGAACAAGAAATAGGACTGAATGGACTTGTAGGCTCTAAAGTTTTACATTGTTTTATTTTTGAATGCAGTTATTTTTTGTACATAATTCTACATTTTTAAGTTCAACTTTCATGATAAAGAGATTGCACTACAGTACTTGTATTAGGTGAATTGAAAAATACTATTGTTTTTTACAGTGCAAATATTTGTAATCAAAAATAAATAAAGTGAGCACTGTACACTTTGTATTCTGTGTTGTAATTGAAATCAGTATATTTGAAAATGTAGAAAACATCCAAAAATATTTAAGTAAATGGTATTCTATTATTGTTTAACCGTGCAATTAATTGCGGTTAATTTTTTTTAATCGCTTGACAGCTCTAATAAAAAGTAAATATACTTAAATGCTAAGTTCTCAAGCAGCATTTTTGTATATTACCTGTCTGTAAATGTTGATTATTATTGATGGAAATATTTTCTCTGTGTGTACAGTGAAATTGACGTTTACTGATAAAAATCTAATGTTTCCACGTCTATTTATAAAAGCAGGTTGGAACTGCACAAATACAAGTGTTCTTTTCTACTGGGTTCTCATACTGCTAGTGGAATGTAACACCAGCAAGATACCTGCTTGCATCACTTATCTTTGAAATAACTAATTAAAATCTTTAAGCACTATACTTTAACACTGAACACTTAATAAATGCATTTTAACCCTGTATTCACGAAGAATTTTTAGACTGTTGCACAGAGAAAAGTGGCTGCAGCTTTCCATTAACAAAACAGTGACTTTCACTTGATGTCTGCTTCAGTTTCAACACGAAATTGTAAGACTTTCTGTAATCCCCAAATTTGCCCATATACATAGTTGAGCCTGAACTCCAGTCTTGAATAATGCAGAACTTGTTTCTGAATACCTGTAAGAAAAAATTCTTGTAAGAAACGTTTTTAAAAGTTTACAGAAGTCCTTTAATAAAGTGTTTTCAAATTGAAATAAATCGAATATGTTTTACTACACCACTGTAATCAGCAGGCAAAGTTTCTCTAAAATCATATTGGCTATTTTCCAAGTTGTTTCAAATAGAATTTTGTAGTCCCCTACTTGCAGCTATTTAGTTGTGCATAGAGATAATGCTATAGCAGTCATGTTGTTGTTGTGCTTAGCTTTATGGGGGTTTTTATATAAAATCTCAGTGAAAGGGTGCATGAATAGTATGTTCATTTGAATAGTATATTCCTGATTATTAAACAATGAATGAAATACAATATTCTGAAGAAGTAGTCACATATGAAATATTTATAGATCCATAAATACAATAGCTCTGGCAGCTGAAATAAAGCATTCTCCTTCATGACTTTGCCTGTATATAGTCTCAGTGTAAAGGTAGCTTATCTTACAAACTCACAGAACAATGTCCAAACCTCAGAACTATCATTCTGGAATTAAGGGTATAGCCCTTCTCATTCCACCTCCCTCTCCAAAATGTCTCTTAATGGTCCCTCAGTTCTCCTTCCTACCTGTGTGATGATCTGGCTTTCTTAGATAGACTTATTTCTATTGCTGTACTTTTGTACTTTAAAAATTTTTTTCTATGAATATTTCAATAATTCAGTTACTCTTGAGACCACTTGTCTAATATATGAGATGTGGAGCAGAAAAGAAATTGTGGCATTCTTCCTTCTCCTCAAAATTGTGTAATTCCAACCAACATCCCTGGTGATTGGAATACTTGGGTGAAGGGTGTTATGCTGTTTTTTCCCCAGGGTCAGATGAGAAAGGAACTATACATTGAGACGTGTATGATGGGGGAGCCCTTCGGGACCTTCAGTCCCAAACAGCTGTTTCGTGGGAAGAGCCTGTGTTCACATAAGGCAGATCCAGCGCCAAATGACTTGAAATCCAAGAAATCATCCTCAGATCCACCTAAGGAGGATCCCATATGCTTCAGTTCTAGTACTTCTAAATTATTTTATTTGAGGTCTTTGGGTCCATCTCCTTTGAATGGGACATTTATAGTGACGCCTCGGGACTCCAGGAGAGAATTATCCTGTTCTTAACAGAATCTTGCAAACCTACTATTACAAATGCTCTCAAAGGCAGGGTCTGAAATAGAGTTTTGTCTAAAACTGTTACAATTGATTACTTCCTGCACTTTTTGCAAGGCTGCAAATGTGCCTTCTGCAAGCTTGCGTAAGTTTTGTTTGCAAACCGAACTTTGTACTCAATCCAGATAAGACCCTTTCTTCTTAAGGAGATCAAATATTTAGATTTATTGGTGGACGGTGTCAGTCAATGCCTGGAAAGGGATGCCCTTCTCACCTCTGATGCTATTCACAGTGGTAGACATTGATACTCAAATCTGGGTTGTGGCGGTCCATTTCAGTCAACTGAAAATGTATGGGCTTTGAAAGTCAAGCAAACTTCGACTCCAGACAAACCTCTTGTAGCTGTGAGTAATGTGCTGCTGCTTCAAACACTCCTTCTGCTGATCAGAAGGCAGGCGTCACTGATTCTGACAGGCAATGCTGTGATAATATATTATTTAAAGATTCAGGAAGGAGCTTTATCTCCCCTATTACATACTTCCATAGAAATGGTGCATTTTGAAAGAGAGGTTTTCTTCAGCTCTATACCTGGCAGGAGTGAAAAGCAACTTAGTAGATGGCTTAGGTTGCAAAAAATCAGATCAACTTTGGATAGTTTCCTAAGGACTGTTGTATGTTTGACTTTTGACATATGGGGTCATCTAGGTTTGGTCTTGCTTGCCTGAAGTTACAACATGAAATGGTCTGCTTGAGCGCAGGCATGAACCCAAATTCAGTGTCAGATATGCTTCCTTTGCAGAGAGGAGCAAGACTCACATATAGCTTTCCCTTTTTCCTTCCATTACGGAATATTTTGAGGGAGAAAGGACAGAGTCCATGTGATCCTGATCACCCTAGCACAGGCTGTGGTTTACAGATTGGTTAGCCCTGTCCAAGGTTAACTTGTTTTTGATCTTGAGCACGGATCTTTTATTTCAAAATAAGGGCCTGGTTCGTCATAGTCATGAATCCTTTTGTTGGACCACTTGATTTCTGGGTTACGAGCAGGGTTTTTCTGAGCAGTCACATCCTTGCTTTTGGAATCACAGATACCTTTCACTTGGTAATCATATGACTTCATGTGAAAGCAATTTTCAAGCTTATGTAGAGACTAAAGGAGTTGTTTCAACTTCTGCACTATATACTGGATTTTCACGTACCCTTTTATGAACTCTGAATTATCTTTGACTATGGCTAAGGTGTACTGAACAGCCTTTACTTCTACCATCTCTATCTACCACACACCGGTTTGAAGGAGTTGGGTCTTTTTTCAAGCCTTGGTAAAATGATTTCTTAAGGATCTGGGCTGGGATTGTCAGAGACCAAAGACTGTTTAGGCATGCAAGTCCTACTGAAAGTCAAGAAGATTTGGATGTCTAACTTCCGTAGTATCCTTTGAAAACCCCAGCCCATATGAATATGTATTCTCCAGATGGTAAAACCGAGCTTTTGCACTGCCCATTCATTTAGCTTTGTTAGGTCCCACTAAAGTTCCACAGCTGCTACTTCGATACTAACACAAATAATTTTGTGTCCTCTGCACCTTTTGCCTCCTCCCTCTGCAGCACCTTTTCCGAGTCACTAACAAATACAATAAGCATCAGTCCTAGCATGGAATCTTGGGGCACTACACTGTGAACTTTAGCCATAGTGAAAATTGGCCAAGTATTCCTATTGTTATTTTAGCCAGTTCGTAATCTGAGACAGTACTTCAGCTCTCACCCCATGACTATCTAATGCTGTCCTAATCTTGAGAGGAATTTTGTCAATGTATTTTTGATGGTTCAAATAAAACGGTAACCATGTCTCCTTTACCCACTGTCATACTCAAAGGATTCTAATAGATTAGAGAGGCATGGTTTTCTTTTGGAGAAGTTGTGTTGGTTTATTTCTATAATACCATGTGTTTTAATATTTCGACCTGTTCACCTGGTATGGAAGTAAAGCTTATTGGTCTATCATTCCTATAACCCCCCCCCCCAGCACCTCTTTTAAAGACAGGTACAATATACACAACTTTTTAGTTCTCAACTATAGTCTGATTTAAGAGTAGACTTATTAGTCTGATTTAAGAGTAGACTTATTTTTGTTAGCAGCTGAGCTCAGCCACTTCATTGTCCAGTTCCTCAGAATATTTGAGTGTATACAGTCCAGCCCTGGTGACTTACAGATCTTCATTTTATCAGTGTGTTCTAGCACCTCCTCTATAACAGTGCCTCATTTTTATTACTTGAAGAGAATAAACCTGAGGTAGGTATCTCCCCAACATCCTCTGCGTGGCAAAGACCAGTGAAAAGAAATCACTTAGTTTCTCTGCTCCCCTTACCCTGGTAATCCAGTAAATTAATCTATTCTTTTGCAGGCTATGATTCAGAGAAATTACAATAGTGGAATATTTTGAAGGAACAAACCAACACAACTTCAGTGACAATTAGTTTGGCTTGGTGCCAGGCAAATCAACAATGGGTGCTATCTTTTCATGAAGAATGCTTGTGGAAAAATATAGGAAAAAAGAGGAAATCCCTGCATGTAGTATTCATCAATATTGAGAAGACGTCTCTCAGAACATGGTCATATAAGCTATCTGTTGCTGTATGAGAATGAAACAGATACCTGAAGGCACATACGAAGGTGCTGCTACTATACTTAGACCATGTGGGGAAACTGAACAGCTTCTAGTAAGAGCTGGAGTACATCAAGGTTTGGCACTAAACCTCTTTTTGTTCATATCGGTGCTCGATGCATTAGAGGGGTATCTTGATACCTTGAAAACAACAAGACTGTAAGTCTAGAGGGACCAGCCACCAACAAAGATACAGAAGTTCAAGTACCTAGGTTTGATAACGCAAGATAATGTTGAACTCAACAATGAACTTAACAAGCAGAACAGGAAAGGCCTGGACTAAATGGAGAGAAGTGAGGGGAGTGATCTATGCTAGGAAAATGCCTATCAAACTGAAAAATAAGACCTACAAGACAGTAATTAGGCCTGCATTTTTGAATGGCTCAAAATGCTGGACACTGAGGAAGAGACAGGAGCAGATCTTGAATACTGTGGAAATGAAAATGGTAAGATGGATGCTTGGAATTACGATAGGCCACATTTGAACAAATGAATTGGGGAAGTATGAAGCTGGTACTATTTACAGGGAAACTGAAGGAATCCAGGCTTAGCTGGCTTGGCCATGTGAAAAGAAGATTGGTAGAATATACAGGAAACAGGGCATTAAACTTAAAAGTGAAGGGTAAGAGAGGGGTTGGAAGACCCAAAACTGGATGGATGGATGGATATACAAAAGGAACTGATTAGCTGTAGAGTTTCTGAGTAACTGCTTCAAGACAGACTGGGATGGAAAAGAAGGACTCAGAGCCAACCCCATGTAGATGGGACTAAGGCTAGAGAAAGAAGGAAGACATAGCTTGACAGTACAGAGAGAACTTCTCAGCTTAACCGAGTTTCTACCCTTCCTAGTTAGATCTTGTTGTTGCATATAAGCAAGAGATTCTGTACTCCAAGTCGCACATTTTAAAGTCTAGATACACACAAAGTAAAATACAGTGTAGTGTTCAAACTCAAATTTAGGAGCCTTTTGTATGAAGGTCTTGTGCCAAATTTAAGTAATCTCAGCTCCTTACATTGCACTAATAAGTGAAAGTATATGACTACTATTCCTATTAACATTCATTCTTTTAGACTCATAGACTTTAAGGTCAGAAGGGACCATTATGATCATCTGGTCTGACCTCCCGCATGATGCAGGCCACAAAGCCGTCCCTACCCTTTCCCTTGACTCTGCTGTTGAAGTCCCCAAATCCTGTGGCTTAGAGACTTCAATTAGCAGAGAATCCTCCTGCCAGCGATCCCTGCCCCATGCTGCGGAAGAAGGCGAAAAACCTCCAGGGCCTCTGCCAATCTACCTTGGAGGAAAATTCCTTCCCGACCCCAAATATGGCGATCAGTAATACCCCGAGCACGTAGGCAAGATTCTCCAGCCTCACCCTCATTAGCCATTATACTATTTACCTGCCATGGCACGCTGTTCCTTTGACTAAAATCATGTTATCCCCTTAAACCATTCCCTCCATAAACTTATCTAACTTAATCTTAAAACCAGACAGGTCCTTCTCCCCCACCGTTTCCCTCGGAAGGCTGTTCCAATATTTCACCCCTCTGACGGTCAGAAACCTTCGTCTAATTTCAAGCCTAAACTTCCCCACGGCCAGTTTATATCCATTCGTTCTCGTGTCCACATTAGTACTGAGCTGGAATAATTCCTCTCCCTCCCTGGTATTTATCCCTCTGATATATTTAAAGAGAGCAATCATATTCCCCCTCAGCCTTCGTTTGGTCAGGCTAAACAACCCGAGCTCCTCTAGTCTCCTTTCATACGACAGGTTTTCCATTCCTCTGATCATCCTAGTGGCCCTTCTCTGTACCCGTTCCAGTTTGAGTTCATCTTTTTTAAACATGGGAGACCAGAACTGCACACAGTACTCCAAATGAGGTCTCACCAGCGCCTTGTACAACGGAAGCACCACCTCCTTATCCCTACTAGATATACCTCGCCTAATGCATCCCAAGACCGCATTGGCTTTTTTCACCGCCACGTCACATTGTCGACTCATAGTCATCCTGCGGTCTACAAGGACCCCGAGGTCTTTCTCCTTCTCCGTTACAATTTTAGTGTCTTTTAGAGACTACTGCATTTGAAAGCTGGCATACAAAATGGCACAGTATTGCATAAAAGCACTTCAAAATAGAATGTAGCTAACTTATCAAACTCCCAAAGGAAAAGTCATTTTCAACAAAAAAGTACATGTTGTTTTCAGCTTCAAAAGGAATATGAAACTAGTACAGAGAGAGGTTTCTTGGTCACATCTACAAATGGTAAACTTGAGAATAAACATTAAATGGTACACTTTTCTTGAAAATGGAGTCACAAACCTTTATCTTATCTGGCTGATGCTGGAACTCCATAATTTCAGACACTAACTTGTCAGTCTTGGTTTTGTAATATCATCTGGTGACCTACAATATTAAAATAAGGATATTCAGGCTTAATTATTGCATTCATGATTAGGAAAGTCATCAGAATAGAATGGACCACCAAAGCCATGCAGAAGAGCTGTAAAAAGGTAATTTCTAAAGTTCTATTAAGAAACTTATGCAGCAGTAAATATTATAGATTATTAGTAAATTTAGGGATTAGTATTTTTAGCTCTGAAATGGCTAAGACAAGAGGCAAAACAAACCAAAACCTGATTTAGTTGTAAAGTTTATGCATGAAAGTGGACATGTTGTTATTTTGGGGAAACTTACATTGAAGAGGATGAGAATGTATGTGCATGCATTTTACCTTCACACTGAGTTGTTTTTCCATATTTGTGTAATGTTCGTTGGTTAATGATCTCTGAAGAACTGACACAAGCACTTACACTACAAGGCATATGGCTAAAGCTAGAGATGGGCTCATCATGTTCAAAAATGGGATTAATTCTTACAGCATTTTCTGTGCCACAGTTGTTGGGAGCAGCAGGACCTCTATAATGCAGAACATTTTTGTTTTATGTAAGAATCTGTAACTTAACGAACATTATTGAAAATTAATTTTCAAATGTGAAGGGAAAAATCATGAGCTGCTTACTCCAAATTAGTCTGGTTTTTGCATTTTCTTCTTATCTTAACAATTAAAATGATGACAAGAAAAACAAGGCTTAATAAGCTAAGAACCACAGCTTTTAAAATGAAGGGTTGTATAGGCTCTGGAGCAAACTTTGCACAGCGCTCTCCTTGGTAAAACCGGTGCCTACGTACAGGGCATCTAAACAGGAAGAGGGGGAAAAGCAAAAAATAAACATAAGACTGAGGGCAGGAAATACAAAGTACTTGTGTCCAAAATACAGGGAAAACTGCCAACAAGTAGAAGAACAGTTTTCTCATTGTAATTAATCAAAAAGAGTCTTTCCATATGAAGCAGCATGATTAATAATACATGGAAGAATATATCTTCAAGTTCATGATGATCAATATAAAACAATTGGAGACTGAAGTATTGTCTCCCTACCCCTGAATCATGAGGAAGTTTGCATATAGAACAGAGCTTTGTGGCTGATTCCTAACTCTATACTGAGGCCAAACCAAACCCTGCACTTGAATGCCCTGGGAATTTGTTCCATATGTTCTAATCGTATCTCTTTTTAAAAATCTTCCCTATACTTTGCTCATCGGTGACCTCTAACTTGAGAAGTGCTGTCTAAAGCTTCATACTACACTACTCTAATATAAAATAAACCTCTTCCAAAATGTTGGATGAGACCTCTGGTTTTTCTATGAGAAGGTAGGTTCATAGATTATCAGAAGTGAACATCAGTCAGGTTTGAAGTAATTTTGGAAATGAAGCAAACATTGGACTGAATTTTACTTGCCTTACCAAGTTCTTACTTGGAAGTACTTCCATTGGTATCAATGATCTGCTATTTTCATACCTTTCTTGGTTTTGCTTGCACAAGCTTTTTAAGTTTATATTGGAATTATATAAGTATGTAACCAGACACAATTCACAGGCATTGTATTCATTATTTTTAATAAACTTGTATTCTCATTATGTTCATTATCTGCATTTAAGCTAAGCCATTTGACTCTGTGGACAAAATTCTGACCTTGCAAAATCATGATCTTGGGTAGATATATTATGGGCATTAGATCCCAGTTAAGTTTATTGTTGCAAAATACAGCAAGTCTGCTATCATGAATTTGCATATAGGGAATTCAGCAGTGTCTCTTCAGAACTCAATCTGAGCTTCAAGCGTCAACATCCTGTTCTTCTCTAAGAATCGCCACCCTGCACTTAAGCAGGGAGGAGTTTGACTGGCTGGTCAGAAGAAGGCGCAATGCTTTCTGGTTCGAGGGAGGAGGGAAGACTTAAAGCTGCTGGAAGAGCAGTCAGCATGGTGGAAGATTCACCACCTAGGAATGAGGGGTTTAAAAAGGTCAGCTGGGCCTGGCCCCTCCCCTCTTCACTCAGAACAGGCTGGGCAGCACCCAACCTCCCCCTCCCCAATTAGGTCACAAATATGCCGGTGTTTAGCTATATCTGCTGTGGGCATTACTCTAGCCGCCCCATTAAGGGGGGCTGGGAAGGAATTTTTCCCTTACTACCATATTGGCCAGGTGCAGTGTGTGTGTGTGGGGGGGGGGAGAGGGGGGAGTTCGCCTTCCTCGCAGCAGGTTCAGGTAGGCTGTGTTCATGCAAAGCATGATGGGTGGTAGGTCACATGTCACAACTTTTTATTTAAGTGTACAGCGGATGTTCAGTGCAGGTACTCCATAAATTAAGGCACAAAAGAACGAAAAAATGGCTTGGAAAAGAAATTAAGGAGAGGTGCTTGGTAATTTAGCAAGCCGGGGGGCAGTTGGGGACTCCTATGATTGGTACAACAGGGAGCCAGCCCCCTCATCGTTATAGTCCACCTTAACCCCTCCTACGAGGGGGCATGGTAGATGGGGGAGCTGTGGAAGAGTCCCCTCCCCCCCCCCAAAAAAAATTGGTTGGAATTGGTAAGGTCCCGTCAGTGAATCTGCTGAAGGGACATAAATTTTGCATCTGCACTGCACACATTTTATCTACCGGGTTAGTCGCAGACATCTGTCTAATAATAAAGTTGAGGCCTAATTAAACCCATGTCTAATGTCTCCTGTCATTCTTTCAGCATAACCAGACAAGCCAACAGAGGCAAAAAGAGTTAAGGTAAGTCAACTATTGTACATTTTAAACACTAACAGTATACAATGTAGTGGATAATTCCTCTACAGTCATGATATGCAGAAGTTGTTCAATGTTCTTATTGTTTGTAGCTGATATTGAATGCTCTAATTAGCATATACTGACCTCTTGAGGTCAGTACTAAGAATGATTGATTGGGCTAATCAGATCTGTACTCGGCTTGTTACAATGGCAGTCAATCAACTGCTGGGTAACACTCAAGGTTCTGGACATCCTGTGTAAGAGCCTCATCGTCTTTGACCTACTGTACAATCTACACTCCTTTTGAACACTAAGGGGAAGTTTGTGTGTCTGGATTGCATGACATTCTCAGTAATTGGCCCATACTCCTGAATTTGCTCCCTGTGAAAATATGGTGTCTGGTCACATTTACAAAGAGTTGCAAGAAACATCATGCCTTCCCAACCAATGGAATCCCGGCTCGCTTGATTACTTTGAAAGCTGTGGGCAGCAGGGTGTCTGATCATAAAAAGATCTTGACTGTCTCAACATATGCTTTGTAAGGTGACCAGCTATTACAGTGGTGGATACCGTGTGTGTGTGTGTGTGTGTGTGTGTATGTGTATGTGTGTGTGTGTGTATATATATATGCTTACAATAGTATTTTAAAATGTATTTTATACAACCCAGCCAAAAGTTAATTCCTCACAGATATACCTATTTTACCAATGGCCAAAAACGTGAACAAATGTTATTTGATTTTCCAAAATGTCAGAATAGTTGCATTTTGAAAATCAAGAAGAATATCATTTCAAGTTACTTGTAACCTAGGTCAATGATGTTTCCTTTCTAATAAAGAATAAAATTGTGATGCCCTTACTGATATTGTGCAGTACTTGACTGCTTAAATAGTCCCATTGACTTCAGTGAAAATATTCCTTGTGCAAGGTACTTTGTCAATGGAACAATACCTCAATCTAGATCAAAATGTCTATATAATTTTACACGCATTGGCTTGCACTTGATACTCCTGAAAAAGGGTAATCCCAATTGTAACTCTTCGTATAACTGATTTTTCAGGAACTATTGTTCAGCAGAATTAATGAGAAATATAATTTGCCTACCTGCAGACAGCTCCTTTTCCTGGAACTAATTCACATTTTCCGCCGTTAACACAAAGATGTGGCTGCATCTCACATAGACTCCGACATGGCAGTCCATCTCGGCTTGCGTAACCAGGTTTACAAAGGCAGTCTGCCTCTTTTGTCCATTCATTTGTAATGCACTCTGAAAATTCATCACATGCCATGAATTTGCATGGGTCTGCTCGATCAGCTGTAATAAGATAGAGACATTATTAGTGGATGCGTTGAGGCATTATCCCAGTGTACTTGGCAGAACTTGAGGCTGCTACAGAGAACAAAAGAGATTCACTACAGCCAGGCTCCTTCTATATCAATTGGTGGGACTATATCTCAGCATAAAAGGAAGCTGTACATTTTTCTTTCCTCAGATAGCACAGAAAATTGCTATTATATTTTTCTTGCACAATCTGTTTCCTTCCCACATATTCAGAGTCATGTTTTTATGTTTGAACTGTAGAGACTTTTTTGCATGTGGGTGTTCTGATTCTATCATCTTTTACTTTTGGGGAGTGCTAGTACTATATTTGCACATACATACAAAAAAATGTGATTCTTGTCACAAGTAGCTTGCAATCTGATTAAGGACAAGTTAAAAACAGGACCATCCCTGTGTATAGTACAGAGTGACACTGCTAGCTAGAAATGGTGGCATTCTCTAGGGGAGAGCCATGTGTGAATGTCTTTGTGGAAGTAAGGTGGTTTACCTTTTAGGACAATCTCCTTTCATGAGGTGTATGAAACCATCATAACTTGCTGGTTTTCTGGGTTTGGGAAGGAGGCTGCTATGAGACACTGTATTGGGGAAGATGAAGGTCTATTGATGCTAGAAGAAAGGACCAAGCCAGGACTGCAGCCTGAAGCCATATTTCCTCCTTCCAAGCACCTCTAATTCTCCTGTGGACTGCCTTACCCTGCTTCCTCCTCTTGCCAGGTTTCAGTCCCCGCCTCACACCAAAAATCAGCAGGGGACTCGGCATGAGTCTTCCTAGCATGATGAGGCTGTTAGATGGAAGCAGTGGGGAGGAAGGCTATATCCAATGTACATATTTTTTGGTAGGAGTATCATTTGGTATCTGGATGGAAGTATGGGAGATGAGAGCCATGCTAAATCCTTAGGCCTGAGGATACAATTAATGAGTAGCAAATTATTTCAACCGTGCGCATTAGTGTGGGAAAATCCTGGGGATAAGTGTGCAGAGAATGTTGGGAAGGGTAAAAGGAGGAAATGAGAGCAGAGATATAGGCATGGGTGGAGTGACATGGCCTCAAAGGTGCATATGAGAAGCCTGAACTGTTAAACGGAGCTGAGAAAATGCAGCCTTTACCTTAGCTGTAGAGATAAGCATGGGTCTATTATATAAAGATTAACTATCAACAGCTCTTAAAATGTCAAAATGATGTTATCTCTGCAATAATGGGCCTTAAGATTTGCCTTTCTAGGGAAAATAAACATTAGTTTCAAAAGCGGATTCATGTTGGACATCCTACCTATTAACTATAAACCCGCTGGCTGAGATTTTCAAAGCCTTTAGAGGATATGGATGACCAGTGCCATCAATTGCAATGAGAACTGAACACTGAGTCCTCCCTGGTGGCACTGAAAATCTCAGCCATGCTTGAGGGTGCTCATATCTGCCTATACAAAGAGTGAAATGGATTGAATGATCAATAGGTCTCTTTCAGCTCTAACCTTCTATACAATTCCATGATTAGCTTCTCCTTCAAATTTAAAGACTAGGGAGGCTGTTTTAAATCTATCTTTGGTACTCATAAGATGATGTCACTTTGGCATCCACTTTGTTATTGGAATGAAGAACTTTGATTTCTACTAAGTTTGAAGCCAAAAAAAAAAAAAAAATTGTCAGCAATAAAGTAAATATCTGTAATGGCTGACTGACAAATCCCTGTCTAAATGTAATAGAAAAAATTCTTTACTGTTTTAATAATTATTTTTGAATGAAAATTAAAAAAAAACATTCTGTAGCAAAGCAATAAGTTTGTAAATCAAAAATTGTTAGCTCTTATTTTACAGAAAGGAAGTGAAATAACTTAAACAGGTTTTAGCCCGGAGTGGTATTCTATATCAATGTTCACAGAGAAACAGTTTTTCTCTTTAAAAAAACCACCACCACAACAACAATAAAAAGCCTGTTAGCTACAGAATCATAGATAGAAACAAAAAATATTAGCTGGATCCACTGAAATGTGTCATCCTGCCTCCCCCCAGCATTTTACAAGGCTAGTTATTGCCTAGATGACTCTCACTAGTGTCTATCTTCGCTTGCTTATAAGTAAAAATAAAGTAAATCAGTACATACAATTGTCAAGATAAATTGAAATGTTGATTACATATTTTTGGGAACAAAGTGTGTGTGTAATAGAAATAGAATTAGAATTATGCTTAGATTCATAGATTTTAGGGCCAGAAAGACCATTAGATTATCTTGTTTGACCTCTTGTGCATTGCAGGCCTTTGAACTTCATCCAGTTACTCCTGTAGTGCGCCCAATAACTTGCATTTGATTAAAGCATATCTTCCACAACGGCATCCAGTCTTAATCTGAAGACTGCAAGAAATGGAGAATCCACCACTGCCATTAAAATCGTTCCCAATGACACTGTACCGCTGCTGTGAAATTTATTCACTCTTCTACACAAAAGGTGGAGCATGTATTCAGTACGCTTTTTTAAACCATTAAAATTGACTTTTACAATGTGCAAGAAGATTGCTTTTTGTGCTCATGTAATGAATACCAGTCATGAAATCTGTTCACTAGCCATGAAATAAGGATTTACCATTCTTTCTGTTGGCTAAGGACAAAGTAGAGTTGATAATTTTAAAAGTAGTAAGTGAACCTATCTTTCAAGGTGGTGATCAGACTCTCGACTGATTCAGGTTGGAGTCATGTTGATGCTACTTGGGCCTTAGAAGAACATTCTTTCCAGATAGTGGGTGGTCCATTTTCATGGCTAATGAGTTGGGGAATCTGTTTATGTACAACTTATGAATTCTGGTTGTTATGAAAGTGGTGTATCTTGGAATGCCTCTATCTGGATGTGGGATCCCTTATTTTCTGACAGACCTGTACCATATGAGGGACAATGGTTTGTTACTAAAATAGTTGCCTATTCAGGTGGAAACCTTGAGACAAAAGATTGGCTTTTACCGAGGAGAACTGCTTTATCAGTTTTCAGAGTGGTATCCGTGTTAGTCAGTATCAGCAAAAAGAATGAGGAGTACTCGTGGCACCTTAGAGACTAACCAATTTATTTGAGCATAAGCTTTCGTGGGCTAAAACCCACTTCATTGGATGCATGCAGTGGAAAATACAGTAGGAAGATATATATATAAAAATGTGTGTATATGTGTATATATATATATATATAACATGAAAAAATGAGTGTTGCCATACCAACTCTAATGAGACTAATTAAGGTGGGCTATTATCCGCAGGAGAAAAAAAAAACTTTTGTAGTGATAATCAGGATGGCCCATTTTCCAACAGTTGACAAGGTGATGTGAGTAGCAGTAGGGGAAAAATAAACATGGGGAAATAGTTTTTACTTTGTGTAATGACCCATCCACTCCCAGTCTTTTATTCAAGCCTAATTTAATGGTGTCCAGTTTGCAAATTAATTCCAATTCTGCAGTTTCTCATTGGAGTCATTTTTTGAAGTTTTTTTTGTTGGAGAATTGCAACTTTTAGGTCTGTAATTGAGTGACCAGGGAGGTTGAAGTGTTCTTTGACTGGTTTTTGAAGTTATAATTTTTGACATCTGATTTGTGTCCATTTATTCATTTGTGTAGAGACTGTCCGGTCTGGCCAATGTACATGGCAGAGGGGCATTGCTTGCATATAATGGCATATATCACATTGGTAGACGTACAGGTGAATGAGCCTCTCATGGTGTGGCTGATGTGATTAGGTCCTATGATGGTGTCCCTTGAATAGATATGAGGACAGAGTTGGCAACGGGCTTTGTTGCAACGATAGGTTCCTGGGTTAACGTTATTGTTGTGTGGTGTGTGGTTGCTGGTGAGTATTTGCTTCATGTTTGGGGGCTGTCTGTAAGCAAGGACTGACCTGTCTCCCAAGACCTGTGAGAGTGAGGGATCGTCCTTCAGGATAGGTTGTAGATCCTTGATGATGCGCTGGAGAGGTTTTAGTTGGGGGCTGAAGGGGATGACTAGTGGGGTTCTGTTACTTACTCCAGGACAGGCCCAACTAAGAATGTGACTTCTGGGTATTTTTCTGGCTCTGTCAATCTGTTTCTTCACTTCAGCAGGTGGGTATTGAAGTTTTAAGAATACTTGATAGAGATCTTGTAGGTGTTTGCCTCTGCCTGAGGGATTGTAGCAAACACAGTTGTATCTTAGAGCTTGGCTGTAGACAATGGATCGTGTGATGTGGTCCGGATGAAAGCTGGAGGCATGTGTAGGTGAGTATAGTGGTCAGTAGGTTACCGGAAACAAATACTCACCAGCAACCACATACCACACAACAAAAACACTACAGACGTCAAGAATTATAACATTCAAAAACCAGTCAGAGAACATTTCAGCCTCCCTGGTCACTCAATTACAGACCTAAAAGTCGCAATTCTCCAACAAAAAAACTTCAAAAACTGACTTCAACGATAAATTGCAGAATTGGAATTAATTTGCAAACCGGACACCATTAAATTAGGCTTGAATAAAGACTGGAGTGGATGGGTCATTACACAAAGTAAAAACTATTTCCCCATGTTTATTTTTCCCCTACTGCTACTCACATCACCTTGTCAACTGTTGGAAAATGGGCCATCCTGATTATCAATACAAAAGTTTTTTTTTTCTCCTGCTGATAATAGCCCACCTTAATTAGTCTCATTAGAGTTGGTATGGCAACACCCATTTTTTCATGTTCTCAGTGTGTGTGTGTGTGTGTGTGTGTGTATACACACACACACATCTTCCTACTGTATTTTCCACTGCATGCATCCGATGAAGTGGATTTTAGCCCACGAAAGCTTATGCTCAAATAAATTGGTTAGTCTCTAAGGTGCCACAAGTACTCATTCTTTTTGGTTTATCAGAGGAGAGGTTGCTTGGCAGCATTGTGTCTTGGTAAGGATGTGTTATCAGCTGTTGAGGCGAATCAGGAAGTCACCTGAAAAATAGTGCTGGAGTTTATAAAAGAAAGGTCCATTTTAGAGAGAGAGAGAGAGATGGAACACAGGAAGTTTGGGGCAGAAAAGAAGGAAATGGGAAGCAGTGGGATTAATTTAACTGTGGATCAACCAAGATAAGGGAAAGTTAGCTAATCTAGAGAGGGAAAGAGAGGCTCCATGTTTCTAAACTGAGCTTCAGGAGAAGGATTCCAGGCATCCCAGAGGCCTCTGTCCAAGCCCAAAGAACTCTCCAGAATGGTGAGGTAACTGAGGGAGGGAAAATGCATGCCTTTTGTCTAGAGCTGTGTATTTCTTATGCTGTTAAGTAAAGGGTAAATTGTGTTTAGAGTCCTGTGCAAAGTCTGTGTGCTTTCACTGTCATGTACCCCTGAAGAGGAAGACCAGAAGACGAACCAGAAAGCAAACAACTTCAGTGGGATTTTGGGGAATGTGCAAGAGCTGCTGGGGATGTGTGGGGGATATGGCACTAGTTTCAGGGCCTAGGCAATTGGGCTGTGGGGCCAACACTGTCAAGAGGGGTGTCAGATTTGAAGGCCACACGTGGAGTGAGTGCCATCGCTGGTAATTAGTATCAATGGCCAATGAGGGTCTGGCTGGAGAATCTTGCCTATGTGCTCGGGGTTCTACTGATCGCCATATTTAGGGTCGGGAAGGAATTTTCCTCCAAGGTAGATTGGCAGAGGCCCTGGAGGTTTTTTGCCTTCCTCCGCAGCATGGGGCAGGGGTTGCTAGCTGGAGGATTCTCTGCTGCTTGAAGTCTCTAAACCACAGGATTTGGGGACTTCAACAGCAGTCAAGGGAAAGGGTTGGGACGGCTTTGTGGCCCGCATCATGCGGGAGGTCAGACTAGATCATCATAATGGTCCCTTCTGACCTTAAAGTGTATGAGTCTAGAGGCCCAAAGCCAAGGACAATACCTGAACTCTGTCGAGCCCCAGCAAACTAAGGGTTCGTGGAGTTGTTTGGATCCCCTCACAGCAGTCTGGTGAATGTTAAGCAGAGGGAACCTGACATCATGCATTTAAATATTTGTGCAATCCTGTTTTTGCTTTCTTGCTGGAATCAGTACCACTTTGTGATTTATACATGGAAATGGTGAGTACTGCAGGTAATTCATTTCCCTCAGCTGCATCTCTTTGCAGTCTTTAAAGTCAATATTTACTCTTACCTTGCCTTTTCCATATCTCCATGGAGAGCTTTCCCTTTCTCATTTTATTTCCCTACATGTTCATCTCTTGGGCTCAGATGCATGTGCTTGAAAAGATACAATTTGTATTAGCATCGCTTTTGTAATTGTTGTAGTGAGAACGGGCTGAATGCATTGTGTTGGGCATTCATGTCGGATTACATTTGACTGTCTCCCTAGTTATCAGTTCACATTGCTGTTTCCGCATTATTAAAGGAATGCATTCTTTAAAGTGTAAATGATGCCGTATGGAGAATCCTGGGAGAACATTCGGTTAGAGACAATTCTGCTTTCTGAGTCCGATACTGTCTTTTTCTTCTCTTGTTCTTTACCATTAAGGCTAGTGTCATGAAAGCAGGCTATAGCTGAGGTCTTCTGCGCCTCCTACTTATTCCCCTGTTTATTTTAGCTTGTTAAATGAACCTATTTTTCTTGACGCATCAGTGGATATTTTAACTAAAAATTTTTCAGTGGAGGTTCTGAGAGATCGTGATAGAGCTGTTCATCTAATTAGTTCATTGATTAAAATATTAATTTCTACATCAGTTTCATGTCCTCTTGTAAGTTCCCCATTTTAGCTATAACATTTTAGTTTAATGGAAGTGATTTTTTATTGTGATGTCAAAGGCCAAGGGAACGAGGCTATAGCTAAGTTTTACTCAGTGTGTACATCAGCACTGTAATTTTCAGGAGTTTGAAGCTATCACTTTTTAGCTGTTAGTTAGTCATAAAGCATTCTTCTCAGTTATACTGGGTCATTCTTTCCCTGTAATGCTGTGTCATTTTCCTTAATATCATTCTGACTGGACAATGTGACCATTGCAATTTGTTGCCATATTTTCACTTTCGTTTGATGATTTTAAAATACTTGCAGGTATTTGACAGGTCTTTTGGCTGCCTTTTGCAGAAGGCTGAGATTTCTTTTAATATTTAGTTGTGGTACACCATTGTTTCCACTAGATGGGTCTCATTTTCACAAATGAAAGGGGATTTACTTCAAAAAGATTTAAACATGTTTCAAACCTGTAGATTTTTTGAGGTGATTTCAATTTCTATGGGAAAGTAGTAGAGAATTATGATGCTAAATGAGGAATGAATATGTCAGGAAACAGCGTCGGGGAGAGAGCTGGTTTATGAGATGGAATGTGTTCCAATCACTGCTGATGACTTTAAAAGTGTGTTGATAGCCTGATAAACATTATCATAATTGGGAAAGTTTCTAAGTATCCCCAAGTTATTTCTGGTTGCCATAATTTCCTACTAAAATGAAAGATCAAGGGCAGTCTGACTACTGGAAGCCCAATATTAATAATCTTTAAAATAGAAAATTTTTTTTTTTCAGTTGTGTTGGGTAAAACCATCAATTGTATCAATGCTCTGAAAGGTCAGCTGTATATATTTTTTTGTTTTTACATTTTTAGTAACATAATCTTACCTGGCTCAATATCAAGAGAGTAGCTGTCAATTTCCAAATTCAGGCGCTGGGCTGCAGCATCACAAAAGTCTTCCAAAACACAGTGCACAGCTTCTGTGATATTGTATGGAACTGTCTTAGCAAACTTCATTTTGCTATTGACAATCACACTTCCATTTCTGAAGTTAAGTATTTCCAATTGCTTAAATCCTGTAAGGTTGGATTGAAGATATGGAAGCAGCTGCAAAACAGGAAGTTGTTTTACTTTAATTCCCCTATCAATGCCTACCTGCTATTAATTTCACTTATACTCACTTTTCATTATCAAGTACCTGAATCACCCACTTATTTCTCTGGCTTTAATACTAGTGCTTAACCACCAAGTCCAGTTTTCGATTTGCCTTGATTAGTCTCTCTATTTGCATCTTTCTCAATAGTGTACTGAGATGGATGGACGCTAGTTTTCCGGTAATGAAACAGTGTTTGGGGAATTTATGGGTCTGAATAAAGAAAAATCACCTCACTAAAAAGCCAACTTCAATTATTTTCAAAGGGTTCCATCCAGGCAAGTGAGAGCACGATATAATAAGCATGTTACTGTTGTCCAATGGTCCAACAGTATCTCTGGGGAAAATCTATATCTAATCACCTTCTCTTTGATAACTCATGATGTATTTTAAAAGGATTGATAATAAATCCAGCATAAGGATTAAATTCTTAGATATAATCAGTGTTACCATACCACTGAAGTGGAGCTAAGAAAAATCTAATTAAAATTACTTGCCAAGAATGTGGGTGGTTTCTTGCATAGGTAAATATTTCTCTCTCTCTTTCTTTTATTTTTTACATGTATTCTCCTTCATAAATCACTGCTACCTGTTACACAGCCAGCATCTCAGACTAAAAAAAAAAAAAAAAGTTACTTGTTATAGTAGTTCAAGGTGTTTTATTAAACTGGAGGACGGGGCCCTATACTGTGCTCTACTTCATACAGTTGTGTTTTCCAGCTTCTCCTTAGCTTACTGATCTGGTCAGAATAAATCCGTTTTCTAGATGAATGCCCCTAGTAGCTTGTCTCTTTTTATTGCTTCTGCTAATCTGGGGAGCAATAATATAAGCTAACAAGGAAAATATTTTTTTCTTTAATCTGTGCTCAAATTCTGTACGTCACAGACAATCTGTTTTTACTCACCAGCTGCATGAATTGTTGCTCTAGTGCCCTGTATTCCAGAGAACTCCTGTTGAAGAGGTCATCAGAAAAATGCATGTTGGTTACTCTCAGGCTGAAGAAAACCACTAGCTCTTTGCCTTTGGTTGCAGTTGTCATGGAGCTAGTGGTTACATACTTCAATGTAGGAGCTGGGGTGGCTTCTGCTGGCTGGCTCTCCGACCCAGAAATATATCCACTACCATACTCCACTTCATCCATCATTACTGTGGTCATCGTGTTGACTCTATCCAGTTCTGCAGCAATATCCTGCACTCCTGTTTCGAAGCCAGTAGAGATGCTGCTCTCAGCTGCTGGTGAACCTGTTACTTCAAAGGTCTGGTCTATAATAATGGAGTGGCTGTGAGGTGGACTAGTCACTGCTGGCAGTAGTGTGATTTGGTCAATGGGTAATGTGGCCATGATGACTTCTTCAGGCAGGGAGGTGGAGTGGTCACTTGAATCAATAAAGAAAGGTAAAGTTCTGTCTGTCGATAAAATATCATCACCTGACGATTCTGGCGGATCTATGATCTTTACAGCTGCAAAGGGTGGGGGGAGGCAAGTATTTAATTTTGAAAAATATACATAATGAAATATTTATATAGCATTTCAAGTGAGACATTTTTAAGGAGAATATACTCATCATCAGAACATGACAGTCTTATTATGACCGCTTTCTGATGACTCAGGCCTGGTCTAAACTGTGGGGGAGGATCGATCTAAGTTATGCAACTTCAGCTACGTGAATAACGTAGCTAAAGTCGACGTACTTAGATCTACTTACCGCGTGTCTTCACTGTGGTAAGTCGACGGCTGACGCTCCCCCATCGACTCCGCCTGTGCCTCTCGCCCTTGTGGAGAACCAGAGTTGACGGGAGAGCGCTCGGCGGTTGATTTATCGCATCTAGATTAGATGCGATAAATCAACCCCCACTGGATCGATAGCTGCCCCTCGATCCAGTTGGTAATGTAGACAAGCCCTTAGTAAGAAAATGGAGGAAAATGCTCAGTCCACATGGTTACGTGCTGAGCTTTGTGTGTGCTTTAAGTTATAATTACACTTTATAAGTCTTTCCCTAACTTTTGCTAAAGTGCCGTGTGGTTTTGATGTACATAATCACACTGTCAGTTTATATTGACTGAAAGTGTAGGTTGCAGCTTTGACTTGTCTGCTTGGATCAGTGCAGGGGTTGAGTCATTCCTGGCCACTCCCCCTTTGTGAAAGATTAAAGATGGCATTTGCCACTGACCTCAAAATGTGGTTGTACAAACCTGTGCAGCCTCCTCAGATACAATCAGATAAAAAAGATTGTCAACTTTGGTAAATATACTATTTAAAAAACAAACAAAACCCTCCTAAAGAATCATTTGCTACATTTAAAACAACCATTTGCCCCAGATTATAGGATTCCTTCAGAGGCCTGCTGGAGCTCAGAGGCAGTCTAGGAATGTACACCTCTACCCCGATATAATGCTGTCCTCAGGAGCCAAAAAATCTTACTGCGTTGTAGGTGAAACTGTGTTATATTGAACTTGCTGTGATCCGCCGGAGTGTGCAGCCCCACCTCCTCCCCCCCGAGCACTGCTTTACTGCATTATATCCAAATTCGTGTTATATCGGGTCACGTTATATCGGAGTAGAGGTGTAGTTGAAATTCAAATCTTAAGCATGGAGAAATGAGACTGTTTGAATTCAGACAATCAGCTAACTTACTGTAGTAAGATAACAGAAAATGACAGATTTCAACTTCAGACTAAAGAGGGCAACTTCTCTCTTTTCCAGTGATGTCCTCGTTAGGGGGCTGTAAGGGGCTCCTAGTCAAAACTCCTGACTTAACTTGGCAGGAAAGTCCATCTTTGGACACTATTTTATTATCCCTGCCAGACATCACTTACCCTGGCAGTTTATAAAAATACTTCTGAAGAGCAAATATTTCCCCTTAGAATGGACTGGATTGGGGGTAGAGGAAAAAAAGAGGTATTTTCAAAATATTACCTAGTACAGTTATCCATAAACCCTCCATACTATCTCTCCTCTCTTCAAATAACACAAGTCGTAAGCCTGTGCTTATCCGATCTGTATGGTTAGGAGCAAATATGCATTTCCAGCAGTGAGAACCTTAGTATAAATTAGTTGCCTCATCTCTTGCTAATGGTTACAGGAGACCTTTTCTGTTAAATGGGAAAGTAAAGAAATATGCTAATCCCTCACCTGTCCTATCTGCAGATAAATCCTGTCAATCAGAGTCTCTCCAAGTCTAAAGGGAATGCTTTTTCCTTTAGTGAGCCCATTGTTAAAATATTGCTGCCACTCACAGTTCTTTTAATTACCAATGAGAATTCTTTCAGACATTAGCTTAAAGCTAGTTTGCCTTGGTGGGGAGATACAAAAATGTCCAAATCCTCTTTCCTTTAGGATGATCAGACATTCAAAATAGATGCCCTGTACCAAAATCTGCCCTCAACTTTTTGTGCAGTTCAAAACTTCAGAATTAGGCCCTTGAAAAAAAAGATTAATCTTCCTGTCATAGTTGCCACCTTGTACAAGGTTGGGAAACTAACTGGTACAGATTTTCTTTCATTCATCATTTTGAGGGTGCAATGGTGTACAGTTCCTTCTTGGGTAGAGCAGAGTCTGTTAACAGCCTTATGGCAGCTGCTTCTGCCTACACAGTCACTCCATCAGCTTACTCCACTGCAAACTGCTTGAATACCAGTATGAAAGGCACTATGCAAAAATCGTATTCCAATACTGGTTTAGGCAGGCATTGAGTAACAGGACTGTATATTATATTTCTGTAATTTGCTGATAATTACTTTAGAAAATACAAATACTAGACAAATGTTTGTTAAATATTTGAGTTTACTATGACAGTAACATTGTATCCCAAAGCATATCACAGTGCCCTGGTAGCTTTGCAAGAAACAGTCACTCAGAAACAAACACTTGGCTTGCTACAGCAAAGGCAATTGGAGAGAGGCCACACACATACTATAATTTACTCCCCTTCTAGAAGTAGCAGAATCAGAAGTTTGGGGAGGGCAGATAGCAAGGGCATTGGAAGGTGGCTGAATGTATCTCTTGCCCTTCTGAAGATGGGGTTATTAGTTTTATACTACAGTGGTGGGCATTCTATAAATAGGACACATAGAGGGTGATAGGAGGCTGCTTGTGGCTCATTCGTCTCTTTCTTCCCTGTTACAAGCCCGGCAAACCTTTCCGATCAATTCTGCTGCCTTCTCCCGCATAAGTGCAGAGCCCTTTTCTTTGAGCACCTTATTATTTTGGACAGAAGCACCCTTGGTCACAACAGCATTTTAGATAAGGTGATTTTCCTGATTAATAGGTAAACATTGATTCTGTTTGCTGGTTGAATGATTAGGGACAGGTTCTGATCTCATTTACTTCAGGAGTGAACTCATAGAAAACAGTGGAGCTACCTGGGTATAAAACCTGGCCAAGTGAGGTGAGGTTAACTGGATCTGAATTGAGCATTAAAAGCTCAGCGCAGTGATTCTAGGAAGCTGAACAGGTTGTATGGAAAGCAGCATTATATCCTGGTGACATTGTATAGCTAGATATTAAAATCAGTCAGAACACCAGTTTGCTTACATTACACAACTGCATTTTGACATATCACCCACCCAATGGCTTCTTCTTTATATAAAATACACACCATGCAACGTTCAACACTAAAAGGAAGTCAGAGCATTGGCACTTGGGGAAAAGAAAACAGTGCTGTTAAATCTATGAGTGACACTACTGGATTGCTGGATGCTATGAAACTATAAAAACACCACTGAATGAAATGTAGAGGCGGAGGGCCTATTTACTCTAAGGCCACTTTACAGATCCCTGAAAGTGCAAAGGGGCTGTAAAATGAGTCAATTTATATTTTCTTCCACACAGGAGTGCGGTCATGAGATACAATTTGCACTGCTGAAAATGAAGGATCTATCGTCCTATTAGGGCCAAAAGAGAAATATCACGACACTGGATGAAACTGAAGCCATTCAGTTACATTAATGGTGTATGCGATGACCACAGTAAATGCTGTACTACAGTATGGGGCCTTAACACTTGATTAAAATCCTCAAGTGCTGCCACAATAGAAACAATAAACAACACTACAATTGCATACACAATTAGTTTGTCAGTGCAAAGACTTCCTCCTGTGCCAGTCAGCATTAAAACTGGGGTCTATACTGCAAATACCATCAAATAAGAAACTGAGTATGTATCTCTCATAAACTGAAGTTGCAGAAATGTTTGTAAATATAAACATAATGAACTCCCTCTGCCCTTATCCAAGTAAATTGGTTTTTGATTAGCACAAACAAGTAGAGCTGTGTATCTGACAGTCAATGGGCATATATGGTAAAAGACTCTTCTTTAGTTGTAATATATGTGTGTGTATAAATTTAATAAAATTGAATTACAGGAGCTTTAAACTCTATATCCCCATTTTATTGACAGCTGTAGCAATAAATCATTCCCATCTCCTCACTTTTATGCTTTGTTGTGACACTGATCAATCAGGGAATGGGCAGAGTTTTATATAAAATAAACCTAACCATGTCCTGTGGTAAATAAGTCCTCTCTTTTATTGATGGCACAATCAGCTGTTAGATTGACAGTGAGTAAGACAAGATTGCAGTGAGGTACAAGTGTGCTCAGAAATGGATTTTAGTTTGGTGGAGATTAGTGTTTGATGAACATTTTTGTTAGGAAAATCACCAACCTTCTGGAGCATCCCTGTCCCAAAATGATAAATTAAAATGGAATATTTATGAGCTTGAGTTTGGCAGATTGTGAAATTGTGATGGTATTTGTAAGACAGGTAGTTTTAAGTGACTAATCTGAATTCACACAGTGAATTTTAGGTAGCGCCTTGAATACAATACAATTCTGATGCCCAGCTCTGTGTGTTAGCAACAATGCATCTATATTACTATAGTAATAACTCAAACACTACTACTTGTGAAGATGAGTACTATTTATATCAGGAATCTAGGCAGAAGAGGGTTTGGGAGAAATGCTAAGCAGAAACTCTGCAGTGAAGCAGAGGGAGAGTGACTAGATTTAGGGATAATATTGCTTACCTTATTCTAATAAAGTACCTTATTCAGCGTGAGAAGAAAGTGACTCTGTTATTCTTAAACATTGTCCCACGACAGCATATTGTTGTTGTCAGACTGTTATTGTGGAAGACTATAGTATTTTTAAAAGCACTTCCTGTGATGTCGGTGATTCCATCTGCCCTCTAACTGTAACGATAACACTCCCTAACAATTGGTGCTGTACTGATAAAATAGTTTGATATTATGACTCCAGAGTTCTATCCTGTGCAACTACTCTCCTTATAACCCTCATTAACCAAAATGTGCTAGGTGCTATACATATATATAGAAAGACCCTGCTTTGAAGAACCTATGTTCTGAAAGATATAAAGCAGATGAAAGGTGAGGAGGAAATGGGACGCAACACCCAAGCAAAGCAATCAGGGTGATGGCTGGCAGATGTATTGCTAGTTCTCCATCTCTCTTGGTTTTAACTGGGCTTTCCAGATTTGTAGGATACTTTCATACCTTAAATGCATGTTGAGCCGAAGGACATAGGCCAAAGGTGTTGGGTCTAGTTTTCAAAGATGCTGAGCTCCCACATTTCCAACTGAAATCAGTGGGAACTGCAGATCACCAGTACACACATCTGAAAAGTCAGAGCCAAGATTCAATCTTAAGAGGGTCTGGGTTACTATTATGTCCTTATTATTGGAAATAGTTTTCTAGCTTATATGAACATTTATTCCAATATTACAAACATCTTTAAAAGTCACTCTCCAGGTGAATTTACCAGGTACCTACAAAGAGAAGTTGTAACCGTTGTCAGCATCAGAGTAATCAATTTACATGATAAACTAGGGTCTAGGGAACAGAGGCCTCAGTTCTCAGCTAGTCCATCCGTGGCTGAGAGCCTGAATAGAGGGCAGCAGGGAGGCAAAGTTGGGTTTGAGACGACATTGTGCTTCCTGTGGTCTGGGGACATTTGGGGCTGGTGCACAACCACCAGTGTAGGTTAGCAGAGCCTCAGGTCTACTCTAACCCCCCTAAGCCTCGACACATAGACCATTTTTGTGCCCTTTACGCTAGCAGACTGATATAAAGGGTCCTTACTGCAACGGAGAAGCAGTCCCAGAATCTTTGAATTGTGCTGAGCCTTGTGACTAAGTCCTTATTTTCTTTTGTGTTTTGAATAAGCATGAGTCATATAACACAAGATAGCATTCCAAAAGACCCTCCATTAAAATCGGTAGAAAAATGAGCTTCAGCCATTTTATGGCAAGCTGTATGGCTCAGCTTCTGTTTGCTCACTGTTCATAACTGATTTTTGATCAAATGATCCTTCCGAGTTAATAATGCATGAATGAAATATGTAGACGTTTTGGATCCAAAAACCTTTGCCTTTGGAAATTTCCCATTGTTTGTCTGTGTTTTTACTAGACTGGTGAACTATTTACTAGATAAATGATCAAGGATACAGAACCGCTGATAACATTTTTTCAAAAACACGATTTCTAAAGCTTTGGCAGTGTATGAAAAAGTGAAACTTTTGCATTTTATTTTGGATTTTCCCAGATGAAGAATGGAAACCACCACCATGCAATCATTTTGAGACCTATAAAAGCATATGGAGATATAGGGCTTGTCTATATGAGGGGTTAGTGCACGGCAAGCTATGGTTTGAATCTACATTGCACTAGCTTGCTGCATAGTCCTGCCTGGGAGGAAGTCAAAGTACACTATGGAACTTTTAGTGCTGTAGCAATGTCCACCTGGGATGTCACCGTGTGGCAAGCTAGTGCGGCTGCAGATTCAGACGCTGACTTGCTGCTCACTAATATCCTGTGTAGACAAGCCCACAGATGTTCTTAGTCCCAGCATGCTACTGCATTTCAGCAATTAACAACACAGGCTGTAATGTTGGCAGCTGGGTAGTGCAGCACTGCCAACTTCAAGAGATCAAAAATCATGTCCGGTCCTAACATATCCTGAGATTTAAAAAATATCAAATCTGTCTTTTGACCCTTTTAACCCCCCTCTACTCTCCTGGTAAGGGCAGTGTGACAATTTTAGGCTGGATGTCCCCTCAAAAGTATTACTTCAAAAATGGAGAGGTGGGTGGAGGGAAGACATCCCTGCTAGTGGGGAAAAGGAAGAGTAGTTGTGTTACATTCTTGTACATAAGTACAAGTACTTAGCTGCAGGGATGGCTCTGGCCTTTTGGCCACCCTAAACCCAAAAAAAAAAAAAAAAAAAAACCACGGGGCGGCCACAACGGAAAAGCAAAAACAAAAAACCTGTGGAGCGGCCGGAGCGCAGGTGCAGGGGGACCAGCTTGGGGAGGGAGTGGGGAGCAGGGGAGGGAGCGGGCGGGAGAGAGAGAGAAGGGGGCGGCCAGGGCTACAGCAGGGGCGCTGCCATGCGGCCCCTCCCACTGCGCCGCCTCCCGCGAGGGCTCCGCTCCGGTCGGCGGGGAGGAAAGGAAGAGGACTGCCCGGCAGGGCGCTCTGGTTCTCCGCGGCGCCGCCCCCTACAGGGCGGCCGGAGCGGAACAAGAACTATAAATAAATAAATAAAGCGGCCGTGCCGTCCTAGGATTGGGTGGAATGCCACCTCGAACAATCTGCCGCCCCAAGCACCAGCTTGCTCAGCTGGTGCCTGGAGCCGGCCCTGCTTAGCTGAGAGAGCTATAATTTGATAAAATTAAAATATGATGGAAAAACCTAATTCACACACACATTAAGTAGATTTGGAACATGAACAATGAACGTTAAAGAAACACAAAGCACACTATGTACCAAGCTTTCCAATTATTTTTCAATAAAGATTTATGTAAGCTGCAAAGATCTTTACATGCAAGAATATCTTTACAATATCAACCACCTTTCAGTGCAGTAATTATTTATAATCCCTAAATATTTTTAAATAATCAATGCAGTCACATTCAAAGTGTTTCAAACATAATTTTAAATCATTCATCTTTATATATTTTGAGAACTACATAATTATATATATTATCTAGTAATTACAAGACATTTAGGATTTTTTTTTAAAAAACCCTCAATTGTTGAAATAACTAAAAATAATTCATTTGTTTTAAATTTTAATTATTTTTCCCTCTTGCAGCCCTCTGACTTCTCTCCTTCCCAGAACCTGGCAGCACCCACCAACAGTTCAGTGTCCCACACCCCATCAGTCTCCGGCCACCCCTGCTTCATCTTGGTATCTCCTAGGTTTCTTCATCTCCCCTCTCCCAGGCCTGGGGGGCTGCATTGGGGTTCCCTCTCATCTCCTTTTCCAAGGTTGAGGGGACACTGGGAGAGCCAAAGGCACTGCCCTGTTTGTCTTTCTCACAGGAAAGTAGGGTGAGGAAGGAGCGGAGCTCCGTTGGGTTGCTGGGTGCTTTGCACCGCCTGTAAAAACACTGCAAAGGGAAGGGAGGGATTCTGCCGGCAGGGCTGAACTCTGCAAGGGGGCTGGAGCGTCTCACATCATGGGGAGAGGGGCTCCAAAACCCTCCAAATTTCCATGAGAGCTGGCAATACTGCTATTGGAAATGGAAAACTAAATAGCAGGAAACAAGATTTGATTTTTAAAAAATGCTCCAAAACTAACCCTCAGGCTAAAGGGTTGAACAATAGCATAGAATCAAAAGTGCTACCATACAGCTCCAGGTTTCAATCACTATTTAATCTCCCAAGATATTCATGGAGGTCTGCAAATGTTTGTTGTACTCTTACATGGACAAAATCAGACTGTCTGACACTTAATGTGTGTGGGGATAATATTATGTCTAAAGCTAAACTGCTGTTGGCATACATGTCTAAACATTACATTAAAAGAGGCCATTTCCTGAACACTCTGCAATATTAAATCGCTGTAAGAGTGATTTTCTAGACAGAGGGTTTATTCCTCAACAGGGAAAACAAATCATGTGAGTTTGAGTCGCCAAAAAGAATCCTGGCTGTGATCGTAAGGTGTTTATTTTAGTTATAAAATGAGATGATCCTTTTGTAATTATTAAAAAAAAAGAAAAAATCAACCCCCCAACCTCATTATCTAAGAACAAGGAATTATTTTCCTTACAGGATATAATAGTCTTGGAAAGCTCTTCCAGTGTTACCTCATCTGCATTTTTTTGCTAGAAAAAACATTTTAGCTGAAAAATTTTACACAGCTCTAATCTCGAATCTTAATCTTAGGTCTCCTGGCCTTTCCTACTAGGGTTACCACTTGTCCTGAAATTTTCAGGGCAGTCCCAATTTTCACAGGTCTGTTTTGCATTCTACAACCCTAGCCTAGGACTATTCAATGGTATGTAGTTGCTAACTGTTATTTAACAAGGCCTGAATTTATTTTGGGAGTCCTCATGCATTGCAGTTGTGCGCTGTCATTACGTTACCTGTGCAGATTCAAGTGACAGTGTTACACTGCCTTGGCCAAATGTGTGGGTGAATTTTAGATACACAAGCCTCCTCTGCCAAATTTCAAGTCAATGTTTCAAAGCATGGAGGTGGGAGAGCTTTTCTAAGAAAAGGCTGTTAGAATTTTTTAATGTGGGCAAAACAACATTTTCTTCTAGCCCTGTTCTCAGGAATGGCTGAACAATTTGCGCTGATTCCCCCCCCCCAAAATGTAGCCTCAGGCAACACTCAATACAGAAAATGTCAGCCCAAATTGTTAAAATCTGGCAAAGTTATAAGCCCTTGAAAACTGGGTCTTTTAATGGGAAGTGCCAGCAACCTTAATAATTGGTGATGCTACTAGTACAGTCTATAATACATACTACAGACTAGAGAAAATTTACTCCCTAAGGGTATGTCTACACTGGAGTGGGAGAATTAATTTCCATCTCAAGGAGATATACAGTAGGTCTGATTGACCTAGCGTGCTAAAAGTATAAGTGTAGCTGCAGCAGTAGGGCTGGCTAGCTACCTTGTGTACATACCTAGTGTTTTGAATGGATATGTACTCGGGGAAGCTAGCCACTTCTGTAGCTCGTGCTGACATGGCTACACGTATACTTTTAGCATGCTAGCTTGATCTGAGCTAGCGTGGCTATATCTCCTTGACCTAGGAATTACTTGTCCAGCTTGAAATGTAGCCACATCTTAGCTAGGAGGGCTATTTTCTTCACATACATGAAGCAATACGACATCTAAATTCAAACCACAAGATCTTTAGTTGTATTTATTAAAGCCCCATATTCAGTGTGCTGACCAGTGAGCCTTCCAGTACTGGGATGCAGCTCCTTGGGTAACCATAAGCTCAAATGCACACTGCAGTACTTGGGTATGCCATAATTTTCATGGAAATAACACACATTAATTTCATGTGACCCTCCTTCCATTGTGTGCTCCTGCCCCATAGCATTTCTAACTGTTCCTTCAGTAACCCCTGTTGTGTCTGTCTTGGCAATCTTGTCCACTTAGAAATTCTAGTCACTACAGTTCTCTGAAGGACTTGGTTCCTGTGATCTTTATTCTGAATTCATTTTTCTTCAATTTGCATTCTTACATGCCTTGTCTCATAATTTCTTATGGTCTAAAAATACTAATTCAACTTTGTATTTTCTGTTTCATTAAGGACTTTATATACCTCAATTAGATATTTGCCTGTGGCTTTTTCCTTCAAGGCATTTGACGCTTCTGTTTATATATAAAAGCCCTGCTCTTTTCACTTATAGTTCCTTACCTCCTTCTCCACTGCCTTCTTTTATGCTGAATTCTTTCAAGTGCTACTACTAAGAACATGTTTTTTTAAATGAGGGTTTGGTGAAGAAATAGTGTCTTTAAGATAAAAACACAGACAAGGGACTGTGTAGGACATTTTATATATCTGATTGTGTCATACTATATATAAAATATCTTTATGCACCTTTACTAACTTCATACATTTGTGGGACTTGCAGGTTGAATTTTAGGTCTTGCAGGTCTTTGGCACTATCAAGTTTCTTCAATGTAAGCACAGTTCTATGGAGTAACCTGTTTGAAAATACGTACATATCCCTGAATGAAGTGGAAAAGAGGTTTGTGGGGGCCACTATTTATGAGGAGGTGTTCAAAGGTCTCCCCAATGTCTCTGTGCAGCGCTGCTTGACTCCATTTCACAATTAATCTCTTCAATGGGGGAAGACACTGCAGGGTAAAAAAATGCTAAGGGGTTGACACTGGGCCTGATCCAGCATCCATTAAAATCAACAGGAATCTTTCCATTAATTTCAAAGGGCTTTAAATCAGGCCGGCTGTGATGATATTTCCAGAAATGCTGCATTTTGAAGGCAGGACTCTCAAAATGAATTCACTAACCCAGCTGTTTGGTGCTACCCATTTGCCAGAGTATATTCTGAGCATAGTGATGAGAAAAAGACATCACTTCCCTTCCCTCCCACCTGTCTTATTAACTAATACTATAAACTGCCTAAAATAGTTACCTCTAATTAGAGGATCATCAAGCAAGCGCAGTGTGGGGCTATTGTCCCTGCGTTTTATGAGAACACCAAAATGGGATGAGCCTAATTAGAAACCCGACATGACAGGAAGTCAGTGGTGGGTCATGAAACCTACAGTATAGTCATGTGAAAAAAGGTCAGGGTTATTGTTCAGTGAACCCATAACTCACTTATTATTCAACTCTCAAAATAAAATAACACCTTAGTTTTCAAGTGTTGTAAAACTCAGTCCTACAGGTAACATGTCAGCAGGTTGTTAGAAGGGATGAACTGCTTGAGTCCAGAATAATCCTGAGGGTACGGAGTCAGTAAGGATATGTACAATGAAAACAGATTGTAAAATTACTTTGATAGCTGCATTAGGTGCTACTTTCAGTGGTTTATTAAAACCATAATTTTGTATTCAAATTCTGCATTAAAGAGAACAATGTGCTATTTGTATTTATCAGTATTAAATTCCATCTCAAACAAGCCACAAACCATGTCAAACAAGAAGGTCTGGATGAGATCAGTGTTTAAATGAATGAAGGCAGTGGAGAGACAGAAAAATTGAGACGCATTTTCAATATGAAGGTACTTTAAAAAAGAAACTGAATCAATGATGAGCAATGAGAAGCTTACTCATAACCATAATGCCGGGTGTAGGACTCACCACTCCAATTCCCATTGAAGACTGATATGCAATCAAAGCTGGAAAGTTCAAATATGTTGACATATCGAAGTGTTTAAAATGAAGGATGTTCTCAATATAACCAAAAACTTTTCTTTAAAATTTCAGGTGTTCTGTAATGTGTAGCTAAGTACACTAAATGCTGCTGAATTGTGACTGTGGATACTATATTTTATTCTGGAGCTTTCTAAAGCATGGCATAAGTAAGGGATTGGAGTATCATTTTTGTGTGGATTAGGTGGGAACAATTTTAAATTAAATTCTGAAAAGCCTCATAAACAATGCATATACTCTAGAACTGAGGAAGTGATTTGAAATGAAACTCTAAGTAGGAAGCTTAAAACCCTAGAATCCTTTTCTTCTTTTCTCTACTAATAGAGCAACATGATAAATCCTCTTGCAGATAATGGTAAAGACCAACATAATACTCGGACACGCAGCTCTGTGGTATCAGAGTTTATTAGTCTGTGCAATGACAAAAACAATGCAAAAGTCCCATGAGATAAAATATTCTTGTAAGAATATGGTGCCTCATTTCCTAAAACCAAAACCAAACATAAAATTGAAGGTTTTAAAAAGGAAAACTGAATATGATCAACTCTGAGGTGCCCCAACCTCTCCAGCATTTCTGTACTTACAAGGGAAAATAATGGAAATAGACTACACATAGGTTCTCAGCTCAAGCAGATGCCTATATTTGGAAAGCACTGAAAGAACATATATTTTATATTCCTAACCTAATATGCCTCTGAAATGATGGATGCAATCATCTTATTTTTCATATTCCTGACACTACTAGAAAGTGTGTAAGAGAGAAATTGAAGGGTCTGTCAAACGTGGGGGCCCTACTGTTTTGGGGAAATATCTGTTGTGTGTGGATACCAAATACTTCAATTTGGCCAGCTTGATAAACATTATAGCCCAGATCCTCAAAGGTATTTAGGAGTCTATTAATTCCTCAAAGGTATTTAGGACTGGGGCACCTAAATACCTTTGATGATTTGGGCCAAGGTGGGCAAATTACTGGAAAACTCCAAATGCTTTTTGCCACTCTAGCAAAGCAAAGCAACACAGATATTTTTGGCCTTAACTGGCCAGTTAAATTAGGTTTATGGATGCTTTGCATCACCAGAGCAGTTTAAAATAGTCAAGGCATAACAGGTGAATCTGGCCCTAAATGCCAGGACTCAGGCAAGTCAGATGCTGGTAAAAATGGCTACAATCAAACACGGTACAAATAGGCACAGTAAGAGTTCCTCACATTTCTGCCAATTAATCCATATCCTTCTTGACCTACATAGCTCCACTTTTGAGCATGTCCTTCAAAGGGACAGCTAGTCATATTGAATTATGTCTGATTCTGAGATGCGGATCAATTTGTCTAATGGGGAGAATAGAATGAGACCATCAAACTCACTTTTCTAGTGATCCAAGCCAGGTTAGGCCAAGGTCTACACAGATGAAAGGCTCATAAATAGGGCTGTCAAATGATTTAAAAAATCTATCACAATTAAAAAAAATCATGATTAATTGCACAATTAAAAAAATGAACTGAGATTAATTGTACTGTTAAACAGTAACAGAATACCGTTTATTTAAATATTTTTGGATGTTTTCTACATTTTCAAATACATTGATTTCAATTACAACACAGAACACAAAGTGTACACTGCTTACTTCATATTTATTTTTTATTACAAATATTTGCACTGAAAAAAACGAGAGAGTATTTTTCAGTTCACCTAATAAAGCTACTGTAGTGCAATATCTTTATAATGCAAGTTGAACTTATAAATGTAGAATTATGTACAAAAAAACTGCATTCAAAAATAAAACAATGTAAAACTATAGAACCTACAAGTCCACTCAGTCCTGCTTCTTGTTTAGCTAATTGCGCGAACAAGTTTATTTACTTTTGCAGGGGATAATGCTGCCTGCTTCTTGTTCACAATGTCATCCAAAAGTGAGAACATGTGTTCAAATGGCACTTCTGTAGCAGGCATTGCAAGATATTGACGTGCCAGATACACTAAAGATTCATAGTCCCTTCATGCTTCAACCACCATTCCAGAGAACAAGCATCCATGTTAATGACGTGTTCTGCTTGATTATTATCCAAAGCAGTATGGACCGACGCATGTTCATTTTCATCATCTGTGTTAGATGCCACTAGCAGAAGGTTGATTTTCTTTTTTGGGGGTTCGGGTTCTGTAATTTCCACATTGGAGTATTGCTCTTTTAAGACTTCTGAAAGCGTGCTCCAAATCTCGTCCCTCTCAGATTTTGGAAGGCACTTCGACCTTGGGTTGAGTACTGTCGCTATCTTTAAAAATCTCAGATTGGTGCCCTCTTTGTGTTTGTCAAATCTGCAGTGCAAGTGTTCTTAAAACGAACAACATGTGCTGGGTCATCATCGGAGACTACCATAACATGAAATGTATGGCAGAATGTGGGTAAAACAGAGGAGGAGACATACAATTCTCCCCCAAGGAGTTCAATCAGAAATTTAATTAACGCTTTTTTTTTTTTTTTAACAAGCATCATCAGGATGGAAGCATGTCCTCTGGCACAGTGGCCAAAGCATAAAGGTGCATATGGTAAACATTCGTATCTGGCACATAAATACTTTGCAATGCCGGCTACAAAAGTGCCATGTGAACACCTGTTCTCACTTTCAGGTGACATTGTAAATAAGAAGCAGGCAGCATTATGTCCTTTATGCATTATGTAAACAAACTTGTTTGTCTTAGTGATTGGCTGAACAAGACCTAGGACTGAGTAGACTTGTAGGCTCTAAAGTTTTACATTGTTTTGTTTTTGAGCGCAGTTATGTAACAAAACTAAATTTATAAGTTGCATTTTCATGATAAAAAGATTGCATTACAGTACTTGTATGAGGTGAATTGAAAAATACTATTATCATTTTTACAGTGCAAATATTTGTAATAAAAATAATATAAAGTGAGCAGTGTACACTTTGTATTCTGTGTTGTAATTGAAATCAATATATTTGAAAATGTAGAGAAACATCCAAAATATTTAATAAATGTCAATTAGTATTCTATTGTTTAACAGTGCAATTAAAGCTGCGATTAACCATGATTAATTTTTTAATCGTGATTAATTTTTTGAGTTAATTGCGTGAGTTAACTGCGATTAATCGACAGTCCTACTCACAAACCAAGTCCTGTACAGCTACATTCTTTGCTCCCCCAAGCTACATCAACAGCTACTATAAAGTATTGGATTCCAAGATGAAATTTCTGGTGGAAACATTTTCAGTTCCTAAAAATCTTTTCATTGGGAGGGCAAAATTGAGGAACTGAATTCCTCTAGTCTGCTCACAAATATGAGGTAGCTTGACTTGGTTACAGCTAGAAAACGAATAGCCAACTGCATAATAATATTCCCCATTTACTTAATTACCCATTCAGTTTCCAGTTATAGCCATGCCAACAGTCAGAAGCATCCTGTGTTTGAAACTCCTGTTGGTGCAATTTGCATGGCAGCTTCCAATTACTTACAGAGTATGTGGTAATGAAGAAAATATATTCTTTTCTGTCACCAACTCAGTTACTGGTCAATGGCTCCAATGTTCCAGTCTGCAAAGGAATAGCATAGCTTTAATCAGACAAAAAAATCTTTTGAATGAAGGGGGAAATTGAAATGAAAGTTAAATCTGTTAATGCAACTAAGTGAGCAAGAAACTAATTTTTATAATGATTTCTGCAGAAAGGCTTCCATTAATCAAATGCCATACTGACACACAAAATGATGTCATTGCTTTAGGGGGCTAAAAAGTTAGACTTCTACCTGCTAGGAGAAAAGCCCTGAAGAATAATAGACCAAAGCATTAGAAAGGGAATTATCTCTTTCGTGTAGACCATTGGCATCATTACTTGTAATAGTACTTAATCCTTTCATGAATATACTTTTCCATGAACAACTGGAAATTGAACAGTGTCACACTGAGATGTAGTGTTAAGAATTTAATAGAATAACCTGCAGTATGTTCAAACAATAGTCAGGGCCAATTTTTTTAATGTGCATGAACAGACTCAGATGTGCAAGAACAAATGTCTATATGTATATGCATCAAGAGTTGCACGTGTATTTTGGATTTTTCAGAAGTGCAAATGAGTCCACACAATTTAGTATAAACACTATTGAAAATTTGGCCCTGTGTGTCTGTTTAAATTGACTGATACCATAATATTTAAAACAACAGTGTCAATACTATCCTTAAAGGATACAGCTATGCCAATCCACTCTTAAAAATGTCTGGCTTTATCTTATAAATCTAACCGCTACTATTGAAAGGACAATGAACCCTCTAAAAAGTGAGGTGCAGTAATTTTTAAAATCAAATTTTCAGTTCCATACACATTCCTGCAAGCCAGAATTTCTAACAAAGATAGCACATAGGACAGGATATTTTTACTGGAAGAGGGAAGAGAAAACTTTGAGGTCCCTTAACAGTGTCCCTTTAACCAGTAAGTAACTATAAGTGTTGTAGGGATCTCTGAGCAGTTTGTTACTATATACTGTGTGAGCTTCAATAACCAGACAAATACAGGCTGGTGAGGGACACAATTTCATCCGCAACTCTTTAATTTTCAGACTTAAAATAAATCTTAACCATTTCTTTCAAGGTATCATTTTAATGTTACTACTTTGTTTCCTAACTCTTTAATTAAAAGAAATCTTGCAGTATGGGCTATTGTGAAGATGGCTTTTTGGGGGCAATTTTTAAAATATGTAGTGTTTAGCTCACAGATTTGTTAGTCGATTCTATAAAGATGAGTGGGCAAACCTTTTGGCCCGAGGGCCACATTGGGGTATGGAAATTGTATGGCAGGCCTTGAATGTTCACGAAATTGGGAGTTGGGGTGCGGGATCTGGGGTGGGGCCAGATATTAGGAGTTCAGGGTGCAGAAGGGGGCTCTGGGCTGAGGCAGGGGGTTGGGGTGTGTGTGGAGGTGGTGAGGGCTCCATCTGGGGGATCGGGCTCTGGGGTGGGACTGGGGATGAGGAGTTGGGAGTGCAGGACGGTGCTCTGGACTGGGCCGAGGGGTTTGGAGGGCAGTAGGGGGATCAGGGCTGGGGCAGGGGGTTGGGACACGTGTGGGGGTCAGGGATGCAGGCTCTGGGTGGCGTTTACCTCAAGCAGCTCCCAGAAGCAGCGGCATGTCTCTCCTCCAGCTCCTATGTGGAGACCCACAGCCAGGCAGCTCTGCACGCTGCCCTGTCCGCAGGCGCTTGGGGCAGGGGCAGCTGCGAAGCCCTCTGACTGCCCCTATGCATAGGAGCTGGAGAGGGGGCATGCTGCTGCTTCCGGGATCCGCGTGGAGTGGGGCAAGCCCCTGACCTCCCCGCCCCCCCCCCCGGCTGGAGTGCCGAAGCGGGGCAAGCCCCAAACTCCACTCCCCAGCAGGAACTGGAGGGCCGGATGCGGCCCCTGGGCCATAGTTTGCCTGTATAAAGACATTCTGAAAGAATTTCTCTTTTATTTTTAACTTTCTTATGTCCCTAAGGACAGCTTGTTAATAGTTAGTTTATAAATACATTTTTGGGTGTGTCACATATTAAACATTTGCTTTTGAAATAGGTTTTTAAACTATCAAACAGGTTTTTGCATTTTCAGATTCCATTTGGCACATTTTGGGCTCAAACATGTGGAACTGCATGTGATGTTTATGGTAAGGGTGGACTAGCAGATTTTTTGTCTGGGCAGGTAACTTTTCTTGATGTGTGTTGAACAGTTTTTTATGCGGCATAGAGTAATATCAACAAGTCCATTTTCACAATAGCCCATGCGGCTATTATTCTAATATGTTATTCTCCAACATGAGTTACATCTAAAGTATAATATTTTACCTGCTTTGATAACATATATGTGTTGCATATTTTTGACACACATGCACAAAAAAGGTGATGAATCATATTTGAAAGAAGTAAAGCTTAATCTTACATTAATGTAACCCTTAATTGGAGAGACTGGGTAATTTAAATCTTCAAATGTGTCTATGCAGCTCTCTCTGTCCCCCTCATACTTCTTGTGAAGAATGCCCAAATGCAACTGACTTTCTTAATGTTGATTTTTAGTTTAACACTTTAAGCATGATTGAAGATGTGATATTGATTATTTTATTATATCTTTGCTTTTCTATTTAGGTTCTTCTAGTGTGCCCATCATAGTCATAGCTGAGCACCAGATTAAATTACATTTGTCCATATGCTATTCACGTAGATACTGTAATATCTATGGTGCTTTCTGATTTTGAGTCCTCCTTTTTGGCTTCTGCCAAAACAATCATCTTAGTATGTATTTTCCACCCAGCCCCCTTTAAAACATTTCTGGTCAAGAAGTATAGAGCATCCTGTCCTTTTTTGTGGAATTTCTGTGGTCATATTACAGGGCTGCTGGTCACTTTACATCCACTCTCACTATCAGTTTAAAGATAATTGTCAGACTAATCAAAGTCATAGATAATGCTTGAAAAAGTTACATAGCTAGACTTACCTTTTTACTCCTTGGAGTACTGGATGAGGTAATACCCACATAACGAGTGTTCTTAGAACTTCTGAAGCAGCCAGTGATAATGAGAAACAGTAAAAGGGTGTGCAGAGAATTTGATGGAAAAAACATTAAGGGGAGCTTGTCAGTTTCTGATCAAAGAGAATTCATGAAAACCAAAAGAGAGAGTAATGAAAATAGAAGAATTCTTACCCTTTAAAACTGGTGCTCTGGGGAAAGGAAAAAATGTCCTCGGTGTCAAGTACATAATATAGACTGAATTCCAATCCCTGTGAAACATCTGGAGCAGTTCTTGTAAGAAATAAAAAATGGGGTTTTCTTTGCAATTTGAGTTTAAGATCCGGCCAAGTGGAATGTCATGTTAAAGGTGACATTTTACAATAATGGACCTTCGGGCCACCGGGAATGAACATGAGGCGGAAAGAATATCAGAAATACAGTAATGCCCAGCTCTTCCAGAGATCCAGCATCTGATCACTGTCAAATATTAGCTCAAAAGGATGAGCAGGAGATTGTTTTAACTGCAGCAGGAATGTGGTGTGCAAAGGATCCATGCTGCCTTACCTGAGTGCAGGGTTGGGAGAGCACCAGAGCAGGCTTGGAGGCACAGAACCTATAAAAAGAACTTATAACAGAAGGGTGTTTTGAGTTGGATCCAACAAGGTACTTAAGCATACCTAACTTTAGATCAAAATAGGATTACTCCGGTGCCCGAGTCCCTTGCTGAACCAGGACTATATCGGTAAGAGACTGGATGGAAGTAGAGAAGTTGTGGTGTGTCTAAGTAATAGTGAATAAGTCAGATTCATAACTATAATAAAAGTTGAACCAAAAAGGGGGAAAACCAGAGTGTTAAATTGCAGGAGAGCCAGTTATGAGAAAATGTTGTTGTGTCAATGGATTTAAAGGGAGGAATACAGAAATTCAAAGGGAAAGGAAGTTTAATAGAACTAGTTAACAGATGACACAGCAGCCTTACCTCCAAAAACTCCTACAGGGCTTATCAAACTTTACCAAGTATTTCCATTACTTGCAGGGTGGAAAGCCAGCAGCTTATATATATCTGACTCAGCAATTTTATATGTCTTTCAAACTTTCTATTGTCAACAACATACTCTTTAATAATATCCATGGGATAAAATTAAATAGACATTTTAATCTTTGAAATGTAAGTACACTCCTATAAGAACTGTGTAATTCACAGAAGAGAAGAATCCCGAGAACACTAGGAATTTTGCTGTAACTGGTAGCAGCTGTCAAAAAGGAGAAAGCTTTTTAAATGTGCCCACTAGGAAATCTCTCAACAACCTCAATGGAAATACTTTCAAAATCTGTGTTCTCTGAAGCATCCAGCACACTTTGGGGTATTTTAATAAATAAGTGATAATATATACAACCATGTATTGCCACTAACATAGGCCTAGTCTACTCTGAAAAATTAGATTGACCTAACCAAGTTGCACAGGGCTAACCCCCATTGTAGATGCAGCTATGTTGATGGGAGAATTATTCTGTTATTGCCTCTCGGAGAGGTGGATTAACTACATTGATGGGAAAAAACCCATCGCTGCTGTAGTGTAGGCATACAGATAGTGAGTCTACTTCCTTAGCCATCACCATTCCATAAATACTGTATTTCTCAAATATTGCTCCGTTACACAATTGATTATGGAGTCTTTTTGTACAGTCTTGCAATGGGCATGACTATGTGCCCCTGTATACACCTGGATACAAGCAAGTGCTAAAGTAATGGATCTTGTGTTTGGGGGAAATGACTTTGTCAGTTTAATAAGGTTATTTGATTTTTGAGAACTGTTAGGATCTAACACGTCTGCCCAATAAATAACTTCCTTTAGCATACTATGGATAAAGAGCTCACTTCCACAGGGTTTTGAGCACCTCCAAATACCACTGAACACTGTACCTCACAGGATCAGACCCACAGAGAATATTGCTGTAGAGATGGCAAAAACCACATCTGTCCTCAATTAACAATCAGTGCTATGTTTGCCTGCAGAAAATAACATAAGTAGTTAAAAATCAACTGAATGAAAAATTTAGCAGCGTTCCAAGTAATCTGGGAAGAATTTGTGAGAGAAAATTACACTGGAAATTAAACAATTTCCTTTTCTGTTGTTCTTCCTTAACCTCATAGTCATTATGATGTTGAAAGACACTATAGACATAGTGGATTATAATGGAATAGATATATAATGTTCCTTAGCAACATTTAAAAGTATGGAATCAAAATTCCCATTGAGTTCACAAGGACAAGCCTAATGAGAATAAAAACAAATGACTAACGTATTTTTTAAAGATATAATGGAAAAGAATTCAGTGAAGTAGATTGAAGGCCCTCTAAGGGATAGCAAGAATAATTACAGATAGAAGAAAATTAAACATTCTTTGCATATTTTCACAGTGGAGTAGTAGAAATGATCATACGTTTCCATGGGAGGAAGAAAGGGATAAATGAAGGCCAGTGGAATCCCACTTCAATTTATAAAGGAAGTGGAGGGGAGGAGAGGGAAGGGGAAGAGAAAAGTATGTTTTAACTTCCTTAAAGGAAGGTAAATTCCATATAGCATACATGGAAGAATCTATCCATCCAGGGATGTTACATAATATGTACTTACCCTGCCTCAATTTTGGGCCTAAAACAATTTTATGCCATGTCTCGTTTAAGAAGAAGTCTAAGGAAGGACTAGAAAACAGCAGATTTCTAAGCATGAATGGTAACACTAATTGGGAACAAGATATGGGAATACTAACTGTAGCATATTACAGATAGTTAGCCTGAATTTTTATGAAAAGAAACATGCCAAACTGCTTGAGAGGAAGGAATTCCCCCCAGGTCAGACTAGCAATGACTTCAGGGTTTTTTGCCTTCCTCTGCAGCATGTGGGTGCCAGTCACTTGCCAGGATTACCTGGGTATATTTCATTTAATAAATTCTCTGCCATTTCAGGACCCCGAGTACTGGTCCCTCCCATTCTCTGTGTGTGGTACACAGTAGTTTAGTCTTCTATGGGCTGTAATACTTTGGTCTAATTTTGGTTGTTAGGTTTAGTGTGCGGGTGCTGGAGGCCTGTGATATACAGGAGGTCAGATTAGATGATTAGGTGATCCCTTCTGGCTGTAAACTCTGACTTTATAATGCTACAGAATGGTTTTTTTGTTTTTTTTTTAGGAATTCTGAGAGTTAAGGGTAGAAAGAAGTATGTACTTAGACTTTTTAGCAATGCTTTTGATAGACCGCTACAGAAACCAAATCAGCTTCAATTTTTCCCCATTATCCTCTGATATCAGTGAGTGATTTTCAGTAGTTGGAGAGTGATCTGTCATTTTTAGTCCTTTTCCAGTAAGCTACTGCATTCTAGTTTCAAAAACTATACACCGCTAATAAAGACTGTTGTATATTGCAGCTCTAGCAGACTGAGTTTGCACATGTGCAAAAAAAGTACACATCTGCACATCTCCAAGTGGAGCAAAAAGTAAACTAGCTCCTCCCAGCAAACTCCTTATGGCAAGCTACAGCCCCTCCTCTTTTTGGAGCCATCATGAAGAAAAGGAATATTCTCCCTACTCTTTTCCTCCTCTCTGATTGAGTTGTGGGGTTTGAGGGACTCCTTTCTCCCTATATTTCCCTTAGGTTGTAATGAGGTGATTATTAAGTCCCTCTCCTTCACCTGGCAGCTAGAAGGGATAGCTCATCTTTCTTGCTCCTTTTTCTCTTCTGACAGCAGGGAAGAAGGAGTTGTCTTTCTCCCTTTCCAAAAAGCTGGTAGCCCTTGTCTCTTAACTTGGTGACTCTCACATCTCTGGGTGGATTCATTAGATACTTTGTTCCTCAGTCTGCCTCATGCATGAGTATCAGGCAGGTATGGCACTGCCTAGTTTCAGACAGAACACCAAATATCAGAGTTCTGAGGTAGAAGATCCTGTACTGACAGAAGAACAGGAGTACTTATGGCACCTTAGAGACTAACAAATTTATTAGAGCATAAGCTTTCGTGGACTACAGCCCACTTCTTCGGATGCATATACTGAGAGAGCCATTTCATCCTACACTGTAATTGGGGGGCTGGGGATTCAGCCAAACAAAGGGTACCCTGGGGCGAGAAACAGGTCCCTTGGTGAAACTCAGTTAGGTGATAACTGTGATTAAGCATAATTAACACATTCTTCATGGTCTGTGATCTGGAAATGACTGAAGTGAAACAAATAAATAATGGCCTTCTGCTGAGGTAGCCAATAGAGAGGTAACCAAGAGGGAGCTGTGTGGCTACAGTATTTTTCATTTATTTAGAAAAATGCAATGTTCAGCAATCATGTGGCTTGGTGACACCACGTCTACAACCAGTGAGTGAATGACAATGAGATAAATGGAGCATTTTCATCTATGAAAGGTATAATTTCATGCCAATGCTTGTTTATTAAAGGGAAACTGTATTGTTTTTGATCAGCCCTGCAATCTGAAAGATGTGATGTGCTACTCTGCATTAATAAGATGTGCAAATGTATTTGAAAATAAAGTTATTAATGACAATTGTCATCAAAAACATTATTTTCAAGTACAATGCACAGATCATTCAGGCAGAGAAGTGTTTCTTATTCCTTAAAATGTTCAGACTGCTGTGCTGATCAAAAAGTGTGTGGTTTTCTTTTGTTTCAGAACTCCATGTGTGAGAAAGAAGACTGCAGAATGAGAATAAAGTGTACAATATGTGAGAGAGACTTGCAGCAGTTCACAGCATGTAGCATGCCTGCCAATGAAATTAAAAGCATAATACAATTTTTGACTGTGGCAAGAAATTACCATTTCAGTCAACAATTATTTTCATTTGCAGCTACATTATCTACAAATAAATAAACCCTCATGCTTCAGAACATAAGCCAACAATTAACCACCTGCAACTCGAGGGACTGATCATGTTATTGCATTCTACAACTATCTAGTATGATACTTTCCTTTGCAACATCTGGTTCTGATTGCAGTACTTGCAGGTACTGGAGTACTTGATCTGTTAGTCTAATCTTGAATGGCAGTCACTCTGGTCCTATTCCTCTCCTAATGCTAGTCTCATTTTCTATGTGGTTCTTTACTGTGTCCAGAAAAGAAATGGCAGGGAAGGCCATTTTGGATTAGGCGATTAGGATGAGGGAAATGTAGACACCACATACTATACATGGATATCTCCTCACACAAATCTCTATCGTGGATTCTTTTCATCTGAGAGGCCCATAGACATGAAATTTATTTTTTTAAAGTAAAAATAACGTATTAACCACTCTTCTAAGTCCCCTGGTGTGACTTATTATTTTTGTTTTATAATGACCAAACATGCGCTAGGTGGTTTAGGTAAAAAGACAAAGTCCCTGCTCTGAAAACTTAACAATCACATCTTATCATACTTGTCTTTTAGTTCCTCAGGACAGGGAATGTATCTGTAGCTCATCCTGTAGAGCAGGTGTCAGGGTCTTAGCCCTGGTCTACACTATGAGTTTAGGTCAAATTTAGCATTGTGTTAGATCGATTTAACCCTGTATCCTCCACACAATGAAGCCATTTTTGTCGACTTAAAGTACTCTTAAAATTGATTTCTGTACTTCTCCCCGACGAGGGGATTAGTGCTGAAATTGACCCTGCTGGGTCCAATTTGGGGTAGTGGCTCTGGATAGCACTCTCAACTCAGATGCACTGGCCAGGTAGACAGGAAAAGCCCCGTGAACTTTTGAATTTCATTTCCTGTTTGGCCAGCATAGCGAGCTCATCAGCACAGGTGACCATGGAGTCCCAGAATTGCAAAAGAGCTCCAGCATGGACCGAATGGGAGGTTCCTGTATGGGGAGACGAATCCGTGCTATCCGAACTCCGTTCCAAAAGACGAAATGCCGGAATATTTGAAAAAAACTCCAAGGGCATGAAGGACAGAGGTTATACCAGGGACCTGCAGCAGTGCCGCGTGAAGCCTACCAAAGAACCAGAGAGGCAAACGGCCACTCTGGGTCAGAGCCCCAGACATGCCGCTTCTATGATGTGTTGTCAGATGCTACCGGTGTGGTGCTCTGCTTTCTCCTGTGTTGATATCACTCGGCTGCGTGCATGTGCTCCCTGTGTGTGCTGTCCCAACTCTGCAGATAGCTGACACAGCAAACCCGACGAGAACCCCCAATGACCACAGACTCTAGTAAGGTACGAAGGCACCTCGGCCAGGTTTATTGCGACCTTGGACACAATTGCAGTTCCCTGTAGGTTTCTTAGCCTAATTCAGGGCATACGCCGAGAAAGTGCCTCTTGGCAATGGACTCAGCTCAGTCAGTGGCGGGACTTTCCACTGCCTCCTTGGCTGGACAAAGACACCACCCCAGGGATACATTCTTATACACAGGTACAAACAAGTTACACATCACTCCTGACGTATTGAGGTGCAACCCCTCTACGTAGTAAGGTGCCGCCTCTCACCTTGTACATGTTGGTTCGATCAAAACAACTCTATCCATCATTTTACCCTTTTGCCCGTCATTGGGATGGGTCGGCCTGTTCCATGTTATCTGTGGAATGTTCCAGTATAGTGTATGTTCTGATATCTGGTGTCCAGTACCTGTTAGGTATGTCTCTTTTTGCAGCATCAGCCCTTTCCTTGCCAGCTTCTGTGAGCAGGGCCTGCCTCTGGCTCACAGCTTAACTTTGCTTTATGTTAGCAAAGTCTTGACCATTACTTTAGTTCAGGCCTTAGGCCTCACACCAGGCCTCTGATACCAAGGTTTATATCTCAGGGCCTCCTCTTACTACATGATGGAGCTGCATGCCATTCTAGGGGGTGCCCCTACAACTACCCACCCCTGTGCTTCCCTCCTCGCCCACCCCTCCTGGGCTACCTTGGCAGTTATCCCCCCATTTGTGTGATGAATTAATAAAGAATGCATGAATTTGAAACAACAATGACTTTATTGCCTCTGCAAGTGGAGATCAAAGGGGGGGGGGGGAGATGGTTGGCTTACAGGGAAGTAGAGTGAACCAAGGGATGCAGGTTTTCATGAAGAAGAAACAAACAGAACTTTCACACCGTAGCCTGGCCAGTCATGAAACTGGTTTTCAAAGCTTCTCTGATGCACAGTGTGCCCTGCTGTGCTCTTCTAACTGCCCTGGTGTCTGGCTGTGCATAATCAGTGGCCAGGCGATTTGCCTCAACCTCCCACCCTACCATAAAGGTCTCCCCCTTACTCTCTCAGATATTTGTGGAGCACACAACAAGCAGTAATAATGATGGAAATATTGGTTTCGCTGAGGTCTAACCAAGTCAGTAAACTGCGCCAGCGAGCTTTTAAACGTCCAAAGGCACATTCTACCACCATTATGCACTTGCTCAGCCTATAGTTGAACTGCTCCTTACTACTGTCCAGGCTTCATGAGCCATGGGAGCAAGGGGTAGGCTGGGGTAGGTGCGGTAGCGCGGTGCTGCTGACTGGGAGAGCAGCCTGAGGCAGAAGCCTCCAGCTGGCATGATATTCCAGGCAGGACTGAATCTCCATTAGATGAAACTTAAAGAAGAGAATGACCTGGAGTCATTCCCATTTTTGTCCAGGTGCCCCCGACCAACCTAACTGAGGTCGGCCAGGCGCACCCACGGGATGACGACGATGACGGCTAGCAGTTGTATTGTATTGTCTGCCGTCAGCAAGGCAAGGGGATGCTGCTGTGAAGCACTGCAGTACCGCGTCTGCCAGCAGCCCCCAGAAGACATACGGTGACAGTGAGCTGAGTGGGCTCCATGCTTACCATGGTATGTCTTCAGCATGGCTAACCAAAAAAGGCGAGAAACGATTTTTTGCCATTGCTTTCACGGAGGGAGGGGGGCCTGACGACATGTACCCAGAACCACCCGCAACAATGGTTTAGCCCCATCAGGCATTGAGAGCTCAACCCAGAATTCCAATGGGCAGCGGAGACTGCAGGAACTCTGGGATAGCTACCACAGTGCAACACTCCGAAAGTCGACGCTAGCCTCGGTACTGTGGACACGCTCAGCCGACTTAATGCACTTAGTGGGGACACACACAATCGACTGTATGAAATCGATTTCTAAAAAATTGACTTCTATTAAATTGACCTAATTTCGTAGTGTAGACATACCCTTAGAATGATATTGCTGTCACCACAAAGTGATTTACACAAAATATTCAGGGAAGGGTCACTTGGAATCCCTATCCCCCCAAAATATCCCCCCAAGCCGCTTCACCCCCTTTCCTGGGGAGGCTTGAGAATAAACTACCAACCAGTTGCCTTAGCAATGTGAGCACAGACCAGACCCTTTGTCTTCAGGACACTGAAATCAATCAGGTTCTTAAAAGAAGAACTTTAGTTATAAAGAAAAAAGTAATAGAATCACACCTGCAAAACCAGGATGGAAGGTAACTCTCAGTTTCTGTGGTTTTAAATGGATTATTCTAGGTATATTTTTCAGATGATATTGTACCTGCTTGGCTTCTCCATCCGTACGGAGAGGGAACAACATACGTAACAACAAACAAAGCCTCCCCCCCCTCACAGATTTAAAAGTATCTTCTTTTCTCATTGGTCCTTCTGGTCAGGTGCCAGCTAGGTTATTTGAACTGCTTAACCCTTTACAGGTAAGGCAATTCAGTACAGCTGCCAAGGATGCATAAAGGTTGCTACCCTTCCCCTTATATTCATGACAGCAGGGATTCTCAACTTTTTTCTTTCTGAGGCCCACCCAACATGCTATAAAAACTCCACAGCCCATTTGTGCCACAACAACTGGTTTTCTGCATATAAAAGCCAAAGCCGGCATTAGGGGATAGCAAGCAGGGCAGTTGCCTGGGACCCCATGCCATAGGGGCCCCCTCAAAGCTAAATTTGGCTTCAGCCTTGAGTGGTGGGGCTCAGGGCCCCGGACTTCAGCCCCATGTGGTGGGCTTCGGCTTTCTGCCCCGGGCCCCAGCAAGTCTAACACTGGCCCTGCTTGGTGGACCCCCTGAAACCTGCTCATGGCCTCCCGGGGGCCTCGAACCCCTGGTTGAGAACCACTACTGTAGAGCACTGAGTACTCTGAAGCTTAGATATAAATTTAAATTGACCATACTTACCAGAGGTACAAATATAGAAACGCTGTCCACAACTACATTTACACACACATGGTAGATCCATTTGTCCCAGAAACTTTCCTCCAACAAACATCACACCATATATGTGGTGCAAATCCTAACAATACCTACCAACCAGAATGTAACAAAATACAAAGAAGGAGTCTTAGAAGATCATTGGGAGATCAGACTGCCTATTCAAGCACTGTGTATGATGGAGTCAGTTTAAAAATGCCTTTTCTGTTGTGCTTACAGAATTTGCAAGCGCTGGGGAAAGGCATTGAATTCAGCTCCTGGGTCCCCCTAGCAGCCCCTGGGTCCCTCTAGCTCCAGAGAGACCTATTTGAAATGGCACTAGACAAAACACTTGAGAATATTGCTGAAAGACCAATCCCATGTTGGGTGCCGGTTCCAGATCATAAATTTGGGTGGCCCACTTTAATTTGCCATAGCTGCACATATCTTCATTCACTTAATTACCTCTCCATGCTCAACAGTGGCTGCTGGAAGGTTTCACCCTCAGGAACTGTCTAACTTGGAGAGATTTTTAACCTTTCAGGGCTCCCTGCTTTCCAAGGTTTTTTTCTGAGGCTTGTAAATGGTGCTATGGGGGGGGGGACAGGATGGTTCTCCTGAATGGAGACAGTATTGATCTGTTTCACTGATCCCTGGCTTGCTCCTTCCCCTGCCTCCTCCCGCTGCTAGTGCTTGCCCCAGGGTCATCCTGGAAGCAGTAGGGGATGGTTGGCTAAAAAAAGCCAAGAAAGCTATATTTTGGGCTCAGAGGCTGACTGGTTGGCTAGCAGTGAGGGCAGGAGCCTCTTTGCTCACTGGCAAACTGGGTAGGCTGTTTGGTTTTATTTGGAGACAAAGAGGGGAAGAGACAGGGAAGAAATTATAGTGCCAACCTTATCTCTTATTTGTAGTCATCTGTTTTAGAAATGCATGCAGCAGAACCTTGATTTTACCAGCACCGATCTTACAAATGACCAATTATACAAACCAATTTTCCCAACAGAAAAAAAAATCACTTAACAAAAGTAAGGTCATGAAGAACAACTTGACGTCTCTTCATATTCTGGTGCCTTCAATGCACTGGAAATTACTTTGCAGTGATTTGAAGGACGAGAAGAAAGCGATACAGTGCCTCGTACTGTGACTTATGCACGGTACCTACTGTAACTGTGAGTTGTTCAGTTTTATAAACTTTTTGATTTTATGAATTCTTCAATCCTCAATTAGTATGTAAAATAGGGGTTGCACTGTATATGGTGCTCTAGAATACTGACTGGACGCCTCTGTGCGCCTCGGAATTTTGTTCATGCATTATTTCAGACTCCACAGATGAAATACTGGGTTGGTTCAAGTTAATGGGAGTTTTGGTATTAATATGGAGCCAGAATTTCACACCACATGTATTTTTTTTCTCTGTAGATTTGTATTGCTTATTCATAGAGACTGTCATATAAGAACATAAGAACAGCCATACTGGGTCATCCAGCCCAATATCCTGTCTACCGACAGTGGCCAATGCCAGGCGCGCCAGAGGGAGGGAACCTAACAGGTAATGATCAAGTGATCTCTCTCCTGCCATCCACCTCCACCCTCTGACAAACAGAGGCTAGGGACACCATTCCTTACCCATCCTGGCTAATAGCCATTAATGGACTTAACCTCCATGAATTTATCTAGTTCTCTTTTAAACGGTGTTCTAGTCCTAGCCTTCACAACCTCTTCAGGCAAGGAGTTCTACAGGTTGACTGTGCGCTGTGTGAAGAACTTCCTTTTATTTGTTTTAAACCTGCTGCCCATTAATTTCATTAGCCCATAATTCTTATATTATGGGAACAAGTAAATAACTTTTCCTTATTCACTTTCTCCATACCACTCATGATTTTATATACCTCTATCATATCCCCCTCAAGTCTCCTCTTTTCCAAGCTGAAAAGTCCTAGCCTCTTTAATCTCTCCTCATATGGGACCCGTTCCAAACCCCTAATCATTTTAGTTGCCCTTTTCTGAACTTAAAGAGCTTACAGAAGATCCTGTGGACTTCTGCATACTCTGATGCATCAGAGTTCTGTAAATCAAATTACCAAACAGAGAGAATGGAATAGATGACTAAAGAAAAGGAACAGGAGTACTTGTGGCACCTTAGAGACTAACAAATTTATTTGAGCATAAGCTTTTGTGGGCTAAAACCCACTTCATTGGATGCATGTAGCGGAAAATACAGTAGGAAGATATATATACATAGAGAACATGAAACAATGGGTGTTACCATACACACTGTAAGGAGAGTGATCAGTTAAGGTGAGCTATTTACAACAAAAAAAACTTCAAAAACAGATTCCAATGAGAGACTGCTGAATTGGAATTAATTTGCAAACTTGACACCATTAAATTAGGCTTGAATAAAGACTGGGAGTGGATAGGTCATTACACAAAGTAAAACTATTTCCCCATGTTTATTCCCCCCCCACACACAGTTCCTCACACCTTCTTGTCAACTGCTGGAAAAGGGCCATTTTGATTATCACTACAAAAAGTTTTTTTTCTCTCCTGCTGGTAATAGCTCACCTTAACTGATCACTCTTCTTACAGTGTGTATGGTAACACCCATTGTTTCATGTCTTCTGTGTGTGTGTATATATATATATCTTCTTACTATATTTTCCACTGCATGCATCCGATGCCCACGAAAGCTTATGCTCAAATAAATTTGTTAGTCTCTAAGGTGCCACAAGTACTCCTGTTCTTTTTGAGGATACAGACTAACATGGCTGCCACTCTGAAACCTGTAAAGAAAAGGAGTTGTTTTTTAAAACCTTGGAATCCTCAATCAGATTATTAGAAAATCCATACTCTTCCAAATTATTATTTATTTGTATTGTTGTAGTGCCCAGACTCCATTGTACTAGGTGCTTGTGGTGTTCCTATTTTGGGATAAATTCTGTTATTGTACTTATTACAGACTTCAGCCTGAGGTGCCTGTAGTTTATGTGGGTAATTTAATCTCCATTTTTGAATACTGGATCTGTTCTTATTTATGGTTGGTCTGGGATTTTATTTGGCATTTCTTTGATTTCCTTGGGTTTGTGAAATCCTACCCTAATCCCCTATATAAATCCTGCCTCACCCTTAAGTACTTGTGGTTTTTACTTGCTTTACTAACCCTGAAGTCAACCTAAAAGACACATTTGCTCAGAGTGGATGTCAAAAAAATTCTAACTCATATTTTCACTCTTGATGATGTAAGGATATTCATTCAGCTGCAACTCAAAATGTAAATTTAAGCAAATATTTAGTCTACTTACTAAATTGTAGATATGTGGCACGATAGCTGGGTGTCTCTTATTTGTCTTCATGTATAGATGTTTTATAACCTACCTTGTCCAGATAGACTGTCCTGGCTGACTCCCAGATCTGTGCTAACGGTCTGCTCTTTCTTCCTTTCAGCGTCACTCTTCTGATCGCTGGGTTGCAGAAAGTTAGGTGGTGTAGTATAAGCTGCCAGTGTGACAACCTGCTCAGCTGGGACTTCAGATTCCCTTGTGCTTAAATCATTGCTGGCTGACTCATCTGCTGGAGGAGGTAAATCAGAATCCTCTGATTTTAAAGAGCCATCGGTGCTATCCAGAGTACTGAAAGGCACTGTAGAGCTTTGGTGGTCAATAATAATGTTCATGTCTTCAGTTTCCTTTAAAGATTCTGATTCTTGTTCTTTAGCCCATTCGCTTGAGGGTTTGGCAGGAAATGCAGGTTTAGATGAAATAAAATTTTCACTGATATCTCCACTTAGCATAGTGCTTCCAGTGGTATATTCACTAATCAAATCGTCTCCTGTCTGCTCCACCGTTGCTGGACTAGGGTAACCTAGTGGGAGTTCAGCACTCAAACCATCATCCTGAAAATCAAATTCAGAGAACATTTACATTTTCATTAGTAGAGAGTCTGATACAATGTAGCCACAAAGTCTTGCAACCATTGGCTCAATTATATAGTTATGAAATATGGACCGATGCTTGTCATATGTGAACGTGATCCTAAATAAAATATATAACTGTCCATTGCTTTAAAATCAGTTGAGCAAAAGTCACATTTTATTACACCATGAGCGTTGTTCTATCTCAGTCACTGAGATGTATAGTTTAGATGAGGGTTCCCCAAATAACTTGTAATTCCTATAAATGTCAGAGGAAACCAGGCAATGTCTTCCACATGTAAATACTGCAATCAATTACTTTTTGCTTTTGCAAAATAACACATACTACTCATACTGGCTGCATTTATTATAAGGATTCTATTTATTTTTAGCATCAGTTTGTGTGTGGGGGGAATTTTAGATTATTTTGGTTTCCCTTTGAGAGAGAGAGAAGCAGAATTAGCTTACCGACTCAGTGCCTGCTGGAGCAATGGTGACCACTGATTTGATATCATTGTCTGAGTCACTAGATGGTTTAATAGCTTCTGCAAAACAAAACAAAAGGCAAGGTATGTTTTTCAATAAAGCTGCATATTGAAGATAATGGCACACTGAATGCTGATCAAAGTGCATAACCTCTATAATAGAGATAAAAACTGACGGAAACAAAATGATTCATTTGAAATACTTTTAAAAATCAGAGTTAATGAGAATGAGAGGTAAATTTTATTTTTAAGTTACTATAGGAAATAAAGCAGAAATTTATTTGCAGCACTCAGTATTATGCATTACATAGTCAGTGGAAAGGAGATACTGTAGAATTTTGCTATTGGTTAAAACCAGTTTAAGCACAAACTATTCAATGTATCCACAGGAGCCATGCTGACTTGTGTAATGAATAACCGCAGGGTTGCCCTACGCCCACACCATTGTAATTCTAAATCTAGTGCTTTCTTGGGTTTGTACCCAAGTTCTCAGTGGAGCTACTGGTTGAAATATTTCACAAAAAGGGGGTGGTTTTGGTTGTTGAAGAAGGCCATATTTTTTAAAAAAATAAATGTAATATTTTAAAAATTGGTTGACATTATTAAAATTTTCTATTTTCAAGAAATTTTCCATGACACTTTTTATCGATAGTTTAGACTATTTTTAAATTAATACAGCAACTTCATTTTGGCACACTTCATTTAGACCCATGAACCCTTTAGAAGCCTGGCAGTTCACATCCTAACAGGTTAATTATACCAAATGGAAATAAGCTGGAAGGGAAGGGAAAAAAATCTTATTTAAACCTCATATTGGATATTAGGAAAAACTTTTTCACTACGAGGGTGGTGAAGCAGTGGAATGGGTTACCTAGGGAGGTGGTGGAATCTCCTTCCTTGGAGGTTTTTAAGGTCAGGCTTGACAAAGCCCTGGCTGGGATGATTTAGTTGGGAATTGGTCCTGCTTTGAGCGGGGGTTTGGACTAGATGACCTCCTGAGGTCCCTTCCAACCCTGATATTCTATGATTCTCATAAATTAACAAGAGAGAGATTTAGATGTATGCACTTATCAGCCTATATGTACTGACCATTAGTAAACTGTAGTGTTCCAAGGTCCATTATCAAGGACTGGTCTTCCTGTAGTGCCATGGCAACCAGCTGCTGAAGGTCTGTTACTGTGAATTTAATTCCTGGTATCTCCTCCTCTTCCTTTGTACTAAGAGGGCTTTTTTCATTTTCAACTTTATTGGAGCCAATAGTTGAGATATCATCCCCAGTGCCTCTTACTTCTGAGCTCTCTCTCTCAAAATTCACAACGTACCGTGCTACAGTGCTGCTTGACCTGCAGTGCAAGAATGCAATGATCAGCTACAACAAAATCAGTTATATGCCAAGCAAACGTTTTAAAAAGGATTCTTATAGCCCCCAATATGCCAAAATTGTTCTATAAAAGTAATGTAATTATACTTCTAACCTAATTATCTATCTAACTGAGTTGTTACCTCCAAATTACTTTTTCCACCACTGAGATTTTAAAAATTAAATTTAAAAATTCCATGCACACAAACACTGGATTTATTAACCAAAAAAATCCATTGTTCAAAGAAAATGTAAGCATTGGCAAATATAATCCAATTAAAGCTTAACCGGTGAACTGCATGGCTCGTGGGATTGGTAATAGAACATTAAGTCTTTCACTCCTAGGTCATTAATTCAAATACAGTCATAAACCCATGCTGGCAGTGACAAAAAGTCATAACCATCTGTTGACTACAATAGCCTATGTGAAATGAGTTGGTGAACTCATTTCAGTTTATAGTGGTGAGATTCCCAAACTCCCATCCCAATAGGTAATATTGTTAGCTGTCTTAGAAGAGCAGCTAAGGACTTAATATGCATGGAAAACAAAAGTAACTTTTCACAATTTAAGTTAGTTCTTCCAGGTCATGGGTGAGTCATGTAGCTTGGGCTATCTTGGAGAAACCTGCAGTATTGTTCCTGTTCAATAGCTAAACAGAAGATGTGATCTGCAGGACTATTAATCTGTCACTTTTCATAAGCGGTAAATACACAGGTTTTTTTACACGAGTAACAAACATTAATTCTAAAAACAGAAATTGTGAAACAGCTTTCCACAATGATGAATAACTGAAGGGAGAGGAATTGGCCTCTTATCTGGGATGTGCTATGAATTTACATTTATACTACATGTTAAAAATCCAGTAAAAGGAGTAGGCCATTTTTGTTGTAAATCAGATGTAAATAATAAATCTTATTCTCCAGCAGCATTCTTAGGCTGTAAGAAAATATTCTACATTCTATATTATATTACCAGTTAAGTATGAGAACCAGTTTGCCTCTTATCAAATCATTCTCAGAGATATAGCTGGCCTTTTTTGTTCAACTTCTGTTTCAACTGGGAACTGAAGTAGCAAATTAATCCTACGTACTTACTGAAGGGACTGTGTATGTGGAAACAGACCTAGCAAGCATCTGTCATGCCAAAAATACTCCTTTAAACATAATTTAAAGTATGACATTTCCCATTTTCTACTTAAACCTTATGTTGGATAGAGGTATCTTTAACTGTTCAAATCAATGTTATGTTGCTTATCTAGTAGTTATTTAGTCTAAAGAATTTTTGTCCCTCTTCACAGATAGGATGTTACACTTTGATTAAATGAGCCTTTAAAATGCAAGTGGAAGCCATGCTTCTTGTTTACCACAGAGTCTGTATCTGAACAAAAGACAAATTAATTCACTTTGCCACATTAATAAATAAAGTGTTTTATCAAATTATTCACTACATTTATTTTTAAAAAAATGCAGCTGAATTACCCATATTTTTCCATATTCCGGCTTCATTTCATCACACAAGATAGGACATGATAATGGATTGCAAAAGAGAAAGAAAAGATCCATGTAAACTGTTAAGCCAGGCAGTCATATATCACATTTATCTCAGGACAATTTATCTTTTACCTATCCTTTGTCATCTTTATTTCAATGTGAAAAATGTCAGCCTGCTGTCCATCTTCACACATTTTCCCCTCCAAATGATGGGCATCTTTCTGCTCTGTCTGAGTATGTGAGCAGGAATTTTACTGTACTCTATTGCTCAAAGATTTGAACTCCCAGTCCCTTACAAATGACACAATTTGTGGTGCTGTCGTTCCTAATCTGCACCTCCCCAGTGGAGTTCAATACTACAGAGAAGCTGGGACCGAGCCTGTGACTGGCTGCTATCCAAATCTAAGCCTCAGAAGTAACCTGACCTATTACCTACCATGTACAGTTCTGAAGGACATGTCTTATGTTGACATTCTATAATTTAATGACAGACATAACACTCCGCTGTTCTTGTTTCCCCGATGAATCCTCTAGTCCAGCCATAATGGAGCCCTTAAGCTGCCACCCACACCCACCCACCCCTGTACCCAACAGAGCAGCAACCCCTGCTGCAGACCCCACAAAACAATTTTCTTGTCAGTCAAGGATGAATGAGCGGGGAAACCCTAGTGGAGCAAATCAGAGCTGATCTCTAATTCTCACGAGGTGACATCATTACTAAGTGGTCCAATGTACTCCCTAACTCTTCTAAACTGGTGAATATGCTGGCTTCTCAACCCTACCAGCCCCTACTGACTGAGAATAAGATACCAGGACAGGTACTGATCTCAGGTTACTTGAGGCATGGAATGTTGGCACTGTGTAGGTAGTATACCTGGTAGAATGAAAGGACTAACACTTATTACAGTGATTTCTTATTCTAGGTACAGGAAAATTTAGTCGTGTCTTACATGGCAGTAATTTTTATTAAATGCTGACTTTTTAATAGTGACCACTGTCCCTGAGGCAGCAGAGAAGTGTGAAGCAGTTAAATCTCTTAAAGCATCTCAACTTTAATGCAGGCAGAATCTTCAACCTGTACTCTATTTCCATGAAGATTGAAGAGAGCAAAGGCCAAGTCTAAAGCAGCATCTCTATTAACATAACTTGCTGCCTAGGATTCTTCACCATAACTTGAGCTTTGGTCTCTACCCACAGGAGATGTGCCCCTTTGGCATTCATTAGAAGTAGGGTGAGGCCTCAGGAGAAGTTTTAAATAGCAGGAGATTCTCTGTAACTGAGTTTGCTATGATAAAGTTCCCCTGTAATATAACACATCTGCTTAAAATTAGTCTCTTCTCCAGTTTAATTGATGCAGCTGCATGCTTTTTAGCAAAAGCTTGTGCATACTTAGGATAGTGTCCCCTCAACTTTTATTCCTGCTTCATTCAACTGACTTTACATAAAATGCTGCAAAGTGGCACACTGAAAATGAACAGAAATGTCTTCGCTTCTGTAAAGATTAAAAATAAAATCACCTTGATGACATTCAATTTACATGATGAAGCTAGAAAAATCATTAGTACCTGGAAGCCAAAATCACATATGATCCAAAAAAGCAAACAAACTTCCTAATTCTGAACAGATTCTCAAGTCCTGTTGCTGCAGACCATGATTCTCACTGTAGCAACAGAACAGATTGCGAATGTGTCAGAAGAGTGCCTATTGGACTCCAGGCATCTTTATATTGGTTGCCCTTCCTTGTAAGATAAAATAATTCCCTGGTCAAACTAAGGTAATTTTGATAAGGTGCTGAATGTTTTTTCCTGACTGTTCTGCCATAACCACCGTTTCTTTTCATTTTTTTTGTCTATCAAAAAGTTTAACAATTTACTTCAATTCTGTTTTGCCTTTTCTTTTCCAGTAATTCTGTAGAGAGGAAAACTAGAAACGAGTGAGTAACTCTGTAAGAATAGGGTATGATGGGACCATTCTTCAAAGTATTAAAAGGTGTTACTCGAAGGAAATTAGTCTGGGGGAGGTGTTGATAGAGGAAGGACCTGTATGAACTTCAGGATTCCAGACCTAGGTTGGGAGACCAAGTTTTGGCCTTTGCATTTGATCCCCACCTCGCAAATTATTTTGTAGTTTTTATTAACATTTGTAAATTGGGGGGGGGGGGAAGGTAAGTGTACATGTTTATATTTTTATGCTATGAGCTACAGATTGTTGATGATCGTGAGACAATTGAACTTTAAAACTGCTGCAGATTCTTTATTAATAAGCTACAAGACAGCTTGGAGTAATAGTAAATGTACGTGGAAGTTTAGAAATTCAAGATTGTATTTAAAAAAAAACAAGTGAGACTCTTTGGATAGGTGGAACAAACCTATTGCAAAAAAAATCACAGATTGTATGAAAATATCATAAAAGTACTCAGTACAATAGAGTGGCTTACAGCAACTGCCCTGCCTGGTACAGAACCCTCTCGAGTAACAGCCTAATTACCTTTCCTGCTGTAACCTTCTGTTGCTGAGACATTTTTCTGTGAGCTATAAGGGGCACATGATTAATGCACAAAACAATAGTCTGAAGAGACAGGCACACTCCCAGAACCCTTTTCTTTCCTTAAGTAGTTTGAGATATGTTAACACAAGACTGCTGGCAAATAAACAGATGGCAGGTGATGTGCATATTAATGGGTCCCTGAAATAGCATTTCTGTTTTCCAGAAGGAATCAGAAATTCTTTTTCCTTCTCTTTTTTAATAATCTGAAGGTCTCAATCTCATTTGGAAGTATTTGTCTATGCTGGTCTCCATTCTTACTACAAAAGCTAATTTATGTTTATAACCACATACTTTCTACAACAAAATTACTTGTAATAGTCCTTTTGGTGATGGGGAGGGAATCCTAGCAGTAAATAGAATGAGTCTTGTTTTCTTACTTACCTAAATCCTAACACATGAATTTCTTTGAATCCTGGAAGTTTCTCAAATATCTTTTGCATCTATAGAAAAGCATAAACTCATTAAATCCATGTAAATTCCGCTGTTAGAGACCTTACCTAAATGTGAACAACAGCTGTCAATGGGCACAGTTTGAATGCGTGAAATATAAAATTTAGGATTTCAGAAAATGCTTAGGACATTGTACCATTTGTATTTGTATTGATATGTTTTGTTGTTCAACTTATACATGACTTGGCTTTGTAAATGTTGTCTGTACTACCTGATGAGCAGAAAGCAATATAAAATACTGCTTTTTCAGTGAGAGTAGTTGTGTAAATTAGTGGTAGCCAAGTTCATAATAGAGCAAGTCAAAGAGTATTCATTGAACCAAATATTTGATTTATTTTGGCTGCTTTGTGTTTATGAATTATTTGCAAACCAGTCCCGTTAGTTGTAAATTATTAATTATTCAAAAGCATTCACTGAATTTAGCAGATTGTGGGCTGTTTGCAAACTGCTTTGATCCCTTTGACTGTTTTCTATTCATTGTGTTTGGGTGGTCACACAGTATACTTTCTGCTTCCTAAATGGATAACTGAAACTCTTTAATGTGAGAACAGGCAATAATGAAGAGCAAATAATGGATAAAAAAACATGTATATGATACGAATTTGTCAAGCTGTAGAGGTTTATCTACATGAATATCTGGTGGTAACAAATAACGATCACCACAAATCACACTGAACTGAATTCATGAATGCCTTAACAAATCTGTGTTTTCTCAGTTATGGTAACATTTACACAATACATTAAATGATATATTGTATGTACCTATATTATGTAAATTGGATAAACTCCTGGTTTAAACACACATTTCAAAGAACTATCTGAATAACAGCCTGGTTTTGAAAAAGGCTGAGGACATCAGCCAGGGTGATGAATGTTCTCATTCTGCTAATGAAGCCCTTGGGAGTTCAAGGAACTCAGCACCACAAAGACACTGAACAGCACATTAAGGAATCAGGTCCTAATACATCAGCACATCATTTACAAGGTACATGAATTAGTGTAACCAAATAGGTCTTTTCCATCTCTTCTTAGTATGATTCTGCATAAATCCTGCTGAAATTGCAGCCCTCTTCCCATTCATGGGTGGGTGGGAATTGGGCTTTGACAAGCAGGGAATAGGCCCTCTTGTGGGTCCTGGTCTGTGTGTGTGCGCACGCGCGGATTGAGGCACCCCTTTCTTTATCCATGATATCCTTCTTGGTGGATGGGTCTTGAGCAAATTTTCTTCACCACACCAATGGCCTTCAAAATGGTACCCTCCATTGAGGTGAAGGGGGAGGTGACCTTAAAAGACTCGACCTGAGTATTTAGGTTCTCATTTGTTGCCCACCCTTCCCCTCTTGAGTTTCTCTTGGCTAATTGCTGTGATTTGTCAGTTGCTGCCAGATTTCTTGTTTGCCCTTTGGTTCCCCCAGCATCCTGGTGGTGATATGAAGGATTTTTCGTTCATTGAAGAAATGGCACAGTTGGTGTAGATTTCCTCAGTGCACACAGGAGATCTGACATAGGATTCTTTGAGAGATTTGATTAATTGTCACAATTTTTTGTAGGTATCCAGTGCAGGTTAGGAAGGTGGCCAGTGTGCCATCCCAGTCCCAGAGTTGGCTACGTGGCATCTACCTAGAAGTCTTTCTTTGCATTACTGGGGGAGTGGAGGATTTCATATCTAGTGCAGAGAATGGCACCTCTTATCTAGAACTCATCCCTCACACGAGGAAAGAGCAAGAGAGATCTAGAAACCACCTCAATCTTGATCTTGGATTGTCTTGATGTGGGGGGTGGAAGAGTAGGTGTAGCCTCATACTAATGATTATCAAATTGCCATGAGGACATGGAGCGCAATGTAAGGCACTGGACTTGCCCTGCTGGTTACTTGTTAGCAAGGACTCTTTGAGGTCCTTCCTTGGTTATGTTTGTATTATAATTAATGAAACTGCAGCATTGCTTTCATCATATGTGTGGTGTCTTATTTCCTGCTTTCTCCAAGCTAAAGTTAGTTTGTCTATATAAACATATATGAACTTTATTTTCATCCAATTTTATACAAATCTGTTAGTGTTCACATTTGTGCCACAAACATCTACAATGACTTAAATCTCCTTTGCTATGTTTTGGGCTATGTTATGAGCTCATGGATGTTTGGGTGCCAACAGTGCGCGCCCCCCCGCCACCCAGATAAAAAGAGCTGAATTAGAATTTGTGGATGAGGTTTCTGAGCTGGTTGAGTTCACACTGCTGGTTCTAACCCGCTTACCCTCACTCCACTAATTCACTTCTAAATCTATCTGGTGATAAGATCACCCTTTGCCTCCCCAGTGGACTATCTTTGGAGAAAGGCATGCCAGCTGTCTCATATGGTGCCAGCATGTGAACTGTTTTACTGTTCAGTACTGCATGTCAGAAACATAGCTTCATACCCTTTAAAATGGTAAGATGAAGTTTCACAAAAAGGAAGATACTTTAATAATCAAACCCCCTTTTTTCTTTTTCTTTCATATGAAAATACTGTAGAAACTCCTAAACAAAGCAACCAAAAGACACAGATATTAGGTAGCCCCCGTATATGTGCTGCAAAGAAAAGTCTGCAAGCAACCTTTACTAATGAGATACACTTAGATATCTTGGGAGAAGCAGCTGTTCATTAGCTCTGTCAATACTCCCTTTGCAGTTTCATTGTATCTGTGATTGATAAAGAATGAGTATATCTGAGGAGAATGCACAAAGGAACACTGGAGAAACTGGCACTAACTTTTGGTTAATTTTACTAAGGAAGCCTCCTGGAGACCATCTCATCATTACGTGCTAACTATGAAATTGCTAATTAAAGATGCAGTTAGCATTATTAATGATATAAATATGCCACTGCTGCTCCAGTTCATAGTAAAATAACTAGAAGAGGCTGTGTGCTTTCAGTCCCTTGGCTGCTTGCTCTGAAAACTAGTTCAGACAACAGTAGCTAATTTCTTTCAACATTTGTATTAAATTGCTCATTAGGTTTATTGTGAAAATTAAATTACTACAAAGCACTGTCCATTAATTCCTGATTAGGCCCAAATGACTTTCCTAATGTTGAAGTGGGGCTAATACTCTGCTGATTGGTTATCTGCAGCTATGCTACTGAACAGATGCCGGAATTCTTGTTAGACTGATAGATGAACAGATATTCCAAGCAAGCAATGTCTATGCTTGGGGGGAAAGTGCAACAGGCAGCGACAATAGGAGTTGTCTGTTTCAAATGAGGGCAGTTCCTATTTATTATTTATATTGCAGTAGCACCTACAGCCATCAACCAGAGCAGGCCCTTATTGTGCTTGGGGCTGTACAAACATAGATGACAGTCCATGCCCTGAAGACCTTATTATCTAAACCTTGGGAAAGACTTTATGCTTTGAAACAAAGTATTCAAAGCTCATGGGCAAATTTTCAGCGGGTATAAGTTTGTCATAGCTCCATTGATTCCATGGAACTATGACAATCCACACATAGCTAAGGACCTGCCTGTTTACTATATGCTTGTACGTGCTTAGTTTTGGCCAGGGCTCATATGAACTGCTGAATGTAAAGAATAATACCAATATGTCATCCTACTAATACTACTATAATACTAATAATTTTGTAATTCAAGGGCATCCATGTTTGTGGCAGGAAAGTAAAACCTTCTGTGGCAGTCTTTTCTTCAACAATTCTTGTTGCACTAATTTGATATTGGCCTGAAGTTTAGGAAGCATTTTGTGTTGATTAAGAGACCATGAAGTACAGCAGAATCTATTGAATTCTTGTGTTAATGCCCCATGGTAATCTGCAGCAATTCCATGGAAACCTACATTATAGTAAGATATTACTGTTCTTTAATAAGACAGTGCTCTGTAATATGGTACTTGGTAAGAGTAAACCTTTGAGAGGTCTCCAATATATGTGATGCTTTATTTTTAACATTGTGAATATGATACAGTTGTTTCTTATTATAAACAAATGTCAGTTACATTCTTTAGCATTGGGTCAACCCTCTTACCTGATGTTGAAATTTCCCTGCTAGTTCCTGGTACTGTGGGGAGTTGGGATCATTCAGCTCTGTTGTGTACTCCTGATTGATGAGAGTGACACTGAATTCGACCATCTGCTCCACCGGGAGTTCTGGGACTGTATTAGTGACCTCTGGCTCCAGCCCCTGGGACAAAGGGAGAGGAAATGAGCTTCATGGAGGGAAAATAAGAAGACAAAGTAATTTCTTTAAATACTTTAGTACCTTTAATGGGTACAAAGACGTTTTACTCTTGCTACAGAAGAGGTTTCTCAAATATATCTTATAAAAAGGATTTTTAATTATTATTTTTTTATGTTTACTCCACAAAGTACTTTCAGGGAGAACAACAGAACAAGAAAGAACAAAAGCGATGTCTGCATCAGAAAGCATGGTATGTTTTGCCTATGAATCAGGCTCAAAATGGCAGCTGCCTCTAGACTAGGGAAGGGGGCTTTATTCCATTTAAAGCAAAAAAAAAGTCTTAGTACTGGGCCTGATTCTTCCCCACTTACAAAAGTTTTTCTTCACTGTGTCTTAAGGGAGTTATTTCTGGTTTACACCATTGTATATGATAAGAGAATCAGGCATTCTGTTACAAAATGAATGGTGTTATACATTTTTTTCGAGATCCCACCATCATTAGAGTGCAATATAGATCTGTATCTTCCCTTTTTCCTCTCCCCACTTTTTTGGCAATTTATTTGACACTGCGTAAGGGTCAGATAAAGCTTTTTGTGGAAACAAGATAGGTTTGAACCTTGCTGTGTCTCAGCTTGCCCATGTAGTTGCCTTTAGCACTTCATACAAACATTCTGCTTTTGTTTACCACTGTATAACCTTATTCACAATTAAGTTCAAAAGCAGCATTGCCAACTCTTTTGATTTTATTGCAACTCTAGCAATTTTGGGATTTTTTTTTACCTGTCTTAAGAAAACATGGTGAAAGGCACTTACTTATGAATTTTCCCTCATTCAGAATGTCCACCGTCTCCTATAACTGTCAATGGGGCAGAAGCCAGCCATTTCCCTGCAGGCTATCTGCAAGAAGTGAGGCTGCCCTTCCACTATTTTCAGTAAGATTGAAAACATATCCGCAGGCAAAATGGCTGTCACGCTGGTTCATGGGGCTAGATAGGCTACAGGGACAGTGAGGAGCAGCGGACACACTGTGAAGGGTGACCGGGGAGAGTGAGGGGGAGCAGGGCACTGGGAGGAGCAGAAGTTTAGTGGTTGCAGGGGAGAGGGGATGGGGGGGGTAGGAGGCAGGTTGAGCAGGTTGCAGTGGACAGTGATGCAGTGGGAGATGGAGGGGATAGACTGTCAGCATCCTCAGCCTAGGGATAGTGGTGGGTAAGGGGAATCCCCTCTGAGCAGCCAGGGGAGGTGGTGTAGCTAACTCTCGTGAATTGATCACAAGTCATGGGATTTTGGTGCCTGCAGGAAGAGCTGTCGAGATAACATGATATGCTCCTCCAATCCTGTGATTTTTTTTCAGTGCTGGGCATGTGAGCAGTGCTCTGTGTAAGATCCTTTAGGCTAAGGACATAGACCTGCCCTGCACCTGATCCCTGCCTTCAGGTATGGCCCTAGAGCAGAGAGAGGGGCAATGGGAGGCAGTGAAGAGGGGAGTCAGGGAAAAGCTGCTGCTAGGTTCTGGGCCCTAGACCGAGCAGCAGCACTTCCATTCTTCCACTGCCTTAGGACTTCTCCTTTACTTGGGATCCAGATAGAGGAAAAGCCCTGGGAGACAGCAAGGCAGGTGAGGGCGGGAGTCAAGAAAGAAATAGGAAGTGAAGGCCGTTCCCTTTTCTTATTGGTGAGGAGAAGGCCAGTGGAGTTTTCATCTGAGCAGCCAGGAAGAGGCATGCATTTTGTGTGCATTAAAAATGGATTTTTCAATCTGAAATTATTATACACCCACAAGCACAACAGTAAAGGAGAGTTAAAAAGTCAAAGACAGACAAAAAACGTGGTTTATAAGGCAAATCTCATGATTTTTGGGGGGATCTCATCACTTTTGCTCTCTTTAGAGAATCCAACACTTTTTTTTATCTCTCGAGGTTGGCAAAACTGCAGAGGTGCAAATGAGAACAGAATTTGGGCTACTATTTTAATTTGTTTTTAGACACCTTAATACTATTATTTTAAACACAACACTTCATTAACCAGCTAAAGTGCACTGCCTGTTGTGGAGGCAGGAGGAGGGAAACCACTTTTGGCCCTTTCAGAAAGAATTTTGAACTTAGCCCATATTTAGTATTATTTATTCATATATTTTTAAGGCTAGAAGAGTCCATTATGATCACCTAGTCTGACCTGCATAACACAGGCCATAGAATTTCACCCTGTAATTCCTATATCAAGCCTACTAACTTGTGCCTGAATTGGAGCATGCAGGTCAATGGACTTATGTGCTTTTAAAAACTGCATCCTCAAACTTTAAAGATTTCAAGTAATGGAGAATCCACCATCTCCCTTGGTAAATTGTTCAAATTGTTAATTTACAACTTGGTATTATAGCTGTTGCTCCTGGATACCTTTGGAATACAGTCATCTCCAAGGTCAGTGAAAAGATTCCAACCTTCTTCTGTTTCAAATCCTTCTTCAAGACTCCTGTGGTAATCAGTAACACTGACCCATATCAGTACAATATTCTATTGCCAAACCAATTGTATTTGAAAATAAATGCTGTAAAATAGTACTGTCTTCTCTGTTTCCCAGTGGGTTTTCTATATCTGCCTGTTAAAAATGTAAGAAACGTGGAGCAAGGACCATCTTGCCATCGTCTTTGTCTTGTACAGTATGGAACATATTGTTAATGCTTAAAAAATGCTACCTTTTTTATACTGCTCAAGGACATTCCAGCCCTTGTGCAAGGCTGAAAAGGCTTTTGCCTTGTGTACAAGAGGATATTACAGGAAGTATATAAATCAAAAGAGATATGACCCAAAAGAACTGCAGGCTGATCTGCCTTAGTCCCACAGACAGGTGGGTTTTCTTTTTCCACTGTCAACTAGGTTGGCATTGGGCTGCTGGAGAGAGTTGTCCCAGAACTGAGCACCTGGGTTTTGGTAGCTGCCAGGAACAAGCAGAATAAGAGATTTGCTCTATTATGATAACAACAGAGGAGAAAGAGACAAAAGGAGCACTTTACATACAATCAAGGATAAGTAAAACCAAGATAAGTATGTCTGTGCCAGCATATTCTGCAGTGGCACAGCATGTGCGGTGGTGTTGTGCAATTATTCGTCAAGATGCTTCAGTTTTAGATTAACATATGCTGTATCCATACAAAAGTCTGTAGTTTTAATGGCTTGTCAGAAAGGGAGGTGGATGATTCTGTGTCCTTCTACAAGTGCAGAACCAAAGAATACATAATTTTTTATCACCTACTACCATTGCTCTTGGAGGCAGTTCCATGTGGGGGCTCCTACCAAGGGTACTTGGGAGAATGGAGAGAGAGCCTACAACATGGAAAAGTTAATTTATTTTGAAGTGTACTTGAGGCTCTGGATTACTAGAAACAAATGACTTTTGCCCCGCTCTTTCCCCTCCCCAGATAATAAAGAGTTAAGGGCCAGATTTTTAAAGGTACTTAGGAGCTTCACTTTAACAAGGCACCTAACTATCTTTAAAAAGCTGGCCCTAAATGAATTAAAACTTTTTTGTCTGCTTTTCCCCGGTGAATTAAATGTTATTGGGAGTGGGGATAGAAAAGAAACAATCAGTTGCAATTTCCCTGATTTCACTGCATAAGTAGAATGAAAAGCCTATGCAGATGAGTTTTGAAAAGCCAGTCACAGTTTTTTTCCAGTGGTGTATAGAGGTATTTTTCTCAGAAACGGGGGACTTTTTGCATCCCCGAACCTCTGAAGCCCTTTGCCTGTTTGCTCTGGAGAGATGTTGGGGAAGATTTCTGTGTCACACTTGGTTGCCAAGAAGGTAGAAAGGCCAGATGGAGTGGCGATACTCTTGTCTGTTCCACTGTGCAGTACAGAGCTCAGAGTGTGAATTTTCACTGCTTTTACATAAAACAGTGGGATTACAAAATTGTGTAATTAGGCCTAAAATCCTTGATTCAAAGAAAAAGAGGGAGAACTATGCTTCAAAGACTATTATAATGTCTGTATATTTTCCACACTCATGAGCAGAAACCATTATTCATGATTAGTGTATAGAAGAGAGGCTAATAAAACCCTTGAATCTTAATTGAAGTGAATAGAAAAAAGCACTAGTGGCTTTGAACTGCAGAGTTCTGTAAACAACATTTATTTATGTATTTATTTATTTATTTGCCATGTTAGTTTAAAGAAGAGAGGTCAATCAATAGTAAATAGGATATTAGACTGTCCTCACCTTCACAGGAGTCTTTGTGTCATTGACCATTTCGTTGCGTAGTGTGCCATTAGGAGCTGATGCATATGGAGGCGGAGATACGTTAGGGGCACCTGCTGGGATTTAAAATAAAAAGGAAGTGAGAAAGGAACATTCATTAGCAAAATGGCAAAAATAAGTCACCTTTCTCTGTTGCTTAGCTATCAAATGACAGAAAATGCACTTCCTAATTTCGTGTGTGTGTGTGTGTGTGTGTAGAAGTTGAAGTGTGGAAATGAATTAAGGCAGGACTGAAAGTCCTTTTCCTGTGTATAAAATATGGCCTTTCATTAATATCATAAAAGTCAATAGGGTTGAATGAGTAACTGTAAGCAGAGTTTAACTCTGAATTTAACTCTGCAAACTACTAAGCCAGACAGCTGAAGCTGAGGGCCAAAGAGGGCTTAAGGCAAGGGACAGCAGAGGACTTGGAGATACATATATAATGACATACAATACACATTCTGCTAAATGTCCTTACTACATGGTAAATTAATGTATATTTTTGATTTTGCAGTTGCAATCTTTGTTTCTATGACTGTATCACAGGGTGACACTGGCTTTTTAAGAGGGAAGAATCCAGTGCACCTGTGTTTGGTAAGCTGCCCCCAACTGGCATAAAAGGGGGCACGTGGGCCCTAGAGGGGAGAGAGATCGGGAGGTGAGAACTTTCCAAGAACAAGGAGAATGTAGAAGGTCCCTGAAGGAAGTGGTAGATTGTTCCTGGGGGAGGGCCAAAGGCAGTAGAGCAATTTGCTTTCTAACCTTCATAAGACAGGGCCAGAGGGCTGGAGAGGGCTGAAGGCAGGACCGGCTCCAGGGTTTTTGCCACCCCAAGCAGTCAAAAAAAAAAAAAAAAAAAGTCGCGATCTGCGGCACTTCTGCCGCGACTCTACTGCTGCCGTTTCTTCGGCGGCAATTCGGCGGCAGGTCCTTCCCCCCGAGAGGGAGTGAGGGACCCGCTGCCAAATTGCCGCGGAAGAGCCGGACGTGTCGCCCCCTTCCATGTGCAGCTCCAAGCACCAGTTTGCTAGGGGCTGGTGCTTGGAGCCAGTTCTGGCTGAAGGCTAGGAAGCATCAGAGTTGCATGCTCACTTGTATGCCAGAGAGCTGAAGCTGAAGGCCAAAGATAGCTTAAGGCAAGGGAGCAGTGTCTGCTGATGTCTCCTCGCTGGAGAGCTGGAGTTAGGGGAACAGTGGAAGGGGCCTGCCTCTTGGTCTGTCTGAGATCTGAGGGGTTAATGGAACAGGGGAAGTGGTGGATAGTGAGGATGAACTGCCAGAAGAGAGGCAGTTCTGCTGGGAAGAGCAGGCTTGCACTCCAGCTGGAAGGGTGGGGGTGGTTGTCCTGGGAGAAGGACAAGTGAAGACCCACAAAGGGCCCAGGTGTGGCAGAAGATGCTGGAGTGTGATGTGATGTGTGTGTGTGTGTGTGTGTGGGAAAATAGGGGGTGTCAAAGGACAACGTGGTGGAATTTTATGGACTACATGCACTGGGGGTGATGAATGGACTGTTTTGGGTCTTTTGTTATGGACTATATTACACAGTTTTTAGAGCAGGGGTGTTATTGAGGCAGAGAGCACCTGGTGTGGAGTTACTGGGGCGTCCGAAGGAGGGAAACTGAGGCAGCACACTTATTCTGCTGCAGCATGTTGCTGGAGGGTGCTCCATATGACAGACTAATATCTTTTTTAGGAGTCAATTTAAAGTAACAAGAGGCTTTGGGGGGAAAACTTGAATTTTCTCATTAGAAGCAAATTCATTTGTAATATTAGAAACACTTTGGTTGAAGTCACTTTTAAGAAGTTTCTAGAATACATAAATCAATAAAGAAAATATATTGATTGATCACTTACTGCACTAAGCTGCTAATATTTACAGTTTTAATTTCAATATTTTACCAAAATTTAAACAAAACTACTTTTCAAGGCTTACACATTGCACCTGCTAATATTCTTTCTTGCCACACTTTTTAAATAAAAGCTTGAATTAATATGCTGAGATCAGTATGACTTTCTGGCTAACCACTTGAAAATAAAGAATTATATTGGTATATCCTAATCTGCTGATTATGGCTAACAAAATGCAACAGCTCAAACTCCAAACATTATTTTATAAGTGAAACAAAATTAGTACTGTGACATCTTATTGGCTTCAAATCAAACTAGAAAAGGTTAAGTTTGTTAAATTGCACCCTCGGAATCGAAAACAATGGGAAAAACCAAGTTAGAGTAATAGTTTTTTTTGTCTGAATGTCAAGGTACGCTACACAGAAATCCTAATGTACTCGGTATAGATCATTTTGCTAAAAAACTTTTTTTGGGGGGGGTTGTACCTAACTGAACATTTTTACTTTTGTTGCTGTCACCAAATTACAGCCTCTAAATTCCAACAGTAATTGTTTCTAACAATTTTGTGCTCATGGGCGAGCAGTTTCAATTTTACCTGTAGAAAGGGAAGAAATGTCCTCAAGCTTTTTGCCACCTGTCTTCTCCGTAGATATTTCATCTTTCCTATTAATCAAACAGAAAGGAATGATTTAATGGGCAGCATGAATGTGGTGTCATTATCAGCAGGAATAAATGAAATTTTTGCTTCTACATTAAAAACAGTTTTAAATGAAGGAAGTTATTTTTAATGTAATATTTTGATTCCAGCTTTCTAAAAAAAGCAGTGGAGCCATCAATTGCTTTTTTATTTGGGAACTTCTAGAACTTATATTTGTCCTTTTTTCAGCATAAGATACCTTCTTTCACTAAGAAACTATTATGCGATATATGCATATACCATGTTGTGGTCTGAATACCACACCGGACATGAGTTTGCTTGTGTAATTTCATTAATTCTATGAATAATCATAGAGAGAGTGGGCCTTGTAAAATGGGATAATAGCGCATAGTTAGATTATACATACAATAGCTGTTTAGGGCCTGTTTCTTTGCTGACTGAAGTCAATGAAAGTTTTGCCTTTGACTTAAGTCAAGAATTCGATTGGGCACCAAGACAATAACTCTCTGTGTGTGAATATTTTCTAAACCAAATATTTTCTCCCTTGCTGGTCATGACATGAAGCATGGTCCGAGCATCTCTTTAGAAGTCTCATCTTTTAATCTTGGAGCCACTGGACTCTACTATACTATGCCTCTTATTTTTTTCATGGCTAATTAAGAAGGGGAGGGGGGTTAGTGAGAATCAGTTGTCAGATCACTGGCAGCCAGATGGCTGTCATTGATTCCCTTTAAACTAGATCTTAAACCAAATCTCATGATCAAAACTTTGCTAAATTATAGGAAAGTTTGGATTCAGATCTGGATCCAGACATCATAGGCCTGTCTACCATAGGCCTAAAACCAGATATCTCAAAACTTAGAGAAAGTTTAGATTCAAATCCAGATTTGAATTTTGCAGCTCTGGCCCCATCTTTTCTTCAAACACAGGAATGGCACCTCGATGGCGCACCAGATCTGTGCCTGACCAGAACTTATGAGCACAAGGTCCTGACTGAATCTAGCTCTGCCAGCTGGCTGCCTGAATTATAGTTATTGCTTTTTACCAATGGTCTATCTTACATTATTGTTATTTAAAATAATTTCTGGTGACATGGAGGCAGTTTTTTGCACTACCAAACTGGACATCTATTCAATAGTAGTCTCTTTCCCCAAGCTAGCTATAATTAGACTGGAAAGAGGAGTAAATGCCTCACATATGCTTTGAATTTCTGGTACTGTTTTAACTAAAAAAGAAGTATGACATCCTATGCTAGCGATATGTCCAATCCCCCTTGGCTAGAAGGATGGTGGCTGTGATGTCATGTCACAACACTATTGAATACACCAAATTGAGGGAAAATAGTTTTTACTGAGGAAATGCCTATGGGTGGAGTGTTCAGGTGAAAATTGATCTGAGTGAGTGAAAATACATTGCATATGCAAAGTATTTTGTTAATGATGACAACACTAAGCTCTTAGTATATGCAGCCAAGGCAGGTGATGCTGCACATGCACAAATAGCTAACTTAGTAACTTAGCTATACCGTGAAAAATTTAGAGCAGGTAGACAGTGAATCCTTTTCCTCATTCTCTGAATATCGTGTATGGTGGGAACTGAATATAATACCATATATTTTTAGATATGAATGTGATTCATATCTGTGCTTGGCAGAGTCCATAAAAGGTATATGAAATCATTCCGCCAAACGATTCAGTAGTAAAGAATAAGTTTAATAGCATAGAGCCATGGCCACCTACATTTTCAGCTAAAATTGTTCAGTTAAAATACAAATAACTTATTGTTATCTGCCTCATTCTCTGAACTGCATATAAGGAAAGTAGTGCTGTGCGTGGGAGCATTGGAAATTAGCTTCATAATTAGCCACTTCAGCCCTTGTGTACTGAATGGCTGCTGACTGAAGACTCCACTTTGGAGTGATGTTAATGGGAATTTAATCAGGCCTTAAATTATTAAAATACATACCTAAGAAAGCAGAAAACTCAGAATAGCCAAATCAAAGTCGCTAAGGACATTGTGACAATAACTATGTAGTTCATAACAATGAAAAATATTACAAGTTGCTACCCATGATTATCTAGAGTTGTACAAACAATTGTATGAAATTATATTATAGTAATTTGACAAACAGATAATTACATAATTAAGACTGTACCATAATATTTACGTACAAGGGGGCAGAATTAAGCATGCAATTTTAATTTTGTCATTTTCAGCCTTTTGAGGGTTTTACCCTGTAGTCCTGATGTTCTCTTAACACAGGACCTGAACTTCTAATTTGTTATACTGGTGTTATGTGACTGTAAGTCCATTCACTTTAATGGAATTTCAGTGGATTAAAACTGTTATAGTGAAGCAGAGAATTGGGTACCTAGAGTTTTTCAATATGAATAAATATTATAAATAAATAAATTATACACAATAGTATGATATGCCTGAAATTGACATATAAATTTCTAAGTTTGTACTGAGGAGTTGTAAGCAAGGTTCAACCCTTTCCTCATTTTTCTACATGTTTTTTAGTATTCATGCACCATACATAATTTTCTAGGAGTTTATCCCATCGAATTTTGGGGATGGTTTGTTGTCTGCCAAGCATCTATCATTACAACTCTTAGGACTGTAATAATCTACCAACTTATTTTTAAGCTGCATGGAAAGAAGCTGGGGTGGAGGTTATCTTTTCAGAATATAGCGTAATACATCTTCTTTCTGTGGCTTCTAGTGAACTATGAACAATTTTGTATCCTGGCAGAAAGAGCTTCAACTCACTGAAGTATGCAAAACAATAATTTAAATTGCTTCTTAAACTAAAAAAAGTCACTTTTGGAATAAATCTTCTTATTGAAACATGCCATTTCTTTTACATACATACACACACACAATAAACGTATCTCTACTAAAATATATACCCTTCATAAAGAATATGCATACACAAGGAGTAAAATCTTGGCCCCACTTGAAGTCAATAAGAATTTTGACTTCAATGTGACCAGGATTTCACCCGAGGCATGTTCATATGTATACAGCACATACATGGTCTGGAAATCTACACAGAGACCGCAAATAACATTAGTGAAAAATTAAACAGTTGAACAGTTAAAATCACAAAAAAATAAAAATTGCAAAGCTTAAGATTCCAACAGCAATGTGAACTCACCAGCTATGTATATCTTTTATATTTTATGCAATATATTTTTATGACAACAAGTAATATATTAAGCTACACATGAACTCAGAAAAATAGAAATGGAAAATGCTACATATATTCAACATGACTGAGTTACTGTTGCTGTGTTAGAATCTTAGGTTTTACATATCCTGGTTTGTATTGAAAAGGCAATGACTGCATAACTTCAATGCCATGTTAAAGGGAGAACCGTAATTTAAAAATATTACTTCTATTGTTACAAATGACATCATAAGGATACAATAATTTTAAAGTGATTCAAGAAGAAACATTTTCCAGTTTGCTTTCCTTTGCATTTAACTGCACTTTTCATATAATAAGTTAATTAATCATTGCCATCATGTTGTTTATCTGCCTCTTTCACATAGCAATAGGAAGAGAAAAACTTTTTAAAAATAGGAAAATTTGATTATTGAAAATCTCTAAGATTGGCAGGGGGATTTGAATAGGTTTAGCATGAAAAATCGCTTGTCAGTTTCAAAAAATAAATTTACTTTAAGTCGATGGTGTTCCTTTAATATAGTTTACATTTTAATTTCTGTGTGTGTGGGTGGTTAATTAAAAAGAAAATCAAAGCAAACACTTGTGCTTAATAAAGTTGGTCTGCAGATGGTCCGAAGTGATGACCCATTTAACTGAGATCATTGGGATGGGGATGGACTATATTTCTCCAACTGCTATATTTAGGGCTTGTCTACCATTGGGAATTTACCAAAATAGCTATTCTAGAAGAGGATTAAGCTAAATCTGAAAAAGGCACTATTATTCTGAAATAGCTATTTCCGTCAATTTCCCAGTGTAGACAAGTCCTTAATGCCTATGTAGAGACAATTTTCTGCATGGTAGGATTTACAGGATAGCTGAACATGAGTTAACCCTGAGATAAGCATATCTTCATTATGGGGAAGCTTAATTTTTTAAATTAGAGCACAGGATTTGCACTTTCTTGTAGAATGCATCAAAAGTGATTAGAACCCCTACAATCATGGAATACCTGACTTTTTCCCACACCAATGATTTCTCCTTTTCTTTGTCTTCTTTTTATTTACCATTAAGGTATTGCAGAGAATTTTGTGGTATGTATGTGTGTTAGTCATACTCTCTCATGACACCTATTCTAGCAGAGGTTTTGGTCTCGACTGAACCTCGTGGTCACACTAAACTAGGAGAATTTTTCATGATGTTGCAAAGTGAACAGGTATTAGCTAAGCCTTTTGCACAGCCTTAATTATACGGGGGTCTATTATTGTACAGTACACATAGCTGTCTCACATATACTACACACAGTGCACACCAGGGTTCTGTCCATCCATGCACTCTCTCACACCCACATAAATCTGCACATACCTTTTTCAAAAAAGGCAGTAGCATCAACTGGTGAGTACTCTACTTTTGCTTTACTTACCTTTCCTGGAAGGGTCTATGTTTTACTCGCTGCAAAAAGATTAAAAAAAAAAGTTTTTACTAGTGGGTGTATTCAGTCAAACACAAGAAGCCTGTTAGTCCTTCTGTTTACTTTATTGTTAACACCACTTTTTTTCACTCAGTGAATGTTGATTTTTTGCAGTGCACCCTCCCTTGTCTATGTTATCCCTTACCCTTATGCATGACATTTAACGGGTGGAATCTGGGAAATCTTAACATTTCTAAAGAAAGTTTAGTCGTTCTTACCCGTTGGATTATCTCCAGATGTTCCTGGGAGTTGCTGAAGTTTTTGCCAATGTCAAATATGCAGAAGGTTTCTCGCTGGCAGGCATTGACCCAGTTCTGATATTCATTTGTATCAGGAATCCGATCCAGAAAGATCCGAAAGGCTTCCCATACAGCTTCCTGGCAGACTGAAGAAGCAGAGCAGGGTCAGGGATGGATGTACTAAACCATACAGAAAACTTCCAGGCCAACTTCCACATACTCTTAAAGCAAGAGCTAATTTTCTGTTGCCTTTTGGATTTTTTTGTTTTCATTCAGTGCTTTTAAACAGAAGATTTTTTTTTTTTTTGCCGTTTTCATGTTTATTTGGGTTAACATTTATTTGTCTTCACACTGAAGGACTGAGCCTTTGAGTGCTAGCAAGCACTTTCTTGCTACACCATGTACGCCTTGCATGAACAATGAAAGAAAACAGACATAAGGAAACATATTAACAATGGAGAAAGCATAAATTCACAAGTGGCCTTGTAAATAACATGTAGTTAGTAGATAAAGAAATAGTAAGAAGAGTAGTGTGTGATAAGCTTGCAGCTGAAACTTTGCTTATTAATATATTTTGCAGCTTGTGGACGGTTCAGGATCTGTACAGGGATTGGTTACAAAAATTAGTAAGGCAATTATAAAGTGTGATACAAGGTAAAATGTAATGCACATGCATTAGTGTGTTTTAGAATAGGTATATACTCTGATTTATTATTGTGTGCTTTGGAGATGTGGTAAACCCCTAAACCCAGCCTGCTGCATTTGAGTTTAAGCACCTCAGCGTAGTGTTGCTGTATGCCAATAAAAAAAATTCAGACTCAGTGATGGATGGATCCTCTTAACTGTCTCTAGCAATTAATGCTATGGTGTGAGGTGTCTCTCCCCCCACCAACCTGATATTCAGCAGAAGACGTGCATCTATTTATCTAGACTATTTACTCTCTCCTTATACAAGAAAGCCATGACATTTAATTGTAATATTTTATAAACTAGTTTATATTTGGGGCTGGTTCCACAAATTTTTATTTATTTTATAGTATCTACAAGTCTGCTCTGCACTTCACAAGCAACACATAGAAGTAAGGTCCCTGCCCCAAGGAGTTTGCATATTAAATGGTGGACAAGTGAGGATCATAACATGCACCAGGGAAAGAGGAGGAAGCAGATGGGTTATATGAATATGACAGCAAGGTTACTCAGACATACATTTTATTGGTTTAATTTCTGGGCATGACTTTTTTAGGTAATGCTACAGAAGTGAGTTTTTAGAGGTGATTTGAATGAACTGTGGGTGAAGGTCTGGTGAAAAGATTTTGAAAGTGCCCCAAAATACAGAAGAAGATATGGAACATATAAGTGTGTGATGCAACAGGGTCCCATTCTGTTAGCATTTCTACCCAGCAAACACTTACAACTTTTGATTGTATTCTTCTATCTTGTAAGATGAAGTTGGGGGCCCAATTGTTCATGGATCCACAAAGATAATCACCTGATCCACACCCATATTAGCTACTGGCACCTCAACTCCATTGACAAGTGCCCCAATCCCTGCACAGATGCCAGTCCGTCCTCTTGCCCAAAATGTTCTGCATGGGTTACAGAGATCAGGCATCTCTCACTTTGCAAAGTGTCCCATTAAACTTACAACTGATTCTGGTAATACATACTCTGGTCTGAGAGCATCTATCTTTGTTATGTGACTGATGTGGCAATTAATATTTAAAGGATCACATATCTTAAACATTATATATCATCTCTAATGTTGCTTGAAATACAAAATAGTTCTGAGATTTATGAACACAGTGGCTATTGCACTGTTATTTTTCTTTCTCTGAACTTCCTCCCTCCCTGTTTCGGGATGATTGCTTCATTCATTATTTGTTGGATGAATCCATTGTTCATTACTTTCAGTGTCACCAAATCCAGCTAAATTTTTGGCTTTGTGAAAAGATGGTGCTCACACAGAATGAAAGCTCACACTACTTAAAATCTATATTTCAAGTCTGCCCTTCAGAGGAAAATGAATTCAAACATTTTCAAAATGTAGCATACTTTTAGCACAGAACTTCTCCACAATTTAAAAGCTGTATCCTTCAGCAATTCCAGAGCTATTTTTGAATATATTATAACTGTAAGATGGAGCTTTCACTTTTAATATTTGATAATTTCAGTAACTGCAGGTGAGAATTACCTACAGTATCTAAAACCTCCGGGTCTCTAAAATTAATAGTCAGTGATAAAAATGGCTATTCTCAAAGCCAGTATAGGCATGCACTGTGCAAACATGCTCTCACTGTTGTGCCAATACACCTCAATAATAAGTTGTGAAACATCTGCCGTCCCAGCGCTGAGCCTCTCCTCTGACTAGAGATGGTCACATTAACAGTGAATAATTTACCTAATTAAATTAGTCTTTTTTTCTGTCCATGAATTGCCATTGTGCAGGTTGTCCTTTTGACTGATTTGTTCCTTATTTGCAATCATTTGGAGCTATGTTCTGCCACATTTTACTCACATTGAATAGTACCTTTTTTTCTGAGCAGCACCTGCGGATTAATGTATTACTTAGTGAGAGTTAGGGGTGACAGAATCTGGCCCTGAATGAGTAGTTTACTAATGAGCATTCATTATTTACCATTCACACTATGTGGTTGGTCCCTTAAGTCACACCTGGTCATTCCTGTGCTCCTTCATTGGAGGACCTACATTTTCTGAAGAGGAACCTTTTTTTTTCTATTTGCAGATCATTTGTAAACCCCGCCCCACCCCTCTCTTTATTTTTACTGTGTGATTCAAAGCCCATGGAACTGGATGGGAATTTCTCCATTTACTTCAATGAATTTTGGATGAGGCTCTTAGTGTGTTCATTATGTTATGTGGATAAATGTTCAATATGAACAACTAAGCTAAAACCACTCAACCCGGTTTAATTTGTAGTCTACAACAAAGTACATTTGGGATTAAGATTTGAACCAAGGTCTTCAGAGGTGGTTGTGTTATTTGCATACACACAGTTCTGCTCCAGCAGGAAAATAGTGCTTACAAATCACTTGCATTTATTTTAGCTAGAAAATACATAAATGGCAGAATGGCTATTTATAGTGACAAAATGGTTTTTAAAACTGTAAATTCTCCAGGGCAAAAACTGTGTCTAGCTCTGTGTTTGGAGAGTACCTAGCACATTTTGGACACTATCAAAGGCCAATATCCATCTCTTATTTTAAGTTGGGGGGGACCGGGCTATCAGTCCCAGGCGGGGCTGACAGCCGCGGCCCCATCTGCCCTGGGCTGACCGCCCGAGCCCCACCATGTCAGTCTTGGGTGGCTGGTGGTTTGGGTAATGTGAAGAGCTAGATAACGGACTGGAGGCTCAGATAAATGAGGTTCTACTGCAGTTTAAGTGTTTATGACCAGACTAGTGTTTCTAGCATTTGTACTGTGCTGGAGGGAGTGAGGAGAGGAGCACTTGTGAGCAGTGGTGGAAGGAGGGATTAAACCTGTGGCATCTGCTGTGTCTTTTTAAAAGGTGGCCTTTCTCCACAGGTTAGTGCACCCATTATTTGGTTTTTATCATTGGCTAAACAAGAACACATTGTAAGTTCTTTGGAGGTTATGATAGCAACTTAGTATCTCTTGTTTACATCACTGCATTATAATTTTGATAATTGCTCATACCTTGTGCCACCACTGTACTGTGATATACCGGTAACTTTTCACCAGTCTAACAAAAGAGTAAGGCCTGGTCCACACTAACCCCCCCACTTCGAACTAAGATACGCAACTTCAGCTATGTGAATAACGTAGCTGAAGTCGAAGTACCTTAGTTCAAACTTACCGCGGGTCCAAACGCGGCAGGCAGGCTCCCCCATCAACTCCGCGTACTCCTCTTGCGGAGCAGGAGTACTGGCGTCGACGGTGAGCACTTCCAGGATCGATTTATCGCGTCTAGACAAGATGCGATAAATCGATCCCAGAAGATCGATTGCTTACCGCCGGAGGTAAGTATAGACTTATCCCAAGTGCCAAGTTTTCTGCCCAGTACTAGAGAACAACCAAGTGCCAAAGGGCTCTTGTTGGGTTTCTTAAATTAAAGGAAAGATTCACAAGAAGAGAATATGTGGTGCAATCATCATCTCACCTCTTAACCGATAATAAGCTTGATGGCTGGCTAAAATCTGCTTCACTGATTCTTGTGGACAGACTTTCACACCAGTTGGGAAAATAGATGACCTCTTTGTTCGATGCTTTGCCATATCAAATATCCTTCTGATGGTTGACACTCTGGACCTCTTTGTTGTTCTTTCTGTTTTGTCTGCAAGCTGTTTGGCTTCATTACGATTTATTTTATTAGGGATTTCTGTAAGGGGTAAAATAATAAAGAGAGACATAAATAAATAAACACGCAGTATGTAGGCTTTCTGTACGTACTATAGGTTTTGGTCTATTTTCAATACGTTATCTTAGCCGTGTTAGTCTGAATCTGTAAAAAGCAACAGAGGGTCCTGTGGCACCTTTAAGACTAACAGATGTATTGGAGCATAAACTTTCGTGGGTGAATGCCCACTTCATCAGATGCAAGTAATGGAAATTTCCAGAGGCAGGCATAAAACACTAGGGTTTTCAAATACCTACATTACTGTGAACATGTCAACAAACAGGCTGATATACTGTGCTGATATGGGTACGGTCTTGTGATCTGATCATAAAACTGGGAGTCAGGATATCTGATTTCTATTCTCCACTCTGACTAGCTCACTGTGTGACCTTGAGAACACATAGGGTAAAATTTTCTAAAGCACCTAAGGCCCAGATCCACAAAGGTAGTTAGGGGCTTAACTCAATGGGAGTTAGGTGCCTGAATAGCTTTGAGGATCTGGGCCCAAGTGACTTAGTAGCCTAAGTCCCATTTCCAAAAGTGATGTAGGCACGTGAAGCCATATTTTTAAAAGTATTTAGGTGCCTAATTCACCTTGATTTAAGTGCCTAGTTATTTTGAAAATCCCAGTAGGCACCTTTAGGCACCTAAATACCTTTACAAATCTAGCCTTTAGGAACCTAAGTTTCACTGAAAGTCACTTCAGGTGCTTTTGCAAATTTGACCCGTAATTTCTGTGTGCCTCAATTTCCTCATGAAAAAACGAGGATGGACATTGCTTGCTGTACTTACTTAAGGTTTCATAATCATTTAGATCCTTGGATGGAAGGCACTATAGAGATGATAAGAGCCTTTGTAGTGAATTGTAGCTGTTAACATAAAGTCATGTCATTATTAATGCAGTGTTGTATTATGGAGAATAACATCTATAAGGAATGGCAATGCTTCCAGGGTGACAAAATACCCTCAATTTATCTGCAGGTTAGCAAATACCTCTATATTCTGAATGAGAGTTCTTCAGGACATATTTGTCCCATTTCTACATTACACCCAACATGTTATCACACAACACAGCAGTTCAAGTTTGATTTTAAAAAGTTTAACAGAGTAAAAATAAGGTGTAAGCTATACATTTCAGTGAGCTGACAAAGTAGCCTTTTGATGAAGATAATGAAGAAGCCCTTGGGTGAAGCAATCCGTGTAGTTTAGATTCTATTCTTTAATGCTGCATAAATTATAATGTTGATGTTAAAATGCACTTTTAAGGATACTTTGATGCATTTTCATAGGTCTGATATATGCTTTAGTCATAAATGTAAATAAAATAAATTGTTAGTTGAAAGAACTGCCTTGAAAAGGAAGGGGTGAATTCTGTAGATAATTGGAAAACTTTTTGAGGCACAAAATAAGAGGGTGACATCATGTGCATGTAGCCTTGATGCTGATGAATTGGCTGCAAACAACAATTGCATTTAGAAAATGTTCAAACTTTCTAAATGGAGGAGAAAGGTGATGAACCAAGAGAACACATTTACAAGAAAATAAGACAATTGGAAAATTAAGAGTAAAACAAATCAAGTCTATTTTCCTGTGAATTTGAAGAAATTGCCTAAAACAAATAATATAAATTAGGCAGGGTGCTCATGATGGAAACCATGTATTTGGTGTTTGTTAATACTATTTCAAACCAGGAGGTATGGCAGCACCTTCCAGTACTTTGGTTCCAGCACCACTGAAATTATGTCAGTTGTTTTTAGACGGATAAAGAGAAAATAAGGACGATAACATCACTTTGACAATTTGGAACTCAGTGAATTACAGTCTTGCAGAAAAATGGGGAGGAAATGGATAGGAAATGAGTAGCAGAAACACTGGATAGGACAAAAAGGGATGGAAAATCTGGAGATGGAAAGGCTTTCCTCATATACATGGCTATTGTTGAGTTCTTAATTAACATCTGAATCAGCATCAAATTCTCCATGTGTAGAAATTGTGGAACTTGGTTTTTACAGTTTATAGTAATAAGTATAGTTAACATGTGTGATAAGTAGTAGTCTTGTGTGTGTGTGTATGTGTGTGAAGCATTGACCATTTGGTGACAATGAGTACCATACAGTGGCTGGATATTTACAAAGTGAAGCCAATACACAATTGTTTTTGCCTTTTAAATCACACTGCAGGTTGCATGGCAGCAACTTTTAGACTTGCCTAAGTAGAACTGCCTAATCATCTGCAAGGTATATGAAAATGAGGATACAGTTATATAACATTTGTCATATCAAATCACTGCAGTTCACTTATCATGTAAATATTTGTATCAATGTATTATTGACGTGCCACCGCAAATGAGCAAAAAGATGGAAAATATTCTGAAGAAATGACTGGGGTAAGACAGAGAGGGATAGATTAGTGCTTCTGATATATTTTATGTGTCCTTGGATTCACCACAGCTTATGAATGAAGTAATGTTTCCATATTCAGGGTGCAAACCAATAATAAACAGTCATATTTTAATGGTGCCCAGTTATGATCTATAAAGGTGAGACAACATAAAGGATTTTGCTCCATGCAAATACTGTCAAGGGCTACCAGAAACCATAATGGGCCAAATACTGATGCATCCTATGCACCACCTGTGGCAGTAGCAGCAGTGGAAATCTCATGCAGGAAGATTCCATCCCAGTAAGATCTCCAAGGCAGGTCTGTGCAAGCTCCTCTGCAAGGAGGAAATATGCTGAATGAGGCCAAAAGCCCACACAGAGAAGAAAGCAGGAGGCTATGGTTTCTGCTTCACCCCACATACTGTATTTGTGGTTATGGCCCAGCTGCACAGGCCATCTGACTAGTTGGGACTGAGGATTTTGTCGCTAAGCCCATGATAGCTTTTGTATGAAGCAAAGAGCTTTCACGAAGGATTTGCTTCTCCAAGATTTGACCCTGTGGCATTAGCTTGAATTAAGAACCATTCTATTTACAAGAGTATTATGATAGAATAGTGACTGCAGCTCATGGCACCTATGCTAAGATTGGGATTTAGGCTGCTGGATCAGGGACATTGTACTTACATGTATTCACCCTCCTGACCCACCTTCAATAGCCCATGCTCTGCTTGCGTGTTCAGGGCAGGAGTAATCTTCCTCTGCTATAGCTACTCCAGCCACAATCTCCCTTTTCCACATACAGGGGCACAGTGGGACCCGAATGGGGCAGAGAGCTTTGCATGGGCTGTGCATACCTGGATGAATGCCACCCTATTTGCATCTCACAGGTGACCTATTCCTTTTTGTACACGACTCCTACTATATGAACTTGTGAGCTCACTGTCTTGTCAAACCTCTATAAACCTTGATTTAGAAAACCCACTGTCTCTTCATAATGTTTCCCAGAGTTTACTGAATGCTAATTGAAGAGCAAACTCTCTGTGGATAGAAATGTTCATTTAGACCCCTGTCCTCCCTCTGCTTTAGTGGAAACTGTCAATTATACACCTGAGAAATGTTCACCAAAGGGCACAAGCATCTTAAATGGCTTAAACATTTTCCATGTTTGAATATGTCATTGGATTATGCAGCTTGTTTTTGTGTGCATCTTTGTCTCCTCCTGTTGAATAAAAATATACACATATATAAGTCCTTTGCCAGGTGGTGATGTGCCTATAGGCTGTAGTCTACCCTATCTCTTTCCCCCCCACCCCCTTTATATCTGATTAGACGCGGATCATCCAATTTTATATAGTGTATTTATTAAGCCCAATACCCAGAACACTTTTTGAAGAAACCACATCCCAAAGAATCCCAGGAATATGGGAATTTATTTTAATTTAAAGCAAAGAATTTTTTTGGGAGGGGTATTTTTCACTGTTGTGTGTATACATAAGATATTTGCCCTGCACAATTCTTTTGCCCTTTTGTTTAGACCTGTTAATTGGCAAAGGCATTTGTACCAGTTTTACCTTCAGGAGATGTATGGAAAATGGTTTTTATTTCGTCATGATAATTCTAGTTCAGGAAAGCAGACATCGGCCACAGTATGGTGACTTTTTAATAATAAACTTTAGGTGTTTATGTAGTGCTTTACAAATGTTTAATTAACTAATCCTCACTAACTACCCTATGAAGGAGATGGGTATAATTCACCGCATTTTCCAGATGGCATAATTGAGGAAGACAGGCAAAGTGGCTTTACCAGGGCCAAGGCAGGAGTTCGTTTCAGTGCAGATATTAAAATCAGGAATCCCTGTTCCCCCAGTCCTGATCTCAGACATTTACAACCAGGGCCGGCTCCAGACACCAGCGAAGGAAACAGGTGCCTGGGGCGGCCAATAGAAACGGGCGGCAGTCCGTCCGTTGTTGGGGCGGCACATCTGGGTCTGCGGCGTCAATTCGGTGGCGGGTCCTTCAGTGCCTCGCTTCCTCATCGGCAGCACTTTGGTGGCAGCTCGATCGCGCCACTCAATCGGGCTTTTCTTTTCTTTTCTTTTCTTTTCTTTTCTTTTCTTTTCTTTTCTTTTCTTTTTTCTTCGCAGCTTGGGGTGGCAAAAAAGCTGGAGCTGGCCCTGTTTACAACACAGGGTTCTCAAACTATACTAGTCCTGAACAGGAAAATCAGAATCTTTTGTTTCAAAAATGTTGAAACAAAACCTTTTGGTAATTTTGATTTTTTTTCAAAAATTTTTGGGGTTGGGAAATTTGTCAAACTGACCTTTTTCTGTGAAAAAGTTTGTTTCAACAAATCAGCATTTTCTGACAAAATAATATTTTATCAAAAATTTCTCGACCAGCTCTATTAATTTACAGGTTGGTAAAAGGAGAGTACTGTATGTGGCTATTTAACAGGACTCCTAGAAAAAAAGAAATTTAAAAACTTCATGGAGTAGGTCAGTGGGATTTTTTTCTTTTCTAAAGAGAGGAGCAGGGAGGTTGCATCCCTGGTCCCTTTCCCGTTATTACAGTGGATGTCCTTTTATTTATATATATATATATATATATATATCCTTATTTCTGACTGCCAATACTACCTGTTTCTCCTAGTTCTCATTTTTTCTTTTTCAGGTCTGCAAAATATACCCACATGACTGCATTATGCTTCTGGGTTAATTCAGAATATGACATTTAGTTTGACTGGATGCCAGAAAGTTGATTATATGCAAAGAGAAGAGTTTCAAAATCGTGAATGCTTGAATAGAAAAGTAAAGGGTGTCATCAGGACAAAAATGTTAAAGTTTGAATAATTCAGGAGGAAAAGAAAAGAACTGCCTGAAATCAACCCAAAGTTTGAAATCAATTTAAAAAAAAAAAAGCAAGTTAGTCTCTGTAATATAAGAGCATGTTCTCCAAGTGTAGAGAGGAAGGCTTGATTGATAAATGAGGCATACTGCTTTCATAGTAAATTAATTACTAAATAAAACCCAAGACTCATTCAAGGAAGAAAACAGTAACTGGTAACAAAGAAACTGACCAGAAATTACCAACTGGGTTATTTCAGCAGCTTTCCTATCGATGTGTTTAGGTCACCCAAAAGCAAGAATTAAGTGTACAGCAAGTAAAACAGTATACTATTTGATATTTAAATCTGTAAATGTAGGCAAGGATAACGACATATAATTAAAAATAGATCAGCTCTCTAGAAGTGATCGATTAGTATAAAGTGAAGAAAGAATCCAACATATGAGCAGTAGAGCATATAAGATGCAATTGGTACAAATAAAAGGACAAGTGTTGGACTTCTTATTCAGAACCATATTCCCATTCATTAGTGGGAGCAATCACAAACCAAAACTGGTGGTACCTGCCAGTGGTGGGCAGGGCCTCTGCAGCACACTCTTCAGTGTGTCCTGATACCATGGCAGTCCCTCCACCCCAGTTCCATGGGGATGGGGTTGATGGGGGGACAAGCAACAGGACTGAACAGGGCCAGAATTAAGGCAATGCAGGTCCCTACCCATGCAACTCAGCCGCCCACTCGGAGCAGCAGTGTCAGCAGGGCTGGTCTTACCATGAGGTGAACTGAGGCGGCCGCCTCAGGTGCCAAACTTGGGGGGGGGGGTGCCATTAAGACCCAGAGTGTAGAAAACTGTGTCTGCTGCTGGTGCATATGTATTCTCTCTGCTCTAGATGCACAGAGACAGAGTGCTGTGCTGGAGGAAGGAGTGCACAAGAGATGTAACAGGCAGGCAGGAGAAAAGGTGAGAGGGAATAACAGAAAGCAGCAGGAGCTGCAAGGAGAGAGAGGAGGAGGAGCCTCTTATGTACTTCTCTAGCACCCCCAAGAGCCTGGACTGATTAACACCAGCTTCTCAGGGAGCTTCCTGTTTCCTGCTGCTTCCCTGAACCCACTTGAGGAGAACAGGCAGTCAACTGAAGTAGCAGGAGCCAGTTAGGCCCTTAAGATGCTGATATCTTCCCTCACTCAGGCCCTGCTACCAGCCTGCTTATTTTTTCCTTCAATTGAATCTCGAGAGCCACTATAGCTGGCACAGAACAGCAGTCATGAGTGAAAGAAGAAAATGCCCCTCTGGGGCAGTATTCAGAAAAAGAAAGAAAGCGAAGGAAGCTTTTCTATCTAAGCAGGAAGGAGTTTTCCTGAGATACATAGACACAAATGTTCACTGTGAGCTTTCCGGCCCCAGTGAGGATGTGAGTGGTGAGGAGATGCCTGATCTTCCAGTTAGTCAGAGTGCAGGTGACCTGGCAGCTACTACAGCATCCATATCTCCATCTCAAATGGATGTAACCATGCACATTCCTGAAGAAAAGTGCAGATCAGAGAAGAGTGTGGTGGAGGCGCAGAAACAGCTGCTCCTGAGTTTAGTTCCTTAAATCTAGATGATCCAGGACTGTGGACCCACTTGAGCAGTAGCTTGAGGGACTTCCTTGTACTGCATGGGCCACAGCAAGTGAAAAACTTCATGTTCCCCAAAGACAATGAAAATAGAAGTTTCCATCCAACACATTACTGGCGTGAAATCCCCAATGGTGACAAAGTGGAGAGGCCATGGCTTATGTACTCAAAAACCCAGAATGCTGCATACTGTTTTTGTTACAAACTCTTCCAGTCTAATGTTCCAGCCACATTGGGTTCTACAGGAACAAAGGACTAGAAAAATCTGGCTAGAAATCTGGTGTGCCATGAGAAGGCAGCAAATCACCAGAGAGCATTCCATAGGTGGAAAGAGCTTGAGATGAGACTAAGGTTAAAGGCCCCCCTAGATGATCAGCATCAAGAGAAGATTGCATCAGAGTCTCTTTACTGGCAAACTGTTCTGAAAAGGCTCATTGCCATTGTGAGAATGCTTGCTACCCAAAACCTAGCACTGCATGGCACTTCAGATCAGCTGTATGTGCCAAACAATGGAAACTTCCTTAAAATTATGGAGCTGATAGCTGGGTTTGATGCTGTACTCCAGGAGCATCTAAGAAGAGTCACCATCCAAGAAATGTACACACACCACTACCTTGGAAAAACCATTCAAAATAAGATCATGCAGTTACTGGCAACAAAAGTCAAACAGAAGATTGTGGCAGATCTGAAGTCAGCAAGATATTACTCTGTTATTCTGGACTGCACACCTGATATCAGCCATATGGAACAAATTACTTTAGTTTTGTAACAACAACAGAACCTAGTGAAAATGTCCCTGCAATGCTGACTGTCAGAGAGCATTTTCTAGAATTTATTGCCATTGAAGATACTACAGGAGCTGGTATGACAAATGTGCTTCTTAAAAAGCTGGCAGATATGGAAATTGCGATAGCTGACATGAGAGGTCAGGGCTATGATAATGGTGCCAACATGAGAGTCAAAAATAGGAGTGTAGACACGGATCTGAGAGTTAAACCCTCAAGCTTTTTTTGTCCCATGCAGTTCTCATTCATTGAACTTGGTGGTCAGTGATGCATCAACAGCTTCTAGTGATGCTGCTGAATTTTTTAATGTAATTCAAAGTATCTATGTATTTTTCTCTGCATCAACTCATTGATGGCAAATTTTGAAGCAACATCTGAGAACGTCCTCTCCGACACTGAATCCACTGAGTGCCACATAATGGGACAGTTGAGTGGAGGCCATAAAGCCTATCAAACACCAAATTGGGAAGATAGATGATGCCATAGTTGCCATTATGGAGGATAATGCTATGACAGGAACTGTTCTTGGGAGAACAGTGGCAGAGAGAAATGGAATCACCAGGAACATACATAACTTCCAATTTCTGTGTGGCTTAGTGTTGTGGCATGACATACTGTTTGAAATAAATGAAAGCAAAGTCATACCTCATCTTACCAATCAGACGAGGGATTTCAAAACGTTCTGAAGAGTGCACAGAAGTTGGCAGAGGAACTTCACACTGAAGCTATTTTCTCACCCATTCAAGAATACAAGAGTCACCGAAGAAGACGACATTTTGATTACGAGGCACGGGATAATCCCATAAGAGACCCCAAACAACAATTCAAAGTTGAATTCTTTAACCAGGCGCTAGATTGTGCAATACAGTCAGTTGAAGAATGTTTCATGCAGCTCAAGGAACACAGCAGTTTATTTGGGATGTTGTATGATATTCCCAAGCTCTTCACTATACCTGAAGAAGGCCTGCACCAGCAATGCTGGGCACTAGAGACAGTGCTGACACATGATGACATGCGTGATATTGATGCGAGTGATTTAGGTGATAAACTGAAAGCCCTTTCAAGATACATTTCAGCAGGATCAACTCCAAAGGCTGTTCTGGAATATATGTGCACAAATAAGATGACCACCCTCTTTCCAAATGCTTTTTGCGCATATTTCTAATAAATACTTCCTGTAACAGTTGCCAGTGGAGAACGCAGTTTCTTCAAGTTGAAATTAATAAAAACACATCTATGCTCCACAATGACACAGGAGAGGCTGGTCGGCCTTGCAACCATCTCAATAGAACACGAGCTGGCCCAGACTGTGGACCTTCAGGAAGCAGTTCAAATCTTTGCAACCAAGAAGGCATGGAAAGCACCACTTTAATTATTCAAACAGATAAAAATGCCAGTGTTTACTATGCAGACAAGGAAAGTTAAATTTGCTGTTCAGGCATTTAAAAGTTAAGAATTACTTAACATTTTTGAACAAGGCATTTTAAGTTGTTAGTTCTCCTTTATTGGGGTAGGTAGTAGAGCAGTACCATGAGAGCAGCAGAACAGGAAGAAAGCAGAATTGAGACCTTTCAAAGTTTTTGGCCTAAGCAAGGGGCGGGGGCATCATTTGAGCTCTCTGCCTCAGGTGCCAAAATGTTGTGGGCCGGCCTTGAGTGTCAGGGTCCCCCTCATCTGCCCAGCATGGATCTTCTTCTTTCCCTTAGGAGTGACAGCACCGGTCTCCTCCTTTTGGGAAACTGGGAACAAAAGGTGTGTCAGAAGGGGTCTCCCAGTCCTTTATCACAGCATTTGGGGGGGTGTTTATTTGCTCTGGCTGATGGACTGAGCCCACAAAAACACAGTATTTTGCTTGGGTCTATTGGCAGGGCTCCCAGAGTGAAATGTATGGTGCTGTTTATGCTTCTTGGTGCTATTGTTTTGGACTGTCTGCTAACTCACTCAGATAACCTATATTGGCTACACTTGGGTCACATTTCCAAACTTTTGCTGAGAAACATGAGGGATAAAAACTGACCTTTAAAAAAAAATGTAAAGTGAGAGTCTGAAGTAATCACCAGATTCCAGGATCTGGGACCATGGGCACAGACCTATAGTACATATGCTTTAATCTAATCCTGCGCTGGAGAATGGCCACTGTTTGCTACAGGGTATTTCCACAAACCTGCAGTGATTGCCTCATGGTAGATAATTTTGATCCTGTCTCAACTTCCCTCGCCAATTTTCCCCTCCCCCCAAAATACAAAACACTCTAAGCAGGTTGGGGGGCAGTAGCTAACACAGAGATCATGGCCCAATAAATCTTATCATAGAATCATAGAACAATAGGTTTAGAAGAGATCCAACACCTTGCCCAAGATGTAGGATTTGTTGTGTCTAAACCAGGGGTTCTCAAACTTCATTGCACCACAGTCCCCTTCTGACAACAAAAATTACTACATAATCCAGGAGGAGGGACCGAAGCCTGAGCCCCACCACCCTGGGTGAGGGGACCAAAGCCCAAGCCTCACTGCCCCAGGCCGGGAGGCCAAAACCAAATGCCAAGGCTTCAGCCACACACAGGGGGCCTATAACTTGAGCCCCACCACCCAGGGTTGAAGCCCTTGGGCTTCAGCCCTGGGCGGTGGGGCTCAGGCTTCAGCCCCAGACTGCACCAAGTCTAAGACAGCCCTGGTGACCCCATTAAAGTGCAGTTGTGACCCACTTTGCAGTCCCGACCCACAGTTTGAGAACCACTGGTCTAAACCATCCAAGACAGATGGCTATCCAGCCTCTTTTGGGTTAAGGGAGTACAGTATGGAGCCACAATCTTTAGAATGTTTCAGAATCCATGAGATTTCTGTCCTTGAGAACCCAGGAAAGCTGTAGTTTTGGTCTGTCATCTCTAGCTGCTCCATAGGATGATTGGGTGGCTTTCATTATTTACTTAGGCAAAATTCCCATCAAAATCTGGAGGAATTGTCTTACTGTAATACAATATTCAAATGAGACAATGTACTGCTGAGGCCATTTTCCTTGTATGAATGAATGACTGATCCAATTTCATAATTAGTAAAGAAAAATCCTGAGAGTCAAGAACATGTATTAAAATAAAACAATAGAAGAGTTTTTGATGATTTATTTCCAAATATGAAGTTTACAAAATGACAGTCATAACGCTCTTGATTAGAAAAAAAATCATTTGCAAAACAGTTTTTTTTTTTTTTTTTTTTTTTTTTTTTTTTTTAAGCAATGGCTTTAAAATGGATAAGCAAAGGGATAGTGAACTAAGTAAGGGCAACTTTTCCTTAACTGAGTATCCCTAAGGAACTTGACCACTGACATACTGCTCCCCTTCCCAAATTTTTGTTCTCCTTGCTTGCCCACACAGATGTCCTTGGTTTTCTGACATCCTAAACCAGATGAAGAGAGGGAGAGATGGAAACTCAAACACCAATCACCGAAAACAAACGCTGAAGCAGACAGACTGAAACAGAATTTCTCCAAGCCTATTCTGAGGGTGTATAACAGGTCAAGAGAACCTTCTTCTCAGAATCCATAGCACCTGCCAAATCCCAACCTAAGGAACTAGTCAGGGTGGAAAACTACTTCATTAACACTGACTGTCTACAGTTGACAGCCAAGTCTACGCAGCATCATGTTCAGTGAAGAACAATCCTCCTACTTTGCTGTAAAAGATCACACGTTTGGGAAGGTTCCTCTTGTTGCACAGATCCAAGCCTATACACTGACCAACAAACATCTCCTCAATATATGTTCCATTCTATATGCATCCGAAGAAGTGGGCTGTAGTCCACGAAAGCTTATGCTCTAATAAATTTGTTAGTCTCTAAGGTGCCACAAGTACTCCTGTTCTTCTTTTTGCGGATACAGACTAACACGGCTGCTACTCTGAAACATCTACTCTTCAGTCCGAGTTCACACATTCACTCTACAGGAAGTATTGGTCATGTTGAAGAAATCTTGACTTAAGACCAGTGAATCTGGACCCTGCCCTTCCTGCCTGGTAAAAGAGAATCATGAGTTAGTGGGTCTTTCCTGACAGAAATAACCAATGCCTCATTCAGGAAAGGAATCTTCCCTTCCTCCTTCAACCAAGTGCAACCAGCACTGAAGAAATGCATCCTGGGTGCAGCAAATCTATTCAAGCCCTGCCCAGTATAAAACCTTCCATTCCTGAGCGAGTTCTTAGAGAAACTAGCCAAAGGCTTCCTATGAGCTCATCTAGCTGAAGCCAATACCCAGGATCCAGCACAATCTGGTTTCAGGTCAGGACATGGGCCAGAAACAGCATTAATGTCATTGGTGGATGATTTCCTGATGTTAGTGGATAGAGGACAGACATCCATTCTCATTCTCCTGGACCTCTCTGCAGGATTTGATACTGTTGACCCTGAGGATGCTGCTGCCCCACCTAAGAGAGGTGGCAAGGGTCCTAGCGAATGCTCTATAATGATTCGAGTCCTTCCCTGAGGGATGCACCCAAAGGGCAGTGAAGAGACACTCCACCTCTTCCATTAGGCTCCTCATTTAAAGAGTGCTTTTAGTATCAATTCTCCATACCAGTGGCTCTTGACCTTTACAGACAACTGTACCCCTTTCAAGAGTCTGATTTGTCTTGTGTACCCCCAAGTTACACCTCACTTAAAAACTTACAAAATCAGACATAAAAACACACAACTGTCACAGCACACTATTACTGAAAATTGCTTACTTTCTCATTTTTACCATACAATTATAAAATGAACGAATTGGAATATATTGTTCTTACATTTCAGTGTGTAGTATACAGAGAAGTATAAACAAATCACTATGAAGTTTTAGTTTGTACTGACGTTGCTATTGCTTTTTATGTAGCTTGTTGTAAAACTAGGCAAATATTTAGATCAGATGAGTACCCCCTGGAAGACCCCTGAGAACCCCAAAGGGTACATGTACTCCTGGTTGAGAACCACTGCTCTATTCAATGCTATTCAGCATGTACATGCAGCCACTAGGAGAACTGTGAGACAACATGGGGTCAAATGCCACCAATTTGCAGATGACATCCAACTTTATCTATCCTTTGATATGTACAAGCACCGCCAAGGTAGTTCATTGCTTGGGGAAGATCAACTAATGGGTGAAGAGAGCAGCTGGTTGAAGCTGAAGTAAGATGATGGTTATGCTGGTTGGCAGAAGAAAGCACTTTTAGGAGTCTGAAGCCATGGTGTCTAAAAGATCACCTAAAGCTCTGGGATAAGGATACCAGTCCTTAGGCAAATGGAACTGTCCACTGCAAAGGTAAAGCTTACCTGTGCAGGAAATAGAGCTTTCTCAGTCCATGAATCTGCAGTGAACTTCTACAGGAGCTAAGAACCACAACAAACCTCACTACATTTTGTTCCACTTTAAGGTTCTTGACATAGCCTTTCTAAGAGAAAGGAAGGATGGTGCAGAGTTTAGGGTGATAGATTGGGACATGGAGTCTTACATTCAGTTCTTTGCTCTGCCACAGCCTTTCAATGTGACCTTGGGTAAATCACTTATTCTCTCTGTGCCTCAGTTCCCTTTTGGTAAAGTGGGGATAACAGTACTTCCCTAATACATTAAAGTCTGTGAAGCACAAATGGGTACCTCAACTGCATTAGGTATAAGCACTTAGCAATTTTGTGAAAATGTAGGAGTGCTCTTTGGTGATTCTCAATATGGTGTTTAGATCTGGCACTGTCTGTCCCATAATTGTGGTGGAACCCTTCACTGTAGAGGTCACTCTGAGTAGCTGACCTAGCCTCCCCACCTAGGGAAAGAGAAAAGAAGCCCCCTTTTAAGTGTCACCTAACTTATACTTAAGGGTCATTAAGAGGCAATGCCAAAGTGAACAGCCTTAATGGCTCTAGCCTGCTCTCCTGGGGAGTACTGAAACATGTCTGAACAGAATGGGTTGGACTGAGGGACCCATGGACCCTCAGGAGGATCTGGGATTGCTAGGAGAATGTAAGTTGATTCTGTTCTGTTCCTTTAATGTAAGAGGAAAATCTGTCTAACTTAGCCTGCAGTGAAACGTAAGTGTAGGTGAAACTAAAGATGTGTCAGATCTTTGTTGTTGTGGAATCCCTTCTTCTCTAATGCTTTGTTCCCGCTATTTAATTTAAAAAATTGCTTTAATAAGGGCATTTATTGGTCAATATCACAGGTTCCTGAAGGTGCTTGAAACCCAGTCTGGCCTGTGAGGTGGTAAGTGATATTGGGCCCTAGTCTAAGATGCCAAGATTCCACCCCAAGACAGATAAGGCCTGAAGCTGGGAATGGGCAACAGGGGATGTCACCAGAAGCAGAACAGAGAACTGCCAGAAGCTGGGAACGGGTGACAGGGGATGGATCATTTGATGATCACCTGTTCTGTTCATTCCCTCTGAAGCACCTGGCATTGGCCACTGTCAGAAGACAGGATACTGGGCTAGATGGACCTTTGGTCTGACCCAGTATGGCCATATTTATGTTCTTATGTAAGGGGAAGAGGCCTTCAGAGAGGGTGCCCTTAGAGAGACCAGAAAAGGGGTAGAGACACAGCTAGTCCTGTGTTCATGACAAACGTGTACATATAATTTAGGGTGGAAAAAAAATTAAACCCCATAACAAATACACCAGAATGCATATACAGTTTTTCTCCTGAGAAAAGGATGAGAGCACATGAACCACACATGACAGAAGTTAGTCTGGTTACTTAATGTCTGACTAGAAGGTGCTAAGATACCATAGTTACGAGGGCACTGTAAGAACTTGTGCAGAACATACTAAACCCAAATATGGCTTTCTAGCATGAGGAGAGTAATTTGGGTAAAAGTCCCTTCACTGTGGCCTTTAACTTAGATCCTTCAAGGGGAGACAGCCTTTTATTGGTAATAAATATCTTGTTCTTTAGAGTCATCTCTATTGTTTTTCTCTTAAAAGCTGTCTTGTCTAAGTATTTATAATGCACCAATCACCATAGTATCTGTGTGCAAACCTATAATACATGTGCTACTCCTGTTTAATATTCACTGACAACACTAATATTTTATTAATATATTTAACTTTGGAGTTAAGTCAAGGAATACTAAATATTAAAAACCATTCCTAATTAATTCACTATTTTTGCATTCAAAGTAACCTGAATTTTATTTTTTCAGTTGTTTATAAATATAAACAGGGAAGCTACCGTCCTTAATTCAGCAAGATGAATTTTTATTTCATAGATAAACTGTGGAATAATTCTGATGAGTAAATCTGGCATTCCCATGTTTTGTTTCTTTGAATTTTTTTAATGATTTCCCCCCCTTCCCCTTCCTTTGGCATAGATTTGTTTAACCCTTTTCTCAATGGCAATTACAGTAACAAAAATCTGCAACAGTTACTGTTGAATTGGCACAGCTCAATGGGAAGGGATAAGTCAGAATGAATTAAAATGATTTCACAGAGCACACAGAAAGCCATTGTCTCCTAAAGAATGACTGTGAGTGAATGGCGAATACTTGTCTACTTAAAAACTGCCTTAAACTTAGCAGCCTTGAGCACTGTTATGTAGCTTGCATATATTCTTTCTGACTGAAAGCAGGGTACAAAAGTACATAATTTCAATACATAATTTTAGGAGATCCTGCTTTAACTCAAAGCCTGTCAACATTTTCATTGGTGAATTTGTATCTTCAGTGCTTTGTAACTCATATTCATTCTAGGTTGAAATGAAGCACACACTTTGTGTTGGGTTTTTCTTCTGTGTTAAAAAAGGTTTGTGCCAGCTTAGTGGTAGGGTAAGACATAAAATGTGAGTTCAAGTTCAGTCTTTGGATCCTCCCAAGACTAACAAGTTCTGGAGCATTGTTGAAGCTCTGTCTACTCAACCCATGAAGTCCCCTTGTATTCCTCTCTAGAAACCCCCTTTGACATGTGTAGCCTTCTTGGTTTTTGAAGATCTCACAGCAAAATTAGATGGGTAGGAAGAAAATAGAATAGCTCAGAAAACTAACTTCATTTTTTTGGCCACCTTGAAAATAACAATTTGAGTTTGACAGTTCTGTGATGGGGGAAAAAATCAGCAATTGATTAATCCATGAACTAGTTTAGAGACTATTAGTGTTCTGAAGATTTTTTTTTTAAAGGAAAAAAAAGTTAATTTGCATTTGAGCCTTCAATGTCCTAAGAATGCTTAGTTTCTTCAACTATACATGTATAGCAGTTGCAGTGTAGAGTATACTGGAAGGGCCATGAAAGTTCTGAACACATCTAGATTATTTCTGCTATCCACTAACACCCACTACTTGAATGTAAGTAGTTAGGGTGAGATTTTTAAAGGTATTTAGGTGCCTAAAGATGCAGATAGTCAAGTAGTGAGATTTTCCTAAGCACCTGAATCCCCTTGATTAGGCACCTAAATACGTTTGAGGTTTTGGGCCCTCGGGACTTCTGAGAATCACATGAGCCACCTGTCTGCATCATTGAACACCTAAATACCTTTGAAGTCAATGCATGTATATTTGAGAGCAGAATTTAATTTTAAAAAGGTTTTACTATACAATATTAATAATGAATATGTACGAGAACAAAAATAATCCCAATATGTGTGTAGACATACATTATAAACATTGGGGGGGGGGATTTTTCCAATTATTATTAAAAATGAATGTATATAACAAACTACTGCCCGATAAACCAACAAAAGCCAGGAAATTCCTATAATCTTTGTCCCTAAGTATTGCAATAATATTTGATCAAACTGTTGTTTGCTGCTATTTATTTTAAAGAATTAAAAATAGTAATGATGAAAAAAATCTATTTAATCATTTAGTCCTTTCCCTCTTTAGGTGCAAGATGATCCCTAGATATTATCTAGCGTGTCTTCCACAGGTATTATGAAATGTTTCAGTAATGGGATTTCTGTTAAATCTCTTGTAGAAAACTCTCACAAACCAGTCTGGCACTTTGTTAGGAAGTTTCCCCTAATATTTAGCCTAAACTTCTCTTTGTAAAATGCCATCCAATTATACCGTTATCAGATGTATTGCAATATCTAAGTACAAGAAATGATAAGCCAGAATATTCAGCTTTGCTTTTCATTTAATTTCTTTCTAGTTTTATAATCACAATTGTACGCATTATTGATACCATCATTAGTGCATTAATAATAACACAGAATAAGTTTCATCTTATAATTTTGTAAATGCATGCCTTAAATACAAAGGCAATGCAGCTTGGTAAATCTTTTTTTCATTGGATTTATATATTCACTCTCACTCATCCCCTTTCTGCCATACTTCCAAATGTTAAGTGATTCATTGCAATTATTTATGTGAAGTGAAAAGGTAAAGCGGCATCATATGAATTAACTGCAACTGGTGCTAGCACTTAGCTGACCCATTATGTTTTGCCAAGGTAAAACATCCTCAGTACTTGGATGCACTAAATGTTCTCCATAGCTGTATGTCTATATTTCAGTGAGAGAAAGCAATTATTTAAAAAAACAACAATCTGCAAACAGAAAAATGGTAATAGTCTTTGCTGCACAAATAAAGTTCTCTAAATGTTAACAGCACACTAAAGAATGCTGGGGCTCTCTCTTCCTCTACAAACATTTAAATACAGATGGAAATGCTCTTTTTCTGTTACTGCCTGATCTCTGCATTTAACTAACATGACTAGGACTGAAAGAAAGTAAAATGTGTTAGGCCATTTATGAATCCCTTAGGCAAAGTGTAAAGCAATAGCAACCTGGGATTTTAATTAGATGACATAAATGTCAAAGACAGACAGAAAAGTTAGTAAGCAATCTAAAAAATAACATAAAACAAAGACATAAGAACCCCAAACCAAAAATGAAATCAAACAAACAAACAAAACCTGGATAATTATGGAATAAACATGGGGTTACCTGCAGTGTACACTTTAGCTGCCGGGTAGCCCCAGACATCTAATAATAAAGTTGCGGCCTGATTAAACCCACATCAAATGTCCCCATCCTTCTTTTGGTATAGCCAGACAAACAAAAAACCCAACAACCTTTTGTGATAAGAATAAAATCTGATGTTTTTTTCCCTGTATGTAAATGAACAAGGGGAAAAACACATCTTCATGTTTTTGTTTTTGTTCTTGTTCATGCTGAAAAATTGAAGAAAGACTTGTGAACTTTTCAATATGTCTAAAGGAACAATTGTTTGTTGCTTCACTGAATACAGAATAGTTGTCTCTGTTCTGTCTCGCTTTTATTTTTCCTAAAGGCTTACAAATCAGTGCTTCCTTTTATTTTTTGTAGGAATCTATTCATTGAAACAGATTTTAAATTTGTTACATGCCAGAAAAAAATACTATTATGATTTTTTTTACATTTTTCACTAAATACTTAAGCCAGCAGATGTATTCTTTTTCATTTTTCTTTTATAATGTTTATATTTTTCTGCTTGTTCTGCTGTACACATTTATCAGTAACATAGTCCTTATTTGTATTGCTATTTTCTGTTTTTTTGGCAGTATTGTTTCCACCTACAATATTGTGTATATACTAGGAGTCTTTTAAGTTGGCCATGACAATGCCCAGTAAAGCCAAAAATACACTTTGTTGCTTTCTTTTCAGTTCAGTAACAACGAATTCTCATTAAGAGTACAATCATTTTCTTATGCATTCACTTCAGCTATTTTGCCCCTTCTATGTAATTTGTAATTGTTCTTCATCTAGAAACATAAATAAGTAAATAAACTAAAGTGCATCTTTTACAGAGAGTTTAATGCTGAGTAAACCTACATGATACAAGTTAAGTCAACATTTTCTTAGGGTAGCCTGTCAAGTTAACAATATCACTAACCTAGATTTTTATAGCACCCAATTCTAGGCAGTGACTTTTATAGCTAGGGAAAACAACTTGACCTTTCCAAAGATTTTTCAACTACGACACAAAATAAATAAATAAAATCATTTTACATGTGAACTTACCTTTGCTTCCTTGAACTTGGAGAGCAAGACAAATGACCAGAAATATTAATCCAGTTTTCAAATGCATGCTGGCAATTCAGAACATTCAAGGATTGTCATGCAGGAAATATGACTAGTTTAGACTGGCTAACAGATTTCTTTTTAAGAACTAAAATCCCCAAACTGCCTCGTATTCCTACTTTTTTAAGGAAGTGCCCAACAGTTTGAATTGTTTTGAATCTCAGGCAAAGAGTGAAACAGGTGCCAGAGCAGTTACTGAACAAACCCCTCAAACACACACACTAGTAGTTCAGGAGACTGAAAGGGGGACTGGAGTGGTAAACTCCTAAATGTGACAAGAGTGACGAAGTTTAAAAAAAAAGCCCAACAGTGTCTGTTTCTGGAATAATCTGTTTATCTACTGCTCAGACATAATCCCTCTTATGGTCCAGCTGGAAGAGCTGTCTTCATCTTATTAACCTTCTGGAGTGGCATCTGTCAGCCCCAGAAGACTTCAGTAGCACCATGATAAACAGAAGCCTCTTCTAGTGGCCATTACCTGTAAATTTTGGTCATTTGGACATTCCAGTAATATGGCATGTCAGCAGAGGTATTGCGAAATGATGGCGATTGTATTATTTCTTAAATGTATGACCATAACAAATGGTGAACTTCCTTTGAAGAAGATGACTAATTGCTTGCCTGAAAGAACTGTGACTGTATGGAGCTTTTCAGCAGTGTTTGACTTGGGAGCTCTTCTCCTTTCTCACACCACAAAGTTTGCTTTTGCAATAGTTCTGTCAGAGCTCTGATGATGGACAATCCATTCTGTTACACTGGTAAAATGCCATGACTCAGCAGTAAATTGCTGTAGCAATCAGGACTGGAACAATCTGATTCCAAATGAGGAATGGGGGAGGAGGGAGGTGGTTATAGGGAGAGGAATAAAAAAGGGGAGGAGGGAAATAGAATTTCTAGCTCTAGCTCTATCAGGCCAATGAGTGAACAAACTGTTACAAGCAGTTCTTTTACAGTTATATGAATAAATATTCCCATTTCATAACATTTGGTAGGCCCTTTGTTATATTTATGTTCTATATTTGCTACATTATTTTCAAAAGCATCTTGTAAAGTTTTGTTAATCAAGGAGGGCTGCCAGGTGAGCATTTGCAGCTGTCTGTCCTATTTAGAGATTTATGTGGTGACTGTACTGTACAAACAGAGGCTATTTGCTGGCAGCAAGAATCCTTCTAGCTCTGCATGTACAAGTTGCTTTAAGAACAACCTTCATCTGAACCTGGTCAGTGTTCTATTTTTACCTAGGATTTAAACAATGGCAAAAGAAAACAAAGATCACCCTCTTCTAAATACTTGGAGCAATTAGTACAGGGACATTGCTGGGACCAAAATTTGACCTACTTTTCTTTTTCCCTTTATCTGTTTTCAAAACCCCATAGTAACTTTTTATGTTGTTTTCAGAACAAAAGTTTCAACTGCCTTCTTAAAACAAAGAAATCCATGCCATCAGCACAGCCAAAATGAAGGATGATCTGGATTTATACTGAAGGACTTTTGCATGGAAGAACATAATTAACCTTTACACGAATATTAAACCTCTCATATCTGGATTGAGATGCTTTTCAAACTATAATCAAACCTATCAAGCACACTTAAGAGCCAGCTAAGTTTTAGAAAACCTTACTTAAAAGGTGGATTAAATGACATATAGGGGAAAAGAGTCAAATATTCAAAAATATCATCTGATTTTGGTTGCCTCAATTATTTCCTAACTTTTGTAACTGAGGGGGATTTTTCTGAGGTGCTGGGTACTAAGAACTCCCATTGACTTTCAATGAGATTAGGCCCTTATGTGCTTAATTCACTTTTGAAAATGGGACTTAGCGGCCTAAATCAGTTAGACCCAGATTTGAAAAGCTATTTAGGTGGCACTCACCGTTGCAATACCTAACTAGTTTAGGAATCCGAATCTTTTTCTCAAAAGGGATTTAAGCATTGAGGAATAAATTTCATTAATATTCAATAGGATTTAGATGCCTAAATTCCTTTTGAAAATGAGATTTAGGTTCCTAAATCACTTAGGCTGTGCAGCACTGAATGTAGCAATACCCAAACAGCTTTAAAAATCTGGATCCAGGTGTCTAATTGAAGAAACCAATTTTAGAGGGCACTTTTGAAAGTGTGGGCCAAAGAGATTGGCCAAAGATCACACTATGAGTCATTAGTAGAGCTAGGGACCTAGAATCAGGAGTCTTTCCTCCTTCCCCCATTAGATAACAATCCCTTCATGAATAATGGAAGAATACATGTTTAGTAATGAAACATATTTTACTTTCAAGGTTTTACAGCCATGGATAGAGAAAGAAAGAAAACACTTAAACTAGCACATTTAATTTAAAAGAATGTTGTTAAAGGAAAATATTAGGCTATGCAGCAAGTTTGTGACTAAAAATTATGCTGCTGGGATCTGAGTATAGTGAGATGATCTGTAAATCATGAATATTTCAAGTTGTTTTCTGTCAAGGCTAGTACCTTTTACATATTTCCTTTTAATTAAAAAACTTTGTAACTGACCTTGATAACTGCTACAGTCCAAGCAAACAATAATGATAAACACTCATTATAGCTAAAGCAATACTATCAAGGGACCATTCCATCTCTAAGTACTGCTGTGTTTAATTATGGGTCACTGTTAATTAATCTGGAAGTGATTCTTCTAGCTGGTTTGCTGTCAACAACAATTATACATTCTTAAAGAAGCAAAATCTTTTTTTGATTCTGGCTGAAATTCAATAATGCATTAAAAATATGCCAGGGAGACATGGAAAGGGCAGTACTGCAAGCTGAAGTATCCATTCAGCCAAGATAAGTGCACATAAATGGGTAAAGTAGAGCTATTAATGGTTAGTGCAATGAATCAGTGCATATATCTGAAAGAATACACTAGTTGTGCGGTTTAAAGTAAAACTTCCAACTGACAAAAGACTGTTTCCTTCCTTTTCTTTCACAAAAACTGTGTTTTAGGAAAACCTTACATCAGGCACAGGAGAAGTTTTGATATGAGACCAGTCCTTTAGAGCGAACCATAGCTCGTCTCTGTACAGTGAGCATACATTTTTAAGTGGAACGCCTGGAGACATTTTTCACCTTTAAATTCTCTGATCCTACAAATCAATAAAGCACATACACAGTCTTTCTATGGGTGGGTTGTTTTCATAAACAAGCCTTATCCTAACTGGAGTTAGAATTTTGTAAGTAGTAAATAAAGAGTTTGCAGTATATCTGAAACTACCTGAGCCAGGAAGGGGTAAGTTTAAATTTGAGAAACTGCATGCTCCATCCCATGAGCATGATAACAGCGGGAAAGCAGCAGTACTGCTCTGCTGGAAGTAAGCAAGGGGAAAACAAACTCCTTTCTAAGGCTGGGTCTACACTGAATCGGCGGGTAGAAATCGACCTCTCGGGGATCGATTTATCATGTCCCGTTGGGACGTGACAATCGATCCCTGAATTGACGCTCTTACTCCACCAGCGGAGGTGGGAGTAAGCGCCATCGACGGGAAGCCGCAGAGGTCGATTTTGCTGCCGTCCTCACAGCGGGGTAAGTCGGCTGCGATACGTTGAATTCAGCTACGCTATTCACGTAGCTGAATTTGCATATCTTAAATCGACCCCCCCCCTGTAGTGTAGATGTAGCCTCAGTGATCTTCTAATTGTTCTGATGACTCTGCTCTTTAATGTTTTGACACTGATTTGTATAGGAGCAGAACCTAAATATACTGAGACATTTCTGCTGGTGATTTGGCCAATTAGATTCTTTTCCTTTTTAATGCTATATCACTTCAGAGAGCTGTACCACAGTTCTGGAAGCATATATTAGTATTTACATTATTTAAACTGAATGGGAGGAGACCATATCCTCAGTAATATTTTGTGCTGTGAGATTCGGGATGGCTCTAAGAAAGCAGGGTCACCTTTTATGCGGTACCACAACGTGTGCAAAAATGACACAACGTTTGTCAGCATCAAGGTGAAAAGCTGGGAGGAGTGCAAAGAATCCCATCCAATTTGGAGGGAATATCTGGCACTGGGTGCAGCTCAACGGGAAACGGCTTTGATCCAGAGGATGGAAGCAAAGCAAGAGAGAAGAAAGCAGCGTGTTGTAATCTTGGACTCTAACTCAGACAACATATGGATCTGTGAAATTTGTAACAAGCTGTGTCGTGCTCGAATTGGACTTGTCAGCCATAAGCGGATTCTTCAAGCACCTGATTAGACCTTTTACGTGTATACCATGATCCAGTTTGGATGGACGGTTGTTGATGATGCTAATGATTTACATTGAGCAGGGAGAGAAGAGGAATTAAAAATGGAACTGCAGGAGCAGCACCAGACTTGTCACAGCTGCTCACAAGACTAAAAATTCATGAAAAGCTTCTGCAGGAGCAAAGAGACCAATGAGAAGTGGAAATGGACTAGTTGGTTATTTTCTTCCTGTCCCTCTATTAATATTATCACTATTAAGTAAAATTTACATTTCATTATTTACATTTTGCTTTCTGCTTGCCAAAGCCTAGTTCCTGGCACTAAGTGCTTGCTGGTTTAACTCCTTCACCACAATGATCATCCATTGTTTTTGCACTTCCTCTAGCCTTTTCCATTGGATAGTATTTCCTTGTACTTTTGTCTCTACTATCATTCAGACATCACAGTTTTCTTCTCCTTTCCACTGAAATAAAGAAAGAAAATCATGTTCTCATATAACATATTCTCATAGACAAAACAAAATATTTGTGAAGTGAAAAAGATTAAGCCTCATTAAAAATACCTCAATTTTATTTTTTATACTTAGATGGCCCTCTCCCTTTTTTCCTTTCTGGTATCTCTCTAAAGTGGCAATGAGCAAAGGTGATCGCATGAGTGATTGACATCTTGAAACTGAGGAGATCTAGTCTCTCTTCCAGAAAGAGCTAACTAACAGTTACACTAAGTACTAAATAATTAACAGCCATTTCTTGTTTGCCCTCTCTTTCTTCCTTTTAATCCCTCCTTAAAATCTATTTCTTCCAGAAACTTTCCATACTTTGTTCTCACCAAAAATCTCCCCATTACAATACTTGCCTGCTCCGTGTCTGGTTCTTATTGGATGCTTTAGATAATCTTTGGGATGCAGAACTTGTTAAAACTTTGTATAAAGATCCAACTAAATAAATGGTGATATATAAATAAATTTAATAATAATGGAGACATCACATTGTCCTTTAACGCAGACTAATCTCCCACTGAAGTCAATTTGGGCTGATAATAATAATAATTACTCCCCTAATATTGAGTTATGAAGCAAGCTGAAATTTTCCTTTGGTGCCTCTCTCCACTAAGACTACATCTACACTACGGGGGGGGGCGGGGTCGATTTAAGATACGCAAATTCAGCTACGTGAATAGCGTAGCCGAATTCGACGTATCGCAGCCGACTTACCCCGCTGTGAGGACGGCGGCAAAATCGACCTCTGCGGCTTCCCGTCGACGGCGCTTACTCCCACCTCCGCTGGTGGAGTAAGAGCGTCGATTCGGGGATCGATTGTCGCCTCCCGACGGGACGTGATAAATCGATCCCCGAGAGGTCGATTTCTACCCGCCGATTCAGGCGGGTAGTGTAGACCCAGCCTAAGACAAGGACTTCTGGTGGAGTTCAGTTCTGCAGCTACAGAAAATGCTGTGAAATTCTGGACTGGCCAGATAGTTTGAGGACAGCAGCAAAAGTTAGTTCAATGCAGCTCTGCATCTCCTTATATGTATAAAAGCAGCAGAGCTTTTAATACTCATTTTAAATCAGAATGAAACAATAATAATGCCCCTGGAAGTCTTCTGAGTCAAACTTCTTTGCTGTAGTGCTATCACTAGCCATCTTGAGGATAATGTGATATTATTACTAACATGATATCGGCACCATTTACTCTTATTTATAACAGAAAAAGATTGTCACATGGATACATTTACACTATGAGCGAGTTATAGGTGCCTCATTGGCATTGACTTCTTGACCAATCTTCCTCATTTTCTATTTACAGTGGAATTGTTAAAAAGGTTGATGAATTTAGGTGCATCTAAATGTGACAGGCAGATAAGAGTATGAGAGAGGCATGGTTCTGAGTGTATCTCTGTAAATATACCTCAGCCCTAATGGGCTACATCCTTCTTTATTTCAATCTGGCCTCTTGTGAACAAAGATTGCCGATGTTGTCATATTACATGGTGTTTTTGTGATGTACTAAATGTCTACATAGGATATAAAATGGTTATTTATGATGGGCAGGAAAATGCCAAACTAGCCACTAGGTTGTAGTCAGTGGAGATATACAGTAGTCTATCTGCTAATCCAGATTATTTTGTATGTGCCTATATACTCGTGCACAATTTTCTGTTATTCCAAAAGCTGTTTAAGCATATAACACACAGAGCTCTAATGAACTGGAACATGCTTCTTCAACTGCTGATTTGACAAGTTGTTTTCTTCTTGCAGCTCAGAAAGCATTATTCTAGTAGTAGTAGACGGATATAGTGTCCACAGAATGTTTATGACATGTGTAGCACGTGTGACGGGATCCCCGGGGTGCAGCCTGGGACTGTGGAACTGCTGTGCCCCCTTAACTCTTCAGCCTTGGCTGTCTCTCACAAATGTTTTGCTAGTGACAAGCAGCAAACCCCTCCAGGTGCTTTTATCACTCAGCACAACCACAACCCTGGGGTGCAGAGTGTCACAGCACGTTACTTTGATTGCTGTAGTTATCAATTCTGCAGAATTCAGCAGTAATTAAGGTGTAGCTGTGTGCAAAGCCAGGCATATATAGACTCCATCTTTCATGATGGATGTTGTCTAATCAGAAATATGAAACATGGGACTAACTGATAGCTCAGCTTCTTTCTATAGCAATGGGGGGGGGGGGAGAAAGGGATGGTAGTGGTAAGACGAAGGGAAAGAAGTGAAGTATTCAGTCATGTTGAGTGTTGGGTATGCTTGTATGCTTGATGGAAGCAACTTTTCTCCCCAAGTCACTACCATCCCTGTCAGGTACCTGGCATTATATTGTGTCAGCCCTGTATTTGCAAACACAACACCTGGTTAGTCTTGTCTCCATGTGCCTCCATGTTATATCTATCCATAGTCCTGGTTCATTAAACTGTGTTTTCCTTCATAGGCAGTTTTATCAGATGATGGTGACTGTGACCTCCTGTGCACAGAACTGATACCAGAGGCAGGGTAATTTGGTCCAAGAAATGGTCTTGTACAAACACAGGAAACGCTCCTGTATCATGAGGCATGGTGGCCTTATTACTGAAGAAGTTCTCTGTTGTGGAAGGAGAAGAATTTACTGCACAAAGCCCATTCAGCAAAAAACGGTCATGTTAGCTGTGTGTCTGCCCTTGGGAATTTATAAGTAGAGGACCAAGAACACATGGCTGATGTATCACTGCAAAATAAGTCAGTTGAATTTTCACACTTTGTTTTCTGTTATGAGTTGCAAACTGAAAGTCACAATGAAAATGGGAATGTAATATCTGTACACCTGCAGACTTGGCTTCTTTATTCTGCATACTGCTGTATTAACAGTTCCTTATGCTCAGGCTTTTATTTTCAGAAGTCAGGTTCCGTTTGTGGGTCCAGCTAATGGGCAGCAGATCTCTTTTGGGTCAGGCCATAGCCTCAGTGCTCTCCAACTCCTCCCTTACTATACACCTTGTGTTATTACTGAATGTATACCAAGAAGATGTTATCCGTGCTTTACTTTTTCAGAGTTTCTTGACAAACCATAGGGAAGTTTGAGGAGGTCAGCTTGAGATTGCATTTAATTACCTCTTCATTTAATGCTTGAGAATGCTTGGGGAAGTGTTTAGGCAATTTAAGTACTGTTGCTGTCTATAATATCAGTCTCTCTGCTTCAGTTACTTTCAGTTGTGAATCAATCATTTTTGGACTCTTAGAGAAATTCTGCTACATACCTTTTCTGGCAAAGATTTTTGAGAAGAAGGTTCCAAGTCACAATTACTGTCTGCCCATCTAAATGAGTTTGGTTTGGTTTGTTAATAGGTTCCAGTCTGTTTTCTATTCATCTCACAGCATCTGTATGCCCTTGTGTAGGTAATACACTGTGTTTATCTGAAGACCAAAGTCCCCCACCCCACTGCTGCTGTTGGATGCCTCTGTGGAATCTAACACTGTTAACCTTGATATTTTGTTACCACTATTAAAATGCATTATTTGTCTATTCACCATGACATTACCATAATTCAAATAATTGCTTTGTCCCCTGTATATTTAGTCCTGCTTACTACTACTTTTTCTTTTTCTTTTCTTCTTCAGTTCCTCCAAGGATCTGTCCTGGTGTGTCCTCCATACTTTCTTTTGGGAAATATTATTCATGCTTATGCAACCTGATGACTGTCAGATATTGTCAGCTGTGGCAGAACCTATTATAAGAGCTCTTATTTGTGTTGCCCACTTGGCACTTCCAATATCAAGCATCAGATATTGATAAAGATTAAGTGAAATGTCTATTGAATGAATTCTTATTGAGTGCCCATTCCCAGCAGAATATTGTTTTACCTTTTTGGCAGTTTTCTTTGATGAGAGATGTATGTTGCCTGTTTTCATATTTTAAACTTCGTTCACTGCTCAGATGAACCAGACTGGAAAGATGCAATATTATTTTAGCAGGGTTATGACCTATGCTCTTCCAAAGAGATATTGAGATTCTTATACTTTAATTTATTATTGTTCATATGTGTAGATTCCCTAGCTGCTTCCTGAAGTATTGGAGCTTTTCTGGTCTGTTCACCAGGGAATGATATACATTACTTTCATAGTGTGTGAGCTGCATTGGCCTCCTGCTACAGAGACAGACAGACACATTTTTCACTTCCAGCTGTGTGCAGTCTCAATCCACTCTATTTAAGAGTTCTTAGCTCATTCTCCTCAGAGGGTCCATTCAGCTCTGAGCAGCTGCTCAGTTTTTAGAGTCGAAGCTACACTGATTTTTGTCTTGAGTCAATAGCCAAAATTTAAGACATTCTTGGAAAATACTTCATAATGCATTTCCTATTTTTTTTCCTCATGCATTTCATAGTTTATTCCATTACATCCACCTGTATAGATCTCTGAAATGCTAACAGCTATCTCAGTTTGATTAATTGATGAATCCAACACATTCAGACGCAAATACAGAGCTGAAAGGTGTAAATATCAAGGAGGGAGAATAATTGTTTAGCATGCTGTAAGGAGCATAAGTAGACATAATAAAATGAAATTAAATGAAGAATGGGAAGCTTAGATTGAATAAAAGGAAACATTTCACTGTAGAACAATCTCTCCAAGGGTGTGGTGGAATCCCCACTCCTTCAGTCTTTTAAAATTATGATGATGTTATAATATGTAATTGTTTATATTTTAAGTATTATAGCAATGCCTATAGGCCTCAACAGAAATCAGGGATACACCATGCTAGGCACTCTACAGATACACAGTAAGAGGCAGTTCCTGCCCAAAAGAGAATATACAAGACTGGTCCAAGCCCTAGGACAGGGCTTCCCAAATGTTTTCATAGTGTGAACCACCAATTAAAGGACAGATCATGTTCCGGTGAAATTCTCTCCAATTAAAAGTGGCAGTATGCAACTGTACAACACCTTTCAGCAAACATAGCAATTCCTCAGGCAGGGTGGGTGGGGCAAGGAATTTTTCATGTCTGAATGGGTTATAGTGAGGGAATGGGGGTGAGCAAAACTCACAAACTGCCTCTATCTCACACAAAATCTGTTGTTCCACATCCCCACAAAACTCCTTTCATTCCCCCACTCCATCCCCCACATCAACAAACTAATTTCACTCTCCCACAATCCATTTCCACTTTATCACAAAATCAATGTATTTTATCCACCTTTTCACCAATATTTTATTTACACAAATACCATTCGATGATCCTTTAACCTCCATGTATCCTGCTATTTGGTGGTCCCACTTGCCCTAGACTCTGCCTCCTTCCCCTCACCCTACTTCTTCCCAGATTCTACGCTTCAGCTCTCCAGCCTTCTCCTCACCCCCAGCTCCATCCGCTCAAGCCTGCTCCCAAACTTCACTCTGCTTCTGCCCACAGTGTTCTCAGTGACTTCCTACTCCCAGCCTAAGGTGCACTCTGAATCCCATTACTGCTGTCATGAAGCCCACTGGTTCTGCTGCTGATGGGGGGTTAGATGAGGGGGAAGGGAAAGGTTGGTCACTTTCTTTGTGTGGCAGCTCCAGGGTAAGGAAGAAAGGAAGTGGCAACTCCTTTTATACAGCAGCACCCTGCTGACAGCTGCTTCTTCCTTTAAGAGTGGAAGCTGTGTTAGTCTGTATCAGCAAAAAGACCGAGGAGTACTTGTGGCACCTTAGAGACTCACAAATTTATTTGAGCATGCCCCGAGCTATTGCCTCTGACAAGATGCCCTGAGCATGCTCAAATAAATTTGTTAGTCTCTAAGATGACACAAGTACTCCTCTTTCTTTTTCCTTTAATAGGCATCTTGTCAGAGGCAATAGCAGTATCACCAGTCCCATGATTCCAAAATTCACTAGAGAAAAAAACAAAAAGTCCAACTAAACATCCAAACAACTGTGTGTGTGTGTGTGTGTGTGTGTGTGTGTGTGTGTGTGAGAGAGAGAGAGAGAGAGAGAGAGAAATAAAATAAAAATGTGTTTTGGTGTCTGATGTTTACTGTCTGATCTCCTCATAGAAAACAACCAGGTCCCATTGGTGTGTGATTTTTTTTAACCTTGAGGATGGCAAACTTTCTCTTCTGACCCCTCAAGCCCTCTCCTATAGCTGCCCACAATTTTGCTCAACTTCTTCTGGTACAGTGCACCTCGCCTAACAGACTTTAATGCCCTAGAAGGCTCCAGAAGCAACCCCTGTCTCCAGCCTACAGGTGAAGATGGTCTGCTGGACGCAGGAAGCCACTAGAGATGTCACAGAATCAGAAGCCTGCCTTAGGTATGTTCCTCTAGTGGAGATACACAAAGCAGAAACTTGGAGTTCCATGCATACTTTCACTCCTTGGATTTAGCATTGCGCTCCGATGCCCAGTTTGGAAGAGAGGTGTTACTGTCCATATTTAGTTAAGATCTCCTCTCCATGCATCCGCCTGATGGAACACATTTTGCTGATCTCCCACAAGTGGGAATGCAAAGATGAAAGAGAGGTTACAAGTCAGAAACTCTGCAAATTGGAAGAAGGCTGCTGAGGAGGTTGGCGTGTGCACTCCTTTAATACAGAGTAAAGCTATGACATCACCCTTATGCAAGAATGCTACAGTACCCCCCAGCAGATATGGATTTTCAAGGCAGTTCCTTTGAGTGTGAATACACAGAGGCAACCCTCAAAGAACAGTAGCTACTGGTAAGTAAACTCTCTTTGCACACAGAGCCATCACAAGGCCTCTGCACCCTGTATGTATGATAGAGTTTATAACACAGAACAGATATATGTGGCGTATAGGCTCTCTGCACGGGGTGAATTTCACTGTTGGTAATAGAGAATCTGATGCAGAAATGGAGAAAATACACTAGAGAAAAAGATTGGAGGGGGTAATAGTGAAAATTAAGTGAATAAGAGCATGATATATTCTGCTGCTGGAAAAAGTAAAATACTATAGTGGGACATATAAAGAGAGAAGTAATGAGTGGAAGACCAAAGAAACCATTTTTTTTTTCTCTGTGCAGCCATATTTCCACATAGTACCACATAGACTCATAGATTTTGAGGCCAGAACAGACAATTAAGACCTCCTGCACATCACAGGCCCCATCGACCTGCCCTACCCACCCCCGTAGTAGATATATAATCCCTGGTTAAGTTACTGAAGTCCTCAAATCTTGATTTAAAGACTTCAAGTTACAGCGAATCCACATGCACCTTTCCATACTTTGCTTTAAAACAAACTGATTAATTTGAGACAATATTAAAAAAATCAAAAAGCATGAAAGGTTTAGGCAAGGTGACCTATGGAAGGTGGGAAAAAGGCCTGCATTAGTATCTGAAATAATATAAGTAATTGTAAAGCTCTAACTGAAAGAAAAATGGGGCAGTGAAATGCAGGTATATTGAGGCATAAAGACATACAAATAGTTTAGTCTTGTTTTTAACTTCTCTATCACTCACATGATAACAGGGAAGGCCAATTGGACAATGGACTAATGTGCCACATGAGTTTGTTAAGGCAGTCAGGGAAATAATGGATTTCTGCAGAAATCTATCAGTACTCTACTATCTCCATGGAAGAGCCTGGGCTAGATGACCTCAAATTTCCAATCTTAATACCTTAAACATCTGTGGAAGGAACCATTGTCAATATGAATACCAGCTTTGAAAGTAAGTTGAAATGGACTCTGTGTTCCTTTTTTAATTTTTTGAATGTAGAAAGAGACTTCTTTTCTGTGACAATATGACAGTCTGATCAAATTTTCATCATTTGTAATAGCTCCGCCGTATCAGTATTCATTTTTGCTAATGCAGTAACAAAAAGTTTTATCACATCTGTTACACAAAGATTCCCACTAACAAATGTAACAGTCAATAATATGGGTAAATGTTTAAAATACATTAGAATTCCCCGAACAGCAGTTTTGACATTGATTTCCTGTCATGCCTAAGAACCTCTGCCTACAAAAGCAAATTCTACAGAAAAGTTTTTGAATAACATCTCACTATTTAATTTGTAAAAGCTATAATGAATATATGTGTATTTCATGTCTTGTGAGGATGGACTAGACATAAGGAGAATTTAATATGAGATGAAAGCTGATAGCACATAACTGGTCTAGTTGAAAACTGATTACTTGGCAGGGATGATGATTGTCTGCAGTGCAAACTATGAGCTACCACCATTAGGATGGCACAGAGTCATTTGTTATAAAACAAAGCTGTCTAGCTCCTTATTGAATGTTACAAAGCATACCAGGAAGGATGGAAGGATTTTCTATAACACATCTTCATTACTCCAAAATTAGGTCTTTACTCTCAATGGAGAAGAAATATGTTTTCAAGCAATATTTGATTTTATTGCAGGAAATCAATTCATATCACATAAATGTAAATGTTGGTAAATTACTCTACATGCTTATTTTTTTTGTTTTTGGTTCAATTATATTGTTTTCTATATACAGTTATATGCTTCAGAATAGCTGTTGGTTAATGCATTTTGTAAGAGTAACTCTGAAAAATCCCATATGCAATTTAGTCATTTTCTTATATAGAGACCAAATGTGAGATCAGATACGTCTTTTGAAAACTTGGGGGCAGGGAGGAGGGGGGGTATGGTGAAAGGGTGGCAATATGACTTCTGGTGTAACAGAAAACAGATTCTTTTTCCAGAAAATTACCCAGGATAAGTATCTTATATTTGCATTAGCAGTGTCTCTGCTCATAACCCTCTTAGCAGACTGGATTTGTGCTTTTTCAGTGAAAGTGATTTAAATTTCAGTACATAGATTAGCTTTATTCTGATTCCCATAAACACACAAGAGATGGAGAGCTAAAACCAGAAGTGGTTTGTAAATAGATATTACAAGAGTACTCTTAATAAATGGCCCGTATCCTACAAATATGCACTAGATTAATTTTACTCACCTGAGTAGTCCCATTGAAGCCCATGGATCTACTTATGTGAGTAAAATTTAGTATGTGCATAAATGTTTGACGGATTAGGAACTTAGTATGGATTTGTCACAAACCTTAAATGCAAGTCATTTTGTGGGGTTCTCTTATTCAATTTACCAAACTCATGATTTTTCATTAGAGAATATCAAATACAACTTGGACAGAGAAATATCTCAGAAAGATAAATGTATGGATAAGGTGTTTAAGTACATAAAACACTGGGACAAATGATCAAATCTTTATGCATCAGCTTGCATACCTAAAAAGGGTTTTAGAATCTCAAAGATAGTCTCAAAAACGGCTGGGAAAGGAATTAAATGCATACAGCTTTTTGAAAGGAGGGTACACATTTAGGATACCTGATGATATTTTACATTGTGCCAAAACTGTTTTTTAAAAAAGGGGTAGCTGGTTTGTAGCATTTCACTCAGACAGTGAAGGTAATGAAAAAAGCAGAAAGTAAATTTTGTTTAAAATCTTATTACTGAAATATTTGTTCAGAGGGGGAAAAACCTACAGTCTCATTTAATACATGAAGCAGTGTCAGAGAAATAATAGGAATACACATCTTTGGTAAATTGCAGAGATTAAATTTCCATTAAAATGCCATTATTTCTTTCAGTGTAACAGGAAAGTAATTAGAATAGTTGCTACAGTAGTTTCTTTTGTTACATTTACTGAGACTTCACTGGGCAGAGAAAACCTTTGATATCAGGGGCTTCTGTGCCACTGAATATGCATGTTTTACCTCATCATATAAAGAGATCAGGTAAAATTCATGTGGCAGCTGGTAAAGCTTTAGGGTGTGTGCAGATATTGTGGATCATTAGTTCAGTTTCCCAAGCAAAAGGATACGAACAAGCACATTTGTTCCTTTCTGTTTTTGCAGGGGAGTATTTTTCATTTTCACAAATGCAGAATGGAAAATATTGTATGACAGCGGACATTGCACATTACCTCATTTATTGGTGCAATATGAAAATACTGCACTACTGCTGATATCTGTTAGTAGCCATTTTTAAAATAAAATCTTGCCATTATATTTGATGCTAGTTGTGCATGGACCACTCCCCTTGATTCTATGGTCTCACAGAATGAGTGTAGAATATTGTATGCATTGTAGTTTATGAATGTCCACAGTTTTCTTATGCTTCCTATGTAATCTGTTGCAGATATATGTGGGAAACATTTTCTATTTATAATATTGCTGAGACCAAACAAATGAGAAATAGCAAACTTGTCATGTATTAGTAGGAAACCTGGGCATGACAACAAATTACCCAACAGAATTTACCTTGTCATTCAGGAGAATACTGACTGAACAACCTGGTGACAAAGGCAGCAAAGTTCAGTGGAAGCACTCAATCAGGACAGACCAAGAGGATATCAAGAAATTAATGATAAGTGGGCACAAAAATCCAGCATGGCAATTATTTCCAGTTGATTGAATTAGTCTTCTAACATCAGAAAAGCTGAGTCAGTCTATTAAGGGACAGTTTGACATTAGTATATAGGGTTGATCCTGTCCTACCTTATGTGGTATATGTTGATATTTATCTTGAATAATGAGTTGGTGTTATATGGCTATGTAATCATTTGGCTGTCATGAAATATGGAGCAAGAGATCTTCTTAAACAAGAGGCATTTGTTAAACAGAAGAGTAACCAATTATAAACGCTTCAAAAAGACTTTCCAGCAACAATTCCAGCTCAGCTCTCTGTTGTTTATCAGAGACCACATCTTGTATGGAACCCTGTACAGCACACACAGACATCTAGTGATTGAATTATATACTGCAAGTAAACCCATCATATCAGCTACTTCAGGCTGGAAAACAAGAATTCCATTTCATAAAAAATGTCAAGATTTCACAATTTGTTTTTGTTTGCATCAGGACAAAAACTAAACTTTTGAATTTTTTTCATGAAGAGGGAGAACAACATACCCCAGAGCAGCCAATAGCGAAGTAGTTAGACCACGCATGAGGAAGGTGGGAGACTCAGCCTCAAGTCTCAAATTCCCAACCAGCTCTACTCAGAGCACAAAGTATAAGTAATGCCCACAGGAGAGTTCATATTTACCATGCTGGGATGGAGTGAGGGAGATGTGACTTATCATAAAATTATCTCACACCGGTGTAAATAATAATACTGCTGTACACACTCCAAATAAAATTTAACATAAAGACCCTGGAATAAGGCAGTTTTATGGAAAAGTAGATGAAGTAATCTCCTTTTATGTAACATTTATTAAAAACTAACAAAAACAAATCAGTGTAGTGTAGATTTGTCCAAAGAAACAGAAACACCAGCTTCAGTCACAGGCAACAGGTTTGTTGATCTGAGTAGCAGCAGCAAAGCCACTTGTAGCTGCTCAATTTTGCCCTCACCAGGAGGTGACCCTACAATCAATAGGACTTGTTAGAAAGAATTTTAGATAATACTGATACTTTTAAAACAAAAATGACAGAGTGCCTATCATGGTTGGCTTAACTTTAATATATTTCCTGGGATTTATATGACTCCTTTGGCTACAAAAAATATTCCCTGACAGATCATCATCTCTCTGTTGGAAATGTCAGTTGACTCTGGGGACATCATACTTTCTAGGCCTGCCAGTTACTTTTAAATCATTGCTGTAATGTTTTCCTATACCATTTCTCTCGAGGAGTGAAACCAAAATCCTGTCTTTGAACATTTTCTCTCTCTCGCTCGCTTTCTCTCTCTAATAAGCTGGATGTTCAGGTATCTTCTTCTGCTCAGCAATTCTCAGAGCATAAATTGTATCTTATTTTTCCAGAAAAGATGGAGGGTAAAGTATCTTTACATAACACTATAAAATAACTTTTCTCTTGGGTGCAGACAGATTGCCTGCATTCACTAGCGATGATCCGATCCAGATGCCTTTGTCATACATCCTCTCTGTCAGTCTTATCCACTTGTGGAAGGATGTGAAATTTTGGGAGTTATGCACATTTCATAGCTGTAGACACAGAAAGCAGGTGTGTTGTGAAAATATTTTTCTGTTCTGGCTTAAACCTACTTATCAGTATGTCTAAAAGTTTAATGGTTAAAAGTCAAGAATTAGAGTAAACAAATAATAGCAACCCAACATTTCACCTAAAATGGCAATTTCCTTCTTATATATAATAAACCAGTACGTGTTTGCTACAGACATAGATGGGAACCACTGTGGTGTACTAGTCTCCTATTTAAAAAGTTTTAAAAGGCCAAATTATTGTAAACTGGTGCGTCTCCTTTAACTTCAGTGGAGCTAAACCATTGTATATCACCACAGATTCTGGCCCAATACAATTATACAAAAACAAGAATGGCTATAGTGGCCCCTGGGAGGCAATATGATTATTCAGATGCATTACATTTTATTGGCCAGACCTTGAGGAACTCCTTGAGGAACCTTGACAACTGAGCAGCATGATAGACTCATAAACTCATACATATTAAGGCATGAAGGGACCGTTGTCATCATCTAGTCTGACCTTCTGCATATTGCAGGCCACAGAATCTCATCCACTCCTGTAATAGGCCCATAACCTCTGGCTTAATTACTGAAGTCCTCAAATCATGGTTTAAAGACTTCAAGTTACACAGAATCCACCATTTACTCTGTTTTAAACCAGCAAGTGACCCGTGCCCCATGCTGCAGAGGAAGGTAAAAAAAACTCTGCCAATCTGACCTGGAGGAAATTCCTTTCTGACCCAAATATGGTGATCAGTTGAATTCTGAGCATGTGGGCAAGACCCGCCAGGCAGGCACCTGGAAAAAATTCTCTCTAGTAACTTGGAACCCTCCCCCCCATCTACTGTGCCATCTCTGGTCATTGTGGATTTTTGCTGCTAGCAGTCACAGATGGGCCACATGCCACTGTAGGCAATCTCATCATACCATCCCCCCAATACAATTATCAAGCTCAGCCATGAAACAAGTTAGGTTTTTTGTCCCCACTGCTCCCCTTGGAAGTAGAGTTGCCAACTGTCTAATCTCACAAACCCAAACGCCCTTGCCCCGCCCACTACCCCACCCCTTCCCCGAGGCAACACCCCTTCTCCAAGGCCCCAGCCCCTCCCTCCATCGCTCACTCTCCCCCACCATCACTCACTTTCACCGGGCTGGGGGGTGGGGTGCAGGAGGGAGTGCAGGCTCTGGGAGGGTGTTTGGGTGCAGGAGGAGGATCTGGGCTGGGTCAGTTCCCAGCCAATGGGAGCTGCAGAGTTGGCACTCAGGGATGGGGCAGCGTGCTGAGACCCCAGCCTCCCCGCCAGGGGCTGCAGGGACATGCCGGTTGCTTTCAGGAGCAGAGCCAGGGCAGGCAGGGAACCTGCCTTAGCCCCACTGCGCCCCTGGACCTTTAGTGCCTAAAATCTCCCAGTTTGGCTTCAGTAGCCTCAGGAGATAGATCCTGATTCTGGGAGACTCCCAGCGAAACAGGGAAGGTTGGTAACCCTAGCTGGAAGACTATTTCAGAATTTCACTCATAAGAACGTAAGGATGGCCATATTGGGTCAGACCAAAGGTCCGTCTAGCCCAGTATCCTGTCTTCCGACAGTGGGCAATGCCAGGTGCCCCAGAGGGAATGAACAGAGCAGGTAATCATCAAGTGATCCATTCCCAGCTTCTGGCAAACAGAGGCTAGGGACGCCATCCTGCCATTGATGGACCGATCCTCCATGAATTTATCTAGTTCTTTTTTGAACGTTGTTAGTCTTGGCCTTCACAACATCCTCTGGCAAGGAGTCCTACAGCTTGACTGTGCATTGTGTGAAAAAACACTTACTTTTTTTTTGGTTTTAAACTTGCTGCCTATTAATTTCATTTGGTGGCCCCTAGTTATTGTGCTATAAGAAGGAGTAAATAACACTTCCTTATTTACTTTCTCCACACCAGTCATGATTTTATAGACCTCTATAATATCCCCCCTTAGTTGCCTCTTTTCCAAGCTGAAAAGTCCCAGTTTTATTAATCTCTCCTCATACTGCAGCCGTTCCATGCCCCTATTCATTTTTGTTGCTCTTTTTTGAACCATTTCCAAGTCCGATATCTTTTTCGAAATGGGGCAATAACCTCTGGGGGGAGGGATAGCTCAGCGGTTTGAGCATTGCCCTGCTAAACCCAGGTTTGTTAGTTCAATCCTTGAGGGGGACATTTAGGGAACTGGGGTAAAAATCTGTCTGGGGATTGGTCCCGCTTTGAGCAGGGGGTTGGACTGGATGACCTCCAGAGGTCCCTTCCAATGCTGATATTCTATGATCCGCACACAGTATTCAAGATGTGGGAATACCATGGATTTATATAAAGGCAATATGATATTTTCCGTCTTATCATCTACCCCTTTCTTAATGATTCCCAACATTCTGTTCGCTTTTTTGACTGCCACTGCACATTGAGTGGATGTTTTCAGAGAACTATCCACAATGACTCCAAGATCTCTTTCTTGAGTGGTCCAGCTAATTTAGACCCCATTCATTTTATATGTATAGTTTGGATTATGTTTTCCAATGTGCATTACTTTGCATTTATCAACATTAAATTTCCTCTGCCATTTGGTTGCCCAGTCACCCAGTTTTCGAGAGATCCTTTTGTAGCTCTTTGCAGTCTGCCTGGGACTTAACTATCTTAAGCAGTTTTGTATCATCTGCCAATTTTGCCACCTCACTGTTTACCCCCTTTTCCAGATCATTTATGAATATGTCGAATAGGACTGGTCCCAGTACAGACCCCTGGGGGACATCACTATTTTCTTCTCTCCATTCTGAAAACTGACCATTTATTCCTACCCTTTGTATCCTATCTTTTAACCAGTTACCAATCCATGAGAGAACCTTCCCTCTTATCCCATGGCAGCTTACTTTGCTTAAGAGCCTTTGGTGAGGGACCTTGTCAAAGGCCTTTGGAAAATCTAAATACACTATTTCCACTGGATCCCCCTTGTCCACATGCTTGTTGACTCCCTCAAAGAATTCTACTAGATTGGTGAGGCATGATTTCCTTTTACAAAAACCATGTTGACTATTCCCCAACAAATTATGTTCAACTATGTGTCTGACAATACTGTTCTTTACTATAGTTTCAACCAATTTGCCCGGTACTGAAGTCAGGCTTACTGGCCAGTAATTGCCAGGGTCACCTCTGGAGCCCTTTTAAAAAATTGGCGTCACATTAGCTATCCTCCAGTCATTTGGTACAGAAGCTAATTTAAATGATAGGTTACACATGACAGTTAGTATTTCTGCAATTTCACATTTGAGTTCCTCCAGAACTCTTGGGTGAATACCATCTGGTCCTGGAGATTTATTACTGTTTAATTTATCAATTTGTTCCAAAATGTCCTCTAATGACACCTCAATCTGGGACAGTTCCTCAGATCTGTCACCTAAAAAGAATGGCTCAGGTTTGCGAATCTCCCTCACATCCTCAGCTGTGAAGACCAATGCAAAGAATTCATTTAGTTTCTCCGCAATGGCCTTATCATCCTTGAATGCTCCTTTAACATGTCAATTGTCCAGTGGTCCCACTGATTGTTTAGCAGGCTTCCTGCTTCTGATGTACCTAAACATTTTTTTGCTATTACTTTTTGAGTCTTTGGCTAGCTGTTCTTCACATTCTTTTATGGCCTTCCTAATTATATTTTTACACTTCATTTGCCAGAGTTTATGCTCCTTTCTATTTTCCTCATTAGGATTTAACTTCCACTTATTAAAGGATGCCTTTGTGTCTCTCACTGCTTCTTTTACTTTGTTGTTTAGCTATGGTAGCTCTTTTTTGGTTCTCTTACTATATTTTTAATTTGGGGTATACATTTAAGTTGAGCCTGTATTATGGTATCTTTAAAAAGTTTCCATGCAGCTTGCAGGGATTTTACTTTTGGTGCTGTACCTTTTAATTTCTGTTTAACTAATCTCCTCATTTTTGTGAAGTTTCCCTTTCTGAAATTAAATGCTACAGTGTTGGGCCACTGTGGTGTTTTCCCTGCCACAGGGATGTTAAATTTAATTATATTATGGTCACTATTACCAAGTGGTCCAGCTATATTCACCTCTTGGACCTGATCCTGTGCTCCTCTTAGGACTAAATCAAGAATTGCCTCTCTTCTTGTGGGTTCCAGGATTAGCTGCTCCAAGAAGCAATCATTTAAGGTGTCAAGAAACTTTATCTCTGCATCCCTTCCTGAGGTGATATGTACCCAGTCAATATGGGGATTGTTGAAATCCCCCATTATTATTGAGTTTTTTATTTTAATAGCCTCTCTAATCTCCCTGAGCATTTCACAGTCACTATCACCATCCTGGTCAGGTGGTCTGTAATATATCCCTACTGCTGTAATTATTCAAGCATGGAATTACTATCCATAGAGATTCTGTGTCACAGTTTGATTCATTTAAGATTTTTACTTAATTTGATACTCCCCCACCAGCACTCCTCTGATGGTTAGAAACCTTCATCAAATTTCAAGCCTAAAATTGTTAATGGCCAGTTTATATCCATTTGTTCTTGTGTCAGCGTTGGTGCTTAACTTAAATCACTCCTCTCTCTCCCTGGTATTTATCCCTCTGATGTATTTATAGAGAGCAATCTCCTCTCCGCCTTCTCTTGGTTAGGCTAAACAAGCCAAGCTCTTTGAGTCTCCTCCCTAAGAATCTGACCTTGCACTTTGCGCTATTAAATTTCACCCCATTTCTATTACTCCCGTTTTCAAGGTCCACCAGATGTTCTTGTGTGATACCTCCTCCATATTGGCAATACCTCCCAAATTTGTGTCATCCACAAATTTTATTAACACACTCCACTTTTTGTGCAAGAACATGAATGAAAATATTCAATAAGATTGGTCCCAGGATTGATTCCTGAGGAACTCCACTAGAAACTTCCCTCCTGCGTACTGGTGAATGAAATTCATTGTTGATATATGCAAGGCAACAAACAATAGATTCAATAATTTGAACTAATTTGGCCCGTGGTCCTGGGCCAAGACTAATTGGGGGCCCCTGGAAAAATGGGTGCCTTTGTGACCCAACCTGCTCCACCTGCCTACCCATCTGGCGCTCCTGCTGGGGAGTAGGGTCGGGGCGCGGGGGCTTGCCTCGCTCCACCTGCCTGGCACTCCTGCCAGGGAGTGGGGTCTGGGTGCGGGGGCTTGCCTTTCTCTGCCCACCCAGTGGTCTTGTTGGGATGTGGGGGTTGTCCCACTCCACTGGCTCGGTGCTCTTGGTGGGGAGCGGGGTCAGGTGCTGGGGCTTCCCCCCACTCCCTGGCAGGACTGCTGGGTGGGCAAAGTGTGGCAAGCTCCCGCGCCCTGACCCTGCTCCCTGGCAGGAGCACTGGGTGACGATGGGGGTGGGACTGCCGGTGGAAGTGGTGGGGATGGGCCCCCACTTGCTCCAGCCCAGGGTCCCACAAAAATGTAATCTGCCTCTGCATGCTGGTTACCTTCTGCTGATCTGAAGAAGAGCTCTGTGAAGCTCGAAAGATTGTCCCTTCCACTAGCAAAAACTGTTCTGATAAAAGATATCACTTCACCTACCTTGTCTTTCTAAATATGCATATGTTAATTATATGTCATTGACTGTAGTGTCACTCTAAAAAGTGACTATGGAAAAACAGAAGTTTCTTATTTCTGACTGTTCTCTCTGTGTATTCAGACTCTCAGCTACTTGTCTTAGTTACTGAAATAAGTTTCTACTATTTTTTATTCCTTCAGAGCCAACATGACCAACAAGGAGCTGTGTTTTTTTACTAAGTTCCAATCATCTTTGCCTGTACAAACCTATTGAAGATAGTGCTACTGCACGGGTGTCACTGGGGGCTTAATTTACCTTGCAGAACCTTTATTATTGATGATGATGAATAAGAAGTGAAAAACTTGTATGGCTGGCAGATCCCACGGTGAGTTTCCAAGGCTGACAATTGAGAGGGGGGGATATTTGTATTTGTAAATAGATCTTGAAAACTACTGACACATCATAGATGTGGAGCTCAACTATGACATTTTTACTCAAGCTTTTGGAGTAGAAATGAATTTTTAATAGACACAAGACTTTGGAAGTATTATTTTTGCCACTAGAGGGCTCCAATTTTTCTTCATTAGTTCAAAAGAGATAGTGGAAGAATGAAAGATTTTTTTTTTAAATTGAAGGGATGGAAATTGTAAACCTATCTGAGTATAAATTAATTCCCAGTTGAATATAACAACGTTAAAATGAAAAGCGTGACCATTACCTTAGACCAAGATCTTGGATTTACAGCTTCATGAAAATGAGACTTAGTTATATAGCACTTCTTAAATAAAAATGCTAAAGAAAAACTGAAAAATAAGAGTTTTCCTGTATTTGAGCTATACAGTGTCTCCTCTATGTAATGCACCATAAATTATGGTACTAGAGTGATTACGTCTATACATCAGAGATACAAGGATTTTATCAATGTTATTGCTTTCATTTGGGAAATTGGACAGGTTTAGAATCAGAAGGAATGTTTTTTAAAAAGTGATATTTTTACTGTAGGTCACATTTTGGGCCAGTCAACAATCATAGTACCTCTTTAAGTATTAACATCAATTGTAGAACAAGTAGTTGTCTTCTACCCATCTTAAATCCTTTGTGCAGTAACGCCCTGCATGACTACAACTCCTTCCATCCTCAAAGTACTTTACAGATATTAACAAATTAAGTCCCCCAACATCCCTGTGAAATAACCAATTATTATAGCTATTCTGCTGGGAGGGAAATTGTTATATTCTTGGAGCCAGCAGAGAAGGAGATAGACACAAGAGACACAGTGGGAGCTGATGAAAACAAAGCTGCCTGCTCTGGTGGCTTCATTGTTCTGGCTGCAACTGAAACTAACACAAGAGTGAGGCTTTGCAGTGGGGAGGGAAGAAAGCACAGAGCCCCCCTGAACATTTAAAGGGACAGGACATCACAGAAATAAGCACCGCGAGTTTCAATGACCTGCTCAAGGTCACACAGGAATATTGCAGAGATAGAGTGATCAGATATAAGGTGATCCAAACTAAACACAGTATTCCAAGTGAGTGCATACCAATGAGTTACATCAAAGCATTATAATGTTTTCAGAATTATTTTCTAGTCTATTCTGCATACTTCCTAAGAGTTAAAGTTTTTGACTGCCACTGCACACAGAGCAAAGGTTTCCATTAAGATATGTAACTGGTTGGACTCACAGCCGCAGCGCCTCCTGCTGATTTTTCCGGGAATTAGCTCTGTCCAGCTCCGAAGTGCCCTTTGCAAGTGGGGTTTCACCCATTCTTTGCTCTGCTGTTTCCTCTGTGGGGGCCTGCGTCACACCCGGATTGTGACATCCTCTTCAGGGCACTGTCCTCTGTCTGTGCCCCACTTCCGTTGTCTTCCCCCCTTCCAGGGGAGCCGGCAATCCTTTGCCCGGCTTCTTGCCGCAGTGGCAAACTAGAGCCCATAGTCTAGCCCCTCGCTCAGGGCAAGCTACAGTCCTTTGGCTCAAACCTGCACTCAGGTGGAGCTGCAAAGAGTCAATCAGGCTAGGCTCTGATTCAGAGCGGGGAAGTAAACAAAGTCTCTCGGTTTCACCTGTACTCAGGTGGTGCTGCAGGCAGTTAACAAGTCCAGGTTCTGGTTCAGAGTGGGGTGGGAAACAAAGTCATTCAGCTCCAACTTGCACTCAGGTGGGGCTGCTCGCAATTAATGAGCCCAAGCTCTGATTCAGAGCTGGGCAGGAAACAGAGTCTCTCAGCTTGGGCCTGTACCCAAAGTCAGTTACCTCAGGCTTTCCTTCAGCTAGCCTGAGGGAGGGGGAGACTGGCACTGACCTCTTGGGTGGCAGGGGGAACGCAGGCCCTCCCACTCTACTGCATCCCAGCTCAGGGCCCTAAGAGTGGTGTAGGGGTCTGCCACCATATCAGCAGTGATCCAAGCCACAACACGCTGACTCACCCTCTGCCAGCGTTGCAGCCAGATAGCGTCTACTACTCCTGGGCCACTTCCACACTCCCCCTCCATGGGTACCTGCTGGTCCGGTGAGGTAAGGTGATATGCGGGGGCCTTAGTTGCCAGCAGAAGCTCTCTCGGGGTTGAGTCAGACGGCGGTCCGGGCTAGCTGTCTGTCTTCTGCGGGGTCCGGTCATCCAGGGGTCTGGGTGGTCTGGGCTAGTCATCTGCTTCCCCTGGGGTCGGGTCAGGTCAGTCCAGGTCCAGAACAGTCATCTGCACTCTGCAGGCCTACTGCCGTCTCCCAGTGCGAGAGCTTAGAGGAAGCGTCTGTCCCCTCCAGTGGCTGGGCCCCCACTGAGCTTCCAGGCCCCACCTTTATACTTCCGGCCCCACCCCTTGGCTTATGGGGGGTAGAGCTATGGGTTAGGACTCCACCCATGAGGGAGTGAAGCCACCCTCTCCCTCTGTGTCTGGGGAGGGCCAGTCCACCTCACTACAAGATGCCAACAATAAGCCTCTGATCTTTTTCTTGAGTGACTACCATTATTCTTTTAGAACCCAGAAATGTGTATAAGGAATTCACACAGGCTATAGGAGACTGTTACGCAAAATGCATCAGTAGAGTCCTAAGTGCATGTACAGTTACATAAAAATATATGCATATTTCAAAGTGAGCTCTAGACTTATTAAAATCCTTCACCCTGCAAAACCATCCAAACAATTATAGGAGTTGAAATGTGCCCTAAAGTTAAACAACCTCAGGCTCTGTCAGACAAAGGCAGAAAACAGAGTTCCAGAGTCAGGGGCCTGTCACAAATACATGTTTTGGGGGTGTCTGGAGGGAAATATATAACAATCCAGGTCTCTGTTATATGCATGATGATTCTGTTTGATTGCAAAAACAGAAAAGTACTAACAAAATATCAGTGTAGTATGCACATACAAACCAACGCCCTGTTTATAAGCTCATCAGTAATGAGTGTCCTTTCAATGCAAAAGAATGGTGATACCGTATTACTTCCTAATGGAATCTGTAACTTCCGTAACACTACATGCTGCATTGGTTTTACACATTACAGATTTCAGATGATACAAGATAGTGCGTTGTCTACATTGCCTCTAGGAACTGTGTCCTCATGGAAGCTAGTGAATTTGTACGCTGCCGCTGGATTACAGGACTTGTTATTAGTTGCCAGCGTTTACGTTAACGTTGCCTTTTCCAAATGCATGCTGCTTTATATGCTAGTGCGAAATGCAAAAAAACAATTTAAATTACATCATATAGTATTGATTTACATTTGAAAATGCATATAAAACAATGGGCCCCCAATGTTTAATATTCAGTTAAATTGATTCAAAACCTGAACCACTCTGGTTTTGCCCATTTCTAATTTAATGTACAAAAACCAGTTCTGCTGTTGAAGATTAATTTTTCAGCCCTGTAACATCATGCTGTTTGTGTCTATACTTGTTTGTTCTCCAGATTAGTGAGTTTATAGCAATGGCTTCTTAGCAACGCCAAAGCAGAAACTTTCTCTATCATCACAAACAGTGGTTTAGCTCAGTAGCAAGACAACAGCCCAGATTTGGTTAGATTTGTATAATGAATACAGTAGCTCCATCACAGTTTAAAGTACTTTAATTATAAGGTCTCATTTTCCAAGGATTTATAACCCAATTTATAAAATTATTCATATTTTTGTCTACATTTTTCTAGCTTTGGGTTATTTATTTATTTGTTTTAAACAGTCAACAATTAGCTCAAAATGTGGAATAAATCCCTTTGGCTTTTTTTTAAAGGCCCACATAAAGCATTAACATTATCCATGGTGAATATTTTCATGACTTTGCACATTGTGTTTTTGCAGGAGTTGTTCCAGGCTGTTGTATTCGCAATATTCATTATTAAACAAAAATTCTAGCCAAAAACCTAAATACCTGAAAGTCACCATTCTAGTAACCCATTTTTGAAATACAGATTATTTTTCTTGATGGGCACTGAGAATTGAAATAAATTATACCTACCCTTGGAAAAACTTGCAGGAGGTGAAAAAGCTCCTGGCATTATACCACCATTTTGTGGCTTTGCTTAAAGGCCAGCGCTATGATCTTCAGACTGTGAAGACCCCAAGTAGTTTTGGTCCCAATCCTCAGGACATCTGTGTTAAATGCTAGCCTCTCCATGCTGCTCCATGACCCCTCCACCCAACTGGTAGCATTCAGGATCTGTGCTGCCATTGGCTCTTTCTGTTCCACGCTATGTCACTGCAAAAAGGCCAAAAGGCATGAAGTGGAAGTTTCCTAACCATGCAGGAAAACTCTTATTTTTCCGTTTTTCTTTAGCATTTTTATTTAAGAAGTGCTATATAACTAAGTCTCATTTTCATGAAGCTGTAAATCTAAGGGGGCTGCAGACAGGGGAGTTTGAGTGGGAGAGCAAGAGATCCTGCTGCTGAACAGGCTACTGAGTGAGAGTACTAGCTGTTGGTGTGAATGAGTTTGCTCAACTGTTTGAATTTTAATTGTGATTTCAGGTGACTTCAGTTTCAGTGACAGCTTCTGTGGCAGTTGGGACTGAGTGCCTGACCTTGTTCCCTTGATTGCCTTTGATTGGCTTTCCCCAGTGTGACTCACGAGGGGGTAGGACTGACCTAGGCAAGCAGGCCTTAAAAGCCAGAGGCAGAGCGACCAGGGGAGCGAAGTGGACAGGGGGCTGCAGACAGGGGAGTTTGAGAGGGAGTCCTATGATGGTTAGGAAGACCCGCAACACCTGTGCTAATACTGCTTCTGTCTCCTCCACCTGCGCCTATAGCCAGACAGAGCGCCTGAGCATGGATGCTTCTACCCAGATCCTGGTGTGGTTTTGCAGAGACTGTGATTTGCAATTCCCACTTACTGACATCCAGGCTGGGGGGACCAACCAATGTGAAAGGTGACTGCTGGTGGAATCTCTCAGGCAGCAGGTGGGAAAGCTACAGGAGGAGGTGGCTAGGTTGAGGAGAATCCAAATCCACGAGCAATTCCTGGATGGTGTCGATGCGGAGACAGCTGAAGTAGCTGTCCCAGTGCACAGCACTGCTGACACACCACTGGTGGAGGAGGAGATGGCTCAGGGTGGACACTGGCAGCTGGTTACTTCTGGCAGCGGACAGTTCACCATCCCCCCGAATCCCCCTCCCCCCGCCATTATGCTCTTCTTGATACAGAAGAGAAGGAATCACCCCCTACAGTAGAGGAGGAGAAGCCTCGTACCCCTAAGGCTGGGAGATCTGCTGCCACCACTGCGAATAGGAAACGTAGGGTAGTGGTGGTCGGAGACTCTCTGCTGTGGGGGACGGAGGCACCCATCTGTCACCCGGACATTTCATCTCGGGAGATATACTGCCTGCCGGGGGCCCGTATCCGAGATGTTACGGAGGCATTATCGAGGATTATTCAGCCCTCTGACTACTACCCCATGCTACTCATCCATGTGAGCACAAATGATACTGCGCGGTGTGACACTGAGCAGATCAAGAGTGACTACAGGGTTCTGGGAGTACGGGTGAAGGAGTTTGGAGTGCAGGTGATATTCTCTTCGATTCTTCCTGTCAAAGGTAGGGGCCCGGGCAGAGACAGGTGCATCGTGGAGGTGAATGCCTGGCTGTGAAGATGTTGTCGCCAGGAGGGCTTTGGCTTCCTCGACCATGGAATGCTATTCGAGGAAGGACTGCTAGGCAGAGATGGCATTCACCTTTTTGAGGAGACCCTATTTGGACACAGACTGGCTAACCTAATGAGGAGGGCTTTAAACTAGGTTCGATGGGGACCGGTGTGCAAAGTCCACAGGTAAGTGGCGAACATGGAGACCTGGGAGATGGGTTGGAAATAGGAGGGAGCGAGGGCTATAATGGCAGAGAGAAAGGAGGGTCAGGGCAAAACTGGGAGGCAAGATCAAATCAGTATCTTAGATGGCTATATACAAATGCGAGAAGTATGGGTAATAAGCAGGAAGAACTGGAAGTGCTAATAAATAAATGCAACTATGACATTGTTGGCATCACTGAAACTTGGTGGGATAATACACATGATTGGAATGTTGGTGTGGATGGGTACAGCTTGCTCAGGAAGGATAGACAGGGGAAAAAGGGAGGAGGTGTTGCCTTATATATTAAAAAATACATACTTGAACTGAGGTGGAGATGGACATAGGAGATGAAAGTGTTGAGTCTCTCTGGGTTAGGATAAAAGGGGTAAAAAACAAGGGTGATGTCATGCTAGGAGTCTACTACAGGCCACCTAACCAGGTGGAAGAGGTGGATGAGGCTTTTTTTAAACAACTAACAAAATCATCCAAAGCCCAAGATTTGGTGGTGATGGGGGACTTCAACTATCCAGATATATGTTGGGAAAATAACACAGCGCGGCACAAACTATCCAATAAGTTCTTGGACTGCATTGCAGACAACTTTTTATTTCAGAACGTTGAAAAAGCTACGAGGGGGAAGCTGTTCTAGATTTGATTTTAACAAATAGGGAGGAACTCGTTGAAAATTTGAAAGTAGAAGGCAGCTTGGGTGAAAGTGATCATGAAATCATAGAGTTCACAATTCTAAGGAAGGGATCTTAAAACAAGGAAAAATCAATCAGGTTCTTAAAAAGAAGGCTTTTAATTAAAGAAAAAGGTAAAAATCATCTCTGTAAAATCAGTATGGAAATTAACCTTACAGGGTAATCAAACTTAAAGAGCTCAGAGGACTCCCCTCTAGTCTCAGGTTCAAAGTACAGCAAACAAAGATAAACACTCTAGTAAAAGGTACATTTACAAGTTGAGAAAACAAAGGAAAACTAACACGCCTTGCCTGGCTATTTACTTACAAGTTTGAAATAGGAGAGACTTGTTTAGAAAGATGTGGAGAACCTGGATTGATGTCTGGTCCCTCTCAGTCCCGAGAACGAACACCCTCCCCAACAAAGAACACAAACAAAAGCCTTCCCCCCCCAAGATTTGAAAGTATCTTGTCCTCTTATTGGTCCTTTAGGTCAGATGCCAGCCAGATTACCTGAGCTTCTTAACCCTTTACAGGGAAAAGGATTTTGGAGTCTCTGGCCAGGAGGGATTTATAGTACTGTACACAGGACAGCTATTACCCTTCCCTTTATAGTTATGACACACCTCCCAAATCACAGATAGTGTTGGATGTTCGGTTCCACACTGGCTGTGATTTCTTCCTGGAGTTCTAGGAGAAAACAGAGTTAATAAGACACATGTACCTTTAGACATACTACTGATTATATAAAAACTAACAATATGTTTCATTCCAAGAACAATTGTTAACCAGTTAACTCTGGGAAACTTTCCCGGGAGAGTGCATCAGCCACTTTGTTAGAAGCTCCCGAAATGTGTTGTATTTCAAAATCAAAATCTTGGAGAGCTAAACTCCACCGAAGAAGTTTTTTGTTATTTCCTTTGGCGGTATGAAGCCACTGTAGCGCAGCATGGTCTGTTTGTAGTTGGAAACGCCGTCCCCAAACATATGGGCGTAGCGCGTACACAATGACATAGCATTCCTTTTCGCTGATTGACCAATGGTTTTCCCTCTCAGTCCCGAGAACGAACACACTCCCCAACAAAGAACACAAACAAAAGCCTTCCCCCCCAAGATTTGAAAGTATCTCTGGCCAGGAGGGATTTATAGTACACAAACAAAAGCCTTCCCCCCCCAAGATTTGAAAGTATCTCTGGCCAGGAGGGATTTATAGTACTGTACACAGGACAGCTATTACCCTTCCCTTTATAGTTATGACACACCTCCCAGATTTGAAAGTATTTGAGAGGGAAAGACCAATGGCTTTCCCTCTCAGTCCCGAGAACGAACACACTCCCCAACAAAGAACACAAACAAAAGCCTTCCCCCCCCCAAGATTTGAAAGTATCTTGTCCTCTTATTGGTCCTTTAGGTCAGATGCCAGCCAGGTTACCTGAGCTTCTTAACCCTTTACAGGGAAAAGGATTTTGGAGTCTCTGGCCAGGAGGGATTTATAGTACTGTACACAGGACAGCTATTACCCTTCCCTTTATAGTTATGACAGGGGTTATTTATTCTTAGTTTAATTTAATTTGTGTGCATTTATTTAGAATTCATAGACCGAAGCCTGAGGGGACCTGAGCTTCTGCAGCACCCAGTAGCCTCATATCAAGACCGCACAGGATTTGGCCCAGTAGTGCCACATGTTGTCTGGGCTGTGTCTATCCCTTTAAGACATTATTAGTTTTACAATCTGGTATAGCTGAGAAGTAATTACAGGAAATACTATGGCTTTGAAGAAGTGTTTAGACATTGGTCTCAGTTGGGATGCTTGTTACCTGCTGGGGAAGGGTTTAGACTGAACTGCTGGTATGCTTAAGCAATAATTTCTCTTGGAAGTAATTCATCTCAGTATGTTGAGGTAAACCTCTCATCTGTAAGATCTATAAAAGAAAATTACATTTTTTCTTGTAATTAGAGTTTCCCAATAGTATGTAAGCAGATTATTTGTATATTATTGATTATTTTAATACCATGGCTGGAAAATTCATTATGTAAATATTGTCCTAGTAAAAGTAGATGCGATTTTAATAACACCTTGAAATTGTTTCCAGTCCCTTGCAAAAAGCTTGCCTGATGGCAGTATACTTTCTTGCATTATATATTTTCTAGTGACTAAAGGTAAGTGGAAACATCTTCCTGATAAAGCTGGCAGAATACTGGCAGTTAGGGGGGAGGAGGAGTACTTGTACACATTTTTGTGAATTTTGCATTGACTGTTAATTTAAACGTTGTCTTGTATTTTCCTTGTTTTTTGCAAACAGGGTGTACGTGAAGGTTTCCTCATATGAATATTTGTGGAAAGGTAATATTAGGCCAGTGGAATCAATTGGTTTCACTGAGAATGTAAATTTGTTTTAAATGAAAGAAATGAGCCTCTGTAAAGAATGTGAGAATACATAGAAAGACTTTGCATGAGGGAACAGCTTGGAATCATATTCTTATCACAAAAGGTGAGGGGGTCATCCATGATAAATTGATAAATTGATGTTGCACCCGATGCAGGTAATACTTCTATGAAATTTCATATGAGTTGCCCCTGTGTCTGTAGGGTTTGGCCCTAACTCATACAGTAAGAACAATCTTTTTTATCTTACCGAAAAAAGTATTGATTGCTGTGAGATCTCTGGTTCCTCTGAACTTACTTCTGGACTAGACATTTCAAATACCTTTCTGATTTTGATTTGAATAGCTATGAGCTAGATGAGCAAAAAATACAAAGTATCAACTATGTAATTAAACACTCAAATATATTCCCCCAATTAAACATTCCTTGGGATGTCCTATGTTCATTGTTATAGAGAGGGATTCAGATGACAAGAACCCTCTCTCAGCTGTGCTGGGGACTTTTCTATATAAAGAAATCCCATCTCACTTAAGCTGACATTTTGAAATGTACTCTCATTTCTTTCTCAGACTTGGGTCAAGAATCTTTTGCTTTCAGGTCTTTATGGAACAGACAAAATGTGCTCAGAGTTTGTGCCATCTAGTTCTGACACATTTTCAATAGTACATGCTTTTCACACAATAAGTCATTTAAGTTTACCTTCATGATATGTATCTATAGTTACCATCCTTTTCTGCAGGGCCTATGTCTCACAAGGATTCATAGCTTTGGATAGACTACAATCTACTGTTAAATATACAGAGCCACACCTATAACAGGTTAACCTAGTCTTTTTTCAGACATATGAAGAATATTTGCTGATGACAATTTGGATGAGTTAGGCTGGGAAAGTAAATCCATGGCTGTGGGACTGGAATATTGTCCAAAGTCCTGTCAGAGATATAGTTTCTGAGCACTGGTTCACACAAGCATGACCTCTTTCAGCTTACTTTAAATAACACATTACTCTTCAGTTCATGATTTAATACATTTGTGAAATAACCTTTTCTCACAAGAGTTTGTAAGAATGAACACAATAGCCAGAGGTCAGCTTCAGCCAAAGCGTTGGTGATTGGTTTGCTGAAACTATATTAAATGTCATCAGCAGTCCAGCTCTGCCACACGCTTTTTCTTAGCTACCTGATAAGGCAGAGTTGCTTTTCATGGTTAGACTTTCAGGTTGTGTCACTTTTGCTAAGTTCTGCCACTTTCTCTTGTTCAGCAGAGATTCTGGTGTTGAAATCTTATATTTCACAAGGACTTTTTCTCTCTGAGTAGGACTAATAAGTAAGTGGAGCGGTGTGAACGAAAGACAGAAACGGTTACATGATCCAGCACTCTAAAACATTGCCAGTTGTGCCTGCTCTTCCTTCTTATTAGCCTCAGCCCCTTGATTATTCAAACCCGATGATTTTATGACATTTTCCTACTATTATTGTTATGTATTCACTGAGTGCCAACAGAGTGCTCAGTTTGTACAAACATAAAGTTACAGTTATTGACTCAAATAGCTCACTATCTAAATCAATACCAGAGACATGGGCTACAGGTCCTATCTTGAAACATCTCCCTTTAGGAGGGAAGGAAATTCAAGTGGGGTTCTTATTTGCGTGTTCTTGACCAAAATAGTTTAGATTTAGGCCTGAGTTTGAGGTACATTTTTATGGGGCTTATTCACCCTCCCCTAGTTGCTGTGTTATACAGCTAGAGCTAAATTAAAAAATCAACGTAGGCATGGAGACCCTGATACTAACTTTTAGGCGCCTAGAAAATCATTGTGTAACTTTAGCGCCCTCGTGGCCAAGATGGAGTCTGCTCTGCAGGCAGCTCTGGCCAAGAGAAGGCATGTGCAGGAATGCAGCAGGAGAAATCCCTTCCACCCCAGGGGCACCTGTTCCAAACCCCCCAGAGTGAACACACACACCCACAGGAAAAGTACAGTGGATATAACAAGGGAAATATTTATTTACAGATGGATGAGAGGAGAAAAACAACAAGGGGAAATATAGGGGGAGCAGTAAAACAGGGCTGCATCCAATCCAAGGCTCCACAGGCCCAGTGGTAGCACAGTCTGGAAGGGCAGACACCGAGCAATGTATCTGCACACAGAGTTCAGAAGTCCGGAGCAAAGTTCCAGTCCAGTGGTGAGTCTTGGGTGCTCCTGGTCGTCTTTGGCGCCAGTGAACCCTCCCCCAACAAACCCCTCCAGTGCCCTCTTCTGCCGCTCTCTGCAAAGCCACACAGAGCGATCACCTCCCCACTTAACTAGCTAGCAACCTCCCTCCTTGTCCCCAGTGCAGAGTCACAAGCCCCAGTACTCACAGCCCCATGCAGCTCTGGGCAGCGTGATACTGGGTCCAGCTCCGGCCTGTCCTTCTCGGCAATTCCTCCCTGGCACAGTGCTCCTCCTGGCTCCTGTCCTGGGGTGTCCCCCAATCAGCCCTGTCCTTCCCAGGCTTCAGGCAGGTTCTCTCTGCTTCACTTTTCCAGGGCCTGCGGGCTGCCTCTTCCTCTTCCTGGAGCTCCAGCACTGCCCCCTGGCGTTTCCCTCCTTTTTTCTTACTCTCCCCCTCCCGCTTAGGAAAAAGATTTAAAGGGCCATGGTCTCTAAACCCCAAAGGGGTTACAATTGGGATTCAAAGCCTGAGTTAAGTGCTTAGGCTCCCTATACAAACAATGGGGAGAGACAGACACATCAGAACGGGATTCACATGAGCCAGCGTGCTAGCTGTCTTCCTGTCTGAACTGGCCAGTGGGAGTGCCAAGCCAAGTGTTGTTTATGCTAAGCCCCTACAGGGTCATTCCCGTGCTTAGTCTTTCTCTCTGGGTATGTCTACACTGCAACTAAAACCCCACACGTGGCCTGTGCCAGCTGATTTGGGCTTGCGTGGTTCAGGCTGCTGTGCTGTTTAATTGCAGTGTAAACTTCCACACTCAGGCTGCAGCCTGGGCTCTAGGACCCTGCGAGGTGGGAGGGTCCCAGAGCTCTGGCTGTGGCCTGAGCCAGGATGTCTATGCCACAATTAATCAGCCCTGTAACCCCAAGTCAGCTGGCACCTGCCAGCCATGGGTGTCTAATTGCAATTTAGGCACCTACAGGGTTCAGGGGCAGCTGAGCAGAAGCTTTGTGAATCCCAGTGGTGTCTGATTCTTGGATTAAGACACCTAAGTGACAGTTGGACACCTACGTCCCTTTGCTAGAGTATTACATTTTGAAGAGTGCCTTCTGAACATGTATAGTAATTCCAGCTCAGTGTTGTAAGGATTTTCATTAAAGCTCATATTTTGCTTCATTACGCTGAATTTGGCAGCATTACTACAGAATTTGGCCCACAGTGTTTGACTACTTGCATTACACCTGATTCTAGGCATGCTGATTTTACACTGGCATAATTCATTAAACTGAGAAAATTCAGTAACTATAGAGTTACTTTTGATTTACACTGGTTCAAATGAGAGCAGAATCAAGGCCATTCTTTGCACAAGAAACTGTAATGCTATAATTACTGCAAAATAATTCTACCAATTGACTAATGATTAATATGTATTAAAAACTCTGATGGTTGAACCATGTATTTAGGTGATAGACAGTAATGGATGTAAGGAAGAATAACTTTTCGTGATGCCACATGCAGATGTTTTATTATTTAGTTAGGTGCCCAAACCATCAACATGGTTTTCACAAGTCAAGATTATTTCATCATCATGACTGTGAAATATAAATTGAATGAGCTTTTCTCTCAGAGTGCAAGCTACATTGGTGAGACTGGAGAATGTAAAGTGCTTAACTGCAGTACTTCTGATGGTTGGTCTCCTACTATTGTAGAGTATTAATTCAATATTACATTAAAGAAAAAGAATCCATTATAGAATTCAAGTATAGTAAGAGTCCTTTTACCTTGGATTAAATGCAGATGTATTTTAAATTAAATCCACTAGGAGATCCTTTTATGCATTGTGACAACATTTTCATATTCATTCAGGAGTGATGGAGCAATTTGTATAGTGGGGGTGCTGAGAGCCATTGAACCAAATAAACAATTTATATGATGGAAATGACTTCAAGCCAGGGGTTGCAGCAGCACCCCCAGAACCCTACTTCCAGCACCAATGTGATGTACCTATGAAATAAGAGAACTGACTTGTCATCAAGGAAACTTGGCTGATCTTGGCTTCTCTCTTTGTGGAAAGTAATCCATTGAATATAAAAGGACAAAACTAAATGGTTAATAAGATACTATATTTGCAGTTAGCTAAGTTTTCAAAGCATGTATTCTTATTTCTTTCTCTGCTGATTATGAGGAAAACTCCCAGTACGTTTTAAAAACATTTGCTGAATCACATCACTGGTAGTGTATGATCATTGGGGAACATTAAGGAGGCTATGCTTTCTTACTCCACCTACCCAGAGGAGCTAAGCCCTACATAGCTCTGCTAATGTTGTACAACAATGAAATTGCTGCATGTTGTATTGTTACTAATGAGCAAGCAATAAGTCTGAGACAAAGGGAATTAGTTGATGTGTATACAGACTAACTACAAGGGAAGTAAATACCCCAAAAGAAAAATCAAAGCTTGTAGACCAAACTATAAGAGAAGCTGTGTGTATGGAATCATTCTCTGAAAAGCATTTTTAGTCCAGTGAGACAAATGGAAGGAAACTGTGGAGGCTGCAGATTTCCTGCTGTAGTGGCTTCTGTTACAAATTGAATTAGCAGAAGGTAATAGAAGTCCACTGAAATGTATGACTGCAAAATGACAGCAGCAAATGGGGATAATTCTTGTAAGGCAAGCCTGCCACCCACACTTTTAAAGTGATGCCATCCACATTGCAAAACCAGCAAAAACTTATTTAAATATTCGTAACGATGTGAATACATGTTTAAGAATGCGGATACTCTAGACTGGTGTATGCAGGGTGTGACAAAGTGGGATTTTCCTCCTTATGATGTTGTACACAAGCCTATGTGAGTCTTACTATTTTGCATAAATACTGTGTGTGCCTCAGTTTCCCTGTGTATTGCACCAATGCTTAGGTGGTGGGAATAAGGATGTGTGACTTTTGCTGAGATCCTCGGGGCTAGGTGAGGTGGCTCCAGCTGCTTGCACATAGGCAATGGCCAATGCCCTTCATAACCTGAAACCCAGGAGGGGGATGCGACCAGGTGATACTTTGCCTGAGAAGTGAGACAAAGACCAGGAGGAGGAGCAACAAGTGTGTTGGAGATTGGGTCGCTGGAAACTGGGCAGTCTGCTTTTGGGACTCGGAGAGGAGGGAGTCCAGGGCATCTGGCTCGGGGTACCCCCAAGATGGACTTTGCTGAAAGTCACTGATTTCTATGCTAACAAGATCTGTTCTATGCTGTGTTCCTGTTGACTAACAAACCTTCTGTTTTACAATGCTGGTTGAGAGTCACTGCTGACTGTGGAGTTGGGGTGCAGGACCTCTGGGTTCCCCAGGAGCCCCATTGAGGTGGACTCACTGTGGAAAGCACACGGTGAGAACAGAGATGCTGAATGCTCTGATGTCAGACCCAGGAAGGCCGAAGCTGTGTAAACTTCTTGCGTTGGCAACAGTATGCTCAGAGAGAGGAGGCGTGCTACCCCAGAGCAGTTCCAGAACATTGCCCCGACGACTCCGTAACACAGGGCTGCCCAGAGAGTGGAAGCAAAAGGAGCAGTTTGTCCCAGGCCCCCCATTTGATATGGCCACCAAAATGACAGAGAGGCAGCTGGGCCAAATATGAGTGAGTGTGGTTGCAACCTGGTGCATGGAGTCACTGTGCCACTCAGATTTGGCATTTATTATTATTTCTCTAAGTTGCCAAGGAGAAGGCACTTCAAGACACATGGTTTCGGGGAAATCTGGGGACTGGGAATGTGTTGGGGTGATCTTGCTAGCTGTAACCAAGGTTGGTAGAAGCTGCTGTGTGACTGGTGTGTTGCTGGCAGGCTGCTAGGATCAGAGCCAGCAGTGTTGGAACAATTTTTATAGTGGGAGTGCTGAAAACCATTGAACAAAACTGTAAACTCTGTATATGATGGAAACCACTTCAAGCCTGCCACACCCCTGGTTCCAGCCCCCCTGATCAGAGCTGCTGGACCAGGGCTGCAGCTATACGTATACACTCAGGGTGTGACTTGTAGGCTGGTTGCAAGCATCCCACATTGGAAGCTATAGCAGCAAAGCATTGTGAGACATTCAGGGTTATAGGGCAGGTGGTGACACAACCCTTCACTGGTCTGGATTTGTACCTCCAAACTCCAGAATGTAACAGAGCGGTTAGTTTCAGATTTTGCTCTAGGCCCCACAAAAACCTCTGTGCGGCCATGGCCTGTCACTCTCAGAGGTCATATATATCCACTCACATCCTGACTGACATCCATAACCTTATTGACTTCAATGAGATTATATATGTACGTTTTGTCACTGACTTCAGTAAGGGGGAATTGGGAGTCTGTTATGAACAGCAATAAAGGAAGTGAACATTTCTTCATCTGAATCACAGGCTCATCTTTATCCTTCATGTAAAACACTGATAATGCAGTTACATCAGGGATGAATTATGCAAATAATTGCCCCAGGTAGGAAAAAATCTTCTCCCTGAATCCGAATAATATTTCCTCTCCCTTCCCACACCTTTACAGTCCTGATGTATTACAATTGATTTAGATTTAACATTCCTTTTCATTCTATGGGGCATCACACACATTAAATCAAATCTCGCAGTCCCTGAATTAACCCATGAGTTCATAAGAACTCCATTTACAGTACGGTAAACAAACAATTGAAATGAAGATTGTTTCTGCAGAAGGAATATATCAGACTAAATATTTTAGTGCTATCTGTAAATACAGATACATGTGAATATTCACAGTAAGAGGACAGGGAGTCTTGTTTAATGTTTAAAGCAGGAGGCTGGAAATGAGGGATCCTTCTATTCCTGGCTCTGCCATTGTTTCTCTGTGTGACCTTGAGCAAATCAAATAATCACTCTGCTCATCAGTTTACCCAGCTGTCAAATGTGAATAATATCAACTCCACAGGGTTACAGGTAGGTTTCTGTAAAATTTGTAAAGCACTGTGAGAACCTAAAAAGCAAGGGCACAATGTTATTATTTATATGATATTTAAACATAATAAATTAGGAGGATTCAGCGACGGTACATACTGCAATTCTTTTCTATAATTAATGGAAAGAGAAATGCAGCACAGAAAAAAATTCCTCGCATTTAAAAAACAGTGTATTGAATTTTTTTTGTTTAGACCCTTAAGAGGAGAATATATTAAGTTTAATAAATCTTAAAAAAAGTTAGTTCTTACAGAGCAATAGTTAGAGAAAGCACAAGTTGCTCTGAGTAGAATTTAAATAACTGTGATGGCAGGGGAAAATCCTGATTTATTCATGAAGAATTCTTTGTTTTCTTTCATGATTAAATCCTGCCAAAAATAACACCTGATTTGTACACTCAGCAAATCTCTGCACAGTGTTCCAAGGCCCAACTTCTTTTCTGTGGGTGAGAAGGGCCTGTTATTAGATAGCTTAGATCCAAGCAGCTATCTTCAATAACTTTCAAAGATATTATGCTGTCAAGAACAATATTTAATTGTTTCTCAATACTGAGAATTCTACAGGTGAGTATCTCACTAATCCTACAAGGTCTTAGGGCTGGTCTACACTAGGGGTGGGGATCGATGTAAGATACGCAACTTCAGCTATGGGAATAGCGTAACTGAAGTTGACGTATCTTATTTCGACTTACCTCGGGTCCTCACAGCGCAGGATCAATGCCTGCGACTCCCCCATCGACTCCGCTACCACCGCTCGCTCTGGTGGAGTTCCGGAATTGACAGGAGGGAGTTCGGGGATCGATATATCAGGGCTAGACGAGACACCATATATCGATCCCTGATCGATTACTACCCGCCGATTCAGCAGGTAGTCTGGACATACCCTTAGACAGGTGCTTAATTTTAAGCATGTGACTAGGTCCCATTAAAGTCAATGGCACTATGCAAGTTTTTAACTTTTTGTAGGATTGAAAACTGAAGAAGTATTCTATATAAATTGGATATAATTTTACTCTTTTTTTCCTATGTTCCACTGGGTTATTATAAGTTATAGAGGAGTTCTTGTTTCAATATGTTGGTATCTCTTTTAGTATGTCTGCATTTTTGTATAATTTTTTGTATGTAAAATGCAAGAAAGCTTTTAAACAAACAAAAACTTTCGGGCATCTTAGCATCTTTTTATTAAATTTAAACTAAAATAAAAACAAAAACTATGATTTCAAGGTATTTTTCCATTAGGATTCTGAGGGTAGGTGGAACAAAACTGGCTAGTTCACTGCCACTGTCTGCTCCACCATATTACCAACATAGCTTCTGCCACATTCTGTGTCTTCTCAAAGAAACCCAGATGTCCATATGTAGGTAAGAAAATATGTATGGATATGACACACAGTTCAAGTTGGAATTTGCCCTATGAAGCTGTGATTTAAAAATACTTTTATTTAAAGATTTGCAGTGCTGTTGTAGTCATGTTGGTCCCAGGATATGGGAGACACATGGTGGCTGAGGTGATACCTTTTATTGGTTCAACTTCTGCTTGTGAAAGAGACCAGCTTTTGAACTATATAGGGCTTGTTGGGCCCAGAGCTGAAGAAGAGCTCTGTGTAGCTCGAAAGCTTCTGTCTTTCGCCAACAGAAGTTGGCCCAATAAAAGGGATTACTTCAACCACCTTGTCTCTCTTTATTTAAAGGATACAATCAATTTGAAAGCAGTATCAGCTACTACACCTCTCTCTTAACAATATTTGTTGGTTTCCATCACATTTTTCAATAAAAAAAATACTATTCCCTCCCCTTCTGCTGTATTAAAGACTCACACAAACAGGGGAAACTAATTAAGTCCCCCCTCCCCGTTTCTGCAATGAATTCCATGCACTTCATCCTCATTGAAGTCAGCTGGACTCTGGGAAGCTCCAAGGGTTAGCGCACATGTAGCTCAGTGCAGGATCATGGCTTAAATGACATACAGGGGAGACAGTGAAACTGTTCAGATACAAAGAGATATTGAAAAATTGAATACTAATTTTCTCTAATCTTTCAGTTTTTATGATTGTCACTATTACTTGTAACAATACCAGATACCTTGTTGTGCAGAAGTATTATTTAAGTGGATGGCTTCCCTTTTCAGGAGATAAATTTATATGTGCTCCATCCTGTACCTAGACAGGGCTACGTCCCTTGATTTAGGCAATGATTGACAGGCCACACACAAATGAAAGACTTTTTCATTGCACGCACTCCTGACTGTCTGCCTGTGAACACACCAATAATACTGCATCTGGTGAACTTGCACATCGGGAAATCTTTTTTGGGAATACCTCCTCCAGAAATAAGCAGTACAGAATGTGCCCAATAAACATGGAATTCCGGGACTATAATATATAATATAATGTATATTGTCTGTCATTAGTTCTTCTGGGGTAGAGGTTAGAGTGCGTAGTGACTATAAAAGGACTAATGAATGATGTGTATCTGGGAGATCTTTGACAGTGGGATTATTATGTGACCCTTAGCAGCCATCTTGGAATGCCTTCATATTGAAACTCGGTGGGGCTAGATATGACCAAAGCAACTCCTTATGCAAGTATATCTACCGTTTATATAATCAGTAAAGATATCTCAGTGTGCTCATTGAAACAGAAATATAGGTATAGATCTTCATGACATAAATATATCCGTGAAATTCATAGAATCATGACACAATTCTCACAGATTGGTAAAACTATGGTACCAAAATTCTTTCCTTACCTATTGGTCAGCAGTTACTTGTGTCCAGAGGTACCAAAACTTTATGCGGGAGGAGGTTCTTAAGAGCCTCTCAAATTTGAATTGCTAGACATTTTTATGCAATTACTACATGCTTCCCAGGCTCTGACTGCAGGCCACTAATACGAAAGAGAAAATGTTGGCACAGATTCTGCAAACTGTTCCATGCAGGCAGACCTCGGATGATTTCAGAGAGGTTCTGCATGGACTCAGAGGATCCACCCTCATGCAACAGCCCACACATCCTGGCCTCAGGATGAAAAGATTCAAGAGTCCAACTAGCATGGGTATATTTTTTGCCTTTGTCTGAGCCCCTCCATCTCAGTATGCTCAGAATAAGCAGTATTAGTATTAGCTCTCAAATATTTATGTATTCTGAACCATAAATGCATCAGGCTGAAAAAGAATGTAAGCATAATTGTAAAATGTATTATGCATTTTTTGTTAGGCACCCTTATGAAAAAGTTTACATTTGTCTAGAAAACACAAAACATTATATTTTAGCATTGTAATCTCAAAAAATTCTTCTGCTTCTATGTTTTTATTTAGATTATTGGTGTACTTTTAAAATTAGTAATCAGTGAGGCAAATGAACAGTGTATAGAATGAAGACATTGATAGCTAATTTATACATTTCCATTGAAGGTCAAATGTTCAATATGCAATTTAGATTTAGAATCCAATTTTTGGGAATTTTATCCACTGTATAAGGGACTTTAGAGAATAAAAGGAGCATTGGTATAAAAAGCAATTTGCTTTGTATTGTAGTCCCCTTGCAACTGTTGAATAAATATATATTTGAATAAGAAACTTCTCCCTCCTGGACAGAACCCAGCACCACTTCTCCACCTGCTTCATCTTGCATAAAAGACATAATCTTCTCTTTATGATATCACAGTCTGCTACCATGGCAATGATTCTGATTCCACAAATGTATCATTGTTGAATCAATTAGGAGCTCTGCAGGATTAATTAGGAGAAGAGGATGGCTGTAAGAAAACGCTGTTTAAAAACAAATAATTAAAACAAGAACTTTAGAAAAATGATAAGAAGTAATTGCATAACAGAATGGAAGAAAGAAGTAGCTAAAAATATGTACTTAATATGTATTAACTTAAAGTGCAATTAATTTCATTGGCATAAAGTTTGACTAATTAGGCATTATGCAAGTGAAGTACATGGGAGAGAGTATGAAATCCATCCCTCCAGCTTGGGGTCAATGTAGAATGCTGCAAACTGCTGTTCCTCCTTTCAGGATCACCACTCCAGCTGATGCACTGCGGCCATCATTCCACCATCTCATTAGCACTTGTGGCTGGATATGTTGTATCTGTGGCTCTTGTGGCCTAACCAGTTAGCACTGCTGCTCTCTGCATGTCTATGTGAAATGGCCTAGAGATCCCATCTGCAAATGCCTGCCTGTGTAGCTGTTTTATTGGTGGCTTCCCTCATGCAAGGTTGAAATGGTTTAGAGGACCTCATATGGGCCCTCTAGACGAAGGTGAGTTTCATCTAGATGGTATTTTATATTGATATTAAAAGAAGGATGGTATTTTATATTGATATTAAAAGAAGGATGACATATATGTATTGTGGGGTAATGTTTTGTTACACTAGGCATCATATCCTATGATTACAGCTGGTTGGAAAATTTCTTGGGAAAAAGGACAATAATTTTGTGAAAAAAGAAGAGGAGTACTTGTGGCACCTTAGAGACTAACAAATTTATTTGAGCATAAGCTTTCGTGGGCTACAGCCCACATCATTGGATGCATGTAGTGGAAAATACAGTAGGAAGATATATATATATTTACAGACCTAAAAGTCGCAATATTACAACAAAAAACCTTCAAAAACAGACTCCAATGAGAGACTGCTGAATTGGAATTAATTTGCAAATTGGACACCATTAAATTAGGCTTGAACAAAGACTAGGAGTGGATGGGCCATTACACAAAGTAAAAGTATTTCCCCATGCTTATTCCCCCCTCCCATCACAGTTCCTCATATCTCCTTGTCAATTGCTGGAAAAGGGCCATTTTCATTACAACTACAAACAGTTTTTTTTCTCTCCTGCTGATAAAAGCTCACCTTAACTGATCACTCTCCTTATAGTGTGTTTAGTAACACCCATTGTTTCATGTTCTCTGTGTATATATATCTTCCTACTGTATTTTCCACTACATGCATCCGATGATGTGGGCTGTAGCCCATGAAAGCTTATGCTCAAATAAATTTGTTAGTCTCTAAGGTGCCACAAGTACTCCTGTTCTTTTTGCGGATATAGACTAACACGGCTGCTACTCTGAAACCAATAATTTTGTGGACATTTTGACACATTTGCTCCCTCTCCTCATTTTCTGACCAGCTCTACTTGCAGTAGAATAATCTTATCCTTTAATTATTTTTTGAGGGGGAACATTGAAAACTTGCCATAGAAATGGCAAATGAAACATGTGGAAGATAAGGAATAGATTTATAGCACAAGGAATAATGCCATGATATGTTTCTGCTACTGCCTTTAATATGAGATCAGGGGAAGGATAAGTGTCCCTTAAGTGAAAATTCTGAATCCAGCCACTGTTTTTTTTTTTTTTTTAATAACTTAAAACCCAGTAATATGTAGTGATGTCCTTATACTCAGCTGTGACCTCCCAAGTAGCATCACTACTGGCTCTTTTTTCCTTATGACATTTTGGAAAATGTGGCTGAACCACCTGTGTTAAGGAATTCCTTTATATTCAAATCTGACTTTGCCAGACCAGGAAGGTGAAACTAAGGCTTTGCTGTGGGCAGACTGTGAAACAGAGCGCCACCAGATCTCTATCTGACTTCCCCCCTCCCCTCTTCTAGGCACTAATCTCTAGTTCCGGACTGCAGTAGTGGGATCAACATAGTTATAGGGTCTTTACATACTTCTGTTTTCCTTCTCAAGAAGACTTACTCATCTGGTGAGAAAGTTTGAGCACCAGAGGCACTGAAAGCCCTCTTGATGTATGTATCTCTGCACTTCGCAAGGCCATCATGCAAGTGGAAGGGACCTGAGTCACCCTCTAGTGTAGTAAAGGCAGGTGCAGCAATGGCAACACCTGAAAGAGCTCTGGGCTTGGTCCACTACGTGGCTGACCCGGCAGTTCTTAAAACCAGTGAACCCTGGATGAAGAAATATATGAAAGGGAATTAATCCCTCCTTTCTGGTAGGATGAATACTCAGGGCATAACCCTACCCTGCTTTGTCATGGTTGAGCAAGATACACTATTTTTGATGTGATCTCATATCTTTGAGAAATATAGAAAAATGTCTCTTGATAGACAGGTCAGCAGAGGAAACCTCAGTATGACAGCTGCAGACCTCTGCAGACTACTAATAGCTATCCTGATAAGGGCCTGGATTAAATGAGTAACACAGGCTTAGAAATCTCAGATATGAGGCCATTTCCATGAAGGATCATATATATCTTCAGTAGTCTGTAAGGAGTTTGTATGGCTGTAGCGTTGTCTACAAGTGAGTTGGGGGCAGAGTCTTTGGAAAAATTTCTTGAGGAGACCCTCAGATTTAAAAAGTGCAAGTTAATAAGTGCCAGTGTTTTTTATTTTTCCTTATTATTTTTAGTTAGACATTGCTAAGATATTACATTCTAAATTTTATTATTTAGACATTTTTATATTTTAGACATTATTTTTACTCCATCTTAAATATGTTTGTGATGGTTTGGATCACAGACACCCCCTTGGGGCTGCCAACTGTTGTGCCAAGACTACTTCTGCCCCTGCTTTCCCTGCCAGCTTGGGACCTCAGAGCCCTGCCTGGCTGTGCCAGACATGCTTGCCGGCCACAAACACAGACCCAGGTCTGAATCATGTCCCACAAACTGCAAGCTTAATTGAAAGCAGCTTAAGAAGTGTTCCTGTCTTTAACACTCAGATGCCCAACTGCCAATGGGGTCTAAACCCCAAATAAATCCATTTTACTCTGTATAAAGCTTATACAGGGTAAACTAATAAATTGTTCACCCTCTATAACACTGATAGTGAGATATGCACAGCTGTTTGCATCCCCCACCCCAGGTATTAATCCATACTCTGGGTTAAATAATAAGTAAAAAGTGATTTCATTAAATACTGAAAGTAGGATTTAAGTGGTTCCAAGTAGTAACAGACAGAACAAAGTGAATTACCAAGCAAAATAAAAAAAAACACGCAAGCCTATGCCTAATACAGTGAGAAAACTGAATACAGATAAACCCTCACCCTCAGAGGTGTTCCAGTAAGCTTCCTTTTACAGATTAGCCTCCTTCTAGTCTGGGTTCAGCAATCACTCACACCCCCTGTAGTTACTGACCTTTGTTTCAATTTCTTTCAGGTATCCTTGGGGGTGTCTCTCACAGGCTTAAATAGACTTTCTCTTGTGGGTGGAGATCCTCTCCTCTCTCCTATGCAAAGTGCAGCTCCAAGATAGAGTTTTGGAGTCACATGGGCAAGTCACATGTCCATGCATGACTCAGTTTTTACAGGCAGCAGCCATTGCCCACATCTTGAATGTCTCCAGGAAGACTTCTTATGTAGATCGAGCCTTCCAAGACCCATTGTTCGTTAAGTGTATCTTTTGATTGGGCACTTAATTTGCACATTCCTTTCTCAAGAAGCTGACCAAATCCTTTGCTAAAGCTACTTAAAAATCAAGCAAGCACACAGCTAATATTCATAACTTTGAATACAAAAATGATACATGCATACAAATAGGATGAATAGATTCAGTAGATCATAACCTTTACAGAGATATGTTACATGGCATATGTAGCATAAAACATATTCCAGTTATGTCATAAATACATTCATAAGTATATTTCCATAAAGCCTTATGGGGTGCACGTCACAATGTTCAACTAATATTTTACCAAGAGTTTCCATATTTCAGGGAAATATTACACTGACTGGGGGAAAACTCATCCCTAGTTTAGGTTTACTTCAGTAAAAAGTGTTATTCCAGGGATGAATATATCTGTCTATTTTAGCAACTTATATGACTTATTTGAGCACCTCATGGTCTTTAATGTATTTATCCTCTCAATACCCGATGAGGCAGCGAAGTATTGTTTTGCAGATGGGGAACTGAGAGAGTGAGTCAGCACTTGAGCCATGCAAGAGTACTCCATAACATCATTCCAGCACTTTATTGGGGAGCCAGAATGGCTTTCTGACTCTTCTGATAATTGTAAGTAAAGTAAACAAGCCAACCCCCATCATTCCCCTCTTAATTCCAGGTATTCTTGTCAAAGCAGTGTTCTGACCCTTCTTTTTTTTAGGACTCAAACCTCTAGTGAGTGATTCACCCAAGGTCACACTCAAAGCTTGTGGCAGAGTAGGGAGTTGAACCAAGATTTCACAAGTCCCAGGCTATTACCCTAGCTACTAGACCATCCTTTCTCCCATTGTTTTTACAGCTACCATGAACTTTTTTTCATATATGAATATGGCTCAGAATTGTTAATGGCTCTAACACAATTCATGAAGGTAATATGGGAAATAGGAATACTGGCATGAGGGATACTTATATCTCACCTGATGAGGAAACACTGCAAAGGTGAGCCTAGTTAACAAATACCAGCAAATAATATTCCATTTCTTTAAAGTAAAAAGAATTGGCAGTTCCTAAAATCAAAGATAATCTGTTTTTGTACTGAAGGATGATATAATGTAAACTTTTCCCTAGTCCACGAAAGCTTATGCTCTAATAAATTTGTTAGTCTCTAAGGTGCCACAAGTACTCCTGTTCTTCTTTTTGCGGATACAGACTAACACGGCTGCTTCTGAAACCTTTAAGTACTGTATGACTTTGGGGGATATACCCAGAACTGAATATCAAAAGAAACCGCAGCCTAAAATATAATTGGGGTATATGTGGAGTTTCACTTCCTAATTGATGGGAAAAAATCCCATATTTTCATGCAAAGTGTTTGAAAGGTTTTTGATTGAAGTGCTGTTTTACATTGCTGGGAAGGGTTCTATCTTTGTGCTAATGCATGATTACATGGAGAAAGATCATTTCAAATGAACAAAAGAATTAATGTGATTTTTATGTAAGAATTTTTGTGAGTAAAACATGTCTGTCTGCATATTTTTACCTACCATCACTGTGGAATTTTAGCAACTGCCATACAAACACTGAAGGAAAAGCTTAGTGCAAAGACAAGAGGCAGCGAAAGAGAGAGACTGAAAGATGAGAGGTCAGCGAGTGGGAGTTGCTCTATAGTAGATCTCCTTTTAGAATCATTTGAGAGAGGGAGGAACCGGGAGCCAGAGGCTCATGTTATCTAGTGATCTCACTATTCAAGTGGAACATCTATGAGCAGTGCACATTTCAAGAATGCTTCCACCCACTACTTTATATCAGTCATCTGTCACTTCTCTAACAGAAAGAATACTCTCTTGGCCCCAGTGCACTTAGTCTGCTCTTTGAGTGTGATCATAATAAGAAGATATGCCTTCAGCAACTCCCTAAGGCTCAGATTTCCTGCCCCGGCCCCTTTTAACTCACAGTAGGAAACAGGCAGAGATACCAGCTGGTTTAAGTCAGGTTTGTTACAGCGATACAATTTCTCTGCCAATTATTGCGTTGACAGGGCCCAGATGTTCTCTTTAATAATCCAGTCATCACTTCCATTATAAAGCTTTGCAGTTCATTGGTTTGAAATTGGGCACATAGATTATGGCTTCGGTTGTAAAATTCTGTTTCAGATGAGGAATTACATCGATTTAATGATTTTTGATTTAGAGACTATCAAACATGAAATCCTCAGGGTTTCTGACAACTTTTGTGCAACTCTGAAATAATAAAAAAAGAGACTTTTTTAAAACAATTGAGTCTCCGTTGGCATATTGTTAAAGTGCAAATACCGGTAAATTAAATCTGTGAGTTTTATGAGGATGGGCAGAGAAAGAGGGAATTGGGGTCTGAGCCTGAACATGGAGTTAAGCAGATGTCTCCAGAAGTGCAGTTTTTAACTGCTCAGCAGGGCCAGCTCCAGGCCACTCCGGAGTGGGGCGGCCACTCCGGAGAGGGGCGGCAGGTCCAGCTATTCGGTGGCAATTCGGCAGACAGTCCCTCACTCCCGCTCGGAGTGAAGGACTTTCCGCTGAATGGCCACTGCAGATCGCAATCGCGGCTTTTTTTTTTTTTTTTTTTTTTCTGCTTGGGGCGGCCAAAACCCTGGAGCAGGCCCTGCTGCTCAGCATCTTATCTTGGAGGTAATTCATATATTTTGTTGTGATGGTGGTGCTCTCTGGAAAATGAACAGAGTTCCCCATTTCACTATGCACACACCAAACAGCTACCCATTTTATTATTATTTATTGAACAAGGCCATTGTGCTCAGCAACATTTAATCACACGAGAAGACACAGTCCCAAAGATCTTATGCTGAGATTTTTCATCACTGCCTAGGGGATTGATACTTCCAATTCCAGTTAAAATTAATAGGAATTGGTCATCCAAATACCTTAGGAAGCATTGAAAATGTCAGCCTCAAATCTAAACTGAACAGATATAGGTCTGATGAACAAGGTTAAATTCTTCCCCTCTCCTACCAGTCTCTGACTCCCACAGATACTGAGGATCCCACTCAAAGCAGCACCAGTGTGCAATGTGGGATTTTTGGAGCCCATAGAATGAATATCACAGAAGGAGTCTGGAAATAAGGAAGAGATCCACTTGCTATTGATCCCAGTGGAGCATTAATCTGTGGTGCTGGAAGATAGAGTTGTGGATGCAGATCATCCAGTTAAGAGAGAGGAGAAAGGATAGACCCTATTTCTCTGGAGATGCCCAACACATTTAGTCAGGCTGTGCACAGGAAAATACAGTTAGATACCAAGTTAATTTCCAGTCTCAAAGTGAGTAGAATTTTCTATGTATCTGTCTCTAGATAGGAGGTAGCATTCCTTGAATTTATGTAGTTAAGGTTTTGATGATAAGGCAGGGATTCCACCACTATGTTATATAGCTTCCCTAAAATTACAGAACATGCTTGTTAGGCAGAGGATGAATTTTCAAATAAATCCATTCATAATTTAATGAAATAAAATTAGTTTTAAAACGGGAAGCAAAAGGACACAAGGAGAACACTCTGACCACCAAAGTTAAGAATAATAGTTCTTTTAAAATATATTAAGAACAATAAGAATCCTAACACTAGCATTGGTCCATTACTAGCAAGAAATGGTAAAAATGTCAAAAATAATGCCGAAAAGGGGAAAGTGTTCAATACATTTTTCTATTCTGTATTTTGGGAAAAGACAAATGATGTAGTCATATCATGATGAAACACTTTCCATTCCAACAGTAACTCAGGAGGCTATTAAACTGCTGCTACTAAAATTAGACATATTTAAATCAGCATACCCAAATAACTTGCATCCAAGAGGTTTAAAAGAGCTGGCTGAGGAGCTCATTGAACTGTTAATGTTGATTTTTTGTAATCTTGGAACATGGAGGACATTCCAGAAGACTGGAAGAAAGCTAATGTAAAAAGGTTAAATAGGATGGCCCACATAACTATAGGCTTGTCAGTCTGACATTGATCCTGGGCAAGGTAATGGAGTGGCTCATATGGAACTTGATTGATAAAGAATTAAAGAATGGTAATATAATTAATGCCAATTAATATGGATTTATGGAAAATAGATCCTTCAAACTTAACTTTATATCTTTTTTTGATTAAATTACAAATTTGGTTGATAAAGGTAGTAGTGTTGATATACTATATTTAGACTTCTATAAGGCATTTTACTTGGTACCACATGACATTTGGATTAAAAATTAGAAAGAAAAAAATTAATATGGTGCACATTAAAAGGATTAAAACCTATGTAACTGATAGGTCTCAAAATATAATTGTAACCAGGGAATCATCATTGAATGGATGTATTTCTAATGCTGTCCCATAGGGATCAGTTCTTGGCACTACACTATTTAACATTTTTATTAATGACCTGGAAGAAAACATAAAATCTGATAAAGTTTTCAGATGACAAAAAAAATTGGGGGAGTGGTAAATAATTAAGAGGACAGGTCAGTAGCACAGAGCTACCTGGATTGCTTGTTAAGCGGGGTGCAAGCAAATAATATGTATTTTAATATGACTTTATGTAAATATATACATCTAGGAAAAAAGAATGTAGTCCATACTTACAGGATGGGGAACTTTATCCTGGGAAGCAGTGACTCTGAAAAGAATTTGGGGGTCATGATGGGAAATCAGGTAAACATGAGCTCCCAGTGCTATGCTGTGGCCAAAAGAGCTAATGCGATCCTTGAATGCATAAACTAGGAGTAGAGAGGTTATTTTACCTGTGTATTTGTCAATGGTGAGATCGCTGCTGGAATACTGTGCCCAGTTCTGATGCCCACAATTCAAGAAGGATTTTGATACATCGGAGAGGGTTCAGAAAAGAGCCACAAGAATGATTAAAGGGAGTAGAAAACATGCCTTATAGTGATAGACTTAAGAAGCTCAGTCTATTTAGCTTATCAAAGAGAAGGTTAAGGGGTGACTTGATTACAGTCTATAAGTATCTACATGGGGAACAAATATATAACAATGGGCTCTTTGACCTAGCAGAGAAAGGTATAACACAATCCAATGACTGGAAGTTGAAGCTAGACAAATTCAGACTGGAAATAAGGCATAAGTTTTTAACAGTGAGAATAAATAACCATTGGAACAATTTACCAAGGGTCATGCTGGATTCTCCATCAGTGAAAAATTTTAAATCATGACTGGATGTTTTTCTAAAAGCTATGCTCTATGAATTATTTTGGGGAAGCTTTATGGCCTGTATTACACAGGAGGTGAGCCTCGATGATCACTTAAGAATGTCCATACTGGAACAGTCTTTGACAGATCATTCTGGCAGTTGGAGATGTAGGGACAGTCAGAGCATGGGGTTGTGTTCCTGACTGTCTTGGCTAATAACCATGGATGACCTTATCCAATTCCTTTTTTAACCCATTTGTACTTTTGGCCTTTACAACATCCCATTGCAACAAGTTCCACAGACTGACTGTTCTTGTGTAAAGAAATATTTCCTAGTGTATGTTTTAAACCTGCTGCCTATTAATTTAATCAGATAATCCCTAGTTCTTGTATTAGATGAAGGGGTAAATAACACTTCCTTATTCACTTTCTCCGAACCATCAATGCTTTTATAGATCTATATCACATCCCCTGTTAGTTGTCTCTTTTCTAAACTTAACAGTACCAGTCTTTTTAATCTATTCTCGTGCATAAGCTATTCCATCCTCCTAATCATTTTCAATGATTCAATGTTCCTTCCAGCATTGGAATCTATGAATTCCACAAAGAGCTGCCCTCTTTCAAAATGGCCATTAGCTCCCATTGTTCCCAATAGGAGTGAAGCCAAACTGCTTATAACAGTATATCATTCTCTTCTTCACAGTCACTTTGTGACAATGCGGTTCTGGCGGAACCCAACTGAGAGTGCCAACTCAGGACAAATTGCTCAAATAGGGCAGTTACAGCCCAAGGCTGGGGTTCTTTCCACCTCTAAGGCAAACCAAACCAGCCAGACTAGGAGGACTTCGGTCTCACCCCACTGGCTAACCGCAAGTCTCACAAGCAATCTCCTTAGACACTCCAGTTTCCCAGTACTCCCACCAGTGCCACTCGTTATGGGGACAAATGGTTATGAAAACCAATACCCCAGTAAAAGAAAAAAGGTTCTCCTGATCCCAAAGGACCAAGCCCCAGACCCAGGTCAATATACAAATCAGGTATTACCCACAAATCACGCTGCTGCCAATCCTTTAGAATCTAAAATCTAAAATGTATTCATAAAAGGAAAAAGATAGAGATGAGAGTTAGGATTGGTTAAATGGAATCAATTACATACAGTAATGGCAAAGTTCTTGGTTCAGGCTTGCAGCGGCGATGGAATAAACTGCAGGTTCAAATCAAGTCTCTGGAATACATCCCCCGCTGGGATGGGTCCTCAGTCCTTTGTTCAAAGCTTCAGCTTGTAGCAAAGTTCCTCCAGAGGTATGAAGCAGGATTGAAGACAAGATGGAGATGAGGCATCAGCCTTATATAGTCTTTTCCAGGTGTAAGAACACCTCTTTGTTCTTACTGTGGAAAATTACAGCAAAATGGAGTCTGGAGTCACATGGGCCAGTCCCTGCATACTTTGCTGAGTTACAAGGCTTATCTGCCTTCTCTCAATGGGTCCATTGTATAGCTGATGGTCCTTAATGGGCCATCAAGCAGGCTAGGCAGAGATAATCTCAGCTTGTCTGGGATGTCACCCAGAAGCATAGCATAAGTTTTCCATACAGACAGTATAGAGCCAATATTCGCCATACAGACAGTATAGAGCCAATATTCATAACTTCAACTACAAAACTGATACACACATATAGACAGCATAATCATAACCAGTAAACCATAACCTTGTCCTAGACACCCCATTTGACCCCCTTTATACAAGATTTGGGTGCCACTACAGGACCTTGGTTGCAACAATGATCTATACGGTCCCAGTTTATGTCAATAACGTCACACACTTCACCTTAACTTTACTCCACCTGCTCTCAGTAGGGTTGCCAACTATCCAGTCTCCAGGAATTAAAGATTAATCTTTAATTAAAGATTATGTAATCTGATGAAACCTCCAGGAATACATCCAACCAAAGTTTGACAACCCTAGATCTCAATACTCACCTCCTTCATTCCCTCCCTACTCCCTTTACTTCCCTCCCTTCTATGTCCCCTCACCTTTCCTTTTTCTTTCTATTTTGTTAATTGCCCTTCTAACAAAATCCCACACAAAGAATTTAAAGACTCCCAACCCCCTCCAGCCTGCCTGAAAAAAATCCATGGAACTAACATGACGTTTGCAAACTATCCATCATTCTGTTTTTCTGCTTGCCGGTTATATCCCTTTCTGCGCCCTTTAATCATCTTGTCTACTTAGATTGTAAATTCTGTGCAGGCAGGATCCTTCTATTCTGTTTATACACTGCCTAGCGCAAGGAGGGTCCCATATGAAGTGGGCCCATAGGCTCTTGTCAAGGCTGCTTCCCCACTTTGAACTTTAGGGTACGAATGTGGGGGCCTGCATGAAAACTTCTAAGCTTAACTACCAGCTTAGATCTTTCCACTGCCACCATCCCAAAGCTAATTTCCTTCCCTGGGTAGCCTTGAGAGACCTTCACCAATTCCCTGGTGAATACAGATCCAAACCCCTTGGATCTTAAAACAAGGAGAAATTAACCATCCCCCCTCCTTCCTCCCACCAACTCCTGGTGGATCAAGATCCAACCCCCTTGGATCTAAAAACAAGGAAAAGTCAATCAGGTTCTTAAAAAGAAGGCTTTTAATTAAAGAAAAAGGTAAAAATCCTCTCTGTAAAATCAGGATGGAAAAATAACTTTACAGGGTAATCAAACTTAAAGAGCTCAGAGGACCCCCCTCTAGCCTTAGGTTCAAAGTACAGCAAACAGAGATAAACACTCTAGCAAAATGTACATTTACAAGTTGAGAAAACAAAGATAAACTAACATGCCTTGCCTGGCTGTTTACTTACAAGTTTGAAATATGAGAGACTTGTTCAGAAAGATTTGGAGAACCTGGATTGATGTCTGGTCCCTCTTGGTCCCAAGAGCAAACGACTTCCCAAACAAAGAGCACAAACAAAAGCCTTCCCCCTCCCGCCCCCGCCCCAAGATCTGAAAGTATCTTGTCCCCTTATTGGTCCTTTGGGTCAGGAGTCAGCCAGGTTACCTGAGCTTCTTAACCCTTTACAGGTAAAAGGATTTTGGGGTCTCTGGCCAGGAGGGATTTTATAATACTGTACACAGGAGAGCTGTTACCCTTCCCTTTATAGTTATGACAGCTCTATTGCTATACAAATGATATATAACAATAACATTCGACATAAGTAACGGTATCACTGTCTGATCCTATATAATATATGTAAAAAAAAATTGGCTACATTAATTATTTGTTTAGAGTTGTTCCTGATTGCATGATTAATTATATAAGGTAAGTAACTAATTTATAAATTAAGTATGTATATAACTTTTTAAATGCATGGATGTAATTATTTACTTTGTACATGAATTCTTTTATCATTTCTAGTGCAATTATTATAATTAATGCTATTTTAAGAGCAAATGAGTTTTAAATTGCAGATGTCTTTGAAGGAATAGAGACTTCATTTAGGAAGAAGGTGGTAATTGAAATAATTGAACCTCACATTGTAGCTGAATTTGCTTCCTGCTTCTTCCTTTTAACAGTCACGATAGACTATGGAATTAATTCCTTTAAACTTTGAGGCTAGATTAGTTTTATATAAGTATCCCTCAGGAAAAGGTAAAAGATGGAAGAAAGGCTAAAACAGGATTTCTGTGTTTTCCCACTAAGTAGCTTCTGTTAAAATTGCCCATTCTGAGATGATTTTTTTGGTATGGTGAAAGGGAGGAGGCAGAATGTGAGGAGGTGTGTAGTGGAGGTCCTCATCACTGGGGCATCCTCTGGCAGCCTGGTTCAGCACCACCATTGCATCTCTGCCTAAGTTAGTGTGGGTTTTAATGAGTTCACTGAGGCTAGGTCTACACTACCCACCTGAATCGGCGGGTAGAAATCGACCTCTCGGGGATCGATTTATCGCGTCCCATCGGGACGCGACAATCGATCCCCGAATCGGTGCTCTTACTCCACCAGCGGAGGTGGGAGTAAGCACCGTTGACAGAAAGCCGCAGAAGTCGATTTTGCCGCCGTCCTCACAGCGGGGTAAGTCGGCTGCGATACGTTGAATTCAGCTACGCTATTCACGTAGCTGAATTTGCGTATCTTAAATCGACTCCCCCCTATAGTGTAGATGTACCCTGAGGCTTGTATATTGAACAGTGCCTCTTCTAGGGTCCAGTTTATTCAACCCCCAAAGACAGAACATAATGCAAATAAGCCTCCCTCTCAGCTTCTCTGGCACATACTGGCCTAACTTCCAAACTATCTTTATAGTTTCCCTCCTTAAGGCAGGAGTTTCCCACAGCTTTCCTCCGTGGAGTTGGGCTGTGGTTCAGGCCAGCTGCAGGGTTTAACTGGCTTTTCCTCCAATTGGACCACTCAGTCCTTCCATCCTCAGGTAGCAGTGGCAGCTCCAGGCACCAGCGCTCCAAGCGCATGCCTGGGGCAACAAGCCGTGGGGGTGTGCCCTGCCGGTTGCTGTGAGGGCGGCAGTCAGGCGGCCTTTGGCGGCTTGCCTGCGGGAGGTCCGCCGGTCCCGCGACTTCGGTGGCAATTCGGCGGCAGGTATACCGAAGCCGCGGGACCGGCGGACCTCCCACAGTCATGCCACCGAATTCGCGGGACCGGGGACCTCCCGCAGACGCGCCGCCGAAGGCAGCCTGCCTGCCGTGCTTGGGGCAGCAAAAAAGCTAGAGCCGCCCCCGTCAGGTAGGGAGGGTTCAGCAGGCAACCCTTCCCCTGCTGCTGTCTTCTCCCTGCTAATTCAGGGTTCCTGCAGGAGTCTCTTGTTCCCTGCAGTTTCTCCAGGCATCTGCCCTGCTATGAAGGAGGAGGTAACATTTACCTGGGCCCCTACTGCCAGCTCATTCATCATTTTATGGGTGAGAGGAGAGATTGGCCCCACCGTCTCTGCAAGGCTCCAGGTCCCAGACCTTTAAAGGTATAGTTAAAGGATTCTTTCCAACTACTATTTTTTTCCGTGACCCTTTTCTTCCTTCCCTATATCTCCTCAGGCCTTGTGATCAGACCACCCAAAATTCTTAAAGGCCATGTCACATGACAGGGAGAGCTGACCAATAGGAAGTACTGCCCTTAAGGGGCTGACTACTCCATCACAATATTTAAAAACAACAACAAAGCATGATTTGTCTTTTGACTTTTTAACACCCCTCTACTCCTCTGCCAGTGTGTGTGTGTGTGTGTGTGTGTGTGTGTGTGATAACTTCAGGGGGAAAAGTCAGCCTGTAATGCAGACAAAAATGCACACCTGTCCCTATCTGCTCAGATGGACACTCCACTTTCTTTCTCCTCACCCCTGAGATGGGACATGCCATACATTTCCTATTACTGTTTTGACCCAGCAGCATCATTGCCCTGCCTCCCACTGCCCTGGGGCTTCTTCTTTGCCCAGGCCCCAGCATCATTTCCTCAGCTATCCCTTCCCCTGCCTCCTTCTGCCCGAAGACCCTCTCTCTGCTATAGGTCCATACATGCAGACAGGTCTTAGTGACAGAGAGGTCTGTGTCCTTAACCCTGAGATTTTTTCACAGAGTTCTGCTCATGTACCCAGTCCTGAAAATTGTGGGATCAGAGAAGCTTCTCATGTTATCTCGACAGCTCCTCCTGCAGGCACCAAAAGCCTGTGACTTGCGATCAATTTGTGAGAGTCAGCACCACCACCTGCCCTGGCTGCTTGGAGGGGACCTTGCCCAGCACTATCCACAGGCTGCAGGAGCTGCCAAGTCCATCACCTTTCACTGTGTTTCTGCTGCTTTTCACAGGTCCTGGGTCCTCTCACCACCAGAACCATGGTGTGGCAGCCCTTTTAACTATGACCATGGCTTCAGTCTCACTGAAAACAGTGGGAGGCAGCAGCCACTTTATTAAGGGCAGCCTGACTTCCACATGAAGATAAAGAGTAGAGAAAAGTCAGCCATCTTGCTTGCTTCAGCCCCATTGACAGTAATAGGAGATGGTGGCCATTTTGAATAAGGAAAAATGTGCATGTTGGCACCTTTCATCAGGTTTTCATGAGACAGATAAAAATACACCCCAACATCGCTAGTTGTGATAACACAGTGAGAGCTGGCAATACTAAAGACGATATCTTTTCAAGAGCCTACGTCTACTGCATGATTGTTGTGAGAATCTAACAGCATCATTGCTTTGGTGAATCACTGGGTCCAATTAATTCCTGGTGTAACTCTATTGCCCTAAGTGGGGTTACACTAGGGATAACTATGGTCCAGTGTGTTGGTTGTTTAATAATATTGTTAATGATTATTTTTTTCTCTTTCAATACCTTCCATCTAATATTCACCAATATTAATGGATTAAGCTTCAAAAAAGTTGTATGTTTGAAAAGTATTGTAATGATCCAGCTGGCTCCACACATGGTAAGCTGGAGGGAAAGGATCTAACCAGTCCAGGGCACCACTTTACTTAGTTCATCCTTTGTCCAGTAGAGTGCTCCATAGAGCACAGGAAAAGGAACAAATATCCTGGGGCTTCAGGGGATCAGACTCAGGAGAGGGCAGAGGCAGCAGCCTGAGAATCAAATAGCTGAGAGTGAAAGCTGGGCAGACACGCAGACACTTGCCGGAAAAAGAGCAGCGGTAGTCACAGCACAATGCCCTGCAAGCAGGAGAGGTGGGACAACTGCATACGAGAATAGCTGGAGCACAGCACATATGGGCCCCAATGAGGTTGTGGTTGTGAGGTTATGGATTGAGCTGTGGCTGGTGGGATTTTGCAGGTCAGTGCTTGATTGCCTCTGGGAGACGGATACATTGGTAGGAGCATCCCTGGACCACTAGGCTGAGGAGCCCTATTAGGGGTTAGCTTTATACCCCTCACTGGACTGCCTCTAACGGGTGGGCAGGAAATACTTGGTTTGATCTGTATTGTAACTGTTAAAATAATTGTGCCTAGTGTAATTGCACCTTCTATTTTCTGGTAGCCCTAGGAATCTGTTGTTACTTCCTCAGTACTTGTGAGTGTTTATGGGAAGTGACTGAGTCCTAGAGGCTGAAGCACCTAGTGTATGGAGAGTCTACAGTGCTTGCCTCTGAGCTGGTGGTACATAGGGAATACTGCCAGATGTCTAAAGGGGGGTTGTAAACCACAACACTCACACCTTCATTCTGCAATGGGCTTCATTACAGATTGAGAAAGTGAGCTTGAGTAAAGTGACTTGCTCAAGGTCACATAGGAAGGTTGTGGCAGAGCTAGGAATGATATCCCAGGTTCCTGGGTCCTATTTCAAAGCTTTGGTGGCACGACTGTCTTTCTTTTCCCTGTTTCACCAGACTGATTTTAATTAGTAATAAACATTTGGAAAAGTTTGTTCCACAGAGGATGATTGGTATGTGCTGAGTTGTGATATGTGTCTAGTCACAGTCTGAAACTAAACACATATATTAGTTCAAGATGTATTTTTAGAGATTTGCTTTAATTATAAATTATCTACTGACATATCTGTACAATAGAACTTTTGTATTCAAACATTTTAGAAGGTGGCTGAAAGCCTGTAGATAATCACGGAGTCAATTAATTGATGGAGTGGTCTGGCTGAAGGAGGGGAGGACCACCTGAAACAGCTGGCTGCCCTAATGATTGTGAAAGAGGATACAGAAGGTGAGAGAAAAGTCTTGTATGCAACCATTTCTGTGAAGAAGTCTGTAAGTGCATAAAGTAGTTCTTCCCTTTCCTTTCCCTAATGCAGCTTGTCTCCCTGCCTCCATCATCACCCAACAACACTATTAAAAAAAAATTTGGGGAACCTACCTGACTTTCATTTAATCAAGGCTCATATAATTCAGGTTCCTACTGCATTACAGTGTATTGCAACTTTTTTGTCTAATTCATACGGCAAAAGGTTTGTATCATTTATACAAACTGTTGACTAATTCCATTCCCCGGGGAATGATATGAGTCTCAATAAACCTGTTCAGGTTTTAGTGTCAACTAAGAAATGGCACCAAGCAAAGAAAAATCCATTGGTTTTGTGGGACTTTCTAATAGCAAACTGCTCTTTTTCTGAATGAAAAGTTATGCCAAAAACAGAAGAAGAAAAGACTTTTGATTGAAACTGGGGTAAGCAGGTAAAGGAAAAAGAAACTCAACATTTCTATTTGATTGCTGTGGACCTGACTCTTAGCCAATCTGCCAGATACATCTCCTATTAAGTGACAAAAAATAGAAAAACTGCAAATATCGATTATTTTAAAATATGTTTTTGATGCCTACCCCTCTTTCCTTCTTTGACTTTTTCATTTCTCCTGATTAATATGGAGATTTACTGCAGTAGGGTGTGCTGGTGATAGTTTTAAATAAAAATAAATTCTTCTTATTTATATATGTTCAGTCCAAGAAAATGCAAACAAGAAGCAATACATATGCCACAAAACTACTGCATATAGGCCCTGAACCAAAGTCCAGGAGAGGCTCCTATAGGTTTCAATGGGTTTTGGATCAGGCCCTTAGAGAGAGCCACGATTAGGGAGTCTGGTTCTTCCTCTCTGTGGAAAAAGAGACACAGTAAACTCACCACACATCTTTTCTGGCCTCTGTCCTGGTGTGCCATTGTGTTACCCTGCACTCTTCCACGACTTGGGGTGCCTTTTTCAGATGAGCCAGTCAGCTAATAAAGGGGTAAATGCACTTACTGCTTTTCAGCATACTGTCCCCCATCCTGTGACTCTGATTAGGGGCTGTGGTGGATAAACCAGCATGAGCTCCCAGTGTGATACTCTGACTAAGAAAGGCTAACATGGTCCTTTGGATGTATAAATGGAAATATGGAATAGGAGTAGAGTGGAGGTACTACTGTGTTGGAAAGGGTGTATCTCAGACACAACAAGGAATAAGATGTTAATAAAACCATTATTCACTGTTACAACATTAAACAGGTAAATGTGGTCCAGGATTTCATGTCAACTTACCTCTGGCTTACTCCTATTGTAACAGTCTCCATTAATTTTTTTTAACCTTTTATTAAAGACACAGAGAAAGAAGGAAAAACAAGTGTAGCATTTGAAATGTAAAGTATTAAGGAAGGCTTTCAATTGAACAATATGCCTTATTACATTTGTCTTGAGCTGTAGAGAGTTTTTATAATGAAAACCTTAACATGTAACATGGTTGTTTGCAATAGCAAGGATTGGATTTGATGGTGAAGGAGGACCCTTCTAGTCCCATGTTCTCTGTTTGACAGTCTTTTAGATTGTATTAAAGATGGTAATAAGTGTCCTTTTGGGGGAAAAGAGAAGAAGCTGAGATGGTCTGGAATGGCTGTTGTTAATGTCTGATCCTGTTTCCTTGAAAGTAAAATGAGAAAAACACACAAAAAAGGGAACTAAAAGAAAAGCAAAGATAGAAAATGCAGCTTCTCATTTGGGTGCTGACTCTTATTTGAAATCTCACTGCTGGAGAAAACATAGGCCTGGTCTACACTGGGGGGGGGAATCAACCTAAGATACGCAACTTCAGCTATGAGAATAGCGTAGCTGATGTCGATGAATCTTAGGTCGACTTACCTCGTGTCCTCACGGCACGGGGTTGACTGCTGCTGCTCCCCCGTCGACTCTGCTTCCACCTCTCGCCATGGCGGAGTACAGGAGTCGACGGCAGAGCAATCGGGGGTCGATTTATCACGTCTACACTAGACGTGATAAATCGATCCCTGATAGATCAATCACTACCCGCCGATCCGGGTCAGAACAGAGAACAACTACTCCCAGAGCTGCGGATAGGGAATAGAAAGAAGCTGCCTTCCTCACAGAACTCTGCCTGTGGGGCCAGGTCAGGAAGCACTGGATGTGGGGGGATGGACAGCATGGGGCACATGGGACTGCAGGGTGTGTGTGTGTCACAGACAGGGGTTCAGAAGGGGTAGTGGGGGCACACAGAATGTGGCTGGGGGGAGGAGTGCAGGGACACATGGGGATGGGGTGAGGGGGCTGAGTGGGCATGGGATAGGGGGAGGAGGGATGGCTGAGTGGTGGTGCAAGGACACCTGTGGATGGGGTGCATACTGTTCCATACTTCTCCCACCCACACCCAACTTCCTCCAAGTTCACAGCCAAGCTCCTTCCCAGCAATTACTTTCCTCTCCCTCAGTGCCTTCATTACCCCTGACTCCCCTTCTCCCAGTCCTTTGCACTGCTTCTGAGGGGTGCAGGAAATATGATTCTGTATTGAAGTTTAAAAGAATTATTACTCAGAGTTTTGTATTAATAGTCCTAGTAAGGAATCTATTTGTCAAAAAAACATTTCCTGAATCTTTTTTATTGTCTGTATTGTTACAGACATAGTTGCTGACAGGTATTTTGAAATAAATTACCAAAATAATTGAACCTGGCATGATTATATTGTGTTATTTTGACAAAAAAATAATATGCAGAATTTTAAAATACTCTGTACAGAATTTTAATTTTTTTGGTACAGAATTCCCCCAGCAGTATAAACCAGACTCCTATTAAACAGAAAACAAAAGGAAAAAGATAGGAAAGAGAAGAAATAAAATGGGAAATAGGGAGACGATATTTCCTAAAGTAAAAATGGGACACTGTGTAGGGCTGGCCTGAGCCGCTTGGCATCACTGCTGCGTACCCCTGCCATGGCCTGAGGTGCCCTCCTCTCTGCCCACACAGGGGTGGCCCAAGTCACCTGGCATCACCGCTCGCCCGAGCCCCATGCTGCCCGGGGCTGACAGCCCAAGTCCCATGCCAACCCTGCCACCTGGTGTCTCATGTCACCACTCACCTGAATGTTCCTCTGTGCAACTTTATTGACAAAACTGGGCATTTGTTCCATTTGCTGTTGCCAACTGATGATCAACGGGACACTCACTCCCCACCCACCTGGTGGGACAGGGAGTAGCAGTCCAGTTGCAGCAGCTGCTGTGACCTCTACCCTCTCATGCAGGTTCTGGTGATGTTGGTTAGCCAGTGCAGGGGAGTAAGGAGACTCCTTATACTTCTTTACTCCTCTGTGCAGGTTTTTAGTAGGGCTCACAACTGACCCAAATGGGACTAGTTCAGACTCCTCTATGCTTCTCTGATTATTTTGATTTGCTGTTACTTCAGGTTGGCACCTTTCCATGTGCCTATGGGCAGTGGGAAGGAGAGAGAAAGGAGACCAAATGACATTAGGCCAACATTAGACCAGTTAAACTAATCTAGTGAAACACACTTTTTTTTCTACCAAGCTTGCCAGTTAGATTTTTTTTTCTGCCTCCCTGGTGATCATGATTGGCAGAAGATTTCAAATCCCATTTTCAAAAGCAATGAGGTGATGATTAGGCAATTGGACTCTCTCCAAAAGGTTGTGATCTCTGAAGATTAAAAGTTTGTGAGTTTCAACTCCAGACCAAGAATGCTGAATGTGAAAGTTTCAGACTGAGGCCAAATAAGAAATTCCATTTGGCACAACAAAAGAAATCAAATCATGAGTGTGACGTTGCACTCTGTATGATTTTATGAAAATATGCTAATGAGTTTGAATATAATGTAACTCAGGGATCGGCAACCTTTGGCATGCAGCTCGCCAGGGTAAGCACCCTGGCAGGCCGGGCCTGTTTGTTCGGCGCTCCAGGCCAATGGGGGTGGCGGAAAGCGGCGGCCAGCACATCCCTCAGCCCGCGCCGCTTCCCACAGCCCCCATTGGCCTGGAGTGGCGAACCACGGCCAGTGGGAGCTGTGATTGGCCGAACCTGTGGACAGGGCAGGTAAACAAACCGGCCCAGCCCGCCAGGGTGCTTACACTGGTGAGCCGTGTGCCAAAGGTTGCCGATCCCTGATGTAATTGAAATATGCTTCATGCAAAAGGTCTCTTGTAAGGTATCATTACAAAGCTTATATTCTATTGAGTGTGGTCATCCTATTTGTATAAATGTATCACTCTTGTATCTGAAACTAGAAATATGAAATATAACTCTGAGGGAGCCATCATGAGAAATCCTCTAGCTACCACATGAGCTGGAACAAGGGCTGTACCAGGGGAAAGACTATGCCCAGACTAGGAAGGTATCCAGTCTGTGAAAGAAACTTATTGAAATATCTCTCAGGGTGAGATTTTATCTGTACTCAGTTGTATTACTGTATTAGGCTTAGATTTGCGTGTTTTATTTTATTTTACTTGGTAATTCACTTTGTTCTGTCTGCTGCTGTTTGGAACCACTTAAATCCTACTTTCTGTATTTAATAAAATCACTTTTTACTTATTAATTAACCCAGAGTATGTATTAATGGAGATATCCCATCTCCTAGAACTGGAAGGGACCTTGAAAGGTCATCAAGTCCAGCCCCCTGCCTTCACTAGCAGTACCAAGTACTGATTTTGCCCCAGATCCCCAAGTGGCCCCCTCAAGGATTGAACTCACAACCCTGGGTTTAGCAGGCCAATGCTCAAACCACTGAGCTGGGGGGAGGGGCAAACAGCTGTGCATATCTCTCTATCAGTGTTATAGAGGGTGAACAATTTATTCGTTTACCCTGTATAAGCTTTATACAGGGTAAAACGGATTTATTTGGGGTTGGGCATGTGAGTGTTAAAGCTAGGAAACACGTCTGTAAGTTGCTTTCAGTTAAGTCTGCAGCTTTGGGGCACGGTTCAGACCCTGGGTCTGTGTTGGAGCAGACTGGTGTGTCCGGGTCCAGCAAGACAGGGTGCTGGATTCCCAGGCTGGCAAGGAAAGCAGGGGCAAAAGTAGTCTTGGCACATCAGTTGGCAATTCCCAAGGGGGTTTCTGTGATCCAACCTGTCACAATGAGATTTATCGAGAGAGAGATGGCACTGATTTAATAGGGAATTAAATTAAGATCACTAAAGCCACCTCATGTACAATTTAAGTAGGATTTTAACTTCAATCTTCAGAAAGAAAAGCTAAAGTATTTGAATTCAAATCCTAATTAGGTTGCATAGGAGGGAAGTTTAGTGATCTTAATTGCTCTCCAATGGATATATGTTTGCATCACAAAACCAATACAGTATTCATTATGATTGACAGCCACTGCACTGGAGAGGGTCAGGACTGCAGTACATGGGTGCTGGAATTCAGGAGAGAAATATATTCTTAAGGAAGCTTGCTCAGGCCTGGCTATTCTAGTGATGTGCACAGCATTTAGAATTAAGGAGAATTCTAGGACTGATCACCTTCCATCTTGACTACAAAGGGTGGGTGGGGCAGGAAACTGTGTCATTTTCTTCTTCATCTTTGGACATCACTTTAGGATTCATGCTGCCCTGCCATTTAGTCATACCAGGCAATCAAATGCCTATGATATTAAAGCATGTCCAGTGAATTCTTCTAAAGTACACAGGTAATTTCAGTAACACATAGTATGTTTGTTATTTACTAAGGCTGGGATTTTTAAAGACGCCTAAGAGAATGAGGCATCCAAATCCTGTAGAAATTCAATGGGAATTGGCCATCTTATGTTCCTTTGGAAAGGGTCTGAAGGGTCATATAATTAGCTAACTTTATTAAATACAAACATGTTCAAATCCCTCAAAAAAGAATCAGCCCAAGAAGACCTGGACAGTATTTGGACTTCGAAGCCTTTTGAGGAAAAGGATTAGCATTTTACAGAAATTTTTTACTCTCTGCTCTCTTTTTCTCAGTACACCTCAAAGATTTTTCTCAAGTGGAATAAATGCATGACAAACAGCTAAAAATACTCAAAATATTATGAACACCTACACTCAGTGTAAACGTAACCAGAACAATTCAAAACCATGCTTTATATCCTTAACAGTGTGTGCAAATATGCCTCAGTGAGAGTCTCAGGGGCAGGGGGTGGCACTTTTCAATGTTACTATCAACTTTAGCCTTTGTAGAAATTCTACATTCAGTACACTGCCTAGAGACATTACTAAGTTCAAAGATAACATTAGTTTCAGAAAAACGTGCTGACTTTTCATTCACTCCCTATCCCTCCATGCTAGTTACTTTAGGACTATATTAGTATAGTTTAATAGGGGGCTGTCAGGAACAATAAATGGGAAGGGGAAGAATGGCTCAAAATAAGTCATTTCTTCACCAAAAAATTCAGGGTTGTTAAAAGACAATGCCAGGACAGGGAGAGGCATGGGAACACGAGAGATCAGAAGAACTATAGCAGAGTTTAAAAAGGAACTCTCCCTCAAGAATGGGTGATAGTTGTTTGGGGGAACCAGGCTGAGACGCAGTTCACCCACAATCGGTGTCTGAAGAAGTCATGCTTGCTAGGTTATCGTCAGGGGACGGTATGCCTTTAGGTAAGTTAGACATGCTTGTGGACTGTTTGTTTTACAGTACTTTTTCTCTAAATACTTGTTTCTACTATGAAAATAAACAATACTGTTGTTTTCAGAAGGCTGACTGATCACTGTGTACAAGTTATCATAGAATCCCAAAGGGAAGACCCACAGGTACCAAAACTCAGTCATACCTGGGTAAGAATGGTGGATACAAGGGCATTGCAGCCCAGGGTCTCGTCTAAAGGTGGGAGCATTGCAGAATTCCACCCCAGGAAAGATAAAAGCCTGAGGTCTAACACCTGAGGGGGTTGTACTCAAGAGATCTGGAAGGGGACAGAAGTGCAGTTAGCCCTGCAACCATGACAGTCCACATTAGGGATTTCAACTATCTTGCTCCACTCTGTCCCCATCATCAACTGTATCGGGCTATCAAGTGGTTACCAATGGTTGTAAGGCATACCCAGTAACTTTTGCTGAAGTTCTGCCTTAAGGTTCATGCACTGTATCATTCAGTGTAGACCTTTAATTGCTTATTCTGTACTTGTTAGGCACACAGGCATGGAACACAGACATCCACTGTGCCTCAGAGACTTCCGCTGAATTGGTAATTCTATAACACATGCTTGTAATGTGCTTGTGAAAGTTGCTATATAATTACGTTAACCAAAATAAATATTTCCACTATAATTTTAAATAATGCAGGATTGTTCCATTTTTTACCACAATTCTGAAGTATTTAGAGCTCTGAAATTCATTAAATAAGTTATATGGGAAATATATTTAAACCAGAGACCTTTAATAAATAATACATAAGAGCAATTTTTGCAAAGGCTGTGCTGACTACAAAAAAGAAATGTTTGTTTTCTCCATAATGTTGCTTATATGGTATAGGACATGTTTTCAAAATGGCCTTCAATTTTGTGCCCACACTTAGTTGTGAGCAAGTAGTGGAATTTCGACATCTAACTACCTGCAGATCTGATAAATATGTAGGGCCTGATTATGCTCTCATACTCATGTTTCCTGATTTACACCAAGAGGAAAATTCCACCCACAATTAACCACGGACACAAAATTAATGACTGGATTAAGGTCTATTTGAAAATTTAGCACCAAGTTACAGTACCAGTCTTTATCCACCAAAAACAAAATAATAAGAAAAAAGAGAAGCTAGAACATTTACAAAAATCAATATTCATATTGATTCGTACAAACATGAGTTCTTTTTCTTCTTTTACTTCAATTGAACTCAAAACAAGGTCATTGACTCTCCTCCTGAGATGCACATTAATAAATAAATGCCTCTTTTGCTATGTGCACTGTACTTTCACAGTATGAATCAAATACTTGCAATATATTCGACCAGAGTGACATTCACAAAGTTATTTGGTGTGTGTTAGAGAGCAGAGAAATTGTCTCTTGAAGACTTCTGCTTCCTTTCAAGTAAGGTGCAGGAGGGATTCAGGCAATAAGGGGAAGGGATAGCTCAGTGGTTTGAGCATTGGCCTGCTAAGCCCTGGGTTGTGAGTTCAATCCTTAAGGGGGCCACTTAGGGAGCTGGGGCAAAATTAGTACTTGATCCTGCTAGTGAAGGCAGGGGGCTGGACTCAATGACCCTGCCAGGTCCCTTCCAGTTCTAAGAGATAGGATATCTCCTTTAATAAAAAAAAAAATCAGCCCTCTCTCCCTATGTTTAAAGGGGGAATAAAAGGCCTCAGTTGACTTGTATTTAGTTCAATATTCCACACTATCTAATATGCAGCTTGTTCTTTTGTTAGTAGCTCATCATTGTGCTTATTGAGTCCAGTTCTGGTTAGTCAAAAGGATATAGTGGAGGAAGTACAGTGCTATAATATTTGTTTTCTATTTTGAAGTGAAGCACATGATGGGAGGGAGAGAAGACGTATGAGACTGAAGAGGTAGTTATGATGAGCTCACCTTAATTATTACCCATCAAAGCCATAATTGTGTGTGACTAGAAATGAAGCACAGAGTGACCTATGACCACCATAGGGGAAAGCTGCTGATAATGAGCATTAGGGAATACAAATTGTGATCGAGGAATAAAAGGCAGACATCTAATCAGCCTGGCTCACTACATGCCTGTGAACTTCTCATTAGCTTTTCAAGTGTAATTATATGTGTAGATGCATGAATATGGATAAGGAACCATTTTACTTTTAGAAATGCTAAGCAGCAAGGTTTTGGTGTCGAAATGGGGTTCCATACATTGTGAATTGCTTAGACTGATCACACTCCTTCTTCCTGTTTCTACATATAAAATTGTGCTGATTAAAACCCTCTGTATTTCAAAACAGATGTCTAATTGCAATTTTTATGTTAGGCATTCTGCACAACAGCATTGGTTTTATTGTGTTTTTACAAAATGGATCATATATCCATCTGAACTTTGTCCTTGTTGCTGAGCATAATGGATGCCTTTTGCTGACTTAGTGGCTGTAGGCTTTTGTGAAGTGCATGTGTTCATAAGAACATCACAGGAGTTAGTTGTGTACATCATTAATCGCCAAAAATCCTTTGGTATGAACTGCCATTCTGTTTGTTACTATTTCCTTGTCTTGCTTTCCTCTTATACTCAAGAACAGTAGAACTTTTTCTTTCTGTTGAATTTAATGTTGCTTTTAAACTGCATCAAATATATCTTGTGCCAGCAAAAAGTATATCTTGTGCTCACTTTACTCATGCAAAACTACCATTACTAGTATTATTAATTATTATTTATGCAGCAGCTAAAAGTATGATAGGCACTTTACAGAATGCATACAGATGGCCTGAAATAGCTTGCAGTGTAATTTCTGATATGCTAAAACAAGTGAGAAAAAACAAATCATAGAATCATAGAGAAAAAAGTTATGAAGAAGATCATACCGTACCAAGTAACGGTATGTGCACATTTTAATGGTGCATGCCTTGCTTGACATGAGTGGTTAAACATGGGGGAGGCCTTATTTCTTGGAAGACAGGGTTAGGGAGGTAATAGATCAGCAGGCTGAAAACAGAATGGCTATGCTAACTAAAATAGGTAAATAGGTCAATGAGCTAAGAGACAGAATGTCTGAACTAGCTAATTTGAGAGGAAGGAAGACCCAGGGAACCATTTACAAAGAATAAGGTAACAATGGACAAGATAAGTCTGGAAGGTAAAGATGAGGTAAAGATTAGGTTAAACATGGACAGTCTGTAGACAAAGCACGCAGAACAGGGATTGGTTCCTACAAAGTAACCAAGCCAATCCCAAAATGTGTGATGCAATGTGTAGCAAATGCAATGAGATGTGTAAATGTATATAAAGGAAGAAGTTTTCTGTGTAACTTTGGATCTGTGATGTACCATGCAGCCACCCCCTGAGTTTGAGTCTGATCAATTCAGCATAGCATTGCTGTACTACAAATAAAGAGACCCGAGTGACGAAGTCTGGAGTCAAACCGAGTCCTTGAGAAGCTGAATGGAAGGAATCCCAACAGATGGATTGATTCTGAAGAATGTTTCACATGAGCTAGGCAAGCAGGATATGGTCCTATATGAGCAAATAGGTGACTACTGTGACAGACTTTTACGATATCCTGAAAAAACATTATGGAATTAAGATTACCCAGGGACCAAAACGAATTTTTGGATAAGTAGTCTGGTTTTAAATTGGCTCAAGGCCTTCTTCCTGATCGAGAAAATAGACAGGACCACTGGTTTCATGCAGAGTGCCAATCCTTAGGGACAGGTTGGAAGGACTGGCCCTAATGAGGTCCCATAAGACTGCAGGCTTGTTCTGAGCTGAAGCTGTGATGAATTGGTAACCACTAGGAATCTCCTTGGGTATGTGGGAGGAGGGGATGAAAGGACTGTTCCTGCCAGAATCCATCACCCCCATTGGGGTTTCTTCTGGTAAGCTTATTAGCATGTGTGTAGAGTCTTTTATTGTTTTTCATGTTTTCTCTGTAATGCTTTTACCTTAAGATTAAAGGGGGCTTGCATAGGAATTGCTATGTGCTAACTTATATCTGTAGCAATTACACTTGTTAACTGTCTCTGAAGAGAAAGCAAGCAGGTGTCCTTCAACAACCTGTCTGTGCTGGGAAATACACAGTGGAAGCAGAGACCTGTGCAGCCTGGAAATACCCCAGTCAAAAGGGAGAGAGGCATATGTATCCACCCAACAGAGGCAACAGTGGGGAGCTGGAAGTCTGTGATTGGGTGCCCCTGCTGGACCAGGATCAGGAGAAACTTTAATTTGTCTTTAAACATTTTTAGAGGGAAGTAGGAGACTATTGTTGGAGGGATTGTGGGAAAAATGTTGGATAATGGAGGAAGAATTTGAGGGAGCTGTTGGGGGTTCTGTTCTGTACCAGGTTAGTGAGGAACTTCCACACCTAGTGATCAAATGAGAAAAAGCCCAGAGATACATTTGGGAGAATGCAACAGAGAGGGTGTCCTGGATTCAGAGAGTCTGATCTATGCCCAGCCTGCAACCAGTCCCCTGGGAGTGACTTCTTTAGTGTGCTGGGCCAGGGCCCCACGGACCTACAGAGTTCCACAGGGCAGGTCTGTGGCCTCCGACACTGGGCCTTAGGTCAGTCTTGCTTTGTGTCCCTGCAATGAATCTAGCCAAGTCGAATTCCTGAGGGAGACTTGTATTGTACCCCTTCAGGGTACAATGCTCTCAGTGAGTGTTTGCAGCAACACAGGGTAACAATTAATTTGCCACCTGGCCTACAGAACCTGAAAGTCCTTAGCTTATCACAGAGAGGTAAAGGTTAAGCCATAGTTCACCCTAGCCAAGCCAGTGCAATGAAAGTGGTTATCAACTCCATTTCTATCTGTCTCTTTGTCCTTACTGCCACGTGAGAGCTGCTGAGTCCCTCCAAAGGGTAGCACTTATTCCAGCCACCTGACACCTTTTCCTCTTTGTTCTTCAGCTGAATTCATATATTCTGCAGCTGAGGTTTTCTGCTGATAGGTGCTGATTGTTCAGTCATTGGATGTGTATGTGTGTTATTGTCTCTCTGAATCCTCTCTTGATATGGGCCAGTTTCAATCAGTTCTTTAATAACCTGGTCCCGACCCAGGGCCCTAACAGTGGTGGCGAGGTCTGCCACTGGGCCAGCAGGGAATCCAACCACAATACACTGACCTTACATGGGTGGGAGATACCATTCCCTCCACCTTCCTGGGTCACTTCCGACTGAACTTCCTGAAGCCGCAGTCCATAGGTCATTTGGGTCCCTGGGCTCCTTAATGCAAGTAACTTCCTGGGACTCCAACTCCAGCCAGTCAGCTGTAGGCAACTGGTCCCCTGTCTCTATCTTGGGATCTCTGGCTCCCACAGGCAAGGGCTGTAACAACTCCTGGTTTGGAGCCTCCACCAAGCATCTTTCCGCCTTGGCGGTCATCCCAGACTGAGCTGCGCTGCTCTCCTTTATATGAGCACAGCAGTTGGAGCATGCCCAGCATGGTCTGAAGGGTGGGATTTCCTGAGCCCATAGTGTGGGTTTAACTCTTTCCTGTCACAGGGACACATAAGAATGTAAGATTGGCCATACTAGTCCATCTAGCTCAGTATCCTGTATTCTGAATTGCCGGTGCCAGATGCCTCAGGAGGAATGAATAGAACAGGGCAATTTATCAAGTGATCCATCCCCTTTTGTCCAGTCCCCACCAGCGGCGTATTATTGCCTAGGCCAACAAGGCCTAGGCCTAGGGCGGCAAATTTGCTCTTGCCCCTTCCTCAAATCCCCAGCCTGCCTCCTCCCCCAGGCGCGCTGCGCTTCCCTCCTTCCACCTCCTTCCCAGGCTTGCCGCGCTGGGAGGGAGGGAGAAGCGAGTTGCAGCGCGCTCGGAGGAAGTGGAGCAGAGGTGAGCTAGGGCCCGTGGGCGCGGGGAGTAACGGGGGGCCGGGAACCGCTCCCCAGCCCGCCCCAGCTCACCTCTGTTCCACTGCTGCCGCCATCCCCCGAGCGTGCCGCAACTCCCCTTCTCCCCCCTCCCTTCCCAGCTTGCCGCGGGGAAGCGGAGATGAGTTGGCGGGGGCGGCAATTTTTTGATGGCCTAGGGGCGGCAAATTTGTTAATCTGCCCCTGGTCCCCACTCCTGGCAGTCAGAAGTTTAGGGATACTCAGAGCATGGGGTTGCGTCCCTGACAATCTTGGATAGTAGCTGTTGATAGACCTATCCTCCTTGAACTTATCTAATTCTTTTTTGAACCCAGTTATACCTTTGGCCTTCATAACATACCCTGTCAAGAACTTCCATAGGTTGACTGTGCATTTGTGTGAAGAAGTAGTTCTTTGTTTGTTTTAAATCCGCTGCCTATTAATTTCATGGGGTGACTCCTGGTTCTTGTGTTATGGACCTTTATCATATCTCCCCTTAGTTATCTATTTTCTAAACTGAACAGTCCTAGTCTTTTTAATCTCTCTTCATATGGAAGCTGTTCCATACCCCTCATCATTTTTCTGGCGCTTCTCCATACTTTTTCCAGTCCTAATATATCTTTTTTGAGCTGCGGTTAACAGAACTCCAAACAGTATTCAAGGTGTAGGCGTACCATGGGTTTATATAGTGGCATTATGATATTTTCTGTCTTATTATCTATCTCATTCCTAATGGATAGACAATAAGCTTGTTAGCTTTTTTGACTGCTACTGCAGATTGAGTGGATGTTTTCAGAGAACTACCCACAATGACTCCAAGATCTCTTTCTTCAGTGATAATAGCTAATTTAGACCCCATCGTTTTGTATGTATAGTTGGAATTATGTTTTCCAATGTGCATTACTTTGCATTTATCAAGATTGACACATAGACCTTATGTCTTCCGTGCTCTTACAGGAACAGTCTTAACCCTTTTGCACCTACTGGGTAGCAATGCAAAATATAGAGGGAAAGTGAGGCACACATAGGATTCATAAAAGAATTACAGAAAATTCTCAGTTCATCACAGAGGGCCTGGAGGGAGACGGAATTGGCAGAATGCAAGGTCTGAACACAAGAGTGGCAGACAACTAGAGTTGAGATGTTCTCAGGGATACAACTGTGCAGAGCCTGGAATGTCAAGGCAAAGAGCTTGAAACTGATGCAGAAGGAGTTGAAGAGGCAGTAAAGGGTCTTGTGAAAGGATGATTGTGATGAGCTGGAAAAGATGGGTGGGAAGACGAGTTTAGCAAAACAGGAGAGGAGCAAAAGATGGTGATAGGAAAAACCAGATAGAAGGAGGTTACAGTAATCAAGCAAGACTATCAAGCCATGAACAAGAAATGGACAGGTAGGGATTCATTTTAGAGATGTTAAAAAGGAAGAAGCAACAGAATACAGAAATTGCCCTTGAGAGAGGGGAGTTAAGGATGGTGATAGAAAATAGGAAGAATTAAAGATTTTATTTTATTATATACTGGACATTTTTCCTGTGAAAAAGACCCTTAGTCTTGATGAAGATCTGCATGATCTTAAGGGCTTTAAATAGTAGCATAACATTGGGAAAAAAGTAGTTCATGATGTATGATGATTTACATGTGTCATTTTAGCTGACACTAGGGATTGAACTGGGAACCTCCACCCCTGAAAATATTATCATCTACAGTTTCAGCTAAAGAGCTATTCTCTCAAGCTGGGGTTGTAGAAGACTCAGATCTTCTAAAGATCAGGCACAGTGGTTGACATGTAACACACACTGACCAGTCAGTTGCATTTACTCAGTGTTGTCAAAGTAGTGCCTTGATGGATGACAAAATGGTGTATGTCAACTATTAGAGTAGATATTAGCAGCTGACCTCTTGTTAACACACATCATAGAACCCCAGCCAGTATTTTCTGCATCAAGCCCATAATGTCTGTTTGAGCTATAACATATCTTTTAAAAAGGCATCCAGTCTGATTTAAAGGCTTCAAGTGATGGAGAATCCACCACATCCCTAGGTAAGTTCTTCCAACAGTTAATTAACCTCATTGTCAAAAGTATGTTCCTTAGTTTTAGTCTCTCCAGCTGCCAACCAGTGGAACACATGGTCTTTTTTGTTGTTGCTAGATTAAAGAGTTGGCTACTATCAGAAATCTGTTCCCCGAGTAGGTACTTGTAGACTGTGATCAAATCACTTCTAACCTTCTATTTAGTTTGTGCAAGAGATTGAGCCATTAAAGTCTCTCACTGCATTCCAGACTTCAGATCATTCAGACCTTTCTGAATCCTTTGCTATTTAATATCCTTTTTGAAGTGTGGGTACCAGAACTGGACAAAGTATTTTAGTAATGAGCTCATTAATGGTGTCTACAGAGGTAACACCACCTCCCTACTTCTACTTTTTTGTATTTCCCTGATTATGCATCCAAGAATCACATTGGCCCTCTTAAATACTGCATTGTACTGGAAGCTCATGTTTAATTGGTTATTGATCCCATGATCCCTGAGTCCTATTCAGTGTCACTGCTTTCCAGAATAATTCTCCCATCTTGTCAGTGTAATCTACATTCTTTGTTCCTAGATGTATGACCTTGCCTTTGGTTGTATTAAAATACATTTTGTTCACACTTATCAAAGTGATCCAATTATGCACAACTGACCTGACCTCATCATTATTTACCACTTCACCAGCTTGTGTCATGCCAATTGCATCACTTTTGTTTCCAATAACATACCTACAGCTAAGTGAGCATTGCACTGTATCTATAAAGTGATAACAGGTGGGTATGGTAAGGATCTAGATTATTTATTCTGAAATTATTAATTGTTGATTCCCATTTCCTATCAAACCAGTCTGAGTTCTGTGTTGATCTTAATAAGACTTGCTTTCCTATAAAATTGAGCCATACAGATCTCCACAGGGGCTGCTGGATCATACATGCCATCAGATGTTTTTGGCCACTGTTAAAAGCAGAGTACTTATATCCACTTTTGGAATTTCAGTATTTCAGGAATGCCTAGGATACCCAACTGAGGTGTTTTAGGAACAACAGCCTCTGACAGTTCCTTTACACTGTGTGCAACTTCTGCTCAGAATGTTTGTGTTAGCTGCGGGGTGAAAGTAAGGTGGTATGGGCCAGTATGGTGTACGGGTAAAAAGTAGCCGCCAGTACTGGCCCGTACTGCTGACTTTAAAGCGCGGCCACAGCAGCGCTTTAACATCACTGCTCCTTTTGAGCCCCCAATCGGCAGCCCTGCCGGGTCCCTACCAGCTGGGTTGCCAATGGGGTGGGGGACGGATGCAAAAGGGTTAGCAACAACCCGGCAGGGCTGCCAATGGGGGGCACAAAAGAGGCAGTGATGTTAAAGCGCTGCCACCGCAGCACTTTAACGTTGTTGCCCCTTTTGCCCCCCTGAAGTAGCTGTTCCGGGGCTGTGATCTAAAAGGGCCCGGGGCTCCAGCTGCTGCTACTGCGGTAGCAGCGGCTGGAGCCCTGGTCCCTTTAAATCGCCACTGGAGCCCTGGGCGGCGTGGGCCAGGGAGCGCAGATGGGCTGGCTGGGGGATGCTGATCCCAGCCCCACCCCTTCCAGGGGGGACCAGAGCAGCCCCGTACTGGTAAGAGCTCCATTTTACTTTCACCCCTGGTTAGCTGACCATACTGCATGAAAACCGGAGGCTGATTGAAACTTGTCCTTTTTTGTTGTGATTGTTCTTTTTTTAAGGCAACATGTACATTGTTAAAATTGGGTGATCAGCTGATGTGCAATGATAGGTGACACTTTATCCATGTAGAGTACAAGAACAATAACATGCCAAGTGAAGAATAATGTGCTTATTGGGAATGCGGCTTGATTTGTATGTACTCCTTTACCTATGTGACACTGACAGACCAGCCAACCTGTGATTGACCCATAAAAACTTAACAGGAGGCATTTGTATATACAATTGTAACCAAGACAATCTACTTGTGTGTGTCTGTACATCTTCCTTTCCAAATGCAAACGGATGGACATCATACTTGCATGTGAATTTCAAAGAGATGTACTAGACTAATGATCATTAACGTATTCATTTGTAGTAATAGAAATCAAGGGTAGATACTATCTGTTTACCTGTATCTCATTACAAAGTTTAACAATGTAACCAGATTAGCTTGTAGATGCTAATTTCCTTTCAAGTCTTAATTGCCTTAATCATGTATGAGACTGTGTCCAGTTACCCTTAAAATCAAAGATGTAAGATGCTGAAGGAAAATAATATTCTCTATATTGCCTTCAGCTTAACTAGCTATGTTGTAATGAAGGACTGGCTAATTGTCTTATGGGAATGAATGTAACTAGTTAACCTGTGTATGCATAGGAAACTGAAGATTGCTTTGAAGCTAATGGTCCACATACTATCTGCATGGCCTATTCTTCCTTGGAGGAAAAGCCATAAAAGAGAAGCCTGGGGCCTGATCCTGACATCTCTAATCTGCTTGAATTCTGAACAGGGAAAGTATATGTTGTAAGATGGAGATCTTCCAAATAATGATTTGCAATGATCTGGAAGATTCAGGGGAAGTGTTTCAGACTTTACATCTAAGATGTCTTTGGATTCTGACCTGTTGGGATGATTCCAGAGAGACTATTACAAGCCAGCAGTTTATTCCATCACTGCTGTGATTTTCAACCATGAACACTGAAAGTCACTTGTATGTATATTGATCTTTTTAACCATTTATAACTCTCTTCTTTCTTTTTCCTTTTATTATTAAACCTTTAGTTTTAGTTACTAACAGATTGGCATCAGTGTGATTATCGGGTAAGATCTGAGACTCACTGACCTGGGGATAAATGTCCAGTCCTTTGGGATTGGTGAACCTCACATATGATGAAACAGGTTTTCAGTAACCTCTCACTATATTAGACTTGGCAGTCCAGATAGGAGCCAAGGGCTGGATTGCCTAAAGGGGACTGTGTTTGGCTTTTCGTTAACCAGTGTGGTAGTGCAGAAGCTGTTTTGTTACTGCCTTGGTGAATCTAATTAGAGAAAAAAACATCAGTTCTGGGGATTGTCTGCCCTATATCTTGCAGTCTATCCTGAGTGTGGCATTCTCAGTGTGGCCCATCCAGGCACCCTGGTAACAATCTAACAAAAAATTTTTTTCTCTCTGTTTTAGGCAGAGGAGGCATTTGTCCCTTAAATAACATGTTATGTGCGAATTGTGGAGATAAATGTGTGGTTATGCAGGTGGTGTTGGAGAGAGGGCTTTGGCTTCTTCGACCATGGGTTGTCATTCCACGAAGAAAGGAAGAGATGGGATCCATCTAATGAAGAGAGGGAAGAGCATCTTTGCAGGCAGGCTTGATAACCTAGCGAGGAGGGCTTTAAACTAGGTTTGCTGGGGGATGGTAACCTAAGCCCAGAGGTAAGTGGGGAAGTGGGATACTGGGAAGAAACACAAGGAGGAGGGTGGAACAGGGGAGGCCTCCTGATTCATACTGAGAAAGTAGGGCGATTGGCTAGTTATCTTAGGTACCTGTACATGAATGCAAGAAGCCTGGGAAACAAGCAAGAAAAATTGGAAGTCCTGGCACAGTCAAGGAACTATGATGTGATTAGAATAACAGAGACTTGGTGGGGTAACTCACATGACTGGTGCACTGTAATTGATGGGTATAAACTGTTCAGGAAGGACAGGCTGAGGAGAAAAGGTGGAGGAGTTGCACTGTATGTAAATGAGTAGTATGATTGCTCAGAACTCCAGTATGAAACTGGAGAAAAGCCTATTGAGAGTCTTTGGGTTAAGTTTAGAGGCATGAGCAACAAGGGTGATGTCGTGGTGTGTGTGTGCTGTAGACCACCAGACCAGGAGGATGAGGTAGATGAGGCTTTCTTCGGACAACTAACAGAAATTTCCAGATCACTAGGCCTGGTTCTCATGGGGGACTTCAATCACTCTGACATCTGCTGGGAGAGCAATACAACAGTGCACAGACAATCCAGGAAGTTTTTGAAGAGTGTGGGAGACAACTTCCTGGTGCAAGTACTGGAGGAACCAATTAGGGGCCATGCTCCTCTTGACCTGCTGCTCACAATCTGGAAGAATTGGTAGGGGAAGTAGAAGTGGGTGGCAACCTGGGCAGCAGTGACCATGAGATACTCAAGTTCAGAATCCTGACAAAAGGAAGAAAGGAGAACAGCAGTATACGGACCCTGGACTTCAGAAAATCAGATTTGACTCTCTCAGGGAACTGATGGGCAAGATCCCCTGTGAGGCTAATATGAGGGGGAAAGGAGTCCAGGAGAGCTGGCAGTATTTTAAGAAGCCTTATTGAGGGCACAGGAACAAACCATCCTGATGTGCAGAAAGAATAGCAAATATGGCAGGCGACCAGCTTGGCTTCACAGAGAAATCTTCGGTGAGCTTAACTCAAAAAGGAAGCTTACAAGAAGTGGAAACTTGGACAGATGACTAGGGAGGAGTATAAAAATATTGCTCAAGCATGCAGGGGTGTAATCAGGAAGGCCAAAGCACAACTGGAGTTGCTGCTAGCAAGGTAACAAGAAGGGTTTCTACCGGTATGTTAGCAACAAGACTGTCAGGGAAAGTGTGGGACACTTACAGAATGGGAGAGGCAATCTAGTGACACATGATGTGGAAAAAGCTGAAGTACTCAATGCTTTTTTGCCTCTGTTTTCACAGACAAGGCCAGCTCCCAGACTGCTGCACTGGGCAGCACAGTATGGGGTGGAGGTGAGCGACCCTCAGTGGTGAAAGAGCAGGTTAAGGACTATTTAGAAAAGCTGGATATGCACAAGTCCATGGGGCCAGATGCAATGCAAAGATGAGGGAGTTGGCAGATGTGATTGCAGAGCCATTGGCCATTATCAAGTGGTATCAAGTGGAGTGCCCCAGGGGTCAGTCCTGGGGCCGGTTTTGTTCAGCATCTTCAATTAATGATCTGGCTGATGGGATGGATTGCACCCTCAGCAAGTTTGCGGATGACACTAAGCTGTGGGGAGAGGTAGATATGCTGGAGGATAGGGATAGGATCCAGAGTGACCTAGACAAATTGGAGGATTGGGCCAAAAGAAATCTGATGAGGTTCAACAAGGACAAGTGCAGAGTCCTGCACTTGGGATGGAAGAATCCCATGGACTGCCACAGGCTGGGGACCAACTGGCTAAGCAGCAGTTCTGCAGAAAAGGACTGGGGATTACAATGGATGAGAAGATGGATATGACTCAGTAGTGTGCCCTTGTTGCCAAAAAGGCTAACAGCATATTGAGCTGCATTAGTAGGAGCATTGCCAGCAGATCGAGGGAAGTGACTATTTCCCTCTATTTGGCACTGGTGAGGCCACATCTGGATATTATGTCCAGTTTTGGGCCCCCCACTACAGAAAGGATGTGGGCAAATTGGAGAAAGTCCAGCAGAGGGCAACAAAAATGATTAGGGGGCTGGAGCACATGACTTACGAGGAGAGGCTGAGGGAAATGGGCTTATTTAGTCTGCAGAAGAGAAGAATGAAGGGGGATTTGATAGCAGCCTTCAACTACCTGAAGGGAGGTTCCAAAGAGGATGGAGCTCAGCTGTTCTCAGTGGTGGCAGATGACAGAACAAGGAGCAATGGTCTCAAGTTGCAATGGGGGAGGTCTAGGTTGGATATTAGGAAAAACTATTTCACTAGGACGGCGGTGAAGCACTGGAATGGGTTACCTAGGGAGGTGGTGGAATCTTCATCCTTATTGGTTTTTAAGGCCCTGCTTGACAAAGCCCTGGCTGGGATGATTTAGTTTGGTCCTGCTTTGAGCAGGGGGTTGGACTAGATGACCTCCTGAGGTCTCTTCCAACCCCAATCTTCTATGATTCTAATTATGCAGTTTCACTGGGCAAAATTTGTTAAGCCATTTAAGTGTGAAAATATTTGTAATGTGTGGCTGTGTAATGTTAAAATGAGATGCTGAATTTTACAACTAACAAAGCAAGACGTGGAAATATGTAGCTTTATATAGGATGTCTGAGTGAGAGCAATACACTTAAGCTGCAAGGAGGATAACCTGCTGTAAAAATCCACACAGATATTAGATTATATTTAGAATAATTTTACCACATAAAACTGGATGTGGTCAATTAATTCAGGAGTGATTTAAAGGTGGCATATGCGGCATGGTTTAGAAACAACGAATGATTCATTGTAGTCACTTCTATTAAAATTCATGGTATGATTCTGTCCCTGTAAAAATCTGTGATGGCTGGTAGATACTTGGCTTTGTCATCCGTTTTTGGATGTTATTTAATTAACAAACAAATGAGCTTATTTGAAGCTCATTATGACACAGTATCTGTCCAATGTGAAACCGATGTGGTACTGGCCAGCACTCATATAGTACAAGGTCAACATTTACTCTGAAATATTTTGCTTTGTGTGCTGCTGACCTAATTTCCACAACCCTGTCGGGAGAGTTTTGAAATAATGGTGCTTGCTGGGGGTTTGACTTTCAATTCTTTTATTTAAAAGGCTATTTTTTAAGTTCAAATCAACCTTTAATACAAAATTATGTCAATTTGGCAGGGGATTTATTAGAAAAAAATGTACTTAACTTTAGAAAGAGGTTGAACTCTAGAACGCTTCCGGAACTTAATTATGCCAAGCCTGATTCTATGAGGTGCTGATTTCCCTGCAACTGTTATGGCCATCAGAGGAAGGGAGCTCAGTGCTTAGCAGGAGGTGCTAAGCACCAGGGAGGTTTTTATAATGGAATAGAAAAGAAGGTATATTAGTCTCAAGATGGAATGACTGAATCCAGCAGCAACTGAATGTCCCGTACTATTGTAATTACTATTATTTCTATTACGGTTGTTCCTAGAAGGCTCAGTCAAGATCCGGGCCCCATTGTGTTAGGACAGGGGACATACACATATTAAGAGATAGTCCCCAAAGAATTTATAGCCTAAATAGACAAGACAGACAAAAGGGTGGGAGAAAGGAAATATAGAATCTCCATTTTACAGATGAGGAACTGAGGCACAGAGAGATAAAGGCCCAGATCCATGTAAGGACTTAGTCACCTAACTCCCACTTTAGACACCTGGAACCAAAATTTACACACTATTGAGATCCTCAAAATCCCTGCTCATCTGCCACCTAACTCTGGAGGCATCTAAAATCCCTCAGCACTGAAATTTTTACTGTAAAAGTCCCCAAGGCACCTATGTTTCTGCCGCTGGACATGCACATAACACTTCAATTTATGCTCTGGGGCACCTGTCTCACCTAAATCCCAGTGCAATGCTCAAATCAGGTGAAGACAGACATTGCCCTGCCTAGCTTGGCAGACAGTATGCCTAACTCCACGCAAAATGAGGCCTTAGCTACAAGATATGTACCCGTTATTGTACATAGAAAGACTTTGTGTTAAGAGGAAAAAAATGAACTTTCAAAATTTCATCTTTGTGATTTTAGCAGCATTGGGATCCCATAAGTCTGAGTGTAGTTACTCATGTAAGTAGGTACGATCCCAATGATCTCTGCTTAGATGAGTTACAATCTTATTAGTTATCTTAACCAATTCTTGCCTAAATTTCCTTCTTTATTGTAGATTCTAGTTTACTTTGATCTTTTTACCCTTCTTAATTATTGGGATAAGGGGACAGAATCTGATCTTCATTACATCATCATAAATCTAGATAAACAGACTACTTCAGTGAAGTTAATCAAGTGCTGCCTCACTTTAAGCTAAGGAAGATACATTAAAAAGAATTAAATGCTGGAGAGGATGTAAAGGAATACAGGCCTTTCTTCATACAGTGGTGGGAATGTCCTAAGATAACAGAATCTTGGAGGAAATAACAAATATAATTTTTACAGTAGCTAAAATTAGGTTACCCAGAGAACATGCAGTGATTCTAATAGGAGGCTATTGATTCAGGAAAAGACCCAGAGACCTTTTAAGTTGGTATTTGTATTGTAGCTGTCTAGAAGTCTGAAGCTTTCTTGATTAAATAAGATGGTATTAGGAAGTTAGAGACATGAACATTGTTTTTATAGTTATGGATACAATTTATAATAGTTATGGATACAATTTATTATATTGATGTGGCAATGTGAATTTATTAGGGTAATGTTGAGAAGGATAAATTTATAATTTAAATTATGTTTTCTATTCATGTAGGCTTGTGACAAGAATAAAAAGAAGCTTGTCTCAGATCCCCGGTGTTTGCCTTTATGAAGACATTTGAGCAGTGTACAGGCTTTCAAGGATAATACCTATCTACAGATGTGTTGCTTCAGTTGCCCCTCAAAACAGTGTCTTCACAGGGTTGTTATGGGCTCTGCAATCTGTTTGCCTCACTGTGACAAAGCGGGACTCACCACCGCAGCACCTCCTGCTGGCCGTCCTGGGAATTAGCTCTCGGCCCTTCAGCTAGTAGCGTCACACCTGCTGTCACTGATGTCGCCAATGTTTGGACCTGCGTTGCTCCCTTGACTGCAGCATCCTTTTCTGGGCACGGTCCTCTGGCTGTGCCCCCACTCTGGTATCTCCCTGCTTCCAGGGCATTAGAAGTCCTTAGGCCTCCCACTTGCCTCAGAGGCCAACTGGTATCCAAGGTCCAGCCCCTCACCTCAGGGGCAAACTGCAACCTCAATTCCAGCCACTGTCCTCATTGGCAAGTGGGGTACAAGAGGGGGGCCATACCCAGGCCCACCCGCTATTCTGGGTCCCAACCCAGGGACCCTATAGCTGGCAGCAACCTACTGCCCTCCTCCAACATGCTGCCTATTTTCCCTGGGCCATTTCCCCCACAGACCTAGCGCCCTCTCAGCCCTTGTAGCAAGGCCCCAGTCTGGCAGTGATCTACCAGCAGCTCATCCTCACACTCTGCTGCCCCTGTCCAGCACTACTTTATCTATGGCACTTCTTCAGAGAGCCAGACCTCCTCCCTTGCCTTTTAGGGAGAGACTCCCTTCTGCTCTAAAAAAATTAAATAAATTAAATTAATGGAGATATCCTAGAACTGGAAGGGACTGTTGAAAGGTCATTGAGTCCAGCCCCCTGCCTTCACTAGCAGGACCAAGTACTGATTTTGCCCCAGCTCCCTAAGTGGCCCCCTCAAGGACTGAACTCACATCCCTGGGTTTAGCAGGCCAATGCTCAAACCACTGAGCTATCCTTCCCCCCCAGCAGCGCTTTATATATGGCCCTTGCCAGCCCTGATTGACTGCTCTAGCAAACCTTCCCCTATTGGTGGGCTCAATAAGCCCTTTCCTGATTAGTGGGTTCTGCGCAGCCTCCCTGGTGCTGCTTTTAACCCCTTTTTCTCCCTGTGTTGGGCAGCTGCCCCACCACACTCACCTATTGACATGTTTTTTTTTCTCCCAAATTATTAGAAAAGCTTGAGTGGAATGCTGTTGTTCACCTAAGCTTCCTTACAGAGAAATTGCCCCCAAAACTCTCCCAATGACTTCTCTTTGTCTAAAATGAAATCAGTGTTCTCCCTGTAAATACTGCCATGGTGCAATTCCCTTTTCAGTGATATGTTTATGTTTTGCTTTCTAATTTATAGCTTTATTCTCCTTTCCATGTCTAAGCTGTCATTTTCACTTTGATGGTTGCTTGCATAGATGAGAGACATTTAGCCTGTCTTCAGTGGCTCAGCAATGGGAACAGCAGAACCAAGTGTCTCCCCTCTAGGAAGTACTGTTTGTCTGGTGACTTATCAGTGCTGAAACCCCGCAAAACATGTTTGCTTCAGTTGTGCTGTACTTTGGATAGCTTTAAAAAGGTGAAAAATGCCATAGGGGATAGGAACTCTATTGAATCAGGTATCCTCTTCACTTATGAAAGCTGGCTATATTTTGCAAGATAAAAGAGGTGAAACTAGGAGAGAAATGGGGATGTGGTGTGGCAGACATGGAGCTGCTATTGAATCTAAGAATACTGATAAGTAATTTTATGACTATTGTATGTGACCTGGTCAGGGAGGTGAAGTTACTGTATATATGTAAAGTTACATTGGGTTATTAGACTTTCCTGTATAAATGTATTGGTCTAGCTGAACTGTGGACTGTTGGAAACACAATGGATCTGGGTAAGCTACAAAGATTTGGTTGGGCAATTACCAGATAATGGCCTATGCCAATGCCAAGTCTGAAGTGGCACAACTGTTTTGCCAAGGGTGGGAGTCTAGAGATCAAAGGGCACTAAACAGTTAAAAGAACTCTGGTGAGAGGTGTGGGGATGGATTTCAGTGAGCTCTGACATGGACACAGAGATGAGTCCTGCAGGAGTGTAGTATGGGGCCTTCCCAATCCTCCAGGAAAGGGTAAGCTTTAAGGAATTTGGTAGGTTGTTTATTGTTTTAAGATCTGTTTTCTCTGAAATTTTTTGGTTCTAAATAAAATAATACTATGCTTTAAGAAGGCTGTTCAGTCCCAGTATACCATTAGTCACTGTTCCCCAGGAGTAGGAGAGCAAGTACTGAACACAACTCAGGCTTTCTGAGGTAACCATGGTTAGTACCTGGGGACTACAGCCCAAGACCCAGTCTGAGAGTGGGAGAATCATGTGATTCCACCCTGTGAGAGGTGATGACCAAAGGCCTGAGGGGTGTGCATTTAAAGAGACTTGGGACAGAAGGACAGATTGCCTGGTCACTGTGACACATGATGCCATAATACAACCAGATTGATGCCTTTGAAAATTGGTATGACAAGTTTGCATCTGTTGCAATTAGGAGATCAGCAAACTTTGACTCAGCGCTGAAGCACCTTTGCATGGTGGTAATTACTATGATTGTTATATATCAGAGGTACAATCACAGTCCAAAGATATTGGTTAAAAAAGAACATGTCGCCTCTATATCAAAGTGACAACCAGCATTTAGCGTGGAATTGTGGACACCCCCATAATCCTGACAGACTTTCTTTGAGCCAGATCATTCATCTCTGCCTTTCAAAGTGCTGTGTACTTGCTGATAATATTTTGAGAATCTTTTTCTCTGTGTTAGTGACCAGGTATGTTTATGTTATAATAGCACAAAACAAATACTAAGTACAAATTCAGGGTAAAGCCCATTTTGTTCAACAGAATCCTCCTAACATACTTGTACAAAGCATATTTACTTTAGTTACTCCATTATTTCATATCTAATCCAATTTCAGTCAGTTGAATAATTGTAATGTCTTCTTGAAAAAGAAGAAAAAGAGACGGAAGGTATCTCAGAAACTCCCAGCAAGGAGGTAGCTTACAAAAATGACTTTTGTCATGAAGCATTGCTTGGAATCTCCACATATTTCTTCCTCTCCCATTAAATATAAAGCACCAAGGGCAAAATTCTACTCCCAGATCCACATGGCGGGTGTCAACTGATGTTCGGCTCCAGTGGGAATTTTGCACATGTAGAAAAAGCAGAATATCAGAGTCAAGATCTGCTGTGCACATCTGAAGGAGAATTGCCTTAACTGTTGAAAAGCCCAGCCTGTTATGCAAATAGCACTATTTTATAATACAGAGATGTCACACTGAGTCTGTGGGGAGGGAAAATGACACTTTCTGGCAGAACCTTAGCGTCCAAGTCCTCTCCTTCCAAATATAATATTACTTCTGTTTGTTCACAGATTGTTACTGATTCTTTTGTCTCTGAAAATTAATACTACTTCTTTTCTGCCTTTACATGCAGCAGCAGTGTATTCTATTTCCATTCTGTTTTATCTTCCCCCTCCCTATCCTCGTTTATTTTTTTTTTAGCAGTCCTGTTGGCTCTTTTCCCACTTGAGCTGTTGCCTTTTCACTCTCTCCTTTGCTTCCCTTCTCCCTATTTTTTTCTTCTCCCTTGGCTCTTTATGTACCTTCCCTCGTCTCTCACAGTGCTCCATGCCACTGTGCTGCAAAAACACAGAAGATAGGATAGGGTGGGGAAGGAGAAGGGCTTTGCAGGCAAATTATAGAACATTTTTTAAAGGAAAAATGCTAATCCAATTATGTTAAAGGAATCATGTGGGGCTGGGGTGAAGAGGGACTGGAACATGGTTTTGAAGAATTTATCTATTAGGTAATACCTTCTCTTTCTCTCCATCTTTTCTTGTGTTTTATCCTCTCTCTTTCTCAGAGGTTTCCTGTTTCCTGCTCTCTCATTCCCTCTCTTCCTCCTAGGAGAGGTGCTGCAGGCAACAGCATCTGCAATCAGTGACAGGATTTTCATGGGTTCAGGATTGGTTCTTCCTCTCACCTTCCAAGCCTTGAGAGATTTCAGCAGCCTCCTAGTCTTTGGGGAATCCCGGAAATTTCCTTGTAGCCCTAACGAGCCCATTCAAGCCTATACTTGGATAATTGTATTAAAACTACTGTTAATCTATTTTTCCCTGATGTAGTTTGCAGAGTGTGTGTGTGTGTGTGGGGGGGGGGGGGGCAAGAGAGGGGGTGTTACATTGCAGAGTCACCACGGTCTTAAATGTCTCTTGTTTTCTTCACTGGGAGCTGAATTTAATAGTTAGGTTTGTTTTCTAGCTAGGTGTATTACATAATCTTGAATTTACCAACGCATCTTCCAGGATTAGAAGCAAAGACCCACTGAGTAGCTGGGAATCTCCACTTTCCAACTATAAAGCTCCCATTTCTAACTCTCCAGGGGCATAAGATATCAGCCCTTCCGCTTTTTGCTAGGGCAGGATTGCATATTGCCCATCTTGTACCTTAGACCAGTATGGTTTGGAGGGAAAATTCCACATTTGGGGAAAAGAATTTTTTCCTAACAGTTTGATTTTAAAAGATATGACAGCTGTTTGAAGCTGCCCAGAGATTCAGAATATTAGAATTATTCCTAATTAAGATGGTTTAACAGACAGAAGAGCGGTGAAGCAGATAAAATATCAAAGATGAACGACAAATGCAATAAATCATATGACCCTGCTCTTTGTCATATATTTATCACTACTACTCCTCACAGTATGTGGTTCTGTATTATATGTAAGCAGCTGATCAGGACCACAGTCAGAAAGACCAGGGGTTAATCTGAATTCTGATAATATTGTTAATGTAATGATCAGAGATCTGTAAGGCTAAGGCAAAGAAATGGATGATCCTGAATGTGAAAAGGTATTTCTGACAAGTACTGGAAAAGATCACAGCAGACAACCTGTGATGATATTGCTAACACAAGAAAAGCTAACCTGAGGAGTGGATCCTTCAGTTCATGTCTTTCACAGAGACAATTTGAATTTCAAGAAGACATACTGTGTCCTTATCTCCCACTGAAACAAAGACCAGGGAAATCCCACAATTTCAGTAAGTGCTTTAATCAATATAGTAAGTACTGAGAAAATGTATCCGAGTTCAAAAGAAACCCAGGAAACTAGAAAGCTAAAAGAAATGAATTAATTACAGCTAGAGAAATGTATATGCTGCAGGGCAAGAGTGTCAGAATTGCCCCACTAGTTAAAGCCAAGTACATAGCAGACAAATCACTAATCACCATCTTCCAATAAGCTAATGTATTCACACTGATCTAACATTCTAGGGACCGGATCCGGAACAAGGTGGCTTAAAGTCACCTATTCCCTATCCTCTAGGTTCTGTTCTGAGTGCAGCTTGGTCAGACCAGAGAATCTGCTTTAGTATCATGTATTTGCACCCCCCCCTTTAAATAATAATTACCGTATGAATAATGTGTATTTGTTTGTATTACCATAGTGCCTAGGAGACCAAGCCATGGACCAGGACTTCACTGGATTAGACACTGAATTACTGATAGTAATTAGTACATTTATTTTATTGTAGTACCTAAAGGTTCTAATCACATTGAGGCCCCACTGTGCTGGTTGTTGTAAAAACAAAGAAAAGAGACAGCCCTGGTTCTGTAGACATTATGTGATACATCTAGCTAGAAAACACACCTAACTATTAAATTTAGCTGCCAGTGAAGAAAACAAGAGACATTTAAGATAGTGGTTACTCTGCAATGTAACCCCCGCCCCCCACACTCTCTGCAAACTACATCAGGGAAAAATAGATTAACAGTAGCTTTAATACAATTATCCAAGTATAGGCTTGAATGGGCTCATTAGGACTACAAGGAAATTTCCAGGGTTCCCCAAAGACTAGGAGGCTGCTGAAATCTCTCACTTTTTTTTTTTTTTTAATAGAAAAACACTAGATCAGTTTTAGAGTTCTCTTAGATATATCGGCTATAAATTTCCTTTCCTGCTGAGCTCTGCACAATTGCATATATGGCACCTGACTTTATAGGTAGAAGGATCAACACAAAAAAGCCCCAAAGACTTTTTATTAATGCCTCCAAACTCTCAAACATTTTTAGAATAGATTTTTTTCTGTAACATGGCATATACAGAATGCAAAATTGTGCAATGTTTTTTATGCTTGTTGTGATTGCCTGCATAACTCACTGGTAATTAATGCACCCATCCCAAAATCATGTTCCTAAAATCTTTATATCACACCACACAAAGATGTGGTTTTTTTTTTGATATATGTGTATGCACACACACTTATATACACATACTCATGCACAGACATATATATATATACATATATACATATATATATATATACACACACACAAAATTATTATGTTAAAAGAACATTATTAATATTACAAAGCTAAGTATTTAACTTACAAAAGGCCAAAATTAAGGTTACACAGGCAACCTTAATATGCTCCTTTAGTGGCCATCATGATTCAGTCTTTAATTATATGAACACATACTTCTTTTCCCACAAGTCCCTTGCCTCATTCAGTGCATAGGATAGACAATTCTTGTTGAATGAACAGCTGTTCAATATTTTGTATTATCCATATTGTTTACTGTGTGCTCTAGACCTTATTTACTGCACATTCTTCAAACCTGGCTCTGAATACAGAGGGCTTGAGGGCTTTTCTATGTTGCTCATATCTGTAGTATCAGAGTGCTTCACAAACATTAATGAATTTATTGTGACAACACCACTGAGAGGTAAAATGGTATGATGACCCAACTTTACAAATGGATAACTGTGATAAAGACATTAAAGTCAAAAGTATCCACTAAATTTGGGTGCCCAGTTTGAGACACTTAGGACATGATTTTTTGGAGTACTTAGCGTAATATAATATTTTCTTGGTTCAAAACACAGCTCCCTTTGACTTCGGTTCTAACTGTGAGTGCTCAGCACTTCTGCATATCAGACCCCAGGTTATCAATTTGGGCAGCCAGGAACACACAATTAGTGACTGCTCGCAAAAAAGTTTCTCTTATTTGACTTGCCCAGGTTCACATAGGAACTCTGTGGCAGAAGCAGGGATACAATTCAGTTCTCCAGGGCACCATACAACTGACTTAACCAAACTCTCTCTTCTTGCACTCTCTTGCCTCATTCACTACACACCAGCTAACTTCTGCAGTAAATGAGGCAGGATTCTATAGACAATAGTCTCTTTCACTACACAACCCTGATTAACTCAACTTCTGTTGGTGGGAGAGACAGGCTTATAAGGCTTTCAAGCCACACAGTGCTCTTCTTCAGGTGACCTGAAGAAGAGCTCTGTGTGGCTTAAAAGCTTGTCTCTCCCACCAATAGAAGTTAGTCCAATAAAAGATGTTACCTCACACACCTTGTCTCTCTAATATCCTTGGTCCAACACTGCTACAACTACACTCCATAAGAGCTTATCTGTCTACATGGCAGCAATCCAGTGTGTGACTCTACAGAGTGCTGGCTTGTCACACACTAGCTTGCCATGGAGATAGGCCCTGAGCATCATCCATCCTGTGCTCTAAATCAGGCATGGGGCCGGGGGGGGGGGGGGGAATTATATGTAATTATGTAATTAAATACTGTATGTCACAGGGTGTGACTGGCTCTTTTAAGAGGAAGTGGGACCCCAAGCACCTGGACTGATTACCTGCTTCCCAAGAGCAGGAAGGCACTTGGGCCTTATAAAAGGGAGACAGCTGCAGGTGGTTGTGATATGCCTGCAGACACTAAGAAGGTTCCCACAGAGCCATGAGTTAGACTGGAGAAGACTATATCTTTCTAGTGGCTAAAGCGGGATGCAGCAACACTCACATTTAGCCCATCCACTCCACTCATTGGTGTTGCAACCTAACACATAAGGTGGCAACACAACTCAAATTTGACCCATCCACCCACCCATAGACAGAGCAGCTGGGCCAAATCTGAGTGGTGCTGTGTCCCACTTTAGCTGCATGAAATAGTGGGAGATATGGTCTTCTCTCTTCTAATTCAGGGCCCTGTGCACTAGCTCACAATGCCACTCAGTTTGGTGGTGCTCTTAAAAGCAGGCCTAGGGCAAACTGTCACTTTTGCACCCTTGCCTCTCTGGGTGGCCCTGAATCCAGAAAATGTTCTGCTTCAACCTGGACAGGGGGTTCTGGGAGTCAAAGTGGGACTGTCCCATGATACCTGGGACTGTTGGGAGGTCTGGCAGACAACTATCAAGGAAGGCCTGTGAAGAAAGGTAAACTTCCAGAGGTGCTGGGAGAGCAGGAAAACAGACCCTCAGCAAGGAAGATCTAGGCCCAGCTTGAAACTGGAGAGAAAAAAAGTGTTTAAACTCTGAAAGGAAGACAGATCTCAGAGGGGGACTGTGCCCAGCTATGGATTGGAGTGAAAGAAATGAACTTTAAAAAGAGGGCATACCCTCAGGCAAGAGAGCTGCAACTGGGATGAAAATTGTGTTTGAGTTCTTTTTTGACAAACTTTGTGCTGGACTTAATAAAGCGGACCCCGGAAGTGGGGAATATTTTAAATATCTGGATTGTGGGGACTTTTTAAGGGAGCCTCACTTAAAGGGAAATTGAGGTGAGCTTCAGCAGAGCCACACTTGGCCAGAAGAGGGCACTACAGAGCAGGCAAGTCCTCTGACACTATGTCAGAATGCACACGCACAAGGGCGTCATATTAAGGTTGCATAAGTAACCTCATTTGTGCCATTTTCCAACTTTTGAGTGCCTGACTTTGTAACCTTAGTAATGTTTTAAATGTAATTTTGTGTGTAATTTCCTAGGTTTAAAAAATAGCAAATGGAAAAAACAGACATTCTATCAGCATATTTTTTCCATGCTCTTGGAAATGGCCAAATCATTTTTCTGAAACTTAATAATAATAAATAATTAATATAATTAGCCTGAGGCAGACACCCGCATGGAAAATTTGAGCCTGAACAGTTAAAATTTGACAAAGTGTTGAGCAATTGAAATGGGAAGTGTTGGGTACCTTAACTAAGGCAGTGCTAGTGTGTGTGTGTGTGTTTAAAATGCTTTGAGATCCTTCCTGGTGAAAGTTACAATATAAGGCCCTAATACTGTACTGAGAACCATGCGAGTGAACCCTTGCACTTGCATGGAGTCTACTGAAATCAATTAGCCTTATCCAGGGGCCTGTCTGCACCCTTCTCAGTGCAGGATTAGGGCTTGTATGGCAGTATTCATCCTTGTCAGCAAGTCATTAAAGTACATTTGCTCTTTATCTTCAAACAAAGAAGTGGGGAAGATTCTTAGCATCTGCACTTAACCTTGGTTCCATACAAAACATTATCTGGGGTGGGAGGAGGGAAAGTGGAGTGGGGTGATAAATGATTGGGGAAGTTTGGTAGGGGGAAGGAAGCTGAAAGAGGTAGCAGGTTAACAGTGGAAGTGGATCAGGCAGGGAGATTCTGCCTGAGAAATGAATCCGCAAATAAGCAAGTAGGACTCAGAGCTTGTATATGGCAGGAGGGATGGGGTTAGTTCACATTGAGTTGACACAACTAGCTGATGTGCAGTACATAAGTTGCAGTATAAGTATGCACACAGAACAGCTGTGTCCTATTTCAATTTGCATCATTGTGCACACATGGCAGGGGCTTGGTGTGCAGTAAGCATTTGGCTTTCTGGGTAGGTATTACATGATCCTTTGCTTTGCTGCTAAGCTGTTTGAATTCTGGGCTTTTTCCCATTTCGCATTGTGGGATGCAGAGCAGAAGCCAGTTGAATTCCAGGACTTGGGACAAAATTCATAAATCTCATGATTCCATTCCTCTGCTCCATGGTTCTTCTCTTTCTGGGTCGGCTCGTGCCATTTTCGAATTACTGTTGGCCAGCATGGATGCACCAACACTCTGTGCCACTATGCTGGACATCACGTATATGCAGAGGCTTTTGGGGCTTTATTTGAGCTCTTGGGGCTGGGTGGCGTTGACTTTGGAGTTCAACCATCGAGCACCTGATACAACTACAGCAGTATCAGAGGGGTAGCTGTGTTAGTCTGGATCTGTAAAAAGCAACAAAGAGTCCTGTGGTACCTTATAGACTAATAGAAGTATTGGAGCCACGAAATCTTATGCTCCAATACTTCTGTTAGTCTATAAGGTGCCTCAGGACTCTTTGTCGCTAACTGCAGCAGGAGAGGGAGAAGGAGGAAGATGAGGAGCATGATACTGAGCTACTGCTACTATACAAGCTATTGCTGGAGCAGCCAGTTTCTGGGCTCAGGAAACCAGCATTCATTGGTAGGAGAGGACTGTTCTGCAAACCTGGGGTGGCTAGCAGAGGCGACAGAATTTCAGGATGGTGAAGGAACCTCATACTCATTGAAAAACAGGTTGCCATTACCACCAAGGAGCTGGCAACTCCCAGCTGTTACTGGTCAATAGCCAACCAGTTTAGCATGGGACATCACCCCCTCCACCAGCTCAAAAGTGTGTGTGGGGGACAACAGCACAGATGGAAAATGCAGCTTCTGCCTCTGCTGTTCATTCTCACCTACAATCCTGCTGCTGGAAAAGCACAGGCAGAGCACACAGTTTTAGGAGTCATTCTGAGACCTGGCAAACTTGTACCATGTCAGGCTGTTTAGAGCATCACTGTAGAGGTCCGGACTCACCCCTGCAGCACCCCCCTACTGGTTGCTTCGGGGAAATCAGCTCAATCCAGCCTCCGGAGCACCCTCCGCAGGCCAGCAATCTGCCTTGTCCCTACTTCTGGCCCCAGTGTCCCTCCCAGGACCCGGTGCCCCTATTACTGGGATGCTGCCCCCTGGCAGTATCCCACAGGTCTGGGTCTCCCCTCCCTGGGGAACCCCCACCCACTATCCCCACCTTGCCTCAGTACTAGGCCACTGCCAGTCACCAACTAGCCCCTGCTCCCTGGAGCGGACTGCAGTATCGGCCACTCATCACTGACAAGGGGGGTTTGGACCTGCTACCTTGGACCAGCCCTGGGCTGCCCTCTGCAACCCCCAGTACCCCTTGGCCTAATACTAGGCCACAGCCTGGGGCTTTCCAGGCCTGCTCCACTACAGGTACCCTGTGTCTAGCTCCCTGCAGCAAGGCCCCTCTCTTCCTGAACACAGAGAGAGACTACTGAGCTTCTGGCTCCCAGCTTCTTATATAGGGCCAGCTGAGGCCTGATTGGGGTGTGGCCCCAGCTGCAGCCACTTCCCCCAATCAGCTCAGCCTTCATGGTGCCTGCTCCCTGGGCTATCTCAGGCCCTTCCAGGCAGGAGTAGGTGTCCACCCTACTACAATTGTGTTTAGCTGCTTTCTGGTCACAGGTTTACAGCAGTATTGCAAAATATACAGTCTTGGCTCGCTAAGTCAGACTCTTATTAAACAGAAGAAAAAAGAAGAGGGATAGGAAAGAGAAGAGATAAGGTGAGGAACAAAAAGGACACACAAAAGGTGCCAGGACTGGGAGAGTAGAATAAAAAACAAGCAGTTATTGTTCTGTTTCCATAGACACAATGGTAGCATTTTTAAAATTTTCTGTTTCTGAATTCCCTCCCTTGAGATTCATCCCAGTCTTGGGGAGACCTGAGAGATGGTGAATTGTGTGTGCATGGTGGCTAGATTGGGATGCTGGGACTTATGTTTCCAGTTTGGATTTGAGAGGTAGGTATTTCAAAGGAGAGGTAGAGGTTGCGGCTGTGCTATATGGCTACCAGTTTGAGCAAATGAATGGGGAGGGGGTAACATTCACCTGGCAGGAGGGAAAAGGAAACTAGTAGATAGGTATGTACCCTTCATGGCATGGGTTTGTAAACAGATGGGGCTTCAGCATGAGATCGAAGCCAATTGTCCAGCCCAGCCCCCATTTTGAAAATGTGTTTGTGGGGGCAGAATGAAAGGGGACAACATTGGGTAAGTGACGGAGCTGTATAACACAATAATAATACATTAATAATTAGATGTAAAGATGGATATCCTTGAAAGGATATTCCTTTTGTGTCCTGGGCTGGCTTCCTACACAGCTGCCCAAGAGTCCTGAGTTCTGAATTGATCCTAGATGTTTGGAGAGAGCTCTTCATTGTCCTCCTTGTTGTCATCCTCCTCCAACGACTTGTGGTCATCGTCGGGGCCACAGTCTCTTTGGTGGTAAAAGTGGCATAGGCACCACTGTCCACCAAGGGTTTTGTAGTAGTGTGCCAGCAACATGTCCCCTCCAGCTCCTCATAAAATGGACAGGTTACACGGGCATCACCAGATTTGTTTCTGGCATCCTGGTTGCATATGGGTTTTTTGTTGTTGTTGTTTGTTCTTTTGGAGTTTTTGTACATTTTCCTGAGCTCTTTGCTCTTTATATTGCAGTGTTTGGTCACAAGAGCTTGCTGTACCATTCCCTGTCCCCAGAAGGCATGGTAATCAAGGATCTCATCACAGCTCCAGGTGGCTACATGAGGTCTGTTATAATGCTGCTGGAATAATATGGCTCTAATGCTGATATTTGAATCCAGGAGCAAATGGGTTGATCCTATCCCCGGCCAAGTTTTTAAATGAGGAAGGGGACATCTGGTCAACCTGGCCCAAGAGCAATGGACGGTATACAAGTAAATAGACCTCACATTCACAGATGCCTGCATTTGGAGAACTGCCAAAGTAGTGTGCAGGAGGATTGCATGCACTATTCCTGGGGGAATTCTGCATCACTGTGTGTGCTCAGAATTCATGTTCCCCGCAGAAAAATGAATTCTGATGGGGAAGCAAAGAGAAGCCACAAGAGTGGGCACATGCCCCTCCCCGACAGCGCAGGCAGGTCGGTTCGGGCACCTGGAGTAGCCAGTAGAGATGTAAATCTCTGCTGGGAGTAGGGACGGGGGGCTGGGCAGTCTATCCTTCTCACTTGCTATTGCAGCATGCTCGGAATGGAGGAGCAGGGTATTGGGGTGTTTCTGAGGAAGTAGGCCTGGGGCAGGCTCTGTCCCCTCAGGCAGAGCAGAATGTAGCAGCCTGCCTGCTTAGTGAATTGTTCCCATTGTGTTTGTGAATTCCCCCAGGAGTATAAACAGGTGTAAAAGTTTTAAATCTCCTTTACATTTCCAGAGTGGTGTAGAGGACAGTATGGTCTTATGAATGCTTATGGCGCTTTAGAACTTAAAAGAATTTAGTGATTAGAACTGAACTAAATATTTGGACTGAAAAAATTTCCTATCAAAATGTGCTCCATGAACTGTTTGCTACTTCCTTTCCTGGAGATGGTCAGTAGCCAATATAAATTGTGAGTTTGATTCCCCATCCCTCACTTTGTCTTCAGTTGCGTATTATGTAACACTGAGCATATGGCTGCATATATTTGTTGACTAATAGCTAGAAATAAAGGGTCCAACCTAGCTACATTACTATTAGGCAAGGGGGTTTCAGGATTTTCTCCAATGCTCCCCACTCCCATTCTCCATACATTGTATTGTAGTTTAAAATAAATTACCAAAATAATTGAAACCAGCATGATTATATTGCGTTATTTTGCTAAATAATGTATTCAGAATTTTAAAATATTGCATGCAGAATTTTAATTTTTTTGGTGCAGAATTCCCCCAGGAGTAATGCACACAAACTATGGTGCACACTATCTCAATTCTTATCGCATTTATACCACTTTGAAAGTGAAGTACAAAATTTGCAGCAAGTAGGGAGCTAGTGCACTTTAAGGGTTTGCCTCCTGTGTACTCAGGCATTTTTGACTAAACCCCCAGTGTAGCCAATTCCTCTGTTTTCCATTGCTGAAGTGAGAAAAGCAGAAAAGGTTTCAGATTAAATCAAAGGTGTTTGTGGTGTTTTGAGGGGGAGGTAGATGGTCAAATAATAATAAGACTTAGTTCTTCTATTGTGCTCTCATCTGTAGATCCCAAAATGCTTTATAAAGGATGGTATTCCCACCATTATAAGGAGAAGGTGTGCATGTTTTTGCCAGAATGTTTTTGCAGATTCATAGTGACTTGAAAAATGTTGGCATGGAAAAAAGTGTAAAAATACAGGGGATTTCACTGTCACCTTAGAAACCTTCCTCCTTTAAAAGAATATTCAAAAAGTAAGAGCTCAGTTCAAATTAATATGGAAATTGCATTAATATTTTTCACTGAGGAAAGACTCCTTTGTCTGATCTGTCACTGCATCATCACTTATTCTGCATTTATTAGGATGATAATTCAATCATTTTTCATCCTTTTTTTACTAGGGCTAATTAAAATTTTAAAGTATCGGGGGTAGCCATGTTAGTCTGTATCCACAAAAACAACAAGGAGTTGGGTGGCGCCTTAAAGACTAACAGATTTATTTGGGCATAAGCTTTCGTGGGTAAAAAACCTCACTTCTTCAGATGCATGGAGTGAGGTGTGTTTTTTTTTTTTTTTTTTTTACCCACAAAAGCTTATGCCCAAATAAATCTGTTAGTCTTTAAGGTGCCACCAGACACCTTGTTGTTTTTGTAGAATTTTAAAGGTTTTTGCCTACAACCTTCTCCACTACTTTTTAACTATAGCAAGTCTTATATTGATCCATTGCTAAATCTTGATTGCTTGTGGGGGTCTTATCATAGTTTAATGGTTAAAGCCTAAGCCGGTGAACTTGTTCTGCTGCTGACTCACAGCATCCCTCTCTCTATATAATAATACTTTAAACAGTAGCTACTAAATTTAGAATTTTACAATCAGCAGGTCCAGATAACTTGCATCCAAGAGTTTTAAAAGAGCTGGCTGAGGAACTCACTGGAACATTAATGTTGATATTCAATAATTATTGGAACATTGGGGAAGTTCCAGAAGACTGGAAGAAAACCAATGTTATACCAATATTTAAAAAGGGTAAATGGGACGACCCAGGTAATTATAGGCCTGTCAGTCTGATATCAAGCCTGGGCAAGATAATGGAGCAGCTAAAATGGGACTCAATAAAGAGTTAAAGGATGGTAATATAATTAATGGGCTTCAACATGGGTTTACGGAAAATAGATCCTGTCAAACTAGCTTGATATCTTTTTATGATGAGATTACAAGTTTGGCTGATAAAGGTAACAGTGTTGATGTAATATACTTAGACTTCTGTAAGATGTTTGCCTTGCATGACATTTTGAGTAAAAAACTGGAGCAATATAAAATTAACATGGCACTCATTGAATGGAATAAAAGCTGGCTAACTGATAAGTCTCAAAATGTAATTGTAAATGGGGAATCATCGGTGAACATATGTGTTTCAAATGGGGTCCCACAGGGATTGGTTCTTGGCCCTACACCATTTAACATTTTTATCAATGACCTGGAAGAAAACATAAAATCACCACTGATAAAGTTTTCAGGTGACTCAAAAACTGGGGGAGTGGTTAACAAGGAAGAGGAAAGGAGATGATACAGAGCTACGTGGATTGCTTGGTAAACTGGGTATAAACAAACAATATGTATTTTAATATGCTTAAATGTAAATGTATACAACTAGGAATGAAGAATGTAAGCCATACTTACAGAATGGGGGACTCTATTATGGAAAGCAGTGACTTTGAGAAAATTTTGGGGCTCATGGTGGATACTCAGCTGAACATGAGCTCTTAGTGCGATGCTGTGGCCACAAGCACTAATGCAATCCTTGGATGCATAAACTGGCAACTCTCAAGCAAGCATAGAGAGGTTATTTTACCCCTGTATTTGGCACTGGTACAACCACTACTGGACTACTTTGTCCAGTTCTGGTGGCCACAGTTGAAGAAGGATGTTGCTAAATTGGAGATGGTTCAGTGAAGAGCAACGAGCATGATTAAAGGATTAGAAAACCTGCTTTATAGTGATAGACACAAGGAGCTCAATCAATTTAGCTTAACAAAGAGAAGGTTAAAGGGTGAGTTGATCACAGTCCATAAATACCTACACAGCGAACAAATATTTAATAATGGTCTCTTCAGTCTAGCAGAGAAAGGTATAACATGATGCAATGGCTAGAAGTTGAAGCTAGACATTTTCAGACAGGAAATAAAGAATAAATGGTTAACAGGGAGGATAATTAACCATTGGAGCACTTTAACCAAGGGTCAAGGTAGATTCTCCGTCACTGGCAATTTTAAAATGAAGATTGTATATTTTTCTAAAAGCAATGCTATAGGAATTATTTTGGGGAGGTTCTATGACCTGTGTTACAGAGGAGACAAAGATGATGAGAATAGTTCCTTCTAGCCTTGGAATAATTGAATGTCTGAATCTATCAACCCATCTCACACCTCAGGACAGGCATGGGAATTCATTAGTTAATTCTTGTACAGTACTTAGAAGATTTAAAGTGATGGTATTTTTACAGTCACCTAGGTTATAAATGTATGTTTCCATCAAGTAAACAGTTGTGGTAACATTAGTTATGCTTCTTATCCTTTAAAATAGATTAGGAAACAAAAAATGTTTGTGCATTTAAATCAGAGTTTTAGACAACATCCTCATGATTCACTGAGTCAATGAAATAATGAATGGGCTCTATTCTAACTCCCCCTTATATATAGCAGTCATTCTGTCTCTTGGGACTCACTGAAAATCAGCTATGAACTCAGGACATTTTCCTCTGCTATTTTTCTAGACTGTGCCTGGCTTTTGCACTTATAATCTTGAATTATCCAGAGGAAAAGATGCCACATCTCAGAGTTTGAGGCCTGTTGATATTTAAATTTATAGTACAACTTTAAAAAATAAATACAATAAATCCCATTTCTTTTTGAGCTGACAGGCTTTGCATGTGCAAATATGAGCCATGTGGCCATTTTTCAAAGAAGCAGCATCCTTGAACGTAATTCACATTATGAAAAATTATTTTATGTGAACAGTTTGGAACTATGATTTGTCTAAATCAGGGATCGGCTACCTTTGGCACGTGATCCAGGGGCTTACCCTGCTGGAAGGCAGGGCTGGTTTGTTTACCTGCTGCATCCGCAGGTTCGACCGATTGCAGCTCCCACTGGCCACAGTGCACTGCTCCAGGCCAATGGGGGCTGCGGGATGCATGTGCCAAAGGTTGCCGATCCCTGGTCTAAATGTCTCTGAAATGCAATCTCTTTTCCATAGAGGTTTATCTAGCATACAGTGCAGTTGGAGATGTGCCCCATAAAAATACCTATCACCTCTCCTGTCTTTAGTCGCCAATACATTATTTGGCGATGGGTAATTCTACTGGCCCAAACTTGGAATATTGGGGGTAACAAATCCAATTCCTCTCAAGATTAGAAAGAAAAACTACAAAAATACTTTTTAAAAGAAACCTGTTGTAAGATGGTTATTGCAACATCTCTCTCTAACTAGGTATTTATTATAAAGCAACTAATCACCATGGCATCTAGGTGACAGTCAGTCTGGTGTCTAAATAAATGATCCAAAGTGATTAATTATAAAGTAACCAAAAAGAATAAAAAAAACCTAATCAGTGTAACCCATGAAGCATACCTTTGTGCATTTCTATGAGAACTGTGAGGATGAGAACTCCTAGTATTAAATTAATTGTGAAATCTTTCTTTTCAAGAGAATAAGTTAAGTGAACAATGGAAAAAAGTGCTAAACTTTTGTGACAGTTATACATGACACAAAAATACCTTTGCTTGCATTTTTCCTGGACTGTTTTGTGCTTCTTTATTTTCATCATGAGGGTCATATCAAATAGACCCTGATACAAACCCCCAAGAATTTTCTTTTTAATTAATTTATATATTTAGGAACTCTTAACAGGTTTACATTGCCATGTAAATACCAGAGACAAAAACAAGAATTTGCATGTTTTTGTTGTGCTAGTCCTTTATTGGGAAATGAAGACTGACTGATGGATAGAACAGTTGTGAGGTTTTAGATGAAGCCCAGTCTTCAGCTGTTTACTAAGTAACCAGAAAAATTCTTGAATGTGGAACATTGGTGTTATAAACAGCATATAAACCATTTTATTACTTATTTATAATTTGTATTACAAGTAAAAATTCTCTTTCCTGGGTGTACAACATAAATAGCCTTTTGCCTTGAAACATGGCGATTACAGAATAATGACTCATGAGCATGCACTTCAAACTTCACTCCCCAGAGCTAACCTTCTTGGTTGTTTTACTATAAAAGCACAGAGAACATTTATATCATGTTCCAAAAAATTATCCTACACTTTTTGACTGGTAATTAGTGTGCAATTTAGCATCAGTCATGCTCTCTTTTGCTGTCATCAGCTAGTAGGAAGTAAGGAACTTTGCAAACTCTCTTTTCTGCAGTTTTCTGGCTGAATAGCCTTGGGATTCTGTAAACACAGCATCTGAGTCAGCAAAGCACTGAAAGCAATGAGACTTAAGCCCTTACTTAAAGTTAAGCATGTGCTTAAGTGCTTTCCTGAACAGGGATGGATTTAAGCACATAATTAAGTACTTTGTTGAATCGGTATCTGGGTAAAGAATGGAAATGAAATTCACAAGTTTATTACTTGTACATATAATGATGGTACAAACATTCACAGAATTTGGTTAGCAATAATACTTTGCATTTGTATAGCCCTTTCCAAACAAGGACCAAAAACATTTTGCAAATATTAATTCATTAAGCCACACAACATCTGTATGAGGCAGGGAAGTAATATTAGCTCCATGTTACAGACAAAGAAATGGAGGCATACACATTTGTGATTTGCATAAAGTCAAACAGGAAGGCTTTGGAAAAGCCAAGAATACATTCCACATGTTCTGATTCCTAGTCCTGTGTCTTGCATATAAAACCATCCTTCTTTTAGTTGCCAGTGATGAATAAAATAGATTGTAACCCCTTTGGACGAGGGATGGCACCTAGAACAATGGGGGTCTGGTCCATGACTGGTGTTACTAGGCACTTCCACAACACAAATAACTTGCACACTAACATTTCAGACTTGTCAATGATGGACTAAGTTGCAGGAAATATATCCATATATGTGTTCATCAATGCTTATTAACTTCCTTAGGCCCTAGACTAGATTTTTTTAAAGATGCCAACTTATTATCTCAGTTATTTTAAAGTCATAACTGAGTGAATAGTTCTTTGTGAGTTTCCACATATGTATACTTATTTACTATATGGAGCTGCTATATTGCATTTCTCATCTATAACACCTGAAAGCTGTCATGGTAATTTTTTTTTTTTTTATTCTAGTCTGGAAACATATTCTCTGCATTTTCTGTTAACTATCCAGAATGGATATGACAAACTGGGTAACTGTTTGATTTGTAGTGTAGGACCAGTATACAGATATTATGACATATGTGATGGGATTCAACTCACCACTGTGGCGCCTTCTGCTGGCTGTCCTGGGAATTAGCTTAGTTCACCAGTGCACCCTCATCTAGTGACATCCCGCCACAGTCACATCTGCTCCAGGAAGCGCTTTGTCCCAAAGAACACAGCGTCCTCTTCAGGACATGGCCCTCTGGCTATGTCATGCTCTGTTCTCCCCCCTTCCAGGGGACCCGTAGTCCACTGTCCAGCCACTTCCTCAATGGTGAGTGGGGGCAGGGGAGGGGACCCAGGCCTGCCCACTACTCTGGGTCCTGTCCCAGGGACCCTGTAGATGGCAGTCACGTGCTGCATCCCCTACAACCCTGCAGTCTATTTCCCTGGGCCACTTCCCTGCAGCCCCAGCACTTTCTCCACTCTTGTCTCAAGGCCCCAGTATTCCAGCAGTCAACTGGGAGTTTGCTCTTGCTCCCCTGATCCTGACTAGCACTGCTCTTTCCAAAGTGCTAGCTGCCTCCACCTCCAAGGCAGCCAGTTCTCCAACGTCCTCATGCTCCAGGGAGTGACTGACCTGCTCTGCCCAGCAGCTCGTCTTATATGGGCCTGCCTGGCCCGGATTGACTGCTCCTTGCAGACCCTCTCCAATAGGCTGTCTCCTGCACAGTCTCCCTAGGGTCCTCTCCAATTGGCTGCCTGTTATGCAGCCTCCCTAGGGTTACTTTAAAAACCTTTCAGGCCAGTGTGGGGCAGGCGCCCCATCACAACATATCATGTTGGTGCATGGTATCTGTCAACAGAATATATTGTTAGTAGATTTTGACAAAAGTGATAGGAAAGGCACATGAAGTAACCCTATGAGGCAGGCGGTAAAATACAGGAGCAGTCTGAAATCAATTAAACATATGTTTTTGATCAGCCATGAAATAGGAAATATTTATTGCAGAATGTAGATGAAGAAAGAGGATGGTCTCACATGAATACTCATTAAAGCCTTTCTAGTTTCACTGCATTAATATTTGTGTAATTCGAAGTACTGTAATGTCCTGGACACTTTATCTAGGAAATAAGTGCCATTTCCTTATATTATCAAGTAATGGAAGTTACATATTAAAAAGTTTCACAGTGAACGTGAAAAAAACCTGACTTTGCTACATTATTTGCCAATGGCTACTGCCAACATATTAGAAAGCTTTGCGTTTAGAAAATAATTGAATGATTGTAGCATGACTTGGTGCTAGAATGTGTTACATTAGCTCATAGAGGTCATCATTAGGCACCTTACAGTTTGACGTAAAGAGTTGAGCTGTCAGAGTGCATCTCAGCGCAACCACTTCATTGTTTTTAGTCCAAATTATACCTGACATTTATTAAATCCAAGGTGCCTTCATGCAAAATAATTCGCTCTTTCAACTGTGCACTTTCTGGACTGATCAATGAATAAGCAATTTACAGGAATACTCTGGAGCTGTGGTTTATGGCTCAGCTCATAGGCTTTTTAGGAGAAATCACTGTGTTGGTAACAACAAAAATCCTATACATTTTGAAATAATTGCATGTAATTAAGGTTGTATCCATGCATGTTTATATTTTTATATCATCACCCAAAACGAGAATTAAAACCCACTGAAATTTGTCTTTTATGTAACAAAATATATGTTTTAAGCTTCCAGTATTCTTGTCATTCACCTTATGGACCAGTGGTTTCTGTAAATCTTGGCTAGAAACAGATGGGAAAAAGAAAGAAAATACTTGCTACCGATATAAACAATTCAGCAATTTTTGTCTTGCATGCTGTGAACAGAAATGAACTGTAAGGACCAGGATAGCCAAGTAATAAGACGGGCAGAGTGGGGATCACAGTTTTCTTTGTAGTTCAGTGTCTTCTATTGCGTGGGTTATTTAATCAACAAAGGCCACATTCTGCTGTCCTAACATGAACATAACCTATTGACTTCAATGGGAGTTTTACTTTCCTTAAATTAGCAGAATTTGGTCTTATGTGATCTTGGAAAAGTTACATAACTTTCTCAGGTCTAAACCTGGCTGTAGGATTAGGTTAAAATTGGACCTACCTGAAGAACAGAGGTTACCACAGATAAGAGTTCAGTTGTCCAGCTACCTTACAGATGAGCACTTATCATATATTGGACACAAATCCTGAACATGTGATCCCCGAATCAGTTTCAATTTGCTTGTACAGACAGCATTTCCTTTTTAATTATGGACCTACAAGATTTAACATACTACAAAAAGCAGCAGCAAACACAGCAAGCATCTGCTTTCAAGCAGTACGATCTACAGTACAGGGTGCTGCTCCACTGAGCTCAAACGGTCTTCAACCCTACCTGCCTCAGGCTATTATCTTCTGTTACTTAGAAATTGATTACTACTAAAGGGTAGCTTATTACACAACCCATATGCAGTACATACACTCAGCTAGTAGTCAAAAGTTAAAGTATGTCCAGTTTAGATGCGTTTGTGGTTATCTAAGACTGATGATAACTCTCTTATCAAGGTTTAATGCAGGTCCATGACTCTTGGGGCATGCGTTGGTAAGTCTCATTACTGGAACTGTACCCAAGGTAATGATATTAATATAACCCTTTAACCATTTTACATGAATATTGCATGCAATTAGAGAATGACAGTCATACATTCCACCGTTTATTTAAATAAACTTTCCATGGTGTTTGATTTATGTATTCACATCCAAGGGTAGTTCCACAAGGAACAAAATAAGAATGAAATAATAATGTGAAATAAGCTGGTGGAGCAGATATCATAGTTATTGTTAACGAAGAGAGAAACATTGCTCAAGCTGTATTGCATTTACTCTGGTTGGACCCCCCTGGTGGTATTTGCTCTTGGGACACATCTGAGGGTTTCCCGTGGTGTGAAAAAGCAGTCTACTAGCTGGTTCACATTTCCCCGAATTTTCTGGAATTTTTTTTTTTTTTTTTTTTTTTTTTTTTAGATTGTCTTCAAATAGTCTCCTGGTTTCCCCAGTGGTTTGCAGGTTTCCAGTGTCATTTGCAACTGGAATTTGGGAACCTACTTCCATTAAAATCTTCAGATGATTTTTCTGCTCGGCCGTTTATGGGCTTCATATATCAAATAATTTTTTTTCACATCTTAGAAGACTCTCACTCCAGACATCTTTTGAGACTCATTTCCACCCATCATTCATGAGCCTGATATATCTTCCCACTCAAGACCATTTAGAACTGTTCAATAGGCCACTTGAGCTTAAAGCATCCTTTAAAAAACTCTATGGAAAGAAAATCTTGATGAAAGTGAGGAGAAAAACTATTTCCCTTACAGTATGTGTTTTTGAGATAGTCGATATGTGCCCCCATTGCTATTAGGCAACAAATGAACACAGTACTTGTCCATTCAATAATTAGGAGAGCAGACTAGGTGATCCCAGTGGTCCCTTCTGGCCTTGGAATCCATGAATTAATGTAAATGTAAAGAACCTGGGACATTCTGTAGCAGAACTTAAACACATCATTAAATCAATGAGACTTGCGCACATGCCTAAAGCACAATCACAAGCATGTGCTTATGTGTTTTCCTGAATAGAGATGGACTGCTGAGCTGGAGCTGGAGTCCAAAACTGCAAACGTCAGCTACAGGAATAAGTCAATTAGCTATCACTAGGTGGCAGGTTCTTACTCTTGCGATGGCCAGGTGCTGGGAGGGAGAGATGACCATCCAGAATAGACCAGTGTATTACAGTATATACGTGTTCTAGAATATGGGGTTCTGTGTGTATTTGAGGGGCAAGAGTATCTCCTCACTGGCCACTCTGAGAGATTTTTGCAAAAGAGGTTTGATCACTTGTGTCACCTACTGTCACTGCAAAATGTGCTTTATTTCCTGATTTTTGCCCAGACATAGTTCTGCTTTATAAAACATAGCAACAGCTACTTTATCTATTTCAGAATATATTTCACTGGCATCACATCTGTAATATCTTGAGCAGGCCAACTGTGTCTTTATTGACAGTATATGGTGGGATAAGTTTACATCCAAACTCCAACTCTGAGAGCTTGTCTACACAGACACGTAATGAGCCGCAAGCTGGTGCGCTGTAGATTCACACCCCAGCTTGCCATGCGTTAAGTGGGCTGGGTGGACTCTGCTATCACACAATAAAAGTTTCATAGTGAGTGTTTGATCGACTGTGGTTTCAAACAGCAGTTTGTGAAAGCACACTGTGGAACATTTAGTGCACAGCAGTAGGCTCCACACAGCCACTTAGTGCAGCTGGCGTGCTGAGGATTTACACCCCGGCTTACTGCACAGATGACCCTGCTAAAGGAAGGGACCAGAACAGTATTATAGTGCTCTAACATCACACAGGAGGTAAAAGTGGCTGACACACAGGCAAATTGTAGGGCTTTAATGAATGGATGAAGACAATGTGGCCATTTGCAAAGGCTCCAGGTGTCCTAACACTTAATATAACCACATAACCCAGCAGTATTAAACAATCATTCAAATAGGAACTCAGTCAGACAGCTGCTACAAAGTACCTTTCCACACATCTTCATTCTAGGAACACACCCTCAGTCCTCTCCAAAACCCCTATCTAAATGAGCAGGTGAATTACTAATGATATGAACTTGGGCCTTGACACTTGCAAATTTGATCCCCTCAAGTCCATTCAAAATGTTGTTCTAACACCAACTTCCCGGCTCATCACTCTGACTTCATCATACACACATCAATGTGTCTCTTCACTGGCTCCCACTTCCGGGCTGTCTCAAGGACAAACTTCTTCCCTTTACCTTTAGGTCTCTTCAGTTTAGTCCTACCCTATCTAGTCACTCTACTGTATTACCAAGACATTGACCCCCTGCTTTTGCTTGGCCAACGCACCCTAGACCCTACCTTTATCATCCACAGGTTAGTTTTTCCCTCAAGCAGTCCTGTGCTTGTTCCCATATCACCTTTTATGACTGCGAAAAACTCTCTGTAAAATCCATAAAGCCATTAGTATAAATTTCTTCCCAGCCAGGACTTGTTTCTGCTGCAATGCCTAGAGAGCATTACCAGTTGATAACAGATACACAGGGAATGAGCGGAGACCCCTGCTTATTAGATGGTAATTTGTTTGCATTACTTGTAAGTTATCCTCCCAACTTGCCTTCTCCCTTGTTTATCTGTCTCATCCCTCTCCTAAGGCTTTTGCAACCTAGACTGTAAACCTTTTGGGGCAGAGAATATGTTGTTCTACAGGATATCTGTATGGTGCTTAATACAATGGGGACCTGGTCTCTCATTGTTACCTCTAGGCAATACTGCAGTACAAATGAATAACTAAGATTCTATGTTGAGGCAACACAGGTGAGATTAAAAATTCAGGGCCAGAATCACTGCTGGTTTATGCCAGTCTCAATAGGATTACATAGGAAGTAAGTCGGCACTGAATTTTGTTTCACTGCTTTGCTGTACCTTCAACATTTCTCGACACTCGTCACTGCTACTCACACTGAATAGTACTTAACTTAACAAGCAGCCCCATTGAAGTCAGCGAGTTTACTCATGGGAGTAAATGCTCATTCACATGAGTAAGAGGGGAAGCATCTAGCCCAAAGTCTGTAATATCCTCAGGCCACCTCCACCCCAAACACATTTCTACATTTTGTCTATTATTAGAGGACAGTGGCACATCCTTTGTTTTCACTGCATTCAGCCAAAATCAGTCAGACAGAATTAAACCATATTCAATTATTTACAAACTGGTAAAGAGGGTTTTCTTTTTGCTTTTCTTCTTGAAATGCGACCATGTCCCTGTTGTGACTGCAAGTGACATGAGGCGAAAAACCAAACCCCAAAACGTGTTTAAAAAGTAAAAACCCTCTCTTTGCTGATTCAGAAATACCATAACTAATGACAGCAGCATGGAGTGTCTGTTCTTTTGGTGAATGCTCAGAGGCAAGTGCACACTTTACTCTTGGATGGACTGTGGATGTGAACGTGCATAGCAGCACGTTGGCACACCTCTGATGATGATGATGTCTGGCAACTTAATCAGCTTCCTCTGTGAATTCAAGAAAGACTTGAAACTGAGTAAGGAGGCAAACATTTATTTTTTCTTTCCTGTAAATAGGTCTGTCCTTCCCAAAATAAAAAATATCTGTACTAATTTTGGTTTTGGGCTTATCAAACTCAGCAGCAATAATTCAATGTCAGTCCTTTTTACAGTACACCTGTATCCCGATATAAAACTGTCCTCTGGAGCCAAAAAATCTTACTGCGTTATAGGTGAAACCGCGTTATATCGAACTTGCTTTGATGTGTCGGAGTGCGCAGCCCCGCCCCCCCTTGGAGCACTGCTTTACTGCGTTGTATCAGAATTCATGTTATGTCGGGTCGTGTTATATCAGAGAGGAGGTGTATGTTGCAAAAATGTTTAAATATTCTGCTGATTTGCTTGGAATTCTAAATGTGAAGTCTGCAGTAGCGTGTTAAAGTGTGGACTGTTGGAAACAGCTGTTGTAACAGATTCATGAGCTCTACTTTGTGGTGGAGAGGGAAAGAAATAACACCAAGAGATACTGGATATGAGTGGTTGCTGTCATATTTACGTACTAAGAGCTGAAAGATCTATTAATTTGGTTATAGGGATACTGTTGAATCAGATTGTACATTTCGTTTTGTTTTGTTTATATTAGAACTTTTTCAAATAAGATCTTTATTTCTCCAGTTTTGGTTTTATGGCTCAAGACTTGGACTCAAGAGTTCTGGGTTCAGTTCCCAGCTCTGTCAGAGTTTAAAGAGTAACCTTGGGTAATTCACTCAGGATAGGATTGACACTTTGCAGGCCAGTCACAATTCTCCTTTGCTTCACGGGGGAAGTAAGTTGCACTACCTTTTCTCTCCACATTGGCTCAACTGTGCTGTCTGGTGCTCTTGGGGCCAGAGTAAAGGCTCTGCTCATTTCCCATCTCCCAGCATAGAAGGGGAAACAGCCACTCGTGGTGGGTATTCTCTCCCCTATACAGGGTCTGACAATGCAATAGCCCAGGCAGAGACATAAGAGGGAGCCAGGCTCACGATCGAGCACTTAATCTCGCTGTGCTCAGTTCCCCATTCGTCAAATTGATATTATTTCCCGGCCTCACAGGTTGTCGTGAGGATAAACTCAATCATGTTTGTGAAGTGCTTGGATTCTATAGTAATGGGAGAGTCATCCAAGTAGCTGGGTAGAACAGAGCATGATGTCTGTCGAGGCCAGATTTAGTGCTTTGTTTTCCACACAGACCAAAATTGTTTATTATTTTGTTATTAAAGTGGATCATTTCCTGAATATTAACAAACACCCAATTTGCTAGCTATGGATATTGTTTCTGGCTAGCAGTTTTTCAGACTTAAACAGTGATCTGTCCACAAAAAGGACATCTTATGATTAATCAGAGCAACAACCGCATTTTCATTCCATTGGATTAGCCTTTACTATTGATTAGCCCTTCCATTCAATTGGATTAGCCCTTACCAGCACTTGTTTAGGATTGACTGCGAATACGGTATCAGAATGTGGTCCTTCTGATGGCACATAGTAAAATATAATTTTGTTTAACTGTATTTAAGAAGAATCTAAAGGATGAATAAGTGTAGAAAATTGCAAACAAAATGTTTCTTTGTTTTGCAGTATTGATCTTGTTTTATGTCATTTAAAATTATTAAAATGTCTGTTACAACCGCTTGTAATGTCACTCAGCTGTAGAAAAGAACAATTTCACAAGAGAGACACACAGAGAAAGAATGTCAAAATGATGGAGACAAAACTTTGATACAAATTCAGTTATCTGAAATAATAACTAGTAATTGTGAACAGAAGTACTTCCCCTTTGCAAATGGCAATAAAGATGAATACTATGGTAACTTTAGAAACTTGTCTTTTGGAAGATTTTTAGTCTCAACATAAATAGAAGGTCCTTTATGAATTGCACCCTGGTGATTTTCAGTATTATGCAACAATACTAAGTAGATCTAATAGTTACTTATATGACAAATGAAGAATACAGGGAGTAAAATACTGGCCTTATTGAAGTCAATGATTTAGCCTTCATTGCCTTCAGTGGGGTAAGGATTTCACCCATGATGATTTGTGCAGGCAAATGCTGAGAGTATAGTGAGTGTCTACTGGCCAAGGACCATGGGGAAAAAAATCAGCTTTCCAAATTACCGATGAGTTCTTCAAAAGTTTTGTTGCAGACACATGGTTTTCATTCAGTTTACATTTTTAAAAAACTATGACTTACCTTTGAATAAAATTACTATGTAATATATTTTTTGTGATGAGAGGCAAAATTTATAGAGCCCTATTCAGTGCTGCAGAAGTGGGCTTTTTTTTAAGTGCGACTTTCATGAGGTGAGGATGGATGTTTGATAACCAAAGTTTAGACAGGTGTTCATTCTTAGTGGCACATTTAAGGCATGTTCTTGTCTTTCCGGTCATTTCAGGGGGTATTGGAACAGCCTCTTAGAGCTCCAGGTTACATCTAGGACTAATGGGTCGAAATTAAAAAAAGGTGTAGACTATAGAAATCAAGAAAAACTTCTGGTGTATTAGACTATGAAAGCACTGAAAGTCTCATTTCTTGAGACCTTTAAAACCTAGATTGAACAAGCTCCTGGAGAATAGACTGTTTTCTGTGGGATAGCTACTTCTGGTTTAAAAAAAAAAAAAAAAAAAGTAACCTCCTAGTAAAGATGCCCTCTTATTTTCCAGTCTACTGCTTTTTGTTCTTTGGAGAATTCCCTTCCTACAGCTTTATCTTTTTTTATCACAAACCCATCAAACATATGTCTTATTTTTTTCTCTCCCTAGTGCCACAGCTTTGTTTGTCTGGAAGAGATTGCTAGTCTTTTTATTATTATTTTTATTTTATTTTTTTACAATTTAACTGAGTTTCTAAGAATGTACAACTAACATTAAAATATTGTGTCTCTTGAAAAATAATTGGTACACCTGGCCAGAGTCCTTGGGTCAGCTGATCTGCTCTCAGTGCAGACCAGGGAGAGGTGAACAAAGGTATCACAGAACAATAGGGGTTCATTGCTCCAGACTTTATACAATCTCGTTGGAGTACTCTATTATTTGCCAAGCTCTAGGCTTAACCTTTCACAGGACTAGCTTCTCAGCAATATGAGTCTGAGAGTAGGACTTGGGGCTCCAGCCCCTCCCCCATCTCAGTTTCTCATCATTTACTCTACAAGAAGTCCAAATAAATTCAGACTGCTGATTTAAGAGGTTTACCCCTTGAAGAAGCAATGCAACTAGTAAGTATCTGCAGAGACACCGGGCAGCCCTTTCAAAACAAGCCTTTATTTGTTAGTCAATTGGAATATAACCATTGAAAGCCCCGAGGCCAGCAAAGAAACAGCAAGTTTAAGATAAAGTTGGTATTGGCAGAAGTAATTGCTCCATCACTCCATGGCCACCTTGAATCCATTTTAGTAACTGTCTTTCTCTGACTGTGTGTGTGTGTGTCTGTCTCTCTCTCTCTCTCTCTCTCTCTCTCTTTGCAGCAGCAAGCTTACAAACCCGTCTCTTCACACCTTGGGTCTTTGTCCTCCTGCTGGTGACTTTCTACTCTCCACCATGAAAAGACTTAGAGGAAATAATGCACTCTTGGCTTTTGGTTGTTAGGAGATAATGTCCTGTAGTTGGGTCTTCCACTCATAAGGACAATGCTTGATAATTCATTCATATCAACCTAGACTTGCTGGCTGTCTATGTGACTTCAACAGCCATCTCTCACTCCCCTTGTTCTAGAGGAGCTATTAACTCCTTCTCACCAAGTGGGTAGTAATACAAAGTGAGAGAGTACACTGAGTCATGCATATTCCTACAATGATTACAGAAATACATTCTTCACATCCCTTTCCTCTTTAAGGGCAAAGTAAACAGAATCACTCCCCCCTTCTCCTCTGTCACAGACACAGATGTTTCTCAACAGTTCTCTTACCTGTATACCCTTTACTTGCCTATGACCGCACCCCCGATCTCCCTGATTCCCACTCTCATTCCTACCTTTCTCTTCTCCTTAACCTCTCATTCGCTTCTGGCTATTTCCCCTCACACTACAAGCATTCGCAAGTCTCTGTCCTCTTAAAAAAAAAAAAAAAAACATTCTTGATCTCATTTGTGTCTCCAACTAGTACCTCATCTCCCTTTTATCTCTAAGTGCATTGAACGCACTGTCTACAGTCACCGTCGAGTTCCTTCCTCCAGTTACATCTTAGATTTTCTCTAATCCAGCTTCTGCCCCTTGCACTTGTTCTCACCAGATTCTCGAATGACTTCTTCCTAGCTAAAGCTCAGAACCAATACTCCATCTTCATCCTCCTTGATCTGTAAGTTGCTTTACTCTGACTACGCTTTTCAAATCTTGTCCTCCCTTGGCTTCTCACTCGCCTCTCCTGGTTCTCTTCCTACCTGTCTAATCACTTCTTCAGCATGTCCTTCAGAGCCTCCTCATTAACCTTGTTCCAACTTCTGTGGGAGTTCCCTGGGCTCTTTCCTTCATTCCCTTCTCTTTTCCCTCAACACCTTATCTCATTTGCAAACACAAATTCAACTCACATCTCTATGCTGATGACTCACAGATCTACCTGTTTATTCCCAACCTGTCTCTGTCTCTTTAAACTAAAATCTGTCTGTTTCTCTGACATCTCCTCATGCATATCTAGCTGTCACTTCAAGCTTAACATGGCAAAACAGTTCTTAGTCTTCCACCCCGACGCTCTCCTCTACTGCCTTTCTTGGTCACTGTATCACTCAGGCCTGTAGCATGGGTGTCACCTTGAATTGGACTGCTCTGTAGCACCTCACATCTAGACTATGTCTAAATCTTGCCAATACTTTCTGCATATCTCTTTGGAGATAGCTCAGTGGTTTGAGCATTGATCTGCTAAACCTTGGATTGTGAGTTCAATCCTTGAGGGGGCGATTTGGGGATTGGTCCTGCTTTGAGTTGGGGGGTTGGACTAGATGATCTCCTGAGGTCCCTTCCAACCCTGATATTCTATGATTCTTATATCAGAGATAAAGGATAGTCTAGTGGTTAGGGCACTGGCATAGGCTGTGCGAGACAGGGGTTCAATTCCCTGCTCTGCAATGTACCTCCTTGTGGGATCTTTGGCAAGTCACTTAATCTCTTGGTGTCTCTCTTACCCATCTGTAAAATGGATTCCCTAACTCACAGGGCTGTGAGAGGATAAATACACTAAAGACTGAGAAGTCTTTGGGGATCTACTGATGAAAAGTGTTATATAAGAAATAGGCATTATTCATTTCTAAGCTACAGCCCTTCCTATGCATCCACACAGCTCAAGCTCTCATCATCTCACATCATGATTACTGCAACATACTTCTCTGGCCTTGGTAAATGCAATCTTGCCTGGCTCATTTCCATTGAGAATGCTGCTGCAAAGATTACTGTGATCCTTCTCTTTGAATCCCCTGTCCCACTGACTCCCTCTTCTCTAGTGCATCAAAGAGAAGCTGTTTGCCTTCCCTCTCAAGGCCCTTTACGACCCATCCCCACTCTACCTATCATCTCTCATTCGTTACTGAGTTGTCAACTCTTGCAAGCTGAAATCATAGGCCAATCAGAGGCATCACCCACTTGTTAAATATTCAAAATAAGCACCTGTGTGCTTTCTCCCAGGCTGCCCCTTATGCTTGGAAGGAGCTTGCCATAAATATCCAGAAATCTCCCTCATTATCCTTCTGCAAAACCCTACTCAAAACTGCTGTGATGCCTACAAAAAACCTTGACAATGGTTAGGATGCTGTGGTGCTGAGACCACTGGCTTTAACACTGAACAGTATTGTGTCCTTGTAACTGTCTTATACTTAGATTGTAAGCTCTTTGCGGCAGGGACTGTCTCTTTGCTGTGTTTGTACAGTGTCTAGCACAATGGGCTCCAGGTCCATGACTAGGGCTCCTAGGTGCTACAGCAATACTAATAATAAATAATAACTTTATCACACTCTTGAGATTTCTGAGCCCAGTTAGGGACCATTCTTGTACCAGGTATAGGTTAGAACAGTTGAGGGCTGCTCTAACTTATGCCTAGATGTCCATAATTCTAAGGGCCCATTCCAGCAGCTGGGGATGTCTGGAGCAAACAGGTGTTGCCTTGACTTTGCCCCTTTTTGCTCCTGCAACATCCCCCACACTGGGATTGGGAGGTAGTTTAGTAGAAGCCCATTATGGCTGCTCCATGCCAGCCGCCTAGTATGCCCTTTGATTCAGGGACTCTTACTACGTGTCCGCACAGTGCTTAGAACAATGGAGCCCTGATCTTTGTAGGGATCTCTGGTTATTACTGTAATATAAATAATAATGTGTCATATAAGATCTATGGCGATGCATAGCCAGTTATTGCCTCAAGGTGATGCTTCCTGAATATTCTCAGGCAAAATCTGAACCTGCCTTGTTAAGATGGACTCTGTGTGATATGAAACATTTCCTTAGTAATGATTTTGAGTCCATCATACGAGCACCACAGGTTTTGATTAATGTCAAAAGCAAGTGTCAGAGGACTCTGCTGTCTGGGTTATAGGTCCCCCCCCCCCCGCCTCCCCCCTGCTGCTCTGTGTTTTAATAGCAATCTCTTTGTAATTTCAAACAGAAGGATCTGCAGGGGGCTCCCTTCCTGCTGATCAAATCACTATAGCACAACTAAGCAATTTTTAAAATATTATGTGATTAAAAAGCAAAATTTATCTTTAATTATACAGAGCGACTAATGATATACATGGTTATTTCCTATCATGTCAACAGCTGGACTCCTCAACACTGCTACTCTTCCTTAAGATTTGTGATTTAGTGCTTACTCTAAATAAATTGGCCTTTCAAATACAGAGAGAGAAGACAATTAAAAGCAAAAAAGAAACAGTGGTCACTTTCATGCACAGCATTTAAAATAAACCTTGGTTTTATTTAAGTCAAACACATCAGTATAAAGTGGAATGTCTTGTTGTTACATCAGGACTTTCATTTACCAAGTCAGTGGGACTCCATGACAGCTGAAGGAGTATTGGTTTGGGATGAGGTATTCCAGAAATTCTAGTTCTGTGAATTTATCAAACAGTTGTGAACATCCACAATTAAAACTCTTTGCTTAAAAATATGTGAACAGTGTCACAACTCCTGATGATATGGCCTGTCAGTCTGTCTAGTCACTAAAACATGGTGTCAAGTATCAGAGGGGTAGCCGTGTTAGTCTGGATCTATAAAAAGCAACAAAGAGTCCTGTGGCACCTTATTGACTAACAGACGTATTGGAGCATAAGCTTTTGTGGGTGAATTCACCCACGAAAGCTTATGCTCCAATATGTCTGTTAGTCTAAAACATGGTGGTATCATTCAAGACCCCAAGCTACCTAAGGGCTTAATATTATATTTTAATAGAATTTGGCCAAAATCTAACAAACCTCTCACATCTCTCAGCAAGAGTTTAAATCCTGTCCCTCCTCTATATATGTCCCCAGAAGCAATGGAACTAGTGCAGGTCCACTGCTTGTGAGGATTTTTGCCACAGAACTGAGTCCACATAAGCTGTTGCTCTTACCTGAAACAGTGGGGCTTGGACAGGGATGTCCTGAAGGAAGAGTGGACCCAGTGGACTTGCCACTGCATGAATGACACATGATTCTTGTGAACTGAGGACGTCCATTATAGCAGTATTAAGGCTAGAGTACTGTTTCACCTGCATTTTATGATGGTGCTTCATTCTTTTATTTTCTTCTGCAATATCTCCTGCAGGACTGCTAGCACCAGACTTTGCTGCCACTTGTGAACTGCAAATGGAAAAATGGGGTTATTTTAATTTTAAATGCATAATTAAATAAAAATAAATCAGCAACAGAATTTGACTCTCAAGGCTGCTTTCAGATATAATCTATACAGGAAAAAGTAGGAAATAGGTTTGTTTGTCTTTGGTTAGATGCATTCTGGTAGTTGGAGTCCAAGAGTATCCTGACTTGAATAGCTAGGTGTATTCACTGGGCTTGATTCTGCTATCACTTACATCAGTGTAAATCAGGAATAAGTCTATAGAAATCAACAGAATAACACCAATAGAAGGATCAAAGTCTACTGTGTCTTGCATCTTGAGATAAACTCTGAATACTAGAAGCTGGGGATACTATTGTACTGTGGCTCTGTTGTTTTCCTTCCATGGCAGGAGTATTGGCTGAAATATCCCTACTTGGTTTCCGGAGAGGGTCCCACCACTTCAAATGATAAATTCTGTCTAGTTTTCCAGTAAACTAATTGACTTCTAGTTTGTCTGTTTCATTGTAACTCTGAACTGTGCCATTTGAATCTCAGGCTCTTCCTGATCCTCTTATGGCTCCTTCACTCAGATCCCTCAGTATTCTACATCATCTCCTCACCCCATCCAATCAGTTTTATACAATCCAGGATATCTACTTAGACATATTTAAGTGTATATGTCACTTCTTAACTGTTGTTTGTAGTGTTGTAGCCATGTTGGTCCCAAGATATTAGAGACACATGGTGGCTGATGAATACCTTTTATTGGACCAACTTCTGCTGGTGAAAGAAACAAGCTTTTGAGCTCACACAGAGCTCTTCTTCAGGACCTGAAGTTGGTCCAATAAAAGTTCTTAATTGCACAGATATATGGCCACCATGCAAAACACTAGAAAATATCTTGTGGATAGCAGTCCTACACTGGTATGTCGTGGATGTCTTCTCCAGATGTCATCTCATCCAGCAGAACTCCACATTGAAAACTGAATAACTATATTACAGTAAGTTTGCCACCAGGAACTGGCCTTAACGGGGCTAACAAAAGTCCGTCCTCCTAGAGAATGATCTAACTTGCTCAGTGGATACATGTTTGTCAGTGTCTCATGCTAGTATTAAAGCTACTTTGCCCTATTGTTAGCTGATTGGCTAGGAAGGCTTTACTGGAAAAAGCTGTGGCTTACTTGTTTGAAACTGGCTTGTGGACAAGATGTAACTTATTTTTCACTGAACATTTGTGCCCTAAATTCCAAGTTAACTCACAGATTTTTTTACATCTGTATTTGAAAAGTGATAGACCATCTTTTACATTAGTAACATATATTTTTGGAAAGAAAAACACTTAAAAAGCTCTGAGTCTTTGTATACTAACCACAATCACCTAATTTTCTCACAGAATAATAATGATGAAGTAGTATAGTATGGACTTCTCAGAGATTCTTTCTTTTATAGATTACATTTCTGGAATGCTTTCCACATAATTCACAACATCCTTGTCTCATATAGAAGAATAGAACCTCTCTCATTTATTTTCAGTACGCTGCACTTATATATTCACTTGTATCTTTTTTCATAGTGGAAGCTTACTGTGCGTCATAATATAGTATAGTGACAATACTGAAAATAGAAGAGCTTATTAATGTTATAGATAGCCACAGAAACCTTGGCATAAGTTAGGTCTTTAAAGCATATCAAACAGCAGGTGTTGTTTTTGTGTTTCGCACAGAGGACATGTAGGTTGAGTAACCTAGGCTTACCTACAAATTCTTGCTAAGCTATGAAGTGACTTCCGTTTCTATTCTTTTCTTCTATTTTAAAAGCTTTATATCTATAAAATTGTAATAGAAATATAGTAAGAACATAAGAATATAAGAACAGCCATACTGGGTCAGACCAAAGGTCCAGCTAGCCCAGTAACAAACTGTGACCAATGCCAGGTGATATATGCACATGTACGTGTGTGTGTATATGTATATGTGTGTGTGTGTGTATACACACACACACACACACACACACACACACACACACCTTTAACAAAGATATACAAGGTATTTGTTTTGTATTAAAGCTGATATGTTGAGGTGCCTGTGTGAAGTGTAAATCTTAAACGTGAGCCAACCAAAATGTTTTAAGGTCATCATTGAGATGTAAGGAATAACCACATACTGATACAGAGGTCTGTACAGCTTTTTTGTAGAACTTCATTAATAGTTATTGTGACCCTAAACACCCCTGTATTCACACCCTATACACTATTGTAATAATCATTGTACAAAATATGCTTTGTGTGGCATCACTTCAAAACGAATAACTCACTGATGATTAACATTCTTGCAAGATGTATGTACATACCATGTATTTAGAGTTATGGATACATGTTGGAATTATAACTTGAGTGTGTTCAAATCAGGCATGACTTGGGGAGTTGGTAAACAGGTCTGCCTTAAACAAAGGAAATGTATATTCAATTCTCTAACCAGCATGGTCTTCAGGCAAAGACAGTGAAGATCAATTTTTACATAGCTTTGTTGACCTGATATCAAGGAAACAAGTTGGAGAGGAGACAGCATGGCATCTACACCCAGCAGGAGAGAGAAGCTTGGTCTGGATTTTACTATTTAAAGAATACAGTGAAAAGTTTTCCTAGTCTATAAAGATGAGGGGCTAGACCCCAAGTGAGAAGCAACTGAATCATCAGATATTACTGTATTATAAGTGTATGGAGTAAGGTGTTTTCTGAAAGTTAATGACACACTGGTGATTAATATCATTGTGAAATGTGTGTATTAACACTAAATGAGAAAATATGGATACTTAATGATATTATGCTTTAAAGTCTGTGGCTAAATAGGGAGAAACAGGTTCCCTCCCAGATGGGAGAGAAAGGAGCTATTTGCCGATATTGTCTATTAAGCATAGAGGAATCAAAACAATGGAAGCCCTCTTTACATATAAATCATCAGGGGATTGGAAAGTCCACAGTAAAGGAAGAACAGCATGAGGTCATCCTGGTTCTTGAAGCAAGGTCATTGATCTTTAGAAGATATAAGCAAAGACAAAAGCCATCTTTGGCATCCATCACTAGGCAGACATAAGGGAACAGAATTCTTGCAAGCTGAGAAAGATGGGCCTTTTGACCCAGGGAGAGGGGGTTGTTGAAGTTCCCGGAAACTGAATAGAGGTGAGAACATCTTGAACAAAGCCCGTACCTTGCTAGATTAAGTTTTGGACTTTTAGATATGTGTTCACTTTTATTTGCTTGTAACACTTTCTGACTTTTTTCCTTCTACTTGGCATCACTTAAACTATTTTTAATACATTTGTTTTATTTTGGGCTGTGCATTACAGAGCACGCAGTTTGGGGAACACTTGGGACTGCAAGTGTGTTGGGGGTCACCCTGCATATAGTAACCAAAGCTGGTGAAACCCACTGTGGGGCGGTAGACAGGCTGCTGGGGTCAGAACTACTGAACCAGGGTTATCTTGCACACACAGACACTCAGTGTGTGACCTGCATGCTTGTAGACTGGTTGTGAGCATCCCCAGTTGGGAGCTACAGCAGCAAGGCATTGGGAGGCACCCAGAGTTGCAGAGCAAGTCATGACACAACCCCTCACTGGTCTGGATTGAACCCCAAACACAGTAATGGCTATCTCTGTTGGTGATTGATCCAGCACATAAGCCAAATGACTTTATATTGCTGTATGATGAACTACTAAACAAAGACAGAATCATCAAGAAGTATAAGAGACTTTATATAAAAGACTCCTGGGAGTACCAATGGAAAGAGCATGGAGTCATGCCAATTTGGCCAAAGGACCACATTGCAAAGGGGCCCGCAGAAAGTAACTTGTGGAAGTAAGGTACAGACAAGAGCTAAGCCAGCAGGTGGTCAACGTATGGCCCAACATGTTTTAAACCTACTGGTATGACACTAGTTGTTTTACATAAAGAGACTGGAATTTTCCAGACAAAGTTTAAAGAAACCATAAAGGAGATGCCTCATTTTCTCATTGGATGAGAAGGGACCCAATTCATATCCTGTTAAGACATTTCAAATCTTTGCCAGAAGCATGGGTCGCTTTCTGATTGGCCCACTCAGATTTACCAAGAAGAGGACTCAGGCCATACCACTCACCCCCCCCCCAAAAATGTATAAAATACCCTGGGTTATTCAATACTTGGCTTCCTGAAGCCAAAACATTTGGATGATAGAGACTGTGAGCAGGGCCATCTTTATGTGGCCAATGAGAGCGTCCTTTGCTTGGTAGCAACTAAAATCTTGTCACTGATAAAAAGATAAAATAAATAAGATGCTTAAGTCCTATCTAGGGAGATAGCTGTGAAATCCACAAACAGAATGGGAATACAGCTGTCATGACACCTTGAGCAAGTTACCTAAATGAACACTCTATTCATCTTAAAAAACAAAACAAAAAACAGCTATTTCAACTGTGAATCTGAGCTGGAGAACCCCCCTTCAAGCCAGTTCCAGTTGATAAATAGCAAAACAACTTTTATACATATATTGTTTACCCAAGTGATGACTTAGTTATGTTTAGCTATGTACATCACAGAAAGTACATACCTGAATTAAAGCCCTCTGAATGACTAATATGTATAATGTGTCCTTGTATTTCACTAACAAATTTATTTTTTTTTGTCTAGAAGTTAGTGAATCAATAAGTAATTGAGATCATTGAGGCAGGAGAAACTCATTACATTAACTAAGCCTAATAATAGTTGTAAGAAGATATTGCTTCCCTACAATAAAGGTTACTGAGAGAAACTGAGTACTTCAAGAATCCAGCCTAAAAATCACAGATTTTTCTGGTCAAGAAAATTGACGGCTTTTTAGACAAAACAGAGAGAGAAACTTTGAATTGGCTTGTAAACTAAAGATTTCACCACTATTTGAACTGGTTAAAATGGCATAAAAGTTTGCAGCACTAGTGAAATTCCAGAGAAATTAGTATCAGAGGGTGGTGTTAATGTGATACTTAATGATATTATGTCACATTTTTATGGCTGACCTGGAACAACGCTTCCTCAGCTCTCATCTACTCATGCCCCTTCTCTACCTACACTACATTGATTACATCTTCATCATCTAGACCAATGGGAAGGAGACCCTGGAAGAATTCCACCATGATTTCAACAGCTTCCACCCCACCATCAACCTCAGCCTGGACCAATCTACACGGGAGGTCCACTTCCTAGACACCACCGTACAAATAAGCGATGGCCACATTAACACCACCCTATACCGAAAACCCACCGACCACTACGCCTACCTTCATGCCTCCAGCTTCCACCCCAATCACACCACACGATCCATCGTCTACAGCTAAGCACTGAGGTACAATCGCATCTGCTCCAACCCCTCAGACAGAGACCAACACCTACAAGATCTTCACCAAGCATTCTCAAAACTACGATACCCACCCAAGGAAATAAAGAAACAAATCAACAGAGCCAGACGTGTACCCAGAAGCCTCCTGCTACAAGACAGGCCCAAAAAAGAAACCAACAGAACTCCACTGGCCATCACCTACAGTCCTCAGCTTAAACCTCTCCAACGCATCATCAGTGATCTACAACCCATCCTGGACAATGATCCCTCACTTTCACAGACCTTGGGAGGCAGGCCAGTCCTTGCCCACAGGCAACCCGCCAACCTTAAGCATATTCTCACCAACAACCACGCACTGCACCATAACAACTCTAACTCAGGAACCAACCCATGCAACGAACCTCGATGCCAACTCTGCCCACATATCTACACCAGCAACACCATCACAGGACCTAACCAGATCAGCTACAACATCACCGGCTCATTCACCTGCACGTCCACCAATGTTATATATGCCAGCAATGCCCCTCTGCTATGTACATTGGCCAAACTGGACAGTCACTACGCAAGAGGATAAATGGACACAAGTCAGATATCAGGAATGGCAATATACAAAAACCTGTAGGAGAACACTTCAACCTCCCTGGCCACACAATAGCAGATGTAAAGGTAGCCATCTTACAGCAAAAAAACTTCAGGACCAGACTCCAAAGAGAAACTGCTGAGCTCCAGTTCATTTGCAAATTTGACACCATCAGATCAGGATTAAACAAAGACTGTGAATGGCTTTCCAACTGCAGAAGCAGTTTCTCCTCCCTTGGTGTTCACACCTCAACTGCTAGCAGAGCACCTCACCCTCCCTGATTGAACTAACCTCGTTATCTCCATACTGATTTATACCTGCCTCTGGAGATTTCCATTACTTGCATCTGAAGAAGTGAGGTTCTTACCCACGAAAGCTTATGCTCCCAATACTTCTGTTAGTCTTAAAGATGCCACAGGACCCTCTGTTGCTTTTTACAGAGAAATTAGAATCACATCAAAATGATTACTTACATATTTTGTTTTTTGTTTAATGTGAGATAATCTTGCATGTGTGATGATATTCATTGGCAATGCTTATCACCTGGGCTAGGAATTTTGATCTGAATTGATATTATTTTAAATAACTTTATAATTGTCTGGTTCAACTTACGTGAGAAGCCCCCAATTTCCATTGGCATTTAAACTTGACTGGAAGGATCTATATTTAAGGATCCATTGTTCTATGTTGATAACAAAATCACCTACCCAGGCTACTATAGAAATAGGATAAAAGTTTGCCTTTGTAACAAGATTGTGATAGACCTTGAATTAATTGAACTGATTTATAATTTCTGGAAAATTGTAGTATCCCATGTAGAGTTTAATTTTTGTCAGTGTGAATACGATCATCTAACCATCTTTATTTGGCTTTCTGTAATTTCTTATTTGCTCGCAAAGTTATTTTGACTAATAAACCTAATAAATGTATAATACTTTTCCAGTCTTTACCTTAGCTAAGGAACATTGATCCAAAGAAGTTAGACGTGGTAACTGTTTAATTAAATTATTTAACTAATCTTTCTCACAATAGGTAACTCATACTCTACAAACAGTATACTTTAGTGTATTGTTGACATATTTTTTGAGAATAGCTAAAAAGTCTCTCTTTACCCAAGTGCCTTATCAATTTATAAATATTTATGAATAAATATGTATTGCCAGTTGTGTATTGAAGCTATTAGTGTCTTCTGTTGAATTCCAGTAAACTGCTCCACTGAACCATGCACTGTACACTTCAAGCTTATAAAATGTTACAGTATGAATATTTTTGTTTCCTCTGGAGACATTAATACTAATGCTGCTGTGTCTGATGTGACATTATACAGGGCTTTGTGAATGTTCCCCCCCCGACTGCACTCATACACATAATTTTGACAGGAAGAAGCTACCTCAGCGGCTTTTTAAAAATCCTGTTGCCTCTTTTTGACCCGAACAGCTAAGGAAAGTGAAAGTATAAATTGATGGAGTCTGGTATTTTCTTGGATGCAATCTTCTTTATTTGTACAAAGTCCTGCTTCTCCCAACACAGGAGGAATGTAAAACAAAATGACATTTATTCCACATAGTTGGCTTTCTTCCTGCCTTGTGGACTCACACACACACATACACAACCACACACGGTGTGGAACCCATGCACCAAGTGCTAATTTCTAGGCAGACTCTATTAAGTTTTAGTGTGGCCACCTAAGTGTTTCTTACAACTATCTTACATGAATATTGTGTTCACACCCAGGCTCAAAGAGGCTTATGATCCATGCAGTCACCAGTAGCTTTCACCATACCCCTCCCACCCTTAGCTTTGTCCATTATCCCAATGGCACCCAAAATGGTGGTGTCCTGTATGACCCAACCCAAACAGAAAATAAACAATTTAACAAACTAAAAATGCAACAAGGTTTCTACATATGTACAGTGAAATCAAGATGCCTTCACATCACCAACGCAAATCAATTTTTATTCCCATTCAAACCACTGTGGCATTTTTCGCTCCTTGATGGACTTTCTTTCCACCCAGGAAGGGGCAACTTTCAGTCAGTCCCTGAGGAACTCCTAATATTTCTGTGGAATTTGCTGCATTAGGCAGACCCTGCCCATCTTGTTTGAATGGGAGATTCACCGCTGTAACTTTCTGAGACTCATTTTCCACAACTACAGTCTCTAAATGTAAAGTAAAGTAAATGTAAAGTAATGCACATTGGGAAAAAATAACCCCAAGTATACATTCAATATGATGGGGGCTAATTTAGCTACAACTAATCAGGAAAGAGATCTTGGAGTCATCGTGGATAGTTCTCTGAAGACGTCTATGCAGTGTACAGCGGCAGTCAAAAAAGCAATCAGGATGTTGGGAATCATTAAAAAAGGGATAGGGAATAAGACGGAGAATATCTTATTGCCCTTATATAAATCCATGGTACGCTCACATCTTGAATATTGTGTACAGATGTGGTCTCCTCATCTCAAAGATATACTGGCATTAGTAAAGGTTCAGAGAAGGGCAACTAAAATGATTAGGAGTTTGGAATGGGTCCCATATGAGGAGAGATTAAAGAGGCTAGGACTTTTTAGTTTGGACAAGCGGCAACTAAGGGGGATGGGATAGCTCAGTGGTTTGAGCACTAATGCCAATCCCTAACTTCATTTTGTGCTTCACAATTTATCAGAAGAAACATACATTTGCTGTAGCCATTGTGTAATCAGGGCAGCCATTTATTTTAAATGTCTTTTGTTCCTCAACACACTGTTGTCCGATCTTGGTTTGAGCCTCTTGGTGCTAGTGTATTACAAATAATAATTAACAATCAGGCTGGCATATTGATGATTAATGCAGTCCCATGATAAGGTTGTCTGTTAGGCTGGTTCTGAGGTACTCTGCATTCTGCCCCTTCCAGTTCACTCACTTAAAGATTTTTTTATAGACTATGGCTAATATTTCTCAACTGGAGTCCAATGACATCTTTGCAGACAAGGAATGTGGAATTATCGTGGCACATGTTTCCATTATACTCTTCAATTTCTGTGGTTTACCACATCATCAGATTAAAAATGAATCAGGCTAAAATCTGATACGCAATTAGTTAACCCCAATGCAGATTTATTTTTCTAAGCCAGTTAAGCTCTTTTTATAGCAATATACAATAGTGCTAAATAGTGCGCTTAGTGTCATTTAACATTTCCATTATACACTCTATCCAGGTATTAAAGTGAAGAGGAAGCTGTCGGGACACTAGCTAAAGAGGCGGGAGAGCTTCAGAGAGTGTTGTTTCCTGAAGCCAGGGAGGAGGAATCCCTCTGCTTTGGCAGAAGAGAGGAAGCTTTTTTTCCCCCTTTACTTTAACTCCTGACCTCCATACTTTTTAGCACATTGCATGGAGGATTTAGCCACATGTTAATTCCCTTTAATGTTAATGAGAGACACATGGATTAACAGCAGCATGGAAAAAGGTATTGCTAGAAAGATACCCAATGTGGAATAAATGTCATTTTGTTTTACATTTTCTTGAAATGCCTCACAAGCCCTATACTGAAAATGTACATTAGTTACATGCAGTGTTACCATTACCTACATACAATTTAGCTTATGTTATCCGTACTAGCAATTTCTGGTCTCCATGTAAACAATGTTTTCTTATGTGACATGGCCTACATAATTATGCAGGACACTGGGCCAACCTAGAAGCAAATGTATGGCCTGATTCTGTTCTTACCCTTGTTTTACTCTGGTGACGTGAGTGGAACAACACCTAATTGACACACATTTATGTGGAGAATCAGGCCCATAGTAAAGTACTTTAAAATTATTGGCACAAAAGTGCACATCTTTCAGCTCAGATTTTAGATTTTGTGCACCTTAAGACTAATAAATGTGCTAATTTCCTATTTTAATGAATACTGATGATAAAGACAGAAATGTTGTTTTGTTCAACTATAGCTGCTCATGTTGAAACCACTCGTGTGTGTTTCAAATTTGGTAGCATAGAAGGTGTAATAAAAGATTGATTCATTTTTATTTGGATGTACTATATTCCATTTTTACCCTATCCCAAGTTAATCACATATATTTCAAATCTGAGGAATATTAATGGATGATTTATATGCAGGTAACGTTATGAAGTACACAAATTAGATGGAAAAAGTCCTGTTAAATCATCCACTCCATTTCTCTGCAAATGCAAGATTGTTCCCTACAGTACACTTTCTACTGTTTCGTCCAGTCTGCTGCTTAAAGTCACAAGCAATGGAACTTCCACTGCTAGTTTGTGAAGCACTCCTGAGACTATTTTCCACTGACAAGTATGCCTTGTTAAAGTTTCTTTATTTAACCCCATTATACCTACTAAGAGGAGATGATTGAAAATCAGAAATTTCATCCTGTAAGAAATTCCAACATCTCAACTTTTTTTTTTTTTTTTGTTCCAAATTGGGCAAAATTTTGAAATAAAACTTTTTTTTGGTGTGGATTGAAAAGTTCTGAAAATTTTTGATTCAGAAATGTTAACGTTTTGTCTTGACATTTTTAACAAAATATTGCAACATTCACTAATTGAAATGTTTCATTTTGGTTTGCAAATCTGAATCGGAACATTTTGTTTCAGCTCAATTCAGTATTGAACTGTCTGTCCAAGCTGCCTCTTTGCCTCATGCATTCAATTCTAGGATTACCAGCAATGGAGTAGTGTTGTGACCTGCAACAGCTGTGCCATGTTTTCCTTCTTGCCAGAAACCAGGATGGATTTTTTTCTGTCTGAAGTGCAAGCCAGTGGCTGTGCTGGGGAAAAAAAAAAAGCTTTGTGATCTGCTAGGACATGTACAGACATCGCGGAGCATCAGAGACACTGAGGAGTTTGTGGACAGCCACAGTCTGTCTGCACTTGGAGCTGGAAGTGTGATTTCCATCTTAAAGAGACATGCTCATGCTAGCTCTGATCAAGCTAGCACATTAAAAGTAGACTGTATCCGCAGTAGTGCGAGCGGCTACTTCCCACAGCTCCCACTGGCTGGGCATGGCAAACTGAAGCCACTGGGAACTGCAGACATCCATGCATGTGGACGGTCGTTGTAAACAAACTGTCTCGTGGCCTGCCAGCGGATTACCCTAGCAGGCCGTGTGCAGCCCGCAGGCCACAGGTTGCCTACCATTGTTCTACAGGGAGAGGGAGCTGAACAGTTTGGATGGCTTCCATTTCATTAGCCAGGGAACTAATCTTTTTCAGAGACAGATGAATCATGGCATGGGCATTAAATTAAAACATGCAGGCAGGCATGACTGAAAAGGGTTAAGCATCCTACAGGATAAATTCAACTCTTAAAAACAAATGGGTGGATAATGTTTGTATTTTTGTGTATTTACATATATATTGGTGGAGGTCAACAATGTAATCAAACAGTGCCTGTCTATGCTGTATTCTGTTAATTCGGAGATCAAAAGAACATATTAACATTTTCATCTCTCTTTGAAATGTATAGCAAATCATCTGCGAATGGTGGAAAAACAGGCAATTGCCTTATTTTAATCTGTGTGGATAATTACCGGTGATGTTTAGGAAATGGGTCCACTTCAAAGTCCCCATGAGTAGCTATCGGAAGGAATCCAAGCTGTCACAAGAAGGCCTGGAACTGTATAAAGATGTTTGTCTCCCAGTCTTTTTAATCTTAGGCCCTCTTAAGGCTTCATACAGGGAAAGCCTACGCCATAAGGACTGAGATCCCACTCCTGACTGGACCGCCCTGAATATAAACACTGGACTATAACCTATGAACTATTTCTGAAAGTACTCTTTGCATCTACAAAGCTTACCATCTCTGCTATGAATCTGAAACTCAAGATTGTACTAATGTCTGTATGTATACTGATCTTTTAACAATACTCTCTATCTTTTCTTTTTTAATAAATTTTAGCTTAGATAATAAGAATTGGGTATAAGTGTGTATTTGGGTAAGATCTGGAATATTTACTAACCTGGGAGGTAATGTGTTCAATCCTTTGGGATTGGTAGAATTTATTTATATGACGAATAAGATTTTCAGTAATACCCAAATCAAATAAGATGAGGATCTGACGGTAGGCCTGAGGCTGGGTTACTTTAAGGGAAACTGTGTTGTTGGCTTCTGGGTAACCAGTGAGGTATTAAAGAATATGTTTTGTGCTGGCTTGCTAAATCTAATTATTGGAATATACACCAGCTTTGGGGATTGTCTTCCCCATTCTTTGCAGTTCACCCTAATCGAGTGACCTCAGTTGGCTCCCCGGGATTCTGGTCACCGGGTTTAAAGAGGGAACAAACAAGCACTCATTTAACACAAAATCAGGATACTGAGATTCTTTAATTGTTTATACACCAGTACTAAAAGCTTGGGTGATAAATATGATTAATTGAATTGCTCATTTATGAGTATTAATACCAAACCTGGTGGGATAATTTGCGTGATTGGAAATGTTAAAATCAATAGTTAGGATGTATTTAAGAAGCACTAAGTTTGCAAAGGAGCGAGAGAGAGTGGAATTACCTGTTTCTGAGTCACTGACTACTTGGAAACAAATGATCATGATGCTTATGGGTCAACGTCCTAACAAATAATGCACATGATAATATAGTTTATATTAGTCACTATCACCTTCCCCTTTTTGCCATTTATAATAAATAATATAATATAAATCTATACAATAAATGGTATAAAGGATATGTTGATAGCAAATAATATAAACTAGAAGCTAAGAAATTCATAAGGGAAGCCAAAGACCACAAGAACAAATCTATGGTCAGAAGAATTAAGGACAACAAAATAGAGATTTTTAAGTATAACAGGAATAGAAAGAATCCTAACAATTGCACTTGTCAATTATTAGATGCAAATGGTAGAATTATCAGTAATGCAGAAAAGGTTAAGTGTTAAGGAGTAAGTGTTCAATGAAAATTTCTGTTCTATATCTGGGGAAAAAGTCAGATCATGTATGTAAAATCGGACAATGATGCTGAAATACTTTCCATTCCAACATTAACTCAGGATGATGTTAAACAGATGCTACTAAAATTAGACATGTTAAAATAGTTATTGGATAAGTTGCATCCAAGAGTTGTTTTAAAAGAGCTGGCCAAAGAGCTTTCTGGATCACTAATGTTAATTTTCAATAACTCTTGGAACACCGGGGAAGTTCTAGAGGACGGCGGAATGAAAGTTAATGATATACCAGTATTTTAGAAGGGTTAATTACATGATCTGAGTAATTGTAGGTTTGTCAGCCTGACACCAATCCCAGGCAAAATAATATAATGGCAGATATGGGACTCTATATTGCCCTCCTTTAATTCTTTATTAATAAACAACACCAATCAACATAGGTTTATGGAAAACAGATCCTGTCAAAATAACTTGATATTTTCTTTTTGATGAGATTATCAGTTTGGTTGCTAAAAGTAACAGTGTTCATGTAATATATTTAGACTTCTGTAAAGTATTTGACTTGATTTAAAAACTAGAACAATACAAAATTAACATGGCATACATTAAATGGATTAAAAACTGGCTGACAGGGCTCTAAAAGTAATGATAATTGGGAAATCATCATTGTGAGTGGGTATATTTCTAGTGGGGACCCACAAGCACTGGTTCTTGGTTCTATTCTATTTAACAATGTTATCAGTGACCTGGGAGAAAACATAAAATCATTACTCATAAAGTTTGCAGATGTCATAAGGATTAGGGGAGTTGTAAATAAAGAGCAGATCACTGATACAGACCAATCAGAGTTGCTTGGTAAACTGGGGCAAGCATATGTGTTTCAATTTGACCGAATGTGAAGTCCTACATCTAAAACAAAGAATGTAGCCCATACTTGCAGCAAAGGGACTCTCTCTAGGGAAGCAGTGACTCTGAAGAAGACTAAGGTCTTGGCTACACTTGCGAATTACAGTGCTGTAAAGCCGCCCCCAGCACTGTAACTCACTCCCTGTCCACGCTGGCAAGGCATTTGCAGTGCTGTATCTCCGTGGCTGCTGTGCTGCATGTACTCCACGTCCCCAAGAGGAATAGCGTGTATTGTGCTGCCGCTGCAGCGCCAGTGTGGCCGCCCAATGCGCTGTGACTGGCCTTCAGAAGTATTCGGCAGTATCCCACAATGCCTGTTCTAGCCACTCTGGTCATCAGTTCAAACTCTACTGCCCTGGCCTCAGGTAACCAACCATGTGACCCACCCTTGACATTCCTCGGGAATTTTAAAAATCCCCTTCCTGTTTGCTCAGCCCGCCGTGGCGTGGAGTGCTATCAGCGAATCTTTCCAAGAGACCATGTCTCCACACGCCAAGCGAGCCCCAGCATGGAGCAATGGCGAGTTGCTGGACCTCATCAGTGTTTGGGGGGAGGAAGCTGTATAGTCCCAGCTGCGCTCCAGCTGTAGGAATTACGATACCTTTGGGAAGGTATCAAAGGACATGATGGAAAGGGGCCATGACTGGGATGCCCTGCAGTGCAGGATTAAAGTGAAGGAGCTGTGGCGCACCTACCGCGACGCAAACGGCCATTCGGGTGCTCCCCCCGCGACCTGCCAATTCTACAAAGAGCTGGATGCAATACTTGGGGTTAACCCCACCTCCACTCCGAGCACCACCATGGACACTTCAGAGACGGTGTGGAGGGGGAGGAGGAAGAGGAGGAGGAGGAAAACGGGAGTGATGGTGGTGGGCCGGATGGAGACACCCTGGAATCCCTGGAGGCATGCAGCCAGGAGCTCTTCTCAAGCCAGGAGGAAGGTAGCCAGTCACAGCGGCTGGTACTTGGTGGAGGACAAACAGAAGAGCAGGTTCCCAGTAAGCGTTTTGATTTTTTTTTTGGGGAATTTTTTCGGTGCGGGCTCTTTGGGAGAGGAGAGTTAGGCATGCATGCCTAGATGTGGAATAGTGCATTGATGTGGTTTATCACATTGCGGTAATCGACCTCAGTAATCTCCTCAAATGTCTCATCCAGAACGTGTGCAATGCGCTTGCACAGGTTTATTGGGAGAGCCGCCGTGGTCCTTGTCCCAGCCAGACTCATGTGTCCGCGCCACAGTGCCGTGAGGGGCTGGGGGGACCATTGCTGCACACAGGCAAGCTGCTTATGGGCCAGGGCGGAAGCCGCATTGCAGTAGAAGACCCTCCCTTGCTTCCCAGGTCACCCTCAGCAGCTAGATATCGTCCAGGATGAACTCCTGTGGAAAATGTTGGGACAGTGTTCAGTGTAGGTGCCCCCTGAAGCTGTGGGCTCTCCCCAAGGCACAGAAACCCAGAGGACAGTGCAGCCCTGAAACAATCAGTCCCCCTTACTCACCATTTTGAGGCGCCCATGGGATATGTGCTCTGTTTCGGACGGGAAAATTACACAATTGTGTAGACCCTGTGTGTTTTCTACTCCGTAAGTGCGGGAGAAATCATTACTCTGTCTGGTATAAACAATGCTGCCTCTGTTAAATGTTGCATTTTGCCTATACAGCTACATCAACCTTGAGACCTCAGCCGTCCCTCTTATCGCCTGCTCGGAGACTGCAAAGACTCAGGAAGAGACCGCGAAAAAGCAAAGAAGACATGCTGCAAGAAGTGATGTAGCAATCTATTAAAGAGAATGAGAAAGCACAGAACTGGAGGGAGAGAGAAAGCAGGATCCGCCAGAAAACCGCAGCGCACCGGTGGCAAAGCACAGAGCACCGGCAGCAAAGCATGGATCGGCTCACAAGAATCCTGGAGCACCAAGCAGCCATTATCCAGGAGCTCGTAGCCATGCAGAAGGAGCAGTACCACAAATGCAAACGCCACCCCCCACCACAGCCCTTGTCCCAAAACTCTTTCCGTTGTGCCCCACTGTCACCTCCAACCCACTTTCCCCAACTTCCGTATTCTTCACGCCACCAGCTGCCTCCAACACCAGTATCTTCACCACCCAGCCCTGAAAATCATGACCCTTACCCTCTGCACTCAACCCCCATCACCATGCAGTATAGCTTTCCTGAAGTGCAGCACTCATTGCACAGGACACCAGACAGGACATACGTGAATCTGTGATTGTACCGTTCCCCACTCCACCCCCTTGTTTCTTTCCAATAAATGGATTTTTTGGCTTTGAAAACATTCTTTATTATTGCATAAAGTAAAAGACTCCTTAGCCCAGGAAATAAACAGGCACTGCAAGTCTGCGTAGCAAACACTGATTCTTAAAGATTGGAACTACTACACTTCACTCCCGTGCAGGGCACCAGATATCACGGCTGGTTTTCAGCCTCAAATTGCTCCCTCAAGGCATCCCTAATCCTTGCAGCCCCGGCTGGGCCCCTCTAATAGCCTTGCTCTCTGGCTGTGCAAATTCAGCCTCCAGGTGTTGAACCTCGGAGGTCCATGCCTGAGTGAAGCTTTCACCCTTCCCTTCACAAATATTATGGAGGGCGCAGCATGTGGATATAACCGCGGGGATGCTGTTTTGGCCAAGTCCAGCTTCCCATACAGAGATCGCCAGCGGGCCTGTAAATGGCCAAAGGCACACTCCACAGTCATTCGGCACTGGCTCAGCCTGTAGTTGAACCATTCCTTGCTGCTGTCAAGGCTCCCTGTGTAGGGTTTCATGAGCCACGGCATTAACGGGTAAGCGGGGTCTCCAAGGATCACAATGGGCATTTCAACTTCCCCTACCATGATCTTCCACTCCGGGGGAAAAAAGTCCTGGCCTACATCTTCCTGAACAGCCAAGGGTTCCGAAGGATGCATACGTCATGCACCTTTATGGGCCAGCCTGTGTTAATGTCAATGAAACGCCCACGGTGATCCACAAGCGCCTGGAGAACCATAGAGAAATACCCCTTCCGATTAACGTACTCGGATCCTAGGTGGGGTGGTGCCAGAATAGGAATGTGCATCCCATCTATCACCCCTCCACAGTTAGGGAACCCCATTTGTGCAAAGCCATCCACTATGACCTGCACGTTACCCAGAATCAGTTCTTCTGAGTAGGATGCGATTAATGTCCCTGAAAACTTGCATCAACACGATTCCAACAGTTGACTTTCCCACTCTAAACTGGTTTGCGACTGACCAGTAGCTGTCTGGAGTTGCCAGCTTCCAGATTGCAATAGCCACCCACTTCTCCACTGGCAGAGCAGCTCTCAATCTCGTGTCCTTGCACCGCAGGGTGGGGGCAAACTCCTCACACAGTCCCATGAAAGTGGCTTTTTTCATCCGAAAGTTCTGCAGCCACTGCTAGTCATCCCAGACTTCCATGACGATGTGATCCCACCACTCGGTGCTTGTTTTCCGAGCCTAAAAGTGGCATTCCATGGTGCTGAGCATGTCCGTGAATGCCACAAGCAATTTCGTGTCATATGTGTTACGCGGCTCGATAGCATCGTTGGACTCCTCACTCTCACTGTCACTTTGGATCTTAAGGAATAGTTCGACAGCCAAACGTGACGTGCTGGTGAGATAAGTCAGCCTACACCTCAGCAGTTTAGGCTCCATTTCCCGCAGACAGATCGCGCTGCACAGAAACCGTTGAAAGATGGCGCCAAAGGTGGACGGAAACAAAGGGATTTCTGGGATGCAAAATGATGCATCACGGGGCATTGGGACAGGATACAAAATGCCCTACACCCACGGCCCCTTCCCACAACCTATGGCGCCAGAATGGGAAGAGATGCTCTGTGGGATAGCTGCCCATAATGCACCGCTCCCAATGGAGCAGCAAATGCTGCAAATGTGGCCATGACAGTGCGCTGGGCAGCTGTCAGTATGGACAGACTGCGGCGCTTTCCCTACTCAGCTGTATGAAGTCAAGTTTAACTCTCAGTGCTGTACATCTGCAAGTATAGCCAAGGCCTTAGGGGTCATGGTGGATAATCAGCTGAACATGAACTCTCAGAACAATGTTATGATCAAAAGGGCTAATGAGGCCCTTGAATATGAGCCCAAAAATGAATTTTAGGTATACTGCCTCCACCATGGTCAGTGTCCAAGTCTCTGTCAGTAAGTTCAGGAGGAGGGTGTGACATTGTGCAGTCTATATGATTTTATAAAAACATGATAATAAGTGAATATAATGTAACTGGAATAGTTTTATAAAAACATAAGTGAATATAATGTGACTGGAATATGCTTCATGTGAAAGGTCTCTTGTAAGGTATCATTACAAAGCTTATAATCTACTGAGTGTGATCATCCTATTTGTAGAAATGTACCACTCTTGTATCTAAAACTAAAAATATGAAATAACTCTGAGGGCCTATTGTAATTATGCAAAGTGTGGGCCATTAATGGTGGTTTGGTGCATATCTCCCATTAACCAGGACCATTGTCTGCAGATGGCTGTGTTTTAACTGTGAGTCTTCCTGTATATGTGTGTGCTGGCAAGTGGGCAATGAAGTCTTGCAGTGACATGTGATCATGTCACCTGAACTGGAATCCATCTTTAACTTGGTGCTTTTCTTGGGGGGTTGGAAACCCAGAGGGACAAAGGATTCCCGCCTTATGCAAAAGATATATAAAGGGGTGGAACAGAACAAAGAGGAGAGAGAAGAGCCACCATGAAGAATCCCCTAGCTATCACCTGAGCTGGAACAAGAGCTGTTCCAGGGGAAAGAATTGTGCCCAGGTTTGGAAGGTGTCCAGTCTGAGAAAAAACTTACTGAAGCATCTCTAAGGGTGAGATTATCTGTATTCAGTTTGATTAGACATAGATTTGTGCATTTTATTTTATTTTGCTTGGTCACTCACTTTGTTCTGTCTGTTACTACTTGGAACCACTTAAATCCTACTTTCCCTATTTAATAAAATCACGTTTTATTTATTAATTAACTCAGAGTATGTGTTAATACCTGGGGGAGCAAACAACTGTGCATCTCTCTCTTATTTATGAGTTTACCCTGTATAAACTTTATACAGGGTAAAACTGATTTATTTGGGTTTAGACCCCATTGGGAGTTGGGCATCTGAGTGCTAAAGAGAAACACACTTCTGTGAGCTATTTTCAGGTAAACCTGCAGCTTTGGGGCAAGTAATTCAGATCCTGGGTCTTTGTTGGAGCAGATGGGAGTGTCTGGCTCAGCAAGACAGGGTGTTGGAGTCCTGAGCTGGCAGGGAAAACAGGAATAGAAGTAGTCTTGGCACATTAGGTGGCAGCTCCCAAGGGGGTTTCTGTGATCCAACCCATCACATATGTAAAAAGAGGAATATCAGGTAAGACTTGAGAGGTTATTTTATCTCTGTATTTGGCACTGTGTGACCACTGCTGGAATACTACGTCCAGTTTTGGTATACACAAGTAAAGCAGGATGTTGAAAAACTGGAGTGGGTTCAGAGAAGATCTACAAGAATGACTAAAGGATTGGAAAACATGCCTTATAAGCTATGTTTACACTATGAGCTAGGAGTGTGATTCCCCTGCTCATGTATATATGCTCGTGCTAGTTCTCCTTGAGAAAACTGGAAATCTTTTAATCAAAATTGGATGTTTTTCTAAAAGATATGGTAAGCCTAACTTCAGTACCAGGCAACTTTCCTGAAACTAAGACCTTGTCTACACTAGAATTTACTTCAGTATAACTTATATCACTCAAGGGTGTGAATAATCCACACCTCTGACTGACATAAATTCTAGCAACCTAAGTGCTGATGTATACAGCACTAGGTCAGCGGGAGAGGCTCTCATGGGAGATGGAGTAATTAAGCTGACGGGAGAGTTCTTTCTCCTGTCAGCTTAGAATATCTTCACCAGATGCTGTAGCGTAGTGCTTCTAGTGTAGATGTAGCCTAAGTGTAGAACAGAATTATCAGATACATAGGAACACAGTATGTTGGGGAAGAGTCAACACGGATTTTGTAAAAGGGAAATCATGCCTGACTATGGCGTGCTAGTGCTTCCTTTTCCACTTGAGCTTACTGCTGCTCAATTTCTGTCAGGCTTCTTGATGTGAATGCAACAGGTCTTTGGTCTCCCTCTGGATGTTTTTGTTTAGCACTTCTCCTGTACCATATGAAGATGTTACTATTATTGGATAGTTTACTGAGTATTGTTCCAATACAGGTGGAGATGTCAGTAGTTCTTTAATTGTATTGTGTTTTGTTATGTTCTCCCCCAAATCCACATATTATGACCCTTAAGGAGATTTCTTAAGGGTTTTGTTAGGTGAGCTAAATTTGATAAGAATTTCCCAGAATAATTTGTTATGCCCAATCATCTTCTTACAGCAAAAATGCTCTAGGATTTGAGTAAGAGAAGTAATTGCCTTCAGTTCTTTGAATCCAACTGAATTCCCTGTTTGCTAATTATCTGTTTTACAAATTGTATCTGCTCCTATCCAAATTCACTTTTCTCACATTTCAGAGTGAGATTGGCTTGTTGGAAGCATTGCAAAACTGCACACAATCCCTCATCATGTTATTTTTATCTCTGTCATATACCAACACATCATCTGTATGGCAAAGGACGCCAAGCAAACCTGACACGATCTGAGAGATTCTATTTTGGAAATATTCTTGTGTTGAAGATATGCTGAATGGAAGCCAATTAAAATAGTACCTTCCAAATGGGGCGATGAATGTAGTTAGCTATATAGATTCTTTAGCAAGGGGAATTTGCTAGAAGCCTGCTGTAACATCTAACTTTGAGAAGACTTGGGCCTCTGATAACTGACCTAATGTCTGGTCAACTGCGGGAAATGTATCGTTCTCTGCACACACTTTTATTGAGTGATGAGTGTGACAGTTATTGACATGAACTGGGACTGTATAGATCATTGTTGCAACTAAGGTCCTGTAGTGGCACCAAATCTTGTATAAAGGGTGTCAAATAAGGTGTCTAAAACAAAGTTATGGTGTGCTGGTTATGATTATGCTATCTGTATGCATGTATCATTTTTGTATTTAAAGTTATACGTGTTGGCTCTATACGGTCTTTATTTCAAACTTATGGTATGCTTCTGGGTAACATCCCAGACAATTTGGCATCAGAACTGTCTAGCCTGCGTGATGGCCCATTAAGGACCATCAACTATACAACTGGCCCATTGAGAGAAGGCAGATACACCTTGTGACTCAGCGCATGCAGGGACATGCCTATGGACAGAACTCTACGGCTTTTTCATCCCATGCGCTGGATAACTTGTCTTTGGAACAAAGAAAGAGAGGCCACATGGAAAGAGACTATAAAAGGTTGCTGCAGCTCCTCCATCTGGTCTTCAATTCTGCTTCTTGCCTCTGGAGGGACTTTGCTACAAACTGAAGCTCTGAACAAAGGACTGAATAATCCTTCCCAGCTGTGGATGTACTCCAGAGACTTGATTTGAACCTGCAGTTTATTCCATCACTGCTACAAGCTTGAACTTTTCCATTACTGTATGTAATCGATTCCATTTAACCAATTCTAGCTCTCATCTATATCTTTTTTCTTTTATGAATAAACCTTTAGATTTTAGATTCTAAAGGATTGGCAACAGCATGATTTGTGGGTAAGATCTGATTTGTATATTGACCTGGGTCTGGGGTTTGGTCCCTTGGGATCGGGAGAACCTTTTTCTTTTATTGGAGTATTGGTTTTCATAACCATTCATCCCCATAACGAGTGGCACTGGTGGTTTCTAAGGGAATTGTTTGTATGACTTATGCTTAGCTAGTGGGGTAAAACCAAACTTCTCCGTTTGGCTGGTTTGGTTTGCCTGGGTGTGTAAAGGAACCCCAGCCTTGGTCTATAACTGCCCTGCTCTCAGCAATTTGTCCTGAATTGATACTCTCAGAAGTGTCCCACCAAAAGCAGCATCGTTAAAATGAGATCCATGCAAATTTGGAGTTTGCCTTTGGGCTTCAGTACTACAACCATCCCCACACACTAGTCAGTTCTTCTATTTGGGAAACAACCCCCACATCTTCTATTCTCTTTCATTCTATTTTGACTTTCCCTAGCAAGGTTATAGAGATATGGTATGGGGCAGTGAGAGTGTAGGAGATGGATTTTATAATGTACTATGAGAATTAATGTATGATTTGATTTCATCCTGTCAGCCACCCTTTTTGAATAGCAGAAAGGAATGACAGACCAGAACAATCCTTATGGTCACCCTTCTGTTTTAGAATAAGTTATAAAGCTACTATGGCTTCCTATATGTATTACAAATTAGGAAGTAAGAGACAGGATTCTCTATTGTATCTATGTTAAGAAGATAAGAGGAATGTTGAGACCCTGAAGCCCCAATGTGAATTGTTTTAGTTATAAGATTTAGCAAGGCTTGATTTACAATGTATTCTGCTGAATATACAATACTGCTGTCTGTATACCTTTTGAAGGTTTCTGTAAGAGATTGTTTGTGTGAATGAGGAATGCATGCATCAGGAAAAGATAAGGTGTGAAAGCGATCACAAATGTCCCGATGGTCAAGAAGAAGTGAGAGCCTTGGAAAGACCAGGAGACAATCAGAAAACATCCATTGTATCTGATGTTAAACATGTTAGCAGCATTGACGACCTCAGAGGTGAGGCAGGCACCCCCAAAGGCGAGACAACAAATAAGAGATAACGATGGGAAGCCGGACAATAACCATCAAATAATAACACCACTTAAGGACTAATGATGACAGGATGACATTGCAAAATGCATGGACTCAAATGAGAATTTACAACTATAAAGCTGGGGTGTTTTGCCATGGAACTCGGGGTTCAGTCCTGCAAAGCCTCAGAGCATTGGATCGTGACCGACAGAACCCAGCTCCACACTCGTGCTCAATCTAACTGGCCATTAGATTGACTTGAGCTCCAACAGACTGGTAACTATGAACATCACTGGCAGGACTGTGTGTGTGTGTGTGTGAGACTGACTGAAAAGCATATGCTAACTGTGGTATCCTCAATAAATGCTGTGTAGTTACTTTCCTCTATAAAGATCCCATGTGCTTTGTATGAGCATAACAAGAGCAAAGGGAGTTGCTGATGGAACTAGTTTTATTTTGTATACTCCTGACAGCTTTCCTAGAATTATAAATAAATGTGGATACATCTCCTGTATAGTTTGCTTTTTCCCATTAATGCATTTCAATTTCTGTACTGGATGTATTGCTGGTAACCCTAGTTAGAGGGGTGTTAGTCCTTGTATTACATATATTATTTGTTGAAGAACTTTTTATCCTCTCTCTATTCTTTATTTCCCAAGGAACTGGCCACAAACATCCAATTTAGCCTCTCAGAGATTTTTATTTGGTCTCTGCAGATCTCCATTCAAAGACCTATTATAATCTTTGGCAGTGCCTACTCCCCAGTGTCAATTTAAATGTAAGATTTGGACAATTTACAGTCATGCTTGTGTACCAAGGTGTGTGTTGTCTGTTCTACTAAGAATATAATCCCGAGAAGAATGGCCTCATTGTTTTTACTGTTCTTGGTGACTTGCATGCTATTGCAAAATGTCTCATTTTGCAGCATCTCCTACATTTTGCCTCTTTTGCAGGACATTGTTGCTAGCTTGGCTTGGTATCTTGCCACCTCTTCTACAGCTTTTCCAAGCTTCCCCCACAGTTCTTCCCCCACGATTCTTTGGTTGCCCACTCCCGAGCTGTTCACTCTTCTTAGGTTGTACATTTGGTCTGATTGCTCCTTTCACATTTTTGTCTTTTCTCTTTAGTGTCCATATAGTCTGATGCAGTCTCCCCTATGTTGCTAGAATTGCTGTTCCTTTATGGCTATCTGGGTCTAACTGAAGCTCTGCTGATTTTTGGCATCTCTTATGCCAACAACTCTCCTGTCTCTTATTAGTTCTTTCTTTAACATTCTGCATTTGCAATGTTCAGCAAGACTATTTACTATTAATAAAAGTCTCAGCTGTTTCCCCTTGTTCTTGGTACCTTCTATTAAATTTGGCTCTTTCATATATAACAGTCTGTCTGCTTATGAAATGGGCAGCAAAATTCTCTGTCACTTGGGAGTATTCTTTCTTTTCTTCATTAGTGAGGGATAGGGCACATAGGATACCATCATCAGCCGTGGAAAATATCAGGGCATTTACTTGGTATTGTGCTAAGTATGAGTCTGAGTGTTGAGGGATCAGGGTCTTAGGGCCTATTGGAGATGGCGGGTGAAATGTTGCCCCAATTTATGTTTGAATTAAAGTGATAATATACCACTGAGAGGTATTTTGGGGCTAGACTATAAATATGCTGCTCATTCACTGTGCTGGTGATGTTTTATTCTACTCTGAGTCAACAACGGAGGGGGGTTGCCTTTTTGGAGGGAAGAAGAGAGTAGGTTCAAGAAGAGTATTAAAACAATAACTTTGCACTTCATAGGCTGGTGTTCAGCAGATGTGTTTTTCTATTTCATGAAGTCTGAATACTTTAATGTGCTCATTTTGTGAAATGAGCTTTGAGTATATTTGCTTCCTTAGCAGCACTTGGCGAATGTTTTCATTATCTTTTGCTGGGCTTGCAGTTTGACAGGAAGTTACTTTGACAGCAGTCCGCAGATATGTTGGAGGTTTTTTGCTGCTTTGAATGTATTGTGCTATATTTGCTGTACTTCATAACTTGCTGTGCTGATGTGTTTTATTTCAGTTGAATTCTGTTTGTGTGGGGACAATGTATCCTCCAAGCACAGAGTATGTTCTCTTTACAGATTGAGGCTGGATTATTTGTTCTGTCTGGGTTCAGATGCTATATTTTATTCTTGTAAACCATGCTTGAAGTGTTCTCATTGTTCACTCTGCCTGAAGTTTGTTTGCCAAGCAGGTAGATGAAGAACAACTGGATGAAAGGTGGGATAATTTAAAGGAGGCTCATGTAGATGTATAGAAACGTTGTGGAAGGGATGGGGAGGATGGCAAAGAATAAAATAAATTATACAGAAGACATCTGAAAAGACAGCACTTAACCATCTCGTGTGTATAGGATTTTTTCTGCAGACTTAATTTAAACTGCGAGGAAATAAATATATGGTCAGAAAATACCAACGTAATTCAGTATGGACTTCCAAAGAAATAAGACACCACTTCACAAAATATTCTTCAGCCAAGGCAGCTTATAATAGATTCTTGATCACAATAGATTTTGGATATGCTGGTGGTACAAATAACAACAATAAATGAATCCGTAATGAAGGCGGCATATTGCTCAATGCAGTTATAGTAGAAGGAATATTTCCTTATAGTATTGTTAACCAACCCATGAAATACAAGGCCTGTTGCATTGCAAGGGAAAGTAATGGACTTTTTGTTATAGAAATGAATGAGCTTCTGTCACCCCATCCCCCAAACTGTTCTTATCGTTTGTTTCAGATGCCACTACTGCATCTCTCGATTTTTCACTCAGCCCCAGGAGGCTGTGCCTGGGCCAGCAGAATGGAGCCAAGGACCTGGCCCCAATGTCATTGTGCAGCTAAATGCTAATAAAGTCAAAATTAGCAAAAGAAAAAGAAAAACCAGTGACGTTTTTTAGGAGCAGGTGAAAAAACGAAAAAGGATACACTGTTAAAAATCCAAAGAACGTAGGAAAAAGTGAAGTCATGGGAGTTTTGCTGTTGGTTCAATAGGGCCAGGATTTGACCCCATAAATAAATTGCTAAGGTATTTAAAATTTATGCTTGAGACAAGTGTTGAAGGTAAAATTTCTTGTCAACCACTGTAAGAAAAAGGACAAAAAGGTCAAATGAAGGGAATAGAATTTTGTTAATCCATTTTCCATCGTACTTCATAGGTAGGCAGGATAGAAATTTGACACAATTCTTTATTCTACATTAAGAAAAAGGTGACATTAACTGTGTCACTTGGTCCTCTCTATGCAAGGAAATAATCAGATGTAATCTCCCAATGTGAGAGTCAAAGGTCTTTACTCATTTGGTAGCCCTTTCATGAGATAACTGTGTACAAATGGTGCAATTAAATCATTCGTTGAAACTAATGAGTCACAAGAATAACTCTTGAGTTTTTTCATGGAGAACCATTCTATGGAAAAGCTCTTCAAAAATGGGTGCTATGGCCAATGGAAATGGCTGGGTTCTTTTGAAAACCAGGCTATTTATTTAGGTGCCTGAATGTGGATTTAGAAGCCTGGATTTTCCAAGCATCCATGTTTGGAAATACTTGGTCTGTGAATTCTCTGCTTTTTCATATGTGAGTTGGTGAAGAATAACATTAGTGTTTGAGTTGTGATTCAGAGAATGAAGTCAGGCAGTATTTACAGACTGCAGTGTTGTTGTAGCCGTATTGCTCCCAGTATACGAGAGAGACAAGGTGGCAGAAGTGCTGGAACTAGGGGTGCTGCTGCACCCTCCGGCTTGAAGTGGCTTCCATTATATAAAAAGCAACAGAGGGTCCTGTGGCACCTTTGAGACTAACAGAAGTACTGGGAGCATAAGCTTTCGTGGGTAAGAACCTCACTTCTTCAGATGCAAGAAGTGAGGTTCTTACCCACGAAAGCTTATGCTCCCAGTACTTCTGTTAGTCTCAAAGGTGCCACAGGACCCTCTGTTGCTTTTTACAGATTCAGACTAACACGGCTACCCCTCTGATACTTGTTCCATTATATAGAGGGTTTACAGTTTGGTTCAAGGGCTCTCAGCACCCCTATTATAAAAATTGTTCCAGCTTCCCTGCAAGGTGGATGAGGTAATAGCTTTACTGCACCAACTTCTGATGGTGAAAGAGATCTGCTTTCAAGTTACACAGAGCTGCTTCAGGTCTGGGCTTTACACTGTGCAAAGGCATTTATAGTGTGCATGGAAGATTCAGGTGAATCCACCCTTGGGGAAAAATAACGATCATGGATGTTGACAGAGTCTTTTTCTATATTCAAAAAAAGACCAGTCACATGTGGGCTATCAATAGTAATTCTGATAGGAAAGCATTAAAATCATTGCTAGTAATAAGCAATATTTGTCACTTTTATAGGGTTGTAACCCTAAAGAGGCTCAGAAGCCAAATAAATGTTCAGCCCAGCATTCCTCATAACCCACACCTGAGTCATACCTTCAACTGCAAATTTTACAGTGTGTTTCTTTTGACTTTTTTTTTTTTTAAAAGGAGAATTCACCCATAGAACAAGTTGGTAGGCTGTGAGGTTAAATATTGCCCTCAATTATAGCAGGGGTATTCAGAATTTCTCTTGTGAAATCAATGGTATTGACAGATTTATAGCCTGATAGTTTGTCATTGTCAGATCCATGGTAGTAAACTGTAGTGTCACAAATACTATATAAATGGTCCCATCCAGGTTGCAGTGAAGCCAATGGATTTTCCCATTTCCCCCTGTTTCAAAGGGAGCACGATGAAGCATTAAATACCAATATTTTGGTAAATATTGGAAGAGGAAGTGGAAAATCTACATTATGGATGTTTTTGTGAAATAAAGTGAATGGAGTTTGGCAGCAGCTCTTTACATTTTCGTACTAGCTCACTTGTAAGTTCCTCTTCAGCAGAAGCTGCCAATTGTGCCAAATTCTGTTCAAGTATATAACTATTAGCCATTGGAGACTGAAATAAATTGGATTTGCACTTGAATCCCAGAGTCAGTGCCTTTCTCTGACAAGCTACTACTCAGACCTCAATAGGGTTTAAATATGGTCATTTGTGATGTTAGAAACCTACTTTGTAAATCATTTATAAACAAATAATATTTTCATGCAGAAAAGCATAATGAGTATGTCAAGGAGAAAAGCAACTGGGCAAGACAATAGCCTCATTGCAACTGACATGTTGTATGATAACATTATTATCATCATATTCAGTGAAACTGCAGAGAACTTAATAGAGTTACAATCCTGATAAACCAACCCATCAGAACACAGTTTTTCTGAAGGTTAGAGCACCAGTCTGAGTTCATTAGGCTGGTGATAAGTAGTGGCCATACTTCTTCTCATGCACAAGTAAAAAGTTAAACCAACAAGCCTGCAGGATATCAAACTCCTGCAAGCATGAGTTCCAGTGGAGTGGCTGAAACAACAGTTATACATTTAGAATGAGAGCCTACTCTCTGATGAGCTCAAGGTTTGGCTTTGGTGTGTATGAAACAATGTTGGGCGTCTGTTTGTAGGATGAATTCCTTTGTGAAATCTGGGGCTATGAGCACTGGATGGCTGCAAAGGGCTGTCCTTAGGTCTGTGAAAGCTTCCTCTGCTTTCTCGGTCCACTTAACTATCTCCGGGCCCCGAGCTCTTAGTCGGTTCGTCAGAGGCGCTGCCCTTGTGGCGAAGTGAGGGATGAACTGGCGATAGTACCCTACTATCCCTAAGAATGCTCTGACTTGGTTTTTTTTGGATTGGGCAGGGCCATTTCTGTATTGCCTCCACTTTGTTCCACTGGGGCTTCACCAGGCCCCTTCCGACTACATACCTGAGATATCTGGCCTCGGCTAGCCCTATTGCACATTTGAATGGGTTAGCGGTGAGGCCAGCCTGTCTAAGAGTATCTAGTACCGCTTCCACTTTCCCCAGGTGTGTCTCCCAGTCAGGACTATGGATTACCACATCATCTAAATAGGCAGAAGCATACTTGGCATGGGGTTGAAGTAATCTGTCCATCAATCGTTGGAAAGTTGCGGGGGCCCCATGGAGCCCAAAAGGGAGGATGGTATATTGGAACAACAAGGAGTCTGGTGGCACCTTAAAGACTAAGAGATTTATTTGGGCATAAGCTTTCGTGAGTAAAAACCTCACTTTACTCACGAAAGCTTATGCCCAAATACATCTGTTAGTCTTTAAGGTGCCACCAGACTCCTTGTTGTTTTTGTAGATACAGACTAACATGGCTACCCCCTGATACTTGGTATATTGGAAGAGGCCCTCAGGTGTAGAGAAAGCGTTTTTTTCCTTGGCGTCCTCAGCCAGGGGGATCTGCCAGTAGCCTTTTGTCAAGTCCAAGGTGGTCAAGTATCGGGCCTTGCCTAACTGATCCACCAGCTCATCAACACGTGGTATCGGGTAGGCATCGAATTGGGACACCTCATTTAACTTCCAAAAGTCATTACAAAACCTCAGGGTGCCATTAGGCTTGGGGACCAAGACAATAGGGTTGGACCACTGGCTGTGGGATTCCTCAATCACCCCAAGTTCCAGCATCTTCCTTACTTCTGCCCTAATTTCTTCTCTTTTTGCCTCCGGTATGCAATATAGTTTTATGGTCACCCTTGCTCTGGGACAGGTGACAATGTGGTGTTGGATCAGCGTCGTACGGCCTGGTTGTGTGGAGAACACATCTTGGTTCTGCTGGATCATTTCGATGACCTCTGTTCATTGTTCTGGGGCTAATTCAGGAGATATCCTTACCTGCCCTTGTGGGCCATCTGCCTGGGGTGTGGCCGGCAGCTCCAGTCCTCTTATAAAAGAAAATATTTATCTTATATATTTTAAAGTACATATGGAGTAAATCCACCAAGCTGTGCATACACCTTTGAGTAGCAGCAAATTTTGGCTCCCTTTTATTATATATTGTTAAATTGCACACATTTTGGGACAGGTGAGGTGCCTAAGTCACTTTTGGAAACTCATAGCACCTGAGCCAGTATGCTTACTTAGGGCCATCTAACAAATTAGGCCCCACACAAAACACAGCTGGTAGTGGTGACCCCAGTTTTACCTCCCAGTGATTAGATCACTTGCCCAATATGTGGGAAACCCATGTTCAGTTCCTCCCACTGCATGATGTGGAGCAGAGATTTAAACCTACGTTTCCACACTATGCCCTAACCACTGGGGTGTGAGATATTCAGGGGTGGGTCTTTCTCAATCTCTTCTGTTGAAGCCAGTCCACATTGTATAAATAATTAAACAGTCATGAGAACAGGGACTTTCCCATATCCTCAAGGAGTGCCCTAACCACTAGATTACAAAGTACAGTAATTTCCACTCTTTCTCTAACCCAATGACTACATGTTTTAGCCTGTGATGGGCTGGGCTATTAGTGTTAAATTCTCACTACTCTGATTATTTAAACTTCTTTTAATGATCTTTGTTAAGAAAGAATCAGTTCATTTGTGAGAACAATGAAAAATATGCAATTTTGTACTGAGTTTTCTCAAATATCATTGTCAAGGTGGTTGCTGTACATTTAAAAAAGTGAGTTGATAAATTGCCTAGCCTAGACACCATTTCAATTAATCTTTAAGGTTTAATAGTAATCATACAGCTTTAAACTTCTTATATACCTGATTTACAGTCAGACTCCCATAAAACACCGAGCTATGCCCTCCAATAACATGATATGGCAACAGAAAACAAATCCAGCCACCAACTACTATTTCAGCTGCCAGTCATCGACTCAGGGTGAAGCCCAGGGCTGTTGCATGCTTATTGAACTCCCATGTGTTGTTATATGATTGCTGTAATGCTGTAGATAAGGTTGAGATGGCACCTAATTCTAAAACACTCTTTTCAGTTGTTTATATCTTTTATAAAGATACCTAAGAAATTTCAGCCCCCGTCAGGCCAGATTTGAGTTCTTTTGGACAGTTCAACTGAAAATCCATGTGGATGTTTTTGAGTTATATGAACATCAAAATAATATTCTTTTCCTGCTGTTTAAAGACTTTTTCTGTACTTGCATAACACAAACAGATTTCTTTTTAAAACTTCAGCCTTGGCAGATGTATAGTCCTGAATGATGAATGCATGCTTAATCTTGTTTGAAGAAATTTGATTTGGAAATATTTAAGTTTGGGGCATTTGAAAATAGGGTACTGAGTATCTGCAGCATGTTATTTTTCCTCATATAGAGCAAGAAATATAGCATGGTTTGAATGTCTGTAGATGTGTATATTTGCATTAACATCTGGGGGGAAGTTGAGGGTATTAATAAGTGCAATGCTCACCATTAAAATATTTACAGTTGCTCTTTGCAAGTAATTATCTTAGCCTTAATGTTACCATTAATTTATGTAGTGTTACAGTTACATTTAATTTTTTATTTAGAGTGAGCACAGTTTAACGTCATATTCCTGTAAAAACTCACTTTTCCCCTCCACACTTAAACCCCAAAAATCTTACAACAGTTTCAAAAATGTTATACAAAAACAGATACATCAGAGTCAAGTGTCAGGGAATGTGTAAGGCAGCTTTACAGCTTGAGGCAACCAAGTTCTAGAACCAAGGCATTCTGGGACTTGTAGTGTAGCGGGACTATGGGAGCTGTAGGCCTCATAGCAATATATCTGGTGTGTGTGTAAGATAATTGACAGACCTATTGGGGGGTGGGGTCTCTACCTGTATGGAGACGGTCTTGCAGTTGGATCTCTCCAGGCAAAGGGCCTGAGAGGAGTTTTTCATGAGGCTCAGAAGAACAGCCAAAATGCTTGGAAAAGCATGCATAGAAAAGGTGTTTTCAGGTAGTAACCCAAGACTCATGAGAGGATTGGAGAAAGGAGACTCCACTAAAGGGCTTTGGAAGATGAACTGCTTGTAGGCTCTTGTGCTGATGGATGAAGGCTTGTTTGTTTCAATGACTTCTTATGAACCCCTGGGCCAAGGGGTGTGTTAGAGCCACTGTCTTGAAGGGTGTATATGTGTGGACTTCCACTGACTTTTCATTACCCTAGAAGCAAAGGAGTTTTGGCTTTCGCTAGAGGACTAAAGTACCTTGTCTGGAGGAGTGAAACTGAAGCAGTGGCCCCTCCTGATGACAAAAGGGTAAGAGATCTTCTTGCACCAAGTTATGAAATTATTTAGTAAGAGGCAAGTGTAATATTTTATTAAAGTATGCAAGGTTCAACTATGAAGCTTTCGTGCTATGCAGTAGCCCTTGTAGAAAACTTACATGGAGAAAAATTAAAAACCTTCCTTATCTTTAAATTGTTTTGAACTACTGCATAGGTAACAAATTGAAAAGCTGTTTACAGATTACACAACTCCTACTACTGGTTTTAGCTAATTTGTTTGAGATAGATGATGTATATCTTTCCCTGTGTATTTAACTCTGTATTTCTCCATTTCTTCCCACAATGCTAATAATTAGGTAATATACTCTTATCAGTCATTTGAAAACTCTTATAATTTCTTTGTCATATGGTTTTAAAGTGTGGTATTGATTTTTCTGTAGCTAGTCCACATAACACCCCTCCATTGCTGCTATCTGCTGGAGTTATTCATTTAGCTCCAAGAGGTAGAGGTTTGTGCTTTGGTGCTGAAGGTCCTCCTCGTTCAAACTCCCATGATGCCCCTTGGTGGAGGTTTGTTATTCTTTGGGTGAATGGAAGGACTCCCATTAGTTCCAAGGTGTTTTGAATCCATACTGTTTTTTTTCTTTAAGTCTTGACAATGGAAGACAATCTGCCTGATCCAGTGCTTGTGAAATTGTGAATACACATCTTTACCATATAATAATATATTTCATCAAGTTTTTTTTTTCTTTCATCATATGCTGTCATGTGTAGAAAGTATTCAACTCCATACATTTATTTGTATGCCACCTAATCTAAATGTAAAATTAAAAAAAAACTCTGAGTCTCAGATAAGAACATAAGTGCATCCTGGGATGAAGAAATTATGCCTTCAGAGTAGCCTGCAGTTGAACGTGTAGTGGCTCGGTGAGTGAAGGAGGATGACCATATAATTCAGTGTGTAGTCACTCTCAGATATGTGTTTTTGAAGCAAAATAGGCTTGTGTAATACTTAATTCCTGCTCTAGGCCTGTTGCCAGGGAGTGGCACCACTTGAATATTTTCTTCTTGTAAAATATCCTTTCCCAGTCATTTATATTTATTGAGCTTTTAGTGAACCAAATAAAAAAGCAATAATATCCTGTGTCATAGTTATTACTTCCTTGTACAAACATCATAAATCATTTAAAGTGAAACCTAAACCTCTCCCTCCCGAGTAGGGTCTTGTGCTACAAAAGGTCTCAAGTTTATTCCTGCTTCTTTAGAGAGGAAACAAATCAGGTACAGAACAGGGTAGCAAGGTTCACCTCTCAATCAGATGTTTCAGTTGCTCTCCCTCCGGTACCCTAGCCATCCATTATATAGCATCTCCATTCCTAGGAATGCATAAGACCTATCTGGAATCTAGATTCTTCTAAGGCCCAACACATCCATCTGAATCCAGTAGGAGCAGCATGTGGTTTACTTTATATAGCATTGGTTGACTTTATATTCTCTTGATTTCCATGGCTTCTGAAGTGGCCGGTGCAGCTGGCCTGGGAACCACCTGAGCAGCTCGGCCAACCCCTGGGCCAGCCGCACTGGCTACTTCTGGGACCGTCTCAGGCCATCGTGCTCCCCATTTCCCCCCTCTGCAGCAGTGGGGGGTCCCAGTCTGTGTGCTGATGGCCACCCCACCTCCAGCAAAGTGGGAGTCCTTGGCCATACACTGCCGCTACTACCACCCCACCCGCTGGGCTGCCCCCACCCCCAGAGCACTCAAGATTTAGTCAGGGGTATGTAGTACAAGTCACGGACAGGTCACGGGTTGTGAATTTTTGTTTACTGCCCATGACCTGTCCATGACTTTTACTAAAAATATCCATGACTAAAACGTAGCCTTATAGATCATTAATAAAAACTCCCACATAGAGCAAGGTGATGCCCTGGTAGCCTGCTGCTCCTGAAGCCACGTCTTTGGGGTGTGGGGCAGGGATGACACTACAGAGATATAGGACTCACATGTGAATGATGCTTGCCTCCAGTTTATGGAGTAATGTGCAACATGAGGAAGGGGATTGGAACTCAGCACTGGATTGTAGATTGTGTAGTCTGTTTCATTGTGTCCTGTGCATAGCTGGCTAATTTAATCAGTTGTTCCCAGCATGATCCTCAAACCAGGTGAATAGAGTATATCACAAATTTCTGTAATGAGCCGTAAAACCAGTGTCTTTGAGTCCATGGTTTCTAGTAGAGTTATGAATTTAAATGTCCACCTCCAGAAGTTGGTCGAATAAAAGATATTACCTCACCTACCTTCTCTCTCTCATATCTGGGACCAAAATGGTTAGAACAACACCGCAAAAATCTCTGAATAGTTAGACTACCGCTTTTTTTGCTTTTAGTCATCTTATTGCCAGATTTTCAGCAAGCAAAGGTAAAAAATCTCTTGAAACAAGTAAGATACGATTGCATATTGAGCCTCAGATGTGCAAGATTTGCCAGTTATGACCAAGGATGAGCTTGCAGTACTTAAAGGTAGGAGCATAGGAGAAGGCGTTTGAATGGACTCTACTTCTAATTTATAGTAAAATACCATTAACATACAACTAGGAATTCTTGTTTTCAAATATAACCTGAAAATATCAAGTGCAATTATTTTTGACTTGATCTTAATAATCTACACAGAGAAAAAGACCCTGACCTGGATCCAAAAATCTGGGTATGTTATTTCTATTTTTCTTCCTGAAAAGTTGAACTGGTATGTAAATAAATAGGTATAATCGTTATTGGATCCTTTTTGCTTTATTAACTTCTTTACTATTATTTGACACAATATCTCGTTCTATCTATAAAAGAGAGCTGTATTTTAGGGCTACTATAAGCTGTAGTTGGTCCCCTTTACACCAGGCTAATAATTGAGTGAGTTTACCCTGGTTCCAATGTGTCTTGTTTGTTTTTTCTCTCTAGTCTCTACCCACGGACTGTCACACACACTACAGCTTTAAAACATATCATGGTGAAAATACATTCAAAAGTGCCACATGGCTGTGTCAGAAACATATGAGGTTGATGGAACTTTTTCTTTTATAACACACTATAAGCAAAACATAACAATGGGTAACAATTTTAGGCATTGTGTTAAGGGCTCCGTTATGCTGAACGCACTTTCCTAGCACTAATGCCTGGTGGTGTTATGCTTCTGCAAGGCAAAATAGCTAGAGATGATTGACATCTGACATTGGAACAACTTGACAGTTTTTTCCATTTCTCAAAAATGGGAACATATGGGGAAGTCATTTTAATTTTCCCAACTTTTTTCCCCTTTCTGAAGATTTTGAAAGGAAATGTATGCAGTTTTCAAGATGGATAGTGCGCTGTCACCAGGAGAATTTTTTTCAGAAATCATAAATATAAAATTTCAATTAAAAAAATCATGCGATGTTGCAAAAGAGCCAATTTCAAATATCACTGCTGTATAGGCCACACAAGGTGGGGGGATGGCCAATCTCCCTAAACCCAGCATCTGCACAGAGCCCCAAAGGCCAATAGGGGTCCACCAATGTGGGGTCAATTGTGAGCTCAGGGTCTCCTGTGTATTGCTGTGCTATTGCTGATCAAATCATGGGAAAAGGTCTGAATAACGATTCATCAAAGGCCAAAATACCTAACAAGTTGTATAATTCTGGTCAAATAATGGAAAAAGTCACAAATAATATTGTTCACAATGAATTATTCAGCCAGCTTTAGCATTACTCATTGTTTTGCTGATGAGTAGCCAACCTTTCTTTTGTAGCTCAGAAGGGAATTTTTCACTGATCTTGTTTTTTTCTCTAGATTGAGTCTGTTTTATTTTTTACATGGAGTGTTCTTGCCCTTCTGGCACAAAAATTCCTAAAGCATATATGCCAGAAATGTAGAATAAGTCACCCAAATATTTAAGATACAAAACATCTAGGACTTCCTCTGTATTTTATGTGGCTGTTAAGCTATAGGAATATATTGGGGTAAAACTAGACCTGTCTATATTTAAGCATAATTGTAAGAGCAAAGTGTGTTGAAGAATCCATTCGTTGTGTAGCCTGCATACAAAATAATGAACCAATTTTAGACATAGGTCTCTGTGTGTAGATGCTTGCTTCGATGTGGCTTTCAATTGACATCAGGAGCCAAATTCTCTGCTTGTATAAATGGGTGCAGATTGACTTCATTAACATCAACAGAAAATTTGGCCCTCAGTGGTCAATTCAGCCTTTCTAATTTGTGTGTGTGTGTGTGTGTGTGTGTGTTTTTTAAAGACACTTTTACTCATCTTGGATGAAATCCATGCCCCACTGAAGTCAAGGTGAGTTCTGCCATTGACTTCAGTGAGGCCAGGATTTCATACACATACACCATTTTTTTTAACAGTATTCGTCTCTCTCAATGTTTTAAACTTGTCCTAGGTTTGTTTGTTTTTCTTTTTCCTCTCATCTTTGTAACATCTTATACTTTGAGCACTTTCTCATCATTTGCTCCAAGAGCAAGTGGCAAGTGTGTAGCCAGAGTTTCTCTGCGATCCCACTACAAATACTATTCCCTCGTATGTCCTTTGATGATGTATATACAGAGTAGGTCATCGACCTTTGAGTGGATTGACCTCTCCTACTGCTTCGCCCTTTTCCTCAACAGTTTCCTGTAGCTGTCAGTAAACCAAATTGAAACATGGGAACAATACAAAGGGAGAAGATACCTAGGAGCTATAATGGCAGGGGCAGTGAACAAGAAAGAATTGTTTGATTGGCTAACATATCATGGGAAATAAGAAACCAAAAATCTCTCATTTTCTAATGTTGAAACAAACAGCATAGTCCAAAGCCCACTGAAGTCAATGGAAAAGCTCCCATTGATGCAAATGCCTTTGACACAGGCCTCCAATTCTTTTCAAGCTTTCAAAGAGATTTCTTCTGTCCATTGATTCTAAAGAAAATTCCAAATGTTTGTAAGTTGTAAGGAATAGAAATGGAGGCTTTGAATATAATAGTACCTGTCACCATAACTAGTGAGGTGCTATAATACTGAAAATATACAATTCCTACAGCATGAAAAGAAACCATTATTTATATCAAAGCTCCTTCCAGATTAAGGGCCAGTTAATGCATCTAACATAAAAATAGATTCTACTAATTATGGCCCCAGTCCTGCAATCAAATCCACACAAACTAGTTTTTGCAACTGTATTGAGGCCTGCTGAAGTCAATTCAAACACACATTGAATGAATTTAGCAATACAGCATGAGACTAAACTATTGAAATCAATGTGGCACCTGTGTCAAGGTCAGATGGTCCATCAATGCAGATGCTATTTGCAGATCAGGGCTTTTATATCTGCAATTAGGAGCTGTCTATATCTGTCCTTATCTTTCTGGATTTATGTGGAACAGTTTGTTTAATCCAAAATAGAACAATTCAGTTTATTAGATAGACATTTTACCCAAAACTTTAAATCAAGTGCTACATTTACAACAGATTTTCTTTTTCTTTTGAATCTAAACCCATGAGCTAAGTTCTATGTGATGTAATATGTCATAGATTCATATGTTTTTAATGCCAAGAGGGATCATTAGATCATCTAGTCCGACTTCCTGTATAATACAGGGCACAGAATTTCACACAGTTACTTCTGAATTTAGCCCAATAACTTGTTTGCTTAAAGCATATCTCCGAGAAAGGCATCCAGTCTTGATTTGAAGACCTCAAGAGATGGAAAATCCACCACTTTCTCTGATAGTTTGTTGCAAATATTAATCACCCTCCCTATTAAAAATGGGGCTTTATTTTTCATTTGAATTTCCCTGGTTTTAATTTATCGAAGAAAAGCATAACAAGAACCGGTGGCTGGAAGTTAAAGAACCCTCTGTCAACTTAAATATCATGTATTTTGTCTAAAGCTACTTCATCATCTATGGCTTGTGTTAGCAAAGCTCTCAAGCATGTACATAACATTAATGAACTTGAAGTCAAAGGAATTTTAGTTAAACACATGCTTAATTGCTTTGTTGAATTTGGGGCCTTAGACTGTAAGCTCTTTGACACAGGGACTGTTTTCTTGTCTGTACAACATCATGGCCTTAGCACAGTGGGGATTGTTTGGGGTTCCTGTGCATTTCTGTACTACTGCTAGTAACATACCAACTCTATCAGTGCTATATATATATCTGTTCTATCCTGTATGAGGCATTTTTTCTTCGTTTTTAGCAGAATTGTGTTGGTTTTTGTGTTTTATGCTAATCACTCCAAGCTGTGCCATGTCTTTCCAATTGATCTTTGTGTTTGCTTATGATTAGAGTCACACTGGGTAACTTGAATATAATTTGAGTATTATCAAGAAAATGCTGCCTGCCAATTTGTGGGAACATGGTAATCTCTGTATCCAGAGAATTTACGGAGAAATAATGTTTGTGAGATCAGGTGTTGCATCCACATTATTCTTGATTATGGTGGAAAACTATGCTAAACAAGGGCCAACAATGGGACTAAAAAAAGTTCATTATTTGAAAATTGAATTCAGATAGTAAAGAATCAATTCAAATAGTAAAGAATCAATGTAAAAAACATTGACTGTTACCCATTGCTTTGTTGAATCAGAGAAAATGTGAGGCTTAAAAAAAATTACAACAACTGAGATGAGAGTATAAGCAAGCAAGTAGATGGGTTCTATTCTTTTCTCAGCCTATGGTGTGACTTCTTCTCTTCTGTCCCCTCAATTCAGCCTCAATCTTGATTGAAGGCTCTAGGTCAGGGGTGGGCAAACTATGGCCCGGGGCAGCGTCCGGCCCTTCAGACATTTTAATCCGGCTCTCAAGCTCCTGCTGGACAGCGGGGTCAGGGGCTTGCTCCGCGCAGCTCCCAGAATCAGCGGCACATTCCCCCCTCTGGCTCCTACATGTAGGGGCAGCTAGGGGGCTCCGCACACTGCCCCTGCCCCAAGCGCCGCCCCCGCAGCTCCCATTGGCCAGCAAATGGGGTCAATGGGAGCTGCAAGCAGGGCCGGCTACAGGCACCAACAAAGGAAGCAGGTGTTTGGGGCGGCCAATGGAAAGGGGCGGCACGTCCAGGTCTTCGGCGGTGAGTCCTTCCCTCCAAGAGGGAGTGAGGGACTTGCCGCCAAAGAAAGAAGCGGCGCGGTCGAGCTGCTGCCGAAGTGCCGCCGATCGCGGCTTTATTTTATTTATTTTTTTTTTCTTTGCCGCTTGGGGTGGCAAAAATTGCTTTGCCGCTTGGGGTGGCAAAAAAGCTGGAGCCGGCCCTGGCTGCAAGGGCAGTGTGCAGAGCCACCTGGCCATGCCTTTGTGTAGGAGCCAGAGAGGGGATATGCCGCTGCTTCCAGGAGCTGCTTGAGGTAAACGTCACCCTGGAGCCTGCACCCCTGACCTACTCCTTCGCCCCAATCCCTTGCATCAGCCCTGATCCTCCTCCTGCCCTCCAAACCCCTTAGTCCCATCCTCCGGCACCCCAGAGCCCACCCCCCCACACCTGTACCCCAAACCCCAAGTTCATGAGCATTCATAGCCCACCATACAATTTCCATACCCAGATGTGGCCCTCGGGCCAAAAAGTTTTCCCACCACTGCTCTAGGTGCTACTGTAATATAGTTAAGTTGAATAGAAATGCATATATTCCAGGACATCAAAGTTCACCCAGACTACGTTTGTTTGGATTTAGACAACTGTAAAATAATGTCCATCCTACAACATGAAACTCTTATTTATTTTGGAAACCATGTTCACTTACATTGTGCCAGTGCTCTGCATGAATTCATTTAATTTTAAACTCCCTCTTATTGGACAGATCAAGCTTATAAGCTTCCAAATGAGAATGCAGGAACTGAATCTTATAAAGAAATCCAATTTCCCCTCAGAACCCTATCTTTTTTCTAATGCAGTATTTGCGTTAGTATATGCAGTAGTTCATCTGAAGATCTCAAAGTGCCTTGTAAAATATGGCACTTATGTAACAAAACAAACACTCTTACAGAAACTGCACCTACCCTATTTATAGAAAGGTCTTTGTTAGATTCTGATACTGGAAAAAATATAGCAGCTTTTTATTGTTACTGTATTAGATAAATCAATTCTGTAGGTAAAAAAATTCTTATTTAAATATGAGAAATGCAAATATAATTGTCTTTATCACTCACTTGACAGCCCTGTGAAACCACTCCTATGCAACCAGTTCTTTGTTTACCATTTAGTAAACAAGATAATCAGCATGACCTTTTGCATATATGTGTGTTCAGATGTGACCGTTTCCAGGGGCCATTCAATCTTCCACTTACTCTTTTTTTCCCCTTCATGCTCCAATATTTAAAAAAACAGACTTATCACTTACCATTATGCCTGGTTGCCAACTACAGCTTCCTATTTTTCTGGCAATTGTTGTTTCTGCTCCAGTTCCCTAATGAGTGATCCCAAGTGCCCCACTTGCAATTCACAAGCTCCACTCTTTCAGGTCTGGATGGATTTTCATCTGTGGTTGCAAACTTTTGTTTTCTGGTGCTTCATACCTCCGAAGCAGTCCTTCTATAGCTACCTCGATGGTGTTCAGAAACAGCCCATTTGTAAGTGACCAGATCTTGCTCACTTTCGGCTCCATAGGATCTGATTAATGTGGTGGATGCAAGCTTCCTGTTCCAGTGCTTCTGCCAGGAGAGTGGTGGAAAGAAAAAAGCGGTCATTTCAAAGCAGGACCACAGTTGCCTACAGCATTCTTCTATCACCTGCTGTAATTTAATTTAACATTAAAACCTCAATCAGGAGCAAGCACCCCCTGGCTGAATATTTCAGTCAACCTGAGTCTCACAGTTCTGGGGGTAACTGCACATCTGTCCCCTCTGTGGGCTGCTCAAGGGCTTCCCTGTAGGTCTTATGCTTCCAGTCACCTCTCAATGGGGGGACCCATGTCTCTCTCCTTCCAAACCACGGATTTAAGTTTGCAGTCCCCATGCAATTCACTGTCACTATCCTGGTAGGTCTGACTTTAGTCCAGCACCTGCAGTTTTCTCTCTCTCATGGTCTCAAGGGAGAATCGACTGACTACTAGTGACCAGCCAGCTTACACACAGCACAATACATTTATTTTACAACAAAAGCATTACAGAGAAAAATGTCAAACCAATAAACAGTCTATACTTATGCTAAGCTTACCAGCTATCACCCATCTTCTTCCTGGAGACCCTGGCAGGGACTTTAAACTGGATTTTGCCATCCTGGTTACAATTTCATATTAATATTTGGACCAAAATGACTTAGTTCATACTCCCCCTTTATACCAAAATCCCTTTATTTGTCTGCTGGACCTTTTCAACCAAGTCTCAACTGGTATATACAATTCACCTTATCTGGAGAAGTTTACCTGTCCTGGGATTTGCAGTAGAACCCACCCCCCCACACACAAAGCTTTTAGTTCCTGGGGAACTCTGCATCCTATCCTATGGAGCTATAATACAATCTCTAGCTCACAAAGATAGATAACATTTATATATACACAAGTTATTAAATAATTCCTTTGCCCGTAGCATCTGGCACATCTCAATATAGTGGTCTTATGAAGTTTCCATGCTAGTAGTATCCCACCTCTAACAAATGTCAAAGATTGATGGGTGAGATAAGTATGACATGACAGGAAGTTCTGCCCACTGCAGTGCCCCCAGAAGTCCCTCCAGAAAATGACAATGTCACGGAAAAAGGTTATGACTTAAAATTTTGCCATTCTGGGTAGTGGCCTTGTCACAGTTCAGGGTGACAGCACCTATATTTCCCCACCATCGTCCAGCACTCTAGGTTCTTCAGCCATCACCTTTCTTGGATGGAGACCCACATCTCTTTCCCTCCTGACTGGGGTATTTCCATGCTACACAGTTCATTACTATAGTGTGATATACCCAGCAAGAGACAGACTGACTAAGCAGGCTTGTTTCATTTCTCTCCTCAGATGTGGTACACAATGGAATTGCCCACAGTTACGCTATCACACAGCTCTTTCTAAGCAAGCACATTTATTCTTAAGGTAAAATCATTACAGAGAAAACATTAAGAAAAATAAAAGAACCTATACATATGCTTACCAGAGTTCACCCCAATGCCAGCAAGGGCTCTGGCCAATGAACAGTCCTTCATACACCACCCAGGAGTTTTTGTGTGCCACAAGTTCATAGAAGTTTTCACTCAGAACAAGCACCCAGTCTTATGGGCTCACAGTCCCTAAGGATTGGGCTCCCCCTTGGAACAAAGGTTCCATCCATTTACTTGATCATAAAGAAGGTCCCCAGTCAATTTAAATTCAGTCTATTTATCCTTTATTTGTTGGCTGGTCTCTAGAGAATCCAGTTTGAACCAGTATATGCGAGCCTCCCCCAGGAGGTGGCACCTCTCTGAAGGAGTTACAGCTTGAGTGAATTTGCTTAACCACCCATACTGTTCTCAGTTCCTTGAAGAACTGTAGCTACCAATTCTCATGGAATCTCTAGCCCACAAGGATACATAAACCATTAATTTAATACAGTAAACTTCAAAGGTATTAAACTTTTTCAATAATGTTTGATTAATTCAGTAAGATTTGTCCAGGGTATTGCAGGAAATTGCCATATCTGTCACAGGCCTAATCCCCCTTTTGGCCCCCTGACCCAACAAAGGAAGTCCTGCCTTACCTATGGCAGAGAAACAATAGGCGTTAGGTTTAAATCTAAATAGGTTTAGATTCCTAAACCAAAGTCTGACTAGTAGCGTTACCCCTAGAAATGAAAAAGAAACACAGCGAAAAGTGTGAAAACAGAAAGAAAAGTTTTAAACTATGTGCAGAGAGACTTATAAAGGAAACAAGGAATTTGTAACCTCCCATGAATAATTGGAGATGGGACTGAAACAAACACTTGTGCCCTGCCCAAAGCCCATCTTACCTAGAGAAGGAAACATGAAAAAAGCAAAAGTGTATGTGTGTGTGTGTGTGTGAGAGAGAGAGAGAGAGAGGGAGAGAGATGTCTTTAAAACTATGTGCAAAGAGACTTGTTAAAGGAAAGGGAAGTTTACAAATGTTAACTAAAAACACAACATGTTTTCCCACATGCATAATTTGAGAGGGGCCTAACCAACCTCCCCAGGATTCCCCTCATTTTGGAAAGGAAACCAACTGGATGTGGTATATGGCTGAGGAGCCCCAAACCAGTGACTGATGTGTAGCACCACTCATAGAAATGATAAAGAGAAACAGCAGAAGTATGACAGTTCAAATGTAAAAAGAGACCTGTTATAAGTAAGTAGATAACTATAAATCTGACATTAATAACTGCAGAGGGGTTTGATCCAAACCTTATGACTCTTGCCTCAAAGCCCAACTGTTTCTAGAGAAGAAAGACAATAAGATTTAGTATATGGCCCAGATCTGAAAAACCAATAACTTACATGTAACACCACACCTAGAAATGGCAAAGAACTGCAACTAAATGTGTTAAAAAATGTAAAAGAGAAAGAGCTAAACAGGTATTTTGACAGACAGGGTTACTGGCCTAGTTGGGGGAGGGGAAGGAGGGAAGAGCAGTAGATGTGATATCTTTTTTAGGAATCATTAAAAAGGGGATAGAGAATAAGACGGAGAATATATTATTGCCCTTATATAAATCGATGGTATGCCCACATCTTGAATACTGTGTATAGATGTGGTCTCCTCTTCTAAAAAAAGATATACTGGCACTAGAAAAGGTTCAGAAAAGGGCGACTAAAATTATTAGGGGTTTGGAACGGGTCCCATATGAGGAGAGATTAAAGAGGCTAGGACTCTTTAGCTTGGAAAAGAGGAGACTAAGGGGGGATATGATAGAGGTAGATAAAATCATGAGTGATGTGGAGAAAGTGAATAAGGAAAAGTTATTTACTTGTTCCCATCATATAAGAAGTAGGGGCCACCACGTGAAATTAATAGGCAGCAGGTTTAAAACAAATAAAAGGAAGTTCTTCACACAGCGCACAGTCAACTTGTGGAATTCCTTGCCTGAGGAGGTTGTGAAGGCTAGGACTATAACAGGGTTTAAAAGAGAACCGGATAAATTCCTGGAGGTTAAGTCCATTAATGGCTATTAGCCAGGATGGGTAAGGAATGGTGTCCCTAGCCTCTGTTTGTCATAGGGTGGAGATGGATGGCAGGAGAGAGATCACTTGATCATTACCTGTGAGGTTCACTCCCTCTGGGGCACCTGGCATTGGCCACTGTCGGTAGACAGGATGCTAGGCTAGATGGACCTTTGGTCTGACCCAGTACAGCTGTTCTTATGTTCTTATCTTGATTTTTACTAAGGCTTTTGACATGGTCCCACATGACATTCTCAAAAGCAAACTAGGGAAATGTGGTCTACTCTAGATGAAATTTCTATAAGGTGGAAGCAGAACTGGTTGAAGAACGGTACTCAAAAAATTATCAATAGTTCACTGTAAAACTGGGGGGATGTATCTAATGGGGTATCACAGGGTCAGTCCTTGGTCCAGTACAATTAAATATCTTCCTTAACAATTTGGAGTGGAGAGTATGCTTACAAAATTTGTGGATGACTTGGGAGGGGTTGCAAGCACTTTGGAGAACAGGATTAGAATTCAAAGCCACCTTGACAATTTGGAGAATTGGTCTGAAATTGACAAGATGAAATTCTGTAAAGACAAGTGCACAGTACTTTACTTAGGAAGGAAAAATAAATTGCAGAACTACAAAATAGGGAGTAAATGACTAGGTAGTAGTACTGTTGAAAAGGATCTGGTGGTTATAGCGGATCACAAATTGAATATAAGGGATGGTTTAGGTTTACTTGGTCCTGCCTCCATGCAGGGGGCTGGATTAGTTGATCTGTCGAGGTCCCTTCCAGCCCTACATTTATATGTGTCTAATTATTATACATTGTTGTTAGAAAGCAAATGTTAAACTTTATTATATGATAACCTTATACATGTATTAAAGAGAACATAAGAATGGCCATAATGGGTCAGACCAAAGGTCCATCCAGCCCAGTATCCTGTCTACCGACAGTGGCCAATGCCAGGTGCCCCAGAGGGAGTGAACCTAATAGGTAATGATCAAGTGATCTCTCTCCTGCCATCCATCTCCACCCTCTGACAAATAGAGGCTAGGGACACCATTCCTTACCCATCCTCCCTAATAGCCATTAATGGACTTAACTAGATAAATTCATGGAGGTTATCTTTTAAACCCTGTTATAGTCCTAGCCTTCACAACCTCCTCAGGCAAGGAATTCCACAGGTTGACTGTGAACTGTGTGAAGAAGAACTTCCTTTTATTTGTTTGAAACCTCCCACCCATTAATTTTATTTGATGGCCCCTAGTTCTTATATTATGGGAACAAGTAAATAACTTTTCCTTATTCACTAACCAACCAACCTAACCAACACAAAAGGGAATACAGCAGAGCAGAGACATTATAGCTTAGGAGATCCATCAGGTTGATTTTGTAAAAGTTCTGGTTTATCCCATGTGACTTACCATTGCTTGAAACAGTGTACTTGTTCATCTTATTCATACAGTAAATCATCACATTTATTTTAAGTCTTTTATTCTGGTTTTATAGAGCATATATGTTTTGGCTACTGGAGTGATTCTTAACTTAATGCTACTCAATTATGTGTATTTATTTAACTTTGGACACACTGGGACATGTTCCTAACAATGTGGTCACAGGAACTTGGGGTATGCGGCCCCTGAAATAAATCAATTTTCTCAGTTATGTTTGATTTTAAAGCCAAAAAGAAAATGCTTTTTATATTCAAAATAGTTTCCTGTAATAATGATTTGGAGAAAGCACTTGTATTATAGCTGCAACTGTAAAAGTTATGCAAGCAGGACAATTTTGTCAAAATAGGTGTAGAGAAAACAGTACTGGGAATAGACATCCTCTCAACCTAGTCTTCACTGAAAAGGGGCTGGACACAGTTTTCACATAAGGCTATCTAAATTACCTTTAAACCCATAAACAGGCAGACAGATGTTTACATTTGTTTTAAAATTCTTTTAGCCAAATTTCCAACACACTCCTCACAATTCCTACCCCAGCCTCAAACCTTCAAGGATACATGCAAACCACCTTGGATAGATAAGCACACATACATCTCAATAAGTATGTCTATTCTTTTATGGATAAATCGCTCACACAAGCACACACTAAAAATACAAAAAGAGGTTCTCGGTTATGACTGCACACCAACAAATGAAAAAGAGAACTGCAGCTATCAGTTGTTTAAATTGTCTCAAAGAACTAAGAAGAATTCATTGAAGAAGCAGCTAGTTTCTCTCTGGTAGCTTCAGGGTGGCTGTATCAATGTTAAACTGTATCAATGTTAAACATACTCATGCAGAGGAGAACAAAAAGCTAATTTCAGACACGCTCATGTAGTGCACCCACGCCCTTCCATCTTAAAAGAACACTGTTGTGTACATAACTACACTTATTTTCTGCTAGCTTGCTATCAAAACTACAACTTATTTAATTTTAGCAAAGTTAGGAATTTGTCATTTTTTACTGTTTTTACCACAAACTATTCCCATTATGCTGTGTTAAACTGTAACTCTTTCACAATGTAAGCTATATAAAGAGATTGTAATTTTATGAAAGGTGTCTAAATACGTAAAACAATTTTGAAACATTAAGGAAAGCTACATATTAATATTTAAAGACTGTAAACACAAACGAAATACACTCAGCGTATCTTAAATACTTTAGCAGTAAATATTTTGTTCATTTTGCAGACTACAAAGAAAAATAAAAAAGCATGAAGTCTTTAGGTCCAATGTGTGCACTCACCAGTTGATAGCTAATGTTTTATAAAAACAAGCAACCTGCAAATTTTGGACAAACCTACTCACAATATGTCCCTCCAGGAAAAAAATCTGGCTTTCTTTTTAACTTCTTCAGGGTAGTTAGAAGATCTAATTGTAAGACTGCCTCTAACCTAACTTTTCACATACCAACAGTGAGTCAGAGAGAAAGTTTTGGTCCCGTAACCTCTGAGCCAGACACACAGTAGGCTGAACACTTTTCTCCTCACATCTCCTCCTCTTCCTCCTCCTCACCTCTGTTTATTAGAAGGCTGCCAGGATTTTGGCCTCCCAGTCCTAATCTGAAGCCTGCGGAAAAGTTAAGACACATACAGATTTTATTTTGCCAATTTCACAAATACATACATACAAATAAACATCAATAGAAGCTGGACAAGAATGCATAAACAGGACACAGAAAAATAGACATACACATGCAGGGGGCTTTAAAAAAGCTAGTTCCAGACATACAAGGCTTTATAACAATTATTTTAGAAAAAGAAAAAGTGAAGCCCCAATATATATATGCAAAACATATACACAGCAATGCAGGTGTATAGTACGGACACCCCCACATACCTATGCACACCTGTACTTGTTTTTTTTCAATAACACACATAACAATCACACAAGTATGCAGACAGACAATACACATTTGGCCACGTAACCCAATGTTAAAGAAAATTCTTTTTACTAGAAGTAGATTGTTTAATTATTTGTGACCAAAGTACCTGCCCCCCACTTCCCCACAAAACTACTAAACTATTTTTATGGGTACTTCTGAACTAAACTAACTGTAATTGTGAGACATAGGTGTCTAAGGCATATTTAAGAATTAGAATGGCTTTAAGAAACTGTAGGTGGTAATAAACCTTATGTACCATTTGGACTTCTGCATTAACAATGGTGCAACACACCTGGGAACCTGTGTGTGGTGTTTTCCCCACACAACACCGGTAGAAATTGAGGTACATTAACCATGCAGTGCATGATGGGACAGAACCAAGATCAGAGCAGAGGAATTCCTGGATACCTTGCCTCTGCCCCATCTAGTTTATTAAAATAGACCCATGCACTTTATTATATTGCTATAGAATTGAAGAAAAACTAAACTGTTAGAGATAACAGGCAGGTGTTTTGCCCTGCCATGTGCTCAGGTGTATTGCTTTTGTGTACCAACAACTTAACATAGAATAGAAGGCATGTTAGAACCCAAGGGAAAGTCTGATGGCCAGGGGAAGTATGTAAAGTAACATATGGGATCCTACCCTCATCACTGCTGAAAGCAAGAGGACAATACTATGAATAACCCAAAACTATTGTACCAAGACCCTTCACACTGAACCCATTAAATAAGCAAATGCTAAACAATAGTTAGTAAAGTCTTTACTAATGACTAGTGCCTCCCCTTTGGAGAAAAAAGGGAGGAAAACCCAGCAGTAACCAGCACTGTCTCAGATGCACCATCAGTCAGATACCTACTCATAAATAAACACACATGGCCTTTGCCAGAGCAGCCCTATACTTTTGTATTGGATAAAATGTATCCCATCACACTGTATGAAATGTAAAATAATACACAACTAAGTGAACAAATCTCTTAGTCCTCCCTCCCCCATTCTATCGATAACGGCTTCCTCTATCCTATAATTTAACTGGAAGGCCTTCCTACCATGGGAGTGAAGCCAATAGACTTTTGAAGTTCTGTCCCTAAACTATTGATTAGAAAAGTGTTATGCAATCATTGTATAAAAGAGGATGCAACATTTGAAAAGGACTGTTGAGTAAAGACGGTGACCCCAAATGATTCAAACTGAGGGGTATATGGAACTGAGTCACAGGTAAATTGGTTGTAAGAAATGTTTAAGGGCTGGAATAAATTGTGGGGATGCTGGTTCTAGGACCCATTCCTGGTTGTTGAGCCTGCCTACAGAGTTTGGCATACAACCATAAGGTTCAGGGATCAAGATCAGCCCTGAGGCAGAATTTTAAGCCATGAGCTAAGCTAAATCCATCAGCAGCTGAGCAATGGTTCTTCAGAATCTGCACAATGACAACCCTGAAGGCCCACAGGTGCTGGGCCTGGCCTGCTTTTGCCCCAACCTGAAGGCAGATGTACAAGATGATGCAGCGAGAGAAGAAGGGCTAACCCTACACATGGACTATCTAACTTTGGGGAAGAAATTTGGTATTGGTCACATTGAACCAGTGTCAGTCCTTGCACATTTAACAGTTTTATATTTATTTGTATGTACTTCCGTGCATGGAAGCATTAAGCACAGTCTGAGAGAATGCGTAAGATGCCCCAGCACAGTGCAGCCATGACTGTGTGAATTGGACTTCAGAGGGTGTGAATCGTAAAATGTTAATTTGTGCATAGAGTGTGTTTAAAATGTGATCACACTGGGTTATGTGCTGCAGTGCCTCTGTTTAATACAGGAAAATTTAACACCAGGGCTGGAGGGATGAACAAAGTGATAAATGGAAGTGCCTCAGATACAATATTAGACAAAATAATCAAGCTGGTGGACGAATGTTTAATACAGAATGCTGATCTTCTTCCTACAGTAGATTACAAAAACTGTAAGAAAACTGAAGTTTAGAGGGTAGTGAGAGGAACAAAACTGTTAATGTAAAATACAATACAAGTAGGGCTGTAAATAAAATGGCAATTGAAAATGTGTGAGTGAAGCAGATTCTCATTTTGGTGGCCTGTATTGCATTTGCAGGTCAACACAGATCTACTCACCGCTTCCTCGTACAAATCCTACCAAAGCTCAGCCCCATGCCTACAGCCGCTTTGCCCCTAGCAACACACCCAGTAGAAAATCAATATGCAACAGACAATAAGCTACAATAAGATATCTATTTACAACTTAAATTCTGAAAGAGTTATAGTTTACATAGCAGAATGGAGCTATCTTGTGGGAAGTCTTTTTCAATATAAAACTCAACTAAATCAGGGTTTGAACTGCTGGGTTCATTAGGTGGTACTTATCCATGAGGAAGAGGGGAGACATTCTGAAAGACCGGGCAGGAGGGAACCCTGAGGTTCATGAGGGGAGAGACAGGAGGGACCAAAGGAAGATGGAGAGATTTGAGACACAAGTAAGGAGTGGATGGAATCCATAGCATCAAAAGAGAGGAAGAAAAGGAATTAGGAAAAGGTCAGGAAGACAAGAATAAAAGTATGAGGGGTTCAAAGTTCTCTATTTGTGCTTCTGCTAAGATCAATATTCCTGATGATGGTGGTGTCCTCTACTTGAAGAATAAGTTTCAATCTGTGCTAGAATTTAACCAGTGCAAGCCAGCATTTTGCCACATCATTTTATAATGGAAGTTTTTTCATAGATATAAACCCAAAGAATAAAAATGGTGAGCCTGATTCTCTTTTGCCTTACACCTTGTGTAGCCATTTATACCAGTGCAAAATGGATATAAAATGCTACCAAATCAAATTTAGGTCCTGGATGTCAAACCAAAGGGAAAAAAATGCAGCAGTTTCAAGGTCTGGCATGAGCTGATGGAAACAGGGATTTACTGTAGAAATGATGCACTTAGTTCTAGGAGGGGAGAAATGTTCTGTTCTGCTGCTTCCTCCATTACCTCTTCTCTCAGCTTTTAACAGCTGCCACCAAGAAAGTAGGAATCAAAGCTGAGGATTGAGGAACAGAAATCTATTCTGGATGGTAAATATGAAAAAAATGGCTTATATTCAGACAGCTGCAGGAGGGAGTTAACACACAATACCAGAATTCTGTTGGGAGCATTGCCAGGATAACTTAGCCCTCTAAAGTAACTCCATCTTTAAATGACTTTTGTCCAGATCAAGGCAGCCTGATTTTGTCTGAATACTTTAGGCCTGATTGGAATGCAAAGAGCTGAAAAATTAAATATAAACCAGAGATCTTGGGCTAAATCCATCTGAATTCCACCCTCATCATTTTGTCCCCTTCCTTGAAAGGCCTCAACTCAATCTCAGCTGCAAAAACCTTCTTGTATTTCTTTCTCTGTTTCTTTTTCTTTCTTTCTTTAGGTTTCTTGCCTCTGTGCCTCCATCTGACTAGATGGTGGTGTGCTAAATTTTACTTCTGCTTATCGACTCCTTTATACATACTCTTCTTCCCACACTGCCACTTGGTTCAGCTGATGTGTTTGGCTGGAAGAGACTTGTAAAGCCATTATGCAAAGTCTACCTCCTGTTCCCTGGCCCAGTCTGCTAGATTTTTAACATAGGGAGAGAAAAAAACAACAACCTAGTATTTCTGAAAGATGCCAGTTTAGCAGCATTTCAAATGGTTGTCTCTGCATAGCCATGAAACCAGTGCAGTACTAGTAGTACCAATGCTGACTTTCTGCATACCATCCCTCCAACATATCTCAAGCCTTCCTTGTAATGACTGCCTACAGGGAAGATAGGGTAGATCTCTCTATACTCACCAAATCCTTTCCCTCTCTGCTGAAGCTGTTAACAAGGATAGTATGATGTGCATGTTCATGATGTGAATGCTAGGAATTGCATAAAAACCACTGATTTGTTTCGCTAGACCAAATGGCTGTTAGAAGGTAATGATGATTACCTGCTACCAACCTGTAACCAGTTTTAGGTGGAAGCTCCTGTAATCAATTAACAGTCCCTCAAATAGTCCAGCCTTCCATTATCTTTAAGGAATATGATTTCTACTGGATCCTGCATGTCAAAAACTTGAAAACTCTGCTTGAAAACTTTAAAAAGTGGGGTCAAGCACAAGCCCTGCTTGATGTATTTGTGGCCCAAGTGGCAGACTTAGATCATGCAGAATCAATGCTTCCTTTAATAATAATAATAATTAATAAAAAAAAGCATATAGCTCTCAAGATAGTGAAGAAAACCATCCAAATCTGGCCTGAGTGTAAGACAATGTTGTCTTCCTAAATCTGTGGACAACTTGAAGGAATTACTCAGGTACATGAACTCTCCCCCCCCCCCCCCCCCCCCGCCACATCTCATTAAATTATCAGTCTAATGAAACTTTATTTAATTGCTAATCATTTTGGTGGAATATATGAGTGAAGCCCACACAGGGAATGGGAGAAGGATTAGGGATGGGGAGTTGACAACTAGGAAGGAAATTCAGAGGGAATAATAGAGGGGAAGCACAGACTAGAGAGAGAAAGACAGGAGAATAAGGTCGGAAGAGAAACAAAGGGCGGCAATAACAATGGTCCTAAAAAGTGCATTTTCCCACCAAACAATTCTAATTGTATTGAATAATACATAATAACTAAAATTTTTAGTTGCTGTATAAAGGCCATATTCTGTCCTTAGAGCGATAATATCTTTTATGGACCAACTACTGTTGGTGAGAGAGACAAACTTTTACTGAGCTCTTCTTCAGGTCTGGCAAACATACGCTGTAGCCACGACTATACTTACCTCCGGGTCCGCTGGTAAGCAATCGATCTTCTGGGATCGATTTATCGCGTCTTGTCTAGACGCGATAAATCGATCCCGGATTGATCCCGGAAGTGCTCGCCTTCGACACCGGTTCTCCTGCTCCGCGAGACGAGTATGCAGAGTCGATGGGGGAGCCTGCCTGCCGCATCTGGACCTGCGGTAAGTGGGGGTTAGTGTGGACCAGGCTTAAGTGAGCTCAAAGGCTTGTCTCTCTCACCAACAGAAGTTGGCCTAATAAAAAGATATTACTTCACCCACCGTGTCTCTCTTATGTCCCGGGACTGACAAGGCTACAACAACACTTCATATTCTATCCTTGAACTTTGTGTGGCTCTGCTGTGGACTGAGGAGAGCATTTATATACCATTTCAAGGATAATCATTAAAAACTGAATTTGTCTCTCTCTATCATGTGAGCTTGCCATCCCTGGTTTAAACCCATGATATAAAATAAGTTGGAAATATCTGGGACTCTTCCCTGTCCCCTTCAGCTGCCTCCAAATTCCCTATTATTCAACACTACTCCCTGCTGCTACAGAATTCTAATTTGTCACAGTTGTGACAAAGTGTACCTTTTGTTCTAGGTATCTCACTTTTGTTGTCCTCAAAGCACTGTAGATGCTCCAGAAGTTCACATTACACTTTGATGTGTGTATTTCATTATGAAAAAGTGATCTGTTATTTTAGAGGCAGCACGTGAGTGGGTTCCTATACTACCTGCTGTAGGAATTACCTGTGTTTAATAAAGTGTTAGAGTGAAAAAATTCACACAATGCCTTCAGGCCGGTCAAATTCATGTAGTATCAATTCTGGAAGGTTGTTACAGAATACTCCCTTTTATTTTCCCGTTTATTAGGAACATTTTGCATATCTTTTTTTTCTGGTGACTCTCACTTTTCTACTTTTGAGTCCCAGAGGGCTAAATTGTTGCTCAATTATTTAAATGTATGCTAATGGAGTCTGCATCCCACTAGGCTCTCTTTTTGTCACCCACATTTGGTAAGTAATGATATACTTAACCATCTTCTAGTGAATCAGAACTGATGAGTTCAATTACAATTCAGTACCATTTAAATATTTCTGTTTTTAAGGTTTCTAGTATTCTTCAGATGTATGTTCAGGGGGCAACATTTACTTATGTTATAAACCTGCCTGAAGATGTATATTTGTCATGTTTCAATTTTTCATCAACGACACCACTGCTCTGTCATGAGGTAATTAAAAATACCTTAATATACTGGACGGTCTAGGGCCTAGTCTTGCAAATCTTTATTTATGTAAGCAGACTAATTGACTTTAATTGGCATTTTACATGACTATTCATTCTTGGGAATTGTGACTATTCCCTTCTATAGAAGTCCTCACATTTATTGACTTCCATAGGTAATGGAATCTTAAAAATATAAAAAGCACCTTTCTACAGCTGTACATAGTACCATTGTTTGTTTTGTTTTCATGAACCTTCTTTGTACTGAAAGCAGACATTTTAATCAAATGTTTTGGAATTTCTTGAGGTTGGCACAGTGTTGACATTTTCACCAGACAAAGGAGCCTATTTTTAAAATTTGAATGGTGAAAGTCTTAAATCAGTTCTTAATGGAATCTCATAAAAATTCTTTAGGGAAACAATAACAAGACCTCAATTTTAATTAATAGTTTACATATGAGAAAAAGCAATAAAGAAAGAACAGCTATTTTAAATAGCATTATATAGCTAAAACGTCAATTTTACCTTGTACAAAAAGTAATGAATCATACATTTTGGAAAAGGTTTAAATGGTTAATTGTATCTCAAGAATTATTTTTAATATTTTCTGGAACTGCACTTTGCAGTAGTTTGTAGTAGTCAGTGAAGGATCTTTAGCCATAACAATACACATTTTTCATTACTTTTCCTTTTTGGTTGTCTGTCTTGGGATTCTGATACTAAAATAACTTTCTCAGAATTTCTCACTGCCAGTATTATTACAGTGTTTTGATGCGTCTGTTGTTTCACCAACGCTTTTAATTCTGTAAAATTATCCTAACTGTGTTATTTTAAATAATTATTCTAAGTAAATTCCTCCCTTCCTATATATTGTGTGTCTAATCAAACTAAGCTTGTATCTATTCCTTGGGCAATTTACATGTTTTTGTTAAAGAGTCTCTCAAAGATCTGCAACAGAGGGTCCTGTGGCACCTTTGAGACTAACAGAAGTACTGGGAGCATAAGCTTTCGTGGGTAAGAATCTCATTTCTTCAGATGCAAGGGATCTTGCATCTGAAGAAGTGAGGTTCTTACCCACGAAAGCTTATGCTCCCAGTACTTCTGTTAGTCTCAAAGGTGCCACAGGACCCTCTGTTGCTTTTTACAGATTCAGACTAACACGGCTACCCCTCTGATACTCAAAGATCTGCGTACGTCGTATTTTCAGACTCTTTTGGAAATCTGAGGTACAATCTCCTGCTTAGATGGTAATCTTTTCATAATCTGTTTTAGCATCATAATAATTCACACTGTCATCTTTTTAACCTAAATTGCTATGCTAACTTAATGATGCTTCTGTTGTAGAGTCACACATAGAATGTATCATGCTACCGTACATACCACTGCAGTCGGTGTTCAGGCAGTCTATCACACTGTAGGTAAATGTAGGTTGCATTTATAGCATGATCTATATGCATAACAACCATTTCAGACCAATCTGAATTATCTGCTTTTAATTTTGGTCTTTGTAAAAGATGTTTCTGATCCTATTCTACCTCTGATCATGAGGAAATGTTCTCCAAACTATAGTTTCCCAACGTTCTCTGCTTTGACTTTCATAAAACTGTTATATTATCTTACCAGTAGGAGCTTGTGCTTGCTTGCTGTCTACTTTCTGAACATGTTTTGGTCTTATTCCCTGGATTTGTTACTGGTTTAAAACACGTTTATCTTGCTGATTTGGTCTGTTGTTTCACTTTTGAACTATCCTGTAGCTTCTCAGCAACATTGGCACTCCTGCATGTCACTGGAATATGAATCTATTACTCTAAAATTTCATTGTACAATGTAAACTATTCATTTGTGAACGACTAATCAATTGTTACCTTGTGGCTCTAGCTGCTTTGCAAATTTTGCCAGACTTTTTTAAGCAAAATTATTTGCTGTTGTAAATATTTAACTTAGAAACACTCCCCTTGGCCAGCAGCGGCTCCAGGCACCAGCGCTCCAAGCGTGTGCCTGGGGCAGCAAGCCGTGGGGGGTACCCAGCAATCCCTTGTGAGGGCGGCAGTCAGGCAGCCTTCGGCGGCATGCCTGCGGGAGGTCCACCGGTCCTGCGGATTCGGCGGCAAGTCAGCGGTGGGTACGCTGAAGGCGCGGGACCGGAGGACCTCCCACAGGCATGCCGCCGAATCTGCAGGACCAGGGACCTCCTGCAGGCACGCTGCCCCTGCCCTTGGCCAAACTGTCATATTGGCTTCTGGCACACATCAATACATTAGAGAAGCTAATATCTTACTTCGTTTTCCTAAATAGTGACTGCGGCTCTTATCACAACAGTAAATAAGCCATTGAATGTGGCAGTAGCTCTTGTGGCATGTCTTCTCATGCAAGGAAAGGTTTCAGAATTGATCAGCTTCAGCTTCGTGAGTTGATATTCTTCTATTATATCATAAACAGCCTGCACTAACTTATTATGTAAGCTGCTGTGTCCTCCACAGTCATTGGACAAATTCAATCGTGGTGTAGTTTCAGTGACTTAGAATGTGGCCTAATGTTTTTGACAGACTCACCATCATACTCCTGCTAGACACACAACAGCCTTAAATACAAATTTTGCATTGCTGGAGCAGCAGAAAGAAATCTGAGCATAATGGTGGTTCTGACCCTTAAAATTCTGCCTTTGTTGGCTAAATACATAAATTTGGTGCATGCAATTCAGTCGAGATCTCACTAATTAAAAAAATACTGGAAAAATGCATTTAATGGTAATTTCCCACATGTAGGTTGGAATGTATGCTCCTAATTTGGAGCATACACTTGTAAGAGAAAAGACAAATATTCAGCAACTGAGACACGTTAAAAATGAAGCCAGCTTTTAACAATGGGAACTAGAGCTTCTGACAAGCTGTACAATTAGGAGAAGAAACTATGAATCTCATATTTTTAAAGCAAATGCCAGAACAAACCCATTGTCATTTAAAATCTTCCCGTAGCATAGAAAATACATACACATGCAACCATTAATTCCTTTTGAAAGGCACCACAAGGATGTTATTAAAGACCTCAAGGATAAGTAGTCTGACCAAAGAAACCTCCCTACAACATCCCCAATTTATGCGTGCCTTGCATTAGCAAATAAAAACTGCAGATACCGTACCATTATCAGGTAAATATATACTCTCACCATCACTCACTGGAAAACCTAGGCAGGCATATAATTACTATTATGTTCACACATTGTGTTCAAAATGTGTAATTATCTCTCCACCTCTCCACACAAATATGTTTCAAAGTATTTTAAAGTTGCATAATGACCATTTCCTGAAGTGTATAAAATCCCACAGCAAATAATTCTGTGATTTTTTTTTTTTTTTTTTGGTTTGTACATGGGTATCTTTAAAAACTTCTCTGAGAAAAGGGAAGAAATTCCAGATCTTTAATTGTAATGTTAAACTTACATCCTAAGAAATATTTTTTTTTCTGATGTACACATCACACTCACTAACTTTCAGAAGATATGCATATGAATTAAAGGTCTGAAAAAAAGGCCCACTGAATATGGTGAAAAGGTTCTGATTGATGAAATGGGTTTTGGAACAGGCCTCAAGATAAGACTATACACATTAGTACCAGATAGGCTTGGATCATTGCTGCTGAGGGAAGGACTTTTTCTGGAAAGATAAGAAACAGTTGGAACTCTCAAAAATTCATAGCTGAACCTGACCCAGTTTTGCAGTTGGATAAAGTTAAGTAAGCTTGTTAAAACTTTCACCCATCTCTGTGTTTCCTAGTTTTAGGTGGGCCAGGACAGGAGGCAGTGGGCCAGACAAGAGTGCTGCATGTCATGCCTTGAAGTGGGCAACAGCCAAACAAAGACTTGTCTTGTGTACTGCACTGGGGAGCCAGCAGTGATGGTCAGGAGCTCAGGAGCGATCCTGTCACAGGTTGCTAGAGTTTTAGACTAAGTGCTATATAATATTAACCAAAATTGGTATCTGATAATGATGCAAAGCAGCCATTCTAAAAACACAACCATAAACAGCTGTGAAAAATGGTGATTGCTAGCAGGGCCGGCTCCAGGCCCCAGCTGAGCAAGCTGGTGCTTGGGATGGCAGATTGAACGAGGCGGCATTCTGCCCAATCCTAGGGCGGCACGGCCGCTTTTTTGTTTTGTTTTGTTTTTGTTCCGCTCCGGCCGCCTTGTAGGGGATGGCGCGCGGAGGACGGGAGCGCCCTGCAGGGCAGTCCTCGTCCTTCCCTCCCCGCCGACCGGAGCGGAACCCTCCTGGCAGGCGGCGCGGTGGGAGGGGCAGCGTGGCAGCGCCCCGCTGTAGCCCTGGCCGCCCCCCTTCTCTCTCTTTCCCGCCCTCACAGATCACTTTGTTTGTTTGTTTGTTTGTTTTTGCTTGGGGTGGCCAAAAAGCCAGAGCCGGCCCTGATTGTTAGTAAATGAATGTAATCTACACTCTACCAGATTTTAAAGACCACCATATTCATAGGAAAATAACTTTTTATTCCTAGAGGGAATTACATTGCAACATGAATGATCTAACATGCATTTTTCTTCACTAAATTTATAAGTGTCAAATAATAAATATTTATGTCTTTAATTAAAATCTTACTACATGGGCATAATTACAATATAACAACTTAAATTTTATGTTATGAACAGTTAGGTAATTGTGAAGTGTATGCACATAATTTGAATGCTTAATTTCAGAAAAATAATTGGACATGGGAGTTATTGGCATTTGAGCATATAATCCAGAATTGGAACTCATTAGCATATTTGTTCTGCTCATGTGCATGCAAAATATAAATGATGTTAAATATCACTCAAAGAAATAAAAGAACAGGTCACCCTATTAAATACTATAGATATCAACATCAAGCATTTCTGCTCCACTTGAAGTAACCTGCAATAAACATAGCTCAAAGCCACAAAACCTACAAACATTTGAAACAATGGAAGAATTATTGCATCAAACGTAAGGGGCAGCACCAGAAAATTGACAGTGGCATGAGCAGTTAAGTATATTGCATGCAGTATACGATAAAATAGGGGTACCATACTTTAATAAAACAAAAGGAGGACACTCCACGGGGCCCTGGCCCTGCCCCAACTCTACCCCTTCCCCGCTCTCAGCCCCGCCTCTTCTCCGCCCGGCCCCGCCCCAACTCTGCCCCCTCCTCTGAACGCTCCGCCCCCTGCTCCTCCCCCTCCCCTGCTTCCCGCGAATCAAATGTTCGCAGGAAGCCTGAAACAGGCAGGCAATAAGGTAAGCTGAGGCTGGGGCTGGGGCGCGAGGCGGCACGGCCCAGTCCGCCCCCCCCGGCTGAATGGCTCCCTCCAGCGGCTGGCCCCGGCCAAGAGGCTCTGGCCCCGGCATCTCCGGCCCGGCTCGGCTCGGGCCTTGGGTGCTGGCCCCGGTTCCGGCCGAGCACGCTGGCCCCGGCCGAGCGGCTCCGGCCTGCCCCAGCCCCGGCGGCTCCGGCCCTGGTGACTCCAGCTTGGGTCGGGTCCCAGAGCACCGGCCCCAGCCGATGGCCGAGCACCCACAGCCCCGGTCCCAGCGGTTCCGGCCCAGCTTGGCTTGGGCCCCGGTTCCTGCTGAGCGGGTCCAGCCCGAGCGGTGCCGGCCGGCGGCCGAGCACTGCCGGCCCCAGTGGCTCCGGCCCCAGCGGCTCCAGCCCAGACCAAAGCCCCACGACCCCTCCCTATTTTCCTGGACATGTTCGGCTTTTTGGAATTTCCTCCCGGATGGGGATTTGAGGACCAAAAAGCCGGACATGTCCGGGAAAATCTGGACACATGGTAACCCTACGATAAAACAAGAGAGATCTCAATGAGCCAATGCTCATAGTAGAGACATAATGTTAAATTTGCAAGTAGGGGGAATTTCTGCTGCCTTTTCTGCGAGCCAGTAGTGTGGTTTCATTGTGCAGGAGGGGAAAATGCCAGGAGATGGTGCACAATGAACGAGGGACTCACTGTGTGCTGCAGGACTGTGCTCTGTGGGGTCTCATTCCTTTCTGCCACAGCAAATCATTTTGGGTGTGATGTGGAAAGGCTGAGGTCCGTGGATCCAGGACTACAGGAATCTACTAAAACTTCCCCATTTTATTTCCCCATGATTCCTTACCTGTCTTTAGAACAGTGAAACAACTTGCATTTTGCCACCGAGGTAAACTTTGGGGTGAGACTAGGTGGGGAGGGATTTGTATCCATGGGTCCATCATATGATGGTCCATTGTCCATATCCAGTTCTTATTTTTCCCATGGTGAGAATCCCCTGCTATTGAAGTGCTGCAGCTCCACAGCCTATGCGGAATGGGGCCCAGACTGAGTACTGCTGTACAGTGCCCCATGTACTCAGGTTTCAGAGTAGCAGCCGTGTTAGTCTGTATCCGCAAAAAGAAGAACAGGAGTACTTGTGGCACCTTAGAGACTAACAAATTACTCAGGTTATACATAAGAACATGGACTAGAGACATAGGAAAAAATAATACATTTTCACATTTGGACAGGAGAAGTAGAATCCCCCTCCTTCAAAACTAGCCCTTTTCCCACTTATGCTTTATCACATGAAGTTTGAGCAATGTCTCACACCCCAATGCATGTTCACTGAAATTCTAATAAAAATGTATTGTGCATGCAATTCACTTATCAAATGTTAGGTACTCAATTGAGCATGCAGTTAAGAGTCTCTAGCTGCACATCTTGTAGTGCCTAGGGTTCGAGAGGTTGTGTTTATGCCCAATTTTGATGACTTAATTGAGAAACTAAAGTTCAAACTAGGCTTTGTTTTTTTTTAATAATGGGGACAATAGCAAACTGTTCTGCATCATTATTGATCCTATATCTTCTTTTGCTTCAGTCACTGTCCAAATGCCATTATAATGTCCTCTGCCATTCTGTAGGCCAATAGCTGCCTGATGTCAGCAATGCTTTTGGGCATTGCCTTTTAAGAGAAATCAGTCACTGTTTTGTGTTCCTGCTGCTAGACTTTTGTAGAGCATTGGGAAACAAAAACAAGGTCCCTTCCCAGTTTATCTCACTCTGACCTAAAGAACTGTCTGGAGAGTTACCTGAATATCATATTTTATTATTCAGTGCAGACTGTTTTATAGTTCAGTTGCTTTTCCATTGATTGTGTTATGTTCTCCATTTACTAGTAACACTAGGCTAGATGCTGCTACCTGTCCACATAGTGAATAGAACCTTGAGTAATCCCATTGAAATATATGATGCTAATTAAGGAGTAAAGTACTAGTCACTGTGTGTGCAGATGACAGAATCAAGTCCATTGTTTTTATCATGTAGTTTGCCTTTCTCCGAGGGTCCTAGTCAGGAGAAAGGCAGCCTTATTGCAGTTGCCCTACTGAATCTCCATGGCTCTCTCTGGCTATGTGACCATGGAGGCCTCTCTTGAATTCTTAGTGGGGTATTCCTCCCTAAGGCTGCAGGTGCATAATGGACATTCCCATTGTGACCCTTTCCAGGGGCACCCAGGGTTTCAAGGCACCTTGCTTCCACCTGCCTTTAGCGTGAGGAAAGTCTGCCACTACCATGAGTCAGCTCCCCAACTCCACCTGCCATAGGCACCACAAGCACTCCCCTCTAGGCCTCGCAGACCCTGCTGTCACTCTGCAGGTTAGCAATGGGCACACTCAAACGCCCAAGTCCTCCTGGCATGTCCAGCCCCTGTTCACTGGACACTCTCTGAATTCACAGATTTGCTGTTACCAAAGAAACAGTACACCCTAGTTTCCAATTCCACCTCGGATCACTGCTCTGCTTAACACAGCACTTATATTTGATTTCACTATAAACATACCTAAGTTTATTTAACAAAGTGTAAGGATTCAAGTAGTAGCAAGTAGAAAATGGTTACATATAAAATAAAATCATGAAACGCATTCTAGAGCCTAGACTTAGTGAACAAGCTAATCTCATGTCTAACCAAGCATTGCTCACCCTAAAGCCTTGCAGTGCTTTAAAGCCAGATGTGATGCTTCACAGGATGACCCAGGGTTGTGGGGCCATGAGGAGGCCATGTCTGTATCATAAAGGTGGTGTGTGTTGCCCAGATGTCCTCAAGAGAAGTTCTGGGTGAGTCGGGCAGAATTCTTCCTGGTGATTTGCATTAATCCTCTGCAGTACCTGACAGCACCCAGGGGGCACTATAGCCCTAAATTAATTTAAATATAAAAATGCATACAAATTACAAAGTGGCACAAACAGATTGTTGTAGAAAAACTGTGTCTTAGAAATGGCACTGTGTATTCTGCAGGGTTTGTAAAGCACCTGTCCCACTGGGAGCCATCTGACTCTAAACAATAATAAGATATGTGATTAAAGGTGATCTTGTAATGCATACACACAAAGGGGCATAGTTTAGGGGTGTCACCTGACTGCCTAACTTCTTGCTGATTAATTTGGCAGCCTTAACATTCTTGTAATGTACTTGGTTGTTTTCTGAATGTCTTTTTTTGACTTAACAACTTTGTAATATTGTATTAAACGTATGGCCTAAGCTTTACTGTCTTGGCATAATATTTGATTTTTGTATGCCATTTAATATATTTCACATATGCTGATTTGTGCCTTCCACTTTTTTTTTCCTTCATAACTTCCTCACTTCTGTGACTACTAGTCTCTCTGCAAACAAGGGATCTGGTGCTGCTACCATTGAAACCAACAAATATTTAGCTACATATTTCAAAGGGAACAGAGACCCAGCCCAAGAAAACAGATGAAGAGAAGTCTCATGTGCAACACCAGGCTTGCAGTTGTTCTTTTTATCTGCCTAGTCCACCAGTCTTTATCTTTTCTAAAGGATTCTTTGACAAACTTTAGGAATTGTAGCCTGTATGAAGAGAAGCCTCCAACATGGCTTGTAGAATCCTACAAACGAAACTATTGGAAGCTGAGTTGTTCACCCTGTCCTATCTGAAATACTGAAATCAGCTTGTTACTCTTTTGGTTCTCCATGCTAACTTTGTCAAGACTTCATTTAACATTGTGACAACTACCTTGTATTAAATGAAAGAGGTACTCTTTTCCAGTGCCTTTAATTAAATCCAGGTTAAAAGCAAATCTCTTTACCTATCAAATGCAGTTTCTTGCTGTGTTTTCTTGCGTTCATTTTGAGTTCCCTGTCATGAAAGATGTTAAAGCATCCAAATTCAAACTGAACTGCTTTCAACACCATTGATGATAATTTTCCATAAAGCTATGGAGAATTAAGAGGCACATCTTATTTATTCAAACAGGAGAGAAAGTAATTATATTAATTACATATTGTATGTAACATCAGTTACAATGTAGAAAAGAGTGATTTTTTTGAGCTCCAAGGAGGATTGATTTTTGTAATATTCCCACCATAAAATATTATTTCATACAATTTCAAGATATTTTAAACTAAGCCTACAACTTCAGAGTAAAAATACAAACATTGCAAGGCTGCAAAAAACACCAAAATGACATGTCTTTGTCCAGATTCTTAACCCCCATTTGACAAAGGTGAAGAGTTACCCTAACAGTCCCCTTGAAGTCAGTGAGTGACGTTACTCACGCATGTAAATTGGGTCACAATATCTCAAAATATCTCATTATTAAATTGTACTGAGGGATATTATGGGTAGCTAGCTAAAAGGATATTGGAAGCCTGATTAAAACCCTAATTTGACCTTTCTCTTGAAGGAAAATCCCCAAATGTAGCATCACTGAAGGATGGGATTGGATGTAGATAGGGGCAGGCTTTCTGGATCCAATCCTGAGGTGGAAGAAGCAGCTACACATCAACTTTAGGGAAAGAATTCTTCATACCGTGGCCCCGAGGAGCTTCCCTGTGTAGAGCCCAGCTGCTTGGACTGTCCACTAGAGACCAGAGTTCAGTCATTAATACTCTTCAAACATTCTCACTCAAGGTACTGTGAAGAGCAACAACTGTAAGTAGGCACATGGAACAGCCAGTGGTCTCTCTGCAACAACCCTAAAATAGTTCTGTCCATTTGCATTAGTGCTAATTAATTATTAGTGATATTAATTGACATTGAGATTGCTGCCTTGCACACTGGGATTATGACTTGTTCTTTCAAAATCATTGTGGGCCCTTTAATATGAATATGATTAATCCACAGAAATAGTCAACTAAAGGTATGAATCAGAAGATTTGCAGCTGAAATGTAACATTTCTTTAGTATTGTGTGGTCTGATTGGTAGGTAGTCATTTCTTTCCAAGCTAGAAGATCAGAACAATACCGATAAGTCATGCATTACTTTTAATAACCACAATTTCATTTAAACCTAACAACCAAAATTAACTAAATATATTCTGCCTGACTTGCTGTACAGAGGAAAACTATAGCCTGCATGCATTTATATAAAGTTGATAAATAATACTTAAAACAATACTGTTTATAGTTATGGCCGCTGAAAAGTACAAGGGCAAACTATGGAAAGATCGGTCCAATTTTCAGAAGTAGCCTTCATGTTTTGTGATCAGTTTTTCACCCTCAATTATTTGAGGGTGCAAATATTAGTAGCTAGATGTCTAAAAATGCAGCTATAAAATTGCCTCTGCAAAAACAGTGACTGGGTTTAGGCCCAGCTGAAAGTCCAGCCCAGTTGTTATGAAAACACACTGAAAATCAGCCCTTGTCTATGTTTGTTTTTGTCCATAGGACAGATAGATATTAGATGTTGGTAATACAAGCATCTCCACATCCCACCGCCAATATAGCTTTTAAACCTGACCTGGACAGATTGCGTCTAGTGGTGAGATAAAAGATCAGCCTTCAAGCCTGATACTAAAGTGCTTATATGCTAAGGTGCTGAGTATGAAATAAGTGATTCGAGAGAAGCCATTCTGTCCTTGATCCCTTTGCTGCTACTACTGATAGTTTAAGTATATATTACAACAGGTCCCAAACTACTTTAAAGACTGTGACCCAGATCACTCTCCCTTCCACAAGTGAAAAGAAAAACATGGAAGGAGAAAGTTTATAGCACTTGAGAAAAGCATGACTGAATATTGTAGATATGCAGGGCTACATCTTCTCTACATTTTGCCTCGGACGTGGTTGACATCCTCGTCAGTGATGCAAAGGGAAGTCGGGATAGGTCATGGGTTAGAAAGAAACTCCTGTGTCACTTCTCTAAATCTCTCCATTGATCAAAGTAGCTAATACACCTTTGCATGACTTCATGGCCTCCTGAGCCAATGGAAACCCTTTCACATAAAGATTGCCAGATGTCAGTGCTGATGGCATGCCCACCCCTAATAAAATCTGTATAGAATATCTTACATAAAGGAAATTCTTGTGACAAATGTCATATCATGTGGGGTTAAACATGGGGAAAAGTTGTGTTCTGAATACTTATACTGAGCTATGTGCAGGATTGGCATGTGTGCAACTGGAACACATTAAAAAAAGGCCACCACCCAAATTCATTATTGTCTCTGGCCATGTCCGCTTTTAAATCCTTACTCATTTATAAACCCTATAAATACAAAATGGACAGAGATGCGGCTTCTCTTCCCTAGAAACAAGAATAGGGAGCTGTAGAGGAACTGCTTTCCATTTTGAAAATAGTCATGCCAAGGTTCTGATCCTTACAAAGGCTCAGTTGCACCTAATTAATTGTCGGTTGCTTGAGTTTAGGCAAGAAGCTTAAAGCTGCCCACATCCTATAAGGCACTATGTAGTGTCACACATCCTGTTGACTGCCAGACACAGCGTGAGCAATCCGTTACAGAGACTAAAATCAGGTTGGATCACAGCTGGATCTGTACTGTGTTTAATTTATAAAGTATACCTAATTGGTAAACTACATTAAAACCTGCCTCAGTCATTGAAATACTACATCTCCCTCAAATGGTCCTGAAGACCAGTACGGATTTAATTTAGAAAGTCATGTACAGCTGTCTGCCTCGGTGAGGCCTTTGCCCAAAGGCATCACTGGGCTGGAATGCATCATGGGTGCAAGGGACAAATATAATCTGATGATGTAAATTCCACTCTAGGGAGAGCTCCTGGTCAAATATGTAAAATATGTGGCTGAAAAATAATAAGATAAAATGAGATACATATGCAATATTAGGAGCTCAAAATAGGGACTGTAATCCTACATCTAAGAGTTAATATATAAATAACTTTAATTAAAGGTGTTATAAGGACATTTTAGTTTTACAGTGTTGTCTCCTGTCTCCTTGTGAACAACAGAAATAGAATAAAATATTTGTGTTTGACGCTCATAGTCAGTCTGGTTTGTCTATGATGTACTTCATCTTTTTTTGATAATTCAAATGCTGAAATTGCAGTGAAGCAGAACACATCTTCTCTCTCAGGCTCAGTAATCCCATCATAGCCTCTCTAAACCGGCTAGCATGTGACGTCACCCTGCCAGAGCATGAAAGGTCTCCATTAGCTACAACTACTTCAGGTCTGTCATGCATGAGGAAGACCAAAAGGCTACCACAGTTTAAATGGATTGTAGCATAATTTAACAGGATTCAGACCACTGAAACCTGACATATCACCTCCCCATGTGGCATATTAGTATCTTAAGATGTGGCATGAATAATTCTGAAAGTACTGGAAAAATCTTTCTCCCAGCATTTTCCTCTAAATACTGTTGGCTCTTTGGCCTGAGCCAAAATTCAGGGGGTTGTTTCCATTTGGATGGGAAGTCAGGGAAACAAAGTCAGATAGCTTCTTAGTGTAATCTTATTTATTCACTTAAACAAACCAACCCCTTCCCCCCAAAAAACAGTTCTGTGTTCCTGAACAAAGTTAAAACAAACAGTAGGCAGTTTCTTTGCTCAGAAATCCCTAAATCCGCTACCTCATTGACCTCTCTGCCCAAGAAGCTCTGTCTCTGTACTTCCTTTCAGGGTCATGCTCACAACTCCTTCTGCTCGCTTGCCACCACATACAGTAACTCCTCACTTAACGTTGCAGTTATGTTCCTGAAAAATGCAACTTTAAGTGAAATGATGTTAAACGAATCCAATTTTCCCATAAGATTTAATGTAAATGTGGAGGGTTAGGTTCAAGGAATTTTTTGGGGGGCAGACAAAAGGCATTATATACTGTACAGTACTGCACTGTGGTGGGGAGGTGCCCCTGGCTTACCTCTGGGGCTCAGGGCTGGGGGTGCAGGGTCTGGGAGGGAGTTAGGGTGTAGGAGGGCACTCAGGGTGGGGTGTGGGGGTCTGGGAGGGAATTAGGGTGTGGGAGGGCACTTAGGGTGGGGATGCGTGAGGAGGCTCAGGGCTGGGGCAGGCAGGAGGTGCAGACCACTTACCTGGTGCAGGGGGTGTGCAAGTGGCTCGGTGTAGCGTGGCACTGTCCCCATGGCCACGATTCTGGGAGCCGCGATTCTGGAAGCTGCCCCCTTCCCTCCCCCCGGCAGGCAGGGCTACCCGGAACGCAGGGGCTTTAGGGGCTGCAGGGCCTTGAGCTAAGGGGGCCCCGGGGCCCTGGCCTGCAGCTCTAAAGCCCCTTTCATAATGCGGCCCTGTCAGCAGGGCTGGAGGATTCAGGAGGAGCAGGGGAAGCCACGCAGCCAGCGGCCGGAGAGAAGCGGCACTTTCCCCTTCAAAGAGCTGTTTCTCTCCGGCCAGTTTTGAAGGGGAAAGCGCTGCTTCTCTCTGGCCGCTGGCTGCACGGCTGCCCCTGCTTCTCCTGAGTCCTCTGGCCCATGCTTGCAGGGCTGCATTCCGAAAGGGGCTTTAGAGCTGCAGGCCAGGGCCCCGGGGCCCCCTTAGCCCCGGGCCCTGCAGCCCCTAAAGTCCCTGCGTTCCGGTTGGCCCTGCCTGCTGGGGGGGGGGAAGGGCAGCTTCCCCGCTCGCTCGCTCCCTCCCAGAAAGTCCTAAGCGCCCCCAAACAGCTGTTTGGCAGCGGGGGAAGCACTGTGGGGGAGGAAAGGTGAGGAGGCGGAGAAGAGGAACTTGTGCAATGCTCCCTTGTAAAGTCAGCCAAACGATGTTATAAAGGAGTATTGTACAACTTTAAAGGAGCATGTTCCCTAATGGAGCAGCAACGTAACTTCGAAACAATGTTAAGCGGGACGACGTTAAGTGAGGAGTTACTGTACCCTGAAACCTGTGTTCATCCACTTGGGTTAGCTCTGACATGCCCATGTGTCCTAGCTCTTTGGGCAGTAACCTGCATTGTCTGCAAGGGTTTTACTTCATAAAGCTTACATTGCACTTTATGTTGAGCCTAAGGGTATGTCTACACTATGAAATTAGGTCAAATTTATAGAAGCTGGTTTTATAGAAATCGGTTGTATACAGCCGATTGTGTGTGTCCCCACATAAAATGCTCTCAGTGCATTAAGTCAGCGGACCGCGTCCACAGTACCGAGGCTAGCGTCGACTTCTGGAGCATTGCACTGTGGGTAGCTATCCCACAGTTCCCGCAGTCTCCACCGCCCATTGGAATTCTGGCTTGAGATCCCAATGCCTGAATGATGCAAAACAGTGTTGTGGGGGGTTCTGGGTACATGTCGTCAGGCACCTTCCTCCTCCGTCAGAGCAACAGCAGACAATCGATTCGCGCGTTTTTACCTGGGTTACCTGTGCAGACAACATACCACGCCAAGCATGGAGCCCGCTCAGTTCAGCTCACCGTCACCATATGTCCTCCGGGTGCCGGCAGACGTGGTATTGCATTGCTACACAGCAGCAGCTAATTGCCTTTTGGCAGTAGATGGTGCAGTATGACTGGTAGCCTTCATCGGCGATCTGGGTGCTGGCAGACATGGGGCTGTATTGCACACAACAGCAGCCACTTGCTTTTTGGTAGAAGATGGTATATTACGACTGATATCCGTCGTCATCGTACTGCAGTGGCTATCAATCATGGGCACCTGGGCAGACATGCTCAGTCCTATCAAACAGTGTCGACGATGATGGCTATCAGTCATAGTATGCTATTCTGCCAAGCGCCCAGTATTTTCTGCCAAGCACCCAGAAGATGCCGAGGGCTATCAGTCATGCTGCACTGTTGTCTGCCAGCTTAAGATGTAAAAAATAGATTTGTTCTGTATTCATTTGCTTCCCCCTCCCTCCGTGAAATCAACGGCCCGTTAAACCCAGGGTTTTGAGTTCAATCTTTGGGGGGGGGCATTCTGTGTGACAGTTGTTTGTGTTTCTCCCTGATGCACAGCCACCTTTGTTGATTTTAATTCCCTGTACCTGTACGCCATGTCGTCACTCGCCCCTCCTTCCCTCCCTCCCTCCGTCAGATACTAGTTTCACGCCTTTTTTCAGACCAGACGCCATAGCACTGGGATCATGGAGCCCGCTCAGATCACCGCGGCAATTATGAGCGCTATGAACACCACGCGCATTGTCCTGGAGTATATGTAAAGCCAGGACATGCCCAAGCAAAACCAGGACCAGCCGAGGAGGCGATTGCAGTGCGGCGACGAGAGTGATGAGGAAATTGACATGGACATAGACCTCTCACAAGGCACAGGCCCCAGCAATATGCAAATCATGGTGTTACTGGGGCAGGTTCATGCCATGGAGCGCCGATTCTGGGCCTGGGAAACAAGCACAGACTGGTGGGACCGCATCGTGCTGCAGGTGTGGGACGATTCCCAGTGGCTGCAAAACTTTCGCATGCGTAAGGGCACTTTCATGGACCTTTGTGACTTGCTTTCCCCTGCCCTGAATCACCAGAATACCAGGATGAGAGCAGCCCTCACAGTTGAGAAGCGAGTGGCGATAGCCCTGTGGAAGCTTGCAACACCAGACAGCTACCAGTCAGTCGGGAATCAATTTGGAGTGGGCAAATCTACTGTGGGGGCTGCTGTGATCCAAGTTGCCAGGGCAATCAAAGACCTGCTGATATCAAGGGTAGTGACTCTGGGAAACGTGCAGGCCATAGTGGATGGCTTTGCTGCAATGGGATTCCCAAACTGTGGTGGGGCGATAGACGGAACCCATATCCCTATTTTGGCACCGGAGCACCAAGCCACCGAGTACATAAACCGCAAGGGGTACTTTTCAATGCTGCTGCAAGCCCTGGTGGATCACAAGGGACGTTTCACCAACATCAACGTGGGATGGCCGGGAAAGGTACATGATGCTCGCGTCTTCAGGCACTCCGGTCTGTTTCGAAAGCTGGAGGAGGGGACTTTCTTCCTGGACCAGAAAATAACCGTTGGGGATGTTGAAATGCCTATCGTGATCCTTGGGGACCCAGCCTACCCCTTAATGCCATGGCTCATGAAGCCGTACACAGGCAGCCTGGACAGTAGTCAGGACCTGTTCAACTACAGGCTGAGCCGAATGGTGGTGGAATGTGCATTTGGACGTTTAAAAGTGCGCTGGCGCACCTTACTGACTTGCTCAGACCTCAGCAAAAAGAATATCCCCATTGTTATTGCTGCTTGCTGTGCGCTCCACAATACCTGTGAGAGTAAGGGGGAGACATTTATGGAGGGGTGGGAGATTGAGGCACATCGCCTGGCCACTGATTATGCGCAGCCAGACACCAGGGTGGTTAGAAGAGCACAGCAGGGCGCGGTCCACATCAGAGAAGCTTTGAAAATGAGTTTTGTGACTGGCCAGGCTATGGTGTGAAACTTCTGTTTGTTTCTCCTTGATGAACCCTCCCCCCCAACCCGGTTCACTCTACTTCCCTGTAAACCAACCACCCCACCCTCCCCTCCTCCCTTCGAGCACCGCTTGCAGAGGCAATAAAGTCATTGTTACTTCACATTCATGCATTCTTTATTAATTCATCACACAACTAGGGGGATAATTGCCAAGGTAGCCCGGGATGGGTGGGGGAGGAGGGAAGGAAAAGGACACACTGCAGTTTAAAACTTTAACTCTTATTGAAGGCCAGCCTTCTGATGCTCGGGCAATCATCTGGGGTGGAGTGACTGGGTGGCCGGAGGCCCCCCCACCGTGTTCTTGGGCGTCTGGGTGAGGAGGCTATGGAACTTGGGGAGGAGGGCTGTTGGTTACACAGGGGCTGTAGCGGCGGTCTCTGCTCCTGCTGCCTTTCCTGCAGCTCAACCATACGCTGGAGCATATCAGTTTGATGCTCCAGCAGCCGGAGCATCGACTCTTGCCTTCTGTCTGCAAGCTGACGCCACCCATCATCTTCAGCCCGCCACTTGCTCTGTTCATCCCGCGATTCAGCCTGCCACCTCTCCTCTCATTCATACTGTGCTTTTCTGTAGTCTGACATTGACTGCCTCCTCACATTCTGCTGTGCTCTTTCAGCGTGGGAGGACATCCTGAGCTCCATGAACATATCATCCTGAGTCCGCTGTTTTCTCCTTCTAATCTTCACTAGCCTCTGTGAAGGAGAAACATTTGCAGCTGGTGGAGGAGAAGGGAGAGGTAGTTTAAAAAGACACATTTTAGAGAACAATGGGTACACTCTTTCACATTAAATTTTGCTGTTCACATTACACAGCAAACATGTGCTTTTGTTACAAGGTCGCATTTTTCCTCTTATATCGAGGGCCTGCTGGTTTGGTGTGAGAGATCACTCACGCAGTGCCAGGCAACAGATTTCGGCTTGCAGGCAGCCATGGTAAACCACAGTCTTTTGGCTTTTTTAACCTTCTTAACATGTGGGAATGGTTTCAAACAGTAGCACCCTCATTTCCCATACGAAGCACCCATTGGGTTGGCCATTTAAAATGGGTTTGCAATGTAAAAGGAGGGGCTGCGGTTTCCGGGTTAACATGCAGCACAAACCCAACTAACCCCCCCACCACACACCCAATTATCGGGGATGATCACTTCACCCCTCCCCCCACCGCGTGGCTAACAGCAGGGAACATTTCTGTTCAGCAGAGCAGGAAGGGGCACCTCTGAATGTCCCCTTAATAAAATCGCCCCATTTCAACCAGGTGACCATGAACGATATCACTCTCCTGAGGATAACAAAGAGAGATAAGGAATGGATGTTGTCTGCATGCCAGCAAACACCGGGACCATACACTGCCATGCTTTGTTATGCAATGATTCCAGACTACGTGCTACTGGCCTGGTGTGGTAAAGTGTCCTACCATGGCAGACGGGATAAGGCAGCCCTCCCCAGAAACCTTTTGCAAAGGCTTTGGGAGTACATGAAGGAGAGCTTTCTGGAGATGTCCCTGGAGGATTTCCGCTCCATCCCCATACACGTTAACAGACTTTTCCAGTAGCTGTACTGGCCGCGATTGCCAGGGCAAATTAATCATTAAACACGCTTGCTTTTAAACCATGTGTAATATTTACAAAGGTACACTCACCAGAGGTCCCCTGTGTGCCCTCAGGGTCTGGGAGCATGCCTTGAATGAGTTCGGGGGTTACTGGCTCCAGGTCCAGGGTGATAAACATATCCTGGCTGTTGGGGAAACTGGTTTCTCCGCTTCCTTGCTGCTGTGAGCTATCTACAGTATCTTCATCCTCATCTTCCTCGTACCCCGAACCCGCTTCCCTGTGTGTTTCTCCATTGACGGAGTCATAGCACACGGTTGGGGTAGTGGTGGCTGCACCCCCTAGCATGGCATGAAGCTCCGCGTAGAAGCGGCATGTTTGCGGCCCTGCCCCGGACCTTCCGTTTGCCTCTCTGGCTTTGTGGTAGGCTTGCCTTAGCTCCTTAATTTTCACGCGGCACTGCTGTGCATCCTTGTTATGGCCTCTGTCCTTCATGGCCTTGGAGACCTGTTCTAATATTTTGCCATTTCATTTACTGCTACGGAGTTCAGCTAGCACTGATTCATCTCCCCATATGGCGAGCAGATCCCGTACCTCCCGTTCGGTCCATGATGGAGTTCTTTTGCGATCCTGGGACTCCATCACGGTTACCTGTGCTGATGAGCTCTGCGTGGTCACCTGTGCTCTCCACGCTGGGCAAACAGGAAATGAAATTCAAATGTTCGCGGGGCTTTTCCTGTCTACCTGGTCAGTGCATCTGAGTTGAGAGTGCTGTCCAGAGCGGTCACAATGAAGCACTGTGGGATAGCTCCCAGAGGCCAATAACGTCGAATTCCATCCACACTACCCCAATTCCGACCCGCTAAGGCCGATTTTATCGCTAATCCCCTCGTCGGAGGTGGAGTAAAGAAACTGGTTTAAAGGGCCCTTTAAGTCGAAAGAAAGGGCTTTGTCGTGTGAACGTGTCCAGGCTTAATTCGATTTAACGCTGCTAAAGTCGACCTAAACTCGTAGTGTAGACCAGGCCTAAAAGCAGATGGCAGCCATGAGGAACTGTCACCATAACAATACTATTTTAAAGACACTGGGTTTTCCTCGGGGGGGGGGGGGGGGGGCGGGCGGGGAATTCCCCAAATTATTTTTTCGCATATCTGTGTACTTCACAGCTTACTGCCACTTTAATTTTCATTAACCTATGTATATCTAGTATTTGTACTATTGTGTTTCACAAAATATATATTGCAGTTGTAAATGATGAAGCAAAGTATTACATTTTTTAAAAAAATATTTAAAAAACACTTGATTGTGTGTACTGTAGTTGATGCTTTAGAAACATTACCTTCACACATTTGAGGTTAAAATAAGCAGATATTTCACTGGTCCATTTTGGTTATATTGGTTAGAAATGACAGATTTTGCTCTTGCATAGAGTCAATAACAAATCATCATAATCACTTAGATGCTCCCAGACTATCAGGGCTGTTCTGTGTTATGGTATCATAGTTATCCATTTATTGCTATGTTTTGCAGTCAGTTTATCTTCCTGTGAAATTTTAAATAACCATGTGCTAACAATTAATATTTAGACTTATTTACTTTAAGCACACGATATATGAAGTTAACATAGTTCTATGTAGTAGCAGAAAGATGGGATGATATCTCAAGTGTATTTTAGTGACATCAACAGTCATTTCCTATTGTTGCTGAAATTTCAAATCAGTGCGTGGCTTCATCATGGATCTGTTTCCATTAGGAAGGCCATGAATTTAAAACATTATAGTTATTCTTCTGTTTGAATAAAGAAACTAAATTTGCTGAAGTGAACTTGTCTGAACATTCCAAGTTCGCTGCCATGTATTAAGAGTGTTATATGGTCCAAGCAATTTTGCTCTCTTGACGTACATTAGTGCAGTGCCGGCTGGCAACTGGAATCCACTGAACCACCAGCAGCAAAGTGTTGTTACATTAAAGCTGTTAAAATTGTTATACATCCTCTTGCAACCCATTAACAGAGTTCAGAGGTTTTAAATTGTGAACTCATGTCTTCACTGGAATGCCAAAGTCTGAAATTGTTATGTTTTTTTACTATAGACTGTGTCTGCTATTCACAAATGAAAGCAACCAAAAAAAAAAAAAAAAAAAAAAAAAAAAAAAGGAAGATTCTGAAACAGTTAAAAAAAATTAAACAAAACTCCCCCCAAAATACTCAAAACAAAAAGATTCCAGCAGACAAAGTCTGAACACTAGCAGTGCAGATTTTAATTAATTTATTTATTTATACATTTTTACACAGAGGACTAAATTCTGCTCTGAGCTGTGTGCATATTTCTAGTTGAAGTCATTCAGGGATATGTGCATAGATATCTGACAATTTCACCCTAATATTTTAATGTGACAGGAGGTAGTGAACCTCCAAAGCTAGGCATACACACTTACATTTTTAATACAATGTACTCCAAAGGTATTAACCCTAATTCAATAAGATTGAACTTAATTCACTAAAGTTTATTTTAATTCCATCTGGTTTTTGTTCAGGATAGTGTCAGTCTGTCATAGGTTTCTTATGATCTCTTGTTGAAACTTTCACTTTTTATAAAACATGCATCACACGTGAAGGTGATGTCAGTTTTCACTGGTCTGAATCCTGTTGAGCTGTGCTACAATCTGTATAAAGTAACAGAACACCACTAGCCGTCACCTTCAGCCCCCAACTAAAACCTCTCCAGTGCATCATCAAGGATCTACAACCTATCCTGAAGGACGATCCCTCACTCACAGATCTTGGGAGACAGGCCAGTCCTTGCTTACAGACAGCCCCCCAACCTGGAGCAAATACTAACGAGCAACTACACACCACACATCAAAAACACTAACCTTGCAACAAAGCCCATTGCCAACTCTGTCCACATATCTATTCAGGGGATACCATCATAGGACTTAATCACATCCGCACACCATCAGAGGCTCATTCAGCTGCACATCTACCAATGTAATATATTCCTGCATATGCTAGCAATGCCCCTCTGCCATGTACATTGGCCAAAACGGACAGTCTCTATGAAAAAGAATAAATGGACACAAATCAGATGTCAAGAATTATAACATTTAAAAACCAGTCAGAGAACACTTCAACCTCCCTGGTCACTCAATTAGAGACCTAAAAGTTGCAATTCTCCAACAAAAAAACTTCAAAAACAGACTCCAACGAGAAACTGCAGAAGTGGAATTAATTGGCAAACTGGACACCATTAAATTAGGCTTGAATAAAGACTGGGGGAGGATGGGTCATTACACAAAGTAAAAATTATTTCCCCATGCTAATTTTCCCCCTACTGTTACTAACACCTTCTTGTCAACTGTTTGAAATGAGCCATCCTGATTATCACTACAAATGTTTTTTATCTCCTGCTGATAATAGACTACCTTAATTGATTAGTCTCAATAGAGTTGGTATGGCAACACACATTTTTTCATGTTCTCTGTGTATATATATCTTCCTACTGTATTTTCCACTGCATGAATCTGATGAAGTGGGTTTTAGCCCATGAAAGCTTCTGCCCAAATAAATTCGTTAGTCTCCAAGGTGCCACAAGTACTCCTCGTTCTTTTGGTATAAACTATGGAAGCCTTTTGGGCTTCCCCATGCCTGACAGGCCTGAAGTCATTAGCCCAGAGTGCTAGCTGGTGACAATGACCTATAATATGGTAGTTAAAGCACTCACTTAGTAGGTGGGGGAGACACCTGGGTTCCAGTGCCTTTGTCAATGAAAACTGATGTATTTTAGACAACGTGTAACGGCCTCAACAGGAGAGAATGAAACATGCACACTCCAGAATACTTTATAGTCCAATGAGTAGGGCATTCGCAACGTGGAAGGCCCAAGTGTCCCACATCCCAGGTGAGTGCCCTAATCTCTGGGTTATTGGGTAAAAAAAGCGGCACTGGAACAACCACCTTCTCCTCCTCCAGTGTTTTTGTGAATGGCTCCTAAGTCCCCTGTGAATCTAGCCTGAAGTTTGATTGTGTGTCAAGTTTGAATGTGTCAAATACATTAGAATTATGGTTGACTCAAAACTGCATTTTTTTGGCAAATAAACTAGAGATGGGCCAGATTTGTCAGACAAATTGTGCATAAGTCCCTTCCTATTTAGGACACACTTAACTCCCATTGATGTCAATTCTTAAATAAATGCTTAAGTGCTATCCTGAATAGGGTCTGTCCAAATCAGGGCCCTAAAATAGCTAATAGAATTTCAGATATTTTTAAGGATCCTCATGTAGTTGTATATTTAGAGGTGCTTTCAAATATTAGACTGCCTCAAGTATGTGCACAGTGTCCAATCAATGGATACTTGTATGCAGGTGGAAAGTGATTACCCTATAACAAGATCATTAAGTTCTGTACACAAAACTCCTATTTAATTCCTTAAACATGTAAAATAGGAGATAATATTTTTTAGAGATTTTGATCTTTTAGCTGTGCCCTAAAATCAACAAATGACTTAGGGCTGCCTCCAAGTGCCATTGACGTCAATGGCAGTCTTTTCAGTAATTTCCCTGACAACTGTGTTAGAACCAGAGTGTTCCTTAGGGCCAGATCCAAAGCTCAGTGAAGTCAGGGAGAGTTATTTCATTGATTTCAATGGACTTTGAATCAAGTTCTACATCACTAGCAGCAGATGTGCCAAATTATGGTAATGGATCAAAACAGAAATCTATGCAAGATACAGAAATAAAAAAAAACCTGTACCGCTCCTTGATTAATTTTACAGTTATCTTTGAATGTAGCTGACATCCCAAACATAGTAACAATATCTTGAATTTGTGGGACTGCAATTTGATGAATAGTTTCGTGATTGTTCTGTGAACTAACTGAAGAATATGGAGTATTGGGGAAGTCTTCCAGGTACTATAGACATTTAAATGAATGTTCCGTTTATCATTTGCAGATTTTGAGACCAGAAGGGTCCATTATGGTCATCTAGTCTGACCACTTGGATAACGCAGTTGATTGTTTTAACCCATTGAATCTTGCATCTAGCTCAATGACTTGTGCATCAACTAGACGAACTATAGATGAGTGAAAAAGAGTGATCACACTTTCCTATGCTACAAAAATTAAATGTCAGGTTTCCAAAGTGTCCAACCCAAACTTGTAATATAAGTCGAGTTGGTCAAAACAATTTTTTTGTCACAAAAAGCTGTTTCAATGAAACTCATGTTTTTAGTAATATAATATCAGTTTTGATGAAAGTTCTTGGAGGAGGAGGAGGAAACTTGTTTCAGAAATGTTTGTTTCAGAGCACTTTGAAAATTTGTGTTGAAATTTTGAAATATTTTACGTTATTTCATTATATGTCTGATGTTATAACAAAATATAATTAAAATACTCTATTTCTATTTTCTTTTAAAAAATCTTTGTGGCACTTGGTGTCAATGTGTCAGACTGTTTCATTACAACACAAACAGGAGACATTTTGATAATAAAAAAGAAGATAAATTGTTTCAATCAGCACTAAACAGCAATTTCCTAAAGATTTTAAAGATAGTGAGGGAAAATTATAGATGCAGTTTATTACAGGTCTTACAACACCTAAAAATGTATCCCTGGACTGAAAATACATAGTGAATCCTGAATTCATTTTTATTCAGTGGTATTCCCAAATATGTACCTAAAGTTATACTGATTAAAATGATAGAATGGTAGATATTTCAACACCCAAAATGAACTGTGCATAATCCAATATACTGTAATCTAATTCAGACCTTACTTTGATATGTTCTTTGTCCTTCTCCATCTTGTATAGTGGAACTTTGGAAGACAACAGAAGAGAGCATTTCTCTAAGTGTGATGCTCTGCTAGTCCAGTTGTAGGAAGAGAGAATCCGTTTTTAATTATATTAACTTCATAGTATTAATGTTTTTACCTTTTGAGGGACTTGGTTTGATGTGAAAGTGGTATTTTTCTCTTCTTCCTATTGACTGCTCCTACTCAACTGGACACTTATTGAAGGCCACAAAAGATGCTGAGAGAGACCTTTTAACCCTGAGATTTTCTCGGCATTGGAAAATCAAGCTATGAAGCAGCAGGGACAAGTATCAGGAGGTAATCAATTGCAAGGGTTGAATAAGAGTTTATCCCTTCAAGAGGTTGGAATTGGTTTTAATCTCTCTGTCTGGCATCAGAGCCCACAAAGAATGTGCAAATTTCACTTGGAGAAATGATAATATAGGTTTATTTATATCCATGCCTAGCCATCTGCTGGTGGTATAGATGAAAACTCTTGCCACCACCCACCTGATGAAAAAGAACAATGAAACTGGCATGATGTTCAAAATGTGAGTCCTGCATGGAAAAGTTGGTATGCAGCCAGAGACTAGAATAAACATGAAGGCTATTGTTGTTTATCCCAGAATATAGCAGCTCAGCTCATTTCCCACTGTGGAGTCTGTGAGGATGAAGAACAATGTCACCAAGGATTTTCTATCTGTCTGTCTATCTATCCTTGCCCAGAAATGAATGAATGTTAAGCATGGACATGGCAAGGTAGTTCACTTTCTTAAAAACTCATGCTACTGTTGTTTGTGTGTGATTATGTTTGCGTGCACAACAGTTCACGGTAAAAGTAAATAAGCTTCATCTTTATCCAAACTCATGCCAAGACATTTAATGAAGTGCCTCAGCTTTGGCTGAGTATGTCTTGTTAGCACACATGGAAATGCACACTCTCAAACCCCAAAGATGAACTGACATGCAGTGTATTTGCCCTTAATGGCCCCATTCGCTCTGGTGGTGTCATTCAGTGTCTCCTATTAATAGGTGCTGAAGGGGTTTCTATAAAAACAGCAAAGTTACTGAATTAACTTGTGTAATTGTATAGCTTGTTACAATGACATTATGAGGATTTGCATAATTTCTGCAGTTACAATAGCTTTTTAAAATTAAATTTAACATTTAAATCTCTCTCTGTATTGTTTAGAGCTCATTGAATAGCATATTTGAGATAATACCGATACTCATTAAATTATTCAGTAACTATATTTTCGAGTATTCAGCCATCAGGTTTTTAAGCTTAAACTAGAGCCTGTAAAATCATTGAAAATGTTTAAAAGTATCCCAACCGTATCTGCCACATTATCATTCTTGGTTATGCTACAAGACCTTATCAGCCAAAAACTATACCTTCTAACCCCCTGAGATACTAAAAATGAAGCTCTCCTTTTTCATCCATGCAAGTACATTATTGCTATTAATTTGATCTTCGGGCTATATTAGTTCCAAAACTGATTAAGATATTTGCATAAAAATCCAGTCTTGGATTTACCTGTAATTGTCATGGATTGATTGGGTTGGATATGAATCTGATGAGATCTAGAGGAATCACTCAGTCTATTAAAGGATCTTTCCCTACACACTTTCTGCTTTAATTATTTATTATTTGTATTCTGGTAGCATGCATATCATACTAGATGTTGTCCACAGATACAGGAAGATATAGTCTGTACTCTAACAAGAAGATTTCACAATCAAATTTGAAGAAATATAATATTTTAGCAGACTCCCATTTAACAGTCATAGACAGAGTAGGTTGAGAATTCTGCAAAAGGCTTTGTTAAAATCTTGAAAACACTGTTTGTGCGTGTGTGTTTGGAAACAAAATTTCAAACTCTTTATTTAACTATACATTTTCTGCATTTTTAGATCAGCCCTAGTCATCTACTTCTTGTAGATTTCTTTTTGAAGTAATGCTGATAACCAGAGACAGGATTTAAGATTAAGGAGAAATTTTCTTCTCCTTGAGTTCATTCATTGACAAAATAAATCACCATCTAAAACATAACAATCCTTTCCTTCAGCTTTCACACACTGGACTGTGACATCAGTGCAAGAATTGACCAGAAGGTGCTTACTGGTTATTAAGACGTGGGGTAGACTGAGTTGTCAGTTATCAGTGTAAATCTGGAATTTCACTCTCAAAATCAATCAATTTACCTCAAATTTTCACTGGAGTAACTGAGATAAGCATCTGGCTTAAAAAATTCTTTCTATAAACACATCTTGGTAACTAGCACTGCCAGACAAGGAAATAATGCAAAAGAAAATGACAGATTCACCAGATTATTAAATACATTTAAAGAGAGTGTGTGCTTTTAGCCGGGGTTCTTACATTGTCTTGGGCTAAAGAAGAGAATCACCTGAAGAAGATTTCTGATTGTACTTTTGGTTTGGACCAGTTTTCAATATATACCATAAAGATTAAAATGAAATTTTTCAGTAGTAGCTGATATTGGACTAGAAACTTCTACCCTTGTTTTTCTTAAGGCATGCTTTATTATAATGGCTTGCCTCGTTATTTGTGTGTGCATGCACACACATAGGTTATATATGCACTAAGCTTCATTCAAATCATTTCTAAAAAAATCCAGTTTTTACTTGCTTAATCACTGCTGCCTAACTAGTATCACATGCTCAGGGATGTCATAGCACACATTGGGGGTAGCATGGAGAAGACCCAGGAGGGGATACCATGTCAAAATCCCAGTGAGGATAAAATGTCAAGAAAGAGAGGGGGATAGCATCAAAAGCAGCAGAGAGGTTGAGGAGGATGAGGAATAGAGGCCCTGGAGATATTGCCTCAGTGTGCTCATTGAAGACTGTGCATTAAATGATTTTCAAGATGAAGGGAAAGGACAGAGATGGGAGAGGAGTTGGAATGCCAGGTGAGGTCAAGGGATGTTTGTGTAAGGATAAAAAGGGAGCAGGGAATACATGTAGTGGGAAGAAACCACAAGTCATGGACAGGTTGATGGAAGGGGTGAGTACAGGGGCAATAAAAGTAAGGAAACAGGAAGGGTGGGGGTTACTGGGGCAGTGAACAGAGGCAAGAGATCTTGAAGTCAAATATGATGCATGAATTACAATGCTGAACGGTATCTCATTAAAAATAGAACCAATAGCCCAAAGCATTGGCCTGCTAAACCCAGGGTTATGAGTTCAATCCTTGAGGGGGCCACTTGGGGATCTGGGGCAAAATCAGTACTTGGTCCTGCTAGTGAAGGCAGGGGGCTGGACTCGATGACCTTTCAGGTCCCTTCCAGTTCTAGGAGGTGGGATATCTCCATTAATTGTTTATTGTTGTTTGTTATTTATCCAGGGAAAATATTGAGCATATAGCATTCAAGTCAACTAAATTTTAAGGGCCAGATCCTTAACTATGCCAGTTTTCTAACAGGATTTGGCCCCTAGTTACTGTTGTCATCATGACAGAGATTTTTAAAAGTCAACATTTCTGTTAGAGATACTATTGCAAAGGACTTAATTAACTCTGACAGAAGTCAATTGGACAATATTACTCCAGAGAATACAACTTAGTTAAAAGGAAAACAATGAAAACAGTCACATCAAGATCATTTTTTTCATGAATCATTAGAAGAATATATTCATTGGCACATATAATTAATCAAGCAGTTTTGAACCCTGCGGATGTAAAAAGCAAGTGTGGAAATATCAGTGGCGTACTGAACAAAATCTCAATTTTAACTCAGTCAGTGCACAACATGATGGATTAATGCAAAGAAACAAAGAACACAGCAACATAACTCAGGAGAGTTAAAGGATCAAACTAAGTTAAGGTTCTGGTTTGTCAGGCAACAGCCATTTAAAATTAGTGATGAAATATAAGGGGGATGAAAGCAAAGAAAGACTCAAGATACCAGGGAGCTGAGCAGGAAACATTTGGTCACAGTGAAACCAGCAAAATGTATCCTTGCCTCATATTGTCCATTTCCGATTTTGGGTCATAACTGGATTAAATTCCAAACGCTTGTTTCCCTTTTTCCCAGCTTTAACAAATGGGGGACATTATGCAAGGTTTGACTTGTAAATACTTTTGCAAATATGGGGTTGTTTTACATACATATAGTTGGTGTTCTCTAAAAAAGAACAGGAGTACTTGTGGCACCTTAGAGACTAACAAATTTATTAGAGCATAGGCTTTCGTGGACTACAGCCCACTTCTTCGGATGCATATAGAGTGGAATAAATATTGAGGAAATATATATACACACATACAGAGAACATAAACAGGTGGGAGTTGTCTTACCAACTCTGAGAGGCCAATTAAGTAAGAGAAAAAAAACTTTTGAAGTGATAATCAAGATAGCCCAGTACAGACAGTTTGATAAGAAGTGTGAGAATACTTACAAGGGGAGATAGATTCAATGTTTGTAATGGCTCAGCCATTCCAAGTCCTTATTCAATCCTGAGTTGATTGTGCCTCGTTTGCATATCAATTCCAGCTCAGCAGTCACTCGTTGGAGTCTGTTTTTGAAGTTTTTCTGTTGTAAGATAGCCACCCGCAGGTCTGACATTGAATGGCCAGACAGGTTAAAGTGTTCCACTCTATATGCAGCCGAAGAAGTGGGCTGTAGTCCACGAAAGCTTATGCTCTAATAAATTTGTTAGTCTCTAAGGTGCCACAAGTACTCCTGTTCTTTTTGCGGATACAGACTAACACGGCTGCTACTCTGAAACTTGGTGTTCTCTTTTCAGAGCACATGGAGCACCTGGAAAAAGTTTTCGAGCGCATCCAGCAGGCAGGACTAACTGTTAAGGCTAAAAAGTGTCAAATAGGCCAAAACAGAGTGACTTACCTGGGGCACCAGGTGGGTCAAGGAACTATAAATCCCATACAGGCCAAAGTGGATGCTATCCAAAAGTGGCCGGTTCCAAAGTCTAAGAAACAGGTCCAATCCTTCTTAGGCTTGGCTGGATATTATAGGCGATTTGTACCCCACTACAGCCAAATCGCCGCCCCGCTGACAGACCTAACCAGAAAGAAACAGCCAAATGCAGTTCAGTGGACTAATGAGTGTCAAAAGGCCTTTAACCAGCTTAAGGCAACACTCATGTCTGACCCTGTGCTAAGGGCCCCAGACTTTGACAAACCGTTCCAAGTAACCACAGATGCGTCCGAGCGAGGCGTGGGAGCAGTTTTAATGCAGGAAGGACCGGATCAAGAATTCCATCCTGTCGTATTTCTCAGTAAGAAACTGTCTGAGAGGGAAAGCCATTGGTCAATCAGCGAAAAGGAATGCTATGCCATTGTGTATGCGCTGGAAAAGCTACGCCCATATGTTTGGGGACGGCGTTTCCAACTACAAACAGACCATGCTGCGCTACAGTGGCTTCATACCGCCAAGGGAAATAACAAAAAACTTCTTCGGTGGAGTTTAGCTCTCCAAGATTTTGATTTTGAAATACAACACATTTCGGGAGCTTCTAACAAAGTGGCTGATGCACTCTCCCGGGAAAGTTTCCCAGAGTTAACTGGTTAACAATTGTTTTTGGAATAAAACATATTGTTAGTTTTTATATAATCAGTAGTATGTCTAAAGGTACATGTGTCTTATTAACTCTGTTTTCTCCTAGAACTCCAGGAAGAAATCACAGCCAGTGTGGAACCGAACATCCAACACTATCTGTGATTTGGGGGGCGTGTCATAACTATAAAGGGAAGGGTAATAGCTGTCCTGTGTACACTACTATAAATCCCTCCTGGCCAGAGACTCCAAAATCCTTTTCCCTGTAAAGGGTTAAGAAGCTCAGGTAACCTGGCTGGCATCTGACCTAAAGGACCAATAAGGGGACAAGATACTTTCAAATCTTGGGGGGGGAAGGCTTTTGTTTGTGTTCTTTGTTTGGGAGTGTGTTCGTTCTCGGGGACTGAGAGGGACCAGACATCAATCCAGGTTCTCCACATCTTTCTAAACAAGCCTCTCCTATTTCAAACTTGTAAGTAAATAGCCAGGCAAGGCGTGTTAGTTTTCCTTTGTTTTTCTCAACTTGTAAATGTACCTTTTACTAGAGTGTTTCTCTTTGTTTGCTGTACTTTGAACCTGAGACTAGAGGGGAGTCCTCTGAGCTCTTTAAGTTTGATTACCCTGTAAGGTTGATTTCCATACTGATTTTACAGAGATGATTTTTACCTTTTTCTTTAATTAAAAACCTTCTTTTTAAGAACCTGATTGATTTTTTCCTTGTTTTAGATCCAAAGGGGTTTTGGATCTTGATTCACCAGGAGTTGGTGGGAGGAAGGAGGGGAATGGTTAATTTCCCCTTGTTTTAAATCCAAGGAGTTGGATTTGTTTTCACCAGGGATTTGGTGAAGGTTTTTCAAGGTTTCCCAGGGAGGGAATCCATTGAAAATGGTGGCAGCCGAACCAGAGCTAAGCTGGTAATTAAGCTTAGAAGTTTTTATGCAGGCCCCTACATTTGTACCCTAAAGTTCAAAGTGGGGATCTCAGTCCTGACATTTGTTAGTCTCTAAGGTGCCACAAGTACTCCTGTTCTTCTTTTTGGTGTTCTCTGTATATCTTAAGAGTATGGTAATTGTACTTAAAAATAATCAGCCTCTTGATAGTCTCAGGCAGGAACATAAGCCACCCTGGGTCAGACCAAAGGTCCGTCTAGCCCAGTATCCTGTCTTCTGACATTGGCCAATGCTAGGTGCCCCTGAGGGAATGAACAGAACAGGTAATCATCAAGTGATCCATCTCCTGTTGCCCATTCCCAGCTTCTGGCAAACAGAGGCTAGGGATACCATCCCTGCCCACCCTGGCAAATAGCCACTGATGGACCTATCCTCCATGAATTTATGTAGTTCTTTTTTGAACCCTGTTATAGTCTTGGCCTTCAAAACATCCTCTGGCAAAGAGTTCCACAGGCTTGACTGTGCGTTGTGTGAAGAAATGCAGATCAGCACAGAGCTGCCTCTTGGCTGGTTCACCGCTTAGTAGATGGCACAAATAATATTGCAATAAGAGCAAGATTTGACAAAGATAATATTCAGATTACTTTGAGAGTTGTGTGCATGCACGAGGAGAGGGAAATCTGAAAGTTCTTCGCATGTGTTAGCATAGATCCCATGTTAGCTACACATGCACCTCATGCCTGCAAGTTTGGAAAAATTTTGAATCACAGTGTCTGTAAGGATCCCACCTGTGCAGTACGCATCCTCATACCTCTCATCTGAGGACATAAAGGACATGGTGGCCACAACTCTCCCTCAGTTCTCTCTTACCACGCATGGTGTCCAACGTGCTACCCCTGAGTGCTTGCTACATTTTGATCAGGAATTTCTACCTACCTTTAAGGGGAATAGGAAAGATTTTAATTTACCGATCTGGAAAAAAAATTAAACCAGTACAACTTTGTTAGGTGTGCCTCACCACTGCTCTGCCTCATAGTGGACTCAACTCCCTTGAGTTTAAGCCTGTTCATCTGCGACTGCCTCATTCCACTCACCAATGGCCTCAGCTGTTTATTTGTCTTGGGGGGTGAGGCACTGTGACATAACAGAATCCCAGTGCAAAAAGGCAAGGGGCTCACTGGTATTTGGTAGTGAAATTCAACTGACCTGATCAGTTCAGTCTTCCCCAACTCAGTAATGTCAAAACCTGTATCTAACAGTTGTCATGTAATATATCAATAAACAGATAATAACAAACTGATCATTAATATTATTGTGTGATATATGTACACAGGACACATTCAAAATTATGAACATATTGGGAATTATGTTGTCAAACTGTGTCTGCCAGGCAGGGCTGAAGTTAGCCCACCGTAGACAAAGGAATTGGCTCTGCCACCCTGATAGTATTTCCAAGGTACATTAAGAGACAATGGGAATGCAATTTACATAAATGGTAAACTGGACCATCAAGCCGACAAGGGGAGGAGATAAACACTGAGCATCACAGTACGGGGAGGAGATTACAGTAAACAGATCAATTTGTATTTTAGCAAACACCAGCAGCGGAAGAAACCAGCATGAAACTTCCTTCACCAGGATACTCCATGTCAGCCATCTTGGTGGACGGTGGATTAGAAAAAGAAACTATTTTGAACAAAGGCTGTGGCTAGTTTTGTTAGGTCTTAGCCTCTAGAAAGCATTTTTTCATGTTTATTTGATTGGAACAATTTCTAAAGGTTGAACTCACTTAAAATGCTGTCTTCTTTTGTTAATAAACTTGTTTTACTTTTCATCTAAACCAACCCAGTTCTCTCTTTAAGTTAAAGTAATAAACATTTTGTCTTTCTAGAGGCACAAACAAATGTTATTATTCATTTGAATGGTCCAGGAGAGGACTGGACATTGCAGAACATATGGTTTAGGGAAAATTTGGAACTGGGAGGTGTTGGAGTCACCATGCAAGGTGTACATCCCTAATTTAAACCATCTAAGAATGAGCAAAACACTGGAATTTCCCTAACTACAGGCATAGGCTTCAGAGTGGCACTAGTTTACAGCCCCTTGAGAGCTTGAGGCAGGCTTCATATCCAGCCATTCAGTATAGATAGGAATAGTGGAATCCAGAACTGTCATCCCCCAAACCTCAAAAGACCCTTTAATCTATGAAAGGGATAAAAGTATAACAAAAATGCCTGTTGGGCCATCTGGTGCACCCTGAAGAGTCAGGAAGAAGAAGCAGGAAGCTGTGCTCCTGAGAATTGGCATGGGGCTTGATCTAGCATCTAGTGAAAAGGCTCCCATTAACTTTCATAAACACTGGATCAGGCTGAAGGAGTAAAGGTTACAAGCCACCAGAAACCCACGTCTCACTCCCAAATATACCAAAGCGATGTCTCAGGAGAGAGGTATGTTGGAATCTAGGGTCAAACATCTTGGGAGGATGAACTGGTGATTAGAGTCAGCAGAAAATTGGGCAACCAAAATACATGAGACTGGATTTTATTTCTGATAAATATTTGGGTCCCTGAACAGGCCGACATTTAGGTTATTCAGGACAATTTTTTATTCATCTGTTACATCCCTAGTTATTAGCTGGTATTGTGCTCAGGAGTAGCCACTACTTGTGAAACCATTGAATGACCACTATTTGTTTTTTTTTTTTAAAGTTCCTCCTCAGGTGGATTTTTGCAGACTTCACGGTTAAAAAAATAAGCTATGACAAAGGGTGACAAAATTATGATATTAGGAAAATGACAAGTTTTTTGACAGAAAAAAGCAATGGAAGTTTGGATAAAAGTTAATGTAGAGAAATGAGGGGCGATTACTGGATGTTATTACAGAAAATTTGATAAAGTACAGTAGAACAGGAAATAGTTTTCAGATGAAGAAGGCTGTTAAAAAGATCACTAGCATTGATCACATAAGATTTGAATTTCTCAGCTACTAACAGTAGCTTTGTAGGAAGTAGTTTTAAAAAGGGGAGTGAGGATACCAATATATTTGGAGTAGATAGAAGATAAGAGAAAAATTGTTTGTGTGAAAAAATGATAGTTGAATGCAGGAAACAGAGGATAAGAAATTTACATTTATTTTTTAAAAGCTACTTTGATGTGATACATAGCTGCCCAAGACAAGTATCAGATTTTGTGGCATAGGAGAGAATCAGATAAAGGGCAGTTAATAATATAAGTATTTGTATAAAGTACTAAAGTATAAGAAAAAAAAACAAAATATATTTCTGTTATACATGAAGATAAACATTTCTTGTCTTGTCTTTTATAAGTGCTATCTAGAAGGGACCCCATTATCATCATATCTGAGCATATCACAATCTTTAATGTACTGTGAGGCAGGGGAGTACTATCCCAATTTTAAAGATGGGGGAATGAGGCACAACGAGACTAAGTAATCAGGGAACTGAAAGTAGGTCACCCCTGCGTTCTAGACTAGCTCCCTGACCACAGGATCATCCTTCCTCTCTAATGACAGATATAGATTCTGCAACAATAGACCACATTTCTGAAAGCAGCAAATCATGATACTATCATTGTTATGAGACATGAGACAGTAGGCAGCCATGGTACAAATCAGTTAGTTTAACATTAATTATGGGGAAAATGTTACAAGTCATTTTTGGGACATATTTGGAGTGAAATGTACCTGTAGTATTTGGCAAGTAAAATGACTAAATTCAATTGAATATATTTTTCAATGCAAATTATATGTTGCACTCTGGCTGTGCCACAAATCTTTGTAAAATCTGTTCTTGTTTAGCATTTACAGAATCTCATGAGGAAGGTATATAATAAATAGCTCATCAATTTATACTCATGAAAAGTGCCATTATACTGCAGTATAATAGATGTAGGCAAGGAAACATATTGAACCAATTCCCACTCTATTATCCAGAATTCAGATAGAAAATTGCCACATCAAAGCCATCTGATTCTGAGCAGAAACCTGCTATTTATTTCCTCCGTGGCTGGAACTGAGGAATAAGCCATTATTAGTGTTGGAACACAGTTATTTAGACATGTGAGTGAAAAGAATACTATATTTAATCTTCAGAACTCTGAAATACTATTTAATAAAAGCTCACAATAGTAGATTTTCCTTATAAGCTATAGCTTTTAAAGAAAAGCCTATTCATAGCAAAGAATATAATGGAATTTGGTTTCATATAGTGCCTTTCATAAAAGGTATCCCAAAGAGCTACACAAAAAATGCCTTAGGTACTGATGGTATAGTGTCTGGGCAGACAAACTCAGGATCCACTATGAAGTCAATAATTCACAAACAGCCTTGGATTTAGAACCTGCCTTCCTGAAATAAGGGATGTTGTATTAAGGTGTTTTCAGAAAGTGCCATATGATCTGAAACATCCAACTGGATATGTACCAGATGTAGTCAAAAGGGACCTCTATGTAACCTCCAATCTGAAGAATGACTACTGTGTAAGCAGGGTCTGAATGAGTTCTACGTGACAGCTAGCTGGGAGGAGGAAAGACTTCAGGAGCAAACTGTATTTACATGAACACAGCTACTCTGCCAAGCAGATAGAGCAGTGTTGCTCAAAGTGATCAACTTTGGCTAGTGTTAGGTTACAAATCACTTTAGTATTGAATGCAGGGGTAGTGAAATGTTATCAATGTTGTTGTCTTTATTGCATTAATAAAGAGGAGCAGAACTGTGCCAACCTGTCCCAAATGAGGGGGTCACCCTCAGCTGAAAGAACCTCATTAAGCCAGGGGCTTGAATGCCAGACCCCTGTGAAAGTAAGAGGTATCTCAGCTAGGAGGTGTGGACTCTTTTTAAGGGTCCCTAATCTGGTTTAACCTGTTCCTTCCCATTGTTCAAAGATAGAACCTAAATGGGTTTCATTAGGAGCCTTTGTTATTTTACATGCTTAAGTGAGAGCTGAAATCACTTGTGGTGAGATAGCATTTCGGCCCAGTATGCTAAAAAGCTGAAAATCACTAAGAGACTGACCTGCAGAGATCACAGTGGAGAGGCAGGTGGCAGCAGAAGGTAACTGACATTTGGCCAGTGGGAGTGACAAACAGGTGTCTAGTGGGAGTGGCGAGCAGTCAGTCGGCGGGAGCGGAATGAGTGGCTGGCAGGGCAGCCAGTTGTAAGGAACTGTAGCTAGCAAGGCGGCCAGCCAGAGCAAGTGCTCAGATGGCGGAGCAAGCAAGATGCTTTCTTTCCTGGCTGGGAGGTGAACTCACACAGATACACCTTGGAACCCTGGCTCCTCCCTGACCAAGGCCAACCATTGTGAGTGGGGTATGGTGAGGGAGCAAAGAGGGGCACATAAAAGGAACTTTTGGTTGTAGAACTGAAAAACATGAGGCAGAAGGCACTGCCCCACACACTCTGGGGTGGGTGTCCTGCTCACAATTTTATGATTTTTATTTATATATATATATATGGAGATATACCTATCTCATAGAGCTGGAAGGGATCCTGAAAAGTTATTAAGTCCAGCCCCCTGCCTTTGCTAGTAGGACCAAGTACTGATTTTCCCCCCAGATCTTTAAGTGGCTCCCTCAAGGATTGAGCTCACAACCCTGGCTTTAGCAGGCTAATGCGCAAACCACTGAGCTATCCCTCATTTCCCCTAATTAATGTCAGGTGACCTCCTTCCTTTCATTAAAAGGTTCTTTTCTACACTCAGACTCTGTGCTTGGGAGTGGGGAAGTATTGCCTCTCAATGGCTCCTAAGGGTGGTGTATAATTTCCCCAGGTTACTGGGAGGGGGCTCAAGCCAGTTCTGTGTTGTATTGTTGAAAAGGAACCCCTAGATATTTAACCCAGCCCTGGTTGCTGCTGGCTTCACCTTGCAGAAGGTTTACAACTGTAACAGTGCAACAGACCCCAACTATTGGCATTCCAATCCTCCTCTCACATTAGTGCAATCCAGGAGAAACTCCTTTTGAATAATTAAATTATATTTATATATTAACTGTGAGTAAGTCGAGAATCAGGTCTCTAGTCTTGAAAGTTGTCTTGATCACATGTGAAAATCTATAAGGATAGTCAAAAATAAGGTAAGGTAGTAATGAGGAAAAACATCAGACAAGAAGAAGAAACCCATGGAATCCTTTGGTTTTGCTCTGCAAAAGCAACTACATCCTCTCCCTTTAAATAATTCAAGCTGGACTAGGGAGTAACAGCTTTAGAAGCAGAAATATTCAACCAGATGTGTTAACCTATTGAAAAGTATGATGGAAATATTGACACATTTCTAAGGATGAGAACAAAAGACTAGAACAAGCATGTGAGGACAAAATCAGAAAGGCTAAGGCACAAAAATGAGTTACACCTAACAAGGGACATAAAAGAAGAACTTCTATAAATACTTTAAGAGCAAAAGAAAGAAGAAGGAAAGTGTAGGTCCTGTACTAATCGGGGAACAAATAACTGATGACATCAAGAATACTTAGGTGTTTAATGATTATTGTGCTTCAGTCTTCACTAAAGAAAGGTTAATTCTGACCAGATACTTAACACAATTAATATTAGCAACTAGAGGGAAGGACTATAGGCCAAAATAAAAAAGGAACTGGTTAAACAATATTTAGATAAGTTAGATGTAGTCAAATGGGCAGGGCCTGATTAAATTCACCTTAGAGTACTTAAGGAACTAGCTGAAGCAAACTCAGACCCATTAATGATTATCTTTGAGAACTCATGGAAGTCAGGTGAGGTCCTAGAGGCCTGGAGAAGAGCAAACATAGAACTTATGTTTAAAAGGGGGAGCAAAGAGGACCTTGGAATTATAGACCAGTCATCTGAACTTCAATATCTGGAAAGATACTGGAACAAATTATTAAATAATTTGTAAATATCTAGAGCATAATAGGGTTGTCATAACTATAAAGGGAAGGGTAACAGCTGTCCTGTGTACAGTACTATAAAATCCCTCCTGGCCAGAGACTCCAAAATCCTTTTCCCTGTAAAGGGTTAAGAAGCTCAGGTAACCTGGCTGGCATCTGACCTAAAGGACCAATAAGGGGACAAGATACTTTCAAATCTTTGGGGGGGAAGGTTTTTGTTTGTGTTCTTTGTTTGGGAGTGTGTTCGTTCTCGGGACTGAGAGGGACCAGACATCAATCCAGGTTCTCCACATCTTTCTAAACAAGTCTCTCCTATTTCAAACTTGTAAGTAAATAGCCAGGCAAGGCATGTTAGTTTTCCTTTGTTTTCTCAACTTGTAAATGTACCTTTTACTAGAGTGTTTATCTTTGTTTGCTGTACTTTGAACCTGAGACTAGAGGGGAGTCCTCTGAGCTCTTTAAGTTTGATTACCCTGTAAGGTTAATTTCCATACTGATTTTACAGAGATGATTTTTACTTTTTTTCTTTAATTAAAAGCCTTCTTTTTAAGAACCTGATTGATTTTTCCTTGTTTTTAAGGTCCAAGGGTTTGGATCTTGATTCACCAGGAGTTGGTGGGAGGAAGGAGGGGGGATGGTTAATTTCTCCTTGTTTTAGATCCCAAGGGGATTAGATCTGTGTTCACCAGGAGCTGGTGGGAGGAAGGAGGGGGGATGGTTAATTTCTCCTTGTTTTAAGATCCAAGGGGTTTGGATCTGTACTCACCAGGGAGTTGGTGAAAGGTTTCTCAGGCTTCCCAGGGAGGGAAATGGTGGCAGCGGAACCAGAGCTAAACTGGTAGTTAAGCTTAGAAGTTTTCATGCAGGCCCCTACATTTGTACCCTAAAGTTCAAAGTGGGGATCCAGCCTTGACAAGGGTTATAATAATAGCCAACATGGATTTGTCAACAACAAATTATGCCAAACCAAACTACTTTCCTTCTTTGACAAGGTTACTGGCATTTTGGAGGGGGAATAGGGGAAGATTGATTTTTAGTGAGGCTTTTGACACAATCCCACTTGACCTTTTCATAAGTAAACTAGGGAAATGTGGTTTAGAATAAATTACTCTAAGGTGAGTGCATAACTTGTTGTAAGACTGCATTCAAAATGTAATTGTCAATGGTTTGCTATCAAACTGTATCTAGTTGGGTTTCACAAGGGTCAGTCCTGGGTAAAGTAATATTTAATATTTTATCTTTTACTGGGCCAACATCTGATGTTGAGAGAGAAACTTTTGAGCCACACAGAGCGCTTTTTCAGGTCTGGGAAAGGTATTCCCAGTGTCACAGCAACATGCAAGGTGGAACAGATTGTTCAGCCTCAGTGCAGGGTGATGGACTAGATGACCCCTCTAGATCCTTTCTAGTCCTACATTTCTAGGATTCGATCACAATGCATACTTTCACTGACTGTAAATGAACAGACACATTTTTGTTCTTTGTTCCGTAAAAGATACAATACAGCATAAATAATTAATTTAAAACAATTTGTGCAGACAAGATTCCTTATGTAGTGTCTGATCTTGGTTGGGTAGGGAAACACTTTTGACTGGCACTGTAAATATAGAGAGTTAATTGACATTTCATTTAAATAACAAAATGGAACATTGGTTTTAAGTAAGCTTCTGAGGAAATCTCAGGTGCTTCAGCTGGCTTCCCTGTTGAACCTGTTCTTTGTTACACCTAATGCTTAGATTGTGTGCAAGGGACTAACGGAGCTCCCTAGAAGAGCTCTTGGTCATTTCCCCATCCCAGCAGTCCAAATTCCTCTGTGAAAAGTAGTGTCTACCACAGCTCATGCTATAAGAAAGGGAAACTGTCTTCTATGTTCCTTTCCATAGGAATACATTCAAGAGAGACAAACCTACAAGCCAATGACTGCACAGCTTGATTGCTAGGTGCTACGTGCTTGGATATCCTAATGTGAAGATAGTTTCTTCTCATCTTGACTGGCAGTGAGACTTATAAAAGCAAGTGGTAAAGAAGGTGGTGGGTGTGGTTTAATTACCAACAGTTCTCTTTGGTACTCAGCTCTGTTCAGAATTCAACCAAAAAGAAAGCACCTGTGCCCAAAGACTGAAGATTGTTGTTTCCCTTATTTTAGAAAAGAACCCATAAAACCATGCTGTGATGCATTGGACACATATCTATATTATATTGCAAAAGAGGTGAGAGTAAATACTGGACAGAGTACATAGTTATATGAAGATGAGTAAACTTGGATAAAACTCAAATGATGACAATTTGCCTGTCGTTTTGGTTATTTTGCTTTTTTCCAATGCTTAATTATCTTATAGATAAGATCAATGCAAGTTAACTTCCATGAATGGGTAAATCTAATCTAAAACACTGTATTGCTACTTTTGTTATTGTAATACATCTTTACAAAGTCACAATGCTACAAACAGTTGTATCACACGGATTGCAGTTTCAACAGTGCTAGATGATGCACCATGTACTCAGTATGACAACTTAATTCTGCAATAGGTTAATATTGCTGTAGGGACATACAGGGAAAATTAATTATAGTGAGACATAATAACACAATAGCCTATAATAGCACTGTACTGTACATATTTCTGAAACAATAGAATTACAGTGAACTATTAGAATAATCATTTGTTTTAGTATGCTACAATTATCATTACAAGAGAGTAATTCTGGTAAGTTTTAGATGATGCAAGTCCTCAGAACTCAGATGCTGACATGAATAACCCTTGTGGAAGATTAAACCATCTAATACAGATCCTAATGAAATTCACCTAGGGCTTAAATCAACCCCCACTGAAGTCAGTGGAATGACTCACCTGGAAGTTAATGGGAGAACAATCAGTCTCAACAGCTTGGAGCCATACAACGGCTAAAAGGAACTCCAGTCTGTCCTCTTCTGACTTTTTATTTTCTTTTTTTTAAAGAAAATATATTTCTATCTGCCATGAGAATGAGCCAGCCAAGACTTTGTAAGATGACTCAAGGTGCCATGTACTCTAAAATAACCCCAAATATGCTAGCTGGAACACAACTCCCTCTCCCCGACCAACACATCCACCAAGCAAAGAAGTGGAACTAACATAAGAACAAAATTAAAAATCCCCAAACCAAACCAAAATGAGGACATAAATCTTTTGCTGAGATTCCCCCTTAACTCTGTGTTGTCATGTATATTCCTTTTAAAGTGTCATGTCATCAGCATGTATTTTTTTTTTGGGGGGGGGAGGAGGGGAACAGATTACTGCCCAAAAGAGTTTATATCAATCCTGCAAGGTGCTGAGCATCCTCCCTTCCCACTGAAATCCGTGAGAGTGGAGGATAATCAGCAACTTGCAAGAAGTACTCAACACATCTACAGAATTGGGCTACTACTTAGCTGGAGGGGGCATGTGTGATCGCTGTGTAAATAGAGCTGATCTTTGGGCCCCACAAAGGAGTATCTCGACTTTAAAAAGTAAGTTTGTATCCCTTTTTCTTGCTCAAGCCTTAAATACAAACTCATGTGAACTGATCACTAGGGTGAAAGGAAGAAGCAGCTGGGCACCATTTCTACAGTAGATGTAGGAGCCTAAACATCCCTTCCAGACACAAACTTTTAATGTACAGTAATTCAGTTATACTTCATCTTGCTAACCCTACCCAGAATCCTTAATCTGTCCCTGTGCACAGTCACAGGAGGACAGGGGACAGGAGTTGGTTGTGTTTGGGAGCAAGATGTGGCAAAACATTATTTTGTAGGCCCACTTAAAAATGCCAAGGTTGTTTCTTCTTGCTAACCCTTTCATTCCTCTCTGAGTTAGCTCACGTAGGCAGATGCTGCACTGCTATTGCTACAGCACCTTCTGCCAGGGGAACTGCTATCCTGCATCTTTGACCAGTGCTGCAAGCAGACCCTACACTCCCTGCTACAGCAGCATGTGAGGAAGAGCTGGGATCACGCTCTTACTGCAGTAAGTGGGAGTTCTGCAGAGTTCCCACCAGAGCGTACCTACCTAGCATCCAACCAGAGATTTAAGAGTCCAGTGTTGAGTGGGTATCTGGAGCCATGCTTCACCATGGTTGCTCCCCTACCCCACCAATAGTACTTTGAGGAAATCTGCTTCACACTGAAGCCCTCCCACCAACCAGGGGCAATCCTACCACTCTTCCTGCTGGGGAGACTGCCAGCAGCTAAGGTAGCTTAACAAATAAATGGTGCCCATTTCCCAACCCAGCCTATCAACATCCATCACAGAGGACCAGTTCCCCATATAGGCAGAGGGAGAGAGTAGGAAATTGATATATTGTTATTATGTTTGTTGTTTGTTTTGTGGGGGAAGATGTTGCTGACCAAAGTCCTCATTTTTCTGAGGTAACTCCTTGTTAAAAATTCGACAGCATATCACTGCATCGAGTTCCATATTGAACAGAACACAGCATTGAATGACAATAAATAGAGCAAAGGGGGCATGTACAGGAGGTAGTGTGAAGGTCCAGGACATTGCTATTCTTATTGTTATACAGTACATACATCTTGTTTCTCTTTGATTTCCAAGAAAAATTACTCAACAATATATTTAAATAACTTTAATAGAGAATATCAAACAGCTGTCACCAAGCAAAGAGTAGACCAGTTGAAAATACATTCAATGGCGTCTTTTAAAAATCTTTGCAGGGTTCTTCCACCAATGCTCTTATAATATTTCATTGTTATGCATCCGAAGAAGTGAGGTTTTTACTCACGAAAGCTTATACCCAAATAAATCTGTTAGTCTTTAAGGTGCCACCAGACTCCTTGTTGTTTTTGTAGATACAGACTAACATGGCTACCCCCTGATACTTGGAAAAACACATTAATTCTTGTGAAAAGATCTCTACATAGTTATAAAAATATTTGTATTAAGTAACTTAGACTAATACAGTAGAGTCAATATTAATCATTTCCCACTTTCTGGATGAGTTTATAGCACTTTGGCCAGATTCTGATGCCGATGAAGTCAATGGAAAAACTTCTGATTACTTTAATAGAATCAGGAGTTAGGCCCTGTGTGAAAATTTTTGTGAAAGGCCCTTTGTGAAAGTATTTTTAAAAATTTGCTATAAACTTTTTTGTTTGTTATAAACCTGTATTATTCTGTTAAACTCTCTATTACTCAGTTTTCATCCAAAGCCCAATTTTATAATCTTCATTCACTCAGAACTGCCATTGACTTTGGTGACCATTTTGCATTAACAAAGACTTCAGCGTAATATTCCAGGTAATTAAAATGCCAAGACATCATAAATTAGTGGTACCTGATAAAGATCAGTCTGGACCATGAAGATTTCCAGTCCAATGATGAAAACCTGATATGTTCATATATACAAATATACTTAAAGACAAGTACATTTTAGTAAAGTATAATTCTAGGAGATTATTCAGAACTAAAAGCTGGATAACAGAGTTCAAAGAGTGTGGATTCATTGTATATATGTATTTCTCAGTAGAGTGTTGTCGAGTTATACCAATTGTCTTGATTGATTCTTTTAATAGTTATGGTGGATTAGATTTGCCAAATCAGTAGTGTGATTGTGGAATACTGGTGGTCTGCAGAGTACTTGGTGGTACTTGGAAAGCTGGCGGGTCACACGATGCAGGCTTTTTCTTTTTGTTTCCAACTACTAAATTTAATTAAAAGATCCCATAAAATACTTGCCTAACATTACTCTTCCACGTGAGCAGTTGAAGTAGTTGTGACAGAGATAGTGTAATTTAAGAATGCGGGTGAGCTGGAAGGGTGGGGTCACAATCCTGAGCTGGAAGGAAGGTATCCAACATATAGTATCTCTGTTAATACGTGATACACAACGTGGAAGAATTTTGAGAACCCCTGTACAACTTTACAAAAATTATTGTCCACTGCTTATGAGGGTTTTCATTTTATTTACAGTAGCAAGAATTTGAGAATAGTTAAAGTAGCCATTAATTTTTTACTTTGTTGATCTATTGGTAAGTTTGATGATCCAAGGAGGGATAATGTGTGTGTGGTTGGGGAGCAGGGGGGAATAGCATTGATAGGAAAAACACAAACCTTTTATTGATTTATCCCTATCAAGCTTTTACACATATACGTTTTTCAGATATATAAGAAATGAAAAAAAATTGATGAAAAGAAATTGAAATGCCTGTTGCCTCCCTTGATTGCTTTGCCTTTACTGAGATTCCTATTCATGTTGTACCACAGATGAAACCATTGTATTGTATTACTGTAAATACAAAATGGATTTTAAGATTCCGCTACTCATATATAAGGTCTTCCCTGGTGATGCTCAATTTTAGCTTATGATTGCATGCATTGTTCCTTAGAGCATACTGTTCTATCTAATTTTTGTTTTTTAACCTGTTAACAGAGTTCTCAGGCCATTCAAACGATCATAACCTTTTAAATCATATCACAAAGGATATTTAGCTCTTCTTTTTAGCTGCCTGCCTGGAGTTGCTGGTCATTTTGTGCTTATATGACTAAGCCTCATCAATACTGTCCTAGCCATCAACGGCATTATTGACACTGTGTAGCGTGGATGCTGTACAGCAGAATGTACTAGTATGTGCTGTAATGACTGCTGGTGGGAATGGTTGAGCTCCACCCCTACCATATATCTCCCCTGGGTAGCTGATGGTATAAGTCCCTACAGAACTGTGGTAATCTGCTGGCCTGCCCCTTTAAGTGCTAAAAGTCCCAGGACTAGCTAGCCCTGTTTAATTAGCTACACCTTTTCTGGGTGTAGGGCTTAAAAGGGGAGGAAGCCTAACAGTTAGGAGCTGGCTTAGGAAGACAGTAGTTGAGCTGGATTATGGCTGGAGAGCCGAGCCACAGGAGTGAAGCTATCGCCTGTGGTGGGCCCCTGGAACAAGGGGCTAGGCTCTAGGCAGGGGCGGCTCTAGGCACCAGCAAAGCAAGCACATGCTTGGGGCAGCCCATTTGCAGGGGCGGCAGGGATCCAGCATGGGAGCTGAGAACCAACAGGGGCCCCTGGGACCTGTACTTCGTTGGTTAGCTCCCTACATATAGAGCCAGCCCTGGAGCAGGGAAAGAACTACATTTCCCAGCATTCCCTTGGCCACTACCAGCAGGAAAGAGGGGGGGGGAGTGAGGAAGCTGAGACCTCATGCTGTAGCCTGCTGTGAATGGAGAGCTGTGCTGTGAGTAGGGATTCCATATTTTAACATTCAAAAAATAGGACACCCCATGGGGAGGGAAGGTAGCCCCACCCTGCCCCCATCCACTCCCTCTGACTGCCCCCCACAGAAACCCAACCCATCCAACCCCCCTGCTCCCTGTCCCCTGATCACCCCCTCCCGGGACCCCTGCCCCAACTGCCCCCCAGGACCCCACCCCGTATCTAAGCCCCACTGCTCCTTGTACCCAACTTCCCCCTTCCTGAGACCCCCCCCAACTTCCCCTCTATGACCCCATCCCCTACCTGTCCCCTAACAAAGCCCTGGGACTCCCATGCCTATTGAACTGCTGCCTGTCCCCTAACTTTCCCCCCAAACCCCTGACCCATCTAACCCCCCCTTATCCCTTCCCCTGACTGCCCCCCCGAACCTCTGCCCCATCCACCCCCCCCTGCTCCCTGTCCCTTTACTGCCCCCACCCCAGAACCCCCTACCCCTTCTCCAATCCCCCAATCCCGTTATTGCCACTCAGACCAGCGTGTCTGGCTTCGTGCAGTGCCAGACACGCTGCTACATACATGCTGCCGTGCTCCCCTGCGGAGCCACAGGCTCCCCTCCCTCCCCCAGCACCTGCCTTCCAGATTTGAACCCCTCAAAATTCAGGAGTGCTCAAGCTCAGTTTGGGCAGTTGTTACTTCATTTCTCCCAAATCAAATATACTGATCCACTGTAACTTGCTGTAGAAAAAGTAGGATAAAATTGAGCAAGAAATGCTTCTCAGTGGTTATTAGGACTGGAATTGCTATTTTCAACAGCCATTGCCTTTTGTTTGTTTCTGTGTTTGTTTAAAAGGAAGACAGTGATATTGCATTGGCAAATTTCCCATAGAAAGAAAGAGTGGAACAAAAGAATAATAAAGGCACCTCAACTTTTCCTCATTTACGTAGGACAGTCTTATAATATGCATTCAGATATCCTCCAATCACACAAGCTGAAAATTGTTCTACTTTACTGCAGTTCTGTAACCATGTGGGAACCAATCCTGTCTGTGTTCTGTGCACAACTAAAATTCCTGCTGGATGACCTGCCGTGGGAGCGAGTTACCAGTGACCCAGGGCTGGGGCGGCAGGAGGTGTGTGTGTGTGTGTGTGTGTGTGGTAATGGTGGGGGAGTAGGGGGAACCCAGAGCTGGGGCAGCAGGGTGTGTGTGTGGGAGAGCCCAGGGCTGGGGCGGCAGGGGGATGCGGGTGGGGGAGGTGAGAGCCCAGGGCTGGGGTGGCAGGGGGGTGCGGGTCAAGGGGTGAGAGCCCAGGGCTGGGGCGACAGGGGGGTGCGGCGAGGAGCCCAGGGCTGGGACGGGGGCAGCCAAAAATTTTTTTGCTTGGGGCGGCAAAAAACCTAGAGCTGACCCTGGCTCTAGGGAGGCAATCCAGAGGCAGGCTTTCCACAAGAGGGACAGGAGAATGAGGAGAAGCCCAGGAGGGACAGAAGACTATTGTGAATTTTTGTTGTACTTAGACTCCCAACTGGAAAACACTCATGGAGTCAGTGCTCTGATAAGAGTGAGAAGAACTGCAAATTTAAATCCAGAAGGGGAGATAGACCTTTAGTTTATATTAACTTGGGACTACTGTCAAAGGTGGTGTTTATTTTATGACTTTGAGGATCCCAGATGGGGAGTGAACTTTTAAGTGACCTTGTCTAAGGACTAAGAAGACCCTGATAAAAATAACAAAGGGGAAGGCTCAGCAATTCCCAGCACCCAGCCACAAGGGAACATCAGCTCAGCAGGTAAGTCGCTTCTGTGCACATGGCGCTCAGTCTGGGGCCGAACCCTATAACATCCTCCATTGTTGGCACCTTAGCTATTTTTTCACTTTGCAGTACAGCTGTAAGGAACCAGGGCATAGGTGGTCTAGCCTAGTGGTCACGGCTGGGCTGGTGTCCACAAGTCAAGGATGGCCATGAGATGGAAGTCAGTGAGCAGGGATCCGAATAATTGTTAAAGCCAGGATGGATAGACGAGAGTTAAGGGGTAGAGTCAGGCTGGGGTTGGAGGCTAAAAATCAGAAAGTGAGGGGGAGTCGCACCAAGCCAGAAGTCTGTGGTTGCCCAGACAACTTCCTAGGCCACCCTCCAGGGTTAAGTAGTAAGCATGGGCCCATCAGAGAGCCGCAGGGTGCTGTCACTTTGGACCCTTTGGATGGTATGTCCTGCAGTGCCTAATCTCCACAGTGCTCCACAAATGCGGCTCTGCATAGCCTCCTGTTGGAGATTGGTGACTGATAAACTAAACAGTAATAAGTCTCCAGGACCCGGTACTATTCACCCAAGAGTTCTGAAGGAACTCAAATGTGAAATTGCAGGACTACTAATTGTCATCTGTAACCTATCATTTCTATCAGCTTCTGTACCAAATGATTAGAGGATAGCTAACGTGACGCCAATTTTTTAAAAAGGGCTCCAGAGTGACTCTGGAAACTACAGGCCAGTAACTCACTTCAGTATCGGGCAAAATGGTTGAAACTATAGACATATAGATGAACATAAGTTTTTGAGGAAGAGGCAACATGGTTTTTGTAAAGGAAAATCATGCCTCACCAATGTACTTGAATACTTTGAGGGGGTCAACAAGCATGTGGACAAAGGAGATCCAGTGGATATAGTGTATTTAGATGTTCAGAAAGCCTTTGACAAGGTCCCTCACCAAAGGCTCTTAAGCAAAATAAGCAGTCATGCGATAAGAGGGAAGGTTCTCTCTGTACTGGACCCAGTTCTGTTTAACATATTCATAAACGATCTGGAAAAAGGGGCAAACAGTGAGGTGGCAAAATTTGCAGATGATACAAAACTACTCAAGATAGTTAAGTCCCAGGCAGACTGTGAAGAGCTACAAAAAGATCTCACAAAACTGGGTGACTGGGCAATAAAATGGCAGATGAAATTTAATGTTGATAAATGCAAAGTAATGCACATTGGAAAACCTAATACTAACTATACATATACAATGATGGGGTCTAAATTAGCTGTTACCACTCAAGAAAGAGATTTTGGTGTCGTTGTGGATAGTTCTCTGAAATCATCCACTCAATGTGCAGCGGCAGACAAAAAGCAAAGAGAATGCTGGGAATAATTAAGAAAGGGATAGATAATAGGACAGAAAATATCATGTTGCTGCTATATAAATCCATGGTACGCCCAGACCTTGAATACTGCGTGCAGATGTGGTCATCCCATTTCAAAAAAGATGTATTGGAATTGAAAAAGGTTCAGAAAAGGGTAACAAAAATGATTAGGGGTATAGAACAGCTTCTGTATGAGGAGAGATTGACAAGACTGGTACTTTTCAGCTTTGGAAAGAGGCAACTAAGGGGGGATTATGATAGAGGTCTATCAAATCATGAGTGGTGTAGAGAAAGTAAATAAGGAAGTGGTATTTACTCCTCCTCATAATACAAGAACCAGGGGTCAGCAAATGAAATTAATAGGTAGCAGGTTTAAAACAAACACAAGAAAGTATTTTTTCACGCAATGCACTGTCAGCCTCTGGAACTCCTTGCCAGAGGGTGTTGTGAAGGCCATTACTATAACAGGGTTCAAAAGGGAGTTAGATGGACCTATCTTCCATGAATCTATCAATGGCTATTAGCCAGGATGGGCAGGAATGGTGTCCCTAGCTTCTGGTTGCCAGAAGCTGGGATTGGGTGACAGGGCATGGATTACTTGATGATAATCTGTCTGTTCATTCCCTTTGGGGTACCTGCCATTGGCCACTGTCAGAGGACAGGATACTGGGCTTGATGGACCTTTGGTCTGACCCAGTATGTTCTTATGTTCTTATGGGAATGTCAGCTGTCCCAGGCTCCGCAGACCCATGTTCTAGACCCATGGATCCTTACAACAGCTCCCGGTCACCCTGTGGGGAGAACCAAGGAGGCAGTCTGCCTTTTGGAGATCACAGGGGAGCGGAGGCAACACATGTGCTACTACAGCTCTTTTCTGAGATGCAGCTCACTCTCCTGCTGATGTATGGGAATGAGGGAGGGAGGTGAAATCATGGCCCTGGCCACTTTTGGGTGCCATGCACCCCATAGGGCAGATAGGAAACTGCCTGCGATCCCTGAAGAGCAGGGGCTGTGATTTTATTTGGCTCTTATGTGAGCTGTGCAATGATGGGAAGGTTTCCTCTGCCTTGATTGTACACCTGTGCTTAAGCTCAAGGTAGAAGACAACAGAAATTAATAAACATTGGATACATTTTCAGTGTTGCCAACTCATGTGTTCAAAAATAATGAGCCAGGCCTCAAAAATCATACAGTTGGTTTCAAACTCATAATCTTTTAAAAATAATACATTTGGGGGTTCTTTATATTTATTTGCATTCTGGCTTTTTGAGTCTTTAAGGTGCACTCACCTCACATTTTCAAGCACTTCTCTGCAACTGCGAGGACTAGAAATTTACTACTTTCAAACAAAAAAGCTGAAATTATCATGACATTTCTTGTTTCCAGCATTTGGGCTTAAGAAAACCTAACAAAACAAAACAAACCCCCACCAAATGTCACAAAACTCAGTAAACTTGTGAGAGTTGACAACTCTATTTTTCTTCGTCTGTGGTTTTCTGGACTGCTGCCTTGGTAACACTTCTGCATTTCATATGCAAGGGGAACATGAGGGAGTTGTGAGCCCATGTTTGGATTTTAAACAATCTAAAAAAAAAGTTGATGTAGTTTTTTCCTATGGAGCGAGTGGGAACTAAAGGACTGATGGATGAGAATTCTGCTTTCCTAGATGTATGAATTTCATGTGACATCTAACAAGGAGGTGACCTCAGTTACTCTTTCTGAGTTGGAACGTTGGAGTATTTATTATTTACAATGGAACAAAACACAAAAACATACAAAAAATCCTGTAGGTAGAGGAAGAGACACAAGCTGATTTAAAAGATACATTACAGTGGACACTGAAAGAGAGGAAATTTAAAGATTTTTATGAAAATACAGAACAGAAAGAATGAATTTTATTGGAGAAATTGAGTGTTGTTTCTTTTAAGATGGCTATCCCGTATTTTGTGCTGTAAATAAGAAAGAGGCACAGAGTGCTTAGAAATATGATGGGCTCAAAAATCATGTCCAGAAATTAACACATTTTTCCAAGGCCTTTCAGTTAATCGTTCAGGAAACATTCATCCTGGCAGGTGACTGTTTGAAAGAGAATTGGTTTGAAAATTTTTGATGAGACGTGGTTTTTTGTTATTGAAATACATGTGACAGGTCTGGCAATTTCCTGCAATATTGTATTAAATGCAAAGTGTATGTATTATTGTGGGCCAAGATTGTATATAACTTCTCTAGGGAGGCAGGTGTGATGTGAGTTCAAAAGACCATATTGAAATTGATAGAGAAGTGTAGACTTTTGGGACAATAGTGTAGACTTTTTTGGCCTCCCCTACAGAAAGGATGTGGACAAATTAGATAGAGTCCAGCAGAGGGCATCAAAAATTATTAGGGGGCGGGGGCACATGACTTAGAAGGAGAGGCCGAGGGAACTGGGCTTATTTAGTTTGCAGAAGAGAAGAGTGAGGAGGGATTTGATAGCAGCCTTCAACTACCTGAAGGGGGGTTCCAAAGAGGATAGAGCTTGGCTGTTCTCAGTGGTGGCATATGACAGAAAAAGGAGCAATGGTCTTTAGGATATTAGGAAAATATTAGGAAAAACTATTTCACTAGGGGGCGGTGAAGCACTGGAATGGGTTACCTAGGGAGGTGGTGGAATTGCCATCCTTTTTTTTTTTTTAAGGTTTTGAGGTTTTTAAGGCCCGGCTTGACAAAGCCTTGGCTGGGATGATTTAGTTGGAGTTGGTCCTGCTTTGAGCAGGGAGTTGGACTAGATGACCTCCTGAGGTCTCTTCCAACCCTAATCTTCTATGATTCTAAGTGTGAAGTGGATTTCTTCCTAGTGAGGGGTTAATGCAAATTCCCTATCTCCAGTTACACATAAACCCAGCCTTTTCATGTTATGCCCTGAGGGGTGGGTGATTCCTGGAGGTTGGAGATCAAAGACGCAAGCTGTATGAAGGAATAGGCTAATCTGCCAAGTTTGGGTTCTGGTTCTGAATCTGAGGCAGTTATGAATTTGTGGCCACAGGAAAAACTGAGATATGGTTTTTGAAGGACTGACACCTATCGGAGCCTGAGGTTGGAGTTGGGATTGCCTTTAAGTTTTCTAGCATGTGTGCAGGTTCTTCTATTGTTTTTAATGTTTTCTCTGTATTGCTTTCACCTTAACAATAAACATCCTTGTTTTAAAAGACCTGCATGATAATTTACAACTGCAGGCAGTACACTGGGCATAGCCTTTGGAGAGAAAGTAGAGTGCTGATGCTGACTTTTTAGAAAGCTTTGTGGGGATATTGCAGTATAAATCAGGGAGCTGTGCTGTGCTCCTGGGCTGCAGTGGAGAGAGCAGAACTTCTTCATTCCCAGGGCTGCCAAGGGGCGCTCTCTGTGTCGTAGCCCCAGGGCTGGAGAAATTCGCTCTTCCCACCGCAGCCCCGGGGGTGAGGAGCTCTCTCGCCCTTCCCACCACAGCCCAGGAGCAGGAGGAGTTCTTTGCTGATTATTGGGGCGGCCTCTGCCTGCCCCACACCCTTGCTGACAGAAATCTGTCTTTTTTCCTGCCAGCTTGCCCACTCCACTTCTTGGCAGTGCACCTGGTGGTCTGATGGAGAGCCAAAAGCCTGGAAGCCCTGGGAGTCACAGTTTCCAGGCTCACAGCTCCTCAGCAGTCTGGACTTCCAGGGTCCCTTTCTCCAGGACAGCCCACCAGGGAAGCCCTGGCTCTGTGGTAGTTCATCTTGCAGGCTCCTGGCTCCTCAGCAGTTTACCTGTCAAGCTGCTGCAGTGCTGGGCCTCCCAATGACTTGCTACTCTTCAGGACCTCCACGTCCCCGGAGAACCAGGTAGCAGTTTTAGCACCCAGTCACCTCCCCAGGGAGTCAGGTAGCCAGTTCTCTGGGCTACTGTCCTGGAGGTGGGAGGTGGCAAACAGACCGCTCGACTCCCCAGCTACTGGCTGGGCAGCTAGGAAGCCGGGCAGCTGTTCCAGCACAAATTATGAGATTATTTTTCATTCTACTGTGGAACAAAAAATATTAAAAATCTCAATTTTTGACGGATTGGAAAATCCCATTACTGCTCAGCTGTACTATACTGTAATACGTTTTAGGTTACCAGTGAAGTTATAACAGTTTTTTCATATCTACAAATCTCAGCCTTTATTTTCAAGGTCACCTGTCAATGTAGAAAGTGTGTCAGAGAAGAAAACTTGTAAAAGATTAATAGTGTTATGTATTTCAATAAAAACATTGCTTTTGTAAGCAGGTACTAAAATTGATTGGTTGTTTCAAAGGGCATATAAAATCGAACTTAAAACTAAGGGTATATGTAATGGCTACATATAATGAAATATCCAAGTCTTCTTACCAGTGTAGCTTCAGCATGAGTATATGAAAGAATTTGTCAACTCACACTAGAAGAAGCTGACCCATGACGTTCCTCACTGCACATATTAATAAGAATTACATCTGCATTTACACTAAATAAGAGAAATTGGGGATGTGAAAATTTGTTTTATCTAATTTTAAGCACTTTGGATGAAGGGGGGCGGGGGATTTGGTTGGGTTCTAAAGTGCCTAAGAATTGGGCACCTAACTTCTTTAAGCTCCTTTGAAAATTGCATTTGAAATCCTGTTCCCATTGAAGTCAATGGGAGTATATTCCATTGATTTCAGTGAGGCCAGGATTATACTCTATTGGTTCAAATGTATTAGTAGTACTATATTGTCAGTAGTGTCATGGCTTTGGAGGACAAATTGTAATTAAAAATAGAATGAAGAAGGAGCGAGAAAAAATCTAACTATGGAGCAGAGAGCAGTTTGTGGAAAAATAAGTGCAAAGAGACTTAGCAGAGAAGGAAATGTTCTTATGTGTGCATGTACGTATATTCCTAAATATTAACTATATCTCAAGTGTATCACATGCAACTTATATACCACGATAAGAGATGATTGAAGGGACCATGAGATTCAAAGCACAGTACTTGAGTAAGTGTTAGAGCAAGGGAGAAGGGAATGGGGGAGTCCTGATCAGCACTTATTTTTCATCCACAAAATAGAAAACTAAGGACAAAAATTACCCTCCCAAAATGGCATATATGTTCTCAGTGAGGAAGGAATACAGGATTAAGCCCTGTTGCATTATCTTCTCTGCAAAACAAAGCTCTTTGGTAACAAAAATGCCTTCAGAATATCAAAATGCGGAATTGAGGGATTGGTTTTGCCCTCACTGTGTTTTTGGTTTTTGTTCTTTTTCCTTTGCACAACTCTAGTTGAGCCCTCCTCCTCCTCTCAGGTTATCTCACTATCCTTCTCACATGGAAAGCGCTAAGCATACTTCACTTCATCAGGCTCCTGTGGTTCTTGCTTGAGTTTTTTTTTCTTGCTTCTCTAACATGTTCCCTGTTTTTACATTCTCCATTGGCTTTAGCTGTTACCTTGGTTTTTGTGTCTGAAGTTGATTTACTTTATTTGATATTTCATTTCTGTTATTACTCATGGATGTTGGTTACCAGATGTCTTGTCTACCATAAAACTGCTTAATCTCTTCCTATTTCCTGTGCTATCCACATGCTAGCCTAATTTTCCCCTGCCAGGCTAGATTAAGAAAATTTAGGGATTTATAGGTCTCCTGAACATGATAGTGTCTAAAACCCTACCAGTTTATACAGTACACCCTCACTATAATGCCCTTCATAATTACAAACCTTTGGCTATAATGAGCCCGGTCCCTGGATTCCATTTTCAGCCCCCACTGCAGCTGTGGGGCTCTGAGCCCCCACCAACAGTGGCGGGGCTGAAGGGCCTGTCAGCCGTGCCCCGACCCCAGGTGGTGGGGCTTTTTCACTATAATGAAGCCCTCGCTATTACAAACGGCTTTGATCCCAACGGGTTTGTTATAGCGAGGATGAACTGTATGGGAATTATCACTTGTCTTCTAGTGTTGTCTAGAGGCTTCAGTCAGGAATTGGGGGCCGCAATGTGCTAGGCACTGTACAAATGCTTAATGTAAATTGATCCCTGCCCCAGTCAGCTTGCAATCCTAAGTAAACCCTCACGTGAGATAAACGTTGCAAGGCTGGGAAACCTCCAAAGAACACACAGGTGCTGCAGAAAGTGTACTTGAGTCCAACTAAATCAGTACTTACCCAATGCCCCAGCATGGCGGTAAGAGTCATTGTGCTTCCTGTGTTTTCATCTTTCCGGTCAACTCGGAGAGCTCATGATGAATGCAGTAATTAAAAATCTCATTGCAGTGTTCTTGAGATTGCGATTCAAATGAGTTAATTACATGCTGTATAGCTAAATCCCCTTAGTCATTTTGACTGGATATAATTCTTCTCTTTACATCTGAATCTAGTGTTGCTGCGTTATTTGGAAATAGCTGACATGTTCCACATCAAAGGTGGCTGCATTTCATTGGTTGGTGATGTGATCCTTAAATATCACTTAGTCCATAAAGGTTGTGAGGATGAAGTAAGGCATTTTTGGCCTATACAATAAGTGCAAAGTGTTAACGTTTTATGAATGCAATGTCCAGTATTTCTGACACTTGTATAAAGTATGATGAGAGGTTGGGCTCTCTACTGCATCAGGGTTTTGTTGGAATTTTTGTTAATCTTGCCTTGATTTTTTTTAATCATTTATATAAAGCCTGACTGAAAGCTCACTGAAGTCAATGGGAGTGGGCCCATCGTGTCATATGCATGCAGAAATCTTATCAGACAAACAAAAATGACAATTCCTCCCCTAAATAATATTATATCATAAATCAGACATACTGTAATGTAAAAAGGGATGTGAAAAAAGTGTAGGCAAAGAGATAATGGGGTGATAAGGTTACAACAATCATGCAATACTTAATGTGAGATAGATAGAGATATAAACAAGGCAGGGGATTGTCTGTTTCCTTATATAAAAACAAAATGAAATAACTTTAAAAGTCTAACATCTCTTTTCCCCTGTGTTTTCAATTCCCCACCATGATTTTTAGTGGGCTAATTTTCTTTCTTAGCTTATGTCTCCAGTGAATATGTTCTCTGAAATTAGACAAAGAAAAATGACTGTCATTTTAAACAGCTACTGCTTTTTTAATAGATTTTTTCCAAACTTCAGCCTTATCAGATGTGCTTGTTTTAAAAGAGCCCTCTGATTACTGCTTATAATGCTTTTTATTTTACTAATTAACTGCATTAGCCTCTATTGTACTTTCTCTGCTTGGGTTTAAACTGGGATATATTTCAACTGATGTCTAGCCAGCAGACATGCCAAACCCATGAAAAAAATGCAGGAATTGGGCTCGTTTTTGCCTTACTTGGCTTGTGAGCTGCTTCTTAGCTAGTTTTTGGCTTGTTGCTTGTTTGGCTTGTAGCTTGTTGCTTCTTTTTTTCCCATCAGCTCCGAGCAAGCAGGGGCAAGGGGCATAAAACAGGAGCAAGGAGGGGAGAGAGTCAGGAGTGCACAATGGGCCCACCACAGTCCCAGCCTGCACGCCAGGGGGATCTAGTCACATAGAGTGTTGGGATTCTTAGGGATTGGCTTGTTTTGGCCTTGTTTTTAAATAGAATTTGCTTGATTTTTGGCTTATCGTGAAAGTTGGGGGGCTTATTTATTGGGTGAAAGTTGGCAACTGTGCTAGCCAACTGTTTTTTAAATGTCACCCTCTTTTCTGCAGCATACAAACAGAATTCCAAATGTAACTCTTAAGCAAGTCTTAAGACTTTCTCTATATCTTCTCAAGTCTTCAGAATTCTTTCTCTATATCAAACTGTGATGCACTACTTCCCCTTTGGGCATTTAAAGTAAATTGCTGTAGTGATCATTCACTTTAATGGGTGCATTTATAAATGCCTTAAAAATGTCATAATATTATCACACTGCATGCAAAATAAGAGAATCCTATTACTATAGTGTCAGAGGGGTAGCCGTGTTAGTCTGAATCTGTAAAAAACAACAGAGGGTCCTGTGGCACCTTTAAGACTAACAGAAGTATTGGAGCATAAGCTTTCGTGGGTGAATGCCCGCTTGCGTATGATGAAGTGGGCATTCACCCACGAAAGCTTATGCTCCAATACTTCTGTTAGTCTTAAAGTTGCCACAGGACCCTCTGTTACTATTACTATAAAAGCTTTTTGATCTGGGTGAGCAACAGCACCTGTAGAAATGACTCAGACATCAAGAATGTCATTCAGTTTAGTAAGAGTAGAGATACCAACATCTATGCTACTCTCCATGCATCAATGCAGTTTTGCAGAGGTCCATATTTGAAGGGAAAAGCATGGTAAGTAGTATGCTTCCACCCAGCCACAGAGCCAGAAGTCTCCGTCACAGGGGGAAGAAAGTGACTTTGTAAACGGAGTGGCATCAGGGAAAAGAACTTTATGCATATGGCATGCTGATAGGAGAGATGAAAATTTTGGAGGAAATTACCACATATGCTAATGATGAATGTCCCAACACTATAGTATCTGGCATCATCAGAAGGCACATGTCCACAGTTGCTATGGGGAAGCTAATGGCAGCATGGATGTTATCCAGCCATGATGCCAAATGCAGGGAGAGACCATAGATGTTGTGTGTCTGGCCCAGGATGCATGGAATTTGTTCTAGTTATCCAGGATACATGAGCACTGCAGGGTCCAACTCCTGCCACGCTGAGAGGTCGGTGTATTTTCAACAACCAACAGAATGTAGCAGAAGTTTTTGCATTCTGTGAGCTTTTACATGGAAGAGGTTGATATGGCTCATAGAGAATGAAGTTATAAGCACAAACAATGAGAAACTTGAAGTATGCTTAGTTGGAAGTTGAACTGGAAAAAGATAAAGAAGGAAATCCCCAGTGTCCCTACGAGTATCTAGTACTAGCATTTATGACAGGACATAATCTTCAAAATGAGTTGTTATACCCATAGCTGTAGCTGAGACATTAAGGGAAAAAAGCAGCAATCTGTGGGCTCAGATCAGTAGTTAGAGCAGTTTGACTTTCATCCCCTTAGACTTACTTAATTAACCTGCATAAAAACTGTGTAGCCCAAGATGATGCAGGTTTATTAAATGACCCCTTTGACTGTTCCTTGCAGTTGTGCCTGAGGACTTGTGTTTGAATACTGAGGGACTGTGGGTTAATGTCAGGAACTGCAACAATGATACTAAAAGGACACTTTTCTCTTACGATTACGAAGGGGGAGGTGGGGTGGAAAGGGGAATGAACAAAATAAAATTTATTCACCTAAGAATTACTGCTGTGGATTAATTCAAGAGAAACTTCTCCCATTTTGTGCCTTCTTCTTTTTCCCCCTCAAAGTGTTGTAATGACTGCATTTATGCAAGAATAACTAGGTAAAATTATATTCTATTATCAATGCATTCACCAATATCTATGGGTTTTTTTCATTCTCTTGAACTCTAAAAATATTATAACATTTTACTATTCCATTTTTTAAAAGTGTAGTGCGAGAAGGGGGAGTAGCTCATTATAGTCCTGAGACAATTTCTCTGAAGTATGATTCCAATCAGTGCTAACATTAGAGAGTGTGAGCAACATATTGTACTGCAGGTGCTGGGACTATTAGTTCCCATAGGTTTTAATAGGTACTCCTATCTTAGTTACTTGTCTGGTGTCCAAAATATGTTTCCTAAATATGTAGCTTGTTGTGCCATTGTGAGTTGAAATCTAGTCAGTTTGCTATTTTTGCCCTCTTCAAACTACCATGTGGATGCCAGGTGCTGCCGGCAATTAGGTTTATGTATAATTTTTTAGAAGGAATCCACATTCAATCTTGGAAATTAAGTAAAGACTGCTGCAGTTTCCTGGAGCGATGGCCTCGCTGGCAACCTGTTCAGATTCCTCACATTTTGACATAAAATCCACTTCATTGACATCCCCCTGCAACCCTTTTGTGTTCAGGAAGGCCAGCTGAGTCAGAGAAAATATCCTAAACTAAAAACCTTTTTTCAGGCTGAAATGTATTTTTGGTTGAACATGACTTTTATGATTCTCTTTTACACATATGGCTCATGTCTATTTTGATCTGTCTTTGAAATCATGAATAATTACGAGTACTTCACATGACACCAAGAGGTACTGGAAAAAGTTGTGAGTGTACTGCCATTTCATGGATTAGGGAATTTTTAGAACTACTAACTTGATCTTTATATTTAATTTCTTTTATAAAAGCTTAAATTCCTTTATAACTAAATTTATATGAATCATAGGGTTAGAAGGGTCATAAGGGTCATCCAGTCTAATCCCCTGACAAGATACAGGATTTATTGTGTCTAAACCAGCCAAGACAGATGGCTATCCAGCCTCCTTTTGCAAACCTCCAGAGAAGGAGCTTCCACAACCTCCCTAGGCAGTTTGTTCCATTGTCCTATTCTTCTTTCTGACAGCTAGGAACTTTTTCCTGAGAGTTAATCTGAATCTTCTATGCCGTAATTTGAATCCATTGTGTCTTGTCCTGCCCTCTGTGACAAGAGAGAACAACTTTTCTCCATCTTTTTTATGGCAGCCTTTCAAGTATCTGAAGACCACTATCATATCCCCCCCCCCCCTTCGCCTCCTCTTTTCCAAACTAAACATACCCAGTTCCTTCAGCCTTTGCTCATATGGCTTGGATTCCATCCCTTTGTTCATCTCTGTCACTCGCCTCTGGATCCTTTCCAGTTTCTCTACATCCTTTCTATACATTGGCAACCAAAATCAGACACAGTACTATCACATTGTTGACTCATTCTGAGGTTGTGACAACCCACAGCTCCCAGATCCTTCTCAGCACTACTGCTGTCAAGCCAGTTACCCCCATTCTGTATTTGTGCATTTGTTTTTTCTCCCTAGGTGTAGCACCTTGCATTTGTTTTGGTTGAATTTTATTTTGCTGTCTATAGCCCTGTTGTTCAATTTATCAAGATCCCTCTGAAATTTAGCTCTATCCTACAAAGTATTAGCAACCAGCCCCCTCCCCAGCTTTGGGTCATCTGCAAACGTAATCAGTATGATCTCTATACCTACATCCAGGTAATTTAATAAAGATGTTAAACAACACCGGACACAGAACAGAAATTTTGTTTACAAATAAAAAGGCATTTTGTATTAGTAAAACATACTCAAAGCTTTCCACCCTGTGTAATATACACTTGGATTTGCTGAATTCACAGCTTCCTTTAGGAAGCCACTGGATCACAAAGTTTACAACATACATGGTGGATGCTGAACTATACACTATTAATAAGGAAAAAAATCCTTTGAGCACTCTTCATCGAGAGAGATCCATTTAGTATATAGGAATCTCTCACCCACCTCTGAGGAGAAATGTGACAGTGATTGTGTTCTAGTAATCCTACAAAATAGAAGAGGATTGCTTTTGTGTTTATGTGAAGTGAAAAATAACACTGAGTTCGAACCAAGGCACAGTCCAAGCAGACTGTAATTACCCAAATTAGAATTTAGATTACTCACTGGAGTTAAACTCACTAATCTTATGGAAGGTCCAGTAGAATCTTTCAATGGCCACATGATGTTAGGGATACAGTATTATTTCTCCTAGGAGGATGGCATCTCCAGCAGTATTGTGCCCCCTAACTCCATGTTCAAATATCATTCTGTATCTGCTTAAAGAGGAGAAGATTCATCAAAACCTTTCCCAGCAATATCTGGGGCTTCCTTGCAGGTTTCCCAACCCTTATGACATACTCACAGCCCTTGTTGGTATTGCCGTGAATCAGTATTTGCTCTGTTGATTTGATTCATAATTGAAAGACAGTTCATTATGCTTCCAGCTTGTGTAGACACTGACTGCTGTGAATGGATTCTTCAGACCGGTACAGTATATAAGATCCAGGCATTTCACCATTCTCTTATTTCTACTCTATAAATAGGCAAGTCCAGGAGATGTAATCTTTCTAGTTAGAAAAGGAGCAAGTTAATGAAATATACAAGACTAGAGGGACCTAGTTTAGAAACATGAAGTGTTAACTCAGGCTTGACCCATTATTTAAACACAATACTAACTGCTAGTTTATGAAGGACTTTATCTGGTAGAAAATATCACAGAATTCTATTGCTCTTCAGGCACTGAACTTTAGGCTCCAGCATATGAATATCTGTGGCTGTGTGTGAGTATATAAATTTTTAATGGCTACATTGTTTACTGTTTCAACTCTGGTTGAAAAATACTTTGTTGATAGTATCAGTTGAGCTGCAGCATAAGGGTTTTTTGAGTGTTTCAAAGCCTGTCAAACAAACCTCTTCAAGCCTGCAAACTCATTCCAATTCCACCCATTAGACTCATGTCTGGGAGACAGTGACTGAAGCTGACATTCATCACTGAGAATTTTGGTTTGGCCTCATGCCAAACGAGTTGGCAGAAGCATTCAAAGGGAATGGCAATCTGCTTAAAATGAGCATTGGGGGAGTCTGGCATTTTCTACTGTTTGCTTAAACAGACTGACTTTCCTTTTGATCACTTCTCATGATGCTTTTAGCATAGGTTATACCAAAATACTATTCTGGACCAGCACCTATGACTAGGAGAAAATTCCATAGTGAAGAAAAACAAGGTAAAAACATCACTTCGGGGACAGGGGGCAAAAAAATCAATCCATTTGTTCAGAAATTTGTTTGGGGGTCCTTTACATCTGTAAGAGCCATCCTGGGACAGCGTCTTTTTTTACTGCGAATGGTATTACTAAGAACCCTCCACAGTACTATTCTCTATTCACTAGCCAAACATTTAACTGGTTCCAAAACATTTAGAAAACATTCATCACAGGAGCACTGGCCATAGGCTGTGTGTATAATCAATTAATTTTAGCCCTTTTACACAGGAACACAGAAATTACCATGCTAGTTCAGACTACTGGTCCACATACTCCTGTACTCTGTCTCAAACAGTGGCCACTACTAAGTCCTTCAGTAGAAGGTGCACGGCACCCCATAATGTAAAGTTACAAATTAATTTGTCCATGTTTCTTCTCACCCTTCATCATTAGGGGTTGGCTTATGCCCCAAAGCATGATGGTTTATAGCTTTTCTTAACTTTTTAAAATATTATCTAATGTGGCAATGGCTATTTTCTTCATCCATGTAAATACCTAACCCTTTTCTGAATTTTCCTAAACTGTGATTCTCAGTGGTATTTTGTGACTATCCGTTCATATGTTAATCAGTTATTCCTTTTCCACTCCATCTGTTTGATAATTCTTCACTTAACACTATGGTTGCATGAAAACACATTCATTGTCACTTCTAGCTTCAGCCCAGGGTTATGGCAGCATCTGATGGTGTAATCCCAACTGCAGTGGCCTGGCAACAAAAAGCAGGGATGGAGGGAGGGGTTGTGGTGGTTACATCTTCTCCTGCACAGGGTATGTGAAAATACACAGGATGGGCCAAAAAGAAGGCAGCAGTGTAGGTGGGGAAGGAGGTGTCTTGGGATTGAAACACAAGTGACTCCCTGCATCAGTGAGCCGCACTAGTGTAACGTACAATTCCCTATAGCAGCAAGAGTGAATCTGGACCTTAGTGTGTTCATAGAGTGATAATTCCAAGGCCAGAAGAGATCATTGTGATAATCTATTCTGACCTCCTATAGAACACAGACCATAGAACTTCCTCCACAAATAATGCTAGAGCAGAGCTTTTAGAAAAAACATCCACATTGCCAGTGTTGGAGCATCCTCTATAACCCTAGCAAATTGTTCCAATGGTTAAATAACCTCACTGTTAAAAATGTACGCCTTATATCCAGTACTGATGAATTAAAATCAATCTAAACTATGCCACAATTTCATGGGATGGCTGCTCACTGCCTCTGAATAACGTGGTTTTAGAGGAAACTCCTCAGCTGGAGTATTGTGTCCAGTTCTGGGCGCCGCATCTTAAAAAAGATGTGGAGAAATTGGAAAGGGTCCAAAGAAGAGCAACAAGAATGATTAAAGGTCTTGAGAACATGACCTATGAAGGAAGGCTGAAAGAACTGGGTTTGTTTAGTTTGGAAAAGAGAAGACTGAGAGGGGACATGATAGCAGTTTTCAGGTATCTAAAAGGGTGTCATAAGGAGGAGGGAGAGAACTTGTTCACCTTAGCCTCTAAGGATAGAACCAGAAACAATGGGTTTAAACTGCAGCAAGGGAGGTCTAGGTTGGACATTAGGAAAAAAGTTCCTAACTGTCAGGGTGGTTAAACACTGGAACAAATTGCCTAGGGAGGTTGTGGAATCTCCGTCTCTGGAGATATTTAAGAGTAGGTTAGATAAATGTCTATTAGGGATGGTCTAGGCAGTATTTGGTCCTGCCATGCGGGCAGGGGACTGGACTCGATGACCTCTCGAGGTCCCTTCCAGTCCTATAATCTATGAATCTATGAAACTGCTGGGCTGTGTGGTGGGTGTTTTGTGATCTTCAGCTATGAGTGCTCTCTTCGCATGAACAACATTTGATATCCAATCAGGTAACTGACTTCCAAGAGAGATTCCAATGCCCAGGTATGTCAGCTCTAGGGACTTCCAATTCTTGCCATCTCTGTTATTAGAAGAGAGAAACTTGCCACTCTGCTACTAAAAACGGCTACAAGTTCTACAGCTTTCAACACAAAACTGAGCCCTAACTTTAAATCAGTTGCAGGGTTCAGCTGAGGTGGCTTGTCAACTAAATCAGAAAATGCCAAAGGTGAGATACGTGTAAGATACAAATAAGATGGGGGGGCCTACAATTACCTTTCTTGTTGACCAGGAAAGATCTTGAATAGGCTTGAATGCATTCAATGAAGAGATTCTGTGATTTTACAAGTCCTCATCCTGATTCTAATGAACACTCCCTCTCAAGGCTGAATCACCTTCAAGTATTATTATAGCTTGCACTGAAGCAGAAATGAGTGATCTGAATAAGAGAGTGTTACTTGTTCAGTTGGTTTTTGATTATTAAGCTTATTTTCCTTTTATTTATATTATATATTATATATTTATATATAATATAAATTCCAATACGTGGAGCCATCTAAGGCTAAATCTTGCCATGTTTCATTGTTGCGTTGGTGGAGAGAAGGGTACAATGATATTCTTCCTCTTCCAATCTCCAGTGCACCGGGGCATGACACACTCCTACTGTTCTCTTTGAATGCTAGAAAGGAGGCTTGCTCTGATGCCGCAGAACCATTAAGGTTTGCGATAATGCCCAGCCCCACCCTACTGTGTCTTTGTTGCAGTCAGGAACAGCTGCTAAAGGAGTTGCATGATCCTCTTGCTGGATCTGAAGGAAGTTATGCTTCATGGCACATTCCCCTCAACCTCCCTGTGCCACCCTGCCTTGTGCTAGTTGATTTAGCTGCTATTAAAGTTCTGTGCCTACTGTACCTTTTCGTAACCTTTTCAGACACTTTTACTATGTGTTTAAATTATACAAATGTGTATCACTGATGTCACTTTTTGAATGTGTAGGAAGCACATTGAGCTAATACCATAAACAAATCTTGGAAACTGCTGAGCAATTTGTGACCAAATCTGTGTGTGTTTGAGAGATCCACACACAAACGACATAGACATGGCTTACAAATTCACTTCTGTAGTGTTAATTTGTTTTAGAGGGCAAGTTTGGATCTGAATGAAATTTGACAGTTTTTGATTCAGTTAGGCAGCTAGACACTGCTCATGCCTTCTTTATTGGCTACACACCAGGAGGGCTGCAAGGGGTGGAGGGATAGCTCAGTGGTTTGAGCATTGGCCTGCTAAACCCAGGCTTGTGAGTTCAATCCTTGAGGGGGACACTTAGGGATCTGGGGCAAAAATCAGTACTTGGCCCTGCTAGCGAAGGCAGTGGGCTGGACTCTATGACCCTTCAAGGTCCCTTCCAGCTCTATGAGATAGATATATCTCCATATATTAGATGGGGGGGAGAAGGTGGTAAAGCACCTAAATGCAGTGCATCCTGGAACCCAGCCCATGCATTCCAGACAGCATGACTGCTACCTGTGAGATGCTCCTACCACAGGGAATATCACCACAAATGGGGGCAAAGAGTGACTCCCCCCTTCCCACATGCTGTGTGACACAGCTGGCCAGCCACCTGGGGAAGGTAGATGGAGGGAGAATATGCTACACCCTTTCAGAAGTGTCACAGATTACTGTGCCAGACACCCCCCAGTGCAACAGGGCAGCTCTGGGGGAAAGGGGAGGTGTTTGTGACACCTTTAATAAAGGTCTCTATGCTTCCCCTAGTGAGGTGCAGTGATCCTTGTTACAGGCTGTGCCTAACATGCACAATTTAGCCCTTGTTCTTTTTTCCCCCAATCCAGTTGGATTACATATAGCAATGTGTCCAGTTAAAGACAGTCAGGTTGTATGTTCAGGATCTGACTCTCTTCTCACACCAGTGTGAGGGAAAGGAGAATCAAGCCCACAAAGTACCAAATGTTTGAATGTGAGGGGCCAACTAAGAAAAAAAAATATTTTGAATAATGTTATGATCATCTAAATTGAAATTCTCTCCCCCGGTATTCACTTCTAGGCATTAGTGGTGTATAAGATCTTCAGTACAATGAGTTCACCATTATTCCTGTTGCTACTGAAATCTACTGTAAGCTTTGGGACAAATTACTCTCTGGTGTTAACTCTGTCATTGAAGCCTGTAGAGTCATACTGGGAATGAGCTTGACCCTTCAGCTTCACCAGGGAGCAGCCTGGTCCTTTATTTTTATGTTGGATCTTGTAAAATGTTCAGCTACCAGCAACAGCTCCTATAGGAAAGTATAAGTATTATGGTTCCAATTCAGCAAGGTATTCAAAAACATGGTTATTAGCACATAAGTAGTCTGACTGAAGTCAAGCGCTTCACATGTTTAAAGCTTAGGGTGTCCTAAGTACGTTGCTGAATTGGGGCCTATATGAGTGATGCTTATGTCAGTGTTACACAGCTAGAATTGAACGGGCTTTATGGAATCTTTAGACACTGACTGCCTTGCAGGTAATCTTAACCTCTTTAGGCTATGATAGTGGCTACCAATTTAACATGCTACACATCAACTGCTCCAGTGTCATGTAAGCTCTGTTGCATGGGCAACTATGGAACCTGCAGGGGACATTATCCCTAACCCACACCTAGGGCTGATTGGATGAGTCTGATCATTCTTTTTAATACTAAAGACTTTAAATGTTTACAATGTCGGCTTCACTGAATTCTTAGGGCCTGATTCTCCATACCATTATACCAGTTTTATGTTAGTGTGATTCCACTGTCAAGGAGTATACTTGTGTATCACAATGGAGAATCTGACTCTTAAGGGCTGTTTTGACTCATTATGTTCTAAAGCATAGTATCTAAATCTAATTTGAATGGCTGGCAACTATGCATTCCTTTTGACATATCTAGGACTCAACTCTGTGGGTGCCTGAAAGCAACAGACAATTATTGTGGGTGGTACTTTACTTTCACTGAGCCAAATCTAGCTCTTATTTACACTTGTATAAGTAAACTACTTCAATGGCATTGCTGTGGATTTTTTTCAAAACTAGCATTCCCGAGAGCACAATGAATACAAAGCAGGGCCGGCTCCAAGCACCAGCCGAGCAAACTCGTGCTTGGGGCGGCCGATTCTAAGGAGCGGCATTCCATCCAATCGTAGGGTGGCACAGCCACCATTTTTTAATCTTTTTTTTTTTTTTTTTTTTTGGTTCGCCACTCCAGCCGCCCTGTAGGGGGCGGCGGCGTGGAGGAGGGGAGCCCTGCTGGGAGCAGGCTGAGCGCTCCGTCTGCCCCAGCCGGTGCCAGGTCTGCAGCAAGCCCGGCAGCCCGCATCCTTCCCTCCCCGCTGACCTTCAATTCACCTGCAGGCGGGAGCGGCGACAAGCCCTCCCGGCAGGTGGCGTGGCGGAAGGGGCTGAGTGGCAAGCACCCCGGCTGAAGGAAGCCCTGGCTGTCCCCCTTCTCTCTCTCCCCTCCTCTTCCCTCCCCCTCCCCCTGCTAGCCGGGGCATGTCTGCAGTGCAGGGAGTCCCACTGGGGTAGCCGCCAAGTAAGTGTCACCAAAAGTTTGCACCCTGGCTCCGGCCACCCTCCACAAAGCCGGCCCTGATACAAAAATACTAGATATATAATGTTACAATCAAAATATAATGTACAATTGACATAATTAACTATTGACTGCTAACCACCCTAGAGCGGTCTCACCATTTAAGCCCATTGCTCTACTAGGTTTGAGTGTCAGAGAAATCAACCTGCAGTAACTTGACTCAAGTGCCATTCTTCTCACCTAACATATGCATTCTTCATGTATCAAACTAATATATTCACACTCTTCTGGTTCACCAGCTGTGTTCTTCACTGTCACTTACAAATGGATTACTTCCCCTACCTCCCCACAATCACATAATCCTGTCCATCTGCTCTGCTCTACCGTGACTGTTATTTCTTGCTTGACAAAATAAAACCTAACTGCTTGTTAAGAGCCTTAGTTTCTAAGCAGCTACTGTACAGTGATGTTTTTCTACCCATAGCCATTACTATAATTATGTACTTGTGCTCATGTCCCTGTTATGAGGTTAAGAGAGAGAATCACAACAGCACAGAGTATATCTGTGTTGCTATAGAAGTAATGTATGGCTGGGGAGAGGAAATGAAAACATTAGGTAATAATTTTAGATAGATATTTCCAGATATTAAACAATACAAAATACTCATTCTAGGTATAAAAAACTGCTGCTTAAGGCAGAATTTTCTGTCCTTGGGCTTTACCTTCTGTTTTGTTTCCTACTAAGCGTAGGTTAATTAAAGACCAAAAGCATTTTATCTTTTTTGACATTTATTGCTTCTCAAAGTTAAAATAAGTGAAACAGTATTATCAGTCTAGGTAATGGTTCTGATATTGGTATACCAGATTTTTATTAGACTTTTGAGACAGCTGACTGTATAATAAAGCATACATTGTTAACAGTAAGAGTAAATAACCATTGGAACAACTTACTTAGGATCTTGGTGGATTCTCCATCACTGATTTTTAAATCAAGATTGGATGTTTTTCCAAAAGATAAGAATGGCCATGCTGAGTCAGACCAATGGTCCACCTAGACAATATCCTGTCTTCCAACAGTGGCCAGTGCCAGGTGATTCAGAGGGAATTAACAGAACAGGTAATCATCAAATGCTCCACTCCCTGTCATCCACTCCGAGCTTCTGACAATCAATGCTCTGGGTGTTCCAAGAGACTAGGGACTATCTTTGACTATTGTGGGTAATAGCCATCGATGGATCTATCCTCCCTGGACTTATATCTAGTTCTTTTTTTAATCCTGTTATAGTTTTGGCCTTCACGTATACCCTCATAACAAGTTCCACAGGTTGACTCTGCATTGTGTGAAGAAGAATTTCCTTTTGCTTGTTTTAAACCTGCTGCCTATTAATTTCAGTGGGTGATTCCTGGACCCCGGCCTTAGGGATTATTTTGGGAAAGTTCTATGGCCTATGTTATCCAGGAGGTCAAACTAGATGATCACAGGGGTCCCTTGTGGCCTTGGAATCTGTGAATCTATACATTCATATGTATTTAAAGATTCTTATGCCACTATGAGTTAAATACTATAAGATTTGTGTTCTAGAGAATTATTTTTCTGGATAAAATGTTCTGAACAGTTGATATTCCTATTTTTTTTTTAAAACAGTTTATTTTTTCAGTGATTTAATATTATAATTATGAAATGTTTGATTAAATGAGAAAAGAATAAACTTTTTCAAAAAGATACTGAAACTTTTCTTTTGACATTTTGATGGCTTTGTGAGTACTTCTGCTCACAAATGCAGACATTACAAAATCAGGATTATTTACAACAGGACTTCTTGAAATTACATGTTGGCTATGCATTTGAGCAATAATCCAACTGACAATGCAAATTAAGTTCAGGAAGTAAGATGTGTAGGTGGCAAAATACCCCCTGCCTCAGCAGGTTGATGGCTGTTGTATACTTGCTGCATGAAATTACAGTTTACATCACTATTATAAATGTATTTATCCATGTATTCAGGTTTACAAAGAATTTCCAAATACTTTGAAGTGTAATTATATGCTTTTAGCAAATATTTGATGCATGAATTATCTATGAAAATGTTGACTTACACGCACCTGATGTGAATTAGTATATGTATTACTGCAACTTAAAAAGTTATCCTTAGAATATCAGCCATCATATTGTCTTAGGTGTCCAATAAGAACATCAGAGAATGACATATCCATACGTTGGTCCTATACACTGTAGGCACTATAGTACAATACCTAAAATGTAATCTAGAAGTACTTTATTTTTATCTTTCTAAGGACCTTTCTTCAATATACATATATAGTAAATGAAGTCATCTGAATTTCTCACACAAAACCAGCACCTCACCTGATCCCCTTCTACTGCAAAACCTGAGACAGGATAACTTGAGGGAAATATCTTACACGAGCCTCCTTCCCCTCAAGTTCCTTTCTCATCTGCTATTTGACATGCCCCCATAAAAGAGGCAGCCTGCTCTGCCCTCAAACTTGTTAGACCCTCAGAAATTCATGGGTGATAAGTTCATCCACATGAAGCCCCTTTATCTGTTGTGTCACTGCTCCCTGCCTGCATGACCATGACCATGATGAGGCAGCCAATATTGATGGCACAACATACCCTTTATCATCTTATGTGGCATCTCCATTACTGGAGGTTGCCAATCATGGTAGCCCATTCAGTACAAACCTCTGCTAATCTCTTTGTGGATGATAGTCCTTTTGATCCACACTGGATACCACGTTGTCCATCCAAGATCATCTTTTTTCTGTCCTGTGTTCTTTTGCCATCAACTTTCCTTTCCTGTACCCATAAACATGCATCGCCTGCTGAACCCCTTAAAAATTAACCCTGCAAATTGAATCTTTCTTTTCATAAGATCTCTGACTAGCATTTGCTAAGCAACAATCATCTCTAATATATTTTCATTGGTTATATAGTCTCTCTGTTTTCATAATTCTTCTATAACACCATGATGCGAACAATTGTAGTTTCTTTATTATCGATTATTTAAATGTCCATGTTTCACAGTCATAATTTAACACAGATAAAATTTTAGTTTTTAACCATCAGAATTTATTTTTCAGATTTATGTCCCTTCTCATCAGATGTGTATGTAACCCATGTTGTCTTCGTGTGGGATTCTGTCCCCCGCTAGTGGCAGCTAGCGATTGATGAGCCTACTACCGCCTTGGCTAAGAGATATGTGTCTTTTAGCTCATGCAGTAGCTGCTCATACATTAAGCTGTAAAGTTCCCAGGTTTTATCCTGGCTAATGATGACCTGGATCTGTTGGATTCTTCCAGAATGTCTCTTTTGCTCTTGCTGTTCTGGTGCTGATTTCAGCACTGAATCTTCCATTTTCTATAGTAATGCTTCCTAAGTAGCAATAATTTCTCTCAGCTGTACAGCAAGTGAGAGAGTATTGCTAGCCTTTATCATCCTATTATACAAAATGACATGAGTAAAAATCCAGTAATACATTGTGAGTTGATAGACATCAACACCATGAACATAATGGTACCTAAAAATTCCCAAGTTCTACCAGTCACATGCAACAATGTGAGTACTGAAAGTACTGTCATTTAGAAATAGTACTCAGAGAGAAATATGAAAACACTGTAACTTAGTCTTCATGCACTGAGAACAAATTTCTCCTGTTGGATCTGCACTATAGATTTCTGTTGACTGTACTACACTTTTATTTAAATGTATCTCTGTAGGTATTTTACATCATTCCCTTCACCCTACTATCTGAGTGCATTTAGTAAGTAGCTCTTTAGTAAGGACATAACTGTTGAAAGTTATTTCCTACATAAAATGGATAAAAGCTAAGGGAATACAAAACAGGGGCATCTCCCAACATTTTTACATATTATGCACAGCTGAACTGTACTCACCCAGCAGCAGTGGCTTGGCTCCTGTCCCATGGGACTGGATCTGGCTCCCTGTTCTGGACATTGTGACCTGGTACATGGAATCGCAGAGCTGCTCAGGTTTGGCCCGGCTGCCCCTCCATATGATGGAGAGGTCACTAGACCAAATTTCAGTGAGTGGTAGTACAACTTGGCTCAGGGAGTTGCAACATCACTCAGGTATGGCCCGGCAGCCCCTTTATCAAAGGGCTACCAGGACAAACCTGAGTGGTGCTGTGACCCTGCATGCCAGGTTGCAATGCCTCTTTGTTGTGGGGCCCTCTGTCACCATGCCTCAGTGGGTGAACAACTGAGAATATCAAATTCAGGACCAACTGCTGAGATGTAGGGCAGACACACCCCAAAACTGGTGATTATTCTCCCATAAGATATACCAGACCAGCAGCAAAAGTAAACTTCTGTTTCACCACACTGGCTAATAAGTCAGAAAAGTAGTCTTCTTAGGTATTCCAGTCCTTGTATCACCACCACAAACACCAGACTTAATGATGATTGGTTATTTTAAAACCAATTTCGTCAACCAACGGGTTTTTCTGATCCCAAAAGACCAGCCACAAACCTAGGTCAATAATCACACGGCTGCCAATCCTTTAGTATCTATTATGTAAAGGTTTATTTATAAGAGAAAAGAAAGAGGTGAGAGGTAAAGTTGGTGAAAGGAATCAAATACATACAATAATTGCAAAGTTCTTGGATCAGGCTTGAAGCAATGATGAAATAAACTGCTGGCTTGATAAGTCTCTGGTTACTTCCAAATGATTTGGAAGGTCCTCATCCCTTGTTTAGAATGTTCCCATTACTATAAATCCATAGTCCAGAGATCAGAACAGGAAAGAGGCAAAATGGAGATGTTTCCAGGGCCTTTTATAGCTTCTGCCTTGAGGAGGGAAACCTAGTGTTCTAGTTTGTGGAAAATTACAGGTAACAAGCTTTGGGGGTCACATGAGCAAGTCACCTGTCCATGCATGCTTTGCTGAGTCATAGCAGATGCCATTACCCATACTCCAGTTAAAACATTCCCAGGATGGTCCATTGTGAGTTAAGTGTTCCTTGATGAGCAATTTAACTTGAATAGTCCCTTCAAAATGTGAAGGCTAAATACCGTGTGGGTGTTACCAAAGTAGCAAACACATTTGAAATACAGGCACATAATTAATATTCATAATCCAGATACAAAAATGATACATATATACAAACAGGATAAGCATATTCAGCAAATCATAACTTTTTCATAGACACCTTACATGACACACTTTGTACAAGATTTGTTGCAATTATATAACAGTATTAGTAACAATGATCTACATGGACATATTTTAATCATATAACATAACATCCTCGCAAATGCGGTTCCAGGGCACATTGCCCCTCACATCTGGGAGGCCCCGTTCCGCAGTTGGCACCCCTGCCAGTAGTATGTACTGTGCATAACTTGTATATACCTGTGAGCGCCACTCATACAAAAGAAATGAAGCAGTCTAAACTACAAGGAGTCCTTGTGGTACCTTAGAAGGTACCACAAGGATTCCTCATTATTTTTGCTGATACAGACTAACACGGCTACCCCCCTGAAGCAGTGTAAGTTCTGCATTCAGAACTCCAGGGTAGCTGAAAGAAAGCTTGATGCGCAGAAAAATTGCAGAAGCGGAGATACAAATCTGCACTGAACATTATCCAGTTGATTATATTAGTGAATATGTAAATGCTTCCTAACATGTTATGGGAGATATAATGATGATGATGATACATTGATCAGAGTGCTTGTCATCTATAGATCTCAACGCACTTTCAGGAGCGGCGCCAGGGTTTTTGCTGCCCTATGCGGCAGCGCTCCTCCACAGTAATTGGTGGCAGCTCCTCCTCTGAAGCTGCGTTCTCGGTGGCGGGGGTCCTTCTGCTCCGGGTCTTCGGGGCACTTCGGCAGTGGGTCCCAGAGCGAGTGAAGGACCCGCTGCCAAATTTCCGCTGAAGACCCGGAGCGGAAGAAGCCCCCTGCTGCCGAAATTCTGCAGAGGGCGGCGAAATGCCGCCCCCCACATCCTGCTGCCCTAGGAGACCACCTAGGGTCGCCTAGTGGAAGTGCCGGCCCTGCGCACTTTACATAGGCATATTCTCATTATCCCCATTTTAGAGATGTGGAAACGGAGACTTAGAGAGGCGAACTAGCTTGCTTAAGGCCACCCTGCAGGTTAGCAGCAGAGCTGGGAATAGAACTCAGGTTTCCTGAGTCCCAGTCCTGTACATCCACTGGACCACACTGCCTCTCATAAATAAATAAAGTGAATAATGCTCAAGACTTTCACAAATGCAGATTTGCAATATGTAAGTGAAATGAGTTTGATCTCAATCAAATACCTAGTTTCCATTCCTCTAGATAATCAAAAGCACCATACCATTAGCCACAGTTCTATAGGAGTAACAGGTCTGCTCCGGGAAGGCCCAGTGCAAGGGTGTTGCTGATCAAGCATATGGAGGCAAAGAAAAGTAAATTATGCATTCTGGGGGGCATCAAAACTATTTTCAAATTCAGCCAAGAGGTTTTTTTAATTGTTTTTTTTTAATGTCAATGTTTTGAAACAATGTTTAATTATAGAATGTAGCTATATTTATTTTTTAAAAGTGAAAAACGCCTCAAAATAAAATTTAAAATTATTTCAGCTCTTTTTGGTTTTTGTTTTAGGTGTTTTCTTATCTGGACAAAACATTTTTCAATTCAGCCTTGAACCAAAAAATCAATTATTCACTTATCTCAACTTAGGAAAGATCTGCCTGCACAGAGTCAGCATTTACCCAGTATTGTCAAACCCTCACTTTCATGAGCACTGAAAACACAACTTAAGAAAACAAAAATGACTTTAATATTTACCAGAGAGATACCAAAGGTCCTAATGGGGTTTCAGTCTATTGTATGAATATGCATATGGGCATAATAAAAATAATCCTGAAATCTCAAGCAGTGTAATTACTGTGAGTGTGCCATGGCCATGTTTCAAGGTTTAATTGCTCTTTGGAATATTATCTGCAATGGGGATTTGTGGGAATTTCTTCATCTGGATCACAGCTATGTACAGACATAGTACATTGGAGCAAAACTAATAGCTTTAATTTGGGGCATAGAATAAATCACGTCTGTCTCTGCTTCAGATTTTTTTTAATACTACCTTTGGGACATTGATCCTCTTCATTACGGCCAATCTTAAAATTAAATCTGGAGAAAATACATCACTTACCCATGTTCAGTGAATACTCTTGAAAAGTCTGAAACAATCTACCAGTTCCTGAGAGATTTCATACCTTTAAAAGGAGAAATGGTGTTAAAACTAGTAGAATCTATCATATCAGTGCTTTTATCCCACCTGAAAATATCCAGTTACAAAATTATTGATTCCTAGTTGTTTGGAGGAAGTCGGAGTTCAAAGTAAATAGCGTTAAACCTTCAGCCATTGTCTTCAAATCACAAATAAAACCCCCAATAAAGAGTCCTACAACCTTGTACTTTCCAGGTAGCTCACAAAAGTCTCAAATATAAAGCCACTGTGGCACTCATTCTGCCAAATCTCCCTTGAGGAAGTCCCACTACTGTGCTTATTTCCTCAACTACAAATTCCTTATGTCTTTGTTCAATTCTGCCTTCCCCCTTGCTAATCACTCACGTTTTATCTCCCTCCTGGATTTCATATACCTCCAGCCTTTGATATGTGTCTGTGATTTCTGATTTCCTCCTGAAACCTGTCTCCCAGACACCCGTCTCTTTCTTCCCAAAAGTCAGTTGATCTTTTTGAAAGGCAAAAAGAACATTACTAGTAGGAACTCTCCACTTCTCCCCTCAGAACTTCCCCTGTTCTCCATTTCCACTCTTTGGAACATAGGAATTGCTATAGTGAATGGTCCATCTAGTCCAGTGTTCTGCCATCAACTGCCTAATACCAGAGGTTTCTGAGGAAGGTGCAAGAAACCCTGATGTAGCTAGTTTTTCCCTGTCACCAGGGAAAATTTCTTCTTAACTCCCAATAGTCTGAGGCTGGCTGATAGATAAAGATTTATAGCCTTTCCAAATTTCTGGTTTACAACGTTAGTGTTTATTATGATGTTCTTGTTAGCCATATATATGTTCAGTCCTTTTCGGAGCCGTGCAGAGGTCTTGGCCTCAGTAGTACCTTGTGGCAATGGGTTCAGCAGGCTCATTTTGCATTGCACGAAGGTATTTCCTTTTATCATTTATACATTTGCCAACTTCTGCTTTTTCCTTTGATTCAGAGATATTCTTCCTCTTCCTTTCTTTATCCAATCCCATGACCTGGCCTCTCAATTGATCTCTTCCTCTAGGGAAGGACCTAGAAGGAGATACTATAAGGTGGGTGCATAACTATTCTCTGGGAACAGTTTTCCAGCCAGTTATCAGTAGTTCACAGTCAAGCTGGAAAGGCATATCAAGGGGGTCCCACAGTGGTCAGTTCTAGGTCTGGATTTGTTTCATATCTTCATCAGTGATTTAGATAATGGCATAGAGAGTACACTTATAAAGTTTGCGGATGATACCAAGCTGGGAGGGTTGCAAGTGCTTTGGAGGATAGGATTAAAATTCAAAATGATCTTGACAAACTGGAGAAATGGTCTGAAGTAAATAGGATGAAATGCAAAAAGGACAAATGCAAAGTACACCACCTAGGAAGGAACAATCAATTGCACACCTACAAAATGGGAAATGACTGTCTAGGAAGGAGTACTGCGGAAAGGGATCTGGGGGTCATTGTGGATCACAAGCTAAATAAGAGTAAACAGTGTAACACTGTTGCAAAAAAAGCAAACATCGTTCTGGGCTGTATTAGCAGGAGTATTGTAAGCAAGACACGAGAAGTAATTCTTCTGCTCTACTCTGCACTGATTAGGCCTCAGCTGGAGTATTGTGTCCAGTTCTGGACGCCACATTTCAGGAAAGATGTGGACAAACTGGAGAAACTTTTTGTTGCTCTTTTCTGGACTATTACAGGTCTAGAAAACATGACCTGTAAGGGAAGATTGAGGGGGAAAAAAGGGGGGGGGGGGTTGGTCTGGAGAAGAGAAGATGAGGGGGGACATGATAACGGTTTTCAAGTATGTAAAAGGTTGACCAGCTATACCGAAAGGACAGGAGACATCTGATATCGATTTAATCAGGCTGCAACTTCATTATTAGATGTCTGGGATTACCCGGCAGATAAAAGTGTATAGTGCTGGTAACCCTTGTTTATTCTGTAATTACCCGGGGGGGGGTGTCTTCCACCAGCTCCCCGTCTTTTCCATCCAAGTCCCTCCAGCAAATCCATTGCTGGGACCTTACCATCCACCCCCCCCTCTTGTAGGAGGGGTAAGGTTTGGTTCCCTGCCATTCCAACCATAGGAGCCCCAAACCCCACATAGTTCAGTTCCTTTTAACCAGCACCTCCTTTTTAAATCCTTTACTGGGCCATTTATCTGGTCACTGAATGCCTTCCCTATGGAGTACCTGCACTGGACATCCGCCCCACACTTACCAAATAAGTTGGGACATTTAGCCTACCACACCTTTTGTGCTCATCATAATAGGTCTTCCCTAACACCTGCTTTGGGGAAGGTGAAAACCCCCACTCCACTGAAGCCAATATAGTGGTGAGGGAAAAATTCCTTCCCAGCCCCCCCTAAAAAGGAGTGACTAGCTCAATGCCCACAGCAGGTTCAAACCCCACCTGATAATCACACCTCAAGGGGAGGAAGCATGGGTGCTGCCTTGCCTGCTGTGTGAAGAAAGGGCTTTCCAAGGCCAGGGCTTGCACCTTTAAAGCCTTCTGCCCTTACATTCCAAAGGAATGAGTCATTGCTGCAAAGCTGACCAATACCTACCTTTTTGCAGCAGTTTCTGACCTTGTTCCCCCCCTTCATGCCATAAAGCACTACTGCCTTCCTCCGGCAAGCCTGAACAATGTCCCCTGCCTGCTGCTTTAGGTGTGGTGTGGTCATTGTTATAAGGAGGAGGGAGAAAAATTGTTTTCCTTAACCTCTGAGGATAGGACAAGAAGCAATGGACTTAACTTGCAGCAAGGGAGGTTTAGGTTGAAAATTAGGAAAAACTTCCTGTCAGGGTGGTTAGGCACTGGAATAAATTGTCAAGGGAATCTCCATAATTGGAGATTTTTAGGAGCGGGTTAGACAAACACCTGTCAGGGATGGTCTAGATAATACTTAGCCCTGCCATGAGTGCAGGGGACTGGACTAGAAGACCTCCCAAGGTTCCTTCCAGTCCTACGATATCACGATTCCCTCTGTCTCTCATTCTTAACCAGTCTTTATTTTCTGGTTCCCTCGCTTCATTTCAGATATGCCTTGGTAATCCCTGTCCGGGCAAAATCTCTCTCTCTTCATCTCCTTCCTCTCTTTAGTTGCTATAACACAGGGCAGAAATTTATGCTCCTGGCCTCAATTTAATCTTCACCAAATCTCTTTTCACCTTTTTCTTTCATGCATTTCATTTCACTGAAACAGCTGTTACTAAAGTCATCAGTGGTCTTCTAGCTAAACCTAGCTATTTCTTCTCAATCCTAATTGTTCTCAGTCTTGATGTCACTTCTGATGCAATTGACCACTCTCTCCTTAAAACACTTCCTTCTCCCCCTCCCCCCTGAGATTCCATAACTCATTACTCACCTGGTTTTCTTTATTTTTCTGATCCCTTCTTCAGTGTCTCCTTAGGAAGCTTCTCTTCCCTTCCTTCTGTCTCACTACCCTCCTGAGCTCTGTCCTCAGTTTTCTTCTCTCTCCATGCCCTCTCCCTAGGTGACTTCATTTGTTTTCAGTTTGTATTTTCACTTATATTCTGACTTCCATATCTACCCACTACACCTGTTCTCCAGCTTGTTATGCAGATCCAACTATTTCTCTTGGATATTTCATCACGTTAAGATCAACATGAACTTATCTTACCAAAACCTATCTTCCCAATCACTTTCTTCTATTTTCCCTTCTTCGTGACATCTACACAGCCACACTTTCCAGACATAGGTGGCAGCTTGCATGAAATAGAGAGGGAAAAGGTTATGAAAGTAAGACCAAAGGCTTGATTGGCAAGAATCTGGGGGAAAGTTAGGGGAGAAATGAGGGCAGCACCATATATGGGAAAGCCTTTTATGTGAGGACAAGGACTCACATTTGATATGGTAAGAAGCCAATACAGGTATTCAGAGAGAGGGCAGACGTATTCAGAGTGAAACTTGGAGAATTTTCATACTAACAAATATAAAGACTGTTTTATGCATGAAGTGTCAAAGCAGACAAGTGCTGAGTGCTTTCTGTGGGATGCTCTCAACAACCACTGAGCATGAAGATAAAAGATTCAGAAGGAATTATTTAAAAAAGAAAACAAAACCAAAAACCTCCCCTGAAAAAAGACAGACAAAAAAAATTGAATTAACATGATGCTTGCAAACCATCATACTGTTCACTCTTCATACATGATATATCACTTACTTTCCCACCCTGTCTTCTCTAAATAGATTATAAATTCCCTGGAGCAAGGCGTTCCTCTAACTCTCTTTGTACAGCAGGGCTGTTCTAGATAGAGGGTTCTAGGGACTACCAAAATAATAATAAAAAGAAGAACATCAGAGGTAAGTGGAGATTCATAAGTGGACAGAGTGATAAGATGAATTCTTCTATTTGAAGAATATATCTTATCTAGAAAGATACAATGGGTATATATTTGTGATATATGCTGTTCTAATGATAGGAAATCCTGCAAATAGCATGGTCAGGTCAAATACCACTCTACTGTAAATGCTGGTATTATATTTTAATGCTTCTCACTATACTACACTTAGAAATAAAAATGGGAGAAGTTAGAGATTAACGAGGTTCAACACTCAACAGTATAAATTACAAGGAAGTGGCTTTATACTTTCTAGGAAGGAGTCCTCAATATCACTCTGCATGGACACAATCCAGCAAGTTGCTGAAAACCTGCCAATGGGATTTGAGGACATTCAGCATCTAACAGACGATGTTTAGCCCCTTGTTGCATCATATCCAAGCAAAGTGATGCCTGAGTATCTTGATACAAAATATAAAGAAACATTCTGGTATTTATACCGTTGAGTGCTGATCCTTCTTGATATGGTAAGTGTTAACGTCACTTCTTAAGAGTAAGTCACACAGTGGGTAGTATTTAATATCAGATCAACATTTACAGAAAGATGGGTATTTCATTGGCTAGGAATTGTACATATAGCTAGTATGTGCTGAATCACCCTATTATTTTTAAAAAGCAACAAAGAGTCCTGTGACACCTTATAGACTAACAGATGTATTGGAGCATAAGCTTTTGTGGGTGAATACCCACTTCGTCAGATGCATTTTTGTTACTCTGGTCTCCCCAATTCCTACCTGTTCGCTGTATTCAACTGTTTATCTTGTCTTTTAGACTGTAAGTTCTTGGGAGGCAGGGACTCATTGTGTATTTGTACAGTGCCAAACACAACAGAACTGTGCCCTTGAAGTCTCTGGCTGCTACTGCAATATAAATATTAAATAATAATCTATCTTTTCTGGAATTCTAAAGAGATTTAAACAGCAAAATTGTAAACTAGTATCTTCTGGGTCTGGTGACAATTCACCAATAAATCCTTTGTTCCAAACTCCACAAGGAGCATGAAGATGATATTTTTTAGGACTTTACAGACTTTGCCAAAGAGTTCACCAATTAATTCCACTTGCCTGCTTTGGGATATTTTTAAGACCTCTGCTGTGGATCAGTGGAAATAGTATGTGATTTACTTTCATAATACACTTGTAAGTTCCATGATTTTCTTGAATGCATTGAGGCAATTTAATTCATAGCAGAAACATGTTTTGTAGTTTCATTTACAAAACAATCGCAAAAGGTTTCTATTCCACATTTCATTTCCTTCTGTTTTTCTATATTAATTTTATGATTTTTAAAAAACAAGTCTATGTAGCTATGCTGGAGAAAAGTATCACCTTTGGTTAATATACTACTACATTAAATATTCACTCCCTGTAAAAATTCCCCTATCATTTACTGGCCACGAATTATAGGACATAGAAAATTGTAGATTTTCTAAGTAGAGTGTGGTGTGCTAAAACTTATGGGCATGATTCTCACTACCTTGTGCATGGCAGGCAAGGAGACCAATTTAGGAAAATCTGTTTATGGATGCAGAAGTAAGGAGCAGCCATGTGCCATGAGACAATGCTGCTCCAAATATTACAATGGGGGAGGGGAAATATGGAGATCCGTGTAAGGGGACCATGGAAACGCACAGAGGGGCACATCCCCCCTTTGGAAGGATCCAGAGGTGTGGGACCCAAATTATCTGTGTATTCTAGATTCCACCGGTTTTGAGGCCTAGGCTGCTATCCCATCCACCAAGTCCACTGCACTGGTCCTCTGTTGTTTCCCTGTGGGACTTTCCACAGAAGGATATGATATTGGCCTTTGCTACAAATCTCCTTCCACAATACCATCAATTACCCAGGACAGCATCAGTATGGGGTATGTTTCAAAGATGTATTTGGACATTTAGAAAATATTTTAGGGAGGTAGGAAGAATTCTAGCAACAATTTAAATGGAAACAAAATGCTTAAAACACTTTTTAATGACGGGAGTAGGGTTGATGAGCCAGATTGCAATTTTTTATCCCAGATGAGGATCTAGTCCAACATGGTGTGGAGTGGTATCTATGAAGTCACCAGCTTCTTTAGATTTTTTATTTTTTGGGTGTGATGCTCTAGTCACTAAGGGCAGATTGCTGAGCACCCTGTCCCTAATCCAGCAAATCACTTAAGCATGTGCTTAACTTGAAGCATGTGAGTAATCCCATTGAAGTCAATGGTTGGTAATAAGGCAGGCAAGCTGTCATTGGATTTCCATGAACGTTCTGCTTTCCTTGGGATTGAAAGACTTTCAGTTACAAGCAAAATAAATCTAAAGTATTTTATAATGTTTCATTTAACAGTAAGTGCAACTGCTATAAAGTGAATATTTCTTAATACTACAAAACATAGAGTACAATGAAAGAATCATAATCCTGAAAGATTGCTCAGAGAATGGCCATTTATCTTCTGGCAGCAGCTTGTATGCCACACTGATATCTGCAGGATCTCCCTATAACTGTTCAATGGGTAGTGCTACTAAGTCAGTAATTTTTTGTGCAAGATATCCGGTAGTAATTTAAAGACTACTTTAAAAATGTTTGGGGCATATGAGTGGATAAATCTATAACTATTTATGCCACTAATCACATTTTATAATTCACTGATAAAGAATTTATTTTATATTCACAGATAGGCCATATTTTTAAAGGCAGATTCCTGATGTCTGTTCTATAAAATTAATGAGCATTTACAGACCTACATTTTCTACTTATCTGAGTAATTATTTTGCCACCCCCCACACTGATACCTAGATAAGAAGGTATATTTAAAATAGAAATAAAACTCTAGGTTACATGGGAAAGTGGTTTTTTTGTTTTTGTTTTTGTTTTTTTTTCCTCCCAGTAAATCTTTAGTTGTTTTGGCATGAACTTCCTTTTGACCACACACAAGTTCTTTTTAAAAATATATATCTGCTATCCTGTTCTGCTTTAATTAACCTATTTTGGAAGTGGTATAGTTCTATTCTGGAATGAGGTTATAATGGGACTCATCCATATCGCAGATTAACTATACCGCTTCTCCCACTGCTATCCCCCACTGCATTACTTCATACCTGTATCAGCTTGTTCTGTTCACCTTTGTGCGGTCTACCGCTCTCTGGTCAGCTTGATCCAATGTCACCTCCCTGTTTAAATGCTCATGCACAGCCAGGCAATTCCAGCTCATGGCAAATTCACACTCTTGGCATCAGATTCCCATTATTGCAGCTATCCCCCCATGCTTCTGCATGTTCCTGCCTAAAGGCCCTGGATGTCCCTGCCCTCTGGGAAAAGGAACCTGTCCAGAAGAGCTTTATGGAGAATAGAAATTCCACTTCATGGAGGATTTTGAAATTTCAAAATTTGCTTTTATTCAGATTATGAATGAAACCCCAAAATTTTAAAAGTCTCTGTCAAAGAAAATTCCAAAAAAGTTAACTTTAGACAATTGAAACATCTTATTTTTATGCTGATGTTTTGTTTATTATATTATAGGTCTGTCAAGCAATTAAAAAATAATCACGCAATTAATTGCGCTGTTAAACAATAATAGAATACCATTTATTTAAATATATTTGGATGTTTTCTACATTTTCAAATACTGTATATTGATTTCAGTTACAACACAGAATACAAAGCAAACTGTACAGTGCTCACTTAATGTTTAGTTTTGATTAAAAATATTTGTACTGTAAAAAACAAATAGTATTTTTCAATTCACCTACAACAAGTATTGCAGTGCAATCTCTTTATCAGGAAAGTTGAATTTACAAATGTAGAATTATGCACCAAAAAACCCCTTCATTCAAAAATAAAATAATGTAAAACTTTAGAGCCTACAAGTCCACTCAGCCCTACTTCTTGTCTAGTCAATTGCTCAGACAAATTTGTTTACATTTGCAGAAGATAATGCTGCCTGCTTCTTGTTTACAATGTCACCTGAAAGTGAGAACAGACATTTGCATGGAACTGTTGTAGCCAGCGTCGCAAGATATTTACATGCCAGAGGCGCTAAAGATTTATATGTCTCTTGATGCTTCAACCATCATTCCAAAGGACATGTGTCCATGCTGACAATGGGTTCTGCTTCGTAATGATCCAAAGCAGTGCAGACTGACACATGTTCACTTTCATCATCTGAATTAGATGCCACCAGCAGAAGGTGGATTTTCTTTTTTGGTGGTTCGGGTTCTGTAGTTTCCGCATCGGAGTGTTGCTCTTTTAAGACTTCTGAAAGCATGCTCCACCCCTTGTCCCTCGCAGATTTTGGAAGGCACTTCAGATTCTTAAATCTTGGGTCAAGTGCTGTAGCTATCTTTAGAAATTTCACATTGGTATCTTCTTTGCATTTTGTCAAATTTGCAGTGAAAGTGTTCTTAAAATGAACAACATGTGCTGGGTCATCTGAGACTGCTATAACATGAAATATATGGCAGAATGCAGTAAAACAGAGCAGGAGACATAGAATTTTCCCCAAGGAGTTCAGTCACAAATTTAAGTAACACATTATTTTTTAACGAGCATCCTCAGCATGGAAGCATTTCCTCTGGAATGATGACCAAAGTATGAAGAGTCATATAAATTTTTAGCGCATCTGGCATGTAAATATCTTGCGACGCCAGCTACAACAGTGCCATGTGAACATCTGTTCTGACTTTCAGATGACGTAAATAAGAAGCAAGCAGCATTATCTCCCGTAAATGTAAACAAACTTGTTTCTCTTAGCAATTGGCTGAACAAGAAGTAGGACTGAGTGGATATGTAGGTTCTAAAGTTTTACATTGTTTTGTTTTTGAGTGCAGATATGTAACAAAAAAAAATCTACGTTTGTAAGTTGCACTTGCACGACAAAGAGATTGCACTACAGTACTTGTATGAGGTGAATTGAAAAATACGATTTTGTTTATCATTTTTAGAGTGCACATATTTGTAATAAAAATATAAAGTGAGCACTGTACACTTTGTTTTCTGTGTTGTAACTGAAATCGATATATTTGAAAATACAGAAAAACATCCAAAAATATTTAATACATTAAACATCAGTTGGTATTCTATTGTTTAACAGTGTGATTAATCTATATTCTTAACTCTTTGGATTCAAATAAATGTCTGCAAAAGTCTAGGTATTTGTAGTGTACTTTGTGCTGATCTTCAGGTGTTACCAAAAAACAAAATAATAGAAAAGATAGTGCTCTATTTGGCATGCACATTTCAAGACGAAACAGCCTTCTTGGGACTGTCTGTATAGGTGTCTGATTTCCTTTCACTCATGTACCAGCTCTGGGGGCACTTGACAGGCCCTTGGGAATATAAGGAGGCATGCCATTTGGGGGCATGCCATAAGTGCCCCCTTACACTACCCCAAATGGCAGGCCACCCCTCTCCCCCGGGGAGAAGAATAGTTTCGACTCCTTCATCTACAGAAACATGAGTGCAGTCAACAAATTACGAAGGAGTTCTGCCACAGTTCCGTTGCACCAGTATGGTGGACTGGTATGTTGAATCAACAAAGGTTTTTATTATGTAAAACTTGGCTCAAAAAGCTTATTGAGGTACAGGTCCCCCTAATGACATCAATTCCCAATAAAATCTTTATACAAGCACATTGTATTCTTTTCCTCCATTACATTCATTTCCCACCACTTCACAATGGTCTCAAAGTAGGAGTTCAATGCACCTGACCCTGTTTCCCTGAACATTTGGGACACCTGTAGAGGCATATTCTCCATCTATTCATAATGCGCAGACAGTCTCTCCACCTTTGCCTCTTGGTGAGGATCACTCCCTTTGTCTCAAAGATGTTGTTGTAAACACAGCATGCACCTATCACATAAATTAGAAGTTGCTCAGAAGCCTAAAGCCTTCCTATGAGATACACCTACCTTCCCTTCAGTCTTCTAAACACCCTGTCATTCTGCAGCTGCTCAGGGTACAGTTAAACAGCTCTCTTCTTGTGCCCAATAAAAGGCTTCATAAGCCAGGGAAGCAGAAGGTAAACTGGGTCTTCCCGAAGGACAGGAGGAATCATCAGGCCATTAATGTCCATTATGATCCTGTTATTGTCGAAAACAGGCCACGGTTTCTAAAGATTCTGGCATCATGGATTTCCCAACCACTCCACATTAATACTGGCGAACCTTCCACGGTGAGCAACCAGGCCTTGCAGCAGACTCTTCTGCCGATTAATTCTAAGGGATGGTGTGTGGGTCAGTGAATAAGCATGTGAGTCCCATCAATGATTCCAATACAATTTGGGAACCCCAATCATGCAAATCCATCAATAATTGACTGTGCATTGCCAGACTTCATGACCTTAGGCAGCAGTGCCCTCTTAATAGCAGTATGCACCTGATGACAGCCCTGACAGTGGATCTACCAACACCAAATAGGTCATTTATTGATCAACAGCAATCAGGGGTTGTGAGTGTCCTGAAGGTGATGGCCGCACAATGCTCCACAATTAGGGAATCTCATATTACTGCAAAGTTCTGGAATGAGCTCTGTCCAAGTGTCTAGGAAGTAACCTTCCACCTTCAACATCCTGAAGTCCTGCAGACATTCTTGGTCATCCTAGTCCTACATCATTATCCTGTCACACCAGTTACTCATAGTTTGTGCAGTCCAGAAGCAGCTCTCCACCAAGTCAAGCTGCTAAGGGAAAATGTCCTACAGATGTAACTGATCAATTTCATTCTCCTCCTGTAGCTGCATCACTGCAGCATCACCATGGCAGTGTCTCAAAGCTTCTGGCTGTGTGACTGCAAATACATGTGGACCAGCCTGTTCATATTAATTAATCAGGATTGTGCTGTTCATACTTGTTTCCTCCATGCTGCCTGACAGCAGTTTGAAAATGGTGCTTGTTCACCAAAAAACAGATGAATGATAGGATGCGAAGAGGAATCACAGGAATTTGTTAGCTTGAGACCTCCCCGCACTCTGCCCCAAATCCCAGAATTCCAGTAGGTTCTGATAGGCATCCCACAATGCACTGTGAGAAGAATCCCAGAATACATAGAGCTAGTGGCAGAACATTATGGGATATAATCAGGATCACTTCATACAGCACTTTCCAAGATAGCTAATGCTATATCTTAATCTTAGTGTTAAGGGTTTTTTTTATGAGTGTGTGTGTGTACCCACATGTATGTTTTGGTTGGGGTAGGAAGAAGTTAAGTCCTTCCTGTGGGGCCTGGAGTTGTTACTCGCAGTGTCCCAATAGATCCTTTGATTTCTGTAAGAGAGAATTATAATGTCTGCCCAGAATGCTGCACAGTTATTTCAAAGAAGCACAGTACTGTGTGGATACAATGGTTCACAAGTGAAGAAACTTAAACCAGCATAAATGAAGGGCTGGAGACTCACTCATTAGCTATAGTTATAACGGAAAAACATATACTGAAAAAACTTTCATAGAATCATAGAAAATTAGGGTTGGAAGAGACTCTCAGGAGGTCATCTAGTCCAATCCCCTGCTCCAAGCAGGACCAACCCCAACTAAATCATCCCAGCCAGGGCTTTGTCAAGCAGGGCCTTAAAAACCTCTAAGGATGGAGATTCCACCACTCATAGACTTTAAGGTCAGAAGGGACCATTATGATCTTCTAGTCTGACCTCCTGCACAACACAGACCACAGAATCTCACCCACCCACTCCTGTAACAAATCTGAGCTATTGAAGTCCTCAACTTGTGGTTTAAAGACTTCAAGGTGCAGAGAATCCTTCAGCAAGTGACCTGTGCCTCACGATGCAGAGGAAGGCAAAAAACCTCCAGGGCCTCTGCCAATCTGCCCTGGAGGAAAATTCCTTCCCTATCCCAAATATGGTGATCAGCTAAACCCTGAACATGTGGGCAAGACTCACCAGCCAGACACCCTGGAAAGAATTCTCTGTAGTAACTCAGATCCCACCCTGTCTAGTGTCCCATCACAGGCCATTGGGCATATTTACCGCTAATAGTCAAAGATCAATTAAATGCCAAAATGAGGCTATCCCATCATACCATCCTTTCCATAAACTTATCAAGCTTAGTCTTGAAGCCAGATATGTCTTTTGCCCCCACTGATCCCCTTGGAAGGCTATTCTAGAACTTCACTCTTCTGACGGTTAGAAACCTTTGTCTAATTTCAAGTCTAAACTTCCTGATGGCCAGTTTATATCCATTTGTTCTTGTGTCCACATTGGTACTGAGCTTAAATAATTCCTCTCCCTCCCTGGTATTTATCCCTCTGATATATTTATAGAGAGCAATCATATCTCCCCTCAGCCTTCTTTTGGTTAGGCTAAACAAGCTAAGCTCTTTGAGTCTCCTTTCATAAGACAGGTTTTCCATTCCTTGGATCATCCTAGTCGCCCTTCTCTGTACCTGTTCCAGTTTGAACTCATCCTTTTTAAACATGGGAGACCAGAACTGCACACAGTATTCCAGATGAGGTCTCACCGGTGCCGTGTATAATGGTACTAACACCTCCTTATCTCTACTGGAAATACCTCACCTGATGCATCCCAAGACTGCATTAGCTTTTTTCACAGCCATATCACATTGGCGGTTCATAGTCATCCTGTGATCAACCAATACTGCGAGGTCCTTCTCCTCCTCTGTTACTTCCAAGTGATGAGTCCCCAGTTTATAACAAAAATTCTTGTTATTAATCCCTAAATGAATGACCTTGCACCTTTCACTATTAAATTTCATCCTATTACTCCAGTTTACAAGATCATCCAGATCTTTCTGTAGGCTATCCCAGTCCCGCTCTGTATTGGCAATACCTCCCAGCTTCGTGTCATCCGCAAACTTTATTAGCACAGTCCCACTTTTTTTGCCAAGGTCAGTAATAAAAAGATTAAATAAGATTGGTCCCAAAACTGATTCCTGAGGAACTCCACTAGTAACCTCCTTCCAGCCTGACAGTTCACCTTTCAATATGACCCATTGTAGTCTCCCCTTTAACCAGTTCCTTATCCACTTTTCAATTTTCATATTGATCCCCATCTTTTCCAATTTAGCTAATAATTCCCTATGTGGAACCATATCAAATGTCTTACTGAAATCAAGGTGAATTAGATCCACTGTGTTTCCTTTGTCTAAAAAATCTCAGCAAAGGAGATCCAGTTGGTTTGGCACGATCTACCTTTTGTAAAACCATGTTGTATTTTGTCCCAATTACCATTAACCTCAATGTCCTTAACTACTTTCTCCTTCAAAAATGTTTCCAAGACCTTGCATACTACAGATGTCAAACTAACAGGACTGTAGTTACTTTTTTTTCCTTTTTTAAAAATAGGAACTATGTTAGCAATTCTCCAGTCATATGGTATAATCCCTGAGTTTACAGATTCATTAAAAATTCTTGCTAATGGGCTTGCAATTTCATGTGCCAGTTCCTTTAATATTCTTGGATGAAGATTATCTGGGGCCCCCAATTTAGTCCCATTAAGCTGTTTGAGTTTGGCTTCTACCACGGATGTGTTCTTATGTTCTTATGTTTCTTATGTGGTAATATCTACCTCCATATCTTCATTCCCATTTGTCATCCTACCATTATCCCTAAGCTCCTCATTAGCCTCCTCCCTAGGTAACCCATTCCAGTGCTTCACCACCCTCCTAGTGAAATAGTGTTTCCTAATATCCAACCTAGATCTCCCGCACTGCAACTTGAGACCATTGCAACTTTCTCATGTAAACAAGACCTTACTTCCTTCCTGTATGGCCTGTATTGGGCAATTATACACTCCAGGAAGTAGTCTGTCTTGTACATAAATTTTCAGTGATTGCAAGTGCAAATGTAGATGCACATTTTAGTATTCAGACCACATCCATACCTTTAAAATGGTGGCCCATGCTTTAAAACGTTACTGGAGTAGCCGTTTGAAAGGAAATGAAATACATAAATCTAACAGTGATTTCAGATCCTAATTTATTAGAAAGTGTGTTAACTGTAAAAAAGACTTCATTGCACCCTTAAAATGGTGACATTTATGTGACATTTTAAAGTGCCCGGGCCTTAGTTTAGGCACGTAGGTTTATGTTTCTTCTAAAACACCTAAGTCAGAATAGGAGATGCATTGTGCTTTAGGTGCTGATGATAGAATAGCAAGAGAAGCCCAACGAAGAATCTAAACTCTGGTCTTGCCATGTAAATGAACCTGGAAGTGACTTTAAACAATTCTCTTTTAAAATGTCTTTTAAAATATCTTTGCAGCCTTAGCTGAGCAACCACTTGTGGGTAGTTACCAGGCTGTTGCATTGGACTCAAACCTTAGATCCCACATGCTTTTAAATTTACTGAGAGTCTGAGCAGCAGCCAGACACTATCCCTGTATCTGGCCTTTCAAACACACTTATAGGATACAAATGACAAGTGATATACAGATATATGGGGAAACAACAGTTGAATGCAGGACACTCTCTCCGTTTCCTCAGACCCTCCTGAGTGTCCTCCAGGGTGTACAGGATCTTTCTACACCCTCTCTCCTCCTTCCCAGCACCCTTTCTGAGAATTCAGTTGAATGCTGTTGTGAACAATGGGGATAAAAGAGAAGTTTGAACTGTCTGGCTGTGCTAATTGCATTAGATGTTTATCTATGTCTTGATACACATACTTTATCACAGCGTGACGTTTGGAAAGAGACAATAGGCAAAATATCCATTCTACTTGAGGGCGCTTGAGGGACTCTTCTTAGCTATATCCATTCCATCAAACCATTTAAACATCTCTCCAATTTATGGATAACTCAAGAGCCTTTCACAGTAACAACACTGCGAATACTAAGCAAAAGAGGTGCACCTTTACTTAGCAGTCATTTATGATCACATTAAATCTGTGCTTGTGTACAACAACATATAATACTGTAACAGAGAGTCCTGTGGCACATTTAAGACTAACAGATGTATTGGAGCATAGGCTTATGTGGGTGAATGCCCACTTCGTCACATGCATCCAACGAAGTGGGCATTTACCCACAAAAGCTTATGCTCCAATACATCTGTTAGTCTGTAAGGTGCCACAGGACTCTCTGTTGCTTTTTACAGATCCAGACTAACATGGCTACCCCTCTGATATATAATATTGTGTTGCAGCCATGAATGCTGGAGAATATAATGGTGATTCAAGGATTAATTTATATTCAGTACATACTGTGCGGCAGTTGTATTGGTCCAGAGTATATTAAATAGGGATGCATTGACAAAATAAGACAGAATTAGTGATGACAAAGTGAGTTCCCTAGTATGTTCAGAGAATATAGAACATGCTGTCCTAATGAAGAGAAACAAGCCAATGGAGGAAATTGCAATTCAATCCTGTTGAACTCTGAAGAGTTACTGTACACTGTGTAAGTCACAGTAAGTTGAAGGGTATAAATATATAGACCCTTGAACTTATTAGGCATGAAATAATTGGAAGATCTTAGTATCCAGAATGAGTAGAAACAGAATAGTGTAAGAGGACCATTCAGTAGAGGTTTCATGTGTAGAAAGCATGAGTAAAATATAGGTAGTTTGTAGTAAAGTTCAGCAATTAATGAACGTATTATGTAATGATTCTATTTAAAAGGTGTATTTAAAATCTTTATAGTTGCACAGTTAAGCACTCAAAATGTCAAAGTTAAGATTATAAAAGAAAGTTTAATCCTGCCCCTAGTAAATATGTATTATGGCATTGTTTCTCAAATTATCTAATATCATTGTTTTTTCCATAGTCTAAAAAAACCCACACAGTCTAGTACTGTGTTTTACTTGGTGTTTGTCAGATTATGTGAAAGTCACCAATATAAAAGACACACAATGAGAGAATAACATCTCCAGTGAGGAATCCCAGGGCAGAGCAGAAGGCTGGAGCCAGGCAATGGAGCAAGGGTGGGGTTTTGGGGGGAAGAAGCAGAGTGGGGGCAGGGACTCGTATGGGGGAAGGGCTGAGCGGGTACAGGACTTCATGGAGGTGGGGCCACAGTCTGGGCACTGGTGGCCTCCCCCCTTCTAGGGAGCTTCCGGCACTCAGTAGGGTCCCCAAAGGAAAGACTCACACGCCGCCTATGGCACTAACCTAAATAGAAAGCTAGCTGTTAATTTAGAAACTGAGTACACTTCTTCAGCCAAATATGTTCAGCCACTGAAGCACTTCTATAATTATCTGCCTCCCTATGGAAATGATGTATCTTGATACTACTATAAGTGATTTGAATAACTCACCTGGATCTGGAATCAGTTGTCATATTATCTCTGTATGCAGCTTTCACAGAGCCAGATTCAGCTTGGGTTAAGTAGGTACAATTCCCATGAATACAGTGCAGTTATGCCTGCCTACACCAGGGCTGCATTTTGTCCAATTAGCTTGCTTCTAACCAGGACTTGTTGAAAAGTGAACTTTATAGGCCAGATCCTGAGACATGGAATCCCCTTTCTGCTGCATTGGCGGCAGTTCTGGCCAGCATAATAGTCCTTTGGTGGCTGTTTAAAGCTGACATATTTTAGAATATGGACAGTTGAAAATCAGTCCAGGGAATGCAAATGGCTTCTTCATTCAGTGCTAACTAGGATTTCAATAGTATTATGAGTAACACTTCATTTGCTTTCTACTCTGCCATATAATTAGGTAGTGCTATATTTGCTTATTTGGCTAAAGTTAAATTCATAAATCAGAAGTTGCTCTACCCCTATAATCAGATCCTAGACATCTAGTGGAAAGTCTTATTGTCAATATAAAATCAGTGTAATTACTTGTACTGGGTTTAAGTCCCAGAGCTGCCTGTTATGGGCTAGGGATTTGAATTGGGGTCTTCCACATCCCAAGTGCTCTAATCACTTGACTCTTCTGGGGGGCAGTGAGGGCAAGTCAGAGATTCCATCCTGCACTTGAGCACTCTCACAAAGAAAAGTTTCATAAAAACTGGCACATTGCTGTGAAAAGTTTGTTTCTATGAATCAGCTTTTCTTACCCAAAAAGTTTTGTTAGAAAATTTCCAATCAGCTCTAGTGGACAATACCAGATGCTTCAAAGGAAAGTGCAAGAAACTCCACTGTGAGCAGGTAGTTAGAGATTAGCTTAAGTCCTGAAATAAGAGGTTTAGTATCCCTCCCGGAATTTACAGCCATTAGTGGCCAGCATTCGGTGCAGCTGCACCAGTCCAGTGCAACCTTCAGTATCTTGGGCTATCGGTAACTTGCCACAATTTTTCCTGCAGCCTATTCACAGCCCATGATGGTTGTTTTTTCTGCATGGTCCATGCATTTTGCAGAGGGGAAAGGACAGTTACATGGTGGAGAGATAAATTTGTATTCTGAGGATCGCTCCTACATAGCCTCACCACTGCTTTTTCCATGGATTTATTCCCTTTCACATCATACAATATATGGGCCAAAGAATCTTGGAATGCAACTGAATAAGGATGTAAGAATTGCTTGGCACAGTTGAGCTGTGAAATTGTTAATATGACATGCTAAATTGTTGTTGAACCGTGAAAAGAAATTAATAGTTGAGAAGATTACCCTGTAACCAATTTCAGCAAAGTGTCTTTACTACGCAACAGTTGGAAAATGGAGGGAAATATCCTCGGCATACCTGCCAACATCTTCATGCAAAAACTCAGCAAATCCTAAATGTTCATAAATTGAATTAGGTGTTACGAGTTTGATTTTAAAATGTTGATTTTGGCCTATAAAGTCCTAAATGGACTGGGACCTATCTACCTATATAAGAGACAGCCCCAGTTACAATTAGCAGAGATGCTTGATCTGAAAGCCCATTGGTATAAGAGAGAGGGGGCACATGTCAGGGTGTGCTCTGGTAGGGCCTGAGAATTTGGAAATCACATTCTCCTCAGGTCCACAACAGATTGATTTTTGTTAACCTTTGTTAACCTGGCATGTTGCCAGGTCTGTCTCTTGTCCCTTGCCTGTGAGGAGGAGATGGATGTTGGGTATAGCTGGTTAGCAGTGATTTGAGACTCTGGGGATTCGTGAAAGGTCTATTAATTTCTATTATGTTTATGTTGTTAATGGGTTATTGGATTTGAGCCGTAGGCACTGATGGGTCTATTAGTTTACTTAGTGTCATTTTAGAAGATTATATAGGGCAGTGGTGGGAAACCTGCGGCCCGCAGGCCACATGTGTCCCGTCAGGGTAATCCGCTGGTGGGCCACAAGACAGTTGGTTTACACTGACCGTTCACAGGCATGACTGCCCACAGCTGGTGCTCTTTTATTATAGTTTGAAAAATCCAAATAAATCATCTAAACTGGGGCTGTGTTCTGATTACAACCATTGGTTGCTAAACCAGTGCAACCTGTAGTGCGGAAAGACAAAGCTTCTTTTTACACTGATGGGGTTTACACGGGAGTCTCAAATAGCGGTAAACTCCAATGCTACAAATAGTAGCTTTGCCTGTCTATACTTAAGGTTGCACTGGTGCAGCTACATTAAATGCTGGCTATTGATGGCTGGAATCAGGGCAATCCCCAGTCTTGGGAAGGCCTTGGAATAGTTGCCAACAATACAGTGGCCCTCCAGCCAGTGGGAGAGCAGTGGCTATGTGGAAAGTGGGGTTGGAGAAGATAATTTGGTGTTGGTGTATCCAGCAATATCCTTAGACTCTTGGCAGCATTGAACCTGGAACCTCTGGAGCTTAGTGCATGAGCCTCTGCCGCATAACCTAAAAGCTCTCTCTCTGCCACTAGCTGGGACAGAACACCACACCCAGGAGGTGTGTGGGTTACACAAGTTTTGGAACTGGACAAGGTCTAAGAGATTTTTGGGACAGAAGTTGGTACTTGTTTCTTCTTGTCTAGCAACAGGGAGAACTGTTTCCACCTGGAGGAGGAAGTTGACTGCCAGGGAGAGGGGTCGGACATACGCCAAACCCATCCCAAAGATCCAATTCAGGCAGCTATGTGTGAGGATCCAGAGGTTACCTGCTAGTAGAGTTATTTTAAGAATAAAATTTGTCCCATGATGTTAAAAAAATAATACAGAGATGATTGCTTTTCCCTTTCAAATTATTTGACAAATATTTCCCTAGGAGAGTATTATTACCTGTCTGTTTTCAGCTGTGGTTCATAGGTCTTTCCCGTAGTGAGTTTTACTTCAAAGCCCAGGCAGATTTAAAAATGTTTCTGATAGATGTCAAACACCTTTTTGATTTCCAGCGGCTGGCCTTGGTGGCATACTGCCACATTTGAAAAAAGCACTTTGTTGTAGTGAGTATGTATATTTTGTGATACACCTGGTAGTCGTCTATAATGCAAATATATTCAACCCGGTGTGAAATTCCTAAACTGCTAATTCCCATATCAACTTTGTACTTGTCAGGTTTCTGTGAAACTAGTCCCAAAGTGTCCCAAATAGGACAGTCTATGTAACTGATTCGCTTCTGACAACTCTGCCATTTGAAATTCCCAGACCTGTGAGGAATAAATGCCACTTGTCCTTTGGAAGCTTCATCATTATTAGACTAATTAGCAATCAGTCTTGTAGCTTTGCTACAGAATCCCGTCAGTTTGTTTTCACATTATCTGTACAAAGCAGAAATTAAAATCTCTTTCTTCCTGTATTTACCATTCTTTTCGCAATGTAGTCAGCTATCAGTGCAGGGAACACTTGACCTGGCTTTGCTTAACTTTGTTTTGAATTTCTTCTAATGAAATATTTACATGAACAAAGGATTGTCATTAGTATGTTTCCATTTTGCCCAAATGTTTCTTTATATACTGCAGATAAAAGTCTAAATAAGGACACTGCAAAATGCTAGAATACATGCTGTAAAAGAGCCCTAGATTTAACATGCTTTTCATCAATCTTTTTTTTCAACATGAGCTTCCTATATGGAATGTAAAAGAGAATGGGCCTGTAGGTTTTGTGGAACCAAAAAGAATTAATTCACACTAAGCACTAGAACAGACCAGTTGTTTACTAAATTAAGTAATAGGGTTGCCAACTCTGACTGAAGCTATTCCGAGATATTTTTTCCCCCCAACACGATGTAATGTCATTTTCTTAAAATATCCTATTAAAATCTCCCAGATTGCTTTCAATAGTCATGGGGAGATCAATGCCAATTCCGGGAGACTCCAGGCCAATCCTGGAATCTACTTACTGTAAGTAGTCTACTTACTGGCTATAATTCAGCAAAGCATTTAAGTGTGTACTTAACTTTAAGCATGTGATTATGTGCTATGATGAATAGGAATGGATTTAAGCACATCTTTAAGTCCCACTGAAGTCTGCAGGTGATATCCTGGCTCCCCTAAAGTCAATGGCAAAACTCCCATTGGCTTCAGTGGGGCCAAGATTTCACCCAATTAGTATGTCTACACTGCAGTTAAACATCTGTGGCTGGCCTGTGTCAGCTGAGACTAGGGCTGGAGACTAGGGTCTGGGGAAGGGGGGGAGGATTCCAGTGCTTGGGCTCCAGCCCTAGTTCAAACATCTACACTACAATTAAACAGCCCTTTAGCCTGAGTCAGCTGCGGGTTTTTAATTGCAGTGTAGTCTTATCCAATGTGATTTAAGCATATGTTTAAATGCTTTGTTGAATCAGAGCCATTATAAGCTTTTCTATTATAAAAGACCCTCAAGCAAGGAACATAAGGACTAAGTTGTGTCATTTTACCCCCCAGCCCAAGTAGGCAGCAGTGTGACGCTAACCTACCCTATGGGGATCAGGAAGGAACTGTGAAAAGTGCCAGAATCTCAGTGCACTTTCTCCATCTTGCACACTCGCTTTAAGGCCTGTCACAAATAATATCCATCCTAACTCTTAAATAAGAGGACACCTGTACTCTGACACTGTCGGTAGACAGGATACTGGGCTAGATGGACCTTTGGTCTGACCCGGTACGGCCTTTCTTATGTTCTTATGTTCTTATGTACTCTATCAACTGTTTCTCCACTGTAGCTCTGGCTACTCCATTCCCACCTTTTGGCACTTGTGTAGACACTTTATAGAATTTAATAGAAAGTTTTATTTATTAATCATCCCTGTCTTACAGAGCTTAATTGAGAATGTTATCCCGACTATACAACTATAGGACTGTTATAAATAATTGATATCAAACTTGATTTTGAGTTTGTAGAGTTTGAATAATTTCTGCACAGCTGACTACATTCTTACAGAACACTCTGGCCAACATTTTCAAACCTGTGTGTCTAAATTTAAATTCCTTAATACTTATTTAGGTGCCAAAATATAAGTGGGCTAATTATCAAAGGTGCTGAGAACCTGCAATTCCTATTGACTCTGCTGGGATTTGAGGGCACTCAGACCTTGTAAAAATTAGCCCACTTATATTTAGGTAACTAAATAAGAATCAAGGACCCTACATTTAGACACCCAGGTTGGAGAAAATTTTGGCCTATAGGTGTAGGGTGGGATTTTCAGAAGCATTCAACTTGGTCTAACTCTGTTTCCGGGAAGTCAATGGTAAAATTCGCAGAAACCCTCATGGGAATTGAGTTCAGCCAACTCTGAGCACTATTAAAACCCAACTCTTAATCCCTTCCAATTTTTATATGACATTTCTTCAAGGGGAGGAATGAAGCTTTGATATCCAGGGAGACAGCTAAGATTTCCAGGCTAGAAGGAATTAACTTGAATTTGTTTAGTGTTTAAAAATATAAATATAAATTATTACAAGGTTTTTTATTATTAACAAGGTCACCGGTGTAAACTCACCAATGTTAATATAATGTTTCAGTCACATTTGCTGGCTTGTTCTGCTGTTTTTCTCCTCTACTCCATTTTTTCTGCTTGTTCACCTTTTCCTTATTCCACCGCCATTATGTAGGTCCTGATTATCTCTCCCCTCTGTGTTTTTCCTCTGAGTTTTTATTTAATTCCTGACCAGGAAATTCAAAAGGTTTTCTTAACTTGGCTGAAGAAAGTAGCCAGGGACTTTTCTTGCCTTTATGATATTCAGATTGGATAATGAAGCCCCACATTCCCTAGCAGCACTCCCCCTGCTGGTTTTTATGGAATGTAGCAGAAGGCTGCCTGCGACTGTTTCCGTACTGTACATGCTCTACTTTCTCTTCCTGTGCAGTTGCACACTGGAAGCAGAGAGAGCTTCTGACAATGGTGCTGGTAGTCCTTGAGGTCTGCTTTATAACCCCTCCCCCTATATGTCAACTTATTAACACCAGTCAATACCTTCTTAGATTCCAAGCCCAGAGGGTCCACTGTGATCATCTAGTCTGACCTGTATAAACAAGCCACAGAACTTCCCTCAAATAATTCCAAGAGCATATCTTTGAGAGAACCATTGAATCTTGATTTAAAAGTGGTCAGTGATGGAGAATCCACCACAACCCTTGGTAAATCGTTCCAATGATTAATTACTCTCACTGTTAAGTGTATGCCTTATTTCCTGTTTGAATTTATCTACGTTCAACTTCTAGCCATTGGATCATGTTATACCATTCCCTGTGAGATTGAAGAACTCATTATTAAAAAATTGTTCCCCGTCTAGGTACTTATAGACTGTGATCAAGTCACCTTAAGCTTCTCTTTGTTAACCTAAATAGATTGAGCTCTCTGAGTCTGTCACTATAAGGCATGTTATTCTAATCCTTTAATCATTCTCATGGCTCTTCACTGAACCCTTGTCAATTTATCAACATCCTTCTGGAATTGTGGGCACCAGAACAGGGGACAGTATTCCAGCGGCACTAGCCCCAATGCCAAATACAGGGGTAAAATAAACTCTCTACTCCTACTCAGTTTCCTCCTGTGTCATTTTCATGTGTATATGAGAATAAAAAAATTCCCCCCTTTAAGAACCGAGATGAAGAAAATTACACTGTATTCATTGTTTACATAATGGCACTGTATTCATTGTTTATATAGTACTGTAGTAGGAAATTTTTCTTTACACTATTGCGATAGGTTGTTATTTTATACAAACTGAGGGCATGATCTCATAGTCTTTATTCAGGTAAAGTTCAAGATGACGATACGAAAATTAATTAATTGGGGGTAAATCCTGTATTCATTACTATGCTTTCATTAACTAAGGCCTGAGTAAGAGCTACAGGAGTGGGCCCTGGAAAAATTCATTCTCTATTCAGGCATAACTCCCACTGCAGTTAGGAAGACAGATCCCTGGAACAATGTATTCACAGTTCAAGAATAATGAAAATGTGTAATTAAGTTTTGTCTTTAAAAGTTCTGAAAGCTGTCTCAGTTTGTGTAAAAACGTTAACACGTACAGCTGTGCTAACATCTTTCCTCAGAGTCTGTGTTTAACTTTGTCTTTGTAAAGTGGCATTATAAAACCCCCTTTTGCTGCAGCATCAACTTCATCAGCTGACTTGCCTACTGCGTTTTGTCTAAAAATTATACAAACCACAACACAATACCTCCTGTTTTGGTCACTGTCAGCACAAATGGGGGAGTAAGCGTTGCTTTACTGCCACTGAGTGACCCACATTGTACACTCAGCTCTCGGTGTGTCAGATTGTCTTCAGTGGTTTGAAAAGTCTACAGGCGTTAGTAAAAGATAAAAAGGAAAAAAAGTATCCCTCTTGAATTCTGCTCCCTGCCGATACAGATTGGACCTATCAGATTTTATAACACTTCACAGGGTAAATCTTTTGCTACACTGTACTGGAGAAAAAAGGGCTTGTTGTTTCTTTCTTTAAACAAATTAAAAATCTCCCTCCCTCTATCTCTTTTTACAGTGTTAAAAATTACTCAGACTGCCTCAGCTCTTCACTTAACCATCAGCTTAAACCACAAGAAGCCGGCTGATAGGTGGAATGTTTCATAGTGATATGTGCTTGTCAGTGCAAAACAACAGGATATTTCTGAGAGTCAAGGATTAGTGGCACACAGTATAAATCAACCTTTCATATTTCATTAAAAAATCTTCCTTAACTTACAGGAAAGGATCCTTTCTACAGAGAACTGAGGGACGAACACCTCCTTGGGGAGTGGAGGAGATGACATTTTCTTTTATATATTTTAAAAAAAATTCAATCTGCAAAACAACTGCAGACTCACGCCATGTATTTAAGCATGTATAGCAGGCACTTTTTTATACTATTTTGCTTGCTGCACACATTGTTCGTAACGTTTTACCATGTTAAATTGTAACGATTTAATTGCCAATGGCCCATGTCAGCCTAGAGGCAGGCAGGCACAGTCCCATTGACCAAAGTGAAATGCCCCTGCTTACAGTAGGACTGAGTTTGACCCCATGTCTGAAGGACCCATAGTACTAAAATCTTGTCAAAGTGATACAATTCCTACATTGCATGGAACAGTGACAGTGACCACATGAGATCTGAAGAAGCTGTGCACCCAGTACATTCTCAATAGATCTTCCCCCAGTGTTAAGTCATTTCCATTGCCTTCACAGTGTGAGCAAAATTCCCTAGACCAGCAGTTCTCAAACTATAGCAACCCAAGGACCCACATTTTGATTTAATTTTTTTTTGCAGAACCTCAAGCCCCCACTCAGCCCCAGGTCCCACCCCCACTCCACCCTTTTCCCCAAGGCCCCATCCCCACTCTTCCCCCTCCCTCCCAGTGCCTCCTGCACACAGGGGAGCTCCTGTGTGCAGGAGTTGCTGGGAGGGAGGGGGAGGAGTTGATCAGCAGGGCCCACGGACCCCTGGAGTACCCTTGCAGACCCCTGGAGGTCTGCAGACCCCAGTTTGAGAAACGCTGCCCTAGACAACAGGGGACACGAGCACTAACTGTAATGATGATCTTTCCAGCTAACGGATGAGCTGAGAGAACTGCTGAAATACATTCCATCCTTTTGTTTAAGTCAAGTATTTTTCCTATAAGTTCAAAAATGGCATCAGTGGAATGGACAAGGGATGTTGTTGAGAGAAAGAGGCATAAGGATACTGGAATTGAAGCTGGTGGTTACTGTTTGGTTAGGATGAGTGGGTTTTATGGTGGAAAGTGGATATAAGGAATGAAATTTAGGGGGAGGGAAATTAAGAATGTTTATTTTGATGGACAAAAATATGTAATTAATAAAATGTGCCTGTCCATCTCCCTGATCGCTGCATATATATGTTGTATCCTTTTGCTCCCTTATCTGTCTTCATCTCTTTAGTATGTGAACTCTTCTAAGCAGGGACTATGTTTACATCTCTGTTTGGAAAATACCCAACAACTTTTGAGCTTCATCACAATCTAGGGGTAAGTGTCTATACTACAGTGCTACATCGGTACAGCTGCATCAATGCAGTTGTGCCGCTGCAGTGTGTCCGGTGAAGACATGCTATGCTGACGGCAGAGAGGTATCTTGTTGGCATAATTATTCCACCTTGGCAAGAAGTGGAAGCTATGTTGGTTTGAGAGTGTCTCTATATGATGGGATGTAAAAATGAAGTACAAATCTTAAATGAACCGAACTGTACCATAGAATCTATGGATTATAATTCCATGCTCTAATAATAAGAATGTAGCAGTAGGGATATATTACTGACCACCTGCCTAGGATGGTGATAGTGACTGTGAAATGTTCAGGAAGATTAGAGGCTATAAAAATAAAAAAAACGATCAACTATCCCCATATTGACTGGATATAAGTCACCTCAGGACAGGATGCAGAGATAAAGTTTGTTGACACCTTCAGTGACTGCTTCTTTGTCTTCCTATCTATCTAGACGATGGGATGTCTACCCCACATGGGTAAGCAAAGGATTAACAGGAGTCTGAGAGCTCAATTAGCAGGGCCGACTCCAGCTTTTTTGCCACCCCAAGCGGCGAAGTGGGGAAAAAAAAAAAAAGATAAAGCCGCGATCGGCAGCAGTTCGGCGGCAGCTGCACCGCGCTGTTTCATTCTTCAGCGGCAACTTGGCGGCGGGTCCTTTGCCCTGAGAGGGACTGAGGGACCTGCTGCCGAATTGCCGCCGAAGACCTGGATGTGCTGCCTCTTTCCATTGGCCGCCCCAAGCACCTGCTTTCTTTGGTGTCTGGAGCTGGCCCTGTCAATTAGTCACCTTGCTGCACCTGGAGGGTATGTCAGGGTGGGTTCATTATTAGACCCACCTGGGAAGAGCTGGGGCTTCTTCATAAAAGAAAGAAATGAAAGCTATGGGGGAAGTTCAGGAGAGGGACCTGAGACAGAGAATACAAAGACAGAGAAGCCCAGAAGAGACGAGGAGGTAAGGTAAGGAGTTCCTTCTCTCTGGGAAGGGTCAGGGGAAGGCCAACTGAAGAAGACCAGAGGGATGGAATTAATCCCTACGGTAGGCCCTGGGATGGGGGCAAGGCACAGAAACGCAGTACTGAGGGGTTGGCTTTCCAACAGAGAAAGAAGGAGCTGGGAAGGGCCTAAGTAGAAGGCAGAGGCCTAGGAACCAAAGGAGAATTTGTGTGAAGTACAGATTGCAGGGAAGCAGCATAAGGGGCTTGAAGGTAGGAAGTGGCCCAGCGTCTGAAGGAGCAGACCTAGCTACTTAATACAGGGACCCAGAGCAAAGGGTGGGCCTGGATTCTCCACCAGCACTGAGTAAGTGATATACAAGCCTGACAGAAGAACTATTGAGCCCAGGGTGGAGCTGAAGACTGAACCTCAAGATCAGGCATCTGATAACCCGGAAGATCTGGACAGAGGGCCAAGTCACAAGAAGATAGGGACCACTGTGAGATCAGAGAGCCCATTGGCCGGGGGTGCTATATAGAAAGCTGCTAGGCCAGTGCCAGCTACAAGGGACACTCTAGTAGTGTCAACCTTTCTACACCTGTAAAGCATCTGGCATACTGTGGGTTCTGTGTAAGTAATGACTAATAATAATAAATAGTAACAGTGTGAATCACACCATCCTATTACATTTCTGTTTTTGACTTGTCCATAAATGCTGTTAGAACTAAAAATCACTTAGCATCAGGGCTTTGTCTTGTCAGTCCTTCATTAACCCAGTTTTGCTCCTGCCAACTGTGCCAGGAAGAACTAAACTGCATATTAATATCTGAGATGAATCACAATCATCCATCTGAGCTGCCATTTAATACACCTTCAAGCTGTTGATTGTAAAGTTCCCTCCTTCCCCCGGTAATAAATGAAACGTAATATACAAGCTCTTCTCACTTTGTACAGCAAAAAGCATTCTAAATTAACACCAGACTTGGATTTCATACAGAATGATCTGTGCAGAACTCAAGCTGGAAACATGTATCTCCTTAAACCAAAGTATCATCAGTACATGCGTTCATCAGAGGGATCATAAAGCACATGCAGAGGGCAACAGAACCGGGTATATTCTGGAAGGAGTCCAGAGGGAGACTTTTTGAGAATTCCCAAGGTTGCAGCCCAGGTTTCCTGGGAATCCCTGTTCCTGTGGCTTTTTTCCTGGCACTGTTCCCTCCCAGCTCTACATCCCTTCTGGTCCCTCAGAGCAGTAGGGAAAATACAGTTAAATAGTTGCATCTTAACACCTGTGGAGTTCTGAGTAATTTATTCCCATCAGCATTTTTTTATGCAGATGAGGAATACAGGGATAACAGTAGTAATCTTGTCGTAATTTATAGCAACCCTATGTACACTTTCATGATTTCTGCTGAACAGGGTATGTGTGATATACTTATATGTATTTTGGGCTTGGATTTAATATATACCCACAGGGAGATATGGGAATGTTTCATGTTTAACACACTTCATCTAAAGCATCAATAATAAATAAATATGAGGGAGGGGGAATATAAGGATAGAGCATTCTCAGAAGGGTCCCTTCCTATGTTAATGGCCATTTAAGTTGTTCTTAAATAACTCAAAGCTTAAATAAAAGGCAGCCAGTCCCACCCAAAGTCTCTCCCCTCCTACCAGGAAATGTGGGGCAGGACCCCTCATAGCAACTCTAGGGGCTGATTTATAAGAGCCTTCCCAGTCCAGGAGATGAGACCTAGGGCAGTAGTGACAGGAACATGGCCAGATGGGGAGAGGCCAACCAGATCATCTACCTATGGGTCACTAGACACCTTGAGTCTTTCTTTACTCCTCAAGAACACTCCGGCTTGAAGCCCCCAGGAGCTCTATTAAAAAGCCCCTACCTCCAGGAATGGAAGACCTGTGGCAACAGTGACAGGAGCATGGGCACACATTTATTGCTCCCTGAGTCTAGCCCCACCCCTGTCATCAGCAGGTAATGGGGGGACTGTGAGGACGGCAAGGGAAAGACTTTGTTAGAGGGTATTTGGAAGTAGCAAAGTGAAAAAGGATTATCACATAAATGATGGCGGAGAGTTATCAAGTATTAGTTGTGAGTTAATACAGGTTATTGGTTTATTATCTAGACTCTAGAGGTTTTTAATAATCTTTTCTTCTTCCCCTGTCCTGTGTTTTGCTGTTGTCTGTTTAGATTGTAAACTCATTAGAGCAGAGACCAGCCTCGCTAAGTATCTGAAAATACCTAGCATACTGTTAAGGGCTATCCAGCTTTAAATTCTATAATTACTCAGAGCAAAAACATTGATGCCCATAAGGCTCTTTGACAGGGCTTATTTTTCAAGCAGCCTCAGTTAATGCACACACAAGTTATGAATGCAATCACTTATGCACTGTCATCTGTCTGTTCAAATGATGTGTGCAAATCCCCATTTGTAATCAATCTGCAATACAAATGAGGTCTTTGTGATAAGCCAGGTTCTTACGTTAATTTTGCATTTGCCAACCCCTTTGTTTTTTTTGTTTTTGTTTTTTTTTTTGCTAAGGGACACTTTCAGAAGACTGAACAGAGGAAAGTGATTAAACAGCAGGTGATAGTGTGCCAAAAAATAAATAAATCAAGGGAAAAGTTTCACATATTCAGAAAGAAGCCATATTTTGAACACTTGGCCTGCAGTCTTGAGAATTTTTTTGTAAATAATTAATTTCTGTATGTTGCATTTGCTTTTAAACAGGCTTTTATGTCAGTGTACATAAATAGAAATCTAAATCTGAGCAACCTAAACTCCAATACAGTTGAGATGAGTTATGCTAGACACTTCTGTAATGCTGAGCACTAGTAATGTAGCCATCAGGACAGCTGTACACAAGCAGCAGAACATTATTTATTTATATTTACAGCTTCTAAAAAGGTATGCTAGGTGCTTTGCTGAACACAAACAAGATATGTTCCCTTTCCCAAAGAGCTTGGGGCCAGATTTTTTGGGGTATTTAGGTAACTACAGACCACCTGGCCCTTAATGTCTACATTTAGCGAAGACTCAGTAAGTGATGCTCTTGTACTAAGAGTTACAGCAATAACTTGACTGAAATATACCTTGTGGTCTATTTGTTTGGGGGACCATGTGCTGAGCCTAGTAGCCTGCTAGGCAAGGCTGAGAGCTTCTTAAGGAGGCTTTGATCCCTAAGCCCCTTAGCACCCATCAACCCTTAACCAGGGCCAGGGCTACTAAGGAAGACCAGGGCTTTTAAAAGCTCACTCCTAAGTGACCTGAGGAGCTAGAGAACAGGAGTTTTTCAAGGGAGTCTAGAGGGGGAATGTAAGGGTGGGCTAGATACATTTAACATTCTTTAAACTTAAGCCAAAACCACTCCCTGATAAAACAAAACATCAACAAAGGAACAAGATGCAGGAGTAAAAAGAGAATTCAGGCTGAAGTCCAGCAACAGAGTGGGGGCTATCCTTGCACCCAATGCAGCATGTATGATTAGCCTATGGGCAGGTGGCATGTGTGTGCATTTGGTGCAAGGAACTTATGGCCCTCAGAGACTGTGTACAGGCTTTGGAGACCAGAGTGGCTGAACTGGAGAAGTTAAGGGAGACCAAGTGGTACATAGATGAAACTTTCCAGAACACAGTAGAATGGTACCACTCCGGTCCGACAGCCTCTGTGCTGTTGAGGAGGATGAAAGTCTCAGGGAAGGAGAAGATCCAACTGGAGCAGAGGGAAACAATGCCATAGTTGGGACCCTCCTTCCAGATTATGTTGTGGTTTCCTCTTGCACTGAGGATACCTCTCCAGGGGAGGGAACTCCAGTTAATAGGAAGAGACAGGTAATAGTTTTGAGGGATTTGATCATTAGAAACCTAGATAGCTGGGTTTACGATGACCGGGAGAACCACCTGTTGACTTGTCTGCCCTGGTGTGAAGGTTGTGGATCTCTCGAGACATCTAGATAGACTTATGTGTAGTGATGGGGAGGAGCTGGTGGTCATGGTACATGGTGGTACCAATGACATAGGGAAGGATAGGAGAGAGGTCCTGGAGGCCAAATTTAGGCTGCTAGGTAAGAGTTTGAAGTCCAGGACCTCTATGGTAGCATTTTCTGAAATGCTTCCATTTCTATGCACAGGGCCAGTTAGACAGGAAGAACTGCAGGGTCTCAATGCTGGATGAGACAATGGTATAGCGAGAAAGTGTTTAGATTTATTAGGAACTGGGGAAATTTTGGGGAAAGGGGGAGCCTATACAGGAAGGATGGGCTTCACCTAAATGAAAATGGAACCAGATTTCTGGCACTTAAAATTAAAAAGGTTGTAGAGCAGTTTTTAAACCAAAAGCTGGGGGAAAGCCAAGAAATGCGGCAGAAATGATTTGGACAGAGACATCCCTTAGGGGAGGATCTATTCATGGAGATTCTCTATGTCCTAGTAAGGAGGAGAGGATGGAAGATGATAAAATATGGGTTGGATCTGATAAGAAAAAGTCAAATGAAAGAGTTGCATTCAATTACATCATGTAATGGCAGACAGCTAAAAAGTGACAAGTTTTTAAAGTGCTTGTATACCAGTGCTAGAAGTGTAAATAATAAGATGGGTAAATTAGAGTGCCTTGGATTAAATGAGAATATTGATATAATAAGCATCACAGAAAGTTGGTGGAATGAGGCTAATCAATGGAACACAGTAATACCAGGGTACAAAATATATCGGAAGGACAGAACTGGTCATGCTGGTTGGGGGAATGGCACTATATGTGAATGAAAGCATTGAATCAAATGAAGTAAAAATCGTAAATTAACCAGATGTACCATAGAATCTCTATAGATAGTAATTCCATGCTCTAATAATAAGAATATAACAATAGGGATATATTACCGACCACCTGACTAGGATGGTGATAGTATCTGTGAAATACTCAGGGAGATTAGAGAGTCTAAATATATATAAAAAAAACTTTAATATTAATGGGGGATTTCAACTATCCCCATATTGACTAGGTGCATGTCATCTCAGGACAGGATGCAGAGATAAAGATTCTTGACACCTTAAATGACTGGTTCTTGGAGCAGACGGTCCTGGAACACACAAGAAGAGAGGCAATTCTTGTTTTAGTTCTAAGTCGAGCACAGGATCTGGTCCAAGAGGTGAATATAGCTGGACTGCTTGGTAATAATGACCATAATATAATTAAATTTAACATCCCTGTGGTGGAGAAAACACCACAGCAGCTCAACACTGTAGCATTTAATTTCAGAAAGGGGGACCACACAAAAATGAGGAAGTTAGTCAAACAGAAATTAAAAGGTACAGAGCCAAAAGTGAAATCCCTGCAAGCTGCATGGAAACTTTTTTAAAGACACCATAATAGAGGCTCAACTTAAAAGTATACCCCAAATTAAAAAACATAGTAAGAAAACCAAAAAAGTGCCACTGTGGCTAAACAACAAAGTAAAAGAAGCAGTGAGAAAGAAAAAGGCATCCATTAAAAAGTGGAAATTAAATCCTAGTGAGGAAAATAGAAAGAGCATAAACTCTGGCAAATGAAATATAAAAATATAATTAGGAAGGCCAAAAAAGGATTTGAAGAACTGCTAGCCAAAGACTCAAAAAGTAATAGCAATTTTTTTTTTAAAGTACATCAGAACCACGAAACCTGCTAAACAACCATTGGGGGCACTGGACGATCGAGATGCTAAAGGAGCACTCAAGGACGATAAGGCCATTGCGGGGAAACTAAATGAATTCTTTGCATTGGTCTTCACAGCTGAGGATGTGAGGGAGATTCCCAAACCTGAGCCATTCTTTTTAAGTGACAAATCTGTCCCAGATTGAGGTGTCATTAGAGGAGGTTTGGGAACAAATTGATAAATTAAACAATAATAAATCACCAAGACCAGATGGTATTCACCCAAGAGTTCTGAAGGAACTCAAATGTGAAATTGCAGAACTACTAACTGTAGTTTGTAACCTGTCATTTAAATCAGTTTCTGTACCGAATGACAGAATAGCTAATGTGACACCAATTTTTAGAAAGGGCTCCAGAGGTGATCCCAGCAATTACAGGCCAGTAAGCCTGACTTCAGTACCAGGCAAAATGGTTCAAACATAGACATATAGATGAACATAAATTTTTGGGGAAGAGTCAACATGGTTTTTGTAAAGGGAAATCATGCCTCACCAATCTAGTAGAATTCTTTGAGGGGGTCAACAAGCATGTGGACAAGAGGGATCCAGTGGATATAGTGTACTTAGATTTTCAGAAAGCCTTTGACAAGGTCCCTCACCAAAGGTTCTTAAGCAAAGTAAGCTGTCATGGGATAAGAGGGAAGGTCCTCCCCCAATTGGTAGCTGGTTAAAAGGTAGGAAACAAAAGGTAGGAATAAATGGTCAGTTATCAGAATGGAGTGTGGTAAATAGTGGTGTCCCCCAGGGGTCTGTACTGGGACTGTGATTAATCTCTGAGCAAAAGTATTGCCAAGCTTAAAATGAACAGAGGTATTGTCAGTGTTAGGCCTCAAACTTCCGCTTTGCAAAGGTAAAAAGGGCACACTTTGCAGAGGTGAAAAGGGCAAAGTAAGCTAAGACTTCTGGTCAAAACGTGCTGCAACCAGATAACACATTCTAACTCCAATAAAGCGAGATAAGTTATGCCCCTGGGCACAGCTTGTCTAACCCACAATTAAAACAATTGGCTACAAGAAAATAAGTAAGTATAAATTATACGGTCAAAGCGACACAAGGAGATAAGTAAGCATAAATTATACAGCCAAGGCAACAATGCTAAGTACAATAAAGATTTGGCTGACCCTAAATGATTGATCTGTTTTAAGATACGGCCGACAGATCCGATAAAAAGTACGAAGGCACAGGACTGTGTGTGTGTTTAGGTCTTAAGGGAAACCTGACCCCCACCCCCTAAACCAAAGGGACGTGCACTTCACGACCATCTGTACCTGGCCAGTGCAGAAAACGGCCAACTGAAGGGTAACATATTTTCAGGGGAATGAAGGGTAAAGTTATGGAGTAAAGAAGTCTGGTTGCTCAGGCAGAATTGATCTCAAGTTGTATCAATACTATAGTATTAAGATAGTAGTAAATAGCTAATGAATAATAATTTTACATGTACTTGTTCTTGTCTTCAGTATAAGTTGCCATTTATATTAATCCTTATTCAGTGCTGGTCTTTAATCTTGCTTTTCTTATTTTGTCTGTGTTGCCTTTATAGTCAAAGTCATTAAAAAACTTTTTTGAGGAATAATCAGTAGTTTTATTTTTTCTTAGACAGGCACTACACAACCTCATTACATCTGTGTTGGGTGGTGGGAAGTAGTGATCACCCAGGGCCCAATTAGGGTCCTGACGCGTGCCTCCCTCTTCCTTTATCTCCGCAGGGACCAGTCCTATTCAACATATTAATAAATCATCTGGAAAAAGGGGTAGAGTCAGATGGCAAAATTTGCAGATGATACAGAACTATTCAAGATAGTTAAACCCAAAGCAGACTAATAGTAGTTAAGTCCCAGGCAGACTGCATAGAGCTACAAAAGGATCTCACAAAACTGGGTGACCAGGCAACAAAATGGAAGATGAAATTCAGTGTTGATAAATGCAAAGTAATGCACATTGGAAAACATAATCCCAACTAGGCATATAAAATGATGGAGTCTAAATTAGCTGTTACCACTCAAGAAAGAGATCTTGGAGTCATTGTGGATAGTTCTCTGAAAACATCCACTCAATGTGCAGCAGCAGTCAAAAAAGCAAACGGAATGTTGGGAATTATTATGAAAGGGACAGATAATAAAACAGAAATTATCACCAAATGAAATAAATAGGCAGCAGGTTTAAAACAAACAAAAGGAAGTATTTCTTCACACAACGCAGAGTCAACCTATATCAACCTTGCCCCAGGATGTTGTGAAGGCCAATACTATAACAGGGTTCAAAAAAGAACTAGATGAGTTCATGGAGGATACCTCCATCAATGGCTATTAGCCAGTATGGGCAGGGATGGTGTCCGTAGCCTCTGTTTGCAAGAAGCTGGGAATTGCCGACAGGGGATGGATCACTTGATGATTACCTATTCTGTTCATTCCCTCTGGGGCACCTGGCATTGGCCAGTGCTGGAAGACAGTATACTGGATTAGATGGACCTTTGGCCTGACCCATTATGACCATTCTTATGTTATGTTCTTAATAGGACCACTTGATTACATATTTTAGACATGTGTATGTCTTGATCATTATTCTCTAATACGATAAGCTAACAATGGACATTAATTCATTACAATATGCCAGTCAGTAATTTCATTTCAAACAAAGTCACACATAATGGCCAATACAGCCTGTTGCTGAATGCTGCAATTTATAGTTTATGGGCCAATGCCAAAATGGAGTAATTAGCATAAGTAAGTCTCTCCTACTTTCTTTCATCTGCTGACATTCCAGCACAACTTTTAACTGGTCCCCAAAGTGCAATATTCACTATTCTGATCAGCAATATGAAATGTGAAATTCATAAAGCCTAATGCTGATTCTTTCCTTTCAATTTTAACATATAAATCAAACAATGTTTGTTATCAAAGTCTGGATTCATAACCCTTTAATTATCTATAACCCCATTTGAAGTATTCTGTACTAATTAAGCAGCTCAATATATTGACATTCAATAAACATAAGTCATTTGAAAAACACAGTTCCAAAGATTCTCTTTAGATTGCAATGAGTTAATGTTACTCATCACAAGAACAAATACTATATCTGTTACAAATTTGTGTTACAGTAATGTCCTGTTAAGCTGACACAATACAAGTTCAAGTGGTGTCTGTGTTCAGTAAAATTGTGTACTAGATATGGATAAAAAACCCCAAAGGTTTACTGTCCTGATTAGGTTTATTTTTTATATATATTTTTGTTTCAAAAGAACGTTTAGAGTCAGGCAACAAATATCTGGTGTGGAGCTAGGTATCAGTACTGGAGATGTTTATGAAATTCTGATCTTTTTATGGTACCTTATATTGTTGGATCAATTCAAATGATTTGTGGTCTGTAATGTGGAAAAAATAATGTAGATGAGTCATTTATTCTGCTCTCATCTGTTTGTAGTGTCATGGAGAGGCTAGGGATAAAGTTTATTATATTGGAGTTGTATGTTAAATGGGATAGGGAAAATGACTGGTTTTTTTTTAATCTTTCCACATAATTGAGATATTTTAATTCATTTGTTGTTCAGAATGTATGTCGTAATCACTTCTTTTTGAGAAAAGGAATCGATTTCAGAAGTACAAATGGAAAGTGCTGACTGTTTTCAAAAAAAGCTGCTCAAGGAAGTTAGGCCCTGACTCTGTACATCCAGCCCTAATCTAGGCTGGGATTTTCAATTTTTCACTTTAAACCTATTTTTGGTGAAAAATGCAGATCCAGTTACACTAATTACTTTTGCAAACTTGTATCTATTTTGCCAAACTATTTGTTTTGAAAAAAAAAAAATCAGAAAAGTCAAAACTTTTAATTTTGACATTTTCAGAAGAAAACATTTTGATTATTTGGTTTGCAACAACTTTCATTTTGAAATTCTCTTTAATTTATTTAAAAAAAATCAGAAACCTTTAAACATGATTGAAAATGAAATGTTTAATTTTGAAGAAATGTTTCATTTCAACAAGATTTGAAACAAAATGTTTTGTTTTGGATCCAACAAAATGATCAATTCAACCCAAAATAAATTTTCTTTAACTTCTTTTGTATTTTCCAAAAATTTCAGTAATGTTTGGATTCTGGTCAACCTGAAATATTTTATTTTTCAGATTTGCCAAAGAATAAAGAAATCCATTGTCTGCAGAGCTCCAGCCTAGACGAATGGATATTTTAAGTAGGTTGGCTAATATTTGAAGTTTGGAAAGCTTATTCCTAAGGTTTCTTTCTGCCCTGCAGAAGTTTCTATTTGATTCCGCTTTCTTTTCTGCAACAAAATCAATCTGGAAACATACATTTTAAGAAAGCAGGTTTTTAAGAAGTATCAACAGTATTGGAAATGTAAAAGGAATTTTTAAGGATATTCATTTAATGACTCTGCTTGTACTTGCTGTGTTAGTGGCAGAACAAATTATCCGCATGAAACTTTTTCCTTTGTTGCAAGTGTCTGCAGTGATTTTTATCTGTTTGGGTATCTTATTGCCACTCAGAAGTTCTAGTAAACCTCTTCTCTACCTACTTGTTTAAGATGTAGGTTTCTGAGTGTGAATTTTAGGGTGAGCAGACATCTCAATATTATCGGGACCATCCCAATATTAGGGGCTTTGTTTCATATACGCAACTATACTCCCCCTCACCCTCTAAAAAATTGTCCCAATTTTTTCCATTTGCTATATGGTCACCCTAGTGAATGTCCTTTTACCATGGCAATGTATTCAAATGTTACAGTACTTACTGCCTGTTGCAAGTACATTGGGAAAATGATATCCACTGTTTGTTCAGATGGTATAATTTTTGTCCTGGATATGTCTCTTTTTTTGGGTGATTCTTACAGGAAAAAGAAAGCAGTTCTGACTGTTAGTATGCAAGTATCATAGGGAGTAAAATGCTCAACCACTTTAAGGGATTATAAACTATTCAGAAATATTTGAAATATTTTTGTATCTTTAAGAGGATATACTGCACGCAAATAGCATGTTGATAGGTGCTTTTAATATGATTATAGCTGTTTTTACAATGATTTTCTATATTTCATTTAAGAGGTTCTAATGGTTTTCTTGCCTGTCCAATACCAACAAAGATGTTGTTAGTTTTGTATAATATAACATGTCATGTAATATTTTATTCAGTAACACTGATGCTGTGGTAGCTGTCAGAACACTTGTATTGTTTTACTTTTGTAAGTACATGATCGATATATGTACTATGAAGCCCGCTTTGTAATCTCATTACCAATTTACAGTGTATAGCTTCACATTTCAGCTTTTCACTCATTCTAAGTGCAGTGAATGCTAGAAAAACTAGCCGTCAGAAAACAGAGGCTTGCTCTGTGTGTCTAACGTAATTTGATTAAACAAGAAGCAATAACATGTTTCTGCTTAACTCCTTTACACTTTATTTGTACTCTAAAGAGGTTCTTCACACCGACAGGAAGACAATTTTAAGTGTTCACGCCCAGCATTATTTTATCTGGAACAGTGCCTTCTGCATGGGTAGGCCTCTACCAAATTCACGGCCATGAAAAAAGCGTCACGGACTGTGAAACTGGCCTTTTGTATGATTTTACCCTACACTATACAGATTTCATAGGGGAGACCAGCATTTCTCAAATTGGGGGTCCTGACCCAAAAGGGAGTTTCAGGAGGGTCACAAAATTATTTTAGGGAGGTTGCAGTATTGCCACCCTTGCTTGTGCACTGCCTTCAGATCTGGGCAGCTGGAGAGCAGTGGCTCTTAGCTGGGCACCCAGCTCTGAAGGCAGTGCCCTGCCAGCAGCAGTGCAGAAGTAAGGGTGGCAATACCATGCCATGCCACCCTTACTTCTTTGCCGCTGCCTTCAGAACTGGTTGGCTGGATTGTGGTGCCTGCTGACTGAGGACCCAGCTCTGCAGACAGCAGCACAGAAATAAGGGTGGTAATACCTTGCTATGCCATCCTTACTTCTGCGCTGCTGCTGGCAGTGGCTCTGCCTTCAGAACTGGGCTCCCGGCCAGCAGCCACCACTCTCCAGCTGCCCAGCTCTGAAGGCAGCGCCGCCACCAGCAGCAGCACAGAAGTAAGGGTAGCAGTACTGCAACCTCCCCTCCAATAACCTTGTGACCCCACCCACAACTCCTTTATGGGTCAGGACCCCGACAATTACAACACCATGAAATTTCAAATTTAAATAGCTGAAATAATGAAATTTATGTTTTTAAAAATTCTATGATCATGAAATTGACCAAAATGGACTGTGAATTTAGTAGGGCTCTATTTATGGGACTTCAGTGACTTCTTTGCAAAGTAAACTAGATTTGATTCACTGTGGACTGTCTCCCATCTTGTGTAAGATCATGGATTTAATAAGTGCTTTTCTAGAAGTAGGTGAGAACAAATTAACTGTGGGTCTCCACCCTGATACTCTTTTTTCCCCTCTCCACTGGAATAACACAGGCTTAAACCTGGAGGCTGTGGAGAATCAAACCCTTTTCCCTAGTAGGATTTATTCTCTGACAGAAGATTCATAAGCACATAATTAACGATGGCTGTTGATGATAGGAACATAGGAAAAAAGAGGGGTGAGTGTATGTTATGGTAAATGCAATCACAGTTGATCAGAGGTAATACTTACTGCAGAATAGCAATTCATGAATAATAGAATAGATTTGCTTGAGCAATTCTGAGTGAATAAGAGTGTTGGTTGGAATGTTTCCATAATCTTTACCCTACTTGTGTCAGTACAATATGAAAGAGGGCTTTTTTTCATCAACTATTTCTTGTTCACAGGTTTGTTCTTCTTTAAATGTGCTGTATTTTGTCATGTAGACAATGTAAAGTACATGAACTAAAACTGAGAAAGGAAAGAATTAAAATTGATATTGGAAAGAGTTTTTTCGTACTCCCCCAGTTATTACAATAGGATATAGTCTGCCTGTGTATGAAAACTAAACAACTAGTGCCAAAGCATTTGCAATTGGAACGGAGAAGCTGACCTCAAATAGCTAAGGACACATTACATTTGAGATATACTTGCTGAAAGGTGGCTGGTCCTGGCAAAAGCCGGGATGGACTAATGATTCTTTCCATTTGTATTTATTATATATTTTTCAATCTCTTTTCTTTTCTTGGTAACTGATCTTAGTTGCTTTCTTGACTGGCATTCTCTGATCAAAGTTTTTTTTTTTCTATTGAAAAAAGGATCACATATCAAAATCAAGCCCACACATCTGTGATACTTAATTCATATGTAAGGCCTATGAGGAAAGTTTGCTGGTGTTTGCTTGATTAAACCTGTCATGATTAGTTTTGATATGATGACTTACAGAGATACAAAGAGCAGCATGCTCTGTGTGTAGTCATTACTTGCAAATGCAGCACAGCACGTCCTTGCTGACTGCAAGCATGCATTATGTAGATAATGGAGAACTATGTTAGGGAGTAGAGGAATGAACCAGTTGAGGCTTGTAGAAATGTGAGCAAATCTTGTGAGATCAGTGAAGATTCTTCTTGCCTGCTGGGCTTTATTTAAAAAAAAACAGAGCTATATTTATAACAAAGCTTTATTGTTGATTATTTTTAATCTTAGTATTTTCATACATCAATTCTTATAAGAAGTAATTTAAAAACTATTAGAAAAGGTACTCACGTTACAACTCTTCTTTAAAACTTCAGTTTCTTTTTTCCTACTTATGCAAAAATGGTTTTGATTTTATTCAGATAGTGTCCTCATCACCACTCCAACTTTCCAGTTCAGAACTACTGTAATTCAGAATCATATCATTTATAGTCACATAAATAATGCACCTACAGGAGTACTTTCTGGAACAACGGCTACACCTGGGGCCAGATCCCCAGCTATCCTTCAATGGAATTGCATCCATTTATGCTAGCTGAGGATCTGGGCCTTGGTATCCATTTGGTCAGATGTTGAACAGACAGGTTGAATGAAGTGTCCTACAGAAATATCATTAATTTCATACCGTAGAGCAGGGGTTGGTAACGTTTGGCACACGGCTCGCCAGGGTAAGCACCCTGGCGGGCCGGGCCAGTTTATTTACCTGCTGACGCGGCAAGTTCGGCCAATCACGGCCCCCACTGGCCGCGGTTTGCCGTTCCGGGCCAATGGGGGCGGCGAGAAGCGGCGCAGACGAGGGATGTGCTGGCCGCTGCTTTCCGCTGCCCTCATTGGCCTGGGACTGCGAACCGCGGCCAGTGGGGGCCGTGATTGGCCGAACCTGCTGCGTCAGCAGGTAAATAAACTGGCCTGGCTCGCCAGGGTGCTTACCCTGGCGAGCCGCATGCCAACCGTTGCCAACCCCTGCCGTAGAGTATTCATGTGAGTCTATCAAGAGTATGGATTCTCACTCTTTTTACATAGAGTGGACAACATTTCAGAAGAGAGCTTGTCTTGTGGATAGTCTTCCTTCCTATCTGTGATTGTGTGGACCCATTTACACTCTCATTCATGACTGCATGATATCTCCGTGGCAATCAGAGCAAATGTTTATGTGGAAAAAGTAATATTACACAAGCAAGTAACATTTCGGCTGTCTTTTAATGTGACTTAGCATCTGGAAATAGAGGACCAGCCAACACCATGTGACCAGACAGCTCCTTGTGAACTGCCAGAAAGTTTTAAATTGACCTTCCAGTGGTTCAATGACTACATTTTGAGAACCTCTGATCTAGAAAGACGGTGTTGCCCACTGGATAGGGCACTGGACTGGGAGTCAGAAAACCTAGATTCCATTCCTTGCTCCACCACCAATCTGCGCTGACTTTGGTCAAGTCATTTTACCTCTCTCTGTTCCCCTCATACCCTTTGTGTGTCTTGTCTAGTTAGATAGCCTCTGCTCAAACAGCTGGCACGCTCCTACCTGTTTTTACGATGCCTAATACAATGGGGTTTCAATACTGGTTGGGTCCTCTAGGCAATAAATACTATTTTTGGATTGTTTGACTGTTCCTGAAGAAAAGTTAAATATATGATACCCTACAGAAGCTTGTCACTCTTTTCATATATTCCTGATTTCCTGTTATGTTGCTTGTTTGTAGTAGGTACAATATTGGAGCCTTAAATCCACCTGCCTTGCAGGAAGTAAATTCCTTTTTTATAAGACTTCAATGGTGTTCACCCTCCAGATTCAAGAAATCTCCTATATTATGCATACCTGGAATAACAAGCAGGATTGTTCTGTACCAATACTTCTGCAGGTCCATCTTCCTTGGATTTGTTTAGTGACATGGATATATTCTTGGTTTTAAGAATAAAGAGAGGAGAACAAACCAAAAGGTAACAGAAAAACCCAGGTGATGGTGAAGGCCATCTGAGGACTGTGAAGAAACCTGACCAATAGAGCTGTGTAAATAACTGATTTTTTTTTTGTTTTGTTTCACTGGCAGTTCTGAAAAATAAAAAAAAAATTGTTTTGGGTCAACTCAAAACCAAAACTTTTTGGAATTTTTGGAGACTTGAAAAGTAGGAATATTGATTTGGGCTCAAATAAAAATCTTTGTTTAGATTTTAGTCACCATTCACAAAACTGAGGGGAGGGAGTTGGTAGTAGTTGTGCCAGTCTCTCCCTGCCTCCATCCCCCCTCCCCTCCCGCCCCCCCGCCTGCCTTATACACTATAGCCCAGTGACTAGAAACTCACTGGATGTGGGAGACTCTGGTTCAAATTCCGGCTCAGGAGCAGGGACTTGAATCGGGGTCTCCCACATCCCAAGTCAGTGCCTAGCTAGCAGCCTATTGGCTAGTCTGGGGTGGGTCACTCATACGGAAGCTGTTCCACTTGGTATAAATTAAATAATAATTGGACCAGGGACTGGAACCCAGGTGATCCCTCCCCACCAAAGGAGTACCTTAATCACCAGGTTATCGAGTCATTCTCGCTCTCTGGCCTAATTCATATTTAATTAGGGCTTCGGGGAGGGCAGTGGCACCACCACCACCTTCTCCTCTCTCCCAGTTTAGTGAATTGCACCTATGTCCCCTTATGAATCTAGCCCCCACAATGGAAATGTTTTGGAAATGTCAAAATGGTTCACTTCCAAAAAAATTGTCTTTCATCGAAACAATTTGCTGAAATCAACACAAATTCTCTAAATGTTTTGGTCAGCCTGAATCTACATTTTTGGCAAAAAATAATATATATTTTTTTGGCCAAGTGGTTCACCTCTACCAGAGTTAGAATAGGTAGGTTGCTGAAGAAAAAGTGTAAGATTAATTTTATTTATAATGGAATAGCGATTCAGCACACACATTCCTGTTGGCATAATCAATCATCTCTTCTTCCTTGTGAAAACTTTTCATCTGTAGCACATCTATTCATATTTTCTCTGTGAACACAACAGCTAATATTTCTATGATCAGTTTAAAATATAGGGCAACACCACTTGTTGTGGCTGTGTAAAATGGCCTTAGAGCAGGGGTAATTGGTGGAGAAGAGGACAAGGTGAAAATTTTGTACTGCTTTTTACTCCATAGTATAAGCATGTTAAGAATGCCTGGTCTTTCTGTGTTTGTTCTTTGGCATACATTAGCCTGGAGAGTGGTGAGGAAAGCACAGGGAGGATTAGCAGCTCCTGGAAAGGGTTTATTTACGGTTTCACAGATTTGCTTAACTCCAGCCAATCATTTAATCCTTAAAAGAGTCAAATGTCCCTTCTTGTGTTATCAAAGTGCATTTTTTCTGTTCTGTGAATATCTTCTAGATCTTTCAAACTATACGGATATTTTTCTTTTCACTTTGTTTTTAATATATTTTCCAGTTATTGTATGATGTGAACTGAACACTGTTGGAAGTTTGTAAACTCTGAAAGATTCAAAGCAATAAAAACAGTAAGGGCCTGTCTCCACTCGATTTGAGGTATGTTTTAACACAGGGTAACTTAGATGTGTTAACTAACAATTGACAATTCTTGCATAGGCAAAGACACAATCGTTTTAGCTGGTCTCAGTTAACCCTTAGCCCACTCCAACCAGGCAGAATGATTACCTGATATTTGGCCTGATTCATGCTAGGGTTACCAATGAACAGCTGAACTGATGTGTTCTTATCTACGTTAAAAATTTAAATTGTGTTAATTAACAATCTTATTTAATATGTACTCTTAATTCAAGCGTAGATAAGTCCTAATCTATAGACCATTTGGGGGCAAGGTTCAACAGGAGTTTCTAAACAGGACTGTAGAAAGTAGCAGACCAAGGTCATATTTCAGGAAAGCACTTGAGTAAAGCCTTGCCTATACTAGAAAAGGTTTGCCAGTACAGCTGTACTGGCAAACTGTCCTAGTTGAGACACAGTTTATACTAGTTTCCAAAATGAAATAAGCTGTACCCCTCAAAAAACAAACAAAGGACTTATTTGCTCCTATAATTGTGTCTACACTTGGGCTCTTGCAGGCATAGCTATGTTATTTAGGGGTGTGATTTCACTCCCTTTCCCATGATGCAAACCAACATAGCTATTTTGGCAAAGTTATCAAGTATAGGCCAGGCCTAAGTCTCGTTAGTACGTGCCTAACATGCTTTTGCTGAAATGGGGCCTTTCATAGTGACACTGATACACAGAGGTCTGAAATTGTGAAGACTAATGTGCTATAATCGTGATTCACAGCAAACATAAGAAACACTACACATAAACTACTGTAAGTTGACTATTTTTTGCTATCGTTTAAATATATTCTTTCTTAGTGTCTTCTTGCTTTTTCCACATTTTCACACTAACTTGGATTCCTCTCACAGAATAGTCTATATGAGAAGGGATGGGAAAGAGGTACCGTTGGAAGATCAGTATGCTACTGAGCATGATGAGAAAGTTGATGCAGAGACTGCAAAACACAGTGTGTTGGCTCTTAAAATAGAGCCAAGTAGTCATCTGAAAGAAACTTTGTTTCTTCCAATATATCTTTTACTTACTGCACACGAGTGATGTGAGAATAAATTCATTAACATTTGTAAAGAGCTTTCACTTCTTCAAATGGAAGGTGCTATGGAAATGCAAAGCTTTAATAAGAAAGCTTTGCATTCACGTTTTGTACTCTTCTAGGTTACCCTTTCTTTCAGTTTGCTGCTGCTGCTGCCTTTTACTGTTCAACATCTGGTGTAATTAAGGGATCCACAACAGGAACTTTGTTATGTTATCCTCACTTTCTGCTCTACACATTTTAAACCAGCTTTGTACACCATAGAGTTACATCAGGGTCACTTTCACCAGTGAGATCTCTTTGACAGCTTTCCTAGGGTTTTTCAACATATTATAATAAACAGATACATTCAAAGTTTGAAGAGTCACTCAGTTAATTGCTATTTTAAACATGTAGTCAGCATCCCAAACGTGGACCCAGTAACACTTTCTAGATTGGCCTGTTGAGACTTTGCCTTTGGTAGTGTATGTTTTTCCAGTGCTTCTCCATACTGAATAAAACAAAAAATGTTATTTAGTCATCCAGGATGCTGAAATAATTTTTTTAAATCCCTTAGCCTTACATTGGAGCATGCGATTTCATCAGGAATGAACAAGATGCTTGATTTTTTAAAAAAAATCTCTAGCCATCATCCCTCCGACATACACACATGAAGAATACCATCTGTGTACAGGTCTCCTGACTATGTCACGGAAGAGGAGGTCTTCCTCTTCCAAATATACACAGCTAGTAGCACTGGGGAAAAACAATCTAGTAAAAGGATGTTTGCAGAAGAGCTGAAGGGAGCAGTAATTATATTCTTCACATTTGTGTGAAACACCGGTGAGGTCAATATTAATGTTTTTTCTGTTAGTCAAGCTCCTGGTGGTACTCAAACAGAAGCAGTGACTCTCCTTTCCCTTCCTCCACTCTCCTCCCCACTCCCTTTTCATCTTTGCAACCACGTAGTGGAATCCCCATCATTGGCGGCTTTTATGAGCAGGTTGGACAAACACCTTAGGGATGGCCTAAGTTTACTTGGTCCTGCCTCAGAGCAGAGGAAAGGACTTGATGACTTCTCGAGGTCCCTTCCAGCCCTGCATTTCTGTGTTCTATGAAAAGAGTAGTGGCTCCAGTTGCTCTCCCCATGCCTAATCCTTCCCCAATTGTTAAAGGAGCAGCACCCCAGCTACTCACTTTCTTCTCCCTCTTATGAAACAGCAACACTCCGCTCCCAGCTGACCCGTCTCACATCCTAAAGAAAACGCACAGATCCCTGGACCACTGGCGATTGCTCTCCTTCCCTTCCCTTTCCTTCCTGCTGAACAAGGAGCTTCTTGTGTGCCTCGCTTCTCACTTCCCCTGGCTACTTGCTGCACCTTCATCCCCAGTCACTCTGCTACACGGGATATTTCTGGCTCAGTCAGCGCAGACTTTTAAAAAGGAAACTGAATCTAGAGCACTGCACAGAATGCAGACCATCTGAGCAGTACTTAATCTGTTTTCAGGGCTGTTTCACTACAGTGAGGAGTGTAACTGAGGTACGTGTAACCCTGCTGCCAGTTGGAATTGGTGGCAACAAGGGCCCAGTTCAATATCGAGAGGTTCCTTTTCAACAATACAACACAGAACCAGCTTGAGTCCCCACCCAGTAGCCTGGGATAATTGCACACCACCCCTTGGGCACCTCTAGGAGGCAATACTTCTCCTCTCACAAGCACAGAGTCTGTGTGTAGTAAAGAAACTTTTAATAAAAAGGGGGAAAGTAACCCAGCATTAACTTGGGAAAATGCCGCAAGCAGGATTCATAAACATATAACCATGAGCAGAACACCTACCCCAAAGTATGGTGGGCAGTGTCCTTTTGCCTCACGTTCTTAAGTCCAACAAACAAAAATTTCTTTACTGTTTCTCTCCCTCCACCAAACCCCACTCAGTTGGGTGCCTTGGTCAGTGAAGACCCAGACTTCAGAAGTGCATCTGCATGAGTTCACCTTCCACCCTGGTGGATGGGGGAAAGGCACCTTGCTTGCTCCATTGTCCGGGCGCTCGCTCTGGTGTCCGCTGCTCCGTTCTGCTCCACTGGCTACTCTGCGGGCTGCTCACGGCTCCACTCTGCTGGCTCCCCTGCTGGCTGTTTGCCACTCTGTGCTGCATCCTCTGAGATGTCGTGAGGTCCCACCACTTAACACAGCTCTCAGTGATTTCAGCTGTTAATGGAGGAGCCTGACTGCTAGAGCACAGAGGGCAGTCCCTTGTATCAGTCCCAAAGCAAGTCTAATGCTTAGACCAGGTTATCAGTGATTTCAGCTCTATTGGTCTGCAACAAAAAGCTCTTAATTAAGTCTTAATCAGCTCTGTTATTACACAGTGGAGAGAGGAAGCTCTCAAATGGTGTCTAGAATCCTTAGACAGAGCCCACACCACTGGGTACAAGTACCTGTCCCCACCCTCTTGCAAGTCCCCTGGACTTTGGCACCCTTGTGCCCTCCTTGGAGAGTGCAGTTCATTTGCCAAGCACAGTTCTGTTCCCCTTGATTCAAAGAACAAGGATAACTGTTCTTTATTACCCCTGCCCCCAGTAACAAAATAACTTGTGATCCAACACCAGCCAAAAGTGAGCATTTTGACAAAGCAGCCCTGTCAAGCTGAGCAGCTAGGCAGGATGAGTGTGCCCATGCAAACAAGGCTGGCTCCTGAAGTCCTTTTCCCCAAACTCATCACTAGATGTCAGGGGAGAACTCTTTCAGACCCTGCTTACATTCAAAATAATTAATGGATGCATAAATCTTGTTTTGTTTACTACTGTATTTTTAAAAAAAATAAAACAACCCCAAAGTGTAGAAATGCAATCCTGATTTTCATTTATGTCTTCTGGAAAAACCTGATATTTCTTCATTGGGACTATTGCTATAAGAAGACAAGGTATTGTATATTTAAGTAGCACAGCCACTTTGTTTAAATATTAATAATCCAGTACTAATGGATGAATAAAAGGCATCCAGATTTACATTTTCCATATCCCTTTTCTGCATCAGAAATTGCTAAAAGGCACTAGTTGGAAATTGTGATGCTTGGCATATAGTGCAGATATAACCAATTTAAAAAGAGGATAGGGAGGTGTTTGACATTTACATGTTGAGGATCAGTACACCACTGTGTGGTGCTACTGATTTCAATTTCACTTAGATTTCACTGTCCTCTTGCCACAGTGCTTTCCAACAAGAATGACGAGTTTTGAAGTTTTAGAAGCAAATGTGTTCAGCAAATTGTGTTTAACTTTGTTCTTTTGTAGAGACATTCAGGTATAATAATCACAAAGTCTTTGGAGGTAGGAAATCATATTCAGTAAATAGATATGAACTAGCTGTTTAAAACAGGATAAAATGCGGGGAGGGGAATGGAAATACCCCAAAAGTTAGGAATAAAATTATATGCATTATGAACATTTTAGGAAGAGATGTTTTTCATGATTCACATTATGAATGAAAACAAGATATACTTTTTCAGGAAATAAAGAGGAGGTAATATCAGAGGGTGAGGTATCGAAATAAGAGATGGAACGAAGTGACAGATTAGACTGCAATCCAGAATAAATGCATGTGCTTTACTTTACTAACTTGAGTAATTCCACAGGAAGCAATAGGCTACTGTAATGAGTAAAGCTAAGCATGTGAATAAGATCTGGACTTTAAAGAGTTGGAAGTAACCAAGACCAGATAATATACTTCCAAGAATTCTGAGGGAATTTAAGACTAAAAGAGCTGAGTTACTGACAAATATCTCCAAGAAGTGGAGCAAAAATGTGGGAAAAAATGAATGGCTTTTCTTTGTGATGCCAAAGAATGGCAGTCTCGTTTGTATCTGGTAAGTTAATAGGTAGGTAGGGAATGTGTATAGATTTGCAGCCCTCCCCACCAAATTTAAGAAAATATTCTAGTAATTCCAAAGGCAATCAGCAACACTGAGTACCTCTTCTTTAATCCTAGCATCTCATTTTACTTATATATTCTTTTACCTTATTCACTGTTGTCAAAAAAAAGGTTCAGCGTGGTGGGGGGAATATCCATTCCAATAAAGAAGTCTGGTACTTCAACTCTAGAGAGTACAAAAAACTCAATAAAACAATAAAGAACACTCTAATAGTTGTGACTACTGTGAGAAGATTTAAGGATGTCATTGACATTTCATTCACCAGAATACAAAGCACAGTGACAATAGCAGTTTTGTTGCAAAGAGAACCCAGGATGTATTAAATTTTTGATGCTGCCAAGGTGTTAACCAAACCCTCAAGGAAACAGAAAAGATCAGATATTTGTCAATATTTAATTGTCTGCCTTCCTGTGATGTAATTGAATGGGACTCTTTTTTTTTCTTTTTTTTTAATTTCTCTTCAGTTCCTACCTGTACTTTATTAACTTCTCTTCTCTCCTTTTTACTGGCATTTAGAGTATCCCCTTTAATCAATCCTTCCCTGGGGGTGGGTCTGTCCAAACTGTGTGATCCTCTGTACCTGTTGGCTTTTCTTCAGCCCTTTTTTATAAAAACTCTTCTATGACCTTTTTAATTTTACATGCCAGCAATCTGGATCCCTTTTTTGTTTATGTATAACTCATCCTTCCTGTATAAATGCCTCCATTCCCAAAAGTCCTTCAGTTCCTAATAAAACTAAATCCCTGCTCTGAACACCATTGTCTCATCCACCCACTGAGATCCTGTAGTTCTGCCTGTCTAACCGCCCCTGTGCATGGAACCAAAAGCATTTCAGAGAATTTTATCTTGGAGGTCCTTAATTTTAATTTCTTACCTACCAGCTTAAATTTGGCCTTCAGGACTTCTCTCCTATCCTTCCCTGTGTCATTGGTACCTACATGTACCATGACTACTGGCTTCTCCCCAGTACTGCACATAAGTCTATCTAGATGTCTGGAGAGGTTCACAACCTTTGCACCTGGCAGGCAATTCACCATGCCGTTCTCCCAGTCCTCATATACCCAACCATCTATATTTGTAATAATTAAATCCCCCGTTATGATTACCTGTCTCTTCCTAATAACAGTTCCCTTCCCCTAGAGAGGTATCCTCAGTGTGAAAAGATACCATGATATCTCATCTGGAAGGAGAGTCCCAACTATGGGATTGTTTTTTGCTGCTCTAGCTTGATCTTCTTCTTCCCTGAGACTTTCATCCCCCTCAACAGCACAGAGCTTGTCAGACTGGGGGGTGGGACTGCTCTACTGTGTCCTGGAAAGTCTTGTCCATGTACTTCTCTGTCTCCCTTAGCTCCTCCAGTTCAGTCCCTCTGGTTTCAAGAGCTTGTACTCGTTCTTTGAGGGCCATGAGTTGCTTGCACCAAATGCACGCATACCACAAGGCAGGTAATTCATACATGCTGCATTCAGTGCAATAAACTGAACAGCCCCCACCCTGCTGCTGGACTTCTGCCTGCATTATTTTTACTCTTGTGTGGTTTTTATTTTCTTTGGAGGGAGGTGGTTATTGGTCAGAATGCTGATTAGGTGTATCTAGCTCCTTTGTCAAGGGATCCTACAGGGATTAAGGATCAAAGAATGGCAGGCTAGAGCCTCCTTAGGAGGCTCTCAGCCTTGCCTAGCAGGCCTGTAGGCTCAGCATACAGCCCCTCAAACAGATCACACTATAAACTTCAATCAAGGAGGCCCATGGCAAGCAAGCAAGCATACAGCAAACAAACAGACAATAAACTCATGCCAAGGGTCACATAGTCGCTCCTCCTTCACCTGGAGGACTCCCTTGAAAAACTCCTATGTTGGCTACTCCTGTTCGCTAGCCCCTTGTCTTTTGGTCACAATATAGGGGATTGGTTTCCATCTCCCTTTGGTTTCTGTCTCCCTTTCTTTTCCCTGGTCACTAGCACCCTATCCCCATGTCTTGCAGTCATAGTGCTCCTTGTGGTGATGTTTGGTGGTTTACACATCTGTGCAGTCTGATGACATGCTCTATCTAGCCATTCCTTCCACTGGGAAATGTACTCTACTCCTCGTCTCCTCAGTGCGGGGAATGTTTGCCACCCAAACATTAAGACGAATGGGGAAAACCAAGTGGACTCATGCCAGGTGCAGTATTGGGTGTGAGTCATGGGCTCTATATAGTCATTCCAGTTCATCTTTTGGTCTGGGTGCAGGGTTCCCAGCATATTCATTGAACAGCTCAGTGGTTCCTTGAGAGAGATAGGGCTAGTTCTTCTCTTTGAAGTATCCAACAGTTTCCAGAGTGGGGCCAGGAGATTACTTTCAAAATTTCTCCTATGGTCCGTATGTATCCTTTTAGGGATGCCATAGTGGCAAATAAACTACTTCCACATCACCTTGGCTACAGTAGTTGCCCACTGGTCATTAGTAGGATATGCCTGGGCACAGCGGGTGAAGCAATCAGTGACTACAAGGATATTCTCAATGCCCCCTTGCCTCCTCCCCTCCCCCCGGGATGGTTCCAGGATGAGAAAACTGAGGCACACTATCTCCAAACCAGGGCCAGGTCAGCCCCCTATCCCCCAGGCTGCAAACAGTGAAGTCATGCTGTCTTGGTTATCTTGTCTGGCAGCTTCTCTACTATGTGCAAGAAAAAGAAATTGAACTATCTCAAGTCATGGTACCAAAACTAAAAAAAAGTTTTCCCCATCATCCCAGTGTGGGGTTGTTCAGAATAGGGTAAGTCTGCCTTGTGGCTTTTACACAACTTTGGGATCTAGGCCTGAAATTCCTCAGTGTTGTGTTCCAGTGTTTATCCACCTAGGCAAACTACCAGGAACAGTTTTATTCTGTAAGGAAACACAGAACAAGATCACAGCCTCGTGGCCTCCTCTCTGCTTGCCACATGCTCCCAGCTTCAGTGCTAACACTTCTTGTTGGGAGGACAGAGGGTACTTCCTGGCAGGAACCAGGAAGTTCTCCCAACATGCTGCTAGTTTATGGTCCACAATTTTTAGTTCCCACCACTGCTGCTGAAGCACATTGGACCTTGGGCTACACCTGCTTAGCTAGAAAATAATATAAAATATCTATCATATGTAGAAATCCATTATGTATGTACTGGTAACTCTGAAGAGCAGTATGCATTCTGTGCTGTGTGTCTGTGGCTTTCCCATGGGTAAAATGGAAGGTAGATCCATTAGACTTGAAAGTACACCGCTATTAACAATGTTTGTGCCTTTTTCATTTCTCTCTCATTCTTCCCTGACTTTCTCAGGTATTAGTGATGAACACCATAGAAAAGTGTATAAGTGAAATAAGTGTCACAAAATACTTATGTAAACACACTTAGAATATATAAATAGGCTACTTCAGTGTGCACAGGTATTGTAATACCTATAGCATGATACTATACAGAATATATGTATATTCTGAGACCTTAATCTGAAGGAACAACAGCTAAAGTTAAGGATGGTGGGATGGGGTGGGCTTCCCACACTGGCCCTGAGAGGGTTAAATTAGGCCAGGCAGGCCCAATAAACCAATTAAGTAGCAGGGAAGAGATTTAAGCTACAAGGAGGTGGCTAATAGGAAGCAAGCTCATCTGTGAGAGAACAGGCTGGGCTTACATAAAGCCAAGAGACTGGCAACAGAGATATGTTAAAGAGTGGTAGTTAGTCTCCCTGAAATAAGGGAAATGGAAAGAGGGCTAGAGATCCCTGATACCTAATAGACCCTAGTGGAGAGTGGAAGCAAGGAAGGAAGTAACTCAGAGCCAGGAGCAATGAGGTTAGGGAAGCTTGACTCCTTGGTAAGGGGCCCTAGGACTGGAACCCAGAGTAGAGGGTGGGCCTGGATTCCCCTACCAAGTACCGCTGAGTGGTACTGCCAGGGGCAGTGAAGTAGCAGACTGCCTGAGTCACGGCAGGAGTGACAGGGCTAGGACAGCGGGCATGAGGACTGCTGAATGCTGTTTGTCTGGAGAGACTTGGACAGTATCCTGTCCCAGAAGGGGAAACCACTTAGTGACCTGGCCAGAGGGCTAAGTCATGAAGAGGAAGCAGCAGCTCCTGGAGCAAGAGAGGGGCTGCAGACTGAGTGAGAGAGAGAGTGTGACGATAGGAAAGAGCATTGGCTTGGCAGAACTAATCCCCTGAAGAGCCAGGAGGAGGTGCCATCAAGCAGTGAATAGAGCCCCCATCACACATGTCAAGTCCATTTTAACTCTGATTTTCCTTGCTTTGATCAGTTTTAGTTTTTGTAGTTTTATTCTAATACTGTTTTCTTAGTGGCTATTTGGAACATGATCAAAAAGTACAGGCATGCAACGAAATCTGTACTTGTAGAACTCAGACAGAGGACTTGTCTTCACTGTAGTGTTAGTATGAGGTATAACTCAAGTGCTGCCCTAACCCAACTCCTCTCCACACACAAAAACTTGTAGCTCAGGTTGACTGGTGTTTTAAACTTGAGCTTTATTTGGGAGGGGGGATATAAGTTGAAGCTCTTAGTGGTCTTGTGCTTATGATGCTTGAACTAGTAATGCAGTAGGGAGGCAGCTGCTCTGTGCTACTAATGCATTTACTCATGCCGTGCAGCCCAAGTGGTGGTTTGCGGTATGGCCCTTCTGACTGAAGCTAGGCTAACTCATGAGGAGTGAACTCGTATGTAGATCACTCAAGCAAACAATACACTGAAGACATAGCCTGAGTTAGTACAGCCTCTCTGCCCTTTGCAGCATAGCATACCATTTATGTTGGCTCTAATGCCCTTTCTCTACTTCATGGGGTTACCCTTTTCCTAACAATGATGTCCAGCCAGCACAAGAGAAGCAGTTGTCTCCTAAATAGAACACAAGTCCTCTAGACCTTAGTGCCCACACTGTGTGAGCAGCAACAGAAAAGATGCTGGCAAGGTATCGATTGAGAGTCCCATGATTCAGGACCTATCCCACCGTAGATTCTAATGACTAAATCAGAGGTCCATCCTGCCAAAAGAGAGGTTGGACAAGCCAGGAAACAAGTGCATGGGAAGGGATCTGGGAAGCAATAGATAGAGCGACACACATTGTTTCCCAAAGGTGGGGAAAGAGATGGGATTAATAGCATGTAAGGGGAAATCTTTGGCTGACTGTCGTCAAGGGAGCATATGTAAACTTCTTTTCTTTGTGGTGGTATTAGTGCTTCCTCTACTGTGTTTCTGATCCCACTCATTAGACAGCTTCTAAAAATATCACATGTAGCTTTGTATAAAACTGCAAAGTGGAACTTTTAGATTATATTGTAATAGCAATTAGCAGTAAAAATGCAATACTCTGCAAAGGCTATGGGCATGATTCTCTGCTCTCTTAAACTGATTTTACATCAATAACGCCACATAATTCAATGGCATCATCCCTGCTGTACATGAGTGTGAATGAAAAGAATCAGGCATTTCTATTTAGCACTTATTTATCCATTATCAGCTGGAGTATTGTGTCCAGTCCTGAATGCCACATTTCAGGAAAGATATGGACAAATTGGAGAAAGTCCAGAGAAGAGCAACACATTTTTTTAAAGGTCTAGGAAAACTGACCTATGAGGGAAGATTGAAAAAACTGGGTTTGTTTAGTCTGGAGAAGAGAAGACTGAAAGGGGATATGATAATAGTTTTCAAGTACATAAAAGGTTGCTACAAGGAGGAGGGAGAAAAATTGTTGTCCTTAACCTCTGAGAATAGGACAAGAAGCAATGGGCTTAAATTGCAGCAAGGGCAGTTTAGGTTGGACATTAGGAAAAACTTCCTAACTGTCAGGCTAGTTAAGCACCAGGACAAATTGCCCAAGGACGTTGTGGAATCTCTTTCATTGGAGGTTTTTAAGAACAGCTTAGGTGAACACCTGTCAGGAAAGGTCTAGTTATTACATAGTCCTACCCTGAGTGCAGAGGACTGGACTAGATGACATCTTGAAGTCCCTTCGAGGCCTACATATCTATGATTCTATTTTTCAGTGTCTCATTTTTTTGCTACAACTTCCCATTTTAATGTGTTCATGGACTGTGTAACTGTAACAGTTCTTGCACCATAATAGTAGTGTCTTCCTGTTTATAGTCCCCTCTCCAGCTGGGCTGCATCCTCGGTTAAGCCTAGTCCATTTCCAGGTGCGGACTGGTATGTTAAGTGGTCTCTCTGGCTCATATTAGCCCATTCAGAGTTTGTGCGGGGGAGACACCCCATCACAATACTAAGAAATCTGTGACAGCTCTGCAGTATAATTACATTGCATACTGCTTTCTGCACATGGAAAAGTTTTGCTACCCAGACAGTAAGACTGTGACCCTTTATCTTGTTTAAATGGGGAATAGAGTACACGAAACTAGGAGGTGATGCAAAGTCAAGCCTGAGGAGGGCAGAAATTGGGGTTGTTTATACTTTTTGTTTAGGATTTTGTTGGGGGATTCAAGAGGAGCAAGATGAACCATTAGAAGTTGAGGGTGAGAAGGCCTAAGTGTGCCATGGTAGGTAGAAGCAGCAAGGAGTTGGACTGAGCAGAACTTGACTCCTGGTTTTTGGGTCCTGAGACTAGTATAGTAGGAGGTCTTGTGTTCACCTACCAGCCACTGGTATGGTGGCTTGAGTCTGGAGAAGGGTCCAGTGATAATAGAGACTCCTGAATAAAGGGAGTGAGGACCACAGAGCCAGGATCAAGGACTGTGTGTGAGGATATTTGCACTATTTTCAGTTGGAATTCCTGTGACATACAAGTGTACAATCCAGACTGAGTAGCCGTGCTACCGCCCCACTTTATAACCTGGGGTTTCCTTTATAATGCCTTGCTGCTCACAAACAGCCTCTAGCAGTAAGTCACTCCTAGCTCTGTGTGTGCTGCAAACAGACAGACCTTGGCTCTTACTAGCCTTAAAAATTACCACAGGGTATCCCCAGCACACTCCAAGTCCCAGATTTCTCCCAGAAACATATGTCCTGTACAGCCCAGCCCTTTCCTAGGGAGTACAAATATTGTGAGTCCATTATTCCCTTGAGGTAACATGTTGTGTGCATATTCTTCCTTTAAAGGGAGTTACCCAGATACTTCAACTTGATCACACTTGATTAGATAAAACAGTAAAACAAGTTCCAGCAGGGTGCTGGTGCAAAAGCATCTAATTAGCCCCTGCCCAGTCAGCTCCAATCAGCGGAAATAGATTGGGGCTGATTGAAAAGGCCTGATGCTGGCCTGACAAGCCAAGGGCTATAAAGGCTGGGTGGGGGCCAGAAGGCAGGGGGCAGCCATAGAGAAGTCTTTGAGGGAGGGAACTGGAGGCTGACACTGTCTGTAAAGGAGGTGACTAATCCTGCAAGGCTTGTATATAGAGAAACACTGGTGGTGGGAGAACCTTATGTAAATAAAAACAGGTGTTGCACAACCCTGAAGCCTCTCTGAGCCTTACTGGGGGCAGAAAGAGGGGTGGGTCATGAACCCTGTTACACAAGTTTATTGACTAAAGAGATTTGAAGCAGTTACAGATAAGACATAAAAGTCAGAAATGGCTACTATAAAAAGATAAGAGGTTTACTAATGCCTAACTTAACAAACTACATTAGATTCAAACAAAGTTTCTCATATGCCCCAGCAGGTTATTGACCAAACTCTCTAGTCATGGCCCCTTGCCTAGAGTCCAATGCCTGCTTCCTTTGTCTCTTTAGGGGCAGTGAATGGGGGTTTGTCCCTCCTTTTTTATAGTTTCAGTCCCCCTTTTGAAAAACATTTCTAGCTGAGACCGTGGAGACTAAGAGTCTATATGAAAGGATATTCCTTGTCTTTTCACTTGTTTGAATGTCCTTTGCCTTCCCTTCCTGTTTGATGCCTCTGTTTACTGCTTAAATGCAAATTAAGCAGAGCACACATTACTTTGGGACAGACCTGTTTGCCAACTTTTGTTTGGGCAGGATTGTGGGGTTTGGAACATGTGTTAACAACTCCATACAGGGGAATCTTATAACTTCACATACAATGTTGCCACACATTTTACCAGGACAATACTGATCAACAATTGAGTTTTCAGATGATACCTTACGAGGCATACTTTGTACAAAGATTATTAAAATAGTGTATAGGGTGTGAATACAGGGGTGTCTTCTGTCACACTTCCTTTGACCTGGCTGGAGGACCAAGTTAGTGGAAGAGAGACAACTGCAGGACTGGACCAGCTATCAGTAGGGGGTGGCAGATGGGGAGAGAGCCACTATACCATGCCTGGCCATGAGAGGGTACTCAGGCCTTTCATAGTATGCTAAAATATTTTGCTGTACTAGCTTCCACATTGCTGTTGAGAGAAGTTAAGTTTGTATAGGTTTATAGTATGAAAAAATCATAATTAAGTATACGGGGCTCTCATTTTATTATATTAATTTATATGTGGATTTTTTTTTCAATTAGACCTGGTCACACAACCCACCAATTAGAGACAACTCTAGAAACCCAGTATTGGTGCAGAAGGTAATGAGCTGAGGTTGATGATTCCAGGAATTTATAGCTGCTGAAGGCAAATAGGCAAAATTCTTTACTTGAGCCACACATCTCTGAATGTTCAAGGCTTAATTGTATCCTATCCTTTCTTATGTGGGAGGAGGGAAGGAAAAGACCTTCTCCAATGCCAGTGGCTGAGCATAATCTCAGTCCTTGGATTTCATTGACGTGAAGACTGCTTGAGGTAGTGTGAAGGTTGGAGAAGCAACACTTGGAATTCCAGGAGATATTATGCCTTCTTGAGGTACAATGTTTCCTGGAATATTTCCCTTCCCTACCACCTCTTACATGCAGCTGTGCATTGTTTTCTACTATTCATCCAGATCTGAACTTTATATAAAAGTACAGGTGAGGTAAAGAGAAATTTTAATTCCCTAACATGTGACATTTAATATATCAGAGTACCAAGAAACTCTGTCACTTGGAGTACATTATCAAATTTTAAACTTTACACTTTAAATCTAGTCCCATTTAATCTTTACACTTAAAGATGTAGAACACTGGTGAGCAAACAGTCCCAAATGCATCTGTTTGCTATACAAATAGCCTGGGGACAAACAGATGGCTTCTACTTACAGTTCAGTCAGTCTGACACTTATCTTTTTCTTGGTGCATATTCAGCAATAAATCATTCTTTCTTTTCACAAAAAGAGGCAAAATCAAGGATTGTGGACTTTGCTAAATATTTTTGTTTTCTAATAAAATGGGTAAAAAAATAATACCAAAAAGTAAACTTTTGACATGTAGAAATTTTGGCCCCAACTTTTGCAATGAGAACTGCACCAGTGAATCCCCGGACCTAGGTGGATCTCATGACACAATCAGTGTGTGTAATGGCTATTGCTACTATAAAATATTGTGCCCCAGTCTTGCAATAAATGCAACATGTGACACCAGTGAGGTCCCATGAAGGCTCAAGGATTCACCCACAGGGAACTTATTGTAGGACTGAGATCTTAATTTGTGGTTCCTTTAGTGATAGAACAGTGATAATTGAAAATAATTTACTAGATATTTATAAATAACCAGTGATCTAAAATTAGCTATTAATGCCTTTCTTATTAAGCAGGGTACAGCCTTTTGTTTGCAAGAATGTTCTTTGAAATAAAATTAAAATGTCCATAGAAATCTCATACAAAAACTCTGAAAACTATTGAACAAAATTCAGTTTTTATTTAAGAAAGTATTTGCCCTTTGTGATGTTATCTGGCTCTGTTTATTACCTTACGTGTGGGTTATGAACATTCACTTGTGAAGGGTAGGAAAGCACCTGCTCCAAAGATGCCCATTGTGTCAGTGGTGAGAGACCAAGCTGAGCATTTCAGAGAGTCCAACTCAGTTTCCTTAAGTAAGGAATGAATAATGCAACAAACAATATAAGAAACTTGAGAAATAAACACAAACACCAGTTATTTCTTTATTCTCAATCTTTCTCTCTTCCCTTATTAAGATGGTGAAATCCTGGCCCCACTGAAGTCAATGGGAGTTTTGCTATTGACTACAATGGGTTCAGGATTTCATCCAGAGTCAAGAAATTTCACTCCTTATTTCACTTTTTCCAGCATATTTATAACTTTACTTGTTTACCAGCACTCTGACCCTTTTCATCCCATGAGCCTTTGTATATCATGCCTCTTCCCCTTCCCTCCAACATACGCACCTCCATTGAAGTAAAATCCAGATCCGATTCTAGCACTTTCTCTTAGCAATCTCAATATAAGGGCAGAATTGGTAACTTTCTTGCCTTTAAGAAAGCAATTGCTCTTGTTATGCTGTTTTACAACAGGGTTTGGATCTTCCTTTAGAGGAAACTTTTCCAAACTTAGTTTTAATACATTAGTGTTTAACACACACACACAACTTTTTTCTAGATTATAAACAGCTATTCTTCTAATTATAGCTATATCTATCTGTCACCTATCTCTAAATAGCCAATGTGAGTAGATGATTTGAAAACAACTCCACAAACTGTCCTGATGGGCTGTTACACATGAATAAAGGTGTAGCAGCAGTTCCCCCTGAAGCAAGCATAATCCCTATAAAAAACTTCATAAAACTGAAAGACATGATGCAGAACTACATTAAGCTTTAATCTAAATTATAGGGTATGCAACACCAGGCCTTTGCACGATATCAGTAGCTCATAATGTCTCTCTATTATCATACCCAGCCTCAGATATCTGGAAGGGACTGCTGACTGCCTCAAACAAATTGTGGTTATCTGGTTCAAACTGCAACATCTTTCTTCATGTCTGAGTCACAAATCTGGGAAGCCCTGGAAGGAGAAACTGCTGAGACATTTGCAGTTCATAGGAAAGTTTTGATTTATTATTTCTTAATTTTTACCTGCCAGATTGTGGGAAGTTATTAGCACAGTGACAGACAAATTCAACTAAAAGTATGTAGAATGTGTACAGTGCTCAGTGGTAAATCTTAGACTTCCTATCATATTTTTGCACTATATACATCATTCTGCAACTAGTTCTGTTAACAAAGTTCACATTCAGAAGCTAGCAACACATACAGTAGGCTGTAGTGACATTCTCAGTTAAAATGGGGAAGTGAACAAAGCAACACTGCAGACTTGGCAACTGATTTCCAACTTTACTTGCTTCTTTTTCCCCCTGTATATTTATTAACCACTATCTGCTCTTTAGCAGAATAAACGTTATTGTTCAGATAACTTTACTGTTGGGGTCCCTTATCTCATTCAGATTATGTTCATCCAAATGATCTCTATGAGAAGTTTCATCTATGGATTCTGCATGTGGTACACATTAAAAAAATCTGTATTTATTAAATACTCACAAATTGGTCTGAGGAGATTCATCGGCATGGAAATCAAATATTTGCAAGAGGAAATACAGCTGGGCCCATAGAAAGATGGACGCATAAACACTGGGCGTTTATATAAGGGGATTATTTGTGAACAGAGCTGGTTGGGAACTTTTTGAAAAAAGTGGCATTTGACTGGAAAATGTTGCTTTGTCCAAGTAAAAACCCTTTGCGAGAATATATTGGTTTGATGACCCATTCATCAGGAAAGGCTTCTCAAGTTCCAGATGGAACTTCCAGTGTTTAACCCTGGGTTGTGGACTACCCATAGAGCACTTAGCTAAGAGGGAGGAGACCCAGTTTCAAGTCCCTGCTCTGCCATTCTCCCACATCCCAAGTGAGTTGTTCAGCTTTTGTGTAATTAAATATTCCTGGGGCCAGAAAGAATATTGCTTAGTGTTTATGGCAGTCACCTGTGGGGTGGCAGTCCCAGGTTCAAGGACCTGCTTTGAATCAGTCAGGGCAGGGACTTGAAGGTGGGTCCTCCACATTCCAAGAGAATGTTCTACCCATTGGGACTATTGGCTGTTGTGGGAAGGAACTCTCATTTGTTCATGAAAACCTTGGAATGGTCATAGTTTCATACCAATGCAGAACAGGAAAATGTTTGACATTTCAAGTTGTCATGGAACAGGAGAATAGTTTCCCAGCCAGCTCTAATAATGAATTAATTGGTAATGGTTTTGCTGTATTATTCCAAAACAGCTCAAAAAAGTAGAAAACAGCAGGAGACAGCTACTATATAATGAAACTGCCTACTTACATGTGAAAGGTCTGATTCTGACTTCCCTTTAACTGGCTTTATGCCACTGTAACTTTGCCAGTTCTAACTGGGTTTTTCTCGATTTCTATCTGTGTAGGTCTTCAGAATTAGAGAAAAGATTTCTGTGGCACTAAAGCATTGTGTTCATGTGCAATAAGCTAAATAGACACACTCCCTAAACGTTACGTGATTTGTATGTTTTAGTGATAGGCAAAGCCCAGTAATTTGTGGGTTCCGTTTGGATAAATATTGACTTGGGTGCTTATACTAAGCTTTGAGAACCACCCACCAGACCACAGAGCCTTCATGTCTCATACAGTACCTCCCTCCAAAAAGCCCACAGCGGGCTGTCGCTCCTGCCACAAGTTTTTGTGGAAGGATTATCCACTCTGCTCTTTTGGCAGGTCTTTAAAGGGATGACTGATCCGGCTGCCTGACGATCTTCCAGCAGAGGCGTTAGGGAGGAGAGAGTCAGTGAGTTCTCTCCCTTCCTCCATTGGAGGAGATCAGTTCCATTCTGGTTCCATTCACTCTCCCCTGTACTTGTCACTGCATTTCTAAAATCTCAGGCAAATTCTGAGCTTTTCAAAAGCATAGTGTGTCCTGGGGTATAAACACAATGGAAGAGTATACGGAGACACAGCAATAGGACACTACAGGATTTACTGGGTAAGAGGAATGGGCTCCCTATCCCTTCTTTGCCTTGTATTTGAGCTTTATTCAATACTTTATAAACTCAATGTGCCTCTTAGCTGCTTATTTTCCTTCCATTAATACTTGTATGTATCTTGGTAAGCTGACCCCTGAGAATGCAAAATGTCTAAATTTACTATGGCTATTAGTAAAAAAAAAAAGACAACATTGGGGAATATTTCTGATATGGCTCCTACACAATGTTTGTGTGTGAAAACTTGTAATACAAATGGGGCTATAAAAGCACAAACAGTATCTCCTATTGTGAAGAGTGATATTGTGTAGGTGACATTTTCACCTCTCCACTTTTAAAGCAAAGCTCTTTATATTCTGGTGTTGCAAAATGTAACTGCTGCTATAGACATTTTTTAAGCAATAAACCACAACACAGTAAGTTTTAGTAGGCTATTATTGCATGCCTTGGGTCTGTTATCTGATGCATGAGGCCAAAGGCTGAGTACCTTCAATCACTCTAGGAACGCACCATTAGCCTACGATAGCATAACCTACCTGGCATGGTTATTGCTTAAATAAGAGTGCAATATTTAAAACTATGGTTAAAGGCAAATGGAACGTGGACAATGGTTGGACTTTAAATACCAAGAATTTGTGTATTGCTGTGCCATTAAAAATAGCTTCTAGGTAAAGAAAACAAAATTGAATGTTCAAAAGGAATAATTTTGATACAATAGGTAGCATCAGAACACGAAGGCAGTGGTTCTCAAACTTCATTGCATCGCGACCCCCTTCTGACAACAAAAATTACTACACGACCCCAGGGGGACTGAAGCCTGAGTCCACCCAAGCCCCGCCACTCTGGTTGGAGAGTGGGGGGACAAAAGCCGAAGCCTAAGCGCTTCGGCCACAGATAGTGGGGTTTGGTCTTCAGCTTTGGCCCTGGGCGGTGGGGCCCAGGCTTGGGCCCCAGCAAGTCTAACACCAGCCCTGGCAATCCCATTAAAATGGGGTCCTAACCCACTTTGGGGTCCCAATCCACAGCTTGAGAATCCTTGCACTAAGGAATACTAGTAGCAATCCTGTTCTGTCAGAAATTAGACCAAGGTTTGATTTCCAGATTGGATGTCCCTTCTCAGTGATGAAATGTTAGCTATGAACAACTTTGAGTCACAAAAGCTCTAAATTGGCCAATTTATCCCTGGCTTTGGACAATCAGCAGCAAAGTGGGACTTTACATTTTTTGTCTTAGTTCTGCTGTTTATGAGAGCCCAACACTGGTTCCCAAAATACCCAGGATTTGGGATGTCTGAAATCTGAATAGCCTCCTCTGAGTTCACTTCTGTTTTTGTAGAATTAGTGTGGAGGCTGTGGGTATTAAAAACGAGACAGGAAAATCAGAATTTTGAATTTTCCTCTGCTTATTTTATAACCATAAGCACTGGACTAAAGTATTGACCCAAACAAAGAATATCAACTACAGATACCCAAAGTCTGTGCAGTCTAGTGTGATAGAAGTTCTACTATTGCTTGTGAACATGGTGCACTATTTTCTTCCTCACTGCATTGGGCAGAAAGTTACTTTCCTCTTTCATACTTTCCTACCTTCCCTTCAGGGTTTTACTAAATCCAAACTATCCTTACAAGCACAGCTGGATACTTGAACCCCAGTCCCACAAACTGCACTGCACAGACTCCTAAATCCATACAGGTAGTGAATTTAATAAACCCATGAATTGGATAATTACATTTTCTTATGAAAGTTATTTTTATAGGTGAAGTGCCATTCATCATGACATGATGGGAAATATGTTCTAGTATTTATTCAGACAGTACTGCATTAAGTCTTTACATTTTCATCAGTGTGGCCAGCTTCTGACCTCAAACTATAGGACGGTAACCGGCTAATCTACTGCACTGATCTTAAACGGTGCTTCTTCAAGGTCACTTCTGCCACATCGCACCCAGCTACATAAGAAGGAACTACAACAACTTCACCTAAGGCCAGCATTAGACACAAGAACTAAAGCTAGCTGTGCTATTAACTTTTCCTCTGGGCTGCATTGTATATTTTCATGTGAGAAAAGGAATAGAAATTAAGCCCTTAACTGGCACTCCTGAAGCACAGTTAATTTTCAGAGATCATTAGAGAGATTAACTAATACCTACGCATTGTGAGGTAGCTAAGTAGTAATATCCCTGTTTTACAGATGGAGATACTGAGGCAGAGAGATTAAAACACCAACTATGCTTACATTGAATTCAATGGGAGCTGAAGCAGGTCTAAAGCGACTGTCCAAATCTAAAGGGGAGTGAATGTCAGAGCCAAACTGAGCCCTTAATGGATCACTGTGAGTCCAGAGAGCAGCAAGAGCTATTTTGGCAGCAGTAGACGATATCATAAGCACAATTTTAGGGCATCTGAGAAGGGTTGTATCCCCCAATTTTCAGCCTGAAACAGTGTCTTTGTCCCCTATACCAGATTTCCCATGGAGTGGAGGGAAGGAATTGGAGGAACACAGGTGAGTTCAATAATGTAACTGTACTATAACAGTGCTGAGCAAATAAATATTTATAACTTGTGTGTGTAACTTCACAGGTTGTATGTGACAATTCAGAAAGCACACACCCCCCCCACACACACACTTTTTTGCTTTTATTCTTGTTCTAGCACTAGCTCTTTTTTCCTGGAAACAAGAGCTCTGTTTGTAAGGGTTTATCTAATCCCAAAGTGTATTCCTTCATGTAGGTTGCAGACCTCTATACAAGAGTGATCACTTACTTTTCTTGTAGGAAATGATTGTCACAGAACCTTATGGTCTGCTTATTGGTGGGTTAGCACAGCTAGGCTGAATTACCAGAATGATGACCTCCAACAGGAGCTCAATAAACAGAGCCATATCTACTTCTGACTGGAAGAGTGTACAGGCAGCCCCCACTACTCTTGGTGGTGCTGGTACCGTTTTCTTCCACTCTCCAGGCAAGAAGCATTGCCTCAACCTGAACTCCCCCCCAGTTATTTCTTCAGAAGGGGTCTTCTCCACCCCCATTTCTGGATGAGCCTGCCCTTTATACACTGTCATGGATGTGCCAAAAAAAACCTCACACACACAGCCAGCACAGTAACTCTTTACAGTATAATCTCACAAATAGAGAATTAACTGGAATTGGTTCACAAATTTGCAATATTTAATATGATCCTTCATCCTAAACAGTCCTGAAAGTTTTGCAGCACACATTACACACACTGTGCAGAAAGCAAAAGTTCTGTTTATGCAATGTCCTCCATCCCGTACTTGAAAAATTGTAATGAGTCCACAGTGTACAACTTTTTCCATGAAATATCAGTTCTTTATTTGAACACCATTTCTAATACACTTCAAAATGTTCATAAGGTTGAAATTCTTAGTGTTCCCCTGGCATGTTTTCAAGATCTCTAGGTAAGATCCTCAAATTTGAGTTCTGTACTTTTCCTCTCTATTGTCCAAGAGCACAACCTCATTATTTGAAATCGTATTGTTCAAACTTAGTAAGGCTTGTTGTTTCTCTTTCTTCTAACATATTTTTAAATTAAATGAATGTCTCTGTGTGCATGGCTTCCCAGAGCCAAATAGGAATACTGAGGGTTTAGCGATTTGGGAAGAAAAGACACAGCAGACTGCCCTTCGAGTAATTATGCTAATTTAGGCAGCTGGTTATGACTCAGTAAGGCACTGCATTCGTTGTGGCATACAACTGTTAGTTCCTCTGTGAGACTTTCATTTTAGATTTATGGAACATACTAGCAGTTCTTTGGTATACAAAGAAATTTTCCATTAGCAATTCAGTCTACATACAATAGTACTGACTGCCGTGATATTTTACCTTGCAAAAAAACATGGTTGAACACAGTGTAAAGCTAATAAAAGAAAATTGGCCTACCAGCGCACAGGCAGACTCCAGCTATCTTGACAGCTTAGACATTTTAGACATTTTGTGAGCTGTTATAAGAGGACCATACAGAATGAGAATGAGAAAGGGGTCTGTGATGTGGACACATACATTTGCGATATACCGATGTAAAGCACTGTATAAAAGTGAGGTGATCGCCTCTCGAACAAAATGATCAGCTCACACCTCATACAGTCAATAGTTGCCATTTTAAAACTCCACATTTGCCCATAATGGCATCTGAGAAGTATTTCTCTGTTTAAGGTGTCCGGATATACTGAAAATATCCCAGATATTGTGGGAATAAATTACTTAAGTGGTAATTACTTTGGCCAACCCATCAGATGGTAACTGACTTGGATTCTAGACAGAAATCTAGCGGTTAAAGGCTCTAGATCTCAACCCTAGTCCACTAAGCCATCGGTATGGCCACATAATTAATAATCTTTCTTCAAAATTCAGTCCACCCAGTCCTTTTGCAATACAATTTTTTTTATTTGTGTCCAGAACTGAATGTAGAATTCTGGATACAATAACCATTTTTGCAAAGCCTGACTATTTTATCATGGATCAGTGAGGGGATACATCTACATTTGTAGCCCAAAACCGCATTGTTTTTTACTGTTTGCTTACCATCACATTGAATTGCAAGCTCACATCAAACTTGCTGTGCACTTTCATGCATAGGTATCTACCAACACTTTGTCTTTATTGAATATATGTGACTAGTATTTTTATCAGGTTTATGTGACTGTCATGCTAGCACTGGTAGCATTTAAGGTGACATTGACATTAGAATGGCTAGAATTTTAGTATATGTTCTTGAATAAATATGCTCAGCTAGATGTACATACAGCACTTAAGTGGGATCTTTCACTGTGCTAATTGTATGTGAGGAATAATGTACAAATATGCTTGAAGCAACAGAGGGTCCTGTGGCACCTTTAAGACTAACAGAAGTATTGGGAGCATAAGCTTTCGTGGGTAAGAAAAGTTCTTACCCACGAAAGCTTATGCTCCCAATACTTCTGTTAGTCTTAAGAACTTTTCTTACCCACGAAAGCTTATGCTCCCAATACTTCTGTTAGTCTTAAAGGTGCCACAGGACCCTCTGTTGCTTTTTACAGATTCAGACTAACACGGCTACCCCTCTGATAAATATGTTTGAGTTTCTATTATAAAATTACTGAGGCTGTTCAATCACTAAAGAGTTTTAATGGCATCATCCATTGGGGGCTTTTAAAATACATATCTATAAAACACCCAAACTAATTATAAAGTGGACGTTGGAGTTTTGGTCTACTTTTGGACTTCTGAACCTATGGGCGTACAACCCGCAAGGGGGTGCCTCTTGAGGCTGTGATGGCCGCATAGCTGAGCGCTGTTGAGTGAAGGGGGGATAGGGGGAGAGTGTGTCCATATATCAGTCTTCAATGTCACATTCATCAATATTATCCCATTCACTCCTACCTGACTCCTCAATGCTCTAGTTTCCTTACTCAGCAAGTGACACTTCAAACTAACCATAAGATCTTTGACCACAACCTTTTGCGTGTATTACGGTCAGTATTAAGTTTCACACTCAGGGTACTTGCAGTACATTAAAGGAATATTCCTGGTATTTTATGTTTCAAGCATAAGAACAAATTCCAGAGTAAGGTTAGTTTTACCTTCACATGATTATTGTCTTTTATGTAGGATGACTATGAATCTCCTATCACCTTTGTTTAGGACCCATAATATGTTTTTAGCACCTCTAAGCACTTCTCCAGGGCAGTGGCTGAGTTCAAAAGTGAAACTGTCCTGGACTTGCCTAGGTCTTACATGAATTGAGGTAACATTCCTTTAAGTTAATGATAATAAATGCAGTTACTAGGAGTGAAGAGAACTACTTAGGTACATCTCCAGCTATTGATTCTTGCTCACATGCCTTATACTACTTACCACTGAGTCAAGTCCTGAAAACTATAGCCTATTTAAAGTTGTTTGTTTTAAATTACCTCAGCATCCTCTGCATCATTTGCCGCTCCTTTGCCACTAATGATGGATATTTCAGTTCATGTCTGACACATACAACTTTGCATCACTGTCCCAGGTATTAGGGAACAAAAAAAAAAAACACTGTTAAACTTATTTTTGGTAAACATTTACTGAAAAAAATTCAAAAACAAAAAAACACTTCCAACTAAGGGTCTAAGTGATGATGACCATTTTCACCTTCCATTTACTCCCACTGAATTAAAAGGGATGTTTTAGGAGATTGGGCCTTAAGAAATGATGGGGGAGGGAGTGAAGGAAAAGCATGTTATCATACGATCTATGGGCCCCATAAGGGGGAGGAAAACTATTTTTAAAATGGTGTTAAGCTAATTAAAATACACTAATTTTCCAGGTGAAAGTTAGTGGCCTTGGGAAATAGGGTGTTATATTCACACCTGAAAGGCTTCATGTGGGTTGATTTATGTCTCTATGAATTATTGTAGCAGAGCACTGTGTGTAGCCTGTCTCACTCTGTGCACTGGGTAGAGTACTCTCATTTCACACATTGGTCAGCATTCAGACAAGTCCTGCATATCCCTTAGCACAATGGGAAAAACAAACAAACAAGTAGTTTGCTGTTTTCAAATGATGTATGACAGCTGGGATCTTCAGAGGCAGCACTGAACAAAGTTCCAGCTCAGCACTATGGAGATAGAGAAGAAGAATGGTTTGGGTTTTCTTTAATTCTGCCTATGTAGTGGTCTCGATATTTCTTATTGGAAGCTGTACTGACTGCAAAGTTGCACACAATTGCAATGCAATTTATTTTTGTTCATTCAAAAGCATCTCAAAATGTTCATGTGTCGTTACAGGGCCAGATGTTCCAGTACTGGGCACCTGCTTTATGATGTGCAGCCACTGTCAGCTGGTATTAAAGATGGTTTAACTGGGTCAGGGAGAATCACTCTAGTGTTATGATGATGATGTACAGCCAACATAAGGGCTCTCTCTGCTGTTGGCAGAACAGAGACATGGGGTATAGCAAGTCGAAAAGGCATGTGGCCAAGATGCTTCTGAGCTATGCTAATCCTTGGCTTTATTCAGTTCCCTGTGGTCATTGAATTCAAAATGATCTTGACAAACTGAAGAAATGATCTCAAATAGGATGAAATTCAATAAGGACAAACACAAAGAACTACACTTAGGAAGGAATAATCACTTGCACAAATGCAAAATGGGAAATGACTGCCTAGGAAGGAGTATTGCAGAAAAGGATCTGGGGGTAACAGTGGATCACAAACTGAGTCAACAATATAATAATGGTACAAAAGAGCAAACACTCTAGGATATTAGCGGGAGTATTGTAAGCAAGACACAAGAAGTAATTCTTCCATTCTACTCAGCACTGATAAGGCCTCTACTGGAGTATTGTGTCCAGTTCTGGGCACCACACTTTGGGAAAGATTGGATGAATTGGGGAAAAACAAATGATTGGAAATCTAGAAAACATGACCTACGAGGAAAGATTGAAATAACTGGGTTTATTTTGTCTGGCGAAGACTGAGGGGGACATAAGTCTTCAAGTACTTAAATAGCTGATATAAGGAGGAGATTGATAAATTGTTCTCTTTAACCACTGAAGACAGGACAAGAAGTAGTGGGCTTAAATTGCAGCAACGGAGATTTAGGTTAGACATTAAGGGGAAAAAAAAACACTTCCGAAATGTAAGAATAGTTAAGCACTGGAACAAATTTCCTAGGGAGGTTTTGAAATCTTACATTGGAGGTTTTTAAAGCACAAGTTAAACACTTGTCAGGGATGGTCTAGATCAGTGCTTCTCAAACTAGGGCTGCCGCTTGTTCAGGGAAAGCCCCTGGCGGGCCAGGCAGGTTTGTTTACCTGCTGTGTCCGCAGGTTTGGCCGATCACAGCTCCCAGTGGCCGCGGTTCGCTGCTCCAGGTCAATGGGGGTGGCGGGAAGTGGCGGCCAGTACGTCGTTCAGGCCACGCCACTTCCTGTAGCTCCCATTGGCCTGGAGCAGCGAACCGCGGCCACTGGGAGCTGCGATGGGCCAAACCTGTGGACACAGCAGGTAAACAAACTGGCCTGGCCCACCAGGGGCTTTCCCTGAACAAGCAGTGGCCCTAGTTTGAGAACCACTGGTCTAGATAATACTTAGTCCTGCCTCAGTGCTGGGGATTGGACTAGGTGACATATTGAAGTCCCTTCCAGTCCTGGATTTCTATGATTGTAGCCCAGTGTAAATTAGAGTAGCTCTTATGGTGCTCAAACACAGAGCAAAGATATTAAATACAATTCAAATTTCTGAAGAGATTTACTTTTGCTTAAATTCAATACATTAGGACAAATTAAATCTTGAGTTGATTTTTTTAACATTGGACCAGAAGCCTTTCAACTGGGATAATCCCAGAAAATATGAAGATTCACTTTACAATGACATCTCCTCCAGCATTTTGTTGTGAATTGTCTGTTTTCTTCTGCAAGACTAACTTTTTAAAAAATAACTAATCAATATTTTGCATTAGTATTTTCTTCATGAAGGGCCTCTTGGGCTGTTTAAAATATCCAGGATAAAATCCTCTGAGATTTGCTGGTTCACTTCCTTTTCCCAACCTAGCCTCCCAGAGTTGCCCTCTTCCCACGCTCAACCACATTTTCAATAAAATCACATGCAGCTAGTATTTGAATTATGAGAAAAGGATAAATATAGGTAAGGTCTTAAATAAAACTTAAATTTTATCCAGACTTCTTGCATATTTCCCTTCAAAATCAATCCCAGAAGTATTGAAAATAGTAGCTGAATATGGCTCATCTTCTGGCTATATAAGGAAATACCACAAGATTTTAGATAAATTAAAATGTGATCATAAGAGATTTAGGTAGCTAGGAGTATTAATATAAGATCTAAAAACTCACTTAAACAAGATTTAAGAGATGTTTATTCCAAACATTGAAAGATGATTTAAATATTTAGGATATTCTGCCCTGTTCTATATTAAATATAATAGAAATAATTAAAATTAATTTCCTCAAATAATATTATTTTGCATTAACTTTCCACTACCAACTTCAATGAAACAAATAGAATTAATTGATAAATGTCTTAATATTCATATGGAAAAGGAAGTAACATCAATATGAAGGCAACTATGTGGACTGTCAAAATTTAAATATTTAGAAGTGCTCTGTTTGCTACAAAAAGTGGTGTTTCTCCTTCAACTTGTATACATATAACAGGACTAGAGTTGTTTTTGATGCTATGATCAATGTAATACTTTTCTAAGGGTACAATATATTCTAAATACTCCATGTACTTTACTCACCAATCTTTCTCTTGAAGATGCAGAATATTTCATTTGGAAAAATTGTTATTGTTTTTTAAAGTAATTATTTTAAAATGTCCATTCATCTTAAAACTACTTCTGTTGTTCAAGAGCTAGAAAATAAACCGTCACCCACTGTGTCTTATTACCACCTTTCTTCCTTGTAGAATGAAGTTAGAAAACCCCAGAAGACAAAACAGCCATAACAGAGTTTTTGACATTCTAGAAATGGATTTTGACAGATGAGGTGGTGCATTGCAAGTAACTTGAGAAAAGTGCATCCATTTTTATGGCTAACTGCATGCTGAGTAAGACAAATACATCTAGATGAGAACAGGAATACTAAAAAAAAAAGATTGAATAACTTAGAATCATAGAAATGCAGGACTCGAGAGGACGTTGAGTGGTCATCTAGTCCAGACCCCTCCACTGAGGCGGGACCAAATATCTAGACCATCGCTTACAGGAGTTTGCCTCACCTGTTCTTAAAATCTCCAGAGACAGGGATTCTACAACCTTCCTTGGAAGCCTATTGCAGAACTTAACGACAGTATATATTCATTCATAAGCCAATTTTTTTTTTAGTAAAAATGGGAAGCATCAGAGAAGGGGGTTAGCTTATGAACAGGTATAGAAAGGGAGAGGTGAGACACAGCCCCTCCCCCCAACAGAGGGGGCAAGGAGAGGCAGCACAGCCAGCAGAGCCAGAAGGGAAGAGGCAGGGCCAGAGGCTCTCCGCTTCTGGCCACACTGCTCTCCCCCCAGTCTCTGAAGCAGCTGCAGCTCCAGGACCGGCAGGCTGCGGCTGCGCCGCCCAGCCCCACCTGCCGGAGCATTCTGCAGCCGCGCTGCTCGGCCCCGCCCGCCGGAGTAGGCTTGGCCACACCGCCCAGCCTGCCGGAGCAGCTCCAACCAGGCCAGAGACATCCTCACCTGGCCTGCCCCAGCTAAGGTGGGAAGGGATGGGTTGGGGAGAGTATGGGGGTCCTGGGCTAGGAATGAGGTGATGTGGGGGGTGGTCACAGGGGTTACTCCCCTGACCGCCAGCTTCTCTCTCTCCCCCACAAAAAATTTCCCCACCAGTTGCTGTCCTGGCCTGTCAGGATAAGCTGCCGGGACATTTTGTTTACCTCCGTGTCTGTGGACTCTTGAGGTAAACAAGCCCTCTCAGCCCATCAGAGGCTTATCCTGATGGCCCGGGAGCCAAAGTTTGCCGACCCCTGAATTATAGGGTCGGCTTATGAATGGGTCATAAAAAAATTCCATTTTTACTTATCCATCTTCGGGGGGGCTCAGCTTATAAACGAACTGGAAGCCTATGATCGAGTATATACGGTACCTTTATAATTAGGAAAAACTTTCTAACACCTAACCTAAAACTCCCTTGCTGCAGAGTAAGCCCATACTACTTGTCCTCCTTTCAGTGAACATGAACAATTGATCTCCATCCTCTTTATAATACTCCTTAAAATAGTTGAAGACTGTTATCGAGTCTCCTCTGTCTTTTTTTCTCAAGATTAAAGATGCCCAGTTTTTTAATCCATGCCTCATAGGTCAGATTTTTTAACCCTTTATTTTTGTTGTTGCTCTCCTCTAGACTTCAATTTATCTAGGTCTTTCCTAAAGCATGGGGTCCAAAACTGGACACACTACTTCTGCTTTACTCAGCACTGATGAGATCTCAGCTGGACAGTTACCTCCCATGTCTTACTTACAACACTTTTGATAATACACCCAAGAATATTAGCCTTTTTTGCAACTGCATCACCTTGTTGATTCATATTCAATTTATGATCCACTGTATGCCAGATCCTTTTCAGCAGTACTATCACCTAGCCAGTTATTCCCCATTTTTGTAGTTTTGCATTTGATTTTTTCCCCTTATCAATTGTAGTACTTTGCACTTTATTGAATTTCACCTTCAGAACAATTCTATTTGTCAAGGTTGTTCTGAATTATAATCCTGTCCTTCAAAATACTTGGAACCCCTCCCAGCTTAATGACATCTGTAGATTTTTATAAACATACTCTCGACTCTGTTATCCAAGTCACTAATGAAAATATTGATCAGTACTGGACCCAGAACTGACCCCTGTGGGAGCCCACTTGATATGCCCTCTGAGATTGACAGTGAACCAGTTTTCCAACCAGTTGTGCACCCACATCATAGCAATTTCATTTAGACCACATTTCTCTGGTTTGCATATGAGAATGACAGTCCCACATGACAAAAGACTTACTAAAAATCTAGCTTTCTCCTCTATCCAGTGGGCGTGTCAAAGAAGGAAATAGGCAGATTTGTTCAACAAATCTATATTGGCTATTCCTTAACTCTATCATCCTCTAGGTGCTTACAAACAGATTGCTTAATAAGTTGTTTCACTATCTTTCCAGATACTGAAGTTTGGCTGACACATCTATAATTCCCTGGTTCCTTTTGTTCCCCTTTGTAAATATAAGTAGTATGTTTGCCCCTCACTTGTCCTCCAGAAGTTCTCACAGATAATTGCTAATGGTTACAAGATTGTTTGTTAGCTTCTTAAAAACCCTAGGCTGAATTTCCTCAGGTTCTGCTGACTTAAATGCATCTAACTTATCTAAATATACATTCATTTATTCTTTCCCTATTTTGCCTTGCAATCCTTCCCCCTTGTTAAAAGAACAGGAGTACTTGTGGCACCTTAGAGACTAACAAATTTATTATTTATTATATATTTATTATTCCCCCTTGTTGTTGTTGTTCTGAGTATCTGGTCACCATTAGCTGTTTTAGTGAGGACTGAAGCAAAACAGGCAATAAACATCTCTGCTTTCTTGATATCATTTGTTGTAAGTGCTCCTTCCCTGCTAAGTAGAAGACCTACACTTTCCTTCATCTTTCTCTTGCTCCTAATATATTTAAAAGACCTTTTATTCCCTTATGTCCCTTGCTGGGTGTAACTCATTCAGTGCCTTAGCGGTTCTAGTTTTGTACTTACATGCTTGTGCTATTCTTTTATACACCTTAGAAATTCATCTATGTTTCCACACTTTGGAGGATGCTCTTTTGATTGTCAGATCATTAAAGAGCCCCTGATGCAGTGATCTTGGCCTCTTACTATACTTCCTACTTTTCCTTCACACTGGGATAATTTGCTGTTGTGCCTTTAATGTTGTCTCTTTGAGAAACTGCCAGCTCTCCTGTATGCCTTTATCCCTTAGATTTTATTTTCTATGGGACCTTGCTTACTGTCAAGGTCAGGTCATGCGCAGCCATATTTAGTGGGCAGAGCTACAGTCCACACTCAAACGATAGTAGTTGAGAGTCAGCTGGGTCAGGCTACCAGGAGATCAGAAGCAGGAGAAAAACTGGAGATCATAACCACAAATCAGATGCCAGGAGTCACGTCAGATCAGGATGCCAGGAAATCAGGCCAGGGAGCAGGAAGCACAAGGCATGCAATCCAGAACAAGGAGGAGCCCAGTTGTTCAGACAAATTCTTATTCCTGCTGCTGGCTTAAGTAAGGCCAACAAGCCAATTAGCTACTCTGGGACTCTGCCAATAGGACCTCAGGGATAGAGCTTCATACTTGGGCTGGGCTTCATGGGTCCTAGGTAAGCAGTTGCTAGAAGACTGCCAAGTGGAAGGTGAGAGCATGCCTGTTCCTGCAGACCCAGGTTCAAAACCCATGGGTCATGACACCTACCAGCTCTTTGAGTTTGTTAAAATCTGTGGGTTTTTGTTTGTTCATTTGTTTGTTTTTTACATCCATTGTCTTTATTCTGCTGCTTTCTCTCCTGCCTTTCCTTAGCATCATGGAAACATCATTTTGTTATTACTTTCACCCAAATTGCTTTCCACCTTCAGATTTGCAACCAATTCCTCCCTGTTGGTCAGAATCATGTGTAAAATGGCTGTCCACTTGATTACTACTTCTGCTTTCTGGAACAAAAAATTGTCCCCAATACATTCCAAGAACTTACTGGAAATTTTGTGTTTTGCTGTATTACTTTTCCAACACATTTTGGGTAGTTAAAATCCTCCAATGCTATCAGGTCTTGTGTCTTGGATATCTCTCTGTTTTGTTCTAAAAATACCTCATCCATCATTCCCTACTGATTTGGTGCTCTATAGTAGACCTATACTATGACATCATCTTTTTTTTTTTTTACCCCTTTTATGTTTACCCACAGACTTTCAACTGGTCTGCCTCTTGCCTCTTCTTGGACCTCAGAACAGGTATGTAACACCTCCTGCCTGGCCTCCCTGAACAAATTATACCCCTCTATACCAATATTCCGGTCAAAATTTTTATCCAACCAACTATCTGTGATGCCAATTAAGTCATAATTTAGTTTATGGCCTAATACTTCCAGTTCTTCTTGTGCATTCCCTCTACTACTTGCTTTTATGAATAGATCTCTGAGATGTTGAGCGGATTCCCCTGCTCATTTCCTTCTTGTTGCTCCTATTACCATTTTGTAATTTGTATATGTGTCCTTCCATCCTGCCAATATCTAGCCCTCTGTTAAGGTCACCTTTTTATGTTTGCCTGTGGGCTTTGGTCACCTGTCCCCTTTCAAGCTAGTTTAAAGCCTTCCTCACTAGGTTGGCGAATAAGGGCATAAAGATGCTCTTCCCCTTCTTAGTTAGGTGATCCCATTTCTTCCCAGCAATCCTCCTACCTGGAATAGCATTCCATGGTCAAAGAAGCTGAAGCCCTCCTAGCAACCCAATCTGCACAGCCATGTTTAATCTCCAGGATGCATTTGTCACTGCCTGGGCCCTTACCCTCAAGGAAGAGGATGGACCCCAACTTTCACTCTGGCTCCCAGAGCCCTGTGCTCACTGCTGTTCTGTTCCACATCTCAGAAGGATATAGTCTAACTAGTGTAGTTAGGGAACAGTTCCTGGCTTATGGTGACAGTATTCACCTCAGCATGTTTCTGCTCAAGAATGCACAGTATGAACTTGTCTGAGCAAAATTAAAACCCCTTCAGATGGCAAAAACGTTGCCCATTCCATAAACTGAAATATTGATAGGAGTTGATTTAGGATAACTACAGTTTATATAATACTCCACCAGACAGGTTCTTTATCATTAGCTAACATGGAGCTGTTCCTTGATAACTTTCTTTGTCCTTTACAGCCAGTGACATATATTTATTTACATACTTCTAGTAGGAACAGGGCCGGCTCCAGGGTTTTTGCTGCCCCAAGCGGCAAAAAAAAAAAAAAAGCCACAATCGGCAGTACTTCGGCAGCAGCTCCACCGTGCCGCTTTCTTCTTCGGCGGCAATTTGGCTGTAGGTCCTTACCTCCAAGAGGGACCGAGGGACCGCCGCCAAATTGCCGCCAAAGAGCCCGACGTGCCGCCCCTTCCCCTTGGCTGCCCCAAGCACCTGCTTGCTGAGCTGGTGCCTGGAGCCAGCCCTGAGTAGGAATAATATATGAAGAAAGACAGAACAGGTGGTATTTTCAAAAGCCCATAAGTGACTTTGGAGCACAAGTCTCATTGTCAATGAGGCAGGTTTGAAAATCCAACTCAACATGTCAACCTGAGAAAGATCAATTGCTACTGTCCTCCCAAATTCTTCACATAAAGACAGTATGAAGTGAAACTATCTAACAATACAACATTATACAAATATATATATATATATATATATATATATATATATATACACACACACACATTAGAATGTGAGCCAGTCTATCAAACTATAGACTTGCAATTTGTCTGATGGATTTTTCCTCAACTGCATTCACCACTGATGTAACGAGGTGTTGTGCCATTGATTTAATTGGAGTATGACCTGCTTATACCAGCAGTGAATTTGGTCCTCTGTATGAGACTCTCTTCTCAGTCTCGTCTGGAGCTGCATGCCACCCTTGCTATCTCACATCTGCAATCTTCCAAGTTGCTCTTGAAAGAGATTTTTTTTTTTTTAGTTCATTGATAATATATGCCTTTTAGGGCTGAAATTTTCCATGCTCTCCCTGCTTGCCCATACATGAGTTTATGGCGAGGGAGCAATGGGGATTTCCCAAATGGGGGTGGGGGAATCTAGCCATACTGTCGGTAAGCTGTTTCTGGATCAAAGTGATAGTGGAATGAAGGTAACAGAGTGTCTGAGCCACACCAGTGAATCCTAGTTCAAAGTATGAAGGTGAGCTTACATACATTTAGAGGCGCAGGACTTACATCTCACATCCAGGTGCTGGACCAGGAATTTTGGAAATAAAACACAGCTGGTGTCTGAAAGAAAAAGTAGACTCAGTTGTTGTGAAATTCCAAAGGTTCCGTAGACATTACATGGTGGCCACATAGTCACGTACCAGTGCAATATCAAATAGCAGCTGCCATGGAGACCTCTCTTCCTCCATCAAAGAGAAGTGAGGGAAAGGTTGGGGGGCTAACAGCTACAAAGGCAGCATGAAGATGGACATGAGTGTCTCTACATTGGTGTGGAGAGTTTGGCTGCTGATCCGTATTTACCAACAAATAATTAAAGCCAGAGATGGCTCACCAGGGGACTGCACATGCTGAATCAACTCTTTGTATTGGAGCTTTCTGGAGTATGCAGCGGGACCAGAATGTGCTTGTGAATGGCAGCTTGAGTAGAGTCAATGGTACTATTTGAGCATAAGCAGCAATAGATGGTCAAGCACAACAAATTTTATTTTGGGACACACATTTCCAACTCATTGTCAAGACTGGGTTGGAGGTAGCCAGACCTAGTGGTCAGAGTCAGAGTCCACAGTCAGGAGTCAAGAGTCAGCTAGGTCAGGCTACCAAGAGCTCAGAAGCAGGAGACAAATGAGATCAGAATCACAAGTCATAGGTCAGGCGCCAAGTGAGTTCTGGATGCCAGGCAGTCAAGCCAGGAGAGCAGGAGTAAGGTGGGTTCCAGTTGTTTGTACAGCGTCCCGTTGTTCTCTTAAGTGGGACCAGCAGGCCAATTAGCTGCTCTGGGCCTCCGCTATTAGGATGTTGGGGTGGAGCCTCATATGTCCTGAGTCAGCGGTTGTGAGCAGGCTGCCAAGTGGAGGGTTGAGATGTGGCTGCTCCTGTGCACCGGTGCTCAAGGGTCGTGCGTCATGACACTGATAAACAATACCACTGAGTTGAGGCCTAATCCTCACCAAGTGTTCTCTCTCTCCCTCTCCTTGTTAAAATTCTTTGGTTAGTGCTGTTGGTTACTGTTGTTCCTACTTGGCAGAATGCTCATAGTCCACCATTTGTATAGACATATAAATTTCTTTGCACAATATAATCATTGCATAACTTTGAAAAAGGAATAAATTGGATACAAATCAGCTTGGAGACAATTCAGGTACAAAAAAGAGGGCTATATTAAGTAAATTGTTCAGAAAGAATAACTTGACCACTTTTATTTATATACTATAGTAAGGGATGGAATGTAAGAACCTAGCTAGATCTTATTCTCCACTTGTATCCTTCACAAAACCACACCAAAACTGGACATGGTAAACAGTCTGTGCTAAAGACAGACCACTATTGCAGGTCAGGAGTGAAGTGTATTGGCAAAGTTGTGCAAAGAATCTTGTATAGTTAATGCCAAGTTGGCCTTGACTCAGTCTAGTGTGCTAAGGTCACATTTTTCAAATATGACTGCATAATTGTTAGGGATTCCAATATACTTTCTCAAGGTGCTCAGCACCTACAGACTACTTATTTAGAAGTTCTGTTTCTTGTTTCATGTGATATAAACATGAGTGAGTGTGATGTGAATGAAGTGTGAAAAGAAGTACATGTAGCGTTTGTTTGTTTGTTGCTGCAGCTTTCTCTGTTCCTGGGAAAATGAGGAAAAGGACAAATATGCAAATACATCCTTCTGTGTATCCAAACTACTGTTGATAGTTGCCAGTCAATTGCAAGAGCCAAATTAACCAAGCCCTGCTGGAGGCACAGTGGCAGAAGGCTGGCAAATGGTAACCTGAGGCTCAGGATGTAGGATATTAACTTGATGACCTCTAGACAAAGTGGTTTATCTAGGAAACCACTGATCAGAGGGCCTATCGAGAGACACATGATTTTTGTCCTAAACAGCAGCTAGTCTGGAGCACCCTTTTTCTTTACAAGCTGTCCCGCTGGCCTTTGTGATGGGGGGAGTGTGGAAAGGGGTCCAAGTTTCAGAGTTGAGTGAGCGATGTCAGGGGTATATAAAGGCTCTTCCCAGCTGTTGCTGCTGTGCCCCATGTGGAAAGTGGGAAGAGAATGTTTCTGGGCATGGTGCCTTTGCTGGATCCCTCTGGGTCTTGAGAGGAAACTGGAAGTCTCAGACTTATTGTCTACCTCCTTGGCTACCAGCTAGTGCTAGCTACTTTTGAGAAAGAGCCCTGATGATTTGCAGTTTTATTGACTCTGGCCCCTACAAGCTCCTCCCAGTGAATGGAGAGGGTCATGGATTGGTTTACCAGCACAGGAAGGGCATTCCCATAGGTAGGGAATAGTATGGAAGAAACATGGGTGTAATTGTGGGCTAATCAGTGAAAGAGGCTTCCATAAATAAGGAAGCTATAAAACCTGCCATGCTAGGCAAGGATTAGCCATTTAAATAGATATGTTAAACAACAGACAACGTGGGTGAGATTGTATCATTTATTGGATCAACTTCTTCAGGTCTGGGGAAGAGCTCTATGTAAACTCAGAAGCTTGTCTCTCTCACCAACAGAAGTTGGTCCAATACAAGATATTACCTCCCCCACCTTCTTTCTCTAATATCTTGGGCCCAACATGGCTAACACAACACTGCATACATTAAATAAGACACAATTACAGATAACTTAGCTCCTTGTATATGTTCACCAACCATAAAATATGCGCTGAATTGTCTAGCTTAACTTGATCTTTTAAGCATTTAGCTATTTTTTTATGTTTTACATAGCTCAGAACTTTTTGTCTTGGCTTGTTTTTACAGAGGTGTTATGTAACGTGCTCTAACATGGCCTTAGACTTAGTCTCCCTTAGACCTACTTACAGCATTTGTTTAAATGCTGTTGGACTGTATGGTAGTGCGAATATTAAACTCCCTTTGACATGAGTAACTAAGAGAATCAGACTCTTAAGTGGTCTAATTTATATGACAAAGACAGAAATAAATGTCCATTAAGATACAGGGTCGCTTAATTTTATTTATATATTATTACATCCTCTAGTTCCTACTACTGTTGCTACTTTTCTTGCTACATTCTCTTTTGCTCCTTTGCATATAAGCAGACTCTAGTACATTCAGTTAGTCAAATTCACAAGTTAACTGTAAATCACACAGTGATATGTGGGTGTAATAATGAGGAAATCTGAAAAAGGGGTAAGATACACTTAGATCCATTTTAAACTGACTTTGACATCTGAATTATGCCCATAGATCTAGGTGTCTTCAATATATTCAAGGCAACTACTTAAAATACTCTGTGACAGTGTGATTAGTTCTGGGAGAAAAACAACAAAAAGAACAAGTTTCAATACTTGGTACTGTCACAGCAATATCCAGATTCCATATGCAATTCTGTACTGTGTGGACAGCAGTAACATTGCTCTTTTTTGACTTGGCTCAGATTACTACTGTGACTCTCAATCTTCTGGGTTTTTTTTTCTTGAACCCATTTAAAAAATCCCTGATCTGCTATAAAAGCTGCAAACCATTTCCAAGGCCCAAGAATGGAGTGCTTGGCCTGTATTACAGATAATCAAGATAAGCAGTGGCCTGATACTGAAAAGTCTCAGGAGAGTACTATTGTACTCTATTTCAATAAATGTATAGAAAGAAGTTACCCTTTCCAGAAAATAAATTACATTGGTTTGTCCCTTTTCACTCATGGCCCTCCATCCAAGGCTGCCAGGTGTGTGGAACATCTAGGAGAAATGCTTGACTGACTCTCTCTCTCTCTCAAATTCCTCAGCTACCTTTTTATATAGTGATGAACTGCTTTAAAAAGACATCACTTCAACATATTTTAAATGTTAAACATTTGAGTTTTGTTATTATAACAGCCACAAGTGTGCCTAACAATAAACAGAGAAGTTTAAGGATCCACTTCTGATGTCTTTTGTCAGTTAGTGGAAGTTGATATCATTGGGAATGTTACTTGAGTAAGGTGTCTAGGATGGGCCTTACTTTTTACCTCTGTTTGAAATAAATATCATCATGTTCTAACCTAAGAACAACTCTTCCCCTCAAAATGATCAGATATGTGATTGAATGCAGTTCTTTCCAATGTTAAACAAGGGCAGTGGTGCAAGTAAGCCAGTATGGCCAGGTACGCCGTACCATTAAGACATTTATTGCCTGTATGCCATACCAGAAAGACACATTTTCCAGAATGTATTGTAGAACCCTGAGCAAATATAAATGTATAGCCCTGGATGGGAATATCCGGGGATATAAATCGGTATCCACTGAACCACAGGGCTCTCCCGAGAAGCGCAGCAGTGAAAGGAGCAGAACATGGGGCCGCCACTCCCAGGAGCCAGCGTCCCATACCGGCAGCTCTTCTGGCATGGCTGTACCGCCACCCAGTCCCGCCTGCAGCCCTGTCCTCTGGCGGGGCTGTACAGATCCCAGACAGGAGACACATTTGTGTAGAAAGGCTGGGGGCAGCTGCCCCACATTCTATTCCTTTCACCACTGCGCTTCTATGGAAAGCCCTGCAGTTCAGCAGATACCGATTCTTATCTGCGGATATCCGCATCTGCGGGTATAAATGTTTATCTGCGCAGGGCTCTAGTCACAGAACATTTTTCTTGAGGGGGTTGGGGTCGGGGGGACAGGGGGAGGGGTTGATACAAGTAAGAGTTAAAATCTACTTGCACTACTGAATAAGGGGTTTGCATCTAATGTGGTGACTGATGAGCTGCTGAGTCTATATTTCAAGGCATCTAGATGCCTTGAGTTCGGAAAGCATGAGTAAAAGAAATAATAACCTTGGTGTGCCCTCCATAATCGAAAGGTGCTTGTTACAAATGAAAAAGGGGGAAAATCTTTAATAGGGGTTTGAATTCTGTGGGATTTCAGTGGAAGCTTTCCCCAAATGAGTATTTCAAGATATTGGAGCTTCTGAATCTTTAGGAAATTACTTGACACATCCATCAGCTCCAACACAGGGGCACCTATTACCTAAAGCTTTTCAGCTAGCTCAATTAATCTTCTGCTTGTTCTCAGGTGCAGTACAGGAATGAACTGGGTGCCAAAAAAGCAAACTTGCACAATTCTTTTCTTGTGACTGTTTAAATTGGATGTCTGGACCTTATTTTGCAGTTTAATAACCCAATACATTGTCACATCAGCATGTAGGATAGGAAATGAAAACACTTGTCGTGGAACACATAAGCTCTATGTAAAAAGTAAGCAGCTTTTAGTTAAAATTAAAATAATTGTTTATCTTAACATGGATTGTTCTCTTAATTGTCTTTTGCTTTTAAAAGCACTTTTATTCCAAGTTATTTCAAAATTAGTTTCTCTTATGAAGTGTCCAACCCCTCCACCCTCCCACAGCACAGTTCCGCGCCCCCTGAATATCTTTTTGTTTGTTTACTTAAAAAAATATCCCAGCAGCAAACAGAGATTTGGGCAGGGGGAAGGATTTCGCTGAAAATGAGACAGACACATACAAAATGAGTAATCCAAGCACATCTTGCACACCACTGGTCTACAATACTTTTGGTCTCCAAATATTACTTTACATTCTCATCCGTGAGGTTCATATGAACCAATGGTGAGCAAGATGTGTTTGGATTCCTTATTATTTTTATTGTCCATCTAATTTGTATAGAGACATGTACTTTGTTTTATGCTTTATTTTACAGTCCACTTAGAGTAGATTATCTTGTAATCAGAAATGGAAATTGTTCCTGTCTGGAAAAGAACTTGAATCTCTAAAAAAAAGCAACTGATCTTCAAGAAACAGCCTACAAATAGAATCAATCCTAGGTTCAAACTCTGAACCAATTTCTCAAGTCACATGTATTTGAGATGGTGTCACTTGCTGTTCATTCTCTAATTCTGATAAATGCCACTACAGTGGCAGTTATGATATGAAAAGAAGACAGGCTGTTGCTCAATATTGTCAGCAACTGGAATATACCAGGCAGCATGGGACAGAAATAAAGCATAAAACTGGTCAAAAAAAACATTATTATTGACTATCTTCACTGAACCAAATATTTTCCATTGATATTTGTTCTCCTCAAATGCTTGGATGCCTGCCCAAAGCCTGTTGCTCTATTAGCGTTTACAGCAGTGAGATATAAGTGCTAATCTGTGCTCTGCCTAACCCAACTAGCATTTGACTCATTGCTAGGAAGGAATCTGTTCCCCTTTCTCCCACTGCCCAGAGAAGGGGGAAAGATTTCCCAGTGACTCTCCACTCCAGGGTTATGCATACACATGACAACTAGTTTTAAAAAATGAGGTGAACCAAAAAATTTACAAGTGAATAAATATTAGCTATTGTACATACACCGAAGACAACTTTGTTAAATAAGCATGTTTAGCTGTAGGTGAGTATCTAGTCTCTGACCACACTCTCTTGCAGCAGAGCATGATGCTGCACTCACCTTCCTCAGTTTCCCTTCAGGTTCCTGGAAATAATTCAGTCACAACTAAGGTTTGTAAAACTATATTCCCCCTCACCTAATTTATTAAATGTCATTCAGCCTTAGGATTCACAGTTGTCCTTTTTAGGAATTTGGCTTTAGGTCCTGGCCTGTGAACTTAGCCCCTCAGGTTTAGGGGGCTCTCAATCCTCCTTTGGACTGAGTTTGGAGCTCCTTTTTGATTCACCTGACCATGCCCTTAATCCTTCCCAGGTGGATCTAATAACCACAGACCACCATCTGCACTGCCTGGGAGAGAGGGAGCCTTGCCCTGTCTACTCTACAAGGTGCTAGGTCCCTGGCCCTTAGAAGAACAGTGGTCTGGGTTTTCCCTATATCTTCCCCCTGCCAAACATTAACTATTCCCAGGGCCAACTTCCTCTCTCCCAGTTACAGCTTCATTTGCTTCCCTGGGCTCATAAAACAAAGTAACTGGCCTCTCAAACTCCCTCCAGAACTTAAAGGGCCAGCACCTCGTTACAGTGATATGAATCTATTCTGTAATAAGTAGGTTATTTTTAAGTGTTACTCTTTTAAGCATTCACTAGTCAATGGATATCAACAAATATGCACCAATTGGCCCTAAGAACTTGACCCACTTTAGTTTCCTTAATATAAGCCCATTTATTGATTTAAGAACTCATGCCCCTGTAAAGCTACTTGTGCACTTATATTACTCAAAGTATTTAGGTCTGTTTAAAAAGTTAATATTTAAAGTGGGTAAGAACATAAGAATGGCCTACTGGGTCAGATCAAAGGTCCATCCAGCCCAGTATCCTGTCTGCCAACAGTGGCCAATGCCAGGTGCCCCAGAGGGACTGAACCTAATAGGTAATGATCAAGTGATCTCTCTCCTGCCCTCCATCTCCACCCTCTGACAAACAGAGGCTAGGGACACCATTCCTTATCCATCCTGGCTAATAGCCATTACTGGACTTAACCTCCATGAATTTATCTAGTTCTCTTTTAAACCCTGTTATAGTCCTAGCCTTCACAACCTCCTCAAGCAAGGAGTTCCACAGGTTGACTGTGCGCTGTGTGAAGAAGAACTTCCTTTTATTTGTTTTAAACCTGCTGCCCATTAATTTCATTTGGTGGCCCGTAGTTCTTATATTAAGGGGCAAGGTACTTACTTTGCCTTACTGACTTACAATGCCTTCACACCTTTAAACACTGTCAGGGTTTTCAAGGATTTTAAGCACTAGGGAGAAGGCTTGAGCCATGCCTCTGGGGAGAGGCTCCATAGGTTGCTATAGAACCCAGAAAGGCATACGAGCGGTTATCTTGAATTTGTGACACACTCTGGTTTGGGAATAGACTTCCCATAATAGACTGTAAATCTGTCTGTATACTATAAGGTTTTATAGATTGAGAAGCAAGCTGGGTTGCTTTTGTCTTGTCATTGGAAAAGGAAAGGATTAAGAAAAGCTCTCAAAGTCTCGGTTCAAATATATTTAATTGAAAATTAATTCATAACCAGTCTTCACTAAAATTGGATGCTGCTCATTGACATTTCACAGTTTGTTCCAATGGCAGGATTGTCTTTGTAAGAGTTTTGACTCAACAAAATATTTCTTAATACTTCAATCAGTAAAGTGTTGGGGTTTTTTAAAACACCATAAAGTGTTCTTTAAATTTGTTTTTAAAGTTCCAGATCCTCAGCTGGTATAAACTGAACATCTGTTTTGGAACTGACAGTTGAATGCTGACTTATACCAGCTACAGATCTGACCCTACATCTCTTAGTGTGACTGTAGCTTGCTTAGGACAGTGTTAAGTTTCCCTAGCACATCAACAGGAAGATAAATTAAAGAGATTGTGCTGCCTTTCCACTGTATGGTGGTTCATGCTCAGTGTCTGCAAGGGCTCAGAAGCAGAATAGATTGTCCCTTGTTCATTCAACCTTTTTCACACCAGCAGCAAAAAGATAATCCTCCGGCTCAGTCTCTCAGGGCCTGAACAGTGTCTCGGCACACTGGTGGCCTGTAGCAAGTCACGGACCAAAATCTTTATCTGAAAGCAAACTTTACTCCCTTGTTTGTGTTTTAAGCAGAAGAGGCATCTTATCTGGGAAGCTCTGGTGAACGAATTCTGTGGCAAAAATATCAATTGTACACTCGCTTTCAAAGATTTGAAACCCAGAAAGATCATCTAACGTGACCAGAGTAGTATGAGCCATAACAATTATTACTGCAGTGGAGGGAATCGTTATTTCCCACTACAAGTGAACATGATTGAGGCATGGTATTTTTAAGACAGTCAGTCAGCCTTGTTCTGTCTTACAGAATAAAAAATAGGAGCATAATCATTATTAGCAGCCTGCTCCCAAGCCCACAACAGTCATTGATTCAGATCATGTCCTAGGAGCCTGATCAACTCCCATTAAGCTCAGCAGGAGTCTTTTCGTTTGCTAAGTATAAGTTGGAGCTGGCCATAGATACTTTTAGGCAAGTGAAATGCTGGCTGAGGATATAATGGCTGTCTAGATACCTAAGGTACTTATATGGTCCCTATATTCATAGTAACTGACAGCCTCGCAGTCTTTAAGGTATTTACACACCTGAGAGGAAGGGAAGTGCTATTATCTACATTTTATACATGAGGGGAAACTGAGGCACAGAGTGACCAAGTGACTTGCCTAGAGTCACAAAGGAAGTTTTAGTGGAGCAAGGACTTGGAATCCAGGTCTCCTAAGTCAGTGATTCTCAAAGCCGGTCCGCTGCTTGTTCAGGGAAAGCCCCTGGCAGTCCGGGCCGGTTTCTTTGCCTGCCATGTCCGCAGGTTCGGCCAATCGCGGCTCCCACTGGCCGCGGTTCACCGTCCCAGGCCAATGGGGGCTGCGGGAAGTGGCGCAGGCTGAGGGATGTGCTGGCCGTCCTTCCCGCAGCCCTCATTGGCCTGGAGTGGTGAACTGCGGCCAGTGGGAACCGCGATCGGCCGAACCTGCAGACACAGCAGGTAAACAAATGGCCTGGCCCGTCAGGGGCTTTCCCTGAACAAGCGGCGTCCCAACCTTGAGAAGCACTGTCCTAAGTCATAACCAATGGACCATCTTTTCTCTCTCAAAGTGATACATTTGTTCAACTGAACTATCAGATTTTCTCCTCTGTTTTGCTTTTAAGATACATTATTTGCTACCAAACTATCACTTATGCTTTTTTGGGCAGCTTTAAACATAACATTCTGATTTAGAAGTAATCAGAACCTTTAATAATATATCACAGAAAGAGGCGCCCGTTGTCTGCTGTTTTAACAGCAGTTTAAGTAGAACTCCCCATGAAAATTAGCCCACTATTTTTAGCAATATGGAGACAGAATACCTAAAGCAGATCAATAATTTATATGAAAAATACACAGTACATTGTATTTAAACATAATACAGAGGAAGTATGATAGTAATAGTGGAAATGTGCTAGCATTTATAGCAATTTGGGATTCTTCCTTCCTGGGCTCCTTGTCCTATCTCTGTGGTGCCACATCTTTCTCCCACCCAGGATCCTGATCTGATATCCCTCACGTACCGGCTCCAGCCCCCCCCCCCCCCCCCCCCCTTGGACTTGGACTGAGGTTGAGATGGAAATAGGAGGCAGACTTGTTGCAAGTCTCTGGGTAAAGATAAAAGGGGTAGAAACAAGGGGTGACATCATGGTTGGGGTATACTACAGACCATCTAACCAGGAAGAAGAGGTTGATGAGACTTTTTTTTTTAAACACTAACAAAATCATCCAAAGCACAGGACTTGGTGGTGATGGGGGGACTTCAACTACCCAGACATCTGTTGGGAAAATAACACAGCAAGGCACAGATTATCCAACAAATTCTTTGAATGTATTGGAGACAATTATTTTTCAGAAGGTGGAGAAAGCTACTTGGGGAGAGGCTGTTCTAGGTTTGATTTTGACAAATAGGGAGGAACTGGTTGAGAATTTGAAAGGCAACTTGGGTGAAAGTGATCATGAAATGGTAGAGGAATGGTAGGAGGGAAAACAGCAAAATAAAGTGTGGCAAGGCATCTTCTCAGTCTCACCAGCCTCAGCTGTTTTTAGCCTTGGTGAGATGGGCTTGGGTAAAATGGTCCCTCTTGGCTGCACAGAGGCAGTCCATTCCTTCTCTCTGCCAGAATTTTGGGCTTGTTTTTTTCCCCTCCCTTACGGGAGGGAATGCAGCCTCCCCTCTTGGTGAGGCTAGCTGTCTTGCTCTTCCTATCCTACTGGCAGCATGACTCCTTCTTTCTTTTTTTTTTTTTTTTTTTTTTTTTTTTTCTCTCTCTCTTCCCCCCCCCCCCTCTCCTCTCAACAGAGGAGGTTTTAAAAAGGTCTCAGGCAGCCCTTAGTTGGAATCAGATGATCTTAATTGACCTCAGGTAATTCCTTCTCAGCTGATCCTAATTGATCTCTGGTAACCCTCTTCTCAGGTGAACCTGATTGACCTGTAGTCACCCCTCCCCAGTTGATAGGGAGGAGGGCCTTTTAACCTTCTGGGGCTGTTTTCTACCTCCTCCTTGCAGCTGTCTGTCCTGAGTTTATCACAAAACACAATGTATTTCAAGAAGGCAGACTTCAGCAAACTTAGGAGTTGGTAGGTAATATCCCATGGGAAGCAAGTCTAAGGGGAAAAACAATTGAAGACAGTTGGCAGTTTTTCAGAGACATTATTAAGGGTACAAGAGCAAACTATCCCACTGCATAGGAAAGACAGGAAGTATGGCAAGAGACCACCCTGGCTTAACCAGGAGATCTTTAATGATCTAAAAATAAAAAAAGAGTCCTACAAAAAGTGAAAACTAGGTCAAATTATAAATGATGAATATAAACAAATAACACAAGTATGTAGGGACAAAATTAGAAAGGCCAAGGCACAAAACAAAATCAAACTAGCTAAAGACATAAAGGGTAACAAGAAAACATTCTACAAATACATTAGACACAAGAGGAAGACCAAGGACAAGGTATGCCCATTATTCAATGGGGGCGGGGGGAACAATAACCAAAAATGTGGAAATGGCAGAGGTGCCTAATGACTTCTTTGTTTCAGTTTTCACCAATCGGTGGTGATTGGATGTCTAACATAGTGACTGCCAGTGAAAATGAGGTAGGATCAGAGGCTAAAATAGGAAAAGAACAAGTTAAAAATTACTTAGACAAAATCTATGTCTTCAAGTCACCAGGGCCTGATGAAATGCATCCTAGAATACTCAAGGAGCTGACAGAGGAGATATCTGAGCCATTAGCGATTATCTTGAAAAGTAATGGAAGATGGGAGAGATTCCAGAAGACTGGAAAAGGACAAATATAGTGCTCATCTATAAAAAGGGAAATAGGGACAACCCTGGGAATTACAGACCAGTCAGCTTAACTTCTGTACTCAGAAAGATGATAGAGCAAATAATTAAGCAATCAATTTGTAAACATCTAGAAGATAATAAGGTGATAAGTAACAGTCAGCATGGATTTGTCAACAAAAATCATGTCAAACCAACTTGATAGCTTTCTTTGACAGGGTAAAAGCCTTGTGGATAGGGGTGAAGCGGTAGACATGGTATATCTTGACTTTTTAGTAAAGCTTTTGTACAGTCTCGCATGACCTAGGGAAATACAACCTAGACAGAGCTACTATAAGGTGGGTGAATAAATGGTTGGAAAACCATTTCCAGAGAGTAGTTATCAGTGGTTCACAGTCATGCTAGAAGGGCATAACGATTGGGATCCCGCAGGGATCAGTTCTGGGTCCAGTTCTGTTCAATATCTGCATCAATTATTTAGATAATGGCATAGAGAGTACACTTATAAAGTTTGCAGACAATACCAAGCTAGGAGGGGTTGCAAGTGCTTTGGAGGATAGGATTATAATTCAAAATGATCTGGACAAACTGGAGAAATGGTCTGAAGTAAATAGGATGAAATTCAATAAGGATAAATCCAAAGTACTCCATTTAGGAAGGAACAATCAGTTGCGCACATACAAAATGGGAAATGACTGCCTAGGAAGGAGTAGTGCGGAAAGGGATCTGGGGGTCATAGTGGACCATAAGCTAAGCAGTGTAACACTGTTGCAAAAAAAGTAAACATCATTCTGGGATGTATTAGCAGGAGTGTTGTAAGCAAGACATGAGAAGTAATTCTTTCACTCTACTCCACGCTGATTATTCCTACTAATGGAGTATTGTGTCTAGTTCTGGGCACCCCATTTCAGGAAAGATATGGACAAATTGGAGAAAGTCCAGAGAAGAGCAACAAAAAATGATTAAAGGTCTAGAAAACATGACCTATGAGGGAAGATTGAAAGAATTGGGTTTGTTTAGTCTGGAGAAGAGAAGACTAAGAGGGGACATAACAACAGTTTTCAAGTACATAAAAGTTTGTTACAAGGAGGAGGGAGAAGAATTGTTCTCCTTAACCTCTGAGGATAGGACAAGAAGCAATGGGCTTAAATTGCACTAAGGAAGGTTTAAGTTGGGCATTAGGAAAAACTTCCTAACTGTCAGGATGGTTAAGCACTGGAATAAATTACCTATGGAGATTGTGGAATCTCAATCATTGGAGATGTTAAAGAGCAGGTTAGACAAACACCTGTCAGGGATGGTCTAGATCAGTGCTTCTCAAAGCTGGTCTGCTGTTTGTTCAGGGAAAGCCCCTGGCAGTCTGTGCCGGTTTGTTTACCTACCGCATCCGCAGGTTCGGCCGATCACAGCTCCCACTGGCCGCGGTTCGCCATCCCAGGCCAATGGGGGCTGCGGGAAGTGGTGCGGGCCGAGGGATGTGCTGGCCTCCCTTCCCGCAGCCCCCATTGGCCTGGAGCGGTGAACTGCAGCCAGTGGGAGCCACAATTGGCGGAACCTGCAGACGTGGCCGGTAAACAAACCAGCCAGGACCACCGGGGGCTTTCCCTGAACAAGCGGCGGCCTGACTTTGGGAAGCACTGGTCTAGATAATACTTAGTCCTGCCATTAGTGCAGGGGACTGGACTAGATGACCTCTCGAGGTCCCTTCCAGTCCTATGATTCCATGATTACTAGATACTACTATCTAAAGCTATAGCGAGTGTCAGATATAACCTATTTGAGAAGAGGTATGTGATCGTATTATATATGCCCACAGGATTTCTTAACTGTTGAGAACTTAAGAACATAAGAATGGCCCTACTGGGTCAGACCAAAGGTCCATCTAGCCCAGTATCCTGTCTTCTGACAGTGGCCAGTGCCAGGTGCCCCAGAGAGAATGGACAGAACAGGTAATTATCAAGTGATCCATCCCCTGTCGCTCATTCCCAGCTTCTGGCAAACACCATTCCTGCCCATCCTGGCTAATAGCCATTGATGGACCTATCCTTCTTGAATGTATCTAGTTCTTTTTTGAACCCATGTTATGGTCTTGGCTTTCACATCATCCTCTGGCAAGGAGTTCCACAGGTTGACTCTGCATTGTATGAAGAAATACTTCCTTTTATTTTTTTTAAACCTGCTGCCTATTAATCTCATTTGGTGACGCCTAGTTCTTGTGTTATGAGAAGTAGTAAACAACGCTTCCTCATCTACTTTCTCTACACCAGTCATGATTTTATAGACCTCAATCATATCTCCCCTTAGCCATCTCTTTTCCAAGCTGAAAAGTCCCAGTCTTGTCAATCTCTCCTCATACGGAAGCCGTTCCATACCCCTAATCATTTTTGTTGCCCTTTTCTGAACCTTTTTCAATTCCAATATTTATTTTTTTTTTTTTTTTGAGATTTGGCAACCACATCTCAACACGGTATTCAAGACGTGGGCATACCATGGATTTATATAGAGGCAACATGATATTTTCTGTCCTATTATCTATCCCTTTCTTAATTACTCCCAGCATTCTGTTCGCTTTTTTGACTGCCACTGCACATTGAGTGGATGTTTTCAGAGAACTATCCACAATGACTCCAAGATCTCTTTTTTGAGTGGTAATAGCTAATTTAGACCCCATCATTTTATATGTATAGTTGGGATTATGCTTTCCCATGTGCATTACTTTTCATTTATCAACATTAAATTTCATTTGCCATTTTGTTGCCCAGTCACCCAGTTTTAAGAGATTCTTTTGTAGCTCTTAACAGTCTGCTTGGGTCTTAACTATCTTTAGTAATTTTGTATCATCTGCAAATTTTGCCACCTTACTGTTTACCCCTTTTTCCAGATCATTTATGAATATGTTGAATAGGACTGGTCCCAGAACAGACCCCTGGGGGACACCACTATTTACCTCACTCCATTCTGAAAACTGACATTTATACCTACCCTTTGTTTCCTAGCTTTTAACCAGTTACCAGTCCATGAGAGCACCTTCCCTCTTATCCCATGGCAGCTTACTTTGCGTACGAGCCTTTGGTGAGGGATCTTGTCAAAGGTTTTCTGAAAATCTAAGTACACTATATTACTGGATCCCCTTGGTCCACATGCTTGCTGACCCCCTCAAAGAGTTCTAGTAGATTGGTGAGGCATGATTTCCCTTTATTAAAACAATGTTGACTCCTCTTCATCAAATTATGTTCATCTATATATCTGACAATATTGTTCTTTATTATAGTTTTAACCAGTTTACCCAGTACTGAAGTCAGGCTTACAGGCCTGTAATTGTTGTGATCACCTCTGGAGCTCTTTTTAAAAATTGGCTTCACATTAGCTATCCTCCAGTCATCTGGTACAGAAGCTGATTTAAATGATAGGTTACAGAGTACAGTTAGTAGTCCTTCAGAACTCTTGGGTGAATACCATCTGGTCCTGGTGACTTATTGGTGTTTAATTTATCAATTTGTTCCAAAACCTCATCTAATGATACCTCTAATGATACTTACTTGAGCATCTTCACTATTCTATCAGCAGAGGAGTTACTTTCAATAGAATATTTTGTATTTTGCAGGGGGAAATGTATACCTTATTCTGGCAGCATAAGAGGTGCCAGATCTCTTAATTCTTTCAAAATTCTATTGTCTAATTCTTTGATATCCTTCCTGTGGTGTGTTCATAACAAACAGTTGATCAAAAAACAGGGTAGGGAGCATGCCGTTGTTGTTTATACATCACCTAGTATGTTGTAGGACATACTGAAAATAAAAAAAATAATAATCCCCAAATCCTTTCTCCTATTATAGTATGACTGAACATTAGCAGAGAATGCCAGCTATGTGAATAATCTGGTTTCAGTAGAACTTCATTGAAGGAACAATGAAAGATTTAATCAGATTAAAGGTTAATATTGTTTATATGTGGAAATGGGTAAATTCAAAAAATCAAACAATTACTTCCATGATAAACACTGAAAACTGTCCTATGCACATATGAATACTAACATAATTTGTCAGGCTGGCTTTTAAAAAAAATAGAATTAGTTGCATTTTATCGAAAAAAATCAACCCCTTTGAAATATCTCCTTAAAGGCAATGAAGGGAAAGTGTAAAAGTTGAACATTGTCTGGCTGTGAAATTTTAATTCTGTGCACTTAAATGTCAGCACAAATTGACACTTCATTCTTTAGTGACCACAATTGGTAAAATCTCCTGGCAATTTAATACACATGCATCCATGGCAGACTATTTCAAACAGGATGGAAAACTAGAGTTCATCCTAAATTTACATTGCAGACAAAACTAGCGTGATTTCCAGCTCCACATATGGTACAATATTCTGTTTATTGTGCATGCTGTTAATTTCCTCATTGAGAAGACTGTAAATTTTACCCTTTCTTTAGAGCATTAGGAGGAGTACAAGGCACTTTGGCTATATAATTGGTGTGATACACTAACAAACAGCCGGCTAAGTAGTTTCAATCTTTCTGATTTTGCTTTTTCTCCTAGTTTAACAACATTTTAGTGCTTTCTTTTTTTATTCATTAAGGTCATTGTCTGCCTTTGCTCTGATGTCTAAGCAGTTATGCAAGCTGAAGTAAAGAATATGGCCTTCAACTCTACAATTTCTACTGGAACCAAAACTTTTCTGACAGCATACAATAGCCATAACACTAGATAGCTCTGCTGTTAATGAAAAAATGTATACAACACAACAACAGGTAACTTTATAGAAGAATATAACAGAAATGGACATACAGTCACAGCAGGTGCATGAATAGGAAAGCAGGATGTTAGACTCATGCAGTAGCAGTTCATTAGCTATGTGCTGCTCTCTTTCTGGGCAGAACTCCTTTGCTCAGGCAGCAATATGTAAATATTATGGAATCTATATATAAGTAAATTCAACCCCTCCTACCTGTATCTGTGTAGGAACCAAACATCATCCTTCAGGAAAGCTGAGTGTTTGTGATGTATCTAAACTATCTCTACTGATAAATGTAACGAAGGCAAGAGGAAATTTGACTGCCCCCTGATTCCGCAGTCCCTGCACACTCCCTGCTTCTGTTAGCTTCAACTGGAGTTTTGACTACAGGGCCAAGCCCAGTGTGAATAGCATTAAGACTTTTGGAGGCTTTCATTCAGGAGTGGCTAGACAAATCCAGCATGAGCAATTTCTCTCTCATAAATTCTTTTTCTAGGTTTCAGAATAAGGCAATTTTCAGGGTTTTAGTTTTAAATCCCACCAAAAACATGGATGAGATTTCTTTTTAAATCACCGACTCTATGATTTTTTTTAAATCACTGATATGCATATATACACATTTGAAATGTGCATGGATGTAATTACTGGTTTTTTTTTTTCAGGTTGCTTTTTTTAAAACAACTTGGAAATCACATCCAAAAAATTGCATTTAAAATATTTTTTTTTAAGGTTTCAATGTCAAGCACTCAAAAGTTAGGCAACGGCTGAAATAAGGCTGCCCGTGCCACCTAGTTTTGGCCCCTTAGTCTCACAATGCATATGGACAATCTATAATTGCTATGTATTCCCCAGGACCCTTGTCTTCTTCCGTGCACACGATGCTGGACTGTGCTCTGGGGATGAATCAGGTTTGTGTACTTCATGAGGCTGGTTCGGGTCGGGCCCATGCCTCATTTTGTTGCAGAAGTTGGAAGTTGTGAAGGGAATGAGACAGGGGATTGAGGGAAGGCAGAAGGGGCTTATGCTTAAGGAAGTTGAATGTAACTCTGGAGAACTGGATTCTATTCCTGCCTCTTCCACCGAGTTCCTATGTGATGCTAGGCAAGTCACTAAAACCAAAACATTCCTCATTTTCTGGGTGCCCACTGTGAGCTACCTGGGGTCAGATTTGTAGAAGTGTTGAATATTAACAGCTGCAACTAAAGTTGATTGTTCAAAAACACCATCAGATCATAGGCTGTATAATGATAAGTGCTCTTGAAAAATCAAGTTCTTAGAGTCTCAACTGGGGCACCACATGCTGCCTCCGCTCCGCCCCAAGGCCTGGATCTGCAGCTCCTATTGACTGGGAACCGTGGCCAATGAGAGCTGCGGGGGCGGTGCCTGCTAGCAGAGGCAGCACATGGAGCTAGGAGTGAGGGAGGGGAGTCCTCCCTCCAGGTAAGCACTGCCCCACACCCCAATCCCCAGCCATGAGCTCCCCCACACCCAAACTCCTGCTGCTGGGGGCGGGGGGAGGGAAGACTGTCCCAGAAGCAGCCAATGCGCCTGGCTTGGGGACTGCCCAACCTGTTCAGGCAGCTCCTGGGCCAGGTTCACCTGCCGTTGCAGAAGTCACGGAGGTCAGGGAAAGTCACAGAATCAGTGACCTCCATGACAAATACAGAACCTTAGTTATAAGCAACTGAAACAGGGTCTTATAACTGAAATGGCAGGTAACCTTAACAATAGGTCTCACTACCTTCACCACCTGTGGTTTATATGCATTCTCACACACATGCTCCATGTGCACAGCTAAAAGATCATGAATCCCATGTGTTTATAAATATCCTGTGCCTAATTCCCCACTCTACAGTAAGTCCAGAGGTGTCAGTAAAGGTAGAATCCAGATCATCCATATGATTCATAACTCAGTATGGATGAAATTCACCTTTGTGCAGACAGGCTGCATGCGGTGCTTACCAATGTGCTTAATTGGTTCAGAGGACCTGATAAAGACCCTCTGCCCTGAGGAAAATGTCATGCTCTGTGCAATACATATTAATATTTGGATAAATGAACACTTCAGCCTTCAGTTAGATTAAAGAGCAAATTCTCACCTAGTATACAGTGGGATAAGTTCACAAAAGGTCTTAGGCTCCTAACTGCCATTTTAGGCATGTAAATCCCTGAATCAGGCCCCATTGGGAGTCACAAAACTGCTGCTCAGCTACCATCAAACCTCGTAGGCACCCAAACTTGCTCGTCACCTTTAATTTTTGCAGTAAAAGTTTCCTAGGAACCTATGTTTCTACTGGTGTGCATGTACACATCAGCCCCATGCCAGGCAAAGTCCCTGAGTGATTCACAAACAGGCAGAGGAATGCCAGTCTTCCTCCCAGTTGTATCTGCAGGGTTTGATCTGATAAGCATGCTGAGATCTTACCTATGAGATCAGGCCCTTATAAGCAAGCTAGGAAGAGGAGGACCTGTCTCAACTTTTAGCCCAGTGGTTAGGGTACTCACCTGGCATCTGGGAGACCTGCAGTTCAAGTCCCCCCTCCATCTGAAGGGTATAAAGGATTTGAACAGGGATCGGCCACCTCTCAGCTCCATGGAATGTTGTTAATGGGGGGGGCACTCCCTCAATCTGTCCTGTTGAAACTCTTCCACTGTGGATAAATAATCAAAAAAGTCACTGGAGCCGGGGGACTGGATTGTGGGTCTCCCAGTTCCTAGATGAGTGACTCTGTAGCGTTCCAGTTAGTGTATTCTCATGGTTATGCTCTCCCTCTCTGGCCCAGTGCTTTGTCCATTATTTACCCACACTGGAACTGCTTCAACAGGAGAAACTGAGGGATTTCCCTACATCAGAATATCCTATAGCCCTGTGGTTAGAGCACCTGAGAGGTGGCAGGTCCCTGTTTAAATACCTTCTCCTCCTTAGGTGGTGGGTGGATTTGAACCAGGAGTCGTTTGCATTCCAGGTGAGTACCTGAGTGACAGGGCTAAAAGTTAGGAGGGTGGTTTTCCTCCCCAGCTTCTTGCTAAAATGATGTAGGCTGAACATCAAATGATGGCTTTCAGCTGAGAATCCCAAGTAGGCCTAGGTAAGCCCTGGGTAAGCTTCCCGTTGGCCCAGACTTAGGCATTTATCTCTGAGAGAGGGGCAGGGCTTAGCACATACCCCTCTGCTTGCATCTTCCACTGGCTAGTTTAGGGGAGAAGCTGTCTAACATGCTTGCTTTTGTGAATCCCATTCTCGAGCCCCTATCGCTCTCCCTTCATTGTATAGGGAGTCTTAGCACCTAACCCAAGCTTTGTGAATCTCAGTGATTTCTAGGCATCTAAAAGTTTGGGCTAGACTCACAATCTCTCAAACCTCCAGCATCAAAAGAATTGCCATATTAACATAACATACAACTTCAAACTCTTTTGATTTCAATCAATATTTAATTTGTTCAGGTCTGAACAGCACCTGATATTATTTCAGATGAGGAAAAAGTCAGACTGAATAGTTTGTCAATGTTCTCTCTCAGAAAATCTGCAAACTGATCATGAGTGTAAAAATATATAAACTTAATTCTTCTTAAACTGACATCAGAGAAGGTATAAAACAAAATTTTACTATGGGTTTTAGTAATAGTCACATGAATGACCACTAAAACTTTATGGTCTCAAAATAAAGCATCACTATTCTGTTTTACTAATCATTAAAATCAAGTCACAGTCAGATGACCAAAAAAAAAAAAAAATTGCCCTAAAAGAACTGCCTAATGTATCAACCTGGGGGCCAGAAGCTGGATCAATCTTAGGACCCGATACATACTTACTATCAAGTTTAGTGCTTATTTTTGTCAGTCGGCCCATAGAATTCCGTGGGACTACTCAAAATGATGCATATTAAAGCATTAGAAGGATCAGTTCCTTGGTAAATACATTAGTATTGACAACGTGGATCTGTATAAGTGTAAGGGAATGGAATAAAATTTAAAAGTTGCTATCAGTGGAAAATGCTAATTGATTTCTAGAACTTTGTGATAAATCACAAATGTGGCTGGGGCAGACAACCGCTATAGGTGGGTGTTTAATCAACTGATGTGCTGGTATTTGATCAGCTGAAATAGTAACATTTGAAAAATCATGTTTACTTGCCTCCAGCATTCTACCCTGGTACATGTGGGTGTAACTCCATTGAATTCAGTGAAATTGCTCTCATTTATATCTGGTCTGAATTTGACCCAAATGAAGAAATTGTCAAATTGATTTTTTTCCCCGTAGATTCAATGTGCATTCCACTTAAGTGTGTGAGTGCTCAACACCAGAGCTGGAGCATTTGCCCAGTAGTACCCATAGAGGGGCAGTGCTTGCACCTTGTAGCCATAGTCCCTCCTGTAGCTATATGAGGCAGTGCCACTGTGACAGTCTGTACCCCTATGTTCACCTCTCTTACAACTGTTAAATTTTGTACAAAGCATACCATGTAAGGTATCATTTGAAAACTCGTGGTTTGCTGATCATTACTGTCCTGGTAAAATATGTGTGGCAAAACTGTAGATAACGCTATATGATTTCACTACATGATATTACCAAAACATGTTCTGGAGAGCAGTCACAAATAAATTCCCCAGAGACAAAAGGCTAGCCAACACCTCAGCCAGGTGCCAATGGGATCAAAGGGACCATCCCCCGATTAAGTGGCCACTCTTCAGCAGGAGAGAGGGTGTGGGCAAAAAGTCTATGTTTTGACAAAGAAGCAGTTTAAGGTTCCTGGCCACGCCAACTTTCTGTCTCCTGAACATCAGCTGGAGATGATTCTTGAGCAAGAGAAAGGGCTATAAGAGGGGAGGGCAGATACCTGCCAAAAATCTCTCCCTTGCTCTCTACCCACTTCATCATCAACACCTGAAGAACAAGGAAGCAGCATTGGACTGCGGGGAGAGATCCTAATGGAAAGAGGTTCAGCCAGTAAGATAGCTGGAACATGTGGTGAGAGAGAACTTCGCTTTGTATTCACTTCGTTTGTTAAGTTAGGTGTTAGTTGAGTTTTACCTTTTATTTCTTTGTAACCAATTCTGACTTTTATGCCTCATTACATGTATTCACTTAAAATCTATCTTTCTGTAGTTAATAATTTTGTTTCATTTTATCTAAACCAGTGTGTTTGGATTGAAGTGTTTGGGAAACTCCATTTGGGAATGTCATTTTCTAATAATAAATGACAGACTTTATGTGAGCTTATATTGTCCAGGAGAATTCTGGGCAGTACAAGACACACGTTTCTGGGGGGGGAGGGGAATCTGGGACTGGGAGTTTGCTGGTGTTGCCCTGCAGTGTAATTATGAGTGGCTGGCTATAGCACTCATACAGTATAGCTGGGAGTGATTTACGTGCTGGAGGCTGTGTATGAACAGACCAGGAATGGTTGCTCTCACAGAGAAGCAGGCTAAAAGGCACCCCAGACTGGAGAATTGAGGGAACACCATTGTCAATCAGTCCATCTTGTATCCTGAGTCATGTCACAGCCTCCCTGACCTGACTCAGTTCCTTCTTAACACCGGGGTTGGAGTCAGAACTCTGTAGTTTCTAACCTAAAAATATCTCCACTTCTTAGTAACTTTTCAAGCTCTATGTAGTTAATTAGTATAGTGCCAGTTAGTTGGCTTTAGTTTAAGTATTTCTGTGGTGATGGCCTCACCAGGGTTTAAACATTGTCCATCATGTGAGGGAGCTATCCCCACACATGGTGCACGCTGTGCTTAGGCGAAACCCACATCAAGGAAGGCTGTTTGATTTGCACATTGTTCACGAAATGAACTCAGGTGGTGAGGAATCTTCATCTAAACCAGCACCTGCTTGAACAGGCCATGTGGCCTGCTTCAGCACCGAGGCCTCTGTTGGATTGGAGCTCGCCCTCAGGTTCTGAGAGTGCTGCTGCTTTACATCCTGGAGCTGGTTCCTCTTTGAGGAGACAGGAGTCATTCTCTGTCAAGTGTGCTGAGGAAAAAGTCACATTGCGTGGGGACTCATCTGCCTCTTCCAGAAGGAGCGCAGACTGGCATGGTGTAAATGCTAGTGCAAGGGATGGAGCGGTCCTGTCAATTACTCCCCAGTATGACGCTGGGAGGTCAGATATCCTGTACCATCAACTCTGGTTCCTGCCCTGGGGCATCCGTTAAGTTCCCACAAAGTCACTGCTGGCACTAGCTGTTTCCACGCTGGCATCTGTTGCTGCATGATATGCCATCCTCTGCCTTTGTTTCCTGACCTCTCCCTTGGTCCAGGATTCTGTCAGTGCTGCATTATATATAGCTCTGTTGGCTGGGTGGGCTGCTAAACCTGTGGGTCTGGTGGCACCAAATCCTGATATTTCCCTTCCTGAATCTGTGGAAGTGGGGCAAGGGCTGGAATTGGCACAAGGAACTCCTCAGCACCAGGAACTTCTTCAGCATCCTGCCATCAGCACTACAGATGTTACCATGGTGGCACTCACTGCCCTCCACTTTGACAACATAAGTCACCTCGATATAACAGCTGACTTCGGACTCAACACCATTCCAGCACCAGAAACAACAGAGACATACTCGGTGCCAGTGGCACTGTTTCCACCATTAGTGCCAGTTCCCTCTACATTCTAGGCTATGGACAAGTGTAATGGGGCGCAGCCTCGCCACAGCTGTGCCTCCCGCTGGTTGGTTAGGGAATTAGCTTTTTCTGTGGCATGCCTTCCTCTTGTGGTGTCTTGCCCGCCGCTACTTTCTCGGTCTCCACCGTCCTCACCATCAGAACCCCGTCACTCCTGGACTGCGGCGCCCACCCGTTACTCTGGGCCCTGACTGAGGGACTCTCTAGTGCCAGCCACTTACTGCTCTCCTCCAATTCTCCTCTACTGCCTACTTCCCTGGGCCACTTCCGCATAGCCCCAGCACCTTCTCTGCCCTTTTGTGTCAGGGCCCCAGTCTGGCAGTTGTCAGCTTAGAACTCTCCCAGCCTATGCTGACCCTGCCCAGCCCTGCTCTGTCTTAGGTACTTCTCTAAGAGCCAGCCCTTCTCCCTTTGCCCTCCAGGGAGAGACTCCACTCCTCTTGGCCCTGCAGCCTCCTTATAGGGCCCAGCCTGGCCCTGATAGGCTGCTTTCAAGCCTCCACTTGATTGGCTCCCAATAAGCCCTTCCAGGATTGGTTGGGGCTCTGTGCAGCCTCTCTGGCTTGCTTTAACACCTTCCATGCCAGAGTGGGGCAGCTTCCCCACTACAACAAGTCAGACCAATTGCTCACACTCTCAGGGCTGGTTCCACCTTTGTCCCATGAAGCCTGGTACTTCTCAGCATTTTCGGGATTTTCCTCCTCCCATTCTTTATCGCCTGACGCATGTCGGGGGCTGTTCATGGAATAAATGGAGCCCAGGACTGGTGCTCATCTTGTGGTTGAGATAGGGGACCCTGGCCCCATTGCTCACTGGCCACCAATGCCCTTTCCATACCTGTGTCGTCCATGGAATCCATAGGACATTCCTCAGTCATGGTGGTCCCACTCTTCATCTCCCTCTAAGGCGAGATCACCGAGCAGTCCTGTGGCAGTCACTATTAATCCACTTCAGGCCCAGGTGAATCTTCCCCTCATGGAGCCTGTATATTCATCCCACCAGATCCATCAGCATTGGAGCAGGATCTAGCTCTGGCATAGTTAACTGCTTTGTCTTCATCTCTGGACAATTCTGCGGCGCCTGGCTCTTCCTCTCCTTTAGTACCAGGGGATTTCAAGACACACCAGGACCTTTTGTGGTCCTGCTTTTCTGTAGCTGCTTCCCTGGATATTCAAGCTGAATTTCTGCAGGAGAACACCCATAAGTTGTTGGATATCCTGCAGCTGTCTGATCCTGAAAGACTCACCCTCACTATTAACAACTATTAAAAACCTGCTAAGGTTTTGTGGAGCATGCTGGCTTTGGTACTGCCTACCATGAAGAGCATGGTAGGCAGTACCAGTACTTTATGCCGGTGCAGGTATTTTGAGGGGTTTTATCCCAAACTCCCTGGTCATAACCATGGTGAACTCTAGAGCCCAGCAGGGCAGATTCAACTCCACTCCCAAGGACCCATAGGCTCATAGATTTTAAGGTCAGAAGGGACCATTGTGATCATTTAGTGTGAGCTCCTGCACAATGCAGGCAACAGAACCTCCCGCACTCCTGAAATAGACCCCTAACCTCTGGCTGAGTTTTGAAGTCCTCAAATCAAATAAGGACTCTAAACAGGTGGAATTAATGGGTAGGATGATTTATGCTTCCTCTTCCTTGCAGTTGAGCATTGCTAACCAGTGGGCATTGCTGTCCAAATATGACTTTGTGAACTGGATGGCTGTGTCGAAGTTTGCAGGCCAGCTGCTGGAAGCCTTGTGGGAGGAATTTTGGAAATTATTACTGAAGGCTTCTTGGTGGCTAAGATTTCATTGCAGTCTACTCTGGACGTCACGGATACTTTGGCCAGAGTCATGGCCTCAGCAGTGCCCACGAGAAGGCCGTCCTGGCTGCAGAATTCGAGCATTGCTCCCAAAATGCAACAAGTCATAGAGGATTTGCCCATTGATGGCCAAGTCCTTTTTTCAGACAAGATGGATGAGGCTCTGCACTCCTTCAAGGACCTAGGGCCACCCTGTGGTCCTGGGGAGTACATAGACCAGCAGTGGTTGTCAACAGCAGCAGCAGTATCATCCAGAGTGCTCATTTGAGCAGCCATTCCCTCCCCCAAGAAAGGACTACCCCAGAAAGGGGCATAGGTCCAAACGCTCATTTTGACTCCTTAGTCTGGAGCAATGTTCCTGTCATCACTCCTTCTCCCGGTCCCCTCCATTTGGGGACAGGCTGACTCGCTTTCACAATGCTTGGGGCTTGATCACCACTGACAGCGGGGTCCTAAGCACTATCAGACTGGGCTATGCCATCTAGTTCCTTTCCAACCCTCCCTCTTCAGGGCCTCTTCAGGGGCCCCTCTCATGGGATACTGCTCCTCGAGCAGGTCCTCTCTATTGGCTTTGGGAGGAGATTCCACCAGAACACCGGGGTCAGGGTTTGTATTCCCAGTACTTTCTGGTCCCCAAATCCAAGGGCGGAGTAAGACCCATTTTTGACCTTCATGGCTTCAACAAATATATCAGATACACAAGGTTATAAATTGTCACTCTATCGACTGTCCTCCCTGCATTGTCTCAGAACAACTGTTTTACTGCTCTGGTCTTTCAGGATGCTTACTTTCCACTGGCAATTTTGCTGAGTCACAGAAAATTCCTTCAATTCATCATAGTGGAATGCCACTTTCAGTATATGGTGCTTCCCTTCAGCCTCTCTTCTGCACCTTGGATATTTACCAAATGTATGGCCATGGTGATGGCGTTCGTCAGGAAGAAAGGAATCCACATCTTCCTGAATCTGGACAACTGCTCACTGAGAGGAAGTCCTTTCTCATGTCAACACTACACTGCACTTGCTCAACCATCTGGGTCTCATCCTAAACACTGGAAAATCAACTTTTGTTCCTGCTCAGAAAATTGAATTCATTAGGGCCCTAATAGCTTCTATGAATTCGAGAGCGTTTTTGCCGAACAACCATTTTCAGGTGACTTGCTACCTTTGCCTCAGTCTGCAGTCTCAGATGTGCCTGAGGCTCTTGACCCCATGTCTGCTTGCACACAGTGGTCCAGTTTGCAAGGCTGCATCTTCACCACTTCAAATGTGGCTCAGGACAGCTTACCATCTGACTCCCTGGTCAGATTGGTCCATCTTCCTCCATTTCTCCTGGACTCCTTACAGTGGCGGATGCTTCTGGAGACTGTCATGGTATTCCCTTTATCCAGACCTTACCAACCAGTCTGTTGTCACCAGTACTTCCCCGATGGGTTGGGAGCACACCTGGGGTCACTGAAAGTTCAAAGTCTGTGGTTGGAGCAGGATTTCTCACTGCATATTAATGTGCTGGAGCTTTGGGCGATCTACAATGCACGTTATGCTTTTCTGGACTATATCAGGGTGTCCTCTGGGTCATCTTTGCAGCTTGGTGCGTTCTGACGATCAACAAGTTTGTTATGAAGCACAGCAGAAAATGCCATCTGTTCTGCTCTCAAGAGGGCCTCAGTCCAGGCTCCCTGTCCAATGCTTTCCATCTCAGCTGGCAGTCGGCTCTTCTCTATGCTTTCGCCCCGATCCCAATCATCCCACGGTTTCATCGTCAAGCAGAAGGTGAATCAAGCCAAGCTCATTCTCATTGCCATGACGTGCCCAAGTCAGCGCTGGTTTTCCAGCCTTCTTGCACTGTCAGTTCAACCTCCCATACCCCTTCCTCTCCATCCCAACCTACTCACACAGAATCATGGTTGCACCTTACATCCTGCACTCAGCTCCCTGTATCTCTCACCGTGGCTGTTTCAAGGCTAAATGAGGAGGAAGAGCAGTGTGTAGCAGCTGTTCAACAGGTCCTACTCAACAGTAGAAAAGCTCTCTACCGGAATGGCCAATTCAGTAACATGGAAGCAGTTTTTGGTGTGGCCGTTGGCCCACATAATTCAGTTGATGCTGGCTTCTATGGAGTACTTGCTGCACGTCAGTTGTCGGGACTTGCACTTAGCTCATTGAGAGTGCATCTGACAAAGATAATCATTTCATCCTCCTAGTAAGGGAAGATCAGTCTTCTCCAAGTGTCATGGTAGCAAGATTCTTAAAAAGGCTTCTTCATCTCTATCATCTAGTCTGAGAGCTGGTTGCTCTGTGGGACCTTACTCCAGGCCTAGCACCTTTAATGACCTCCGTTCAAGGCCCTTGCATCTTTTCCGCTTTTGCATCAGACTGTGATCTGTGTAGCGATAACATCCACAGGAGAGTCTGAGTTGCAAGCTCTGATGGCAGAACCTCCTTTATACATAATTCTCTAAGAACAAAGTGACTTTATGATCACAGCCACAATTTTAGTCTAAAGTGGTGTCAGTTTTATTTGAAGCAGGTGGTGTCCTTACCTGTGTTTTCCTAAGCTGTATACATCTCTGGAGGAGCAGCCTCTCCATACATTAGATGTCAAGAGATATCTAGCCTTTTATCTGGACAGGAATAAACCATTTTGTGCTTTGCCTTGCCTGTTTGTGTTCTATGCAGATCATACGAAGGGGCAAGCAGTCTCTTCACAGACTAACTCTAAATAGATAACATCCTGTATCAATACTGCATATGAAATAGTTCAGCTATGTCCCCTCAGTGGGTGCAAGCTCATTCTGTGAGAGCACAAATAATGTCAACAGCGTTCCTTGGTGATGTCTCAATATTGGACATTTGCAGGGCTGTTAAGTGGTCATCTATACATACATTTACAAACCATTATGCTATTACTGCATCTTCCAGGGTAGATCAAATTTTGCCAGGGTGTTCCTGCAGTCCTTGTTTAGGTAGACTCTCAGCCCTGCCTCCTGGGGTGGGAGCCACTTGGTAACCACCTAAGTGGAATACACAGTTGCATCTAGTCAAAGAAGAAACAGTTACTTACTATAAAAACAACAAGGAGTCTGGTGGCACCTTAAAGACTAACAGATTTATTTGGGCATAAGCTTTCGTGAGTAAAAACCTCACTTCTTCGGATGCATAGAGTGAAAGTTACAGATGCAGGCATTATATACTGACACATGGAGAGCAGGGAGTTACTTCACAAGTGGAGAACCAGTGTTGACAGGGCCAATTCAATCAGGGTGGATGTAGTCCACTCCCAATAATAGATGAGGAGCTGTCAATTCCAGGAGAGGAAAAGCTGCTTCTGTAGTGAGCCAGCCACTCCCAGTCCCTATTCAAGCCCAGATTAATGGTGTTGAATTTGCAAATGAATTTTAGTTCTGCTGTTTCTCTTTGAAGTCTGTTTCTGAAGTTTTTTTGTTCAATGACAGTGACTTTTTAATCTGTAATAGAATGACCAGGGAGATTGAAGTGTTCTCCTACTGGCTTTTGTATGTTACCATTCCTGATGTCCGATTTGTGTCCATTTATTCTTTTGCGGAGGGACTGTCCGGTTTGGCCAATGTACATGGCAGAGGGGCATTGCTGGCACATGATGGCATATATGACATTAGTGGATGTGCAGGTGAATGAGCCCCTGATGGTGTGGCTGATGTGGTTGGGTCCTCTGATGCTGTTGCCAGAGTAGATATGGGGACAGAATAGGCAACGAGGTTTGCTACAGGGATAGGTTCCTGGGTTGGTGTTTCTGTGGTGTGGTGTGTAGTTGCTGGTGAGTATTTGCTTCAGGTTGGGGGGTTGTCTGTAAGCGAGGACTGGCCTGCCTCCCAAGGTCTGTGAGAGTGAGGGATCATTTTCCAGGATAGGTTGTAGATCGTGGATAATGCGCTGGAGAGGTTTTAGCTGGGGGCTGTATGTGATGGCCAGTGGTGTTCTGTTATTGTCCTTGTTGGGCCTGTCCTGCAGTAGGTGATTTCTGGGTACCCGTCTTGCTCTGTCAATCTGTTTCCTCACTTCCCCAGGTGGGTATTGTAGTTTTACGAATGCTTGATAAAGACCTTGTAGGTGTTTGTCTCTGTCTGAGGGGTTGGAGCAAATTCGGTTGTATCTTAAGGCTTGGCTGTAGACAATGGATCGTGTGATGTGTCTTGGATGGAAGCTGGAGGCATGTAGGTACGTATAGCGGTCAGTAGGTTTCCGGTATAGGGTGGTGTTTATGTGACCATCAATTATTTGTACTGTAGTGTCCAGGAAGTGGATCTCTTGTGTGGACTGGTCCAGGCTGAGGTTGATGGTGGGGTGGAAATTGTTGAAGTCCAGGTGGAATTCTTCAAGGGCCTCCTTTCCGTGGGTCCATATGATGAAGATGTCATCAATATAGCGCAAGTAGAGGAGGGGCATTAGGGGACGAGAGCTGAGGAAGCGTTGTTCTAAGTCAGCCATAAAAATGTTGGCATACTGTGGGGCCATGCGAGTACCCATAGCAGTGCCACTGACTTGAAGGTATAAGTTGTCCCCAAATCTGAAGTGGTTGTGGGTGAGGACAAAGTCACAAAGCTCAGCCACCAGGCGTGCTGTGGCCTCATCAGGGATACTGTTCCTGACAGCTTGTAGTCCATCCTCATGTGGAATATTGGTATAAAGTGCTTCTACATCCATGGTGGCCAGGATGGTGTTTTCAGGAAGAACATCAATGCATTGTAGTTTCCTCAGGAAGTCGGTGGTGTCTCGAAGATAGCTGGGAGTGCTGGTAGCATAGGGTCTGAGGAGAGAGTCTAAATAGCCAGATATTCCTGCTGACAGAGTGCCAATGCCTGAGATGATGGGGCGTCCAGGGTTTCCGGGTTTATGGATCTTGGGTAGCAGATAGAATACCCCTGGTCGGGGTTCTGCGGGTGTGTCCATGTAGATTTGTTCCCGTACTGTAGCTGGGAGTTTCTTGAGCAGATGGTGTAGTTTCTTTTGGTATTCCTCAGTGGGATCAGAGGATAGTGGCCTGTAGAATGTGGTCCTGGAGAGTTGCCTGGCAGCCTCCTGTTCATAATCTGAAGTCTTCAAGATGTGATGCAAACATGTATTCCATGACCTATTTTCCATCCCCTCTGCATCAGAGTATAGTCTCTGTGTTGGGATTCCCTCTGAGACCTTTTCCACTCGGCTTATCCAGGACACCTTGTTCAGTCCCGGGAGAACACTTCATCCAGTTCTCTGGGATCCAAAACACTCAGTTCAACTCTGGATTTCATCATGCAGGTTCCTTTATTTGGCATACAGCAAAGCTACGCTGAGTTGATCAGACTCAAGCACAGGGGGTGAGTATAGGGCGTACTGCACATCCAAAGTTACACAGACAATCTCTTCCTTTGCATACATTTACATGTCACATTGCACTTGCTATGCATTACACCACTCATTTTTGTATTGGGTTTGTTATTTTGCAAGAGGCAACCCCTGTACAGCACATTCTGTCCATGTGCTGTTCATATGGAACCTGATCCAAGTTTATCTCATCCATAGTCCTTAGCATCAAGGTGCTGCTGCTTATCTTAGCTAGCACAGTCATCTTAACTCCCACATACTGTTGTTCAAGCCCCTGTTTACAACTTAACCTTCCGTTTACGTTCCCAATTATGCCCTTTCAAAAATGATGCAAGTTACTATGGAAAGCCAGGACTACACTCTGAGCATTCAGTGCAAAGGAACTGAGGGGGGTGGGGACATGCTACCTCATATAGCCAGGGGAGGAGCTATGCCCATGAGGCCTGAGCGCCACCCCCTATGGTACTAGTAGGCAAAATTCTTCTTCTCCAGTATACTGGAGAATTTTTTTAGTCAGAAAACTACCCATGCTGGAGAAATGACAGTAAACTGAAAAATAACGCTGAAAAGAATACACAAGACCACAAAACCTATAATAATTTCACAATACCAGCAGAAGACCAGCATGTGGCTGGTAACAGACATCCTACAGTAAGCTTACTAAGCGGCAACTGTTAACATTTAAACAGTTGTTTGAATTATGATACAGCAGCTTGTTAAAAATCTTGCAAGGGACATTTTACTGTTCTCATGCATTCATTGTTCCAAATGACACAGAATTTAAGCAGTGCTTAAACTGAGTTACAGAACCATGTTCAAGCTGTGCTGATGGGTTTTTCTTGCACATTTTATTTCTAACATAATATAGCACACTGCTGCTTTAGAAGAGGTCTCTGACTTTATTTGCAATGTCTTAGTGTGGATGTGCTGTACCCCTTTAAAAATCAGTTATGGAAACTACTATGGCATTAGTGTTAATGTGGACAGGTATGTAGAAATAAGGGGAAATCCCACTGAAGGAACAAAATGGACATCGTGTAGAATCAAGCACATTATTACACACAGCGCTGGCAGAGTGTCACTTTGCTTATTAGGCTCAGAGACACTGCCAAATAATTGATTACAATGGATTATATGGAATTTTCATGGGCAGAGGGAAGTGACGGAGTAGGAGGTCCCGAGCCCCTGGATAGGCTTAGCAGAAAGACAAGATAAGCACAGTAGCCAATAGTCTAAAGATTACATAATGTCTTCGTCCATGGTTTCAGGTTAACATATGACATATTGTTAGTACACAGATGTTTTCCTTTAAACAATGTATAAAGTACATTAGTATAAAATATATATGTTGAATTTTGATTTGGGGTTCATAGGAATGAGGTAGCCCTTTTGATTGTCCAGCAGGTACATTCCTGGGGGTTAAAGCAAAAAGACATTGAAAAGTACATGGCAATAGAAATTGTCATTCAAATTGCCCATTATGCTTCAAAAGGCAGATACTGGCATCTGGAGGGAGGATGTCCTATCTCATACTGACTTGCTTGAACCTCTTCCATGAACTCAAGGGTGGTATGTGGGGAGAGCATGGGTATCTCTTCTTGCAGAGCAGTGGACACAGACAAACACAGGGCCCCTTTCAATCCTTTGGTCTGTTTGCAGCTTCAGATAAGAGTGCCAATTACTGCTCCCCATCTGGCATTTTGCTGACCATGCTTATCTTAGTAAAAAAACAAGGCTGTCTTTTGTTTGTTCTACTTCTCTTAGCCAATATTGTTCACTGTTTGCTAAGAACTCTCGGCCTCTTTGGGCCTGTAAAAAGTTGTTGGCATAGCCTGTTTCAGGATTTTACATAGCTCATTGATTTTGGCCCTTCACCCACTGTACTCTTTGGGTGACAGTATTTAGTCACCTATTTCAGATGCATATCTGCCTCTTCTTCTATGGTGATGTTTCATGTGGAAATGTTTTGATTTTAGGAAAACGTTGGGATCGGGTTTTACTTATTTTATTTTTAATGCTTGAATTATATTGATTAAATTCAGCCTCATATTAATTTAAAGTGGTCATAATGGTCAGCACAAATAGCTCTGTCTAGGTCTCCCTCTATTTCTCCTTCTAGCCATAATCCCATCTGTATGGGGCTGGCTCTCTGAGTCCTCCTCCATTCCAGTCTGTATTGAAGCAGTTCCTTGGAAACTCCACAGCTTAATCAAATTCCTTCGTATGACATTAATTGATCTAGTTATGGGTCTTCTCTTACCCTCCACTTCTAAGTTTAATACCCTGTTTCCTATATATTCTTCTGATATTCTTTTCATGTGCCCAAGCCATCTAAGCCTGGATTCCCCCAGCTTCTCTACAGCCGACACCACCTTCACACTTCCCCTAATTCATCGGTTCAGAACATGGTCCATCCTTGTAACTCCAAGCATCCATCTTAACATTTTCATTTCCACTGTATTCAAGATCTGCTTCGGTCTTTTCCTCAGTGCTCAGCATTCAGAGCTGCACAGAAGTGCAGGCCTAATTAACATCTTGTAGATCTTATTTTTCTATTTGATAGGCATTCTTCCATTACAAACCACTCTGTTCTCTTCTCTTCATTTACTCCATGCCTTTCCTATTCTTCATGTAAATTCATCACTGAGTTCAGCATTATCCTGTGCTAGTTAAGCTAAGTACTTGAACTTCTGTACCTTTGGCAGTGTCTCCCACCTCCCTCCATATTTACAGTCTCATTGTCTTCCTGTAAGGGAATCCACAGACCATATACTCTGTTTTACTGATTTTCATGCCATTTCTATCAAGTATGCACCTCCATCTCTCTAAATCTTCTTCTGCTTCATGTTTTCTCTCTCCCATGAGCACTACATGATTTGCAAAAAGCATGCACCAAGGTGCCACTCTCTGGATGTCTTTGATGAGTGTATCGAGCAGAAACGTGAACAAAAAGGGGCTCAGTGCCGAGTCTTGAAATACTCCAACTCTTACAAGAAACTGTTTAGTTTCTCCACGTGGCCTCTTGTGGTAACAGCACCATCATACATGCCCTGGATATCTGATATAGTCTTCAGGTATTTGTTTAATTCTTATACACCCCCATATAACTTATTTCGCAGCATGGTCATAAGCCTCCTTAAGAGTGAAGAACAGTATGTGCAGGATTTTCCTCTTTTTTTTTTTTTATCTGCTTGTGGAAACATATAAACTTAATGTAAAGCGAGCCTCTATTGCTGACTTTCCCAGCATAAATCCAGACTGGTTGTCACTGATCTTTACTTCTCTTCATGGTGTCTTATCAATACCTTTCCCCACACAGATATTTATTGTGTGGTTCATGAGTTAAATGTTGTGATAGTTACCACAGTCCGGTATGTCTCCTTTTCTCTTCAATATGGTACTAATGTGCTCTTTTTCTAGGCATCAGGCACATTGCACTGGTGGGTAACCTCCTTTGGAACAACTTGCTTCAGCAGATCTCTGCTGTCATGGTGATGCATAGGGTAAGGAAGTCTGAAGACACACAGTAATACTGGGCATTCATTGACAAACTCCACTTAGGCCAATGTGCTGTCAAATTCTGTATTTCTTGCAGCTTCCAAGAGACATAAGGGGACCATTAAGTAGAGGGTGTTTCAGTAGTTTGATCTGGAGATTACAGAGGCATAGATGACAGGTGCATTGCATATTAGAGAGGCTACAAACTCAGCAAATTGAAGCTGAAAAAAAAGTAGAGCAAGACTGGGGAATATCACAATTCAGGCTGTGGGGTAAAAAGGAGCTTTAAGAAATTACTTTTTGCTGGCAAATATTTTTTGCGGGTGATAGGTATAAGTAATACAATAACAGAGGAACATTTTCAGCCTTTGGAGTAAACTTCTACTAAAGTCAATGGAAGCTGTGATTGCCTCTGTCAGAGCTAAACTTGACCAACGCTGCAGCTATTCTTGGTGTTAGTGGTTCATGCTGTGTCCGCTGACGAAAATAGATTTATATCACAGGAAACTTCAAGTCCAGGAGCCAAATTAATTGGTATTACATCAGGGATAATTCTGGCTCCTTCTTCAAAGAAGAAAGTTTAAGAACCACTTTCACAAGCATGTTTAGTGTTTCAAAATGAGAACATCTTTTAGAATTGTTTCAGCTGTGACTCATCCACTGAATAGCATGGTATGGTTGGCCCCATTATTTTGTTTTTACTGTGCAACATACTACGCTATGCTAAAAGAACTAGGGGTGATATATGGATAATTTAAATTATTCTGCTTTTTATGACCCATAAAAATTACTCTGTAATGAAAAACTGTTGCCATGGTATAAATAGTGGTTTCTAATAATTGTTTAAGTTTCTGTATTTTGTTTGTTTTTCAATTGAAAAGTCTATAAGATTTTATTTTCACAAGACCTAAGAATGATTCATTGAAGAGCTAAGAATTTAAAATACATGCCTTGTTAAACAATCATGCCCCTATTTATTCAAATTATATAGATATAGAATAATAACACCAAATAAAAAGCCCCTAAACTACTATTGGTTAGGCATTTCTGGTTGGGAAGAAAGCTATGCCAGTTTTCTTGCTGTTCTAAAGGTTAGATGGAAAGTTGTGACTCCCACTCTTGCTAGCTTCTAGAAAAAAATATAAATTGTGTCCTTTCTTTTGCCTGAGAAAATGCCCTCCAGCAAATAAAACATTTAATTGGATTCCTTACTCTGTAAGTCAACATAGTTTACATGGGATATTTTGGCAGCTTTGTGTCTTAGTGCATTGCTTCTTTTGTGGTATGTTCTCATTTTGGAATAGTCTTTTAGTTTTCTATATTACAGAATACATATTTATCTGTTCTTGTCCACCCTATACAGTGACATTGTTTTGGTTTGTTTGGTTCTTTGCATATTTAGAGTAGTTTTATTATTACAAAACACAAGCTATTCATTGCAGCTGGCAGTGGCTTTTGTTTTAGAATAGAGTATTGTTCCTAACAGGAACTGATTTTGGGACGGTCATCAGATGTACTATGCTATGCTCTGTTCGTTTGCTTTTTCAATTTCTTATAAGCATCTATTCCAAGATGGATGAAGGCAGTCTAGAGTAATTAAAATAACTGAAATGTCTCTTCATTTTTTAAAGATTATAGCACACTTAATGGGCTACCAATAGGAAATAAGCCACCCATTAGTAACATATCCAAAGATCTGCCGTATCCCATCCTATTAACCCCATTCAAATGCCAAAGAGGAAAACTGGACTTTGCAGTTTTGTCTGGAAAATTAACATCTGTTTAGAAAAATGGTGGGATAATTATGAGGACTGTTTGACTGCAAGAACGCACCTATGCTGTTATGCTGTGCAAACTGTGGAGATCACTTGATGCATAAAGAGGTGTACCACATATTTAAGGCAGTTGTATGTAATTGTTGTCTATTTGGTAAGAAAGCTTAGGAAAAAAATAAAACACTCATAGAAAAAAATTTTTTTTGACTCCTTTAAATAAAAGCCTCTGAAACATGATCTTATATCTTTGTCCAATCCTGAGCATTAGTTCTCCTTAAAGAGAACAGCACTTTTAAGCACCATCTTATACTGGTATTTCTGCAGCAGTGTAAGAGCATTTTTAATTGTACAGTGCTGTGTTGTAATTGTCACCTGTGAGAAAGACAGCTGCAGAAATGCTAACTAATGGTGCATTCCCTGGAAAGCACCATTCACTGCCACAGAAGTAAAAGCCTGAGGCATCAGGAACATGGGAAGGAAGCAAAATTATCTGTTCTATAACTCACAGCAGAACCAGCCTCAGTTTGCTCTGAAATTCTCATGGTTTTTAACACCACCTGTGGAGCCTTGATAGAAACAAACAGCAAGTTCCTCCTCTGCACATTTAAGTAGCCTACAGTGTTGTGATGGAAAAATGCTAGTTGGACATACGTTTGATCAGGGATTTAAGATAAATGTGAAGCCTGTAAATTTCAAGTTAATTTCCAGAGACTAGAATCTTTCCCTACCCTGTGGCTAACTGAAAGGCAGGTTAATTATAAATGAAATCTTTTCAAGGTCAGCCGTATTGTTGTTGCTTATAAGGTCAACTTCTCTTCCAATCACAGTGTAGCAGTTCCACTGAAGTCAGTGGGGTTGCACTGTTTTTAGAATACTAAAGATATTAATCCAATAGTGTTAATGGAATTGACACTGGGGAGATGACCACTGTATCTTTCATTACAAAACTAATTCAATAATGGAAGTTTGAATAAATGTGTTTTCTTTGTTAAGTGGAAGTGCCAGCATTGATTTACATACAAAGGAATGTGGAGGTCCACTATTTAACAAGGAAGGGGAGCTAATAACAAATGACATCGAGAAGGCTGAGACGTTTAATGCCAATGCTGACATTTACTAACAAGCTTATTTGTGACCAGATGCTTAATACAATTAATATTAACAGCAAGGGGGAATGAACACAAGCAAGAAGAGGGAAAGAACAGGTTAAAGAATGTTTAGGTAAGTTAGATGTATTTAAGTTGGCAGGGTCTGATGAAATCCTTCCTAGGATACTTAAGGAACTAGTGGAAGCAATCTCAGAACCATTAGCAATTATCTTCAAGAACTTCTGGAGGACGGATGAAGTCCCAGAGGAGTGGAGAATGGCAAATATAGTACCAGCCTTCAAAAAGGGGAACAAAGAGAACCCAGGGAGTGTTAGATCAGTCAGTCTAACTTTGATATGTGGAAAGATACTGGAATAAATTATTAATCAATTATCTTGCAAGCACCTAGCGGATAACGGGATTATAAGGAATAGCCAGCATGGATTTGTCAAGAACAAATCATGCCAGACCAACCTAATTTCCTCCTTTGACACAGTTGTTCACCTTATGGATGGGGAGGCAAGGCTTGATGTTTGGTAAGACTTTTGACGCAGTTCCCCATGACATTCTTATAAGCAAACTATGGAAATATAGTCTAGAAGGAATTACTATAAGGTGGGTGCCTAATGAGTTGAAAAACTGTACTCAGACTAATTATCAGTGGTTTGCTGTTAAACTGTTAGGGTGTATCTAGTGTAGTCCCACAAGTTCAGTCTTGAGTCTGGTACCATTCAGTATTTTCATTAATGACTTGGATAATGGAGAGGTTGCAAGCACTTTCAAGGACAAGATTTAAATCCAAAGCAACCTTGACAAACTGGAGAATTCAACTGGTCTGAAATCAGCAAGATGAAATTCAGTGAAAACAAGTGCAAAGTACTACCCTTAGGAAGGAAAAAATCAAATGCACAGCAACAAAATAGGGAATTGTTGGCTAGGCAGTAAAACTACTGAAAAGGATCTGGGGGTTTCAGTGAATCCAGAGGTTAAAGTAAGCTGGTATGGTCCAGTACGGCATACCGGCAAGAGCCAGTATGCCGTACTGGACCGGACCAGCTTCCCCAGGCTGGCGATTTAAAGGGCCCAGGACTCCCTGCAGTGGCTGGAGCTCCAGGCCCTTTAAATCACCTCCCGAGCCCCACTGCTGGAGCAGGGCAGGGCTCCGGCGGTGATTTAAAGGTCCCAAGGCTCCAGCTGCTGTGGGGAGCCCCGGGCCCTTTAAATCACCGCTGGAACCCTGCCGCCGCTACCCCGGGTCTCCAGCAGCTGGGCTTGGGTGGCAACTTAAAGGCCCCGGGTCTTCGCTGTGGTAGCAGTGGCTGGAGCCCTGGGCCCTTTAAATCGCCCCTGAGCCCTGGGGCTCCCAGCCACCTCTGCAGCTGGTAGCTCCAGGGGTGATTTAAAGGCCCCGGGGCTCCCAGCCGCAGCCAGAGCCGCTGGGCCTTTAAATATTGATTTAAAGGGCCCGGGTATTTAAAGGCCCCACCTCTTCCTGTTGAGGCCACGCCTCTTCTGGTTGAGGCCACGCTCCCTGCTCAGGACTCTGGCGTACTGGTAAGTCCTTTAAGTGACTTTCATCCCTGAGTGGATCACAAGTTAAATCTGAATCAACAATGTGATGCAGTTACCAAAAAGGATTTAAAAAAAAAAATCACTCTGGGGTGTATTAACAAGAATGTTCTAAGTAAGACATGGGAGGTGACTGTCCTATTCTGCTCAGCACTGGTGAGAACTCAGCTGAAGTACTGTGACCAATTCTGGGTATCACACTTTAAAAAAAAAAATGTGGACAAATTAGAGATAGTCCAGGGGAGAGCAACAAAAATGATTAAAGGTTTAGAAAACCTGACCTACAAGGAAAGGTTAATAAAACTGGGTATATTTAGCCTTGAGAAAAGAAGACTGAGTAAGGATCTGTTAAGTCTTAAGTAGGTTAAGGACTGTTATAAACAGGATAGGGGTTCATTGTTCTTAATGTCCACTAAAGGTAAGAGAAGAATAAATGGGCTTAATCTGTAACAAGGTAGATTTAGGCTAGATGTTAGGAAAAAACATGCTGCCCCTGGAATTGTGCCACCCCAAGCATGTGCTTGGTTTGCTGGTGCCTAGAGCTGGTCCAAACTTCCATTATTGAATTAGTTTTGTAATGAAAGATACAGTGGTCATCTCCCCAGTGTCAATTCCATTAACACTATTGGATTAATATCTTTAGTATTCTAAAAACAGTGCAACCCCACTGACTTCAGTGGAACTGCTACACTGTGATTGGAAGAGAAGTTGACCTTATAAGCAACAACAATACGGCTGACCTTGAAAAGATTTCATTTATAATTAACCTGCCTTTCAGTTAGCCACAGGGTAGGGAAAGATTCTAGTCTCTGGAAATTAACTTGAAATTTACAGGCTTTCACATTTATCTTAAATGTCACATGAGTTAGGCCACCCCCATTGTCCATGTGCCCTCTCTGAGGAGTCTCTGGGAGAGTGAATTCTTCTTGACATGCCATCAATGCATGTCTGGCTGGTCCTGATGTAAATCTGTCTTGTCATTTGCTACTTTGTTGCTACTGAAAGGCTCGCAGTGCGTGTCTCCCAACCTCACAACATATTTCAGTAGCACATATGTAGCAAAACTTCATAACTTCACATACAATGATTGTACACACAATTCAACAGGATATTAATGTTCAACAAATCAAGATGATTCTTAAATGATACCTCATAAGGTATAGTTTGTACAAAACACATCATAATCATATCAAAGTGGTAAATATGGTGCTTCCAGGGTACTATTTGGAGGTATAGAGTGTCACAGAGGTCAATAAATGATCTTCAGTCTCCAAAGTGGTGGCAATATTTCATACACAAAGATTAAAATGTACTTAACAGCGAGGACCCCATGAAGGTTGCCATCATCACGCAGTGAGATAATAGCTTGGAAGAAAAAAAACACTCAAGAGCACCCAACATCCAGTTACAAAAATTAAAGTTAAAATTAGACATCAAATGGTTTACTTCATTTGACAGTATTTGTAGTCAGTTTCACTCCCTCCTTCAATAGTCAGCTAGCAAGGGCAATTGACTAAGGGCTTGATCTAACTCCAACTGTAGTCAATACAAAGACTCCCATTGAATTTTAGTGGAGTTGGCACAGGGCTTAAGTGAACAAATCTTTAACAATCGAGAAACAAAGCCCTTAATTTAAGAGAAAACCAAGATCAACTATTTGAAGCATGCTCTCTGAGAAAATGGAATTATTTGAAATGAGTCTGTTAAAAAGAAGAAAACTAAGTGCTTCTCATCGAACATGTAACCTTAGCATTGCAAAAACAGACGGTTGGTTGTTTCACAGTTAACTTATGCACCGTGATCTAGAGAAAAAAGTCAAAATACAAAGAACAGACTATATGAAAGACAGGGACCAATATAGTTATATATAGGGGAATCACAAAACTAAATTAAAAATGTAAACTTTGCTTATTTAATATCTAAATTATTACACTTTCCCTCAAAATATTTTCTTTGCATATATGTCCCTTCTTGGCAGATTGTCAGATCTTCTAAATCCCCTCTTCTCCTAATTTCAAGCAGCAAGTCTAAAACACAACTTTTCCTATGCCACAACACATTCCTTGTCTTTTATTAGATGTTCATTAGTAAGTGTAAACATTACAGGAGTGTCTTGAGGCCTCAGCTAAGATTAGGGCCTGATTTTGCTAGGCACTAGACAAAAACAGAGAATAAGAGAGCCTCTACTTCAAAGAGTTTATAATCTAAATAAACAAGACAACAGAGTATGGCTCACTCAATAATTGGCCTGTTCTGTTCATTCCCTCGGAAGTATCTGGCACAGGTCATTGTTGAGAGACAGGACACTGGGCTAGATGGGCCATTGGTCTGACACAGTATGACTATTCTTATGTTCTTAAGACAGTCAAACATGGGAGAAAGGAAGTACTACTGACCCTATTTTAGAGATACATAGTCACATTACGTGACTTGTATAAGATCATACAGGAAGTCTGTAACTGAGATCTGAATCTGTTTGTGTGTTCAAGGAAATAGACTGCAATTGAGGAGACTTGCATTTAATTCCTTATTGTGCCACAGTTACTCCAGCTTTTCACCTTGTGATTGACCCCAGGATTGAACTCAGGATCTAAAACAAGGCCATCCTTGGATCACTCCCAATTACTTCCCTCTGCAGCAGGGCCGGCTCTAGGTTTTTTGCTGCCCCAAGCTCTGAGAGCAACTTCCCAAGAGAAAAAAAAAAAAAAAGAATGGCCAGAATGCTGCCCCTGGAATTGTGCCACCCCAAGCATGTGCTTGGTTTGCTGGTGCCTAGAGCTGGTCCTGCTCTGCAGTTTCCCTCTAAAAAACCCCAAATGCCCAACCTGCCACAGCAGCCCCTCATATTCCTCCGAAGATGAAACTCCTCAGCTTTGACTCGAACCTCTACACTAGAATTTTATAGCCCCACAGCCTGAGCCCCACGAGCCTAAGTCAGCTGACACAGTCAACCTCAGGTTCTTTATTGCAGTGTAGACATCACCTAAGGCTGCAGTTCTTAATTCTCTTCAAGTGGGTGAAACTTGTATATTTCAGATCAACTGCTCACCTACTTGCAAAGTACCCTGGCCAAAATTTTAAACTTCAGGTTTAGAATGTTAAAGTTAGATGTCTAACTCCATAGTGAAACTGAATTGAAATCAGCAGGAGAAACAAGTGATTCTCAAAGGTGCTGAGCAATCAGGCCAATCATTTAGGTTCCAAAGTATAGATTTAAGTACCTTGCTTCAGGTAAAAGTTGTGTTTGATATCATAGAATCATAGAAATGTAAGGCTTCAAGGGACCTTGAGAGGTCATCTAGTCCAGCCCTCTAAACTGAAGCAGGTCTGAGTAAACCTAGGCCATCCCTGGCAGGTGTTTGTCCAACCTGTCCTTACAAATCACCAATGATGGGGCTTCCACAACCTCCCTTGGAAACTTATTCCAGATCTTAACTATTCTGATCATTAGAAAGTTTTTTTTTTTTTTTTTTTTTAAATGGAGATATCCCATCTCCTAGAACTGGAAGGGACCTTGAAAGGTCATCATGTCCAGCCCCCTGCCTTCACTAGCAGGACCAAGTACTGATTTTGCCCCAGATCCCTAAGTGGCCCCCTCAAGGATTGAACTCACAACCCTGGGTTTAGCAGGCCAACGCTCAAACCACTGAGCTATCCCTCCCCCCTAACTCATGTGACATCTCAAGGATCTTTCTAGCAGCTGGAGGAAAGTATAAAAGAGGAACAGTGACATCACCACTTGGCTTCTCTCCTTCCCCATCTCAAAACCTGGAAGATCATCTGGAAGACTTTGAACTAGAAGATTGGTCCCAGGGAATTCAGTCTGTGTATTAAGAACTGTGAACTGCCTGTAACATCTATTAGGGTGAGAAATCTTGCTTAGTCTGTAGCATTTAGACTGTGAATTTATTTTTATTTCTTATTCAACGATCTTCAATCTCTAAGCCTGCTACTTATAATCAATTCAAATCTGTCTTTCTGTAGTTAATAAATCTGTTTTATATTTTACCTAAAACAGGGTGTTTTTGGTTGAAGTGCTTGGGGAACCTCTGCTCAGGTTAACAAGGTCTGTTGCACATCCACTACCCCCTGTAGGTATGAGAACTAATTAATGAGCTTGCACTGCCCAAAGGAGCCTTGAGCAATGTAAGATGGTCTATTTCTGGGGTGCAAGGCTGGGGGTAGGGGTGATTGGCTGGTGACTCTCTCTGTATAATTCATGAGTGGCTTTGAGAGCCTTCATGCAATTTAGCTGAGCGTGGGTCTCCAGGTACTGTTGCCTGAGTGATCACAACACCTAGAAGGGTTTGGTGATTGTCACTGGCATAGCTCTGTGAGAGAGAGAGCCTGGGCTGGAGAGTTAAGGGGGCACAGTGGTCCCACAGTTTCAGGTCATAGCCCAGGGATTCCATCAGAATCTCCCAGTCAAAATAGCAACTTTTCCAAGAGACATGCTAATCAATCAATAGACCCCATTGATTAGTCTATGCCAACTTAATGTTGAGTGTCTATCTCTTTTGAAGGCTGATTGTGGACCGTGCCTCGTATGGATCACCATTGAGAGTGCCAAATTCAGGGCTGAAAAAAACAGGGCAGACACACCCCAAAACTGCTGAATCATAGGGATAGCCATTCACTCTATGCTGTCTGAGGCAGCCTCAGGAAGGGCTCACTGCAGAGCTGATTCCCTTCAATGGCCCATCACCACATTGATGGCCCATCAACCAGTGATGGCACTCTGAATGTAAATTTTTTTGGTGGGAGTTACCAAGGCACAGAACATGTTTGAGAAACAGACACAGAACAGTTTCATAACTTCATATATAGAGGGGATGCATGCATATAAACATGATAATCGTACTAAGCAGAGCATAATTTTTCAAATTATACTTCAAATGACATACTTTGTACAAGATTTGTTGCAATTGTTTAACGGTTGTAGCAATAATGATATAAATGGTCATCTTCCTTTTCATACAGTATCACACTGATATCATGGTGAGGCCGATGATGGAGAATAACATCAACATCCTGGCACTGCAAAAAACACATTGTAGAAGAAGTCTCAGTGTGCCTCTGAATACCAGGGTATGTCCTTCTCTCCAACTAAAACCATCCGAAACACAGAATGTCCACCTACATCAGGCCCAAACTAAAAGATGTAGACAAAGCACTGCCAGAAACAGAAAACCGTTTCACAGTTGGTATCTTAGTCAGTGAGCTGACAATACATAATTTATATAACCAACCAACCAGCAGGGGCCCTTACCAACCTTACCAAAATCACCATCTGTGTACCTTGGCAATTTCAACAGCCACCATACAGCATGATGGGGCTAGTCAATGAAAGATGTTGCAGGTGAACAGCTTTCTGATTGGGTGTTGGCACAGGATCAGTATCTGCTGTTTGATGCAGAACACAAGGGGACCTTCTGATCAGACCTGATGAAAGAAAGAATACACACCCAACTTACGTTTTGTCTCCACGGACTTCGGCAGATCACCACTCGCTGCATCTCCAACTGTCCTCAGCACAGGCCAGTGGTGGTACACGTAGGCCTTAAACTCTCCATCATTTCCAGTGTATTAGGGGGCTTTCCCTTCACCCCCTCCCCTGGTTCTTGTCACACAGACAGAATGCAGAAGATCAGAAGTCTGAAGTGCAGGCAATGCGATGTTTATTGGGGTTGGTGCCAAGCAAGCATATCCATAGCTCTGATACTGCAGATCCTTGTTTCCCAATATCCCATTCCCAGCTCCGATGCCGCAAAGCTTTTACCCATGTCCCATTTCCCAACTCCGCCTTCTTAGCAGGCCCAAATATAGCTGCAGTGCACTCTGCTGGCCCCACCCCTTACAACTTATGGTCATGTTCTGTTTTGGAGGGTTGTGAGTCTGGGGTCTTGGTACCACCTCTTTTGTATCCCATGGGAGGGGTAAGGAGTGAGGTTGTGTATTGGCCAACACCATTCTTTTCTTTGGCTTTTAGTGTGCCTTATGCCTTGCCTTCATTCCCCCTTGCCCCTCCTAGCTGGTTGCTTGACCTTATCTTGAGATAGAAGTTCAGGCAGTCTTCAAGTGTAGGCTCATATATTATACTCCCACCATACCCGGTAGCACTTTTAACTCTATACCTTATCTTTTCTCATTATACTAACAAACCCATCTGGCTGGGCAGAAACAACACACAGTGTCTTTGTTCACACATATTAGTAGTGATATAAGAATATTAAAAGTCAAACTCAAAATTCTATTTCAGGCTAACAAACAGTTATATACTAACACATTTTCACACTGGAACCTGAGAGAAGCGGAATGGCTGGGTTTCTCTGCTGCCATCAAAAAAACCATCAGTAGCATACCACCAAAGCCCAACAACTTTGAGTGCTTCACAAAGCTTATTATTAAAACCACAAAGAAGCCATGGTTACAGGAGCTTCTTTATGCCATGTTGGAAAGGAGATAGTGGAGGCCACAGACATCACACACTCAAGCCATAAAGCATGGACCCTTCTGCAGTGCCTAGGTAGAGTGCTGCCATCACACACACACGGCAAGTCACTACAAACAGTTTTAATTTATTCCACAGCCGAGTATTGCACACGTGTTTCGAGAAGAAGCTCACTTACAGACCTCGTCAATATCCAGCTAAATGCAGCTATAAAACATGTAACTGGCACCATGAAGTCCACGCCACTGTCTTGGCTTCCAGGCCTTGGAAACATTCTTCCTCCAAATGAAATGGCTACGTTGAGCAAGTACAAGAACACTCTCACTAATTAAAAGCTTCTGCTCCACGACAACCTTGTTCACTCACCTTGCACTCACTTTAAGTTCCTCTGGGTGGCTGGAGAAACTTTTCTGTCATCCAATTTCAACCCAGAAGACACCCAGCTGATGCAATTGGCAGGCTTTGTCATAAACCATGAGCACTGCATAGTTGATCCTACCATCAAACCTCCTGGTTTGTTGCTCCACTGAAGAAAGTGAAAGACCATCAACCATATTGGGTGTTACATGGAAGATGCATGCACGTGATGTACAATGTGAATGAGGAGACTTCCAAACCACTGAACACATTGTGAACTATTGCCCCATCTTTTCATTTCTAGGCGGTATAACAAAGGTACACTCTCTATTGCCTGAAGCCCTAGAATGGATTTCAGACCTCTCTATGAACATGTACATGTTGCTATTTCCATATGAGAGAAGTCTCAAACTCAAAAGTCAAGAATGTAAAGAGTTTAGTCTTACAGCAACTTTTGCTGACTCTCATTGCACATAATGTGTGTGTGTTTAGGTGAATGTACTTTTAACAGCCTAATTAGCAACTGAAAAATATTTATATGCACACATGCAATCAGTATAGACAAGTAAGTGGGCAGACATTATTCCTAAAAATGTGACCGTCACTATAACTGTTTGTGCTCATGAATCTTTGTGAATGAGACTTGGTAACTGCACTTTTGGGCACATTGTTTTCAGGAATTCAGATATGAATCCTGGCTAATGAACTTTAGGAAATAAAAATAATGGGGGTTGGAATGTAATAATTGTTTTCCAAAAAAAAAAAAACCTCTTTAAGCTTTCCCTTAGAACATGTAGAGTCCAGAAGTCTGCAGTAAATTACCATAATGGAATTTATTGCCTTGATCTTGTCACCATGAAGCTTCTGGGTCTCAGTATTTTTGGAGATGTCTTTTAAAGATTGTTTCACTCACAGTATCTTTTGAATCATTTAGTTCATAATGAAAAGGTGCTGCCCTGGAAAAACCTGCTGCCCGTTGCAATACGTTGCCTGGAATTACTACGATATCCTGCACTCCACCACTGTAAAGGGCCTTTGCGTCAAGCGCTTGACTTTTGAATATCACAGAATGTAATGCTGTGTGAACTATTAGAAAGATTAATACTATGGCATGACATTGCAGCTTCTCAGAAAATGCCAGCAGTGAGGGCAAGCATAGCAAGTGCTTCACCTTAATAATGATAAGAGTTATTCCATCACTCAGAATAAAAATTCCAAGCAAAAGGTTCACCTACACACAACCAGAAGGAAATTATGACTTAGGTTGGGAGGAGATCTGGTCATGAATGACCACTCTCAAAGCAGTGGCCGTAAAAATCACAGGCCCAGCAATTTTAGAAATGTAAGTTGCGTTCAAGATGATTGGTAGAGTGTCAAACCACCCAGTAGTTAGTAATTCTTCATTTTCACAGTTATAGAATCAAAACATGGTTACAACTCACCTGTTACAGTAGAGGGATTATTTAATATAGTTAAAAGAGGAAGCTTTTGAGCTAAACTTTGCTTTTGGAGTGCAGGCAGGAGGTTTTCCTGATGCAGGGAGGGCTGCTTAAACCCTATGCTTTCATTCAATTGGGGCCTTCAGCTTAAAGTCTAAAATGCAGTGTGCACCCTTCTTTCCACATCTACGCCCAAACTCTTATGCCATGATAGCTAGGCGAAGTTTACACTTATGGTGATAGAAAAGAAAAGAGAAACGGCCCACACAGGTGAACTAAAGGTTAACAGGAGTCTGAGGCTCAATTAGTCCACCTTGCTGTGCTGGAGAGTGTGTCATGCTTCATTTGTTACTAGACCCAGCTGGGAGGAGCTGGGACTTCTTTGTAAAAGAAGTGAAAGGTACAGAGGAGGCCCAGGGGAGAGGAGGGAGGAGTTTCTGTTCTCTGGGGGCAGCTACAGAAGACTGGCTGAAGAAAGCCACAGAGATAGAATTAATCCCTGTGGTGGGAAGGGGATAAGGCACAGGGAGGCAGTTGTGTCAGGTCAACATTCCAGGAGAGAAAGGTGGAGCTAGAAGGACCTAGGGAGAAGCCCCTGAGAACAAATGGGAAGTTGTGTTATGCGGCAGGGAAGCAATACAAGAGGCTTGTAAATAGAAAGTGACACAGGGAAACATTAGCATGTCTGAAGTAGACCTACCTGCTTAATACAGGGTTCCTGGACCAGAACCCAAAGCAGAGAGTGGGCCTGGGTTCCCCTGTCAGCCCTGAGAAAGGAGCACATAAGCTTGACATAAGGACTTGAGCCCAGTGTGGGGCTGAAGATTGAGTCTCAAGGACAAACCCAGGAATAACCCAAGAGGGGACAGGAGGAGCTTTTGTGTCTGGACATGTTGGACTTTTAGTTGTACTTTTGTTCTCCCAGAAGGGGAGAGGATCTAAAGTGGCCAGGCTGAAGGACCAAGTTATGAGAAGAGGCAGACCATCACAGGGCTGGAGCAACTCTAGGCAGGGAAGAGCAGCTATGCCACATAGAGCCATGAAGGTGTGCTCTAGTGGTGAGTCCATAAGGGTGAGTGAGTGTGAATATTTTGGATAAAAGAGAATAGAAGAACTGTGAATTGCCCTGGTGGGGCCACAATAAAGGGGAAACATAACTTCTGCATCTCAAATTATCAGGCCAGTTTCATGCCAGGCGCAATTACAGCTTTTCAACCAAAAAGGGATGTGGATGAAAAATGAAATTGATCAGTCCTTTCCCTGGTTTTCTGTCTAGTCAACATGGAGCAGCTTGTAGAGCTCCTTACCACATGTAGCTCTACAACACAAAGGCTACTGAATTAGCATTTTCTTGCAGTGGTGGTGTAGGCTCCATGAAGCAGAGACCAAGGTTTGGTGGCATTGTCTAGCACTAGAAATGGTATCAGTGCCAGCTCAGAGTAGGGGACTGTGAATCCGAATGACTCATAGTATCTAGGTCTTCTGTGAGGACAACATTCTTTGTTTTATAAGTAATCATTCCTAACTAAGGCCCACTTATGCAAACAGCTCCACATGGACAGATCCTGTCTGCTTCTGTATCAGGGCTCTAGTCCTTGGAGACAACAAGGCTATGCTTCGGTGTAGGGACACCCCCAGGCTGATCAGGGCCTGAGTTTGCAGGATCAGGGCCTGAGTTTGCTCTTCTGGTGACTGACAGCTCTGGGTATAGCAAAGCTTTTTTATAAAATTTTAATTAAATTAGACTGTCTGCCAATTAGAGCACAGCTCTGCTGTGCAGTTACTGACCCACAACACTGTGGGTATTTTTCAGTAATAAATCATGATACTATCCATTGGTGTCTGTGGCCCTTACTGTACAGATATTTTTGAGTAACTATTCAATTGGGATACAAATCCCTGTGCTACTATTGGTAAGTGTCCCCAGTGAAAATGGCCATCTCAACTTGTCATCCTCCTACTTTCTCTCAGTCCTCCTACTCCTCCCCCCTCCTGTGTAGGTTAAAACACCAAACTCCAGTGACTGCTTTCATATTAATTTGTTCTTAGCCACTTTCCCCACCCACCAAGAGCTACTCTTCTCCTTCCCACACTTCTCTCTGTCCCTGCCTTCTACTCTTAAAAGCTGAATGGGGAGCAGCCCTGAGAGACCTGACACAGAGCTGCGCAATCTGAAGCGAGAAAAAGTGGCATGTGAGGTGCTGAACAGGAAGGTGGCTCAGAGGAGCTCTGAGATGAAATCTGGAGCAGTGCCTCTTAGAGGAGCTTTACACTTCAGCTCCTCTTCCCAGAGCACCATGGCTGCTCCCCACACACCTTATCAAATGGAGGGAAGGAAAGGAAATGGAAGTGAAGTTAGAGAGTAGATGAGGGGAAGGAAAGAGACAGCAAAATGTTAAGATAACTAGAATATTTATGAGACACAAGTTGGGTGAGGTAAAAGACATTGCCTCTCCCACCTTGTTTCTCTAACATCCTGGGATCGACACAGCTGCAACAACACTGCCTAGAATATTTATGTAATTATTCATTGGGAGATGGTGGTACAAAATTTCAGGAACAAGGAGTTCAAGTGGATTGATATCCTGATTGTTCATGGCATAAGCCAATCACTGACTGAGTGGGTAGGAAGAAATTTCCTTTATGGGCAGGTGATTCCCTATCTCTCTCATACGGGGTCCAGTGTAACAGATATTTCAGTGGCTGGGATTGGCTGTATTTGCACAGGATGTTGGGCTGGATGGATCACTACTCAGATCCAGTATGGCAATTCCTATGCTCTCCAGTTAACTGGATATTACTTTGTGCTGTAACTGTTTAGCACTGCTTAAGAGACCTATATACATTTTGCCTGATATGCAGTGTTGTTTCTAGAACTTTACATTTGGGATAGCAGATGGGGTAGGTGTAAAATTTATCTACGGTAGCTACTGATTTAAAGCTCAAACTGATTCAGTGTGGTTATTTTGTTTGTGTGGTTTCCTCCCCTCTCACTAATTTCCTTATGTCTATATGTTGTCTTCTGAATTACTGTGCTAGTGCACAATTAGATCAATTTTTCCTTTGAGGGGACACTTTTATCTCTTCAGCCTCTCACTCTTGTAGTGTAATGATTCCTGTATACTGTTTATGTTGCATTCCTCCTCCCTGCTGCCCCCTTCCCTCCTAGCCCCTCCTCCCCTCTCCCCCCCCCCCCCCCGCTTTCCTTGTTCCTGTGGGGTGAGTTGTGCTGAAATGATTATGGCAGCTGTAACTTCCTAAATCCCAATAGTTCAGAGGTATCATTAAACAAAGCCATTCTTAATATTGGACTCCTGTGGTGACTTGTAAGGAAGCACTAAGGCAGGGAAGATTAGAACGTAATATGGATAATAGCTAAACACATTTGAAACAGGTAGGCCATGTTGTGCCTCTGTAGAATTGCCATGAACTTTCACAGTTGTTCTTGCAGGCTGACCTCTCATGATGCTGCAGTGGACAAGCTCTTATATATTAATGTTAAGTCTTTTTTTCAAATCTAGGGGGAAAAGCAAAAATCCCAACGTTTGCTTCCTGGAGTTAACTGAATACCCTGTAATTATTTAAATAGAATCTCACAATAATATTTCTATATATGCTTGTGTCTTTGCCACTCTATCTTCACCAATCAAGTGATGAATGAGACATTCTCTTTGGAGCTACCTAATTCCATACAGCTATTACAATTCTGTCAGTTCCTTCTCTCAAGTCGATCAAGCCCTTTAAGCTATGCCAGAACGTATATGGGCATATTGCCTTTTCAGTAAATCCTGTTTCCTTGGGTATCATTGAATTTCTTGAGTTCAGATAATAAAAGCTCTAATTAAGTGAATCCCCATCCCATTTGATTGTAGTATTCTTCAAGAAAAGAACAAAAAATATATTGTTTATATTTTGTTTGTTTGATCACAAGTACAGAAATATAATGCAGTGGTGTAGCTTATTATGCATCTTGTAGCACTTCAAGGATAAGTATGATATTGATATGTTGATCAGAATGTTTGTTTCGATGGACAGATGGTGCCAGCAGCTTAGTACTGAATATCTCTAGAATTTATATTTTCTTTGGCATGCTCTTATTTTGGTCCATTATAGTGAAATGGAGATAGGCCTTACTCAGAGATTCTTTCACCACTAAAAGGTGCTTAATGGCTACCAGTTCTTAGCCTTTCCTGTCTCCAGGAGGTGGAAGGCTAAAAGTCCTCTGGCTGCCACAGGACTTTTTGATTTGTTAGCACTTTCAGCTACAGCCTCTAATTTTTATTGCTCTCTTTTCTCTCACTTTAAACTTTTTTCTTAAAGGGAAGAATCTGTGGGCCAATGAGGCATCTGTCTCCTAGCCTGTTGCTAGTCATGCTTTTCCCTGTCCTCTCAGGAAGGTGGTGGGGCAGCAAATGAGTAGTGAATTAATAAAAACCTTCATATGAGTTTCCGAACTTGGAGAGGTAGATCCTCTGCTCCACTGAAAAGGAACCAAGTCTTTGAGCAGTCCAGGACTCAGTACTTCCAGTCTACAAACAAATTGCAGGCTGTTTTCCTGAAATTGGATAATCCCATAGTGTGGGTTTCCCATGAAGAGCATTCTTGCAGGGGGCATAGTTTTTCACATGGTTCCAATGGACAAAGCACAGAAGTACTCAAAGATGAAAAGACCTAAATATTGCTGCTGTGCCTGTTGTCATGTATCCATCCTATTCTTCTCATTTTTTCTAGGGTAATTACAGAGAATGAGGACCCTGGAAAGCTGTGTAACTTAATTGCACTTGTTGACTGAATTGCTAACTTTGCGTGACACCATCTTCAATGCCATCCATTTGTCTGTGCAGAGTGTGGCCACATCATTTACTGCACAAATCCTTTGACTCTGCTCCTGGTAGGCCAACTCTACTTCAAAGGCCTGCCTCCTGGCCAAACACATTCAAGGATAACTGACTTTTTGGAAAGTGTTTGAAGAGGTTGATGAAATCACTGAGGGAGAGGCATCTCTCAGGAAAACTTAAGCAAAGCCTGAAAAAGAGAAATCTGTTTAAATCTTTCAGAGGACCCAATTCAAAGGTAATCTAAGCTGAGATCATGTAAAACAATTTCCGGCTTCTCGGCATATAATTTACACTATTTTAGACCCACGCCTACTTACCAATGTGTAACTTACACTTTTCCATACAGTCACCTCTAAATTTGGCCTACTGAGTTTAAGAGTGAGTCCACATTTCCCCCATCTCATATTGAGGGTGCTAGAGAAAGGAGAAATTACACCAATTTGCCTTGTCTGTCTTCAAATCCAGGCCCTCTCTCCTATTATCCTTCCTTAGGAAGGGACTGGGACATATGTGATCTATTATGTAGTCTCATACTATGTCTACACTTGCATGCCTACCCAACTACTGTAATGTAATGCTTCCATGTGTTCCCCATTCCCATGTCCACCTATGCTGTGCTAAACACTTGTATATTTCGGTGTCTATGTATATACTTGCGTCCACACTGCTACTGTAGATACATGACATTAGTGCTGCCATTTCAGAAGCATTATCCCAGGGCTCTGTGTGTTGCAGGGAGACACCCTAGGAGCGGCTTTTCTGCATGTTGTTGTATTGTCCTCTGCCTTCATGCATTTGCCAATCTTAGTTCCTGATCATGTCGTCTCTTACTGTTATTCCCAGAGAAACTGTGTGAAAAACATACAGCAATTGGATGATGATCTGGTTTTGTTCTTGCTCCTTATTGTAGGACAAATGATTATGCAGTGGAGAGGGCTCTTGGTGAGATGCTGGATGAAATTTGGGCAGCATTTGCTGACACATCAAAAATGGCTGATCCTGAGGATCAATGACAATTCATTCAGCTCACACTGTACAAATATAGTGAATGCTGGTTGTGACAGGATCCCCGGGCTACAATCTGGGACTGTGGGACTGCTGTGTCCCCTTAACTCTCCAGCCTGGGCAGTCTGTCATGATGCTTTGCTAGTGACAAGCAGCAAACCCCTCCAGGTGCTGTTATCACTCAGCCACCAGCATACAGAGACACATCCAGCTAAATTGCATGAATGTTCTCCAAGCTACTCATGAACTATACAGAGGGAGACACCAGCAAATCCTCCATCCCCAGCCTTGCACTCCAGAAATGTACCATCTTACACTGCTCAAGACCTTCTCTTGAACAATGTAAGCTCATTAAATAGTTTGCCACTTTGTCAAAGGGCAGTGGACATGCACCAGCTTTTGTAATCTGAGCAGGTTCCCCAAGAACTTTAGACAAACTCACTGCTAAGGATGAAACATTAAAATAAGTTTATTAACTACCGCAAGATTTTAAGTGATTAGAAGTGGTAGGCATAAAGATCAGAGATAGTTACCTAAGAAAATAAAAAATAAACACACATTCTAAATCCTAAACTTTCAGACTAAGAGAGATTTGAATCAAACAGTTTTTCTCACCCCACTGGATGTTGCAGGTAGGTTACAGTTTGTCATACATATTTTTCCTTCTCAGCCTGGGACCAATCTCTGCAGTTCAAAGTCCTTGTCTTCCCTGCATTCTTGTTGCCTTCAGAGTAGGTGGGAGAGGAGAGAGGTGGTCTCATGATGCCACTGTCCCTTATTTTATACTCTCAAATCATGTCCCAGGGAAGATAATGGCCCAGACATGTCCTGGTGGTCCTTGCTGAGTCACAGAGTTGAGCAATCCTCATTGTGTGGTGCTTGCACAATTGCCTCTTACAGAATTGTAAATCTCTTGTTTACAATTTCCCCGCTAGTCAATGGCTCGTGATAGTTTCATAACATCCGTTTGGGTGTGGGTCATCTTCTTTGTTGCCACCGGAGAGCAAGCTGTGGGCATCTCCTGAACACACAACATATTTCAATAACCATATAGCAGAATATCATAATTCCATATACAATGATGATACACATATTTTGACAGAATGAGTTTCACCAGATCACAATTTTTCATATGATATCTTACATGGCATCCTTTGTACAAAATTAATGTGGGGAATACAGGGTGCTATTTTAAGATACATTGCATCACACTGATATTGCCATAGCATATCCTTGGGTGGACTGTCACTTCTGGTGCAGGAAAACTAGCACAGAGTGGTGGGATCACATTATTCTGGAAATCTGGGATGACCAGCAGTGGCTTCAGAACTTCTGGATGAGGAAATACGGAACTGTGTGGCAAGCTCCAATGCCAGACCACTTGATTCAGGGAAACTATATAGGTTCAGAAGCAGGTTGCTATTGCCCTGTGGAAGCTGGCTACACTAAACAGCTATAGGTCTGTTGCAAACCACTTTGGGGTTGGAAAATCCACTGTTGGGATTATGGTTGTGCAGGTTTGTGAGACAATTAACACTGTAATTTACTCATGGATGTTTGCCATAAGAAAAGCTTAAGAAATAATAGCTGTACTTCAGAGAAGGGGGTTTCCAAAGCGTGCAGGAGCCATTGATGGCACCCATATCCCAATACTCCCACATACTCACCCTGCCACAAGGGGGAAGTGAGTATGTGAACTAGTCACTCTTTCTATGAGGCTTAAGCTGGGTCTACACTTAAAACACTACAGTGACATAGTTGCAGTACTGCAGCTGCACTGTTGTAGTGCTTCAGTTTAGACACTACGGTGACAGGAGGGGCTCTCCGATTGCTGTGGGTAATCCACCTCCCCAAGAAGCAGTAGGTAGGTGGAAGGAAGAATTCTTTATTGATTTAGCACTGTCTACACTGGCGGTTAAGTCAGCTTAAGTACATCTCTCAGGGGAAGTGAATTTTTCACACCCCTGAGAGATGTAGCTATGGTGATGTAACTTTTCAGTGTAGACCAGCCCTTAATGAACCACAGAGGCAAATTCATGAATACAAATGTGGAAAACAGTGGAAAGGTTCATAATGCCAGGGTGCTGAAGAGATCAGGATTGTACTTGAAGAAAAAGAAGGGACTTTATTCCTAAGAAATTATATGGTGGTGTACAGCGTGTCTGTGCCAACTGTTATTTTGGGGAACATGACATACCTGTTCCTGCTTTGACTCATGAAACCATACCCTCACATCAATGACCCTGGAATAAAGGAATTCAATGACAAGTGATGTAACTGCAGGCTGGTTGTGGAGTATGCATTTGGTTGGCTGCCTACACACCTCCCAATCTGGATGGCAGTGTGGCAAATGCCATTCATAAAATTGGTTTCAGAGTAGCAGCCGTGTTAGTCTTTAAGGTGCCACAAGTACTCCTGTTCTTTTTGCAGATACAGACTAATGATTTATTTGAGCATAAGCTTTTGTGGGCTACAGCCTACTTCATCGGAAAATTGTCACCTGCTGCGTACTTCATAACATTTGTGACAGTAAAGGGATGTGCTTCTGTTCCAAGCGGGATCTGCACAAGTCTGGTTTACAAACTATCTGCCGGCAGCTGGATCCCACACACATGCACAATGGTGCCACTTCCCAGCAGGCAAGGGAAATTCAGGAATTCCATATGCACACACATCTTGGCACAGCAGGGAGGCAGAGGATGACATGTGCATATTCCAGGGGAATCCTTCAGATCCTGTAAAGCTGCTGAGGGAACATTGGAACATACATGGGTGTGACATAGCTTTGCAAGGTTTTTGTTCCCCCATAGCTGAAGGTGATTAGCCATTCATGTAACATTGCACACATTTAGGACAATTATAACAGGGCATCTCCATTGGGTTATCACCTGGGAGTTGGATTTGTGGTGTGGAGGATGGCAGCCAAGTTATGAGATCACTGTGCAATGTTTTTTTTTCTTCATTATTCATGTTTCTGTGCCTTTCTTATCAGAAGCACGTAACCTTGTTAAAAAGTTTATTGCAGTTTTCTTGGTTGAGGAATATTGCACCCATTGTGTTTCTGATCTTTATTGTCAGCAGTGCTACATGCAATTAGCAGTTGTTAGAGAGCATTAATCCCTGGTTAAAACTGCTTAAAGTTTTGGGCGGGGGTTGGGAGGGTATTGGCAGTCACTGTTCTTGCTGGTATGTTCCCTCCTCCTTTGTTGTTCTTTGATTTTGATTTTCAACATGTGTAATAAAGTCATTAAGACTTTGATTGACCCCTTTTGTGTGTTTTAGACATCTGCTATGTAGAAAAATAGTAGTGTTTTTAAAGCATAAAGCACATTATATACACTGCATTTTCCTCATCCTTCCCATGTATCCATACAACTTGAGATTTTTTGAGTGTTAAGAGAAACTGAAAAATAATTGTGCTATGATGGGACCAGTTTTTTACTCACTATTCAATTATACGAGGTAGGAAAATTGCATCCCATTCAAGAACAAAAAGCACCTTTTGTTCATCAATAGGAAGGAGGCCAACACACAGTTAAACAAAGCATCCAGTTTAATAAAAGTCTGAGGTAGAAAGTTTAATGGATTTTGAAATCTGAAAAACAACACAATGTTACCAAAGTAACTGTTCACAACTGAGAACACTGCTGACATCCTAATATCTTTGCAAGTGTCTCCTTCCCCTCCTCATCAGAAGGGGTGAATGACAGGGGACAATGACTCTTGGTAAGAATCAGGGATACCTCTTGCATGAGGTTTTGGGGGTGGGGGCAGTATTTGGTGGGGCTTCAGTACCGCGGGCTCAGCATTCTCCCACTAGTCGGTTGCTGGTGTGGGTGGATGCATGTGTCACTACAACAGGATCCTCCATCTCAGCAGCATCCTGGGCGGCAGCCTTAGAAGAAGTAGGGAGAGGCAGAAGCTCATGAGCCGGTTCTGGGACCTCAGCAGCAGGTGGCCAGTGCACTCTTTCGGCCATTGGTTCAGTTAGCCTCTCTAGTAGGGAATGTTTTCTCCAGCTCTATGAACTAACTCATAAGTTTCTGTCTTTTCCTGAAGAGACTGCTTCTCCCATCCCCAAAGGAATTCAAACTGTTCCTGGTTTCTCTTGTCCATCCCTATGAGCAGCTCCTCCAGGATCCTTCTCTGTCCACCTCTTCCGTCTCTGGAGTGCTACTTCTGCCCTCTTGGTGGTATGGTTTTGCTCTTGGGAGCTGTAGGTCCTGCCAATTCAAGGAGAAGGAGAGCATTCTATTTTTTGGCCCTTGGAACAAGCCAAGAAATTTCCCCCATTTGACATAATTTTGCTGTAAAAGGCCACCGTTTTGATACTTTTCAGCATTACAGGAATATCTCTCTCTCACTATCCTTGCTTCTCAGACAACTTTTCCAGCCCCTGAGGAGGAACAGAGGCTACTAATGGTGAGAAACGCTATACTAGTGTTTATAGAAATGTGAAATATTCTTACTGTCTCAACAGGGATGGGGGAAAGTGGGGTACTTCATTCCAGGGCTATTCCAGTTTGCAATTGTTTCCCCTAGGGCTGGCCAACATTTGGAGAACATAGCTGTTTTCAGAATATCAGAAAAGGAAAGACAGGTGGTTTTCTAGTCCTGTGCAGGAGATCCCGCAATCTGTACCAGATAGATGTTTCTGCTAATGGTTACCTGTCTATATATTGTTGAATGGAGGGGTCTGGTCAGCTACAAAAGTGGACCAAATTTGCACTGCTGGTGAACCTGAAGAACCAGCTGGAGTTTGTGCTGAAACAGAAATTTGCTGAAATATGGTTACATGATTGAGAGGCAATTTGATTGGAAATTGACTACCTTCTGAGCTAGGATAGAGGGATTTAATGCAAAAGGAGATCTAAACCATGAACCACCCCACCCACCCTGGCTTTACCTGAAAAGCATGGCCCTGTGCTTGCCTAACAATGGTGAAATGGACAGGAAAAAAATGAGTCACAATGCAACTTCATTAGGTTTCCTGAAGATTCAACTCAGCACCACAGCCCCTCACCTCAGACACCTGGAAGGGGACACTGCACTGTTTTTATCCAACATCCAGACCAAATCCTTCTCCCACCCCCACTCTCCCAGCTTGCGTCACATGATTCTACAGGTTGAGAGTGCAAACACCTGGGACAGAGGCTCTAAAGACTTGGTAATCTTCCAATGGAAAAACGGCTTCTGTAACTACTTTTCCTCAAACAACCAACTATAAGTTTTCTATGACTGTGTTTTGTTCCCTTCTCCAACTGGGACCTACCCAACCCTCCGTGAAGCCCCAGGACCTGAATCCCTGACAGCTGGCTGAGAAATTGCACAGACACAAGGGCAGAGTGATATTTTTCTTTTGTAAATTGTTTGAAAAAATAGCTTTAGCCAAATGCATCAAATTGTGGTTCATCACAAATCAATAAAATCATTGATTTAGAACTCTGTCTCGCTTGAGGACCATTTCAGGGCAGAGCAGGGGCTGGACGGAAGGTTTGGAGTTTACTAAGTGGATGAGGAGTGACAATGCCCTGGCTTCAGCTGAGTGGCTGCAGTTCAAACACACAGACATAACAGTGCATGGTACATACTGTCCAAGGAGTGAAGTCAGTGCACAGTCCTTCAAACACCCTTCGTCTTGGAATTTGGGAATTTAGCACCAAAGCAAGAAGGGATTTTGGCAGGGAGAGCGGGGGAACATTGTATCTGACCAGTTTGGGATTCCGGATCCTGCCGTGGCTCAGGGTCTTCCTCAGGTTCATCATGGGGGGCTTCTTCAAGCTGCTCCTCCATGTAAAGGTGCAGAATCTTGTGTTCCTTGTCCTCTGGGTCCTCTGGTGCATCCTCTATGGTCCCTGCTGTCTCCTTGCCCTGAACCTTATCAGGCAGATAATGAGGCTGGTGGGATTGAGCAAGGGTTCGTGAGCCACCTTAGGCTCCATACTTGAGAGCACCCAATCAGATTCCTTGTAGAAGGGGCATGTATGACAAGCTCTCACAGACAGACTGTTGGAGTCTTCAGCCTTCAAGTACAGGAGCCTCTGGCGCTTCACATGTTCTTCTGCACTGGGATGGAGTCTGCTGAATGCCCACCTGCTCCAGCCTTCATGAAATTTCCCAGTTCCTGCTGTTCTAGCTGAATTCATGGAGGATGATGTACTCTGATCAGCACTCGGATATTCTTGGTGGGTTCAGAGGCTTCTCTTGGAGCTAAATCCATTTTCACATGTAAAGAGTGCAGTAGAAAGCTGTTCTGCTTTGGTCAGTCACTGCAGCATGTTACTCCCAGTGCACAGGGGGAGAGGGACCTAAATTGTGTAAGGGTCAGGAAGAAAAGGGTTTAGTGCATTGTGGGAATGGGGAAGGAGGACTAATTAATCTTGAGACCGTTTGTACTATAAACTGGCCCAGGTATGGAACTCTGCCACAGCCTAAGGTGTGTTCTTACCCACACCCCTCAGGTGCACTAGCTTACCCATCACTGTCCTCAACTTTGGACACGTGCTTCTGGGGTTTAAGTGTGGACAATAGTGGGGGGTAAGGGCACAAGCACATGCATGGACATATGTACTGGGGCTAGTGGAGATGTACCCTTAAAGGCTACAGAGGGCTTCTGCCTGGTATTGCAGTTGAAAGGTGGGGTGGCTTCTGAAATTTCCCTCCTTTCACATGGAACAATCAGATAGCTGCTGCATAGGCTCTGAACCACGGGTAGTTCCTGGGCCCTTCAGGCTTGCAGGATAGTAACATGGCTATCCCCATCTTCCCCTGGCTACAGGTGCTAGGGAAACAATTTCAGATCTTCTAGGCTAACAGTGCCTTGAATGTTTAGCAACTTAATGGCCACAGCCCTTTTTCTAGGAGTGGATGTTTAACTTTGTTTGGGTGACTGGCTACACTGAGCCCCCTCAGATCAGGAAGTTAATAGCTAGAGTGAGGAGTTGCCTAGCGGTACAGAGTTGAGTGAGCAATTGCCAGAAATATTCTCTCTCTCTCTCTCTCTCTCTCTCTCTCTCTCTCTCTCTAGGTAGGATATTCTCTACCTCAGGGCCTGATTTGATATTTAGATGGTCAAATTCTTTGTGTGAACTAACAAACATCATAAAAATTCAGGAGCAGAAATCTACTTCAGTCAAGTGGAAGCATGGCACTGCCTCCAGATCCTGTAGGTCTTTGGCAGCTGGCCCAAATCTGATACAGTGGGCTGACCTGCAGTTGTCCCAGCCACACTCCTCCATCTTATTTCCCAATCAATTGCTGGTGATCACAATCTTGGTATTGCTTTGTGAAATGAAGGCTGAGAGGTGATTGTGCAACCTATACAAGAGATTATTTCTCAATTTCTTCCACCTTCCCACATGGTAATTGCAACAAACAAGTGTGCACAGGTGAAGGGGTTACTTGGGAATTGGGGTCTTGGAGGCTAGTGTTGGGTTTTATCTTCTTGGGAGGAACCTTTAACGCAACAGTTTTATACAAAATTGTTTCTTAACTTTCTGTAATTACAGTAATTTCTATAGATTGTAAAGCAGAATAACTGAAGAAACTTCTGGCAGAAGATTGTTACTCTTTTTGTCATCTTGGCAAAGTTTTTTGCATCACTGTTTCAGAAGTGGGTCAGGGGACTGAAGAAGGGAAGAGAGAAGAAGGAAAAATGATCAGTAAGCAATGCATGAAGTTCTTTGCATCAACAGTCTCTATTACATCTAAAATCAGAAATAGTTTTAAAAAATTGGATGTGGCACGTACTGTGGGTATAGATTTCTACCTCACAACTCTACAATACTTCCTTTTGGATGGTGTTTGCTAAAATTGCATCCCAAAGATACTTTGGATAGCAACATGTAGTGTTTCTCTAATGCTGCAATGCTCATAGGAACAATGTATTATGAGTAATTGTTTCTTCTTTGTACAATTCCTCTGTTTGTTTTTGACATTGTACATCTTGATTCATTTAATTTGCTGGAATCAAAGTGTTTCATTCACATCATAAACCTGCTTTGCCTTGGATATTAAATCTCTATGAAAGGTTGATTGCCTAGGGATTCCTTGTTAACATATGTTTGCTCTCCCATCACCAATATTGTAATTGTCAAACAGCTAAGCAGCTCAGCAAAAATAGTGAAATAATTTAAAATTCTAAGGACCCATTCCAAAGAACTTCTCTAGGCAAAACATCCATCAAAGTCAAGACAGGTGCCTAGTGACCTGAACATGCGATAGGAGGCCAGGATTTCCTAAATTCTAAATTTGATTCCAGTGCTGGCTTCCTCTAAGGTTTTGGGCATGTCATTTAACCTACCTGCCTCACATTCCCTATGTGTTCTGACTAATAAATAGTTAATGTTTGTAAAGCTCCTTGAAGATGGAATGCAGTCAATATACACAAACTAAATTTTCTGAGAAAAAAAGTGGGAGACAGGTAACTGAAACACAATCCCAACAAGATAAACATGTTAATAGCAATTAGAATTTAAAAGCTAACCAAAGAATCTTATATTCTGGGGGAGTCTTAATATGAATTTATATACATGATTATCTATTGTATCTAAGAGCTTCACTGATTATATGATGGACTTTGGAAGAGGCCATTGTACGAAATGGAGAAAAGGCTTGATACCTTGCATTTAGGCTGATGGATCTGTCCCTTCAGAGACTGATATTGCTTCAGAGAAACACAAAATGCATTCTTAGCTGCACTACACATTTTGTACAGAAAAGCTTGAAAGGGTAAAATGAAAGTAAATATCAATAATATTATTGCATGGAGTTAAACACACACAGTATTAAAATTATTAATTTATCTGTTATTGTCATGCAGAGCATTCACTTCCTGAGAGAAACAGAATCACATTCATTCTACCATGACTTTACGCCAGCAAGTCATTTAGCGAAGTCAGTAGCAAGCTTTAGGCAGCTGCCAAATCATCTATGACATGAATAAAAACAAATGTCACCTAATGGTTACCTGTCCACAGTGGCAATTCTGAAAAATCAGAGGAAAAAATCATGTTGGGTTGAATCAAAAGGTGAAGTTTTTCAGCATATTTGGTAAATTAAGAAGGGCGGGGGGGGGGGGGGGTGGAGGGGCAATCAGTAGTGTGGGGATTTAACAAAGTTTTATTTGACCCAAAACCAAAGATTTCACTTCAATTTTGAGCATTTTTTAACATTTTCAATTCTTTTAAAATACAGTTAAAAGCCATGTCATAACTGAAAAGTCATTTTGAACTGAAAAACCAAAACTTCTTGTTTTGTAAACGTCTGACTGAAATGTGGTGGTGCTGGTTATATTTGTTTGAAGAAAAAAAAAGATATTAAAAACAAACTAAACAATTTGGTGAAATTGACAGAAATTTGTGAAATGTTTTGGTATTGCCAAATCTATATTTTTTTTGCCAGGAAATGTTATCAAAATGTTTCGCCCACAACTAATCCAGAGCAACTGGCACCTAAAAAGGTGAAAATAATTTTAGAGGGAGATATTTGTTACAAGGTGTTTTTCCTCCTCAGTTCACATAATCTAATGCAAATTCCTTCTATTAGGAAATACAGGTATATTTTATAGTACAAGGTATTTTATTATTATAGTTCTTCACAGAGCTCATTATTGATTTGGATTTTAAAAACCCTTGATAATTAGAAAGTAAATGAACCCTTGTCAAAATAGCTATTGATTAAAAACGAAGTTGGAGAAGTTGAACATACAAAATTCAGCAAATTCAGATAACATGTTATCTAGAGTTTAAATGAAACTAGTTAATTATTTTCCTAACCATTGGGAAAAAACTCAGTCTTGGACAACTGGAGAGGTCCCGAATCATTGGACAAGTAATCAATACCTATTGACAAAGAGAAGGAGGAGCCTGGCAATCGCCATCCAGTATACACCACTTCATATTAAAAAACGATAAAAGGAAATATTGTTTTAACCTGTGAAACTCATTGCCACAAGATGTCATTGAAGCCAAGAATTTAGTAAGATTCAAAAAGTGATTAGGTATTTATGTGAATATAATGAGAACTTCCACATTTATAGTACAAAGGATTACATTTTTATCAGGGATATAGCATCTGATCTGACTTCCAATTAAGTCAATCAGAGTTGGATCAAGTCCATAAACTCTCACGTGCTGGGAATAAGCCAACCGCCAAATGCGGGGAGTTGAGAAAAATCAGGTTGTTCCATAACTGTCCACTAAGGGGTTCCTTGTATCTTTCTTTAAAGTACCATCTGGTACCAGCCATATTGAGAGGGAACATTCTGAGCTAGCTGGAATTCCTAGCAGCAAACCTGAATTAATAGTTATTTTACCTTTAGTTTCAGTTCTTTTCTAGCCAGGTTCTCTTCTGATAAATATATTCTTAAAAGTTGTTTTCTGACCTTCATTATTTTTTCTCTGTTCTGTGTGTGTATTTTGGTTTTGCTTTTGGGTCACCTGCCATATACCGCATTAATTCAACTGCTCTTGGATGAAATTCTCTGTTTGCATTGTTTACTTTTTTAAAACTTCTGCAACATTCACTCATTGTTTCTTTTCTGACCACTCATCAGCGTTTTTCTAGACACATTTTCTCACAATTTTTCCTCTGTCAATGTTTTAGGCTAAGGTTTATTCAATCATCAATCAGTTCTTCACTGAAATTATTCTATAGATGATGGAAAACTCAAAAGGATGTTTCCTTAATATTTTTTTCATAATAATGATATTCTACTCTTCACAGGTTGTTACTGCCTTCAAGCAGTGTGCTTGTATTTCACATCAGTAACTTGAATGACTAATGCAATAGTGCTTGTAAGTACACAAAGTTCCAGAAAGCAAATTAGTCTGTTCCTATGATTGAATTTGAAAGATCCCATATAACCACTCTGGATTGTTTGAGCTGTTCCTTTTCCCAGCACAGCAGACATTGCAGGTTCCTGCCTCTTGCTGATAGAAACATTTTCCTTCTGCTGTCATCTTGTCAGGGCCATTTCCAATTTGTCATTTGTGGGAGGAGGTTTGTCCATTGTGGCTAGCCTTAGCCTTGCTGGCTATTGCAGTACTACCAACCTCAAATGTTGAAAGACCATGAGTAAGGACCCCCCCTCCCAAAAAGAACATAAATAAGATTAGCTTTCAAAATATATTTTTTTAAATCATCTTTTTAAATTTACTCTTTGTTTTTTATCTTTGGGTGTGGGCAGTATCTTAACGTGTGTGATTGTTTAGGGTTCATAATTAATGCGTGATTATACACAAGCAGATCCCTGACAGCTCTTATTATCTTGTAAGGAAAGTTACTTCATTGCACATGTTGCAACTGTGGCTCTCCTACCATTCCTAAAGAGTCACAAGTGATGTAATGTCCTTGTGGTATTACTACAACTCATCTACCACCTTAGAGTATTCTAAGGATTCTAAATTAATTCATTCTGGTTTTACCATGTATCAGATAGTCATAAGCAGTGTTACTGTGCGGCTGAAGAGCAGTATATTTATGAACAAGGAATCAATAATCACAATACAAACATTCCTTTCCTTGATTACACTCTTTTATTAAAATTAGAACGTTGTTTAATATTGCAACATAAAAAGTCAGGGCTTGCCAAGGGTAAGATGAGCAAGCCATAGCATAGGCATATCAACAGTTACAGTTTAACAAAGAACACAATGTAACCAATGTATTTTGTATTTGATACTAAAATATACATAACATCTTTCTTTTAAAATAAGATAAAGACAAGAAACAGTAATTAGTATTTCCAGCTGAATCAGAGCAATGAAACCCAACATCTTTTAATTAGTCTGTGCTCAGCATTGAATATTGATGTTACTGAGTTCTGAATAAGTAACTTATTGTCATTAGACTACCGATCAAACTTGTATAGTTGCAGAATGAAATACAAACTAGGAAAACTATGAGTGGGGTTGGAATATTGCACTAACACCATTTTAGCACTAGTAATCATAGAAAACAAATTCAGTGATATATGTTTGTTCATTCAGGATGAAGTATAAAATTATGGAAGTGATTCTGGCACTTTACAATGTACTAATAGCACCATGTTTCAAGTATAGTGTAATTATTTTGACCTTATGAGAAGGACAGTTCAGCTATTGAAATGAGGCAATGAACAGTATCAAAGTTTATTGACTGTAGACATTCATGTGAAATGTAGGTTTGTCTGTGAGACATGGAGATGAAATAAAGTGAATGTGTAGCAAGGTTAATTTTAGATTTGATATTCCCAATTAAAATAGCACATTTAAAATTTGATTTTCAAAAGGGTTGAGTTTGGTATCAATACACTTTCTAATGAGATTATCATATTACTATTGGTTGCTTTTGTCTAATCTCAGTGAATATATTACAAGGGATCCCCATTAAGGGTACATCTACACAGGGAAAAAAGACCCATGGCATGGCCTGGGTCAGCTGATTCGGGCTCACAGGGCTTGGGCTACAGAACTAAAAATTGCTGTGTAGACATTTGGGCTCAATCTGGTGCCTGAGCTCTGGGTCCCTTCACCCTTGAAGGGTCCCAGCCACCTCACAGGTAAAGGCTAGGTTATAATACAATGGCCACAACTTTGTTTAATAAAAAATAAAAATTTAAACAAATGAAAGCAGGGAAAAATCATAGACTTTAGAGTATTGGCCTGCTAAACACAGGGTAGTGAGTTCAATCCTTGAGGGGACCACCTAGGGATCTGGGGCAAAATCAGTACTTGGTCCTGCTAGTGAAGGCAGGGGTCTAGACTCAATGACCTTTCAAGTTCCTATCCAGTTCTAGGAGATAGGATAAATTCAGATTGGCAGACCCATCCAGAGATACTATCCAGCTTATCTAGGCTTGGATACGCAGCTTGCAGCAAGCCACACTTACCCCTGATATTAAGGGCTAGAGCTGCCACTGAGAGAGAGACAAAATCTGATGAGTTTTTAGGGCCTTCTTACACACAAATCCCACCTTTCTGAGAGATCTCAACAGCTACTTCCAAGCCCAACACACCAAATTTACCTCATTGGCAAAGACTGTGTCTGCCCCAAAGTTACGACATGGTGCATTTTGGATTCCAGGTATTCTGGTGCAATTCTGGCTTAACCAAAACAGAAAAGAAAATGCAATGGTTTCACAATATCAGATATATTTACCAATTGTACCCCAATGCAAAATCATGGGGCAAATGCAGATTGCTTGCTCTAAACTTGGCACACACACACCCCCCCAGTGAATGGGTGGGAAAACCTTACTGTGGCAGGAGGAACATCTGAATGGCCCTTTGCTCCTCCTTCAGCTAAGTCTAATGCTAGGGAGAGAGGGCAGCTCTGTTCCTACCAGCCAGTAAGAAGGCTCATTAGAATCAGAGGTGCAGCCTGGCAACAAGCTGAGCTGTAATTGGTTGGGAGGGGAAAGCTGACCCTGTCAAAAACTCAGCTTCTTCAACCAGCCACTACACTGAAAGTCTGGGTGGAGGATGGCAGGGGACAGCTGAGCTGAATTATCATGGGAGGGTAATTTGTCTAAGTGGGCAAATATGGGTGTTGGTAGGTTGAATTTTTAAATACATATCAGATGGGCCTAGCAGATTGTCTTAGAAACTATTGTGACTATTTGCAGAATTTTCTACCCAGCAAGATACATAGATTTTGCTTTGAATTTCAGACTGTCTTGTTCTCTGCACTGTAAGAGGCTAAAATCTCAAGCAAGGGGCTGTGATTGTATTATATGTAGTGTGAGTACTGTCTAGGAAGAGCAGAGATGGGCAAATTTTGGTAATTCTCAACTATTGTCAGACTGTCTTAGTCTAAATGAAGCAGGCAGAGACCACTCGATCCCAAAATAGAAGTGAGTCAAGGAGAGGCTGGGGATGATCAATAACATCTAGAAGCACCTGTCCATCCTTCAGAGTGAAATTTCCTTCTTCTTTGAGTAGTGTCCCCAGGGGTTCTCCACTTCAGGTGCGCATGTGCCTCTCGAGCCCTTGATTGGATATTTCTAGTTAGCAGTGCGTATTCAGCCTCCTCATGGTGGGCACTGAGGCTATATAGGGGTACGAGGGCAAACCACCTCAGTTCCTTATTTACCACGTTGGCCCAAGATGGAATGCTAGTGTATCCGCCTAAAGTAAACTCTGCTTTCCTCTTTATTTTTTTCGATGAAAGTTAGTTATTTTAGAGTTGTCATTAGTGTTAGTACAGTTAGTTAATTTACGTGAGAGGACTGTTTTTCCCCAGGAGAGTGGTCCTCCCCTGGCAGTGTATTCTTGGTTCATCAAGCTTCAAATGCTGCCTCTCCTCCTGGGAAACTATACCAGTGAGTGATGGACACTCCAAGTGTGTCCATTGCCTGGGGGAGTCCCATAACTCCCATAAGTACTCCTTTTGTTTAACCCTTAAGTCCTGGGCTATTAAGAACAGGGAGCTAAAGCTCAGACTGTTGGCGATGGAACATTCCCTGCAGCCACCCTCTAAGCCAGATCAGGAGACTGCCCCTGGACATCTTTCCCTGAACAGATCAAGTGCCCTGTCAATATCAGGGCATGCTTCTCTTAAGAAAGGGAAGGCTTTGGAGCACTCTGGGAAGACTCCCCAAAAGAGGGGCATAGATTCGATATCTAAGGAGCCAGACCCAAAAAGACCAGGTCCCCATCAAGGTCCTTGGTCTCTGAGGATATCCTGGAGGCCAAGAACTCTTCTCTGATACAGACGGGCCCATGAAGTCACAGAGCGAGGAGAACTATGGCTCAAATAAGGCCACTTGTACCCTCCACTAGAAAGGAGAAACACAGGGTACTATTGAGTTCAGCCCCATCATTGAAGCATTCTGCTCAGTTGTTGGTGCCATCACGCACCTTAACCCTGTTATTGGTACTGATGTGAGTAGCTCAGCTGGGAGTGCCTGTACAAGTGGTACCCTTGGCACTAAGCAAGCATCGGCATCTGGCAAGGCCTGTGGAACACTCATTACCACTGTTACCATCAGTTCTAGCCATGATGACTTCAGCTATGGTGTTGGTACTGGTGTCCTTTCCAGTACCACAGGAGTTCTGATACTTGAAGGATATCTCAGTAACAGATGAACCAAAGCCCCGTTGCTGTCAGGTACCAAGCATCTCAGGTACTGAAACCTCAGTCTCTGAGTGGCCTCTCCACGGCACAGGACTCACTTCTGTCCTCATTGGCTGACATTTGAGGAGGTGGAGGGGAGGGCAGATGAGGAAGTCACCGCTGAAACTCCCATTTCATCATCATCATGGAATGAGGTGGTCATGACCATGACTTCAAGCAACTCCAGGTACTCATTAGAATGGTAGCAGACACTCTGCAGATCCCTCTGGGGGAGGTCAAAGACTAACAGGACAGACTACTTCATATTTTGCAGTCACCAACACCCTCCACATTGGTGTTATTTACTAATAAGGGTCTTCTGGATCTGGCTCGGATGGTATGGCAGATGCCAGCCACTATTCCACCAATGTGCAAAAAGGCAGACAAGTATTTTATGCCCCTTAAGGATTCTGACTTTTTGTTTTCCCATTCTCCCACCCAACTCCCTTGTGGTGGGTACTATGAATGAGCAAGGTACACAGCACTTTTAAAGGAATACCATCTAGGATAAGGATCAGAAGTGACTGGAACTCTTAGTCTTACTTGTCTCCAGCGTTGCTGTTCTAGATCACAAACTATCAGGTGGTCATGGCGAAATATAACTTTACTAATTGCTATAAGCTCACAGCCTTCATTGAACATCTGCCATATGACTGCTGGGAACAATTCCAGTCTATTGTTGCAGAGGGTCAACTGTTGGCAGAATGCCACTCCAACCATCCTTAGATGCTGAGGATACTGCTTCCAGATCCATCCCTGTGGCAGGGGTTATAAGAAGGGCATGCAGGCTTCAGCTTTCAGGGTTTCCACGAGAGATCCAAAACACGGTAGAGGACTTCCCCTTTGATGGTCACAAATATTCTCAGAGATCATGAATGACTCCCTGCACATGCTCCAGGGCTACCCTTCGTTCCTTGGGCATTTATATGCCTACGAGCAAGATGCATTTCAATAGGTCACAGACTGCCCAGAGATCACACCCAGCTCAGTTCTTGGGGTGCCAAAGACCCACACAACCCCCACAGAAAGAGACACAGGTTTCAGAGGAAAAGAGCTGCTCAACTGCCCTCTGTGACCACCCAGCAGTTTTGATTGGTTGGTTGAGGGTTTGAATTATCCCATTACTCTGATTTTAGCCCACCTCCCTCCATTTGGGGACCACCTTGTCCATTTCTACCAGGCTTGGGAGCAGATCACCATGGAGGTCATAACATCAGGGTATGCCATCCAGTTTGTGTCACTCCTTCAATTGTTGGCAAAATTCTGCCTTTTCAAAATTAAAGGCCATCTTTTCAGAACATTTGTGTGTGTGTATGTGTCTCAAATCCTTACTTAATAGGTGTCACTTGTGGCTTTGTCTTTCTTCTCAAAAGTCTTAATATCAGGGTGTATTTCTACCACTATAACTTTTTAAATGGCACCCTTGATGTGTACTTTAAGTCCAGTTTGATAAACTCCAGGATTTCCACTAGCTCCAAATTGTGGACAGTAACTTTGTAGCAACTTTCTAGCAGAGAAATGTTGTGCACAGTTAGATTACTGCAAGGTCAGTACTGAAGGAATTTTCTTCATAAAGTGGGGAAGAGAGAAAAATCATTTTTTACCTTAAAATTGCTGACTCGGGTGACCTGTGGAGTGAAAGGTCAGTCTTGAGGGAGTTATAACAAAAACTCCTCTATTAAGTATTCAGGAGAGACAATAACAGCTTAAGTTGAAACCAGAAAGCTGTAGGTTGGAGGTGAAACCTTGTTCAGGAGAAAGCCAAAATAGATTACCAAGTCATTCAGGCCATTACCACCCTAGACATCTCCAAGGGATGAAGTGGGGGGAGGAAGGGGTGGTACTCAACTCTGCTACGACATGTTTTGTTTGGTCTCTTCCCTGACATCTTTCTCTCTCCCCTGTCATCTTTCTCTCTCCCTTTTGCTCCTGTTTTTTCTGCTTTTTTGCACTCTCTCCACCCTACTGTGTTTTAACTTTTGCACTTGCGATCACAGGCGCCGACTCCATGGGTGCTCTGAGGCTCAAACAGCCACGGGAAAAAAATAGGGGGTTCTCAGTATCCACCAGCCATAGGGGTTATACAGCCCCAGGGCTGGCTGCCGATCAGCTGTTCGCAGCCCTGGGGTTAGCTCCAGATCAGCCAGTGGCTGGAGGGAGGCGATCAGGGGAGTGGGAGGCGGAGAAGAGCGAGTGGCGGGTAGGCAGGGGGACATCTCTGGAGAGGGGGTGGAGAGGAGTGAGTGGGTGAGGGCTTCAGGGGAGGGGATGGAGTGGGGGCGGGAAGAGGCGGAGCAAGGGCAGGGCCTTGGGGCGGGCGGGGAGTGGAGCACTCATCGGGGGAAAAAAAAAAAAAAAGCCCATGTTCACAATCACCACTAACCTAAGTGCTGTTAGAAGTGAAAGGGGTCATGATGGAGAGAGCGTTTGTGTGTGTGTACATATAGTACCCTTAATCAAAACCTATGAAAAAAATAAATGTGACTGCTACAATGATCCTGGTCAGAGAGTCATAGTGATTCATAGCTAAGCACTGATTGTAGTTGTTTTCTGGCTAGATTTCATCTAGGTACAAAAATACATGGCCAATTCTCAATGGGAGTGGCTGGGTGATAAGTTTTGAAATTCTGGCTACTTCCCTGAATGAGAACTGAGCTCTTCTGGAAAGCTGGCTAACAGTGCACATTTTAATGCTGGCTTCAGCAACAAAGACACTAATGATTCAGCATCCTCATTAGATTCTTCTGCGACTGCAACTACCAGTAGCGGCACCCAAAACAGGATTAAAATCCTGGCCCTACTGCTGGGAATTATGTCACTTAGCTCATACTAGTACATAATGCTGCCAAGAGTTATACAGGGTCAGATTCACACCACTGGCAATTTTCACTTCCCCTGCGCCAGAGCTGCTGCACTCTGTGGGGCTCTCACACACACATCCTTCGGAACAGCAGGCAGGTTCGGAGAGGGTATATACCTTGGGGGTTCTTCTGACATGTAGGGCACTCTACCCACCTAAGGCATGCCTCCCCATCTACACTGCAATTTGTACTCATGCTAGTTGGGTGTGCAGTGTCTGTACTCTCCAACCTAAGTGTAGACATACCTTTAGCTGAAATGCATAACAGTCACCAAGACGGGCCTTTTACACATAAATCTATTCAAGACTTATTCAAATTTGATTCCTCTGAGAATAAAGCTGGAGTGGGGACAAGGAAGAACAGACAGACAATGGGTGAAAATCATGCAAAAGGAATCCAGTTTAGTAGCTTTGGGGGATTAAATTGAGTAGATATCATTAAAGGTGGAGTAGCCTGTCATAGATTTCACCCCCACTCTGAACTTTAGGATACCGATGTGGGGACCTGCATGTGAATCCCTAAGCTCAATTAACAGCTTAGATCTGGTCTGGCTGGCACCACCCAAATGATTTATGAGTTATTTGGGAAACTCTGTCTTCCCCCCCAAAACCTTTCCCTCCCTGGGTAGCCTTGAGAGACTCCTCCACCAATTCCCTGGTGAACACCAATCCAAACCCTTGGATCTTAACACCAGGAGAATTTAACCATCCCCCCTCCTTTCTCCCACCAATTCCTGGTGAGTCCAGACCCAATCCCCTTGGATCTTAAAAACAGGGAAAAATCAATCAGGTTCTTAAAAAGAAGGCTTTTAATTAAAGAAAAGAAAGGTGAAAGACAAACCTCTGGGAGAGATTAGCATACCAGCTACTCTCACAGACAGCAGATTCAAAACACAAAGGATGTTTCCCTGGGCAAAACTTAGTTACACAAAAGAATACCCAATTTGATTATTCCCAGAGGCTGAATTCTGGAGCTTTCCCACTCCGGTCAAAACTGAAAGTGACCCAGACAAAGGGAACTTCCCTCCTTCCTTTTGAAACATTTTGTCCACCCATTGGTTCCTCTGGTCAGGTGTCAGCTAGGCTAGGTGAACTTCTTAACCCTTTACAGGTAGAAGAGGTATTAACCCTTAACTATCTGTTTATGACATAGCCAAACAGAAATTTTCAGGTGTGTCATCCTGTATCCTTCATATTCTATATGTTCCTTCTGGCAGTCTCAAGGAATTCTCTGCTGCTTTCCTGGGAAAACATTGAATGCAACGGCCTGTGTGCAGGGTCAATGCCCTAAAGAGGGCTGTGGCATTCAGAGCAGTGCCACAAAAGATCCTTTGTGGTACAATTGTGGTCAAAGTAAATCATTTGACCAGCTGAAAATAAGGCACCATCTCTCTTGCCCACACCTTTTCAGTCAGTAGGAAAGCCCTCTCAGAACCTGGTTATGTGTGAATTGGCACTAACTTACAGTGAGTTTAGTTATTACAAGCAGATGAACACAAAATAAGCATTTTATGCATCCCATTATTGCAATTAATTTAAAAGATGTTAACCATGTCCAGCCACTTATTGCAAATTGTTGCCTGAATACATTTGTATAAATATCTTAGCCTGAAGACATTTCTTTCTTTCTTTCTTGCTAATTTGAATTTGGTTGCCTTTAACCTCCAGCCACTCGTTCTTCGTATCCCCTTCTCTGCTAGATTTGAGCCCTTTAATACCTGGAATAATCTGTGGGTTCTGCATTAAAAGCTTAACTTTGAGCCAATCTATTCCAGGGCAGGAGGGTAACCATCAAAAGGTGCAGTCTTTGGGATCAGTCAAACACTCGAAAGTTTGGATGCTGCCTAGATTATTCAGCCCCTCTGAGTCTACAGCAGTGAATGGGAATCTCACAAGAACAAACTTTTGCATAAGATTTTATACTCATGCTGCTAGTTACAAGCATAGACACTCTGATAAGTTTTCATTATGGTAGCACCTAGAAGCCCCATTGTGCTAGGCACTGTACACATGCAGAACAAGATGTTACCTGCCCCAAAATGTTTACACTCTAACTAACCGCCTTTGGGGGGGGGGGAGAGGGAGGGAGGGACGTCCTGTTCCAAGTGGAAACCAGAAGTGGGAGAATTTATCTATACATTTTAGAACTGTAAAGGTTCAATTTTCATTTGGTTCTTAAAATGGTTGGCGGTTCTTTCTTTTAAAAAAATAATTGTCCATCCTTAGTGCTCGTAGTGCTGCATAAGATATATAAATGATCTTATAATGTCATCTGCACAAACTACCTCTTACCATCACAACTTGTTAAAGTCAGGTTTCTTGTTCTTTATTTTTTGTCTTCTGTTTTATCAGGCTGAATCATACAGGTAATAAGTTCTTTCTAGAACTAGAACATGTAAAAGGAAAAATAAACTTTCAGAGTTAAGTAAAGAAGATTATAATTATGGGATGTTAAAATCCATTCACCAAAATAATAACCTAAGCCAGTGGTTTTCAAACTGTGGGTCGCGACCCAGTATTGGGTCGCGGAATGTAAGGCACTGGGTCACGGCGGCTCTGGTCAGCACCGTTGGTGGTGCTGCCCGGCTAAAGCAGGCTAGTCCCTACCTGTTCTGACACCGCGCTGCGCCCCGGAAGCGGTCAGCAGCAGGTCCACATGCTGCCCCCACCCTAAGCACTGGCTCTGCACTCTCATTAGCCGGGAACCAGCCAATGGGAGCTGGGGGGGGGAGGTGGTGCCTGCGGGCGAGAGCCTTCACCTAGGAGTTGGACCTGCTGCTGGCTGCTTCTGGGGTACAGTGCGGTCCGTGGTCTAGGACAGGCAGGAAGCCTGCCTTAGCACCCCCGCTGTGCCGCTGACCAGGAGCTGCCCGAGGTAAGCCCATGCCCCAATCCCCTTCCCGAGCCCTGAGAACCCCAAACCCGGAGCGCCTTCCTGCACCCAAAACCCCTCATCCCCAGGCCTAGAGCCTGCACCCACAGCCCAGAGCCCTGACCTGTTCCCCCACCCCAACCCCCTGCTCCAGGCCTGAGCCCTCCAAACCCAGAGTCCCCTCCTGCACCCCAAGCCCTTCATCTCCAGCCCCACCCAAGAGCCTGCATCCCCAGCCCAGAGCCATTGGGTCATTACCATCAACAATTTTCTTCAACTGGGTCGCCAGAAAAAAAGTTTGAAAACCACTGACCTAAGCCACTGAAACTCTCAAGGTTTCTGACTGGGGGCTTTAAATAAAGGATCAGCCCAAAAATTATGTTAGTTTGTATAAACAGGAAGTTACAGAATTCATTTTGGAAATTTACAATTCCATCATTCTATTTCTAGTTCAAACCAAAGCTTTCTTCCCAAACCTCTCCACATTTTGACTCTCACTCTGTAATGTGACTGAAAACTTTACAAATACAAAACTTATTTTACAAAAGAGAATGGCAAGGGACTGTTTCATTGGACAATTCACTATGCATAAAAAAGAAAAATTGTGAGAAGAGTGATATTTGAAGTTATGGCAGAGCAGAATTGCCACATAGGCTTGAATAGCAATCCTCATAATCTGGGAGTTGAATACTTAGGGGATCTCTGAAAGGAAATTATTTCTCAAGGATTTTTTTGTTTGTTTCTCTAGTTCTTACATCATCCATATCAGAGATTTTCTTCAGTCTGATCTCCCTTTCCATAAAAAAAAAAAAAAAAAAAAGCAAGAAGCTAAACTGCTCTGGGGAATGGAAAAGCCTAATTATTCTTTCAAACTCTGCTCACAGAGATGAAGGAATGCAACAAAGAAGAGAATTCAACATGTATGGCTGTTTTTGCAGTTCAGGAATTTGAGATTTTTAGCTGCAATGAGGAACAGATTTCTGAAACTACAGAGAAAAAGAAATTCCTTTTCACTTCATAGTATGCACAGCGCTGAGTCGGGGTGCTAGCATCCACATGTGTGTGAGACCAAATAAAGCTTTCCTCTGTAAACAAAACTAAGCACAAAAATTTGCTTTTTTTTTTAAACTAACTTCTCTCACCCTTAATCATAACATCCATTCACCTTATTGAGAACTACACAGAACTCATGAGTCCAGCTAATAGAGGCTAAATCCAAATCCTATGTAAAAATCATATGGAACCATTCTTATTTACTTCAGTGGTAACTGGCTTAGGCCCTAAGTGAAGTACCTTAACAATGAACAATTATAGATTGTCTTTAATTTGGATAGCAAAAGATAATGTGTCCTATGCTAGTCCTACTGATGCAATTTTCCCATCATACACAATCAGGAATACAGATAGGCAAAATCTCAGGATTCCACATCAACAAATAACCGTATGTTAATCTGAGATCAATAAGCACTCATGACAGGATTCTTTGGTCACTAAATTCCCTCTGTGCTGCTTAAGCAAAGTTTCCCTACATCAGCTACCTCCAAGTGCTGACATCAGTGGGAGAAGGAGACATATTGGAGGTCATGTTGAAGGCATAGTGCAGCTGAGCTCCAGTATGCATAACTATGGAGTTTAGTTAGAGTAGAACCCCTGCTTCTCTAATTTCTACCAGGGCCAAATGACCAAGGATCATGGTTCTGTGGCCAGCTGAAGCTTAGTTATGTTGTGCTCACTATCAGTTGAAAATGGGAGCATGTATGGTGGGAGGTCAACAAAAATGATATAAGGACACTCTCAAGGCTCATCTAAAAATGGGCCAATCAACCCAAATACATGGGAAACTGCTATTGCCAATAGATCAGGATAGCGGCATACCTCTTGGTCTGCGGTTAAAAGCCATCAAGAATAGCAGAACAGAAAAAGCCAAAGAAAAATGTGAGCAAAGAAAGCAGGCTGTGGAAAAAACATGCTGCCACATCTGCCTGACACATGAACGCATCTGTGGATCGCTCATTAATTTATGTTCGCACAAGATGACGCACTAAAGCAAACTGACCCTCCTACATGTAGGGACACTCCAACTATCCCTTAGTATCTGAACTATCACTGTTTCTTGAATCTGTTCCTGTGTGTTACATAGGATTAATATTAAGAAGGAAAATGCTGACTAAAATAAGTGAGAAGAGCTTTTCTATAATACAAATGAGGTGAATGTTTTTCATGCAAAGACTGATTGTATCTGTTTGTTGAAGTCTCATCAACTGCTGTTGCAGTTTTTGATAATACAAAGTGGAATAAAACAATTTTCTTACAGTTTTCAAAAATACACTACAACACCCTCCCTCAGTTTCTTACACAATTAGTATACAACAGAATAAGTTTTATTTGCATGTAGTGTCCTAAATAGAGCCTTATAAAATACATTACACAGGGATGGGCATGAGCCTCAGTGTTCAGATTGAGATCTGAATCCGAACCTCCTGAAAATTCAATGAACTCAGATCCAGGTGTCCAATCCAGCTCTGTGTCTAGTCAGGAGTAGAAGAGAAAAGGGGATTTTTAAGGCTTTTTTAAAGAGAGGAAGTTACTCAGTTTCTTTGAAAGAGAAGGAAGGGAGGATAGCTTCAGATGGGACTGTGTAAATAATAGATCAACCCCCAAACCATGCAAATCACAGGTAAGGCAAGGACAGAGTCTTAGCAGTTGGTTTATGCGAGGTGAGAGAGAACATGAATTAGGATTAATCTGTGCAGATCTCTCATAATTCTGGGCCATATTCTCCTGCTGTAAGAGGTAAGTGGTTCTTCTGGGAGCTACTCATATTCTGCAGCTGAAGAACAGGAAGGTAAATTGGCATAGGGTGTGGAGATGAATAGATAGTTGGTAATGGCTATAGTTTTCTATGGCACTTATTAGCAGTTAATTCTGGAAGTGATCTGCCCATATTTTTGCAGTTTAAGACAACTATAAAAACTCTATTAGTTTTAGTACCTTTAATCAATGTGGGTAGTAGCAAGAATTTTGCTGCTACACTTGTCTGCCAATTCAGTAAGGATATAGTAGATGACCTGGGCTTTGACCATTTTATTTTTCCATGTACCATTATTTTACAGATAGACACATTACTCTCACAAAGGGGAAAAAAACGTTAATAAACTTTTCTAAATGGAAAATTGTTTTTTAATTAAAATAGGGCACTCTCTGATGCATGCGACTTTGAGATAATTTTATTTCTTAGGTAACTCAAAGCATCATATATTACAACATCTCAGAGATATAGTTTATCTCATTGTAACAGATGTCTTGTCTTGTCTTATCTACTTGTTATTTAAATAGAGAAGATTCCTATCATGTTTATTTTTGATCAGATAGGAGGGATGATTTCCATATTTCGTCCAGGTCTTTCATCTCCTTGGAGGCTAATTCATTCATTAGATTATCACTATTTACCCCTGTAAAACTGTATTCAGGTGTTTTTTGTTTTTCTTCTTCAGACAATGATTATTCAGGTCTTAGTCAGACTCCTATTTTGTATTCAGACACACCTACCTTTGCATTCTTTGAACAGTGGCCTGTCAGCACTGACATCTTCACTAGAAGTTCACCCAACTATTGAAGATCATTCTCTTTTATATGCCCTAATGCCTTTGTAATTGCAGCTATCAGAAAAGGGCACATAAAATTCCCAGTCAACTTGACACTCACAGATCTTATTATCTTCTGTTCAATCAAATTAAATTCTGTTTTCAATACTTTTCAGACCCAGTCACAAAACTGAGATGTTAGGTTTGGTTTCTCATTTCACTTTGTGTTTTGATCTCTGGTGCCTGAGTCAGATGCTACTTCACAAGTCAATTTTTCCTTCCCATGAGCAAGCCTGTAGGTGTGTGATACACTGAGAGATGGGCCACACAAGTGCAAAGTTGTGTGGATAACTCCCAACACAAGATGCTAGAATTCTGACAAGAACCAGAGTTTTCTGCTTATCTGACTTACTTTGGGCCAAAGTGTACCTCCAGTTATAGTCCCTCTAACTGTGATCTCATCAGATCTTATAAGATAATCAAGTTCAGGCTGAGTCAATTCTCACATGAGACACTATTGAAAACGCCAAGTGGTTATTGATGATTCAGCACATGGCATTCTGACTTTTGAAATGATACTGACATATTCCAGAATCAAGTTAGGGTGCGCTTCATTGTCTTCTGAATGTGATGTAGAACCGAGGTCTGACTGGGTATTGGCATTGAAAATCTTGTAGCAGTTTCTGCAAGAATTGGGTTGCTAGCCAAATAGTCTGGCAACATTCTAACCCTTCATCACAGTGTGATAGCATCCAAGACTTTTCATACAGTGAATAAATATGCAATCCCTGTCCTGAAGAGTTTATACTAGAGCTGGTTGTAAAAGGGGATTTTTTATTTTTTTACAGAACCTTTTTGGGGGGAGAAAAAAATCCCACAGAAATTTTGAAATGAAAATGTTCACTTAATCATCAAATGCAGTTTTGTTTAGCTTCTTAAATTAAAAAAAAAACAACAAAACTTAATTTTTAGGGGGCGTAGCCGGATGGTCACCTCGCTCTGGCTCGGAAAGGGTTAAAAGCAGCCCTGGGGAGGGCTGTGGCTGAGGAAAGGCTGATTGGGGAAGCAGCCTCAGCTGGGGCCACACCCCAATCAGGGCCCAGCTGGCCCATATAAGAAGGCAGTGGGCCATGAGCAGGACACACTCTCTCTATCTCTGCCTATATAGAGAGAAGGGCCTGGCTGCTGGGAAGCTGAGCAGGGTACCGAGAGTGGAGCAGGGCTGGGGGAAGGCTAGAGGAGCTGGGGAGCTCTGGCCTGGAAACCCCCCAGGCTGTAGGCCTTGTTAAAGGCCCAGAAGGGTACTGGGGTTGCAGAAGGCAGCCCAGGGGTAGGCAAAGGCAGCAGGTCCCAACCCCCCTTGCCAGTGACGAGTGACCTTTACAGACTGCAGTCTGCCCCAGTGAACGGGGGCTAGATGGTGACTGGCAGTAGTCACTGAGGCAAGGTGGGGATAGGGGGGTCCCCTGAGTGGGAGGACCCAGATTGGGGGTTGCTGCAGTGGGCAACACCCCTGGGTAAAGGAGTACTGGGGTCCAGGAGGGACATGGGGCCCAGCGGCAAGTGGGACACTGGCCTGCAGAGGGTGCTCTGGAGCTGGAAAAATAGCTAATTCCCAGGACACCAGCAGGAGGTGCCGCGGAGGTGAGCATCGCCACGTTACAGGGGGCCTGCAGGAAGGAGGGAAAGATATTTTTAAAAGTGGGGAACGTATCAGGGAAGCTCACTTTCAAACCTTTTACTACGTAATGAAAACAGTAAAAAGAATGGGAGGTTGTTTCTCCCCCCACCCCCCAACTTTCTGACTGTTTTCCAGCTTTTGCCTGTTGGATCTGACCCATCAGGGTCCCAAACATAAGTACTCAGGACTACTGCATAGATTTGGGAAACGTTGTGGAATATTTTTTAGAACTTTACAAATTATGGCAGTTTAGGACTTGTATAATTCTGCACCCATTGCCTCATGCATCCTCTGGCCACCACACTACATTTCAAAAGAGGTACTGTCTCTCTCAGTATGCATGAGCTTGGAAATACATGAAAATTAATATGGCATCAACTTTTGAAATGTCAGATATATGTGAGGGGTGACCTGGATAACATTTTTCTTTTTACTGTTTTAGAAAATTATGTAGGAGAAAAGACAACAGAGTAAAAAAATGATGATCCAAATTGTGAGTGATGTTTCCATATTATATAACGTTGCATGTATTTCAAAGTGAAAGGCTTATTGCTCCTGCTAATGGACTGTGATGTGATACCTTGTATTATACCGTAAGATTGATGTGTCACTGTACAGCCAGAGGGTGGCATGCTGCAGTTCACAAGTAGATGGGATATGTCCTTACCACATTGTACTGACTTAAATTCAACCGTCTATGATAAAGCAACTTTCTTCTTCTTCCTCCTTTTGGAATTTAACTTCTCTGACAGTAAATATATAGAAGCTATCTGATTTTTTACCCTTCATGCGATGACTACTGGGGGGGAAAAATATCTGAATATTATTTTCCTACATATATAGACACATTATCTATCTATCTATCATTGTGTGTGTGTTTCACCAAATTTAAATTTAAGATGACAAAAGACCTTTTTTTTTCTTAAATTTTGGTCATTTTCAGACTACTTTTGGTGCACTAGAAAAACCACTGCAAATAGTATACATTTTAATTTGAACTTTTTGACCCGGTAATTCTAAAATGGACTTGTACTTATGAATATTTCTATTTTTGAAGGCTGTCTCCTTTTGTAAAGAGAATGTTCTAAAACATTTAAGACTTGGTGTTTACAGGCTAATTATACATAGCTATTTTAATGAGATCTTCAGATGTAATATTAACATTCAAATAGATATGAAAAGCATGGCTGACTGACACATTTATTATTGGACTGTAAATATTGTGATTAGCTGCCTGAAATAAATGTACAATTTTGGAAACCTGGGAGAGTAAGCATTTGATCTATATATTATTGCAAACAAAAAACTAAGTTAAAACCTACGCTAAGGTTGCAAATTCAAGCATTCAAAAGTTAGGAAATGCCAGAATTAAGGTTACCTGTGCAACCTTCACTTGCCCCCCTTCTCTGTAGGCAGTATGAGACAGTCTTTAGTTATATGACATACTATGTTTTCCACACTATTTTTGCCTCACTCAGTGCACTGAATGGACTATAGTTAATTCACTATGTTGTTTTCTCCCCATCATTCTGTGTGTGGTCCCATGAAGTCAGAATTATTAATTTCTTCATAGGCTTTTCTATGGCACTCATCACTATGGTATCCAAATGATTCACAAACATTAATGAACTTATTTTCACAATACCCCATGAGACAAGTGGCTATTATCCCATTTTACATATGGCAAGTTGAGGCTCAATGTGTTTAAGGTAAAAAATATCTACTAAATTTTGGTGCCTAGTCTAACACACATGGGACCGGATTTTTCAGAGTACGTATTAGGCATTATATAGCAGTTTAGATATTCAACCACAATTCCCATTGACTTCAGTTGCAGCTGCGAATGTTCAGCACTTCTGCAAATCAGGCCCCAGGTCTCAAGTCAAGCATTCAGAAAATGAGGAAAACACAATTAGGGACCAACTGTGAAAAGCTTGGTTTAAGTGATATGACTTGCATTACATATGAATTCTGTGGCCAAGGCAGATCTAGAATCCAATTCTTCATTGCATCTGAGGGTGCTAAAGGAGTCGGCGGATGAGATTGCAGAGCCATTAGCCATTATTTTTGAAAACTCATGGCGATCGGGGGAGGTCCCAGATGACTGGAAAAAGGCTAATGTAGTGCCTATCTTTAAAAAACGGAAGAAGGAGGATCCGGGGAACTACAGGCCAGTCAGCCTCACCTCAGTCCCTGGAAAAATCATGGAGCAGGTCCTCAAGGAATCAATTCTGAAACACTTAGAGGAGAGGAAAGTGATCAGGAACAGTCAGCATGGATTTACCAAGGGGAAGTCATGCCTGACTAACCTAATTGCCTTCTATGATGAGATAACTGGCTCTGTGGATGAGGGGAAAGCAGTGGATGTGTTATTCCTTGACTTTAGCAAAGCTTTTGATACGGTCTCCCACAGTATTCTTGCCGCTAAGTTAAAGAAGTATGGGCTGGATGGATGGACTGTAAGGTGGATAGAAAGCTGGCTAGATCGTCGGGCTCAACGGGTAGTGATCAATGGCTCCATGTCTAGTTGACAGCCAGTTTCAAGCGGAGTGCCCCAAGGGTCGGTCCTGGGGCCAGTTTTGTTTAATATCTTTATTAATGATCTGGAGGATGGTGTGGACTGCACTCTCAGCAAGTTTGCAGATGACACTAAACTAGGAGGCATGGTAGATACACTAGAGGGTAGGGATTGGATACAGAGGGACCTAGACAAATTAGAGGTTTGGGCCAAAAAAAACCTGATGAGGTTCAACAAGGACAAGTGCAGAGTCCTGCATTTAGGACGGAAGAATCCCATGCACTGCTACAGACTAGGGACCGAATGGCTAGGTAGCAGTTCTGCAGAAAAGGACCTAGGGGTCACATTGGACGAGAAGCTGGATATGAGTCAACAGTGTGCTCTTGTTGCCAAGAAGGCTAAGGGCATTTTGGGCTGTATAAGTAGGGGCATTGCCAGCAGATCGAGGAACGTGATCGTTCCCCTTTATTCGACATTGGTGAGGCCTCATCTGGAATACTGTGTCCAGTTTTGGGCCCCACACTACAAGAAGGATGTGGAAAAATTGGAAAGAGTCCAGCGGAGGACAACAAAAATGATTATGGGTCTGGAGCACATGACTTATGAGGAGAGGCTGAGAGTACTGGGATTGTTTAGTCTCCAGAAGAGAAGAATGAGGGGGGATTTGATAGCAGCCTTCAACTACCTGAAGGGGGGTTCCAAAGAGGATGGAGCTGTTCTCAGTGGTGGCAGATGACAGAACAAGGAGCAATGGTCTCAAATTGCAGTGGGGGTGGTCCAGGTTGGATATTAGGAAACACTATTTCACTAGGAGGGTGGTGAAGCACTGGAATGCGTTACCTAGGGAGGTGGTGGAGTCTCCTTCCTTGGAGGTTATTAAGGCCTGGCTTGACAAAGCCTGGCTGGGATGATTTAGTTGGGGATTGGTCCTGCTTTGAGCAGGTTGGACTAGATGACCTCCTGAAATCCCTTCCAACCCTGATATTCTATGATCTACACCATCCCAGGATGGCCAATCTTTGATTACTTTTATCTAGTCCAGGGTCTACTCCATCTCTCTGTTGCTCATTCTCCTGCCCATGAACCAGGAAAGGAGTTAGACAGGATAGATCACAGGTATTTTATGGGCACTCTGTGGTCATTTGGTGGTCATTGACTTTCTATGAGCTTGCATTGTTCAGCCTCCTCCTGGAGCAGGGTGGCCAGAACCTAGTCTGCATCCACTGCCAAGTCCATGATTTCCACCTTCAGACTCCAGGTAGTCTGGTGTGGAGTGTGCTGCTGAACACCGTCCTCCTCTGCCTCTGAGAACTCCATCAGTTCTTTTACCTCCACCTGACAGATCCCTGAGCTGCTGGTCTTCTACTAGGACCTCCTCAGGACCTGGAAACTAATCTCAGTGACCAATTCAGCTGTGGCTGTCAAGGGAGAGGACCTCCTTGCAGAACCCTGCTACACAATTCACACCTTGGTGTGCAGGTGGCAGAGACCCCTTCGTGTGCTGGATGTTGGCCCTGGCTGGTGCCATCAGAGTTGGAGACATCCTAGACAATGATCAGAGGGACTTAGTGGACCTTGTGGTGCTTAGCCAGTGCATGTGGCTGTCCAGCGTGTGCATACCCCGTTGTGTGCTCTAGGAGGTGAAGGCAACCTTGCCTCCTGCTTCTCTCACTTTCCTCGAGCATATCCTGAAGGAGGGTGCCATCTGACCGCCTCTCTTATACCTGGCCCATCAGAATTTGTCATCAGGCCCCTGCCCAGTGAGTCTTCCCGGCTGCTGCTCATACCTCATCTGTGTTCAGTTCCCATTAGAATGTGGAGATGGTATAGTGTCATCATATATAGGGGTTGTGAGATGCTTGAGCATGCTCAATGAGAATAGATTCTTGGGACATTTTGGATGTTAAACATTAGTGAGTCTTTATCGAGCATGTGAAAACTGATTTTTATTTTTTTTCAGAGGCTTATAACTTGCATGGACTTTCATGGGAATGGCAGAAGGCGCATCCTTGACACAAAGGTCAATTCCTACCAAATTTAAAGTTCCTGCTCCAAAGCCTAGAGGTGTTAGGATTTTGTTGTTTTTTGTTTTGGTTTAATGACAAAACACAAACTTTTTTTTTAACTGAAAATAGCGTGTTTTTTCCCTAGCCTCATTCTTAGAAATGGCTGAACCATTTTCACTAAAATAATAATAATAATTTAAAAAAAAATGCAACCTGAGGGAGATGCCAAGCTTGGAAAATTTCAGCCCAAATGATCAATGTCTGGCAAAGTTATAAGCAACTCAAAAACAGGAACATATAATGGACAGTATCTGGTAACCTTAATAATAGGGAATGCTATTAGATAGAGCTGGGCAATTTTTTTCTGGCATATAGCAAATTAACTGAAAAATGCATTTCTCAGGGTACTGAAACTATTCGTGAATACTGGTTGAATTCAGCTAATGGTTTGGGCTGCAAAAAAATTGAAAACAGTGTCTGAAATGTTTAAATGAAACAATTGTTGTTTTGAAACAGAATTTTCTTTTTTTTTTCTCTAAGTAAAAAACAACCTGAAATGAAATGCTGATTTGTGTGTGTTTTTGTTTCAGGTGGAACAAAATGTTTTGTTTTGGCACAAGAAACCAAAAAATTCAGTTCTGGTTCTAATCAAAATGAAAAATCCACCATTTATTCTGCTGTACTATCAGCCTTCCCTGTAATTTAAACAGCTGCAAATGTAATGTTGTATACACTACACACAGAAAATGTACCCATTTTAATATAGTTAACTTTTGCACTGTATTTAGATATGGACCTGAACCAAAACCCCAGGTTTGCTCCAAGCAAGAATGTTGGAAATCTTGATTAGAATTTTGGAACTTAACCTACAGTAGTCTTTTATAGTACATAAGAGGTTGGCATGTTGGAGCGCACCTCTACTGGATGTTTGCAGAGTAACTGTAAAAGTGACTTTTAAATACCTTTTTAAAATGCAGCAACTTACTAACCTTCCCTGGTTTATATCTGCCAATACATTTTTTCAACTGAACTAGAGTTGAGCGTTTGGGAGGAGGGGATTGTCATACATAAGTATGTCAAAATTTGCTGCATAGTTGTGTATGTTATCCTGTAAAACAAAGATATGGAGTATGATCAAAGCAGCACCATTCAGAATGGCATATTGTTATATATATGTAAAAAGAGAGGTATGGCTCAGGGAAGATAATGAAGTGTTCCTGCCCTACTTGTATGGCCCTATGGATCACTCTGATTATCTTTTGGTTGGTCACATCAGTATAACCACAGCAATTCAGGTTTCTGGCACATCTCTGAAAAACGCCCCCATTTTTTAATTTATGCCAATGCGTCTGCTGCTAATAGAAATTGTTTAAGTAGAATTACTCTATGTTGGAGGTGAATTAGGGATCCATAAGCCAGCAGTGCAGAACTGTTTGAACATCAGATAAAACTAGATGTAAGAGCTCCACAATGCTCCCAAGGATCAGACCCATTGTTGTTAGAACACATGTAGCACCCCCTTGAGTGACACAAAGCTGGTAAATATAGTTTAATGGTATGACTGTTGGAAAAAAGCTAACTCTTTCATTTCAACACTGATTTCTGACAACATGGACAACTATGCGAAGATTACACCAATACAGTATTTTGTTTTAAGAATTGTCTTAAAGCACTATCATTGAAATTAATTATTGGAACTACAGACAACTATTATAGGGTCCATGCTTATATGCAAACATAAGCATAATCTGAAAGATACATCACACTGTCTTCTATAACATACCAGGTTTATTACTTAACTTTTACTATTTTGTTTTTCTGTTCTTTTGTTCTTATTTCCTGTTAGCATCCTCTTATTTCTGACTTCACTGATAAAACCCACATAATAGGTCAAAAAAAAGAAAGTAATAGAGATTAAAATAATATGATTCTTCAGAAATGTAATAGGGTTCTGTAGAAATTTCTCCAACACCCAAACAATTTTTTTGAGTGACCAAGAGGTATTTTATGGTTGGAGGTACAAATTGCCATTCAATTCAAGAGAACTCTTCTAGAAGGGTAAAGATCAGTGGTTCTCAAACTGGGGCTGCTGCATGTGTAGGGAAAACCCCTGGTGGGCCGGGCTGGTTTCTTTACCTGCCGGGTCCGCAGGTTCGGCCGATCGCGGCTCCCACTGGCTGCAGCTCCAGGCCAATGGGGGCTGCAGAAAGCGGCGCGGGATAAGGGATTTGCTGGCCGCCGCTTCCCACAGCCCCCATTGGCCTGGAGCGGCGAACCGCAGCCAGTGGGAGCTGCGATTGGCCAAACCTGCTGATCCAGCAGGAAAACAAACCGGCCCGGCCCACCAGGGGCTTTCCCTAAACAAGTGGCGGCCCCAGTTTGAGAACCACTGATAAAGATGATTGTTCCTTTTTTATTAAATGTTGAGATGCTCCCTGATGTAAGTTATAGTAGTTCAGCTTTCTGGTTGGTCTCTTGACCTTCCAGGGATTGTTTCTCTGTAGCTAAAGCAGAGAAGATGTTGGGAAGGGGGAGGACAAAATATGGGCGCACATAATTTAATCATGTGCAAATGATATAAAAGTATATTCATCATTATTTGGCCACTCAAATATTACATTATCCTCTCTCCAGTCATTTAAAAATGCAGTTGTCATTATTATCTGGATCTGACCACATCATCCCTGGCCTCTGAATCCTTTCATTGACTCTTAACTTTTTGTTCTTGCTTGCAGGACACTATGCAATTCTGCCACATGACATTTTATCAACAATCTCCTTTTCAGTGACCCCTGCCACTCTGACACCGAGGTCATCCTCAATCCCCTACCCACCTGCTTCTTCTTCAAACAGGCCCTTCTGCCATGTCTCCTCTTTGCATGGAACCGCCCCAGGGGTGCTGGAACAATTTTTATAGTGGGGGTGCTGAGAGCTATTGAACCAAACTGTAAACTGTTTGAAGGAATCCATTTCAAGCCAGGGGGTGCGGCGGCACTCCCAGCACCCCTATTTCCAACACCTATGCACTGCCCTATTGACTCTGGTCTGTCAAGCCAATCCACTTCTTTCCAATACTTCCTGAAGATTTACTTTTTGTAAACAGCCCATCAGAAATGAGACAACAAAAATATCAACAGCAAAGCAAAAAGAATCACCCATTCCTTTCTCTCAACTTCCTATTGGCTCCTGTCTAAACTGCAGCTGTCTTGTTTAGATTGCAAGCTCATTGGAGAAGGGTCTGCCTGTATTTTGTGAGGTTTTGTTTAGTGCTGAGTACTGTTTAAGTTCAACAAATATTAAACTTAGGTAGTTTATTTATTAGTGACTTAAAACTGGACCGGTTTGTTTAACTTTTCCTCCCAACTTGATGCTGTCTTAAACACTTACTTCCTCTGAGCAGAGCATGAAGATTCAGTTGTGTAGCTCCCCATCGGTTTTCATGGGACTATGAGATTTTAATCATTTTCCTCTTAGGATTCATTCCTATTCTCTGGTACAGAGAAATGCAGCTGCTTATCATTAAATCATGCACTTGCCATTTAGGCTTTCACAGCCTAACACAGACCACATTGATGGAAATTCCCCCAACTCTTCTTTATGGCTGAGTATTTTTTGACATTTTCCATTCACTCATTGCAGTTGATCATTGCAATCAGTAATCGTACAGTTCCCGTCAATGTCCTCATTTAAGTGTAGGCAAGATACCAGGAAAAACTGCCTCATCTAAGTTTTCTTAGAATTGGAATCATCACTGCAATATCACTTGCCCATGTTTAAGATTAATGAAGTGTCCAGAGAGTGGGTCCTCGGGGATATTCTTGTTTCTATTTCCTTGATCAAACCATTTACAGAACTTTATGGCAGTGTGATTAAATAAACTCATCAGCACACTAAAAATCTGGGGTATGAACTACATAAGCTTATTTCAGTTGCAAAAGCTGCTATTAGTTGTATTGGCAATCTTCCCAGCTCAATAACAATTAGTGAATTAGTGTGTGGCAAACATTTGTGATACACAAACTTTCTCCAGCTGTTACTAAATCAAAAGTGAATGCAAACACCGTGAGGTTTGCAAATCTTTAATTAGTTACATTGGAACTGCTGACGATTTCTATTTATACATCACCAGTCATTACTGACTAATGTCAAGCAATGATAGAAAACAGCTGAATACTTGAATAAATGACCCTCAAAGCTCTCTTCATCAGTTAAAGATGTCCAGTCAGTGAAATATTTGCATCACTGCTTCCAAATTAATAGCAGTAAATGTGTTGTTTACATTTTTCTTCTAGGGGCTTGCACACTTCATAATTTCTGGAGGCCAACTGCATTGCATACACCAGCAATCCTTATATTCCATCTGATAAACTTTCTGTCTATCACCCTCCCAACCCCCTCTGTTTCATGGACTATCCCTTCCCCAATGTCAGGGACTCTGTGTGCCCTCTCTTCCCTTGCATTGCCCCCATTCTTATTTGTTTTTTTTCTGTTTGGGAGACAAGTCATTCAGGGTGTCAGTATTTTTAAATTGTATTGGGAGGATGGGCAGAGCCAAGATGGAGGAATATTGTTATGTTGGAAGGTGTTAATGGCTGCCATCAACTGCTTCTTTGGTCTATAGACAATTACAGAGGCATTTGAAGCTTCTGGGTCTGCTAACTAGATGCACGGGGCTTCATGTGTCCCCCATTTCCCTCTTTTGTTTTTTTCCAATTTTGTCCAAAATCAATTGATGCCTCGAACATTCCCTGAAATTTTGGAATTGATCAGCTTAGTACTAATGTGGACACGAGAACGAATGGATATAAACTGGCCATGGGGAAGTTCAGGCTTGAAATTAGACGAAGGTTTCTGACCGTCAGAGGGGTGAAATATTGGAACGGCCTTCCGAGGGAAACGGTGGGGGCAACAGACCTGTCTGGTTTTAAGATTAAGTTAGATAAGTTTATGGAGGGAATGGTTTAATGGTAAAACATAGTAGCCAAGGAAAACCAAGCAATGGTACGTAAATAGCATAATGGCCAACAAGGGCCAGGCTAGAGACTCTTGCCTACATGCTCGGGGTAGTACTGATCACCATATTTAGGTTCGGGAAGGAATTTTCCTCCAGGGTAGATTGGCTGAGCCTCTGGAGGTTTTTCGCCTTCCTCCGCAGCATGGGGCAGGGATCACTAGCAGGAGGGTCTCTGCCGATTGAGGTCACTAAAACACAGGATTGGGGACTTCAATGGCAGAGTCCAGGGAAGGGTCATGTGGCCTGCAACATGCAGGGGGTCAGACCAGATGATCATAATGGTCCCTTCTGACCTTAAAGTCTATGAGTCTATGAGATGTGGAGTTCAAAGAGACAGACAAACAAAGGCACGCCAAGAGTTGAGTGGACGGCCTCGCTCCACTTGGCCAATTAGGTAATGTTATGCTCTGTTTGGGTAATGATATTTTGTTGTCTGTTATACAGAGTGAGGCATTGCAGCAAGGTTGATGGGGAAGTCGCACAATTGTACAACCAGAGTGGAAGAAAAGAGTGAAATCATTTACTTGCAACCCAGATTTTAGCATTATGCCAAAAATGGAACTCTGATGCTGCAGATTTTTTACTCTTCCTGGGTACAAGTACGAGCCAAATCTTACACCCCTGTCTCATGCAATCAGTTCTGTTGAACCCAAGGAACTACTCATTAGCAGAACTTGCCCATGTATTTTATATATGTCAAATTAATTCCTTTCACACTGCATGGAGAGGAACAATGTGCAATGTATTTTATAAAAGTTTTGAGGTTTTTTTGTCATAAATATTATATTAAAGTTATTGGTGTGATATGAAGACAGTATAACCTAGGTATCATGCCTCCAATAGACTTTCATGTGGTATGTCATATATGTGTACTATGGAATCCAATCAATCTGTGTTCTTTATGTATTCTACTTGGCTCCTGGATCACAATGTTTTTGTATGTATAGGCTTGTTTTTCCTACCAAGTGACATCTGAGTGACCAGACTTGTTCCAGAGGAAAAATTCACAGAATAAAATGAAACTATTGGTTGGATTTCCCCAGTACATCCTATTCCTAAAGCAATTAAAAGGCATTTCTATGTAACACATTGCTGAGCACAGTCCTCTCTTCCCATCATGGTAGGGTTTTCTGAAAAATGTCATTGGCTGCATAAAATTTAAGTTCCCAGTGATGTCAGTGAGAATTATGCTTGTGGATCGAGGATACTATATTCACTATTGCCAACCCCAAGCATTAAAATTCCTGAGTCAAACCATAACTATCCCCCACCTTTTTAAATGGGTTCTTTTGGGGGTTATTTTTTGTCTTCTGCTTATTTATGGTTCGTATTTTCAAGTCTTTTCCTGCAAATATGAAGGCTAGAAAATTACTTTTAAAAAAAATGAAAACTGAGATTCCCATGCAATCCCATGAATCTAAAAGCTGGGACTTTAAGAAAAACACTAAATATCTCAGATTCATGATAAAATCACAAGAGTTGGTAATGCATATGGCCCCAAATATGAATGCATCCTTCACTTAGGATTGTCTGAAATGCCTATGGATTGTCTGAAATGTCTGTCTGAATTAAAAATTAAAGAATCTGATTTTCTGACCTACGTTCAGATTCTGTTGAAACCAGGGAAGTTGTGGCTCTTGGTAAAGAGATTAGGAATATGAAAAGTGCCTGCTTCACTGTAACACTAAGCACTTATATAATGCTTCACATTGTTCAGCTTGGTCTCTGTATATTGATTAATTAATCATCATGATACCCCTGTGAGGGAGCTAGCTCAATAGGGATCAGCATCACTGTGTAGAAGAGAAAACTAACCTACAAAGAAGTTAAGAGATTTATTGACGTCCACACAACAACCCACCTGGCAAAACTAGTGTGGACTTCCCGTTCCCAGTCCCCCAGTGTTTTCTTTTCTAGACCATTAGTGCTGAGGGCAGTTAGTTAGGGCAGGTCACTACAAACTTGCACTAGTTTTTTTAAAAAGAAGAACAGGAGTACTAGTGGCACCTTAGATACTAACCGAGTGATGTAGTTATACCAAAGTAAGTGTGTAGTGGAGACTTGGCTTTAGTTAGTTTGACTCGTCCTGGATGATTGATGGTGAGATGTATAGACCCCTTGAGCCTTTCTGTAACAGCCTATTACAAGCACCCCACCTCGTGCGAAGGAGGGACAGGTCACTAAAGTCAGATTATTTATTTAAAAAAGAAGACAGAAAACAAACAAAAAGCCACAAACTTAAGTAAATCAGTTAATGCTACCAGTCAAACATATGGAAAAATGTTGCAAAAACAGAAGGAAAATACTGATATACTTGTAAGTGAGGTTTATTATACAGAGTAAGTGAAAATATAGCTTTAACATTTCTGAAATGTAACTTTAAAGAAATAACTTGAAACATTTGTAGCTTGTTATTAACTTTGTGTTGTGGAATCACATCTTCTTTCCCCCTTTTAAAGGATTATTTCTTAGCTATAAATCAGTTTTGCTCATCTAAAGAGACATTTTGATTCTATTTTAAGGGATTCTGGCTCACATGGGTACTCTCAGAAGACTGAATGACTGGGACATAGGTTCTTTTTCTCCAGGGACAGTAATTTCCTACTGCCTCCTTCACTTGAGAAGTTTACACCCCAGTGAAACAAAGTGTTAACAGAACAAATTAACCTTACCAGCACACAACTGACTGCTGCTATTATCATAATCCTGTTTTAGCATATGTTATTAAAAGATGAGCACAGGCTACCTGTGCTCCTTATAAACAGTGCCAGAAGGCAGGGAGTGTTATTTCACAGCATTTTCAATTCCACCGGCTACAATTGCTTTTTTGGATTACTTTAATTATATGACTTCAAACATTTTCCAGCTGGAAGTGATCTTTTTCTGGATATACTGTGTCACAGTGTTTTCTGAGTGGGCTGCCACTTTCGGGGAGAATGGGCCATATTGAAGTGAAGAGATTTGGTTGCATAACAAGCAGCAAAAGAGAATACTCATTAGGACATGTAGCTTAATAATTTTTGGGCAGACTATTAGACATGTCATTACCAATTATTTATAAGGGGCCAATCACAAGCCTCATTCAGCATTAAGGCTGGCAGTATAAAACAAAAAATCACCAGTAGTGGGGCAAAAATGTGTGAAGAACTGGTCACTTGAAAGAGGTGTCAGATACTGTCAAAAATAAAGGGATTACTGCACCAGGAACTAAACAGAAACTGAGTTTTAAAGGGTTGTTTGAACAATTTTGCAGTATTTCTAAAAAATATTCAGCCATATTACTTCAAAAACATTTCAAACTGCAGCCCTCCAATGTGGTCTTTTAGGGATTTATTCAGGAAAGAGAAGCGAGCTCTCTGTGCCTTAAGCTAACATAACTCTCCAGGCTGAAAAATCTGAGTGATTTAGAGATGAATTAAGTTATAGATTCACAGAGGGAAGAGAGCTCCCTTGCTATAGACTAACACGGTCTATATACAAAACAAATGGACTTCAGTTGACCAACTGACTTTTTTAAATGCTTACGACTTGCTGTGGTGTGGATATCTATGACCTTCAACAGCCTCTGAGGCCTTGTGCAATGTGGCATTTTGCAGATCACTACTGCTGACTAAAACTCTTAGCCAGTGATAAAGTCTCACTCCTTGGTATTGTCAGCCTACAATGCTGAGCTAGTAGACCAACAAACAACAGTTCATGTTTAAAATGCTGTTGCGTCCACTTGCTGTGAAGTAAAGTTGTTTTTTTGTTTTTTGTTTTTCCATTTTAGTGTATTCAATATTATAATGTGGATTCCATGGCAGAAAAGATTCTGTGACCTGTTCTATAGCAGAAGAATTGCTTTGAGGACTAAGGGACTTGCCAACATTGGGCCAAATTCTCATACCTGGTTGAGAAATATAGTTTATTACTAGATTAAAAATTGGTTAAGAGCTGGGGGAGCCAAAGAGTAGGAATAAATGGTCGGTTTTCAACTGAGAGAGCAGGTGTCACAGATCTAGTTGAGCTCCTCCCACTGGACACTCAACAGATTGCTGTGAGGGTATCCAATTCTGAATCTCACATGCCCTGAGAGATGGGGTTGGTCAAAGTTTAAGTATTGTTCCTGGCTTTGGGCCTCTAGATACCCACTCCAGGTATAGACCTTGTGTCTGACACCCTTCCTAGAAATGGGGACCCTGCACTCCAGCTGCCTTGTGTCTTAAAATAATGTTATTTCCCCCAACCCTCCCCAGGAGCTCTCACATGTTGCCCAGAATCTCACTGAAGTTGTGAACCTTTTGGTTTACAGTTCACTACTTCAGGAGTATGCAAAAGTAAAAACAAACAGGTACGTAGACTTTGTACAGGATTCAAAAACACCATCGCTCTTTGCTTAGTAAAATGAGAGATACACAGATCTAGACAAAATAATAAGACTCCTATAATGTTAACAGCATACATACAAGGAAATTAAATAAACACAAATACTTTTTTTGGAAGGTTGCAAAGTAACACTACTTTATTTCTTAGAATTTAGCACAATTGCACACAAGAACCCCAAAACAGAGAAAAAAACCTGACTCCTCCATAAAGCTGCGAGGCACAGCTCTTCCCCGCTTGCCCTAAGCTTGCCCCCAGACACTTCACTAGACAGCCCCCGGTCCTGCAAGCAGGACCAGGAACCCACTCCCTCTTCCCATCAAATGAATATACACAGAGTCACAGACACACTCTTAAAATGATTGCTTGCAATCCCAACGCAATTGTCAATATATCACAATATGCATTTTCCCTGCTTCAGTTTCCTCACTATTCTGGAGAGTTCTTTGGTCTTGGACAGAGTCCTTTGGAGTGACTGGTATCCTTCCCCTGGAGCTCATAGTTCCTCTTCAGAATCATGCCCAACTAGTCTTCTCTGATGCTGGCTGGTCCCAATGTCAAACCAGACCCTAGCTATGGAAGCATGTCCATCACTTCCCCTCTCCTGCCTAAAACTTCCTGCTCTTCCTAAAGCCTTTTCTCTTTTTTTCCTACTGTGAGTCATTTTTAAAGCCCTGCTTTGTCACCTCTGACTATCCAGTTCTAGCCAATGACCTTAGCATGGCCACTGTTCAGTCAAAGCATAGTTAAAGTCATCATCTCTTCATTGTCCCTAATCTGGTAGATACATGCTGCACCCCATGTCACAAATGGTGGATTCAACATCCACATAGAAGCATTCCCTGATACAACAATTTTGTCATAATGTCACAACATCAACCAGAATCCATACTTTAAACAGACAAATTCCCCAAATCATTATGGGGGGTAATTAGCAAGATGCCTCAATGATCCATATATAGTCCATTCAGGACTATTAAATATGTTGGTTTAATTATATAGAAGAGGGTGAATGCTGAGGTGGTCAAATTTTCACATGAAACAAATTTACTAAGGGCAGATAAAACTTGAGATGATTGCGACTGTGACGGGTCTCCCCTGGGGGTGCAACCTGGAACTGCGGTACTGCTGAACCCTCTGTTTTGCCAATCATTTAAGGAGAGAGTTCCACGTGCGAGAATTTTAAAGATTAGGACCAGATTAGAGAAGAAAAGAGTAAGAGTGACATAGCACAGATAACATGACATATAAAATAATGAATGCTATGCAGAAAGTCAATCAAGGATTCCTGACATGTTCTCTATGAGAGGCCCTCAACTTTGGACCCGGTTTTGAAGGGCTCTGGGAGTGGAAAGTTTCTGAACAATTCATCCTTCTTAACAAGAGACTGAAGTTCAGTGTATTGCTGTATATGTGAGTTTTAGATTACACTATGTCGATGACGTTCAGCATACTAAAATTCCTAACACAGTCCTTAATAAGCCACCTATATGAGTAATTTATATATCATGCTCTAGTAAGTATAATACAAAGATCATAAATTCAGCACAAAAATAAAGCAATGAAAATGACTTGCTAGGTCTGAAAACATTGTTTTGCAGCATGAATCAACATGTGACTATCTAATACTAGATACATGTAGGTTTTACCCACTTGGTTTGCCCGATCTGACCCAGATCAAGGTGTTCACTTGACAATCCTCATAAATTCCCTTTGGCATTTCTTGCCTGAGAGTGTAGTGGGTACTGCCGCATATTATCTGACATTAGCTTTGACTTCTAATATTTCACAAAGACTTCCTTTAACAAATGAATTTGCAAGACAAATGCATATTTATCACTTTCTTCATATTTATTCACCCTTTTGACATGGTGTTTTTCTCATTTCGGAGAGATGAAATGTCTTAATGCATTACAATAACCTCATTTGTACTCCTGTGACATCTTGGAGTGCCTAGTGAAAGAATTTCAAGTCCATACTCATATCTGTTAATGCCAGAGAACAGTGATGCTAGCAGCAGTACTGACAACCAGAAAAGAGGCATCTTGAAAGCTCATGCAGCATGTTAATATTATTGATGCAGTTAGCAAGATTTTCTCATTAGGATGTGTTTAAAGGAAAGAAAAAGAGCTTCAAATTTAAAATGTGAAGAATTCATATTCAATGTCCGTATGTCTAAAATACCCACTCCCAGACCAGTCCTTCCACTCCTTTTCCCTTGCCAGTTTTCTCGTGTCACCTGTTTTCCATCTTCATACTTCCTATTCATCAGTTACCTCAGTGAAATTTGCTATTCATCACATTCCCATTTATAGTTTTTCAAACTTTTTAAAGGATCATTCACTATGAAGTAGTATAAATCTCAGTCCCTTGCAGACTGTGCCATTTGTTTCAGAAATGAGAGAATATATTTGGAAGGGGGAGCAGTAAAAACAGTTTTAGCTCTGGATTTGGAGCACTCACATATAAAGAGTGATGCTTCTCTGAAAACAATATCAATAAAGTTTGGTTTCAGTTAAAAATCAATTTTTTGATTATGAACCTTCTGAGAACAGTTTGACTCCAAACGACACAGTAGTTTAGAAGTTATGTCACCAATGCAATGAGTTAAAAAATTGCTGTTGGTGGGACTAAGAGTAAATGGGCATAGGGTTGCATATCAATAAAGCTTTGTTTATTAAGACTGAAATAAAAGTCAGTATTTGGAACTGCTATGTATTCCACTGCATGCTTTGTCAAAGAAAAACATTGAGCCTGGTAATTGGCTATATGGATGATGTGTAGGACACTAGTAGCCCATCAGGGACTAAAACAGCATCCTCATGGGTGCACATAGTGGCAAATGAGGAGTTTCAGTGTTTAGGCAGGGCCTATAAAAAAGAAGGAGTAGGCCAATCCTTGCTTTCAGCCCAGGCTGAGCAGATCATTCATTCTTCCACACACAAAGAGCAGCAGGAAGAATTGCTGGGTTTGTGCTGTTTAAAAAAAAAGAAGAAGAAGTTGAAAGACAAATATTCTCATTTTCACAGCAATGGCAAATTTATTTTGTGAGGAGTCTGAAAAATTTGCTAAATTAGAATATTTATCAGACATTGATGCCAGCATAAATAACTGCAGGCCATGTCAATCTTCACCTCCTTCTTCTCCTGTGCACTTTCTCCCACTCATTCTAGAACAGGGGTGGGCAAACTTTTTTGGCCTGAGGGCCACATCTGGGAATAGAAATTGTATGGTGGGCCATGAATGCTCACAAAATTGGGGTTGGGGTGCGGGAGGGGGTGAGGGCTCTGGTGGGGGGTGCAGGCTCTGGGGAAGAGGTGTTTAGAGTGCAGGAGGGTGCTCCAGGCTGGGATCAAGGGGTTTGGAGAGCGGGAGGGGGATCAGGGCTGGGGCATGGGGTTGGGGCATGGGGAGAGACTCAGGGGTGCAGGTTCTGAGCAGTGCTTACCTCAAGCGGCTCCCGGAAGCAGCAGCATGTCCCTTCTTCAGCTCCTATGCGGAGGTGCAGCCAGGCGGCTCTGCATGCTGCCCCATCCACAGGCACCACCCCTGCAGCTCCCATTGGAGCGCTGGAGGGGGCCATTGGAGCATGTAGGAGCCAGAGGGGAGCCATGCCATGGCTTCTGGGAGCATCATGGTGTGGCCCCCAACTCTGCACCCCAGCTAGAGTGCTGGACTGGGGTCATGCTGCATGGAGCGCTGGAGCATGTTGCATGGAGCAGCGGGAGCTGAGGGCCAGCGTAAAACTGCTCACGGGCTGGATTCAGCCCACAGACCATAGTTTGCCCACCCCTGTTCTAGAAACAATATATTTCCTCTTGAGTGGTGTTCTTTCCCCAGCTTGCCTCTCTCTGAGTTCTTTGATTAGGGGAAGGAGTCTGCTATTTTATCATAATACTTCTTTTATTTCTTCAGGTACTAATTTCATCTGGTACATGCAAACCCACATGTTTTAGATGGATTGTATTAGATGGATGGAATGACCTGTGAGCAATCCACTGATATTCCCAACTACATATACCGGTCTAGTGTTGAAAATGTAAGAATTGAATCCAAGCCACAAGGTTGAAATTTGAATTTGGATCTGAACTTTCTCAAATCCTCTAGGTAATTGTATCTGAGACTTTTGATACTGCCCATTAGAGAGAGAATTTAGTTTATGTGGCAACAAAATATTATTTGTTTTGTAAGACAAAATTTCTGCTGTAAAGGTTCGGGGGAGAACTCTAAGATCTCCCAATGGACTCCACATGTGACAGTGCTTGCCTGCATTATCAGGGCCGGATTAACCTTTTGTGGGCCCAGTGCCAAACATATCTGTGGGCCCCATGTAGTCATTAAGGGCCCCTTCCAAGTATGAGCCTGGTGTGGCGGCACCATTGGCTCCATAGTAAACCTGGTACTGAATCTGAGATATTTCTCATTTTGATCACACACCTCTGCAAGACCATGTGCATTGTCATGCACAGCTTCCTCTGTCCCCAGTTTTTCTCATTGAGCTGTACCCATGTGGGTTTACCAGTGTCCACAGTGAGCAGAACTTTCATAGTGATCAGGGGAAACTTCCCACAGATTTATCTCCTTCCTCATTCAGAAGTTCTGTAGCCATGTCTCCAGTACCACCCTATTTCACCAGTCACTAATGTGGTTCTGGTCTCAGCTCAATAAAGTTCCACAACCAGCAGATATCTAATCAGTTCTGACAAATCCTTCCCCTGGCCCCCATCCTGCCATTTGAGCAAGCCACTTTCAAACAGTGTTTTCCCAACCCTGGCTCAGTGAGCACTTAGCCCTTGGGAACCTGAATCACCAGCCTTGTTTTTCCCTCTGCTCCCATCTACATGCTATTCCACTATGTGGTCACCACCAACTCTCCCCATACTTGTTTCTCTTCTACCTTGGACATGCTCCCCAGCCAGCTGGTCCTTATTCTCCCTTGGCAAGCCTAACCTGCTTCCTCTTCCCCTGCTCCCCTTGACATTCTTTTCCTACTGGTGACCTCTATTCCTTGAGGTTAACTCCAGTTTCTTTATCTGCTCCTAGCTTAATGGCCCTCAGTAGTCACAGAGCCACTTGTAACTTTTCTGACTACAGCCATGGGGCCAATTGCCTTAGACACCTGCAGCTACTAGCTCGGGAGGAGTGGCAATTCCCAGGTTAAGCATGCTTCAACCTTGCCACGGCAGCACTAGGGACTCCCAATCCTCAGCGCTGGAGCTAGGCAGCTGCAGACTCTGCAGTTAGATGCTTCCCTACTCTAGGCCATAGAATCATAGAATCATAGAATATCAGGGTTGGAAGGGACCTCAAGAGGTCATCTAGTCCAACCCCCTGCTCAAAGCAGGACCAATTCCCAACTGGCTTTAAGTACCCAAGATACCCATCACCTGCAGCAGAGGCCCCCAGTTTCCATGCAGAAGGTGCAGCCTGGATGATTTTGGAGGCTGGGGTGCTAGAAGGTACCCCATTCCTGAGCAGCAGTCTGCCCCAAGCTCACCCTCCCTCCTCCATGGTGGGACTGGGAACTGGGTCTCACCAACCCTGGCAGCTTCCCCACTCCCTCTTGCTCCCTTTCTGGTTGATAGCAGCCAAGGGAATGCTGGAAGATGTACTTTCTTTCCTGCTCCAGGGCCATGTACTTTCTTTCCTGCCTTGGGCAGCTCACCAGGCAGGGAGCTGTCCAAGGAACTACAGTCCCTTGGGCTCTTGGCTCCTGTGCCTGATCCCTGTAGGCAGACAGTGAGAGCTGGAGCATCCTTGTCTGTCTCTGGGTGCAGCAGGGGGATACAATGTATCAGGGCCCTGATACAATGTATCATATTCTAAGGAGGGGTGGTGGTTGGTGGTCTGCCCACCCCAGGGCTGGCCGGGCCTGCAGTGGCTGGGAGGGTAAGGTGTTCTCTGGGAATGGAGGCTGGCCACTATGGTAACCAGGGTTCTCCTCGCACTTGGGGCCTCTCACTGCACTGGGGGAGGGGAAGAAGTAGGCGTTATGGGCCCTTGAGTGTGGGCATGGCATAATAGTACCATTGGCACCATTGGCACCATTGTAAACCCGGCACTATGCATCATAAATCCAAGCCACCTATTCTTTGTCAACATAGTACATGCTGGACTTAAAAACATGTTAAAAGTCTCAATATTCATTTTGCTACTCAGCCCAGGAAAATCAAAGAAAGATTTGAGGTTTTCCCTAAGGGCATGTGTGACTTTCCCTTCAGCAGAAAAGAAAGAGTTGGCAAAAAAAAAAAAAAAAAAAAAAAAAAAAAAAAAACCTGAAAACAAGCCAGGCGATATTTTTCATCTTCTTTTCATCAGGATCTGTCTCTGATTAATTGTGAAGCGTCACGGCACATTTGAATTGAGATCTGCTCTGGCAGAGATGAAAGCCAATGATTTTCAAGATCTATCATCTTCATGGCATACTTTAATTTTAACATTAATTTTCTTCACTTGCATCTTATACAACCAAATCTGCTCATCGGTCTTGCAGTTGTGGTTGAGTCTAGTAAACCAGTAATTTTCTGCTTTCTGTTGGTATGTTTAAAAATAAGGGTGGCATTTTAACTCTCAGTTAAATGAGGCTTATCTAGTATTTCCAAACTTAAAATAAACAGAGGAGCTTTTATTTATGTACAAGTCCAATTTCATTGCTGAGTCAAGATCTTTCTATATGTAGGTGTTCCACTATACTCTAACTTCCCTCAGAGTATAGTGGAAACATTATACTCTGAGAGAAGCTGTGAGGCTTCCCAAGGGTACCAAGGTCTATGAGACACCTCGCTACCACCTGCCCTTAACATGAAGAACCCTTATCAGTGCCTGCCCTGGGTTAGCTCCCCAACTCCACTGGCCACAAGCAACACAAGCATTCCCTCTATGACTATGCAGGCTCCACTGTCCCTCTGCACGTTGTTGGTAGGCAGACTCCAACCCCCAAGCCATCTATGCAACCTCTTGGAGTGTCTAGCCCCTGTTCCCCTGGACATTAGCAGTATTCTCCGATTCACTGCTCCCAAAGGAACACTACACCCAGCTTACCAGTTATGTCTCATATCACTGCTCTGCTTAACACACAGCACTTTGATGAATTCATAGTGAAAACAAATAAAATTGTATTTAATAACCAATATTCAAGTGATAGCAAGTAAAAATTTGGGAAACAAATAGTTACATATAAAATATAATCATAACACACAGTCTAGAGTCTAGACTTCATTAGAAGACACTCTCCTCTTTAATCAAGTATTGCTCACCAGCACTTTACAACCAGAAGACTGTGATCCCTTTTTCATCCTCTAGGAGAAAGATACTGTTTGACTCCTTGCATTCTACTTGTGTACCAGACTAATCCTTTTAGCTTAGTCACAAACAGGACACCCCCCTGCTGTGTGTTCCTTCCTGCAGATTTTGTAATCTCTTGTTAATTTTGCAATCTTGATTAGCTGGTGGCACAGTATGCAAATAGACTTACATTATGAGGCACACAATACACAATGATCAGATGTAGAGCTAAGCTTCTACTACTCCCGGCCTAGCCAGAACCTGTCAGAGGCATGTCACTATGGAGGCCATTTATCTGAGTTTAAGCCAGACAGTCCTGTTTTTCTAAGATTTGTCCTCTGTCCAGTACTGAAACAAAACCAACTGTGGTTTTGTCCACATTTGTCAGTATCACGCACAGAGGGTACCATTTTAAGAGTGTGCCACTCCCCCCCTACTGGCGTGACCTCACACATGCAAAGTCACACCTGCAACGGTAGGCCACACCACTCCCAGAAGTACCGTAATGTCACCCGACATGTCGCCTCCTGGTGACCTGCCTTTAACTTCAAGGCTTAAAGAATATAATTTCCAGTACAGATAAATAACTTCTTAAATAGTATTCATACATAATTTTGCAATGATCATGATGACCAGTGGGATACTGGCTCTTGATGGAGGCCTTATATGCCATTCCTTAATGAATTACTGAGTATATACTTGACCCAGGGGATCCCTGCAAAACACTATGCCTCTCTGCGCTTTCTGCCAGTTGGCATAAAGAAGTTCTTGGATAACAGAAACCTATTGAAACAAGGAGTATAAATATGTTAAAGAGGCACCCAGATTTGTGGAAAGAAATGATGGAGGGAAATGTAAAAAAAATAAATAAGAAAACAATCAGGAAGATGAAATGATGAGTAACCATGCAAGAGTAAACTGGGCTGGATGTCTTTTACTAAGACGTTTCTTTGGGTTTCTTTGTACCTTATCAAATGCACTCTAAATATGGAGTCTTCTTACATTTTCAGTGATAAAGTTCTAGGTTGTTCTGGTTATTAGGACTAGATAAAAATTTTGCACTGAAACACTTTTTGATGGAAAATTTGTTTTTGACTAAATGAAATATTTTATTAAAAGTGTCTGCTTTACATAGAAATTTTTGTTTCAGGTGTTTGCTTTTTTTGTTAAAAGTCAAACAAGTTCAACATTAAGACATATAGATCCTCCTGAGTCCCTGTGGTGTCTCATGCCCCTGTTCTCTTCTATGGCTGGGCTCTCTGGCCAGACTATATCCCCTCTGATGCCCTGCAACAGTACAGCAAGAAGGGAGGTGGTAGTGTTGTGACGAAGTCCCCAGGGTCCCCTGGACCATGAGACCATTGAGCCCTCCAAACGCACCAACCTGGGCTGCCTCTCACGCTGTGATTCTGATGTCAAGCTATAAGCCTCTGATAGGCATTGCACTTACACAGACATCCACAGGCAGGGACACGCCCAACTGAGTTACATGAATGATCTCCCAGATACTCATGAACCATCAATAGAGAGGCTCCAGCCAATTTTCCCCAGCTCCAGCCCTACACCTCAGAACTGTATCATCTTGCACTGGTCAGAAGCCTCGCCAATGTAAGCTCATTACCTAGTTTGCTACTCCCTCAGTGTGGAATGGACACACACTAAACTTTGTAATCTGAGCTGAGATTTCCCAAGCACTTCAACCAAAACACACTGTTTAGGTAAAATATAAAACAGATTTATTAACTACAGAGAGATAGATTTTAAGTGATTATAAGTAGCAGGCACAGAAATCAAAGTTGGTTACCTAAGAAACAAAAATAAATTTGCAGCTTAAATCTAACTTAAACAGACTAAGCAAGATTTGAATCAAGCAATGTCAAGCAGCTTAAATCTAATTTAAACAGACTAAGCAAGATGGTACAAGCAGGTCACAATTCCTCAATACACAGACTAGACCTCTTTCCAGTCTTGGACCAATCTTCCTAATTCCAAGTCTTTTCTTTCCAGATGATTTTCCAGATGTTGAGATTGGGGGTGGGAGGAAGGCCAAGTGATGATGTCACTGCCCCTCTTTTATACTTTCTTTCAGCTGCTAGAAAGATGCTTGCTGTGACATGAGGTTTAGGAATTCCCCATTGGTCAAGAAGTCTCCATTGTATATGTGCCTTCACTAAGGAGCCTCTGGGATAGTGGATTCTTTTTTCATGGGCCATCAACGCCCATCTGGCCAGTTATGGGTGCTCCTTTGTTCTTACTGAAAGTCTGGCTGTGGGCATCTCTGAACCTCACAAAATATTTCAATAGCACATATAGCAATACTTCATAACTTCACATACAATGATGGCCCATACAATCCAACAGGATCTTAATATTCAATAAATCAAGACTTTTAAAATGATATCTCGCCAGGTATATTTTGTACAAAACTTATCATAATTATATGACAGTGGTGAATATGGTGTTTCCTCGGTTCTACTTTGAGGTACAGAATGTCACAAGTGCATCAAGGGAGATGTAGTCAGCCAGGGAGCCCAGGCCAGAGAAGAGTATAGGAGCATGAGGCAGCTGAACTTCAACTCCCATGATGTATTGCAGCAGCACAGGCAGAAACAATTGAATGTCAAACAACCCCAAAATGAAATGTTTCACTTTAGTTTGACAAACTGAAATATTTAGATTTGTGTGGACCCAATAGGAAACAAAATAGATTATATTTTCCTAATGGAAACTTTTTTATTTTTCAGTCAAAAATTTTTGTTTTTGCTTTTTGATAGAAAGTCATTTTTTTCCAGAGGAAAAACCTCCACTTTCTGACCAGCTGTACTGTCTACTTAATCCACGGATCGGCAACCTTTGGCATTCGGCCCGCCAGGATAAGCACCCTGGCAGGCCAGGCCGGTTTGTTTACCTGCCGTGTCCGCAGGTTCGGCTGATCGCAGCTCCCACTGCCCGTAGTTCGCCGCTTCAAGCCAATGAGAGGTGCGGGAAGTGGCGTGGGCTGAGGGATGTGCTGGCCGCCACTTCCTGCTGCCTCCATTGGCCTGGAGCGGCGAACAGTGGCCAATTGGAGCCGCGATCAGCCAAACCTGCAGACACAGCAGGTAAACAAACCGGCCCAGCCCCCCAGGGTGCTTACCCTGGCGGGCCACATTGTGACAGTACCTCCCATAAGGCTCTATGGAAATATGTTTAGAATGTGTTTTATGCTACATATGGCATGTAACATATCTCTGTAAAGGTTATGATCTACTGAATGTATTAATCCTATTTGTATGCATGTATCAATTTTGTATTCGATGTTATGTTATGAATGTTGGCTGCGTACTGGCTTGATTTCTAAATAACTTTAGTAGAGCATTTGGTCAGTTCCTGGAGAAAGGAATGTTGAAATTAAGTACCTAATCAAGAAACACTTAAAGGACAATGGACCTTGGAATGCTCCAATCCACATAAGAAGTCTTCCTGGAGACGTACAAGATACCATGTGAACAATGGCTTCTGCCTGTAAGACTGTGAGTCATGCATGGGCATGTGACTTGCCCAGGTGACTCCAGAACTCCATGTTGGAGCTGGACTTTGCATAGGAGTGAGGAGGGCATCTTCACCCACAAAAGGAAGTCTATTTAAACCCGTGGGAGACCCCTCCATTTTGTTTTCAGCTGGCTAAAGAGGGAGCTTCTCCACCCACCAGTATACTTGGAAGAAACTGGAACAAAGGGGTGTGAGTGATTGCTGGACCCAGGCTAAAAGGAGATTAGTCTGTAAAAGGGAGCATTCTGGAACTGGTGAGGATCTTATCTGTATTCTGTTTGATTAGACATAGATTTGCACATTTTATTTTATTTTATTTTGCTTGGTGACTTACTTTGTTCTGTCTGTTACTACTTGGAACCACTTAAATCCTACTTTCTGTATTTAATAAAATCACTTTTTACTTATTAATTAACTCAGAGTATGTGTTAATACCTGGGGGAGCAAACAACTGTGCATATCTCTTTATCAGTGTTATAGAGGGTGAACTTTATGAGTTTATGAGTTTACCCTGCATAAGCTTTATACAGGGTAAAACGGATTTATTTGGCTTTAGACCCCATTGGGAGTTGGGCATCTGAGTGCTAAAGACAAGCACATTTCTGTGAGCTGTTTCCAGGTAAACCTGCAGCTTTTGGACAACTAATTCAGATCCTGGGTCTTTGTTGGAGCAGACGGGAGTGTCTGGCTCAGCAAGACAGGGTGCTGGAGTCCTGAGCTGGCAGGGAAAGCAGGGAGAGAGGTAGTCTTGGCACATCAGGTGGCAGCTCCCAGGGGGTTTCTGTGATCCAACCCGTCACACACATACCAAAGGTTGACGATCCCTGACTTAGTATAATAATTTTGGCCTCTAAAGATATGTCTACATTGCAATTAAAAAACAACGGCTGCCCCATGCCAACTGACTTGGGGTTGCGTGACTCAGGCTATGGGGCTGTTTAACTGCAGTATATATGTTAGGACTTGGGCTGGAGTCTGGGCTCTAAGACCCTGCAAGGTCAAATCTCTCTAATAATAATAATACCACCTAACACTTGCCCAAGGTCACCCAATAGGCCAGTTGTAGAACTGGGACTAGCACTCACATCTTCTGAGTCCCAGTCTGGTGAACTATCCTCTAGGTTACACCACTCTTTCCAACAAGGCCTCTCTTGCATGACTGACTCTTCAGGAAATTTTCAAAGAATTGTATTGAACAGTTTTAATCACTCATTTTCACTTTTAGTCACGTATATAGCAATAATCAATCTGCAGACTACCTCTCTCGACTGTGTACAATTTACAGTGTGCACCATTCAGTGCATTTCACTTTTTAAAAGCATGGAAGGATTGTTTGGTTAACAGATGTTGCAACCCTGCCACGAGATGCTAATGGATCCCCTGTTGATTTGTGGCAAGTGTGACTTGTTTACAACTCTATCCTAGATATAAGGGAGGGAGGATGAATTGGTCCTCTGAGCAGAGGAAACCTGTGTCCAAGACTGCCCATAGTATAGAAATGCTAGGTACAACCAAGCGTAGGGACAAAGCTTCATGTCAGCTTTTTGTTTTGTTGTCTGAGTTACAGATAAAGATGAACTCCAGGAAGGGGTTTTTATAGACTAGTTTTTATAGATTCTGTTCAGAGTACAATAGGATCTTCACTTACTTACAGTGTTATATGAGGGGCTTTGAGCTCCTGTGGGCTGAAAGGTGCTATTACCCAGTACGGAAAAAGGTTGTTTTCATTGCATTCACTTTTGAAAGGGTTTAACTATTACTATTTTTTATTTTGGTAGTGCCCATGCTTTAGCTGCTGTACAGACACGAAGGAAAATAATCCCTTCTTACAATATAACAATGCCCTTCTAGGAGTTCACATTCCGTAGGACACTCACCTTCAGAGTTTGTTTTTCTGGAGGCGAAGAGCATACAATATTTGAAAGTGTTATTCTCTTCTGAGACCTTGACACTATCTGAGGATAGTTCTCAGTCTCCAGAGAGCTTTTAGTTGACAAAGGTGCCAGAAATGGTAATACAATGTGCTGTTGTTATGATGACACATTTATGCGTGTGTTCCTTCCTTTCAATGAGCATTTTGTACAAAAAAAATGTGTAGGGTATCTTGTATTTAAAAAATACTGCCTCGCAGGAGCGACTGGGAGCCAGGCCGCCTCACTACAGGGTGCAAGGGCATTCTTCAGATGAATCAGCTGTCATGGTCCTAGGCCCTTACTCAGAGCTGCATCCAGGTGTCAAAGAGGGGCAAAAGTAGTTTTAAGCCACCTTTACATCATATGGATTCTCGACCTGGCAGGTGAGCCTGGCTGGCACCTGGTGCAACTTAGAGCCACTAACTTACAGCATTTTCCCATAACACCTATGGACTGCTCTGCATACCCTGAAGAGCCAGAGAACAGCTTTCTCTGCTCACACCCCCAACAGTAGAGGATGGCAATTCAGTGGAGGAATTGTGCCTTTCCTGCAGAGGGGCTATGATGATGTGTACCCCTGTGTTCACCCCTTTTACAGGACTATGATACATTTTGTACAAAGTATTCCTTGTGAGGCATCATTTGAAAATTCATACTTTGCTGATCATTATTGTCCTGGTAAAATATATGTGGCAACATTGTATATAAAGTTATAAGATTCCTCTGCATGGCATAACTAAGACATGTTTCAATTCTGGGGAGTGACCACAAACCAGTTCCCTAGAGACAAAAGGCAAGATGATGCCTCAGCCAGGTGTCAGCAAAATCAAATCATCTGGGTTAAGTGGTCACTCTTTGTCAAGAAAGACATCCTGACAAAGACACAGCTTGGGGTTCCTGTCCACACAGACTTTCTGTCTCCTGAATCTCAGCTAGATATGCTTCTCAGAGACGAGACAGAACTATAAGAAGGGAGAGCAGATGCCCCAAATTATCTCTCCCTTTTTCTGTACCTTACAGCATCCACAACTCCTGAAGAATAAAGGAAGAAGCATTGGATTATGGGAGGAATCCTGACTGAAAAAAAATCAGCCAGTAAGACGGCTGAAACATGTGATGAGAGAGACTTTGCTTTGCATTCACTTAGCTTAAGTTAGGCATTAGATGCATTTTACTGTTATTTTTTGTAACTCATTCTGATTCTTATATCTAATTACTTGTATTCACTTAAAATTTATCTCTTTGTATTTAATAAATTGTTTTATAGTTTTATCTAAACCAGCGTGTTTGAATCAAAGTGTTTGGGAAACTGTATTTGAGATAATAGGATTCATGCATATCATTTTCTATTAATAAAATGATGGACTTTATATGAACTTGTATTGTCCAGGAGAAAGCTGGGCAGTACAAGAACACATTTCTGAGGAAAGTCTGGGACTCGGAGGCTGCTGGTGTCGCTCTGCAGTGTAATACAAGAGTGGCTGGCTATAGCACTCATACAGTATAACTTGGAGTACCTTACATGCTGGAGCCTGTGTGCGAGCAGACGAGGAGTGGTTGCTTTCACAGCAAAGCAGTGTAAAAGGCATCCCAGGTTAGAGGTGACACAGCTGTTAATCAGTCCAGATTGTACCCTGGGTATGTCACAGGGGCAGCTCCACACAGTCCTATGAATAGGGCATAGGGCTGTATTTTAACTAGAGCTGATTAGGAATCTTTCAGTAAGATTTTTGTTGTTGGACTATTGGCTATTTTGAGGTGGGTATCTATCAGTCTCTCCTTTGAAGCTGTTCCGCCTTGTATAAATAATAAAATATTTATTGGGGCCAGGGGAGAGAGAGTGAGAGACTGACTCCATAGCCCAGTGGTTAGGGCACTGGCTTGGTGTGTGGGAGACTGAGCAGCAAGGCCCTGTTGTGAAGCTGACTAGGGGTGGCAGATCAGACAGCATGTGTCAGGAGCGGTAATGTGCCATGAAATTTTTAGTCAGGCAAGCAATTCTACACTTGCATGCAAAACAGTTTCCTCCATGTGGTGTGACATCACATGTGAATTCATGCTGCATTGATCTGCTGTGCTGCCAAGGGTATCAGGCCCCCTGGGAAGCTGTCAGCACATTCAACTACAGCACTCTCAAGCTCCATGGCATTTGAGGGAAATAGCCCTATTGTGGACCTCCGCAGAGCAGCAACATGGTCCTTGGAAACCACGTTTGCCAGACACTGTGCAGTTACTACTGCATCGAGGGAAGATGCAGTAGTCCCTCTTCTGATGAGACACCAAGTCCCATGTCCATTGAAGATAGCTTGGGAGTCACCTACAGTGTAATGGATATATCCAGATACTCAAAGAAATAAAAACAGTTACTCACCTCGTGGCTGCTGTTCAAGATGTGTTGCATATGTCCATTACACAACCTACCCTCCTTCCCTGATGCATCACAGTCTAGCATCTGGATTCTGGTACAAAGGAACATAAGGATGGGTGGGGTGCCTGCACCCTTTATACCCTCAGCTCAGATCACAAGGGGGAAGCCAGGGTGCATGCACAGCCACCCCTCTCTGTCCCAGTAGGGAAAACTCTCCAGCACCAGTGCACGAAACACACACACAGCTACAGTGGAATGGATATACGCAACACATCTCAAAGAACAACAACTACAAGTAGGTGAGTGACCATTTTTTTCTTCAGGTTCTGAACTTTGGCCACAAGTTCAGAACTGGCTTTCTGCCATTTGCTTGGTAGCTTGCTCTCTGTTGTGTGTCTGACAGCACACACAAACCTGTCTTCGTAACATTCTTCTCAGTAGGTTTTCATATGTGACAACAGAAAGCCCAAAATAATCTTACACCTGGCAGGAAATTCTAACTTCTCCAAGCCTAGGAACCATAAGGATATGCTAAAACTGGCCTGAGAATGAGACTACTGCCTTATGGCTTCAGTCAGAACACTTTTTTGAGGGGGTGTTGAGGGGAGGGGAAGTGTAGGAAAGTCCAAGGCTACATGATTACACAGAAATGAAAGTGAGAGATAAAAGGCAGCTTGTACTCAGCAACCATCAATTTTATTTCGTGAAGCATCAACAGGCTATGCTGCATATATTGCTTGAGAGAGAGATTGTCTGCAAAACAAACCCTAGCTCCACAAAGTATTTGGTCTGATAAAAATTTTGTGAGCCCACAAGTTTCACTTTGAAGTACTTGCTAACTTTTTCTGCCCTTGCTATTGTGAAGACCACCATGAATATTTGTGAGTGTGGAAATACTGGAGGCTTTTATTTATTTATTTTAATAAAAAAGTACCCCAACCAAACAAAATATCTTGGTCTAGTTCATGTTGGGTGTGCCTTACACAGTGAGCAGGCCTATTTAAACCAATGGCACTCTTAATGGAGTAAAGTATCACACAATGTGAGCATGGATGGCAGAACTAGGTGAGTTCCCTGTGTTCCTCTAGATGTCATTAGTGTTTGCATAAAAGGTAGAGTAGTTCATAGATTCCAAGGCCACAAGTGTCACAGCTGGGTTGTGGGCAGCCAGACCTGGTGGTCAGAGCAGAAGTCCACAGTCACAAGAGAGGAGTCAAGAGTCAGGTTGGGTCAGTATACCGGGGGTCAGAGGCAGGAAACAAACTGAGATCAGAACCAAAAGTCAGACACCAGGAGTCAGGCCAGGTCAGGATGTCAGGAAGTCAAGCTGGGGGAGCAGGAGGAGGAAGCACCAGGCACACAGTCCAGACCAGGGGAATCCTAGTTGTTTGGACAGCTTCCTGTTCCTGCTGCTGGCTTAAGTAGAGCCAGCAGCCCAATCAGCTGCTCTGGGACTCTGTCAATAGGAGCTCAGGAGCAGAGCCTTACACTGGGGCTGGGCTTCATAGGTCCTGGGCAAGTGGTTGTCAGCAAGTTGCCAAGTAAAGGGTTGGTACATGGCTGCTCCTGTGAATCCTACAGACCTGAGTTTAATGTGACTGGGGTGCTTGTGTTGTATCTGTTCGGACATTGATCCATAAGCATTCAAGATCATTTTCTTCCAAGTTATCAGTGACTTGGAAACAGATAATGCCATTTTTGACACAACATGCGACTCCGCCTCAATCCTGCCTAAATAGGTTATAACCATTGATTTTTAACATTCTAGTTGTGTGAATCATCCCGTCAGGTTTCAGTAATACCAACTAGGTCAAGTATGTACTAAAAAATGAGCAATTCCAATTTCTCTTGTGTGTTACCCAGTCGCCTAACATTGGTGTATAGACAATTCAAAAATTTCTTCCTTGTGTCCTTTGGTTCCTTGATTAATTTTGTTCTCAGCATCTCTCTTTTGTGCTGAGTGCTCATATCTTCCCTCTTTTTACCCTCCCATTTTGCTATTAGTTTAACACCTTTCTGACTTCTCTCCCCTGTCCCTGGAGAGATTGGTTCCCTTTCTTCTGAGGTGGAGGCCCTCCAAACTATACAGCCTCCTCTCCTCGTAGGTCAACCAATGTTTCTGCTTCTGATTTCATTAAGTAATACAATGCCATCCATTGCAAAATGATGTGCTCCTGTGAAGTACAATAGTTGATGCACTTAAATATATCGCTAAAACAAAATTGAGGGAAGAATAAATATATTTCACTTATGACAGAGCAACACCAAATCTCTCAGCATACAGTAGAACACTGAGAATATACAGCATAGTTCAGTCAAGTACCTTCAGCAGAAAGGTACTTTGGAGATGATTTTTTATCCTGGTCATGTACTGTAATCCTCTTGAATCAAGCAACAGGCTTAAAGAAATTGTGCTTGATAATGGCACCTACCAGATGGCTACTTCAGTTATTGATGGTATTAAATATTTAACAGCTGGGGAATTTCAGAGATACCAAAAATATTCATGGTGCAAAATCCTCACATATTACATAACAATGTGTGAATCATGATGACAATTAGATACGATTGTACACTACAATACATTCTTCCCTTATAAATTTGTAGCACAAAGAAAAAGACCAACATTTTCAATTTTCAGGTCATAAAGTTAGACAGCTTCATCCATATTTTTGGTACCCAAATAAGATATACCCCTCCAAAAAATGTTGTTGGGTATTTAAATCTTTTCATGAAAGGGAGGTGGTGTCCTTGTGTTCTCTGCACCCCTACATAAAAAGTGTTCTAACTTTGAGGTGTTGAAATGTGGAGTTAGGTATCTAACTTTAGGCTGCTGAGTTTGAATACTTAGGTGATATACAGTAGATCATAACTTACTACGAGGGTCCCAATCCATGTATATAGCTCCAAGACTGTGAAACATTTTTATACATAGTCTTATTTAACACATACGGGTCAATACAGATGCGAGAAGCTCCCATTGCAGTCACTGAAAACTGTGGACAGAACTTAGCCCAGGTCTTTCAGGTTGTTCATATGCCTACAATAGATGCTCCTAAACTTACTGTTAAAAATGTTTAACAAGAGGTACACATTCATCTTGGGGTGAAGATACAATGTACTTATACTGTTTTAACGTTTTACCTTCTCAGGTGCTGTGTTTCTGTGGCATACTGCCAAAAGAAGTGAATGTCTCCCCAGTTCACGGCAAGTCCTCTCTCTTTGTTCTAAACTTCTCTAACTTGTGGCCAAATGCTAAAGTCATTAAAATTGCCTCTCCTTTTGCCTTGAAAGATGATTGCGGGCACCATCTTGTGCAATTTAATTTCAGTTATAAATGAATGAATGACCTAAAGAAAAGCTCTGTGTAGCTTGAAAGCTTGTCAATTCCACCAACAGAAGTTCATCCAATAAAAGATACTACCTCACCACCTTGTCCCTCTAATATCCTGGGACCAACATGGCCACACTAACACTGTAAACAAGGCACAAATAATGTCAATTAGGTGCCTAACTACTCAATTGTATCCTCTAGTCGAAAGGATATCTGTCATTAATTACCACAATTAATAGTGCATAAAAAACTGCATGTGAATTTATTTGTAACCACAAAATGAGGATACATTCTTTTTAAAAGCCGGCCCTTAGTGGCTACTTTTGTATCATTTGTTTTTTGCTCCAGCTCCTCATTTGCTTTCTTTATGCTCTTTGAATTGTAGCAGAAGCAGCTTTATTTTGCCCCTTCAAAATGTAATTGAAAAAGTGTGTGTGTGTTGCCAAATTTTAAGGCACCCTAGCTGAGTTCCCCACCCTTCCACCCTCCATTCTCCCCACCCCCGACACACACACACACACACACTTTTCTTTTCTCTTCTTTTTTCTGTATCTGTCAAAAAAAAAAAAAATCAAGGCCAGAAAAGGGGAATATTAAACTCCCAATCTACATTAAGCCATTATCAGTCAGGATAAAAATCTGTGTTTGTAAATTACCCGTAAGAGGGATATCAGAATAATTACATATATTTGATATATTAGTACTTCAGCGCTTAGTTGCCGTCTCTTTAGAAGGATTATATTTCCCAAACCTCAAAAGACCAGGGAAGTGCTATTAAAAGAACAATTCTTTTTCCCTATTTGCTACACCTTCTATTTAGCTGCTACAGTAGTTCATATGCAAAGCACAGAGGTCTTTGTTACACCTACAGGAACATTTACTTTTTAAAACCGTTAAATGGTTGCATTAGTAATGCAAAAAATTGCAGTGTGTTATTTAATGATAGACACTTCAACAGTAAATTTCCTGTCTGACATGACATGTTGCATTTATTGGCTGAGAAGTTTAAAAATTATGAAAACATGTATTGTAGTACTTTAAAAAATTGTCAGCCCATGTGAAAGTAAAGATAAGATGTTTGCTGCCAAAATTTTCATGGAAAAATTAATTGGAATCTTTCTCTGCAAAAATATCCATTTCCAGTATAACTTTAGGTCACAACAACCTACTGCAAAGCTTCAATTATGTTTAATTTCTAGATAACACAAAACTATTTAGCAGGGGGAAGGGGAGTGGAACAGCTCTGTGGGTGCAGAACCTAATCATAAGTCAACACCTGAGAAACAGATCAGGAGATTTCCTGTTAAATCTCCCTCCTACATACAGTCTGTGGCCATATATGGCATATAGCCTCTATTACACTGCAGTTGAATTGTCTCTGACATTTGGAGCATTGGATTCTGTAAGTTACTGATGAATAGCTGTACAGTTTTTTTTTTAAATCAATCATTCAAATATCTGCATTATTACTAGTGGTGGTGGTGGTAGGTGTGGTTTCAAGTTATGTATCTGAAGTCAAGAGGGCTGCCTCAGTTTCTCACTACCCTCAGTAAAAATAATTCCCAATTTTACATGAGAGAAAAAACTACCCAGCAGCCAACAAAATGGGTCAGATAACTACTCTTTTGGTTTAAATAAATATTTTGTGGCTGCTACTTTCCACCTTACTTAACTTCCCCCCTGTTCCCTCCAACCACGCCCAACTTTACATCTCTACTTGTACGGAAGTCTCTCTTGGCCTAAAAACAGATATTACCCCTCCCTGCAGCCTGGGGGTGGGACATTGGGGAGAGAACTTTATATCTGTCTGGGCCAGCATGGGAAAGAAAACCTTTGGCCCCTTTAAGGATTGCACCCTCCTTTCCCTATTAGGGCTGGTCTACACTACAGCTGTAAGTTGACCTAATTACACTACTTCAGTTACATAATTACGTAACTGAAGTCGACGTAACTTAGGTTGACTTACAGCGGTGTCTACACCACGCTGTGTTGATGGGAGACACTCTCCCACCAACTTACCTTACTCTTCTTGGGGAGACAAAGTACAGAAGTTGACGGGAGAGTGCTCTTCCATCGACTTAGCGGGTCTTCACCAGACCCGCTAAATCAACACCACTAAATCAATCGCAGTGGTGCTGATTTAGCCGGTAGCATAAACATCGCCTTAGTTTCCTAATGGAATTGAAAAGAAGGGCTCTATGACTGATAGCCAGAAGAGTGCAGCATAAGGCTTATTGGTGCCTGCGCACCCAAGGGAATGGCTTATAAAATCTTCCTTCTCTACCACTATCACCCAAGGGTGCCGAGAAGAAAAACTCCTGCTCTCCGAGATCAGATTAGGACTTGGTTTGGGAGTCTTGTTGTGGGGCTAGTACAGACGTGGGCAAACTACGGCTTGCGGGACTGTTCTGCCCAGCCCCTGAGCTCCTGGCCAGGGAGCCTAGTCCCCAGCCCCTCCCCCGCTGTCCCTCTTCCCCCGCAGCCACGCCACCACATGGGCCACGCTCAGGCCCGCCGTTCTCGCTGGGCAGTGTGGGGAGTGCAGCTGGCTCTGGCCGGGTGTCACAGCTGCAAGCTCCTGCTGCTGGTAAGGGGGCGGGGAGTGGGGGGGTTGGGTAAGGGAGCGGGGGTTCTGGAGGGCAGTCAGGGAGGAGGGGGCAGTTGGATGGGGTGGAGGTTCTGGGGGGACAGTCAGGGGATGGGGAACAGGGAGGGTTGGGAGTGAGAGTCCCAGGGGGCCTGTCAGGGGGGAGGGAGATCCCGGGATGAGATCCCGGGAGGCAGTTAGGGGCAGGGGGGTCCCGGGAGGAGATGGTCAGGGGGCGAGGAGCAGAGGGCAGTTGGATAGGGGGTGGGAGACCCGGGGAGGCTGTCAGGTGGTGGGGGTGTGGATAGGGTCAGGGCAGTCAGGGGACAGGGATCAGGGGGGTTGGGTAGGGGGCAGGGGTCCCGGGAGGGGGCGGTTAGGGGACAAGGAGCAGGGGGGGTTGGATGGGTTGGAGGTTCTGAGGGGGGCAGTTGGGGGCAGGAAGTGGGAGGGGTGGATAGGGGGCAGGGGCCAGACTGTTTGGGGAGGCACAGTCTTCCCTACCCGGCCGTCCATACAGTTGTGCAACCCTGATGTGGCCCTCGGGCCAAAAAGTTTATCCACCTCGGGCTAGTCACAGGGCTCGGAAGGATTTTTTCTCTCACTTCCAGATTGGCTCAGATAGTGTAAAGTTGTTTTACTTTCACCTCAGCAGCCCCAAGATCCAGAGGGTAGGTTAGGCTGTAAAATTCATTTGTCACAACTTGGCACATACCCAGCACAGGTAATCATTCCATAGGGGGTCCGGTTCCCTGATAAATCAGAATTGGTAGAGGAGTAGGGGAAGGCTTCCCCTAAATAAGCTGGGGAACAGGGTGGGAGCACCTGATGTCTTTTATAGAATCATAGAATGTCAAGGTTGGAAGGGACCTCAGGAGGTCATCTAGTCCAATGCCCTGCTCAAAGCAAGCCCAACCTTAAAAACCTCTAAGGAAGGAGATTCCACCACCTCCCTAGGTAACCCATTCCAGTGCTTCACCACCCTCCTAGTGAAAAAGTTTTTCCTAATATCCAACCTAAACCTCCCCCACTGCAACTTGAGACCATTACTCCTGGTTCTGTCATCAGGTACCACTGAGAACAGACTAGATCCATCCTCTTTGGAACCCCCTTTCAGGTAGTTGAAAGCAGCTATCAAATCCCCCCTCATTCTTCTCTTTTGCAGATTAAACAATCCCAGTTCCCTCAGCCTCTCCTTATAAGTCATGTGCTCCACCCCCCCCCCCCCCGCCCCTAATTATTTTTGTTGCCCTCCGCTGGACTCTTTCCAATTTTTCCACATCCTTCTTGTAGTGTGGAGCCCAAAATTGGACACAGTACTCCAGATGAGACCTCACCAATGTTGAATAGAGAGGAATGATCACATCCCTCGATCTGCTGGCAATGCCCCTACTTATACAGCCCAAAATGCCCTTAGCCTTCTTGGCAACCAGGGCACACTGTCAACTCATATCCAGCTTCTCATCTACTGTAATCTCTAGGTCCTTTTCTGCAGAACTGCTGCCTAGCCATTCGGTCCCTAGTCTGTAACAGTGCATGGGATTCTTCCGTCCTAAATGCAGGACTCTGCACTTGTCCTTGTTGAACCTCATCAGATTTCTTTTGGTCCAATCCTCTAATTTGTCTAGGTTCCACTGTATCCTATCCCTACCCTCCAGCATATCTACCACTCCTCCCAGTTTAGTGCCATCTGCAAACTTGCTGAGGGTGCAGTCCACGCCATCCTCCAGATCATTAATTAAGATATTGAACAAAACTGGCCCCAGGACCGACCCTTGGGGCACTCCGCTTGATACTGACTGCCAACTAGACATGGAGCCATTGATCACTACCTGTTGAGCCCAATGATCTAGCCAGCTTTCTATCCACCTTATAGTCCATTTATCCAGCCCATACATCTTTAACTTCCTGGCAAAAATACTGTGGGAGACCATATCAAAAGCTTTGCTAAAGTCAACGAATAACACAGGGGTTGGCAACCTTTCAGAAATGGTGTGCCGAGTCTTCATTTATTCACTCTAATTTAAGGTTTCATGTGCTGGTAATACATTTTAACGTTTTTAGAAGGTCTCTCTCTACAAGTCTACAAACTATTGTTTTATGTAAAGTAAACAAGTTTTTTAAAATGTTTAAGAAGCTTCATTTAAAATTAAATTAAAATGCAGAACTTATCAGTTTAGTGCAGTGGGGCAGGGATGGTGCAAGGATATTTTGCACCCTAGGTGAAACTTCCACCTTGTGCCCCCTCTCCCTTGCACATCGGTTCATTGAGGGGCAAATCCCAACGAGCCTTTATAGACCCCAGGGGCCAGTAGTGCCCAGGGGCTGCTCCCCAGACCAGATTCCCCCCTCCCTACCCCCTGAACTCCCCTGTAGGGTGCACAGCCCCCCCATGAACCCACCCCACTCCACCCCAGTGGCCCCTGCCCTGAGTCCATTCACTGGCTTTGCTGGGCTTGGGCCACTGCAGCAGCTCGGCAGGGAGGAGCTGCCTTCCGGAGGCACCAGAGAGCCAGAGCGTCCCGCTTGCGGCAGCAGCAAGCCCCAGCCATAGAGGAGCCGGCATGGTGCAGGGGGGCAGCAGCCCTGCAAAGGCAGCGGCGCTGCTAGCGGGAGCAGCCGCCCCCCATCCCTTCCTGCCCAGGCTGTGGCCCGGCGCCCCCCGGGGGCTCCTGCAAGCTGCAGTGGATGCCAGACCCCATGTGCCCCCCAGTTTCCCCCTTGCCTAGGGTTATCATGTTTCAACAATCAAAAAAGAGGGGAGAGCCCTGCCCTAGCCCAGCCCCCATCCACTTCCTCCCACTTCCCACCCCGACTGCCCCCGTCAGAACCCCCAACCCCCCCCAGCTCCTTGGCCCCTGACTGCCCCCTCCTGGGACCCCTGCCCCTAACTGCCCCCCAGAACCCCACCCCCTACCTAAGCCTCCCTGTTCTTTGTTCCCCGACTGCCCCCTCCTGAGACTCCCCCACCCTAACTGCCCCCAGGACCATACCCCCTACCTGTCCCCTGACTGCCCTGACCCTTATCCAGATCCCTGCCCCCCGACAGACCACCGGGACTCCCATGCCCCATCCAACCACTCTCCATCCCCTGACAGGACCCCCAGAACTCCTGACCCATCCAACCCTCCCTCTGCTCCCTGACTGCCCCCCGGGACTCCCCTTACCATGCCCATGCCGGTCAGACGCTCGCTCCACGTGGAGGCAAAAATGCTGCCGGGCTGCTGCACACACAGCCCTTCCCCCGCAGAGTGCTGAGGCAGCGGGATGGGGGAAGCTCCGGGAGGGGCGGCAGCTCACACTCCCGGGAACCGCAGAACCCGAGCGCAGTGAGGGGGAGCCGGGGGTGTGCCTGCCCGGGCTGTGGCCCAGTGCCCTCCCGGGGGGCTCCTGCAGTGGATGCATGTGGGCGGCGGTTCCTGTGCGACCCCGGCTTCCCCCTCACCACGCTTGGGCTCTGTGGCTCCCGGGAGTGTGAGCCGCCACCGCTGCCCCTCCCACAGCAGGCTCAGGCCCCCGCAGCCCGGCAGCTCACACTCTCGGGAGCGGCAGAACCCGAGCGCGGTGAGGGGGGAGCCGGGGGGCCCGCCTGCTCCCGGTCTGGGGTCCTGGCCGCCGGCCCTGCTCAGCCTCCTGCCACCCTGGGGTTCCCTTCACTCAGCTGGCAGCGAGCTGAGTGGGGCCGGTGGCCGGGACCCCGGCTGGCAGCTGCGTGCCAGGCAAAATTGGCTCACGTGCCACCTTTGGCATACGTGCCATAGGTTGCCGACCCCTGGAATAACATGTCCAATGCTTTCCCCTCATCCACAGAGACAGTTATCTCCTCATAGAAGGTAATTAGGTTAGTCAGGCATGACTTGCCCTTGGTGAATCCATGCTGACTGTTCCTGATCACTTTCCTCTCCTCTAAGTACTTCAGAATTGATTCCTGGAGGACCTGCTCCATGATTTTTCCAGGGACTGAGGTGAGGCTGACTGGCCTGTAATTCGCCGGATCCTCCTTCTTCCCTTTTTTAAAGATGGGCACTACATTAGCCTTTTTCCAGTCATCTGGGACCTCCCCCGATCGCCATGAGTTTTCAAAGATAATGGCCAATGGTTCTGCAATCACATCCACCAACTCCTTTAGCACCTTCGGATGCAGCGCATCCATCCCCATGGACTTGTACTCGTCCAGCTTTTCTAAATAGTCTTGAACCACTTCTTTCTCCACAGAGGGCTGGTCACCTCCTCCCCATGCTGTGCTGCCCAGTGCAGCAGTCTGGGAGCTGACCTGGTTCGTGAAGACAGAGGCAAAAAAAGCATTGAATACATTAGCTTTTTCCACATCCTCTGTCACTAGGTTACCTCCCTCATTCAGTAAGGGGCACACACTTTCCTTGACCTTCTTCTTGTTGCTAACATACCTGAAGAAACCCTTCTTGTTACTCTTAACATCTCTTGCTAGCTGCAACTCCAAGTGTGATTTGGCCTTCCTGATTTCACTCCTGCATGCCTGAGCAATATTTTTATACTCCTCCCTGGTCATTTGGCCAATTTTCCACTTCTTGTAAGCTTCTTTTTTGTGTTTAAGATCAGCAAGGATTTCACTGTTAAGCCAAGCTAGTCACCTGCCATATTTACTATTCTTTCTATAGCAAGGATATAACCCCTCTTCCCTACCCCTCTTAATCCTTGTAGAAGGGGAGGACAGTGGGGATCCCAACAATGGTGGTGAGACCAGGTTAACAGAGTGGGGAAATCTGGTCACATTCTCTGATGAAACAGTGCCTCGGAAACTAATGATTATTTGAACCTGACATTTTCCTGGGAGCATAGCGAGTGTGAGGAACTTCTGATGAACCAGAGTTCCTACCTAGTTTCCTGCCAGCTCACCTGGTGGGCTACTGGGTACCCGGGTCCAAGTTCTTCAGCTCCAGGGCACCCCACCATGTGGACTGTCCCAAGCTGGGGACCCAAGGGCTTTCAGACTCCTGGGCCACTTGGCTTCCAGGCCTCTCCACTCCTGCAGTTTGGTGAGCCAGCTGGCCTGGGGAGTCTGGCAGCCAAGGGAATCAGCTGGCCTGGGATTCTGGAAACTCCGGGTTCCCTTTTCCTGGAGCAGTCTGCATGCTGAGGCTGCCAGGGACCCACAGACCTGGCAACTGCTGAATAAATTTGACATGATTCTTGTCTGTGTCACCACTGCTCACCATTTAATTGCAGCAGTGTCGCTGGCAAGACTCATGTCAAATTCACTCAGCAGCTGCCAAGGCTTCCAAAGGCGCATAGTTCATTTTGGATACACCCAGACACATGGTGTGTTTCCAATATAAATTTTTTATAGAATTTCTGGTTCGTGGGAGTTTTAGAAAATCTTGCTTGCCTTCCAAATAGGAAAGAAACCTAATGTCAAAATTTCCCACCAACTGGAAATTCCAAGTTTGGGGCCGCTCTAGTGGGAAGCTGATATCAGCCCTGCACCAGGTGGCTCAGAGTATAGAAGAAAGAGTCACCTGCACTAGACAAGTTATTGCAGATAGTTCTCAGAAGTGTTTCTTACTAAAGGTTTCAGAGTAGCAGCCGTGTTAGTCTGTATCTGCAAAAAGAACAGGAGTACTTGTGGCACCTTAGAGACTATCAAATTTGTTAGTCTCTAAGGTGCCACAAGTACTCCTGTTCTTTTTGCGGATACAGACTAACACGGCTGCTACTCTGAAACCTGTCATTATGCAAGGCACTGCATTTAGCCGTATGGAGTGGAAATCCATCAACCTCATGAAAAAACTCGTACATTTATTCATAAATTTGTTAGTCTCTAAGGTGCCACAAGTACTCCTGTTCTTTTTTCTTACTAAAGTTGCCGACTAGTTAAACCAGCTCTCTGATATCTGTTCTTTCTTCCCTTCATGCCTGGCACAATGGCTTTTGCTTTACTTTATTTAAAACTAAGTAGGTGGTTCCTTTCTTCTCCTTATTAAGATGCACTACCAAGTAGGAAGGCGGAGCAGTGCAGTGGAAGCATGCCATGGCTGATGTGCTGCTTCACTCTCCATCTAACAGCAGTCTCCTGGCAGGATTTTGTTTTTTTTTTCTTTTCACCTAGGTCAGCTGTTACACAGGGCTATACACAAAGCTTCAACAAGTGGAAAGGAAAACTGTTTCTCACAGCTGAGTCATCTATTCCAAGCCTGTGCACCTGGACTTTGTCCAGAGCACTAGGAATTGGATCCAACTAAGAACAGCAGGATTTGGGCCTGTCAAGAAATGACTTGCATTTGTTTCACGGAAGCATTTTTTTCTCTCACAGCTAATGTTCTCCTCCCACCTGCTCCTTCAGTGAAATTGAAATACTAAATTTGGGATATTACGTTCAATACCGTTGCAACAAACTGGTGTCATTAGACACAGGATTTAAAAATAAAGGCACTGTCTGGTAAAGGGAAAACATTCGTATTCAAACACAAGTATATTTAATTATAACAAGGGCTATGCTGACAATTACAGTTGCTGCTTTTATAAATATCTGTCATTTCAGTTTGGTCCCAGCATGAAAAATCTTCCGTCTTTTGTACTGACATCCCATCCCTGGAACAAAAGTAAATGGAGAATAAAATTGGGCTTTGAATGTCTAGCATTCTCTTGCTTTCCATTAGTTATAATAGCATTCTTTAAATACTGATTTTTCCTCTTTGCTTTGTTTAAGGAAAAAAACCAAACTTCAGATTAAAAAAGAGATCTTTCTTAGAAATGATAACATATGTGCGCAGTAGAGACTGGAACATCTCATGGTCAATCACAAAATATATCATTAGTCAGTTTAAACTCATATAGACTTTAAATGATATCTGAAAGCCTATCATGCAGTTAGGGAACATAATTAGGACATTCGTTTTTCACATTGGTCAGCCCAGGACCAACACATAATTTCAACATTCACTAGGTTTTAACATAACCAGTGCAACCTTTTCCCCACCTACATAGCATTGTTACTGGAGTAAGCCATGCAGGAGGGTAATGCTTTATATTCCAGTGCAGCCACATAGGGCAAGTGACAATCTTTACTTTATTTTTTTACAGCAAATATATGGCCAAATTCAGCCTGAGGTAAGTGGGTGCCCTGGATGTCACCAAGTCAAATTAAAAAGTGAGGTAACTGATAGTGTAAGTTATCCAGCAGGTGAGTGGCTACATAATAACTTGCCCTCATTCAGTATGTATGTAAATAGAGGGGTGGAAACGATGGTGTAGAAAAAAAGCTATGAGCAAAAGGGGCTAAGATAGGGCAGGACTATTTCTTCCTCCTCCCAGCCCCCTCCCCCCCCCCCATACACTTAAATTGATACCCACATAGGCCTGGACACTTCTGGTGTCAAATTTAGCCATGGCAGAAGCAGACACAGCTTCTATTGCATGAATTCCAATTAACCTGCATACATTTTCTCAAAGCAACAAAGGACCATCATAAGCATCATCACCAGAAATTCCAAATTCAAGGTATGTTTCAACCAGCTTTGCCTGTCATAAACACAGAGCTGCATGTACATTTAAAAAAAAAAGAAAAGAAAGAAAAAACTAACAAACCAAAACACTACGCTGTAGACACAATTCTCCGCTAGGGATGAGGGTGGAACAGAGAATGAACCACATGTCACAGATATTAGTCAGATCAGCTAATGCACTACTATATAACACAAGTCCTAGAATTTCACCTAGTTACCCCTATATTGAGCCACAAGTGCTGAAACTAGGGGCATTGGGGGTGCTGCCACACCTCTGGCTTGAATTGGATTCCATCATATACAGGGTTTACAGTTTGGATCAATGGCTTTCAGCACCCCTACTATACAAATTGTTCCAGCACCCCTGTATTGAGCACAATAACTTGTTTGGCTGAAATAGTTCTTCCAGAAAGGCATCCAGTCTTGATCTGAAGACTTCAAAAGATGGAGAAGCCACCATTTCCCTTGCTCCAATGGTTAATCACCCTCACATATTTTTAATTTAAATTGTCAGGCTTTAACTTCCAGCCATTAGTTCTTGTTATGCTTTTCTCTGCTAATTTAAAGAACCTGGATGATTTGGAAAAAGGGGTAAACAGTGAGGTGGCAAAATTTGCAGATGATCCAAACTTCTCAAGATAGTTAAGTCCAAAGCAGACGACAGAGTTACCGTTGTGGTCAAAGACACCCACGCAGTGATTTTAGTTCAAAGACTCAAGCCTGAGGCCAGTTTATTGACATACATACCAGTGCACTGGGGTGCAGTCCGAAGACTGACACCCCGAGGACTGCTCTCAGGTGGGTTTTTATTTCATTAAACCACAAAGTACAAATACGTCATGAGTTAAGAAATTGGGGTTGGGGTCAACTCCCCCCCCCAACCTCCTCATTATTTCCCAAGAGTTGGGTGTTTATTTGGGTAGAGGGGCGCTTGGTGGTTTTCCCTAGGGGTGGTACTTGGCACCAGTTTGGGTCCATTTCTCGGCAAGGCACATGTTATTTTCCGGGGGGGTTCAGTTAAGGGTTGGGGGGAGGGGGTTATCATGGGACGCTAAAAGAAGATCTATGATTAACTCTTTGCAAAAGCAATTTCTTAATGTATTTCATAAACTTGCAGTTATTATATTGCTAAAGCAGTTTGCATTGTTCCTTCCCCCCCCCCCCCCCCCCGCCTCTGGCCATTACCCTTGACCGAGTTTGGCAGAAAACTGTGTTGTTCAGTCTTGCTCAGAATTAGGCCTGTACTGCTCTGTGTAAGGGCAGTCAGCATAACAGATCTCTGTTGGAGGGTTTATTTCGGGGCTTTCAGATTCACAGCTCTGGCTACTAAAAAAAAGGCCCCCCGTTCTATTTCCCCACATTACAAAGGGACCTCACGTGACTGGGCAACAAAATGGCAGATGAAATTCAATGTTGATAAATGTAAAGTAATACACATTGGAAAACATAATCCCAATTATACATATAAAATGATGGGGTCTAAATTAGCTGTTACTATTCAAGAAGGAGATCTTGGAGTAATTGTGGATAGTTTTCTGAAAACATCCACTCAATGTGCAGTGGCAGTCAGAAAAGCTAACAGAATTTTGGGCATCATTAGGAAAAGGATAGATAATAAGACAGAAAATATCATATTGCCTCTATATAAATCCATGGTATGCCCACATCTTGAATACTGCATGCAGATCTGGTCTCCCCATCTCAAAAAAGATATATTGGAATTGGAAAAGGTTCAGAAAGGGGCAACAAAAATGATTGGGGTATGGAATGGCTTCTGTATGAGGAGAGATTAATACAACTGGGACTTTTCAGCTTGGAAAAGAGATGACTAATGGGGGAAATGACAGAGGTCTATAAAATCATGACCGGTGGGAAGTAAATAAGGAAGTGTTATTTACTCCTCATAACACAAGAACTAGGGGTCACCAAATGAAATTATTAAGCAGCAGATTTAAAAGGAAGTATTTCTTCACACAACACACAGTCAACCTGTAGAACTCTTTGCAGGGATGTTGTGAAGGACAAGACTATAAAAAAAGGGCTAAAAAAAAAGAACTAGATAAATTAATGGAGGATAGGTCCATCAATGGCTATTAGCCAGGATGGGTAGGGATGGTGTCCCTAGCTTCTGTTTGCCAAATGCTGGGAATGGGCGACAGGGGCTGGATCACTTAATGATTACCTGTTCTGTTCATTCTCTCTGAGGCACCTAGCATTGGCCACTATTAGAAGACAGGCTACTGGACAAGATGGATCATTAATCTGACCCAATATGGTTGGTCTTATGTTTTTAACCCTTTAGTACCCAATATTTTCTTCATGTGAAGGTACTTATATGCCATAATCAAGTTTCATTGCTATTTTCTTTTTAATATACTAAGCATATAGAGCTTTTTGTGTCTCACTGTAAGGCATTTTCTCAAGCCCTTGAATAACTTTTGTGGCTCTTTTCTGCACACAACAACTGCTTGGAGTGTGACGTTAGCTGATTAAAATATGACCATATAGATCATTGTTGCAACCACAGTTATATATTTGCAACAAATCTTGTACAACATTGTCAAGTAAGGTGTCTATGGAAAGTTATGATTTACTGAATATGATTATGCTATTTATTATTAACATATAATTTTTTGTATTTGAAGCTATGAGTATTGGCTCTGTACCTGGATTTCAAATGTTTGCTCCTGGTGTAACGCCCACAAGGTAGTTAGCCTGCACATCTTGGAAGGACTATTCAAATTGAGTGGCCAATTAAAAGAACATTTAACTCACAGTGGAAGATGCCCATCTACCCTGAATGGACTTTCTTCTGAATGTGCTGTCTGAGGTATAGGTAACGGCTTCTACTGTGTCTAAGCGGAATCATGTATGGATACGTGACTTGCTCATGTGACACCAAACACTATCTTGTCACCTGTGATTTTCCACTAGCTGTGCTGAGGGCTTTGTTTGAAACAATGTGTTTCCCTCCACAAGGCAGAAGCTATAAAAGGCCCTGGAAACACCCCCATTTGGCCTCTTTCCAGCTCCAGCCTCTTTCCTGCTCAATCCTCTGGACTATGAATTTATACTAATGGAAGTATTCTAACCAAGGGATTGAGGACCTTTCAACAATTTTGAAGCAACCAGAGACTTAACTTAAGCCAGCAATTTATTCCATCTCTGCTACAAGCCTGAACCAAGAACTTTGCAATTATTGTATGTATTTGATTCATTTAACAAATTTGAACTCTCAGCTTTCTTTCTTTCTTTCTTTTTATAAATAAACCTTTCGATTTTAGATACTAAAGGATTGGCATCAGCGTGATTTTTGGGTAAGATCTGAGTTGTATATTGACCTGGGTGTGTGGCTGGTCCTTTGGGATCAGAAGAACCTTTTGTTTGATGAGCCTGGTTTTAAAGAACCACTCATCTTTAAATCCAGTGTTTTTGGTGGTGATACAAGAACTGGAATGCCTAAGGAAACTGCTTTCCTGACTTCTTGTTAGCCAGTGTGGTGAGACAGAAGATTACTTTTGTTGCTGGTTTGGTATATCTTATGGAGGAATAACCAACAGTTTGTGGTGAATCTTCCCTATTTCTCAGCAGTTTGTCCTGAATTTGGTATTCTTAGTTGTGACCCACAAAGGTACGGTTACACCCAGTATGAGTTTCACCAGTGCTGTATACACATATAAAAATCTCCATCCCCTTCCTACTCACTACTGCCCTGTTTATACATCAGAGGATCACATTGCATTGGGAGCTCCTGTAGAATTGTCCACTGTTATCCCTAAATCCTTTTCAGAGTTACTGTTTTCCAGGATACAAGCCCTCATTCTATGGGTATGCTCTACACTCTTTGTTCCTAGATGATGACCTTGCATTCGACTTTATTAAAATGCATTTTGTTTGATTGGACCCAGATTACCAAACGATCCAGGTAGCTCTGTATGAGTAGGCTGTCCACATCATTTACCACTCTCATCCCTGTGTCACAGTTCAGGACAACTGCATCTATATTTCCCCCTCTGTGTTCCACCAAGGGCACACACTCCTGGATTCTCTGCCATCATGTCTTTTGGACAGAGATCCCTGTCTCTCTCCCTTCTGGTGGGGGGTTTCTAGGCAGCAGCGTGCCATTAAAAATCGGCTCGTTTGCTGTCTTTGGCACGCGTGCCATAGATTGCCGACCCCTTGTCTAATGAGCCCTGATTAGGTCAAAGTCCTTCCAATCATTCCAAAGAGGGATTGGAGCCCCCCTAGGACAGAAGGTCCTGTCCATTTCCTGGATCAGAAAGAAGGTTCTTAGTCAGCTTAAACTCAGGCTAAATATCCAAAAGTCCTTTATTTGGCTGTTGGCAAATCCAGTTTGAACTAGTACATGTGAGCCTTTCCAAGTGGAGGTATTTCTCTCGTGGTGTTATAACCTGAATGAATTTGACTAATCCACCCCCATTATTCTTAATTTTTGGAGGAACTGTGGTCATCCTCCCCAATAAAATTACATAAAATCCCTGGCCCACAATGATACATGAATCTAATATAGTAAGATCCTCCAATGATATTGCAGGAAATTGCCATATATAGCAGACTGTGGAACCCCATTCCATGATGATTCCCCACTGACTTTTGAGATCTGTCAGCCAGTTTTAAATCCATTTAATGTGTGATTTATTGATTTTTGTATAGTGCAGATTTTTAATTGGACTCTCATGCAACACAAAGTCAAAGGTCTTACAAAAGTCTATTACATTTACTCAATTATCTTTACTAACCAAACTTGTAATCTCATCAAAGAATGAAATCATGTTTGTTTTAAAGGACCTATTTTCTGTAAAATCATGTTGACTGACAATAATTACATTCCCATTGTATATTTCTGTATTGATTGAATCTGTATTATTTCCATTATTTTGTCCAGGAATGATGTCACACGAAGTGCTCTACAATTGTCCTAGGTCATCCTCTCTTGAACAGAGTATGCCACTTACACAGAAAATTGTCAAATGGTAGGCAGAAGTGGGGAATATAATTATACTACCATACTCATTTTTACTTGTTAGTCAAGTAAGGATTTGAACCTAGCTCTTCAATAGTAAAATACGATTTCATAAACTGGTCTTTTTAAAAAGGGTACTGAATTCTGAATGCCATTTGTGAATTTCAGGTGCTAGGAAGGATTTCATTACCTGTGTCTAGAGAATCCACAATATCAGGATCTGAACTCAGGTCATGGTAAGTCAAAAACTTCTATTAAAATGTATTTGGAATCTTTACATCTACATGAATGTTTTGGCCTCTCAATGAGTTCTTAAAAGTTATTTATTTATTTTAAATTATTTCCACTTATTGTTAAGGTAGAACTGTTTTACTTTCTCCTAAAATGTTCTCTTAAAAATTAAATTAAAAAAATGGACTTATTTTCTCAGAAGTAAGCTACGTTAGGTAATAGAGACATCAATCATAGACATGTTGTCATTTGTTTCTCAGGAGTTGTTTCTCCACTTTTACATATCTGTAAAGTTTAACGCTGCTTTAGCAATGTAAAACAAGACTGTTGGCTCTCATGTTCCACCCACAGAATGTATAGTAATAGACTAAAGGAAAGGCCTTCATCTTGTTCTTCACTATTTTTATACTACAGTAAATTGTCATTGCCTTTGTAAATCCAAAAAACGATCAAGAAAGAAGAACAAGCTCTTCCCCTTTCTTTACATTTCAAAGGATATGCAATGTGTCTTGAAAATTGAAAAACATAACCACGCTCTTGGTAACGCTCTTTGGTGGGGAGGAGCGGCCAAACTAAGTAAAGTAAAGCTGTTGTTTTGACTTCAATAGATTGGAAAGACTTTACTATACATGGATTTTAATTTGTACAAAATGTTATAAAAATTAGCCCTTATATTAGTTGAACAAATAACAAACAACCTTGAGTTTACTACAAGGCCATTGGAATATGTGGCCCACGTTTTCAGGCCTGTTCTAAAGCTAGACTCCATGAAGGTGGCATAACTTCCAGAAAAGCAGATCACGTGCAGCTCCCATTGACCTAAGCCATGATTTGTGGTGCTCAGCACTTCTGAGAATCAGGCCACTTCTAGGGTGACCAGATGACAAAACTGAAATATCGGGACGCGGGAGGGGGCACCAGAGTTAAAAAAAAAAAAAGCCGCTGGAGCCCACCGCACCAGCTCGCCTCATCTCCACCTCCCCACGTAGAGGAAGGTGCCCAGCTGGTGCAATCCTGGGGGCGGCCCCAGAGTGGGGGCAGCAGGCCCCAGCCCTCCTGTCCCGCTCGGGTCCCGCAGGGGAACGAATGGGGCTTCCGCTGCCTCCGCCCCGGGGTGGGGTTTCCCTACAGCCCACCCTGCGGGGCGGCGTGCACGTGGTGGGAGGTGAAGCCCCGTCGGAGTCCCTGCGCAGGCAGCTGCTGCCTCCCCACCCCCACCCATGAGCACGTACAGGGAGGCGGTTCCCCAGGCCGGACCCAGGGCTGCCCCTGCAGGTACCGCCCTGCCCTCCTGCCGCTGCGCTTGACCGGCCCCTCCTGCAGCTCCCAGCCCAGCCGCTCCCAGGCTCCGTCGTCCCGGCCCCACAACAGGGGCTGCTCCGCTCTGCCCCGCCTGGGACACTCGCCCCCGCAGCCCCTCTCCACCCAACGTGTGTCTCTGGCCCACGCCCCCGCGCCACCCACTCATGCCCTGCCTGCTCCGCGTTGCCCCCGGACCCACTGCACTGCCCCACGGGCTGCAGGGCTGGAGCAGCCTCCGCACTGCGCTCCTGGCCCCGGCCATGGCCCACGTGCAACTTAGGGCTGCCCAGGCTGCTGCACACGGAGAGGCGTCTCCTCCCCAGGCCCGGCTTGGGATCCAATGGGGCAGTGAGGGGGCAGGGGGGCGGGAATTTGGGGAGAGATCCAATGGGGGGAAGAGGGAGCGGAGTCGGGGCGGGGGGGGAGGGGGGTGAGAGCCCCTCCGGGCTCCGCCTGTGCGCCGGAGTGGAGGGCAAAATTGCTTGTTTGTCCAATGTCCTAACCAAACATCGGGTGAGGTCCTCTTCTAGCAGTTTAGGTGTTTATTTTAAAAGATTACTTGCAATACATTATGATCAAAGGACTAAATTTTCAAAATGGCTACCTCTCTTGTCTATTTTATGGACTATAAACTATGTTACAGTTTTTATAGGCCATATAATATCTTAAATAGCAAAGGGTTTCAAAAATGACTAGTGATTCTGTGTTCCAAAATTTTGGGGTTATCCAATATAAAGAGAGTGAGTGCTCAACACTTTCTGAAAACAAGCCTCTTTACGGTATCGCAAAGTAGGCACCCAAAAATTTGAAACACACAAAATCAGTGACTTTTTTTCAAATCTTGGCCTATATATTTATATAATACCCAGCATATTGCATAGTATATAATGAGCCTATTCCTTTGTCATTTTGCTCCCAGTGATTAGAATGTCTACTCGAAACCTCTCCTTTGATTGCTCAGAAGTTAGGGAATATTCATAGATTCATAGATTCATAGATTATAGGACTGGAAGGGACCTCGAGAGGTCATCGAGTCCAGTCCCCTGCCCGCATGGCAGGACCAAATACTGCCTAGACCATCCCTAATAGACATTTATCTAACCTACTCTTAAATATCTCCAGAGACGGAGATTCCACAACCTCCCTAGGCAATTTGTTCCAGTGTTTAACCACCCTGACAGTTAGGAACTTTTTCCTAATGTCCAATCTAGACCTCCCTTGCTGCAGTTTAAACCCATTGTTTCTGGTTCTATCCTTAGAGGCTAAGGTGAACAAGTTCTCTCCCTCCTCCTTATGACACCCTTTTATATACCTGAAAAGGTATATAAAACCCATTGTTTCTGGTTCTATCCTTAGAAGCTAAGGTGAACAAGTTCTCTCCCTCCTCCTTATGACACACTTTTATATGCCTGTTTTATTGCCATATGACAGCTTGTCACCTCATGAATGGAAACAAATCAAATTAAATGTATTATTTGTACTACAATAGCATCTACCCACCCAAAATCCCTACTGTGCTGAGTGCAGCACAATCACCTGGTGAGAGACAGTTCCTGGGACAGGGGAGATATTCAAAGATACAAATGGCAATTAGCACACTTTCCCTCAAATCATAGGACTGGAAGGAACCTCGAGAGGTCATCTACTCCAGTCCCCTGTACTCAAGACAGGACTAAGTATTATCTAGACCAGTGGTTCACAAACTAGGGCCACCATTTGTTCAGGGAAAGCCCCTGGCAGGCTGGGCTGGTTTGTTTACCTGCTGCATCCACAGGTTCGGCCGCTCGCAGCTCCCAGTGGCCGTGGTTCGCCGCTTCAGACCAATGGGAGCTGCAGGAAGCAGCGTGGACCGAGGGATGTACTGGCCGCTGCTTCCCGATCGGCCGAACCTGCGGACGCGGCAGGTAAATAACCTGGCCCGGCCCACCAGGGGTTTTCCCTGAACAAGTGCCAGCCCTAGTTTGAGAACCACTGATCTAGGCCATCCCTGACAGGTGTTTGTCTAACCTGCTCTTAAAAATCTCCAATTATGGAGATTCCACAACCTCCCTAGGCAATTTATTTCAGTGCTTAACCACCCTGACAGTTAGGAAGTTTTTCCTAATGTCCAACCTAAACCTCCCTTGCTGCAATTTAAGCCCATTGCTTCTTGTCCGATCTTCAAAAGTTAAGAAGAACATTTTTCTCCCTCTTCCTTGTAACAACCTTTTATGCACTAGAAAACTGTTATTATGTCCCCTCTCAGTCTTCTCTTTTCCAAACTAAACAAATCCTATTTTTTCAATCGTTCCTCATAGCTCATATTTTCTAGACCTTTAATCATTTTTGTTGCTCTTCTCTGGACTTTCTCCAATTTGTCCACATTTTTCCTGAAATGTGGCGCCCAGAACAGGACACTATATTCCAGTTGAGGCCTAATCAGCGTGGAGTAGAGCGGAAGAATTACTTCTTGTGTCTTGCTTACAACACTCCTGCTAATACATCCCAGAATGATATTCGCTTTATTTGCAATAGCGTTACCCTGTTGACTCATATTTAGCTTGTGGTCCACTATGACCCTCAGATTCCTTTCTGCAGTACTCTTTCCTAGAAAGTCATTTCCCATTTTGTATGTGTGCAACTGATTGTTCCTTCCTAAGTGGAGTACTTTGCATTTGTCCTTATTGAATTTCATCCTATTTACTTCAGACCATTTCTCCAGTTTGTCCAGATCATTTTGAATTATAATTCTATCCTCCAAAGCACTTGCAACCCCTCTCAGCTTGGTATCATCCACAAACTTTATAAGTGTACGCTCTGTGTCATTATCTAAATCACTGGTGAAAATATTGAACAGAACCAGACCCACAACTGATCCCTTCAGGACCCCACTCGTTATGCCCTTCCAGCATGACTGTGAACCACTGATAACTACTCTCTGGGAATGGTTTTCCAACCAGTTATGCACCCACCTTATAGTAACTCCATGCATTTCCCTAGTTTGTTTATGAGACGGTCATGTGAGACAGTATCAAAAGACTTACTAAAGTCAAGATATACCATGTCTACCGCTTCCCCGCCATCCACAAGGCTTGTTAGCCTATCAAAGAAAGCTATCAGTTTGGTTTGACATGATTTGTTCTTGACAAGTCCATGATGACTGACAAATAGCTAAGACAGGTAAAGGATAAAAGGGGGAACAAAGGGACTGAAAGGGGAAGTCACACAGCAGTTCAGATGCAGAGCTGAGAACTGAATCCAGGTTTCTTAATATTCAGTCCTGCTTCATATCTATTATACCACACTGCCTTCTAATTTAATGGCTATAGACACAAGTACTTGGCTGTTGTGTGTTTTTCCATATATTACACTAATTGATAGGCTGCTCTGTAGTGATGCAATATAAATTTCCTGATGGCCCATAATCTATTCTGGGCTCCTTAATTTGCAAAATTCCCATTGATTTTAATGTGAGTTTTGCCTGAGAAAGGGGTTCAAGATTGGGCTCTGTACCAGGGCTAAACAAGAAATGTTGACTGGCATTTGTCTGTAAAAATACATCCATTTTAGCAGCTTCATCTGTCTAACTGTCACAGTCCAGGTAATGTGTTTGATCCCAGTGCCAGAAGAAAAGAGACACCACATTCTTGGACCAGGCAGAACACAAAACGAAAGTGACCCAGGGAAATGCTGGCTTTTGAAGCCTGAAGATCCTTTAAAGAAGTGGAGAAGAACTTGTAGCCAATTCAGCAAAAGTGCATTTTAAGAATGGATTTTAAAAGAGTAGCATACTCTGCACAAATGAAAGTGCAGAGACATTGTATCTGTTGACCTTATCCGGTAACAAGTAGAATAAAGGATCACTAATTCAGAACTGTAAATTAGTCCCTATTTTGAAGGCTTTACAAGGCTGCAAAAGCATCTTGTAAGTAATGAAAAACGTGAAAGATAACAAGGGCAACTAGGCCGCGATTAGGTTACATGCTACAACCTCCTATTTATTCCTAGCTCTGTATTTAGTTTCCTTGTTAGACGCCTAGCGGCCACATTTTGTTTCATTTACACTGTACTAAACAACATGCTGGAATTCCATTCATAGTGTTTTTTGCTCTTTTGCTGATCCTCCAATATTATTTACCTAACAAACAAAGCTGTGTATTGACCTCATTGATGTCACTATAGAATGACTGCTAAAAGGCGTATCCTATCCCCTCTCCCTCTGGGGCATGCAGGGTTCTAGTTGCAGTGATGCTCATCCAGTCCTGCAGCGCAAGGGGGAGAGGGCTTGAGGGTGTGTAAATCTGAGTGAGTGTAGAGCTATACTGTGGTGGTACGAGTGGAGAGAAGCAGAGGCGCAGAGGCATTTATCAGCTGATTGTAACTCTTCTTTGTGGCTTTAAAAAAGGTTTGCAATAATATGTGAATAGTCCACTGAGATGTACTCCAACACGCTATTCTGATCATAAGGGAAATTTAAACTATTACATTTCTGGCAGCCCTTTCCCATTAAAGCATGTCTGGGGGCCAATGTTATTCTGATATTCTTAAAATACACTGTTGCAAGATATACCAGGAATATACTGCTCAAGGGCCAAATTTTGTCAGGTATTCTGTCCTCCCTATATTTGTGTCCCTCCCATTCATATCAGTAGGAGTACTGCAGTTGTATTGCAGAGAGAGTGACTATTTAGCAAAATATTACCATGCAGTTATGACAGGAGAAAATTTCCCTGATATATAATGTACCATATGCCCTGTGAATACACAGTCTCATTGCCGTAAGGTATGCTGTAATACTCCATATGACAGACTAATGGCAGTTACAAAAGAAGAAAAAAATTAGTACTTCTATAAGTATCCGTTTTTCATATTCCCTGCATTATTCATGTCATTTTTTGGTTTTCTACAACTAAGAAAAATCTGAAATGGCTGTTACAGAACACAAACTGTTTTTATTTCATATAAAATATACAAGTGAATTTATCATCAAAGTGAGCCAGCATCAGCGCTGGCAGCCACCGTGTAAATTTCCCTACACAGCTCTGTTAATGTATTTCCATCCTGACCCATAATACTCTTGTTATTACAGTCTGAGGCTTCTGAGCAGAGATTAGCAATAACATTGAATTATGCCATGATGTTTGGATTACGGTGTACATAAAATGGGGCCTAACGTAAGCCAACAAACAATTTCCCCTGGAACTCAGATCTCCAGAGATGAAAGACTAGTTGCATTGAACTACTACTGCATCCTCACCCCTTGACTACTAAAAGTGTTTGTTTAAACTCTGTATTTCATATCTGCCACTCATTGTTATCCATTATAATTTAGCCTGTTAGCTCTGATAACATTTTTATTTTAAAAAGTGAAAAAAAAACCCAACCATCTGTCTACAGGTATATTGCAATTTCTTCATAAGGATCATCTAATAACCCAGGCTTCATTTGTACCTACAAATTTCAGTATCTTCCTACATAATTTTATATTAAACCATAGAAAATTCAGTTTGATGCCATCTTCTTAGAGCAGGAGTTCTCAAACTGGGGGTTGGGACCCCTCAGGGGGTCGCGAGGTACTTACATGTGGGGTCGCGAGCTGTCAGCCTCCACCCAATCCCCACTTTGCCTCCAGCATTTATAATGGTATTAAATATACAAAGAAGTGTTTTTAATTAATAAGGAGGGTCGCTCTCAGAGGCTTGCTATGTGAAAGGGGTCACCAGTTCAATAGTCTGAGAAACACTGTTTTAGAGCTTGAGTATTTCTTTATTGCATTGCATATGAGAGGTAAAAAAGCACCTGTCTAATGCTTTAGATTATTTAGACAAATATTAAAGATATAATCCACACATTGAACAACCTATCCTCATCCCTTATAGCCAGAATTATTCAACCATAAAGCTGATGAATCAAAAAATACTGCACCCTCCCTACAGACATCAACTACTCTGTGCTTCCCTATCCCCAAAAAACTATGAGCATATACTACTGTGTACAGTAGTGCATACCAAAGTAAATTAGAGAAGTCAGATCAAAACTGTAAATAAATTAAAGAGATTTTTTAAATTTACCAATTCAATTGAACTGAAATGCAAATTGTGTAGATTTCCAGTACATTTCTGATTTTCAGTCAAGCATGAAACAAATGGATTGAAACATGCAATTATTGGAAGATGATATAAGGTGATATGATATTTCTCACTACCACACATTCAGAGTTATGATAAATGTGTTATGATTGAGCACAGCCACAAACACTAATTCCGTGAGCTACTTTATTCACCACGACTTCTACTAAGGTGGTATTTTAACTGAGTTTGACTTCAGTGGTACAACTCACAAGACCAGAGATACTAATGTGCATATGCGTTTGCAGGCTCCCGAGCTGCCTGTTTAAGTCAATGTGCTGTCCAAAAAATTATTACCGTATCAAAGAGCCTATATCATTTCCATAGTTCTTTCTTGCCATGTGTGAGGGTGGAGGTTTTTTACCCCTGAATCTCAACAAAATTCATACTGAGGGAAATCCCTTGCAAGGTATGAGGAATTGTAAGTGTCAAGATGATTGCTGGTACTTTTTCAGGCTTATTGTTCAATGCTTCCGAGGGTCAGCAAATGCAAACTTTTGCATCACCCCATGAAACTCAAGAATTAGGGTCCAAAATTGCAAGCTTTTCACACAAAATATTCCTATTCAAGTAATCAGGAGTTCCACATATGCAGGGTTTGCAGGATCAGACCACTGATGCTTAAAAAGCCAATTCTGGGACTCTGATGCAGCAAGCTTACTAAATTTAATTTTTGAGTGACTTAAGGTTTTTGTTAATGGTGAGTTTAGATCTGAGAAGAGTCAGGCTATAACAGGGGTTCTCAAACTGGGGGTCATGACCCCTCATGGGGTTACAAGGTTATGCGGGGGTCACGAGTAGCTAGCAAGTGTGCTGTGAAGTCTGCACTAGTAAGTCTGCTGTGAAATACTAACAAACATACAAATATCACTTTTTCACAGCAGACTTACTAGCTAACAAGTCTAGGGTTACCATCCGTCCGGGTTTCCCCGGACATGTCCGGCTTTTTCAGCCTTAAATGGCCGTCCGGGGGGGATTTCTAATGAAGTAGAAATGTCCAGGATTTCCCCTCCTGCGGAGTGCGGCGCGGCTGATTGGACGCCTGGCCTGATTGAAAGCCGCTCGCAGCCACTAGGGCCTCTAGCAGCCAGAGTCCCTCCCCCTCCCCTGCTCCCTCCTCCCCCACAGAGCAGCTCGGAAGTGTTTGAGTCCACGTGGAGCCTGCATTTCTCCCTCTGCCGGGTGAGCGGGGGGAGCAGGGCAGGCGGCGGCGGGGGTGTGTGTAGAGGCTGCAGAGCGGGGGGGTGTAGAGGCTGCAGGGCGAGTGGGGAGCAGGGGGCACAGAGGCTGCAGGGCGAGTGGGGACAGGGGGCACAGAGGCTGCAGGGGTGGGGGGGTGCAGAGGCTGCAGGGCGAGTGGGGAGAAGGGGGCACAGAGGCTGCAGGGGCAGGGGGCGCAGAGGCTGCAGGGCGAGTGGGGAGCAGGGGGCGCAGAGGCTGCAGGGGCGGGGGGGTGCAGAGGCTGCAGGGTGAGGAGGAGCAGGGCAGGCAAGGGCATAGAGGCTGCAGGGGCTGTGGGGTGAGTGGGGAGCAGGGAAGCACTTAGCAACCCCCAACCAAGATCAGAGCGGGAGGGAGGAGGGGGAATGCAGGGTGCTCGGAGGAGGGGGCAGAGTTGGGGCAGGGACTTTGGGGAAGGGGTTGGAATGGGGGCGGAGAAGGGGCAGAGTTGGGGCAGGGCCGGGGGCGGGACCGGGGCCCTGTGGAGTGTCCTCTTTTTTAAATGTTTGAATATGGTAACCCTAAACAAGTCTGCTGTGAAAACTGATATTTGAATTTTTGTTAAGTCACTTTTCAAAGCCTCCCAGCTAACTAGCAAGTTCACTGTGAAGTTTGCACTAGCAAGTCTTCTGTGAAAAATGATATTAACAATCATACAAATATCAAATTAAAATAGTGTTAAATATAAAAAGTGTGGGTTTAATTTATAAGAGGGGGTCACACTCAGAGGTTTGCTGTGTGAAAGGGGTTGCTAATACAAAATGTTTGAGAACCATTGTGCAATAATATATTGGTCTGTGCTGAATGGAGTCCTGACTATATTCTTGTGCTAAAATGCATTGCGATTGAATACCAATATTTTAACATGGCATCTTTCATCTTGCATGTTCTTCTGTAACATACTGTATCCAGTGTCAATTAGGCTCCTTAGTTTAATATTTGTCAGATAACTAATGTATTTTATTCATCAACTCATCAAACTAGCTATTTTTACTGTTCTAGGTATGCTATCCTTGCCTACATTTCTTGCTGGCTGTTGTAATTTCTTGTTCTTATTGTTAATTATTTTAGTAGAGATTTTTAATCTCTGGAGTAGGGTTCTTGTACACTGGGAGCTCTTAGAGAAGAGAGAATTACTTAACTGTATTTTATTGTAATTATGCATATAGCACTGTGACGGGGTATTCCATGGCCTTTATGGCTCCCTACATGAGGCCCCACAGTCCTGCTACATCTCCACACTAAGAAACAGTGCGGTATCAGGAAAGGAGAAGTAAAGGTGGGTCCTCCAGGCGTGCCTAGAGAGGCCTCATGGAAACAACCAATCAGCACCCAGCAGGCTCAGACAAAAGGAGCTGCAGAGGTCTACTTAGTTCCTGGCTGAGCCCAGGGCACGGCACTCCACTCCACTCCGGCCAAAGGAGCTTGAGGGATAACCAGAGTTTATTTCTGCCTGTTTTTGCTTAAGCTGTGTTTGCAGGGAGGGAGAGAGAGGACTTAAGAACCTTAACCCTGAGTTAAGGGTGAAGCTGAAAGGGGCCAACTAGGAAGAAGTCCAGGGAAGAAGCAGCAATTAACTGAAATTGAGCAGTATATGGCTGCTATGTATTGGGTTTGTGGATTGGAACCTGGAGTGCCTGGGTTCCTCTGACAGCCGCAGTGGCACTAACCCCTAGAAGAAAATAGGGCTTATTTGAGATCCTGAACAAAGCCTTGAATTTGAGAGCCTGAACAAAGCCCAGAGCTGGTGCTGAAGACCCTGGCCAGATCAACAGGATTGATAATTTATTGGACTCTTGTTTACGTTGGAACAGGTTCACTTTGGACTTTATGACTTGGTCAGATAGCCAAGCCACAGAAGACCCACCAAGATTAGCTGACAGTCCGTAGGGGGCACCAGAGTCAAGAAAAGGACTGCAGTGCCACTAGGAGGTATTCAAGAGGTGAGAGCCCCCATTATAAGCACCTGAATGTCTTCAATAAGATAAGTCCTTGTCTTAAAGCAATGATACTCAGACTGAGGCTCGCGAGCTGCAAGTGGCTCTTTAATGTGTCTCCTGTGCCTCTTTGCAGCACATGGTATTAAAACAGTGTGTGATTTAATTATTAACCAATCATGATGCTTTTTACTATGTTATTAACCAATTGTAGAATACTTGGTCTGTGAGAATAAAATATAAATATATTCACACTACTGTGGGTCTTTTGGGAAAGGTTGGTCTCTAATTTGGCACCCGAACCACTGAGATCTTTGAGTATCGCTGTCCTGAGTATCACTGTTGCTAATCTTAGTAAAAATCATACAGACAAAAGAAGGAAGGTGGTCTGTTGTGATCTCTGTTTTCAGAGAACAAGTTATAGGTAAGCAAGTCTGTTTTGTTTTTTGACTGTCTTTTATTCATCACTATTGTTGAATGAACTTAATGAAGCTAGTGAATGCAGATTTGAAAACTGCGCACATTTCAGAAGTGTTGTTTGGGGATTTCTGAGTGTGCAGCCTAGGGGAGAGCCACAAGGGGATCTAGACTTCAGTGGTGAGGTTGGGACTGATTCTGCAAACAGGCACAAAAAGAGGTGCCTCTTCATCAGCTGCCTGCATAGCAGTACCTGTATAAGAAGCAGCCACTATCTCAGTCCCTGAATACCTAGCATGGAAGAGGGAATTACAGCACAGCCAGCAATGCTACATTCTTTAATGGCAAGTTTCAGAGTAACAGCCGTGTTAATCTGTATCCGCAAAAAGAAGAACAGGAGTACTTGTGGCACCTTAGAGACTAACAAATTTATTAGAGCATAAGCTTTCGTGGACTACAGCCCACTTCTTCGGATGCATATAGAATGGAACATATAATGAGGAGATATATATACACACATACAGAGAGCATAAACAGGTGGGAGTTGTCTTACCAACTCTGAGAGGCCAATTAATTAAGAGAAAAAAAACTTTTGAAGTGATAATCAAGCTAGCCAAGTACAGACAGTGTGATAAGAAGTGTGAGAGTACTTACAAGGGGAGATAGAGTCAACGTTTGTAATGGCTCAGCCATTCCCAGTCCTTATTCAAACCGGAGTTGATTGTGTCTAGTTTGCATATCAATTCTAGCTCTGCAGTCTCTCTTTGGAGTCTGTTTTTGAAGTTTTTCTGTTGTAATATAGCCACCCGCAGGTCTGTCACTGACTGACCAGACTGAATGACCTGTCTGGTCATTCAGTGACAGACCTGCGGGTGGCTATATTACAACAGAAAAACTTCAAAAACAGACTCCAAAGAGAGACTGCAGAGCTAGAATTGATATGCAAACTAGACACAATCAACTCCGGTTTGAATAAGGACTGGGAATGGCTGAGCCATTACAAACGTTGACTCTATCTCCCCTTGTAAGTACTCTCACACTTCTTATCACACTGTCTGTACTCGGCTAGCTTGATTATCACTTCAAAAGTTTTTTTTCTCTTAATTAATTGGCCTCTCAGAGTTGGTAAGACAACTCCCACCTGTTTATGCTCTCTGTATGTGTGTATATATATCTCCTCATTATATGTTCCATTCTATATGCATCCGAAGAAGTGGGCTGTAGTCCACGAAAGCTTATGCTCTAATAAATTTGTTAGTCTCTAAGGTGCCACAAGTACTCCTGTTATTCTTTAATGGGCGAGTAGCTGGGCCACTGACCTGTTCCTATTTGGCACCAGCTGTCTCACTCAACCTGGCATGTGCCAGGTACCCTTTTGAAGTGTGTGGAACTTGCCACTCGAGTATGCCCTTCCCTAGTGGTCCTCAGGCACTCGGGTTGCCCTTGATACCTCTGGACCTTGCTGCTTATGTCCCTATAGTGTATTAAAGCCACAACAGAGTTCCACATCAATATTTTTCTCCACCAGCCATGTTGTCTATTGTCTGCCAAACCAGCTTTTAATTGAGGGTATTTTTTATTTTCAGACCTAGATTAACTCCCACTGAGCAAGGTCCTTATAGATCAGTTTACTCAACAGTAGTGGTCCCCAACCTTTTCTGGTCACTCCCCCCCTTACCTGGTCTGCACCGTGGCCAGGAGCTGGGAGCTGGTGGCCGGGGCCACAGCGGGGGCTGAGGTTGGGGCCGGAGTGGGACTGGGTGGTGGTCTCTCCCCACCCGCTCATGGGGGCTGTCCCAAGCCCCCTGTGTCCCCTTGAATGCTCCTCCACGGCCCCCTAGCAGGGTGCACTCCACAGTTTGGGGACTGTTGCTCTAGAGGGAACATGCATTGTTTAATTTTCACATCATGCATTTATTACATCTGTAAACTGCCTACACTTATGGATTGTTTAATCTAACTTCTTGGATGTCACGTTGCCTGCTCATATGTTGTTCAGACATGGTATGGGAAATAGGTGTCAGGAAAAAATGTTTTTAGCAGGATAATTTAAATAACACAGCAACTGTTTTCTTGTTACCAATAACTCTTTTTTTTTTTTTTTTTTTTTTGAACAAGAAAGCATTTATTCCCTCATGAAGCTATCTAATACATTGCACCTGTTCATGCTTTGGTGTCATAATGATTCAATCAAAGCTCTCCGGCTTTCCTTTCTGAGAATTGCTGGCCATTCTGGCTAGGGATATAAGAATGTTTGTTCATATTATTCAAAGCATAAATGTTGGTTGGAACCCAAGGACTAGAAAAGGACAGAAAGTGAAATATTTCCTCATCATTTGCTTTCTCTTTTTCTTCTGTTTCTTGCTGGAGCTATTCCTCCCCTAAGGGTTTCATCATTTCAGTTTGAAAAACTTTTCTTAATTCTTGTTATCAAATAACTTGTATCCTCTATACAAGCTTCTGGAAAAGGATTTCAGAGAACTGACTCACCTTGCCTGTGTTTTAAGCTCTCTAATTAGTTATGTCAGACAGTGCTGATTATTTTCTCCCAAGTGGGTCAAGTATTAGTTAAAAGCAACAGAGGGTCCTGTGGCACCTTTAAGACTAACAGAAGTATTGGGAGCATAAGCTTTCGTGAGTAAGAACTTCACTTCTTCAGATGCAAGTAATGGAAATCTCCAGAGGCAGGTATAAATCAGTATGGAGATAACAAGGTTAGTTCAATCAGGGAGGGTGAGGTGCTCTGCTAGCAGTTGAGGTGTGAACACCAAGGGAGGAGAAACTGCTTCTGTAGTTGGACAGCCATTCACAGTCTTGTTTAATCCTGATCTGATGGTGTCAAATTTGCAAATGAACTGGAGCTCAGCAGTTTCTCTTTGGAGTCTGGTCCTGAAGTTTTTTTGCTGTAAGATGGCTACCTTTACATCTGCTATTGTGTGGCCAGGGAGGTTGAAGTGTTCTCCTACAGGTGAGGTTTAGGTGATGCAGCACCCTGGCTTCTATGAAACCATTCTTAGGTGTCTAACTATCCCCATGCATTGCAAAATGAGTGTGGACAGCTAAGTCAGGGATGGCTTTTGTATATTGCCATTCCTGATATCTGACTGGTGTCTATTTATCCTCTTGCGTAGTGACTGTCCAGTTTGGCCAATGTACATAGCAGAGGGGCATTGCTGGCATATGATGGCATATATAACATTGGTGGACATGCAGGTGAATGAGCCGGTGATGTTGTAGCTGATCTGGTTAGGTCCTGTGATGGTGTTGCTGGTGTAGATATGTGGGCAGAGTTGGCATCGAGGTTTGTTGCATGGGTTGGTTCCTGAGTTGGAGTTGTTATGGTGCGGTGCGTGGTTGCTGGTGAGAATATGCTTAAGGTTGGCAGGTTGTCTGTGGGCGAGGACTGGCCTGCCTCCCAAGGTCTGTGAAAGTGAGGGATCATTGTCCAGGATGGGTTGTAGATCACTGATGATGCATTGGAGAGGTTTAAGCTGAGGACTGTAGGTGATGGCCAGTGGAGTTCTGTTGGTTTCTTTTTTGGGCCTGTCTTGTAGCAGGAGGCTTCTGGGTATACATCTGGCTCTGTTGATTTGTTTCTTTATTTCCTTGTGTGGGTATCGTAGTTTTGAGAGTGCTTGGTGAAGATCTTGTAGGTGTTGGTCTCTGTCTGAGGGGTTGGAGCAGATGCGATTGTACCTCAGTGCTTGGCTGTAGATGATGGATCGTGTGGTGTGACCAGGGTGGAAGCTGGAGGCATGAAGGTAGGCATAGCGGTCGGTGGGTTTTCGGTATAGGGTGGTGTTAATGTGGCCATCGCTTATTTGTACGGTGGTGTCTAGGAAGTGGACCTCCCATGTAGATTGGTCCAGGCTGAGTTTGATGGTTGGGTGGAAGCTGTTGAAATCATGGTGGAATTCTTCCAGGGTCTCCTTCCCATGGGTCTAGATGATGAAGATGTCATCAATATAGAGTAGGTAGAGAAGGGGCCCTGAAAGAATTCCACCATGATTTCAACAGCTTCCACCCCACCATTTATACCTGCCTCTGGAGATTTCCATTACTTGCATCTGAAGAAGTGAGGTTCTTACCCACGAAAGCTTATGCTCCCAATACTTCTGTTAGTCTTAAAGGTGCCACAGGACCCTCTGTTGCTTTTTACAGATTCAGACTAACACGGCTACCCCTCTGATACAAGTATTAGTAGTAACTTGCATTTAATTAACCCTGCCTGACTATATTAATTTCTCTTTCAACTTACTCATAAATATAAACTACGCTTCTTCTGTTTCTCTTCACAGTTTAGCAAAGTTTAAATCATTTCCAAACACTATGAGTGGAAGTTGAGGATGTTCAGTGGCACCTAGCACCTTGTAGGAATGAACCCTAGGTGATTTTTCAGTAAGTGGATGAAAACAAAACTAACAGATCTTGGTAGAGCTTTCTGGGTTGGATCCAAAGTCCACCCAAATCAATGGTCGTCCTCCCATTGACTTCAGTGGCGTTTGGCTCAGGCCCTGAATTACGAACTTGTTGGCTTGTCTGCATTCACCTTCATATTAATAATAATAATAATGATGATTAACTAGGAATTTATTTATTTAAATAAGACTGGTGTGCTTCCAGAAAATCAGGCAACAGAGACTATAAAATAAAAACAGTTGAGTAGGGACATGAAGTAGCTCAGTGTGCTGCTTACACTGTTACTTTCTCCAGCTAATCCAGCCATGTGCCTTCTAAATTTAATAAATTTATGTACAAATTTTAGGCAGATTCTGGTTTTGAAATCAACTATGACAAAACATGGGCTTTTGCTATCTATATCTCAATCTGTTAATGTTTTAGCAGATTCACTTCCACTTCAATGGGCTAATTCTTCTATAAAATACTCATACAAATTAAAGATCAAATCTCTACCAATTGACTTACACTATTACAAAACATTAAGGAAGATCTAGAGAGATGGAAATCTCTAACTTTCTTCCATGGATTAGAAGAATAAATTTCTAAAAATAAATGCATTTGCTAGCTTTAATTAACTTTTTCAGGTTTTATGTTACCTGAATCCTCTTTAGGAACTGACTAGGAAATATATTTGGTCTAACAAATACCTTAAAATTAGCTGAGTGCTTGTATCATATGTAGGAAAACTGTAGACTTATTCTCCTAGATTTCGAACTTCATTGCTTTTCGGCTCAAATAAGAACTCTGCCAGATTTCCATAATAGTAGCTTTCAACAAAATTGAATTGTAAGAGAATTCACTTATTCCAAAGAGAGACTGGGAATTGTTTTTTCACACTTAATGACCAACTCTTATATCTACCATTAACTATGGCCAAAAAGTGTCTAATATCCCCAGCTGCCTTCCTCGTTTATCTCTTCTTTTTCCTATGTATGACTTTTATGGGGGTTTTTTGTTTTGTTTTTGTTCTGGTCTCTTCAGAGGACTTCAATTACTGGCATAATCTCTATTATTTTATTAGCTCTGGATGGCAACTGTGCAGTCCAATTGCAGGACTAGAGTCTGAAAGAGTTTAATATATTGTATAATATATAGTGGAACAACTAACAAATTATTTGAAGTATAAAGATAGGCACATGCATTGCTGTAGTCCCAAGCCTGTAGTAATTTATCAACTAGCACCATTAACATGTGTTTGAGTTAACCATTGAAATAAAATTAATGAGAATGACTATGCCCCTTGAACTCAGAATAATCTACCAATACTATTAATCTTGGTGTCAAGCTGTTCCAAAGAAGAATTTCTCTGTTTTCCCATAGCCTGAATCCTGGGATGCTAATTACTAGTATTTAAACTGACTAAGATTACTGTAGGTGGGGAGGCTAGCAGGTGACAAAAACACAAGTAGAGATCTATTCAAATAATGCATTAGAAGTTGAGAGTTATGAAACAGCGCAGATTCATATCTGTTCCTAAACCATGCATAGATTGAGGATTTTGGGGAAGGTGGAGAAGAGGGAAAGCTATTGACTGGCAAATTATGGCACAATTTTTTATTTTAAAAAAAGGTTTAAAAACTTGGAAGTAAAATATGTTGTTGAACAAACTTTTTTACTTCAGTTCTCTGAGGGGAAAAAGTGAATTTTGTTACAGATTAACACACAATGATTCTCCTCCCGCCCCTGCTTTTTGTCTTTTTGGTTTAGTCAGCAAACTAAAAAATCAATTATTTTCATGCTCTGATACCAGTCTTGCATATTTTAAGGAGGTGAGAAGAGAAGTGTCACTTTCTTCAATCTCTTCATCCCTTCACTCTAGCTGGAGGGTCCCAGACTCTTTTTCCCCCAAAGAAGCTCCAAACACTTTTCAGCCCATGCCCCCCTAGCTAAAAAAAAAAAAGTCCTTAATTATTACCACCACTCCTGTCATTGAGTGTGGGACAGGAGCACTGTGCAACTGCACTTCAGCATGTCGCTGAAACCAGCTGACATGGAATCCCTGCCCAGTGTGTTTCCACAAAACAGTTAATGTTTGGCGGACAGGTGAGATGTTGGGTGGAATTGTATTTCTTGGGGCTAGAGTGGGATGGGAGTTCCCCACCCTCCCGCCCCACAGTCCTATTTCATGCTCTGACATGTTTTGGATAGACTTTGTGATTTTAATTTTGTTAATATGTGCCTAGAGACCATGATGGGTGCAAATGTACATAAATATGAATGCTGCTAAGATGCTATAAGAGACAAAGAAATTCAACCTGAAAAAAACTTAACACTAACAAATTGCTTTAGACACCCAGAACCCAGACATCTGTTACCTAAAGAGAAATAGATCTAATTATTTGTGCTAATGTGAGTGGAACATAGAATTTCTTCTTTTTATTTTGGACTCACTTTCCATGATTATTGAAGGACTTCAATCAAAGTAAAACAAACTGTAACATTAATATAAGATCTGAATTGTCTGTTTGAATATTGTGTAAAATTCCTAGGGTGCAAGAGAGGTAATTTTCAGTATAAAATCTGAGAGGTGCTCGCAGGTTTGTTTATTTGGTGCAGCTCATTATCCCAGTGTGTGGCAGAGAGTCTGGTATCTGTCAGTAAATGATATTTAATATGGAGCAGAATTATGCTAAGAATGATTTGCATAAATCTATAATGAGATGTTGAATTGATTTCACCTGGCATGCCAGAAGCTGTCTGCTTACAGGAAAAAGTCAATCAGTTTAAAGGATGTTAATTAGCATCCCTAAAGACCTTCTTTGTAACAATAGACACTCATTCTGAAGATCCAGAATGTTTACAGAAACCTATTATGGATCAATCCATAAATACCTATGGGGGAGCGGGGAGAAAGGATGTTGGTAGGATAATAAACAAAAGCAATTGGGTAATCACATTTTTGTGAAGAGTGTCTAGGCAGATAAATTGGCAATGTCAAAGGAACTTGAGGAATATATCTGGAAAAGGTCTTGAACTGGTAAGAGATTGAGTCACAGAAAGGAGAGTCTTTGTATTTCTCACCAAAGTGGCCAGAGGGGAATGCAGCATTCTAGAACTGTAAGGTGTCCCTTTGCTTTTCACTGTACCTAAGACAATGTAAGCCTACTTTGCTGACCTTTGCAAAATATTCAAGCTAGGTCAGAGATGCCAAACCATTTCTTTTGCTTTAGTATGGTGATAATGGGTTTTTCTTTGTTTAATCTAATTTTTACAGGACTACATGATCATAGAATTTTTGCATGGGTAACTTCATGCAGACCATGCCAGAAAAAAGCAAAGTCTTCAGCCTCAAAACAGAAAGGTAGCCAAGGTAAAAGAAATCTGGAATGTTAGTCACAGATCTTGGTCAAAGGGTCCTATCCAAAAGGGTGTGTCGCATACAGAGCTAAGGTCATGAGAACACAAGGCAGATGCCTACAGACTAAGGAGGATTCATGAGGAGGAGGGGATGCAGGGAACAGTCTACATGACTAATTTTTCTGACAGTAGTTGATCTCTTTTGAAGCAGACATCAAGCTGTATCATGTGGCCTGAGGGTAGGACAGAGAAGTAAATGTGTATTAGGAGTTTCTGGTCACCTCTGTCTAGGGTTGCCAGCTTTCTAATTGCACAAAACCAAACCTTGCCCTTCCCCCCCACCCCTGCTCCTTCTCAGAGCACCCCCAGTTCACTCCATTTTCCCCCATCCCAGTCACTCGATCACTCTCACTCACTTGCTCATTTTCACTGGGCTGGGGCAGGGAGTTGGGGTGCAGAAAGGGGTGAGGGCTCTGGCTGGGAGTGTGGGCTCCAGGGTTAGGCAAAAAATGAAGGGTTCAGGGTGCAGGAGGGGGGTGGGCTGCATAGGGGGTTGCGGGCACCAGGAGGGAGTTTGGTTGGGGGGGGGTTCAGGACTGGGGCAGAGGTGCAGGCTTCAGGAGGGAGTTTGGGTGCGGGAGGGGGCTCAGGACTGGGGCAGGGGTGCGGGAGGGGATGTGGGGTGCAAGCTCAGGGAGGGAGTTTGGGTGTGGGCGGAATCTCGGGCAGGGCTGGGGCAGGAGGTTGGGGTGTGGGAGGGGGGTGTGATGTCTGGGAGGGAGTTTGGGTATGGAAGGGGGCTCCAGGCAGGAGGTTGGGGTGCAAGAGAGGGTGTAGACGCCGAGCGGCGCTAACCCCAGGGGGGCTCCCCGGAAGTGGCAACATGTCCCTCGGCTCCTAGGTGTGGGGCAGCCAGGTGTCTCTGCGCAGTGCGTGCTACCTCCGCCCCCAGGCATCGCCCCTGGGCGTCACCCCCACAGCTCCCATTGGCTGTGCCTCAGAGCCAGAGGGACATGTCGTCACTTCCAGGAGCTGAACACAGCCTGGCAGCCCTGCCAACCAGACTTTTAACGGCCTGGTCAGCAACACCGACCAGAGCTGCCAGGGTCCCTTTTCAACTGGCCATTCCAGTCGAAAACCAGACGCTTGGCAACTCTTCCACTGTCAGAAGTCTCTATATCGGATTTCTACTAGATTATCCACCTATTAAGCTATAGTTTCTTCTTCTGCCAGTCACATTTACTAAAGAAGACTCACAGCACTTCCTAATTCCTGCTTTCTTAAAACACTGTTAATCCTTTTCATGTCTCTCTTAGCCTGACTCTCGTCCACTTGATGACAGGAAGTGGGAGGATAAAAGAGTACCAGGCCTGGAGAATCTAATTATAAATATACAGTTGTATCATGCTGCAGTGATATAAAAATATTGCAAGAAATGTGCATCTATGTTATAATATCCAGGTATGTGTGGTCAGTCAAGGCCTACCACTACAAACGCAAGAAATATGAATCAACCTACTAAATTTCATTTTATTATCCTTTTAAACCCAAAGATCTCATTAGTAACTCAGCATCTGAGTTCTGTCAGTCTAAAAAATGATTCCTGCAGCCTCTAGAATTAATTTACACCATCAGTTGCTGACTTTAGCAATCTCTTCTTCTTTATTCCAGCCAGACTTGCATTAAAGAAATGATCCTTGAATTGCTTAAACTGTACATTAGTCCTCTTCTCAGTATCAGGCCATGACTACTTGTTTTTAATCTAGCAACCCATTTAGTTTTGTTTTCTTTACCTTTTTGGATGCTGCAGCCTTCTGTGAATCTTCCACATCTCAATTTCTAATTTTTTGGAGCTGTCTGACTTCTCCTCACAACTTTTATCTCCAAAACTTGATCACTTTGGTAGTCATTGCTGAAGGTGGACAGCCAGGAAGAATGTAATCAAAGCTACACACACAATCCTCTAAACAGTGTTTTACTAGTGACTCATAAAGTGCCAGGATGACTATTAAAACATATTAGTGGTGAGTGAAATATTAATTCAATTTTCTGTTCAAATAACTGAAAAAATTGCAGAAAAAATCTGCATCACTGCTTTCAAATTATGACTAAAGTCACATGACTCCAGGTCACTGACTGGCTGAACCTATCTCCTGTGATAACAAGGGTTAGCAAAAGCCACCTCATGTTGCTATTTTTTCTTAGCAGAAGTAGCTGTATTTTGGGGTGTATTTTGTGACTGGGGCAGTGGGAGTGGGAAATCTTTGCATCAGCAAAAAGTGGCAGTGTCTTGCTCCCTGCTTCAGTGCTAAGGGAAGGCTGTTTATACATATTCCCCATACCCAAAGAATGTCCAGGATTCAAGGGTATAGTGGCTTTGCTGATGGCCTTCTGACACCAGGAGAATAATCCATCCACCAAAGACATAGCAGGATATTAGTCCTTCCCTTCTAGAAGACAACTGCAGAAAGATGATGAGGAGGTTCTCTTCCAGGCAGTGCTTAATTTTGTGCCAGGGCTGAGCCCTCTAGGCTTGGCAGTTCATAGCTCCAGCACATTTGGGCTTGCTGCATCAGTTATCAATGTAAAACAGTTGCTTGAACCCTGGCACCTCTTTCATTATGAATTAAGCACTGCTTCCAGGACAGGTTAGGAGGAGACTGATCCTCTCGGGACAGCGGATTAAATGGCCTGAAAGGGTCATAGAATCATAGAATATTAGGGTTGGAAGAGACCTCAGGAGGTCATCTAGTCCAATCCCCTGCTCAAAACAGGACCAACACCAACTAAATCTATAAGGATAGAGATTCCACCACCTCCCTAGGTAACCCATTTCAGTGCTTCACCACCCTCCTAGTGAAATAGTTTTTCCTAATATCCAACTTAGACCTCCCCCACTGCAACTTGAGACCAATGCTTCTTGTTCTGTCATCTGCCACCACTGAGAACAGCTGAGCTCCATCCTCTTTGGAACCCCCCTTCAGGTAGGTGAAGGCTGTTATCAAATCGCCCCTCACTCTTCTCTTATGCAGACTAAATAACCCCAGTTCCCTCAGCCTCTCCTCGTAAGTCATGTGTCCCAGCCCCCTAATCATTTGCATTGCCCTCCACTGGACTCTCTCCAATTTGCCCACATCCCTTCTGTAGTGAGGGGACCAAAACTGGACGCAATACTCCAGGTGTGGCCTTACCAGTACTGAATAGAGCAGAATAATCACTTCCCTCGATCTGCTGGCAATGTTCCTACTAATACAGCCCAATACGCCATCCTCCCATAGATTTGAATAAAGATACAAACTGAACATTTGGGGTTCCTTCATTAGGTATATAACAACTGCTGTGATGAGAGTGGTTTACAGTGTAATCCTTTGTTGCACTTACCTATGTTTGTGCACTTCAGGTTGCACATGCTCTCTATGCAGCTGGGACCAGATCATTTCTTTCTAGCAGTGTCCACGTGTGCCCCCAGTCTGCTCATTCTCCAAGCTGAGGGTACAAAGGATGCTGCTGGACTGCTGCCAGGTCAGTTCTACATGACTGAGCACTGGAGATGTGCGTTTATCCCACCAATATGTGGTCAGAAAGCAAAGTACTGAAGTTTTGACAGGATGTCCTGCAGTTAGCTGGTGCCTCAACTTGCCTCTCTGCCCAATAAGAATGGGGTTATATGGGTACAGGTCAGTAGATCTCCATGACACTTTTAGAGATGGAACCAGAGTAGGTTCACAACCGCTTTAATACCTATCTGACTTGGTGTATGTTTGTACAAAGTTGGTAGTATTCTATATAAAACATTGTGTATATATATCTCCAGTGCTCAGTCATGTAGAATGAAAGTGGCTCCGGTATGATGGGAAACCACTTTCATCTTGGGAACCACTAGCTTGTAGTCAGAGGAACATTAGCACATGCTGTCCTCTTTGCAGATTCCAAAGACAATGGCCTCAGCTTGGCTCTCCACACTCTGTATAAGAAAATGATATGGGTGTATGGTTAAGCACTCCAAAATCAAGAAATGGCAAGCTCAGCTGTAAATCCATTCCTCTGTGTGCCTAAGGGCATGACAAAATGTTTATTGTTGGGTACACAACCTTAATTTTAGCATTCTGATTATTCAGTGCATTTCCTAGGATGGTGGAATTTTTTTGTTGATTTAAAGATGGAAAATAAATAAAAAGCAACTTCATTTTTCAATGCTTGGAATTTGAGTTGCCAGTTTGGTTGTAGATTCATGACTTATTGCATTATCGTGCACAATGACCAATAGTGGTATAAAATGGCCAGCTGTGGACCTTTCATTTTGCCTATATGTTTTCCCTCAAATAACTAGCAATGTTCAAGTTTCTCATAGTCCCTTATTTTAATGTGCTGTATTGTCAGGCCACACTGGCATTTTATAAGTTAATGAAACCTAGATTGTTTCCTTTGCAAACCTAATGAAATTCATATTTTTTTTTCTCCAGGTTTTTTTTCTTTTTTTCTTTTTTGAGTAATTGAATAAAAATGACATTTTATAGACCCCTGGGATCTGGGCTTTTCATAGGCTTTAACTTGGCAGCATAATTTTGGCTTTTTGATGTATACTTGCATTTAAAAACATCCATGCGTTATTCTAAAACTGATAAGTGAATTCTCTAGTCATTGTCCTATTTGTGCTTATCTGAATGTATTCCCACTAGGCCATCTCCTGCTGCTTTCATCTCTCCCCCCCCCCCCCATAACTATCACTATATCTTTTACCCTCTATTTTTGACATTAACATTACCTCATAATCATATGCTAATTGTTTCACATATGGATTGGTTTATGTCCATATGAAATGTATCTGAGGGCTATGGCATTCCCCATAAATGACATACAACACCTCACCTGACTGTTGTAACTGGGGCTGCTAAAGTTAGAGTTTGCCAAAAGATCAGATTGACTGACTATTCAATAGTGTTGGTGTAACCCATGCCTGCTTGGTGTGGCGCTCTGTCCTCCTCTAGTGGCACCTAGCCCAGCTAGAGTTTAATGAATCTGCTACAGCCTTAGCTAAGAGCCAGGTGACTTTTAGCTCATGCAGTACAGCAGTGGTTCTCAAACTTTTTTTTCCACGGACCACTTGAAAATGCTGAGAGTCTTGGTGGACCACTTAATGATCTTTCCAAATGTTGTTTGTACTGTTAGCTAAATATTGTAAAGCGCTTTGATAAAAGCACTATATAAAAAAACTTAATCATAATTAATGTTTTTTTGTTCTACAAATAAAAGCACACAACTCCTATTTTAATATCAGTAGTCTTGCCTTTCTAATGCGATGGATGTGCCTTCTCTCCCCCACCGCAGCAGCCCCCGAGCTGGGGCTGGGAAGGAGGGGAGTCTCCCCTGCTGCGGCAGCTACTGAGATGGGCTGGAAAGGAGCGGAGGTCTCTCCCCACAGAGACCAGGGCCACAGCAGCCTTGAAGCTGGGGAAAGTTGCCTCTTTCTCTGGCTGCCGCAGCCCTGCACATCCCAAATTCACCCCACTTCCCCTTCCCACCTACCCCGTATTTCCCCCCAAGGCCACCACCTCACCTTACATGTGTGTCTTCTCCAGGGTCCAGGTACCTAATTAGTGGAGCCACACCTTTGTGGCTCCACTAATTAGGTTGGTGGCCATTTGTTCTCTCATGTGTGGCTGCCCAGGTGCACACCTTAGAGGGAACTATCCACGGATCACCTGAATGGAGCTCCTGGTCCACGGACCATAGTTTGAGAACCTCTGCAGTAGAGGTTCATATAATAAGCTTCAGATATCCAAGGTTCGATCCTACCCATTGACTACTGGGGTCTGCCCACGTTACACTGGGAAGAGGCAATTATCCATATAGTAAGTGGGTATGCACCACAGTTGGAGGATCAAGACATACAATAGGAGTTTTGGGATGAGTTGTACCTTATTGGAAACCTACAACCCTAAGAGAAGATCTAAATGCACATGCTGGAACTGCAAAGGCTAAATATGAAACTGTCCATGGAGGGCACAGCATTGGAAACATAATGCTGAGGGGGAAATAGTCCTACATACTTGTCTGGCACTTGCCATGGTAATTGCAAACACTCACTTTCAGAAGAGGGAATGCCACTTATGCTAGTGGAGGATACACGTCCTAAATTGACTTATTTCTAGCAAGAAGAATCAGTAGATCATGAATAATCATTTGTAATACTCAGCGAATGCATTGTGAACAAGCACAGACTTCTTATGGAATTCAGAATACAGGGATCTCAGAGGCATCTGAACCCCTGTGCACTGGAAAGGCATAGGTGGTGAAAACTTAGATGGGAATGAAAAAATATTTAAACAAGTAATGCATTGACTTCCTGACTGCACATAGGGTTGTGTGGAAGATAAGTGGTATAAATTAAGTTCATGTTGCTGGAAACAGTACCTGAAGTCCTAGGAGATAGAAAACCAGGTCTTTAAAGGATAAGAAGGGAAACTTAGTCATGAAATCCTCAAGTTAAAGAATCTGTTGAAAAGAAAAAGGTAACTGTTAAACTGGCTGCTGGTAGGGGGTGATATGTATATGAGACAACAAAGGAGGCCAAAAGAAATGATGCAACAGCCCAAAATTTGGACTGTGAAGAGCTATATAACTGACTAGAATGATGGGGTGGGAGGGCAGCATCTACAAACTCCCTATGGCAAGAGAATGAGGGATGAATATGGAATGTTTGCTCATATTAAAAACAAACATGGTATATTCAAATGAATGGTGAATTGAAGTCTGGAGTAATTATTTTGAAAGAGTGATGAAAGGAAGGAACTAAACACGTAAGCCAAACTGGGACATGATAGATTTGTGATGTTGCACTCTATATGATTTTATGAAAATATGCTAATGACTGTGAATATAATGTAACTGGAATATGCTTCATGCAAAAGGTATCTACTGAGTGTGGTCATCCTATTTGTATAAATGTATCATTCTTGTATCTGAAACTACAAATATGAAATATAACTCCAAGGGCCTATTGTAATTGTGCAAAGTGTGGGCCATTAATGATGGCTTGGAATCTTGATGGCTCCCATTATCCAGGACATTTGGTTGTAGATGGCTCTGTTTACTTGTAAGTCTTCCTGTATAGGTTTGTGCTGGCAAGTGGGTAATGAAGTCTTACAGCGACGTGTGATCATGTCACCTGAACTGGAATCCATCTTTAACCTGGTGCTTTTCCAGTTAGAAGGAGGGGTGGGAACCCAGAGAAGGACAAAGGATTCCCGCCTTGTGCAAAAGATATATAAGGGGGTGGAACAGAACAAAGGGGGCAGCATGAGAAATCCCCTAGCTACCATCTGATCTGGAACAAGGACTGTATCAGGGGAAGGGATTGTGCCCAGACTAGGAAGGTGTCTCCAGTCTGTGATAGAAGCTTATTGAAACATCTCTGAGGGTGAGATTTACCTACATTTAGTTTTTACTGTATCAGATGCGCCTTACTCTTCTGGGTCACATGGAGTCATGTAACATGATGATCAACATGATACTAGATGCCAGACTCCACCTCTGTTGCCCACGAGCTTGCCTCCAAACAGCTATGCAAAGCTCAGCATGAATACTATAGTGACAATGCCCTCCAAGTTTTGGTGCATGGTGAAGGACCCTGGATACATGGGCATGAGTTCCTTTTCTGTCCCCCACACCCAACAAGTTGATAATTACAGATGTCTCCCTGATAAGCTCAGGATCCCACATGCACAATTACACAGCACAAGGTGCTTGCACCCCTCAGGCCTGATCAACACTAGAAAATTACGTTGGTTTAACTATATCAGTCAGGGGTCTGGGAAAAATCCACACCCCTGAGCAGTGTAGTTAAGCCAACCTAAGTCCCTGTGTAGACAGTGCTAAGTCAACGGATTTCTCTGACCTAGCTACTACCTCTCAAGTGTCTATACTGAAGCGCTATTGCAGTGCCATATTAAGGTTTTAAGCATAGACAAGCACTGGAAGCCAAAATGAGCACAAATCTTCTGGAACTGAGAGAAGTATGAGAAACGTGCAAAGCATTCCTACCATTCATACAATGCCAGCACATCCTGATAATATTGGACAACATAACTACTGTTTTCTATATAAACAAGCAAGGAGGGACACGCTTTGCCCTCCCGCTCCCCTCTCTGTATAGAAGCAGTCAAGTTACGGAACTAGTGTATCGAAAACAACATCACCTTCTAAACTGTGTGCCTCCTGGGCATCCAGAATTCATTGACAGAGAGCCTCTGCAGGCATTTTGCCACCAATAATGAGCGAGAGTTATATGATTCAGTAATAAATGGCATCTTTACTCAGAGGGGCCCGCACATGGGACTTTTTTTTGCCTCTCAGGCAAACAGGAAGTGGAACACATGCTGTTCAGGGGAACTTAAGGTCAGTACTCCAAGCCAATGCTCTCCTCCAGGCTTGGACTGATCCCTTCAGCTATGTTCTCCCTGCTACCTTGGGTTCTGTGAAGGATTTGATAGGAGAGGGCACAAGTCATCCTCATTGCTCTGAGATGGCCCAGACAATTCTCATTTCCAAGACTTTTAGGATGATATTTGTATTGGCATCCAGACCTTTCCAGGTCTCTTGACCCAGAAAAATGGCAGGGTCAGGTATCCCAACACAGATGTTCTTCATCTCATGGCTTAGTATTTGGATGGGCATCAAGCCTAGAATGTTGCTGCTCTGAAACTGTACAAGTCATTCTTAATAGCAGAAAGGGCACCACCAGAAAATGTTAGCTAGCCAAGTGGAAATGTTTGTCCATCTGGGCCCAGCAAAACTCTTCAGAGACAGTAGATATGCCTGCTTCTTACCTCAACATTAGAAGCCTTTCCCTTAGCTTGTTATGGGTCCACTTGGTGGCAATTAGCACATGTCACCCATCAATAGGCGGTTACTCTAGCTATACCCACCCAGTAACAGCTCATTCTTGAGGGGCCTGATCAGACTCTTTCTGCTGCTAAGAAACCAATCCCTCACTGGGATCTTACTTTAGTTCTTTTGGCACTCACTAAGCCACCCTTTGAACCAAAAGCTACATGTTCCATGTCTCACCTGTCAGTGAAGGTTGCCTTCTTCATTGCCATCACCTCAGCCGGAAGTCTTTAATGGCTGATCCACCATACACAATATTCTGAAAGGATAAGGCCTTGCTACATCTACACCTAAAATTCATTCTTAAGATAGTTTCAGAATGTCACATAAATCAGTCAATATACCTTACCTGTGTTTTTCCTGAAGCACCATGCCCCTAGAGAAGAGTGAAGACTTAATTCCCTCAATGTGCGAAGAATATTGGCATTCTCTAGAACTTTTCAGCAAGTCACCTAGACTATTTATTGCTATAGCAGAATGAGTATGAAGACAAGCTGTATCTTCTCTAACTGTATCCTACTCTGTTATCAGTTGACACATGGGATACGGGCTCACTCTACAAGAGCACAAGTGTCTGCAACCTCACTTCAGGAGATAACTTCCCCTGCAAATATCAAGCAGGGTTAAGTGGCAGTCCATCCACACATTCATGAGACATTGTGCCTTGGTCCAGGATGCCCCCATCAATGCATCCTTTGGGACAGTGGTTCTACAAGCAGCTATATCACCTGCATCCTCACAGTCTTCTCTTCCCTGAGTACTGTTTGCCAGTCACCCACAGTAGGATACTGTGCTAGAGACCAGCACTCAAAGAAGAGAGGGACTATGCATCTCTAAGAACTCCAGCTATGAAAAGATCATGACTAGATTTGTGATAGAGAAGGAATTGGAAAAGTGGTTGGTCTGCCCTTTATACCGGGGCACAGGTGCAGACCAACAGATGCTCTTATAAGAATTCTCCAATCGCAGGCCCATGGAATGCATGCATACCCACAGTGGAATATAGATAGGGACCACACAGCTTGAAGAACTCCAATTACGAGGTTGAGAACTCCTGATCCAAAGGGATTACCCTCCCCTTTTCTCATCCTAAAAGTTGAGTCTGAACTGCATTTAAAGGGTGTTTATAGCCATACCTGTGGCTTGCTAATTATGTTATGCATGTGCCCCTAATGTTGTATTTTCTATATTCTTTTTCTGTCTCCCTGCCCACCACCAAACTACCTATTTATCTAATATGGCTCCTCAAAACAGCACTCAGGTGGTGGCCTAAATCGCCTAGTCCATGTAAAGAAAGTACAGAACAACATGTGTAAAATAGCATAGACTTTCCTTCTCTTCAAGAAATACTTTTTTGATCACAATACAGGCTATTGGAAAATAAGTAGGTGAGGAAGACCCATTATTTCTCCTTTTGTCTATAGCGTCAAGCCGCTGGCCATTATCTGGTCTGTCTAGTTTATTCCATATCCCTTATAACTGCAATATTAGTGTGCCTCCCACAGTTGTTAAATGTAGACAACAATATTTTTTTCTTTCTTCCCTCCAGCTAGCTGGGACTAAACAGCATTCATTTATTGCTGAGAGTCTTATGGTCAAGGCACTGCACTGTGGTTCAGGAAATCTGGGTTCAGTTCCCAGCTCTTCCACAAGCTGCCTGAAGTGCAAACTTGGGCAAGCCACTACATGTCTTCCTGCCTCTATTTCCCAGCTGTAACAGATAATACTTCACTTCTATTGCCTTTTCTCTGTCATGTCTGTTTGGGTCTTTAGCTCTGAGGCAGGGAGGGTCAGTGAACAGCACTCAACACTGCATGTTGTTGATAATCCCTCTGTGCTACTGCAATATATATTAGTATAAATGAAATATTACTTTTATTGTGGTGTTGTGTAAAAGCTAGCTACACAAAGTGGTCCATTTTAAGTGGTGCACAAAGTCTTTTAATCAATGAGTCATTATCTGATGGCAGAGAGACAATTGAGTGACACTTCCTCTTCATGACAGTTAAATTTAGTACTTTCTTCTGCCAGTATGTGCTCTTCAATTGATTGTGATAATACTTCAGATACCGGCTTTCCCCATTATTATCCACCTTCAAAATCTTGAGGAAAGTCTTCAGCAATATAAGGGAGGATTTAGGTATAACATCCACAAATTATTCCATCCCATGGCTAGAGAAGATTTCCTGTTGATGGTCTCACCCAATCCCTATAATATGAATGGGCATAGTGTTAAGTGGGCACTCAGATTTCAGTAGTTTAATTTCCTCCACCAACTACATAGTATTTGCCCAGTAAGGTCAATGCTTAAAGGCATTGATTATGCCTTAATTGAATAGACAATATGAGGATTACATCTAATTTGCTAATATCAATTTTGGATCCTAGATTAGTCAGAACTAGTTTTGAATCCTCATGGGCCCAGGTCCTGAAGTCTGAATCCCAATTTTATTAATGCTCTCTTAAGGTTCACATGGAATGTGTTGAAATGTCTTATATTTTAAAACATCCCTTGTGTTAATGAGCAGACAAGAAAATCCAACCTTGAAAGAGTCCAATATACTCCTTGTGTACTAATCATATAAAATCTGCACTTGAAATATAACTGGTTGCGTACTTGGTGTCATTATTTAATGTTCCCCTTTCACAGTGAATGTTTGGGAAGAGGACTAAAAATGATTTTCAATAAAATGTGTGTTTTTTTGTTTTTTTTTTTAAAGAACACCCTGAAAAGCCTCCGGCATCTTTGTCATAGGCCTATGTAGGTGGTACAGCACTGAAAGTAAAGACTTTCATTTTTAAAAAAATGTTTTAACAGGAACTGCCTTCAGGATCCTTTGAAGTCAATGAAGCCAAAAGCTACTAAAACTTGACAGCTGCTATGCTAACTAGTGATTGGTCATCTCCCCCGGAACAGAGTTAAGGCATGTTGGCTGGGTAATGTGTAGAAACTTGCACTGCCACAGGCTGTGAAATTGTAAAGGACTTCATTCTTCATGACTGTTAATACAGTTCCTCATATGAGCATTAAGTTACTGGGGATTTTTCACCCTCTCCCCACATTAGCCCTAGTAATATAGACGGGAGGGAGGGGAATAGGCCTCTTGTTTCAGGGTACTACCTGAAACACAATGCACAACCCCCAGTGAAGTCAAACTGCTCCACAGATTGTAAATCACAACAGCTGTGTATGGTGGCTATCATGGATCAGGCAATTACAAAGTATCACTCAAAATAGTTTGTAGAAATAAACATAGTAATTACTCATGAAAAGGTGTCCTTTCTTAGGCTCCATTCTGGCCTGGAGGGGAGCTCTGCATGGGTGAGCTTTGTAAACAATGTGAAGGCCTGCTAATTCTAGTGGGGCTCTGAACAGGCATAGATGTCTGCTCACAGAGAGCTCTATGCAGAAGCAGAAAAATATGGAGTGGACTCTTACTCCAGTTGAAGTTTATGGGTGTTCTGCCATTGACTTCAATGGGTGAAGGGTTTCACTCTGTGTCTTTAAAGAACCAAATGAGAAATATTTCTCAGTAGAATTTTATCCTTAGAAAATGACTGCTCTTCTGCCTTACTTCAGCTGAGAAACAGTAATGTATATTTTGTTGGTGGTTGGGATTTCAGCAGCTCTTCTTTATTATTTGTCATTGCCATCAAATCCAGAGTTTCTTTAGAGGGAAGAACATGTAACTTATCTCTTTAAGAATGGACTGAATAGATTTAAACACTGAAGGGTGTTTCCATAGGAACCAAAGTTTTGAATGAGACAATACCATTTTGAAGGACACTGAACATGTATTGAGCGGTCATGGTGCTTATTTTATAGTAACCAGAAAATAACACTCAAAGTTGCTATGCATTAAGGAGCAAGGAAGGGATTGCTTTGTTGTGAGAATGTTTCTAAGGTTTTGAGAATAGAGTTTTATAAAATGGCTGTTAAGGGCAAAGTAGTGGGGTAGCAGAGGAGCAAAAGTGCTGGAATCTCTCTTGCAAATGGATGTGAGGGGAAGCAGGGAGGGACATGCACAAAGGGCAAAGACCAGTGTTTCTCTGCATGTGTGCATGAACTCACTTGTGGGAGAGGAGAGGGAAATCAGCAGGGATGGGGAGACTGGGAACATGCTGGTGCATATAACAATGCTCCCTTCATGTTAGTTATGCCTCTGACGGTCAATACTGCTTACAACAGCATTAACCTCCACTCTTGTGCCAGTGCTGGGAGAAGGGAGGTAGGATGGAGAATAGTTCACAGCTGTATGTACTACAAGAACACTAGAGGGTGATTCTCTGAAGACAGCAACCATTGACCCTAACCAGTTTGCATTGCCAGATTCCACCTACAGGGCCGGCTCCAGGCATAGGGTGACCAGACAGCAAGTGTGAAAAATCAGGACAGGAGGTGAGGGGTAATAGGAGCCTATATAAGAAAAAGACCCAAAAATCGGGACTGTCCCTATAAAATCGGGACATCTGGTCACCCTATCCAGGCACCAGCTTCTCAAGCAGGTGCTTGGGGCGGCCGTTCCGGACAGGGGCGGCAGTTCCAGGTATTCGGCGGCAATTCGGCGGACGGTCCCTCACTCTGCCTGGGAGTGAAGGACCTCCCGCCGAATTGCCGCCGCAGATCGCGATCGCGGCTTTTTTTTTTTTTTTTTTTTTGGTTTTGGCTGCTTGAGGCAGCCAAAACCCTGGAGCCGGCCCTGTCCACCTACAAGATGTGGCAGAAGGAGCAAAGGTGGCAGATTGTCAACATAAGAGTTTCTTTTCTTGGTAATTTCTCTTCAGAATGGAAGGTTATAGCCTTAAGGAGAGGAAGATTTATTTGTCTCTTTGTGTAACAAGTATAAACCCATGATTCTGGGCTTATTCATTATCTAATTGTTGCAAAGATATAAAACCATTATTTTCTCTGCCCTACTTATGTTTTCATGCCTCAGAATACACTTAAGGTGTACAAGTACCCAGTGTAATAGCATACCTTGATACTCTGACAGAGTATACTCAAAATTACATAATGTTTGTACAATGCATTGAAGATAAAATACTGTATAAGTGTTAACTTTGTATAAAGATACACAGTTGATTGGAATCACAGCTAAAATACTTATGAATTTTCTATACTAATAGAAAAGAAACTTGGCTGTATAAATTGCGTTACTGGGTCTGAGCTATAATGTAACTAAGTGTATATATAAAATAGTTAAATATTAATAGCCACTGATATCTTCTGGACACTTATTCTGTTCTCTTTCATAGGCATTTTTTGGGCACTCAGCATAGTTTTGGAGTGATTCTCAGGATACAGCCCAAATCCACATTTATTGCCTTTATTTCCTCTTTCTTTTGATAGACTTGTCTGACCACATCTTTACTGTGCTCTATGATTTTATTGTATCTGTCAAAACTTGCACCATCAACAAAATTGCGACAACAAAAAAAGTTTAGTTTCTGTTTACAGAACTGACAAACATAACGGACTCCAACAGAAAGTATAAATAATACATTCATGTAGGTCTAAAATCTGCTTTTGCATGACTTGCTGTACATAAAGGTACAATTATCATACCAACTAGTCATGTCTCTATTAGTAGTAGTAGTTATTTATTATTTAGATGATTGTAGCACCTGCTATGTGGCAGGCATTTTTCAAACACTGGAACAGAGTGAAACCATAAAAGACAAAAAAACAAAGTGAAGAATAAATAAGCGGTTTTCTCATAAACACAGATGACAGTTAAAGAATGTGGAAATCTTGAATGACATTTGTTTAGTGGGCAAATAAAAACTGCATTTGAATTCTAGAAACATAAATTTCACTGTAAATATTCCAGTTTTCATAACAGCTTGATATAACTTGATAAGCAACTTGTTATCTGAACTAATATTTGGTCACATCATTTTATTGCGGAACGTGCATAGTGTATCTCAGGTCAAAACTTTAGTTGCTATGGCAATGTTCTCCTCCTGTGTAGGTTTTTAATTGTCTTCCCCAAAAGTATATGGGGGAAAATGGTTCTTAGCTAGGCTTACACTTTCATTGTAATAGTTCTATCTTTGTTATACTTATGGAAAGCACCTGGCAATTCATTGTATATGCAGTCTTAGGGTCTGGCTACCCCCCTTTCCCTGAGAAACCACTGAGATTTGTTTGTTCACTACACCATGTTTTCGGAATGCTCATACCCCTCTCTTACCCAGGAGGCTGGCATTACATTCCGGGAGTTTGACCTACATTTATTTCCCCTTTTTGCTGCCCATCACAGCCTTAAGGCAAATTTAATCCTCTGTGTATACAATGAACTAAAGTTATTTAAGACAAGTATTATCCTTTTTGTTTTATGAAGATAAATAAGAAGAGTAGTTTTTGGCCTAATACTGCTGCTTGGAAAAAGTTTCCATTGAAATTAGCTGGTGTTTTGTCTGAGAAGGACTACATGATCATATAAGTCATCTTTAAAGGAAGAAGTGACTGTTTTCAGGTGACTGGAGGCATCAACTGGGATTATATTTTCAGAGACGTAGAAGTAGTGGTTATTTGTGAGGAAGATACCAGAATCTCTGCTGGGTATATGATGTCCTTTTCTCTCTGATAATTCAGTCCATACATGTTAATTTATACCAGAGGTAGTTTTATTATCTAGCACACAACCACACTTGCTTATTATTTGAGAAAGTGATTAGCCATACTACACTGTCTAAATGGGTTTGGAGAACAGCTCAGTAAATAACAGTATATTCCTAAAATTCAGTACATTTATTTCTCAAATAAGCTCTGGGCATCCTAGTCTTGACACAGAGAAAAGCATTTTGAAGAGTTCACATTCATGGTGCAGTCTCCTTTGATTGAAAGCACTTCTCTCTAACCTACTAGTGAAGCCAGTATATAGTTTAGGAGTACTTTTGGATTCCTCACTGATGCTAAGCTCTGAATAGCAGCATCCATGAATAATGCTTTCTATCATCTCCGGTTGTCTAGGAGACTCCAGCCCACCCTGGCACATGATGCCCTGGTCTCAGTTACTCATGTCTTCATCACCACTTAGTTGAACTACAGCAATGTAATATACGTGGCATGAAGCCTTCAGCAAGTGGTGGGCAACCTGTCCTCCGCGGGACACATGTAGCCTGTCAGGGTAATGTGCTAGCAGGCCATGAGACAGTTTGTTTACATTGACCGTCCGTAGACGTGGGTGCCCACAGCTCCCAGTGGCCACGGTTCGCTGTTCGTGGCTAATGGGAGCTGTGGGCGGCTGTGCCTGCGGACAGTCAATGTTAACAAACTGGCAGCCTGCCAGCAGATTACCCTGACGGGCCGCATGTGGCCCGCAGGCCACAGGTTGCCCACCACTGCTTCAGCACTGAAAGTGCAGCTAGAACAGAACACTGCAGTGTATCTCCTGAGCAACTCAGGCTATCTGCAGTATATCAAACCAATTCTCCACTTTCTACAGTAGCTTCCCATAAAATTTATAATCGGGTTCAAGGTCTTGATATTTATCTTCAATGCGCTCCAGGGCATGAGCTTAGCAAATCTAACAGCCCCCCTCAAGGTCTGGAATGAAGACTGTGGCTGACAACTTCACCCCTCTGTCCAGATGGAATTATCTACAATAAGGATCAAACTCATCTGTGTAGGAGACAGAATCTTCTCAGGAGGCCAGTTTGTGGAGTGAAATCCTTAAGGACCATCACAAACCTCACCACCTTCCACTCCACATACGAAGTGCATTTCTTCAAACTGGTCTTCTCTAACATAAATAAACAAACTTGTCAATGACAAGACATGCCACTGCACACACTTCTCATGCAGATGGGAGAACACATATGACAGATGTTAGTCACATCATTTGAATGCACTATTGGAAGCTGTAGTGAACATGCTTGCTAAATCCAAATTACAGCTTGACTGGGCCATGTCTGTAGTTTTCTTCCCATGCAACCAGCTCCTTCCCATACACTTTCTATAACACATGTGCAACTATAAATGCTCAGGTAAGAGTTTGTTTCTGCACATGAACAAGTGTATTCAGCCCCAAAGGGGGAGAGGAGAGAACCACAGATTTCCAACATCTTGAGTGTGATCATTCCACCTAAAGCAGTAGTGAGGAAGAGAAGGTGGAAGGGGGGAATCTTAAGCAGCAGAAATAAACTTTTTCCCTGGTGACTTTGTGCCAGCCCCAAAATATACAGCAAGGTGTCTGTGGTGTGTCCAATTACAGAGGCAGAGTGAATCAGCACCTAGGACTAGTTATCCTATCAAAGTCTCTGCCGCCACCTGCACGTGGCATGGAGGACTCGAGTGCAACTGCAGGAAGGAGGGTACCAGAGTTATTTCAGCAGGGAGAGGCTGGCATCAACAAACATTTCTGGTTACGTGTTGGTGGGGAGCAGTCTCAAAACAGCCAGAAAGAAATACTTGTGATCAAAACAAAACGTGCCAATAAATCGGACTTAAATCCTTTTCCTCTCTCTTAGGAAGGCAGGCAGGCAGCTATTTTGAAATGTGGGTTCCATACACATAGATATCCTTTGTGTGAAAGAGGATAGATAAAAATTTAAAATGTTCTAAAACTTCCTAGACCTGCCTGTCCTTTTTTGCTCTGTTTCTACTTAAAAAGTACTTTCAGCCCTCTCCCCAAGAGATTCAATGTTCGCACAATTTCTTCAGGCACTACTCCTGTTTAATGAAATCTAGGTCAATCAGGGCACTAGATGTGTGAGCAGGATTAGCCATATTTCAACCGTCTGAATGGCAATGAATTTGTTATATAACTTTCAACTTTTATTGTTTCAATTTGTAATCATGTATTCATGGTGCAATTTTTATGCTGCTTTTTGCAATTTGGCATTTTTCCAATATGGTTCTGCGACTTGTTTGCAGCTCAAATAGTGAAATTTATTTTTATGAACTGAACCTATGCCTGCTACTTTTTAAGAACCTGGTTCAGCAGTACACTTAGGCCAGCAATAGTATTTAAGTTAGATTTAAGCACATGCTTAAATGTGAGTTTTATGGGACTATGTAGTATGAGTAGGGACTACTCAGTGTGTGTGTGTGGTTGTAGAATTGTACCCTGAAGCTGTAGCTATACAACTACTTCAGAAGCCCAATCTCACTAGTATCTTTCCCATTTCTAACTAACATGGTTCATACAAAAGCAGTGGAACTTCAAATAAGAGTCCATTTATAGCCAGCTGTATTTTCAGTTCATCATATGATCAAATTTGGGATCCAGAACAGCAATCCCAGCCTGAAGCTAACCAAATTCATTAGTCTTTGGAAAAAATGGTCTAAGAATTTGGGCATTGTCTCTAAGACTTGCTGTAAGGAAGGATCATAGTAAGTTACACGAGGAGATAAAGCAGGCTTTAAGAAATTTATATTGCCTGTCAAAGATGTTTCTTCCTCTCATTGAGCATAATTTATGTGCTTCTGATCACTTAATCACTGTCAAATCCTCCCAAGTTTTTATTCTCTTTAAGAAAAACTGATAGTGTGAGTTAAATGTAAAAAGATTTCACTAACTCAGTTTCCTACTAACTTTCCTGAACTGCTGTTGTCGGGGTTTTGTTTTGGCATTTTATTTAAAAAAAAAAAAAGCCATCTGCGACTTGCATGAACACCCAAATCTGATCAATCTTTTCTTCAAGATTATAATTTATAAATAGGCTAACATACTTTTAAAATACCTAGAGAGTGGCTCCTGGGCTGAAATTTTCCTTTACAGACAAATTTCATTTCCCTAAAATTAGGATTCGATAATGCAAGTAACAGGCTCTTAACCAGTATCATCACCAGGCTCCAGTACAATAGATTTTGGCCTCCTGAGGGTGTAAAGCATGATTGGTGTATTGATGTGCCTATAATTCCTTTAAAAACAAACCCCTCACAATAAAAGCTACAGTGGTTTATAACAAAATACATGACTCAGGCACAGCTCTCTCTTCCTTGAAATCCCCAGTGGACTTGAACAAAGACAAGATCCCCATTAACCAATGGACGGTTATTTTTGTATATTGCCATTTAAGTCTCAGAATGAAAGGAGGGTTTTTAAATCATAATCTCCATATCTACTAGGAGAATTATGTATGTGTAACATTTACAATAAATATTGTAAAAGGGTGATTTCACTTGAGTCACAATGTGGTCTTTCCTGATTGCATTATATTTTAGTAGCGGTTATTAATATTACTCGTATAATATATTATGAACAGAAATTTCATATTTCTATAAATATACTTCAGTCATTCACTTATGTTAAGGTTAATTAGGGTTGCACTACTGTGGACTGTTAAAGGAAGATTGCCTTGTCAAACTCCACTGAATGATCTCCTATATTGTACAACATAATTGCATTAAAGCTATAGCACAGGGCCGAATTTTAGACTTACTGTAAGTAAAAATAAGGTAGATAAACCCTGTTTGCCATTTAATTTGGTTGATACTGGACTTACCATTTTAAGGATCAGTCAACCCAGTGTAGGTGAGCTATGATTCCTGTCCCTGTTTCCCTGTGACACTATTTATTCTCTATCCTGCTGTATGGATCCAGAAGCTAATGTAAAAATGAAGTGAGGTCAGGCAGAAATTAAATCCAGCAGATGTATATAGCTTAGCCACTTGGTAATAGCAATCACAGTGTAATTAAATTTAACATCCTTTTGGGGGAGGAAATGCCAAAGAAACCTCACACAGTAGCATTTAACTTCCAAAAGTGGAACAACATTAAACTGAGGAAGCTAGTTAAATGGAAATGAAAAGGAACTGTCACAATGGTGAAATGTGTGCAGACTGCATAGAGACTATTTAAAAACACAATAATTGAGATATACATTTAGTTTGAGCCTCTAATACAAATAAACAGAAAGAGGACTAAAAAAATGCCCTCCCGGTTATATAGCAGAGTAAAAGAGGCAGATGGAGGCAAAAAGTCACCCTTTAAATAGTGGAAGTCCAGTCCTATTAAGGAAGATAGCAGCATAAACTCTGGTAAGTCAAGTGTAGAAGTATAATAAGGCAGGCCAAGAAAGAATTTGATGAGTATTAGAGGGCTTTCCCTTCACCCTCTCCTCTGGTTCTTGTCGCGCAGACAGAAAGCAGAAGTCCGAAGTGCAGGCAATGCAATGTTTATTGGGGTTAGTTCCAAGCTCTATAGCTCTACACGCCGGCAGAGTCTGATCCCAGTGTTCCATTCCTAGCTCTGATGCCACAGAGCCTTTGCTCTGTTTCCCACTTCCCAGCTCTGACACCGCAGAGCCTTACCTATGTCCCTGTTCCCCATTCTCATTTCCCATTCTCTATTGCCCCCTCCTCCTTCTTAGCAGGCCCAAATATACCTGGAATGCATGCCCACAGTCCCACCCCTTACAACTTTGGGTCATGTTCCATTTTTGGTCTGGGCTCTTCATCCCACCCCCTTTGTATCCCATGGAAGGGGTCAGGAGTGAGGTTGTGCTCCGGTCAGGGACGGACATTTCTTTGGCCTTTTAGTGTCTTATACCTCCCCACAAGCCCCTTTGCCCCTCCTGCCTGGTTGCTTGACTTTGCCTCAACCCCTATCTCAAGGCTATCTTAAAATGTGTTCTTGAGTAACACTTTAACTGTTCTTATCTGTTCCCATTATACTAACAAATCCAGCTGACTAGGCAGAAGCAACATGACAGTGTCTTTGTGCCTTATTTACACATTTTAGTATAAGAGTATCAAAAAGTCAGAGCCAAAATTCTGTCCCAGGCTAACAAACAGACCTATATACGAACAATGAACAACTAGCAAAAGACTCAAAAACTAACAGCAACATTTTTAAAGTATATCAGAAGCAGGAAGTCTGCCAATCAGTGAGGCCACTGGATGATCAAGGTGCAGAAAGAGCACTCGAGGAAGACAAGACTGTCCTGGAGAAGCTGAATTAATTCTTTTCAGCAGTCTTCATTGCAGAGGCTCTGGGGACATCCCCACATGTGAGGTATTCTTTTTAGGTGACAAATCTGAGGAATTGTCCCAGATTGAGGTGTCCATAGAAAAGGTTTTGGAACAAATTGATAAATTTAAACCATAGTAAATCACTAGAACCAGATGGTATTTACTCAAGAGTTCTGAAGGAACTCAACTGTCAAGTTGCAGAAACTACTAGCTCTGGTATGTAACCTACTGCTTAAATCAGCATCTGTACCAGATGACTGGAGGATAACTAATGTAACACCATTTTTTAAAAAGTCTCCAGAAGCGATGCTGGCAATTACAGGTGGGCAAGCCTAACTTCAATAGCAGGCAAATTAGTTGAAACTGTAGTAAAAATCAGAATGATCAGACACCCAGATAAACACAATTTGTTGGAGATGAGTCAACACAGCTTCTGTAAAGGGAAATCCATGTATTAGAATTATTTGAGGGTATCAGCAAGCACATGGACAAGCGTGATCCACTTGATATAGCATATTTGGACTTTCAGAAAGCCTTAGACAAAGAACTCTTAAGCAAAGTAAGCCATCGTGGGATCCGAGGAAGATCAGTAACTGATAAAACAGGAAAAGAAAGGGTAGGAATAAATGGTCCGTATTCACAGGGGTGAGAGGTAAATAGCAGGGTCATCAAAGAATTTATACTGGACTAGTGCTATTCAACATATTCATAAATGACCTGGAAAAAAAGAGTACACAGTGAGGTGGAAAAATTTGCAGATGACACAAAATTCCTCAGATAGTTAAGTCCAAAGCCAACAGTGAAGTGTTACAAAAAGATCTCATAAAACTAGGTGAGCACTTCACAAAATGGCTGAAGAAATTCAATGTTGATAAATACTAGGTAATTCACGTTGGAAAAAATAATCCCAATTACATATACAAAACAGTGGGATGTCAATTAACTGTTACTCACTCAAGAAAGATTTCTGAGTTGTGGTGGAGAGTTCTCTGAAAACATCTGCTCAATGTGCAGCATCATTAAAAAAAATTAACAGAATGTTAGGAACCATTAGGAAAGAGATAGATAACCAGAAAGAAAATGTCATAATGCCACTATATAAATCCATGGTATATCAACACCTTGAATACTACTTGCAGCGAAGGGCAACAAAAATGATTAGGGATATGGAACAGCTTCCTTATGACAAAAGATTAAAAAGATTGGTCTTACAAAACAGATGACTAAGGGGGAATATGATAGAGGTCTATAAAACCATGAATGGTATGGAGGAAGTGAATGGGGGAAGTGTTTTTTACCCTTTCACATACCATAAGAAATAGGGGTCACCCGATGAAATTAATAGGCAACAGGTTTATATACAAACATAAGAAAGTACTACTTAATAAAATGTACAATCAACCTGTGAAATGCATGGCCATCAGATGTTGTGAAAGCCAAAAGTTTAAAAAATAATTAGACAAGTTCATACAGGATAGGTCCATCAATGGCTATTAGACAAGAAGGTTAGGGACACAACTCCATTTTCTGGGTGTTCCTAAACCTCAAACTGCCAGAAGTTTGGGCTGGATGGCAGTGAATGGATCACTTGAAATTGCCCTGTTGTGTTCATTCCCTCTGAAGCACCTGTCACTGGCCACTGTCAGACGCAGGATACTAGGCTAGATGGCTCATTGGTCGACCCAGTATGGCCATTATTATGCTCTTACTAAAACCTGTTGGAACTTGGTTTGCACTATTGGAATGGTAAAATCAATTGTTATAAACTAAATAGGAAGATCAAGTGGGTAAAAGGGGAAGGCAAATAGCACTCTATCAAAAATGACATGATTTTTTCCCAAGTCACTGTCAACTAGAAAGAAAGTGATCTTGAATGCTTATGACCATTGTCAAGTTGTCTGGAGTGGCTTAAGAGCATGAGTACCAATCTCCCGGCAGACTGTTAAGAAATGGAACACAAAGCCCAAACTCGTTGTGAGTTCTATACTTACATTTCACCAATCAAGTGACAGTTGTGAACTCCTCAAAAACTACAACAGCCTTAACATGGAGTCATAGACAATCCCCTTGGTTACTCTGGTCTATCTTGCCACCCAGGTAAGCTTGACTTTGTCATAGATGGTCCCTTAAACCAAAAATCACAACAATAGTCAGGTTACTCCCAGTCCCAAAGGACCAGTCACTTACCCCCAGGTCAATTGCACCTTAGATCTTACACCCAAGACAAGGCTTGTAGCCAATCCTATAATAAATTAGCTAACGATTTATTAACTAAGAAAAAGGAGTTATTTACAAGGTTAAAGCAGGTAGACACACACATGAGTTTCAGTCTTAGGTTCCAAAAGATAATAGAAGCTGTTATAAAATGTGCAAGCTCTATACATCATCTAGGGCTAACCCAGGCTAAGCAGCTGGGATCTTTTGTTCATTCTTAGAAATCTTGCCCTCCCAAGGTTCAAGCAGCATAGAGATATTATTTCTTCTTTTCAGGGTGTTTTATTCCCTTCCCTCAGAGTTCAATCTGATGGGACAAGTCCCCATGCATATCTCCTCTTCCTGGGGTGCTGGGAGCAATCAGCAAAGTCTTTTATCCTCTAAGGTCCCTCAATAGTTTGTCCGGTGTCTATGGGCCATCTATTGTTGGGCAGGAGATAACACCTGTAGCAAACTAGTTTTTCACACTTGGTAATGCTTCTCTTCTGATGAGGGGTTTCCAGTTTTAGAACAAATGCTTTTACAGCAAAAACTTACATTATCTTACCTTATAACATGGGGTACAGATATTATAAGTGAGAATAATGCATGAAGCAACTTACAAGTATTTCATAATGTCTAAACACTAAGCTTGTATATATAACTCTAATACATATTTTAACAATACTAACACTCAGGTGAGCCAGATTGGTTTCCAGGTATGCATTTGTCAGTGTTCGGTTGATGCCTAGGGACACTGGCATGAGCTGGCGCCTGGTCTATCAGTGTCACAAACATAATATAAGAATAGCCTGGCTTGTGAGGAGTTGGAAAATGCAGTAAGAGCTAAGTAACAACTAGTCTATGGTCTGAGTTTGCTGGTGGTTCTGCACCGCTGAAGACATGATGAGATTTTGCTAGAGAGTGATTTCTTATGACTATGATGGTCGATTTCTTTCATGGCATAGCCATTGTCTGAAAATCCAGGTCCCAAAATGGTTGTTGAGGTGCCTAAACCAGGATCCCAAATGGTTGGTGGCGCACAATGTCAAAAGCTAAGTGGTATTGTCATTTTGAGAGCCTGAACCAAAGGGACATATCATGGTTTCATATCCAGTTCAATCATACCCAGTCACAGCATTGAAATCTCTGAGCACTAGCTATATGTCATGTGGTGGAACTGACTGGGGAGCAGAAGATGGGAAATGATATAAGGGGTTTGGCTAGATTTCTCAAAGATCCTTTGGACTGAGCAGGGTACTCACCCATGTGTTTCTTCCCTGCTGGTGGGGGATGGCTACACATTCATGACCAATTATATCTGATACTACACTAGAACTACATACACTGTTTGCTTTTGGAGACATAGTGAGTGCAATTTCAGTTTACTTTTAATATTTTCAAATAACTTACAAACAAATAGTGGGGATGGGACCATTGGGATCATCTAGACAGACCTTCTGTATAACACAGGCCACAGAACTCCCTCCCCCCCCAAAACAAATTCCCAAACTTGATATAAAAATTGTAAATGATGGAGGCTCCACTACAACCTGTATTAAATTGTTCCAATGGTTAATTATTCTCACCGTTAAAAATTTTCCCCTTATTTCCAGTCTGAATTTATTTAGCTTCAACTTCCAGTCATTGGATCTTATTATTCCTTTCTCTTCTAGGTTGTATTTATAGACTATAATCATGTCATCCCATGACCTTCTCTTTGTTAGACACAAAGAGCTCAATCTATTTAGCTTATCACTATAAGGCATGTTCTCCAGTCCTGTAATCATTCTCATGGCTCTTCTCTGAAGCCTCTCCAATTTATCAACATCCTTCTTGAACTGTGGGCACCAGAACTGGACACCATATTCTAGCAGCAGTAACACCACTCCCAACTTTCATAGATTCATAGATTCATAGATTCTAGGACTGGAAGGGACCTCGAGAGGTCATCGAGTCCAGTCCCCTGCCCGCATGGCAGGACCAAATACTGCCTAGACCATCCCTAATAGACATTTATCTAACCTACTCTTAAATATCTCCAGAGACGGAGATTCCACAACCTCCCTAGGCAATTTGTTCCAGTGTTTAACCACCCTGACAGTTAGGAACTTTTTCCTAATGTCCAATCTCGACCTCCCTTGCTGCAGTTTAAACCCATTGTTTCTGGTTCTATCCTTAGAGGCTAAGGTGAACAAGTTCTCTCCCTCCTCCTTATGACACCCTTTTATATACCTGAAAACTGCTATCATGTCCCCTCTCAGTCTTCTCTTTTCCAAACTAAACAAACCCAATTCTTTCAGCCTTCCTTCATAGGTCATGTTCTCAAGACCTTTAATCATTCTTGTTGCTCTTCTTTGGACCCTTTCCAGTTTCTCCACATCTTTTTTAAAATGCGGCGCCCAGAACTGGACACAATACTCCAGCTGAGGCCTAACCAGAGCAGAGTAGAGCGGAAGAATGACTTCTCATGTCTTGCTCACAACACACCTGTTAATGCATCCCAGAATCATGTTTGCTTTTTTTGCAACAGCATCACACTGTTGACTCATATTTAGCTTGTGGTCCACTATAACCCCTAGATCCCTTTCTGCCGTACTCCTTCCTAGACAGTCTTTTCCCATTCTGTATGTGTGAAATTGATTTTTCCTTCCTAAGTGGAGCACTTTGCATTTGTCTTTGTTAAACTTCATCCTGTTTAACTCAGACCATTTCTCCAATTTGTCCAGATCATTTTGAATTATGACCCTGTCCTCCAAAGTAGTTGCAATCCCTCCCAGTTTGGTATCATCCGCAAACTTAATAAGCGTACTTTCTATGCCAATATCTAAGTCGTTGATGAAGATATTGAACAGAGCCGGTCCCAAAACAGACCCCTGCGGTACCCCACTCGTTACGCCTTTCCAGCAGGATTGGGAACCATTAATAACAACTCTCTGAGTACGATTATCCAGCCAGTTATGCACCCACCTTATAGTAGCCCCATCTAATTTGTATTTGCCTAGTTTATCGATAAGAATATCATGCGAGACCGTATCAAATGCCTTACTAAAGTCTAGGTATACCACATCCACCGCTTCACCCTTATCCACAAGGCTCGTTATTCTATCAAAGAAAGCTATCAGATTGGTTTGACATGATTTGTTCTTCACAAATCCATGCTGGCTATTCCCCATCACCTTACCACCTTCCAAGTGTTGGCAGACGATTTCCTTAATTACTTGCTCCATTATCTTCCCTGGCACAGAAGTTAAACTAACTGGTCTGTAGTTACCTGGGTTGTTTTTATTTCCCTTTTTATAGATGGGCACTATATTTGCCCTTTTCCAGTCTTCTGGAATCTCTCCCGTCTCCCATGACTTTCCAAAGATAATAGCTAGAGGCTCAGATACCTCCTCTATTAGCTCCTTGAGTATTCTAGGATGCATTTCATCAGGCCCGGGTGACTTGCAGGCATCTAACTTTTCTAAGTGATGTTTAACTTGTTCTTTTTTTATTTTATCCGCTAAACCTACCCCCTTCCCATTAGCATTCACTATGTTAGGCATTCCTTCAGACTTCTCGGTGAAGACTGAAACAAAGAAGTCATTAAGCATCTCTGCCATTTCCAAGTTTCCTGTTACTGTTTCTCCCTCTTCACTAAGCAGTGGGCCTACCCTGTCTTTGGTCTTCCTCTTGCTTCTAATGTATTGATAAAAAGTCTTCTTGTTTCCTTTTATTCCCGTAGCTAGTTTGAGCTCATTTTGTGCCTTTGCCTTTCTAATCTTGCCCCTGCATTCCTGTGTTGTTTGCCTATATTCATCCTTTGTAATCTGTCCTAGTTTCCATTTTTTATATGACTCCTTTTTATTTTTTAGATCGTGCAAGATCTCGTGGTTAAGCCAAGGTGGTCTTTTGCCACATTTTCTATCTTTCCTAACCAGCGGAATAGCTTGCTTTTGGGCCCTTAATAGTGTCCCTTTGAAAAACTGCCAACTCTCCTCAGTTGTTTTTCCCCTCAGTCTTGATTCCCATGGGACCTTACCTATCAGCTCTCTGAGCTTCCCAAAATCTGCCTTCCTGAAATCCATTGTCTCTATTTTGCTGTTCTCCCTTCTACCCTTCCTTAGAATTGCAAAGTCTATGATTTCATGATCACTTTCACCCAGGCTGCCTTCTACTTTCACATTCTCAACGAGTTCCTCCCTATTTGTTAAAATCAAGTCTAGAACAGCTTCCCCCCTAGTAGCTTTTTCAACCTTCTGAAATAAAAAGTTGTCTCCAATGCAGTCCAAGAATTTGTTGGATAGTCTGTTCCCCGCTGTGTTATTTTCCCAACATATATCCGGATAGTTGAAGTCCCCCATCACCACCAAATCTTGGGCTTTGGATGATTTTGTTAGTTGCTTGAAAAAAGCCTCATCCACCTCTTCCACCTGGTTAGGTGGCCTGTAGTAGACGCCTAGCATGACATCTCCCTTGTTTTTTGCCCCTTTAAGCCTAACCCAGAGACTCTCAACACTTCCGTCTCCTATGTCCATCTCTACCTCAGTCCAAGTGTGTACATTTTTAATATATAAGGCAACACCTCCTCCCTTTTTCCCCTGTCTATCCTTCCTGAGCAAGCTGTACCCATCCACACCAACATTCCAATCATGTGTATTATCCCACCAAGTTTCAGTGATGCCAACAATGTCATAGTTGTATTTATTTATTAGCACTTCCAGTTCTTCCTGCTTATTCCCCATACTTCTCGCATTTGTATATAGGCATCTAAGATACTGGTTTGATCTTTCCTCCCAGTTTTTTCCTGACTCTCCTTTCTCTCTGCCAATATAGCCCACACTCCCTCTTGTTTCCGACCCATTTCCCCGGTCTCCATGTTCCCCACTTACCTGTGGGCTTTGCTCACCTGTCCCCGTCGAACCTAGTTTAAAGCCCTCCTCACTAGGTTAGCCAGTCTGTGTCCGAATAGGGTCTTCCCTCTCCTCGAAAGGTGAACGCCATCTCTGCCTAGCAGTCCTTCCTCGAATAGCATCCCGTGGTCTAGGAAGCCAAAGCCCTCCTGGCGACACCATCTTCGCAGCCAGGCATTCACCTCCATGATGCATCTGTCTCTGCCCGGGCCCCTACCTTTAACAGGAAGAATTGAAGAGAATACCACCTGTGCTCCAAACTCCTTCACCCGTACTCCCAGAGCCCTGTAGTCACTCTTGATCCGCTCAGTGTCACACCGCGCAGTATCATTTGTGCCCACATGGAGTAGCAGCATGGGGTAGTAGTCAGAGGGCCGGATAATCCTCGACAATGCCTCCGTAACGTCTCGGATACGGGCCCCCGGCAGGCAGCATACCTCCCGAGATGAAATGTCAGGGCGACAGATGGGCGCCTCCGTCCCCCTCAGCAGAGAGTCTCCGACCACCACTACCCTACGTTACTTCAGAAGTAACTACTCTTTACTCCTACTAGAGATTCCCCTATTTATGCATCCCAGGATCACATTAGCTCTTTTAGACTCAGTGTCACTCTGGGAGCTCCTGTTCAGCTAATTATCCACCATTTTTTTTTTTAAATGGAGATGTCCTATCTCCTAGAACAGGAAGGGACCTTGAAAGGTCATCGAGTCCAGCCCCCTGCCTTCACTAGCAGGACCAAGTACTGATTTTGCCCCAGATCCCTAAGTGGCCCCCTCAAGGACTGAGCTTACAACCCTGGGTTGAGCAGGCCAATGCTCAAATCACTGAGCTATCCCTCCTCCCTCTGCCATAACCCAAATCTTTTTCAGAGTCACTGCTTGCCAGGATAGAATCTTCCATCCTGTAAGTTTTGTCTACATTCTTTGTTCCTAGATGTATTCATTTACATTTTGCCATATTAAAATGCATATTATTTGTTTGAACCCAGTTTACCAAGTAATCCAGGTAGCACTGAATCAGTGACTTGGTTTTGTATTAATTATGACTTCCCAATTATTGTGTCATCAGCAAACTTTACCAGTGATGGATTTTATGATTTCTTCCAGATCATTAATAAAAATGTTAAATAGGGTAGGGCCAATATTCAATCCCTGTAGGACCCCACTAGAGACACCTGTTTTATGATGATTCCTCATTTACAATTACCTTTTCAGTTAGCCAGTTTTTAATCTATTTAACGTGTGCCAGGTTAATTTTATATTGTTCTGGTTTATTAATCAAAATGTCATGCAATATTAAGTCAAACATCTTACTGAAGTCTAAATATATTATATCAACACTATTACTTTTGTCAGCCAAACTTGTAATCTCATCAAAAAAGAGATATCCAGTTCATTTGACGGGATCTATTTTGCGCAAACTTTATTTGCATTAATTTTATTACCCTCCTTTAATTCTTTATTAATTGAGTCCCATATTAACAGCTTCATTATCTTGCCAGGGATCTGTGTAAAGCCAACAGGCTTATATTTACCTGGTTCATTCCATTTGCTCTTTTTAAAAACTGGCACAACATTAGCTTTCTTCCAGTCTTCTGGAACTTTCCTCTTGCTCCAAAACTTATTGAAAATCAACATTAATGATCCAGCAGCTCCTCAGCTAGCTCTTTAAAAGTTCGTGGATGCAAGTTCTCTGGATCTGTGGATTTAAAAATGTCTAACGTTTTAGCTTCTGTTTAACATACTCCAGAGATACTAGTGGAATGGAGTGTTAACATCACAATATTAAGAGACAGTAAAATTTGTTTTTCCCTAAATACAGAACAGAAATATCCAGTGACACTTCTGCCTTTTCTGCATTATTATTCATCATTCTACTATTTCCATATAATAATGGACCAATACCATTGCCACGATTATTTTTGTTTCTAATAAAAAATAAAAAAAAATAAAAAAAAAAAATTTTAAACTCCTTCTTATTCTTTGTTGTATATTTTTATAGCTCCCTTCACTTCCCTGTTAAACCAGGTTGTTGTTTTCTTAACTAGCATGGCCTTCTTCCTTTATTGTGGGATTGTGGCTTTTGGGGCATCTATGTGTTCTTAAATTATTCCCAATAAAATTGTGATCAAATCATGATCAGTTTTACCTAAACTAGCATAATCTTTAGTTCTGTGATCTTTTCCCCTTTATCTGTTAGGACAAAGTCTAATTAAGAATTCCCCCATTTTGGCTGCAACACTTTTTGAGTTAGGAAATAGTTATCTATAATGTTTAGATATTCCAAGGATATTTTAGTAATGTCAGCATGAGACCTCTAGCATATGCCACTAAAATTGAAGTCCCCCATGATCACAGAGGTTTTTTTTGTTTACCTATGCGTTGTAGATAGGTACATAAGGGAGCGGTCTTCCTGTTCCCTAGTGTGATTTGGTGGTCTGCAGCAGACACCAACTAATACCCCATCTTGTGCTTTATCTGTTCGGACATTGATCCATAAGCATTCAAGGTCATTTTCTTCCAAGTTATCAGTGACTCAGAAACAGATGATGCCATTTTTGACACATGGTGCCACTCTCACTAGCCTTTTGCCCACTTGATCCTTCCTAAATGGTTATAACCATCGATTTTAACATTCTAATTGTGTGAATCATCCCACCAGTTTTCACTAATACCAACTAAATACAATTTATGCTCATAAATGAGCAATTCCAATTCTTCTTGTTTGTTACCCAGGCTCCTAGCATTGGTGTACAGGCAATCCAGGAAAAGTATTTAGAAGCACAGGTTGGCCCCAAAACTCCAGATCCAAATAGCACTAAGTTTTGGTAAAGCTTGAATCTGTATCTGAACTTTGTGGCTCGGATTATTTTTAAATCTGTCTGGGCCATGGACTGTTACATAAGCCAGATTTGGGTTTTCCTCTCCAATTTTTTTCACTGAGAATATATTTTGACCCTATAACAAGAATCGCAACAATAGCTGCACATCTTATTTTACAGATTTTCTTTTCAAGATATCATCTTTGAATAGATTTATTTGTTGCTTGGGTGATGGACAGATGAAGATGCACAACCTTTGCCTCTTATTTTTAAAGGAAAAATTATAAAACAGTCATCTCAATGTCCTTTAAAAAATCAAAACTTTTAAAATTCTCATATGATGCATTTAGTCTGCTGAGAGGAGAAATTGCCTGGCAAACAAGCTGAATTTTTAAAGAGAAAATAAATCTTTATCAAGCTAAACTAAGCTGGTTTATTAAGTTGATTATTAATTGGAATCCAGACAGGAAAGAAATTAAGATATTTCATGGCTCATATTTGTGATGGGCATCTCTATTTTGAAATATTAAGAACCTAATTTGTAGCTGGATTCTATTAATGTGTTTTCAAAGGTAGTGGATGCATCACTTTGTTCACAGAAAAGTCTCTGTTAGATGCTGTTATCCTTACTCACACTGAATAGCAAATCGGAATTTAGCCCTGTTTCTACCAGTCAGTTGGCAATTGTATGTGCAAACCTGGTAGTTAGAAATTAGGCAATCACAGTTCTACATATAGATGTCGGGATTTGTTCATGCAAATGGCTATACCTGCATAATGTGTGATATCACAGATAATGTGACTAAAAATGTGATCCCAGTGTTTGTAGTCATGAGTCTCAGACAATGTGTTCTTACCCAGTAAATGACAGAAAATTGAGCTTGGGAGGGGATTTAGCCTCCAGTGCTCTGAGCTCTGGCAAACAGTTGAAGCACCTACAGTAAAATCATATCAGTCTTCTATGGATGCACAAAAGGGATAACAGTTTTGATAAAAAATAAGGAAATAACAGATAAAAAAGGATAAGAATTCTACAGTTTTTAATTTCCTTTCAGCTTTTTCTTCTTGTCAAAACTATTGCTAAATTTAATATTCTAAAAAAAAAAAGGCAAGTAAATGGCAATTTTTCTCACCTTTATTGGTTGAATTATTTAAAACTGAGTTGGACAAAGCACTCAAGAAGACACAGGGAGGGAATAATCTTATATTGTTATGGGGAGGGACTAGGTGGCTCAACTGTCGTTTTTGGTTTCTAAAGGACTCACTCTCCTTTCCCTTACACTGGTGTAAATCAGGAGTAGTTCTGTTGAGATTAATGGAGAGTTCAGCTCATTTAACACTGGTGTGAGATGGAATCTGGTGTAATGAGTCTCTGACTCCTTTTGAAAGTAGTTGTAGAAATGGTGCTCATTTTGGGAGCAGATTTTATCTACACGGGAAGCAGACTCCAGCGGCTAGAGTGCTAGCCTGTTCAATTTCCTGCTCTCTCACAGACTGCCTTCGTGACCTTGAGCAAGTCACTTACTCTCTGTGCCTCAATTACTCCTATCCCCCAAGAGTATTGTTAGGATAAATACACTAAAGATATTGAGGTGCTCAGATAGTACAGTAATGGGGATGCACCCAGGAGAGAGAGGGGGGGAAATGGGGAGACTGAGGAAGAGGTTGTGCAGACATAATTTGTGTAGGAAAAAGCATTATTTACTGAGTGAGTTGATGGAAGAGAGACAATGATCACTTCATATGTAAATGAAGTGAAATGCTGCTTTAGGGAATTATTGTGTTAGCGTCTAATCGAATACTGATTTATGTACAAAAAATGGCTTATGGAGAGTATATTTATAATGTAGCCAAATTTTATGTCCTTCTGGAAAACAGAACTAAGATGTGATGATAGTTCTAAATATGTACAGGTCAAACTCATCGATTTCAATTGAAACTGCATGATACCTTGTGTGTCAGTAATTATCTTCAGTGCATTTCAGACAGAAGTTAATTTCCTCTATGAGCGTCAGCTAATGACACACAGATGTAGACTGGTGTATCTTAATAGACCTAGATTCATTTACAAAGTATGGGCTGAGCTTTACACAGGTGGAATTCATGCTGAATATGACAGGAGTTATGCCTATGCAAGGACTTCAAGATTGGGCCCTGTCCTTATGCATTTTATTGCAGGATCAGGGCCTATGTCCTTTGTAAAACAGATATTCAGAAAGTTATGAAACACTTATGAAAAAAGATCCCAAAGGACAAATGCTGTTGACAGTGCTTCAAAAATCTTCCTTTTTTAAAAAAAAAAAAAAAAAAAAAAAGGAGTCATTTTTTCTTGATAAACAATTTTGTTACTCTAACTCTATGGAATATACCAGTGGATAGGTAATTATAACTTCAGGTTCCACAGTGACATAGCAGGTGGTAAATGTCACACAGGAAATAAACAAAGCAATGAAGTTATATTAGAAATAAAGTGTAAAGAGAATATCTTAAAACCACTCTTTGAAATTGACTCCTCAGTCTTTATTTCATAATTTTATAGATCTAGGTATAACATTTGGAAAAATGACTTCCAAGTTATTGTTTTATGTAAAATATTCACTCTACTGGGTTCAGTAGCGTTGACTCTGTGAATATCAACATTTTATCACCCGTGCTCTGTAGGATTTTTTGTTAGCTTTCTTTGCTTAAATGATAGGTTAAAGGGTTGGAGAGCACTGCAGTAATAGATTTTGCTGCTCATTGTTGTTTGCTCATTTTAAAGTAGCCTCAATTGACGGGGCACTGGAAAGTGCTTTAAGCTGCGTTGTAACTTAACAAGGACTCTTGCAAAGAGGCTTGGCAGGCTGGGACACTTACTGTAATAAAACTGCAGCAGCTGCCATCTCCCTAGAAGTCAGATGGCTCAGAAGGATGAGAACACAGTAGGGATTTCAAAACTCCGGAGTTTTAGTCACAACTATGATTAACCGTTGATACTTTGCAAACACAGCATAGGTAGGCCTTATTCATGTGTTATTGATGCAAAAACTAGGGGCTTGTCTAAACAAACATTTAGTTTGTGACAAGCTGGGGTATAAATCTACCCCACACTAGCCTGCCTGGTCCATGTGGAGCCTCCTGCCACTCACTAACAGTTCCCTAGTGTGCTCTGAACTATCCCACTTTGAAACAGAAGTGCACTAGGAAATTGTTAGGTTGTGTCTACACTGCAATTAGACACCTATGGCTGGCCAGCTGACTTGGCTCAGGCTGCAGAGCTGTTTAATTGCAGTGTAGACGTTCTGGCTCAGACTGCAGCCCGAGCTGTGGGACCCTACTACCTTGCAGGGACCTAGAGCTCAAGCTCCAGACCAAGCCCAGATGTCTATATGCCCATTAAACAGCCCCACAGCCCAAGCCCAAGCCCCTAGAGCCCAAGTAAGCTGCCATGGGCCAGCCATGGGTTTTAATTGCAGTGTAAACATACCGTGCGTGCACAGCATCAGAGTCCACAGGACACTTAGAGCACAGCATACCTACAGTGGGGTAAATGTACATTCCAGCTTGCCACAAACTAAATGTTTGTGAAGACAAACCCTGAGTGCAGAAAGGCAGTATGTCCCTTTTAAGGGCAGTCGGGGTCAAGGTTTGGCCTCTTCCAAGGTTTGGCCCTTTTAAGAATAGACATGCTGGGACATGTAGGGTACATCTTTCAAAAGTGCCTAAGTGACTTAGAAGTCTAAATCCCATTCTTTTCCTTAGTATATTTTTAACGTGTCAGGTAGCATGTTACCAGGATTCACCACCAAATTTGGTCCACTGGTTGGATCATTAGCTTTCCCGACCAGGGTGCTGATGGGGCATGTGATGTGGGGGAAGGGATAGCTCAGTGGTTTGAGCAATGGCCTGCTAAACCCAGGGTTGTGAGTTCAGTCCTTGAGAGGGCCACTTAGGGATCTGTGGCAAAAATCAGTACTTGGTCCTGCCTAGTGAAGGCAGGAGGCTAGACTCAATGACCTTTCAGGGTCCCTTCCAGTTCTATGAGATAGGTATATCTCCATATATTATTAATTAAGGTGAAAGCTAATCCATGCCCCTCTAAGTCCCATTGACTTCAGGGGGAGTCTTTTAAAGGTACAAAATGTAGACAAGAAAAATCCAGTGGATGTACCGTACTTGGACTTTCAGAAGGATTTTGATAACGTCCCTCACCAAAGGCTCTTATGCAAAGTAAGCAGTCATGGGATAAGAGAGGAGGTCCTCTCGTGGATCAGTAACTGGTTAAAAGATAGGAAACAAAGGGTAGGAATAGATTATCAGTTTTCAGAATGGAGAGAGATCAATAGTGGTGTCCCCTAGGGCTCTGTACTGGGACCAGCGCTGTTCAACATATTCATAAACAATCTGGAAAAAGGAGTAAACAGTGATGTGGCAAAATTTGCAGGCAATACAGAATTACTCAAGACAGTTAAGTGCAAAGCTGACTGTGAAGAGTTGCACAGGGATCTCACAACACAGGGTGACTGGGCAACAAAATGGCAGATAAAATTCTATGATGCAAAGTGATGCACACTGGAAAACATAATCCCAACTGTACATACAAAATGATGGGTTCTGATTTAACTTTTACCACTCAAGAAAGATCTTGGAGTCATTGTGACTAGTTCTCTGAAAACACCTATTCAATGTGCAGTGGCAATAAAAAAAAAGCTAACAGAATGTTAGGAACCATTAGGAAAAGGATAGATAAGGCAGAAAATATCATAATGCCAATATATAAATTCATTATATGCCCACACCTTGAATACTCTGTTCAGTTCTGGTTTCTCCGTCTCAAAAAAATAGATATATTAAAAGTGTAAAAGGTACAGAGAAGGGCAACAAAAGTGATTAAGTGATGGAACAGCTTCCTTATGAGGAGAGATTAAAAAGACTGGGACATTTCAGCTTGAAAAAGAGATAACTAAGGGGGGATATGATAAAGTCATATATATATATAAAATCATGACTGGTGTGGAAAAGGGAATAAGGAAGTGTTATTTACTCCTTCACATAACACATGAACCAGGGGTCACCCAATGAACTTCATAGGCAACAGGTTTAAAACAAACAAAAGGATGTACTTCACACGATGCACAGTCAACCTGTGGAACTCAATGCCAGGGGATGTTGTGAAGGCCAAAACTATAACGGTATTCAAAAAAGAAATAGATAAATTCGTGGTGGATAGGTCCATGAATGACTGTTAGCCAAGATGGTCAGGGATGCAACCTCATGCTCTGGGTGTCCCTAGCCTCTGATTACTAGAAGCTGGGAGTGGATGACAGGGGATGGGTTACTCCATGATTGCCTGTTCTGTTCATTCCCTCTGAAGCACCTGGCATTGGCCATTGTTGGAAGACAGGAAATGGGGTAGATGGACCATTGGTCTGACTCGGTATGGCCATTCTTATGTTCTTAAATTGAAGCTAGGTACTCAGCTGTCATTGATTTTCAATGGGAATTATACATCTAAGTGACCTTTGTACCATTGAAATTCTACCCCTGAAAGTCAATGGGACTTAGGAGCCTAAGTCATTTAGGCACTCTTGAAAATTTTACCCATATTTCCCTGAGGGATCTGGGGCATAGTAGTTCCCATGTGGAGGGTCAAGGATCAGTCACATGACCACCCATAATATGTAAGGGAAGTTTGTAGCTCAGTATGAAATCAGAGAAAAGGGAGCAGGATTGCTGTCTGAGTCACTTCACGGTGTCTGTTCTGGGAGAGCAGACTTGGAGTAAGCTTTCCACTGAGAGATCTGGAGCACAGCTGGGAAAGGGCCTGGTGTGAAGGCTAAGATGAAGATACTGAAAAGACCTTCAAAGAGGGGCTCACATTCTGAGGGGAATACAGAGGACTGTTGTGCCTGGGAAGGGCTAAAGACCACTGTTGAAGAGGCCCAGACCTTCAGAGGAAAGGCAGTGCCCCAGCAAAAATCTGGGGCAGAATTTCTTCATTTGTGTTTCATCTCAATGTTTATATTCTGGAAGGGGTAAATTTTGTGCCTTAGCTGGAGGGCTAAGTCCTCTCAGTGCCAGCAAAGCACTGAAGATTCCTACATAAGAGCCTCACAACCAAGGGATAGCCGACAGCAAGAGGGAACAGAGACAGTGCCCAATACTGGATTAGGTAAACAAATGCCACACTGAGATACAAATAGGATAAAGTGGATACCACCTGGTATTAAGATTCAGAAGACCTGGGTTCTGACCATGATTTTCCATTAAACCTTGGGTAAATCACTATACTCAAATTTTTTGGAAGAATTCTCCCTTGTGTGGGAGTACAGGATTTCCCAAAGACAAAACACTAGGAGCATCCCCTCCTTGTACAAAACTTCCCTTTCCCCAAGTATTGATTAGTATCCATAGTGCTGGATGGCTGCTGCCTCCTTTTTCACAGGCTTTTGCTCTTAAGTTGGCCCATATGATGATAATTTGCAAATATTTTCTGTATGCAAGATGCCATAGAAATATATGAAACACCACCACAACATACTATATTTAATTGGGCCAGATCCATTATTGGAACATCTTCCAGAAGATTCCTTTAGCTTAATGATAATGAATGATAAACAGAGTTTGGGAAGTCTTGGTCAAGAATGGCCAGTTTCTGGGGCTATCAGTCAAGAGACTGACTTTTCAATATTAAATGTTGCATCAGTGCTAGGTTTTTGCATGGATATGTAATATGGAGATAATGCTTTATGAACAGAACCTGTAATTCTTGCTCCAGCAAACTCATTGACTTCTGAGGAATGATAGAGGGGAAAAAATGGACAGACCTTTAGAATCTGTCCTAATATTCATAACGTAGTATGGCTAAGAATATTCCTTATAGAATACTTGAGGGAGATACCTAACAGAACATATAACTTAATTTTAAACTTATTAATATTTCATTGTATTTTAAGTACAACAGTTACTTCTGCACATTGTTATGACATTATTGCCTTTCACAAAATGTCTGATTTTATAGTCCTTCTTTGTAACAATCTGTTAATGATAATGAACCTGGTGCTCAGGGAAAATGCCAGACTGGGTAATCAAAAAAAGAAGAAGAAGAAAAAGAAAAAGAAACAGATTTTAAAGGAAAGTTACAGTCTGGGCAGTAACAGTGTAAGTTTCCCTACAGTGCCCCAGAAATATACAACACCACTGACCTGGAAGGGAATACTTGTATATGGCCCTGATTCCAAGTAGCATTTAGGCATGTGTTTAACTTTAGGCATTTCTTTTAAGTCTTATTGATATCACTTTTGATCCCAATCATTGGCTTCTCTGTTAAGAGTAAATCAAGATGTTTCTGTATGTGCTGGTAGTTTGGTGATTTGAATACTGGTCCATAGGAACTGAGACCACCAATTCATTTCATACAGTCTACTAAAAGAGCCCTCTTTCTGCTGCCTTCTGTGACAGAGTGCACTGAGTGAGCCGGTGAGCCTGTACTCTGACCACTTGGATGCTAATTAGTGCCCCAGGAGAAGCTAAGTGAGGTAATGATCTAATCAGGATAGTGGGCTTATGGTGGGATGAAAATCCAGTTAGCCCTGGGTTGATAAAAGGGACACAGGAAAGAAGTGTCAGGAGGAACAGAGCTAGGTGAGTCTAGTAATATAGAGGGGTCAGAGTTGGGAGATCTCTCAGTTAGGAGAGGGCCTAAGGCTCAGCAAATATTGTAAATAGGCGGGACCATGGGGGACTGTGGTGATATTAGTGAAGGGGAATTGAAATAAAGTTTCACTGAGCACACACCCCGTGGAGTCTGTGCTGATTCTGAAAGGAAAAGGACGGGGACGGGGGCAAAGTCAGGTCCCTGTTACACCTTCATCAGATTAAAACTATCAGACTTCTGATCCATCCAGTTCCCATGACCAACACACACCTACTATATAAATAAATGATAAAAAAATGAGCTGGTAATGCCATCTGTAGCTAAGGTGGCCTGACTGTTCCCATTTTATATTCTCACCGCCCCAGCCACCCCCCCCCCCCCCCACACACACACACACGCAGTGTTTATAGAGTTCCTAGTCCTCCACAGTTGCCAGAGAGAACCAGGATGTATTGCAGCCGGGAGCTTAATAAATGTCAGCGCTTCCTGATTTGGGGAGTTCTCTAGTTGCTTCTCACATCACAGCTCTTTATGTTTATGGGCTCATACTACATGATGTCAGAAGTGAATGAAGGAGTAAAGAAAAGGAGGGAGACCTCCCAGACTACCAGAGCGGTGAGTGAGTGGGGAAGATAAAAAAATCAGGCAGGAGACCTGTGAAAGCAGCAGGAAGGAGGAAGAGCCATGCCACAGATGGCAACAGTGTCCTCCTGCAAAAGAGGAGGAATGGAGGCGATGCTGCAAAATGGGACACTTTACAATAACATGCAGGTCATCACTCATCAAGATTAGTGGCAATAATCCAAGAGGGAGTGTTATCAGATAACAATGAGTCCATACTTCTAGGGACTATATCCTCAATAGAAAAGATAACATGTTGGTACCTAAGCTTGAATCTAAATAGTTAAACCCCTGCCTGCCTAAAACTGGATTATAATAATCAATTCTGGAATGGAGATCTGCAAAGATCATATAAAATTCTCCATGGGTCTAGTAACACTGCACTGGATGTTATGGCCAGTTACTTGGAAACTGGAGAAAGGACGGAAAGTTCTTCAGTAAATATGTATTATGGTTGGCAGAGAAACTGAAATACATTAATGGCAAAAAGCTAACTATACAGAAGACATAACCACACATCCATATGGGGCAAGAAAAGCTATCAGGGGAGTACAAAATAAAGCTAGTGGCATCAGCAACTCCCTCTGTTCTCAATACCCCCTGTCACATCACTATATCCTTGCTAAAGAAAGCCAATATGAAAGACAATGAAAGATATGAGGGTATTTCCCAGACAGAAGAACACCCTGAGTGGTGTGCAGAGATAGTTGCAGTTCCAAATTCTAATGGCAAAATCCATATTTATGTGGCTCTCACACAACATAATAAAAGCATTTGCCAAGAAAGAGATGTGATTCCCACACTTGATCAGACATTAGCTCAGTTATCTGAAGCCAAAATCATCTTAAGGTAAGCTGCTACAGCAGAGTCCTCTCAGAACCCCTGCTCATCAACCCCCATCTCCGTGTGCAGGTTGGGTGCACCAGAGGTTGGTCCTGCCTGGTACCCCTGGACTTGAAGACCTTCTGGACTACTATCAGAGGGATTGTGTGGACACTGTGGCACTCAGCTAGTGCATGGTGCTGTCCACCCTGTGCATCCCCTGACGTGCTCCAGGAGGAGAAGGCAGCCTTGCCTCCTGCTTCTTTCATTTTCTTCAAGGGGTCCTGCAGGTGAGTGCTCCCTGACCACCCCTGGCCCTCTGGAACTTCCCATGTGGCCCCTGCCCCTCAAGCCTCCCTGGCCAACCCCAACACACCACCTGGGCCACTGCACAATATCCAGCTGGCCCGCCTCTGAACAGTGCCCAAAGAACATCTGTATGGGCTCATTTTTCATGTCCCTGCACTCTGTTTCCACAGCCTAATGGGGATATTAGTTGTCAGCTCCTCCATGCTGTGAGCATGAGCATGGGCATGTACCTGGCATGGCTCACAAACTCCCCAGACACCTGACCTTTTTGCGGTGAGAGGGAGACCCTGGAACACATCTACATAGGTTGTGTCGAGCTGCAGCCCCTTTTCCAGCTTCTCCAGAACCTCTTACTAAGGTTCTGGCTGCACTTCCCCCCACAGCCCCTTCATTTATGCCCACCCCATCTATGGCCCCACAAAGTTACAGAACCTTCTTGTCAACTTCCTCCTGCCACTGGCTAAGTTGGCCATCCGTTATAGCAGGAGGAGGCAGCTGAACAGGCATGGTACTCTGCAACTGCGGGGCCTATTTCTGGTCCCTTGTTCGGTCATGTCTCTAGGGAGAGTTCCTCTAGGTGATGTCCACAGACTCCTTAGATGCCATGGAGGAGCAGTAGGCACTGGCAGAGGTTCTCTGGTCAGTGTCCCCCTCGGGATCCCTCTTATTCAACCTTTGAGCTCACTCCCACTCCTCTTTTTTCATCTGTTGTCAATTGTAGTCTGGGGTTAGTGGTTCCTCCCCCTTAATTGAGTGGACCTTTAGTTACGGGTGGGCCTAGACTTGCCTGCCCCAGTATTGCAAATAGTACAGCAGGCTTCTGGCAAATCCCCCTTGCTAAAGAATCTATACCATTATCGACATTCATCACCCTCTTCGGAAGGTCCTGTTTCACTCATCTTCCATTCAGCATATCTTCAGCATCAGAATATTTCCATAACAGAATCTTTCAGATCATGTCAGGTTTGCCTGGCATCCTTTGCCATGTGATGTGTCGGTATATAGCAGACATAAAAAGAAACACCACGAGGTACTACGTGGAGTTTTGAAATGCTTCCAATGAACCAGCTTCACTCTGAAGGAGAAATGTGAATTTGGAAAGGAGGCAGATAAAATTTGTAGGACACAAATAGCAAACAGGGAATTCAGCTGGATTCAGACAAACTGAAGCCTTTACTCGCAAACCCAAACCCAAAGATATTTCTCCTGTAAGAATATTCTTAACAAATTTAGCTCATCTAACAGAACTCTTAAGAGATCTTCCTTGTCACAATATATGGATCTGGGATCCCCCACAACAAAACACTTTTATTAAAATAAAAGAAATACCAACATCGCACCCATTTTGGCATAGTATTCAGTAAACTATCAAACAATTGTAGCAGCAGATGCATGTTCATATAGTTTGGAACAGTGCGAATGCAAAAGGAGCCAGAAGGAGACCAGAGACTTGTTGCATTCATATCAAGAAGCCCCACAGAAACAAGCAGAAATATGCTTGGGTGGGAAAGGAAGCTCTAGCAGTCACTTGGCTCTGTGGCTTGAATTTTTAATGTAGAAACAGACCACAAGCCCTTAGTGACATTATTAGGTTGGAAACTATTTGGTGATCATATGCCTACGGTTCAAAGATTTCAACTATGACTGAGCCTATTTTCTTTCACCCTTGAACACATAGCAGCAGGTACTCTATCTGGAGCCCCAACTGATCAACCACAAATGGAAGAAGAAAGGGCTTTAGAGAAAGATGTCAAAGTCGACACTGACCTTGTTCTGGCACCAATTCCAGTATCTGCCAGCTAACTTCAGCAAATTAGAGATGAACAACCAGAAGATGATATTTGCCAGAAACTGGCTCAACTCTGTCAAAGAAGGTGGGCTTGAAGGAGGCAGCTTCTAACAGACCTGCTACATATTGGAGGGATGACCTTTGCATGGCTTATAGCCTACTTCTGAAAGGACAGTGCAGCATTCTGATTTCTGTGGTACTTCAGGAAGAGATGCTCTCCAAAATTCCCATGGGACGCCAAGGTATAAACAAGTGCAGGGCATGAGCACAACAGTCTGTATAGTGGCCTGGTCTGAGTAAGCAAATTCAGACCTTGGTAGAGGACTGTGACATGTGTAACAAGGAAAAAAAAATCTCAACAAGCATTAATTTTGACAAAGCTACCTGATAGACCTTGGCAGTGGATAGCCACAGATTTGTTTTTCATTAAAAGACACTCATACATTATTGTAGTCAATTACTTCTCCAGATGTATTGCCTTGGGTACACTTACACATACTTCATCGGCACAGGTCATCGAGAAACCAAAGACATTATTTGCAAAACATGGAGTTCCTGAAGCCCTCATATCTGATAATGGGCCTCAGTTTATTTCTGAAATGTTCCTAGCATTTGCACAGGACTCTGATTTTGAACATCGTACTAATAGTCCACATTAGCCCCAGAGCAATGGGGAACAGGAAAGTGCAGTGCAGACTTTAAAACAATTACTGCAAAAGTTAGTGGGCCCATATAAAGCACTCTTGGTATATCAGTCAACACCGCTTACATCTGGACTAAGGAAGTCTTTACCTGTGGCACTGTAATGGGGTCCCGCACTCACCACTAGTGAACCTCCTTGTGTCTACATCTGGGAAAATAGCTCTCACAGCATTAGGTGCCTCCTCCTGCTCTCTGTTTGCTCTGCAAGTCTTTCTCTTCTGGGAATTTGGCCTTCCAGACAGGTCATCATTTAGTCCACCCCTTCTGGTGTTACGACATCCAGCAGGGTCACTGTCCCAATGCTGTCTCCGGACAGTGTTCAGCCCCCGCTTGGAGCTTTGTGCCATTATACCAGTGGCTGGCAGAGTAACGTGGGCCGTCCCACTACACCAGGTTCTGGACCAGAGATCCTATAATCAGCAGTCCAGGTCAGCTTAGTTCTTCTCCCTGTTGCCATTTCCCTGGGCTTCTTCCTACCAGACTGTTTCTCTTCCTTTGCCTGTTTCTGGGTTTACCACACGAGCCTACTCTTCTACCTGTGGCTACTTCACCCCCTCCTAGCCTCTTGTTAGACTCTTTACTCCAGAGCAGGATCTCAGGACTTAGTCCATGGGAAGAGTATTTTTTTGTCCCTGATAACCTCCCAGAGAGTAACTCCAGCCTCCTTCCCCTGCAGCTCCACTCCACTTTCAGCCTCCTGTCCCAGCCCTTCCCCAGTTGGGCTTCACTCTTAATTAACCCTGGCCCTCCATCTCGCAGGTGACACCAGCGAACCTAATTGGTCTTTCAGGACCTCATTACTTTATAGGGGCTGGTGCAGGCAGGAGTATAAATTAAATCATAGCCCGCCAACCTGAAAGAATTTCAAAACTGGGAGGCTAAAATAAAAATTCTGCAGCAACAAAACCTCAGTGTTTGGTGAAGATTAAAAAGCACTAACTTAACTGAGACCAGGAAGAAAAAAGGTGCAGCAAAAGTTCCCAAACAGTTCCAAATGTCTGGAACTCAGCAAAAAGCGTCCAGATCCTACCTAGCTGAGTCTCCAAAAGGACTTCTCAGAAGGAATCGGATTCATCTTTAACACTTCCCAACACAACAAAGACGGAATCTGGGAAGTGCAAGTACTCTGTCACAAAGTTAGGTCCCTCCAAACACAAACTCAAAGAAATTAGAACATGATCTAGAAGACAAATCAGACCCCCCTCAAAGACTTGATCTTTAGAATGCTGCTCAGGACTATTTAAAATGCAGTTAATAAAGGGACATGGTGGTGTACGTAGTTTTAAGGAATTTGAAGTTTAATTTTATTAAATCTCTTTCATTGTTTTCACTTTCTGGAGCTTAGCAGAACAGATATGTAGTTGGGGGGGAAGTTTCCTTGGTTTATTTTCAGCTATGTGACACTTATTCACATTTCCTTCACTGAGCAGAACTCTTTGTGTTGTCACAATTAAATAATTGAACAGATACTTCATAGCAGACAACACAAATAGAAGATGGCAATAGTTGCTCAAAATGGCATTGTCTCCCCTGGGCAGTGCTGCCACATTGGTAGAACCATACATATTTTTATATTTTGAGACAGCTGTCAGCAAGATGTTGACTGTATTTTTATATGAAAGCATTTTTTTCATGAAGCAAGGGTGATCTAAACTTTGATTTCTCTCTCTCTCTCTCTAGGTTCTTCTATGGCCGCCATCATCATAGTATCTGAATATCTTCCAGGTATTTAAAAACAGAAACCACAATTGCTTTTCCTTTACCCACCTATGGGAAACATAGTCTGATTAGTCTTTTTTGTCTTTTTGCTTGTTTCTGTTTGTGTATGAGAGTGAGTGGTTGGAGTGTATGTCTGTTGATGAAAAAAATTACTGAAGGGACGATAAATTGAAGAAGTGAACTTTACATTTAGTTCTGAAGGTGGTTAGTTCTATATAGCCCTTCTGATCTCTTGGGGAGGGTGTGCCATAGTCTTGGTCTGATGATGGTCAATGGTTTGTCTCTTGCACTCTTGAGTTTCCCATTATTAGTCAGAAAGGCGAGATATAGCTATTGTGGAAAGTCATGGTTGCAGAAAGTGATCTATCAGGTAGCTAGGATGAGTATCAAGGAAAGCTCTGAAAATCAGAACAAAGTCCTTAAAGAGGACACTGTTCAATGGGGAACCAGATAGGAACTGATAGGAAAGCACCAGATGTGTTCACAGTGATTGGGGTTGCTAAGCACATAGTCTGCATCATTTTGTAACAGTTGGAGCTTTATTTTTTCCTATATGTAATTAATTTTAATATCAAAGCCTGAAATCAAAAATGCATAATTTACATGGCCAGGTCTGTGTCTGATAGACTGCTCAGAAGATTGTGAGCTATAATAAGATGGAAGTTGGCTTTTTTTTTTTTTTTTTGCCACAGTGGCTATTTGGGCATCCATTACAATGAGTAGTCCAAAGGACCACATTGCTGTAGACGAGTGGTGGGTAACCTGCGGCCCGGGGGCTGCATGCATCCCACCAGGGTAAGGTGGCTGCAGGCCATGAGACATTTTGCAGACGTTGACCGTCCACAGGTACGGCCCCCTGCTGTAGACCAATTTAACAATCCAAGGATAGATTTAAGATGGTTGGATTTCCTTGGGAGACAATGGTTAAGGCTACGTTTTAGTCATGGGTAGTTTTAGTAAAAGTCATGGATAGGTCACAGGCCGTAAACAAAAATTCATGGCCTGCAACCTGTCCATGACTTTTACTAAAAATACTCGCCCTGACTAAAACTTGGGCAGGGGGCCGTGGGTGCTCTGGGTGGGGAGGGGCATCCAGGGATGCCGCAGGTGCTGGGGGAGGTGGCCTGGGACCCCGATGGTGCGGGGGCGAGCTAGGCAGCAGTGCACGGACCAGTCCCTGCTGGTGCTGGGGGGTGGGTGGCAGGGTTGGCGGGGCTGGCAGGGGCTTCCTACCCAGCTCCACATCCCTGCAGCTCCTAGACAGTTAAGGGGTCAGGGGCCTCCACTGCTCCCGCCACAGGCGCTGGCTGCCGCAGCTCCCATTAGCCAGGAACCACAGCCAGTAGGAGCTATGAGAGCAGGGCTCGCTGGCACAGGCAGCATGTGGTGCAGAGGCTCACCCCACCCCCTGGTCCCTCTGCCGCCTAGGAACTGGAGTGCCATGCCAGTGGGAGCCAGGGAGCCCCCCCACCCTGAGGTAAGTGCCGCCCCAACCCCTAGCCCTGAGTCCACTCCCACACCCCCAAACTGCTGCTGCTGGCCCAGGGCTGCCTGGCTCGGACAGGTTCTGAGCAAACACCAGCTGCTGCAGAAGTCACAGAGGTCCCGGAAAGTCACAGAATCCGTGACTTCTGTGACCTCCGTGACAGACTCACAGCCTTAACGATGATTAACTTGGGAAACAAATCTTGCTGATGGTATGATTGCCTTGCCCACTGCACTAATCCTCTGACACAGGTAAAGGAGTGCCAAGAACAATGCATTGTGATGCATACATTAAAGTGACTGGCTGCAGCACTGGGAACTTATCTTTGGTCTGCACTATGCCTTTCGTGGCCATGCAGGTATATCACTATTCTCTGTTTGGAAAGGCAATTTATTTCCATATAATTTGATTGCAATCTTATTTTATGTAATTGTCAGTATCTAGTAAATAAAATATAACCTAGGTTTTCCTAAACTGTATATTCAATCAATATTTATTGAAAACCTTGAAAAACTGTTATAGAAATATGCAAGCTGAGTCAGTGCAATGAGTTTCTTTCTGTGTGTGTTTATTTTCAATATTGAGTTGTTTCAAACTATTGTTTGACTTTAATAGAATTGTTTTTAGGATGGAATTATATATATATATATATATATATATATATAAATAAAGCTCCCTAAGAGAAGTTTATTTTATTTCTAAAATAAAACGTGCACCAAGAAAAGATGAAGTAATATAAACATAGGTCAGTACATAGATGCAGTTGTAGATCAACTTTATTTTGGTACATGATTCAATTACATTCTGGCATTCAAATAAGCTAGACAATTCCCATTTCCATACACTTAACTGACTACCAAAAGGAACACAATCACTTCATAGAAAACAGTTGCATGCATGCAAGAGGAACAGGTGTGTTTGTGTGAAGTCCTGTGCACTTAATCTTGATTGAGAAAGAAAACTGTGTGTGATCCTGACTTTTAAGGCCAGTTTGCATATAGTGACCTTAATTCTCATATTGCAGCAATTTCATGGTGATGGAACTGTACAGATGTCAACAGGGTGGTCAATTGATGCCAGTGTAAGGGAAGTTAGAATCATAGGCCAAATTCTGCTCAGTTACACCATTGGGAATGCAGAGTTACTTCAGTGGGCTCTCTCTTGATTTACACTAGTGCATTCAGCAGCAACATGGTCCAATGTATATATTTTCATATTAGTACATATATACACATACACATACATACACACACACACACACCATTTAGCTCTGGTTAAGTGAAAAATTCTCTACATATACCTCATTCTTGTTCAGTATTTAGGGTGGATTCTGTTCATATCAAAAAAGCATTTAAATAATTCCTTACACAGGCAGTATAATGCCCTGAATTTTTCATTATATCTCCATGACATAAGTAAGAATTATGTAACAGACATGTGTGGGTCATGATTTCAAGATAATGATTTTCTGATGACACTGGGTCTCAATGTAAGAGTCTCCTTAAGGCTAGAGACTTCATTCACAAACGCAGGTGGTATATCAGTGGAGAGAGACTCACAGACAAAATATTTCTAGACGTACAAGAGTTAACAATCCAGACTTCTTTTTGTCAGTTTCTTAGGAATGTTTAACAGCAGACTCTTAACTATGCCACAACTCAGGCCTAGGAACAGGAGATAATTACCAGTCCAGAAGATCCTTTTCCTTTGCTTCCTCAGTCTGTTCGTTGATGAAATTTTACAGCACTGCCAAATTGTCACCCATCAGCCAGCCATTCATGGGGGCAGCTCCATCTCTAAGGATGCTCCAGAACTATCCTCATTCTAGCTTTGTTCTCCTCTTTCCCAGTTGTGCCTAGTACCCCAATAGTCTTAAGTTTTCCTCTGAATGACCTGTGATGAGTCTTTATCTTTTCTGAACTTTCCTATTCAAGTATATTTATACTCTATTGTGAGGAAAGGTTGGAATGCCAGATTAATTATTATGCTCATCTGACTCCCTTTCCCCATTCAGTTATATGCATATTTCTGTCATAGGCTCATTGTGTGAGAGAAGGAAATAAAATGGAATCTATACGATTAAGACATGCCATGCTTGAATCTCCTACATCATTGTCCTTTGTATGCTTAAATGCTCCTAGTGTGTTTGATAAGATCATTTTCTAGGAAGGAAAACACTGGAATCTGAATCACTTTGTGCTGAAGGAATCTTCTTCTAATGTTTTTTGTTGTGGTGCATTAATTTACATTTCAATTTGTGTCATGCCAAATAAAATACCTCATAGTTTCATATAGTGTAGTACACTAAATTATTGTATCTAGGAACAGAATTTGTTTTATGTCAGCTAGTTAATGGGCTAATTTTTGAAATGTTGAAAAATATGATGGAAAAAATCATGCCTGGTAGATAACACAAATCACACTTTTAAGGACATCTTTTCCTTTACTAAAACTGTGGAGTTTGACCTGTACTGATACACAGGTAAAAACATCCCAGGACTTTGTGCAGGGTTGTCTAGAATCTAAACCACAGTCCAAATTTCATAAGTACATTTATAATGAGCTGAATCAAACCCCCAAGTTTGAAGGTCCCATGAAACTTCAAGGAGTGGGAGAATTATTCTAGATCTGAGTTTTATGGCTCAGGTCCAATTCTGCCATGTTGTACCTGGTTTTCTACTATGTTAAAATTAATAAAAATATGAACACTTTGGGGGTCAGTTTGTGCCCTGTTCAACAGGTATTTCCTAGCACTTTCATGTAAGGATAGTATTCTTAACAATAAAAGGGACCTATGTTAAACTGCAAGGAGAGGAAAAACTAAAACCACGAAAGGCCCCCAGTGTTCCAGTCAAGATTTGGATAAAAGTTACCTCTGCAGGCTGGGTTTGAATCAAGTCTAAGATTCTAGATTCATAGAAAGAAGAACAGGAGTACTTGTGGCACCTTAGAGACTAACAAATTTATTAGAGCATAAGCTTTCGTGGACTACAGCCCACTTTTTCGGATGCATATAGAAGAAGTGGGCTGTAGTCCACGAAAGCTTATGCTCTAATAAATTTGTTAGTCTCTAAGGTGCCACAAGTACTCCTGTTCTTCTTTTTGCGGATACAGACTAACACGGCTGCTACTCTGAAACCTGTCAATAGATTCATAGAGTTTAAGGCAGGAGGAACCATCAGATCATCTAATCTGACCACCTGTATATCAACAGGCCATTAAATTTTATCCAGCTACTTCTGTTTTGAGCCCAGTGACTTGTGTTTGATTAAAGCATATCTTCCAGAAAGGCATCGAGTCTTGATCTGAAAAATCTCAAGAGACAGAGAATCCACCACTTCTCTTGGTAGTTTGTTCCAATGGTTAATTACAACCTTCTCCCCCTCCCAGTTAAAAATTTGTCCCTTATTTCGAATTTGAATTTGTCTGGCTTCAGCTTTCAACCACTGATTTTTGTTATGCGTTTCTATGCAAGATAAAAGAACCCTTTACTATACTAGAATTTTCCCTCCCCCCCTAAATACTTACACACTAATAAGTCACCTCTGAATCTTCCTTTTGATAAAATGAACAGATTGACCCCTTTAAGTCTCTCATTGTAAGGCACTCTCTCCAGAGATAAAATAGTCTCTCTTCTGCTCACTATGCCCCTGTTGAATGTATAAACGATTGCATTAGCCCTTTCCAGCACAGCATTGCATGTTACCAAGTCCAGATCTCTCTGTATGATTGTCCTGTGCTCCTCATTATTTACTATTCCGCCAATCTGCGTCATCTGCAAATTTTATATATACTTCTAGACCATAGATAAAAATGTTGAAGTGTCAGGCCTTGTACCAATTCCTGAGGCCCCCCATTAGAAATATCCCTATGCCATGATGATTCTCCATTTGACAGCTACTTTTAGAGAAGTGACAGTTGTTAATTTAACTTTATTAATATTGTATTACTGCTAATTTTTTAACCATGAATTATTAAATCAAATGCCTTAACAAAAGTCTAAGTATATTACATCCATACAGTTTTATGTTCATTACCCAAACTTGGAATCTCATCAATGAATGAAATCAGGTTCTTTGACGATATCTATTTTCCATAAAACCATGTTAGCTAGCATTAATGGTATTTGTATCCTTTAATTCTGTATCAATTGAATTTCATATTACCTTTTCCATGATTTTGCACAGGACTGATGTCAGGCTAGTTGACCAATACTTACCTGGGTCATCCTGCTTGCCCTTTTTGAATACTGGCACATTAGCACTCTTCCAGTCTTCTGGGATTTCTTCACAGTTCCAAAATGTATTGAAAATTAACATCAGCAGGTCAGATATCTCCCCAGATTAGGTCTCTTGGGTGCAAGTGATCTGGGCCTGTTAATTTAAAAACAGTTATCCCTTGTAGATGTTCTGTAACATCCTCCTCAGTTATTAATGAACTGGAAAAATACTTCTTCATCCTCCTGTGATACAAGTACATCATCCTGCTTCTTCTAAAATACAGAGCAGAAATATTTAAACACCATCTCCATCTAGTAAAGAGCCTATGCCATTGGTGGGATTTCTTTTGGTCTTAATATCCCTTTAAAAAAACCCTTCTGATTATCCTTAGCCCTTGCAGCCATGGGTTTTTCCCTGATATCTTTAGCTTTTCTATTTTCTTGCAATTCATAATTTCTAATTTATATCAATTACTGCTTCCCCCATTTTCCATTTGTTTCCTTTTTTATTTCTAATTGCTGCCTTCATTTCACCACTCAACTGGGATGGGGTTTTAGCTAAAAGTTGTCCTATTTCTTGATTGTGGCTTTGTGACCTTTGAGAAGGGTTTATTATTTGAACTCCCAATTTGCAGTTACATTTTTCTGTCTAAATTTTTCCTCCCAGTCAGTTTAATTCCACTTTCTTCAGCTTTGGGAAATTAGCCCTTTTGATGCACCACATCTATAACTCATTGGGACTACCGTGATCGTGGTCTCTGGGCCAGCATCAAGTCCAGTTATTTAATTCATCTTTATCTGTCACAATAAAGTCCAAAATATAATTAAATTTTATTGGGTGCATAATCTTTTGTGTTAGAAAATCTACATCATCTAGAATTTTAGACTCTCTAATACATTTTATTACTGGTTGCTTGAGGCCTTCAATATACGTCTCCCAAATTGAACCTCCCATAATAGTTTTTCCTTCTACACATTACATAGAGGTGCTTAACAAGCAACACATTGTGTTCTCTGGTTTGATCAGATCCCAACAGGTGAACAGTCTAAACCATTTTATTTAGAAGTATTCTTATTTTCTCTATAAACACATTTATTTTTGCAAATACACTGCTTGCACATAGAAACCTTGTTTTTTTAAACAAATTCCTCAGAGCATATTTTATGAGACTATTACTTTGTTTTTCTTCAGACAGTTACTTCAGTCTTCTGATTATAATGGTCCTAGCTAGAGCTGTCTAGAGAAACATTAAGAGAACCATACAACGTTGGAATGTGTGGTTTCATCCCGATCAAAACACTTTGAAAAATTAGGTCATTTAACTGAAATTCCATTTAAAAAATGGAAAAAAGTTCCAACAGTGTTGACATGTCCTGTTCCTACCCTTTCAGAATGAGATGTTTCTCTTTTTTGCTTTGAAATGAATGTTCTTTTCAAGTTTTATTTTCTTGTTGTATATTATACAAAATAAAAGTTAATCTAAATGAAATGTTTTGAGTTTGTCAAAACTAAACATTTTGAATGACTTGAAACAAATTTAAAAAATAATTTCCTTTGCAGCTAATTTCAAAATGATGGGATTTTGCTCCAATTTGAAATGAAGTGAAATTTTAAAAACAAAAATCCTTTAAAAGACACAATGTCCATCCTCCGCACCACTCTGATTAGAACACTGATATCTTACTTCTAGTAGCAGCTGTTTTTGAGAAACCACCTCATATAGGAGCATGCAAGTGCTTAATGGCAAAATAAGAAAGGTAACAGTTTTAGAGGGTTTTTTTTCTGTGTAACAGAATTCTGAATCACAGGGCTCTTGAGGATTTAGTGTAAACTTTGCTGGAAAAACAGTATTCCATGATGTTTGTTAATTTTATATTTACTTGAACTAGGCAAATATTTCATAGCAAGTTTACTCTTTTTTTTGTCTAGGAATTGTCCATGAGCAGTTATGAGTCTGTTCTCAAATGTATGCATTATTCAGAATTGGTCCCTTAGTAAATTCTGCAAACACTTATTGATTAGTAGACAGTTCACAAACTGCTTTATATCCAAAACATAGGCTTTGTTGAGCTTCACATATCTTGCAAGGAGTAGCAGGAAGAATGATGGTGCTGGTGGCAACCTGTGGTTGTTTTACATGTAGAGAAGACAGAGAGACAAGGTGGGTGAGGTAATATCTTTTATTGGACCAACTTCTGTTGGTGAAAGAAGCTTTTGAGCTACCCACGGCTCATCCCAAATGAAAGCCAATAAAATTTGTTATAAAATGGACATATAATATCACATGGATTCAATTTCAAATGTATGAATGTGTAAAGTGCACTTTTTTTAAACAAATAGGATTTTCAAATAGCACCGCTGATGCAGTATAATTTTCCATCTTTGCTTTGGTGTATTTCTTGAAAGACTATCAAAAGTATTAATATCGCAGAGTTACATAGAGTTACTGTAACAACCTAAGGTATTGTGTTTAGTAACAATTTGGAAGCAGAGCATCTGCCACTCCCTTCCTGACCTTCAAGAATGTGCTGCCTATTGCATTTTTCATTCTAAGCCAGAAGTCCTGTGAGTCTCTCAGACAATTTGTAATGAGCTTACTGCTTGAGACTAACATGCTTGCACAAGTGCTAAGAAACTTGATTCTGATTCATTTTCAGTTTGATTCAGATGCCGCACACTTCCTCAAAAGTAGGGATAGCTAAGAAATTGGGTAAGGTGTATAGAACTGAACTGATTTACCTAAGGGAAAGGCTTTTAAAAAAAAATTGAGCCCAATTGCCAATAACCAAAGCCATTGAAAAGCAAAATTGAATTACCTCAAATAAAGTGAAGGATTTACTGCCAATTACCAGGATGCTTACCTAAGGTGATCTGACTTCTTTTCTATAGGAAAAGGTAAATAAAGACTCAAAATGAGGATACGCAGTGAGCATAACAATGGATTCTGAATTTGACCAGAGGGGTCTCAAGTCAACTGTTTGTTTCAGAATCAATTTGTCTTTCTAATCTAGGTGAATGAAACTGGAAAAAGACAAGTTTGCAATGGTAATATATAGATGTGATTTTTACTTGAGAGAACCATGTAACATAAATACACCATGTCTGTATTTCACATTTAGATCGTCTATTTAAAATAAAAAAGGCAATTAAATGCTCTCTGTACTATTAGACATTGCCATAGGAAAGTGACATTCTTACAGGTCATGGTAAAAGATTCTTCTTCTTATGTATGGCAAATGCATCCACTTGAATGCTTCCGAGCCACGGGGGAATGTAACTGTCTTTCAGTGTAGTATGTACATTGTACTGTCCGTCAGTGCTGTCCCATGGTATTCTCTGCTAACCTTAAATCAGAAGGGCAAGTCTGTTTAAACACTTAATCATTTCTTACCCTCCTGTGAGGAAAGACAAGGTCTTAAGAAATGATTATGTAGAACCATACCTATCACAAACTGAGCTATGGGCTCCCCAGCACAATTTCTTTTTACTTTTCCCCCCTTTGTTACTCTTTCAAGAAAAATACACAAATAATCTGCAAGACAGTTCCATTAATGTATCAGTTATTGCTGACACTGAACCAAGGAATGCACAAATACAAGTCTATTGCTTTATATTTTTACCTTCTTTTTCCTTCTGTCACAGGTAGGTCCCAGTCAATTTCAGTAGTTCTGGAAGATAGTGTACTCTCAACCGGTAGCACCCCTCTGTGTCAGGGTGCAATGTTGCAAGGGGTTTTCATCCCTGGCTCCTCCTGCTGGCCACCTGCCTCTCATCAGGTCTTTGGAGGCTCAGCCCTATGGGTGAGTCACATAATGTCCAAACCCCTTCTGTGGTAACAAAAAGGTCCAAACAAGAGTCCTAACAAATCCAAAGTAAGTTATTTTTCAGCCTCTCTTGGACCAAACTAATAACTCCTTCTCCAACAGAATTCCCCATGCTGCCTCCCTCCCTCAGGGACCCTGGCAGTTTATCTCTGGGGTTTCCCTGCTCCCACTTACAAGTCTTATCCCAGTTTGGTTTTGTTCAATTGGAAAGTTGGCAACCCTAACACCCTTGCCCCACCCCATTCCCTGCCCTGAGACCCCACCCCTGCTCACTCCATCTCCCCTCATTCTCACCCACCCTTCCTCACTCACTCATTTTCACTAGGCTGGGGGTTGCAGTGTGGGAGGGAGTGAGGGTGTCAGCGAGGGGTGTGGGCTCTGGGAATGACGGGTTTCATGTGCAGGAGGGGCTCTGGCTGGAGCCGAGAGATTTGGAGTGTGGGAGGGTGCTGTGGGGTGAGGCAGGAGGTTGGGATGTGAGAGGGGGTACAGGCTCTCGGCTGGAGATGCGGGCTCTGGGGTGGGGCCAGGGATGAGGGGTTTAGGGTGCAGAAGAAGGCTCTGGGCTAAGGCCAAGGGGTTCGGCGTGTGGGAGGGGGCTCCAGGCCGAGGAAGGGGGTTGGGTATGGAAGGGAGTTTTGGGCTCTGTGGTGGGGCCAGAAATGAGAGATTCAGGGTGTGGGAGGGGGATCCAGGCTGGGGCAAGGGGGGTGAGGGCTCCAGCTGGGGATGCCGGCTCTGGGATGGTGCTGGGGATGAGGGGTTTGGGGTACAGGAGGGGGCTCCAGGCTGGGGGGTTCAGAGTGTGGGAAGGGGTTCTGAGCTAGGGCAGGTGCTTGGGTTGCAAGAGGGGGTTTGGGGTGTAGGCTCTGGGAGGGAGTTTGGGTATGGGAGGAGGCTCAGGGCTGGGGTAGAGGTGCGGGCTCCAGGTGGTGCTCACTTGCAAGCAGTGACATGACCCTCAGCTCCTAGGCAGAGGGGTGGCTAGGTGACTCTGCATGCTGCCTCTGTCCACAGGCACTGCCCCCACAGCTCCTATTGGCCGTGGTTCTCAGCCAGTGGGAGCTGTGGAGTTGGTGCTCAGTGTGGGGGCAGCATGCAGAGCCCCCGTGGCCACCCCTATGCCTAGGAGCAGGAGGGACATGTCACTGCTTCCAGAGAGCTGTGCAGAGCCAGGTAGGGAGCCTGCCGGCCCCACACCAACCAGACTTTTAACAGCCCGGTCAGTAGTGCTGACAAGAGCCATCAGGGCCCCTCTTCAACTGGGAATTCTAGTCAAAAACTGGACACCTGGCAACTCTAATCCCAGGTCTTCTCTCCTGGGAGCCTAATCTGCTTCCTGTGGGTTTCTTCTACCCATTGTAGGCTCTAACTTAGGGCTTCCCCACACAGAAATCTACTCAGCTCCCTTTGGGTTTCTTCTACCAGATCTCTCCTTCTTCCTCTCTTGCTGGAAGCCAGTTTTCACCTATAGGACTCTGGTTATGAGGCCTCTGCCTGCTCTCTTTTCAGAGCTTAATGAGAGGAGCTTTGCCACTCTTACCCTCCCTAAGGGTCCTGACAGTTCTCTTGGGGTTCTCACTATCAATTCAGAGCTTGCACCCCCAGAAGCCTGCTTTACCTCCTGTAGGCATTTTACCACATGCAATAGCTGTAGGACTCTAAGCAAGTTTTCCTTTATCCTGTTCCAGCAGCCTCTTTCTAGCTCAGCTGCTCCATTAGTAATTAGCTAAAGGGGTGCCACCTGGAGCTAACAGGGTATAGCTAATAGGGTCATCATGGGCCTATTAGACTTTAATTCTCCTAAAAGGCCATTGGCCCATGACAATTTCCCATCTCCTGACAAATTGAAAAGAGCCAAACAAAACCAGCTTCATTTCCTACCTTCCCCATTTTCAGATATGTTTTTAATATAAGGAAGCAGTCATTTAAAAAAGTTTTAAATGAAAAGAATTGGGGGTGGGTGTTCCGAGTGAAGATCCTCAAGGCTAGGACTTGCTTTCTTCCAGCATGCTCAGCCCTTGCTGGTGTGCATATGTTAACTTCCTTGACCTGATGTAAAGCCTATTTTTATCATTTCAGAAGTTGGTTGAGGGATATACAGTATGGAGTTATGTTTATTATCTTTGTGCAGGGCAAATTAGGCAGTTTATTGTATATGTTGTGATCTATTTTCTACAGTTACATTTTTTCCTTTTGTAACCCCCACCCCCAAATATAGAATGAGCACTTCCACATATAACTCTGAATACATAAGGAGGATAATTTTCAGGCAGAGTACGGCATAGTGCTTATGACTAACTTATTACTTTTCCTTCTGAAATGGAATATGTGAAGTTGGAAATAAGATAATTGTCAGCCGTTGATGACTGAATTTTTCTTTTTTTTTTCTGTAACTAGATTCTCAGCTTGGTGGTTAATCCTTGCAGTTTGATAACTGGCTATTGCATCAAATTTTGCAGTAAAGCAAGTGTAGCTATAGAATTCCCAGAATCAGGTACTCAGCTGGTTTATTGAAGTTGGCATTGTGCTAGAGGCTGATCAGTAGGTGCTCTTTTGGGGTGGGAGGGGAGCAGAAGGTATCTAAAGTCCCAGCACTTGGTTTGGAACATGTTTGTTTTGGAATCTGGTTTCTTGGTGGAAGAGGAATGCGAAGAGCTTTCCCAGCAGAATGTTCATTTAATGGCAGTCAGCCTCCATTTTAGGTAAATGATGCTTTTATTCAAGTAGTTCAAGAGAACTTTTGCTCTTTACATATAATCTGATTTGTGAGGTCTTCATGTTGGGGTCTCCTTGGTTAGGATATTGTTTTGCTATAATAGTTATTTAAATGCTTCCTTAGCTGAGAATATAAATGAGATGACTCTGTTTAAAACATTCATTAAAGCCTACACCAAAATGTGTTTTATATGAAAAATGGCTTTGCTACGGAGAATGATTGGTATGTCAGGAATTTCATTTCAGGCAACATTTTTGTTATTGGAACAAGGTTCTGTTGTCTACATATTGGTTTTGTTCAGAGCGAGATAATGCAAGATAGAAAAAAAAAAAAATACACCCTTCCAGGGTTCTTATCTGCCATGCAATACTTCTATTGTAAGCATAGATAATAACAATTCTAATATTTTTTTCATTTCCTTGGATGCTGCCTCTTACTCACATCTTATAATGCCCCCTCATGACTTTGCTGCTGCTTCTCTGTAGAACTAGAAAAATAATCAAAGTTCATTCTTCAGTAAGCATATATTAAAACCTTAGAATTGTGTATCTTAAAGGTGAACTATGAAGAGGGTTTTTTTTTCTTTTTAAACCCTTTTCTGCCTTTTCAGAATTCCTTGATCAAATACAAAGATGACCCACATAAAGCTTGTTTTCATTATTGCTTTTTGCATAGGGAAAAGCCTGAAAGAGCTGAGCTGCATTTCCCTTTCTTTGCAGGAGGACCCGGCCATCTTTGGAGTGGGGCGGGCTGCAGCTTAGGTGACAGCATCATGCGACCTCACCGTGCAGGTCTTTTAAATAGACCAAGGAGAGTCCTCCTCCGAACAAGGAGGAAAATGAGACTGATATTTCAAATCAAAGCCATAACAAACAAAGCAGAAAATGGGCAGAGGGGTTTGTTCTGTTTTTGTATTTCCACGTGTGTGTGTGTGTTTGGGTTTTTGGTTTTCAGTTCCTTCCCCCTGAGACAGTATTGTCTTTTTACTATATTTTGTACATGGGTGATGGAGCCTTTAAACTGTTTAAAACCAGTGAGTCCCTGCATGGATCAAGAGGCAGGATTGTAAGCTTTTCAGTCAGGGGGTCTTTCTCTTTGTGTTGTATGATACCTGGCATACCCTGCCATTACATACACTATGTTTACAGCACTCTAATTTTCTTAACAGCTACCACATTTTCAGAGACTATGTATAAAATAGTGAGACAGAGAAGCTGAGGCCGTTATAGTTTATTGTACTGCATTTGAGGATGCTATCTTTATCACTTGCATTTTTGTTTTAACTATTTAAGGATTATCTTATCCCTAGTGACCAGAAAAAGAAGAAAATATCAAATGAAAATCACTTCAGCGTTTTCCTGGAATATAACTTCTGCATGTACCAATGTACTCTACCTTTTGGCAATGGACTGAGATGCCCAGGCAAGTTACTTTCTCATGAGAAGATCACAACTATGAGAAGTGAAACTGTGTATATGTATATATAAATATGCTACACTTCATGGAATTAAATAAGACAGTCTCTCAACTCTTGTGATTGCTGTCTTTGGCAAGTGATCTTTACTTTTTTCTGTGTTCTAGTATGTCACAGAATTTACTGCATTGAACATTATTTGTCTTACAGCAGTAGCTAGAGACCCCAACTATGACTGAGGCCCCATTGGGCTAGGCCCTATACAAGCAAACTCCCAAAGAGTTTATGGTCTAAAAAGATAAGACCAACAAAAGTTGGGAGGGAGACAGACATGGGGAGGTAAAGTGACTTGCCCAAGGTCACACAGCTCATTAGTGATACTGAGCAATGGAACCCAGGTCTCCTGTGTGCCAGTCCAGTGCCCTACCTAGTGGACCATGCTGCCTTCCCTGGTGAGTTCTAGGATCTCTGTTAAAAACTCTGCTGTTCCCTTTCTAACTCCCACCATATTGTATGTCCAAACACACGCAGTCAGAGTGTCGCTCTCGCTCTCTCTCGCTCTCTCGAATACAGTTTTTTATTCACATTTCAAACTACAGTGATTAAATTAGCATTAAAATATGAGAAGTTACCACATCCTTATATCAAAGACCACATGGGGTGCAGCTACAGTGAGTAAAGTTTTCACCCTCAGAAAATAGCTGTTATCTCAGCAGGAGCGGCGCCAGGGTTTTTGCCGCCCTAGGCGGCAGCGCTCCTCCGCAGAGCATTCAGCGACGGGGGTCCTTCCGCTCCGCGTCTTCGGGCTGCTTTGGCGTCACGTCCCGGAGCGAGTGAAGGACCTGCCGCCGAAGCGCCCTGAAGACGCGGAGCAGAAGGACCCCCGCCACCGAATTGCCACAGAGGATGGCAAAATGCTGCCCCCCAAATCCTGCCACCCTAGGCAACCGCCTAGTGGAAGCGCTGGCCCTGTATCTCAGAAATAGCAAATGATAGGTGCTATACCAAAGTCGATGTTACCATATTATATGCAGATAGTTCTATGCATACAGTGAAAAGAATATTCACTTGTGATTTTATTGTTGATATTTATTTATTTATTTTATTTTATTTGTATTCCTACAGTGTCCACTGGTTCCAATCAGGATTGGGGCATCGTGTTTTATGCAACTCAAACAAAATAAAACATTCCTTCCCCAGCTACAGAGTGTTTATATGATACTAAATGTGGCAGACCAGTAATTGCCATCAAACAGCCTTTAAAAACTTGTTCCTTGCATTACATACCCAGCTACTCTTCACACATGTTGTTGTTAATAGCCTTCAGAAACATTCTATTCCCATATAAGAACAGCTGATTCTTAAAGATAAAATGTAAACAACTGAATCAGAAAGAACACAACAAGGTTGGGTCTCAGCATTTATTCTGAGTGGTTGGTTGACTCAAGCGACAAAATATCATGTTCAAAAATGAGTTGAATAGTTACCAATCTTTGTTCCCATGTCATTCTTAAAGGATACTTGTCTGGTTTCTAAGTTTTCATTTGCTATCACTTGTTTTACTTTGGATATTCCTCTCAAAATTCAACTCTCCATTTTAGTGGGGGCACCGGTTTGTGGTACTGTAACTGTAGTCACCTCTTTAAGAATCAATTTTTTTAATAAATTGGATAAGAAATATTTGATGCAAAGATATTGATAAACAAAAGTGAAGTAGATACAATGCATTGAAGCTTCTTTTGTAATGCTACCGTTCTTTTAAAAAATGTAAGGACATGCTCAGGAAGTCTTTCATTTTCCTCTTGCTGCTGTGGCTAAATGGAATGTATGTTTGGTGGCAGATGGATAACAGTGAAGTGCTCTCTTTACCCACTCAGCAAGGGCAACACAGCAGCAATGAGGTAAGCTGCCCGGTTCCTTTGATTATGCTTCATCTTCGGCCTGAAGTGACTACAGGGGCTGCACAGGAGAGCAGCAAGTCTCTTTGCCCATTAAGTAATTGTTCTTTCTGCTGAGAATTGCCAATTGACCTTTAGTGGCTATGACACTGATGCCTTTCTATTGGGAGCTAACCTAAGCCCATTTCCCACAGGCTTTCAAATGGTAAAGACTTTTGGTAACTACCAAACTGGAACTGGTATAAACTGTTCAGGAAGGACAGGTGGGGGAGAAAAGGTGGAGGAGTTGCACTGTATGTAAGAAAGCAGTATGATTGCTCAGAGCTCCAGTATGAAACTGGAGAAAAGCCTGTTGAAAGCCTTTGGGTTAAGTTTAGAGGCGAGAGCAACATGGGTGATGTCGTGGTGACCACCAGAACAGTAGGATGAGGTAGATGAGGCTTTCTTCAGACAACTAACAGAAGTTTCCAGATCACGGGCCCTGGTTCTCACGGTGGACTTCAATCACCTGACATCTGCTGGGAGAGCAATACAGCAGTGTACAGACAATCCAGGAAGTTTTTGGAGAGTGCTGGGGACAATTTCCTGGTGCAAATGCTGGAGGAACCAACTAGGGGTTGTGCTCCTCTTGACCTGCTGCTCACAAACAGGGAAGAATTGGTAGGGGAAATAGAAGTGGGTAGCAACCTGGGCAGCAATGACCATGAGATGGTAGAGTTCAGGATCCTGGCAAAAGGAAGAAAGGAGAGCAGCAGAATACGGACCCTGGACTTCAGAAAATCAGACTTTGACTCTCTCAGGGAACTGATGGGCAGGATTCCCTGGGAGATTAATATGAGTAGGGAAAGGAATCCTGGAGAGCCAACTGTATTTTAAAGAAGCCTTATTGAGGGCGCAGGAATAAACCATCCTGATGTGCAGAAAGAATAGCAAATATGGGCAGGTGACAAGCTTGGCTTGACAGATAAATCTTCGGTGAGCTTAAACACAAAAAGGAAGCATTCAAGAAGTGGAAACTTGGACAGATGACCAGGGAGGAGTATAAAAATATTGCTCGAGCATGCAGGGGTGTAATCAGGAAGGCCAAAACACAATTGGAGTTGCAGCTAGCAAGGGATGTGAAGGGTAACAAGAAGGATTTCTACAGGTATGTTAGCAACAAGAAGATGATCAGGGAAAGTGTGGGACCCTTACTGAATGGGGGAGACAACCTAGTGATAGAGGATGTGGAAAAAGCTGAAGTACTCAATGCTTTTTTTGCCTCGATCTTCACAGATAAGGTCAGCTCCTAGACTGCTGCACTGGGCAGCACAGTATGGGGAGGCTGTGAGCAGCCCTCAGTGGTGAAAGAACAGGTTAAGGACTATTTAGAAAAGCTGGACATGCATAAGTCTGTGGGGCCGGATGCAAGAAGGCTGACTGCATTAGTAGGAGCATTGCCAGCAGATCGAGGGAAGTGACTATTCCCCAGTATTCGGCACCGGGGAGGCCACATCTGGAGTACTGCATCCAGTTTTGCCCTTCCTATTCCCCCCAGAAAGTATGTGGACAAATTGGAGAGAGTCCAGCGGAGGGCAACAAAAATGATTAGCGGGCTGGTGCACATGACTTATGAGGAGAAGCTGAGGGAACTGGGCTTATTTAGTCTGCAGAAGAGAAGAGTGAGGGGGAATTTGATATCAACCTTCAACTACCTGAACGGGGGTTTCAAAGGGGATGGAGCTAGGCTGTTCTCAATGGTGGCAGATGACCGAACAAGGAGTAATGGTCTCAAGTTGCAGTGGGGGAAGTCTCGGTTGGATATTAAGAAAAACTATTTCACTAGGAGGGTGGTGAAGCACTGGAATGGATTACCTGGGGGAGGGGGAATCTCCATCCTTACAGGTTTTTAAGGCCCAGCTTGACAAAGCCCTGGCTGGGATGATTTAGCTGGGGTTGGTACTGCTTTAAGCAGGGGGTTGGACTAGATGACCTCCTGAGGTCTCTTCCAATTCTAATATTCTATGGTTCTATGATCTGCTCATATCTGATGTGCCCCTGATATGCCAATGCAAAACAACACCATTGGGGTATCCTACCTTGAACTCAATATTTTAACACTTCACAACTAAATTTAAGTTTAAATTGTAAAGATCTTTTCTTATATGACCTAGTTTTTATTATAACCTTACCATAGTATTTTGTTTAAACCTCTCACGAGTCAAGGGTTACATGATCTAGAAAAGCCTAAACAACCTGTATATTTTAGTGGTCCATTACTGTAGCACAAAGATACTGGCATGAAGTCAAAAGCTAGAGCTGTTTAATGGCAGAGTTTAGAGGAGAACCCAAGAATCCTAATGCCCAGTCTCCTACTCTAACCACATATCCACTGTTATTTTATTCAATGGACTTCAGTCATTGGTATATTTAGAAAAGTTTCACTGTCACAGTTCTTCAAAGAGGCTTCACAACTGATTTTCATTATATCCCTGTGTTTGCTTTCTGAAGTGCAATACTCGCAGTTTTCCCCCAAAGCATGTAAATGATGAAAGATGTTATTCAGTTATGGGGTGTATTGGCATAGATCAGACTGACTTTCCGTCCTTCCTTCTTTTCTAAAATCTTATGATTGCATTTTAAAATACCTCATTACTACTAAATAACTACTTCCTTAGCTGAATAACTGGACCTAAGATTTTTCCATTGCCATCCAAACTTTCAAACCTGTTACTTTCATACACTTACCCATTACAGTTCGATATTTGGTGATATCCAGCTGTTCAGAATCCCTTTAACTGCACACCATTATTTAACGGTTTCTCATGGATTTTGTGAAAGGAAGCTCAAAATAAGGAATCTAATTACAATGTAGAATTTATAATCCACTCTTTTTTTTTTTTCAGGTCCTCGGAAACCAACCAGGACCAGCTAATGCCAAAGTATAGGGGGGCAGTTAACAAAACACCCATATCTCAACCAAGTCAGCTAATTGTTGGAGTAGTCTGTATGGAGTTTGCGGAGTGAAGACTATATTATCTTGAGTCAATTTTACATAAAACTTTTAGACAGTGTTACTGAGGTTGACTCATTACTTCATCTTTCATTCTATATCTTCCCTCCCACTTTTTTCCTTTCCGATTTTTATTTCTGAGATTAGTATCTCATCTTGGTGTTGATTAAAGTGCATCTCTGTCCCAGCTGGCAACTCCATTATTGCAGCAGTCCTGCCAGTCCATGAGCAGATTGACAATTGTATCAAACTGATTAGTACTTCTGTGAGGTTTAAGTGATGTTAAAGTGAGACCAAAGAGTTATTTTTACCTTTGATGTGACTCAATCCAAGATTCGTGTGTGTAACCCACAGGTGAGTGTGTTACACGTCTCCCTCTGTGCGGATCTCCAAAGGTGAAAGGTTAATGCATTACATCACTGTCCACTTCTCTTCCTTTCCTTAAAGGGAAGGCAGGAGCAGAAAGAGCGGAGTGTGGTAGAAACTAAAGTAAGTATTCCAAAATCAAAAATAAATCTGATTGACACCTTGGAACCCGACAATCTCCATTACACCCCTAAGCCTCGAACCTGCCAACACCTACTCCATCTCTTAATTTTACACCTGTGAGTATATCTCCTGGGTGAGATTCTTCACTGTGATTCTAAGGCTATGTCTACACTACAAACTAGGGGTGTGATCCCCAGCTCACACAGATAGAGTCGTGCTGGATCTCATCTGAGTTAGCGTGCTAAAAATAGTAGTATAGCCAGGGTAGCAGCAGCATGGGCCAGTAGCCCTGAGTACATACCCAGGGGTTCAGGCAGGTTTGTATTCGAGGTGGCTAGCCTCTGCTGCTGCTACTGTGGCAGCGCTACTATTTTTAGTGTGCTAGCTCGGGTAAGAGCTACTATTACTGTAGGGAATTGCCCCCCTACCTCATATTGTAGACATAGCCTAACAGGTGCAGCCCAGAACTCACTCCAGCAGCTATAGGGGGAAGAGGGGGTAAGATGGCTTTGGGTCCTCCTGATCCTGGCCTGCTCGGAGGCTCCCAATTCTTCTTGTATAATATTCTGATCCTTGTCTGTATTGACCATGCCTCACAACTTTGTATCAGCAAATTTCATTAGTGCTTTTTGTGCCAATTAAATATTTATTAAATAAGATTGGTCCCAAGAACAATCCTTGAGGAACTCCACTAGTAACCTCCCTCCAGTCTAATAGTTCACCTTTCAACACATCCCATTGCCTGCTCCCCTTTAGCAAGTTCCTTACCTATCTTACAATTATTGTATGAGTCCCCATCGTCTCATTTAACTAATACATTCCCATAAAGGAGTGCTTTACTGAAGTCCAAGTAGATTAGATTTACTGTGTTTCCCTTACCCACTTTCTTTTGGTAAACTCATGTTGCATTACTCCCCCTTTTCCATTTGCCTCCATGAATTTAATTTATTCTTTCCTTCACAATTTGTTCTAAAGCTTTGCATACTACTGAGGTCAGACTAGCAGGTCTGTAATTGCCCTTTCTTAAATATAGGGGTGATGTTAGCTATTTCCCAGTCATATATATTTATATATATTATATATGACAGTCCAGTAGCAAGGATTTTAAAAATATCGATCTCATTTTTCAGTTCTTTCAGTATTATGGGATGGAAGTTACCTGGGCCCCCTGACTTTAAGCTCTTTAATATTTTTCCACCTCAAATCTGGTAATTTCCATTTATGTTCCACTCTTTTCTAGCCTTCATTCCATGTTCCATCGTAGCATCCTTACTGAAAACTGAGGCAAAGTACCCATTTAGTTTGTGGGCCACACCTAGATTATCTTTACTCTCCTTCCCATTCTCACTGCATAGCTGCCAAGTCTCATTCTTATTTAGTTTCTTTTTATTTATATAACTAAAAACCCTCTCATTTTAATTTCCTTGCTTTAGATGCAAATTGCCAATAGTTTTTGTATAACTGATTTTAAAAAAATTCTAAGCCTCCTCCACATTCAAGTCCTTAAACTCTTCAATCCAGTTTACTCCTTTAAATAATTCCCTTAGCTTCCCAAAATCTGCCTACCCCACACCATCCCTGAAAGGGTTAAAGAAGCTCAGAAAGGGCCAACAAATGTGATAGACCCCACATGAGGGAATTAGGCTGGATGACCAACCCCTGATTGGAGAATGAAGCTCACCTGAGCAGATGTGGACTGGGTTAGGATAAAGCCAGGAAGCTGGCAACAGAAAAAGTGGCAGTGAGGAAGTCTGTAGCCATCCTCTGGATTAGAGAGGGAAGGAGGGAACCCAGGAAGAGAATAGGAGCCTGGCCCTGCGGGAAAGGCATATCCTGACGAGAGAAGAAAGCCTCTGAGAGGTGAGTAAGAAGCAGCGCATGAAGTGAGCAGCAAAGTTGGGGATTGAACAGACCATAGCTGCATATTGTAGGGTCCCTGGGCTGGAACCTGGAAGAGTGGGTGGGCCCAGATTCCAGGTATCCTTATGGAGTGGCATTGCCTGGACATTGGGTCCAGAGACACTCTATTCCCCAGAAGGGGAGAACACATAATGACCTGGCCAGAGGGCTGAGTCACAAAAAGGAAGCTACAGCTCCTGAAGTGAGAGAGGGGCCACAGAGTAAGAGAAAGAACAATGGGTGGAGTGACAACAAGGTGAGGCATTGGACGTGGAAAAGAACTAATCCCCAGAGCAGCCAAAAGGAGGCACTGGAGCAGTGAGTAGAGCACCCTGTGATGCTGCCCTATTGAAATAAAAAACCCACATAGTTGACAAACTGTTTTTGTATCAGAGGGGTAGCCGTGTTAGTCTGAATCTGTAAAAAGCAACAGAGGGTCCTGTGGCACCTTTGAGACTAACAGAAGTACTGGGAGCATAAGCTTTCGTGGGTAAGAACCTCACTTCTTCAGATGCAAACTGTTTTTGGTTATCCTTCCACTTAATTTAAACTGAATCAACCTATGCTCACTCAATCCAAGGTTATTTCCTGTGCCCAGCTCTTCCACGATGTCCTCACTATTTACCAAAAACAAGTCTAAAATTGCATTGCCTCTTGTTAGTTCAGGGAATATTTCATGAAGAATCTGTCATCTATCACACTGAGGAATAACTGGGCCCTACCAGCATTGGTAGCATTTATTCTCCAGTCTAGATCTGGGAAGTTGGTCTCCCTTTATGACAGAATTCCCAGTAGTTTTTCTCTCTAGTAATATTAAAGAGATCTCTATCTGTATCCACGTCTGACCCTGGGGTTCTGTAGCACACCCCAACACTGTCCCAATAGAACCTCTTTTATGATCCTTCCCCAAAGTGATTTTAGTCCAAACAGATACAGTTGTGTCCATACTATCACTTCTTTATTTCATTTTTTTTTTATTGTATCCTGTTGAGTTATAGGTTCTTCAGGACAGGGCCTGTTTCTGTGCAATACTTGGTGTATTTTGGGTGCCCAAAATTTGGAGAGAAATAAATTGCAAAGGCAGGTATAGGAATATCTTTATTGGCAGTTAACAGTAAGATGTTCCCAGGCAGTGTTAGCTTGGTACTCTATCTCCAGCTGGTTCTTTGCACAGCCCATCCAAAACTAAACAATTAAATTAATAATGGTAAATAAAAATAAACAAAAACTTTTAAATTGACAACTTTTGATGTCAAAAACAAATTTATTTTTTCCTCCCAAGACTTCTTTGCTCACCTTATTCTCTCACATTAAGACTCTTCCTCCCCACACACTCACTTTAACTCTTCAGTGCAGACAGGCATACATTTTCTGCTGAAATTTGGGGGCTTTTTTGCAAAAAATGAAAATTTGGTGACACTGAAACACTTTCCAAATTTATGTTGGTTTTACAAAATATGTTTAATTAAAAAAATCTGAAAAAATCCAAATGTTTCTTTAAGATTTTGAAAACAAAAAATTTCAATTTTTCTGTTGGAAACTGTTTCAAAATTTCCTTTACTTTTATAAAATGCAAAAATATGTTTAAAATGCTCTAAATCCAAACCAACATGTTTGTTTTGACTGTAAACTTCTTTGACTTTTCAATTCACCAAAAAATTTGAAACATCTTGTTTTCAGTTTGACCCAACCACTTTTTGTTTTTTTAATTGCCAGGAAACCGAAAACTCCATTATTTATGCAGCTCTCCTCCTCAGTCTCCTGTGTTCCATGTATTCAAGCTACTTTCAAATTCTGCTCCTCCTTCCATAACCCTTCCAAAATCTGATCTTTTCTTTCTGTTCACAGGACTTTGGAAAGTTACCAAGTAGGGATTTGCAGTCTAAACCAGTAATTCAGAACCATTCCCTTAAATTGGATACTTAGAGAAAATATGGATCTCCATAGTAACTCTGATTCCATTCAGCACTATGTAGTGCTTATGTAAAGAGTTTGATATTTTGATAAGTTTGAGGTCATCTTCTTGTGGGTAATTTTCCTGAAGAATATTAGTATTCACACACTTCAGTTATTATTTCACTGACAGGACCGTGTCTTTCTGCCAATGTAATATGGTCCTAATGGCAGACAATTCCAACAATCTGTTTCTATCCAGAGGAAGGTTAACCACAGATTTCTTGTGTGACCTTAGGCAATGTACTTAGGCTCCTAAAACTTTTATTCACTTCAGAAAATTTTACCCTAGGTCCTATTTTCAAAAGTGATTTAGATGTTTAGTTTCACTGACAGTTAATGGAACTTATGCTCCCAAGTTACTTGGGTGCTTCTGAAAACTATATCTTTAGGACCTAATTAAGCAAAGCACTTAAAGAGGTCCTTAAATTTACATTGAAGTTGATCATGTGCTAACGTCCAGTTAGAGTTAAGCATCTGCTTGTGTTCTGCTGAATCAAGGCCTACAATGAGAAAGTTCGCTGTGTCAGAGAGAGTCGCAGCAATCCTGCACTAGGCCTGAAAAGTGGACTAACCATCACAAGTCGGCAGAATAGTGTGCCCCAAAATAAAGCCAGTTTACTCATTATACATCATGTATAAAAAGCATCCTTTCCAGGTTTCTGACTAAAGTTTTAACGATGCTTTAGAAAAAGAGTTTAAGACTCTGACTGATCTGTGTGAGTGCACCTTCACACTTTCACAGTCTATGTTGATGATGAAATAGATGGCTGATTTGGCTGGAAGTTGATGTTAGAAAACTTCAAACTAGAAAAAAGGAACTCAATTTTAACAGTTCTCACTGGAACAGTTTATCAACAGATGTGATGGGTTCTCCACCACTTGAAGTCTTTCAATCAAGACTGGATGTGTTTCTAGTGAATATACTTTAGTTCCACCACAAGTTATTGGGCTTGGAAAGATTATATTTTTATTTGAAATGTTGATTTCACTGTACAAACACAAAGGGACAAATATTTCCATCGATAATCAAAATGTAGATAGGCAAAGTAAGAAAAATGCTTCTTGAGAACTTAGCGTTTGAGGGGAGGAAATTTACTTTGTATATTTTGATATGTGATGCTGACAATTTGTGTTTTAATGTTTCTAAACTAACTTTTTGAATCTCAACATCTACTGTCATTAAAGAATGTCTGACCTGCACTATGAAAGATAAAGATTAAAAACTGAAAAAATGCTTTAAAACAATCATTCTATCAAACTTATATTAAAAAGATCAAATTCTGTCAAGCCTGATATTATAGTAGCAGCAAACAGTGGAACATGATCCCATTGAAAAGTATTTCTTTTTATCAGCAAAGACTATTGGCTACAGAAAGTTGTTACGCTAAGTGTGTTTAAATAGTGTTACAAAAGCACTAAGACTGTAAAAAAAGATAAGCACATTAATAAATAAACCATATAGTAGTACACACCCAGCACATCTTGGGAAAGTCGATCTGATAACAACTAATTATATATAAACTCTACTCTTTCCTCCAGCTCAGGAATGGATGTGAAAATACAAGTGAAGGAAGATAAATAGGAAACACAGATGCACCTGTTGTCTTTCTGCCTTTTATTATTATGGGATAGTTGGACAATCCAAATGGACTCTGTAACATTTACTTTGACAACTGCAACCCTAGGAACTGGTTGTCAGGCTTAAGTTGCAAGTGGGACCTAGAATCTGTCCTAGTGCAGTTCACTCAGTGCCTCCTGGGGCAGCCCCATTAGCTGCTGGCAAGAACCCATCCCAAACAGCCACATAATATGTATGACCCTTGCTTCCATCTGTTTACGTTCATCATTGACATTTGTGTCTTTTATTCTTTATCCCTTTCCCCTCCATTACGGTTCATTAATTCCAGCTAGGAGGATGCCCAAGTGGTTCTTTGCATGCCTAGTGAAAGAGCCGTGGTTTAATAAGTTCTGCTTTCTCAAACCCCAATTCTGCCATTTACAACATGCAGGCAAATTTTAGTGGGGCTCCATGCAGGTGCATTTTGCAAATTGCAAGATAGGGGCTACACTTGCACATTCAGCAGACACTTTAATGAAGTCCAGCTTCTGCAAGCTTGTGAAATTAATACTTGACGTGCTAGTTTTCATATAGTTACGGCTTGACACTTTGATTGCTATGAAAAAAGGTCACATCTGCCAACCAAAATCACATACTCAGATCTGGGATACCCCGTATATTTCCTGCTAAATAGAGAGACTACAGAATCAGTGGGGGGATTAGAAGAGAGCTTGCTTTTGTCACTGGTTGGTGGAAGAAAGTATGTTTGGATGGCCTTCTCAGTAACTGTAATGTTGTAAACTAGGACCCAGATCCTGCAATTTCATGGGCACAGGTGTCTGCTCACTCGCTTCTCACTGCAGGATCAGGGCCTATAATGTGATTAGAAATAGACAATTGAAAATTGTTTTTGTACTTATAACTCTTTCAGATTCAACTATTTGTACAGACAGGGCCAAATTCGGTCCTGATTTTTCACTCTTGCCACCCCATTTTTGTCAGTGAAATTGCACAGCTTTAAACACAGCGAAGAACATAGGGTATAGTACATAGTTTTCTAATTGGATTCTTTAGTGGATGCTTTGGATAAAGTTACCTAACTTCAAAAACAGTGGTAATAACTAGTAAGATATTGAGAAAGCATGAGGGTTTAGCTGGGAGGACGAATGTGTTTAAGTTCTTCCCGCTTTCACTCAGGCAAGAGGGGAGACTGAGTCTGCAGCAGGAATGGCCTATCAGAATTAATATATGTAAGCAATGACCGGGTTAGTATTTCTTACTTAGTATATGTGCAGTTTGAAAGTGCTAAGCGGAGTGCCTTACCACACACATGTAGACATATATTAATGCAAACACACCTCTGAGTACAGAACCATACTTATGAAAGGACTCTTTAAAAGGCAAACAATCCAGATAAAAATGCCACACCCCCATTTGACTTTTGTTCTGTTTTGTATTGCTCTGCATTTTACGACTGTACACTTGGACTGTAAACATTTTGGGGGAAGATGCCCTCAGACGATTTTCAGTTCATTTACACATAGCACAGTCTTGTGTAACATCAGTAAGATGGTATGCCATGAGTAAGCATGCAAATATAATAATGTATTAAGCCAACAAAGGAACTCGTGCTACAGGAATCATGTTGGTTGTCCATCTGTTCTGTGTTGTATATATCTCCATCCTTCAGGAAGGATTTTGGTTAATCTCTCTTGTTTTGATTTTGGTCATTAGAATATGTGTGCATTTGTTTTATTTGCAAGATACCATATATACTTAACATTAGATATGTTAGGGAATCATGACCTTTTTTTTTTGTTTACTCTGGGTATCAGCTAACCCCTTTCCTGCCAATGATATGAAGAAAGCTTTATTTTCAAACAGCCCTCTTTCTCCTTCATGTTAGAGAGTGGAATTGGCTACTCCATTTTCAAATTGCCGCCTCATGTCCATCAGGTGGAGGATGTGACTATATCATTTCCAAACACATCTCTATCCTCCTGAAGGAAGCATCAACTTGCATTTCCATTTCTGACAGAAGGGGCTGAGTCCTTTGATTATTTAAGGTTTGCCTTTGCTTGTCAGCTAGAAGATACTGCAGAACCAGAGCAATTTTGAAAGTCTCTCTTTTCCTGTGTACCAGGCTTATAGTTTTGAAAAGTGCCCAAGTGATTTGGGAGCTGGAGTCCAATGACAGTCAATGGGACATTGGCTCCTAAATCACTTAAGCACATTTGAAAATTTTACCCACGGCACATGAACAAATCTATATAATATAATCATCCAAAGGATTTTACTTTAGTGCTGTCTGACACTTCATTTGTTGACTTTCTAACTGTTTTAGAAAGAAAAGAAAGTATAAAACTCGGAGTTTGGGGGGCTCTCCCTGAAACTTATTTCAGCATAATCTCCTAACAAACTCTTTTTTTAGGCATAGCAAAACTAACTTGTAGACATAGGGAAAGCTTCTGTCTTAAAAAAGGCAAATCTACATGCCCAGCTAAAAAACAGATTACATCTGCTTAATGCAAACGTTTATCAAATAACCTCTAAGAATAGCCCAGGTAAAGTCAGTATAATGATGGGGTACGGCCAGGAGCCGATCCTGCTACCATTGAAATTAATGGAAGACCCATTGACATCAACAGGAGCTGGATCAAGCCTATAAATAGTCACAGAGAGGTGCAGGAGTCTTAATATTTGTTTTTTTTTCTTGGGTATTTTATCTATCCTACCCTGGCTTTCCAGTACTCCACCTAGCTTCTCCTTTCCTCATTGATTATTCAGTACTTCCACATTGGAGCTTCCCACAATTTTAGAATGTTGTGGGACCCAGGAAGTCTGGCAGCCTCTCTATTGAGGACTAGGCTGGCACTCTGTTAAGATGTTTTATGACCTGGTGCACAAAGCTCTCAAAATACCACGAGAGATTTCATAATCTGAATTGAGCAGGAGAAGAGGCCAACACAGGATGCCTGAGCTAGTGGGTCCAGGATGGGATCCCTCAAAGATAATGAGGAGCAAGTGAAGAACGTTTCAAGCTTCAGAGGAGTCACAGCTGTGGTACCCATCTGTCACCAAATTTGCCAAACATTCCTGATTTTTCACAAGTCTTGCTTGAGTAAAAGATGAAGGATTAGGCCCATTCTAACCAATTTGACAGGATATTTTTATTGTGCCAATGCAGTATAAGTAATGTCTTTAAAAACTAAATGACTTTCTTGCATAACATCTTACATTTATAAATTAATAATCTATGAAGCTGTCTGACACTAGACTAACTCAAAATACCATTTTAACTAATATTTTCTATGTTCTTAATCTGGAAACCTAAATCTAGGCCAGTATTTTCAGTAAATTCAATAAATTATTCACTGAGTCACTTATTTTCTCAGTGTATTCTGTGTATTCTGTATACCACAAAATTTCTATTACATGCCACTGAACTGTTTTAGCGCTCCATGAAAAAAACATTTTCAGAAGCACTGCAAAGAAATGCTTGGACACAGCTACATAACTTTAAATTGACTATTTATATGGATAGCACAATGTGGAGACTAACCCAGAAGGATGTATAATCCAGGACACCTTCTCATTAGAATGTCAGACATGTTCATATCTCTAGCAGTTCACTCCACAAACTAAGATGCCGAACTCCTCCTTTACCTCACTAAGTATTGTATATTCTGGAGCCAAAAGCCAATGATACTGAATGTATGACATTGTCTGAAAACTGTAGTGTAGTTTTGGATCATGATGGGTGGTCTTGTTAAATTATCAGCGGTCACAATAATGAATGTGCACTCACATTAATCTTTTCAGCCAGGGATTTCAAAATGCTTTACAAAACTGAAAATTAAAAACTTTCAAACTCTCATTTTTCTTGATGAATGGTCCAGAACATTGCATCTTGCTATAATCTTAATGCAATGTTTTAGGACATCACCATGGGGTGGGGGGAACTATAGAATTCCTTTCTTTAGGAATTTTGGGTAAGTATTACTGTCCACATCTTACTGATAGGAAAACTTAGACAAACACAAATTAAATGGCTAATCCAATGTCCAAGCTGGGAATGGAATCCAGCTCTCTTGTGATTAGTGTATAAAAACCTCTAGTTCATTTTGCCTTATTTAGTGAACGCCAATGATGTATTTGAGGCTGTACAAAAAATACAGTTAGGCATGATGTCTGCACCATGGAGTCTACCTCTAAGGTCACAGCCCTGCACCGAGACCTCCACATGTGCAGAGCCCTATTTATTCCAGTGGGTTGCATTGCTTGGGCACAGATATCCACCTAGTCAGGTGCTTAGTGTCGGAGCCAATTGAGCTACTGTACTAAACTAGTATAATGGTCAGATTTCATTGGTGTGGAATTCTGTTTTTAAAAACTTGGGTGGGTTATTAGCTTTTACAGAAGTGCATTTTAAGAGGTTTTTGAATGAAGTGAGGGTAGGTGTTTGGCATGTAAGGGAAAAGAATATGTGCCAAGAAAAAAGGGGTGACACAGAAGAATAAAGAGAAGCAAGAATATGAACAGTATACAAACCAGGTTTGGAGGAGGGCATGCTGGGAGGACCAGCAACATCCGGAGGGACTTCTCTATGCACAATACCATGCAAAACTCACAGAGCACTGCTGCTGCAGATCAAAAGTTACGAAGAAAAATTTTCAGTAGAGACCTGTCAAAATTGACACCAGCAACATGCTGTTTTTAAAAAGCTACCCCCAACAGCTGTATTGGTAATGAATGACTTGAGCTGAGATGCTACTGTAGAAGTTTCTGTCACATTAACCAGATGATACTCATTGGCTGTGGCAGGTGTTGTTGAAACTGACAAATCTATTCTAGCCATTCTGTCAATTTTACCTTCCCTTTCCCCTTAAGTGTTCCATTTGCATTTTCATCACTGTCACAGTGATCCTCATATACAGATCATCTTTATCAATTACACTCTTAGCCAAAACCTCCCATTATCTGGCATTTAGGACCGGTTCTGTTTAGAACCACATGAGGCTCACCACTGACTAAAACCATATTTGCTGTCTAACTTTCTTCTACACATTGTTCTGCTGGAGCGAATAAACTGCTGTGTCTATTAGAGCTGCTTTATTGAATTTGGATTGGAAATGTTCAGTATTGAGTTTGTTAAAACTAATTATAAGATGTCTATTTTTGAGTGTTTTTCTGCCGCATTTGCAATACATTGGATGCATAGATTAAGCTTTGATGACTAAGGGACTGGCAGGAAGAATAGACTCTTCAACAATATCAAGCTTCAAAAATCCTGGTTCAATAGATGTGTCTTTGATTCAGTATCCATCTTTTGTAAGGCCTTGCTTTTAACCAGTTTTCCAGTTGTTTTCACTAAGATAAAAAGAGGTCAAGTGACTTAGGGCTAGATTCAAAAGGGGAATTAGGCTGAGTGTTGTAGCACCAAACTTTGAGGTGCCCACCTGTCAGCTGGAACTTACTGCTCTGAGTTAGACACCCAGATGCTCTACAAACAATACCTGAGGAGAGTTAGGCAGCTAAAAACGGGATTCACAGGTAGTAGCCAGGTTCTCTACCAGAGTGGGGAAGCTGCCTCAGCTAGCCAGTAGGAAATGCTGAGGAGAGGGCTGTGGTCTAAGCCTTGCCCTTCGAAGGGAGTTAGGCTAAGTCTGTACTGGAGGGATGTGCCATCATCCATTCAGGATTCAAAACCATGAATCCTCTCCTGGAGTTAGCCAGCTGAAGCAAGTCGGTCCTTTCTTAAGGAAAGCTGAGGAGGAGGAGGTGGTTGATGGTGCCCCACTTTTAGCCAATATTCCAATGGTTAGACCACTCACCCAGGATGTGGGAGATCTAAGTTCACATCACCATTTTACCTGATGTGGAGGAGGAGTTCTCCCTACTCCCACATGAGTACCCTAACCACTGGGCTATGTCTCTCAAGCTCTCTTGCTGAAGCTGTTCCACTTTGTATAAATCATGAACTATTCATTGGAGCAGAGACTGGAGCCTGGATATCCCACAGCCCAGGTGAGCATGCTAACTACTTGGCTATAAATTCAAAATTTCTCTCTGGCCATATACATATTTTAGTGTTTATACATCATGGAATAGCTTCAACAGGAGAGACTGAGAAAGTGCCACCCCAGAAGACCACATAGCCCAGTGGTTAGGGCAGCCACGTGGGAGGCGTGAGACCTGGATTCAATTCCCTGCTCCTCTCAGGCAATGTGGGGAATTGAATGCAGGTCTCCCATACCCTGGGTGAGTGCTCTCAAAAGGGGACTGCTACCAACTCTTCCTTCCCTGGCAGATGTTTCTCTTACAGGACCCAGTTTGGTAACCATGCCCTAAGGCAGTTTCTGTGTCCCCTGGCGTGCCTAGGGAACATTAGTAGGGGGAATTTAGGCACCTACAGCGTTAGACAGCCGCTGAGCAGGAGTTTTGAGAATGCTAGTAAAATAGCTGAGATCTGAGTCATGGCTTTCTTAATTCTGAGTCCTTTCTGCTGGCCACTCACTACTGAGGTTAATGAATTGTATAAAATTTTACGTGATAAATGCAAGCACTGCACTAAATTGGCATATTTTACATCCTTATTAGTAGGAGTTAATTAGACCATATTTTCCATTCCCAGAAAATGAACAGAATAGCAGCCAAACACTGATAAGTATCTAGTAATATTATGACTAATGAAGGTTCCATGTATAGTTCTGCACTGGTGTTTCAGCTAAAGTATTAACAGCACTAAAATTATGTATGATGCTTTCCACTAGCCCCTGGAAGGTCATTACCTAAGGCAGGAGCTCTCAAACTGGGGGTCGGGACCCCCTCAGGGGGTCATGAGGTCATTACATGGGGGGTCGCGAGCTGTCAACCTCCACCCCAAGCCCCACTTGCCTCCAGCATTTATAATGGTGTTAAATATATTAAAAAGGGTGTCATAAGGGTGTTTAATTTATTGGGGGGGGGTCACACTCAGAGGCTTGTGATGTGAAAGGGGTCACCAGTAAAAAAGTGTGAGACCCACTGACCTAAGGTCATGCTTTATAAGATAACTTGCTATTTAGGTTATAAGTACTTTAGCATAGCGAGCACTTAGTACTGTGTACACAGCCTGTTCTCAGGTGGCCCCTAGGTGCTGCAATGATGAAAATAATAAATAATATTATTTAAAATAGGTCAACAGAAGCAGAGGCAATATATGCAAAATATCTTAAGGCTATGCAAGCCATGTGACTAGTCAGGCTTCATGGCAAACACCACTTATCACAATTGCAAGGACTTTTGCAAAACAAATGGCTTTTAGTAGCAGTTTTGTGCACAGTATTATGAAAAATCGGAGTATTATTTTTGGCATTTGATGTTCCGTTCAGGACCACAGAGAAAGAATTAAACATGTCTTCTGACTACTGTTTTTTCTTTATTGGAGATACTTAGCCATCTTGTATCCCTTAGCTGGTGATGCCTGGCCATGTGCTATTCCAGGATGTTCCCAGAAGTGAATGAGAGTTGAAAGCTGGGGATGAGGAATAGGAATTCAGAACTTCTGATGATTGCAGCTTGTATTCTAGTGTGAATTCCAGAATTCTGTGGAAGTGACCACATAACATGAGCCTCATTGAACTATCTTTTTTTTTTAACTAGAAAAAAAGATATACCAGAATAAGGAAATAAAAATCAGAATTGGGAACATTAATCCTAACTGTCATCCATACATAAATTGAAGATAACATTTTCTCTATCTGTGCAGCTGTTGTTATATATTGTTGTATCTGACTCTTGTTTGAGTCACTGGAAGAATTATGAATTTTAATTTATATTGAACTGTCTGGCAGAATAGACGTAAGCAGGGCATGTATATTTAATCTCCACCTACAATCCCATTGACTTGCTACCTCGTTTTCTGTTATCTCTTTGCTGTTTGACTTGGTGTTATTGGTGCAGGCAGCATATGGCCTCTTGCTTTAACTGACTCAGTGAGTGCTGCAAATATTTGCTGAATAGGTGCAACCCGCTAGTGCACAGCTAACCCCTAAAGATGCCGCTGGTGTATTTTTCTTGACATTCTACGTGGTGATAATGATAAAATATACATGCAGTGACCTCGCTTGCCCCAAGCCGGTACTATGCTCAGACAGAAGCTGGAACTCAGCTGTGAGCCTGACTGAGTATCTGGGAAGGAAAATAAAGGGAGTGTAAAGAACCCCCCTGTTCCCCTGCACAGGCTACTCCTGTGAGCAGATCCTGTGTGAGGATGGCAGGGAGTGGGGGTAGCCTTGCCTGGTGTGCTGGGGAGCAAAGCCAAAGCAGCTGAGTCAGCATGGAGGGGGAAGAGAGTTACACTAGGAAAGGGGCTGGTGTTGTTTATTTTTCCCTGGGAGCAAGGGGAAAACTGGGGATCAAATTGTGACAGATTCTGTGCCCTGCTCCTGAGCCATCCCTAGAGTTGCTAATTTTAGTTGGACATATTCCTGGAGGTTTCATCAAATGACATAATCTTTAATTAAAGTTCAATCTTTAATTCCTGGAGACTGCAGGATAATCCTGGAGGCTTGGCAACACTAGCATCCCAGATACATACCCTGCCTTACTCATTGAGGGTTGCAAGATGCCAGTCTAACACTGTAGAGTTGCTCACTACAACCTCTTGGCTCACTAATGTTTCGAGATGACCCATTTTCAACATTCTTTAACACCATTGTAGATTTTAAGGCCAAAGGGGACCATGCAATTATCTAGTCTGATCTCCTGCATAGCGCAGATCATAGAATTACACCAAGTGGTTCCTGGATCGAACCTACAACAAACCTGTGATATGCCGGTATTATAATCAAGGCAGGTAGATTTTATTTTCCTAATTTCAAACCCACTTGAGCAATGTGGGTTTCAAAGTTCTGAACTGGAACATTATTGGGTCCATTTTCTGCTTAGGAGAGTCTGTCATGAAAAAATTCCAGTGAAAAGATAGTGAAAATGTAGCCAAGAGCAAGCAACATGAAAAATAAATATAGAGAAATTCTGGCTGGGAAAAGGGAGCAGAGCAATACTTGGAGCAATTATCTCACTTCAGTCAAGTCCCTGTCATATGCTTGAATTAGTTCACCCATCGAACAGAATATGTTCAGTTACAAGTGTTCTCTTATTTTAATTTTTCTTTTGCCTTTCTGGAAACTTAATCCAAAATCTTCATATTTGGGTGCCTAACATTAACCTCCTAAAGTCATATTCAGGCACCTAAACAGAAGTGGCCATTTTGACTGGTGAGCAAACAAAACTGTTACAATCACACAGCTTTTTTTATTTTATTTTCTGCTCGCCCACAACTCAAAAATGGTTGCTGAGATTTTCCTGAAACTTTCCAAAAGAGTTCAATTCTGGGCTGAGACTGAGTATGAGGAGTTATTTCCAAAGGTGAACTATTCAGTAAGTTATGAGCAACAGGGCAATTATCATAGAATTCTTCATAAACATGGAACTTTAAGTATGAGTAGAGTACCTTCCAACCACCCACAAGCTAAATATAAGCACAAGCACATTATTACATCAGATGCATTTGCTGGTAAATTGTCTATATTAGCACATTTTAAAAATTCATGCCTAAAATGCAACGATTAATGCTGTTACAAAATATACATTCTAATAGTGTTTTAAGATTGATGTCTATCAAGCTGTTTAAGCATAGCTACCAATCTACTTTAATATCTTGTAATAGTAATAATAATACTGAACTGTTTTCCTTTAGATAGCTTCTCCCTATATATTGAGCTTGTGAATCTACTAGAGATTCTTTGCCATTTTTTGACCTTGACCCCTTTCCTAGCACTCCATATATCTATTTTTCTTCTCTTTTCCTTCCCTTCCAGCCAAGGCTAGAGTAAATAAAGGTGTTTTTAGGCCGTCAAGGCTGTGTAAAATGGCTGAATGACAAAGTAATGAACATGCTTTGTGACTGGAGTCATAGACACGTATTTATTGCTAAGCAACACAGGCTGATGTCAATGAGTTTTGCCAAATGCAGATGGTGAGTAGGTTTGTTGAACATTTGAAATCATTCTAATATAAATCTCAAAATTTGGTTCTAACATAAACATAAAATATACTCAGTTGGTCAGAGTGAAGATCTTTTCAGAGAGGAATTTTATTCATAGCTGCAGCTACTAAAAATCACAAGTGAAGCTTTGAAGAACAATTGCAAACCTTCCTAAAGTGATGGTATTCTTAACAGTTACTATTAAAAATAAGAGAAGAACTACGTTTTATTTTGAGGGGGTTGTTCTGAATATAAATAGTATTCCTAGGAGTTACTTGGTTTCTCATGAATGTAAGACTCATAGTATTGTTCAGTGAATACCAATGGCACCATATTCTTTCCCACACAGCTCTGCCAGAACATCTCACTCCAAATATAACTGCTGTTCTATTGCTGAGTAGTGATGCATAATCCTCTTGAGGAGAAGTTGTGCCAAATTATATAAAATGCTTGTACTGTGGGAATGTGTACACCAAACTCATTTGATAATCTCCATCTGAGCCCAAAGCTTCTAGGTGGAAAAACAAATGTGTTCGTCAGCTCCAAGTGCCCCCTGTGAAAATCATGGTGATCAGGTGAATGTTGACACAGAACTTACCACCAACATGAAGGTCAGTACACCAGAAGGCAGCTTAAAGAACAAATTCTCCTGATTCCCAGGTGGCTTGGGCAGCTTGCTGGGAAACAAATTTAGGGATCAAAACCAGCCTCTAGACCTAAGCTCGGAGGAGGCCTGGCTCACTGCAGTGGGGATGTGTTCGGTCTTAGGAAAAAGAGAGAGTGCAAGCAGCCAAGCAGTTCGTAAAGCTTACAAACAGAACAGAACAGCATTGGTGGCAGTATCAATGGAAAGGCTGCAAAAATAGCAGCGTCATGGGATAGAAATCAGTTCACTAAATCAGTTGGCAATGTTTCTAATATGTAGATGTGCAAAATGCTCTAGCCTTTTTAGTTTGGCATATGAACAAACCATTTTTATCTAAAGTTGTTCCGATTCATTGTAGAATAAAGGTGTTAGTTTAGGCAAGGCAGCACAGAAGTATCTTGCATCTGATGCAAGGCGAGAGTGGTTAAATTAGCTTCCAATACCTGGGTAAAGACGAACTTACTTGAAGTTATCAGGGAAACATTTGTTCACTTTATATTAGGTCAGTTGGCTGTTTTCAGGAAAGTACTTGAAGCCACTTTTTATCTATTCAGATTGTTTGGGGACAAAGATTAGAATTGGGTGAATTCACTAGAGGAAAAAAACTGATTAATTTTGGGTGATGCCTGAATGTGGGAGGAGTTCTGTTCTTTGGGTTTTTTAATTCTTTTTTCATATTTCATTAAACTTTTGTGAAACCAGTCCTATTCGCTCTGGATGTAGTTGATAGTCATACGTGATCACCTACTGCTAAGAAGAAAATTCTTTTGAACTCTGAGTTGTTCACTTTCACAGTTCACTGTTAGCTATTTGTGCTGTGTGGTCACATGGTATTATTTCTGCTATCTTACTGGATGATCGACACTTAACTGGAAAAAGATGAATAGCAAACAGTGAATAATGTATATTGAATAATGAAACTATCAGAATTCACAGATATTTCATAGACAATCAGCCATCTAAATATTTGTGAATAATAAATAAATAAATAATATGACCTCAGTAATAGCAGAATATTGTATTTGAGCTGTAGTGTACATGCCTGAAATATATATATTTCAATTTTCAACCAGCTCTAATCAAAATGCTTTACTCCTGATCACCAGGCATGTACACTACACCACAGAATTCTGTTTTTCTTTTTTGTCTTTAGCACACTGCTGAAATATCTAGCCCTTTCTTTTTAATAGCTATTAACTCACTTGGTAAAGACAAAAAACAAAATATGAAAACTTGTCAAGAGATAAAGGGCTGTGAGAAAAGAAAACTACTGAAAACTGTAATCAGTATTGTTTTTAAAAAAAATTAAAGTCTTAGTTTTGTCTATGATAAATGCATATTTCAAAGACTAATACCCTAGATTTAGTACTTGGGAAAATATCATGTTGACACCATCTGGAGTCTGAAGTATTTATTTATCTGTGAAACAGTTTTCTAGAATGCTCAGTGGCAGTACAAGCTTTCCTGCCCCATCAATGTGCTTTCACCTTGAGCTGGTTAGACCATCTCCAGAGGTGAGAGTTTTTCAGTCTCCATGTCCATTGTCCCAGACTTGTGGGAAGAAAGACAAGAAACAAAGGATGTGGTTTAATTATTAATTTAACTCATCTAGGAACTCTCTGGCCAATACTTATATAGTGCAGGTCATGATTCCTTCCTTTCACCTGGTGGAGGGCTGCCATTAGCTTCCCACCCCTCCATAGCTAATCTCCAGCTTGTTGCTGGGATCCTACTGCCCTTCCCTCGAATAAGGGCTAAGAGGCTGGTAAATCAGGATTGTCTCCTGTCTGCCACGCACATCAGAAGCCCTGACCCTAATCCCCTGTTTCTTTCAGGGATCCACTTCCAATTCTGGTTTATCAGGAAACCAAATCCTCTATGGAACTACTATCTTCTCTGCACGTGGAACTACTATCTGCTCTGCTGCCTCCTTGCAGCAGTTGTTAATCCAGGCACGGGAGGAGGGTCAGGCTGGAGAGACAAGGTTTAGCTACCCTCCCCAGGTGCTCAGGGGCCAAGGGCTTACCAGGACAACACTGGGCCACCCACCAGTTTAAGTGATACCTTTCTCCCCTCTCCCCTCCCACTGGCCAGTCACCCCTCTCCACTCTGGAGGGATGGGAGACCTTTCAAGGAGCCACTACCCTCTTTTCCCAACAAGCCCGTGAGGTTGCAGGGGGTGCATTCTGCTGTAGCCTGTCTGTTGAGACTGGCAAAAGGGCTCAAATTAGTGTCAGGTATGATGGCAGGGCGTTGTGTGTGACATGGAAATCTGTCTACTAGTAACCTATCAAAAATGTGCCGTATTTGCTCATTTTACTAAACGTAATTAATTGAATATTGAAAAAAGTGGCAACTTGGTCAACAGAAGGAACAAAACTGCTGTTTGTTGTGTTTTGTCTGTTGGATTTCCATGTACTGATTTTCATTGGTTATTTACAAAGTTCTCTCCCACTTTGGCTCCTCCCAGATAGCAGCATGTACATTGCAGACTCCACCACTGATTCGAGAAAGCATCCTTACCCAGAAAAACACTTACATACATGTTTAACTTTTATTGAAGTCAATGGGACATAAGCACACACTTAAAGTTAAGCAAATGCTGACCTAAACAGGAGTGGTTTGCTGACATGCTTCCTGCATCAGGGCTTCCATGTGACTGATTTGCCTCCCAATTATTGCACCCATTGCTGCTTCCCCAGTGAGGATTTCAAGCCCCTTCTGCCAAGCATGCACATTCTGCTTTCCAGCTTTGGCTCCATTTCAATCTATGGCTCCCCAGACACAGCCCCATGTGACTTGAAGTCTGCCCCCAGTACATACTTCAGCTGATAAGGAACCTGATATAGTGCACATACATGCCCAGTGCAGTATTTTTCAATATACTAGCTTATTTATGTCTCAACCAATTAATCCAAACTTGGCAAGGTGCTAATTCCTTAGGGCAAGCTTGTATAACCCTTCTCACATAGAGGAACACTTGCCCGCATAAATAGCCCCATTAAAGCCAGTGAGTCTACTCGCATGAGTAATTACTCCACAATCCGGCCCTTAATACTGCCTATAGCAACTCTGAAGTTTTGAATCCAAACACAAAATCACAGTAGTAAATCTCCTGTTCTCATGTTCAAATAAATACACATAAAAGATTTAATCCCATTTTTGTGGGACAAAAATACCTTAAGGCTGAAAAAGCTAAGAAATTTAAGATTAAAAGCTTACAATCAAGTGGCCAATTGGGATGGATAAACCTGTCTGGATGAAATAACTTTTGAACCGTTATTGAAAACAAACCCAAACTCTAGACCCTTTAAGGTTCATCATTCTCTAGTGGCCATGTCAGCTCTAACTAGACCATAGATTAATTAATATGACAATACAACAGTCTCATGAGATCTGTGTTTAAATATGATACTACCACTGCCCCACAACTATGGAGCTTTGAAAAGTTATTGTTCTTTCAACAAAAGCATATGCAGCATATGAAAATGTAAAATGGAAGAATCCCTCAGAGTAAGGCAGGGTCTAGAAAATTCCACTGAATCTAAATAGCACGTTTTAAGGAAAACTCTGGTTAAATGCTGATTGAGGTTACTGGAAACTCATACACATACTATAATATATTAATAAGAACCACAATATTTTAAAATACATTAAAGTATTATGAAAAGTAGTAACCCCACATCACATATGGATGTCTCTCTCTGCAGTCAGCCTGTATCAAAGAAGTGCTATGCAAGTGTGCAATTTGTGGTATGAATGTGTAGACATGCAAAAGCACCTTTTTAATCTGATTCTTCCATCTTAGAAGTCACTTACCTCATAGAGAGTGGGATACAGAGGACATCCCAAATTTATTAATTGGTTGCAAAGCACCCTACAGTACTAAAACATGTGAATACTTTTTTCTTTTCTTTTTTTTAGGAAATATGGAAGAAACTTTTGTGAGCATGGCATTCAGTTCCTTATGGGTGATATTCCAGCAAGCATTGCAATAAATCCAGTTTCTGAATTCAGTCCTCTGAGGACCTCAAGATAGGCCAAAACCAAATGAATTTGTTTGGCCCTTTGGATGTGCTGCATACAGTATTGCCTGATAATTCACTAACAAATTTGTAACTTGATTTTCAACAGGGGAGGGATAGCTCAGTGGTTTGAGGCATTGGCCTGCTAAACCCAGAGTTGTGAGTTCAATCCTTGAGGGGGCCACTTAGGGATCTAGGGCAAAATCAGTACTTGGTCCTGCTAGTAAAGGCAGGGGGCTGGACTCAATGACCTTTCAAGGTCTCTTCCAGTTCTAGGAGATAGGACATCTTCATTAATTTATTTTTTATTTTATTTAATAAAGGGAAATAATTGGCCTCAAAGGAAGCATCTTTAAGAACAAACATCTTTTCTCTGTGTTCTCTTAGAGAAGAAACCACTGGGGAAAAAAAAGCAGCGGCAGGTGGTATTTTATTACTGGAAAAACCTCTCTCGATATATTATTAGTCTGAAACTCAATAACTCAGGTAATGTATCTCCTAGAGGATTTATCTTTTCTAGGAGGCCCTACGAACTCTAAGGTCTGTTGCTGTGGAGGGGGTGAGAGAGATGTAAGCAAAGAAATATTTCCCTCTGAAAATCATGCTGAAATCAAAGAGTCTCTAATGTCAAATAAAACAGTATATTTTCCATCTTTTCTTTTTGGGCTGTTGCCTGATGCCTCAATAACAACTTGATTAGCTAAAAGAAAAAGAGATGTTGATAATGAACGCTCCAGAACTTTATTTTTTTAAATAAAATACTCTGGCTATTAAACATTTTATTCTGGATCTTCAGCAGGTATAAATCAACATAGCTCAACTGATTTTTAAAAATAAATGATCAAGTCAATGGAGTCACACGGATTTATGCCAGCTTAGGATCTGGCCTTTAAATATGTGTAGCTTGCTTAATACTACGGCTATTCTAGCATACCTTCCAAGATCATTGTCTTCTATTTTCTGAAGTTAAGCATGGTTTAAAGCTAAACTCACTGTATAGTTTTTACACAATCAGTCTTGTGTTTGCACAGGAAATAGTGCCATCAAATAGATAATCCGAATGGCTTGCTAGGGGCCCCTTTAGGGAAAAGAACTTTCTCAGTGTCTCATGAAAGTCAGGGCCACTTTTAGTTGCTGAAGATGCTAGCTTCTCTAAACTGAATATTTCTATGTTTTTACATTATCAAAATAAACAGGGCAATAAAGAAATAAGCAAGGAAGCTTCAGTTCAGTAATAAGGTCCAGAGAAGCCTGAGAGGATGATATCTCATTATCCAAACAGATCATTTGCAAGTTTGCACAATTCACTGAGGTAAAGCTTATGTATTTCCATTGATGGTGTAAAAGAAATTTGAAAGCAAAAAATCAGTGTAGTGTAATAAATGCATCCAATCTAACTTTTGCTTTAACAAGACTGCAGAAACAGCAAATACATGATAATATAAAACACAGATTACTGTCGCTAAACTCCCAATGTAAAATTCAGAAACTCCATTAACAATAGAAACTATTCAGTGAAATAGTTCCAGTAACACATTTGCTGAACTGAATGCCTGCTAATGCTTAAACACCTCCGTAAAACAAGAATAAAAGAAATGACAGAAAGTACTTCGTTTACAGCTAAAGCTGTTACAGCAAAGACAAGATTAGATCACTTTCTAAAATATGTTTTCCCTCAGTTTCTGGGAGAAGTTCTGAAGCCTGGATGTGCACGGGTTTGGGCATGTGGGGTCATGGTGGCACTTCTGGCCTTGGAATCTATGAGTCGCCCTGTTCATTCCCTTCTTTTATGGGCCATTGGGAGAAAAGGATGGCCTTCATTGCCTCCATCATGCTCATAACAGTCACAGTTCTGCATTTAATCAATGACAATAATCTAAACTCATGCTTTAGGTCTTCAGTTGGTCACCACCAGGGATCAAGAAGAAATTATTTCCCCTGATGCAGAGTTGGGGTATTCTCTGTGTGGAGTGGAGGGGGTTGACTTTTTTCTCTGAAGCATCAGAGATTGGCCACAGCTGGAGATGGACACAAGACAGTGTGGACCAGTGCTCTGGGGAGATGCAGAGAATACTGGTAATAACCCATGGGCCTAGAATTAGGAACTGTGTGGCCTGAGGCAGGTGCTATTTCCTCATCGCCAACATGGGTTTAGATAGGGTTGCCACCAAGAAGAACTGAAAGGCAGAACTCCAAAGGCTAAGACATATCCAATTATTCAGCAAAAGTAAATATCAGTTTTGCCACCTAATTCCCCATGTTTTGTAAACTTAATAATTATAATTTTCAGATTTTGATTTGTACTCTTTCAAGCTTTTTAAATTAAAGATGGCCCTGAGACACAATACTCATGCAAGTCAGAACCACAGAGACATTTTGGAGTGTCTAGATACAGAGTGTTGATTTGGGGCCATCCAATAAATAAAATAATAAATAAAATAGGGAGGAAAAAAAATCCCCCTGAAAAATCTCATACAAAATTCCATTAGTGCTTGAGCCCAGAAATACATGCACTTCTGTCATCAGTAATAGAGCGTTGTGCTTTAAATTTTGAAAGATGCAGATTACTCACTAAATTGTGCTTCTTAGAAGCAATATTTTAGTCTCTCCAAAATCTAGCTCCTAGGAGAACATGTATTGTCTTTGCTCACTGAGATTTTAAGAGACAATGACAAGTTAAGTCTGATTAGCTTTTAGTTGCAGGCATGCACATAACTCCTCTTCATTTAAATGGCAGTGATGTGTGTGCAACAGAGGATTGAGCCATCTCTCTCTCTCTCTTTCTCTCTCTTTCTGATATATCAATGATTTTAAAAGCATACATCTCCTTCTTTATGTTGTATTTAATATAATATGTTATTAATATTTTACTTTCATTTTTATGACTATTTATGATATTAGTTTACTTTTTGTAACTCTCAGTTTGGGGAAAGGAAATTGATTGATCAGTTTTGCTTTTGCTTGTAGCCAGTTTCTAGTCAATTTCATTCCCTCCTTTTTATGCAATAGCATAATATTTGGATTGCAGACACCAGATAGCGCTCAGATGCTTTGGAGGAGAGGGAATGCAAGAAGGCTCCCTCCCCCAATGCAGCAGCCGGGTAAATTTGCAGTCAGGGCTGCAGTTGTGCCCAGGCACTGTGTAGGATGATCCATCCTGCCTTCTTATGGATGTCTTGTGGATAGCTTTCAGATCAACATGGCTAAAACAGAGTTGGTAATTTTCCTTACCCGAGGCCCTTTCCCTTCTCTTTTTTCTTGATCACTGTGGACAAAATGGACACTCAGGCCCATAACCTGGGCATCAGCTTCAACTTGGGCTTCTCTCTCTAAATCTTACTTATTCTTTCTGCATAGCATCTCTAAGATATGGCCTTTCCACACAGCTAAAACCTTTGTCCAGGCTCTCTCATCTTGCATCTCAGCTTCTGCAACATCCTTTTCTCTGGCCTGGACAAATCCCACCTTGTTCCACTCATATCAGTTCAAAATGCTGCAGCCAAGATCATTTTCCTAGCCTGTCACTTTGACCGCATCACCGCCCCTCCTTACATTCCTCCACTGACTCCCCCTTTTTCCATCACAGCAAAGGTAAGCTACTTGACTCCACTTTCAAAGATCTTCATGACCTTTCTCCACCCTGCCAATCATCTCTTATTTACTATCCAGAAATCAACTCCCACCTCTGTGACCCATGATCCCATCCTCCATCACCCACTTGTTAAATCTTCAAACAAGCCCATTTTCTCCTCTGCTGCCCCTCACACTTCAGAGGGGTTTCCTTTAACCATCTACAAAACTACCTCATTGTCCTCCTTCAAAACCCTTCTGATCAGCCTCCTTTGTCATGCCTATAAAAAAGCCTGACAGCAGTTAAGCAGCTGGTGTACCGAGACCACTGCCTATCATGCTGACCAATATTGTCTCATTTCCTTGCATTCTCTCATCTCTCTCTCTGTACCAACCTGTTGTCTCTTTTCTTTTACTTAGATTGTAATCTCTTTGGGGCAGGGACCATCTTTTTGTTCTGAATTTGTACAGCACCTAGCACAATGGGGTCCTGGTCCATGACTAGGGCTCCTAGGTAGTAGAGTAGTATAAACAATAAATAACAACATTTTACAGATGGGGAACTAAGGCTCAGAGTTTAAGTGACTTTCCCAAGTTTGTACCAGAAGTCTGACAAAGCCAACAATTGACCACATATGTCCTGAGTCTTAGCCCACTGTCTTAACCACAAATCTGTTCTTCCTCTGGAAGGCTAGCATTCAGTGCGACACTGTACCACATTTCTAATACAACACATCCCTTCTTCATACACTGCCATACACTGAATGATAGAAATGAAGCAACTGCTTTTAAAATTCCTCTTGGGAAATTCATTATTACAAAAGTGCTGAATTTAATGTAAGAATTGCAGTCAAATATTGTTAATTGACACTTCTCCCTATTTTGTGCTCTTTATCAACTGACAAAAATGTGCTATATGCAAGAAAATGATTTCTCAATGATTATTTTTATTTTATTTTATTCATTCCAAGTTTGTAAATGACTTGTTTACCTGTGGGTTAGAGAAAGTGTTTTAATAATACTTAATGAAGAAACTACGATAGTATTTCAGATGTTAATTTTCAGTTCAGCATCAGAAGAAAATGATGCATCTTTGAAAGGTAAATTGGAATATAATTTTGTAATGAGTGCATTTAATTTAATTGTGGTTAGAATCATTAATAATACTGTGGGATTATTTTGCATAAAATATAAAATCAACAAAGCATTATAAATGATCATTTCAAACACAAATTCTTCTTGGAATTAAAACAAATAAATTACAGCAATGAAGCAGAACAGGGTCATAATGTAGAAAGAATACTAATAAAGGGATTCAGACCCTGTGATCTGATCCTAGTCTGTCTTTATATTTCTTAAGATATTGATATTGTAATCATGCCAGCCAATCATACTGTAAATCTATTTAACTAATCTCTCGAAATTAAAGTTCTCATATTTCATGCCATGATGCCTATCTCTTTATTATTCCCTGAATAGGAGTTCACTGCACTTGTAGCATAAATATTGACCCAGGTTCTTACTAAGGATCTCTTTCTGCACCACTGAAATCAATGAGAGGTTTGTCACTGACTTCAGCAGGAATAGGACTGGGCTATAAATTAATATCATTCTAAAATAAAAATATACACTTACAGCATTGAGCAAGGAGAGACAAGTAGGGCCTCCTCTTTTCTCTCCATTGTCATCAGGGCAGCCCTCCCACATCCTGGATACTGGATCACACAGGAGCATGTCTCTTCCCTACCAGATATGGCTGCCATCTCCATCTTCTGGGTATAGAGCTGCCCTGGAGCCAAGACTCTGACTGTCTTTCAAATCTGCTCAACCCATGTTATCTATCTGCACTGTCCCAACGTCCCCCCCCCCTTTCTCCACCTCCCCCCCACAGCAGGATTCCAAAAGCACCTCCAGCAGCAGCTACCTTTCCATTCCCTACCTCTCATTCACCCACTATACACACCTGACCCAGTTCCCACTGAAATGAATGAGTCTTTCCATTGATGTCAATAGGAGCTGGATCAGGCCATAATTTCATCAATGGCTATAGTTACAAAATTTTTATTAGTAAATCAAGGATTAAATGCAAACAAAGTACCAAAATAGAAAACATAGAAAATATTTTTTAAACATAGAAAGGCAAAAGTAAAACTAAAATTTAAAAAGCAAGAGCTGTGTTTTTAAAATAAAAAAAAGCTACTACTAAATATAACTGAAATGGGGAAAGGGTTAAGATTTATGTACATGAGAGAGGACAGATCAGTTAAATGTGTTGTATTTTATTCTGTGTTCATAACATGTAGCATAATAGAGCCATTACGACAAGAACAATATGAATAATATTACTAATAATTGGCATTAGGAGATGTTCTGATCATTATTTAAATGTTCCACCTTCATGTTTTGATTTCATTTTCATTGATTTGTTGAGCATCAGCAATCTGGCTGCAAAATCAGTTGTCTTCCAAGCAGTCATGCTCAAATAAAATCACAAACAACTCTTTATGCAGAATAATTTAGTATTTATTCTTATCCATTATTGAATGGTAAAAATTACCTTCCCAAATTCTGCATTTTGCTTGGTTTATTATTTATTTATATAATGCTGTCACCTAGAGGCTTCAACTGAGATCTGGTTTTCTTTCAGCTATTCCCTGTACAAACATGTAGTACAAGACCAGTGTAGACCTGAAGATCTTACTGTCAAAATAGACAACATACAGAGAGAAGAAGCAGAGCTGTGAAGACTACTGAATTCTCAGTTCACTGGCTGTTCTAGACAATAATATACGCATTAATTATAGTAGACCCAAAACAAAAATTGTTCAACATTTTCAATGAAACAAAAAGTGAAAGAAAATTGTTTCAGGTTCCAGTTTAATGTATATACTATATCTTTTCTGCCGTGACAGATCAGAACGTAGGTCATTGATTACTATCAACAGCTCTTTAGGCTGAATCCTGAAACGTAAAATTATATTAGAAAAGATACTGCAGAGAATCAGCTTTGAAAATACAAGGAAATGTTAATGTAAAAGAAGGTAGAGAGAGAAGAAAAAAATCCACTTCCTCAAATAAATTTCAATATCTTGTGTACCCTTGCCTGTCAGGCAGACAGCTGTGTCTGGAATGCAAAAGAATTAGAAGTGCTGTTTGTCATCTTCTATTTTATATAATCTTGGACATGGTGGGAGGATGATTTTTGCCATTATTTTTATTTCTAAAATGCTAAGAGTTGGATCCTACAAGCCCTCCGTGTGCTGAATTATCCTATACTTAGAATTCAATGCACTAAGGACTTGTATGAGTGCACCCTTGGCTCTAAAGGTATATGTTAAGTATTACACATATCATTTAAAAGCATCATTTACTGGACAAAGGGGATGTGGGGAAGCCCAGGAAGCAGCTGTGGGTGCATCAGAAGAGTAAGAGATGGGGATCAAGGAGGGGGATGGAGTGCTGTGGTGTGGGAGCTATGGAGAGAAAAGGGAAGGAGGGAGGAATTGGGACTGTGGTGAGCACAGAAGTGGGTGTGGGGGCCTGGGGCCCTGTCCAGTATAGGATGGTTGATTCTGATGGGAAGTCGAAGGAGACAACGAGGTCCTATGAGGGGGATGCTGAGAGCCACTGAACCAAACTGTAAACCTTGTATATAATGGAAACCACTTCAACCCAGGTTTGCGGCAGCATCTTCAGCACCTCTAGTTCCAGCACTTAAGTCTGTGAGCAGTAGGGCAGGAACTTTAAATCTGGTGGGGCATGGGGAGAATGGGCCAGTGGGTGATATGGGTTTGGTGTGAGTGTCTGGGACTTTGACTGGCAGTAGGGAAACCAGTCTCCCCACCTCTGGCATGAGGTGGGGAAACTGAGGGATCAGATTTCCTTCTGACGGGGGAAGCGGAGAGCCAGGAGGAGCAGCACAACTGCTGTGCTGTTCTGCGTTGGTACCAAAAATAAAAAATCGCTCTTTGAGATTCACTCAGAGCTTAAACTGAAATTTAGGGGGAGAAATGACTGCTTATTATTACCAGTAATGAGGGGGAGAGAGAATTGTTAAATTGCTGGGACAGGTTGGGTAATAACTATTTATTTACTATTTCATTTAAATAATATAAAGACACTTATATGAGTCTCCAGGCATCCTAGACCCATAACTAATAGTAAAACACACGCCAGTAGCATCATAACAATCATTCAGACAGGAACCTTGGCAGCCAGCTACTTACAAAAAGAAAAGCTCCTTTCCACCCCTTTGTCATTTAGGAAGCAGGCACTCAGTCCTCTCCAAAGCCCTGTTGGACAGCTGTCTTTTGCAGCATGTCATGAAGGTCCCCAAATTCAGGCTATTTCAGACCAAGCAGGAGAGCAAGTCCAGGTCCGTGAGGCCTCACGAAGGCCCTGCCAGCCACCTGCTCCCATTTACAATGAGGGAAATCCATCTCAGGTGCCCCTGCTGACTGCAGATGTGGCAGTATGGTGTAGGGAGATGGGCGATCCCTCATCTAGGCTGGTCCCAGGCCACTTAGGGTAGGTCTACATAGAAAAAAAAACCCAAACCCAAACCCAGCGAGTTTTAAAGCCCAAGCCTACAGACTAGGGCTTGTGCTATGGCACTAAAAACAGCTGTGTAGACTTCTGGGCATAGTCTAGAGCTTGAACTTTAAAACCCACCCCCTTCCCTGGGCTTCAGAGCCCAAGCCCAAATGTTTATATGGCTATTTTTAGCTCATAGCACTCAAGCCAGAGACTGCAGGCCTGGGTTCCGAGACTCACTGCTGCAAGGCATTTTTGCCCATGTAGACCCACCCTTGGGGCTTTGTAGGTCATAACCAACGTCATGAACTCCACCCAGAGACCAATGGGCAGCCAGTGCAGATTGTCAAACACTGACATCATATGATGCTTGCACTATGCCACTTAGTAAGTGAGCTGTTGGGTTCTGTACCAGCTTCCATCTCCAAATGATGTTAAGGTGTAGCCCTACATAGAACACACTGCAATGGGCTAACCTTGAGGTAACAAAGGCATGGATAAGGGTGACAAGGACCACAGCCGAAAGGAAAGGTCACAACCTCACGGACAGATGAAGTCTGAAAAAACTGACCAAATTACTGCTGTAATATGATTGATCACCAGCAGCTGGGGGGCTAAAATCACTCCCAAATTGTGAACCCTGGTAACTAATGTCAGATGTATTCCTTCAGTCAAAGGGACCAATATTACCTCTGCCATCACAGCCTTTTATAGGGTACGTAAAAGTAAAATTGCAACCACCTTAGATATTAAAGGAAATCAATACTTGTCAATGAGCATTGTGCAGCTATACTGAAAATCTGTGCCTCTTTACTAATCTAGTAGATCAGGGTAAGTAAAGCTTTGAGCTAAATGAGCCTTTTAGCCCTGAAAGGTTTTCATGGAAGTTAGAAATTTCTACATTGATAAATACAGACCTCTGATAAAGAGCTATATCCATATTCAAGCAAACATTTCAGAGTATATTTACCATGACCTCATTCCATATCAATGTGCTTTTTCTCTGTCTCCCTTCTCATCCTTTCCAGTGTCCAAGATATTTTTAATAACAAAGTTCATTATGGGCCACGCAGATAGAGAAAGGCAAGGAGCTGTCTAAAAGAGAAACACCTCCACATTTTAATATCAAGTTCAGGCTTTAAAACTACATCTTTTCAAGCAATTTAACTGAATATTTAGAAATTATGAAAAAAATGATATATATGGGTAATTTCATAAGCATATAAAGCCCAATGCTACCATCTTTACTTTAGCAAAACATCCATTCAAGACAGCTGGAGATATTTGCTCCAGATTTCTGCTGATTGTTTCCTGAAATATAGGTCCTGTTTCTGGTTCTGTGAACAAGAGGGTGCTCTCTAGCCTGTATTAGGATCTAATCCATCTTCTTTGCTCAGACACAACTCCCATACATGAGGAAAGGTCAAAAATGTTCAAAATCTCATTCTGTGATGTGAACTACACAGAACAGCCCCTTTAGGATGTTACCAGGAATCTGATTAAAGGAACTTGATTACATTCACTGAACAAGCTCTCTGAATATTTTATATATTTTAAATTGGATGTGAATGAAATCTGTCATTTCATATGGAAATCAATTCTCTGTTTATATAGTAAAATATAAAATTCCCAGTACAACTCTTCTTTAATTGAAATAAATAGTGCCATTTAAAAACTACTCAGACAGGAGAATGCAAGAGGGTGTTACTGTCCAATTGTTTTCTGTGGGAACTAAGTTGTAGCAGTGCCAATTTAAGAGCTAGTGAGGAGGTCTATGATTTAATTAGCGTGAGTAGTGATAAAAATTCTTCCTTCCTAAATGAAAACTAATACTCACTAATTGTGGTTAGACTAGGAAGAATACAGAGGAGCACATGCGAGCCTCCCTTCTCTGTAATACTCTGGAGTCCTAGTCTAAGAGAAATTACAAAATGATTAAATTCTCTAGTATTCAGTCTGAATCTGCTGTGATAAATGGTTCCTTTGTGGTCTCGATAATTATTCTTTCATTCATAGCATTTTGTGAAGTAGAGTTGTAGTAAGTAGGCCCTAAACTTTCAAAAACGTCTACCAATTTTGGGCATCTCTGGTTTTGGCCATCCAACTTGAGACATCTACGGCCTGATGTTTCAGAAATACTGAGTATCCACTGTTCCCTTTGTCCCTGGCACCCAGTCTAGTCAACAGGATCAGTGAGTGTTTGGCATGTTTGAAAGTCAGGCCAAAGATGACTCAACGGTCATGAACATTTGTGAATATCTAAGTACAGAAGAGAGAATGCCAACGGCTTAATCTAAACTTCCATCTAACTGTGAGGCCCATTTCCATGAGCAGGGAAAGACCTGCTAGTATAGTCCAAACTTACTCCACACCCTAGCTTTAAAAATAAAAAGCAGGTATATTTGCATCTGACTGTGGAAGAGGCTTAGAAAAACAGTATTGCCAATCCCAAGAGCTCAAAAATCATGAGTCAGACCTCCCCCCACCCCCAAAAAAATCATGAGATTGGCCTAAAAATCATGTGATTATTTAAACAGGATTAAATCATGGTTTTTAGTTTGTCATCTTATTTTTTTAACTTTCCCTGCATATTCCCAATGTGTGTGTGACAATCACAGGAGTTGGGGAAGGAGGGATTGGTAGCAGGAACCTGCCAGGAGCATCAAACAGAGAGGGTTCAGGGCAGAGAGAGAGGGGACTGGAACTAAGGGGCCAGGTCACAGGTATCTTCCCAGGCTGGGTCAGTGGGAGAGAAAGGAAAATAATGGGGAAGGAGGAGCACTAAGGACCTGGGAGTATGGTGAGCTGGGGGGAAGTGTGTGGGAGGATGGGGGGAAGCAAGGAGCTGTGTAGCAGGTACCAGCTGGGGTCATGGAGCAGTGAGGACTGAGATAGCAGGATGGAGTAGGGAGAAGGAGCTCAAGGGAGTTGAGCATGGGATGGGATGGGGGGTGGGGAAGGAAGGGGTCAGGGAAGCAGTGTAGTTGTTGGGACCAGGGAGGGAGAAGAGCAGGTGGCTACTGGGAAGAGGTGGGGTGATGAGTGCAGCCACTGGCTCTCAAACACCATGATGGCAAGAGCACTTCGGGTCAGCACATGAGTACCTGCAGCAGGAAGCAAAACTGCATGACTTGTGATAAATTCATGAGTGTTGGGAAAGCTGTGGGAGCACTTGTTTGGCAAGGGAGTTTAAGATAGGCAATACTAAATTTCACAATCAAGCTGCCTGATAAGTCTGCCCCATCAACATCTGCTGGAGAATCGACACCAAGTCTACCTGACAAACTGCATGTATTGAAGTCAGCGCCTACATGAGGATCTGAGTTTTGCAGTCATCTTAGCCAAATCCATTGTATCCGGATTAGGAAGGAGAAAAAGATTCTGTATATGCTCATTCAGGCAGTTCTTTAACACTGTGTTGCCTCTTTCCATGGTCCTGAAGATGATGGAGACCTACTAGGTCAGAATAGTGGAGGTTTAGGCTGAGATCCTCAAATGTTTAGGCACTTAACACCCATTGAGTTCTTATTTAAGAAATAAGACACATTTGTGAAACAGAGTCTGTGAACTTTCTGTCAAAGAGGACTGGCCATCGGGGGATGGGAGAAGGAACAAATAATATATTGCTTAAAGTACTTCCACAATAAGTATTTAACAAATATAATGTCAATGATATTTAAACCATATTTATAATAATTTTTCATTATTATAATTGAAATATTTAAAGATAATCACTGTTAATTAGAATAATTATGAATCTTGCCACCTTCAGGGCAAAACGTAAGGCCCAGCTCTTTGTCCTCTCTTTCCTACAATGTTAGTAATTATAATAAATTAAATAAACTCACCAAAGAAACCTCCCTCTGTGTGTTCATGGAAGGGAGGAGGGAACCAAAGGGAGACTCCAAAAGAAAACTACATTGAGAAAATTACCTGTCAGATTTATGTAATATAAATCGCTCAGATACCAAATTAATGAGGGTGATTCTGGGCTAGATTGTGCAATAAATGGCCTAGTAAATGGCAGTAGCAGATCCCTACCCTGCTGGAGAAAGGGGAGGGGGGCAGAGAAATAGATTGTACATGTAATTGACTCTCACCATTGGAAATGACTATTTCCTATCCCTCCCCTCACAGACTCTGCTAGGGATCAGCTGTGCTGGCTGGTGCAGGGGAGATGGAAATAGACAGGGACAGAGCTGGGGCTCTGCCAACTCACTTTGTGCCTGCTGGAGGTGGGGTAGTAACAGGTGTGCAGAATCTGCTTATCCCTATGCCCCAAAAATCCAAGCTCCAGGGAGAGCTTATGGGAGGGTCTTACTCTCTTACACCTTACATAGTCATATAGGGCTGACCATGATCTAGCCCATAAACATCAAGATTGTGATCTTGTAAATAGGATGCACTAGAGCAGTGGATCTCCACCAGGGGTATGTGTACCCTGGGGGGGTACACAGAGGTCTTCCAGGGGGGCACATCAACACATCCATATATTTGCCTAATTTTACAACAGGCTACATAAAAAGCACTAGTGAAGTCAGTACAAACTAAAATGTCAGCCAACAACTTTTTTTATACTGCTCTATATACTATACACTGAAATGTAAATACGATATTTATATTCCAATGGATTTATTTTATAATTATATGGTAAAAATGAGAAAGTAAGCAATTTTTCAGTAATAGTGTGCTGTGACACTTTTGTATTTTTATGTCTGATTTTGTAAGCTAGTAGTTTTTAAGTGAGGTGTAGTTTAGGGATACACAAGACAAATCAGACTCTTAAAAGGGGTACAGTAATCTGGAAAGTTTGAGAGCCACTGCATTAGAGCAGACGCCTGTACCCTTGTGGAGTCAATGGGACTCTGCAGTATTAGATACCAACACAGGAGCAGGGCCTAAATAGTAAGTTGCCTTGGGTCTGGCCTTCCATACACCAACATTCACTCTTTTCCTGATCTCCAGGTGGTAGCTGGCAAGAGCTGTGGTGTGGCTAAGCAGCCTCTTGGAAATACAGCACAGCTCATGGCATCACCATACCATAAATGGCTTGAAAACAAGTGTCTACAGAAGATTCTAAAGGAGTTGCCAATGAGAAGCCATATGCTGGATCAGACCCTTCAAAAGGGAATAGAACAGCTGTAGAACAAAAACAGTTGTTTTGCTCAGTAAGGTCAGTATTAGGATCACTGCAGGATTATGTATTCAGCTTCTTTCAGTTAAATTGATCGTTGGCATTTTATATACTGCTCATTTTGTTTATTTATTTTCTTGAGCCCTTATCCTTGTCACATTCCTTCTTCTTGGGGCCTTTTGTGCTGCTCTTTCATGTTGATCTGCATATTGATTTTTGCTAGCAACACCAAGACTTCAGATTTCATTCAAATTAAGTACTGTTGCTGTCGCTAATTGATTCGGTGCTAAGGGCCAGGTTTTTAAAAGTATTTAGGCACCTAAAGATGCAGATAAGGAACTAAGGGCTTGTCTTCACTACCGGTGTAAGTTGACCTAAGTTACGCTACTCCAGCTATGTGAATAACAAAGCTGGAATCGACATAGCGTAGGTCAACTTAGGGCGGTGTCTTCACTGCACTACATCAATGAGAGAGGTGCTCTGGTCAACTTCCCTTAGTCTTCTCAAGGAGCTGGAGTACCAGGGTCGACCAGAGAGTGCTCTGCCATCGATTTAGCAGGTCTTCACTAGACTCACTAAATTGGCACTCACTGCATCAATTGCAGCAGCATCGATCTCCCCGGTAGTGAGACAAGCCAAAAGAAATTTTAAAATCTGGCCCTAAGTGCCCAGTGAGCAACAATCAGGTGTAATTTTCTCCCATTTCCCTTCACTTCCCTTCACAATTTCATAAAAAACCTTCTTGCTGGGATACTGAGAGCTGAAATACTGCAGTTAGTCTTTTGATTTTTACCATAAAGTACTTAGATAAGTAATATCATTAATATCGATGAGATGACAACCCTTTAGATCACACCACTGGCTATAATAAGTTCAATTCTTACTGAGCAATTCAGTAAATTATTCCTCTGGCTTACAACCTGCATAAGGTCACAGAAGGCAGATATTTTTTTTATTTATTGAATCAGATTCTTAATCTGTAAGAATGATAAAAATGAAGAGAGAGAGAAGTCATCACAGTTGTGCAGCTTTTCAGAAAATTTCAGTACTTAGAGTAAAATTATCCTCTCAGAGCTGCAAGGTAAGCTCAACTTCTATATTTTGATGTCCTTACTGAACTCCCAGCAACATCATAGCATATTTTTTTACATCACTGACAATGGTGTTTGTTGATGATGATGTTCTTATCATCTGATTTCAATATATTTATATTTTACTTAGTCCTGCCTTGAGTGCATGGGATTGGACTAGATGACCTTTTTAAAAAAAAAAAAAAAAAATGGAGATATCTTATCTCCTAGAACTGGAAGGGATCTTGAAAGGTCATTGAGTCCAGCCCCCCTGCCTTCACTAGCAGGACCAAGTTCTGATTTTGCCCCAGATCCTTAAGTGGTCCTCTCAAGGACTGAACTCACAACCCTAGGTTTAACAGGCCAATGCTCAAACCACTGAGTTATCCCTCCACAACTGAGCTATCCCTCCCTTCTTGAGATTCCTTCCACTTCTATGATTCTATTTAAAGTAGTATGATTTTCTTCTTTACAAAAATGTATATTGACTCATCTTGATCAGCTGGGCCATACTCTGCATTTATACATTTGGGAGCCATGTGTGTATCTGAAGTCAGAATACGGTCCATTGTTTCAGCTGATGCAAAATCCAAAAGTTGTAGGCATTTTAAAAAAATCTGATTCATTTGGCATGAATTGGAGATTTTCATTCTTGTACTTCCTTAGACTCTGAAACCTAATCTTGCATCCTTATTTGGTCATTGTACAGGCAAAAGCCACTGACGTCACCAGAGCTGCACCAGTACGGAGGGCAAACCTGAGCACTACCAGGCAGATTGAAGAGGAGAATTTTTTCCATTAGGGACTTTCACATAGAAAGAAACTTGAAATGGAAATATTAAAAACACTTTATTGACATGCAATTTACTATTACTCATGCCTGTGGTTAATGTATGCCTATGTATCATCCTTTCTGTGTGTTTGGGTATTCTATCAGGGTATTTGTGGGAGAATTGATTTGATTAGCGATGTGATTATGATATCATTTGTTTTGTTTATAGAGGTAATTTTCTCTATAGCACTATGTTTTAATGTTGTTTATTTTGCTGATGGTTTCGTTGTACTGTACTTTTGTAATTTTTTTTATTTGTTTGGAAATCTATTACATTTTCTTCCTTTTTCTTCAACCATTTATTTTGCTTATAATTTTTGCTAAGTATTTATTACTGGTTCCTGGAGACATTTATGTTTTCAAAGATTTCTTTCCTTACAACCTCTGTGTTGTTTTGCTTCTTCCTGCAATTAATCCATAATCTGCAGTTTAATGCTGTGAAAATGATTGTGATGCTTCAGCTTAAGCATTGCGATTTTTCTGGAGTTCGAGCTGGAAGGGAGCCATAAATCCCTTGTTTAAATATGTCTTTATTATTTAGAAAAAATGATGTGGCCAGAAAAGTTATGAACAACATGTAAAAAGGGCTTTTTTAATTTTAGATATGAAAAATCCTAGTGCTTTGCACACAATGGCGTCTTTTAAAAATAATGCTTAAGAGCTCACTGTAAGTGCCCCTGAAGTCAATGGGACTCTTTCTATTGGCTTCAGTGAGAGTTGGATCATACTCAGAGCACAGTATTGCCAGACTAACCACTCACCTAAACTCTCATAAGTACTCATGCATGGGAATACATAAGTAAGTACTCATCCACTGGAACATTAAAAAGCTTTACTGTGCCTAAAATAATGCAGGTAAGGAAGTCTCCAATCCAATCCAAATGATTAGGACAGTGATATTCAGACCTCAAGGGTTCAGGAGCCAAATTAGCAATCAGCATTACCCAAAACAGCCACAGTAATGTGAATTCATTGTTTCATTTGCCATAGTACTATATAACAGTATCAGAGGAGAAATATTTAATTTATATGAATAACCAAGTATTATTATTTTATCAACTACAATTGGTTAATAACATAGTAAAAGCCTCCTGGCTGCATAATAATTTAGGTTGGTTAATAATTAAATCACCCAGTGTTTTAATATCAGGTGCTGCAAAGAGCCACAGGAAACACGTTAAAGAGCCACTTGTGGCTCACGAGCCTCAGTCTGAGTATCACTGGATTAGGAGCTGTGTAAAAGTGCCGAAAGTAACTTGGATATTGAGTCAACAGAGACTATAGGCCAAAGTCACCCCTGGTGTAACTCCTATGACTTTAGTAGAGTTATACTAATGATGAATTTGGCCCAGCAGGACTTATTCTGGATTCTGATACATACACTTGTGTATTTATAGGCATATCTGTGGTGCTCAGCCCTGAATTATCTGGATAACTTCAGTAGAGTGATGACTTAACAGTGCAGGGTAACTTCAGAAATAGGTTTATATAATATAGGACATGATCCTAAGAGGTGCTGAACACTTGCAACTCACACTGAAGTGTGGTTTAATAATGTATAGACCACCCACTAACAGCAACTACAGCAAGAGAACTACCTGCACGGTTATATTCAAATTACTTAATTGGGAAGTTGCAGATGCTCACACAAGATCAGGATCAGGCCATAATATATGTCATATACCAGGGAGAGGACACCACATTAATGAAAGAAATAGATGTGCAAGTCAATCTATATAGTAACATAAGTTAGGGTGACTGCAATGGCAAATATCTGTGTTTAATGAAATCTGAGAGAATTCTACATGATCTACCTGTTTAAAAGAAAATAAGAGATTCGAAAAATTATCTAATTCTTTTAATATTTGGTTTTGATTTTTGTTGTTGTGATCATACAAAGACTACTATTTCTAGTACCTTTAATTCTGATATGAATTAACTCTTCCCAAATTAAATATTGGTTTCTACACTCACTTACAACTGTGCTCATGGAAAAGAATGCAGTTGCACAGCGGAGGCCAAAATCTGTGGCCTTTGTTTATGCCCAATTATAGCCTTCATTTGTGTGACAGTTACTGATAGCAAATAAAGATGCACTCTGATAGTCTCATTGTGAGACGCAAGTTGACATCGGATTCTGACAAGTGTGAGATAGCTGTAGTATCTAATTAGTGTCTGTACCCACTAATTAGACTATCCACCCCTTTGTGACTGGTAAGTTACCATATGGTTGTTTCTCTTTTGGCTGCTGCTGGTTCTGCTTTGGGCTGCAGTTCCATGTGTCTTTTGTCAAAAAGTTCAATGAGAACATGATATTCCTGACAAAGGCCAGAATTCATCTAGGACAGCGTGTCTAATAAAGGCAGAGTGATTGGCATTTCCCAGTCTTAAATACATCCCAATATTAAATAAATGTAGGGATAGTATAGGAAAAGATATGCCCCCTAACAAAGATCAAAAATGTTTTGCCTTTCATGTTTTCTGGATGGAGAGACCAACTGAAAATAGGGACCCCAAATTCAGGCTGTTGTTATTTACTTCAGGTCAAGTAATTTACGAAGCCAGCACCATGAATGATCTGATCTTTGAACAAACCCCAGATATTGCAAATTTGCTGCTTTCCTGGTTTATCACCACTTAAACGCAGAGGTCAGGGCCTTCCATCAAGGAGGCAGGCTGACCATATATGTCCATCTTCAAAGTTTCATGGCCTCTGTTGGCACACCCTGGTGGCACATGATGACCATCTGCTGGACCAAAGCATTAAAGAGCTAGTAGTATGCTATAGCCATCTATTATCCACAGCCACTGATGCACTGCTTCTGCCCTCTCCCTCCCCCTTGCCCATGTGTCAGATCACCTTGGTAAATTGATGAGTTGGGACAGATTAAAGGGAGGAGGCAGTAGATTGGAGCATTGATGGTGGAAGAACAGAGTCTGTTAGTCAGCAACATGAAGAATTTGTGAGTTCTATTCCACTCTTACAACTTTTATTGAGAAACTTCACTAGCAGTAAAGGAGCACTGGTTCTCTTTGTTCAGTTCTAAGGGACTATAGTGCTCATAAGGAGGGTTATACAATGCCCTACAAAAAAATTCAAACCTCAGATATCCCTGTGTTAAGGGTATAAGTGGTATATAGGATTTTGCACTGACGTGCTATGCTAGGATGAATGTCCCTCTTTAAGCCCCCCCCCCTCCAGGTATAGAACAGACCAGAGACACCTGATTCCTGAACTGTAGAAGATTATGTTATTGTTTATTGGTGTTTTAAAAATAACTCTCTGCATATGGTCTATAATTCACCATATTTCAGATGAAAAGATTTCATCTCAGTTACTTTTGTCTACTTTCTCCATATTTACAGTAAGTACCCAATTCCTGATTTTTTCGTTATTTAAAAAAAAATAACCTGCATCTCCCATCATTATGCCCTCTAGCATCAGGAATAATGGGTTCCAATTACTTCTCTTCCCATCTTTTTTCTAGAATACCCTACTCCACTGCAGTCTAAGCTATCCAATAGTCCTTTTATCATTTTTGTTGCTTTTCTTTGAAACCTTTATTGCTCTTTAATGTCCCTTTTGTAGTGGATTGCCCTTAAATGTCCAGAGTACTCTACGAAACTATTTTCCTTAATCGGGGACTTGCAAAGGCAGATCAAGAGCGGTAAATGGCACTAAAGGTGCCACTAAAGACATCCTATAGATGTCTTCGGTTTCATTTAAACATTTCCCTTTTTGTGTCTGAAAACTGCATTGTTTTGCAGTTCTGTCTGTTGTTCCTATAGCCACTGACTCTGTGTTTAGCAAAGTTTTCTGTTAATTTAAGTCAGTGATTAGTGGCCTTTTTCTGCAAAGGGCCACACTAAAATATGAACCTGGCTTGTTTTGCTCTGATGCTCTTAAATCTACTGCTACTTTTCCTCTTAAGATTTTTTTTTAAAACCATATTTCTTGCAATTCAGGGTTTGAGGGCAAGGTTCTATGTGTCTGGCTCCAAACTAGATTCATTTTCTAATAGAATTATACAGGTAAAGATAGTGCAGAGTAATTGAAAATAATTTTGAAAATTTTGAAAAAAGGAATGAATTATAAACTGAACAACTTAATAAAAATGTCTTATGCCTATAGTAATAAAAGGTCATTTGATTATGCCCAGGGAAATCAAAATTTTGGTAAATTATATTAAGCAACCAATATTGGGACTTCCTGAGGTATCCAAGGGGAAGAAGGTGTCTGATTTTATATCTGCTACTTTGAATTCTGGAGCTATTTTTGATCCACCTCTCTTATCCTAAATGGATTCAGGAAACCAAATAAAAGCTCTTTAATGCCTAAATTGGCCAGATCAAGTATTTTTTTTCTACTGTAATTGTAGTCTTTGCCTCCGCTCTAGATAGGGAAAGAATTACAGAAAAGCAAGATTACTTTATACATTGATCACGGGATCCATGTCTTTCCTGATCTTTCTAAGACCATTCAGCCTAGAAGTTGAAATATATGATTGCTTACAGAAAGCTCTACAGTCATGAAATCTTGTTTTTTATCCTTCAAAGCTGTGTTTTGCAAAAGACAATGACAGATAATTTTTCTTTTACAATGATTGTGAGGTGTTTATAATCTCTGACAGGAATAGTAACTTTCTCCATGTTGATTTCTGTGCTGTAATGTGATATTCTGTGGATCAGATCTTCACCTAGCACAGTGAGTCTAGTGTTATGTCACATCTTTCAAGCTTAATATGCAGTTGATTAAAAAGCTTAGATTTCTTTGTTGCTGTTCTATCTGATGTTTCTATGCCAAGGTGTTTAGTGGCCTGCTGAAATTTGTGGTTGTGAGATAGTTTAATTGCACTATGTAGGCACTTTATCTTGAATGCCATTATTTATTCTAATTTGGGATATCATTTTTAAAGTAATATGAAACCCATTTGAAGGCTGCCTTTGAAAAGAGTCACTGAAAAGTACCCCTTGCTGATGTGACTGCACTCCCACTCACTCCAAACTGTTTATTCATCACCCTCTTTCCCCTAATGCCACCTACATCTAGTGAGATTGTAATTTCTGCTCGCTTCTTTACAAGTGCACTTTCCTACTTCACATTAATCTACTGAGGCTGCTCTTCAGCTGTTCTCTATTCTATTCTGCTTCATCACACATTCCAAGCTAGTTTTTTTACGTTTCTGTGAAGCAACAGACACCCCCGACTTCTGTTCTCTCTATTTCCAAGGCAAGCCTCTTAATCTTACATTTACTTAAAAAGAAACTTTTGAACAACTTGCCTACCAGGCCCTGATTTAGAAAAGTACTAAGCACATGCCTCACTGAAAGTGTGAGAGTCTACATTGCAATTACATACCCGCGTTTGGCCCATGCCAGCCAATTCAGGCTAGTGGGGCTTGGGCTGCAGGGCTGTTTAATTGTGGTGTAGCTGTTTGGGCTCAGGCTGAGCCAGAGCTTTGAGGCCCATCTCCCTCACAGAGTCCTAGAGCCCAGGCTCCAGCCCGAGCCAGCATGTCTACACTGCAGTTAAACAGCTTCTTAGCCAAGACCCCCAAGCCCAAGTCCGCAGGCATGGGCCAGCCGCAGGTTTTTAATTGCAGTGTAGACATACCCTGAGTGCTCCAGTTGAAGTCAAACAGACAACTCATGTTCTTAGAGTGAAGCACATGCTGAAGTATCTTGCTGAATTAGGAGCATACTTATAATTTCCCTCAGTCTCTGTAGAAATGATTCCTTTTTCTCAACTATTTGCTGGCCTCCTTGTCTTCTGCAACCCTGAAGATCATGAGAGTGGTGTGTTGCTTTAATTTATTTGCTGTATATTAATTAATGGCTCTAGAATCCTTCCTAGCACCATGTTTACTGCTCTGTGATTTCCTAGTTCCTCCCCGCTCCATTTCTTTAACACTGGTTTTATGTTTGTTTTTCTCCTATTCCTCAGGCCTGCAACATTTTTAGAATTGATTAAAATGTCTGTACTTGGATTAATACAGAATGTGCACCAAACATCTGCCTCATGATTCAAAAGTGTATCCTGTTGCATAGCAGCTCTAGCTGTATATAATGATCTGAATTACATCACTTGCACTCATGTGATGGCTAATGCCCTCTATTTTTCACTTTCCTCCCCAAACTTCCTTCCTTTTTGAAGTCACTGGATTTACTTGGTTTTTCTGGATTTTCTTGTGAACAGTGAATAAAAGTGCTCATTTAAAGCAAAACTGTGCCCTCATTCACCAAGGGTACATGGGGGAAAGCACTATGAATGAGAAGGCCTAGTAACCAATCTGCTAACAGAAGGTAGGATGGCTCAAGGGAATCAGGAATGGGGTAGGGAGATGTCAGCACGGGATTCTACAGCACTCCTTACTGCTGCTCCAAAAAGGAGTAATAAGCACCATCGCTACCTCACAAACTCTAGCTGGGGCTGCAAGCCAGGTCAGAATGCTCAGATGCCATGATGATCTGTATGATACAAATGACTAGATAAACAGAAAGTCTATGTGGCTGGACATGCCCTTCAAAGCACTGGCATCTTGCCGAACCCCTTTCTAGCATTCAAATGTATGCCATGGCTGTACTTTACCCTGCTGCTGCATAGATGCATTAAGGCAGTGGTTCTCAACCAGGGGTACATGTATCCCTGGGGGTATGCAAAGGCCTTCCAAAGTGCACATCAACTCATCTAGATGTCTGCCTAGTTTTACAACAGGCTACATAAAAAGCACTAGCAAAGCCAGTACAAACTAAAATTTCATACAGACAATGATTTTTTACTGCTCTATCTTCTATACACTTAAATGTAAGTACAATATTTATATTCCTATTGATTTATGTTATAATTATATGGTAAAAATGAGAAAGTAATCAATTTTTCAGTAATAGTGTGCGGTGTTACTTTTGTAATTTTATGTCTGAATTTGTAAGCAAGTAGTTTTAAAGTGAGATGAAACGTGAGGAGTACGCAAGACAAATCAGACTCCTAAAAGGGCTACAGTACTCTGGAAAGGTTCAGAACCATTGCATTAAGGGAGGAAAGAGGATTATGTCATTGATTTAAATATCCTGTGCCTGCATGACGAATGGGAGAGATGGAAATGCCTGTTAAGAGTATAGGAAAGTGGTAGCTGTAAGGCTGTTAAGAGCCACTACCTTAACTATGATTATTCTTGACTACTCACAAATATGTCTCCCTTTACCTGCATGCTGATCAACCAGAAATGTTAGAATATCATTGTCACACGTACACTTTATCTCCAGACATGGGAAGCACAGAGCTCACAGACTCCTGGTATTTCAGACCTCAGTGCCCAGCTCTTCTTTTTCTTGACAACATCATATTATTATGTTCAAGCCCTGTGCAAAAATCATGATTGTATCTAATAGCAAGACATGCTGCTTTTATAATAAAGGATTATTACACAGTGTGCTAAGCACCTTTAGGATTTTAGCAATTTACTGACAAGAGCACGGAGGACATATTCATTAAAGACAGATGCAGAATAAGACTCCCCTATTCAGAGTGGGGGCAGAGAATGGTTAATTTCACCCAGTGAACATTTCTGATGCCCCATCCTCTCCTGGGGAACTAGTTACCATTCAAAAGAGTAAGAGGGAATGACCCTCTAATCCTACAGATGCCCTAAAATCTATGGGGAAATCCATAGATCTCTGGCGTGTCTGAACCAAACCTTTCATGCTGCTCCCTGGACCCCCATGTCCTTTAACAGCCCAGTTCAATCAGGAGTCATGCTGTCTATGTGTTCTACCCCTTCCCTAAGAAGGTAGATGCCAGAATGAAGTTAATACTGGGTAAAGTGGTTGTCCCTAGGCCTCCGGCCATACCTTCCTAACGTCTATCCTGCAGAGGGGGTTTCTTCCATCTTGAAATACAGGCTGTAAGAGTAGTCTCTGCTGTTCGCCTTTGCATGCTTACTAGACAAGTTTGACTGATATTTCCCCTAATTTCATTCCTCCTGCACTTCACTCTGTTGTGTATCTTTGGAGGTGGGAAGGGAAGGTGCTTACACTTAGCCTATTGGTGAATCCCTGTGCTCCATGAGTACTGCCACTTTGTACTGTACTGTGCCTTTTCATTCTGCAGATCTTCCTATGGGAATGATTTACTAGCTACATGTTGGAAATACATGGTCAGTGTTCAGCCATTAGTAAATCCTGTAACAAGGGGCTATATTAAAGAGGTTTCTGTTTAATCCAAGATTCCTTGTTCTGGCCTCTAGTCATTCAGTGCAATCTCTACCCTGATTGTCTTCCCAACAGTAACTATTATTAGCTGAAGCATATTTATTTGTTCTGGAAGGTCAAAGAAAGACTCGGCATAAACTTGCACAGATAATCCCTTGATGGATTGTCTCTGCCACTATTTAGGAAAACTTTCACATCACAAACAGGGGCCAGTAGAATCTAATGTCAGTCCTACAGTGACTGGAAATAAAGGCTTAGTCTAATGATCTGAGAACAAGGAATGTTAGAGTTCTAATCCTGGCTCTGTCACTGACTTCTTTTATGGCTTTATCTGATGAGTCATGTATGCTCTTTTCCTTTCTATAAAACTGATATAACACATAACTTCCCCAAAGGGACGTTATAAGTATTACTTTATTTATGGATTTGATCCTCCTTTCCTTGGACACTCAAAACTCCTATCGAGAACAGTGGCAGGTTGGGGTGAACAAGATCTGGCCCACTGTTTGAAAAGAGCTTTGAAAATGAAAGGTACAATATATAGTGTAGGCTAAGTATTATTAAATGCTTTCTTCTTTGCTTTCGTCTTCACAAAAATTTCTAAAAATCAGATATAAAGAGGCATTTTAAAAGGCACTGCAGCGCTTCTATCAATTAAGCCAATGTTTGAAAAAAACTTTCTTATATTTTGAAAAAACAATGCTGTGTTTTTCAGAATTAAAAAGAACACTTTCTAAAAACTTGTGGTGGTAATTAGCCATTCCAGTTTTAAGAAAGCCTCTAGATTTTATCAGCTTTCGACAAATATATTTTGACCATTGGTTGTGCTTGCAACTTGTGGGCTATATTTTGTATTCTGTGCACATGTACTCACATGCACGTGCACACACGCGCATGCACACACACTCCTTCTGCATTTAATGGGAGCTTTGGATGTGCAAGAATGAAGACTCAGGTATTTGCTGTTGAATAAAATATGTAAATTTATATTGTTTAAATGATTCTCCTGGCAAGCATATGTGGATAATAGCTGATTAAATCCCGTAGATTTCTCTTGTCCTGTCTGATAGGCCTACAAACAAAGTCTAGTCTAGCATATTTCTTTTTAAAATATGAGCATTAATTACTGTGTCACTTGGGTGATTAAGTAGGTTTTGTTTATTCTTATTGTAATACAATAATTGTGCTTTTATTAAGCATGTAATTTATATTACTGAAATTTATCTGTTACAGAAAATAAACATAGAAGTTATATCTAAGGACAGTGGAAGGCTCAAGATTGAAGCACTCTATTAAAAATTTGACTGCTGATTGCAGCTCGCAATTTTAGCCCTCATCAATCACTGTCTTGAATGACTCATCAAATGATCTTTACCCATAAGGACAGTATTGAGAAAGCCAAGTGAACCAGTAAATATTCTTGATAGTGACACAATGGTTACTAAATACTCTTGAGAACACAGTGAAGCTTTTTATTGTTTGTATTTCATTTTCAGTTACACATAGGAGTAACACTCAATGCACTTGTATCACAGCAGGTGGTGTCACACAGTCTGAAACTCTAATTTTGACTGCTGGACTTAATAGCGTTGTCTTACGGTCTTAGCTGAATAAAGGAAAAAACGAAATAAGAGAATGAAATGAGAGTTATTTCACTGATGTCTGACATCAGTTTATCCAGGATTATGGATATTTATTTTGCAGGTGCTGTGGCTCTTTTGACAAAGCAAATTGCTTCATCTCTCTATAGAGTATAATAATAGATATTGAGTATTTTAAATGGTCTAAATTCTCCAGTGTTTGATGGAGTAAGGGTGTGCAATGGACACAAAAATAGAAAACTTTAGTTACAACATCAAACAGTACTTAGTCCCAGCTGGTTAAAGGTAAAGCATATAGAACTTTCTGTTTTCCCTTATGTTTGAGTAGAAGTGTTTAATTTATGAAGGAAATTATAATACAAGAGATAGCAATTGATAAAGGATAAATCCCCTGAGGACACAGCCATGTGTGATGCAGTTGAATATGTCTAGGACTCTTATTACTACAGTATTTGTATTTGCTATTATTTTGAAATACAAATATAACATTTTGCACACTCCTGCTTCTCACACATGGTCTGTCCAAGGAGTCATTTTTGTTCCTATTTTTAAATGCCGCAGTTTTCCTCCAGTCCCTTTTTAAGTAAAGTTAACAACTCTTCCCACTGAAAGAAAGAAATTAGAGGTGCACATAAGTACAACTATGCTAATACAGACACAAACAAGTATTATGCACACCCCTACAACTTGCAAGAGAAAAGTTAAAGGCAAGCCTGCAAAATAAATATGCGTTTTACTCTCAAATTTTGTTTCCAACTCAGATGACTGCTAAATCTTGATTTGCATGTGCCCTCTTTTTGTAACTGATGTGTTTTGGAAAAGAATCTTTGCAAGAGTCATTACATTGAAATGCAGGGCAGAACAATTTGGTGGCAGTATGTATTGATGTTTTTGCAGCATCATGAATCTGACAACTGGGGCCGGGGGGGCTCAAGCAGGGTGTCTTTACAATAGCAACTTGATTCTGCAGACAAAAAGGAAAAAAAAAATCATAGAATTATTAAAGTGTCACAATAAAGACAGTAAATACTCTGCATAAAATGGCACTGAAAAGTATGTATGTTACATCATATCATGCTAAATGCACAGTTGTTCAATATGTGAAATAAACATGGCACTTAATTTAGTCGGATTGTACATAGAATGTTAATGTTTATATTAAAATCATCTTACTTCAAATGATCCTGATCCTGCAACCCTTATTCAGGCAAAACTGTCTTTGAAGCCAAAGGGAATTGTGGGTGTACAAAGGCAGCATGGGACCCATAGTGTGCTGAAGTTAAGGTCACTCCTAAAACAGGGCCAGATCCAAAATAGATGGAAACATTCATATTGGATTTCCAACTGCGCAGTGAAATCTTCTGATCTTTCTGTCTAGAGAAGTAACTACTTAGTCTTCTGAGAGGTGGAAATGAGAAGGCTATGCTGGCACTTACACAGTGTAGTATGGACTATCGATCGAAACAACATTTATTCATCCCAATGAATATTACATAAACTCTGGCACTTAGTTATCTAAATATTGCCCCAAAGGCTCCAAAATTCTTGGAGCAAAAACCAGAAGCACTGAAACTGGCTACCTTTGCCATTTCTATTTGTTCTAAAGCAGATGGCCCATGTATTTCAAGTAATTCTTGCAAAGAGATGAGTAATCAAGAGACCCGAGCTACATCAGGGTTCTTACTATATTGAGTTACAAATATTAAAGGGAGCAGGTCTCTGAGGTGCATAATGGTACATGAAAAGGGGATTAGAAGTGGAAGGAATCTTATTGCAAATGAGTGCAAAGGGAAAATGCTTCCCATTTTAAAAGTCCTGCACGGAAAAGATACGCCAAGGCTCGCTTAATACGACTCAGTGTCATTGTAATCTGATTATCTTCTATTTGATCAGTCTACTGTTCTGAATTAACTTCTGCTTTTTTCGCCCTAGACAGATTGGCAGAATTGGATTAGAGAGCAAAGGCATCTTTAAAAAATAGAGTTGTTTAACATTAATTGGGCTAAATTATTGTATTAATATGTGGAATAACAGCAAATTGGTGTGAGTCACTCCTTATGGGTCTTCGTTGGCTGCGAGTTTAAATATGTAAAATGTCAGAAACGTGTAGCGGCAATAAAATGAAAGCAGCTTGCAGGCTTTGGCACGAGCGCACGTACAATTTAGTTTGATTTGTTAGACGTGATTTGACAATAGCTAAACAGAAATAAGTCACACAGCTGCGGGAAAACAAACACAACGGGGTTGCTATTCTCATACTCAATATACCCTCCCCCCCACTCCCAGTTTCAAGTATAAGCAAGTCAGAGGTGGTTAGCCTCAACCCATCATTGTCAATTCTTCCAGGGGTCAGCTCTGTCCAAAGCTAAGGTTTGGAGCCTTATAAAGTGCATATGGCTCATTTCGTCATGTTTTAAATTAAACAAACAAAAAGCAAGATAGCTGTAGTGAGACATTGCCAAAGGACTTGCAGAGACAGCTGATCACAAAGTTCTCCTAGGGCATGCTGGGCGATAAACTTCTAGTTCAAGTGCTGCCAAGCGGTAGATCTGTCCAAAGGAGGTATCCAAAAGCTCTCCAACTCCTAACATAGGGCTCTAAAGGGCATAATCCAGGAGACACAACAGTAATTTTTTTAGGACATTGCTACTTAGCGGGATGAGAAGCATCAGTGTCATTACCAGGGCTAGAGGAGAAACTGTTTTACAGATTCGCCCCTCTGAAGGGAAGCTAAGCCCTGCTTGCGTGAATGAACTTCGCTCTCCCATTAGAGCAGCCTTTTAGAGAAATGAAAACATTGTAAGAATAGTCAACCTACCTGTAGAATCAGACACAAAAGTGTATTCAAGCAGCCCTGGAGAACAATGCATTCAACATTCAGCTTGTGCATTTAAAACGCATCAATTTATGAAAAGCTTGTTTGAAGTCTTCATTGGACATTGTATAGATTATGGGATTGATTAAAGAGTTGAGATATCCTAGCCAGGTGAAAAAGTCAAAGATGGCCATGTGGAACCAGCAAGCGTCCTTGCAAATAGGCAACACCAAGGTGATGATGAAGAAGGGCAACCAACAGACGATGAAGGCTCCTAAAATAATCCCTAAAGTCTTGGTAGCTTTCCGCTCTCTAGCAGCTGTGAGCTTCTTTTTCTCCAAAAGGGCATCCGAGATCTTCACCTTGACCTGATTCATATATACAGGAGACCCCGTTTCACTGGAAGCCTCTGGGGCCTTGGAGTTTATGGAGGTGACCGATGAAGATGATCCGGGGGAGTCGGTAATTAAATGAGCCCTTGTTAATCTTTTGCCTTTTTTCGTTGGCGTCTGTTTCAAAATCCGAGATCTGGCTTCCACATAGATCCTTCCGTAGAGGGCTATCAGCAGCAAGGTGGGGAAGTAGAAGGCTCCCACTGTGGAGTAAACGGTGTACAGTATGTGGTCTGTGTTCACCACACAGTCAGAAACTTCTTCCGCTTTCGCTTGACGCCAAAACAAAGGCGGCATGGAGATGGAGATAGAGAAGACCCAGACCAAAGCGATCATGCCAGCTGCCCTTTTGGGAGTCCTTTTAGTAGAATATTCAACTGCATCGGTTATCGCCCAGTATCTGTCCAGGGCGATGACACACAAATGGAGGATGGAGGCTGTGCAACAAGTAATATCCGAAGATAGCCATATATCGCAGACGATCTGGCCCAAAGTCCATTTCCCGGTCACAGTATACATGGTGCTAATGGGCATGACAAGGATAGACACGAGAAGGTCCGTGACGGCCAGGGAGGCGATGAGATAGTTGGCCGGAGTGTGCAATTTCCTTGTCTGGTAGACGGTTGCGATTACAAACGCATTAGAGAGCATGGTGGCGAGAGTGATCAGAGCCAAGATAATGGTGAGGACTATCTTCCAGGAGAGCGGAGTGGCCTCTTGATAGATCCCTTCCTCTGCACTGCAATTGCGGTCGTGGTACGAGTCATTGGTCTGAAGCACCTTCAGATTGTCGGGTGCCGGCTGGCAGGGAGTCGCTTGCTCCATCACTTTCTCAGCCAAAGCGTCAATCGGCAAACTGACGGGCGTTGAGTTAGCAACCCAAGGCGGCAAATGGCGGGGCTGCTCCTCCCGCCAGGAGAGCGATCGCCGGAGGAGCGGGCTGCATCTCTTCCAACTCCGCCGTCCCCGGCGCTGACTGGGGAGAGGCGCCGCTCCCCATCCCCAACCGAGCCGGGCAATCCAATGGGGAGTCTTCTCGCTTCTCCTGCGCCCTGGCGAGTCCTTGCCCAGTGGCGCCAGCTAAACCCGGGCACCACGCAAGCCGGTGCATGAGCACACGGGGCTGCAGCCAGCCTGAAATCTCCCCCCGCTTTGGAGGGGTGCAGAGCGGCTCTTCCTGCGGGGCAGCGTGAAGCTTCAGGTACTCGGGCGGAGGTTTCCCTGCCTATCGCCACCCGGACTGCTGCCGCGGGAGATGCGGCGGGCGGGCGGGCTCTGCCCCGCCACCGCTGCCCACTTCAGCAAGTTGCTGCGAGGGGCGGCGGCAGGCCGGGGGGCCAAGGCGCCGCCCCGGCCGGGGCCCCTGTGTCCGCCATGCGCTCGGGGGCAGGCAGGGGCTGGGCTCTGGCAGGCAGCAACGCTGCTGGGAGTGAGAGGCGCTCAGCCTCCGCCCCTTATATACAGCCCGGCTCGGAGCCGCTGGAGCAGCGCAACTCGTGTGGTGCCGAGTGCGGGTTCCCGGCGGCTCACCACCCGCCCCCACCCGGGGAGGATCCCTCCGGGTCCTAACGCCCCCTTGCAACCCCTTCTTCAGCCCTCTACTCCCCCTCCCCCACCCCCCGGGCCATGCATTGCTCCTCTCCCACCCCTCCCACTCCTGCTGCCCGCCTGAGGCCGCGAGCGCCGGAGAGAGCGGGCCGAGGAACCGGTTCGGGCCAAGCCCCAAGCCGCGCTTCGCTCGGCCGGATCTCTCGCCTGGTCCCCCCTCTCCTACCTGCCGCTCCTGGGCGGGAACTGTGAGCCCCGGGGTTTGTCCGAGGGCGCTTGTCTGCTCTGGAAACAAGCTGCAAGCGAGGGGGCAGGGAGCCTGCAAACCTGGGGATGTTAGACCGATACCCCGGGCTGCAGCGATCCCTGAGAGGGGCGGGGAGGGCTGATGCTTTTGGGAGAGATCATGTCTTTTGGTAACGTCTGTTATCTCTTATCCGCCCCCTGCATGCTGGGGTGATAGTGCGGCCCTCTGTACTGTAGCCCCCTTGGAGTGGGTCCTTGCGGAAGTTGCTTTTGCTGGAAACTTTCCCCCCACACAGCTGCTAGACTGCTTTAACATAGGCGGGCCAAGCCCAGCTCGCTCCCCACCCCAGAGCATTGCCCGAGGGCGATGCAGCCCATTCACACGGTGTCTGCATCCTCGTTCCAGAACAGGTATCCCGTACAATGCTAGGGAAGTTTTGCATTCAGATATAGCCAGGATCCGGTTGGAAAAGGCAAACAAAAGCGCTCAAGCAGACGGGGTGGAAGATTAGGCTGTAGGGTGATTTTTATTATCTTAATAGCTATAATCTGTCGTTTGCCAGCCTTCAATTTCCGGCAATAAACCGGTGAATTGGTATAGTTTTATCGGAATTCTCTCCCCCCCCTGCCCCTCCCCGGAGAAACCTCAGGGCTGGGGAGCGCTCTGATGGGAGCCCAGCGCTTTTATGGACTAATGTTGTGTAAATCCCCGTTTATTGTGTGGGCTTAAAGTCCTAAACAGCAAATAGCCGATCGTTAAAGCACTATCTACTGTCATTTTGAAAGCCCCCTCCAGCGTTCACACTATATTTAATTGAGAGGATGCTTTAATCAACACACACGCACGACTGACTACGCCTGAAGTGTGTGTGTGGTGTTAGTGCAGGCTGGACACACAATGTACAGGATTTCTAACTTCTGGGCGCTGTTGAGAAGTGTCCTCCTTTCAGCTGTTTCAGTCATTTCCCACATGCAATCAAAGGAAAGTTTTGCAAGGAAAATGAATCTAAGATTTTTGTTGATTCGGTGCTCCCGCTGGAGACTCTCAGTAATGTATAGAAAACGGATTGGGGAAGGGAGAGGAAAGGGAATTCTCTTCCTGAAATGTCTATATGTACGTGTGTATGTACACACACACTTGATTTGTGCATGTTGTTTATGTATAAAACTTCAGAGCACTAAAAATCTAATTGAATCTTCCAGACCCGTAAACCTCAGCGGGTGCCGCATTGTTGTCTGGCAATTGAGACTGTCAATCTTTAGCTGGCAAGCTCTGCTCTTGTTCCCCGGGAGTGCTGAGTCCTCAAAGTCACCACCTCCTCCAGGGAACCTTTTGTTCAAGGGAGTAGGTCGGTGATCCTGGTGCAGCCCGCACTCTGCAGCTGCACGTCTGCTCTTGTCGCCCAGCCAGCGGCAGCCAGTAGCCAGTCGCTTGTTCTGTGCAGTGGGCCGGGTAAAATGTCAAGTGCTGAAGGGGTTAGCACCTTCCTCTTGCTGGTGAGCCTTCTCTTTTAGTGAGTGTATTCAGGTGTGCTCACAGTGAAATGCTTTTAAAGCACAATTCTGGAAAGCAAAGAGCATTTAGAAAGTAAGCTGATATATAGAGAGAGCCAGAATCATAGGCTACGGCTTTGGCACAGAATTATAGAGCCATTTCCTCCTGTTTAAACACTCCCGCACCTGACCAGCGGTGCAGCTGTAAGTAAGAACTCGGAATGTCTTGTAAGACGAGACAAACAGACCAGACAAGACGATGTGCCCAGTCGAAGGGCGTGTTAGGGTGGCAGGCTGAGAAGCAGGGATGTGCAAATATAAAGGAAGGGAGGGGGAAGCCTGTAAGAAAGCTCCCCAAATCGAAGCTCAGAGAAAAAGTTGCCCGCAGCTACCGTGACTTTAAAAAGGCAGGCTGCGAGTGTGCTGATAGAGCGGCTGTCAGTAGGGAACTGTCCAGGAAAGAGACCTTCTGAAACAGGCTAGCGTCCATGCGGAATGTCCGCCCGAGAAAAGCAGTGATGCTGGACAGCAAGACATGCACGGGCTCAATCCCCCCCGTTGCACCCTCCCCCCCTCAGACAGGGTGTCACGCCTTTCGGAAGTGTTGAGCACCCACAAATCGGTGGAAGGTACGGGTACTCCGCATTTTGAAAGTCAAGCCATAAAGGCCTAGTCCCGCCCTCACTGAAATCATCTAGTTAGAAACTGCAGGACTAGAGCTTCAAACAATATCTTGGCAGAGATGAGAGTTTGAGTTAATTGGAGTTTTGATAGTCAAGGTTTGGCTGTACTTGCATTGGCTTCTGGTAGCAGTATATATCTTCCCTATTCACTCCCAAGAATCAGCCTCTGAGATTTGCCACTTTTTCAGCACGGAACTAATAGATATAGCCAAGCTTAGTCACCTATTGATGTAAAGTATGCACTTGATTAAAGGGCCAGACGTTGTTTTTATGAACGTATTTTATTTTGTATGTACACACAACGGTGTATTTAACTGCACTTCACTGCACACTGGAAATGTGTTCCTTGACCATTTAGCAGTGAGTGATTAGCCCATGTCCACATGTTACACCGTGGGTAAATTCAATCGCTGCTTAATTGCTCTTCCATGGATATAAATGAGGGTAGAATATTGACCCTCGGTCTTTACATCAGTGAAACTTGGTCTCCCGCCCTCTGGCGTAGGGTACTGTTTTATGTACATGCTTCAACAGTGCCTAGCACAACAAGGTCCTCCTATTCGTTGATCGTTACTTATAACAAATAATAATATAGAGCCTTTTGTATTCTTCGGGACTCTTTTCAGTGGGAAGAGATTTTACAATGTGAGTTCTTCGTGCTGCTGCAGTATAAATTCCCCCTCTCCCATTTAACATTTTCTATTGATTTTGGTTAAACTCCTGTAGGCAACTTCCCTCTGAATTCCCACCCCCGAATTCTCCCAAGAAGGGCCAAATTTGTGATACCCAATTGATTTTAATTTCAAAAACTCTTTCTGTTTTGCCACAGCATGTCTTCCTTCGTTGGAAAGGCTCTTCTCTTACACTCGCATTTCCTTCAACAGTAACGTTCTAACCTTATGACCTCCAGGCTAACCTTTAATCAAGACAAATACCACGTGGCTGGAGAATGAGCTCTGGCCTCTCTATTGATGCAGTTGTTTACCCTTATGATAAAAAAGTTCTTGTTCCTCTGAGGGTGCTCTTGCGGTTGTCCTTCTCCCTTAGTTCTCGGGATTGTTCATCGATATTCATCAGTCCTCGGTCCCCTGTTTGTTTGGCAAGAAATGTCTTTCCGTCCCACTTTTTTAAAATTATGCTATACAACGCTGAATCTTATGATAAAGAGTATATTCATCCAGGGCCAAAATCATCATTGGTGTAATTTCAATGATTTCACTAGAGTTACACCAGGGAATAATTGGGCCCCCATAATTGGCCCCACTTATTTTGGCAAATATGCCCAATATTTCTTACTGGGAATACTGCTTGAAGTGGCAATAGCTTACTGACAGGCAATAAGGTAAAAGACAACTTCCTAACTGGGCTCACTGTAGCAGGTTATGTACTGATGATCTCCATGGAGGGGTTGGGGGAGAAGGAATGTTCCCACCCAGGCTGTGGAGCTACTCCATAGGGGTTTGTAGAAGGGTGGGCTCATCCCTGCAGCGCCTCCTGCTGGCAGTCTCCGGGAATTAGCTCTTCCAGCATCCTGGAGCACCCTCTGCAGGCCAGTGGTCCGCCTGTCCTCTGGCCCCCATATCCCGCCCGGGACCCTGGTGCTCTTTTACCTGGGGTGCTGCCCCCTGGCAGTAACCCCTCAGTCTTAGGGTCTCCCCTCCCTCGGGAACCCCCACCCACTATTCCCACCTCACCTCAGTATAAGGTTACTGCCAGTCATCGTCTAGCCCCATGCCCTGGGGCAGACTGCAGTATCAGCCTACTCATCACTGGCAAGGTTGGGTTTAGACATGCTACCTTGGCCTACCCCTGGGCTGCCCTCTGCAACCTCCAGTACTTATTAGCCTAATGCTAGGCCACAGCCTGGAGCTTTCCAGGCTGGAGCTCCCCAGCCTTTCCTCAGCCCTGCTCCACTCAGGTACCCTGTCTCTAGCTCCCTGCAGCCAGGCCCTTCTCCCTCTACAGGCAGAGGGAGACTGTCTCCTTGCTCCTGGCTCCTAGCCTTTATAGGGCCAGCTGGGCCCTGATTGGGGGGTGGCCCAGCTGCGGCTGCTTCCCCAATCAGCCCAGCATTTAGAGATGCAGCCCTCTCCAGGGCTGCTTTTACCCCTGCAGCCCTCTTTAAGGACTGATTTCAAGCCCTTCAAGGTAGGAGTGGGTGACCACCCCACTACAGGGTTCCTGATAAAAAGGGGAAGGAAAACTCTGGAAAACTGTATCCATTCTCTTTGGGCTGTGAATGCTGATTCTTAAGATCTGGGCCATAGTGAAAGATGCTGCAGACTTTCAAGGGTGTCTTTTATTCTCTCTTCACCCAAGGAATGCACAGTCCAAGTGCTGTTACATGATGGGCTCCCACAGAGCCAAGAATTGATGGAGGCAGGAAACAGGATGATAGCAAGTATCAGAGGGATAGCCATGTTAGTCTGAATCTGTAAAAAGCAACAGAGGGTCCTGTGGCACCTTTGAGACTAACAGAAGTATTGGGAGCATAAGCTTTCATGGGTAAGAACCTCACTTCTTCAGATGCAAGTAATGGAAATCTCCAGAGGCAGGTATAAATCAGTATGGAGATAACGAGGTTAGTTCAATCAGGGAGGGTGAGGTGCTCTGCTAGCAGTTGAGGTGTGAACACCAAGGGAGGAGAAACTACTTCTGTAGTTGGATAGCCATTCACAGTCTTTGTTTAATCCTGATCTGATGGTGTCAAATTTGCAAATGAACTGGAGCTCAGCAGTTTCTCTTTGGAGTCTGGTCCTGAAGTTTTTTTGCTGTAAGATGGCTACCTTTACATCTGCTATTGTGTGGCCAGGGAGGTTGAAGTGTTCTCCTACAGGTTTTTGTATATTGCCATTCCTGATATCTGACCTGTGTCCATTTATCCTCTTGCGTAGTGACTGTCCAGTTTGGCCAATGTACATAGCAGAGGGGCATTGCTGGCATATGATGGCATATATAACATTGGTGGACGTGCAGGTGAATGAGACGGTGATGTTGTAGCTGATCTGGTTAGGTCCTGTGATGGTGTTGCTGGTGTAGATATGTGGGCAGAGTTGGCATCGAGGTTTGTTGCATGGGTTGGTTCCTGAGTTGGAGTTGTTATGGTGTGGTGCGTGGTTGCTGGTGAGAATATGCTTAAGGTTGGCAGGTTGTCTGTGGGCGAGGACTGGCCTGCCTCCCAAGGTCTGTGAAAGTGAGGGATCATTGTCCAGGATGGGTTGTAGATCACTGATGATGCTTTGGAGAGGTTTAAGCTGAGGACTGTAGGTGATGGCCAGTGGAGTTCTGTTGGTTTCTCTTCTGGGCCTGTCTTGTAGCAGGAGGCTTCTGGGTACACGTCTGGCTCTGTTGATTTGTTTCTTTATTTCCTTGTGTGGGTATCGTAGTTTTGAGAATGCTTGGTGAAGATCTTGTAGGTGTTGGTCTCTGTCTGAGGGGTTGGAGCAGATGCGATTGTACCTCAGTGCTTGGCTGTAGACGATGGATCGTGTGGTGTGACCAGGGTGGAAGCTGGAGGCATGAAGGCAGGCATAGCGGTCGATAGGTTTTCGGTAAAGGGTGGTGTTAATGTGGCCATTGCTTATTTGTACGGTGGTGTCTAAAAAGTGGACGTCCCGTGTAGATTGGTCCAGGCTGAGGTTGATGGTGGGGTGGAAGCTGTTGAAATCATGTGGAATTCTTCCAGGGTCTCATTCCCATGGGTCCAGATGATGAAGATGTCATCAATATAGCGTAGGTAGAGAAGGGGCATGAGTGGACGAGAGCTGAGGAAGCGTTGTTCCAGGTCAGCCATAAAAATGATGGCATATTGTGGGGCCATGCGGGTGCCCATAGCGGTGCCACTGGTCTCGAGGTATATATTGTCACCAAATTTGAAATAATTGTGCGTGAGGATAAAGTCACAGAGCTCAGCAATAAGTTGTGCTGTGTCATCATCAGGGATACTGTTCCTGACAGCTTGTATTCCATCTGTGTGTGGGATGTTTGTGTAGAGAGCCTCTACATCCATGGTGGCTAGGATGGTGTTTTCTGGGAGGTCACCAATGCATTGTAGTTTTCTCAGGAAATCTGTGGTGTCACGGAGATAGCTGGGAGTGCTGGTGGCATAGGGTCTGAGTAGGGAGTCCACATATCCAGACAGTCCTTCAGTGAGAGTGCCAATGCCCGAGATGATGGGGCGTCCAGGATTTCCAGGTTTGTGGATCTTAGGTAGTAGATAGAATAACCCCGGTCAGGGCTGTAAGGGTATGTTGATTTGTTCCTGTGTTAGTGTAGGGAGTGTCCTGAGTAGATGGTGCAGTTTCTTAGTGTATTCCTCAGTGGATCTGAGGAAAGTTGCCTGTAGAATTTGGTATTGGAGAGTTGTCTGGCAGCCTCCTTCTGGTAGTCAGACCTGTTTATGATGACAACAGCACCTCCTTTATCAGCCTCTTTGATGATAATGTCAGGGTGGTTTCTGAGGCTGTGGATGGCATTGCGTTCTGCCCGACTTAGGTTATGAGGCAAGCGATGTTGTTTTTCCACAATTTCTGCCTGTGCACGTCGGCGGAAGTATTCTATGTATAGGTCCAGACTGTCATTTCGACCCTCAGGAGAAGTCCATGTGGAGTTCTTCTTCCTGTGTTGTTGGTGGGAGGGTATCTGTGTATCAGTGCGCTGTTCAGTGTTATCTTGAAAGTATTCTTTGAGTCGGAGGTGGCGAAAGTAGGCTTCCAGATCACCGCAGAGATGATAGCAGGATCTTCAAGAAATTATTGGCAAGAGTCATCTTATCCTGGAGTTTCAATCTGTACAATAATTTGAATCACATATATTATCACATGAATGATTCTAATCCATAGTTATGCCATCACACTGAAACCTGCATTTCAAAGCAACAGGCAGAAACTCTCACAACCTTCTATTCTTGTCAACTGTGCCTTAAAAGATGTTTATGGAAAGAGATTCAACTTCTTGCAGCTTTTGGCTTTTACACAGAGGCATGCATAAATAGTCATTTCATTCTGTTGGAGTAATAGTTCTGATATTTCTTTTATACACATTTCGACTATTAAAATAGCTGAATTAAGGAACTACAAGTGAAAAAAAAAAGATAATATTCTGGTTATCCTATCGCAAACTGTCAGTATATGGTGATTGCTGTGGCACAAACTTGGGTTGCTGGCTTGTGAAGAAAGACAGACAAGTAGGAACAATTCTGTGAATACCACAAATTAAGAGTCTAAGCCCACAATCAGATCTGTGAAGGTGGATCTTTTCACCAATTTGGAGTCAACAGGGCTGTGCATAGGTTCATAGGTCTGTCTCAATGAACCAGAAGGGATCAGGGCCTATGAATTTTGTTGTGTTCTCTTAGGCTTTAAGTCACTCCAGTGTATAAGGCTTTAGGCACAACTTAAGCCTCCCTTATACTTATATTGGTATTTGGTTGAGTTTGCCAGCAGACAAACACCACCAAAATATGTGTGAAAAGTTTCCTGATGTTAACTTTGAAATATAGATGAGGCCATTTAAACGCCAACACTTTTAAGTCACTAGTCAAAATAAAAACACCCAGCTTGAGTTACTAAAATTTAATTATAAGGAACAGCTGGGAATGGTTTTGATTTTGACTCTAAAGTCCTATAAAAAGAAACAAGCACATGTGTTCATGCTCACACTCTTTTTCACAAAGACACATACACACTCACACTTAATTGGACTCTTTACACAGAGGAATAAAGCCTATATAATTTGAATTATCACTTTCTTCTTTGAATTTGTCCAATTAGGAAGATCCGAGCATCCATAGGTGCAGAAGAAGACACTCAAATCTCCTATAAATAGGGCTTATCTTGCATTACAAATTACTTTTTAACTGGACATCCAGGGTCGGATGATAAGAGGACTCAATCCTCCCTTGTGCATTCTCCGCCACTTCATCTCCAGACACTGCATCCTGCCTAACTGGCTTCCTCCAGCTCATGGAAGTGGTATCAGTGCTCGGTGACTGCTTCCCCTTCACCCTACACAGGACTCATAGATGATGATCAGTTTATCACGTATGGAGTTTTGGCAAATGCTACATGACCACCTTAGACCAACCCACCATAATATAAGCATAGAATATTAGGGTTGGAAGAGACCTCAGAAGTCCATCTCCTCCTTCTAGGCTGGCCAATGTCCTCCTGGCAACAGAACAGAAAAAAAGACAGTCAACAGGAAACAGAAGTAGTCCCATCATAATCACAGGTATCTTCTAAGGCAGCCTTTTGTTATGAGAGCCTCCAGATCCGGTTGCAGAGCAGCATGTACAGTAACTCCAGTGAAAGCTCTGCCCTTTCTCCAGGCCCCTCATAAACAATGTTCCCTGAGGAGGGACAGTTTAGACAGTCACAAGTTATGCATTTTAGGTAGTCAATGTTTGACGCTCAGCAGGAGAAGTAATGAATTTTGTGCAGGTCCTTGTGGAATGTACCAAAGGAAATAGTTCCCATCCCTAAACTTTCAGATATCAGGCTACAGTTATGTGCTAAGTAGTTAGCATGAGTGAACTACCCCTTTAATGCAGAACTCTTTCTTCAAAAGAAGAGCTAGATACCTGTTCAGCATGTAAGCCAGCTTCTCACCATCTCCCAGAACCTGATGGTAAAGCTTTAAGAGGAAGTAAAGTGGGGTACTGAGGACTCCAAATCTGGACTATCTGGAGGCCCCTAATTTGAAAAGTATTTGTCCAGCATTCTATGCTGAGACTTGACAAAAGGTAAACCTTCCACAATCAGTTATGAAGTGGATATCACAGGGGCTAAAGCTTATTTCACTTTGTCAGGTGTAAACTTGCCTCACATTAGAGGAGAAAATCTGCAAAGAGTTAGTTTAAGATCTAGAGTTGTTTTTAAAAATCTCCAATAGTGAAACTCCCAAACAGTAAGTTTTTTGAAACACTGCACTGAATTCTTCATATGTGTTTAAGAAAGACAACAAATCAAGAGAGAACAAACTGCACAGGGAATGTGTTCAGTGCTGTAAATCAGAGCGAAGAAATACCAGTACTGGGAATTAAGGGCCAGATCCTCAGTTGGTGTAAAGCAGCATAGTTCCATTGACTTCAGAAGAGCTAAACTGATTTACTCTAGATGAGGATCTGGCATTTCTAAATCCCTGGTGAATATCTATCTAGGCAAAAAGGTAACATATGTTAAGCACACTGCTAATGTTAATATATATGCTTTCACCTTAGCTTCTTTTTCCATTGTGGTAACCAGACTTAACTCCCAATTTTTTATAGCTTTTGGCTTTATATTATATTGGTCAGCTGGAGTGTCAGAGCTGGCTCTTTTGAAAACCATTGATGAAGAAAAATCCAAGCCCACAAGTACATCATCAGGGAAGATTATAACTCATACTGACAGTACCCACATTCTACTTTACATTGTCTTGTTGGGAAAGATCCAAGCTTATGTGTCCTTTCCTATCTTGAAGCTATACTAAAAGATCTAGTGACAGAACAGCTGATTTAGCCATCCTTTTTATGACAGCTGCAGATTCTCTGCAAGCCAGTCAGATCCAATACAATCAGGTCTTGGACTCAGACTCACATAAAAAATGCAAGTAAAGATGTTGCCAAGTATGGGACCCAATCTGTCAAAGGGTTGTGCAATTATCAAAGGATGTGATGTAGCCACAGTTCTTTCTGCAGCCCATTTGGCATGGGAGAACAGACGTCCATGAAACATTACTGGAAACTCTTCAATGAGTATATACAATTTCCCTGCAATGAGTTTAAAGTTCTCCCAAATATTGAAAGTAATGTGACTCTTTAACCTCTAGTTGTAAGAATAAATATTTCAATTTATTTGAGGGGAATGAGGGCATTAATGTAGCTCAAGTGACTTCAATGGAACTGTGCCAGTTTACGCCAGCTAATGATCTGGGCTACTATTTCCCCCCATCTTTTATTTATTGATTTATCCCATCTATATTTCTCATAGATGTATTTTCGAATATATAGTATATATCTTCCTTAGTTAGACAAGGTCAGCTTCTATTTTTCTTTCCTTACAGGAAGAGATCAGACTAAAAGATTCAGTTCTCGGGTCAGAACCCTGTCAAGATAAAGGTTGCAAATATCTCTACTCTCCTTCCAAAATATCTCGCCTGTGGGTGTGTTCTTCAGAATGTACTGGACTTTAATGATTATAGTAAATGGAGCCAATTCTGTCCTCAGTTTCACATAGCAGAAGGCAGATTTAGGCTCCTTTATTCATTTTTGGGTCTATATTTTGGACGTGAATTGTACTGTTTTTTCTTTCCCTTGTTGGCCAAAACATTTTACTTCCCTCTAAGGTATAGTTTACAAAGTGGAATGTACATAAAATAATCATGTTGTTTATATTGCTTATAGACATCACTGATTCCAAGCAGCTAGTGGAATTCTAAATAGGATTAGATGTTTATACAGGTGATCACAACATTATATTAGATAGGATTATGAGCACATTAGAAGGGGTATAAACCAACCATTAACTGACAAGAAGTTGTGCTGCAACTCTTGCTAATTGATTGCCAACTAACTCATTAACTGACACAATAGTAAATTCTAGTGTAGACACTCTCAGACATTTGTTCATGGTCATGTGTTACCCTAGGCTGAGTCCTACAGTGAAGCATGACCAGGAACAAATATTTGTCTTCTGGAACAATCATTGTGAGTCAAGCATGGACATATCCTCTGGGGTTTCTTGCATCTGTAAAACATCTGGTACTAGCCATTGTCAGAGACAGGATACTGGACTTGATGGAATCAATTTCTGTTTTCCTGTAAAAATTGTCTTGTGGCTTATTACATATTTTCCATTTGGGGAATAGTGAAGGGTTTTGGAAGGACATTGAAAATTGTGTCCTGTTTCTTTATGTAACTAATTCAAAATGAGACTGGGATGTCAGGGCAGCCTCCTGAGAGGTGGCATGTGTCAGCTTGTTCACATCTATGGCAATTCTGCTTCTTTGAAGTGTTGAGACTAAAAGGGCAGGAGGTCAACTTAAATGTGAAACATAGTGTAATTTCCCCTCCTCAGATAAACAGAGGATGGTCTTAAAGAGGCAGGATTGTGGGTTGTGATTTTTGGAGGGGACAGCAGGAAATATAATCTGCCTCCCCCTCTCCTCACTTGCTCATCATGTGCCTCCAGAGACCAAAATCTTCAGGGCTTCTTCAAGGAAAGTTTTCTTGAGTAAGGACTGAGTATAAGGCCTTCACAATTTCATCCAGTATTTAAATGATATACATTGCATTGCCTGCTATTTATTCTTATCATTCTAATGTGTTAAAATCTGAATGCCCCTTGAAGATTCAATGGCTGAAAGTTCCTATATTATGAGAAGCTTATTGATTTGCTTTGACATAAATCCTGCAAGTTTGCAATGATTTTAGTTTCTGCAACAGGCACACTTTGTCACTTTGTGTTGTCAAGAGGTTTGTGGTTCTTCTGTAGGATTGAATAACTCACCTTCCCTTCAAAAGACATGTTTTTTGCAGGTTTGCCTACTCTTCACTGTTTTGATTGCTAGTAATTTCCCAGAGTTCTCCAAGATGTCATCAAGACAAGAAGTTCATGTGGGGGCTAGTCTATTATTTACTGCCTCATGATTATCCTGCTGAAACAATATTGAGGATGTATACCCCTGAACACTAGAGGTGATGCACATTCACTTTTATATCCCTTGGCAAAAGCAGACTTTTAACTTGGATTATATCAGATGAAAATTATTAGAACAGGAGAATCCAGGAAGCTCATTTCTTCTATTGAGGAACTGCTTGAGCATCCAATTTGTTTTTTTAGTTAGTTATTTCTCCAACTCTCCGTTATTGGGTCTTGCTGGTTCCCTTGGAGCTTTATTTCTTGCTCAGGATCAAATTCTGCTCTCAGCTACACTGGTCCACCTGGCCTGCAGATTTGCAATCCACTTCATTTTCATTTATGTGTATACAAGACCCATTGAATTTTCCCCTAAAGCTTTATCACAGGCTTAATGTCAATAAAATAAAGAAACAAATCACTTGGATTCCTAATAACAATATTGGGGGGGGGGAACAGAATAAATTAAGAGGAAGATTAAAAGCAGGTAATAGGCTAGGTGGATCTTGGTTTTAATCCTCTGCTGAAGATTCTAAATCAGGCCAGAGTGTGTCATACTAGTCACTTGGATTTTAAAATGATATAAACACAGGGAGGGCACAGCAGATTTCAAGGAGAGTGATAGAGTAACCTGAGGATATTTAATGAACTGCTTTAGATAATACTAGCGCTTTGTAATGAAAAACAAAGAGCTACACAGGGAGTGGTTTTACTAAATTACACAAAATTCTGATGGGGATTCACAGAGTAGATGTGACCATTCAAGGAAAGTCTACTTGGGCTATTTTGAAATGCAGGAACATGAGAGTATTGCAAATAATCCGCGGAAGGTCTGAGGGCACCAAATGCATTTCTTTACACAATCAAGTTCAATCTTTGCTATTATGTAACCAACATAATCACATTACTTTTCAATTGAATTCTGCATTCACTGTTATTTATACCAGCATTGTAAACAGCATTTCTTGACTCATTGAAACTTATTGAAGAGCTTGGGCAGATACCTACCGTAAGTGTAGAGCCCACAGGAAAAAAGGGTTTGGAGATAATGTCAGTATCGAAAGAGTGGCATAGTGCCATTTTTTTCAAACTGGAGACAAATTGAAATGGGCATTAGATGAGATAAAATTGTTAGGAATTAATACAACAAACGTGAAAGAAATAGTGGGTCAAGACATAAAGTTTCATGCTATTGGTTCATGGGGAGATTTGCCTGAGCTAGACTTGAGTGAAACTTGAGTCCCTGATCATCCCAATTCAAATACACACACAGACGGAATCCTCCATGCACAGAATTTACACATAGAAGGAAGGGCTCAGCCTTCTGTGGACCTCCACAAATGTTGCTGCACTGGACCATGGTCTATATCAGTGGAAAGGGCTGGAAAGGGCACTCCTTCCTTCCCCTAGGAGTAGGTGAATATGATAATATAGGTTTTGGCATTATCTGATTTTTGTAAAATATCCTTGGAAGAAAGCAAAACTGAATTAATATGATTCATAAAATGAGGAGCCCAGTTGATTCTAAAATATTGATAACAGGTGTTTTGGACATTGTTAAAACATAGGTAAGCAGCAAAAGGATTTTTTTTATTGAGCCACTGTAGTGACAAAGATGGTGATTTTTGGTAAAGGCAAAGTAAGTTAAATGTAACCAAATGGTATACTAGGAAGACAGATTGAGAAAATCTAGAACAGGTCACTTTCTATTTTAGGGAGATAAATTCACAATCCCTAGACCTACTGTAATGTATAGAAGATACACAGATTTCAAGATCACAGGAGAGCATTATGATTCTGTAGTCCAGTGATACTCAGACTAAGGCTCGTGAGCCGCAAGTGATCCTTTAATGTGTCTCCTGCGGCTCTTTGCAGCACATGATATTAAAACACTGTGTGATTTAATTATTAACCAATCAGGATGCTTTTGCTATGTTATTAACCAATTGTAGTTGATAAAATAATAATATTTGGTCAGTCATTTTTCTGTGAGAATATTATAGAGATATATAAAAATAGTAAATTAAGCAAAGAATTCACACTACTGTGGTTCTTTTGGGTAATGTTGATTGCTAATTTGGCTCCTGAACCAGGGAGGTCTGAGTATCACTGCTTTATTCTGACTGCCTGCATAGCACAGGCCATATCATTTCTCCAAGTGATTCATGCATTGAGCCCAATAACTTGTTACTGAACTAGAGCACCGGTTTTAGAAAGACACCCAATCCTGATTCAATAACTCCAAGTGAAAATCTACCATGTCCTTTGTTAAACTATTCCAGTGGTAAATTGCCTTAACTGTTAAAAAATCTGTTTTATTTCTAGTTTGAGCGTTGATGACTTTAGCTTCCAGCCATTGGAACGCCTTTTTTCTACGCCTTTGTCTGCTAGATTAAAGAGCCCTTTAGTATCAAATGTCTTCTACCTGTGTAGGTCTCTGTAGACTGTGATCAAGTTGCCTCTTAACTTCTTTTTGATAAGTGAAGTAAACTGAGCTCTTCAAGTCTCTTATTGTAAGGTGAGTGTTCCAGATCTTGAATCACTGCTGTAGCTCTTCTCTGAACCCTTTCCAATTTTTCAGTACACAAAACTATAGGAACATACGCTTTATACAAGTTAATTGTGAAAAAAGATCTGTTAGGTCACCTAGGCTATGCCCCCTGCCAATGAAGGATTGTTGCCTACAATATAGTCTCATGTGCTATGTCCATTCTAGTTTTAAATGTTTCAAGTAATGGGGCTTCTGTCATTTCCTTGAGAAATTATTTTGCAGACTAATAAATACCATCTTTCGCAAGATTTTTCTGATAATCATCTTAAATTATATCTTAATTTCATCCTGTTACCCCTTGGTTTTAAATTCTTGAACCACCTTAAACATTATTTATTTTCTTCATATTGACTGTGATCATATATCCCCATTTACTCATAGCTTAGCCATACCATACATATATAGGGTCCAACCTTTTGCTGGTATAAGAGGGCTTACGTCTTTTATCTTTAATGGAGCTATGCATATTTACACTAGCTCAGATTCTGGCCCTTAATTCTTTTAATCTGTTCTCATAAATCAATCCCTCTAGCCCATCATTTTTGTTACTGTCTTCTAAAAGGTAATATGGTATCTAATAGTTTACACATTTTAAATGTTTTATCTACCCTAGTTCTCTTTGTTTCACTTATAGGAATAAATTAAAGAAATGGAAAACAATGGATAGTCATAGCTTTTCTGAAGATTATATATTATGTTAGTACAGTGGCTTACACAATAGAGCCCTGAACTTGGTTCAGTACTCCAGGCGTTATCACAAGTATAACAATAAGTAAAAATAAGAATGAATGTATCTTTGTAAACTTGAATTCAGATAGCAAGGAAAGTGTCAAACCTCATGAAGATTTTGTTGGATATGATATAACATATCCATTCCTTTGATATCTCAATAATACATTGCTCAAACCACGCAAAAAATGCATGGTAGGTGAACACATTGAAAATTGTCAGGTAGGACTTCCTGTTGTCTTAATGGTAATGGCAATACTGCCATTTGAGAAATCCAGGTTTGATTTGGATCCTGGCTTGTCATGCAACCGGCCAGTAAAGTCTGTGCGTGTTACAAAAATTATAGAAATCCAATTCAGGCAGTGTGTTGATTGGCTCTAATAGAGAATAGCTATTCAGTCTTCCTTGGGCACAATTAGGGTGGGTATATTGAAATGGGGAGAAATGTGAGACTCTTATGGCATTGCAAGAGATGTGGAAGACCCCAAAGGAGAAAAATTGGAAACACACTATTCCACTGGCCAAAATGCTAACAAAGGAGAAACAGTACATTTTATACTATAACCATATATGCTATATAAAGACAATAATACACTAGGCTATTAAGCAGAGGCAAAGTTTTGCCTTAATATATATTGGAGCTATGTATTCTTATTATTTACTAGTATCACCAAAGATAAAGGGGCTACAAAGTATAGTAAGGCTACAACGGGGCCTTTTTTGAGGCAAAATCATTGTATACTGTAATTTCCATAATATCTGTGTAATTAGTGAGCCTGCTAACTCTGCCACATCTTACTTCGAACTTCTATTTCATGCTAATGGAGCATTTGTATAACAGGACAGCACTTATCAATCTAATGTTTAAATAGGAGTTCAATTGCAGAGGCAGTTTTCTGAATCAGTCTGAGGATATTATTAACTCCTCATACCGTGGTGACAAAAGCTAAACAGAGATTTATTCAGTTTAAGATCATGTACTGGGTTTAATGGACACCTGACCACTTCAATACAAGTGATTTAGTAGCAAATGAGATCTTCTGCTATTATGAAAAAGAGAATGGGGATTTACTACATTTGTTGTGGACAAATCAGAAAGTCGGCTTTCAATAATCAGGAATGTACTGTATAGAAAGAGATTACAGGTTTAGCGAAATACTACTTTCCTTCCTGTGTAGCTGCTTCTTGCACAATAGATAATATTTCTGAAAAATGCTCATACATGAATAGTGCACAGCTTCATGCTCCTTAAAATCAGTGGGAGAGTCCAGACATGTTGGACCAGATTGTGAATACTTTACTCTCCCTGAATGGCTGATCAGTAGTGAGAGTAAGGGGTTCAAAATCTCTCTCTGAGGGTCAGAGGAATATTGGAGTCAAAATCCACCTATGGATTTATGTGGAGAATTTTGTCTGCACAGGCAAGCACCGTTACATTGTGGCCCATATGAGGGTACGATGGAAGATTTGGTCCTTTTTATGTCTTCTTTGCTCTACTTACATATGTCAATCTAGCAGAAAAACAAGATGTCTCTGACTTAACTGCAGTTGCCCCTGTAATAAAATATTTGCAGTGTTAGATTCACAGACTTCAAGGTCAAAACCATCTAATCTGACCTCCTGCACATTGCAGGCCACCCACCCACTCCTGTAATAGAACCCTCACCTCTGGCTGAGTTACTGAAGTCCTAAAATCTTGGTTTAAAGACCTCAAGTTACAGAGACACCACCATTTACACTAATTTAAACCAGCACTGCTGGGACAATTTTTATAGTGGGGGTGCTGAGAACCATTGAACCAAACTGTAAATCCTGTACGTAATGGAAACCACTTCAAGTTAGGGGGTGCTGCAGCACCCATAGTTCCAGCACCTATGGTTTAAACCTGAAAGTGACCCATGCCTCATGCTGCAGAGGAAGGCAGAAAACCCTCTGGGTCTCTGCCAATCTGACTCAGGGGAAAAGTCCTTCCCTGACCCCAAATATGGTGATCAGTTAGACGCTGAGCATGTGGGCAAGACCCACCAGCCAGACACCCGGGAAAGAATTCTCTGTAGTAACTCAGAACCCTCCCCAACTAGTGTTCCATCTTTGGCCATTGGGGACATTTGCTACTAGCAATTGCAGATGGGCCACATGCCATTGTAGGCAATCTCATCATACCATCTCCTCCACAAACTTATCAAGCTCAGTCTTGAAGCCAGTTAGGTTTTTTTATCCGCACTGCTCCCCTTGAAAGGCTGTTCCAGAACTTCACTCTTCTGATGGTTAGAAATCTTTGCCTAATTTCAAGCCTAAACTTGTTGATAGCCAGTTTATATCCATTTGTTCATAGAATATCAGGGTTGGAAGGGACCTCAGGAGGTCATCTAGTCCAACCCTTTGCTCAATGCAAGACCAATCCCCAATTTTTGCCCCAGATCCCTAAACGGCCCCCTCAGGAATTGAACTCTCAACCCTGGGTTTAGCAGGCCAATGCTCAAACCACTGAGCTATTCCTCCCCGTTCTTGTATCCACATTGGCACTTAACTTAAATAACTCCTCTGCCTTCCTGGTGTTTATCCCATCTGATGTATTTATAGAAAGCAATCAGATCTCCTCTCAGCCTTCTTTTGGTTAGGCTAACCAAGCCAAGTTCTTATCTCATAAGGTAGGTTTTCAGTTCCTCAGATCATCTTAGTAGCCCTTCTCTGTATCTGTTCCAGTTTTAATTCATCTTTCTTAAACATGGGAGACCAGAATTGCACACAATATTCCAGATGAGATCTCACCAGTGCCGTAGATAATGAAACTAACACTTCCTACTGGAAATACCTTGCCTGATGCATCCTAGGACTTAGCCTTTTTTCACATTGGTGGCTCATAGTCATTCTGTGATCAACCAATACACCCAGGTTTTTCTCCTTCCCTGTCACTTCCAATTGATACGTCCCCTGCTTATAGCACAAATTCTTGTTGTTGTTCCCTAAATGTATGACCTGGAACTTTGCACTATTAAATTTCATCCCATGTATATTACCCCATCTTACAAAGTCATCCAGATCTTCTTGTATGATATTATAAGCACATTCCCACTTTTTGTGCCAAGGTCAGTAATAAAAATGTTAAAAAAAGTAGGTACCAAGACCGATTCCTCAGGAACTCCACTAGTAACCTCCTTCCAGCCTGACAGTTCACCTTTCAGTATGACTCATTGTAGTCTTCCCTTTAACCAGTTCCTTGTCCACCTTTCAATTCTCATATTAATCCCCATCTTCTCCAATTTAACTAATAATTTCCTATGTGGAACTGTATCAGATGCCTTACTGAAATCCAGGTAGATTAGACCTACTGCATTTCCTTTGTCTAAAAAAACAGTTATCTCAAAGAAGGAGATCAGCTTGGTCTGGCATGATCTACTTTTTGTAAACCAGTTTCTATTTTATCCCAATTACTGTTAACCTCTATGTCCTTAACCACTTTTTCTTTCAAAATTTGTTCCAAGACCTCACATATAAACTAACAGGCCTGTTGTTTCCTGGATCACTTTTTTCCTCTTTCTTAAAAATAGAAACTATATTAGCAATTCTCCAGCCATAGGGTAAAACCCCCAAGTTTAAAGATTCATTAAAAATCCTTGCTAATGAGCTTGATTTTGACTGAGTTACACTGGTGTATATTCACAGTGATTCCTCTTTAAGTAAATGATGTTATTCTAGACTTATATCAGCATAACTGAGATCAGAATTGGGTCATGTATTGAAACAAGGTTAGGTTTTCCTGGATCTGGGCTGGAAAAACCTACATATCTTCCACTGCTAAGTCTATAAAAATCTGGCATTTTGCTTGACACATTCCAAAAACTTTGTCTTGTTTGCCATCAGGTGCATAGATACTACAATGATGGGCTGAATAGAATCACTGTATGAATTCTTCCTCTCCACTTATATGGGAAGGTAGGTATGTCTGCTTTTTGCTTCAGTAGATTTGGTATTATAATCTCTCCTTGATTTGGACTTAATGTTCAGGTTAAATGCCTTTGATGTTTGTTGTCTCTTGCTTTTATAATTTAAATGAAGAATGCTGAAAGCATGATCTTTTCAAGTCTAGCTCGCCATTGTATTTATTTAATTTAGTGTTTTAATATAGCAATATCTATGCCATTAATATTTACCGAATAGCACAGTGGCATACTTATATATGATATAATCAAAAGATTTTCTATAAAATATGGCTGTTCAAGGTACTGATCTATTTTCCACATTAGTCAAGATTTGGCTGTATAACAAAAATCTTCAGCAACTTGGTGATTTTTAAAACAGTGGAAATAATTGTTATAGCATAAAACAAAATTATTTCCTAATATTTATTTGAAAATGTCTAACTTAGGAAAGGTAAGTGACAAGACCCCCAAAAATTAGGGGGAGAGCGTTCCTGGGAATCTTAAGATCTATAGTAATTAGAAGCTTCGGAAAAGCTAAAAAATAATTTCAGAAGATATTTTTAAGCTTTGAGATCAATTTCAAAATACTGGGATTCCTTCTCCACTCAGAATTATGGACTTTATACTTTCCTAATCAAAATATTAATTTGTATCTTGTGCTATTAAAAAAGGAAACAAAAACCAGCACAAATCTCAGATTTGGGGTTCCTTGTTCTTAGAGGTTTCTTTGAGATTCTTTCCTGCCTCTCTCTCTTCCTTAACCAGTACCTTTCTGTTTGAAAGCTTCCCCCAACATACTGGGCAACATTTTTCCTTCAACCTTTCTTCTCCCTTTCCCATTCCTCATTTAAGTCTTTCATTCTTTCACTTTTCTTGATCTTTGCTCCAATTCAAGTCCCTTTGAACAGCTCCCCGTTATTACACACGGGCACAATTCCTGATCTATGCAGCCTCTTGAGCTATTGTGTTGCCCATCTTCCCTCTCTGTATTCAGAAATTGATCTTTCAGCAGCATTAGCTGGCCCACAATGAATTCAGGTGGCAGGACTGCATTTTTTAAAGAAAAACTTGTGGAATTCAAGCTTCAAACGGGGGCTCATTCCATTGGATTCAATTTTGACTGAGGATATTGGAGTTGGATGAGTTTGACGTTCTCTTATTTAAATGTTGAATGCTGCCTCCAATAAGGTCAGTAGTCAACATTTAAATAAGCCAGCCCATGAAGACATATTTCATTTCAAATGAGTCCAATGGTATCAAATATATGTCTTGTATTTTCTAGAAAAACTAAATGGTACCAACAGAAGTGAGGAATTCTATTATTTGGAAATAAAATGATGTCAAATTTAGAAAAAGACTTGTGCTCAGTATCTAGTATAAACAAAGAACTATACAGCTTCCTTAATAGACAGATTCTTTAAATGTCTAATCAGCCTATAAACTGTAACGTAATGAGCTATTAAGCCCACAAACCTTTAGGCTCACACTGATTTATTTCCCAGCTGATGTGTTTCATACAATCAGAGCAGGCAAATTAAATTAGATGTATTATTTTATTAATGATTTAGATGTATTGCAGAGATTACCAGTAGCTGTAAAAATGCAGTGTCCTGGAAGACCATATCACTAATCTGCAACACAGAATAATAGACTTCTGTTGTGATAATGCACCTTCTTCATGGCATCAATAAACTGGGTAAAAACAAGTAGTGTTAAATGTTTCTACTGAAGGCAAAGATCCTATATCTAGTGCCCTTGTTTCCAAGAAGGCTAACGGCATTTTGGGCTGTATAAGTAGGAGCATTGCCAGCAGATCGAGGGATGTGATCGTGCCCCCTCTATTCGACATTGGTGAGGCCTCATCTGGAGTACTGTGTCCAGTTTTGGGCCCCACACTACAAGAAGGATGTGGAAAAATTGGAAAGAGTCCAGTGGAGGGCAACAAAAATGATTAGGGACTGGAGCACATGACTTATGAGGAGAGGCTGAGGGAACTGGGATTGTTTAGTTTGCAGAAGAGAAGAATGAGGTGGGATTTGATAGCTGCTTTCAACTACCTGACAGGAGGTTCCAAAGAGGATGGATCTAGACCAGGGGTAGGCAATCTATGGCATGCATGCCGAAGGCGGCACGCAAGCTGATTTTCAGTGGCACTCACACTGCCCGGGTCCTGGCCACCAGTCCAGGAGGCTCTGCATTTTAATTTAATTTTAAATGAAGCTTCTTAAACATTTTAAAAACCTTATTTACTTTACATACAACAATAGTTTAATTATATATTATAGACTTATAGAAAGAGACCTTCTAAAAACGTTAAAATGTATTATTGGTACGCGAAGCCTTAAATCAGAGTGAATAAATGAAGACTCGGCACATCACTTCTGAAAGGTTGCTGACCCCTGATCTAGACTGTTCTCAGTGGTACCTGATGACAGAACAAGGAGTAATGGTCTCAAGTTGCAGTGGGGGATGTTTAGGTTGGATATTAGGAAAAACTTTTTCACTAGGAGGGTGGTGAAGCATTGAAATGGGTTACCTAGGGAGGTGGTTTTTAAGGTCAGGCTTGACAAAGCCCTGGCTGGGTTGATTTAGTTGGGATTTGGTCCTGCTTTGAGCAGGGGGTTGGACTAGATGACCTCCTGAGGTCCCTTCCAACCCTGATAGTCTATGATTCTATGATGTAGCTCAATGTCAATTGACTGGATCAGTTTCCCCCAACCTGGGGACCGGCTATTTGGGGGGGATTTCAGACTAGTTGATGGGGGGGGGTCATGATGAAGCAGAGGAGGGGGTATCACTGTAAATAGGGAAAGCAATGGGGGACACATAGTGAGAAATAAGCTGCCATGTCTAGAGCTAATGGGTCAGGGGGCTCCTTCAAAGCTGCCTGTATCCTTGCCTGCTTCTGTTGAGGCCCCCAATGTCACTGGTTGTGAGAGCAGCCCACTTATACTAGAGTGCCGGGGAGCAAGCTCAGGCAGTGGGCTGCTAGCCCACATTGCCCTGCTTTGCTGCTGCACTCAGCTCAGCCTTGGATGGCACCAGTGGCTGTCCAACAGCAGCATTTAGCTTTCCAGTGACAAAAAGAATAGGCCATAGGAGCAATAGGAATAATAGAAAGGGGACCAGAAAAATAATGTAAAGGAATAAAAAAAAGAGAAAGAAAAAAAGAATCAGAAAAAAATACACAAAAAAGATGAAAGGCGACCAAAATGGTTAAACTTGTCCGCCTTAAACTGTATTAACTAATACTTTTGACAGTTTAACTGTATTAGATCCTTCAACCAAAATGGGAAAAAGAAGAGAAGGAAAAAGAGAAGTGAGAGGAAATGGCAGGAAAAAAAGAGGTGGCAGATGTTTCAGGACATGGCACAAGGAAATATGGGTGCCCCCGTCCGCCAATCCATCTCTAAGTGGGGAATCAAGCAAAAAAGGATGGGAGCCATGAGGTGAGATAATGGAGATGGCATGGTGGGTCTCTTAAAGCTAAAGTGAACATGCAGTTCCTAATTCTAATGGACTTTTCAGCTTGCAATAGTAAAAGTGGCAGCTCTGAAATGTAATGGTTTTCTGCCCAGTTGTGTGAAGGTAATATGCCGTGAGAAACTGAGGATTGAGAAAGACTTTGAAACACCTTTTTCACAGGCCAAGAGAACCTGCTGGGTCATTTACCTTGAGGGGGAAATAAGTGATTTCTAATACAGCTTTTCCCTAGTCATCTCTACAAGACACATGGAGTACAGTAGCACTAAGAAAAGTTTTTATGAGGTATTGTATTCTGTCCACATGGAGGATGCAATGATATTCAGCAGTAAGAACAGAGGGAGATGGAAGTCTGGATGAGGTGAAAAAAGAGTAGGGAGCACTGAGGCATGTATTTTGCACATACTTAGATGTCTAGGAATTGATACATCATTTAAAAGGGGGCGGGGGGAGAATAGAGGAAGCCAGATTAAGCTTTTAGTGTTGGGATCTTTGGTATGTTTTTGGCAAATTTCTTTACAATTTTGTAAATCAGTTTTATTACCGTTTAATTAAATTACACAAATCTAAATGGTAAGATCCAACATATCATCTTAAAAGGTCTGCTTGACATAGTGCTATATTCTCTTTATAGGCTAGAAATCAGAAAGTAGCCAAAGTAGAATCTACTTGCCTATCATGCCTGGGGAGAAGCTATGCTACGTTACTTCTTGTAAGACGGGCAGTGTACAGAGAAACGTTATAATATAGTATAAATGAGTGAATTGGACACAAAAATAAGTTCTTTGAATTGCAATTTGCAAGCATAACAGTTGGTGGCAGCTTTGAAACAATTTTTGCCTTCAAATGTAACTTTGTTGTCTGCAAATCTGTAGACAATTACATTAAATTATTAAATCACTATTCTATATTGATTTAAATGAATGTAATGATACAAAAACAATCAGTTTTCTTTTGTGTTGTTCAGACACCTCTGTTAAACAGAATTTTATGGTCCACATTTATAAAACTGTCAAAAGTACTCAAGCAGAGAAATGAGGAAACCAGTGTCAGAGAGAAATGTCCAGAAAGGACAATAGTGACAATGACAACCGCGTGGTCATTAGGAGCTACTTGTGTATACACCATGACAGCATGCTCTAAGCATTAGAGAAGCCAGGCCTGCAGCAGAGTGGCACATTTCTGAGTGTAGTCTGCCACAATTTAGTTCATGTTTAAAGGGCTCTTTCGCTAAAGTGTAGAAGTGCAAGGTATCTGGTATGTTTATAGATTTTTTTAAAAAATCATCCCACTAGATACATAGATTTTACCAAAGACTTTAATCCCAAGACTCATGTGATGAAGAATGAGATACAGTAATTGTTATTACAATTGTCTTGAGGTATATGGATGGAGCAAATGTTGTGCTTTCCAGGGTGCAGGGACTATGATTGTGATGCACCATCTCATAGGGTATGCAAGGCAGGGGGAAGGCTCTTTCCAACCACTCCCTACCACATACCCTCAAAATCCTTTCCAGAGTTCTCCTTGGCATAGGCGCCGACTTCCTGGGTGCTTCGGGGCTGAAGCACCAACAAAAAAAATAGTGGGTGTTCAGCACACACCGATGTGGCCTGCTGATCAGCTCCTCCCTCACCCCCCTCCAGCGCCTCCTACCTGCCGGTGATCAGCTGTTCATCAGTGTGCAGGAGTTGGGGGAGAAGAGGGGCAGGAGCAGGGGTAGGAAGAGGCAGAGCGAGGGAGGGGTGCTCAGGGAAGGAGGCAGAACGGGGTGGGAAGAGGCAGGGCATGGACAGAGCAGGGGCGGAAAGAGGTGGGTGATGGTGGGGCCTTGGGAAAAGGGGCGGGGGGGGGCTGGGCCAGAGAAGGGGTTGAGCACCCCCAGGGAAATGAGAAAGTCAGTGCCTCTGATCCTTGGAATAAGAGATGCCACGCTACCTCTTACTTTGTGTTGTATGATAAAGGAACAAGTATAGCCCTGAATCTTCCTAGTACCAGGGATAATGTATCCAGCACAAAATGCTCTCCTCAGAGATTGACAGACACCCAATGTACCTTCACTCATCCATATTCAGCACACATTCCAAGAACATCAGAGAACATTGACAAGGTATTCAAAATTCTTGAAAGAGTTTTGCCCATTCTGAGTCACTTGCGAAAAGGTCTTGTGGTGGGGCGATTACCCCACACCCAGAGAGACTGGGCTGCGGCAGGCCTAAGCGCCTGCGTAGACGCACGGCCAATCAGGAGAGGGCTTACTGGGAGCCAATAAGAAGGCAGATTGGAGCCAGCCAATCAGAGCCCGGCTTAGCCATATAAAAGGCTGCCCAGAGCAGGAGCAGTCAGTCTGTCCCAGGCCTTCAGAGGGGAAGGTCTGTCTCCAGAGCTGGGAGGCCAGCACCTCGGACAGCGCAGTGCAGGCCAGCCTGAGAGTGGGAGAAGGCCCTACTCCATAGCCTGCTAGGCGGCAGGCCTGGGAGGAGGAGGCCTAGCGTAGCGAAGGGCTGTTGGGGAAGCGGTCCAGAGGGATAGTCAGAGGAGTAAGGAGAAGGAAGACAGTGAGACTGTCACTCGAGGGCCTCTGGACCGGGACTCAGAGTAGTGGGCGGGCCTGAGTCCCCCCCCCTTGTGTCCCCCTTTGTTTGCTGTGCTACCCCGCGCACAGCCACAGACCGCAGGGAGCGGGCCGGTCAGAACCACACCAGGTCCTGGACTGTGAGGATCGGACTTGAGGGTGTGGGACTGTTGTTTAACACACCTCCCCCGGAAGGGGGTGTGAGTGGACAAGGGACACTGTCGGAGGACAGTGCTCCGAAAGAGGACTCCGTACCTGGAGGGCGACGCAAGTCCGCGGCCCCAACGCAGGTGGAACGACAGGCTAGATGCCACCCAAAGGGGCGCCCTACTGGTTCGAGCCAATTCCCCAAGACGACCAGGAGGAGGCGCCACAGCGGTGAGCTACAACCCTGTCACACGTGGTGGAGAATGCGGGCAATAGCGGTCCGCCCCTGATACGAGGGGCCAGCGCCAAGACTGCGGACTATTGCCCAGAGCAGTGCCGTGCGCTGACAGACGGTCGACCCGGATTGTGGGTGCAGACCAGGACCCACCAAAGGGGTCCAGAGTGTGGGGGTTGAATCGGGAATAACCCGCTGAACCCCAACATGGAGGCTGAGAAGCTATTAAAATGGCTGCTAGAGAAGCAGCAGGAGCAGTCGGCCCAGCAGCACCAGCAGCAGGTACAAATGCTGCAGCAAATGACCACTCAGCAGCAGCTGCTGATGACTCAGCACCAAGAGAATCAGCAGCAGCTCCTCCGAGAGTTGGCCACCCAGCAGCGGGTGCAACAGGAACATTTGGTGCAACAGATGGCCGCACTATTACGGCCGGCAGGAGGCACCCCTGCCGCCCCTATGGGAACCGGTCTGGGGGATACCCCAGGAGCACTACCGATACGTCTCACCAAGATGGGGCCCGAGGATGACCCAGAGGCCTATCTGGTGACATTTGAACGGGTGGCGACTGCTGCCCGGTGGCCCTCAGAACATTGGGCCACGTTACTAGCCCCTTATTTGACGGGGCAGGCTCAGGCCGCATATCGGAGCCTCAACCCCCGGGAAGCGCTCGAGTACGCCCGAGTCAAGGCGGCCATCCTAGACCACACCGGCATTAGCACAGAGACCTACCGACAACGTCTCCGTAAGGAACAATATCCTCCGGGGGCCCGACCCTGTGCTGTAGCCCAACGCATCCGGGACCACTGCTGGAGGTGGTTGAACCCAGAGGGCCTGACGGGACCCCAGGTGGCGGAGCTCGTGGCCTTAGAGCAGTTCACCCAGATCCTACCTCCGGGAGGGAGGGCCTGGGTGCGACGGCACCGACCGGCCACCCTCTCCGCAGCAGTGGCCTTAATGGAGGACTACTTATCGGCCGAGGGGGCAGAGGCGCCACCCCGAGCAGCCGAGAGCCTTGGTCGCAAGGGCGGCACAGAGAAGGGGAACTCCCGTGGGGCGGGAGCCTCTGGACCACTGGCAGGCAACAGCCATTGGCACCAGATACCCCCCAACCCTGAACCCCGACCCAAGTTATTACCGATGGCGACTCGGAGGGAACGACAGCCCCCGGAGCGAACAGGCCCCCCCGGAGGAGGCCCAAGCCCGGCCGAAACCCGAGAGAGGTGCTGGGGCTGCGGTCAAGAGGGACATTTCCGGCGAGATTGCCCTTTTATGGGCTGCAGCTACGGGCAGGCCTGGATGGCCGGACAACGGGCACGGAAGAACGGGGTAAGAAAGTTGATAGTCCCGGTCCAGGTTGAAGGGAACCCCACCAATGCCCTCGTAGATTCGGGGTGTAGTCAGACCCTCATACGAGAGGGGCTGGTCCTGAATCTCACTCTTTCGGGGGCCCCGATCTACCTGCAATGTGTGCATGGAGACATCCGCCAGTATCCCACAGCCTGGGTCAAGATGGGAGTAGGCGGCCGAGAGGAGGGTCTCCGGGTAGGAGTGGCCCCTAGGCTGGCCTACCCGGTGGTGTTGGGACGAGATTGGCCCGGCTTCGGAGAGGTCCTCCTGAGATACCAGCCACCCAAGCCCCGACCAGACAGGACTATAGCACCGGGGACGGGGCTGCTTGGGAGCAGGCTAAGGGATGACCCCGGCGAGGGGCCCTCCTCGACGGCGGAGACCCCTGCGAATTGTCCAGGAGACAGACCCCGTTCGGTGGAGGACGCCCAGGCAGAGTTAGAGCGTGACGGGGACTTCATACGGGAGCAACGGGAAGACCCAACCCTAAGCCGAGCCTGGGAACAAGCTACCAACCCTGTAATTGAGGGGGACGGGACGCAACGGATTCCGCAGGGCCCCCGCTTTGAGGTATGGCAGGATCGCCTGTACCGAATAGCGCAGGAACCCCAGACCCGGGAGACGTTCCGTCAGCTGTTGGTCCCCCGGAGACTGCGAGCCGGCCTCCTCCACTTAGCCCACGCGAACCCTTGGGCTGGACACCTGGGACGCGAGAAGACCCTACAGAGGGTGGCCCGCCGGTTTTTCTGGCCAGGCATCCACCGGGAAGTGGCAGACTTTTGCGCCTCGTGCCCAGAATGCCAGCGAGCCGGACCGAAAGGGATAGCTCCTGCACCCCTGGTACCCATGCCAGTCGTGGGGGTACCTTTTGAACGGATCGGGATGGACCTCGTCGGCCCCCTTGAGCGAAGCAAGACAGGGAACCGCTTTATACTAGTAGTCGTGGACTACGCCACACGCTATCCCGAAGCCGTTCCCCTAAAGACAGCGACGGCACCGACCATTGCGGGTGAACTGGTAAAGATTTTCGCCCGGGTGGGGATACCCGGTGAAATATTGATGGACCAGGGCACCAATGTGTCCTCCAAGTTAATAGCCGAGCTATGTCGCCTCCTCCATATCCGGACCCTCCGGACATCGGTGTACCACCCGCAGACCGATGGCTTGGTAGAGCGGTTCAATGGTACACTAAAAGCCATGTTGCGGAAGTTTGTGGAGGAGGACCCCTCACATTGGGACACCTTGTTGCCGGCCCTGTTGTTTGCAATAAGAGAGGTACCACAGGCCTCGACGGGGTTCTCGCCCTTCGAGCTCCTATACGGCAGGCAGCCCAGAGGAATACTGGACCTCCTGAAAGAGGAGTGGGAAGCACAGGAAACACGGGTCCTTGGGACCACACAATACGTGCTACAGCTCCGGGAGCGACTCCAAACGTTAGGGGCCTTCGCCCGTGAAAACCTGGAACGGGCCCAGGCAGGTCAGGAGCGCCTCTATAATCGAAGGGCTAGAGGGAGGAAGTTCGCCCCAGGCGATAGGGTGTTGCTGTTGCTGCCCTCTTCCGAGTCGAAGCTCCTGGCCAAATGGCAGGGTCCCTACGAAGTGATCCGACGAGTGGGACCAGTCGATTACGAGGTCAGACTACCTGGTCGACGCAAAGAGACCCGTATTTACCATATTAATCTCCTAAAGGCCTGGAAGACCCGGGAAGCCATGTTCATCGGCCCGTCCACCCCAGAGTCGGAACTTGGACCCCTAGCAGGAGATCTTCCCGACCCCGGACCGGCTGTGGTGGGGTCAGGCCTCGACCCCAGACAGAGAGGACAACTGCAACAGATGGTGGAGAAGTTCTCAGATGTATTATCGGCCCGCCCAGGCCGGACGACCCTAATGAGTCATCATATTGCCACAGACCCCGGGAAGAGAGTGACGGACAACCATCGACCGTTACCCAAGAAAATGTGGGACACCGTCCGGCGGGAGGTGGAGACGATGTTGGAGATGGGAGTGGTAGAAGAATCGACGAGCGAGTGGCGAAGCCCTATCGTCTTAGTACCGAAACCAGATGGGGCGACCCGGTTTTGCATCGACTTCAGAAAGGTCAACGCTATCTCTCGTTTTGATGCCTATCCAATGCCGAGAGTGGATGAACTGTTAGAGCGCCTCGGAGGAGCCAAGTACCTGTCAACTTTAGATTTGACGAAAGGATATTGGCAGATCCCACTGGCGCCAAACTCCCGAGCGAAGACGGCCTTCCCTACGCCTTTCGGCCTCTTCCAGTTCGTAACCATGCCGTTCGGCTTGCACGGAGCAGCAGCCACGTTTCAACGCCTGATGAACAAGGTCCTCCAGCCCCACGACCAATACGCGGCGGCGTACATAGATGATATCGTGGTTTATAGCCTTGACTGGGAGAGCCATTTACACCACCTGGCAGCAATGCTACAAGCCCTCAGAGCGGCCGGCCTAACAGCTAACCCGGCGAAATGTCACTTAGGCCAAGAAGAAGTGACCTACCTGGGATACACGGTAGGAGGGGGGAAACTAACACCCCTGATTAGCAAGGTACAAGCCCTCAGAGATGTACCCACCCCCACGACGAAGAAACAAGTGCGTCAGTTTTTGGGATTAGCTGGGTACTAGCGTCGTTTTGTACCAGACTTCGCATCTATAGCTGCCCCCCTGTCAGACCTAACGAAGAACTCCCAACCTCGACAGGTACAGTGGACTACGCAATGCGAGCGAGCCTTTAACACACTTAAGGAACGGCTCACTCAAGAACCAGTACTACGACATCCCGATTTCACGAAGGAGTTTATACTACAAACAGACGCTTCGGAAGTCGGCCTAGGCGCAGTACTCTCCCAGGAAGTAGACGGGGAGGAACACCCGATACTGTATTTAAGTCGGAAGCTGTTCCCCCGAGAAAGACACTTCTCAATGATAGAGAAAGAGGCCCTGGCGGTGCGGTGGGCTATCGACGCCCTCCGTTACTATCTGCTAGGGAATAGTTTTAAGTTAATCACAGATCACGCCCCTTTGCGATGGATCCACAGCATGAAAGACACGAACGCTAGAATTATGCGGTGGTACCTCGCCCTCCAGCCTTACGACTTCCAGGTAAGGCTCATACTAACGCCGACCGGGTAAGGCTCATACTAACGCCGATTTCTTCTCCAGGCTAGGGGAGGAGGGCGAAGAATCGGATCAAGGAGGGGGATCCTTAGCGCAGGGGGTGGTCTGTGAGGGGGCCGTCAAGCTCCCCTCCAACTGCCGAGGCCCTAAACAGTTAGCCCTGATGGCAGAGGATCCGTCACGCTTGTACGGGGTGTGTCCCAAATGCACAGAGAGTGCGAGAGGAGGGAGCATACCCCAGCCTAGGCAGACGGCCGTGGGAGGAGAACCCTTGTGGGAAGCCCCGGTGGAGGACCAGCCCACACTCCTGGAACCGCCGAGGACTGCGATTTCTCCAGGTCGAGAGGGAGCCTCACTGTGGGAGGGACCAGCCGAGGCGGTGGACCACGAGACCCGTGGAGAATCAGGAGACCCGTGGGACACTCTGGCAGCGGAACCGATAGGAGGCAGCTTAAGGGAAGAGACGGACTGGTACGTCGGACCCGGTAAGCCTCAGCGTGTTTCGGTGGGACCCCCCGCTGAGACGGTGGATAAGCCGGGTTGCCCGTTGGCAAAGACTAATTTCCGAGACTTTGGGGCCAGTAGGCCATAGGGCCCAGTGACAAGGGCTAAGTTCCTAGACTTTGAGCCGGTAAGCCGAGCCACTGCGGGACAAAGGTTGCTTTCCGAGCTCTAGGCCATTAGGCCGGTTAGGATATTCCCCCCCCGGGAGGGTTCTTAAGGGGGAGGGTGTGTGGTGGGGCGATTACCCCACACCCAGAGAGACTGGGCTGCGGCAGGCCTAAGCGCCTGCGTAGACGCACGGCCAATCAGGAGAGGGCTTACTGGGAGCCAATAAGAAGGCAGATTGGAGCCAGCCAATCAGAGCCCGGCTTAGCCATATAAAAGGCTGCCCAGAGCAGGAGCAGTCAGTCTGTCCCAGGCCTTCAGAGGGGAAGGTCTGTCTCCAGAGCTGGGAGGCCAGCACCTCGGACAGCGCAGTGCAGGCCAGCCTGAGAGTGGGAGAAGGCCCTACTCCATAGCCTGCTAGGCGGCAGGCCTGGGAGGAGGAGGCCTAGCGTAGCGAAGGGCTGTTGGGGAAGCGGTCCAGAGGGATAGTCGGAGGAGTAAGGAGAAGGAAGACAGTGAGACTGTCACTCGAGGGCCTCTGGACCGGGACTCAGAGTAGTGGTCGGGCCTGAGTCCCCCCCCCTTTTGTCCCCCTTTGTTTGCTGTGCTACCCCGCGCACAGCCACAGACCGCAGGGAGTGGCCGGTCAGAACCACACCAGGTCCTGGACTGTGAGGATCGGACTTGAGGGTGTGGGACTGTTGTTTAACACACCTCCCCCGGAAGGGGGTGTGAGTGGACAAGGGACACTGTCGGAGGACAGTGCTCCGAAAGAGGACTCCGTACCTGGAGGGCGACGCAAGTCCGCGGCCCCAACGCAGGTGGAACGACAGGCTAGATGCCACCCGAAGGGGCGCCCTACTGGTTCGAGCCAATTCCCCAAGACGACCAGGAGGAGGCGCCACAGCGGTGAGCTACAACCCTGTCACACGTCTAATGAAAAATTTGTTAATTTTGCCTCTGTAAAAATCACTTTTAGGCTATGATTTTTTGATTGCAAGGCACAAAGTTTCCAGAACTGGTGACTCCTGTGCAAGAGAATATTGCCTGATTATGTTTTAGTGTATGGAATTAGGCTGTCATTTTCTTAGTGTCATGTGGATTGTTTTCAAGTTTTGCACAAATGTAAAGTCTTCTCTCTGGAGGTAAATATTTTATTTAATTGAGGCTGGAGTATGTTTCATGGTTCCAGAAGGGATAAGCAATATTTTCTTTCGGTCCTTTGATTCCAACTTCAGGATAACATCTGCTCCTTACTTGCTCAAAGTCAAGCCTCACTTTTCTAATTTTATATAACTGTGTCCCAGCTTATCCATTTCTAAAACTGCCATATGAGCAATATAAACTCTGCACAGGAATACCAACTGCCATTGTTTTCCTTGAGTGACTGGGAAATTGCTCCTCACTGCAGCTCACGTAGGAACTTGAAGCATCCTTATTTGACACCTTCTCTTCTTTATTAACCAATTGTTTTATTCCCTGAAAACATAATGCAATAGCAAGCAAAGACAGAAACACAGCAGCCTTCCTAACTTAGATTCCGAGTCAACTACCAGTTACCCCATTTGATTTGCTATGTCTACAGTAATGACATGTTTGAAGAAGCCTCAGTCCTGATGGAGGCCTTTGGGCACTACTCAAATATAAATCATTATAACAATAGTCTCTATAATGTTCAGGGTTCCTAATCATGGCTCCTGATGATCTTTCCAATTTGGCAAAACTACTTACAATGCACTGTGTTCACTCTCTAGTTCCTGTCTGTTAGAAGTGACAGTGTCCATGTCTGCATGTGGTAAGCTGTATAAACCCTGCATCAATGATGAAGGGGTTAAAAAGCTGCTATGGGGAAGGTTGGCCCCGCCCCTCTAGCCCTATCAATCATTATCGGGGTGGAATAAGGGCTTAAAAGCAAGACGTTTCAGACAATTGCTGAGCAGCTCTGGGGGAGAGCAGACAGTGGCTCTATAGCTCCCAAGATAGACTCCTGGAAGCCTTCATGGGAACAGTCCTCAGGAACGCCATTCACTGATCCCCATGCACCTACAAGGAGACAACAGACTCCAATATACTGGCCAGATGGGATAGGTTTGGCAAGCCCCAAGAGAGCTTTAGGTGGTTGGTACTGCTACCCTCTAACCTTTTTGGGGTTAGGGAATCTGGGACTTTACTAAAGGGACTAGGGGAGTGGGAGCAAAGAGCCCCACCTCCTTCAAGGACTCAATTTTGTATCGCAGAGTCTCCTGCTTAGGCAATCAGGGGGCACCCTACAGATTTCTCAGAGTCCAGACAGTAGGAGATGCCTATCAGCAGCCCGAGAAGTGTGACATTATAGAGAACACTAAATCTCAAATGTAGACTTGCTAAATTTCATCTCTTCTTTCTGGGATGAGTTGCAAATAACTCCTGTTCCTCCTGAATGTGCTGTGTTAGTCTTGACAGTACCGGACATAGGAGACTGGTATTCAGCTTCCACAATGACAGCTTTTGCAACCGTTAATGGCTCTTTATGTTGGTTTCATGACAAAACTCTCAACTCACTGTAGTTGTTAGAATGTTTTTCACAGCCCCCGGTTACCAAATAGACACATTGGCTTGTACATTTAGAGACATGGCCTTGCATAAGGACATTTTGCTGTATTTATGAGGAGATCCGTATTATATTTTCATACAGTAACTTTCCACTTGATACTCGAGGGCTACTTTTATCCAGGAAAAAATTTGGAAAATTCCAATAGAATTAAGCCATCTACTTTTCATGAATTAAAATGCTGTCTGTCATTCCAGATTTTTAGTATTGTGCCTTCTGATTTGGTGTAAATATGAATTAAATGTTGGTTTTAAATTTTCTGGTTTACATGAGCTTCAGTTTCCTCAGGCCTTTGCAATTTTCTTGCATCAGCAACTTTCAAAAGTTGTCTTGACAGTGCATTAGCACCTACCAAGCTCCGTGACAGGCTACAATGTCTTACAAAACATCTGAAACATTTTGAATGCCCATACTGCATTAAAGCACTTCTCTTCAATCGGAATGTTTTGTTTGATACTAAGACTCCAATGTCCAGAAATGGATTGTAGATGCCTTCAGATTACCATTGTTACTTGGCAGTGTTCCTTTAATCAAATAACCGGCACCTATACTTACAGCAACTGGTTTTCCTCATAGGTCAGCTTTTCTAAACCTTTTATCATTTTTGTTGCTCTTCTCTGGACTCTCTCCAATTAACCACATCTTTCCTAAAATGTGGCACCCAGAATTGGACACAGTACACCAGCTGAGGCCTCCCCAGTGCCATTTACAGAGGGACAATTGTCTTCTGTGTCTGACATAAAACACTTCCGTTAAACCAAGAAAAGATATTCGCCTGCTTTGCAACTGCATCATATTGTTGCCTCATATTCCATTTGTGATCCACTGTAACCCCCAGATCTTTTCAGCAGTACTACCACCTGCCCAGTTATTTCCCATTTTGTATTTGTGCATTTGATTTTTCCTTCCAAAGTGTAGTACCTTTGCACTTGGCTTTATTGAATTTCATTTTGTCGATTTCCAATCAATTCTCTAATTTGTCAAAGTTGTTTTGAATTCTAATCCTGTCTTCCAATGTGCTTGCAACCCATCTCAGCTTGATGGCATCTGCAAATTTTATAAGAATACTGTCCACCCTATTATCCAAGTCATTAACAAAAATGACTAGAAATAGCCTGCTTTTCTGTCAGAACTTTCAGAATCTCACTATCTCAACCAGGTGAGCGCAAGACTGTTGTCACATTTGATCAGTCCAACAAGGAAAGGATATTGCTTTCATTTCTATGCACTCAATACCAGCATATTTTCCTGACAATGAGCTGCATGGTGACTAGATATATTAATTGATTGTGGAGAATGTATTCGAGGGAAATCTCCTTCCTGTCTCCTTTTCAGAGATGAGTGGAAACCTGCTATTACCCCACAGCAAGATGAGGTACTGATGCTGTTTTTTAAGTGCTAGTTGATTATGCAAAGGTGCAAAGGAAGGTTGCATTACTGGTCGTTATTTAGCAGCAAGCTCAGTTCTAATATAGTGTTCTGCCATTTGGGAGATTTAGGCTTGGAAATTATTTCAGGAATTTAGCTCTCTCTCATGAGGAGTGGGCAAAAAAGTGAAAATGAGCTGTCAATGGGTAGAGAAATGCTTATATCGGTCTTTTTCTGAGTCCTGACATGTTCAAGGAGTGGCACTGAAGAAACTGTCTTTTCCTTCCTTCTGGGTGGATTGAGACAGTATATTAGTTTGCTGAAAGGGTTATTTCAAAAGAGATAAAGGAGGCAGGAAAGAAGATTAAGGATTAAAGCCTTAGGGCTCTACTGTACCTGGAAGAAAGGCATTGCAGAGTTTTCTCAAGATTTCTGATAGGTGATTATTTTTTGGTTCAGGGTTGAGTATGTATGGATGTCAAACATCCAGGGATCCACCACCAAAAACTGAAAAGAATTAAAGGCATATGTTTGGTCCCTGTGATGTGGTGAACCCCCAACCCGTGCAGTGGCCCAGGACAGGAAAAGTTTAGTTACTTGTCCTGGAGGCAGGAGCTGAAATTGATTCTAAGAACACCATGAGCACTTCCAGGTTCAACCCTGGAAGAAACAAAAAGGGCTTCTGAGCTGGGTGACCCTGACAAGAGGATCTTGGATCTAAGGCAGAGAGGATGGAACAGAGGATGAGGCAAGAGCAAAAGGAGCTATCAGAGCTGAGTAGAAGACCTGGACTGAACTTGTACTGTCCTACTATTCGTTTTTTTTTTTTTTTTTTTTTTTGTCAAAAAGGTTAAACTGGAGAAGCTGGTGAGTTTGGAACATATGCAGGACATGTGAACTATGTCTTACAGCTGAAGCAAAAGTCACCTGCTCACAGTCTTCATTGACTTTAACGGTGACCAAGACACTTCAAGCAGTAACTTATATTTTCTAATATTTGAGAGTAGTGACACAGCCATCAGAAAGATGTGAAGGAAGCCAGTTTGATTGCGAAGGGATTTTATACCACAGCTCCATAGTTAAGGTTAAATTAGCTTCCCCGTCTAAAACAAGTTTTCAATCCACCCACCCCTGAGTTATTCAAGAAGAAACTAACCTTCTGGAGCTTTCTTATGCCACATCTCATCCAGGGTAGTGTTTTTCTGGGAAATTTGGTAAAAATCAGAAGAGGAATTTTAAAAGTTTTCCATATTTACCTGAAATTCACTAATTTATTAAGGTTTTGGGGCTCATACTACCTCCAAAATGCCTTGCCCAAAAAACTCCTCATTGTTTTTGTGGTGTTGGCCTTCTTGAGGAGAATGGCTTTGTATGGTTTTCTGGTGGTGGTAGGGAGGTCTAGAAAGATCACAAAGATAGAATAATAAAAACAGCTTTTAGTAATCTGACCTAAGATAGGTAAGAAAAGGTTTAACTGGATGTTTTCTTAATAATAATTAAGGGTCCGTGTCTGTCACAGAGGTCACAGAAGTCACGGATTCCATAACTTTCCGTGACCTCTGTGACTTCTACAGTGGCCGGTGCGGTTGGCTCCAGGGCTGCCCAAACAGATCAGGCAGCCCCTGGACCAGTCACACTGGCCGCTGCTGGGGCAATTTGGGTGTGCGAGGGGGTTCAGGGCTGGGGGTTGGGGTATGGGGTGGTGTTTACCTCAGGGGGGGCTCTCTGAAAGCGGCTGGCATATCACTCTAGCTCCTAGGCAGAGGGGCCTGGAGGCACCGCTCCCGCAGCTCGCATTGTCTGCGGTTCCTGGCCAATGGGAGCTGCGCAGCCAGAACTCGTGGCAGGGGGTTGGAGCCCCCCTGCCCTTCTCTCCCCCAGGAGCTGCAGGGACACCTGGAGCCAGGTAGGGAGCCTGCCAGCCCTGCCAACCCTTCCCCCTAGCACCAGCGGGAGTCCTGGGCCACCCCATACACAGCACCTGCGGCACCCCCAGACCTGACCCACATTTTAGTAAGGGGTATATAGTACAAATCATGGACAGGTCACGGGTTGTGAATTTTTGTTTACTGCCAGTGACCTGTCCATGACTTTTACTAAAAATACCCATGACTAAAACGTAGCCTTAATAATAATATGTAATTCTGTGTAAGAGCTTTTCATCTGTAGATTTCAAGGTGCTTTACAAAGGAGGTCAGTATAATTAGCCCTGTTTTAGAGATTGGGAAACTGAGGCACTGTGAGGAGCAGTGACTGGCCCTAATTTCAATCAACAAACCAGTGGCAGAGCCGTAAATTGGACACAGGACTTCTGAGGCCTAGTTCAATGCCCTGTCCACTAGGCCACACTGACTCCATTACAGTGTGGTTATAAATGAGTTAATTATATAAATACATTTTCTCTCTAAGGGATCAATTTTTAATAATCTTCTAATCATTTCCTATTTTCATCTTTGTGTAATATTTGCAAATTTTATGGGGAAATATTAGGTTTGGGTGGACATGTTAAATTGTGATGGATTATATGGCAGCGGTTTGATTTGTTTATTTCCAGGAATTGTAATGTGTTTGTCTGTTTTGGTGTTTTTTTAGGTTTAAAATGTTTTAAAAAGGGTATGATACTTAGCTGTTAGGTATTAACTCAACTCCAGTGAAACATGTTTCAACCAGTTAAAGTGTTTTCTTTGCTAATTCTTACCAAGTAATTAAGGATAATCAAGTGCAAGGATCAGGGGGTAGCCATGTTAGTCTGTATCTACAAAAACAACAAGGAGTCTGGTGGCACCTTAAAGACTAACAGATTTATTTGGGCATAAGCTTTCGTGAGTTAAAACCTCACTTCTTCGGATGCATAGAGTGAAAGTTACAGATGCAGGCATTATATACTGACACATGGAGAGCAGGGAGTTACTTCACAAGTGGAGAACCAGTGTTGACCGGGCCAATTCAATCAGGGTGGATGTAGTCCACTCCCAATAATAGATGAGGAGGTGTCAATTCCAGGAGAGGAAAAGCTGCTTCTGTAGTGAGCCAGCCACTCCCAGTCCCTATTCAAGCCCAGATTAATGGTGTTGAATTTGCAAATGAATTTTAGTTCTGCTGTTTCTCTTTGAAGTCTGTTTCTGAAGTTTTTTTGTTCAATGATAGTGACTTTTAAATCTGTAATAGAATGACCAGGGAGATTGAAGTGTTCACTTACTGGCTTGTGTATGTTACCATTCCTGATGTCTGATTTGTGTCCATTTATTCTTTTGCGGAGGGACTGTCCGGTTTGGCCAATGTACATGGCAGAGGGGCATTGCAAGTGCAAGGAAAGTTTAACGGGGGGCAAGAGTGGGGGAGATTGTTGACTGAAAACAAAGATGGAAGTAGCTTACTACATATATTGCATAAAATTGTTTGCAGCCTAAATTAAGGTCAGTGACAGCTACAGTAACAATGGGAGGCAAAATATTTATTCAGAAAGGGGCTAGTTGTTTTATGAAGATGGACAGTAAAATTATTGGCCTTATCAGATAAAGAAGTTCATAGAATGCTGAAATGTGTAAATTAAACCTAAAAGAAAAAGAATTGAAATGTCATATCTGTGCAACTTGATAATGAAATAATATTCGTTATACATCATGACTTTCTGTGCCAGTATAGCAAGTGTCACTAATCCTAGGGAGCAAAGGGAAGATAGAAATATCTCTTTTTGGGTACATTGGAAAGTAGATTATCCCACGATGAAGGGTTCTCACATTCTGTGACCTCCTTCAGGGAACGCTGGAAACTCTTTTGCTACAGTACTACCCAGTGTTTTGTGGCAGATAGTCATTCAGAGGATTATTGACTAGATCTCATCAAATCTTATTGCTCGTAAGACTGAATAATAGAGGAATAACAGCCTATAATTAAATAAAATAGTTTAAATTAAACTATCTAAAGGTTTTTAGCAGAATATGTTACAGATGCAAGTCTGACAGTATAGCAAACTGACTTACACGGTGATATATTTTTATATATTGTGGGAGGCAATATTAGCTCATTGTACAAGTTAACAGAATGAGCCAATTATGATGCCTTAGTAAAATAACAAATGAAAATAATTAATCGCTGTAGTGTGCTACCCATATACAAAAATGAGAGATTTGTTTGGGAACATAAAAGTGAATGTAGGATGTTCAAATAGTCAGATATTCAAACTGACCTAAACATGGCCTCAGTAAATGTATTCGTAGATATGATACCATAAGTTCTGAACTGCATACTTGCCCTACACAGGCAAGTAGTGTTACTGAAGTTGGAGGCTACTCACATGAGATCCTTATCTGTAGAATTAGTTGCGTAGTCAGATATTCTGTTACCTGATTTTTATGAAAAAAAAATGCAATTTGCATGCTATATGCATCTTTTAAAAAATGGACAAAACATTTTACAGGCAGCTGTTTAAAATTCAGGTCAAAATGTTAGCGAAAAGAAAACTAGCATCTACAGTTTCTGAATATGCACAGTTTTGTGCAGCTTCTGTATTCCAAGTGTCTCCATAGTGTAGGTAGTCACTCAACAATAGGATCAATGATTTTCATCAATAAATACCCTGCGCAAAATTCTAAGAAGTGAAATCTCCTTGTCTACTAGCTTTCAATTAATTTGCAAACAGTATTGGGCAGTACCCAGAGACTCCAGTCAGGATTGGAACACTCTTGTGCAGTACAAACATAAACCAAAGCCCTAAGGAACTGATGGTCTAAATAGAGACAAGACATGGTTGGTGGGCATAGAACATATCATGGAGGAGAGGGATAGGTGACAGTAATAGTAAGGTGATGTTCTGGAAATATGTTCAAGTTACTGTTATCTAATCATGAGAATGGCCCCTAAGGGCCAGAAGAGCTCAGCTCCCAGTTAAGCATCTAAATAACTGGCCAAATTTTCAGAAGGGCTCATGTTGGGTGCTGAGATCTTTTTGAAAATATGGCCATAAGTGTCACTGTGAGAGCTCTTGGGTACAGAGGACTCCTGAAAATCTGGCTCTTATTTAGGTGCCTAAATGGGAGTTAAGGTCTCTGGAAGAGCTAGCTTAAATGTGTCATCCTATATTAGCAATAATATTGCGAGGCAGTGGAACAGTCAATCGCCATGTCTGTATACCTAGGTGATACCAGGCATATTGTGTTCCAGATAAGGCAATTACTTATATTGTCAAAGACAGGGCAGGTGAGGTAATATCTCTTACTGGGCCAACTTCTGTTGGTGGAAGGGACATGTTTTGAGTTATACAGAGCTCTTCTTCTCATCTGGGAAAGGAAGCACAGTGTCTGAGCTAAATACAAATTGGAACATATTGTTAAGCAGAAGGGGTAATGCAGGTTGGAGGTGGTCACTTGAAATGAAGTGGGCAAGTGAGGGTTAGATTGTTATCCACAAAGTGAAGTGAGCAATTAAGAGTAGCAGGCAATGTGGTGTGTTACAAATTGTTGTAATGAGCCATAAAACCAATATTCCTATTAAGGTGACAGATCTGAGGAACTGTCACAGATTGAGGTGTTATTAAAGGAGGAACAAAGTGAGAAACTGAACAGTAATGAGTCACCAGGACCACATGGTATTCACCCAAGAGTTCTGAAAGAACTCCGATATGAAATTGCAGAACTACTAAGAGTGGTATGTAACCTGTCACTTAAATCAGCCTCTGTACCAGACACCATAATAGAGGCGCAACTTAAATGTATACCCCAAATTAAAAAACATAGTAAGTGAACCAAAAATGTGCCACTGTGGCTAAATAACAAAGTAAAAGAAGCAGTGAGAGACAAAAAGGCATCCTTTAAAAGTGAAAGTTAAATCCTAGTGTGGAAAATAGAAAGGAGCATAAACTCTGGCAAATGAAGTGTAAAAATATAATTAGGAAGTCCAAAAAGGAATTTGAAGAACAGTTCGCCAAAGACTCAAAAAGTAATAGCAAAAAAAATTTCCAAGTACATCAGAAGCCGAAAGCTTGCTAAACAACCAGTGAGGCCACTGGACCATCGAAATGCTAAAGGAGCACTCAAGGACGATAAGGCCATTGTGGAGAGACTAAATAAATTATTTGCATGGGTCTTCATGGCTGAGTATGGGAGGGAGATTCCCAAACCTGAGCCATTCTTTTTAGGTGACAAATCTGAGGAACTGTGGCAGACTGAGATGTTGTTAGAGGAGGTTTTGGAACAAAGTGAATACCATCTGTTTAGTTTACCATTCAAGTGTTCTGAATGAACTCAAATGTGAAATTGCAGAACTACTAACTGTGGCATGTCATTTAAATCAGCTTCTGTACCAAATGACTGGAGGATAGCTAATGTGATGCCAATTTTTAAAAAGGGCTCCAGAGGTGATCCTGGCAGTTGCAGACCAGTAAACCCAACCTCAGTACCAGACAAATTGGTTGAAACTGTAGCAAAGAAAAGAATTCAGAGATGAACATGATTTGCTGGGGAAAAGTCAACACAACTTTTTTCAAGGGAAGTCATGCCTCACCAATCTATTAGAATTCTTTGAGGGGGTCAACAAACATGGTTAAAAGACAGAAAACAACAGATAGGTATAAATGGTCAGTTTTCAGAATAAAGAAAGGTAAATAGTGGTGTCTTCCAGGAATCTGTACTGGGACCACTGCTGTTCAACATATTCATAAATTATGTGGGAAAAGGGGTAAATAGTGAGGTGGCAAAATTTGCAGACAATACAAAATTACTCAAGATAGTTGAGTCCAAAGCAGACTGCGAAGAGCTACAAAAGGATCTCACACAATTGGGTGACTGGGCAACAAAGTGGCAGATGAAATTCAATGTTGATAAATGCAAAGTGATGTACATTGGAAAACAGAATTCCAACTATAGATAGAAAATGATGAGGTCTAAATTAGCAGTTACTACTCAAGAAAGAGATCTTGGAGTCATCCTGGATAGTTCTCCTAAAACATCTGCTCAATGTGCAGTAGCAATCAAAAAAATAGCTAGCAGAATGTTAGGACTATTAGGAAAGGGATAGATAATAAGACCAGAAATATCATAATGCCACTATATAAATCCATGGTGTACCCACACCTTGAATAATGTGTCAATTTCTGGTCACCTCATTTCAGAAAAGGTATATTAGAATTGGAAAAGGCAACAAAAATTATAAGGGATATGAAACTGCTTCCATATGAGGAGAGATTAAAAAGACTGGGATTTATCAGCTTGGAAAAGAGGCAAGTAAGGGGGGATATGATAGAGGTCTATAAAATCATGACTGGTGTGGAGAAAGTGAATAAGGAAAAGTTATTTACTCCTTCTCATACCACAAGAACTAGCGATCACCCAATGAAATTAATAGGAAGCAAGTTTAAAACAAACAAAGGAAGTATTTCTTCACATAACACACAGACAACCTGTGGAACTCATTGCCAGGGGATGTTGTGAAGCAAAAAGTATCACTGGGTTCAAAATAATTAGGTAAGTTCATGGAGAATAGTGATAGTGGTTCTGAGCCAATATGATCAGGGATGCAACCCCTTGCCCTGGGTGTCCCTAGCTTCTGACTGCCAGGAGCTGGGAGTGGATGATAGGGGATGGATTACTCGATGATTGCGTGTTCTGCTCATTCCTGCTGAAGCATCTGGCATTGTCCACTGTCAGAAGACAGGATACTGGGCTAGATGGACTATTGGTCTGACCTATGACTAGGGCCCTACCAAATTCACGGACATGAAAAACGCGTCATGGACCATGAAATCTGATCTTTTGTGTACTTTTACCATATACTATACAGATTTCACCAGAGTTTCTCAAACTGGAGGTCCTGACCCAAAAGGCGATTATGGGGGGTTGTAAGGTTATTGAAGGGGGGGTCACAGTATTGCCACCCTTACTTATATGCTGCCTTCAGAGCTGGGTGGCCAGAGTGGCAGTTGTTGGCTGGGCACCCAGCTCTGAAGGCAGCACCCCACTAGCACCAGTGCAGAATTAAGGGTGGCAATACCATACCCTTCCTTCTGTGCTGCTGCCTTCAGATCTGGGCAGCCAGAGAGCGGTGGCTGCTTGCTGAGGATCCAGCTATGAAGGCAGCAGCGCAGAAGGAAGGGTGGCAATACCATACCAGGCCATCCTTACTTCTGCGCTGCTGCTGGCAGTGGTGCTGCCTTCAGAGCTGTGCTCCTTGCCAGCAGCCACCACTCTCTGGTCACCCAGCTCTGAAGGCAGCGCCGCCACCAGCAGCAGCGCAGGAGTAAGGGTGGCAATACTGTGACCCCCCTACAATAACCTTGTGGACCCCCACCACACACACACACACACAGGACCCCTGTAGTTACAACACTATGAAATTTCAGATTTAAATATCTGAAATAATGAAATTTACAATTTTTAAAATCCTATGACTATGAAAATTGACCAGAATGGACTGTGAATTTGGTGGGGCCCTATGTATGACTGTTCTTATGTCCATAGTGGTGTCTAGCAGAGTTATTAATTTAAGTTCACAAGCTTAACTTTGTTGTGCAAGTTTCCTTTGAGGATAATATTGAAAGATCAGATGTGGAGTGATTGTTTTGTGAAAAGTGTTCATCCATAAGTGATATGATGTTTTTGTCTTTTATCATTTTTCTATGTGAGTTCATTCAAGAGCACAATAATTGTGTGGTTTCATCCACATAATTATTATTGGGGCATTTGACACACTGGATGAAGTACACCATATGTTGTGTTAAGCATGTGTAGGGCCCATGAAACTTGAAAGATGTGTTGTGTAGGCCATTGATCATCATAGCAGTGGAGAAATGTCTGCCAGTTTTGCATCTGTTGTTTTGGCAGGCTCTGGTGCCATTTTGAATTGGTGTGTGCTGGTCTCTGTGCAGAGGTGATGTGTGGGGGGGCATGCGGCATCATGTACTCCCCACCCCCCAGATTTCTGCCATGGTTTGCTGCCCCCTCTTGGTCACATGTTGTGACCGGGCCCTCTCCCTATGCAGCAGCTGCCAGAGCCGGCGAGCTGTGAGCTGCGCCTTGTGGGGAGAGGAAGGAGCAACAGCTGGGTGCTACAGAGAGGAGCCACTGCTTTCCAAGAGGGGAGTCTGAGGGTAAGCGGGGGACCTGTATGGAGGGCACCATGACTCAAGCTGTTCCAGGGGCAGAGAAACCTTTAAATTGTGCTCCTCTAATATCAGCAGGTATGGGTCGTCTGTCTGTGGGGAGCTTGCTTCTGATGACAAGCCTGGCAAACTTGGGGTGTTGTTTTTAGCTCAGGTACTGAGCTTCTTTCCCCAGACCAGAAGAAGAGCTCTGTGAAGCTCAACAGCGTGTCCCTTCCACCAAGAGAAATTGGTCCAATAAAAGATATCACCTCACCCACCTTGTCTTTCTCACATCCTGGGACCAAAACAGCTACAACAATGCTGCAAACATATATTGTCAAAAGTAAATAACTGAGCTAGTTTATTTATAAATCTCCCATGACCTCCTGCTTGCTGAAGTTCCTGAGATTGGCCAGCCTTTTATTTTGATAATACAAAGGGTGCGGATACTATTGCCATTTGTTTTATAGTGGTACTTCAGGATCCTAATCACTTAAGCGCTGTACAAACATGAAGTAAAAGATGGTCCCTGCCCTGAAGAGTTACAGTATTGTGTTAAACTTGACCTGAACAAAAGGGTCTGCATGCAATGCAATCAAATTCTGGATATATGTTCCTGGAAACTCTGATATCAGATTGCAAGGTGCACCACCAAATGGCTTAACAACATACAAACTGTGCTTGGGGGGAAAAAAAAGTATTTTATTTTAAAAATTAAAAGAGGATCATAATGGGGAATGGATTTCAGGAGGAGGGAAGTCAGAGCCCAAAAGCAAACATCAAGTCTTAAATACTTTTTTAATAATTAAAACTCTTTAAATACAGCATAAGTGGGCTGGAGACAACAGTGGTATCTGTTGTAGTCCTTTAACTTCTGATTTAATTTCTCATGTCTCTATAAGCAAACATTGCTGTCAGTGAGACCAACATGAGGATAACATCAGGAGGAATCTAAAATAATACAGTCCCTTTCATCGACTGCAATGAAATGTTTGTTATATGTCTCAACCAATGTGTGTAAGTGCTTCCAGCCGACTGTCACTGAGGACATGGATTCACAATTAGACAGTTCGGTGAAAATACTACTTCAATGTTTAGGTGAGAGTGTTTCTCAGTAAATTATTCTTCTCTAAATTTGGAAAACTTCTGCATATAGTGTGACAGTAACCTGGATTCAGATATAGGATTAACAGATTTATATTATAAGTATATGAAACTGTCTGGTATTAAAATATATCTGGTATAGCTTATCCATGTCCAGCTCCCTAGCAAGTACCCAAAAACTTCCATGGTTTCATTCCATGTTAAACTACCACAGTCTTTTCTGGCCACAAAAGAATGTGGGATATAATGGATCAGTGGGTGGATTTTTTTTATTTTATTTTTTTTAAATAAACTCCTGGATCCAAAAAAGTTGAAATCATTGGCCTAGGGTCCACAATGTAACCCAAGTTAAGTGATATCTTTGAAATGCCCATGAGTGGTTTTTCAGATAAATATCTCTGTTTGCATGTACTGTAGTTATGCAAGGGTCAGTCTTGTAAGGAAAAACCTACAGTAACAAATCTATCAGAACCTCACTGCAGTTTCTAATCCTAACAATATCCCAAATGACAGTATGGGCTAAACTGTAGTTTGTTAAAATGAATCAAATAGTTTAAAGTTAAAAATAATAAAAGTATGAGGTGGAAAAAAGAGAACAATTTGGAAACATAATAAAGTGTCAGTTCTTGTGGGGAAAAAAAAAAAAAAAAAAGTATAATAATGCACAGTTAAGGTCACCCAAATAACCTCAACTCTGCTCATGTTGTACTGCAATGAGAACAATAAAAACTTTGAGATGAGTTAATCCATTTATGGAATAAAAGTTCCATATCAGCAGCAGCTCCAAGAAAATATAATCTTGTTTATACAGAACTAGATAGTGATACCCTTAGTCACACTGCTGTATCTTACTTCTTGAATACACCCACTAAAATCAGTGAGACTATACTAGGAGTAAGGTATTACTCAGTGTAGTATCATAGTCTGGCCCACTGAGGTTGTGAAGACACTAACTTTCTTGATGTTCATACATTCCACAGAAGATGACATGCTTTGCTAGTTCATTACTCAAAAAAAATCACAATTAAAAAATCATTCCTCATTTTTCACATGTTGCCACTGACAAAGATATTATTAGACACAAAAGTGGTAAGTTTAGAGATATAAACCTCCTATGCTAAAATCATAGCATTTTACAATTGACATAGAAAGAGAAATGTAGTAGAGAGTGTAGTGACTAAGTACCATACTTGTTATATGAGACACATGTGCACAAAACTAGTTTTAAATCTAATGCCATGTGGTTCATATTTTGGATACTGCACCTTCAAAGTCTAGGAATCCAAGGTTTTTTCTAACATGTAAATTGCCTACAGCATTATACTTCATGAAGACCTTAGAAAAGTCCCTTGATCTCAAAATTGGCCCAGATCCCTTCTCTAGTACTAACCCAAGTAACTGGCTGGGGATGCATGCTCCCACAGACTACATAACAGTGTGGGAGCTAATCTCCAGATTTGACTGAGCACAAGGCTGGGATAGTCCTGAAGCCCTAATGCATCCCCTCCATGAAAGCAGAGAGGGAGATCTACATATTCTGATCCCACCTTGCTGTGATATCTCCAGGCCACCTCCAACCTGCCCAAATACATTTTTGTCTGGCATACGACCACTAATAAGAATTTTGAAGTGGATTGATGTTTTTATGATGGAGAGATGGGGTAGGGCTAAAAATCAGGTTTAGAATCAAAAGCTAAGTATAAACTTGAGGAAACGGCTGTATTTTAATAATGACAAAAGAATATTGGCATGTTGACTTATGTGGGTACAGGTGTTGAAACAAATCTGTCAGATCTTACTCATCTTTTATAAACTTTACATCTGACCTCAGTGTTAATAACAGACCTGAAATGCCTGCACATGCCCACAGGGCATTTTGAAACTGCTGTTTTGGCAATATTCAACTTCCAAAAGGTGACCTATGTCTGAAAAATACAAAAAGGCTGCTGCTGTTCCATACTCCATTAAAAATGCAGAATGTCACCTATTCAATAATGCAGAACAGATTGTTTATTAAACATTTAAATCTGTAAATATTAATAGAATACATGGCAGTCTTTTAACTAATAGGAGAAGTAGTGCACATTACCTAAACAGTCTCAGCAGTTCATTGGAATTTACTTCTGAAGTTTCACACAGTTAATGTGTTACAAAGCAAAACAGAAGTGATAAAAGACAGTTGTTTGAGGATATTTTTGTGGTTCTTTGTAGGTAACACTAAGGGGGGTAAATGGGATTTTCTGGTAGAGGTCCCCTGGGAAGGACACATTCCTAATTGGGATCTAACAAGGTAATATGGCTGGAGTCGACCTTGGCTCACTAAATGGGAATGGCCTATATACTCTAGTTAAGACACAACAGGTTAGATTGTCTATTGCAGTCCAGCCTGTTTGTACCTTTCAGGCAGCATAAAGGGTCCAGAAAGGACATAGAGCTCATTATCTGAATATTCTCCCAATTGTGGGTAGTTTGTTCTGGTGTATGCCAGCATGGTTGGCTAACACGCCACAACTGCTGCCTAGGGGGAGGCTGTGTGTGTCTAGAGTGCTATTGCATTCTAGCTACTCTTGGCTAATATAATGACCTCTGGAGGGGATAGAACCCTGAGGGTGTTCTAAACTATGCCAGGGCCAGAGTAGTACAAAGCCCCAAAATCAGAGACCCACAACTAGCTTCTCAGTAGCCATCCCCCTTTAGCTGAGTTAGTAGATTCTGGGTATATCTAACCCAAGATTGTTAGATTAGTCCAAAAAGAAAACAAAAGGGATAGCCTATTTGCAAGAAACCCTCAGAACAGCGAAGGAACTTTGCAAACTTTAGAGAGATTGGAGCAAAATGAAAGCAGTTGTGATCTTAATTCACAAAAATACATCCTGATTCTCTTCTTGAGTTCCCTGGCCTAAGAGGACCATCACTGAACCTCACCTAAGTAGTGTGAAAATGTGGAATATGTCCATCCTTTGATTTGGGCACCACAGAGTTTCCAGGGATGGTGCCTGGTTGGAGAGAGAGTAGCTACTGTCGGTAGTATCCTTCACTATAATAGTGTTGGTTATCCCATCTACAAGCAGGGGTTGGGGTTGGGGTTGGCAGGGTTGGGTGGGCAATAACAGTAGAACTCTTAAAGGAGCTATGATACCAGTGAGGATTGGAGCCAACTCCCCATTCATCTGTCCCCTCCCCCAGCCCCTCCTCTTAAGAGATGTTTAGGAAAACACTGTGAAATGAACCTCATCGATGATTCCTGGCCACTTGTCTGCCTCACTCAGGCAGCAGGATATGACTTGGCTCTTAGACTAATTGTAAGCAGTGTTTTGAAAGATAAAGATGGCTGGGGCAGTACATTCTGCTACAGAACTGTACAATAGGAACCAAAAGCTATCCATTCTGCATCAATAATATTGCATGTGTCCCAGATGAGCAACCTTCCCACTTTCAATATCTGGTCATTTTCTTTTATTGTTGATGACTTTAGCCATACCCGCCTACCAAAGATATATCCAGCAGCATCTTGCAAGTTTGAAGGCTGTGCCCTGAGGGCCATTAAAAAGGTATGAAAAATTCAAGCTTGTGCATTTGGCAGAAATACAGTGGAAACAGCAGGGAATACATTTTTTCCTCCCCCAGGCATAATTTATATTCACATATTGATTGTGTTCTAATACAGAACTCTGCACTGGAGAATGTACTCTCCTATTCTAATTATAGTGCTCTGTATACAGTACACCCATTAAAGCCAGTGCAAACAATGTAATGTGAATAGCGTGTGTTCCTTCCCCCTTTCTCTTATCCCATAGCAATACAAATAGACTAATCTCCTTTTCCACCCCCTTTCAGTCTTCCCCCATGGGTGATATAGAGAGGTTAGTTTCCAAACTACCTCTCTATCTGATCTGCCAGATAAGGAAGGTCCTCAATTAACAGTGAATCTTGCAGAGTTTTCACTCTGTGAGAAGTCCCTACCCCAGCTAAAAAACAATCTGACACTATCTTATTTATTTTCTTAAAAAAACACAAGGGACTTAATTCTGATTCTACACCAATGTAAATTAAAAGTAACTTCAGCAAAATCAATGGAGTTATATCAATTTAAATTGTGTGAGATGAGATTCAAGTCATGTGCTGGTTTGGAGTGAGAAGCATCTAATAGCCATAATTTGATCTGGCAGACTAATTTATATAGATGGTGTTTACTTGGCTGACCCAGCTAATGAAAAGCGGGGAGGTATCCTAGTTCTAAAATTCCTCAGTTACTCCAGGTTTCTAAGATCATGTCAGATACAATTCTGTGGAAACCAGTGGAAAGTCCCAGCTTTTTAATAGGGTGTCTACTGTAGAACCGTTAAACATGAGCCAAATATACAAGACCACGATAGTACATGTGCCTAACAGAGGGTTAGCTACCATTTCCAAATTGTATGCCATGCTGGAGATTCAGAGCATAAGTGACAGCAAATGCCATTTTCCCCAGAAGTTGTGCAACACCTCAGGGATGACCGTATTTATCCTGTCTAGCCTTTGCCATACTAGCTTACGGTGCTCTGCAACATTAAAGTAGAATGTAGTATAGTACTTGGGTTAACTTATAGCGTGTCTGGAGAAGGTCAGGATGTTGAAGTAGTTAACAATTCTGAAGTACAATAGTACAGAGAAGGCTAGGAAGTCTGAAATTTGAGAGGAAAAGATCAGTAAAACTTCTAATTAATTTGATATGTTCATTTTTATTAATCAGCATTCGTGCATTGCATTCTTTCTTCAAAGCACATTTTATATTATGAAATAACAGAAGCTAAAGCTACAGGAAAGTAATTTCTTTTGAATTTGCACCAGTCTCTGGATTTCCTCCCACTGGATTCTTTCAATATTTTTCAGTTCTATTCTCCATTTCCTTAATTGTATTTCACTCACTCAGTTCTATTCGGTTTCATATAATCTTCTATAACTGCATATTATTAACACCACAATGATTTTCATTTCTTCATCACCCCTTTGATTTCTATATTTTTTTAATTTCTAATTTCTGGGGGGGGTTAGTTCTAATTTTTAATTGCTAGGCTTCTTATTCTCTGCTTCACTAACTGGATCCTTTCTTCTTTCCCAGTTTACAAGCTAACCTTTTTATAGTCACTTAACTCTGAAAGAGCTTATGCTTGTTGCCTTGTTCTCTGCTTCTTTTCCATTGCTTTCTGTATTGGCTGCTCATTTATTCTCCCTTTCATATCATCTCTTTTTTAGCAATCATAAGTTTGTCAAATTCTACTTTTAGATAATTATCGTTAGTAAATTAAACCCTCATTAAGCACTGTACCCTAGCAGCATAAGCTTGGGACTCGGAGTCAGGACCTGATTCTGTGGGTAGCTGTGGGCAAGCCACTTGACCTTTCTGCACCTCAGATTTTATCATCTATAATATGGAGAGAGTAATATTTAACATGCCTATATCACAGAGACAGTGGAAGAAATAGTTGATGAGTCAAATTCCCTGCTGCCAAAAGCCAGTGGAATTATGCCAACAGAGAATTTTGCCCAGTGTTGGTACAGCACTTCAAGGATGTGAATCACTGTCATTATTATTTTGTATTAATTATTTTCCAAGAGTAATGTACACATAGCAATGCAATTCCAGGCTATAATTCTAACAAGGGTTCTTAGGGACTTTAAATACAGAAAACAGATTTTGCTTGGCTTGTCACTAGAATCTTCAGATTCAAACAGTTTTCCTCTCTAACCCTGCCCACATTACATTTAGGAGAAAAACTGAATTCAAGACTATTCAGCTACTAACTTAACCTTTCAAACAATAATTTAAAGTGAAAAGCAGGCAGGACTAAACTTCGCTGAAACCTGCTGCCATCAGAAGAATGCAGATGGATTGGGATAGGTTGAGGAAATGGGCAGGTAGGTAAAAGATGACGTCTCTGTTTAGAACATTGTAGTAATGAATCAATGGAGATCCAGCTAGAAATCAAAAACCTCATTAAATAGATTGGAATAGAGTTAGATGGGGTGGCATCCTGCTATGCCAATCCACTCCTTTTGTGTACTCTGTATCATATTTTAGTTTACCAAATTTTTTTTAATTATTTTTATTTTCCCCTGTCAGTTCTGCAAAGCAGCACAGCTAAGAGAAAGGGAGCTGGATTCTGCTGCTTCTTGTTTATCATTAACAAAATACTCCTGGGGAAATTCTGTGTCACTGCATGCCTGCAGAATTCATGTCCCCCAAACATTTCTTTGCTTCCCTGCAAAAAAATGACTTTCTGACAGGGAAGCAAAGGGAAGCCGCAAGAGCAGTCGTGCTCCCTCCCCAGCAGTATGGGCACACTGTTTTGGGCACCTGGAGCAACCGGTGGAGAGGTAAATCACTGCAGGGTGGGTAGGGCTGGGGACACCCAGGTGGTGGCTCCTACCCTGTGCCAGGCTCAGCTGCGAGTCCCGGCTGGGCTGAGGCAGGGGAGGATGAGACTTTCTCTTCCCCAGCAAGGAGCAGCTGGAGCTGGGGCCAGGGCCGAGGCTGGGTCAGACCCACTCCCCTGAAATCTCCCCCAGCTGCAGTAAGCTCCACACACCCCCCTCACTTCCTGTCATCATTGCTCCTCAGCTGCGGGGGGAGGGGTTACTGTATGGGGAGCTGCTCCCCTGTCTGCCCAACCCCTGTGCATGCAGACCCACACATACCCAGACCCTACCGCCAAGCCTCACCCCCCTCACCCAGACCCCCCCACCAAGCCCCCTGCATACAAACCCCCACCCTGCTGAGCCTCACCCCTTACATTTGGAGACTCCTGCACCTGGACCCAGGGATGGCTGCAGACACCAGCACAGCAAGCGCGTGCCTGGGGTGGCAAGCCGCGGGGGGGGCGGGCTGCCAGTCGCTGTGAGGGCAGCAGTCAGGCAGCCTTCAGCGGCGTGCCTGCGGGAGGTCCATTGACGCCGCAGTTTCAGTGGCAATTTGGCGGCGGGTATGCCGAAGCCACAGGACCGCGGACCGCCCGCAGGCATGCCACCAAAGGATGCCTGACTGCCGTGCTTGGGGCAGCAAAAAACATAGAGCCGCCCCTGCCTGGACTATCTCAAAGAGCCCCCTTCATCCCTACCCCACTGAGCCCCAACCAGCTGCACCCAGACCCTCACCCCTTCAAGCCCCATTCTCCCAGAACCCCCATGCTGAACTGCATCCCCCCACACTTAGACCCCCCCCATGCTGAGACTCAATCACCTTCACCTAGGCTTCCCTGCAGAGTACTTTTGCTCCTGCACCCAGAACTCCCCCAATGTACATCCAGATCCTTGCACCCAGACCCTGCACTGAGCCACCAACACGCAGATTGCCCCACACAGAACCTTCTCACCCCACACCTGGATTCCCCCACACTAATCCCCTCCACACTTGGATCCTGCTGGACTGACCCTGCCTGTGCATACCTGGTGCACTTGCTGCCAAGGGGCCCCAGGGTGTTTCTGGAGCAGGCCTGGCCCTTGAGCTGTGTCAGGCTTGGGTGCAGCATCACTGCTGAGTCCTTGTCCTGGAAGGGGGAGGAGCTGCAGGATGATCTTCCAACTCCATGCAGCCAGCGGACTGTGCTCCAACTGCCATGTTGGAGCCTCCACATTTATTGACAAAATTTGCAGAATTTTAAAATATTGTGTGCAGAATTTTTAATTTTTGACACAGAATTCCCTCTGGAGTAAGTTGATGCAGCAAACCAAACAGTATTTGTGTTGCCTCCTAAAATAGAGCCAAGTAGTCACCTGAAAGAAACTTTGTTTCTTCTAATATATCTTTTACTTACTGCACAGGAGTGATGCGAGAATAAATTCATTAACATTCGTAAAGAGCTTTCACTTCAGATAGAAATGCAAAGCTATGCTAATACTATGGAAAAGCAAAGCTTTCTTATTCGGGCTTTGCATTCACTTTTTGTACTCTTCTAGGCTACCCTTTATTTCAGATTGCTACTGCTGCCTTTCACTTTTCAACATCAGGTGTAATTAAGGGATCCACAGCAGGTGCTTGGTTACGTTATCCTCACTCTCTGCTTTGTACAGCATAGAGTTAGATCAGGGTCACTTTCAACAGTGAGATGTCTTTGGCAGCTGTCCTAGGGTTTTTCAACATATTATAATAAACAGATAAGTTTCAAGTTTGAAAAGTCACTCAATAAATACTGTTTTAAACATGTAGTCAGCATCACAAACATGGACACAGTAATGCTTTCTAAATTTGCCTGTGGTAGCAATCTTAGTGTATGTTTTTCCAGCACTTCTCCATACTGAATGAAACAAAAATATGAGGTAGTCATCCAGGATGCTGAAATAATAATACAAATCCCTTAGCCTTACATTGTAGCACGTGATTTCATCAAGAATGAACAAGATGCTTGGCTAAAAAAAAAAATCTCTAGCCGGAGTCTAGATCATCCCTCTGACATATACACACAGAGAATACCCTCTGTGTACAGGTTTCCCGACTACTGCATGGAAGAAGAGGTCTTCCTCTTCTAAACATCCACAGCTATAGCACTGGGGTGGGGGAGGGGTATCTAGTAAAAGGATGTCTGCAGAAGGGAGCAGTAATTATATTCTTCACATTTCAGCCAGGAGTGTGAAACACAGGTGAGGTCACTATTAATTGTTTTTCTGTTAGGCAAGCTCCAGGTGATACTCCAGCAGAAGCAGTGACTCTCCTTTCCATTTCTCCACTCTCTTCCTGACGAGTAAGTGTAACCCATGTGCCTAATAGGGAGATTTCTCAGAGATCTACTGGGGGTGGATAGGAATGAGTTGTGTCTGGGTCACTGTTGCTAGGCAGATGCACAATGAACTCTCCACACTCAGAAGTTTCCGGATTTAGGTGTGGTACTTTTGGGTATGCTCAATAGGTTCCCTGTTGCTGGACTCACTCCATGAGGGCAAGGGCTCAGGGCAGCTGCTTTTCAAAAGGAAAGGCCATGTGCCCTGGATGAGTTGAGAGAAATTGAGCCCAGGAGCAGAAAACAGTCTGTTTTCCCTAACTCTGAAGCATTTTGCAGCAGGCTAGTGATATTGTTACCCTCCAAGAGGAAAGCCCTGGCAGAGTTAATTGTAGAAACAGGAAATTGGGAGGGAAACAATTTTACTTTATTTTAATTGTATACTTTAAATGTTGTGTAATTTTAGCCAAACTGTTTTAGTTAAATTATCTCAACTAGTATGATTCATCAACTTTTCTCTTATTTAAATGTGGTGATGGGGGGATGGAGGGGAAGTCATGAGTGTGGGTGTCTGACACCAGAGGGGCAAACATTTTCCCCAAGATTTGCCCAGCTGGCATATGTGATACACCCAGACTTAGGTCTGGTCTATACTACCCGCCTGAATCGGCGGGTAGAAATCGACCTCTCGGGGATCGATTTATCGCGTCCTGTTGGGACGCGACAATCGATCCCCGAATCGGCGCTCTAACTCCACCAGCGGAGGTGGTAGTAAGCGCCGCCGACAAAAAGCCGCAGAAGTCGATTTTGCCGCCGTTCTCACAACGGGGTAAGTCGGCTGCAATACGTCGAATTCAGCTACGCTATTCACGTAGCTGAATTTGCGTATCTTAAATCGACTCCCCGCTGTAGTGTAGATGTACCCTTAGGTGACCAACAAAATCATAACAGAGAAACAGGAACTTGGTTGTCATAGAGGTTGCTTTAACTCTCTACTCCTGGGGGAATCTTTTTTTGTTGTCTATATATTCTTGCTGATAGGTATTTTGAAATAAATTACCAAAATATTTTAAACTGGTGTGATTATATTGTGTTATTTTGAAAAATAAACTTTTTTTAAAATATTGTATGCAGAATTTTTAACTTTTTGGTGCAGAATCCCCCCCCGGACTAACAGAAGAGTTTACCAAATACCAGTCCGTTACAGCTGTGCTTTTGTGAAAAACAGTTGAATACAATGAGTTACACATGTCAGTAAGGCATAAACAAAAGATAACAAGATTGCGGAGATGGAATTTACAGCAGAGTATGGCCTACGGGGCATTTATTATTGGTGCTAATGCACAAAAAGGAAAGAAGTGACTATTCACGCTGTCTTTGCAACATTGCCAAGATGACATATTTTGCAACATCACTGTAAGCTTGTGACCAGAAAGAGACAACAAAAAGCAATGCCCTAAGTTGCCCAATGCTAGTACAAGTTTGCCAGGTCTGAGTGTCTGATAAGATTGTGTGCTGTGCTTGTGTTTGTTTTTTCCCAAGCAGCGAGGTTGCAAGTGAAAGTCAACATCAGAGATGGAAGCTGCATTTTCTACTTTGTACTATGGTTTTCTTTTCCCTTTTTGTGTGTTTGTCTTTTGTTTTTAAAGTCTGAAAACAAAACAAGCACCAATAACAGCTCCAGCCCTTCATAGCTAGCTTTGTCTCCTTACCCCAGAAAGGACAGTTATTACCATCTTTAATACCATCAAAGGTATTTTTCTTTCTAAAAACTCCTCTCCAACTAAAGGGAAAAGGAAAAGGGATATTGCTAAAATGAAAGCCGTATTTAATATCTTACATTTCAAATGCTTTAACTGTTTTTCCTTCTTTTCTCTGTCTTTAAGGGTATGTTTGCCATAGAACCCTAGAAAGGTCGGGCTGGATAAGACCTCGAAGTCAAGTCCAGTTCCCTGCACTGGGCAGGAGGACCAAGTAAACCTAGGCCATCCCTCACATGTGTGTGTGTCCAACTTATTTTTAAAAGCTTTCAATAATGGGGACTCCACGACCTCCCTTGGAAGTCTATTTTAGAGCTTAACTATCCTAATAGTTAGAAAGTTTTTCCTAATATGTATTCTAAATCTCCCTTGCTCCAGATTAAGCCCATTACTATTTCTCCTACCTTTAGTGGACATGGAGGACAATGACCACTGTCCTCTTTATCAGAGCCCTTTACGTATCTGAAGACTGTTATCAGGTTGCTTCTCAGTCATCTTTTTTCAAGACTAACCATGCCCTTTTTTCCCCCAACCTTTCCTCATAGGTCAGGTTTTCTAAACCCTTTATCATTTTTGTTGCTCTCCTCTGGACTCTTTCCAAATTGTCCAATCCTTCCTAAATTGTGGACACAGTACTCTAGCTGGAGCCCCACCAGCGATGAGTAGAGTGGGACAATTACCTCTTGTGTCTTACATACAACAGTCCTGCTAACACACCCTGCAATCATATCAGCCTTTTACAGGGCCACCCGGGGGAGGGGGGCAAGTGGGGCAATTTGCCCCAGGCCCCGGGCCTCACGGGGACCCCCACGAGAATATAGTATTCTATAGTATTGCAACTTTTTTCTATGGAAGGGGCCCCCAAAATTGCTTTGCCCCAGGCCCCCTGAATCCTCTGGGCAGCCCTGGCCTTTTAGGCAGCTGCATCACATTGACAACAAGTTTACCATTCACTGCAGGGGGCATTGGATCAGGCCCATTTGAACACCACGGATGTTATTTAAACAACAATCGGGAATGATTACTGAAATCAGTAGAAGCAACATTTTATTGTTTTTCCATCTCTTAAAATAAAAATTACTTTTTTTCCATCGGGCCCATCTAATCTTTTCCCCCAGTTTTGCATCATACTCGCCTGCGAAACTCCACTTCTCAAAGTACCTCATGCTGCTGGCAGAAGTCTCACTCCTGACTGTTTCGTGGTTGGGAGTTTCTTTTAACAGGTTATGCCACTCTGGAAACAATTGGAATATTTCCCTTAAAAGTGGTTTTGAATGCTCAATTTCTCTTTGCTGTTCTCACAGACTTTCTTCAAAGGTTTTGTGCTTTCTCATTAAATGTGAAATAGAGGTCAAACATACTGGGAAGTAATTTCTAGTTCCATTCTTCTGCACTCTTTATTGTCTCTCTTGTCATTCTCCTGATTATGTTTACCTGCTCATCAAATGCCATTGCCAGTTGCTTAGCACTCTCCAGCCGAGGTTTGCCAACTGTGTTTTATTTCAGCCCATTTTTTCCCAACTCATCCCTCAGATAGGAAATGATACCACAGTTTGTTCATCTTATTTTCTTAAACAAATGTTACCATTGTCTTGTTTATTCTTCAAACAAACTCCTATCATCACAACATAAGTAGTCTCATTTGATTTCAGTAGGGTTTATGAGTAAGGCTAAGATTTTTGTCATGGATATTTTTAGTAAAAGTCACAGACAGGTCAGGGTCAATAAAGAAAAATTCATGGAAGCTGTGACCTGTCCCTGACTTTTACTAAAAATATCTGTGACAAAATGAGGATCTGTGGGTGCCCACACCACCTGCAGTGGGGCAGCTGCGCAGGGGCTAGGAGCTGTGGGGGGTCCCCACCACAGGTTGGGTGTTGGAGCTCCTCCCCCTCCCCATGGCTGGGAGCTGCCAGGGCCCCCACCACCTGCAGCAGCTGGGGGCTGTGGAGTAGCCCTGCCTCCCAAGGCTCCACAGGTCCCCCCACCAGCCGCAGCAGCCGGGAGCTGAAGGGTACCCCCACCGCCCACAGCTCTGGGGGCCCACAGCAGCCAGGAGCTTGGGGGTTCCCCCACCACCAGCAGTGACCAAAAGCTGCTGGGTTTCCTTGCTGCCCACAGGGGCCGGGAGCTGTGGGGTTCCCTTGCCACCCGCAGCTCCAGGAGTGCCTGCTGCAGCTGGGAGCCCTTGGCTCCCCCGCAACCTGTGGGGGCTGGGAGCTCGAGGGTTCCCCAATGGGGGCCAGGTGCTGCAGGGTTTCCCCTACCACCTGTGGCAGCTTGTAGCTCCGGGGGCCACCAGAGGCGGTGGGGGTACACTGTAGCTCCCTGCTCCCATGGGTGCGGGAGGGATGCTGCAGCTCCCCACTGCTGCTGGCTGAAGTCACAGAGGTCGCAGAAGTCATGGATTCCATGACTTCTGCGACCTCCAGGACTAAATTGTAGCCTTATTTATGAATAAGGCAAGCAGGGTTTGGCATGAGGTGTCATCTTCAAAGCCTGTTTGGGAGCAGGCCCTGGTTCTCATGGGGAACTTCAATTACCTCAATATCTTCTGGGAGAGCAGAAGTGGGTGGCTCTTGCCCTTTGGAATTTAGCAACACCTGACATTTACTGGTCAGTTGCAAATCAGTCCAGGACTGGGAAGTCAACTGTCAGGGTGGTGGTTGTATAGGTTTGCCAGTATTGTAATACACCCAAAGGTGGTTGCCATTACACAACTCCCTGATGTCACGGTGTCTGGACTGTTAAGAAGCAGGACACAAACCCCAAACTGGCTGTGAGTTCTATACTTAGATTTCACCAACCAAGTAACAAGCATAAACTCCTCAGGCACTAGACAGCCTTACCATTGAGTCACAGACAGTCCCCTTGGGCATTCTGATCTGTCTGTCTACCCAGGCAAGCTTGAATCTGTGATTGATGTAAAGTGGCCATCTAAGATCACAAAATATTCAGGTTACTCTCAGTCCCAAAGGACCACTCATTTACCCCAGGTAGGTTTGCACCTTGGATCTCACACCAAAGACAACACTTGTAGTCAATCCTGTTACAAACTAATGATCCGCTTATTAACTGGGGGGAAATGAGTTATTTACAAGGTTAAAGCAGGTAAGCATACACGCACAATTGAGATACAATCTTAAATTCAAAAGGTGATAGAAGCTTCTACAATCACCAAGCTTTTATGTCCTTTGTGGCTAACCCAAGCCAAGCAGCTTGAGATCTCTTGCTTATGTTTAGGAATCTTTGCCACTTGAAGTCCAGACAATGTAGAGAGACCCCGACTCCTTCTGGTCAGGGATTTTTATTCCCACCTCCCTAGAGTCCAAGCTGATGGGACAAGTGCTTTGGCATGTAACCTCTTTTTTGGGTGGATGGGGAGAGCAATCAACAAAGTCTTTGTTCGACAATGACCCATTTGGATTTAATAGTCCTGTCTGATTGGAATCCAGCATTGTGCATTAGGTGGAGCTTTATTTTTCCTTTTTGAGTCACATAGCTTCAGAACAAGCATTTTACAGTTATAAAGCAAACAAGTAAGTATTACCATATAGCGTGGGATGCAAATATTATAACTAGACTTAATACAGGCAGCATTCTACAAGCATTCCATAAAGTCTAAACACCAAACACATTCTTATTACAGTAATATCTATTTTAATTATACTAACTCATGGGTAAGCCAGACTGGTCTCCAGGTACGCATTTCTTCTGCAATATGAAACGTCAGAAAAACCTGAGTCTCTGGATTAAGTTTAGAAGTATGAGCAACAAGGGTGATATCGTGGTGGGAGTCTGCTATAGACCACCAGACCAGGGGGAGGAGGTGGATGAGACTTTCTTCAGGCAACTAACAGAAGTTACTAGATCACAGGCCCTGGTTCTCATGGGGAACTTCAATCACCTCGATATCTTCTGGGAGAGCAATACAGCAGTGTGCAGACAATCCAGGAAGTTTTGGAAAGTGTAGGGGACAATTTCCTGGTGCAATTGCTGGAGGAACCAACTAGAGGCAGAGCTCTTCTTGACCTGCTGCTCACAAACAGGGAAGAATTAGTAGGGGAAGCAAAAGTGGATGGAAATCTGGGAGGCAGTGACCATGATATGGTCGAGTTCAGGATCCTGACAAAAGGAAGAAAGGAGAGCAGCAGAATACGGACCCTGGACTTCAGAAAAGCAGACTTTGACTCCCTCAAGGAACTGATGGGCAGGATCCTCTGGGAGACTAACATGACAGGGAAAGGAGTCCAGGAGAGCTGGCTGTATTTTAAAGAATCCTTATTGAGGTTGCAGGAAGAAACTATCCCGATGTGTAGAAAGAACAGTAAATATGGCAGGCAACCAGCTTGGCTTAGCAGTGAAAGCCTTGCTGATCTTAAACACAAAAAAGAAGCTTAAAAGAAGTGGAAGCTTGGACAAATGACCAGAGAGGAGTATAAAAATATTGCTCAGGCATGCAGGAGTGAAATCAGAAGGCCAAATCACAATTGGAGTTGCAACTAGCAAGGGATGTTAAGGGTAACAAGAAGGGTTTCTACAGGTATGTTAGCAACAAGAAGAACGTCAGGGAAAGTGTGGGCCCCTTACTGAATGGGGAAGACAACCTCGTGACAGAGAATGTGGAGAAAGCTAATTTACTCCATGCTTTTTTTTTTTTGCCTCTGTCTTCACGAACAAGGTCAGCTCCCAGACTACTGCACTGGGCAACACAATTTGGGGAGGAGGTGACCAGCCCTCTGTGGAGAAAGAAGTAGTTCAGGACTATTTAGAAAAGTTGGATGAGCACAAGTATATAGGGCAGGATGCACTGCATCTGAGGGTGCTAAAGGAGTTGGCGGATGTGATTGCAGAGCCATTGGCCATTATCTTTGAAAACTCATGGCGATCGGGGGAGGTCCCGGATGACTAGAAAAAGGCTAATGTAGTGCCCATCTTTAAAAAAGGGAAGAAGGAGGATCTGGGGAAACTACAGGCCAGTCAGTCTCACCTCAGTCCCTGGAAAAATCATGGAGCGGGTCCTCAAGGAATCCATTTTGAAGCACTTTGAGGAGAGAAAAGTGATCAGGAACAGTCAGCATGGATTTACCAAGGGCAAGTCATGCCTGACTAACCTAATTGCCTTCTATGATGAGATAACTGGCTCTGTGGATGAGGGGAAAGCAGTGGACTTTAGCAAAGCTTTCAATATGGTCTCCCACAGTATTCTTACCAGCAACTTAAAGAAGTATGGGCTGGATGAATGGACTATAAGGTGGATTGAAAGCTGGCTAGAACATCAGGCTCAACAGGTAGTGATCAATGGCTTCGTGTCTAGTTGGCAACCGGTATCAAGTGGAGTGCCCCAAGGGTTGGTCCTGGGGCCAGTTTTGTTTAATATCTTCATTAATGTTCTGGAGGATGGCGTGGATTGCATCCTCAGCAAGTTTGCAGATGACACTAAACTGAGGGGAGAGGTAGATATGCTGGAGGATAGGGATAGGGTCCAGAGGGACCTAGACAAATTAGAGGATTGGGCCAAAAGAAATCTGATGAGGTTTAACAAGGACAAGTGCCGAGTCCTGCATTTAGGACGGAAGAATCCCATGCACTGATACAGACTAGGGACCGAATGGCTAGGCAGCAGTTCTGCAGAAAAGGACCTAGAGATTACAGTGGACAAAAAGCTGGATATGCATCAACAGTATGCCCTTGTTGCCAAGAAGGCTAGCGGCATTTTGGGCTGTATAAGTAGGAGCATTGCCAGGAGATTGAGGGACGTGATCATTCCCCTCTATTCAGCATTGGTGAGGCCTCATCTGGAGTACTGTGTCCAGTTTTGGGCCCCACACTAAAAGAAGGATGTGGAAAAATTGGAAAGAGTCCAGAGGAGGGCAACAAAAATGATTAGGGGTCTGGAGCACATGACTTATGAGGAGAGGCTAAGGGAACTGGGATTCTTTAGTCTGCAGAAGAGAAGAATGGGGGGGGATTTGATATCTGATTTCAACTACCTGAAAGGGGGTTCCAAAGAGGATGGATCTAGACTGTTCTCAGTGGTAGCAGATGACAGAACAAGGAGCAATGGTCTCAAATTGCAGTGGCGGAAGTCTAGGTTGGATACTAGGAAAACGTTTTCACTACGAGGGTGGTGAAGCACTGGAATGGGTTACCTAGGGAGGTGGTGGAATCTCCTTCCTTAGAGTTTTTAACGTCAGACTTGACAAAGCCCTGGCTGGGCTGAGGTCCTGCTTTGAGCAGGGGGTTGGACTAGATGACCTCCTGAGGACCCTTCCAACCATTATATTCTATGATTCTATGATTCTCAGTGTCGCTGTTCAGTGAGGCCTTGGGCCTTGGCATGAGCTGGCAGCTGGTCTGCCAGCCTCACATCTGAAATTATGTTGGGATTTCAGAGGATGGGGTTTCTGAGGTTTGGAGCAGTCATTGACAGAACACACATCCCAGAATTTTTCCCACTGAGGGAGTCAGTGAATATGTAAACCAAAAAGGGACTGAGTAGTTGCAGAATGGTGGTGTAGTGCACCTTTGGGTGTCTGAAAGCTCATTGGTAATGCCTGCAAACCTGTCCAGATGCCAGTGTAGCTAACACAGTTTACATTATCATGGCATGTTGTACTTTGCACAATATATGGGCAGTTTAAAGGGGAATACTTGCAGAGCAAGCAGGTAGAGGAAAGAGATGGTTTTCAAAGCCTGTACCGGCAGCTGCATCCCACCTATGTGCACACTGTTCCTAGTTCCTGATGGGCAAAGGAAATTTGTGATGCTATTTGCTTGCACACTGTTGATCAGTGTGGAGGCAGAAGTGACTTGGGACTGTGCCAAGGGACACTATTGTGACAGTCTGGTGCTGCTGGAAAAGCTCCATAGAGCATTGCCACATATTTGTGTTGTGACATAGCTGGGAGGGTTTCAATGCCCTGCAGCCAAAGTTAATGTACTAACTGAAAGCAGACAATTGGGTATCAAGGACCCACCACGTTTGGCTGTGGCTTTGTGCTTGGATACTTTTAAGCCACTTTAATGACTTTTTAAAAATATATGTTAACAGCTCTGTTTCAGGGTGCTTTATGGGCAGCACTTAAGCATTGTTAAAGTAATTTTCAAAACAGTCCTATCAGGTTTTAGGAACGGATTCACACATTCCTTCTTCACAATGTTTTCTGACACCATTGCTCACCACACTTATTGGGTTCTATACATGAGTGTAGCAGGGTGGACACCCGCTCCTGCCTGGAAGGGCCTGAAACAGCCCTGGGAAAAGGCTGGGGCAGGGAAGGCTGAGCTCATTCGGGGGAAGTGGCTGCAGCTGGGGCCATGCCCCAAACAGACTCAGCTGGCCCTATAAAGGCAGGGAGCCAGGAGCTCAGACAGAGTGTCTCTCTGTGTTCAGAGGGAGAAGGGCCTGGCTGTAGGGAGCTAAGACAGAGTACCTGGGTGGAGCAGAGCTGAGGAGCTCCAGCCTGGAAAGCCCCAGGCTGCAGCCTAGTATTAGGCCATGGGGTACTGGGGGTTGCAGAGGGTAACCCAGGTGTAGGCCAAGGCAGCAGGTCCAAACCCTCCTTGCCAGTGAAGAGTAGGCTGTTACTGCAGTCTGCCCCGGGCATGGGGCTAGACGATGACTGGCAGTAGCCTGATACTGAGCTGAGGTGCGGTTAGTGGGTGGGGGTTCCCCTGGGAGGGGAGACCCAGTGTGTGTGGGTACTGCCAGGGGGCAGCACCCAGAGCAAGGGGCACCGGGGTCCTGGGAGGGACACGGGAGCCAGTAGGAGGACAAGGTGGATCACCGGCCTGCAGAAGGCACTCTGGGCTGGATTGAGCTGATTCCCCAGACAACCAGCAGGAGGCACTGCAGGGGTGAGTCTGACCCCTTACAATGAGTATTGCAAGTGTTGACTGATTGGTGGGGGTGGATGAGGAAGATTCATAATAGCACTGCTCAGTTTTAGATATCTTCACTGTTAATTTATTTTTATTTCCTTCATGTGTATTAGAGAGACAAGGTGAGTGAGGTAATATCGTTTATTGGATCAACTTCTGTTGGTGAGAGAGAGAGAAGCTTTTGAGCGACACAGAGCTCTTCTTCAGGTCTGGGAAAGGTACTAAGAAGGGCTTGGCTACACTTGCGAGTTTCAGTGCAATAAAGGAGCCCCGGGCGCACTAGCTCACTACCACACTGGCAAGGCATGTAGAGCGCCCTGACTAGAGCGCTGCTGGTACTCCACCTTGGCGAGTGGAATAACATTTGCTGCGCCTTGGCTACAATGCCCGGATGTCAGTGTGAACGAGGTGTTGCGTTACTGTGATCTGATCGGCCTCCGGAAACGTCACATAATCTCCTTAAGTCAAGTGGCCACTCTTGTCATTGTTTTGAACTCCTGTAGGAATGCGGAAATGCCCTTTCAAAGTTCCATTTCTGACAGCTGGCATGTAAGCCATTACGGTGGAATGCTGTGTGAGAGAGAGGCGGGGGGGAGAGGGAGGTCTGCTGCTGTCTGAACTTACAGGACAGCATGCTGACATGCTCTCAGCCCTCCAAAAAAACCCTCTCTTCCCCCCCCCCCCACATACACACAACACACTCCACTCCCACCCAAGCCCTCCCATTTTAAAAGCACGTTGCAGTCACTTGCATGCTGGGATAGCTGCCCATAATGCACCACTCCCAATGCCACTGCAAGTGCCACAAATGTGGCCACAGCTGTGCGCTTGCAGCTGTCAGTGTGGACAGATTACAGCGCTTTCCCTACTGCGCTCTATGAAGGCTGGTTTAACTCAAAGAGCTCTACATCAGCAAGTGTAGCCATGCCCTAAGAATGTCACAGCTAAATACAAGATCAAGCAGATAGTTTAGCATAATTAGTTATTCTAAGGGACCATTCAAGATGAAGTGGCTCATTAACACCCCTCCTAACCATAGGACAAAAAGGGTTAGATTGTTGTAATAAACCATAAATCCAGTGTCCTTCTTAAGACCATTATTTTTAGTGTCTATCAAAGTTATGAATTTAAGCTCCTGGGCTCGTCGTTTGAAAGTGTTAGTTTGTGCAGGTTTCCTTGGAGGATGAGTACTAATAGGTCAGACATAGTGAGATCCCTTTGTGAGAAGTGTTCACCCACAGGAATAGAATCATAGAAGATTAGGGTTGGAAGAGACCTCAGGAGTCCAATCTAGTCCAATCCCCTGCTCAAAGCAGGACCAACACCAACTAAATCCTCCCAGTCAGGTCTTTGTCAACCTGGACCTTAAAAACCTCTAAGGATGGAAAATCCACCACCTCCCTAGTTAACCAATTCCAGTGCTTCACCACCCTCCTAGTGAAATAGTTTTTCCTAATATTCAACCTAGAACCCCCTCACTGCAACTTGAGACCATTCTCCTTGTTCTGTCATCTGCCACCACTGAGAACAGCCTAGTGCTATATCCTCTTTGGAATCCCCCTTCACGTAGTTGGAGGCTGCTATCAAATCCCCCCTCACTCTTCTCTTCTGCAGACTAAATAAGACGGTTCCCTCAGCCTCTCCTCATAAGTCATGTGCTCCAGCCTCCTACTCATTTTTGTTGCCCTCCACTGGACTCTCTCCATTTTGTCCACATCCTTTCTGTAGTGCAGAGCCCCAAACTGGACACAATACTCCAGTGCCAAATAGAGGGGAACAATCACTTGCCCCGATCTGCTGGCAATGCTCCTACTAATGCAGCCCAATATGCTGTTGCCTTCTTGGCTCCAAGGGCACACTGTTCACTCATATCCAGCTTCTCGTCCACTGTAATGCCCTTTTCTGAAGAACTGATGTTTAGCCAGTCGATCCCCAGCCTGTAGCTATGCACTGGATTCTTCTGTACTAAGTGCAGCACTCTGCTCTTGTCCTTGTTGAACTTCATCAGATTTCTTTTGGCCCAGTCCTCCAATTAGTTTAGGTCAGTCTTGAGCCTATCCCTATCCTTCAGCACATGTATCTCTCCCCTCAGCTTAGTGTCATCCGTGAACTTGCTGAGGTTGCAATCCATCCCATCATCCAGATCATTAATGAATATGTTGAACAAAATGGGCCGCAGGACCAACCCATGGGGCACTTGATACCAGCTGCCAACTGGACATGGAGCCATTGATCACTACCGGTTGAGCCTGATGATATAGTCAGCTTTCTGTCCACCTTAGCGTCCATTCATCCAGCCCATATTTCTTTAACTTGCTGGCAAAAATACTGTGGGAGACTGTATCAAAAGCTTTGCTAAAATCAAGGTATATCACATCCACTACTTTTCCCATATCCACAGAGCCAGTTATCTCATCATAGAAGGCAATCAGGTTGGTCAGGTATGACTAGCTGTCATAAATATAGAGAGAAGGGTAGCATACAATGCCTCCTTGGCAGCTGTACTGAATTGCCTTACCTGTAAGGGTTTAATCAGTTCAAATAACCTAGTTGGCACCTGACCAGAAGGACCAATGATGAAAGAAGATACTTTCAAATCTGGATGGGGGGAATGATTTGTTTGTGGCTCTCTTTGTTTGTTCCCCTCTCTGGACGGAGGGAAAGACCAAGCAAGTACAACATCTCCTGAAAAATATACCTGGACTGATCCATCTAAAATTACAGAAATTGTAAGTAGGGCAAGGAAACTCGTTAGGCTATCTTTTGTTTTGGCTTGTGAATTTTCCTATGCTACAGAGGTAGTTTTATTCCTGTTTTTGTAACTGTGAAGCTGAGCCCAGCGGGGAATCTTCAGTGTTTAAATCTTTTTATTATCCTGTAAAGTTACCTTCATCCTGATTTTGCAGGTGTGATTCTTTTATTTTTTTTTCTTTCTAAATAAAGTTCTTCTTTTAAGAACCTGATTGATTTTCAGTCTCCTGAAGACAAAGGGTCTGGCCTGTACTCAGATTGCTAACCAATTAGTTGGTATATTATTCTCAAGATGCCCCAAGAAAGATGGTAAAGGGACTTTGGGGGGGGGGATATTTTGGGGAGATAGGGATTCCAAGTGACCCTTCCCTGAATTTTTGTGTAAATCACTTGGTGGTGGCAGCAATACTGTCCAAGGACAAGGAAAGGAATTTGTGCCTTGTGGAAGTTTTAACCTAAGCTGGTCAAATATAAGCTTAGGGGGTCTTTCATGCGGGTCCCTATATCTGTACCCCAGAGTTCAAAGTGGGGGGGAACCCTGACACTTGCCGTTGGTGAATCCATGTTGACTGTTCCTGATCACCTTCCAAGTGCTTCAAAATGGATTCCTTGAGGACCTGCTCTATGATTTTTCCAGTGACTGAGGTGAGGCTGACTGGTCTGTAGTTCCCCAGATTCTCCTCCTTCCCTTTTCTAAAGATGAGCACTATATTTGCCTTTTTCCAATCATCCGGGACCTTCCCCAATCGCCACAAGTTTTCAAAGATATTGGCCAATGGATCTGCAATCATATCAGCCAACTCGCTCAGCACCCTTGGATGCATTGCATCTGGCCCTATGGACTTCTTTATGTCCAGATTTCCTAAACAGTCCTTAACCTGTTCTTTCAACAGTGATGGCTGCTCATCTCCTCCCCATACTGTGTTGCTCAGTGCAGCAGTCTGGGAGTTGACCTTGTCTGTGAAGACTGAGGCAAAAAAAGCATTGAGTATTTCAGCCTTTTCCAAATCATCTGTCACTAGGTTTCCTCCCCCATTCATTAAGGGTCCCACACTTTCTCTGACCTTTTTCTTGTTGCTAATTTACTCACAGAAACCCTCTTGTTACCCTTCACATCCCTTGCTAGCTGCAACTCCAATTGTGCTTTGGCCTTCCTGATTACACCCCTGCATGGTCCTCCCGAGTCATCTGTCCAATTTTCCACTTCTTGTAAGCTTCCTTTTTGTGTTTAAGCTTACTAAAGATTTCTCCGTTAAGCCAAGCTGGTCGCCTGCCATATTTGCTATTCTTTCTGCACATCAGGATGGTTTGTTCCTTTGCCCTCAATAATATTTCTTTAAAATACAGCCAGCTCTCCTGGACTCCTTCCCCCCCCCCCCCAACCCCGCATATTAGCCTCCCAAGGGATCCTGCCCACCAGTTGCCTGAGGGAGTCAAAGTCTGCTTCTCTTAAGTCCAGGGTCCGGGTCTGCTGGCAGTGGGGGAAGGGCACAACCCCAGAATAGCTTGAGTCACTCCGCCCTACCCTTCCAGCAGCCCCCTCCCTTCCAGAAAGCAACACCCCTTCTGGGAAAGCAGCAGCCCTTCTGTGCAGCTCCCAGATGTTCCTCTGCTCCCGCCTCTGCCTCTCCCTGCCCACTGTCTCAGGTGCTCTGCAGGAAGGGGGCTGGGCACACAATATGACTGAGCAATCTGTGCAGGCATGTTGGACCCTGCATGCCCCCCCCCACAAAGTGTCGCCTCTGCCCACAGGTGATAGGGTGGTTTTTGTCTTATCATTTTCCCTGTGTGAGTTAATTAGCCTAATATCCTACCCCATTTTCACTTGTGTTCACTATGTTAGAAATGCAATTGCTATTAACCTTTTTGGTGAAAGCTGAAACAAAAAACTTCTGCCATTGCTACATTTTCCTCCTCCCCATTGAGTAATGGACCTACCTTGTCCTTGGTCTTCCTTTTGTTTCTAATGCATTTGCAGAATGTTTTCTCATTACCCGTTATGTCTCTAGCTAGTTTAATCTCATTTTGTGCCTTGGCTTTTCTAATTTTGTCCCTAATGCTTGTTTATATTCATCCTTTGTAATTTGAGCTAGTTTCTACTTTTTCTAGGACTCTTTTTGAGTTTCAGATCATTGCTCAGTATAGGTCGCTATGACTGCTGGCAACAGGAGGGTCAGGGACCTTTATACCTTTTGGGTAAGGGTCAGGTAGCAAAGGGATCAATGCATTGTTGGAATGGCCCTGGAGGATTATTAACTGTGACCTGATACACACCCTTTGCCCTCTTCCACACTGTACTGTACAATAGATATGGGGTCAATTAACAGCAGAGGTATGTACATACCCATACCCTCATGCCTGCTAGGTTTTGCACTGCGCACTCTTCTTCAGGAACGTGCTTCAGGGCTTTAAATGTGGACAATACTGGGGTTATGGCTCAGCAACACACATGTAAACCATGTACAGTCACAAGTGTAGATATAGCCTTTGGAAAAGGAATAAGTAGTAGGAGTTGAATGCTTCAGAAATGGTCATTATGTTTTTATACAAATGTCCCTGGGAATAAAAATAATGGAAATTCTAGTTAGGCAGAATTTTCTCTCATCTAAACAGAGGGAGTTAACATTTTTCTATTAGACGATACCTCTGTTTCAGTAATGAATAAATTAGTGATTACAACAAAGCATTGCAATATGAAGAGGGTACTATTATCCTGTCTCAATTGTTTGTTAGAAATTAAAAAATATTTTAATGTTGTTTTAACCAGCCTGTTTACAGAGTACAGAAAGTTTGTTTTGTTGTTTTTTTTAAATTGTCTTTTTGCTAAAAACATTGTGGTTTTACACTGGAATATTTGTATATCTCCATCACTTTTTAAAATAGAATTGTTCATTAAAAGCCTGGAAAAGAGTGTTTCTTGCAAACAGGCTCCAAATGGCTTGCCAGAGTCCCTATCAAACCATAACAGCATCTTAAGAGGATTCAGAATTTAAATTGTTCTATGCCTGCGGAACTCCCTTGAAAACACAAAGAGGAAAAATAGTTCACATGGATGATAAGTAGGAGAGCCTGAGATAATGTGTATAGCAGAAATAAGAGGAAAAAAAGTTCTGGATAGCTGATCCTATTCTTTCGTGCATAGCATTACTGCTAATGTAGGCCATAACACTTAAAAATTATAGACCAAATTCAGCCCTGTAAGCAGGTGTGATGCAGTTGAAGCCAGTTAAGTGGCATCTGTGTATAGCAAGGCTGAAATTAACCCTATATGTTACATCATATACATTAAGATAAACTAACACTATGCATTACTGTTTATCTAATATTTCCCCAGATAAATATTTTGCTTTTGAAACTGTTAACTGATGTTCAATTTCACGGAGTGACAAAATATTTGTAGTTAGGTTTAGATTACACCTTTGTTACAACAATAAGAAACTTACAGGCCTAAATCTTCTATTTCCCACAAACAGAAGATGAGGTCTGAGCAAGAAAGCTCCATGATCTTTTTTTAATCATTATTTTGATGCATCATAATCTCAGGAAGGCAAGATTGACAACCGTGCCAATTAGGTATTAGGACTGTTGCTTGTAAATACATTCAAGGCAGAGCATTACAAAGACCAAATCCATGGCTCTCAGAATATCCTGGGTCAAGACTGTCACACAACTGTACAATTTTCTGACAGTGCAAAGGAAAGTATGCTGTCTCCTGCATAGAGGGACTTCATAGAAGACATTTATATTGGGGACATGCATCCCAGAACTCCCTCTTGAATCTCAAAATTCTCCACAAAATGGAATTCCCACTCTCCATCTAGCTCTACCTATGGCTTTTCATTACTCTTCTTCTTAACATGCAACTTGGTCATTAGGAGAGCTGGATAAAAACAGAATTTAGAATACACCTCTGTGATAATATCTGATTGCTGTTCTATAAGATTGTAATCACATCTGTGTCATTCTTCACATTTAGAGAGACAAGATGGGTGAGCTAATATCTTTTATTGGACCAACTTCTGTGGATGAGAGCTAGAGAAAAGCTTTTGAGCTACACAGAACTCTTCCTCAGGTCTAGGAAAAGTGTCACAGATAAATACAAAGTCGTAAGGATAGTTTACTAGCATAAGTAGATAGCACATATTCTAAGGCGCATTCAAGATGATGTGGACCTTTAACACCGCTGTAGCCATAGGACACCACACTTACCTTCCTAGAGCCAGTACCTACCCAAACACACCAAGAAATCTCTTATCTACAGCCAGGCATTCGAATACCACGGAATATGCTCTGAGGATAAAGTCCAGGACATATACCTTAACACGCCCCAAAGAGCCTTCACCAAACAAGGACATTCTATCAGAGAAATGGATCACATCATGGAACAGGTCATCCAACTACCCTGAGAGAACCTGCTTCAATACAAAAATAAAATCCTCTCTGACAGCCCACCCTCGTTGTCACCTACCAACCCACACTGGAAAGTATATGGATGTCATCAAACAACTACAAGTTGTACTCAATGGGGAATCTATCCTGAAATAAATTTTTCCTGAATGCCCTATTCTGGTCTTCAGACAACCCCTCAACTCTCCAAACTCATGATCAGAAGCAAGCTCCCCACATACCAGGACACACCAACTCAAAGCAGCACCAGACTCTGCCAGAACAATATCTCCACTGCTACAATGATCAACACACCCCACAACACACCTTCCAAAATCCATGGATCCTACACCAGCCTATCACAACCTGTGGCGTACCACATGCAGTGCACTAAATGCCCCTATAACAACTATGTGGGTGAAACCAGATAAACACTACACGCTTGAATGAACTCGCACAGGAAAATGATGAAAGACAAAAACACCACATCACCTGCGGGTGAACACTTTTCACAAACAATCGCTCTCAGTCCTCATTCTCCAAGGAAACCTACACAACACTTTCAAAATTTGAGTTTGGGAGCTTAAATTCATAACTTTGCTAGACCCTAAAAATCATGGTCTTAATAAAGACACTGGATTATAGCTTATTACAACAATCTGTAACTCACTAACTCCCACTTTTTGGGCTATGGCTACAGAGTAGTTAATAGGCCACTTCTCCTTGAATGGTTCCTTCGAATATGTGCTAATTCCTTATGAAACTATCTGTTCAACCTTGTATTTAGTTGTGGCAGTCTGAGTACCTTTCCCATACCTAAAGAAGAGCTCTGTGTAGCTTGAAAGCTTGTCTTTCTCATCAACAGAGATTGGCTCAATAAAAGCTATTACCTCCCCTACCTTTTCTCTGTAATATCCTGGAACTGACATATTCTACACATTCTTCAACTAGATATTCTACAACTACACAATCTTCAAATTTAACACTGCCAGACTTTTAAGTTATTGGAGGGGCATAACAAAAGCTAAAAGACTTCATCAAAAACTAACAGAAAAACACAATACTGCAAGTACTAACAGAATAACACTTTCAATGTTATGTCCATACCGTGTCACCCTCCACACTGCTTAGTTTGTCATTCTGTAGTTGAGAGAAAAGAATCTTACTTGGAACTACTTTAAAAATTCCAAAGATGTGAACAGCTCACCTGTTCTTGTCAAATTTGGGTACAAAGTTTGATTTCAGTTTAGATTACTACTGAATAATTTAGAACCTCAATAGTTGCTGATGGAGAGTTCAGGTAAGGGCCAAATTCTGCCCTGTGTAGTACTATTGAAGTCAATGGGGTTTCATGGGTGCAAATTAGGGCATATTTTTATCTCCTTTAGGAGGAAGGTATGCTTTTAATAAATTCAGAAGTTGTAATGCTTGTGTAGATGAGTGATATATGAATTCCGGAATTCACCCCTTCCCCATCTTTCTGCAGATTTGTTCTCCCGAATCTAAACTTTAATTTTTAAAAAGTTGTTTCTAGCCCCCATGGTTGTGAAGAGAGACACCTTGAAAACATGAACCAAGTGCAAACCAATCCAGCGTTATCTGCCTGAGTCTAGAGAGTCTTAAATTATAGTTCTAAGTCATGCAGACTCTCCCTTAATCACTTAGGATGTCGACTCAAACTTTAAGATGATAATGTAAATGTTAACTCTTAACTATTGTAGTGTTGATCATTTTATCAGAAACATTCAGCAAATGTGGTTCTTATAATTGCCACCTTAGATACCAAAAGTCCCAATTGTCCCATATCCAGCTGCCTACTCACCAAGTTTCTTCCCTGGCAGTTCGTACAAGGAAGTTGTGTCATCAATACAAAAATTCTGTGGCACACTGGAATCTGAAAATGTGGACATAGCATGAAATTTAATTTTAAAAGAAAAATAAGTAACACTGGGATTGCGATTGTTCTTTTTATATTGAGGTAGTGCTCAGTGAGGCCCCAGCACTAGGTGCTGTGCAAACTCAGAGGCAGACATTTTTTCTTTCAGTCTAATTTGCGCCAAGACATAGCAAAGAAGTATGTCAAACATAAGAGAGAAGGGGTAGATGGGTAGGACAGATATTAAGGGGAACACCAATAAGATCCTGTGCCTACATAAGCAAGCTAAGTGCATGACATGTTGGTTCTGAATCCTTTTTTTTTATTATTTAAATGTATATATGGGGGTAGCGATGAGTGAGGTTGAAAGGCAGAATGGAGGAGTTAGAAACAGGACGAGGAAGGAACAGGGGAATGATGGAGGGAGAGAATGGGACATGAGCAGAGGAAGGTGGGAAGGATTAAGATTGGTAAGAGGAGGAAGGCTAGCAGCAGCAGCACAGTGAAAGAGGAGTGAAGACCAAACAACCAGTCAGCAGTTAGAAAAGAATGTCTAGAGTTCAACTTGCCCAGTGTATTCTACCAACATCATTGGTCCATTGGTGCTGAAGGTGACTCTCCTTGCCCTGCTCACACTGAAGCTGCTTTGGGATGTTTGTTGCTGGGAAGCTGCTGTGCCTGTCATGGACGAGATGGTTGGCATAGCAGGGACATCGTGAGGCTTGATAACCACAGGAGAGGATGTTCTGTCCAAATCTGTGGTGGGCACACAGAGATTTGTATTATTCATTTTCATATTTCATTTAAAAAGCTCTAGTTCATTTAAAATGAAGATGATGCAGTATTTCCAAGTTTCAGAGTAACAGCCGTGTTAGTCTGTATCCGCAAAAAGAACAGGAGTACTTGTGGCACCTTAGAGACTAACAAATTTATTAGAGCATAAGCTTTCGTGGACTACAGCCCACTTCTTCGGATGCATATAGAATGGAACATATAATGAGGAGATATATATACACACATACAGAGAGCATAAACAGGTGGGAGTTGTCTTACTAACTCTGAGAGGCCAATTAATTAAGAGAAAAAAAACTTTTGAAGTGATAATCAAGCTAGCCGAGTACAGACAGTGTGATAAGAAGTGTGAGAGTACTTACAAGGGGAGATAGTCAACGTTTGTAATGGCTCAGCCATTCCCAGTCCTTATTCAAACCGGAGTTGATTGTGTCTAGTTTGCATATCAATTCTAGCTCTGCAGTCTCTCTTTGGAGTCTGTTTTTGAAGTTTTTCTGTTGTAATATAGCCACCCGCAGGTCTGTTTAAACTCCCACCTGTTTATGCTCTCTGTATGTGTGTATATATATCTCCTCATTATATGTTCCATTCTATATGCATCCGAAGAAGTGGGCTGTAGTCCACGAAAGCTTATGCTCTAATAAATTTGTTAGTCTCTAAGGTGCCACAAGTACTCCTGTTCTTCTTTTTGCAGTATTTCCAGACTGCCACACCAATGTACCACAGAAAATCGGGACTTTACCATGCAATGTAGGTCCAGCATGCTGCAGAATCTACAGGGTTTGCTGGGTGGTAATACAGCTCTGCTCATATGTGATCTTTTGTTTTGAGTGCTGTGTGAGTGGCAGTTTCTCAGCTTGTGTCAGTTTTATGGCTACCCCTGAATCAATCAGCAACTCCATTCTCGTTAACTGCTAATTGCACAGTTGTTTGAGGGTTATCAGTGCTGCCAGCTTGATGGATTGTGTACACCTCATGTGATGCATCTTGATCAGGCTCAGTCACTATCTAGTCATCCTTTTAGAAATGGTGGTTGCTGTTTGATTTTTGTCTTGTATGAAGTTCTGAAGTCTGTTGATTTGTAATGACATGGGACAAGACCTATGTGAATTACTAATTTTTTTTTTAATGTACTGCCTGAACAGAAAAATTAAAACATAAACAGTGTTTGGGTCGACCCAAAACATTTTTTTCCAAATTTTTCATGAACTAAAACAATTCAATACAAATTAATGAAATGTTTTTGTCAATGTGTATCTACATTTTCAGTGAAAAATAGTTTAGCCCAAAAAATTTGCCCAGCTCTACATGGAGTGTCACTTGACTGACTTCAGCCTCATGGCCTGCCTTTTTTTTTTCCCTCCCACAAATGCCACAGTTTTTCCTTTTCATGGAGAGCCCCCTTACTTTTAAAGCTATGGTTAGCCACTCTTATAGATAGGATTTTGTCTTTCTAGTAATCTTCTCTTTGTACACATTTGTAGATTGTTCAGTTCACTCCTCATTTCTGGGGGCTACTCTACAGTGCACCACAGAGTGAACTAAGGAGGTGTGAATTGCAGAGTGCATGGAAGAGTTGCACTGTAACTGCCTCATGTGGACGCACAAACTAAAAGGTACCTAGTTCATGTCAACATAGTTGGTATGTTTGAAAGAGGACTATGTTAGCGCAAACTAGATACCTTTTTAGTTCAAGACAGCTCTTCATGGGGCAGTTACAGGACAACACTTTGATGTGCTCTGCAATTCAAACCTCCATAGTCCACACTGAATTTCAGAGTAGACATAGCATAGGTGATGTAGCTCCATATCCAGTCCTCTGCCAGAGTTCCAGATGAGTGATAGCTGTCCCTAGATATCGTCTTCATAATTTCATGGATTTTCAGAAAGCTAATCCTCTTTCATGTCATCTCTGTGATGTTGTGCAGTCTATATGGTTTTATAAAAATATGATAAGTGAATATAATGTAACTGGGATATGCTTCATGAAAAAGGTCTCTTGTAAGGTATCATTACAAAATTTATAATGTACCACTCTTGTATCTAAAACTAGAAATATAAAATATAACTCTGAGGGCCTATTGTAATTATGCAAAGTGTAGGCCATTAATGGTGGTTTGGAATCTTGATGACTCCCATTAACCAGGACCATTGTCTGCAGATGGCTGTTTTTTACCTGTGAGTCTTCCTGTATATGTGTGCTGGCAAGTGGGTAATGAAGTCTTGCGGTGACATGTGATCATGTCACCTGAACTGGAATCCATCTGTAACCTGGTGCTTTTCCAGTGAGGCGGGGTGGAAACCCAGAGGGACAAAGGATTCCCGCCTTATGCAAAAGATATACAAGAACAAAAGGAGGAGAGAGGAACCATCATGAAGAATCCCCTAGCTACCACCTGAGCTGGAACAAGAGCTGTACCAGGGGAAGGAATTGTGCCGAGGCCTGGAAGGTGTCCAGTCTGAGCTAAAAACTTACTGAAGCATCTCTGAGGGTGAAATTATCTGTATTCAGTTTGATTAGACATAGGTTTGTGCATTTTATTTTATTTGCTGCTTGGTGACTTACTTTGTTCTGTCTGTTACTATTTGGAACCACTTAAATCCTACTTTCTGTATTTAATAAAATCACTTTTTACTTAATACATACTCTGAGTTAATTAATAATACCTGGGGGAGCAAACAACTGTGCATATCTCTCTATCAGTGTTATAGAGGGTGAACAATTTATGAGTTTACCCTGCATAAGCTGTATACAGGGTAAAACGGATTTATTTGGGTTTAGACCCTATCGGAGTGCTAAAGACAAGCACACTTCTGTGAGCTGTTTTCAGGTAAACCTGCAGCTTTGGGGCAAGTAATTCAGACCCTGGGTCTTTGTTGGAGCAGATGGGAGTGTCTGGCTCAGCAAGACAGGGTGCTGAAGTCCTGAGCTGGCAGGGAAAACAGGAGCAAACGTAGTCTTGGCACATCAGCTGGCAGCTCCCAAGGGGGTTTCTGTGATCCAACCCATCACAATCTCACTCATAAAATTTCAGTATTTTGGCTGTGACATACTCATTCACTGATTAGCAGTGTGTGGTTTTGTAGATATAAAAAATTATCTGGTTTGTGATAAAACTTCAGGCATTTTAATCTGTACCCGATAATTTTGATTCTGTATTTAACAGCAATAAACTCAACACTTTATCATCTTTAGTGGTGTTATTGGCATCTAAGTGGCTACTAGTACTATATTTCAGTTTCATTTGGTGCATGCAGCTGAATGAATGTATATATGTCACTCATGTATGTGGCCTAATTATGTTGTTCTCATGTGAAGGGAAGAGCAATAAATACCTATGTTTAAAAAAAAAAAAGCATAATGGGTATGTGTTGGCCAAATGCTTTATAACTAAGGAAATTCCTGTGTAACTCCTTGCAGCACTATCTTGTCATGTTTACAAGAAACCGGTAGGTGGCAGATTCTTTTTGGAAAAGGGAATATGGAACACACTGCCTAGCAATTAGCCTAGTATCACCTGTGACTGTTTATAGCAGGGCCACTGACATAGGTTTATTCTAAAACAATAGCAAACACTGTGGTTGGGGATGTTGTTTGATTTTTGATATGTCCAGAATGATTCAATCATATATCACATTTGTTTGAATATATATTTCAAAAACACTGACAGAGACATGTCACTCATTGCCTTTATTGTGGCATTACCATTTGTTTATTTCTGTGCCTTGCTTATATGACGTTAACTAGCTGTTCTATCATAAAGAAATTGTTGCTCCTTTCTTCTGACTCATTGAGTAGAATGCTTTGACTATGACTGTGTGAATTAAGGTTCTACTCATCAGGATTAAGGGTAGGAGAATTAGGTCCTAATTGGGCCAGCTATCACTGGCCAAATTTACCAAACCATGATATCCCAGGTCTCAAACCTAGGGAGTTCTCAAACAGCCACTGCAACCCTGGCCTCCACCCATTGTCTACTGAAACCTGGTGGGCTGAGAAGCTAGTAGGACTACAGCCACAGCCAAGGCACCACTCACATAAGCCCTGACTGGAGGATTGCCCAGGCTCCACCAATTGGTCCAACCACATTATTTAAGACAGAAGAAGGTACAGGAAGTTGTCTGAGCAACAAGGTTATTTCCTGTTTTTAATGCTTGGGACCCTGCTTGTGTCTGCTCTGCTTCTGGCTCCTGCCTTATCCCTGCCTTCGCTCCTGTTCCCACTGTGCTCCTGCTCCGTGCTTGATCCTTGCCTCTCCCCCAGTTCCTGCCCTTACCTCACTTCCATCATCAGTTACCAGTCTTGGCTCTGATCCCAACTTGCCCCTTGGTTCTGGCATTTGGTATCTGACCTGAGCTCCACCTTCATCTTCTATTACTGACTCTGACTTGACCTCTCTGGCTCTGGTAATTGACAGTTGACTCTGGTGCTATCCCTTGGCTTTGTTCCTCAACCTGGCTGCCTGCTCCACCCACTAGACCTGACTCCTGCTCTGACTACTAGGCCATCTATAAAACAAACTTGGGTATCTAAATCTATATTTAGGCACTTAATTACTGTAAAAGTGCCCTATTTTTCACAGGCACTGCACATCCTCAACTACCATTCTCTTCATAGTAAATTGCAGATGTTAAGCACTTCTGAAAATTGGGACCCTATAGTATTAGATGCCTAAATATGGATTTAGGTACTGAAATTTAGGTACTCACATTTGAAAATATTATACTTGTATTTAACATTATTCTCATAGGAAAAGGTTTGGTCTTATTTACCTAATGTCTTGGCCCCAAAACAGGCACTGTAGGTTACATGGGCAGCCCTAGAACCAGAGGAACTCTCAATGGTGATAGTGTAATTCCTTGAGTTTTTCATAAACATGATACCACCCTCAACCCAGTAGCTCAGTGCTTCTCCAGTGAAGTCTGTACGAGAGACATTCTTCTGTCAGGTGCTCACTCAGGGTGTCAATGTTTGTTTCAAACTGCAGGGTGGTCTGAAGTGGACACAGAAGCAAAATGAGGACAGACACGTGCATGGAATGAAGCAGCAGGCCACAATTTTTATTAAACTTTAACACGGGGAGGGGCACTACCTCCCCATCACCCACACTTTCCTATACTAGGCATTTAATTGATTACAGGGCTCCTTACCATATAAGCCATAATTTGGGGTAGGCTCTCTTCAGCCTACGCTCCCCAGCCTCTCTCTGAATCCTAGCACTCTCTCCCCCCTCCCCCCATGAGAAGGACACCAGGTGCAGAAGGGTGGAGACCTCAGCCAGTGGGGGCCACAAGGTCTGACCTCCACCCATGAAGGCTACGAGGTCTCACCCTATCACATGTGCCCAAGGCCCATGACCAAAATCCCAGGTGTTTGACTTCCTGGAATCATTCATTCTGTTCTCTGAACCTCAATAGAAACCAGCTGCAACTTGCAACGAATGAACAACTCCACTCCACTACCTCAGTTAGCTCCTAAGTGCATTTCATACTTAACCTATTGTCGCCTGAAGGTGCTACGAGAAGGGCAGAAAACTCCACATGGCCCCCGGATGGATTAAGTCCTGGGAGTTGGAAAATGCTGGCCACTCAGTGCCCCACTGGCCAGTGGGAGCCAAAGAGTTCCAGTGGGGGAGGAGCTACCTATGGCCCTTGCCAAGTGTCTTCCTCTCTTGCTGCTGGGGTTCTCCCCCCTTGCACAGCCATCCACATCAAGTGCCCCCACCCATTGATGCAGGTAGGTCACATTTATCAAAGCTTTCACCTTCTCCTTTGAATTATTTCCACTTGCATTTAAATTTTCGAAGTCACTCCTTCAGTCCTTCACCACACTGACAGAGTGCAGGAGCTTGTCTTACCTTGTGTCCTGTTTGTTAGCAGGATTCTCTTTAAAGTCCTGGCATAAACAGGAAGGATAGTGATTGATGATGAATTACACCAGCCCTTGATTTTCTTGTGCACTAAAATTAATCTTCCTATTATTTGCAAGCGTGAACTCAGACTGTGATACCAGACTGTGATGACCTGTGCTGAAGAGCAGCATGATGAATCATAAAGTACCTGATAATGGACTGTCTCCAGGCAAGTTTCTAGTGTAATTCCCCTTTTATTTTTTTCGTAAGGAAATAAGGCAATAGTCATTATACAGGAAAGAATAAACTATAATTCCACTCATGTAAAAATATTCAGAGCGTTCAACTAGCAAAGGAAGGCCCATTTTCTGTGTGAACATTTTCTTTCTTTCTTTTTTCTGATTGGTACACTCATTCAATAAATGATTACTGGATTCATCCTCAATGTTCCTTAACTTCATTCATAAGCTATTTAGTCACTAAGTAATTTGCCAGATTTGTTTAACAGACTTTTATATGTCAGGTGTTCAGTGTAAACACTGGCTCTTTGGGGAAGGAAAAAGAAAAACAGGAAAATCACTGTCACAGACTTCACTCCAAATCCCTAATCTCTTGTCTAGTCAGCACTTTAACTGATGCCCAATGTTACACCACAGTGGTTTAACGTTTCTCAGATTATCTTGAGAAAGTCTTGGGTGGTAGGGATAGATTTCAAAGCCTGTCCTGTTTGTGCTGGCTAATGAGAAGTTAGAGATCTGTCCATACTGAGGGTACTTAGGTAACTTTCCTTCTAGAGGCCTACTCCATGTTTGTGTGAGATTTTAAGAGAATGGATTACACATGGTCTGGTATTGTTTTCTGCCTCCTTTTGTCTTTTATTTTTCCTCTAATTAGGGAGGTACAGTTGCTGCTCTCTTCTAGACTTTCCTGATTAGTAGACTTTCCTGGTTGAAAACTGGAATTTCTGCTAGAAAATTTGATTTTTTTTTCATAATTGGAATAAAAAGCCAAAAATTCCTGCAGAATAAAAATTCTTAAATATTTCAATTTAGAACCACCAAAATGTTTTGTTTGAATTTTGATAAGGTAAAAACATTGTTTTAATAATGTTGATTCATTGTAGCTTTTATATTATATTAAAATATAGTATATCTTATATAATAAATATTATATAAATGTAATAGTGTAATTTTACTATATTATAGAAGTATAAACAAAATTAATCAAAATGATAAATTCAAAGTAAAGTCTTTACCTTACTGAAATGAAACATTTCATCATTATTGAAATCAAACAATTTAATCAAAAATTGAATCAAATTCACATGTTCCCGTGATACATTTTGATTTTGACTAAACGTAATTTTTTGACAGAAAACTGTTTTATCAAAAACAAATTTCAACCAGTTTTACTGATTAGTTAGTTTAACATCTGCCCCATTCACCAAATACAATGGGAAATTTGTCATTTAATTGGGGGGAGGGATAGCTCAGTGGTTTGAGCATTGGCCTCCTAAACCCAGGGTTGTGAGTTCAATCCTTGATGGGGCCATCTGGGGCAAAATCAGTATTTGGTCCTGCTAGTGAAGGCAGGGGGCTAGACCCAATGACCTTTCAAGGTCCAGTTCTAGGAGATAGGATATCTCCATTATGGGGCTTTTCATTCCTGCTGGGAGCTAAGTTTCCCCCTATGTTTGCAGACTATGAACCTAATCTTTCCATATTAAATTTGTGTTTTGAGATAATGAGAGGTTCTTCACTTAAGTTTTCATGGCTCATCCCAAATCTTTACTCAGCCCAGAACACTTAGGAACAAAAACAAAGCTTCCAATTTCACATGGAGTTTCCAATCTCTTAGCCCTGGTCTACACTATGAGTTTAGGTTGAATTTAGCAGCATTAGATCGATTTAACCCTGCACCCGTCCACACGACGAAGCCATTTTTGTCGACTTAAAAGGCTCTTCAAATCGATTTCTGTACTCCTCCCCAGTGAGGGGATTAGCGCTGAAATCAACCCTGCTGGGTCGAATTTGGGGTAGTTTGGACACAATTCGACGGTATTGGCCTCTGGGAGCTATCCCAAAGTGCTCCATTGTGACCGCTCTGGACAGCACTCTCAACTCAGATGCACTGGCCACATAGATAGGAACAGCCCCGTGAACTTTTGAATTTCATTTTCTGTTTGGCCACCGTGGCGAGCTGATCAGCACAGGTGACCCTGCAGAGCTCATCAGCACAGGTGACCATGGAGTCCCAGAATCGCAAAAGAGCTCCAGCATGGACCGAACGGGAGGTACTGGATCTGATCTCTGTATGGGGAGATGAATCCATGCAGGCAGAACTCCGTTCTAAAAGTTGAAATGATTAAGCGCAGCCAGACACCAGGGCGGTTAGAAGAGTGCAGCAGGGCATACTGCACATCAGAGAAGCTTTGAAAACCAGTTTCGTGACTGGCCAGGCTACGGTGTGAAAGTTCTGTTTGTTTCTCCTTGATGCAAACCCGCGCCCTGGGTTCACTCTATTTCCCTGTAAGCCAACCACCCTCCCCTCACCTCTTTGATCTCTGCTTGCAGAGGCAATAAAGTCATTGTTTCAAATTCATCACACAAATGGGGGGATAACTGCCAAGGTAGCTCGGGAGGGATAGGGGAGGAGGGAAGCACAGGGGTGGGGTAGTTGTAGGGGCACCCGCTAGAATGGCATGCAGCTCATCATAGAAGATAGATGTCTGGGGCTCTGACCTGGAGCAGCTGTTTGCCTCTCTGGTTCTTTGGTAAGCTTGCCTGATATTCCAGGCCGGACTGAATGTCCATTAGATGAAACTTAAAGAAGGGAATGACCTGGAGTCACTCCCATTTATGTCCAGGTGCCCCCAACCAACCTCACCGAGGCCGGCCAGGAGCACCCATGTCTGCCCAGGCGCCCCCGACCAACCTCACCAAAGCTGGCCAGGAGCACCCATGTCTGCCCAGGACCCCCCGACTGACTTCATCGAGGCCGGCCAGGAGGAACAAGGAGACAGCAGCAGATGGTACAATTCGGCTGCTAACTGTCTTTGCTAACTTGCAAAGGCAAGGAGCTGCTGCTGTGAAGCACTGCAGTACCGTGTCTGCCAGCAGCACCCAGGTTCCATGCTTGCCATGGTATGTCGTCTGTACAGGTAAACCAGGAAAAAAGGCGAGAAACGATTTTTTGCCATTGCTTTCACGGAGTGGGGGGGCTGACAACATGTACCCAACAATGTTTTTGCCCCATCAGGCATTGCGAGCTCAACCCAGAATTCCAATGGGCAGCGGAGACTGCGGGAACTGTGGGATAGCTACCCACAGTGCCACGCTCTGAAAGTCGACGCTAGCCTTGGTACTGTGGACGCGGTCAGCCGACTTAATGGTCTTAAGTGGGGACACACACAATCAACTGTATCAAATCGATTTCTAAAAATTGACTTATATTAAATCCACCTAATTTCGTAGTGTAGACATACCCTTAGATCCCTGACACATTTGAGTAGTATCATACAGGTCTCCTTAAGTAGTCCAATTGTCATCAAGACAAGATATACCAGACAAACAAAATTGCAGTTAAAATAGCAGGAAAGAAACAGAAAATTCAGAACTTTTGCAGTCAAATTATTTATACAACATCTGGATACTTTAATAAATTTCAGTCTTCAATTTTTCTTCACTTTCAATTCCTGCTGATGAAAAAAATTCTCAATAAAGTTATTTACATTGTGCCGCTTTAATCGTTCTTGGATCCAAAGCGCTATTTACAAAAAAGCAAAATGTTCCTCTTGCAGCTTTGCTCAATCAGCTTTTACCTTTTTAATCTATGAAACTTTTCATGTTGTGCGGTTCAGATTTCAACCTAGCAAGGGTCTCTATTTTCTTAGTCCTCTTTACTTCTTTCTCACCATCCTTCAGAGTGGAAAAAATGTGTTAATATCACTATCTAGTTAAAATAGATATGAGAATTTCCTCTCCACCTCTAGCTGCAGGAAGAAAGGTCTTCCCCTGGGTATTCTGACTCTCTTAATTATGCTCCAAAATTTGAGTCAGGTTTTTGCTGCTCAAACTAATTTTGCTTCCCAACAATGAGAGAGAGCATGGTATCCAAGAAAGTGTTTGAAATGCTGGAGGAACCTTAGGAAAATTGTTCTTGTGGTGTGTAGTAAGGAATACATAACTGCTGCTTCTTAGTGAGGAAAAATGACAAATGCTCAGCACAGAAGATGAGAGACGCTTAGCAACAGCAAGATAAAAAGAGGGAAACTGCTTTCTGACTCTAGGACTGACTGATCTGCTTCATTTGCAAATATCATGAACTGCCAGCCATGCCTACTAGCTATGTGCAGGAAGTGTAGATGTAGTATGTGGCATTTAGTGAAGATGAATTTGCCATAGCAGAGGCTCTCGGTCAAAATGCAGAGTTATTGAAAGATTTTTTTTCTCTCTAATCTGACATTTATGATCAATAAAAGATGTTGATAATGTAATGGTGGATCTTCAGAGCTCCCTTCTTCGAAGTCCACCCTCCTTTTCTCAGCTCATTATCCATGTGAGAAGGTGCACAAGTCTTTCAGTGTCCTCTGAGCTCTGCTGCAGCCCACCCCAATGATATCACCTGAAGGAGACCCTGTGGAGCCAGCCCATGACCGATTAGTTTCCTGCCAGGGTTGAGAGGTAGTTCAGGGAGTCACTACTAGCTGAAACTCATTAGGTGTAGCGGAGCCATTTAGGCTCAGCACCTTGAAGAAAGGAAGGCTGTTCTGAAGGTGTGTGCTGCCCAGGAAAAGGGAGATGTGGGAAAACATACCAGCTCCCCAGGATGGTTTGTACTTTTTGAATGTATTGTGTATAAAATTGCATGGATGCTGGAGACTGTTGTCAAATTATAGTCAATTTCGGTTAACTAGAACTCCTGCCACAAAACCTAACCCGGACAGGGTGAGTTTGTGTTCCAGGTCAGTCTTATCAGTCAGAGATCACATGTGTGAGGTGTTCCATGCTCTGAAGGAGACTTGTCTGGATGGACGCAAGGAATGGATCAGCCCTGTTCTGTACTTGATAACACTTGCCGACTGGCTCTGGGGAAACTGCATGTAGTAGCTGCTGCTTGTGAGCACATTTGCCTAGCACAACTTGGGTCTGCCTGATTCACCACTCTATAGGCAGAATCTTTCCAGCAACAGCTGTCCAGATAGTGTGTCTTGATGACCCCTGCAAGCACTTCCCCAATACAACAGTGGTTTTAGTTATTAAAATTAAAGTGACCTATGAGGCCTTCCCAACTCCATCCTCATTAGGCACAATCCAGCTATTCAGATCTGATTTAGAAAAAAATCTTGAATACAGTAAACCACATTCTGCCCTCAATTACCAAATTAATTCCATTAAATCTATTTTGATGTTACTTCTGTCAACATTTCTAGCATATTCTGTGCCAGGTCAAACCAGCAAACTAAACTGCAAAATTCAGATCCCTGACCAAAAAATATGCATTGGCTGATCAGCACAGGTCAAACGTTACAATAGAACTCAGCAGTAGGGAATGATGCAAAGAAGGCATTAAGCATTAGGAAGTTACATTTACTCTAGTTAATAATGAAAGTAATTTATGTAATTTGTAACATTTTTATTCCAATTGACAGTTTTCTAATCTGGGTCTGAAGAATGAGATGGGGATGGGACGTGCTAAACCAGAAGCCACTGCAGGGAAACTTTATTTTAAAATATTTGGGAACTTAAAATAGAAATGTGAGGCGAGGGGATAGGTTGGATACTGAGTTGGGATAAGGTAAACATTTTAAGAATTTGTTTCACTTGACTCTCTTAGAGTTATAAACTGAATGAATAATGACTTCAATTTGAATTGCACCTTTAATTTAGAAGGAACACAATGCTCTTCACAAATGTAGCTAAGTCTATTTTCAGGGAAAACATCATTCACTATTGAAATGCTATCTCTTCTGTAATATTATGCAACTGTTTAGGTCAGGAGATTGAAAGACTAACACACTGAACCTGCATTATCATCCACAAATCTGGACCCCCTAAACTCATGCAGACTTCAATGGAACTCTGCACAGGCTCAGAGGTCTGCACTAGGGGGATTGTGATGCAAGATCAAAGCCTAATACTGTATCCACCTGAAACGGCATAGGAAATTTAGGACCAATTCTACACTATCTGTCTGGTCGGGCTGCTGTACTTGCATGGAACCCCGTTGATTTCATGAAGTTCAATGAGGGTGCAGCAATCCACCTAAGCACCTCGTGTTGCAAGAATGGGGCCTTAGATCAGCAGAAAATAATTTCCCAAATTCACCTTTTAATGAGGAAATTGGGGTGAACACCCCTACTTTTGTAAAAAGTACTATGGAAACTTCAGTGATCACAGATGTTCCTGAACTTGGTTTCTCATATCTTACAGATGACACGTCCAGTAGCACTGAAGGGCATTGGTTCCGTAGTACACCAGAAAGAAGACTGACACCTTCTAAATAATCAATGTCACTTCTGCTGCACCTAGCTTCTCCAACGTGGACTACCATCCAACTGCTGACCAGGTCTTAACCTGATTCGTTTATCGGTTGTGACAAGATTACAGCCTAAGGTAGCATAGCTAAAATAAATAGTTTAAAAGTGGTTTTATATCAAAATGATATCATTCCTGCAATGCATATATGAATTAATTATTTTTCTTATTTGAAATCTTAGCTGCTTTGAGTACTGTAGTTTTCCAAAGCCACAGTTTAAGATGGTGTTATTTGCCTTTGAGTAGATAATGATTTGGCTGTTTCAGCAGATGGCTTTTCTTTATTTTTAGACAATTCTATTTTTAGTTCTGTTGGGGGGGGAATAATTTGCACCTAGAAGTGTGTCATTTCAAAATATTGCTCCTTTTACAAATTGTGAGAAGAAACTTGAAAGGACTTAGGAAGATCCACTGAAAACATTTTTTTCATTCTTCTGGCCTTCTTCAATGTCTAGACAACACTGAAATTATTTTTTAACACATTTTAATCTCCTTGCTTCATAATCCATGTTGTTAAGGGGGAAAAACAAATTTATTCCTAAAATGAAATTGCTTTTAGGTAGCTAATCGCTCTCCCACAACCAATCTTCAGCTTGGAGAGACAGACAGTTTTAGCGATCTCTCTAAGGTAAACAGTCCCAATCTCTTCTCTCTTAGAAGAAGAGTTTGTCCATGCTCTTAATCTTTCTCATTGCCAATGTCTGAACCCCTTCTAATTCTACTATATCTTTTTTGAGATAGGATGAAGTGAATACGGTATTCCAGGCAAGGAGGACTGATTTTTTATAAATATGGTATCATATTTTCCATATAATTCCCCATCCCATTGCTTGTGCATCCTAATGTGTTTGTTTTTCACTGCTTCTGCACATTGGGCAGAGGTCTTCATTGAGCAGTCCATCATGGTGCCTAGATCTTTTTTTTTTTTCTGTCTTGATACAGTTAATTTAGAATCTTGTGTTGCAAAGGTTCAAATTATTCTCTCCACAGTCAACCTGTGGAACTCTTTGCCAAAGGATGTAGTGAAGGCCAAGACTATAACAGGATTCAAAAAAAGAACTAGATAAGTTCTTGGAGGATAGGTCCATCAATGGCTATTAGCCAAGATGGGCAGGGATGCAAAACCATGCTCTGAAGTGTCCCTACCCTCTGTTTGCCAGAAGCTGGGAATGGGTGATAAGGGATGGATCACTTGATGATTACCTGTTCTGTTCATTCCCTCTGAAGCACCTGGCATTAGCTACTGTCAGAAGACAGGACACTAACCTAGATGGACCATTGGTCTGACCCAGTATGGCCATTCTTATATCCAATGTGATTTTTTTTTTAATTTGGAAGCACTGAATTTCATCTGCCATCATTTTGCCCATTCAGCTAGTTTGCTTAGGTCCCTGTGTAGTTCCTCATAGAGTTCCTCAGACTTTGAGCTGGAGCTCAAAGAGACATACCTGTGCTAGCTCTGATTGAGCTAGTGTACTAAAAATAGAGTATAGCTGCCGCAGCGGGAAGAGCTAGCCACCCCAAGTAGGTAGGTAGCCAAGGTACTAGACTGCATTCTATTTTTAGCACTCTAGCTTGATCAGATCTAACACAGGTATGTCCTCTCAATCTAGAATTTACACCTTCAGGGATAGACATACCCATAGCCTTCTCTGGGCTTGGCTGACCTAAATAATTCTGGGTGATCTGTAAATTTTGCCACCTCACTGCTTTTCCCGATAATTGATTAAACAATACTCTTCCCTGTCCAGATCTTTGTGTCACTTCGATCTTCACCTCTGCCATGATGTAAATTGACCATTTATTCCTATTCTTCGTTTTCTGTCTCTCAGCCAGTTTCTAATCCATCACAGTAAATTGCCTCTCACCCAATGGCTACTTAGTTTCTTTAGCAGTCTTTTTTGGGAAACTTTGTCAAAGGTGATTTGAAAGTCTAAATAAATTATATCAATCAGTTCTCCTTTCCCTGAGATATGTTTTATTTGTTTTGTTGACACTTTTAAAGAATTCTAATGGGTTAGTGACACACTATCTTCCTTTGCAAAAGTCTTGCTTGTTAAACTCTATAATATCATAATCTTCTAGACACTGTATAATTTTGTTTTTAATTATCACCAATTCACCAGTTCTGATTCTAGAGATATTCTAAAGAATTATTCTAAAGAAAAGAATGAAATTCAGAGGATACTAAAATGTATTTGGAAAGGAATAAAGATTTTTTTAAAACCAGTCAATCTTCTGGTTTTTGGGGCAACAATAATTTTCATACATTGTGGACGTTTATTGCATTTATATGGTGAACTTTTTCTCTGTGAATAACTCAAGCAACCAAAGTAACTGGAGTCTGGTGGCCTCCATCTCAGAGAATTACAAGGCAGTTATGTGGAGTTCAGTATCACTAGCACTATCAACTACATGTGTGGAATTCTCCTGACATCCCATTTGGCAGAAAGGTACTTTGGTTAATAGTGAAGTGACCCCTGATGCTGAGCTGTAGGTCTCTATTTTTATTGCACTCTTTGCATATTATGTATTTCTTTTAAAGTTTGTTAAAGTATTCTAGAAAACCAAAGATGTCAGAGCCTTCCCAGAAGTGGGGGGAGGCAGGGAGCCAGGGCCACCCTAGCCCCCAAGGCCCTGTCCCATCTCTTCCCCCACCCAGGGAGCCCCCGATAACAGCCCCCTGCCACAGTGTCCCTGACCCCGGGCCTCCCACCCAGGACAGGTGGAGGGACCCGCTCCCCACAGCTGCCTGCACAGCTCTCCCTGACCGGACTCCAGCAGTGGAGCTGTAGCCCAGCCATGATAAGAGGCACGCAAGGCTGGGCAGCTGTGGGGAGCCATGGCCAACCCTCCACCTGCCTGCAGTGCAGGGGGCTCAAGGAGAGCAGCCCCTGGCCCGTGTCCCCACCTCCCGGACACCCCACCCAGGGCAGAAGACAGGTCCACGGCTCCTCACAGCTTACCATGGCTGGGTTGTGGCTCTGAGGGCCGCCCCTCCCACCCCAGCCACAGTTGGGTCAGGGAGAGCTGCACGGGCAGCTGTGGGGAGTTGCAGACTCTCCATCTCCATCTGCCCTGGGCCAGGCAGAGAACCTGGGGGGCGGAGACATGGGCAGAGGGGGCTCATGGTGTCGTCATCATCATTATTATCATCCTCACATTATGGACAGAGAGAAGCAAAGATGCTTGTCTTACAACTGCTTTATTCTAAACTTACCCTTTACCATGGAAGCTAGTTTACATAACACTCTTACCAGACTTTCTAAGGATCCACAGTGAGGCATTATGCATTTATTCCCTTTAATTTCTGTGTAATTTCACAGCTGTATCTTGAAACAAACTATGTATTTATTTTATCCAATCTGAATTCAATCAAGCTTCTGCACATTGGGACATACTGCCTGTTATCTTTACTGAACACTGCATTATTTGTCTTTTATTTGTACAGAAAAATGGGAATTAATTGTTGAGTGCTGGCCTGATACAGAGAAGATACTGGTTCAGAGAGAACAATCCCCACATAAATTATTCTGGTGTTGCCTACAAGTAGGTTGGATACTGAAAGAGGCAAAGATGAATAGGGCAAGGATAGGTTAATATTTGACAGAAAACATAGATGACTATAAAGGGTTAAAAGCTATATTTACCTCTTTGAATGACCAAGGCCTTGATCCTTCATATATTTATGCATATGTTTAAATTTACTCAAGTGAGGAGTCCCATAGACTTCAGTGGAACAACTCACATGAATAAAGTTAACATGTGTTTAGTGTATTGGTATAAATAACTATGCTTTATGATCCTCCTGATAGTCAAAGGATACCAACAACTTATGACCTAGGCAGCAGAAAGACTGGGTTAAAAATCACAAAAGGGTTAAAACCCCTAAAAGCTGTAGACAAGACATGCAAGAGTAGACATGTGAATCTACATGTAAGATATAGCTCCCAAGTCCATACTCAAAAACGAATGGAATCCAGGTGCATTTTGCTTTTGGCATTATCCAGAAATAGCCACCGATTAATCTTTTGGCTACATACTATGCTGCAGCTTAGTGTTTATGATGAGTATTTTAAAATTCAGTAGCATCTAGTTCCACCATGAATCACTTTTAAGCTATTTTTGATAAATAGCAGAAACACAGTTCCAATGTGAATTTATTAAGGTAGAAAGCTTATAGTATATTTCCCACTTAACTTTGAACTTTCATTAATCTAAAGATTTTTTTCATTGATGTTACTGGTGGCCTCTTTGCATCAATTTTCGTGTATGCCCCTTTCTTCCTCATAAAAATAATTGTATGGGTATATAAATTTGAACAGAAATATTGTTTACATTTAATGTAATCATAAAATCATTTTTCAAGACTGTTTTAATTTAATTACTATATTTATTTGCTATAAAACTTTCAGCAAGTACAAGGATTTAGTCTAAAATCAAACAAACTGATGGGTCAAAATAATTCTTTTCATTCATGCTTGAGAACATTATGGCAAACGCTTCTGATTTAAACAATACAAACCATGAGCTAAAATTCTAAGTTTATTTATGCATTCTGTCCATATTTATGAATTTAATATGGAGGTTGTGTTTCAAGAAAACACAGTTTGAATAATCTGATTCTATATACCTTTTTTTAAAAAACATATTTTTGTTGGTAAAGATTTAATGTCAGACTCTTGAAGGAAGCCAAATTGCCATGGCAGCAGACAATCAATTAAAAGAATTACATTACTTTTAGCAACTTACTGCTACCACTCATGAGCAAAATGGTAAATTATATTTTCAACATGGGTCACACAAACCCAATGACATCTGTAAATGCAGCAAGAGCTGCATCTACTCTAATCTGCCCCCAAGCCAGCTACAGTTTTACCCAAAAGAAGAAAACTCAACTGCTTGAGTTGCTTACTTTAAAAAAATCCAGGAAAATAAAGAATCAGTTGAGCTGTGTACTGAGCTATCAGAGTGCGTCTTTTGACTTTTGATTCGCTATTCATGTGAATAGAAATAAATATGACTAATGCTTCTAAAAAGCTGAATATTTTGTAAGCTGTGCTTTCAGTTTGTTTTCTTCTACATTTCTTCCTTGTCTGTTTTATTTGTTATGTGTAGTGCTGCATCTATGTTTTATAGGAACAAGGTGCCTGAGGTAATCTCTTATTGGATCAACTTCCGTTAGTGAGAAAGACAAGCTTTCAAGACGTTGGTCCAATCAAAGATATATCCTCACTCACTTTATATCTCTAATATCTTGGGACCAACACAGCTACAACTTTATGTTTTATGTCCTTTTTAAGGTTTATTTTCCTAGCAACACAACCCTTCCTCTGTAGGTCTTTCCACAAAATGGTGAAATGACCATTTCTTTAACTTCTGTTCATTTACATACTGTAAGCCTATTGATTAAAAAAGCCCTCTAGTAATAGACTTATAGACTCATAGACTTTAAAGTCAGAAGGGACCATTATGATCGTCTAGTCTGACCTCCTGCACAATGCAGACCACAGAATATCATCCACCCACTCCTGTAACAAACCCCTGGCCTATGTCTGAGCTATTGAAGTCCTCAACTCGTGGTTCAAGATGCAGAGAATCCTCCAGCAAGTGACCCGTGCCCCACACTTCAGAGGAAGGCAAAAAACCCCAGGGCCTCTGCCAATCTGCCCTGGAGGAAAATTCCTTCCCGACCCCAAATATGGTGATCAGCTAAACCCTGAGCATGTGGGCTAGACTCACTAGCCAGACACCCAGGAACGAATTCTCTGTAGTAATTCAGATCCCACCCCATCTAATATCCCATCATAGGCCATTGGGCATATTTACCACTAATAGTCAAAGATCAATTAATTGCAAAAATTAGGCTATCCCATCATACCATCCCCTCCATAAACTTATCAAGCTTAGTCTTGAAGCCAGATATGTCTTTTGCGTAAACTGCTCCCCTTGGAAGGCTATTTCAAAACTTCACTCCTCTGATGGTTAGAAACCTTCATCTAATTTCAAGTCTAAACTTCCCGATGGCCAGTTTATATCCGTTTGTTCTTGTGTCCACATTGGTACCAGGGACGGGTCTATGTTTTTTGCTGCCCCAAGCACAGCAGTCAGGTGGCCTTTGGTGGCATGCCTGCAGGCGAGCTGCAGTCACGCGGATTTGGCAGCATTTCTGTGGGTGATTTGACGGTCCTGCAGCTTCGGCGTACCCACCGCATAATTGCGTCCGAAACCATGGGACAGACAGACCTCCCGCAAGCACGCTGCTGAAGGCCGCCTGACTCCGCCCTCACAGCGACTGGCAGGCTGCCCCCGCGGGTTGCCGCCCCAGGCATGAGCTTGCTGCGCTGGTGCCTGGAGCCACCCCTGATTGCTACTGAGCTTAAATAATTCCTCTCCCTCCCTGGTATTTATCCCTCTGATATATTTATAGAGAGCGATCATATCTCCCCTCAGCCTTCTTTTGGTTAGGCTAAACAAGCCAAACTCTTTGAGTCTCCTTTCATAAGACAGGTTTTTCATTCCTCAGATCATCCTAGTAGCCCTTCTCTGTACCTGTTCCAGTTTCAATTCATCCTTCTTAAACATGGAAGACCAGAATTCCACACAGTATTCCAGATGAGGTCTCACCAGTGCCTTGTATAATGGTACTAACACTTCTTTATCTCTATTGGAAATACCTCGCTCGATGCATCCCAGGACCGCATTAGCTTTTTTCACAGCCATATCACATTGGCAGCTCATAGTCATCCTGTGAACAACCAATACTCCGAGGTCCTTCTCCTCCTCTGTTACTTCCAAGTGATGCGTCCCCAGTTTATAACAAAAATTCTTGTTATTAATCCCTAAATGCATGACCTTGCACTTTTCACTATTAAATTTCATCCTATTACTATTACTCCAGTTTACAAGGTCATCCAGATCTTCCTGTATGATATCCCGATCCCTCTTTGTATTGGCAATACCTCCCAGCTTTGTGTTATCTGCAAACTTTATTCCCACTTTTTGTGCCAAGGTCAGTAATAAAAAGATTAAATAAGATTGGTCCCAAAACCGATCCCTGAGGAACTCCACTAGTAACCTCCTTCCAGCCTGACAGTTCACCTTTCAGTATGACCCGCTGTAGTCTCCCCTTTAACCAGTTCCTTATACACCTTTCAATTTTCATATTGATCCCCATCTTTTCCAATTTAGCTAATAATTCCCTATGTGGAACCGTATCAAATGCCTTACTGAAATCAAGGTAAATTAGATCCACTGCGTTTCCTTTGTCTAAAAAAATCTGTTACCTTCTCAAAGAAGGAGATCAGGTTGGTTTGGCACAATCTACCTTTTGTAAAACCATGTTGTATTTTGTCCAAATTACCATTGACCTCAATGTCCTTAACTACTTTCTCCTTCAAAATTTTTTCCAAGACCTTGCATACTACAGATATCAAACTAACAGGCCTGTAGTTACCCAGAGCACTTAGTTCCCCTTTCTTAAAAATAGGAACTATGTTAGCAATTCTCCAGTCATATGGTACAACCCCTGAGTTTACAGATTCATTAAAAATTCTTGCTAATGGGCTTGCAATTTCATGTGCCAGTTCCTTTAATATTCTTGGATGAAGATTATCTGTGCCCCCTGATTTAGTCCCATTAAGCTGTTCAAGGCTTCTACCTAGGTTGTGGTAATATCTACCCCCATAGCCTCATTCCCATTTGTCATCTTACCATTATCCCTAAGCTCCTCATTAAAGACTGAGGCAAAGTATTTGTTTAGATATTGGGCCATGCCTAAATTATCCTTAACCTCCACTCCATCCTCAGTGTTTAGAGGTCCCACTTCTCCTTTCTTTGTTTTCTTCTTATTTATATGGTTATAGAACCTTTTACTATTGTTTTTAATTCCCTTTGCAAGGTCCAACTCTGCATGGCTTTTGGCCTTTCTCACTTTATCCCTACATGTTCTGACCTCAATAAGGTAGCTTTCCTTGCTGATCACTCCCATCTTCCACACCTTGTAGGCTTTCTGCTTTTTCTTAATCACCTCTCTGACATGCTTGGTCTACAACTCCTGCCTATGAGTTTTTTTCCCCTTTCTTGGGATGCAGGCTTCTGATAGTTTTTGCAACCTTGACTTGAAGTAATTCCAGGCTTCCTCCACCTTTAGATTCACAAGTTCTTCAGTCCAATCCACTTCCCTAACTAATTTCCTTAATTTATTAAAGTTAGCCCTTTTGAAGTCAAAAACCCTAGTCACAGATCAATTTTTGTTTATCCTTCCATTTAGTTTGAACTGAATAGCTCATGATCGCTTGAACCAAGGTTGTCCCCTACAACTATTTCTTCTATGAGGTCCTCATTACTCACCAAAACCAAATCTAAAATGACATCCCCTCTTATTGGTTCAACAACTACTTGGTGAAGGAATCCATCAGCTATCGCATCCAGGAAAATCTGAGCCCTATTATTATTATTAGCACTTGTCCTCCAGTCTATATCTGGGAAGTTAAAGTCTCCCATGATCACACAATTCCCATTAGTATTTACTTCATTGAAAACATTAAAGAGGTCCCTATCCTTATCCAAATCTGATCCCGGCAGTCTATAGCACACCCCAAGCACTATCCCAGGGGAGGCTCTAGTAGTTTTCTTCCCCAATGTGATTTTTTGCCCAGACAGACTCTGTCTTATCCATTCCATCACTTCTTATTTCTTTACAGTCTACCTCATCATTGATATACAATGCTACTCCACCACCTTTGCCTTTATTTCTGTCTTTCCTAAACAGCACATACCCTTTAATACCTGTACTCCAGTCATGATTACTATTCCACCATGTTTCTGTTATCCCTATGGTTTCACTTCCTGCACCAATAGCTTTAGTTCCTCCATTTTGTTACCTAGGCACCTCACATTAGTGTACAAACATCTTAATTTTTTCTGTTTGGCTTCTCTCACATTCTTTACCTGATTAGGCACAGACATTCTACTGCCAGTATCACCTATTAGACTGGTATCTACACTACCCTTCCTCCTTATGTCCATTCTCCTACCCACGGCTGTATCCTTTCTTACTTCGTTTTCTTCCCTCTCAGTGTTAAAATCCGGCGTGGAGATTACCTGGACATCTCCGAACCATCTCCCCCAAATTCCTAGTTTAAAGCTCTCTTAATTAGTTGTGCCAGCCTCCATCCTAGAAGTCTATTTCCCTCCCTACTCAAGTGAAGTCCATCCTGAGAGAACAGTCCTCTGTCCATGAATGCTTCCCAGTGGCCATACATCCCAAAGCTCTCCTTATAGCACCACTGCCTGAGCCACTTGTTGATCATCATAATCTTGTCACACCTTTGCTGCCCTTCTCTAGGAACAGGCAGAATCCCACTGAAGATCACCTGAACTTCGATTTCTTTAAGCGTCTTCCCCAGTCTGGCATAGTCTCCCTTGATACATTCCAGCGAGAATCTAGCTGTATCATTTGTTCCCATATGAAGGACAACCAGTGGATTCTTTCCTGCTCCCGTTAGGATCCTCTTCAGCCTCAGGTCCACATCCCGTATCTTAGCACCCAGCAGACAGCACACCCTTCTGTTCTCTGGATCAGCTCTGGTTACAGGCCTGTATATTCTTCTCAATAAGGAGTCCCCAATCACGTAGACCTGTCTTTTCCTGGTGATGGTGCGATTCTCTGGTCTATCCCTTGCTCCCTCTGGCTGGCTGCAAGTCCTCTCGATTCCTATTGTCCCTTGCAATCCTCTGCAACCCATCCCGTATCCTCCTAGGGCTGCTATTTGGTGTTGTTATCTCCATTGACTCTTCCCCTCTTCCTATGGGACTAGATGCTCTTCTTTTTTTCCTTGTCCTCTCACCTTCAGTGACCACCTGCTGTGCCCCTTCTTCATTTTCCAACTCTGCAAACCTGTTCCTGAGCTCTATATCTCCTTCACTAGCCCGTCTTTTCCGCTGCCTGGTTCTCTTACTCACATGCCTCCACTGTCCACTTTCCTCACCCAGCAGTCTCCCCTCAGAGTTCTTTGATCCTGCTTCCATCTGCAAGTCTGAGCTTTTCCCTTCCACCTCCTCATGTCTTTGCTCCATCATCCGCTCGAACCCCCTTCTAAATTCAATCAGAGTTTCCACCTGCATCTCAAATCCTCGGATCTTTTCTTCCATCAGCTCTATCAGGCAGCACTTCATGCAGACAAAACTCTTTTCAGGTACCTCCTCCAGGATCATGTACATGCCGCAGCTTCCACATCCAGTCATCCTCATTGTGTCTTCCACTGCTTGGGTCACTACAACTGCTGCCTCCGTATCTGTCCTAGCCTTCTCACCTAAGTCCTGTTAGTCCGGGAAACACAAACCAAACCAAAACACCACCACCCACAGCAAAACAAACCCCCCAATGAGCACCAAAACACTGCCAGACCACCACACACTCCCTTCATTACCCTGTCTGTTCCTTTGACTGGCTCTCTTAGTCTTCCCCGCAAACTCCCCTGTTTACAGCTCTGTTTGCTGGCTCCTGTGCCACTGCAGCTGTCTATGCTGCTGCCTGACTGACTGGCTGCTGTGACTGACTGGCTAGTCAGATACCATAGCTACCAAATATGGCCTCTGTTGCTATCCCAATATGTCTTTCCCATCTTCCCCCCAGAAGCTGGCAGAAGATTTGTCTATTTATAGGATAAGATTTTATTGAAGTGAAGGCTGCGTATATTACACTCCTACTTTTATGTATGCAAATATCATAATCATATGTGCAAATCTGCATGCAAAAAGGAGCCTAAATGCAGAATTCCTTATGTAATCGTGAGCCTGTTTGTTCATTGAAATGCCATAATTTTCCATTCAAATGGAAATTTGTGCGCACAAAAACTCCATTTTATCAAGCAATTATGATCAATGTACAGCTAAATATATGCCCAGTTTGGGCCTCTGTTCTTCTGTCACTAATGCACATGCATAAATTTATACATATGAGTAGACCCATTGAAGTAAGCGTGACTACTTCTTTGTGTAAAGTTAAGCATGAGCCTAAGTGTTGGCAAGATCAGGTACATTTTGCATATTCTACTTTTAAAGAAATTATCCAAATAGCCTAACCACTCATAGTACAATGCATCCAGATCATTATTTGACTTGTGGATTACCACACCAGATAATGTTTCCTAATAACGTTTTTCTTCACTGTTTCCCTGCAATGTAGATTGTTAGTTCATTCTACCCTTTTTGTTCCAGTTAATCTGGTTTTACATACTCTGGCTCTGTTAGCTCTATTGCCATAGACTAGGCATATCTTGCCTGTTTTTTTGCATTTTCTGTCATGTGATAGGCCACATTTTACATACTCCCCTTTTCTTTCTGAATAGCATCTCTGCAAGTTTTGTTGCAGCGCTGATTGCTTTCCTGGCCTTTATAATCCTTCAGTAGAATATTTTTCTGTTTGTTTGCCTTCCATTCTTCTAACAGTATTTACTTTTTTTAAACTTTCATGTCTTGTTGGGAAATGTCTTAAATTTGGAGCTATGGGAAAAATTCATCATATAAATTTAGCCTTTTTTTGCTCACAGAATATCCACAAACTGATTAAAATGTCTTTGATTTTGTTCTGTATTCGTTTGACAAATTGTTTTGCAAATGTTTTTAACTCATGGGATTAATTGCAAATTTCCTGTTTGAGTTGTGCTGCTTACTTGAGAGATTGGTCAGACAAGTCACATGGTTTTGTTTCTGTTCCCCAGTTAAATGACCAACACTCATGCATGTGGATGTAAACTTCAGTACCTATGAATATTCATGGTCTAGTGTTGAACATTTTGTTTCTGTGAACATTTGTGCCACTATGCACTAATATTTCATGAAAAGTGAATGCAAGTGCCATGAGCATGGGTGAAGCAAATTCAATTAAAATTAAATTGAATTTTCACATAATATTATTTGTTTTATCCACCAAGTTTTGCATTTGCAGCCTTTAAAGCTGAGTCCAGCTCTGAAATATATTTGTGGGGATTTTCATCATTTTTGAATTTTGTGACCAGACATTAGGATTCTCTCTTTTATCATGTTCTAAGAACTGTCAAAAGAGCCAATTGACACTAGCAACCTTATCGATGTGACTCGCTCATCTACAGTTTATCTTCTCTTGGCACCTTCATAGAAGCTTTTCCTGCACACACCTGAAAAACAACATGACAAAACAAAAAAATTCAAAATGCTCAATTATTTTTTTTTAGGGGCTGGTTTGTCTGCTTCAAACATCTCCTCATCTGAGTACCCACAGTTTGACTCAGCCTTCAACTTTTGACCAACACAACTCAAACAGTGCCTTTTCCCTGCACCTTACCATTTGGAGCCTGCTGAGCCTGCTAATATTAGCTCTTTCCATCAAGCTCAGCTTTCTGCTACATCCCCTGATTCTAAATCCTTATCACTTTGTCAGTTTTCTTTCTTTTAGATGTCCTGCAGAGTTAGCATCCTGTGAGTAATCCTCTGTCACTGCTCTAGTGCTGCTTCCCTCATCCTATTCCTTGTCACTCTGGAAGACTTCCAGTCATATAGTATATATTGCTCTTCTACACTGTGAATGTGATGATGCCCTGGTACAAACACTATACAAAAGTTACCTAGTAGCTCTCCTGATTTTTAAATTCAGCTATCTTTATTTTATCTGTCTGTAGCTCTTAAAGAGGGAAACCCCAACTCCTTGTTCAACCTCTGGAACCATCTTACAGGGCTTGATCCTGTAAGCCTTTATGCAGTAGACAACAGGTTGCCTGCCTGCAAGTGGAGGTTAGGCCTGGGCACCAAAAAGGTTAGGCACTTGGTGTAATCTTCTGCATTTAAAGAGCCATAAGCCTGGACGCCGTTGTGTTCCAGTCCAAGTGAGCATAGCCTACTCAAGGCTGCATATGAGGGTAAGCATTAGCGGTAGTATTCTGCACTTTAAAAAGTTAATTCTCAAGATTACAAAGAAAAAAAAGGTGATAGAGCTTAAGTAGGATCCTCATTATTCCCATAAGGTGCTTAGCTATGTATGGTTATGCTAAGGGTTGGGTGAAACCTTTTTGAAGATAGTGGGCATAACAGCTGCCCTTCCTTTAGGATAAATGTAAAAAGCAATTATTTATGGAACAGAAAGTTGAAACAATAGGCCACATGCACGACTAGAGTGCGAGTTGAGCCTTGAAGTTTGAATCCAAATTGAGGTGGGCTGGGTATTTGTTTAATGGAGCTGTGTGTTTGTGAGGGAGGGAGAAGTGGCAGAAACATAACAGAAGATGACAGGGAAGGCCGATAGGAAGCCCCAGAGAAGCATTTGTAGCATGATCCCGAGAAAATGCTGAGAGGAAACTTTTTGGACGGACTGCTGGCTGAAAGGAGTTTGGAGGTATGAACAAAGAAACCATTTCCCATTTCATTCCTCCTGTGTTTGGGGAAACAGCACTTTGTACACATTTTGTAAATAAACAGGATTGCATCAGAGATACCTGACTCTATTATCACTTTTTCCCCTTAACCAAAACAACCCACAGGGCACTGAATTTTGGCTAACTGCTTGGGTCAAAGGGGATAACATGATTATTACAGCACTGGAATATAGTAGCTGTGCAATTCTTAATACTTCCTACTGCTCCATCTTGTCTTGTGGAAATTGGGAATTTGTTGATCTGCAGGACATGTTGCATGGCTCATCTATTTTCCTGGTTGTTTAGGCAAAGTTGAGAAACAAGATAACTTCTTGGGGAGAGTTCTTTTTGCATTTGATTGCCTGGTTGGTTGATCAGATAGTTATGTGGATTGGGGTTGTCATAGAATCATAGAATATCAGGGTTGGAAGGGACCTCAGGAGGTCATCTAGTCCAACCCCCTGCTCAAAGCAGGACCAATTCCCAACTAAATCAACCCAGCCAGGGCTTTGTCAAGCCTGACCTTAAAAACCTCTAAGAAAGAAGATTCCACCACCTCCCTAGGTAATCCATTCCAGTGCTTCACCACACTCCTAGTGAAAAAGTTTTTCCTAATATCCAACCTAAACCACCCCCACTGCAAGTTGAGACTATTACTCCTTGTTCTGTCATCTGCTACCACTGAAAACAGTCTAGATCCATCCTCTTTGGAACCTCCTTGCAGATAGTTGAAAGCAGCTATCAAATCCCCCCTCATTCTTCCGTTCTGCAGACTAAACAATCCCAGTTCCCTCAGCCTCTCCTCATAAGTCATGTGCTCCAGCCCCCTAATCATTTTTGTTGCCCTCTGCTGGACTCTTTCCAATTTTTCCACATCCTTCTTGTAGTGTGGGGCCCAAAAGTGGACACAGTACTCCAGATGAGGCCTCACCAATGTCGAATAGAGGGGAACGATCACATCCCTCGATCTGCTGGCAATGCCCCTACTTATACAGCCCAGAATGCCGTTAGCCTTCTTGGCAACAAGGGCATACTGTTGACTCATATCCAGCTTCTCGTCCACTGTAACCCCTAGGTCCTTTTCTGCAGAACTGCTTCTTAGCCATTCGGTCCCTAGTCTGTAACAGTGCATGGGATTCTTCTGTCCTAAGTGCAGGACTCTGCACTTGTCCTTGTTGAACCTCATCAGGTTGCTTTTGGCCCAATCCTCTCATTTGTCTAGGTCCCTCTGTATCCTGTCCCTACCCTCCAGGATATCTACCACTCCTCCCAGTTCAGTGTCATCTGCAAACTTGCTGAGAGTGCAGTCCACGCCATCCTCCAGATCATTAATGAAGATATTGAACAAAACCGGTCCCAGGACCGACCTCTGGGGCACTCCGCTTTGATTTTCATTGATATTTCCTTTGATTTTTCCCTTATTAACAATGGACCAGTTTTGCCCAGATGTAAATGAGCACAACACCATTGAAGTCAATGGAACTGTGTGCAGCTTGAATTTGGCCCAGAAAGCCTGATCTCTTGAGTTTGTTGTGTCAGAACTAAGTATTATGACAAACTATTGTTAGGAAAATGATCACATTTCCCTTTCAGCTACACCAATGCAATCCCACTGAAGTCAGCTGAGAGGAGAATTTAGCCTCTTATTGCCAAGGCAGCAATTTTTTCACTAAGCAATCTCAGTAAGTGAACACCAACATGACGGAATCCTACAATTACATTAATAAAATTTCTCTTTTAACATCTTTCTTTATAAAAAATTACTTTGGATGGAGCTTTGCAAAACAAACAAGTCTAGAACTGGCTCAAACTTACATCTATACTTCTCCTAAAAGTGCAATTTCCTATCTTTGACTGAAAAATAACACACTGGAACTGGCATAATTTAAGGTGCAAAACATTTCAGTTAGTGTGAAGTGCCCTTTATGCATTCTGTGTTGATTAAGGCAGTGATTCTCAAACTTATTTGATCGCAACCCCCTTCTTTGCATCTGTAGTAGTTTATGCCTCCCTCCACCTGCCACACCGCTTATGTACGCATTGTATCAGAGGGGTAGCCGTGTTAGTCTGAATCTGTAAAAAGCAACAGAGGGTCCTGTGGCACCTTTGAGACTAACAGAAGTACTGGGAGCATAAGCTTTCGTGGGTAAGAACCTCACTTCTTCAGATGCAAGTAATGGAAATCTCCAGAGGCAGGTATATATCACTGTGGAGATAACGAGGTTAGTTCAATCAGGGAGGGTGAGGTGCTCAACCTCATGAAGAAACTTGCACAAATACAGACAGATATCTTCCTTTCCAAATGCAAACGGATGGACATCATACCAAATGGACTAAAGGTGAAAAATCCATTGCTATCTACATACTGCACAGACCACAGTGAGAGATTATGCCATACATTATCAAAGAAACTGAGGAACCACCTGATCAGCATCCTATACAGCAAACAGAAAAACATCAAGAAAGAGCTCTCCAACCTGGAGACTTTCATAAATAACCAACCCTCCACACAAATGGACTTTACTAAAATAAGACAGGAGATCTACATTACACACTTCACCTCTCTACAAAGGAAAAAGGATCGTAAGCTATCTAAAATCCTACCTGCCACATGGGGCCACAACAGGGGTACCCCTAACTCACCCAGCAATATCGTCAATTTATCCAGCTACACACTCAACCCAGCAGAAGAGTCTGTCCTATCTCGGGGACTCTCCTTTTGCCCCAGCACCCCCATGAACATGATACAGTTCTGTGGTGATCTGGAAGCCTACTTTCGCTGCCTCCGACTCAAAGAATACTTTCATGATAACACTGAACAGCGCACTGATACACAGATACCCTCCCACCAACACCACAGGAAGAAGAACTCCACATGGACTCCTCCTGAGGGTCGAAATGACAGTCTGGACCTATACATAGAATGCTTCCGCCGACGTGCACAGGCAGAAATTGTGGAAAAACAACATTGCTTGCCTCATAACCTAAGTCGTGCAGAACGCAATGCCATCCACAGCCTCAGAAACCACCCTGACATTATCATCAAAGAGGCTGATAAAGGAGGTGCTGTTGTCATCATGAACAGGTCTGAGTACCAGAAGGAGGCTGCCAGACAACTCTCCAATACCAAATTCTACAGGCCGCTTTCCTCAGATCCTACTGAAGAATACACTAAGAAACTGCACCATCTACTCAGGACACTCCCTACACTAACACAGGAACAAATCAACATACCCTTAGAGCCCCGACCGGGGTTATTCTATCTACTACCTAAGATCCAGAAACCTGGGAATCCTGGACGCCCCATCATCTTGGGCATTGGCACTCTCACTGAAGGACTGTCTGGATATGTGGACTCCGTACTCAGACCCTACGCCACCAGCACTCCCAGCTATCTCCGTGACACCACAGATTTCCTGAGAAAACTACAATGCATTGGTGACCTCCCAGAAAACACCATCCTAGCCACCATGGATGTAGAGGCTCTCTACACAAACATCCCACATACAGATGGAATACAAGCTGTCAGGAACAGTATCCCTGATGATGACACAGCACAACTTATTGCTGAGCTCTGTGACTTTATCCTCACGCACAATTATTTCAAATTTGGTGACAATATATACCTCCAGACCAGTGGCACCACTTTGGGCACCCGCATGGCCCCACAATATGCCAACATTTTTATGGCTGACCTGGAACAACGCTTCCTCAGCTCTCGTCCACTCATGCCCCTTCTCTACCTACGCTATATTGATGACATCTTCATCATCTGGACCCACGGGAAGGAGGCCCTGGAAGAATTCCACCATGCTTTCAACAGCTTCCAACCCACCATCAACCTCAGCCTGGACCAATCTACACGGGAGGTCCACTTCCTGGACACCACCGTACAAATAAGCGATGGCCACATTAACACCACCCTATACCGAAAACCCACCGACCACTACGCCTACCTTCATGCCTCCAGCTTCCACCCCGGTCACACCACACGATCCATCGTCTACAGCCAAGCACTGAGGTACAATTGCATCTGCTCCAACCCCTCAGACAGAGACCAACACCTACAAGATCTTCACCAAGCATTCTCAAAACTATGATACCCACACAAGGAAATAAAGAAACAAATCAACAGAGCCAGACGTGTACCCAGAAGCCTCCTGCTACAAGACAGGCCCAGAAGAGAAACCAACAGAACTCCACTGGCCATCACCTACAGTCCTCCACTTAAACCTCTCCAACGCATCATCAGTGATCTACAACCCATCCTGGACAATGATCCCTCACTTTCACAGACCTTGGGAGGCAGGCCAGTCCTCGCCCACAGACAACCTGCCAACCTTAAGCATATTCTCACCAGCAACCACGCACCGCACAATAACAACTCTAACTCAGGAACCAACCCATGCAACAAACCTCGATGCCAACTCTGCCCACATATCTACACCAGCAACACCATCACTGGACCTAACCAGATCAGCTACAACATCACCGGCTCATTCACCTGCACGTCCACCAATGTTATATATGCCATCATATGCCAGCAATGCCCCTCTGCTATGTACATTGGCCAAACTGGACAGTCACTACGCAAGAGGATAAATGGACACAAGTCAGATCTCAGGAATGGCAATCTACAAAAACCTGTAGGAGAACACTTCAACCTCCCTGGCCACACAATAGCAGATGTAAAGGTAGCCATCTTACAGCAAAAAAAACTTCAGGACCGGACTCCAAAGAGAAACTGCTGAGCTCCAGTTCATTTGCAAATTTGACACCATCAGATCAGGATTAAACAAAGACTGTGAATGGCTATCCAACTACAGAAACAGTTTCTCCTCCCTTGGTGTTCACACCTCAACTGCTAGCAGAGCACCTCACCCTCCCTGATTGAACTAACCTCGTTATCTCCACAGTGATATATACCTGCCTCTGGAGATTTCCATTACTTGCATCTGAAGAAGTGAGGTTCTTACCCACGAAAGCTTATGCTCCCAGTACTTCTGTTAGTCTCAAAGGTGCCACAGGACCCTCTGTTGCTATGTACGCATTGCCACTCTTACTTCTCTGCTGCTGCTGGCCACAGTACTGCCTTCAGAGATGGGCACCTGGCCATCAACCACTGCTTTCGCTCTCCACTTTGCTTTCAGAACTGAATGGCCAAACACCTACTGACATGTCTGGAGGAATCAGCTTTGCTAGTTATTCATTGCTGTGAATAAAATGTACGCAGTATGGTTTTTTTCCCCTGAAGTTTCTCTCACACACACACAGAATACATTCCATGCCCCACAGTTTGAGAATCTCTGGGTTAAGATATTGTGCTGTTGTATGTTCCAAGCCTTAAGACCATAAGATCTTTGAGACAGCTGTTTAGCAAATCTCATCTATAATATTACAGCAGTATATATAGTGACAGCACTATTTAAACGATGATAATTTTAGATGCTACAGTTAGTTTCATCCAAATGCAATATCATATAAAAAGATTTTAAGCCTTAAAAATGGGTGTTTAAAATAAACTATAATACACCCTTAAAACAGCACTGCTATTGTTGCTGCTCAATTGTAGTTAATAGGGTATCAGCATTTTCAGTTTTCCAACTTGGATAGATTTTTATGAAGTATAGGAATATGTTATGTCAGAATCTATAGGAGCTTTAAAAAGTTTTTATTGAAAACCATTTTAGGCAGGTAGTGTAATGAACTCACTAATGTGCACAACTGCATGCTATTGGAAGAGATCAGAACTGCTCAATTGTGCACTGCTAGTAGAGTTACTGCTAAACTAGTAGAGTTTCTTCTTTACCTCAAATGGTAAGATTGTGTGGTTTTGGAGGAGGAAAATTTGAGTTCAAAACATGTTGCCACGAAGTTCCAAGTGTTCGTGGTACACAGTTTAGTGACAACAATGAAACCTCAGAAAACAACAGATTCTTTATAGTAGATTGGAGATCTGGGCATTTGAAGTTACAAGGGTATAACTGAGAGCAGAATTTGGCCTTTTGTTTAGGGAATTCTCACTAAAAGAAACTCTGTTCAGTCAAGATTCTTTTTTTGGGGGGGGGGGGGAATCATATTTCAAAAACATGAAGTTCTTTTTAAGAAGTAACACATAGGGCTGACTAGAAAAACTTCAATAAACCATTTTCCATTGGAAGATGCAGTTCTGTCAAAATTGAAATGCTTTGCAAAATCATGAATTTTACAGAAGATTCAGCTTGGAGAAAATGAAAAAAGACTGACTCAAAACATCTCATTCTGACACTTTCAGAACTAAACATTTTGATTTTTTCCTTTGAAATAACTTTTTGGTTTGTTTGAATTTTGTATTTTATTATATAACAAAAGTAAAAAGTAAAATAGAATGATTCAAATTTGTCGAAACAAAACAATCTGAAATTATTTCTTTTCTGAAATTTTCATTCACAGAGAATTTCAGAATCTGGGGGTTCTATTCTAAATCAAAATAAAACAAATTTTGAAATCTCAAATTCCTCCACAAAATGGAATTTTCATGTTCCACACAACTCTAGTCCCAATACGGGACACTGTAATAAAGGACTACCCATATTTACTAGGAATGTTCAGGTCTGCTTTCCTGATTAAAGCCACCAACTGAAATCATGAATATTTCATCAACATCTATAAAATGGAGGCCAATCTAACATTATTGCTACGTGACATCATTACTGGGTGAGAAAAATACCGTGTCAGGATCTATGGAAGTAGAACCCAGGTTTGCAGATCATGGGACCCCTGACATTGCCACCAGAAGGGCAGGTAGAACCACATCCAGGAAACTCTGTGGAGATTGGGTACTGCAGGAAGTACCACCCAAAGGGTTCAAAGTGACAATACCCTCGGATTGGTCAAGCACATTATTTAACCCTGGAGGGTGCCCCAGGAAGTTGTCTGGGCAATCACACAGACTTCTGGCTTGCTATGACTCCTCACAACATCTTGTCTTCTGATTGCCAGTCTCCAGCCTTGACCTGACTCTGACCCTGACTTTTGCTTATTGAACCTGGCTCTAGCAATTCCTCTGACCTCTGCTCACAAACTATTGGCATGTGGCTGTCCTTGATGTGCGGACACAAGCCCAGCAGTGAGCACTAGGCCAGACCACCTACACCCTAGTCCCTTACATATTAGTTCAATGTTTCATTTTATTTCTCTTATGTGCACCATGCAACATATATTTTTATACTATGTTGTTTATATGCATGTATTTTATGAGCTTTACATGTCATGCTCTTGTAATATTATTTTTCACAAAATTTATAAAAAGGCACTTTAAAAAAGAAGAAAAATTTGGAAAGTAGATTCTTCCCTAGAATAGATAACAGAATAAATGATAGGGACTGTAGGAATCATTAACATGTTCCTGGTGACTTTTTTCCATTACCTTATTGCATTAGAAGATAATATTTTCCATTTTAAGCTTGTTTATTTTTTCTTTCAGTATAACAGTCCTACCCATTAAAGTACCTTGAAAGCTCAAAGCTGGAACAGATTTGCCTTCATCTCACTCCGTGAAAATGCTTTTGATGTGTATAGGTCTTTATTTGCCTTTAAAATGTCAAGCAAGCTGTCAACACCTTTTGCTGCTGTCACTATGCTTGTCCTGCGCCTCTTTGTTGACCAGCCTGTTCTGACATCCCTCCCTTGTACTTGATGTACATTTTGACCTATATTATCAAAACATAGTATGTGAGCTACATGCATAAAATGTTTCAGATGTTTCATTGTTGCTCATTGAAATTGGAAGCATGTGAAGGACCAATGTCTGAAAAGTGGGTATAACAGATCTGTAAATTATACTCCAACATATGAAATAGGTGCCCTGTAACTCATAAGGAGGAAATGGGATCTTGTGTTACACCTATTATAGCAATGACTGAAATGTGTAGGTATGGCTGCTATTATTATTATTATTTGTTTACCATAGCACCTAGAAGGCCTAGTCATGGGCCAGGACCCAGTTGTGCTAGGTGCAGTACAAAACACAGGACAAAAAACAGTCCCTGTCCAAAGTGCTTACAAACTAAGTATAAGTCAGGCGACAGCAGATGGACACAGACAGACTGGGGAGTGCATGGAAACAATGAGACTATCTCAGTTAGCAGTAATCTCAGCACCCAAGCAGCCTAACAGTTGTCTAGTTTTTTTTGTAGGCATCATGGCAAAGAAAGTTTTGAGGAGGATTTTGAAGGAAGATAATGAGGTTGCTTTGCAGCTGTTTGTGGGGAGCTTCTCCCAAGCATGAGGGGCAGGATGGGAGAAAAACCTACAGGTACATGTTTGAAAATGTAATAAGTGGGCGACGGACATGGGTATTATGGCCCGATCACAGGCAAGAGTTAACATCTTAATGGTAAGGAGGGTGGGGATAGACTGCAAAGAGCCTTGAACATGAAGACAAGCAGCACTAGAGAAGGGGGAGTCAGAGAGGAGTGAAAAAGGTAGACAGGGAAGACAGATAGCACATAGCGATCTGCCAAAGTCCATAGTAATAGCATAAGTACACAGTCATGAGCAAATAAACCAACACTCCCTTGGTATCTGACAACCTAGTTGCTCAAATACTATAGTGATGTATGGTATAAATGCAGAGAATTGCATTGTGGATTTTCAACAGTGAAATATAGTTGGCAATGTCTTCCATAACTGTTTTTCTATCCCAGGATTTAGAGAAATTCTGTTTGGTGACATAGCACAATCTGTGTTTAATTAGTCTGGGACATAGAGAGCAGAAAGATTTACATTTGTGACCACATAATGTAAATACAATTAAAGAACCTATGGCACTTTTCAAAGGAGTAGAAGTATTAACACCTCATTTCTGCCAGATGTAATTACAAGTATATCTAGTGCAAAGAAGTATACTGCCTTTAGTAGTAGACAATATCTGCATAATTCTTTCTGTGATTACATTTGAACTCAGTAAGCTAAATTATATTTTAGTTACTGTGTAACCCACAAACCTCCTGGGTGTGGTGCTCTGACCCCTCTAGTGGCACCGCGACCACTCAGAGATTAATGAGTCTGTTACAGCTTTAGCTAAGAGCCATGTGCAGTAGAGTCCCAGGTTCAATCCCGCCTGCCAATGACTGGGGTCTGTCAGTATTACAAGTGGGGACTCATCTGGGAAGTCTCTGAAGCTTGGGATACACTTCCTCAGCTAGGGGAAGTATGTAACCCACACACCCTACTGGGTGTGCTGCTCTGTCCCCTGTAGTGGCACCTAGACCACTTAGAGATTAATAAGTCTGCTATAGCGTCACCTAAGAGCCATGTGGCTTTTAGCTCATGCAGTAGAGGCTTATGCATTTAGCTTCAGAGGTCCCCAGTTCTATCCCGCCCGCCAATGACCAAGGTCTGTCACTGTTATAACTGCACGTAGGTAACCAATGACTAGTTTAAAAACAAAATTTCAATTAAAAAAATGAAAACTTTCACATGCAGTCAGAGTTCTCTTTGTTGTTGTAAATGCAAGACTTGATGTGGTTGACTAAAGCATAGCGTGTAAATGGCATTCTTAATGTCTGGTTCAGTCATTTTCATTTTTCTATCCTTTGTACTACACTATAATGGGGATTATCCATTTTGAGTTTGTTAGATTATAATTACTAATGTCCATAGCTCAGCTCATTAGAGAATATCATATTATTTCTCACTTTCTGGTTCAAGCAAGAACTAGCCTAGAATGTCTGACACAGTCATCACTCTAACATTTTAATTTGCTCCCTCCCTGTAACACCTAATAGATTTGTTACATTTTGTTTAATTTTTCAACACAAAAACATTAATCTCCCTGCCCTCTGGCCCTTTTTCATAAAAAATGAAATTCACATTTCAAAATAAACTTCTGCAGAGACTCACAGAGGCCCAGAGCTGTTTGCATTCTCCCTGTGAGTGCAAGTGCAACATGATACACACGAGCGACTGCATGCTCTGAGCATATGCAATAGGAATGATGGTACAGGAGGATCTGAACTTCACCCAGAGAGAACATGGACTTCCGAACACATACCAGAGCAAGTGATCTTTGTGTGGGGAACTCAGACGGGGTCAGGGGCAGGCTGTGGATCTACATGGCCACTAATTCATCTTATACTTTACAATAGTGGCCCCAGGATCCATGGGTCCCTTATCACCGAATTCTGGGCCATTGAATTCATGTAAGGGATCCATCCAATAGTCTCTCTTGGCCCATGATAGCCTATTATTATAAGTTTGCTTGAAGACCTCTCCAGGGCACACAGGGTCTTCAGTAACCTCCTACCCCTTGTGGACACTCAATTTATAGCCTTTCCTCTTAGAGAGGCCCTGCAAATAGGATGGAGTCCCTTACATGGGCCGTCCACATTTGGGTGACCGTTATCTTCTGTGCGCTGTGAATGAAAGCACAGAAAGGTCTGCGTTCTCTCTATGGACTCACTGGGATTTTTCCTTTCACACTGTTCATCATTTGCAACTTGCCATGCTGACTCCAGAAAGACTGCACACATTGTGAACACAAAGTAAACACACTTCTGTGCTTAGGCAGATTTTTCTTTGCTTACCGAACATGGTTTATGTTTTTTATAAAAGTAACAGATTTTTTTTTCAAAATTCAGCCAAGGGTCCAAATTCAAGTCATGTGCAAGCAGATGTAGTTCCATTGACTTCAAAAGAGTTACACCCACTTACAACAGGCCTGAACTGACTCACAATCTAAGTATCATCAACTAAATGAAATAACCAAACAATCATTCATTTTCTGATATCACTGTAAAACTAATCTGAAAAGTTTTCAAAATAAATCACTTAAAAATGTATAGTGTGTACCTTCTAAAAATGAAACCTACATCTATCTCCAGTGGTGAGCTGGAGCCGGTTCGCGTGAACTGGTTCTTAAATTTTGAAGCAGTTTTAGAACCGGTTGTTAACCCGCTTCCCTGTGAGGGGGCGCTGTGGCTTTGATGGGCTCCAGCTGGGAAGTGATGTAATTCCTCCTTCGGCCACCGGGGGCACTGCACTGCGGGAGCCATGTGGGCCGCTGCCTGGCCCTGGGCATGGGCCCTGTTGCTGCTGCTGCTCCCCCAATCCTTGGCCCAGGGGTCGGGGGAGTGCCTGGTGGGTCCCCGGCTGCTCTGCTGGGCGTGGGCTGCGTCCTGCTGCTCGGGCTGCTTCAAGCCTCTCTCCCCATGAGTACCCGCCACTTTACCCGCTGCCAGCCCCTGCCTGCACCAACCCCACACCCCCTGCCTGCAGCCAGCGCCTGCCGCACCCCCTGCCCTATCTCCAGCCAACCCCTGTCACACCCCCTGCGGCCCTGCCGGAAGCCAGCCAGCCCCGCACCCTCCTGTCTCCAGCCAGCCCCGCACCCCGCTGCCCTGCCTGCAGCCAGCCCTGCCTCCAGCCAACCCCGCACTCTCTTGCCTCCAGCCAACCCTGCACCCTCCTATCTCCAGCCAGCTCCGCATCCCCTGCCTCCAGCTAGCCCTGTCCCACACCCCTGTCTGCAGCTGGCCCCATGTGCACTGGTGCCCTGCAGGTCCCAGGGCAGTAACCCTGCAAACCTGCTTCAATGAGGGAGGTAGAGAGCAGCTGGGAACCACACATGTGCACACCGCTAGGGTGACCAGACAGCAAGTGTGAAAAATCGGGACAGAGGGTGGGGGGTAATAAGAGCCTATATAAGAAAAAGACCCCAAAATTGGGACTGTCCCTATAAAATCGGGACATCTGGTGACCCTGGCACACCCCCAGGGAGTGACAGGGACCCACACATGTGAAACGGAGCTCATTTCTAGTTCAGGCTCATCTTTTTAAAAAAGAACTTTAGGTAGGGTTATCATACATCCGTATTTTCCTGGACATGTCAGGCTTTTTGGTTCTTAAGTCGCTGTCCAGGAGGAATTTTAAAAATTTCTCCCAGGAAAATACAGACGTATGGTAAACCTATTGGTACAAAAAATACATACTATGGAACATCCCTTAGATCAGAACTTTTTATAGGGAACCAGTTGTTGAGATTTTGGCAGCTCATCACTGTCTATCTCTGAGTTGTGAAGAACATGTATTAAGGTTATAACAACGAACAAGAATTCACTTTTATGTAGAAATCCATGATTAAATCAAGTCTTCCTGACTAGTGATTTAAATCATGATTTAAATCAAATCCACCCTGTCCTATTTAAAATTTAGTGGCAACACAACATTTTAAATACATGAGAGGTATTCTGATACTACAGTGAGAGGGGGCAGATAAGTACTGTGATTAGAGAGAAAGAGGGAGATTAGATAAATTCATTTATCATTTAAATTATGATCCCAGTATTTTCTAAATTTTCCATATTTTTCTATTTAGATATTATGCATTTACTGAGTTGAATGATTGCATTGTTTATAAGCAACCCTTGATCACATCTTAAATTGACAGCTCTGCTGATTTTGTAAACACAGCAACCTCTGCATCACCCCATCACATCACATCAGAGAAACAGAAAAAGAAGAGAAGGGTGATCATACTTGTCCACTCATCAGCACTTCAAAAAATCTATAGTGAGCTTATCCTGAAGTTGAGTTGAAGTTTGTTACCTTAGTATAGCTATTAAAACATACACAACACACAGAAAAGCATCCAGCTAGCTAGATTAAAATACTTTGACAGATGTCAAAATACTGAAAAAACACAACTGATTTAATAATCCCTTAGTACCAGCAGGTCCTAGATGCTTGCCAAAAAAATATATTACCTTTGTTGCAGGAAATATCAGCCAAATGCTAGTAGTGTTAAGTAAGTGAATTTGCAGGACTTTCAAAACATTTCATATCTATTTCTTTGACTATTTTTTAATAAAAAATACTTTGCAGGCATTGAGAGAATTTCTGTAGAGTGAATTAGAAAAATTATTGGAACATAGGACATAAAAACTGATATGCTAACAAAAAATAAAGTGATAAACTGTTCCATCCCACTAGACATTGATGATTTGCTGCTTTTGTGGCACAAGGTATACAGAAAAGGGGCTCAGTTCACTTCCAGATGGTTTTTGCTGGTGAAACCCAGGGTGTGGAATTCCTGTGGCAGAAAATTTACCTAGAGGGTTGCAGCCATTCAATCTGGTGGGGAGGGATAGCTCAGTGGTTTGAGCATTGCCCTCCTAAACCCAGGGTTGTGAGTTCAGTCCTTGAGAGGGCCACTTAGGGAGCTGGGGCAAAATCAGTACTTGGTCCTGCTAGTGAAGGCAAGGGGGCTGGACTCAACTCAATGACCTTTCAAGGTCCCTTCCAGAGCTAGGATAGCTCCATTAATTTAATCCACCTCTAACTCCTGCTCTGCTAGGTGCCCAGAGTTGGACTCACTGTTACTTCAAAAAAGCACCAGCAGAGTGTGTCTTTGGGCAGTTTCCACTAGCTGGGTTTTTTTGCAACCCTCATTCAAGTTTAAAGAGACTTTTCACTAGCAGAATCACTTAGATGATGGGAGTGCAAACAATTCAAATCAACATGTGCTAGTAGTGATGACTGTATCTGTGGAGTGTGTAAATTCCAGTTTTTGAGCAGAGGGTTAACAGGAGTCTGCCACTGAAGAGCCTTTCCATTAAAGAATGGGGTTTGGCCCCGATAGTGAGCTAAGGAACTGCATACAAAGGGAGAAATCTCTCTTGTATTTAGAGATTTTGATTGTGAGAAGCATTGTTTCTTGGTTTAGTTGGAATTCCTGCTGCAGAAAGCCATTTGCGTTGCGTTATTCTGTTGACACCTGAATCATTCTCAGTGCTGGTGAGTGATCATTTTAACTGCAGCCAATGGAATCAGTAGATAAAGATCCCTCTAATATAAATGGGAGTATTAACCTTCTGAACCCTGACAGTGCTCATGTGACTGGAAAGAGATTTCCAGTTTCCTGCCAGCAATCATAGTCTAGCCATTCTCTCCTCTATCTGCCTATGTGTGGGCCACACTGAAGTCAGTAGGAGCTGCTGTGTGCTCAGCACTTTTGAAAATCAGGCCATTCATTTAGGCACCTAATTATGAACTTGGGAGACTAATTTTAGGCAACCATTTTTGACAATCTTGGCCAAAGTGTGTTGACACCAGCACTGTAAAAACAATCTTTCTTATGGCTAACAGCAGTAATCCAAGCAGCATTTGTGAAGTAGTTAATAATTGGGCAGGGCATGCAACAGTGTCACTTGGTGGAACAGAAGATTACTGCAAAGTGTAATATGTCTGCTCTGACGAAATATAAACCCATGTGCACCACTGGAATGCAAGATATCAGCAAGGAGAAAGCTGTGCAACATTTTAGAGTTTCTCCACACATGAAAATTAATCTGGAATAAAGTAAGCTGGGAATTTAAAACAGATTTACTATTCCCAGTTAATTCCATATGTGGATGCTCTTACTCTGGAATAAGAGTGTTTCAATTACAGATGAGTTTAATCCAAGTGAAGGCAAGACTGTCGTTTTGTATAGAGGGACTTTGATACCCCAGACAGGGAGGACTATAGTGACTTGGCTGGAGGGCTGAATCATGAAAGAGCACCCTGATTTCCAGAGAAAAAGAGAGATCACAGGGAGAGGAATCAACAGAAGGAAGCATGGAACCTGTAAAGCGCTAATCCTAAGAGAAACCAGGAGGAGGTGCCCCAGTGGTGAGTGGGCCCCATGACACAACCGAAAATCAAGATTGCAAGAACTCAAAGAAACAAACAGGAAAAGTCCAGAAAGGCTCTGCCTTGACAGAAGGTCCCCTTGGAATTGTAGGCATTTAGCTAATTACAGGACCATTTAACTGATTATCTTAAGTTATTTACATTTAATTCATCTGTTTTCTAATTCAAAGACTTCAGTAACAAGAAGTCAATAATACATTAAGTTATGAGAACAATGCATCAAAACTAACCTGCTCTATCTGATTAAGGACACTGAAAGGAGAGTATCACAGCCTTCAGCATATCAAAAGAGATTGAGTCTTTTTTCATTTTCTTGCCTCTGGCAACATGTAACATGAGGAAAAGAAAAATGTTGTCAGTTAACAAAACTTATAACTTTGATAAGACTAGCATTAGAAAGACTATAGAAACATTTTGAAAATTAACGCATTAAGAATACAGTAACAAAGACAGCCTTAGGTTTCATGTTAATATTTCTTCATTTTGGTTATTAGTCTATAATATTAGCAAATGTTGGAGGCTTGAACTACAAAGTAAGCTTCAATCTAATGCTAATCAGTCTTACTTAAGGTACCAACATTTGGGGAAAAGGGACAAGTACAGGTGTTTGAACCTTTCAAAATCAATGGAACTGTCTTTGGAGAGAGGAAGGGGGAGGGAGTGGTTTTTAGATTTACTGTGAAACAGTTATGCTCCTGCAAATTCTAAATTCCCTCTTTCTAAGGGAAATTCTAAGGCTTAAAGGCACAGATACATTCTGTATGTACAGCAGTTGACAGTTCAAATGCTTGGAAGCTAATCTCTCTGTGTGTTTACTTTTCATTCTGTGTGGGGAAAGCCAGCCATATGTGGCGCCTATCTGGAGAGCAAAGAGGGCTCAATTTAGCAGTCTCTATACCATTCCCAAAATAAAACCACTTTGCACGTCCTCTCCTTCCCTTCTAGGGGACTAGCAGCCAACCAAGGAGACCAGGTGGAGTCCACACAGACATAGTTTACCAACTGTACCAGTCTGCCTGTGCAGTCTTTAAACTCTGGGGGAATTCCTGACACTGAACAGTCCTAAACCTTGTTCTTGAAAGGCAATTCCCAGACTAACAACAGTCATTAAACAAGACAAGGCTGTAAACATTTATCAGTTATTTTGGGTGGGCAGGGGAGCTTCAGCAGAGCATATGTATCAAATCCTGAAATCTTTGTTCTCTTCTTATTTGGACAAAATTCTACCTGAAACCAATAGTCCTGTATTTTTGAGTGCACTAAGTTCTTTTAAAGACCCCCACCCCATTTTTTTAAAAAATATAGATACCTACCTTAACTCCAATTTAATGAGTTTTTACCTCGAAATTCAGGATATACTTTCCACTGAGACATTAAATGTTATTATCATTATTTAATTAATTGTATTTTGGTACCACTTAGGAGCCTCAGTCATGGACCAGGACCCCATTGTATTGGATGCTGTATACAAACAGAACAAAAGGTGGTACCTGCCCCAAAGAGCTTACAGTCTAAGTGGCACTGTTGTGCCCAATGATAAGGTTGAGCGAGTGCAGCTCTGAGAGGCAAGTCAGAGCCCAAAAAAAATATTTATGTCATGATAGTTAAGTTTCTACATTTCCCAGAAAAAGAAAATGGCAATGTCTTGCATTGTTAGCCTGCCACCATTGACCTCTAGCTTAGTTCTCATTCCAAACATGCCCCCAAATTTGAACATATAAAATTGATTTTAAAAAAATTCAGTGAGGAACTAAGATGTGTGTGTAATAGTAGTTCCCAAAATCCCACTGGGTGCCTAAATGCAACTTTAAGCATCTAAATACCTTTAGAAATCTGTCCCAAAGAGCCTGGTATCCAAACACACTAATCTTTCTGCACTATAGAAAAATAATTTTCAGTGAACTACTGAAAATGGAAGGCTTTTGTTAAGAGAAATCTGGCAAACCTGAATATATACTTACATAAAAACAACAAGGAGTCCAGTGGCACCTTAAAGACTAACAGATTTATCTGGGCATCAGCTTTTGTGAGTAAAAAACCACTTCTTCAGATGCACGTTTTTTGAGATCACCCAATATTCCCGCTCAATACAAACAATAGCCCCGCTCAATACAGACAAGTTTTCTTGCAGTGAATGCCATGCAAGCAAAACCCTGCACCTGTGTTGAGCCCCAGTGTAGTCAGTTGGACACCCAAGTGGTAGAAGGGTCAGTTTGCTCAGGGACCATTGTGCTATTAGGGCCTAATTGTTCATTTTATACTCCCAGCCCTTTCCAATTCACTCTGTTCTACAAGGAATTTTGTGTTCTGTCAGGCAAATACCAATATAAAAATCATTCCTTTCCTGCAGTGCAGAAGGAATCTTAAAGAGCCAGGACTTGAAGGCTGGGATTCTTAGAAGTGCTCAGCATTAGCCTAACTCTGCTTCTATTGAAGTTAATGAGAGTTTTACCACTGACCTCAGTGTGAATGTAGCTTGGTCAATATTTAGCACTTCTGAAAATCACATCTCAAGTTATTTTTTTTTCAGTTTATGATTGAGTAATATTTTTCTGACTCACATCACTATTTTGCTAATTCAAATGATCAGTGGTGAAAAATAAAGTGAAGGTAATTATTTGTTTAAGCCATACTTGCCTCTAATTACTGTCATCTGATTCCTTATTGTAGCCAAATTTGCTCTTCTCATCTATCCAGTAGGAAATAATTTTGCCCTGGTATCTACCAGAATCCTTCTGTTCCCAGCTAAATGTCCTCCCTTCTATCTTTTCATTAGGTCTCCCATCACTGTGGTAACTAACTGCTTACTACTTAATCTATGAGTCAAAAACTCAAACAAAACAAAAAGAGGCTCTAGAAAAAAACCTAGATTCTAATCAAATTAAAATATTAATTTTGGTGAGGTCTCTATTCTAAAAATAATATGGCAGCAAAGGTCTTAATATTCTAATTGTTTGAATATAAGCTGTAAGTTCACCATGCAGAAAAAAATGGATTTGTGATTTTTAGAGACTCTAGTGAATGTAAAGAAATGTACAATAAATATTCCTGCCTCTAAAGCTCGTCAGTTTTATAAATTAATTGTTATTTTTAATAAATTGAAATGTTACTTTTAATAAACATTATGATAGTATCACTATCAGAAAGCCACGAGAGACAAATCTGGATGTGCTAAAAATGGCCATGATCTTGCACTGGATCTATTCAGACTAACCCATGTCTTTAGTCTCCCAGACTAGCCTCTGTGGAGGTGTAAGGGTTTCAGTTTGGAGGTGTTAGCTGGACTCCATTTAAACACACTTTCAACCTAAATTCTATTTTTAACAGCAACTGTTGTTTGCAAATATAATACATCTTCAATTTTCCTATTAACCTACTGATGTCAAATACATTTTTACATTTTGCATTAATGCACTTCTCCTCAACAAGTCCAACAAAACAAAGCAATATGAAGTTTGGAAGCCAAGCCATTTTGACAAGCCGTTAGCAAGAGTATCAAAAAGTGAATAACAAGTAGATGTTTTAAAAACACTATCATTCAAAGGTGTCTTCTGATTTCCCCCCCAAACTTCACAGAAAATTTCAGCATCGGTTATGATGTATCATGTGGAATTTCAGGAGGATCAGTTTATTTTGGGAGAATTTAGGGGATCTACTTTGTAAATCCAGCTTGTAATGGGCAGCTAGCTTTGCCTCTAACTATGAAGTGGTTACTGTAGCACCATAATATTACTTTAATGCTAGCCAATGTACAGCAACACCCAGTGCCCATTTGAGTCAGTGGGAGTCTTTCCATTTATTTCAATAGGAAGTTGGAAGACTTCTAATGTCTTCTCCAAAGAGCTTAATTCTAAAAGAAGAAACGTGAAAGACAGGTGACTGGATACAACATCGAAGCAATCTTTTTTTATACAACTTGTAAAAAAGATACTATGAAAAATAAATGTGTATACACTTAATGGTTTATACTAAGATACCAAATTCTACCTGCAGTAATTCTAATTCCTTGATCTCCATATCATTTACCATAGGCTCCTACTGTACAATATTAGATACCTTGATTACCTGGCATGATGGTGTGGCCAAACAACAGAAATAATGAATTCACTAGTACTCTATGCCACATGTGCCACTTCAGGACACTCTGCTGCTCTCAGTAAAGCTGATGGAAGATTTGTGCCCTGTGTGACAATATCAACTAGGTGATATTCTATGGGAAAATTGATGTACTTCATTTTTATTTATTGCCTCAGCTGACTGTGGGTCCTCTATGTAGAAGATGGAACCAAAACAACTAAATAAGTTGTGATTCAGACCTTTAGTTAGTCTCCATATAGACATTCTTATTTTGGAATAATAGTGCTCTATTTTGATCCGACTTAAGTCAGTTAAGAGCTGACTTAAACTATATTAAAACAGGGAACTCTTATTCTGAAATATGTCCACACAGAGACGTGCACCAAAATAACTAAAGATGTGAATTACAACTGATTTAGGTTTTTTCAGTTCCAGTTCTCACAAAGACAAGCCCTGAGTTCCAAAATGTCATTAACAGATATTTACCAAGAAAATGTCATGTTATGACCTTTCAAAATATTTTCAGGTTAGATATTATGAAGCAGGTAACTTGAGTGAAAAGATAAAACACTGGACACTCTAAAAGGAAATGGTTACTGATGTTATCTTTAACATTATTGGATCTTTTTGAATCAAAAATTTCCTTTTCTGTGTAATTTTTGTAATACTAACAGTTTTATAGTATTTATAGTTTATTTAATGTAGCTAAAGCTTAAAAAAATTAAAACAGCATACCACTTTCCTTCCCCCCACCCCCTTTTTGAAATGAAGGGGTCTTTTTGGTGTGCATCTCACTAAAAAGCACCTTCTGAACAACTTCAAAGCAATTTCTAAGAAATGATCAGAGATATTAGAAATGGACAAAACCTATGAGCCTTTACCAATCTACATTGAAAAAAATAGTCCTATAAACAGCTTGTGCCTTTAAGCATTTTGGTTTTATGGAGCACTGGATTTCAAAATTATTCTGAGGCTTGTTGATTTTAATGCTTTATCTAAAATAACTGTCTTTCATCACTTCGCCTTTTAAGCTTGAACTGTTTAGAGTGACTTTCAGGGAAAAAAATGCTTTTCTAATAATAATACCTCAAAAATGCCTTTCAAGGATCTACTTTTAACACTCCCTGTCTAAGTGCTTATAAAAGTATTATTTGAATTACAGTATTGCACTTATGCCTCTACAGTTAAGGGCCTTTTGGTATTTCCATTACAAAGTTCTATTTTCAAGGGCTTTTACAGCATTGTTGGATCTATAATCCTTTTGGGTTTTGTATATTTGACAGGATTTTGAAGGGTTTCTGTGAAACCATGTAGACATTGCACAGGGGACTTATTTAGCAAGTGTATTGTAGTGAATATATATAACTAATGTAACTTAAGGGTATCTCTTTTAGTTAAAAATGGTGCAAAATGTATTTTCTCTTAAAAACTTGTAAATACTGTAGCTTGGATATGTACAGATGATATTTACATAAGAATGGCCATACTGGCTCAGACCAAAGGTCCATCCAGCCCAGTATCCTGCCTACTGACAGTGGCCAATGCCAGATGCCCCAGAGGGAGTGAACCTAACAGGTAATGATCAAATGATCTCTGTCCACCCATCCATCTCCACCCTCTGACAAACAGAGGCTGGCTAATAGCCATTAATGGACTAACCTCCAATAATTTATCTATTTCTCTTTTAAACCATGTTATAGTCCTAGCCTTCATACCTCCTCAGGCAAGGAGTTCCACAGGTTGACTGTGCGCTGTGTGAAGAAGAACTTCCTTTTATTTGTTTTAAACTTGCTGTCCATTAATTTCATTTGGTGGCCCCTAGTTTTTATATGATGGGAACAAGTAAATAACTTTTCCTTATTCATTTTCTCCATACCACTCATGATTTTATATACCTCTATCATATCCCTCCCTTAGTCTCCTCTTTTCCAAGCTGAAAAGTCCTAGCCTCTTTAATCTCTCCTCATATGGGACCCGTTCCAAACCCTTAATCATTTTAGTTGCCCTTCTCTGAACCTTTTCTAGTGCCAGTATATCTTTTTTGAGATGAGGAGACCACATCTGTACGCAGTATTCAAGATGTGGGCGTACCATGGATTTATATAAGGGCAATAAGATATTCTCCATCGTATTCTCTATCCTTTTTTAATGATTCCCAACAGCCTGTTTGCTTTTTTGACTGCTGCTGCACACTGCGTGGACGTCTTCAGAGAACTATCCACGATGACTCTAAGATCTCTTTCCTGATTAGTTGTAGCTAAATTAGCCCCCATCATATTGTATGTATAGTTGGGGTTATTTTTGTCAATGTGCATTACTTTACATTTATCCACATTAAATTTCATTTGCCATTTTGTTGCCTAATCACTTAGGTTTGTGAGATCTTTTTGAAGTTCTTCATAGTCTGCTTTGGTCTTAACGATCTTGAGCAGTTTAGTATCGTCTGCAAACTTTGCCATGTCACTGTTTACCCCTTTCTCCAGATCATTTATGAATAAGTTGAATAGGAATGGTCCTAGGACTGACCCTTGGGGAACACCACTAGTTACCCCTCTCCATTCTGAAAATTTACCATTTATTCCTACCCTTTGTTCCTTGTCTTTTAACCAGTTCTCAATCCAAGAAAAGATCTTCCCTCTTATCCCATGACAACTTAATTTATGTGAGGGACTTAATTTAGTGAGGGACCTTGTTAAAGGCTTTCTGGAAATCTAAGTACATTATGTCCACTGGATCCCCCTTGTCCACGTTTCTTGACCCTGTGACGTTGTGCAGTCTATATGGTCTTATAAAAACATAATAAGATGTGAATATAATGTAACTGGAATAGGTTTATAAAAATATGATAATAAGTGAATATAATGTAACTGGAATATGCTTCATGCAAAAGGTCTCTTGTAAGGTATCATTACAAAGCCTATAATCTACTGAGTGTGGTCATCCTATTTGTATAAACGTACCACTCTTGTGTCTAAAACTAGAAATATGAAATATAACTCTGAGGGCCTATTGCAATTATGCAAGTGTGGGCCATTAATAGTGTTTTGGAATCTTGATGACTCCCATTAACCAGGACCATTGTCTGCAGATGGCTGTGTTTACCTGTTAGTCTTCCTGTATATGTGTGTGCTGGCAAGTGGGTAATGAAGTCTTGCAGTGACATGTGATCTGACCTGGAATCCATCTTTAACCTGGTGCTTTTCCAGTGGGGGGGTGGGGGGTGGAAACCCAGAGGGACAAAGGATTCCCGCCTTATGCAAAAGATACATAAAGGGGTGGAAGAGAACAAGGCGGGAGAGGAGTCATCATGAAGAATCCCCTAGCTATCACCTGAACTGGAACAAGAGCTGTATCAGGGGAAATAATTGTGCCCAGGCCTGGAAGGTGTCCAGTCTGAGAAAAAGCTTACTGGAGCATCTCTGAGGGTAAGATTATCTATATTCAGTTTGATTAGACATAGATTTGTGCATTTTATTTTATTTTGCTTGGTGACTTACTTTGTTCTGTTACTACTTGGAACCACTTAAATCCTACTTTCTGTATTTAATAAAATCACTTTTTATTCATTAACTCAGAGTATGTATTAATACCTGGGGGAGCAAACAACTGTGCATATCTCTCTATCAGTGTTATAGAGGGCGAACAATTTATGAGCTTGCCCTGCATAAGCTTTATGCAGAGTAAAACGGATTTATTTGGGTTTAGACCCCATTGAGAGTTGGGCATCTGAGTGCTAAAGACGAGCTGTTTTCAGGTAAACTTGCAGCTTTGGGACAAGTGATTCAGACCCTGGGTCTGTGTTGGAGCAGACAGGAGTGTCTGGCTCAGCAAGACAGGGTGCTGGAGTCCTGAGCTGGCAGGGAAAACAGGAATAGAAGTAGTCTTGATACATTAGGTGGCAGCTCCCAGGGGGGTGTTTCTGTGATCCAACCTGTCACAGACCCCTTCAAAGAACTCTAATAGATTAGTAAGACGTGATTTCCCTTTACAGAATCCATGTTGACTTTTGTCCAACAATTTATGTTCTTCTATGTGTCTGACAATTTTATTCTTTGCTGTTGTTTTAACTAATTTGCCCAGTACTGACGTTAGACTTACTGGTCTGTAATTGCCGGGATCACTTTTAGAGCACTTTTTAAATATTGGTGTTATATTAGCTATCTTCCAGTCATTGGGTACAGAAGCTGATTTAAAGAACAGGTTACAAATCATAGTTAATAGTTCCGCAATTTCAACTCCACCAGAGAGGTCCTTTGGGGCCATCTGCCTGTCCCAAGTCAGGATAAAGGAGGAGGGTTGGGCGTGGGGCTAGCAACTCCACCCTGTAAAAAAATTAATTTGCTACAGAAATGCCAACAATAGAGATAACAGAGACTTTTAGCCTGGAAAAAGAAGGGCCTTCAACTTGAAGACGCATGACGCTGGGTGGTGAAAGTTGTGAGGAAGCCACTAAGCCGATTACCCTTCTTGCAACTAGGAGGATTACCATCGGTACATGGAACGTGAGGACCATGTACGAGTCAAGAAAGATGGCGCAGGTCGCAGCAGAGATGAGGAGCAACAACCTGACCCTACTAGGCATTAGCGAGACAAGATGGACGCAAGCTGGACAGAGACGATTGTTGACAGGAAAGCTGTTGCTGTATTCCGGACATGAAGAGAGCGACGCACCCCACAAACAGGGAGTAGGCTTCATGTTGTCCAAGCAGGCACAGAGAGCACTGATTGGTTGGGAGGCACATGGTTCCAGGATCATCACAGCATCCTTTAGAACTAAAATGAAGAGGATTAAGATGAATGTTGTACAGTGCTACGCTCCAACCAATGACAGTGAAGACGGGGACAAAGATTATTTTTACAACAGACTTCAGAAAATATTAGAGACTCTCCCAGACAAAGACATTACCATCCTTATGGGAGACTTTAATGCCAAAATTGGACCTGACAACACAGGATATGAACAAGTCATGGGGACCCATGCTCTGGGAGAGATGAGTGAGAATGGAGAGAGATTTGTGTGCACTTAACAACCTGGTCATAGGAGGTATCATCTTTCCTCACAAGCGGATCCACAAGAGTACCTGGGTATCGCCAGCAGGCACAATAGAAAACCAGATCGATCATGTCTGTATTAGTAAGAAGTTCAGAAGATCTTTGCAGGACATTAGAGTTAGAAGAGGAGCAGACGTCACTTAGTGGTGGCCAGATTGAAGCTGAAGAAGAACTGGATAGACGTGTCAGATAGAAGAGCAAAGTACAACATCAGCCTTTTGAAGGATCATAAGATCAAGGAAGATTTTGGACTGACGCTGAAGAATAAGTTTTCAGTACTACAAGATCGGTCTAAGGAAGAGGAAGACAGTGTATCCAACAGATGGCAGAAAGTGAGAGAGACACTTAGGTCAGCATGCCAGGAAGTGCTTAGAATTAAGAAATGCCAGCAGAAAGAGTGGATCACAGCAGAGACCTTGACTAAGATAGAAGATAGAAAGAAGAAGAAGGCAGTAGTTAATAACAGCAGGACTAGAGCAGCAAAGGCTAAAGCACAAGAAGAGTATGCTGGAGCCCATAAAGTAGTGAAGAGGAATATTAGGAAGGATAAGAGAGATTATGTGGATGGACTGGCAGCAGAAGCGGAATAGGCAGCATATAATGGTAATATGAAACAGCTGTATGACATCACCAAGCGACTGTCTGGAAAGTTCAGCAAGCCAGAACGTCCCGTCAAAGACAAGCAGGGAAAGTATATAACAGAAATAGAACAACAGATGAATAGATGGGCGGAGCACTTGAGGAACTCCTAAATAGACCAGCACCACTAAATCCACCAGACACTGTCCCAGCCAACGAAGACCTTCCAATCAATTGTGATAGATCTACCAGAGATGAGATCAGAAAAGCCATCACTATGATGAAGAACAGGAAGGCGGCTGGACCTGACGATATTCCAGCAGAGGCCCTGAAAGTAGATCTGGATGCTTCAGTGGAAATGCTGTACCCCCTTTTTGAGAAGATATGGGAAGAAGAAGTGATTCCGGCAGACTGGAAAGAGGGATACCTTATTAAAATCCCCAAGAAAGGAGACCTTAGCAATTGTGCCAACTACAGAGGAATCACACTTCTGTCGGTGCCAGGGAAGGTCTTCAACCGAGTTCTCTTAGAGAGAATGAAGGATACCATCGATCCACAGCTATGAGATGAGCAGGCAGGTTTCTGGCAAAATAGATCATGCACGGACCAGATAGCAGCGCTCCGCATCATAGTCGAGCAGTCTATGGAATGGAACTCCTCGTTGTACATCAACTTTGTTGACTATGAGAAAGCATTCGATAGCATGGATCGAGAGACTCTCTGGAAGCTCCTTCAGCACTATGGCATCCCAGTAAAGGTGGTTAACTTGATTAAGAACTTATATGACGGCATACACTGTAGAGTGATCCATGGAAGGCAGCTTACAAACAGCTTCCAGGTGTGAACCGGAGTCAGACAAGGATGTTTGTTGTCACCATTTCTCTTTCTCCTTGTCATTGATTGGATTATGAAGACATCCACTTATGAGCGCAGGAACAGAATCCAGTGGACGTTGTGGACCCAGCTTGATGACCTGGACTTTGCCGACGACCTTGCACTCCTATCGCATAGCAAACAGCAGATGCAAGAGAAGACTAACGTAGTGGCAGCCACGTCATCACAGGTTGGCCTCAACATCCACAAGGACAAGACCAAGATCCTCAAGATTAACTCCATCTGTAATGACCCAGTCACACTGAATGGAAGCCCTCTGGAAAAAGTGCAGTCCTTCACCCACCTAGGCATCATCATCAACCAACAGGGTGGCATGGATGCAGACATCAAAGCCAGGATCGGTAAGGCAAGAGCAGCTTTCTTACAGCTCAAGAACATCTGGAGCTCCAGAGAGCTGTCTTTGGCAACAAAGATTAGACTGTTCAATTCCAACATGAAATCAGTCTTATTGTATGGAGCTGAAACCTGGAGGACAACTAAAACAACCACCCGGAAGATCCAGACCTTCATAAATAGTTGCCTTAGAAGGATTCTCCAGATCCGCTAGCCAGACACCATCAGCAACATCTACCTCTTGGAGAGGACCCATCAACTTCCAGTAGAGGAAGAAATTAGAAGGAGAAAGTGGGGCTGGATAGGACACACACTATGCAAGCAGCCAACCAACATTACTAGACAGACATTGCGGTGGAACCCCCAAGGCAAGCGGAAAAGAGGCCGTCCAAGAAATACCTGGCGACGCGATCTTCAGGCTGATAGCATAAAAATGGGCTATACCTGGAACCAGCTAGAGCAAATGGCCCAGGATAGAGGACTCTAGAGATCTGTGGTTGGCGGCCCATACCCCGATTGGGGTGATGGGCATGAGTGAGTGAGTGAGTTCCGCAATTTCACATTTGAGTTCTTTCAGATTGAATCTTTAGGATTGAATATGGATTAATTACTCTGATATCTGTAAGAATACATATATTTAATTTATAAACAATTAAATTTGTTAACTAAGTATTAAGAGAAAAAAATCATGAGCACCTTTACCACATGCATATCTCTGGAGGAAATAAATGGTGAGGTCACATATGGCTACAACCTGACTTAAAGATTTCAGAGTGGTAGCCATGTTAGTCTGTATCAGCAAAAAGAATGAGGAGTACTTGTGGCACCTTAGAGACTAACAAATTTATTTGGACATAAGCTTTCGTGGGCTAAAACCCACTTCATCAGATGCATGGAGTGGAAAATACAGTAGGAAGATATATATATACAGAGACCATGAAAAGATGGGGGTTGCCATAACAACTCTAACGAGACAAATCAATTAAGATGGGCTATTATCAGCAGAAGAAAAAAAAACATTTGTAGTGATAATCAGGATGGCCCATTTCAAATAGTTGACAAGAAGGTGTGAGTAGCAGTAGGGGAAAAAATTAGCATGGGGAAATAGTTTTTAGTTTGTGTAATGAACCATCCACTCCCAGTCTTTATTCAAGCCTAATTTGATGGTGTGCAGTTTGCAAATTAATTAATTTTGCTTCAGGTTGGGGAGCTGTCTGTAAGCGAAGACTGGCCTGTCTCCCAAAGTCTGTGAGAGTGAGGGATCGTCCTTCTGGATAGGTTGTAGATCCTTGATGATGCGCTGGAGAGGTTTAGACAGAGACAAACACCTACAAGATCTCTATCAAGCATTCTTAAAACTACAATACCCACCTGCTGAAGTGAAGAAACAGATTGACAGAGCCAGAAGAGTATCCAGCAGTCACCTACACAGGATAGGCCCAACAATGAAAGTAACAGAACGCCACTAGCCATTACCTTCAGCCCCCAACTAAAACCTCTCCAGTGCATCATCAAGAATCTACAACCTATCCTGAAAGACGATCCCTCACTCTCACAGACCTTGGAAGACAGGCCAGTCCTCACTTACAGACAGCCCCCCAACCTGAAGCAAATACTCACCAGGAACCGCACAACAAAAACACTAACCCAGGAACCTATCCTTGCAACAATGCCTGTTGCCAACTCTGTCCACATATCTATTCAAGGGACCCCATCATAAGACCTAATCACACCCATCAGGGGCTTGTTCACCTGCACATCTACCAATGTGATATATGCCATCATGTGCCAGCAATGACCCTCTGCCATGTACATTGGCCAAACCGGACAGTCTCTACGCAAAAGAATAAATGGACACTAATCAAACGTCAAGAATTATAACATTAAAAAACCCGTCAGAGAACACTTCAACCTCCCTAGACACTCAATTCCAGACCTAAAAGTCACAGTTCTTCAACAAAAAAACTTCAAAAACAGACTCCAATGAGAAACTGCAGAACTGGAATTAATTTGCAAACTGGACACCATTAAATTAGGCTTGAATAAAGACTGGAAGTGGATGGTTCATTACACAAACTAAAAACTATTTCCCCATGCTAATTTTTTTCCCGTACTGCTACTCACACCTTCTTGTCAACTGTTTGAAATGGGCCATGCCGATTATCACTACAAAAGTTTTTTTCCCTCCTGCTGATAATAGCCCACCTTAATTGATTTGTCTCATTAGAGTTGTTATGGCTACCCCCATCTTTTTATGTTCTTGGTATATATAATCTTCCTACTGTATTTTCCACTCCATGCATCTGATGAAGTGGGCTTTAGCCCATGAAAGCTTATGCCCAAATAAATGTGTTAGTCTCTAAGGTGCCACAAGTACTCCTTGTTCTTTTGACTTAAAGATGTCTCTTGCTCCAAATGAGAAGAAAAGGATGTTGGTGCTTGTTGTGAGACTCTAGTTTAAAAATCAAAATTGCCTTGGCCCTCAGTTGCAGGTAGGGACAGCTGTAGACTTGGGTGACATTCCCATTCATATCTTCAAAAGCTGCCTGGTCCTCTAGCAAAGAGAGGACTCATTTATAGTAGATCCAGAGAACTGTTCTCACTTTGGGGCTATTTTTTACATTCTTTACCCCACCTATATAGTTGTGGGATAGCTCAGTGGTTTGAGCATTAGCCTCCTAAACCCAAGGTTGTGAGTTCAATCTTTGAGGGGGCCACTTAAGGATCTGGGGCAAAATCAGTACTTGGTCCTGCTAGTGAAGGCAGGGGGCTGGACTCAATGACCTTTCAGGGTCCCTTCCAGTTCTAGGAGATAGGTATATCTTCATAACTGTATCACTCAGGGTGTAAATTTTCCTCTTGGCCACCTGACAGGTGATTCCCAATTGACTTTGACACCTGGCTAGAGACACTGAGTTGTCCTTTGTCTTTGAGAAATCAGTTTACCCACTCTTCAGACTTGTCTGCTAAAGACATTGTAGTTATAATTTAAGCTTGTTTGCATCACTCAATATACACTCACTGTAATATACATTACACAAGAATATTAATAATCAGTGTGTTAGTTTTTTAATGATACCTCAGAAGGCATATTTTGCACAAACATTATGATGATGATGTGTAGGGTGTTAATACAAGGGTGCTTTTAGTCACACAGGGCAAAATACTATTTTCTTTAAAACTGACAAGAACAAGTCCTGAAAACAGGGACAGGGGTAAGTACTTTTGGATTGGAGGGAAACATGTTCAGCAAAGAGTCTGGTGGCACCTTAAAGACTAACAGATTTATTTGGGCATAAGCTTTCGTGAGTAAAAACCTCACTTCTTCGGATGTCTGGCAAAAATGCTAGGTCCAGCTGAGATTCCCCTCAACGTGGACTGTGTCTTAAAAGTCCTTCATACTTGGAAGCATTTAAAATATTGCTCCTTTAAGGTATTTAGCAGCAAGATATACTGTTCTGGGGGCTGTCAAAGTAAATGTTTAAAATTAAGAGAATTTGAATGTATAACAACATAGATTTTGTAGCTCATAGAATCTCTCTTGCAATGGCTACAGTTATGGTTGAGGAGGCAGTTCTATTATAAAATCCTATTTTATGGTACTTAGAGCTTGTCAAAAATGTGACCCTTAGTGCTAATATTTTTCATGTTTGTTCAACATCCAAACACGAATTATTTTTGGAAAATGTGGTAGAGTTCAACCTGGCTGGTTGTGAATTATGAGAATATGAAAAAATAGTGTTTTTCATCATCTGAAAAATGTTTCAGGTGCCTTTTTACGCACTAATTCCAGTAACTTCAATTTATTATGGGGATCACTACAGGCTAACATGGGGTTTACTAGTCAATTGCCTTTGGCATGTTTGGAGAAATCTGGTTTGGAAATAATAAAGTCACACATTTTAAAATTGCAAAACCTAATCATAACAGTGCCACATTGCACATACGTATTGCACAGGACGGTGATAGTGATGATGAAATGCTAAGGGAAATTAAAGAGGCTATCAAAATTAAGAACTCAATAATAGTGGGGGATTTCAATTATCCCCATATTGACTGGGAACATTTCACTTCAGGACGAAATGCAGAGATAAAATTTCTCGATACTTTAATAGACTGCTTCATGGAGCAGCTGGTATGGGAACCCACAAGGGGAGAGGCAACTCTAGATTTAGTCCTGAGTGGAGCGCAGGAGCTGGTCCAAGAGGTAACTATAGCAGGACCACTTGGAAATAGTTACCATAATACAATAGAGTTCAACATCCCTGTGGTGGGAAGACCATCTCAACAGCCCAACACTGTGGCATTTAATTTCAAAAGGGGGAACTATGCAAAAATGAGGGGGTTAGTTAAACAGAAATTAAAAGGTACAGTGACTAAAGTGAAATCCCTGCAAGCTGCATGGGCGCTTTTTAAAGACACCATAATAGAGGCCTAACTTCAATGTATACCCCAAATTAAGAAACACAGTAAAAGAACTAAAAAAGAGCCACCGTGGCTTAACAACCATATAAAGGAAGCAGTGAGAGATAAAAAGACTTCCTTTAAAAAGTGGAAGTCAAATCCTAGTGAGGCAAATAGAAAGGAGCATAAACACTGCCAAATTAAGTGCAAGAATGTAATAAGAAAAGCCAAAAAGGAGTTGGAAGAACGGCTAGCCAAAAACTCCAAAGGTAATAACAAAATGTTTTTAAGTACATCAGAAGCAGGAAGCCTGCTAAACAACCAGTGGGGCCCCTTGATGATCGAGATACAAAAGGAGCGCTTAAAGACGATAAAGTCATTGCGGAGAAACTAAATGGATTCTTTGCTTCAGTCTTCACGGCTGAGGATGTTAGGGAGATTCCCAAACCTGAGCTGGCTTTTGTAGGTGACAAATCTGAGGAACTGTCATGGATTGAAGCGTCATGAGAGGAGGTTTTGGAATTAATTGATAAACTTAACATTAACAAGTCACCGGGACCAGATGGCATTCACCCAAGAGTTCTGAAAGAACTCAAGTGTGAAGTTGCGGAACTGTTAACTAAGGTTTGTAACCTGTCCTTTAAATCGGCTTCTGTACCCAATGACTGGAAGTTAGCTAATGTAACGCCAATATTTAAAAAGGGCTCTAGAGATGATTCCGGCAATTACAGACCGGTAAGTCTAACTTCGGTACCGGGCAAATTAGTCGAAACAATAGTTAAGAATAAAATTGTCAGACACATAGAAAAACATAAACTTTTGAGCAATAGTCAACATGGTTTCTGTAAAGGGAAATAGTGTCTTACTAATCTATTAGAATTCTTTGAAGGGGTCAACAGATATGTGGACAAGGGGGATCCAGTGGACATAGTGTACTTAGATTTCCAGAAAGCCTTTGACAAGGTCCCTCACCAAAGGCTCCTATATAAATTAAGCTGCCAAGGGATAAAAGGGAAGGTCCTTTCATGGATTGAGAACTGGTAAAAGACCGGGAACAAAGGGTAGGAATAAATGGTAAATTCTCAGAATGGAGAGGGGTAACTAGTGGTGTTCCCCAAGGGTCAGTCCCCGGACCGATCCTATTCAACGTGTTCATAAATGATCTGGAGAAAGGGGTAAACAGTGAGGTGGCAAAGTTTGCAGATGATACTAAACTGCTAAAGATAGTTAAGTCCAAAGCAGACTGTGAAGAACTTCAAAAAGATCTCACAAAACTAAGTGATTGGGCAACAAAATGGCAAATGAAATTTAATGTGGATAAATGTAAAGTAATGCACATTGACAAAAATAACCCCAACTATACATACAATATGATGGGGGCTAATTTAGCTACAACAAGTCAGGAAAAAGATCTTGGAGTCATTGTGGATAGTTCTCTGAAAATGTCCATGCAGTATGCAGAGGCGGTCAAAAAAGCAAACAGGATGTTAGGAATCATTAAAAAGGAGATAGAGAATAAGACTGAGAATATATTATTGCCCTTATATAAATCGATGGTACGCCCTCATCTCGAATACTGCGTACAGATGTGGTCTCCTCATCTCAAAAAACATATACTGGTACTAGAAAAGGTTCAGAAAAGGGCAACTAAAATGATTAAGGGTTTGGAACGGGTCCCATATGAGGAGAGATTAAAGAAGCTAGGACTCTTAAGCTTGGAAAAGAGGAGACTAAGGGGGGATATGATAGAGGTATATAAAATCATGAGTGATGTGGAGAAAGTGGATAAGGAAAAGTTATTTACTTATTCCCATAATACAAGAACTAGGGGTCATCAAATGAAATTAATAGGCAGCAGGTTTAAAACAAATAAAAGGAAGTTCTTCTTCACGCAGCGCACAGTCAACTTGTGGAACTCCTTACCTGAGAAGGTTGTGACGGCTAGGACTATAAAAGAGTTTAAAAGAGAACTGGATAAATTCATGGTGGTTAAGTCCATTAATGGCTATTAGCCAGGACGGGTAAGGAATGGTGTCCCTAGCCTCTGTCTGTCAGAGGATGGAGATGGATGGCAGGAGAGAGATCACTTGATCATTGCCTGTTAGGTTCACTCCCTCTGGGGCACCTGGCATTGGCCACTGTCGGTAGACGGGATACTGGACTAGATGGACCTTTGATCTGATCCTGTACGGCCTTTCTTATGTTCTTATGTATTTGAGTTTGAGACCCCATTTTTCCCTGAGATATGTGCTTGATTTCTAATGAAGTCACCGGGAGTTTTACATGCACATATATGTGCAGCATTTGGCCATAAAATATTAACATTATATGCAAACTACAAAATACTGGAGCTGAACAAGGAATGAAAGTTATGTCTCTAGGGGAAAAAACTAAGTTCCAAACTAACCTAACCGTAGATATAAGAGGATTATCTCTACAAATACTTTGTATGGTACAATTTCACCCTAGGTAACCAGAAATCAGTTCAGAGATAAACTGATTAAATTCCAGTTTAGCTCCTTACAAACCTTAAGTAAGTTCTATGTAGTACATATATCAAGATATTACATAGAACTCAGCTTTCTTTATGTTCTCATGCTAATTACCCAAATCAACAAAGTAAGTAATTGCCCCTTCTAAACTGCAGTTTTCTCCTTCCCTTTTTCCATAGAACCAAAGAATTAAAAACATTTTCAACTAAATATGTTACTTACCAGTTAAGTGTACAATAAAATCTAGTACATGAACAGTTTAAATCAAATGTTGCAGTTAAAATCAATAACCAAACAGTGATTTTACAAATTATAATATGAAAAATAAGACTTATTTAAACGAAACCCTAACATAAAAGGAGTACTGCAATTAATATAACACTTTTTGTTTATGAACTATGCACGTAACATAGGTTTCATGGATTTACAAGGAAATGTCCCACAGAGGGGTTTTAGTGATGATATAAGTCACGACAGCTCAATTTAATTGTAAAGGTATGCATACTGTAAAACCTAGAATCATTTTAATTGCATTCTCTTTCCATCCAATAAGGTGTTTGTAGAATAAACTGCTAAGCTATCTCAATACTTCTTTCAGGAAGCAGAGTTGACAACCTTGTAAAACTTTTATATTTTCTTGTGAAGTTATAGTCAAGTATAGTTTTTCTCTTTGAGAACAAATATGGTTAAAGGCAGTATAAGCTATAAATCCTAGCAGATAGGTGACTGTCCATTTCATGGGAAAATTTAAGATGCAGTCAGGGAGGCTGACTCGTGTCTTTCCACAGTGGTAAAGGCATCAGCTCTCCCTGCTGATACAGTTTTCAGTAAAGCAGTGGTGTCCGACTTGAGGCTCCACTGATGGACCTTGAGGCTCTAAACTAGTAGTCCCCAAACTTTTCACAGTCATGCCCCCCCCCTTACCTCTGTCCATACCCATGGGAGCTGGGGCCAGAAGTGAGGCCGTGGCTCCTGGGGGGCAGGCATGGACAGGGATAAGGCTGCAGCTGGGGGCAGGGCTGGGAAAGAAGCTGCAGCCAGGGATGGGACTGGAGTAGAGCCACAGCCGGGTACCAAGACTGGGTCTGGGACCTGGAGTGGAGCAGCAGCCGGGGGGGTATGGCTGGGGGCCGAGCTGAGGGTAGGAGTGGAGCTTTGGCCGGGGCCAAGGCTGGGGCCGTGGCCGGAAGCCATGGCTCTGCCACAGTCAGGGGACAAAGCTGGGGGCGGGGCTGGGGCTTGGAGTAGAGCCATGGCTGGGAGTGGGTCTGGAGCAGAGCTGGGGGCAGAGGGAGCCTGGGTGGCACTCCCTTCCTGCCCCATCCGGGGGTTGGCCCAGGTCCTGCCATGCTCCCTCAAACGTTGGTCCATGCCCCCCTAGAGGGACGCTCCCCATAGTTTGGGGACCACTGCTCTAAACAGTGGTCTTCAAGGAGAACTGTATTAGAAAAAAAACTTGTATTTGGTTAGGATTAGGAAATGTTTCCTGAGCCATACCATGTGATTTTTAACTGATATGTTTGAATCAGCCCCATCAATAAGTGGAGGAAGTGGTATTATTTTTTTCATTATTATTTGTATTGAGGTAGTGCCACCACTTCTCCTGCAATCTCATGAGCCACAATGGTGTGATCTGAGAATGCTGTAAGCAGCTGCTCTCCCTTCGCTGCTGCATCTGCTCAGCTGGTCAGCTTCTGGGAGGGAGGAGAGGGAAGTTTTGATTGCGCTATTGCCTGTCTCTCTGGTGGGCTGTGGGAGCCCCAGGAAGAGCAGGATAAGAGCTTGACTGGCTCTTCCTGAGCCTAGGGGAAAAATTAAAGCATAGATTGTGACTCCTTGACCTTTTTGAAATAATAGGATCAGCCTCAGCTGGAAAAGTTTGAGCACCACTGAGCTGATGGTGTCAAATTTGCAGATGAACTGTGCTTGGCTGTTTCTCTTTGAAGTCTGGTCTTGAAGTTTTTTTGCTGCAGGATGGCTACCTTTAAATCTGCTATTGTGTGTCCAGGGAGATTGAAGTGTTCTCCTACAGGTTTTTGTATATTGCCATTCCTAATATCTGATTTGTGTCCATATATCCTTTTACGTAGGGACTGTCCAGTTTGGCCGATGTACGTAGCAGAAAGGCATTGCTGGCATATGATGGGCGTATATTACATTGGTGGATGTGCAGGTGAATGAACCGATGGTGTGGTTGATCTGGTAAACTGTGATGGTGTCGCTGGTGTAGATATGTGGGCAGAGTTGGCATTGAGGTTTGTTGCATGGATTGGTTCCAGAGTTAGAGTTACTGTGGTGCAGTGTGTAGTTACTGGTGAGAATATGCTTCAGGTTGGCGGGTTGTCTGTTGGTGAGGACTGGCCTGCCACCCAAGGCCTGTGAAAGTGAGGGATCATTGTCCAGGATGGGTTGTAGATCACTGATGTTGCGTTGGAGAGGTTTTAGCTGGGGACTGTATGTGATGACCAGTGGAGTTCTGTTGGATAAATGTGTGCTTTGCTTTAAGAACTGTGATAAAAGCTTACCAGCTTAAAGACATTCAGCCACTATGTCCCTAACTGGAGTAAGAAGCTAGGATAACTTTTATTAGAAATGATATTCTTTACATAAGTTGTCTTTTACACAGAAGATATTGTTATTCACCAGTAGACATTATAAGGATTATAACATAGAATCATAGAAGTGTAGGACTGGAAGGGACCTGGAGAGGTCTTTAGTCCAGTTCCCTGACCTCAAGACAGAACTAAGTATTAACCCAGCTTAACATGCAATTCTAAAACTGAACAGGAAAGAAATATACTACTATAACTTCTGATGCCCCCCCAAAATAAAAAATCTCCCATTCAGAAGCAAGGCAGAGAAAGTAAGCTTAATTTTGGGAGAAGTGAAAGAAACAAATAAAATATCCTCATAATATGTAACAGCTTGCAACTGGTTATTGTGAAACTCTGACCTGGGCAGAGATCTAAATCATACTTTATTTACATTTTGGCACCTTCTGTATCCTTATTATGCTAATAAAATCACTATTTTATATTTGGTAATTCTAAAAGGCCCCATTGTGTTACGTACTGTACTAATACTAGAAAGAGGGTCCTTGCCTTAAAAGTTTACAATCTGGACGACGCTAGTAAGGGTGAAAGAAAAGCATAAAACATATCAGCAAGTGGTCAGGATGACAGGCAGACTTCTGTGGGACTTTTGCTTAAAAATGGATGGGACGATATGGCATTTGCATTTCACCACTAATCGAAGGCTATCAAAACACTTTTCGGGATTATTTTATTCTCTCCATACAAAACAACTGACTTCTGGCAAAAAAATAAAAATAAATAAAGGATATATAAAAGTAGTTGTCATTGCTCTTATAATCTACGAAAGTCATACAAAAATTTTGAATAATCTATGAAAGTCATACAAAAATTTCAGAATCAGAAAGGAAGAAATAGTATCTATAAAATAGTTAACCCATGATATAAAAGATCCATGTTACACATTCACATCTGGTGAAAGAAAGATTTTACACCTCGTTTATAGTAGATCCAGAGAACTGTTCTCACTTTGGGGCTATTTTTTACATTCTTTACCTCACATATATAGTTGCATGCTACATATCCTGTTTCTGTGGAATGAACATTTGATCCAGTTTAGTCCTCACCATTGATACTCTGAAAAAGTGAAGTGTCTTACATAAACTTTGTTGCTTTACCCTTATAAATAGTGGGGCAGACTCTCGGCTGGTGTAAATTGTCATATCTGAATTGAAGTCAGTAATTGAAGTCATTAAACAAAAACCGTGAATGGCTAGCCAACTACAAAGCAGTTTCTCCTCCCTTGGTGTTCACACCTCAACTGCTAGAAGAGGGCCTCATCCTCCCTGATTGAACGAACCTCGTTATCTCTAGCCTGACTCACTCTTGCTTGCATATTTATACCTGCCTCTGGAAATTTCCACTACATGCATCTGACAAAGTGGCTATTCACCCACGAAAGCTCATGCTCTAATACATCTGTTAGTCTATAAGGTGCCACAGGACTCTTTGCTGCATTTCTTATGCAGAGCTACATAAATGTTATTTTGAAGTTTTAGAAACAAAGCTGTTTTTGAGTTATCCAAACACAAGTGACTGAAAAATTATTTAAGTGAAAAATTCTTTTTAAAAGCTCCCTTGGTACCTCACTATCAGTTGAAGAAAGAAACAAAGTTGAATAATATGAAAAATATATTTCCCTTTTAACAGAGGAGTGTGGGCCCATACCTAACGTTTGAGAGGTTCTTCCTCTCCCAAACAAATAACTCCTGTGTTTGTATCCTCCAAACTCTAGCAGCAGTGAGTCCATATTCAATATTGTTTATTTGTACTACTGGACCAGGACCTCATTGTGCTAGGCACTGTAGAAACAGAACAAAATGATAGTGCCTGTTCCAAAGAGCTTTCAATCTAAGTATAAAAGAAGGGACAACAGCTGGATAGAGACAGACTGATAAGGGAGTAGCTCAAGTTTAAGCACCTCATCACTTGGAGAAGTGGGGTACTCTGGTGTTAGATGCCCATTATAATATCTGTGTCAGCACAAAATATTATAAACAGGGCCATTTCAGGTGACAAATAGGTACCTTGACTCTAGTGAGATAAACTAGATGAGTGGGAATCTGGTAACTATTCCCCTTCAGAAACAGGTCTGGCCCACCCAAAGAGGTTGAGTTAGCCTATATGAAATTGTAAGAGGTAAGGGAGGGTCTGGAAAAGAGTCCCAGGCACTGGCCATCGGGGATAGTGAGTGGTGTGGCAGGCGGCCCGTACCAGAACTGACTCCTGGCCAGGGGAGTAGCAGAGCAGGTGCGTGGGGAGGGTGCTGCAGGTTTGTTGGATGAGGGTTTTTGTGTGTGGGGGGGGAGTTGCCGATTCCCTAGGGAGGCTCCACCTGTTCAAGGCAGCGCACACTCAGCAGAGCTGCAGGGTGCCCATTAATTCAGCGGGGTAACTGCGGCTTTGCACGGACACGGAACCCCACAGAAAGTCTCCAGTAGTGGCCCGCGCAGGGACCCGACACCGCGGGCAGCCCCGGGATCCACTTCGCCACCTGTCCCCCTCCCGCGTGGGGGCTGCTTTCGGGTGCCGGCCCGGCGGGGCCCTGCAGGGGGCCGCGTGCCCTGCGCGGGGCCGAGCGAGGCGGGGGAGCGTGAGGGCGGCGGCTCCCAGCCTCGAGGCCTTCGATGGAGCCGGCGGGCAGCGAGGGCGTCCCGGGCTCCTCTGCAGGTGGGTGTCGAGGGGGAGCTGGCTGGCCCCGATGCGGGGTGGCCTGGCCCCGAGGACGCGGAGGGGCCGACGGGCTGCATCTGATTGCTGCCCTGAGGGGCGGGGCCGGGGCTGATGCCGGGCGGGCCGCGGGCGACGTGCAGGCCTTGCACACCAGCCACAGGCCCCGTGCGCTCCCTCCTGCTAGCCCGGCTGCCTGGCCCCGGGCGTGGCTGAGCGCTGCCCAGTGCGGGCTCCCGCCTGCTGTCAGCCGGCGCGGCTCTGTCAGGGTTGGCGAGTTGCGCGCATGGCCGGGGTGGGTCTGCCCCTTTGGTGCTGGCAGTGCTGGACTCATGGAGGCCGCCCCTCTTGCAGAGGGGATACAACAGAGGTCCCAGCTATGGTCAGTATCAGTAAAGAACCCGTGACATATTTTCATAAGTTTAGGGCCGGTATCCTGTCTGCAAGTGGATGTAGAATCTGCTTGTAGAAATTCTCCTTGCCGTTGCAATTGATAGCTGCAGAGTTGCAGGGCTCTATCTGCTTTTTATCCGGGGACCTTTTTTGCTGAGCGGGTGTAGATACAAATTTTGTATCCACGCAGGGCTCCATTAATTGGGTACAGCATTCATCGCCATGTGTACTGACCTCTTGCTATGGGCTGTTCTTAAATGCCTCTTTTGATCCCCGTAATTGCTCTATTTAGGGTCTAGGCGAATACATTCCTTAAATACCACACAAGGATGTTTAGAGGCCTAATTAATCTCTGTAAATGAAATTCTTGAATGAAAGGTCTTATGGCAGTGCAAAGCATTATAGATCATAGAGATTCAGACATTTTTAGTTCTGGTTTCTAAAAAAAGTTGTGTATTCTTGGCCTGTTTGCATACTATAGGTAAATCTGCAGCCCAGGCCTCATTCTCCATCCCCTTGCACCAGAGTTAAACCTGAGCAGTTTGCATCTGATCTCAAGACATCACTATTCCATCTGCCACAACATACACATTTCCAAGAATATCTCCAGCACACCTTCCGGTTATGCATAGTTTGCCGTTGCCATTTTCTGGACTGATTCTAGGCACTGTACATTAGTCACTGTAACAGATTCCCAGCAACCTTCTTCTCTCTCTTCTGACCTCTTCTACAGATACTCCCTCATCTCCAAGCAGTCCCGTTTTACATTTCGTCGGGTTACTGATATATATAAAATGGGTGTAAGAGAGTAGAGAATTATGGCCTTAAATTCTGACAAACTGCTTCTAATTGAAAACTCATTAACAGGCATTAATCTGATAGACTTGTAATTACTGCGACATCTCATAAGATTCTTGTTAAAAATTTAAACTTTTATAAGCTTGTCGGTGTTCACTTGCATAATTATCTCTACAGCTGCTAATATAATAATGCATAAATAATGGTGGTGTCCACCAGCTTATTTAAAGTTTTTAAAATGAGAATGCAACGAAGTTCTGTTCCTTGTAACTTCATTAAAACAAGTTTCTGAACTGAAAATGGCATGTGTGTTCTATACATAGGAGATAATATCTTCCTGTTCTTGTGTAAAAATGTAAGCCAAGACGTTTGTTAAAAATTAGATAAGTACAAAACAATTGGGTTGGAATTTTTATTTACATTTTTCGGTCTTAAACTGCAGCAGTTTTTCTAGAAATGAGACAGTCTTTGATAGTAAAAGGAGTAACAGAGACTAAATGCACTAAATAATTCTATTTTAATATAGTCAAACAATCTGTGTTACATCACAAGTCCGATTAACATTTATGTTAAAGATAAATCAGTATATTGACACTGGGTGGGTTTGACTCTCACTATTTATTATAGGCAGGTCTGGCAAGGGGAAGAACACTAATTGTTTCTTAAGATTAAGGTGAAGATCAAGGCACATGGAAAATTATCTCATGGGAGTGAGAATGGAAAGTGAAGAGACACTTTTTAAAATATTCAAACAGGCATTGCTTGTATTTCAGGAAATAGATCTGGGCAACAGTTTGACACATTTGCTGTTAAGACAGAAAGACAAACTAATATTTGGCATATTTACTGTTTTATTTATTTCTATTACTGTTGTGTCCACAATATGCTAGGCACTCTCCAGACGTATAGTGAGGCACGTCACTCCCCCAAAGAGCTCACAACTGAAGAAAACAAGTGAAGGGATGGATGGGGAAGATCAGAGACAACATACTATCAATGTTTTTATTATTAAAAAGGAAGAGACAGTTATCCCCAATTGCTGCTCCAGCTGATTTCTTGTAGGTGTTATGGTGGAAGTGATCATAGTAGGGAGGGGTTGAAGGAGAAGAGGCTAAGGGCCTGCCTTGCAGACCAGTTCAGGGAGGGCATTCAGTGTGGAACTGTCTCTTCGAAAAAGAGGCCGAAGGGCCAAAGGCTGGCATAATTGATGGGGCAGAAGGGTGGGGACAATCAGAAAAGACACAAAATCAGGTAAGAAAGGAAGCAGACTGTCAAAGGTTTGAAGGTGACGATGAGAAACTTGAACATGATTTGCTGGAAGATGGGGAATCAATGGAGGGATTCATATAGAGAGGTGACATAGTGAGCATGATAGGTAAGGAAGAGGTTAATGGGGTTTTGGTCAGTGTATTGATTTAATATTGGAGAAGGAGAAATGCACAGTGATTATCAGTTGCAGGATTGTATCCTTTACTTATGTGAATAATCCTGAAGGCGGATCAAAGCAAAGAAAGAGTTTAAGGAGGAATCCTAAAGATCTGCTGTAAGTGGAGTATTTTCTTAAGCATGTGGAGCTTGGTATGTACCACCACATTCTCCTTCTAATATGGCACTGTTCAAACAGAAAGGAGGATATACCGGTAATTTCCCACAGTCCCAAATGGCTTTTATAAATGTAGTCTTTCTTTTTTCATCATTTTAATTCCATAGTGGCACTTTCTGTTTGTATTTTATTCTTTTCTGTTTTACCTTTTCCAGTACTGACTTTCTCCATGTTTATGTGTTCTCTCCCTTTCCTTAGATCTTGACTTTTAGTCATTATGACTTCTGCTCACTTCCTCTTTATTTATCAACAGAAACCTTTCACTCTTAATTTTTGTCAGTCCAGATACATTTGCAAAGTTAATTGTAAAATGAACTAAAAAAATCATGTTTGAAGTTAATCCTAGAATCAGTAATGTCTGTTACAGTCTTATATTTTATTACGGTGGAGTTATAGTTTATCCAAAGGAAGATTAGCAGCAAGCATGAAACTAGGCACATGATATAGGGCCTGTGTTATATGAACTGTCTTACAAAGCTATGATAAGAAATGTAATTTCATGTCTCCAAACAGAAGGGGTTTTAGTTTTAAAAAAAACTAAAATAAAATTGCTGTTATGTGTTTAGAGAGAGAAATTCTAGAGGGATGTAGACAGGATAGATTAGAAACCTGCACCACTAAGTCATTCTTTATTTTCTGAAGAGTGAACTTTATGGGACAACGTCCCTGTGTAACTCTGTGTGTGTGGGTTGGTCTACAGTGTGGGGGAGGTTGATCCAAGATACGCAATTTCAGCTACGCGAATAGCGCAGCTGAAGTCGAAGTATCTTGGATTGAATTACCTGGGGTCCAGACAGCGCAGGATCGACGGCCACGGCTCCCCCGTTGACTGCGCTACCGCCGCTTGCTCTGGTGGAGTTCCGGAGTCGACGGTGAGTGCGGTCGGGGATTGATATATCACGTCTTAACGAGATGCGATATATTGATCCTGGATAAATCGATTGCTACCTGCCGATACGGCGGGTAGTGAAGACGTACCCTGTGTGTGTAAGTACAGGTGGGGCAGGGGAAATCTGTGGTAATAGTGCATGCCAGATTCAGTAGATATCATTCTAAATGACACAGCAAAGAGAGCTTGTCATGGGAGATAAAAGGATCACAAAAGGAAGAACAGCTTGTAGGGAGAACATATACATAATTTAAAATTGATCAGAAATCTCAAGCTTACACTAGGATTTTGATATTTGGCCTATTCTAATGGGAATAAAACTGAAAAAAAGAATCCTTTTATCTCTGTAAGGCTCCAGTAGTGCACACAGTCTCCCTTGCCTCAACACATCTAAAGTCTTTTCAGTTATTGAGGGACTTGAAGTCTTGAGTGACTACATATCCTTATATGTAAAATTTGTATGATGTTTCTCTAGTGGGCATGTCACTAAACACAATACGCCAGAGAAATGATAGCTAAGAAACCTGTCAGCTGAATCTGATCAAAAAGCGCTAAGCCAAACCTGTCCAAACTTCTGGAGTTAATTCAAGATGTATCATAGAGTTGTAGTAGCAACATTAGTTTTATGGATGAGAAAACATCTTAAAATAGGGGTTTATAAACTTTCTGATCGGGAAAAATATCACCTTGAACTAAAATTTTCTCATATAACCTTTCAGTCCAAATGCATGTCCTTTGTGTAAGCGGGGCAAACTAAGGTGGCCCATGAATCTTTAATTCTGTTTCTTTGGTAACTTCTAAATGCTTGATTTTGTAACCTTAACTTTCTTTTTAACAGAGGGGTTCTTTTTATAAAAAAAAAAAAAAAAAAAAAAAAGTGTGTGTGTATGTGTATAATATATATATAAAGATTAATTTATGGATTTGTTTTTTTAGTTTATTCAAGGTGTAGGTTAAAATGGTCAAAATAGTTTTATTTTGAAGCCCAAGTCTCATTTTCTATAGGAGTTGCCATGTTGCCACCTAAGTCTTATTGAAAGTCAGTGGCCTTCCTCTCTTTTGAATGTAGAATTTGGGTTCTTATGTCACCTTAAGGTATGTCTACACAGCAAGAAAAACCCCATGGCAGTGAATCTCAGAGCCCAGGTCAACTGAGGGCTTGTCTACACTTAAAACACTGCAGCAGCGAAGCTGCAGTGCTTCAGTGTAAACTCTACCTATACCAACTGGAGGGCTTCTCCCCTCAGCATGAGCAATCAATCTCCATTAGAGGTGGTAGCTAAATTGATGGAAGAATTCTTCCATTGACCTAGTGCTGGCCTACACCAGGGATTAGGTTGGGATAGCTGTGTCTCTTGGGTGTCGATTTTTCACACCCCTGAAAGACGTAGCTATATCAAAGTAAAGTTCTAGTGTAGACTAGGCCTGAGTTGCACTCATGCTATGGGGCTAAAAATAGCTGTGTAGATGTTTTGGTTCAGGATGGAGCCTGGGCTCTGAGATCTGGTGAGGAGTGAGGGTCTCAGGCACTTTTGAAAATTGTAGCTGGTGAAAGTAGAAAAACATGGGTAACTTAAATGGCTTATTTTTAAAACCTGAAATAACTTTAGAGTTGAAGTGTTTGAAGATATCAATCCAACTCACCTTTTGATCAAGATATGACCTAATATTTTAATTTTTATGGTTTGCAAAATAACTGAACATGCTCACCATATAAAAGGATGAGTATGTTGGAGCTTTCATTTTGGGCTCAAGTTAGTAAAACTGATTTAGTTTCTCTTACAGATATACATTGTGGATATATTTGCTAAGTGTTATTGAAAAAGGGCATAGTCAAGTATAAATTCACTTTTATACTCTAGAAGCTGCTTAATTGGAACATAAGGTGGATTTGAGTCCATCCTGATTATGCAGCTGTCCCATTATTATTATTTATTTTTTACATAAATAAAACACTAGCATCATGCTGGGTGCACCAATTACACCAAGTTTATTTAAATGTTACTTAGTGTCATAAAACAGACAGCCACAAAAACAGAAAACCCAATATTAATGGGGGATTTCAGCTATCCCCATATTGACTGAATACATGTCACCTCAGGACTGGATGCAGAGATAAAATTTCCCAACCTTACAAAAGCATGCATTTTATATTAAGGTATATTTTGCCAAGTTTGGTGATTTTAAAATGAAACTGCTTGAAACTATTCAGGTATACTTTGGTGATGTTTAGACATGGATATGATAAAAAGAAAATGTGAACATCTTTATAGATGATCTCATCTTTATTGTTTGTGTAAAATGCATGAATGTTAAACTGAGGAGACCAGTTTAGGAAATTAGAGGGTTTTGTACCTTGTTGATGGATTTTGCTTTAGCCCTAGATGCCAGCAACTATAACCACACTGAGTGGATTAGGGTCCTTGTTTCTCCACAACTCTACAACCAGCTCCAGCGGCACCATTGCTGTAAAGAGGCCAGTAACACATGGCCCCAGTGACCTCAAGCCATCTCAAGGACCTACCTTCTCTGGGCCTTTGGCACCCTCATAAGCAATATACCCACCAGGATCATCACTGGGAATAGAGGGGGCACATGCTGAAGGAAAGGCAGAAGGACCAAGGTGTGTATCAGGAAATGCAGAAAGACATCATCCTCAGACAGCAAACTCAGATGCTCCAAAGTATTATTGAGAAAAGCCTCTGAAGGCCTACACCACAGCAGCCATTACACTGCCTAGACAATATCCTCTTCATGAGGCCTAAGCCATCCATTCCTCCACTCAAGGCACGAGCATTCCCTGCAATAGTATCTCCTCCATTCAACCCCAGTAGGGGGAAAAAAGGAGAATTGCTATGACTTGCACCTACACTGACCTGAGATGCATCTCAAAGCAAAATGCACCTTGCATTTTGTTTTTTAATCTTTAATAGTCTGCTTACTACTTTTCAATAATTCTGTGTGGTGAAAACCAGGATTTATTTTGTCTTTAGAATAGGGTGGCCTGGCACTTCAAGAGCCAGGAGACCTGGGGCTAGTCAGCCCTGTTCAATAAGCCCATATGTGCCATAATTTGCTGCCTCCAAGGCTAAGCAGAGAAGGACTAACTGGGGTCAGATAATAGCCTGATAAACACCTGGGCCTCATAAAATGCCAGAGAACTCAGTTTGGTAGAGGAACCACAGCCAGCAAGTTGGGTTACTATGAACAGGCCCTAAAGCAGGGTCAAGAAGAATCAGTGGAGTCAGAGCTCTATCCCAGAGCAGGAAAGACAGAAAGGTAACCCAGAAGGAGCTGAGAACTGAGCACAGAGGGCAAGCTGAAGAGAAGCACAAGTTGAGGAGGAGAACTTTTGATAGTTTGGACTTCTGTTAACCTAGAAGGGGACTGAACTGTGAGTGGGATCCAGCCAGAGGGCTGAGCCATATGAATCTGTGAGACTGAAAAGCCCGTTGAAGGAAAATTGAGGTGGGGAGCACCTCCAAAACCATACTCTGCTAAGATGGAGTGCTATAGGGCAGCTACACCTCTAACAATAGAGATGTAACCCTCCAAATCAATAGTCCCTCATCAGATTCATAAACGTTTATAATCATTCATAATCTGGACATATACTGTTTATTCACAAAGTAATACAAAACACAAAAAACAACATGGTATAGGTGAGCTTGTAAGACCTCCCTCAGCTGTAATGTGCTTCAACAGGCTTTGGTAATTGCCCTTGTGCCAGACTTCTCAAAATTATCATTCTTTCCAATTCCTCCTTCTACCCTTCTGTAACACTTCCTTCTTGGCCTCGCAAATATTATGTAAAATATAACATGCAGCAATAACAACGGGAACATTTGGCTCAGATCCAGCCTAGTGCTAAACCATCTCCAATGGCCCTTTAATCTGCTAAACATATACTCCATGGTCATACTGCACCACTCAGGTTAAATCTTTCCTTGCTCCTGTCCCCGTGTATGGCTTTATGATGCAAAGAAAAGGGAAGGCTGGGTCCCCACATTGGAGGGGTTGCAGTGCCAATGTCCCTGCTAGTAGCTTTTTGAAAAGTCCTGTATTCCAAAAGATGCACATTTCATACATCTTCCCTGGCTACCCAATGTTAATGTTAGTGAGATATCCTCAGTGATGCACCAAAGCTTGCATAACTGTGGAAAAGTCCCCCTTTTCTCTTTATGTTCTCAGAAGCAATGCCGCCACCAACACAGTTAGAGAAGCCCATTGCATCATACCCATCTCCTATTACCTGCACATTGCCCAAAGTCATAACCCAGTGCAGCACGAGAGTTTTAATGGGCTTGCATATCTAGACGACTGCTCTGATTACAGACTTTCCAACATGGAATGGATTGCCTACGACCAATAGCAATGGTGTTGTAATCTTCCACAGCACAATCGCCACCCACTTCTCCACTGTCAAAGTAGTTCTCATTTTGGTATCCCTGTACCGGTGGCCTGAGGCAAGCTCAGCACACAACTCCAAGATTGTGGCCTTCTGCATCCAAAAGTTCTGTAGCCACTGCTGGTCCTCACAGATTTGCATTGTGATCTGATCTCACCACTTGAAACTTGTTTCCCGGGACCAGAAGCACTGCTCCACTGTGTACAGCTGCACCTAGTCACTTTCACTTACTGTCTTCATCATCCATTCTTCCTCGGTTTTCTCCTATCCATTGCTGCATGGCCAGCTGCTGTGCTGGTAGCTCGACTTCCACAAAGAAGATGACAACTCAGGCACCGTGTCTCTAAAATGGACAGAACTCCACTGACCAGTTCATCATCCAGGCTTCTGACAGTGAGATGGCAGCCAGATTGCGGAAGATCATATTATGGGATGTAACAAAGAATGTGAAAATTTTCTTTTTAAGCATGAGAAAAAGACTGAGAGATGGGGCAAAGGGAACTGCAGGAACTTGTCCCCAAATTTGCATGATTCCATGAGAGAACTGATACACTGCAAAAATTTCCCTGAAATTAGCAAACCAGACGGTGGTGCAGTATACTGGGATGCTTACCCACAGTGCCACCCATCTTTTGCTGATACAACCTGTCACTCAGAGAGTGCAATGCACCAGTAAAGTTGAAATGAACTCTAGCAAAATAGCTATGTCAACCACAGTTTGCAAGCACAAATGCTACAGGTACAACTTTCTAGTATAGAAGTTGCCCCAGTCATTAGGAGAAACAGAAATTTAGGGCAGATCAGAGACCTTTCCCCTCAGTCTGAAATGCAGCAGCAGAGGGTAGGATGGGGAACCATCAAGCCTCCACAGGTTAACAAGGCCAGATGGTACATGAACAGCGAGGATCGGTGATTACACAACAAAAATATATTTGATACCTGTGTTGTTCAGGAAATATGGGTTCACCTTACCAACTGAGGAGTGGATATATTTTTGTTAACTATCTGGGAATTCCTCTGGGGAAGGAGGCAGCCCAGCTACTCTGATGGATGGCATCTCTAGCACAGGTATTCATTCTACAGAGGGTCCAATTCCCTGATAAATTGGAATTGGAATGAGATTTAGGGGAAGGCATCTCCTAAAGAAGCCAGGGAATAGAAGTGGAGCTACAGCAAGGAGACAACCCCCTTTTCCCAGCCCCTTAACCCTCATTCAGACCATGGGCAGAGGAGTCACAGCAGCAGGCTATGAACCAGCTGCAGAGAAGTAGGAGATTAATGGCAGCCTTCCACCTGGTGGAAACTATTAAGGAAGGAATCATGACCTGCACTGTGGGAGTTACTGTGGGATAGTTCCCAGATGAGTTCAGTTAATGAAGTTGTGGCCTAATTAAACCACTTTCCTTGTTTTTCTTCCCACATGTCAAGGGCAATAAGGGTGGCATGCTTAACGTTTTCTGAATCGCTGAACCATAAATATTGCTAAATTATTGCTAAATTAAGTCCACTAAATTAGGGATAGTCACAAGTCACCGAGGCTGAGACAGTAAGCTCACATCCGTGTCAGGCTCAAGGAAGCTCTAGAGAACATCAGCCTCTTTATGCAGTATAGCATAAAGAAAAAATTGCTCAGACTCTCTCTGCACATGAATAGTTTAAAGCAGTCACCCTAGTAATAAAGATCCTTGCCCTGTAAGGTGCTCTGCACAGACAGATTACTATGTTGGTCCCATTGACTTCTAGCATCCTATGGAGATCCATGCAGAGCAGTTTTCAGGATCACAGTAGAAGATTTTGCAATTGTAATTGTTGCCATCTGTTATACCTGTGCAGCTCTATTGTTTCAGTGAGGTTACACAGGTGTAATTTAGGTCATAATTTTGAAAGCAGTGGAGTTGCACACATGGCCCTGCAATTGGAACAAGAAAACTTCTGTTGATGTATGAATCAGGAAAGAATCCAGTTTGCTATCCCAGAACTGTGTTTAATTTTGTAGAACTGACAGTAGTAAAACTTATTAAACTTTATTTTTTCCACTGACATTGTCAGATATAACTGAAAACTTGCAGGAAGCAGACTGGTAAATAAGTTATGCAAAAATGACATCTCAAATTGGAACCATGTTTTAGGAGAATAATTCTAAGTATACCATGCATTTTCTAGTGAACTATTCAACTCCTAAAGACCAGTTTCTTACTGGTCTCTTTAGCCATGGAAGAGAGGTTTCACGGTACATAACAGTTAAACTCCAGTACAAAAACAAAAGAAAGTACACCTCTACCCCAATATAACGCTGTCCTTGGGAGCCAAAAATCTTACTGCATTATAGGTGAAACCGCGTTATATCGAACTCTGCCGGAGTGCGCAGCCCTGCCCTCCTGGAGCACTGCTTTACCGCGTTATATCCGAATTCGTGTTCTATCGGGTCGTGTTATATCGGGGTAGAGGTGTATTAGAACAAAATGAAAAAAACAAGTTTTACAGACTTCTTCTCAAACATACTGTAGTCTCTTCCCTGTTTTTAACTGTTTGGAGTTAAAAGAAGCAAATTCATTATATTGTTCTGAAAATATAATTCCAGCATATAATGGCTGTACAAAGTTGGTTTTCATTTGGCAGACCTGTCAAGTCTTCCAGAAATGATTGATAAACATATTTATTTGAATCCTTAATGTTCAGTAAAATTGCCCTAAACAAGTAGATGATAAATTGGGTAACATACCTTCTCATATAACATCATCCATTTTTCACAATGATTAAATTAACTCATTTAAATGAATTCAGTGTGCATTTGTTTGTGTTTCTACAATGTTAAATTACAATGTTGTCATCTAAAATGTATGGCAAAATTAAGGCTCTTCAATGCAACTTACAAAAAATATAAACTTTTTGGGGACCTGTACATGATCTTGGCTTTGAATTTATCCCAATCCAGTAAAGGACTTTAAGACTATGCATAAATTGCACCAACTTCAGCGAGACTACTAAGGTGTTTAAAGTTAAGCATATGCTCAAGTGCTTTTGCTATATGGAGGCCTGAGTACTCGATACCTCTCAGGATCAAGCTCTTTTATATCCTTGCTTGGTGTTAAAACTGACTGGAATATCTGAACTAAGGTTGTAAATGAAGGAATTGCCTGTCTAATCCCTTGCTTTGTCTGAATTCCTTTTCAGGACCCGCACTTGGTGAAGTATGTATTGTTACCCAAAGTACATTATGGGTGCTATTGCCATTTGGTAGCGCTTAATTATTTAAGTCATAGATTTAAATCAGCAAGCAAGAAACCTTGATTTAAATAATCAATATTAATTATGTTTTGTATTTGTACATTTTAGTTACTTTCCTAAAGAGTGGTTGATTCTCATTGGTTGGTAACCATTAAAATTTGTTGATTTGCAACTAAATATAGTCTCTATACTAAATTTGAAGCTTCTTTTGTTAACCAGGGTGATACATTATTTATTTAAATAAATATATAGCTTAACGTACATTAACTCTCTTGATTTTTACATTTTGTGTTATGTTAGAAATGGTGAATTATGAATTTCTCATTTTACAGGACGAGGATTAATTTTTTACTTGTGTTTTGTATCATTTCATTTGGATGAAAATTTAATTAAAATGTACAAAACCAACATTTAAAAAAAATTAAATAAAACTATGTTAAATATGCTGGATTTATAAAAATGATTATCAAACATTTTTTGCATTTGAAACTAACTGTTATTAAACATAGGAAGTTTGTTTAATAAAGGATTGGGCCAAAAGAAATCTGATGAGGTTCAACAAGGACAAATTCAGAGTCCTGCAATTAGGATGGAAGAATCCCATGCACTGCTACAGACTAGGGACTGAGTGCCTAGGCAGAAGTTCTGCAGAGAAGGACCTGGGGATTACAGTGGATGAGAAACTGGATATGAGACATGTGCCCTTGTTGCCAAGAAGGCTAACGGCATTTTGGGCTGTATAAGTAGGAGCATTGCCAGCAGATCAAGGGACGTGATCATTCCCTTCTATTCGGCAATGGTGAGGCCTCATCTGGAGTACTGTGTCCAGTTTTGGGTCCCACACTACCAGAAGGATATGGAAAAATTGGAAAGAGTCCAGTGGAGGGCAACAAAAATAATTGGGGGGGGGGGGTGGAGCACATGATTTATAAGGAGAGGCTGAGGGAACTGGGATTGTTTAATCTGCAGAAGAGAAGAATGAGGGGGGATTTGATAGCTGCTTTCAACTACCTAAAAGGGGGTTCCAGAGAGGATGGATCTAGACTGTTCTCAGTGGTAGCAGATGACAGAACAAGGAGTAATGGTCTGAAGTTGCAGTGGGGGAGGTTTAGGTTGGATATTAGGAAAAACTTTTTCACTAGGAGGATGATGAAGCATTGGAATGGGTTACCTAGGGAGGTGGTGGAATCTCCTTCCTAAGAAGTTTTAAGGCCCGGCTGGACAAAGCCCTGGCTGAAATGATTTAGTTGGGGCCCTGCTTTGAGCATGGGGTTGGACTAGATGACCTCCTGAGGTCCCTTCCAACCCTGATATTCTTTGAAGTGTCTGTAGTTAGTGAATTGAACTGATGATTTCTGGTCACTGTCTTAGAACTAACAGATCTCATCCCCTCACCCCTAGTTTTTAATCATAGATTTGAAGAGGAAACAAGCTGCTCTACTTTTTCTACTTCCAAATGATTTCTTAACTTTGAAGGAACTAGTCATGGAATCAGACTGAAATCAAGAAACTCCTCTGCACCTGCAGAAGAAGCTGCTGCTGTCAAAAGCTGGTTTAGCACTTCAACAAACTCTGGTTCCAAGTGTTTTGCCAGTGACTTCCACTAGTTGAGGGGTTTGACTTTTAAACTTGGTAGCACACATGTACTGCTTAATATTATTTTTTGTATTTAATTTAAATGATTTTAACAGACTATAATAAGTTTAGACCTTAACATAGATTACCTATTTAAAATTCAATTTTAAGTTGACATATTTAAAAAAATAAACTTGTATTTTAATTTAAATTTTAAAAAAGTAAAAAAAAAAATTAAAAAGAGAAAAATCTATTTTTATTCATTGCAAAGTTTAGATTTGGTTGCCCTTGGAGAGGTCATGTTTATTTCTATAAAAAAAATGAAAATCTTGCCATGATCCAATGCAGAAGTTCCCTGAAAAAAAAATCCAGTTGATGTGGTGAGGTCTTGCTAATGGTATTCCATTCAAACCATTGTTATGAAGAGATTAGACAGCTTCCCTAACACCTCGCCTCAAACTTATCTCTGGCAGCTGATTCATCCAGAACAGTTGAGGACACTCATTTAGGCACCTGTAGCTGCAAAGGCTGTTGGGTTCCCAGTTATATCTGTGTAGAACATAGGTCCCCAATGTGTCCCATCCTCTAGGGGGATGTGGAGGAACATCGGAGGGGCATTGGTCATCCCTGACCTGAGTGGGGCGAGAGAACCTCCCAGTCCCTCCGTGCCTCCCACCCCCAGCTCCTGGCCCTCCACCTGGCCCTGTCCCCAGCCTCGGCGTGGCTCTGCTCCTGGCTCGGGGCAAGACTGCGAGCGAAGCTGCACCTGGCCGCAGGCCTGGCTGGTGCCCCCGCCGCAGGCCTGGCTGCAGCTCTGCTCCTGCCCCAGTCTCGGCCCTGGCTGCAGCCCCGTTCCCGGCCCCAGACCTACCTCCAGCTGTAGTTCCAGCTTCTGCCCCCTTACCTCTGTCCATGCCCCCTCCCCCCCCACTGCCCGCGTCCCCAGAGCCACGTCCTGGATCCGGGGAAAGGGAGGGGAAGGGGATGGAGGAGTGTGGACAGGGGTAAGGGGGGGCATAACCCTCAAAAATTTGGGGACGGCTGGTGTAGAAGCTTCATTATTGAGCAGAACCCATCATCAACATGGAAGCATGTCCTCTGGAATGGTGGCTGAAGCATATAAATACCTTTGTAATGCCAGCTACAAAAGTGCCATGTGAATGACTGTTCTCACTTTCAGGTGACACTGTAAATGAGAAGCGGGCAGTATTATCTCCCATAAATGTAAACAGACTTGTTTGTTTTAGCAATTGGCTGAACAAGAAGTAGGACTGAGTGGACTTGTAGGCTGTAAAGTTTTACATTGTTTTATTTTTGACTGCAGTTATGTAAAAAATAATAATTCTACATTTGTAAGTGCATTTTCACAATAGATTGCACTACAGTACTTGTATGAGGTGAACTGAAAAATAAGATTTCTTTTGTTTTCTTTTTCACAGTGCAAATATTTGTAATAAACAACGAGATAAAGTGAGCACTGTACACTTTGTATTCTGTGTTGTAATTGAAATCAATATATTTGAAAATGTAGAAAACTATTTAAATAAATTATATAACAGCGCAATTCAAACTGCAATTAATCACATTTTTAATCCTTTGATACCCCTAATTTAAAATGCCCTAAAAATAAGAAAATTTGAGCTTGTATGACTTGTGTTGTGTGTGGGAGGTTAATGCAACTCAAAATTGTCTGCATGGAAGGCTGCAATATTACCATATAGGTCAAGTGTTTGAGTCTTCTGAAGCAATGTTATTGTTCAGAAAGGAAACAGTAAGTAAATTAGTAATTTTTTTTTATTTTCAGAGAACTTTAGTAATAATTGTGACAATACCCCCGATTTGCAAAAAGGGGAAGGGGAGAAATTAGTTACCTGCATAGCTGTTTTTGGAATCAATTTTGTGGAGACTAGTGTCAAATCTTAGGGAGTACTTGTTCAGTATTCTGGCAGTAATAAATAAAATAAAAGCTACAGTGAAGTACAGAATGAAAATAGATTTTTAAGAATTTCTAATTTAACTTATTGGCATACATCTGCTTGTCCTTTCTGTTAATTTTTTCCCAACCTTCTTCATTAACTCTGCTCACACCACCAAAAACTTCGTCCATGTCTTAGTCATTTTGGCTCCTCGCTAGAGCAACCTTCTTTTCTCTGACCCTCTGCCTTCCTCCTGCCTACTGAAAGTACTGCTGCCAAAATCGCTTTCCACAAAGACCAGATTCCTCACCTTGAAATTCTTCATTGGCTCTTTCCTCCTCTTGTATCGCATCACTATTCTTTGTCATTACCTTGAAGACCCAGTTTGTCTTCGATAGTATCTCTGTTCTCATAGTTTGCCAAGGGAGAAAAGCTTTTGGAGAAAGCTTTTTCACCTGTTGGCATCATTACTGTAAGCCCCTTAGTAGTAGGGGCTTATTTGATGTTCATAAAGAGCAATATGCACCTATGGGGCTGTATAAGTAATTAGAACAACTCGAAACACGTCAGATTCAAAGGATGTGTTTTGAGGATGTTGAAGGCAGGAATGTAAAAATTAGGCTGTAACTAACTTTTTGGGTTCAATTTAAAACAGATCCTGCAAGAGGGCCTTTGTGCATGGCTCCTCTTGCAGTATCTGGGCCTAAATTATGGAGTCACTGTCATTGGATCCAAACATATCAAGTGTACAAAAAGACAAGCTGGGGTATTTTATAAAGATCTTTTTATAATATTCCTTTATTTTTAACACTTTACAAAATTATGTACAGTATAAAGTATGTACGATCCTGTACACATTCTGCAACCATGAGGTTAGAACTTAGTGTTGGGATAAAATGTGCATTAAAATATTCACTAGAATATTTTTCCTCCTAAGGTAAGCCTGTTTGAGATGCATACTATTCACACTATTACTTTCAAACTACCAAACTGAATTTGATTACTGACATTGCCTGCGTGCTACTTTTGCATGTTTCATGTTCATACTATATGTGATTGTTTATTTTTGTGTTTCTGCTGATTGATCTAAGGCCACATGAGAAAAAGATAATTAGCCTCACTGTGGAATATAGCCATCAGTAAATGAGATACATAACATACTCACTAAACAAAAAAACTTACTGTGACTTTTTCATTATATGATAGGAATAAAAGACAGAAAAGAACATCAAGCATGGTACTTGAAAATATCAAAGCTGGCACTGGCTTTGGCAATTATCCATTCAAAGCCTCCAGAAAAAAGCAGCAAAGAATACACAGAGCATCTTGCTAAAATTATTTCTGGACAGGATTCTAAATGGAGATCAAAAGTTGAAGCATTAGAAGCTGAAGTCCTTAGATTACGTCAGGAGCTTCTTTTGAACAAGATCTGTCCAAGATTCTGCTTGGAAAATAGTAAGTCTCTGAAGTTGTTTTTGAATAACATCTAACACTGCACTAACATTTGAAAGACAAAATATCAGAATAAAAGAAGAACAGGAGTACTTGTGGCACCTTAGAGACTAACAAATTTATTAGAGCATAAGCTTTCGTGGACTACAGCCCACTTCTTAAGAAAGCTTATGCTCTAATAAATTTGTTAGTCTCTAAGGTGCCACAAGTACTCCTGTTCTTCTTTTTGCGGATACAGACTAACACGCCTGCTACTCTGAAGCCTGTCAAAATATCAGAATGTTTTTGCTTAGCAGTAGTATTTTTTTATACATAGGTAAGACATATCCTGTCTTAAATACAGGAATCTTTATTGTTTTTTTCCAAAAAGTGTACAGTGGCGAGACACTAGTTTCAATTATAACAGGAATTAATGTAAACATTTTGAGATTTACTCAGAGTTAATAAAAAAACAACTTTATTCACAGTAGAAAATAAAATACCAAAGGATTTGGCTGTCAATCTTCAGTCTGTTGTTGCTGTCTACAGCATATTGGATAATTTCAGAAGATATCATGACAAGACTTTTTAAATTTTCACAGCATAGCCCACTAGTTGTAATTGAATGGGAACATTAAATGTACCATATTTAAATTTGGAACTCTATCTTATGAACTTAGTTTTCTATCTCTAACCACATTAAACAGAGCATTTGGGCCTAATATGTAATACATTGATCTATGTGAAAAAAATGATGGAGGATAATATCTTAATCATTTTCTAATTTGTATCTTAAGTCTAATAAGTTCTGAGACCAGAAGTTGTGACTGGTTGGTGGGGAGGAAGACTGAATTGCAAGATGCTGCAGGCTTTAGTGCAATATGCTGGTAGATCTCTGTGCACCTGTCTGTGATTTGGCTCACAGGACAGTCTGTTTTAAAAACAAAATGTGGTCAAGTTTTATGTAGTGGCATGATTTTTTTCACACCAGTGTTTTAGTTTAACTTTTGTCTATGGGAGGAGTTTCTTTCCCCTAATTTTTGAAATGGGGAGGAGGCGAGGAGGCAATTTTATACTGTTCATCTCTCTTCCGCATTCAGTGTTATTTTGTGGTCTCCATTCTGGCAGTTTCTGGACTTTGTCCCCTTTTTTGTATATCTCTGCTTCCCTTCTTGGTATATTCCCAGCCTCCTTTCTCCATACCCCCATCCCATAAGGGAGCCTGCTTTAGCCCGGCTGTGCCACGGGGCTGGGAATCCTGCCCTCCCCTGACCTAAAGAGTTTGCCCTCCCCGACCTGAAGAGTCAAATTCCATCACTTACTACCACCAGAGGATCTATGGATGGTTTCTTTGTGGGGTTTCATGCCTTGTTAAAGTGTTTCTAAAAGCCATCAAGCCCTGCATACAGTCCATGAAATTGTTTCACCTTGGAAATTCAGCCTAATATTCAAAACACTGTACCACTGTTCAATGGCCACTCTTTCTTTAGAATTGCTTTAATTCAAAGTGGCACTCCTAGTTGTGATTACCTGAGCCAGGCAAGAAATGAGCTAGCTGCCTCTTGTAATTTTCCATTTGTTACCTTTTATCCTAACAGTTTTGAGAACTGTGCCAAGCTTCATTTCATGGAAGAATTCAGGTTTCATATTAATCAAGAGGTTTTTCCCCTTTCTTGTGCTCAAACCTGAAATATGACAAAGATGGGATTTCTGGCAATTTTCCAGGGAAAAGAACACAAAACATTCAGGTCAGCTGACTGTCTCTTTGGTTTGGAGAAGCACAAAAGACAAAGTGGATACATTTAGCTATCCTCTGAGGCAGGTTTTCTTACCCATCATTAATAAGAGCTCATCAAATCAAGGATCATGTTGCTTCTTGGCAAAAAAGTGAGTCAGTCTCTGTAGCAGAGATTTGAAAAGCTCGCACCTGGTATTCCAGCTCAAAAGGCAGTGCTAATCTTAAAATGGACAGAAAATTGCAGATTGGCTCCAATCGTTCTAGTATACATCTGGTGAATGGAGTATTAGAGGGTAGATGATGTTGCCTTGGCTGATACAGCTTTAGATTAATGCATTTGAAGGGCTGTAATTCAGTTAGCCAACATGTATCTTAGCAAAAGTCATCAAGGGGTACATTCCCCCCACCCGCATCTTCTAATTTGGCTCATCTTACTAATCAGAGTCAATTGATATGAATTACTGGAGATACCATCCCTGATAGACATTTATCTAACCTACTCTTAAATATCTCCAGAGATGGAGATTCCACAACTTCCCTAGGCAGTTTAATCCGGTGTTTAACCACCCTGACAGTTAGGAACTTTTTCCTAATATCCAACCTAAACCTCCCTTGTTGCAGTTTAAGCCCATTGCTTCTTTTTCTGTCCTTAGAGGCTAAGGTGAACAAGTTTTCTCCCTCCTCCTTATGACACCCTTTTAGATACCTGAAAACTGCTATCAGGTCCCCTCTCAGTCTTCTCTTTTCCAAACTAAACAAACTCAATTCTTTCAGCCTTCCTTCATAGGTCATGTTCTCAAGACCTTTAATCATTCTTGTTGCCCTTCTCTGGACCCGCTCCAATTTCTCCACATCTTTCTTGAAATGCGGTGCCCAGAACTGGACACAATACTCCAGTGGAGGCCTAAACAGCGCAGAGTAGAGCGGAAGAATGACTTCTCGTGTCTTGCTCACAACACACCTGTTAATGCATCCCAGAATCATGTTTGCTTTTTTTGCAACAGCATCAGACTGTTGACTCATATTTAGCTTGTGGTCCACTATAACCCCTAGATCCCTTTCTGCCGTACTCCTTCCTAGACAATCTCTTCCCATTCTGTATGAGTGAAACTGATTGTTCCTTCCTAAGTGGAGCACTTTGCAATTGTCTTTTGTTAAACTTCATCCTGTTTACCTCAGACCATTTCTCCAATTTGTCCAGATCATTTTGAATTATGACCCTGTCCTCCAAAGCAGTTGCAATCCTTCCCAGTTTGGTATCATCTGCAAACTTAATAAGCGTACTTTCTATGCCAATATCTAAATCGTTAATGAAGATATTGAACAGAGCTGGTCCCAAAACAGACTCCTGTGGAACCCCACTTGTTATACCTTTCCAGCAGGATTGGGAACCAGTAATAACAACTCTTTGAGTAGGGTTATCCAGCCAGTTATGCACCCAGCTTATAATAGCCCCATCTAAATTGTATTTGTCCAGTTTATCAATAAGAAGATCATGCGAGACCGTATCAAATGCCTTACTAAAGTCTAGGTATACCACATCCACAGCTTCTCCCTTATCCACAAGGCTCGTTATCCTATCAAAGAAAGCTATCAGATTGTTTTGACATGATTTGTTCTTTATAAATCCATGCTGGCTATTCCCTATCACCTTACCACCTTCCAAGTGTTTGCAGATGATTTCCTCAATTACTTGCTCCATTATCTTCCCTGGCACAGAAGTTAAACTAACTGGTCTGTAGTTTCCTGGGTTGTTTTTATTTCCCTTTTTATAGATGGGCACTATATTTGCCCTTTTCCAGTCTTCTGGAATCTCTCCCGTCTCCCATGATTTTCCAAAGATAATAGCTAGAGGCTCAGATACCTCCTCTATTAGCTCCTTGAGTATTCTAGGATGCATTTCATCAGGCCCTGGTGATTTGCAGGCATCTAACTTTTCTAAGTGATTTTTAATTTGTTCTTTTTTTATTTTATCTGCTAAACTTACCCCCTTCCAATTAGCATTCACTAGGTTAGGCATTCCTTCAGACTTCTCGGTGAAGACCGAAGCAAAGAAGTCATTAAGCATCTCTGCCATTTCCAAGTTTCCTGTTACTGTTTCTCCCTCTTCACTGAGCAGTGGGCCTACCCTGTCTTTTGGTCTTCCTCTTGCTTCTAATGTGTTGATAAAGTCTTCTTGTTTCCCTTTATTCCCATAGCTAGTTTGAGCTCATTTTGTGCCTTTGCCTTTCTAATCTTGCCCCTGCATTCCTGTGTTGTTTGCCTATATTCATTCTTTGTAATCTGTCCTAGTTTCCATTTTTTATATGACTCCTTTTTATTTTTTAGCTCATGCAAGATCTCATGGTTAAGCCAAGGTGGTCTTTTTGCCACATTTTCTATCTTTCCTAACCAGCGGAATAGCTTGCTTTTGGGCCCTTAATAGTGTGCCTTTGAAAAACTGCCAACTCTCCTCAGTAGTTTTTGCCCTCAGTCTTGATTCCCATGGGACCTTACCTATCAGCTCCCTGAGCTTACCAAAATCCACCTTCCTGAAGTCCATTGTCTCTATTTTGCTGTGCTCCCTTCTACCCTTCCTTAGAATTTCAAACTCTGATTTCATGATCACTTTCACCCAAGCTGCCTTCTACTTTCGAATTCTCAATGAGTTCCTCCCTATTTGTTAAAATCAAGTCTAGAACAGCTTCCCCCCAGTAGCTTTTTCAACCTTCTGAAATAAAAAGTTGTCTGCAATGCAGTCCAAGAATTTGTTGGATAGTCTGTGCCCCGCTGTGTTATTTTCCCAACATATATTTGGATAGTTGAAGTCCCCCATCACTACCAAATCTTGGGCTTTGGATGATTTTGTTAATTGTTTAAAAAAAGCCTCATCCACCTCTTCCACCTGGTTAGGTGGTCTGTAGTAGACTCCTAGCATGACATCACCCTTGTTTTTTACCCCTTTTAGCCTAACCCAGAGACTCTCAACACTTCCGTCTCCTATGTCCATCTCCACCTCAGTCCAAGTGTGTACATTTTTAATATATAAGGCAACACCTCCTCTCTTTTTCCCCTGTCTATCCTTCCTGAGCAAGCTGTACGCATCCACACCAACATTCCAATCATGTTTATTATTCCACCAAGTTTTAATGATGCCAGCAATGTCATAGTTGTATTTATTTATTAGCACTTCCAGTTCTTCCTGCTTATTACCCATACCTCTCGCATTTGTATATAGGCATCTAAGATACTGGTTCGATCTTGGCTCCCAGTTTTGCCCTGACCCTCCTTTCTCTCTGCCATTATAGCCCACACTCCCTCTTGTTTCCAACCCATCTCCCAGGTCTCCATGTTCCCCACTTACCTGTGGGCTTTGCTCACCTGTCCCCGTTGAACCTAGTTTAAAGCCCTCCTCACTAGGTTAGCCAGTCTGTGTCCAAATAGGGTCTTTCCCCTCCTTGAAAGGTGAACGCCATCTCTGCCTAGCAGTCCTTCCTCGAATAGCATCCCGTGGTCAAGGAAGCCAAAGCCCTCCTGGCGACACCATCTTCGCAGCCGGGCATTCACCTCCATGATACATCAGTCTCTGCCCGGGCCCCTACCTTTGACAGGAAGAATCGAAGGGAATACCACCTGCGCTCCAAACTCCTTCACCCGTACTCCCAGAGCCCTGTAGTCACTCTTGATCCGCTCAGTGTCACACCTCGCAATATCATTTGTGCCCACATGGATGAGTAGCATGGGGTAGTAGTCAGAGGGCTGGATAATCCTCGACAATGCCTCCGTAACATTTTGGATACGGGCCCCCGGCAGGCAGCATGCCTCCCGAGATGAAATGTCAGGGCAACAGATGGGCGCCTCCGTCCCCTCAGCAGAGAGTCTCTGATCACCACTACCCTATGTTTCCTATTTGCAGTGGTGGCAGCAGACCTCCCAGCCTTAGAGGTACGAGGCTTCTCCTCCTTTACTGTAGGGGGTGATTTCTTCTCTCCTCTATCAAGAAGAGCATAATGGTTACCTATTACCACGGTGGGAGGGTTCAGAGCAGGGATGGAGCACTGCCTGCCGCCAGAAGTAACCAGCTGCCAGTGTCCACCCTGAGCCATCTCCTCCTCCACCAGTGGTGTATCAGCAGTCCTGTGTACTGGGACAACTACCTCAGCTGTCTCCACATGGACACTGTCCAGGAATTGCTCGTAGATTCGGATGCTCCTCAACCTAGCCACCTCCTCCTGTAGCTCTCCCACCTGCTGCCTGAGAGATTCCACCAGCAGGCACCTTTCACATTGGATGGTTCCCCCAGCCTGGATATCAGTAAGTGGAAATTGCAAGTTACAGTCTCTGCAAAACCACACCAGGATCTGGGTAGAAGCATCCAAGCTCAGGCGCTCTGTCTGGCTGCAGGCGCAGGTGGAGGAGACAGAAGCAGTGCTGGCACAGGTGTTACAGGTCTTCCTAACCATTGTAGCCTCCCTCTCAAACTCCCCTGTCTGCAGCCCCCTGTCCGCTGAAAGGGTTGTTTAATCAAGAAGTTTTGAATGTAGTTGGTTTATAGGTTTTAAGGGGAATAAAGGGAAAACAGATAGAACCAGATAGAACCTCGCCCCCTTCCCGCTTCCCTTCCCAACTCCCTTGTGAAACTCTCTGTTAGCCCCTGTTCGCAAAAGTGATACATTACTCCAGTCTGCTTTCAGCTTGGGGGCAGAACAAGAAAGAAACCAGATAGGATTAGGGAAAAACTGACTTCAGGGCAAGCAGCCCCTGCTTTCCCACTTCCAGTAGGGGAGTGAAGCCAGATGGACAGTGCATCAGATGGAGAGCTTTTTGCTTTTAAGCTTTACCATACCATTTTAGATGTGTGCTCTCCCCTGCCCCCTGGTCTCGCTCCAGAATCATGGTAGCAATAGTACTATCTTTAGGAAAGAAGGAAATTCACTTATCTCTTCCTGGACAAACTCTTTGATTTGGGCTCTGATTAGTGAGAGCGAAAGCAAGCACATGGAGTGGGATGGTTCCTGGAATATCTTGGATTTAGGACAGACCCACACACATGATGCCAGGGAAGCCAATCACAGGCTTGGGCTGAGGATGAACACACTATTGCTGATTTTCCTGTTTTTGTTTTATTTTGTTTTTCTTTTGTTTTTGTGAGAGATGGGATTTAAGAGGGGACAGGCACTCTTCTTGTGATGATGCGAGAAGCTTCAGCTCCCTCTTGAAGTTCATCCATGCGGGAAGTGTCTGTCCCTTCACTTGCAGCATTTGCAGGAGGTGAGAGGGGGAGGAGGTAGCAGAGAGCTCAGCAGCACAACACAGTGCTGCTCCCCCACGCCTCTCTTCTTCACTTCCTCTCTCCTCACTGCAACACCCACCTTGGGAAGGAGGGATGGGTCAAGCTCCACTGCAGCTCCCCCAGGCTGGTTGGGGGAAGGGGGGCTGCGAAGAACCCCAGGGGCTGTAGAAGAAGTGTAAGTGATGATGGGGGGTGCAAAACTGATGGGGGGTTGGGAGGCCTGGCAAATGTGGGCCTGGGTGCGGCATTGTTATGGGTGGTGGGCAGTTGTGGGAGCTGGAGGACAGACAGTTGGTGTGATAGGTAATTGTGGGGGTGGAATTGAAGTGGGAACTAGGAGAACAGGATTGGTTTGGGGGCAGGATTAATTGCTGGGCAAGGGGTGGGCAGAAGTATTTTTTTCGTAGAAATCCCAACATTAAATGCTTCCATAGGGCGGGCATTGACCTTATTCCAATTTTGCAAGGAGAGAGAGCATGGCCTTTGAACCTCATTCTGCTCCTAGCAGCACTACCCAGCACTACCTCTTCAGGAAGCATTGTTACTTTTCCTGTCCTGAAGACTATCTCCAGTCAGCCGAGGGTTTGTATTTAAAGTTGGGAGAATTCCCAAATGGAATGTTCTATAGTACTTTAAATTCAGACAGCTAGCTCTCACAACTATCATAGCATTCATTCCGTAACTAAATTCAACAAACATTGCTTCTCCAGTTAAGCACTGAATTCCAGTCCTCAGGAGCACTGACAGTCTCAGGGCAGAGTAGTTATGCCTCTTAGATTGAGATCAATTAGATGTACATTAATTCTCCAAATTCTGCACGTTGATTATCCAATCTTACATAATTGTTATGCTTATAAGAAGCACACAGAATCTTTTTCTAGGGTATAAGGCAATCCGCGGCGTTTATTGAGAGTACAGTTTTTAAGCATTAAAATCAGCATATGCTTCCATTCTCTCTCACACTCGCACGCACGCGTTGTGCAGCTGGATTTTATAGTTACCAGATCTTAGTGTTGCTTGGTCAGTTTCAGTGGCCAACTGAAACTGCACAAGAGGGAGAGGAGGAGCTGTGTCTTTGTTGGACACAATGGAAGCTCCGATGTTGATGAAGAACAAATCCAAAGTTCCCTGGCAATACACCCTTCTTTTATAGTAATAAGTTCCCATACAAGTCTATGGACTTTGCTGCGTCACATCGGAGCTGTTAATCACAAAGTAGTCAAGACTGCTCCCAATCAGCATTATATTGGGTTGTTACTGGGAGTATCCATAGCGGTTTCTTATCTCGTCCCTCTGGCTCCACTCTTTATCTTGTCCTTGGGGCTTATGCCTTGTTTTAGGGTCGTCAATCTGCCATTCGGGTGATTCTGATAATAAGGTTGGTGCCTCTCAACTTCTCCACTCTCCTCTCGACCATTTGGCCCATTAGTACTGGCGCCTCCTGTCTCTTCTCTGTTAGCATGCCATACGCAAAACAGTAAATAATTTCAAAAGCAAGAATTACAGCCATAACACTTCTATCCTTCTAAAAACGATCATTAACAAGTAAAGCAAAGAATAAAACCAAAACAATTTCTTCTTACTAATTCAAAGTTAGCAAAACGGAGTACAATTTACACGAGACAAGTTCTCCCCATTAGGCTTTTGGCCTACACAATGCCATTTCTTTTCTTTTGGTAGAACTCATCTTCATATCTTAATGTCTAGGTTTAAACGTATATCTGCCTAGTTTCGATGTTGTTCTGTAAAAGGTGATCCTGCTTCTCACACTGAAGGTAAACTGCTATGAAAATCTCACTGTAACAGACTTGTGGTGCTTAGCATAAAGAAGGATAGGAAAACATACCTGTGCTTATCTAAAAAATCCCTTTTTTTCAAGTAATAAGACCTGGCTCACCCTGCAGATATGTGGATCATCCAGAATAGAGAGAGAAATTGACATCCAAAGATTTGGGTTGTGCGTTGTTAAGTGGGATTTACCAGGCTCTGCTGTAGGAGAAATTGTTGTGCTCTTTCCTCAAAGTATTATTTATCAGAATCTGTCATTTTAGGAAAGTGAATTTGAATTATTCTGACTTTGAGACTTGGGCAAATACCAAACAACAAGTGTGTGCAGAATTAGAATTTGGGAATTCTGAATGCCTGATTCATGCTCATTTCTCTGAGTCTGTTCCTAAATGGGAAATCTGTAGTACAACCAGTTTTCTTGAATTGCAGCCCTGTGTTTTTTAATCAGAAAATACTGTCTTTTCTTTAATTTTTTTGTAAAGGTCCACTGAAGTGTATAAGCAAATGCTAGAGTACTTGGTGTAAAACATCTCTAAAGAGAAAAATGTGTTGCTTGCTCAATATAGAGAATATTGCAAGCATTTACCATCTGCAGAACTATTCTGAAATAATACATAGAGGATGTAAATAGGTCCTGGGAGCAATTAGGTCTCTGAAAGCAGATCTTGTTTCCAAGGGACCATAAGTGCCATAACCATATTAGTGTGCTAAACAGATACAAGTTCTTGAAGTTGTGAAGGAGGGTGTTTTTTTGCAAACCCAGTAGCTTAGCTTTTAATGAATGCAATAGTTACCGAAAAAGTAATGTGGTAGAGAGGCTTACATAATAAGCCAGTAAAAAAAAAAAAAAAAAAAAAAAGCCACAAAAACAAATAGTTGAAAGGGTGGAAGAATGAAGTGAATAAACCTGATTCATCATTCATGAAAGTCTACCTACCAATATTTCAGTCACTGAAGACTTAATGAAGGGTAGCAGGGATGCCTCAATGTGAAGAGACGGTCGTTGGAACTGTGGAGCGCGGCATAGCTGTCCTCCACTCTCCCTAGCTTACTTAGTCATTCAAAGTTATAGTTATAGTTGTAGTTCTAGTGTTTATAGTTAAATAGTTTTAAAGTTGTTATAGTTGTTATTGTAGTTCAGGGGGTTAAGGGGGTCGTCTCCCCCTTTCTCCCCCGGCCGCGGGCCCGGGCTCATGCCCAACGCTCCCGGCTTCAAGCAGTGCGCCTCCTGCGCTAAGCCTATGCCAACGAGCGACCCGCACGACTCCTGTTTGAAGTGCCTGGGAGAGTCCCACCAAACAGACAAATGCAAGATCTGTAAGGCCTTCAAACCAAGAACCAAGAAGGAGCGGGACTTTCGGCTCAGGCAACTCCTAATGGAGGCGGCACTTAGCCCGGACACTCCTTCCACGGGCCAGACTCCGACGCCTAGCACTTCGGTGCGCAGTGCCCCGGCGGCACCGGCTATGACGACCACGCGAGTGGCGTCAGACAAGCCTCCCCGGCACCGGACCTCGTCGGCACCGCAAACACAGCAAGTGCCGCGGCGCCGGTCATTATCCCCAGGGCATAAAAAAGCCCATAAGACGGGGACGTCCGTGCCGAAGACGCCGGCTCCCCCAGTGCCGGGGGTAGAGCCGCGTCCGCCGGTGGAGCAACGGAAACAGGCGCCTCCAGCACCGTCGACTCCGGCGCCGAGGCCGTCGAGTCCGGTGCAGATAGCGTCTCCACCGAGGCCGGCGGTGATACAGTGTCTCCCGTCGACTCCAGAGACCTTCGCGGCGGCGAGAGACTTGATAGCTCTCACGGAGCCGGCACCACCTCAACCACCGGCACCGACTGTACCGTTGACTCGCCCGGTACAGTCAAGAGGGAAACCTGCCTTGATGCGCCCTCCATCACAAGGGCTGGAACCTCGGCGCCTATCCAGGTCCCGAAGCAGGTCCCCACGCCGCTCGCAGTCCCGGCACTGAATATCGTCTCGGCACCGGTCGTACTCGCGGCCAAGATCTTCGTCGCGGCACCGGTCTACGTCTCGGCACCGCTATGATCGTCGGCACCGATCAACGTCGAGACGTAGTTCTCGGCACCGCCACGCTCGACGCTCGACGTCGAGAGGCCGCTCCCGGCACCGGGCATACTCTAGGTCCTCGTCGAGGTCCAGATCTGACTCCCGGCACCGACGAGGTCATCGGCACCAGTCGCGGTCCCGGCACCGATCGCCGGCACCGCACAGAGATAGATCATCTCCGGACTGGCACCGTGCGGCACCGCAGACCACGGGGATCGTTTCATCTTTCGCGGCACCGCCATGGCCGTCAAGATCGGCGTCTCGCTCCTCGGAGGACCTGTCGAGATCGGCATACCCCCCTCAGGGGCAGGCCGAGGAACGAGACTTGGGCCATTGGCAGGAGAGGGCAGAGGACCACTCTCATGGACCATCTCACTGGTCGTTTTGGACCCCGTGGGCGTATCACCAGGAGCAAGGGGCTTCATTACCATCGACCTCTCGCTCGGGTCACTCGGTCAGAAGGGCCCCAGAATCCACCATCTCTCGGCCTCCGCCTGGAGGCATGGAGGCTTCTGTGTCCACACCACCCGACACCGTGGACCCAAGTGCAGGTGACGCTCCGACCCAAGACCAGGGGGACCGGGACCCCCCCTTGGATCCACTACCACCGGAGGCGTCCTCCTCCTCCTCTCCGGATGAGGCAGTGGCGGGCACTTCATGCACGGGTCCCCCTCCGATAGATCTTCGGGCTCACCAGGATCTCCTGCGCAGGATGGCCCGTAATATGGACCTGCAGACGGAGGAGATAGTGGAGGTGCACGACCCGATCGTGAATATCCTTGGATCGGATGCCCCATCGAGGGTGGCGTTACCCTTGATCCGCACGATCCAAACGAACGCGGATACGATATGGCAGACTCCTGCCTCCATTCCACCCACAGCGAGAGGGGTGGAAAGGAAATACTTTGTCCCATCTAAGGACTATGGGTACTTGTACACACACCCCCAACCGTGTTCACTGGTGGTGGAATCAGTGAATGCACGAGAGCGCCACGGCCAGCAGGCTGCAGCGCCAAAATCAAAAGAGGCTAAGCGGCTTGATCTGTTTGGCCGTAAGGTTTACTCAGCCGGAGGGCTACAACTTAGAGCGGCGAATCAACAGGCGCTACTGAGCCGCTACAATTTCAACTCCTGGAACTCTATGGAGAAGTTTAAGGAGTTGATTCCCCAAGAGTCCAGGGAAGAGTTTGGAGCCATGGTTGAGGAGGGTAAGAAGGTGGCTCGGACCTCCTTACAGGCCTCCCTGGACATAGCGGACTCGGCCGCAAGGACCCTGGCCGCAGGTATCGCTATGCGCAGGACCTCCTGGCTCCAAGTTTCGGGTTTGCCCCCTGAATTACAGCAGACCCTACAGGATTTGCCCTTTGAAGGACAGGGGCTGTTCTCGGAGAAGACGGACTCTCGATTGCAGAGCCTCAAAGACTCCAGGACAATCATGCGCTCCTTGGGGATGCATGTTGCGGGTCCCCAGCGCAGACCATTTAGGCCGCAGCCTCAACGTTTTTACCCCCCTCCACCTCGTCAGAGACAGGACCCTGCCAGAAGGCGAGGGCGAGGTGGTAGGAGAAGATGGGCTGGCCCTCAACCCGGTCAGAACCAAGGGCCACCAAGACCACCTTCAGGTCCTAGACAGAACTTTTGAAGGTGCGGTCGAGGACGGCGCCCCAGTCATCCCCCAGGATCCAGCTCCCTCCTTTCGGGATCGCCTCTCCCACTTCCACCGTGCTTGGTCCCTTATAACTTCGGACCGTTGGGTCCTCCGCACGGTGGAGAGGGGATACGCTATCCAGTTTTCTTCTATCCCCCCCTCCCACCCCCTTTCCCCGTCCCTCTTCAGGGACCCTTCTCACGAGCAACTTCTTATACAGGAGGTTTCTACGCTCCTGGCCATGGGGGCCATAGAGGAGGTTCCGATAGACTTAAGGGGCAGGGGATTTTATTCCCGTTACTTCCTGATCCCCAAGTCCAAAGGAGGTCTGCGGCCCATCTTGGACTTGCGCGGACTCAACAAATTCGTAGTAAAGTTGAAGTTCCGCATGGTCTCTTTGGGGGCCATTATCCCTTCCCTCGATCCTGGAGACTGGTTCGCCGCCCTCGACATGAAAGACGCATACTTTCACATCTCAATTTACCCACCTCACAGACGCTTCCTGCGATTCGTGGTAAACACGGTGCACTACCAATTTACAGTCCTTCCCTTCGGCCTATCCTCGGCCCCAAGGGTGTTCACGAAATGTATGGCTGTCGTGGCAGCGTACCTTCGTCGGCAAGGGATACAGGTGTTCCCGTACCTAGACGACTGGCTGGTGCGCGGTCGCACCAAGGAGCAAGTTCAAGCTCACGTCCACAGAATAGTGCACACATTCAACAAGTTGGGCATCCTACTCAACAAGGACAAATCCACTCTAGAACCTACCCAGAGAATAGAATTCATCGGCGCAGTTCTAGACTCCAGACGTGCACAGGCCATCCTGCCAGACAAGCGATTTGGCACCATCACGAACCTCATTCAAGGGCTCAAGGCCTTCCCAACTACCACGGTGAGGTCGTGCCTTACCCTGCTGGGTCACATGGCTTCCTGCACGTACGTAACCAGGCATGCCAGACTTCGACTTCGCCCGCTTCAAACCTGGGTGTCATCAATATACCGTCCACATCGGGACTGCCTGAACATGGTGGTCACGGTCCCGAACTCGGTCCTGGCCTCCCTCACCTGGTGGCTAGATCACACTGTAGTCTGCGAGGGGATGCCATTTCACGCCCCACAACCCTCCCTGCACCTGGTCACAGACGCGTCATCTCTGGGGTGGGGCGCCCATCTCAACGAACACCATACCCAGGGCCTGTGGACTGCATCCCAGTTAGCCCTACACATCAATGTTCGGGAACTGATGGCGGTGCGCCTGGCGTGCCAGGCATTCCTCAATCTCCTACGTGGCCGCTGTGTGTTAGTTCTCATCGACAACACCACGGCCATGTTTTACATCAACAAGCAAGGAGGAGCACGTTCGTCAATTCTATGCCAAGAGGCCATTCGCCTGTGGGACTTCTGCATCGCCCACTCAATCCATCTCACGGCATCGTTCCTCCCTGGAGTCCAGAACACTCTAGCGGACCGACTCAGCAGGTCCTTCCAAACGCACGAGTGGTCTATCCGTCCGGACATTATACATTCCATCTTCCAGAGGTGGGGGTTTCCCCAGATAGACCTGTTTGCATCTCGAGACAACAGGAAGTGCCACGTGTTCTGCTCCCTACAAGGTCGAGCTCCGGGCTCCCTCTCGGACGCCTTTCTGCTTCCCTGGAAAGACCACCTGTTTTATGCCTTCCCTCCGTTTCCTCTGGTCCACAAGGTACTGCTCAAACTGCGCAGAGACCAGGCACAGGTAATTCTGATCGCTCCTGCGTGGCCAAGACAACATTGGTACACCACACTGTTGGAGCTCTCGGTTCAGACACCGATCCCGCTTCCGTTGGATCCGGATCTCATCTCTCAGGACCACGGCCGGTTGCGTCACCCCGACCTCCAATCACTCCACCTCACGGCGTGGCTGCTCCATGGTTCACCCAGGCAGAGCAGCAATGCTCGCACTCTGTACAACAGATTCTACTGAGCAGTAGGAAGCCCTCAACACGGACCACGTACCTGGCCAAATGGAAGCGGTTCTCCTGTTGGTGCGAACAACGAGCCACATCCCCGTTGCAGGCACCCATTCCCCTTATTTTGGAATATCTCCTCTCCCTAAAACAGCAGGGGTTGGCGATATCTTCAATTAGAGTTCACCTGGCCGCTATATCGGCCTTTCACCCAGGGGAACTCGCGTCCTCGGTATTCTCTAACCCGATGGTCGTTAGATTCCTCAAGGGCTTAGACCGGATGTACCCACAACAACGTCAGCCCATTCAGACGTGGGACCTCAACCTGGTTCTCTCCAAGCTCACAGGTCCTCCATTCGAGCCACTGGCCACCTGTTCTCTTTTGTACCTATCCTGGAAGACAGCCTTCCTTGTAGCCATCACCTCAGCAAGGCGCGTTTCTGAACTCAGGGCGCTTACATCCGAGCCCCCTTATACAGTTTTCCATAAGGATAAAGTGCAGCTTCGTCCACATCCTGCCTTTCTCCCTAAGGTGGTTTCTCCTTTTCATATCAACCAGGACATCTTTCTCCCGGTCTTTCATCCCAAACCACATGCCACTCGCCAGGATCAACGTTTGCATTCCCTGGACGTACGAAGGGCCCTGGCCTTCTATATTGACCGCACAAAGCACTTTAGAAAGACGACGCAACTCTTCGTTGCAGTGGCCGACCGAATGAAAGGCTCACCGGTCTCCTCACAACGCCTATCCTCCTGGATTACGTCTTGCATCCGGACTTGCTATGACCTGGCAGGTGTCTCAGCACCGCACCTCACCGCTCACTCCACGAGGGCCCAGGCTTCCTCGACGGCTTTCCTGGCACAAGTTCCGATTCAGGACATTTGTAGAGCAGCGGTTTGGTCATCAGTCCACACATTTACAGCTCACTATGCACTAGTGCAGCAGTCCAGAGACGATGCTGCTTTCGGATCAGCGGTTTTGCACACAGCAATGTCTCACTCCGACCCCACCACCTAAGTTGGGCTTGGGAGTCACCTAATGGAATGGATATGAGCAAGCACTCGAAGAAGAAAAGACGGTTACTCACCGTTGTAACTGTTGTTCTTCGAGATGTGTTTTGCTCATATCCATTCCAAACCCGCCCCCCGTCCCCACTGTCGGAGTAGCCGGCAAGAAGGAACTGAGGGGGCGCCGGGTCGGCTGGGGTATATATTCAGCGCCATGAAGGCGCCACTCTAGGGGGCTCCACAGCCGACCCGCCGGTGTTGCTAGGGTAAAAATCTTCCGACGATCGTGCACGCGGCGCGCGCACACCTAATGGAATGGATATGAGCAACACATCTCGAAGAACAACAGTTACAACGGTGAGTAACCGTCTTTTTTGGGTGTGCGGTTCCCCTCTCTTCTCTGAATGTATTGACTAGTGATTTCATGTTTGATTCACAAAGTGGGTATTAATAATTTGGATCTGTTTTTGTACCTAAGTGGGTTTTTTTATTATTAGTTTCATTGTGTTTTATTAGATCTGATCCTTGCTGGCAACCATTTGATTTTCAGAAGTTGAGCTAAATTAGAGGCTCCCAAACTGCGGTTCATGGAGCCCAAGATGGTGGTAACAGTGCTAGATATCACGTGGTGCTGGATCTTCCTCCTCCTTTCCAGCATTACCAACCAAAAATATATTCCTAACAGCTAAACAACTGTTGTAATTGCCACAGGGATGATATGCTAAACATTGAAATTAAAGTATTTTATGATTGGGGACCCTTCTCTGATCAGCTATGATATTTACAGAACTAAAGCCTTTCACTTCTTACAACAGAGTTCCATCTCATCCCAGCTTTTAAAAAGAAGTTACTTAAGAGATGTAAAGCTTAATTTAAAAAAGCCCAACTTTATTTCAAAAAATAATTTAATGTTCCTAAGTGACAACATTATACTTACCTATCATACCTTTTACAAAATCCAAGCATTTACAAGCATGGATATGTGTCTAAGTACATAAATATAAAATTTTCAAAACCACCTACGTTCCATTTTATCAACTATGGGATTTAAGCCATCGAAGGTCAATGGGATTTAGGCTCATTCTTAAGGTGCTTTTGAAAATTTTAGCATAAACAAATTGCCCATATAATAAATGTAAACACATTTGTATCAAGTAAAAAAGAATGGACATTTCAGCCCAGCCCAGCAATCTTAACTCTGACCCTGTATTTTTAAAAAAAATATATTTGTTATCTTGATTTTGGTATCAAAATATTTTCAAAGTTAAGTGACAAATGTTAATTGATAAATATATACTGATATTTTAAGATTGCTGATGAAAGAATAGTATTTATTTTGGGTCAGAGCTAAAGTTTGCACACTTTTTTTAATTATCAAGGGAAAAAAGTGTGAGACTCTGTGTTTTTATATTCACACTATTCATCAGTCTGGAAATGTGCTGCTCTTGAGTATCCACATTTGTAAGCATTTATGGAGACTGGTCATCATGGGATAGAAGTGTTGGTTCCCAAATGATCAGGAACTGAGTCATGTACTCTGTCTCCCAGTGATAAGAGCAGCTCAGTGTACATGCTCTGCCTGTTCTTTGGAGTGGGGAGGGGGATGGCCTCAAACTTGGTTCTGGCAGACCATTCCATATCTCGTCTTTTTCCTTCGGTATCTCTTTTGTTCCTCGTCCTTGCACCCCTCACCATTCTGCTGACCTCAGCAGGGGACTTCTTTTGCCTCGGTCTTCTCAGACAAGATCATGCTCTGTCCTGGGGCCGGTTTTGTTCAATATCTTCATTAATGATCTGGACGATGGGATAGATTGCACCCTCAGCAAGTTTGTGGATGATACTAAGCTGCGGAGAGAGGTAGATACACTGGAGGGTAGGGATAGGGTCCAGAGTGACCTAGACAAATTGGAGGATTATCCTGGACCCCTGCCCTCTCTCACATGTGAGACACATCATGGAGGATAGGTCCATCAGTGGCTATTAGCCAGGATGGGTAGTGATGTTGTCCCTAGCTTCTGTTTGCCAGAAGCTGGGAATGGGTGACAGGATGGATCGCTTGATGATTACTTCTTCATTCCCTCTTAGGCACCTGGCATTGGCCACTGTCAGAAGACAGGATACTTTGGTCTGACCCAGTATGGCCATTCTTATGTTCTTGAGACAGCATAATATCATGGTCATCAGTGTCCAGTGTTGCAGAGGGGTCCAGGAGGATGAGGATGGATGTCTGTCTTCTATCCGTTGACAGGAGGAGATCATGCATCAGTGTCACTAAGGTGGTTTTGATTCTGTGTCCTGGCCTGAAAACAGATTCAGGTGTATGTAGAATGTTCACTTCAGTTAGAAGAGCCTGATGTAGCCATTTGCTAGCTTCTCTACAATCTTGCTCAGGAATGGGAGGTTTGACATTGGGCAGTAGTTGGCTAGGATTGATGTACCCAGGGCATTTTTCTTCAGTGTTGATTAGGCTATTGTGTGTTTGAAAGAGAAAAGGAAAATTCCTGCTCTGGATGAGGTTGTTGGCTATTTGAGGCCTGGTCTGCACTCAAAAATTAGGTAGACATAGCTTTGTTGGTCAGCGGTATGAAAAATCTATACCCCTGATTGACGTAGCTTTGCTGACCAAACCCTCCAGTAAGATGCAGCTATGTTGATGGACGAATGCTTCCATCAGCATAGCTACTGTTGCTCAAGAAGGTGGTGTTCCTACCCCAGTGGGAAAAACCATTATGTCAATGTGGGCTGCATTTACTCTGTGGGATTATGCCAGCATTGCTGTGGAAATTTAGCTATGCCGGTGTAGTCTCGGTAGTGTAGACATACCCTCAGTTAGTTGTTCCTGACTCTTGTTCTAGTGCATAGGAAGTACATGGCATCAGAGACTAGTACTATAGAGTGTTTTTTAAATGCACAAAGTAAAGTGGGAAAAAAACCCTGAGAAACGTTCTCTAACCTTTTTTTTCAGTTCTCGTATTTAGGTGTTACTTATAACAACTGTAGATAACACATTTCTGTCCAAAATGTTCTTTGACTTTTTTCCCCCACAAATTGAATGTTTCTCTTTAAAGGTTAATTGTGATCAGTTAACACATTTTTAACCAGTTGAATCTAGATTAGCTTCTAAATTGTTTAAGAACATATTATTTAAAGCATGTTAATACATTCTAGAATGGTACAGTAATGCAAATAAATAGTAGTAATAATCCATTTTCCAGGCATAGACAAAACCCAAGAATTCTTTTTTTTTCTAACAGCACCCATAACGTGATACCTGCTCGTAGATTCATACTCGTAAGCTGTCCTCCATTGCATAGTGTGGAAGAGAGTAGAACATTCCTGTGTTTTCCTGTTAAAAGCATAATTTGATTTGCTTGACTGACAAAGTAAATAGGTCACTCTCAGGGATATTTGACAAATTAAAAATTGGAAAGAGATTACTTAGTAGATACAATTGTTAATTAACTTTAAAATTTACAAAAATACTATTCTTTAAGCGGAAAAAGAGTGAAAAAGGTAATGGAAGATGGGAAATGGCATACAATCCTTTCCTTTGGAACTGATAGGAGTGCAAGTCCTATTGTACAACCAATTTAATTTACTATATGAAGTCTTTGAACCATCAAAATATTTAAAATCAGATTAAAACTGCTACTCCTAAATTGCTCAAAGGATTTTATCAGAGATACAGATTGGGCTATCTATTTAAGGCAGAATCTCAATAAGCATTGTTTTCAGAGATTTCTAACTTTATTAAAATGTGTTTTATATTCCATTAGTATTAAAATTGATGACTGGAAAACAACCTATACTGTATTATTCATTTTTTGTACTTAAGATTTATGTTAAAAACATTGGATTAGATATGGTACATTCTTTGTGAAAGTATCTCAGAAATATAAATATAACTTTCATGTTTGTATTTCAGGAAACCCAGATGCCTTTACTGAAATTCTGCTGGATCAGGAACATATAAACCCTATAATAAATTGCTCAAGTCAGCTAGAAGATTCTGGGTGTGATGTATCTAGTGACTGTGTATTTGATACTGTAGACATATCACATAACTTTGGGCACTCTGAGCACAGTTGTAACACTTCATCTTGTACGTTTAATTCTGAAATACTTCCTATATTGAATACCCATTGTACTAACAAGGAAAAAACTCTGGCTGCTCACATGCAGTTCTTGCAACATCTCCTTGAACTAAGAAAACTGACAGAAGCAGGAGATCTGAAAACAGTCTTTACAAAGCTTGAAAGCGACTGCTCCACAATATCAGATTCTGTCTCTCGATTGCTTGATGGCCTGCTTACTTTTTACAAGAATCCTAAATTTCCTGTCTCAAATTTTCTGACAGAAGCAGTTTCTGTTTTGATCAATTTAATAACTGATGCTAATTTATCTAATCATGTTCTGAAAATGTGTTTTGAGAAGCTAGAAGAATTTAAGAAAAACCTAGTTCAGATTATTTTAAGCAACAGCAATATCAATAGGGTAAGTGAAATAACTTCCAACCTCACTATCTACGTTAGCATGAAATCCAAATATACAGTTTACAATAATAGTATTATTAGTTAGAAATAAAATATTATGCCTCCTTGGAACTTTCAACAGAGACTAAGAAAAAGTAAATATGTAAAAAAGAGAGCATGTTGTAGCACTCGTCTTGTTTAAGAATAGGATTTCAGTGAATATCAGCATTTGAAAATCTTTTATCTGAATGTATGCAAAGTTCTCCTCCAGCCCCAAATTTAGGGTTTATCCTCCAACTAGCCAGTTATATGCAGATCAAAACAAATTTGTGGAAACCAGAATAAATACTGGTTTTTTTGCTTTGCTGCATGAGGCGATTTTATAGTTTGACACAGGCTACTAAAAATGTCCAATGATTTTTTTTCTTTTGCCTGCATTAAAGATGTGGGGTCAGATCCTCAGCTGGTGTAAATCTGCATACTTGCATTGAAGTCTGTGGAATTATACTGACTCACATTATCTGGGGATCCAGTCTCCTGAAGCTTGAAAATAATATTTAAAAATAAAACACAGGAATTAAGAAAGGAACATAGGAATTGAATGCCCACTATTATGAGAGTAAAGAGGAGTGCATACTTTACCTTTTGTATACCATACATCATTTGATATTTCTCTATCATGCTATTTTTGATTAGTTGTCTGTGTTACCTCAGAATTTGACATTCTTGTGTGAACCCCAGAACTTGACAGTACTGTTGTCAGCCATTTTGTATGTTCAACCACTGCCAGCTAAAACCCAAATACCACAGAGTGAAAAATAATCTTAGGTCTTTGTAAGACCAGGTCAAACAGTTGCATACTTTCGGTTTGCTAATGAAATTTTTTTGTTAATTTTGTGTTTTATTTTTTATTTAAAAAATAAATAACCTTAATTTTAAATACTCCTAACATATTATTATAATTATTATAACTAAAATGCTAAAACATTTTAAAATAATAAATTTATTAAATATAACCAATAAAATTACTATACTAAAATCCCTATAAATTATATATTTTGTATTAATATTAACTATAAAATAAATAATTTGCTTTAAAACAGTCCAAAAAAACATTTCTTCAAGCAAAAAACTAACATCTAAATTCCCCATCAGCTAAACTAAAAAAAGCCCCTAAAAGCCTGGCTAATAATCACTCAAAACCATCTCAAACTATAAATAACTATATCTAAAATATCCTAAACCTATTGCACACCTGTGTGTGTGCGTGTGTATAATGCTTAAAATCTAATAAATAACTTTAAATAAAAGCACACTTGCTTATATCACATATCAAACAAATAAGCTATGCATCTTAATAATTTATTCCTAACACTGCCTAAAAAAAAGCAATTAAATTACCACGGCTTTAAATTCTAAAAAAACCCAAGTAACAATCTCTTCCAAATTAAATAGTCCCTGTCTTTCTCCATGTGGAGGTTTTTCCAGTGCCTGCTCTTGAACTTTCCATTTCTGCTCTGTTTTCTTGAGTAATGAGAACTGAACACAATATGTAGAATTTAAGTATTTTAAGTACATACAAAAATCCACTTCAATATAAAAGAAAGGGGAAGGGTCTAAATATTGTACAGTATGTCTTACTGAGGGGAAAAGTGTTCAGCAGAACTACTCATGTGCAGAAGTCTTTCCATGATCAGAGTCTTAAATGTCTAATTTCAACACATTCTCATAATTGGATTTCTTTGTTGTGTTCTGTTCAGCATCCCATCTATTTATTAGCTAGTCAGTAGTTTGGAAGGGCTTGAGAATTCCAACTATTCTATACTTGTGCCATAAGGAGTAGAGCAGCATAGACCTGACTACAGTAACTCCTCACTTAACGTTGTAGTTATGTTCCTGAAAAATGCGACTTTAAGCAAAACAATCTTAAGCGAATCCAATTTCCCCATAAGAATTAATGTAAATGGGAGGGTTAGGTTCCAGGTAAAAAAATTTCGCCAGACAAAAGACATTATATGCAGTTTGACCCCTACTCCTAGGCCTGCAGAATCCTCCCCGTGCAAGCTTTGCGGGTTTGGGCTCAGCATGGGAGCCAGGCAGAGCAGGCAAGCGACAGCATATAGGAAGTGACACTGTGCTGCATCCTTCCCCAGCACTGATGGAGATGTGTCTACTAGTCTCTGAGCAGCAGATCACACAAATGCCTGCTCTAGTTAGTCACTGAACGTGCCCCCACCCCCAGGGTGCTGGGGAAACCAGTCGTCTCCTAAGGGAACCAATCTGCCAGGTTGCATGGTACGCTCGGGACACACAACGCAGAGGCACTAGGCCTCTAGATCTCTGCACAGCTGGAGAGAGCCATAGGCTTCTGGGGCTACAGGCACTGACTTTTCAAACTACCGGGGGGTGTTTGACCCCTGGCTCTGCCCCAGACCCTGCCCTCATCCCACCCCTTCCCTCAAGGCCTCTCCCCGCCTCTTCCTGCCCAGTTCCGCCCCTGAGCACGCCATATCCTCGCTCCTCTCCCAGCCTCCCTGCATGCCATGAAACAGCTGATTGTGGGAGGCGCGAAGAGGGAGAGGGGAGGCGCTGATCTACGGGGCCCACCAGCAGGAGCTGGTGGTGGTTGTGGAGGGTGTTAGAACATTGCACAACTTTAAACGAGCATGTTCTCCAATAGAACAGCAATTTAATAATGAAACAACTTTAACTGGGACGACTTTAAGTGAGGAATTACTGTACACTGAGCCTTTCCTAAAGCAGGTGACTTCTCTTTTCTTTGCTCCTGGTCCCTCCGCTCTCGACTTTTGATGCAGAGTGAAGTTCTTGGAATATTGTACTTCTGAGCAGAGGAGCCAACAGCAAAGATAATGAGAGTAGTTTAAAGAGATGGGAGAAGAGCAGATGTCGAGTGGTTTTCAAGGGCTTCTTGAGGATCGATTGTATCTAGAGTTTCCCTACTTGGAGGTGGGTGGGTGAGGAGAACAAGTGGACTTTTATCGAAAAAAAACAAAACTGAAGAAATGATACATCACAACAGCACACCAAAAAACCAAAAACAATCTGTGGAAACTAGGTGGAGTTTGTTTATGAATAGAATCACGAGGATATGGTAGGGAATCCAGGAAGAGGGATTCATTGTTGGGGTGGGGAGGAAGAAGGGAGAAGGAACCATGGCTCGGGTGGGAGGTGGAGTTAGCATATTTTACATAGGAAGAAAGCTGGGTGTGAGATTGGAAGCAGTGTTTCCCGTTGGGCAAACCCAGAAAGAAGGTTCATGAGTTCCAAGTCAGCTTCATCTCTACTATTTAACTACTGGTACATTGAAATAGACAACTTTTTGCCAAATTACAAATGATCTACACTCTATAGTATATTAATAGAACTCATTACTGCATTCAAGTAGTTTGAGTGAACATCTGTTTAAACATATATTAATTAGTTAACCATGCTGTAGTAATTGCTAAGTTTCTGAAAAACTATTTAAATTGATATAGTTAATACCAGTAATGGTGTTTTAGTGATACTTTAAGTAGAAAAAAATTGAACAGTTTATTTTTAGTTTCAGTTTCAGCCTCAGCGTTGAAAAAAAAAAATTAAGTAGAATGGAGTGTAGAATTTTTAATAGAAGTTGTATGACTAATATGTCTTTTATCTAATATCACCCAGGGACATTTTTGCTTAGCTTTTAATTATCGCTATTTACCCAAACAGTGATTGAAATATGGAGGGTATTGATTTAAAACAAGATAGCTAATGTGTAGCAAACTGGCAGCTGGTGAAAATTCAGATCACTTAAACACCTTCAGAATAAAGTAGAAACTTTTTTTAATGTCTAATCTTAATGTTCGTGAGGATGACTTTGAAAACACGAACCCAGTACAAACCAATGCAGCATTCTCTCTTTGACGTTGCAGACAGCCTGAAATAATAGTTGTAAAAGGTGTGAACTTTCCATTAATTTCAACAGAGAATAACTGAAACCTAGCGATGAGTGATGGCAATTTAGAGTCACACTTAGCTATTTCACTGATGATCATGATGTTAGGAGTATCCAGCCATTCTTATTCAAGTGCTAGTCCCTACATGTGATCTACTGTGGGTATGAATGCACTCCATGCACCCAGAGTGCCACAGAATCCAAAGACCTGCTTCAGAAATTTGGTCCATCTGGCTGTGGATTATATTAATTGTAACTGCTTAGAGCACCAAAGGATCTCAGCAGTTTACAAACAGTGACTTAAATACTTTAAAAAATTGCTGAGTGGTGGGGAAGAAATATCCCCATAGTATAGATAGGGAGAAAAAAAATGAGGCAGAGACATTTGATATAACTTACAAGAATCTCATTGCTTGAGTTATTTATCACTAGGTTGGACAAAGCACTAGAAAAATATATTGTAGGAACCGATAAGACCACTTATTCAAGTTAGGCACTTCAAATACAAAATTTTGGTCTGAAATTCTAAATTCACATTTAAAGAAAAACTTGCTTGTTCTTCAGGATGAGGGAGATAGAATTAAGGAAAATACTTCTAATTTTAAAATATAAAACCTCTTTGTCTTGTAAAACTCTAAAATAAAAGAAGACAGTAGCTACTTCCATTTCCTTTTTCTTTGGCAAATAGTTCATAGGTGCATAATTTTCAGAGAGATGAACAGATTTTTTTGAAGGTGTCTAGATCAATTCCCAGAGAATCCATGTAACTGTAAAGTTGGTAATCTGAAGGGTTACTTTGTCTTTTTCCACCGAAGGTGTTTACAAATTCCTTAAAATCTGTTTGGATTGGCATTAGTCTCCTCTAGGTAAACTTCTTAAGTCTTTGTGTCCTCCCTGACCTTCTCAGTGATTACAGTCTATGGTGAGTTGTGCTTCAAGGGGTTTGCTTGCCTTCTGGTTTGAAGGCAATTGTGGTGTTTGTTTAATTTTGTTTGGTGGTGTTTTTATTTCTTCCATTTTAAGACAAGGGACAGTATCCCACAAAACTGTAGGAAGTTTTGAAAATTGAGTAATTCTATTCCATGCAGTTCATTTTCAGGATTACATTAGTTCTGTAGTGGAGCTGTTTTTTTGCTGTGCCTCTTATCTGGCTATTGCCAAAACCTATCCCTAAGGACACTTTTTAATTTTTTTTTTTAAAATTAGGCCACAATGTAATTGCATGTTAAATACAGTAACTGTTTAGTTTTTATTAGTTTTTAAGTGTTTATGAAGTTGGAATATGCTTATAGTTAATTAAGATTCAGTGAAACTATAGTTAAAAATATCAAATTGTCTATATAAACTGACATTTAAATGACGTTTTTCTTTGGGGTTAGAGAACTACTTCACAGTGGAATTATTTTACAGTATTTATTTTAAAAAATTTGATAACTGGAAAACAGTTTTTTGTGATAATTTCAGCCTACTCAAGTATGGTAGGTTAGCATCATTTCACTGACATAAAATAGTATATATAGTCAGGTCCACCTCATAGAAGTTAGTGGGCAGCAAAGGCTTTTATTAGCTACATCATCTGCTATGCTTTGGTAGTAGTCGATTATAGAATAGTACATAATTACAAAAGGAGCTCTGTATCTACTTCCCTTTTTATGTCTCCTCATAATTAGAATTGAAAATAGCAGATGTCATTCAAAAACAACAAGGAAAGTCCAACATCATAAAAAAATCCTTTTTCGAACATACACCAGACATAAACTGAGGATTTTACCATTTAACTATTGGGTGCAATTATAGGCGACAATCCGCTTGCTGTAAATGTCTCCACTCTGCCTTCGACAGTTCTGAACCATGAAAATAATTGAACAATCATTTAGCTTACAATGAAACCTACTGTTTCCAAATTATTGTTGAAGGAAGAAACTCACTCCCATGCCACAAGTCTGTCACATCAGTTACTTCAATGATGGCATAAATAATTAATAATTATGGGAATTCCCTGGTGCTTGGAATCTGACTTGGAAGTCCACTGTTCATAATAGATGTATTGGCAACACTGAATTCACCTTTTTAAATAAGCATGATTGATAGGGCACTTAAAGTAGTACTTAAACAAAGCTAACTCAGAAATCCATTGAGGAATAACAGAAGACACGTGGTGAAGTATATCACCATGCTCTGCTGAATGAATTATTATTATTATTATTATTATTATTATTATTTTTTGGAGGCTGATGGTAGCTGCAAGATTGTGGGTGGGGGAGACAGTCCAAAGAGGTACCAGAATGCTTCTCACTCCCTTCATTGTTCCTATGAATAGGATTTGCAATACCTATTTCCCCTCCCTTGGACTCCATAAGTAAGGTCCAAATAGCCTGGCTCTATTGATTTGCAGGACCTGCTGTAAGATGTATTTATTTATTCCACACATTGGTAGGGGAAATTGTTTGACTGTGCCTGAGGTTTTTATGAAAGCAGAGTTTTGCAGGAGTCTTGGAGTTGAGCTGTGTAGGTTGTATAGTTAAATATTTATTATTTATCTTGTTTCTATAATTTGTTGAACACAGTCTCAGGTGCCTTCTTAAACTTACTATAAATTCTCTGCACATGGCAAAATAATTCGCCTTTTCTCTACACTGTCTAGAGGATTTATTGTTTCATCTGGATGTTCAGAAATTTTGGAAAGATGGATTGTCATGGGGCGCTGCTGTCCTCTAGGTTTTTAAATTAGGGAGCCTTCTATATTAATGGGTGACTTGGCTTGTAGGTCTAGAGTTTATCAGGAAAGAATGTCCATAAAATCCAGCATACAGTTCTTCATTTTCAGAGTTGCTGTAAATTGTGTTTTTGGTTTTAACGTGACCTATCTTCTAGCTTGCTACATTTTTGTTAAAGTTCTTCCTCCCTGCAAAGAAGGAATGTAAGAGATGTTTTTTCCTTATAACACCGTTGTCTTCTCCAGTGCTTTGTTCTACATCTCTTTGTTGGTTTGAAGAGCGATGACAGTCTCTTTAAAATCAGACAGTGATAGTCCTCTCTATTAACCTCCTGTTGTTTGAAGAGGAGAATTTTTGCTCTCAGGAGCTTTACCTCTTCGTGGGTTGCCTACAAACACACACACAGTTGCAAGGGAAGGGTGAACAGATATGCTATTTATTGTTTTGCTAAGTAAATGGGTTTTGGGAAAAATCGGAAACTTTTCAAGTTGGGGAGACATTTGATCCCCACCTGCAGAATGGGTTATCTAGTTACCTTTTGCAACTGCCCAGCAAAAATTATTGTTTCTAAAATATACAGTGTTTCATGAGACAACAGCAGTTCAGTAGAGATTCATTTTACGTAAGTGTGAGTCATGAATTTCAATTGTAGGGTGTGTTGCACATTCATAAAATCCAAGAGTTGCTTTTTGCCAGTAAGTTATGGGGAAATATCTCATACGTAGACTATATGTCACAGCAACAGAATAATTTCAGGATAAGGTAAAGACTATTATGGATTTTACAGTGAGCCAACTAATAGAATCGCTTTCCTAAATTTGCAAAATGCTTGCTGGAGTGCTATAAAAGAAGGTTAAAACCTATATGTAATTATGTCAGAAAGCTTCTCCAAAAAAGATTTGTAATACTCTATAAAAGCATGAATCAATATTTCAAAATAAGTATAGGGGTAAATGTTATCAAGAAAATATTATGAAATGTGAACAAGCAACGTAAATGGAACTCAGAAGTGAATTCTGTATTATTCATCACATTTTAATTCTAGATAATGTAAATTAACACCATAGGGAAATGTAATAAAAGTATTGTCTTAACTATCTTTTCTGCTCAGCTTTAAAGTAGATGGGCTATATGCAAGATTTTAATACAATCTAGCATGTGATTGATAATGGGTTTAACAGGAATGCAGATACAAGAATTGCAAGCATGGGATTAATGTCTTTATAACTAAAGGGCTTGACAACAGGGTAGCCTGAATACTTTGGGAAACATCATCATGTTGAAATATAGCATAATGAAAAACATAAAACAGAATTTTGGATAACTCAAGAACAAGCAACTAAATTATGAATTGTGTGTGTGTGTTTTATATATAAAAATACACCTTAAAGTAGTCAAAAACAGTGCCTAAAGATCAGGAATCTGTGTCATATTCAGGTATAATTATATGCATCACCAAGGATTAAGATTTGCAAATAAAGAGAAATCATAATTTTATATAGATAGCTTTATTATGTTACACAATAACTAAATTAGCTATAGGTGACACTAAATTTCTGTATACAATTGTAACTTGCTGTCTGTGTTGTCAGCAGTCACATTGACATTACCTGACTCATCAATGTACAAGAGCCTCCCTATTCAGGGACAGATAATATTTAAAAATAGATTAAGGTTATCCTGTTTCTCCAGTTCCTTTCAAGTCCAGTAGAACTTTAGAGTTATGAACACCAGAGTCACAAACTGACTGGTCAACCACACACCTCATTTGTAACAGGAAGTACATAATCAGGCAGCAGCAGAGACCAAAAAAGCCCAACTAAACAAAAAAAAAAAAAAAAAAAAAACCCAAATACAGTACAATACTGTGTGAAATATGAACTACTAAAAAGATACAGGGAAAGTTTTTTTAAAAAAAAAAAAAGATTTGACAAGGTAAGGAACCTTTCTCTGCTTGTTTCATTTAAATTAAGATTCTTAAAAGCAGCGTTTTTCTCATAGTAAAGTTTCAAAGCTGTATTAAATCAATGTTCAATTGTAAACTTTTGAAAAAAACATAACATTTTGTTCAGAGTTACAAACATTTCAGACTTACGAACCACCTCCATTCCCAAGGTATTTGTAACTCTAAGGTTCTACTGTATACAGCTAGTGGGCTTCAGTTCTTCTTTGAGTGATGGTCTCCACTGTGGGGTTATGCATGCGCACCATGCATGTGGAGCTGGAGAATTTGAAAATCATGTATATTAGTCTGTGCATGCACCCTGGCTCACCTCGTGCCACTGACCGACGGGATAAACAGCGGAGCAGACCGACTACCTCTCCAGTTTCTTCCCACTGTTGTCCAGGTCAGAACAGGCTTCGTCTTCATCTCTTAAGATAAGATTTAGCTTTGTAAATAGTTTTAGCATTGTATACAGTTTATAGTTTTAGTGTTTTCATCATTTTAGTATTGGATTAATCTTTGGGGGAACAATCCCCCATACCTTTTGTGGGTACTATGGAAGCAGAGAAAGAACGGACAGGAAGGAACTGTCGTGCATTGCAGTTCCTTCCTGTCAGTTCTTTCTCTGCTTCCACAGTACTGTATGATGCCCTACACTCCAGGCTTCAAACTCTGTGTTTCCTGCCCATGATCCACCAATGCTGCCTACACTGCCTCAGAGAAGCCCACGTTGTAGTGAGGTGCAGTATCTGCTGCTCATTCCCCAGCTGTACTCAAGAAGGGCTGGAACTCTGTCTCCAAAACCACCTCATGAACAAAGCCATGAGACTTTAATTGGACCCAGGCCAAGGAACCCTCCTTCCCTATGCATTGGCCTGACACAGGAAGGAATGAGCCTCCTGCTGCTAAGTCTGACACTGGTGCCAGAGAATCGATTCCCATAGACTCCCTGGTGGGATTTTCTCCGGAAGCACTAGTACACATGAAACTAAGTCTTACTTGAAATGCATTTTGATACTTTCGGATTAATCTTTGAGCAAACCCAGTACCTCAGCCCAAGAAGACTTAGGTTGGTCCTGCTTTGAGCATGGGGTTGGACTAGATGACCTTCTTCGGTCTCTTCCAACCCTAATCTTCTTCTATGATTCTATGATAAGTCCCAGAGGCTTGACAAGAAAGCCCAAAAACATCAGGCTCCATTGGTACCGGAACATGATCCATTGGTACGGTCATTCTTGGCCCTTCCTAAACCTTGGGATTCATCGGCATTGACAAAAGACTGTTCACACCCTATCCATGGCACCGCCTTTGACAGCACCCTTTCCAGCTCCACTGGTCTGAGCACAGACAACCACTCTTACTCCAGGGGGAACCGGGCCTCATGCTTCCCCACAGGATATCTCTTCATTCCTGGATCTGGATTCCTTTCCAGGGATGTCATAACACCACCTGGTTGGAGAAGTTTATTGTCCATTCCTTTCTTGAAATACAACTTCCCTCCAATGGCACTGGCGGTTCTGCCTCTAGAACATGAATCAGCTTTCTCCTCACTGGGAGACTTCAATCAAGAGGAGCATAAGTTTTGTTACCTTATGTATTCTCTGCCACCCAAAAGACTTACATCACTGTGAGACCAACATCCACATTTAGCTTGGCGCTGCTGGCACCCTGCTGTGGGCCTCTGCGTCCCCCTTTGGCCCTTCCTGCTGGCCACATTGGGGGCCCTGAAACCAGAGTCAGTCAGGTTAGCTAGAGTCACCTTTCCCATTGAAAAAGGCACTCAGATGCCTCCTCCCCCGTTCCTTCCAAATAGGAAGACCAAGATGCACTGGATCTAGCGGCTCTTCCGGAAACAGCAAAACTGCCATCTTCATCTCTGGATGAGGTGGTAACCCTTATGTCTCCCTCTCCCCTGCCATCTGTTCAGGCAGTTCCAGGATCATTTTTGTAGAATTGCTGGTGAACTTCAGATTCCTCTTTTGAAGAGGTTCAGGAATCCAAGCACAAACTCTTAGACATCCTCCAGGCAAACTAGCGCTCCCCATTAATGAGGCTATAATGGAGCCATCTAGGGCTGTGTGGCACAGATCAGCTACCTGTGCTCCATTATAGCCTTATGTGGACTCCCTGTTAGACCGAGGAGGGATAGAACGTGTCCCTCCTCAATACCAAGGGAGTGGATTTTACTTGGCTTACTTCCTTATACCCGAAAAGAAGGGCAGATGAAGACCAATTCTCAACCTCAACCACTTCATTTTAAACTCAAGTTTTGTATGGTCATCCTGGCCTTTATAATACCATTCCTAGAAAAGAACATGGTTTATAGCTCTCAACATGAAGGACGCATACTTCCATGTCAATATTCATCCTGCTCTCAGATGCTTCCTCAGATATGTGGTGGGCTCTGACTATTTTCAGTACAGAGCACTCCCTTTTGGGATAGCGACCACCTCCAGAGTCTTCACCAAAGTATTAGCAATAGTGTCAGCTCACTCCAGATGCCTTGGTCTCTCTCTTCTTCCCCTACCTTGACTATTGGCTCCTTGTTGCCATGTGACACCAAGAGGCCCATGTGTCAACTCTAATGATGCTACACCTCCTTTCTTCCCTGAGGATCAGTATAAACGCCAGAAAAACTGTTCTCGCACCCACACTATCTCTGGACTTTATCATGGCCATCCTGGATTCAGTCACTGCAAGAGCTTACTTGCCCACAGACAGGTTTCAGACCATGAGCTACATTATAGCCCAGATCACAAACAATCCTTGAGTACCAGTCAGGACATGCCTATCTCTCCTAGGTCATATGGCCTCATGTACTCATGTCATGCCAGTTGCAAAACTCCACCTTCGTTGCCTTCAAGCTTGGCTCCAGTTGGTATGTTCTGTGAACCACCACCCCATGAGCTTCCTGATAACAATCCTTGCCAAGATGGTTTCTTCCCTACTGTGGTGGATGAATCCTTAACAGATATGCGTGGGTAACCCTTTCTCCCCCACTCCTCTCCAGACAGGACCATTACCACAGACCCATTTCTTTTCAGTTGGAGAGCCCACATGGACAGCCAGAAAACACAGGGCACCTGGATGCCCCGAGAGTCCAGAATGCACATCAATATTTTAGAGTTACGAGCAATCTGGAAGGCACGCGAAGCTTTCTTCCATTCATCGATGCTCACCACTGATACTGTTGGAGAACATCATGATCATCTTCTATATCAACAAGCAGGCGGAATGAATCCTGTTTCCCTGTGTGCGACTGCGGTCAGCTTGTGGAACTGGTGCATCAGCAACCAACTCACACTATCTTCCCAGGAAATTAAATACGCTCAGGGAGTCTCTCAGCAGACATATTGCTGTCAACCATGAGCAAGAACTCCATGACTTTGTGCTGCACAACATCTTCAGTCTATGGGGAACCCAAACCAGAGATCTGTTCACCTCTCTAGCAAACTGAAAATGGATCATATACTGCTCCAGAGGAGTTCTAGGTCGCCGCTCTCAAAGGGATGCTACACTTCTTTCTTGGTCAGATAACCTGAACTGTGCATTCCCTCCATTACTGCTTCTGCCATGAATTCTAAACAAAATCTGGTAGGACAGGGCACGGGTTATATTGATTACTCTCTACTGGCCCCAACAATTTTGGTTCCCAAATCATCTGTGCATGTCATGCTGAGTACCAATCATCCTCCTGGCATTTCCTGAGCTTCTGATACAGCGGAACAGTAAGATAAATCAGCTTGATCTGCATTCGCTTCACCTCAGGGCTTGATTTTTGGATGGACACCGTCCTTAGAATGCTCATGTTCTGCATACTTTCCAACTGTAGGAAAGATTCCCCAAGACGATATTACCTGGCTCAGTGGAAATGTTTTTCTTCTTAAGCACATCAAAAGAATGTTCTTCCAGAAAATACAGATATCCCTCTTATTTTAGAGTGGAAGCCGTGTTAGTATGTATCAGCAAAAACAATGAGGAGTCCTTTAGGTGCAACAAGGACTCCTCGTTGTTTTTCCTCTCATTTTAGACTGTATCCTTTTCTCTAAAGATGTCAGGCCTATCCATCAGCTCCTTATAAGTCCACCTGGCAGCAGTCAGTGTGTACCATCCTCCTTCTCGGGGCACTCGGTCTTTGTTCACCCACTGACCTCAAGATTTTGGAAGGGCCTAATCAGAACTTTCTTGCCTATTCACAAACCTAGCCCTCAGTAGGACTTGAACCTTATTCTCTCTGCACTCACAAGGCCACCCTTTGAACTCCTAGCTTCCTGCTCCATGTCCCTTCTCTCCAGGAAGGTCACATTTCATGTAGCCACAAGGTTGGTGAGCTTGGAGAGATGATGGCAGATCCTCCTTACACTGTATTCCATAAAAATAAGGTTTCATTATGTTTACACCCCATAGGTGTTTCAGAAATTCACTTGAACCAATCCACTTACTTGTATTCTTCCCTAAACAGCATGCTTCCTTACGGGAACAGAGACTCCTTGCCCTCAGTGTCTGGTGAGCCTTGGCATTTTATTTACACAGAACAAAACCAATCAGGAAGTCACCAAGACTGTTCATTGCTATAACAGAAAGAATCAGGGGACAAGCACTCTCCACCCAAAGGATCTCCAAATGGTTCTCTGGCTGCACTCTACTCTATCAACTATTGAACCTCGCCCCACACCCATGGAGTAAGAGATTATTCCGTGAGAGCACAAGCAGCGACTATGGCATTGCTTCAGGAGGTGTATCCCTCCTTGAGATCTGTAAAGCAGCCACGTGGGCTCTGCTCATATGTTTACGAGACACTGTGTGCCGTAGTCTACAACTCCTCTGCTGATGCCTCCTTTGTAATGACTGTCTTTCATTTAGCCCTACTGTCTACCTGCTCACACTCTGCTTCTGCTTACGTACTGCTTGTCCGTCACTCACAGTGGAATATAATAAGGGCCATCACCCGAATAAGAAGAGGTTACTTACTTGTAATTGGAGGTTCTTCGAAATGCATGGTCTCTATCTGTATCCCACTGCCCACCCTCCTTCCCCTCTGCTTCGGAGCATCTCTGATTCACAGTGGAAAAGGAACTGGAGAGGCAGTCGGTCCACCACACCCTTTATTCCCTGTATTGGAGGCTTGAGGTAAGCCAGGGTGCATGCATGGACCAACGGACACTATTTTCAAATTCTCCGACTCCGGATGCATGGTGCGCGTGCATAACCCCACAGTGGGATAGATAGAGATAGGGACCACACATCTCAAAGAACCTCCAGTTACAGGTAAGTAACCTTCTCTTTCCTTGAATTAATTGAGAACCAAGGGGATTTACGATTGAGAAGCAGCACATTTTGACTGGTTTTAGAACATCAGTTATATGCCAGAACAACAGTTATGTCATAGGAATATTGAGTGGTCTTGCCAGACTTGTGATCTAGTATGAGAGAGGTAATGGCTGAGTCTGCTAATTGTTAAATTCAGTTAAATTTTCTAAGCAATCTCCTTTAGAGATAGCTATTCAAGTCAAATAGTAATCGTTTATGAAAAACACCACAGTCTAAAAACAATCACCAAATCCAGTGAAGTAGTCCAGAGGATGACCTAAACAGACAAATGGATGGGTTAGAATTTTAAGCACAAGCCTTGTCTCATTGCACCCTCTCTTGCCTTCCCTTCTTCTGGCTGATATGTCCCATACTTCAGGACTACGGTGGTCGTGGTGGGAGGACGTAGAAGAGAGCCCTGACTGTTGACCATGGAGCAGCTGCCAATCTCTCCCTCTATGAAGCCTGCAGTGGCTCAGGGCTACTCCTTGCCAGCAGTGTCAGCCCAGCACTGCCTCCTAGTGCAGCAGTGTATATTTTGCTGCATTTTGGTATGTTTTATTCAAAGCACTGCAAAATGGTAACAAAGGCCACACCATCAACAGGTAGTCCTGGGGGAGAATAAAATATTGTGCTTAGAAAAGATGAAGAGAAGGAGCTTTAAAGGAAGCATTACAAGAAGGAGCTTTAAAAAGGGGGAGGGAGAGAGGTCTTGAGATGAGTGTTACAGTGATGAAGAATATGAGCAAAATGGAGTAAAGTATGCCAAGGAGTTGAAGCTTAGAAGAGAAATAGCATAATATTTAAAATGACAATAGAAGAGTGAGTTACAGTAAGAAGATAATGAGAAAATTAAAGGAAGCAGGTGGCAAGGTGGAGGCTAATAAAAGAATAATGGTAGGAAAGAATAGTTACAATGAATACCTTCCCTGTAAGAGTGAGAATTTTAAAATGACAACGCAAATGAATCGAAATGAGTGAAGTGGAGAAAACAAAAAAAAGATTAATCGAAAAGTAAATGTTAAAATTAGTGTTTAGGAATACCAACATAGCTAGTCATTCAGGTGCTGCGTCTCCAAGGAGTTAATGGTGTATATCAGTCAAACATACAAGTATGCACACAATTCCTTAGTTTCTGATGTAGTGCACTTGTTTTTGGATAACCATGCAGAGTTGAAACATGAATTGTGCTAGTACTCAGAGTATTTGCCTTTATGAAACTTGCTACTGGTTAGTATTTCTGAGTTTCAGATAACTCCTTTTCAGAAAGAGGTGTCTTAATACAGTCTAATCAAACTAATTTTAAAATGAATAATTCATATCTTGGGATTTTTCCTGTGGTAAAGAACTACCAAGAAGTCCAAAGTCCAATAACTTTTTTGCCAGTAGATTTAAAAACAAACAAACAAACAAAAGCTAATAGATTCCTAACAGCATAGGTTTTATTGTATCCAAACCATTAATCCAGCCCAAGAACAGACTGAACGGATTCTTGTTTCTTTTACTGTATATTTTTGTGAGCTCAGTGTATTTTATATTTTTGTTACTAATAAAAGACATGTAATATTTTGAATTTTACAGTATATCAATTTGAATATTTAAGGACAAATTCATTTTGCCATTATTTCCAGACAGAACTAAAAGATGATCCATGAATAGACCACTGAGAGATGAAATTTTATGTATGTTCACTGTTTGTGGATAACTTTATTATTTAGACAATACTGTTTGCATTTGTAGCCGTATTGGTTCCAGAATATTAGAGAGACTAAGTGGGTGACATAGTATCTTTTTCTGGACCAACTTCTGTTGGTGAAAGCTTGTCTCTCTCACCAAAAGAAGCTGGTTCAATAAAAGATACTGCCTCACCCCTCTGGTCTCTCTTACTTAGACAATGTAAGGTTAGCCTGAATGCAATTAATGATGAAGCTGCCTTGTAAATACTCAAACGTCCTCCTGTACCAGTTCAGGCAAGTGGGTTTACTGCATCTCTATCAGCTGGTAGAGACATTAATAAATATGTAAAAGGCTCAATATTTACAATTTGCATCATGCACTTATTTGTAGAACTGAATATTCTTATTATTATCTCTAGCAAATGGAGGCAATTCTGTGCTGGGAAGCTAGATTTAAATATAATTCAAGTTTCATGATTAATCCAAGCTTATGCAATTTTATCATAATTGGCACCCTGGGATACAAATTATTATTCATTTGAGTCTCTTTCAAAGAGGTAGGGATTCATTGGCACATTGGTATCATCCAGTATAGCAATACAAGTGATCCATCTAGTTCAATAGTGTTTCTGACTGTGAATTATACTACATACTTCAGTGGATTTTGCAAGAAAACAAATTCACTCCATAATGAACAGGCAGAATGGTCTGCCTAAAATAGAAGCTTTTTCCCAACTCCAAGGAAATAGTGGTTGGATTTTTCCCTAAAGTGATTTCCATAGGTTAATTGTGATGTTAAAAATACATTTTAAAAAATTTCCTTTTCCGTTTTAAATTTGTTGGATGTCTCCTGGCTTTAGTATTGTAAGAGGTGAAAAGAAGTGTCTGATTGACTTTCTCAAGACCTATACCTCTATCATGTCATCTCTTGTCGCCTTTCTCATTTAAATAGTTCTAACCTTCGTATACCTTTCATATATGCAAGTTTTTCCAAACATAGAATCATAGAATATAAGGTTGGAAGGGACTTCAGGAGGTCATCTACTCCAACCCCATGCTCAATGCAGGACCAATCCCCAACTAAATCATCCCAGCCAGGGCTTTGTCAAACCCAACCTTAAAAACCTCTAAGGAAGGAGATTCCACCACCTCCCTACGTAACCCATTCCAATGCTTCACCACCCTCCTAGTGAAAAAGATTTTCCTAATATCAAACCTAAACCTCCCCCACTGCAACTTGAGACCATTACTCCTTGTTCTGTCATGTGGTACCACTGAGAACAGTCTAGATCCATCCTCTTTGGAACCCCCTTTCAGGTAGTTGAAAGCAGCTATCAAATCCCCCCTCATTCTTCTCTTCTGCAGACTAAACAATCCCAGGTCCCTCAGCCTCTCCTTATAAGTCATGTGCTCCAGCCCCCTAATCATTTTTGTTGCCCTCCGCTAGACTCTTTCCAATTTTTCCACATCCTTCTTGTAGTGTGGGGCCCAAAACTGGACACAGTACTCCAGAAAAAGCCTCACCAATGTCGAATAGAGGGGAATGATCACATCCCTCGATCTGCTGGCAATGCCTCTACTTATACAGCCCATAATGCCGTTAGCTTTCTTGGTAACAAGGGCACACTGTCGACTCATATCCAGCTTCTCATCCACTGTAACCCCTAAATCCTTTTCTGCAGAACTGATGCCTAGCCATTCGGTCCCTAGTCTGTAGCAGTGCCTGGGATTCTTCCATCCTAAATGCAGGAATCGGCACTTGTACTTGTTGAACCTCATCAGATTTCTTTTGGCCCAATCCTCTAATTTGTCTAGGTCCCTCTGTATGCTGTCCCTACCTTCCAGCATATCTACCACTCCTCCCAGTTTAGTGTCATCTGCAAACTTGCTGAGGGTGCAGTCCACGCCATCCTCCAGATCATTAATGAAGATATTGAACAAAACCGGTCCCAGGACCGACCCTTGGGGCACTCTGCTTGATACCGGCTGCCAACTGGACCTGGAGCCATTTATCACTACCTGTTGAGCCCGACAATCCAGACAGCTTTGTCTCCACCTTATTGTCTATTCATCCAGCCCATACTTCTTTAACTTGCTGGCAAGAACACTGTGGGAGACTGTATCAAAAGCTTTGCTAAAGTTAAGGAATAAGACATTCACTGCTTTCCCCTCATCCACAGAGCCAGTTATCTCGTCATAGAAGGTAATTAGGTTAGTCAGGCATGACTTGCCCTTGGTGAATCCATGCTGACTGTTCCTGATCACTTTCCTCTCCCCTAAGTGCTTCAGAATTGATTCCTTGAGGACCTGCTCCATGATTTTTCCAGGGCTGAGGTGAGATTGACTGGCCTGTAGTTCCCCGTATCCTCCTTCTTCCCTTTTTTAAAGATGGGCACTACATTTGTCCTTTTCCAGTCATCCGGGACCTCCCCGGATCGCCATGAGTTTTCAGAGATAATGGCCAATGGCTCTGCAATCACATCCGCCAACTCCTTTAGCACCCTCGGATGCAGCGCATCCATCCCCATGGACTTGTGCTTGTCCAGCTTTTCTAAATAGTCCTGAACCACTTCTTTCTCCACAGAGGGTGGGTCACCTCCTCCCCATGCTGTGCTGCCCAGTACAGCAGTCTGGGAGCTGACCTTGTTTGTGAAGACAGAGGCAAAAAAAGCATTGAGTATATTAGCTTTTTCCACATCCCCTGTCACTAGGCTGCCTCCCTCATTCAGTAAGGGGCCCACACTTTCCTTGACTTTCTTGTTATAACATACCTGAAGAAACCCTTCTTGTTGCAGCTAGCAAGGGATGTTAAGGATAACTCCAAGTGTGATTTGGCCTTCCTTATTTCACTCCTGCATGCCTGAGCAATATTTTTATACTACTCCCTGGTCATTTGTCCAATCTTCCACTTCTTCTAAGCTTCTTTTTTGTGTTTATGATCAGCAGGATTTCACTGTTAAGCCAAGCTGGTCGCCTGCCATATTTACTATTCTTTCTACACATCAGGATGGTTAGTTCCTGCAACCTCAATAAGGATTCTTTAAAAACATCTATTTTGCTGTCTTCTAAACCCTTGCTATTTCTAGTGAATGCTTTTTGAGATGTACTGACCAAAATTGGATGTAGTGTTACCACAATCAACATATAATTATGGTACCATCAATTTATATAGTATTTCCAGTGTTTTTCTATCCCCTTCGTAATACAACAGAACAGGTCAGCCAGACACATGTGAACTATACTAAGATCCACAGCAGCTCCTGTGGATGTTAAAAAGTCTGCAGTCAGGAAAATCTAGGACTGGGCACAGGAATCAAGATATGGATCTGAGAGAGTGGGAAAGAAGGAGGCAGCTATCTCAAGGAAGCCAGTTGTGAGTCATGCACCTAAAAGGGCTATAGGATCGGAGAGCTCTACACTGTTCACCTGGCCCTTAGGAGCTCTGAAGGCGTGCTGAGCTGAGGGTAGAGAGAAATCTCTGAGATGCTTGGATATTGGATTACAGGAGTCCCTGGGATCGGGGAGGTCAGTCAGTCTGCCTCTCAGGCTCAGCTAATGTGCTGCTTCTAGTGTCTTCCTTCTCACAATTAATCTGTATGCATAGGTCTGGAATGTAATGGTGCTTGTACAAGTCACATGGTCCATCGTTCTGTCTTTTTCTTTAGCCCCACTGTTTTCTCTTTCACCCCTTTTAGAACACAGAAGTTTTTACCATGTGAGGAAAATGCCACCATATTTTCCTGGTGTGGTTGTGATAATTATGCAGTCTTATCATGATTGGGTGCATGCATGGAGATGGTGCTGCTTACAACCCTGTATGGGAGGGATCTGCTGCCTCTCTGCCTCCACCCTCTAAATGTTATACCAGCATACCTTTTTGGATGAGATGTTGCAGGCTGCTACTGGAGAAGGACAGCAGTGTCTGCATTCTGTTGTCTTTTAGGGGACTCTATATTGGGAAAAAAAACAGAGGTGGGATGAGGTTTGGCGTTTCAGAGCCAGAGACCAGCCTGTATTCTTTCTGATTTTCTCAGATTTAAAGTGTTCTTCTCTTCATCCGATGTAATATGCTGCTCTGAATTTTCAGTTTTCTTCCAATAATTTTGTCATTGTAATGTGGAAGGTGGTCTCAAACTTTTATTTTTTTAGGAGCAACATATTTATACAGGCCTTTAATCTTAGAATGCTGGTTTTGTTGATGTAAGAGATGAGGTAAGTACTCCATGGATTATTTCTAAATCAGAAATTCCAGTTGAATTTTCATTTAATTATTGCACCGGTAGCTTGACAGATGCTTTGTGAAATTCATAATGTTGCAGTTTTGCTTTGTTCTCTACAGCCTGTGTTTTATGGTCTGTTTATATTTTCTAAAGCTTTCAATTTCAGTACTCAGCACTTTCTATTTCTTTCTTAAGTATCTACTTCCTTGGTTATATCCTCTCTAATGTAATCCATTTCAGCTTCCCAGCATTTTGTAGGGTCTAACTATACCTGTATCTAACTCTGGAAAAAAGACTCCAATTTGCTTCCTATCATGCATGAAAATGTTTGTTCCTTAATAGAGAGGAGTTTATTCTCTGCTCATTTGATTTTATTTGACTGATACCCACATTTATTATTAATTCCACAGATTCATGATCCCTAAACACTGTAATGTCTATTTGTCATAAAACAGTTCCTTGATGTAATAAATGTGACATTATGAAAAATTGTTCCTGAGAAAATACTGTGTAGCATTGAGTGGAAAGTAAATCCTTTATTCTTTTATAGATCTTCTAGACAAGTGAACATACAAAGACATCAGTGAAGATGGTAATGTGAGTTTAGTTGTCTTAAGATGAGTGATAATTTTTGTAATGTTGGTGGCCTAGATCTACCTAAAAGTGGACCTTTGACTATATTTGAATATGCCTTTTTAATAATGGCAACTCATGTTATATAATTAGGAATTGATGTAGTTAATAAACAGTCATCTAGATGATCCCTTCAGATGACTAGTAGGGATTATCTTCAAGGACTCATGGAGAACCCAGAGGACTGGAGAAGGGCAAATGAAGTACCTATCTTTAAAAAGGGAACAAAGATGAGTCAGCCTAACTTTGAGACCTGGAAAGATACTGGAACAAATTATAAAACAATCAGTTTATAAGTCCCTAAGGGATAACAGGGTGATAAGCAGTAGCCAATGTGAATTTGTTAAGAATAAATCATGCTAGGCCAACCTAAATTCTAGAGGATATGGGAAAGCAGTAGACATATCTTGGTTTTTATTAAGTCTTTTGACACCGTCTCACATGACATTCTCATGAGCAAACTAGGGAAATGAGGTCTAGATAAAATTACACTAAGATGGGTACACTGGTTGAAAAACCATACTGAGAGTAATTATCAATGGTTCGCTGTCAAACTGGGAGGATATAGCTAGTGTGGTGCTGCAGGTGTCTATTTTGGGTCTGTTACCACGGTATTAGAAATCAATATGACCTTGACAAATTGAAAAATTGTTTTGCAATCAGCAAGATTAAAGTTTGATAAAGGTAAGTGTAAAGTACTGCACTCAGGGAGGAAAAATCAAATGAACAAATACAAAATGGAGACTAACTAGCTAGGAGTAGTACTGCAGAAAAGAATCTGAGGGTTATGGTGAACAAATTGAACGTGTCAACCAACATGATGCAGTTGTGAAAAAGATAAATATCATTCTCGGGTGTGTTAACAGGAGTGTCATATGTAAGACCTGGAAAGTAATTGTCCTGCTCTGCTTGGCAATGGTGAGGCATACTGTGTTTGGTTCCTGGTGCCACACTTTAGGAAAGACGTGGACAAATTTGGAGAGAGAGACCAAAGGAAAGTTACAAAAATGATAAAAGGTTTAGAAAACCTGAGCAATGAAGACATGTTTTATCTTGAGAAAAGAAGACTGAGGGTGGACTTGGTAAGTCTTCAAATTTCTTAAGGGCTGTTATAAAGAGGACAGAGATCAAATATTCTCCATGGCCACTGACAGTAGAACAAGGAGTAATCAGCTTAATGTGCAGCAAGGGAGATTTAGGTTAGATATCAGGAAAAACTTTCTAACTATAGGGATATTTAATTCCTGTAATAAGTTACCAAAGGTGTTTGTGGAATCCCTGCCATTGGTGGTTTTTAAGCACAGTTTAGACAAACACATGCTTGGGGTGGTTTAGCCCCTGCCTCAGTGCATGTCTATGGGCTAGACGACTTCTCAAGATCCCTTCCAGCCCTACACTTCTGTGATTCTCTGATTGATTCTATAATTTGAAAGCTGATCCTGTAGCAATTGAAGTAAATGGGAATTTAGTAGGGCTGTCAATCAGTTTAAAAAAAATGACGATTAATCGCGCTGTTAATAATAAAATACCATTTATTTAATTATTTTGGATGTTTTCTGCATTTTCAAATATATTGATTTCAATTACAACAGAATACATTGTACTTTGCACACTTTATATTTATTTTTATAACAAATATTTGCACTGTAAAAACAAAAGAAATAGTATTTTTCAATTCACCTAATACAAGTACTGTAGTGCAATCTCTTTATCACGAAAGTTGAACTTACAAATGTAGGATTACGTACAAAAAAAACTGTGTTCAAAAATAAAATGATGTAAAACTTTAGAGCCTACAAGTCCAATCAGTTCTACTTACTGTTCAGCCAATTGCTAAGAGAAACACGTTTGTTTACAGTTAAGGGAGATAATGCTGCCCACTTCTTAATTACAATGTCAACTGAAAATGAGAACAGGCGTTCACATTGCATGTTGTAACCAGAGTCGCAAGATATTTATGTACCAGATACGCTAAAGATTCATATACCTCTTCATGCTTCGGCCATCATTCCTGAGGACATGCTTCCATGCTGATGATGGGTTCTGCTCGATAACTGGCCAAAGCAGTGTGGCCCGACGTATGTTCATTTTCATCATCTGAGTCAGATGCCACCTGCAGAAGGTTGATTTCCTTTTTTGGTGGTTCGGATTCTGTAGCTTCCACATCCAAGTGTTGCTCTTTAAGACTTCTCAAAGCATGCTCCACCCTCATCCCTTTCAGATTTTGGAAGGCACTCCTTGGGTGGAGTGCTGTAGCTATCTTCAGAAATTTCACATTGGTACCTTCTTTGCATTTTGTCAGATTTGCAGTGAAACTGTTCTTAAAACGAACAACATGTGCTGGGTCATCATCCGAGACGGCTATAATATGAAATATATGGCAGAAAGCGGGTAAAACAGAGCAGGAGGCATGCAATTTTCTCCCAGGAGTTCAGTAATAAATTTAATTAACACATTATTTTTAAAGAGTGTCATCAGCATGGAAGCATGTCCTCTGGAATGGTGGCCGAAGCATGAAGGGGCATATGAATCTTTAGCGTATCTGGTACATAAATATCTTGCGACTCCGGTTACAACATGCAATGTGAACGCCTGTTCTCACTTTCAGTTAACATTGTAATTAAGAAGCGGGCAGCATTATCTCCCGTAAATGTAAACAAATTTATTTCTCTTAGCAATTGGCTGAACAGTAAGTAGGACTGAGTGGACTTGTAGGCTCTAAAGTTTTACATTGTTTTATTTTTGAATGCAGGTTTTTCTGCACATAATTCTACATTTGTAAGTTCAACTTTTATGATACAGAGATTGCACTACAGCAGAGGTTCTCAAACTGTGGTCCGCAAGCTCCATTCAAGTGGTCCACGGATAGTTCCCTCTAAGGTGCGCGCCTGGGCAGCTACACATGAGAGAATGAATGGCCACCTACCTAATTAGTGGAGCCATGCCTGCATGGCTCCACTAATTAGGTGCCTGGACCCTGGAAAAGACGCACATATAAGGTGAAGTGGTGGCCTTGAGGAGAATAGAGGGCAGTGGGGTGAGAAAAGGGGGTGGGGGGAATTTGGGATGTGGAGGGCTGCCGCGGCCAGAGAAAGAGGCAACTTTTCCCAGCTCCAGGGCTGCGGCTCCTGGGGAGAGACAGCCCTCCTTCCCAGCCTCAGATCTTTGGCTGCAGTGGCGGGTGAGAGACCCCCCCACTCCTTCCCAACCGCCAGCTCAGGGGCTGCTGCGGTGGGGGAGAGAGGGCACATTGCATTAGAAAGGTAAGACTACTGATATTAAAATATGAGTTGTGTGCTTTTATTTGTAGAACAAAAAAAATGGTTTTTTTTATATAGCGCTTTTATCCAACATGTTTTACAATAGTTAGCTAACGGTATAAACAACATTTGGAAAGATCATTAAGTGGTCTGCCGAGACCCTCAGCAATTTTCAAGTGGTCCGTAAAATAAAAAGTTTCACCTAGTATTGTATTAGGTGAATTGAAAAATATTATTTCTTTTGTTTATCTTTTTTACAGTGCAAATATTTGTAATAAAAATAATATAAAGTGAGCACTGTACACTTTGTATTCTGTGTTGTAATTGAAATTAATATATTCTAATATATCAATATTTGAAAATGTAGAAAAACATCCAAAAATATTTAATACATTTCAATTGGTATTCTATTGTTTAACAGTGCGATTAATCACAATTAATATTTTTAATTACAATTTTTTTTTCAATTAATCATGTTAGTTAACTGCAATTAATTGACAGTCCTAGAATTTAGCTACATTGGTAGCAGGATTCATTGAAGTCTGGGAGCTGTGAGTGTCCAATGCCTCTGGAAATCAAGACAAGAATTTCTAAAAACATTTGTATAGATTTATATAAAAGCCATTTCAGTGGCTTTTATAAACTATGGAAAAAATCTATAAGGTAAAAATAAGAAGGGAGAAAAGTGAGGAAGTCGAAGGAAAAATTATATTAACGTGTTAATTGTTTAAAAACATGTTCATTATGCTGATATATTCTTTGGAGAAAGACAACATCAAAGGTCTAGTCCTATGCTCCTAAAGTAGGTCAAACTCTCATTGAAATCCTGTTTCTCAGCTTTCACTGATTCAGGTGGCATTTGCCATGTTTAAGAGGTATGTGGTATTACCTTAAGTCTAAGATGGAATTTCATTGATATATAGAATTATTTTGAGGGTATGGAATCTGTTCTGTAAGACAACTTTTAATTAGTGTTGTAAACTTTGTTTGTGCTGCTCACATAGTAGACCCCAATATATTGTAGAATTATCCGGGACAAATGGTAGCAAAATCTGCTTTATTCCAAGTATAGTCCCTTTTTAACTTTCCAAGGATTTTAAATAACAGAGTGGAGTGAATTAAAATTTATTTAACATAATCAGACCAGAGGTTTTGTGTAGAATTATTAATGACCAGTGCCAGGAAAAAAATGAGCAAGTAGGTGATGGTCTTTGCTGTTTAATTTAAAGAGAGTGATTCAGTGACTCTCTGCAGTCATCAGCTTATTGAGGGAAAAGCTAGATCTCTTCAAAGCTTTATTTTATTCCATGACAGTCAGTTTGCTTATTTTTCTTCCTATATCTGCATCTGTGATCTTTTAATCTTTTAGTTTTAAGCAGTAATTGCAGATTTTTCTCATTGATCGTTTGCCACTACTTACTAAATACAACTGCTACTTGTGCGATCTGCCACAATGTAAAAAGCTATTGTTTGTTATATCTATTAACAAAATAGTATTCATAAAGTGGGACTTCATAGACTAGCTACATATTTGTATCAGGGTGGGTTTGATTTAAATCAAATTGATTTAAATCACTAGTCCAGAAGACTTGATTTAATTCTTCACAACTCAGAGATAGATATAGGTTTCATTTTTAGAAGATATACACTATATATTTTTAGTGATTTATTTTGAAAATTTTCGGATTAGTTTTACAGCTGTATCAGAAAATGAATGGTTGTTTGGGTAATTGAAGCAGATTATGAAGTCATTGGGAGGTGAACTATCTCCAATTCAACAGGTTAATCATTAATATTTGGAGGATTTTTTTGATTAAAAAAAAATCATTGATTTTTATCCACACTGATTTGTATGAAGTTAGACCTGAATTCTGTATAATGTTTACATTACCTCTGCTTTGACTAACCCATATCCAGTAGTATATAAGGAAATGATCATACAACTTCATATACAACTTTTCATTGTAACTACAAGGCATGCATTAGTGTGCTGCTCTAACCTCTGCAAGCTGTCAAGGGTCCCAGAGATCACAGGGGCTCACCAGCTGTTCTCTCTGTTCCCCAGGCATGAGAGCTGCACCAGGGACTGGGAGACGGATAGCACAGGAGCTGCTATAGTGGCCCTACATTGTGGGGAATCATCTGACCAGTCACTCTGGTTTTGAGTCTGTTTTTTACTGGAACACTAGCTCAAAGCCAACTTAATAAATTGGAGGATTATGGTCAAATTTCAGTTGAAGCTTCACTTTGAAGGTGGCCACTTTAGTGAGACACCTGAATACAGCACTGGCAATGACTAATTATTGAAAGCAAAGTGACTAGGAATCCTGTATTAAGGCTAGAAATGAAATGCTGGGTAGTATTTGAGGTGGCTCTAGTTGTAGGTCATAAGATTTTTTTTTTTAATAAAATTTCTTTTATATTTTTTCCATCCCAAGAAATATATGCTAGGCTGATAGAACATGTTGTGTAAATAATACAGAAATTGACTTTTTATAGCCTGAAATAAATGACATTGGAAATCATGGTGGTTTGGTATACCTGACTGCCAAAGGCAAGTTAGTTTGCTAACATGCTCAAGGTTATACTCTAAAAGATGTAGAATTTGTAAAATATGTATCCAGCCTTAATGCATAAAAATGAGAAATGAAGTCAGTAAAGATGACTTGCACACTAAAAATGTGAAACATGTTTGTTTGTGGCATTGCCTAAACCTCTGTGTAACAATTTGCAATGTACTTAACCTTATCTAGATCTGCAGGGATTATGTAGGCTGTCTAGAAGGCAGAATGATCGACATACAACAAGTGCTGCTCCAGTTATATATTATTAGTGGATACACCGGAAAATCTTTCAAAACTGTAGTTGTCTAAATTATTCCTGCAAAGTGCAACAATAGCATTGTGAATGATGTCTTGTACAAATGCCACATATCATTGTGTCCTGTTTTAAGGCCATATAAGATCAATGTGCCTGTGATCTCAAATTACAATTACATAGACTTAATGGAAATTGAATCATTTTGTCTTGAATGAAGTAGACATACTAGCTTTCTGGCGTACTTGCACCCTATCTCAGCAGGAGGTATTCTTATGCTGTTCAACTAATGATAGTACTGTTTATAGTTTGGGATGTGTAGGGTGTGTGTTTTATTAAAAAAAAATACAACCAAAAAAAAAAAACCAACCTTCCATGTGTATGCCGTGCACTGGGACAGATGAGAAAACAATGGAAGGTTACTTTCTGCATGATTTTCCTCTTTAGTGTGTGTAAAGTAATAAGGTGTGATGGGACATCCTGAAGGAGTCAAGATATGAGATGTTATTTTATGACAAGTCTGTAGCTCTGAAGACTGCTTGCAATCAACTCCACACATGCTTTATAAAATTTTAAGATAATATTGTTGCCAGTTTTATATGATCTCTCTCTTAATATTATGATAAAGTTCCAAGTAAATTTAATTGTTTGGAGGTTTATTTACCTTTTCCTCACTTAAATTTCATGTTTATACTGTTTCTGTTATCTGTGAAAATGTAGTCATATTAGAGGACCTTACAGTATATTTTGTAATGTCATCATGATGATGATGATGATATTGGTGACAGTAGAAGTGACTTTACTGAATGAATCTGTGAATGAGTTTTGCATACAGTAGAACCTCAGAGTTACAAACACTTCAGGAATGGAGGTAGTTCATACCTCTGAAATGTTCGTAACTCTGAACAAAATGTTATGGTTCTTTCAAAAGTTTACACCTGAACACTGACTTAATACAGCTTTGAAAATTTACTATGCAGAAGAAAATGCTGCTTTCCCTTTATTTTTTATTGGTTTACATTTAACACAGTACTGTATTGTATTTGCTTTTTGGGGGGCGAGGGGTGCTCTGCTGCTGCCTGATTGCATACTACTAGTTCCAATTGGGATGTGTGGTTGACTGGTCAGTTCGTAACTCTGGTGTTCATAACTCTGAGGTTCTATTGTATTATGACAACATGGTTTTGTTGGATCTGGAAATATACAGGTGAGAATCTGTGTATCATTTTTGAAAACTGCAAATACACATAAAACTAACAAAAAACAAACAAAAAAGCAGCACGCGGGGATTAAATATATGGCTACCCCCATTTACTTCCCTTGTTTAGGCTCACAGTTTGATTTATGCTTTTAGGAGCGAGTTGTTGAAAATGTTGTCGCATATGCAGCTCAAAACTAGACTTTTTTCACAATGTAGCTATAATCTTGCAAAACCATATTTTAATGTGTATAATCAGTTAGTGTTATAGATTTGTGTGAATTTTCTTCAGCTCTGCTCACATTACTAATGGTTTTCTACAAGTAGGTATGTGTTGACTGATATGTAATGCGCCTGAGTATGGGAAATTAGTCGATTTAGCCCTATGCCAGCTTTTTAGATGGCTATCAGGAGGGGTAGAATGAATGATAATGTACGTGCACAACTTGTTCAAATGGTGTAGGGCAGACCAAGATAGAAAACAGTATGGTATTTCCTTCCAACTTGACTGATTGCTTCATTGCAGCTATAGGTGGGCTGTGGCTGACTGGCTGGAGCTGCTATCTCTCTCCTCTCTGTCTCTTCACTCCATCCTTCCTTCCTTTCCTCCTCTACCACTGTTGCCTCCCTCCCCTCATTGTCCTCTCTCCGTTCCTGTGTTGTTCCTTTTAGTTAATTCCCTTCCTTAACTGCCTTTGTCCTATAATTGGTTGAATGTCATAAAATGAAAAATAACTACCTCCCAAATTGATATGTAAACCAAACAAACAATTATGTCACTCATATGCTGGTTGTGAACCATTACTCTGTTTGTATGTGTATATTTCTTTCCCCTTACTATGTGTCTGTCATGTCTATTTAGACTGCGAGTGCTTTTTCTTTAAGAAAGGGACTGTCATGTACTATTTTGCACAGTGCCTAACACAATGGGATCTCAATCTTGGGTAGGTGCTCTAGATGCTATTGTTCCTTCACTGGTTTCTGTGAATCTGTTTTTTCAAAATATGCTGAGGTGAACACAATTATAAATGTATGTTCCATTCTCTTCTACTTCCATAATTTTTTTATTCTATAAAGTAGAGGTTCATTGTTTCCTTCATGACCATCCATTTCTGAAGGTTTTCTAAGAAGTCATGTTCCCATATTATGTTGTTTGGCATAAGGAATAAGATTAATGTGATTTATGTATACTTTTGATATGCACAGAGGCCACATAGCCATTCTGGGTTTAGTGAGGATATGTCCTGCGTGGCTTTGTGTTTTAGGAACAAGAGGTGAATTGGGAGGGCTGAGTTTTCTTCTTTACTCTGCCACACTTTCTGGTAGGATCTTAAGCTCTGTGCCTCGTTTCCTCTTCTATAAAATCTTAAATACTAACTCATGGGGAAGTAAAGGCTAATTTTGTTAATGTTTGTAATGCGGTTTGAGAGCCTGAGATGGAAAGTGTGATTAGAAATGCAAATTACTATTTTCTGCCCACAGTGAACCTCTTCCTGTCCCCACACAATATTCTTATACTGATTTGTCAACAATCTGTTCTGAACATTCTGCCATTGATTATTGTTGGTGATAGTGTGCTTTGCACTATATAAGGAACTGAAGACATGACCGCTCCAAGGAGCTTACAGTTTCCCAACGGAGAGCACACAAACCTGTTGAGACAGCCAAAGTGAGATATTAAATGTGAGAAACTTGAATGTATTGGTTGGGTGCTGGGGGGGGAGGGAGCCTGGGCACACTAGCACCCACCCGTTTCCAAAAGACACCAAGATCCTCACATTTAAACACTGTGTGTGTGTGTGTGTGTGTGTGTGATGTAGTTTTTAGCTGTCAGAAGTAAGTTTTGAATTTATCTTCATTTTTTCATGTCTTCCTTTTTACGTATTTATTTTTTAATTTAAAAGTGTGTGTATGTGTATATATAAGTAAAGAGATCATACAAAGTAGGGGTTTGGACAGATGTTGAAAAGATGGAACTTACAGATACTTATATTCAGTTTCAGGTGCAGTATCCCGTGTCCCACACTCTTGTTTTACTGGGAAGATGCAACATATTAAGAAAGTCTATAATATCTCTGCTGTTATCTGAAGTAAATCAATTTGCTGATGAGTTGCAGCAAGTCCACCAGGTACTGTTCTGTTGAAAATTTTATATTGTCATGAAGCAAAGAAAACCATAATACTTATTTAAATGATACAACTTTTTAACACTAGAGCTCTGTTTCAATCTCTTAATTTAAGATAACAAAAAGATCCACAGAAGTTGTTGACTTTCAGATTTAAATTTATATCTTCTACCAAATTTCAGATATTTTTTGAAAGTTAATTTTTTCATTCTACAAAAATAGTGTGTGATTTTCTTTTAAGTGAAAGATCAGCAAATTGAAGAAATTTCCCAACTAGGACCAGGTCTCAAAATATCTTAAATTCAAATACACGCACAATAGACCTTTGATCTGTTTGACACCTGGTTTGGTCTGGCTATGCTGTAGAAACTGCGCTGGTGGTGGCTATGGTTGATCCTTTCCTAGTGATTCATGGAGTTCAGGTATCCATTTTCAGATCGATCAGTTATCTTTGATACCATGGAGCACAAGATATTGTTATTTGTTTACTGACCCTCATTAAAGCTGACTGGGCTGTTCTTGAGTGGCTTTCTTTCTGGGAGATCCCAAAGGGCAATTGTTTATCTGTGGCTGTTGTTCCACAGATTCCATCTTTTTACGCTTTCTGTTAAATGTATGCATGGGGCTTGTAGGGGGTTACTGAGGAAGAATGTCTTGAGAAGTCTTCAGAATGTTAATACTGAATTTTATGTCTCTTTTCTGTCCCTGCTGGTGCAGTGGAGCAGTTTTATAATTGGCTAACAGAAATTATAGATGTGGACTGTGAGGAGATTTACCTAGCTGAAGAGCAAGTAGTTAATACAAGACTGAGATGATGCTTACAGGATTTGAGAAGCAACTGAAAGAGATGGTAAACATTGTATCAGCATCCCTGAATGTTGGGGTATGCAGACATGCAACCTGGGGAGTTTCTTGGATACCCAAGGATCATGTGCTTATCATGATCTGGCACAGACAAGGAAGCTACATTCTTTCTTTTCAGAGATGGCTTTTGCCTTGGTTATCTAGCTATAAAAATATTTATACCCGGCAAATTGCTCTTATCCTTCCCTTGTTAACACAAGATTAGGTTATTGCAATGAATGAGGTATGGAGAACAGAATGGAATGGAGGTTGTGGCTTGGACAGGGCTCATTTCATAGGAGATTAATTTAAGATTTCTTGTGCTGGCTGTATTTTGAAATAGAATGATTGTATACTTGGGCTAAGCATACTTTTTCAAGTACGAAACAAGTGTTTAAAAAAAATTACCTCCAGGGGAAAATATATATATATATCATTTGTATCTGCTGAACAGATGTGAGATCAAGGAAATCCAGTAGATCCCAAGGCATTATTGTAGTTGCATGCAGAAACACGACACTCCACTGTACTCCTAGTGACCCCTAAACTCCTCTTAGAGTATGGTTCCCTTATACACTGCTCTGGAAAGTTCTACAGACAAAAAACACATAACAAGAACATAATATCTGGAGAAAAAGGAAAGCCCAAGGTATTGAAAAGTATCTAAATGACTCATTAAAGTCATATAGAAAAATATTCTAATCGAGTTCCATGTCATTTATTTCTGTTACAAACGTATAAACACCTCTCTCTTCAACATTAAATATTCCAAAAAAACAACCTTAATTGTAGTTCTTTTTTCATTATGCTCAGTTTGAGTGATACATTTGTTGAACTACTTGTGTATTAATTATGATATTATGTGGAATATACGTTTTGGCTACTCAAAAACAGGTAGGTAATTAACAACATGAGATTACAAAGAAATAGCATTTCCAAACTAAACTGCTGAAATTCTTTATAAGGATCAGCAAAAATTGAATGAAAGGAAAAAGAAGGGATGAGATTTTCCTGCATTATAGTAAGGCGTTGGTGACGTGCTGCCATTCTTGATAGTATCTAAGAAACTGAACAAAAATCTGTATATTTCATTTAAAAATAGAAATATGTAATTTAAAAAAATAATGTTTAAAAATTAAATAACCTATTCTGGCATGATTAAATCCCACCTGTGTAAAAATCACAAGATTATGCACCCATTATTTCAGCACATTGCTGTCACCAGTGCTGACACAGCACATAACAAGTGTGTTGCATCATCCATTATGCTCCATGTTGATGTAAGGGTTCTGTTGGGTTATTGGGAAGACTGTGTTGAGCTCAAGAATTATGATAGTTCATTTCATTTTGCCATACAGAATTTTTTGTGTGTGTTGCTATTCTGTATTGTATGCAAGACTTAGTTGGATGAATCCTATGTTTGATGAAGAGATTATGGCATGAGAGTTTATAAATTGTGTATTTTGCAGATGATAAACATAGGGCTAAATTAATACGCCATGGCTTTTAACCTTAAATTATACTCTTTAATAGTGTTACGTAGAGGTGGATTTTCCAATGACAAATACAGTTAGTGGTGTTCTGTAAAGCCATGATGTGGTTTGAGAATATTGCACTACTAAATTCATTTGTCAATGTAAAAGAGTTGATATTTTAATCCATAAACAATTTTCTACATAATAGCCAGTACAATAAATTGTAGGATAATTTCTGTGCTTGTCTTATTAAACCAGAATTCTAAATGAAAAATGACATCAGCTTTGATCTTGTCACATTGAACTAAAATTTTATTCTATTTACTTAGATATGAAAGTTGTTTTCAATATTAATTTATAAATTGTGTATTTTAATTTTTTCTGTATAATTGCTGATTCTGAAAAAATGATCACAAAAATAGCCTCAAATGTGCACAATTAGCAGTGTTTCAATAAAATGTCCCTATAATAACTTATAAACACAAGTATATGTTTTTCCTACATGTAATAAGTATTTTGGGAAATTATGTTTAACAAAGGTATCATAGTTCAGAAAAGGATTAAAATACTTAATATAAATCCTGTATGCTATTCTGCTCAAAGTAAAAATATAAAATCATTTTCAATTGTACAGAATTCATGTTAAAGTTTTTCCTCCATCAACATTTAAATTACAGTTTGCAGAAAGATGATACTCTGTACCAAATGTCACTAACTGACAAATGGCCAGATCCTGCTTCATTTGTCAAAACTATCATTGGCTTCAGAGGACATCTTGCTTGATTGCAGGATCAGGCTCCAATAGGCATTTCAGATATCCTGTTTAAAAAGAACAAAATCGAGAATCTGAATCTTAGTTATGATCCAACTAGGTTTATAGTGTGTGACAGGTTTTGACTTAAGAATTCCAAAAGATCTAAAAAGAATGGAGCTGTGTCAGTTGAGCCTAGACCTATGTCTCTACATCTCACAGCTTTTTCAAAGCTGTATGTTGAACTTGAATTTTACCGACTAAAAAATAGATTCTGTATAGGAGAATGGATCAAATCAAATGAAACAAGAAAGAAGAAGTAATTGTTACCTGAAATTGTTATACTGATCTTTTAGAAACCTCCTGAATAGTTAAATCTTGTGGTCTTAGAGGCCACAAATGAAAGAGAAATGTATGAATAATGAAGGTTTGCCTAACATTTTATAACACATCTCTCCATATTTTAATATATAAAATAAAACCAGCTAAGATGCTTATATAGCAATAAACCACTTTTAAATTTTTACTGACTTTCATCCTCAGAATACCATTTTTTCACAGCTTTTGTTCAGTCATTGCGTATTGGATTATATCTAATTAAAGGGCCCAGTGCTGCAAACTCTGAAGCAAGTGAGTAACTTTACTCACATTGGCTCTGATTCTGAAAAGTTCTTAATCATATGCTTAAAGTTAAGCACATACATAAATGCTTTCCTGAATGACAGTGTAATAGGGTCTTCGGTGGGCTGGGAGGCCTACTGGTTAACATCGACTCACTTGTGGGGCAGTGGTAGGGGAGCCCGGGCCCACCTGCTCCACCAGCCTCTGACCCAGGGCCCTAGGAAGGATTAGCATTACCCTCCCGGAGTTACTTCCTACCACTTCTCTCCACTTCCGGGACCAGTTAAGAAAAAAGGTAACCAGACAGTCAGCCCCAGCCGGACTCAGCATACTGCCCTATTACATCAGGGAGCCATCACTAGCCTCTTTTGGCAGGTGCCTTCAGGGTAGGTATGTACTCCTCTCCAGCCTTCTGAGCTTTTCAACCCTGTCTCCAGTTGGAGCACCCTCTGCAAGATTGGAGGGATGAGGCTAGCTGGGCCCAATACTGTCCTTTAACCCCTTTCGTCCCAGTGTGGGTTTTGTATACCCCCATCAGACTGGGCCATTGTTTTCTATTTAGATACATATATTAATGTAAACGGAATTGGGCCTCTTTGATTGTTACTTATATAAAAGTAGTCATATAAAAAATGGAAACTAGGACAGATTACAAAGGATGAATATAGGCAAACAACACAGGAATGCAGGGGCAAGATTAGAAAGGCAAAGGCACAAAATGAGCTCAAACTAGCTACGGGAATAAAAGGAAACAAGAAGACTTTTTATCAATACATTAGAAGCAAGAGGAAGACCAAAGACAGGGTAGGCCCACTGCTTAGTGAAGAGGGAGAAACAGTAACAGGAAACTTGGAAATGGCGGAGATGCTTAATGACTTCTTTGTTTCGGTCTTCACCGAGAAGTCTGAAGGAATGCCTAACATAGTGAATGCTAATGGGAAGGGGGTAGGTTTAGCGGATAAAATAAAAAAAGAACAAGTTAAAAATCACTTAGAAAAGTTAGATGCCTGCAAGTCACCTGGGCCTGATGAAATGCATCCTAGAATACTCAAGGAGCTAATAGAGGAGGTATCTGAGCCTCTAGCTATTATCTTTGGAAAGTCATGGGAGACGGGAGAGATTCCAGAAGACTGGAAAAGGGCAAATATAGTGCCCATCTATAAAAAGGGAAATAAAAACAACCCAGGTAACTACAGACCAGTTAGTTTAACTTCTGTGCCAGGGAAGATAATGGAGCAAGTAATTAAGGAAATCATCTGCAAACACTTGGAAGGTGGTAAGGTGATAGGGAACAGCCAGCATGGATTTGTGAAGAACAAATCATGTCAAACCAATCTGATAGCTTTCTTTGATAGGATAACGAGCCTTGTGGATAAGGGTGAAGCGGTGGATGTTTTCAGGTATCTAAAAGGGTGTCATAAGGAGGAGGGAGAAAACTTGTTCACCTTAGCCTCTAAGGATAGAACCAGAAACAATGGGTTTAAACTGCAGCAAGGGAGGTCTAGGTTGGACATTAGGAAAAAGTTCCTAACTGTCAGGGTGGTTAAACACTGGAACAAATTGCCTAGGGAGGTTGTGGAATCTCCGTCTCTGGAGATATTTAAGAGTAGGTTAGATAAATGTCTATCAGGGATGGTCTAGACAGTATTTGGTCCTGCCATGCGGGCAGGGGACTGGACTCGATGACCTCTCGAGGTCCCTTCCAGTCCTATAATCTATGAATCTATGAATCTACTTCTGTGGTATATGGCTTGTTGTCTTTGACTGAAAAGCAACATGGCCACCTATGTGCTGTATAATTAATAATTGCAATTGATTGTAAGAGCCTTACATCGCACCTATCCTGCAGGAACAGGAGTGTCTTGATGTTTACCAAAAAAAAAAAAAATCGGAGTTGCTTAATATTATTTTCTCTGTAGAGCAGATGGAATTTATGGCTCCAGACTGTATTATAGAATGTAGATTATTCCTTCAATCAGAGTGCTTATGTAGCACATTTTCCTTGGAGATGTCTCATAATCGCTTCAGAGACAGAGGATCAGAAATGGAAAGCACGTATTGATTGAAAGAATGTTTCTAACCTGCCAGGCTTTCAGATTTTAATTTTTTTAAAGAATTGTTAAATAGAAAATAAGTTGAACTTAATTGGTGAGACTTTTTTGATAATACTAGGTTTCACCTCACTAGGATGTCTTACCTAACTTTTGAGAACAGGTGTGGGCCAGATATGATGTAAGCTGTTTAGGCTCTTGTTTAATTATTCTACTGGGTAGTTAGATTAGTAACATTTTTGCACAGTATATAAATTGTATTAATTGTTTTTCCAAATAGGCATAGTTGCTGTCCATATCTTCTTAACATATAAGATATTTATTTTAGGTATTTTTAGTGACATTTTTGAAATGGTAATTTTCATGCTAACAAATACTTTTTAATATCTTTTTATATATATAATGTGTGTGCATGCAAAAACACACACACATATTATGAAAACTACCACTATTTTGGAAGACTGCCAAAAATATACATGGAAGCACGTAGTTCTTCTGTCAGTAAGGACCTGATTCTGCAGACCTTCTGTATGGAAAGCTGTCATAGACTTAAGTGAGAGTTAAGTGTACAAAAACATTATATGATGTCTTAACCTATGGAAAGCAACATAAGAAATTCCTATTACCTATCTGGTGGAAAAGATAGAATTATAATATACCTTCAAGTTCCATTCACAGTGATTCATTTATTAACTTACGCCCCAGTTCTGCAGAGTATTTAAGCACCTGCTTATGTCTGTCCATAATAAGTTCGAAAGCTTGTCTCTCTCACCAACAAAAGTTGGTCCAATTACAGATATTACCTCACTCAGCGTGTCTCTCTCATATTCAGCAAAGCACTTAAGGTCATGCTTTGTTAAATAGAGATGGACGGCTGAATTGGGACCAGGGCAAACAGAAAGGATAAAAGTGCTGCATAGATTCATGTTCTAGTTTAGATCACATGCAGATGTTATTGCATCAAATACATTCTGTTAGACTGAGAAATCACTTTGAACAACTATTTGTGGAGTAACAAGGAAAGTTTGAAAAAAGGAAGTACAATGGAACTGAGAATATCTCATATTCTTCTGCTTGCTCTTCAACACTATCTAACGGGTAGTCATGTCACTGTAATATCACACAGATGGCAATAGTTTCTTACTGAAAAAAACAAGGCTATTAATTATTTCAGTGGGTAGGGAACCACACTTTCTGAGAGCTATGCATGTCAGTGAGATACTAAATGTCCAGCTGGACTGGTAGTGGTATAGTTGTGTCGGTCCAAGGATATTGTAGAGACAAGGTGGGTAAGTTAATATCTTGTACTGGACCAACTTCTGTTGATGAGAGAGAGACGCTTTCGAGCTTACAAAACTGTTCAGGATCCAAGAAGCAGGAGACCAAAACCAAACCAACAACAACAAAAGTTGACAGGGTAGCTGGCCCTTAAATGAAACCAGGCACAGCCCTCTTGTTCCAGTGCAGATGAGGCCTAGATTGCTATAATGAGGAGGTTGGGGCTCCCCATTGGAGTTACAAAATGGGAGAGAGTCCAAAGGTGGGAGTGTTCAGAACCCAGAGAGCCGAGGAAGAAATGTCAGAAGATGACCAGAAGGTTAAAAGTTAAAAGTTTTAGGTTAAAAGTTTTAGGGAGGTGGTGCCCTTGCAGGAGGGAGATGTAAGAGTTAGCTAGTGAGTGGTGGAGGTAGATCAAGCTTCTGAAAGGAGAAGGTGGGAAGGAATTTGGGCGACAGGGGGGAAAATCACCTACAAACTTCTCCAGGCCAGAAAGCCATGCCAGAGGGGGCTGAAGGCTGGGAAATGATCAGTGCGCTGAGCCCACTGATGTCTCTGGGCAAAAGTTGGAGATGTACCTCAAAAAGAAACAGGATGGGGAAGCACCCTAGTAGAGGGGCGGTGAGAGATGCTGGAGCTGTACTTAAGAGGTGAGCATGTTGAGAGACACCAATGCTGTACTGGAGAGCAAGAGCATGGTGAGAGATGCCAGAGCTGTATTTGGTATGTTGATGGACTATAGGGCCTTGAAAGACTTAATGTACTGTTTGGCTAGTGTCCTGGGTCCTGCAACCCATAGCAGCCAGCATGGCTTCTGTTCCCTTCTCTTTCTTGCTCAGCTTCCTTCTCCTGTTTAGGTACAATCCCAGCCTTAGGGCAAAGCAGGGTTCTCCTTGACTGTGCCCAGACTGTTTTGGCTGGAGGTTTCATACTGTACCTTAAAGAGATAGTGCACCCCACTACATACACTCTCCCATCACCCATAGGAAGGGAAGGGTCTTATCTGAAACTCTGCCCCTCTTAAGTCAAAACTTGATACCGGTCACAAGTGCCATAAACATTGCAGACTGGGGATCTAGTTTTACTGCTAATGTCTTCTGCAATTCCAGATTAGATTGCAAGATACATACAAAATAATGTGGCATGCCAGACAAATCGGTAAGTGATAAATGGGCCATACAACCGCGCAATTCGCCCTGACGCTATCATGGAATCTAGTAAGGAAAGAGGAATTTAAAGTATTCTTAGGCAGCTGAGAAGTAACATTGCTTTGGCTATACTTAGGTATAGCGCAAAATTGAAGATGACACATAATCAGAAAACTCAGGTGCTTTTGCGAATAGAAGAAGTAGGGATATCGATTTCATGAAGAGAGAAAGGATCTCTTTATTACTGTTGACTAGAGAATTATTTGCTGGAAGAGTTCAATGTTGGTGAGTCATCTCATTCACTAGAGAATAAGTGATGGAGGGGGAGGAAAGCCATCATTGTAAAAATCAGAATGTATTGTATCATAACAGAGAAATGGGTTTATGTTACTGGAAGCCTTTCTGCTTATATTTTATGTATGATTTGAAAAAGACACACCATACCATGATTATAAATTACTATAAATAATTTTAATTCTTGCAACAGGATAAAGGAATGTGATTAACATCTAGCTGGATGCTGCTTTCTGGCTTTACTTTCATACCGTCTGTGCTAATTACTTCCTTTTTTTCCCTCTGACTACTGCTTGCGTCCTCTCAGCAAATTCCTCTGTGTGATGGATAGCTGAATGAAAACAAGACAGAATTCTGCCTTTTAACCTGCTTTGTTCACTGGGCATTCCTGCTTATTTACAAAAAGAAATGTACTAGAGAAAAGTAAGCACTGCTTCCTTCAAACTTTGATTAGATATTGAAACCCTTACTTGCACTGAGCAGCATTCAAGGAGTCAGTGCAAGTAAGGGTATTACAAAGGGAAACATTGTACATTTGTGGTAGTTAAAATATTTAAATTACAACTGATAGCTATATTTTAAAAGACCCTCTATCTCTAGATTTGTTTAATATTACACTTGGAATTAACAAAATTGGAAAAATTTGAGATTTGGTGTTTTAACTATATTTTTAAAAGATTGTTAAAAATCTGTGTTGTTTATTTTAAGACAGCCCTCACTGAAGTATTTTATAGAAACCAGTATCAATACACAGTCCCTACCTTAAAGACATTGTCATTGAAATATAGATATGAAACATGATAGCAAATATTATGGGTGGTATTGGGGGAGGAAAGACAAGGAATGCATCACAGAGCTTTTTTTAGAAGAGCTTTTCTTAGTTTTTATAGCCAAACCATTCTGTGTGGTTACAAATACTTACACAATAGATTTACAATATGGGTTTGTACCCATTTGTTACTTTTTTGATTCCTTAAAATGTATTTCATTAATATAGTGAAAAACTATTTAAATGTTTCCACTTCTATGGGAAAAGGTTGCTGGTATTAATGCATAAGTTATAAAATCTGTATCTCTAGCATTAATTATGGTTGTTTAGCATAGCTAATTATTAAATTGCCCATAAATAACAATTTTGTCAAGTATATTAAAATACAAAATATAGAACTATGAAAAGATAATAGATTGCCAATCAGATCTTAATTTCATTTTTCATTTTAAAAGTGTTGCTGCTTTTACAGTACAAGATTTCTTATTCTCTCTCTCTCTCACTCACTCACATACACACTGTCAGGGTTCCCTCCCCACTCTGAACTCTGGGGTACAGATGTGGGGACCCGCATGAAAGACCCCCTAAGCTTATTTCTACCAGCTTAGGTTAAAAACTCCCCTATTCATTGGATTAAGTAATACTGCCACCACCAAGTGATTTAAACAAACATTTAGGGAGGGCCACTTGGAGCCCTACCTTCCCGAAATAACCTCCCAAGTCCCTACACCCCTTTTCTTGGGCAGGCTTGAGAATAATCCCCCAATCCCCTACACCCCCTTTCCTGGGGAGGCTTGAGAATAATGTCCTCACAAATTGGTACAGATGAACACAGACCCAAACCCTTGGATCTTAAAATGAAGAAAAATCAATCAGGTTCTTAAAAGAAGAATTTTAATTAAAGAAAAGGTAAAAGAATTACCTCTATAAAATTGGGATGGTAAGTACTTTACAGAATAACAAAAGACTCAAGAACATAGAGGATCTCCCCTCTAGGCAAAACCTTAAAGTTACAAATCCAGGGATAAGCCTCCCTCTAGACAAGGAAAATCACAAGCCAAAATAAAAGTAATCTAACAAATTTATTTGCCAGTACTTACTAATGGAGTTGGATAGCTTGCTTTCTTGATCTGTCTCCGGCAAGCATACAGAACAGACAGACAGAGAACAGACAAAACAAAGCCTTTTCCCCCCTCCCCAGATTTGAAAATATTTTGTCCCCTTATTGGTCCTTTTGTTCAGGTGCCAGCTAGGTTACCTGAGCTTCTTAACCCTTTATAGGTAAAAGGATTTTGTGCCTCTGGCCAGGAGGGATTTTATAGTACTGTATACAGAAAGGTGATTACCCTTCCCTTTATATTTATGACACACACTCACACACACCATTCTCATTCTTCTCTAAACGTTTGGAAAAATGCTGCACATAATAAATAGTACCTATACCTGCCAAGTGACCCACATTTTGGGGACACAATTCCTACTAAAAATTCTGCTGAAGAGAGAACTTTTAAACATACTGCATTATATTTACCTATAGAGTTTATGAATAACTCTCACTACTTAAACAACGAGGAATCATCGTTGTTTTTGCTGATACAGACTAACTCGGCTACCACTCTGAAACCTCTCTCTACTTAGACACCTCACCAGGGTGTTATGAGGAGTAGCTGATGATTGTGCAATGCTTGGAAAAATGTGAATTGTATATCTAAGGTTTGATATTAAACATAAGTTGGTACAAAACCTAATAACTAAGCACTGTAAAGCTATCATCATCATAGCACAGGGCCGCGTGAGCTCTTAAATACACAAGATGACACACACACTCATTTTATTTACAACCACATTATGTGCTTAAATTTCTCTTCTGAAAATACTGCTATTTACGTGCTCAAATGTGCACTCAGAAGGTCGCTGTTGAGTTGAAATGCAATTACAATAGAACCTCAGAATTATGAATATCTCTGGAATGGAGGTTGTTCGTAACTCTGTAATGTTCGTATCTCTGAACAAAATGTTATGGTTCTTTCAAAGTTTACAACTGAACATTGACTTAGTACAGCTTTGAAACTTTACTACTATGAAGAAAAATGCTGATTTCCCTTTATTTTTTAGTAATTTATGTTTACAACAGTACTGTATTTGCTATTTTTTGTCTCTGCTGCTGCCTGATTGTGTACTTCTGGTTCCAAATGAATTGTTGATCCAAATTGTGGTTGACTGGTCAGTTTAAAACTTTGGTGTTCGTAACTCTGAGGTTCTACTGTAGTGCAAAAATAAATACATAAAATAGAGTTAAACTAATTCCAGGGAGTACCTGTACATCTGAATCCATATCAGGTGTTCCAGTCACATATTCCTGTTCTTTACAGTGGGGTTTTTCTCCCTAATACAGTATAGAAAATCCAGACAAACAGGAGAATTGGACTACATACAGAGCACTGTCAAAGGCACAAATTAAACAAATTGGAGAAAAATAAAGGACAATATTTGTCTCTAATTTCTTTCATATATAGTAACCTTAGGTGCTACTATGAAATGGTATGTAAACTATATTCAGCCAGACATTTTTTTTTCTTTCAAAGTTAAGTATATTGCCGGTACATGCTTAAAGAGCAGTGTTTGAAAATGAACTAATATGTTTTGTAGTTGCTGGCATCTGCTATCCCTTGAACTGAGTTGGTCAAAAATCCTATTGTATCTCTAGGATTCTTGTTTTGAAACAAGATTTGTTTGGCTCAGTACCTTCCTCAAAATTAATTCCTTTAATGAAAGTTACTTTTAGTTTATCTGGGTTTTCAGAGTATAGCTCAAGTTCCAGTTGTAAAGAACCCTTTCTGATTACCAGTTCCCTTATTTATTTACAGTTTTGAATTACACATGTTTCCAGTAATTTATCTCAAACACTAGGAGGTTAATTGCAGAACATCAGATAAAGCTATTTTAGATTTCCTAAAGTGACTTCCAAAATTAACTGGAAATAAACCCATAGTAAATCCATATAAATCATTAAGATCTGAGCAGAGGGAGAACTTAAGTTCATACTGTTTTATAAGAAGTCGGCTTTTGTCCTTAGTTCAGCCTTCACAATTAACATTCAAAGTCATATCAGGCCAAAAAAGATATTCTTATTCCCCATTTGGGAGAGTGAAATCCAAGGTGTACATTTGCAATATAATTTGCTGTATGTACAAATGAAGCATGTAACAAAAACAAATTGTCTCTGTGTTTATAGAGTGCCTTCTTGTGTGTGCGTGCATGCCTCTATACTAATTCATGGATTATTCCTGCCAGTAGGAGAAAAATGGGTATCATTTAAGGCAAGGGCATTCTCTAGTGCCAGAAGCCTCAGTTCTATTTCCTTCATTAGCTGGGGAACAGATCGATCAATTTGTCTGGTTCAGGGATACTACCTAATTCAGTTTACAGTTACTATTTCATCTGTAAGTGTTACCTTCTTCTGCAGCCAATACTTGCTGCTACCAGTTAAATGACTTTGAAGAAGTCATTTGGGTAAAATGCACCTTCCCCTCACATAGGTGAAGGAAGCAGAATTCACACACCCTATCCACAAGCAACTCCTGTTGTCACTAACCCATCCAAGCCAATTGCAGCCTTTTTGAAATCAACAGAAAGTTCTCCCTCCGCAACATGTGGAGGTGTTAGAGGCCCCAACTTGTGTGGCCATGCCACCCAAGCCCACCTTACACAGTGGGCTTTAAGTGATATGGAGTGGCTTGAGCAGCTCTGGGTCAATTTCACCTGTGCTGAACAGACATCAGTCTTTTAATTGGTTTTGAGATTTACTTTTCTGACCATTGTGTGTGTGCCACTGAGCACAGTGCTATTAATTTTACATGTTTTTCATTGATCTAGCACTGCAGCAGAAATCTCAGAGGGAAATATTATAGACACCAACAGTGGTGCAAACATGCCCAGATTTTACTGGATTTATGGAGGTAAATGCAATTACTGCCAGGCTTCATTTTCAAGCCAATTGTTGCTTGTAATTTTCTGCTTCCTCTACTTTTTAGTCCAACTTTTCAGATTCATGGACATATTTAACAAATTGGCCTCAGAATTCTCATTTTAGGATAAACTCAGGCATGAGTACTACCAGCAGACAATTCATTTCTCTCTTCAGTGATCTGCCCATGTGTTCATCCAAGTATAAGGGTGCACTTCGGGAACAGGTCAGACTCCTTCCAATGGACAAGGTTCTCCTTGTCAGCAAGATCCAAGTCACCCTTTAGAACATGTTTAACTCACCATTTGGATTTTTTTAGGAACAATTACATGCTTGATTCCAGCTTTACGTACAGATTTCAGCTAAAGAGAGACCCAAAAGTAACTGCATATGGTGGAGAATTTTTCCCATTGTTACGGTAAAGAGTGGTTCCAACTGTGTAAATCAAAAGGAAATGATCAATGACAATCATTCCCTGGTAATACTGTACTGTGATACAGGCCGGTCAGCCTCACTTAGGTCCCCAGCAAAATCATGGAGCAGATCTTCAAGGAATCCATTTTGAAGCACTTGGAGGAGAGGAAGGTGATCAGGAACAATCAACATGGATTCACCAAGGGCAAGTCATGCCTGACCAACCTGATTTGAGAATGAGATAACTGGCTGTGGATATGGGGAAAGCGGTGGATGTGATATATCTTGACTTTAGCAAAGCTTTTGATATGGTCTCCCACAGTATTCTTGCCAGCAAATTAAAAAAGTATGGATTGGATGACTGGACTATAAGGGGGATAGAAAACTGGCTAGATTGTCGGGCTTAACAGGTAGTGATCAATGGCTCGATGTCTAGTTGGCAGCCGGTATCAAGCGGAGTGCCCCAGGAGTCGGTCCTGGGGCTGTTTTTTCCCAACATCTTTATTAATGATCTGGATGATGGGATTAATTGCACCCTCAGCAAGTTCGCAGATGACGCTAAGCTGGAGGGAGAGGTAGATACGCTGGAGGGTAGGGATAGGGTCCGGAGAAACCTAGACAAATTGGAGGATTGGGCCAAAAGAAATCTGATGAGGTTCAACAAGGACAAGTGCAGAGTCCTGCACTTAGGAAGAAAGAATCCCATGTGCTGCTACAGGCTGCGGACCCACTGGCTAAGCAGCAGTTCTGCAGAAAAGGACCTGGGCATTACAATGGATGAGAAGCTGGATATGAGTCACCAGTGTGCCCTTGTTGCCAAGAAGCTCAACGGCATATTGGGCTGTATTAGTAAGAGCATTGCCAGCAGATCGAGGGAAGTGATTATTCCCCTCTATTCGACACTGGTGAGGCCACACCTGGAGTAGTGTGTCCAGTTTTGGTCCCCCCACAACAGAAGGGATGTGGACAAATTGGAGAGAGTCCAGCGGAGGGCAACAAAAATAATTAGGGGGCTGTGGCACATGACTTATGAGGAGAGGCTGAGGGAACTGCAGTTATTTAGTCTGTAGAAGAGAAGAGTGAGGAGGAATTTGATTACAGCCTTCAACTACCTGAAGGGGGGCTCTAAAGAGGATGGAGCTAGGCTGTTCTCCGTAGTGACAGATGATAGAACAAGAAGCAATGGTCTCAAGTTGCAGTGAGGGAGGTCTAGGTTGGATATTAGGAAACACTATTTCACTAGGAGGGTGGTGAAGCATTGGAATGGATTACCTAGGGGGGGGGTGGAATCTCCATCCATAGAGGTTTTTAAGGCCCGGCTTGACAAAGCCTTGGCTGGGATGATTTAGTTGGTGTTGGTCCTGCTTTGTGCAGGGGATTGGGCTAGATGACCTCCTGAGGTCTCTTCCAACCCTAATATTTTATGATTCTATGTTGGGAAGTGATGACACGTGAGACTTTTTTCTAACCTTGAAATATAACAATTACAGCAAAAGCCACACGTGTATTTTATGCTGATATTGGGAAAACTGACAGGTTTTGTTATAGAAAGGGTCATCAGCTCTAAAGTATCTTTGAGCTTATGGAATGGATTTACCATAAGGAAATATCCCAAAAGCCATCTGTGCACATAGTTCTTGATTCTATCTTTCTGGAGAAAGTTATAGTTCAAATGCTGTATGGGATGGACCACAGGAGATCCTCGATCCATCTCTAACTTCAAGAAGTTGAAATGAAGTTAGCTATCCCTGGAACTTCTAATAATTTTTTTCAGGCATTCTATCTGTGGAGTAAAGAAACTTAAATGTGTCACAAATATTATAATGAGTTGTCTGATTTAATAGACACGAGACAATACTTTCATCATACACCTGGTGCGTTTAACTTGCAAAATTGATTGGAGGATGTTCTGGCCTAGGAAATGTTTTGAAAAAGCAGTAAGTCCAAACCTCTCTCACTTTGCAACAGCTAGAGAGTGAAGGTACCTGGAATGAAGCCAAGTAAAGCAGCAGCAGCCCACATCCAAGCTGGGAATGCTCCTGACAGAGAATTGTTCTTTCAGCAATGACGGTCTCTGAAATTATTCATGCAGGACATGCAAATGACTTAATTTATCCCACTGCAAATTTACCTTCATAAAATCTTTGAAATACATAAAGCACAAGTAGTATAGTGGAAATATGCCATTAGGTATTGCATAGTGGTGATATTTTCCAGTTGCTACACAAGAGCTATATGAAGACTTGGAAGCTAGAGAAACTCTTTGCTTTCTCTTTCCAAATAACCAGAGGCCATTCACCAAGTGTTCTATGAGAGATCACGGACATATGATTCCGTATGGTATTTCTGTAAGCACTTTTAGCTAAGTTTGGATAGTGTGTTGCATTTGTTTCAGATAAATGCTTTATGGTTGAGAGGCTAATTGTGTGCTGACTGCTAAAAACAAAAAAGGTCACAGGTGTACTAAGTATGAAGGATGCTTCTCCCACTTAGTTCACCTAGCTGCTACAGAAACAGAAATGGCTCTGGAGTTGTGAAACTGAGCTGGACTGTCACCTAACCATATTGTTAAGGTTGTCCAACTTTTTTCATTATAAGATCCTATTTTCAGGTGTTTATAATTTTGCTAAGCTTTAACCATTTTGACTGAAATTTTCCATGCCATGTGACTGCCTCAGACATTTTTTTTTTTTTTTTGAGGGGAAGGGAGTTTCAAATGTTGAGCAGTCATAGTTGCAACTGAAATTAATGGGAGCTGCACTTTGAACATATAAAATTCTATATAATGTTAAGTATTCTGAAAAATCAGGTCTTCTCTCAAATTGGGCACCCAAAATTAGTGAACATTTTTGCCTTCAGTGTCTCTGTACTTCAGTTCCCCATCTGTAAAAAGTGGGTAACACCCACTCCCTCACTTCCCGGGGATGTTGTAAGGATAAATTAATTCAAATTTTGAAGCTCTTAGATACTGTAGTGATAAGTGTCTTAGAAAAGCCAATGAGGAAATTAAGAATTCTTTATTCAGATCATAGTTTGACTAGCTTGCAGTATATAAGGCCTCATTTAACAATATAGATAAAAGAAATATTTAATAGCTGCTCATCAGTTGAACACCATTTATCTTGTGCACTGAATGAGGTAGGGGCCCCGTGGAAAAAATAGCATGTGATCATGTAATTAAAGACTGTATTATACTACGTACATACAGGCAAGTAGGCCGAATTAAGGTTCCACAGGCAAGACTCATTTGCTTTTAGATCTTCCTATTCATGTTGAAACCAGCTAGTTACCAGTATATAGAAAAGCTGTATAAAAGTGAGAGAATTAATTTGAAATATTTGAGATAATGGTCTGACTAGTCCTTCTACAAGAATTAGAGAGTTATGTAGTTAACTTGCCAGTATTCCACTAAGAATGTGATTATTCTTTGACTGCTTTTCAGGATAAATCCTAGTAGGCTACATCTACAGTGGGAAAATGGCATATTTTTATAGTGATATAACTATCATGTGATAGCAATCTCACTATAAAAACATGCCTTTCCCCGCCCCAGTATAGATACCAATGTATAAGTCTGTGGAAAAAAAAGTTAACTTTCTTTCAGTGGAAGTAAAATGCCTCACAAACTTCTTTAAGAATACTTGATTTAAAGTTTAAAGAAAAGGAACAGGATTTTAGCTGCTGTACTGGTTTTTGAAGACTGTATATGGAAATTAAACAACATAATTCTTTTTTTTCTAGATATTTTGTCACATTAGGTCATCACTTGATATCGATGTAGTGTATTTACTATATAAGTAGTAAGCATCATTATTACTTTTTTTCGTAAGCTCATCTATTTTCCATTCAGATAATGTTAGGGAACATGCAAAACTTTGTGAGGTGGTTTAATGACATGGAGTGTTGTCTATTGTTCATTAAAACTCATTTTAGTTTATAACAAGATTAGACGTGATTTATAGACTCCACTGATCTAAAGGGCGAGTGTTTTCAATTTACCAAAAATAGTGCCATGTCATTTACACGCTTTTATTTCTTCATTTTTATGGTCACTCTTTACCCATTTGATATTTTTTTTTAAATCTGTACGTGCAGGAAATACAGCACTCCCCATCATTGATAGGAACCTTGCACATGATTTTCCATATATTCAACTTCTATCAATATATTTCTAAGGGGGAACAAATAGACAAAACCTAGTTGTTCAGACAGTGTTGTAATGTTGACTTACCAAACTCAAGTCTTTTTATTGTTTTGTAGTATTGTTCCGTGCATACCTAGGAGTTGTACTTGGATGACAGTTGCTGCTTTGTGTATATCAGTCATGAGTGGAGATATTGTATGAGCTTCTGCTCTAAGGGTCTGATCCAAAGCCCATTGAATTTAATGGAAAGGCACCATTTTATCAACTAAGGTCCTTACTGGAGTTATACCATTGTTACTGATTTCAGTAGAGTTTCAGGGGTGTAACTGGGAATGGAATTGATTTGATTTCTCTCTGAAGTTAACAGAGTACAACAATTCACAAGTGGAACTTTTTAATACTTTTGAAATTAATGATTTTATTAAAATTGTTAACTTTATATGGACCCTAGGGTATTAGCTTGGTAAAACCCAATTTCAGGACTTTTTTTGTGGTGGCTTTTTGTTTTGTTTTGTTTTGTTTTGTTGGCATGGTGCTGAGCACTCTGACATAAGGCTAAGATAAGAACATTATTTTTATATTGCCATGGTAATGGAGAAGGGCGTAGCAAAAATGTAAGAATTTTTCACATGTAAGTTAAAAAAGGATTGGCAGGCCTGTAAATCGGGATTTGTGAAACACAGGAGACTCAAACTCCCTTCTCCTTCAAACAGTTGTGCAGTTCAGCTGTGGAATAGATTGGTGGAGGGGAATATCATAGCTGGATGATCTTGCTTCTGAATGTCAGTTCTGCTGCAGAGCAAGCATCTTATTTTCTGGATTCCTGTGATTCCTGTGTTCTGAAGCAGCTTCCCTGTGCTAATTCAGCCTGTACTCACAGTTCTCTGTAAGACTTGTCTGTCATATAATTATTGCTTTCTGTAACTCTGAACATGTAATATAATATATATACAATAATATTATATTTTAAATGCGATAAAGTATATCCCTCAAAAACTGGCAGAAAAATTAGCTGAGAACTAGTGGAATGTTGATTGTAATGTGGTACTTACAGAGGTGATGGCTGTCAATATAAGAATTTTTATAAATATCAATTAATAGCAACTGAGTACAGGTGAGTAGTATTTTAAATTATACTGTGATTTTTTGCTAATCACAGAATTTAAATTCTTCTTTTTTGCTATTTATAGCATACTGTTCATCTTAACTTTAAATACTTTGTTTCATGATAACCATGTTATCCTAAATATACATTAGTGACACAATAAAGAAAATAAAGATTTATTTTCAATATGTTCTGTGTTTGAAATATGTAGTGTACAACAAAATTTCAGAACATCTTAATGTGTTTGCATACAGTTTTAAACATATATTTGAAAGACAAAATAAATAAGGTATCTAATGTATTGATTTTCTCCATTGTTTATAATGATTATTTTCCTCCCAGCTTAAGAGCAGCTCACAATGTCTGACTTTCTAGCCCTGAAATGTATTTATTTTATTTCTTTCAATTTAGGTAATAGTAAAAAAAAAAAATTCCTTTACGAAAGCTCTAGGGTGCCCTGACAGTGACTTAAAAATTACAACTGCATAAGACACCGAGCAATGTTCTTTTTAGAATGTGAACAGGAACAAATTAATTTTGCCAGCCAGTGAATCAGACACAACAAAGCTTCTTTTGTACTCTTGCTTCATCTCCAGGAATATACCATTACCTTTCTCTAAAAACTCTTTCAAATTACACACCATTTGTTCTTTTGTGGCAAGAATGTGATTTAGCATTCTGCCTATGCATCACTTACACATTAAAATCTTAAGTTTAACACATGGATTTATTGCTTTGGCAGGCATGGTTCAGTTGACATGTTAGAAAATACAGTTAAAAAGGGTGAAAAAAAATCAATTTAAACAAGTAAAGGTTATGAAGCAGCTTACGAAGCAGCTAAAACTTTATAGAGGAACTTGAGTCAATAAAATTAACCCAAGCATGGGGTTTTTTGTTCAGAGAGCGCCTTTAGTTTAGAAAAGTTAGCTAATGGTAACACTGCTCTACAGCCAAAATGCTTCTGAAATAAATGTAGTCAAGCTTTACTAATTCTGGGTCACTGAGAATGAAAATGATGCTTAAAATTGTTGATTGGCTCTAGTTTTCAAGATATGCTATTCGGTCAGTATATACGACCCTTGACTTGGGAATGGCGGAGGATAAGTGAGTTATAAAGGGAAGGGATCTCAATTTAAACCAGAAATGACTAAAATAAATGAATAAATCTATGACTGGGTTTGGACAGTACTTGCTTTTTTAGGCAAAACAATGAATGATGCAATCTGAAGCTGGTATTGCGTCACACATTATATGAATTGCATCATGTTATTCCTAGAGGTCATGGATGATGCAATCATAACGAAGCTTAAATCACTCTGCTGAACAAATTGCCCTATATCAGCTCTAGAAATCATACAGTGTCGTGCTCTCTTATTTGTCAGTGTTTGATTTTGCAAAGGGACACATTTCTGTTTAGCCAAAGTGAGCAGAGATGCCTCATACTTGTGTGAACAGTGCAGATAACATCTGCTATGTTTGTGGTGAAGTGACTTTTGCATCACAAAAGCGCAGTATAACCACTATGGTTAAGAAAGCCTATCACCTTTATTTTGGCTGCAAAATTGGAGATCAGGACAAGAGGTGGGCCCCACACATATGCTGCAACACTTGTGCAACAAATCTTCGCCAGTGGTTGAACAGGAAAAGGAAATCTATGCCTTTTGCAGTGCCAATGATTTGGAGAGAGCCAACAGATCATACCAGCAATTGTTACTTCTGCATAGTGCCTCCAGTTGGAAAAGGTGTGAAAGAAGAAAAAGTGGACTGTGCATTATCCAAACATTCCATCAGCTATACGCCCAGTACCCCACGGAGAAGGACTGCTGGTTCCTGATGCACCAGAATCATTCTCACTTGAGTCAGATGAGGAAGAGGATGAAACTTCTGGTCCTGAACCATCAATGTTACAGGACCCACATTTTCTCCCATCCTCCTCCTCTGAACCACACCTCATAACACAAGGTGAACTGAATGACCTTGTCAGGGATTTGGAACTACCCAAGAGTAAGGCAGAGCTGTTGGGCTCCAGACTACAACAGTGGAATCTCCTGGCAGGTGATGTTAGGGTTTCCATGTTCCGTGACCATCAAAAGGATCTTGTCCCATTCTTCTTCATGGAAGGTGATCTTGTAGCCTGCAACAACATCGATGGTGTGATGGCAGCCCTCAACATCATTCACGATCCAGATGAGTGGAGACTGTTCATTGATTCATCGAAGACGAGTCTTAAAGCTGTTTTACTGCATAATGGCAATGTTTTGCCATCAATTCCAGTTGGTCATGCAGTCCATATGAAGGAAACCTATGACGACATGAAACAACTTTTGAGGTGCATAAACTATGACCAACATCAGTGGCAGCTTTGTGGTGATTTGAAGGTTGTTGCTCTCTTGCTTGGTCTGCAGACTGGATACACAAAGGACTGCTGTTTTCTCTGCGAATGGGATAGTCGTGCAAGAGATTCCCACTACATCAAGAAAGATTGGCCACTCCGACAGTCATTGGAGCCTGGGAGGAAAAGTGTTCAGCATCCACCACGTGTTGAATCAAGGAAGATTTTGTTACCACCGTTACACATCAAGCTGGGTCTGATGAAGAACTTTGTCAAGGCCATTGACAAAACAGAAGCAGCTTTCAAGTACCTCGGTGGAAAATTTCCAAGGTTAAGTGAAGCTAAGATAAAGGAAGGTGTCTTTGTTGGTCCTCAGATTCGTGAACTTCTTTGAGATGATGCATTTGACCATGCACTGCGTGGCAAGGAAAAGATGGCATGGAAAGCCTTCCAGTTAGTGGCAATAAATTTTCTCGGAAACAAGAAGGCGGACAACTACAGGTTGTTGGTGGAAAACCTCCTCAAGGCATACAAAAGCCTTGGTTGCAACATGTCACTAAAGATACATTTTTCGCACTCTCATCTAGATTTTTTTTCCACCGAACTGCAGAGCAGTGAGCAACGAGCACGGCGAGCGATTTCACCAGGACATTGCAACAATGGAGAAACGCTATCAGGGCAAATGGAGCCCATCAATGCTTGCAGACTATTGCTGGACAGTGACAAGAGATGCTCCATTTAATGAATACAAGAGACAAGCCAAGAAGCGCCGAGTAGACACTGAATAGGACTAAACTATGTACATAATAGTTTTTTGCCTTTTGTTTCATAATAAATTTTATTTATATAACCCTTTTGCTGATTTTTAAAGTGTTACATAAACAGGACAGGTGAAATATTATCATGTAAAGCAACCATAAACACATGAAAAGACCTAGATTTACAATTTATGATTAAAACTCTACTATCTACACAATATACATAGACATAAAATGTAAAAACTTAAATATCTTAGAAACAGTAGCCAATCAGTTGTTTTAATTGTCATATTTGAATTCAGCACATCAAAATACATAATAAATAGCACATTTTATCTCTGAAGCAGACGACTTCTCAAATATTATAGACCAGTGACAAAAATGTTAGTATAACCAGTTCATGCATGTGTGTTCTCGCATATATTAGTATATTCGCAAAGGCACACAGTATAGCCAAAATATGTTAGTTTGCATTTCTGCCATGTTTTATACACATTCTGTATTCTACTAAGCTTGTACTAATTCAGAGGTTAAATTTTTGGGGCCCTGATTCAAAGCCTGCCATTAATGGACGGATTCCCAGTGATTTCAGTGGGAACTGGATAGAGCCTTTTATCTGATGGTTTGGTATTCGTATCATGTTTGTGTGAGGGTGCTACCTGTAAAATAATATGTTAAGTATTTAAAATGATAGACTCAGGGTTTGGTTACAGAAATATAAATCAGTTTCCTTTTATTAATTTGAGTGTTCACTGTGTTCACTTTTGAGTTCCCATTTGGATGATTTTGTTAGTTATTCTTTGATAGAATAAGGAGTCTTGTGGATAAGGGAGAAGCTGTGGATGTGGTATACCTAGACTTTAGTAAGGCATTTGATATGGTCTCGCATGATATTCTTATCGATAAACTAGGCAAATACAATTTAGATGGGGCTATTTAAGGTGGGTGCATAACTGGCTGGATAATCATCCTCAGAGAGTTGTTATTAATGTTTCCCAATCCTGCTGGAAAGGTATAACAAGTGAGGTTCCGTGGGGGTCTCTTTTGGGACTGGATCTGTTCAATATCTTCATTAACGACTTAGATATTGGCATAGAAAGTACGCTTATTAAGTTTGCAGATGATACCAAACTGGGAGGGTTTGCAACTGCTTTGGAGGACAGGGTCCGAATTCAAAATGATCTGGACAAATTGGAGAAATGGTCTGAGGTAAACAGGATGAAGTTTAACAAAGACAAATGCATAGTGCTCCACTTAGGAAGGAAACATCAGTTTTTCACATACAGAATGGGAAGAGACCGTCTAGGAAGGAGTACGGCAGAAAGGGATCTAGGGGTTATAGTGGACCACAAGCTAAATATGAGTCAACAATGTCATGCTGTTACAAAAAAAGCAAACATGATTCTGGGATGTATTAACAGGTGTGTTGTGAGCAAGACACGAGAAGTCATTCTTCCGCTCTACTCTGCGCTGGTTAGGCCTCAGCTGGAGTATTGTGTCCAGTTCTGGACACCACATTTCAAGAAGGATGTGGAGAAATTGGAGCGGGTCCAGAGAAGGGCAACAAGAATGATTAAAGGTCTTGAGAACATGACCTATGAAGGAAGGCTGAAAGAATTGGGTTTGTTTAGTTTGGAAAAGAGAAGACTGAGAGGGGACATGATAGCAGTTTTCAGGTATCTAAAAGGGTGTCATAAGGAGGAGGGAGAGAACTTGTTCACCTTAGCCTCTAAGGATAGAACAAGAAGCAATGGGCTTAAACTGCAGCAAGGGAGGTTTAGGTTGGACATTAGGAAAAAGTTCCTAACTGTCAGGGTGGTTAAACACAGGAATAAATTGCCTAGGGAGGTTGTGGAATCTCCATCTCTGGAGATATTTAAGAGTAGGTTAGATAAATGTCTATCAGGGATGGTCTAGACAGTATTTGGTCCTGCCATGAGGGCAGGGGACTGGACTCGATGACCTCTCGAGGTCCCTTCCAGTCCTAGAATTTATGAATCTATGAATTTTCTTCCCCTTAGTTACTCATGCTTCTTAGCAGCAGTGTGTGCTGTGATGCTTGTGGAGAACTGGGGAACGTATCCTTTATATGAAAAAAATGTGTGACTCAGTTTCCCCTCTCACATTGAATTGTTACCTGCCAGATGTAAAGAGGTCAATTTCTTTCTTGAAACAGGACAAGCAATGCAGTGACTGTGGAGAGGTCATGTAAGCATGAACTGGCTATTAGGAACTGGGAACCTGGGAAGTAAGCTTTAGAATCATAGGATATTCAAAGACCATTGTATTGACTTTATAAGTATTATATGATCTATATGGGCTAGGGGGAGCGGCCTGAGTTTCCTGCAGGAACTAAAGTCACTGAGAGGGAAATTGCATAGACTTGTCATACCTGGTTAGAGAAGCTTGGCAAACAAAGGACTGAAAAAATTTGTGACCAATTTGATATAGGAGAATATGCAGGAGATGGTAAGCTAAGACGTGTATATAAGCTGTTTATTTTGTTGAGAATACATTTGCTCTGCAATACTTTTGTTCTTAATAAATCTTTGCTTTATGAAGATTGGCTGGTCACTGTTTAAATCTGTCATTGTTCCTGAGAGAACAGGATTGCAGTTACTGAACTAAATTCAGACTTGGTAAGGTGACCACACTGAATTGTAGGAGAAATTGCAGCCTAAATCCCCAGTCTAGAGGGAAAGAGTAATGGGATTCTGCCCTGAGAAAGGTGATGGCAAAAGGCCCGAAACCTAAGTGGGGTGCCCTACAAAGAGCTCAGAGGTGCAGTTACTTCGGTAATTGTGACATCCCTATCGACGGCTCGCTGTCTGCTCAGTTTTATAGCATTTATTGTAGTTCAGAAAAATCAACTCTTCAGAAACATCTTACTAAGAACTTTTAGCAATGAAATTCTTATATTCAGCAGGAATTGTCAAGCATTAGGTTACCATTGCTCTTGAGAATAATGTGCACTTTTCCAGCCTGTAGTGAAACTTCTGCTCTGCATCTAAATGAAACATGTGACATTTATTGAAGGTGACAATTATTTTTATATTTATTTTCAGAATACATCTCAGAACATCATTTATTTGTGCCCAGAACTGTCTCTTCAGTTTTACTTTTCTAGAGAATTTCTTTTCTCTCTTCCATGTACATAAATAATTATTATTGACTGTACTCCAGAAATCATTCCAGGTCATTACTGTTGTTTGTGGGCTTAAAATAAAAAGTTTAGCGAAAACTATTTAAAAGTCTTAAGTATTCTTGTCTCTTATGGTATTACCTCTGTTCCATCAATGACAGCCAGCCTTGTCCATCTATCTGTTTCATTGTTTAACATCTCCATGCTTTCTTCCATGTGTCTTCTCATGCATGGGATGTTCTCCTTGAACTAATGTGCAAGGACTTACTCTCCTTCAAGCCCTTCCTTAACATCCAGCACTGTTGTGATTCCTGTAAAAAACTGAATAGCTAATAATGTCTGTGTTGAGTGGAAGGTGAGCATATTTGATATTTTTTCTTTTGTATATAAAAAACAAATGATTTGTGTTTGCATAGCTAGCCTATGTAACTTTGTGATCATGTTAACATTATCCTTGTATTCCCTCCCTCCCGCCTTCTGTATAGTTTGTTACACATACTGAGTTTTGTTTCAAATTAGAATGTAAGCCCTGCAAAGTGGAGACTGTCTCTTACTAAGACTTTTTTTTCTTTTTTGGCTGATCCTAACCTTTGGGCATTTCCATGATACAAATAATAAAGGCAGTTCAGGTTGCTGTGTCAGTTTAGTCTTTGCCCTACTTTTTAAATGGTGCTAGGGTTGGGGAGATTTGTTTACAGCTTTTTAGATCAAATCCAAATTATATGACCCAATTAACTGGTCCTAACTTAACAATGATAATAAGGAAGTGGTAATCCCACTTTCTCAAACAGGTTTTCATAGGTTCCTACAACCTTTAAATTAGTCAACTCTAGTGCAGCATATAGCACTCACTATTTCTTTCATTCTACATATGGTAGGGGAAGATTTCAACAGTCCTTGCCTAGAGGCACAGCAGGTCATATTGCTGAATCACCTGCCTGTGTAGGTTCGCCAGTGAGGAACTTACTGCTAGGAACCTTGAGTCTCAATTTGCTCAGGTCTCATCACTAATGAATAGGTCATATCAGTTTCACTCTTCCCATCTTTTCTCTTTCGTGCGATATCCACCATTAATCATAACTGTGGGAGAGTGTGGTCTGCCAGCTGTGATGTATGTCCAGCAACCTTATTTGGCTAGCACTTATGCCAGTCAGCAGCATGCTGCTCCTGTCTAGATCAGCAGCAGATGTATATTCCACTGTCTTTCCTCTAAGGCTCATCTCATGAAATCCTGCTCTTGTCAGAAATGCTCCCCCCTCCCCCCCCCCCCCCCCGCTTGTAGCACTGTCCAGCTCAATCTGCGGAAAGGCTTGTTTCAAATATTTAAATCAATGCATGTCAGTTTTTATTTTGGCATATAAAGAGTATATGAAACCTGTCTTGGCTTATTAAAATTGTTTTCACTATTGGCAAATAATTGAGAAGTTTATTTGTTAAGGTCTTTCATGGAAGCAAAGTATAAAGGATTGCACCTGAACAACGAAGAAAAATGTTGTTTTGTTCTAGTTGAGTTATTTCTAACAAAACCTTCAGACCTGCTTCCTTACCATAGTCAAATATTAACAGTTAATGTGACACCTAATAAATGCACTTCTACCAAGTTAATAAATAAAACATACACTTGGATGAATACCATAATTTTATTAGCTGCCAATTTTAGCCAGAAACATGAGCAGTGAACTGTGGCACTTAAAATAAATTGGAATGTTATAAATACTATTTAAGAAATAATTACAGTCCCAGCAATGATCATCCATGAATAGTATATATCACTTATCCACTTCTTCATATAATTTTTAACTTCATAAGTGTAAAATAAGATTTTGGTATTTAATCATATCTATTAGTTTGAAGATCTTGCTAGGCGGTCCTTAGTTGCAGTCCAAACCATAAACATTTTCTTTGCATTGATCCCAGCATTTTTTGCAAAGTGAACTTCTATTTCCATGCTATTCCTGGTACAAATATGGGGTGGGATGTGTGCTCCCTTTCAGTCCTAGCAAAATGGCCGTGTATTAACATTAAGGAGCTCTTCATAGCAGAAGGGCTTCCTCACTTTCTGGGTGCAGGGCCAAATCATTGCTTTAGAGGCATGTACAGAAAGAGTCAGTTTCTGCAGCGTTGATCCTTCCAGGCAGTGATTTGGAGGTCAGTACACACCTTTGTTTGACATTTTTAGAAACTGTGTTGAACACAGTTATCAGGACTGTGGTCTAAGAGAAGTCACATGCCCTCTACACCACCCCTTCCCAGCATTCCTGCATAAGCATAAACCTGCCTATGGTTCACCTGGGATTCTGTTAATTACAGTCTAGATTTCAGATTGGTGAGCTCCTCACAGACAGAAGGAAAGATCTTAGTCCTCCCTTATAAAGTAGTTTTCTTTGAGGGAAACTAGTAGTCTGGAAACTCCACCAGGGTATAAATGTCTATACCTGCACTTAATGTATCTACAGGTATGTTTCAGGATTTTGATTTTTTTTTTTTTTTTTGAGTTAATGTTTGTTTGAGGCTAAGGAACTTTGATCAGATGTTTGCTCAAAAAGAGGAGTCTGTCAGGATGAGGGGTTTTTGCTGAGTGCTAAAAACTTGGAAACCAGGGAATGGAGCTACCTTGCAACAATATAAAGAGGAGCAAGAGCCAGATTCTAATACATCAAAGGATTTCTGTTCTCTAGCATGGGTTATTGCTTTTTCAGATTGTCAGTGGCATAAAGACCCCTCAGCCACTGCAAGATGATGCTTTACCTTGGTGCTATTTATGCATCCATGAGAAGAACATTCCAGTGTTAAGGAGCAAATAATGGCATGCTGGACATAAACTGCAACTTGTTTTTGGCAGAAGTACTAGGTTTCACAGGCTGGGAAGGTGCACCATATATGGTACAGGCAGAAAAAACATCAGAATTACATTCAGAAGTGTACTTGAAGCACCTGCTGAAAAAGAATGTAATGTTCTTGCACATTCTTTTCAGAATCTCAATTATATTAATTGGTGTAGGAACCTAATGAAGCAACTCTGTTCAGCTGTACTGAATAATGTTGTTACCCCAATGCCAATTGATAGCAGATGTGAGTCCAAGACCTTGCAGGTCACTTCACCATTGAGCAGAAATCAGTGATGTGGAGTCTGGATATTTTCTTTGTGCAACTTGCTGATTTTGTGCTATAGGAAGTCCTTGAATAAAAGTGGTCAGAAGTTGCACACAGTTCCCTGTTTCAGGAACTGCAGCCAAAATGCTAATGCCCAATGTCCAGGGAGCAACTCTTCCTTGTAATGAGGGAACAACCTCTCCTACTTCTTGCAACAGCTCCCCAAATAAGAAACTGCAAAAGAAAACTAGCAATACTAGAAGCATTTCTTCAAAGACTGAACAGTGATCAGTGTTAAGAAAACAAATTTCTAACAGCACCATCTTGTGACTTCTACTATAATGATGTTATATTTATTCAAACCTTTATCACAGGCTTATAGCATCCATAACCTGCTCAATAAAACCCACATGAATGAGTTGACTTAGTTATGGCTCAAATGAATTGCTGAATATGCTGTTAATACTTATGTTCTCATTGCCCTTTATGCTTACTGTAGAGAGACAGAGTTTGTGTGTGTGACAGGCTTACATTCTTTGCCAGACATGACCCCGAAAAGAAGATCCAATAAATATAAATGTAAGAGACAGGAGAAAGGAACTCTAGTCCAATTGCCATTGCAGTCTCTGTGACAATCCAGTGATGACTGTATGTGCTAATGTAAATGGGTTACAAGTGTAAATTGTAACAATTTGGCATTATTTGGTGTATAAGATAAGTGTAGCTCATGTGCCAAGGAACAGAAAGATTGTTACAGGAAGAACAGCAGAGAATTTAAGGCCATAAGGGATGACCAGATCATGTAGTATGACCTCTACCCACACCACCCAACACCTGCAAACTAAACCCAACAACTGAAATGAGACCAAAGTATTACAGCCCACAAGAGACTAAACTATTATGTGCCACAGGCAGAAAATAGGAGAGACCAAGGGCCACCAGTGCTCAAGGCCCCTAGAATGGCAGGAACTCTGGAAATGAGATATAACCAGATAATCCTGGCAAGTGATCTCAACCACACGCTGCAGAGGAAGGCGAAAGCACCCCAAGGTCACTGCGAATCTGATGTGAGGAAAAATTCCTTCTGGACCCCATATATGACAATCAGTTAAACTCTGACCATCTGAACAGGAACCAGCCAACTGAGCATGAGAGAGAGAAAGCTCAGTGCCAGAGTTCTCCCCCCCCCCACACACACACACCCATCCAGTGTCCAGTCATGGCCATCCCTGGGGCTTTAGAGGAAGGAGATTAAAAAAAGAGAGTGAACACTTTTGGGGGCAATCCCTGCTTGACCCTTGCAGGTGGCCAGCGGAAGTCCTGAAGCATGAACTTTTGTGAATATAAGATATAAACCAGAAGTGAGTTCCAGGGCTATTGAGCCCTGCCTGCTACCATCACAAATAACCCCATTATACAATCACACACAAATTTGTCCAGTTCTCTCTCAAAATGAATTAAGTTCTTTGCACCCATAACTCCTATGGGGAGGTGGTTCCAGAACCTCACCCCTTTGATGTTTAGAAACTTTCTAATTTCTGGACTGAATTTGTCCGTGGCCAGTTTATATCCATTCGTTGTTGTGCCAACATTATCCTTTAGCTTAAATAGCTCTTCATTCTCTGTGGTATTTATCTTTACCCCCAATATATTTATAGAGAACAATCATATCCCCTCTCAGCCTTCATTTTGCTAGACTAAACAAGCCAAGTTCTCCCGGTCTCCTCATAATACAGTCCCTCCATTCCCCTGATCATTCTAGTATTTCTTCTCTGTGACTGTTCCAGTTTAAATTAGTCTTTCTTAAACATGGGTGCCCAGAATTGTAGATGGTAGTCCAAATAAGATCTTACCAGTGCATTGTGCAATGGCATTAATGCTTCTCTATCTCTACTGGAAGTGCCCCACCTGATACATCCTAGGTTCGCATTTGCCTTTTTTTCCACGGCTGCATCACATTGGTGGCTCATAGTCATCCAGTTATCAGCCCACAGTGCAGGTCTCCGTGCTCCTCCACTGCTGATGAGCCCCCAGCTTATAACAGAAATTCTTATTATTAGACCATAAGTTCATGACCTTACTCCGTGCACTATTGAATTTCCTCGGACTGCTGTCACTCCACTCTCTTCAAGGTCATCCAGATCTTCCTGTAGAATATTTTGATTCTCCTCTGAATTGACAGTGCCTCTCAGTTTTGTATCATCAGCTAATGACATTAGTACCCTACTATTTGTGCCAACTTCATTAATAAAAATATTGAATAAGATTGGTCCCAAGACCAATCCTTGTGGAACTCAGCTAGTAACTTTCCTCCCATCTGATAATTCACCTTTCAGCACAAATGGTTGTCTTCTCTCATTTGCCAATTCCTTATCCACCATTCAATTCTAGTACTCATCCCCATCATCTCTAATTTAACTAATAATACCCCATGTAGTACCATGTCAAATGTTTTACTGAAGCCCAGCTATATTAGATCTACTACACTTCCCTTATCTAAAAAATCAGTTGTTTTCTCAAAGATGGAAATCTGGTTAGTCTGGCATGGTATACCTTTGGTAAACCCATGTTGTATTACAACTAGGGCTGTCAAGTGATTAAAAAAATTAATTGGATTAATTGCGCGATTAAAAAAAATAAATCAAGATTAATCACACTGTTAATAATAGAATACCTTTTGTTTAAATATTTTTGGATGTTTTCTACATTTTCAAATACATTGATTTCAATTACCATACAATACGAAGTGTACAGTGCTCACTTTATATTTGTTTTTGATTACAAGTATTTGTAATAAATAAAACAAAATAAATAGTATTTTTCAATTCAAAGTACTAATACAAGTACTGTAGTGCAATCTCCTTATCATGAAAGTTGAACTTACAAATGTAGAATTATGTACAAAAACCCCTGCATTAAAAAATAAAAAGGTAAACTTTTAGAACCTGCAAGTCCACTCAGTCCTACTCCTTGTTTGGCCAATTGCTCAGACAAACAAGTTTGTTTACATTTGCAGGAGATGCTGCTGCCCGCTTCTTGTTTACGGTGTCACCTGAAAATAAGAACAGGCATTCTCATGGCACTGTTGTAGTGCCAGATGCGCTAAAGATATCCTATGTCCCTTCATGCTTCAACCACCATTCCAAGGGACATGCTTCCCTACTGATGACAGGTTCTGCTTGATAACAATCCAGAGCAGTGTGGACCGATGCATGTTCGTTTTCATTATCTGAGTCAGATGCCACCAGCAGAAGGTTGATTTTCTTTTTTGGTGGTTTGGATTGTGTAGTTTCCGCATCGGCATGTTGCTCTTTTAAGACTTCTGAAAGCATGCTCTACACCTCGTCCCTCTCAGATTTTGGAAGGCACTTCAGATTCTTAAACCTTGGGTCAAGTGCTGTAGCTATCTTTAGAAATCTCACGTTGGTACCTTCTTTGCATTTTGTGAAGTTTGCAGTAAAAGTGTTTATTTTTACAGTGCAGATATTGATAATAAAAAATATACTTTGATTTCAATTACAACACACAATACAATATGCATGAAAATGTAAAAAAAAATTCCAAAATATTTAATACATTTCAATTGGTATTCTATTGTTTAACAGTGCAATTAAAATTGCAATTAATTTTTAATCACAATTAATGTTTGTGATTAATTGATAGCCCTAATTACAACCTCTTTACCACTTACCTCTATGAATTAAATTATTTCCTTCACAATTTGTTCTAAAGTCTTGCATGTTACTGAAGTCAGACTAAGAGGTCAGTAATTGCCCAGATTGCTTTTTCCCCTTTTCTTAAAATAGATATGACAGTAGCTATTCTCCAGTCATTGTACCATCCCCAAATAGATAAGTTTATTAAAAATCCTTTCTACCAGACTAGCAATCTCATATGCCAGTTCTTTCAGTATTCTGGGATGGAAATTATCCGATCCCGTTGATTAGAGTGCATTAAGCTGTTTGTGTTTTTCTTCCATCTCAGATGTGGTAATTTCCATTTCTAGACACTCATTTTTGTCTGCCGTACTGCCTTTATGCATGTTTCATGTTATCATTCATATTGAAGACCAAGGCAAAACATTCATTTAATTATGGTCCATACCTAGATTCTTTAATTTCTTTCCCATCCATGCTGCATAGAAGGCCAACAACATCCTTCCTTCCTATGTATATAACCAAAAAAACCCCATTCCCCATGGGCTCTCTGCTTGTTACTAATAACCTTTTTGAGGTGGTTATTCATCCGGCACAGTCTGGAGTCTTTCCCTACAATTTCCTCCCCTTTCTTGGGATGCAAATTTCAGATAGTTTTCATGTTCGCTAGTTACTAACTTTTAAATGTAGACAACCTAGGTCAACACCACCTCCTTGCTGAGGGATATCTGCAAGCATTAAATCAAGCCACACACCTGGAACAAATCACTCAAAAAAATCCCCTGCACCTTCAGAACAGAACACAAAATGACTACTTTCCTCTCAGGCCAAACTCCCACAGAAACTCTGCTGTTAGCTTTTGGCTGGCAGTGTGTTAGCTATTCACTAGAAAGGTGTAAGAAAGCAGGTCCCTCTAGAACTCTACTTTTCTTATTACATCTACTTGTTTTGCTCTGAGTATGCACTACAATTTACCTTAGTTGACTAGATGAGCAAGAAAGAAAATCTTAGCTGGCTCTGCAGCAGGGAGCCACAGAGCTTCTCTGGAGAGTGGATGTAAATGAAATTCGTCTCCCTCCACCTCTCTCTCAGCAATTCTATCCTGTGCGACAATTTGGAGGTTCTCCCCTCTTGTTCATCAGGCTAAGCAGAATAAATGTTATTCTGAGGCTTATTCAGAAATCTATGCAATTTTTTTCACCTGAATTTGGATCAGTAGTAGCCAGGGCCGGCTCTAACTTTTTTGCCGCCCCAAGCAAAAAAAAAAAGCAGCGCTGCTCCGCCAAACAAACCTCCCCCCCCCCCCCCGAGCGCCGCCCTGCCCCACTGAAACAAACAAACAAAAAACCCGAGCGCCACCCCGCCACCCAAAGATTGGCCGCCCCTTACAAGGTGCCACCCCAAGCACGTGCTTGGTTGGCTGGTGCCTGGAGCCGGCCATGATAGTAGCAGATCGAGGTGGACAACCCTATTGAAAGAACATTAAAAGTAGAATCATAGAATATCAGATTTGGAAGGGACCTCAGGGGCTCATCAAGTTCAACCCCCTGCTCAAAGCAGGACCAATCCCCAACTAAATCATCCCAGCCGGGGCTTCGTCAAGCCTGACCTTAAAAACCTCTAAGGAAGGAGATTCCACCACCTCCCTAGGTAACCCATTCCAGCGCTTCGCCACCCTCCTAGTGAAAAAGTTTTTCCTAATATCCAACCTAAACCTCCCCAATTGCAACTTGAGACCATTACTCCTTGTTCTGTCATCAGATACCACTGAGAACAGTCAAGATCCATCCTCTTTGGAACCCCCTTTCAGGTAGTTGAAAGCAGCTATTGAATCCCCCCTCATTCTTCTCTTCTGTAGACTAAACAATCCCAGTTCCCTCAACCTCTCCTCATAAGTCAGGTGCTCCATCCCCCCAATCATTTTTGTTCCCCTCCGCTGGACTCTTTCCAATTTCTCCACATCCTTCCTATAGTGTGGGGCCCAAAACTGGACACAGTACTCCAAATGAGGCCTCACCAATGTTGATTAGAGGGGAATGATCACATTCCTCAATCTTCTGGCAGTGCCCCTACTTATACAGCCCAAAATGCCATTAGCCTTCTTGGCAACAAGGGCACACTGTCGACTCATATCCAGCTTCTCGTCCACTGTAACCCCTAAGTCCTTTTCTGCAGAACTGCTGCCTAGCCATTCGGTCCCTAATCTGCAGCAGTGCATGGGATTCTTCCGTCCTAAATGCAGGACTCGGCACTCGTCCTTGTTGAAACGTATCAGATTTCTTTTGGCCCAATCCTCTAATTTGTCTAGGTCCCTCTGTATGCTTTCCCTACTCTCCAGCATATCTACCACTCCTCCCAGTTTAGTGTCATCTGCAAACTTGCTGAGGGTGCAGTCCACGCCATCGTCCAGATCATTAATGAAGATATTGAACAAAACTGGCCCCAGGACTGACCTTTGGGGCACTCCACTTGATACTGGCTGTCAACTAGACATGGAGCCATTGATCACTACCTGTTGAGCCCGACGATCTAGCCAGCTTTCTATCCACCTTATAGTCTATTCATCCAGCCCATACTTCTTTAACTTGCTGGCAAGAATACTATAGGAGATCGTATCAAAAGCTTTGCTAAAGTCAAGGAATAACACATCCACTGCTTTCCCCTCATCCACAGAGCCAGTTATCTTGTCATAGAAGGCAATTAGGTTAGTCAGGTATGACTTGCCCTTCGTGAATCCATGCTGACTGTTCCTGATCACTTTCCTCTCCTCTAAGTGCTTCAGAATTGATTCCTTGAAGACCTGCTCCATGATTTTTCCAGGGACTGAGGTGAGGCTGACTGGCCTGTAGTTCCCCAGATCCTCCTCCTTTCCTTTTTTAAAGATGGGCACTACATTAGCCTTTTTCAGAAGTAGGCCATATATGAAACTGTTAGCTATTGCTGAATTCTTAAATGGTTGACGCTTACCTAGAATGAACACAGCCACAGTAAAATTTATGCTGAAATGATATTACTGCATTGGTTGCATGAGTTCTACTTTCATCTAGAAACTTAAATAAAAATGTTTATGAAAAATGTATATGGGTTTGATGTACATGTTTAGTTTATTTTTCCACACTTTTGATTTACAACTGTATCTCCCTTCAAGGATGATTAAAGTAGCTACTATTAAATAGCAATTTTTACCCTCTACAAATGGAAATAATGTACAAATTAGGAAAGGTAAAGTAACTATCTATCTTACAAGATGTACGAGAAACTTCAGAATTGATTTAGGACTAAGCAGGGAAGCTGCAAACAAGAATACTGTTTTTGTGTTATACATTACATGGAATTATAGCCTTAGTTACAATGCATTGTATGATGAAAATATATTGCATTCAAAGTGAAAGTACAATGTAATATAATCTATTCCATTACCAACTTAAAGAGATACCATTTACAAGCATTGTTCAGTAGATATTCTTCTGGTCACCTTACGATATATTTTTACTAGATTTCTAAACTAAAAACATAACTGTTTTATAGAGCCATATCAAACCCGTTATTGCCCCTCATCCTGTGTTCCTGTTTGATAGCTGCCATCTAAGGCTGAGACGTAGATAGGATTTTCTAAGTAGGATGAACTCTCACTTGAAGGGGGTTAATCAGAGTCTCTTATCAATGCCACTATACCATGTGCAAGTATTTATAATAATATTTGGCTATTTTAATCCCTTCCCTACTACTCCTTTGCAACCTTCTCTTCTTCTTTTTTAACTGGGAATTGTTAACTGTTTCAACTGATGGCGTGGCTTGCTTGAAGGCTGTTACATTCCCTTATACTAGATCCTTTGGTTTGGTTGAATGTTTGGGCTGACTTGCTCTTCATCTTGATTTTAAATATTTTGTATTGTTCTTCTGTATGGTTCTTAGATGCTTATCAGTAGGTGCCCCATAATTATATGTAATATAACAGCAATAATTCTGAATAGAATAAGGCTAAATTACAAACAGCTTCAGGTAGTTAGTTCTGAGAGTGGGGGTGAAGCTGGAAATAAAAGAGGAAGTTCAGTTCAATGAGTGTGGTCATCTTGGCATTTGTGTAAATTCCAGTTTTTTCAAGGGTTTGGGAAAGAACTATCACTCTTTTTACCTAATTATATTGTACTTGTACCATTTAACTTTATGAAAAAAATATGTCATACCTTAACGCATGTGGGGTTAGTATAAACATAAAACATGAAAAGCTTTGTTGCTGCAGAATGATCCCTGTCATTCAGTCACTAATTTCTCAAAGGAGTGTAATAGAGACGCAGGGGGAGCATTCAGAAAGACTAGATAATTGACTGAGATTCAAAACTGCTTACAAACATAAATATTATACAGCCAGCATAACAGCAATTGCACTCTGTGTAGAATCTTAATATGCTACTTTATATGAGATAGATCTTTGTTATAAGCTCATTTTTATTGATTAAACCATTGTAATTTGTTTTCAGTGTGAATCATGACATACATTTGCATTAATAAACTTGTTTCTCATACTGTATTGTCTTTTCTTGATATGCTGTTAAGTATATTTCTGAAATAGCTAAAATAAATTGTACTGCAAAGCAACTGTATTAAATTAAAAATCACTGTAAGCATAGTACTATTTTGTGTCGTTAGCCTTTCATCAATTAGTGTAGCAAGTTTATGTAAGCTCTCGTAAATTTAAATCTGAAGAGATTATTAGTCGTAATTTTTATCTGTAATTGTGGTATCTGATTGTTTTGTTTCATACTTGAACAGGTTGAACTTGTTCCTGAAGATAAATTTAATTTATTGTCATTTAACAAGTACAGAAAACAGATCTTGAGCTAGTATATTTAAATGCAAAGCAACTGTATTAAGATATCATTAAGATTATGAGATATACCCATAAAGTAAGAAATTCTGAGTTAGGGAGATTTGGCCTATTGTGATGATCTCATCTCAAGGGGAAAAAAGTAGTAGAAATAAGTGGTTTCAGATATAGGCAACAAAAATAATTAGAGGCATCAAAAGGCTTCCTTATTAGCTAAGATTGAAAAGATTGGGACTGCTCATTTAAAGAGGAGACAGATAAGAGGGTTATTGATGGAAATATACAAACAGTGAATGGTATAGAGAAAGTAAATTCGGCACTCCTATTAACCTTTTTCATGATAGAAGAGCTAGGGGGCATTCATTGAAATGGAGAGGCAGCAAATTTAATCTGATAAAAGGATATTTTTCTTTAAACAAAATACCTGGCAGATTCTCAGTTTCAGATCGCTCACATGAGACTGGTAGAACTCACTAAGGGCACCAGTAGCAGGATGGAGCATTTGTCATTTCCCCTACTGGTGGTAGTGCACCAGCTGTTGGACTTAAAAACTGCCTCTGAAACTTCCCAGTAAATCTCTCTGTAATGGCACTCAATAAAAATGATCTGTAAAGGAGCTAATCCTCTGCTGTCGCTGCTCTTCTTTTCTGCTTCATCTTTCCTCCATGGATTGCTCAAATCAATCAGGTATCTTTTCTAGTAAAGTCCCTTTCCTCCAATTGGGTTCCAGGTATGTTTTACATTATTTTAGTGACGTTTTTTGCCTTGGGCACTTTGGCTGGTTTTCAGATGCCGCACTTTCATGCCTATTTTTCTCTCTGGTTCCCTTGTTCAGGTTTTTGTTAATGCTTCAGTACCTTACTTCCATGATTCAGGTCCCACTTCATTGCTTTTTGTTAGTTGGAGAGCCTGCTTTGCCTCTATTTGCAGTACTTCTGTTGTTGCCTCAGTGCCTATATTTTTTGGTGCTTTGATACCTGCATTATCACTCTTGACTTTTTATATTGCTTTTTATGCCATGCGCTTCATTTTATTAGCTGTTCTGGTTATTATTCCTCATGGGTGTTTAACCTTATTACAACCAGTAATTTATTAGGTGTCAACTGGAGTCTAGCAAGGCAGCTTTGTGTTTCTTAATTTTGATGGGGTTTGACTTTGTTTAATCCCTATCTGTTTAATTATTTATTTTATGGTAACTTCCTGTCACATTTTTCTTATTATGCTTTCAGCGTTTAGCTGAAATCATTCTGAAGACATAGGTGGTCTGTATTTTTAATATGAACTTGATTTGTTAATATGAACTTTTATGTTGTTGCAATTTTTACCATACTAATTTATTGGGAATAGAGTGTCTTTAATCCTGATTAATAATTTAAGAAATCGTGATAAATTACATTCAATGTATTACATTTGATAGTTCTACAATATCTGTCTAAAATAATAAAGCGTAATGCATGAGCAGAGAACACTGTTCATGTGCAGTTAAAAGCATTGTAAAGGAAGCCTTAGTTATTTACACATCTACAAAGTTTAAGTATTTGCTATCTGTAATTTCATTGTTAATTATTGGATAGAATTACCTACTCACAAGCAATGAGTGTGGAAAGAATTGAGTAGCATATATTTCTAATTTAGCACATTTTTAATATCTTGGGTCTCTTGTTTTTGAATGGAAGATGCAAGGATTTCTTTTAGTTAAGAATGCACTTTAGCAAAAGTAAACCACCTCCTCTTTTGTGAGGTTCAGATATTATTTTGGAAGGTTAGTCATACTCTGCAGCTCTTAAAGATTTTTTCTAACCTTATCAATACAAAATAATCACTATTTGTGTATTCTAAACCTAACTAACACTTCCCGTTTTGTCATCACACATTTTAAATCCATTACAAGCTATTACTTTTTAGCCTGTGTCCATTTAATATAGTTTGAAGAAGGTTGCACTGTTGATTATGCAAAAAGGAAAAAATCTTTTGTGAGAAGCCATTCTTCATACCAAACACCTGTAACTCCTCTACTCTCCTGCTGTGACATTTTATTTATTTTTACTGTAGTAAGATGTAGTAGCCTCTCTCCAGACTTGAGAGTGAGGGACCACTATAGTCCCCCTGGTGAGCAGGGTCAAACCCACCCCGCTCTTCCCCTTGGCCAGAAGTTCTGGGGTGGGACAAGAAGTAAAAAGGGAGGGCCCTGCAACTCAGTTGAGCAAGACGGGGAAGGAGGCAGATGTCTCCTGACTACTGCAGAACTCCAGAGTTGAGCCTGCGCTGTGCAGCGCCCTGCCCACAGGAGACCGACCCTGGAGAGGAGTTGCTGGGACTGCCATCTGCTGTGTACCCTGAGGAGACAGAGGATCCTTGGACTGCAGGAATTCCCCCGCCCCCCATCCAGACTGTGGTAGGAAATAGCCCAGGGATGCCAGACTTCAGTCCAGTTTTATGGCAAGAGCACAGGTCAGCATGTTTTGGTAAGATCTCCGCTGACCCGGGGATGGAATCTTTTGTCACTGTTAGTACCCTGGACTGGGATCCAGTGGAGTAGGGTGAGCTTGGGGTCCCCCTACCACCTGCCGTCAACCCTACTCTTGGTGTGGCAGCCTGTTCGCCCCAGGCCAGAAGGCTTGTTCATTGCTTTTGGTCTGCCCCAGCCAGTAGACAATGGGCCCCACTGCTTGCTTGCAGGCTGCCTTAGCCAGGAGACTTAGGCAAAAGCTTGCTTCCTACTCTGCCCAACGCAAAGGCCAGAGCTTCCCTGATAGACTGTTAAGCATCCTGGAGGCTGTGGGCTAAAGACTGCTTGTGCTCTAGGGTCAGAGCCCTGGACTGTTGATTGGCAGCAGCACTAGCCGGGAGACGCTGGGCTAAAAACTGTACTGTTCTGCCCTGGCCAAGGGGGCTAGAACTCCAGACTGTTAACGATTGTCCTTGCTAGGAGGCTATGAGCTATAGACTGCTTGCTGTTCGGCCCCGCCAACGGTACCCAAATTGAGTGCTGCTGCCTGATGCAAGCACCTTGAGAGTGAGGGACCATTACGTTTACATAAAGTTTTGGATGATGTTTTAAAGTTTAACATTATTGGTAGGAATGAACAAAGGAGCTCTAAAGCCAAATATCAGTAATGTTTCCTTATCTAATCTCCACAAAGCTCTGTTTAGTTCTGAAACTGTTTGGATAAGCACCCTTGCCCAGTTCCATTTTCAAAATCCACTTTTCACTGTAGCAGCAAGTATCTGTCTAGATTTTTACATGGCACTAATTATGGTGTTTCAGCTCTTCCAAGAGTTATAAAACATAGACATAAAGATATTTTTTTCTTTGTTTATCTTTTATATTTTGAGATATATTAAAAATGATGGCATTATGGGAAGACTAGATCAAAGAAATAACTTTTCTGTTTTGCTGAGGTTCAGGATTCATAGATTTTAAAGGTAGTAGGGGACCATGATGATCATCTAAGTCTGATCACCTACATAACCCAGTAATTCCCTCATTGAGCCCAACAATTTGCAGTTGAATGGGAGCATATATTTTAGTAAAACTCCATATCTTGATATAAAGACTTCAGGTGATAAAAAATCTATCACAATCTTGGGAAGCTTTTCCAGTGGTAATTATCATAATTGATTATGCATTTTAAATCATCTTATTTCCAGTTTGATTAATAGATTCCAAGGCCAGAAGGAACCATTGTGATCATCTAATCTTACCTCCTATATTATGCAGGCCATAGAACTTTCCCAAAGTAATTCCTAGAGCATATATTTTAGAAAAACATCCAATCTTGGTTTTAAAATTGTCAGTGGGGGGGGGGGGATCCATCACAACCCTTGGTAATCTGTTCTAATGGTTAGTTACCCTCACTGTTAAAAATGTACACCTTATTTCCAATCTGAATTTGTCTAGCTTCAACTCCCACCTTTCATTTTTGAAGTTAACATTGGATCATGTTATACCTTTCTCTGCTAGATTGAAGAGCCCATTAACATGTACCATGTAGGTACAGTACTGTAATCAAGTCACTCTTTCCCCTTCTCTTTGTTAAGTTAAATAGATTGAGATCCTTGAGTCTATCACTCTAAGGCATGCTTCCTAAATTTTCAGTCATTCTCACGGCTCTTCTCTGGACCCTCTGCAATTCATCAACATCCTTCTTGAAATTGTGGACACCAGGACTGGAAACAGTACTCCAGCAGCAGTTGCCCCGGTACCAAATACAGAAGTAAAATAACCTCTCTGCTCCTACTCGAGATACCCCTGTTTATCCACCTAAGATTTGCATTAAGACTCGTTGGCAATGGTGTCCCACTGGGAGCTCATGTTCAACTGATTATTCACCACAATTGCCAAGTATTTTTCAGATCTGGGGGTCATGGTGGATTTGAATTTGAAGTTTTATATCTTCAGTTCCAGCCATTGGATCGTCCATGTTTTTGTCTGCTAGATTATAGTTGTCTTGTATCAGACACCTTTTCCTTGGGTATAAGTTCTTAGAGAGTATAGTTAAGTTGTTTCTGAACTATTACTTAGGTAAAGTAAATAGAACTATTTCCACAAGTCTCTCATTTTAAGGGTAACAGCCGTGTTAGTCTGTATCTGCAAAAAGAAGAACAGGAGTACTTGCTCTAATAAATTTGTTAGTCTCTAAGGTGCCACAAGTACTCCTGTTCTTCTCATTTTAAGGGATGTTTTCAGACCTTGAATTATTCTTGTAGCTCTTTTCTGAACCCTTTCAGTTTTTCCTATTATTTTGTTACAGCCATGCGTAGAGGTCCTAGTGTGCTAGGCACTGTACAAACATATAATTAGAGACAGTCCATGTGCCAAGGAGATTAGATAAGAGTTGGAGGCGAAAGAAGCACAGAGAGGTGAATTGATGTACCTTAAATCGCAGATCCAGGAATTAGAACCTGGGTCTCCCGAGCCCCTCTTGAATACCCTATCTACTGGACTACATTGTCTCTTGAATGTGTGCTTCAGAATTACACCGAATATTCGAGTAGTAGTCGTCATACTAATTCAGTATACACTCCCTGCTCATACTTGATATGACACTGTTTATACATCGAGTTTATCATCCTGAACTCTTGTTTGAGTAACTTCCAGATTTGTGGGCCAGCTGGCAAGAAAACTAGATCTTTTGCAGATGTGAGTTTCATTTTTGGCGTTTACAATAGCACATATTGGATCATGTAAGGTGAGACAATCCTTTGTGTAGCTTGGGTTCACTCCATGGAAGGCTTTGAAGATAAGTACCAAAACCTTGAGCTTGACCTCGTATTCAGTGGAGAAATAGTAAAGAAAGGGGACCTGGGGGTGCTAGCTCTCTGTAGTCTGTGTTGCTGAATAGAGGGGCTTCTGTGTTCTGAACCAATTGTACCTTTTTTGTATGTTTGGCAGTTAATGTAGAACATGATGTTGGTTTGATGACTGTCTTAAAATACCAAGTCTCTGAAGTTCATTACTGCATTCAGGATCCCCCTTCTCACCAGAATGTTGATGTGCAGTTGTTAATGGACAGACAACATTTCCTGGTTTTGATGTTCTTCTACATGGGATCATCAGTCAAGGTTAGATACAACAGTCCATTGCTACCTTCTAAGTTCCAAGGAGGCAGTGGGAAAGAGAGAGTAAGAGTAGCAGCCAACAGATATAAAACATTCAACACACATTTTATCTTCCCCCAGAATCAGATCACTAACACCAGCATGCTTTTCTGACCATACACAAACCTTGAACCTGTCTGAGCCAAGTCAAAGAAATCAGAGGACCTCAAATTCTACTGGAGTGGCTTCATCACAACCTTCTCAATTAATTTGCCCCAGAGCTGGAGATTTGTCACAGGTTGATAACCATATGTTTAAGCTAAAACTGTGTAAGGCTTGCAGAATATGGCCCTTCATTTATTATATTAATTTATATTATTTTTAAATTCTTTATTCTGTTACCAATAATATTTTAACTTACTAAAAGTGGAGGAATTCTAAATATCTATTTTTTGCTACATAATGCTGTCTAATTTTTGCACATCTCTCAGCTTGGATAATAAAGAAAGGTTCTAGTTTTAATCTCCATTCAAGTTAATTTTGCTTTCTCTGGCACTAGCATGATGATGCAGTGTTCACACATCCCTACAGAAGGATGGTTCCAATGGTAGCCCTGGCAGATATTTGCACATTGTTCTCTCCTATGGAGTGGCAGGGGAGTTCCTGTGCTTCCCAGGAGCTGTGGAATGCCTTCCGGAATTGCAAGAGGAGGGCAGTGTGTGGCTGTGTGTCACTGCCTCTCTGTGTCAGTGTACATTGTTGTTCAAAAATATGAACAAATATGAGCTATGAAGCTCAGTTAGCCCTGTCTTTCTACAACACTGTTGATATGAAAAAATTGAAAACACTTAGAAGTTTCTCTTTGAGATGTAGAAGATCTATAATGAAGCAATTAATGGCAAACTAAAGTTGTAGGAGAAACCCTACTCTGTCACAGTCAGACCATTTTAGTTTATAGAAAGTCGAGAAAAGACATTAGAAACAAATCTATTGACTTTTCCATCAATGTCATGTTGTACTAGAAAGAGTAACTGCATCCAAAATTAAGCTTTACAGCATGTTTTAATCTTTCAGATGTACCAATTTATTGTATTCCATGCCTCATAGGCTTTGCAATCAAATATTCTGTTCTTATAATTTTTAATTTTTCACAGATTTTGGCTAAACTGCTAAGTCATTTTAACTCCGTTGAATTCTAATATTCTATTCCGAATTCAATTTTTCACACATTCAGGCTTTTATTCTTCAGAGACTTACACCCTTCATATCTTTTGCATAAACTAAACAAGAAAAGCAGTACAGCTTGATTTTCTTCTCTATTTTACATGAAATTATATATTTGCACCATGCCCCTTTAGGTTTCCCACTGAATCCAGTATTCGATATTAGTGTCAGAAACTTGTTAGAAAATAATGGCTGTTTGGTGGACTATAGTCAATATGTGGGGCCTTGCTGGGTTGTTTTCTTTAGGAGGAGAAATGTATTATAATCTTTCATGCAATTTTGTGCAAAGAATGTACACAGGGTTCTGTTTCCCTGAATGCAGCAGGAACAAACAACAGCAGGCAGTCTCATTGCTCAGAAATACAAGCCTGCCTTTTCATCCAGTCCTGTGCCAAGGAGCTTTGTCACTGTTGCCTCTCCGAAGGTCACGACTGCTTCTCTTGCTGTCTGTGGGCTCTCTTGACTTTCTGGTTGTTTTTTGCTCCTCACTTGCACACAGCCACACACACAGCTCCAACCAATCAGTGCACCAGCCCCTCCATTTGCAATCAGTCCCTAGGGAACCTCTCTTATTCTCTCTGTGTGAGTGCTTGCTCAGGTCTTCCTTTGTGGCCCAGTGCCTTGGGCAATGGTTTCTAATGTTTCAGACTTAATGAAAGGTGGGTGGCAAACCTATCAGTTTTAAGGAGATCTGTGATTTCCTCTAGATCAGGGATCGGCAACCTTTGGCACGCGGCTCGCCAGGGTAAGCACCTTGACGGGCCGGGCCAATTTGTTTACCTGCCACGTCCGCAGGTTCGGCCGATCACAGCTCCCACTGGCTGCGGTTCGCCGCTCCAGGTCAATGGGGCGATGGGAAGCTGCGTGGGCCGAGGGATGTGCTGACCGCCCTTCCCACAGCCCCCATTGGCCTGGAGCGGCGAACCACGGCCAGTGGGAGCCACAATCAGCTGAACCTGCGGACGGGGCAGGTAAACAAACTGGCCCGGCCTGCCAAGGTGGTTACCCTGGCGAGTCGCGTGGCAAAGGTTGCTGATCCCTGATCTAGATGCAAGACGGTAACCTTCCAGCATAACAAGCACTTTAGGAGCCTATTAAGTGGAAAATGTTCAAAAGAAGTGGGGGCACAAATACATTGCAATTAGATAACATTATCTTATATGAAATGTGCTATCAATGCTGGACCCATAAATGGTTCTATCCGTTTCTTAAAAGACATTGGGGAAAAAATAATGTCCTGTGTTCAAAATTATGCTGTAAATTTTACTGGTGCAACCACATCGATTTGGTGAAGTTTCATTACTTTGATTGAAAGAATTTGACTCAGATTAACCTTTGGAGGGTGTGCAGGAATATTTCAAGAAGAAATCCCTGAAAGAAAACTCTCTGGAGGAATCTCGGCATATGAATGGGAAGATAGAAGTCTGGAGAGAAACGCTGAGGCAGAAGACTGAGGTGCTTGCAGGATCCCTGTGAAAAGAACAAGGAACAATTTGCTTTGCCTCCATAGAAGTAGGCAAAATACAGCATCCAGGCCTGATAAAGCATTGGACACCCATTCAAAACATTACATTCCAGATAAGCTAATTTTACCATTTCTTTATTTGAAGTGAAAATTCAAAATGACTTCCCAGACATCCACCAGTTCAAAAGACAATAAGGGGTGTGGCTTATCTTTGTTGCAAATAGATTCAATAGCCCTTTGTTGCTAATATCTCTCCAGGCAGAAAGTGGGTTAAATTCTTGCCATAGTTATTTCCTCCACATTGGGCCCACTGTTGGCTTTTCTTAAGGTCTCTTACTGGGAGTGTTTTGACCTTTCCTAGAAGAGGGAGAAAAGTTTCTGATCTAAAATAACTTATGTTGATAGCAGCTGGGGCATAGAGGCATTATTACTTCTCTGAGACCATAAATGATATTTTTCAGTCAGACTGAATCCTTGCTCTTGTGAATAGGTTTAAAAATATTGCAATATATCCAACCTCTAAAAATTAAGTGTGCGTGTACTATGGATCAGCTATCCTAGATGAGCAAGTACAGCACTCAGAATGGTACTCAGCATATTTGTTAGATGACCTGCCATTAGTGGAAGCTTCACACTAGATAGAAGTTGGGCCTCAAAAAGGTTAATTCTCTAAGGAAATACTGTTTCCCTACTGTCTGCCAATGAGGATGGAGCAGAACCTGTTTGTGATCCTAAAAGCTTCTTTATGCCAACTGGCAAAGGGTACACACAGCACATTGTTGTCAGAGTATTTAGTCAAACAGTGTCTTGTAAGGTATCATACAACAATTGGAGACATGCTGGTTATAATATCATTGTGTGATGTATGTGCAGTTGTTTATAAAGAGTTATGTATGTGTCCTGGAAATACGTTATGTTTTGGAGGTAGTGAATAGATCAAGTCTGCCTTAGATAAAGGAATGTGGATTTACCTGTCTGCCTGGCTCAATTACAAGCAGAGGACAATGAAAGTATGTTTACGTATAAGATAAACAAAGCAATCAAGCTAACAAGTGGGGGAGGAAAGAGCCTGGTGAGCACACTCGGGGACACACTGGAGTCTAACCCCCCATGAGCAGAGGCTCCAATTTTCTATTGTGCCATGGGGTGCTTGACCCCCTGCTGTGTCCCAGGCCTCTTCCCCACTCCACCTCTTCCCCCAAGGCCCCATCCCTTCCCTGCCTCTTCCTGGCCCAGCTCCACCCACACCCTGTTCCGCCTCCTCCCCCCCGAGTGCATCCTGCTCTTGCTCCTCTGCCTCACCCCCCCCCGCGCCTACTGCATGACACAGAACAGCTGATCGCAGCAAGTGGGAATAAACCACGGAGGGACCAAATGCACCACTCACTAAGTTCTACTACCTCCAAGCAAAGAGTCTGCAGCTGCTCACTCCAAAGCTCCCATTACTGTCTCTGTTCACAGCAAGATTCAAGAAAAACTTCTTTAAAATAGAGCTCTTATCAAGAACAACAACCTCCAATCCCTTCAAAGGACACTTGACCATAAAGGAGAAACAGCAGAGCCCCCTGCAGCCTTTTCTTCACTTCCTCAGAGCCAGCAGCTGGGGAGGGGAGGAGGAGAGGGTCACAGAGACTTTCCCCCATTTACAGGCCTTTCTTTCGTCTGTATGAGAAGAGTAAGGATTTCACTCTTAAACTTCTTATTAAAAAACCCTGATGTTAAAAACTATTTACATTTTTACCCATTATCCCTGTTAACAAGAGCATGTAGAAACTTACTCAGATGAATTTACTCAGGGAGAGCAACAACTGAAGCATCATCAACCCTCCCTGTCTTGACCATATGAAAGCTCCTCCATTGAAACTTTATAGAGTATGTGAACTACAGGACTTTAAGGAGAGGGATAGCAAAGCATACTGTGTTACCATCTCTTGCTGCCCCAGATTCTTGTGTATCCAGTGGTGCTTTTGAAGTAGCATTAAGGCATTCCAGAGGGAACTGTGCTGCTTGCGGGGACCAGCAGAACTGTCTTGAAGGTCCGACCTTCTGCAGATCCCCTTTTTCTCTCTCTCTGCAGGATTACAGTTTCTGTCCTCTGTGGGCTTCCAGGAGTAGGGAGCTGTTCTCACCTCCCCCCCTCCCAAAAATCCCACTGTCCAATCTGAGGGCAGTGAATTGAGAATTTCCATGAAATCATCCTTAGTTTCCTGGTCCTTGTGCTTCTTCCCCTAAGATCTCCATTGGAGTGAATAAACCAGCCCTAAATAAATTCAACCTTTTCAACTAGGAATATTCCTCAGTGGTTCCCTCTAGTTTGGAGAGAAAGTATTTTAGCAGCCAGTTTTACACTATTTCAGCTTTTCTGTTATAAAATGTATTTCAAGCATCAGCTGTGAAGAGTGATATTGATTTTTCTAGGCGTACATCATACAAATAACATAATGGAATGTCAGATCTGACAGTTGAGGTTTTTGCATTGTAAAGTAGAGGGAGATTGGTTTATGCATTCTTAGTCCTGTTACCACAGGGACATAAAAGCAGGCTCATACATTCACTTTAAGTATGCTTCTTTCTAAATGAGATTTCTTAGTGACTCATATTTTAGCTGTCTTTTAAAAGGATAATGTAGATTTGAATTTGTTTTGTTAGTCTTTTTGTTTCCTGGTCAGGTTGCTTCTAAGGTGATTACTATTAGAATTACCATTCCAAAGTGAAAGTCTTAATATGTTATTGCAAGCATATTTAATGTCCCACAATATATCAAGGAAATCATATTAGAAATAAGAGTAATACTGCTTAAGAAGGTTTAAGAATTTCACGTAATTCACAACATTGTTTTATATATTAGATATTCGTAATAGATGACCCTTCCAGGCATTCCCTGCATAGCCAATAAAGGAGCATTGTTTAGCTTCTGAAATCCTAAATGCAAAATCCAACAGTTGGGCATCATTTATTTGAGATACTCTTAAGTTTTCACAAACAGTGTGGTTCACAAACTAAACTGCATTCTTCAGAATATGTACCCCCAGGTTATTCACCTGTCATATGGTCAATATTCTTCATTTTAGTAAGTAATTCAGAACGGGTTTAGTTCTTGAAAAAGGTGCAGTTTTTCATTGCTGACTGAAAGGATTGACTTGCGTGTAGCAATCTAAGTGGGTGATGGTAAGCAGGAAGAAAGATTCATGGTCAGAAAGAGGGTAGCAATTCCATTGATTACTATTGAATGGGGGCGGAGATGAGCCTTGCATAACATTTACAATAAGCTTGTCAATAGAAAGAGTTTTTAGACCATTTCATTAAGAAATAAGGTTGGGATTTTCAAAGGAACCAAGTGGATTTTAATGGGAATTAGGTACTTAATTCTCTTAGGTTCCTTTGAAAATCCCACCCTAAACAAAGAGAATGTATTAATAGAAATGTGTATTGCCACCTTGTAATCAGAAATGGGATTGCAGAGAATCTGTGATAAACAGACATTGCTTTTTGGAATACTGCTATTATTGAGTGCATCTGAATTAAGAAGCATCAAGGGGCATGCAGTAGTAAGGTCTAGAAAGGGAAAAATGCTTTAATGCCAACACTGTAAAGTCACATGGGATATTTTTTCTGTACCCTGGTTGAATGACCTAACCTTTATAAACTATTGCTGCCTGAAATGTATTTCATTTTCTCATGTAGCTAATTTTATTTTGTGATTTTACATGAATTTTGGCTTATTTTCCACAAACATTTTTAAGAACAAAATTTTCCTCACAAGGTTGAAACATGAATTAAAAAGTTATGTGAACAGAATCTGTCTAAACATCTAATTTTATGAAATGAAATAATTAAAAATTAAGATTAAGGAAAGAAGTAAGGGTTGATAATCAACTATCTGAAGAAATAACATTCACTTAATTCTCTTGCTTAAAATCCAATTTATTTATTAAGTCAGGGAGCAAAAAAGAAATTTCTCTGGCTCTGATAAGATGTTTTGAATCAGAGTTCTAAATAAAGAAAAATAGATAAGAACTTTCAGTTCTAGTAGAGATCCTTTGCTCTTTTATACAGCGTATATTATACTTCAAACAATGCCTCTTGCTTCAGCAAGGCTTTCTTCTGAGTGGTTTTCTTTGTATCATAGTTTGTTAGTCTTAGTATAGTTGTAGTGTATATATTGCAAATAGTACTAATATAGTTAGAACCCCGCTCCTTATCGTCGAGGGCTCCTTTTGCCCTTGGGGTCAGGCATGCCCCAGTCTCCAGGCTTCAAACCTTGTGCCTACATGACAAGCCTATGCCCTTGAGAGACCCACACTCCACTTGTCTGAAGTGTCTGAGAGAATCTCACATGAGAGACCACTGTCGAATTTGTCGGGACTTCAAGCCTCGCACAAAGAAGGTCAGAGAGATCAGACTGAAGGCTGTCCTAATGGATGCCACTCTTAGACAGGGAGAGGGATAGCTCAGTGGTTTGAGCGTTGGCCTGCTAAACCCCGGGGTTGTGAGTTCAATCCTTGAGGGAGCCACTTGGGGATCTGGGGCAAAAATCAGTACTTGGTCCTGCTAGTGAAGGCAGGGGGCTGGACTCGATGGACCTTTAAAGGTCCCTTCCAGTTCTAGGAGATGGGATATCTCTATTAATAATTAGACTGGCTTCGGAGCCAAGCCATTCAGATTCGGCACAGAGCATTTCCCCCTTGGGGTGAAGTGCTCCTCCAGCACCACATACATCCTGGCATGATGGAACCCACTAGAGAATGGGGAGGTTGAGGAATCGTCTCACAGCCTCATTCTGGCTGCAGCAGCAGCACCATGTAAGGTGGCTCTACCCATTAATGAAGCAGAGCAGATGGACATGAAACTCCACGACCTGAAGGCCTCAAGGGCCACCCTCAGGTCCCTGGGTCTTTATGCTCCATCCACTTCGAGGAAGCACTTCAGGCGTCAACAACTGCCCTGCTTGTCGGCCCTACCTCCAAGACAGGACACCTACAAGGGAAAGGGCAGAGATTACAAGTGCTGTCAACTACTTCAATCCATCTGTCTCACTGCCTGGGTCGCATAGAGACTCTGGTGGGCCCAAGCAGGCCTTTGAAGGTGCGCCCGAGGGTGCTGTACCAGTTCCCACTTGTACAGTTCCCACTTGCCTCTCCCTTATCTTTTGGTCCAGTTGTCCCACTTCAGCCCAGTGTGATCCTACATCACATTGGACCACTGGGTTCTAAATACAGTGGTGGATGATTATACCCTTCAGTTTTCATCCACCCCTTCCTCTATCCCCCAACTCCGTCCCTCTTCAGGGACCCTTCTCATGAGCAACTCCTAGCCCAGGAGGTATAATCTCTCCTACAGATGTGGGCTGTGGAGGAGGTACCTCAACACTTGAGAGGGAAAGGGTTTTACTCCCGATATTCCCTAATTCCAAAGGCCAAAAGGGGCCTTCAACCCATACTGGACCTACATCACCTCAACAATTATTTTGCAGAACTGAGGTTCCACATGGTCTCCCTGTTCTCCATCATCCCTTCCCTGGATCTACAGGACTGGTTCGCTTAATTTCACATTTCCATCTTCCATGGCCACAGAAGATTCCTCAGATTTATTTCAGGTTTCAGAGTAGCAGCCGTGTTAGTCTGTATCCGCCAAAAGAATAGGAGTACTTGTGACACCTTAGAGACTAACAAATTTATTAGAGCATAAGCTTTCGTGGACTACAGCCCACTTCTTCGGATGCATACAGAGTGGAATATCTCTGTATGCATCCGAAGAAGTGGGCTGTAGTCCACGAAAGCTTATGCTCTAATAAATTTGTTAGTCTCTAAGGTGCCACAAGTACTCCTTTTCTCAGATTTATTGTAAACCAGACTCATTAATAATTCACCATTCATCCCTTTGTCCTGTTCACAGCCCCCAGAGATTTCACAAAGTGCATGGCGGTGGTAACTTCCTTCCTCAGATGGCAAGGCATTCATGTCTACCCATAGCTCAATGATTGGCTGATCAAGGGCAGTTCAGAGGCTCACGTAAAGAAAAGCATCAGCGTGGTCCAAGCCACCTTCCAAGTGCTGGGACTGATAAATAAGCACAAGTCAACTCTTATTCCAGTCCAAAGAATAGAATTTATCGGGGCAGTACTCACTCAACCCACGCCAGAGCCTTCCTTCCAGAGACCTGATCCCAGACTATGTTGGACCTGATATCTAAGGTCATGACCCACCAGATCACAATAGCCTGGATTTGTCACAAGTTCATGGGACACCTGGCTGCATGCACTCATGTGGTCTGGCATGCAAGGTTCCACCTCAGGCCCCTGTTGATGAGGTTAGCTTCAGTGTACTCCCTGAAGACACACCACTGGGATTCGGTCCTTACTGTTCCTGGCCTCCCTCAATTGGTGGAAGGACCCCCGGTCAGCAATGGTTGGTGTTCACTTTGTTACCCCCCAGACATCAGTGTCCCTAGTCTCTGACACTTCAGAGCTAGGTTTTGGAGCCCACTTCGGCTGCCTCAGGACACAGGGCCTGTTGTCCCAGGAAAAGTTCTCCCTGCACATAAATGTCATGGAGCTCAGGACGGGTTCCTTCCCCAGATCACAGGCAAGGTAGTTCAGATACTGACTAACAAAACTGCGGCCATGTTCTTCATCAATAAGCTTGGAGGATCTTGATCCTCCACCCATCTGTCTATGGGACTTCTGCGTGAAGCACTCCATTCACCTCAAGGTTTCACATCTAGCAAGAGCCCGGAACACCCTGGCAGATCACCTCAGCAGATCCTTCTCCTCTCACCACACACTCTCTTCACTGAGAGGTCACCATGTTCATCTTCCAAAGGTGGGGATCTCCCCAGATAGAGCTCTTCATGAGCAAGCAGAACAGGAAATACCATCAGTTTTCCTTGTGACGCGGGCATAGCCTGGGCTCCCTCTCTATCGCCTTCCCGCTTCCATTCACAGAACTTCTACTCTACGCATTCCCTCCAGTTCCCCTGGTTCACAAAGTCCTTCTGACGATCAAGCGGGAAAAGGCAAGAGCTATTCTTACAGCCCCCTCATAGCTGCGCCAGCACTGGTTCGGCATGCTGGTAGACCTATTAGTAGCACCCCGCTACTGCTCCATCCGGACCTGATCTCACAAGACCATTGTTACTTACTCCACCCAAACCAAGGCTCCCTTCACCTAATTGCTTGAAAGCTGCATGGCTAAACACAGAGGAGCAGGCTTGTTCGCAACAAGTTTGACAGATAAGAACATAAGAATGGCCGTATTGGGTCAGACCAAAGGTCCATCCAGCCCAGTATCCTGTCTACCGACAGTGGCCAATGCTAGGTCAAGAGGGAGTGAACCTAACAGGTAATGATCAAGTGATCTCTCTCCTGCCATCCATCACCACCCTCTGACAAACAGAGGCTAGGGGACACCATTCCTTACCCATCCTGGCTAAGATCTTGCTGGGCAGTGGGAAGCTGTCCACTACGGCTACCTACCTCACCAAATGGAAGCATTTTTCTGTATGGTCATCCCAACGAGACATCTCTCCAGCTCAGTCTTCCCTTCAGTCTATCCTGGACTACTTGCTCCATCTAAAGTAACAAGCTCTGGCCCTCACATCCATCAAGGTGTATCTAGCAGCAATTCTAGCCTTCTGCCAGCCAGTGGGTGGTAGGTCATTGTTCTGTCACAAGATGACAGTGGGGTTTTTTTTTTTTTTTTTTAAGGATTGGAGAGACTACTCTCAGGTTTGTGAGCTGATCACCCCATGGGTCTTAAACCTGATCCTATCGAGACTCACAGACCCTCCCTTTGAGCCGCTAGCATCGTGTCCTCTGCTGCTTCTCTCCTGGAAGGTTGCCTTCCTGGTAGCGATCACCTCAGCCAGAAGGGTCTCTGAAATCAAGGCCATTACATCAGAGCCACTGTACACAGTGTTACTCAAAGACAAGGTCCAACTGCGCCCCCACCCAGCCTTCCTGCTAAAGGTAGATTCAGAAATCCATAGCAACCAGGCCATTTTCCTGCCAGTCTTCTTCTCAAATCCTCAAAAGAATTCAGAAGAGCGGCGCCTTCACACATTGGATGTTAGGAGTGCCCTTGCCTTCTACATCGAGAGGACTAAACCCTTTCGCAGATCCATGCAACTCTTTGTAGCAGTAGCAGAAAGGATAAAAGGCCTCCCAGTGTCAGCTCAGAGAATCTCATCCTGGATAACCTCCTATATTTGGGCATGCTTGAGCAGGCCATCCTGACCACTCTGAGAGCTCAGTCCTTTTCAGCAGCGTTCCTCACACAAGTTCCAATCCAAGACCTCTGCAGGGCCGCAACTTGGTCATCAGTGCATACTTTCTCATCCCACTACCCCATCACCCAACATGCTCGAGATGATGCCAGGATCAGGAGAGCAGTGTTGCAGTCCACATGTCCATGAACTCCAAGCCCACCTCCTTGGGTACTGCTTGTGAGCCACCTAATGTGGAATGGACATGAGCAGGCACTCAAAGAAGAAAAAAAAAATAGTTACTAACCTTTCCATAACAGAACACAGTTATTCTTTGAGATATGTTGTTCATGTCCATTCCATGACCCACCCTCTTACCCCACTGTCAGAGTTAGCCAGCAAAAAGGAAACTGAGAGGGTATGGGGCTGGCGTATGCACCCCTTATATTGGTGCATAAGCGCCAGAGGGTGCTAGAGCTCACCCGATGGATACCACCGAGGGAAAAATTTCCAATTGTGGTGCACACATACCTAATGTGGAAGGGACATAAGCAACACATTTTTGAAGAATAACAGTTATGGAAATGTTAGTTACTGTTTTTTTCTATTTCTTGACAGAAGATCATTGTACAACATTTTTGGCAGTAAAACTCAGAATTTAAACTGTGGTTCTAAATTGCCATATTGTGAAATTGAATGGCTAAGAGCTATTTGTCAGAGCTCTGTAGTCTAAAGAGAAGAAGATACCCAGTGGTGAAACTTGCAGGTCACAAAGAAAATAAAGATGAAAAAGAGACTGTTGATGAATATGGAAATAGATGAAGAAAATGTAATCTATTAAAACATTTCTTTTTTAAACAGTATGTCATTTCTGACCATTATATACTGCTAGCATCAACTACTGTAATCATGATTATTTTGATGTTGGACTGTCATGTCATCGTCAACACTTTCTTCAAAGTGTGACATTTCTTTGCCTTCATAAAACTTATTTTGGGTTTCTTCACTTTGTAGCACTAACACTGCACAACAATTTCTCAGAAGTCCTCAGGACTTACGTTCATTTTGACTTGTTTTTAATGAGTTTAGTTTAAAGTGCTGTACTATGTCAGGTCTTCTTAAACACATTTTTTAAAAAGAGATTAATTTATCCCAATGGTAGTTTCTAAATAAAATAAACTCATCATTGCAATTTTTAGCAGTAAAGAAAAGGAGCCGAAGTTGGACAGACTAATTTATTTAGGATGAAGCATTGCTGATAAGTCACCAGTGAAGAACAGACATATTGACTATTATTAAAAGTGGATTGATGATCTGAATTTAGTCAACTATCTAAACACATGGAAATGTCATGCTATTTTCATTAACTCCTGCTGATCTTTGTATCTGCTGTTTGTACAGACTGCATTTCATGCTGCTTCTGGCAAATTTATCTAAGTCGTGGCTGAGCACCCTTTAACACTGCTCTGGGCAATTTTTATTTAGCCTCTGGCTTTTGTGTGACTGGGCAGTCACTGATGCTGCTCCAGGAAATTTTTATCTAGTCTTTGGCTTGTGCCTGGTTGAGCAGATTTTGATGCTCTCTTGGGTAATCTTTGAACAGAAGTCTTATGAGAGCAGCTCTTGCTGATTTTGTTTCACTGAATATTTGGAAATATATTTCCTATTATTAATGGGCCTCTTGTAGGTCCTTATGTTTTGAATCTAACATTTTCAATGTTTTTCTCAACTTGCTTTGATTTTTCACCAATTAAACTTTTCAAGCCTGACTCCCTGTTATTAAATCATTTAATTATTTAAATTTATGAGATAAGATTGAAAAATGATTTACTTGTGGAAAAAAATAATCTAGTGACCAGCACTGATCATTAGCTACTCCTCATTCACATATTTCTATCACCAGGTCCAAAATGTTGATTGTGAACTAAATTTTTAGGTTTAAATAAGTAAAATATTTATACATACATACATACTACTGTAGCCTGTGGGGCTCCAGTCGTAAACTAGGACCCCATTGTGCTAGGTACTGTACAAACAAAAATATGGTCCCTGCCCCAAAAGGCTTACAATCTAATTGTAAGACAAAAGTCAACTGATAGATATAGACAGGCAGAGAAGTACAAGTAAACAATGAAACAATATTTGTTTCAGGGATGCTAGAACAATTTTATAGTGGGGGTGCTGAGAACCATTGAACCAAACTGTAAACTCTCTATATAACGGAAACCACTTCAAGCCAGGAGGGGCGGCAGCACCCCTAGTTCCAGCACCTATGATTCAGCCGCATCAGAGGCAGTGCTCTCTTCTCCCATCTTACAAAGGATTTATCTAGAACAGCAAGCTGTGTTGTTCAATAATTTGAAAACAAGGTAAATTAATTAGCTGTAGATTGTATATAAATCCTTCCTGCTTCCCTCCTAGCTAAGTCTGCTATTTTACCTGCACCTTCTGAAAAAAAAAATAGTGTTTGCAGTCCCTGGCTGATCATATCTTTCCTCTTCCCCATACTGCCTTTAGAGGAAAATAGCGTTATGCCAAAATAAACAGTTAAAGATTCTAGACAGTAACTGCACTCAATGAGTTAATAATTGTGTGGGTTAAAGCAATTCTTTTCCACACACCTGGACCTTTCTGAGGTTCTTTTGTATGCAGAGTAGTGCACAAAAAGTAGGCAAATGCCCAGGTACAACTTTCCAGGATACATAGTCTTAATGAGCAGCCTTGTCCTTGAGGTTTCCCAGGTGCAAAGTGGAAGGGTTTAGGGAGGAAAAGAGGCATGAGGTAAGCAGAGAGACAAGTTCCAGACAGCTGCTTCTGGGACAGGACAGAGATACCTTAGCTAAAGTTTCCACAAGAGGGAGTCTCCTGTGTGCCATTTGTTATCATCCTTCTTCACAGAAACAGGACGTGTAAACATTTTGTAAATAAACAAATTACACTAAGAAAATTCCTGACTCAGTGTCAGGATTTTGGCTCTAAATGGGAAACTTACGTACAAGGTCCCAAATTCTGCTGTCATCATTAAAAGGGCAACAATGGGAAAATGAGGCAGCTTCCAAGAAAGGACAACGAAGAGAGACAGAAAAAAGGGGACCTACTCACACAAAGACAGTTCTGCAATAATATAAGGAACATTTGGTATATTGTTGCTAGATGTTCCCTGAAAGTAAATGGTGATACTGGCAAGCTTTGTCTGACACAATTCTTGTTCCAGACTATCAGAATTCCTTTCTGTGCCACTGTGGTTCTGCATGGATTTCTGTTCTCCTGCAGCTGAAATAAGTTGCACTTCAGGAGTCTGTGAACATGACTATGAGAGCCCATAAAACCCCTGAAAATAACCTAAAATAGCATTGTGTACATAGTCTTGACATTTTCATCTCAGATCCTTACTGGGTTAGAAGTCGGTGCCATAAATTACTGTGAATTTCCCTTTTCCAGTATTATAAAGGTCAAGTTTCTAGCCCTATAGGAGCCCAAGATATCACTTTTTGTAGTCTCAATATTTTAATGTATGGAAAGAGCTATGCTAGGACTCAGTCTTGCGCATTCTGGTTTCTGCTGGAATATTTTTTGAGGGAAATGAAAGACTCATCTAACAGATAAACATACACATTTCAAAAGATTCTTTGCTTGAAGTTGCTCAGTGAGTCAGAGTATTGGAATGAGTCCCAGGAAAATGAGTCAAGGGGCTGAGATGGCCAAAGGTGCATGATCAATCTATTGCATGAATCTGCACTGTTTCACAGGAATATCACATCTACGCATGCCTGTGTGTATGTGTGTGTATGTATGTATATTACATGTGCATTCTGTATTTGTGTGTGTGTAATGTTGTTTCCCCTTTTGACCCAAGGGACTAATTATGCAAAACTCTATGGGTTGTTCCCACTAGGAGGATAAACTGATGATAGAGCCAGGTATTTTCTTTGACATAGTCTTGTTTATTTACAAAGATTATACATAAAGTCCTATTTCCCTGAACACAACAAGAGTCAAACAGCAGGATACAGTTCATGTGCTTGCTCTTCCCGATGTGCCTTTCCCACCAGCACCCTGTACCCCAAAAGCTTTCCCTCGGGACCACATTGCCAACACTTCTGTTACTGTCTGCGCGGCTGTCTGGCCAATTCTGTCTCCCTTCTGTCACAAACACCCAGACAAAAACAGTTCCAACAATCAAAGCACTAGCCCCTGTATTTGAAACCCCTTGGGCCACCTGGTTCAGCTTCTACTGAAGCTTTTCAATATGTATGTTTTGGGGGCTGCTGCTTTAGTTTCAGCCATTGCTTTCAGTTACCCCGAATGAATGGTGACAGTTATGCCCAACCCATAACAACAAAGGTAGGACCCAATCTACAGTTATATATAATGAAAAACATTTACAGGGATGTTGTAATTACCCATACCAAGAATTACACAGGGATAACCTTTGTGATACAGGAGGGCCAGGGAGCAGTGGGAGAGGGGAAGTATATAAGCTCTAGGCTAATTAAGGCATGGTTCCCTGTAGATTAGGGAGGGTTGCTACAGGTTAATTGGAGCAGCTGTAGTCAATTAAGGCCCTATTAGCAACCTAATAAAACCCCCTGCTTCAGGCAGTCAGAGGAGAAGGAGGAAGGAAAGAGGACTGGAGCTTGGAGGTGTGCTGCGAGATGTTGAAGATCAGAAAACTGGAGTAAGGGAGACTCTGTCCCAACAGGGGAGGGAGACTGCCTCCCTCAGTGTTTAAGGGCTGAAGGTACCCCACCCAAGGGGGAAGAGGGTAAGAAAAGGAGTTGAGAGGGGCTGGGGCTCAGAGTGCTCCAAGAGCAGGGGCAAGTGCCCCCCACCAAGAAAAGCATAGGACCCACCATACTACATCGGCCATCTTATCACACCTTACAATTATGGTGCAATAACCTTACAGTTATGACTAAGACATTTTAGTGTGTGTAGTCTCAGGTTAGATGAAGCTGAGATTAGTGTTTTTTTTTTTCATATTTTTCCTCTTATGGTTTCAGTACAAGACTGAGATAAAGCAGTTTAGTGTCTTAACTGTGTATTTCCATACCTTAATACGTTTGCATTTTGTTTAAGTAAAATTAGATTAGTTTCAGTTCAGAGGAAGCTAAGCAGTGAGAAGGTGAGACACAAAGTATGGTCAGGAATGAAAAAGTGGTTGGAAGCTAGGAAACAAAGAATTAAGAAGTCAATTTTTATTGTGGTGAAAGGTTAACAGCAAGATGGCATCCACTATTTAATATATTTATTAAAGACCTAGAAAAGGAGGTGAGCAGTGAGGTGGCAAAGTTTGCAGATGATACAAATTTATTAAGAATCTTGAAGACCAAGAAGGATTGTGAGGAACTTCAGAGGGATTTAATCAATCACAGAAAAAGGGCAACTGATACCCTATTTAGTTCAGTTTTGATAATTTAAAAGAAATACACATTGTAGAGAAAAAAATAATCTTTTTGTGCATCTTACATGTTTCTAAATTAACCATGGGGCTCATTGAAGGGACCTGAGCAACATTTTGTACAGCTCAGTGAAAACCTCAGCTCCATATGCAGCAGGAGCAGCAGTGGGAAAAAAGCAAATGAGATGTTAGGCTGCATAAGGAATGGGATGGAGAATAATATTGAAAATATACCATTATGCAAATCATGGTGTGGCCTCATCTGGAATTCAGTTGTGAAAAACTGGTCACCCCATCTCAAAAATATATTATGGAATTAGAGGTGTTCAGAGTGGACCATCATGAATTTGAAGCCTGAACAACTCTCCTAGAAAGAGAAATAGGAAATCACTGGGATTGTTTAACTTAAAAAGGAGACCAAAAAAGGATGCAATAAAACTCTATAAAATAATGAATTGTATAGAGAAGGTAGATTAAGAGCTTCTATTCATTCTGTCTCATAACACAAGACATGGGGATATTCACTGAAGTTAGAGTGGCAAAATCAAAATGTTAAAGGTAATACTTTTTCATACAGCATGTAGTTTGGCTGTTGGAGTCTTGTCACAGGATGTTATTGAGATTAAAAAATGTAGCAAGATTTTAAAAAGGGCTTGGATACTTCTATGGATATGATGAATATTCAGAGTTGTTAATAGCTAATCCCATTTTGGAAAGGATATTAAATCTTATGCCTTAGGTTTTAAACCAATCTCTAATAAATAGGGGTTAGGGTGAGACTCACTGCTGGAGACAGATTATTCCATATCTGCATACTGCAGGGTTTTTTTACATCTTCTGTCTGAAGCATCTGGCACTGGGCACTGTCCAGGATACTAGACTGATCCAGTGCAGTGCTTCCTATGAAGTTCCTGTGCCAAGTAATCTATCCAGGAGAACATTTGACACACATCCAGTCTGTTGTACTACTGAATCATTACTTCCAATAGAATTGTTCCATGCAAATTTCTTGTAGAAAAAAGGTGTTGATTGTTACCTCTTAATATCTCAATGTCCCTATTTAAGAGTACCTGTGCAGTTGAACTGACCCTGTCCATAGCCTATGTAGTCATTACATGAATACAGTGTTCCTGTGAATGTGCATCACTGATAATGAACAGGAGTCTGACAGAGATTTCCCTGCCTCTAGAGTACTGTTAAGTGATCCTTAGTAGAACTTATATCTGATGAAGTGGGCATTCACCCACGAAAGCTTATGCTCCAATACTTCTGTTAGTCTTAAAGGTGCCACAAGACTCTCAGTTGCTTAGTAGAACAGACTCATCTGTGGGACTTTAAAGATACTTTTGCAGAACATTTTCATGTATTTATTTGTTTGTATGTCTTTGGAATCCACTCTATTGTATATAATGGCAGGTATCATGGGGAACATATCCAGAGCTCTCCAAACATCAACACGTGTTAGTGTACATGATTACCTGTGTGTGTACTTCTGGAACATGTGCTCAGTGTCCAAATATGCTCTGCTGGGCATGGTATATGCTGTGCACTGGCATATGCTCGCATCCATATTGCCCCTTTTTGATATGCGGTGTTAGTGCTAAAATTTCAGGAAGAGTATCCCAGAGTCCTGTGCATCACAGGAGACATTCTAGGAACTGCCTTGCTGCATGTTGATGGAACTGTATGCTGCCTTCACACATTTGATGACAGCAGCTCCTGCTCCTCTCTCCCTTCTGCCAAACTGTATTAGAGACATGGAGCAAGTCCATGAAGATGTGGTTCTGCTACTGCTCCCAGGATTAATGTTCATGCAGTGCAGTACCAGATACTGGATGGAATCTGTCCAGAAATCTGTCAGATGGTAAAGTTGGCTGACCTAGAGGAGGAATGAAAATCCACTCTGTTCCCATGGAACAGATTTTTGAATGCCGGGATTGCAACAGTACACCCATGGATGTGTGGTGGGACCACATTATCTTAGAAACCTGAGATGGTGACCAATGGCTTGTGATTGAGGAAGTAGACTTTCATTAAGTTGCATGAGGATCTTTCCAGTGCCAAACCATTTGATTTGGGAAACCCATAGCAGTGCACAAGCAGATGGCTATTACCCTTTGAAACCTGGCAACACCTGATAGCTACTGGTCAGTTGCCAACCAGTTTGTGGTTGGGAAGTCAGCTGTCAGAGTGGCAGTTGTACTGGTTGCTGGGCTATCAATACTATATTCTACCCACTGGTGGTTGACATTACCCACATCTGAAATTACAGCAGGATTTCAGAGGATGGGGTTTCCAAACTGTGGGGGGGGGGGCATCAATGGAATACACATTCCTATACTTTGCCTACCAAAAGGGGCCTTTGAATATGTGAACAACTATTCACTAGTTCTCCAAGGCGTAGTGGACCTGAGTGGTTAGTTCATCGACATGAACGTTGGACACACGGGGAAAGATCCATGACGCCAGGTGCTCAGGAGCATTTCCATGGCACCAGATTTTTAATGCAGTTACACAGTCATGTGCTGTGGATCTTGCTACCTCAACCCAAACCTCTGGGGAAGTATCCCATTGATCATAGTCAGAAAACAAGGTGCACATACAACTGAAGTGAACAATAACTTTTATTTACATATGTGCATGAAAAACAGAGCTAGAACAGTTTGTAACAACAAATGAACGAAAAAAAAGCCAAATTCCCCCCAAAATGGCAAGCATTGCTTTCTGTAGAGGTGCCTCCTCATTCTTCCCCTCACCCTTTCTCTGAGAAGGGAGGAACACCCGCGGAATATTGTGGGGGCAATAAATGGGGATGTCTTCTGCATGGGGCTTGGGGGCTGAGCATAGGCTGGTCTGCAGGGACAGGATGAAACTCAGCATTCCTCTCCTCCAGGTAAAGGTGCAGAATCACATGCTCCTCTTCCTCCGGGTCTCTTGGGCTTCCTCTCGGGCATTGTTAGAGGTCTCTGCTGCCTCCTTGCCCTGCCACTCATCGGTATCCTGCCATATGATGCAGCTGATGGCGTTCAGGATGGGGTCATGAATCACTTCAGATTCAGAGACCAAGCACTGAACAGTACTCATGTGTGCTCCAGAGGCTGCACTCAAACCATGATTACTTGTTCTGAAGCACAGTTTGCTACTACTTGTGACATAGTACCCGCTCTTTACCCCAATCCACACTTGTGATAAATGAAGTGGGGAGGTAGCTTCCTTTTATGGACAGCCAGCCAGTTAGCTATAAAGTCCTTCTTGGTAGCTGTTCTTTACTTGCTTTACCTGAAAAGGGTTAAAAAGTCCCCCCGGTAAAGAGAAAAAAAGTGGGCACCTGACCAAAGAGCCAATGGGAAGGCTAGAACTTTTTAAAATGGGGAAAGAAACTTTCCCTTTGTTGTTCTCTGGGCTGGAGGGACAGAGCAGCCATGCTATATGCAACTTTAAGCCAGGTATGATCATAAATCATCAGATCATGCCTAGAACTATTTATCTGAACTCCAAATGTGTAAGTAGATCAGAATGTTTAGCTAGACGTGATCAGGTTTATTTGTTTATTTTTTAAGGCTTGTGGATTTCCTCTGTGCTAACCCCAGATGCTTTCGTTGCTCGTAAGCTGAACCCCCAAGAAAGCTGTTTTGGGTGCTTAATTTTTGTAATTGTATTTTTTTTAAGATCTAGCAAAAAGCCTAAGTTCGAGATGTGTATTTTTCCTTTTTGTTTTAATAAAATTTAAAGGACAGGATTGGATTTTTGGTGTCCTAAGAGGTTTGTGCATGTTTGATTAGCTGATAACTACAGCTGATTTCCTTTGTTTTCTCAGCTCTTCCCTGGGGAGGGGGGGGATGAAAGGGCTTGAGGGTACCCCACAGGGAGGAATTCCCAAGTGCTCCTTCCTGGGTTCAAAGAGGCATGTACATACCTACACCCCTTATGCATGCTAACTTTCACACAGAAGACTATCCTTCAGAAACATACTTCCTATGTGAACATAGGGAATTCTGGCACAAGAATGCACATGTGTCAATGTACAGTTGCAAGTGTAGACACCCTAAAGGTTTATGTCCCCTCCTTTTCCACCCAGTTACCCAAAACTTTGTACAATGTAGACTTGCTAAAAGATACTGTCCCCGGTAAATTTGTATCTTCTAGTACAATTTTGGAAATGGCTTATCTGTGAGTCCTCAAGCACTAGTAACTGGAGTCGGGGGGGGGGGGGGGGGGGAATACTTTTTTATCAGAATGAGTGAAGGTGTTTGCTTGGATGTGGAGAAAAATTTGCGGGGGAGGGGGGGAATTACTCAGGGATTCCAGGTCAAGAAGTTTAATCACCATTGAATGCAGGTGCTAGATTCATTTATACTGCATGTCAGGATTCTGGCTATTGGATGGAGTATAACTGTACATCAGTGAAATTCTAATTTAATATTTTAGGTATTTTGCCATGCTCTGTGACTTCATTTTATATTAGGTAACATTCTCATTTCCTCCTTCAGTGATCTCTTGCTTTTGTAGTATTTTTAAAAAGTGTTTGAAGTTGTATTTAACACTTTTTGATACACTATTTATTTCGAAGTGTCTTGTTGCATTTTAAATGTTCTCCTTTTGCTGTTTCTGAATTCTCGATAGTATTCTTTGTATGTTTTATGGCTATCATTTATCACAAAAAGGAATCTGTGGTCGGTGCTACAAAGGTTCCTATCAGCTGCCATACCAAGAAGACCACAATGTTCAGTCGTACCATGGTGGTAACTTCTCCCTCTCCCATTTTGCTGTGGGAAGCAATGAGGGATGTTTGTCCAATTCATCAAGTTTTGAAAAAGCGAGTCAATAAGGTGAGAAATTTAAATTGGAAGAGGGTGATTACAATAAGAGGTATATTTTCTGGAAGGAGCCAAATTACATTTTTAATTATGGTTCCTGGATGGGAGCAGCAAGCAAGGTTAGGGCCATAAACCACTGTTTAATTACAGGAGAGCTCGTACTGCCATCAGTAGGCGTTTGTCACAAAGAACATGAAAAAACTGTTGTCCTCTCTTAGGTCACAATTTTCATAAAATTGGAAGCTAAAGTTATAAGATCCTAAATCCACATTTACGCACTTGCCCAGTTTTTCAAAAGTGGTGAGTGACCAACAGTTCTCATTGAAGTATTATTTCACACTATTTTATTGCTGTATGATCTGTGCCATAGTGAAATTCAGTGCCGACATTTTTGGTGCGATAGCCCAAACAGTCAGAAACTAGAGGTTGAGATCTGCTTGTGCGCATATGAACATGCGGATTGCCAGAGATCCAAACCATTTTTTCAACCCTTACCAAACATATTTCTCAACTTTCTCATGTATAAAGTTGATTTCCTACAAGCTATTGTTTTAGCTAGAAGATTTAGCTAGCTAGGAACTTTATTCATCTAACCGTCATAATTATGATCTTTTCAGGACAAGATAGTACTGAAAAAAAGAATGGGTCCTGCTATTAAGCAGGACACTACCTTTTCATTTTCTCTTCTTGTTCCTTTTTGTTCCTGACAGCCTAATACGAAATGGAAAGGCAACTCCACATGCTGGTCATAAGAAGGGATTAAAATTTTACTTTAATAAACCCAATGTCCAGAGGATTTTAGATACTCTAATATATAATGATGCTAAGAAGGCCTTCAATGAATTCAAAACTGCGATTTGCATATAGAGATAATTGTATAACGTATACTGTTGACACGCTTGTAACAAATCACCACCTTGGTATATGACTTCATTCAACAAAAATGACTTCCCTCACTATAGTAGTAATGGCAAAGAATTAGGAATTTTCGTTTAACGATATATGTTTTGATTATGAATTGTATCCCGCTCTCCACCCAAAGAAGCACTCTTATCTTTCTGCTTTTACTTTCTAGCAGTGTCATCCCAACTGGTGATTGTCATTGTATAAGAGAGGAAATGTTTCTTTCTTGTAATTTTAGTTTCCCATAATAGAGACATCCACCAGTTTGGATTAAGAAACTGCATAAAAATAAACAATCAAAACCTTTGCTTTATTAATTAAACTAAATAGGAATTATTTTGCGGAAGCTCGATGGCTTGCATTGTGGAGGAGATGATCACAATGGTTCCTTCTGGCCTTAGACTTTACAAATCTGTAAAGAATCCTCATTTTATAGTTGTTAGCAGTTTTAATTGGTTAGGTTTGGACAGGTTTCTGATTGTGTCATTAACGGTGATAGTTTACTAAACAAAATTGGACTGTTTCTCCTGAGGGTCTGTAGAGTGCAATAGGGAGAGACTACCCAGCTTACCTCTCTCCTTGGGTGGGCCAAAACTGGTATGATCTCCAGGTTGGTGGCTAACTCTTTTATGAGAAACCACAAGTTTTCTCTGTCACTCTTTTAGGTTGTGATCCTTCACTACTTGTCAATGGCAGTCTTGCAACTGACTGCAGAGTAGGAGCAGGATTGGATTCATAATCCTCAAACAGAATTCAATTATGATAAACTGCCTATAAATCTGTATATAATTATTCATTTGTATTTAATTAGTGATGCCCTCAGGTTAATATGCTTGCCAACATGATACAATAACAAATGTAATTGTACAATAAAATTGATATTTCCATTATAGCACTTTAAATTGTAATATGTTTTGTAATGTAATACAAAATGCAATTACTAAAACATTACCATAGTATGTATATTATGGGCTGAGTTTTCAAAAGTGAAAATTGATTTGGAGTGACTTCATTTTTGGGTGCCCAACTTGATACAACTAAAAGGAGTCTGATTTTCAAAGAGCAGGTATGCCCAACATTTTCTGATAATTGGGTCCCTTTAAGCTGGACATTCAAAAATAGAGCCACCTAAGGTCATTAGTCACTCTTGAAAATTGTACAAAATATCTCAACAATATCAGTGTTTTCTGCACTAGAATTTTAGTGCATTTAGAAATGAACATATTTTTACAATATATTAAGGATGTTTTTGGAAACACCACCAGGATTAAAACATGAATGGAAACTATCAGACCACATGTGATGAATATAAATAGTAGGTACCTGTTCTCTTTTCCACAGCAGAGGAAAAGAGTTGTAAATAATATTAGGAGTGAAGAAAACCTTACTGTGAGAGTGGTCCCTCAAGAGAGACAGCATTCTATGGTCATCGGTCACAAGATTTTATATACAGCACTTCATGTCTATATTGTCACTCTTTTATACAAGATTCTTGTATAAAATTCAAGGAAATGGTGTCTTGAAGAGACTTCTCCATATATATTTGTTCGGCCAATCGCAGCTCCCACTGGCCGCTTTTCACTGTTCCAGGCCAATGGGGGCTGTAGGAAGCAGCGGCCAGCACATCCCTTGGCCTGCGCCGCTTACCGCAGCCCCCATTGGCCTGGAACGGCCAGTGGGAGCTGTGATCGGCCGAACTTGCGGACGCTGCAGGTAAACAAACCATCCCGGCCCGCCAGCGGATTTCCCTGATGGGCTGTGTGCCAAAGGTTACCAATCCCTGACCTAGGTCATGCTTAAAAAAAAAAAAAAAAAAAAAATCTATTTTAAAGGAGTTTTTGTAACAAAATGGAATGTGGTTCAATCTGTGAACCCCTCTACTGCAGTATTCTGTCTAGATGGTTACATGGGTTCCATCATTGTAGTATCTGAGTACCTCAAAAACATTAATGAATTTATCCTCAGAACACCCCTATGACAATGGGAAGTATTCTCTCCATTTTACCAATGGGGAACTGTGGCATTGAGATATTAAGGGTAGGATTTTCCAAAAGTCAGTGATTTTTGGAATACCAATCCAATTGAAAGCAGTGGTACTCACTTAGATGTTTTTGAAAATTCCATCCTAAGTAACTTGGCTAAGGTCACACAGGCTAGGTCTACACTACCCGCCTGAATCGGCGGGTAGAAATCGACCTCTCGGGGATCGATTTATCGCGTCCCGTCGGGACGTGACAATCGATCCCCAAATCGGCGCTCTTACTCCACCAGCGGAGGTGGGAGTAAGCGCCGCCAACAGAAAGCCGCAGAAATCGATTTTGCCGCCGTCCTCACAGCGGGGTAAGTCGGCTGCGATACGTCGAATTCAGCTACGCTATTCACGTAGCTGAATTTGCGTATCTTAAATCGACTCCCCCCTGTAGTGTAGCTGTACCCACAGAAAATATTTGGAAAAACTGGAGTTGAACCCAGACCTCCAATACCTTAACCACAAATTCATTTTTTCTTTGTTCATTATTCTGTAACATTTCTTTTCATTTGTGTGTGTCCACGTTTGTAATTATACAACCAATTAAAATCTATGTCCCCATTCCCATCACTAAATGAATGACTGGGATATCCCAAATCCACAGTAGGAAAACTCCATGAGTTCACACTTGTGGAGTTTCCAAGATATCAGCAAACAGAGGATGGAAAGGTTTTTCTCTCCTATCCTGCAGATGTCCCAGGGAGAGCTTTGGTGCCAGAAGAAAAACAGTGAACAGTATATTCAAAACATAGTCCTGACTATGCAACAGTTGTTCCAGGACAATAAGTGGGAGTTATGGTTGAGAATGTATTATCCTTTAATATAACATTATATTAGTGTTATAAGAGTGGGGCGAGAGGGAGAAACTAAATGCAAGAAACTGAGGCAATTTGAACTTAAAGTTCCAACACAAACCTTGAATGTAACTCCATGTACCCACCTATCCTTGGTGCTTTGGGTTTATCTTGTATAGTTTCATATTCTGTGATGTTTCAGTCCTTTTATTTTCCCCTTTATGCCCTTGGCTTTTTAATCTTGCCAGGTCTGAAGAAGCAGGTGTTGAGCTTCATAGATTCCAAGGCCAGGAAGCATTATTGAGATCATCTAGTATGATCTCCTTTATAACACCAGCCATAGAACTGCCCCAAAAATAATTCCTATAACATCTCTTAGAAAAATATCAAATCTTAATTTAAAAAGTGTCAGTGATGGGAAATCCACCACAACCCTTGGTAAATTGTTCTAATGGTTAATTACACTTCCTGTTTAAAATGTATGCCTTATTTCCAAACTGAATGTTTCTACCTTCAACTTCCAGCCAAAAGATCATGTTATACTTTTCTCTCCTAAACTGAAGAGCCCATTATTAAATATTTGTTCCCCATGTAGGTACTTGTAGCCTGTAATAATGTCCCCCTTTAGTCTTTCTTTTGTTAAGCTATTTTAATTTAAGATGACACTACCACTGCATACTCCATGCAAAGTGTGTATGTAGATGTTGAATAATAAGTGAGAGAAAGTCAGAGGCTTTTGGAGGTGGATGGACAGTTGGTATAACAAATTTCAGGGTTCAGTCTGAGAGGAACCATTCCATTTAAGGCTATTTCTACTCCCAAGCTAGATTCTGAATAGTTTGGTGATCAGTGGTGTCAGATGCCAGCTAGAGGTCCAGGAGAATGAGTGTTAAGGTCTCAATAGACGGCAAGAAATCATCCATCATAACAACTGGTGTTGTCTTTCTGTGCCCAATCTTGTAGCCTGAGAGAGATTCAGTAGCCTTCAGGACTGTTTTTTCCATGGGAAATATAATTGTGCATTATGATGTCTAATTCCTTGGTGTTAAATTACCTAATTTCTCATGTAAAAATATAACAGTATGCTATTTGGTATCTGAGGGCTTAAGCAAAGATTTATTCAGTTTATAATGTATTTGTTTTAAAAAGCTGATCTGAAGGTACCACTGCATTGCTTTTGATTGGCACATCCATGTATGATTATAGAATGTCATGGTCTTTCTATGGCTAAGTGGGAAAATAAGCTCTCTTAAACCATTTACTGTGAAGCTGGTAAGCTTTGGATTTTAAAATGTATTTAATTGCTTGGAGGGTGGCATGTATAATGAAAAGGTTATTTTTTGTGGGGAAATGTAAATAATTGTACAGTTATCCTCAATTATATCAAAATAAACATTGCTAAGAATTTTAACAACATTCTCTGGAGCATTGATGGGCTGCAAAAGCATTTTCAGTTTATGCTTATGCACTTCTTCTTTATTTCTAGATTGAGGCCAAGTATAATGTTACCCAATATGAGAATATTTTTTCTCTCTGCATGATTTTGGAACAGCTTCTTCAGAAGGGGACAGGAGAAGGTAACATTTCAAGCTCGGACTATGATGGAGAAGAAAAAAACAAATTTCTGCAGAACCTTGATCAAATTATTCTCCATCTTGCTGATGAATTCCCATTGTTTTCGGTTTATATGTGGAGACTGGGTGCTCTTTTGAACTCATCTCAAATGCAAATTGTCTAAAACAGACAGGCTTCTTTTTAGCAGTATATTCATTATAGCTGTGGAAAACCAGAGCATGAAAATGGTCACTACTGAAAGACTTTCAATGATTATACTAAACAACAATATCTAAGATAATGTGGTTGTTTTTCCATTCTTCATATAGAAAAGAGTGATATCTTGAATGCCACTGTGTAGTAACTGTGCGTAAATGTTGGCTTTTATTATGGAAACTCCTGTGTATTACATTGTCTACATGAATGGAAGTTGAGCAGCAAAGTCATTTTATGTGATATTTAGAATAAGTAAATAAAATGAACTTTTAGATTAAGTCCAAGACTTTAAAAAATTGAGTGCTCCAGTTAGGCTCATGAATCCATATTTAGGCACATAAATAAGTGGCATAACTTTCAAAAGCGCTGCTCATCCAGAAGTTTCTGTATGTTTCAGTGGGAGCTATTGAATACTCAGCACTTTTGACAATCAGACCATTTATTTAGGTGCCTAAATATGGACTCACAAGCCTAACTGTAGGCATCCATGATTTTATTTTATTACTGTTTTAAATCTTGGCCAATATGTTAAGGTTAAATTGTATATAGCGAAGATTTCTATGCTGTGGTGGAAATACAGATATATATATATATTCATATGCAGAAGCTTTGTTATTTTCAGAAAAAATGATTTTAGCTAAGTACAGCTATAACTTAGATAATTTTTTCACATTCTCCTAGGTCTATTGTAGTCTCCAACTTAACCAAAATATTGTTTTATGTCCGATATAAACAATGTTTAATTTGTCTATTTTTATCCTTCTCACTTTCAGCAAACATTGCATATACACTAATTGTACGTGCATAAACACTGAGCCAAATTCACTCTGAATTAACTCAGCTGTAGTTAACAGAGTTGCACCTGTATTAATTTAGCTCATTTTGTAATTGCTTGGACCTCAAAATCCTAAGTTAGACAGATAAAATTCCATTTAAATGTTCATACATTATATCTAATTTTTGGATTTTCATTTCTTTGTACAGGATTTACATACTTTAGTAGGAATCTTCTTAAACATAAACTTTAAAATTTGGGCCCAACAGTTATTGCAGTGATCCAGAATTTGTTACATTTTAGCAATTACCCCCCAAATACATTAGTTTTCTCAGGGAGATCAAACAATATTAATATCCTCATGAGTTCTATTAGTGAGATTCGCTTATAAATTAAATATTTTTAAATATTTCAACAGTTTCTTCCCATCACAAAGTTTGCTTCATATCGATTTTAATCTGTTTTTATTTGTTACTAAAATTCAGTGAAACACCTCTTCAGTAACATTGGAAAGATGTTTGTATTAAATGTGAATGCATATTATTTTAATGATCGAAACTGTATTTTCTAAATATTAATATATTTTTGCAATAATGTTGCAACAGAACAACACTTCTGTTATATAAGGCAATTGTCCTGTGATTTCTGTTTTACCACTCTCTAGTATTATGTTTGAGTTATTAAACTTGGGTTTTAGTTATAGCATGGGGTACCATTTTTTCATGTTTTATATTAATTTCAACAAAAATCCATTTGATGTATAAAACAGATGAACTACTATTCCTGAATAGCCACATCAGAAAATCAGCTAATTCCAGTAGTGACAAGTTACAGATATAAAATTTAGTAGATATCTACTTTAAGCTTGTCAACCACTCATCCACTAGCATGATTACTTTTTTGAGGGGTTTGCTTTTGGGATGTGTGTGGTTTTTGTTTTTCTTTTCTTAGTCAACTCTTCTACTCATTGTGTTGGAGGATAAAGGTAAAAGTCCCAGAGTGGTGGGAAAAAGAGGAGATACAGAAAGTGAACAAAAATAAGAACAGCCATAGTGGGTCAGACCAAAGGTTCATCTAGCCCAGTATCCTGTCTTCCGACAGTGGCCAATGCCAGGTGCCCCAGAAGGAATGAACAGAACAGGTAATCATCAAGTGATCCATCCCCTGTCGCCCATTCCCAGCTTCTGGCAAACAGAGGCTAGGGACATCATCGTAGCTAATAGCCCTTGATGGACCTATCCTCCATGAATTTGTCTAGTTCTTTTTTTGAACCCTGTTATAGCCTTGGCCTTCACAACATCCTCTGGCAAGGAGTTCCACAGGTTGACTGTGTGTTCTGTGAAAAAAATACTTCTGTTTTGTTTGTTTTAAACATGCTGCCTATTAATTTCATTTGGAGACCCTTAGCTCTTGTGTTATGAGAAGGAGTAGATAACACTTCCTTATTTACTTTCTCCACACCAGTCATGATTTTATAGACCTCTATCATATCTCCCTTAGTCATCTCTTCTCCAAGCTGAAAAGTCCCAGTCTTATTAATCTCTCCTCATATGGCAACCATTCCATACCCCTAATCATTTTTGTTGCCCTTTTCTGAACCTTTTCCAATTCCAGTATATCTCTTTGAGATGGGGCATCTACATCTGCACAGAGTATTCAAGTTGTGGGCATAACATGGATTTATACAGAGGCAATATGATACTTTCTGTCTTATTATCCATCTATCCCTTTCTTAATGATTCCCAACATTCCGTTTGCTGTTTTGACTGCCACTGCACATTGAGTGGATGTTTTCAGAGAACTATCCACAATGACTCCCAAGATCTTTCTTGAGTGGTAGCAGTTAATTTAGACCCCATTATTTTACATGTATAATTGGGATTGTTTTCTAATGTGCATTACTTTGCATTTATGAACATTGAATTTCATCTGCCATTTTGATGCCCAGTCACCCAGTTTTGTGAGATCCTTGTGTAGCTCTTAGCAGTCTGCTTGAGATTTAACGAAGCAAAAGGGAGCTGGTTTAAACTTTTAAAAGCTCTCCACTCCTCCCATGGGCAGAAAAGAGAATAAATTGGGTGTCATTTTTTTTAGCAATAATTGATCAGTTTTCTCAAGAAATAGTATTTTCCCCAAAATGCTTTTGCTTCAGTGAAAAAAATGGGACAATTGAAGAAAATTAGAGTTTGAAAAATTGCAAAATGCAAGTTCTCAATATCTCAAGATGTAATAGAGAGAGAGAGAGAGAGCAGATTCAGCAATTGGTCAACTACCAGTCAAAATGGTACCTTTCTTACTGAGTGTTTTTAAAAAATGCCAGTAGCTGCATCTTGTCTCACAAAGGACAGGATATATATTTTCTCCTATATGGCTCAAAGCTTTGTCTTAGACATAGACATATTGGATTTCTGTGTGTGTCTTTGATAAACTTAGAAAATAGCTCACACCAGCTTGATGGTTGAGTCACCTCAGAGTTTTCATAAAAGGATCTAGGGTTGGACCTTTCTGGCCAGGGAGTGGGTTAACTCTGTCACCCAGGTTCTATGAGAATAGAATATCCATCAAGTCATTATTATGTAACTTTCAAAGTTTGGGGCATGGTTTCCTGTAAAAAGCACATTGGTGTGGGTTCATCTTCATGTGAGAACCTTTGAGAGAGTAATTGTCAAATATTAATCCAATGGCTTCTCATTGGAAAAGAGACTTGCAGTACCCCTAGGCTCACAGATTCTGTGGTGGGGAAAGCAAAGTATCTTTGACAGGTATATTTTTTACAGCATCCAGAGAATGTGGGGTGAGACTCTCACAATGGATGTGAGCCTGCTTTGTTGGGTAACACACAAGAATTTTCTTCTCACAGTTTCAGGTCAATTAAGGATAAATATCCTCTAAATGATGGCAGAGTGGTAATGCTAGCTATAAAAGCTTTGTAGTGTTCACTATTTATGCAAGGAAGCTGCCCGTTCAAACACATACATGCTATTCCCAAAATCTTTAGGACCGCTTTGTCTATGATGATGTGATCAAGGTGGATGAGGGTCATATTTATTTGGGAAATTGTTTTGAAGTGCCAGCCAAAAATGCTGGTTCAGCTTGTCAACATTTTTGCTCCTCTCTGAAGCTGCAACCAAGCCAGCTGTTGCTGGCTGTATCTGCTATTGCTGTCATAAGAGGAATATCCCTCCTGCTATCTCCATCACTGCAACTAGGTCCTTGCATCATTCCCCCTCTTCTTCCATGACCATTCCAGTCACATAAGATAGAGGAGATGGAAGCAATTTTCTATTGCTGCCCTAAGTAGCCACTGAGCTGTTCTCTCTGCTGTTGCAAGCCCACCCAGCCAAGAGCCTAAAGAGTTTGTACTGAGAAGGAGCCTTGAGCCCTGTTTTCCCTTCCATCACTAGGGAATAATCCCCACACACCTGCCATGGTGCAACCTTTCCCCACCCTGCACATTAGTTAGGGGAGTTCACCAGCCAGGTTAGACCCACCCAGCTCAAGAACCAAAGTGGACTCATTCCCCAAACAGCACTGTCTACCTGACAATCCACCCCCCAGCCAGAGCCTGGAGGGCAAAATTATGAAATTGATGGGTTATGAATAGGTTGAAGGTGAATTGATGTTTTCTGGGGAGTGGGAATTACTATGGAATTGATGCATTTTTACAGAAGTAGGAGTGTTGAGTTGATGAATATTTAGGAGTAGGGGAAAGGTATTTCACATAGGGGCTGTCACATATATCACCAATTAAGGCAGAATAATTTTTTTTTTAGGGAGTCCTTTGTTAAAAACTTGTGGTAGTACATCACTGATCTATAGCTATGTCTTCACTATTATGGTTACTAGCTGTGGCCTTTGCCAGGAGAAGGGGCATTTCTTCTTGCCTGATGATTTTTCTTCTATAAAAAAAACCATACGGGTTCCTGTGGTGGGGCATAAATTCCACATTGGTACTGAGTTACCAGGAGCCTCAGAGGACAATTAACCCACCTCCTGGCACCTGGAGGGGTATTAAGCAGGTCAGTGAGCAGGTCATTCTGGAAAGGAGTCAGGTTTCCTTAAAAGAACTGAAACAGCTCACTTAGGGAGAGAGGAGATTGGAAGTTCCTGACTGTTAAGAGTGGCATGATAGAAAAGGGTAGTTCACTTCTGTGGTGGGTCTCAAAATAGGAGTAAGACTCCAGGGAGGCAGCCCTGAGATGTCATCATTCAGCTGAGGAGCAGAGTATTAGGGAAGACTTGTGAAGAACTAAAGTTCAAGGCTGGGATAGATGGATGTAGTTTAAGTTAGTACGTTTCATTTGGGATTTCTTGGAGAACTCCAGTGTGGAATCCAGTGAGCCACTGCCCTGAAGGAAGGAGGGACCTTGAGATATCAGGGAGCCTGAGAGAAACTCAGGTATACAGTGAGCCCAGGAAGAGGCTGGAGGGAAAAGGTAGAAAAATGCCCTGGAAGGAAGCAGGGGGCCTGAATAGACAGACCTTGCCTGCTTCTTACAGGGTCCCTGGGTGCTGGACCTGGAGAAGAGAGTCTAAGTTCCCTTACTGGCCACTGGAAAAGGTAGTGTGAAGATCCCAGAGACCAGTCATGGAAGGGCTATTGTGTTGAGACTTGGGTCAAAGACTCTGACTGAGGCTACAGAACTATTGTTTGTTGGACTTTGTTGCCTCAGAAAGGTCAGACTTTAAAGTGAGGTGTCTGGAGGGCTGAGACATGAGAAGAGGCAGACCACAGCAGGCCTGAAGCAGCTGTCAACAAAGGTGGTAGGTGAGGAGAGCCCGCTATGCCACGCACAGCCATGGAGGGGTGTGCCAGTGGTGAGTCCACTCTTCTACTATGCCAATCTGCCCTTCCTTATGTGTGGGTAGATTTTATTATAAATACTGTAATTTGCAGCTCGGTAAATTGTATTTCTAACAATTCAGTATATTCAGAGGTCTTCTATAGCACAGAGTTAGCGGTAACATAAAAGCCTAATAGTTTAATATACAGCTGTTTAGAGGTTTGAAATTGTGGTTCTCCAGAATTCATGGACACTGTGATCCATCCAGTAGCCACCTAGTTGGCTGACAGTTTTGTGTATTTCTCCATCTGGCAAGGAAGGAGACACTCCAGTATTAGAATTAATGGTTGTGTCCTGTTTTACAGGAGAGAAATTAGTACTTAAGAAAAAACTCCCAATTCACTGTTGTTGAAATGGCATCTGCTTCTTCTCCAAAGACTATTTCATTGACTAGAAAGTTTTACCTACAATGCCAATAATGGTAATTGGTGTTATCTTGTCATTAACAGTCTTGTCATTGTTGTGGATTGGTATATATTTGTATTTTTCACATGATGTACATGATTTGTTTTTCTTGAACTGCAGTAATGACTAACACTCCAATCTATTGTATGTCCTGGCGTACAATACAAGGGGAAATTCTACCTTACCAATTAATTGCTTAGTAATCTTTCTCTCTCCCTTTCAGTAGCTAATGGATTACCACTCATCAAAATGAAAAGAATGCTTTATAATTTACTATTGTACAGTACCAGAAAGCCAGGAGTGGAAGACAGGGATAGATCACTCCATAATTGCCCTGTTCTGTATACTCCCTCTGAAGCTGTGGTACAGGTCACTGTCTGAGACAGAATACTAGGCAAGATTGACCATGGTCTGACCCAGTAGGGCAGCTCTTAATCATTTTCTTATGAGGAGACTAGATCCTTAAACTATCACTTGCTTAAAAGACATCAGTGAAAGATCATGATCTAGGCTATTTGGCAACTTACCAGTAATGAATGATTCAGGTTTCTTTACTGTTCCAAAGTAACTAGGTTTGCAAATTCAGTATTGATATCTGTAAAAAGATCATTTAATCCGAAATCCGATTTGCTTTAGCTAGTTTTAAACAGTATCTGAAGTGGCTAATTCATTTTTCTATATCTTATTGATATTTATTTATACTTTCCTGTCTCTAAGGCTTTTAAATTCTTGTATCTGGTGTGGGAACTGTGGACTAATGGATGATTTTACTTCTGCTTTATAAGGAAACAATATTGTTTGGGATTCTTATTTACTCATATTTTATCAGTTCTTCAAGACCTTATTCAATTATTCCAAACTCAGTAAGCAGCCACCTTGGGACATAAATATCTAAGACAGGAATTACAGTAGGGTAAATAATTAAAGGACTGATTTAATATCAGAAATCTTATTGTGGTTGAAACTATTTTAAAGCAACTGTAAGAATTTTCAATTCATATTTTTTTAAAAAGAGGCTTGTGATACACTCTTTTAAAAAAAGAAGAATCTACAATCTTTTTATCTGTGTTATTTAAAATAACCCTGATCTTGGTTTGAACTCTACTCCAAGGGACTTGCTGAACATAACCTCGGTTAGCATTAATGGTTGATTCTACTGTAAATCCTTCATTAAAATAATGAGAAAAAATCATCCTTAATAGGGTGTATGGTAAATGTCTATAAAAGATTATAGTCTAGGGTAAGGCTGAGCAATCTTATGACAAATTTAGTTGAACTTGTTAACTTTTAAAAAAATCTTCATCTGAAAATGCTGCTCTTGAGATTAAAATATCCTGAAATTACCTATTTAAAAGACAGATTATACAGTTAAAGTACTCAGCTGTACTGGATACAGTGAAAAGCCTCCCTTATCTCAGGATCTCTCTTGAGGTTTCAAGGGTTACCTTCACAACTTTAAGAACTCAGAAAAAATTAAAGAATGCTTTCATCCTGTAGAATCTGCTTCTCTGGCCCCTAGCATAGTGTCTGAGTGCTTTAACAATAAAAATAATCTGAATATTGGGTGCCATGGAAAAAAATCAAATAGCCAGGCCCAGTGTGCAAACTGAAAGTTTGACACCCTCATCTGAAGATTTCTAATGTGACTCTCAGCGTAACATCTAACTGCCTTGTGCACAAATTGAGGAACACTGATTCTGCCAAAATTCTACTCCCTTTTATTAAGGGTAGCAGATGTCTGAATAAATCCCAGAAGATGGTCATCCAAGCAATCAAGTTATGCAAGTTACTATGCTAATTTGGTCCTAATTTGTAGTCCTGGAGCAACATTTTGAACATGAAGCACTTGTATTTTCCCTGACTATGGCACCAACAATTTTTACTTCAGCTCTGCAAAACTATTTGCTCACACACCCCAGCCAAGTAATTATATTCATTGTTAATGATGGAAATAACTTAGCTTTTCATTATCAGTCATAACAAAGGAGATGTGCATAGATTGTGTGAATGGTTTGGTAAATTTTCATGACAATATTGCAAAGTATTCTTATTTTTTTCAGTTATTAGTATTTTAGAGCACCCAAAAAGTGGGGGCTCTGTATAGAACAAATGGAAAGTCATGGACCCTGCCTCAAAGAGCAAATGATCTAATTTTAAAAATTGATTCTGCAAGTAACGTTAACACTTAGTATGTCTACACTGCAGTTGCTGGTGTGATTGCAGTTCAGCTAGGCATATACCCACACTAGCTTTAATCAAGCTATCATAATTAAAAGTAGCAGTGAAGACATGGCAACAGGCTGTACAAGCCTGTCCAAGACCCTGGGTATGTACTTGTATTGTAAGCCTTCGATGAAGCCGGCACCACTGTGTTTTCACTACTATTTTTACTGTGCTTGCTAGATTAAAGCCTGTGGTGTGCCTAACTAAAGTTGTAATCACACCTCCAATTGCAGTGTAGACATTAGGGAAGGAGTTGGGATGAGGACAGACAAGAGTTCCATGAATGAAATCAAATAATTACTCAGGTTAGGGATGGCTCATATTTTGAAGGAAGTGCTAATTTTTCCCAGAGACTTCATCAGCATCTGTATGGATCAGGATTGCAGGATACAAAGAGCCTCTTCACCTGTGCAATAGTGACTTGTCCCACACACTCTTTGTCCAGAGATAACATCCCTCTACCACTGCTCAGTTTAATTTAATGTAACCATTATAGCTTTTTTTTATTTAACAAATTTGAATTAGAAAAAATGACTGATCATTAATACATGATGAGAGGACAGATTAATTACCCCAAGGAAACCGTTTTCTGAAACTTGTAGTTTTTGTAAAGAATTGAGTCAGACTCATGAGTCAGAGACTTACGTAAATGATTATTACTTAGTTAAGGAAGAGACAGTCAAACTAAAGATTTTGTAAGTGAATGAAAATCTTGGGCCTAACTCTCTTCTCATTTAACATCAGTAAATTCTATTGCTTGGAGGAGTTATTTCAGGTACAGAACTTATCAGAAGGTCCCTCATGCTATAGCTGAGATGAGGTGTAGATGATCTTTCAGAAATCTGGTCAAATTACGATTTATTTTACTGATATTTTCAAGAGCCCAGAAAGAAAATTTAAAAGTCTGAGACAAGAGATTTTAGCAATGCTATCTTTTCACACTGGTTGCTGAAATGGGTAAAACAAACATATTTAAGGGCTCCCTTGCTGCTTCTCTTTCTGGAATTATATAAAATGTTAGGTGGATAATACCAAACAGTGCAAACTTTTGAAGCTTTACCCATCTGCCACAATTAGGACATTGGATTATATATTTGCATGCACTTTATGTGTAGTTCAGGGATATACCATAAAAGACAGAAATTTGGCCAGGTGTTACTACAGAATCTTTTTGCAAGAGGGATTTCAATGAGTGATACTTATGCCTTAAAAATATACTGATATATTAGCTAATAGAAGCAGAAGAAAATCGTATGAATACTATCTGATTCCAAATTCTTATGTAATTTTAAACTAAGATACAGTTATAAACATTGTCACATATTGTATATTTTTGTGCAGAATACTCCCATTTCACATTTTCTCCCAAGTAACTATATAAAATAAAATTGACATCCTAAGCTGCAAGCAGTGAATTGACTCCGGTATAAACTTGAGGATTGTGTTTGACATTTCTAATTCTTGCCTCAAAATGAGAAGGAAAATCTGTTTAAGCAAATTTATACCATAGCATGAGAATCACTTTAGGCAATAATTCAAGCAAGCAGTATAAAGAAGTACATGTTAGTCAGGTATATCACTGTAAATGTTTTTGACACTTCTTGTTTACTCATTCATTAGTTTCCAATAATGCTGGAAAGGATAGCAAGGGCCACTAAAAAATACTCAAACACTTCACTGCTAAACTAATGATCCTGTTTCATTCAAAGTGCCCTGATGTTTTTTAACAGGAAAGAAAGGTAGCATTTCTGGGGTTTTGGTGAGCTCTGTGACAAGACCAAATACAAATGCGGCATCCAACATTCATTACCACCATTAACTTATTCTGTTACTTTTGCAGCTGATTTCATATAGCTCATGCAGTGAATTTGATAATACCTGTTTAACATGTAAACATTCACCTATACACTGATTGGCAATTGTAGAACTAGGGAGAAACACTGAGAATGCATGATCAGCTTAAATTGAACCATCCAAGAGTCCACCCTATCTGCTTCAATTTTTCATGATGGTTCACCTTTATACAAGCTGCCATTGTGTTTGCCCATCCCCCACTCCCCCCCAACATAATTAAGGGACATATCCTGCACTCCTTACTCTAGCTAATTTAGAGCTTGTCTACATTACCCACTGAATTGACAGGCAGCAATCGATCCAGCGGGGGTCGATTTATCACGTCTAGTCTAGATACGCTAAATCGACTGCCAAGTGCTCTCCCGTCGACTCCAGTGCTCTACCAGGGCAAGAGGTGCAGGCAGAATTGACAGGGAAGCGTCAGCCATCGACTTACCACACTGAAGACACTGTGGTAAGTAGATCTAAGTACATCGACTTCAGCTACGTTATTCACGTAGTTGAAGTTGCGTAACTTGGATCGTTCCCCTCCCCCCCCCCCCCCCAGTATAGACCAGGCCTTAATGAGTGTTTTGCTTTGTAGGTAATGCAGGATTCAGGAGGAAGATGGATATTGAGGGTCTCACAGGAGTAAATATGAGAGAAACCAAGAGAAGAGGATCTGCAAGAACTCCACTAGAGATTTGAACTCGTGAACAAGCTCCTATAATCGCTTTCACCTCTTTATTTTGCTTCTGAGTTTACTTTGCTTCTTCACCTTCTGTTGATCTGGTTGCATTGATTGTTGACAATTGGAAGGAACAAAGAGGCAATAAGGAGACCTACAACCCTTCTCAGCTATGTGTCTAAACTGTAACATTTATTCTCAGCTACTTATGAAATTGTTGCCAAAACCTGTTGCCTTTTGAAGGACCATTTTGTAAAAAACAACATTTGGAAACAAATCTGTGGCTACCAAATCACTGACGCTGCCCTTAGGCTCAGTGACAAAAAAATCCTGAAACAATTGGAAGCACTTTAGTGAAGATTAGAACTTAGAAAGGCTTCGTTAATCATTTTGCAACTAATGAATAGCACATAGTTATTTTCAAGATGTACAGATGATATTCTAATCTGTTACAAAACTCTGATAAATAGGACTACATGCCCATTATTATTTTATGTTCCTTCTCGCATCTTACATTTTTTACTTTATTAGCAGTTTGAATTTTTCCATTAATTCATTAATTTTTGCTGCTTTTATATGCACCAATTTGTTAATATATTTCTGGTAAAGTGGAGCTTAGAACTGAATGCAACATTCCAGCTCTGGGAGCACTTGCACTGCACTGTAATTAGTGATTGTTGCCTTTCTTGTCCACATCATGATGCTTTACACATGCAGCCCAAAATTGTGCAAACAGCCCTATTACATTGCATACTCTGATTTGCTGTCCACTATCACCAATAGGTCTCTTTTTGCATTACAGTTTCCCTGGGTTCTCCCTCCCATTGATTGTGTGAGATTGTCCCCACTCCCTGATGTATTTGTGAAGAAGGTTGGAGATGTCTGCATTTTTATGAATATTTTGTTGCTATTTGGTTATTATCCTACTGTCTGCTACATGGGTGAAAGGAGTTAACTTGGTCCTGAGGGGTTGCAGTAAGGTAGAGAATGGTTACAGATAGCCCAATCACTGATGCTTAACCAAAGAGTACAAGTGTCAAGAGCTGTTGTTTTGTCCAAGCCCAAGAAGGGCACAACCACATTCAGCATAGGATGGATTCAGGGCCCTAGTTGGGCAGTGAAGACTACTGCCCCAAAACTATTGACTTGCTAATAACTCTTCTCCACTGTAACAAACACAGAGGACTGGTGAATGGAAAAACCTGTGAGGAAGGATGGGAAGAGACAAAGTTGTTAGAATCTGCTGTTAAAAGGGAGGGTCTCTCTAGCAAGGAGAAAGAAAACAAGACTGGGCAGGAGGAGAAGATGGTGCAGAAAGATCCTGGAGGACGCTGACTAAGACCCTAAAAGCTCTCAGGAGGAAAGTGAAAGCAAGGTCTTGTGTGCAGCTGTTGGTTGTTTTTTTTCCATAGATCTGTATCTCTTGTGCTTTGTCTGAGGTGAGTGTGTCTGGCTTAAAAATTCCTTTGCAAAGTCTGTGTGTCCCTTGCTTTAACTGTCGCATAGCTCTCAGAGTTAAATGGCAAATGAGGGCTCCTCTGAGGATAGAGCTCTTCAGGGGGCATGCATGCATGACTGGGAAGTCGTGATGTGTAGGGCAGCTGGGCTCCACATACCAAGAAGAGGTACCAGCACAGGAGTGGAAAATGCCTGAAAGACCAAATATAGAGTCCGTGTCTGGAACTGCTCAGACCCAGTAAGCTTAAAAAGGCTGGGTCCCATGTAGCATCCTGGTAACCATCAAAATAGGGGAGCTCAGCCAGGGATGTATGTGAGTATGTTTGAGATTATTTTCTTCCCATATGGATTAAGTTTAGTTTGCTCAATGACTGAATATCTTTGTGTTCTATGGCTCCAATCACTGTGTCCCCATTGGTATAGCTGTGTACTTATTTGTGTTTGTAACTCCTCCCAAGATATTATCATCGGAGTCACTAATACGCTCTTTACTCCCACTAAATAAGGCCAGCCCTAGCAGCCTCTTCAAACCACAAGATAGCTGCCCAGTCAATTCATTGCCATTTGTCACTACCCTTTATTTATGCTCCTTTAGACAATTTTCAGTCCACATGGAGTATTGCATGTATCAGGCAGCGAAAGCCTTCAGAGTACATGCAGTTTGAATGGAGCAGTCAGCCTAAGGCCTGGAGGAGAGTGAGCCAGACCCCTGGGATGGGATCATCAAAGGTAGAGTGCCAGTTGTATGTATATATTCAAGTTCCATCTTCAGCACCTGTTTAAATCTTTGATAAGCACCAATGAGCGGATCTTTATATCAACTCTGATATTTATCATCTGTCCTAAAGGAAACAGTTACTACTGTAAGTGGGAACAACTGAAAGTAAAATAGTTAAAACCTTGGGGAAAGTGCAATAGCTCAGAAAAATAAGACTCTTGTAGCTTTGCCCTGTGTAGAGGACACTTTCTTAGTTGAAACTGGGCCTCAAAGCAGATTTTGTAAAAGCAGGTTTTATAAAACCTGAGGTGGGTTGAAGTTACAGTGGAAACAGCTGTTTTTAAACCGTCATTCTCCTGAAGTGTTTCCAACCGAAACATTGCAGCACAGAGAGCCTGCAAGTAAAGCAGAGTGAGTTCATTGATTTCCTTAGATCAGTCTGAGAGGCAAACAAACATAATAAATAATGAGCAGTAAAATCAATTTTTATTTTTCCTATTCTTAGTATATGGGAGGGTTTTGTTAGTGCTATAGGTAAAGAATGTGTTTGTTTCTAATCGGTGACTGTGTTGACACTGCAACTAACGTTATTACTTTTCACAGTTTACAACACTTTAAGACTATGTAATTTTTATAGGACATGGTTTCCCATTAATGGAGTTTGAACAGGGAATGGAGCATTTTTATTTACAATTCTTAAATGATGGTTAATAACACAAGTGTTGTGCTGCTCTGTAGGTTTTTTTTTAAAGCTACATGCTCTTTTTTCTGTCAAATTCCATCACCTCTGGTTAAAAAGGCAGCATCAGAACCATCTGTGATGGGGTATTCATCCCACACAAACCCTGAAAGGATTAAAGAAGCTCAGAAAGGGCCAGTTAGTGTGCTTGGCCCCACATGAGGGAATAGGCTGAAGGCACAACCTCTGACTGGAAGATGAAGCTCACTTGAACAGGTATGGGCTGGGCTAGTGTAAAGCCAGGAAGCTGGCAACAGAAATGGTGGCAGTGAGGAAATACACCTATGTATTAGAGAGGGAAGGAGGTAACCTAGGAAAAGAGTAGGATCCTAGGAGCCTAGCCTGAGGAAAGGGCATACCCCAAAGGGGAAACCACATAGTAACCTGGCCAGAAGGCCATGTCACGAAGAGGAAGCTGCACCTCCTGGAGTGAAAAAGAGGACAACAGATGGCGAGACCACACGGGAAGGCATTGGTCCTGGAAGAGAGCTAATCCCCCTGAGCAGCCAGGAGGAGGCACCACTTGTGGTGAGTGAGAACCCCATAACATGACCATTTTAATTTTCACTTCTAAGAACTATTTTTAAAAGGAATTATTTGCCTTGGTAAGTGGAAGAGCTCTACTATTATCCTAGAGACAAGAGTAAGCCACAAACTTCATAACTAGATTTTTAACACCTAGAAATTGAGCGGTGTTCAGGTGTGGTTCAGCCCATTGTAAGAACAAGGGGTATTTGTATGCAAGATCAACTTTCCCACACCCAAGGTTTGGGGTTGTTCAGATCCAAGATTTAGGGTCTAGTCCTTTTCTAGCATATACAATATATGTATGTTGAATTACAAATTGTAATTATGTGAAGAATTACAAAATGTATTGAAATGTCTGAGAGTCATTCCAAGTAGAATGTTTACAGAGTAAGCCAAATTTCTTTTAGTGATGAGAGAACTTCAAGAGACTGAAAGATTCTTTGTGGTTCAGAAAAAATCACTGCAATTGCAGTTTAATGAAATAGCTGTAATCTGATATGCAAGAATATAAAAATGGCATTTTTTTAAACACAGATCTGAGCTCTTCATTGTGCATAGTGAGAATCCTTTATGTAGTAACAAAAATGGTATTTGGGCTGCTTTGTTTCTAATTGACCTCTCTGCCAATTAGCACTGTAGAGTCACCACAAGTATGGGACAGTATACTGAATTCTGTCCTTTCTTGCACACTGTCGTAGGTTATATATCTCCAGCGCCCTGTTGAGGAAAGGCCAGGCATCGCTCTTGTCTCAGAGTCTGGAGGTTAGTGCTGTTCAGGTTGTCTGCTCCCCTTATAGGGGGAGGGGTAAAGCAGTCCAAATGAAAAAAGTCAGGATGCTTTTGCAACCCACAAAAGCCCCTTGGAAAACCAAGGAGAAAATAAAAAGAGAAAAGAAATGGACCCTCTCCTTTCATGAGGCACGTGGGCAGCCAACACTCTCAAGAGGTTTCCCCAGTCAGAAATTCCAGCTTTCTGGAGCTGGGGAGCTCTGAGTTCCAACCTTGCTCCTTCAAAGTGGCATTCCACACTCAGCAGGGATCTGCTATTTAAAGACCTGTTCATCTCCAGGCTTGACAAGCCTCGCTGGTGTGCTGGGTTGTGCCTGATTGTGCCCAGAGGAGGCCTTTGATCCCTTCCTGGCTGATGTGGGGGTTCACCACATGCACCTACAAAATTGTGACCTTCAGTTCCAGTTCTACAATTTACAAGATGCACAGAGCTCCACTGCCTTCATTGTGGTTCGGTGTAGTCTGAGGGACCATCTGCACATTTCAGACTGCAAACTTTCAGAGCTTAAATTTATTTTAAAGTCAATCAATTAAAGCTTTGCCATCTCTATGAAAACAAAGAGGTGTCATAGGTGCAACCAAAGGCAGAATCTTCTCCTACACAACCTTTATTACTGGTAGTGATGTGAAGAAAAGACATTAACTTTGTGTTCAGATCCCAGGGGGAGTTTGCAAGACTGGCAGCCTATTTTTAAAAAATCTCTTATATATAAACTGAGCAAGAATGGAGGAACCACTCTTTAAGGGCTGGTCTACACACAAACTTCCACTGAAACAACTAACTCAGATTTAATTCAGATCATTGGCTATTCTGGTGCAAGTCTGAATGAGGACACTTACTTTGAAATAAGCCTTCTACTTCCATTTTGCTTATGTATCCCCCAGTTTTGCTTATGTAACCATATCCTCAAGAAGGGAGGAATAAGGAGTCCTACCACCCTGGAAGATCAGATTGGCCTCAGGAGGAGAAACATTTGGTTGGCCTGTTTGTCAGATGGACTCCTGGGTTTGCCCCCACAGAGGGAGTTGGCAGGCAGTCTCTTATTCAGTTCCCCCAGCCTCTGTGTTTCTGTCTGTGGGAACTGCTAAGAACTACTCTTCTCACACTCTCAAGCAGGGGGAAGCTACTCTAAACCAGCAGGGGTGCTGAAATAATTTGTATAGTGGGGGTGCTCTGAGCCATTGAAACAACTAAACCCCGTATATGATGGAAACCACTTCAAGCCAGGCGGTGCAGCAGCACCCCTAGCAATCCTAGTTCCAGCACCTATGTAAACCAATAAAAATTTCTTTGTTAAAAACTTGAGATAACATTTTCTTTTCAGATATCCTATACTAGTTTCTAGTTTGGGAATACAAAGGAAAAGTTACTCTTGCAGTTATTTTGATAGTATTTCTGCTCGTTGCCAAAAGCAGGAAGCAGAGAAGCATGCAAAGTGAGGTAAGGAATTATTAACAGACATTTTCCAAGTTTGATTTCCATTTGGACTGAGGGGCCTTGTTTATCTGAATCAGTTCTCATCCATAGTACTCATCTAGTTGTTTGAGAAAACCTTCAGGAGCTAAGGTTTTAAGCACCTAACTGTCACTTGTGCCTTTGAAAATCTCCTTATTTTCCACAGAGGATTTGTCATGTTGTATCAGGTTAAGGTTTGTCCCTGATAAAGACCCTGATTTAGCAAGTCCCTTTAATGGGACCACTCATTTTCTTAAATTTAGGCCTGTGCATACTATCTTGCAGAATCAGGGCCACTCTGTCTCGAGAAGGGGCCAATATCTCACAATTCAGAAAGTTAAAAAATGTAAAAAGGGAAAGAAAAAAAATTCACATCTAATAATACCTAGCTCTCCATTAGTAAGTCTCAGATTGCTTTACAAAGGAGGTGAACTTCATTGTCCCCATTTTACAGACAGTGACTTGCCAGAATTCAACCAGCAGGCCAGTGGCAGAGCCAGGAATTGAACACAGGTCTCTCAAGACCCAATCCAGTATTCTGTCCACTAAGCCCCACTGTATCCTTTATCAGCCATCTTTTATTATTTCCACACACAAAACATTGCCATGTAAGAATGAAGGTAGTTGTAGAGAGGGCTGAACAATCCTGAGGCAGGAACTGAAGAATCAGCACAGCCATGCCCTGATTACTTTGTATCAGAATTTCCCTCTTGTGTTCTAGAGGAGAGCCTGATGCAAAACCATCCTTTAACTTCTCTGCTGTTTCATCACTCTTTTCTGTTATCCTGTCCCCCTTGCTGGTGTGGTGGGAGGAAGACATCCATGTTTTGATAGGTTTAGAGATAATATTTACCTGGGTTGCTGAGGATACCTATATTTATTGTCTCTCACTTTCTTCAATTTCCGGTTTGAACCTTAGCTGTCACTGTTTGCATTCCAGTCTACTAGTGTCATTCAGAACCTAGCTATACATACCTTATATCTCACAAACACTCAATCTACTATAAAGCAAGACTGTTTCAATACTTTACATTCAAGAAGGCCTTACCCTGAGAATGGCTCAGTGGAGAAAGAGTGTTAAATATTTCATTCAGCAGATCAGATTCCATTAACTGCAGCACCTAGTTGTTTAGATAAATGTCAACAATGAGCTCTGTTGAAACAAATGCTATTCAGTAATGAGCTGGAACCCATTAATGTACAAATCTTTGTAAGAATAAGTAGTAATTATAACGGAAGCATAATCCTCTGATGGGGCAGTTAAAAAGCTTTCCTAATGCCTCACTGGTTCCCATTTCCCACTCAATAAAATTATGATTTCCCAGTGACCCTAGTGCTTGATTAGGCAGGAGCAGTTTCCACACTTAAAAAAAAAACATTAATCTACTTTTTTGTTGCATATTTCTATTTACCTTTAAGGGAGTTTATTTAAAAATAATGCCAGTGGGAATAGAAGTTGCCACTCCATTTACGGGAGTACAATGCAGAAGTGATGAGGGGCAAGGAAATTGCTATAATTATGAACCTACATAAGCATTTACTGATTGCCTTTTGCAGCTGCCCAAAGATTGTTTAAAGATAGGGCTGGCCAGAAGACAAGTAGTCCATGTCATGAAAAATGTTGACGTTTTGAAATTTGTCACCATTCTGATGTGGAACGAGACAGACAATGAGCACGCCCCAGAACAGCCAGTAGTCCAGTGGCTAGAGCACATACCTGGATGGTGGAAGACCCAGATTTGAATCCCTTTACTGCCAGAGTCAAAGCAGGTAGTTGAACCAGGGACTCCCGTCTCCCAGCTGTGTGGTCTGACCACCCCACTATTAGCTATTCAGCGGAAAGGTTCTCCCTGGTTTGACTAGAAATTCCTCCATGGACCCGAGAAATGTTCCCAACAAAAGTTTTCTCACAGCCTAAGTAAGAGTTCTTACCACTGGGTTCTATAGTCAGTCTCTATGGTATAATTAATATTTAATTATTTATGCAAAGTGGAAAGAATCCAATGGGTGTAGGTATGGGAAAAGGAAAGAGGAAGAGAGAGAGAGAGAGACCAGAGCCACATTGTTAGGGCACTTATCTGGGATTTGGGAGACCCAGGATTGAGTCCCTGCTCTGAATAAGGCAGAACCTCCCCCGATTGTTTTTGACAAAATTTTGTCTGGATGGGTTCTCAGGTCCAGGATTGGAATTTCTAATCAAAACCAGAGAAAGACCTGCCTCAAAATAGCTAATAGTCTGGCGGTTAGGGGACTCACCTGGGATATAGGAGACCCTCATTCAAGTTCTGGGACTGAATCAGGCAGAACAGAGATTTGAATCTTTGTCTCCTACAACCCAGGAGTGTGCTCTAATCACTTGGGCTATAGGCATTTTTGGAGTGGTCTCACCCTGCACCAGAAATTCCATCCTGGACCTGAGAAAAGTTTAACACATTTCATTAAAATCAACCTTTTCCTGGAAAAATCTTCAATTTTGATCATTCTGCATTTTTCAACAGGAAAAACTTTCATCAAAAAGTTTCCAATCAGATCTGTTTAACAACCTAACAGACACTAGGGGTGCAAAGTCTGAAGGTAATTTCCAAAGGGGACAAAGCTGTTTGCTACCACATGTTATGTAGCATTCTGTAGACGTCCGGGTGGGGGCTCGTCCCTCGCAGGGGCGAGTGGGAGCCAGGCCGCCTCACACCACGGGGCTGGGGAACAGATCAGTCTCGCAGGTCCAAGCCCTAAGTCGGGGCAGGGTCACGAGCAATCAGTAGTCCCGGGCTCAGGCCCTCAGGCAGGGGCTGAGCAAACAAATAGTGAGTTCAGGGGCTCAGGCCTTCAGGCAGGGGGAGGAGGAGAGACTGCCACCCGGTGTGGGGTGGCAAGGGGGGAACACAGGCCCACCCACTTCACTGTGTTCCAACCCAGGGCCCTGTCAGCAGCAATCTGTCTGCTGCTGGGTCAGTGGGGATCCTGACCGCAACACACTGACATAGGTTCGGGGTCGGCTATCCCCGGGCCACTTACCATCTCCTCCTCTATGGGTACCTGCACATCCTTAGCCTCGTCCACTGTGTCCCAGATCATGGGCTCCTCAGGGCAGCAAGCGCTGGGTAGATTGGGCGGTTCCTCCGAACCCTCGGTGAGGGGAAGTTCAGTCCGCTCCTCAGGATACCAGGCTCGGGGCAGGCGCGGCCAGTTCTCCTCAGGATACTGGGCCCAGGGCAGGCGCGGCCCAGCAGGAGCTTGGGCACCAGCGTCTGCCCTCTTCTGCGGTCGGGCCTTAATTGAGCGCTGGGGCCAGGCCTTTATACTTCCTGTCCCGCCCCTTGACTTCCGGGGGGCGGGGACAGGCGGTGGTGACTCCGCCCACTCCGGCAGCTGTTCTGGCTCGTCCCTCGGAGGGGCAAGTGGGAGCCAGGCTGCCTCACTACATGTTCAAAGAGCATTTGTGGCACAATTAAAATAGCTAGTAAAGTTTATGCTTCATAATTACATTTCTTCTTTCAGAACATCACTAGGAGGAAACATTGTAAATAAGGGTTGATTAAACTTGAAGGGATCAGAAAAACATAGCATGCAAGAGTTAAGGAAAAGATGAAATGCACAAGCAATTCTTTATTACTGCCTTCTTCGTGCTCATTTTGAGTTTCTCGAGCCCTCTACAGAATCAGAATGCAAAGCCCCACAACCCTATTGAAAGTTATATTCCTGCCAGTTACAAATCTAATTTTTTTAATTAGCAAGAATTACAGAAAAAGCACATTGCATTTAAATAAGACAGGAAACATTAAATGTAAGCATTGGCTTAAAATGTTAATGTATTTAATGGTTTGACAGTCACCTGTTTCTTTACATTTTCAACTGCCTCCAAAATGTGCCCATATGCCCCACTTGTATTTGCAACTGGTTTATAGTAGATTACTGCCCATTTTCTGTATGTGAAATTCAACTCTTTCCAGGGGTATCTGGGCTCTGATTCAGCAACATACTTAAGCACATAGCTAACTTTAAGCATATAAGTTGTTACATTGACTTCCAAAGGACTTCTGATAAGCTTAAAGTCAGACTCATGCTTCAGTGCTTTGCTGAATCAGGATTTTGAGGCAAATAGTGTAAAATTTTGGATCCAATTCTGCAACCCTTGCTAATACGAATAATCTTCTCAAATCAGTGGGGCTGCTCACCTCCGTATGGGCTACTTGTATGAGTCAGCATTGCAGAAGTGAACTCAGAGTTGAACTCAGTCTCTTCAAGCTGAGCCACCTCTCAAACACCCATTTTCTCCACATCTCCAGACAAGGCAGTTATGCCTCCACTGCCTTCCATGGCTGACAGTTTTCAGCCATTTCAAGACCTTATAAAGAGGGTAGCTGACACTCTTCAGATTCCACTAAAGAGGTCAAAAATTCATAACACAAGCTGTTGGATCTTCTACAGTCAGCAATGCCCTCCATGCATTACCCATCAATGAGGCATTCCTGGATCCAGCTAAGACTGTTTGACAAATACCTGCTACTATCCCACCAACATGTAAAAGGGTGGATAAAAAGTATTATATTCCCCTGATTCCTTGTTCTCACAACCTCCACTTAACTCCCTAGTAATGGATGTGGTAAACGAGTGGGGCAGGCAACACATCTCCACATCTACTCCACATGACAAGGACCAAAAGAGACTGGATTGGTTTGGTTTGGACAGAAGTCCTATGTGCCAGCAACCCTGCAGTTCAGGATCACGAGCTATTAGGTGGTCACGGCCAAATACAATTTCACAAACTATAATAGGTTGACAGCCTTTACTGAACACCTGCCACAGGAATATAGGGAGCAATTCCTGTCCATCATTTGAGTGCCAATTATTGGCCAGGACTGTTCTGCAAACATCCCTGAACGCTGAAGACACTACTTCACAGTAATAGTCCATCTTCACAGTAACAGTCATGTACAGGACATCATGGCTTCAGCTCTTCATCTATGAGATGGCCTTTTTAGTAGCCATCACGTCATCCCGTAAAGTTGGGGATACTGGTGCCTTGATGGCAGATCACCCTTGACAGTATTCTTCAAGGATAAAGTTTCTTTATACCCACATCCTAAATGCTTACCTAAGGTTCTCTTGGAGTTCCCCCATAACCAATCTATTCACCTACCAGTATTTTTCCCAAAGCCACATCTCTCTCTTCAGGAGTCCTGTTTTCATACCCTAGATGATAGAAGGGCTCTGACCGTCTACTTGGATAGGACCAAGCAATTTCGAAGGTCACCCAAGTTGTTCATCTCTTTTGCAAATAGATCCATGGGATCCATGAGCTGTGCTAAGAGACTTTCAAGATGGATATCTGGAAGGATTGTCACTTGTTAGAAAACTACAGGCATTCCTCTTCCTTAAAAGGTGCTAGCACATTCCAGCAGGTCACAAACAATATGCACAGCATTGCTTAAGAATATACCGGTGTGTCAGAGATGTAGGGCCACTACATGGGCTTTGGTACATATACTTTCGAAGCACAACGCTTTAATCCAGGCCATCAGATCTGATGCAGCTCTGGGTACTGCAGTACTACCTTCAGTTCTGGACTCAGTTCTGAACACCCTCCTTCCTCTAGGGAAACTGCTTGGAAGTCTCCTGATATGAAGCACCGATGGGGACACTACTGGAGGAAGAAGAGGTTACTCACCTTATACAGTAATTGCAGTTCTTGGAGATGTATGTCCTTTTGGGTGCTCTACTACCTGCACTTCCTCCCGCTTTGCTCCGGAGTGTTCTCAGTGGAGACGTTCGTGTGGTGAAGGAACTGAGGGGCGTTCATCTGTGCATCCCTATTTAGCCTCAGTGTCCCGCATGAGAAGACATAGGGCATATGAGTGGGCTGAACAGGCACAGGTAGTGGGGGAAAAATCACCATTCAAGGACTCAAGATGCGCATCACCTGAAGTGGAGCACCCATAGGGGGACGTATCTTGAAGAACTGCAGTTACTCCACAGGGTGAGTAAACTCTTCTTTTTAAAAAAGGAAATAAAACCACATTTATTTTGAGTTACTACAGGAACAAACTTGAGGGTAAATCTGGGTAATTGACTGGACATGATACCAAGAGTTGAAACAAAATAATTTTGTGGTGGTCTTCAGACATACTATTCCTAGCATCATATACAATATAGCTGAAGGTGCAAAAATGCAGTGAAATTAAATTGGATTTTCATGAAATTATCCATGCAAGAAAATCTTGGTATGAATGAGAGAGCACAATTTGAACTTTAGTTTTAATACATGCTTTGATCGTTTACTTTTGTATTCAGTATACATTCATTTTCAATAGTTTCATGTTCAATATTTTAGTCATGCTCAGTTGTTTTGATACAAAAATATAGAAGCCTTATGGTGTCTAAAATACTGCAAATTTCTGTATCTATTTGCTCAGCAGGGGCCCGATTCTGTAGTAAATAAGACATTCTGGTTTCAGTAGGAGCAAGGGGGGAAAGTGGAGCTCTACTTACTAGAAGGGAAACACATATTGCAATTCTGAGGAAGTCATACAATCTCTCTGCTCCACAGAAACTCCTTGAGGCATTGTGCACCAGTTTCAATGGGCCCTAATGCCATAGAGGCACTGTCTAGTCCCAAGCTTTCATATTTAAAACATAACTTAAATATCATTTTCTATTGAAAAGATAAATAGTAGTTATAATAATAATTGCAACTTTACATGCCTACATTGTGCATGTTGCTTTAAACAACGTAAAGGCAGACACAGTCCCAGCTCCAAGGAACTTACAGGTAAACACTCAGATACCAGAAAAAATGAACTGGGAAACAGAGGATACTGCTAATATAGGCCCATCTATGTCATACTCTCAGCTGTTTTGAGCAACCCAACGGCATACAGTTCTTTACTGTAGCACAGATACTACTGAACAGTGTCCTTGAACCATGCTAAGTCATTGTATATTTAACTGGTTTTAGTGTTTTATAAAGAAAATGTTCTGGTAGTAAGGGACATAAACAATTGGAGGTCCAAAGGAAATAAGAGACAAAGCTTACGTTTCATTTAAGTAAATATGTGAGAACATTAGAAGGCAATGCAAAATGAACATATTGATAATATTCTTATTCCTGTCATCTAAAAAAGCTGCCTGGCTTTTGTGATTGATTCCTTTAAATTACAGTAATGCCAGGGGTTTGGAGTTTGACAGATTGTGTTATCTGATAAGCAGTTTAATACGTTTTTTATTATTGCAGGAAAGAATTCAGGACCAATAACAATGCCATCTGTACTGTCTGACTAAGTGTGCATCTAGTACAGGGACAGGCAAACTTTTTGGCCTGAGGGCCACATCGCGTTTCGGAAATTGTATGGGGGGCTGGTTAGGGGAGGCTGTGCCTCCCCAAACAGTCGGACGTGGCCCAGCCCCACTCCCTATCTGACACCCCCCACCCCACTTCTTGCCCCCTGACGTGGCCCCCCCGGACTCCTGCCCCATCCAACCCCCCGCGTTCCCTGATGCCCGCCCGGGACCCCTGCCCCATCCACCCTCTCCCACTCCCATCCACCTCCCTGTCCCCTGAAATCCCCCAGAACCCCCATCCCTGACTGCCCCCCGCCGCCCCATCCAACCCCTCCTCTCATTCCTGACTGCCCCTCCACGATCCCTGCCCCATCCAACCACTCCCTGTCCCCTGACTGCCTCCGTCCCCCGTCCCCCCCCATCCAACCACCCTCTCCTTCCTGACTGCCCTCTGGGATCCGTGCCCCTATTCAACCCCTGTTTCCCACCCTCTGACTGCCCTGACCCCTATCCACACCTCCGTCTCCTGACCACCACCCTGAACTCCCTTGCCCTCTATCCAATCTCCCTGCCCCCTTACCACGCTGCCTGGAGCACAGGTGGCTGGTGGCGCTACAGCTGCACCGCCCGGCTGTAACCAACCACGCCACCACACAGCACAAAGCACCGGCTCAGGCCCCGGCTCTGCAGCTGCGCTGCCCCAGGAGCTCACCGCCCAGAGCATTGCAGCGGAGTGAGCTGAGGCTGCGGGGGAGGGGGAGCATCAGGGGAGGGCCAGGACTAGCCTCCCGGGCCAGGCAGGAGGGTCTTGCGGGCTGGATGTGGCCCACAGGCCGTAGTTTGCCCACCTCTGCTCTAGTACATTCCTAATGGTCAGGAATTGCCATTTGCATCTTGAGATACCATTTAAATGGTGTGAATGAAGTTTGGGGTGGTGGAATTTTTTCTTTAAAGACAAGATCTAGACAGTATATGTCTGCAATCTATATCTATGGCTTGTTTATATTCAGGTAGTTCAGGTCTGTTGTGCCAGTACCACTAACACATTTTGTTTCTGCTCCTTTCTGACGGTGTTAGCTAAGGACCTCTCATCCTTACGTCTGTCAGAAGTGAGGCCAGGGACATAACTTTAGAGGGAAACAATATGTTCCCCACAACTTTCAGCTCCTTGTGCAAGATTAAGAAGAGAGAAACTTGGGGAGGGAAAAGAGAAGTCCAGCAGCTAAGCCTATTTAGTCTCTGTGGCTTCCAGCTGACCCACCAATCAGCTGGTGTTAAATAGAGAGGATGAGCTCCTGTTCAACAGTACAGAAAGAAAGCTGCACCACCAGCGGCCAGCAGGGTCAGTGATAGCTGCTTCCCTCCTGCTAGCTTCTCTACAGAGAGGAGAGGGAGAAAGAGGAGGCACAGACCTTGTCCTCCTACACTAGTCAGGAAAAGGTTCAGCTATACTAGATCAGACCCAACGCAGTGAGAAGGGAGACAGGAGAAGAGAGACACTGCCCTCTCAAGAACATTGAGGAAAGGCCAGAGATGGTTGTGTGGGGAACAGAATATGAGAAGCCAGACATGGGAGAACAGAGGGAGTCTGGCCAAGAGGGAACCAAAGATGGGAAAGCGGAAGGCAATTAGGGATGGGGAGTGCGGCGGCAGAAAAGGAATCTTATGGGACGTAGGGAAATGAGGGAGATAAGAGGAGTTTGGGGGTGGGAGGAGAAGGGATTGGGGGGCAGAAAACTGATGGGACGAAGGGAACTTTGGAAAGGGAAACCAGAGAGATGGGAGTGGGGAGCAGAAGGTGAGAGACTGGGGGCACATGGTTGGAATGAGAACATCATCTGAGTGGTGAATGGAGGAAAAGGGAACCTCAGGTAAAGAAAATGCAAGAAGGAACTTAGGGTAAATAAGTTGAAAGCGTGAAGTTGGTAGGAGCATGTAAATTAAGGTGTTACTAATACTATACTAATACCCTGAGATGGGAGCAAAACTGCCATCTCTTCCTGAAAACACCTAGCATCCACCCCAGCAAATTTCCATAGGGACAAGCAGATCATCAGAGCTAGCTCCCATCCCTTAAGAAGGGATAATAGGTCAAATAAGAGCCATTTGCTGAAGGTGGAGGGAGACCTATGAGTTGTGTAAGGGGGTCAGGTCTTGGTGAAGCCTCCAGGATATCTAATTCTTTATCCTCCTGCACTGTCAAGTGCATGGGTGTCTGTCAGTTCTTCTTCGAGTAGATGTAGGCACTTAATTGTGTGTGCACCCAGCTCATAAGATCTGGAGACTTTTGCCTTGCAGTATCCATAGAGGGGTGGCACTTGCCTCGTGGCTGTGGCCCCTCCCCTGGCTATATGAGGCAGCGCTGCCCCAACCCCCCTCGGTTCTTTCTCACTGCGTGTGGCTGGAATCAGAGCTCCATGTGGATGTATTCTCACAACTTCACATTTAGTCTTAGCCTAGTTTATTATATATAGTTAATTAGTGTTAATTAGTAGTTAAATAGTGTTAGTTAACAGCTAGTGTTTCCCAGTGATGCCCTCATCGGGATTTAAACACTGTCCTTCATGTTGATCCCCAACAACGACCCCCACATGCGGTGCCTGCTTTGTCTCGGTGAGGCCCACCTTAAAAAGCACTGTTCTATCTGTAAATCGTTTAAGAAACAGACTCAGGTGGCACGGGACCTTCACTTTAAGCAGCACTTGCTTGAACAGACCATGTGTCCTGATCCACTACCAAGGCCCTCCTCAAGTCAAAGATCGCCCTCAGGCTCAGTGAGCACTGCCATCTCTTGTTCCGGGACAGGCACCTTGTCAAACAGATGGAGGAGTTGTTGTCCAGCATTGGCGCTGAAGGAGAAATGTCATAAGACCAATCAGGACTACTCCAGGTCACGGGGAAACTCCTCTGCCTCCTCCAGGAAAAGCACAGACCAGCACAAGGGATGGCGTGGGTACCTCTGACCCTTCCTCAATACCAAGTGACTCCAGTTCTGGCATCCATTGAGTCCAGTATGACCAATGGAGATGCCGATACTGACTGGGTCCATGTTGTTGCCGGACCTCCTCTGCCTCTCAGTCCCGACCTCTCCGTTGATCCAGGATTTTTCCAGGGCTGCACCAGCTATAGCTATTCTGATTAACTGAGCTGCTGAATCTGTGTCTGTTGGCACTGCATCCAGATGCTCTTCTTGTGATGGAGAGGGTACCAGGATCGATTTAGGACATCTCAGCACCGGAACTCTCTTTGGCCCTATCACATTCTATGCCGCAAGTACTCCCATGGTGGTTCTCTCCACCATCAACAACGACACTTTTGGATGCACCAGTACAATGTCTGTGCCGAGACCTACGCTGCCTGTGGCATCACCTTCATTGGGGGTGCCGATTTCTGCCTCGTTCTGGGCAATGGATGAATCAAGCTACCTGTTGATTCCCTCGAGCATCACTCCGCCCACATCGTTGAGATTCCAGGGCTCTGATTCTGAGTCAGTCATTATACTCCCACTCCTCATCACCCAATGAACTCAAGGGACCGCTAATGGACCAGTTTGGCTCTCAGGGTTGGCATGTGGCTCATGACTGGGATGGAGGTCCCTGGCCTAGCTCCTACTGACCACCAATGCCCTACCCATATAAGCGGCCTTGGACTCAGTGGGATGCTCCTTGTTCATGGAGATTCCTCTCGTCAGCCTACTCGAAGCCAAAATCACCCACATGATTTTCCCAGGCACTGAGAGTAACATGGATTCCTGGCAGTTTACTGCAGTTAGTAAGGGGTGTGTGTGTGTGTGTGTGTGTGTGTGTGTGTGTGTGTGTGTGTTATGAGGCCTCTTTTCCACCCCAGGAAAGTCTGGAGGGCTATTTTGTCACTTGCTTTAAGCATCTCTCCCGTACTATCCTCTCCAGCTGCTTTCCCAATTTTAAGTTTACTGATGACTTTTTCTAACTTCTTCCATTGTAATATATCCTAAATCAATATCAAGCTCTGTTGGTAGAGCTTCATCATATATTTCTAGTAGTTCGCTTGGCTTGGTCTATTTAAAGCTGCCTGAAAATGTTCTGCCTATCCTTTCCTTTGTTCTTCTGTAATAAGAGTTTTTCCATTTGCATCTTTACTAGGGTCTCCAGTACCACTATTAGCTGTTTGATGGTCTTATACAAGGTTGTAAGGTCACTTCTTTGGCAAGCATCTTCAGCCTCTCGACATTTTCTGTCAATATATACCTTTACATCTCTGCTAGCACCCTTTTTGTAGCTCTGTCTAGAGCTCTGTATTCTTCTTGCCATTTGTTTTTCTCTTCATATGTCTTAGCATTCATGAGTTTTTGCTTTACACTTCTCTTTCCCACCGCTACCCAAGTAGCATTAATAATCCGTCATTAGATTTTGTTTTTATTAGGACTAACTTTCTAGATAGCAGTCTCTGATGTTTTTCCACAGAGTATCAATGTCTTGGTTTTCTTCAGCTGACTTCATTAGAGCACTGAACTTGTTCTTCAGTTCAAGCTGAAAAACACTTTTTGTGACTGGGTCTTTTAATTAAGCACTCTTTTAATCTTCTTCATCTTCTTTAACTGGATTTTTAATTTAGTGATACAAAGGTCTTTGTCCATGTCTGCTCTCCTGTACACACTGCCAATTGTAAAATTTCCAATATGTACAGATGTGATCGATCTGGTTCTTTGTAGAATCATTTTGGGAGTTCTGTGTCACTTTATGGATTTCTTTGAGGGAATATTGTTCCACCTATCAGTAGGCTGGTCACACTACAAATTTCTACTAATCATTCACCATTTTGATTTATGTCTAGACCCCTGCCGTACTTGCCCATAACTTTATCCAAGCCATCAGTGTTACTTCCAATCTTTGTGTTAAAATCACCCAGTCACTATGATATAATGTTTTGGGACCTCCGTTAACACATTCTGTAACAAATCAAAAAAGGCATTTTGTTGCTCAGCTAACTTTTTGTTGGTTGGTGGATAGGTATATGACTATTAGTTTGAAGAATCCAATTTGAAAGCAAGCTCTAATAACTCTTTCTTACTGACTCACGCTCAGTCTGTGTCTTCTCGGCTTCATTCAATATTAGAATTGTTATATCAGTTTAATGTCTATCATCCACATTCCTGGAGTACATGATGGTCTTATTTGTTTCCCTAAAGTGTACTTTGTTTGAACCTGTTCTGATTCCAAGGACATCAAGATGGTATCGGTACATTTCTTGAATTATTTGAGCAGTTTTTTTAGTTTCATACATTGTTCTCACATTCCAAAATCTGATTTTCCTTACTGATCTGGCCTTAAGCAAGTGACTTTTCAAAACATGGGCTTCCCTATAGGTTTGACCAATGACTGTTGTGTGCATCACATGAAGTTGATCTCTTGTTTAAGACTGCTGAACACAACTATGCATTCTGGTGTTCATTTCCATAGTAAGTTTGTTTTACATGATGCGGTTAACCGCCCCCCATGATGCGGTTAACCACCCTAACAGGCGGTTAGGTAAGGGGGGGAGGGGTGTGACAGGGTGCTGGGTATGAACAGCTGAGCCAGCCCTCTGTCACGCCAGCTCCAGTTAAGGGAGGTAGATTGGAGCTGCCTAGAGAAATCTGTGCCTGATTGGCAAAGGGGAAACAGCTGCCAGCCTAATTAGCCTTGGGCTGCATAAAAGCCTCAGAGTAAGGAAGCCAGGGTGAGTAGAAAAGGGGAAGCCAGAGAGTGGAAGGAGAGGGGTTGCTCATCCCTCCTGGCTGCAGAGATTGAGACGCCCTTAACGCTGAAACCCCCAAGTTGTAGATGGTGAGAAGGTGGTGGGATTGCACACTGTAAATAAACTGCACGGGTGATTGCTGAACCTGAGGGTCTCTGTGTGGCTTCTGGAGCAGAGCAGAGGCAGGACCAACGGTGGCCCTTCTATGCCCTGTTACACTCTGATTATCTCAACTATATATCTATATTCTGTGGCCATGGGCAAAGACCTTTGTATTGCTAAACTGAAAATCAAGTTAAAGACGGTTAAAAGACCATGCAATTGTCTTCTATACTTAGACCTTGATGGACTCTCTGCTTCCTGTTTATCAAGAAACCAAACCAGAAAGTTTCAGAAAGAGGATCCAAAGCCTGTAGTCCAGCGTGTCATTTAGCTACGGAGCAAGGGGTGGGGGAGCAATTGGTTTGTGCCCCCAGACTTTTTATAGATTTATATGCCCATTATGTCTTCCATTCCCTCCCACCCACCCTTGATTTTTCAGGATATAATAAAAATCACATAAAATGTTCAGACACGATACAGACACAATACCCTGAATTTTTCTGAAATGATGCTCCTGCTGCCAGTCGATGTCAGAAGGGAGCTGCATTACTACTGCCTCAATGAGCCCAATGTTTTTGAGAGCTCATGGTGCTCGGTGTTTTCTGTGTTACATTAGGGAGCTGAGCTGAGACCCAAAAAGTAGGAATCCAGTCAAAGAATATCTTCAGAGAAGCAGAACTACTGGTGAACAATTACCCCTTATAGTACCTTTTGGTGGGGAAATAATGAAAAACCTTGCTGCGCATTCAGCTACAAAAGCGGGTCCTAAACAAATAAAATTATTGCTATAATCTGCATACCCTTTAAGGATTCGTGTGTCTTCACATTTCAAAAATGGGATAGGTTTCCTGCCAGATTTTAAATGATTTTAAAACTTAATTTCCTGGGGAAAACATTTTCTCTGAATTTATTCCGGTGACATTCGCATAAGAGTAAATAATTGTCTAAATGATGCATATTTAATATTCTGAGTCATCATAAGCCATCATTTCATAAGAGAAATTTTACTCAATGTGGGAATGAATACTCTGAGATTTGATCATTAATATGCTATGCAAGTTGGAAGAAAATACCATAGAAACTATACGCACTCTCCAGATTAATTTTAGAACTCAGACCTCATCATCAGATTTTTAGGTAGAGAACCAGCTGCACCATAAAAGACCTGACCTTGCATTTATTGTATACCCAAAGTTCCCACTGAAGCCACTGGGAATGGCTCAAGGAGTACAGGATTAGGCCTAAAGTAACTAAATAATGGTTGTGAAATAAATTGCAATTCATTTTACAATACTGTTATGTATTCCCACATAATATATCCTAGAAGTTTGTTTAATAACCACATAAAGGAGGAACAGTGTGTATTTCTGTCTAAATTAAATGCAGCTATAGAGACCCACAGTTCAGCTAGTCCAGGCACATTGTAGCTATTAATTGATACTCCACTGTTACAGATAATTCATACAGCTTTGACTGGTAGAGTTATGTCATTTCTTCCAATGTGGTGATTTATAGTAGTGATTTGTAGTAGCAAATGACACCGGGATTTACTATCCCCCATTATCCTTTTCAAGAAGGCCAACGAGGATAAAAGAATGAGAAGAAATAACCTGAGTAATAACACAAAAAAGAGGCACGGCAACAAACTGTATGTTTCCCATCCATAATACAAGGTGATACAATGCAATTCCATCTATTTTTATATGGTGCCCTTTGTGCAGAATACAATACAGGAAGAGGTGCATTAGAGAGTTGATGCATCACCGAGCTGTGAACAGCAAGTCTTACATCAGCAGAGAAGTCAAACCAATACATGGAAATGGCAAAAAATAAAAGGACAGAAGACTTAAATGTAAAAGCTGCAAAGATGCAAATAATTGAAACTTCTAGAAACTAACTAGTCTGAGGTGAATTCAAGAATATAGTAAAGAGAGAGAAATTGAAAAAGTGGACCCTGATTTAGTATGAAAGGACCAGATCCAGCTTAGGGACCTAAGACCCATTTTTAGGCACCACATTGATCCACAGAACTCCTGTTTGGCTTCCACCTAAGTCTGGAGGTGCCTAAATTCACTCAGCACATATATTTTCTGCAGTAAAAGTCCCCTAGGTGCCTGTGTTTCTGCCTTTCAGTATGTGCAGTGCTGCCTAAATCTAGGTGCCTGGACACCTATATCCTGCCCCAGAGCAATTCCCAAGTCAGGCGCTTGTCTGCCTAAATTGACGTGTGGCCGATGCTGACAGCCAGCTACGACCTGAGGTGGTCGTCACCAACGAGGCCCAGAAAAAGTTCATACTCGTCGACGTCACGGTCTCCTTTGAGAACAGGACCCCGGCATTTCGCGAAGCCCGAACTCATAAGCTGGAAAAGTACCCTCCCCCCCGGCTGACACCCTGAGAGCGAAGGGCTATGAGGTCTCAGATGCCATCCGATGGTCCAGGGACATCTACATCGAGCACATCGCCGGCCACCGACAGTACTAGGAGGCGTGAGCCAAAGTGACATCGTTCTCCCACTACGAGAAAGGGACCAAGTGACCTTCTCCATTGGATCATATGAACTGGAACCATAAACTCTCTGAACATTAAATCTCACCAAATGAGGGTCAATCCATCCTCATCATCATATCCACTCATTATAATCCACACCCGAACATAGCCACTTTATGAACTTCATACCCTCATATCTCAATGTCTGTACTTTGACCCATCAACATTTTACCCCCAATCGGGGATATTGCAGATTATGTATTCCTCATGCCACCTTATCAGAAACCAAACTTTGCACCCTCGATAATCTGTATGTTATTCCCTGATAACCAAAAACTTCTATGCTCAAACTCTGTTCACTATTTTTTTTAACATCATCTTAATAAAATTTTTAATTCAGAGGCTACCTCACTCCATCCAAATCAGCTGGGGAGAGGGGAATGGAGCGTGGCGGACAAGGACGTTCCCCTTATATCCAGGCTTGGCAGGATTCAATTGAAATCGATAACTGTCATTAGATATTGATTTCAGCTGACACTGAAATAAACGACAAAAAATACTGGTTGGTAAGAGTTGGCGGGAGTGCAGCCTACCCTCCATGTCTGTCCAGGCAGAACCATCCCTAGGGTACGGTGAATTGGGGTGACCGCCCCGGGCCCTCTGCTTTGGGGACCCTGCAAGAGTGGGGTGAGGAGGCGAACGGGGAGACGAGTGGCAGGAAGGTGGGGGGGGGGGGACAAGGAGGAGCCCCTCTACCAGAACTTCCCCCTCTCCCCAGCACCTCCTGCCTGCCAGCGGGCCCCACCAATCAGCACCTCCCCCTCCCTCCCAGTGCCTAGCATGGATCAGATGTTTCACCCAGGGCATTAGGAGGCACTGGGCGGGGAGGGGAGAGGAGTGAGGGTGCAGCAAGCTCAGGGGAGGGGGCAGAACTGGGTAGTGTAGGGGTGGGAAGAGGCGGGGTGGGGCCCTCGGGGAAGGGGTGGAGTGGGGGTGGGGCCTTGGGGGGAGCACCCCCAGCAGATTAGAAACTCAGTGCTTGTGTCCCAGGCCCTGCACCTATCTAGGGATGGCCCTGCATCCAGGGATTGGGTGTGACCAGCCCTGTATCATGGTAGAGAGCCCTCTGCACTGTCAGGGCTGCAGAGGGCTCCCAGCATGGCCACAGGGCCAGTGACACCCAGTCACCCAGCTTAGACGGCTCCCTGCATACTGTGTTAGCTTCATGGATCACATTCTCAGTCATCTATCTTTTCCCCATTCATTGTATCGGGAGCCTCATTGCCTAATTCGGGCTTTGTGGATCAGTGTTGTTCCTGTGATTTTTCTAGGCATCTAGAAGTTAGGCATTCTGATGCGGAAGATTTATCCCTAAATGATACCATGCTTGTTCATGACACTAGTCTTACTAGGTTAGGCCCAGAATAATTTCTGATCATGTGCAGTAGATGGTGTAAGTTGCCACGATGTGGGTGTCCGACCTAATGGGTGGAACAGGACTTTGACTGGTGGTAGTGGCGGCAGTTTGGAACACTGGTGAGCATAGGCCCAGGAGTCAGGTACCAGTCCAAGGGTTAAGCTGGAGTCAGGGTCCAAGAGTCACGCCATAAGGTCAGAACCAGAGTCAGGATTGGGAACATGCTGTTTGCCCCCTGCAGCTCCACTGTCAGCACTGCTCTAACCCTAATCCCAACCTTATCCCCTCCTTAATTTCCCGCAACTGTAAAAATAAAAGTAGTTAAAAGTAATTAAAAAATCTTAAAAATAAAAATCCATATAAATCGTTGAAATAGCAAATAAAAAAGAGAGAGAAAAAAGAAGAAAAGAATTGGCCCAGTTCCAGTCCCTCCCTTCTGCCTGATGCGTAAGGATTTGAATAGAGATCTGCCACCAGAAGTTCCTTGTCCAAGTTTTGCTTCACTGGAGTCAGTTTCTAGGAGAAAAAGTAACTGGGTGAGACCTGCAAGCTGGTAAAGGACTGAGCCTGCTGAAATGTCTGAAGCATCAGTTTCAATGATGAAGGCCTGAGTGTGTCTAAGTGGACTAGAATGGGGGGCAGATGTGAAGGTTCTTTTCGGGTCATTGAATGCAGCCTGCACATTGGCAGACCAGGCGAATCTGACTCCCTTCTTGAGGAGGGACTTTAAGGGGGCAACGAGGCTGGAAAACCTCTTCAAGAATCACTTGTAAATGTTTGCAGAGCACAGGAATTGTTGTACCACATGCATATCTGAGAAAGCCTTCCATACTGTGATTGCCACTACCTTGCAGGGGCCCATTGTGAACCCTGCCGGGGAAGTGATGTAACTCAGGGACTCCACTGTGTCTGTATCAAATTATCACTTTTTGGGCTAGGCATAGAGTTGATCCTAGCAAAACTGATCTAGAATAATACGTATGTGGTGGTCATGGAGCTCTGGTTCTCAAAGAAGATGAGAATGTTGTCTAGGTAGGAGACCACTAACTGATCAAGGATATCGCTGAAGATGTCATTCATAAAGTGTTGGAAGGTAGTGGCTCTACCAACAATTTGTATAGTGACCTGTAGTCTTTAAAGGTTCTGGTGTAGAGAAATAAACACAAATACTTTTGTTACTCAGGACATCTGACTCAGGACATCTGTCTTTGGGGAAATATCTAATTCACCAAGGAATTTTAAGTGGGTTTCTACAAACATAAGAAGTCTGCAGATAATATTACAAATATTGAAGATACTGTAATTAAAATAAACCAGTTGTATATGAAAACAATAAGTGGAGAACTTTCAGAAAGACAAGCACTATAGTGCGGAGAATGATCTGTAAATATGAAGTGATGCAAGTTAGAAGGATAACTAGGAGCAAATATATACATATTTACTGTTTAAACTACAGAAAATACCCTAAACTAATAATAAAAGTTTATTCAAAAAGACTGAAGTGATGATAAGGAAAATTGGTGCACTAAAAAAGATAATGTGGGAACTGGAGTCATAGGACAAGGCTATAGCAGATTTAGTAAACTGATTTTGCTTCTCCCACCATTGTAAAGGCATAAGAATAGAATCAATTTTGGGGAACAATTTTGGTAGGATTGAACACTTCAAAGGGCATAACTCATTAGGCAAGGGAGATTTCACAGAAGGAAACCTCACGTAATCTTTACAGTGCTAATCCCAAGCCCTCTACGCTGAGCGGCTGATGAGGGCTAAACTAGTTTCCACAATATCTTTCATATCCCCTTCCCCCCAGCAGGAGCCTCTACCACTTCCTTCCTGCTTGCTAAAATAATAAAATAATTCTTGAGTAAAATAATCCCTCTCCCTTAACCCTGCTGTCTGTGACTCCAGCCCCTTCTTTTTGTGGCTCATGTTTTCTCTACTCCCTCAAATCCTTTGTTTGCCAACCTCATCTTATTCTTCTCACATGCTCTTCTCCCAAGAATCTTGACCTGCTTGCCTCCCAAGAGCCAGAAATGTTCCTGGCGTATGACCTATACTCTACAAAAATGATCCCTTGATGATCAATATGTGAAGATCAGCCTGTTTCCTGTGAGTTAGTTAATTAGTGGGCATTCTTTAGAAATGTTACATGATATATCCAATAGGATGATCTGGGTGAGCACGTCAAATATAAGATATACTGTTAGAGTCAACTGAGATGTAATGCACAGTGATGGTACCAGATTCAGAGAGACTTGAATCTTTTAGGAGATGGGGATAATAAATGTCTGCTTTTACTGTGGACACATGTAAATAACCACCTGCATGCTACTGAAAGTATCTGGTGCATGGGGGTGTTTGGAAAAACCCTTTTATCTGTTTTAAATGTATTACCTTTAATTTTTATTAGCAATCGTCTTGCTGTTGTATTATGAGTGGGCATAAGTCCCCGTGCTGAACTGACCTTCTCTAAGAGTTTTATATAGCTGTATCATGTTCCCTCTTATTTGTTTCCTTTTAGCGCTGTCAAGCGATTAAAAAAATTAATCGTGATTAATCACGCTGTTAAACAACAATCGAATATCATTTATTTTAAATATTTTTGGATGTTTACTACATTTTCAAATATATTAATTTGAATTACAACACAGAATCCGAAGCGTACAGTGCTCACTTTATATTTATTTTTGATTACAAATATTTGCACTGTAAAAAACAAAAACATTGTATTTTTCGGTTCACCTCATACAAGTACTGTAGTGCAATCTCTTTATCATGAAAGTTTGAACTTACAAATGTAGAATTATGTAAAAAAAACCTGCATTCAAAAATAAAACAATGTAAAACTTTAGAGCCTACAAGTCCACTCAGTCCTGCTTCTTGGTCAGCCAATCACTCAGACAAATAAGTTGGTTACAATTTGCAGGAGATAATACTGCCTGCTTCTTGTTTACAGTGTCACCTGAAAGTGAGAACAGACATTTGCATAGCACTGTTGTAGCTGTTGCAAGATATTTACATGCCAGATGCGCTAAAGATTCATATATCCCTTCATGCTTCAACCACCATTCCAGAGCACATTCTACCACGCTGATGATGGGTTCTGCTTGATAACGATCCAAAGCAGTGCGGACTAATGCATGCTCATTTTCATCATCTGAGTCAGATGCCACCAGCAGAAGATTGATTTTCTTTTTTGGTGGTTTGGGTTCTGTAGTTTCCACATCAGAGTATTGCTCTTTTAAGACTTCTAAAAGCATGCTCCCGGCCTCGTCCCTTTCAGATTTTGGATGACACTTCAGATTCTTAAACCTTGGGTCGAGATTTTTAGAAAATTGGTACACATTGGTACCTTCTTTGCATTTTGTCAAATCTGCTGTGAAAGTGTTCTTAAAACGAACATGAGCTGGGTCATCATCCGAGACTGCTATAACATGAAATATATGCAGAATCCGGGTAAAACAGAGCAGGAGACATACAATTCTCCCCTCAAGGAGTACAGTCACAAATTTAATTGACGCATTATTTTTTTAACAAGCATCATCAGCATGGAAGCATGTCCTCTGGAATGGTGGCCAAAGCACAAAGAGACATACGCATGTTTAGCATATATGGCATGTAAATACCTTGCAACGTTGGCTATAAAAGTGCCATGCAAACACCTGTCTCACTTTCAGGTGACATTGTAAATAAGAAGCAAGCAGCAGTATCTCCTGTCAATGTAAACAAAGTTGTTTGTCTTAGCAATTGACAGAATAAGAAGTAGGACTTAGTTAGGGCGATCAGATAGCAACTGTGAAAAAACGGGACAGGGGATAGGGGATAATAGGTGCCTATATAAGAAAAAGTCCCAAAAAACGGGACTGTCCCTTTAAAAACGGGACATCTGGTCACCCTAGACTGAGTGGACTTGGAGGCTCTAAAGTTTTACATTGTTTTGTTTTTGAGTGCAGTTATATAACCAAAAAAAATCTGCATTTGTAAGTGACACTTTCACGATAAAGAGATTGCACTACAGTACTTGTATGAGGTGAATTGAAAAATACTATTTCTTTTGTTTACCAATTTTACAGTGCATATATTTGTAATAAAAGATAATAATATAAAGTGAGCACTGTGCACTTTGTATTCTGAGTTATAATTGAAATCAATATTGAAAATGTAGAAAAACATCCAAAAATATTTTTAAAATTTCAATTGGTATTCTATAAGTGCGATTAGTCGCGATTAATTTTTTTTTAGTTAATCGCATGAGTTAACTGCAATTAATTGACAGCCCTATTTCCTTCATAAACTAAACAGTCCCTATTTTTGTTGTATCTTCTCACATGGAAGTCTTTGTATGCCTCTAATCATTTTTATTGCACATTTCTAGGAAGAATTAAGTACATTTACATGGGAAAAAGTACCGTGTCCTTTACCATACGGAGCTATTCCTTTCAGAAAATTACCATCTGCTGAAATAGCAAAAGCAAAATTGGATTTTTCCCTAGTACGCTTTTTAAAAGCCACTTCAAGTTCAAACCCATATATTTAAGTCTATTCATTTCAGCATCATTCGGTAGCAACCTTAATCTATTACCACCATTCACTATAAGTAAGTGCTTACCTTTGCATAATAAAATCATAAATCATGCAGATGAAATTCCTTAGTAATAAGAGGAATCTATAATAGGTTTTAGGAAGTAATTTAGTCTCTTTGGTAATTAATAAATGCCTTAGATGGCAGCAACTACTTTGATGGACTGTCTTATATTTAAAGAATGGAAAAATGTGCAAAATATAAGACCAGCCATACTGAATCAGACCAATGGTCTATCTAGCCCAGTATCTTGTCTTCCAACAGTGGCCATGCCAGATGCTTCAGAGGGAGTGAACAGAACTGGGCAATTTCCAGGATCCATCCCCCATCACCCAGTCCCAGTATCTGGCAGTCAGAAATGTAGGGTTTATGTACATTTCAGAGTAGCAGCCGTGTTAGTCTGTATCCGCAAAAAGAACTGGAGTACTTGTGGCACCTTAGAGACTAACAAATTTATTAGAGCATAATCTTTCGTGGGCTACTGCCCACTTCTTCAGATGCATATAGAGTGGAACATATATTGAGGAGATATATATATACACACATACTCATATCATACATATATCATGCTCTCTGTATGTGTGTATATATATCTCCTCAATATATGTTCCACTCTATATGCATCTGAAGAAGTGGGCAGTAGCCCACGAAAGATTATGCTCTAATAAATTTGTTAGTCTCTAAGGTGCCACAAGTACTCCTGTTCTTTTTAGGGTTTATGTAGAAACCATTTTCTCGCTTTACGCAACTGAAATAATTTGTCACGACTACAGAGCTCTAAATATACCCATATTATGCAGTAACGGTCACGTTTAAAAAGCCAGACTTTCATCTAAAGTCAATATGGTTGCACCTGTGTAAGTCAGGTGAGACTTTGAATAACAGAGAGTATTCACTGGGTTAAATTCTGCCTTCTGACATATCTGTGCATTGAAGTCAGTGGGTTTGCATGAGTATAACCAAGAGCAGAGAGTTTTGAAGTGTTTGGTGTGGTAGTTTTTGGGTTCTTTCTCTCCCACCCCTGAATCTCCAAGAAACAGTAGGCACTGATTTCCTTACACTGGAAACTGTCTCCTGAAATTGCATGGGATTGTGTACTTGATTTTCTGTTTTGGCTACCAGTATTAAAGCAAAGATGTGTTAGATGGTTTACGTAATTTGTACAATGTAGCAGTCCAATATTCTTATAGCCCAAAATGGCTTCCAGTTTTCAGCCTCAAAACACTGAACTTCAACTGACTTTAAGAAATAGTGAGTCAGTGGAGTTCTCTCTTTTTTTTTTTTTTTTTTTTTGCTTCTCCTGTGTTGGCATCGGTCCCTAGCACACATGCCAGTTAAAGAACTGGAAGCTCTTAGCCTGGTTCCACACTTAGGTGCCCAAGTCCTGTTTTTGACACCACTTCTGCTCAGCTCCCACAAAACTTCTGCTCAGCTCCCACCTAACCCTGTACATGCCTAAACTTACTTGACATCTAAGTTTTTGCAGTAAAAGTTCCCTATGTGCCTATGTTCCTGCCTCTGAGCATGTGCATTGCTGCCTCACTCTAGGTGCCTGGGTGCTTCTCTTCCACCTAAACCCCAAAGTGATCCACAAACCAGGGAAAGATAGGCGCTCCTCTGCCTAACTCAGATGCAGGGCCCGATCCGGTAGGCTCAGAAGCCCTGTAATTCCACACAAAACATATGGGGAGTGGCAGAGAAAGCCCTCCCCATTATTACAGTTACCCAGTGTTTAGAGTACTCATCTGGGATGTGGGAGACCCCTTGGTTTAAGTCCCCACATTTGCCTGGTGAGGAGAAGAGATTTGAATGTAGATCTGCCACTTCTCAGGTATATGGTCTAACCACTGTGTTGCAGAATGAATTTCACTCTCTTGGCCCAATTAATATTTAATTATTCAATTATTTATTTCAAGTGGAAAAACGTCAACAGTTCAGAACGAGGGAGATGCATATCAGAATATCTCACAGCTCAGTGGAGAGAGCACTCACTGTAGAGGTGGCAGATCCCTGTTCAAATCCCTTCTCCTCAGGCAGAGGGGGGAATTGAACAGGTAAGTACCCTAACCACTGAGCTAACAGTAATAAGGGGAAGTCCTGTTCCCCACCCCACTGTCTGTTTTGTTGGAGTTAGGTACAAGGCTGCCCAGGGGGGTGGGGGGGCAATTTGCGCTGGACCCCGCAGGGACCCCCATGAGAATATAGTATTCTAACTTTTTTTTATGGAAGGGGCCCCCGAAATTGCTTTGCCCCAGTCCCCCTGAATCCTCTCGGCGGCCCTGGTTAGGTAGGCTCTGAGCACACCTATCAGATCAGGCCCCGTATATGAGTTTAGTGGATGAATGTCTAGGTTGCCCTGGTTCACGAATCACTAGAGGAGATAGGCACCTGCCTGCAGGCTGACTTAGCCACCTATCTCCATGAGACAGACAGGGCTTAGGATCACGGGCGGATTAAAGTCTCCTGAGGCCCTGAGCCAGAGGAAGTGGGGGGTCCCAGCACTGAAACCATGGTCCTGCCCCACCCCTTCCGCCGCTGGTCCCGCCCCCATTCCACCCCATTCTGCCCCTTCCCCCGTCCCCGTTCCACTCAATTTGGCTCAATTGCACTGGTGTAAGTCCAGAGTTACTCTATTGGTTTCACTGGTGTTACCTCAGATTTATGCTGGTGTAATTGATGCAGATGTGGCTCATCTGTGTGGTCCCCCAAATTATAAACATTTACATTATTTTGACATAGTTAAAAATTATAGAAATCATAGTATGTGAGGGGGGAGGACGGGTTAACAAGTAAATGCTAATTTCTGCCTTGTTGGCATTGAAAATGCCAAGATTGCAAGCAAAGTCTGAGCACTTTTTATTTCTCTCTAAAGCTTAGTATTTTTGCATTTAAAGGTTGGCCTATTCCGGTTTTCTTGTTACCAGAATTCTAAATTAAAGATGGTTTCAAAAATGAGTGAAGTAATTCCTATAGGCATAGCATGTAGAGTTTGATTTTACCAGCCTGCTGCATACAGAGCTTGTATTGAAATTATTTCCAAAGGAAATGAAGCCTCATGGAATCATGGAGCTAGATGAGTGCAACTCAGAAATATTAAGATTTCAAATCCTTTGGCCTATCCTCCTTTCTGAATACATGATATTTAGAAACCCCCTTTTGTAATTTATAGTAAGTATTAAGAGCCTTGATAATACTCCATTAAAATCAAGTGTAGTTTTCCCATTACCTTTGTGGTGCTGGCAGAGCAGGTATCAGCTCATGTCAGAGCCCCCCGGCTAATTCACTTGTGTATTAGTATAGATGAAAGTGATTGTTAAATGTATATAAGAGTGTATTTGGTGTTTAAACTTCATGAAAACTAGTGGGATGTTACTTGCATTGTTTTCACTTATCTGTATCCCATTATAATGTAGGAGCAGACATTTACTTTGTGTATACACCTGTAACTAAATAACCCAACAAACAAGCCATCAAACAAGAAGAAAGAAGCCTTGTTTAAATAATGGACTTTAACAGAAAAGTGCTAATTTCAAATCAAGTGGTCATTGTGTGTGATGATCGGAGGTCACAATGCATTCCTCACTCTCGTCATCAAAGGAAAAGTCCATGTGGGTAGTGACACTGTAAGCTTGTTTTCTGTCAGAAGAAGCTATAAGTATGGATTCAAAGAAAGATCCTACATCTCTGGACTGTTTGGACTCTTACAGGGAAATGTACCAGATCTAAAGCAGAGGTTCCCCGGGGACAATCTGGGTACCCTGAAAAGACTTTTGGGAAACTGGCAGTTTATTACATCACTGCCACCACCTGGAATTACAAACTGTGACTCACCTGTGCATATATTTTACTTGCTTGAACCTCTCAATAACTCTCATATCCTTTTCTTATCTAATAAACCTTTAGTTAGTTTACTATAGAATTGGCTGCCAGTGTTATCTTTGGTATAAGATCTAGAGTACCAATTGGTTTGGGGAAATGACTGGTCTCTTGGGTCTGGAAGCAACCTGATGTGGTGTGATTTTGGTTTAAATGACCTTTTATCACTGAGTCCAGTTTGTCTGGGTGGCAAGATAGACTGGAGATTCTACGGGGACTGTCTACGACTCCATGGTAAGACTGGTATGGTGATCCAGGAGTTCATATTTGTCACTGGCTTGGTGAAATCTAATTGTGGTATCTTCTCTGTTTTCTGACAATCTGCCCTGAGATAGGCACACTCAGTTGTGAGCCACTCCAGACAGCATGACAACCTTCAATAGGATCACGGTCAAACCCTAGTACTTTGTTTTGATTTTATGTTAAGTCAAAATAAATATTGCTCACATCAGCCAGTGATCTAATCTAACTGGGAAAAATGGCATGTGCCATAATTCAAAATCCCCAGCAATTTACTTAGAATGATCTTGTCTCACATAAATATGCACATGTCCATTTAAGGATTTAGTAAAAGTGCTTTTATAGAGTGCAGTTCTTCTCTTTCCTCTTCTGACAATATGTTTTCACTCCAGATGTCAGAAGAACTATATTTAACCTGGAGATGCCTGGATAGATGTGTGTGCTGTCATCTTTTTTCCCCCTGTACTAATTTATTTCGGTTGTACATCACTTTTACAATGTGAAGGACCAGCTTTAGAAAAGTAATTTTGTAATAAATTAATAGGTTCACTTAATAGCATGTCTGTTTGAAAAGAATCTATTAATATTGTGCAGTGAACATTTTTATTTTATCCTACTGAATATATTATTCACTTTGTTTTAAATTATATTCCACTGACAAGTGAAATGATCCTTTGTCGACAGTTGTTATACTCTAATCAGACAGTGCTAATCTTGTTACTACGGTGTCAGCCCTTGTACTGAGGGAGATAATGGCCAAGTCAAGCTGGCAAGCGAGAAGAATGCACAAAGGTGTCAGAAGGAAACAACAGGTCCCAGTGAAATTTAAACTGAAATGAGTGACTGGTAAAGCTATATGTAGACTGGAAGAGTGCTGTGTGTAATTTCCAGATGCGTTCCCAGCCAGTTGAGATAGAGCATAGTTGTCTTTTATACTTTGCCTCTAGGGCTGACATTCTGGTGTGTAGTTGAGCTGCTGCTGAATTCTAGATAGACATGAAGTGTTGAAAGCACTCAGTGCTCACTATGTTCAAATTAGAGCTGAAAAGGCCAATCTACAGCTGATTGTGCAACAATGAATAGTTTTTCATTCCAGGCTCACTTTGGAGAATATTTTCACCCTCTAAAGCTCTGTTGTGTATGAAAGTGTTGTCTCTAAAGGCCAATTCTGATTGATCAGAGACTGAGAGGAGAGAGGTACAAATCCTCAGCTTGTGTAAATCAGCTATAGCTGGTGAAGTAATGGAGCTACTATTGATTTACCCCAGTTGATCTGGTCCATAATGCTCATACGTTAACATCCTTGCTGGGGGAGTTTTGGAGCATAAGAAGTTGGAATGTACTACTGTACTTCAAAAGTGCATCTCCTGTTGAGAGAATATTTCACCTCTGTAGTCTGCTCATGTATTTGAATTAAGATCCATAATAAAACATTTTCCTCTTTTTCTAATTCACCTCAAGACTTTTATACTTTTTATATACTTTTTAACCTGATCATGAAACGATATTATCCAGCCTGAAAGTCCTTCCAGGGCTGTGAAGTCTGCAGACCTCCTAGGGCTTCAGAGTGACAGTGGCAGCTTATTCCTCTGAGGAGAATTACCCTTTCTGCTGCATCTATGTAAATGCTATTTCCCGGCCTTATGCACAAGTCCACTATCTTCTATGATGCTCTCCTGTTCTGATTACCCTGTCAAGAAACCAGGCTGCAGCTAGAGGAGTGTTTGTACGTGCACATTTATACATGCCACGTATAGCAGAGACCGGATCTTGCCAGTGAGCCAGGATAAAATGACACCACACAATTAAATGTAGCTAACAAAAATGGAGCACAGCTAAAGTGACATGACACCCTAGGGCCTGTACTCTAAAATTATCTTTGTCTATGTCCTGCCTTTACATTCTGCCTCCTCAGCCCTAAGTGTTGAGAACACGGAAGCCTCCTTTCCTTGGCCAGCCCAGCGTCCAAAACCTTAAACACGGAGAACAGTTCCAACACAGGCAGCATGCACATCGGTGATCTCTACATTTAGGGCATATTTTTAAATGGTTCCTTTCTCCTTTTGATGCCTGCAGAGCTTCAGAGAGCACTGCAGTTTATTTATACATGGAGGGGAGACCAATACTCCTTTTGTACATTGGTGAATATTTGGCATATGTCAATGGCCTGATGATGAATAAACATTTCTCTCTCTCTCTCTCTCTCCTCTCACAAAATCTGTCATAGCAAGATGTGCTGTTACTATCTAAACAGCTTGAATTCTTGCTATGAAAACTATCTACGATCGGTTCCTTGTCCCTGTAGTAACATGCAGGTTTTGGTTAATAATTTACAAAGAAAAAAATGAAAATTGTTTTTAGGCTACAGGAAATTCTAGAAGAGAGATGAAGGGGTTATTCATGATTCAGAGTGGAACATAGTGCTTACTTACTTGTGAGAAGCAAAAGAAAGTCAGAAGCTTGTACAGTGTGCCAAATATCTCCTTCAAATTCTGAATGAAGCCAAAATCCTAGTATCAATCAGATAGTGGATCATCTAAATTCCTTTCTCTGCCCAGTGGGGAAAATTAAAATACAGTTTCCTAGTTTCCTCTCCACTCCCACTGCCGGCCTTGGCTTCATCTTTGGCCCTTGCCCTAATTCTTGCAGCCCTCCTCTCTGACTTACCATTTAATACAGTACCACATGGAAAATTGCTAATTAAATGAGAGAAGATGGGGATTAATACAAAAATTGTAAGGTGTGTAAGGAAATGGCTAACGGGAAGATTGGAAATGGTTATGATGAAAAGAGAACTGGATGACCAGTTGGACTGGAGTGATAAAAATCAGATGAAATTTAAGAATACAAAGTGCAAGGTCATTCACTTGAGCACTAACAGCAAGAACATCTGCTATAAATTGGGGATTCAGCAGTTGAAAACAAGAGAGGAGGAAAGAGACCTTGTGTATTAGTCAATCATAGAATGAGAACACGGAAGCCAGTATAACACAATTTGGGGAGGGGAGTAAATGCAATCCTAGGATGTATCAGGTGAGGTATTTCCACTAGAGATAGGGAAATATTAATTCCATTGTACAAGGCACTGGTAAGCCCTCATCTAGAATACTGTGTACAGTTCTCGTCATCCATGTTGCGGAAAGATTAATTTAAATTGGAACAGGTGCAGAGAAGAGCTGCTAGGATGATCACAGGAATGGAGAGCCTGTCTTATGGGAGGAGATTAAAAGAAATTGGCTTATCTAGCCTAGCAAATTGAAGGGGATATGATTGTTCTCTATGAATACGTGACTGCAGTAAACACCAGGAAGGGAGACGAACTATTTAAGCTAAAGGACAACGCTGACACATGAAGAAATGTGTACAACTGGTCATGAACAAATTCGGCCAGGAATTAAAGGAAAGTTTCTAACCATCGGAGGAGTGAGGTTCTGAAACAGCATTACAATAGTAGTAGGGGCAAAAAACTAGCTAGTCCTGCAGTGGATTGTGATTTGTTTATGAATGGGATTATAGGATAGGATTGCTTGTGATAGCAGGGGACTGGACTCAAGGACTCAGGAGGTCCCTTCCAGTCCTATGTCTCTATGACAAATGTTGTTTTTAATAGCAACTACTGTCCTAACAAAATTTTTCAATTGAATGGAACCGGGGGAATTAAAAATCCACTGAGTGTTTCACACCCTACAATGATGCTTATATCTGCCTAGTCTAGCTGGCATTTTAAATATTATGCTACTGTGTACTAAAAGAATCAGCCATAACAAGCTGGGGTGGGGGAAATTACACAAACAAAAAACACAACACATAAAGTTGTGCGGTGAGGCTTCTGTGCCTCACCAGACACTGGAAGTGTCACTCCTCTCACTTCTATTGGTTCATTGATCCTGACCTCTCTTGCTGTCCCATGTTAGCTCTAACTAAACGTTGCTTTATATGCATCTTGAGTGTTAATGGCATCATCAATTGATTTTGTAATTCTTTTAATCAATGAAGACATCCCTCATGATCTCTCAAGGAATTATTCTGTTTTATAATAGACAAGTGGCATGTATGAATTTTGAAGGCTGAATATGTTTAAAGATGAGGCATTTTTCTTTTAAAAATGCAAATGGTTATATAGTCTCCTCTAAACCCTTTACTGCCCAGTGGAGCAGTGGATGAAGTGACAGATATAATAGATGTGCTCTCCACTACATGCAAAAATACAGGATACCTCCAAACCTGCAGATTGTTTAACTAAGTATAGAATAACCTTTAGCTGTTTTTTAAAAGGCTGTGAATGTTCTTTGTTTAACTTTCTTACTGATTTTCAGTCAGTTGATTGATACCATTAGGATATTCTGATTATTTCTGCTGGCTCATTCTTAGGAGGGAAATGTGCCTTTTTCTATGGCTGGGGAATGCAGAATCAGGGCATTCTACAATATCCCTTTTCCAAGTTCAGAATCTGTGACGACTGCCCTAAACTTGTATATGGGAGTTCAAGTTGGGGGAAGTAGGTTTGAGTGAAAGAGGAGGCGGCTCCCAGCAAGAGAAACATGTCATCCCTTGTTTCGTTATTTTTTAAAAAGCCAAAGAAAGGATCCAAACTGCTTGTCCTCACAAGAGAGTTACAGGCTACAGCTGGCTTCTGTACCACTAGCTTTAGGGGGGCAAGATTGAGTGAACAGAAGTCTGGAGAATCATGACTAGTGAACAACAGGGTGTTATTTGCTTATGGTCTTTAGACTGGATTGTGGCATGTGGCCACAGCCTCGCTATTTTTGCAGAGGAGGAAGTAGGTGTACTAGCCTTTTAAGGGTCCTTTCATTCCCTGAGCTCAAGGATTCTCATTCTGCTCGCTCTCTGTGGGGGTTCAGGGTAGGGGAACAGAGAAGGAAGGGACACAATTTGGAAAGGTCCTTGCATTCCTTCACAGGGTTTCTTTTCTTCTTGAGTGGATCCATAGCTCTCAGCCACAACTTAGTTGGTTTCTTTCTTTTGGGGACTGCCGTGGTTGGGCTGATCTTTCTATTGATTCTAGTTTTCCTTATAATGGTTTCCATATAATACTATCATTTTCTTAAGCATACTCACTGGATAACTTGTGTAGGCATTGTCTTTTTTCTTTGCCCTTGTCTTGCTGCCAGCTGAGTGGTACCATACATCACAGTTTGCTCATCATCAAGCACACTCAGGCAATCCATCTTTCACTTCTGATTTTAAAAAAAACTCACACTTCCTGCCTAGTTTGAAAGCCTTATGTGTTTCCCCCAGTTAAATCACAGAAAATAATTTTCTGAGAGCCCTATGCATGCTGGACAGTGCAAAGCTATATCACTTGCTCAACTTTGTAAAGGTTATTTAAGGAATAATCTCTATTGATTTGTAGCATACAAAGTCATAAGAAGCACTGAAACAGATTAATAGATTATATGAAATTGAAGCATTTAATCAATCTCAAAGGCCACTTTATGGAAGTATATTACAAAGTTACAGTTGCTATTATACAATGAGCCATAGCATGTGCTCTGGGAGTGCTACATGTTCATTCTTAAGTGACCCAGGTACTCTTAATTGTGTCCTTTGCAACTTAACCATTTTAAATATCTGATATATTTCTAACATAGCTGTGTTTATAAGCATCCTGAACTAGTCAGTCCTTGCATAGGTGTGCACAGCTCTCATTTAAGTCCAGGGGAATTGTGCCTGCTTACACCAGGGCTAAATTTAGTTCAATACCTGTATAAGGCTGATCTGTTTTTTCCCCAGTTTGTCTTCTTAACATATCATATGTTTTGAGTCCAAAAGAACTGTTTTCCACTTTTGCTTTCAAAAACTGTTAAGGAACTGATGATTCCTGTTAACTTGTGCTGACATCCGACTGTTTCATTTGGCATGGAGGGTGGAATTCAGGTGAACACAAGATCACATATGCTAGTAAACTACATTGTATTCCAGTGAGAGTGACTCCTAGCCACCTACCCCAGCAGACAAGGTGTCGAATGGAGTGGCTCCTGAGCTCCCTGTAGCTGCTTCTTCAACCCCTGTGTTGGAATAGGAGTTGTGCCCTATTGCATTCCTGGGCTTTTTGTAACCACTGCCTCTGCACATTGGCCAGTCCCCACTCCTGCCCACCCCCAGTCTCCCCTCTGTGCTGGCCTGGGCAGAGCTAATGTAAAGCCAGCTGTGTTGAGCACAGGTAGAGTTACGTTGTTGTTGTTTTTTTGCTTGCTAGGCAGTTACCCACTCACTCTGCAGTCGAACCAAGGAGGCCTCACTGTGTTTGGAGGCCTCTTCACTAGAAGGTGAATTTGCCCTCAGAACTAATAAGAGGTAAAGATATTTCTTGTAAAAGTCTAACTCCCAGGATTTGAGTTCCCTGTCTGTGCAATACAAAACAGATGCTTTATTTTCTAGGTCTGTGAATTTTCACCTATGGGAATACAGAAATGTAAAGTTAGCCCTGAAAGACATCCTTGCTCTTTGAATGGAAAAAAATATTTAAAATGAGGAGAAAATCATCTACAAAGAGTTCAAACAAATTCCCTAGCAGAGTACACATGAAGAACACCATGCTGCAAATTGATTACAAATCAGACATAATTGTGTCTTCTATATTTTTTATAAAGCAAGAAGATGTTTTATACTTTTGGCTGCCAATTTCTTCATAAGTAGTGTGTGTGTCTATTGAAATGCGTTTGTAAATGCAGTGTTAGTGACTAAACGTGTAAAAAGTACAAAGTTTCAAAGTTACACATTGTCAGGGCACTATCCCGAGAATCCAGTTCTAGATAGAAATAGTTGATCTACTTCAAGCTTGGCAAGTCATTACTGTGACTCAGTCTGTTACATTTCTGTTGTTTTGTTTTCTTTTTCAGTTGTACAAGTTTTTCTCCAGTCTTGGTGAAGGGTCTCAGTAGAATACTACATTGTTTTCCTCCAATCCCTGCTTTGAATAGCGTGTTTCCAACTATGCTTCCGTTGTATGTCTGTTCAACATGTCTTATTAGCATTTCACTGCTGCTTCTAAAAATGAAGGTTCTTAAACTTGATATTTTTGACATGTGAAAGGAAAACGATAGGCCAAAGGTTGAGATTCAGTTTTCTTCAGGTGCAGTCAGAAGTAATCAAGACCCCAGCCTGGTCTGAGTGCATAAAATAAATGTCAAATCCACTCCAAATGTGGCATAGTGAGTTTTCATATGTCATTTCAGACCAGCCGCCAGTGTTCTCTTTTCCTGTGCTAAGAACCAGATTCTGCAAGCAGCTGCGGGCCTCCTGAGGGGTCATGTGGTCCCTCAATGCCAGCTGAAAGTCAATGGGAAAGTCAGTGTGAGTGCTCAGCAGGCCTCTCAAGATCCTGTGACCTCCCTTCCCCACCAATACATAGCTAAACCTCTAAGCAGAGGGACACGGCAAACAGTTTTTCTCTGATTTTTTCACCACTAACTGCATCCAAAGCACAGCTAATCACCGAGGACTGCAACTATCTTTGAACATGGAAGCAAATATCTACTGCTTCACTTGTGTGGGAGGAGAGGTGATTTTGCATGTCTTTTTTTGGTTGTGGGTTAAAATGCACAAATCAAACTGCAATGACTCCTTTTCGGAAACCATGTCAGATCCAGGGAAGTAAAGTCTGAGGGTCCTTTTCTCCTGCCAAAGACTTCACTGAAGACAATGGGATTTACTCACATTCTGACAGAAGAGTAGGGCCTTTAGAAAACAAAACTGACCTCTAGTTTGTAATAAAGCTCAGCAGTGAGAAACAGAGGATGTTTCTGAAATCTATGCAGCTGCTTTACCTTCTCATGAGTGTATGTGTCTTTCAAACACCAAAAATCCCTCCCTAGCAATTCCCACTCTGTTTTCCTGACTTTCTAAGTTATCCCCCTTTCAGACAGAGTTGGCTGTGAGAGATGTTTGGAATGACAGCCTCAAGTTTTACTGCTCATGCTATTTTTTCTGGTGTTTTGAAACTTTCCTGTTAGTGCTGGAATTGATAAGAATTCTCTATAGATGAACTGCACAGATAAGTTTGCATTCTTGATGTATGCTCTTAAAATTTCAGTTTTAGAGTACTAGGAAAAATCTAAAGATTGACAGAATCTTTAATTTAGGGCTAGATTGTATGCCTGATAGACATAGCTGCTTCTACCCCATATTATGGGGCGCAGTCCCGTGCTCCGCTTCCTTTCATTTTTCATTTTGAAATTCCTCACAGACACCTCTAATCTTGATTAACTTAATTATTTGGTGGTATCTGCAAATTTTCTCACCTGGTGATATCCCTTCTCTCCACATCACTAATAGATTTATCTTCGCCAGTCCTAAGGCTGGAACATTGGGCACCTGGAAATTGGCTATTTACTCCTCCTTTGTTTCCTGGCTCTTAGCTAGTTTCTGATCTAGGGCAGTGCTTTGCTTCTCACCCCATTACTATTAAATGTATGTCTTCACTGCGGAATTAGCTCGAGTTATTTGCAGTTGAGGTGACTCCTCCCAAGTTATCCTAGCCTGAGTGAGTGCATCCACACTGCAGAACAACACTTAAGCAGCACACAGTGTTTGGATTAGCAGCACAGAGTAGCTGTATCTCCACTGCAATACCAGCTTGAGTGTTAGCAGCACTCAGTCTTCAACATCTAGCCCCTGATGGGCCAGTTAGCTCACGTTTTAGAGTATCACATAACTCAAGGGACAGATTTGTATGTATGGGCCAGAACTGGGCTAGGGGCAAACCTCAAATTATACCTCAAGCTAACACTGCAGTGAAGGCAAGCCCTTAGATTCCTGACAGCGTCCCCTTACAAATACCCCCACACACCCACTCTGACACACTTCATCTCCCTGGGATGCATCTAACCCCAGTGCAGGAGCATACACAGGAGTGGCTGAGTATGAGTGTGCTGTGTGCACCATCTGTTCTGGCTGATGGAGCAGCCTGTTGGCAGCTGTGAGAAGCCACCCTTATAACAGAGCAGGCCCTGGAGCTATTCTGTCTTACACCGGAAGCCATGCCAGTCCCTAGTCCATCTCACAATGGTGGAGGTGCAAAGATGGTATAAAGTCTCCATTGTCCCACACAGCACACAAGCTGTGCTTCCAGTGCTGTATCGCAGAATCTGGCCCTAGGCCCAGGAGCATACTGACACACACAGATCATTTAGAGTTTCTTCAATGATTTTGTCCTGGCTATTTTCTTCCTTTGCATAGGGTGAAAGAATAAAATCTAGACTGGAATGTCTTCTGTCTATAATATCCTAAAGGTACGGTAAATACTTTAGATGCCAGCTAGTGTGTAAATATTGTAGATATAGTATGTAGTGTAAGTCAGTTTAAGAGAAAGTTCTCAGAGAAAGTTTCTTCACTCTGCCTTCCCTGTCCAAAATTTCAGCAGGGAAAAAACATGCACCAGTCTTTGCAGTTACTAATCATCCATGAACTTCTTATCAAAAACTGTTCTGAAAAGAATCCTGCAGCTTATGTTAGTTTGAAGCATGCTGATATTTCATTGTAACAAAACAAGAATGACAGTGATTGCAGTGAGAGGGACATATTTCAGAGCACTTTTCAGTGTGCTTTTGCTGAATGACACTAAATTAGCATAGTTTTATTAACCCTATTGGATACAACAGTAAATAGTTTTCACTGTGTGTTGGGTGAGCCACAAGTCCCTGGGGAAAGTACTGCAGCCAGATTCAGTCTAGAGAAGAGAACTCCTTGATCTGTCTGTGGAAATATAGGTCTCTGGTGAAACCTAAAAATGAGTTAAAGCACATTGTAATTACCACGCATGGTCACATGATGAGTTATTAATGGGAAAAGAGGGTGAGATGCATGTATAAAGACTGGAGGAACTGCTGATGTGATTCTCTGCTGACACAACTCTCCTGTCTGTATGGGACAAGTTTCACTCCCATGGGCACAGCTTGAGAGATGCTCTAAATCATTGGGCAGGCCTCTCTCTACCTGGTATCAGTGAGGGAGCTAATAGAGGGTTGGAGGTGGGGGGTGACTGTCTCCCCAGCTGCTTTTAAGTGTGTGTATGTGGCACCTTTTCAAGCCAATAGGTGTAATTAAAGGTGGCACCACTAGTGACCCATCGCCACTGCTCAAAACTTGGCTCCACTACTGCCTGAGCCCATCCACTTTGTGGATTGTGCCAGGCAGCTTCAGGACTTTCAGTGAAGCAAAGGTTGTGAGTGGTATGCACTGCTGTGGCCCTTCCCATGCAGATTTACTACCACTGGAGAGTCTTCAGACAAACCCAGGTAAAAAATCTATCCCATGATATTCAAGGTGGAAAGGAGTTCAAGGTGTTAATTTATATTACTGTTTGCAGTGTTGTTTTAGCCATGTTGGTCCCAGGATATAACAATCTGTCCCAGCTCATATTTAGCTGTGACATTTTTGTTTTCTTCCTGTGATGAGGTGGACCAGGCCCTGAGGCCCTCTGCTGGAGGCCTTATGGCACTGCCACACCCCGCCCCAGAAAAAGGGTAGTAGAGAGGTCCTCCAAGCTGCCCAGAGTGGCTGTGTGGGAAGCAGCCAATCAGAAGCTGTAGAGAGCAGCCCATCTGGCCCAGCAGGCTAGTATAAGAAGCACTGCAGGGCCAGTGTGAGATCAGTTCCTTGCTAGACCTAGAGGACAGTAGATGGTGTGCCTGGCTAGTTGATGGAGCTACAGGACCTCAGTCAGAGCAGTGCTGGCAGAGGCGAAGGGGAACACGAAGGAGCTCCGGGCTGCCTGCTGGGTCTCCATGAAGACAAGGCCCTGAGATATGGATGAAGAATGTGCTGGAGCCACTGGGAAGTGGCCCAGGGAATTAGAGCAGCTGTGCAGCTTAGATAAAGAGACTCAGCACTACTGCTATATATATGGTCCCAGGGCTGGGACCTGGCATAGAGGGCGGGTCTGGGTCCCGCCACCAGCCACTGGGAAAGTGGCCTGGACTTTGATACACCCCGGGATGGGATCTAACCTTCAGTGGCCCAGCTGGAGAACTGCAGCCAGAAAGGCCCTGAGAGGGTGAAGACATTGCCTCCAGGGAGGGAGCCCTGGGGTACCGCTCTCTACCAGAGCAGAGACAACTTGAGAAACATTACAGAGGGCACTGAGAGGAGGTCCCTGTTGGACTTGTACCCCAGAAGGGGTTTGCTTTGCTTTTATCTCACAAACAATGTATGACTTGACTGGAGGGCTGAGTCAGTGAAGACCCACAACAAACACAGAGGGGGAGGGGGCAGGCATACATACTCGGCCAGGGGGCGCCCATGAGGTGAGTGCACCACATTATTCTTCTGAAGAGCTCTGTGAAGCTAAAAGCTTGTTCCTTCCAACAGAAGTTGGCCCAATAAAAGATATTACCTCACCCACCTTGTCTCAGTTTCCAGTAATGTAAATCCAGCCTCTAACTCTGACACCCCTTTGAATTTACCGTTCTGCCACATCTTCTGTCTAAGAAATCATTCTTCCTCCTACCCATACTACTTCTTTCTAATGAGCCTTTGGATTTTTTTTTATTACCATCATTGAGCTATACCCATAAACATAGCCCAAAAAAATTAAATACAGTTCCTTCTGCATTTGCATGGAAGTGGGACAGTCTTTACCCTCTTCCCATTGGAAGGAACAATCTAGTTCAGTATAGTAAATAACAGGGTCCATTTCCAGAACATGCTAAAAGAAAGTAGTACTCCACCTGCACATCAAGGTGTTCAGGATCTTGGGCACCAATTTTAGAGCTGAGAGAAGGATGATAGTTCTGTTCTGTGGCAACTTTTGAGGGTTCAAAAATTATTTTTGTTCTGTACTGGAACAAAATCAAAACCTTTCAAACATTTTCATGAAAATCAAATTACGTCAATGTCACAGTTTTAAATTGAAAATCTGAGGTTGTTTTATTCAAGAAGAGGGTCTAAGTAATGTGGTGGCTAGGGCACTGGCTGGGGTGTGGGACACTTAGGTTCAAGTCCTTGCTCTGCCTCATTCAAAGCAGCGTTCATCCTAGATCATGCTGATTAAGACAGAGCAGGGGTGTGAACGTAGGTGTCCTAACCAGCAGGCTATAAAGTGTGAGTCTCTTCCCACCTCCACCCCTGCGAGCCAAAAAACATTTTGTTGAAAATATTTTGACCAGTTCTATCATCATCTTACTCTAGCCACAAATAGTGACATTCTGACCTCTACATGGCCTCTTCTTCCCCCATTGTCTACCCAAGAGCTCCTTGGTTTTTGGATAACCTTCACTGTTTGAAGATGAGAGGGACAGATGCTTGAATGATGGTGGCAGAAAATGAAGACTGAAATAGACAGGATGAAACACAAAGGATTTATCCAAGCCTATGCCACGGATGAATTATAACGCCACAGAGCTTACTCCTTTGGCCTCTATAACAGCCACCAAATCATATCAGAGCAGTAAACCGCTTCATCAACCCTGATGGCCTACAGTCCACATCAGAACGCAGAGTCAAACATTTCAAAGAATTATCCTCCTTCATGGAAATGATCTCCTGCATTCAGAAAGACTTCTCAGGATCTGAATCCCCTAGGCTAGCATACTTATTTTTTTGTATTTACAATAGAAAGTAATATTTTGAAAATATCCACACAGAATTGTCCCTTGGGGGAGGGGATAAGGAAATTATCACACATGACAGATGCTAGTCACATAATTTAGTACACTTCTGGAAGGATCTCGGGTATGACAGTAATGGGCACATTATGTGAACCTGAATAGAGTAGAATGGGATTCTGGACTAGTAATGTTATATGAAGCCTGTACTTATAAATCATTAGATTAAATATGTCTCAGATACTGACCAAAAGTTCTTGCCATCTGATGTCTGTTTTACACTTTGCCTGATAATTTAAAAGTGAATGGACAGGAATATTCTGGAATTTGGGAATCCTCTCTCAATGTGATCTGTTGTGAGTGCAGCAAGTACAGAAACTGGAAGCTTTTCTGAGGAGTCTGAGCTGAGGTGGAAGCAGGTGGCTGTGGGAGGGAGAATAGGTAACGAGTGATAAGGGGAGGAATTGAGAGAGAAAAAGCTTTCAAGAAAAAAGAGAAGTGAAAAACCAGAGCAGAAAAAGTCTGTATGAAGGAGGGAGCAAGAAAATAAGTGGATGAGAGAAGCAAGAAAATGAGAAGAGTTGATAGGAGGGAATAAGTTAGAAATATAGAGCAACTATTGTGGATTTTTAATGGCTAAGAAAAATGTGCAGGTGCTAAGCATATCGCTAAAAACAGAGAAAAAATAATACCCTTATTTTTTTGGAAGTTGCCACACATTTTTGAGATCTCCTTATACATCTGACAGATAGGCGGCTCACTGGTGTGGATCCTTCTAAGAAGACCACATGTACTATTTGTTGGTTCTGTGTTTATCGTTCTCTGTTAGAATGTCGTACATTTAGACAATAAGCACTTCAGAGCAGGCTTTCTGTTATTTGTTTGTTACAATGTTTGCTCATTGTAGAATACTGTGTACATCTACTGATCTATAGAAATAATAAAGCTGGGCCCAAATCAAACTGGAGATCATATGAAGTTAAATGAAGGTAAGCTGGAGTGTGTCATTGTGTGGCCATCATCACGCTGTCAAAGGTTGAAGCAGTATCTTCCAGCCAGTATTTCAGATAAACAAAGGTGTTTTAAAAGTCATGTCGACTTAATTCCAATCAAATAATATATTAACTAGCAGATCTAGCTCTACTTTCTCACCTAGACTCACATCTAAAGAAGTCAAACCCTTGGGGAAAGTTACCTTTCTATCTATTAGTAAACATTTTTGAGACTGGAGGTAATTAATATTATTACAAAAAGCAATGCAAAAAGGCATTTCTCACCTTTCTGAGAAAGAAAGGGAAGTGGCAATATTGTCTCAAGAGATGCAGGGTTATGGGTTCCAGTAAGATAAACAATGTATTTTTCTAAGTGTAACACTGTGTGTATTATAAAGATACAAACATGATTACATAGCACCAAGGGGCATGTTTCTAGCCATTTTCTTCGATCCAAAAGAAATTACTGGGTAGGAAAAAAAGAATAATTCAAAACACTTGTAATACCCTTAAGGTATATGAGGCATCATGCAGTAGGCTTTACAAACTTTCAGCAGTTACCATCCTATTAAATTTCTTCTGTTGGCTTCCGTTTTCTCAGAAAATGTTTTGCTTTTAGTTTTAAGGGACTTCCTTATAATTTGTTGGATAAGACACACTACATCAGGGGTAGGCAACCTATGGCACGTGTGCCGAAAGCGGCATGCAAGCTGATTTTCAGTGGCACTCACACTGCCTGGGTCTTGGCCACAGGTCTGGGGGGCTCTGCATTTTAATTTAATTGTAAATGAAGCTTCATAAACATTTTAAAAAACTTATTTACTTTACATATGACAATAGTTTAGTTATATATTATAGACTTATAGAAAGAGACCTTCTAAAATCATTAAAATGTATTACTGGCACACGAAACTTTAAATTAGAGTTAATAAATGAGGACTCGGCACACCACTTCTGAAAGGTTGCCGACCCCTGCACTACATAGTCAAAAAGTTGTTGTTAATTTTGTATTTATAATACAGTAGACATCAGTCTCTGCTGTCCTGCACCTTGTACAAAGAAGTGGTAAAACACTACCATTGTGAGTGGGTAGCATTTTGTGGCCACTTTGAACTGCTGTAAAATGGTTGCACCAAGTACAAGCCAAGAGAAAATTAGGTTCAGTATGTATTAGATTAGATGGCCATGATTAGATTAAGGCATTATACAATAGCTCTACTTCAGCCCCCAACTTCATTCTGAGTTGCCCCTTACATGTGACTTGATTTCTGTGAATTAATCCACAAGACTTCTTCTATTTCCTCTTTCAAATCTTTCTTCAATAACTATTTGGCACTTAAAAGACATCACTCAAAGAACGTTGGCTAGATGGAGTGGCATTTGGTGATAGCAGATTTCAGTGTGTGTATACACCACTTCTTTTCTTCACTATGATAATATAACATAGTATAAGATGATATTTATATAAAATGGTTGCAAACTCCTGGCTATTTGAATCAATAAAACATATCTTCATTACTTTGATCAGTCACATAATAACACCCATGTTTCCTTACAGATCTGCAGTGTCCAATGAGACTGAAAGATTTCTTAAACAAGATCCCCCTTTTCTAAAAGAAACCAGTAAGAATAACTTTCCTCTTCCATGGAGTTTTCTATATCTGGTTAAAGAACTTCTATAATTTATATAGGCAGTCAACAATTAACATTCTCAGCTTGTCACATGATGCTAATATTCCCTTTAATGTTTCCCTAAACTAGAGTTGGGTGAATAGTTAAAAATCCTTTTATATATTATTTTATTTTTAAAATATAATTGTTTCTGCCATGTTCACATCCAGTTTGCATTCACTTTCTGTAAAACCTTGTGAAGTTGGGTTCTGCTAGCAGAAATGCTCTCACAACCCAAATGTTAAGCTCCTTTTCAGGAGCAATAATTTAAAATTTTGATTCCCTGAGTGCTGATACCTACACTTTTTCAGTCTGTCCCTCTTTAGCAACACACATAGGCTTGTGGTTTGAGTGCTTTTCTGAATCAGGGCAGTTAGGTTTTGCTAGCAGAAATGCTCTCACAAACCAAATGTTAATATCATGTTAGAATCCTTAAGGAAAAATAATAAAAAATTCTCATTTGCTGTTGGGGGTTGGGCGCGGGTGGGTGCTTTTCAGAATCAGAGCCTTGGGCTCCAATTCTCCACCCACTTATGTCAGTTGAAGCTTTGTCAACAACTTCAAGGACAGCAGCATCAGTCCCCTTATGTTTAATTAATAAAAGAACTATTTAAAGTTAAACTCTTTACATTACTTTGTTACTGTCTGGTTGTCTAACTTGTTCTATTCCTACCCTTCAAAAATGCTTCACATTGTAATTCTTCACTGTTTTTGTCTCCTGATACATTAACTATAGAATTGAAGCAGTGTTTCATTAGAGTCCTTTTGTTTGTCCGTTAGACCTGATTCTGCAATCTTGTATGTGCTGGTGGATTCTTTGTTTTGCAGGGCACCGCTGAAGTTAATAGTGCTCCATGCAGTCACAGAGGTCTTCCTCAATGCCTCAGCACTTCCGTAATTTGTCCGTCACTGTTATATACAATGCCCTCTGGGCCCACTCAGCCCCTGAGGACTGAGAGTCTCTCTCCCATGACAGCTGTGTACCATTTTTCCCAGCTGATAAAACTGGTTATACAAGTCTTTTAAGTGTTCCTTTACACTAACAGTAAAACAAGGAAATGTTTTTCTTATGTTTGTAAAGTCAGTATCCTGTTTCTCAAGTTGGAGTAACAATGTTGCATTTTCTTTTAACCCTTATTAAGACTTGAATGAGGAAAGCACTTAAGCATATGTTTATCTTTAAGCATGTGCTTAAGTCCTATTGACTTCAGTCAATGCTTTGGGATGCTTTCCTTAATCAGGGTCAAAAGGGTGCCATGGTTGTTTGGTTAGGCTTTACCTACACACCCGCAAGTGAAGAATTGGGTCCCAAATGGGTTTGTGTGCCATATCCCAAAGTAGTAAAAGTATAAACACTATCATCTTTAACTTCCATATTTCTGTGAGTAGATGTTTCACTTACTGCTTGGAGAACTTAGTGCTTCAAAAGAATTGATTTTAAAAAGCAATTACTTTTTGAGTTAATCTGTTATATTTGTTTAATATGTAAATCAGATCACAGTGCATATTGCCTCTTATAAATACCAGATCAAAAGCTGTCTTAATCTAGGACTGACTTCTCTCTTTTTTCAATAACTTTCCAGTTACCTAAAAATGTCAAAGTTCTCCTTTTTTAACACTAATATTTTGCCAAGAAAAGCCGTAGTTTTATACTAGCCTTTATATATTATTGTTCATTCCCATAGCAGCTACATTTTCAGTGCTGGCATAATTAATAGTGCTTTTAGAATATTTAATAACAAATATGCATGTTTTAAGAAGATCCAAGGCCACTGCAATTGTTGAATTAACCCCTCATATCATAGTTAGACTGATTATTTTAACATATACATTTCTTCTTCAACATCTATTTCAATTAATTTTCACGAATAGTCTATAGTTTTCATTCTAAGTGTGTCTTTTATTCAAATTTAGAATGAGAACGAGGTTAGGCTGGATTTAATAGAAGTACAATGAACAGTTATACATTGTCGCATGATTGCACCATTTGAACTCATGAGAAGTATTACGTTTTTAAACAATATTTTGTTTCCTGATGTTGAAATTAACAGATTTATCGTTACTACACTTTTTAAATATAAACAGAATTATGGACAGGACAAAATATTCTCTTGGATAATTAATACAGGGTGACAAAGACAAATATGCAACAACGAATCCTGTGGCACTTTATAGACTAACAGACGTATTGGAGTATAAGCTTTCATGGGTGAATACCTACTTCGTCAGATGCATGGGGAGCACCCATTGGGAAAAATTGGTGAATGCTCTGCACCCACCAGCAGCCAAGCTCCCCTCCCTGCCCCACCTGCGCCTCCTCTTCTGAGCACTCCGCGTCCCTGCTTCTGCTTCCAATGCTTGCTCCTGCAAAACAGCTGTTTTGCAGCGTAACAAGCTCCGGGGGGGTGGGGCGGAGGAGTGGGAACACGGTGCAGTCAAGGGAGGAGGCAGGGAAGAGGCAGGGCTGGGATGGGGATTTGGGGAACGGGTTGGAGTAGGGGCAGGGAGGGGGAAGAGTTGGGATGGGGACTTTGGAGAAGGGGTTGGAATGGGGACAAGGAAGGGGTGGGAGGGGTGGGGCAAGGGTGGAGTAGGGGCGGGGCCAGGGGCAGAGGGGGGTCGAGTACCCACTGGCACCAGCAGAAATCGGCACCTATGCTTCAAATCCTCCCACCTTGTGTGAAGACCCATCTTGCTCAGCTCACATGAGCTTTGACCCCTGGTATCTGTTTAGTGATGGATGCCAAAGATGGCTTCTGTCTTTGCTTACATCTTCCAAAGATCAATGACCTTGCTTCAAGAGTTAGAACAACCTCATGCCGTTCTTCCTCTCCTGTGGACTTCCCATTCCCCTGCTGATTTTCTATGTAAATGAGGCTTCCATTGTTTTTGGTCACACCTTGCTTCGTTTACATAGATGTCAGGTAGATAGCTGCGTTCTCTCCCATCTGAGAGGAAATCTGTTTCTCTCCGTTTGGCCACAGACTTTAAAGCATAATGGCATTGTTTCCATATTTCCTCATATAGTGCGAGTACACACATTACACAATGATGTTAATCACCACTGTGACACTGGCTTTCAGGAAAACCCTCACTCTATATACACTTTTATAATACAGTAATATTGTGTACAATGAGTTAAATCAATTGCTTATCACTTAAGGTTCAATCCCCCTATCTTTATCGACCAGTAAGCCATTGAAATGGAATCTTCTGAGGGTTACCCCTCAAAGTAAAGTTTATTCAACCTGTGAGGAAGGCAACATGGAGTCTGGTGGTGAAGAAAGCTCCATAGTCTTTCTTCCTTCCCACTGGTGTTTGCTAAAATGCAAATTGTTCTGTTTCCTGCCATCTCTCCCTGCCCCCACCCTTTCCCCGTTTACTGCCTATTCGTAAATTGAGGCAAACCCACATTTCTTTGTCTAACGCAAACTGTCCTTATGCATTGCTTACCAAACACATTTTAAGAATATAATTCTAACACATATCCATAACTTTTGGTACACGCCCTGTGCATATATCATACACGAACATAAATGAAGAGTGAGCTATTAGTTTTCCAATAATATCTCACAAGATATATTTTGTACAAAGATTATTACAACAGTGTGTAGGGTGTGAATACAGGAATGCTTAGAACCATAGTAATGGGAATTTGAGGGACATATTGCTGCAATAACTTCTATATCAATTTTATAACATCAAACCAGAAACCTTTCAATTTGGGACAATCCCAGAAGAAACTAAGATGATTCTTTATACCAAAGCATCTCCTCCAGTATTTTGCAGTGAATCTTGCATCTCTTATCTTTTGTAAGATAGGTATGTGAAAATATCCAATCATAATTTTCAACTAATATTCTCTCCATGAGGGGAAACTTCTAGTACACACATTGGCTTGCACTGTATCTTTTAAATCCTCTGGAAAGATTTTCTGGTTCAATTTGCTTTTCCCAAGCTAACCTCCCATCCTCAGTATTGCCCTGTAGAAAAGAGTGCACACTTATTCATTTTAACCAGAGATCTGATTTGCTAGTAATTTCCTTCCATAGTTCTCTATTGTGAAACAATCAGGTTCCATTCATCCTCATTTTTATGACATTGAAAATAGCATCTTAAGCATAAGAATATATGCATTTCTGCCTACTCACATTGCTCTTGCTCTCGTGTGAAGGACTGTAGCTCACTTGTCACAGAAATTGCGGGTATAATTTAATCTCCTATTTTTGTTCCCCTTTTTCTCTTACATCTTTTGTAAAAGTAGATATAACATCTGGACTATTAGAAATGATACATTTTGCAGTATCCCTTGAAAATACTAGTTATTTTCCAATATAGATAACAGATATTTAGTAATTATGGATCTTGGCAAATAAATTATCCAATGTGTTTACAAACAAAATGAAGAAAAGTGTTAAAATAGCTTCAAAAGCAGTGAGTAACATAGTGAAGTCATCTCATCAGGGTTCCACGAATTCTTTGTGCTATGTGGGAATCTTGGAATAATATGCTGAATTTACTCATCTGGCATCCTTATTCTGTTGCTTTATGCTTGCTTTAGCAGCCATGGGGTGGCTTTGTGGCAGAGGAAAGGAGTCGGACACTATCAGCAGTATCCTGATCCCTGACATTGCTGCAGCCTGAAGAAGGTTGCAGGCCCAGCTGGAGGGAGTTAACCTTTTTGTTGGGGGATTATGAGCACCTGCATAGTAATTACTGGACTAATGATATAATTGGGATGATTTAAGTGGAAGGAATAGGAAGCTAGGAGGATCCCAGAAGGGGAGCCTGGGCTGAGAAGTGGAGACTGTGGGGAAGCCACCCCTTGCTGTAAACTTGCATTACAACTTGCATTTGTAAGCAAAGACTAAAAATACACCTGGTGAAAGATAACCTGGTGTGTGTTTGTGACTGTGAGGCCACACGAACTGGCCAGGCAGTTGAGTACACTGAGTAGTGGTGAAGACCATCCCCCATATGTCTTCCCAGCTCTCAGCCCAGCTAGTCATGCTGGGAACTGGATTGGGCCTGAGTGTATAATTATACTGGTGATTAAAGAACTCTCTATACACAATGTCTGCAACATGCCCTGGTAATACTATTTGTGAAATTCTTTTAAAAATACATATAAAAATTTAGTAACTTTTGCTATAATATAGTATAAAATTCCAGATTAAATAACAAAAATTGGAAACATTTATTTGTTAAAATTGGAAAAGCAACAAATGTCAGCTTGATGTATCCATTTTGTCCTTTTCATGTTCCTAAACCATTGTATCAATTAGTGTGGCTGTTAGTTTAGATTCTATGATACATTTTTTTAAAATATTTATTTATTTTATTACTGTAGCGCCTACAGGCCCTGGTCATGGAGCAGGACCCCTTTGTGCTTGGAGCTGTACAAACACAGAACAAAAAGATGGTCCTTACCCCAAGCAGCCTTCAATCTAATTATAAGACAATAGATGGATACAGACAGGGAATACAAGTAAGCAATAGTAATAGCGGTAGGGACAAAGTGTAATTTTTTCCTAGGTGACTTAGGAGCCTCAGCCCCATTTTCAAAATGACATAGGTTCTCAGGACAAGATTTTCAAAGTTGTTTAGGTGTCTAAGGGTATGTCTACACTATGAAATTAGGTCGATTTAATCGAAGTTGATTTTTTAGAAATCGATTTGATACAGTCGATTGTGTGTGTCCCCACTTAAGACCATTAAGACCACAGTACCAAGGCTAGCGTCGACTTTTGGAGCGTTGCACTGTGGGTAGCTATCCCACAGTTCCCGCAGTCTCCGCCGCCATTGGAATTCTGAGTTGAGCTCCCAATGCCTGATGGGGCAAAAACATTGTCGCGGTTCTGGGTACATGTCGTCAGCCCCTCCACTCATGAAAACAATGGCAAAAAATCGTTTCTCTCCTTTTTTCCTGGGTTACCCGTGCAGATGACATACCACAGCAAGCATGGAGCCCGCTCAGCTCACTGTTACTGTACGTCGCCTGGCTACTGTGGCAGATGCGGTACTGCAGTGCTACACAGCAGCAGCTCCTTGCCTTTGCAAGTTAGCAAAAACAGTTAGCAGCCGAATTGTACCGTCTGCTGCTGTCTCCTGGTTCCTCCTGGCAGGCCTTGGTGAGGTCAGTTGGGGGCTCCTGGGCAGACATGGGTGTTCCTGGCCAGCCTCGGTGAGGTCGGTCGGGGGCGCCTGGACATAAATGGGAGTGACTCCAGGTCATTCCCTTCTTTAAGTTTCATCTAATGGACATTCAGTCCTGCCTGGAATATCAGGCAAGCCTACCAAAGAACCAGAGAGGCAAACAGCCGCTCCGGGTCAGAGCCCCAGACATCCCGCTTCTATGATGAGCTGCATGCCATTATAGCGGGTGCCCCTACAACTACCCCACCCCTGTGCGTCCCTCCTCCCCCATCCTTCCCGGGCTACCTTGGCAGTTATCCCCCCATTTGTGTGATGAATTAATAAAGAATGCATGAATTTGAAACAATGACTTTATTGCCTCTGCAAGCGGAGATCAAAGGGGGAGGGGAGGGCAGTTGGCTTACAGGGAAGTAGAGTGAACCAAGGGGGCGGGTTTTCATCAAGGAGAAACAAACAGAACTTTCACACCATAGCCTGGCCAGTCATGAAACTGATTTTCAAAGCTTCTCTGATGTGCAGCACGCCCTGTTGCACTCTTCTAACCACCCTGGTGTCTGGCTGCACTTAATCATTTTGTCTTTTAGAACGGAGTTCTGATAGCACAGATTCATCTCCCCATACAGCAATCAGATCCAGTACCTCCCGTTCGGTCCATGCTGGAGCTCTTTTGCGATTCTGGGACTCCATGGTCACCTGTGCTGATAAGCTCTGCATGGTCACCTGTGCTGATCAGCTTGCCACGATGGCCAAACAGGAAATGAAATTCAAAAGTTTGCGGGGCTTTTCCTGTCTACCTGGCCAGTGCATCTGAGTTGAGAGTGCCGTCCAGAGCGGTCACAATGGAGCACTCTGGGATAGCCGCCGGAGGCCAATACCGTCGAATTGCATCCACACTACCTCAAATTCAACCCAGCAGCGTCGATTTCAGCGCTAATCCCCTCGTTGGAGAGGAGTACAGAAATCAATTTTAAGAGCCCTTGAAGTCGACAAAAATGACTTTGTCATGTGGACGGGTGCAGGGTTAAATCGATCTAATGCTGCTAAATTCGACCTAAACTCGTAGTGTAGACCAGGGCTAAAAATTCAGATAGGTTGTCTAGTGGCATTTTTCAAAAGCACCGAAAATCAGTGGGGGTTAGGCACCTAAATTGCTTAGGTGCTTTTGAAAAATCTCACTAGGTACCTATCTGCATCTTTAGGTGTCTAAATATCTAAAAATCTGGCCTTAAATTCCCAGGTTGTTTTTGAAAATGGGACTTAGGCTCCTAAATCACAGAAGCATTTTTGAAAATTTTACCCAAATATCAACTTAACCAAACATTTGCTTGTATGAAACAAGCTTTAATATAAATGTTTGCAAAGTTGCATATTTTAGGAAATATAGGGGCTGGTTCTGGTGTAACTCCACTGGTGTGCTAAGGTAGTGCTGGGGGCTTGTACTAGTCTTTGCATGTGGGAATGTTTACAAAAATGAGGAAAATATCTACCACTTATCCTTGTGAGGTATTGGATCTAATAAATATGATTTGTAAATGAGTGGAGAGGTCTTGGCTAAACAAAATAAACTGGTTTTTCATCTGATCTTGTTTAAAGAGCATTGCTGTGCAGAAGCAATTTAATGACCAGACTGGCAGTCTCAAAAAATGAAACCACCACAGGAGGCAATAGTTTCCAGGACATGAACTGAGAATGAGTGAGGGAGAAAAATCAGTCAGCAAAGTGAGAAAAGGTTCTTATTTTAATACTATTTTAAAAAATGTTGAACATAAAATGAATGAAAACAGAAATGCAGTTGGAGAGTAGATTGCATTGTGCTGAAACATTTCAGTCTAGAGCTTAAATGAAACAGATGATTCAAAAAAATCTGACCATTGTTTGCACTTTGGGAACTATCAGTCTTCAGTAGCCATTAATTACTGTATCACCACTTTGTTGTCTGCCATTTAAGATGCTAAAGCAGACAACTAATTATCAGAATTCTTTACCCAGTAGCAGAATTTGCTGTGGACATGCCATGCACTTTGCTTCTGCTATAATACTTGAACCAAGATGCACGTGGGGCCTGACCCAAAGCCTACTGATGTCAATGGAAAGATTCTATTGACATAAATAAATAGGTTTTGGATCAGGTTCTCAGTCTGTAGATTGCAACTCTATATGTGAGACCGTCTCCATCAAGCCTGAATGAGTTGTACTAAGAATGTCTCAACTGGAAGTCAGGCTTACATATTGCTCATTATTATTAATGATATTTATTTATTAGGCATCTCTTTTCAAAAAGAGGTTCAACTACTCTCATGAGCATTTGTCACTAGCTTTAACAACTTTTAGGAACCTAATATATGGCGGTTGGTCATTGATGGTGCCATAGTGAAGAGTCTACATTTTCAGATACAGAACATTTGGCCTGGTTATCCGAACTGTGACTCAGATTAAATGTTGTGTATCTGAGTACAGATTTTCTATTTGTCTGTTTGGAGCATTGTTGGCATTACCCAGGGTTTCCTGAACCCAAAGCTCTGGAACTTTAGCTTTGTGAGGTGGTGGCAGAAGATAAACCATGGGGACACGGCCTGTCCAGCCAATAGATAGTTGATGCAAACAGGCAAACAAAAGTACATTCACTCAAAGCTTCTACTTTATTTAGTATCCAGCACTTACACATGTCTGCAACAGGCAAGTATAGCACCCCAAATTACTATTTACCCAATTTCTTGAGGAGGTCTCGAGTGGATATCTGTAGATGTCCAGTGGCCAACCTTCTGTTTGCAGGGGAACTTCAGAGGTGTGCCAGTGTCCACCGAACTCAGATTGCTTCCTCCTTTTAAACTCAATGTGTTAGTATTACATAGCTTGTTCATCAAAAGCTGCTGAGCAGAAGTTAAGTGTGGAGTTTTGCAGTCTGTCAAGCAGGGAACTTTCCATCAGTTAACCAGCTGTATTTCAGATAGCAATCGTTATCTATTGCCAGATTTCCCATCTTGCAAAATTGCATGCTTCAACAAAAAACTCAACTAAGGAGATCACAGGGTCACGCTTATTCCTCATGTTCACTCACTGCCCCCCTCCTGGTCTGTAAGTTGTGCTGAGGTTTCAGAAAGCCTTCCTTTTAGCTGCCTTCAGCAATAAGCATAACAATTGGTATTCCAGCTACTGGCAGTGGTCTACACATTTTACTGGGCTCTGGGCTATCAAAAAAACCCTCCACTCCCCTTCCCCCCCCCCACCCAAATCTTGCCATAGGCCCACTCTACCTTTCCAACTTCATATCCTATCTTCTTTTCTTCTCTGAATCCCAATGGCTCTTTCAGTTTGGGGTGGGAGAAGTAGATGCTTGTTTTCCTGCCTCTTTTAACACTCTCTCCTCCCCTGTCTCACGTATGTCTTTTCTTAAATTCAAATGTCACTGGTAGCTTTCAGCGATCTGATGCTTACCTGCATAAAACTTCAGCTGGTTTTATTTCATTTGTTTCAATATTTAGAGAATGTTTGTAAACCCTTTATAAAAGTAATTAGGTTTGAAAGTGTGTTTCAATGGAATCAGAAAATAACAGCAAAGGGATCCTCATTGCCATATAAACCTTCCTCAATACACTATTCAATATCCACCACTTATGCATCCTAGTTTTATTCTGCAAGGGAAATCTGCTTTTGGATTTATACAGTAGATTTTATATATTATTGTACACTAATTTGATTTACAAAGTTCTAGAAATAGTCATATGACATAGTTTCCTCCTGCCTTTTCATAAAATCCACTTTCAAATACAAGAAGACATCCTGCCAGAAGCTTTTGACCAGAAGTATAACCAGCATTGAATTCTGACTTGGACTGAACTCTTAGAGGCTTTGTTTCTGCTTGGTTCCACCTCTCAATCGTCCCCCACTATTTTTTTTTTAACTGTGTATACTTTTCTCATGAAAATACTTTCCACCTTACTTTCACTGGCTGGCCAAAGGAAGTAATTATCCATTGGAACAATTTACCAAGGGTTGTGGTGGATTTTCTGTGACTGACAATTCTTAAATCAAGATTGGATGCTTTCCTAAAAGCCATGCTCTAGGAATTATTTTGGGGAAGTTCTATGGCCTGTGTTATACAGGACGTCAGACTAGATGATCAAAATGGGCCCTTCTGGCCTTCAAATCTATGTTTCTAAATTTGTTTTCAACTTGAAGTGGAACAAAATGTCAAAACATGCAAATTTTTTGTAAAGTTTAAAAAAATTCAGTTGGGATTTTCAAAATATTCCTGAATGACTGAAACATAATATTTAGACACTCCCAAAGTAAACTATTAAAATATCAGTTTGTTAATCTGAATAAAGACTTTGGTTTTGGCTTGATTCAACAATAATTTGTGTCCCTCTTATTTGCCATGTAGTTCGCCCAGGAAGCCCAGTCCATAGAGAAGAATGGGACAGAGGCAACTGAACTATACCTCTTATGAGGCACCACAGCAGCTCAGACAAATCCAGTCTTTATCTCACATGTGATTCTGGTTCAGTTTGACATTAGCTTGCAGTCAAACATTTTGTTTCAGTTTGATAAAGTGGCATGTTTCAGTTTGGCTCAACCCAGTCAGAAATGAAACATTTCTCTTCAGTTTTCCCAAAGGGAATTTTTAAAAAAATTAACAAAATTGATTTTTTTCTGTGGAAATTTTTGATTTAATGGAAACTGCATTTTTGGACAACAAAATACGTATGGAAATTCCCAACCAGCTCTAACTCCAAGTCCTTTGCTCTCTTTAAGGCAGGGTACTGACTGAACTGCAGTGTTAATTCCATTAGGCTCCTCACTGTTAATTCTCTTCAACTACACTAAATGAAAGCAGGAAATTAACCTATGTAGTAGTTGTTGTATTTCAGTAACTAATTGACATCTGAAGAGAGTCTCCTTGTCGCCAATTAGCATATCTCCTACAAGAGGAGTAAGTGAAAAAAGCGCTTCTCTAAAAGACCAATATACTCAATGATTCTGATAGCTACATTTTACTATTTAAGTGTTTAAAGGAACAAAGAGATAGTAGCCCTTGGGAGCAAATTCTGGTCCACTTTGTTCCCTAACCTAGATAATAATAATAACTACATATCTCATCAGCATTGTGCACTTTAGCACAAAGTTTATCATTTTTGCATGTATATTTTTTAAGAGAGTGGGCTTTTAACTTTTAGATCCTCTATTTTTGTCTACTCAGAACTGGAATATAAGTTTTACTGAAGAGGCGCTTAGGAGACTATCCTTGCTAATTGCTGGACAGGAAAAGTCTTGATTTACATTTGCTGCCAACATAAAAAGGGATATGCGGCTGCTCCTCATTTGCTATTTATCAAAGTAGCTCCAATGACTTCAGATAGAATTGACTTAAATAGAACTATACTGATTTACACCAGTATTATGGAAATAAACCAGCTGCAGTTTGAGAGTAAATACTGAGCAGTGCTTTCATCAGTGCCAGTACGACCAGTTGCACAGAGTTTCCATGAGTGAATGAGCTACATGTCAGGCTACGGTCAGTGCTTTTGAAAGAATGGAAATTTTGAGTGATCAGAAAAAAGTGTCACATGGCTCATTAACAATAACTTGTGCGTGGTTTTGGTCTTTCTAAGAAGTATCCACTGTTCTATAGCTGTGCTTATCCCTATAAAATTCAGAGGGAGGGATTTGGGAAAAGTAGAATTAATAAAGGGTGCAAAAAAAGAGGAAAATTCTAGACCTAAACCATCCCCTCCCATGGGAGGCAAGTATCGGCAAAATACTCAGAAAACAGTTTGATCTCAACAGCTTTGAAGGTGTTCCTCACTAGGAGTATGAATTAGGGCTGTCAGAGGGGAACCTGTGTGGCTGTCTAACAACTGGAGCCAAAGGAAGTAACTATAGAGACTCCTGGACCCAACCCTGTGGATTTTGAAGCATCTTCACAAAACAAAAGGCCCTTACCAAAGCTAGCTCTGAGCTCATGCTTCTCTTGGCTAATGGATCACTACCTCATGCCAAGGGACTAGAAGCCACAGATCGTAAATTATAGTCACTCTAAGCAGCAAAAACATCTGAGGTACTCTGTTAGAAAATGCACTACTTTCCAAGAGAACAACTCTGCTTTGAGTTGATGTGCCCAGCTTTTGTCCTGCTACCAGTCAGCCATGAATTCCCACAAACCTGCAGAGCCCTAGCCATGCAGTGTTCACATGGAGGGAGTTCCTTGGCTGAAAGTTGCAGTAGTTGCTCTACAATTTAAATTCCTAATCCCCATACCTATTGCCCTAATTTGGGTAGCATTTGAACTAATTCCATTCCCTCCATGCAGTGGTGGGGGTGTAATGGCCTCTAGAACCCAAACAAAATGATCAGATAATTAGCATTTAATCACAAGAGAAGCCAAAACCTGGAATTTTGGGAACAGTAGTTTATTAATTATAATTATTTATTAATTAACAAACACCCAGACTTAAAAAAACCCTCTGTGCAGATTAATAGCAATGGTAGAGCACAGGACCATTTCAGCTTCACAGATTTTCTCTTCACAAATCCTGTAAGTTCTCTTTTATGTTAGATTACCACTGACTGATATCTTGAAAAGCGATGTCAAAAAGACCACAGCAATCTTCCTGTAGAAGATTCACCAGGTTTTCTTTTTTTTTTTTTAAATCTATGTTGTAGTGACAAAGGGGATGAAGAAGCTAATGTTGATATCTCAATCCATGTCCTTCCTTAAATTTTACACCAAGATATATTTTTTCCTTTTAGTTTGTCAGCCAGATTCCAAAGGACCACTCATGTGGTGTTTACTTATTATGGCCCTTTACTTTTTAATCACAACCTCAAACAAAATAACAAAAAATTAACTTTTCCAATTTCTTATTGGATTTTTCCCACACAGGCAGTGGGCCAAAAAGCCAGAATTGTACATCCAGCCTTGGATTTTTTTCTCCCCAGTATGTTTTTTTAATAGGTAGCAAAGCTGAAAAAGAAAACCTATATCTTTGTACCTTTATAAAACCAAAGCTCAAGTAGCTTAAGCTTCTTAAAAATTAGTTAGTGTTTCATCACTAGTCCCATGTGGATTGCTGGCCTGCAGACTCCTGATTCTGCTACCAGGCATGCGGTGTTTAGAACTAAATGATTAATTACTTTTCTGTTGCCGTTGGCCCAGCCATTGTGTAACTGATGCTGCAGCTGGCTGACAGGGAACAGTGGTAAACAAGACATTGAATCTCACAATTTTCTTTTTAACCCTTACCTAGTTTACACTGTACCGTATGGGACATAAGCTTATAATTTTAGTTCAAATTCCAGTGAGTAAGTGTCTGGAATGGTAGGGATCTGATTCAAAATGCTTTCCCCCCTTCTACCTCTGATACACACTTGTGTGCATGCAACATTATACTTTATCCCAGTCCTTTTGTGTCATATTTGATTGCATTAAATTGCTATATTTGATCAGTGACATAACTAATAGACATAACTAATTAGATGTATCATCTGTGAGATAAAATACTTATTTCGGGCCAATCATATAGTTATTAGATGGTAATTTTATAAATGTGTCTGGTCATCTTGTTGCCTACCCCAGCACTCTACAGGAACCAAAGCGGCAAGGTGTGTTAACCTTGGCTAACCTCGGATTCAATATTTGGATGGTAATCCTTCAAGAACAATCCAGGTGCTACAGGAAGTAGTGTTGATTCAGTAGAAGGAATATCTGCCTCTGACTCACTATTGAACCAAAATCTTAACATTGTGTTAGGGAATGTTATGAGATGTTTGGACTGTGTCCTGTATTTGGCCAGGAGATATTTAAAACCTTCTTACTGAGCTTTTCCTCATTGTTGGACGTATACAGGAGCCAAGCCACAAGTAGTGGGAGAAGGTAGCTGGGTGGAACTGTGGATAATTGTCTCATTAGGGAGGAAACATGAGATTTGTGGAGATGGCTTAGTTTGGTTTGGTTTTTGAAAGTGCTCTTGCGAGTTGCTCATCTCTCATGGTTGTTTTTTTTTTCATGGGGTGAGAGAAACTTCTGGGTAGTCCTGCCCATGGAATAGTGGAAACAGTGGCCATGCGAAATCATTTATTCCCATTTGAACTTGGCAGATAAGATCTTGTGTGTGTTGTTGTACCCTAGCTAAAGAAATCCCCCTTTCTATGTTTATTTGGATCATTTTTCTAAAGTCATATGTATAAGTAATATGTCCTGAGCCTGGCCTCTGGGTGCTTGTAGTGTTGGAAGTACTACCTTTCAGACAAGATATGGAAGAGAGTTCCTCCTCATGTGTGGTCATTAAAAACCTTAGCCTCTCTTTCCTTACCCATTCGGGCTAAATTTCATTTTGGAAAATACATTGTCCTACTTTAAAGTACCTATACATATTTATAGCTTCAGTTTGCCCCAAGATTTGTCATTTTTTCATGTCCTGAATTATTGTGTAATGCTTCTATGTGTATTTTGTAGAATGCTAGCATTGTACAGAGAGAATTTCATTATGGTGAAAGTTAGTGTGACATTCCCTCAGGGTGCAATCTGGACTGTTGAACCACTGTGTTACTTTAATTTTACAGCCCAGGATGTCTTTTACAATGCTTTTCCAGTGAACAGCAAACCCCTTCAGGCTCTGTTCACTAACAGCCACCAGCATGCAAAGTCACACCCAGCTGAATTACCTGAATGCTCTCCCAACCACTCATGAACTACATACAGGGCAACACCTGCAAATTCCCCAGCTCCAGCCTCGCACCCCAGAAATGTGCATCTTGCATAGCTTAGGTTCCCCCCTGCCCCGAACAATGTAAGCTCATTAAAAGTTTGTCATTCTATCAAAGTGTAATGAATATACAACAACCTTTGTTAACCTGAACAGACACCCCCCAAACATTTCAGCCAAAACACATTGGTTTAGATAAAACATTAAAACAATTGTATTAATTAGAGAAAGATAGATTTTAAGTGATATAGGCATAAAAGTTGGAATTGTTTATGCAAGAAAATAACAATCTAATTCCTAAACTTTACTAAGGTGAATAGTTCTAAAAGCAAAACAGGCTGTCTCACCAGAAGTTGCAATATATTTGACAAGCTGTCTCCTTCCAGCCTAGGACCATCCCTCCCACAGTTCAATGATGCTTCTCTTTGTTTTCCAAACAATCTTGCTTCCATGTGTTGAGGTAGGGGAGGAGAAGTGACCAGAAGCCTTTTTTTCCTCCTGCCTATACCCCAACTCCTCGTGCTGGAAAAATCCTTGCTGGGTTATGAGGTTAGGCAGTCCCATTGCCTACATGCTCTGTAAACTGTCCTTCAAGTGAAGTGCAAATTTTTGTTTACACCTTCTGTGTACATGTAGTTTGCGCTGTCTCAAAGGCAACATGTAAATTCTTGGTTTACAGTTAGCAGTTAATAGTTTTCTAACACCTGTGGTCAGTCCTTTGTGTGTCTGAGGGGCTAGTCTGTGGGCATTCCTCAGACTCACAATATGGGTTCAGTAAAAAACACCTAGCAAAAGTGAGTATAACTATATTTATAACTTATGCATAGGTCTTTACAGTATATCTATATGTTTGCATAATCATAATCTTAATTGTACCTTTAATAAAACTTATAAAATAGACTAGACCTTGTACTTGTAAATGTCTGTGTGGTCACTATCTTGGTCTTTATGTGTTTCTAGCGGCTCTAAATCTGAAGCCAGTAGCAGAGGTGACTTTCACTCTGTTGAGCTTGATACTGTAGACACCCGACCCGAACCCATGGCAGTGTAATACAGCATTACCAAATTCAATTCAAATAAAATAAAAGGCTACACCATACAAAAGTGGTGAACATGGGGTACAGAGAGTCATAGTGAGGTTATAGGGCTGTCAAGCGATTAAAAAAATTAATCATGATTAATCATGCGATTAATAGCATTGTTAAACAATAATAGAATACCATTTATATAAATATTTTTGGATGTTTTTCACATTTTCAAATATATTGATTTCAATTAAAACACAGAATACAAAGTGTAAAGTGCGCACTTTATTTTTTTATTACAAATATTTGCATTGTAAAAAAGAAACAGTATTTCAATTCACTTAATACAAGTACTGTAGTGCAGTCTCTTTATTATAAAAGTTGAACTTACAAATGTAGAATTATGTACAATAAATAACTGCATTCAAAAATAAAACAAGGTAAAACTTTAGAGCCTACACGTCCATTCAGTCCTACTTCTTGTTCAGCCAATCACTCAGACAAACAAGTTTGGTTACATTTGCGGGAGATAATGCTGCCCGCTTCTTGTTTACAATATCACCTGAAAGTGAGAACAGGCATTCATATGGAACTGTTTTAACTGGCATTCCAAGATATTTACATGCCAGCTGCACTAAAAGTTCATATGCCCCTTCATGCTTCAACCACCATTCCAGAGGACATGCATCCATGCTGATGATGGGTTCTGCTTGATGATGATCCAAAGCAGTGCAGACCAATGCATGTCCATTTTCATCATCTGAGTCAGATGCCACCAGCCGAAGGTTGAGTTTCTTTTTTGGTGGTTCAGTTTCTGTAGTTTCCACATCAGAGTGTTGCTCTTTTAAGACTTCTGAAAGCATGCTCCACACCTTGTCCCTCTCAGATTTTGGAAGGCACTTCAGATTCTTAAACCCTGGGTTGAGTGCTGTAGCTATCTTTAGAAATGTCACACTGGTACCCTTTTTTGCATTTTGTCAAATCTATAGTGAAAGTGTTCTTAAAACGAACAACATGCTGGGTCATCATCTGAGAATAGTATAACATGAAATATACGGCAGAATGTGGAAAAAACAAAGTAGGAAACATACAATTCTTCCCCAAGGAATTCAGTCACAAATTTAATTAATGCATTGTTTTTTTAACGAGCATCATCAGCATGGAAGCATGTCCTCGGGAATGGTGGCCAAAGCATGAAGCTGGCATGTTAATACTTTGCAACACCAGCTACAAAAGTGCCATGTGAATGTTGGTTCTCACTTTCAGGTGGCATTATAAAAAAGAAGTGGGCAGCATTATCTCCTGTAAACGTAAGCAAACTTGTGTGTCTTAGCATTTGGCTGCACAAGTAGTAGGACTGAGTGGACTTGTAAGAACTGTAGTTTTACATGGTTTTACTTTTGAGTGCAGTTATGTAACAAAATAAATCTACATTTGTCAGTTGCACTTTCATGACAAAGAAATTGCACTACAATATTTGTATGTGAATTGAAAAATACTGTTTCTTTTGTTTATCATTTTTACAGTGCAAATAATTGTAATAAGAATAATATAAAGTGAGCAGTGTACACTTTGAATTCTGTATTGTAATTGAAATCAATATATTTGAAAATGTAGAAAAACATCCAAAATATTTTATAAATGTCAATTGGTATTCTATTGTTTAACAGTGCAATTAAAACTGTGATTAATCGCAATTAATTTTTTTTAGTTAATCGCATGACTTAAATCTCTTCCCCAAAGGAGGAAGTTGGTTGAACAGCAGACTGCCAAAAGACTCTAGGGAAAGGGGTATTTGTCTCCAAAGAGGGTAGAGGGATGTCAGGAGACCACTCCCCTTCTTCCACCTGCAGTAGAAAATGTAAGGTTAGGTCTGGAACCTGGGAGTAGGGTTACTATTCAGGGGAATAGGTAGAGTTTCCTTGGAGGTTTGGGATTTGCTCGCTCCAAGTACCTGTAGGGGTGGGAGGGATGGACAAAAACTGGAGGCGCTGGTTCATTTAACACACACAACACAGACCCTCAGAGTTTGTTCAGCTCCAAATTATAGTTATGGTAGGGAAAATAAACAGTGTATTGTTTGGGCTTTTGCATCATACTGTTTACAAACATGCCTGCACTGCATATTCCATTCCAAGAGTGAGGGGAAATAACAGGCTGTCATTCAGTCTTGTTATTTTTAACAGCAATTTCCCTAGAGAATTCAAGTGATAAGCCCCCTACTTAGATCAGCAAGTGTTTTTGCTTCAGTCGTGAGTCTCTGCATCCCAACTGTCCTGATGTTGACTCCTTGGTGGAGAGAGACCGAAACCTCCTCACTTGTATAGTTCACTGCACTCTCATTCATTAAATTGCCTTTTGCACTTGTTATGAATACTGATACAGAGCCTTTCAACAGCCTAAAGTCAAGAGGTGACAATATTTTCCAGAGATCCCACTTTGGTGGAAACATGACTACCAAGGTGAAGAGGCAACTAGAAACAAGAAGTTAAAGGAGGTTGCATGGTAAAAAGTCATTCTAAAATAACAACTCTAAGTAAGTATTGGGGGAAGGGGAGAAAGGGGAGGCAGAAGGCCCAGGCAGAAGCATTCCAGGCTCTGTTTACAATGAGATGTGATACATAACATAGTACAATTGCGATAAGATGGGCTGACACATGGAGTTAGTGGTGATTCATAGACATCAGGTAGACAGCCTAGAGTTTTGTTTTGTGCTTAGTTTGTTTAAATTTCTGTATGCTAATATGTTGCACTGCACCCTGTCACAAGGGGCACTAATGGTTAACCATTATATTCTGAATCACTGCTTTCCAAGTAGATAGTTGATACTCGCTGCTCAGTGTTGGGGATATGTCTGTCAGCAGCGTGGCTGTTATCTGAGAGTCAGGGCTATAATTTGGATTTGCTGCAGACAGCATGAATTTGCAGATCATTCAGTCTCTGCACACATCTCTGTTGTTCTCTGCCTGTGCATTATGAATAGTGTGCTCATCCTTAAAATTTTCTGAGATCTTTCTGCAAAAGTAGTTCTTCAGGATTAACTACAGATAAACTTGATAAAATTGTTGGACTGGGGGAAAAAACCTAAATGAATATACATTAGTCCTTTGGATGCTATTTTTATTAAAATTATCTTTGTGTTCACAGTAAAAGGCAGCACATTCTGGCATTCAGTGGTTTTCAGACACATTAAACATATAAATATATAGAATCACTGAACTCTGTTTAATATTTTTTGTACATCATTAACATGTAAGAGTCTGTAATTTGAATTTGTGTCATATTTTAAATATTGGACTTCAGTATTCTCCCAAGCTGTTATTTGGACAGAGACTATTAAAAAAATCATGGTTAATATAAATGCTGTGATTTCCCTCGACATTGCTGCTTGATTAAAGTGTCTGTTTATACAACTGCAGAAGAATGAGATGGTGTATTTCAGATCACTCAGCAGGGTAGGAAAAAATTGATGATCAAGCTGAAATTTTGTGTAATTTTCCAGGATAAATGAACTGATGGCAGCCAAAGATCAATGTGTCTGGTTTTTTCCTGTATCTGTAGACTAGCATTTTCACTGAGACAGTCTTCATATGGGAATTTAATTCATATTTAATTCCAACCAAAGTTTCACCCATTGTAATATTTAATTTGCTCTATTTTTCTCTCCTTAGCAACTGAAATTAAAAGAATATCCAATATAGTCTTCAGGAGGAGTCCTTGCTACCGTTCTTCTCTGTTATTAAAAGAAAATGCTAGTCAACATATACACAAGGGAGAGCCAGGAAAAAACAAATGCAAAAGTAAGGGCCGATTTGAGGCTCGTAAACTACAGTTGTACAGTGTTTTTCTATTGTTACATAGAGTTTTTCAGTGAAATGAATTAGCAACTAATAAACATTCACAGATATGAGCCAGGACGGGGGAAGCGTGCTCAAATCTCTCAACCATAGGAGCTTTCCGGTTTTTCATCTTGTGAATGGAAATCAATGTCACTTTCTTGAGATCAGTTATTGGTTTCATAAACTGGCGTGTTTGACACATTTCTAGACAGCTTAGCGAGGCTTGTGTGTGTGTTCATGCAGAAGCATTTCTGCAGACACACAATAGGAAAGCTGATAGGATAGATAAATGGATTTGTAGAGTAGGAGTGAGAGATGTAGCTTGGATGTCTGCAGACTTAATTGTTATACTTTTCAATATGTCAATTAGTAGTAATAGTGCAGCCTTTCAAAACATGCTTCTGTCATCATCTGTCAAGACAGCATTATCTGTAAGTAAGAAACATTGTATAAACAAGCTCCGTGATTTTAAAATCGAAACAAAGCAAAATATTACTAAAGAATTTGTATTTCATGGTCTATTCTTTCTTCTTTTTTTTTTAATACCCTCGGAACAACCACAATTTCTCTCTTTTGTGTTAATTTCTTTTTCTTTTGAGATAAGTTGAGGAAACATATTCTGTAGTTGTTTCTGAAGGGAAAAAAGATGTGCCTCTAGGCTTGGGAATACTGCTGCTCTGGGAGACAAAGATCTTTGTGGGAAATGATCTGGAGTTTAGTGGAGAAACTCAGCGCTCTTCTACAAGGTGAGGTGATTTCTAAAGTGCACTGTGTAGTGCATTAATTGGTCCATGTATATTAAAGCTCACAAGGGAACATTTTGTGCGAAACAGCAGGGTCTGCACGGATCAATTAATGTGTAATACATTGGTACGCTTTAAACTCACACCCCTGTAGTGCGCATTACCATGCTGTGTAGACACTCTCAGACTGTCAGCTCTGTTTTGGCTCAGAGAGCCATGGTCCAGATACAAAGTGGGATGGAACTCTTCTCTCCCCTAAGTGATCAGACTGGTCCCATGTGATCTCAACATGCCCCTTTCCCTCAGAGTCAGGCGAGAAGGATAGATAGTGAGTTCTAGTCCCCAGATTTTCTGTGATCTGAAATATCATCTGAGGTTTTGGCAAGGCCTGCTGGGAAAGGGGCTTTGTATGTAGATTTTAAGACCAGAAGGGACCTTTAGATCAGCTAATCTGATCTCCTGCAAGACACAAACAAACTAGAATTTTATTGTTTAGAGCCCAACAACCTGTGTTTGACTAATACATATCTTCCAGAAAGGCATCCAGTATTGATTTAATGACAGCAAGAGATGGGAAATCCATCACTTCCCTTGGTAGTTTGTTCCAGTGGTTAATCACCCTCACTGTTACAAATGTGTGTCTTATTTCTAATTTTACTTTTGTCTGGCTTCAGCTTCCAGCCATTGGTTCTCATTATCCCTTTCTCTGCAATACTAAACAGCTCTTTAGTACCTAATATTTTCTACCTGGGAAGGCACTTACATGTTGTAATCAAGTCACCTCTCAGTCTTCTTTAGGATATGCTAAACAGATAGAGGTCAAGTCTCTCATGTTTTCCCCAACGCTTGAATCATTTTTGTGGCTTTTCTCTGCACTTTGATGATCAAGCTGAAAGTTTTTCAACATTCTTTTTAAAATGTGACTCCCCTAACTGGATTCTTTATTCCAGTGTCACTCTCACCTACATCCTATACAGAGGTAAAATCAGCTCTGTGAAGGAGCATACCAATCCCATGCTGAGCCAGCAAGGTTAATGAGCTGCTGTGGGTCCACTCAGCCCCACCCCTGCACTTGCTCTCAGGTAATGAAGGGGCAGTTAAACAGGGAAGAGGAGAGCATGGTAGATGGCTGACTAGGGAGGAGAACAGACTTCCTATTTCTTGCTTCCTGAGGAAGAGACCAGCCCAGAGCATCTGCAGAGACTGTTGACTACCAGAGCCCCTCTGGAGAAAGGTAAACTTGGCACAGGACTATTGAGTTTTTCTTCATAGGACATTCTCTTTGCTTTATTATAAAGAGACTATTGGGTAGTCAGTGCTGTTGGGGAGAGGCCTGAGATGTGAATAGGACTGTTGTAGGGAACTCCTCCCCAGTGATGGGTGTGGGGAAGTGCCTGAAGCTATGTGGAATTCTGTGCTGTAGTTGAGCTTGCGCTGTAGTTTGTCTTGGACCCAGAAAACCATGGTCACAACCTCCCTGCTCCCTTGTATTTTTCTTTATGCCACAGGATTGTTTAAATTGGTGGCTGAGAAGAAAATCCCTCCGAAGCAGTGCTGAGTTGAATTTGGAAGAGCTGGGACATACGCCCTGCAGTAATGACTTCCTAAATCTACAGCTAGAATGCTCCAGTGCCCATGCTGAGCCCAGGTGCGGTAGAGTTAAAACTGACCAGTGTGAAAAGAACCGTTGAGGAATTTGGGAGAGGAATGGCGTAGCAAGGGCCTTGCCACCCTCACAGCAGCCAGCATATGTACTTAAAATGTTTAAGACATGGACTAGTTAGAGGTTAATAACAAAGATTTTGTGCCAGTGTTCTGATAGCAATCCATGTGTTTGTTTATTAGTACCTAGAGAGGCCCTACATGAGTGCTAGGCACTGTACATAGTAAGAGACGCTCCCTGCCCTGAAGAGTTTACAACCTAAATAGACAGGACAAAGGCCAGGGAAAAGGAAGTATTTTCCCTATTTTAGTGACGGGGAACTGAGGCAATGAGAACTGAGATACTTGCCCGTGGTCTTACAGAATGCCTGTGGGAGAGCAGGAAATTGAACCCTGGTTTTCTCCATATCATTTGCCTTACTGATATGACCATCCTTCCTCTTTACTTCCTTTGCGTTTTCGAGCAGCGAGAGGCAAAGAAATATTTGGCTTCGAGCCTGGGTATTAAATCTGGAGGGTAGGACCCCTCACATTTGAATCACTTTTTAAATAGGTTAGTTTAGGCTATTAGGTGTTAGGGTGTAGAAAATGTGTGACGGGGATGCATGCAACTGTGAGGTGAGAGTGTGATGAGAAAAACTAGAAAGAGGGAGGGAGGTAAAGAGAGAAGGGAATGGTGGAAGAAAATGGAGACTGATGGTTGTTACTTCTCGTACATGGTAGCCTGCATCCCATTTGGCAACTCTCTTCATGTCTGGCCATTTTGAAGAGAGGTTCTTTTCAAAGTGAGAACAGTCATCCTGAGTTGTCTTCCCCTCAGGACTTGTGCTGGGCTATATCCATTAGCTACTATTGGTGTTGATCTGTAGCTCCAAAGAGCAAGGAATGGCTTTTCCTGCTATAGGATTTTCTTGGCTGTCTGTACAGGTCTCTGAGCTTTTCCATTTGCTTGTGGGTTATGTGGGCAGCTAGTAATATGATCAAAATCAATTTTTTTTACATGTCTTGAATTCCGCTGTGCTAAATTGTGGTCTGTTGTCCGTCGTTAGTTATTTTGGAATAATGAAATGAGCAACAGTGCACTTCAGTTTCTCTAACATTGACATGTTATGTCTTTCAAGTACATTGTTTCTGTTTACCCAGAAAAAGAGTCCATTACAACCAGGTAATGATGTCCTCTGAATTTTCATAAATCTGGGTGTGTTCTCAGTTGGCTTGTGTGTGTGTTCTTTCAGTGTGCTGCCCAGCTCTGTGCAGATAGCTGATTCAGCAGACCTCAATAGTACTACCCAGTGTTCTTAAGTGATGAAGACTGGAATATCATTATCTCAGTAATGCTGATTAGGCTGCTCAGTGCTTCTGTCCTTGAAGCTTCAATGTTGTTAGTAGGTAGTTCAGCAGACCTCAAAGTTACTTAGGAAGGAAGGTCACAGGCATGGTTCAGTGGTGAAGGCGTTAGGCCAGGTTTATTGTCAACGAAGCACAGTACTTCAAAGCACCTGGATCAATGTCTACAGTTACACTAACACATGTATGCTAGTTAGAATGAACTCAGCTCAGTCAGTGGCAGAACTTTCCATTGCCCCCTAGGCTGGACAAAGGATTAAAACAAAGTACCCTTACATTTATAGGCTGAGGCAAACAACCGGAATACGCATCTTACACATCACCTTGCATATTTCATGACATCTATTTGTTACCTCCCCTTGTTCCTGATATCTTGGACTAAACATCCCTATTCATTATATTGTCAAACCATCTTATCTTGTACTAGATTGGGATGTATCTGTACTAGCTAGAATATATTTGTGCAAATATCTAGTGCCTAATACACTAGCAACAACTTTGCCAAGTTCATATACTGGACGGTGAACTTGTAAGCATCTGCTTTAATACATGGCCTGTCTTTGGTTCACAGTGTCTGGTTCAGGCCTCAGATCTTGAACCAGATCCAGTGCTCCAGGCTCTCTATTACAGTGTGTTCCCAGGTCTGTACAGTAGAGGTGTTTGTGCACGATGTGGTTCAGAATATTCTCTTGAGGCTATTTGTACTGGATCTTTCAAAAGTCCAATGTCACCAAATTCTTTGAGTTCTTCCACCTTTCTCACTAGGCCCATCCTGGCTGCCATGCTGAAGCTGAGAAGCACATGCATGCACTCTGAACATAAAGCTTTTCTCTATGTAAGTTTCTGTGGTGAACTAGCCCATGCAGTTCAGAATACCTTCAGGGTTACTCAAGACTATGTCAAGTGATTACAGCTCAGGGAATGGTTAAAAGTGATTGTAAGCCCCTTCTGCAATGACGCTCACGTCTGCTCCTGAGTCAATTTTAAAGTCAATCATCTTTCCATGAATATTCAGTTTCTCTCTCCAAGCAGGCTCTGTGTCATCACACATGATAGATCCCAGAAACAATGGCTCATGATTGTCTGCATTAGTGTGGCAAAACAATTGCAAAATGTCCATATTTTGTGTATTTATTGTATCTTTCACCTTTAGCTGGACACATGTCTTGACCACTGAAAATTTCCACACCTTGTGCATTTATTCTAAAAAGCTTTGTTGTTTGCCTGCAATTTTCTTATAGCTTAAGGACTTTCACGGTCATGACTTTCAGCACTCGGGCTGTCTTCTTTTTACAGCTTCTAAGCTAGATTCAGGTGTTTCTTTCTTTTTTTGTTTTTTGTTTTTTTTCCCCCAAGTTGCTCCTGCCTTTTGTTTTGCTGTCTGACTAGTTCAGACTGCTTTGCTATCTGTATGTCTGTGGAGAGATCTAAGTTTGTCTTTAATTGTAGTTGCTATGAGAGGTTCTTGTCGGTTTCTTATATTTTCATGTTTTGCAGTCTCATAATAAAAAAAAATCAAAATTTTCAGCCAACATATGCAAAAGATCTTATAAAACTCAACATTTTCTCCTGGTTCTTGAGTTCTTTGGTGAAAACATGCTCTTCCATATAACACATTTCTCTTGGGTATAAAGTATGCATGAAACACAGCTAGAACCCTTTCATAGTCATCATTGTGACTGTCTTCAGTAAAAGCTTAAAGATCTGCTCTGCCTGCTTCTCCATAGCATAAATTAAACACCTGAATATCTCCAGTTTCCTGATAAAGCTTTGTAGCCATGTGAAATATTGCAAAATACTGCTTCCAGTCTGTCTATTCTGGTGCATCGAAGAGTGGAATGTTTGAGATTGAGTTTACAACCTTCATTGCAGTTTTGTTCTGTTTCGGCTCTCCTTGGGCACCAATTAGGATAACATGGTGTCAGAAATAAAGGTGTGTACTTCTTGTACACAGTAGGTTGTAGGGGTGCTACTAGCAGATATGGACTGGCTACAGAGCCTCCTTTGTAGAGAGAGACACCAGAGATGTGATTATTTAATGCACTCCCAGGAATGGCTGTTGTGAGGTTATGCTGCACATGGTGCCACCTAGTGGCTAAATAGTATAAAAGTTTAGCATCCCACTACAAAGGTAACAGAAAAATCCACCAAGACCTATTCTAGGAAAAAAGAGTGAAAATGAATTGAAGCCTGAGAGGAGGGAATGGGTGAAGTGGCATAACAAAACTAAGCAGTGTAATCATTAACCTTGTTCAGCTTTCCATTAATAATGTTCCTGTTAAGTACAGTAAATAATAATCAATTCACAACCATTTTGTTCTTTAAAATTCAGGGGATATGGCTTTACGAGGTTCAGGATTGGATGGTGGCCAGCACTACAGCTATTTTCAAACCTCTCTAAAAGTCTTAGAGCTTGATCTGGTGTAAATCTTTCCAGCTCTTGCTTCTGGAAATACTTCTCTATTGCTTACTGATTTGATAATGCAATTTACCAAAAATTTGAACAGATTAAGTTGAAATGTTGTTGTAATTGTCTGTATTGGATCTAGTTTATGTTTAAGACATTGCTACACACAGTGGGCATATACAACAGGTCTGAAAAAGTAAGCTCCTGTGAATTTAGACAAGTTATGATTCATTGGAATACAAAATAAGAAAAAAGGGAATCTTGGGTCAGTAAAGCAGAGTGTTGTAGCATATAGTCACTATTTGCAGAGCATTGGAGGTTTGTGAGCATTATATTAAAATGCCAAACCCTTGAATTATGACTTTATGAAGAAAATGTATGAACGAGTATCAGTAACAACTTGCCCATTGCATGAAGACTATAAAAATTAATATAGACACACACAAGTTTGTGTCCAGGATCCCTCTCATTACACAGAGAAAACTGATCATAAGAACAATCTCAAATCAAAGACATGATTAAAAACTCAAGACACTATCAGATTTAATCTTGAAAACAATTAAATACATTCTCATTCAGCATTAGATTTAGCTAAGCCATCTGCTACAGCCAACAACAGAAGTGAAAGAGTATTTTTATTATCTATCTTGGACTAACAGGGAGGGCACATGGAGGGATAATTACTTCTCAAAATGGAGATGCTCTCAGAGAGAGTGGAAAAAGTGCAAATGAAACTAAAACTGTGACATATTAAGTTTCAGAAATAAGCAGGATAACTCACAAAACTGTTTGACTTTTGGTGTCCCATTGAACTTGCTGGTTATATTCATGAATAAGTGCAAGGGTTGAAATATCACGAAAGAGAGAGACACTTCTGGCTCAGACAGAAGAACATTGTAGAAACCTCATGGAAAATTCCTTGTTCCTCTCTTCCCTCTGCCCCAGAATCCCAGCCTACATTTTCAGAGTCAAGAGAGCTCAATAGGTAGCCAAGCTACTGGATGATTCTATAAACCAAACTTTGAGGTTCAAAGCAGTTGATATGGAAGACATTTAGAGGATATTCATAATTGCATAAATTATGTACCTGTTGTGGATACTAGGACAAGTGGTCTAGGCCCACTCAAAACTAAAGGCCTGACCCTCAACTAAGACAGAAGAACTACTGAGCCCAGGCCACAAGCATTTACCACAGGGTGACCAACACACTCCCAGTCTGAGATTTTTTTTTTCCCCAGAAACTTATGTTTTGTACTGCACAGCCCTCTTCTAGAGTACAAAAATCTTGGGTCCATTATTCCCTTAAAGCAGTGTTTCCCAAACTTGGGATGCCGCTTGTGTAGGGAAAGCCCCTGGCGGGCCGGGCTGGTTTGTTTACCTGCCGCGTCCGCAGATCCGGCCGATCGCGACTCCCACTGGCCGCCGTTCGCTGCTCCAGGCCAATGGGAGCCGCTGGAAGTGGCGGCCAGTACGTCCCTCGGCCCGCGCCGCTTCCAGCAGTCCCCATTAGCCTGGAACAGCGAACCACGGCCAGTGGGAGCCACGATCGGCCGGACCATCATCAGTATTGTGTGTTTGTACAAAGATTGTAAGGCATCATTTGAAAGGATTATTACAATAGTGTGTAGGGTGTGCAAATAGGGGTGTAGTCTGTCAGTATCTTCAAAAATAATCAGGTTACATGGTCATTGCATTGTTTTTTTTGGATAACTGAAACATCCCCTTTAATTGGATTTTACCTGATAGTTTTTGTTTAGAAACTTTTAATTTTTTTTTTAACACCCTGCTTGCTGCTACCATCTGAAAAATGAATTTATTTATTTTTTTAGACTGATTATGCACTTCTGAGGCCAAACTTCTGTTTCTCTAGTTAGTGGGAGATTGACCAAATAAGGACTTCATGATCAGGCTATTTGTGAGCCTAATAATAATAGAGTACAGTGACAGATCATAAACTAATTTCCATGATTCTTCAATACAATTTAATAATCAAAGTATTAACCATACTCTTCAAACAGCTTACACTTTAAATATTAAAGAATAACATTCTTACTCTATTGACATTAGGTTTCTGTCTTAAAGTAATTCATGTGAAAGATTTGACAGCTGTTCATTACATAAAACCTGTTGTCAATGCTTAATCACTAATGCCTGTAACAATGGCAATTCCACATGCATATTTACTGCAGGTTAATAAGCAAGTATTTCAAAGTCTTATTTGGGGAGGCACTTCAAAATGGGAAGTCCTTACCCACTGGATCAAGGATTCCAGAGAAGAAGAAGGGAGGGGAGCAAACATACCTCCCCAAGAATAGTTGTTTTGTTCTTTATCATGTCCAGAAGGAGCTCTTATTTGTCCTTAAGTCATACATTGTTTCAGGCCAACAAAAGGACTTATAATAGAACAGTATTGTAAACTTACTGTCTGTTCTCTCCTCTGTGCTATGGGTTTTGAAATTTACTTTACTTTATTCAAGTGATCACCCTACCTGTTTCTTCCTACTTATCTTCCATTTATTCTCCCTACCTTCATCTGTATGATTTGTATTTATAGTCCTCTCATCATGCCAATGATCATGGATTTTTATCATGCATCTTATGATATTTGTTGCTTTTCTAAAAGCCCCAGCTCCTCCATATTTCTGTTGTGCGCTTTTTTTTTTTTTTTTTTAATGAGACTTGGTTTAAAAAGACCATCTCAAATCCTCTTCCTTCTCTTAATGGAGTTTCTAATGATTTATCTATTTTCAGTTATTGAAAGTTCAATACTTTCGTTCTTGCTTGGAACAAACTTTTTTGTCTTTCTTTTAATGCTGTGGTCTCCTATTACCGTTCAGTGTTTTCAATCAAAGGTGATATATAAAAGGTAGTAGTTTACATTGATATAGAATCTTTCCTCCGGACTGAGCCTCAGACACTTTAAAATTGTTAATCTAGGTTCTTGCACCAGACCCATCACTAGTTTGGGAGTGCCTAGCAAGATTTTAACAATCAAAATAATACACACACATGCACTGAAATAACGGCAACCTCTGGGAACAATGGTAGGCAGCAGGTAGAAACAGGGGCAAGAAACATTTTCTGCTCTCCTCTTGCCAGAAGATTATGCTTACCTCTCTCGAGCAAGGACCTAGCTACTGTAACTTACATATTCTTTACATCTATTGTGCTTTAAGAGGTGAATGGAAACTCCAGTTTGTGCTAAATGCAATAGCCCGCCGTTTAACCAGAATAGCTCACTAAGCATGTACTACATTGGTGCTGTGATATCTATAAAATGTAGATTCTAGATTTTTGTTGCTTGTTCCAGTTTCTAATGGGACTGGAGCCTCTGCTTTCAGGCAGTGATAAATATTGCAAAGCTTTCTCACTTCGTTTGGCATATGTGCTCTTCTTGAACAGAAGTGCTATACCTGCTAAAGTGTTGATCCTTTTTTGTAAAGCTCTCCGTTTCAAGTGCATAGGTATCAAACATTCAGCCAGTGGCCAGATCCAGCCTGGTTGGTATATCGATGTGACACATCTAGATTTGCCCCAGCTCTCATGTTTGGGAATATAGCCTTCCACATGTAACTAGAATGTAACCAATGTAGTCCACAATCTTGAAACAATAGCTCTGAGAAGTGTGAACCATGCTGATACAACCAATTAATCTTAATTAATATTTGACAGTCACAGGTTAAGTCCTCTCAGCAGCATAGGAGTTTTGCCTGGGGCATGTCTACATGTGTCTAACAAGAGACTTAAAGTACAGCTATATGGTACTAGTCAAAGAGAAAATAAATATTTCTTCTGAATACAATAGGATCTTTTGGGACAGCATAGGGAACAAGATCTCTGGGAGGAGGATATGGTTAAATCCACACTTCTTTCACTGTCCCATACTCAAGGGCTAAATAGTGTTATTAATTGAAAACAATTAAACGGAGACAGTTTTCCCTACCTGAAGTCAAAATACGTTGAAGTAGGATCTGAGAGATTGGGGGTAAAATTTTAAAAAGTGTCTAAATCACTGATGGGAAGTACCATCAGTATACTGTACCAACCTCCCCACTCTTATTCCCCCCCCCCAAAAAAAGAACCCACACAGCACAGGGGCAGCTCTATGTGTTTTGCCGCCCCAAGCACAGCTGTCAGGTGGCTTTCGGCGGCGTGCCTGCGGGCAGTCCACTGGTCATGCCGATGCGGCGGCATTTCTGCAGGAGATCCGCCAGTCTCGCGGCTTCGGCATACCCGCCGCCGAACTGCTGCCAAATCCGCGGGACCGGCAGACCTCCCGCAGGCATGCCGCTGAAGGCAGTCTGACTGTTGCCCTCACAGGGACTGACAGGGCGCTTCCCACGGCTTGCTGCCCCAGGCACGCACTTGCTGCTCTGGTGCCTGGAGCCACCCCTGACACAGCAGCAAGTCTCAGAGCCCTGGTCAACTGACTCTGGCTTGCTGCAGGGCTAAAAATATCATCATAGACGTTCCAGCTCAGGCTGGAGCCCAAGCTCTGAAATCTGGTGAGTGGGGAAAGTCTCCGAGCTGAAGCTCCAACCTGAGCCCAAATGTATACGTGGCTATTTTTAGCCTCAAAGCACTAGCTCCACAAGCCAGGATCAGTTGACCTGGGCTCTGAGACTTGCTGCTGCGGGTCTCTCTTTTTTGCTGTGCAGACATATCCTTAAGTTCCTAAGTCATATTTTCAAAAGTGACTAGATATCATTGAAAGTCCATGGATCTTAAGCTCCTACACCTCATATGTACTTTTCAAAGTGTTACTCTGGGTATCAGTTGATTTGATAGGAAAGAATAACCTTTCTCAATGCTCTTTTTATAGCACATTTTATTATAGGAATGATAGAAAACTGAAATAAAATGCAGCAAGTTTATTTATATAAAAAGACACAGGGAAAAACAAAGAAATGGAACTTTTATGGTTTTGCTTAGCTTAATTTTTAAAGTCTCTAAAGTTGAAAAAAGTATTCCCTCACTATGCATGGTTATAATATCTAATCTGCAGTTATTTAAACAAGCTGGAATGAGAACTTAACTAAAGGTCAGCTAATATCTTCATAAAGCTGTGCAGAATATAAAAGGTTCCTTCATTCTCTCATATCACCTGTTATTTATGATATTCCTGAGAATTCAGGGATGCTCCTTGTGGACAGTAAAAGGCAAAGAGTTGAGTATCAGTTTAGTAACTTTTACACCTCTTTTATATTTATATATAGCCATTGCATCCAATTAGTGATATTGAATGTAACTGAGGGATCTCAGTCCTGTAGGCCTCCCTCCCACCCCCTGCAGCAGGCTGCCATGGAACTGCTGTTCCAGCCTCAGTTTCCCTTAGGTGGTACATAAATTAAACCTGTCATCTTCTGTAACTCCCAGTCCTTTCGCTAGGTTACTTGAGTCTCTCCCTTTCAGGAATGGAAAGAGTCTGGCCTCACCCAAAGTTCTACCATCCCCCTTAGTGGACCTTTTGCTCATAGTACCAGGAGTTTGGACTTTCATCTCAGCATAGGCACTGACTCTGGTGTTCAATCACCCACTGGGGAAGAAAAAAAAAAAAGGGGGGGGGGGGGGGGTGCGCTCAGCACCCATGAGCCACCAGTAGGTGGCAGGAGCATATACATGGTGCACAGTGAAACTGGATGGCAGCAAGCACCCACCAGCAATAGCAAAAGTCAGCTCTTTTGCATCTCCGGACCTCTTCTAACCACTCTTCTGGTGTTGCTGCTTTACAAGTTTCTTCCCTTACTTTATGCTAGCCCTGTTAAGAAAAGTTCAAGCAGGAACATATAAAAGCAAAGTCCAGTATTCCTGTTGTTGTTGCCACCCCTGGACAGGGTTCTCAGCAGCCTCTTTCCCTGTCCAAGACCCAGGCCCATCCTCTCCTTTTGGGTCCCTCCTCTCTGAGTGGTGCTGTCAGGGACTTGTTTACTTAAATCTCCTACAGGTACCCTGGGCTGCTTCCTACCTTGAGGCCTTGCAGGTTTCTCCTGCTTCTTAATCTTCTCTGATCCCTTCTGGCAGAGCACTGGTGTCTCTGGGCAGCTTCCTCTGGTCTGACCGTGTGGAGCCCCTTCACTGTAACTCTTTCCCCAATAGCTATCCTGGTCTGCCTCCTATCCCTGTTGCTCTTAGCCTTCCCATAGACTGCAGCTCAGGAGGTGACTGCTCCCTTTTTAAACATGTCAGTGTTTGTTCCCTGGTAGGTCTATGTACTCCCCATGATATTGAAATATGCTGGTAGTACAACTAGGATTAAAGTATAGTGTGGTGTGATTTAAGTTGTAAAAATAGTACCAAATAAACAGTATGATGCACATGTATACAATGGGGGAATTCTGGTCCTCGCACTGTGAGGACATGTAAAATAAGTAGTCGATGAGTTTTGTCAACCCTACTGAATTTTATCCATCTCTCCATAACCTCAGAAACGAAACTCTTTTATATTACAAATCTCAGGTAAAATTAGATGTGACAATTATGCCGCACTCTTTGGCATTGGATAGTCTAGACCTTATTTGGAATATTACCATCAGTATGGGGGACCCACTCTTTAAAAGAAGACAAATTGGGGAGTTCAGAAGCTAGATCTAAGAGCAAAGATAAAGCATGTTTAATCTGCAGAAAAGACCATGAGAGGAGATAATGCTCTACAAATATGTAAAAGGGTATTTAAAAGAACAAAGACAAATTATTTCTATTAGTCAGAAGGGACAGAAGAGTTAGTAATTGCCTTAAATTACAGCAGAAAGCATTCAAGTTGAATTCTAAAAACTTGTGAAATTGCTATTTTTGGTGCCCAATGTAGCCTGGAATGTTTCCAATCAATGGGATGGGACTATTAGAGATTCCTTTCTGCCCTAATGATTCATTGTCCAGTCACTCCTTAGCCTTGTTTCTGAAATTATCAAGTGTACTGCTTAATGTTGGCTATGTTATGATGACTGTTTGTAATTGAATGGATGCTACCCAGAAGAGTTAAGTAAATAACTTGGAAATAGTAATTTCCTTTTTTTAAATTTTTTTTTCTTCTTTTGGAATGTCTGCCAGCACTTAGAGGTTTCCTAGAAGCCCAATGTGTGTGTACGTGTGAGTGAGTTGGAATTTTTTTAGTTTTCAGATTTGATTGTGAACAGATTGATTAGAGTATTCCATACTCAATGTTGAAAACCTGAGTTGTGTGGGATACTTGTGATTGGTCTTGTAAACCACACAGAGCTCTTTCTGTTTTCTAATAGGATGATTGGGGGTCATGGATTAGCATCATGTCACACTCCCTGTCAGTACCCGGCCCAGGCTGGGGAAGCTAATGATCCAATCAGTGGACCAAATTCAGTGATGAATCCTGGTCATGTGCCACCTGAGGCATGTTGCACATACACAAAGAAGATAGGAGGATTATTTGAAGAAGCTGCTAGAATCTGGAATCTCTTGGAGATGTAGCAGTACATGGGACTGGGGAATTTTTAGACTGTTAAATCTTTCTTTCTAGAACAGAAATGTCCTTGCCTCATTTATGGTGCCTTGGGCTATTATGAGATTTACTACCTTGGTGTAGAGTGTTTCCTCTCATTGCATTCAGTTGCACTGAACATGGTAAGATCCTTGTTACTAGCTTTTGAGTTTTCGGTGCCAGGGCTCTAGTGTGTCGTTTTGGGATCTCTGCCCTCCTGCTATGCCAGGTAGTGTCCTATTGTCTTGCACAGATACTCTCATATGTCACTTTTAAGGTTTGCTATCCATGGCCATTCATGCAAGTTAAACTCCATCACTAAAATGATCAAGAAAGCAAACAGAAAAGGATTGTGAGCACAGCCAAAGCAAACTCATTTTTAAATTCAAGTGAATACTAATGGAAAATCTTCTTGCAATATTTGCCCAGCTTTACTACTGACTCACTTCACTCAGAGTAGACTACCAAAAAGCAGTCAGAAGGTTATTGCTGTCATTCATTACTATTGAAGTCTCATTCATTACTTTTGATGAGGAGCGGGCAGGGAGCAGGGATTGATTAATTACAGAAGGCTTAGCTGGGCAGGGAGAGACAGGGCCTATATAAGTCAGAAAGCTGGCAACAGAAGGGGGGCTAGGTTCCCCTACCAGCAGGGCCAGCTCTACTGTTTTTGCCACCCCAAGCAGTGCGCCGAAATGCAGCCGGAAGACAGAAGCCGCTGAATTAATGCCGTGGGCAGCTGAATATAGAAGCTGCTGCCGAATTGCCACCGCCGTGGAAACGTGCGTGCCGCCCTAACAGCACACATGGACTGCCCCCGCCGTCCATGACGGCAATTCGGCGCGCTGCTTGGGGCGGCAAAAACACACGGACTGCCACCCCTTGCAGACTGCTTGGAATGCTGGTGCCTGGAGCCGGCCCTGCCTACCAGCTACTGCAGATGTGGTACTGAACAGGCAAGGAACAGTGGACTGCCTGATTTGTTCCAGAAAGACTTTGTTACATATTCCAGAGGGGAGGGGAACATGTATGGTGACCTGGCCGGAGGGCTGAGTCATGAAGAGGAGGCTGCAGTTCCTGGAGTAAGAGGGGCTGAAGGGCAAGACAAAACAGGTGAAGACGCCGCCAGAGGAGGGTGCAACATGTGGCAGAGCTAATCCACAGGAGGAGCCACCACCTGTGGTGAGTGAACCCTGTCACAAATGTATTAGGGCTATTGATACATAACATGTGACTTTCTTTTTCTTCTAAAGAACACTGAAGTAAAAAGCTTATCCCAGGGGTTCTCAAACTTCATTGCACCGCGACCCCCTTCTGACAATAAAAATTACTTCATGACCCAAGAGAGGGGACCAAAGCCTGAGCCTGCCTGAGCCCCACTGCCCCGGCTGAGAAGGCCAAAGCCCAAGCCTCACCGCTCTGGGCAGGGGGGCCAAAGTTGAAACTCAAGGGCTTCAGCCCCAGGCAGGGGGCCTGCAACCTGAGACCAGCCACCCAGGGCTGAAGCCCTCAGGCTTTGGCTTCAGTCCTGGGCCCCAGCAAGTCTAAGCCAGCCCTGGCAACCCCATTCAAAGGGGGTCGCAACCCACTTTGGGGTTGTGACCCACAGTTTGAGGACTGTTGCTTTATACTATTAACAACTGATCTATTTGACTGTAGGAGGTCAGTATGTTTGTCTTATTGTTTGTGTGCACATTAATTATAATTGAAATCTCATTAATTTTGTGGCTTTGCAACTTTAGTTATATTACGATTTTCAGTGGTATGGTACAGTAGAATTCCCATAGGATGTATGCACTGTCGTTTGGCTCAGTCCCTTCTAAACTGAGTATCCCCATCCTGCCTATTTAGGAGGAAAAGCATAAAAATATTTTAAGCAGATGGAATTCCAAACCATTTGATGATTTCTAAATTTCATAGATTCCAAGGCTAGAAGGCAGTATTATCTAGTCTGACCTCTTGTATAATAGGTCACAGAATTTCCCTAAGATAATACCTAGGCCATATCTTTTAGAAAAACATCCAGTCTAACAATTGCCAATGATGGAGAATCCACCACAACCCTTGGCAAGTTGTTCCATTGTTTAATTATTCTTCGTTAAAAAAATGCCTTATTTCCAGTCTGAAATTGTCTAGCTTCAACCTCCAGCAATTGGATCATGTTATACCTTTCTCTGCTAGACTCAAGAGCCCACTATTAAATATTTGTTCCCCATGTAGATACTTAAAGACTGTAATCAAGTCACCTCTTAACCTTCGCTTTAAGATACATAGGTTGAGCTCCTGGAAAGTCTATCATACTCAGGCATGTTTTCTAATTCTTTAATCATTCACCGCTTGAACCAGATCCTGTTAGCCACTTAGGACTAAATCAAGAATTACCTCTCCCCCTGTAGGTTCCAGGACTAACTGCACCATAAAACATTCATTAGTGGTGTCCAGAAACTTTATCTCTGCTTCTTGTCCTGAGGTGACATGTATGCAACCAATATGGGGATAGTTGAAATCTCCCATTATTACTTATTGGGTTTTCTATTTTTGTAGCCTCTGTAATCTCCCTGAGCACTTCACAATGACCATCATCTGGTGAGGCGGTTGGTAGTATGTTCCCATTGCTATATTCATTATTCAAGCATGGAATTTCTAGCCATATAGACACTATAGTACAGTTTGATTTATTTAAGATTTTACTATATTTGACTATGCTTTTTTCATATAGTGCCACCTCCGACCAGTACGACCTACTGTCATTGCTATATAATGTACCCTGGTATTACTGTATCCTATTATCATTCCACCAAGTTTCTGTGATGCCTATTCTATCAATGTCCTCATTTAATACTAGGCACTCAAGTTAATCCATTTTAGGCCTTGTCTACACTACTGGGGCAAGTCGACCTAAGTTACGCTACTCCAGCTATGTAAATAACGTAGCTGGAGTTGACATAGCTTATGTCAACTTACTGCAGTGTCTCGACTGTACTGTGTCGACGGGAGATGCTCTCCCATTGACTTACCTTAATCTTCTCAGTCCGGTGGAGTACCGAGTTGACCGGAGAGAGCTCTGTGGTCAATTTTAGTGGATCTTCACTAGACCTGCTAAATCGCTTCCCCCTCCCCCTGCTGCACTGATCACAGCAGCGTTGATCACTGGTAAGTGTAGACATGGCCTTAGTAGTTAGACTTTTTCAATTTGTATACAAGCATTTTAAAAATTATCAATTTAGTTGTCCACCTTCACGTGATGTGATTGAATGGGACCTTCTTTTTTTGACTGTTCCTCTTCAGTTTCTGCCTGTTCATTATCAACTTCTAATTTCTACTCTTTTTACTAAGATATATAGAGAATCCCCCTTTAATAAATCCTCCCCTAAGGGATGTGTCTATACAAACCATGTGCTCCTCCATTTCTTCTCCCAGCCCTAGTTTAAAAACTCCTCTACAATATTTTTTAATTTTACATGCCAGCAATCTGGTTCTGTTTTTGGTTTAAGTGGTGCCCATACTTCCTATATAGGCTCCTCCTTTTCCAGAAGGTTCCCCAGGTCCTACTAAAGCTAAATCCCTCCTCCAAATGCCATCATTTCATCCACGCATTGAGACCCTGCAGTTCTGCCTGTCAATTAGCCCTGCATGGGACTGGAAACACTTCAGAGAATGCTACCATGGAGGACCTGGACTTTAATATCTTATCTAGCAGACTAAGTTTGGCCTCCAGGACCTCTCTCCTGCCTGTACCATGATGACCTGCTTCTCCCCAACACCTCACATAAGTCTGTTGATGTCTCAAGATGTCCACAACTTTCATGCTAAACAGACAGGTCATCATGCAGTTCTCCCAGTCATCAGAAATCCAGCTATCAATTATTTCTAATAATCAAATCCCCCATTACTGTTATCTGTCTCTTCCTAATGCCATTAGTCCCCTCCCCCAGAGAGGTCTTCTCAATGCAAGAGGATACCATGACATCATTAGAAGGAGGGTCCCCACTATGGGATTGTTTCCTTCTGCTCCAGCTTGATGTTCTCCTTTCCTGAGACTTTTATCCTCCTCAACAGCACACAGGCTGCCAGAGTGGGGGTGGGATGGCTCTCCTGGGTTCCAGAAAGTCTCCTCTATGTACTTCTGTATCCCTTTGCTCCTCCAGTTCAGCCCCAAGGTTCCCAAGAGCCTATATTCTGTTTCTGAGGGCCATGAACTGCTTGTACTGAATGCACACATGCCACCTGCCCACAAGGCAAGTAATCATACATGCTGTATTCAGTGCAATAAACTGGAGAGCTGCCACACTGCTTTTTGACTTCTACCTGCATTTTTTACTCCAGGGGTATTCTTTGTGTTGTGTGTAGTGGCAGGTTATTGACTTACACCTAACAAACATTCTCTAAATTTAATCTGGCTGTCACACTTCTTTAAATTCCCTCACAAAACTCCCCCGATTGCTGGTCTTGTTCAGTGGCTCCTTTAGCTGCTTACAAGCTGGCTTTTTATACCACTATTTTCCCTGACTTAGCCCTTCCCCCTCATCAGGAGATCAGATAGCTCATGTTTAATGCTCTAGGTCAGTGTTTCTCAATGACCGGTCAGTGGACCTGAGATCTTCCTGACAGTTTAGGAAGGCAGCAAGCCAGTCCCTGGTATCGAAAAGGTTGAGGCAAAGCTGATCTAGAGAAGGGGAGCCAATGGAGGGATGCAAAAAGAGGGATGACATGATTCAAGTGACAGGCTAGGAAAATTATCTTTGCAGACCATTCTGAATAGATATGAGCAGGGCAAGACTTCACTTGTCAAGGTTGGAGAAAAGGATGGTGAAGTAATCGAGATGCAAACTGCTGAGATCCTGGAAAAGAACTTCAGCTGTGTGAGTGGATAGGAAAGGCCACATCTTAGATGTTATGCAGAAGGAATCGGCAAGATTTAGACATAGCCTGAATGTGAGAACCTAAAGAGCGCCAGATAGACATTCAAGTTATGGGCCTGAATGACAGGCAGGTTGGTGGTCTTGTCCACAGTGCTTGAGTAGGGGGAACAGGGAGAAACTCATATTTAAAGCTTTAGTTTAATAATCTTGAACCACAAAAAGTTGACAGTAAAATTTTTAAATGTTTACTGCACCCTTAACATTTTATTCAGATTTATCTAATTACTTTTAACTTATTTGGCTTTTGAAGTTCAAGATCAGACTGAGCTCTAGCTCAGATAATAAACTGGATTGTGGCCAAATTGTGTCTTAGCAGTGATTGAACTTTGGCTGTCATCTTCAACATTCTGCAATTTACAATCCTCCCCTGTCATCTAGAGCTAATAGTAATGAACATGGAGTTGGCAGAGCACTATTTCACATTATGATGAGTTCTGAACTGTTCTGGGAACAGAGTGGATTAGTCACATGATTGGCAGATTTTGTAAATCTTGACATTGATTATAAGGCTGTGATTTTTTTTTTTTTAATGTCTGGGATTTACTCTTATAAATCTGTTTTACTGCTTTACCTAGCCACCTCAGATCCTGCAAATTAACTTGCAATATGCTGCTATCCTTATGTGACTTGAATAACAGCCTAAGATCTGGTGATAAATGACACTTACTTTTCTATTTAAAGTCTAAATTTACTATATCCTGCCTACTTGAATGATTGGGATTTCTAGATCAATGGATCCGTAGTAGTATAAGGGCTGTCACTCATGCTCTTATGGCTAGAGATCTCAAAGCAAAATTGAGCACAACCGTCTCTTAAGGACATATTGAACGCATGATGCTATTCACTGATCAAGGGATTCTCAGTTCCATCCTTTTACAGTGTCAAACTAAATGATCATCCCCTCCCTCCCCCCCCCACGTTCCTTGGAAGTAGCAAGCCTGAAAACAGATGGCTCTGTGTGGTGAGAGGTTGGGGTTGTGAAGGCCAGGGTACTGTCTATACAGCATCACGTCCCGCATAGAAGCTCCACTGCAGATGATTCAGAGGGTTAGGATCCACAGTAGATAGGAAAGTGGTGAGGACAGCCATACCCTGAGGTAACAACATGGCTTCCCCCCTGCCCATGGAGAACCTGCATGAGCTAATGCTAACTGAGTTAGATGTTCGCTTAGATACTCTTCCTCCTCCCCCACTGCCCATACCACTGACTGGACCTCCAGAGACATCAGGTTATGAAGGCAGAAACTGAAGAGCAGAAATATCAACTATATTTGTCGCCTCCCCTTATAACATTAGACATTCCCTTTCTGTAACAGGCATGGGAATAAAACTAGCCTCTTTGTTTTTAAGCACTTCAAGTGTGTGTTTTGGGTTTTGTAGAGATTTTTTTTCTCAAATTTCTATTTCTCAGGCACCCTGAACACCTGTACAGTAAGTGGAAAACCATTCCCCAGTCATAACACTACAATTAAATTTTTGTGGGGATTTTTTTTTGGGGAGGAGGGATAAAGAAATACACTATTTGGCACACAGCCACAATTAGTTAAACCCTACCACAAATGTGTCCCTGCTTTAATGGTCTCTTGGGGCTCAGTTATAAGCCTTGCTGTGTGCCTGTGTTGTAAAGTGTTGTAAAAAATGGAATGCCACCAGGCCCTACAGAAGTGGGAGAGCCACTGCTCCCAGGCTACTCCCCATTAGACGGGTGGGCGGGGAGTGAGTGGAGCCTTTCCTCCTGTCAAGGCTGATTCCCCACTCTGGCACTTCAAGTGCAGAAGGTGGGGGACTGCAAGGATTCTAAAAATTAATACTGACCACTTCAGGCTGGTATTAAACTCCCAAGGTCACAGCTTCTCTAACCTTGGATGGGTAGATGCTGCCACCCCCCCAAATGCAAAACCCCTTGGAACCTAGGAAGGCGCACTTGGGAATTCCTTCCTGTGGGGTACCCTCCAGCCCTTTCACGCCCCCCTGCGGGGAAGAGCTCAGAAAGGAAAACAAAGAAATCAGCTGTTGCCACCAGCTAACTAAAAAACATGTGCACAAATCTCTTAAGGGTATGTCTACACTACGAAATTAGTTCGAATTTATAGAAGCCGGTTTTATAGAAATCGGTTGTATACAGCCGATTGTGTGTGTCCCCACATAAAATGCTCTAAGTGCTCTAGTCGGCGGACCGCATCCACAGTACGAGGCTAGCGTCGACTTCCGGAGCATTGCACTATGGGTAGCTATCCCACAGCTATCCCACAGTTCCCGCAGTCTCCGCCGCCCCTTGGAATTCTGGGTTGAGATCCCAATGCCCGGATGATGCAAAACAGTATCACGGGAGGTTCTGGGTACATGTCGTCAGGCCCCTCCCCCCCCGTCACAGCAATGGCAGACAATAGATTCGCGCTTTTTTACCTGGGTTACCTGTGCAGACAACATACCACGGCAAGCATGGAGCCCGCTCAGCTCAGCTGAGCTCACCGTCACCATATGTCCTCTGGGTGCCGGCAGACGTGGGACTGCATTGCTACACAGCAGCAGCTGCTAACTGCCTTTTGGCGGTAGACGGTGTAGCATGAGTAATAGCCGTGGGGCTGGCAGCCGTAGGGCTGCATTGCACCAGCCCCTGGCCCTTTGGTAGGCGATGGTATATTATGACTGGTACCCATCGTCGTCGTACTGGAGTGGCTGTCAATCATGGCCACCTGAGCAGACATGCTACTGTTTCGATGATGATGGCTACCAGTCGTAGTATACTATTTTCTGCCAATTGCCCAGTATTGTCTGCTAAGCACCCAGAAGAGGCCGAGGGCGATGCTGGGTGCTGGCGGACATGGGGCTGGCAGACGTGGGGCTGCATTGCTACACAGCAGCAGCCCCTTGCCTTTTGGTAGACGATGGTATATTACGATTGGTAACCGTCGTCATCGTAGTGAGGCTATCACTCATGCTGCACCGTCGGCTGCCAGCTTAAGATGTAAAAAATAGATTTGTTCTGTATTCATTTGCTTCCCCTTCCTCCGTGAAATCAACGGCCTGCTAAGCCCAGGGTTTTCAGTTTAATCTTTGGGGGGACCATTCTGTGTGACAGTTGTTTGTGTTTCTCCCTGATGCACAGCCACCTTTCTTGATTTTAATTCCCTGTTCCTGTACCTGTACGCCATGTCGTCACTCGGCCCTCCCTCCCTCCTGCCCTCCCTCCTTCTCCTGGTCCATCAGATACTAGTTTCACGCCTTTTTTCTGACCAGGCACCATAGCTAGCACTGGGATCATGGAGCCCGCTCAGATCACCGCGGCAATTATGAGCACTATGAACACCACGTGCATTGTCCTGGAGTATATGCAGAGCCAGGACATGCCAAGGCGAAACCCGGACCAGCCGAGGAGGCGATTGCAGCGCGGCAATGAGAGTGATGAGGAAATTGACATGGACATAGACCTCTCACAAGGCACAGGCCCCAGCAATGTGGAAATCATGGTGTCACTGGGGCAGGTTCATGCCGTGGAACGCCGATTCTGGGCCCGGGAAACAAGCACAGACTGGTGGGACCGCATCGTGCTGCAGGTATGGGACGATTCCCAGTGGCTGCGAAACTTTCGCATGCGTAAGGGCACTTTCATGGAACTTTGTGACTTGCTTTCCCCTGCCCTGAAACGCCAGGATACCAAGATGAGAGCAGGCCTCACAGTTCAGAAGCGAGTGGCGATAGCCCTGTGGAAGCTTGCAACGCCAGACAGCTACCGGTCAGTCGGGAATCAATTTGGATTGGGCAAATCTACGGTGGGGGCTGCTGTGATCCAATTTGCCAGGGCAATGAAAGACCTGGTGATATCAAGGGCAGTGACTCTGGGCAACGTGCAGTCAATAGTGGATGGTTTTGCTGAAATGGGATTCCCAAACTGTGGCGGGGCCATAGACGGAACCCATATCCCTATCTTGTCACCGGAGCACCAAGCCACCGACTACGTAAACCGCAAGGGGTACTTTTCAATGCTGCTGCAAGCCCTGGTGGATCACAAGGGACGTTTCACCAACATCAATGTGGGATGGCCAGGAAAGGTACATGATGCTCGCGTCTTCAGGAACTCTGGTCTGTTTCGACAGCTGGAGGAAGGGACTTTCTTCCCGGACCAGAAAATAACCGTTGGGGATGTTGAAATGCCTATCGTGATCCTTGGGGACCCAGCCTACCCCTTAATGCCATGGCTCATGAAGCCGTACACAGGCAGCCTGGACAGTAGTCAGGACCTGTTCAACTACAGGCTGAGCAAGTGCCGAATCTTGGTGGAATGTGCATTTGGACGTTTAAAAGCGTGCTGGCGCAACTTACTGACTCGCTCAGACCTCAGCGAAAAGAATATCCCCATTGTTATTGCTGCTTGCTGTGCGCTCCACAATATCTGTGAGAGTAAGGGGGAGACATTTATGGCTGGGTGGGAGGTTGAGGCAACTCGCCTGGCCGCTGATTACGCGCAGCCAGACACCAGGGCGGTTAGAGGAGCACAGCAGGGCGCGGTGCACATCAGAGAAGCTTTGAAAACGAGTTTTGTGACTGGCCAGGCTACTGTGTGAAACTTCTGTTTGTTTCTCCTTGATGAACCCTCCAAACTCCCCCCCAACCCGGTTCACTCTACTTCCCTGTAAACCAACCACCCCACCCCACCGTCCCCTCCCCAATTCAAGCACCGCTTGCAGAGGCAATAAAGTCATTGTTTTTTCACATTCATGCATTCTTTATTAGTTCCTCGCAGAAGTAGGGGGATAATTGCCAAGGTAGCCTGGGATGGGTGGGGGAGGAGGGATGGAAAAGGACACACTGCATTTTAAAACTTTAAGTCTTATTGAAGGCCAGCCTTCTGATGCTTGGGCGATCATCTGGGGTGGAGTGACTGGGTGGACGGAGGCCCCCCCCACCATGTTCTTGGGCGTCTGGGTGAGGAGGCTATGGAACTTGGGGAGGAGGGCTGTTGGTTAAACAGGGGCTGTAGCGGCGGTCTCTGCTCCTGCTGCCTTTCCTGCAGCTCAACCATACGCTCGAGCATATCCGTTTGATGCTCCAGCAGACGGAGCATTGACTCTTGCCGTCTGTCTGCAAGCTGACGCCACCTATCGTCTTCAGCCCGCCACTTGCTCTTTTCATCCCGCCATTCAGCCCGCCACCTCTCCTCTCGTTCATATTGTGCTTTTCTCATGTCCGACATTGACTGCCTCCACGCATTCTGCTGTGCTCTATCAGTGTGGGAGGACATCTGCAGCTCCGTGAACATATCGTCCCGTGTCCTACGTTTTCTCTTTCTAATGTTCACTAGCCTCTGCGAAGGAGAAACATTTGCAGCTGGTGGAGGAGAAGGGAGAGGTGGTTAAAAAAGACACATTTTAGAGAACAATGGGTACACTCTTTCATTACAAGGTCGCATATTTCAGCTTGCAGGCAGCCATCGTAGGCCACAGTGTTTTGGCTTTTTTAACCTTCTTAACATGCGGGAAAGGTTTCAAACAGCAGCGCATTTCCCATATCAAGGATGAATTGGGTTGTCCATTTAAAATGGGTTTTCAATGTAAAAGGAGGGGCTGCGGTTTCCCGGTTAACATGCGGCACAAACCCAAGTAAACCACCCCCACACACACACACACACACACGATTCTCTGGGATGATCACTTCACCCCTCCCCCCACCGCGTGGTTAACAGCGGGGAACATTTCTGTTCAGAAGAGCAGGAACGGGCGCCTCTGAATGTCCCCTTAATAAAATCACCCCATTTCTCCATGAAGGAGAGCTTTCTGGAGATGTCCCTGGAGGATTTCCGCTCCATCCCCATACACGTTAACAGACTTTTCCAGTAGATGTACTGGCCACGATTGCCAGGGAAAATTAATCATTAAACACGCTTGCTTTTAAACCATGTGTAATGTTTACAAATATTTACAAAGGTACACTCACCAGAGGTCTCCTGTGTGCCCTGAGGGTCTTGGGTGAGTTCGGGGGTTACTGGTTCCAGGTCCAGGGTCACAAACATATCCTGGCTGTTGGGGAAACCGGTTTCTCCGCTTTCTTGCTGCTGTGAGCTACCTACAGTACCTCCATCCTCATCTTCCTCATTCCCCGAACCATCATCCCTGTGTGTTTCTCCATTGATGGAGTCAAAGCACACGGTTGGGGTAGTGGTGGCTGCACCCCCTAGAATGGCATGCAGCTCCGCGTAGAAGTGGCAAGTTTGCGGCTCTGCCCCGGACCTTCCGTTTGCTTCTCTGGCTTTGTGGTAGGCTTGCCGTAGCTCCTTAATTTTCACGCGGCACTGCTGTGTGTCCCTGTTATGGCCCCGGTCCTTCATGGCATTGGAGACCTTTTCTAATACTTTGCCATTTCTTTTACTGCTACGGAGTTCAGCTAGCACTGATTCATCTCCCCATATGGCGAGCAGATCCCGTACCTCCCGTTCGGTCCATGCTGGAGCTCTTTTGCGATCCTGGGACTCCATCACGGTTACCTGTGCTGATGAGCTCTGCGTGGTCACCTGTGCTCTCCACGCTGAGCAAACAGGAAATGAAATTCAAACGTTCGCGGGTCTTTTCCTGTCTACCTGGTCAGTGCATCTGAGTTGAGAGTGCTGTCCAGAGCGGTCACAATGAAGCACTGTGGGATAGCTCCCGGAGGCCAATAACGTCGAATTCCGTCCACACTACCCCAATTCCGACCCGGAAAGGCCGGTTTTATCGCTAATCCCCTCGTTGGAGGTGGTGTAAAGAAACCGGTTTAAAGGACCCTTTAAGTCGAAAGAAAGGGCTTCGTCGTGTGGACGTGTCCAGGCTTAATTCGATTTAACGCTGCTAAAGTCGACCTAAACCCGTAGTGTACACAAATCCAAATCCTGTTCTTAAAGGTAAATTTTATTAAAAACAAAAAGAGAAAAATACATCTGGAAACTCAGGCTATTACTAGATTTTTAAAAAAGCAATTCCAAAAATTAAGCACCCAAAATAGTTGTCTGGGAGTTCAGCTTAAAGGTTACAAGCAGCAAAAGCATCTGGGGTTAGCACAGAGGAATCCATAAGAAATAAACAAAATAAACCTAATTGCATCTTCCTACACATTTTTCTAATCTACTTACATATCTGGGTTCCAAATAAGCAATTCTAGCTATAATTCTGATGATTTTCATACCTGGCCTTCAGCTTCTCACAGCATAACTGCTGCCCCTCTTCCCTGGAGAACCACAACACACAGACAAAGGGAAGTTTTTTCCCCAATTTTAAAAAGTTCTAGCCCTCCTGTTGACTCTTTTGGTCAGGTGCCCACTCACTTCCCTTCACCTATTCATGCAGTCAGACTTTTTTAACTCTTTACAGGTAAAGCAAGTAGAGAACAGTTACCAAGAGAGATTCTATAACTAACTGGGTGCCTGGGTGTCCACAAAAGGGAGCTATCCCCCGTCTCATTTATCACACCTCCAAATCCACCCTCCATAGTAAGCAAGGCAGCAGAGCTGAGCTGTCACAAGTAGTAGTTGTAGTCTTATTCCCTCCCCCAGGTGCTATGTTTACTGCACATGCCTCCCACAGCAGGGGCGAAGCAACAACCAACTTGTGATTTAGTCACAATCTGGTTCTTGCTCAGCTCCTGGGACAGCACAGGTCTATGCTGTCCCTTACTCGGGCTGCACTAATGATGCTGCATTTGGCTGCTGACAGGCCCTCAACTTTAAGCTGAAGAATTCAAAGTGGCAGTCAAATTGCTTGAAAGTCAAAGGATGGCGGTACATTGGGGTCACAGTCAGACGGTATGTGACCAGGATTTGTTGCCAAATCTGGTCTGCTGGTTGGATCATTAGCTTCCTCTGCCCAGGCCGGGTACTGATGGTGAGCAAGATGTGAATGATGATCCAATGCCCACAAAGCAAGTGCAAGCCATGAATTAAATGTTTTCCTCAATGGCCAATGCCTGCAGCATGAGCCAAACCCGGTTTAGTTCAGTGTGACATTGGATAGGTCATTAGCATACCACAACCACTTGAAGACGGCAGCCAAAGTCAGCACTTTGAACAACCCATTCAGAAAATTGAACGCTTAGAACATCAGCCCTTACCCTCTGCTATTCAACAGTAGAGTACTGTGCTCCTGTCTGATGTCGCTTGTCTCACACAAGGCTGGTTGATGTAGAGCAGGATCGGCAACCTTTGGCATGTGGCCCGCCAGGGTAAGCACCCCTGAGGGCCCGCAGGTTTGGCCGATCGCAGCTCCCACTGGCCACGGTTCACTGCTCCAGGGCTGCGGAAAGTGGCACAGGCTGAAGGATGTGCTGGCCACCGCTTCCCGCCACCTCCATTGGCCTGGAGCGGCGAACCGTGGCCAATGGGAGCCACGATCGGCTAAACCTGCGGACACGGGTGGGTAACAAACCGGCCCGGCCCACCGGGGTGCTTACCCTGGCAGGCCGCGTGCCAAAGGTTGCCAATCCCTGATGTAGAGCTTAACAAAGCGATGCATATTGTTACTGGGACTTTACAGGCAACTCCATTGCCATGGCACTGATACTTAGTAACATAGCACGGCCTCATATTTGCCATGAGAAGGCCTCTCTCATGCTGCTGGCCAAGATCCATGAGAATAGCGACCTGCCATTATACACAGACCTCTTCAACCACCTGCCAGCTTGCCTGTCTTCTAGACACCCTTTATAGTCATCTATGCCTCCATAGGACGTGATGGTAGAACCTGCTTGGTGCAACGAGTGGTCAGCAATGACCGTCATTAATCACTCTCTCGTCACTGACCCAACCATCTGTCCACCAGGTGTTGATCTGCCAAAGCACCTGTGGTTATCTCTGAACCAGTTTCAAACAGGACAGGGCAACTGTGTAGCCAATCTCTCAAAAAAAGTGTTTTTTTTTTCTGATGACTCGTGATACAGCTGTGATCAACTTCAGACTGTCGCATATCCTTAATGAGTGCCCACTGACTTATTTCACTGGTGGGTCACTGGCTCTCCACCTGGCTGCTGATGCCATCAAATGGCTGGGCACACGGCTCATATGCTCATATACGTGGGCTGCATTGTTCGTTTGCAGCTCAACACTTAGTGAGTTATGGCAGCTCTTTGTAACCAGTCCGGAAGTGAATTTGAAACGGTCTCCCCCTGACTATTTAACTGTAAACTGTCTGCATTTCTAGGAAGCAACCACGGTGTGTGTGACAACATAGGGCTAATTTAATCTTAATAAAATTCCCATTGGCTTCAATGGGACTTGCAGGGATTTAAGGACAGCATTATTTGGCCTGTACTTATTAAAACACATCCACATGTGCCTTCTTTTAACTCATTCTCTATTTATTTATTTCCCTGGAGTCTGGGCCTTGACAGCTTAAAAAAATGCCCATAAACCCTAGTTTTAATACCTGCTAGCAGAGCTCTAGATTTACATTTTCTTTTAACTCTTCTATTCTTTTGATTTGTTGTCCTGCAGCTTTCTTATTGTAGTAATTTTCTAGCAAAGAATGTTATTCACTTGTTTACATCTCCTCAGGTATTTTGGTTAAGCACTTGCCTTTCTTTGTGATTAGTTCACAGCCTGCCTGCCTGCCATGTATAATCTCTGTATGTCCTTACCGAAGTTTTCTTGATAGCTGGTATATACCTTATGTCTAAAATTTAATGGGTTTGGCCAGTTTCGTTTATAAGCTGTCTGCCTGGGGACTCTGTACTTTATGGGTCTTTTCATGATGTTGAGCACACTGTTGGAGCTCAGCAATAAGCTATCTGATTATTTACTATATATCTGATTAGTTAGTGTGGAGAGCATTTTGCACAGTCAGGGCCGGCTCCAGGCACCAGCTTAACAAGCAGGTGTTTGGGGCGGCCAAGGGAGAGGGGCGGCACCTGCGGCAATTCGGGGACAGCAGTCGCTCACTCCCTCTAGGAGCAAAGGACCTGCCGCCGCCGAACGCAGCTTTTTTTTTTTTTTTTTTTTTTTTTGCTTGGGGCGGCAGAAATGCTGGAGCCGGCCCTGTGCGCAGTATAAGGAAACACTTACTACCAATATTCGCTGCCTGTTGCTCTTGGCAAGTTGAATCAGCTTGACAAATCCCTTTCTTTGTTGTCATCCGTTGACGAGATACTACTTTGAAAACCTCTTTTTGAGCTCTTTCTTAGGCAATCTGTTTTCATTTTCCCTTTTAACTTTCTTTCCCTGTGTCTTCTCATATTTGCCAAGGGCAAAAATCATAGTATTCCCATTTGTCTCTGGAACAAAGTTTGAAGCTAGAGATCAATATTTTGTGAGTTCTGGCACATTAAGAATAAAGCACTTTTTCCCCCTTTTGGATTAGAAATTAACTTTTTTTTCCTGAAGTATTTTCTTTTCTTTTACTTTCAGTACATCCATACTATAGTTTTGAAGGATTTAACTTTGATTTCCAGCCTTTGTTTTACTTGCTTCTCTAGATATCAGCTATTCATATCAAAATTTGACCTGCAATCTTTCTGTGTGATTCTGAAAGCCATATTTGATGCATATCAAACTACGCTTAATTGGTTTTCCCTTGGAACTACTTCTGTTCTACAAGTCTAACAGCTAGCTCATCTCTCATTCAAAAACTTACCCATAATTTGTTAGTTGTATATATCAGCCAATCTCTAACTTGTCTTGTTATGTTAAGATACCCAGTGCCATTATCTTCATCATATTTTCAAATATTCCTAAACTCTTCACTGCATGGAGAGGAAACCATGCTGTAGTACTAAGAGTTTAATATTTGTCTCTATTTAAATTATGTAACAATCATAAATGCTATGGGTGACATAAATGAACACTCCTGATAGAAACATAAAGGCATGACTGAAACAATCATTTTTAATTGAGGGGTGTGTATGTTTGTGTACTCCTAACCCTACTACATCTATCATCATAAGACCTTGCATTAATATAGTCCTTGTCATAGAAGGTATGATAGCACTCTTTCAAAGTTCACACTGTCTCATACAGGTGATATTTTACAGATGATAAAGTTAGCCACAGAAGTTTAGCAAGTGCTCAAAGTGTTACAGCATGTCATTTTCTGTCCAGGGAATAGATCCCAGATGCCCTGGATTTCTAGATCACTGATCTAACAATAAGACCACATCATGTGTGTCAGGCTGTCTGCAGTGACTCATGACTATGAGTGCCAGCGTCAAGGCAGCCTGTCAAGAAACAGGCACAGACCCCAAACTGGTTGTATGTCCTATAATTAGATTCACTAACCAGTAACAAATGTGAACTCCTAAAGGACTATAACAGCCTTACCATGGAGACGGTCTCCTTGAGCACTCTGGTCTATCTTGCCACCCAGGCAAGATGCCTTATGATAGATGGTCCCTGACATCAAAAATCACAATATTCCAGTTACTCCCAGTCCCAAAGGACCAATCACTTACCCCAGGTCAATTGCACCCTACATCTCTCAAAAGACAATGTTTGTAGCCAATCCTGTAATAAGCTAACTAAAGATTTTCAGACTAAGAAGATAAATAATTAATTTATAAGATTAAAGCAGGTAACCCATACACACACAAATGAGTTATTCTTACTTACAAGGGGAGATAGATTCAATGTTTGTAATGGCTCAGCCATTCCCAGTCCTTATTCAAGCCTAAGTTGATTATATCTAGTTTGCATATCAATTCCAGCTCAGCAGTCTCTCGTTGGAGTCAGTTCTTGAAGCTTTTCTGTTGTAAAATAGCCACCCGGAGGTCTGTCATTGAATGACCAGACAGGTTAAACACAAGCCATTACAAACATTGAATCTATCTCCCCTTGTAATTATTCTCACACTTCTTATCAAACTGTCTGTACTGGGCTAGCTTGATTATCACTTCAAAAGCTTTTTTCTCTTACTTAATTGGCCTCTCAGAGTTGGTAAGACAACTCCCACCAGTTCATGGTGTGTGTGTGTGTCAAGGCTGTATCCCCACTTTGAACTTTAGGGTACAAATGTAGGGGCCTGCATGAAAACTTCTAAGCTTAACTACCAGCTTAGCTCTGGTTCCGCTGCCACCATTTCAATGGATTCCCTTCCTGGGAAGCCTTGAAAAACCTTCACCAATTCCCTGGTGAATACAGTTTCAACCCCCCTGGGATCTACAACAGGGAGAAATTAACCATCCCCCCCTCCTTCCTCCCACCAACTCCTGGTGAATCAGGATCCAAACCCCTTGGATCTTAAAACCAGGAAAAATCGATCAGGTTCTTAAAAAGAAGGCTTTTAATTAAAGAAAAAAAGTAAAAATCATCTCTGTAAAATCAGTATGGAAATTAACCTTACAGGGTAATCAAACTTAAAGAGCTCAGAGGACTCCCCTCTAGTCTTAGGTTCAAAGTACAGCAAACAAAGACAAACACTCTAGTAAAAGGTACATTTACAAGTTGAGAAAACAAAGGAAAACTAACACGCCTTGCCTGGCTATTTACTTACAAGTTTGAAATAGGAGAGACTTGTTTAGAAAGATGTGGAGAACCTGGATTGATGTCTGGTACCTCAGTCCCGAAAACAAACACACTCCCAAACAAAGAACACAAACAAAAGCCTTCCCCCACCCCCCCCCCAAGATTTGAAAGTATCTTGTCCCCTTATTGGTCCTTTAGGTCAAATGCCAGCCAGGTTACCTGAGCTTCTTAACCCTTTACAGGGAAAAGGATTTTGGAGTCTCTGGCCAGGAGGGATTTTATAGTACTGTACACAGGACAGCTGTTACCCTTCCCTTTATAGTTATGACTGTGTGTGTGTGTGTGTGTGTATATATATGTGTATATATACACACACACACACACACACATCTCCTCAATATGTTCTATTCTATGCATCCGAAGAAGTGGGCTGTAGCCCATGAAAGCTTATGCTCTAATAAATTTGTTAGTCTCTAAGCTGCCACAAGTACTCCTGTTCTTTCTGAAGAAACGTTCAGTATTGTTGCTAGATAGACAGTGAATAATAGACTGAAGAAACTTTTGGACGTCCATAGTGGCATAATTGTTGACAAGAACTCTCTCTCCATTGGTATGGAGATCTCATTCTCTGACCAGGCAGTGAGTGTGAGTAGGTGAGCCAACACTGCCGTCACATTCAGTTGAACAGGAAATATTTAGGGATGACGTTATCACTGGAAAATTCTGTAGCAGTGTAGACATTATTGCACGAATGCATAATTAAATTACCACCTTGGTGGACAAAGCCAGGGTGACCAGATAGCAAGTATGAAAAATCAGGACAAGGAGGGGGGAGGGGGTAATAGGCACTGTAGTGGGGCAGACGGCCCTACTCCCTGAGAATGTAGGCTGCAGCAGGCCAGTGGGCCTGCACAGACAGGCAGCCAATTAGAGGGGGACTTATTGGGTGCCAATCAGGGCCCAGATTGGAGGCAGCCAATCAGGGTCAGGCTCAGCCCTATAAAAAGGCTGCTCAGGGAGCAAGCAGTCAGTCTGTCCCAGGCCTTCAAGAGGGGAAGGGCTGTTTCCAGAGCAGGGAGACTAGCAGTGTGGACAGTGCGGTGCTGGCTAGGCTCGGGGAGCAGAAAGGCGCTCTAGCCTGCAGCCTGCCAGGAAGGGTCTAGCGGGTGCAAGGGGCCGTAGGGGAAGCTGCCCAGGGAAGTGGACGGACGGAGGGGCAAGAAGGACAGTGAGGCTGCTGCCAGAGGGTCCCTGGGCCGGGACCTAGAGGGGTCCACCCCTGGCAGTACACCCAGCCATCGGCTATAGGGAGCAGTCATTATAGACTACACCAGATCCCTGACAAGAGGGATTAGACTTTAGGGAGTGTGGTTGTACATGGTGGCTGAGCCACAGAGACACTGCTGATCACCCCCCTCTCTTCTGCCCCCCCCCCCGGAAGGGGGTGTGGATGGACTGAGGGGCACTGCCGGAGGGCAGTGGTCCTGAAGAGGACGCTGCGAGCTGGAGAGTGATGTGGGCTCAGATGCCAACCAAGGGTGAGACAATGGGCAGGACACCACCAGAAGAGGGCGCTCTACTGGACTGAGCTAATTCCCGGAAGTCACCAGCAGGAGGCACCGAGTGGTGAGTCCCAAAACCGTTACAGGCACCTATATTAGACAAAGCCCCGAATATCAGGACTGTCCCTATAAAACCGAAACATCTGGTCACCCTAGACAAAGCCCAGCAGAACATTCTGTTTAACTGTCAAGGGAGCAAATCAGACTTACAATTATTCAAATAAAACAAAATTACTTTTCTGAGCCCCACAGAGCAGTGCTGTTGGCATATTCAGCCTTCCTCTATGAAATCGTTTGTTTTGTCCTGAACACTCTCTCTCCTCTGCCAGGTTGTGGGACAGGTTGCAGAGCTGCAGTAGCCCTGCCTTGTTTGGGGGAAATCCTTAAAGCACAGAAGGGAGAGTGTCTGGCTTGGGAGACTTAAGTTCGTAGCTTAGACTTGTTGCAGGATCCCTGGCCTCATTTCCCCTCTTTCAGAGCATGTGAGAGTAGAAAGCAGAATTGCAGAATAATATGTTCCAAAAAATGGAGCATTTTAAATTGTTTTAAATGTGGGAGGCATGGAAGGAACATGGAGTCCTTTGACCTTAGGAGTAAGTAGAGGCAAATCCCACTGGTTTAAGATACCCCGAGTGATTGACTTTTTTTTTTTTCTTGAATTATTTTTTTTGTTGTACTTAATGATTCTAGTCCCTCAGTTGAAGTGCTGTTTTCCTGTATTTAGCAATCTAGTTTAACAAGATGCAAATGAACTGCCCCGTTGCAAATTAGGTGCCCCAACTGGTATCAAAATGTAATCTTGTAATTAAATGCTATGGTGCAAAAACATCACGAGGAATTAGTTGGGTAGAATAGCTCTTTTGAAAACTTGTGAGTCTCTGAGGTTTTAAATGGGAAGACGCACCAAGGGAAATCAGAAAACCTTTGAGAGTTCTTTGTCTCATTAAAAGACAAAGGATAGTACAAGAGGGCGGAAGGTTGCACATGTAGTTCCCATCTGTAAGCAAAAAAAGCAAGGGCTCTGCCAAACAACTATACAGCTGAGCCTGATTTCAGTCATCTGGAAGATATTGGAGATGTTGCTATAGTACAAGGAATGCATAATTTAATAAGAAACAGCCAGCATGGATTCATCACAGGAAAACCAAGCTTGACAAATTAACTTGAACATTTTGTGTAGATTGCTAAACTGATCAGCATGAATGAATGTCATAATTTATCTGATTTTGTGAAAGTATTTAAAATCATACTGTGCAATAGATTAATCTGCAGTATGTGCAAGCAGCAGTATATGAAAGCAGGGCAAAAATCAGTCAAGTGCAGCAAACATTGATTTAGAGACAAGAAACAGATAGATAGTATAAGATAAAGGAATGGTTCTTTGCTGGATATTCTTTGTTTTTTATGCCTCTAGCATGAGGTAAGGGAGTGCTTGAAAATACTAGAAAATATATTCTACCAGGAGTATGGATACATATTCTGTCTAAAATCATGGACTAGATCATCCCCCATGAGATCCACAAGTAGAGAGGAGTACTTCCATGCTACTTGAGCTCAAAGAAGGCAAATCTTCAACTCTCAGCCCATTCTCTTTTCCAACACACTGGGTTGTTCCAGACTGTCCAAGGATTGTGGAATAAGAGGGGCTATTGTAGGGATTAGTTCTGGGTCCTGTTCTGATCAAGATCTTCATCAATTATTTAGATAATGGCATAGAGTGTACACTCATAATGTTTGTGGATGATACCAAGCTGGGAGGGGTTGCAAGTGGTTTGGAGGCTAGAATCAAAATTCAAAATGATCTGAACAAACTGGAGAAATGGTCCGAAGTAAATAGGATGAAATTCAATAAGGACAAATGCAAAGTACTCCACTTAGGAAGGAACAATCAGTTGCACACCTACAAAATGGGAACTGACTGCCTAGGAAGGAGTGCTGCGGAAAGGGATCTGGGGGTCATAGTGGATCACAAGCTAAATATAAGTGTAAACGCTGTTGCAAAAAAAGTGAACATCATTTTGGGATGTATTAGCAAGAATATTGTAAGCAAGACACAAGAAGTAATTCTTCCGTTCTTCTCCGCGCTAATTAGGCTTCAACTGGAGTATTGAGTCCAGTTCTGGGTGCCACATTTCAAGAAAGATGTGGACAAATTAGAGTCCAGAGAAAAGCAACAAAAATGATTAAAGGTCTAGAAAACATGAGCTATGAGGGAAGATTGAAAAAATTGGGTTTTCTTAGTCTGGAGAAGAGAAGACTGAGAGGGGACATCGTGATAGTTTTCAAGTACATAAAAGGCTGTTGGGTGGAGGAGGAGGAGGGAGAAGATTTTTTGTTCTTAACCTCTGAGGATAGGACAAGAAGCAATGGGCTTAAATTGCAGCAAGGGCGGTTTAGGTTGGACATTAGGAAAAACTTCCTAACTGTCAGAGTGGTTAGGCATTGGAATAAATTGCCTAGGAAGGTTGTGGAGTCTCCATCATTGTGGATTTTTAAGAGCAGATTGGATAAACACCTGTTGGGGATGGACTAGATAATACTTAGTCCTGACTTGAGTGCAGGGGACTGGACTAGATGACCTCTCGAAGTCTCTTCCAGTTCTATGATTGTAGGGTCAGACGACTTATCTCACTGCCCCCACCCCTTCACCTTTCCTTAGGAACATTAATAAGGCTTCAAGCTATATTATCTTTCCTACAGAGTTCCTTCTTCCAGTGGAACTTGTCTTGGGAGATAGGAAAGAGGGAAAGTAGTGCCATAGGCATTAGTGGGCAAGAGGTACCAGCCTGGAATCAAGACTCGGAGCTGAAATCCTCACTCTGCTGAAGTCAACAGCAAAACTCCCTGTTGACTTCAATAGATCTAGGGTTCCACCACTAGACTGTTTCCAGCTCTGCTCTTGATTTCCTATGGGACCTTGGACAATTCACTTAACACTTTCTGTGCCTAAGCTACCCCTTCTGTAAATTAGGGGGAAATTACACTTGCCTGCTGTGACAGTGAAGAAAGGTGACCTGGAAGCCTGTACTCGATCAGTTTGCCACTAATTGGTTCCACCAGAGGGGCCCTGATTGGGGAATGAAATGTAATTAGCTTATCAGGATAGCAAGCTGGGTGAGCTATAGGATTAATTAGTCCATCAGCTGAGGACTGATTTAAAAAGGCAAGGGCTGAGGATACATGAGATGTTGTAAATAGTACTGCTGCACAAAACTGTAAAAGTGGGTAAGTGGAGGGATCCTAAATGAACAGCATGGTGTGGAGATCCAGCCAGTGAAGTCTGAGCATGTTTCTATGGCACAAGAAGGCAAGGAGCAAATCATGGTCTGCTACACCTGCCTACAATAGAAAGTCTTTATACCTATAATGGCAAGAACTACCTTAGTGCTAAGTATTGTTTGGTTGGTGGCTAAGGCCATATCAGTTGAGAAAAACACATACCAATTAAGCTTCCTCTTAAAGGTGACCGCATTTACAGCATTAACACATTTATCAGCAACCTTTAAGATTCTATATATTTGAAAAATGGGTATGTTTTCTCCAAAAGGAATAAAATACTTATTTGCAGTGACAATATGCATCACTGTTTCATTCTTTGAACACACTCAGAGGGCTGTCCTTGCCAGAGCTTTAAAACTGTCAAATGCTGCCTGATCTTTTGACATCCTGCTGTGATTTAAATTGTGTATTCATTTAATCAAGATTATGTTGTATTCAGACAGTAAAAACTGCCCCTGGTAAACAGACCTGTTGCTTTGTGGATTTCAGTCATCTGGATGCATTTTAGCCAATTACTAATCTTCCTCTTCTCTCTGGTTTTCTTTTTAATGGACTTGATTTGAAAGACAGCTAGAGTTATTTGGAGCTGACTTTCAAAATGGGCCTGGCTTGATCGTTCACACAATTGCTAGGAGGGTGTAAACATTAGTGGTTTTTTTTTTTTTGAAGAAAAAAAAAAAAATCTTTCCTACTGAGTACTAGCAGAACCCACTTATTTATGTACGAGAGATTAGAGAAACACTTTAAATAGTATAATCATTTTAAATGTTCTGATTAATCATGGAGTGCTGTGTTTAGGGAGAATCCCCTGCCAAAACTCTCCATATAACTCTCTCATCTATATAAAAAACACTGTAGATCTGATGGCGCTGGAGAGCAGTGCAACAATCGGGGAGGAGTGCAAGATGAGGATTCATATGCTAGCATTAATACAAACTTTGGTGTTTTGGAGCTGGGGAAACAACCATGCAAGGAACCTGGCCCTTGTAAGGGTAGCTATGTTTGCATGAGCTAGCTTTGCCCTGCGCCCCAGTTCTACAACCAAACCCAAAAGAAGCAGGCGATGGGCGGGCAGGGTTACGACTCTGATTTCTGGTTCAAGAACAGGACCAGTGTGTAGGAGGGAGCATACGGCACCCCTGAAAAGGTATAGTGCAGCAGTGAATGCCCTTTCCCTGTGCATAGGGAATTGGAGCAATTGTGTTCCCCAAGGCAGAAGTCCCACCTCAGTCACTCCTAGAGTGACTGTTCCTATGCATCACCCCGTATTTTGGAATGTGTGCAGGAAGCACAAACTGATCAAAAGATTGGAATAGTTGCACGGGGATCATGAAAATGGAAAATTTGCATAGGCATCTGCCATTGGAGTATTCTCATCCACACCCATAGATTTGCTGCATGCACTTCATATGTTGATTTGTTTAAGAGTATTAGCACACATTTGACTATATACTCTTAGATTTCAGTTGCAAGCTTCTTAAATGGGAGTAATTCGGATACATAAACACGCATGTGTAATCCAAGCCCCCTGTTTCAAGTAGAGCAAGACTGTGCTAATACTGCCATAAATTAGTTTAGACCCTAATCCTACATTTCATTTTGCCTGGCAATCCATCTCCATCCTCTGATCACAATCCAGGATCAGGCCTCAGACATACTGAGAACGCTTCTAATAATATAAGATCCTTAGGTAAACCTATTTTATAGATCCTAGTACCATAGATGCTGACTTTTGTTTTTGCCTGTGGGTGCTTTCAAAGAGGTGTGTGTTTGGGGGGAGGGGGGGGGCACTCTGCCAGTTTTGGTGGGAGGCTATTTTCAGCATATTTATACACTTCTTTCGTATTCTAGTTATTGAATGTGTCTATCATTGGTATCTTCACTATTTTAGTTATGATTCAATTGTTACGAACTACATAATTACATTCTCCTGAATTACAGTATACTGAAATAATTGCAATCCCTTAAAAGCTGATGAAAATTAAGGAGAGCTACATTATTCAGTTGCGTCTGTCCCAATGATGACTGGAGATAATTTAAGTCTTCTGAAGCTGGAGAATGAGTTCAGGATGATACAGGCACAGTGAGAAGGATTCAATTTGCAGTACTCTGGAAACATAGTGCTTCCAGAGTACTTCAAATGACTCCAGGATCTCTTTCTTGATGGGTAACAGCTAATTTAAGCACCATCATTTTGTATGGATAGTTGGGATTATATTTTGCCACGTGCATTACTTTGCATTTAACATTGAATTTCATCTGCTATTTTGATGCCAAATCACCCAGTTTTTTGAGACCCCGATGTAATTCTTTGCAGTCTGTTTTGGACTTAACTATCTTGAATAATTTTGTATCATCTGCAAACTTTGTCACCTCACTGTTTACTGCTTTTGCAGTTCATTTATGAATATGTTGAACAGCACTTGTCCCAGACCAATACAAGCCCCTTGGGGGACACCAATATTTACCTCTCTCCATTCTGAAAATGGACCATTTATTTCTACCCTTTGTTCTTATCTTTTAACTGGAGTGCCTGGGAATGCTTTCAGGGTCATCTAAGGGTACATCTACACTACAGCGGGGAGTCGATTTAAGATACGCAAATTCAGCTACGTGAATAGCGTAGCTGAATTCGACATATTGCAGCCGACTTACCCCGTTGTGAGGACGGCGGCAAAATCGACTTCTGCCGCTTTTTGTCGGCGGCGCTTACTACCACCTCTGCTGGTGGAGTTAGAGCGCCGATTCGGGGATCGATTGTCGCGTCCCGTCGAGAGGTCGATTTCTACCCGCCGATTCAGGCGGGTAGTATAGACCAGACCTAAGGAGCCTTAATTTAATTTAAGATAACAAAAGGCTTGTCATTAACCACCCTGCCTCTGCTTATAAACACACTCCCTGCCCCAAGTGCAGAAGTTGTTAGCAGCACAGAACTCAGATTCCACACTCACTCCTGGGGGCTGGGTACCCACTATTTTTTTTCCATGGGTGCTTGAGCCCCAGAGCACCCACAGAATCGGCACCTGTGCCTCGTACAATCTTATTGAAGTATGTGATAACATACCATTTAGGCATTGTTCCAATGCATGCTGGTCATCAGTTACTTTTGTCTATTTGATATCCTGTACTGAATAAAGTAAGTTATCCACGTACAACATGCTAAATCAAGAGATTCTTGTCTCTGTGTGAAGGGCCCTCCACAGGTTTATTGCAAGCGGTGTGGGGAAGGATTGTCCTAGTAACACAGACAAACCCGCTTGGATTATTGTTTCTCTGAATTTTCTGGATTTTTGTTCATCACTTATTTTATTACACTAATTCTATACCTTTTCATAGCACTAATGGTGCCATACTCTAACTTGACAGTATTTCATGTATAAATCCCATATTATCAGAGGTGTATTTTTTGCCAAAATCTAGAACTGCCAGATGAAACTTGGTATTCATTTGTGCCTAAGGGATCAGGAAACTTAATAAAATAGAGAGAATTTTAAACATTTGTTTCAATCAGTTAGAACCTTTCTGGGCTTGTACAGGACAATGTATCTTACCGTAAAGTGAATTAGCTCATTATAAATGAAATGATTTGTCAATTTAGAAAACTCTAGTAAAGGCAGTAGAGAAAATACTGTCTAACAGTACTGCACTGTATCCCAAGGGATAAACTGGATAACATAATGAGTATCTTCGGTTTCTAAAATCTTGGGAAAAGGTTGGTAAAAACAAACATAATTTTAAATTTTTGTATAATTGCTGAGTGTACCACTGTGCCTGCTTGAAAGTTTTGTCATTGTAGCAGCAGCTAAAGGACTGAAATCTCTGTTGCAATGCATTGGTTCTGCTGTGTTTACCATGGCAAGCTATTTATTTAAGCCGCTATTGTAGGATGTCTGTTGTTCATGTATCATGAGATACATAGGTAGCACAATGCTGAGAATTGCATTGCAGCAACTAGCTGCCAGTCATCTATGATTATTGTTACTTGTTTTTGTTGTGGGCTTGTCTACACTACAAATTAGGTCGACTCAAAATTAGGTCAACCTACAGCCACAGCAGTACAGTAGAACCTCAGTTACGAACACCAGAGTTATGAACTGACCAGTCAACCCTACACCTCATTTGGAAACAGAAGTACACAATCAGGCAGCAGCAGAGACTGGGGGGGGGACGCAAGTACAGTACCATGTTAAACGTAAATTAAAAATATAAAAGGAAAGTTTAAAAAAAAACTTTTGACAAGGTAAGAAAACTGTTTCTGTACTTTCATTTAAATTAAGATGCTTAAAAGCAGTATTTCTCTTCTGCATAGTAAAATTTCAAAGCTGTATTAAGTCAATGTTCAGTTGTAAACTTTTGAAAGAATAACCTTAATGATTTGTTCAGAGTTATGAACAACCTCCATTCCCGAGGTGTTTAACTCTGAGGTTCTACTGTAACTAAATCAGCTGTTTGGTGTCCACACTATCCTCCTTCACCGGTGATGCACGTCCACACCAGGACCAGTTGCACCCACTGAAGTGGGGCACTCTCAGCCAGAGTGAGAGCACTGACAGCTATGCAGGGCTCACAGCTGGAGTTCATGTAGTTAGGACAAGGAAGTGTCTGTGTATACATTGTGTTACTTACATCATGTGTTGGCTGCCAGCCCCGCCACCAGGTCCAACAGCCTGGAGCCCTGCCACTGCCACCTCCCAGTGAGAGTTTGGGACCAGGAGAGGGATATCCTGAGCCATCCCTACCCCAGGGCTGACAGCCTCAGCTGTGAGCCAGGTGCTGGGCTGAAGTTCACAGCAGGGAGCTTACCAGGAGTGAAATTGACATTCTTGTCAGTTTCATAGCTGCTATTATTTCACATTTCCCTCTGGCTGTCAGCCCACCTGGGGTTCACAGCCAGAGCCCTCTGGCTCCTGACAGTCAGAGACAGAGACCAAATGTAAGTGCCCATTTGTAACTGGAGATACTATCATATTTTTAGGCCCATACCTAGTTAATCTTATTTTGAGGATGGTGAAAAATGTGCAGTAATATCGGACAACATTCCCAGTGCATTTCAAAAATATATCATTGTCACTCCAGTCACTCATCAGGGAAACAAATATTCTCTTGAAGCTGCCTTACTGATTTTGCACGACAGCTGGCTAGTCACAAATAGAGCTGGCTGGAAATCTTCATTGAAAAATCATTTCAATGAAAATATGCTTTTCTAGAAATACATTTCAGAAAATCTTTCAAAGTATATTCCCAATGGGAAAAGTTCTTCCTAAATAGGTTATCATCGATTTTAACATTCCAATTGTGAGAATCATCTTGCCAGGTGTCGGCAATGTACCACCTACATTGAACGTATGCTCATAATTGCATAGCTCTTGTTTGTTACCCAGGCTTCTAGAACTGGTATATAGACAGTTAATGAATGTCTTTGGTTCCTTGGTTAATTGTTCTCAACATCTTAATTTCTGTACTAAAATGAGTGTTAATATCTTTGTTATTAGTTTAAAACTCTGCTGACTACTCTAGCCTGCCTGTCCCCCAGGAGATTAGTTCACCTTTTGCTGAGGTGGAGGCCCTCCAAATGATGATTTCCTTCCTCCTTCCCCCTCATAAAAGGTGGACCAATGTTCCACAAACCCAAACTCTTCACCCTACGTCACTTACCTAGCCAGTGGTTCACTTACAGCAGAAGATTGTGTGTCTTCTTTTGCTTGCAGGACAGGAAGGATCTCAGAGAAGATCCCTTGTACAGTCCTCCTCTTCAGTATGTTTGGGCTCCCTGAATTCATTTATTTCCTGAGGTATCCTGTGATCAGTGTCACTAGTGCCAATATGAACTCATCACCAATGGATCCTTCCCTATAGTCTGCAAAAGCATATCCAATCTTAGAGTGGCATCTCGTGTCTTGGCATCAGGAAGACAGTACACTATCCTGTTGTCCATTTGTCCCTTGAAGAATGTTCTTTTGATTCCTTTGAGTATTGAATCCCCAACAAGCATTGTCGGTCTTCTTGGATGGCTGGAGAACTCTTTGTGAGCAAGCTTACTTGGGCTGAACTGCCATCCACAGCTGTGTTCTGAATCTGTCCTTTCGATTGGATCAGCTGGATCTTTAGAGTTCTCTTCCACAGTTTTCAGGCTCAGGATTAGGTATAGATGGGAAACTTCTTGCAATGTGGAATTCCTTATGGTCCCCTTCAGTCAGGTGGCCACAGCCTGTTGCCATCCCCTAAAAGATCCTCAGCAACCCGGTCTGCCTAAAGGCACCTGTGTGCTGCTGTTGTGCTCTGTCTGTCTCTGCTTTGAACAATGTATTGCCACCAATACTAGGTGCCACACAGCTGTTTCTGTGCAAGCACATTTATTTTTAAGGCAAGAGCATTACAGAGAACCTACCCGCCCCCAATAAACAGATGTAAACACATTTGTGAATCCAGCCTGGGAGGCTTGCTCTCAGATACCCTCATGATTTTCAGAAAATCCCACCCCGGAACAACTTTGTAACTGACTTGGAGCTATTATGCTGGGCATCTTTCCAGTCTGTGGAGCCAAGTGAACTCCTTACTGGTTCCCTTGTTCTTCATCTGCTTCTTTCTATGCTTTGTTGCAGCTGGCTCTCAACTAGACTATACATCTTTCAGTCATGGACCATGTCTTCCTATGTGTTTGGACACAGTGCCTAGCACAAGAGAGTCCTAATCCTGATTGCTGCCTTTGGTGGCTATGTGATCGGCGTTGGCCCACCTACCCGCTAGGGGGCGGTGGGGAGCTATGAGGTCACTGGCCGGCCTGGGTCACGCCTCCGTCAGCGGGGAATTAGCGGCGGGGCGGCCGCCAGCCAGAGTCTGTAGCGCGCCCCTCAGGCAGGGGAGCGCCGGCAAAGGTCAGTGGCGCGCCCCTCAGGCAGGGGAGCGCCGGCAAAGGTCAGTGGCGCGCCCCTCAGGCAGGGGAGCGCCGGCAAAGGTCAGTGGCGCGCCCCTCAGGCAGGGGAGCGCCGGCAAAGGTCAGTGGCGCGCCCCTCAGGCAGGGGAGCGCCGGCAAAGGTCAGTGGCGCGCCCCTCAGGCAGGGGAGCGCCGGCAAAGGTCCCGGCGTGGCTCTGCCGGGTAGGGGAGCGCAGGCCCACCCTACACCACTGCGCTCCAGCCCAGGGCCCTGACAGTGGCAGAACGAGGGTCCCACCACTGGGTCAGCGGGGTCGTCCCGCTACATAGACTCACCACTGTGCAGCTCTGTCCCTGGGCTACTTCCTACCCGACAGTTTTCCCGAATCCCTCTGGTCCCGTGAGTGCGTCGGGGTAGTCCGCTGCTGGCAGCTCCGGCTCCCCCTCAGGCTCAGGCTCCTCCAGCTCCTCTGGGTACTCGGCTGCTGGCAGCTCCCGCTCCCCCTCCGACTCCTCCAGTTCCTCTGGGTACTCGGCAGCGGGCAGTCCTGGCAGCCCCAGTCCGTCCTCCAGGTGAGGTCTCCACTGGCCCAGGGCCTCCCCTGGTGTGGCAGCAGGCTCTGACGGGAGCAGCCCACGGTCTGTGTCTGCCTCCCTCCCTGGTGCTGCCCTAACTGAGCTAAGGGCCCCGCCCTTTATACTTCCTGTTCCACCCCTCCCCTTCCGGGGGGTGGAGCGAGCTTGGGCTGGCCCCGCCCACTCAGGCTGAGGGACAGGCACTTTACCCTCAGGTTCGGAGGGAAGCCACCCTGGCTCCCTACAGGCTACCACAGGATAAATAACAAAAAATAATGGGAGACCAGTGCAAGTAGGCAGGCTGTGAACCTAAGTGTGGGTGTTGGGTGGTTTGGGTTTTGGGGGGAAGGGGGGTTAAACAGTGTAGCAGGAAGCCCGGCATTAGAAGCCTGAGGAAGATTCTAGGCAGAAGCTGAGCAGTGAAACAGAAAGCAACAGAGTGGCCTTAGGGATAATACTGTTTTTCTTAGTTAAAGTTCTTTGTTCAGTGGCTCTTTCTGGCTTTGTCCGTTTCTTTTCAGTCGCTGACACATCACACATCCTCTAATGAAGGATTTTAAATTTCTCTTGAGGAGGGAAATGAATTCAAACTTGTGACTACAGCAGGTTGAAAAAATTCTGACTATTTTTTCATGGGGGGGACGGGGGAGAAATGCCAATTCATCAAAACCAAAACTGTTCATGGGAAAGGAGTGGGTTTTGGTGAATTCCTGAGTTGAAAAAAATGTTGGCAGGAAAAAAGTCTTGAAATTGTTAACCTCCCGTTTCTACCTTCTCGGAATAAAAAGGCTTTCTTCAGTTTGAAATGACTCTGCATTTAGAAATTTAACTTAATTTGTTTTTTAAAGGAAAAAGATCAATATAGAAACATGTTTCAAAATTATCAAAACAAAATAGTTTGATCCAAACCAATTGGATGGGTGGGGAGGTTGTTTGTGAAAACTTTCACTATTTTGACTTTTCATCAAGATGGTGAATCCCCCCCGATTTTGAAATCTCAGATTCTCCCGGGATGGAAAAACTGTTTCCCACCCTGTCCTATTTGTGATCTTTACTACATGTCTCATGGTTACAAGTGCATGTGAATTACTGTGTTCTACTTCATGAAATGTGAGTCCTGCTCATGTGTTTGTGAACATGGCACTACCCAGCAGCCCAAAGAGAACCCTTAAAAATTGCTGACAGTGGTGATTCTTCTTTAGCTCAAGTGGTGTAAGCCTGTATTTATTAGATCAGAAGGTCCTGGGTTGTCTTGCTGCTGCATGCATTTTCGTATCAGTGTGCTAGGTTTTGTATGCAGACAAAACACGTGTGTGTGTGTGTGTGTGTGTGTGGCCATTTTCACATTGTTACAACTTTAGATGCTAAGAATTTGCTACAGGGATTTGCTGCTGAAAGGCAGCAAGTTAGGTCCTGTGAAGTAGGAAAATTAGATTTACCCACAACACCATTAGCATCACTGAATGAGAGTTAAGACTGAGAAATCGACTTTTCAGACAGACAATTTATTTTAATACCATTTAATGTTGAACTAGCGAGTTGGGATTACTCACTCTTGAAATAAGATGCTGGTTTGCAAAGACCAATTAAATGCTGTGGTGTCTTAAAGAAACAGCCCTTTTTGTATCTAGATTTCCTCTGATCCTTTTGTATTTTTTAAATATTTGGCAATATTTAAGTTTCCTAAGGGTAAGGCTTTCTAAATAAGTTGTACAGATCTACAACTTCTGTTCAAAATACTTCAATGTCACACAATACCTGTTATAACAAAAGTACACACACAGTATGGCACAAAGTGTCTGTATTCTTTCCTGTATATATTATATATTTTGTGAACCTGCTTGTCTGCATATTTAATTATGTATAAAAAGTAAAGATGCCTCAGGGAGGTCAGAGGATTATTCAGACACTCAAATACACATTATGCGCTATGTGATTTTAAGAGTATTATGCATATTATGTCCCTATTAGTATACTGATCATAAAGCTTCAGTAACTTTACCAAATTCCTTTTATTCTCTTTTAACAATATATTACCTCTTCTAAATTTTCCATCATATGCATTCTGGTTAGATTATTCTGCTGTATTAAATCCACCTGTGAATTTCTCCTTTTTAATTCCAAATATTTAGCTATCAGAAATTCTTTTGGCATTTCATCTTTAAGTTAAAGATCAATTTCTTTGTTTTTATTGCAATACTTAGCAAACACACAGATTGCTTCTGCTATCCCTGCTTAATATTCTGTTCTGATGAGTTCTCACTTCTCAGTATGCTCTTATGATGAGACTCGGCCAAAAAATAAATTCCCCCTCCTGCAATAGGTGGTGGTCTATCTTAGGTGATATACCTTTCTCTGCTAGGCTGATATCATGATCCAATGGCTGGAACTTGAAGTTAGACAAATTCAGACTACAAAGAAGGCATAAATTTTTAATAGTGAGTAATTAACATATGGAACAATTTACCAAGGTTCATGGTGGAATCTCATCACTGGTGATTTTTAAATCAAGATTGGGTGTCTTTCTAAAAGAAATGCTCTAGGAATTATTTTGGGGAAGTTGTATGGCCTGTATTTGTATAGAAGATCAGACAAGGTGATCACAGTGGTCTGTCCTGGCCTATACATACATATGTAATACCAGCCTAAAATTCTCTTTGGTGTCCAGAATGTTCTCAAGGTAATATTCTGTTTGTATTTACCTTCTGCTTATATTCCCTATAACTTGAATGAACCTATGTTTCCAGCTTTATGAATCTGCTCACAGCACATTTTGACTCTAGGTATCTTTTTTTATTCTTGACATGAAGTATTATATCCCTTTACAGCAAACCTGCCTTTTAACTATTTTGCATGTTGTCTTTTATCTGAAAAGCAAGAAAAACATATAATTTATTAGTTGAGTCTTAAATACTGATTATTTTATAGTGGCTATTAAAATCATTGACCAATACTGAGTAAATTAATCTATTTTCTTAGTCTCCAAAGTGTCCTTAAAAAAACAAAACCAAAAAAACCCTGATATGGATTTTTTTTTAAAAAAAAGGCTTATCTAGCTTTGTTTCCACTGAAAGCCCACTGCTTGAATAAATCTAGTTGAATTATAATTTTGTTGTATCCAAACATTTCATAGCCAGACAAATGTGTGGGAAATTTATTAGTACCATTACTTGTGATTACTATTTTGGTAATTTTTATCTTCATCTGGCAGTATAAAGGGGTTATTGCCTGCTGCTACATTAGACACCAGAAATCTTATTTCACAAAGACACATTTCCTCTTCACTATGTTAGTAATCATTGCAATTGATTTCCAAGTACGAATTAATTGAGAATGTTCATACACTGTTGATGAATTGATGAAGCAGCTTACAAACTGGAGGAGTTTGTTTTTTGTATCACACAAGCCTTTTAAAACTGACTTCTGGGAAAGTTTGTGTATTTGTTTTTTCAAATTGTTGCAAATGTTTTTGTTGGTAAATATAACTGAGATTGAGACTCTTCAAGAAGGTGAATCAAATTTAATACCCTACATGATTGGGTGTTTACCCCATGCTTGGCTGGAGAGGGTTAATGCAGATTGAGAAGAGGGCTAATTAATCTGACTGGCTACAGCCAAGGGGAATCAAGTGGCTAAATAATCCCAAGAGTGAGGGAGCCTGACTGGACTGGATTTATAAAGGCAAGAAATTGGCAGCAGAAGGGGGACTGCTGGGAAATAGGCAGCAGTCACTCCTGGAGAGGAGGGATGAGTGTTTTGGAGGCTGCATAGCCAAGAAGCCTGCAGTTCCTCCCTGGGAGGAGGGATTTAGGAAGCAGCACACCCAGGGATGGAGTACCAGATGGTAAAGAAATGGCTCAGGAAAAGGCAATAAGGCCTAACAGGGAATTGACCTTGACTGCTGGCTAGAGCCATCCCTGAGCCAGAACCTGGAGCAGCAGGCAGGTCTGGATTCCCCTGGAGTGTCACTGAGTGAGAAGACTGCCCAGGATTGCTGAAGGAAGACTTAGGTACCCCACCCCCACTCCAGGGCGCCATCTGATGTAGCGGAGTGGTCATCCGCTCCGGCCTTTAGAGGGCTTAAAACAGCCCAGGAGAGGGCGGTGGCTGGGAGCAAGCAGTTCCCAGGCTGATTGGGGAAGTGGCCTCAGTTGTGGCCAGGCCCCAATCAGGGTCCAGCTGGCCCTTATAAGTGGGCCATGGGCCAAGAGGGAAAGACTCTCTCTAGCCTTTGGAGAGGGAACGATCAGGCTGCCTGGGGAGCTGAGGAAGGTACCGAGGATGGAGCAGTGCTGGGGAAGAGCCAGGGAGCTGGGGAGCTCCAGCCTAGCAGAGCCCCAGGCTGCAGGCCGAAGTAAGGGCCCGCTAGATGGTACTAGGACTGCAGAGAGGTAGCTCTGCTATAGGTAGAGGCAGAAGGTCCAAACCCAACCTTGCCAGTGATGAGTGGCTTATACTGCAGTCTGCCCCAGGAAGCAGGGGCTAGTTGGTGACTGGCAGTAGCCTACAACTGAGGCAAGGCAGGGATAGGGGGTGGGAGTTCCCCAGGAGGGGAGACCCAGAGACTGAGGGGTGTACTGCCAGGGCAGTACCCAGGCGTGCAAGGGGCACTGGGTCTGGAAGGGACACCGGGGGCCTGTAGAAAAGCAAGACCCTGACCTGCAGAGGGCGCTCCAATGGCTGGAGAGCTAATTCCCAGAAGGTACCAGCAGGAGCCGCAGGGGTGAGTCCCACACAGGTACAGGGTACCACTGAGCCCACCTGCTCCACCAGCCTGGGCTTCCTTATGCTGTCCTGCTGAGCCAGGCCCTCAAGCCTCCTCCAGCACACACACAGGTAGGGACACACCCAGCTGCAGAAAGGATGCTCTTGGAAACAGTGTCTCTGCCTGGCAGATAAGTGTGATTTCAGTTGTACTCTTGAGATTTTGAAAAAGCAATTTTGCTAGCACACTTTTTTGCTTTAGACCCATAGACTTAAGGCCATCATGATCATCTAGTCCAGGAGTCAACAACCTTTCAGAAGTGGTGTGCCGAGTCTTCATTTATTCACTCTTAATTTAAGGTTTTGCGTGCCAGTAATACATTTTAATGTTTTAGAAGGTCTCTTTCTATAAGTCTATAATATATAACTAAACTATTGTATGTAAATTAAATATGGTTTTTAAAATGTTTAAGAAGCTTCATTTAAAATTTTAAATTAAAATGCAGAGCCCCCCAGACCAATGGCCAGGACCCGGGCAGTGTGAGTGCCACTGAAAATCCGCTCACGTGCCACCTTTGGCACGCATGCCATAGGTTGCCTACCCCTGATCTAGTCTGACCTCCTGCACATTGCAGGCCACAGAACGTCACTCACCCACTCCTGTAATAGGACCATAACCTCTGACTGAGTTACTGTAGTCCTCAAATCTTGATTTAAAGACTTCGGGTTATGGAGAATTCACCTTTTACTCTAGTTAAATCCAGCAAGTGATCCAGGCCCCACACTACAGAGGAAGATGGAAAAACTCCCAGTCTCTGCTACTCTGACTGGGGGAGAACTCCTTCCTGAACCCAAATATGATGATCAGTTAGACCAGCTAGACACCAGAGAGAATTCTCTGTAGTAACTCAGAGCCCTCCCCAACTAGTGCACCATCTCCAGCCACTGGAGATATTTGCTACTAACTGTCATGGATGGGCTATGTGCCATTGTAGACAACCATCTCATCCCAGCACCTCCATAAACATATCAAGCTCAGTCTTGAAGCTAATTAGGTTCCCTCCCCCCACTACTCCCCTTGTGAAGTTCTGGAACAGCCTTTTTCTTGTTGTTAGAAACCTTCATCTAGCTTGAAACCTAACCTTGCTGATGGCCAGTTTATATCCATTTGTTCTTTCACCAACGTTGGCCTTTAACTTAAGTAACTCCTCTCCCTCCCTGGTGGTTATTCCTATGTATTTAGAATTGCCCCTTAACCTTCTTTTTTTAAAATCTAAATAAACCTACCTCCTTAAGTCTCTTCTTGTAACATTTCCTTGTTTCTGTGGGGGTTAATGGCTCTGAAGATGGGTCCTGTCGCAGAGTGTAGCACTGGCTTAGGTGCCGACTCCATGGATGCTTCAGGGCTGGAGCACCCACAGGGAAAAAATTAGTGGGTGCTTAGCATCCTCCCCCTCCTAGCTGTTCTGTTCCATGATGTGCAGGAGGCGGTGGGGGGGATGGGGACAGGAGGTGGAACTAGGCAGGAAGAGGCAGAGCAGGGGTGGGGATTTGGAGGAAGGGGTGGAGTGGGGCTGGGGCAGAGTGGGCATTGAGCACCCCCAAAGCAAGGCAGAAGCCAGCACCTGTGAGCATTGGACATGGTCAAGATAAGCTATCGTTCTTACTACCTTTTAATGTCTGTGACCATGTGGACCAGTAGGTTCATCACTGTGGTTTCTTTCTTCTAAACCTTTCTGCACTAATCATAAAAATGCCTAGGTTGTACCTTCGAAATGTGCTGTTGCATGAATAAATAGTTGCAAATCAGCCACCAGAAAATTTCACACTTTTGAGCTCTGTATAGTAACCACACAAGAAGCTACCTATTGTGCATGTAATTTAGGTGCATAGTTTCCAAATGTAATGCGTTGTTGTAATTGTATACAGTACTGATAGTGGGCACTAGTTTATCTGCTATGTATGTAGCAATATATGACCTGGCAATATCTGATCCATGATGGGCTATGCACAACTTGTGAATATAAATAAAAAATATGGCTAAGACCTGATTGACATGGATCTGCTGGAAACCCTATCAAATAACATTACTGTGGTTATGTTCTTCTTGGTTTGAGAGACTTGAATATCATTGGGAATAACAAGACTGTCAAGCCTGGAGAAACGTTTTAAGTGTGCCCTCTGTCACTCTGTATTCCAGGTGAGTGCAGCTGAGTGACTGGCAACATTTTTGCTTTTTATGTTCCCCTTTTTATACAATCTCACTTGTCTTGCACATTATAAACAAGTGCTGTGCTCCTTAAAAGATCCATTTATGGCTTTCACATTTTACAAATTTCTCACTGTCCAGAGTGCTACCTTGCAGGGAAGAGGACATACAGATTAGATTCACTGTGGGCTGCATGTTTTGCCATTAGCTGGTAATCCATGATGGGAGAGATGGTATTGACTTGCTGGTGGGAATACTGCCTCTGCTTCTAGTGGTATTTCAGTTGTAACCCAATATCACCCCACCCTCCCTCACAGTTATGTCTGACCTTTACACCGATGTCTGACTAGACAATAAAAATTAGCCTTTCTCCTCCACCTTTCATTTAGCTCATGTGATGCCCAGAACTGCAGTACCAGAAAAGTACATGAGCTGCTCCCCCCTCCTACTTCTCTTGGAGCTGCATGATGCACCAAAGGGGGCAGAAAGGAAGTGGAAGATTGGCTCCAACTCCCCAAGCATCAGCCAGTGGGGGAGAGTGAGCTACCCGCCTCCCCCAAAAGTGGTATGCTATGTACCAGATATCAGTTTCATTCATTCAAAACAGTGTGCACTTACTTAATAAGATGACCTGCTAAACAAATAATATAGGTAAGACTATATCAACAAACCCTACACACAAGGGGGCAGAGTTGTGGTCATACAGACAGTCTTCACTCTGTCACTTCCTGATTTATTTTTTTGAGTGCTTTACTTTGCAATCTTAATACTCTTACAATGTATCCAGGGCAGTTTGTGTGGAATCTCCCTACATTTTCCTTTTAAAGGAAGGAAGAATTTTTTTTATAAAAAACACTGTGTCCAACTGGACAGGAGTGGCACATTCTGCACTGTGCAATAGATGCAGTTGATCATTGAGCCAGGAGTCTTTGCCTCTTTTCCTGCTCACCTTCACTAGAGCACTGGGAGGCTCACCTGCCTACGTAAGGACTGTCTCCCCACCACCACATTTCAATGTTCTACTTCAAACTGCTGGCGAGTGTTACAGCTGTTAATAAGTTAGATTATTTTTATAATAGAGAGAGTGGATTTTTCCCCTTCTCATTTTCATGCAAAATCTGGTCAGCTGTTTATAGAATCATAGATGGTTAGGTTTGGAAAAGACCACGGGAGGTCATCTAGTCCAACCACCTGCTCAAAGCAGGACCAACCCCAACTAAATCATCCCAGCCAGGACTTTGTCAAGCCTGACCTTAAAAACCTCTAAGGAAGGAGATTCCACCACATCCCTAGGTAACCCATTCCAGTGCTTCACCACCCTCCTAGTGAAATAGTGTTTCCTAATATCCAACCTAGACCTCCCCCACTGCAACTGGAGACCATTGCTCCTTGTTCTGTCATCTGTTCTTGCTAATGACCCCCTAGAATGACAATGCATACACAACCCTGGCTTTAGATGTCACTATGGGAGTTTTCTATAATGTTATGTGAACACCCAGTCTCTGTATTGATGGGTTAGCACAATTGTACAGAGTCCCTGGAATTATGGCATTGGCACAGCCTCTTCTGCTGACAAAACTGTTCGCCCCCTCTCCCCCAAACCAGGAAACACACAATATTTAACTTCCTTTGAGTTTTATCTCCAACAGGGGTCCCTTCCATTCTGAAATTGCCACACTCTTTACAGGTGGTCAGTGGATATGCTACAGATCAGGGCCGGCTCTAGGATTTTTGCAGCCCAAAGCAAAAACAATTTTGGCCACCCCCCTGGGTTCTTTAACTACCCCAGCCGCGCCTCAACTCCGCCTCTTCCCCAAATCCCCAGTCCTGCCTCCTCCCCCCAGGCTCTCAAGTCTGGGAGGGAGGGGGAGCAGCAGCGCACGAAACATCTGTTTCGCGCGCCACGGCCGCTCGGGATCTCTCCCTCCCACCCAGGTTTGAGAGCCTGGGAGGGAGGGGGAGACCCCGAGCCGCCGCGGCGCACAAATCAGCTGTTTTGCGCGCCGTGGCAGCAGCAGCGGAGGTGAGCTAGGGCGGCCGGGGCACATTTTTAGGGGCGGCATTTTGGCACCGGCCATGCCGCCCCTAAAAATGTGCCGCTCCAAGCACCAGCTTGTTTTGCTGGTGCCTAGAGCCGGCCCTGCTACAGATAAAGATCTAGCCTGCATAGTTCCTGGTATAATGTAGTACATTCATAAATAATGTGAGACTGAATCTGAAGAGGACAATCTTTTTTCACTATATGATGGCCTCAAGGATTCTTACCGCAAGTTAATAGCGTATATCGGCAGCAAAGAGCTTAATTAAGCACCAATAACTTAATATGCATGATAGCATGTTTTAGTGGTGTGGGAGAATGTTTAGAGAGCTCATACTACTTACTGGGTAGAAAACTAATTGGGTTCAACAGGAATTAAAATGCCACTAACAGCTTGAATAAACTTGGATATTACATTGACTTTTTCATAATAATCTCCTGCATATAAAGAGTTTGCATTCCTTACAGATTATTTAAGAGAACTAATTGGCCATCTGTTGATGGAAGGTAGGAGTGTGGTGGGCAGATTTTTGGAAAAGAAATAAAATTCCTGTTGTCCATTAAATAACTTGCAAAAGTTTGGGAAATACTGGCAATGGAGAAATCATGTATCCTGTTTGGGAGATGGTTATGGTTCCTCTATTGAACTCTTGTCTTTTTTAAGATATACTTTTATATTCAGAGAATAAATGTCCAGAAGTTAATGACTCTGTCATTGCTATTTACATTTAGATACTTTTGATCAGAACACTTGCAACTTATTTTTTAAGGATTCTGTCCTTGTCTTTACCCATTGTGACAGGATGGTAAACTTAAACTTGCAAATACAGTATCCTAGTATGCTAGGGAGCATCATGTTTGTCACCTAGCCAGCTCAGTGGCTTAATTGCAAGTGATGAACTGGGCTAGGAGTCTATCTTGGATTTTTTTTGGGGGGGGAGGGGTTGTGTTTTGACTTGATGGCTTCTCAGTTTGTTTGGGGTGTTTTGGTGGTGGTAGGGTTTGTGGTTTGTTTTTTTTGGGGGGGGGGAGGAGGTTTGCTTTTGCTGTATATTTTGGATCTAATGTACAATAGATTTGATACCCAGCCAGCTCAGCAGTTTGAGTGAATGGATGAAAGGGTTGTTTTGTTTCCCCTTAGTTTTGCAGACATGCTGTGCAGTTGAGGCTCCTGTCTTCTCTGTAGAATGTAAATCTCTTTATCTTGTGTATTGCTGTCTTGTAACAAAGGAAGATACCGGGGAGAGCACAGATTTTCCAGTGCTTAGTTTTAATGACTGTCATTCTTGACTGTTTTTGATGCCTGTACTTTTTCCCTCTCTTGTTGTCTGATCCTTTTTAATGGTTAATTGTATTGATACTAATTTAATGAGCTGGGGGTAATAGGGTTCTCATCTCAGAATCAGGCTGCACAGAATTAAAACTAACAAGTTCAGTATCTTGTGGAGAATCCCAGCATGTATGGAAAAGACACTCACATGAGGCAAAGCCTTAGCCACTTTTATTAAAACAATCCGTAAAGACAAGAAAGCTCCAAACCACACAAATAGCAGTAATACAGTATTAGGGATATCTCTGGTGTCATTCCCTGCATATGTTCATATACTTGTATGTAGGACCCTACCAAATTCACAGCCATGGAAAAAAAAAATCACGGACTGTGAAATTTGGTCTCCCCCCATGAAATCTGGTCTTCCCTGTGAAATCTGTATAGTATAGGCACATGAAAGACCAGCTTTTCTCAAATTGGGGGTCTTGACCCAAAAGAGAGTTGTGGAGGAGGGGGGTGTCACAAGGTTATTTTAGCAAGGTTGCAATATTGCCACCCTCACTTCTGTACTGCCTTCAGAGCTGGGTGGCTGGAGAGCGGCAGCTGCTGACTTAGGGCCCAGCTCCACAGACAGCAGCTCAGAAGGAAAGGTGGCAATACCATACCATGCCATCCTTACTTCTGTGCTGCTGCTGGCTCTACCTTCAGAGCCGGGATCACAGCCAGCAGCCACGGCTTTCCAGCTGTTCAGCTCTGAAGGCAGCGCTGCCATCAGCAGCAATGCAGAAGGGTAACAGTACTGCAACCCCCCCTACAATAACCTTGCGACCCCCTCCCTCCAAAACTCCTTTTTGGGTCAGGATCCCTACAATTACAATACTGTGAAATTTGATTTAAATAGCTGATATCATGAAATGTATGTGTGTGGTTTTTTTTTTTTTTTTTTTTAAATCCTATGACCATGAAATTGACCAAAATGGACCGTGAATTTGGTAGGGCCCTACTTGTATGTCTCTCACCACCAGGTCCCCAAGGAAGAGCAAAGGACAAGCCCTGTCCCTGGCATGCCAAATAAGTGTGGTGGTTCAGAACCCCAACACTCAAAGGACAGTGATAACCATGGAGACCTGAAGGAACGCTAACCCCTGCTACACGGTGACACCGCCTATTCATTTAGATGCCCCCAGCCTTCCATGTCCAAATCTAACTTCCTCATATTATTGGGGTGTACTTAACCTATAGGTTGATATACTAAGCCTTTTAGCTTATTATCATATACGTCGCCTCCTATTGCTAAAACAAGTTTGTGGTTAAACAACTGCCAATGATATCATCCTAAAACATTCAAATCCAATATCAGTTCAGTCTTCCTGCAGTTGCCTGGTATTGTTCTATACCAACTCCCTCTGTTGAGCAAGCTATTCATAGTTCCCCAAAACCTAGAGTAACTGTCAGGCTATTTTATCTATGCTAGGGGTCATAGGCCTACTTTACTTATGCGAACTTGCTTAAGCCAATGTCTTACAGGATACAGGTCTGTAAGTTCTTTGTGTTGTGGCTGAGTAAAAAAAGGCTAAGCTATCTCTGTGGGCTATGCGCTCTCTCCATTTGTTTGACTATATAACAGTCTTATTGAGAATATTTTTGTCACAGGAACATGGACAAAATTAGGTTTAACTGGATGAATAGGAAAAGGAAAATTGTTCAACGTTGTTTGAAATGTGATATGGCAGTAAAACTATTCTTTTGATTTTTTCCCTTTAATAGTTTATACTTAAGATTATATTGATTGAGTGATATGCTATCTACCCAAATTTTTCTGTGCTATTGTCTCATTAAAACTATACCAATCTCTACCCAAACACAATTGATTAGGCTAAATTCATCCCTGGGGTAACTCTGTAAGTCAGTGAAGTTAAACTGGAAATGATTCTGGCTCATAGCCTTCAGTGGCCAGTGTAGGGACAGTAGAATCAGATCTCTTCTCTATATTAACCATGCATTGCTTTAATTTGTGCCACTTACAAAGTGTTAAGTATCCTCAATGTCCAGCCCTTCAATTTTGGACCCCAAATCTGGAGACATTCCATTTTCTTCAGTGGTGTGACTGCTGAGTTGCACTGGAGTCAGAATTTTTTGGACCTCTCTCCACAATTTATCTTTCATTTTCAGAGTGAAAATCAAGAGATCACAACCAGAACAAGGGATGTGACATACAATGGGTTAGATTCTTTTTTGTGATTCCCAAATACTGTCTCTGTTTTACACAGTTCACAGTGGACAGGCTCTGTGACTGGAGAGACCATTGAAGAAAATCGGATGTTCCAATTTTTCCTGGTGCGTAATTCTAAGTTGTAATGAGACTCCATTTGTAGAGCCCAATGAAAATACACAAACTGGAGAAACTTCAGTATTTAAAAACACAGTTCTCGGATAGGCCTTTTGCTGTAAACTCAATTTCTCTATGGAGTGAAGCAACCAAAATCTGTCTTATCTATGTCCCCTGCTTTGGGTACAATTTTCAAAAGTGCTTAACATTGTTAACAGGAGTGCACCATTTAATTTACACCATCTGGTGATAGGGTGGTCACCAATAAGACACAACAGGGTGCATCGAACTAGAACAGCTTCTGTTTTGACTGCAATTTTAAAAAATGCTTACAGTTGGTAATAGAAGAGCATCATTTAATTAACACCATCTGGTCCAAGTGTTCTATTTCTATGATGAATGAAGGGAGTCCACTGTGCCTCAGGTGCATTGTTATGTATGAGGCCTGTAATCACCCAAAAGAAGCAGTGATGTTGCATATCCTGGAGCGTCTTATTTCTACAAAGAAGTTTTATAAAATTGTATTAATATTGCAAATAAATTTGCTACAAATTTTAGAGAACTGTGCAGTTAAAGCAATTATGTTTCCAATTAAAATTAAACGTATGTAAAGCTTATTTGTATTTGTTTGGCTGCCTCTTGTCAGGAGCAGGAATCTCCCTGAGCTTCTCCTTCACTATCCCAGGTTCCTTTTCACTGTATGTATTTAGATTATTATGCTGCACCATCACTGAGGTATCTATCTGTGGTGTCCTCAGCACAGCATAGGCCAGTCCACCTTGAAATAACTAGAGAGCAGTTGTTGATTTATTTTGTATCTTTGGACCAGTCTGGGACTGAATCCCAATCCAACTGCATTTTGAAGTGGTCCAAAGAGGCACTGCTGAGAAACATGTCTTAGTGGCTCTGAGACAGAGAGAGAGAGAGAGAGAGAGAGAGAGAGTTTTGAAACTACTGCCAGACAGCACATCTCAGCAATTCCTCTGAATGGTGAATCCCTGCTTCACAGAACAGATGGAGCAGACAACTCATCGTGCTCTCAATACAGCTTTAAAATACATACATATATATCGAGATTTAAAAAAAAATCATTCTTTTGGAGGGAAGCTATGCCTTCCTTAGAAATGAGGAAAAGATGGTGGATCAAAACAGGACTAATTGGTCGGAGGATCAGGGCCTCCTTTAGATCAGGAGAATGTTATCTAGAGCACAAAATAAAATGGGAGTGGAGAAAGTTAGTGCATGTAACCAGAGCTGCTTGAAACTCAATTTTCAGTAAAATTGCTCCTCTTCCCCCCTCCCCCCCCACCTGAGGAGCTGTACATGCAATCATGAGTAAATAGCTGGGTCCACCAAGGATCTGTATTGGGACTTGTGCTGTTCAACATATTCATAAATTATCTAAAAAAGGGGGTGAGTAGTGAGGTGGCAAAATTTGCAGATGACACGAATTTACTCAAGATAGTTAAGTCCAAAGCTGACTGCAAAGTGTTACAAAGGGATCTCACTAAACTGGGTGACTGGGCAACAAAATGGCAGAGGAAATACAAGAAGTGCAAAGTAATCCATACAGGAAAAAATAATCCCAACTATATACAAAATGGTAATGGCTAACTTAGACTCCCATCATCTAATAAAGAGCTCTTGAAGTAGTCATGGATAGGTCTCTGAAAACATCTGCTCAATGTGTAGCAGAAATCAAAAAGCTAACAATGTTAGGACCCATCAGGAAAGGGATTGATGATAAAATGGAAAATATCATAATGCCATCAGATAAATCCACACCTCAACTACTGCATATAGTTCTGGTCAACCCATCTCAAAACATATATTAATTCAAAGAAGAACAAAAATGATTTAGGGGTATGGAACAGCTTCCATACAAGGAAAGATTAAAATGACTGACCATTTGAGAAAAGAGCCAACTAAGGGAGGACATTATAGAGGTCTATAAAATTTTGAATGGTGTGGAGAAAGTGAATGAGGAAGTGTTACTTACCCTTTTTCCAAAACGCAAAACTAGGCGTCACCCAATGATATTATTAGGCAGCAGAGTTAAAAGAAACACAAGGAAGTGCTACTTCACACCATGCACAGTCAACTTGTAGAACTCATTGCCCGAGGATATTGTGAAGGCCAAAAGTGTACCTGGGTTCGGAAAAGAATTAGAAAAATTAGTGGAAGATAGTCACTGATGGACCTATTTGCCAAGATGGTCAGGGACACAACCCAATGTTCTGGGTGTCCCTAAACCTTTGATTGCCAGAAGCTGCAACCAGGGATGGATCACTTGAAATTGCCCTATTCTGTTCATTCCTTCTGAAGAATCTGGTGCTGTCCACTGTCAGGCAGGATACTGGGCTAGGTGGACCATTGTTCTGACCCCCTCTGGCCATTCTTATATTCTTATGCTATGTCCATAGGTAGTTATTATAATTGTAGCTTAGGTAGAAAATTCTATTTTGGAGTGGGTTACACTTGTGAAAGTGCATTAATAATATCTAGGGTATGGCTTTGGAAACAACAGAGCAAATAATTAAAATCCTCATTCACCGTGTATGATAAACTACATGAAGTACCCCTTACCCTTGCTTTGGAGAAGATGACCATAATTGTTTCTGATGGCATCCACTGTAACTCTGACCCGTGATAGTGTACCTGGATATTGCCAGGGCTATTGAATGTTCAGAAATCAATATCTCCTGATGCCATTTTATAATTGAGTATATTTACTTTCTTGCCACTAGCACTCTAGTCAAAATGTGCAGCTGGGCTTATGCTTCAAAGGAAAAGAGCTGGCCTGTATGAGGTACTACTAATCTGATTCTGTCTGTATTGACTCACGTTTTAATGTCTCCTGTAGGCACTCAGGCATGATACCAGTCTCCGCTACACACTTGTGCAGACAATGGAAATGGAGAACTATATTTTTTTTAAGTATTGGCAAAATTCTGCTGGCAGACTGTCTTGCAGAGGGATTTACAAGATTGTCCATGCCTAATTGTTTCTTCTCTCTGGGCCTTTACTAATGCCCTGCCCAGGGCCTTTCTGTCACCTTCAGTTATGATAACTAAATCCTTCAAGAATGTTTCTGGGCCTTCCTGCTGTACAAAGCAGGGGATTTGCTTGTCACATCCATGAAATCTGATTTCAAGTGTCAAAACCACTCACCTGTCCACAAAATTGCAATATCTGTATTCAGTAAACATTCCTCTGCCCTTGGTAGAGTGAATATAGGCTACCTTTTGATTTTTAAGTAGTAATGCTGCTTATTTTGGGGAATAATGGCATTTTTTTTTCTTAGATGGATATTCAGCTGACCCTTTACGTTGCACCGAGTGGGCATGCGTAATATTTTTTCAAGTAAAGTTAAGTCACTAGAGTCTGCACTACGAGCTTACATTTCCCATCTTCAGTGCTTTTTGAACTAGACCATTATGACACAGAATAGGATATCAGTACTGAGAAGATATATTTTGTGTTACCTGTGGGAATGTTAAAAGCATGAATTGCAGTCCAAGTACTAGCGTTATGGGGTGATAGCAAAAATGGTGGCGTTGTAAGCAATTATAAGGACAAGTCAATTATTCAGAGTTGGGAAATGAGGAGCTACGGGTAGAGAGAAGTAACATTACCTGTGTTCAGAACATTGGTACAACCACCATTGGATGTTCCTGTATCTCTTTTCTCAACACTTTTTCCAGTTTTTCAACATTCTTTTTAAAGTGATGGCACTAGAAGCAGACAGTATTCCAAAGTCTGGCAAATCTATTACCAGCAAGAGACTATAGAAGCTCAATCTATTTAGTTTATCAAAGACTGTTAAGGGGGCGTGGTCTATAGGTATCTACATTGAGAGATTTCTGATGGTAGAGCATGCTTTATTCTAACAGATAACAGCAAAACAATATCCAGTATCTATTAACTGAAGCTAAATAAGTTCAGACAGGAACTAAGGTGCAAATTTATAGAAGAGGGTAACTAGCCACTGGAATAACTTATCAAGGGATGTAGTGGGCTTTCTTGATCACTTGAAGTTTTTAAATCAAGGTTGGATGTGTTTCTAAAATATATGCTCTAATCCAATCAAAAGTTATGACCCTGACGGAGTAATAATTGACTGAAATTTGGCCTTTTTATTATGCAAGAGGTCACACTAATGATCATACTGGTCCCTGCTGGCCTTGGCCTGTGAACCTATTACAGCAATAGTTAAAGAGCCTGATTATCATTTACAGTATGGCCACTTTAGCAGTGGAAAGTGGCTTTTCAGTGAGTGTAACTGTAATTTATTCCCATTTACAGGCCACTTTACTCTGCCCGAGAGATATGTAAATTACAATAAATTCATAGGAGGGCGGTTTAGGAACAGAAGGATCATTATGATCAAGTAGTATGACCTCCTGCATTATACACTCATAGAATTTCACCCAGTAGCGTCTTCCTCAAGTCCAATGATTTGTCGTTAAACTAGGAGCACAACTTCTAGAAAGCAATCATAGGTCTTATCATTAGGCCCATGTTTTCCTAACTATTTCTGTTTCAAACTCCCTTTTTCAGTTATTTCTAATTTTCCAAATCTTTGACCTTTCAGGCTGAAATCCTCAGGCCTGGTCTCTTCCTAAAAATTCACCCTCAGGAAAATTTGAATAAAACTGGATGAGCTGTTTTTGAGAGTGACAGTCAAAAATACACTTCTCCCTTGAACTTTTCACTCCTTTGAACATAGCTACTGACAAAATGATTGGCAAATGATCAGAGAGTTGAAATTTAGAAGCATTTGTTCAGAAAAGAGAGGTCTTTTGGATTCTGGGTGAAAATTGCTTTTGATTTGACTGAGGTAGGAAGGTCTGATCAGAATTGGTGCTTGCACAGGCATTTAACAATGCTAGTGCTTTTTAATAACTAGTGCCCAGCTATTCAAAGTAAAGAGGCCTGCAACATATATGTGTGCATGTCAGGTTCTAGTAGGTGTTTTAAAAATTGAGTATGTTAATAGTTGCTACTTACTGCATCTTGTAATTTTTGGACAAGATAGTTTGAATCTTGCTTATTGGTTGCTACTCAGTAGAGACTTCCAGGATTTTACAGTATATGCAAATAATTGTGCACTCTCCGACACAAGCCCTTTCTCTTTCATTGCACAGTTATGTGCGTGGTCTCTGTCAAAGGTGCGCCTTTTGTTACTCAATTTTGGAAGGAATGTAGTAGCCCGTTAGATATTTAGTTGCTAGTGGAAGTCCAGGTACTAGTGGTGATGAAGGTGTTCTCCTCCCCCACCTCCCATCTGCAAACTAGAGGTTTTTTGCCTATGCCCAAGTTATCCATGCCTCTGTCACATTCTGGTTGGATTGCAGCAACACCCACACTATTTCAGCTCCAGTTTAAGGGCATGGAAACACTTCAATGCAGAATGGACCTGCCAGCTTATTTTGCAGTGTGTTTTGCATAAGGAACACAACAGTTGTGCAGTGTAGGTAGGGGACCATATTTCTCTATGCTGAATACTGGACACCTGGTAAAATTACTCATTCAAGTGAGTTAAATGGCAATCAATCAGAACTATGCAGTACAAACATTCAAAATAACATCAAGTTGACTGAGCCCCTGTTAAAAAGAAATACTGCATAGCTGGATTCTTTTAATTTATCATCTTATCTTTTAAGGCTTTAGGGTTCACTGGACCCTCCTCCCCCCCACTTACTGCTGGTGGCTGATGAGCAGGGATCCAGCCAGCAGTAGGACCCACTAGTACTGATGCAGGATGGGAGAGAAAATACAAGACAACTTGCCTGTTTCAAAGAAAGTCGGGACACCTGCAGGAGGGCTTAAATAGGGGACTGTCCCTTTAAAAATGGGACATCTGATCACCCTAGTGCTATGGAGACCGTAGCACTTTTAAACCAGCTTCCAGTTCAATTTCGAAGTGTTGGCTTTGCTCTGTATGGTTGGGGCCATAGGTTTGAGGTCATCTCTCTATATAATTTTGACTTAATAGATGGAACCTATTAATATATCAGGGGGATGGGGGCAGGGTGTTCTTCTCTTGGTTTTCTCCCCCACCCCTAGTTTTGTTCAAACAAAGTCTATCTTTCTGGTCATGCTAAAAGCAGATTTATGTACATGAGTTTGTATATTGATAGACGAGATGTTGAGCCCCATATATTAAGAAGCTGTGCACAAATGACCATATGTTTCCTTTTTTGCCAAGATGCCTCCATGGCATATATCCTCAGATTTAAGCTACTATCCAATTTTCAGGAGCTGCTGTAGGAGTATGACATCTGCCTGCGGGTACACAGTAAACTTGGATGCCAAGGTTCTAGGAGGGATTCTCTTGCAGAAGGAAGCCATCAAGCCAGAAACCCCTTTCTCCAGAAACACTTTCTTAAAGCACATAGGAGGAGGCAGGCTGGCCTGAACACAAGGTCTGTCCATTCTGGAAAAGTCCTATAGAACTCAATTGGAAGTGGTGATCTTCTTTTATTCCGGGGTGGGTTTTTTCTCTTCCCTCTAAAGAATTGGGAGCGGCCATGATTGTAGAGGGATAATGCTCTGAGGTGGTACATGGAATTATTTTTCAGGTGCTTGGCTGGTAGGTCTTATTCACATGTTCGTGTTGCAGTTGGAATAAATTTTCCCCAGGTCAGACTGACAAAGACCTGGGAAGGGTAGAAGGGAGAGTTCACCTTTCACTGCAGCATGGGGTGTGGGTTGCTTACTAGTACCATCTGTGTATATCTCACTTAATCAGCTCTCTGCCACTGCAGAAACCTTGGGCATTGATGCATCTTGGTCCTTCCTACTCTCTTCGTGTGGCATACAATAGACTAGTCACCTGAGTGCTGTAATAATTCAGTCTAATCCAGGTGCTGGGATCAGTTCATGGATAATTGGGTGGGGTTTAGTGGCCTATGATCAGTAAATCAGACTAGATCTGGTGGTTCCTTATGGCCTTAACATCAGACCTTTCCAATAGATTTTTAAACCACCCTGTAGAATTTATTAAAAAAAAGTTTTCTCTATAATGGTTAAATTAAAATAGAAAGATAATTTTGAATGACTAAACTTCTATACCATGTAACTTCTACAGATTCCTATTACATTTCTATTGAAATCTATTGCTTTAATCCCTTTTAAATTCTACCCTATAAGGCTTTGCAATAAGGGCTGTTCTAGAGAGTAGTAAAGACCAATAAGGTTGAGAAGGCTACACAATTAAGGGGGAAAGGAAAGAAATGGGATGGTGGGAAAGGGAGGATGAAAAGCTTTCTTTCTTAGACACGAAGTGCAATTGCTGCTGGCTTCAGTGGGAGGAGAGAGTGCGCAAAACCCTGCAGCATGGAGTGAATTCCCAACATAGCTATAACTAGCCTGTTGATTTTTCTGGAGATTAGTGGTGGTCTCAATATCTTTTTCCTCCCAGGGACTCTAGTATACTTTTATTTCAGCTTTCATTAAATTCTATTTCAACTGCCCACTGTTTTTTCGAGGGTCACCTTACATTTACACTACCTAGCTTTCAGCATCCCCAATCCAGTTCTCAAGTTGACTAGCTTCTCTTCCTCCTCCAGCTCCTTTTGTACAAGTTAATGGCATGAAAATCAAAGTTTGGCTCCTCTTTCCCCAAAAAAGGAGCATTTTTCCATATTTATGAGCCGGTGGTAGCTGAATCCTTCCTCTCCGAACTGTCAGGGAGATTCCATCTGAGGTTTAAAAACCATCTTGCAGTACCATTTTTTAGTACCTTTATCTGAGAGAACAAGAACATTAACTATCGCTCAGTCATTCATGTAGAAATAGGGAATGACGGCAGCTCTTAAAATGGAAATAAAAAGGTAACCCACCTTGGAGTTAAGCGAGAACATGTTCTGGAGCAAAGCCCTTAAAACTTCTGACATTTAGTGCAATCCACAGAGAATTAGAGGAGTTTATGAAGCAACTGCCCTGTTGTCAGTAAAAGCTGTGTGCCTTATGCACACACATGAAAATGTTCATCGGAAACCTTCAAATAAGTTTAAAACCATACTTTGTGGTATTAGCATTTTAAAATATTCCCCTTACCAAAAAGGGAGAAGTTCTGCTTATAGAACAAAACTGATATATGATGGATAGCAAGTGGGAGGGTTTTTCTAGAGGGTGTATTTTTAAGGTAGTTTTTTTTTTTTTTTAATTTGGAAAGTTTATTTTGGACATGCTCTCAATGTTGTAAAAGAAATTCTCAGCCTGACTTTCAAAATTCACTCTCCATTTCAGAGAATGAAGATAATTCATTATAGTTATATAGGCACCCTGGGCCCAATTTTCCTCTCACTAAGATTAGTTTGAGTGGTGAAACTCCATTTGACTTCAAAAGGAATTATTCCTGATTCTCAAGAAGGAATGAGAAGGTAAGTGACCTTGTTTAATGGGTGACTCCATAGGAAGGAACTAGCCCTGAGACATCGTGGGGCCCAGCTAAAAAGAACAGGATGTGTTATCTGGGACAAATGATTTGACAATAAGGGTGTTGGACATCCTAAACAATGGAGGGAATTCTCACTGATTGTTGCTTATATGGAAACAAATGATAAGATCTATTTAATTAAAGAGTGGGTATTTCATGCATCTGAAATTCCAGGCAAGAGTTGTCATTTTAGTCTATTCCATTTTACAATGAACACAGCAGAAATCAAATGGGGAGGGGAGAAGAAGGAATGTGGTGGTACTCTCCCATACTCTGCCCTCTTGACACCAGCATGCTGGGCTACTATGGGGATGGGCAGATGCCACCATGGTCACAGCCTGAACACCTTGACCTCGTACAAGAGTTACTCAAACTCAGATGCCAGGGACCATCCTCTGGTGTCACTCACTGGAGCTTTAGGTCCCGCTCTATGGCTCCTGGACTGAAGGCTGGGGTCTTTCGCTGAGGTGTTGAAGGGTTCCTAGCTGGAGGCTGAGATGCTGCACTGGTGTGCACGGACGGTGTACGAGGGTCTTGGTCCTTGTCTAGAATTCTGCATTGAGGTATCTCCCTGAGTGCTAGGACACTAGTTGGCATCTGGAGCCCCATTTGCACTGGTGTGGACTCTCCTCCTTGGGAATCTGCTACGTGTCTAGGTGCAGGCAAGCATCTGACTCCTCAGCAGCTGAGAGTGCAGCTCCTCAAACACACTGCTCCAGCTGTCACCCTGCAGGAAAGGATCCTACAGCTCTTCTGCTATGGTGGCTTCATGTACAGAGATGCTCCCTCTGCTGGTGGCTGCCTGAGGTTGGGTTCTTCTGCCAGTCACAGGTAGCTGGACTTTTGAATGCTTGTGCCACAGGCTGTGATTGGCCAATTGTGCCAGTAGGGGTGTAAAGAGGACAGAGCATGCTGATGGCAAGTTCAAGAGGGGCCAGTACAACATAAAAATGTGCAGAGGCTGTTACCAAGTTCTGGAACACAGTCCTCCTGAGAACTCAGCTACTGGAAAAATAAACACATTTCCATATGGTATAAACGAGGACTTATTCAAAGACAATAAACAAGGGGAAAAGCTCTAATACCACAGCAGCAATCCTTAGCGGATTGTGTCTTTGAAAGAATGGCAGGCTCAACTACAGTTAGTGAGATTTCCCCCGCATTCTATTAAAATATTCTTCATCCTGGTTACAATGCTGCCAACTTTCACAATTTTATTGCCAGAATCACTGAACCAAAGTTGGTCATCACCCAAACTCATGGCCAGAGTTTGCTCTGCAGCACTCTGCCTCTATTTGCCCCTTCTTCCGGGCTCCTTAAACAAGCCCCACAAAGTGTTTTGTTTCAATCGCAGCCATTCTTAGAGGCTGGTTTCTTTATTCACAAAGTTCCTAAAACACAAACAAATCTTCCACCCAGCATTAAGCTGGGTTCAACCTGTCCTCCCTGAGGTACTGTCTCAGCTGGGTTTTCTTCCCGAGCTGCAGCTCCACACACAGGCTTCCCAAGAGCTTCCTGCCAGACCTCTTGCCTCTAGCAGTCTCCGCTACATTGCTGGCCACAACCCCACTTTGCAGCTTCCTACTGCTGTTTTTATTGGAATCACCTGATTACAAGATGAGCCCCACCTGAGAGGAATTAAGCAAGCCACCCTGTCATGCTCACTATAGTTGGTGTTATACTTAAAGTCCCAACTACTGGAATCAAGATATGGCATGAGACTGTCAGCTTCCATTTAAAAAGTAACAGTATGTTTCTACCCCCTTATGATTATGCAAAAGAGTTTGGAAAATGAAGTGCACTCTAAAGGCTCAGAAACTGGAAGGCAAATAAAACCATTTATTTTTAAAATCGCTCATGATTTTTAAGCCACTCTTGTGATTTGGACACGGGGGGCTGACTCATGACTTTTCAAAATTTGGGCTTGGCATCACTTCTGTTGTCAAATCTCCTATTCATGGAACACCCAACCTATGCAAGTGAATGTGCATTTGCATAGAAACCATGAAAATATTTGCAGGTTCAGTGCTCTCATTTTATGAGAAAGTAAAGGTTTCAGGGGTATAAAATAGCCCAAAATGAAATACCAAACTTTCATAGAAAATATGAACATATTTTCATTATTGTCTTCATACCATCTGAAATATTAAATTATTCCCATTCTGAAAAGGCACCTCTACTCTGCTTTAATCAATGTTTCCTATTCCCTGTAAATTAAATCTTAATATATTATGCATTAAAAATGAGACGGGGAAAATGTGGGGAAACACTTTTTTTAATGATTTGTGACCTTTACATTTTTAATGGATAATAGAAACATAACAGTAGATGGGATCGGTCATGTGCTGTCCTGCTGACATGCTGTATGGTATCGCCTTTCTCTAGGGTACTTCCACCTGTTGCATTAATAGATCATCAATTTTAAGGTTTTATATAGTGCCCATCACTGTAGAACTAAGGACCCAAAGCACTCCTACTGAAGTAAATGGAAAGATTCCATTTGACTACAAAGGGAGCTGGATCAGACTCCAAGATATTTAAGATAAAAGTTCAACCAGCATATTTTCCACATCAGCCAAAACATTAATCAAATCCGATAGCTGGCTAACCTGGTAGAGATGTGTGCAGTCATACAGAATGAGAGTCACATACAGTTCTTATATCTCTGTCACAGATCCACAGGGTGTGCTCTGTCTCTGACCTTTAAACAGTCTTTATGGGAGTGTGTTCCTTTGATCTCTCTCGTCTCAGCCTTAGCAAAATAGTTATGTTACTAATGCTGGAGCCAAGCAGTTGCCTCTTCAGGACTATAAACCCGACTATTGTGTCTGGAGCCTTTGTTATCTAGGCTGATGTTTTATCCTTCCTCCTTTGTTCCTCTAACAATCCCATTTGATCTAACTCCATAGCAAGTAACCATCATAAACAAACACAGAGGCATGCAGCTTACTCAGAAACATATTAGATAGCTCCCAGTGCATCACATCACTTTGAAAATGTCTCCCTAACTGACTGCCAGTAATAAAAAGGCAGGCAGAGCCAACTGTTGAATAAAAAGGCATGTGCAACCCCTACAGCACAAAGTAGGTTCACAAACGATCTCTGCAGCTTGGCTGTTTTGGCATGGAAGTGAATCAAAACTTGCAAATTTGCTTGGAGTTGGCTTAAATCAACCTTAAAGGCACGTTCAAAGTCCCCCACCATGAATGAAAGATATGCTACCTTATCTATTCAAGGAAGGGTAGCACATGTTTGGGATACAAGTCACAAAGCTCAGCCACCAGGTGTGGCGTGGCCTCATCAGGGATACTGTTCCTGACAGCTTATAGTCCGTCCTTGTGTGAAATATTGGTGTAAAGAGCTTCTACATCCATGGTGGCCAGGATGGTGTTTTCAGGAAGATCACCAGTGCATTGTAGTTTCCTCAGGAAGTCAGTGGTGTCTCAAAGATAGCTGGGAGTGCTGGTAGCATATGGTCTGAGGAGAGAGTCCAAATGCCAGATAAGCCTGCTGTAAAAGTGCCAATGCCTGAGATGATGGGGCATCCAGGATTTCCAGGTTAATGGATCTTGGGTAGCAGATAGAGCCCTGACCAGGGGTATTCTAGGGGTGTGTCTGTGTAGATTTGTTCCCGTGCTGTAGCAGGGAGTTTCTTGAGCGGATGGTGTAGTTTCTCTTGGTACTCCTCAGTGGGATCCTCAGCAGCATTCTTGTCTAGCTGTGTAGTCAAGACACTCTAGTTAGTGTTGTGTACTGGCTGGCTCTTAAAGGGAAAATAATGTTGATGGAAGGCTAGATTTAAAAAAATGAATCAATTATGTCGATTCTGAAAAATCTAGTGAGGGTTATTGATCTTTTGAAGTGTTGCCAAATATTAATACCTCACTAAGGTTTAAGTACAGAAGAGACTGGATTTTGTCACGCAAAGTACTATAAAGTCCTTCTAAAAACTCCCAAAACTCTTTATTAATAGAGTACTCTACAGACATCTTCTAGTTGATGGGCTGTCTAGGATAGAATGTATTACAATCCTAATAACCCCTGTGAACTTTATTTGAACCATATCCCTACAATAGCACTGGAAGTAAGGCCTCACCAGCTACTGGGAAAAGGAGCGCCATTGATTGAGAGGAGACACCTTCTAACTTCCTCCTGTGATTGGAGTGGTAAAAGCACACTCTTCTCCCAATGTTCTTCTCCCTCATCCCCAGGCTATAGTCTGCCTTTAGATTAATAGCTTGACTCAGGAGGAGGCATAGTTCTTTTGCATGAGCTCTTCCTTTTCTCCTTTGTGCCAAGATGCTTTGCAGCTGTAGGGCTTCTAAGGATATTTTTGTAAGGCCTTATGCGACATGCCCAACTTTTGGCTGAAAAAGTGTGATTTGCTGAGTGTTAGTATGCCATCACTTATAAGTGTGCTAGATGACTGACAGGTAAAAGATGCAGTCCCTAGCTAATGTTAGAAATAACCCAGAAGAAAGACAACAGATAGGAAAGGTATGGCTTGTGGAATTGAAGATAAGGATTATGCAGTAAGCATATGTGGTTGCATCGTTTAACTAAACACATTTCTCTGAAGTTCCAGATAACTTTATTTTTGTTATGGTAAGAATCAAGAGTGATTGTAGCTGGTTCGTCTGCGTTTTGACAGCCTGTACAGGGTTGCACATATAACATGATAGAGCCCAGACTAAGTACCAGTAAGAACTCATTTTCTGAGGTTCCCTGGTAGTACACTTTATACATATAGATAGCATAGGATACTTAGGGAACTACCTGAAGCATCGCAGAACCATTAGTGCAGGGGTTCTCAAACTGAGGGTCATGACCTCTCAGGGATCATAAAGTTATTACCTGGAGCTAGTGAAGTAGGCACAGGGCTGATAGTCTCAACTCCTGTTAAATTAAAATTTAAATTAAATTACCCCCCCATTTTTAATTTATAAGGGGGTGTCACATTCAGAGTCTTGCTGTGTGAAAAGGATACAAAATGTTTGAGAACCACTGCATTAGTGATTATCTTTGAGAACTTATGGAGAATGGGTGAGGTCCCAGAGGACTGGAACAGGGTCAACATAGTACCTGTCTTTAAAAAGGGAGAACAAAGAGGACCCAGGGAATTATAGACCAATCAACCTAATTTCGAGACCAGGCAAGCTACTGGAACAAATGATTAAACAATCAATTTGTAAGTACTTACAGGATAATAGAATTATAGGTAACAGAAAACATAAATTTGTCAAGAACAAATCATGCCAAACCAATCTAATTTCCTTCTTTGACAGGGTTATTAGCCTAGTGGATGGGAGGGAGTGGAATCTGTAGACATGATAAATTATGACACAGTCCCATATGATGTTCTCATAAGCAGCCAAGGGAAATGTGGTCTACACGAAACTACTGTAAGGTGGGTGCAAAACTGGTGAAACACTGTACTCAGAGTAGTTATCAATGGTTTGCTGTCAAACTGGGGTAGGGGGACATATTTAGTGAGGTCCAACAGGGGTTAGTTACAGGTCTGGAGCTAGTCAATATTTTAATTAGTGATTTGGAATGGAGCAGAGAATCTGCTTATAAAATATGCAGATTACTACCAAGCTAGGAGAGGTTGCAAGCATTTTGGAGGATAGGATTAGAATTCAAAATGACCTTGCAAAATAGGAGAATTGGTCTGAACTCAAGATGAAATTCAATAAAAACAAGTTCAAAGTGATACACTTAGAAAGGAAAAATCAAATATACAACTACAAATTGGGGAATAACTAGCTAGGCAGTAACACTGCTGAAAAGGATCTATAGGCTAAATTGGATCACAGATTGAATGAGTCAATGTGATGCAGTTCAAAACTGGGGTGTATTAACAGGAGTGTCATGTAAGATACAAAAGAGAGTTGTTTTTTTTTTTACCCTCTCCTCACCAATGGTGAGGCCTCTGTTGGAGTACTGTGTCCTGTTTTGGGTGCCACACTTCTGGAGCGATGTGGACAAATTAGTCCAGAGAAGAGCAACAAAAAATGATAAAAGTTTAGAAAACTAAACCTATGAGGAAAACTTGAAAACACTGGACATACGTAGTCTTGAGAGAGAAGATTGAGGGGTCTTCAAATATATTCAGGGGTATTATAATGAGGATGGTGATCAATTGTTCTCCTTGTCCACTGAAGATAAGGACAAGAAGTCATGGATTTAATCTGAAGCCAGGGAGATTTAGGTTAGATATTAGGAAGAACTTTCTAATTAGAAGGATAGCTAAACTCTGGAATAGGGACTCCTTTGGAAACCTGTCATTGGAGTTTTTTAAGGCAAGGTTAGATAAATACCTGTCAGGGATGGTCTCGGTATACTTTTTCCTGTCTCAGTGGTAAGGAATGGACTAGATGACCCCTTGGAGTCCCTTCCAGCCCTGCATTTCTATGATTCAGTGATTCTGGGATGGAGTTAGCTGTTGATGGAGAGTAGTGTAGCGAATACCTGTGTCTTCTGGATTATATTAATATTTATTAGTACTATAACCTCATTCATGTGCATAGCTCTTTGCACAAATATACTTAATTAAAACAATTCCTGTCCCAAAGAATATGTTACTGGGCATATTTATTACTGTAAGTAATTCAGTTTTCAAAACGCCAGAGGGCTTCAGTAGTGCTTAGGTAACACTTCCTCAGTTCCAAGAAAAAGAAATAAAAAAAAAAATTAAATTACATGACCAAAGCATGGAAACTGCAAATACAAAAGAAGTATTTACTGATCATTATTGTTGGTATTACACTAATGCAGACTTTTTCAAAATTTGACTTTTAAAATTATGTAGACACATTGAAATCAGTTACAATATAAACTCCTGATATAGGCATTTATTAGAGAAATGAGTAGCTGGACTGGGTCAAAGAGAAAGGTGGGGTGGAGTGTGAGGGAATGCCCTTTGGAGCTATGGAGTGGTTCCAAAGGTGTACTATAAATGTTACGTCAGCCCAGTGGCTGGAGTACCACTCCTCACCCCCAGCATGGATGTTCCCCTGTGAGATGAAGAATTACAGGATTTGTGAAGCAGAGGTTCCTCTCACCTCCTCCTTGGGCAGATTGCATCCTCCTTGCACCCTCCCACCAAGGTGCAGTGTAGAAAGCCCGTGTGGAGTGAATCAAATGAAGATCTCCATTGTGAAGGGCGTGTACAGCCCTAACCCCCCTTTACAACCATGTTCTACGCCCATTTTTACAGCAGAGTGACATTGATTCTCTTCCCAGGGCCCTTCAGAACTATGGAGATGGAAATGTTTTGCTCTTTAATTCTAGGAATAAAATAACTGAAGAATGGAGATGGGTTTAAAATAAACTAAGGGGCAAGCCAGTTGTTCCTATCTTGTGACATTACTCTTGTTTTTACCCCCTTTTTATCATTCCCAAGAGACAAGAAGGCTGCCTCCCTCTTCTCTCTTGACTTCAGTGCAAGTGCATACATTATTGATATAGAAGGCAACACCTCGTCCCTTTGTCCCTGCCTAAGGATAAGTACAAAAGATTTATCTAGTATAACACATTTAAGCAGATCAATATGGACTATTAGCTATTTTAATTAAAGGCAGGCAATAGATAGCTTTCAAGTTACAATTTGAACAACTTCACTTCTCTCTCCAGACTCATTCTGTCAGAAGAAGAGTACTTTTAAAATAAGAATCATTCAAAAAGTCATTGGCTTCCATTATTAACAAAGGAATGAACCAGTAAAATGCAAATCAATAGCAGTATGTCTTCAGTAGATAGAGTAGCTAATTTCAATTAATTTGCTTATATTAGATACTGTACCATGTTTGTTTCTTATTAGGGTAGTATTGATTTTCTATCTCACAATGTTTCAATTACTTAGCATGCTGAACATAGCAACCTTATAACAATGGCTATAGGCAGTTAAACAGTCAATTCAGAGAAAGCTATGCTTACAGCATGTCTATTTTTGAGGTTGATAAGGTCCATATATTTTAGGCTGCACAGACCCTGAAGCAGACACAATAGAATTATTGAGCACTGTTTAAAAATTCCAAACCCAGTAATGTTACAAGCTGATGTTAGACTAATTTAGGTAAGTCAGATGTCTCTTAATCAGTTGATTGGATCACATGTGCTCTAAAGAGGTAGCTTACTTTGCATTTTAGAAAGTCAGAAGTTGCCTAGTCCTGTTCACGTGAAAACCTTAAGCATGCTACAAAGATATTTGTCACCAGCCACCAGTGTGCCCAAATTTTCCAAAGAAATATAGGTTTTAAAACTGTTATCCCTTCATTAAAATGTTCAAAGGGTTGGCAGAATTCATTATGCTGTTCCCATATTCTCAGAAAGCTTTTGTAATGTAAATCTAAAAGGTTTGTAAGCATGCATAGGCATCACATGCTCTTTCCAAAAAAATGTGTTTTGAGTTAGAATTATTCAGCAGTAGCTGCCTGTCTCTGCTTAAACAATCACATTCTTATATACTGTGTAAATTCCATTAGCACAGTTTTGACATCACTCCTATCCATGTGATGTAGAATTAGCCATGCCTCTTGCACTCTGCTAATTTATCATTAATCAATTATTTAACTAAAAAAAGACCATGTGCTATACACTGTCAATAAAGAAAGAAACAACAATTTATCATTATTTAAATCTGGTAACTGTTGCCAAATTCTTGCTGTAATTGTAGGAAATACTAAGGATAACATTTGTAAAGTGCCTAAATCAATTTGGCTCCTAAATCACTTTCAAAAATGGGAATAATGAGACTTAGGCTCCTAAATGCCTTTTGAAAATTTTACCCTTAATGGTTGAGGTATGTTTGCCCACACACACACCTCACTTTTATGAGTTTGAGTATCATTAAAATAATTTGGGTTGGCCTTCGCATATTTGTTGGCAAGCCTCCAAAACATTTTAGTCAACTAACTTCTCACCCCCGGCCAAAACATAAATAAGGCCATTCTCCTGCAATAAGTTCTCTGCAAGCAGAACTCGTTGGAGGTTTGAGACCAAAGGCTCCAATTCAGAAAAGCTCTTAAACGCTTGCTGGAGCTCCAGAGAAGTGGGGCATCAGCACGTGTTTAAAGTTAAGCACATGCTTAAATGAAGTGCTTCCTGAATTGGGGTCAAAAGGCCAGATTTTTAAAGGTACTTAAGCATCTAGCGGGACTTTCAAAACCACCTCACTCCCAATGGGAGTTAGGGGGCTAGGTGCTTTTGAAAATCCCCCTAGACACCTATGTGCATCTTTAGGTGCCTCAATACCTTTAAACATCTGGTCCAAAGTTACCAGCCCTACTCCTGCATGAATGAACAACCCAGTCTTAGTTTCTATCAACTAAAAAGGTAGCCTCGTATCTCTAAAGTATGCCCTGCAACCCCCGGACTGGTATTTTAAAGCCCTGAAGGATAGGCAGCTCACATAAAATAATCTTGGACAAAACGGTCTAGGCCACTTTCCCCATCATTGATTTCTTGCATCAGCAAATCCACTATCCCTTTAGAAGCTTTTTTCTGAATGATCACACAGATAGGAAATAGGAGTGTGGATGCTTTCCTCTGTGGCTAAAGATATACAAATATTTTAAATATTGCTTTCATGTTCTAAAAAGTACTTATTTAACTGCTAAGCACTTATGCAATAACCAAAATAATAATTCAAATACATTTCCCACAAAATACAGCTGTCTTTCCTCATTAATGCCCATAGAATTAGAGAAAACTGAAGTAGCAATTTATAGCCTTTTTCCCTCCTTCTCCCTTGGCATATCAGATCTTTGTGCAAGAACACTTTCAACTGTGTGCTTGGATGCCTCTGGAAGCCTGTATCTTTACTCTGAGCTGGGAAGTGCTGTAGCAAGAACAGCTCCTCTTCACTCTCTGCTTAGAACAGATGCAGTAAGATTGGCCCAGCTCCTCTTTATTCTTTGATAGAAGAAACAGAAGCAGGACTTGGAACTGGACTGGGTACTCCTTTCTCTTCTCTGATTTAGCTTAACAGGGGTTTTGAAAAGAAGCTGCTATGAGTCAACAGGTATGGGGAAATATGACCATCCTTTTGGAATGCTGCAAAATGATCTGACAGATAATCCATGACAGTTACATTCTGGAAGTAGCCCAGTGGAACCCACTTCGGAATCTTTTACACCCAAAAAACTTCTAGTGATGCTACCAAGTAAATTAGAGAAAAAAGAATCCAAACTATGGTATTGATTCATTACTAGATGGAAATGGAGAATTAATAATAATGGAGAAAAGGCAGAAGTGGTCAATGGATATTTCTGTTCTCTATTTGGGGGAAAAACAGATGATGTAGTCACATCATGGATGTTAAACAGTACCTGCAAAAGTTAGACCTTTTTAAATCAGCATGTCTGGATAACTGATATCCAAGAGTTTTAAAGGAGCTGGCTGACGAAATCTCCAGATTGTTAATGTGCTTTTCAAGAAGTCTTGGAACACTGGGGAAGGTCCAGAAGATTAGCTTTCTTCCAATGTTTCAATATTTAAAAAAATTAAATAGGCCAATAATTACTTGGTTCATCCTATCAGTCTGACATTGATTCCGGGGAAGATAATGGAGCAGCTGGTAGAGGAATTGATTAATAAAGAATTAAAGGAGCCTACTATAATCAAAGCCAATGAACATGGGTTTCTGGATTAATAAAGGTAATAGTGTTGATGTAATATACTTAGGTTTCTGTATTTAGCTTGATGCCACATGACATTTTGATTAAAAAAACTAGAACATGATATAAAATTAACATGGCACACATTAAATGGATTAAAAGCTGGCTAATTGATAGGTCTCAAAATGTAATTATAAACAGGGAACCATTATCAACTGGGTGGATTTCAAGTGGGGTCCCACATGGATCAGTCCTGGGCTGCACAGTATTTAACCTTTTATATATTTAAAAAAAAAACACCTAGGAGAAAACAAAAATCCTCACTGAGAAAGTTCACAGATAATAAACAAATTGGGGGAATGGTAAATAATGAAGAGGAAAGGTCACAGATACAGAGTGATCTGGGTCACTTGGTAAGGTGGGTGCAAGTAAACAATGTGTTTAGTATATGTAAATGGAAATGTATACACTTAGTGACAAAGAATATAGGCCATACTTACACAATGGGGATTGTATTGTATTCAGTGACTATGAAAAAGTTTTGGGGATCATGGTGTATAATCAGCTGCACATGAGTTCCAGTGTCATGCTGTGGCCAAAAGGGCTAATGTGATCCTGGGATGCATAAACAGGGGAAATCTCAGGTAGGAATAGGGAGGTTATTTTAACTCTGCATTTTGCACTGGTGCAACTGCTGCTGGAATACGGAGTCCAGTTTTGGTGTCCACAAGTCCAGAAGGATGTTGATAAATTGGATTCAGATAAAAAGAGGGTTCGGAGAAGAGCCACAAGAACGATTAAGGGATTGGAAAACATGTTTTATAGTGGTAGACTAAAAACTCAATCTATTAAGCTTAGCAAAGAGACGGTTATGAGGTGACTTGATTGCAGTCTATAAATTCTTATATGGGAAACAAATATTTGATAATGGAGCTCTTCGATTTAGCAGTGAACAGTATAACATGTAAATTGAAACTAGACAAATTTGGACTCAAATAAGGTGTAAATTTTTAAGTGAGCATAATTAACCATTGGAACAACTTACCAAGGGTTGTGGTGGATGCTCCATCACTGGCGATTTTTAAACTAAGGTTGGAATTATTTTGGGGAAGTTCTATGGTCTGGGCCATACAGGAGAGCAGACTAAATAATCACAGTGCTTCTTGCTGGCCTTGGAATCTCTGAATCTCTTTGAATCTACCTGGGTTCATTTGAAGTTTAACTATACTCCCAGACTAATTCCAGTTTGGTAACAGCCATTTGACTTTTTTGATAAAATTCCCTAATATAGACACTGCCTTATAACTGGGTGAAACTTCACTGTGACCCAAAACTTCTCCCTTCTTATCCTTTCACATATGGAGGATCCTGCCTACAACAGAACTGCTATAGTTCCACTGCACAGGAGCGCAGAAGAGATGGTAAATCTGTGCTTAGTCTGCAAAGAAGATATGAAAATTCATTTATCTTAAAGCAGTAATCACTCTGTAATTTTTAGCATGTTTTTCGCCATTAATTTTCTGTGGTGTTTTTTCAGTATTAGCTCTTGCATGATCTCCATGTGTAAAGTGTGTCTCAATGAGGGTGAATGCCCACAGCTCATGACTCAGAGAGAAGCAGCAGGCTGCATTGGTACACTGATTTTTCTGAAGCCACTACTGTGCTCAAGGTTGCAACTAGTAAAAGGCAGTTTTGCCCACAATCTTGCATGGTAACATTGTGCTAGTGCTAGTTCAGAGTTACTTTGTCATTGGCTTCTGTTTTTTAAAGGCACATAATCTGTTTATTCTGGGATTCTTGCATGAGTGTTTTAACTGTATATGTTACTTATCAAAATATTCTAAGAAACTCCCACTTTAAAATGTCAGCATTGGTTGATTGAACTATATTACTGTAAGAAATAATTATAGACATTGGGGGCTGGATTCACAAAAGGACTTGGGTGCCCAATCTCTGCTTTAGGCTCCTAAATCCCAGAATTAGGCCCATCTGGCTTCACAAAAGCCCTGTTCAACTGCCCCTGAACCTTGTAGGTGCCTAAACTCACTCTGAGCCTATGTTTTTACAGGAGACATTCCCTAGATGCCTGTTTCTGCCTGTGCTCTCATGCACTGTAGCTCTATGCCAGGCATTCAGATGCCAAAGCCCCAGAACAATTGTAGATAAATAATTTTTAAAAAATCAATGGAACAGGGGGACTGGATCCTGGTTCTCCTACTACCTAGATGAGTGTGCAAGAGTCTCTCTTGCCCAATGATTCTTTCATTATTTATTCACGGTGGTACAGCTTCAACAGGTGAGACTGAGAGTGCCCTAGGTCAGAATATTTAATAGCTGAGTGATTAGAGTACTTACCTTAGAGGTGGCCAGTCATTGTTTAAATCCTATCCCCCACCCCCTCACTGAGAGTGGGGGACTTGAATCAGGGTCTGACATCTCATCAGATTACCCTAACTATTGGGCTAAAAGTTACGAAGGAGGTTATCCTCTTCCTTGTCAGAAAAATAGCATAGGGACCTAACCTTTGAGAGAGGGTTTGCAGCTGAGAATCCCAGGTAAAAAGAGGCACTTGCTTGCAGCCCAGACTTAAATGTCTATATCTGAAAGAGGGACAGGATTTAGCACTCAGCCCTTGGCATCTCCCATTGGCTAGCTTAGGCAGGGAGCCACCTAGCATACTGGCTTTTGTGAATCCCATTCTAAGACACCTATGTCCCTCCATTCATTGTATAGGCAGCCTAGGCTTTGTGGATCCCAGTGATTTTCTAGATGCCTAGAAGTTAGGCATGGTGATGCTCTGTGTCACCATGCCTAAATTTCTTTGGCTAGGTCTACACTTACCTCTGGGTCCGGCGGTAAGCAATCGATTTTCTGGGATCAATTTATCACGTCTTGTCTAGACGCGATAAATCGATCCCGGATCGATCCCGGAAGTGCTCGCCGTCAACGCCGGTACTCCAGCTCGGCGAGAGGAGTACACGGCATCGATGGGGGAGCCTGCCTGCTGGACCCCGGACCCTCAGTAAGTTTGAACTAAGGTACTTCAAATTCAGCTACGTTATTAACGTAGTTGAATTTGCGTACCTTAGTTCGAAATGGGGGGTTAGTGTGGACCAGACCCAAGTCACTCTTAGCCCTTAGTACTTCCATAATTTCTTTCATCCATACTGTGGATCTGAAAGCTGTTTACAAAGGAAAGGAAGGATCATTGTTCCCCATTTTACAAATGAGGAAACTAAGGAATAGGGAAGTTAAGTGAATTGCTCCCAGTCACATGGTTAGTCATTGGCAGAGCTATGGATTAGAACCACAGATTCTGAGTCCCACTCTTTAGCTCTGTAAGCCAAGCAATACTACCTAAAATGAGATGAATGGAGCATTTGCTGAAAAGAAAAGTGGCTAAGAAATGAAATGTTGCAGTTTCTCTTTATGAACTCTCTCTGGTGATATGGGGAAGAGGATGTTAGAATGTACAAAGCATCAGAGCTTACTGCTCATTCACTCAGCTAATCTTGGGACCACTTCACTTAAGGACCTTTGGAGCAATTTCCAAGAAAATGGGGATGGAAAATAATTGAAGCTTACACCTTCACAGTCCACCTCACTGAAGAATTTGAACAGCTGTAGAGCAATTTACCAGTCTGTTTGTTTATAGCCTATTTCTTCCATCTAATGGACAGTAAAACTACTTCTTAAAAATTGCATTAACTTTTATAATTACTATGTATTGGTTATCCTGGATCCATTCCTCCTAAGCTGTGCCATCTCTTGAGTAATTCATCTTCAAAATGCCTCTTTTTGGATTATGTATTACTCTAATCCATCTTCAGGAGTTGAATTACTGCAATGCATCATCAAGGAGTTGCTACTCTATTACTCATTAATGTAACCAGCTGACAAAAGCATGTTGGGAACTCTCCTATTTTATAGCTAGTGTTTGGGTTTAGTATTTAAAGCAGCATAGCAGTTTTTAAAAGGCTTAACCAAGAAAGAATCCTAATGAAAGCAATGGATTGTTCTATTGACTTTGGCAAGTTTGCATGAGTACAGTATGCAACATTGTCATAACAAGGTTACTTAATTAAGCACAACATTTCCATCTTCACTTTGAATTTCTTTACTCATCTTGGTTGGTGCCAAACCTTAGTGTTGCTTGTATAGTGTCTAGCATAATGGGGCCCCACTGGGTCCCCCCCATGCAGCATTTCACTGCATAACTCTCTGCTTCCCTAACCCATCTCCACGAGCTGTCATAACCAAAGATGGCTGCTCTGTTACTTCAAGGCAACATTTTTGAATGCACAATTTTTTGAATGAACAATTTTTCAACCTAGAAGTGGATTTTTTTTTCAAGATCTGAGTGCTTGAAATGCCATGAAAAGCAAAATTTCAAGTACCCAAAGACTGTCAAATAAATTAAGTGTATCCAGTATTTTGTAACACAATCCCTCCAGATTCTGCAGATGTTTGTAAGGAGGGGTTGTTTCAAATATTCAAATATAACACCAAATTGTTTCAGAAAAGAAACTGTGGGGTTATTGTAATTCCTTTTAGTTTTTTCACTTTTTTTATTGCTTTTCAACACCTTGTTGCAACAGTATCTGCACAGAATAAAGGACACATACTGTAGGCATCAACCCTACAATAAACACTGCAGGCTCCTGCACATTGTTCATTGAAGCACTAAGGCTTAAAGTATCCTTCATTAGAATGAGCATGATCTTCAGTGTTGAATATCTTTAACTATTTGCTTTTTTATTTTTGAATCATTCGGTAAATATCACTGTTACCTGACTGTCACCCCAATTCAGAAAATGCTTAATTCTAAGCACATTTTATTGACTTGAATGGATTCATGCATGAAGTTACACATGCTTAATTATCTTGCTGATTTGGGGTCTATGATTTATTTTAGGCTGTATTTCTGTGCTACCGTTCATAAACTGAAATGTTAGGATTTAACATGAAGAGTGTGATTGTGGCGTTGTTAGTGGTGACTAGTTTGTTACTTTCCAGGAACTAGTTTCCTGCTTTGCGGTCCAATTCTGGATACCTTTTTTCTTTGTTTCATATCTGATCTGTTTTGTGTATATTTCTTTCTAGAAAGCAGGACTAACTGTTTTCTTCTAGGATAATCACTTGCCAGGTTTTTGTTGTTTGAAATCCTTGTCTCTTTTGAAGTATGCAGGTGTAAAAGTGCCTAAAAATACATCATGTCAAGTTTCTTTATTCTTCATTAATAATAGAACACTCTAGTTCTAGCCTGGAATGAATTTTTATGGTCTGTTTATAAACCTCTGAAAACAATTGCTGTAGACACAACCTTAGCTAAAGCAGTGTGATTGCTCAGCCATAACGAGCTCCAAAATTACTACACGCTGCAGTGAAGAGACTACTGAGAGAATTTTTCTCTTGCTGATCTATTGTGAACTGGGACATGAATCTTTGATATAAATGCAGCTTCATTCCTCTGACTTTGTATTCAGAAATCAAATATGCTCATTACAGTCTGTAGTTTGTGCAAATGTAGTAAAAAGAGAAGGCGTTGGACTTCAGCAATCACTATATTGTACTCTATTGTGTCTTTGGCACTTGGTATGTTTTTAGGAGTACTTGAAATTCTGGCTGAGTTACCTTTATCCCCAGGACTCTTTGTAAGACATTATGGTTGTAATTTAGTGAGACTGTCCTCCAGCACAACTTTTTAAAAAAGAATGAATGAAAACAGGTGTTTGAGAATTTTAAAATAATAGGTCTGTCCATCATAATATTCCATTGAACTTGCAGCATTTGCCTGTGGTTTCAATTAATCACATGTATAGAAGGCAACTCTGCTAGCATTTTGTCTACTGGTATATTATTTTTTAATTTATTGTTAGAGCTACAACTCTTAGAGAAATACAGCTCTAAGCAGTTCCATGTTTCAGTTGTATAAAAGGCCTTTTTCTATTAACTTCTGTCATTTTCCTCCCCATCCTCTTCAAAGCATCAGTAAAAATAAGATTAATGAATTAAATTCAAATTTAAATGGTATCAATAGAATACATAATAAGCTCCACTGAGAAATGTGAATTAATTTTGCTCATGGGGAAAATACCTTAATAACTTGTAGCAAATTCTTAAACTTTCCTGTCCCTTGTGGTACAGCTTCTATAATGCATGGAGTTCATTAAGGTGTCCATATAAGTATAAATTCACTATGGTAAGTGATTAATCCTTCTACTTGTTTGTGGTATAAAGTCCATATTGTATAGTGTTCTATTGAGTGTGCCACATAAATATTAATGGTCCAGGAAAAGTTCCTAATGGAAACATAAAATTTCCAGTTTTGTTTTTTTTTGTTTTTACCTAAAGTAGGCACCTGTGTCCTTTTAATGTCAGGAAAGAATTAAGGTAGCAAAAATAGGCAATTGTAATAAATCTTTATATAGTGGGGCTAATATTGATCCATTGAAGTCAGTGGGAGGTTTGCCACTGACTTCAGTGGGAGTAGTGTGAGGCCGACTGAGTTGCATGGTAAGTGCTGTAAAGTTAAATGCCATTAAAAAAGGGAACAGATTATAAATATTTGGACATTAAACTGTTTTTAATTAGCTTTATACTTAATACTAGACACAGGCAATACTCAAACAATACCATAAAACATGTTCATAATAAAATATGCCTACTGTTAAATGGTGGTTTTTTACTTCTTTGGAGTGAGCTGGTAACCATTATTCTATACGAACTTAAAGGAAAATTCCATTGTGTTACACATTCCAGAAATGTCTCATTTAAAAAAAACATGCACATTATCAAAGTTTCTGTGAAGTTAAAAGAAATAGAGTGTGTGTGTGTGTGTGTGTGTGTGTGTGTGTGTGTGTGTACACACACACACACACAGATTGGTTTTATAGTTCGGGGGGGAGGGGTGTATGCATACACATACTTTTCTGAAAAAAATCCTAGATTCCTCCAGGAAACATCACTTCATTAAGATGTTATACTGAACTGATGCAAAGGGACCTCTTAAATACCTTAATGAAGTCAGAAATTGATTGAACAAGTTAATGCATTAAGGGCCATAAAGGTCTCTGATTTGCCTTATTTAAGATAAATCAGATAAATCTTAAAGTATTTGTCACAAAGTTTGTTTTGTGTTTTTGTTTGGCTGACCTGAGGATAATTTCTTCCAGGGTATCACAGATGTTTATATTTTTTCCCCTTCGTGTTCAGTCCATGTACAGAGCCACTAGGAAGGTAACTGAGGAGACACAGGTTGCAAAGCATTAAGTATGCTGACAATACCCAGTTCTGTCTCCCTTCTGGCTGGAGTTGTGGAATATATAATCCAGTATCTGTATGAACTGGTGCTAGGGTGAGGGCTAACTGGCTGTGATTTAAGCTGAACAAGACATCAATCAGAAGTTTCACATTCTCTATCATCTAGCAGCAGCAGCTGGACAGGTTGAGGGAATGAATAGAACCACGAAATCCACACGAAGAAGAGGGATGAATGCTGCAGGCAGCAATTGGAATGAAGTATTACAACTCGCACTAATGCGCATCAGAGCTAAGGAATGCAGATCCATAGGTTTTTCCCTTAATGAGGCCTTGATGGGAAGGCCAATTAGATTAGGGGAACGATATGATTAACCTGGCTCAAGCCCATCTGGCTACGGTGTCCCTGTCAGATGCAGATTTTACAGGTCTAAAAGAGTGGTGGTAACTGATGAGGCCAAGGTGTGGTTTGATGCCAAAGGACACATAACTGAGCATCAAGTAAGACCTAAAGTCATGATTCAGGATCAGGCTCCCTACCACCCTTTCCCAAAGGTAAACAGGCCATGCTTAGTGTTGGATTGACATTGCCCTGCCATACAAGGGGAAAGTAAAGGGCAGAGTAGGGTTCAGACAAGCCAACTCAAAGGTAAAGAGAGAGAATCAAGAAATGGTTTCTTCCTTTTTTTTTCTTGCAGACTTGCAACCATGAGGTGTTGGAGGTTTATAACATTGTGTTTCCTGAGTGCAGAGGGCGTGGAGTTGGTCCCATGGTTCAGAAACACTCCAGTTGGTGATTCCCCGGTCTCAAGACCATCACAGAAGTATGACTGACTCCAACTGCATCATAAGAAACATGATCTACAAATAACTGTCTGCAACTAAACAGGATTGATCTGGGAAATTTGTCTTGTTCAAACACTGGGTAGCATCGGTGGCAGTAGGAGGGGTGTGTTCAGATGGTATCTCTGGGACAAAATGGACAACTGGGGAAAGGGCTGATGGATTGAGCATTTTTGGTCTATAATACATTCCAGAAAGACCCCTTTAAAAGGTGGTGGCATATAAATGAGTCTGCGGCTTTTGAACGACACCATGGGATGTTGTGGCATGTAAACAAGTCTAGAGATTTTTTTTTAAGGCAAAATAATTGTACTGAAGTAGGCCTAGGATGGTTGGTAGGCATGTAGGTAAATGAAACCCAGCTGTTTTGGTGGCAAATGATAAATTTATACACAACATTCCACACCCTAGCCCAAAGTAAGTACCTCTACCATACCTCCTTTGAAAAAGGTGCTCCTCCTCTATGTCCAGTTATCACCCCTTGGCCACACAATGGTATTTTTTATATACCCCACTCATGAAGCACTGGTAGAAGATGTAGCATGGATAATCCTCTCACTGATTATGGACTTTACAAAATACAGGTTACCTGGAACTTGACCAGCCCCATATAAAAAAGTGTGTAGCAATAATATCAGGCACATATTCAATTATAGCAGAACCTGGTGGGAGGCACATTCCAAGGACATCTAAACTGTAGAGCCAGAAGGGACACTGGCATACTGGATGGCACGGGAGTTAGGGCCTGCCTATGGAATTCTGTAGACATTGAGTATCAGAGGGGTAGCAGTGTTAGTCTGAATCTGTAAAAAGCAACAGAGGGTCCTGTGGCAACTTGCATCTGAAGAAGTGAGGTTCTTACCCACGAAAGCTTACACTCCCAATACTTCTGTTAGTCTTAAAGGTGCCCAAGGGCCCTCTGTTGCTTTTTGTAGACATTGAGGAATTAAGATTAACATGCTAACTGATGGATTTGGTCAAGCCACTGAAAAAAGAGGAAGGATTAGTACTCTAACCTTGCAAATGGAGGCACTAATTATTAATAATATGCACTCCATTGCACAAACTTTGAAATGGATGAATAATCTATAAATACTGTGATTTAATCATTGAAGAATGTTTCTCAGGCAATTGCATGATCATATGTTACCAAACTCGCTATGCATCTATTGCCGGGAAAAGAAGAAATAAAGCAGGAGGAATGATTACATATGAAATGAAATTTTCATAGCACACTTTATTCAGACCACACAAGTGGGAAAGGAATTAATGTTGGGAAAGAAAGTTTGCAATTTGCAAGGCTGAAAAGTTTGCAAGGCTTGGCCGCACATGAAAGTAATAATTCAACTGTGCCAATTATGATGTACAGGAAATCCTAAAGAATTGGTATATGGTAACAGTCTGGGTACAATAGAGTATGGGACCTATAAACAGCATTATCCCATTGTGAAGATGGCAATACAAAGAGGAGAGGAAATTCATTTACAGCAGGCTGTGTGTGCATTGAGCACAGATGGTTCTGAGAGTACTTGGTTTGAATGAACCTGACCACAAGTGAGGGAAGTTGGGCTCAACTAGTCATTAAAGAGAGAGTGAAGGAAGTGGTACAACTCAGGGACACAGTATGCACTCTGGGATACCACAACTTTTCAGTGAGAACAATGCCATACCAGGGAAACCTGGATGGATTTTGTCTGAACCTCACCTCTCTGACTCAGATTGGGATCCATGTCCTATGGCCAAGTGTGCAGATGAAGGGGAATGTGACAAAACCCATGACCAACAACACCTAATGGCAGTCACTGGTGACCAGTCTCTCTGCACCCATAGCTCCCTTGTCCATTGATACCACTGATTTGGTACAAAGGAAAACAGAGCAATTGGTGTCCATTGCCCAACTAATAGTTGTGTGATGGAGTGTACCAGGCCCTTTGAAGCCCTCTGCTGGAGGCCTTAGGGTCCCACCACACCTTTCCCAGGAAGGAGCAGCAGAGGTGAGTTTTTCCGGTCCTGCCTAGAGAGGCTGCAGGGAAGCAGCCAATCATAGCCCAGTGTGCTCAGTTAAAAGGAGCTAGAAAAATTGAGCAGGTCAGTTCCTTGCTGGGACCTGAGTAGCAAAAAGAGAGCTCTGATCTGGCCACAGGAGCTTGAGAGATAACCAGAAGTTGAGTTCTGGCTGCATTTTGTTTTCTGCAAGGTGAGAGAGAAAACAGTAACCCTGTGGTACTGGGTGACAGGGAAGAGACCTGGTGGGAAGAAGCCAAGGAAAAACAGTTGCAGCTAATTGACAGAGTTAAAGGGAGCAGTTTGACTGCTTTTCATAGGGTCCCCGGTCCCCCTTATTGGTCAGTGGGGAAGTGGCCTAAGCCCCGAGAAGAGGATAAGTCTCTACTAAGAGGCTGAGAAAGGGACTGGCATTTAAACAGGCCTAGATAGATGGCTGAAGATCCTGGAAAGGGCCAACCATTTGTTGAACTTTGCTCCTGGGAGGTGTTCATCCATTTTAGACTGTATGTCTTGACCAGAGGGCTGAACCCCTGAAGACCTGGCTAGTGAAGCTGGCAACCAACAGAGGGCACTGGGAGTGGAAAAGAAGATTTCAGCTCCTAGCCCCTAGCCGACAGGAAGTACTCAGAAGTGGTGAGTGTATTCTGTCACACTGAGCAACAAGAAATTGGACAGTACTATGCAGGCAGTGGAGATGTCCTGATGGACTGTATAAGAGCACCCGCACCCCCTGGTTTGTTCTTGGAGTCTAATTTTAATGGTGGTTCAAATGATCACAACTACTGTGGTTTTGGGAATGTGTTGCTGGGTAATAAACTTGAAAAAGAGAGCACAGAAAAACTGGAATATGATGCAAATGAAACACATGCTAATATTAAAGAGAAACAAAGGCAGTGGAAAATGAATAGGCCTGGCCTAACATGGGGGGAGACCTCATCCTTTGGAAGATAAGATTAGGGAAGTAAATGAGTCATCAGGCTGAAAATGGACATTTGTGCTAAATAAGATAAGTAAATAGGTCATTATGCTAAAAAGACAGTATGTCTGAACCAGCTAAGATAAGAGGGAGATCACCAAGGGAACCATTTACTATGAACAAGATATCAATGGATAAGATACATTAGCAATGTAGAGATGAGGTAAAGAGGAGGTTGAGCTGAACAGACCATGCTGCACAAGGATTGGTTCAAAGTAACCAAGCCAATCCCAAAATGTGTGATGCAATGTGTAGTAAATGCAATGAGATGTGTAAATGTATATAAAGGCAGAGGGTTTCTGTGTAACTTTGGAGCTGTGATGTACTTGGCATTGACCCCCTTGCATTGAAGTCTGATCAACTCAGAGTAGCAATGCTGTATGCCAAATAAAGATACCTGAGTGATGAAGTCTGGAGTTGAACTCAGTTCTTGAGAAGCTGAGTGGAAAGAGGTCTTGGAGGGAATCCCAACAGTTGATAGCAGTTACATCAGCATACATGACTAAGGAAATGTGACTGCTGTTGGTATTGGAGCTATGCAGGTGAGGTGTTACTAGACCCTGACCTATAAAATATACCATACTTTTAGGGAAGGAATGGGCAGAGAATTGGAGGGGTTTGGGTTTATTATGTTATTCTTGTATTAGCTGATGGATATAACCAGGTATATAATAATGTTTTAGAAGATGCTAGTTTTCAAACAGCTGTGCACCCAAATCCATGCACAGGCTGTTGATAATGTGAGTCATGATGATTTGTACTAGCCAGGATGGGCAGGGATGGTGTCCCTAGCCTCTGTTTGCCAGGAGCTGGGACTGGGCGATGGAGTGGATCACTTGATTCTTACCTATTCTATTCATTCTCTCTGAAGCACTTGACATTAGCCACTGTTGAAAGACAAGATACTGGTTAGATAGACCATTGGTCTTGGCCGTTCTTATGTATAACTATATACTGGTATTTGTCTATGGGAGAAATACATATTAACACAAACATTTCATGATGTGGCTTTGCAAAGACTTCTGTTGTACTCTACAAGCTAATGAGTGCATATGCATGTGCTTGTATGAAATATGCTGTATACTGTTCTGCTGAGAAATACAGTGAAATTGTAGTGCAAATTAACATTTGCAAACCCTCTGACCAACACATGTTATGATTATTCATTAGCAATCTTTTTACTGGTGAACAATTGAGTATATAAATCAAATCTTATTTTCCAAAAGTTAATTCCTGTTGGCATCCTTCACTAGCAGGTGGGAGTAAAAGTTGCAAGGATAGGCATGGAAGTGTTTTCTCTGGGGAAAAATAAATCTAAGGCAGGAAAGAATTTCATGTCTCTTTGATGTCACTTGGCTCCAGGTAAAGAATGTTACAGCTTGTGAGAGTGCTAATTAGAACGAATATTTATTTGATTTACCTGAAATGGCTTTAAAATGACTTCTAGAACTTGTTGTTCCTTGGCAAGATGGAAAGTTTGGGTCTGTACATGCGTGATTTTTAGGAGTCCTTTTTTTTTTTTTTTTTAATTAAAACTGCAGATATAGTGATCCTTTGGATGTAATGATCGAAAGATGGAGATGCCTAAACTGAGCCTTAGAATAAGATATTTCCAATATTTGCAAATAATCAGGATTTTGGTTCTGTCTTTCATGGATGCCATCTGCAGGGGATAATGGAAGAGAATTAATTATGTTGTTAGCATATGCATATGATGTTAGCTTTGCATACTCTAATTTCTAACATATACAGTATTATGTCTAGTCAGGGGAAAGTGCTGCATATAAGCTGCATCTCAGCAGTGAGAATCATTAGTAAGGTTAAGATTTTGTCACCAGAATTTTCATCAAAGTTATGGACAGGTTGCGAGCAATAAATGGAAGCCGGTGAGGTGTGGGGAAGGGGTTCCAAGCCTCTCCAACCCTGCTGGTCCAGTCCCTGGGGACTGACCATCACTCTAGCTGAGTTGCTCCAGCCCTGGGCAGGAGGCGGATCTGAGAGTTGCTCCAACCCTGCTGCTACGGCGGAGCTAAAGTCAAAAGTCACAGAGGTCTGTGACAAAATTGTATCCTTAATCATTAGCACATATCATTTGGGTCAGTGTGATGGTAGTCTAGAATATGCCACCTAGCTTCTCTAGTCATTTTAAGGAGACAGTGTTGTAGGAAATAATCTCACATTGTCTTTTGTTCCACATAAGTAATTACGATATTAAGAAATGCAGCATCAACCATTATACCAGATCCTTCAAAGCTGAGTGCAGATTAAAACAGTGCTTGGAAACCTCCTATAGTTCTCAGTGCATACAAACAGGAGGGCACTGTTTTAGAAATATTTCTAACTGAACAAAAGTATATAAGCTTCAAAAGGTAGACTGTGTTTAGGCAGAGCAATCACAGGCATGAACTGAAATAAAGTTCCAAATATCTTAGTTTCAGTTGAATGAAAAGCACCATCGTTAATTTTTAAAACTAAAGTCCCAAGTGAAGTCAGTGAGGAATTTTAGCTAAAGATTGAAGGCACAGTATGTTCTAGGATACGAATGTATCCTCAGTTAATTAATGAAATTTTGTGCAAGACATAATTTACTATGGAAACAATAGAAAAGTAACTCAGTGCAAGATCTCATGGGAGATTTCTTACAAAGCATGTGTGTGTATATATATTATGTATCAGTATTGTTGTATCACCACAAACATGACAATCAAAACCTGGTAACCTAATTATAGCATTGCCAGTTAATGCTGCTGTATATGCTGGGCGTTCAACCTACTTTGGAGTTCTCTCAACCTGGCCTTTACAAACTGATATTGGTAAGGTTAAACTTGTGCATAATTATTTGTGTTGGTCTGACAAACAGCTTTATTTTTCTTTTTTTACAGCTGCATAGGTTGATCAGTTTGGTCATTAATTACTATGAATAATTACTGGTAAAAAGGAAGACCTGTTCGACCAAATTTTTTAAACATGTCCTCTGTATAGCTAAACAAATTCGTAGGCTGTGTAGTTTGTGTCTACAGGCATGGCAACTATCACATGAATGCTTAAGTGACAAAATTTACATGCATAAAACTTATTACAAACACACTGATCACAAATAGATTTCATGAAACTAAATTCTACCATTCATACATGCACATTATAGCACTCACACCCCTACTTTACATTGAAAATGGAGGTGGGTGAAAGGCATCTTTGAAAATTTGGCCCCTCTTTTAGGTGTCGTCTACATTTGCACACATACCTGAGTACTGGGTCATACTTATGCTTGTGCGTGCTCCCCATACCTGTGACCAAGGGGACACTGTTGGCACTGCCTATGTGGCAACTGCCATTGATATATTCGTCACCTGTTGTGCACTTCATAATATTTGTGAGGGTAAAGGGGAGTGTTTCCATTCTGAGTCAGCTCAGGACAAGTCTGGTTTACAAACTCTGTACAGGCAGCTAGGTACAGCCCATGTGCACAATGGTCCTAGTTCCCAGTGGGCACAGGAAATCAGGGATACCATATTTGCACACATCTGGGAACAGTAGGGAGGCAGAGGATGACATCTGCCTGTCCCAAGATACACCTTTACATCCTGTACAGGATGTGGAAATGCACATGAGGGCATATTGGCAAGTTTATGGGGCTATGTAGCTTTGTGAGGGTTTTGTTCCCTGGTAGCTGAGTCATTAGCTGTTTGTTCATGTGACATTGCATACATTAAAGATCGTTATAATAGAGCATGTCCATTGGGTTATCCTCTTGAGGTTGGGTTTGTGCTGCGCAGGGTGGCACCCAAGTATTTGGTCATTGTACAATGTGTTTGTCTACACTATTCACCTTTTTTGAGAAACCTCTTATTGGGCACGCATACTCTTTAAACATGCTTATGACTGTGTGCTTGTGGGAAGCGGGGGGACTACTGCAGCCATTGTGGTTTTTTTACTTGTCGGCAGCAATAAGTGCAATTGGTGGCTATTACAGTGCACAAAACCCTGGTATGACTGAAACTGCTTAAGGTTTTGGTGCAGGGGTGGGGAGATCATTTCTGTACAGGGTACTGGCAGATACTGGCAATAATGGTAGAATTTAGTATGTTCCCCCTTTTTTTTTTTTTTGGTTGTTCTTTGGTTTTGATTTTCAATATGTTTAATAAAGCCAGTAAGGCATTAACTCCTTTTCTATGTTTGATATCTGCTGTGTTGAAAAATAGTAGTGCTTTGGAAAACATGTAACACACATACTGCACTTTCCCCATCCCTTCCATATATCCAGGGAACTTTAGATGTTTCTGAACCTTGGAAGGCAAACTTATAGTTGCACCAGATTTTTATACACTATTCTTTTGCCTGAAGTAGGAAGCTTGTGGCCCATTCAAGAACAAAAAACACCTTCAGTTCTTCATTAGGAAGAAGGAGCAACTCATAGTTGAAGCATAACATTTATTAAAAGTATGAGTAGAGAGCTGAATGGAAAGCTTTTGAAATCAGAGCAACATATTGCTACAAGAATAACTGCTGACTGTCAAGAACACCACACACGTTTATGTCTTTGCACCTCTGCAACTGAAGGGGTGAACAGGTGAAAATGACTCTGTGGAAACCAGGGATGTCGCCTGCGAGGAATTTCAGGTACTGGTACATGGTATGTTCAGGTGCTCCTGCAGGCTTGGCATTCTCCTACTGGTCAGTTGTGGGAGAGGGGTTCATTTGGCACAGGAGCTACAAGCTCAGCAACATCCTGGGTGGCAGATGGAGGAGGAGGTGACAGCAGTTGTTGGGCTGATTCTGGGGCCTTAGCAGTGGATGGATGCTGTATTCTTTTAGCCACCAGTTCAATTAGCCTCTCCATTAGGGAATATTCTCATTCCCTGTGGCATGTCTCCAGCTCCATGAACTGATTCATAAGTGTATGTCTTCTCCTGATGGGACTGCTTCTCCCATGCCAAGAGGAATTCAAGCTGTTCCTGGTTTCTCCTGTCCATCCCTATGAGCAGCTCCTCCAGGGTCCTTCTCTGTCCACCTCTTCTGTCTCTGAGGTGCTATTTCTGCCTTGGTGGTGGTATGGTTTTGCTCTTGGGAGCCGTAGGTCCTGCCAATTCAAGGAGAAGAAGAGCATTCTAGTTTTGGCCCTTGGAGCAAGTCAAGAAATTCCCCCCATTTGACATAATTTTGCTGTAGAAGGACACAGTTTTGATACTTTTCAGAATTCCTGGAATGTAACTGTCTCATTATCCTTGCTTCTCAGACAACCTTTGCAGCCCCCGAGGAAGGTGCAGAGGCTACTCATGGTGAGGAACTCTGTACTAGTGTTTTTAGGAATGTAAAATGTTCAGTCTCTTGGGAAGGTGCGGTAATTCCTTTCAGGGGCTATGTTACTAGTTGACAACACTTTCCCTTAAGGCTAGCCAACAGCTGGAGAACATTGCCATTCTGGTACTTGGAGAACTGCTGAGAGGTTGTTTTCCAGTCCTGTGGATTCCGTCTCCTCCTTTGGCAATCTATATCAGAGAGATGTTTGTGCTAATGGTCACCCCTCTACATACTGCAGAATGAAGGGTTCGGACAGCTATGAAGGTGGGCCAAGCAGATTGGCATTGCCAGTGAACTTGAAGAATGAGCTGCAACAGGAATTTTGCTGAAATTTTGCTTACAGGATTGGGAGGCAGTTTGAATGAAAACTGACGACATTCTGCGCTAGGATACAGAGATTTCATGCAGAAGGAGATCTGAGCCATGAACCCTCACCCAACACTGGCTTCACCAGAAAATCCGGCCCCTGAGCCTGCTAAATACAATGAAGTGGACAGGGAAAGAATGAGATAATGCAACTTCATTAGGTTTCCTGAAGATTCAACTCAGCACCTCAGCCCCTTACCTCAGACAACTGGAAAGGGAAACCGCACTGTTTTTTATCTGATCGCCAGACCAGATCCTTCTCCCACCCTCACCACCCTGACTTGTGCAGCATGATTCTGTGTGGGGAAAGGGAAGACACCAGAGACTTTCCAAACTTCTGAGAGAGAAGATCTCTGTAACTTTTTTCTTATAAGACTAACAGCAAGCTTTCTACATGTGTTCTCTCTATGCTTCCCGGTAAAAGTGCACAATCACATTGTCCTTGTCCTCTGGTTCTTCTTGGGTGTCCTCCACAGTCCCTGCTGCTTCCATACCTTGGGAGTTATAGCTCCTAGCTCCTAACTGAAAGTCAATGGTAGTTAGGCACCTAACTGCCATCTGTGCCTTTGAAAATCTTCCCCCCAGTGACTTCATCTGAGCATTCAGCTCCTTGCGGGGACTGGACCCTTGGAGGGCAGGCTGAAGCCTGTAGGTAAATGTGGTCCTGTATGTCATTACTAGTCATAGGATTTGTCTACATTGCAATTCAAGGTGTAGTTGCAGCTTGGGTAGATGTACCCATGCTAGCTTTATCTGCGCTAGCATGGCAAAAAAACAGTTGTGTATATGTGGTGGTATCGGCTTCAGTGTGGGATTACAAGCATTCCAGGGACCCGGGGTACTTAAGCACAGTGCTGAAGCCCATGCCTCTCCATTATTTTTCACCATGTTAGCATGAGTATGTCTATCTAAGCTGCATTCACACCCCAGATTGTCAGTTACATCACTAGAGTATTCTAATACCCATGTCCATCATCTAGAACTACAGTAGCTCAACACAGCATAGTTATTGATTTTGGGGGGGGGGGGGTGCATAGTCATAACATAAATGTATGTAACCTACATAAAATTACTTAAAACCAAGAGCAACACAGAAAATGTTATATGAAAAAAGACATTAAGGATCTGAGATGAAGCAATAAAAACAGAATTAAATTATTCAATTATTAGCACCCAGGCACAATAAGGTGCCATCTCATTATCTTACTCAAGTTTGCTTGAGTTAGGTGTAGTCTCTAGTCATGGATTCTTTTGCTTTATTGGGTTTGTTCTGGAAAATTAATGCTTTCTAAAAGTATTTTTATGTGATTCATTCTAAGTGCTGCCAACTTTTCTATCACCACCACCTTTGATGCTTGTGAGAGGTTCATGTGTAGGGTCCTACGAAATTCATGGCCATGAAAAACGCATCACAGACCATGAAATCTGGTCTTTGGTCTTTTGTGTGCTTTTTTTACCCTATACTATACTAATTTCACGGGGGAAACCAGTGTTTCTAAAATTGCAGGTCCTGACCCAAAAGGAAGTTGCAGGGGGGTTGTGGTATTGCCACCCTTACTTCTGCGTTGCCTTCAAAGCTTGGTGGCCAGAGAGCGGCGGCTGTTGGCCAGGTGCCCAGCTCTGAAGGCAATGGCCTGCCAGCAGCAGCATAGAAGTAAGGGTGGCAATACCATACCATGCCACCCTTACTTCTGCACTGCTGTTTTCAGAGCTAAGTGGCCGGAATGTGGTGGTTGCTGACTGAGGGCAGGCAGCAGCACAGAAGTAAGGCTGGCAATACTGTACCATGCCATCCTTACATCTGAGCTGCTGCTGGTGCAACTCTGCCTTCAGCGCTGGGCTACTGACCAGCAGTAAGATTGCCAACCCTCCAGGATTGGCCTAGAGTTTCCTGGAATCGGCATCGATCTCCAGGTGACTATTGAAAGCAATCCGGGAGATTTGCAAAGGATATTTTAAGAAAATGACATTACATCATGTTGGGGGGGGGGGGGGAATCTCCTGGAATAGCTTCAGTCAGAATTGGCAACCCTAACCAGCAGCCACCGCTCTCCAGCTGCTCAGCTCTGAAGGCAGTGGTGCTATGAGCAGCAGTGCAGAAGTAAGGGCAGCAGTACCACAACTTCCCTACAATAACTTTGTGACCCACACACACACACACCCAAAAAGGAGGGGGGTGGGTGTGGGGGTGTGTGTGTGTGTGTGAGAGAGAGAGAGAGAGGATCCCTAGAATTACAACACTGTGAAATTTCAGATTTAAATAGCTGAAATCATGAAATTTACAATTTTTAAAATCCTGTGACCATGAAATTGACAAAAACGGACCATGAATTTGGTAGGGCCCTATTCGTGTGAGGTTTTTTTCCCCTGAGTTTCCTCTTTGGCTTGCTTCTTTAGGTCTTACTGTTCTTTTCTTCCTAAAATGTGTGTAGTGTTTTAAAGTGTGTGATTATTCAGACAGGAAAAAAAAGGTGAATGCTTGGTTGCATGTAAAATTATGTGTACCCAGCAAGATATCTATTTGTATTTGACCTTGACAAACCAACCTGGTTTGCATGGAGAATGAGGCAATTATTTTAAACAAGGTTTGTAGCCAGTTTTGCTTTCCTTTGTTCTGTTAAGTGAAAACACTCTGTCACTAGCTTACTGAAACTATAACATAATGACACAATTTTCAATATCAAATCAGTCAGTGTTTGCATGATGCTATATTCTAAACTCCTAAAAACATTACCATTAAAATGAAACATTCACGAAAGTACAGATCTTCTTTGGGAAAGATGGCTGCAAATGTTCCAAATGGAGAGGGGGAAATGATTTTACATTTAATTTTATAGATATTTGACAGCATGTCTTCAATAAACTAGCTACTGAGTTCCAAACACAGAACAATAATATCTACATCATGCTTTTCTCTATTGACCAGGTGAAGTCAATGGCAAAACTCTCATTAACCTTGGTAGGAAAAAGGTTTAGGATTTTCCTTGCTTAAAATTGTTCGTATTTATATGAAGGCACATTGGCAGTACTCTGCCTTGAGTTTACTGCCATATAGTAACGGCAGAATCCAGCTCTCACGAGCGCTCCCTGACCAACTGTGTGTGCAGCTGCACTCTCTTAGTCTGTGGTGACCTCTGTTGGTAGTTACTCATGTGGGTTTTTAATAATTCTCACTCTCACTCTGTCAGTGAAATAAAGCAGACCCCTTCTGGAGTATATAGTCCATGAGGGGCCTATCTCACTACCCCTCCATTAGTATCTCTGTAACCCTCCCTAGGCTCAGTCTTTAAATAGTCTTGGTATGAGGCTGTACCCCCAAGGCCGCCTCCCTTGAGACACTGTCTTTCTGCTACCCTCCCTGGGCTCAGTCCTTATTCACTCCCACAGCCCCTTCTTGGATAGCCTTCAAATAGTCCTTCAACCCTGGTATAGCACCATGCCCCCAGGGCTTTCACCCTGGAGACATCACCCTTTCTGGCCCAGCTTTTCTACCTTCAGTCCCAGCAGCCAGCCAGGAGCTCCCTGTTGCTCCCGGGTCCCTGCCAGCAACTGATCTGTCCATGGTCCTGCTGCTTCTTCAGCCAGGCAGGAACACATACAATGATAGTACATACAATCCAACAGGATAGTAATGTTCAGTGGATCAGGCTTTTTAAGTGATACCTCACAAAGCATACTTTGTACTGAACATATTATAATCATATTATGGGGGTTCCAGGGTGCTATTTTGAGGTACAGAGTGTCACACATATATCCGTATATCAGAGTTAGCAAAGGCTTTTCACATAGGCCTTGGCTACACTTACCAGCTAGTTCGACGGCTGGAAATCGAAGTTCTGGGTTCGACTTATCGTGTCTAGTCTGGACGCGATAAGTCGAACCCGGAAGTGCTTGCCGTCGACTGCGGTACTCCAGCTCGGCGAGAGGAGTACCGCGGAGTCGACGGGGGAGCCTGCCTGCCGCGTGTGGACCAAGGTAAGTTCGAACTAAGGTACTTCGACTTCAGCTACGTTATTCACGTAGCTGAAGTTGCGTACCTTAGTTCGAATTAGGGGGGGTAGTGTAGACCAAGCCTTAGAAATCTGTTTATATCAAAATGTTGTCTGCTGCTGGTTTCCTTTTTTCCTTTTCATGAAGCTAAGGTGGAGTCTCTGCTGATATTTGGGGATTGCCCCACAATTTTATAGAGGATCCAGGCACAGAAACAATCTATGATGCAATAGAAATTGGATAGAGTTTAAAAGCTCTGTGGCACATTGAGAGCGGCTTTAGATATCTTCAGCACACGAAGCTGTTGGTGTCACTAGGCATAGCTACCAGGTAACTCGGGAGAGTGGAAGGCCAAAAGAGCCAATGAAGCTCTTCTGCTCTGGGTCTGTGAGCCACAGTAACTCCATTTTTGTGAATTCTCACCTACTTCTGTGCTAACTGCTTACATGCTGAAGCAGAAATGTAAGGGTCAGCTTTTCTAGCAGGCAGCTGCTGTAAACAGGCCTTGCAAGGCCAAAAGATAAGCAGACGAATGGGAACTTTTCTAATTGTAACTGCTACAGAAGGGAGGGGTGGGAGGGGTAAGAGGGAGTAACAGAACAAAGGCTTACACAGAAACAGCTTGGAATATAAAAGGGAAAATTTGTTTGTATTTGTTGCACTTGATTTGAGACATGCTGGTCTCCTAGTGCCATTTCAGAGCTCTGAAATAAACTTGGCTTGCTTTCTTCCCTCGGTGTCTTTATTGGTGCCAAGCACACCGGGCAACGAACCCTGTTTGCCATCTCGGGGCCCAGTTCTGGGCAGGCAACAAAGCTATGATAATTTAGTCCATGCTGGGATAACTATAAGCTAGTTTTATGACACTGAAACCTACTGGTATCAGAAACACTTAGAATGTAGTAGTGATAAGACAAATATTTAAACCCAGTACAGTAAACAGTGAAAACTGCTCTTTCTGTATATGATTTTTATTTTCCTGCCTTTTCCAGACAGCAAAAAGCAGTAGTTTAGAAATAAGAATGGCTCTTAAAGGCTCCCCTGATGCCTTAGGAATTTCTGATTGCACCTATGTTGGCATCTAACTGCCCTCTTAGAATGATTATCTTTCTTTTAGTAACAGAAGGTAATATTCTGTGAATGTGTGCATGTGAAGTGTTATCATTAGCATCACAGTTTAAACATCTGTGTAAATTGCTTATTACTATGTCATGGTTCTGCACATTTGTATCTATGTCCATACCCTACCATCTGTAGGAAAATGGCTCCATAAACAATGATTAACAAGATTATCTGAAATTTTTCAATGGCTTTATACTTGTATAGTGTCCTTAAATGCTTTGAATATGAAAAACACTGTCATTAATCCTCAAAATAATACCTCACCCTGTGAGATTAAGTAAGTATCATTATCCTTATTTTTCACATGAGGGAACTGAGACAGATGTATTTTGCCCAAGGCAAAAGAAGGAATCCATACCTGAGCCAGGTTAAAATCCTGGAATCCTTTTTTTCAGGGGGAAAAAATCACACTTACATTCTGGTCCACTAACCTATTCTTACAAAAAAATTGGACCCCTTCCCTCCCTATGAGTATGAATTGGAAGAATCAAGCTTATTTAAGCTTGGTTCAGAGCCAGCTTCTCAGGTGCAAATTTCACCTGAAAATTTGTTTGCTCATATTTGCACTTTCGATATGAATTGTAGGTGTAAAATATGAGCTGTTATACTTCTACCTTGTTTGCATCTGAAATCTGCTGATCAGAGAACTGGAGATGTAACTATTAAAATTTATACCTTCAATATAATGGTGGATGCAAAAAATGTGGGCACAAAATGGAGGCTACTCTTCTGAAAATGTACCCCAAATGGAACAGATTTATGGATGAAAAGTTTTGGAGTCTCTGAGATGTGATTTTTCTCCTCAACTTTTCATAGAAACAATAGTAGAGTGTGTGTGTGTGTGTGTGTGTGTGTGTGTGTGTGTAGGTGGTATCACTGCCTATTATTAAGGTTGCTTGTCACTTCCCATTATAAGTCCCTTTTTTCAGTTGTCTGTAATTTTGCCAAACCTGTCTGGATGAAAATTTTCCATGTTAAGTATCTGACTCAGCCTGAATTTAATGGAAAATTTCAGCCAAAACAATTCAGCTGTTTCCAAGAATTACTTGTTTGGCTCATGTTAAAAAATATGCTGGTGACCTTTACTTTGAGAGGATCTAGTGCTCCCATGCTTTGGAGCATGGATGAAATTTCACATGGGATGACCTTTGGTTCAGAAATGTGCCTGTGTCTATTCTCTGTGTATGTGGGGGATGAGAGGAGAAGAGAGTTCTTTAAAACAGTCTTAGCAAACATTTTTATAGTTACAGAACACACATTTAAACACTATCTTTTGAGATGGGATACAGATATTATAAGTAGAATTAATACATGAAGTATCTTATAAGCATTCCATAAAGTCTAAACACATTTTTATAATTCTAATATCTATTTCAACAATACTAACATACAGGTAAACCAGACTGGTCTCCATCTATGCATTTGTCAGTATCCAATAAGGCCTGGGACCTTGGCATAAGCTGACAGCTGGTCTGCCAGCATCACACAGGCATTTCATAACTTTTACTAAAAAACTTGACTTTGAAACCAAAATAATGTTAGTTTAACACAGATTTGCTCTCTCTCTCTTTCTCTCACTGTGTGTGTGTGTGTGTCTCTATATTCATTCCACTCCTGTCACTATGAAAATGTTGATTAATTGATGTGACAGATATATTACAATATCCTGGACAAACCTTATGGAATTAAGATAAACATTATTGAATTAAGTTTAATACCTTTGGGGTCCATTGTGTTAAAAATGCAATTAGATGTGTGTTACTGTGGAACTGCATAAAACTTCTCTAGGAGACTGACTATCTCTGGGAAGAATTAGGAACTTCACATGTATTGTACCCAAAAATCCTTTGAAGTGGATTTCCTAGGAAGTACTTGGGATGAGGGAATTGCAACCTCCTACCAATGAACTCAGTGTTTGAAGCTTTGCCCTGAGGGGTTGTCTGCTGATCACTTGTTACATGAGGAAAGTTCTAAGACCCATTCTGGATTCTCCAGGATCCAACAGACAAAGGAAGGACATCTGAATACATAGCTTAAGTTTAAAATGATTCAGGAGAAGGGAAGAGAAAAGGAAAAGAGGCCTCTGTTTTGTGTCCACTTATATATTTGCTTTTAATGAACTATTCAACCTGCTGTGTTATATAGATTATCAGTCCCTATTGTGCTTAGTTCATTTAATGCAATTTATTGCCAGTCTGGGAATTAGTCTTCTTCTTTTTAAGTGGAAACTAATGGTTCCTCCGGCTAGATAAAGCATGCTATCATTTGTATGTAACATTTAATGAATGTTTTTAGAAATTATTTGTTTGGGGCATATGTCACTAACCTTCATTTATTTAAAATTAATAGTAAGGCTAAGCTGTCCCTCTCTTCCACCAAGCTTTGAGGAACAGAAGCAGTTCTGTAGTCCCTCCGAGGCTCTAACACAAAGCCAGAGGGAGAGCAAATCAGCTGTACTTCATGGCTCTTTTGAAATCTGCACTACTGAAAGACTGTTTCAGTTTGTATTCTATTTCACACCTTAGCCTCTTCCCCTTTTTACTGAAAAAGTAATAGCTTTATAAAAAAAATCAAATCAAATATATTTTGCCTAGTCCAACAACTAACTGCATTCAGGAATCACAAAACATCAATTACAAACCAATGCTTAAATTATAAATGGAATAGTTCCTGTTCCTTTTGCAACTGAAACAGACTGACTGGTTCAACATGACATAACAATCTGAAGACTATAAACAAAGTGGGTCACTTCATTCCTCTTTGATGTTCACAATAACAAAGAATAAATATTAATTTGTAGATCTTGATATAATTGTCATTGGGTCTGTAGTCCTCCTTTCAGACTGCAGCTTATTCAATCCTTGCTCTAAAACGGGGTGGGCAAACTTTTTGGCTGAAGGGCCACATCTGGATATGGAAATTGTATGGTGGGCCATGAATGCTCGTGAAATTGGGGCTTGGGGTGCAGGAGGGTGGGACTGAGGGGTTCGGAGGGGGATCAGGGCTGGGGCAGGGGGTTGGGCACTGGAGGGGGTCAGGGGTGCAGGTTCCGGGCGGCACTTACCTCAAGCAGCTTCCGGAAGCAGCAGCATGTCCCCCCTCTGGCTCCTAGACAGAGGCACAGCCAGGCAGCTCTGCGTGCTGCCCTGTCCGCAGGCGCTGTGCCTGCAGCTTCCATTGGCTGGCCAATGGGACCTGTGGGACAGGTGCTTGGGGGAGTGTGCAAAGCCCCTGGTAGCCCCTACACATAGGAGCCAGAGGGGGGAACATGCTGCAGCTTCTGGGAGCTGTGCGGAGCAAGCCCCTGACCCTGCTCCCAGACAGGAGCTTGAGGGCCAGATTAAAACATCTGAAGGGCTGGATGCAGCCCCCAGGCCATAGTTTGCCCACTCCTGCTCTAAAACATTTTACCAGTAATATCACTATTAATTTATTTTATAAGGTAGCTGTTGATTCACACAGCATTTAATTCCAGTAGTTTTCAGTTTGTTTTTTAGCTTCCATTTTCATCACCTACTGGAGTGTATGTCTCAAAACTATAATTTAGTGTGAGGTATGAAAACTAATACTTTCATTTTTTTGATCAAAAATTCAGTAAATAAGATTATGAGCAGGTGTGTGTACTCATGCATTGGTGGTGCGTAATGGAGTTTGCCATTATACTACAGGCTCTCCAAGTTTACAAAGGAAATATAGGTTAGACATGGTGGAGTTCCTTTTAGAATTCATTCATCTGTAACTAGAGAGGTAAACCTTCAACAAATTTCCCTCCCCCCACAAACACAAACCACCCACCCACCAATAAAAACAAAGTTTTTTATTTTTCCTCTATTTTCACCCTGAATCACAGGATTTCTGTATTCTTTCTTGATATGTGGCTCAGCCTTTTTGTGGGGCAGGAAAATGGCTCTTTTAAGGAAGTTACCCTCAAAATTCAGAAATCCAGTGGTTCTGTTTGTTAGCTTATTCCATTCTGCAACTGGGTTTGCTTACAGAAATAAATTAAAATAAATTTAATTAAAAAATCAAGTACAAGGCAGGATGAAATTCTTAAATAGGATTATTCTTTTGCAACTTTTTATTCTAGAAGGTATTTCATGCACTGAATTACCCATTATTCAGGAATTTACATGCTATTATCATTGGTATTTGTATGGTGCTGTAGTGCACTAGGTGTGGGTCACTATATATAGATTTACATGATTCAATACAGAAGATACACAAAAGGACTTTGGTGTTGCAATGCTCAGTGTTACAATGCCTGACTTCTATGCACCCTGCTTCCCACTAGAATTCACAGCCTGAGTTAGGTAGCCAGGCTCTACATGCATTGTACAGGGTACCTAAGAAAGCAGTTAACTGAAGCCAGCAAGTTGAGCAGGGAGCTACCTAAAGTAGTCAATCAGAAATGTTGAGGAGCGAGGCTGGGTCTAGGCCCCACCATTCAACAGTATTTAGATGCCTCCTTCTGCTCTGGATTCATAGCCATAAACCATGTCTTGGAGTAGCCACCTAAGCTAGATCAGCCCTTTCTTGTGGAAAAACATGAGACCACCACCCCATTAGAAACAAGAGCTCTGTGGTCAGGGCATTGACATGGGAGATTCATTGTCAAGTCCCAGTTCTGCCCGATGTGGAGCAGGGACTTAAACACATATCTCTAACTCCCAGGAGAATACCCTCATTACCAGGCTCTTGGGTATTCTAGAGTGGTTCTCTTTCAGTTTCTCTTGGTCAGGCTGTTCTACTTTGTATAAATAAATATTCATTGGGTAACCAAAGAAACCCAAAACCAAGAAATTGACTCTGTATCTCAGTGATTATGGCACTCATCTGGGAGATGAAAGACCTGCATTCAAGTCCCTGCTTTAAAGCAGGCAGTCTAGGGATTTGAATGTGGGTTTTCTACATCCCAGGTGATTGGGCTACCGGATGTAATTTTATGTATGGTTGCCAATAATGACTCAAGACATGACTGAAAGAAAAGTATTTTCTGGGAAGGAAGTTCTTATGAATCATTTAGGAGATATAAAAGTAATCCTTAAGGATTTTGAATATAATATAACTATTTCAGCCTTCATTTTAAAACAGCAAATGTGCTTTTCCCTAGAATATTAAATATTAAAGGAAATCCTACCTTTGTGTCTATTTTAAATTTTATGCAATTTTTGCTGTTTTATAGTCTCCATGATTTTCTCATAAAGACAAAAGGTACAAAGAAGTTGCACAAAAATAGGGCCCAAAAGAGTGGGGAAACTATTTTCTGCCATTCCGTATTTTTTCTATGAATCTGGATACTCTGCATCTCAATTTACAACACCGTGAGCACTGAATACTGTGCCATTTTGTTTGAAGTAAACAGGCTGCCTCTATCAGTCTAAAAAAGACACGCTCATTCATCTAGTTTCCTTTTTGCTCACAAAGAAACTTTTTTTTCTCATAGGAATCTAAATATTTCCAACATGGTATATTTTCCTTTTCAAATAGAAATGCTGTCCTAACCGTCACCAGCTAAAGGCAATTTCCTCTGTGCACATCCTCCTCAAAGGGAGCCCTGACTGCAGTGACATCGATGTGGTTGCCCTACGAAGGTGACTTGAAAACAATATCCTAAGCAAGAGGTCCATAGTCCTGCTCTGTGTGTTGCCACATCATGGGGGAAGGATTGAGGACAGTATGAAGGCTATTGCCATTGCCCCTACATAAAAGTAGCTGCTACTTCAGTCATGAGGGTGCAGTAGTGGATGTAGAGCAGTCATACAGCTATTCTGCCAACAAAAGTGGGAGGAGGAGTCCATCTACACACTTTTATGCTACTCAAACTTGGGGCCGTGGCCACAGTTTGCCCCGCAGTGAAGCTTAGAATAAATGAGGGGTCTTTATGAAATTTTAATCCTATTCAAAGTGTACATCTCAATACAGTACATTCTAACCCCATTAAAGCCCACCTCACTACAGAGTTAATCTTTTCTTGTGCCTGCAATCCACAAAATCCTTGTAGTTGCTGCATTCTTCTTTCTTTAAAGGAAGCCTCATCTCACTGAATTCTGACACAGAGTACTACTATGGACACCCTTTTATTGTGTCTACTATTTTGGAAATAGGATCTCCTAAAAGAATACACCTACTTCAAAGGAATGTGGTGGGTCATCCTTCTCCTCTATCCCTCTTTCTGTGGAGTTCCTGTAGGGCTCACTCCTTGGCCCCATACTCTTTTTTTTTTCCCCCTCTCTACGCCTATCTTTGGATGATCACACTCCTTCACGTGATTTCAAATAACATCTTTATGCTGATGAGTAGAGCTGGAAAAATAAAAGATTTTTTGATTCTCTGGCAATTCAGAAAAATTTGGGGGGGAAAATTTCAGGTCAAACAAAATCACTTTCTGACAAAAGTGAAACGCTTCATTTTGATTTTAACTATTTGTAAATTCTGTTTGTTTTTAAATATAATTACAAGAATTTTTGAGGAAAACCTTCAAAATATTTTGTTTCAAAAGCATCTTAACAATATCTTTCAATATTTTTAGAATTTTTTTTACCAAAACAATTTGGCAAAATAGCTATCAATTTGCTATCTGTTTCTGTCACTCGGAATCTCCATTTTTTGGGGGGGAGGGAAAGTTATGGCTGAAAATTTTCATTGATCACTCAAATTTCCTGTCAGCTTCTACCTTTGCCTCTTCCTCCCATACAACATCTGTCTCTCTCACATCTTTTCCAGAATGTTTTGCCATCATTGTAAACTTAACATCACAAAAAGTGAACTCCTGACTTTTTTTTCCTCTCAAGTTCTCCTCACTCACCACGTTTCCTGAACACAATACCCTTCTTTTTGTCAGACAGGTGTAGAACCTGGGAGTCATTGCTAGTTCCTTCCTCTCTTGTACTACACATCCAGATTAGGTCCAAATCTTGTTGATTCTTCTTCCATACGTTTTCTAAGATCCAGTTTTCTAAGATCCAGTGTTTTTCTTTCAATCTACACAGCTAAAATGCTTGATCATGGCAGGCTTCTCCTCTCTGGTCTTCTTGACAGCTATGTCACTTACTCCTATTCATTCAAAACACAGCTGCTAAGATCATCCTCCTTGTCTGTATTTCTGATGACATCACAGCCCTCTCTTAGTCCCTCACTCTCTTTGTCAACACATCAGGATGTTCAGGTGGTGCAGGGAGGGGCCATATCACTAACTAAGATAGACTCTTCTTGTCCTCATCTTCTATGCCCTTCACAACTTTGGCCTCCCATATTGTTTTGTTGTCACCTCCAGCCCCTTCTCTCTACCAGTGCGGCCAACCTCCACCTCCTTGTTTGTCATCATCTCTCTCAGCCATCTTCCAATATCCACTTCTTCTTTGAATCCTAATTAACAGAAACTCTTCCAAGAAGTTAACCAACTAATAACCTGTACATTGGAAGTCAATCAGAGAAATACAAGCTGAGAGGGTTTTAGCTAACATTTTGTGTGCTCTTCATATGCATGGTGAGGCATGAAAGACTGAATAGCTTTGGCTACTTCACATCCTCATGGAATGGAACTGACCAAAAAGGTCATGAACGTTTTTCACTGGTGTCTTTGGCAAAAGTAGGACAGCATTGCCAGCCAGTCAGAATCTCCTCTCATGTTCAAAATTCCAAAACCATTTTCTATTTGCAAATTAATTTTTAGGACAAAGATTGCCCTCTGCATTGAGAATTTTACTCTTTTTGTATGTAGGAAAGCACAATCAACTCTCAAGAATCCTGAGCTAAATGGAGAGCAGTTTATATGCAGTTTTTAATACTATCCAGGACCAGGAAAAATATTAATCTTGGCGATGGAAAAATGAGGTTTTCTTGTCCAAATGCCAGTTAGAGCTCTCTGCTTTTGCGCTTGCAGAGAAAGACTAAACAACAAGAACAAAGGATAAGAGTTCACATACAATCAGAGCAATTTTTTCTCAGTCTCATCTTTTTTCATATATTCATTGTTACCTAGAGATAAAAAAGCCCAGATCATTGCTAAAGTGACATAAAACACACTTGAGAAATTTCTCTTCCTTCTGGAAAAACTTCCAATTTAAATATTCATTTCTTTTTAGCATCTCCATAGTGAGGGATTTCTTATATGGATGGCACAGAACAGAAAACTGAATCTGCATTTAGATAGAAATATCAAAAAGGTCATATACTGAGCAGACTGAGCTACCCCCCACTCAATTCCTCAGTAGGAGTTCAACTCATTTCACGTCTCCTGTGTTTAAAATATGATGCAAATTGCTTCAGGGTCCCCTAAACAGTGATGCAGGAGATCTTGAAATAATTTAAATTTTGTATGATGTCCTGGCCCTCCTGCTTCAAAAACTCCATGTTTTTCTGTTTACTCTAAACATCTGCTGCTTTCCATTCAGTTATGATGCGTGTATTAAAGGGCATTGGAAACAAATGGAATACAGTAGAATAATGTCCATTTGCTGTTGTGCATGAAGCTTTGCGGCAGTCTGTAGAAATTAAGAGTAACTGGTGGCATTTTAAGCTTTTCATACATTTCAATGGATGTAGTTTATTCTCAGTCAATAAACCACATTGTAACAGTAGGCAACACAATTGATTTTGAGTGGAGCATTACTCAGACAAAAGTGTTATAGAATGCTTTATAGCCTATTACACACACACACGGAAAAATTCTGTCCCAATTTACATTCCATGCAACCTCATTGAATTCAGTGGAATTACAAAGGGTAAGTGAGAGAGAAACAATTGCAGGTAACAGTTGGTAATACAAGTAACATCTATAGAAAAAGTTAAATAAGGATACCTCATTTTGCAGTATTGAGTACAAGCAAATGGAAGATAAGCTGTTTGGGAGTCTCATTCTTATGATCAAATGGCACCATTAAAAAGGTTTCAAAATTGCATATGATGCTACAGGTGAAACCCTTCCCCTATTGCAACAATGAGGTTTTTTTTGTTGACTTCAGTGGGGCCAAGAGTTCTCCCAAAGTCTTTGGTTTTCTCTGCAAAGAAGAGTTGCAGCTTAACATACACTTTAGTGAAAGTCACTCCCAGGGGAAACAATATATCTGTATGTTACAGTAAAATACCTTTAGTATGGCTGGCGTAGTTCATGTCATTTTGCTGCCCAAAGACAAGAGTCATATCAGATTTACTGTTGTCCCTGGGCAGTTAAATAACAGGCAACTTTAATGAGGTGGAAGCAGTCAACATTTTACAGGAACTTTGCATGACTTGATATTTAGTAAAATTTCCAGAGAAAATAAGCCAGTTATGTCATTGTGCATTCAGCTAATAGTGGTATGGGTAAAACAGCTTCCTAAGCACTATGATTTCAAGCATTTTACTCAAGATATGATCTTTGTTACAGAAAATTACAATTTAATGATCAGCTCTTTTCATGCAAGTTACTTATAGTCTTTTGTTTCATTAAAAACACAGGATGCTTAAAGTATGTTTAACAAAATAGGTCATATTTTTGTATAAAATAATTAACATTTGTGAGCTCCCCCCCACCCCCCCAAAAAAGTTTTACTACATATGGTAAAGCATCTTGTATGCGCCAATCAGATCAACTGACTGCAATGGCACACTACCTTATGCAATGCTCTCCAAAACATAACTAATGTTCAGAGAAACATGAGCAGAAAGCATTCTGAAGACTCAGAACAGGCTGCGCAGTGGGGACAGAGGGACGGTGAAGAAATTTGGCAACATGTGACCTCGAGAAGAAGAAAGAGGAGCATTCAAGTACCAGCAATGCAGATACAGGTGAGCAACCATTTTCATGTTCTCTCCACAGGTACTAATGTGGAGAGTGGACTATGTTACATCTGAGGGAAGGGAGGAGGAGGAGACTCCACCAATTGGAGGGCATCAGATGCACTGTCCTGGGGATGGGGGTTCCATGACCACCACTCCCAAGAGGAGGAGGAGGGTGGTGGTGGTCGGGGACTCCCTGCTAAGGGGGACTGAGTCATCTATCTGCCGTCCCAGGAAAGCTGAGAAGAATCAGATCACTACCCATTCCTGCTTCTCCTCATGGGCACCAATGATACAAGAATGACCTTGAGCAGATCATTGCAGGCTGCATGGCTCTGAGAAGAAGGATAAAGGAGTTTGAGGTGCAAGTGGTGTTCTTGTCCATCCTCCCTGTGGAAGGAAAAGGCCCAAGTAGAGACCGTAGAATTATGGAAGTCAATGAATGGCTACGCAGGTGGTGTCGGAGAGAAGGCTTTGGATTCTTTGACCATGGGATGGTGTTCCAAGAAGGAGGAGTGCTAGGCAGAGAAGGGCCTCACCTAACAAAGAGAGGGAAGAGCATCTTCGCAAGCAGGCTGGCTAACCTAGTGAGGAGGGCTTTAAACTAGGTTCACCGGGGGAAGGAGACCAAAGCCCTGAGGTAAGTGGGGAAGTGGGATACCAGGAGGAAGCACGAGCAGGAGAGCGCAAGAGGGGAAGACTCCTGCCTCATACCGAGAAAGCAGGATGATCAGCGACTTATCTTAAGTGCCTATACACAAATGCAAGAAGCCTGGGAAACAACAGGGAGAACTGGAAGTCTTGGCACAGTCAAGGAATTATGATGTGATTGGAATAACAGAGACTTGGTGGGATTACTCAAATGACTGGAGTAGTGTCATGGATGAATATAAACTGTTCAGGAAGGACAGGCAGGGCAGAAAAGGTGGGGGAGTTGCATTGTATGTAAGAGAGCAGTATGACTGCTCAGAGCTCCAGTATGAAACTGCAGAAAAAACTGAGTCTTTGGATTAAGTTTAGAAGTGTGGCGTGGACTGCCCCCTCAGCAAGTTTGCAGATGACACTAAACTGGGAGGAGTGATAAATACGCTGGAGGGTAGGGATAGGATACGGAGGGACCTAGACAAATTAGAGGATTGGGCCAAAAGAAATCTGACGAGGTTCAACAAGGACAAGTGCAGAGTCCTGCACTTAGGACGGAAGACTCCCATGCACTGCTACAGACTAGGGACCAAGTGGCTAGGCAGCAGTTCAGCAGTAAAGGACCTATGGGTTACAGTGGCTGAGAAGCTGGATATGAGTCAACAGTGTGCCCTTGTTGCCAAGAAGGCTAACGGCATTTTGGGCTGTATAAGTAGGAACATTGCCAGCAGATCGATGGACGTGATCGTTCACCTCTATTCGGCATTGGTGAGGCCTCAACTGGAGTATTGTGTCTAGTGTTTTGGGCCCCACACTACAAGAAGGATGTTGAAAAATTGGAAAGAGTCCAGCGGAGGGCAACAAAAATGATTAGGGGGCTGGAGCACATGACTTATGAGGTGAGGCTGAGGGAGCTGGGACTGTTTAGTCTGCAGAAGAGAAGAATGAGGGGGGATTTGATAGCTGCCTTCAACTACCTGAAAGGGGGCTCTAAAGAGGATGGATCTAAACTGTTCTGAGTGGTAGCAGATGACAGAACAAGGAGTAATGGTCTCAAGTTGCAGTGGGGGAGGTTTAGGTTGGATATTAGGAAAAACTTTTTCACTAGGAGGGTGGTGAAGCACTGGAATGGGTTATCTAGGGAGGTGGTGGAATCTCCTTCCTTAGAGGTTTTTAAAGTCCAGCTTGACAAAGCCCTGGTTGGGATGATTTATTTGGGGATTGGTCCTGCTTTGAGCAGGGGGTTGGACTAGATGACCTCCTGAGGTCTCTTCCAACCCTGATATTCTATGATTCTATAATATAAAATATAGATATAGTTCCAAGTGTTATTGGATCAGTGGGATTGCTCCTTTGCAGGAGCAAGGGAAGGAATTTAGTGATCTTTATATAAAAAGTTCTGTTCTTCGTGAATGTTTCCAATTGCATTAGACTTATTTAGCTTCCCTAATCAAAATACGCAAACAAATGTACTGAAATGAACCTTTGGGCTTATGTAGATTCCCACTAAAGTCACTAGGAGACTGTAGATGTACAAGAGTTGTCAGTAATGATCCTATTGCAGGATTGGAGCCCAAATATATAGTACTTTTTCACTCTTAATTTGATCCTCCTTTTCCCGCATCACAGAAATACAGAAGTAGCAAAATTCAGCCCAATGTATATGACTTCCCCAGGAACTTGGAGAGTACCTATTCCTGTATGTATGGTGTTTGTTTTAATGGAGTACCATATTTTAAATTGCGTCAAAATATTGGCCCCAAAAATTTATTATCTGGAAAAAAATGAATGAGAATAGTATTGAGACATAAACTGGGCTTTAAAAAAAACCTGACACACTTTTAAAAAAATGCCCAGATGGGTGGGAAATGCGAAGTTAGGGCTCAAACCATAACCTTAACTCGCCTCCACTGTGGCAAGCAGCTATGCTCTTATAACACTTCAGTGAGTTTGCTGTGATATCTGGGCGCAGAGGAGTAAGTGAATAATGAAGTAGAAGATTTAGTTCATAAATGCTTGTTATGTTTTATAACACAGTGATTGTACTTACATTTTGTAATTTATCTAGTGGTGCTTTTGATAACTTTTAATTATTATAATTACAGTTAATTTCATGACTCAATTTTTATTACCCGAATAGTTTCATAGTTAAAACAAGTATATGTAGAATACAGATACATAACTAGGTACGGTTATGCTGTATTTGGATTTAACCTACTTGGATTCTAGCTGGGCATATTTTAATAGCTGATCTCTGAGTGAGGACAAGTAATTCAATCACATTCCTGGTCTGTCTAGGACTAAGTCTTCAAGCCCAGTGGATTGAAATGTTAGAGCTGCACAATTTGGACAGCCTGGAAAGGGTAGCAGTCAAAGATGACTCCGAGGTAATGGGACTAAGTGATAAGGTTTAGGTACAGAGGCTCAGGTACGCATCTGGGCAACAAAATGATTACTGAGATGGAACAGCTTCCATATGAGGAGAGTAAAAAGATTGGGACTTTTCAGCTTGGAAAAAAGATGTTTGCAGGGGAGGTGGTGGGAATGATAGAAGTCTAACAAATCATGAATGGTGGGGAGAAAGTGAATAAGGAAGTGTTATTGATGCCTTCATAACACAAGAATCAGGGGTCATCCAATGAAATTAATAGGCAGCAGGTTTAAAACAGACAAAAGGAAATACTTCTTCACACAGTGCACAGTCAACCTGTGGAACTCATTGCCAGGGGTATTAAGAAGGGCAAAGGCTGCATCTACACTACAGGGGGGAGTCTATTTAAGATACGCCAATTCAGCTACGTGAATAGCGTAGCTGAATTCGACGTATCGCAGCCGACTTACCCCACTGTGAGGACGGCGGCAAAATCGATCTCCGCGGCTTCCTGTCAATGGCGCTTACTCCCACCTCCGCTGGTGGAGTAAGCGCGTCGATTCGGGGATCGATTGTCGCGTCCCAACGGGACGCGATAAATCGATCCCCGAGAGGTCGATTTCTACCCGCCGATTCAGGCGGGTAGTGTAGACCCAGCCAAAATTATAACTACATTCAAAAATAAAGATAAGTTCATGGAGGATAGATAGGCCCATCAATGGCTATTAGTCAAAATGGTTAGGGATGCAACACCTTACTCTGTGTATCCTAAACCTCTAATTGCCAGAAGCTAGAACTGGATGACAAGGAATGGATTACTTGACAGTTGCCCTGTTCTGTTCATTCCCTGTGAAGCAGCTGGCATTGGCCACTGTTGGAAGACTGGTTCAAACTACAGCATAGCAGATTTCAATTAAATCTCAGGAAAAACTTCCTAACTGCAAGAACAATAGGACAATGCAACAGACTGCCTAGGGAGATTGTGGAAGCTCCTTCACTGGAGGTTTTCAAAAGGTGGCTGGATAGTGACCTGGCTTGGATGGTTTAGACCAGTGGTGGGCAACTCACGGGCTGCATGCAGCTCATCAGGGTAAGCTGATCACAGGCCACACGACGTTTTGTGGATGTTGAATGTCCACATGGAATCTTTTTAAAGGGGATAAGGCAATCTGCCGCATTTATTGAGAGTACAATTTAAGCAGTAAAATCAACATATGCTTTCATTTAGACACACGCACCCCTAAAGGTTCTGCAGCTGGATCTTATAGTTACCAGTGTTTAGTGTTGTGTGGTCAGTTCCAGTGGCCAGCTGAAACTGCACACGAGGGAGGGGAGCTGGGCCTCTGGTGAATGCGTTCGAAGCTCCGATGTTGATGCAGAACAAACACAAAATTCCATGGCAATACACCCTTCTTTTATAGTGATAAGTTCCCATACAAGTCTATGGACCTTGCTGTGTCACACAAGAGCTGTCAATCACGAGTTATTCAAGGTAGCTCTTAATTAGCATTATTTTGAGTTGTTACCGGGAGGATCCGCAGGTGTTTCTTATCTCGTCCCTCTGCCTCAACTCATTATCTTGTCCTTGGGGTGTATGTCTTTGCTTTAGGGTCGATCTGGGTGATTCTGCTTCTCGCCTCCTCCACTTCCTTCTTGACCATCCACCCCAGCTGTCTCTTCTCAGTTAATTAGTATATCATACATTTTTCACTCACACACCACACAGTAAATAAGGCAATAATTACAGCCATGAAACTTCTATCCTTCTAAGAACAATCATTAACGCAATCAGTAAAGAAGAAACTCAGAATAATTTCTTCTTACTATTTCAAGACTACAATTTCTTCTTACTAATTCAAAGCTAGCAAAATGGAGTATAAAGCAAAATAAGCAAAATGGAGTACAATTTACTTGAGACAATTTCTCCCCATTAGGCTTTCGGCCTACACTGCAGACCGCGGGTTGCCCACCACTGGTTTAGACACAACAAATCCTGCATCTTGGCAAAGGGTTAGATTAGGTGATCATTGCAGTCCCTTCCAACCCTATGACTCTAGGATTCAGATGTTAAGGGCTGTTATAAAGAGGATGGTGATAAATTGTAGGACAAAAAGTAATGTGATTAATTTGCAGCAGGGCAAATTTAGTTTAGTGTGATGGGGCATCTGCCCCACACTGGCCCATAACGGGTTAATAGAGCCCTAAGGCGGCTGTGCAGGAGGCAGCCAATTAGAGAAGGGCTGCGAGGAGCAGCCAATCCGGGCCAGGCAGACCAATATAAGAAGAGCTGCAGGGCAAAGCAGTTTCAGTAGCTGCCTGGAGCTTGAGCACAGATGAGCAGGCTCTTAGCAGGAGGAAGAAGTGCCAACAACCTGGACAGACCTGGGGAGTGGGGAGAAGCTAAAGATGGCTCTGGGTTGGCTGCAGATATTCGCAAGCTGAGGCCTTGAGTCAAGGGAAAAGAGGATGCTGGGGGTCATGAGGAAGAGGCCCAGGGAAATGAACTGAGGAGTTGGAGGGGATACAGCAAGTGATGGCCATCTATAGGGTCCCTGGGCTTGGACCCGGAGTAGTGGGTGGGCCCAGGTCCCCACCCCCCCCCCCCCCACCACCACCACCACCATGGAGGAAGTGCCCAGACAATTTGCTGCCGTTGCCCTTGAGGGAAGTGGCTGGAAAGCAGACTGCAGTTCCCCTGGAAGGGAGGTAAACAAAGCACAATACAGCTGGAGGGCTGTGTCATGAAGAAGATGCTGCAGTCCTGGGAGTAACATGGGTCCTGGAGCAGAAGCGATGGCAATGAGACACCACCAGAAGACGGTGCATTGGCAAGCAGAGCTAATTCCTGGGACAGCCAGAAGGAGGTGCCACAGTGGTGAGTGAAACCCATCCCAGTTAGGTATTAAGTAAAGCTTTCTAGCTATAAGGATATTTAAATATTGGAATACTTACCAAGGGAGGTTGTAAAATCCCTATCAGTGGAGATTTTTAAGAACAGGTTAGATAACCTAGACAGGGATGTCGGGTGTTTTTCTTAGTCCTGCCAGAGCACAGAGGGCTGGACTTGATGATCTCTCAAGCCCTATATATAAGCCCTCTAGATCTTTTCACCAATTTACTACAATCACCTCTATCCTGTCTGGATTGACCTTCAGCCTACTCATCCTCCTCTACCTCCCTGTCTCAGCCTGGCAAAGAGAAAACATAAGCATTCAGATACTATGATGATGGGTATGGTCTAAGGACATAAACCGAATAGGACTTCACTGTCAGGAATTGATGAAAAGGAGATGGGAAGTTTCCAGTCATCCACTCAGTGATGATATCAGAGTCCAAATCACTTCACTGTCTCCCCCGAACTACCTTCCTGAGTTAGCCCATGTTGAGCAGTGCTGAACAAATAATTCCCTGTGGAGCTCTGCAAGAGAAACTTCTCTTCATTTTCCTATTTAGGGATGCAGAGGAAAGCATTATAAAAAGACTCTGGGATAACGTATAAAACAGTTTGGATAAGAAGCCTTTGCTGAGCTTTTCAGCCCTTACAGAAAGCTCTGAGATTAATTATTGCTACTGAACTTCTAATGTGAGTTTTAAGGGGTAACCCTCGGGACATGAGTACTGTACTATATTCTCGTCTGCTTAGTTTCAGTAAGCAGGAAACCATTTTTGTCAGTTTCACTTTCTTCTCTACGAAGCTTACAGTAATCTGTATCTGAAGTTTTCCACTACTGGTAGACAGGTAAACATGAAATGTCTGAATTGTGGCAGACAGAGCATCCATCCAGGATTCTCTCCAATTTTCCTGAACAAGTCATTTGTAACTGACTAACAGTGTTGGTTGTACAGTATCTGCTTACTGGCTGATACCACATAGGTCTTAAGCTTTAGTAATTAAGGCCATACTTGAAACTTTCAGGCAGGGCATGGGTAGGAGATGTTGGAGGTTGGTGGGAGAAAAGGAAATTTGTACTTTAAATGCAAATACTAATTCTCCTCTCCTGTAGCTGACATAACCACAAGGAAATTGAGACATACACAAATGTGGTCTTAAAAACCACATTTGCAGGTTTGAGGGTAGGAAAAAGTAGGGCAGAATCCAAGCATTCGTCTGAAGGACTTGATCCTACTTTCTCATATATAGAGACACATCATTATATTCACATAAAATCTGCTGTCATGCATGTAAGTCACAACCTCAGGAGTTAGGACTAAAATTCCCTCTCAGGCCACTATGTGGGTCTAACATGAGCTTTTTCTCATTGTCTGTATAACTAAACTAGTAGCACTATGTATTCTATAGTGTGTCAAGCCATTACTTGTGGCACATTGGGGAGCTAAATTGACTTCTTTCTTTGCATTTCGTGCATGTACTTGATAATTTATTAAACAGTTTCTGATTCAATCAGACTTGTTTGGGTTCCAAGTCTTTAATAATAAAGGGTTTTCCTAGCCATCTTTTTTAAAATTTGGCCCCAAACAGTTTATTTACTGGCAGCTTTAACTTGACAGATAGGTAGCAGTGCTCTCCAGGTGGCTGTCTGTCTCAGAAACTGACACGTGCATGAACCATATATATCAGTTTGTTCTTGATAGATCATGTTATTACAGGTTCCTCCATAAACACTGAGAGCACCAGCTGCTCTACCCACATGAGTGTTTGCAGGCTTGAAAGCTTATGCCCAAATAAATTTGTTATTCTCTAAGATCAAAATAGGTAGATCTTGTCTTAAGAATTACCAGACTGCTAAATGGGTGCTAGAAATAATCACTGTAGCTATGGGGACAAATATATTTGATGTGTATTGTCACATTTACCAGCATAAGGCAGATGTTTACTCATGATAGTTTACATAGACAGCTCCTGATTCTTGCTGTTTAGAAAAACAAAATGTGCTTGTGAGAAAATAGAACAAAAGCTGTGATTCTTTTTCACCGCTGTTCAAAACACACTGTCAGCAAGTCAGTTGAATCTAGTCCGGTGAGGTGTTAAGGCCACTATCATTCAAGTCAATGGGATGTGAGAATCCTTAGCACCTCACACAATCAGGCCTCTCCATCATGTAGGCAAAACTTGGACGAAAGTAGCTGTGGGAAGCCCCTTGTTAAGGCATACCAGGGCTGCTTGATATAGTAGGGAATAACTTCACTATGCTTTATAGAAGTCAAAATAATTTCCTAAACAATAAAGCTCCTTGTTTTAAGCATTGTTTGAAACTAAAATGATGATGTGGGGCACCTCTCTGCCACCTTAGTAAAATAATTGGGTCTTTAAATATTCAAAATAGGAGATGAGGGGAGAACAATGTAGCTCCTTCCCAAGAAGTAGTTCAGTGTGGGTTTTTTCCATTTAAAAACTTTAAAAAGCTAATATTTTCACAATTTTGCAGGTTAGGGTGCCATGTTCAACACACTTTTTGCTATTAAATTTTTCCAGGTTTGGGAATACTCCCATGCTTTGGGAGGAAAAAATTGCTTGGGAAAACTCATTGGCAAGTTTTTCCCAAATTATTGTTTATGATGCAATATATTTTCAAACCAAGAATCCTTTCTCATATTGAGTAGAACTGATGTGAAATGAGAATAGAGAATTTCATGCAGCTCATAATTACAATATAGAGTTTCTTGTTGTACACTGAAACCTATTGAACTTTCAAATCTCAGTTCCTCTTTTGTGTGAGGCAGAGTGGATAGTGCATTGCATTTTAAATGAGGGAACCTGGATTCTGTTCTCAGTGCTTCCACTGTCCTGTGTGACCATTTCTAAAACACTTCAGTTTCTGCACCTGTAAAACAGGAATAAGGACACTTATCATCTTTTGTAAAGTGCTTAGAGAATTATGAAAGAAAAATACAATAGAAAAGCTATTACTTCCATGCTTTTCATCATAATACAATATATCCTCAAACTAATTAAATACACCTCTACCCCTATATAATACTACCCAATATAACATGAACTCGGATATAACACGGTAAAGCAGTGCTCCGGAGGGGTGGGGACTGGCTGTGCACTCCGGCGGATCAAAGCAAGTTCAATATAATGCAGTTTCACCTATAACGCGGTAAGATTTTTCGTCTCCCAAGGACAGCGTTATATTGGGGTAGAGGTGTATTACAATATGCTATTTCTCTTGTCCCTAAGATTTTGCCTAATGTAGCATTAGAAATAGTACTAGGCCTTTGCTGACATGTCAGTCCAGTAATCATATCTTCAAGAAAGACATTACTCAATGAGGCAGGAAAGACTATCACAGAAAACTCAGTAATGGCCAAAGTGTTAAATGCCATTTTTGTTTGTTTTCACCAAAAAGGTTAGCAGCGATCAGATGACTAACATAGTGAACATCAATGTAAATAGGGTAGGATCTGAGGCTAAAATAGGGAAAGAACAAGTTAAGAATTACTTAGACAAATTAGATGTCTTCAAGTCAGGCAGGGCCTGATGAAATACATCCTAGACTATGTAAGGAACTGGCTGAAGTGATCTCTGATCCATTAGTGATTATCTTTGAGAACCAGTGGAGGATGGGACAGATAACAGAAGACTGGAAAAGGGCAACTATAGTGTTAGACCCGCAATAGAGGTCTCCCTACGGGATGGGGAGCAAGCAGATACCGGACACTGTGTTGGTATACAATACTCTAAATGCTCTTTATTGTTTACAAAACAAACCTTACTCACTCCACATTCACACCCCAAACATACTATACTAGAGTACAAAGGTCAGAATGGTCCCGATGGCCAGTCGAGGTTCCTTCTATCAGATAAGATCATGTGATGCGGAGAACTTCAGTCAATGGGAGTTGCAGGGTCTATGCTTGCAGGCAGCAGTGAGCGGAGACCCCCTTGACCCCCCGCCTAGGAGCCGCTGCCAGAGGGGTGTGCTGGTCACTTTCGGGAGCCACCTGAGATAGGCACTGACCCTCTGACCCTCTCCTGCACCCCAACCCCCTGCCCCAGCCTAAAGCCAAACTCCCTCCCAGAGCCCACACCCTGTACCCCCTCCCATATCCAAACTCCATCCCAGAGCCTGTACCCCCTCCTGCATTCCAACCCCTTGCCCCAGCCTGGTGAAAGTGAGTGAGGGTGGGGGAGAGCAAGCAATGGATGGAGGGGGGATAGAGTGAGGGGGCGGGGCCTCGGAGAAGGGGTGGGACAGGGGCATGGTCTCAGGGAAGGGGTGGGGCAGGGGGCAGGGCAAAGGTCTTTGGGTTTGCACGATTAGATAGTTGACAACCCTACCAGGCAGGTATGTGGAAGCCCTAGCTGTGCCGGAAGAGCGCACCCAGCAGTGCACCCAGCAGCTTGCTGGGTACCAACCAGCAGAGGCACAGCACTGCCCAAATGTCAGGCGGACTGCATCCATGTGGGGGCCCATTGACTGTTCTGCCCTGGGGCCCAGAATTGCTGTCGGTGGGCACGAGACAGTAACACTGTCTCCATTTCTGGGCACCACACTTTGGGAAAGATGTGAAGAAACTGACGTAAGTCCTGAGGAGAGCAACAATACATATGAAAGCGCTAGAAAACATGACTTATAAGGAAAGACTAAAAAAAATGGGTTTGTTTAATCTGGAGAAGAGAAGACTGAGGGGTACATAACAGTCTTCACATATGTAAAAGGGTGTTCTAAAGAGGAGGGTGATAAATTGCTCTTCTTATCCACTGAGGACAGGACAAGAAGCAATGGCCTTTAGCTGCAGCAATTAGGGCATTAGGAAAAACTTCCTAACTGTAAAGGTAGTTAAGCACTGGAACACATTACCTAGGGAGGTTGTGGTATCTCTGTCACTGGAGATTTTTAAGAGCAGGTTGGACAAACACCTGTCAGGGATGGTCTAGATAATATTTAGTCCTGCCTCAGAGCAGGGAATTGAACTATATGATCTATTGCAACCCCTTCCAGTCCTACATATCTGATTCTATGATTCGACAGTGAAAATTCAATGAAATAACCAGTTAACATTTAAATGAATGCCTCTTCAAAGGGAATATATTTGGGACTAAATTATGACAGAGTAAAATTATTGATTTAATTAGCTTGATTAAATATTAATTATTTATCATAAGGGATATTTGATTATCTGGGAATAACAATGACTGATGCCACTATGATGATGTGAGCATGCTATTTTCTCTGCCTTCCCCCTTCAGGTGGATTTCAGGGTTTGAGGCCCTGCAGATTGAAAAATCTTTGATCCCAGCCCAAAAGAATCTTAAATTTGGAAGAAGCCCAAGTCTAAACTTTCAGTAAAATGATGCCATGCCCAAGGGCAATATCTGCCACTACTACTATCAGACATCCTATGCACTCTGATTCTACTCTTTGATCTCTTTCCACCATAATTGGACCAGGTTCTGCTAAGTAACATTTTTATTTACCCTCCAGACTTTCACAGTGTGTTATAAAAATTGCAAATATTATCACCTAATGCATTCTCTTTTTGTTTTACAGTGAACATAGCATTCTACCACTCCAACACAAGCTAATACATTAAATTAGGGCTGTCAAGCAATTAAAAAAATTAATCACGATTAATCATGAGATTAAAAAATTAATCACACTGTTAAAAAATAATAGAATACCATTTATTTAAATATTTTTGGATGTTTTCTACATTTTCAAATATATTGATTTCAATTACAACACAGATACAAAATGCATAGTGCCCACTTCATATTTATTTTTTATTACAAGTATTTGCACCATAAAAAACCCCAAAAGAAATGGTATTTTTCAATTCACCTAATACAAGTACTGTAGTGCAATCTCATGCAAGTTGAACTTACAAATATAGAATTATGTACAAAAAAACTGCATTCAAAAATAAAACATAAAATTTTAGAGCTTACAGGTCCACTCAGTCCTACTTCTTGTTCAGCCAATGGCTCAGACAAACAAGTTTGTTTACATTTGCAGGAGATAATGCTGCCCACTTCTTACAATGTCACCTGAAAGTAAGAACAGGCGTTCTCATGGCAATGTTGTAGCTGGCATCACAAGATATTTACATGACAGATGCATTAAAGATTCATATGTCCCTTCATGCTTCAACCACCATTCCAGGGACATGCTTCCATGCTGATGACTGGTTCTGCTCGAAAACCATCCAAAGCAGCGCAGACTGATGCATGTTCTTTTTCATTATCTGAGTCAGATGCCACCAGCAGAAGGTTGATTTCCTCTTTTGGAGGTTTGGGTTCTGTAATTTCCGCATCAGAGTGTTGCTCTTTTAAGACTTCTGAAAACATGCTCACTACCTCGTCCGTCTCAGATTTTGGAAGGCATTTCGGATTCTTAAATCTTGGGTCAAATGCTGTAACTATCTTTACAAATCTCACATTGGCAACTTAACTGCAGATTTGACAAAACGCAAAGAAAGTGTTCTTAAAACGAACAACAACATGTGCTGGGTCATCATCTGAGACTGCCATAACATGAAATAGAGGTAAAACAGACCAGGGGATGTACAATTCTCCCCCCAAGGAGTTCAGTCATAAATTTAATTAACGCATTATTTTTTTAACGAGCATCATCAGCATGGAAGCATGTCCTCTGGAATGGTGGCCAAAACATGAAGGAGAATACAAATGTTTAGCATATCTGGCACGTAAATACCTTGCAATTCTGGCTACAAAAATGCCATGCAAATTCCTGTTCTCGCTTTTTGGTGACACTGTAAATAAGAAGAGGACAGCATTATCTCCTGTAAATGTAAACAAATTTGTTTGTCTTAGCAATTGGCTGAACAAGAAGTAGGACCGAGTGGACTTGTAGCCTCTAAAGTTTAACATTGTTTTCTTTTTGAGTGCAGGTATGTAACAAAAAAATCTAGATTTGTAATTTGCACTTTCAGGACAAAGAGATTGCACTACAGTACTTGTATGAGGTGAATTGAAAAATACTATTTCTTCTGTTTATCATTTTTACACGGCAAATATTTGTAATCAAAATATACACTTTGATTTCAGTTACAACACCGAATACAAGATATATTTGAAAATGTAGAAAAACATCCAAAATACTTAATACATTTCAATTGGTATTCTCTTGTTTAACAGTGAGAATGAAACTGCGATTAATTGTGATTACTTTTTTTGAGTTAATCGCGTGAGTTAACTGCGATTAATTGACAGCCCTAATATAAATATATTACATGTAACTTCTAGAGACTTGAAACAAGCTGTACACCTTTGTCTGAAATGCCTCACTCTGTTAGTAGCTGTGAATCATATTAGGAAAAGTTTAAGTGGCTTGTACTGACTCAGAGGTAGGTGACTCTTTATCCAACCTGGATATAAAGAAGGTAGGAGTGGCTGTCTGAAGATTGAGGATCTGTGGTGTGAGCTGAGCATTCAAGGAACCCTATGAAAAGGTTTGAGCCTAATTCTATATTTAGACACCTAAATAAGTAGTCTGAATTTTTTTAAAAGAATTGAGTGCCTACAATTCCCATTGGCTTTCATTGACCTTTCTTATTTTGGTATGTGTTTGCAGGATTGGGCCCTAAAGGACAATCACATAAAAGACCAAACATACTAGGAGATTCAAAGGTGGAGACAATCTAGAGTTTAGGGGTTTTTTTCTCCTCCCATAACAATAATGTCATTTCTTATGGACCTAGTGGAAGAAATGGGGGCATTAGGAGGGATTTGCATGAAGAGAGAGGTGGCAATTTAGCAAACTTGGATGGCATGGTCATTTGATGCATAGCAAGCAGTATGGTGTCAAGTATCAGGGGGTAGCCATGTTAGTCTTTATCTACAAAAACAACAAGCTGTCTGGTGGCACCTTAAAGACTCCTTGTTGTTTTTTTAGCAAGCAGTATGGAAATCTGGTAATCCAATTATGGGAAAAGTGTTATTCTATATACCCTAAATTCTAGTTCTGTTCCAAAGGTAAAATCCTAAATATATTCTCTAATTTGAACTGAGCCTGAAATCACCTCATTCCATAGTTGTCATGGAGACTATGAAAGCCCAGATGAATTAACGGGGCTGTCATTGCCGTGGACTTTGAAATCACCCTGAGCAGTCATAATAATTCTTTGTGCTTGTATAGTGCCTTTCATTCAAGGGTCAGTGAATCCTTTAGAAAGATAGATAAGTATTATCAGCATTGAACATATGGGGAAGCTGGGTGAAGAGGTTAAGGCCATAAATTTCAAACTTGACACAAATGGGAATAATTTTGCATATATAGGTACCTACATATGTGAAGCAATGGGAAGTTCGGCACTTTTGGGAATCAGGCTACTTAGATAGGGGCCTGACTGTAGGTGATACAGTTAAAAAGATTTGGTTGAGTGGATTGCCAAAATCACACCATGACGGAGTACCAGATTTGGGAAAAGAACCAAGCAGTCTCCTGCTCTTGCTCTGACCACCAGACCACACTGCTTCACTTAAGATCAATCTGATCCAGATGGCATCCTGGAAAAGCACTAAGGCTGCTTGGTAAGCAATCAGTGGGAGCAGCACTGATTCCCCCCCACCACCACCACCACTCTGCAGTAAGATATATCCTGTGGGAGCCACCTCTTTGCTATGGTTCTCATTGCTGCTGGTAGGTCTGGGAGTGGGAAGGAGAGGAGCCCATTGGACAAAGGTGTTAACTTTATCAAAATAATCTATATGTCTACATTATCTATTGACAGTATTCTAATTTGTTGAGTTCTTTGGAGTGGGGTCAGAAACTTCATCTGTATTGACAAAGTATTTTATATGTTTTGTAGCACTATATAAATAATTAGCAATACATAATAAAATAGGAAAAGCTAGCAAAGGATTTAGTATTGATGTTCATGAGGCAGTGCAGAATCAGTGCCTCTATTCATACATCACAAGTCTCTACTTCTAGTTCTGTCAGAATCAAAAGGCTGATTGAACTTCCATTGCTCTAAATGTTTGACCTGATCATCAAATAGAGTTTCTTACCAATAGTAATGAAAACTTAATTTACCACAATTACTGGGTAATTATTTTCTCCTCAGATGTTATGGAAAAGCATTGCTCTATCTTCGGTTATCTGTTCCATTTAGTTCACTACAGATTTAATTATTTCTTTTGTATTTCTTTTTAATAAAAAGCATGATTTAATTACCAGGGTAAATCTGTCAGTTATGTAACAGTACAACTGCAATGGAGTTAAACTGTTGAGCTTTTTGCATGGCTATAAAGCAATATGGTCAACTTAAATTGGGCAAAATTAGTATTTTGTGAAAAAAAAGATTTTATAGAAACTAAGGCCCATGGAAATGCATCCACAATTGGTTTCAAAAATTTCAATGCAATGTTTTAAAACCAATAGACATTTGTCTACAATGTTTGAAACCAGCAGAGTGCAGTGATGAGCACCTGGAAATGAAATAGACTTAATTAGTTTTCACTGTCCAAGCAGAGAAAATGCAAAAATCCAAAAATAACATGAACAATGGAAAGCAAGTTGGATTTTTAAGATGTTCTCTCAATAATATAATATGCTATTAGCAGAAGTGGTCAGGAATTTTCTGAGGAAAATAATTATTTCAATTTTCTAGTCTAATCTGGGACTTTACAATGGTATGGAGATTCTGATGATTTTTTACTCAGCTCTAACTATTATAACACCGGTAAATAAGTGTTTGTTTACAACATAGGATTTTTAAATTTGATTATATCCTTTTAAGGACTTGTCTACACTTACCAGGGGATCAACAAGTGGCAATGGATGCACTGGAGGTCGATTTAGTGGGTCTAGTGAAGACCCACAGATTGCTCTCCCGTCAACTCCTGTATTTCACCGGATCAAGAAGAGTAGGGAGAATTGACGGGACAGTGTCTCCTGTCGACTTCGCATAGTGTGGACCTCACGGTAAGTAGATCTAAGCTACGTCGATTTGAGTTACGCTATTCATGTAACTCAAATTGCATAGCTTAGATCGAATTTCCCCTGTAGTGTAGGCAAAGCCTTAGGGTTTTTTCTTATCTCAATTTTTCAGTATACTAATTTCAAATTCTGAAACTTTTCACAACATTACACCTTGCAATTATTTTATTGCCTAAAGAAGGGAGAAATCCTGTCAAGCTGGCATTGAGGGCACTGAGTAGCAACTACAGTGAGAGCAGAGGAGACTTTTCAGAGCCTGCTGCTGCATTTTGGGGAAGTAGGCAAACCACTATGCTCCTGCACACCCCCCCGCACAACTTTCTTCCTCCTTTTGTGGGGGGGGCTCCTCCTAATCTGACCTATACAGCTCTACAATCTTTGCAAAATTTCCATGAGCCCCACTTGCTTGTTTAGGAACCTTGTAACATGGGACAACTGTGCAAAGAATAGACACATTGCTGCTTCAGAAAGAGCACATTTTTTCCTAGCCTTTCTGTAAAGTCTTTTTATGGTCACTGATGGTTTTTACAGTCTTATTTAATCAGTTCATTATCCAGCAATACAAAGTCTCTTGAGTCATCTTTTCTCCATCAGCCTCTAAGCTTGGTTCAACAGCAGCAGGATGAAAAAGCTGCATGAACCTTTAATCTCTGTATCACTACCTGTTTGTTATCCTTTTATTCTTTCTTCAGTTTTGAGCTAGAATCGCTTGTCTGTGTACTTCTAATCAAGCTGTTAACAAGTCTGACGTACTTTAGCATGGTTAACTTGAAGATTTTATACTTCATATTGAGTTTTAAACATATAAATTAAATGCTTCACCTGGACTTTGATTGTTGTTCATCACCTGTTTAAGTTTATGATTAATCCATACTTGTTGGCTTCAAATAAGAGTATGGATTAGATTTTCAAAAACTCTCAGCATTGGCCTATCTCTGCTCTCAGTGAAATAAATGGGAGTGTTACTACTGACTTGAATGGGAGTTGAATTAGGCCAACACAAAGTTTCAAGATTTTTGAATATTTTTTTACAAATAAAACAAAAGTATAAAACACTTTCTAAAGATTCAGAATGGACTTAACCGGCTACATTCCTTGTCTAACGCAGTTTCTTACCCTCAAAGTCTTTCTGCTTACGTTGCTGGTTTTCAGTGAGTCCGGGATCGATTCCTTCACGAATCAGCCCCCACCACCAACAGTGTTCCTCAGGGAAACGGATAAGGGCTTTGTTAGATAACTGGATTGAATGCTGGACACTGTAAAATCAATTTTCTCAGTAGATGTACTTATAAAATTGCCTTGCTGAATTTGGGTAGCTAGGTTAACCTGTCCCTATTTGTATTTTTTTGGCAACTTTTCCTTCAAAGTTCAGGCATTCTGACTACTTCCAATTTGAAATATTTCTGGTGGTTTTGCTCTCAGAAAAAAATTGTAGTTTTCATCTGATTTGATATATTGCAGTGAATTAAGTGTCATTTTCATAAGAGGTTAGCTTCTGTTGCTGAAACACCTGACCTTGGCAATGTTTTGGACAGATGGTCTACCATGGTTATTGTGACGTTGTGCAGTCTATATGGTTTTATAAAAACATGATAATAAGTGAATATAATGTAACTGGGATATGCTTCATGCAAAAGGTATCATTACAAAGCTCATAATCTACTGAGTGTGATCATCCTATTTGTAGAAATGTACCACTCTTGTATCTAAAACTAGAAATATAAAACATAACTCTGAGGGCCTATTGTAATTATGTAAAGCATGGGCCATTAAGGATGGTTTGGAATCTTGATGACTCCCATTGTCTGCAGATGGCTGTATTTACCTGTGAGTCTTCCTGTATATATGTGTGCTGGCAAGTGAGTAATGAAGTCTTGCAGTGACATGTGATCATGTCACCTGAACCGGAATCCATCTTTAACCTGGTGCTTTTCCAGTGAGGGGGGGTGGAAACCCAGAGGGACAAAGGGTTCCTACCTTATGCAAAAGATATATAAATGGGTGGAACAGAAAAAGGGGAGAGAGGAGCCATCATGAAGAATCCCCTAGCTATCACCTGAGCTGGAACAAGAGCTGTACCAGGGGAAAGAATTGTGCCCAGGCCTGGAAGGTGTCCAGTCTGAGAAAAAACTTACTGAAACATCTCTGAGGGTGAGATTATCTGTATTTAGTTTGATTAGGCATAGATTTGCGCATTTTATTTTATTTTGCTTGGTGACTTACTTTGTTCTGTCTGTTACTATTTGGAACCACTTAAATCCTATTTTCTGTATTTAATAAAATCACTTTTTGTTTAGTAATTTACTCAGAGTATGTATTAATACCTGGGGGAGCAAACAGCTGTGCATATCTCTCTATCAGTGTTATAGAGGGCGAACAATTTGAGTTTGCCCTGCATAAGCTTTATGCAGGGTAAAATGGATTTATTTGGGTTTGGGAGTTGGGCATCTGAGTGCTAAAGACAAGCACACTACTGTGAGCTGTTTTCAGGTAAACTTGCAGCTTTGGGACAAGTGATTCAGACCCTGGGTCTGTGTCTGGAGCCAGACGGGAGTGTCTGGCTCAGCAAGACAGGGTGCTGGAGTCCTGAGCTGGCAGGGAAAACAGAAGCAGGGGCAGTCTTTGCACATCGGGTGGCAGCTCCCAAGTGGGTTTCTGTGATCCAACCCGTCACAGTTATGACTTTTTGACCTAGTTCAATACCAAAGAAGTTTAAAATTTTCCATCTGAGCTGCCTTATCACTAATTCAAGCTCTCATTTCAGGATCTTTTGTTGCATCCCTCGCAAACTCCCAAGTTGCACACAGACCAAGGTAGTTCTTAGAAATGTAAACCAGTGCTTCTGCATGGAGAGTCCATCTTCTTGGACCAAGGGCTTGGATGCCTGGTGATGTGCTTAACACTTCATATTTTATGCCTGAAATATAGCATCTTGTGTGAGTCCTTTTTAAATTAGTTTTGTGATTTTTGTAAACCGTTTTAAGAGTATATGTTTTAGGATACTATTATTTTTACCAGTGTCCTAGCATGCCAAATATATTACTTATTGCTATCAGCATGCTTTGTAAATCGTAGTTCCTCATGTTGCAGTCTGGTTGCTACACCTAATACTTAGCCTGCCATATTTAGCAGTACCATCGTAAGTGTCTGACAGTTATTTATCCCCAGATGTATATGTACAGTAAAACCTGCCTTACAGACCACTTCTGAAGAGAGACTACCTGTCCTGAGTGATTATTTGCAGAGGCTATGGAACCCCACTGCTCTCTGGTGTGCAAACCTTTGAAGAGAGACCTCCTCTTATAAGCAGCCACTTTTGCTAACTCCCATGAGTGGTCGCTCTTAGCAGGTTTTACTGTATTAGTTATATTGGTAATTATAGATATGTTATCTGTGTGGATGTACATGCTACATTGTACAATCCAATGAAGTCTTCATGAATATTCATGTCATCATCCATATATCACAAGGGCAAAACCTCTTGCTCTTTGTTAAAGGAGCCTGTTGTTTCATCCATCCCAACACTGTACCACTTTCCAAAAAATGTTTCAGAAATGTCCCTCGTGATTTCATGAGCCGGGATTTCTATTAGTTCATTTTGAATAACTATACTTGTGAGTTTATCTTGATTCTCTTTTTAGCCTTTTTGAAATATTAGGATCGTATTCTGCCTGCAAGCAAAGCAGTTGAATGAAGTTGCAGTCAACCTCTTCACTTAAGGATGTATTTTCCGTTGGTTCAGTATAATGTCCTCACAGTGCAAGTCTTTGTCTGGCAAGGTAACATATACTGCTTAGTATTTTCATTAGGCTTGTCCAGTTTTCTTCTTTCTTCTTGGAGTACTAAAAATGTTCATCAACATTCTTTGTGGTCTTTTAAAGAATATCAGCTGCTTTGTGGTGACATGGAGAGATTGGTGCCTCTCAGGTTTATCTTGAGCCACTTACCAACTGAAGAATCCAGATTATGTGAATGCTTTATCTGTGTACTTAGTCCAAAGCAATTTACACCTAAAAGCGGTCTCTAAATACAGCATAACAGAGCCACTGAAAATCATCAAACCAGGTTAAGGTTATACCAGCCTTGTTTTCCAAACTCGCGCACAGGGAAAGACTTAAGTCATGGCTGATGAGGTGTCCCAGATATGTTAAAGGTACGAGGGAACTGGAATTAGGTTCCTCTTACTGGTGATGGTGGAGATGGTTCAGTACTGCAACCCACAGCTGGCGTTACATTTATTGTTTGAAATGTACTTTCCTTCATTTTATACAGCCATGTTTTGAGTGATCTGATTTCATTTTAGCACCTTGGAGAATATAGAGTTTGTTTTTGTACTTTACTCATTGCTAATCACTTAGTAAGAATGGTTTAGGATTGCAGAATTAAACACATACACACAATACTCTGGCAAATTGAATTTAGCTGGCCTCTTTTTTCTATAATGAATGCAGTGACTATACAAAAGCATCTAGAAAATGGAAGAATGAAGAAAGGGAACTACTTACACCTGATCAGTTGATTACACTAGATACAAATTGCTTTAATTTATTGCTTGTGTAACCCCCTGGGTTCCTCTCTTTGCCTTGCTCTTTGACAAAGAAAAGACTACAAATACAATGGGAGCTGGAGGCCCTTTGACCTCCCCAGGTACGATGGGACTAAAGTTAGACTCTGCAAAAAGTCAGCCAAAGAATCATTGGCTTCATGATGTCTCTCTCCCCCTCCTTTTGTGAAAACTCATGTAGGGGCGAGAGAGGAAAGAAGAGAAGAGCCAATCAGGAGACTCCAGGAGTCAACCTCAGAAGAGCAGTAGTTGAGGTGAGCCTCACACGTGCACACAGAATTTCCCTTCACAAGAAGAGCCCAAACTAGTTGAGCCATTTATCAGTCAGGGAAGAAAAGAACCAGAGCCTGTTGTTGCAGCAAAGACCTTTAACCCAGTCCTGGCTACCAAGAGCCAGCTGATACCGCAGAGGAAAGAGAGGGACCTCAAGCAACCAAGATCTCCTGTAAGACTCCAAGGAGGAATAGAACAAACTGAGTTATCAGGGGACTGTCTCTTGTACAATAATTAGATAGTGAGGAAAATGCTATTCAACAGCTATATGTTTTATTAATTTTTAATTCTAAACCCACACTAAATAAAAAAAGTTGTCTATAGTCCTCCAGTTTGACCAGGGGTGGACTGTTATTCATTAGTCCACCCAGAGGAATGACTCTCTTCCCTCTCCTAGATTCATAGACTTTAAGGTCAGAAGGGACCATTATGATCATCTGGTCTGACCCCCGGCATGCTGCAGGCCACAAAACCGTCCCTACCCTTCCCTTGACTCTGCTGATGAAGTCCCCAAATCCTGTGTTTTAGTGACTTCAATTGGCAGAGAACCCTCCTGCTAGCGATCCCTGCCCCATGCTGCGGAGGAAGGCGAAAAACCTCCAGGGCCTCAGCCAATCTACCCTGGAGGAAAATTCCTTCCCGACCCCAAATATGGCTATCAGCAAGACCCCGAGCATGTAGGCAAGAGTCACCAGCCTGACCGTTGTTAGCCATTATACTATTTACCTTCCATTACTCTGTATTCCTCAGCTAATATGTTTTACCATTAGACCATTCCCTCCATAAACTTATCTAACTTAATCTTAAAACCAGACAGGTCCCTCGCCCCCACCGTTTCCCTCGGAAGGCCGTTCCAATATTTCACCCCTCTGACGGTCAGAAACCTTCGTCTAATTTCAAGCCTAAACTTCCCCACGGCCAGTTTATATCCATTCGTTCTCGTGTCCACATTAGTACTAAGCTGGAATAATTCCTCTCCCTCCCTTGTATTTATCCCTCTGATATATTTAAAAAGAGCAATCATATCCCCCCTCAGCCTTCGTTTCGTCAGACTAAACAACCCGAGCTCCTCTAGTCTCTTTTCATATGACAGGTTTTCCATTCCTCTGATCATCCTAGTGCCCCTTCTCTGCACCCGTTCCAATTTGAGTTCATCTTTTTTAAACATGGGAGACCAGAACTGCACACAGTACTCCAAATGAGGTCTCACCAGCGCCTTATACAACGGAAGCAGCACCTCCTTATCCCTACTAGATATCCCTCGCCTAATGCATCCCAAGACCGCATTGGCTTTTTTCACTGCCACATCACATTGTCGACTCATAGTCATCCTCCGGTCTACAAGAACCCCTAGGTCCTTCTCCTCTTCCGTTACTTCTAACCAATGCGTCCCCAGCTTGTAACTAAAATTGTTGTTAGTCATCCCTAAATGCATCACCTTACACTTTTCACTATTAAATTTCATCCTATTTCTGATACTCCAATTCTCAAGCTCATTCAAGTCTCCCTGCAGAATATCCCTATCCTCCTCCGAATTGGCAACGCCTCCCACCTTCGTATCATCCGCAAACTTTATCAGTCCACTCTTGCAATCAGCTCTGAGGTCAGTTATAAATAGATTAAATAAAATGGGTCCCAAAACTGAAACTTGAGGAACTCCACTGGTAACCTCCCTCCAACCTGACAGTTCACCCTTCAATACGACCCGCTGCATTCTCCCCATTAACCAATTCCTTATCCACCTCTGGATTTTCATATCGATCCCCATCTTTTCCAGTTTAACCAATAATTCCTTATGGGGTACAGTATCAAATGCTTTACTGAAATCCAGGTATATTAGGTCCACCGCATTTCCCTTATCTAGTAAGTCTGTTACTTTCTTGAAGAAGGAGATCAGATTCGTCTGGCACGATCTGCCCTTCGTAAAACCATGTTGTAATTTATCACCCTTGCCATTAACCTCAAGGTCCTCAACTACTTTCTCTTTCAGAATTTTCTCCAGCACCTTGCATACTACAGATGTTAAGCTAACAGGCCTGTAGTTACCCGGATCACTTTTTTTCCCTTTCTTGAAAATAGGAACCACATTAGCTATTCTCCAGTCTAACGGAACCACCCCTGAGTTTACAGATTCATTAAATATTATCGCTAATGGGCCTGCTATTTCCCGTGCCAATTCCTTCAATATTCTCGGGTGAAAATCGTCCGGTCCTCCCTGAAAATCGTCCGGTCCTAATGCTAGATAAAGACTAGCATTTCATATCCTCACCCCCTCTTTGCAAGACTGATAAAACTCTTGAAATTTAAGCTGCAGCTCACAGCGGGGTGAATGCAAATAGAGGTATGTGTTTGTCAGGAGAACACAAACCCAATTCTGAGAGAATTAGAGCTTTTTATTTTGTGGGGGGGGGGGAACAAATATTCTTGCAGTATATTTTAATGTAGAAGAATTCTCATTCTGATAAATCAAGTATATACAAACAGAATTTAGTGTAGTATAGGAAAACAGCTGATAAAGCCTTCAGAACTTCTGGTTAATCCAAGAGCAAGGTGTCCAGCCTAGTTGAAGGAACATTACAAGGAAGCTCTTAGATCTGAGCTTACTGCTTTTTTGGACAATGTACGCACTGTGGTTACAGTCTTTGTACTTCACAGCCTATTATATTAAAGCTGTGGCTCAATTCATGCTCTTACAGGCTGGTGCATTAACTACTGCTATATTATGAATTCACATTTGAAATAATGGGCTTGACTGTCTTGTGGAGACTTTCCACGGAAAGCAGAGAAACTGTGACCTCTTTCATATTCACGAAGTAAATGTGATCCATTTCTCACTGCCAATTAGCTTTTTGGTGCAAAAGTTCTGAAGTTCTCAGAACCAAAAAGCAGGTGATATCAATTTTATTGCTTCAATAAATTCATTCAACTTTTTTAACTTTACTTGTAACTCTTATGCTAACAGATACACTTTCAGTGCTGAATCCAAGTACTTGATGTACAAACTGTGTTCAAATTAAAACTGCATATCTCTGCTTCAAATATACTGAATTTAAAATATACTTTACCCATTAATTTGGTCTATAGTCTAAAACACAATGCGGTAAGCATTGCATTTAACCAGCATGTAAAGTTAAATGTTAGGGTAAGCGAGACAGTGCTATATAAAAATAGTTGAGCAGAACATGTTTTCCAAAGTCAAAGGGCTAACTATTAGTGCTGCGTGAACCCTGGGATGTTCAATTTTCAATAGACTGGAAGTGAACCAATCCCTGCTGGATAAACTCCAATCTTCAAGGCACACAGCACTAGTCAATAGCCCTTTGACTTTGGAAAAGACATTCTGCTCCACCATTTTTACATGCCTCTCTGACCCTAATATTTAACCATGTCCACTTCCCTACAGGAACATCTAGCAGTCTTGTTAGCAGTCCCCATCCTCCATAAGCCCTCGCATTCCCCTTTACTCACATTAGATTTCTTCAAGAAGACCCAGTGCCCTGCCTCCTCTCCCCTGGGTATTTTACCAAACAGGGTACATGCAGTAGCAGGCCATCCTAAGAAGTCCTCAGGGGTGAAAGTGAAGGCTATTAAAATTAATATCATCTGCTTTTTGGTTCTGAAACTTCAGAGCTTTTGCACCAAAAAGCTAATTGGCAGTCAGAAATGGATCACGTTTAGTTTGTGAATATGAAAGAGAGAAAATTGCCCCAGTAGAAGCACAAAAACATTTACACACACAGGATCACCGGCTTAGTAACTAAACTCAGTGGTAGTGAATCCCCCTAATGCAGACTGGAAAAATTGTCACAAAAATGTGTTAGCCCATTAAAAGGTCTGTTGCCTTTGTCAGTAATTTTTAATGACAATTTTGCAAGCTTACATTACATTACTTTCTTCCAGAGCTGTTGCTGCAGACTTGGGTGGTAGAGAGATTAGATAAAGAGGGCCAGTGCTGGCATCTGATGAGGAAGTGAGTGAGAGGCTAGACTGATAGTGTTGACTACTAGGAAGAGGACCCAGTTATTTCATGCAGGGGTGATCCCAACAAATGCTCAGTCCCAAATTTCCTAAAACCACATGCTCTGTAATGTCCAGCCCTCTCCCAGACCACTCAGAGAGAGATTGAGGTTCATTTATTCCTTTAAAGATACAATACCCAGCAGCTTGCCACATTAACTGGAGTTTAACATTCACTTTAAATCAAACAGCAGCACTGGATTGCTTTAGAGTAAAAGAAAACAAGATTTTAAGTGAATTCAAGTATAAAGGAGAGAGTTAGAAATGGTTACAAGCAAATAAAAGAGAAAAATGATTTCTAGAGGCTAAGACTTAACAAAACAAGCTATGCCTTTGTTCAGAGTGATTTCCTTACCAATACACCTTCCAGCAAAAAGGCTGGCCATCCCTCTGGTCAGGATCTCCCAAAAGTCCACAGTGGTTGGTTCCTTTGTCATCTTAGGTGAAAGATAACTTGGAGTTCTTTCCCACTCTCTTTTATAGTCTAGTGAATCTTTGAAATGGATTCTTCTGAAAATTACCTCCCTTCTAAAGAGAAAGTTCATTCAAGCTGTACTCAAGGCAACTTGAAGTCTCCTGGTGAAGGAAATTTCATGCTGGTTTCTTCCCCTGCTGGTGTTTGCTAACATGTAAATTTATCTGTTTCTTGCAATCTCCTTTCCCCTCCTTCCCCTTATTAGCTTGATGGTCCTGTTTACCTTCTATGTAAATTGCATTCCCATTGTCTCTTAATGTACCTTGAAATATCTTCCAAGTTGCAGAACCACATGCCTTTGACTAGAGTGGGGTAACTTTAGCTCTGCCTGGAGACACACTTTGATAATATAATTTACAAAGTGTTTAATTTTGAATTTGTCCTCTATAAATATATCACACACTAATGTTAATGATCAGCATGTTACTAGCTTTCAATTGGTATCTTATATGACCCCTTCTAGACACAGGTTATGACCTTAGTGAGTTGTGGTACACTCAACTGATGAGCCAGCAGAAACTGACTACCAGATACCAAGGAACCCCTTGACTTAGGGTTACCATATTTCAGCAAGCAAAAAAGAGGATGGGAGGAGCCCCACCCTAGCCCCGCCCCTGCCCCTCCCACTTCCCACCCCCCCCCAGAACCCCCAACCCTCCCCCCGTTCCTTGTCCCCTGACTGGCCCCTCCTGGGACCCCTGCCCCTAACTGCCCCCCAGGACTCCACCCCCTATCTAAGCCTCCCTGCCTCTTGTCCCCTGACTGCCCCAACCCTTATCCACACCCCCACCCCCAGACAGACCCCTGGGACTCCCACGCCTCATCCAACCACTCCCCATCCCCTGACAGCCCCCCCCAGAACTCCCAACCCATCTAAACCCCTCTGCTCCCTGTCCCCTGACTGCTCCGATCCCTCTCCCCACCCCTGCCCCCTGACAGCCCCCCCCCAGAACTCCCAACCCATCTAAACCCCTCTGCTCCCTGTCCCCTGACTGCTCCGATCCCTCTCCCCATTCCTTCCCCCTGACAGCTCCGCCCCAGAACTCCCAGCCCCCCACCCCCCCCGCTCCTTGTCCCCTGACTGCCCCCTCCTGGGACCCCTGCTCCTAACTGCCCTCCAGAACCCCACCCCCTACCTAAGACTCCCTGTTCCTTGTCCCCTAACTGCCCCCTCCTAAGACCCCCCCCAACTGCCCCCCAGGACCCTACCCCCTACCTGTACCCTGACTGCCCAAAACTTTCTCCACCCCCCCAAAAAGCCCCCCCCGAACTCCCGACCCCCCCCCCGTTTCTTGACTGCCCCCTCCAGAACCTCCCTGCCCCTTCTCCTGCCCCCTGGCCAGGGTGTTGGGCTCTGTGCGAGCCGGACACGTGGCTGCGCTCCCCAGCACAACACAAACCCGGTCCCTGGCCCTGCACAGTGCTGCCGGACCGGGACACTGGGCTGCAGGGGAGGAGGAGCTGCCGGCTCAGAATGCAGGGAGGGGGGGGAGGAGGAGCTCCTCTACAGCTGCTCCGGAGTCCAGCCCGTGACTTTCCTGCAGCCCTCCCAGCCGCTCGCTCTGCTCTGCCGGGGAGGGGGGAAATCCCGGACATTTTGGAGTGATTTACAAATTCCCCCCGGACGCTATTTTTAGCACAAAAAGGAGGACATGTCCGGGTAAATCCGGACGAATGGTAACCCTACCTTGACTTCTTGCATTGGGTTGCAGTTATGGTCACAGGAAACTTGCTCCAAGTATTTCCACCCAATACCAACTAGGGATAGAGAAGATGTCAGGTTCCATAAACATCACTGGCAACTTTCACAAGCAGATACTCTACACGCCAATTACTGAATACACACCTCCACATACAAGGAATCATTCTTCCAGCTATCATTTTCAATTTATTAATAGAACATTCCTTTAATATAAAACAGATTTAAATCCATTAAATCATCCTGCAAAAGCTGCCATCAAACCAGATCAAAGGCTCTATCAACAACACAGAATGTTACCAGAGTGGGAACCCTGACTTTCAATCCATCTGCTCCTAGAACAGATGTATGTATTCTAAAAGATCTAACCTGCACTCCTAGAGTTTCAATTTCCAGACTACTACTTTTGGTGCTCTAGCAAACAGGATAAAGCAACCTCCATACGAGAGAATAAAAACCTTTTTATGCAGACACTATCGTTAAGGATCACATTAGCCCCTTTGGCCACAGCCTCACACTGGGAGCTCATATTCAGCTGATTATCTACCAAGTCTTTTTAAGAATCACTGCTTCCCAAGATAGTCTGCCACCATGTAAGTCTGGCCTAAGTTCTTGTTCCTAGGTGTAAAACTTTAAATCTGGTGACATTGAAATGCATATTGTTTGCTTGAGACTAGCTTATTAACTGATTCTGATTGCTTTGTATCAGCGACTTGTCCTCTTCATTATTTTCCACTCCCCCAACTTTATTAGTGATGCTTTTATATTTTATTCAGGGTCATTGGTAAAAAATCTTAAATAGCATAGGGCCAAGAACTGATCTCTGCAGGACCCCACCAGAAATACACCCATTCAATGATTAGTGCCTATATATGCTATAGTTAACTTTTGAGACCTATCAATTAGCCAGATTTAAATCCATTTAATGTGTATCATGTTGATTTTTTTTATCATTCCTGTTTAGTGACCAGAATATTGTGCAGTACCAAGTCAAATGCCTTTTGAAAGTCTAATTATATTACATATGTCAACACCATAGACTGAAATAAGATTGTTGCATAAAAGCTTGTAGTCACACAATCTTGGTCTATAACTGCATCAGATCACATGGTATAAGAAAGATTAGATTGGTTTAAAGCTATGAGATCTGCTTATGATGGTCGTACTATATTTTGGTCTCAGATAACAAACTTATAAATCTGCTGAGAGACTTTGCTTTCCTGCTCTCTTTGATTCAGCAGCTGTTTTGGGGATTTTATTTTTTTCTCTATTCTCTCCTCTTTCCTCTGACATTGTCCTTGTCCCTGCCAGCAGGTATATGGGATCCTGGGGAGCAATTACCACACAGGTGGAGTGCCAATTAATTTCTTTATTAAAGGAAAAAGGAAGTGGTGGGAATTTAACAATGAAATACGATGGGATGAGGTGTATAGGGTGTTTACAATAGACCATGATGGAGGGGGGGGTTCTTCTAGTAAATGGGATAGGGGGTTTCAATAGTGGGGTACAATACAGTTGGTAACCAATTAACGCTGAAGTATAAATGTAACAGGTAGCTAATAATTTCTATGTAAAGAGTGTGTCACAGCAGCATATAACCAACTAACAGTATGGGTAAAATGGGTTAAATAACCAACAACTTTAGGTAAAAATGTGTCAAAGTGGTGTAAATGTAAAATGTGAGGTGTGTTGGAGAGAAAAGGGGTAACCAATGGGGTTTTATGCTAGAAAGAGAGAGAGCAGACAGGCTGTAAGTTTAAACAGCAGAGAGGAAGAGAGAGAGAGAGAAAGAAAGTGGTAGAGAAGTGAGGATGGGGGATGGGGGAAGAGGAGCACATGGTGGAGGGAGATTTAAATAGGGTTACCATATTTCAGCAAGCAAAAAAGAGGACGGGAGGAGCCCCACCCTAACCCTGCCCCTGCCCCTCCCACTTTCCACCCCCTCAGAGCCCCCAACCCTCCCCCCGCTCCTTGTCCCCTGACTGCCCACTCCTGGGACCCCTGCTCCTAACTGCCCCCCAGAACCCCACCCCCTACCTAAGCCTCCCTGTCCCTTGTCCCCTAAATGCCCCCTCCTAAGACCCCCCCCACCCTAACTGCCCCCCAAGACCCTACCTCCTACCTGTACCCTGACTGCCCAAAACCTTATCCACACCCCCCTCAGCCCCCCCCGAACTCCCGGACCCCCCCCCATCTCTTGACTGCCCTCTCCAAAACCTCCCTGCCCCTTCTCCGACCCCCTGGCCCCCTTGTTGTTGGCCTTCGCCTAACGTCTCTGTGAGCCGTTCGTCCCGGCAGGCTGGCTGGCAGGGGAGGAGGAGCGGGGGAGGAGCTCCAGACTGCCAGTGCGAACTGCCGGAGGCGATCTGCGAATGCAGGGAGGGATCTCTGCTGCAGGGGAGGCGGAGGACATGCTCTCTCTGGCTGTCGGAGCCCATGTAAGTGACACCATCCGGCCGGCTGCCCTGTTAGCCGCGTGCTCTGCATGTGGGGGGGGGGGGGAAGTCCGGACATTTACAAATTCCCCCCCGGACGCTATTTTTAGCTCAAAAAGCCGGACATGTCCAGGGGAATCCGGACGAATGGTAACCCTAATTTAAACTCAGGGAGACACAGAACAGACAGGCTGCAAGTTTAAACAGCAGAGAGACAATTATACAAAACACAGCAAAATCTTATCTATGATTTAACTTAACCAAAACTACACAAATTAGCAAGTAACAAAACACAATGCAACAATTCTTTAAGCCTAATTTACAGGGTACAATGCAAGCAATTTTCTAAACCTAATTTAACTACAGCTCTGCAAAATGAAATTACAACTTATCTAGACTAAAGGACAAAATCTAACCTAATGGGTGCACCTTATACTAGGGGTAGTTCCAGAGGGCAGAGTGGTGTGTGCCCAGGATACAGCTCCAAGGGGGGAGGGGGATTTAACTAGTGCTGGCAGCAAGCGAGGTGGGGGGGTGGCTATTTCTAGCAGCAAAGGCGCTGCAAAGCAAGAAACAGATTACAGATACAGACCAAGGAGTTTGAGAGGTTTTAAGACACAGACCAAGGTTTAGCTTGAGTCTGTGTGCTGGGGAAACAGAGCCAGCAGCTAAAATAATAAAAGTATAGAAAGTTTCACAGAGGGATTCTTACCAGTCCCCAAGGCAGCAGCAAAGGCAGAAGCAGCAAGGAGGGCTCGGTACGGTCTTGATAATCAGGTGGTCTCTCAGGCAGCAATTCGTTCTTCTTGGGGGGGGGGGATTTAAAAACGGGGGTACGCTCAAAAATAAAATGAGAGCGGAGAAAGGACCCCCCAGAACCCCTGGCTGATCAGACCAGGTAGCAATGCAGGAACCTTTCTGATGTTTGCCTTTAAGAACAGACATTTTTGAAACAATCTCAGGCAGTTTCCCCACCTGTCCCTGATAGGCTCTTTCTGTCATAGGGGAGGAGATACAGGGAAAAACTGCAGGTGAGCATAGAGACGTGCCTGGGCAGAGTCCTGGACCATAGGCGTGAGTTCACACCTCAGGACTCAAAAGCACATGAGGCCTATGACTCATGCCCAGGATCTCAAAAACACATTAGGTCTTGCAGCTCTGGACATTGCCGACCCTACACCGAGCCCAGGTTTAACAAGGTGATAACAGGACCAACCCTTTGAACAGGGCAGTGATCCCACTTAGCACGTAGCACAAGTGGCCATCCCTTTGAGAAGGGCAATGGCTCTTGGTAAACAACTTAAGGGGCCCTCCCTTTGAGAAGAGCAGTGGCCCTGGTAAACAACTTAACAGCCAGGGAGGGGCGGCCACAGGAGGAGAACCAAAACAAAATGGAGTAAGGAGACAGCTGTAAGAAACAAAATGGAATAGGGGGAAAGCTGTAACAGACAGTCCTCAGTTCAGCTGCTGTTGTTTAATGAGAGACTTGTTCAAAGACATAGGTTATGTATGATGTGAACATGGCCACATTCTGGTTCATTCTGATCTTCTCTGATAGGGAGTTCCATAGCCAATGCCCTTCTGCAATCAGCTCTGTGTTCGCAGCTCTCAAAAATCTTAACCTGGGCTCCAGGCGCCTCAGCATTCTGACTGAACGTAGCTCTGGAGGGGGTGTATGTAAAAGTGGCTTCTGCCATAGCCCAAGAAGAGCTTCTAAATACTTGGAATTTTATCCAGGATCGAATGGGGAGCTAGTGGAGTGTGTGGAATACTCTTCCTCTTACTTGCTTGATAGAGGGACTACTGCACGTTGTGCAAGGTGGAGTGCTGCTGGAGATGGTGACATTTATTTAGATGGCATTGTCCCTCTAAAGCAGTATGGCACCAGGGCATTCATGAGATGTTGGGAGGAGGAATGGGGGCGGGGCAGCTACATTCATCTCTTTGCTCTAGCTTTTCTAGGTGACTGGTAAAGCTTCAGAGTGTATGGTGTTCTTCCTCTAACCGAGTTCTTGAATGTCGTCTTTAAAGCCATGTAAGGTGGAAAAAATGATGGTAATAATTAATAGGGTTGCTCTCTTTCAAATGAGATGTAAAACAGACTATGCTCATTTGTGCTCATTAAAGATCCTATGGCTTTTACTACAGGAATATTGCAATATCATTCTTCCTTGTTCCCTTAGAGATCTAGCAGGAAAAGTCACTTGTTTGTTGGCTATTTGGTAGCCAGCCAGAGTCTCAGGATTATATAAAAGAATATCTGAGCTATGATTTAATGCTAATCCTAAAGGTGATAAAATCTTGTTTGCTAGATGGAGAGAAAGTCAACTAAATTATATTTTAAATGTATCATTCATTGTAAAAGACTAAACTGATTTGGCTCCATATGTTCCTTTGTACTTAGAAACTTACATGTAAACATCATCACATTTAAGGGTTGACACAGATACATTATTTGTGTACTCAGCAAGCACATGTGGACTAAGAAAAATAAACTCAATAAGAGCATGAATAAAATGCATGATGAAACAGGTAGGTATTGATATAAATCAGTTTGGTGCTCACTCCAGGGTTTCTGTTATTAAGGCAGTCAGCAACGAGAAATATATTTCTTTCATTTTCCTGTGACTCAACAATGGAATAGAAAATGAGATTTGACTGAGTATTAGAGATACTCAGCAAAATTTATCAGAGACGTGTATAAGCTGCTACTCCACAGACCAGCAGTAGAAAATTCTTATGATAATATGTATCATATATTGTGGATACAGAATAATGAATTTTAAAAATTGATAAGAAATTCTTAATAATGAATGGTTAAACTATCACCTGATCAGAAGGTTAATAAGCACTACCGAGCAGTTCAGCAACTAAGTGATTTCATCTCCGTCATAAACAAAAATATAGAACAATGCACCAAACAGTTCAACACTGTTTTCCCGCCTGTCTGTCTTTTGTGACTTTCTTCCTCTATATTCCATTTTCCAGGCTTTCCTCAATCTCTGCTGATCAAAATTGTTCTTACAAAAGTCTTCCTACTTCACAAGTTGATTTCCTTTGCTTGACTTTCTCTTCCTTTTCCTTCCTAATACGTTTCATTTCCAGTCCTCCAATGCACTACTCAAAGTCTGTTTTTGTCATACTGCTCCAATACCATAAGTGTACATCATCTTTTTAATGTAATTTTGTTTAGGCCACAAGAACAACAAGTTGTTGTAATGTGGTAAAAATATTGTACTGCTAGAAATTGTGCTGGTATTTATAAAAGAACAAACACTTTTTTCTTACCCATACAATGTTGCATTAGATATGCTTGTGACAGGTTGGACTTCCCTTCTGGGATGCCACCTGATGTACTGGGATTTCACTAAGCCCTGCCTGCTTCACTAGCCTGGCCTCCCTCTTCCTGTTTTGCTAAATTAGGCTCTCTATGAGAAGACTCCCCTAGAAAATCGCCCTGCACTCAAGTGCAGCTCCCCTCTGGAAAGTACACCCAAAATAATATTGTCCTATGCTGTAGAGAAATCTATACAACATAAGCTCATAAATTTGCCCCTCCCTCAATGGGGAATGGAGGAAGATATGCACAACTTCTTGCTCTCCCTCCATCCCCCAGTTAGAAAATGCACAAACTGGGTTTAATAATAAACAAAACAAGCTTAACTATAAAAGGCAGACTGTAATTGATGATAAGGGATGGCAAACAGAACAAAGCAGATTACCAAGCAAATAAAACAAAACATGTGCACTAAGCTTAAGATCTTAAAGAGACTGGTTTCAAGAAATAATTTCTCACCCTAAATGTTGTTTTAGGCAAGTTGCAGAGTTTCTGTAGCTTAGAGTTCCAGTTATTTCTCTTTACAGACTAGACTTCTGTCTTAGTCTGGACTCAGCCCTTGTCTTTCCCACCATTCAGTTCCTTTGTCTCTTCAGGTACTTTCAGCAGTCTTTCTTCTCTGGCAGGAAGGCAATAGAGAACAGTCCTGTTTGCCTTGCTCCCCAGCCTTAAATAAGATTTAGATAAGGCGGGAATCTTTTGTTTCCCAGTCTTGACCTCCCCCTCATTTTAGTGGAAAATTACTAGAAGTCCAAGATGGTGTTAATACCAGGTGACAGGACCACCTGACCTAGTAGTGTCACAACTACATTCCAAGATGCCTCTCAGTAAGGAGAGAGATTAGTATCTTCAAAGTCTTATTGTTCTTCCTAATGGCCCATTCAGGCTGATGGCCTGTTGTCTGGTGGGTGTCTCCCAAATACACACAGTTGTAATTGTTACATAGTCAATATTCCTAACTTTAGATACAGAAATGATCCATGCATACAAATTTGATAATCACATGCAGTAAATTATAACCTTTCTGTGATACCTTAAGACCCATCTTGCATAAAATATATCTGTTATGCCATATCCATATCATAAGCATATTTCCATAAAGAATATGAGATATAACTTCACTATGCTGTAATATTATAAATTAATTATACTTTTCATTGACAACTGGTCTTAAAAAGGCTACGCTTATAATCACCAGATGTTAGATTGGCAAGGTATTGGCTGGTGCATCATGTGAACACTGTTCTGTTGGCCCCATCCACCAGAATTTAAACTTTTGTTTAAAACTACAAAGATTCTTGCTCTTAAGGTTTCAAAGAAAATCATCCCCAGATGTGAATCATTCTGGTCCTCTCTTACTGAGTATGGAGATGATCCGAAACAACATCTTTCAGAAAGGTATAATGTGCCCTATTCATCTCAGTGGGGTAACTCTGAACTCTAATGATGACAGTTTACATATCATGGCTGTTTACTATTTCTCTGTGATCATTTGAACAGAAACATCCAGTGAATCTGGAATTGTGATGATACTCTAAAGCTCTATCTACTTTTTTCCAGCATGCAAATCATCGTCCGACCTGCACTATGCTACTATACATATGCAAACACTGAAGAATTAAACTAGAATTAAGTACTCATGTCATAATAGCCTAGTCTGAGTTCCACGCCCTGAAACAGTTGTGCTTGTACTGGGACATTAGCATTAATGCAGGTATCCTGGTGAAATCCTGTCCCTCTATACTAGATCCACTGGAGTGGGAGAATCACTAACTGATATTGTGGGTCAGCACCAGACACTTCTTTCTTTAGACAGCCAGAAATCCAAGGGAAATTGCACAAAATGGTTCTCCAGGGTGGAAACAAATGTTCCTCATTTCTGTTAGGTACCTTTCTGTTTCCAAAGACAGGGAGTGGGCAGGAGACAGTATTTTGCATTGTATAACAGTTATAAAATACAGTATTAAATGCCTACTTGTGTGTCCAGTATCACTTTAAGTTCTGGGGAAACACTCTATTGCTTTTTATCTATACAACCTCTTTCTATTTAGCTTATCATTATCAAGGTGTCTGCTAATAGACATGTATTATAATGATAAAATTATAATAAAATCTCAAGGCTGTTGACAGTTTAAATACAATTAAATATATGGTTTTATTCAGTAGAGGTGTGATCAGTGAATATCTACAAAAAACAAAAAAAACCTGAGTGTTGAGACGAGTTCTCCCCTTTTCTCCATACAGTAGCTACAGACTTAAATTGTCAGTTTTAATCTTCCTGCTCATAAACACTGTGACCCTCAATCTCTGTTTAGAGACTTGGGTATCTGTCGTCAGAGCAAACATTGTCTCTGTTGGCCAAAGAGTATAAGATGACTCATAAGATAAACACCTCAGAATACTTTGAAAGCTACTGGGTATCCAGCTGTTGTCACTTACCACATAAATGGTCACTGATGTACATGCTACAAAATATAAATCTTTAGCAGGCAGGAGCGGCGCCAGGGTTTTTGCCACTCTAGGTGACAGCGCTCCTCCTCTGAGCATTCGGCGGCAGGGGTCCTTCCGCTCCATGTCTTCAGGGCACTTCGGGGGCGGGTCCCGGAGTGAGTGAAGGACCCGCCGCCAAATTTCCGCCGAGGGCAGCAAAATGCCGCCCCCCAAATCCTGCCGCCCTAGGCAACCGCCTAGGCTCGCCTAATGGAAGTGCTGGCCCTGTCAGCAGGACATACTTTAAAACCCGTGAGTTGAGTAAGTCAGTGCATTATCAAGGCATTGTGTATTGTTCGCTTCACGACATAGGTCTATTTGCACATGGAGCCAAAATGCTAATCAACACGTTGTGAAATCTTCAAGAGAGGAAATTTACAGGAAGAAATAAAATGGCAGGAGGGGTTCCATTTATGAGTAAAGACAATAGATTGTTGGCGTATATCTGGAGGAGGCAGAGGTACTCCCTGCATCCTTCACCAAGGCGGCAAGCTGACAGTGTGGCTTGCCTCATGAGGGAAAAAAAGGGATCACAGCCAGGCCTGGTTGCAAGACACAGGAAGGGCTTTGGGGTGAGCTTTAGTTAAATAAGTCTAGGTTTTAGAATGTGTGTTATGATTTTATTTTATATGTAACCATTTGTTTCCAATATTTCTACTTGCTATCATTTGAATCTCTTCTCTTTGTTAAATGAACGCTTGCTTGTTTTCACTGAAAACATAACTAAGTGCTGTGTGTTAAGTGGTAGTCTGACATGTAACCGAGAAGCTGTGTGGGGATTGTTCCTTTGGGAGCAGCAAATCTGTAATTAATATGTGTCCAGTGGAACTGCGACTGGACACTCCAGTGGGACGGTCCAAGGGCTCAGGGGTTAGACAGTGCCTATCACTAACCTGCAGAGGGACAACGAGTCCTGTGTGGGCTGAGAGGGGAGTGCTTATGTTGCCTCTGGAGTCAGACAGCTGTCCCATGGCAGGCACAGACCACTTCTTCATGCTAAGAGCAGGTGCTAGCGAGGTGCCTCGCAACCCTGAGTGCCCCCGGGCAGCAGCAGCACTTGTTAGTCAGTGGCAAAGCTCCCACTGATTTCAAAGGGGCTTATCCAATCCAGAAATGGTGAAATCTTCCTAAAAGTGTGCGAGGATCACCGGTACCCAAACCGTGGCCCCACCCCTTCCCCCTGAGTCCCTGCCCCCTGCTTGCTCCTCTCTCCTCCCTCCTCCCCTGTCTCTCGCCCTTACGGACAGTAAAAAGTGGTGGGGCCTTGGCCCTTTGGCCCTCCCTGTTCTGGAGCCCCATCCTGCTCCCAAACTAACGCATTTTTCTAGAACTGGGGATGTCTGGCATGTATGACGATAAGAGAAACTGAAGTCAGAGGGGCCATGGTCACTGGAGGGACTGTTATTGTCACCAGGGAACACAGGGAGTTAGGCTGGAAGCAACTCAGTCACGTGGACAGAGCAGCCCATAGGGTTTAACAAAGTTCCACTTGGTCAACTTAAAATGCATTCAGCTTCACACCTTGTGAATGAAACATGGCAGAATCAGACGGGGGAAGATTATGCATTCAGTGGGAGGTTTGTATGCACAAGAAATACAGGAAAAGGAGCCTGATCTGCTACTTCTGACTGTATAACAGAGTGGGATCATTAGAGGCTGTGAAGCTGGCAAAATTCTGTCTTCTTGTTGGCTCATTTTTTTAACATTATTCATATTCTGATACTTAATCCTACACTTGTATTTTGTTCTGACCCTTTTCATGAGACACACAATGATATGCAGTATAGTTGGTTTAAAACAATTGTGTTCTGTAGACTGATTTACTCATTTAAAATAATGACACAAATAAATCAATGGACAATTAGAGGCAGCTAGTATTTCTGATTATAACAAAAGACAAAAAATCCCAAAGGGTTCTGAGTTTTAATTCAGTTGCTCCAATCAGTCATTACTGCACAGTGTGTGATTTTTGAGAACATCATTTGCTCTCGCTATCACAGGCAATAATTACTATTGGAGAAAAGCAGCACCTCATCAGAAAAAGACAGTGAGATTCAAGTGTGTCTGACTTCATTGTGTACAAAAACTGCTATGATGAAAACATTTTTATTTAATCAAAGGAAAGTGATATTTTTATCAGATTACTGATAAGCATAAAAATGTTTATTTCTAAAACTAGGATTTTTTTTCTGAGATGCATTGCTGGCAAAATAAATGCCAGAAAAGCACCAATGGGATAGTTAAAGAAATTAATGGCTATAGGACATATTATTGATTATTGTTAGTGCCATTACATTGATTTTTAGCAGTGCAGCAAAACTTGCCACAGAGGAATGTGTAATTAATATGGAAAAGCACAGTTTTCTTGCTTGAGCCAAGCCTACAAGTAGGTTTCAAAATTCATTTTGGTTGACCCACATTGCTTGTACTGGCAGACCCTTTTAAGTCAATGCACGCACGCACGCACACACATGAGTGTTTACTGCCGAGAGCAAATGTCATGAAAAGACTTTCTTGGAAAAGTCCAAGCAATCCTGTTCCTGCTCACTAACCCAGATAAGATTTATCCCATAAATGTAGTGATGAATATAGTAATATTTCAAGTTTTTAATATTACAATAATGGACAGAGGCCTCAATAAAGACTGTTAGGCATAGTACAAATGTAGAGATGGATACAATCCCTGCTCCAAAGTGTTTTCTTGTTTTTTCTAACAAAAGTGGATTACTTTTGATCATAGCAATTTTAAAGTGTATTAGCAGAAAAAAAATCTTTTTCTAAAACCATTCTGTGTAGCCCTGGCATGGATATATTAAAACAACATAAGAAGTGGCAATGTGCTGTATGTATTTCACCCAAAGAGTTATTATGGAATAATCAATTGCCTTTCCTTCGCTGCCTGAGATGACCTGGACGGTATAGCAATTAACTCACCCCAACCCACCCACCCCACCATGTACATTCATACCCACCTACCAGCATGCCCTTGGTGACAGTTATTGTACAATAACTAGTTATTCACTTTACCATACATTAAAATAATGATAGCATGGTACAGCAAAAGTATAGTGGGTGTCCAGTGTAATTATACATAAAATTGGCAGAATTCAATTTTTATTTTTTTTATGATTATGGCAGAAAAAATCAGTTTGTCTTTTTTCCAAATTTTATCTATTTAAATTTTCACAGTTGAGCAAAGTTATGGGTTTTAAACATGTTTTACAAAAGATACAAAGAAAATATCCTTCACTCAAACTCTAAGTTGTAAAGCAGCATTTTTCTTACTTTGCTTATCTGTACATTTTGATTATTATCGATGGGAATATTTTTTTCATTTGTTTTTCTGTGTATGAGGAAATTGACATTTACCAATAAAAATATAATCTTCCAAGCCTAATCATATGTATAAGATATATATAGAGAGAGAGAGAGAGAGAGAAGAAGATGTTAATTGCTATACCATCCAGCTCATCTCAGGCAGGGAAGGAAAGGCAATTGATTATTCCATAATAACTCTTTGGGTGAAATACATACAGAGACAAGTAATAATATCTATTAACAATAGAGTAATTATAGAAACAATTGATTGGGAATAGTCTCATTATCTCTTGCAATAAAGGCTAAAATAATTATAGTACTGGTACATCAGCTGTCATATCTAAATTATGGTATAATTGTGCAATTAAATAGCACTGAGTTTCTAAACAATATTGTAGATGACTTGCTATTAGCATGGGGATTTGTAATACTGTAACTTTATTATGGCACCATAAAATGCAATTAATTGTTCCTGACAGGGAAAATACATGAAATGTGGATGGTTATTCTGATGAAGTAACTGAATTCTGGATATTAGAAACAATTCACTTTCTACCATGCTGAGTTGCAGTATTGTATACATTTGTGTACAAATTTAGCATAAACTTGAAGATGTTATGAACAATAAAGTCTAGTTCCTTTAACTACACATCTGCTTCTGAAAATGATCCCAGTTTACTTGACATAAAAACCCACAAACAAACACAGTACACTTGTCTAGGTGCAGAAGATTTACAGATGGAATTTTTAGAAAGTTGGCTTCAGAATTGCCTGGAATTTCATGTACAAAGCTTGATAAACTCACTCGTTTGTTTGGCTGATAACAATAGTAATAGAAACATCCCCACTGCATAATACTGACTTTTTGATAAAAAAGGAGTTCAAATGCACTTCTTTTTTGGTATGTTTATTGAAATCCACACTTGCTTAGATCTTTCATTGTCATATATGCTTGCATACTCTTTTTTGGTTGCAAATTGAAAATACAGTTTTTTCATTAATACAGAAATTAAATTAAGCTTATAATGTAAAGAATGATGGGTAATGTAAAAAAGCATTCCTGATTGGTTTGAGTTAGCACAGAGAGCAGTGATGAGCCCTTTGACTCAACTGGCAAGCACTCTTTTGGGAAACCTAGGGCTGTATAGTCCTATTTAAAACAGTGTGTAAGTGGAGTGCAGTTTACCTCTTTCATCATATTCTGTAGACTCGTGGCTGTACAGAGCAGAAGGAAAGAGTAATATCTATGGAAGTTCCACATGTAAAAATTCTATCCTCAGAGTGGTGAGTGACAGGAGTTAAGTGCTCATTGTTGAGTTGTATCTTTTAGAGCTGACTTGGGATCTGTTTATCAGGTTGTTATTAAAGAGGATTTTATTTAGAAGTGCTGACTCAAAACTGGGAGAACAGCTGGGGGTTTTTTAAGTCATTCCTAATGAAGAACTGGCAGTAAGCCAAATATAGCAGCAGAAGCTCCATGAACAGGAGACAACAAATAGGCTTCCATTTGGAAGCTGAAAGAGAGAGAGACTGCTTACAAGAGTAGCAAAACAGACATTAACAGGAACATAGAATGTCATTTGAAGGTTGAAAGGCAGACCAATGTGTAGGGAGGATATACAGTAGGCAGATTTCTACATGAAGATCAGGAGAGTTACATAGGCATGAAGTGCAAGCAGGTTTCTATCCTGGAGCAGAAAGTAACAAGGCTTCAATAGCACTGATAAATTGGATGAAAATGGTCAGAAAAACAGAAGTTGAGACCATCTATGGCATAGAATGAAGGATGAGGAAGATGGAAGATGTTGCTAAAAAGGGATATGACACTAGTCTACAAGTATTTAAAGGGTGTAAATATCAAAAAGGGAGAGGAATGTATTGATATGACTACTTACGATATACTATTAAGCCACTAATATCTCTGTACCGTACACAGTTCCAAACATAGTGTGGTCCCTGGTAAGCAAGACAAATAGAGCTGGAACTCATGCAGCGTAGAAGCCTTTGTGTCTGTATGGCAGAAGGTTTTTTTAAATAAATGCCTTCATTTTAAGAAAGTTGGTAATTCCATATGCCATGACAAGGAAATATTTAGGGTACCAGAAGGGGATTATAAAATAACTAGGAGTAATAGGATGAAATTAGAACAGGAGTACTTGTGGCACCTTAGAGACTAACAAATTTATTAGAGCATAAGCTTTCATGGACTACAGCCCACTTCTTCAGATGCAGTCCACGAAAGCTTATGCTCTAATAAATTTGTTAATCTCTAAGGTGCCACAAGTACTCCTGTTCTTTTTGCGGATACAGACTAACACGGCTGCTACTCTGAAACCTGTCAGGATGAAATTAAGCAATGGAAAATTTGTGCTGGTGGAAAAATTCCTAATAGTGAGATGTATTTATCTGTCTCTCAGTATTCCTAATGCTATTGTCTCTAAAAGGTAGTAGTGAAAAGACACATTTTTCTAATGCTTTGGCCAGTCTGGTTTTAAGTGACTCAAGAAATGTCTTATTGAACTATCCAGGATTGTCAGAGGATGGGTTAGATGACCTGTAGTACCTATGGTAGGAAGATGCATATCACCTAGAATCCTATCAAACATCTCAGCACACTGATTATTTTACTGTAATTTAACTAGTTACACATTTCTAATTTATACTGAATTTAAAGAGCAAATGAACCTGCAATGCTATCTTTATTTTTGAGCAACTGATTTTGTTTGTGTACCAGGTGAAGTTGCAAAACCAGCAACAAAATTGGGTAGAACCATATAGAAAATGTTCAAATAAAATAAAAGGTTTAAAAATATGAAAAATGATCTAAAATGTCCAATGATGCCTGAGATAATTATAGGTCTATCAACCTGATACCAATTTCTGGCAAGATAATTGAGTGGCTGATACCGGACTCAATTAATAAGGAATTAAAGGAGGGTAATGTAATTAATGCAAATCAAAAATGGATTATGGAAAATAGATCCTGTCAAACTAACTTGATATCATATTTGAGGAGATTACAAGTTTGATTGATAAAGGTAATAGTGCTAACATAATACACTTAGACTTCTCTAAGATATTTGACTTGGTACCGCGTGACATTTTGATTAAAAACCTAGAACAATATAAAATAATAGATTTAAAACTCGCTAACTAAGAGGTCTCAAAATGTAACTGTAAATGGGGAATTAGCTTCAAGCGGGTGTATTTCCAATGGGGTCCCACAAGGAACAGTTCTTGGCCCTACGCTATTTAACATTTTTAATCAATGAGCTAGAAGAAAACATAAAATCATCACTGATAAGTTGGCAGATGACACAAAAATTGAGGCAGTGGTAAATAATGAAGAGGACAGATCACTGATTCAGAGCGATCTGGATCACTTGGTAAACTGGGTGCAAACAAACAATATGCATTTTAATATGGTTAAATATAAATGTATCCATCTAGGAACAAATAATGTAGGCTATACTTACAAGACAGGGGACTCTATCCTGGGAGGTGGTGACTCTGAAAAAGATTTGGAAGTCATGGTGGATAATCAGCTGTACATGAGCTCCCAATGTGACACTGTGGCCAAAAGAGCTAATGCGATCCTTGGATGCATAAACAGGAATCTTAAGTAGGAGAAGAAAGGTTATTTTACTTCTCTATTTGGCACTGGTGCGACCACTTCTGGAATACTGCATCCAGTCCTGGTGCCCACAATTCAAGAAAGATGTTGATAAATTGGAGAGAATTCAGAACAGAGCCACAAGAATAATTAAAGGATTAGAAAACATGAGTTAGGGTATGTCTACACTACCTACCGGATCGGCAGGCAGCGATTGACCCAGCAGGGGTTGATTTATCGCGTCTAGTCTAGACACGATAAATCGACCCCCAAGTGCTCTCCCGTCGACTCCTGTACTCCAGCTCCGCGAGAGGTGCAGGCGGAGTCGACGGGGGAACAGCAGCAGTTGACTCATCATGGTGAAGACACCACGGTAAGTTGAGCTAAGTACATCGACTTCAGCTATGTTATTCACGTAGCTGAAGTTGCATAACTTACATCGATCCTCCTCCAGTGTAGACCAGGCCTTGGATTGAGCTCTGTAAGTCTATCACTATATTTACTTTAACCAAGAGAAGGTTGATTCTCCTTCACTTACAATTTTTAAAACAAGATTGAATGTTTTTTCTAAAAGATATGTTCTAGGAATTATTTTGGGGAAAGCTCTGTGGCCTATGTTATACAGGAGGGCAGACCAGATGAACACAATGGTCCTCTGGCTTTGGAATCTGTGACTCTATGAATAGAACATCTTTGCCAAAACCGATTCAGTTATCTTAGCACAATTATCTTTCACAAAACAGCATCAAATTCAGATGCACAAAGATATCTCTATACCTACTCCTATTACCACAACAGAGAAAATACGATTACAAATATTCATATAACTCCCTCCCAGTAGGGAAGATGCGATTACATGTTTCAGCAACCTCCAGCTATAATGATTAGCAGTAACAATATGATCTTAAATTTCCCCAATCACACTGAAGAAGCATAAAATATTTCTTTGTACAATTGTGATTGCCCATGTGTGTCAGATAAAATTTCAGCCCAAAGACTATCTCAGAATGCTGTGGTGGGGAAGAGGGAGAGACTCAAACCACTCTAACCAGGAGTTAACATTTTTAAATAAGCATCTCAGAGGGAAGAGGCATTTTAAATGAATTTTAAGTATTGTATCCTCTGGTAAACTGCAATGCTTATCAGAACTGTGCAATTCAAATGAACATGCTGTACTCCACCTGCTCTGAGAAATCATAGATTCCATTTATGCCATTGCTATAGTTGGATGCAGCCCTAAAAAAATAGTTAAATAATCCACAGGCCTGTTAAAGCAGTGATGGGACTGGGAGGATTTTTAAAGTATTCATTTCAACAAAAAATTGGGTTTGTTTAGTCTGGAGAAGAGAAGACTGAGAGGGGACATAACAGTTTTCAAGTACATAAAAGGTCGTTAGAAAGAGGAGGGAGAAAAATTGTTCTCCTTAACCTCTGAGGATAGGATAAGAAACAATGGGCTTAAACTGCAGCAAGGACAGTTTAGGTTGGACATTAGGAAAAACTTCCAAACTGTCAGGGTGGTTAAGCACTGGAGTAAATTGCCTAGGGGGCTTGTGGAATCTCCATCACTGGAGATCTTTAAGAGCAGGTTAGACAAACACCCTGTCAGGGATGTTTTAGATAATACTTAGTCCTGCCATGAGTGTCGGGGACTGGACTAGATGAGTTCTTGAGGTTCCCTCCAGTCCTAGAATTCTATGATTTTTTTAATATTAAATTTTAATTAATGTAGGTACATACAGTTGATGCAAAGATTCAGAAGGGTTCCAATAGAACTCTTCATGGGGCAGGAAATATTCCTGGTCTGATTGGAAGTAGATTTGTTAACATTCCAGACATGCTGCAAGGCCCATCTTTTTTCCCAGGGAGTTGAGAACAAGGTTTTTCTGAGAGGCGGTGGAGGGGGGGGGGGGGGGGGAGTGGCATTACAGTGCAATGAGCAGTTGATTATCCACGAATATATAGCATTGGTATGAAAATCTAAATATTAAATGTAGAAGCACTCCGAGCATGGGATGGGTGCTTATCGAGTGATTGATGACTTTTATATATTCAAAGAAACAAAATAAATTAAATTCAGTTAAATTATATAATATCAGTACACTTCGGCTTTGACCATACAAGTGTGATGCACAGAAAGGAGTTCAAGTTGTATTATGTTGTGCTCCAATACAAATGTGTGCAGAGGTTAGTCCTGATATGAGTAAGCATAAGCACTAGGAATAATCCTCCCCATGGAGCCCCTCGAGCCCCATCTGTGCCTATTTTCTTAGTACCCACTCACTCTCAAAAGCAGAGAGTAAAAAGAGGTAAGGTGTGGGCCGAGAAGACTTAAATGAGATCCCCAATATTCAAATGAGTCATAAGCTACCTGACTTACTGTTTCCCAGGGGTAACTTGATGACCATGTAGCAGCACTTTTGTTGATGCTCATCAGCTCATCAGCACTTGTGACTTTGAACTTACACATTTAACACTCCATCTCTTTACAGTGCAAAACCAAAAATGTAGACTGCAATCCTGCACATTTTTAGAAATGGCTGGACTCCTGCCCCTGCATGGAGCCCCACTGAAGGAAATGGGACTCCTCATGGGTACAGCACTCTGCCCACGTGGAAGAAGTTGCAGGATCGGAGTCTTCGGGAATAATTAGAAAGCACTGTAATAGCCATAAGAACAGAAGTTCTGAACAGACCCAGGGTTTAACGAAGGCACAGAAATGGTCCCTATGTTTCATCAGAGAGACTGGGAGAATCTTAACATTCTCAGTTTTAAATTACTTTGGAACCTTTAAAAATGTTTTGGATGTAACACAAAATACTGGGAAATTTTAGAAAGATGCAGCTTTCCATGATAAATTAATTAGGATGATTTTTTCTCTACTGTCTGTTGCGGACTATAAAGTGGATAAGTAAAGTAATAGAAGACTTAAAAATAGTGTATATTTCTCCAAAAGCACTATCTGTACTGTTGGTTCCCAGATTCAATTTATTATGTAGTATGCATTGTTCGCATTGATCATATGTGATTTAGCTGCTGTTGGGATTTTAGGTATTGGAAATGTTAATGTTTTAATGTTACATTAATTTAGTTATCATCATCATTGATCGGACTCTTACTTTAAATTCAACTGTTATTTCTGTGTGCTGGAAAGGAAGACTGTTCTATTGGTGTATAGTTCTGGGATTAGCTATTGAGCTTATCTTTGGCTTCTCTTCTCACCAATAGTGTTTACTTGAGATCTGAAAAAGTAGAAAGACTCTGACTTGATAAGATTGAGAAGAGTTTTCTAGTTTGAAATACAGAGTAACTGAGGAGATCCCTGCTGGAAGATAAAACTGGAAGATTGCTGTACATCTTTTTGTGTCAGCTTAGCAACATTTGTTCACTATATCTTCACTCACACACACATACACACGCTCAAACCTCTCTTTAAAATGTTCAATGCACACTAATATTCATCTTTTTTTCTCCATCTCCTGCACATTCTGGAATCCATGACATTCTAAAAGGTACTACATTTTACCTAGTTAAATAGAAACTTTTTTGTTGTAGCAACTTGGACAAAAAGACTACATTTATACAAAAAGCAATTTCCTTTGCCAGTAACCTTTTCAACTCTCATTTCTATTATTTGCAATGTTTTTGTTTGAATAAGATCTTTATCTTTCAGAACCCAACTACTAGGTAGAGGATTTATTTATTTTCTGATAAAATACCCATCTTCAGATACACTATCTGTGGCTCTGTACAAACTTTGGACCTGATGTGTTTTTAATTATGTTGAATGTCCAGAAAACCAGCCATTTCCTCAACTAAAACAAGGCAAAAGAAAACAGTCTTAAAAGGAAGAGCTAGTAAAGTGCGGTGGGAGGGGAAAGTGGTCAGAGGAGTAAAATATATGTCAGCCTTCAACTAAGGGTAGAAGTGACTCTGGTGGGACAGCATCAAGAAAGGAACCCCATACAGTGTGTCCCTGAATAAAGACAGACCAGCTACTGGCTTGCTGCAAACTGAAAGTGGATCATTGCACCAATAGGATCTGGGTCCTGCAGTCAAATGGGGTCTCCATATATGGGTACTAGAACATCTGGATTCCAAGGATCTATCATTGGTCTCAAAAGTTTGGCTCTCCTAAGGATACTACTGTGGAGATTTGCTCAAGGAGTGTTCTCATAACACTTGTGTGTTTGCTGCATTGCTAAGTAATGTGATGTACAATCACCTCCCTTTGTTTACTCCTAGCACAAAGACTGAAACCGATATCTGACCTTTCCCCTCCTCCTGACTATGGGGGAGGAGCTGTCACTGGGGTGGGAAAACTACAGCCTGCAGGCCACATCTAGTCCATCAGACCTTTTAATCCTGCCCTCAGTTCCTGCCAGGGAGTGGGGTCGGGGCCTTGCCCTGCTCTGGCACTCTGGGCAGGGAGTGGGGTCAGGGGCTTTCCCAGCTCCGAGTGGCTCCCGGGAAGCAGCCGGCATGACCCCCCTCCAGCTTCTACGTAGTATGCGGAGGCATGGCCAGGTGGCTCTGCGCACTGCCCCATCCACAAGCGCTGCCCCCACAGCTCCCATTGGCCGCAGCTCCCGGCCACTGGGAGCTGTGGGGGCAGCACCTGCGGACAGAGCAGTGTGCGCAGAGCCACCTGGCTGTGCCTCTGCGTAGAAGCCAGAGAGGGGACATGCTTCTGGGAGCTGCTTGAGGTAAGCGCTGCCCAGATCCTGCACCCCCGAGTCCCCACCGCACCCTAATTCCCTGCCCCAGCTCTGATCCCCCTCCCGCCCTCCAAACCCCTCAATCCCAGCCCAGAGCCCCCTCTTGTACCCCAAACCCCTCATCCACAGCCCATCCCAGAGCCCAAACCTTCCTGTGCCGCAACCTCCTACCCCAACCCTGATCCTCCTCCCCCCCTCTGAACCCCTCTGTCCCAGCCTGGAGCACCCTCCTGCACCTGAAACCCCTCATCCACAGACCTACCACAGATCCCATGACAGGGTGTTTTTTGTCTTTTATCATTTTCCTGCATGAGTTCATTTCAGAGCATAGTAATTGTCTAGTTTCACCCACATAGTTGCTATTGGGGTATTTAGTGCACTGAATGAAATATACTACATGTTGTGAAGGCATGTGTAGGATCCATGGATCTTGAATGTGTGTTGTGAGGAGTGTTGATCATTGTAGCAGTGGAGATATATCTGCAGGTTTTGTATCTGTTGTTCTGGCAGGGTCTGGTGCTACTTGTAGTTGGGTTGTCCTGGTCTGTGGGAAGCTTGATTCTGATGACAAGCTTGGGGAGCTTGGGGGGTTGTTTGAAGTCCAGACGAGAGAGTGCAGGAAAGATTGTCACATTGTTGTGTGTCAAAGAATGTACAGTCTTATTTGTTGAGGTGGGCTGGCTTGTGGGATTTTGCCACACTAAAGAGAAGATACGTTCTAGTCATTCTGGGTCAGACCTGATGTAAATGGGCACAATATCTGTTGAGTTTAGTGGAAATTGTATCTGCTTATACCCAAGCTAATTTTGGTCATTTTTCTTTAGAAACTGAACTCAGATTAGACATGAGAAACATAAAGAACTTTGAAGGATTTTTTTTTTCAAGGTTTAGGCATAATTTTCATTTACACCAAAGTCACTTGGTGCTCCTGTGTGAGTGTGTAAAGGGCCCTTAAAGTGAGAGTAAATTATATTTTCATCTATTTAAGGTCCTTTTACACTGCTAGTGGTTTAAAGGAGTCTTCGTGTAAATGAAAATCAGGTCCTTAAAATTTGAGTCCACATACATGCTGTCCACTTATATTAATATTCGTCATGTTATAATCAAGTGTTAGGGTGGCATATCTTGTTTGGTGGAGATTTACTATAATAGATAATCAAATAATACAATAATTAATCAAACTGGTCAGATTTTATAATTGAGCTAATAAATCCATTTTCTGCAGTAGTTATAATGTATTGTGAATTACTGAAATAATTGCATGTAAAAACTTTCTTACATTATGCTCTATTTTAACCAAATGCAGCATGAGCTAGAATATTTTTCAGAGTTTACAAAATAAAACTGAAAATGCATGAGCTTGGTTGTAACTTTTGGCTGCTAAAGTAAGTGTGGGGCCAATCCTATAATTAAATAAATGATTTATATTGCAATGGAAAAAAAATCAACAGTGTAATTTACCACTAACTGATTACTAATTTACTGTTAAGTTTTGGTTAGCTAAGCTCTCTTTGTTTTCTTTTCACTTTGCTCTGAGCTGCAAACACTAATAGATGTAGGTCAACTGAAATGTCAGAGCAATGTGTGCAGGGAAAAGGCCTGGGTAGAGACCGTCGAATTGTGGAAGTCAACGAATGGCTACGCAGGTGGTGTCAGAGAGAAGGCTTTGGATTCTACGACCATGGGATGGTGTTCCAAGAAGGAGCGCTAGGCAGAGACGGGCTCCACCTAACGAAGAGAGGGAAGAACATCTTCGCAAGCAGACTGGCTAACCTAGTGGAGGGCTTTAAACTAGGTTCACCGGGGCAAGGAGACCAAAACCCTGAGGTAAGTGAGGAAATGGGATACTGGGAGGAAGCAAGAGCAGGAGAGTGCAAGAGGGGAGGACTCCTGTCTCAGACTGAGAAAGCGGGACAATCAGCAAGTTATCTTAAGTGCCTATACACAAATGCAAAAAGCCTGGGAAACAAGCAGGGAGATCTGGAAGTCCTGGCACAGTCAAGGAACTATGATGTCATTGGAATAACAGAGACTTGGTGGGATAACTCGCATAACTAGAGTACTGTCTTGGATGGATGTAAACTGTTCAGGAAGGACAGGCAGGGCAAAAAAGGTGAGGGAGTTGCATTGTATGTAAGAGAGGAGTATGATTGCTCAGAGCTCCGGTATGAAACTGCAGAAAAACCTGAGAGTCTCTGGATTAAGTTTAGAAGTGTGACGTGGACTGCCCCCTCAGCAAGTTTGCAGATGACATTAAACTGGGAGGAGTGATAAATACGCTGGAGGGTAGGGATAGGATACGGAGGGACCTAGACAAATTAGAGGATTGGGCCAAAAGAAATCTGACGAGGTTCAACAAGGACAAGTGCAGAGTCCTGCACTTAGGACGGAAGAATCCCATGCACTGCTACAGACTAGGGACCGAATGGCTAGGAAGCAGTTCTGCAGAAAAGGACCTAGGGGTTACAGTGGACGAGAAGCTGGATATGAGTCAACAGCGTGCCCTTGTTGCCAAGAAGGCTAATGGCATTTTGGGTTGTATAAAGTAGGGGCATTGCCAGCAGATCGAGGGACATGATCATTCCCCTCTATTCAACATTGGTGAGGCCTCATCTGGAGTACTGTGTTTAGTGTTTTGGGCCCCACACTACAAGAAGGATGTGGAAAAATTGGAAAGAGTCCAGCGGAGGGGACAAAAATGATTAGGGGGCTGGAACACATGACTTATGAGGAGAGGCTGAGGGAACTGGGATTGTTTAGTCTGCAGAAGAGAAGAATGAGTGGGGATTTGATAGCTGCTTTCAACTACCTGAAAGGGGGTTCCAAAGAGGATGGATCTAGACTGTTCTCAGTGGTACCTGATGACAGAACAAGGAGTAATGGTCTCAAGTTGCAGTTGGGGAGGTTTAGGTTGGATATTAGGAAAAACTTTTTCAGTAGGAGGGTGGTGAAGCACTGGAATGGGTTACCTAGGGAGGTGGTGGAATCTCCTTCCTTAGAGGTTTTTAAGGTCAGGCTTGACAAAGCCCTGGCTGGGATGATTTAGTTGGGAATTTGGTCCTGCTTTGAGCAGGGGGTTGGACTAGATGACCTCCTGAGGTCCCTTCCAACCCTGATATTCTATGATTCTACCCATCAGAAAAGACGTTTTTGAGAGAGCTTTCTAAAACAAGTCTTGCAGGGAGGTAAAAGAAATAATACATATACAGCTGAATTCCAGTTTGTAAGGAATATACTCCTAGAATAAACAGTATCTTCTAAAATTCATTCACAGAAAACAAGGATGCTCAAGTCTGAGTTTTTTTGTTTTGGTGACAGAGAATAAAATTCTGAGCTACTGAAAGGTTCACAGCTCAGTGCACAAGCTGATAATTTTCAAATGCAATGAATTTGGAGAATGGGTGTAACAGGGCTAGAATACTAGTAGTCTGTAGCCTTAAATCTGCAGAACGGAGAGAGACTGAATTTGCTAGCTAAAAGTTTTCAAAAAGAGTTCAGGACTTAGGCTTTTGCCTGATACCTGCTTGAGAACTGCAGTAGCAGCACACTAGTATTCTGTATCAGCCAAAAGATTTTCTGCCTTTGGCTAGAAATCATGTTTTACACCTGCAGAGAATTTGAAATTTTTAATGGGAGCTAAATTCTAATTTCTAGCCATCTCTATTCATTGTCTGTATTTTTCTGTAACCAACTAACATGACAACCATGATAACATTTATGAAATTTCTTGGTAAGCTGCCTTACAGTAATCCATGCTACAAGGGTCTCTGACCTGAACCACAGATTTCAAATAACCCACTGGATTTTTTAAATAGATGTATCATGTATAAAACCTCAAACTATAAATAAAGGGTTATAAATTTGTATTCCCCATGTCTGTTATCCAATTCAACACATGAAGCAGTGCCTCTAAGACATTATGGATAGGTAACATGTGAAGAGATGAAGACTAATATATTTAGTACCTAATTACTGACTGAATAGGAAGGGCAAAGATTTGATGTATGTACTGAATGAAGGCTGAGAGCTGATTTTTTTTCTGTATTAGCAACTTTTTTTTTTTTTTATCACTTCACATTTTTGAAGTTATAACTGACAGTTGGCTGTTGCTTTTTTAACTACAGAGGAGCCTGAAGAAAACACAGGCATCTGTACAATCATGAATTATGTGGAAGTTCAGATCTGGGTATCCACTCGGGAACTGGACTTTTATAAAACCTCTGGGGACTATCTTTTCAAAAATGTCCATTAGCATTGGGTTCTCAACATAAGATAACTAAAGCCTAATTTCAGAGGTGCTGATTACTCACAACTCCAGTTTGACCTTTTAACAACCATAGAGTGGCACTGGTTTGAGAGCCAGAATATGGTACCCTGCACGACAGTCAGGCTGCATCATGCTCATTTCAGTAAACAGCAATGACTTTATTTTGCTTTCAGGTAGAATTTACTGTTTACCTGTTTATATATGTTATTCTCAAACTCCCCAAAGGAGTCTGACCTTCCTATATATATTCCTAACTGTTACATGCTTACTGAATAAGGAAAGGGATAAGGGGAGGCCATCTCTTTTCACCACTAGGCTACCTCATCCTCATGCAATTGCCCGGTGGCTTTTCATGTTGTGGTTGATAGTTTCCTCACCTTGAGATAGAGTTTAAAAATTTGTAAACTCTGTTTGGAAGAAGGAACTAGAACCCCCAAAGCTAATGCTCTGTCTTTCCCCTTCATCTTCTCCAACATGGCAGGCGGACTCACTCCTGCTCAGAGGCACAGAACACTAGCCCTTCATACAGAAAGCAAGCACTTCCTTGCCACTCATGCCTCCCTCAGCTGTCTGGCTGCCAGGTTATAACTAATGCACTCAGTCTAATGGACAGAAATGAGGCTCCTGCTAGCACTCCTTCCTGTTTTTCATTCAGCCAATTCCATCTCACCAGTCCTGCAAATATCTGAGGACTACATGAATCCCAACACAAAATGACTGGGTCAGGTGTTATGAGGATTGAACTAGAAAGAAAATGGTGACCTAAGTCATTTAAAAGAGTTCGAATTAACCCCTCCATTAATGCACTCACGCCACCAACATCAATGGAACTAAAACCCATTTAGGGAAAGTCTTATAGAATTTAATAGAAAATTATAACTTTTCTAAAGGTTTTATGGATCCTCCTATACAATTTAATCAAAAACTGCATCCCTATAATACAGCATGCTTCAAAATCCTACTGAAAGGATCTCATTCTCTATTAAACTCTGTGGGTGAAATTCTAGCTCTACAGAAGTCAGTTATGAGTTTTTTAAGTAATTTCTATAGAACTCTATTAGTTTAATCCTCATTACGTTATACAGGGCTTTTCCATACATGAATCCTTTGGTTATGCCGAACCTTGAGAGAAAGAACAAAGACCTTATATTTGATGGAAGACAAAGGAATCACAATGAAGGGATTTGAAGAGAGGCTTTACGTGATCTAGCAGGCTTGGGCAAATGTTGCTTTTTCATCAGGTTTTTTTTAACACGAATAAAACATTCAGGGTCACAAAATGGACAAGAGACAGAGTGATCAAACAGAATAGAAAATAGAATCTGGATATTTAGAGGAGGAGCTAATTATTGTCATATGCTTTTGGTAGAAAGTGCTTGTAAAGAATGTTACTGTAAATGGTAACTGGTAGTTCTAAGTCAAAATGTGTGGAGTGTCTACCTAATAATTTGCAGGCAAGGAGAAGGCCAGAACTCCAGGTTCCTGATCCCTTCTTTCTAGATATTGGTTGTTACTGTGCTCCTAAGAATTTGGAATTAAAAGATCTGAAAAGGGAAACAAATGAATAAAGCCCTGTAACACACACAGAGACATAGACACAAAAAGACATGTTGACTATTTTCCATTACTCAGCAAATCTTAATTGATGAAACACTAGATGCATACATTAATTGGGGCCTGGTGAAAAATAATCCTATAAATATTTTAAAACTGCATATGGTGTTATAAATAATAGTACCAAATGTGTCCAAAAGTTCTTGGGGCTCTCTCAGAAGGTTTTCAAAGTAGGGAACTTTCTTTTTAAATGTCATTACATAAACTAAAATTTATTTTGTCCAGAAATCAAGCTGGGATTCTGCTAGACAAACACCCCATTAGCGATCATAGACCTGATCCCTTTTAAAACCATTGCAGGCCAAGTTTCAATCCAGTCACACAACAGATGCACCTGCTAAGATATGCAAGGCTCACTTTGAGCCTTCAAAACTCATATTTCTGCCATCAAAGCAAGTGCACTAATTACTTGCTTGTGTGTCATTATCTGATATGCTCAAATGCTGTGATACAACTTATAAGAATGGATATTTTCAGGGGTTTTGCTGGGCTCCTGAGAATTTGGACCAACATCAATTCTCCTTTGAGCAAATCCTCCATTTAGGAATATTTGTATTAATTTAAAAAAAAATCCTATCTGGTGTTGGTTACAGTAATTTGCATTTATAATAACCTTTCCCTCCATTAGAGATTACCAGCTCTCAGTCAACATAGAACAAACACTTTTCCCTGCTGCTGAAATAGTCTTTTGCTGATTCCGAAGAAATGCACTTTTTCAATTTACTGTTATCTATAACAAGCTTCATTTGTATTTGATACATATGGATGGAGTTCACAATTATTTAGGGCAGTGATACAGAAACTTTCCCTGTTACTTGCTGTCAAAAGAATTTGTATTACAGTTTTCCAATAACATACTCAGGCTCCTATGTACTTTCCAAAGTGGGCAAAATGGGCATTATAGGCAGCCTTCAAAGAGTTCATGCAACCATATTTTGAAGCTTCTGCAGCCTTCAAAAATCTCTCCATCCCTATTATAACACCAGCTCCACATTTTTCCTCTTATGTAAATTTTTAGTTCAGTGAGTAAGGAGTGACCAGCTGATTTTGTCAATGGGGGTGAATCAAATGCTAATAATTAGCCCTTATACAGCACTTTATGGTCTAGATCCACTGCTAGTAAATTGGCACACGTTCATTCAGTTCAATAAAGCTACATCAATGTATATCGGCTAAGAAGCTATCAAAACTTTACTTGTGTGATTAACTCTGCCCGTTAAGAGTCTTGTGTTTTATAGTTCAGTGCTTAGTTAAAACAGAAATGAGCACTCTAGAAAATAAAAGAATGTGCTTGGGGCGGCACTTTCCAAGGAGCAGCACTCCGGCTCCTTTTTTTTTTTTTTTTTTTTTTTTTTTTTTGCTTGGGGTGCAAAAAGCCGGGAGCCAGCCCTGAGTGGAGGTGAGCTGCGGCAGTGGGGGGGCGTGGGGAGGGCTGCAGGAAGTAACCCTGGGGAGAGGCAGAGGAACCATCCCCCACCGCTGCAGCTCACCTCCGCTCCGCCTGCTCCCCTGAGCGCGCTGCCGCCGCTCCGCTTCTCCCTCCTCCCTCCCAGGCTTGCCGCATCAATCAGCTGTTTTGCAGCAAGCCTGGGAGGGAGGAGGGGAGAAGCGGAGCGGCGTCGGCATGCTCAAGGGAGCAGGTGGAGCGGAGGTGAGCTGCAGCGGTGGGGGGCACGGGGAGGGCCACAGGAAGTAACCCTGGGGGGGGGGCAAAGGAACCTGCTCCCCCCCAAACTCACCTCCGTCTCCTCCCCCGAGCGCGCCGCCGCTCCGCTTCTCCCCCCTCCCTCCCAGGCAAGCCTGGGAGGGGGGGTAGGAGGGGAAATGTGGCACTCCCGGGGGAGGAGGCGGGGCCGGGGATTTGGGGAAGGGGTTGGAAGGGGCGGAATTGAGGCTGAGCTGGCGGGAGGCGCAGGAAAATTTTTTTGCTTGGGGCCACAAAAAACTTGGAGCCGGCCCTGACTGTATTTGTCCCTTATATGTAACAGATTGCTCCTCTCAACGCATCTGATAATTCATTATCATTCTGATAAATCATTATCCTTTCTGCCAGACAAAGATGTGTACAGTACCATTATATTACATACATGTTTAATCTCTCATCACATCAGCTCTATTACTTTCTAGAGGCTCTGGCATTTGTTCATGGCAAAATGACAACCGCTTTACAATTTTATAATAATTTAACTAATGTCTTACTTTAGTCAAATCTGCTCAGTGGTGTAAGGGCTTATTGATTTCACAAGAGACACTTGAACTATTCAGCAGCAGTATTTCATAAAATTGTAACGAACTTGTAGGAGTTTGCCTGGAAATAAGCAGCTGGAGACTGACTTATCTACACTAAAAGCACCAATCTACACATGAGATATATTTAGTGCCATCCCAATTCAGTGTGTTACTGTAAGATCACTTCATCAAGGCAGCATTTTGAGGCCATTAGAATGAAAGTGAGGAACAAATTACCTTGTATTGCCCATCTGAAAAATAAGATGAAGCTTGGGTGGAGTGAAATAAAATGCAGTGATAAAACCCTGCTGCCCTCCTAAACACTGGCAAGAGAATTTAATTGGCTTTGTGAATATATTTAATGAACATGTAAGGAAAACCAGGAGGGTCTAGAGGTGGCCAATGAGAGAGAGAACAGAGTGCAATGGGGAGGAAGGATGGAAAGCCAGCAGTTATCTTCATAGCTTGCTTGAGCCCTAGTGGGGACAAATTGCATAAGAAGAACAAAAAGGTTTGAAGAAGCTGTAAGTGAAAGGGAGAGGGAGCACTCAATTCTGCCAGTTTTTTTTTTTTTTTCAGGGAGTTAGTGTGAGTCCCAGAAGTGTTCAAAGGAACTGCTAACCATACACTTCAACTAAAAGAACCAAAAATAAGCCACACACTGATTGACAACATCCTGTAATAGCCTGAATAAACTTTACTGAATTATGTTAAACCCAGTTGAATTAGGGTTAAGACCTTTGGGGTCCATTGCTTTAGAAATGCAAATGTTAATGTACTGTGGTGAGACTTCTTTAGCAGGAAGACAAAATTAGTGCAATCTCTAGAAGGCATGAGGAAGTTCAAAGGTCTTGTGGGAACAACATGTGAAGTGGATTTCTTAGGAAGAACCTTGATGTGAGGAGAATGCAAATTCTTCTCTTCAAATGCAATATTTTGAAAATAGCCCTGGGGAGAGAGGCCCATTGTATACTAATTACCTGCTTCTGGAAACTCCAGATCAAAGGGTGGAGTAAACTTGTCATGGAAGTTGTTATTCTGAGCTGAAGTTGTGATGAACTTGTAACCACCGGGAATCCCCTAAAGTAGAGGATTGTCAGACTACTCCTGCCAGAATCCCAGTTAGGGTTGGTATTAATTCTAATAAATTTATTAGCACTTGCATAAGTTCTTTTATTGTTTTAATAGGTTTTCTCATAATGCTTTTTACCTTAAGAATAAAGTAGGCTTGCATAGGAAGTCTATATAGTAATTTATATCCATAGCAATTATACCTGTTAACTGCCTGAAGAGAAAGTAAGCAGGTCTGGTTGGGCAGACTGTCTTTACTGGGACTAACACAGTGAAGGCAGGGAACTGTTCAGTTCGGACATACCCAGGTCAGAAGAGAGGCAGATGTGCATCTCCACCCAACAGAGGCAACAGCTGGGGAACTGGAAACCTTAGACTGGGTGCCCTTGCTAGAGGGGAAACACAGATGCAGTTGCCCAGAACTGTGACACACATTAGCGGCTTTTTGAAGTACCAGGGTAGCAGAGTTGTTTTAGAGACTCAGGTTCCAGGGATGTGTGTGATCCAGTGCTGTTATGTACCTGGTGAAGAGGCTGTGTGAATATACAGTGGAGGCAAAGTCACAGGAGGTGTGACATAGACACAAGGAAGAACTATCTACTGCATAAACAACAGGCAAGAATGGTATAAAGTGAGGAGTGATGGAGACCATTCCAGAGATGCTTGAGAGGGATTAGCCTAACATGTACATCGCAGATTTACTTTCCAGTTGATCTTTAATTGTCATCATATAATTCCATCAAAGATTTTGCAAGGACAAAATCATTCAACTTGCAGTTAACCTTCTAAGAGACTGATAAATCAACATCCCTATGAAGTTTTGAGATTCCAGCAAAGAGAAGTGAGACAATCAATAGTCCCTATAGTTAATATTTCTGGGAAAGGATTCTGTCCCACATTCACAGAATCTGGTTAAAGTCAGTATATCTCATTATGAAAGGTCACCAACAGTTTGGCTATTTGGGGATTAAAAGTGAGTTTTCAGGTTAGTTAATTTGAAATGATTATTAATCCTGGGTAATTAAACATCCAATAAATTATCTGATTTGGTTTAATAAATCTAGGGACAGGGAGACATTTTAGTGATTGTAATCTGTTAAAGTCCTGAGACTAGTAAAATCATTCTTGCGTGCCAGTCAAATATATTAATCCTGTCCCCAAAACAAAAAAGTCAACATTTACCACTTGTTTAAAAAAATAATGGCAGTTGCACAATGACTTTGCACAATAATTGCATGTGTTATATAATGAATACTGAGAAATGGTTAAGAGATAAGGTAGTTTTTCATGGCAATATAACAGAGTCATATCTGGGGGGTGGGGGAGTTGTCTGGGCCAGCAGGGGAAAGAAAACATGTTTAAAAGCTTGTTGTTTCTTACAGTAAACAGTACTTATATAACAGTTAAAATTCATAAAGGATCAGCTCATATATAAAACTTATTTTTAGAACCTAGTAAGGGGATGTTCAGAATGAAAAGTCTGATATCTTGATCAGGTAGCTAGTTATAAACCAAACTTTACACATCTCCAGGTAACTAGCATATTGGTTGGTGAATGTTCTGTAGGGCTACCTAGGTTCCTGAACTGAAACCATTTTACCAACTGACTTAAAATGTACAAGAATAATTCCCACGGACTGCCATGGGAGTTGCTGCTCCAAAATATTTGTGTATATTTATCTCAAAGTACTTATTTATCCAAATTATTCTAACTAATCACTACAGCTTTCCTGGCAGATATGTAAAACCTACATGCCAAATTGTTTTTGCCTTTCTCACATTAATCCTGCTGAAGTAGGATGACCAGATGGGACTGTCCCTATAAAATTGGGACAGTCCCGATATTCAGGGCTTTGTCTTACATAGGCGCCTACTGCCTCCTACCCCCATTCTAATTTTTCACATTTGCTATTTGGTCACCCTATGCTGAAATTACAGGAGTACTTGCAAAAATAGTGTATAGAATCCCAGCATGTGAGAAGAAGCCTGTGACACAGGGAAGAGAAAATAGACACATTAATCCTTTCTGGGTCTTTAAAAAGGCATCTCAACACATAAACCCATTTAATTTATGTTGTCTCATTAGACAACTGTCATCTATTGCTGTGTACCCCAACAAAATGCCACCCAGCTTCTATATCACTTTATCTTTTTATTGCCAAGGAAAAAACCCTGTACTTCTAAAAGCAAAAGAATCCCAAATCTGCCCCCAGCTATGGTCCCAGCCTTGGCTGCCTTATCCCTGTCTGCGTTCCCACCTCCCAGAGCCACAGTCCTGCTCCCAGCCCCAGTTCTAGGGGGCAGTGAGGAGCACGGGTAAGGAGGGCACAGATCAGCACCCCACTCTAAAAACTGTTCCAGTACCACTGCCTCTTAAGGGGGGAGGGATAACTCAGTGGTTTGAGCATTGGTTTGTTAAACCCAGGGTTATGAGTTCAATCCTTGAGGGGGCCACTTAGGGATCTGGGGCAAAATCAGTACTTGGTCCTGTTAGTGAAGGCAGGGGGCTGGACTCAATGACCTTTCAAGGTCCCTTCCAGTTCTAGGAGATAAGATATCTCCATTAATTTTTTATCCCAACATTCTTTCTACCCGTTCTCCCTCCCATCTCACAGAAAGGTTTTCAAATGGCCACAGGAGCATTACCGCTGCACGTTTTCATCTAAATATTTAGATCACAAAGACCAGCAAACCGAACTCACTGGTTTTATTCACAAAAATATTCTGAAATAAATTTTTGTTGTATCCTCTGAGCGCTAGTGCTAATAGTACCGTCTCAATAAATGAAGGGAATGTTCTATTAATGTGCCTATTAGTATGCACCAACCAAATTTACAACCTAACCCCATTAGAAAATACCTTTCAAATGTTGCAAAAGAGGTTTATTTTTTTAAAAAAAGTATTAATTTTAATGATTAATTATTTCTGTGACGAGCGGTATTTGAAAAGGACAAACCGATTGTCATTTAAAATTATTATGCTGTAATTGTATTCAGTGAATGCTTGCATAGGTTAACTAAATTAATCATTTTTCCCTACAGCAATTTTTTTCCTGAATACTATTTATTTTATCCATGACTTTAATCCAGTTCTCATTATATATCTATCTGTGGCTACTGTCTTGTGGAAAGGATGCAAGATTTATCCCAAAAAATACAAATCTCTTTGACAATAGTATTTTGCATGCTGTTCTAAAACCTTTTAAAAAAGTCAGTCACTTAACTATTCAATCTTTATATCTTAGTTTTAAGTTTTTCTGTTTAAATGTGATAACAGCAAAAACATCCCAGTCATTTGGTTTATAATGTGTAATATTTAAAGAACCTAAAGTAAATTTCAGAGGAAGTGAAAGTTTCTTGTTTTCTGAGTAAATGATGGTAACGTGTGAATTGTTATTAGCTGAAATCAGACTGACTAAACAATTTTTAGGATTTTTTTTTTTTCACTTTATCAGTATTACTCCAGTTTTCTTTTGCCCTGGAAGTTGTATTTACAACAAGTCTATAAGAAAATAAAATAAATTGGCAACTGCTGAAGATAAGCTACAGCACATGCTATCAAATGTTTGTAAATGTTTGCAGTTGTTTGTAACACATCTCTGGCAAGACTTTGCTAATACCTGTGCTATACTACTGATATTTGGATACACGAGGGTTTTTTGAAATTTAATAAACTTAAAAGTAGCTTATAAAGTCACAAGAAAATAGTTGCAAACATTTTCTCATTTCAACTGTTGAATTAGTTTTGTATTCCAGGCATGACTCTGCATTAGGGTCTCCTACAAACCAGGCTTTCAAAACTAACCTTGAAAATGTGCATGTAACTGTCAGTATGTTACCAGTTGGAGAACAGACTCTGCCTGCGATTGTCTCGGAGAATAAGATTTATTTATTTGTGTAGTTAAAATTCCTAGTATTTATATTATTTAGGAAATAAGATAAAAATGAAGATAACTGTCATAATTCTGTGTAGCAAGTGTTTGTTGAATGGGTAAGTAATTCAGGTTTGAAAGTGTGATTTCGTTCATTGTATAGCTTCCTTTAAAAAAAATTCCAAAACAAATGAGCAAGGATAGAAATACTGTCACCTAGGGCAGCCAAGCAAATTAGAGGCAACGAAAGGATGAGGATAAAAAGAAAAGTCCTGTCCCCTTCTTCTAAATCTCAAGAATGAAGACAGAATGAAGTCCCAGTCGCCAGCACCATTAGAAGAGGTTAGCTCGTAATTCCTATCTGCAGAAACAACTCTAAAATATGGAAATAAATATTTAAACATTGTGGGGATTGGAAAGGCTTTTACTAATAAAAATATCCTTAATACTAAAGGAAGGAATCAAGTCTCTTACACAGGATTACCAAATAAATTGTCTACAAATTCTATCCCTTTACAGTAAAACTAAGCAGAATAGGAAAATACTAGAGCAGTGTAACATTTTCAATATCTCTTTCACTGGGTCTTGTATTATTTATGGGACATAGGTGGTGACAACAAAGCCATGAGAGTTCATTCTTGTATATGTCAACATAGTGATAAGTGGTGGAAATGTCATCAGAGCTGTTCATAAGGCTAAGGTAATGAGCAGCATATTTTTTGTCATGACCGAACAATACCTGTAGCGTGAAGACTAAAATGTTAATGTAATGCTTTACAATTCTCCACTGTTGTATAGATAAAACCAATTTATACAGTGTGATGGTGTGTGCCAGGCCCTTTGAGGCCCCTTGCTGGAGGACTTGAGGTCCTACCCCACCCCACCCCAAAAAAGGAGCAGTGAAGGTGGGTCCTCCAGGCCTGCCTAACAAGGCTTCAGGGAAAGTAGCCAATTAGAACTCAGATGGCTCAGGAGCTGCAGGGGCTGAGAAGGTCAGTTCCTGGCAGGGACCAGAGGAGTAAGGAAGGGTGCTCCTTGTTTGGTAACTAGAGCTCAAGGGAGAACCAGAAGATGGGGAGACCTTCAACCCTGAGGTAAGGGTGTAGTAGAAGAGGCTATGTGGGACATGGCCCAGAGAATGGCAGCAGCAACTATTACAGGAAGCAGCATGTGGCTGCTATTTATAGGGTCTCTGAGTTGGGACCCAGAGTCATTGGTGGGCCTGTGTCCTCTGCCCCTTGCCCCCCAAGCAGGGTGTCCTAAGCCCCACACAGGGGATAAGGCCTCTTTAGAGGCCCAAGTGAAGGGCGGAGCTTAAGAGTCTCCAGGGAGAAAGCCCTGGGGGCACTGCTCTATACCAGGGCAGGCACAGACTTAAAGCTAGCTCAGAAGGGGCTGAGAACTGAGCCCAAAGACAGGGCTAGCGACCTTTTACCCCAGGGGGTTTGTTCATTCACAAATTGACTGCATGTGACTTGGTTGGAGGGCTGAGCCACTGAAGACTTGCCTGATGAGGACAGCAGCTGACAGGGGGCACCATGAGCAGAGAGATAGAGAAAGAGTGCAGGTTATCTCTTGGCTGACAGGAAGTGCTCATGAGAGGTGAGTGCACATCATCAAACACAATCTATATGATGTCACAGGAAGCAAACATGTCTTCTGCAAAGTTATTAAAATGTGCATACATGCTGATTGTTCAAAAATGAAGCTCCTAACTTGAGATGGGGCTGCTTTAAGCATGCAGCTAATGTGTGATAAAACACATTTATCTAGAAAGGGGTTTGGTATCCTTGCACAGCCCTCATAAATCCCGCTTCCCAAAGAGGCAGAATTAGAACTGGCCCTTAGAAAATAAGTTCTTCGGGGCAGGGACCTGTACACTAAAATTGCATTAATAACAACAATATCTCACCAACAGAAGTTGATCCAATAAGATACATTACCTCACCCACCCTCTCATTAATAACAACATATGGCCTTTTACCTAAAAGTCATTGGTTCGCATGTAACTTATATTTTAATAACTGTAAGATGTTGTTTGATAGGTCCAATGACAGTTTTGCCATTAGACAAGCTAGGGAATTGGCATATTCCAAAAAAACGAGAAAATAAATTCGGAGTAGAATATATTAACTTTCTTCTCAACCCTCTGCAGTTTAAATGGGTGTTACTCAATAGCTCTGATATGAAAGATTTATGAAAGGGAGCTGCTCCAGGACACCTGACCATACATTGCACGTTTAAGTAGGGATCCGAAGGAGCAGAAATAGAGGTAGTAAGAATTCACTAAAGAACTGGCAGCCTATAATTAAATAGTGCACATGCAGCTAAGGTGAGTTACCTTAAAATATCCCACCTAAAATCTTGTCCTAAAGCTGCCTCCGGTTCAGTGGCCTGTGTGAAATGAGTTGGTGATCTTGGGTCAATTTGTAATGCTGTGGAGCATCATGGCTGGACTCTGAAATACATGCTGGGGCTGCAGGTGTCCATGTGCAATCTGCCCACTCTCTCCTGAGGGCTGGTCATATTTTCTTTGTTTTAATCACCTATTCAAAGGGAAAACCTGGAGCACTGTGGTTGGGGGTGTCATAGAGAAGTGTTTTGGTAGGGAACCAGAGAAGTTGCTGTGGAAGTGAGGAGATAAAGGGCTTCCCTATCCCACCCATCCCCCCTACAGAAATAAATCAAGATTGTGGGTCCATTGTGGTTTCTAAATCTTCAAATGTGTTAAGGGCTGTTATAAAGAGGATGGTGATCAATTGTTCTCTATGTCCACTGAAGGTAGGACAAGACTTAATGGGCTTAATCTGCAACAACTTATTATAAGGATAGTTAAGTGCTAGAATAGGTTACCAAGGGAGGTTGTGGAATCCCCATAACCGGAGGATTTTAAGTACAGGTTAGACAAATACCAGTCAGCGATGGTCAAGATATACTTGGTCCTCTCTCAGCATGGGAGGCTGGACTAAATGACCTCTTGAGGTCCTTTACAACCCTACATGTCTATGATTCATCCGTTTTTCAAAAATAATCTTTTTATTTTAAATGTTTTTCTCCAACGTTTTAATTGTTTTATTGAGATTGGGTCTATAATTTGGCTATAACTATCACACAATCAGGTTGCTATATCAATTCAAATGATTTTCTGAGTATAATGGAGCACTCCTAATGAGCATTCCTCTCATCAGGAATGGCCTGGTTACTACTATGAAAAAACATTAACAGTCAAAATGTACTCCCCCTGGCTTAAGAGTTGAATATATAACTCTTTTGTCAGAGTGTAAATTAAAATTCCCAATTGTATAGTAGAGTGTAAGTACATTACAACAATGTCTTTATTTCTTCTAAAAAGATATCAACCCATGGCAACACTCTAAGAAGTTGTTTTATGTTCATTAAGATATGTCAGATGCTCTGGCACAGAGTAGAAAAAAAAATTCAGAAAGAGATTCTCAGCTCAAAGTATTTTGCAATTATTAGCATACAAGTATTTTTTTTTAAATCTCTTCTGAACTGTTTCATTTTTAATGATACCAAAGTTTTCAGATTAAAACAGTTCAATTTAAAGTACATGCAGTAATTCAAAGTATTTAGTGTCATGTCACCATTCCTGCAAATAAAAACCAAATTTTTCTCTCTCGTTACATGTCCAAGAATCTTTCCCTGGAAGTTCAAGTTTGGTTAACAAATGTTTCAGATGGTTAAGTAAAGAAAAGGAATGTATTGTCTAGACTCCTTGGGAATGTATGCTTTAACTCATTTCAGTGGCCAAAATGTTCATATGCATGTACCTAGTTATATTTAGGCATTTAATAATTGGCTAGGAATTTCAGCCACACCTCATTTCCTTTTTGTACTATGGCTATTATATATTTTTTAAATAATTCATATATTCACTGGATTTAAAACCAGAAGAGACCATTAGATCATCTAGTCGAGAGGTGGGCAAACTACGTCCCACAGGCCACATCTGGCCCGCGGGACCCTCCTGCCCAGCCCCTGAGTTCCTGGCCCGGGTGGCTAGCCTCTGGCCCCTCTCCCACTGTTCCCCCTTCCCCGCATCCTCAGCTCACTGTGCCGCCGGCGCAATGCTCTGGGTGGCGGGGCTGCGAGCTCCTGGGGCAGCACAGCTGCAGAGCCCGGACTGACCCAGTGCTCTGTGCTGCACGGTGGCATGGCTGGCTGTCCTGGCGCTCTGGGCGGCGCAGCTGTAGCGCTGCCAGCCACCAGTGCTCCAGACAGCACGGTAAGGGGGCAGGGAGCATTGGATAGAGGGCAGGGGAGTTCGGGGTGGTGGCCAGGGGGTCGGAGGGTGGATTGGGGTCGGGGTGGTCAGAGGGCAGGGAACAGGGGTTTAATGGGGGCAGGGGTCCCGGGGGGGCAGTCAGGAATGAGAGGGGGGGTAGGATGGGGCAGCAGGGGGCAGTCAGGGGTGGGGGTTCTGGGGGCTATCAGGAGACAGGGAGCAGTGGGGGGGTGTATGGGGCAGGGGTTCTGGGGGGGCTGTCAGGGAACGGGGGTGTTGGATGGGGCAGGAGTCCAGGGGAGGTCATCAGGGGGCGAGAAGCAGGCTGTTTGGGGAGGCACAGCCTCCCCTAACCGGCCCTCCATACAATTTCCGAATCCCGATGTGGCCCTCAGGCCAAAAAGTTTGTCTGCCCCTGATCTAGTCTAACCTCCTGGATAAAATAGGCCATTAAACTTCACCTGATTACTCTTGTGTTTGGCTAAAGCATATCTTTTAGAAAGGCTTCTAATCAGTCTTGAGACATCCCTTGGTAGTTTGTCCCAATGGTTAAGCACCCTTACTGCTAAATATTTGTGCCCTATTTCTAATTTGACTTTGTCTGGCTTCAATTTCCAGCTGTTCAGCCACTGGTTCTTGTTATGCCTTTCTCTGCTAGATTGAAGAACCCTTAGTACCTGACTAAGTTCCCTCTAAGCTGTGTGGCCGCCTATCAAGGGTCACGCAGGTGCTCAGGGCTGCGGCGGGGAGAGGCACCTCTCCCCCAGCTCCAGCCCCACACCTGGCCACACCAGGGGGAGGTGGGGAGAGATGCTCTCCCCTAGCTCCAGAGCTGCTGTGGCTGGGGAGAGGCGCCTCTCCCTTGGCCCCAGTGTTACCAGATTTGCCCGTTACTTTGGGGTATGCTCATTTATTCGGGTTACTCTTCTGGGGGGGGGGGGTTCTGTAATTCTATCAATGTACTGCTTGTGTCACTTGTGTTTGCATATGGAGCTCTATTTCTCCCTTCTGCAAGTCCTCTCCCAATGAAGCTATTCTGCAGGACCTAGGTTCCCTAGAACTGGGTTTCTCCAGCCCCAGAACCAGATGAACACCTACACATACATTAACAGAGCATGTCTGAGCGGACCGGGTCAATCAGCACTGTCAAGCTGACCCCTTATATGTCTCTGGACCCACTGGGCTGGATGAAGCAGCACTTTCAAGCTGCCTCTCCTTATATGCCCCTGGGCTCCATGGACTGGGTCAAGCAGCACTTTCAAGCTGTTACCCTTATGTGTCCCAGATTCAGCACGTCCCTATCCCCACTCTCACATCACAATTATACTGGCAGTAACCTACTTGATGAGCAAACCCCACAGTATTTTGGGCACTGCAGGGATCTTTAGCTTAGGTAAAAGAAGCGTTGCTGTAGAGTGAATGGGGGAAGCTAAAAACACAAAAGAGTAAAGTTCAGCAAGAGAGAGAGAAGCAACCAACTTAACCATAAAAGTTATTTATTGAATAATAGTGATAACTACACAAGGAGGGCTAAACCAACATAACATACATTATTAAAGGTTAATACCTAACGTAGAAAGGAAAACAGAGAAAGAGAAGGGGATCTCACCGCTCCCTGAAGCTTGAACTGGTCAGGATTCCCAGGTGATGGTGGTAGCTCAGGGTCCTGAGGGCAGGAGACAGGCAGAGCCCCCAGCATGATCAGTCAGGAGAATATGGAGTCCCAGTGGAACTGATGCATAGTTTGGATCTAAGCATCAGAACACTGACTGGAGGGTGAGTAGAGATTTTTGTAGAGAAAATACAATGGTTCAAGGGAGAACACTAGATTTGTTTTATAGGTAAACTGATGACTCAAGGGTTTTCTTTAGGCTAGACAATAGGAGCTGATCACTCTTGGCTCTGGGTGGTGTTTTCTTCCAGGGAGCTCACAATGCAACTAGGCTGCTTCAGTGTTTTGGATATCAATCAAGGATTCATTACTAGAATTGGTCTGATAATTGCTGAGCTGGGTGTGTGCAGGCATAGGTTCATTAACATCTGGAGCAGAGATTCCCATGATTCAGTGCGTCCCTGCTTTTCTGGTCCCAGAGTTCAGTGTGGTTCTCTGTTCTCCATTCTGTATGCAAATTGAGATGTCTCCCTGTCCCATCTTTCAGGCAGATGACGCTAGAGGAGTTGTCTCTGTTCTTCATTCTGTATGCTAATGGAGATGTCTTAATCTTGTCACCCTTGTCAGGAGGGGTCTAGGTGTGTCTCCCAATGCCCTTCATTGCTCTCTGAAAGTCTTTTCTCTGATGGGTTTTGGTTTAAGCAGAGGCTGGTGGGGGCGGGGATATCTTTCATGAGTCAGACAGGCTGGATACTGAGCCCTGGTTCCCCAAGAACACAGAGCTGACTGGTATCACCAGCCCCAGATCTGCTGCAGGGGGAGAGGGCTGAAGGGAGTCCTCCCTCCCTGCCAAGTCCCCAAGGCAGCCTGCACCCCAAATCCCTCATCCCCAGCCCCACCCCAGATCCCACAGCCGGCACCCTCACCTCCCCTACATCTCAACCCTCTGCCCCAGCCCTGAGCCCCATCCCACACTCCAAACTCCTCATCCCCACCCCCACCACACATCACCTCCATATTGGTGCACATAACAAAATTCATTCCGTACACGCATGGGAAAAATTAGAGAGAACATTGGTATGTTTTCTCTGGAAAGGTACTTATATACTGGAATGAAGTCACCTTTCAATCTTCTTTCTGTTTGAGCTCTTTAAGTCTGTCATTGTAAGGCATTTTCCTGAGCCCTAGAATAATTTTTGTGGGTTCAGTTTTTCAACAACCTTTTCAAAATACAGACACCAGAACTGAATGCAATATTCACTAGTGCTATAAACAGAGGTAAGGTCACCTCCCTACTCCTACTCAGTATTCCCCAGTTTATACATCCAAGGTTTGCATTTGCCCTTTTTGCCATAGCACCACACTGTGAGCTTACATCGAGTTTTGTCCACTATGATCCCTAAATCCTTTTCAGAGTCCTTACTTTCCAGAATACAGTGTGTAGATATGGCTTGCATGCTTTTTTCCTCGGTATATGAATTTGCATTTGGCTGTATTCAAATACATTTTCTTTGAATGGGCCCAACTCACCATTCAGATCGCTCTGTATGACTATCACGTCCTCCTCATTTCTTACCATTCTGCTTGACATCTGCAAATATTATATATCATATATTTACTTCTGGATCATTGACAAAAATATTGAATAGCATTGAGCATAGTACTGATCCCTGCAGAAACCGCACTAGTAGCATTGAACCCCATTCTCCATTGACAACTTCTTTTTGGGATTTGTCAGTTAGCCTGTTCTTAATCCATGTAACCAGTACCTTGCTGATATTGTATAGTGCTAATTCTTTAGTCAGAATGTCAACCAGCACTGCCAGATGTGTTACAAAAGTCTATACATCCATGCAGTTACCATTAGCAACCAAATTCGTAATGTCATAAAAAAATTGTCAGGTTTGTTTGACATAACTATACTCCAAAAAATCATATCCCCATCCTTTAATTCTTTATTGATTGAATCCTGTATCTGATTTTCCATTATTTTGCCAAAGGTTTGATGTCAGAGTAATTGACCTATTGTTTAGAGCTGTGAGGAGAAAAGTAATTCTGTTTTGTGGAGGATTTTGATATTTTAGACTTTGGTTTGTTCCAATCTGAAGCAAAACCCAAACATTTTGAAATTCTCCATGAAAGGGAATGAAGCCCTGGCTCTGGTGCAGTCTGGCGGGCATGCTGCCATGGAGCCACAGACCCTGGAAGCCCTGTGAATCCAGGTTGCCAAAGAGGCCTGCTTGCCCATTTTAATTCTTGGCACAACATTAGCACTTTTCTAGTCTTCTGGAATGTCCTCAGTATTCTGAAATTAACATCAGTGAGCCACAGATCTCCTCAGCCAATTCTTTGAAGATTCAGGTGCAATTTATCCAGTCTTGCTGATTTAAAATTCTTAACCCCAATAGATGCTATTTAAAATCCTCCTTAGTTAGTAATGGGTTGATAAGTACTTCATCACCCTCATGTGATATTAGTACATCCTTGTGCTTCTTTTCAAATACAGAACAGAAATATTTATTGAAAATGTCTGCCTTTTCTGTATTAACATAGAATTATTAACAATTTTATCATTTCCATCTAGTACTGGTCCTGTACCATTGTTAGGATTTCTTTTGTTCCTAGTATACTTTTAAAAAAAAAATCCTTCTTGTGGTTCTTAGTCCTGCCAGCCATCATTTTCCCCTGATGTCTATAGCTTCCTTATCAGTTTTCCTACCTAATTTGTAATTTATATATGGAGATATACCTATCTCATAGAACTGGAAGGGACCCTAAAAGGTCATCAAGTCCAGCCCCCTGCCTTCACTAGCAGCACCAAGTACTGATTTTGCCCCAGATCCCTAAGTGGCCCCCTCAAGGATTGAACTCACAGCCCTGAATTTAACAGGCCAATGCTCAAACCACTGAGCTATCCCTCCCCCACTGATTGCTCTTTTTCCTTGGGGGGGATGTATTTCTAATTGCTGCCTTCACTTCACCACTGAACAGGGATGGCTGTAGCCAAAGTTGTCTTCTTTCTTGATTCTGAATCATAGCTTTCTGGCCATATAATAAACTCTTCTTAAAGAATTCCCAATTTCCATTCAAATTTTCTTGTCTAAATATTTGCTCCCTATCAATTTTGTTCATAATTTTCCCAAGTTTTAGAAAATTAACCCTCTTGAAACCAGGGCCGGCTCCAGGCACCAGCTTGCCAAGCAGGTGCTTGGGGCGGCCACTCGGGAGAGGGGCGGCACGTCCAGCTATTCGGCGGCAATTCGGCGGACGGTCCCTCACTCCCACTCAGAGCGAAGGACCTCCCACCAAATTGCTGCCGCAGAACGCGATCGCGGTTTTTTTTTTTTTTTTTTTTTGCGCGCCGCTTGGGGCGGCAAAAACCCTGGAGCCGGCCCTGTTTGAAACACAAAGTATATATATTATTGGTTGGGACTGTCCTCTTTTGCCCATATTGAATGTAATCAGGTTATGATCACTGGTCCATAGGCAACCAACCCAACAGCTTCCAGTCTAGTGATTAATTCATCTGTATCCATCATAGTGAGGTCCAAAATAGAATTACCGCATGTTGGATGCAATATCTTTTGTGTTAGAAAAATCACTATCTATAATTTTTAGACACTCTTATGGTGTTTTACTACTAGCTGCATGAGACTTCCAGCATATGACATTCAAATCGAAGTCCCCAAAACAGAAGTTTTTCTTTCTACACAGCATAGGCATGTGCTAAAGGAGTAACTCATGCTATTCTCTGGTTTGGGTCTGTAACACACTTCCACCAGTGTTCCCTCCTGTGCTTTGTTAGTTAGCACATTGATCCATATGTGTTCAACAATGTTGTGGTTTTGAGTTATCAATAACCCTAAAACAGATAACGGTGTCTTTCCCCCCACACCTCTTTTACTCACTATCCTTCCTAAGCAGTTTGTAACAATTATAATAATTGGGGTTTTAATACATCTCTCCTGGATATAAATATCACAGTACAGAGAAGCAGTTACCCTGCTCCAGTCAAAAAGTACCTGAAAGTGCCCCTGGCTGGATTGTGCCTCATAAGCACTGCCACATACTGGGAATTGTTTGGGAATGCATCACCCCAACAGAAGGTCTAGAAGGTGCAATGTTCCCACTGCAGAGGGAGTGTAGTCATCGAGCTGTTCTTTGATGGTGCAATGTAAGCTCCACTCTGACAGGCCACACAATGGGGCTGGGCCATGACTCTGCCTCTTTAGGGATGGCCAGTGGCACTAACTTTGGGCTGTTTTTGTACTTGGGTGAACACGGACTGCAGTTATGATCAGCCCATGACTAGGCCCTACCCTCTTTGTGCTATTTCCCAAATCATACCCCACACAGGGGCTGGGAACAGCCTAACACAATCCCATCTGACCCCCTGGGTACATACGCAGGTGGCTAGTCCAGGCCACCACAGCTACACTACTGTTTTAGGCACTAGCTCATAGATTCATAGATTCATAGATTCTAGGACTGGAAGGGACCTCGAGAGGTCATCGAGTCCAGTCCCCTGCCCGCATGGCAGGACCAAATACTGCCTAGACCATCCCTAATAGACATTTATCTAACCTACTCTTAAATATCTCCAGAGACGGAGATTCCACAACCTCCCTAGGCAATTTGTTCCAGTGTTTAACCACCCTGACAGTTAGGAACTTTTTCCTAATGTCCAATCTAGACCTCCCTTGCTGCAGTTTAAACCCATTGTTTCTGGTTCTATCCTTAGAGGCTAAGGTGAACAAGTTCTCTCCCTCCTCCTTATGACACCCTTTTATATACCTGAAAACTGCTATCATGTCCCCTCTCAGTCTTCTCTTTTCCAAACTAAACAAACCCAATTCTTTCAGCCTTCCTTCATAGGTCATGTTCTCAAGACCTTTAATCATTCTTGTTGCTCTTCTTTGGACCCTTTCCAGTTTCTCCACATCTTTTTTAAAATGCGGCGCCCAGAACTGGACACAATACTCCAGCTGAGGCCTAACCAGAGCAGAGTAGAGCGGAAGAATGACTTCTCGTGTCTTGCTCACAACACACCTGTTAATGCATCCCAGAATCATGTTTGCTTTTTTTGCAACAGCATCACACTGTTGACTCATATTTAGCTTGTGGTCCACTATAACCCCTAGATCCCTTTCTGCCGTACTCCTTCCTAGACAGTCTTTTCCCATTCTGTATGTGTGAAATTGATTTTTCCTTCCTAAGTGGAGCACTTTGCATTTGTCTTTGTTAAACTTCATCCTGTTTAACTCAGACCATTTCTCCAATTTGTCCAGATCATTTTGAATTATGACCCTGTCCTCCAAAGTAGTTGCAATCCCTCCCAGTTTGGTATCATCCGCAAACTTAATAAGCGTACTTTCTATGCCAATATCTAAGTCGTTGATGAAGATATTGAACAGAGCCGGTCCCAAAACAGACCCCTGCGGTACCCCACTCGTTACGCCTTTCCAGCAGGATTGGGAACCATTAATAACAACTCTCTGAGTACGATTATCCAGCCAGTTATGCACCCACCTTATAGTAGCCCCATCTAATTTGTATTTGCCTAGTTTATCGATAAGAATATCATGCGAGACCGTATCAAATGCCTTACTAAAGTCTAGGTATACCACATCCACCGCTTCACCCTTATCCACAAGGCTCGTTATCCTATCAAAGAAAGCTATCAGATTGGTTTGACATGATTTGTTCTTCACAAATCCATGCTGGCTATTCCCTATCACCTTACCACCTTCCAAGTGTTGGCAGACGATTTCCTTAATTACTTGCTCCATTATCTTCCCTGGCACAGAAGTTAAACTAACTGGTCTGTAGTTACCTGGGTTGTTTTTATTTCCCTTTTTATAGATGGGCACTATATTTGCCCTTTTCCAGTCTTCTGGAATCTCTCCCGTCTCCCATGACTTTCCAAAGATAATAGCTAGAGGCTCAGATACCTCCTCTATTAGCTCCTTGAGTATTCTAGGATGCATTTCATCAGGCCCAGGTGACTTGCAGGCATCTAACTTTTCTAAGTGATGTTTAACTTGTTCTTTTTTTATTTTATCCGCTAAACCTACCCCCTTCCCATTAGCATTCACTATGTTAGGCATTCCTTCAGACTTCTCGGTGAAGACCGAAACAAAGAAGTCATTAAGCATCTCTGCCATTTCCAAGTTTCCTGTTACTGTTTCTCCCTCTTCACTAAGCAGTGGGCCTACCCTGTCTTTGGTCTTCCTCTTGCTTCTAATGTATTGATAAAAAGTCTTCTTGTTTCCTTTTATTCCCGTAGCTAGTTTGAGCTCATTTTGTGCCTTTGCCTTTCTAATCTTGCCCCTGCATTCCTGTGTTGTTTGCCTATATTCATCCTTTGTAATCTGTCCTAGTTTCCATTTTTTATATGACTCCTTTTTATTTTTTAGATCGTGCAAGATCTCGTGGTTAAGCCAAGGTGGTCTTTTGCCACATTTTCTATCTTTCCTAACCAGCGGAATAGCTTGCTTTTGGGCCCTTAATAGTGTCCCTTTGAAAAACTGCCAACTCTCCTCAGTTGTTTTTCCCCTCAGTCTTGATTCCCATGGGACCTTACCTATCAGCTCTCTGAGCTTCCCAAAATCTGCCTTCCTGAAATCCATTGTCTCTATTTTGCTGTTCTCCCTTCTACCCTTCCTTAGAATTGCAAAGTCTATGATTTCATGATCACTTTCACCCAGGCTGCCTTCTACTTTCACATTCTCAACGAGTTCCTCCCTATTTGTTAAAATCAAGTCTAGAACAGCTTCCCCCCTAGTAGCTTTTTCAACCTTCTGAAATAAAAAGTTGTCTCCAATGCAGTCCAAGAATTTGTTGGATAGTCTGTTCCCCGCTGTGTTATTTTCCCAACATATATCCGGATAGTTGAAGTCCCCCATCACCACCAAATCTTGGGCTTTGGATGATTTTGTTAGTTGCTTGAAAAAAGCCTCATCCACCTCTTCCACCTGGTTAGGTGGCCTGTAGTAGACGCCTAGCATGACATCTCCCTTGTTTTTTGCCCCTTTAAGCCTAACCCAGAGACTCAAGCAGAGCTAGTGCATATATGTCCACCCAAGGTGGGAATTACACCCCTTAGCTGCTCTGTGGACATACCCTAAGACTGTTACTAAAATAGTTTCTTATTGGTTTAATTTAAAAATATTAGAAAAATATTGTTTCTTTATTAACTATGCTTTGCCCTCAAAGTTGAATTGAGACCATCAGTATGTTATTTGCCAAGTTTCATATACAATGAAAAATTGTTGACAGAAAAATGTATAGAAGAAGTATGAAGAAGAAAGCTAATAAATCATAAAAAAGCACAGAGGAGAAAACTCTAATCAGCAAGCTGTGCCAAAGGCTCACTAGTAGCACATAGGGTACTACATGACAGTGAATGGAAATTTTAAAAAGAACTTGGGTAAAAACCTAATCTAAAAGAGGTTTGGTGCACCTCAATACCTCCTGAGCTTGAAGAGACCTGAAGGTAATCAACACCTCACAGGATCATAGTGGAGTACAGCTGGGCGGGAAATGGTTTTCCTGTTCTGCAAACATTTATGACTGTTTGAAATGTTTTCCCATTTTGAATCAGGACAAAAAGTCAAAATGTCAACTTTTCATGAGCTGAAAAAAAAAATTTTTTTCCATTTTAGGTCAGTCAGAATACTTTGAAATGTTTCGTTTTGTTTTGGATCTCTTCCTCTTTGTATTATTTTTCTAATTAGCTAACATTTTGAAACAGTCATTTTGAACTGGAAAAAACTTTTTTTTTCTTTTGAAAATATCTAAAAGAAACATTTTGACAATTAAAAAAAAAATCCACTTATTTTTGACTCAGGAAATTATTGAACCTGACCCTGCTTTTCAACAAATTGGTGTTTTTCAAGGGGAAAAAAATTGTCAACAAATTTCCAACAAGAACCAGACTGAAACTTTTTAAACTAAAATATTTTCCTCCCAAAAATGTTCCATTGAAAACTTTGGGGGGGAAGAGGGAAATGTCATTTTTAATGAAATTTTACATGAAATTTTGAAATGAATTTAATTTTTATTTAGTTTTGATTTCCAAAACCCAAAATGTTGTCAATTTTTAATTTTACCTCTTTCTTGTCCTTTTTTCCTCTGAATCCAAAAGAATGAATTCTGTATAGGGTGGCTGGGGATGGGTTGGTTGGGGGTGCTGCTTCCCCACTTTTTTCTTTTTCTTTTCCTTTTCCTTATCTCACCTGTGGAGCCTGATCTGGTAGGCATACTCAGAGCACACAGATATTCACACAAAACACCTAGGGAGGGAAGGAGGTGGTCTCCCTTATAGCCTGTAGCCCATTAGTTGGGGCTCTCAGTTACAACGTGGGAGACACAGGTTCATTTCTTGCCTGTCCCTGATATGGTGAAAGGAATCTCTAACCTAACCAGTAGGCCACGCGATATTCTGGTGTGGGTCTCTCTCGGTTTCTCATGTTGTAGTTGATCTATTGTGTATAAATACTTAAAAATACACTGGGCCAGAGAGACAGTCAGAATGACTTTATAGCCATATGGCTAAAAGTTATAATGGGGCCACTGCCTGCTTTGGTGGAAGTGGCATTTTTTGGGAAAAAAGACTTAGGTGAGAATCCCAAGCAAAGATAGGTGCCCTCCTCTGGCCTTGGGCTTGGCCATAGCCCTTTTCTTAGCTAAGAGGGAATGCTATCTTAGGAAGCTCTCTGTTCAGCATGCCGGCTTCTGTGGGCCCCATTCTTATGTGCCGCTCTCTCCCCAGCCCATGTATAGTATAGGGACCATAGGTGCCTAACATGGGGCTGTGGTTTCCACTGGAAGCAAGGTGTCTAAAAGTTCCAAACCAAGTATGGTCAAATATAACAAGAAGAAACCCAGTGTAAACAAAGAACTACTATTCTATGCTGTGTACAACTCCTGGCACTTCCTAACTGATAAAATGGTACATCAACACATGGTTATGTTCCTTTGAACTTCATTAAAAAATATTGTCCATGCTCTGAGGCCTTATAGGAAATCTAGGATCTCCGTTAGGAAAATGCCTTGACCAAAGATGCAGAAAAGTGAAATAAAAGAACTGCTGACTGATTTATTTTAAGACAAGACAGTAAAATAAGGCATAATCAGTAGAGGAATAAAAAAGAGAAGAGACAGACCTTTCTCCTTCCATCCTTAACATGCAGAACATATGGTCTGAATAAAGATATAGAAAAGATTCTGGACCCTAAGAAACCAGATTGTAGAAGCTAGAGATCGTATGCTGTGTTGTGAGCCAGCCAAAGTCAGCCTAGTCGTGCTAGATGCACAGCCCATTTCCCCTGAAATATCCATTATAAAAAGTGTATGACTTACATATCTTTTAAATGACCATAGACCACATGTACTCTGCAGCAGCTGCTTCCTAAATCTGGTAGTAGGCCCCTGGTTTCTGCAGTACCCTATTACAACAGACTGGAAGTGTTGTGGCAGATTCGAGTACATTTAAAAAACAGCAGAATTTTATTGAATTCAATATGAAAATGAGTAATACACTCAGTACAGTACCCCCTGTTATTTACTTTTTATATGAAATTCAATCTGTTTTATGCTGCTTATTAATCTTCAATTTTTTCAGTGTGCTGCAAAATTTTGTATTGAAAACACCTAATTATATAGAAGCTGGCAGGGAGGAAGTTGGAGATTTTGGCAGCTGCTTAGGCGACCACTGGGCCTTTTGACACTGCAACACATGCTGAAAGATTTCTGCTGAAACAGTCAGCAGGAATATAGTTCTGTGGACATTTAAGTTACAATGATTGAGTTTTGGAGTTAACACTACAGAGAGATCAATGGCGCAACTCATAAGTTCCAGAGCTGCTATTTCAGGCTGGCTGTGGAACCAAGAAGGCAGCTCTGTTTTGGTTTCCACTTGGATCCCATATTGAGTTTTTTTAAAACTGTCAGGGACCTAAATGTAATTTTTTTTAAATGAAAACATAGATTTAGCAGTACAGTTTTGCTTGAGGTGGTCCAATCCCCTGACCACAAAATTGTGGAAATACACAAGGCCCTGATTATAACAAATCACCACCTGCCTGCTGCCCTTAAAGCACAGACTAGGACTGATGTGAATAAAGGAAATATAATGCAACTCATAAAGTTGTATGTTTTCTTGCCTTTTCTTCCCTTTTCTTGACATTTTCTTCTTTTCCCTTCTCTTTTTCCATCTTCCACTTTTCTTGTATCTCTATTCGATTTTCTTTCTCTCCCTTTTTTTCCTTACTTATTTTGTCCCAGATTCAGTAAATCACTTAAGCACATGCTTAAATCCCATTTAATCCAATCAAGCCTAAGCATATGCTTAACTTTAGGCATGTGGGAAAGTGCTTTGCTAAATGGGAGAGGCTTAATTAGGTGCTTATGTACTTTGCTAAATTGGGGCCTGAATTATTTTGCTTTCTTTCAAGTCTGGACTCCCCTCTATGTCTCTATCCCTCTGGCCTTGGCTACACTCGGGACTTCCCAGCGAGTGTAGTCGTGCCGCCAGCGCTGCAAGAGAGCTCTCGCAGCGCTGTATGTACTCCACCTCTCTGAGGGGAATAGCTTGCAGCGCTGCAGGCTCTGATTACACTGGCACTTTACGGCGCTGTACTCGCTGCGCACGGGGGGGGCGTTTTCACACCCCTGAGCGCAGCAAGTTGCAGCGCTGTACAGCACCAGTGTAGCCAAGGCCTCTGACTCTTACATTATTGCCTTCACTTCCACCTATTTCTCTCCTTGAGTCTGTGTATATGTCACCCTATGACACCTGTTCTTCTTTCCCTCTCACCTTTTTTCTTCCCCCTCTCGCCTCATTCTTACCTTCCTTCTCCTAGCCCTTCAATGGTTCTTTTTGTTGCCTCAGGTGAAGTTAAGCCTATCTCTCTCTACTTCATTGCTTACTATCCATGATTTGACTCTCGTATTTAGATCTGAAAACTTCTGAGTTGAGGAACTAATAACCTGCCATATTTGTATACCCTAATTGGACTCTGCAGGCATCTTACCTTTCAATGTGTGTGGTGTTTCCTGTGTGTTTGGGTTTGTTTATAGCCCAAGTAATCTTTGCTAATAAAGTTGGCAGCCGGATCAAGCATCCCATCCTGTCAGTGACTATGCTTGAACACTCAGGGTAAAGGCTCAGCATTTTGAAAGGATAGGGGCTGCATCCAGTACAAGGTACTAACCATGTTAAGCCGCTACTGGAGACTAGTTAGCAAGTCTCTGAATGGGATTCTAGTTATGCCAACCTGGATGGATTAGTATAGATCGGGGTTCTCAGACTGGGGGTTGGGACTCCTCAGGGGGTCGCGAGCTTATTACATGGGGGGTTGTGAGCTGTCAGCCTCCGCCCCAGACCCAATTTTGGTTCCAGTATTTATAATGGTGTTAAATATATAAAAAGTCTTTTTAATATATAAGCAGGGGGGGAGGTCGCACTCAGAGGCCTGCTACCTGAAAGGGGTCACCAGTACAAAAGTTTGAGAACTACTGGTATAGATGGTCAAGGTGTGGCCAGTCTGGTGCTACACCAGCAGCATAAGCAGGCCTTAACTCCTCATACCCAACCTCTGTCCCTTTACTGGTTCTGCTATGCACAGCAAAGGCAGGATTTGGCCCTAATTACATCTAAAGGCTGTATTTTTTTTTTTCTTTTTCACAGGATAGTAAGTAGAGCTGCTCTGGAATTTTTTGACATAATGTTTTTTTTCATTGGAAAATGCCAATTCATCAAAATTGAAACTGTTTACCAAAAAAGGGCCTAATTTGATCAATTTCTCATTTTGAAAAAAATTTGAACCCATTTTCCTGCCCAGCTCTAATGGTAAGGCAGCTCCCGTGCTGACTGTTTGTTTTATACTTATCCGGCAAAGCTTTCATTTGTTGCTGTACAGCTGCGTTTGTATATTTTTTTATTATGTTCCATGGCAGTGCATACTAATTTACTTTCTCTGCTTGTCATCTTGGTAACCACTGGTCTGACATTTATCCTGGTTTATTGCACAAAAGTAATTTAATACTTTAATAATGGAATAAATTATATACTATAACTCCAGTCTTAAATGCCTATTTCATTAACATTTTATAATTTTATTTTGCACATAAGACCTACAGTAAAACTCTCTGTTGCTATAGTAAATCATTTTATAACTTTATTTAATATGTAGCAATGATATTAAATTCCAGATACCTTGCCCTATATCATAATAAATATATCTGAGCCAGATGTTACCAATTTCATTTGCTGAACCATTAAGTGATCACAAATGCATCTGAGAAATTTAGCCTCTGAAATAGATTAATAGTTTGGATTTGTCACAACAGCCCCATTTACACTTACATATGAATAGTATCAAAAAAACTTGTTCCTCATTTACAAATTGTTTTATGGATGGCTTGAAAATATAGAAGAGGTGTCACACAGCCCATCACAAACAACATAACCTAAACTGCCAGAGAAAGAGTTAACTGAAGCCAGAGAGCAATTAGTACACCCAGTTGTCCCTGGAGGCTGGCCCAACCCCAATTTAGGATTAGGCTCAGCTGGGGAGGAGCTGGGTGACTGATTAATAAAGAAAGGAGTTCATGCTAGTACAAGGCAGCTATGAGGCCTATGGGGAAAGTAGGCCTTCAGATCCTCTTCTGAGAAGGGAGCTCTGGCAAAGGCCTAGGAAAGATAGTGAAGTGGAGTACGCTTCTGTGGTCAACCTTAACAAAAAGTAAGACCCCCAAGGAGGTAGTCCAGGGGGTGGGTTTCTGGAGGAAAGAGATATGATACAGAGAGAGCCTTGAGAGAGGCAGACAGGAGCCAGGCCTCCAGGGAGAAAATCCTGGGAGGTGCCATTGGTACAGGAATCAGAAGGAGCTCTGCAGAGCCTGGGAAAAGGAGAAGAGTCTGCAGGAGTGAGTCCAGAAAGCGGCTGTGGAACAGGCCTAGAGGTAGGCTGAGCCAGGGAGTGATTCAGGGAGACAGCAAAGAGTGCAGAGTAAAACTACAGACCACAGCTGTTTGTTACAAGATTCCTGGAGTGGAGCCCAAAGTAGGAGAACCTGGGTTCCCTGACAGCCAACAAGGAAGGCGAAGTGAAAACATCTTGTTACAAGGGATGTAAGGATCAATGACTGAGCCCAGAGTGAGGCCAAAAACCTGCAGCAAGATCATTGGACTATTGTTTTGTGTGATTCTGTTACTCCAAAAGGGCTGGGACTGAACATGACCTGGCTGGAGAGCTGAGTCACAAGAAAAAGCAGGCCACTACATAGCTGGAGCGGCTGTCAGCAGGGGCCGCCAGAGGAGGCAAGCCTCTACACTTCATCTAGAAATGATGGGGTATACTGGTGGGTACACTCTTCTACAGTGTCACTAGTTTCACTTTGTTTAAACACCGTTAACTGTATTTCAAGTTGATTTTACAATTCTCATGTCCTATAGGGGCATCAGTGGTACATTTTGCTTTGCTAGACACTTCCTTATTAGAGCCTGATCCAACACCCAATGAACTCAATATGAATTTTTTTGCTGACTTCAATGGGAGCTGGATCAGATTTCAGTGTCCAGTGTTTGGAAATAATGTACTATGTGTTTGTGCAACTGATAAATATTGGTATTACGGTAGCTCCCAAAGGGCCTAATCAGGATCAAGGGACCATTCTTATAGAGGTGGATGCAGTCCATGCCCAGAAGAGTTTATTATCTATGGCCTGATCCTGCAAATACTTAAGTACATGCTTAACTTTAAATGTTAGTCGCCCTATTGACTTAAATGGGACTACTCTTATGAGGAAAATTTAAGCAGATATGTTTGCAGGATCGGGGCTTAAGAAAGAACTTTAGATGAAAACTTAAGAATTAAAATAAATTGATTTGTTTAATCAAAGGTTCTGTACCTGTTCATTGTTGGGAAAATGTGAAATTCTTTGCAATCTAGTATAATTTTTCCATACATTTAATTGGGTAATTGATCAAGCTGTGGCTCTAAATTTTGTAACTGATACGAATATATCTATAATGTTTAATAGTTTAGTCTAGTCTAATACAAAACCATACAAAATACAATACTAAAAGAGAGATTCACTACAGTATATAAAGAAATATCACAAGCTTTCTGAAGCTATTCAAAACCTCTGACAATTTGACCTACTAGTCTTGCTCAGAGTCTGCTGGTATGTATAAGACTCTTGACTTAATATGAAAAATCAGAAAGGACCCAATGCTTCCCACATTTAGGGTGGATGGGAGTCAGAGATTCTAAAGCTGAATGGAAAGGATTTATTCAGATCCAATTGCATGCTCATTTGAAGAGAACTAATGTTACTTGCTCAGCCATCCTCCTCCCCTCCCCCACTTTGCACCACATACATGTTCTTGTTACTGGGCCCTCATTGTTTTGCTCCAAGTAAATAAAATAACCTTTTGTTATAGGTGGGGTTGTAAGCATTGCTTGTTGTAAATAATGTATAGTTTATCCTCAAAAGACATGCCAGAGTTCAGAAGGAATGAGAAACATATGTTGCAAAAACATAATTTGTAGGGTCTTCAAGCCCATCAAACATTGTGGTTGTAACCTTTGTGACAAGAGGGGAAAGCCTATTTGTGCTGGCCACAGAAAAGGCTTAAGAGACACTTCACACATCCTTTACCACCCAGCCATTCCATCAGCTGTAGCAACCAATTCTAGCACTTGCAGAAGGGGGGAGGGAGGGAAATAAGGGACAAGCAACAGTAGCATCTGCATTGTACAAGAGTAGTGTGGGAAGGTGGTAGAGGGAAAGACCCCCTTCTTTGTCTCTCATATTTGGCTTTTCGCCTTTGTTACTCTAGATATTTATATCAAAGCTCAGAATAATAACACTGACTGGCAAAAATCTTTGTTAATCCACAGTTAACCTTGTGCCCTTCCGGAACATTGAGTTAATCAAAACTCAGCTCACATGGGGGAGGGGGTAGGAAGAGGGGATTGGATGAGGGAATCAGACCCCCGACGATGGGCAGGGGACCCCAGATCCTGGTACATATTCAAAGGTAGGAAGAGGGGCTCAGAGGCAGCCCTCTCAGATCTTGGCACACATGGGGGAAGGAAGGAGATGAGGCTGACAAGTGCACCTGTTCCTATTCTCCCCCCCCTCCCCAATCTCTCTATGCCACTGACCTCCATGTCCCCTTCCCCCAAACTAGGCCCACAAACCCTTTCTCCTCCCCTATCTCTCATCCCCATTTATCCCCCTTCCCTCACTTAACCCCAACCCCTCCCCACATATTTCTCTGCTCTCTAACTTCCCTACCCTTCCAGCAAGTATTTGCATATGTAATTTTTATTTTCTTTTTAAAAATTGTTTTAGGGCCTTCTGAATATTCTTTTGTACTCAGATTACATTTCCCCCAAAATACAAATCCCCTTTAGCTGAGGTAGACGCCTTTTTTTTATTTCAGATTTCTGCTTGCTGTAGGGCTTGAATTCATAGTGCCTGGGTGATGATCAGGTTGAATAGCCACAACATTGCCCCAGAGCAATGGTTCTCAACTATTATGGGCTGCATATGCAGCTCTCTATGTGGGCCGCGTCCACACCATATATATACCATCTGTATTGCCATGAGGATGTCACATGGGCCACAGCTGTGTGCTGACAGGGCCACAAGCGGTCCGCAGGTTGAGAACCACTGCCCCAAAGCCACACACTTCCTATGAATAAAGTTGGCACTAAGCCCTCTTTGGCTCTTTCTCTGCATGTGCTCACTGTAATCCAGTGGTTTTCAACCTGTGGTCTGCAGACCCTTGCATGACTGCAGACTATGTCTAAGATTTCCAAAGGAGTGTGCACCTCCATTCAAAATTTGAGGGGGTCTGAAAATGAAAAAAAAAAGATTGAAAACCACTGCCTTAGGCACAAAACTAACTGAAGAAGTGAACTATTTTGCTAATAACAAAGGAATAGTGGGTGCCAGGCACTTTCTGATGGTAAACCTCAAGTGAGTAAGACTCTTGTACTATGATCAGAGCCATGGTTTTATCTCCAGGTCTGGGCAAATATACTGGTAGACTGTCAACTTTAAGAAAAGTTGTTGTTTTTTCCCAAGGGATTGTATCTAGGGGACTCTTTAGTTACATTACCCCAAATTTGGAATACTAACCATATCCATGTCCCCATGACGCACACGAATGTCAACGCGATCCGAATAACTGTGTGGATTTTAGAGCGTTTAGATGAGTCAAGCTTTAAACAGAAAGCTGTTTTTAACTTTAACCGTAGCAGACCTAGTGGTGTCCTATAGTGGCTTGTGTGTCCTTTCTCTCAAACTGCCCTATTTTCAACTTTCACCGTTTGCTATTTGGCTTTTTATACCTCTTTCTAGAGCCAGGATGGACTATTTTTGAATTTTCTCGCAGTATGAGCCTTTCTTTATATTTGTTGTTCCATGGCTTTTCATACAATTCTGAAAGCCACGTTACTATAATTTATCCAGGGTAATGGTAGATTCTCCATCACTGACCATTTTAAATCAAGACTGGATGTTTCTAAAAAATCTTGTCCAGCAATTATTGTGGGGATGGTCTCTGGCCTGTGTTATACAGAAAGTCAAACTAGATGATCCCAATGGACCATTCGTTTCCTTGGAATCTATGAATCTGTGGGGAAATTATTTGGGCACCTTTTCTAAAGTATAAAAGGCTTTTAACTTTAAAAGAGAGGGGGGGCCTACTGGTTGGTCATTTTCTCGGGGTGGGGAGGGAGGGGAACTCTGCAAAAAAAAAAAAAAAAAAAAAAAAAAAAAAAAAGCCATGTTCTTAAATTGGATTAGCTACCTGCATTAGCTAATTTAGGATAAAATAGTAGCGAAGACACAACAACTCATCTTTAAACTTTGGTTAACAGCTCCTGATAAAGCTTTTAGTGGAGCCTGAGGTTGAAATCTATTTAACTTTAATTTTAACCTCAATTAAGCTAACAGGTTACTAACCTGAGTTAAAAACATACTTTTTTATTTTTGCAGTGTAAACATACCCTGAGTCTGAAATAGTACCAGGGGTTAAACTTTGAGGCTGTGTAGCAAAGAACATCTCCTTTCCTGGACTTGAGGAAAGGGAGCACTATGGAATTGGATTTGCATACTGAGGGTTGGCTGCAGTGGCATTTTCCCTGGTTTGGGGATGGATGCTGAATATTTTGTTTGTATTAGCGCAACAGTATTTTTAACATATGGCAAAGGCACCTAGAGTTCTGGAAAGGCACTCTTTTCTTTGTCTTAGTAATTTTAAAATTTTATTTAAATTTATATACTAGTTTTAACTAATGAAGGTTTGTGTGCCTACAAGTTGTGATCAGGGGCGGCTCCAGGCATCCGCGAAGGAAGCAGGTGCCTTGGGCGGCCAATAGAAAGGGGCGGCACTCAGTAGCATAGCTAGGAGGGAAGCGGAGGGAGTGGCCACTCCCCCACTGAGCACAAGTGGCATCTTGTCAATTTCCTGGCACCTTTGTACTCACCCGGGGAGCGATTTAAAAAAAAAAAAAAAAAAAAAAGGCACTGCGGCGCTTTTACTCACCCGGCAGCGCTCCGGGTCTTCGGCGGCGGGACCTTCAGTGCCACCGAAGAAACCAGGAGCAAGTGAAGGGCCCGCCGCCGAAATGCCACCTAAGACCCAGAGCACCGCAGGGTGAGTAAAAGCGCCGCAGCGGGTGGCTTCATCAGGTGTTTTGCATTTTCACCACATCATATTTCACTATACATGTAAAGAGAGTGTTTATCTACAAATGTGAATGGAAGCATACAATTCTTAGGAATGTCAAATATAGCTATGAATATAATGTTGTTCATGTCATCTGTCACTAAAAGCAGGAGTAGTTGGCATTGTAGGATTCATACACGATACTCTGTTTAGTGTTCCCACAGTTGCTATTATGATTTCCATGGCTAATTCTATTTGGCCTTGCAAAGCAAATATATTACTTTGTAGCAGGTCCTATCCCCATACTTGGAAACGAACTGTTTTTATTCCCCTAGATATTAGTTGCTATATCTCATGAGTCTACAGAGAAAAATAAACATTTTATGATAAAGAAACTGACAGACACCTCATGTTTGGAAGCACATGTTTGGAACAGATTCTTGACTTCAGCTGAGATTGATACAAGACACACAGGAGAATAATAGAATTTCCATAATACACATCCAGTCCATTGAATTTTTGTATGTGAGTGAGTCCTTTTTCTTAAAATCTGAGGATAGTATGTGGTAAGGATAGAGGGCTTCTCTATAGATGTGAACTTCACACTATAATTGACAAATGAAAGTCTCAAAGTACAAACTGAAGTCAATGTAGCTGTGCCCATTTACATCAGCAGAGAATTTGGCACTTTCATCTTCCAGTGGGCTAAATTTTACTCGGATCATCTTTCTCAGGGACTTAGGGATATTTTGTATAATAGTATATTTTGGATAGAATAGGATAAGAGTATATTTTGCAAATAATCTATAAAAGTCTTAAGGTCATATGCTTGACCATATTTCTAGTTATTTGAGTTTATTTTCTTCTAACCTTTCAGTAATTGGTTGGTGCTATATGTAGGTGTGAGGCATTCGGCCATCTCCCTGACATTTGTTTGGGAAATAATCACAATATTTCTGAACTTTAAACTGGTATTACCCCAGTTGCTGCCATTGTTCCAGTTCATGACCCAAATGAATGGTGCAGGATGAGATCTGTAGGTGCCTGTTTATGAATTCTCATGATCACAGTTCTTAATCTTATTTCAGAAAAGTTCTCAACTTCCCAGTTTCTTCTCTTTAGCTTCAGGTTTGCTGATCTGCTTCAATGACAAATATCTCTACTGAAATAGATTCATTTTATTTGTGTCTCACGCCACATATTTTTAAAAAGCTCTTTGATATTTAGGGACTAATAAAGCTGGGAAAATACTGCAAGAAATTTTCAGTGAATTATTGGTTCATTTACTAAAATGAATTCTCTTCAGTTGTGTTTGATAGATATTCCAGTGAATGGGTTAATGGCAGGGATACCCACAGGATCAGAAAATTTTAAATGAATATTGGAATATGAAATCAAAATTATCTTTCCATGAAGTATTCAAACCAGAAATCAGATCCCAAGAGCTCTGCTCCTCTAATAGGGAACTGGGTTATTCATGAAAATTGGGTTTGTAATGAAACTATGGTAAGAAGAACAGGAGTACTTGTGGCACCTTAGAGACTAACAAATTTATTAGAGCATAAGCTTTCGTGGACTGTAGTCCACGAACAGTCCACGAAAGCTTATGCTCTAATAAATTTGTTAGTCTCTAAGGTGCCACAAGTACTCCTGTTCTTTTTGCGGATACAGACTAACACGGCTGCTACTCTGAAACCTAGGGTAAGAAGATGAAAGATGTGCTTTCTCAAACACAAGTTATTCAGCTAAGTACATGAGTAATTGACCTTGACAACACCCCATAGAATTTCACGCAAACAAGATGAGCTAATGGTCCCTTCAGGTCTTAAAATCTACAAAACTATAATCCTTGGAATGCATAGGACACATACTGATTTCTTCTATCTGCTAGCCCTATATGAATAATGGAATCAATCTGATCAAAATTTCCTGTACTAGTTTGTTCAATTTTCTTCTTTACTTTTACAATATGATTGGCAGCCTGTGCCTGTAGACACTTACTTATGTCTGAAGTTACTTGTAAAAGATGCTCCATGGGTTGGCTGACTGGGAATTGCCAAAATGAATAAGGGTGATAAGGCTGCTATTGTACCTCACAGAGACATCAACAGTATGTTTGATCTCTATCACGTCTGGTTATCCCAAGGTATTGTTTCCATTTCCACTTGAAACATAGAAAAAACAACAATCAGAGTGTTGTTGAAATCTCATTTCTACCAAATACTGAACATGTTTTCAAATCTTCGGACTACATGACAGCCATGCCCACTGACTGCAAACAAGATTTATTTATCTTTAAACTGAAATAAAATGTGTTTCAGTAAGAATAGTAGATATCTGATCTATGATAACATCTTGTTTAAAGATCTCATAGTAGTTTGCTATCTGTAAGGCTATGTTTATGTCATGGAGGTCATGGAAGTCACGGAATCTGTGACTTTCAGAGACCTCCATGACATTCTCTGCTTCAGCCCCAGGGATTGTGGGGGACTCCAGCTGGCAGCCAGTGGGGCCCTAGCAGGGTTCCGGCAACAGCAGTGACAGGGAGCCCCCTGCAAGGTCTAAGCAACAGGTGACAGACTCCTGAGGGGGCCCTCCTCAAGGTTCCAGCGATAGGTGACAGCCTTGCGCAGTGGGAAGGATGTCCCGTTTTCTCTTTGGGAAATATGGTCACCCTGCAATTCCCAGCTGCCATGGGCAGAGGGGAGCCTCCCTGCAGCTTCCAGGTGCCCTGGGCAGAGGGGGAAGCCTACAGCTCCTAGCTACCATGGTGGCAGGGGAAATCATGGAGCTGTATCAGCAAAAATTAGACATGTCATGGCTTCCGTGAATTTTTGTTGATTGCCTATGACCTGTCTGTGACTTTTACTAAAAATAACCATGACAGAATCTTAGCTTTAGCTGTATGAGGAGGGCTACTCTGTAGTTACTGTTCCTACATTAGGAAGTGTCCAAGGATTGCATTCTGGCCACTGTAGATCAAAGAACTTATGTACCTCCTTCTTTAGCAGATTGTATATTGGGCAAGCCATTTCCCTTGCTATAAAGTGGCTTGTTTCTGTACAATTTTATCTTTTTAACCCTATAGAAATAGATTAGATTGTCTAAGGAATGGAGTACCCTGATGTTATTCCCATGAGTCTGATTCCAGTCTATAGGAAATTGGGCTTGGCTAGCCCTTGGCATTGCTGTAATAAGATACTTCCCTGGATCCTTGGCTGTGGACCCTCAAAAGCCTATGCAGCATCTGTGGGCAGCTGCCATATGAATGGGTAGGGCCCTTAGTTCTAAGATAAATGGAGAAATGCATTTCTCCATTTCCAGCATTTCAGTAGCAATCAGAAAGGGAAGAAATTTAATATTATGTTTGCCTTTACTGAATTTCCCAGATGTTATTTCTTTGCTAACAGCTTATTCTATACGATTTTCTATATAATCCTTTTTTAATCCCAAACCCCTAGATGATATAATCCCAAACCCCTAATATGCCAACTGTGACGGGTTGGATCACAGAAACCCCCTTGGGGCTGCCAACTGATGTGCCAAGACTACTTCTGCCACTGCTTTCCCTGCCAGTTTGGGACTCCAGTGCCCTGCCTTGTTGTGCCAGCCACGCTTGCTGGCCACAAATACAGACCCAGGTCTGGACCACATCCCACGAGCTGCAAGCTTAATTGAAAGCAGTTTAAGAAGTGTTCCTGGTTTTTAACACTCAGATGCCCAACTCCCAATGGGGTCCAAACCCCCAATAAATCCATTTTACCCTGTATAAAGCTTGTACAGGGTAAACTCATAAATTGTTCGCCTTCTATAACACTGATAGAGAAATATGCACAGCTGTTTGTCCCCCTCCCCCAGGTATTAATACATACTCTGAGTTAAATAATAAGTAAAAAGTGATTTTATTAAATACAGAAAGTAGGATTTATGTGGGTCCAAGTAGTAACAGACAGAACAAAGTGAATTACCAAGCAAAATAAAATAAAACACACAAGCCTATGCCTAATACAGTGAGAAAACTAAATACAGATACAACCTCACCCTCAGAGGTGTTCCAGTAAGCTTCCTTTTACAGACAAGTTTCCTTCTAGTCTGGGTGCAGCAATCACTCACACTCCCTGTAGTTACTGTCCTTTGTTCCAGTTTTTTTCAGGTATCCTTCGGGGTGGAAAGGCTATCTCTTGAGCCAGCTGAAGACAAAATGGAGGGGTCTCCCACGGATTTAGATAGACTTTCTCTTGTGGGTGGAGACCCCCTCCTCTCTCCTAGGCAAAGTCCAGCTCCAAGATGGAGTTTTGGAGTCACATGGGCAAGTCACATGTACATGCATGACTCAGGTTTTACAGGCAGCAGCCATTGCCCCCATGCTATCAGAAAGACTTCTTGTGTAGACTGGAGCCTTCCAAGCTCCATTGTTCATTAAGTGGTTCTTGACTGGGCACTTAATTTGCACATTCCTTTCTGAAGAAGCTGACCCAATGCTTTACTAAGGCTACTTAAAATCAAGCAAGTATACAGCCAATCTTTGTTACTTTGAATACAGCAATGACACATGTATACAAATAGGATGAATATATTCAGTAGATCGTAACCTTTACATAGATATGTTACATTGCATAAGCAGCATAAAACATATTCAAGTTATGTCATATACATTCATACGCATATTTCCATAAAGCCTTATGGGGTGCAACATCACACCAACATCTGCCGCTGTCCAAATGAAATGTATGCAACTGTAAATGAATTTCTGGTTAAAATATGGAAGCAAAATTTATCCTCCCAAATAAAGAACATCTTTATCATGCACTCAAGACTCCAAATTTACACTGTTTGATTTAATTCTGAACTAGTTTGCAAAATACCCAGGATAAAAACATCATCATTCATTCTATTTATGACTAGACATTTGGTATTTACATCATAGTTCAAGCACATTCCCTCCACTTTCAGTCACATTTTTTGTGGTAAAATAACTAGGGCCCTGCCATATTCACAATCCATTTTGGTAAATTTCAAGGTCCTTGGATTTTAAAGATATTTAAATCTGAAATTTCATGGTGGTGTAACCAGGGACGTCCTGACCCAAAAGGGGATTGTGGTGAGGTCACAAAGCTACTGCAGGGGGGTCGCGGTATTGCCACCCTTACTTCGACACTGCTGCTAGTGGTAGTACTGCTTTCAGAGATGGGCAGCAGGAGAGCAGCAATTTGGTTTAGCCCAAAATAGGATCCAATTAAAAAATAAAGACAGTAAGAAATAGCTCACATCATGTGAGAGACTTTCACTAAGATGAAGTGGAAAATGTCATGGAGATATCTGAAAGTCATGGAATCCATGACCTCTATGACACAATCTTATCCTTAACCATGAATAGTCTGTCTTTCACCCCAAATTAGAAGCTGGACGTTTGTTCATCTTGTGAGTCAAATCTACATCCTTCTATATAGACAATGTCTCTTATTCTCTTGCAAATCCTAAATAATGTGTACAATCAAAGAATTTATGGAGTATGTCCTCCAGATTTGGATGATAAGTAGAGCCCTGAAAATCTGCAGGTATCTGCATCCATGGATGAGGATGCAGTGGTATTCACCATGTTTGTAGGTCAGATGCAGATATAATTATTCAGATCCAGCTAACACTGGTGAAAGTTCACTTTGTTTTTAAATTGCAGTGTCAGTTCGTCAGCATGAATTGAAATAGACACTGCATCACCCCTCTGCACTTCCTTGCCAGTTGTCTCCAGAAAAGTCAATGGAGAAACTTTATTTTGAATTTCTAAGTACTGGTGCATACAGTTTGAAGGGAAATGAGAAAATGCAAATCACCAATTTGGAATACATTCAGATTTCTTACTGGTGAAAACAGAGATACTGCATGTTGAATATGTTGCATGCAAAAAAATCTGTGCTTTTACTAGCCATAAAACCAGTACTTCAAACTTACTTAACAATAAATGTTGACCGGAATTGGGATCCAGTTTGCAGAAGCTATTCACTAAGAAATGTGTCCCTATCAAATGAGACATGAAGACAACTGCGACTCTGGAATTATTGAAGTTTGTAGCAACTACCTCAAAAGGTCTTATATCTGTTAGCGGTGAGGGATTCCTTGCATATTCTCAATGTTTGATTAACATAGGTGCCAAATACGGTCAAATGGATGCACATGTGCTAATACCACATTCCACAACATTAACCCAGCATGCTGCACTTGTGGCAGAATTAAAAACAAATGTCCACGGAGCTGAAAAACATTCTTGGCACAGTGGGTGGAGGGGTTATCCTCAATCTGTGGATGGACGATTCTAGAAAAGTTGCCTATTTGGGAGTAAATGTTCATTACATGGAGCCATAACAGTTTTTGGAATAGTATAGCGGGTGCTTTGTGTGACTCAGTTTGACAGTGGGAAACCAAAAACTGCAGAGAACATTCATTTGGTTGTTATTCAAGCCCTCAGAAGATTTGATATACACAGCATTACCAACCAGATGGTTTTCTTATGGACCGGGGAGTGAACATGGTTGCAGCCCTCAAGTCCTATGTGCGAATAAGCTGTTCAGCGCACACTATAAATACCATACTAGAGCACGCTGCCAAACCAGAAAGAGGAAGCAGTAACCAATCTGATCCACACAAGGCAAAATCTAGTTACTTACTTCAGGAGTTCTGGACTTCAAAACAGACTGCAGAAGTCTCTGAAAGGAGATGTAGAAACATGATGGAACAGCAAACTACTCATGTTTTAAGATAATCCAGTAGCAGTGGGACAGAATATATGAAATTTTGCAGAAGAGGGGGATACTCAGCTCATTCATAGCATTGACCACAACACTTTGAACATTTTAATAGGGTTCCTGTAGCCCTTCAAGGAAGCATCAAATGCGCTGGAGCAATCATGACAGCCCACTTTCCACTTGGTGCCCATTTGGTACGAAAGGCTGAAAAACCATCTCCATCCTTCTACCATTGATGTAGAGTATCTGTCAACTCAAATCCAAAGGCTTAATATGTCTCATCAAAAACATTTTGATATCAAGCCTATGCACAGAGTAGTGGTTTTCCTGCACCCACAAATGAAGGGAATGAAAGTTTTCACTGAAGAGGAGAGACAGGAATTTTATCAAGCGACCAAGGAGTTTGTCTCATTGCAGGAATATTTTTCTCCTGCAATGAATCTTATGCTGCTTTCGTCAGCTCTACACAGACAATATCATCAAAGGAGACAAAATGGTCACATACAGAGTCTAAGGATTCAAATAGCAAGTGTGGAAATGACTATGATGAAGTGCCAAAGTATATTACCCTGAAACAGAGAGAGAATGAAAATGTGTAACTGCTGGCATGGCGGAGACTACACAAGCACAACTTTCCCCTTCTCAGTCAAGTTGCATGGTATTCCATTCTTGCATCACATGCACCCTCCGAGAGCCTTCTCAGTCTCTGGTCACACAATTAATGAGAATCATACTTCACTAAAGCCAGAAGTGGTGAATGATGTTTTTACACAGTAATATTGCAAAGAAAATCAGCTGTCCCGAGGAAGACAATTCAGGGCTGGTAGTTAGCCCTACAGTGTTTTAATTTGTATTGAAAGAGGTGCCAGGGCTCAGCCCTGGTAAACCCTGGAACTGGCTGGGTGGCCAGACAGCCCCTGCACCCCCGCTTCTGCGCCCACATGGGGAAACTGACCTAGAGTCACAGAGCACCTGGCGTTGCTCCTTGCTCCCCCACCTCAGCCCCCCGAGGGGGGCGCAGAGGATGACCTGCCAAGCCAAGAGGTGCCGGGGCTCAGCCCTGGCGAAAATGAACCACTCTAGCCCTGCGATAGTATTCCCCTGGCATGCTTCCACAGAGAGGACAGACTCCTTGACCCTTGCACTATCTGGACTTAGAGTATCATCCGCTTCAGTTACTGCTGCATCAGCATGGCATTTTTTTTCTCAACATCACCAGTAACTGCACCACATACAGCAAACAGCTTTATTGATTAAGACCTCAGAAGGGCTTTAAATCAATGGAATATAGCAGACCACAGCAAGAAGTGTTGAGCAGGAAGCTTGGAGACTGACACTTACAGCTGCTGGGAGAAGACTGCAAACCCTGAGTGATAAGGGCAGGAATCTGGATTGAAACGCAATGCTGATTTCCTCAACACATGAACTGCTATGGGGGGGGGGAAACCAACCCTAAGGCTATATTTTATTTTATAGTTCAGTTTGTGAGTTTGAGCATTATTAACCTGAGACATGTATTTTATTATTTTTTTTATGTAAAAAGCTATTTGTTCTGATGTCTGTTGTATAATAAGATGTTTAACACTAATGCGTGCATTTATTAAGTCATATAGCTTTCTTATAGTGTGTGCACACATGCACACAGACACTCCTTCTGAGAGGCACAGGAAGATAGGGTGCTGGTGCGGATGCAGATAAAAGGTGGAGTATAGATTGCGGGTTGGATATAAGTTGATTCTCGTGGATGTGGATCGGATGCAGATCTAAATTTTTGTATCCATGCAGGGCCCTAAAGATAAGGGATTTTGTTAGTTTTCATTGTACATTGTTTCACTCTAGAAGAGAGGAATTGGCTGGCACAAGCAAGAAGGAATTTTGAAAGATATAAACAAGATGTTACTTTGGAATATTAAGACAAATTACTTAACAGGGGGATCCCAGTTGATACAAGGGGCTAATAATGAAATCCTTGAAATGAATCAAACATAAAAAGCTTCCAATAAGAAAAGCATAGAGGCAATTTGTTATGCATCAACTCATTTACAAGATACCAATGGAAGCAGCAGAAAAACAGAAAGTTAAAATCTGAGCACTCACTTGGCATGTGTCCAATAGGAATTAGAGGATGAGCCCCTCCATAGACCTCTGAAACTAGGGTATATAAAACTGAGGTCACCATGTGCTCCAGAGAGTTGGCTGAATCCAGCAAGAAGCTACAGGATCCTAAATGAGACTAACACCTGGATCAAACATATGGAAATGACTTTCCCTCACCCCACGGTTAAGAAGATAAGAAGTGGTGAGATTTCATTTTAAATATTATATTTCCCTTTCTGTTTCAGACTATCTTGCTAAGAGCTTGTCTACACTTACCGGGGGATCGACATGCGGCTATCAATGCATCAGCTGTCGATTTAGTGAGTCTAGTGAAAACCCGCTAAATCAACCGCAGATCTCTCTCCCATCAACTCCTGTACGCCACCTGAATGAAAAGTGCAAGGGGAGTCGACGGGAGAGTGTCTCCCATCAACATAGCATAGTGTGGACCCTGTTGTAAGTAGATCTAAGTATGTTAGTCACATAGCTGAAGTTAGATCAATCTCCCCCCCCCCCCCATAGTGTAGACAAGGCCTAAGACTGCACTCTCTAGTGAGACCTCAAGTAACCATATTTTAGATTTTAATTTCTTTTGTAAATCCAAGCATACTGGCCTAAGATTGAAAACAGCAACTTCAAGCAATTGCTTTTGATATTCTAAACTTGTCCCTTTTGGACCAATCCAATCAAACAGCTCTTAAAAAGTGCCTTACAGTTCAGTGCATCCTTGTAAGTGTGATAAATGTGTTTAGATAATAAAACATTGGTGATCATAAGTAAATGTAATAAGAAATCTTGGTAATTTGCATTGTTCCTTGATGTAACTGCTGAGTCTCAACTCTGGTCTGTGATAATTGCTTTCAAGATTGTATTCTATGTATAGTACACACCTAGAACAATGGCTTTGTCTACACTTGAGTGGTGAATTGGTGATTGTATATTAATGTGGTTCTGTGTAAATTAATAAATTGTTGGTTGGTTAAGAATTACCAAGTATCCTTACTTGAGAAATATTGTTTAAGTTCAATTTACCTGAGAAGAAGCCAGCATTAAAATTAATATGCTAATACTTCATGGACTCAGTAAAAAGGGGTTATTCTATTTAGATTCCATTCTATATTGGCTATACCACTTATCCAATTGGCAAATCTAGTTTGTTAGATTTCAGCTTTAAAATCTAACTGGCACCTTGGCAAATTGATAAAAATTGACCCTCTTTCATGCTTATAACCGTTAATTTAAACTATCCAGTGACTACTTAAGGATAAGGAAATACATTTACAGAAATCAAGATGGGCTCATGCATAATTTGCGAAGAGGCAAAAACGCTAAACTTGACAATATTATTTGCAATAACGTGTCACATGCAATAACATGTCTACTCAAAACTGTGACATTTGCTATGAAGGAATGTTAACCTGCACTGCCACTAAGAGGATAAAGTTCCTTCACACCTGCCTCAGTCTAGAACACCACTTCCTAAATCTAATGAATTGCTCAGAAGGGCAATGATGATTACAAACTAGCAGCGGAACAGGCAGGAAAAGAGGCTGGTCCACAAAACAACCATTTTGTAAGGGCCTCCAAATAGAAAGCTATTATGTTCCTGCTTCTAATTTCCACTCCTGTCATTTGTGCAATCCATTCTGGTGACTTAGACCAACATACTGTCATGACTCCCCTTTTCTCTCTGAGCTCTTTGCTAAATAAAGCAGTTTTTCTTAATCTGAATATTTTAAAATATGTTTCTATTCTTGTCCAGAATAGAGTCTGTGAATAGAAGATACATCTAAAATTAATGGGCCAAACCTTGCATTTTGTGCCTATGATTAGATGAGATTGCACCTGCAGTTATTTGCAATCATAGCATTTAGACATGTAAGTACAGTGGAGTCACATCTTACGCAGGGGTTATGTTCTAAAGTCAGCACATAAGGCGAAAATCACATATAGTCAAAATTACCCTTGAAAATCCCTTAAATCACGCATAAAGAGTACATATGTAAAATATAATTTTAGAGTACTGTATTTTTAATTATGGGGTAATTACAGGGGGTCAACTGGGCTTGATGTTGATTCAGGAGACGGAGGTTGACGGAGAGCTTGGGTGACGGAGAGCAAGTCGTAGACTAAGTGGTTGGCTCTGGTTCAGCTCAAAGTTGATTGCGTAGGCTCATCTGCTGCTGGTTGTTTTTCCTTGAAAAACATGGTGATCGGCAACTGTCGCTGTTGTCTCTTGAGCTGCTCAAACATTTCTTGATACGGTCTCAAATAGTCCATAATACTACATGTGATTTTGAGACTTCATTCCATAGAGGGATCGTATTCAAAAATTAAATCATTCAAGTGTTTCGCTGCTTGGAATACTTCAGCAAATTTATGAAGATTCCAACTTGCTGGCTCTTCCTGTTCGTCGTCATCATCTTCATCTTCTGTAGACAATTTTATCAGTTCCTCTAAATCTTCTTTAGTTAATGTTTCTCTATGGCTCTCAATTAATTCTTCAATTTCTTCCTCAAGGATGTCGACAAAGCCATCACTATCCACTTGCCTGGCCACCTGAAGAATGCATTTCACTTCTTTGTCAATGGTTGGGAAACCCTTAAAATCATTCACACATTCTTTCCATAGATTTCGCCAACATGCATTGACTGTTTCAGGCTTGATTGCATCCATTGCCTGTTTAATATAAGTGATGCAATTGGCAATGTTGAAGGACTTCCGACACTCCATCACATTAAGATTGGGATCAGCATCTGTAGCACTACATATCCGTGAGAACGTAAGCCTCGTGTATGTGGCCTTGAAATAGCGAATCATGCCTTGGTCGAGAGGTTGGAGGATGGAGATGGTATTGGGGTGGGGGAGAAAGATGACTTCAACGTCATTATGTTCAAACCGGAGTGCTGCAGGGTGGCCAGGAGCATTGTCTACGATCAGCAACACTTTAAAGTCAAGTCCTTTCTCTTCGAGGTACCGCTTGACCTCCAGAATGAAACACTTGTGGAACCAATCCAGAAATAATGCTGCTGTCACCCAAACCATTTTATTTGATTGCCAGAACACAGGAAGGAGATTTTTTGTTCTTGCCTTTTAGGGCACGGGGATTTGCAGCCCTGTAGTGCAAGCCTGGCTTTATTAAATGCCCAGCCGTATTGCCACAAAACAACACGGTCTTTAGCTGCTTTGAAGCCAGGGGCGTGTCTTTCTGATTTTGAAATGTAAGTGCAGTTGGGCATTTTTTTCCAGAAGAGCCCAGTCTCATCAGCATTAAAAACTTGTTCCAGAAGATAGCCCTTTTCTTCTATGATTTTCTTTAATTGTTCGGGGTAGGCTTTTGCTGCCTCTTCATTGGCAGATGCAGCTTCACCAGTAGTCTGCACATTTTTCAGGTTGAAGCAGTTCCTAAAATTGTTAAGCCAACCTTGTCTGGCTTTGAATTCCTTCTCATCAGAAGGCTGTCCCTCTTCGGCAGGAGGTTTGAACAGCACGTAGAGGCTAAGAGCCTTTTCTCGCAACGTGTTTCCATTGATAGGCACACGTTTACGGTTCATGTCTTCCAGCCATAAGTTTAATGCCTTTTCAGTCTTCACTAAAGTCTTATCACACACCTGGCTCGTCACCTTAGCAGTTATTGGAGCACTTGATGCCACGGCTTGACGAATGTCTCTGTCTCGAATCTTTATGGCACGCATGCTAGATTCGTTGCGGCCATATTTACGTGCCACATTGGAGACCGACATACTGTCTCTCAATAAGTCCAACACAGCCAGTTTTTCCTCCAGCGTTGGAACAGATCATCTGGTGCTCAACCGAAGAAACAGCGAAGTAGTTGGCTTGCATTTAGGGGCCATGTTGTATGAAAAATATGTATCTTTAAACACTAGAATCACACTGGCGTGGCGAGATGCTCACACTATGAGAGGCACGCGGGAACTGAGACCAACTGAGGGAACAGCAGATTCACGTCTCCCATCTCACGCTCACTCCGGGGCATATGCTCTTTGGGTGAAATCGCCTGCACTATTTACAGGTATCGTGTTGTTCCTTTTTTTGCCGAGCGCGTATAGTTGAATTTGTGTAAGTTAAATGCGCGTATGATGCGATTCACCTGTATCTAATTGTGGGTATAAAAGTGAAAGCTGGTTTTAAAAATGTGGCCCATAGTCTTTAGTATTCAACAAGACTGGGATTGCTTTTAACCACATTCATCTAATTTCTGTGTTCCCTTGTCATGATCAGTGGGGTGCTACCGCCACAGTATTTGAGAACTGTAGTAAAAACAGTTTCTTTAAGATAGTGGTTCACATAAATAAATGTGCTAGATCAATGCTATTTTGATCCTCCTTGTTAGTACTAATTGGTTCAGGAAAAAACAAAATCCTTGCCAATTGAGGACTGACTGTCTATGACCAAAATACATCTGTCTTGTTAATTTCTTTTTTTAATTGAGTTTTATCTGACCAAGAGACCTCTATCAAATTCCTTTCCCTTGCTCAGTCTCTACTTAACTGGCCTGTCACCTTCTTTCCCCAGATTGTCTGTCTCTTGTTTTTTCTTCAGCCTTCCACCAACCTCCATATTACATTACTGTAACTTGAAAAATGTGTCAGGATTATGGAATCACCTAACAGTTTGTAAGCTCCCAAAGGCCACATTCATGCCATAGCGTAGATGCCACTTTGTATTCTCTGCCTCTGAGGAGCTAGTCTCTATTCAGTGTGTGCAAGGTATCCCCCTCTGTACATGACCCACAAAGGATACGAGTCTGTGACCATTTCTACCTTAGGGCTTTTGCCCTAATCTTTATAGTCTCTCCTCATATGGAAGCTGTTCTATACCACTGATCATCTTTGTTCCCTTTCTCTGCAATCTTTCCAGTTGCACTATTTCCTGTTTGAGATGGGGCACCCAGAGCTGGATACAGTATTCAACATGTAGCTGCGCCATGGATTTATATAGTGGCGATATGATATTTTCTATTCCTTTCCTAATAGTTCCTAACATTTTGTTATCCTTTTTGACCGCTGCTATGCATTGAGCTGAAATTTTCAGAGAACTAGCTATGATAACTCCAATATCTTTCTTGAGTGATAATAACTAATTTAACGCTGTCGTTATATATGTGTAGTTGGAATTATTTTTTTTCCAGTGTGCATTACTTTTAACAATTTTGAAGAAAAAAATAGACAAAAATGAAACACTTCTTGTTTAAAATTTCCCTGGAAAATATATTTCCAAACAAGCTCTAGTGCTACCCTGTTTCCCCGAAAATAAGACAGTGTCTTATATTAATTTTTGCTCCCAAAGATGCGCTAGGTCTTATTTTCAGGGGATGTCTTATTTTTCAGAAATGAAAAATGCCTTATTATCGGTGGATGCCTTATTATCGGGGAGGTCTTATTATCGGGGGGATGCCTTATATTACAACGAGAGGCAAAACTGTAAGTAGGCCTTATTTTCGGAGGATGTCTTATTTTCGGGGAAACAGGGTATAACAAAACATTTATAGCCATAAAGCAAAAATTTCAAAATCCTGGAAATTCTCTTCTCCTTATTCTTCCACCACTACTTCTACATGATACAAGCTTTTCTTCACTTTCTCTGCTCTTCCCCTTTATGGCCCCACCCTCACTCTCACCTCTTGGATCTTCCTCTGTGCAATACTCACACCTAGTTTTGTGAGATATTTTATGACGATGACGTACGAAGTGGGAGAGTAGCCAAGTTTGACATTTTTCTTCTGTTGGGAGGATAGAGGGTGGACAAAAGAATAATACAATTATTGTATATATAATACTTATTCTTTTTGTGATTGCTCACCTGTTGGGCTACAACTAGGAAAAGTAAGTTAAAGTGAACACATTTTACAGGGATAGTGGTGGAAAGAAGAATGGACTTTCAGTTGAAGTGGAGGCATGAAATGATATTAATGCATTTGAGCAAAGAGTGAATTATTAAATGGCTTATAATAAATTAAAGGGGTATTAAGTTTTTGCTTGAGAAAAGTTGTCAATTTTTGCAACTTTTGAGAGATTAAGGAAGAATTCCTATCAGGCTCTTAAACTCTTTCTGTTCTATGGAAAGACCTTTCCAGAGGTTATTTTAAAATGTCCAAAGTTCGTCATTCAGAATTTTAGTTTTGTTCACCTTGATTTATAAGATATATTTATATACATATGTGATCAATATAGTATAAAATGACTGGCCATTTTCCTGAGATTAAAGTGCATTTTTGGTTACCCAACTAAAAATAAAATAGACTATTAAACATTTTTTCCTTTTCTTATTCATTAGATATGTTAAGCTTCAAAAAGTAAGTTTATGTAGGTCATCATAACTTATTTTGCTTTCTTCTAGAAGGCAGTACCTTAAAATTTATCTTTTTATTTTAACTTTAATTTACACTAAAATCCCTTAGGCATGTAAATAGCTTGACTGATGTGAGGAATCCCATATAAATAAGAGACTACTTATGTCAGTAAAGTTACTCAAATCTGCATAAGGCCCCTAATGAAAGCACAAGAAATAGCTGATATAGGTCCTAAAGAATACAGGGCAGATTACAAAGGTGTTTAGGCCCACATCATCAAAACGTATTTCAGTGCCTAACTCCCATTGAAATCAATAGGAGTTAAGTGCCTAAATAGCTTATTCACTTCTGAAAATCCAACTCCGCTCCTGTCTGCATCTTTAGATGACTAAATATTTTTGAAAATCTGGTCCTAAATCTCAAGTTTGATTGATATTGAAGATTTTAAAGTTCACTGCTTAAAACATTTTTTTGTTTGCATTGTTGTAGCCATGTTGGTCCCAGGATATAAGATACAAAGTGAGTGAGGTAATATCTTTTTTTTGGACCAAATTCTGTAGGTCAGACAACCTTTTGAGTTCTTCTTTGGGTCTTTTGTCCACTTTGTCTCTCTAAAAGTCTTCTTTTTTTCCCTTCTTTTTTTTTTTTAATCCAAACTAGAATTAATAGACCGTCCTTACTCAGGCTCCAATAGAGCACAGCATTTAAGCATGTGCTTACGTCCATCCCTATTCAGCAAAGCAAGCCCCTCTGAAATCTGCTAAGCACATTTGCTTTGCTGAATAGGGATGGAGTCCTAAATTGGGGCCTTAATCTATATTCAGCCTGAACTCCCACTGAAGTCCTTAGATATAGGATAATTTTTTAAGATGTATCTCTATAGCTGTGGGATCAAGCAGGCTTCAGTCTTGTGTGTCATGGTGTACAGTTTTAGTAGTAGTATGGCTAACATACAGTATCATTTATATGTCAGATTAAAAAGTAACTATAGCAGAAAGCATAGTACTGTCATGGAGATGGTGCTTGATACTAAACTATATTGTCAGTATTTCATCTTTTATTCCTAAGATTTAATGACGTTAGGATCACCAAGTGCCATCTGTAGATTAATAAACAGATAATATTAATGAGGGAGACTAATTATAAGTAATTTAAAAAAGGAAAGCAATCTCTTAGTGTATTAATAGGCTGTAAGTAAAATTGATTTTTATTTCCTTTTCATACTTCTTTAGGCACATATTTGTGTCAGAGCAGAGAGCTATTCCAGGTTTCTAAGTCTGTATGAACAGCATTTGGCACATGTTCTTGACAGATAGTGGAGCCCTTCAGAATGGTCACCCAGGCTGTGTCTGTACTGGCATCTTTCTTCAAATTTCTTGTCCCTGCAGCTCAACGGGTGATAAGAACTGGAGGAGCACTGGTGGAGACTGGACACCAGCATTTTAACCATTATGTCCCATCACCACTTAGAGCAGGGCTAGACAACATGGTGGTTAAATCATCAGCATCCCATCCATAGTGGCACTTCCAGTGCTTTCACCACCACTTTGAAAGTAAATACTAGTGCAGAGAAGGCCAGAGGCTTATTTTAGTGTGATTTAACTAGAAATCAGATTACCTTTACTTCTGTTCCTTATAATGAGCAAAATATGCTCCTGTTCACCCAATAAACAGTAATCTGTGTAGCAAACAATTCAGATCTATCACACTAAGATGTGCTGACAGAACTCAGATGTGTCAAGAAATTCAGCATAGACATGAGACAACAATGATCTGCAGCATACATTTTTATAATCAACTAGAAAAAGCTGGTAGAGAAAAGTCTGATAATTTGTCTCGATCTTATTTAGTTTGTCAAATGGATTTATTATCCCTTCAATGTGCATGTGGAGTGACACATCTGCATAAATCCCTTACATATTGAGAGGAAAAGACATCCTAAAGACAATGAAGGCTAGCTATAAAAATAAAGTGGACACCAAGTGCCTCAATGCTCACAATTACTGTAGCTTCTTGAGCAGAGCAAAACAGTCGCTACATAGAGACTATAAGTTAATTTTCTCCAGACCTTACAAAGCAGCTCAATGGAAACATTTTCATAATGAACTGCTTTTGAGTTACTCTTCTCATCACCTTTCTGCAATCGTTGTAGCTCTTACTTTAACTGTATGTTCTTGTGTGGGAGGAGTGGAAAAGGATATGAGGTGACTCTTCAAGGGGACTGATCAGTGATAATTAATTACCTGGCTTTTCAGCCTTATTATAATGTTTCAAAGGTAGCTTTCCCCCTCCACCCACAGCAAAGGATTTGGGATGTCTAATAGGATATTGTACTGGGAAAGAGATTAGTTAGAGCAGATCCAAATCTAATTGTTTTAATAAGCCACTTAGTCATTTGCCTCAGACAATGGCAGTCACAAGATCATAATTAAGGCTTCCAGCGCTTAGTAAAATGTGCTCTGAGTTAGCAAAGTAAGAGGTTGAAAGGTACAGTATGTTGTAACATTAACACATCAAAAGGAGTCTATTGTTCATTTCTGATCTTAGAAGCTGCTCTGTAATTGGCTCTGACAAATGGAGAGGAGGGGAATCTACACTTACTGCTGGAATTGTCACTCATTTGATGCAAGAACATTAGTTTAGCAGTCACTTGCATACAGTATCCCAGAGTTCTACTTAAGCTGTGGACTTCTAGCTTGTTCCTTTGGGGAACAGTGTGATAGGGAAGGAAGGAGAGCTGCCTTAGCAAAGGAACTTAATCTAACTACGGAAACGTAACTCTTGAAATGTTCAAAAGTTACAGATTTTTGAAAACAGCAAAAATTCCTGAGACACACCCTCCTCGATTCTCAGCTCACCCCTTCTGCTAGTCCAAAGTTTGTCAGTGTTCAGGCTGGGCAGAGCCTCTCCTGTCATCTCTCTCATGCATGTCCAGCTTAGATGTGGTAGTGGTTGGTCCTCTCTGCTCTGTACAGCTGCTCTGGTACTGGCAACTGTCAGAGATAGAATATTGGGCTAGATGGAGCATTGGTCTGAGACAGTATAGCCGTCCTTATGTTCAAGTTTTTGTCCAAAACCTCAACCTGAAAACAGAAAAATTTGGAGCAACTGGAAAACCAAAAATTTGTGTGCAGTGTATTAGAGGCACAAGGTGGGTGAGGTAAACGATATTACCTCACCAACCAAAAATTTGTAATTTAAAAATGGTGGGGTTTTTTTTTTTCAAGTTTTGATTTTTTTTTCCCAGTGAAAATCCTAAAATGTGTTGCTTTTTTTGCTCTCCCAGGCCTGCTATTCCGCGCGCACACACACACACACACACACACACACACACAGAGTCAAGGGTGTGGATGGGTGCAAGGGAGGGGGAAAGGAGAAGCTTGCTGCATGCTCAGAGGGGGGAAGCTATCCCTCAACAAATGTAGCAGCTGAGATTGTCTGCCCTTTCCCAGATGAGGGAACACAGTCAACCAGTAGAGAATTTCTCTGAAGACAGAGAGGATTTCCCTGGAGACCTTAAAGAGGGTCAGAAAATTTGTAGTCTACAAGGAAAGCCCATAGAGTTGGTAGGTCTGGAAAAGTACTGTACCACAAACAGCTGTACTCAACCCCCTGCTGTGGCTCAGAGTAATATATGGAATGTTTTATACTTTCCAAGGTTTAGCTAATAAATGGTGACCCCCTAAACAAAAATACTACTACTTTCCCTTTAAATGATTATTGACCTGCCTCAAGTTATACAAGAGCAATTAAAAAAAAACAAACAGGCAGGACCAGCATCAACCTCTTAAAACTACATGCTATAGGGTGAAGCAACTCACTATCAAGCTACACATGAAAGCAGGTATGATATAAAAACTTCCCTCCTATGCAGGTCTAGTTGAGATGACAGGCCAGGGCTTTGACATTTGTTAAAGTCCGTAGTGCAAATGGGACATAAAGCGGTCCAAAACTGGTAACTGAGGGTTCTATAGACTTATTACAGTTGCCAGGTGGTGTAAATGAGGCTTCCTCTGCAGAAGGGGTATTCCTGTGCTGGCAGGGGCAAAACCAGACCCCCTCCAGGGATTCAGAAGAATTGTTCCGAGGGAAGCTTCCAGCTAGTATCATTTATTGCAGACCTGTGGCCATGGGTCATCTTTGCAGCCCTTGCCTCAGCTATAACAGGCATTAGCTTGACACAGATGTGGAATCAGCCTGGTTTCTTTTGTTCATTAGCAAACCGGTAAGTCTGGTGTTTCTGCCTGCTTGCTGTATTTACATCTGTGTGAGATGCTGGTGCCTCTATGAAGTATGACTTGAAAAAAGACAGCAAATTCACAGCCTTCACACATGTAAAAAGTCTTTACTGGTGCCAGTAGTCCCCCTGAGGTCAGTTTATTAGTCAGACAATGGAAGTATTTGCATGATTAGAATGATTCGCCTGAATCATGGCTTCTGGATCATCCCTAATCCTACCATCACTCCAATCTAAATTGCTTAAATGCATGGCTTTGTGAACAATTTTAGACATTCAGGTATATCAAAAGGCTGAAGAAATGCAAGTTATTGTGAAGACAATACTGTGTTTCAGGCAGGCTCTAATCATGACAGTATATCCCATCAGGAGTTCAGCTTGGTCCACACTACCCGCCCGATTCGGCGGGTAGAGATCGATCTTCTGGGATCGATTTATCGTGTCTCATCTGGACGCGATAAATCGATCCCAGAAGCGCTCCCCCGTCGACTGCGGAACTCCTGCTCGCTGAGAGGAGGAAGCGCTGTCGACGGGGGAGCTTGCCTGCGCCACGTGGACCCGCAGTAAGTAAACTTAGTTCGATCTAGGAAACGTCGACTTCAGCTACGCTATTCTCTTAGCTGAAGTTGCGTTTCCTAGATTGATCTCCCGCCCCAGTGTGGACCAGCCCGCAGATACCGTCAACAATTTTTTTTCTTTCTTATTCTGAAAGAAGAGTTGAGAAAAATTCATAGGAATTTAATTACTCAGTTTCATCTAAACAACACTGTCTCGTTTGCATAAAGCTTACTGATAAAAATGTAATACAACAATCTCAAACAGTGTGCTGTGCAGAAGATTTACTTCGTTACTACAATCTGAGGAGTAACCAGCATGATATTAGAATACTTGTGAGAGTAGTTTAGCCACAGTTTTTGCCTTACAGTTTGTGGAAAAAAATATTTTCCCTTTTTAAATAATTCCCTTAGGAAAAATAACAGCAGGAAGCTGTTCCAAGATGCAGCCCCAAGAACTCTTCTCTACATTGTACATTTGCAATGAGACGAGTAACACTGTGTGTTTGCAGCTGCACGCAGGTGAATGTCTTAGTCCTGATAAGTGACACTTGGCAGGTATAGTGGCAGAACACTATTGGAAGATTTAGAGAGGATTTTTAATTGGCCTAGATCCTTTCAAATCAGTTTCCAGATTCTAATATTTTGAATTAATTCTGAGTAGACAGAGATAGGTGCTTACCCTTTTCCTGGCCTTTCCTTTGACATGGATTTGCTCTCTGAGAACAGGTTCAAATTCAGAATGCCCAGAAACGCAAGAACCAGATTTATTTTCCTGTCACATGTTTGTGATCAGTCTGCACACCAAAAAGGAGATAATGAAGGCAGCCACCATTGTCCGGTTCAAACAAACATGTTCTTTATTATAAATTTTTAAGTGTCATTTACAATCATTGTCTTGAGCTCCTCCTCTCAAACCTAAATAAAGGGGGAAAATCTTATACATTAATTCATCTATTTCTCCTACAATCTGGGCAGAAAGAAAGAAATGTATCTTATTTATATTCTAAAATATGGGGGAGGGCCTCATTGTGGAAATGGGAGGAGCCACATAAGTAGATATGTTGATTCATAAAGCAATGAACTGCGAGAAATGGAAATTCTATCTACCCTATTCTTCCACAGATATGCCACCTATACTCACTGAAAAAACAGAGATGAGAGTGCTAAAAATTAAAACACTAAATTATCTGTCTATCTAGCTGTTTTTTTCCCCTATAGCATCCAACACCATTATATCAGAGTAAGCAGTGAAATTACTTCTGTATTTTTTTCTCCAGTATTTTACAGCAGTCTGGACTCTTCAAAAATGTTAATACCAGATCCTCCACCTTTCCTCAAAATGCACAATATTTCTATATAAATACAGTGTGGTAAACATGACATCTGACTTAAAAATTAGTGATATAAATATACTGTATGACTGCTGTCATAGTTGATAATATGAACCCGTGCTTTGTTTTAGGTTGCTTGTAATGTATATCATCACATTAAGGTGCCTTTGGAACAGCCTTTTTAAAGGATGCATTTCTGGTTTTAAAAAACAAACACGAGTTTCTGTATTTCTGAAACTTATTTAAAATGTCAATGGAAAACACAGCATATCAATCTATAGAGGAATTATTCAAGGACCTATTTTCAAGCTTGAGTATATAAATGGTAATTACTACACCTTTGCTTGAAATATAGCTGAGCATGGATGCAATAATGCCACTTACTTTGCGGATTTTAATAGCTAATGATATGCAGTGTCAATTCTATTCTTTATAGGTTCTTATAGTGTGCTCATCACTGTATTATCTGAATATCTGACTCAGCCGCACTATTTCTTTTTTCTTTTTATTTTCAGATGAACTCACTGTACCAACTGTTCAATTTTTCCACACTTAAAGAGTAATCACATACAATCAGTCAGACTCAAAAAACACTATAAAGAAAGAACAAAATTAAGGTCCCCAGTGAGGGAGCTCACAATGTTTCTCCACTTTAGCACTCTGAAGCTGAACACACAAAAGTAACTGGCTACTGCTGTAAAGGTGACCTCTCTGCATTTAAAGGTGCAGTGCAGACAAACGAAGTCATAACAAAGTATAGGCTCTATGTACCACCCCAAAAGTGCCATAATACAGTTCGGAATAGTATGCGTAGGGTAAGATTTCCTGGAAATTTGAAATAAATCCAGTGTAGTCACTTTTGACTCCACATATTTTTCTTAAAAGCATGTTTTGCCAAATTCTATATTCAAGGTTTTGTGTCAGTGGCTAAAGCAATAAGTGATCTCAAAGCCAAGTCTGTCATTGCATTATGAACTTTAACATAAAAACATTCATATTAGGTCAGACCAATGATCCATCTTGCCCAGTATCCTGTCTTCCAACAAGTTTCAGAGTAACAGCCGTGTTAGTCTGTATCCGCAAAAAGAAGAACAGGAGTACTTGTGGCACCTTAGAGACTAACAAATTTATTAGAGCATAAGCTTTCGTGGACTACAGCCCACTTCTTCGGATGCATATAAGCAGAAGTGGGCTGTAGTCCACGAAAGCTTATGCTCTAATAAATTTGTTAGTCTCTAAGGTGCCACAAGTACTCCTGTTCTTCTTTTTGTCTTCCAACAGTGGCTAATGTCAGATGCTTCAGAGGGAATGAACAGAACAGGCAAACAGGTGATCCATCCCATTGTCCAGTCCCAGCTTCTGGCAAACAGAGGCTAGGGACACTCGGAGCATAGTGTTGCTTTAGTGTTTACTTTAGTGTCAGACACTTGTTTAAATACATTTATAATGGTATCGTTTCTTCTAAGTTTTAGAATACTATCTAGCAGAAGCAATGTGGATACAAAGATGAAATAATCAGAATTTGCCATTCAAAGGGTGAACTTTGATTTCAGGCCCTCAGCCAACTCTGAGTCTTCTATTAACTTCAGTGGGCATTGGATCAAGCCCTTAGAAGCTAGCCAGGAATGGACCCAGAGCAGAGCTGCAGAAGCATCTGAACTTGTTCTTCCTGACTGAGAAAAAGTTGAAATGCCAAATCCAAGAGTTCAGAAATCTGAAGACAAACCAAAATAATCCCTGAGAGAGATTTCCATGATGAAATACAAATTCCATTCCACAGTCCATATAAATAAACAAATACTCTGGTGCTGCTACTAATAGAACTGGTTCTTGAAAAGAGCAAGAACCTCAAAGGAAAAAAACATTGGAGTGGACTGATGCTGAGCTCCGTTTGCCATTTGAGGAGCTAAGATCAAAGTGTAGTGTCTGTTCTTATCAGTTTAATTTTTTCTGATGGACAACTGCAAACACCCGTCCAGAAGATGGAATCTCCTGCAGCCATTTTTGAAAAAATTGATGCTGCTTTAAAGATATACTCCACTTCTCCTATTTTGGAAGAAAACTCTTTTTCAACTTCAGCTATTCTGTCATCGGCTGCTGCTGTTCCTAGAAAGCTCAGCAAAAACCTATCCTGAAGACCACCCTTGGTGCCTCACAGAAGACCCAGACCACCTGCAAGAACCAAAACATTAGGAGCTGGCTGAAGAAACCCCCCGTGGATACCTCTGCAGGGAGACCTGGCTCCAGAAGGACGGCTCTTCGGGACTTCACATCCAGGAGCAAGAATATCTCAACAGCTCTTCAGTAGGGGGACCCCCGGAGAACCCTGCCCGCTTCCCAGGACCAGGATGCTGATCGCTGCCCCGCCGGGAAGGATGCCACCGGAAGAGGCCCCCCCCCCCGGCGACCCAGGACCAGGATGCTGAGCACTGCCCCTCCGGGAAGGACGCCACTTTGGAGGAGCCCCCCCGATGACCCAGGACCAGGATGCTGATCGCTGCCCCACTGCTCCAGAGAGGGATGGTGCAGAAGGAACCACCTCCTCAACCCCAGACCCCAAAACTACTTACCACCCGGCTGTCCGGAGGAGGGCCGCTCGAAGGGGAATGCACCTCAGAGCCCAAGATCTCGATGCCGCATGCTGCCCTTCCGGGCAAAGAGACAACGTGGCCAGTGAGTCCAGCACCCCCCCCAAGAGCGACTTCACCTCCCCAAGCTTCTCTACCAGACCCAGAGGAATCACCTGGTGAGTCTGCAGGCACAACAGAAATCCGCCCCACAGAGAGTGAGGCAGGGGAAGAAGACCATATCTTCCTCCAGTACCCGCTCCCTACAGGTCTCCTCCTCTGCCCCTTCTGTCTCCCCGTCCATGGAGTCCAGACCCTCGCGGCCCTCAGCAAACACGTTCATAAGACCTACAACAAACGGATTGCTTTCCGGTGTAGCCGCTGCAATCTCCCCTTCGAGACCCAAAAGAAATGTAAGTTTCATCAAGCCACGTGCAGGGGACCCCCCACGACTGCGAAAGTGAATCCCACTGACATCCTCCAGGTTCCAACCCTGACCCCAACCGATGATTTGGCTTCAGCACCCCAGCTAGCATCCCCAGAGTCACAGCAGGTAAGGGGGGACCAACCGCCAACTAAGGGAAGCGTAACCCCCGCCTCGAGGACTGACGATGCCACGAAAAGGACCAGTCCCGTCTCCAGAATCCCCACGCTGGACCCTGCTGTGAGGGGGACTACTGCCATCTCTCAGGTCAACAACCTCACCAGACGCCTCAGCGACCTCATAAAAACCATCCGGCACAACATGGACACAAGATGCTGCAGCGCTCCCGCACAGGTAACCTCATGCCACCCTGCCATAGGAGCAACTAGCATCGCCCCCCAGGCTGCACGGCGAGATCCAGCCAACGGAGGAGCCTCCCATAGCCCCCAGATCCCACAGCCAGACCCCGCCCCCGGGATACCCAACACCTCCTCCAAGGTTACCCAAAGAGCCTCTGACCGGCAAAAACCCCATGCCCCACCGAGAACCCACCAGCTGGATGCCGCCCACAGAAGAACCAGAACCATCCCCAGCACTTCCAAACACGACCACGCCCCGACAAAGCCCAGCACCGGTGCTTCCAGAACGCCACTCCCTCCCGGAAGATCCAGTGCTGCCTCGGCGACACCGAGAGCTGCCCTCCCCACCACACCAGGACCCCCTCCTCAAGACCCACCTGAACACCGCCTCCCAGTCCGAGGGACAACAAGGCCGCAAACCATCCCCGCAGCACCTGAACCTGCAGAGACAACGCAGCAGGAAGAGCGATGGCCACGAGCAAGGGTCGCCACGCCATGGCAATCCGCCTGGATGGAGGAGCTGGCAAAGGCTGAGGACTTTGAGAACTTCGACACCCTGATGGACAGACTGACTGCAGAACTGTCTGCAGAAATTACGGCCAGAAGGAGGGAACCCCAGGAAGCCGCACGGGCCACTCGCAGATTCCCTGATCTCTTTCTGTGTCTATAATATATAACTAAACTATTGTTGTAGGTAAAGTAAAGAAGGTTTTTAAAATGTTTAAGAAGCTTCATTTAAAATTAAATTAAAATGCAGAGCCCCTGGACAGGTGGCCAGGACCCGGGCAGTGTGAGTGCCACTGAAAATCAGCTCACGTGCTGCCTTTGGCATGCGTGCCATAGGTTGCCTACCCCTGCACTAGAGTCACTCCTTTTAGACTATAGTCACTAGGTGCTGAGCATTCAGTGGCCTTCAAAGAGAAAGGTCCTCTGGTTTAGGGACTACCTTAGCTGAGGAACAGGTCCTCAGAACAGGACTGAACTATAAACACAGGATGAGGACCAGCTAAATACAAGGTGAAATTGATAGTTAAGCATAAGAGGGCTGTTGAAGGAGATTTTCATAGGGATGTCAAGGGAAAAAATACTCAAACTAGTAACTGGGGAGATTTTGTAAGTCTTCCATAGTAGATGAGACCATCAAAGAGAAGACAGTGCTCCCTAATCCAACTAACCATCAGGGAGATGGTGCAAAGAGGCCAAAAACATGACCGCCAGAGGACAACCAGGAGACTGAATGGGGAGCCAAAGCCAAATCTGTGAGACCAAAGGCTTAATGTTTTATCTTTTTCCAACTGGACTTTCAGGAACAGAGAGGTACTAAAATAGTCTTTTACCTTCCTATTGGACTGTCCCTAGAAGCCTAGTTAGGAATTAGCCTACTTTCTTTCTGTAACCAAGTTTTTGTAGCTAGAGTATTTGTATATTTTTCTCTTCTGCCATCCCTCATAAATAATATTTTATTATTAGACATTTGCATAATGTTTACTGGGAACCAAGCAAAGGATAGACTCTACAATCCCTTGCATTTGGATTGCATTTTAACAACACAGGTTCAATTACCCAACAATTAAAAATATTTTATTATTTTGTGGCTGTTCAACTGCAGAGAAAAAAACATGCCTGAAATCATATAAACCAATGTTTAACAATATATTTGATCCCTTAGCAAAATCAAAAGGGGAAGACAGAGGTCTGTGCCCCAAGCAAACCAAATCATGTTTCAAACCATAGGCAATTCAATAAATAGTTATTTTTTTAATATTAGAGATGGTCTGGAAATAAAATGATGGATGTAAACCCTGGGGAAAGGGTCAAAATCCAGACCCAAACTTCGTAGCTGAGACTCATCTCTTATTATGATCTGTTTGTTATAGAGATTCATTTTTGTCATTAAATTTTTTAGGAGACTTCTTTTTCCAGTGTCATGGGATCATACTTACATTTATACTAAAACAAAATAAAGGGGCTCTTTAAGATATGTGCGGAAAAATTGAGCAATTTCACTAGCAAAAGGTTATTACCTGAAAGTCAGAATAGTCTCCTAGACTCCATCATTTATGTGCCTTTCAGCATAGTGGGTAATTTACATATCAACTTGCAAGGAGTCATTTAGCATTCTATTTGAATTTCTCATTTGAACCGGATTGCTGTACATTTTATTTGACTAAAGGGTGAATTTTTTGCCTGGGGCAATTAGGTGAATTGGTATCAGTCATAGCTCTTATTATTTATGGAAGACACACACCAAAGTCTGAACATAATGCACTGAAAATTTTCTCTTTGAAGTTTTTTGCAGTGGTGTTGTAGCCATGTTGATCCCCAGTATATGAGAGAGACAAAGAGGGTGAGGTACTATCTTTTAATGGACTGGCTTCTGTTGGTGAAAGAGACAAGCTTTCCAGCAATACAAAGCTCTTCTGGTCTGGGAAAGGTAATCAGAGTGTCACAGCTAAATACAAGGTGAAATTGATAGTTAAGCATAAGAAATTAAGAAATGTTGCAAGAGACCATTCAAGATGAAATGGACAATTAACACATCTTCAGTCACAGAGCAAAGGAGGGTTAGGGGTTACATATTGTAGTGAGACATAAAACCAGTGTCTCCGCTGAATCCATGAATTTTAGTATTTAGTAAAGTTATTAATTTAAGTTCCCAGGCTCATGTTTTGAAGGTGTTGTGCAGCTTTCCTTTAGGGACAAGGACTGAGAGGTCAGATATGAAGTGATTGTTCTGTGAAAAGTGTTTGCCCATGGTTGATGAGGTGTTTTTGTCTTTTATCATTTTTCTGTGTGAGTTCATTCAAGAGTGTAATGATTGTCTGGTATCACCCACACAGTTATTTTGGGGGCATTTGATGCAGTGGATGAGGTACAACATATATTGTGACAGGCATGTGTGGGGCCCATGGATCTTGAAAGGTGTGTGGTGGGGAATATTGAAGCAGGTTCTCTCAGGATATTGAAGTGGCCAGCTCCATAATGCAACCTACTTCTCTGATGGAGTGTCCCTGTTTGGAAAGTAGTTTTAAGTGTGTTAAGGTGTATATCTTGGACTTTCTCCTCAGAGCATATTCTATGGTATCTGAGTGCCCGGCTGTGAATAAAAGATTTCTTGGTACGTCTGGGATAGTTACTGGATCTGTGAAGGTAAGGGTGGTGATCTGTGGATTTCTTTGTATATAGTTGCTGCAGGGTTCCATTGTTGAAACTGATTGTGCTGTCAAGGAAGATGATGCAAGCAGGGGAATGTTAGAGAAAGTTTAATGGATAGGTGCTGGTTGCTGAAGTTGTGATGGAAATCTGTGAGGGAGTTTCGGTCAACTGTGCAGAGTATGAAAATATCATTGATGTATATCACTGGTTTCTTGGTGCATTTTTCCAGAAAATCTTCCTCAGGGTGGCCCATCACATCATACCAATCTCATTCTAGAACACTCCCACACCAACATCAGCTTCCTGGGCACTACGGTCAGCTTCAACAATGGAGCCCTATAGCCTACTGTATGCAAATAACCCATGGATCACCACACTTTTCTTCACAGATCCAGTAACCATCCAGACATACCAAGTTTTAACATTCTTCAACAGATTCTGTTCTATCCAACCACATGGGCATGATTTTGCTAGTACAAAAGCAGAAGATAAACTGATATAGCTGCCAAGAGGGCACTAAGAATTAAATTCACCATTGTACACAGGGTCAACATGAGGTCCACCTCACCATGGATACTCACATTTTGGATCAAACAAAACATTTCATTCAACCCAAAATGATATTTTTTTAACTTTATAGCGTGCCAAAAAAATTAAATTCATTTGGGGTTGACCCAAAACAAATTTCTTCAATTTTTTGGTACTGTCAGCAAATGAAAAAAAAATCAGTTATTCACACAAGTCTAAAAGAAGCTTGTAAAGGACTAGCTAGGATAGGTAATCTGAACTATTCAGTCAACATGACCATCCATCCTTAGGTGATTAAAAAATCTTTGTCTTAACTATAAAGTAGAACGTTTTTGAACGAGGTCAACTCAAAGCCATAAAAGACATGTCTGAATTAAAATTAATCTCTCTGTAAGGCTTTTGATCCATGCACCCAACTCTTCTAGGTATGGCAGACACTGGTATCACCAGTATTACGGTCCCTGCACTAAAAGTGTTGCAGTGCATTATAATTGTTTATTGTTTAAGTGCTGACAATATGCTTGAACTTGTACCAGTACAAGACACAAATAAATACTCTACCTCCTGTGAGACACTGGTGTGAACACAATGTAAAATTTCTCTGCAGAGAATAGGGAGTTAGTCACTGTTGTATTAATTTAGATAGAATATGTGGGCTAAAGATATTAATATAATCCAGTCACTGTTTAATATTAAACAGCGTGAAACAAGGTCCAGGGCTTGGTATACAGAGACATTTGCCTGCTTAGCACTATGGCAAAACACCCCATTAAACATCCTTTTGACATTTTATTAAAGATACAGGGGAAAGGGAAGAAACAGGTAAAGCATCTGAAATGTAACATATTAAATAGGGCTTTCATTTCAATAACATTCCTTGTTCCTTTTCCCTTTAGCTGGAGACAGTTTTTAGACAGGAATAACCCCTGTTGTTTGAAAGTCTTGTAGATGTTATTAACGATGGTAACAATGGCCTATTTGGGGAAAAATTAGTTGAGATGGGCTGGAGATGTTCTTGCTGCTGCTGTTGCTAAAGTCCAATTTTAGAAGGAAAAGACCCCTTATTTAATAGACTTTTAGATGGCATTAAATATGGTAATAACTGTTATCCCAGGTGATGTTTGGGATTCAGCTGGTGCTGGTAGGAGTGGTGACGTTATCTTGGTCTCTTTCTCTCTGGCCCATTCTGGTCAGGACACCTTTCGGAATCAGGATGATGGAGGCCTTGAGTTCCAGGGAACAGAAAGAGTGGCTACTGTGACAACGCTTGCTCAAGTAGCTTCTGACTGTTCTTTATTTTCTTTCTTTCTTTTTGTTTTTTGTACTTTCCCTACAAAATCTTTTTCTTCCAAGAACTTTAAAATGGAGTGATGGAATAGCCAATCCCCTCTTTATTTTGTCTCAAATTAGGCCTAATATTTGACATGCTAATTTTGGCTTATTAACTTTCAGCTTAACATAGTCTTCTGTTTATAATAAACATAATTTTAACACAGTCCTTGAATCATATTTAGTTGGCCTTTTTGTTTAGACTAACTTAGTTATTCTGTCTCCATTTCATACCCTTTTCCATTAACGTGTATTGTTATAGATTACTGTAATATTTTTTGAACTTTTAAATACTCACAATTTGGACACATTTGTAGACCCACTTGTCACAACATCACAAACTGTAAGGAACAAATTCTACCCATGAATATTTTCTAAATTACACAAATCATTGACTTCATTGGGAATTTTCACACACATTCCTATGGGGCCCAGTCCTGTCAACCCTTACCTATATCAAGTAGTGCCTTACTCCAGAAATAGTCCTATTAAATGAATGGGAGTATTTGAAGAATAAGATGTTGTTCAACATGATTTGGAGAGGTAGACTCTGACCATAAGGGTAGATAGAATCATAAGGCAACCCACTTCATCTGGGAAATTCACATGGAATTCTACTCAACCTCCATGGAAGTTGATGTTTACATTAATCACTATATTGGAGTATGCTTGTTACACCTTCTGAAGAGTCAAGAATATGCAGTAATTTGCATCCCCCCCCTTATCTACTGTGATAAACAATACAATCTGATCATGTTAAAAAAATGTAATACAAATCACCAGCTACTGAGATCCAGTCTTCAATATCTTGAATGATACCTGATGAAATTCCACTTTTCCACTTGGTCCTTAAACTGATCCCTAAAATTTGTACTTAAAAAGTTTCTCACCTCAGTTGTCAAATTAACTATCTGCAGGGTTTTTTGGTTCCGTTTTTTGAGTATTTCAATCCACTTGTTAAATAAGGGGTTAGGTTAAACTCATCTCCAGTACTGAAGGATTTAGCCTGAATAAAGATACAAAAATGTTTTTTAAAGCTACTCCTGTGCTACTCTTGTAACAATGTTCCCTGATTGTGGTGTGCTATAGAGTTTTAAGAATCTCTAATTAAGTATGATAACCTTGTAATAATTAACATAGGTACTGTGATGTTTATGAACATCCTAATTCCTAATGTCCTATTAGGAAATTTGAAGCAGATAAAATTTCATCTCTCTTGCTTTATCTTCTTACAGGAGAGCTATTGATCTGGGAAAGGGGGCAGTTGACACCTCCTTCTAAATAGTGCCAGGAAAAATTGCTAATTTATTCCATCCATATTTTCTTTAGATTGCTGTGGAAATGAAAACTTTAAAAACGGTTCTTAAATGTGCCAAAACCTGATATAAAATATAGGGGAAAAAAATTGTACTGGGCAAGATAAATACTAGGAGAAAAGCTCAGGCTTCTAACATAATTATTGGCAGGACACAGCCAATGAAACATGGCATGTTAATCACTGTGTGACAGATTCTGCCACCTTTATTCAGGCTAATTCCTACTCCTTAAGAGTCCCATTGATGGCAAGGGCAGAGTAAGGTAGTTCTCCAGGCTGAGTAGTAACAATACCTAACTCTTTTCATTAGTAGATCTCAAAGTAGATATGCACCATTATCCCTGTTTTACAGATGAGGAAAATGAATTGCAAATTGACTTGCCCAAGGTCATCCAGCAAGGCAGTGGCCAAGCCAGGCCTAGAATTCAGGTCTCCTGAGTCCTTCTAGTCTTATGCTCTAACCACTGGCTGTATTGTAGGGTCAGCTTCAATTCAGCAGTGATCAATACCATCTTCAACTCTCATCTTCTTTAAACAACCTGCTGCTGATGACCCAAGCCAATGTCAGTCATGGGATCTTCTAAGGAAGAAAAAGAAGGAATATCATTCTCCAGCACTGAATTCTCCCCAAAATCTGTTTCCTTCATATAATCAAATATCTTTGTTTATAATGGGAAAATAACTAGAGCAAGATGAAAAAATTCAAATTACAGATTTTTAATGTGTAAAAAGAGAATTTTTTTCATGAAAAATGTTCCCATTTTCTGACTAGCCTTAAAGTCAACACTACCTTTGCCACTATACAAATGACTTTACATCAGGGAAATTTGTTCAGTTCATGGGAAAACTTTTTGTATGGAGTTGCAATATTTAAAATACCACAATATAAGGATGTTAAGCTGGTACAACGTGACTGGAAGGGGCTCATTTCTATTAAATTAGAAAATATGATTTAACAGTGTGTCCAGGCAAAAAAAAACTTTAGTTGATAAACCAATGCCAACACTTGAAGAGACCGCAGTTAATACTGCTAGAGATCATTAATACTAACCTTAGGGAGGGAAATCTATAGTACTAGCTACTAGATAGCCTTACCTTTCAAATACAGCCATGCATTTATCATATCAAGTGTGAAATTGTACCCTCAAGACTGGAATATTACTGAAACCTTTACCTTGCTCTGACCTAGAAGGCCACCTGGAAACTAAAGAGGATTCAACATGCAGTAGCCTGGTTGTCAGAGAGCTCACAAGTACATATTACACAACAACTCCGCACTCTACACTAGCTGTTAATTAGATACCAGGTCTGTTTTAAGGTTCTGGTCATCATCTGTAAAGCACCAAATGGGTTAGAGGCTAGCTATCTCCATGACCACCTCTTGCTCTGCATCCCACCACAACAGCTACGTTCAACAAGGATACTGGTTGATGGAGTCCAAGTTCAAGGGCTGTGGCAACAAAGAGCAAAGTTTTCCCACTGAGAGTCCTCAGCTATGTTATTCAGTCATTCTCACTCACTCATGCCCGTCACCCCAATCGAGGTATGGGCCGCCAACCACAGATCTCCAGAGTCCTCTATCCTGGGCCATTTGCTCTAGCTGGTTCCAGGTATAGCCCATTTTTATGCTATCAGCCTGAAGGTTGCACTGGAAATAGGGTGGAGCCTGAGTATTGCCATTTTTTGGAAATCCAGTTCTCATCCAGTTCTAATTCCATGTAATGATATACAAATATGTGCTAGGTGCCTTAGAGATGTGTATGGTAATCATAGAGACAATGTGGATAAGGTAATATATTTTACTGGATCAAATTCTGTTGGTGAGAGACGAGACCTACCCTGTCTCCTTGGTCTTTGTCAAGCTTCCAATGTATTTGTAAAATATTTTCCTGTTACCCTTCATGTCCCTAACTAGTTTAATCTTGTTTTGTGTCTTGGCCTTTCTAATTCGGCCTTCCTAATTTGGTCCCTATATGCTTATCTTGTTGTTTTCTAATATTCATCCTTCGTCACTCTTTTTTGAGTGTCAGGTAGTTGAGGATCTTCTGATTCAGGCAGGGTGGTCACTTACCATACTTCCTATCTTTCCTATGCATTGGGATAGTTTACTCTTGTGCTCTTAATAATGTCTCTTTGAAAAACTGCCAACTCTCCAGAACTCTTTTTTTCCCTTTGATTTACTTCCCATGGGAACATATCTACCAGCTTTAAAATCTGCCTTCTTGAAATCCATTGTCTTTATTCTGCTGTCTTCTCTCCTACCATTCTTCAGAATCATGAACTCATCATTTCATGATCACTTTCACCAAAGCTGCATTCCCCCTTCAGATTCTCAGACAGTTCCTCCCTGTTTGTCAGAATCAAGTCTAGAACAGCCTGTCCCCTAGTTGCTTTCTACATCTTCTGCAATAAAATATTGTCTCCAATGCATTCAAAGAACTTGTTGGATAATCTGTGCTCCACTGTATTATTTTCTCAACAGAAATCCCCCATCACCACCAAGTCCTGAGATTTGGATGATTTTGTTAGTTGTTTTAAAAAAAAAGCCTCATCGTCCTCTTCTTCCTCATTAGGTGTTCTATAGTAGACTCCTACCATGCCATCACCCATGGTTTTTTTTGCCCCTTTTATCCTTACCCAGAGACTTTCAACAGGTCTGCCTCCCACTTCTATCTCAACTTCAGTGCCAGTGTATATGTTTACTTCTTTGATATACAAGACACCTCCTCCCTGTTTTTCCTTGGCTGTCTTTCCTGAACAAGGTGTACTCTTCTATACCAATATTCCAGTCCTGTGAATTATCCCCTCACCCCCAAGTCTCCATGATGCCAATTTTGTCATATTCACTAGTATTTATTCCCCATCCTATTTATTCTTGTATTGGTATACAGAGATCTACGATATTGATTAGATTTCCCCTCTATATTCCCTCTTCTCTCTCCTTTATTCCTAGTATGATTGCCCATGTTCCCCACCAGAGTCCAACCCTTCACCCAAGTTTCCATGTTTTGGACTTACTTGTGGGCTTTTGTCTCCTGCTCTCATGGAATTTAGTTGAAAGCTTGTCTCATTAGGTTGGCTAGTCTTTATATGAAGATACTCTTCCCCTTCCTTGATAGGTGGACCCCATCTCTGCTGAGCAGCCGTTTTTCTTGGAACAGCATCCCATGGTCAATGAAGCCAAAGACCTTCTGGAAATACCTACTACACAGCCATATGTTCATATGTTATTCTGAGCATAAGCTTCATCAAATGTTTATGCTCAGAATAACAAACTGCCATCACTTTCTTTGCCCAGTACTGCTCCTCTTGAAATCAGTGGGAGTTTTGCCAGCCCTCAGTGCAGTAAGGACCCTGTCCTTTTGTCATTATCCCCAGATATAACACCCAACCATTTTTTTAAAAATATTGGTATCTTCCTGCAGATGGGATTCAGTGGTTCTTCATGCAGCCAGGGTTTCCTCAGGCACAAGCCTTTTTCATTCTTTTTGTAACAGAAATAATCATGTGGAGTGGATATGGAGCTCCCACATGTATTGCCACTTTGAAGCTGCATCCAAATATTAAATCATATTTTAAGAATTGCACTATTTACCAATTAAGCATCAGCATGAATCTACTTGGATCTTTCTTGGGATGTCAAGTGGACATGAATAAATTCCTTACAAGTTTGTTTAAGAGTTTCAATGTATGAAAGTCTCAAGATGGCATACACATGGCTTCCAAGGCTTAATAATGAGTGTTAGGATGTACTTGACACTTTGTTGGGTAACGTAAATGAATTAACACATTTTTCTTCTCTCCTTTAATCTTTTTTTTTTCTTATTGGAAGAGTTATAAGGTAGGAAAGGAAGAAAACTGAGCTACAGTACTTCTGAAATTCAGCTTCAGCAGTCTTTTATACAAAAATTTCAGTTTTTTTAGAGCTATCTGAGGAACTAGCACTCCAACTTGTCTCACTTCACATACACTCTAGCATCAAATACTCTAACTCTTTGAAAGGTCATCATCTTTTTATCATATATATATATATATATGAATTCTGTGGTACAATGCCTTGTGCTGTAAGTCACACAACACTTCTCTGCTGCCCAGGTCCGTTTCAGATCAATAGATCAATTTTATACTACCTATGCAGAAGACAGATTGTTAACTGACCGTTTATTAGTGGCTTCTCAGAAGCTGTGGGGCTGGTTGCTGTCAGTGAGTTTCTTGTCTCACCATGATTAATCACCATGAAATACCCAGAGAGCCGAAATATCATGATTAATTACCATAAAATGCACAGATCTAAAGACTAACTTCTACTGTTAGCTAAGTTTACCCAAGAGTTCTTAAATCTGTGCATCCCACAGTGGCATCACTTGGGGACATGTCTGCCACATGCAATTTTCTGATAAGCAGAACTCTCAGTGAATATGTGGTAAATTATAAGGAAAATAGTAAACAAATTGTTCATAGCAAGTTTTGTGTAAATGTTTATGCATATCCAACAATTAGAGTAAGTATTAATAATTACCGGTATGTATATAGCTTGACCTTTTCCTTTGCTTAACTATAATTTACTTGTTTGTTTTCAAGGAAAAGCTCCCATAAAAAGGAAATTTTGTTCTTGATTTGGAATATGGGTACATGAGGTTCAATTCTTAGGGGAAATGATAGGCCCCATTTTTGGGGTATGACTTTCATTCCTACATTATTCAACACAGAGTCTGAGAAGATTAATAAGCTTCAGTGTTTTAAACGAAGCTTATTAAGAACTAAAAATTGTAATAGGTTTGAAATCTTTCAAAATCTTGCATTAAAAGAATTGCTAAGCGCAACATATTCCCCTTTCTGGAAACTTTCCCAAAGACCTTTATAATTCAAATAGAAAAACAAAGTATACTTGCAGTCTGGGAATCCAGCTCATATCAACTAATGTAGCTGTGGCAGAAAAGCTTTTTGTCTTTTCATTTGAGACTTTTGCTACATTCAGTATTTCCTCATCTCCTGACACAACAGATTCATGACAATCTTCTGAATATTGGCAAATCAGTCCCCAAAAGCATAATAATTTATGCTTCGCCAGATATGAGCAATTTATTTTTATGCCAGGGGAGATAAAGATGGAGCAGAGGACTTAGTGATGAGTGTGTCTGTCACCTGCATAAACAAGTGCAGGAGCACCACAGATTGTACTGGTTTTTCTAATCAATGAAACCCCATTGAATACATACCATCTCTGAATGTGGAAAATGTATTATGCTAATAGTTTCAATCTTCCTTCAGTTATTCATCTCAGAGTTTCACTGCATTATTCAATCATCTATCTGATGCACTGAACTGAGTCCTTTAGAAAGTTTCATTCCTTTAACACTTGAAACTCTTACTGAATTTTATCATTTAGCTTGCTGGAAAAGTGTTCCTTTCATAGTTTTGTTCTGCTAACAGCAATCCATTTAACAGAGTTTTGCTGTATTGTTCCACAGTTTACAGTTAGAAATACAGAAAATGTATTCTTTGACTGGTAGAATTTCTTGACAGGTTCTTTGTACCCAGATTCAGCAATGTAAATAAAACTGGAGACCTGTTAAGTGTACACACTATACAAAATGTCTAGGTGCATAGTAACTGTATCCTTTTGTGTCAGGTATTTATACAAGAGGATCTTGCTATACCCAGAGGATTGGTATACATGCCGGATTTCTTTTAGCAGGTTTAGTATGAAGAAGTTAAACCATGAAACCTGCTAAAGATGAAAAAAGCTCCTTCCCCCCCCTCCCCACCTCCCCCACAAAAGAAGCTTCCCAGTTTTTCCAAATTGACAACCCTGGGTAAGGTAAAGGTAGATTGCACAAGAAACTGCAAGGGTGAGAGGCAGCAAAAGAAGTCAAATCAGTTTTAGGATGCTGAATTGCCCTGAAAAATTAAAAATAAAAAAATACCAGAGAGTGAAATCTGAATTTGAATGAGAAAGTGTGAGTTTCTCTATGACAGCAGGACTCCCAAATACTCCGCTGAATTTGTACTCACCTTTAATATTAAAAAAAGAATCCCAAAAGAATAAACTAAAATTGAAGGGTCAATTCAAGTTTAACTAAAAGAGCCAGAGGATTCAGAGCCTGGAATCTACCTTTGTTGACTAGAAATTTTCATTTGGATTTGTTTCATTCTTTGAGAATAACTAGAAGAGGGGGCAGGTATCAAAGGAGTAGCCATGTTAGTCTGGATCTGTAAAAGCAGCAAAGAGTCCTGTGGCACCTTATACACTAATAGACGTATAGGAGCATGAGCTTTCATGGGTGAAAACCCACTTCTTTGGATGCATGTAGTGGAAATTTCCAGAGGCAGGTATAAATATGCAAGCAAGAGTGAGTCAGGCTAGAGATAACGAGGTTAGTTCAATCAGGGAAGATGAGGCCCTCTTCTAGTAGTTGAGGTGTGAACACCAATGGAGGAGAAACTGCTTTTGTAGTTGGCTAGCCATTCACAGGCTTTGTTTAATCCTGAGCTGATGGTGTCAAATTTGCAGATGAACTGAAGCTCAGCAGTTTCTCTTTGAAGTCTGGTCCTGAAGTTTTTTTTGCTGCAGGATGGCTACCTTTAAATCTGCTATTGTGTGTCCAGGGAGGTTGAAGTGTTCTCCTACAGGTTTTTGTATATTGCCATTCATAATATCTGATTGGCCAGTCTGAACACAGAGAGGAGAGATCTCAGGAAGCATTACAGAGAGCAGATTAGGAGTGCTATTCAGCTTGTAATAGCCTTTTTTCTGGAGGAGAATTTAAACAAAATGGGTCAAAGGCAAGTCACGTTAATTTAGGAAAATTATCCACAGACTAACAAAGCAAACTACTATTTGAATGAGCTTTTTTCATATGGCTTAAAAGCAGAACATTAGATGTTTAAGTTGGGAATCCAATTGATTGCTTCAGGTGTCACCGAGTGGATGGCAGAGAAATCAACACCATATGATAGTATAGAACATTGAAACAAGATGTTCCATAGTTTGAAGACCATTTCCAGTCACAAATAGGACTGTCTCATTCCCCATTAATGGAAGAGGTAGGTGCATCTGCCATGTGATGTGCAGATGCAGTTCAAAATGAACCATGTTTTCTGTGAGAGGGAAATTTTTAGATGCTGGTGGGATGTGAGGCTTCGGTTTAATGCCATACCAAGATATCTTGGCGATCATGCCTTATCTGCTGGCTGCAGAAGTCCACATGCAGTTACATCCGGGCCTTCTGATTGCTGTGTTAGCATTTCATTTAAAGTCTTTGTGGTTTTGGACTTAGCCACCAGTGTAAAGAAATATTTCTCCATGATTTTAAGGTCCTTGTTTAGGATTTTCTCTATGGTAAGTAAATCCCATGCCAGTGCAGCTAGAGCAATGTCATCAGCATAGGCAAATTTCCATGATGACGTTTCGGGAAGGTCACTGGTACCCTGTGGTAGGTCATTTTTGCATGTACGTGGCCTGCTGACCTGATCACCAAGGAATATGTGAAACCTACCACTGACATGTTATAATTTGGTTAATTTTTGTATTTGGGACAATATTTTGGAAATCACCCTGGTGGAAACCATCTGGGCAAGGCCTGGACACTGACTGGGCTCTGGGTCTCCCTGAGTAAGACTGTTCTTTGTGGAAGTTAGGTAAGAGACCCTTGAAAGAGCCAAAGAAAGCAGGAGTAGCTTGCTGCTGGGAGCACTTCTCTGGGTGGGGTGATTCTGTGCAAAGTTCCTTATATCCCAATCCCTTTTTAAAAGAGCTGAGGTGAGGGTAGCAGCTGCATCCTGTGAAGGGAGCAGAGCAGCTGATAGCTGCAGTCTACAGATGAAACAGAGCAGTATGCAGTGTGCAACTGAGACCTACAGTTTACATGTAGAATGGAATAGCAGTTATAGGCCACCTACCGCAAATAGGTGAGAGCTACCAATCACAGCCAAGGGGTGGGGTATAGGGAGAGTTTGGCCCACTAACGGTGCTGAGTGAAAACAATGAGGAGTCCTTGTGGCACCTTAGAGACTAACAAATTTATTTGGGCATAAGCTTTTGTGGGCTAAAACCCACTTCATCAGATTCATGGAGTGGAAAATACAGTAGAGAGGTATAAATACACAGCATATGAAAAGATGGGAGTTGCCTTACCAAGTGGGGGGGTCAGTGCTAATGAGCCAATTCAATTAAGGTGGAAGTGGGCTATTCTCAACAGTTGACAAGAAGGGAGGGAAAATCACTTTTGTAGTGCTAATGAGTTCAATGTAATCAAGGTGGCCCATTTCAAACAGCTGACAAAGTGTGAATATCAGCAGGGGGAAATTAGTTTTTGTAATGACCCATCCACTCCCAGTCTTTATTCAGGCCTAATATGGTGGTGTCCAGTTTGCAAATTAATTCTAGTTCTGCAGTTTCTCGTTGGAGTCTGTTTTTGAAGGGTTTTTTTGTTGAAGAATAGCCACTTTTAAGTCTCTTACTGACTGTCCAGGGAGATTGAAGTGTTCTCCTATGGGTTTTGAATGTTATAATTCTTGATGTCAGATTTGTGTCCATTTATTCTTTTGCGTAGAGATTGTCCGTCTTGGCCAATGTACATGGCAAAGGGGCATTGCTGGCACATGATGGCGTATATCACATTGGTAGATGTGCAGGTGAACGAGCCCCTGATGGTGTGGCTGATGTGGTCAGATCTTATGATGGTGTCCCTTGAACATAAGAACGGCCGTACCAGGTCAGACCAAAGGTCCATCTAGCCCAGTATGCTGTCTACCGACAGTGGCCAATGCCAGGTGCCCCAGAGGGAGTGGACCAACAGGCAATGATCAAGTGATCTCTCTCCTGCTATCCATCTCCATCCTCTGACAAACAGAGGCTAGGGACACCATTCCTTACCCATCCTGGCTAATAGCCATTAATGAACTTAACCACCATGAATTTATCCAGTTCTCCTTTAAACGCTGTTATAGTCCTAGCCTTCACAATCTCCTCAGGTAAGGAGTTCCACAAGTTGACTGTGCGCTGCATGAAGAACTTCCTTGTATTTGTTTTAAACCTGCTGCCCATTAATTTCATTTGGTGACCCCTAGTTCTTGTATTATGGGAATAAATAAATAACTTTTCCTTATCCACTTTCTCCACATCACTCATGATTTTATATACCTCTATCATATCCCCCCTTAGTCTCCTCTTTTCCAAGCTGAAGAGTCCTACCCTCTTTAATATCTCCTCATATGGACCCGTTCCAAACCCCTAATCATTTTAGTTGCTCTTTTCTGAACCTTTTCTAGTGCCAGTATATCTTTTTTTAGATGAGGAAACCACATCTGTACGCAGTATTCGAGATGGGGGCGTACCATCGATTTATATAAGGGCAATAATATATTCTCAGTCTTATTCTCTATCCCCTTTTTAATGATCCCTAACATCCTGTTTGCTTTTTTGACCGCCTCTGCACACTGCGCGGACATCTTCAGAGAGCTATCCACGATGACTCCAAGATCTTTTTCCTGACTTGTTGTAGCTAAATTAGCCCCCATCATATTGTATGTATAGTTGGGGTTATTTTTTCCAATGTGCATTACTTTACATTTATCCACATTAAATTTCATTTGCCATTTTGTTGCCCAATCACTTAGTTTTGTGAGATCTTTTTGAAGTTCATCACAGTCTGCTTTGGTCTTAACTATCTTGAGCAGTTTAGTATCATCTGAAAACTTTGCCACCTTACTGTTTACCCCTTTGTCCAGATCATTTATAAATAAGTTGAATAGGATTGGTCCGAGGACTGACCCTTGGGGAACACCACTAGTTACCCCTCTCCATTCTGACAATTTACCATTAATTCCTACCCTTTGTTCCTGGTCTTTTAACCAGTTCTCAATCCATGAAAGGACCTTCCCTTTTATCCCATGACAACTTACTTTACTTAAGAGCCTTTGGTGAGGGACCTTGTCAAAGGCTTTCTGGAAATCTAAGTACACTATGTCCACTGGATCCCCCTTGTCCACATGTTTGTTGACCCCTTCAAAGAACTCTAATAGATTAGTAAAACACGATTTCCCTTTACAGAAACCATGTTGACTATTGCTCAACAGTTTGTTTTTCTATGTGTCTGACAATTTTATTCTTAACTATTGTTTCGACTAATTTGCCCGGTACCGACGTTAGACTTACCAGTCTGTAATTGCTGGGATCACCTCTAGAGCCCTTTTTAAATATTGGCATTACATTAGCTAACTTCCAGTCATTGGGTACAGAAGCCGATTTAAAGGACAGGTTACAAACCTTAGTTAATAGTTCCGCAACTTCACATTTGAGTCTTTCAGAACTCTTGGGTGAATGCCATCTGGTCCCGGTGACTTGTTACTGTTAAGTTTATCAATTAATTCCAAAACCTCCTCTAGTGACACTTCAATCTGTGACAGTTCCTCAGATTTGTCACCTACAAAAGTCAGCTCAGGTTTGGGAATCTGCCTAACATCCTCAGCCGTGAAGACTGAAGCAAAGAATCCATTTAGTTTCTCCGCAATGACTTTATCGTCTTTAAGCGCTCCTTATATGTGGAGAGAGTTGGCACCGGGGTTTGTTGCAGGGTTTGGTTCCTAAGTTGGTGTTTTTGTTGTGTGGTGTGTAGTTGCTGGTGAGTATTTGCTTCGGGTTTGGGGGCTGTCTGTAAGCGAGGACTGGCCTCTCTCCCAAGGTCTGTGAGAGTGAGGGATTGTCCTTCAGGATAGGTTGTAGATCCTTGATGATGCGCTGAAGAGGTTTTGGTTGGGGGCTGTAGTTGACGGCTAGTGGCGTTCTGTTACTTTTTTTGTTGGGCCTGTCCTGTAGTAGATGACTTCTGGGTACCCTTCTGGCTCTGTCAATCTATTTCTTCACTTCACCAGGTGGGTATTGTAGTTTTAAGAACACTTAATAGAGATCCTGTAGGTCAGGGGTCGGCAACCTCTGCACACGGCTCGCCAGGGTAAGCACCCTGGTGGGCCGGGCCAGTTTGTTTACCTGCCGCATCCGCAGGTTTGGCCGATTGTGGCTCCCACTGGCCGCGGTTCGCCGCTCCAGGCCAATGGGGGCTGCAGGAAGCGGCGCGGACCGAGGGATGTGCTGGCCTCGGCTTCCTGCAGTCCCCATTAGCCTGGAGCGGTGAACCACAGCCAGTGGGAGCCGCGATTGGCTGAACCTGCGGCCACAGCAGGTAAACAAACTGGCTCGGCCCACCAGGGTGCTTACCCTCGTGAGCCACATGCCAGAGGTTGCCGACCTCTGCTGTAGGTGTTTGTCTCTGTCTGAGGGATTGGAGCAAATGCGATTGTATCTTAAAGCTTGGCTGTAGACAATGGATCGTGTGATATGGTCTGGATGAAAGTTACAGCACCTCCTTTGTCAGCCTTTTTGATTATGATGTCAGAGTTGTTTCTGAGGCTGTGGATGGCATTGTGTTCTGCATGGCTGAGGTTATGGGACAAGTGATGCTGCTTTTCCACAATTTCAGCCCATGCACATCGGCGGAAGAACTCTATGTAGAAGTCCAGTCTGTTGTTTCGACCTTCAGGAGGAGTCCACGCAGAATCCTTCTTTTTGTAGCATTAGTAGGAAGGTTTCAGTGGGTTAGTGTGCTGTTCAGTGGTGTGTTGGAAATATTCCTTGAGTCGGAGACGTCAAAAATAGGATTCTAGGTCACCGCAGAACTGTATCATGTTCATGGGGGTGGTGGGGCAGAAGGAAAAGCCCTGAGATAGGGCAGTCTCTTCTGCTAGGCTAAGAGTTTAGCTGGATAGATTAACAATATTGTTGGGTGAGTCCACTTCCACCTTAATTGAATTGGCTCGTTAGCACTGACCCCCCCACTTGGTAAGGCAACTCCCATCTTTTCATATGCTAAGTATTTATACCTCTCTACTGTATTTTCCACTCCATGCATCTGATGAAGTGGGTTTTAGCCCATGAAAGCTTATGCCCAAATAAATTTTAGTTTCTAAGGTGCCACAAGGACTCCTAGCTGTTTTTGCTGATACAGACTAACACGGCTACCACTTTGAAACCTGAGTGCTGAGTGAGAAGCAGCATTACTGAGGGCTGAGTATAGGCAGAGCAGCAGTTTCAGCTGTGGAGGGAGCAGATCTCAGGAGTTATAAGCCCCCGTATCCATCTACCAAAAAACTCTGGTGAGATCTCCCTGAGCCAGCTTCACAGCTGAATGTCACTAAGTTAGGTCAGGTAGCAGATCCCCAGAGCTATTTCAGCAGTCTGGACCCAGATTCTCCTTCTGACTTCCTGACCAATTAACTCTGTGTGGGGATGTGACAATACTGCATAGCCATTATGAGAATGGACATAAATTGGGATTGTGACTCATGATTCTTGGGGTAATAGTGTTGGAAACTTAAATTGTAAGGTTTAAACAAATTTACCCTGCCATTGCCCTTCCCTCTGCCCAAGAAAGTTTTCCTGTTTAAAACCCTCTGTACCGTGCTCACAGGTGGGAAATACATTGCCTATCAGTAGCTCCTGGGGTGATATATATAGGTTCCTAGGTTACTGAGTGGGGCCTTAAGCCAGAGTTATGCACGTTTTATGAAAACACCCTAGAAAGTGAGAACCGCCACCCCTGGATTGCTGCCAACATCAGTGGCAGAAGGGTTATATGAGGAATTGCTTTTTAATAGAATAGCACAGATGTTCTAAATTTGATGACCATAGTTTTAATTGAAAAGTACCATTGTTTGGATATCAGTTATAATAATTTCATCACAGAGGAAAGCTTTCAGTATGTGAATCAGTGCACATCAAAGAAAGACCTACCTAAACTCATGCTAATTTCCTATCCCTTCTATGAGATTTTATACTTTTTAACTATTTATAAGGAAAAGTTGTTGTTGTTTTCTTCATATGCACTATTACCCCAAGAATCATGTATGCTAGTTAGTGAGAGAACAAAAGAAGGGCACTCTGCTCAGTTGCGTATGTGATCCCGTGTCTCAGCCCAGCCTCCTTTTCCCCCCTTTCTTGAGGCAGTGCAATCTAGCTGCCTGGAAGGGATCCTTCACAGCATTTTCCAAACTCTATTTTCTTGTTAATTTTGTGACCTTGTCCACATGCTACTTGTCCTGACTCTCACCACACCTCCCTTTTTCATCATAGCGTCCATCCTTCCCCTCCTTTCTCCCTACTGGCTCCATTTCCCTATTCTTGTTACAATCACCATTCTACAGTTTCTACCTGTACCTCTTTCCTTTCCATCCCAATTTCCCCATTCCTCCCATCAGCACAAATCCAGATTCCACATCCACTCTTTCCTTTGCCTCTTCCTCACCTCTGGTGACATTTCCCTAACCCTGGCCTCCCTCCATCCCTGCCATCACCTTTGCCCTTCTTGTGCCACAATTCCCAACCTCACACCCCATTTCCCTTCCCCCTCCCTGGCTCTTGCTGTCTCTAGATTGCCCGCTCCATCACTAAAAAGTTCTGTCATCCATGACCTCTGCATATCTCACTCCTTTCAGTTCCTGGCTTTCACAGATATCTAGATCCCTTCATCTGACACTGCCTCTGCCTCTGCCTCTGCCCTCTCTTACAGAGGCCTTTCCTGTCATACTGCCTGCCTGGATCAGACTGTGGTGGGGGTATTAGACTTCTCATCTCCCATTCCTGCCACTTCTAGCCCTTCCCTACTCCCCCTTCCTGCTGCTCCTCCTCTTCTAAACAGCACTCCATCTGACTCTTCTCACCCTTCTGCCCCTCTCGGCCATGTTGCTGCCACCTACTATCCACCCAACCCCTCATCATCAGTCTTTCTCTCTGCTTTTTGATTCCTGGCTCTCTCTCTTCCTCTCCTCATAAGCTTGCACACTCATCCTTGGTGACTTCAGCTTCCATGCTGATGATCCATCTGCCCTCGCCTCTTCATTTTACCAGCAGCCCTGGTTTAACTCCCCCACTCACCAAAAGAGCTGTTCTCTTGACTTGATCTTCACCAGGTAGTGCTCTCGCTCTCTCTCTCCCCAATCTCTCTGTTGCCAAGTTCCCCATCTCCAACCATCACCTGGGCTCTTTCAGCATCACCCATCAGTCCTCTCCCTCATGCCATCACTCAACCTTTCCATGACTTCCAGTTCATCAGCACTGATGATTTCTCATCTGTTCTCAACCTTCTCCTCCCTGCTCTGTCTTCCCTTTCTTCCACTGATACGGTGGTTGATTCTCTCCATGCTTCACTTTCCTCCAATCTTAACTCTTTTGCTTCCTCTCCCATTGCAAGATCTGCCCTGCCAACTCCCAGCCCTGGCTCAAACCAACTTCCACTTCCTTTGGTCCAGACCTGTCTGCTTCCATCCAAACAAAAATCTTAGCCTGTCTCTTTGACTATCTTCATCTGTGTCTGGCTGTCACAGGGTAGCTGATCTCTGTGGATAGACTGAGCCCAGCTACCTTGGAATGGAGCAGGTGAGCCTGATTCAGCTAAATAAAGAGGGCTGGGCTACACCTAGGTCTATAAAGGGCTGCTAGTAGGCCGCTAGGAGAGAAGACTGTGGCAGGATGAGTCCAGGGGAGAAGGGCTGAAACAAGCTGAGCCCTGGGAAGCAAAGGCTACACAGAAGTGGAGCTAACTCCTGTGGTGAGTCCCTGGAGTAAGGGGGCAGGGAAGCAATCCTGTAGCTGCTGCTCCAAGGGGATAGCAGAGCTGACTGAGGCTAGGAAGCTGCCAGGAGCTGGAGTAGCAAACACTCCTGGGAGGGGTGGCCCGGGGACCAGATGCTGACTTAAGACTGCATTCTTGTTGTTTGTTTCAACTTTGCCATAAAAGAATAAACCTCCTTAACTGGGACTGGGCGTGGCAGGGCATGTTTCAAATTGGGGTGCAGTGGCAGTCAACATGGTGACACTGTCCCTCAACTCTAGGTCATCCTGGCTAAAACAGCTCTAAATCTTCCCACTCATGCCCTCCACCCTACCTTCTTTCCCAAACATTGTGAACAACACTACCATCTTGCCTGTGATTCAGGCCTTTAACCTGGGTGTCATCTTAAATTTGAACCTCTCTCTAGGTCCTCACAACCAGGGTATATCTAACTCTTGCAGATTTTTTCTGCATTACATCTGTAAGATGTGGCCTTTCTTGGCCAGCTACAAAGCTAAAACTCTCCTCCAGGTTCTCATCATCTTGCATCTCAATTATTGCAACATCCTTTTCTTTGGCCTTGACAAATGCAACCTTGCCCTGCTTCAGAATGTGGCTACAAAGATCATATTCTTTGACTATCACTTTGACGATGTTTCTCCTCTTCTTTCATCCCATTGGCTCTCCTTTTCCATTGTATCAAACATAAGCTACTTGTCTTCACTTTCAGGACTCTTTTCAGTCTATTCCCATTCTATCATCCTTGTTCATGTCCGCCTCTGATCAGCCCAGGATCCCAGCCTCCATCACCCATGTCATAACTATAAAGGGAAGGGTAATAGCTGTCCTGTGTACAGTACTATAAATCCCTCCTGGCCAGAGACTCCAAAATCCTTTTCCCTGTAAAGGGTTAAGAAGCTCAGGTAACCTGGCTGGCATCTGACCTAAAGGACCAATAAGGGGACAAGATACTTTCAAATCTTGGGGGGGGAAGGCTTTTGTTTGTGTTCTTTGTTTGGGAGTGTGTTCGTTCTCCGGGAATGAGAGGGACCAGACATCAATCCAGGTTCTCCACATCTTTCTAAACAAGCCTCTCCTATTCCAAACTTGTAAGTAAATAGCCAGGCAAGGCGTGTTAGTTTTCCTTTGTTTTCTCAACTTGTAAATGTACCTTTTACTAGAGTGTTTCTCTTTGTTTGCTGTACTTTGAACCTGAGACTAGAGGGGAGTCCTCTGAGCTCTTTAAGTTTGATTACCCTGTAAGGTTGATTTCCATACTGATTTTACAGAGATGATTTTTACCTTTTTCTTTAATTAAAAAACCTTCTTTTTAAGAACCTGATTGATTTTTTCCTTGTTTTAGATCCAAAGGGGTTTTGGATCTTGATTCACCAGGAGTTGGTGGGAGGAAGGAGGGGAATGGTTAATTTCCCCTTGTTTTAAATCCAAGGGGTTGGATTTGTTTTCACCAGGGATTTGGTGAAGGTTTTTCAAGGTTTCCCAGGGAGGGAATCCATTGAAAATGGTGGCAGCCGAACCAGAGCTAAGCTGGTAATTAAGCTTAGAAGTTTTTATGCAGGCCCCTACATTTGTACCCTAAAGTTCAAAGTAGGGATCTCAGTCCTGACATGGTGAATAGCGGTGGGATCATTTTAAACCCAAAAGCCAGTGAGATTTTTTTTTCCTTCTAGCTGCTTGGAAAGCCGAGCTGGAAGTAGATAGATGCGTATCTTATCTCTCCTTGCCTGAAGGCAGAGGTGTTAAGTTTTTTTTACAGGTCCTTTGTTAAGAGAAGGGTTCAATTAGCAAATGACTGGTAAAAGGTATTTACAAGCTGAATTGTTTTTTTTTCTTTTTACATCCTCGGGAGTAGCTAGTTAGAAAGTTACTGTTAACTCTGCAGCAGCCAGAGCTGAGAGCTTCCCAGTTTGTCAACTGCAAAGGGGGTTACCCAGCACAAGAAAACAGGAAAATGACTACCAAAGAAGTAGCTAACAAAATAGAACTGGCCAAACTAGAAGCAGAAGAAAATGAAAGAAAACATCAGAGACTGCTTCAATTAACAAAACTCGAGACAGAGCAGAGAGAAAGAGAAGAAAAAGCCAAAGAGGAGGCCCACAAGAGAGAGATGGAGCTGAAAGAAAAAGAGATGAAGATGAAAGAAAAAGAGATGGAGGAGAGAGAAAAAGAAAGGAAGCATGAACTGGAAGTAGCAAAGGCTAAGCAGGATGCACCAGCCAATGCTAACAACCCCCCTCCAGGTACCACTTCCCATCCCAGAAGATTCCCCACCTACAAGGCAGGCGATGATACTGAGGCCTTCTTAGAAAATTTTGAAAGGGCCTGCCTTGGATACAGCATCGCTACAGACCAGTACATGGTAGAGCTGAGGCCACAGCTCAGTGGACCCTTAGCAGAGGTGGCGGCTGAAATGCCTAAGGAACACATGAACAGTTATGAACTTTTTAAAAACAAGGCCAGAATCAGAATGGGGATAACACCCGAGCATGCCCGTCGGCGGTTCAGAGCCCTAAAGTGGAAACCGGATGTGTCATTTACCCGTCATGCCTACCACATTGACAAAAATTGTGATGCCTGGGTATCAGGAGCAAATGTTAAATCTCTGGAAGATCTGCTTTCCCTAGTAAAAATGGAGCAGTTTTTAGAGGGTGTTCCTGAGGAAATAGAAAGGTACATCCTAGATAGGAAGCCCAAAACTGTAACTGAGGCGGGGGAGATTGGAGCCCAATGGGTGGAGGTGGCAGAAAAGAAAAAAACTAGTAGCAGTTGGAGCGAATATCAGAAGGGGCAAGCCGAAACAAAACCTTACCACCGGGGACAACCCAAGGCCCCACCCACATCTCAAGGGAAACCCCAGACGCCTTCTCACCCCACCACACCAGTCTCCACCAACCAACATCGCCCCGGTGATACCTTAGCAGGGCGATGTTTTAAATGTAATGAACTGGGACATATAAAGGCTCACTGCCCCAAGAACCCTAACCGATTACAGTTCATTACACCCCAATCACACCAAAGATCCCCAAACCCAGATGCCTCTCTCATACCCTCGGAGCGAAGGGAAACCTTGAGAGTGGGCGGAAAGAAGGTTACCGCCTGGAGGGACACTGGGGCTCAAGTGTCAACTATCCACCAATCCCTAGTGGACCCCAAACTCATCAACCCAGAGGCTACAGTGACAATTCAACCCTTCGTGTCACAATCTGTAACCTTGCCTACAGCCACGTTGCATGTCCAGTACAAGGGCTGGTCAGGAATGTGGACTTTTGCAGTCTATGACAATTATCCCATTCCCATGCTGCTGGGGGAAGATTTGGCCAACCATGTGAAGGTAGCCAAGAGGGTGGGAATAGTCACCCGCAGCCAGGCTAAGCAAGCTTTCACCCCCATCCCTGTTCCTGAGCCGTCCACCAGGGCCCCGTCTGTGTTACCGGAGACCCAGACAAAGGTGGTGGAACTGGATCCTCTGCCAACGACTGCAACAGCCGTAGTGGATCCAATCCCAGAGACCCAGCCAAAGCCAGTCCCAGAACCGGAACTGGCAACGCAACCAGCACCAGAACCATTGCCAGCCCTGAGTCCAGCGCTTGCAAACCCGTCTACAACTCCAACGCCAGAGGGCACCAGCGAGCCTGAACTGGCAGAAGCAGCAGATAAGCCTACCCAAGAGGCTCAGCCAGAGCCTGAGATACCACATAGTGCACCAGCGGACAGCGGTTCACAGTCAATGGAAACAGCCCCAGCACCTGCATCGCTTCCAGAGGGACCAAGCCCCAGTCCACAGTCCAAGGAGGAACTGATGTCTCCAGCATCAAGGGAACAGTTCCAGGCCGAGCAGGAAGCAGATGACAGCCTTCAGAAAGCTTGGGCGGCGGCGCGGAGCACCCCACCGCCTCTCAGCTCTTCTAACCGATCCCGGTTTGTTGTAGAACAAGGACTTTTATACAAGGAGACTCTTTCTGGTGAGCACCAGGAAGACTGGCATCCTCAAAGGCAGTTGGTAGTTCCCACTAAGTATCGGGTAAAGCTCTTGAGCTTAGCCCATGATCATCCCAGTGGCCATTCTGGGGTGAACAGAACCAAAGACCGGTTGGGGAAGTCCTTCCACTGGGAGGGAATGGGCAAGGACGTTGCTAATTATGTCCGGTCTTGTGAGGTGTGCCAACGAGTGGGAAAACCCCAAGACCAGGTTAAAGCCCCTCTCCAGCCACTACCCATAATTGAGGTCCCATTTCAGCGCGTAGCTGTGGATATTCTGGGTCCTTTCCCAAAGAAGACACCCAGAGGAAAGCAGTACGTACTGACTTTCATGGATTTTGCTACCCGATGGCCGGAAGCAGTACCCTTAAGCAACACCAGGGCTAAAAGTGTGTGCCAGGCATTAACAGACATTTTTGCCAGGGTAGGTTGGCCCTCCGACATCCTTACAGATTCGGGAACTAACTTCCTGGCAGGAACCATGGAAAACCTGTGGGAAGCTCATGGGGTGAATCACTTGGTTGCCACCCCTTACCACCATGAAACCAATGGCCTGGTGGAGAGGTTTAATGGAACTTTGGGGGCCATGATACGTAAATTTGTAAATGAACACTCCAATGATTGGGACCTCGTGTTGCAGCAGTTGCTTTTTGCCTACAGGGCTGTACCACATCCCAGTTTAGGGTTTTCACCATTTGAACTTGTGTATGGCCGTGAGGTTAAGGGGCCATTACAGTTGGTGAAGCAGCAATGGGAGGGGTTTACGCCTTCTCCAGGAACAAACATTCTAGACTTTGTAAGCAACCTACAAAACACCCTCCGACATTCTTTGGCCCTTGCTAAAGAAAACCTAAAGGATGCTCAGGAAGAGCAAAAGGCCTGGTATGATAAACATTCCAGAGAACGGTCCTTCAAAGTAGGAGACCAAGTCATGGTCTTAAAGGCAATCCAGGCCCATAAAATGGAAGCGTCGTGGGAAGGACCATTCACGGTCCAGGAGCGCCTAGGAGCTGTTAACTATCTCATAGCCTCCCCCACCTCCAACATAAAGCCTAAGGTATACCATGTTAATTCTCTTAAGCCCTTTTATTCCAGAGAATTAAACGTTTGCCAGTTTACTGCCCAGGAAACAGATGACGCGGAGTGGCCTGAAGGTGTCTACTACGAAGGAAAAAAGGATGGTGGCGTGGAAGAGGTGAACCTCTCCATGACCCTTGGACGTCTGCAGCGACAGCAGATCAAGGAGCTGTGCACAAGCTTTGCACCAATTTTCTCAGCCACTCCAGGATGGACCGAACGGGCATACCACTCCATTGACACAGGTAATGCTCACCCTATTAGAACCCCACCCTACCGGGAGTCACCTCATGCCAAAGCTGCTATACAAAGGGAGATCCAGGACATGCTACAGATGGGTATAATCCGCCCCTCTAAGAGTGCATGGGCATCTCCAGTGGTTCTAGTTCCCAAACCAGATGGGGAAATACGCTTTTGCGTGGACTACCGTAAGCTAAATGCTGTAACTCGTCCTGACAACTATCCAATGCCACGCACAGATGAGCTATTGGAGAAATTGGGACATGCCCAATTCATCTCTACTTTAGACTTAACCAAGGGGTACTGGCAAGTACCACTAGATGAACCCGCTAAGGAAAGGTCAGCCTTCGTCACCCAGGCAGGGGTGTATGAATTCAATGTACTCCCTTTCGGGTTGCGAAATGCACCCGCCACCTTCCAAAGACTTGTAGATGGTCTCCTAGCGGGATTGGGAGAATCTGCAGTTGCCTACCTCGATGATGTGGCCATTTTTTCTGATTCATGGGTAGAGCACATGGAGCACCTGGAAAAAGTTTTCGAGCGCATCCAGCAGGCAGGGCTAACTGTTAAGGCTAAAAAGTGTCAAATAGGCCAAAACAGAGTGACTTACCTGGGGCACCAGGTGGGTCAAGGAACTATAAATCCCATACAGGCCAAAGTGGATGCTATCCAAAAGTGGCCGGTTCCAAAGTCTAAGAAACAGGTCCAATCCTTCTTAGGCTTGGCTGGATATTATAGGCGATTTGTACCCCACTACAGCCAAATCGCCGCCCCGCTGACAGACCTAACCAGAAAGAAACAGCCAAATGCAGTTCAGTGGACTGATGAGTGTCAAAAGGCCTTTAACCAGCTTAAGGCAACACTCATGTCTGACCCTGTGCTAAGGGCCCCAGACTTTGACAAACCGTTCCAAGTAACCACAGATGCGTCCGAGCGAGGCGTGGGAGCAGTTTTAATGCAGGAAGGACCGGATCAAGAATTCCATCCTGTCGTATTTCTCAGTAAGAAACTGTCTGAGAGGGAAAGCCATTGGTCAATCAGCGAAAAGGAATGCTATGCCATTGTGTACGCGCTGGAAAAGCTACGCCCATATGTTTGGGGACGGCGTTTCCAACTACAAACAGACCATGCTGCGCTACAGTGGCTTCATACCGCCAAGGGAAATAACAAAAAACTTCTTCGGTGGAGTTTAGCTCTCCAAGATTTTGATTTTGAAATACAACACATTTCGGGAGCTTCTAACAAAGTGGCTGATGCACTCTCCCGGGAAAGTTTCCCAGAGTTAACTGGTTAACAATTGTTTTTGGAATGAAACATATTGTTAGTTTTTATATAATCAGTAGTATGTCTAAAGGTACATGTGTCTTATTAACTCTGTTTTCTCCTAGAACTCCAGGAAGAAATCACAGCCAGTGTGGAACCGAACATCCAACACTATCTGTGATTTGGGGGGCGTGTCATAACTATAAAGGGAAGGGTAATAGCTGTCCTGTGTACAGTACTATAAATCCCTCCTGGCCAGAGACTCCAAAATCCTTTTCCCTGTAAAGGGTTAAGAAGCTCAGGTAACCTGGCTGGCATCTGACCTAAAGGACCAATAAGGGGACAAGATACTTTCAAATCTTGGGGGGGGAAGGCTTTTGTTTGTGTTCTTTGTTTGGGAGTGTGTTCGTTCTCCGGGAATGAGAGGGACCAGACATCAATCCAGGTTCTCCACATCTTTCTAAACAAGCCTCTCCTATTTCAAACTTGTAAGTAAATAGCCAGGCAAGGCGTGTTAGTTTTCCTTTGTTTTCTCAACTTGTAAATGTACCTTTTACTAGAGTGTTTCTCTTTGTTTGCTGTACTTTGAACCTGAGACTAGAGGGGAGTCCTCTGAGCTCTTTAAGTTTGATTACCCTGTAAGGTTGATTTCCATACTGATTTTACAGAGATGATTTTTACCTTTTTCTTTAATTAAAAACCTTCTTTTTAAGAACCTGATTGATTTTTTCCTTGTTTTAGATCCAAAGGGGTTTTGGATCTTGATTCACCAGGAGTTGGTGGGAGGAAGGAGGGGAATGGTTAATTTCCCCTTGTTTTAAATCCAAGGGGTTGGATTTGTTTTCACCAGGGATTTGGTGAAGGTTTTTCAAGGTTTCCCAGGGAGGGAATCCATTGAAAATGGTGGCAGCCGAACCAGAGCTAAGCTGGTAATTAAGCTTAGAAGTTTTTATGCAGGCCCCTACATTTGTACCCTAAAGTTCAAAGTAGGGATCTCAGTCCTGACAACCCACTTGTTAGTTTTTCAAGCACCTTTGTGCTTTCTTTCACACTGCCCCTTATGCTTGGAAGGAGCTTCCCATAAACATCTGCAGAACTAATGTATTCCCCTCCTCAAAACTCTCCTTTTCCATAAATCCTATAAAAGTTTTGACAATGGTTAGGCTGCAAGTGTGCCGATACCACTGCCCAACATGCTGACCAGTATTGTCTCCTAGTTTCCTCGGACTCCCCCATCTGTCTGATCCAGCTCTTGTCTTTTGTTTTATGCTTAGATTATCAGCTTTCTGGAGCAGGGACCATCTTTTTATTTTATGTTTTGTACAACACCTAGTACAATTGGATCCTGGCCCAAAACTAGGGCTCCTTGACACTACATCTATGCAAATAAATAATAAACATAAAGGACACAAATGTCTTCAAAATACTCCACTCTCCCCTTAACCACAACTGATGTGAAATGTCAACCATCCTTTCCATCATTTTTGCAAAAACATCTTTTGAAGAGCATATTTATGGTGCCATGATATCTACCAATCAGCATCATTCTTTGTTGGAATACAGACTTTGGACTCCAGCATTAAGCAGTGTTTCTGGGAATTTTGCCATCTGAGATAGCACTGCCCACCAGTTCAGAGGTTGAATATGCAGGCAAGAAACAAGAGCTATCTACCTGAAGAATTCTAAACATCACTATATGGTACCCAAATCTGTTCCCCACCTTCATATCTCTAATATGAACATGATGTATTGGCTTAATGAGAAATAAATTTGTCTTTCACATAGACTTCATGTGTAAAAAAAGCCAGGGTAGAAAAAGAGCAGGGGAACCATGTAAGGATAAGAAAACAGCAGCATTTAAATGGGGATTCAGCTGATTTATGATTTTCTCAGTCCTGCCAACTGTGGATTTTCCTCCTATGGAACTGAGGGGAAGACCTATCACATTCTCCTGCCTCCTGGGGAAAGACAGCCAATCTAAGCTGCTGCCCATCCCTCAAGAAACAATAAACTTTTTTTGTTGGTAGTGGGGGTGCAGAAGGAGGAGTCAATAACATTTTCACAAGAGGAAGCGGGGAAGAGGGAGTCCTGAGCTTCAGGGCTCTATATTCCCCCTGTTGTGAATAGTATGTCAGCTCCTCCCCTCTCTCTTCTCCTCCTTAGTACCCCTGCAACAACAGGCCTAGGAAGGAAAAGTCAAACAGCCCTGTGAGAGCTGCCCCATCACCACCTCAGGCCTCCAGGGAAAGTGGAAGAAAAAGCCCTTGCTAGACATGCTTCACCCCACTTCAGCCAGCACTTTCTTAAACTTATGTACAGTAAAGGAGGAGAAGCCTCGTACCCCTAAGGCTGGGAGATCTGCTGCCACCACTGCGAATAGGAAACGTAGGGTAGTGGTGGTCGGAGACTCTCTGCTGAGGGGGACGGAGACGCCCATCTGTCGCCCTCACATTTCATCTCGGGAGGTATGCTGCCTGCCGGGAGCCCGTATCCGAGATGTTACGGAGGCATTGTCGAGGATTATCCAGCCCTCTGACTACTACCCCATGCTACTCATCCATGTGGGCACAAATGATACTGCGCGGTGTGACACTGAGTGGATCAAGAGTGACTACAGGGCTCTGGGAGTACGGGTGAAGGAGTTTGGAGCGCAGGTGGTATTCTCTTCAATTCTTCCTGTCAAAGGTAGGGGCCCGGGCAGAGACAGATGCATCATGGAGGTGAATGCCTGGCTGCGAAGATGGTGTCGCCAGGAGGGCTTTGGCTTCCTAGACCATGGGATGCTATTCGAGGAAGGACTGCTAGGCAGAGATGGCGTTCACCTTTCGAGGAGAGGAAAGACCCTATTTGGACATAGACTGGCTAACCTAGTGAGGAGGGCTTTAAACTAGGTTCGATGGGGACAGGTGAGCAAAGCCCACAGGTAAGTGGGGAACATGGAGACCGGGGAGATGGGTCAGAAACAAGAGGGAGTGTGGGCTATATTGTCAGAGAGAAAGGAGGGTCAGGACAAAACTGGGAGGAAAGATCAAACCAGTATTTTAGATGCCTATATACAAATGCGAGAAGTATGGGGAATAAGCAGGAAGAACTGGAAGTGCTAATAAATAAATACAACTATGACATTGTTGGCATCACTGAAACTTGGTGGGATAATACACATGATTGGAATGTTGGTGTGGATGGGTACAGCTTGCTCAGGAAGGATAGACAGGGGAAAAAGGGAGGAGGTGTTGCCTTATATATTAAAAATGTACACACTTGGACTGAGGTAGAGATGGACATAGGAGACGGAAGTGTTGAGAGTCTCTGGGTTAGGCTAAAAGGGGTAAAAAACAAGGGAGATGTCATGCTAGGAGTCTACTACAGGCCACCTAACCAGGTGGAAGAGGTGGATGAGGCTTTTTTTAAGCAACTAACAAAATCATCCAAAGCCCAAGATTTGGTGGTGATGGGGGACTTCAACTATCCGGATATATGTTGGGAAAATTACACAGCGGGGCACAGACTATCCAACAAATTCTTGGACTGCATTGGAGACAACTTTTTATTTCAGAAGGTTGAAAAAGCCACTGGGGGGAAGCTGTTCTAGACTTGATTTTAACAAATAGGGAGGAACTCGTTGAGAATTTGAAAGTAGAAGGCAGCCTGGGTGAAAGTGATCATGAAATCATAGAGTTTGCAATTCTAAGGAAGGGTAGAAGGGAGAACAGCAAAATAGAGACAATGGATTTCAGGAAGACAGATTTTGGTAAGCTCAGAGAGCTGATAGGTAAGGTCCCATGGGAATCAAGACTGAGGGGAAAAACAACTGAGGAGAGTTGGCAGTTTTTCAAAGGAACACTATTAAGGGTCCAAAAGCAAGCTATTCCGCTGGTTAGGAAAGATAGAAAATGTGGCAAAAGACCACCTTGGCTTAACCACAAGATCTTGCATGATCTAAAAAATAAAAAGGAGCCATATAAAAAATGGAAACTAGGATGGATTACAAAGGATGAATATAGGCAAACAACACAGGAATGCAGGGGCAAGATTAGAAAGGCAAAGGCACAAAATGAGCTCAAACTAGCTACGGGAATAAAGGGAAACAAGAAGACTTTTTATCAATACATTAGAAGCAAGAGGAAGACCAAAGACAGGGTAGGCCCACTGCTCAGTGAAGAGGGAGAAACAGTAACAGGAAACTTGGAAATGGCAGAGATGCTTAATGACTTCTTTGTTTCGGTCTTCACTGAGAAGTCTGAAGGAATGCCTAACATAGTGAATGCTAATAGGAAGGGGGTAGGTTTAGCAGATAAAATAAAAAAAGAACAAGTTCAAAAATCACTTAGAAAAGTTAGATGCCTGCAAGTCACCAGGGCCTGATGAAATGCATCCTAGAATACTCAAGGAGCTAATAGAGGAGGTATCTGAGCCTCTAGCTATTATCTTTGGAAAATCATGGGAGACGGGAGAGATTCCAGAAGACTGGAAAAGGGCAAATATAGTGCCCATCTATAAAAAGGGAAATAAAAACAACCCAGGAAACTACAGACCAGTTAGTTTAACTTCTGTGCCAGGGAAGATAATGGAGCAAGTAATTAAGGAAATCATCTGCAAACACTTGGAAGGTGGTAAGGTGATAGGGAACAGCCAGCATGGATTTGTGAAGAACAAATCATGTCAAACCAATCTGACCTATTCTTTGATAGGATAACGAGCCTTGTGGATAAGGGTGAAGCTGTGGATGTGGTATACCTAGACTTTAGTAAGGCATTTGATACGGTCTCGCATGATATTCTTATCGATAAACTAGGCAAATACAATTTAGATGGGGCTACTATAAGGTGGGTGCATAACTGGCTGGATAACCGTACTCAGAGAGTTGTTATTAATGGTTCCCAATCCTGCTGGAAAGGCATAATGAGTGGGGTACCGCAGGGGTCTGTTTTGGGACCGGCGCTGTTCAATATCTTCATCAACGACTTAGATATTGGCATAGAAAGTACGCTTATTAAGTTTGCGGATGATACCAAACTGGGAGGGATTGCAACTGCTTTGGAGGACAGGGTCATAATTCAAAATGATCTGGACAAATTGGAGAAATGGGCTGAGTTAAACAGGATGAAGTTTAACAAAGACAAATGCAAAGTGCTCCACGTAGGAAGGAAAAATCAGTTTCACACATACAGAATGGGAAGAGACTGTTTAGGAAGGAGTACGGCAGAAAGGGATCTAGGGGTTATAGTGGACCACAAGCTAAATATGAGTCAACAGTGTGATGCTGTTGCAAAAAAAGCAAACATGATTCTGGGATGTATTAACAGGTGTGTTGTGAGCAAGACACGAGAAGTCATTCTTCCGCTCTACTCTGCTCTGGTTAGGCCTCAGCTGGAGTATTGTGTCCAGTTCTGGGCACCGCATTTTTAAAAAGATATGGAGAAATTGGAAAGGGTCCAGAGAAGAGCAACAAGAATGATTAAAGGTCTTGAGAACATGACCTATGAAGGAAGGCTGAAAGAATTGGGTTTGTTTAGTTTGGAAAAGAGAAGACTGAGAGGGGACATGATAGCAGTTTTCAGGTATTTAAAAGGATGTCATAAGGAGGAGGGAGAAAACTTGTTCACCTTAGCCTCTAAGGATAGAACCAGAAGCAATGGGTTTAAACTGCAGCAAGGGAGGTCTAGGTTGGACATTAGGAAAAAGTTCCTAACTGTCAGGGTGGTTAAACACTGGAATAAATTGCCTAGGGAGGGTGTGGAATCTCTATCTCTGGAGATATTTAAGAGTAGGTTAGATAAATGTCTATCAGGGATGGTCTAGACAGTATTTGGTCCTGCCATGCGGGCAGGGGACTGGACTTGATGACCTCTTGAGGTCCCTTCCAGTCCTAGAATCTATGAATCTATGTACTTTTTGTGTAATAGTTAACACTAAAACACAATTGGAAGGGAGATAAAACTTCATATTTCAGATATTGAGCCCTTCTCTAGCTCCTCGGAGTTAGGATGGGGGCAGATGATCTAACATCTGCTGACTGCACCTACTTCTGAAGCATCTGGTGTTGGCCACCATCAGAGACAGAAAATTGGACACGATGGACCTTTGGGCTGATCCAATATGGCAATTCCTTTGTTCCTAATTTTATGCAAATTTAAAATTTACCTTTTTTGGTGACAAAATTTTGGCAGATATGTTGTTTCTATGCTATGTCTAAATTATACATGAATCCAAAACACTTTTATTTTCTAGACAGAGTTCTTTGCATTTTTTTTTCATTGGTTTGGGTCATATGAATTTTCTCATCTATAATTTATTTTTCTTGACAATTCTGTTTTGTTGTTGTTTGTTTTTGTCCTGTTAGTTGGGGGAGTGAGTAAGGGGAAGTCCAGACAATAGAGAGGGAAAGAGTACATATAACTCAGTCTGCAGTAACTTGCACTAACTGCTTTAGGGATCAGATACGAGGGAACAGCCAGCTTCTCAGCCCCACCCCTTCTCAATCTGTGGAGTGGGTAAATGCGCAGTGTCAGGTGAAAGAGGCTCTGGTCATATCCCAGATCTGAGGGCAGAAGTGGAGAAGAGCACAGGGGCCTAGTCCTTTTGTTCAAAGATGGAATTTCAAATGGTCAAAAAAGAAATACAATATTTTCAAGTACAGTCTTAGATACAGGCTTGACAAACAAAGTGGTAGTGTGGGCTTCCCTTGCCTCAACAGATCTCACCAACATCCTTAGGCTTGGAGACTTTAACCACTGGCCTTTTTCATGGGAAAAGAATGCCAACTCCTACCCCCAATAGAAGAATTCAGTGGACATTCCATGTTCTGAAGCTGTGGAGCATGCATTCCTCTCTGTGGATTCTTCCTGCACAGGGGAGATCCTTAAATCCAGAATGAAGGAATCTCTCTGATTTTTGTTTCTCTTCTATCATAAAATGAAATGGAAGTTTTTTATAACTTCCATAAAATGACGCATAGATTCTTCAGGGTCTTGTCAGCAAAATAATATCCTCTGTCTACAACAAAATTTTATTCTCAATAATTACTCTCTTCCTATAATAGAAATCTGCTTCAATCCCCTTTTCTGTTTTCGCTATCTTATATAGCAGGGTTCGGCAACCTTTCAGAAGTGATGTGCCGAGTCTTCATTTATTCACTCAGATTTAAGGTTTCGCTTGCCAGTAATACATTTTAACATTTTTAGAAGGTCTCTTTCTATAAGTCTATAATATATAACTAAACTATTGTTGTATGTAAAGTAAATAAGATTTTTAAAATGTTTAAGAAACTTCAATTGAAATTAAATTAAAATGCAGAGGCCCCTGAACCGGTGGCCAGGACCCGGGCAGTGTGAGTGCCACTGAAAATCAGCTCGCATGCCGCCTTTGGCACACGTGCCATAGGTTGCCTACCCCTGTTATATAGCTATATTGCCAGGAGGCTCAGTTTCCATGAAGAACAGTAATTGTGGGAGCAGGTAAAAGTACAGCTTTGATTGGAGGGGGATCACTAGTTACTAATAGTATTCTGGCTTTGGATTCTATAGTGGAATCCAATATCATTGTATAAATTCAGAGAAATCCTTCCTGCAATCAAGTCTCTAGATTACACAATAATCACATTCTACTTTATCCAAAACTACTTGTGCACAAGTGGACAGAGCAGCATTAAGTGTACTGTTGTCATTAACATCTAATACTAAAGTCAATGGGCCAAGGTCTGTGATAGTTTACACCCTACAACCTTGTTAAGTATAATGGAGTTGCATGGGCTACAAAATGGCATAGAATTTTGTTTAACCTGAGCATTCCATTAACTGATCCTCTGTTGAGCACAAGTCTCCTTAGGGTTTATTATTTCTGTTAGTATTTTGTTCAGCCTTGTAGCCATAATCTTTGCCAGTATTTTATAATTAGTAGTCAGAGATAATATAGGCCTATAATTTTACTCTCTAATGCATTCCTATTCAGTTTGGGAATCAGCATTATTGCATGGTAAATAGTGGGTGAAGTCGTATGAGAATCTAATTATGCCTCTTTGCATACCTGTAATATACTGAGGATTAACATTTCTTGGGATTTTTTGCAGAATATATTCGTTGGTCAGTCAGTAGAAAAGTTTTTGTATTTTAGGATCTGGGAGTTTTGCTTGCTCAAGGAATGCAGGATCAGGCCCCAAGTTTCAGCTGTTTGTGATACTTTGGTCATCTGAAGTGATGTCAGGTTGTAGGGTCTCTTCAGAGGTTTTTGATATTGTGCGGATTTTAATCTTTTAAAATAAACTCTTAAGGGTCATTTAGTACTCTGTGTTTTCTGTCTCATACAGCTCTGTGTAGAAGTGTTGAAATGTCTTAAAGGCTAGATTTTGCCCTTGGCATTCTCAGGTGTGCTAGATGAAGTACCGAAGGATCACACAGTACCTGGAGTACTGAGGAAGAATTCTTATTGACTCATCCAGCATTCCTCCTTCCTGGGGACTCCCAGGCAACACACATCCAGATGATAAGTATGCCATTCTGGGTGGTGTCTGCTCAGTCTCCTTGCACCCTTTCTCCAACTCACTCCACTGCTCTCTTGTGCACCTGCAACAGGGCTGCCCACAATTGTGCCCTTAACTACATCTGTACTTGTGATTATTGCTTGCTTGTTCTTAAATTAATTTAACTCAATCTGCGCATTACCTAGTTGTTGCAGTTCTCCTCCTAACACCTTTGGATGCTGTATTTCCTGATTCAAATTGTGTTCTCTTTAACCTACATGGGCAAATTTAACTTGGTTTTGCTATATCATAATGCCATTTCTTGTGCACTGCCAATTGATTTAATGGAGAATCTGACAGAAAGGTAGAATGTGTAGCCATAGGGCCTAATATATAGCTTCCCAAGTTTTGAGTCTTCCGGGAGCTATAGATATCCTTCTGCTAGTTTTTAAATAACTTCCTCCACTGCTGCTTTCTTCTTGCTCATTTCTTTTTCTGCATGCTTTTTAAAGCAAAGATCCTCATATGAATCCTTTCCCTGCTTCTCATACTCTCCTGAGGGTAGAAAATTAAACCTACATTCACTTTAAAATGCAGCTTTAATGTTTGTTTGCCTCTCCGACTATATATACATTGAGATTTAATTATTGTTTAACTTTCCAAAATAAAGGATCGGGTTTTTGCTACTTTGTTTAAACTCTAAAATCAGATCTCTAGAAGCCTCATGTAAGACCCAGTTCTGCAAGGTGCTTAATGCCCTCAGCTACCACCACTAACTTCTTGAGACACTCAACATTGGGCCTTTAAAAGCCATCACCAAGATGTCACACCTGATTACTTTTTCAATTAGGTCTTAATCCTGCACGCTCTTTCAAGTGTGGAAAGCCAAAGTGCTAGTGCTGAATACTTCGTGTTTGCTTAGCACCTGGATAGAGAAGCTTAGGCCTGGTCCACAATGGGGGGGAAGAAGGGGGGGGGAATCGATCTAAGTTACGCAACTTCAGCTACGTGAATAATTTAGATCTACTTACCACGGTATGTTCACTGCGGTAAATCGATGGCTGACGCTCCCCCATCGACTCCACCTGCGCCTCTCACCCTGGTGGAATACCAGAGTCGACAGGAGAGTGCTCGGCAGTCGATTTATCATATCTGGACTAGAAGTGATAAATTGACCCCCGCTGGATCAATTGCTGCCCATGGATCCAGCTGGTAATGTAGACAAGCCCTTAGTATAGTAGTCAATGTAGTGTGGAGAAATATGCAAAATGCTCAGCAATGCAGGCAAACCTATGAGTCCACACTGAACTGAATGCTGGTAAGTAGGGGAAGAGCAGACATGTCCTGTAGAATGCATAGGGCATGGCTGATGTATAGGTGTTCACCCACAACCAAGGAATTCTGAATGAGGATTTTCAGGTACTGCTAATGCCAACCAGGACTAGCGATTCACTCGAGTGCTTGAGAGATGCATTGAGGAAACAGATTTCAGAGTGGTAGCCGTGTTAGTCAGTATCAGCAAAAACAACGAGGAGTCCTTGTGGCACCTTAGAGACTAACAAATTTATTTGGACATAAGCTTTCGTGGGCTAAAACCCACTTCATCAGATGCATGAAGTGAAAAAAAGTCAGCAGAATATATATTTAAAGATGGGAGTTGCCTTACCAAGTGGGGGGTCCATGCTAATGAGCCAATTTAATTAAGGTGGACATGGTCTATTCTCAACAGTTGACAAGAAGGGGTGAATACCAAAGGAGGGGAAATTACTTTTGTAGTGCTAACAAGGCCAATGCAATCAAGGTGGCCTATTTCCAACAGCTGACAAGAAGGTGTGAGTATCAGCAGAGGGAAAATTACTTTTTGTAGTGACCTGTCCTCTCCCAGTCTTTATTCAGGCCTAATTTGATTGTGTCCAATTTGCAAATTAATTCTAGTTCTGCAGTTTCTCGTTGGAGTCTGTTTTTGAAGGGTTTTTTTTTTGTTGTTGAAAAATTGCCACTTTTAAATCTGTTATTGAGTGTCCAGGGAGAGTGAAGTGTTCTCATACTGGTTTTTGAATGTTACAATTCTTGATGTCTGATTTGTGTCCATTTATTCTTTTGCATAGAGATTGTCCGGTTTGGCCAATGTACATGGCAGAGGGGCATTGCTGGCACATGATGGCATATATCACGTTGGTAGATGTGCAGGTGAACAAGCCCCTGATGGTATGAGGAAACAAGTGAGCAACCATGTGGGCCCGTCACTATTAGATGTGTCTGATGGATCTCATGAAGCAGCAACCAACAACCAACTCCTCAATGCTTCATAATATATGCAAGACACAGCATTCTTGCCATCTCAGCACCTGATAGTACTTGATCCCCTCATCTTATTTCATCTTATTAGATTGTGACTAACAAAACAACATACTCAGCAGCCCTACAGATGGCTCAGTGATGCTCTCTCTCACTACCCTTTGTTCTGATCCTTCAAGAACTGTTATGCTGAAAAAAAAAATCAAACATTTTTGATGAAATATTTAAATGAATTTGAATTTGCTTTGACTCTGTTTGCACTTCTTTTGTCTTCATTTTCTGTTAATTATTCTAGCGAACAAGTGTACTGGCAGAAATGTTTGCTGAAACCGCAACTGCTCATGAATAAGCTACAGACCAAGAACTTTTAGACATTATGCAATGAATAAGGAATGAATTAAAGAAAAACACGATCTGTTCACAGATAATTCACAAACAGAAAACGGTTGGAATTAATCAAATATATGATTTATTAGTCACCCAGCTTTACTTATTTATTCTGGCCACAGAACTAGTAAACATATGGGAAAAACTCATAAAATAACTCTTCAGTCAACTCTAGAGGCTCCTCTAAACTTTTTAAAGTATCTCAAGAACTTCTTATCTTTTGGGGACCACCCTCAAGTCCTATCAGAGTATCCTCCTGTAGCATTCAACCTCTGATCTGGATACCCAGAGAAATCCCAGATCCTCTGTTCCCAAAGGAACAATGTACCACATGTCACTAGTTTACGGTAAAACTCTCACTCCTGTATTATGCACAGCATTTGAGTTCAGTTAAACAAATTTATTTAAGAGAGAATACAGATTCAAATAAAAAGCAATGTGCGAGAAGGGAACAAGTGGTTACATATAAAAGAACACCATCATCATGCATTCTAAAGCCTAACCTTAACTAACAAGTAATCCTCCTGTCTAAAGAAGCTTATCTCACCCAAAGTTCTCTCCAGCATTTTCAGCCAAGCCTGGTTGAGATCTCTTTTTCATGAAGCGAACTCGCTGTCCATTCACTTCCTAGGTGAAGAATGCCAGGATGTCTCTTTGCATCCCTAAATAAACCAGAACAGACCTTTGATGTTAACCATAAGAAAAGCTTTTCCCCCTCACCCGCTGATGTTTACCTCTTCCTATTAGTTTCCATCTCAAGTCTTCACCAGCTCTTCATTAGTATTTGACTTAGTTAGATTTTATTAGTAATATCCTGTTTATACCTTTCTAACTACATAATTACGTCTCGTCTTTTAAGCTTCATGTCTCCTTTTGCCTTTCAAAGCTGCTGTCAGTGGTTCCCATTGTATGACTGGTGACAAAAACATAGTATCAACTGTCTGCCCTCAATTACTTTCTCTTTGAAGTTCTTAAACTGCACGTATTTAATCTACAACTTTTTAGGTGGAGTATAAAACTTTTATAATACAGAAAGGATTAGGCACCCTGTGCTAGATCCACAAAGGGTACTTAGGCTCAGCATTGTGATTACTTACTTTAGGTGCTCTGCACCTAGTGGAATACATAACTTCAACAGGAGAGACCGAGAGAGCCCCACCTATGCCCCAGAATACCATATAATAGCATTTCTCAAACTGGGGTCCGCGGACCCCTTGGAGTCCCCGAGGGTATTCCAGGGGGTCCATGGACCCAGCTGATCAACTTCCTCCTTCCCTCAACTCCTCTATCTCCCGGAGGCTACTGAAGCCAAACCGGGACATTTTGGCACTAAAGGTCTGGCTGCACAGCAGGGCTAAGGCAGGCTCCCTGCCTGCCCTGGCTCTGCACCACTCCCAGAAGGGGCTGGCATGTCCCTGCGGCCTCTGGGGAGGGGGAAGGGGGTTTCCGTGTGCTGGCCCCACCCCGAACACCAACTCCACAGCTCCCATTGGCCAGGAACTGCAGCCAATGGGAGCTGCGGGAGCGGTGTCTGTGGGCAGGGGCAGTACGCAGAGACTCCCTGGCCCCCCGCCTAGGAACTGCTTCCAGAGAGATGTGGTGGTTGCTTTTGGGAGCCGCCAAGGTAAGCGCTGCCCAGACGGAGCCTACACCCTTCACCCTCCCAGAGCCCTCAAGTGTCTCCACTTTCATTTTTGTCATTGCATGCGAATGTCTGCTCTTTGTTATGACTCTGAGACAGCCTGGATTCCATAACAGTGACAAAATACATTGAATTTTCAATTATTGATCCTATAACATTCTAGCATGTTTCACCTTCTTGGTCTTGGAGCTGCTTTTTTGTATTTAATACCCGAATGTTTGCCCAGTATTAAAACAGTTAGTATGGATGTAATTGGTAATGATTCAGACCTCTCTATGCTTCCACTGGAGAGATCTAGCTTTGACATCTAGGTCTGTTTTCTCACTCCCCAGGCTAGGAGAACTGGGAGTACTATAGAGGCAAAGTGCACCGCTCTTGTGGGAGAGTGCAATTGGCAATATTTTGCAGAATGACTTGATGGGCTCTGAATAAAGTTACTCATGTACATAAGGACTGGAGCCTAGGAGAGAGAAAGGAAATGCTCCAAAAATATATATACCCTTGTTTTGGTGGTAGGTAATATAAGAGTTGGAGCCTAAAACTAGAGCTGTCCCAATATGTTTATTTTATTAATGGAGCAATTAAGTGGTATCACTTGTAACTTGTTCCTCTTAGCTTTAACTCTGTACAATTTCTCATTTTCCTTCACATTACTTTTACCCGGTCAAAACCTTTTCTTTGTCTCCTCCTCTCTCCCCTACCCCCTGAGTCTGATTAATGCTTGATAGGGCTGTCCATTCCCACTTTACTGACTTGAATTAAAATGATTTTTATGCACAAAGATAATTGCTTGCTTCTATTATCACCCTAAAATGTTAATATAATTTAGCTCGCTAGTCTCCAAGTCCACCACTACAGCCAATAAATAAACTGAGCACAGAAAATGGATGATCAAAAAAATTAGGGTTGAGCCATAAAACTACAAAATGACAAATTCTAGTTAAGGCTGCACAGCATTACTAACGCCACTTATAGCACATATGGTTAGTCCTCCATCAGAGTCCCACAGCACAGAGTGGGGTTACATATCCTAGGTGCATCATTAGCAACAAATTGCTGGGCTTATAGTACCAAGTGGTGCAGAAAATCACTTTACAGTGTGGTCATTATTTAAAAATCAGCATTTACTGCCAATTATCACACAGTGGTATCTGAGACTGTAACTGGGAGATATAACTGAGTGAGACAGGAGCCACCAGTACATGTTGACTTTTTAGCAGCAGACACTGTATCTATCTACATACTAACACCAGAGCAGTAAAATAAACATTTCTCCCCCAGTATCTGCCTTGTGATCCCTCAATAAAGAAATATAGAATATAAATAAAGGACTGGCTTCAAGGGTAATAGCAGTAAATTACTTCCCTCAGGAGAAAAATGTATTTCCCATGATATAATTCCCCTCCAGGGCATTATTTTCTCCAAAGAGCAATACACCTCACTGCTTTTTCCTTTTGGATTAACTCCATACTAGTTTTATGTTGGGGACTGTGGTTTCAAACCCCTGAGTTAATTATCATTTCTTCCTTCTCCTTCCTGCAGATTCTGTCTCCTTTTCCTGGTTCTTGCTGTTTAGCCATTCTGCTTCCCATCCCCTGGCTGTCTCCCCCACCCTTGTCCTGTGGCTTTGACTTATTGTCTCTGTTGCAGACCGGGGCTGGCTTCTCTGACAAGCCAACACAAGGTCTCTCGCTAAGTGGTGATAATGATATTTTATAGGGGCTTATTTTGCATCTGTGTTCTCCCCAATGCAAAGTCTGACTTCCAGCAGCCAAGTGCCAACTTTGGGCAAAGGCTGGATTGGCTCTCTCCTCTCCCCAAGGGCCAACTCCATGAATGGCTGGAGCTAGAGAGGAAGAAAACGCTATGGTGTATTGCTAATGCCAAATATGCATTGTTTCCCTGTACAAAGACTATTCCCCTTTGCCTGAGGGAAATAACTATTTGTCACAGTGGTTCTCAAAGCAAGCCTCGGATTGCAACCCTCCTTATAAATTAAAAACATTTTTTATATTTAACACTATTATAAATGCTGGAGGTTAAGTGGGGCTTCGGGGTGGGGGCTGATAGCTCACGACCCCCATGCAATAACTTCACGACCCCCTGAGGGGTCATGACCCCCAGTTTGAGAATCATTGATGTCATGTGACCACAGTTAACTAGTAGAATCTTAAATAAAATTCTAAAGGTTTTATATAGGTATAGATATACACATGCACTACATATGTGCAGGGGCGCCAGGTTTGTATAATTTTTGGTGGTGCCCAGAGTGGATCTAAGTCCTGCCCCACACACACACACCTGCCTTGTAAGCCAATATATATATATATTTAATTAATGTAAAAATGGACCGGAAACAGTAAGCATTTAACAGTTTCCCTATATTGCACAATGTGGGAGAGTGGGGGGAAGAGGGCTTTGGCTGGGGGTGAGGGCTCTGAGGTGGGGCTGGGGCTGAAGGATTTGGGGTGTGGTAGGGGCTCAGGACTAGGGCAGAGGTTTGGGTGTGGGGGTGAGGGCTGCAGGGTGATGAGGGGTTCATGGTGCAGGAGGGGGCTCAGGACAGGGGCAGAGGGTTGGGGTGTGGGGTGAGGGGTTCAGGGTGTAGGAGGTGGCTCAGAGCTGGGGCAGAGGGTTGAAGTGTGGTGGGGTGAGGGCTCTCTCTGGGGGTGTGGGCTCTGGGGTGGGGCCAGGGATGAGGAGATTGGGGTGCAGGCAGCCTACCCCGGGGCTGGGGCCAGAGGAGGATTCCCCTCAGCCCTCTCCGCGCCAGCAGCAGCGAGCTCCGATGGAGGGGCCCCCCTCTCCACACCAGCCAGGCCCGCCGACGGTGGGGTGTAAAGGGGAAAAGCATCACTTGATTCATAGATGCTTTTGATATGCCCCATGCAGGTTCCGGGGCAGCTGAGGCAGCGGAGTAGCAAATACTTTTCCCCAGAACAGGTTGGGTCGACACAGCATGGCTGCAACTGCCCTGAGGCTCCTCTGGGCAGGGTGCGCTCGGGGCTTCTTCGGGTGGCCCGGGCCAAGGGAGGGGGGTGGGGCGTGGCAGCTAGCCGTTGCCAAGGGCACAGGGACGCTCCGGGGGAGGCACGCAGGGGTGGCGGACGGGGCCAGACGAGAGGCCCAACCCCCAACATTGGTGGAGCCAGACTCCCGTGCTCTGAATAGTGTTGGAGCATGGGCACCACAGGCCCATATAAATCACTGCCTATGCAAATGTGGAGTTGATATCCAGGGGATAACTGAATTTATCATCTCTCTGCCTCCTCCCTCTGCCACTGATCCATGTCCATGGGACTTATTGCAAACCACTGAGAGCTGTACCATTTTGTTTTTACTCACATCCATGCTGGTATATAAACAAGAGCTTTATTTCAGTGGTGAGAATCCAAGAATTTTAGACCTGGAAGCTCTTGAGATATCAAACTTTAAAGTTGTTAGCTTTCTGTACTTAAAAATTTATTTTAGGTCATTTCTAGAGGTTTTTGTGGCTCACTCTGAGCACTGTACAGTTAGGTTCATGGCAATTATAGCGCTTCTGGCTTTACAGGGGAAGAGAGATGAAAAATAGTCCCAATCAAATGTTTCAATTCCCTCTTGGACAGTTTCTGTCACATATACAGAATATACATGTTGTGTGTGCTTAACAAATAATTATTAATAAAAAAACTGACTTTCAACCTTCAGAGTTTGGTGAAATGCCACTTGTGGAGTTGTACAATGAGACGTGTCTCTAATATTTAAATAAAGCCCAAGACTACAGCTTACACCCTGCAGCACTATATAAAATATAGAGAGATCTGTAGTTTTTGCAGACTATATCTGGGATTAATATGAGACTTGAAAGGTGGGTAAGGAACTGGTTAAATGGGAGACTATAACCAATCAAACTGAAAGGTGAACTGTCAGGCTGGAGGAAGTTACTAGTGGAGTTCTTCAGTGATCAGTTTTGGAGCCCGTTATATTTAACATATTTATTACTGACCTTGGCACAAAAAGTGGGAATGTGCTCATGAAATTTGTGGATGACACAAAGTAGGTAGGTATTTCTAATATGGACTGAAATATCACAGAAGAAGATCTGGATGACCTTGTAAACTGGAGTAATAGAAATGGGCTGAAATTTAATAGTGCAAAGTGCAAGGTCAAGCATTTAGGGACTAAGAATAAGATTTTTTGCCATAAGATTGGGACGTATCAGTTGGAAGTGACAGAGGAAGAGAAAGATCTGGGTATATTGGTTGATCACAGGACGACTATGAGCCACCAATGTGATGTTGCTGTGAAAAAGGCTAATGCATTTCTAGGCTGTATCAGGCAAGGTATTTACAGTAGAGACCAGGAAGTGTTAGTACCGTTATACAGGGCACTGGTGAGACTTCATCTGGGATACTGTGTGCAATTCTGGTCTTCCAGGTTTAAGAAAGATTAATTGAAGTTGGAACAGGTGCACAGAAAGGCTACTAGCTTGATCTGAGGAATGGAAAACTTACCTTATGAGTAGGGCCCTACCAAATTCATGGCCATGAAAACACGTCACGGACCATGAAATCTGGTCTCCTCCTGTGAAATCTCATATTTTGTGTGCTTTTACCCTGTACTACACAGATTTCATGGGGGAGACCAGCATTTCTCAAATTGGGGGTCCTGAGCCAAAAGGGAGTTGCAGGGGGGTTGTAGTATTACCATCCTTTCTTCTGTGTGGCCCTCAGAGCCGGGCGGCCAGAGAGCAGAGGCTGTGGGCCAGGTGCCCAGCTCTGAAGACAGCGGCCTGCCAGCAGCAGCAGAGAAGTAAGGGTAGCAATACCATACTATGCCACCCTTACTTCTGCGCTGCTGCCTTCAGAGCTGGGTGGCTGGAGCAGGGCCAGCTCCAGTGACCAGCCCAGCAAGCAGGTGCTTGGGGTGCCCAATGGAGAGGGGCGGCACATCCGGCTCTTCGGCGGCAATTTGGCGGCGGGTCCCTCACTCCTTCTTGGAGGGAAGGACCCCCCCCGCCAAATTGCGGCCGAAGATTGAAGCAGCAGCGGTAGAGCAGATGGCGATTGCGGCGGCTTTTTTTGTTTGGTTGGGTTTTTTTGCTTTTTGCTGCTTGGGGCGGCAAAAACCCTGGAGCTGGCCCTGGGCTGGAGAGTGGCAGTTGCTGACTGATTGCTCTCTATGAATACATCAGAGGGATAATACCAGAGAGGAAGAGGACTTATTTAAGTTAAGCACCACTCAAGAACAAATGGATATGAACTGGCCATCAACAAGTTTAGACTAGAAATTAGACAAAGGTTTCTAATCCTCAGAGGAGTAAAGCTCTGGAACAGCCTTCCAAGGGAAGCAGAGGGGGCAAAAAACTATCTGGCTTCAAGACTGAGCTTGATAAGTTTATGGAGGCATACGTACTGGAATTAGAGGTGCTGGGGGTACTGCTGTGCTGAGAGCCATTGAAACAAACTGTAAACTCTCTGTATGATGGAAGCCACTTCAAGACCAGTGCCCCTGTGTGCAGTTTTAAACTAGTGTAAATGGTGGATTCTCTTTAACTTGAAGTCTTTAAATCGTGATCTGAGGACTTCAGTAACTCAGTCAGAGGTAGGGGGTCTATTACAGGAGTGGGTGGGTGAGGTTCTGTGGCCTACAATGTACATGAGGTCAGACTAGATGATCATGATGGTTCCTTCTGATCTTAAAGTCTGAGTCTATACTAAGGATGCCCATGTCATGTGAATGGGGTGAAGCTCTTGTTTGGGTAGAATTTGCACACAGATGTGGTCAGCGATGAAAATCCTGGATGATAAGCATAACAACAACAACAATGTAAAGTTGATAAAGTATGCTAAAGCAGTCACATAGACAACTCAAGTTCAGGTCTTAAACTCTCAGCCAGAAGCTTAGGTCAGCAATAATAGGCTCCAGAGAAATTTTATTCTATCCCCTGCAGCAAATGGATGGACAGTCAACACCTTTTCTCACAGTAAGACTCATGCTGTAAGAGATACCATCCTGAACTCCACCACCACTGAATAATTTTAAAGCTGAGGTTTGTCCCCCCAAAAATGCTTTATTTTAATAATAACACCTCTTCTATTACCTGACAATTTCCTGTTATGCTACTATCTATCACATATGTGGAAAAACTTGTAGAGCACAGATTGGACTGTTCAGCCATCTTAAGTCTAATCAATGACTTTTCCCCCCCTATCAGACATCATCCTTGTATAAAGGGATAGCCAATGACAATGATATGGTCCTCACTACCATGGAATCGGAGGCTTTTTTATAAAATTATTTATTCTACCTCTCTGAGGTAGGGAAGTATTATTATCCTCATTTCACAGATAGGGAACTGAAGCACAAAGGTATGTAGGAACCTGTGTCCAACATTTAGGCCTATGCCTCAAATGCTCAGCTGCTACCTAGCCCTGTAGGTGCCCAAAGTCCCTTAGACTTCCATCTGTGGGCACATGCAAAGCCACCTAAATTCTGACACTGGCCCATAGCTAATGAGCAACTCAATGCCCTCACTCATGCCTAGGCCCTAGCAGGATTCTCAAATGAGGTGTTCCCAGACCTATCTCCTCAGCAGAGCCCTCTCTGGTAGAGGAGATAGGTAGAGACTGCCTACGAGTTGAGGTGAGACTTTTGGGGCAGGTAGGCAGGTAAATATATGGTTGTGTGCCCTGGAATGCCCAGTAGCCCAGTGTGTGGGGCCGTAGTCTACAATATAGAAGTTGCAGGGCTGAATCCCTGTGCTACCCAATTTGATGCAAGGGCATGAATCCAGGTCTCCACCTCCTTGGTGAGTGTCCTGGCAATGAGATATTTTAGGTTTTTCTCCTGTTGAAGCTGTTCCACTTTTTAAATAATAAAATAGCTATTGGAGCAGGGACTTGAACATAATTCTTCTGCATCTCAGGAGAGTGCCCTGACCACCAGGCTATAGAGTCAATCACTCTCGCTCTCCGGCCCAATGAATGTTTAATTTTTTGTACAAAGTGAAACCGCTCCAATAGACGAGATTGAGAACAGCCCATCCAAGAATACCCAGTAGCCTTGTGATTAGGTCATTCCCCTATGAGAGGAGAGATCTATGTTCAGATCCCTGTTTAGATCAGGGTTTTGAATCTAGGTCTCCCACATCCCAAATGGGCGTCCTTACCACTGGGCTATTGGCTATAGACTGGGGAGGAGAGGGTCTCTGCATTTGTGTGGGAGATGGGGTCGGGGGGGGTGCCCAGCCCCAGCCCCAGCCCCTTACCATGCCACTTACCCCCTGTCCCAGGAGCCTCCGACATACTCGTGGGGAAGGGGGAGCCTCTGACATACTTGTGGGGGCCCCTGTGGGGCCCCGGGCAAATTGCCCCACTTGCCCCCTCCCCCCCCGCAGGCGGCCCTGAACTCAGATACCGGGCATGACAGAGGCTGGGGCAGGGAGAGGGGGGCACTAGGGCAGCTCAGCTCTGCAGGCTGCCGTCCTCTCCAGCCGCCCACGCACAAGGGGAGCAGGGACCAGCCAAGGAACAAGGGGCAGGAGCACTGGCACCTGAGGCCGAGCTGTGTGGGGAAGCGCTTACCTTGCCCAACGCAGGAGCGTCGGGGTCCTCTTTCTTCCTCCGCTCCACCAGACCGCCGCCTGAGGCTCTTTTCTTCTCCGTGCCTCCCGCTGGGCTGACCATATAGGCTGAGTCAGGAGGCAGCCGCCCCTTTCCTCCAGAAGCCCTGCTGACTCACACCCGTCACTGTCGCTGGGCCGTGCCACATGCCGTAAGCAGAGCTGCGGAGCTCGGCCTAGCCGCTGGCATCCCCGCCGGCAATGACAGGAATCGCACGGGATGGAGCAGCCGCTGCGCTGGGAGGGAGAGGGAGTCTGAGCCGCCAGCAGGCAGCGCAGGGGTTCCCCTGTGTCCGCGCGCCACCGGCAGGGGCGCTAACTCAGGGGAACCCCTGGGCTGCCAGCGGCGCGCTGACCCAGGGGAACCCCTGGGCTGCCTGCCGGCGGCTCAGACTCCCTCTCCCTCCCAGTGCAGCGGCCGCTGGAACGCTTTAAAAAAAATTGGGGGCACCGCTTATTGGTGCTCCCAAATCTTGGCGCCCTAGGCAACCACCTAGTTGGCCTAAATAGTAATACCGGCCCAGGTCTCAACTCCTAGCCTAGCACTGTAATCATTGGACCCCCATTCCTCTCCTCTTCTGTTTACTTCCTTATGCATGAATCTCTGCACCAAACTTTGAGCCTGTCAACCTCATTTGAGATTTGTATCAGATCTGAAAACTAATGTGTTGAAGTGGGTTTTAATATCTATTTTCTCTTTTTATAAAGTGTTTACATTTCTTTGTACACAATCTAATTCTTTTTATTATGTAGTGCAGGTAATTTTTATTGTACATTGATTGTACAAGGTTTTATGATCTCTTTGATGGAAGATGCTTTATAAATAAAATTGAATTGGATTGGATTAAACTTCCTCTCAATACAAAGTCTCTGCAAAAAGTGCTTCATCTCAGACTTTGAGACGTGCCAGAATAGCATGTCGTGAAGTCAGCAGGAACCAATGCTTTTCTGGTCTGAAGAAAAGACATGTCATTGTTATAACTCCCCAGTTGGTCTGTGGAATTCAATTCAGTTTTAACTGTGTAAAATACTATTGTTTGGAGAATGCAGCAGCTGTCTTGCAAGCAATGTTTTCTTCTACAGTTTTTTCCTCATCAAAACTAGGATTATAAACATGCACGAGAGTAAATTTGTAATAGTGTTTAATTTGGTACAGCAGTTTCTCTTTTAATCCCACAGGAGTTGTCTGCTGAAAGCTCAGAAAAAGCAATCACTTTAGCTTGACTCATTGCTTTCTTTTTATTTTTCAATTTTTTCCCTTAAAAACACCAATTTTCATTGGAATTAAGCTAATTTGGACAAAATGCTCTAAGCACAGATTCAGAGTTGCCTAAATGTTCTGCTATCACCTTTAATCAATAAGGAAGCATTAGGTTACATACAGTGCAGAATTGTCTTCTGCAATAAATAGTTTAGCTTGTATTGTTTTTCAGCACTGTACTAGGGGGTTTCATAGCCATCTGAAGGTGTTTTATAAATTTTCTGAAAACTTTCTGGTTTAACATATAGAAACTATTTATTAAATGTTTCATGTTTTGAACAATGTAGGCCCATTTCTCCATTGTCCTACGCCTTTTGCAGTCATTTACACCAGTGCCAAGTGGGTGTTGACTGTTAGTCAGAATGGTATGCTTTCCATTTATTTTGTACTCCCTTTGTACTGGAGTAGATGACCACACAAAATACACAAATAACACAAGTATGTAGGGACAAAATTAGGAAGGCCAAGGCACAAAACAAGATCAGGCTAGCTAGAGATATAAAGGGTAACAAGAAAACATTCTACAAATACATTAGAAGCAAGAGGAAGACCAAGGACAGGGCAGGCCTGTTACTCAATGGTGGTGGGGGAGAGGGGGGGAGAAATAATAACAGAAAATGTGGAAATGGCAGAGGCGCTTAATAACCTCTTTGTTTCTGTTTTCACAACGAAGGTTGGTGGTGATTGGACGTCTAACATAGTGAATGTCAGTGAAAATAAGATAGGATAGGCTAAAATAGGGAAAGAACAAGTTAAAAATTACTTAAACAAGTTAGATGTCTTCAAGTCACCAGGGCCTGATGAAATGCATCCTAGAATATGCAAGGAGCTGATTGAGGAGATATCTGAGCCATTAGCAATTATCTTTGAAAAGTCATGGAAGATGGGAGAGATTCCAGGTGACTGGAAAAGGGCAAATATATTGCCTATATATAAAAGGGGAAATAAGGACAACTTGGGGAATTACACACCAGTCAGCTTAACTTCTGTACCTGAAAAGATAATGGAGCAAATAATTAAGCAATCAATTTGCAAACATCTAGAAGATAATAAGTTGATAAGTAACAGTCAGCATGGATTAGTGAAGAACAAATCTTGTCAAACCAACCTGATAACTTTCTTTGACAGGGTAACAAACCTTGTGGATGCGGGGAAGCAGTAGACGTGGTATATCTTGACTTTAGGAAAGCTTTTGATACTGTCTCGCATGACCTTCTCATAAACAAACTAGGGAAATGTAATCTAGTTGGAGCTACTATAAGGTGGGTGCAAAACTGGTTGGAAAATTGTTCCCAGAGAGTAGATATCAGTGGTTCACAATCATGCTGGAAGGGCATATCGAGTGGGGTCCCACAGGGATCAGTTCTGGGTCCCATTCTGTTCAATATCTTCATCAATGATTTAGATAATGGTATAGAGCATACACTTATAAAGTTTGTGGATGATACCAAGCTGGGGGGGGTTTCAAGTGCTTTGGAGGATAGGATTAAAATTCAAAATGATCTGGACAAACTGGAGAAACGTTCTGAAATAAATAGGATGAAATTCAATACGAACAAATGCAAATTATTTAATTTAGGAAGGAACAATCAGTTGCACACATACAAAATGGGAAATGACTACCTAGGAAGGAGTACTGCAGAAAGGGATCTGAGGTAATACTGGACCACAAGCTAAATATGACTCAACAGTGTAACACTGTTTCAAAAAAAGCTAACATCATTCTGGGATGTATTAGGAGGAGTGTTGTAAGCAAGACACAAGAAGTAATTATTCCGCTCTACTCCGTGCTGATTAAGTCTCAACTGGAGTATTGTGTCCAGTTCTGGGTGCCACATTTCAGGAAAGATGTGGACAAACTGGAGAAAGTCCAGAGAAGAGCAATAAAAATGATTAAAGGTCTAGAAAACATGACCTATGAAAGAAGATTGAAAAAATTGGGTTTGTTTACTCTGGAAAAGAGAAGACTGAGAGGGGCAGGGCCGGCTCCAGGCACCAGCTTAACAAGCAGGTGCTTGGAGCGGCCAAGGGAGAGGGGTGGAACCTGTGGCAATTCGGGGGCGGCAGGTCCCTCACTCCCTCTAGGAGCGAAGGACATGCCACCGAACTGCCGACGACGATCACGGCTTTTTTTTTTTTTTTTTTTGGCTTGGGGCAGCAGAAATGCTGGAACCGGCCCTGGAGAGGGGACATGATAACAGTTTTCAAGTACATAAAAGATTGTTACAAGGAGGAGGGAGAAAAATTGTTCTTCTTAACTTCTGAGGGTAGGATAAGAAGCAATGAGCTTAAATTGCAGCAAAGGAGATTTAGGTTGGACATTAGGAAAAACTTCCTAACTGTCAGGGTGGTTAAGCAATGGAATAAATTGCCTAGGGAGGTTCTGGAATCTCCTTCCTGGGAGGTTTTAAGAGCAGGTTAGATGAACACTTAGTCCTGCCATGATTTCAGGGGACTGGAGTAGATGACCTTTCACGGTCCTTTCCAGTCCTATGATTATATGATTCTCTAAATAGCTATTAATAGAGCTAACTGAATACCCAATGAATGATTTGAGAATATGTGCACAAAATTTTGAATGAATTTGCTTTGGCCATGTTCACAATTCTTTTGCATTAGTTTTCCATAAACACTTATATCGTTTTGATGGAGGCTGGGTAAAACGTTGTGCAAGCTGATGGGTGTGACAGCCACCCTTCATTCAAAATAAATGTAAGAAGCAGTTTAAGCTTATTTTTGGAGTAAAGATAGCTGAAACAATAGGAGCCAATATCCACAACAGAGACCACATGCAAGGCCGATCAGAAACTTAACTATATGTATGAAGGGGTTTTGCTGGATATTATTTGATGGTGTGTGTCTGGGAGCAGAAGCAGCCAGAGAACTAGCAGAGAGAAGCAGACAAAAATCCATACAGACAGCAAAAGGACTGGAAACATGAGCCTGAGTTTTTAGCCAGAGTGCTGTCTGGAAACAGTCTCTAGTTGTTTGATTCCTACTGTGTTCTGAGAAACAGTACTTTATGTACATTCTTTGTAAATAAACAGGACTGAACCAAAGAAATAACTGCATCCAAGATTTCAAACATTGGCTAACAGCTCAGGTCAAAAGGGATAACAATATAATTAGACTTTACTGGAGCAAATATGCTTAGCAAGCACATTTCAAAGCATACACACACATTCACAAACCCAAAATATAGAATGACAGTTGTGAGTGTTCATGCCAGAAGTACTTGCACATATATCCAGAGAAAATACCATGTGACTTTTCTGAACTACCAAATGCTTGCATGATGAATTTTCATGATGAATCCATAGAGTTAAATAATTTGGGGGGAAATGTTGAATCAGTCTAAATAATGAATAAAGGTAAGGAAATCACAGTACCATTCAAAATTATATTCCATGAGTAGAAAGAGGCTACATTTGTTTGAAACATTGTTTGGTGCAAATTATTTACTCTGTTCTAGTTTTGAGGTTAAACTTGTTTCACAGGAGTGGCTTTGCATTTCACTGCTTAGAAACTCAGTTACACAATAAGTAAATGTAAATTTGTAACATGTAGCTCCCACTGTCAGACTGTGGCTTTACTGTTTTATAAAGAAAAATTAAATTTCTAATTGAATGTTGTAACCACTGTGCTGTGAAAATGATGGTCTGACTATCTTGCCTGCCCTGCAAAAACAGGAAGAGTTTCTCAGCCTTCAGCTGAGGTGATTGATCTGTCATTAAAATTCCAATAAGTCTGCTAGAGTAGAGAGCTTTTAGCAGTGAAGAAAGTAGAACAATAATGTGAGTTGATGTTTTCACTGAAATAAGATTTTTCAGCGGTTTTAATTCAAAATGTTCATTCCTTAGTGTATTCAGTTTATATTTCAACTTTAAGTGAAACAGTTGCTTCCTCATGGTGGCTATGGTAATGTGACACCATCTATCCAAAAGCCTCAAAAACAAAAAAAACAACCCACATGTATTTGGTTTTGTATAGCTCATGGGGGACTGATTTATGTTTTTTGAACATTTGGGGTTGGCAACACTGCTGAAGCAAGTGTGGTTTGCCAACTGCATGAAGAGTGAGGCTCCCCAGAGAAGGAGTTAGAGATCTAGGACAGAATTGGTCCTGGAGAGAAACTATTGTGACAGCTATCTTAGGGAGGAAGGTAAGGCTGAGGATTCTGTCACGTTGGGTTGGAGTTACCAGAAAAGCCAAACTACCCACAACCCTTCACAGGAAAGTGGTGGGACTAGACATTCATTTAGGGTGAGCAGATAGAGAATAAATGAGCAAAGCTGGAATGAGATAAACAATTGGAGTGTGTATATGTTAAATAAAGACCAAGGGCTCAATTCATGGGCTGCACAAATGCTGGTGGAATGGCTTACTTTAGCATCTATCTTTCTACAGTACTTATATGACCCTTATTACCATGGTAGCAAAGCATATCACAATCTTTAATGCATTTATCCTCAGAACACCTTCTGAAGTAGGATTATCCTCATTTTACAGACAGGGAACTAAGGCACAGACAAAATGAATTGTCCAAGGTCACACAGGAAATTTGTGGTAGAGCAGGAAATTGAACCCTGTCCTATGCTAGCACCCTCTCCACTGGACCATCCTTTCTCAGCTCATAATAACACAAATGGCTTTAGAAGTCCCTGGTGTAACAGTAGCGACTGACATCCATAGATACTACTGTAATTTGACAGGGTTATAATGTTTAGGAACCCTAATCCATGTCATGTGACAAGAGCCAGAAAATAAAGGCCAGTATCTTAGCAGCACTCCTTGAGATTGGGGAGTACCTTCAAAAAGTAGATGTATCGGCACTTTTGCTGGCGGGGGATGTGTGATGGCTGATTATAGCAGCAAAAGTGAGTAGACCTGTTGCAAAAGAGGAATGGGCAGAGAAACCAGAATATGCAACAAGATAAATATTGGATGGGGTTGTAAACATTTTGCTACAGGAGAAAAAGTTTCCTTCCCAAGAGCAAGAACTTTTAAAATATATTTCAAGTATGTATAAACAAACGGTATGGTTTATTTCACCATCAAAAATAAGGGGATAGTGACCGTATAAAGATTGTATATTTTAGGATTAGTCTGTATATTATCAGTGCAATGTGTAAATGCAAGATTGTCCCACTGAGAATGTGATTGAAATTGCCAAGAGGAAATTTTATTAGTAGTTTCATATCTTTTCCATTTAAAACTAATAAGATATTCTCAATGTCCTGTGTTGACTCCTATTGCCACATAAATAGTCTGTTTTTGTTCCATATGAGAGAAAATGCCTGTGACAGATTCTAAATACATATACTAGTTCTGTCTAGAGTTAAGTCAATAGTAGGAAAAATGTTTTGTAAATGTTTGTAAATTCTGAGCACTGATTTCATCTCACCATGTTCATTCCCTTAACATATGCACATCCATCTTTATTCATGCAAATATTGTCAGATACCATAAATTCAGCTTATTATGAATAAGCCAGCCAAAAGTTGCTATTATCTGGCACTTGCTAATAAGTGGAAGGCAAGTTTGCAAGGCAGCAGCCAAGGAAGGAAGCACTGGGATGTGCCTTCCCTCGCTGCAGCCCTGCAAACCCAGCAGCACAGAGGGGGACTGCAGCACAGATGCTGAGGCTTTCTACAAGGAACAGGTGTTCTGGGGATCTGTGGGGCTTCCCCAATACCTGTCCCTGGGTTTTTGTTCTTAGACAATGGAAATTATCCAGCACTCAGGGCTGGATCTTGCAGGGTGTGGAACAGCTGCTGAAAAGTGCCCAGAACTGACTTCAGGAGGTGCTACCCCAGAAGCAGACAGCTTGTTACTTACCGGATCAGTGGTCGGGATCACCAATGTTGTTAAGTGTCGAAGGCTGGAATGTTGTTGCCTCGGTAATGCTGCTCAGGCTGCTCAGTGCTTTTGTTCTTGGAGCTTTTAGTATTATCAGTAGGAGCAGATAATGCAGCCTGCTAATCGTTACTCATAAAGAAAAACCACAGCCATCATTTGGTAACAAAGGCACTGGCCAGGTTTATTGCCCTCAAGGCACAATACTAGCACCCTGGGTCTGTGGTTACAGGCACAGTTACAGGTTACAGTGGCTCAGTCCGCAGTTGGGAGTTCCTGCTCTTCCCTAGGCCACAGAAAGAGTTAATAATAATAATAATAATGGAGATATCCCATCTCCTAGAACTGGAAGGGACCTTGAAAGGTCATTGAGTCCAGCCCCCTGCCTTCACTAGCAGGACCAAGTACTGATTTTACCCCAGATTCCCAAGTGGCCCCCTCAAGGATTGAACTCACAACGCTGGGTTTAGCAGGCCAATGCTCAAACCACTGAGCTATCCCTCCCCCCCAGGAGCCTTGACATTTATAAACTGAAACAACAAACAACTTCTGTACCACCTTACATGTTTTATGACATTTGTTTGTTATCTTCTCTTGTTTTTAATATTTTGAACAAAATATCCCTGTTCATTGTTTTGTTAAATCATTTTATTTTGTGCTAGATTGGAATATATTTTACTAGCTGAAATATATTTACATACATATTTAGTGCCTAGCACACTAGCAACAACTTTACCAAGTTCATGTGTGGGACAGTGAACTTGTAAGCATCTGCTTTAATATGTGGCCTGACTTTGGTTCACAGCCTCTGGTTCAGGCCTCAGACCTTGCACCAGTCCCAGTCTCCAGGCTCTCGCTCTCTCTCTACTACACAGTGTATGCTTAGCATGTAATAGATTTGGACCCAAAGATATAAAGAATAAGAGAGAGAAAAATAACGTACCACCCCAGGGCATTAAAATAATACTAAACTGGATTCTCCTCTGATATAAACTTATGTAAATCAGGAAGTCATTGGAGTTAAAATGGTGCAAAGCTAATGTAAATGAAAAGGAAGTCACACCTTAAGGAAAGATTCTCAATCTCATTAAGACTGTTTAACTGGCCTGTGGAGGATTTGCTTTACTTATGGAAATTTTCTGGTCATGTAGGGTCACCATAGCAGTTCCTCATTGACCCCTAAAGCCCAGATTGACAAAGCCCTGGCTGGGATGATTTAGTTGGGGATTGGTCCTGCTTTGAGCAGGGGGTTGGACTAGATGACCTCCTGAAGTCCCTTCCAACCCTGATATTCTATGATTCAAGAAACCATCACCGTACAGGGGTTATATTTGGAAGAATGTCTTTGTACCCGGAAGGGCAAGAAACACAGGGCCAGATCTTCAGCAGGCACACACTGGCATCGCTCCATTGATTTAATGGAGCTATGCTGATTTACACCACCTGATGATCTGGCCCATATTTATTTTAAAGAGAGCTTCAATTCTGCAGAATTTTAATCTGTCTAGGGGGTAGATTAATACATCAAATAGGCTTAATCCAGCCTGTGAGCTGGGATTTGGACACCCACAGCCTTGCAAGTAATGGTGGAGAAAGAACCCAGTTGCTCCAAGAATCACAAATATAGGAGCTGCACTAAGTAGGATGAAAAGAAAAGCAGATATAACAAAATGGAGAATGGTTATAAACCCATAAAGCATCAAACAATCTATGACTAGTGCACCCCTTATCCACAGCGAGTGCTAGTAGCCTCCATGATCCAAATAATTCAGGACAATCCGTCCTTTTCAAAGCAACTGTGAAAACAATCCCTGGTACTTCAGCATACTTAGGATGTCAGTTATGATTTATGAAATGAGATTTCAAGCGTTATTTCCTTTTATTACGCAGTGAAAGTTTTTCAAATGCTTATTAAGATGACCTGAAAATCAGGAGGGAAACCAATGAATCACTCATGAAGAAGAAATGAAACTTTAAGAGAATCCTAATAAAGAAGCATTTATCATTCTTTCTTCTTCATTTATCTTCTCAGCCTGAGCTTCAGTCCCATCACCTATGTGACTGATGCTGGCTTTGAACATCTTACACCCCCCACCCCCTCTTTTTTGCTTTTTCAGGTTAGTCGTGCTACCAGCCCAGAGAAGTGGATGAAATGCAGTCATTTAAGAGTCTGCAACCAAATAAATATTTTAACTAGCTGAAAATGAGCAATCTAAGATTTTCAGTATTTCTTGCCATTAGAAAGTTTTTTCGAATTATTGCTTATTACGTTAGCTTTAAAACGAGAAGAGCTATTTCTCCCTGTGTGAGAAAGACAAAACTGTGCATTCATAAGTCCACTCAAGCCATTCAGTTTGTTCCTGGAGTTCAGTCAGCATCATTCTTAGGGTATGTCTACACTACGGGATTAATCCGAATTTAGATAATTCGGATTTGAGAAACAGGTTGTATAAAGTCGAAATGAGTGCGGCCACACTAGCACAGTAATTCGGTGGTGTGCGTCCAAGTACCGGGGCTAGAGTCGATTTCTGCACCGTTGCACTGTGGGTAGCAATTCCATAGCTATCCCATAGTTCCCGCAGTCTCCCGCGCCCATTGGGATTGTGGGTTAAGATCCCAGTGCCTGATGGGACAAAAAACATCGTCGCAGGTGGTTCTGGGTACAGCCTCACTTCCTCCCTCCCTCCCTCCCTCCCTGCATGAAAGCAACGGACGGCAGACAACCATTTTCACGCCTTTTTTCCTGGGTGGGTGAACACTGCAGACTCCATACCACGGCAAGCATGGAGCCCGCTGAGGTCAAGACAGCACTCATGAATATTGCAAACACCTCGCGCGTTCTCGTGGAGTTTATGCTCAGCCAGGACCAGAAAAACGAGGAGAGGAGGCAGCGGCGGCGGCAGCGCAGCGACAAGCATGATGAGGACATGGACACGGACACGGACACAGAATTCAGTGAAACCACAGGCCCCGGTGCTTTGGAGATCATGTTGTTAATGGGGCAGATTCTATCCATGGAACGCCGATTCTGGGCAAGGGAAACAAGCACAGACTGGTGGGACCGCATAGTGTTGCAGGTCTGGGACGATTCCCAGTGGCTGCGGAACTTTCACATGCGTAAGGGCACTTTCATGGAACTTTGTGACTTGCTGTCCCCTGCCCTGAAACGCCAGAATACCAAGATGAGAGCAGCCCTCACAGTTGAGAAGCGCGTGGCGATAGCCCTGTGGAAGCTTGCAACGCCAGACAGCTACCGGTCAGTCGGGAATCAATTTGGAGTGGGCAAATCTACTGTGGGGGCTGCTGTGATGCAAGTAGCCAAAGCAATCACTCAGGTGCTGCTACGAAAGTTAGTGACTCTGGGAAATGTGCAGGCTATAGTGGATGGTTTTGCTGCAATGGGATTCCCTAACTGTGGTGGGGCAATAGACGGAACCCATATCCCTATCTTGGCACCGGAGCACCAAGCCACCGAGTACATAAACCGCAAGGGGTACTTTTCAATGGTGCTGCAAGCACTTGTGGATCACAAGGGACGTTTCACCAACATCAACGCGGGCTGGGCGGGAAGGGTTCATGACGCTCGCGTCTTCAGGAACACTACTCTGTTTAAAGGGCTGCAGCAAGGGACTTACTTTCCGGACCAGAAAATAACCGTTGGGGATGTTGAAATGCCCATAGTTATTCTTGGGGACCCAGCCTACCCCTTAATGCCATGGCTTATGAAGCCATACACAGGCAGCCTGGACAGGAGTCAGGAGCTGTTTAACTACAGGCTGAGCAAGTGCAGAATGGTGGTAGAATGTGCATTTGGCCGTTTAAAAGGTCGCTGGCATTCATTATTGACTCGCTCTGACCTCAGCCAAAGAAATCTCCCCATTGTTATTTCTGCTTGCTGTGTGCTCCACAATCTCTGTGAAAGTAAGGGGGAGACCTTTATGGCGGGGTGGGAGGCTGAGGCAAATCGCCTGGCTGCTGATTACGCGCAGCCAGACACCAGGGCGATTAGAAGATCACACCATGAAGCGCTGTGCATCAGAGAAGCTTTGAAAACCAGTTTCATGGCTGGCCAGGCTACCGTGTGAAATATCTGTTTGTTTCTCCTTCATGAAAACCCTCCCCCTTTACTGACTGATTTTCTGTAAGGAACCCACCCTGCCCCTTCCCCCAGCTTTCTTTCAAACCAAATAAAGTCACTATCATTTAAAAATCATTTATTCTTTATTAATAGATTAGAAAAAGAGGGAGGGAACCCGGGTGGTATTTGGGAGGAGGATTGCTGGGAAGGAAAAAGCCACAAAGAAAAGGTTAAAAAAATGACAGCCTTTTGCTTGGGCTGTCTACTGGGGTGGAATGGGAAGGTGTACGGAGCCTCCCCCCCCCGCGTTCTTACACGTCTGGGTGAGGAGGATACGGAACATGGGGAGGGGGGAGGGTGGAACAGGGGCTGAAGCGGCAGTCTGTTTTCCAGCAGCCGTTCCTGAACCTCCACCAGACGCCGGAGCAGCCCCAGCGTTGCATCCTTCATCCTCTGGTCTTCCTGCCGCCATCTCTCATCTCGATCGTCTCTCCTCTCCTCACGTTGGTCCCTCCTCTCCTCACGTTGGTCCCTCCTCTCCTCACGTTCACTGACTTCTTTCCTATACTTTGAAACTGTTTCCTTCCACTCATTCAGATGAGCTCTGTCACTCCTGCTGGATTGCATAATTTCAGAAAACATGTCCTCCCGCGTCTTCTTCTTACGACGCCTTATCTGTGATAACCTTCGGGATGGAGGAGGGAGGCTTGAGGAATTTGCAGCTGCTGTAGGGAGGGGAAAAAAGAGAGAATTGTTTTAAAAGCTACATTTTGCAGAACAATGCTTATACTCTTTCACGGTGACCAACACTGTTCACATTACATTGCACATGTGATTTCTGTGCAAGGTCGCATTTTGCCTCTTAATGCTGAGTGCCTGTGGCTTTGCTGCTAGAGATCACAGGTCTGGGCAACAGAATTCGGCTTGCATGCGGCCATGGTAAGCTTCTGCGCCGTGCTTTCCCACATACCAAGCATAGCTTGTAGAGTGCTGCAGAAGCCTGGCCAATCTCAGCCAGTTTGGGGGGGGGGGCAGTGTGGTGGGGCTTGTCTGGGCCCCTTCAGGCAAGTAGAGTGCTGCGGTTTTTCTGTTAACATTCAGCAGCACCAGAAAACAAACTAACCCCCCCCCCCCTCGCCATGAATTCTCTGGGATGATCACGGTACCCCTCCCCCCACCGCATGGCTGGTATCAGGGAAGATCCCTGCAAGCACCAAACTACCCCCCCCCCCCCGCCGCCGACCCCCCCCCCCTCGCCATGAATTCTCTGGGATGATCACGGTACCCTCCCCCCACCGCGTGGCTGGTAACAGGGAAGATCCCTGCAAGCACCAAACTACCCCCCCCGCCGCCGACCCCCCCCCCTCGCCATGAATTCTCTGGGATGATCACGGTACCCCTCCCCCCACCGCGTGGCTGGTATCAGGGAAGATCCCTGCAAGCACCAAACTACCCCCCCCCGCCGCCGACCCCCCCCCCCCCTCGCCATGAATTCTCTGGGATGATCACGGTACCCTCCCCCCACCGCGTGGCTGGTAACAGGGAAGATCCCTGCTAGCCAAACGCGAAAAACTCAGGGCCAATTTCCCATCTGCGCTTGGCTAACTGCAGGGAAGGATTTATTTTCCGCCACAGGCAAACAGCCCAGTAGGAACGGCCACCTCTGTCCCCTTAATTAAGTTCCCGTATTTCAACCAGGTTACCAGGAGTGATATCACTCTCCTGAGGATTACACAACAAGATAAAGAACGGATGTTGCTTGAATGCCAGCAAACACCGGGACCATACGCTGCCAGGCTTTGTCAGGCAATGATACCAGATTACTTGCTGCAAGCATGGCATGGTCAAGTGTCCTACCATGGAGGAGGGAATAAGGATGCACTGCCCAGAAACCTTCTGGCAAGGCTTTCGGAGTACCTCCAGGAGAGCTTCATGGAGATGTCCCTGGAGGATTTCCGCTCCATCCCCATACACGTTAACAGACTTTTCCAGTAGCTACAGACTTTTCCAGTAGCTGAACTGACCGTGAATGCAAAGTCAGGCAAAGTAATCATTAAAAACCGTTTGCTTTTAAAACAAGTTTTATATTTTAAAAGGTAAACTCACCTGAGGTCCCTTCCATGGGGTCAGAGTCTTGGGTACTGGCTTGGGAGGCTTGGGAGGGTACTTCAGTCAGGGTGATAAAAAGATCCTGGCTGTTGGGGAGAATGGAGTGCTGTGTGCTCTCTGCAAGCTCATCCTCCTCCTCCTCCTCCTCCTCTACCCCATCGGCAGAATCCTCAGGCGTCGAGACTATCCCCGACCCAGAATCCACGAACAAAGGTGGGGTAGTGGTGGCAGCCCCCCCTAGAATTGCATGCAGCTCGGCGTAGTAGCGGCATGTCCGCGGCTCTGACCCGGAGCGACCGTTTGCCTCCTTTGTTTTTTGATAGGCTTGTCTGAGCTCCTTGACCTTCACGCGGCACTGTTCAGAGTCCCTATTGTGGCCTCTCTCCATCATGCCCTTGGAAATTTTTTCAAAAGTTTTTGCATTTCGTCTTTTAGAACGAAGTTCTGCAAGCACTGAATCCTCTCCCCATACAGCGATCAGATCCAGTACCTCCCTCACGGTCCATGCTGGTGCTCTTTTTCGATTATCAGCCTGCATGGTTACCTGTGCTGATGAGGTATCTGTGGTCACCTGTGCTCTCCACACTGGGCAAACAGGAAATGAAGTTCAAATGTTCGCGGGGCTTTTCCTGTCTACCTGGCCAGTGCATCCGAGTTCGGATTGCTGTCCAGAGCGGTCACAATGATGCACTGTGGGATAGCTCCCGGAGGCCAATACCATCGAATTGCGGCCACACTAACCCTAATTCGAATTGCTAAAATCGATTTTGGCGCTACTCCGCTCGTTGGGGTGGAGTACAGAAATCGATTTAAAGGGCCCTTTACATCGAATTAAATGGCGTCGTTGTGTGGACGGTTACAGGGTTAATTCGAATTAAAGCTGATAAATCCGAATTAAAGTCGTAGTGTAGACCAGGCCTTAGATAACAGTTGTAAGCTGCAAAAGCTGCAGAGCGTCAAGACATTTATTCATTACAGATTTTATTATATCCAGGTTCAGCTATTGCATGCAAGGTTGTTTAGTACCATTCTGATGCCTCTATGGGTGTTTGCATAGCAGGCCTGGTTGATTTCTGCTCTAGTTAAAAGCTATTTATTTCCTAAGATCTTTCTTCCTTACAGAGCATCTACGGTAACTGATTTGCTTGCCTGGTGTACCCATTTTCTCGCAGACTGGTTTTCCAGCTCACAGCTACTTCTAAAGAAAGCTCATGTCTGAGCTTCAGTAACAAACTGAAAAGTTTGAGAGTGTTTCTGAAAAGCATTAATGTTCACTACACAGGTGTAAAATTGGATTAGCTCTGTTGCTGTCAGTAATTTGTCCAGATTTACACTGGTCTAACTAAGAGCAGAATTTCACCCTGAATTTTGTGAGCTTTACAAACCAGAATTGTGGTAGGACTTCCCCAACTTTTAGTTGTCACAAGGAAAAAGAAATTAGTTAAAGCCTTTTAGCTGATATTTTATACCAAATGTTCTTTTGGGACAACATTTTCCAAATAAGTGGGAGCTGGCAGTGCTCAATGTGAAAATCAGGCCACTTTTGTTTGGAACTACAGTGTTATGAATTAAGAACTTAACTTTAGACACCCAGGTATGAATATTTTGGTCTCAATTTCTTCTGATAATGGTGTGGCCGGGATTCTAGTGGAGAGCCAGCTGAGGTCACTCAATTAGGGTGAACTGCAAAGAATGGGGCAGGCAATCCCCAAAAAGCTGATGGATATTCCAATACTTAGATTTACCAAGCCAGCAAGAAACAGCTTCTTTATTACCTTAATGGTTACTCAGAAGTCCAAACAACACAGTTCCCTTAAAGTGATCCAGCCTCAGGCCCAGGGCCAGTGCAAGGATATTTTGCACCCTAGGTGAAACTTCCACCTCGCCCCCCCCCAAAAAATAAATCACATACATTATACACAATACATGGTCACAGAGTAACATGTTATAATTTATGCAGGCATAACACAGCAGCAGGGCTTAAAACTCAGACAGGGCTGCCCAGAGGATTCAGGGGGCCTGGGGCAAAGCAATTTCGGGGGCCCCTTCCATAAAAAAAAGTTGCAATACTATAGTAACATGTATTTGGAAATGTAAAAAATAACTAGTGAAATACATTCAAAAATTAATGTGTAATAATCTAAAAATACACGAAATACATTATTTAAAAACATTAAAAGCTGTAATGGTATGTATACATAATGGGTTGTTGCTGGGTGATGGTGATGGTTGGTACCAATCGGCTCTCGCTGCCTGGGGGTGGTGCTGCTGTTGCCCAGGGCTGGGTGGGGAGCTGGGTTCTGGGTTCGGGGGTGCCCAGCTCACAGGAGCTGGGCTCAGGGATGTGGGGTGATGGGGTCAGGGGTGCCTGGCTCAGAGGGGCTGGGTTCGGAGCTGGGGGTCAGGGCTGTGTGGGGGATGGAGTTGGGGGGGGTGCCCAGCCCCAGCCCCTTACCATGCCACTTACCCCCTCTCCCAGGAGCCTCCGACATACTCATGGGGCAGGGGGAGCTTCCAACATACTCATGGGGGCCCCTGCGGGGCCTGGGGCAAATTGCCCCACTTGCCCTGCCCCCCCCCCGGGCGGCCCTGAACCCAGATACCAGGCATGACAGAGGCTGGAGAAGAGAGAAGGGGGCACTGGGGCAGCTCAGCTCTGCAGGCTGCCGTCCTCTCCAGCCGCCCACGCACAAGGGGAGCAGGAGCCGGGACCAGCCAAGGACCAAGGGGGTAGGAGCACAGGCACCTGAGGCCGAGCTGTGTGGGGAAGCGCTTACCTTGCCCAACGCAGGGGCGTCGGGGTCCTCTTTCTTCCTCCGCTCCACCAGACCGCCGCCTGAGGCTCTTTTCTTCTCCGTGCCCGCTGCTGGGGCTGACCGTGTAGGCTGAGCCAGGAGGCAGCTGCCCCTTTCCTCCAGAAGCCCTGCTGACTCACACCCGTCACTGTCGCTGGGCCGTGCCACATGCCGTAAGCAGAGCTGCGGAGCTCGGCCTAGCCGCTGGCGCCCCCGCCGGCAATGACAGGAATCACATGGGATGGAGCGGCTGCTGCGCTGGGAGGGAGAGGGAGTCTGAGCCGCCGGCAAGCAGCCCAGGGGTTCCCCTGAGTCAGCGCGCCACCAGAAGGGGTGCTGGCTCGGGAACCCCTGGGCTGCCTGCCGGCGGCTCAGACTCCCTCTCCCTCCAAGCGCAGCGGCCGTGGAACGCTTTTTAAAAAATGGGGGTGCCACTTTTTGGCGCCCCCAAATCTTGGCGCCCTAGGCAATCGCCTAGTTGGCCTAAATGGTAGCACCGGCCCTGCTCAGGCCTCCATCCAGGTACCTAAGTCAAATACGATGATTTCAGAAAATCTTATTTCATCATATAAAAGAAAAGGTTCTACCAATCTCAAAGGATCGAACATATTACCTCCCAGGTTATTGAAAGTTTCAGATCTTACCCAAATACATGCTACAGCCAATACTTATTAACTAAACTAAAATTTATTAAAAAACAAAAGAGAGAGAGTATGGTTAAAAGATCAATGTACATACAGACATGTGTTCAATTCATTGAGGTTCAGATTCATAGCAGAGATGGTGAGCTTTGTAGTTGCAAAGAGTTCTTTCAGAAATAGTTCATAGGTTATATTCCAATGTCCAAATCTCATATTCATATTCGCATAACTGGGACCTCAGTCTTCTGACTCAAACTTCCCCTGATGAAGCCTAAACACAGATCTGAGATGATAGAATCAGGACCCAAGGATCTTTTATACAATTTCATGTCGTCTTTGACAAGTTGGGAGTTCCTCGGGGAACAAAAGGTCATTAGGATGACTTTGAAGGAGATCCATCACCAATACTTAGCTATACGAATTAAAATAAGGCAATTTGCTTGTTCCTCCACCATTCACAGTACCATTCACCATTCATTTCAAAGAGAGATGAATAACGAGATATCCCGTGTTTACAATACATTTAAATGCTAGGATGTTCTTTAGATCTCTGAACTATCGGAATACAACATAGACAGGGACTGTTGACCCTATTCATACATATGTAAATACACACAAACACAAACATTATCTCCCCACATGTCTTTTGAGGGTTATTTATTTTGCAGGATGTTTAACCCTTTCTGGCCATGTGTCACTAATGACTATTTTGAAAACTACAAAAAGTCTAACACATTAATCTATATTTCTTCCCATTATAACTTTGGAGAGCGATCTACAAAAGACAAGTAAATCCCCTCTTGTTCTTTTAAGCTACAAACATTTTGAGACACTTCATCTCTTTCCCTCTCCTTGGGATGGGGTGGACTCCCCACACTAGCCTTTCTGGAGCTGAATTAGGCCAACAGGGCCCAATCAGCTAATTAGGCTGCAAGCAGGGGAGATTTAGACTGGAGGCAGCTAATTAAGGACAGGCTTTCCTGTGCAGGAACAAGCAGGACCTGTATAAAGCAAGGTCACTGGCTGTAGAGAGAGGGGCTGCTGGTACAGGGAAAGATTGCAGGGAAGTAGGCTGCAGACATTCCCTGAGGGCTTGTCTTCACTACCAGGGTAAAAACAATGAGGAGTCTTTGTGGCACCTTAGAGACTAACAAATTTATTTGGGCATAAACTTTTATGGGCTAGAACCCACTTCATCAGATGCATGGAATGGAAAATACAAGAGCAGGTATAAATACATGAACAGATGTGAGTTGCCTTACCAAGTGTGAGGTCAGGCTAATGAGACTAAATAAAGACTGGGAGTGGGTGGGTCATTACAAAACCTAAACCTACTTTCCTCAATACTAATTTCCACCTACTGTTACTCACACCTTCTTGTCAACTGTCAGGCCACTCTCATTACCACTTCAAAAGTTATTTTTCCTCCCTTCAATAACAAACTGTTATTGAAAAGTTTGAGAGTGTTTCTGAAAAGCATTAATATTCACTTCACAGGTGTAAAATTGGATTAGCTCTGTTGCTGTCAGTAATTTGTCCAAATTTACACTGGTCTAACCAAGAGCAGAATTTCCTGCTGTTAATTGAATTGTCTCTTTAGACTGACCTCATACTTGGTAAGGCAACTCACATCTGTTCATGTATTTATACCTTCTCCTGTATTTTCCACTCCATGCATCTGATGAAGTGGGTTCTAGCCCATGAAAGCTTATATCCAAATAAATGTATTAGTCTCTAAGGTGCCACAAGGACTCCTCGTTGTTTTTGCAGATACAGACTAACACGGCTACCACTTTGAAACCTACTACCAGGGTAAGTTGACCTAAGTTACGCTACACCGGCTTAGTGAATAACGTAGCTGGAATCAACGTAGCTTAGGTTGACTTACCCCGTTGTCTTCACTGCGCTGCATCAATGGGAGACACTCTTCCGTCGACTTACCTTACTCTTCTTGGGGAGCTGGAGTACCTGGGTTGACCGGAGAGTGTTCTGACCGATTTAGTGGGCCTACACTCGACCCGCTAAATTGATCCCTGCTGCATCAATTGCAGCAGCATCGATCTCCCTGGTAGTGAAGACAAGCCCTGAGTGGAGGGAGCTGGAGGTTGGAGGCTGGCAAACCCAGAGTTGGGGGAAGCCAGATATGTAGGAAGAAATCCAGGGAAACAGCAGCAACAGGTAGGACTGTACAGGGAAATTAGCAGCTTGTTATATGTATATTCTTTTAACTGAATTGGGTTGATGGGAAGTACTGTGGTTTAAAAAAAAAATTCTCCCTCCTTTCCCATTTCTACTTCCCTTCTGGGCAGTATCCCTCTCCTTTTACCCAAGCCCTTCTTATACCATCATTCCATTCCTCTTTTCTTCATCCCCAGTGAGTGCCTTCTCTCCATCTCCAAAAAATAATCCAATGTCAAAATATCCAAAAGTGGCCCCTAAATTCTGAGTGCCCAACTTGAGACTCCTTTTCCAGAAGTGCTGATCACCCACAGCTCCAGTGGAAGTCAAGGAGAACTGAGAGTGTTCAGCATCTTTAAAAATCAGACCCCTCTAACGTGTCTCAAGTTGGGCACCCAAAATGGAGCCACTTGTAATCATTGGCAACTTCCAACTTTTGGTGGTGTTGCTTTATAATATAAATGACGACAAATTAAATGTGTGTATATAAATAGTTTCATTTTTTAAAAATGTGTTAACACATGCCAATTATCACCCTGACCCCATTACTGGTAGGTTGTATCCTTTTCCTTCATCCTTTGTCTGTTGTAAGATCATTGGGGAAGCACTGTCTTCCTACATGTTTATTCAGAACCAAGCACATAGAGGGCACAATGGCAGATTTAATATACTAAAGTTCAAACACAAAGAATTCTAATTTTAATCTTGAATCAACAAAGAATTTTCAAATCTGTTCAATTTGGTCAGCACTAAAGGGGAAAACCAATCTAGAGATTACAAATTATGGTTGTGGTGCGGGAATCTCAAGAAGAGAAGTGAGTTTTGAGGACATGTCTATACAAAGAGTTAGTGCGTGGCAAGCTGGGGTGTTAAATCTACAGTGCTCTAACTGCCTGTGTGGAATCCGCTGCCATGGACTAAAAGTTCTGTAGTGTATTTTGATCTACTGCTGTTTCAAAGGATGGAGTTCTACCTCCCTGCCTGAGGGAGCTTCACTGGTAGAGTTGTGAAGACAGGCCTGCTAACCAGAGCAGCGATGGGGGAGGAACAGCAATACCCCAAGGAGCAAGCAACACTCAAAACAGAGATTGTTTGAGAACCAAACCTGAAGGAAGGGGCTGGAATATGCCCCTCTCAGAAGACTGGGGAATGTCCCAGTTTGCTTTTTTGTTGTAGAACATTTTGAGGCTGAGCCCATCAGCCCAAACCAGAAGGGGATAAGACTTAAGGGACAATTATCTCGTGGGCCAGAGCCCACTTTAGTGGACACTGGAAATAGATTCCTTCCTTCTCATACTTCTGCTGGGAAGATCCACAGCCACATCAGGGCACCCAGATGGGCCAGAAGGAGGTGCAGCTCCAGACCCACCACTGCTAAAATGGATGGTCATGTACCAAAATATCATGTGCAATACCAACAACAACAGCAACTCTTCCAGCAAATGGCAAACCAGGAGCACCAGATAATCCACAACCTAGCAGCCAAGTAGCAGCAACAACCTCAGCAACTGATACAACTGGTGGGCCCCATAATATAGCTGCCCATTACAGCAGGGCCAGTGAGCCTTAGTCCAACAGTGGCCCCTATTTCTGTCAGGCTTATAAAGATGGGGCCTGATGATGACGACCCTGAGGCCTTCCTTAAAACCTTCAAGCGAGTGGCCACAGCAGCCGGGTGGCCCCTTGAACAACTGGCAGTTTTGATGGGCCTGTGCTCTACCAGGATGGTGCAAACAGCTTATCACACAGACACTGTCACTGCCTGAGATTATGCTCAAGTCAAAGTGGCCATGATGGTTGACACTCTGGACATCTCAGAGACATTCCTACAATGTTTCTGAGAGGGACAGTATCCTCTGGCAGTGCAGCCCCACCACATCACTCAAAAGCCATGAGACTCATGTTGGATATGGCTGAGACCTGAGATGAAGAAAGGAGCTCAGATGGCAGAGAGGATTTTACTTCAATTGTTCACCCAGATACTCCCCCCAGGGGAGAAAGGACTGAGTCCTATGACACCAACCGAAGACCATGGCTGATGTTGTTGGCCTCAGGGAAAACTGTCTGGCAGCTAGGCCCTTGTGATGACACCCTGAAAGGGACAAGGGGTCAACATAGGCAAATGACAAAACTGGCCACAGAGCCAGATGTTTTGAAGGGCCCCACCCTGCTGCCCCCTCACCAAGACTCAGGCTTGCCCATGGTAGTGGGTGCCATGGATAACCCAACCATTGACCTGGGCACCAGATCCAGTGTAAGCAGGCTCTGAATGAGCTCTCTCCTGACATCTAGTGACAAGATGGGGAAGAGGACTTCAGGAGCTGATCTTGTTTGCATGGGCACACTCACCCTGCCTAGGTGCTCAGCATGATGGGACTGCTTTGCTCAAATGATCACTTTTGGCTGGTGTTGGATCCCCAATCTCTTTGTTATTGGGGCAGGGGTAATAAAGGGTTGTTATCCTTGTTGTGTGAATCAAGGGCAGCAGAAGTGTGTTTGTCATACCCTGATTGAGGAACTCACTCTCAACTAAATGATACTTGCTAGGCAGGGGATGTGGGTGCCAAAACCCAGTGAGTTGAAAAAGGGTGGGGACAGGTACTTGTACCTGGTGGTGTGGGCCATTTGATCCTCCTTTTTCCCCCCACTGTGTAATAACAGAGCTGATTAAGACTCAATTGAGAGTCTTTTGTTGCTGATCAATAGAGCTACAATCACTAATAACCAGGTCTGAGCATTAGCCCTCCTTTGGGACAGTGTCTCTGATGCAAGAGATTGCCCAATGTGCATTAGCAGTGAGGCTCCCCTGCTAACAGCTGAAATCAGTGAGAGCTGTGTTAAGTGGTGGCACCTGCAGACATTGCGGCTAGTGGAGAGGAGTGGCTGGCAGGGCAGCCAGCAGAGAGGAGCATTGGGCAAGTGTCCTGACAGTGGTGCAAGCAAGCTGCCTTCTTACCCACCCCCAGAACTAGGATGGGAGATGAACTCTGCAAATGCACCTCTGAACTCTGGACCTGCACTGACCAAGGACAACAATTGTGAGTTGGGTGCAGAGAATGGAGGGGCACGTTAAAGGAACTTTTGGTTGCTGGATTTAAGAACCCAAGGCAAAAAGACACTGCCCAACCTACTCTGAGGTGGGGCTTTTGCTCATAGTTTTATGTTTATGAATCCTGTTTGCGACGTTTTCCCAAATTAATGCCAGGTGACTTCCTTCCTTTTATTTAGTTTCTTTTTTACACTCAGACTCTGTGTTTGCGAGAGGGGAAGTATTGCCTCTTAGAGGTATCCAGGGATGGTGTGTAATTGTCCCAGGTTACTGGGTGGGGGTTCGAGCCAGTTTTGTATTGTATTGTTGAAGAGGAACCCCTTAATATTGAACCTGGCCCTTGTTGCTACCAACTCCAACAGGCAGAAGAGTTACACCAGAAACTGCCAATCTACCTCATCTTAAGAAGGGAACAACCACTGAAAACAAAGTAGGATGGCCACAGGCAGGCATTAGCTTCTTGTGTGGCCACCCTGGACATTTGTCCTGGGATTGCCCTTTTATGAAGACAAATGCCAACAAATTTTAAAGCCATGGTAAGCTTGAGAGAGCCTGTTTATAGCCCCCTACTTACCATAGCCTGAATTGGGTACAGTCTAGGGAGGAGCAAGGTGCACATCTTGATAGATAGGTCTTAGCCCTCCAAACATGCACCAAGCCAACCTCAAATAAACAGGTACTCCACTTCTGAGAACAGGCTGGGTACTACTGATGGTTTATTCCTGGCTTCTCAACCACTCTGCCCTTCTAACAGTTCTACTTGAAAACAATAGCCCAAAGAAGATCTAGGGGACCATGGTTGTGAAGAGGCCTTTCAAACCCTTAAGGTCCACTTCTGCTGAGAACTAGTCTTGTATAGCCCTGACTTCACCAGTGAATTCCTTCTGAAGACTGATGCCTCTGATGCAGGATTGAGAGCTGTGTTAGAACTTGCAAGACTGGAAGTTGGAACCATGGGATTTAGGGCTGCTGATGTCTCTGCAGTGCCATAAGAGACACAGGTTGGGCTCCTGCAGGAGGACTGTGTGAGGCTAGGCTCGGCAGGATGCACAACCCAGCAGGACCAGAGTGGCAGCTTCAGACAGCTCCCTAATTGGCCAATACCAGTATATAAACCCGGAAGCCATGAAGGGGAGCTGTCTGAGCAACAACACAGACTTTCTGCCTGTCTCTGCTCCAGACCCTGCTCGTGAGAGACACTCTGGCTTCTGACCCTGCCTGCTTCCTGACTCTCGGTTTGCCTTTTGACCTGACCCTGCCTGCTTCCTGACACCTGACTCTCTGTTAGCCCTCTGCCTATCCTGGACTCTGACCTCGTAGTACCTGACTTGGCCTGACTTCTGCTCCAACCATTAAGTCTAACCATTCATGTCCTGGTTATGACAGGCTGTCTTGTCTCAGGTGGTAGAAATGTGAAGACTCCATCCTCTATCTTAGTAGAAAATTATTCCCAATGGAGAAAGCCTACTCTGTAATTGAAAAAGTGGTTTTGGCAGTGAAGTGGTGAATGGACTCATTCTGATAGTATCTTCTTGGCAATCATTTCATCTTAGTCACCCACCATGCCCTGTCCCATGCCATGAAGGACACCAACCCTGGAATTATGAGGTGATACCTATCCCTCAAGCCCTTCTTCCATGTCCAACACAGGTTCAGACGAATCCACCTGAATGGTGTGGTTTTGTTTCCTCAGGAAGGGGAAGAGCCAAAGTGGGAGGGGCATACCCCAAATGGGGTCCTGAGGGGGATGTGCGATGGGGCAGAGAGGTCCCATATCAGCAGAGAAGGGCTTAAAGCGAACTTGTGAGCCCAGTTAGTCCCAGCCTGCTATACTTACAGTGAATGCCAAACATGGAGGGGGAGTAAAAGGAGAAAGCCTGGCTCAGTTAAGGGCTGACTTGCCAGGAAGGAGGATGGAGCACTGTCCCTCTGCATGAAGGAAGCTTCTGGAGCAGCCACTGGGGAGGAACAGCGAGATCTCAAGGAGTGAGCAACACTCAAAACAGACTGTTTGGGAACTAAGCCCGAAAGAGAGAATTGGAATGCCCCCACCCCCAATCAGAAGACTTGGGGATGGCCCAGGATTGAGTTACATTTGCTTTTCGTTGGTGTTATAGAACATTTTCGGGCTGAGCCTCTGAACCCTGCCCAGAAGGAGATAAGATTCAAGAGACAACTAGCCAGTGGGCCAGAACCTGCCTCAGTGGACGCTGGAGATAGATTCCTCCCCCAGCCCAGTGGAGAGACTCACAGCACCCACAAGGTCTACAAAAGGGTGCTGCTCCTGCCATATCACTACAGATACTAATTGTTTTTCCCTTTTGAAGTGAAAGGTTAGCCAATTTTCAGGGCACATTGTTTCAGACAGGAGGAGAAATTGATGGAGTCAGATATTTCTTCAATGCAAACCTGTTTATTTACAAAGAATGTCACCAAGTCCTGTTTCCCTGAACACAGCAGGAATCAAAGAGCAGGAGACAGTTTTTGCTCACAGTTCAAAGCCTCTTTCTCTCCAGCACTCTGCCCAAAAGCTCACTTGTTTAGCTTTTTCTTAGGGTCACTCTACCAGTGCTTCTGTCACTGTGTCTTTGATTTTCTTCTGCTTCTGTCTCCCGCAGTTCCACCAATATATGTCCTATCCCTGGCATAGGCTAGATCAGTCCCCAGAGACACCCCTGGGATCACATACTTCAGCTTCTATTCAAGCCTTGCCATGTGTCTGTGGTTTTGGGCTGTGCTCCTATTGTTTCAGCTACCTGGCTCAATAAAGAAGCTCATTTGATTGTTACATTTATCTTGAATGCCCCAGCTTTAACCCAACCTATAACAATCAAAAGTATGGTTATTTTTTATCAGGTCACTATAAATGTAATTGAAAAGCCAAGTTAAACAGCATGTGGTTAATCAAATATTAAATGAAATTTCAAAATACAGCTTATACCATATTGGATAGTGATGAAAAAAAGAGTCTGCAAATTTAATGTTTTCATTAAATAACTGGTAAAGGGATAGCAAGAAGTACCTTTCTACACCTTTAGTTTTTCACATTTCCTAATAGCTTAGTGTGTATTTGGTTTTTGTTGGGGGGGGTTTCAATTTAACTTACCTTAAATTAGAATATGAACAATAATTCCATACTGTGATAAATGTCATATTTTACATAGTATTTATCCAGAGACCATCAGATAAAAATCAACAAGCAAATTAGAGCCTCTTTTTACAGCTTAATTTTTTCAATGGATTGAGAAGCATATATGGAAGCAATTAACTTCCTCCATTAAACAAAACAGACTCATATACTTTACCAGTACCATCAGTAAGAATTTGTGTGTGTGTGTGAAGTATCATCAAAAAAGAACTGCTAGAATGCAGATTTGCAGGAGCAAATTGAAGGATTCCAGAAATGTGATATCATGCTAGGCATCCCAGTTATTCCATTAAAACAAGATGTAACCTTTAAATGGAACAGTGATACTTTGGTGGCTGACATTTATGTCCCTGTGTTCCCAATATAGAATGTAATTTGCTTTTGATAAACAACAATGAATACTGTTAATTTAAGGTTAGGATTTTTAAAAAGAGCACAGCACTATTAAAACAGCTATTGCATTTTATGATTCGTCAGGCATTCCAGTCTTTCATTGCACTGGTGAAATTATCAGAAAAGAGACAGAATAGTGCTTATGAATATTGCATGAGAGAGGACCTATAAACAAAAAATAGAATGTGTTATCATTATAATGCTTCCTATATTAAAGTAGTCTTTATTCATATATCAAAAACACATTAAAATCTTATTAAAGATCTGGGTCTAACCTGGTAAAAGCTTGGAAATTCAGTTGAGATTCAAACTCTGTCCTAAATACCATCTTCTCCCTTTCCATCATTATTGTACAGTCCATTGAGTGCTGTACCTGTAATTGTCCCTAAATATGGGGTCACTGGAGTGTTGTGATACCTGAATCCTTCTCAAATACTTGGTTAAGTGTACCTTACTCTACAACTCAGCACTTGAAAACAAGCACTGAAGGCATTTCAATCACTAGGCCCCATAGCTTCTGACATCTCATGGGTTCCCAATAAACACTCAGAGCATGGCTCAAACAAAAGGATGCTGTACAAGGCTGGCAAAAAGGAAAGGTTGCAAAGTCCTAAGGTACAATGGCTTAGTCAGTTAGTTACAATCAAGGATGAACTGAGTAATTCCGAACTTGGCCCCTAGGGACAGACCAATAAGCTTATCTCATGGGGGTCCTTAGGTCTAGTACCTGGTTGCCTCTCTTATTCCATTCTTCTACTAAAAGGCAATTAGATATTGGTCTGTGGTCCACATGGCCAATACTTGGCCACTTCTCCTGGTCAATCTCATCCTCTGTGGTTTCCGTGCGGACCCCTCCACACTGTCCTGTTATCAGATGTGGCAGTTGTCTAGTGTTTTCTGCATTCAGACTGCTTCATATGTGGTCAACACACCCTACTCTACAGTCCCTGTTTAAGTATCCCTAACACCTACCTTTTATAAGCACAGCAGCCCTTTCCCTTTGGGTCCAAAACCTCGTTGGATCACACACTTTCCCTTTATTAATCCCGTGTATTTGGCACACCATGTCTACAACTGCTTACTTGAAGTTATAGGCTGTTGTTGTAATAATTGGGCCTATCAATGTACCATAATTGTGAGCTCAACTGCAAAAAAAAAGTACATGAAAGATCATAAGATGACACAATAATCTATAACAACTAATGTTGATGGGAAAAGATAGTAAAAGGGAACAGATGAATTAGTCCAAATAAAATGACCTACTGATCTAGCTTAAAGAGTGTGCTAAGATCACGTGTGGTAAACAAGAAAGGCATGGGACTAGAAATCAGTGAAACTAAAATTGGGATATCAGAAACTAGGCCTAATTGGTGGACAAAATAATAAGGATGGGCTATTCCACCCACCATTTGTTTGTGGGTCATTAAAGAAAGACTTTGGGGAGAAAAATGGGCTACTGAAGTAAGTTTCACCATTATGGCACTCACCCCCACCATCTCCTGAAACCCTAGGCCTTCATGGTCCTACTCCTGAGTTATCCAGACCAGGCAAGAAAGAGGGACCTATATGACCTTACTACCACCAGTAGGTCCATATGAAACTCAAACTCCAACGGGGATGAAATGGGATCAAACTTTATCAACAACAACAGCAGCAGCAGCAATAGCTCCAGCCCATCTCAACTAACTTATCTTTTCCCCCCAAATGGATCGTTATTATCGTCTTTGTTTCAGTCTAAGAGACTGTCAAACAAGGAGCTTTTTCCTTCTAAAAACTCTCTGCAGTTAAATGCAAAAGGAACAAGAGTTGTTGTTAAAATGAAAGTCTTATTTAATACTTAACTTTTCAAATGCTTTAACTGCGTTTCCTTCTTTACTGTATCTTTAATTTAAAAAAAAAGTTGTTGAATGCTATATTTGCCATAGTACTAAGCAGGCAAGCTTTATGTATAGGAGGTGTGTATGTGTGTGTATAGATGTTTAACATTGGACAGCGATTGGATTATATCAACAACTTTGGCCCATGTATTCCATCTACATTAATACAACAGTGCTACCTCAGTGCATTAGAGAGTTCCTTTCAGACCTCTCTGGGCTGCCTACTGCTGCTGCTGGATCTCCTAGTATCCTCCTCCAGCTTCTGCCATTGCTTCTGTAGGCCCTCTGCTGACAACAACCTGGTTCCCCGCGCATCTTCCCAGGCCTAGCACTCCGGTTAATTGCTACATGACCACACTGCTGCAACCAGCACCCAGACTACTGTGCTCTAGCTTGCTGCTCACCCTCACTCCTGGCCTTCTGGCTCTCTCCCTCAGACTGGTCATAAATTCACTATTCAAGATGTCATTTTCTTTACATGTCCACTAAGCATCACAGAATCTTCTAATGGCCAGATGTTGAATTGCTCCTTCCAGTTAAACTGTGACCCAAAGCTTTTGGGGTTCTGGAGTGAGGGAGAAGCAGGAGACAGGTGTTCCTAGTAATGAGTCAATAGGTGCATTACAGGATGTAAGCTCACCTGCACTTTGTAAGTCCGTCTGCTGTTCTGAAGCCATGAGATGTTAGCTGCAATACTGACCAATGGACCTCAGAACATGGACTATGTGAAAATATTGAACTTCATTCTGCAGGGTTGATCAGAAGCTTTTTTGCCAGAGGGCGGGAGGGAATCACAATAAAGACATTTCAACAAGATTGGCATAAAAGAATAAACAAATGTTTGTAATCAAGAGCTGATGTCTGTTCTTGTGAAATTCACTCTGTTCCATGCAGCAGAAATAACTTTATTTCATTCTTTGGTTGATTGGATAAAGGATGTTAAAGAAACAATGCCCTTGGGCAAAAACACTATTAAAATAGTAATGCAAAGGGACAACAAGCAGCTTTTGAGTGCTTCTGGAATCTGTTTGAACCAATCACTCCAAGCAAATATTGGGCTCCTGTATAGGTTGTGTTTTTTTTTTTTATTGGAACTCCATCTGAAAGGCCCAAATTCAGTATGAAACCTCCCATCAACCTCACTCCTTATGCTCCAAACTCCCATGCCACAGCAACCATGGTGTGTTTCAGGTTTCACTCCAACAAGCTGAAGTGGGGATAGGGAATGTGTCTTGGTAAGAAATGTGCATATTTATGGAGTCAATTAACAAAAGAATGGATAGAGGTATAAGGACATGAAACAGTGAATAGGTGAACTTACCTCAAGTAAAATGGTAAGGGCCTATGTGTATTTAAGGGATTACATATATATCACATAATACATGTATAAGCAAGTACATCATTGATTTAGTTTGGTTCATCAGTCCTGCCTCAGTTGATCACTGGGGATGTGGCACTCTGTACCTATGCTGATCTTGGATCTGAACTCTGGAGTTAGCCATGATTTTGTCAGTTACAGCAAGCAGTGGTTGTCTGCTTTGCTAGGTTCATAAGGTAACCTGCATGCCTGGTTGGTGGTCCTGAAAATATCCTTACATTTTGGCTTGTCCAAGATGCTAGACAGTTAAATTTCATGGAGGAATCGCAATCTACATGTAACAGTGCATACGTAAATAATGGCTGAGGTGATCAATCAGTGGATCACTAATTATGTGAGCAAAACTTGGGGTCCATTTAATTTTAAAGAGGAGTTACATAAAGAATTTGATTTAACTCAACATTTTCAAAATGACATCATAAACAATACGAATTTAAAATTGGGCCCGTATAAAAGTGTCAGCAAACCAATGGCTTTGGCTATTAGCCCATGATTTGAATGCTAAATTAAGTAAAAATAGAGCTGAAAAATAAATTGTAATAGAAGAGAAAAGGAAGTTAAGAGAGCAAACGAAAATGCTGGAAACAGAAGATATGAAGGGGTTAAAGAAAAATGTATGTGAATTAAGGGCAAATTCTCTTTTCAAAGGGAAAATTTATAGCTGTTAGGAGGAAGAGAAGAGGGAAAGTTTCTGATTTAGAGAGACAAATATAAGAAATGGGAGGACACATTAATGGATTGTTGCAACTACAGAGCACAAGTCAGTTAATCATGTTTCCTCCTTTTTAGGCAAGGAGGCAGTGCTAACAGAATTACCACTTCATGCTGAGGAAACCAGGGGTATCCATAAATTATATCCCTGGAAGGATCTGTTGAAAGTATTCTCTGTGCTTGTAATAATTAAAAGCTAAATAATTATTTAAGTAACTTGTAAAAGTTTAAGTTTAAAGGTATTATTAATTGTTGTTAATTTGTAATGTTTGCGTGATTTTTTAGTCAATGCTAACAAAAGACAATACAACATTATTTAAAACTGTTTGGCAAGCAGCCAATATGTTGTTGTGGAAAAGGGTAAGTGGCTTGTCTGGCAGTTTTGTCTGTGTTGGTAAAAAGTTGTTAAAGGCATTCAATTTAATAACCTTTAAATATGTCGGTAATTTATACAATTCACTATCTCTTTAAATAAGTGTAACTTTAGCACCCTCGTGGCCAAGATGGAGTCTGCTCTGCAGGCAGCTCTGGCCAAGAGAAGGCATGTGCAGGAATGCAGCAGGAGAAATTCCTTCCACCCTAGGGGCACCTGTTCCAAACCGCCCAGAGTGAACACACACACCCACAGGGAAAGTACAGTGGATATAACAAGGGAAATATTTATTTACAGAGGGATGAAAGGAGAAAACCAACAAGGGGCAATACAGGGGGCGCAGTAAGACAGGGCTGCATCCAAGCCAAGGCCCCACAGGCCCAGTGGTAGCACAGTCTGGAAGGGCAGACACTGAGCAATGTGTCTGCACACAGAGTTCAGAAGTCCTGAGCAAAGTTCCATTCCAGTGGTGAATCTTGGGTGCTCCTGGTCGTCTTCGGCGCCAGTGAACTTTCCCCAACAAACCCCTCCAGTGCCCTCTTCTGCCGCTCTCTGCAAAGCCACACAGAGCGACCACCTCCCCACTTAACTAGCTAGCAACCTCCCTCCTTAGGGTTACCATATTTAGTGCCTCCGAAAGGAGGACACTTTAAAGGGGCCCCAGCCCCGCCCCCAGCCCCGCCCCCGCGCCCGCCCCAACCCCGCCCCCTCCCCAAAGTCTCCGCCCCCTCCCCTGCTTCCCGCGAACATTTGAGTCGCGGGAAGCCTGAAGCAGGTAAGGGGCGTGTGTGTGGGGGGGGAGGAGGCGCGGCCCACCCCCAGCACCGCAGGTCCCCAGCCCGTCCCCCGAGCCCCCGGCCCGGCACTGCCGGCCGAGCCCCCGGCCCGGCACCCGAGTCCCCGGCCGGGCCCGGCACCGGGCCCCCCCGAGCACCGCCGGCCGAGCCCCCAGCCCAGCACCCGGCCCGGCACCCGGCCACCCCGAGCACCGCCGGCACCCGACCCGGCACCCGACCCGCCGGCCGAGCCCCCCGGCCCGGCACCCGGCCCCCCCGAGCACCGCCGGCCGAGCCCCCGGCCCGGCACCCGAGCCCCCGGCCCGGCACCCGGCCCCCCCGAGCACCGCCGGCCGAGCCCCCGGCCCGGCACCCGAGCCCCCGGCCCGGCACCCGGCCCCCCCCGAGCACCGCCGGCCGAGCCCCCGGCCCAGCACCCGGCCCGGCACCCGGCACCCGAGCCGCCGGCCGAGCCCCCCGGCCCGGCCCCGGGCCCCCCCGAGCACCGCCGGCCGAGCCCCCGGCCCGGCACTGCCGGCCAGGCCCCCCGAGCCCCCGGCCCGGCACCCGGCCCCCCCGAGCACCGCCGGCCGAGCCCCCGGCCCGGCACCCGGCCCCCCCCGAGCACCGCCGGCCGAGCCCCCGGCCCAGCACCCGGCCCGGCACCCGGCACCCGAGCCGCCGGCCGAGCCCCCCGGCCCGACCCCGGGCCCCCCCGAGCACCGCCGGCCGAGCCCCCGGCCCGGCACTGCCGGCCAGGCCCCCCGAGCCCCCGGCCCGGCACCGGGCCCCCCCGAGCACCGCCGGCCGAGCCCCCGGCCCGGCACCCGAGCCCCCGGCCCGGCACCCGGCCCCCCCGAGCACCGCCGGCCGAGCCCCCGGCCCGGCACCCGAGCCCCCGGCCCGGCACCCGGCCCCCCCGAGCACCGCCGGCCGAGCCCCCGGCCCGGCACTGCCGGCCAGGCCCCCCGAGCCCCCGGCCCGGCACCGGGCCCCCCCGAGCACCGCCGGCCGAGCCCCCGGCCCGGCACCCGAGCCCCCGGCCCGGCACCCGGCCCCCCCGAGCACCGCCGGCCGAGCCCCCGGCCGAGCCCCCGGCCCGGCACCCGGCACCCGAGCCGCCGGCCGAGCCCCCCGGCCCGGCCCTGGGCCCCCCCGAGCACCGCCGGCCGAGCGCCCGGCCCGGCACTGCCGGCCAGGCCCCCCGAGTTCCCGGCCCGGCACCCGAGCCGCCGACCGCATGTCCGATTTTCCCGGACATGTCCGGCTTTTTGGGATTTCCCCCCGGACGGGGATTTGGAGCCCAAAAAGCCGGACATGTCCGGGAAAATCCGGACGTATGGTAACCCTATCCCTCCTTGTCCCCAATGCAGAGTTGTTGGTGTCACTAGGCATAGCTACCAGGTAACTTGGGAGAGTGGAAGGCCAAAAGTGCCAATGAAGCTCTTCTGCTCTGGGCCTACCTGAGCCACAGTGACTCCATCTTGTGAATTCTCACCTACTTCTATGCTAACTGCTTACATGCTGAAGCAGAAATGTAAGGGTCAGCTTTTCTAGCAGGCAGCTGCTGTAAACAGGCCTTGCAAGGCCAAAAGATAAGCAGACGAATGGGAACTTTTCTAATTGTAACTGCTACAGAAGGGAGGGGTGGGAGGGGTAAGAGGGAGTAACAGAACAAAGGCTTACACAGAAACAGCTTGGAATATAAAAGGGAAAATTTTATTTGTATGTGCTGCACTTGATTTGAGACATGCTGGTCTCCTAGTGCCATTTCAGAGCTCTGAAATAAACTTGGCTTGCTTTCTCCCCTCGGTATCTTTATTGGTGCCAAGCACACCGGGCAACGAACCCTGTTTGCCATCTTGGGGCCCAGTTCTGGGCAGGCAACAGAGTCACAAGCCCCAGTACTCACAGCCCCATGCAGCTCTGGGAAGCCGTGATACTGGGTCCAGCTCCGGCCTGTCCTTCTCAGCAATTCCTCCCTGGCACAGTGCTCCTCCTGGCTCCTGTCCTGGGGTGTCCCCGATCGGCCCTGTCCGTCCCAGGCTTCAGGCAGGTTCTCTGCTGCTTCACTTTTCCAGGGCCTGCAGGCTGCCTCCCCCTCTCCTTGGAGCTCCAGTGCTGCCCCCCTGGAGTTTCCCTCCTTTTTTTTACTTTTCCCCTCCCCGTTAGGAAAAAAATTTAAAGGGCCATACCCTCTAAACCCCAAAAGGGTTACATAAGACTGTGCTTAATGTAAATATGAAACATACTTTAGTGAGTAAAAGTACAGCAGAGGAGAGAAAATAGAAAAAGGAGCAAAGGTAAAACCCTTATGTGTATATATATATATCGTTCCATTACTTGCATGACCATATTGGCCAGACTGACAGCCACAAAACTTGTTGGGTTCAAATTTTTGTTAATGAACATATTTTTAATCTAATTAATCGTTTGTTGTGTGTTATCTCAAAGGTGTAAAGTTAGTTATGATTCCAGCCACACCACCATGATCATGGTAAGGAAAACCAGTAATGTGTAAGTTTTCTGCTTTATACAGAAACCATTATTTAAAGGAAATACTGAAGCCTCTAACAAAAGAAAACGTGGCAGCCTCTTCTACTCACAAAATAGCACACAGGGATAATTAATTCATCACCTCTGTGAAAGTGTCTAAACTTTTTGCAAGCTCTTGTAATTTCCCTTTTTATTTTCCCTAGATGAAATGTGTTAATATTGTTTTCTAAAGCATTTGTTTTTGCTTCCAGTATACAAATATTCAAGGAAAAATATCTTTTGCTCCTAACTAAATTGTTGAATTCCTTTCAGCAGACAAAATTGAAGTCTAATTTAGTTAAAAGGAGGTTGTTAACTCAATTAGGATTTTTTCCATTTCATTCTCATTAGAAATGAACAAATTTCCAGTGCCCGTCTGCCTTATTAGTCAATACTAATATAACTAAGTCAAGGGTAATTGATCATTTTAACCCTTAGGTTTCCTGGACCTAAATAGCAACATCTAATCCTTTGTTTAGTGGTTTGTTGTCTATGTTTAAGTCTTTGGAGTTTTTCTTCAAAGTTTTATTTTATATATAACAATGTTGGAATTATTTGTCCCTTGGTTATATGTTTAATGTCATGTAACTGTTGTTAGGTTTTTAATTTGGGGAGTTTTGTTGTAGGGGGATAAATCATTTTTGCATGCGCAAAGGTATAAAAAGATTAAAACATTTTTGTGGTACCACCCTTTCAATATTATAATTAAACTATAATCACCATTGGTTTATTATTATAATGCACTAATGGTAGTTCAGTTCTTTTGTGAATGTCAGTCATAAATCAGGTATATGTGCCTCAATATATAATGTAATTATAAACAATTTTTTGTTAATTTTGATTTGGGATTTGTTAAACAATGTGATCAGTTGTTTGGCAAGACCCACGTTAAAATTCATAAGTTCATTTTAAAAAACACTGTTATATTAATGTAATATTAATAGCTATATTGTATCTGCAATGTTTTGAAATGTAACAAATACATTGTTTGGTTATCTGTATTATAAATGATTGAATATAATCAAAATAATAAAAAATAAAAAATCAGATCCCAGCTAAGAAATATAATATTAGGGTAATTATCGAAATTATCACCCCAACAAAGGGGGACAACAGGGTATGCACCCTGGACCTGATCTTAAAAAATCCCCCTTAAATCAGCTTGTAGTCGATATGCTAAGGTGCCTGGGTTTATTAATTATAAGTTGATTCAGCTAATGAGTAGCCACAACTTTAATTAAGGGCCATATTTTGCACAATAAGTTCTGTACAATACACTAAATTCATGGAAGTGGGTTGTGTAATGGAATTTTGTGGTGCATCCTGAGTTAATTGAATGTTAACCAGGAAGAAAAAAATCTGATGTGCCCCATGCAGGGATGTGATAAATGGAGAAATCCTGATTCCCCAAGGGGCTGAAGTTATTACCACTAAGAGTCCTTAGTCAATCCAAACCACTTCATGCTCCACTCCACATAGCACTGAAGTTTAAGCACCAAACTAGCATGCACTAAGTATTATGTATTTGTGATGGCTATCTAAAATATCCGAGCATAATACATAGGGGTCATATAATGCTATCATTTATCTCAGTTACTTCCACTGAATTCCACTTTGTATGCACAGTGAACATTTTTATTGTGCATGCTCATCAGACCAATTCTGCTTTCAGTTACATCAGTGCAAACCATCTAATGGGTTGTATCAGTGCAACTGACAGAATTTTTCCTTTAAAATTTTGAATAGACCTCTGAGAGGGCAATACGTCCATATTTCCCACACTCCTACTGCAGCAGAAAGCAGCCGCTCCTTTCTATAAAGTGTTTTTTTTTTTTTTACCCCTGGTTGGCTCAGACACAACACAGTCAATCCATCTGAGAAAATGGGTCAAAATGGTTTCAGGTAACTCATCAAACCACATGCTTAGACTCAGTTAGGGAACCAGAATTAATACTATTTGAATTGTGAGGAATCAAAACAAGCCAATTCTGCTCTAAATGCCGAAGAACGAATAGTCTTATTTTAATTCCTGTGTCCTAACAGAATTCCTCCGCACCCCCACCCTACCCCACACACACACAGCAATTTGGAATGCGTTTTAGTGAGAACTTCATTTTTTGTGTAACTGCCTTCTGTTTTCATGCACATTTTGTGAATTCAAAAAACATGCACATTTCAAAGAAAAAAACAGTGCTCATTGCAATTAATATTTTACCCAGCTCTGCTTTGCAACATAACAAGCAAGCAGTAAATATTCAGTTCCATATCTCATATGCGGTTTTGTTTATTTAATGTTCCTGGTTAATAAGATTTTTCTGGGCTTGCACCACTGAAGTGCTAAAGAGGCAGCAGCTCTACCAATACAATATGAGCTAAAAGGAAGCCAGTTCTTCTCAAATTATAGGTACTTGTGCTAAATTCTTGACAGGTAGGGTTATTCTTGATTTATTTTTGATTTGTGTATGTTAGTTAAATGCCTTTCTTCAGTCTGGGATAAAATAGGTCTCAAACTTATATTTTTATTATTAATAATGGATCATTTGCCCAAAAAGCAGACACAAATGAGCTTCAGTGTCTCTGAAAATATTACATATGCTAATTATATTAGTTCCACTAAACCAAATAACATTTATTTCCATTTTTGTACAATACAGTTATTCATTTACTTTAATAATTTACAATTTGCCTATCACTGCAGTCTTTGAGTGCTTCATACATTGCAGTAAATGTTGTGGTAAACAAACAAGTGAGGAGGAAATCAAAGCCAGAAATCAGATGCAGGCTTGACTGGAAAAAAAAATCTTAAAAATAAAGTGTGATATTTATGCTTTGAAGCCCAACAAACTCGAGCTCTGGCAGACTAGACAGTGTCATGATCTTCTGTACCAGATATGGACTGGCTACAGAGCTGCTTATAGACAACAGATATGTTCTTCATAAGAGCCTTTAATGATCTGTCAGCTATGGCTGAGGTTCGTTTAAATAGGTATTTTACACACAGTGGCACCAAGTGGCTGAATTACAATACAGTTTAGCATTCCATTAATCTCCTTTAAGTTCTACATTCCTTCCATTTACTATATTTATCCTCGTGCTGTCTTTGAAGTTCTGTATGTATCAGTCTGTTAAGTGTCTCTGAATTGTACTGGTCTTCTATTTACATGATCCATATGGATAACATGTAGGTCATCTGGCTATCCATTAGTTGCAATGACTGGCTATGGTCAGTCCAGAATTCTTGAGTTGTCTTCTTGTTCTGCATCTATCATCTGTAGAGTTTGTTCTGTTGATTTTTCTCTCTAGGAACAAACTACAGATGTTAACAGTTTCTGTTGAACTCTCCACAGTTGGTCTCAATCACATATGATCTGGGCACTGAATTATTTTTCTTTGTGACAGCTGAAGTTGGCCATCCTTTTGCTCCATCCAATTTGATGTGAACATGGTCACTAGGTTCTAGACCTGGCAGATCTCTAAGTGACATCTGGTGTAAAAGTGTTCATAAACAATTTTAGCCTTTATCTGATTTGTCTACTCTTTTCTTGTCTGGCCACTTTAGAGATCTTTTCCAAAGTTGGAAGAGTAGTTCTGAGTTGTCTTCCCATCAGGAGTTGTGCTAGATTATATCCAGTAGCCACTGTTGAACTGTAACTCAGAAGAGCAAGGAATGGATCTTCCTGCTGTATGATTTTCTTGGCTTCTACAACTCTCTCAGCTTCTCCATTCACTTGTGGGTAATGTGGACTGCTAGTAATCTAATCAAAATAATGTTTTGTGCGAAATGAGAAATTCTGCTGCAGTGAATTGTGGTCTGTTGTCCGTTACTAGTTGTTTTGGAATACCAAAGTGAGCAAAAGTGCACTTCAGTTTCTCGATACCACTATGACATGTTATGTCTTTCAAATACATTATTGCTACATAGCTGGAAAAATAATCCACAATGGAATTTGCATAAATCTGCAGCTAGTCTGGTAGAAGTGTTGTTATTAAAGGTTCTTTTTGCTGTGTTGGTCTGTTAGTTCTGAAATGTTCACATGCAGATATTTTATTCTTAGTGTTCTTGCAGATGCCTGACAACCACACTGACAAGTTGGCCCATTCACAGCATTTAGTTAATCCTTGATGTCCTTCCTGGATGAGGTTTAGGATTTCTCTTCTCGTTTCATTTGGAATTACAATGCAATTGTACAACGCAATTTAATTATGAGTCCATTTGACTAGCTTAATTGTCCATGCACCACAAAGTAGTCTCTTGTCACTTCCTTAGTGTCCTTTAGATACTTGGGCCAACCACCCCTGATGTAACTGAGAAATTCTTGAAGTGGCATGTCTGTCAAGGTTGCTTGTTGTAGCGGGAGTAGTCACTTTTCTGACACTGGTCTGTCTGTATGTGTCCACAGCATCCACGTATGCTTTACATCATATTTGAGGTCAAGGGTAGGTGAGTGCAATGTTGGACTACATGACATTATCTGCTATTACCAGATTTTTCCCAGGAACATATTTAGCAATTGGGTTAAATTGCATTAACCTTAGCAGTAGATGTTGTCTGATCAAGCACCGCTGAGACAGATCTTTTCCACTGATGAGGGTTACAAGAGGTTTATGGCAACAGAGGGTCCTGTGGCACCTTTAAGACTAACAGAAGTATTGGAGCATAAGCTTTCGTGGGTGAATGCCCACTTCATCAGACGCAAGACTTGCGTCTGATGAAGTGGGCATTCACCCACGAAAGCTTATGCTCCAATACTTCTGTTAGTCTTAAAGGTGCCACAGGACCCTCTGTTGCTTTTTACAGATTCAGACTAACACAGCTACCCCTCTGAAGAGGTTTATGGTTTGTCAACAGTGTAAATTAATCCAGTCCACACAGATATCTGTAAAAGTTCTCACATGCCCATACGCTTGCCAGGAACCCCTTTTCAATCTGTGTATTTTGTTTTTCCTGCTTCTCTGAGTGTGTGAGAGACAAATGCAAGTGGCTTTCACTCATAGCTATGTTGTTGCAACAATACACCACGTAGGCCAGAGCTGCTTGCATCATAGTATTTGAGAACTGGAGCTGTTGAGATAATTTCTTTTACCTTTTTGAAGGTAATTTCTTGATTTGGCCTCCAAAGCCCAAATGTTTTGGACTTTCACAGTTCATTCAGTGGTTTTGTCTTGTATGTATCGACCATGATAATTTACCATCCCAAGTATATGTCTCATTTCTGGAACATTAGTTGGTGCTTTTATTTTCTCTGGGCTGGGACTGATTCCATCTTTGTTTATTGTCTGTCCCAAAAACTCGATTTGGGGCAGGCAGAAAATGTATTTCTCCTTGTTTAGCTTCAGTCCAAACTTCAAGTTTTGTTGTGCTCTCCATATATCAGAATATCATTAATGAAAACTACATCTCCATGGGTGTTCATGAACAGTTCTGCCATCTTTCTTTGGAAAATTTCAGGTGCACTGGTTATCCTGAATTGGAGGAGAAAACTTCAGGAAATCACCTTGTTTGAATAGACACACCCATGCTGCCTAGGTGCACAGCATGATGGAGCTGCTTTGCCCCAAATAATCACTTTTGGCTGAGGTCGGATTGCAAGTCACTTTGTTTTGGATACTGGGGTAATAAAGTGGTGTTATCCCTGTTGTGTGAATCAAGGGGAGCAGAACTGTGCTTGGCATGCCCTGATTTAGGGGTTCACTCTCAATTGAGCTGTGCTCGCTAAGCCTGGGGGCAGGGTGCCAAAGCCCAGAGGAAAGGAGAGTGGATGGGGACAGGTGTTTGTACCTAGTGGTGTGAGCTCTGCCTACAGATCCTAGACAACATTTGACCATCCCCCTCTCCACTGTGTAATGACAGAGCTGATTAAGACTCAATTGATAGTGTCTTGTTGCAGAGTGAGCGAAAGGCCAATGGATCAAACAAGTGGCTGATGGTGGAGCGAGTGGCCAGCAGAGTGGACGGGCAATGGTGGAGCAAATGAACAGTGGAGTAAGTGGCCAGGAGATAAGAGTGGGTGACAGCCAAGCAGCAGCTGGGGCATTACTCAGTGCCCTCTCTCACCCCCAGCTGGGAGGTGAACTCACATGAAGGCACCTCTGAACTCTGGGTCCTGGCTGAACAAGGACAACAACTGAGAGTGGGGTGTAGTGGAGGGAGAGGGGGGGGTCACATGCCTTTGGCAGCTCACACAGTGCTGTAAAGGTATCATTGTCCCTTATAAAAAGGGGCATTCTGCACTTGTTCAGGCATTCTGTAACTGCTTGTAAAGTGGATTCAATTGAGCCCTCATCTAATGCCTCAAGTATCCCAGTTACTAGAAAGTAGTTCTTAAGGTCAACATTCATCCCCTTGCACCAATCCTCTAACATGTGTACACCCATTATACTAATCATGTTTTCCCCCAAATACAACAAAATTGTTTCCCCAAATTCATGGTTTATTCAAGATGTGCTTGTGTGGGTTACTGATAGAGATCCAGGATAAGCCCCCTGCCCCCAAAATGTAACTCTTCTGCCAGCTGGAGTCAGCAGCAACAAGGACTGGGTTCAATAAGACCAGGGACTCAAATTGTAAGAGGAACTCAATATCTGAACCCAATTCTACTTCATTTCTGGTTAAGAATGTGATAGGAAAGTCCACTGAGTTACTCCCAGCTGATTAAAAAGCTGCCAGAGAGGAGGAAGGCAGGCAGCCGGTGAGGTTTGGGAGGCCCAACCATCTGAGTCAACCAGCACAGCACCCCTGAGAACAGCCAGTGTACTGACGACGAGCACCAGAGAGGAACTTGGCCAATGAGTACAGGTCCTGGCAGAACAGATGGCTGAGCTACTGCAGTATCATTAACCGAGGTAAGACTTTAGGCATAAGGAGCCTCTGGCTGTGGTGATGGAGAAGTCAGCATTTAGAGCCACCAGAGTGAACAGGAAAGGGATAATTCTTATGCTACAGATGTGGCCAGGATGGACATGCTGCTGCCAAGTGTCGTAAGGAAGAAAATACCTCCTTAGTGTATGGAAACCTGAGGACCAGACCCTCAGGACTTGAAGGCTTCCCTGGAAAAAGCTGTCCAGCTGGGATCACACCAAAACTGATAAGGCCTCAATCAGAGGTCGCTCTGAGAATCAAAGAGACAGAATGTAAAGCAGTGCTTTATAACAGATCTCAAGGGATTATTATATTTTAAGCCTGCTACCAACGTATGCTTTGGCATCTGCCTATGCAGCCACTGACAGGGCTTGGTCACTGTGACCTCTAAATCAATGAATACCCCTACCAAGAGTACGTGTAATGCCGACACACTCTGGTTGTTGGTGGGCGGGATCGAACCTGGGACCTCTGGAGCTTAGTTCATGAGCTAAAAGCTAACTGGCCCTTAGCTAAAGGTACAGAGCAGACTCATTAATCTCTAAGTGATCTCAGTACTAGAGAGGCCAGAACACCACACTCAGGAGGTGTGTAGGTTACATATGTCATTGTGTAACCTTTGTGTGGGCTGGAGTTCATGTCATTGCTCTTCTCCAGTGCCTAAAAAAACCCCAACTCCCAGCTGGAGACCCAGACTTCACTCTCTAAGGATTTTCAGGAAGGATTGCATAGGGTCAGTCTCCCCACATTCATTCAAGTCCCAAAAGGAACTAAAGAAATGAATTTAGCTAAATAACTTTATAAAATCTTATGATAAACAAATAATCTAATTTTTACAGCATAACATGGCTATTTTATAATCCAAACATTATCTTCACAATTATACATAAACATAAATAAAGAAAACAAATTAAAATCTGAACAGTTCAGTTCCCACAGAACCACAGTGAGAAAAAAAATGAGGGTTCCCAAAAGCTTATGTTTAGTTCACCCAAGACTCAGTTAGTCTTTGATCATCAAATCTATACAGTTTGCTGAGTCTAAAACATCTTCCCTCCACTTGCTTGTAGGAATCTTCAGTTGGAATCCATTCAGACTCTTCCTCTGCTGAAATCATGCTAACCAGTCAGCTAACTGATTAACCAATCAGTCAGTTAAGTCACAAGTGTACAGATTTAAAGAAAACCCTTACAAGGAAATACAAAACTGAGAATAGTAAAATATAAAAATGAATCTTTCCCCATTACTACATTTAAAGAAAAGTTGATGAGTCATACTAGTTGAGACAATTTAACTAGAACAGTTTGGTTAGAATTAAAACAACATTCAAAGAATACAATTAAAATAGAAGAAGTTATTTTCCCTCCCAATTTCCCCTTGCTATAATTAGCATTGCCCATGCTCCTCTGTTAGAGAGTTAACAATATTACTAACCTGCTGCAAAATGTTTCAGAGTTAGGAACAACAGCCTGCTTTCTGCTCCTGGTTTCAGCTTCTCCAAACTCACACAGGGCACATGGCCCTTTGTAAAGCAGCTGCCCTGACTGCTTGCCCTCAGCGAGTCTGACCCAGCAACAGGGAACCTATTGGAGCACACCCAAAAACTACCATACCCAATTCCAGAAGCTTCTAGATGTGGAGTGCTAAATCTGCTTAGCAACAATGACAGACACAACTCACTCCTACCTCCCGTCACTGGATCTCTTAAAGAGATATCTCCGTTAGGCACATGGGTTACAATTGTGTATCTTGAATTTCCAGAGGAGGTTATGAGGGTAAGAGAAGAGGTAGACACACCTGCATTAAAATGCCCTGACCCTAAAGGAGTCTCGGATATGTCTGTGCTGCTAGGGACCAACTGCAGTCTTTTCAAGGTACTCGCTGATTACTAAAGACAACAAGCAGGGAACCAATATCTAATCACCCTGACGATCCATACAGTTTGTGTTGAAGCTATAGAAAAAGGGAGAACGCTAAAAAGTGAATGTCAGAGCTCTCAATAGCAGCATTAGGGCAGGCGGGCAAGATTCTATTAACAGTACCTGCAATGACACTATAGGTCTGAGTACTTGTGTCAGGACAGACTAGGCCCGGATGCTCCCTGCTGGAGGCCTCATAGCCCTGCATCACACTGCCCCAGAATAGAGCAATGAGAAGTCCTCCAGGGAGCCTAGAGTGGCTGCAGAAGAGCAGCCAATCAGAGGGGCTGATGGAGCGACCAATCAGGGGCCAGAAGGGCCCAATATAAGACAGGCAGAGCAGAGCAGTGAAGTTCAGTTGCTGTGTGGTACTTGAGAAGTGAAGACTGGGTGACTGAAAGAGCAGCAGTACCACAGACAGCTCACTATAGAGCGCGCACTGCAGACAGGACTGAAGCCCAGGGAAGTTTGCTGAAGATGGGGTGCCTGGCTGGCGGGAAGAGCAGCAGGACCAGCAGAAGGACAGTGCAGGCAGGCTGAAGACCAGGTGGACTGAGCCCAGGACCTGGCCAGACCAGGTGACGGTACCGAGATGGGCCCTGCTGGTCTGGTTGCAGACTGAGCCCAGGGAGGGCTGCCTAAAAGGACACCAGCTGAGGGTACCAAGATGGGCTCCGGCTGGGTGATTGAAGAAGGCAGTGCCTCAGGGAAGAAGCACGAGAACTGTGGCCTCCATACCAGGAGCTGAGAAAGAACTTTGACTGTATACCCCGACAGGGGGGACAGCGTGTGAAGCTTGGCTGGGAGGGCTGAGCTGCTGAAGACCAGCCAAGAACCAGCAGTCGAGGGGGTGGGGGTTGTGCTTGCGAGAGGCAGGTGCCACTCCGATGTAAGACCAAAAAAGAAAAGCAGGTTAACACCTAACCGAGAGAAAGGGGGCCATCCATAATAGGTGGGTGCCCCCCTCCCCGTGAAAAGAACTGTTTGCAGGCATTATTGGCCAGAGAAAAGGGGGTACTCACAAAAGGTGGGTGCCGATCCCATTACAGTACTCTATCCATAGAAACCTTAACCACAGGGAGGGGAGCCTGACCCATAAGAACCCTGACCCTAACTCCATGTCACCTACCCATATGAGACCCGAACCCTAGCTTGAAGTGCTCTATCTATAGGATCCCTAACTCTAGGGTGGGATAAACAGTGAGGTGGCAAAATTTGCAGATGATACCAAACTATTCAAGATAGTTAAGTCCAAAGCAGACTGCAGAGAGCTACAAAGGATCTCACAAAACTGGGTGACTGGCAACAAAATGGCAGGTGAAATTCAATGTTGATAAATGCAAAGTAATGCAATTGGAAAACAATCCCAACTATACATATACAATGATGGGGTCTAATTTAACTGCTACCACTCAAGAAAGATCTTGGAGTCATTGTGGATAGTTCTCTGAAAACATCCACTCAATGTGCAGCAGCAGTCAAAAAAGTGAACAGAATGTTGGGAATCACTGAGAGATAATAAGAAAATATCATATTGCCGCTATAAAAATCAATGGTACGTCCACATCTTGAAAACTGTGTGCAGATGTTGTCGCCCCATCTCAAAAAAGATGTATTGGAATTGGAAAACGTTCAGAAAAGGGCAACAAAAATGATTAGGGGGATGGAACGGCTTCCGTATGAGGAGAGATCAATAAAATTGGCACTTTTCAGGTTGGAAAAGAGACGACTAAGGGGGGATTTGATAGAGGTCTATAAAATCATGACTGGTGTGGAGAAAGTAAATAAAGAAGTGTTAGTTACTCCTTCTCATAACACAAGAACTAGGGGACACCAAATGAAATTAATAGGCATGTTTAAAACAAAGAAAAGGGAAGTATTTTTTCACACCGCACAGTCAGTCTGTGGTACTCTTTGCCAGAGGATGTTGTGAAGACCAAAACTATAACAGGGTTCAGAAAAGAACTCTATAAATTCATGGCGGATAGGTCCATTAATAGTTATTAGCCAGGATGGGCGGGGATGGTGTCCCTAGCCTCTGTTTGCCAGAAGCTGGGGATGGATCACTGGATGATTACCTGTTCTGTTCATTCCCTCTGGGGCACCTGGCATTGGCCACGGTCGGAAGAACCCTGCTAAACCCAGAGTTGTGAGTTCAATTCTTGAGGGGGCCATTTAAGGATCTGGGGCAAAAATCTGTCTGGGGATTGTTCCTGCTCTGAGCAGGGGGTTAAACTAGATGACCTTCTGAGGTCCCTTCCAACCCTGATATTCTATGAAGACAGGACACTGGGCTAGATGGACCTATGGTCTGATCCAGTATGGCCATTCTTATGTAACATCAGACTAGAAGACTCGCATCCCTTCAGGGAGAAGTCTAGGAAGACTGCTCTCTGAGATGGAAGACGTGCAGCAGCATCTTCAGGAGCTGATTGCAAATGGCATCATTATAGAGTCCCACAGCCCGTACACCTCCCTCATTATGGTGTTCCATAAAAAGAATGGGAAAATCCAGATGTGTATCAACTACAGTATCCTAAACAGGCACAGTGTAGCTGACCAGTACACCTGCCTCGAGTACAAGATGCTTTGGTTTGCTCAGGAGCCAGTGGTTCTCAGTACTGGATCTCAGAAGTGGATACTACCAGATTCCTCTAGAAGCAGAAGATAAGGTGAAGACAGTCTTCATTTGTCCATTAGGGTTTTTAGCAGCTTGCTTCCATGGATTTCTGGAGCAACTGCTACATTTCAACATCCTGAGGAGAAAGTTGTGGGAGACATGAACTATTGCAAGTTTTAGTTTATTTGGATGACCTAACTGTGTTTGAGAGAACCTTGGAGAAACATGAAGAAAGACTTAAAGTTCTAGACCAGTTGGAAGCCTATGGACTTTGATAAATGCCAGTTCTGCAGAACCTCAGTGAAGTTCATGAGTCACATTATGTCCCAAGAGGGTGCGAGTACTGATCCAGATAAAATAGAAGCACTCATTACATGGCCATGCTCACATAATTGCAGAGAGCTCAAGACCTCTCTCAGATTTAGCAGCTAGTACTGCAGATTAGTGAAGAATCATTCTACCATCATAAAGCCCCTTAATGATCTTACCAGGGGATACCAGTCCAGCAAGTACAAATCTAAGAACAAGAGTAAGGGGGGGTGGTCCCCAAAGCCTCCCAATCAGAGGCACTATGGCCCCTTAGAAATCCAATGATAGATGTGAAAGGGCTTTTCAAGAAATCATTAACTGCCTAACTCATGCCCCAGTCCTAGTCTTTACTCATCCAAACAAGCCATTTATCCTACATACTGATGCCAGTTTGGAGGGCTTGGGAGCAGTTTTACATTGGGAAGTGGAAGACAAATGTAAACCTCTGGTTTTTGCCAACAGGACTGTCTGATAGCGAGACTCACTACTCCATTCACTAGCTGGAGTACCTGGCCTTGAAATGGGCCATCACCAAGAAGTTTTGAGACTACTTGTATAATGCTCAGTTACAAGTGTGGACAGACAACAATCCACTGACTTACTTTTTAACGAGGGCCCAGCTGAATGCTACAGGAAGCTTATTGCATAGCTATGTCTACAGTTCGCAAGAACTCGGACAGTAACAAGCAACTTACCGTTCGCATGAGCTCCAGCCAGGGGACAGTTCTGTGGTGAAATTTGGGTGTTGCTGGCAAACACAAAATAGCTGACAGATGAAAGGCATTACCTTTCCTGGTGATGGGAAAAACTGGGAGAGCTGCTGGTCTACAAGATTAAACCTGAAATGGGGCTCGGGCAAGTAAAGACAGTATACAGAAACCTTTTACTACCTGTGGGGGAATTGGTTGGTGCCCCTTATGAAATGGACCAGGATATGGGACCTGGTTGGCAAAAGGGTGCTGGACCAAAGCCCCTGCCCAAACACAGGTAGTGGACATCCTGGGGCTAACCCACACCTACTGAGAACATCTGAGAGTGAGTCTGAAGAGGACACTACCATGGTGTATCATAGAATGGGGACCATATTCTGGTCTCCATCAGCTAACCCTTGTGAGAGCTCCACCTTTTTGGCCCTTAAACCCCAGGTGGAAGCATTTAGGCCCATTTCTGGCAAACCCATACCACAAATGAGACTGGCCTGGGATGATGAGTCCTCCCCACAAACACTCCCAGACCTCCTTGAAGAAAGGCAGGCCTTGTGATGACTCAGCTAGGTTGTTGGACAGTGGGGACATACAGGTGGAAGGTGTCCCTGATGCCCTGAACCAGCCACTACTAGAACAAGAGATGCAGGGACCTATGCCAGTAGCTGAGGGACCCTCAAAGAAACCCTCACTATCCCTAGCCCAAGACTAAATCCCCCCTGACCCTGCAAGGACCACTCTCAATAGGCATGACTGAGTTAAAGGCCAGTAACCAGATTAATTTATGACGCACCTGGAGGGTTAGTGAAGAACCAATATACTTAGCTCACAGGCTTGTGGCAACCAGAGGAGGTTTCCTTATACCCTTTAGGAGGAACTACTGGACTTGGTACAATATGGAATGTGATTTGTGTAGATAAATTCTTGGATGGGGAGAGTATGTAAGCAGGTCTGAATGAGCTCTCCCCTGACATCTAATGATGTGCTGGTGGAGAAGACTTCAGGAACTGACCTTGTTTACATAAACACATCCACTCCACTTAAGTGTGCAGCAAGAGCTGCTTTGCCCAAATGATCAGTTTTAGCTGGGGTCAGATTGCAAGTCACTTTGTTATTGGGTGCAGGGGTAACTAAGTGGCATTATCCCTGTTGTGTGAATCAAGGGGAGTAGAACTGTGCTTAGCATGCCCTGATTGAGGTGTTTATCCTCAACTGAACTGTGCTCACTAAGCCAGCAAACAGGGGTGCCAAAGCCCAGTGGAAAGGAGAGAGTGTGGAGACCGGTATTTGTACCTGGGGGTGTGAGCTCTGCCTAAGGGACATATACACCATTTGACCCTCCCCTCTCCACTTTGTAATGACAGCTGATTAAGACTCAATTGAGAGTCTTTTGTTGCTGATCAATAGAGCTGAAATCACTGATAACCAGTGTGACATTCGGCACCCCATATTTACCATGGTGATGTAATTATGATAGGCTTGTAATATTTTGATTAATTATGACAAACAAAAAAAATACTTAATACAAAAGAGTTTAGATGTACAGGAGAGACAAAGGAGATTAAAGGTATAATTTGGGGGTGACCAAACTATGGCTCGCGAGCCACACGCGGCTCTTTTTCTATTAAAGTACGGCTTGGAAGTGCCCCCCCACCCACAGAACCCACCCATTCTCCACCTACCAGACTGGGGGACGCAGCTCAGGACGTCTACCTTGCAGTCGGGTAGGGGCTTCTGTCCAGAGAGGAGGGGAGTCTTGGGGCTTCAGCTGAAGCCCTGGCTCCCAGCAGATGTGCCCTGGCTCTTGGACTTCTGAAGATTGTCATATGCAGCTCTGAGGGCCAGTAAGTTTGGCCACCCTGGTATAAGAGATCATATTACTAATCTTACTTTTTTGAAGATAATGGCATAAATTAATCTTCCAGAAAAAGAGGGGGAATGCACTAACTCTTTATATCATCTCTGAAATACAAATTGGAGAGAATTACTTATGAGTTATCTCTTTCTAAAATATGTAATGGATTTTGGAAGACTAATCAATATTATAATGGCAATGTAGGTTTTCTTTATGTAACACAAATAGCTGAGGTAATTTTATTGACACCTCCTAGATAGGCCACCATGGGAGCTGAAGGCATGACATTGTAGAACTTAGTCTCTCATGCATACTGTAATGGCATGCTAAGCTGTATTTAACTGTTCAGCCACAAGCTGGCAGGGTGTGTAAAATACCTTATTTAAATGAACCTCTGCCGGGTATGGCTGAGCATGAATAACCTGGTGTGTTTAAGCAAGCTCTGTAGCCAGTCCCTATCTGGTAGAGGAGAACATGACATGGTGTCAGGAGTAAATTAAAAACAGAAACCAAAGGAACAGCAACAAAGATTACAGGATTTCATCAACATGCCACTCTTCCATGCTCCAGAGAATCTCAGCTTTGACACACCTCCACAATAGACCAGCAGCAGTATTTTGCAAGATTTCAAATTGCAATCTCCCCAAAGAAACTGGAGACATACAGGTATCTTTAATATATGTGATGGGGAATCAAGCAGAGTATATCTTTAAATCCTTTGACTTTATTGAAGACAGTCACAAAGATTACTATGAAAGGGTTCTTTCTATATTCCATGCATTCATAAACCACATTTCTCTGGGGTATAACGTAAGAACATGTTTTCACCAGAGAATTTAAGAATGAGAGGAAAATGTTTGTTTTATAAGAGCTCTGCATATATTGGCTGAAAACTGATTTGGGGAATGCAAAACTTGAAAATAATCAGCAACAGGCTGGTTATTGGGTTACCTTTCACAGCAGCTACAATTGAAGAGAGATTTAACTCTAGCTACAGATGGTAAAGCAGTCAGAATTAGTCAAACAACAACAAAAAAGGTAGGAGCAACTTGAAAGACCTGAATCTAGCTTACAAGCTATAAACAGATACTTGAGTGTTAAAAGTCATTATCATAAAACCCCTGAGGCAAGAGGAGAGCATTTCCAGGCTAAGAGGAAAAAATTCCAGCCTAGTTCCCCAAGGTGTGGAAAAAGCCATACCTCAAGAGATGATGCATGTCCCAGCCAGAGGCACACTGGAACACATGCATGAAATATAGACATTTTGCAGTTGTTTGTCGCACCAAAGCAGTCAGGGAGTTGACTCATATTACAGACAGACAATCAAGAGCTTTTGTTTCTGGATCTGTCACTTGTGATAAGATGGAGCATACCTGGAGAGTGGAAATGAACATTTATGGCAAGACTATTGACTTTAAAATTGACTTGGGAGTAGAGTTCTGCATGCATACAAAAATTGTGGATCTGCATCCACAAGTAACTTGTATCCAACCACTCCATCTTTTCTATGTATCTGCATCCATACCAGCACCCTATCTCACTGTTAGAGCCCTGTGTGGATAAAAAAATTTGGATTCGCATCTGATTTGCAAAGATGGTAAATAATACAGCCACAGATATATATGGATATAAAGCAGATGTCCGGATTTGCAGGATTCTACTCAGAAGCAGATGTCAGCCATCTCAGAAGGCACTTACAATCACCTTCAACCTCTCCCAGAGCTGATGTCACAAGACACAGCTCTGACTAACCCTGGAGGTATTCTAACTGGATGGGCCAGTTCATCACAGAAAAAACTTACACACGATCTATGCATTCAGAATGAATGTGATCAAAGGACCACAGACCAATAGCCTTCTCAGCTGCAGCATGGCAACCATCATGGGCTTAGTGAGAAAGGTGGAAGAACTTGATGGAATATTTGGTGATATTGAACTTTGGAAAGGACATCCAGTGCAAATAACCTTAAGAGACAATGCAGAACCATATAGTGTACCTACATCTTGCAGAATGGCTATCCCATTACTTCATAAAGTGGAAACAGTTAAAGAGGGTGGAAGAGATTAGCATAGTTGAGAAAATCTCGGAGCCATGAGTATGGTGTGCCCCCAGTGGTACCAGATAAAGAAAAATGGAAAAATACAAATCCGTGTGGATCTTAAAAAGACTTAGTGAAGCAGCTGTGAGAGAAATATATTCTCCAAACACTGGATGAATTCTTTCCCAAAGTGAAAGGAGCTACAGCATTCTCCAGGCTGGTTATGGCAAATTCCTTTAGCCAAAGAGGGTGTTTAACTACATTTATCACATCCTTTGGAAGATTTTACTATTGTAGATTATCTTTTGGAATTGTAACTCTTCTGCCAGGTGGCGTCATTAGCGACAAGGGCGGGGTGCAATACCTTGGGGTTCCTTTTTAACATTTGCAACACAACTGGCTTGACCCCCTCACCCAATAACTTATGAAAATTACCCACTACCCTGGGTGCCTCCTAAGAGGGAGTACTTGAGAGTCCCCTCTCAAGCACTGGAGCCTGTAGAAATTTTTTTAATAAAAAGAGGAAATTAACCCAGCATTAATTTGGGAAAATGCTGCAAGCATGCTTCAGAATAACCAGGAACAGAACACCCATCAGAGTACGTTGGGCAGTGTACTTTGCCTCAGGTTCTCATCTTGTAGTGAGAAAGTCCAAAAAACAGAAGTTCCTTCAATGTGCTACTCACCACTCTCTCCACTGCACCCCACTCACTGTTGTTCTTGGTCAACGAAGACCCAGAGTTCAGAGGTGCGTTCACATTCTACCTCGGGGGTGTGGGAAGAAGGCACCAGGCAATGCCTCAGCCGCCATTCAGCCATCCACTCACTCCACCATCACCTGTCTGTTCTCTCCACCATTGCCCATCCACTCAGCTGTCTACTCATTCCATCACCCATCTGCCCAGCCAGTCCACTGGTTACTTGCTCCACCATCAGCTACTCTGAAACTCCTCCATTGCTTTCTCTACTGTAACCTCTAGGATGTCTCAAGGTCCCACCATTTAACACAGTTATCAATGATTTCCGCTGTTAGTGGGGGAGCCTCACTGCTAATGCAGGCTGGGCAATCTCATTAGAAACACTGCCCCACACCAGCTCTAATGCTTAGACTTGGTTGTGATGGGATGTACCCCTGGAGTGCAGCCTGGAAGCCGTTGGAACCACTGTGTCCCCAAACCATTCAGTTGGGTTGGCCTCCCACACTGCTCTATTGGTGATATCTAGCCAGATCCTCCAGGTCCAACCCAACAGCAGGTGGTGCCACAAACCCAACTGAGTCACCTGAGTGCTTTACCTAAGCCACTCATGAACTAACAATGGAGGCCCAAGCCAATTTTCCAGCTCCCCAACCTTACACCCCTACTGGAGTATAAAACCAGAATTATACCGTCTTGCACTGGACAGGGGTCTGTATGCTGCAAGCTCATTAAATTAATCTGTTTGCCCCCTTAATGTGGGGAAGATATGCACCAAGCCTTTGTCAACTGAGCTGAGATTTTTCCCAAACACTTTACTCAAAAATAAACTTGTTTTATATTTTCTTAACTAGTGTATTAACTATGGAAAGATAGATTTTAAGTGATTGTAAGTGATAGACAGATCAAAGCAGATTATCTAGTAAATAAACAAACACAATCTAAGCCTAATATACTACACAGGATTTGAATCATACAGTGTCTCACCCTGTAAGATAGTACAAGCAGTCGATCAAGCTTCCATACACAGGCTAGAAATCCCTTTAGCCTGGGACCAGCACTTCCCCACAGTTCAGTCTTTGTTCTCCAGGTGTTCTCTTGTGTGGGCAGTGAGACCCAGAAATGATGTCACTCCCCATCTTTTATAGTCTTTCCACAGGGAGGGAACCCTTTGTTCTAAGACAAGTTCCTAGCCCAGTTTGTGGAATAACACAGGTACCAAAATGGAGTTCAGTATCATGTGATCAGGTCACATGCCTTGCTGAGTCATAGCAGCTATTTTCCATAGGCTGTAAATGGGGAGTTCTGGGGGGCTTCCAAGCTGCACTTTAACAGAAAAAGAGCTGTGTGTGGCTTGCGAGCCACAGTTTGGCCACCCCTGAATTATACCTTTAATCTCTTTCTCTCTCCCCTGTACATCTAACCTCTTTTGTATTTAAGTATTTTGCTTTGTTTGTCATAATTAAAATATTACAAGAGATTACATTTTTAGTAGGACTTTACTTTTCTGTAGGAAGAAATTTTACAAATCATATTGGTTTAAAATAAATTTGATACTGTCCAAAGAAAAACATGCCCAAATATACACACACAGGAATCCAGGGTAATTTCTTTTACGATTTCATTGGGGGGGGGGGGGCGAATAATGAACTGCTTCAATCCCAAATTTTTGTTTAGTAACAATAATTATACCCCCTGGAAAAACGTGAAAGAACCATCTTTAAGGTACCTCTATGGGTTTGTCTTCGCTACAGTGTTAGCTCAAAGTATAACTATAGTGGGAGAAAGCATGAAGGTGTTTGTTTGAAAATGTAGGTGACAGAGGCCAGTAATTCCAGCCTATCAGAGGTGAGAGTTGACACCTCAACGGTGTATGAGAAATGATAAGGTGGGGATAGGCCAGAAAGGACCTTGAAAGTGAAGATAAGTAGCTTATGTTGATGTGATAGAAAGGGGGGCCCAGTGAAGGAATAAAAAGAGAGGGGTGACATGGTCAAAGCAATGGGCTAGGAAGATATACTATTCTGAATGGATATGAGCAGGGCAAGATTGATTTTTGTCAAGCCCAGATAAAAGGATGTTGCAGTAATTGAGATGCAAGATGAGGAGGGCCTGGACAAGAGTTTTAGATGTGTGGATGGATAGGAAAGGCTATACTTTAGAGATGTTATGCAGAAAAGAATCTGCAAGATTTAGACATAGCTTGGATGTGAGAGATCTGAGTCAGAGAGGACACCGAGGTAATGGGCCTGAATAACAGACAGGGTGGTGATCAAGAAAGGATGTCAGGGAGAGGCCTTGGGGGAATTGTTATTATACATTACCGTTTTATGTTACTAATGTGAAATGAAAAACTGAAAAGTATCAATGGGCTTGTTTTCACTGCAGTGTTTGCTCAAGGTATAACTCAACTGTTGTCCCTAACCTGATTCCTGTCCACACACACAAATCTCCAGCTCAAGTTAAGTGGTGCTTTAAACTTGAGCTAGCTAGCTTGTCAAGGTGTATGGGTTGAAGCTCAAGTGCTGCTGACACTCGAGCTAGTAATGCAGCAGGGACTCAGCTATTCTGTGCTGCCAACCCAATCACTCTGTTCAAGTAGAGTATTTTGCAGTGTGACTGCTCTCACTCAAGCTAGGCTAACTTGAGAAGAGTTAATTTGAGTGTAGATAACTTGAGTTAACATAGCAGTAAAGACAAGACCTGTGTCTCAAAGGATAATATAGATCATCTGTGAATAATAAATATTTTGTGTAACAGTAGCACAGGGAGATCCAATCAGGTATAGGGCCCCATTGTACTAGTCATTGAGTTTAATAAATGTAAATTGATTTATTAATTGAATAGTGTAGTGAACTGATGTTTCCAAAACCAAAATGGCTGTCTTTTACATTAGTACAAATTTAGATATCCTTCCTAAAGTAACTTGTAAGGCGGCTACTGAGTCCTCCAAATCCTTTTCAACACCCACCCATACTGTGAAACCAGCAAGAAATCAGACAACCACTATGGTTAAATTGAGCAGTCATCAGGGATGGCGGAGGTTACTTACTAATTTATCATTTTAAAAATACTTTCAAGTGACTGAAAATCATTAAATTGTGCACATAAAACTTTACAGAACTGTGATCTTTTTATTGTTACCCCCGCATCTTCTGTCCCACCCTTCCCACACTCACTTGGTTCTCGTTTCAGATTAGATTGTGAAGTCTTTAAAACAGGGTCTTCCTTTGTTCATATAACAGCTAGTACACAGGGCCCAAGTTCTGACTGGGGCCTTTGGGCATTACCACAATATAAATAAATAATATTTTAAAATTATACAGGTGGAATCCAACTCGGCACAGGACAGGTCTTTTAAAACTAGCAGTCAAGTAATTTTTCTTAAATTCTGCTCAACTAAACACGAACTTAAAGGGTTACTAAGGCAATTAAACTAGAATACAAAAATTCAGTTAAGGTTTGCAGGAGAAAGCTGGCTTAATAGTCATTAAAGAGACAAGCGGAAAAAATACTTTTTTCTAGAGCTGGGTGATAGTGGTGGGAAACTTATAAAAAAAATAAACTGAAAATGTTTGCCACTTTGCGCCACACAATTTCTTGTGCCATTACAGTTTTTGTCACAACATTTTAGGGGACTGAAATTATGTAGAGTGAAACCTGCAAAATCCATTTTGGGGAATTACGCATGACTTTTTAAAAAACTTCTGGAGGTATCATTGATCCTGATAAACCATATGGCAAGGAGGATTAAGCCCAGGGTTTGGAATCTGGTTCTGATCTCTAGTCCCACCTTTAACATTGATTAGCCTTCATTATACTTGCATTTTGCTTCTCCCTCCCACAATACAATGAGGGGAGGAAAGGGATTCAGCAAACCTTGGAGCAGAGTCAGGAGACATGGCAATGGGAAATCTTTCCCATATCTGTACTACCTGCTTTGTGCTGCCACATTCTTCCCCTGTGGTCCTCTTGGAGGGGATCCAGGATGGTCTCTTACTGCCTCAAATAAGGGAAGTGTAGCAGAATTGTGGGATTTTCTTACCCTCTTCTTACTGGAGGGGATGTCAGGCTGCAGCATTTTATCCGGCTGTGGCTCAGGCTGCTATGTCTTGAGTCAGCAGAGCAGAAACACTGAGCTTGTTCTACCTGGCATCCGAATGCTCCAAACAGAGAAAGCTGAGCAGAGATGAGCCGTTCTCTGCTGTTGCTAAAGGAGCAGCCAGAGGATTTCATGTGCTTTTGTGTGAAAATTTACATTTCTGTAAGTTTCAAATGTGAAAAGAGCTATTCCCTCATAACTGCAAATAAAGCAAAATGTCTGTGTGCATACATGCAAAAAAATCACATCAAACAAAAAAACCCCACAACAAAGTGAAAACTGCTGAACAAAAACCGTGAGGTCTGCCCATGTCTACTTGCAATAAGCTTTCTGTGTGAAACCAGCCAAGTCTGAATTGCTAATAAATAATGAAAGGCAGCAGTATAGAAGGGAAAGCTTCACCAACTAGCACTTTAATAATGGGTCAGATCTTTTGGCTGCTGCTTCCATGATTAATCTTAGGGGCATTTGGATGTGAGTCAGACCTATAGCCACACTGCTAGCTTGTCCATTTTCCTTTCAAAGAATATTGCCAGACTAGTTGTTTGGTTTTAGTCTGAAGCAAAGCAGGGTGTTTGGTTTTTTTTTTTCATGCATTTAACCAGACCTCATTACAGTAATTCTGTCTGTATTGGTATTTATCCCCTTTACAATTGGTACATTACAGTAATTCTGTCTGTATTGGTATTTATCCCCTTTAAAATGTCCTCTTACTGGGGTCAGTTTCAGTAGCCCTATTCCTCTTAAAATGCTTTAATTGCAGTGACTTCCTGTGAAACAACACTGTTACATTTATGGATTGGCTGCCTTTTATGGGCCAACCCCATTCTAATACCTGCCGCAAATGGCTCACAAGACTCTCTGAAGGATTTGATAATAGTGAGTAGCCATCTATTCTATATAAATGCTTATAATCTGAGTGCCTTCCACTCATTCATTAAGCAACGTGACTAAGGGTACGTCTATACTTACCTCCGGGTCCGGCGGTAAGCAATCGATCTTCTGGGTTCGATTTATCGCGTCTAGACAAGACGCGATAAATTGATCCCAGATCGATCCCAGAAGTGCTCACCGTCGACGCCGGTACTCCTGCTCCACGAGAGGAGTACGAGGAGTCGACGGGGGAGCCTGCCTGCCGCGTTTGGACCCATGGTAAGTTCGAACTAAGGTACTTAGACTTCAGCTACGTTATTCACGTAGCTGAAGTTGCGTATCTTAGTTCGAAGTGGGGGGTTAGTGTGGACCAGGCCTAACATGTGGTTTGTTTTCTCTTGTTCTCTTCCCGGGACAAAATTGTGTGTCCAATATAGTGTTTTGGCTGGTAAGGCTTCTTAAAATGTTCATGCTACTATGTGTGAAAGCCTGTTAGAGAAGTTAAGGTAAAAGAAATACACCTTGCACGTGGAGCAGAAGGAAGTGGTAAGGCTTGTCATATTCTTTCGTTCCAGTGGAAGTCTGTTCCATAGTCTAGGACTGGCTCCTGAGAAAGCTCTGGCTCCTGCACAGACAAGCTTTACCCTGATGCTAGACAGTTCCACTGCGGCTGAGGAGTGGAGTTGTCAACCACAAAGCTCTGGGATGAGGATTAGGTGGCCTTTTAGATATCAAGGCGTTCAATAGCCTGGACCCAGCATAAAGACCAAGACCTTGAGCTGATATTTTATGGGAAGCCAGTGTGGAGCGCAAAGGAAAGATTCCATGTGTTCACAGTAGACCATTTTGTTGAGGAGATGCACTCTCTCAGCCAACAGTTAAGCCACTGTGCCTTTGAAAAGAGAGGGACTGATGCCTGCAGTCCTTGTGCATCCTATACTCCTATTTAAATCAACGGGAACTTTCCCTGCTGGTAAACTGTCTCACAGGTTCCTTCTCAGATGTCTTTAACATGAGTACCACCCAGATTAAGATCAGGCCAGAAGCTGGAGCCTAGTCCAAGTAAGAGCGGCCCAGGGAGCTTGGGCAGTGGTGAGGAGCCAAGGACCCTCCACCTGCCCAGGATGGGGGGTCCTCAGAGCAGCCCTCAGCCTGTGACCCCACACCCTCACCCAGGGCAGATGGAGGGTCTGCAGCTCCCCACAGCTGCCCAGGCGGCTCTTACTATGGCCCAGCTGCAGCTCTTCAGCCCCTGAGGCCTTGGCTATGCTGGAAGTCAGTCGGCTTGGCGTAAAAACCACACGGGCAGCTGTGGGAAGTCACGGACCCTCCACCTGCCCTAGGCACGGGGCCTAAGGGCAGAGGGCTGCTCTCAGCCCCCCCCCACCCTCGGCAGGTGAAGGGTCTGGCTTGGCCAGGGCCTCCGGTGGAAGAGGAGGGGTAGGGGTGGGGCCACAGTGGGGATGGGGCCTCATGCTCTCCCCTCCCCCGCCTTTCCTGGTGCCTAGTTTTGAAAGGTCCCGAGTCAGAACCTGGTGAAATAGTGTGGGCCTGGGTTCCCCTACCCCCCCCCCCCCCCACGCGCGCGCACACACACACAGACACACACGCTACTGGGCAATACTGCTGCCCTTTTGGACTCTCGCCACCCCCCTGACAGATGCCCAATGGCACTACACATGTTAAATATTTTACAATACCATAGCAGCATTCATATTGCACCAATTCCACTGCTAGGAGTTTTGATATTGATTTTATATTTCAGGGACCTCCCCACATTGAAACTTGAAAGCCAGTATTCTCACCAGAAGCAAATGAGCAATTCATTTTTAGTCTTGGTAAACAAAAATATCAGACAGAGAAATAATTGCTTCCTAAGAACTAAGGGGAGACAAAGAATACAGAGTATCCATTCAGAGCAAATAAATACTGTTATTTTCTAGCAGCTTTTCTACAATTAATCATTTATTTTCTGAAAGGCACAGAAGTGCAACTACTCTTGCTGAATTGTGCTCAACCATTGATTTTTTTTTTTTTTTGGTACAGCTGAAAAGCCTCAGGTCATGGTGTTCAGATTTGGAGTCACCTATTGAAATAATTGATGTGCTGAGTATTGGGTCTTATAAATCCAAACTCAGAATTTTGCCCTGGTTAGCACTTTTTTTTTTTTAAATGCTGTATCTTTGATTTTGGTGTGCTTGATTTCAGTGCACCATTTCCACTTTGCATTGACTCTGTCTGAGGCACCCTGAAGTGCTACCCTTGAAGGACACTATGGAAATGAAAGATAGGGTTGTATCGATTATATCATTTTATTACTGTGCTCCCATAAAATTACAAACATTCATCAAAAAATGAAACACATGATTGAGCATAGTATAGCCCTTAGAGGAGTGGCAGTGCTGCAGTGACTTAAAAGTAAGTTGTGCATAACTATCTGAGAGGAGAATTTGGCCCATAGCAACATGTTATTAAATTAACTTTCAGTCACTATGGAACTGAGGCAAACTCAAATCGGTGATCTACAGGTGAAATAGTTCTCCTCTCCCCCTCACTCCAAGCCATTATCAATCTTCAGAGCCATGAGCCATCCAGTCTCCCATTATTTGATTGCTTTAAAGGTATTGCATCCACATCAACCTCTGAGCTGAATAATCACACTCTAGGAACTCTCGGTAGTTCTAGTGCCACAGGTTCAAGTCAAGGAGCAAAGTAATAAAATGAGCAGAGTCACAGTGGCAGAGGGAAGAAAGAGGGATCTAAGTGATTCAGGTCAGTGACTTGAATATGGCTCTGTTCTTTTGAAAAAGGCGCTAGAGAAAAGCCCCAGGCAATTTGGAAGCATAAAGACCCCATTGATTTTTCTTGTTGCTTTGCAGACCAGGTATTACAGTTAATTATTTAAAATGCTCTCATGGGTAAAACGAAATGAACTGACTAAAGTTATTTATATTTTTAGCAGTAACTAGGGGAAAATCCTGTTCTGGCCTCTGGAAGCAAAGGACCCTCATGCTGTGGAGCCAATTCAATGGGGTGTATGTGCACACAAAATTTGGGGTGGCTGTGCAGGTCATGTGCACTCCTGCACAGTGAGGAGGCCAAGTACTGGTGAGAAGAGGCTGGTCAGGGCCAGAGGATCTTTTATTAAGTGGTCTTTTTGTTCAGTGTTTGTACAGCACAGAGTACAATGTGGTCCTTGTCCATGACTGGGGCTCCTGGGTGCTATGGTAATACAAAAAATAAATAAGCAGATCCTTTGGTCTCTCCCCTTCTTTGGGGGCATGGGTACTAGGCCGTGGAGGTTACTCCACTCACTAGGCTGGACTTGCCTATGCAGAGCAGCTTCAGGGCCCTTCTTACTTCTCAGAGATTGCAGTATTGAATTACTCAGACTGGACATTGGGGAAAGGGTTTGCCCCTCCATGGACACATGGCACCCTCTGTCCAAGGGCTACCAACTGACTCCCTGATAGTGAAAGTATTTTGTTGTTTCCAGCTTAGCCAGTTCCTGCTTGTACCCAATATTTAAAGTTAGGATGACTAGAAGAAAAGGGGGTCAAAGTATTAGTTTGGAGATCGATCAGTAAATCACTTTTTGCTCCATGGCTTTGCATTGTATTTTCCCAAAGTCTGCTTTTTGAAAGTGCTATTTTCTAGAGGGACACACAGACAGCTCTATCATACACATCATAAATCAGGGTCTTCACCTGGTGCTAATGAGTTCAAAAGTTCATGCATTTTCACAGCCTGTGCCCTGTAGGTTTACATTCTAGCTCCCTATAGAAAAGTGGCAATCACTGGATGTGATTTGTTTTTGAATATATCGCTGCACTGGTAAACACTAAAAAGCAACAGAGGGTCCTGTGGCACCTTTAAGACTAACAGAAGTATTGGAGCATAAGCTTTCGTGGGTGAATGCCCACTTCATCAGACGCAAGTGGCCTGAGTTTTCAATGTGCTGAGCACTCAACTCCATAGCTGCCAAGTTTCACGCAGTTCAATGTGACATTTTATGCAAATTATTTAATGACCTAATTTGCCTGTTTGCAAATAATTTGCATATGACCATAAACTTTAGCTTATGGCCAATACATCTTTCTTCACACAATGGCAGGGATAGGACATGGAGATGCACACAATGTAGCAGCTAAGAGGCTGTGAAATGTAGATGAGGTGGGGGAAGGTGTCTGGGAGCAATGGGTGCTGGTGGGGAAGGGCAATGGTAGGTGCTTGTGTTGGTGTATGCTGGAGGGTGTCTGGGTGCAGTCTAGGAAGTAACTGGGTGCTGAGAGACGGTGGCTGGGTTAGGTGGGTGGCAGCAATGGATACTGCTGGGGTTGGATGGGTTCTGGGATGTCTGGGAGTACTAAGGTAGATGGCTGGGCCCTGTCTGGTGGTTTGGTAGCTGAGAAACCAGTGGCTGAAGTCTCTCTCAAGGACAGAGGTCTGGGCTCTAGTTGGGGTCTCTGCATGGCAGCAGCTTGGGCTCTAGCTGGTGGTCTGACTGAGGTCAGTCCTCTCTGGGGCAAGGGTCCAGCTGGGGACTTTGGGGAGAAGGGGTCTGTCTGATACAGGAGTGTGGCAACTGTCTGGGAAGTAGGGCCTGGGGTTGGTCTGGGGCACAGAGGACAGTCAGGGGGAGCCTGGGCCTAGTACTGGACCTCCTCACCTTCTGTCCCCACCAACCATTGCTGCCGCCCCTCTACTGACTGCTGTTGCAACTCTGCCACTGGGATCCAGCAGGAGCAGCCAGAGGGGAAATGGACAGGTGCCTGAAGACAGACTCATAGTGGTTGGCAGGAGAAATACTGCACAGGCACACAGCTCATCCACACATGAGATTCATTTGAGAAGCAGCCCTGCAACTCCAAATGAAGTCAATAGGAGCTCTGGGTGCTCAGCACGTCTGAAAATTATGCCCTAGGTTTCTTTCATTTCCAACAGTCTTTCATTTTCCATGCTGAGCCTTGCTCACCCTTCCATTGGCTGGCAGTAACCGGGTTGGAGAATCAGAGGGACATTAGCAGTCCTTGCTGCTAGATTTAAAATTACCTGAGAGAGGGAGTTCAAAGGTCTCCAATCAGAAATCTGACCCTTCTCTCTCCAAAATTCTGTTTGTAATGCCAGACTCTGGTCTGATCCTCCATTGCCTGGGAGCTAGTGTGGTCATTTACCCCTGTGCAAAATGAGCATAAAATGACACTGTAACAGGGTCTGCGTACAGATGTGGTCCCCTCATCTCAAAAAAGATATACTGGCACTAGAAAAGGTTCAGAGAAGGGCAACTAAAAAGATTAGGTGTTTGGAACGGGTCCCATATGAGGAGAGATTAAAGAGGCTAGGACTTTTCAGCTTGGAAAAGAGGAGACTAAGGGGGGATATGATAGAGGTATATAAAATCATGAGTGGTGTGGAGAAAGTGAATAAGGAAAAGTTATTTACTTGTTCCCATCATATAAGAAGTAGGGGCCACCAAATGAAATTAATCGACAACAGGTTTAAAGCAAGGGCTAGGGCTATAAGGGTTTAAAAGAGAACTAGATACATTCATGGAGGTTAAGTCCATTAATGCCTATTAGCCAGGATGGGTAAGGAATGGTGTCCCTAGCCTCTGTTTGTCAGAAGGTAGAGATGGATGGCAGGAGAGAGATCACTTGATCATTACCTGTTAGGTTCACTCCCTCTGGGACACCTGGCATTGGTCACTGTCAGCAGACAGGATACTGGGCTGGATGGACCTTTAGTCTGACCCAGTATGGCCATTCTTATGTTCTCACGAACACCCACTTTTCTCTGGCTGATATGCCTGCGATCAGTTTTTTTCATGGGGCAGCACCCATCTCTCATAGGCAACCCCACTTTTGTTGGTTGGGTATGAGCCTGCTTTCAGTTTTAGTTCTTATATTGGGTTGGCACCCACCTCTTGCAAGCACACCCCAGCTGATGGTTCTGTTGGCGGGTCTTCAGCAACTCAGCCCTCCGGCTTAGCCACATACACTGACCCCGCTTCTGGAATATACAGTCCAAGTTCTTGGCCCTGTACGGGGCCATAGCTCTAAGGCTTTTCCCAGAGGCACTGCCTTCTTCAACCACCCAGGTGGGGCCCATCTCGTTACTCCCAGCTGGTGGTGTTTCAGCAGGTCTCCCTGGGCTCAGTCTTCAACCAGACCAGCAGGGCCCATCTCGGTACCCTCCTCTGGTCTGGCCAGGTTTTGTGCTCAGTCCCCTGGGCTTGGCCTGCACACACTGACCTTTTCATGGTCCAGCTGCTATTTTTTTCCAGCCAGCCAGGCACCCAGTCTTTAGATGCTTTCCGTGGGCTTGGTTCTGTCTGGTGAGCTCTCTGCAGTGAGCTGTCCGCAGTCCTGCTGCTGTTCATTTAGCCAGCCAGACACCCAGCGTTCCCTCATCAAACTCTACATAGCAATTGAACTTCTCTGCTCTGCTCTTGCCTTATATAGGGCCCTTCTGGCCCTGGATTGGCTGCTCCTCTGCAGCCACTCTAGGCTGCCTGGAGGACTTCTCTCTGCTCTATTCTTGGGCAGGGCGATGCAGGGCCACGAGGCCTCCAGCAGGGGGCTCTGGACCTAGTCCACCCTGCCACAGACACCAAATCAGAATTCTCCACATGCTCGTTCTGGTGATGCCATGTTACACCCACTTTGCCCAGGCATAAGTGGTTAGGGTGGCAGGCAGCAGCAACAAAAGATAATGCTTTGGTCATGAAAACTGGACAAATCCCTCCACTTTTGAAAAACGTCCTGGGTTCTTTCATGTCCATACAAAACATATAGGACCTCAGTTCTTACGTTTTTAAGTTTAATATGAAAGACTAATATGCCTGTAAAACTGCTGCATATTATTGCAATTATTTGCACCCAAAAGAAGGGATATTTGACGTTTCCTGAATTTTCTATACTTAATGCTTAAACCACTAAGCCTTCCTTTCCATCTATTAAAAGTCCTTTATTACAAGACAAAAATATTGAGTAGAGCTGCTTCAGGTTATCAATGTCAGTAATACGACAAATTTAGCTCTTTATTCTTTTTGTAAAAAAATCTTGATTTCTATGAATACATCCATTATTCTTAAGTATTTTCTGTATAGTTCAATGCAAAGAAATATCAACTTATGTAGGTCCATGTACTGGTTAAACAATTTGCAGTTTTGGTATGTGACTGGCAACATGTATCACATGGTATTGTTTCTGCTCCCCAGTTGAATGACAATTTTTTTAATGCAATAATGAACAAATGGCAAATACAGGTATTCATATACAAGAAATACATTCCTCCAGCTATTAGTGCAAACAATTGTTCACTTGGATTTTTAATAATCATGAAAACAAGGGTGTGAGCAGTTGTTTGTAGTTCTAATAAATGTTTACACACACTGTGTAGTATTAAAACAGCTCTAATATCAAGCCTCCTAAATTACAGTTGTGATATTAGCATGTGCACCTCTTTCTGTGTGTAACATGCTGGCAAAGTGTATCTTAAGTCTCCCTGGAGCATCTGGTATAGTAAAAGTTAACAGACTACTATTGCTAACAACTAACAGTTATTCTTTTATCTGAGGAGGCAGATAAAAGTGCTGTGTTTCTGAAGGTCCCAAGTTCAAAATCTGTTGATGACCTATGCAGGAGGCTATTACACATGGATAGAAACAGGTACCAAGGATCATAGTGGATTCTCCATCACTGGTAATTTTTAAATCCAGACTGTATCTTTTTCTAGAGCAGTGGTTTTCAAACTGTGGGTCGTCACCCAGTACTGGGTTGTGGAATGTAAGGCACTGGGTCGCAACAGCTCTGGTCAGCACCAGGCCATTAAAAGTCCCATCAGCAGTGCTGCCCAGCTAAGGCAGGCTAGTCCCTACCTGTTCTGACACCGCACTGTGCCCTGGAAGCGGCCAGCAGCTGGTCCAGCTCCTAGGCGGTGGGGCCACAGGGCTCCATGCGCTGTCCCCACCCCAAGCACTGGCTCCGCACTCCCATTGGTCAGTTCTCGGCCAATGGGAGCTGGAGGGGGATGGTGCCTCGGGGCGAAAGCCCCGCGAAGCCGCTTACGTGCCTCCACCTAGGATCCGGACCTGCTGGTCACTTCCAGGGTGCAGCGCAGTCCGTGATGCCAAGACAGGCAGGAAGCCCGCCTTAGCACCCCCGCTGCGCCACTGACCGGGAGCCGCCTGAGGTAAGACCATGCCCCAAACCTGCGCCCCAATCCCCTGCTCCAGCCCAGAGCCCCCCCAACCCAGATCCCCTTCCACGGGGGTGAAAGTAACTTAAAGGACTTACCGGTACGCCAGAGCCCTGAGCAGGGGATGTGGCATCAACCAGAAGAGGCGGGACCTTTAAATACCCGGGCCCTTTAAATCAAGATTTAAAGGCCATGGGGCTCCTGCTGTGGCTGGGAGCCCCTGGCCCTTTAAATCACTGCCAGAGCCCTGTCGCCACTACCCCGGGGCTCCAGCAGCAAGGCTCGGGCGGTGATTTAAAGGGCCTGGGGCTCCAGACGCTACAAGGAGCCCCGGGACCTTTAAATCACCAGCCTGGGGAAGTCAGTCCGGTCCGGCACGGTGTATTGGGTCTTGCTTACTTTCACCTCTGCCCTTCCTGCACCCTAAACCCCTCATCCCCGACCCCACCTCAGAGCCTGCACCCCCAGCCCAGATCCCTGACCCCCTCCCACACCCCAACCCCCTTCCGCAGCCCTCAGCCCCCCCCCAAACCCAGAGCTCCCTCCTGCACCTCAAACCCCTCATCTCCGGCCCCACCCCAGAGCCTGCACCCCTAACACCCCAACCCCCTGCCCCAGCTCAGAGCCCCCTCCCACATCCCGAACCCCTCATTCCCAGCCCCACCCCGCAGCCCTCACCCCCACACCTCAACCCTCTGCCCCAGCCCTGAGCCCCTCACACACCCCAAATCCCTCATCCCCAGCTCCATTGCGTCACGGGCATCAACAATTTTCTTCAACTGGGTTGCCAGAAAAAAAGTTTGAAAACCACTGTTCTAAAAGCTATGCGCTAGGAATTATTCTGAGGAAGTTCTGTGTTATACCGTAGGTCACACTAGATGATCACAATGGTCCCTTCTGGCCTTGGAATCTATGAATCTAAGTATTTGGGTGCACAGATAGACATTTATAGATGCAGTTTTTATTATTTGTTAAGACTGGTGATGTACTTAAGGCATACAATAACAAACACTGCCCTGAAGAGATTACAATCTAAGATCGCATTTCTGTTTGCAAATGCAGGTTTTCTAGAATCCGATATGTTGCTCTGCACATCTTGCATGTATAATTTAGAAGTCTTCTTTGAAATTTGATTAAGTGAATATTGTCAGTAACCTACCAGTTTGGATTATGCTGAATGACATTAATAATATTTTTCATTATCTTTTATTCACATATACACATGAGAATCCTCTTTTATTTTATTGCTCTTCTGATACCCCATTTAAATAGAGGAGGGAAAACATGTTTTCAGAACAAATTTTCTAAAATCCATAAGCTTCAAATGTTTTTGACATATTTGCAGCATTTTACAAGACTGAATTTAGAAATGATGACTAACTTTCCATTTTCTTTGTAGTGTGATTGACAAGTTCATTTTCACATTCAGGTATGTGCCCTTTGATTACCATTATGATACGAGAATGTGTCTTCCCACATTATGGCTGCACTTACACATGGGAATAACTGCTGTACTTTGCCTAAAGTACCAATAATTACACTGCAGCTACACGGTAAGCAATGTAAGTGCCTAATATAGCATTGCTGCTTCATGTTACTGAATAGTCACTTAAACGCTGTGTGACAGACCCAGACCAGTGGGGTACAGGAGTCTGGTAGAGGGAAAATATACTGGTCACTGGATGAGTAGTTTTCTGTTCCCTGAGTGACCAGAGAAGGGGCTGCACTAGAGTAATCAGGAACTTGCTAGAACCAGTTAAGGCAGGCAGGCTAATTAGGACACCTGGAGCCAATTAAGAAGAAGCTTCTAGAATCAATTAAGGCAGGCTAATCAGGGCACCTGAGGAGCACAAGTGTTATCAGATGCTAGGAGGAAGGTCCTGTGGTGAGAGTAAGGAAGGTGTTTGGAGGAGGCCATGGGGATGTATCCCGGGGAGTTATAGCTGTCATGCAGCTGTTACAGGAGGTACTATAGACAGCTGCAGTCCATAGGGCCCCGGGTTGGAACCCGGAGTAGAGAGTGGGCCTGGGTTCCCCCCCCCCCCAAACCTCCCAATTGACCTGGATGGTGGATTCTCCCAGAGGGGAAGGTCTCTGGGCTGTTCCCCAACCCACATGGTGAATCTCTGAGGCAAGAAAATCTACCAATAAGTGCAGGACCCACCAAGATAGAGGAGGAACTTTGTCACAGCTGTTATGTTTGACAACTGTATGGTATAATTATGTTACTTCAAAATCTTTCCTTTACAAAATGCCACTCCAAAACAAATCATTTTTATTTTTAAAAGACTAAAACATCTCAGAAATAATGCCTGATCTGATCTGAATGCTGAATCACAAACAAAACTGAATCTGTCACTGATCAAGTGAGAGGACAAGGCAAAGGATGAAAAATGTGACTAATTTTTAAAAAAATCTGTGGAACTAAACTTTGACAGTCACACTGATGCTCAATTATTCCTGTAACCAAACTATAATAGGAGAAACAGGAAATTGGTAATAGGCAGCAAGTTCTGTACCAATATACCAAGGATTGGAGTCACAGACCCTGCATGCTAATCCTGGCTCTTCTGTTGATTCACTTTGTGACTTTTAGACAAGTTATATCTCCTCTCTTCCTCAGCTCCCCTGTAAAAGGGGAATAGTGATCCCTCCCTCCCAAGTGTGATATGAGGAACAACATCTATAAAGTCCTGATCTAGTAGTCATATTGAGCATCACCACTGCTAAGTTTCTTTGTGAATCTTAGCCCTGCATCTGGAACCCACAAATACACTAACTAAAAAATAGTCCAATATTTAATTGGTAGGAAAGTCAGCCCAAATAATTCAGGATAATAAACTGTATAAACTTTTAAGAAATCAAGTTAAGTGACAACACCTTATCCTGCTATACACCCTACTAGAGATTAACACCAGAGCTATATCTTTTTAGAAAAAGAAGACAAAATGTACTAGGTTTGTTACAGAATAGTGAGAAGTGTATCTGACAGATCTCCACTAGATTAGCCTGTTGGTGATGTTGATAATGCTTGTAACATGTATTCATCAAAGGTCTTTATTAACATTGCTTAATTAATCCAAACAATGCTTCAGTGAGGAAACTAAGTGTTTATTTTGTTATCTTTCTATCAAAATTGCTTTCAATGTGGATGCATGGGGGGGGGGAGGAATAAAAAAAAACATACACGCTGTTATATTAGTTAACATTCTCCACATCATGAAGGGAGCTCAGGGATGAGCAGGAGCTGAAGGCCCCGGACTGCCCCCATCCCATGGTCAGGATAGAGATGGAGACAAGGCAGAGTTCAGCCACACAAAGGGGGAAATGAGCTTCAGTAAATTACTTCCACCCCACTAGCCTGCTTGGAGCAAGTAAGGACTTGTAATTTTGAGTCACAGTTCCTTCCCAGGGCTCCCTGTGGAGTGAAGCAGCTGTGCACACATACAGTTATACAGGAGATTGAGAAAAAGTTCAGGCTAGCCCAAAGTATGCCCCCCGCTGTAGTCAGTGTCAGAGCCAGGAATAGCAATAACTTCCAGGGTAAAATACACAGCATTATTTAGAAAATATAACTATTCTTGGGTTTTTAAATACAAAAAGTTCTTATATATAAGAGATTGTGATGTTAATTCATATTAATGCAGAATGACATAGGAGCACAGTAGACAAGAGTCTGTTTCATTTTTCTTGAGAGGATGGTGCAGGAATCGGTAACCTTTTGGGAGAGGGGAAGAGGTGGGAATTTGGGGAGGTAAAGGGAGGGAGGTTGATGGCAAGACAAAAAATGGCAAATGCTGACCTTGCATAGAATTACAATTATAAGAGTGTATGTGTGTACACATGAATATATATTCATGTTTTCAACAATATGTGTGTGTATAAATATAATATGGTGTCAGCCAAGTGAACCTGCAGCGTTAGAGAATTTCCAAAAGCACAACCAGGCAAATATAACAGATATTGTCTTAAGCTGTCAGCATTTTAGAATATTGAGAGATGGAAATTCTAACTAATTTGCTGAGCAAAAAATACCCAAGAAGCCATCACAGAACATGTTATCAGCACATTTGACAATATTTCTAGATACCCTAACTAAATGAATCAGGGAATCTGACATGAGCATGACAGAAAGCAGATGAGTCTCCATGAACAGATTTCAAGATTAAAGGAGAGTCCCTTCCCTCCCCTCTTCCTTTTAATGAGGAGGGATAATGATAAATGTAACACTTATGTTCTGTAAAGCAGTCATAGACTCTTGCTGTTGACAGGTTTGTGCTGAAAACAAAACAGAGGTAGATAGGTATCCAAAGTAAATTATACTTAAAAAAAAAAAAAAAAAAAAAAAAAATACACAGCTACAGTCAAACAACATAAGAACAACCATACTGGGTCAGACCAAAGGTCCATCTAGCCCAGTATCCTGTCTTCTGACACTGGCCAATGCCAGGTGCACCCGAGGGAATGAACAGAACAGGTGATCCATCCCCTGTGGCCCATTCCCAGCTTCTGGCAATCAGAGGTTAGTGACACTATCTCTGCCCATCCTGGCTAATAGCCATTGATGGACCTATCCTCCATGAACTTATCTAGTTCTTTTTTTTAACCCTGTTATAGACTTGGCCTTCATAACATCCTCTGGCGAGGAGTTCCACAGGTTGACTGTGTTCTATGAAAAGAATACTTCCTTTAATTTGTTTTAAATCTGCTTCCTATCAATTTCATTTGGTGTTCCTTAGTTCTTGTGTTATAAGAAGGAGTAAATCACTTCCTTATTTACTTTTTCCGCACCAGTCATGATTTTATAGATCTCTATCATATTCCCCTTTAGTCATCTCTTTTCTAAGCTGAAAAGTCCCAGTTTTATTAATCTCTCCTCCTGTGGCAGCCACTCCATACCCCTAATCATTTTTGTTGCCCTTTTCTGAACCTTTTCCAATTCCCATATATCTCTTTTGAGATTGTGTGACCCCATCTGCATGCAGTATTCAAGATGTGGGTGTACCATAGATTTATATAGAAGCAATATATTTTCTGTCTTATTATCTATCCCTTTCTTATTGATTCCCAACATTCTGTTTGTTTTTTTGACTGCCACTGCACATTAAGTGGATTTTTTTCAGAGAACTATCCACAATGACTCCAAGATCTTTCTTGAGTGGTAACAGCAAACTTAGACCCCATAATTATATATAGATATAGATATATATAGAGAGATCTCCAACGTGCATTACTTTGCATTCATCAACTTTGAATTTATCTGCTGTTTTGTTGCCCAGTCACCCAGTTTTGAGAGATCCTTTTGTAGCTCTTCACAGTGTGCCTGGGACTTAACTATCTTGAATAGTTTTGTATCATCTGCAAATTTTGCCACCTCTCTGTTAACCCCTTTTTCCAGAAAATTTTAAATATTTTGAATAGGACTGGTCCCAGTACAGACCCCTGGGGGACACCACTATTTACCTCTCTCCATTCTGAAAACTGACCATTTATTCCTACCCTTTGTTTCCTATCTTTTAACCACTTACCAATCAATGAGAAGACCTTCCCTCTTATCCCACGGCAGCTTATTTTGCTTAAGAGCCTTTGGTGAGGGACCTTGTCAAAGGCTTTCTGAAAATCTAAGTACATTATATCCACTGGATCCCCCTTGTCCACATGCTTGTTGACCCCCTCAAAAAATTCTAGTAGACTGAGGCATGATTTCCCTTTACAAAAACCATATTGAGTCTTCCCCAGCAAATTATGTTCATCTCTGTCTGACAATTTTGTTATTTTACTATAGTTTCAACCAGTTTTCCTGGTACTGAAGTCAGGCTAACTGGCCTATAATTGCCAGGATCACCTCTGGAGCCCTTTTTAAAAATTGGTGTCACATTAGCTATCCTCTAGTCATTTGGTACAGAATCTGATTTAAATTATAGGTTACAGACTGCAGTTAGTAATTCTGCAATTTCACATTTGAGTTCCTTCAGAACTCTTGAGTGAATACCATCAGGTTCTGGAGACTTATTGGTTCCAAAACCTCCTCTAATGACACTTCAATCTGAGACAGTTCCTCAGATATGTCACCTAAAAAGAATGGCTCAGGTTTGGGCATCTCCCTCACATCCTCAGCCATGAAAACCAATGCAAAGAATTCATTTAGTTTCTCCACAATGCCTTATCATCCTTGAGTGCTCCTTCAGCATTTCGATCATCCAGTGGCCACACTGGTTGTTTAGCAGGCTTCCTGCTTCTGACGCACTTAAAAATAAAATTGCTATTACTTGGAGTCTTTGGCTAACTGTTCTTGAAATTCTTTTTTGGCCTTCCTAATTATATTTTTACACTTCATTTGCCAGAGTTCATGCTCTTTTCTATTTTCCTTAACTAGGATTTAGCTTCTTTCGCTTTTTAAAGGATGCCTTTTTGCCTCTCACTGCTTCTTTTACTTTGTTTAGCCACGGTGGCATTTTTTTGGTTCTGTTACTATGTGTTTTTTTTTTTTTTTTTAAATTTGGGGTTTCCGTTTAAGTTGAGCCTCTATTATGGTGTCTTTAAAAAGTTTCCATGCAGCTTGCAGTGATTTCACTTTTTGTGCTGTACCTTTTTAATTTCTGTTTAACTTCCTCATTTTTGTGTAGTCCCCCTATCTGAAACTAAATGCTACAGTGTTGGGCTGCTGTGGTGTTTTCCCTGCCACAGGGATGTTACATTTAATTATATTGTGGTCACTATTACCAAGTGGTCCAGCTATATTCACCTCTTGGACCAGATCCTGTGCTCCACTTAGGACTAAATCAAGAATTGCCTCTCTTCTTGTGGGTTCTAGGACTTAGCTGCTCTAAGAAGAAGTCATTTAAAGTATCAAACTTTATCTCTGCATCCCGTTCTGAGGTGACATGTACCCAGTCAATATGTGGATAGCTGAAATCCCACATTATTATTGAGTTTTTTATTTTTTTTATAGCCTCTGTAATCTCCCGGAGCATTTCAGTCACTATCACCATACTGGTCAAGTGGTCAGTAATATATCCCTACTGCTATATTCTTATTATTAGAGCAGGGATTGGCAACCTTTAGCACATGGCCCACCGGGGTAAGCACCCTGGTGGGCTGGGCTGGCTTGTTTACCTGCCGCGTCCACAGGTTGGGCAGATCGTGGCTCCCACTGGCCGCTATTCACCGCTCCAGGCCAATGAGGGCTGTGGGAAACAGCGTGGGCCAAGGGATGTGCTGGCCGCCGCTTCCCACAGCCCCCATTAGCCTGGAGCGGCGAACCACGGCCAGTGGAAGCCGCAATCGGCCGAACTGGCAGATGTGGCAGGTAAACAGCCCAGCCCGCCGGGGTGCTTACCCTGGCGAGCCACATGCCAAAGGTTGCCGATCCCTGTATTAGAGCACTGAATTATTATCCATAGAGATTCTATGGTACAGTTTGGTTCATTTCAGATTTTTACTTCATTTGATTCTATGCTTTCTTTCACATATAATAGTGCCACTCCCCCACCAGCACATCCTATTCTGTCCTTCCGATATATTTTGTACCTTGGTATTACTGTGTCCCAGGGTGAATAAAAATCAATTTTTTAATCTGTTTTTTATTTAAATCAGATTTTTTTGATAAAATGCTTTTTGAGGAAAAAAGCAATCTAAAGATACACTATAGCTCAAAGATTCCTCATCATGGAATAGGGATTATAAATTCTAATTCTATAGAATGAGGCAATATATTCATGTAACATTTAAGAAAAAATTTTGTAAATGAGTTCCAATAGTTCATGGATTAGGAACCCAATCTTATGAGGTTCCAGGGGCTTCTGTATAGATTATTTAGGTTAATTTTTCTATCTACCCATTGGGACTCAGTGCTCAGTCTAGAAGATACCATCAGAGATGCTTAGTTTTGCAGTTCTCAAACTGTGGATTTATGTCTCCAGAGATAACATGCTTGTTAACAACAAAAATGTTTTAAATAAATAAATAATATAGAGAGAGGTGAGAAATAACAGACCTCAACTCTGTTGTCCCTCTGCAAATTTGTGTACACAGTCAATCCCTTACTTCTCTCTAAAAGTGCAAAGTTTCAAAAAGTTCAATGAATAGAAGATTGTTGGGGGCAGAATAGATATGGACAAGGAGAAGTCTGGAGATAAATGTGAGAAGCAAGGGACATATGCTTGTTTTATTAAAATATTATATGTTTGCTGTGGAAGAAAAAATCCAGAGTACTTAACGTTTGTTGTTTTAGTTAAATAAAACAATTTAAATGTCTGTCTGGTGATGTTCTCCTCCTAATACAGCATGGAAAGAAAATCCCCCAAATAATAATAGTTCACCTCCCAATGACTTCATAAATATCTGCTTCATTCCACCAAGTTTCTGTGATGCCTATTATATAAATATCCTCTTATAATACAAGGTACTGTAGTTCACACATCTTATTATTTAGACTTCCTGCATTTGCATATAAGCACTTAAAATACTTGTCCCTTTTTAGCTGTCTGCCATTACATTATGTAATTGAATGTGACTTTTTTCATTTGACTGTTCCTCTTCAGATCCTACCTGTATTTTATCATCTTCCATCCTCTCCTCCTTACTAGAATATAGTGAATCTCCATTAATAGATCTTCCCTTAAGGGATGGATGTCTGTCTGAACCCACATGCTTTTCCACACCTCTTGGCTTTCCCCAGCCCTGAGTTTTAAAAACTGCTCTACAAACTTTTTAATTTTAAGTGCCAGCAATCTGGTTCCATTTTGGTTTAGGTGGAGCCCATCCTTCCTGTATAGGCTCCCCCTTTCCCAAACATTTCCCCAATTCCTAATAAATCTAAACCCCCTACACCATCGTCTCATTCACACATTTAGACTCTGCAGTTCTGCCTGTCTAACTGGCCTTGCACATGGAAGCATATCCGAGAATGCTACAATGGAGGTCTTGGACTTCACTCTCTTACCTAACGGCCTAAATTTGGCCTCCAGGTAGTCTCTCCTATCCTTCTCTATGTCACTGGTATCTACATGTACCATGACCACTGGCTCCTCCCCAGCATTACACATACATTTATCTAGATGTCTCAAGAGATCTGCAACCTTCACACCAGACAGGCAAGTCACCATGTGGTTCTCCCAGTCATCACAAACCCAGCTATCTATCAGAGGGGTAGCCGTGTTAGTCTGAATCTGTAAAAAGCAACAGAGGGTCCTGTGGCACCTTTGAGACTAACAAAAGTACTGGGAGCATAAGCTTTCGTGGTTAAGAACCTCACTTCTTCAGATGCAAGTGGATCTGAAGAAGTGAGGTTCTTACCCACGAAAGCTTATGCTCCCAGTACTTTTGTTAGTCTCAAAGGTACCAGCTATCTATGTTTCTAACGATTGAATCACCCATTACTAATACCTATCTCTTCCTAATAACTGGAGTTCCCTCCCCCGGAGAGGTATCCTTAGTGCAAGAGGATACTATAACATCATCTGGAAGGAAGATCCCAACTATGGCATTGTTTCCCTCTGCTCCAGTTGGATGTTCTCCTTCCTTGAGACTTTCACCCTCCAGAGGCTGTCAGACCAGAATGGGACTGTTCTACTGTGTCCCGGAAAGCCTCATCTATGTACCTCTCTGTCTCCCTGAGCTCCTCCAGTTCAGCCACACTGGTCTCGTAAGCCTGTACATGGTCTCTGGGTGCCAGAAGCTCTTTGCACCAAATGCACACATATGCCACTTGCCCATAGGGCAGGTAATCATACATGCTGCATTGGGTGCAATAAACTGGATAGCCCCCATTCTGTTGCTGGACTTCTGCCTGCATTCTCTTTTTACTCCTGAAGCTCGTTCCTTTGTTCTCTTGTTTTTATCAGGGGATGTTTTTGGCTTTAAGTTTAAAGAATGTTGAGTGTATCTAGCCCCCACCTCACACTCCCCCTGTAAATTCCCTCTCAAAACGCTCCTGTTCTCTAGAAAAGAAGAACAGGAGTACTTGTGGCACCTTAGAGACTAACAAATTTATTAGAGCATAAGCTTTCGTGGACTACAGCCCACTTCTTCGGATGCATATAGCTATATGCATCCGAAGAAGTGGGCTGTAGTCCACGAAAGCTTATGCTCTAATAAATTTGTTAGTCTCTAAGGTGCCACAAGTACTCCTGTTCTTCTTTTTGTGGATACAGACTAACACGGCTGTTACTCTGAATCCTGTTCTCTAGCTCCTCTAGTCATTTAGGAGCGGGCTTTTTAAAGCCCTGGTCTTCCTGACTAGCCCCACCCCGTGGTTAAGGGTTGATGGGTGCTAAAGGGCTTAGGGATCAAAGCCTCATTAAGAAGCTCTCAGCCTTGTCTATGTACATTTTTTGGCTATCTGTCATCTGGTATGAAATTTCTCTACTGGTTCACATCAGGAATTTTGTCCATCTTTATTTTACTGAGAGATAGGTAGTGGTGTGGGGTGGTGAGCCACCAAATGTTGATCTATTCCTGGATTTCATACTTCCTGGAAGTTCAAAATTTGGGATTCAGGATTATTGTTCCACCCATTAAACATATTGGGCCAGGCTTGAAATTCAGATATGGAAATCTAGTGACAGGTTCCCCAGTACATTCTGAACACTTTACACTGCTCTGACACAAAGCACCCTGTTCAGCAGGCCAATTACACCAGGTTTACACCCACTTTACTCTGCTGGAGGGCAAAGCAAACAGAATGCACTAGTTAATCTGATCCCTGAATGACTCCTTCTCCTCAAAATTTGTTTCTAATCTATCACAGTATACCCTGGGATGGGTGTTATAGAATGATTATTTCCTGAATTTGGTTTTGTTTGACACAGCAGCCACTTCTGACATTCTGTTGGAACATGAGTTTCTTTAGGAGAAGAGGAAAGAGTTTGGCTTGGTTCCAATCCCACTACACTAAAGAGCATTCCAGAAGTGGTAAGGGTCAGGATGAGAACATGTCACTAGAGAATTTTATGACTCTTGTAAAATCAGGGGGAAACACAATAGCCTCTCCGTAGAATGGGAGAGAAACAAGTATTTTATAGACTCATAGACTCTAAGGTCAGAAGGGACCATTATGATCATCTAGTCTGACCTCCCGCATGATGCAGGCCTCAAAAGCTGACCCACCCATTCCTGGAAGAATTCTCTCCCTTGACTCAGCTGTTGAAGTCCCCAAATCATGATTTAAAAGGAATTTCAGAAAATCAGTGTTTTTTCACTATATTGCTGAAATTTGCCACAGTCAAGGCTCCACATTGGCATCCACTGTATTAACAATCAGCATGCTACCACTATCCCCACAAGTATTTATTTAGTTTTTAAATTAATTTACTTTGATCTGCTTATGCTGGCTTTCCTTGACTATTGCAGCAAACAAGATTTTCTAGCATGAATATATGTAAAAAGCAGATTTTGAACTCAACTATGCTTGAATTCTGGATAACATATTTTGCACCCACCTATCCAGCTTGCAATTTCTGCTATTGTTACTGGTTAGTTATACAATCAGGCAACAGAAATAATGCCGCGTGACTTATGTAACTAACCAACGTAACACAAATGTCACATTTTGAATGTTCACCAGGAACAGTCTCCAGACCAAGTCTGGCTCACTGAAGAAATTCACAAATAACTCTGAATAATGAATAAATTGGAGGAATTCACAATGTGTTCTTGGACCAAATCTTACTAAGAGAAAGAGACAAAAATTGATGAATAAATGATTAGATACAAATTATTCACCTTGTTTTACCTGCTAGTATTAATGGGCTATTTGATTTAAATTTACACATCAGGTTAAATGATACAAGCCTCAAATTTCAGACATTTGCATGGTTACCCCTGAGCTATGTAAGCTCATCCAGTGAAAATTCAACATAGATGACAAAAGAAATCCTACACTTATGGCTTAATCCATCTTTAACTTAGAAACTGTTCAGCTTCCTATCCTCTTATTCCTGGGAAATTTGACCATCAGATATCTACTGCTGCTCTATATCATCTCCTCTGTGATTTGAGAAATACCTTGGCACAGGAGCTGTCATCTGTCTTTCACTTCTATACTATATTATAGATGTTGTGTAATTAAAAACAGTTCAAGACGGTGAAATACTGTTTCATCTCCCTGAGGCTACAGATCATCCTTCTGTAAGTTGTTGCTTTAAAACTGTTCCTGCTGTTGGCCTTCTTCCTGCTCTTAAAATGTATTTTCCTGGTTGCTCAAATGAACAAACTTTCCTAATGCCTGTATGAAGATATCTGCACCTTCCCCCTCACTACCAGAGTGTGTGTGTGGAGGGGGTCGTCTTTAATTGACTTATGTTAGATACTATATTAGAAATTTTGCAAAATGCTAGCAATGCCCCATGAATTTGATGAGAAAGAAACATTTGTAAAATTTGCCCAGCTTTGGTTATGAACAATTAAGAAAATGTTCTTAAAATAAAGCTAAGACATTTTAGTCCTATGACACTGCACATTTTAGAAGAGAGATTCTGAATGTATAAATATAGAGAAATAGAATGAATAATGATTCTGATCTCACTTGATTTAGACAGGGGTAACTCCTCTGGAGTCAATGCAATTATACCAATGCACAAACAGTATAAGTGAACTAGGCCAAATCTGCCTAAGCCTTTCTCACTGACATAAATTAGAGAGAGTCTAGGCGCGATCCGGCAGCTTTTAAATATGGGTAACTCTCTTACTGAAGTCAATAGGAATTTGCATTTTTAAAGATATAGGACCAGCCCCTAGGATCATATTTTCAAAACCTGGTCTGTGTGTGTGCATGCACGAAACTCTGTGAACACCAGTATTTTTCAGCACTGCGACTAGAAAATGCAGGTGATAGAAACTACACTTGCAAATAGATTTTGCACATGTATGTGCCAAATTGCATGCTCAGAGATGGGTTGAGGTCTCTTTGAAAATTTGATGCTTAATGGCAAAGGGTCTGTTGGGTTTATTAGAGATTTTATTTTTCTCAGTGTTTTTTAATCTACAATTGCTACTGAAATGTGAACACTTACTAACAATGTACATGTGATTTCTGAGATCCTACAATTATTTACTATTCTAAATGTGTGGTAAATGTTAGATACAGACTAAAAAATCCTATTTAAAAATTATTAAATTTTGAGCTTAGGTAAACATTGTTTTCACATCAGGGAACCTTTATTAAGTCTATAATATTGTAAAAGTTTTGGTGGATGTGGGACAGCACGGGAAATGTTATGGCCCATTAGATAGATTTGTTAGATGGCAAGTTGTCTTTATGATCTTAGAAATGTTTTACATTTCTAGGTTCCAAGGCCAGAATGATAGTCTGATCTCCTGTAACATACACCATAGAATTCCCCAAAATAATTCCTTTTGAATTACAGCACATCGATAAAAAGAAATCCAACCTTGATTTTAAAATTGCCTGTGATGGAGAATCCACCACAATCTGTGATAAATTGTTCCAGTGGTTAGATTTTTAACAGAGAGAGTAATTATGTCTTATTTGTAGCCTGCATTTGTTTAGTTTCAATGTCCAGTCATTGAATCTTATTGTACCTTTGTCTGGTAGGCTGACAAGCCCATTATCAAATATTTGTTCCCCATGTAAACATTTACAGGCTATTATCAAGTCAGTACTTAGCCTTCTCTTTGTTAAGCTAGATAGATTCAGCTCCTTGTATCTATCACTATAATCATTTTTTAAAAGTCTACCATTTAAACTCTATCAGCTTTAATCATGCTCATGGCTCTTCTCTGAACTGTCTGCAATTTATCAACATCCTTCTTGAATGGTGGACACCAGAACTGGACACAGTATTCCAGCAGCAGTTGCACCAGTGCCAGAGGTAAAAATAACCTCTCCTACTTAAGATTCCTCTATTCATACACCAAAGGATTGCGTGAGCCCTTTTAATCATGGTGTTACATTGGGAGGTCATGTTCAGCTGATTATCTCCCATGACTCCAAAATCTTTTTCAGAGTCATTGCTTCCCAGGATAGAATCCCCCATCTTAAGTATGTCCTACATTCTTTCTTTGTTCCTAGATGTATACATTTACATTTAGCCTTACTAAAACACATATTAGCTTGTGCCCAGCTTGCCAACTGATCCAGATCTCTCTGTATCAGTGACTTGTCCTCTTCATTATTTACTATTTCCCTAATCTTTGTGTCATCTGCAAACTTTGAGTGATGATTTAATGTTTTCTTCCAGGTCATCGATAAAAATGTTAAATCGTGTAGGGCCAATACCTGAAGGACTTCACTAGAGACACATCCACTTGATGATGATGATTCCCCTATTTACAAATACATACGAGACATATCAGTTAGCCAGTATATAATCCATTTAATGTGTGCCATGTTAGTTTTATATTCTAGTTTTTAATAAAAATGTTGTGCAGTACCAAGCCAAATGCTTTATAGAAGTCTAACACTATTACATTTGTCAATTAAACTTGTAAAATCTTTTTTTTTTTAAGGTAAAATTAGTTTGATATGATCTATTTTCCACAAACCCATGCTGATTGGCATTAATTGTAGTACCTTCCTTTAATGTTTTATTAATGGAATCCTGAACCAGCTGCTCCATTATCTTGCCTGGGATCAGTATCAGACTGACAGGCCTATACTTTCCAGGTCATCCCATTTACCCTTTTTAAATATTGGCACAACATTAACTTTCTCCCAGTCCTCTGGAAATTGCCCTGTGTTCTAAGACTTATTGAAAAATCAACACTACCAGTCCAGCAAGCTCCTCAACTTGCATCCAAGAATTTAAAAATTGCTTTCTATCTGATTTTGAAATATTTAACGTTAGTAGCTATTAACATCCTCAGGAGTTACTTTTGGAATGGAAAGAGTGTTGTCGTCGTCATTATGACTACATCTTCTGGTTTTGTTCCCCCCCCCCCCCAAACACAGAACAGAAATATTTATTGAACACTTCTGCCTTTTCTGCATTATTATTGATAATTCTACCATTTCTATCTAGTAATGGACCAGTATTATTGTTAGAATTCTTTGTTCTTCATATACTCTAAAAAACCCTTCTTGTCCTTCTGTTCTGGCCATAGATTTCTCCTTGTGTCCTTTGCTTCACTTATCAAGTTTTTTCAATTCCTAGCTTCTGATTTATATTCATCATTATCAACTTCCCCTTTTCCATTTGTTATAGCTGCCATCACTGCCTCTCTAAGCCCTGTCAACTTTTTAACAGTATAACCTTTTTTTCTTGCAAAATGTTCTTAAACAATTCCTAATTAGCATTCACATTTTTCTGGTTAAATTCTTCTGCCCAGCTGATTTGGTTCATAATTGTTTACAGCTTTGAGAAATTGGCCCTTTTTAAAGTAACACACACTCAATAGATAGTTTGGATTTTATTCTGTTTGCACATTACAAATGTGATCAAGCCATGTGTAACAAATGACCAGCAAGGGTTAAGCATCCTACGGGATAAATGGCTCAAATTTAACCCTTAAAAGCATATGGGGAGATAATGTTTGTGTTTTTGTGTATTTACATATATATTGGTAGAAATCAACAATGTAATCAAACAGTCCCGGTCTATGCTGTTTTCTGTTAATTCAGAGATCAAAAGAACATCTTAACATTTAAATAAACTGTAAACCTCAGATATCACTGTATTCATCTCTCTTTGAGGTGTGTAGCAAACCATGTACAAATGGTGGAAAAACAGGTAATTGCCTTGTGATAATCTGTGTGAATAATTACTGGCTGTGCTTAGGAAATGGGTCCATTTCCAAGTTCACAAGAGTGTCTGTCTATTGTTCAACTAAGGACTCTGACCTGTCAAAGAAGACCTGGAATTGTATAAAACATCTTTGGGTCCCAATCCTTTTTATCACCGATATGCTTAAGCTTCATCAGAGGAAGTTTGACTCACCAGATTGAGATCCCAGTTCTGATTGGACTGCCCTGAATATAAATATTGGACTATAACCCGTGGACTATTTCTAAATGAACTCTTTGCATCTACAAAGCTCTCTCTGCTATGAATCTGAATCTCAAGATTAACTCATGTCTGTAAGTATACTGTTCTTTTAACCAATTCTTTCTCCCTTTTCTTTTTTAATACATTTTAGTTTAGTTAATAAGAATTGGCTGTAAGCGTGTATTTGGGAAATGTCTGGAATAGTCATTAACCTGGGAGGTAATGTGGCTAATCCTTTGGGATTGGTAGAACCTTTTTTCATATGATTAAGATTTTTCAGAAATCCTCATCATACCCGACTTGTGTGTCTAGGTGGCGGCCTGAGGCTGGGGTACTTTAAGGGAACTGTGGTGGTGGCTTCTGGGCAACCAGTGAGGTAATATAGAAGCTATTGTGTGCTGGTTTGGTAAATCTAAGTATTGGAATATCCACCAACTTTGGGGATTGTCTGCCCCATTCTTTGCAGTTCACCCTAATTGAGTGACCTCAGCTGGCTCCCCTGGGAATCCAGTCTCAGCTTAGATACCAGAGATCATGTTATCACTATTACTATCACTCTTTATCTGTCAAAACAAGATCTAATATAGGATTCCCCCTGTGCTGGATGCCACATTTTTTGAGTTAGGATATTATCTACAATATTTAGAAATTCCATGGATGTGTTAGTACTAGCAGCACGAAACTTCTAGTGTTGTACTCTAGTTATGTTTTCACCAAACTGGTACCTGGGAGCATCAAGCTCAGCTAGTCAAACTAGCAAGACAGAGATGCACACTATATCCTATATAAAAATAACTTTCTCTCTCTCTCCCCAAAAAAATAACTACTAACTGCTTCCACTATGGGATGACATTCCAAGAACACTGCAATGGATAGAAATAAGTAAAGTAACTTGCCCAAAATCACAAGGCAAGTCAGTGACAGAGAAGTGACTAGAACACAGTCTAGTATTTCACAATCCTGTGCTCAACCCACTGGACCACACAGGCAACAGCCTTCTTCCCAGAAGGATTTTTAGATTTCCCCCTCCCGCCCTCCACCAGATTTCTTTAAGCCTGAGCTAATAAGATTTACTGGTCATGTACTTTCTCCCTGACACACGTTTGTTTGTTACCTGAATAGAAAAGGCAGTTTCCTTTGCTTTTCGCTTCAAAAAGTGCAAAATTAACAGCATGCATGTGGAAGTTTTTTTTTTTTAAATTTTTGAATTACTGTGAAGATGTGAATTTTTAGTTGTGTTCATTGGCAGTGAAAATATTTTGGCATCTGCTTGTTCATTTTTTGCAATTCAGTTGTTTAGGGCCAGTTAATCAAACTATTGCCCTGGGCCAAGATGATAAATTATATCCCTTGTCCACTCCATCTGAGAGCAGAATGTCTAAAACTTGCCTTCATGGCCTGTAGGCTGGCTAGAGTACTAGAACAGAAATGCAAGAATACACAGGGTCCACTGTCCAAGCGATCAGAGAGAACCAGCCAGCAGATCACAGCAGCACTTTCCTGAGTCAAATCAAATTGAAATAATTTAATAAAATCCCATCTGTGTATGTCTTTTCTCTCTTTTGACCTTTTGGGTAGCTGTAAATGAAAGACAACATCCAAGTCCCTACTGTATCCTGCCCAGGGATGGAAGCATAACTGCCCAGAACTAGCATTTGTCCACATTCTGCAGCTATTGTTCCAGCAATATCAGATAATTCTGGTAAAGTGAAATCCATGGGGCAACATTCTCAGCAATTATGCTTTGTCAGACACAAATGAAGCTGTTTGAAAAGCAAGGTTGAAAATGAGCAGCTAACAAAGATGCAACCGCTTAGTGTGAATTAATCATATTTGGCGGCACAGCACTAATGATGGCACAAGCAATGATTCAGGCTATTGCTATGGGCTTGAAAGATAGCGTGAATGTAACAGGCGAGCAAATATTGGAAGTTGATGGAGCCTGATGCTGGCAACAATTACTTAGTGTTTCACAAACAGAGAAAGCAATCAGAGGATATCCTAATACATCAAGAATGTGGCTTTAAGCCACAGCCTGCATATCTGGGGTGAGGAGGAGCTGAACTGCTAAACAGCCTGTGACAGACAGGGTCAGATAAACTTTTTATGGACCTCAGTGCCCCACTTCCCCAGTCAGCCCATGCTGCACCCCAAGACCCCACCTCCACTCTGCCTCTTCTCCCCCCTCCCCCCGAGGCCCTGCCTGCTGTTCCCAAGCAGGGGAGGGGGTGGAGAGGAGCAAGTGGGCAGTGAGGGAAGGAGGGGCAGAGAGGAGCAAGTGGGAGGGCAGGGCCTTAGGGGGAAGAGGCCAACCAGGGTGGAGCCTCAGAATGAAGCACAGGCAGAACTGGGGGAGGGGCCACAATCCAAGTGCTGTGGCCTCTTTTGAGTGTGGGCCCAGAGCCAGTGGCGAGCTGGAGCCAGTTTGCAAGAACCAGTTAAATTTAGAAGCTGCTGTAGAACCAGTTCCTAAAGGGGCAGGTGAGCAAACTCTGGCCACATCCAGCCCGCAGGACCGTCCTGCCCAGCCCGCCTGAGCTCCCAGCTGGTGAGGCTCCCCTGGCGCCTCCCCTGCTTTGCCCCCCCCTTGCAGAGCCCCAGCGTGCTGCGCTGCTGGTGCCAGCACTCTGGGCAGCTCTGCAGCTCCTGCCACTTTGAGCAGCATGGTAAGGAGGTGGGGCTGGAAGCTCCAGCGGTTGCGTGGCATCCTTACACAGCAGCATGGTAAGGGGGGGGGCTGGGAGGAGGGGTTGGATAAGGGGCAGGGAGTGGTTGGAGGGAGTGGAGGTTCTAGGGTGGCGGTCAGGATGGGGAACGGGGCAGGTTGGGTAGGTGTGGGAGTGCTGGGGATCTGTCGGGGTGGTGGTGGATGGGGTCAGGGCAGTCAGGGGATGGGGAACCGGGGGGGATTGGGTGGGGTCCTGGGGGGCAGTTAGGGTGGGGGGTCTCAGAGGAGGTAGTCGGGGACAAGGAGCAGGGGGGTTGATGGGTTGCAGGTTCTGAGGAGGGCAGTTGGGGGCAGGACATACGGTGGGGTCAGATGGGTGGAGGTTGGGAGGAGACAGGCATGTGGGGTTTGTGCTCACCGCCTGGTTCCCTACCGGGTCTTCAGTGGCACTTCAGGGGGGCGGGGGGTCTTCACTCGCTCCGGGTGAAGTACCTGCCACCAAAAACCCAAAGCAAGTGAAAAGACACACACACACACCCCACCAAAGTGCCACCAAGGACTCAGTAGGGAACTGGTTCTTAGGATTTTGGAGCTCATCACTGCCCAGAGCTACAGCACCATTGTAAACCCAGTTACTGGACACAGGCCCATTGGTGCCTGCTGTTAAAGGATTCACTGTCCTGTAACAGCAATTCCTAACGGGCCCAATACACTCACTACACCTAGTATACCATTTTCATGGTATTTAGCCATAAATGATGTCATGTGAGGTCTCTAGTAAATGCTTGTCATACCGCTCCTCTTAATCATTGTGTAGTGTATGTACAGATGATATTTAAGGAGTTATGTATGTGTACTGAAAGTCTGTCACTAACCACAGGAAAATGCAGGCTTCTTCCAGGCAGAAGGTAATGTGTATCTCTCTGTCAAATGTAAATTAAGCATTGTAAGCCAACACAATGGAAGTCCTATTTACGTACAGAGTCAAAAGGGAAGGAGCTACCCTCTGTGAGGACAGACAATGAAGGGAGCACTGTACCAATCACTCCCTTCCCCACCACCTTAGAAATGGTTAGCACTCAAGGAGGGTAATCCTGGAAGTAGTTATTGCTTTCTCACAATACAAGGTTTGGGAGTATGACTTGCCTCTTCCTTTCCTAATATATCCACAACCACAATCTGACCCATACTATGGAAGGGTTATTGTTAGTAAGATGCATTGGTTAAAATTGGAATATTTTACACGTGTATCATCAAGTGGAAACCATACAGAGAAGGGAAGGGGGCAAAATACTGTGTGATGAAAGACGCCAAAGTGGATGAAAAAGGATGGCTGGGCAATATGAAAGGGGTATCTGATTCTCACAAACAAGGGGTAACACTACCATCTGATAGGTATAAAACAGAGTGGTAGTGTGAAACGAGTTTAGGGGGGTGCTGCAGCAACCCAGGTTTTGTGTGAGGTCCTGGCCACTGGCTCTGCACCCAGGGTCCCAGCTGCCAGCCCTATGCCTCCCAGTTGCCAGCCCCACGCCCAGGACTCTACTCCTGGCCCTGGCCCAGGGCTCTACACCAGCCCCCAGCTGCGGCCCCATCCTCAGCTGCCTTACCCCTGTCCGTGTCCTCCCCCTCCTGAAGCCACGGCCCTGCTCCTGGCCCCAGCTCTAGGGAGCAGTGAGGGACACGGACAGGAGTAAGGGAGGGTGCAGCTCAGCACCCCCACTCTAAAGACTGTTCCAGCACCACTGGAGTGGTATGAAATACGTGGTACGCAGTGGGCCCGGCCTGGCGTATATATTGGTAGAAAGCACAAGATTGAAGAGAAAATACCTGACTAAGGCAGACAGTTAACTGTGTTTAATTCCTACGTATGTTACTTACAGCTCCCAAGCTCCCAGACTGCTGCACTGGGCAGCACAATATGGGGAGGAGGTGAGCAGCCCTCAGTGGTGAAAGAACAGGGTATGGTCTATTTAGAAAAGCTGGACATGGACAAGTCCATAGGGCTGGATGCAATGCATCCAAGGGTGCTGAGGGAGTTGGATGATGTGATTGCAAAGCCATTGGCTGTTATCTTTGAAAACTCATGGCGATTAAGGGAGGTCCCATGCGATTGGAAAACGGTAAATATAGTGCCCATCTTTAAAAAAGGGAAGAAGGAGAATCCAGGGAACTACAGCCTCGCCTCAGTCCCTGAAAAAATCATGGAGCAGGTCTTCAAGGAAACCATTTTGAAGCACTTGGAGGAGAGGAAGGTGATCAGGAACAATCAACATAGATTCACCAAGGGCAAGTCACGCCTGAAACAACCTGATTGCCTTCTATGATGGGATAACCGGCTCTGTGGATATAGGGAAAGCAGTGGACGTGATATACCTTGACTTTAGCAAAACTTTTGATACAGTCTCCCACAGTATACTTGCCAGCAAGTTAAAGAAGTATGGATTGGATGAATGGACTATAAGGTGGACAGAAAGCTGGCTAGATCATCAGGCTCAACAGGTAGTGATCAACGGCGCGATGTCTAGTTAGCAACTGGTATCAAGCGGAGTGCTCCAGAGGTCAGTTCTAGGGCCAGTTTTGTTCAACATCTTAATCAGTGATCTGGATGATGGGATTAATTGCACCCTCAGCAAGTTCACAGATGACACTAAGCTGTGGGGAAAGGTAGATACGCTGGAGGGTAGGGATAGGGTCCAGAGTGCCCTAGACAAATTGGAGGTTTGGGCCAAAAGACATCTTATGAGGTTCAACAAGGACAAGTGCAGAGTCCTGCATTTAGGACGGAAGAATCCCATGCACCACTACAGGCTGGGGACCGACTGGCTAAGCAGCAGTTCTGCAGAAAAGGACCTGGGGATTACAGTAAATGAGAAGTTTGGATATGAGTCAACAGTGTGCCCTTGTTGCGAAGAAGGCTAATGGCATATTGGGCTGCATTAGTAGGATCATTGCTAGCAGATCGAGGGAAGTGATTATTCCCCTCTATTTGGCACTGTGTGCCGTCCCAGCTTTGCACAGGTAGCTGACACAGCAGACTTCAATCGAACTGCCCAATAACCACAAGATCCAATTAAGTCGTGAAGGCACTCAATCACGTTTGTTGCTAATGAAGCATGGTGATACTCTACAGGGATACCAAGAATTGTATGCCCGTGACAATGGACAAAGCTCAGTCAGTGATGGGCCTTTCCATTATCCCCTAGGCTGGCCAAGGGCGCTCCCTCTGAGATTGCATTTTATACACCGGTACAAACAAGTTACATATTGCTCCTCTGACATAGTTACTGCCCCTGATGTGTCTAGTTAACACGCTTTGTGGGCAGTTACCACTCATTACCGTGTACATGTTGGTTCAATAAAAACATCTCTATCCATCACACTGTCATCCCACCTTATCTCTAAGAGAGGGTCAGTGTATTCCTGTATCCACCTCGGAGAGTGTGTTTTGTACCATGCTTGGTCTCAGGGTTGTCTTTTGAGTGAATGTCCTGTGGCTAGTACTTCTTAGCCCTGGACTACACTGGAATAATGTAGCTGAAGTCAACGTACTTAGATCGACTTACCGTGGTGTCTTCACCGCGGTGAGTTGACTGCTGCCGCTCCCCCGTTGACTATGCCTGCGCCTCTCGCAGAGCTGGAGTACAGGCGTCAACAGGAGAGCGCTCGGGGGTCGATTTAGCGCGTCTAGAGTAGACGTGATAAATTAATCCCCGCTGGATCGATCGCTGCCCACTGATCCAGCTGGTAGTGAAGAGATACCCTTAGGAATGTGTGTGTGTTTGTGTGTTTTTTTTGCAATCTGAGCCCTGTTTTTGCTAGGTTCTGGAAGCTTGCAAGCAGGCGTGTTTTATAGCAGGGCCTGCCTTCTGTTCACAGCCTGACTTTTTTGCTAACTTTGTTTTATATTAGTAAAACTTGACCACTACTTTAGTTCCAGCCTCAGGCTGGGCTTCTGATACAAGGCCTTATGTCTCAGGGTATGCCTACACTAGAGGGAAGGGGGGTCAATTTAAGATATGCAAATTCAGCTACGTGAATAGCGTAGCTGAATTCAACATATCGCAGCCGCCTCACCCTGCTGTAGGGACGGCGGCAAAATCGACCTCTGTGGCTTCCCTTCGACGACTCTTACTCCCACCTCCACTGGTGGAGTAAGAGCGTCAATTCGGGGATCGATTGTCGCGTCCCGATGAGACGCGATAAATCGATCCCCGAGAGGTCGATTTCTACCTGCCAATTCAGGCAGGTAGTGTAGACCTAGCCTCAGGCTCTCTTTCTACTACAAGAGTGTTGGCCTTTTTTACATGTTTCTTTCTTTAAAGAGTTTTAAAAATCAGTGTACTCAAAGCTTGAATCATTTGCATGCATGGCATAGTTGCTGTACAAAACTCACTGATTTCTTTCAAGGGTCATTTGATATTTATTGTTTGAACTGCTAACGACTAGGTCACAAGATTAGGGCAGCATTATATTTGGTGTTGTATAAGCACAGAGTAAAATGTGGTCTCTGTCCCAAAGAACTTACATTCTACTTTGGAAGAATGCACCAAGTGAGTGTCATGAACAAAGGAAAGACTGGTGAGGGAGCATGAAGACAACAACAATCATGAGGTGATATAAGTTAGCTGTGCCCAGCATAGTGGTTCTTAATTGTTAAACATTTTAAGTAAACAAGTAATATAAGCTGTCCCTGACTGCAGCTAAACCTAGCAATCATTATTTGGCTGATAGATGTCACAGCAGAAGTGGGCCTTGAGGAGAGGTTTGAAAGAGAAGGTTCACATCAGATCTTTATTAAAGGGTAGTTTTTCCTTTTAAAGCTGTGGGAGTTCCCAGAGCTGGATCTATAATAATTATTGTTTCTGATGAAGTACAGAACTCCATCACGTGGGGAGCTGAACAAAATGCTAACTTGAAAGATTTCCAGTACACTGTACAATACAAAAAGAAACAGTAAAAAGCACACTATGCCAGAAGTTGCCTGGGATGTCTTCTTGATAGCTTCTTAATGTTAATCTAGCAGCCTGTTCATGTATTCCTCCTGGGGATGTGATGAGAGCTTTGGACCATGCTGAACTCTGGCAATCCTCAGACAGCAGGATGGCCCCTACGGAGTTAGTGCTGCCAGCAGGGGTGAAAGTGGGCGGGTACGGGCTGGTACGGCATACCGGTAAGAAGTGATTGCTGGTACAGGCCTGTACGCAGCCGACGTTAAAGCTGTACAGGATAAAATTATATTGTTATGTACATCATATGTAGGGGTGAGAAGGTAGTTGAGTCAAATCCTCTAATCCTATTAAATCATTAGCTTTTCTACCGAGAGTGCAAATTTTGGTTAAAGATGGACTGAACAGCTAGCTTTGTTTGAAACAGGGTTAGTTGTGTTCTGGTTTTATTTTGGGTTTGGGGCCTAAATGAATATACCCCTTAACTATTGAAGTGTGGAGTAGGTTCTAAGTGGCATTTTCTTCACTCTTCCCAAGGGCAAAACCAGGAATAGTCTCTTCCAGCAAGAGAGATTCAGGAAGGTTTCTTTCACATCCACTTACCCCATTCACATGAGTGGAGGAGGCCATGGAATCCTTTTTCCCACTCTGCCCCAATGGGACTCGGGAGGAGAGGCTGAATCTACTATTTCCACTCTGCTGAGTGAGCAGGTGCAATGTATTGTTTTCACTAGCCATGCTGCTAGTATAACTTATTCTGTACACCAGATGTGATTAATAATCCTCAACCTCAAACTAGCCATGGGATCCATTTGGATTTAATCCTCAAAATTCAATCCCCTTAAAATTGGGGTCATTCAGAATTTTAGGGACAGTTTTGTCCCACCTCTATATATGATGGTGTTGTGTTTTTAATACTTTGGGCACCTGCCCAGTAGAAAATAGACAGATGACAAACTCATTTCACATAGGCCGTCAATCGCATCTAATCCAAGCTGGATTTGAATCAGTTACCTAGATAGGGAAGGCTCCACAACCTATTACTTGTTCACTGAGCCAAGTGGCAGCACCCCTTTCACCCCCCCTTATCCATAGCTTTGAGATGAGCTGAATGAAGGCAATCTATTGACAGGAAGTGCAGAATGTGGCACAGCACGTAATGCTGCAGCAGGAGAGGGAGATTAATAGCTGTAGGGAGTACGGCACACAACTGAAAATAGTTCTAGGCATCTTTCAGATGTGTATTAATGTTCTATGTGCTTTGTCCAAAAATGTAGTGTACATTTTAAAAAAAATCTTACTTCACATCCATGCACCACTGAGTTTTTATGATGTATTATATTTGTACTAAATATTATACATATTATCACCACTAATAGTTTCTTCATAAGTGAAAACAGCACAATTCTTCTTCCCTTTGCTCCTGCTTGAATATAAGAGCTCAAGTTGTGAAAAGACAGTTATATAAATGGTTAACTCTTTAGCCCTTTTTCCATTTACTCTTGCAGTACTTGCTAGTGAGCTTCAGAAGTTTTCTGAGAATCATTCAACTAGAGTCTTACCATCAAATGCGTCACAGAAGCACTTAGGGATAAGCAATATTTATTACATCTATGACTTCTTTCTTCACAGTCCTCAATTCACACTTCAGCAACAATATTCAAGATGTTTCTAACTCCGAAATGTCAGAGTTTTGTTTTCTTACAGGCAAGAAAACTACTTTTATCAGTTTCAAGAAGCATTTTCCTCTCATGGGAATCTGCTTCTCCATCAGTGTTAGAACTACTGAGTTTTTTACATTTTTCCAAGTCTCAAAGGTTGAGTAAGAGATTCTTATATCTTTTTTTCCCCCTTTTTCAATGCAGCTTGCCTCTTAATGTCCTCTGATGGCATGTCTGTAACACTGCAGTCAAGTGTCTCCCCATTGTTCTGCCTTCATATCCAGAGGCAGATGCTCTGAGTTCTCTTCAGATTCTTTTCCTTTTCAGGGAAACTGCTAGCTTCCTCCGTCCCACCAGCATGGCCCCTATTTGGAAGAGGCTCTGTCTTCACTAGAGCATGTGCACAGGACAAGACTGGGGTAGATCAACATTAGCAACAGTTGGAACATGCCAATCAGCATCATCAAAAGAAACTGCTTTTGTGCTTAACTCCCTGCTCTGGCAGCCCCATCCCCCTCCTGAGATTGCTGCAATAATATCTGTGGGATGCACTTCCTGACTTACTCGCAGATTTATAGCCAAGGTCCTACAATTGTTTCCTTGATTTTTTTTTTTTCCTCCAGCACCAAAACAACTCAAGTTAGTCTGATGGGAAGAAATATGAGCTGAGTAGGACAATGCAGACTGCAAACCAGTGGGTTTATGGTGCCCCCAGTGTTCTAGGTAGGAACTTATCAATCATGCTCTTTGCCTACCACACTCCCTGTAGAGAGAGGTTTATGAAAGATTGTTATTTAGAGACACTCCCTCATAAGGAACAGTGTTCTAAGTGTGGGAATTTGGAGGTAGGACCTGGAGGCAGAGGATGGGAACACCACATGACTGTGTGCAGCAGTTCACCTCAGAAGCTATCCAGTTTGTTTTATTAAAGTTTTATATTCCTTTCTCATTCAGTGGTTTATAATTTAATGATCCCAAGATGGTTACATGGTGTCAGAAGTGCTGAATGAGAAGAAAACTGCAGTCATTTTGAAGTTAATGCCTGTGTTTGCAACTGAAAGCAGAGGCAAAGAGAGGCACCAGAGGAGCACATGGAGCACCAGGCACAGATGCTTTTGCATGTATTTGGTGAGCACAATAGTAGCTTGACTAGCTTAAGAAGGGGGGGAAGCCAAAAATGGATGTGTTGTAACCTCCATCCAGTCTGCAATTGTCAGGCAATGTTGAAGAGAACTGGAAAAAAAACAGACAGATTTGAATTGTATTTCGTAGCCATAGGGGGAGAGGAGAAAAATGATGAAGTGAAATCATCAATCTTTTTGCATGTTACTGGGGAGGAAGCATTGGATATTTATAACAACTTCACATTTGAAGAAAGTGAAAGCGTGAAATTAAGTAAAATACTGACTACATTTGAGGAACATTGAACGTCAAAAAGGAATGAAACCTTTGAGCAAGACAAATTTTTTACATGCATTCTATGACACCATAGAGCAATGTGTCAGAATTAAGGAAACTCAGTACAACCTGTGACTTTGAGTTGACAGGATCTCTGGTCAGAGATAGAATCATTTGTGGCATTAAAGACAATGTGTTAAGAGACAGATTGCTCTGTGAAGGAGACTTAACTTTAGAAAAAGCTTTCCAAATATGCAGGGCAGCAGAAACTGTAAAAGCACAAGCCAAAGAGCTGAATTCATAAGAAGGGGTTATCTATATACGAAGTACAAAAGAATATAGCCAGAATAGGTCAGGTCAAAGAGTGGAGCCACTTGCTATGAAAACCACTGCCAGGGGGATGACTGGGTACAGATGGTCATGTGGAAGATGTAGATCACAACATGGCCCCCAAAAGTGTGTTGCCTTTGGGAAACTGTCATAAATGTGGGGGAAATAGTCATTTTGCAAAATGCTGCAGATCCCAAATGCAGAAAAATCTGTCAGAGGGATCTATGAGTAATCCCAGAAAATTCCAACCCATTGACAGCTTATATGGACCCTGGCATTTCCCATCTGATTGATCCTTTATCATCAACACACAAAGGAGAAAGTGTCAAGGAACAAGAGAACAACTCAGACTCTAATGAAAGGCTGATACTGAGAAGATCAGAGAGGGACATTAAATGTCCTGAAAGACTCAGACTTGCTAACCTGCCAGGAGAAGGGGTATTTGAGGAAAGTGAGTGGTAGACTCACTCAAGAGTGATGTGCTGGTAATATCTCCTCTCTAAGTAGTTGACACATTGGGTTTATGGAAATGTACTAGATGTGTTGAGAATTTGTGTTGTTAGATAGCTGTTAACTGCTTATCTATGAGAGTTAATTTGTTTTTTCTTTAAGAGGGAAGATGTAGAGACATGTTAATGAAATATAGTGATTTGGAGACGCTCCCTCATAAGAAACAGTGTTGTGAGTGTGGGAATTTGGAGGTGGAACCTGGAGGCAGGGGTTGAGAACACAGCATAGCTGTTCACTGCAGTTCACCACAGAAGCTCCCCAGTTTATTTTATTAAAGTTTTATTCCTTTCTCATTCACTGGTTTGTTATATAATGAACCCCAAGACTGTTACACTCCCTGTGACTTTCTTCCTCTGAAATGTCTGAGAGCTCAGCCTGAAGACAACCCCATGGCTCTCAAACTAAAGCAATACATTACCTCATCAGCTTATTTGAATATCCCCATCAAATACCTTAAGGGTCTAGCATATTGCTTATCTCTTGTACCTCATTCTGGTCCCAAGAGCACCTCAGTGGTACCCACTTAAAATCTCAATATTCACAGGTCCTGGGTACTCCCCAACTCCTTAGCTAGCTCATCTTCTCCTTCCCTGTCTCCCACGATGGGATATTTGTGTCCTTGTCTCATTTCAATATCTTTCTCTTTGTTGGTCTCTTCCCACTCTTCCTGTGTATATCTCTTTGTGTTTGTCCCCCTTCTCCATCATTCTACCCATTGCTTTACTCCTTTGTTTGCCCCTTCCCTTCCCTCTGCATGGGGAAAGATAAAACTATGGAAGCACAGAATTTATATCTCCGTATCATCATCAGGTCCCAGACAAAACCAGGAAATGCAACAATGAGAGTGGAATGGGGAGAGCTAGAATGGGGACAAAAGGTAACTTTGAGGCTAATATCTTTTAGTCTACTATCAAGATTCTGTTCAAGGGATGAGATAATGTTCAGGTTGTTCAATTTATTGCACCTATCTAAGTGTTTTCCTTTGATGTTTGAGTTTGATTTGAATGAGTTGCTAAGATAGAAGTTTGCACTGTTAATTTTGGTTATTTTAGATTTTTGCTGAGGTTGTTTATTTGGCATAGTACTTCTGAACACAAGATGGCTGATCTATAAAATGATGTTACATGTAGTTAGTCCTCTTGCCATTTTTACAGTCTTTATCTTATTCTGTGTGTGATCTAGCAATGATTTGTAGCTCTTGGTGGAAAAAAAGGAGCAATAACAGATTAGGCACTGTCACATGCATTGTGAGAGATTAAGATATCCAGCTATAAAATGCAAGTGTTAACATGAGGGTTTGATGAAAGGACTGAGGTCCTGAAGCTGTAGACCTAATGAACCTTATGAAATTTATTGACAGTAGAATTCAGAGTAATAATCCAGAGAGGAAGATAATGGCTAAATACACTCAGATCGATCAGGGAATAATGGCTCCATTCCTTTTCTCTCAGCTATGAAATATACCTCTAAAGTGACTTTTTTTTTTCCCCTCAAGGAGTCATTTGAAGATTAGACAAACTAAGTGTATAAAATCAAAGTCTGTTCTCACTGAGAGCTTTTTGAGTCTATATACTGGAAGAGATGTTCTTTCAGGAAAACCCAGATTAAAATCTCTAGCCTGCTAGTGTCCTTGCAAATGGCAGAATTTATTAAAGAGTAAACATGGTTCTGTCCCTTCATGAATGAGTGAACTAAGCTATGAATTTATGTGTCTTCCTTAATAAGATTTCCAACTTGTGCTTTGGAAAAAGGATTAGGGTGACCAGATGTCCCGATTTTTTGGGTCTTTTTCTTATATAGGTTCTTATTACCCCCCACCCGTCCCGATTTTTCACATTTGCTGTCTGGTCACCCTAAAAAGGATATCAGTAATGTTGTGCAACGCTAGAACTATTGTGAAACATCTGTCTAGTTCTTTACTGAGCTAACCAAAGTAGATCTCAGACTTTAATATAACCTGAGTTTTAATAATCTATGCTGTAGGGATCTTTCCAAACTGCAGATTTATTTATGTATGCAAATACAATTTTAAATATTTTTAAGAGACATTTTTCTTTTGCTTAAAGACAGTTTTAGCAAATTTTCACATGTGGGTATAATATCCATGTGTGGCTGATTCAACAGAAAGTTAGCATGGTCACACTGCATGCAGGAGTATATAGTAGTGAAATGGATCTCCCTTTTATTTTAACTGGAAAGCAGGTCAGACAGCTCAGCAATGGATGGAGGTAAATGACTTGTGTTTCCAAACTACAAATGGCTAGAAAACTGACAGAAACCACTGCTGGAAACCGCTGTTCTGTTGAAATTGAAATGTTTCACAAAATCATATTGATTTTGCTAAATTCCCTTTTGGAGGGAAAAAGGGGGGGAAAATTGTGACAATGTCACAATATCCCATTTCAACGTTGTCAAAAAATCTCTATTTTTCCTTTCAAAACAACCTTTTGTTTTGAATTTTTTTAAAAACATTGTACTATGTAATATAAAATAAAAAAGTCAAAATGAAAATGAAAGTTGTCAAAACAAAACATTTTGATTGAGCCAAAATTATTTTTTTCCCAGAATTTTCTTTCTGAGAATTTAAATGTCAGGTTTTGTTCTGAATTGGAATGAAAACAAATTTCAAAATCCTTCATAAATAGAATTTCTGTTCTCCATCCAGCTTTAGTGTAGTGGTCATCTGGCACCCCCTTAAACTGGGAAAGGGGACAAGGAGGCTAAATTTCCCTCCCTTCAAACTGAGGAGGACCAAGGAGGTTAAGATTGGTGGGAGGCAGAAAGAAATTGTCAGAGGGGAATAGAGGTGTATGAAAGCAGGGGAAGCCAAGTCTGGGTGGAGCCTACTATTAATACCATGTCTGCTTGGTTGGGATTTCCCTCTTATTCCAACATATTGGTCTAAAATATACTCCCATTTAAACACACAGATTGCTAGGAATGGAGTAAATTTATCCCTGATATGCTGCACTGAAGTCAATGAAGTTCTGTCTGTCTGCACATTAATGTCTGAACCAAATTACACAACTAACAGTCTTGATACCTAGGGCTGGTCTAGACTACAAAGTTAAGTCGGCTTAAAAACATTGCTTGGGGCTGTGAACAATTTCACGCCCTGGGTTAGGTAATTAAGCCAATCTAAACCTGGGAGTAGACACTGCTAGGTTGATCCCTGGACCTAGCTAGCACCTCTCAGAGTGGTGGATTTACTAAAACTCCTTCTGACACTGTAATAAGTGTCTACATTCCAACAAAGCAGGTGCAGCTGTGCTGCTGTAGCAGTTCCAGTGTAGACATACCCTCAGGTAAAAGAAAAGTAGAGATACGGAGGAAACAAGTTTTCCTGTCACATGACCATTGTTGAAAATTTATCCCATCCCAAATCAGGACGAAAATTCAATCTCAAAAATGTTCAAGAACCAAAAAAAAAAAAAAAATCCAAAAAACTTTAATTCAGATCAACTGAAACATTTCATTTTGATAACTTAAAAATGTTTAATTTTGATTTTGCCCATTTTAAATTTGAAAAAGCTGCTTGTTACTACAGGTAGCTTAAATTTCAAAACAAAAAGTTGTTTTGCCAGAAAACTAGGGGTTTTTGTTCAGAAAATATCGAAATGAAATCTTTTGACAATTTTGACCCTTTTTTCAAACTTCTTGAGTTGAGAAATGTGAAACCGACCGGTTTCCAGAAAATATTTTGATTTCAACGAATTGGCATTTTTTGACAGACTGTTTCATTGAAAAATTTCAGCAAGCTCTGAAGAAAATTATTTTAGCTGCTTTGATTGTAACAAGAAAGAACAGTGCTCTGAAATGGATTATTTGTGCTCCTCTCCCCACTTGCATCTCCACTAGAATGGTTACTATATGTTCTGAGCTTCAAAAAGGGCTAGTGTTGAAGAATGTGTGACCAAAATACCAGCATCATTTATCAAAATGCTATAAAGAGGCAATGTGGAAATGTTTTCAATCAAAATGAATATTTAGGTTTTTTTGCCAGTTCTGTATTGTGATTTATGTGACATTAAAGCTGAAAAATTTACAATAGCGAAAGGCTATTTGTGTCCTTAAAAACATTCTGGACGTAAATAGCTGTTTTGTGTGTGTTATGTGCACCAGGGCTTCTTGACATCGTCAATTTCTGGGGTCTGAAGAAAATGTTGTAGAACCTGGCCAATGAATTCAAAGCCTGACAAGTCAACATTTGCCAACCATTGTACACCATTACTTTAGTTGTCTTTTTCTACTCTCAGTTATTGTTCTAATTTAACTAAATCAGTATAACTCAGGGGTCGGCAATCTATGGCACACGTGCCAAAGACGGCACGCGAGCAGATTTTTTTTTTTTAATGGCATACTGCTTCCTGCCAGGGTCCCAGCCGCTGGCCCACTGCTGAACCCGGGCTGGGCAGGACCAGCTGCCGGGACGCAGGCAGCAGCATGCCACTAAAAATCCTGCCCAGCCCAGCCTGCTCTTCTCCACCCCCAACCCACCACTCTCTCCTGCAGGGGCAGGGGGCAGAAGCTTGGTCCTGCCAGCTGCTGCTGCAGGGCAGCCTCCACTGGCAGCCAAGCTCCCTCCTCCCCTGCCTCTTCCCCCAGTGTTCTGGGTTCCTGCCCATCCTCCTCTCCCTCCCTGCAGCCGAACAGCTGATAGGCCTGGAGAGTGGGGGAGAGAGGGAGGGGGAGAAGTGGAGCCGGAACCGCAGAATGCTCCCTGCTCCGGAGAAGAGGCAGGGATGGGACCTTGGGGAAGGAGGCTGGAATCAGGGCATAATCCCTCCAGGCCCCTGCCATGACTCCTGCACACACACCCACAACCCCAGTCCTGACTCCAGCACCCCCCCCACATACCCAGCTCCTCCACAATCCATGCCCTGACTCCTGCATCCTCCTCACACACCCCCATCCGCCTGCCCTGACTCCTGCACCCCCCACATGTACCCAGCCCCCCCACACCCCATGCCTTGATTCTTGCACCCCCACATCCCCACCCCCACCCTGATCACCAAACAGAAGCTCCTGCACCCCCCGTCCCCACATTCCCACCTGCACCCCTCACACCAAATGAGAGCTGCCCAGGTAAGCGCTCCACACCCAAATCTCCTACCCCAACCCTGAGCCCCCTCCTTCATTTTAGCTCCTGGCCAGACCCTACACCCCAGCCCCTAGCCTGCTCCTTCACCCCCAGCCCTGTGCTCAGTGCACTCCCACCCTCAGCTCAGTGCAGAGAGCGAGAGAGAGAAGAAGAAAATGGGCTAAAACCAGGGAGAAGGTAGGTACCCACTCTGTGGGCAGGCCCGGGACCCCAGACCAGCAGCAGGCTGACTGGGGCCGGCAGCCAGGACCCTGGCTGGCAGGAGCTGGTGGACGGAACCTCAGACCGGCAGCGGGCTGAGCCACTCAGCCCACTGCTGGTCTGGGGTCCCGGCTGCAGGCCCCGCTCAGCCCACTGCCAGCCTAAGTGAATGGAACCCCAGTCCGGGAGCGGGCTGAGCGGGCCAGTGGCATAAGATCAGCATTTTAATTTAATTTTAAATGAAGCTCCTTAAACATTTTGAAAACCTTGTTTACTTTACATACAACAATAGTGTAGTTATATAATATATGGACTTATAGAGAGACCTTCTAAAAAACGTTAATACATTTTACTGGCACGTGAAACCTTACATTAAAGTGAATAAATGAAGACTCTGCATACCACTTCTGAAAGGTTGCCGACCCCTGGTATAACCCTTAGTGTGGGCACACTTATTTACTGATACAAATTAGATTGATATAATATATACTTTTATAATGCTAGAATGGCATCAACACTAGTGGTTTGCACCCATTTAGTTAAATGAGTTTTTCTATAAAAAAAAGTGATTGAAAAAATTATTCTAATCAAGATCTAAGATAGGAATTGATAGGTAATTTCAGTCACCACTATGGAAACTGCTGGCTTTTTAATGCACAACTGTGAGCAAAAAAAGCATTGTTATCAAATACTCCATAAATCAAATGTTGTTGTTGTTGTTGTTTTTGTTAATACCCAAGCTATTAAATGCCAACTTTGGAGAACTCTATTAATATCATTGCTGCTACACAGGCAAACTGATTCAGAACTTGCCTTTCCTCTCTGTATCAGCCCAGCATTTGCCAATAGTGAAGAGATAAGAACCTTGGAAATGATTCTTGCAGCATTTCACCTGATGCTTTCTGAGTACAAGGATTCATCATCCAGAATCTTGCAGTACAAGACAAGGATGATTTTCCCATTAGAAATCAGGAATCCCTGCAATTCAATTTTTTATCACATTTGATAAAACACAATATTGTGCCTAAGCTCTAAAGTGAGGTTTTCTCCTCTTGGGATCCTCCAGAGGCTGTGGTCTGTAGCTAAAGAGAAATAAAAAAAGACAATAATTGAGTTTTCTTGTTCCTTTTTAGGTTTCAACATTGTGACTTTTGTAGAGGCATCTGAACTCGGGCCATTAGTGTGTGCTTGCACGCCTACCAGAGGATTATGGTATGCGGATCTGTCTTGCTCCCCTGTTAGTTCCTCTTTGGCTCCCTCACAAAATCACTTTTCAACAGAGACCGGAAAGCTATCTTCATGTTCTGTTGCTTAGACCACAATTTTCTATGGCAGAAATTGCTGTGGGATCTCTGTATATCCCTGTACTTGAAGGGAACTCTATTATTTCAAAAGTACAACAATGCCCCTCAGGGACAATCTTCTGGACAATTCAGTATTGCTAAATGGCATTCTGAAAAATATCTCTTAAGCACCCTCTGGTATAGTATTCTCCTAAACTGTGAGCTACCATGCTGGGATGCTGTTGCCTGAATTGCCAATAGGAAATGCATCTTAAAACAAATCTTATGTAAGAGGGAGCCTGCTGGGCTGTTTCAGGAAAAATCCCTATTTAGGGGCTGCATCCTGTTTTTCCCTCACCAGTTACTCCTTATCTTCCCCTTGTATCAGAGGGTAGCCGTGTTAGTCTGTATCCACAAAAACGACGAGAAGTCCGGTGGCACCTTAAAGACTAACAGATTAATTTGGGCATAAGCTTTCATGGGTGTAAAACCCACAGATGAAGTGGGTTTTTTACCCATGAAAGCTTATGCCCAAATAAATCTGTTAGTCTTTAAGGTGCCACCGGACTCCCAGTGATATTGGGAAGTAAGTGGCCATCCCTTACCCCCAGCCACATAAACCCTGTGAAAATTAATACAAAAACACCACCATCAGGAAAGCTTTTGGCGACACCCTCCTTAACAAGCACATGGACTATACTTCTCTTTACTAGATTATATTTATTAACCCACAGCATCTGAAAAAATAATCTGGTCAATTTAACCAATAATTTTCTAGGGGAAGGATGCAAATATGCCACATAAATGCAAAGAAGTAACAGGAATGTTTTAATTAACATCATCCTTCCTGCCAATGTCAGGGTCCATGTCTTCCATCTCATCATCTTTAACCTGACAGGAGGCAAACTGCTCTCCCAGTTCAGCTCAACTACTGGATCACTGCTAAAAGTCACTCACAAAGTATCTTTATAACCCTGCAAGGGCTCATCACAATTTGCAGCTCTTCTGAAAGAGTAAAAGAGCAGGGGTGAAAGTGAGCCAGTACAGGCTTACCCCCCTCCAGCCCCGCCCCTTCCGCCCGAGGCCCCACCCCTCCCAGGGGCCAGAGCCACCCCCCGTACCCGTAAGTGTCCTTAGTTACTTTCACCCCTTTAAAAGAGTAACCCAAAATCCCCACTCACAAACCTTTGCTCTTTTTCATGTTGATCGCTGCTTGGGCTGCAGCTGAACAGTTGTTTAAGGTGTCGAAAAATTTCTCTCTCTTCTGGCCTGCCCCCAGCCAGGGCTACAAGAGAGGGGGGGGGAAGCAGGTACAAATTACCAGGGCCCAACGGTACGGCAGGGGGCCTGGGGCCCAGCTCCCCCTGCTCCCCCCTCCCCCCCCCCCCCCCCCCCCCCGTCGGAGGGCCTGAAAAAAAATTTTCACCGGGGCCCGAACCCACTCTCGGCGACCCTGCCCCCAGCACTGTGACATCATCCGCATGGGTTAAAATTGTCATTGACAGAGTGAAATTCCCCATTAAACTATACATTTAAGCTCTGAAAGCAAAGGGTCAAAAAAAAACCAATGCAACAGGACAATCAAGGGACTTGCCTTACCACAGAATGTATCTATATAGCTTTCCTCCTTCCCCCCCATCTCCTCCTGCAAATATATCAGAGGAGGTTGTTCCACTTTTTGTCCTAAAAGTTCTTTGCAGATTTAACTGAGTCCAGCTTTCTCCTTCAATACTGTACCATTTCCTTAACTTCATCTAAGACCCTTATTTCTTTCTATTCTCCATCTTACAGTCGACTACAAAGATCTGTCAAATAGCTCTGCAATACTAAATAATGTTTGTAATCGGTTGTATAGAGATGTCCTGAAGAGGAACATAGAGAGATCTCCAGGCTCCACTTTGGTCCATTCCCACCATTACATCTGGGATGCATAAAACTCCCAAACTGTTTCTCATTCATAACAATGCTTTCTATTAATACCATGTCCGCTTGGTTGGGATTCTAATAACTCTGGCCAAAAGCCACTGTTCTGTACCCCCAAGTTCAACACAGCCCAAGCAGTGGTCAGAAAACTCTGCACTGCACATCGTTTGATCAGTGAGGTAGCTTTCACATACACCCTGTCCAATTGACTACCCAATTAGCCTCTAAACATGTAAATGCCCCCTCCTTTTTTAAACGAGGATGCCCCAAAACATCCTTTAACCCAATGGCATCACACACTGCTTGTAAGTAAGTTTCATCAGCAAGTAACCCTTTAGCTTGCTTCTCTGTTAGTCACTGCAACTAAACAATTAAAATCCTCTGTTAAAAACAACTGTTGAGATGTCATTAAGATAGGAGCAATCTCTGTAAAAGATCTTTCTCCAGCTTCTGATGCTGTGGCCATAGATGGTGACACAATGATACCTCACACCTAAATAGAATCCATGAATAGCCCCCTTCCTGGCTGCAGTTTTACCATCCTCTGCACTAATACTACAGAAGTATAAAACAGTACCCCCCACTCCATCATAAAGCCCCATGGATCAAAAAGATGGGCCCCTCTTCCAATCCCGCTGAGTTCCCATTTACATCACACCTAGAACATAGTCTTTTTTCATGGATCTCCACTGGATCCAAATGCTGCCCCTCCAAAAACTGAAAGATCATCTGTTTTTGGCTCAAGGTCAGTATGGAGTGCATGTTTTAAGTTGAAATTTTCAGTACCATCTAAATAAAGGCTCAAGTCCAGTTGTCACAGATACTTGTAATCCCCATTGAGTTGACTGCCTTGACATAGCTACTAATTGCTCTGACTTACTCCTTTCTCTCACTCTTTCCTTCTCTTTGGCCTCTTTTTTCTTATTGTCTAGTTTGTTGATCTCAAACAGGGGCCTCCTGACGCCCCAGATCCTCAACCCAACTCTGATAGGTTTTTCTGAACTTGTTCAAGCTGAGTTCCTCTAATAAATGTACCTTGCAATGTACCCACAGGCTCCTCTCTCTGTTTTCCCTTGTCCACAAGAGCACCAAATACAGAAAACCTGTTAGCCATTGGAACTGTGAAAATGCTGTGTGATTCTGGCAGCTGTGGGCCACCCTCAGTGACTATACTCCAGCATTCTTCTTGATTCCATATTTTCTTGTCTGACTTCATGAAACTCTACTGCTCCTGAAGTTGAGCGCATCAAAACCTGCTACCCAACTAGCAAGTCATGGAAGGAGGAAGGGTCTTTGACAGGTTGGAATGATGTCTTTCTCTATTGTGCCACACCTCTGCACCTATAAACATGTCTGCTTTCCCCACACATATTACATCTAAAGATGTCCCTGCAGTCCGCTGTCTTGTGTGTTAGCACCACAGCTCATGCACTTTCTCACCTCACAGCCCATCCTAAAATGCGCTGTAGAGTCACAGGTAAAAGTGCATGCTCCCCCCCCCCCCCCAACCCTCCAGCATACAGTAATCCCACTCAGAATCTAAATAAAATTAATTAGGGAGATGTTGTGCTGTATTAATCTACTAGAGTGCAATGGTGCCTTTAAATTCACCATTCCAAACTGTAAATCAATCATAAACTTCAACTGGAGGCTGCAACACTTTAGCATAACATGAAACCCAATGCAGATTGCTTCATATATATATTCATTGTGGAAGAAAACAGTCACAGGCTTAATAGCAGGTTGGAATAAAGAAATGGCTATTATATTATTCCAATCTCTCGTCCCCTTTCTAATTCCAGACTACTCCCAGAAAAATTGCACTTCACCACAAGAGTAAAATCTAACATTGAATTCTCTGCTGCTGGACAGGTGCATTATAGCTTTCAGCTGTGAAGGAGACAATCCTAAAGATTTTAATAAAAGAATCTCAACAACAAAATCCCTAGTGGGACATTTGTCCATGTCCCCTAGGTACTGCACTTGAATGATTATTTTAGGATGCCTCGGCAAAAATATATGCTCCATTATGATGAGTTTTGCCCAGAAGCTCAATCCTGACCAGCTGTGACTGCTACATAGGATATCTTCCCAGGCAGCCCCTCAGGAGACACATAGCTGAAAACAAGTCCTTCTTTATTGTCATTCTTCCTCAGTTGCTCACTCATGACAGGCCTTTGCGCTTCCTCATCAGTACTAGGATTTCCTTTTTGTGTTGCTAGGAACCTCAGGGGGAAGGAAAAACAAAAGACCCCTTTTCAGAGTCTAAAAAATACCTTGTGTGGGCCACTTTTCCCTCTGATCAACTCCTACCCTTAATAACTCTTGGAGTGGAGTCCCTTAAAGTGAATAGAGCCCCTGAAATGGAAGCAACCACAGTATTCCCCCTTCTCCACTCACAGAGGACAGGGAAGCCAGAGCCACATTTCTGATACTGGGGCAAAACTCCACTGCATTCTTGCTTCTCCTCGAGACCCCACGCAGAGCTGAAATAGAGGGCACACACTGCAAACCATTTCCCAGAGTAAGTAGAACTAGTTCCACACCCTCCATACTCAGGGCTCTGTCTGGCAGCCACTCCCCAAGAGCAGGCCAAGCAAGCCTCTTTTTCTTTTTGAACATGTATTCTTCTTCAAGAGATGTCCCTGTGGGTGCTCCACTCTAGGTGTTGGTGCGTCCCTGCGCCTTCACTCGGAGATTTTTCGTAGCAGTACTCGTACTGGCCACGCATGCGCAGGGGCTGCCCCCCCCCCCCCCCCCACCGCAGTGAATCTAGGATAATAGTTTTCAGAGTAGCAGCCGTGTTAGTCTGTATCCGCAAAAAGAACAGGAGTACTTGTGGCACCTTAGAGACTAACAAATTTATTAGAGCATAATAGTGCGCATGCGTGGCCAATCTCCTCAGTTCCTTCTCTACCGTCCCCGGCCTGAGACCGAGCTCAGCAGACTTGTTAGGAAATCCCTCACTTTGTTACAATTACCTGTTCTAGTAGTTAGTTTGTTGTCAGTTCTTGTTAGTGTAGCTCATTAGTTCTTTTATCTGTTAAAAAAAAAAAATTTTCTCTCAGCCGCAGCCGCTTCTACCATGCCTGGCTCCACAGGCTTTAAGCACTGCTCTACGTGTAAGGACGCTATTCCGCTCTCTGATGGCCACTCTCATTGTATAAAATGCCTGGGGGAAACACACATTCCCCAAAAATGTGCCCACTGTACCAAACTCAGTTCCAGGGCACGAAAGGACAGGGAGCTTAAACTGAAACTGCTCCTCCTGCAGAAGTCTATCGGGTCAGTTTCAGACCCAGGAGCCGACTCCAGCTCTACTGCCCGCCACAGCCCCCCTGCTTCAAAAAAACTGAAGAAAGCTACAAAAAAGGGACAGCCCTCTCCAACAAAGAAGTTGGTGAGGCACAAAAGTGCCTCAGGCAGGTCAACAGTTTCCCTGCCTGTGTTTCCTCGCCTCAGCACTTTTGAAGAGCTGGGCTCCTCAGGCACCGCACGAAAGCCGCCTCAGGCTGCGGCGGCGGCGCAAAGCTCAGGTGCCGAGGCTTCAGGCTTTCAGTTGCCTGCCTCGTTTATGGCACCATTCGGCACCGAGACGGACACGGTGCCGACATTTCCAGCCTTGCCTGACCCTCTGCGGGCTGATGTTGCCCCCCCGGCACCTACCACGGCACCGGCAACCGCGGCACAGGCTGACAGGGAGATCAAAGGAAAAACCCCTGCTCAGAGGAATGTTCCCTCAGGGCAACCTCCTCCTCCACAGTTTTCACCTCACGCAGGAGCCTCACCTTTTCAATTTACTCAGACAGCAGATCTATTGGTCTCACCTATTCTGCAGTCTCCCCTGATAAATGCCTGTTTTTCTCCAATCCTGTACTCAGGATCAGAACAACCTTCCTCAAGTGAGGAGGAAACTGATCCACAGGCAGTTTTTTCTCCTTATCAAGACTCCCAGACCCAGATCAACAGGGGTTACAAAAAAACTACCTCAGCCTGTTCTCAGTATCCTGCCCCATGGGGAGTGAACCCTTGGATGGCACCACCTATGCCCTACCCACCACCATGGCAAGGTTGGGCACCATGGGCATCGTACCCCTGAGAACACATGCGCTACAGCACTTCGACCAGGCGCAACACCGGTTTAGCACCGCCTCGTGACGGACCTGCCAGTGACATAAGATACCAGGCAGCATCGTCACACTCCCAGGAGCAACTGAGTCCTGCTCCTATTCCAGCCGAGTCCGACGTAACGCCTGAGGAAGCCTTACTTCCCCTTCCTCCAACCCCGTCGGATGACTATGCTAAATTCCAAGACCTCTTTAAAAGAGCTGCAGGTGACTTGAAAATTAACTTAGAGGAAGTCACTGAACAACGGCATGAACTAACAGACATTTTGCAGCCCTCTTCTTCCTCTAGAGTGGCATTACCAATCAACATAGCCCTTTTAGAACCCGCTAAATCCATCTGGCAGAATCCAGCCACTAGCCTTCCTACCTGTAAACAAGCGGACAGGAAGTACTTCATTCCTTCAAAGGGCTCTGAATTCCTTTTTACCCATCCGGCGCCAAACTCATTGGTAGTGGATGCAGCAAACCAGAGGGCCAAACAACAGTACGCCCGCTCCACCCCAGCCAACAAGGACAGTAAACGCCTGGACCTCTTCGGCCATAAAGTATATGCATCCTCGACGCTACAATTTCGCATAGCTAATTATACCGCAGTCCTTGCAAAATATGACCACAAAAACTATAATAAATTCATGGATTTTATTGATCACATCCCAGAACAGAAGAAACAACAATTCACAGCTCTGGTTTCCGAGGGACAAACCATATCATGCACCGCTCTCCAAGCGGCCCTTGACGTAGCTAACACTGCAGCAAGGTCGACCGCCACAGCAGTGGTCATGCGATGGGGTTCATGGCTCTCTTCCTCCTTCTTCCCTTGAGAGGTCCAAAGCACCATTGAAGATCTTCCCTTCGACAGGGAAAAACTTTTTGCCTCCGCCACAAACGACATGCTGCATTCGATGAAGGACGCAAGAGCAACCCTCCGGTCCCTAGGCCTCCAGCCACCTGCGACCAGAAGACGACAATATAGATATCAACCTTATCACCGACCACACTACCCCACATTTTCACAACACTCCTATAGACCACAGGAACAACAACAGCAACAACAACGCCAAAGACCAAGATTCCAGCATCGTCGTCCTAACTCTACAGGGGCGCTGCAACCCGCTCCAACTAATAGGCAGATTTGAAGCATTGGTCGAGGGTTTAGAAAACAGTGTTCCCACTTCAGCTGGCACACCTATCTTTGGACACCACCTACGACCATTCTCTCATCAATGTCAGAAAATTAAATCCGACAAATGGGTCATAGAGGTAGTTACAATTGGATACGCCATCCCCTTCCTCTCCCTCCCTCCCCATCCCTCTTCAGGGACCCATCTCACGAGCGACTACTCTTCCAAGAAGTGCAGCATCTCCTTCAACTGGGAACAGTAGAAACTGTGCCAGAATGACACAGAGGGAAGGGTTTTTACTCCCATTATTTCTTAACAGAGAAGAAAAATGGGGGATGGCGACCAATCCTCGACCTCAGGTGGCTCAACAAATTTGTCAAAAAGCAAAAGTTCAAGATGGTCACTCTCACCACTATAATCCCAGCGCTGGAGCAGGGCGACTGGTTTTCAGCCCTCGGCCTACAGGATGCCTATTTTCATGTGACTATACACCCGTCCCACAGACGATTCCCTCGCTTTACTCTCGGCTCCACACATTTCCAATACAGGGTTTTCCCTTTCGGACTGTCCACGGCCCCCTGTGTTTTTTCCAAGATCCTAGCCGTAGTTAAAGCCTACCTCAGAAAACAAGGGGTCGTAATATTTCCTTACCTAGACGATTGCCTCCTCAAAGCTTCAACGTTCGACGAAACTCTCCGATCCATACGGCTTACCATCGATTGTTTCCTATCTTTAGGCCTGCAAGTAAACTAAAACAAATCCACATTATACCCCACCCAACATCTGGAGTTCATAGGGGCATACCTCGACTCCCGGACGGGGTTGGCATCTCTCCCACCAGCCCGCTTCAATTCTATAAGTCAACTAGCCACAAGGATTCGCAACAGTCCCCAGGTGACTGTCCGGGACTGCCTACAAATACTAGGTCACATGGCCTCGTGCACCTCTGTCGTTCAAAATGCACGTCTATATATGAGGTGCTTCCAAGCGTGGTTGGCCACGGTGTACAGACTGAATGTGCACCCTCTAAACAAGACTCTCTCCATACCTGCCCGAGTCAAAGATTCTCTACAGTGGTGGACAATTCACTCCAACCTCTGCTCTGGAGTCCCCTTTCTTCAGCAGGCTCCATCCCTCATACTGATGACCGATGCATCTCTGACAGGATGGGGTGCACACATGTCTCACCACACAGCCCAGGGGCTTTGGTCTTCAACCGAGACCTCTCTCCATATAAATGTCCTAGAACTTCGAGCCATTCGCAATGCGTGCCATCAATTCCTACCACTGATCAAGAACCAACACGTACGCATAATGACCGACAATATTGCATGCATGTTCTACGTGAACAGGCAGGGGGGAGCTCGATCCCAGTCTCTGTGCACAGAGGCTATGAAACTCTGGAACTGGTGCATTGCGAACAACATCCGGGTATCAGCGGCCTATCTTCCCGGAGAGATGAATACCACAGCGGACGAACTAAGCAGACGTTTCCCATGGGATCACGAATGGGAATTAAACGAGCACATCATTCACAACATATTCCGCATTTGGGGCTACCCAGCAATAGACCTCTTTGCAACTGCAAAAAACAAGAAATGTCCCAATTTTTGCTCCAGAGCAGGGCTAGGCAAACATTCCCTGGGAGACGCATTCATGATCCCATGGCACCAAAACTTACTGTATGTGTTTCCCCCGATACCGGTTCTGAACAGGGTCCTGATAAAAATACGAACAGATGGAGCCAAGGTGATCCTAATTGCCCCATCATGGCCCAGACAGCCCTGGTTTCCGTTTCTCACCAAAATGTCGATTCGACCTCCTTGCCTCTCATTCCGAACCTCCTATCACAACAACACGGCTGTTTTCTCCACCCCAACTTATCCATGCTCCACCTCAAAGCATGGTTCCTACATGCTTCTCCCAAAACAAACTAGATTGTTCTGAACAAGTTCAAAGAGTGCTCCTACACAGCAGAACACAGTCTACTTGCACCATCTACCTATGTAAGTGGAAACGATTCACACACTGGTGTTCAACTAAACAACTTAGTCCCACATCAGCATCTCTTCCGCTCATACTTGACTACCTATTGGACCTTAAGCAATCCGGCCTTTCTTCCAGTTCCATCAGGGTCCATTTAGCTGCTATTACAACTTTTCATGACAAAATTGATGATACTTCGGTATTTGCTCATCCTATCACCAAGCGCTTCCTCAAGGGACTCCAAACCCTATACCCAGACATAAAACCACCCACCACCCCGTGGGACCTTCATCTAGTTCTCTCTTGCCTAACCCAACAACCATTTGAACCCCTAGCCACGTGTTCCCTTTTACACCTTTCAATGAAAACAGCATTTTTAGTAGCAATTACCTCCGCCAGGCGGGCAGGAGAAATAGCAGCTCTTATGGCAGACCCACCATATACGATATTTTTCAAAGACAAGGTTACCCTCAGGTTACACCCCAATTTTCTTCCTAAGGTACACTCCTCATTCCACATTAATGAGCCGATTCACTTACCAACCTTTTTCCCAAAGCCACATGCGAACTCATTCGAAGCCTCAATGCATACACTAGATGTACGCAGGGCCTTGTCCTTCTATTTGGATAGAATCAAACCTTTTAGAAATTCTTCCAGACTTTTTGTTTCCATCGCGGAGCGTTCCAGAGGTACGCCTATTTCTACCCAGAGACTTTCGAACTGGATTTCTCAGTGCATCCCATTGTGCTATCAGATGAAGAAAGTTACACCCCCAGAGGGCATCAGGACGCACTCCACTAGATCTATGGCTGCCTCTGTAGCATTCTTACGCAAAGTTCCCCTGGCTGATATCTGTAAAGCAGCTACCTGGTCCTCTGAGCACACATTTGTTAAACACTATGCGCTTACTCAAGGCCCTCTATCTGATATACGTTTGGGCAGGGCTGTACTATGAACGGCGTTCCTATCAGATCCGAAGTCCCTACCTCCTTAAGATACACGGCTTTTAAGTCACTTAGAGTGGAGCACCCACAGGGACATCTCTCGAAGAAGAAGAGGAGGTTACTCACCCTGTGCAGTAACTGACGTTCTTCGAGATGAGTGTCCCTGTGGGTGCTCCACTACCCACCCACCCTCCTCCCCTCTACTTCGGAGTTAGGGTAGCCTCTGTTGTAGAGAAGGAACTGAGGAGATTGGCCACGCATGCGCACTATTATCCTAGACTCACTGCGGGGAGGGCAGCCTCTGCGCATGCGTGGCCAGTATGAGTACTGCTACGAAAAATCTCTGAGTGAAGGCGCAGGGACGCACCAACACCTAGAGTGGAGCACCCACAGGGACATCTAGAGTGGAGCACCCACAGGGACACTCATCTCGAAGATCGTCAGTTACTGCACAGGGTGAGTAACCTCCTTATCCTATCACCTATCCCTTCCCCCCAAATCCTCCCCCCTCCCACCCCCACTCACTGCAGTTCCTAAGACAGATTCCCCACAGGTACCTTTGGCCTGGGGACACAAACCCCCAGGGACCACAAACCCCAAGTCCCATAACATTGGCTGATAGTAACACCAAATCTACCAGTCTGTGCACACTAACTTCTACATCAGCCTCCAAACAAACAGACTCTGCCACCATCATATGCAGAGAACCTACTGGAAAACCAAAGCCTCCTTCAGCCCCACCATTTAAGGCTGCAGTCATCTTGTCAGGAAGAGGAAGTGAGAGGTATCTCTCTTTTCCCCATTCTAACTCAAGATCAAATGGCTCCATGGCCACTGTGAAGCACACCTACCTAGTTATGGCAACATCCACCAGTTGGGACTTGCCAGAGTCCTGTGCATATTGGGGAGTCACCTTCCTCCTAGGAACACCTCAACGTGCTCCTCAGGCAACTAAGCTGGCTCTATGCCACCTAGGGACTCACCAACACTAGGAGAATGCCCAGTTGAGGACATATGGCTGGTTTCCAGCTCCTATACACTATGGGAGTGGTGGAAAGGGACCAGAGTGGGCCTCAGGATTGAACTCTTTGAATCTAGGATGGATGGATAAAAGATTACTAGCTGGCTATTTAACTAGTAGCTCTAGGAAGAGATGAGCATGTGAGTCTCTGTAGCATTTACGGAACAGCAAAGATAGCTAAAGGGTTAATACAGAATGTTTTGGTCACTGTAGAAATGTATATTCTTATTATTGTATTGCATTGTGGTAGTGCTCTATGGCCCCAGTCAGGCTTGGGGTCCACTGGACAGGGCCCTGTACAAATACCAATGAAGACATTGACCCAAAATCCTCAGCTGGTGTAAAGCAGTGATTATTAGTGTTTTATATGAGGCTTGTTTGGAGGCCTCTGTGAAATCCGATAATGACGAATGTTCCCTACCAAACTCATCCAGATTCAAACCAGCAACCTAGAGGTAAAAGTTCTGTAACCCATTACCAACCCTGGGTATTGCTCAGTCCTCGTTATGCCAGCCAGATTGGGAGAACAGGCTTTCAGTTTATTTTTCAATCTCTGCAGAAAGACTTTTAATGCCACAGTCACAAGAAGTTAAGGAATAATTTCATCCCCTCATAAACTGTGACAGATTTAAATTAAACAAAGTTTTTATTAAATAACTAAGCGAAGCCTGTTTAATTATTGCCAAAGCTTTTAACTCTTCTAGAATTTAAAAAAAAATGTTTTAGGTCAATGGGGGGTGGGGAATCCAGCACAGAAGAAGCAACATGTCACTCTTTTTAAAATATTTAACAGTCTTGGGAGGAGGGAGTAATGAAAAGAAAATAATGGGGCAAAAATCTTTGAAGAACAGAAAATGAAGTGCTATTTTTACAATTCTCTTGAGCTTTTTAGATTGCCGTATTTTACAGAGATTTACAGACGATAAAGAAGCCACGCTCACGTGTTTGACTGAGTGCTTTCTCCACACACCACAGGGTTGTACTCTTTTCTTTTTTGTCACATTGATCTTCTCTTGTGCCTCTGCTTCTAAGACACCATTAGGCTCCAATGAGCGCTGATAGTGAACAACTAAACAAGGTACTCCAATGTATTCCCACAATAGGCTGTTACTGGGATAGCATTCAATAGTATAGACTGGACTTTGTCTTCCTTTTAAAGCATATTTTAAAAGGCAGAATTACTGAATTATTATTAGTATTTGTACTAAAGTAGCATGTAGATCTTGATCAGAGCCACGTTCATAGATTCCATGCCCAGAAGGGACTACTGTGATTATTTTGGTGGCACCTTAAAAACTAACAGATTTATTTGGGCATAAGCTTTTGTGAGTAAAAACCTCACTTCTTCGGAGGCATCCGAAGAAGTGAGGTTTTTACTCACGAAAGCTTATGCCCAAATAAATCTGTTAGTCTTTAAGGTGCCACCAGACTCCTTGTTGTTTTTGTAGATACAGACTAACACGGCTACCCCCTGATACTTGTGATTATTTTGTCTCACCGCCTATATAACATTGGCCATAGAACTTCTACAAAATAATTACTAGAGCACATCTTTTAGAAAAAATATCCAATCTTGATTTAAAAAATGTTCAGTGATGGAGCATCCATTATGGCTCTTGGTAAATTGTTCCAATGATTAATTACTCTCACCATTAAAAATTTACATCTTATTTCCAGGCTGAATTTGTATAGCTTCAACTTCCACCCACTGGATCAGGTTATACCCTCTTTGCTAGATTGATCCCATTATTAAAATAATTGTTCTCCAGCTAGGTACTTATAGACTGCAACTAAGTCACCACTTAACCTTCTTTTTATTAAGCTAAATAGCATAAGCTCTTTGAATCTATCACTACAAGGCATGTTTTCAATCCTTTAATCATTCTCATTGCTCTTCTCTGAACCCTCTCTAGTTTATCCTCCTACTCTATATTTATATATCCCAAACTCATATTAGCTCTTTTGGCCAGAACATCACACTGGGACCTCATGTTCAGCTGATTATTCACCATGACCCCCAAACAAATTCAAGAAAAGCTCAGCCTGTTGTGGGGAGCATTCAAGGCTATGCACCCAGGGGAAACTGGGACCTGAATGCACTGCCTATAAACTACTCAGTCATCCTCACATTATTCAAGGTGATCTACAAACATATATTTCGAGATCTAACATCTTACATTCTAAATAGGGATAAAGAGCGGGATAAAGAGTATTATTCTCTCCACTTTACATATGGGGAACTGAGGCACAGAAAGATTGAGAGATTTGCCTAAAATCAGTTCTAAACTCTGAAAATAGAAAGTTAAAATCAGTTTCTTATTTCAGTTGACCTATCATTTCTCATTCGTTATTGAGATGTTGACTCCCGCCTCTGATCAGTCCCTGATGCCACTTGTCAAATTTTCAACCAAGCACTTCATGATTTCTCACATGGTGTCCCTCAAGCTTGGGAGGAGCTTCCTGTAAACACTGATAAAGTTTCCTAATTACCCACCTTCAAATCCCTCCCTAAAACTCTCTTTTGCTGTGAAAACTACAAAAATCTTTACAATGGTTAGGCTGCTGGTCCTGATATCACTGGCTTTCATGCTGACCAATATTATCTCATTGTTTCTTTGTACTCTCCCATCTGTCTGTATCTATCTGTTGTCTCTTGGCTTATACTTAGATTGTAAGATTATTGGAGCTGGGACCATCTTTTTGTTCTGTATTTGTACAGCACCTAGCACAATAGGGGTTCTGGTGATCCATGACTAGGGCTCCTAAGTCCTCTGGTCATAGAAATAATGAATAATAATATAAAACAACGATCCATCAGCCTTTCTCTCTCTTACACACACATCCACACCTGCACACACACTCACACATACACACTGCTTCCCAAATGTAGCAACAGTTTGCAGTCAAAGATACTTAATCTTTGGCCTTTAATCTAATCCTGGATTTAAATTATTCCTTGAAATCCTGAATTATATGTGTATAACCTATTTCACATACAAAAATTCAGCAGTCTGAATTCATCTACTTTTACAGCTTATTTTATAGTTATTCACTTTTTTCCAGAGCATTGAGAGTCTGAGATAAAAGGCACTGTACAAATGCTAAGTATTATTAATTATTAGTGAAAAATACTAGTACTATAATTTTTATAATAAATTAGTATCGATCATTTAAATTAATGTCTGAACATGGCTTAGAAAGTTATATAATTGCTAACTGTTACAGTTTTTCTGCATTTTTAATATATGAAAATTCCTCTGGATTTCCTACAAGGATGTTCTAAACAAGGACTAATGATCCTCAACCTGTTTGGGAAATTCCAGGGAGAGACTTTTGCAAGCTGGCAGTTTATTCCATCACTACTATGATCCTGATCTATGAACACTGAAAAATTACTTGTGTATATATATATATGATATATTATATCATTTATAACTATCTTCTTTTTTTATTATTAAACCTTTAGTTTTTAGTTACTAAAAGATTGGCATCAGCGTGATTATTGGATAAAATCTGAGTTATATTGACCTGGCTAAGTGGCTGATCCCTTGGGATTAGAAGGACCCTATATTTGATGAAATTGGTTTTCAGTAACCACTCATCATAAAGTCTAGTGTCTGGCTGGAATGCCCAAGGAGACTGCAATTTTGGCTTCTTGTTAACTAGTGTGGTGAGACAGAAATTCACTTTTGATATTGGCTTGGTATATTCTAATAACAGACTAACTACAAGTTTAGGGTGAGTCTGCCCCAGTTCTCAGTGGTCTGTCCTGAATTTTGTATTCTCATTTGTGACCCACTGAGGCACGGTGTCAGTATGATATGAATATAACATGATAGAAAGGTCCACCATGTTTTTTTAACCTTCAGTGGGTTGACAACCACTGTTTCATGGTTAAATCTTCCAAGTGTACCATGAGGTTATAACATATTATGCTAACAAAAGAACTGCACAGCTAAACTTTGCTAGGGTTTTGGGGAAGATTGAGGGAATGTTACTGGGTATGAGTTGGGAGTTAGAGGCTTTCATGGAGATTTTTCATTTTTATTGTCTGCTGGTGGAGGTAAATTATTACCTCCATTTGATTACTGAAATCTGCTGGAATTAATGTATTTGTTTTATGCTGCTGAGTTGATGTTTTAAATTGAACTATTGGCAGGATGCTCAAAACGTTGTATGGGCTGAGTTCAAATTGTATGTCAAATTTCAGTAAATAAATAACTGTCCCCACACACCGTTCTTTGAAAATATGTCACTATGGGCTTGTCTTCATTACCGGGGTAAGTCGACCTAAGTTACGCTACTCCAGCTACATGAATAATGGAGAGCCCGCTGCAGTCGATTTAGCAGGTCTTCACTAGACCCGCTAAATTGACACCTGCTGCTTGCAGCAGCGTTGATCTCCCCAGTAGTGAAGACAAGCCCTGAGAGTGTTTGGAGATGGGATGAGTAAAACAGCAGCCTTTTGAAAAGCCAGGTTTGGGTTAGGACTAAAGTTAAGGCTACAATATGTGCAAGTCAAAAAGGGCACAGGTAGAGCCTGCAAGATGGGCCCATTAGGGGCAAAACAGCAACTAGGGATTGGGACAGCATAGGTGTGTCCTGGTCATGCATCCTTCCTATGCCAACAGCCGGGAAGGGAAGGGTTAGGAGTCCTTATGGTATCTCTATGCTACTGGCTAATCTTCCTGGAGCAGAATATACTAGCTTTATAGCCACAATCTGGTAGCAGGGAGCCTAAACCCACCACCCCAGAATCTGGTGTGGATATACATAAAATAAGGTGAGACTTATATTAAAATTTAAATTTAAAATAGTGATGGTTAAAAATAGGAAACAAGTAAGGATTAAAAATTGAATAATTATAAAGAAAATAGGCAAGGGTTAAAATTTCAGTCATATAAAAGAGAGTTGACGATGATCAAACACAAGAAGCAACAAAAAGAAGGGCAGTTATGCATGAATTCAACATAAAATGGAAGAGGAAAAACCTGAGTAGAAAGAGACTAACTGTTTGAGCTCTGGACCTGAGTGCTGACTTTTTTTAAAATTGCTACTACTACTTGTCTTTGTTTCATCTGGTGCAGAATATATTAGCCAGTGGGGATTTATTGATGGTGTCTCTTGTTGTTGTTGTTGTTTTTCTTGTCTTTATTCACTATCACAAGTATAGTTATCTTTTGTAGCTCTTCCTAAGTGGGTCATTTTCAGTGTACTTGTGGCACCTTAGAGACTAACAAATTTGTAGCCCACAAAAGCTTATGCTCAAACAAATTTGTTAGTCTCTAAGGTGACACAAGTACTCCTGTTCTTTTTGCGGATACAGACTAACATGGCTGCTACTCTGAAACCTGCCATTTTCAGTGTGTTTCTCTCTGAAATGACAGTTAATTCAATGCTTGGAGAACAACGGTTAATGCTCTCCAGGGTCAAATAGCAGCCATTTAGTGAACCAAAGAAAACAAACAATTTACTAGTAAGACCCCCATTAGACTTTACAAGCCACAAGCTGGTGAGTAGAGTATTCCAGATATTAAAGCCAAGATAGGAGCTGGTGGCACCAATAAGTGATGTTGTAATTCAGTGTTTGGAACATCACAAGTGCTTCCATTTTAACTTGATATGCAGTTCACATTTGCCTGTAATATGTTAAATCTCCCATATTGTCCAACTGAAAATGAGGGCCCTGATCCTCCAAGCTAACCCATCTGAGCAGACCCTTGGTACCACATGGTGCCCCACTTTCTTCAATGCAGTCTCCCATGGGTGCAGGGGACTGCTTATACGGACCTACTTGCACGATTTAGAGCTACTGGGGATTATTATTTAATATTTATATTGCAGTAGTGGTCAGAGGCCTCTCTGTACAAGGCATTGTACACAGGTCCAGCTCTAGGCACCAGTTGACCAAGCACGTGCTTGGGGCGGCACCTTGGAAGGGGCGGCCAATCTTGGGGTGGCGGGGGGTGCTTGGGGTTTTTGGTTTTTTTGGTTCAGTGGGGAGGCGCTCGAGGTTTTTTGTTTGTTTTTGTTTCAGTGGCACGGCACTAGTGGGGGCGGGGGCTCCAGCGGCGCAGTGGGGGGGGAGGGGTTGGCGTGGAGCGGCACTCGGGGTTTGGGTGGCCCGGCCCAGCGCTCGGGGGGGGTGGGGGTTTGGGCGACCCAGCGCGGCGCTCAGGGGCGGCCTCGGGTTTTGGCGGCGCGGCGCTTGGAGGGGGCGGGGGGTTTGATGGCGTGGCGCTTGGGGTGGGGGGTGTTACGGTGGGGCGGCACTCTTTTTTTTTTGCCTGGCAAAAAAATTAGAGCTGGCCTTGATTGTACAACCATAGAAGAAAACACAGTCCCTGCCTTCATTGTTGGTGATCTGTCCCTAGATTATACATATTCTGAGACCACATCTGCAAGACTACTGGAGAAATAATAGATCATTATCCCGAACTTTGTACAGCTTGGAAACTGATTGGAAACTTGAAGAAAACGCTGATAAACATGCTAGAGGGCAGGTTACCCAGACTGTTCATGGTGTAAGACACAATATCTATTGTCTTCAAGTGTGAGTCAAAGTCTGGACAGTGGTTTGAGACAATTAAATGTATTTTTGTCTTGCAGAGATTCTGTGTCAATCTCCAGGGAACCCAAGAAAATATGCAGTGGGTGGTATTAGGAGACTATATTAAAGCTCAGAAAGGAATGGAAGTGTTTGATGGACTCCCATAGATTGACTACTGTTCCTATTTTGTTCTTTTTTTTTTTTATAACCTTAGAATTCAGTGTACTCCCTTATCACTTTCTCTATCATTATGAATGATTTGTGCTTTCTCAGTGTTTATATTTTTCTCTGTATGATCCCTCCCTTGTCCAGGAATAACATAAAGGGTATTACAACAAAGATCTCTTTCTTTCACCTTTCATGCACATCCAGATGTTTGTCCTGCTCATCATCATAGGGCCTGTCCTGCAGATTAAGAGGAGTTCCTATGTCCCAGACACAAATTCCTATGGCTGCATAAAAGTGGATGCTGCAGTCATGGCAATATCTTTTAGCGATGCCAAATGTACAATACAGTGCTGGGAGGGGAAGATGGTTTTGAGCAGGGGGTTGGACTAGATGACCTCCTGAGGTCTCTTCCAACCCTAATCTTCTATGATTCTATGTAGAAGGATTGACCTCTCTTCAGAGAGGTGTCAGCAGGAACTAGCCACTATGGAGGAAATCAGACATCTGACCTTGGATGAAAGAGCCACAGACAAGCGAGGCCTGGAATTTCAAATTAAAATTCTGGAAGATGAGAGAAATGGGCTTCTTCTCCAGTTAGTGGAGATGAAGGCAGCTTGGAAGAGAGACCAGTTAATCCCTGGGACTGGCCAGCTAAGAAGAGAGCTGGCGGGCTTGTTGTCAGAGAAACTGTCTGGCAAGGGAAGAAAAAAGAAGTAGCACCAGATGCAAGTGAACTTGCTTTGAGATCAGGAAGGATCTGGAGCAGGAGGACTCTCACAAGGTGGCTGACTCCTTTAAAACTCCACATATAACACTCACATTTTCTGGTTAAAAACAGAGATGATATTCTCAATTTTCATAGCAGGATCAGACCCTGAACTGGAACATGTTCATTTAAATCCCATGACTAAGCTATTGTGAAAACTGTAAATAGTCTGTCAGTTGTCATAAAACATAGCTGGTGGAAGTGAATCAGTGCTGCTCACACATTTCTTACTGAGCAATAGAAAAAAAAGTATGGTTGGTGGTATTCTTCTAGCAGAATTTAGAAACCTACACAATTTGTCACCCCTTTCAAAAAGCAAATATTAAAAAATAAATAAATAAAAATTGTCCTTAGATCAATGGTTCTTATCTAATCTTTGTGCCTTTATCAAAGTGTATTTAGAAACTCATACAAGATGCGTCCTGTCTTGTTTGTAGCTGTTAAAGTTACATCTGTATTAATAGCCTAAGCCTGCATTATTCAAATCAATGGACGTTCTATTGACTTCAGTGGGACTGGAATGGTCCCTATGTTTTCTAGCAATAAAGATTTAGTGACACTTACGACATGGTGATGTATTGATATATTTATTCTGGAGAAATCTAATTGCAATATTGGTTTTGTAAAATAGTTATATCAAAAGCAATCAATATTTGTATCATGTTTCTGTAGGATTTACATTGGCCTTGGGAGCTACCCACAGCACCCAAATAGCAGTTACATTCACCCAATTACATTGCATAATGAAGTAATATTTAGAAACAGAAAACCATTAAATAAAACTTTGAGAAATGATACGCCTTTATATTATATTTACTTCTGTCATATATATATATAGGCCTTACCGATTCCATAAACTTAATTTTCCTTTGAGAGAAAATCCTGTGGTGACAATTAGCTTCACTTGTACAGTAAGCCGTTTTTCATTGTGGGATGAGCTACAAAAAGTTGTCTTATTGTTTACAAATATTGTATATTCTGAAAATTCAATCAAATTACTTATGAAAAAAAACCCAGCCTCTGTAAATCAGTGATCATCCTGTGATACTATACTGCAGAACCATTCAATATGCAGTTAATTTAATATTTTCCTGATTCCTCATTGTTGTATTAGTTTACAGACGTATTTCCTATATGCATTTTACTAAACACAACAAAATATCATTCAAAACAAATGAATGCATGAAGCCATAATGCGTCTAAGGTTATCCTGAAGTAGCAATCAGCTAAATAGTTTGTGGATAACGATTTACAGAGGTATATCCAAACTTTTAAAAAGATTTTTTTACTAACTTTTTCTCATTCACATAATAGTGGAGCTTTTTTTTTTAAAGAAGTTAATGCATCATGAAAGCAGTTTGCAACAAAGAAAGATCAGCACAGCCATCTTATAATAAACTGCACAAAATTACTAGATCAGTGATAGAGCATTTGGTATTTAAAAAAAAATCTATTGCATAAAGCTGGAAGCATATTATGGTTAGATCCTCTAAAGTGCATGAGATATTTATCCTTCCTTGCAAAATGTGATCTGTGATTGAGGTTTATCTTTAGAAGGTGAGACTGAGAGTGACAGCACAATGCATAATGCTAATATGGCATTTTTGAAAAAGATCAATATCACTCCTAAATCTTTAGAACTTTCACCTGAGGCTAGAACTACAGAAAACAGATGAATTAATTCCTGTGAAATCTGCCTCTACACTGTTATGCCGAAAACTACTAGTGACTGCTTGGATCACAAACCTCTTTGCATATGTCTCCACTGCAATTAGACACCTGCAGCTGGTCCATGGCAGCTGACCTGGGCTTGTGGGGCTCAGGCTGAGGGGCTGTTTAGTTGCAGTGCAGATGTTAAGGCTCGGGCTGCACCCCAAGTTCCAGCCCGAGCCTGAACGTCTACACTGGAATTAAACAGCCCCTTAGCTCAAGTCCTGAAAGCCCAAATCAGCTGGCAGGGCCAGCTGCAGATATCTAATTGCAGTGTAGACATATCCTTGGAGATTAAGTTTGAATGCACCTTTCACTTTAGGTGTAAGAAACTCCTAAGGGGCTGTAACTAAAAGAAGGCTTAATTAGAGTCTGCCTGGAAACTAGCAGCATATGGGTGGAAGGGTTTCACTGGGTATTGTGACCGGGGTAGGGGGTGGGTGGGTGTGTGGAGAGAGAGAGAGAGACTCAGAGGTGGGAAGAAAGCCAAGCAACAGCTTGTATGCACAGTGTGACCCTGGAAAACGCTAGAGAGAGCTTTTTGGTCTGGTCAGACACAATGCCTGGGGGGATGCCGGGTCATGTGCCCCCCCAATTTCTCAGGATGCCTCTTGCCAGGATGCTCAGCAGCGAGGAGGTAGCGGCTCCTCTGGCAGCAGCACTCATCCTGCGTCCATGCAGCGCGGGGAGGGAAGTAGCCGCAGGCTGAGCTCAGCTACATGGGGCTGCTTCTCCTTCCCTGCTGCTGTAGTCCCAGTGCTTCCCGCTGCCTGCTTTGCCAACGGCCCTCTGAGCGGGGGCATCTTCAATATCGGGAAGAGGAGCTGAGACATGGTGCTCAGTGCCAGGCAGCTCAGGCGGAGCCCCATCCAGCCCAAGAGTCCCGGGAGTGAGTGAGGGGAACAAGCTGTGGGGAGAGTGGGAACGGGAGGGCAAACCCTGCTGCTGTTGCTGCGTCAATGCATCCCGCAGCAGCAGCTTTTGTTGACCCTTTTGTTCTTGGTTCCGCCTGCATTCAGAGAAGCAGGACTTTGTACATTCCTTGTAAATGAAGACGATTGCATCAAAGAAAATACCAGACTCAATTTCTGCTTCTAATTGGAACATCCCCAGGGCCTGAAAACTTAATTAGCTGCCGGGGTCAGAAAAGGGCAACAGTACATTTGTTTCTGATTACTTTAATTTACAGTCCTTAGTTAAGCAAGCATATTCTCCTTTCTTATTAGGGTCTTATTATATCTCATGTTTTTATATGAATTTCCTTTTACCATAAAGCCACCACAGTGTGAAAGGTGATTCAGATTCACAGTGTCTTAAAAAGCCCCAGGGCATCCCATATGATGCCTTGGTGAAACAGGGTGATCACATGTAAAGCTGTCTGAGATGCTGTATCCTGTGATAGGAGGAATTTTGATCTATTTTTCTACAACAGCAGAGGTAAGTTACTGTAACTGTGTAAATAGGTTTTGTGTATTGATAGATAGATATTTTTCAAAATCTTATTTCTGTATTAGATGACTTAGTGTTGTCAGTCTAGTTCCCAGGGGACAAGAGTTCATATCACTGTTAGAAAACCGTATAGTGAATTGTGTTAGTCAAATACACATAGTAAATAATGTTAGAGAAATGAATATTGTATCTAATATAAGAAAATATAAAGGATTTTTTGCTTTTTATATGTGTCTTTGATGCAGCATATCAGAACTTAGCTGAAACAGCTTCAGGGTTGTGTAAACCATGAAGTCTTGTTTGTGGGTCTGTAAAATCCTTGGCCTATGCAAATAGCAGGGTGAAGCAGTGTCATGAAGGAATTGTTAGCTTCATGTGTCTTATCTCTTTCCCCCTCCTTCCTCCTCCTCCCCCCCCCCCCCCCCACCTCCCACAAGGCAAGCTAACAAGTAAAAACCCAAGGACACAAAAAAAGATCAGAAAGATAAAAACAACTGGATGGAACCAGTGGGAATGACAGACATAGACTGTTTAAAGTAATTTTTAGCAGGATAAGCAAAAATGTATTAGTTTGTTAATTATTGTGTTTTATGCCTGAGAGTGTTTTAATTAGGGGTTTAGAATGGATAAGTACACAGATGAGGTAACTTGGTAAACTGAGTCTGTGCAAAGTTATGGATCAGGGGATAAAAGATAGGTGATTGACAACAAAAGAGTAAAAAAGATACAGGGGTGAACATAGCAGAGACCAGAGATTTGAAAAGAGTGACCTAATCCCCAGGAGAGGTAACTTGATCAATTATCTTGCTTGCCTTATCTGTTTTTGCAAGTGTATGCAATTCATAGGTGATATCTCTCAGGCTGTCTGGAGTGGCTCACAACCCCGAATGCCTACCTCACAGAAACTGTCAAAAGCAGAGCAGACACCCCAAAATGGTAGTGTGTTCTATAATTAGATTTCACCAATTCAGTACCAAATGTGAACCCCCAAAGTACTACAACAGTCTTATAATGGAGTCACAGACAGTCCCTGTAGACACTGCAATCTATCTTGCCACCCAGGCAAACTGGGTTATGTGATAAATGGTCACTTATACCAAAAATCACAAATATTTTAGGTTATTCCCAGTCTTAAGAGGCCATTCACTCACCCAAATCAAGTTGCATCTTAGATTGCACACCAAAGATAACGCTGGTAGCCAAGTCTATAGTAAATTAACTAACATTTATTAAGTAAGAAAAGGAAATAATAGAATTGTAGGACAGGAAAGGACCTCAAGAGGTCCTCTAGTCTAGTCCCCTGCACTCATGGTAGGACTAAGTATTATCTAGACCATCCCTGACAGGTGTTCATCTAACCCACGCTTAAAAATCTCCACTAACGGAGATTCCACAAGCTCCCAAGGCAATTTATTCCAGTGCTTAACTACCCTGATAGTTTGGAAACTCTTCCTAATGTCCAACCTAAATTGCCCTTACTGCATTTTAAGCCCACTGTGTCTTGTCCTATCCCCCGAAGTTAAGGAGAACATTTTTTCCCCTCCTTGTAACAGCCTTTTGTGTACTTGAAAAGAGTTATCATGTCCCCTCTCAGTCTTCTCTTCTCCAGACAAAACCAAACCCCATTTTTTCAATCTTCCCCCATAGGCTGCGCTTGCTAGACCTTTAATCATTTTTGTTGCTCTTCTCTGGACTTTCTCCAATTTGTCTACATCTTTCCTGAAATGTGGTGGCCGGAACTGGACAGAATACTCCAGTTGAGGCCTAATCAGCGTGGAGTAAAGCAGAAGAATTACTTGTCATGTCTTGCTTACAACACTACTGTATTAACTCATATTTAATTTGCAGGAGAGGCACCAGGGTTTTTGCCACCCTAGGTGGTAGCGCTCCTCCTCAGAACATTCGGCGGTGGGGGTCCTTCCGCTCCGCGTCTTTGGGGTGCTTCGGTGACGGGTCCCAGAGCGAGTGAAGGACCCACCACCGAAGTGCCCCGAAGACGCGGAACAGAAGGACCCCCACCGCCGAATTGCCACTGAGGACGGCAAAATGCCGCCCCCCAAATCCTGCCACCCTAGGCTACCGTCTGGGGTCGCCTAGTGGAAGTGCCGGCCCTGTAAGTTAATGATCCATTATGACCCCCAGATCCCTTTCTGCAGTACTCCTTCTGAGGCAGCCAGTTCCCATTTTGTATGTGTACAACTGATTGTGCCTTCCTAAGTGGAGTACTTTGCATTTGTCCTTATTGAATTTCATCCTATTTACTTCAGACCATTTCTACAGTTTGTCTAGATCATTTTTAATTTTAATCCTATCCTCCAAAGCACTTGCAACCCCTCCTAGTTTCGTATCATCTACAAACTATACAAGTGTACTCTCTATGCCATTATTGAAATCATTTGATGAAGATATTGAACAGAATCGGACCCAAAACTGATCCCTGTGGGACTCCACTCGTTATGCCCTTCCAGCTTGACTATGAACCACTGATAACTACTCTCTGGGAAGGGGTTTCCAACCAGTTATGCACTCACCTTATGAAGGATCTATACTTATAACTTTTTCTCACAGAAAACAAGATGACAAGGTCACTGCCCACATGGGCTTTTTCTTTCATTGGCAGAGAGGAGCACATTTAGAGTCTTTGATCTCTTTTCATCACACTTGCCACTTGCCTTCAAATGTGCAAGAATTAGTACTTTCTTGTTAAAGTTCTTCATTTGCATTACACAAGGCCTCTTTCTTGTTTGATTTAGTTATAGGGGTGTACACAATGTAAAAGCTTGCTATTACATTATAACGGGATACAGATAAGTGAAAACAATGCATGGAAACATCCTATTAGTTTTCGTGAAGTTTGAACACCAAATATGTTATATATTTAACAAACACTTTGAGCTATACTAATACACAAGTGAATTGTCTGAGCTTCCAGCTATGCATTTGTAAGTGTTCAGTGAGGCCTAGGGCTTTGGCATGAAATGGCACCTGGTTTGACAGTGCCACAATACCATTGTCTTAAGACACACAGAATAAAGGATAAAAGAAACTTTTAAAGCCTAAATTGAAGTGGCTCTCATTATGGCTTCAGTTGACACTGATATTTTAATAACCATTTCCTAATGTTCTAATGGTATGTGCTGCACATTGTATGTGTAAATAAGTCGTGTGGAATTTGTGTCATACTAAAAGTATTTGAAGCCCTGTCTCATTGGAAGTGAAGGTGCATATTGAATAAAACCTGGCTCCACAGGAAAGCCTTTAAAAAGTCTATGAGAATTCCCGCAGACCCTGGGAAGTCTGTAGGACCCATTTAAGTGCTTAGGTGTTTAAAATTGTATATTTAAAATTTAAACACACAAGCACTTAACTGTCTCTTGCAGACTTCCGACAGTCTGTGGTTAGTTTGGTGACATTCGAAAGTTGTTGCATATGACTTGGTTTGTATGGAATGAGACAGAGCTATGAAGGAACCCTTACTTTTTTTGTATGTTCATCTTGTGCATGACAATATTTTAGCTCCACCCACTAAATAGTTCCACATCGTTTATTTCTTTTCAATATTGTTTGTCTTTACAAAGAATAAGAAATTCCATTAAACAACTAAAATATTATGGTAATTTTTTGTATTTTAATTTTCCTGCTTTTGCTTTGTTTTTGTTTTAATCTAGAGTTATTAGATTCCCTTCCACCTGTTGATATTACAAGGTGTGTTGGAAAAAGGCCCCCTTCTTTCTGTAGATCTTAGAATATTGTTCAACCAACTATGCCTGTTGTATAAAGTAACTTTAGTCATGGGGCCAGGCACACTTTATAAAGTCCTCATCATGACTGAGATTTCCTTCCTTATACAGCAGAGTTTAAGAGCTCCCCAGTGAAAGAGGCTCTTACCTCCTGCTATTGCTACTTCTTCTGACAGAGTTCCTAAACTGTCTGAGTCATGGCAAGATCACTCAAATGGAGCATCTAAGCCTTTTCCTATGAAAGAAGTCCAGATCCAAAGGAGAGTGAAGACTGCTGCACTGGTAACTGTTCATAGAGAAAGATTTGCAACTTTAAAAATTTTCTATGTAGACAATAGCTACAATGCTAACTAGCAATGATACGAAAGAGTAACATAGCTTTCAGTGTTAGCACAAGTTACTGCTGTACAGTGCTAAATACACAGGGACAGTATGTTTTCTCTTAAAAAAATCGTATTTATCAATGCTAGGAGCCAATTTATGTTCTTGAGGCTCCCTCACATGCTCAGCTAATAATAAATAAATAATATTTTGTTCACTTAACTATGACATTACTTTCAAACAGCAAAAGCCCCACAGATTAACTCTGCTGTTTTCATAATCACATTTTGATGGTATTTACGAATTATTTAAATACATTTTCATGAATAAAAACATCTTGCCCCATGCTAGCTTCTTCCCACGTTAATAAATTGTTGTTGAAAAGCATTGAATCACAGATGCCTGTGATTAGCGTTTAGCACAGTTTGCATTTTGATGTGGCAGTCAAGGAGAATTAAACTTGGCCATGCATAAACACAATATATACCTAGATGGCTGCCCTTTTCCCACTCATCCCAGGTGGTGATGTCGTATTAAGTTCAATATTACTGAGTTGCTATGGGGTGATGATGATACAAAATGACATCCAACAGCTTCCAGTGGTTCCTATTTCCCATTTATGATAAACAGACAAGAAAAAAGATGTTGTAAAACTTAGAAACTGTATATGCTAAAAAAGCCAATTTAGGCCAAATTTTTAAAAAATGGATGCTTAAAATTACAGAAAGGAATAAGAACATAAGAATGGCCATACTGGGTCAGAGCAAAGGTCCATCTAGCCCAGTAACGCATATTCATAGATTTTTAAGGATAGATCCAAGAACCGCGGCCATTGGGAGCTGCAAGCGGCCATACCTGGGTTTACTCAGGTAAACAAAGTGGCTCGCGGCCCACCAGGGGCTTACCCTGAACAAGCTGTGAACCAAGTTTGGGAACCCCTGATCTAGGCAATTACCTTTATCAACCAAACTTGTAATCTCATCAAAGAATAAAATAAAATCAGATTTATTTGAGAAGACCTATTTTCCATTAAAACCGTGTTGATTGACTGGCATTCATTATATTTCCAATGTTTAGTTCTTTATTAAATCCTGTTTCAGCTTTTTCCATTATTTGCCCTGAATTGATGTCAGCCTATCTGGTCTATAGTTACCTAAGTCATCCCACTTGTCCTTTTTGAATATTGGCACATTAGCACTCTTCCAGTCTCCTTAAATTTTCCCACTTACATCAATGGGTAAGAGATCTCCTCCAACTCTTTTAGGAGTCTTGGGTGCAAGTTATCTGGACGTGCTGTTTAAAAAATGTTTGTCCATAGTAGATGCTGTTTTATATTCTCTTTACTTACTATGGACTGGAAAGTACTTCATCATCCTCATGTGATATGAGTACATTGTTCTGCTTCTTTCCAAATACAGAACAGAAATATTTATTGACTACTTTTGCCTTTTCTGTGTCATTGTTAACTATTTTACTAGGTCCATCTAGTAATGAGCCTATACCATTTTTAGGATCACTTTTGTTACTAATATACCTTTAAAAAGTCCTTCTTATTGTCTTTAGTTCTGCCAGACATGGATTTTTCTCTGGTGTCTTTAGCCTCCCTTATCAATTTTCTACACTTCATAATTTTGAATGAGTAATAAGACTTTATTCACACATGAAAAGTATTTGTATCACTCAGATGAGTAATACATATATAGATAGATACATAGATAGATAGGGCCCAATACAGTGTGTATATACATATGTATATAGCTGTATTACTCATCTGAGTGATTTTATATATATATATCCCAAACTTGTACCTAATGAAGAGTTTTGACATTAACTTCAGTAGAATAGGATTATTTATTTTCAGTACCAGGTTCTATGTATACATAGATACAGGTTTCAGAGTAGCAGCCGTGTTAGTCTGTATCCGCAAAAAGAACAGGAGTACTTGTGGCACCTTAGAGACTAACAAATTTATTAGAGCATAAGCTTTCGTGGACTACAGCCCACTTCTTCGGATGCATATAGAGTGGAATAAATATTGAGGAGATATATATACACACATACAGAGAGCATAAACAGGTGGGAGTTGTCTTACCAACTCTGAGAGGCCAATTAAGTAAGAGAAAAAAAAACTTTTGAAGTGATAATCAAGATAGCCCAGTACAGACAGTTTGATAAGAAGTGTGAGAATACTTACAAGGGGAGATAGATTCAATGTTTGTAATGGCTCAGCCATTCCCAGTCCTTATTCAATCCTGAGTTGATTGTGTCTAGTTTGCATATCAATTCCAGCTCAGCAGTCTCTCGTTGGAGTCTGTTTTTGAAGTTTTTCTGTTGTAATATAGCCACCCGCAGGTCTGTCATTGAATGACCAGACAGGTTAAAGTGTTCTCCCACTGGTTTTTGAGTATTATGATTCCTGATGTCAGATTTGTGTCCATTAATTCTTTTGCATAGAGACTGTCCGGTTTGGCCAATGTACATGGCAGAGGAGCATTGCTGGCACATGATGGCATATATCACATTGGTAGATGTGCAGGTGAACGAGCCCCTGATGGTATGGCTGATGTGATTAGGTCCTATGATGATGTCACTTGAATAGATATGTGGACAGAGTTGGCATCGGGCTTTGTTACAAGGATAGGTTCCTGGGTCAGTGGTTTTGTTCAGTGATGTGTGGTTGCTGGTGAGTATTTGCTTTAGGTTGGGGGGTTGTCTGTAAGCGAGGACAGGTCTGTCTCCCAAGATCTGTGAGAGTAAAGGATCATCTTTCAGGATAGGTTGTAGATCTCTGATGATGCGCTGGAGAGGTTTTAGTTGGGGGCTGAAGGTGACAGCTAGTGGTGTTCTGTTATTTTCTTTGTTGGGCCTGTCTTATAGGAGGTGACTTCTGGGTACTCGTCTGGCTCTGTCAATCTGTTTTTTCACTTCAGCAGGTGGGTATTGTAGTTTTAAGAATGCTTGATAGAGATCTTGTAGGTGCTTGTCTCTATCTGAGGGATTGGAGCAAATGCGGTTATATCTTAGAGCTTGGCTGTAGACAATGGATCGTGTGGTGTGTCCTGGATGGAAGCTGGAGGCATGTAGGTAAGTGTAGCAGTCAGTAGGTTTCCGGTATAGGGTGGTATTTATGTGACCATCGCTTATTAGCACAGTAGTGTCCAGGAAATGGACCGCTTGTGTGGATTGATCTAGGCTGAGGTTGATGGTGGGATGGAAATTATTGAAATCATGGTGAAATTCTTCAAGGGCTTCTTTTCCATGGGTCCAGATGATGATGTCATCATCCATGTAGCGCAAGTAGAGTAGGGCCGTTAGGGGACGAGAGCTAAGGAAACGTTGTTCTAAGTCAGCCATAAAAATGTTGGCATATTGTGGGGCCATGCGGGTACCCATAGCAGTGCCGCTGACTTGAAGGTATATATTGTCCCCAAATGTGAAATAGTTGTGGGTGAGGACAAAATCACAAAGTTCAGCCACCAGGTTAGCTGTGACATTATCGGGGATACTGTTCCTGATAGCTTGTAGTCCATCTTTGTGTGGAATATTGGTGTAGAGGGCTTCTACGTCCATAGTGGCCAGGATGGTGTTTTCTGGAAGATCACCGATGGATTGTAGTTTCCTCAGGAAGTCAGTGGTGTCTCGAAGATAGCTGGTAGCGTAGGGTCTGAGGAGAGTGTCCACATAACCAGACAAGCCTGATGTTAGGGTGCCAATGCCTGAGATGATGGGGCATCCAGGATTTCCAGGTTTATGGATTTTGGGTAGCAAATAGAATACCCCTGGTCGGGGTTCTAGGCATGTGTCTGTACAGATTTGTTCCTGTGCTTTGTCAGGGAGTTTTTTTAGCAGATGGTGTAGTTTCTTTAGGTAATCCTCAGTGGGATCAGAGGATAATGGCCTGTAGAATGTGGTGTTAGAGAGCTGTCTAGCAGCCTCTTGGTCGTATTCCAATTTATTCATGATGACGACAGCACCTCCTTTGTCAGCCTTTTTGATTATGATGTCAGGGTTGTTTCTGAGGCTGTAGATGGCGTTGTGTTCAGCATGGCTGAGGTTATGGGGCAAGTGATGTTGCTTTTCCACAATTTCAGCCTTTGCACGTTGACGGAAGCAATCTATGTAGAAATCCAGTCTGTTGTTTCGACCGTCCGGAGGAGTCTACGCAGAATCCTTTTTTTTTGTAGTGCTGGTAGGGGGGATTCTGTGGGTTAGTATGCTGTTCAGAGGTATGTTGGAAATATTCTTTGAGTCGGAGACGTCGAAAGTAGGATTCTAGGTCTGGAGGGACAAAAAGAGAGGCCCCGAGATAGGACAGACTCTTCTGCTGGGCTAAGTTATCTTCTCTTCTAGCTCATTTTAGATGCTTTAGTACTAAAGAAAGAGACTCCTATTTTCTCCATTAAAACTGCTCCGATTGTATTAAATTTGCAACTACTTTAGAATTTACAAGACATGCAAATACAGAAGAAATGAATTCATTTTGCAATATCTATGAACCAGATGGACAACAGAAAAATGAGCATCGTATGTCTAATCATTGTTTTCATTATAACCAGTTGGTTATATATGGTGTTACTATATCCACCAAAACTCAACTAATTTGCAAAAATATAACCAGAGGCAAGTATTGATTAATAAGAGTTTCTACAAATGTGTGCACTGAAATGCATCATCTTACATTCATAAGAATCCTTTGACAATAATTACAAGAAACTGCAAATTAGTTCCCTCATACTGGCAAATTTCGATTTAAAAGCCGAAAACACATTTACATTTCTTAACCCTGGATGACATCCATAATAATTCATTTTTTGAATAAGAATTAGTACAGCTTCATAACAAAGTAGCTATATGGCTAAAAGAAAGTTTACATATACATTTAAATTTAAATTTAAATCTGTAAATCATCATCAAATTAAAGGTAGAGGCCAATATTTTCCAATGTAAGTGCCTGAAGTCAGGCACTGATTGTCCATATATAGGCTCCTAAGTAAGTGGCAGAATTTTAAAAGTTGCTGAGAACTCACAGTTTTTATTTAAGAGAATGGGAGTCGGGGTTGCTTAGCACCTCTGTAAAACAAAGTGAAACTGACCATCTAGCTTTGTCATCCAAGTTAAACTGAGTGTAAAATAGTAAAGGCATAGAATAAAGGTTGGAACGTAAACGAGATTAAAAAAAATCAGTGTAAATAATCTAGAGATTGATAACAGAAGTAAGGAACCTTATCTGAAATATGAATTTAATCTTAACTGTCCTTTTAAATCTGTGCAGGTACTAAAGCTTCTAAAATGAGCTAGAAGAGAAGGGAAGATAACTGCATGAAGCCAATCTGTGAAAATGGATGGCAGCTACTTGATTCAAACATTGCAAAGAAAGGGTCCAATCCTGCTCCCATAGAAGCCAGTAGGAGTTTTGCTATTGACTCCAATGCCAGTAGGATCAAGCCCAAAGACAAAAGGCATTTGAGATTATATGAAAGCAAAAGTGATAAAAGGATTGAACTGGCAAACTGCTGAACACCTTCTCATGGCACTGAGCACCTTTTAACTGTTTAAGTGAACAGGAGTCAAAAGCACTCATCACCTTGCAGGAGACCCTCAGCACTTTGCAGGATTGGGAGCTATATTTGCAAATTGAGAGATACAGCACCTCAGTTCATCATATATGAATTATTTGCAGAAGGGTTGGCACTCAGCCGCCTATGGGTTTGTTAATAACTGAGTTATGCCTCAGGCTGAAGTTTGCTTAATATTTTACATAAAATAATATTCTATCATTTGCCTCCTAGCAAGCAGAAAATAAAATTTACAACATTTTGCAATAATGTATATCAGGTCATAACCTAAATCTAGCAGCCTCTGTCCCATCTTCAGTGTGAAATAACAAACCACATTATGAAGTGCTGTTTGTTTATTCTTTGGCTGCACACAGATACATCAGTAACATTATTTAGTGTTATGGTATCTATAGTGCTGACAATAATAGGTAATTCGATAGGAATTTCATTTAAATTTAGCTTTAATAGACTTATTGTAAAAATTTTACCAGATTGGAATAGAAATCAGTTAAGTATTAAAATAAAAAAACAACCTTTTAAATGTAATGCCCAAGGGGAACAGCTCATCAGGTCCTGAAGTAAAAAAGTTCTGCAGGAGGAAAGGCTTCATCTGAAAGATGACTGTAGGCTGTATGCTCAGTAATGCTAAGAGGACAAAGGAATAGGACAGGAGCCCAAAGACAACTTGCTCCTACTTCCTCCAATCCCACAAAATCCCTCTCTATCCAAACTCCATTTGGTAGGGACACTATAGGTTTTCCAGGGGATGAAGCCAGGGAGAAGTCAATGTAGAGGGCATGCTTTCCTCCAAAAGCACATGGTAGCTGTGCATAATTTAATACTATTCATCGTAACATTAATTTCTGCTTCATGACTGCACTCCCTTTTGATAGGCATGGTTGGAGATGCCCAATGGGAGCACAGAACACCCTAGGACAGTGACATTGGAACAATTTGTATAGTGGGAGTGCTGAGAGCCATTGAACAAAACTATAAACCCTATATATGATGGAAACCACTTCAAGCCAGAGGGTGCAGTTGCACCCTCAGCACCTCTGCCTTAGGGTGAAGAAAGTGGAACCCCATGGCCTGGAGGCACCAGATGCATAAGATTTGCCTTAAGACCCTCAGTCTCCATGGGGTTTGTTGTCCACACTCATTGTCTTCACCAGGTTTCAAAATTTTCTCCCTTAAAGGGAGAATTTAGCTGGAACTCTATAAAATAAACTCACAAGGTCTAATGCTTCCCCTCAGGACTCAGCTAACTCCCATTTACTTCAGTCAGATCCATAGTTTCTTCAGCACCTTCATAGGAGAGGAAAATCTGACCCTTGGTTTAGAATTTGAGATTTAGAGCTAACTAGGGCCCAGTGAAAGCTCTGATGAGCCAGGGGAAGAACTGGCAATGCTGGATAAGGAAGATGGTTAGCGTGGTATCTATATCACAAGATTCTTGGAATGCTGTTAAGAGACTTCTGAAAATTATCTCTAAAAGGGCACACTGTGTGCTTAGACAGTGGTTTTCAAAGTGTGTGAGAGTTTATCACACACCATGAAATGACTATTTTTGAAAATATTTTAGCATGATTGTATAGCATGTAGCAGGTGATTAGTAATTTCTATTGCTTGCACTCTAATGATAGCTCTGAAAAGCTCTTTTGGCTAGATTGATAACATGCAATTCCTTTGGAATATAAAAATTGAAGAGGCTTAACGCCTCATACTGACAGAGTTCACCTCATCAGGTCAGCATTAATAATTAGTTTCTGACTGGAGGTACAAAATCCTCAGAAGCCATTGGAACAGTCTTTCCAAAATAAAACTGCTTGATTTAACATACCTTTAATCACTTGTAAATTGGGCACAATATGTACACTTTATATGCTCTTATAGGAAGTCAGAGAAAAAAATTGAGACTTTTGAAACAACCTGAGCCTAAAGACACAGTAAATTGCACATAGTCAGTCTTTGGTAAATTTTATGTCACTTTGATCTGAATACTTAAAAATAACCTTGTTGCAATGAGTACATCAGCAAGCCAGTGCAACAGGCAACATAAAGAATGAAGCAGATATAGATGTCAATATAGCTTTGTAGAGTTTTCAAGCAGATCAAATTCGTCCTCTCCCTTCCTATGAACATTGAAAAAAAATGAAGTGCTGTCTGCAAATTGAGAAGGAAATATGGTATTTTCATTCAACAATCTCACTTTCTAGAGGATGTCATTGATCTACAAAACCCCAGGGACACGGAAGTCTCTCTACTGCCCAGGGGTTTGTAGTTTAAAATGACGGGCTGAAGTTTCCAAGCAGCACTCTGAAGTCATGGTGAACACTTTAGTATGTTATGGGTAAAAGCCTGTTGTCTTTCACCCACCCTCATATGGGTCTTGTGGGGGCCAGCAAGAATATTGTTCAACACACCCAGTGACTGAAGTCCTGGTTTCATTTAAGTTGATGGCAAAATTCCCATTGACTTCAATGAAACCAGGTTTTTCATCCCCTTCAGTGTAAAGAGTGTACCTCACTGCTGCCAGTAGTGGTGAGCAGGGCTATGGTCCCATCCTTCTCTGCACCAACCATGGGTCCCTGGGCAGCATTAGCAGAAAGGGCCACTGTACTCTTAGAACTAGATCATGACTGTTCTAGACACTGCTGGAACCCAGTCACCTGATAACCCGAGAAGCTCCAGCCTTCCAGTGAATTTGAGCCTTCTGATTGTCTGCCCCAGTTGCCCGCCTTCTGGGGCTGAACAACCAATTGTAGATGCTGCAGGCAGAGCTCTCTCTCCCTATCCCCTCCACCCAGCAACCCAAAGCCATTCTCAGACGGAAAGGTTGGGAGGGAGGAAAGAGTCCAGCAGCTCATGGTGACTCTGCCCTCTCCTCTCCCTTCCTTCCTGTGAAGAACAGAGAAAGGATGGTGCCTCTGCTCCTCCCCCTCTCACCTGCAGCACACAGCCTGTTAAGGGGCAGAAGGGGCTGAAGAATCCTTAGAGCCACCGCCCCAGCCTGGAACAGGGAGAGGGAACCCTGCTGCAGCCCCCCGAGGCCTTCAAGGGGGGGTGAAGAACCCTATGCAGAGGTGAGGTTGGGCGGTTGAACTGGGTGGGGGTGGGAGCTTAACTTCTGGGGGATGTGGAGTTTGGGGCTGGGACTGAACTGACAGGAGGCTGGGCAGATGTGTGTGGAGGGGTGAGGATGGGCAGAACTGATGCAAGGGTGGGACTGGGGGACAGGATTGATTTGGAGGTTAGGGGCAGAACCAAAGGCTGGGCAGGAGGATGTGCAGATGTGGGCCTAAGAGCTCCTGTGGCAGGGTCCCAAATCACCTTACCCACTAAATTGGGGTGAGTGGGCAACACTGTCACACTCACACTGGGGATGGGCAGGGGAAGTTCTAACATCAAAGGCAGACCAAAAACAACAATATAATCTTTTTTTAAAAGCTCAAGATTTTTGCACCCCCTCCATTGATTTTTGATCACTTGAGGTTGGCAATACTGGAATCCCTCCAGAGAGGTGAGGGGAGAAGCTGTAGGAATCTTAGCTGCTATACACTTACAAAGGTGCGGCATATGTTCCTGCAGGACTGGCCCCCACAGCCAGTGTGGAAGAAGACAAGGATGTCTCTCCTCTCCCCAGCGTGGTGTGGGATACCGATTGCTGCTTGCAGTGCTTGCGCTCAGGTAGCACAAGGATTGTGGCTGTCATCTGCAGAGATGTCGAAGGAGGGAGAGCGCCCTCCAATGTGGCCGTATGGTCCTTTTAAGAGACATGGTACATTATTTGCTGTTCACATGTGCACTCCAGCAACATTCCTGGAGATGTTATGCCTATACATGGTCTGTAGAGACAGAATGCCTCTAAGCTCTCCCACTGTTGCAGTGCCCCTCTACACATCCTCTCCCAATCCAGCTACTAAAGCCATGGTCTAATCCTAAAGCCATGTTTGCAATAAAGAAAAAGCAGTGAAAATGATCTGAAAAATCATGGGAAAGGACGTTATGTAATTTATAAATGCTCTTTAATAAATAATGATGTCAAGGAAATAGTACTCTGGGTCTATCACTTTTTTAAAAATAAAGTAATATGAATTTGGAAGTTGAAATCAAACAGAATCCTGTGCATTTCAGAGCAAATTGTTTTTACTATTATAGGCAATAAAAATACACCATTTTCCTTTGTGGAAAATGAAAATCACTATGCGGCTGACTAATAAAGCGTAAGGTGCTTGGCTATGCAAAATATTTAGTAAAGTTTGAAGCTTTTAACTTCCAGGGGACAAATAAGTCTTCTAGCCTTTCTTCAGACAACTGAGGGCATCATGCATTGAGATCTCCTTTGCATTCTATATCTTGCTTTTGTCTCTTTCCTGGTTCTTGCATAACCCTTTCCTTCCTTGTCTATTTCTTTGATTTCTCTTCTCGTCTTCATTTCTGCCCGCTCTCTCATCTTTTCCTATCTTCATGTATTGTTCACCTCTTCCCATTTCATACCATTTTAAAGATCCAGCAGACAGCGGGGAAGCTGCTGCTGAAACTCATGTATCTTTACTTTATTTGCATTCAGGCTACTGCGTGTTTCTCCAACTTTTCCCCTGCTAGTCGGTGAGCTCCCCAAACATTTTCATTATGCATATTGTTGCTACTTGTAGTTTGTTTAAAATTATACATGGAAGCCTATACCCAGTTTATAAAATATAGATGTTTGTATCTCTTATTATTCAGTATTTGAGGTCATAAAATGAAAATGAAACCTTACAAATGTTTTCATATCTTTAGACCAAGAGTAACCTATCTTTCTCCCCATTGTTTTGAAAAGTAAATAGTAACTACTGAGAGCAGCTAATAGAAATGTTTTTAAATTATTAATAATTTGTTTAAACTTTAATAAATTTCTCCAGTAATGATGTTGTTGTATGGTACTTTTGTAATACAAGGAACTGAGATGCTGGGATCCAAGTTAACTTGAGTCTCAAATTATGGAATGGCAGAAGTACTCCAGGATTGTGCATTACTTACTTGTGACATTAACAAAAAACACGAATCATGATTTTCCCACTGCCTTGAACCTTGTATAGTAATTTACACTATAGCAAAGCGGTTATGAAATACTACCTTCTGATTTTCTAGCATTTTACATCCATTTTGAAGAGCTGTAAGCAATTGTACAAGGTGCTCAGCTGTGGAGAATCAGGCCAATGAACTTACATGACATTGCTTGATGTCACCATAACCTCTAAGGTTATGTCTACACTACGAAATTAGGTCGATTTTATAGAAGTCGATCTTTAGAAAGCGATTTTATACAGTCGATTATGTATGTCCCAACTAAGCGCATTAAGTCGGCGGAGTGCGTCCTCAATACCATGGCTAGCATCGACTCACGGAGCGGTGCACTATGGGTAGCTATCCCACAGTCCCCGCAGTCTCCTCTGCCCATTGGAATTCTGGGTTAAGCTTCCAATGCCTGATGGGGCAAAAACATTGTCGCGGGTGGTTTGGGGTACACATCGTCAGTCTCCCCACCCTCCCTCCGTGAAAGCAACGCAAGATAATCATTTTGCGCCTTTTTTCCTGGGTTACCCATGCAGACGCCATAGCACGGCAAGCATGGAGCCCGCTCAGCTCACCGCCTCTGTTGTAAGCATAGTAAACACCTCGCACATTATCCTGCAGTATGTGCAGAACCTGGCTAGGAGCCGCCTAGTGACGAGGACGATTGTGAGGAGGACATGGACACAGACGGTCCTGAAAGCACGGGATGTGGCCATTGGGACATCATGGCAGCAGTGGGGCAGGTTGATACCATGGAATGCCGATTCTGGGCCCAGCAAACAAGCACAGACTGGTGGGACTGCATAGTGTTGCTGGTATGGGATGATTCCCAGTGGCTGCGAAACTTTCGCATGCATAAGGCCACTTTCCTGGAATTTTGTGAGTTGCTTTCCCCCGCCCTGAAGTGCAGGAATACCAAAATGAGAGCTGTCCTGACAGTTGAGAAACAAATAGCGATAGCCCTGTGGAAGCTTGTAACGCCTGACTGCTACCGGTCAGTCGGGAATTAATTTGGAGTGGGGAGGGCTGCTGTGATCCAAGTAGCCAAGGCAATCACTAACCTTCTGCTAGCAAGGGTAGTGACTCTGGGAAATGTGCAGGTCATAGTGGATGGCTTTCCTGCAATAGGGTTCCCTAACTGTGGTGGGGCGATAGACGGAATGCATATCCCTATCTTGGCACCGGACCACCTTGCCAACCAGTATGTAAACTGCAAAGGGTACTTCTCAATGGCACTGCAAGCACTGGTGAATCACAAGGGACGTTTCACCGACATCAACTTCTGATGGCCGGGAAAGTTGTATGACGCTCACATCTTTAGGAACTCTGAGCTGTTTGAACAGCTGCAAGAAGGGACTTACTTCCCAGACCAGAAAATTACTGTTGGGGATGTTGAAATGCCTATAGCTATCCTTAGAGACCCAGCCTACCCCTTGCTCCCATGGCTCATGAAGCCACACAGGCAGCCTGGACAGTAGTAAGGAGCAGTTCAACTATAGGCTGAGCAAATGCAGAATGTGCCTTTGGACATTTAAAAGCTTGCTGGTGCTGTTTGCTGACTAGGTTAGACCTCAGCACAACCAAAATTCCCATTGTTATTGCTGCTTGCTGTGTGCTCCATAATATCTGTGAGAATAAGGAGGAGATGTTTATGGCAGGGTGGGAGGTTGAGGCAAATCGGCTGGCGGACGATTTTGAGCAGCCAGACACCAGGGCAATTAGAGGAGCTAGGCGCGCTGCGCATCAGAGAGGCTTTGAAAACCAGTTTCATGACTGACCAGGCTAGGGTGTGACAGTTGTGTGTGTTTCTCCTTGACGCAAACCTGCCCCCTTTGTTGATTTTAATTCCCTGTAAGCCAACCACCCTCCCCCCTTTGATCACAGCTGGGAAAGGAAATAAAGTCACTATTGTTTTGAAACCATGCATTCTTTCTTTATTAATTAAAAAAAAGTGAGATAACTGACAAGGTAGCTGAGTAGGGTGGGGGAGGAGGGAAGGACAAGGCCACGTTGCTTATTGTAGCCACACTACAAATCAAAACTGTCTGAATGACAGCCATCTGTTGCTTGGGCCATCCTCTGGAGTGGAGTGGCTGCGTGCCTGGAGCCTCCCACGCTTTCTTGGGCGTCTGGGTGAGGAGGATATGGAACTTGGGGAGGAGGACAGGCGGTTATACAGTGGATGCAGCTGCGGTCTGTGCTCTTGTTGCCTTTCCTGCAGCTCCACCAGACACCTGAGCATGTCCGTTTGCTCCCCCATTAGCCTCAGCATCACCTCCTGCCTCTTCTCATCGCACTCACTGTATGCTTTCCTGGCCTCTGTCACTGTATGCTTCCATGCATTCAGCTGTGCCCTATCAGTGCGGGAGGACTGCATGAGCTTGGAAAACATGTTATCACGAATGCGGTTCTTTCGCCTTCTAATCTGCGATAACCTCTGGGATGGAGATGATAGAGGGAGTGTAGAAACATTTGCACCTGTGGGGGGGATAAAAAGGGAGAGTACATTTCTGAGAACAAAAGGGAGACTCTTTCACAGTGAATCAAGCAATTCACAGCAAACAGCACATGTGCTTTAGGTACAAGGTCACATTTTGTCTTTTATATTGAGCCCCTGCCGGTATGGTGACACATTACACATGGCTGGGCAACAGAATTTGGATTCCAGGCAGCCATGGTAAGCCAAAGGGTATGCGAGGTTGGCTTCTTCCGCCTTCATAACATGTGGGAACCGTTTCAAACTGCAGCGCCCTCCTTTCCCATATCAAGCAATGCCAGTTGGATTTGCCATTTAAAAGGAGGAGCTGCAGTTTTCTGGTGGATGTGCAGCACACCCCTCCCCCGACCCCACCACGTGGCTATTCTCTGCGATGATATCTTCACCCCTCCCCACACCATGTGGCTATTCTCAGGGATGATCCCTTTTAGCCAAGCACAAACAGCCCAGCATGAATAGGGTCTTTTTCCTGTTCCTTTACAAAAATTCCCCTATTTTAACCAGGTGACCATGATGATATCACTCTCCTGAGGCTAACACAGAAAGATATAGACCAAATGTTGCTCGAATGCGACCAAAACCCAGGACCATTCGCTGCCATCCTTTGTGCTGCAATGATTCCAGACTACTTGCTACTGGATTGGCGTGGTAAAGTGTCCTACCATGGAGGACGAAATAAGGCAGCCCTCCCCAGAAACCTTCTGCAAAGGCTTTCAGAGTACCGCCAGGAGAGCTTCATGGAGATGTCCCTGGAGGATTCCCGCTCCATCCCCAGACACATTAATAGACTTTTCCAGTAGCTGTATTGGCCGCGAATGCATCCCGTGTCTTCAGGGCAAATCAAACATTAAACACAATTGCTTTTAAACCCTGTAGTGTAGTTACAAATGTGCACTCACCAGAGGTGCCTTCTCCGGCTTCAGGGTCCAGGAACCTGCCTTGGGAGGGTATTGGCTCCAGGGTGATGAAAAGACTGCCAAGGAGAACTGATTCTCCACTTGCCTGCTGCACATTCTCCTCATCTTCCTCCTCCACAAAATCCTCCTCCCTGTTGCGTGAGACTCCCGCTTGCAGGTGTCCATGGACAGTGGTGGGGTAGTGGTAGGGTCCCTCCCTAGAATGCCATGCAACTGATCATAGAAGCGGCATCTATGGGGCTCTGACCCGGAGTGACCGTTTGCCTCCTTTGTCTTTTGGTAGGCTTGCCTGCGCTCCTTAACTTTCACGTGGCACTGCTGTGTGTGCCTGTTGTAGCCTCTCTCCACCATGCCCTGTGTGATTTTGGCATATATATTAGCATTTCTTCTTTTTGATGGGAGTTCAGCCTGCACAGATTCTTCTCCCCATACAGCAATCAGATTCTGGGACTGCATGGTCACCTGTGCTGCTGAGCTCGCCATGCTGACCAAACAGGAAATGAAATTCAAAAGTTCCCGGGGCTTTTCCTGTGTACCTGGCTAGTGCATTGGAGTTGAAAGTGCTTGTGACGGTGCCACCCATAAGGCTTTACGGAAATATGCTTATGAATGTGTATATATATATATATATATAACATAACTAGAATGTTTTATGCTACATATACCAGGTAACATATCTCTGTAAGGGTCATGATCTATTGAATCTATTAATCCTATTTGTATGCATATATCATTTTTGTATTCGAAGTTATGACCATTGGCTGCATACTTGTTTGATTCTAAGGCCTGGTCCCCACTAAGCCCGCACTTCGGACTAAGGTATGCAAATTCAGCTACGTTAATAACGTAGCTGAATTCGAAGTACCTTAGTCCGAACTTACCGCGGGTCAAGACGCGGCAGGAAGGCTCCCCCGTCGATGCCGTGTACACCTCTCGGCGAGCTGGAGTATCGGCGTCGACGGCAAGCACTTCCGGGATCGATCCCAGAACATCGATTGCCTGCCGCCGGACCCTCCGGTAAGTGAAGACGTACCCTAAGTAGGCTGTAGTGAAGCAGTTGGTCAGCTTCCTGAGAAAAGACTAGTCTCAGTAAGTGCCCCTTCAAGAAACACTTAAGCCAACAATGAACTTGGAGACACCAATCCACATCTGGACTTTCCCAGAAATGTGGCTTGGCCGGTAAGGAACTCAGTCATGCATGGACATGTGACTTGCCCAGGTGAAGGTACAGAGTACTGTGGCACAGTGAGTACACAAAAGTGAAACCAAAATTAGAGAAGGTAAACTAGAAAATAGTATTTTTTAAAAAATCTGAACATGGAGGATTTCAAGACACCCCATCTGTTTCTTTACTTGGTAATCTTGATGAGAACTGAAGGAGATGGGAACAATGTTTCCATAGCTATATGAAAGCCACAGGAGCAAATGAAAAAGAAGAGGACATAAAAGTAGCCATTTTACTATATACAGTGCCAGAGACTCTGGAAGTTTATAACACATTCTTCCAGCAGTCAACTGAAAATGCTGCCACGTTGGATGAGGTCTTAACAGTGCCTAGGAACTACTGTAACCCTAAGAGAAACATGGTGTTAAAAATCTGTGAATCGATGGTATTACTCAAATGCCAACAGGAACCATTGTGATCATCTAGTCTGACTTGTATAAGCAGAGGCCCTAGAACTTCCCTAAAATAATTCCTAGAGCATATCTTGTAGAAAAACATCCAATCTTGATTTTAAAATTGTCCATGTTGGAGAATCTACCATGACGCTTGGTAAATTGTTGCAATGATTAATAACTGTCACTGTTTAAAATTATGCTTTATTTCCAGTCTGAACTTGTTTAGCTTCAACTCCAAGAGATTAGATTGTTATACCTTTCTCTGCTAGATTGAAGAGCCTATTTTTAAATATTTGTTCCCCATGTCTGTAATCAAGTCACCCCTTAACCTTCTCTTTGTTAGACTCAAGGAGCTCAATCTATTTAGTTTATCATGATAAAGCATGTTTTCTAATCCTTGAATCATTCTTGTGGCTCTTTTCTGAACCCTCTTCAATTTATCAACATCCTTCTTGAATTGTAGGCATCAGAACTGGACACAGTATTCCAGAAGCAGTCGCACCACTACCAAGAACAGAGGTAAAATAACCACTCTAATCCTACTTGAGATTCCCCTGGTTATGCATCCCAGGACTACGTTAGCTCTTTTGGTCACAGCATCACACTGGGAGCTCAGGTTCAGCTGATTATCAACCCCTTCTCCCTCAAATCTTTCTCAGAGTCACTGGGAAGCAGTTCCCCATCCCATAAGTATGGTTTACATTCTTTGTTCCCAAATGTATACATTTAGCAATATTAAAATGCATATTGTTTGAACCCAGTTTACCAAGTGATCTGGATTGCTCTGAATCAGTTACCTGTCCTCTTTGTTATGTACCACTTCCACAATTTTTGTGTCATCTGCAAAATTTATCAGTGGTGATTTTATGTATTCTTCCAGGCCATTGATAAAGATGTTGAATAGCATAGGGCCAAGAACCGATCCCTGTGGGACTCCACTGGAAAGAGACTTGCTCAATGAATCAAGTATCAGGGGGTAGCCGTGTTAGTCTGTATCTACAAAAACAACAAGGAGTCTGGTGGCACCTTAAAGACTAACAGATTTATTTGGGCATAAGCTTTCGTGGGTAAAAACCTCACTTCTTCGGATGCATAGAGTGAAAGTTACGGATGCAGGCATTATATACTGACACATGGAGAGCAGGGAGTTACTTCGCAAGTGGAGAACCAGTGTTGACAGTGACAATTCAATCAGGGTGGATGTAGTCCATTCCCAATAATGGATGAGGAGGTGTCAATTCCAAGAGAGGAAAAGCTGCTTCTGTAATGAGCCAGCCACTCCCAGTCCCTATTCAAGCCCAGATTAATGGTGTTAAATTTGGAAATGAATTTTAGTTCTGCTGTTTCTCTTTGAAGTCTGTTTCTGAAGTTTTTTTGTTCAATGATAGTGACTTTTAAATCTGTAATAGAATGACCAGGGAGATTGAAGTGTTCACTTACTGGCTTATGTATATTACCATTCCTGATGTCCGATTTGTGTCCATTTATTCTTTTGCGGAGGGACTGTCCGGTTTGGCCAATGTACATGGCAGAGGGGCATTGCTGGCACATGATGGCATATATAACATTAGTGGATGTGCAGGTGAATGAGCCCTTGATGGTGTGCTTGATGTGGTTGGGTCCTCTGATGGTGTCGCCAGAGTAGATATGGGGACAGAGTAGGCAACAAGGTTTGCTACAGGGATTGGTTCCTGGGTTAGTGTTTCTGTGGTGTGGTGTGTAGTTGCTGGTGAGTATTTGCTTCAGGTTGGGGGGTTGTCTGTAAGCAAGGACTAGCCTGCCTCCCAAGGTCTCTGAGAGTGAAGGATCATTTTCCAGGATAGGTTGTAGATCGTGGATAATGCGCTGGAAAGGTTTTAGCTGGGGGCTGTATGTGATGGCCAGTGGTGTTCTGTTATTGTCCTTGTTGGGCCTGTCCTGTAGTAGGTGATTTCTGGGTACCCGTCTTGCTCTGTCAATCTGTTGCCTCACTTCCCCAGGTGGGTATTGTAGTTTTACGAATGCTTGATAAAGTAACTCCCTGCTTCATGATTTTCAGCTTTTAACACGCAGAGCAGAAACGCTGCCCTACTACAAGTGATTTCAGCTCTCATTTAAGCACTAAGAGTAACAAAGACTTCTAATGGAATCTGTTTAGCTCTATCTTTGAATGATCAGGAGGAACAGATTAAACCAGACTGGAGACCCTTAGGAAGAGTCCACACCTCTTGGCTGGAACACCTATCCCCACCCCTCTTACTTTCATAGGGATCTGGCATTCGAGCCCCTGGCTTAACAACCTCCTTTCAGCTGAGGGTGGACCTCCTCATTTGGGACAGGTTAAGCACAGTTCTGCTCCCCTTTATTCATACAATAAAGACAACAACATTTCACTACGCTTGCATTCAGTGATTTGTAACCCAACACCAGCCAGAGTTGATCACTTTGAGCAACACCGCTCTATCTGATGGATATCTTAGCAGATTAGGTGTGTTCATGAAAATGCAGTTTGCTTCTGAAATCTCTTCTCCTCCCAGCTAGCTGTCAGGGGAGAACTCATTCAGACCCTGTTTACATATATATTTCCAAAGCACAACTTCTCTGTAAGGTGAACATGCTGTGAAAAAGAATTACTTCCTTGAAGGAGAGTATGGGGATAGCTCAGTGGTTTGCGCATTGGCCTGCTAAACCCAGGGTTGTGAGCTCAATCCTTGAGGGGGCCATTTAGGGATCTGGGGCAAAAAAATTGGTCCTGCTAGTGAAGGTAGGGGACTGGATTTGATGACCTTTCAAGGTCCCTTCCAGTTCTATAAGATAGGTATGCATGTCTCCTTTTAATATTGTACTCTTTTGTCTTTAGACAATACTGTGACAGGTTGCCCGTCCTTTAAGGTGCCACCTTATGTATTGAGATACCACTGAGCCTGCCTGTTCTGTCAGCCTGGGCCCCCTTTAACCTGTCTTGCTGAGCCAGGCTCCTAAGCCTCCTCTAGCACATACACAGGCAGGGCCACACCCAGCTGCAGAAAGACACAGACACTGAGATCAGCTCTGGGAAGACTCAGTTTAAGAGACTTGCCCCAGCACTCAGGTGCCCACCTCCCTTGGAGTGCAGACCCAAAGATATAGTGTCTTGTGCTGTGTAGAAAAATCTGCACAGTGCAAACTCATAAAAATTCACCCTCTCCCACCATGTGAAGCGAGATATGCACAACTTCTTTCCCCCCATTAGAAATTGCACAAACTGGGTTTAATCATAAACAAAACAAATTTATTAACTATGAAAGGCAGATTTTAAGTGATTATAAGAGACAGCAAAGAGAACAAAGCAGATTATTGAGCAAATAAAACAAAACATGCAAACTAAGCTTGATTCACTAAAGAAACAGGTTACAAAATGTAATTTCTCACCCTAAATGTTGAATTAGGCAGGATGCAGAGTTTCTGTAGCTCAGAGTTCCAGTTATTTTTTCTTACAGAATGGACCCGTCTCAGTATGGACTCACCCCTGCCTTTCCCTTCAGGTTACTTCCTTTGTCCCTCCAGGTTCTTTCAGCAGTCCTTCTTGGGTAGGCAATGGAGGAGAGTCCAGATCAACCCCTTTCCCAGCCTTTAAAAAGGATTTACCATCCCCCTACAGTGGAAAGTGCCAAGAGTGTCCAAGGTGGTATTTTGTGACAGGACCACCTGATCTGGTAGTGTCAGAGATATGTCCCAGGATGCCACTCAGGAAGGAGAGAGATTAGTATCTTCACAGTCTTATTGTTTCTTCTTAATGGCCCGTCAAGGCTGTGATGGCCAGTTGTCTGGAGGGTGTCTCCCAAATACACACACAGCTGTAATTGTTACATTGTCAATATTCCTAACTTCAGATACAGAAATGATACATGCATACAAATTGGATAATCACATTCAGTAAATCATAGCCTTTCCAATGAGATCTTACATGAGCCATCTTGCATAAAGTATATCTTAGTTATGCCATATTCATATCAGAACCATATTTCTATGAAGAATATGGGGTATAACATCACAAATACATTTGGCTGAGTCTGGTTATTTGGTTTCATGACCATTTTTCATAATGAACCACAAGTGTAGTCAATCAACTGGCTATATAATTAATCTAGGTATATAGAGACAACTTTACCCAAAAGATAAAGCCACGAATCTCTGCCTGAAGTAGAATGTGAGCAATCTCTTCCTGTAGATACATTATCACAGAATAATACAAATCGTACAGTGCACGCAGCAGAACCTTGGTATTCTATACTTGTATATAAGGATTGCACTTCTAAAGTTCAGGCTTGATATTGGAGCTGAAGCTAATGTTTTACCAGTTCACTGTTTGAAAAAGATACCAGGTCCCATCCAGCTAAAGCAATTTGATGCTGGGCTTATAATAAATGGAGTTTCCAGAATAGACTCTGAAGGAGAAGTCACCCTAACAGCAGCAAAGACCAAGGCTAAGGTCAGTCATCAGTTCTCCATCACTAACTCATCTATAACACCACTTGTAGTCAGAGACACCTGCATACAGCTAAATCCAATATACAAAATAGGTATGCTGCACACAAAGGTACCCAGCACTAAAGAAGAATTGATTGCACAATACCAGAAGTTTTCAGGGCACTTAGAGAGTTCTGTGGGAAGACTCCAATATATATGGACCCATCAGTTCTCCCTGTCATAGGGTATGTCTACACTACGAAATTAGTTCGAATTTATAGAAGCCGGTTTTTTTGAAATCGGTTGTATACAGCCGATTGTGTGTGTCCACACATAAAATGCTCTAGGTGCTCTAGTCGGCAGACCGCGTCCACAGTACAAGGCTAGCATCGACTTCCGGAGCATTGCACTATGGGTAGCTATCCCACAGCTATCCCACAGTTCCCGCAGTCTCCGCCGCCCCTTGGAATTCTGGGTTGAGATCCCAATGCCCGGATGATGCAAAACAGTGTCGCGGGCGGTTCTGGGTACATGTCGTCAGGCCCCTCCCCCCTCGTCACAGCAACGGCAGACAATAGATTCGCGCCTTTTTACCTGGGTTACCTGTGCAGACAACATACCACGGCAAGCATGGAGCCCGCTCAGCTCAGCGCCTTTTTACCTGGGTTACCTGTGCAGACAACATGGAGCCCGCTCAGCTCAGCTGAGCTCACCGTCACCATATGTCCTCTGGGTGCCGGCAGACGTGGGACTGCATTGCTACACAGCAGCAGCTGCTAACTGCCTTTTGGCGGTAGACGGTGCAGTAGACTGGTAGCCTTCATCGGCGATCTGGGTGCTGGCAGCCGTGGGGCTTGCCTTTTGGCAGTAGATGGTGTATTACGACTGTTAACCGGCCTATTACAAGTCGGGTCATCGCACGTTAGCAGAGTCTTCCCTGAGCAGCCGATCGTGCAATAGGCCTGAAGACCATCGTCATACACCGCCCCGTATTTGCTGCCAAGCACCCAGAAAGATGCCGAGGGCTATCAGTCACGCTGCACCGTCGTCTTAAGATGTAAAAAATAGATTTGCTCTATTCATTTGCTTCCCCCTCCCTCCGTCAAATCAACGGCCTGCTAAACCCAGGGTTTTCAGTTTAATCTTTGGGGGGGACCATTCTGTGTGACAGTTGTTTGTGTCTCTCCCTGATGCACAGCCACCGTTATTGATTTTAATTCCCTGTGCCTGTACGCCATGTCGTCACTCGGCCCGCCCTCCCTCCTTCCCCTAGTCCGTCACATACTACGTTTGCGCCACAGCTCAGAGAGCCGAGAAGCGGTTCGCGCCTTTTCTTTGAATTCTGGGTTGAGATCCCAATGCCTGGATGATGCAAAACAGTGTCGCGGGCGGTTCTGGGTACATGTCGTCAGGCCCCTCCCCCCTCGTCACAGCAACGGCAGACAATAGATTCGCGCCTTTTTACCTGGGTTACCTGTGCAGACAACATACCACGGCAAGCATGGAGCCCGCTCAGCTCAGCTGAGCTCACCATCACCATATGTCCTCTGGGTGCCGGCAGACGTGGGACTGCATTGCTACACAGCAGCAGCTGCTAACTGCCTTTTGGCGGTAGACGGTGTAGCATGAGTGATAGCTGTGGGGCTGGCAGCCGTAGGGCTGCATTGCACCAGCCCCTGGCCCTTTGGTAGGAGATGGTATATTATGACTGGTACCCGTCGTCGTCATACTGGAGTGGCTGTCAATCATGGCCACCTGGGCAGACATGTTTCGATGATGATGGCTACCAATCGTAATATACTATTTTCTGCCAATTGCCCAGTATTGTCTGCTAAGCACCCAGAAGAGGCCGAGGGTGATGCTGGGTGCTGGCGGACGTGGGGCTGGCAGACGTGGGGCTGCATTGCTACACAGCAGCAGCCCCTTGCCTTTTGGCAGATGATGGTATATTATGATTGGTATCCATCATCATCGTACTGGAGAAGCTATCACTCATGCTGCACCGTCGGCTGCCAGCTTAAGATGTAAAAAATAGATTTGTTCTGTATTCATTTGCTTCCCCTTCCTCCGTGAAATCAATGGCCTGCTAAGCCCAGGGTTTTCAGTTTAATCTTTGGGGGGACCATTCTGTGTGACAGTTGTTTGTGTTTCTCCCTGTTCCTGTACCTGTACGCCATGTCGTCACTCGGCCCTCCCTCCCTCCCGCCCTCCCTCCTTCTCCTGGTCCATCAGATACTACTTTCGTGCCTTTTTTCTGACCAGGCGCCATAGCTAGCACTGGGATCATGGAGCCCGCTCAGATCACCGCAGCAATTATGAGCACTATGAACACCAAGCGCATTGTCCTGGAGTATATGCAGAGCCAGGACATGCCAAGGCGAAACCCGGACCAGCCGAGGAGGCGATTGCAGCGCGGCGACGAGAGTGATGAGGAAATTGACATGGACATAGACCTCTCACAAGGCACAGGCCCCAGCAATGTGAAAATCATGGTGTCACTGGGGCAGGTTCATGCCGTGGAACACCGATTCTGGGCCCGGGAAACAAGCACAGACTGGTGGGACCGCATCGTGCTGCAGGTATGGGACGATTCCCAGTGGCTGCGAAACTTTCGCATGCGTAAGGGCACTTTCATGGAACTTTGTGACTTGCTTTCCCCTGCCCTGAAACGCCAGGATACCAAGATGAGAGCAGGCCTCTGAGAAGCGAGTGGCGATAGCCCTGTGGAAGCTTGCAACGCCAGACAGCTACCGGTCAGTCGGGAATCAATTTGGAGTGGGCAAATCTACGGTGGGGGCTGCTGTGATCCAATTTGCCAGGGCAATGAAAGACCTGCTGATAGCAAGGGTAGTGACTCTGGGCAACGTGCAGTCAATAGTGGATGGTTTTGCTGAAATGGGATTCCCAAACTGTGGCGGGGCCATAGACGGAACCCATATCCCTATCTTGTCACCGGAGCACCAAGCCACCGACTACGTAAACCGCAAGGGGTACTTTTCAATGCTGCTGCAAGCCCTGGTGGATCTCAAGGGACGTTTCACCAACATCAACGTGGGATGGCCGGGAAAGGTACATGATGCTCGTGTCTTCAGGAACTCTGCTCTGTTTCGAAAGCTGGAGGAAGGGACTTTCTTCCCGGACCAGAAAGTGACCATTGGGGATGTTGAAATGCCTATCGTGATCCTTGGGGACCCAGCCTACCCCTTAATGCCATGGCTCATGAAGCCGTACACAGGCAGCCTGGACAGTAGTCAGGACCTGTTCAACTACAGGCTGAGCAAGTGCCGAATGGTGGTGGAATGTGCATTTGGCCGTTTAAAAGCGCGCTGGCGCAGCTTACTGACTCGCTCAGACCTCAGCGAAAAGAATATCCCCATTGTTATTGCTGCTTGCTGTGCGCTCCACAATATCTGTGAGAGTAAGGGGGAGACCTTTATGGCGGGGTGGGAGGTTGAGGCAACTCGCCTGGCCGCTGATTACGCGCAGCCAGACACCAGGGCGGTTAGAGGAGCACAGCAGGGTGCGGTGCGCATCAGAGAAGCTTTGAAAACGAGTTTTGTGACTGGCCAGGCTACTGTGTGAAACTTCTGTTTGTTTCTCCTTGATGAACCCTCCAAACCCCCCCCCCGACCCAGTTCACTCTACTTCCCTGTAAACCAACCACCCCACCCACCCTCCCCTCCCCAATTCGAGCACCGCTTGCAGAGGCAATAAAGTCATTGTTTTTTCACATTCATGCATTCTTTATTAGTTCCTCACAGAAGTAGGGGGATAATTGCCAAGGTAGCCTGGGATGGGTGGGGGAGGAGGGATGGAAAAGGACACACTGCATTTTAAAACTTTAACTCTTATTGAAGGCCAGCCTTCTGATGCTTGGGCGATCATCTGGGGTGGAGTGACTGGGTGGACGGAGGCCCCCCCACCGTGTTCTTGGGCGTCTTGGTGAGGCTATGGAACTTGGGGAGGAGGGCTGTTGGTTACACAGGGGCTGTAGCGGCGGTCTCTGCTCCTGCTGCCTTTCCTGCAACTCAACCATACGCTCGAGCATATCAGTTTGATGCTCCAGCAGACGGAGCATTGCCTCTTGCCATCTGTCTGCAAGCTGACGCCACCTATCGTCTTCAGCCCGCCACTTGCTCTGTTCATCCCGCGATTCAGCCCGCCACCTCTCCTCTCGTTCATATTGGGCTTTTCTCATCTCCGACATTGACTGCCTCCACGCATTCAGCTGTGCTCTATCAGCGTGGGAGGACATCTGCAGCTCCGTGAACATATCGTCCCTCGTCCTACGTTTTCTCTTTCTAATGTTCACGAGCCTCTGTGAAGGAGAAACATTTGCAGCTGGTGGAGGAGAAGGGAGAGGTGGTTAAAAAAGACATATTTTAGAGAACAATGGGTACACTCTTTCATTACAAGGTCGCATATTTCGGCTTGCAGGCAGCCATGGTAGGCCACAGTGTTTTGGCTTTTTTAACCTTCTTAACATGCGGGAAAGGTTGCAAACAGCAGCGCATTTCCCATATCAAGGATGAATTGGGTTGTCCATTTAAAATGGGGTTTCAATGTAAAAGGAGGGGCTGCGGTTTCCCGGTTAACATGCAGCACAAACACAAGTAAACCACCCCCCCGACACACACACACGATTCTCTGGGATGATCACTTCACCCCTCCCCCCACCGCGTGGTTAACAGCGGGGAACATTTCTGGTCAGAAGAGCAGGAATGGGCGCCTCTGAATGTCCCCTTAATAAAATCACCCCATTTCAACCAGGAGAGCTTTCTGGAGATGTCCCTGGAGGATTTCCGCTCCATCCCCATACACGTTAACAGACTTTTCCAGTAGATGTACTGGCCGCGATTGCCAGGGCAAATTAATCATTAAACACGCTTGCTTTTTTTTTTTGTAATGTTTACAAATATTTACAAAGTTACACTCACCAGAGGTCTCCTGTGTGCCCTGAGGGTCTTGGGTGAGTTCGGGGGTTACTGGTTCCAGGTCCAGGGTCACAAACATATCCTGGCTGTTGGGGAAACCGGTTTCTCCGCTTCCTTGCTGCTGTGAGCTACCTACAGTACCTCCATCCTCATCTTCCTCGTTCCCCGAACCGTCTTCCCTGTGTGTTTCTCCAGTGAGAGAGTCATAGCACACGGTTGGGGTAGTGGTGGCTGCACCCCCTAGGATCGCATGCAGCTCCGCGTAGTAGCGGCAAGTTTGCGGCTCTGCCCCGGACCTTCTGTTTGCTTCTCTGGCTTTGTGGTAAGCTTGCCGTAGCTCCTTAATTTTCACGCGGCACTGCTGTGTGTCCCTGTTATGGCCTCGGTCCTTCATGGCCTTGGAGATCTTTTCTAATACTTTTCCATTTCTTTTACTGCTACGGAGTTCAGCTATCACTGCTTCATCTCCCCATATGGCGAGCAGATCTCATACCTCCCGTTCGGTCCATGCTGGAGCTCTTTTGCGATCCTGGGACTCCATCACGGTTACCTGTGCTGATGAGCTCTGCGTGGTCACCTGTGCTCTCCACGCTGGGCAAACAGGAAATGAAATTCAAACATTCGCGGGTCTTTTCCTGTCTACCTGGTCAGTGCATCTGAGTTGAGAGTGCCGTCCAGAGCGGTCACAATGAAGCACTGTGGGATAGCTCCCGGAGGCCAATAACGTCAAATTCCGTCCACACTACCCCAATTCCGACCCGCAAAGGCCGGTTTTATCGCTAATCCCCTCGTCGGAGGTGGTGTAAAGAAACCGGTTTAAAGGACCCTTTAAGTCGAAAGAAAGGGCTTCGTCGTGTGGACGTGTCCAGGCTTAATTCGGTTTAACGCTGCTAAAGTCGACCTAAACCCGTAGTGTAGACCAGGCCATACATGCAGACATATACCCTTTGCAGTGACAGACAGACTCAGAGATGCACTCAGGTAGGTAGAAAAGGGTCATAGCCAAAGTGAACACGCCCCACTCCATGGGTAAACAGCTTGGTCTGAGAAGAAACTGAGAAGAAAAATGGCAAGATTAGGATTGGTTTGGATCACAGGGACCTTAATAAGGCTATCCTAAGGCAGCATTACTCCATTCTCACATCAGCAGATGTCCAGCAGGTGTTTTGATGGAGGAGTGACCAGGCCAAATTTGAGTCAGTGGTATGGCAACCTGGCACATTGCGTTGCAGTGCCATTCAGGCTTGTCTCTTACCCCCAGCTCTGGGACCGACATACCTGCCTCTTTTGCCTGTGTACTAATCTGGCCCTGACTATACCAGAAAATCAGCAATCAGAATTGACACCATCTTCTGAGGCACAAATTGCATCATAAACATCTGAAAGTAAATTCAAAATAAGTGGATGTCAGGCAATGTTCCCTCTAATTTTTCCCATGCATGTGCGGAATGAATTTTGTTATGTGCACCAATATGGAGGTGAGGTGATGTGTCATCTCCGTATTGGTGCACATAACAAAATTCATGTGGCGGGAGTGGGGCCAAGGGGTTTGGCATGTGGGAGGGGGCTCAGGACTGGGGCAGAGGGTTGGTGTGGGTGGGTGAGGACTCCAGTTAGGGGTGCAGGCTCTGGGGTGGGGCTGAGGCTGAGGGGCTCAGGGCTGAGGCAGAGGTTTGTGGTGTGGGGGGGATGAGGACTCTGGTTGGGGGTGTGAGCTCTGGGGTGGGGCTGGGGATGAGGGGTTTGGGGTGCAGGCTGCCCTGCGGCTACAGCGGAGAGAGAGGACTCCTCACAGCAGCACATGGGCTGGGGGGCGAGAGGCGCCTCTCCCCGCCATGGCAGATCTGGAACTGGGGCTGGATTGGGGCCGGGGGAGGGATGCCTCTCCTCGCCAAGGCACGTCTGGGGCTGGGGCCGGGGGAGGGGTGCCTCTCCCTGCCACAGCAGGTCCAGGGCTGGGGGAGAGCCCCGAGCGGCCGTGCAGCTTAAACGGAACTTAGGTGTCAGGTGCTATGCCAATATGATGCCAAGTCTTGCATGACAATTTTATACAGGAACTACATGAGGAAGCAGACTGAGCCAATGGTATAGAATGAGCTCTCGGTGGTTAACTGTTAACAACCTCGGACCTGCACAGCTAAAGGTTAAACAGCGAGTAGTCAGCAGTGCTGTAATACTCTTCTAATGCCTCTGGCCTGGTTTTGAGGCCCTTGTTTGAGAAGTTAAAATATGTCCCAAAAAATAAAGTAAGAATAAAATAAGGGAAATGTAGTATATTGTGATACCGTCTCTTGAAAATTAGCAATGTGCTGAGGGCCTCCTATTGTGAGGGGTCTCGGACATGATGCAGACACTCTCAAGATCTGCAAACTCAGGGTCTGCATGTGCCATCTTGTTATCTATCTAATAAAGAGAATTGTAGTTTTAACTTTATATCCATGGTCCTCACTATGGTTCCTGAAGTACAGACAGGACCACCCAGAGGATTCAGGGGGCCTGGGGTCTTTGAAGACCCAGCACTTCAGCAGCGGGGCCCGGGGCGGAAGGACTCCCCACCACGAATTGCCGCTGAAGACCCGGAGCGGAAGAAGCTCCAGGGGCCAGGGCCCCATGAGAGTTTTCTGGGACCCCCGGAACGAGTGAAGGACCCCACTCCAGGGGCCCCGAAAAACTCTCGTGGGGGCCCCTGCAGGGCCGGGGCCTGGGGCAAATTGCCTGGACCAGCTTCTCTGGCGGTGATTGAAAGGGCCCAGGGCTCCAGCAGCTGCGGGGAGCCCGGGGTCCTTTAAATCACCGCCAGAGCTCCGGCAGCTGGGCTCGGGCAGGGATTTAAAGGTCTCAGAGCTCTGGCTGCTGTGGGGAGCCCAGGGCCCTTTCAATCACCGCTGGAGCCCTGCCACCCCTCCCCCGATATAACGGGGTTTCAGCTATAACGCGGTAGGGATTTTTGGCTCCCTACGACCGTGTTATAGCGGGGTAGAGGTGTACTATGTAGCAACAACAAGCTTCATACATAGCCAATGCCTATCTCATAACAGATCCAACAGTCCAGCCCTTTGGTTTTTGACCTTCCATGCCATCTGCCTTCCATTGCTTCAGATGTAGAATGATCAGATGTGCTGCAAATGACTACAAGTGGGGACTTTGTGACTCTCCCTTTTGCCATTGTGGTCAGTTAGAATATGTACATATTATACTTGCAGACTGTATATATCACAGGCTGCTTGATTCCCTCATGGCCTTTCACAATGCCCTTCCCTCAGCTATTGAATGGTTAGACATTTAGACTCACATGGTTGACTTGAATGTCCATGTAAATGCAATCACAATAAAAATCAAAGTTACAGGACACTCAGTACCAGTGTGTGCGTGGGTGTGCTGTCATAGAGAACGGACTGTGCTGCACTGAAAAGGTCTGTAGATCTGTTTGCATTCACCACCCAAGGCTAGGGCGAAGTCAAAGCATGACCCTCACTTGTTAATTAAAAACCTGTACTTTGTGTCACTACTGAACAGTTCAACATTGTTGTTTGTTTCATTGAATAAGATTTTTAAGTGACATTCTCCAAAGTCATGACATTTAGAAAATACCTTTTCACTAGGCTTATATACTGCAATTTACTTCACCATATGACATAATCATTCATTTCTAAACTTTAGCAATAATGCTATATTTTATTCTATTTGATTCTATCAAAATAAACTGCTGATAGATGATTTAACAAAATGGAAAAGAACCCTAGCTCTTGACTTTTTTCCAGTGCTTTCAGCTTTAACTCTTTGTTTCTTTTCTATAAATTTATTTTGTAGCTTAATTATTTTTAGAATATAAAATTATATACCATGAACGCCTGAGGGCAGAACCTGTCATGTTTTATATATCCTAAAGTCACCTGCAGACTTATTGTGCAATATAAATATGATAAATATACAGTAAGTCAACCTCAATTGCCTCTGATCCAAGACAAAGACTATCACTAAATCAGTCACTGAACTCCAATATGCAGATGACTGTGCGCCCACTCAGAAGAAGATCTTCAAAAAATAGTTGATATTTTTTCTGAGGCCTACAACCAACTCAGACTCACACTCAACACGAAGAAAACTAAAGTACTCCACCAACAGGCTCCAAATCACCAGGATCCTGCTCCCATAATTCAGATCGATAAAGAGACCCTGGAGAATGTTGAGCACTTCCTTTACCTCGGCAGCCATCTGTTTCAGAAGGCTAACATCGACTAGGAAATTCAACACTGGCCTCCAATGTGCCAGTACAGTTTTCGAATGCTTGAGAAAATGTGTCTTTGAAGATTGTAACCTCAAGAATCAAACCAAACTTCTCATGTACCAGGCTGTTGTACCCTGTTCTCTTGTATGGCACTGAAACCTGGGTTACGTACAATAGACACCTCAAGATTCTTGAACGATATTATCAATGGTGCCTCCGCAAGATTTTCCAAATCAAGTGGGATGACCAACGGACCAACATCAGTGTTCTGTCCCAAGCCAAAAGCTCCAACGTTGAAGTTATGATCATCCACCACCAACTCTGTTGGCTGGTCATGTTTTTTGAATGCCAGACAATTGACTCCCAAATCAGGTCATGTTCTCACAATTGAGCCAAGGCCAACGGACAAGGGGCAGGCAAAAAAAATGCTTCAAAGTGCAATATTGACAAACTCATGGGAAACCCAAGCCCTTGACCAACCAAAATGGAAAAGGACCTTTTGGCAAGGATCTCCATATTTTGAGATCCAATAAAGACAACAGGAAGCAGAGAAACTGGAAGGGAGGAGAGAATGTGCTGCAGCCCAACTCAACAATCCATATCTGCCCCTTCCACTGGGAAATATCTGCACCAAATGTGACAAAATCTGTGGATCCCAGAATGGTCTCAATAGCCACCTGCACATTTACCACCAATAACTGGCTATCATTTTATGGAAGACAATCCTCCACAAACTCCGAGGGATCACCAACAGGAGCACCGGAACCTATGTAGAAGGAGGGGCCACCGGCACTGGAATTGTGGCCCCCTCCCCTGCTCCTCCTCTTCCCCCTTGAAGCCCTACCCCCTAGCCAGGCCAGAAGTCGGAGCCAGGCCATGGTAAGAGCCACCCAGAGATCCTGTGTTGCTGTGGGGAGCACTGGACCCTCTACCTGCCCTGGACAGGGGGCCCAAGAGAAGAACTACCCAGGGCAAGTGGAGGGTCTGGGGCTCTCCACAGTGGTCTGGGCTCACTGGGCAGCTCTGGCTTCTGGCCTGGCTAGGGGGTGGGGCCTCAGGGAAAGAGGAGGAGCAGGGGGCTACCCATGGCGAGGGCAGGCTAAAGGCCACCTCAGCCCCCCACCAAGAAGAGGCTGGCACCACTAGCAGGAGCTGTGCTTTGTGGCAGGGGAGCTGATCACCTGATCACCTGTTCCCATTACTCTTGGTAAATCCAGGGCTCCCATCTTTTACAAACTTGCTGCAAGTGGCTAACTGAAATCCTTTGTCTAAATTAATACAGTTTACATTAAAAGGTCATTTCTGCCTCGTCCATGTAGAGCTTTCACCCATTCACCTTTGCAAACCAATACAAAGTTGAGCACAAGTGGTGAAATCCTGGACCCACTGAAGTCAATAGGAATTTTGCCATTGACTTCAATGGGACCAGAATTTCACTTTTTTCTAGGCTAGTGTTGCTGCTGGCCCTAGCTCCCCCACAACTGCCGTTCACGGGGAAACTGCACTCTTTCAAGAGGAGGTGCAATGACCACCCTCCCTTTCTGCTTTTGGAGTGCTGCACCTACTTAATGTCTGCAAGATCCCCTGTCAGAGCAGTTCGCCTCCACCTCCCTCTCTACCACAGTGGTGCCGAGTGACTTTATCTCCCATTGGCTTCAGGGGGTCTTGAAGGTGTTCAGCATCTTGCAGGATTAGACCTCTAAAGCCAGATTGCTTTGAAGAAAATATTTCATTGGTATGTTCACTGTAAGCCATGGTGATTCTGTCCATGAGCTAAAACAAGAATAAGATTGACCATCATGGGAAATGATGCATATGCCATCTTTCAGAAAGTGCAGATGAAACAGGAAGGAAGTAATTTACGGTCTGATTTAAAGATTCCACTCTTAATTGCATCAAAGGTCAAGTTAAATTTGAACTAAATACTACCCCTCTGCAGATGAGGTTAGGGCTTTTATGTTCTACTCTTAGTAAAGATGGATTGTGCAATAATATTTCACTGATCAAGCAACAGTCAAGAATTTTGAAAAGTTAATGTTATCAAGGTCAAAACAAGGGAACATCAAGGATACCAATAGGCAGCCAATTTGTAATGCTGATTTACACTGAATAGAATTGTAAGTTAAATCTTTACTGTAAGAAGCAGGGAACCATATGAAAATATAAAAGTCCTGACTCTATGCATCCTAAACAAGCACAGATCCTTCCAAATACATCAAACAATTGTTCTCAGAACCACTCCAGTCAGGATCATTCATCACCTTCTGTAATTCACACTTACAAATCACACACATATAGAGGAAAATCAGATCTTCACTAGAAACCTACAGCTATTATATAGATTACAAAGTTCCTACAGTGACTTATTATGGCCAAGAAGACACTTTCATTTTAAGCCTCTGTTTCAAGCCATTTATAACTTTCTGGGGAAAAAATTATCTATAGCTCATGATAGTAATAATTTTACAATATACCTGCCAACTCACACAGAAAGTAAGTTAAAGAAATCTGAACAGCTGAGACAAGTCAATGTTGATTTATAAATAAATAAAATAAAAGTTACAGAAAACAGGTGCTGGGGATTTAAAATATGTTTTGGAGTGAAGTTTATAATAGCTGTATAGAGAAAGGTCAGAGCTTATCTGTCTTTATTCTGGTGTTCTATTCAATTGTTGGATGACACTGTGCAGCCAAATCTCCTGCTTAAAGAGCAGATCTTCTTTTAAGAAGTCTCATACAACTGAGTGGAATTTAAACAGGCACTGATGTTTCAGGAGCATGACACCACCTGATTCCCTATTTCAAAAGAAGATTCTCACTTATTTACCATTAGAGTTTGCCTGGCAAAGTACTAACAAACGAAGCTAAACTGCAGAACTGCACACTCAGCCCAATTTCCACATGTCTAATGAACATTCTGTGTAACAAAAGAGCTTCAAATATTTTAATATATTCATTAAATTATAATGGAAAACACATGAATAGATATTAAACAAGCTTTTCTATTGAGTTTCCTAGGCTTGATATACCCCCAAAACATACAAGCTAGGCAATATTCAAATACCATGTGCTGAAAATTACTAGAACCAATAAATAATCAGTTACATTGCTACATAATCTGTGCACTTAGGCCCTGATTCTGCTTGTACTAAATTAAATAGCTAAACTCCCATTGACTTCAATGGTGCAGGAGTAGGGCCTTTAACCTTTACTTACTAAGTAAGTGCTAGTTTTATTAACCTATGAGTACAGTGACAGACGTTAGTAACTTTGTTGTCAGCAGGTTGCAGGTATTTTAGTACTTATATCTATATATATTCTCTATGCCTTACGTCAACATTCTTGGATCTGAGCACTATGTATTTGTTTACTGGTTTTATTTTTAACTAAAACTAAAAGAAACATCCCTATTGTAAAAACAGAATTGCCTTAGGGTCTGCCAGCTTACAACATCAGGAGGAGCAAGAGCAGTCTCATGGCCATTCTAAAGGAAACACTCTTTGTAAAGGGGGAGCTCCAGTTTGATATGTATTAAGACACATGAGCAACAGACTCCCACAAAAATGTTTCCTTATTAAGCTTGCAATAAGCCATCAGCCTGGTGTGTACTTGTCTGCACATAAGAGGATATTAGGAATCTGATTTCTTTTTTCTCATTTAAATAATAAAGCATAGCTACCTACCTATTACACATATGTAATTTAAGGCTTACATACAATAATGAGTAAAAGACCTTAACATTTTCAGATGGAAGTTGCCACAGAAGTGCTAGATGTTATTATTGTAGGTTTTTCTATGTACATTTTGAAAATGTGGTCAAAAGTGATGAGGTGTATGCAAGATTGATTGCATATTTGTGAATTTAAATTCCCACATTTGTATTTTAAATATTTTAGAATATTATATTAAATAGAGACCAATAAAAATGGATGGGAGTAGCATTGGCAATAGAAATAGTTTATACAAAGAGACATTACACAAAGAACTGATACCTTTCATGTTAGAATGGTTTAAAGGAATTAAAATATATAGTGCATTGAAATGAATTACGTATCATCTCAGAAGTGAACCAACAACATTTTAGAAGACAAGCACCTACAATGAGCTTGCTTTTACTTCTACTGTAAATATTTTATATTTTTATAGATTTTCATGGGGAGGTTAGCCACATTATTACCCTTTCACCAAGATGTGTAGTTATTCTTTCTTTATAAATTACCATAATGCAATGCAGGCTTACAGCAGGGAGAGGCTTCCCCACAACCTAGTGTTCCCAGTCATCCAGTTTTCGACCGGAATGCCTGGTAAAAAGGGACCCTGGCAGCTCCAGTCAGCACCACTGACCGGGCTGTTAAAAGTCCGGTAGGTGGCACAGCGCGGCTAAGGCAGGCTCCCTGCCTGCTCTGACTCTGCACAGCTCCCAGAAGTGGTTGGCATGTCCAGCTCGTAGGTGCAGGTGTGGCCACGGGGGCTCTGTGCACTGCCCCGAGCACTGGCTCTGCAGCTCCCATTGGCCCGGAACCACAGCCAATGGGACCTGCGGGATGGTGCCTGCAGGCATCGGCAGCACGTAGAGCCCTCTGGCCCCTCTGCCTAGAAGCCAGACATGCCAGCCACTTCCAGGAGCCACCTGAGGTAAGCCCCGCCCAGCCAGAGCCTGAACCCCTCATCACCTCCTACACAGGGACAGGGCCTCAGGAAAGGGGCAGGGCAGGGACGTTCCATTTTGTGCTATTAGAAAGTTGCCACAACCATCGTTCCTCATCCCAGGCTCTCCCTCTAAGCTCTCCTTACTTCCTGTTTCTTCTACTTATATCCTCCTAGTTATATTGTTAACCCCATGATTACCACCAGGTGTTCATAATCCCCCCAACAGAATGTGTTTAATTGCTCACAGCTGAGCCTGCAGTTTCTCATGCTGTAGCAACATCAGTGCCCTGTCACAGATGTAGAACACAATTTTTAAAATTCCTGTAAAACAACTCCTGTTTCACAAATTATGTTTACAAGCAATAATTAAACAGGTCTAGATTGTGCCATTTAGGGACAGCCTGTGTTGGGTAGGGAGGTTGGGTTTAGCATTAGTCTCTGAACATAAAGTAAACGCACAAGAACATGTTTATAATTTCACATACCCTGATTTTTTCTGCTTACTAGACTTTACATTTTTCAATACTTTAAGGTTTTGAATTTGTATGAAAAAAGCTGTCAGCCTTCTTTTTAATGTTGCATTTAGCTTCCAAAATAAGGAATATTCATTTTGCTCACCAGCAGCTGGTGTAAGGATTCAAACTTCCATTTGTACCAACAATGACTTCTAAAGAGTGAAAGTCTAACCTGTCTTTTGAAACACACATAAAATACCATCACTGTAAACTGAAATTAGCAGAACAGCCCCAGTGCTCACTTACAAAAAAGAAACACCGAGTCATCTTTTTCCTATCACTATTTTTCCCTTTTTCAAATTGCCAAGTAGTGAAATTGGGTATCATTTTCATGGTGAAGTTCATAAACTATGCCTGTCTGCAATTCAGTATAAAACCTTCTTCCAAAATATGTCAGCACTGCTTTCTCCTAGTTACTTCTAACTAGGTAATTTTTTTTAAGATATGTTGTGCCTAGCCTTATTAATGACCATGACAACCATATGTAGTCCCTTGAAAAATATGATGTTGAAGCTTTCGGTCCTTAGTTATGAGTATTTATTGAGAAGTTCTGGCTCTAAACAGGCACACATTGACTTTTTCTTCAATATCTAGTCTTCAAATAAAGTAGAATATATTTTTATGGATCTCATTTTAGTATATTTCATATTCCATTCCAGGTGTTGGTTTTGACCTGTCACTTTATACTGTGGTCAGGCTCACTGTGTGCCTTACCTCACTTCAATAGTTGAAATCGATTAGAACATTCAAGGAGAACAGCCCAATAATTCAATTCTTACTCATACAAGTAGCACCACTGAAGGCAGTGGGACTTATCATATAATTATGAACTATTTGCATGAGACTGGATCATAAGATTTGGACCTAGATTGTAAACCTAGGGTCAGATCCTCAGCTGGTGTAAGTCAGTGTAGCTCCAATGAAACTATGCCAATTTACAGCATCTGACTCCCATGGTCTAGGTGTTCTATGCAGAGGGCCCCCAACCAATGCCTGGAAGTTGAAGCTAGACAAATTCAGACTGTAAATAAGGCATAAATGCTTGACAGTGAGGGTAATTAACCACTGAAACAATTTACCAAAGGTTGGGGTGGATTCTCAATCACTGACAATTTTTCAATCAAGATTGGATACTCTAGGAATTATTTTGGGGGAACTTTGTGGTCTGTGCTATACAGGAAGTCAGACTAGATGATCACGGTGGTCCCTTATGGCCTTGGAATCTATGAAACCCTGGAATTCACTTCTACATTTCTCTGCCAAGTTTGTTAACCTTTGGGGCATAGTCAAAGGCTCAGCTGTTTACCCAAGCTTTCTCTGACATGGGGATGGGATTTTTAATTTGGGGTAGCGCATTCTTGTTTGTTAGGTAACAATAGGGTGACCAGATGTCCCGATTTTATAGGGACAGTCCCAATTTTGGGGTCTTTTTCTTATATAGGCTCCTATTACCCCCCCACCAGCTGTCGCGATTTTTCACACCTGCTCTCTGGTCACCCTAGGTAACAATGAAGTTATTTAAGTTCATTAGAAGATGGAAACTTGACAGAGTAAGTGGCTCTGCTAAACTACAAGGGAAGAAAGGGAGTAATCGAGCAGGATAAGGACACTGCAAAGAAGCAAAAGAACATCCCTGTATCAGCCTTCTCCACAAAAGCAATGGTGAAATATCTAGAACTATGCTTTGCAAGTAATAAAGATGAGGTGCTATCAGAGACTGAGATGTCAAAAGAGGAAGTATTGAAAGAAGCGGTAAATTGCCATAAGTCTCCAGGATCAGATGATATTCATCTGAGTTCTAACATCAGGAGCCTATGGGGTAGTCAAAGCTTTAAAAGATTATTTGCTGATCCTGGGAATTACATAGAAGCAAGCCTTCCATCAGTACCAGATAAATCAGTTGAAAGAATAATAATAAAATGTGGGCTTATGTTGCTTTTTATCTGTAGATTACAAAGCACTTTACAAAGGAGAGTAAGTATCCTTGTCCCACTTTTACAGATGAGGAAACAGAGACACAAATAGGAGGGGCGCTAGACAGTGGGCAGTGGCAGAGCTAGGAATAGATCCCAAGTCTCCTGACTCCCATACCAGTGTCTTATGCACTGTGTCACCTACAGTAATAAAACACCTACATTATCATATGATAGGGACAACCAGACAGCTTCTGTAAAGGAAAATTGTGCTTCTGCAAACCCCACCGAATTATTGGGAAAGTGAACAGACTGGTAGATAAAGGAAATCGTCATTAAACAGATATATTCCCAGTGAGCTCCCACAAGGATCAGTTCTCGGACCTACACTATTTAGCATTTTTATCAATGACCTGGAAGAAAACATAAATTAATCACTGATAAAGTTTGCAGATGACACAAAAATTGGGAGAATGGTAAATCATGAAGAGGAGAGGTCACTGATTCAGAGCGCCTAGTTGTGCCCATGCATTGTATAGAGCGTCTAACTCATGGTTGTGAATTCCACTAGGCAGCAGGGTGCCTAACAGTTAGGTTCTTCAATGTTCAGCCTAAATCCCCTTTGTAAATCTGGCCCTAAATTACCATCTCACTTCTACTGGTAAACTCTCCCGATTGGAGTTGAGGGGTTGGTGGGGAGTGTGTGAAAGCTTATATTGATCCATGTTCTGTAGATAAATGGAAGACTTCATTCACCACTGTGGTCCATCAATCTGGCACCTTCTGTGAGCATAGCATTCACTTTAAAAAATAGAAAACTGGAACTAAATGCTCCATAATTTACATGGAACTAAAGAATATGATGCTGTAATTTCCATGTTTATTTTCTTATGCATTATACCTACTGCTGGCATAGTCTCTTGAGAGTCATCATCTGTGCCCTGAGCTCTAAAGAAATCACTGGGGAATTTATCTTAATTTCTCTTACACATTTTTCATTTACAAAGTTCCCTGTGTGGTGACAATTTCAGTATTGTTAAAAAAACAGCAGGAAAAAAAACCTTAGAAATCAATTAAACTTGCAGTTTTCCATGGAGCAGTTTGCCTGCTAGATTACTTGTTATGCCCCTACACATATGCGAGTACATATACGTTTTCCCTGTGGCTACAGTACGCCCCATTTCCTAAAGTTCTGGTACCTTCTAATAGAAGAGATATATTAATAAAAAAATTATTATGGTGATTCATTCTACTTCAAAAATTAATCTACATGTTGTATTTATATTTGGGACCAAAATTTCAAGAGAGGCTCCAGGTCCATGGCCTAAAACATCTGAATGCAATTGTTCATATAATTTCAGTTACTATGATTGTGAACCCAAATACAGTGACTACACACAAAAATGTCTCGGCTACTTCGGTGTATAACTGCCTTCTGCATATGTAATCCCATTTTACATGCCTAATTATGGTAATTACACACAAATTAGGCACATCATTGTACATGGCTTTATGTACACAGAGTACACAGGTCCTCTTTTTAGATCCCACCTACTGCAAAAATGAATCACTTGAGGGGGAACTAGTTACAATAGTTGTCTCTGAATACAATTTAAACCTGTTTCGTTCTTCCAGCGTGCATGAAATCTAATCATGTTTTAACTGTGTCCATAAATTGTACTAGAGCAAGGTAGAACTCGAAGTCCTCTTCCAGCGTCCATACGGGCCAATGTAAATCTTGGGATGGATTCTTTGGAAGTTGTTGGAAAAGCCTGGTAAGAAATCTGGAGGTGAGCCTCCTGGGAGATTACAGACAGATATTGAGGCATCCAGTTACATGTGATATGTGCTATTTAATCTATATGTCTGAGAGACTATAGCAGCCCATAATCTGGATTGTTAGATTGTTTATGTTTTTGCTATATCCTGAATTTCTTTAAATGTATTTAGTGTGGTCTAATGTCCTTTGGATTTTTAAATAGTAATTTTCCTAACCATGCCAAAAATATAGAAGATGCAGATTGTCAAATTGTGGATTATTTACTCACTAATCTACAATAGCTGCATTTTATACAAATGGTCGATTAAATTAAAAACTTTTATTATTTATTCAATAACTTACACTAGCTGTGTTATGGACACTTAAATTATCTGTCAGTATATTCCAATTCACAATATCATTATTGTCCTTTTAACAGACCTTCTTACACTGCACAGCAAAAAGCCTGAGAGAAGTTTGCATAAATAATGCACATAATTGCAAAAACTATGCAAAGTGAATACATCACTACACAAACCTCTCAAACCTGTCAGTTCACCCCAATCTCACTGCAAGTTTCACTAGGAGGGTGGTGAAGCACTGGAATGGGTTTAGGGTGACCAGACAGCAAGTGTGAAAAATCGGGACGGGGGTGGGGGGTAATAGGAGCCTATATAAGAAAAAGACCCAAAAATCGGGACTGTCCCTATAAAATCGGGACATCTGGTCACCCTAATTTATGGGTTACCTAGGGAGGTGGTGGAATAGTCTTCCTTAGAGGTTTTTAAGGTCAAGCTTGACAAAGCCCTGGCTGGGGTGATTTAGTTGGGGATTGGTCCTGCTTTGAGCAGGGGGTTGGACTAGATGACCTCCTGAGATCCTTTCCAAGCCTGATAGCATGGGGAATCATAGAATCAGAGACTATTAGTCTAACCTTTATCTACTCATCCTTCAGATCTCCCTCCACCCCAGTCCATTAGTACTCTACATCCATGCAACATATATTAGCCAGAGGCAGAGCTGCTCCTGCCGAGAAAAGCCTAGACTACTGCCTTGCTTCTCCCTCCTGCTCTCTGCTGGCTCTGGCTGCCATGAACTCCCTGCCCAGGGCTCATCCATTCTCATTGGAGGAGTGAGGAAGGACTGATGCTGCTGATTGGCTAGAGAGGGCAGGAAGGGGAAGGAATTATGGCCATTGGCCCCACTAGCCCAAAACCAAGGACTCAACCCACAGACCTAAGAACTGGAGGTGATATGGCCAGCCAAGTCAAGTCTGCTCATTCATGCAACTTCCACTGTGGTGCTTCAGGAGATAAGCAGTGTAGACCTTGATCCTGCATGCATTTGGTTAGCATGCTCCAGGGTCTGCAATGTTTTTCTCCGCCTTCAGTTGACCAGAGATAAGTAAGGCTGAGCACTAAGCCTAGTACACCATACTGAGCAAAGAAAAATCAGAAGCACACTGTGCACCAGCTCCCTTATTGTCAAAAACACAGGCTAAGAAAGGAGCATGATGCAGATAAAGAATGGGTGTGTCTGAACAGAAATGAGCATAAGTATCATTCTCAACATGTAAATGAGGCACTTCCTACATGTGCTCCATATTCAGCTTTACCCTTTTCCTAGTAACTTAACAGCTGCCAGAATGACTCAATGTATAGATAAGCCCTTACACATGCTCTATTGTGCACTCACATATTGCAGAATCAAATTGCATATGCAGCTCAAGAATTAACAAAAAAGTGGATCGAGTCCATAAATATTTAGTCAGTTAGAATCTTGAATCAGCAAATACAAGGTGTGATGTAGCTAAAAACTCTGGAAGCAGACATCTTGCACTGGTATGTGGGAATCATTATCAGACAGCTGTACTGGACCTAAGTGTTGACACCAGTCAGCTCTGTGTTCTTGGGGAACCAGGGCACAGTATCCAGCCTGTCTGACTCATGAAGGACACACACACACACTCAGCCTCTCTTTGAACCAAAACCAATCAGAAAAAAGACTTGCAGAGAGCAGTAAAGGGTGGTGGGAGACACACCTAGACCTCTCCTAACAAGGGTGATAGGATTAAGGCAACTCCCCTAGCCTCATCTGCATCAAAGATGGGACAGGGACGCATCTCTATTAGCATACAGAATGGAGAACAGAGATTCCAAGGCAAGAACCGCACTGAACTCTGGGATCAAAAAAGCAGGGAAGCACTGCATAATGGGGAATCTCTGCTCCAGATGTTAATGAACCTATGCCTGCACACACCCAGCTCAGCAGTTATCAGACCAATTCTAGTAATGAATCTTTGATTGATATCCAAAATACTGAAGCAGCCTAATTGCATTGTGAGCTCCCTGGAAGGAACACCACCCATAGCTAGGAGTTATCAGCCCCTATTGTCTAGCCTAAAGAAAATCCTTGAGTCATCAGTTTACCCATAAACAAATCTAGTGTTCTCCCTTGAATCATTGTTGTTTCCCTACCCCTACCCACGCTCAAGTGTGTTCTGATGCATGGCTCCAACTCTGCATCAGTTCCACTGTGATTTCATCTTCTCCTGACTGATCGTGCTGGGGACTCTGCCTGTCTCCAGCACTAAGAACCTTGAGCTACCGCCATCACCTGGGAACCCCGACCAGTTCAAGCTTCATGGAGTGGTGAGATCCCAGCTCTCTCTCTCTGTTTTCTTTCTACCTTAGGCAGGTATAGTTTTCTATATATGACTTTTGTAACCTTTAATAATGTAACTGTTATGTTGGTTTAGGCTCTCCTTGTGTGGCTATCACTATTATTCAATAAATAACTTTTCTGATTAAGCTGGTTGCTTCCCTCTCTCTCTGAACTTTACTCTTTTGTGTTTTTAGCTTCCCCATTTACTCTACAGCAACGCTTCTCTTACCTAAGCTAAAGATCCCTGTAGCGCCCAAAAATACTGTGGAGTTTGCTCATCAAGTGGGTTACTACCAGAACAATTGTGACGTGAAAGTGGGGATAGGGACGTGCTGAACCTGGGACATACGAGGGCGGCAACTTGGAAGTGCTGCTCGACCCAGCCTGCTCAGGCTTACTCTATTCCAGTGCGGTACCTGTGGCATATAAAGGTTGCAGCTTGAAAGTGCTGCTTGGCCCAGCCTATTGAACTCAGGGGCATATAAGGGTGGCAGCCTGGAAGTGCTGATTGACCCGGTCCACTCAGACGTGCTCTGTTAATGTGTGTGTTCATCTGCTTCTGGGGCTGGAGGAACCCAGCCCTAGGGAACCTAGGTCCTGCAGGATTGCTCCATTGGGAGGGGATTTGCAGAAGGGAGAAGTAGAGCTCCATCTGAAAACACAAGTGACACAAGCAGTACATTGATAAAATTACAGAACACCCTCACCCCCCGCCAGAAGAGTAACCCTAATAAATGAGCATATCCCAAAGTAACGGGCAAATCTGGTAACAGCGTATGCAGAATACAAAGCAGATCAACTAAATAAATAGGATATTTTAAAAAATAAATGTTATGTACAATAGACTAGAACTTCCCAAGGGACCAAATACAACTCTGGCATAAGAGGAGGCAATTCCTACTGACTTCAATAAGAGATGCAGCCATTAATGCTAGGGTTGACTTTGGTCTGTAGTCTAGCATGCAATTATTGAAATTTTATAAAATGTTTGACTAGGACTACAAAAGTACATGAAGGTCAAGTTTAACCTGCACTCACAAGTTCAGTGAATATGGAATAGGGTTGTTCAAACAGCTATGAAGCAGCAAACTTTTCTCCTTTCCAGCAAGCAACAGGGACACCTGCTGCCGCTGAAGACATCTACAATAAAAAGTGTGGCACTAAGACTTGTTGTGGGAGGGTTTGTCTGGATTAATTCTTCTTGGACACTGAATATCTTTGAACTCAAACGTCCAAGCAAACCCAAACTTTCGATGAGTGGTTTGCTTCCAGGCCCTGTAAACCAATCTCTACAGGGTCCACATGACTTTAGTATCCACAGGCCAGATCCTGCAATCCTTGCTCACTGTGAGTAGCACTTACAAGAGTATTTGCTTTGATGTCAACATGAGTAAAAGCTGCAGAACTGAACCCACTGACCCAATCCTTCTTCCACACAGATAGAACCTTCCACCTGTATATACCAGTTTCCAGGACTGGGGCCTTAATTAGCACAGTTATGTCAGTAATAAGAAAGAGCCTCTCAAAATCTGTGGATGGATTAAATCTATGTACATATACAACAGATAATTTTGGACTTTTTTATTTCTTTACTTTTTGAGAAATCATTTAATCCGCAGTGGTTTATGGGTTACAAAGCTTCATTTAAAAAAAAAGCCGATTTTGAGTTACAGGAGCTCTAAATACCAACTGAACTCATTTATATTTTGTTTAACCTCATTACTAAGAAACTATCCAATAATATTTCCTGCTGTGCTAAGATCTTGTGCAAGATATATGCTCAGAGCACATTTTTACAGCTGCATTATAAAGCCTTGAAAATAGAGACAGACTTCAGTCAAGGTGATACAACTATAATAATTCTAGTGTAAAGACATTAACCTTTATGCAAGCTAAAACATGTACATATATCTATTTATACAAAAGGGAGAGCATGTAAAACTGTTCTGGGAGTGAATGTAACTGTTTCATCAAGAAGTGATTTTATATTCCAATTTAAACGCAAGAGGAAAAAAGGTTTCCATTATAACTTTTCAAGTTAAATTCCTGTAACAAGTTCTTTTTATATATATTGTATTCTCTCCTTGTTTCTCAGCTTCGGAATATGCATATCGGTGAACAACCTTACCATTGAGGAGAATCACTAGCATCTCCTTAGTGCCATGCTCAATATTGGTTAATAAAAGAGACAGACAGAAGACTATTTCTTCTTGCAAATCTGTCTTGGAAACCAAACATGTAACAGATTTTTATCCTTTTAATTGTCATTCTTGTTGTTAATTCATTCACAGTTGTATGCAGAAATGTTTATATGTGACTTGGAACAGCTTTATGGTTTATTCAGAGCTAGATTGATACAAATTCTAATTCCAGCTAATCTAAAATTCCTGAAAGAATTAGTGAGGGAATTCAGTAAGGATTATGAAAGATATCCAATGGTGTAGAATGCTGAATACTAGTCAAAAATATATATAAAGACCATTTAATTACTAAGGAAATTAGGCATTTTATTAATACAAGAGAACAGATGAAGAAGAAACATTCGCCTTGTTAATTTTTCCTCAAAGCACTTAAAGTGTTTGAAATTCTTACTAAAACAGCAAAAAATTTGTGTGAAAATAATTTAGTTTTTAATTTTAATTCTACAACTACAATAAGTTGGGTTTTATTTCAATATCAACTTTTGTTTACTTTACAGAAGGATGAAGAATAACCCCTTTTGCAGTTCAATCCACTATTTTAGTAATATACAGTATTGTGGGCCATATTCTACTTTCAACTTTTGCACACAACTCACATAAACTTTGGTAAGAGTTGTGTATGTATAAATGGGCCACATACTGGCACAAATTCAGCAAAACATTTAAGCACTTTTAACTTTAAGCATGTGAGTAGTCCTACTACTAGACCAGTAGTTTATGGACATATGGCACAGGGCCTAATGCTAGACCAGGGTAGCATATGGGTAACATATCCAAGCATAGAATCAAGCAATGATTGAGATTCCCACTAGCCACTGAGCTAGCCATATCACTAATAGACATTACCTATATATTTTAAAAATCAGTTTATATTATATCAATTGCAACATTCATGTGGTTGGTGAGACACAGGCAGCTGGGAGACTAAGGGAATAAGCCAGCTGAGGAAGGCAGGGGGAACTTAACTTGCAGATACTCTACAGGGATGAACCCACAATGGGAGGAAAATGGCACGTTGTCAACACCAATGCTATCTCTTCCTCTGCCTGCACCTTTGGGTGCCCTGGCCAGGCAGGCATCCTGATCCCGGAGGCTTCTACCCAGGTCCTGCTCTTGACTTGCTGAGAATGCAGCCAGCATGTCCCTGCTGAGGAAAGCCAGGCAGGGGGAACTACCTGGTGAGAGGTGTCTGTTAATATAGTCCCTCAGGAAGCAGGAAAGAGCTGCAAGAGGAGGTGGCTCACGGCCATAGCATCCAGCAACATGAACACTTCGACAGGATGCACATGGAGATGGCTGGGATAGCAGAAGCTAGCTGACTAGAAGAGACTATAGCAGCACCAGAGGAGGAAGGAGAACTGGCTGCTCTGCAGGGAGCAGACTGACTGCTGGCCACCTCCAGCAGTAGACGGTGCTCCGCTTCCCACACACGTCTTCCATCAATCAAGGTCAAAATACAAGACCTGGTTGTAATCAGGGATTTTACCCAGACATCTGTTGGAAAAGTAATACAGCAAAACACAAAATCTCCAATACACTCTTGGAATGTATTGAAGACAATTTCTTGTTTCAGAAGCTGGAGGAAGGGGAACAGCCAGGAGAGCATTGATTCTAACTAACAGGAATGAATTAGTTGCAAATCTGGAAGTTAAAGGTAATTTGGATGAAAGTGATCATGAAATGACATATTTCATGGTTTTATCGAAAGGAAGGTGTGAGAGCAGCAGAATAAGGACAATGAGCTTCAAAAAAGCAGATGTTAAATTCAGAGAATGGCAAGCAAGATCCACTGTAGGAAAAACTAAAGGAAAAGGGTGTTCTGGAAAGCTGGCAGTTTTTCAGATACAATATTTAATACATAACCACAGACTATCCCAATGCGAAGGAAAGACAGAAAGAATAGTAAGTGGCCAGTATGGCTCCATTAGGAGCTCTTAAATGACCTAAAAATCAAAAAAGAAATGCTACATTACATGGAAACATGGACAAATTGCTAAAGATGAGTACAAAAGAATAGCAGAAGCATGTAGGGACAAAATCAGAAAAGCTAAGGAACAAAATGAGTTTCATCTAGAAAGGGACATAAAATATAACATGAAGAGTTTCTATGATACATTAGGAGCAAGAGAAAGACAAAGGAAAGCGTAGGCCCACCACTTGGCGGGAAAGGAGAGATAGCAACAGATGAAATCAAGAAGGGTGAAGTATTTAATGCCTGTTTTACTTCAGTCTTCACTAAAAGGTTCATTGTGATTAGACACTTAACACAGTTAATATTAACAAGGGAAAAGGAATGCAAGCCAAAACATGAAAAGAACAGAATGAATACTGAGATAAGTTAGATATATTCAAGTTAGCAGGGCCTAATGAAATTCATCCTAGGGTACTTAAGGAACTAGCTGAAGCAATCATGGAACCATTAGAGATTATATTCCAAATGCATGGAGGACAGGTGAGGTCCCAGAGACAGGAAAGGGGGAAACATAGTATATATATTTTTAAAAGGGAAACTAAAAGACCCAGGGAATTATAGGTAAGTCAGCTGAACGATACCTGGAAAGATACAGGAACAAATTATTAATCAATTTGTAAGCATCAAGACCAAAATAATAGCCAACATGGATTTGTCAAGAACAAATAATGCCCACGCAACTTAATTTCTTTCTTGACAGTCTTATTGACCTAGTAGATAGTTGTTGGCATGATATATCTTGATTTCAGTAAGGCTTTTGACATAGTCCCACATTCTCATAAGAAAATTGGGAAATGTGGTCTAGATTAAATTACTACAAGCTGGGTGCATAACTGCTTGAAAGACCACACTTAAAGAGTAGTCATCAACAGTTCGATATCAAACTGCGAGGGTGTATCTAGTGGCATCCCGCAGGGGTCAGTCTGGGTCAAGTACTACTCAATATTGTAATTAACTACTTGGATAATGGAGTGTTGAATGTGTTTATAAAATTTGCACATGACACCAAGCTGGGAGGGGTTGCTAGAAGCACTTTGGAGTATAGGATTAGAATTCAAAGTGACTTTGACAAATTAGAAAGTTGGTCTGAAATCAACAAGATGAAATTCAATAAAGACAAGTGCAAAGTACTACACTTAGGAAGGAAAAATAAAATGCACAAATACAAAATGTGGAATAACTAGCTAAGCAGTTGTTCTGGAGGTTATAATAGATCACAAATTGAATCTGAGCCAACAATGTGATGCAGTTGCGAAAAAGGCTAATATCATTCTGGGGTATATTAACATGAATGTAACACATGGGAGATAATTGTCCCACTCTACTCTGCTATGATGAGGCCTCAGTTGGAGTATTGCATCCAGTTTTGGGTGCCACACTTTAAGAAATATGTGGACAAACTGGAGAGAGGAGGAGAGCAACAAAAATTATAAAAAAGATTTAGAAAACTTGACTTATAAGTCAGACTGCGGGTTTGTCATGGAGGTCACGGATTCGGTGACCTCTCTCCTCCCCCCCAGCATCAGCAAAATTTGGGTGTGGGAGGAGGCAGGGGGTGGAGGCATGGGATAGGGTGAGGCAGGCTCTGGGTGGTGCTTACCTGGGGGGCTTCCCAAAAGCAGCGACATCCCCCTCACTCAGCTACTAGGCAGAGGCATAGCCAGGCAGCTCTGTGGGCTGCCTACACCCAGAGGGCTGGCTTCACAGCTCCCATTGGCCGGGAACCATGGCCAATGGGAGCTGCAGGGGCAGTTCTGCAAGTGGAGGTGGCCATGCCTCCACCTAGCAGCTGAGCAAGGGGGATTTCGCTGCTTCCGGGAATTTTTGTTTACTGACCGTGACCTGTCTGTGACTTTTACTAAAAATATCTGTGACTAAAATGTAGCCTTACTTATAAGGAAAGGTTAAAAAAACTGGCATGTTTAGTCTTGAAAAAAGAAGACGGGGGGAGGGGTACACACCTGATAACAGTCTATGTTAAGGGCTGTTACAAAGAGGAGAGTGATCAATTGTTCTCCATGTTCACTGAATGTAGGACAAGAAGTAATTGGCTTAATGCAGTATGAGAGATTTAGATTAGATATTAAAACTTTCTAACTGTAAAGATAGCTAAGCATTTGAATAGGCTTCCACAGGGCCTGCTCTGGCTTTTTTGCCGCCCCAGGCAAAAAAGCCGCCGGCCGCCCCCCCCCACCGCGGGGAGGGGGGAGGGCGGCCGGAGCTCCGGGGGAGGGCGGCGAGCCCCGGCCGGGGCTCCACTCTCCCCCCGGCGGCCAGAGCGCAGGGGGCAAGGCGGTGAGAGGGCGGCGGCCGAGGGGGGAGGGCGGCGAGCCCTGCCGTGGCCCCGCTCTCCCCGGGGGCCGGAGCGCCGTGCCGCCCCCCTCCAAGTGCCGCCCCAAGCACAAGCTTGGTAGGCTGGTGCCTGGAGCCAGCCCTGGGCTTCCAAAAGGGGTTGTGGAATCCCCACCACTGGAGATTTTAAGAACAGGTAAAACAAACACCTGTCATGGATGGTCTAGGTCAGTGGTTCTCAAACTGTGGGTCGGGACCCCAAAGTGGGTCAGGCCCCCATTTTAATGGGGTCGCCAGGGCTAGCATTAGACTTGCTGAGGCCCAAGCCCAAGCCCCACCATCCAGGGCCGACGCCTGAGCCCCACCACCCTGGACTGAAGCCAAAGATCAAAGGCTTCAGCCCTGGGTGGTGGGGCTCAGGTTACAGGCCCCCCACGTGGGGCTGAAGCCCTTGGGTTTTGGCTTTGTCACCCCCGCCTGGAACAGTGGGGCTCAGGCAGGCTCAGGCTTTAGTCCCCCGTCCTGGGGTCATGTAGTAATTTTTGTTGTCAGAAGTGGGTCGCAGTGCAATGAGGTTTGAGAACCCCTGGTCTAGGTGTACTTGGGTCCTGCCTCAGCACAGGAGGCTAAAGATGATCTCTTAAGATCCCTTCCAGTCCTACATTTCTATGATTCACAATTTTTAATGGATGAATCTACTTTATTTGAAATCATCCTCTCCCACCAGCCATCCTATGCAAACAATCACTCTGTTATCTCAGTATGAAAACATAGAATGAGGGGAAGCCAAGGTCAATATTTAAAATATTGCTATTCATCCAAACAGTTATTTATATATTGTTACATCCGTTTAATAAGAACTCCCTGCAAATCTCTCCACCATGACCACTGATTTCTTAACAAATTTGGTTTGTGATAAAACAAAACCTAACATTCTAACAAAAATGAGGTCCATTAAAAACATTTATTTGCATTTGTAATCTAATCATATAACACCATTTCATACCCCAGCATTAGAGAGACAAGCTGGGTGAGGTATTATCTTTTATTGGACCAACTTCTGTTGGTGAGAGGGACAAGCTTTCAAGTTTACACAGAGCTCAAAAGCTTGTCTCTCTCACCAACAGAATATGGTCCAGTAAAAGATATAACCTCACCCACTTTGTCTCTCTAATATCCTGCAACTGACACGGCTACAACTACAACTAACTACCTAAGCCTAAGCACCTTTTGAAAAATTTACCCACATTGACCCAAGCAACTATATTCAACCAAGCAGGAACCAGGATTTTTTTCTTGTATGTAACAATAAATACAAGAAAATATAAAAATAGTCTTTGTTTGTCCTTATTGTGCCCAATGATATGATGTACAACATATAGAAACATTGTGATGCTCTTTTCTCTACAAACACCATTCAAAAAGGAATTTAGATATATTGGCACATATACTACTGTATAAAATATGAGATCAGATCCTTTGGTGACTACAATACACATTTGAATACCTGCTAATCTACTGTTAGAAATCGCACAGAGGGGAATAAGAAAGATTAAAACAATTCAGGAGGCAAATAAATGTGTATTTCAGCTTTGGGTTACGTTCTCCTCTGGCTGCACAGATTTATTAACTAGTACCTAAAAATGGGAATCAGAAAATCCAACACCCTGCCCCAAAAAGTTTTCCAGACCAAACATAATGTATTTTAGGGCAATAATAGGTAGCTAACACTAGGGTGGCTGTTTCTAGGTTACATTTTCTGGAGAAAAGGATGGGGAGGGAAAGTTTGTCACTTGGTGCAGGAAAGGCCCACCTTCAGGCCAACAGACCCCACCTGGGATATCAATCCTCTGGGTTCCCCTTTTCCCACAAATGGGGGGTGGTGGAGAATGGGAGGAACAGGAGCAGCAGCTTTCACAAACTCCTGATATCATCACTCAACTCTGAAACTCAGTCTCTAGGGCCCGGATCCACAAAGGGACTTAGGCATTGCTCAGTGTTGCAATGTCTAGTTTTTAGATGCTTAGAAAAATCACAGAAACAACAATGGGATCCACGAAGCTGAGCCAGGTGCCTAGGTTCCCCATATAATGCCTGGGGAGAGATAGGCAACTTAGAATGGGATCCACAAAAGCTGGAAGGCTAGGCAGGGAGCCACCTAAGTTTGCCAATGGCAGAATTCAAGGAGAGGGGTGTGTCCTGACCCCCACCTCTCTCATGGAGTTATGTGCCTATGTCTGGGCTTCCTGGAGGTGCCTTTCTCTGCTTGCAATCCACAACCGGATTGCAAGAAAGAATGAGTTAGGTGCCTGCTAACACCACACAAAACAGCCAGTGGGGAGCAGCAGTGGCATCCCTTATAACCTTTAGTCCAGTGATTAGGGTATTCACACAGCATGCTAGAGACCCTAGTTCCATTCCGCCTGATGAGAAGGAATTTGAACAGGGGTTCCTCACCATGAGGGTGAATGCCCTAACCACTGGACTATAGTGAGAGTCTCCCTTTTTCTTTGGCCCAATTAATATTTATTTATTCCCAGCTTGAAGGAAACCCACATTAGAATATCCTATAGTCTAGTGACTAAGACAGAGGGGGAAACAGAAGCAGGGTGATAACCCTAATCCACTGGACTAAAGGTTTAGGATATGCCCAACAGATTGAGTCACACAGACAAGCTTGGTGGAGGAAGACCTATCTATCATCCACCAGTTTGTAGCTTGCACTGGGGCTTAGGCATCCAAATGCCTAGAGCAGGCAGCAGTGCACATGCCCAGAGGCAGAAACTTAGGTGCCTAGGGAACTTTCACAGCAAGAGTGTAGGTACCGAGCTAATGTAGGCACCTACAGAATGAGGTGGCAGCCAAGCAGGAATTTTGTGGATCACAGTGGGGCCTAAAACAGGGACCTAACTACCTAAGTCCCTTTGTGGATTTGACCCTAGTTTTTTTTTTACTCATTTGCTGTATTGCCATTGGCTGTTGGTTCCTTGTGATCCAGGCCCAATTTCGCTGCGCATTACTGGTCTGATCCAAAAACCACTGAAAGTTTCTTATTGCCATCAACAGCCTTTGGATCAGGCCCTGTGCTGCTCACTATTCTTCTTTTCCCTCCTCCATTCTGTCCTTTTATGAATCTTTTGACCTGAAACCACATTATCACATAGGGCCCAATCCTTACTTATACACGTAGTCCCAGTGACTCACTTCAACTGGACTACTCACATGAGTCAGGGCTGTGTCAGTTTCAATATGGAGTCATTGTTCTATTAATTGTATATTAAAGAAGTTGAGTCCACATTGGTACATTAGCAGACTTTCAAATATTAATATCTCAGGGCCACGAAATTATTAAAAGTGCTTATTTCATGTACACTTCTACCCTGATAACGCGACCTGATGTAACACGAATTCGGATATAACTCGGTAAAGCAGTGCTCCTGGGGGCGGGGCTGCACGCTCCGGCAGATCAAAGCAAGTTCGATATAACGCAGTTTCACCTATAACGCAATAAGATTTTTTGGCTTCCAAGGACAGAGTTATATCGGGGTAGAGGTGTACCAATAGCCACCATAACTCATACTAAAAATTAATCTGTTCTTCCTCTGTTGCACAGCCTCAAAATGGCCAGGTGTTTTTTTCTTTTTAAGTTTTAAACAAAATTAGTGAGCCATTTGTATGCTAAATATATGAGTTCACAGCACATTTTTAACTGCTGAGTTATAAAAACTAGAAGATAAGAGTTTATAATGGCAGCACTGACAGACACTTAACTATCACACAACTGTTATCATAAAACTCCAGAATGTTGTTTATGTACCAAAGGAGTTTTTTTCTAAGAGAAACTAGCTAAATATAAACAAGGATAGGTATAATCTCTACATTAAACATAATTGATTAAATCATGATGGAAAAATGAAATCTCAAATAAAACATTGTAAACTGTTGAGAGACTGAGGTTTACTTTTATAAAAAAAATACCTATATTTTATTGAAGGGCAATGGACAGAACAAATAGTTAGAATACACAAATCATTCACATCCAAGCACAAAGCAATAAGGGGATGCACTGAATTGGAAGGTTATATAAGAAAGAACTGTGAACAAGTCAGTTCATCTATGAGAAGGCTCCCGCCTCAACTTTAAGAAAATACTAAAATATTGACTATTGTGGGCTATTGTCTTCGTGTGCTTCCTAAGGCTAGTAAGTTAGTGGGCCTGACCTTGCTTCATCATTTACACTTGGGCAAAATGAGTGTAAAATATTCTGCATCCACTTGTCATTCACTATATATGGGTAGAAAATGACTACACAAGATTTAAGACATTGGAGAATCTGGCTCCATATATATGTTGCAAAGATCAATGCACAAAAGTTTGGTTGGGTGAAGGGATTCAGTTTTAACTCTACACACCACTTGCTTTTGTATGGTTTAAACAGATCCTTACATTTTGATAATAGTTAAAAGTTTGTAGTTTGTATATACCTCCTGTAACATGACTGTCATTGGTTTAGTTCACTAGCTAAGTGATTTTTGCCACTCAAAAATCAATTTAGTTTATGAGAATTTGTAACCTAATTCACATACTATCATAGCAATCATTGTGCAGGCTGCATCCAATTATAATATCTGCAATTTTAAAAAACAACTCTGTTTTTTAACCTAAAATGAATAAGGAAGAATGTTAACTGATATAAATAAAATAATAATAAATAATTATTCTTTGTATTATCATAGCATCTAGAAGCGCCAGTCCTGGACGAGGATCCCATTGTGCTAGGCACTGTGCAAACACAAAATAAAAAGACAGTTCCTGGTCCAAAGAGCTTTATAGAATAGCTTGTGGTATGTACTGAAATGCAATCTATAAGGAAGTTGGTGAAAATGCATAACAGAGAACGATCTATAAACCTATGTTGTATTAACAAACAGAAGATGTAAATCACAAAACTGTTGCCTCATTTTTGACCCAAGCAACTAGTCAAAGTTTGGCACCATGGGAATGTTCAGTTGGAAGTAGAATTGATGGAGTCTGTATTTTCTTTGCTGTAATCTTGTTTATTTTAAAAGGAGCATACAAAGTCCTGCTTCTCCAAACACGGGATGACCCAAGAACAAAAGGAGCAGTTTCTTATATTACAGCCCCAAGCCTCTTTCTGAAGGATGCCTTCACACCCAATCTCAAAGAAGTTTGTGACCAAGCAGTTATCAGCACCACTCAGCATACTATATAGTACTATATTGTATATTTCATAAATATGAGGTAGATAAAGTGACAGTCTGACTTGAAGTCCCAGATCATCCATTCACTCTCCATGTGCAAGAAAGATCGAGTAGCTTTAGGGATAACACTGTTTTTCTGATGCTAATAAAGTTCTTGTTCAGTGTTGGAAGAAAGTGTCTCTTCTCATTGTGGTGATTCTTAATAATTTTCACATCATACCAGTAGTGGTGAGTCAGCAGACCATGCTAGTAAGCACTAGCCAAAACTGGCCTGTACGTGCAAAATGCTCAAATGCAACAGCAATCCTCATCCTCCTAAAACTATGGCGGCATCTCTGACTGTTACCTCCCTGAACCTGCAGAGCTTCAAAGAGCAGGAGTAAAGGACATCATCCCACTATGAACATGAAGGAATTTAACATGTAGGAGAATACTGACCTTGTGCAGAAAACCTCTCTACATTGTGACACTATTCCTGAGTAGGATGGTTGGAAGAGACCAAGTAGTATTTGTATTTAGTTTGGGTATGTATATCTTTGTACATATCTATCTCAAGTGAGATATGTGTACACACAAACACACAAGCTTGGTCTACACTTGAAAGTTATATTGGCGTAACAATGTTAATCACAGATGTGAAAAAAAACACCCAAGCAATGCAGCTATGTCAACATAACCCACAGTATAGACACTGCTATGCTGACAAAAGAGTGCTTCCATCGGTGTAGCTAACATCATTCAAGGGGTTGTTCTACACTGACAAACAAAAATTTCTAAGGGTGTCGATTTTGTCTACACTATCGGGCTAGTCAACACAGCTATGCTAGTATAGCCTATGTAGTGTAGACATACCCACACTCTGAAACACGTTTCTGCTTGTGCAAGACACGAGGGTTCCAAAAGATTATCTGAACAATTATCCTCAGATAATATCTACCAAAATGTCATACTTATGGACCAACAGTATATATGGAATGCTAATCAATGTATTATCTAACTATTGAACATAGTAAGGGTGTATAAGACAAACAAAAGTGGACTCTGCCCTTGTTTAGTCATTTGTACTTTGTTTTTGGTTTTTTTTAATAAGGAGGCTCATTATGGAAGTGAAATATTATAGGCAACACTATACTATGTACCTAGAGTTATCAGAGGCTTGCACAGATGTTGTTCCTAGAGCAGTCCATTGCCTCTTTAGGTTATAAAGAAGCTTCTATATGTTGAATTTTATAAGACAACAATACAACAAGCTGACATTTATGCAGTGCACTCTTATGCAATATGAGTTGCAGAATTTTGTTTCATATTAGTGAAATGAAAAGCATGAACAACACTTACAGTATGGCTATGGGTCACTGCCAGTCTTGCTCCAAAACACCATTAGCTTATGGCATGGCATATCACAGACAAAAGGCATGGTGTGTGACATGCATTGTGCTTCACTGACACACATGCCACAAGCCATGTAATGCTGCAACACCATTTGACATTATGTAGAAACAATTTATGCTGTGTGTGATTATACACAGTGTGAAAGGAATGCAGAAAAAAAAAACTGTAGCCATTTTGACAATCCTAAAAGCAGGAAGTTTTAAAAGACAATGCTGAATTAAATCTCAGTTCATTCACGCTTTTCATCTCTTGAAATGTTAAAGCTTTGGTCTGAGAAAAATAGGCAGTGATTTGCTCTACATAATATGAGCAACACTAGAGCAAGATTATATCTGTCAGAGATGAAAATATTTTTGTCTCATTGTAATCCATCCCGGGGTTTACAGACCCAAAGTCCTCCGGGGAATATGACAAATCTACATGATGTTTATGAAAGCTAGATTTTGCATTCTGATCTCTGGTTTAGATGACAGATAAAAATCACACATAGCCAAACAACTCTCTAGTGACTACACAGATGCAGATGCTGAAGAGAATCGGTTATTCAAGAAAAAAATCAGCATTAACTTATTCAAGAAAATATTCCTTCTGAATCCATCTTTTCCTGAAGAGAGAGATTTTAGAATGTAGTGGTTGGCACTATAGAAAAGCCTTAGATAGATTAGAATGAGCAATATCTCACTGTGTTGTTTTCTAGTGATTTCACACTTTTGATCAAACAATGCCTCTTTTGGATAACAATACCATATTTGTAAAGCACTTCAGATTGATGGGCAAAACCAATACATAATGCAGAAGCTACAGAAATATCTTTAAATCTAGACATAAAGCCAATTATTGAAGACCCAAAGGATGCATCTGACAGTATCACAGGGTCCTTAGAAATTACATATTGTACTTAAAATATAATCAACATTTTCTAGTAATCTAATAATTGACAAAAGTACTTCATGGTGACATAAATCTATATTAAATAGTCTCCAGAAATATGTCCCTGTCTTTTTCCCAAGCTACTTTTCAAATAATTAAAATAAAATTAATAATTGCAATCAAATTCAAAAAAATTATTCTGTCCGCCATTAGGGACACAATTGTGCTTTAAAGTCATAACTCTGCACTGGAAGTGATGAGAAGGTGCTGGACAGCAGTGGGAGCTCCAGCGAAAATGCCTCCTGGCACTTACAGCCAGTGCACACCACCGTAACAACTCTGCCACCCTTTCAACAAGTGCAAGCTGTCATTCCCCACATTCAGCTAGCTCTATTGAGTGGGGCAGAGGAGAAAGGGCCATGTGTCTAAAGAGACTAGAAGCAGCACTGGTAGACAGGAGTAATACTATTTCCAAGCCTTACTGCATCTGGCCCATTAACAGAGATGTGAAGATCGATGAGTGGCTGAGAAGTTTTCTAAGCACCCTATCATGGTGTCAAGTATCAGGGGGTAGCCGTGTTAGTCTGTATCTACAAAAACAACAAGGAGTCTGGTGGCACCTTAAAGACTAACAGATTTATTTGGGCATAAGCTTTCGTGAGTAAAAACGTTTACTCACGAAAGCTTATGCCCAAATAAATCTGTTAGTCTTTAAGGTGCCACCAGACTCCTTGTTGTCTAAGCACCCTAACCATTCTCATTTGTGCACATACACCAAGCCAGACACAGTCGGATCCTAAATTTACAGAGTTGTTATACTTTGAATGCAAAAGTGAGAAAAGGTAAAAATGTATATTTCAAACAATCTGACACAGATGGTAATGTGGGGTGAAATACCTATAGAGTGACTATCCTGAGTTCATGATTTCCTATGGCAAGACAAGAAATTATAAATGACAAATAAACCAGAGGTTTTCCTCCTCTGGGGGAAAAGAGGGGTAGAAGAAGCAGGCAAATAGTACACACATGCAGCCCAGCAACCCCATTTTGTCACTGGTTATATAATCAAGTTTTATTACAATTCAACGGTTGATTCAATGGAATGTGTCACTCTGAAGAACTAAGTATTTTGCAATCTCTTACTGCCATCTTATGCCATTCTTTGTCACTGCACAAGAGATCACATATGTAAGACTGTAATATATTTGTATATAAAATTGTTCTATTCTATAAGTTTTTACAACACACGTATTTGACTTCCTCACAACTCATCATTTTAGGGCCCTATCCTGCACTAAGCACTCCTATCAAAATGCTGTGTGCTCTGAACTCCCATTGAAGTTGATGAGAATTGAGGACACTCAGCATCTCAGAGGATCATGCTGTAAGGACTACTTGACAATAAACTACATTCACTTGTCCCTTTCTAAACTATTTCTTCATTTGCTCAATACTTTCCAAATATTTGGCCCAATTTGCATTTATACTAATTTGCATTGATTCTCATTTACTGCTCTGACAGTGTAAAGAGGCTTTATTGCAAATGAAAATCTGGTCCAAACCTGCATTGGACATGATGAGAAGGCACTGAGCTGCAGTGGGAGCACCAGCCAAAACTCCTCTTGGGGCTCACAGGAAGTGCACACTATCGTAACAGCTCTGCCACCCTTTTAGCAAGTGCAACCTGTGATCGTTTTATAACAAAAAGTGATGTATATGTGATGAACAAATATGAATAGTAGATTATCCATAGTAGCTTATACATCCAGTGATGTATATGTGAACAAATATGAATAGTAGATTATCCATACAATAAAACTACGCTGAGAGAATGCTAAATTAATCCAAATGAGGAAATGCCAAAGTTACGGTTGCATGTGCAATATTTACCTTTTGCAGATGCTTTACAATACATTATTTTAAAGTGCAGCTCTGATCTGAAAGTTACCCTAAAAATGACATCATGGGATTCCATGTTTGTCTCCTTTCAATGATTCCATATAGAATTTGCTTAATTTACAAGTGAAAGGATGCTTTTTTTCTAACAGCAAACCCTACAAACTCAACCTAAACTCAAGAGCTAGCTATAGAGGGTTCTTTCCCTCTCATGCATCATCAGCTGTAATAAAGGTTCCACTGGCCAAATTATTCCCCCCGAGATACATGTGCAAAACCACTACATACAATAGATTTGCTCAGATGTAATAGATTGGAATTTAATAAAATATCCTGTTGAAGAACAAATAGGAATAGAATCCATCTCTCTTTCTCTTTCATCTATGTTGGTTCATATAAAAATTAAAGCAGAAATTAAAATACAGCTCAGCTCCTCAATGCAGCAAAACTAAACAATCTTTCCAATTCATTGAAGATTCTGCAGTGTTCTTTCTTCTTTGTTGTCACTGTTTTCAGGCAATCAAGTATTATGCAATATAAACTCAATTTTCTTCTAATGTGTTGACTTTGAGCATTCCCAACCATCTTAATCCCAAAGCACAATGCTGCAAGATAACATTGGTATTGATTTTCCAATATGTGCTACAATAACTTCTTTTTAAACATACTTCAGTGATCATTCTAATCTAAATGATAGTGCAACCAAATGAAGGCTGCATATCAGGTATTTTGCTTTGCTTTTCCTAGCACTAAGACAACTGCGGTATTTCACCTAATGCCATATTTTCAAGAGAACCAAATAATGGAGTTGTAATCTACCATGAGGATCTGAGGGCAGAAGTTTACCCTTTTACTGCCAGTTTCTAGAGAAGTTAAAATATCTCAGAATATCTACATGAATATCACAAGAAAGTGCAGCCAAATTAAGGAGGAAAGGTGATTTTATACCACTTTTACACCCCACTCCACCTATCCTGGAACAGGTCATACTGGCTCTCTGCCACTAGGTGATTCTCCAGTGCTGGGGAATTCCCTGATCACTTGGTTAAGCCTACTTGCAAGTGGAACAGAGCACAGGATCTGGCTTTGAAACTTTCCCCAAACGCCCCCAAATTGATATAAACAGAAACATTTGATTTGTCTTGAAATTCTCTATTTCCTCTATACTTGAGCCACTTCTAGTAGGTCTATTTTTTCAAAAGGAGAAAATAATTAAAAAGAAGGGGTTCAATTCACCTTTCAGATGTAGAACAAGACTTCTGACATCAAAGGAGATTAGAATAAGGCCCAAGGATGTAAAAAATTACAAAGTTTAAAAATTAGCAAATCCTCGCTACTCAAAATGTTATTACTGTTAAGCATGATCGACTGAAAACAAAAACGGTAAAGTTTCTGGGAATTAAGAGGCCAGTCTATATAACTTCTTATCCTACATCTCAAGCTTCCAGGTTACCACAAGTGCAGGACGGGAGCTAGGAGGAGTGTAGGACAGTTATAATAATAATAAAAGACAATAAAGATTTATTTATTTTTATAAAATGTGGTTTCAGTTCTACGCGTAACTGTGTTGGGAAACAGGATGATTGAGAGGATTGGTTCAAACTCAGATGAGGTCAAATAGTCACTGAATGTTGTTAGCATCTGAGGTCAGTAAGTGATCTACAGTATGGTGATCTACATAAAATCATTTGGTGCTCTAATTTCAGTTTTTAGGGAATAGGTGTTCATGGTACATAAATAAAAAGAAAATAAAAGAAAATAAAAAATAAATACAGGCATCATTGTGAGACAGTGTGTTATATTTTTATATTTGTATCAAAAAGCCAAACAACAGGGAGCCTGGGGGAGGTTTTTAGTTAGGATGATCAGAGAACAAGTGTGAAAAATCAGGACAGGAGATGGGGAGGAGGGTAATACATACCTATATAAGACAAAGCCCCAAATATTGGGACTGTCCCTATAAAAATCGGGACATCTGGTCACCCTATTTTCAGTAGAAATTCTACACTGAGCTAGAAGAAGAGACAAACTAGTGTTTGGGATAATACTATTTTCCATATTCTAATAAAATTTCTGGTGTAGAAGAAAACTCTTTCCACTGTAGTTAGCATGGGCTTTAAATTGACCTTGGCAATTTATCTGACTCCCTGGGCTATTGACCAATACACTGGACAGATCCATGTTAGTGCTACAGCTCATATGCTTACAGTTTCTTCATAAATCACTTTACCTCTGAATCAATTTTACTTTTAACAGTATGGCAGATCTTCAGATTCACAGTCCAAGCATGTTCACAAATGCTCTTTTTAGATATAGATTTCAGGAAACAGGCAATACTCACTTGAGCTACCCCATGATTCCTTTGCTTGACAGAAATGCTTCTGCTATCCTTTTTTCTTATATTTCCTGTGTATTATTCCATTGTCCAGGAAGATCTTACCTGTTGTTCTCTTTCTGGATACACCTGTGCATTTCTACCTTGGAAACTCAGTGATTTTTAAAGGCTTTTTTAAAATGGAAGTTTCCCAGTGGAAATTTTTCCTTAGCCATTTTTGCACTATGCTTCACTGCTTTTTTGGTGGGTGACGTATTTTCACTAGCTCATATTGCCATCCCAGTTGCAGTGCCTTTTTCAGAATTAGCTCAGATATTAACCATATTACTGAAAGTTCCTTCCTTAAAATCTCAGCTAACTGATCACTGTGTTCTTCCTTATTGATTCAAGTCACATTGCTCCACTTGTTCATTTAGAGCCTTTTTAAAGGTTTCCACAGTTTCCCTAGGCCTTTGTAACAGCACTCGCCTTCCCTAAAGCAAACTCAGGTGGCCACAGCAGAATCACCTGTTAGGGTGACCAGATAGTAAGTGTAAAAAAATTGGGATAGGAGATAGGGGATAATAGGCACCTATATGAGAAAAAGCCCTGAATATCAAGACTGTCCCTATAAAATCGGGACATCTTGTCACCCTAACCCCAGTTCAGATTGGTCCTTGGGAGGCATAGGATCCCCGCACAGCAGCTGCACGGGACATAATCAAGAAGCACAGAAGACAACCAGGGAAAGAAGGGACATCGCCAGAGCATCCCAGTGATCTGTGGCTGCTGTAATGGTCACTTGTGTCTGTTGGCAACTATACTAATTTATGCCAGGAGATTGTCCCAGTACAGTACAACCCCAGAATCCGAGGAGCACAACTCATCTTACAGTATCACTGCCATTCCAGAACTGTGCAGAGTACTCCTTGGCTGCAGCCAAGGATTTGGAGCAATGTCCCTTACAAAGTGCTTACAATCGATTTTCAATAGAAGTAGGGCACTTCACTTCCAATTGTGCCTTTGAAAATTTCCCCTAAAATGACAACATAGAAATACAGGAAGGGGGACGGTGTACAACAAAAAGCTGTATGATCAGAGTGTGACGTTTTAATACATATCTTTCTGTTCCATGATTTCTGTATGATTGTTTTTAAAAAATTAACATTCTAGCTTGTTAACGCTTCTTGGAGCGAAGGACTAAGGTTTCTAGGCCTTTGGGGGGAAATGAATTGTTTTAAGGAAGGACTTGAAGAAGGAGGGGCTGGTGGCATTGCAGACTTGGTCAGGTGGGGGTTCCAAATAGAGGGGCCAGTCAAAGAGAGAAGAAGTCTGGAGATGAGGATGGAATGAACATATGAAGAAGTGGTTAGTCAACCAGGTTAAACAGAATGAAGTGGGCAAGGAGGACAATAGAAAGAGATTAGATGTTTCTTTATCTGGTGATGGTGGGTACTATTAGGACAGGATCTCCTTCTTAGCAGCCGAATATTACATTATCTTAATGTAATTTAGATGGAATGTGAGGATGTGACTTTCTGCTTCTTAGTTCATGGCTGCTGCTCTCACAATACGGCTGCAGAAAAAGGCCTCAGACCTTACACTTTGGTCTTTTGCAAGACAGACTGGAACAATAAATGGTCAACAAAAGTGAAAATCTGTATGAGACATGTGTTTTATCCAGTCTTCTATATGGCTCAGAAACATGGATGACTTACGTCAAACATACCAAAAGACGAAACAGTTTTCATACCAGATGCTTAAGTAAAATTCTTCAAATAAGATGGCAAGACAGGGTGACAAATGTGGGAATGTTAAACCATGCTGGTATGTCATTCATGGGAACATTGATTAGTAAGAAAAGACTCAGGTGGCGTGGAAATGTCAAGTGAATGCCGGATTACAGGATCCTGCAGTGTGTGCTGTATTCTGAAGCTTGCGAAGGGTCTAGAAATAGAAGCAGACCACTGCATGGATTTTGGGATGCTTGCAAAAATTTAGTGTCCTTTGGAATCTCTGTGGATGATTGGGAAAGGAGTGCAGAATGTTGCTCTGACTGGCCGAATCAGTTTGTAGATGGAGCGAGATGTTGCAAAGCAGACTGGATCGAGCTTTGTGATGACCGGCATCAGAGGAGGAAAGAATCTGCTGCTCAGTTTCAGAGCATTGCTAGTGTGTGGGTGTGCCCTACCTGTGGACGGGACTGTCATCGTGCAACAGACTCAACAGCCATCAAAGAACTTATCAATGCATATTCCATGCTCTGAAAAGAGCAACAATGCCATTGTTGCTCTTAGTATATGAAAATGTATGGGTAGTTAATGTTGAGTTTTTAAATAGTGCCTTCTAGAATAGAAATTTACATATGTACTCATTGACAATCATTATCAGCTATTGAGAAAATACAAAATTACAGGGTTGAGAAATACATTTTATTTACTTAATAATCCATAAAGCTCAGACATTTTAATAGCATCAAATTGAAATGTGGCACTTAAGATCTTATACAGATGTAATTTTTAAAAGAAAGATGCTTACAGAAGATTAGTCATATTTTAATGAATACCATCAAGTCCGAGACCTACTGCATTTTAAAGATATGTTTATTTTAACTCCTCTTTTGAAACCTTGATTTCTGACAATATCTCATATTTAATATCTGCAAAGTGTAATTCAGGGGTAGGTATCTCCCCACTGATGATGTGGTGAAGACAACTACAAAAGACATCATTTAGCTTTTCTGAAGTGAGACCATGAACTTGAAGTATTTCAGTATAAGATACTATAGAGGGCAAAGATTTAAATCTTTCCATAATAATCTTAATTTAACCCAGGGGTCCCCAACGCAGCCCCCACCGGGGCGTCTAAGTGTGCCCGCGTACTGGCCAGCGGACGAGCATCCGCTGAAATGTCGTCGAGAAGCAGCATCATCCAAAGGCATTGCCACCGAAATGCCGCCGATTTTCGGTGCCATTTTGGTGGCGATGCCTCTGGATGACGTTGTTTGTCGGTGGCATTTTGGCAGTGACGACTATTGACGTTGCTGCTTGTTGGCAGCATTTTGGTGGATGCTTGTCCGCCGCCACGGTCCTCCATGGCTTGTCGTCTGGAGCCTGCCGTCTTGGGGACCACTGATTTAACCTCTCTCTTATACCACTCCTGGGGGAATTCTGCACCAAAAAATTAAAAATTCTTCATACAGTATTTTAAAATTCTGCAAAATTCTGCATTTTTTAATTTAATATAATATAATGTAATATAATCCAGCTTAGTTTCAATTATTTTGGTAATTTATTTAAACTACAATACAATGGATGGAGAGTGGGGAGCGTTGGAGGAAATCACCAAACCCCATCTGTCTAACAGTAATGCAGCTAGTACTGACCCTTTACTTCTAGTTATTAGTCAACAAATATATGCAGGTATATGCGCAGTGTTATATCATAGGCAACTGAAGAGCTAGGGCTAGGGACTCAAACTCACAATTTATACCATCTTCAAAAAGTGAGTAGCAAACAGTTCATGGAGCACATTTTGACAGGAAATTTTTTCAGTCCAAAATTTTAGACCAGTTATAATCACTAAAGCACCATAAGCATTTATAAGGCCACACTAGCCTAACAATAAGGCTCCTTTACATCACTCTGGCAACATAAAGGACCCTTAACATTTTTACAACTGTTTTATACTCCTGTGGGAATTCACTAAGAACAATGGAAACAATTCACTAAGCAGACAGGCTGCTACATTCTGCTCTGCCTGAATGGGGAACAGAGCCTGCCCCTCGCCTACCTCTTCAGAAATACCCCAAAGCCCTGCCCCTCCACACTGAGCGTGCTGCAATAGCCAGCGAGAGGGAGTGTGTGTGTGTCACTCTCTCTCTCTCACACAAACACACGGCTACCCAGCCCCCTCGATCCCCCCCGTGATTTACGTCTCTACCGGCTTCTCTGGGTGCCCAAACCGACCTGTCTGCACTGCCAGGGAGTGGGCACATGACTGCTCTTGCGGCTTCCCTTTGCTTCCCCATCAGAAGTCATTTTTCCACAGGTAAGCAAAGAAATCTGCGGGGGCCATGAGTTCTTCACACGTGCAGTGACACAGAATTCCCCCAGGGGTATTATACCTTCCTACATCATCGATGTCATTATGTACCATGATCTTCAGTTCATGATTTAGAGCAAGGGTAGGCAACCTATGGCACGCGTGCCAAAGGCAGCACGTGAGCTGATTTTCAATGGCCATGAGTCTGAGGGGGCTCTGCATTTTAATTTAATTTTAAATGAAGCTTCTTAAACATTTTAAAAACCTTATTTACTTTACATACAACAATAGTTTAGTTATATATTATAGACTTATAGACAGAGACCTTCTAAAAACATTAAAATGTATTACTGGCATGCAAAGCCTTAAATTAGAGGGAATAAATGAAGATTCGGCACACCACTTCTGAAAGGTTGCCGACCCCTGATTTAGGGTCTGATTCAGCTCCCTTTGAAGTCAATGAAGTCTTTGCTTTGACTTCAGTGGGAATTGGATCAGGCCTTGAATCCTTGGTCTCTTTTGCAGATGCTACCAATAATGATCAACTGTGGCAGTCTTTTGTATTGTGGACCAGAATGAATCAATCAGCTCATTTAATCAAGACTGACAAACAGACACCAGATAATGACCTGAGTTGTTGCTAAAGTTGTATGCTGAGTTTGAACCAGAAACAGGGAAATGGAAAGCTCTATTTCTTATTACCAATCAGTCTCTCTGTTGGCCAAATTTAAAATTAGGGGACAGAACATGACATGCTTGGGTCTAGTGCAGGTGAAAATATTTGCAGCTTTCTAAAACTGCCATATCCCCTCAAGCCAGAGGATTCCAGCTCTGCAGACCAAAATATCCAGGGGAAGTTGGCCTGGAGGAAAACAAAAAACAAAACAAAGCAAAAAAACCCCAACCTTATTTTCTAAGTTAGGGAGATTTAGCTGTTCAGGAAAGGAGCTCTTGAGAAGTTGCTCTCCACTTCCCAGCAATGTTGCAACTTCTAATCCATAGGACATTTCATCATCTGTATGTGTGAAGTAATCCCCATCTCCTGACCCTAATGGGGAGATAGACTGGCTCAACTTGACCTTCAACTGAGCAAGCTATAAAGTTTTAAAAGTTACCTATGGACCCCAGGATTTCTGTAGGGAAGGGACAGGACTTAGCTGAGGAGAAGATCAGGAGGCATTCCTTCCTCTTCTGAGTTCTGTAGGAGGGAAGAACCCCTCGTTTGCCTTATGAGTCTCATCAGCCTCCCTCCCTTGAGCCTTAAGAGGATTGTTGGTTCCCCACATCCCCCAAGAGACTCAGTGGGCTCATCAACCTTCCTCATGAACCTTCTGATTGGAAAGCCTCCCTACTAATTGATTTATATTTTGAGGTCTATCTCTGCAAGGAAAAATGCTAGACACTTTTTGAAAAAAACAAACAGACCAACCCAAAAGTTTAGGTCTCCAGCAGTCATCTGGCACTCTATACTATACTTGCTGGACCCAATTTTACAATTTACTTTCTTAAATTTTGGCCCTGGAAACAAGACCTCAGCTATGGGAATCCACTAAATTAGATTCTCTCTCTCTCTTCTTTCTGGTGTGGTGTTTGTTTCCCAACAAAATGGTGGAAATTAGACTTTTTCAACTTTGGTGATTACCACTTTTTAACTAATTAATGAGTTCCTTGTTAAATTCACTTTAAAAGTTTTGTAACTCTACCTTTGGCCCCAGATCTCATCTACCAATTCTGAGTCCAATATGACTCTGTTGTGATTTGGAATGAAGTGGGCAAAACTGGACTTATAGTGAATGTTCAGTTGCAAGGTTTGTATGAAGTGATAGATGTTGTTCTAAATAGGTGACCAATTCTGCATGCAACCACTGTAGCATATAACTGGTCAACATATAGATAGTCTTTATAAGACTTCTATTGACAGGACGCTGTTACAGACTTTGGAATTATTGAAAACTGTTGCTGAAGGAATGACAGAAAAAACAAACAAGACTTCAGGCATCATGGCCACAATACCTTTCCTTTTCCTTTCACAGAGGACACTTGGAAAAGCTTTGACAAAGGCTTCTTCTTTTCCACTCAAGGAACCTTGAAAATCTTACATTTTCTGTTAAATGATGCATACTTCATAGTTTAAAAACAAAAAAAAATAAAGTCAAACTCTGTATATCTCATCCACCTATCCAAGCATGTTTCTTTCATAGAGATAGAAATGTCTTCTTTAAAATAAAAACATTTATTTCCCTAGGAAAAAGAGCCAGGTTTTAGCACACTTCTCCAAGATCCCCTTGTCTCATATTCTGTCACTAGCTTTTCCATTTTTTAAAAAGTTAATTATAGGCAGGCACAATTGAAAATAAAGCTGGCAATATCTAGTGCCACACTGGCAGGTTCAGGTCAACAGTTCTCTCTTTAAAGAGTACTACAAAACTAAAAGATCAATCAAAAAAGCTTATTATACACAGATCTGGCATATATCCAGGTTCTTGAGTGACAGCTTCTCAATAAGAAAATGTCATGACCCATGTATATTTAGAATGGTGCCTTTGGAAAGCATTATTAAACAAACATTGCTAAGTAATATCAGTCAGTTTAGATAGCACATCAGCCCTATTGTATCACACTCTCACTACTTTGCTAACACAAATTAACTAAACAGGGAACATCTTGTGATTCAGAGAAATTTGTTTTCCTTATTAAAAAAAGGTTTCCACAAACCAGTTCTGCACATAATGTGACTTGGTAATTTGCCTTAGAAAGGGTTTTCCAGGACATAAAGAATTATTCTTTCACTCTGATACGTTCTTGAAGTATTCCTAGCAGGTTATACTATGTTCCTAGAAAGCTAAACATAATTAAGAATTTAATTTTGGGTCTGGTTATAGATATAATGAGTCCAAAGTCCAATGTTCATAGCAGATTTTGACCAATATAATTTGTCTGGCATAATACAATTAATTTAGAAAGAAATCAACTTCAATCGTCTCAACAGTTAGGCAAACAGGAATAGTGCTTAACACATAAAAGCCAACTTGAACAGTATGTTATTTGGCTTCACTGGATTATCCAACACTTATTGAAAAGCATCACTGACAATTCCTTGATGAGCAGCATTCAAAATTTAAGATGTGCCCAGTTACACATATATTGGTTTAAATAAATCCTCTATAAACATATCAGCTAACTGGAAAAAATAATGTTCTGCTTTCACTGAGTGCTTTAGAAATCATTTTGGATTTGATGTCACAGCATAAGAGAGTTTAATGATGAAGAACATACATTTCTAATTACCACTGTATTCTGTATTTTCAACTTTTCTTTCACTTTTGATTAGACACTACTGCCTCAAAGCAGAGAACTAAGAATATATTTAGAAATAGTACCTGAAAACCTGTGCTGTCACATAAGTGCAGCAGTTAGCCAAGTAATCTACCATCTGTGTAGTCTCCCTCATAAAATCAAGGAAATTATTGTGTGCAAATTAGCTGTAGATTATGGATGATGATTGGTTGAGTTACATCTGAAATCACAACGGTCTAGGCCTCTTGGCATGGCATAGAGATATGCTTTACTCTAGTTATAAATCTGTTCATTATTTGACAAATGCTTTCTGTGACCATATTACTCACAAGCTACTATCTGGGATACCTGTGCAAAGAAAAGACTGTAAGATTAATTAGTATCCTCTGTTCCACACATTTACTGGTGTCTTTTGGTGACAGACAAAAGAAAATTATTGTGTGAGAGATAATCTATTTGTGTGATTTTGGATATTTATCTAAGATATTTCAAAAGCACTTGTCTCCTTATTATCAAATGTTAAGCACCAGTTTCATTTTAAACCTATGATTTTAACAGGATTTGAAAAATTAAAGTTCTTAAAATGTCATTAATCTGACAAACTATTTTTTGCACTTCTTCACAGTACATTACAACATACAATTATTTACCTCAACTATCTTGTGTCTCTAATATCCTGGGACCAACACGGCTACAAATACACTGTATACAATCATTAACTAATTAATTCTAGTTATACAAACAGTTTTCTAATGTTGGAAATAAAGATATCTGATCTTACATATTAATAATCTATGAGTTACCTGGACTAGTCTTGATGAAAGAATAGCTTTTCAGGGTGATTATAGGACAGGAAAAGTTATAGAGCAAACAGCTTGGATCCTAAAGCCAATGATCCTCACCCTTGCTTGCAATGTACACAGACACAAACACTTGGTGCTTTAATAGAGCCGATTTCACAAAGCTGAAATGAGCTTGGAGGAAGAATTTAATAAGAAAAATGTGAATAATTGGGAATTATTAAAGAAAGACCTTACTAAATGCACAAAAGTCACAACTGAAGAAGAATGCTGTACTGGTAAAAACAAACAAACAAACAAAAAAAACCCACACACACAAACTGGTTTAGAAGGGAAATTTAAAAAAATTAAAATGGAAAGAACAAATGGAAGAAAGGGGAAGTTAATAGTAATTAATATAAATTAATATAAATCAGTAGTTAGGAGTTGTAGAAAACTGATAGGGGATACCAAGGGACACAAGAAGAAATCTATGGCCAGAAGAGTTAAGAACAATAAGGAGTTTTTTAAAATATATTAGGAATAAAAAGAATCCTGACAATGGTATTAGTCCATTGCTAGACGGAAATGGTAGAATCAATAATAATGCAGGAAAGGCAGAGTTGCTCAATAAATATTTATGTTCTGTATTTGGGGATGAGACTGCAAACATCTGTTTTATCATATGGTGGTGATAGCACTCTTTCCTTTCCACTTGTCTCTGGAGAATGTGAAACAGAAACTACTAAATTTAGCCATTTTTAAATCAGTAGGTCCCGGTAATTTGCATCCAGGAAGTTTGGATGAGCTGGCTGAGGAACTCACTGGACCATTAATGTTGATTTTCAATAAGTCATGGAACACTGGGTTTCAGGAGACTGAAAGCTAATGTTGGGCCAATTTTAAAAAAGAACAAACAGGATGACCTGGGTGATTATAGGCCTGTCAGCCTGACACTGATCCTGAGCAAGATAATGGAGCAGCTGATACAGGACTCAATTAGTAATGAACTAAAGGAGGCTAATATAATTAAAGCAAATCAACATGGGTTTATAGAAAATAGATCCTGTCAAACTAACTTAATATCTTTTTTTATGAGATTTGAAGTTTAATTGATAGAGGTAATAGCATTGACATCATATACTTAGACTTCTCTAAGATGTTTGACTTGGTGCCACACATTTTGATTAAATAGTGTAATATAAAATTAACAAGACACACATTAAATTAATTAAAAATGGGCTGATAGGACTCAAAATGTAATTGTAAAAGGGAATCATCATCAAGCATGTGTGTTTCCAGTGGGATATCTCAGGAATCAGTTCTTGGTCCTACACTATTTAACATCTTTAACAATAACCTGGAAGAAAATATAAAATCGTTGCTGACAAAGGTTGCAGTTGACTTGAAAATTGGGGGAATTGTCAATAATGAATAGGACAGGTCACTGATTCAGAGCGATCTGGAATGCTTGGTAAATTGGGAGCAAGCAAACAACATGTTGTAATATGACTAAATATAAATATATACATCTGGGAACAAAGAATATAGGCCATACTTACAAGATGGGGGACTCCATCTTCGGAAGCAGTGACACTGAAAAAGATTTGGGGGTCATGGTAGATAATCTGATGAACCTGAGCACCCAGTGTGACGCAGTGGCCAAAAGAGCTAATGTGATCCTGAGATGCATAAGCAGGGGGAGCAGAGAGGTTATTTTACTTCCTTATTTGGCACTGGCGTGACCACTGCTGGACTCCTGTGTGATCTGAAATTCAAAAAAGTGTCCTATAAAAAGTGGAAACTAGGTTATATTACACAGGTTGAAGATAAACAAATAAACTATATAGGGACAAAATTAGAAAGGCCAAGGCACAAAACGAGATTAAACTAACTAGAGACATAAAGGGTAACAAGAAAACAATCTACAACTACATTAGAAACAAGAGGTGAATGGAAGGACAGGGTAGGCCCATTACTCAAGGAGGAGGGGGAAAACAACAGAAAATGTGGAAATGGCACACGTGCTAAATGACCTTTTTGTTTCAGTTTTCACCAAAAAGGTTAGTAGCAACTGGACATCTAACATAGTGAATGCTAGTGAGAAAAAGAGGTAGAATCAGAGGCTAAAACAGAGAAAGAACAAGTTAAAAAGTACTTAGACAAGGTATGTGTACTCAAGTCACCAGGGCCTGATGAACTACATCCTAGAATACTCAAGGGACCTGACTGAGGAGATATCTGAGCCATTAGCAATCATCTTTGAAAAGTCATGGAAGATTGGAGAGATTCCAGAGGACTGGAAAACAGCAAATATAGTGCCAATCTATAAAAAGGGAAATAAGGAAAACCTAGGGAACTACAGACCAGTCAGCTTAACTTCAGTACCCGGAAAGAAAACAGAGCAAATGGAGCAAATAATTAAGCAATCAATTTGTGAACACCTAGAAGATAATAAGGTGATAAGTAACAGTCAGCACTGATTTGTCAAGAACAGATCATGTCAAACCAACCTAATAGCTTTCTTTGACAGGGTAACAAGCGTTGTGGATGGGGTGACGTGATAGATGTTGTATATCTTGACTTTAGTAAGGCTTTTGATACTGTCTCGCATGGCCTTCTCATAAACAAACTAGGGAAATATAAGCTAGTATAAGGAGGGTGCATAACTGGTTGGAAAACCCTTCCCAGAGCATAGTTATCACTGGTTCACAGTCAAGCTGGAAGGGCATATTTTGTGGGACCCAACAGGGATTAGTTCTGAGTCTAGTTCTGTTTAATTTCTTCATCAATGATTTAGATAACGGCACAGAGAATACACTTATAAAGTTTGCGGATGACACCAGGCTGGGAGGGGTTGAAAAGTGCTTCAGAGGATAGGATTAAAATTCAAAATGATTTGCACGAACTGGAGTAATGATCTGAAGTAAATAGGATGAAATTCAATATGGACAAATGCAAAGTACTCCACTTAGGAATGCACAATCAGTTGCACATATATAAAATGGGAATGAATGCCTAGGAAGGAGTACTGCAGAAAGAAATCTGGGGGGTTATTGTGGATCACAAGCTAAATATGAGCTCACAGTGTAACACTGTTACATCCCAGCATGATGTTTGCTTTTTTTGTATTAGCAGGAGAGTTGTAAGCAAGACACGAGAAGTAATTCTTCCGCTCCACTCCACACTGATTAGACCTCAACTGGAGTATTGTGTCCAATTCTGTGCGCCACATTTCAGAAAAGATGTGGACAAATTGGAGAAAGTCCACAGAACAGCAACAAAAATGATTAGAGGTCTAGAAAACGTGATCTCTGAGGGAAGATTGAAAAAATTTGGTTTGTTTAGTCTGGAAAAGAGAAGACTGCGAGGGGACATTATAACAGTTTTCAAGTACATAAAAGATTGTTACAAGAAGGAGGGAGGTAAATTGCACCAAGGGTGGTTTAGGTTGGACATTAGGAAAAACGTCCTAACTGTCCTGGTGGTTAAGCACTAGAATAAATTGCCCAGGGAGATTCCACAATCTCTATCATTGGAGATTTTTAAGAACAGGTTAGAAAAACACCTATCTTTGGTGGGTAACTTGCGGCCCACACCACTTCCCACAGTTCCCATTGGCTGGAAACAGCGAACCGCAGCCACTGGGAGCTGCAGACAGCCGTGCCTGTGGACGGTCAATGTAAACAAACTGTCTCGCAGCCCGCCAGCAGATTACACCGACAGGCTGCGTGAGGCCCACAGGTTGCCCACCACTGGTCTAGATAATACTTAGTCCTGCCATGAGTGCAGAGGACTAGACTAGATGACCTCCTGAAGTCCCTTCCAGATCCACAATTCTATTATTCTAGTTCCAGTGTCCACAATTCAAAAATAATGTTCATAAATTGAAGAGGGTTTCAGAGAAAAGCCAGGAGAATGAGTAAAGGAATAGAAAACCAGCCTTATAGTAATAGATTCAAGGAGCTCTATGTGTTTAACTTAACAAAGAGAAGGCTAAGGGGTGACTTAATTACAGTCTACCAGTACCTACATGGGGAACCAATATTTAATAATGGACTCTTACTAGCAGAGAAAGGTATAACGTGATCTCATGTCTGGAAGTTGAAGCTAGAAAAAAATCATACTGGAAATAAGTTGTAAATTTTTAATGTCGAGTCATTAATCATTGGAGCAATTTACCAAGGGTTGTGGTAGATTCTCCATCACTGATAATTTTTAAATCAAGACTGGATGTTTTTCTAAAAGATATGCTCTAGGACAAGGGGGCCAACCTGTGGCTCTGGAGCCACGTGCGGCTCTTCAGAAGTTAATATGCAGCTCCTTGTAGAGGCACTGACTCCAGGGCTGGAGCTACAGGTGCCAACTTTCCAATGTACTGGGGGGTGCTCACTGTTCAACCCCTGCCCCCACTCCAACCCTTCCCACCCTCTCCCTCCCCAAAGCCTCCTACAGGCCACTAAACAGCTGAACAGGAGGTATGGGGAGGGGGAGGAGCTGATCAGCAGGGCTGCCAGTGAGCAGGAGGCCCTGGGAACTGGGGGAGCTAATGAGGGGCTGCTGACATATTACCGTGGCTCTTTGGCAATGTACATTGGTAAATTCCGGCTCTTTCTCAGGCTCAGGTTGGCCACCCCTGCTCTAGGAATTATTTTGGAGAAGTTCCATAGCCTGTGCTATATGGGAAGTCAGACTAGATGATCACAATGATCCCTTATGGCCTTAGAATCTATGAAACAGTGCAACTCCCTTCCAGGAGCAGCTACATGGGGCAGGAGCTACCTCCATCTATGGGAAGGGCTAAACCCCCTGGGAGAGAGGAAGGATTCTTTGGCATTACACTTTGAGAGTCTCCTCCAACTACATCATTGCTTGTTCTTGTAGCGGGGATGAAATAATTGCTAGCAGAAAAGTACATAGAGGATCCTATAGGAGATGCCAAGGATGGGTGAGGCTGTAAGAAAAGGATGCAGTCCTGCTCCAGACCCACTGAAGGACCCTAGAATTGGATTCTATGCAAGAGTCTAGGTTACAGTTTGATCAGCTAAATTAAACTAAACCTTGCACCTACATAAAGAAAGAGGTAGAGTTGAGGTTGGGTTTAGCTAGCATAGGTTAGTTAAACCCTACCTAAACTTGACCACTTTTCCTAGTCAAGACAAATCCCCGGGGATCTGATAGCGCCAAAGTAACATAATAGAATTGAGGCAAGTTGGCATGAAAGTTTCCTTGTTTCAGATCCCATCACTCCTATGACAGGAGAGAGTGCCTAAAGAAGATTGTGTAATTTGTTTTCCCGCCAGCACCAGAACACTCAGACTTGCAGTGTTTCCAAAGGCTAACACCATATCTTCCAGTACTGAACAAACTTTGATAAGGTAATGGTTAGGATACAGTTCACACAAGCATCCAAAAAAAAAGCAAACATCTACTGAGAGCTTATGCAAACTATCCAAACCTTCTGAATCTGTAAAACTGGGCTGGAATAGGCACTCTCCTTCCTGAGGCCTGCAACCTCTCCACTTCTCAGGGAAAAGCCCCAAGGACAGGCTCTGCAATTGATTTGACACTTCAAGGGCCATTCATAGGTGGGAGCTAGAAGCTGAGACCCAACCTCCCAAAGAGTTTTCTGTTTCAGAACTTAAGAGGGAAAAAAAAAAAATCTATTCACACTGGATTCCAAGGGCAGGGAAGTTGGGGTTGGGGGACACGGAATGAATCCCAACTAGCCCCATCCCTGTTCGATCCCTGGGGTAGGGCACGGCCCAGCTCCTGGCGCAGACTCCGGGTACTCTGTGGGGGAGTTGAGGCAGAGGCAGCTAGGAGGCCCTGCCCAAGAGCCAGTGCAGAGCCAAGACTAAGTCCTTGGTTACACTCAGGTCTTCCCAGCGCTGCCACAGCAGCGCTGTGAAGCGCGAGGGTAGTTGTGCCCCCAGCGCTGTAAGTACTCCACCTCTCCGAGGCCTTGGCTACACTGGCAATTCACAGTACTGCACTTGCTGCGCTCAGGGGTGTGAAAAAACACCCCCTCCCCGAGTGCAGCGCTGTAAAGCACCAGTGTAATTAGCGCCTGCAGCGCTGCACGCTCGCTCGCAGCGCTGCAAGCTATTCCCCTCAGAGAGGTGGAGTACTTCCAGGGCTGCGAGAAAGCTCTCGCAGCGCTCGCGGTGCGATTACACTCGCGCTTCACAATGCTGCCGCGGCAGCGCTGTGAATCCATGAGTGTAGCCAAGGCCCGAGGGGAATAGCGTGCAGCACTGCAGGCTCTGATTACACTGGCACTTTACGGCGCTGTACTCGCTGCGCTGGGGGGGGGGGGGGCGTTTTCACGCCCCTAAGAGCAGCAAGTTGCAGCGCTGTACAGCACCAGTGTAGCCAAGGACTAAGACTCGGGCGCCCTTAGCTCCCGGCCAGGCAGCTTCCCCCAGGCCACGCCGCCGGCTGATCGGCTTTTCGGCTGGTGGCCGGGGTGCGTGGACTGCTGCGAACGCGCGGGCCTGTCATCCGGTGGGAGAGGCCTGCGGCGGGACCACAGGCCTGGGCGAAGTTGCGGCTCCGAGAGGCGAGGGTCAGGCCTGAGGCGTGTGCCACGGAGCTGGGCCGCAAGCGCCACGGAGCCGGTGGTGGCGGAGCTGCACCCCGCGAAGGAACTTCCGAGGCCTAGCCGAGCCTCCCTAACTACCATGGCGGAGTGTGCCCAGGAGCCTCCGGAAAAGCTTCCGCCTCGCTCTGGGGCCGTGAGCAGTTAGTTCCGCCCCAGTAACAGACATATGGCAATCGCGGGCTGACCCTGGGTGCGTCACGTGACCCTCTTTTATCGTTCCCATGATGCTATGGGCGGGAGAAGGCTTTTCGGCCACCGTAGCGTTGGTTGCTATGGTGCTGTAACGGGCCTGCAGAATGTCGCTGTCCGCGCTGCCGCTGTCTCCCGCCCGGGTGTTCGCGGAGCTTTTAGCCCCGCCGCTCGGGGGTCGCGGGCGGGAGAACGAGCCGGTGCCGGGGCTCCTCGGCGGCCGCGGAACCCCAGTGCCGCCAGGGCGGGAGGTTCACGTGAGCGGCAGCGCGGAGCTGTGCGCGGCCCCGGACCGGGCGCGGGTCTCCATCCGGCTGGGGAGCAGGAAGGGGGAGGCCGGGGAGGCGCGGAGCAGCGTGAGCCGGCGGCTGGAGTACATCGCGCAGAGCGCCCGGCAGCGCGGGGTGCAGGTGAGAGCGGGCCGGAGACACCCCGCCCCCTACGGGAGCCCCCAGCTGTAAACTCCAACACCCTCCCCGCCGCGCTCCCCGCCTTAACGCTCAGCCCCTCGGGGTGCCCAGCCCTAAACCCCACCGTCATCCCCCCTCGGGAGTGCCCAGCCTTAAACCCGCCACTGGCTCTAATCCTTCTCCACCCCAAGTCCTAAACCCCCCTGAGCGCCCATGACCAGCACCTACGGTTGCCAACTTTGTAATTCAAAAAACCCAATACCCTTGTTCCACCCCTTCTCCGAGGCCTCGCCTCCCGCTCGCCCCATCCCCCCTTCCTCTGTCATTCGCTCTCCCCCAGCCTCATTCACCTTCACCCGGCTAGGATATGAGGTTGGGCTGCTGGAGAGAGAGGGCTGTGGCTGGGGGTGTGGGCTCTGGGGTGGGGGATGAGGGGTTCAGGGTGCAAGAGGGGGCTCTGGGTTGAGGCTGAGGGGTTCGGAGTGCAGGAGCAGGTTCAGGGCAGGGGGTTGGGGTGTGGGAGGGGGTGCAGGCTCAGGGTATGGGCTCTGAGGTGGGGCTCAAGATGAGGGATGTGGGATGCAGGAGGGGGTTCAGGGCTGGAGCAGGGGGTGGGGAACAGGAGGGGGTTTGGGGTGTGGGCTCTGTCTGGGGCTTACCTCAGGTGACTCCTGGAAGCAACTGGCATGTCCAGCTCTGAGGTGGAGGGGTAAAGCTGTGGACAGCTCTGTGTGCTGTCCGCAGATACTGCCCCCAATGGGCGCTCGGGGTGGGGGCAGTGCATGGAGCCCCAGTAGCCACCCCTGCGCCTAGGAGCCGGACACGCTGGCCGCTTCCAGGAGCCGTGTGGAGCCAGGGCAGGCAGAGAGCCAGCCTTAGCCCTGCTGTGCCACTGACTGGACTTTTAGTGGCCCAGTCAGCAGTGCTGAACGGAGCCGCCAGGGTCCCTTTTTGACCGGGCATTCCAGTCGAAAACTGGATGCCTGGCAACCCTACCTAAACCCCAACACCCTCCCCACCCCAGCACCTGCTCACTTGCCCCGAGCACCCAGCTGATATCAGTGGTTGTATTCTCTTTCCATTGACTTCATGTTCCTTTAATAAACTCTTTACGAAAACAACAGCAATGACAAGAAGCAGAGTTGGTGAGGGATTGCAAACGGTGCAGTGATTGGAGTATGTGTTACTGAACTGGAGGAGACCTATACGTGCATTAAATGCCAAAATTGAGCTATAAACCAGAGATTTTTCTGTATTCTATCCAACAAGGGATCACTGATTTTATTGTCTCGTTGTTCATTACAGTTAGATGTAACAAAATATCCTAAGAGCCTCCTGAGGTGCAGCACTGTGGGTTCCATCAACATTTCACTGGCATTGTTGATGTGGGGGGCATTGGGTAAGACATGTCTTAAATTCTCAAACAAAAACTAAGCCAGCACTTTGCTGCATTTAAAACATTTTATTTTTTAATCTTTACATCCATTTCTTCAAAGCTTTTTATTTTTGGCATTTTATTTCAAAATCAATAAGTAACACAAACTTACCACAAATTGGAAGCGTGTATATAGGGGGTAATAGATGTGAAGGATAATTTTGTTAGTTTTAAAATCTGACGGCTCTTTAATTTATACCTCCTTTTTCTGGCTAGGACTTAGAAATCTCCTGTGAAGGAGCTTCCTTGCACAGTGGGCACTGCTTTGTGGAAGATTTAGAAGGAAACTTGCCTTTAAATTCAGCTCACAAACTTATCATGAAAATTTGCACATCCATGTCTAAGTTTTACTTGCCCACACTCATTTTCATGGTAAAAAGAACAGGAGTACTTGTGGCACCTTAGAGACTAACCAATTTATTAGAGCATAAGCTTTCGTGGACTACAACCCACTTCTTCAGATGCATACAGAGTGGAATAAATATTGAGGAGATATATATACACACATACAGAGAGCATAAACAGGTGGGAGTTGTCTTACCAACTCTGAGAGGCCAATTAAGTAAGAGGAAAAAAACTTTTGAAGTGATAATCAAGATAGCCCAGTACAGACAGGTTGATAAGAAGTGTGAGAATACTTACAAGGGGAGATAGATTCAATGTTTGTAATGGCTCAGCCATTCCCAGTCCTTACTCAATCCTTTGTTGATTGTGTCTAGTTTGCATATCAATTCCAGCTCAGCAGTCTCTCGTTGGAGTCTGTTTTTGAAGTTTTTCTGTTGTAATATAGCCACCCGCAGGTCTGTCATTGAATGACCAGACAGGTTAAAGTGTTCTCCCACTGGTTTTTGAGTATTATGATTCCTGATGTCAGATTTGTGTCCATTAATTCTTTTGCGTAGAGACTGTCCGGTTTGGCCAATGTACATGGCAGAGGGGCATTGCTGGCACATGATGGCATATATCACGTTGGTAGATGTGCAGGTGAACGAGCCCCTGATGGTATGGCTGATGTGATTAGGTCCTATGATGATGTCACTTGAATAGATATGTGGACAGAGTTGGCATCGGGCTTTGTTACAAGGATAGGTTCCTGGGTCAGTGGTTTTGTTCAGTGATGTGTGGTTGCTGGTGAGTATTTGCTTTAGGTTGGGGGGTTGTCTGTAAGCGAGGACAGGTCTGTCTCCCAAGATCTGTGAGAGTAAAGGATCATCTTTCAGGATAGGTTGTAGATCTCTGATGATGCGCTGGAGAGGTTTTAGTTGGGGGCTGAAGGTGACAGCTAGTGGTGTTCTGTTATTTTCTTTGTTGGGCCTGTCTTGTAGGAGGTGATTTCTGGGTACTCGTCTGGCTCTGTCAATCTGTTTTTTCACTTCAGCAGGTGGGTATTGTAGTTTTAAAAATGCTTGATAGAGATCTTGTAGGTGCTTGTCTCTATCTGAGGGATTGGAGCAAATGCGGTTATATCTTAGAGCTTGGCTGTAGACAATGGATCGTGTGGTGTGTCCTGGACGGAAGCTGGAGGCATGTAGGTAAGTGTAGCGGTCCGTAGGTTTCCGGTATAGGGTGGTATTTATGTGACCATCGCTTATTAGCACAGTAGTGTCCAGGAAATGGACCGCTTGTGTGGATTGATCTAGGCTGAGGTTGTCTCTTCATCATCTGGACCCATGGAAAAGAAGCTCTTGAGGAATTTCACCATGATTTCAATAATTTCCATCCCAACATCAACCTCAGCCTAGATCAATAGAGATCTTGTAGGTGCTTGTCTCTATCAAGCATTCTTAAAACTACAATACTCTCACAGATCTTGGGAGACAGACCTGTCCTCGCTTACAGACAACCCCCCAACCTAAAGCAAATACTCACCAGCAACCACACATCACTGAACAAAACCACTGACCCAGGAACCTATCCTTGTAACAAAGCCCGATGCCAACTCTGTCCACATATCTATTCAATCAGGAATCATAATACTCAAAAACCAGTGGGAGAACACTTTAACCTGTCTGGTCATTCAATGACAGACCTGCGGGTGGCTATATTACAACAGAAAAACTTCAAAAACAGACTCCAACGAGAGACTGCTGAGCTGGAATTGATATGCAAACTAGACACAATCAACAAAGGATTGAGTAAGGACTGGGAATGGCTGAGCCATTACAAACATTGAATCTATCTCCCCTTGTAAGTATTCTCACACTTCTTATCAACCTGTCTGTACTGGGCTATCTTGATTATCACTTCAAAAGTTTTTTTCCTCTTACTTAATTGGCCTCTCAGAGTTGGTAAGACAACTCCCACCTGTTTATGCTCTCTGTATGTGTGTATATATATCTCCTCAATATTTATTCCACTCTGTATGCATCTGAAGAAGTGGGTTGTAGTCCACGAAAGCTTATGCTCTAATAAATTGGTTAGTCTCTAAGGTGCCACAAGTACTCCTGTTCTCTTTGCGGATACAGACTAACACGGCTGCTACTCTGAAACCTGTCATTTTCATGGTGTGGGTAATATTTTGCAAGGCTGCCTTAAGGATCTTTATCTAAGCCAATCCTGTCTCAATATCTGTGCTTTTCTTTCTCTCCTGTGAAGTAGTTGCTGCTTTCCTTACTAAGTAGGAGGATTATTCAGCCTTCCTTTATGTTCACCTCATTGTCATTGTGCACTAATAGATATTCTGCTGCAGAGTGTGCTAGCTATACTCTCTGTTGCTAATATGTTAAGCGTGGCACTAACACTTTGCTTGCTGGCCCCTCTGTCCAGTCTGCAGCACTCATTTGTTCCCTTGCAGTAACAGAGCATGGCACACCCTTCTCTCTTCTTCCCTCATCCCTGCCTATGGTTCTGACCCACTCAGAAAACAAATGGGTTAAAACAGGGAGTTATACCTCCAAATTCTTTCAGAGAGGAGGCAGCACCGTGGTTAAAATTTTACAGGGGAATGATGATTGTGCTTTCTTTACAGGGAAAGTGAACTGGTTGTGGGAGTTGTACCTCTCTAGTGCAGACAGACCAGGGATCTTCCATCACAGGCTAGGACACATTAATCTGATACTTTTCTCATTGATATTTATGTTGGCAAAAATATATCCAGAAGCAAAAAAATGAGAGGCTGCCACTAAATCAGTTATATAAATTCCCCAAAGAAGAACTCGCGTTACCCCTAGATTGCTGGAAGGAATCTAGCCCAACTTATGTATATCAAGTTGGTTATCAGTCAGTTTTCTAGTGGCGAGAGATCCATGTCATAATCACAACTCGTTGCTATTCTCATCTGAGAAACCAAAGACTGAAAGTGAATGAAGCTGAATTGTCTTCCTGCCCCTAGAAGCTGGCTCTTCAAATCCGGAATGAGGTAGATAGTGACAGAGGAAGCTTGTGCCGCTGCCTGTACTATTCAGTACTTTTTATATGGATAAGTAGAAGATTGTAGGTTTCCAGCATTCAGCTGCCTGTGGCTTGTGTGTGTGAATATAGTGCTCACATTTGGAAAAAAAAAAAAAAAAAAACTTCACACTTATTCACTCCAGCAAGATATTTCTAATCCTATTAAGATATATGCAGCTGGCACATGATTCATACAGACAGGACCGAGTCTATCCTGTTAGACTCCAGTTTGTCCATAGTTCTGTTTTTCTTGCTACTTGTATTAAAATCCATCTGGGGAATCTCCCAGCATCGACCCTTCCTATACGCTGCTCATACAGAATGAATAGTCTTACCCCAAAATATTCAGTGAGTTACAACAGCTGTCAATGGTTCCTTACTGAGAGAGTTTTTCTATGGAAAGTGCTCTTTACTGCCAAACTTTTGTGGGTTAACTATTAATCCAAGTAAGCTGCTTCAGGAGGTTACAGCCACACTGGTGAGCTTTTCAAATATGGATGGCATTTTTTAGTAAGTACAGGGCTGGGCCAGGAGGAAGCTTTGAAGTCACAGTTGCACAAACCCAGTTTCAAAATCAGTATTTTATACACTATTTGGGAGGTGTCTGCAGCTTTAGCTCCAAAAGAATAATCTGAAAGCAAACAACTTTATCCAAGGGTTTATAGCATTTCAGGCAATTACACCATTATGAAATCTGCTGAATGAAATCCAGTGGATGAATGTGTGGTGCAGTTTGGTTTTTTCGTTCACACATTCTTTATTATTGGGAAGCCCTTGACTCCTGGTTTTATTCCTACACCAGAAATAACCACCCTAATAAATTGTCCAACCATCTCATATTTCATTGCTAGGTAAATGAATACTTCTTTTAAAAAGTGTGGGAAGACCACAAAAAAATGATTCATGGAAGCCTAGCTTGTAGTGACCAAGTTGTGAATAACTGACTTCCAGCCTTGCCAGTAGGGTAATTCAGAATAGGATGACACAAAGTGCTACAACACCTCCATGAATGACATGGAAGATGGGTAAACAGCATGCAAATTAAAGTAAGATACTACTCAAATTAGGAGGTGTTGCCAACACCAATGAGGCCTGAACATTTTTTTACAAAATGAAGTCTGACCTGGACCAAGCCAAGCTATGTATCTGGGGAAAACCAGTCTGACACAATTTCTTTAAATTTATTTCTCAGAAAGCAATGCTGGTGAGACGTAAGAGTGAGAGTAGACTGCCACTGAGATCTGAACATTCAGTGTGATACAGTGGTAAAAAATGCCAATACAGTTTTGGACTGCGGGTGTAGAGACATCAGATCATAGAAAAGGGAGGTGTTAATTCTCCCTTATACTTAATGAAAAGTCCACCTAATACCACATTCAGTTCTGGGTATCTCAATACCAGTAAGGTATCAGGGTCAAGGCAGCTTACAGAAGAGCAACCTAAAGTCCAATTGTTTTTTGTTTGTTTTTTCTTCCTGGAGCTGTTCCCTGTGGTATAAGTTGTATTGCTTTGTTTTACTCTGATTCAAATCAATCCAACACTGGGACTTCCTCCATTTGCATTGTAGATTATTCTACCATCTAACAACTCTCACTACTAGCAATTTGTCTTACGCTGATTTTTATCTCATTACTTCTAATCAATACCATTATGGACCACACTAAAATTAATATCCTTTCCTGGTGTTTATACCCTTCCAATCTTTGTAAAGATATCTAAGCCCTCATGGGAATTACTAAACCAAGCTATAAATATTTACACCTTTTGTTAATCCATATCACCATTCCCCTTAATCATTTTTTGTTGTACCAGGGAGTTGGGCTAGATCAGTACACCACAACCTTTGCAGCAGCAAGAACTGCATTCGCAGGTTGCCAGGAAGCCTGAGGGCTGTACCTAATTTCCATATATATTTACATAGGATTTTTATCAGAAATAAACCACACCGTAGCATTTATTTATAGAGTATTGTAAGTGTATGCAGCACTTTACAAAACACAGAGTCTGCTTTGAGGGCTTATAGAGAAGTAAAATGTTTGGGGAAATAGTCTTTTACTTAGCCACTAAGGCCCTCTGCCACTCACTCCCCTCCCCCCCCCCCTTTTTTTTTTTTTACACACACATTGCAGCTGGCAGTTAATAGTGGCCACCTTGCTAAAAATAAGCAGTGACTTTTGTGATAGTGGTAGCATGAGGATTCAGGGTCAGAAGCTGTTTAAAAAACAAAACAAACCCCACAAACTTCATGCTACTTGAATTCTGGTTTAGACATTAATGTGAAAAGCAGTTAAAGGTTTGTTCCAATAATATGTATTCACATATATAGTTAAATAAGTAGACACTGAAGGCTGGGACAAGACACCACCTTTACTAGGCAACCATTTGCCCTAAGAAATCCCAAAGTATTCTCAAATCTGTTGAGTCTAACTCTGCTCCACCTCTATTAAAATACACCTGTTTAGCAAGTAAACTTTTGTTGATCTCATGAGTTTGCTTAAGACAGGTTTCATGCTATTAAAGTAAGACAGACTTCTTTGCATTTGACTTGCATGCTGCCAATTTTATAAGCCTCATGCAAGATGCCATCACAAGGTGGATGAGAGAAAAGGAGGGATTGAAGCACAAATACCATTTGTAATTTGAGTATGCTTTGAATACCAGTTAACTTTACCTAGGTATTTATGGCTTTCAATTCCAGATTATCTGTCCAGGGTCATCTTTTAATTAGTTGGGGCTCTTGAGAGGTGTCAGAATACACTATTTCCCATGAGTAAATAGATGGGACCTCATCACAAAAACAAAACAAAGCATAAAAAACTTGCGCCAAGGAGGAGAAAAAATAAACATAGAATTAAAAAGTAGAGCAAACTTTTCCTGTGCTATTTCCATTTGTCCTACTATATGCTGTTTATCATAGTGCAAAGGTACATTGTGTACATTTCTCCAAAGGTTTTTAAAAGGCAGTTGCACCTGAGATGTTAATTGGTAATTTACAAATGCAAATAATGGTATAGCCAATTGCTACTGTATATTAAGAACATACATTTTCAAACTAAGTTTTTTCTCCCAACTGTGACCTCCTGTCTTACCTTTCATGCTAAGTAAAATGGGTTGTTTCCTTTTCAGTAAGAACCAAAGTGAGGTAGAGCAAAACTTGACTACCTTCGGACATTTCCTTTTTCATAATTGGTTGCTCTTCACCTTGGCTTGAGCGTTCACATTTTGTTTCAGGTTGTTTTTTCATGTTCAGGAAGGAAGGAGTGGTCATTCATTTCAGCATCTATGGTGCAACTAGCAGTGGCTGCAAAGTGGCTCCTCCTAGCAGAAGAAAATTTACAAACAATGCAGGCTTATGGTGGTAGCAGATTTTGTAGGATTTTCATGTTTTAAGAGTAGGGGAAAATGGAAAAGCAGAGAAAGACATAGCACCACCATGTAAGACATTTAGTCTTGGACTGGTAGCTCTTTGGGACAGGAACAATCTTTCCATTTTGTTTATACAGTGTCTAGCACAGGGGTTGGCAATCTTTGGCATGCAGCATCAGGGTAATCCGCTGACCGGCCGTGAGACATTTTATTTACATTGACCGTCCACAGGCACGGCCCCCCGCAGCTCCCAGTGGCTGCAGTTCATTGTTGCCAGCCAATGGGAGCTGTGGGAACCAGTGGCCAGCACGTCCCTGTGGGCTGCTGCCTGCTGCTTCCATTGGCCAGGAATGGTGAACTGCAGCCACTGAGAGCTGCGGGGGGCCATGCCTGCGGACGGTCAACATAAACAAAATGTCTCACAGCCCACCAGAGGATTATCCTGATGGGCCGGGTGCTGAATATTGCCGACCCCTGGTCTAATACTATGGGATTCTCTTCCATGACTGAGATTCCTACATGCTATTGCAAAACAAATAAATGACCTTTTTCTGGAACAGTGGTGGTTTATTTCAGTAACGCTACAAAAATACAGTGGGTAAGTAAATTACATGTGTGGTTCTTTTGGGAATAGGTTTATGAACTGATGGAGTGGATGAGATAACATGTCTTGCATGTGATCTGTTAATTATGAATTCTGAACTGGAAAATTAAGAAGTACCGGGTCAGACCAAAGGTCCATCTAGCCCAGTATCCTGTCTACCGACAGTGGCCAATGCCAGGTGCCCCAGAGGGAGTGAACCTAACAGGCAATGATCAAGTGATCTCTCTCCTGCCATCCATCTCCATCCTCTGACAGACAGAGGCTAGGGACACCATTCCTTACCCGTCCTGGCGAATAGCCATTAAAGGACTTAACCACTATGAATTTATCCAGTTCTCTTTTAAACTCTGTTATAGTCTTAGCCTTCACAACCTTCTCAGGTAAGGAGTTCCACAAGCTGACTGTGCGCTGCGTGAAGAAGAACTTCCTTTTATTTGTTTTAAACCTGCTGCCTATTAATTTCATTTGATGACCCCTAGTTCTTGTATTATGGGAATAAGTAAATAACTTTTCCTTATCCACTTTCTCCATATCACTCATGATTTTATATACCTCTATCATATCCCCCCTTAGTCTCCTCTTTTCCAAGCTGAAGAGTCCTAGCCTCTTTAATCTCTCCTCATATGGGACCCGTTCCAAACCCTTAATCATTTTAGTTGCCCTTTTCTGAACCTTTTCTAGTGCCAGTATATCTTTTTTGAGATGAGGAGACCACATCTGTATGCAGTATTCGAGATGAGGGCGTACCATTGATTTATATAAGGGCAATAATATATTCTCAGTCTTATTCTCTATCCCCTTTTTAATGATTCCTAACATTCTGTTTGCTTTTTTGACCGCCTCTGCACACTGTGTGGACATTTTCAGAGAACTATCCACGATGACTCCAAGATCTTTTTCCTGACTTGTTGTAGCTAAATTAGCCCCCATCATATTGTATGTGTAGTTGGGGTTATTTTTTCCAATGTGCATTACTTACATTTATCCACATTAAATTTCATTTGCCATTTTGTTGCCCAGATCTTTTTGAAGTTCTTCACAGTCTGCTTTGGACTTAACTATCTTTAGCAGTTTAGTATCATCTGCAAACTTTGCCACCTCACTGTTTACCCCTTTTTCCAGATCATTTATGAATAAGTTGATTAGGATCGGTCCGAGGACTGACCCTTGGGGAACACCACTAGTTACCCCTCTCCATTCTGAGAATTTACCATTTATTCCTACCCTTTGTTCTCTGTCTTTTAGCCAGTTCTCAATCCATGAAAGGACCTTCCCTTTTATCCCATGGCAGCTTAATTTACATAAGAGCCTTTGGTGAGGGACCTTGTCAAAGGCTTTCTGGAAATCTAAGTATACTATGTCCACTGGATCCCCCTTGTCCACATGTTTGTTGACCCCTTCAAAGAATTCTAATAGATTAGTAAGACACGATTTCCCTTTACAGAAACCATGTTGACTATTGCTCAACAGTTTGTTTTTCTATGTGTCGGACAATTTTATTCTTAACTATTGTTTCAACTAATTTGCCCGGTACCAACGTTAAACTTACCGGTCTGTAATTGCCGGGATCACCTCTAGAGCCCTTTTAAAATATTGGCGTTACATTAGCTAACTTCCAGTCATTGGGTACAGAAGCCGATTTAAAGGACAGGTTACAAACCTTAGTTAATAGTTCCGCAACTTCACATTTGAGTTCTTTCAGAACTCTTGGGTGAATGCCATCTGGGCCCGGTGACGTGTTAATGTTAAGTTTATCAATTAATTCCAAAACCTCCTCTCGTGACACTTCAATCCGTGACAGTTCCTCAGATTTGTCACCTACAAAAGCCAGCTCAGGTTTGGGAATCTTGCTAACATCCTCAGCCGTGAAGACTGAAGCAAAGAATCCATTTAGTCTCTCCGCAATGACTTTATCGTCTTTAAGCATTCCTTTTGTATCTCGATCATCAAGGGGCCCCACTTATTGTTTAGCAGGCTTCCTGCTTCTGATGTACTTAAAAAACATTTTAGTACCACCTTTGGAGTTTTTGGCTAGCCGTTCTTCAAACTCCACTTTGGCTTTTCTTATTACATTCTTGCACTTAATTTGGCAGCGTTTATGCTCCTTTCTATTTGCCTCACTAGGATTTGACTTCCACTTTTTAAAGGAAGTCTTTTTATCTCTCACTGCTTCTTTTACATGGTTGTTAAGCCACGGTGGCTCTTTTTTAGTTCTTTTACTGTGTTTCTTCATTTGGGGTATACATTGAAGTTGGGCCTCTATTATGGTGTCTTTAAAAAGCGCCCATGCAGCTTGCAGGGATTTCACTTTAGTCACTGTACCTTTTAACTTCTGTTTAACTAACCCCCTCATTTTTAAATGCCACAGTGTTGGGCTGTTGAGATGGTCTTCCCACCACAGGGATGTTGAACGCTATTGTATTATGGTCACTATTTCCAAGCGGTCCTGCTATAGTTACCTCTTGGACCAGCTCCTGCGCTCTACTCAGAACTAAATCTAGAGTTGCCTCTCCCATTGTGGGTTCCTGTACCAGCTGCTCCATGAAGCAGTCATTTAAAGTATCGAGAAATTTTATCTCTGCATTTCGTCCTGAAGTGAAATGTTCCCAGTCAATATGGGGATAATTGAAATCCCCCACTATTATTGAGTTCTTAATTTTGATAGCCTCTCTAATTTCCCTTAGCATTTCATCATCACTATCACCATCCTGGTCAGGTGGTCGATAATAGATCCCTAATGTTATATTCTTATTAGAGCATGAAATTTCTATCCATAGAGATTCTATGGAACATGCGGATTTGCTTAAGATTTTTACTTCATTTGATTGTACATTTTCTTTCACATATAGTGCCACTCCCCCCCCCCCCCCCCCCCCCGCACGACCTGTTCTGTCCTTCTGATATATTTTGTACCCCGGAATGATTGTGTCCCATTGATTGCTCTCAGTCCACCAGGTTTCTGTGATGCCTATTATATCAATATCCTCCTTTATCACAAGGCACTCTAGTTCACCCATCTTATTTTTTAGACTTCTAGCATTTGTGTACAAGCACTTTAAAAACTTGTCACTGTTTATTTGTCTGCCCTTTTCTGATGTATCAGATTCTTTTTTATGTGAATGTTTATCATCTGATCTGGCCCCTACTTTATCCTCTTCCATCCTCTGCTCCTGACTATAACTTGGAGATTCTCTATCATTAGACTCTCCCCTAAGAGAAATCTGTGTCCGAGCCACATGCTCCTCTGCAGCAGTCGGCTTTCCCCCATCTCCTAGTTTAAAAACTGCTCTACAACCTTTTTAATGTTTAAATTATCCTACCGTGAACCATTTCTTGCCCACTGAAACTTAGAAAATGGAACAGACTGCTACACAAGTTCTTAGACCTTGACACCAAATGTAAAGCTCATCTTAAAGTATTGCTAAAACTAATTTTTTCTGTGGTTAGTGTGATTAAACTGATAGCTCCTCAAGAAGAAAAAAAAACTTACAGCAGACATAAACAGTTAAAAATAAACCAAAAAACTTTTCATTTTCATCTAGTCAGTCATAATTTTAATTAGGAATTCCACTAACATCCATCCTTCCCTCACCTTCCTTTCTGTCAAGAAAGAACATCATAAACAGGAGCAAAAAATCTCCACTGGAATATTATTGTAAAAGTTAATAATAATATAATTGAGCAGACATTTCTTCCACTAATCTTCATCTGGAATTGATGATTGCTGAAAACTGTTAATTTCAAATCTGGAGTGTGATGGGATAAAAATTAACTTCCTGTGGAATATTACCAAAACAGATACTGCACACAAAATGTCTTACCACCATTTATGTTGTAATAGGACCCAAAACCACAAGATGGCAGTGTCCTTAAGTACTTATGTAACACATATAAAGTATCAAATAAGGCAATTGTACTTGAATCTGTGTAGAGAGAGGATAGGCTTAAAACATTTTGAATGGGCTTGGGGGACATTTTTCTTCTCCATAATTCAGATTACCAAGCCAGCTGTTCATTATTAGTCATGTCATCATGGTTATTTCTATGTAATGTTTGAGGGAGGTTGGGAGAATAGTGAAAAAGGGTTTCCTATGAAGGTTCCAAATAAATGGACAACATTTCCCTACTGATATTAAAAAATATTGTAGGATTTGTTTAAAAAAAAAAAAAATCTTGAAGCTAATTTATAAGCTAAGTACATTTTTAGAGTTGGATTGACTCAAGTTCTCTATCCTCCCCACAGGCAGCCACCCTGCTAATATACCTCAGCCCTGTTCTGGCAAGAATGCTTCTGTCTGAGAAGTGCGATTTGGTCACTGTGGCCAAATCATCCCTTGGCCTTAACTGAAGAGACTGCCAAAAAATTAACTGCACTTGAGATTTGTCTATTGGGAATTGTACTGAGATTTCCAAACTCATATTTTATAGAAAGGTGAGGAAGCATTAGCTTGTTATCGAAAAATATCATGAAACATCAATTCCACCATATACACACAAACCAATGAAAAAATATTTCAATTGATAATAATAAAAACTTACAAATAGGCAGGGTAAGAAAAATGCTGCTTGAGAACTTAGAGTTTAATTTAACGATAGTTTGTATATTTTCACAATTTGTGTTTTAACAGTTCTAAAACTTTAATTTGTTGAATCTCAATATCTGTCATTAAATAATTGACAATCCCACCCATAATTTTGTGTAACTGAAAATTTAAACTGATAAAAATGCTTAAAAATAAATATTTTGATATTCTCAATTATAAAAAAAAATTGAATTCTGCCAAGTCTACTTTTAAGCCATTGAACGATGGTAATAATTTATGGAGCTGACTCAAATTGGTAACTTGAAATGCTTGTCATTACACAGTGCCATAGATGGGTGCATGCTACCTTATGTGTTCCTGACTCAAGGAATACATTGACAGAAGCTTCTTTTGTGAATGAGTAAGGGAAGGAGATAAACAGTGGAGGGGAATGCTGCTCTTTTCCACTCAAGGAGGAATTCAGTACAGTTTAAATGGAAAATCTGCTTATCTCGATTACCAAATCCCTGAGCCAGCCACACTTTAGAGTTTTAGAAAGATTTAAATCTTTTACAATTCTTGATTTGTTATAAATTAAACTTTTTATTGCAATTCAGTTATTTTATAAAGGAGTGATTGTATTGTGTCAATTCAGAATGAAGTGGGGGCGGGGAGAGAGGAAGAAGAGATGCTGAAAGGAAATTTGTGATCTCAAAAGGAAAAATGGGTGTGTGGGTTTTGAAGCAATCGCTCTGGAAATCTTTGTAAATTATGCATTTTAAAAAAAGATAGAACATCCTTCCCTTTTCTAACAATCATTTTCTCTGAAGCACCTTGAGTTTTTTCCCTTTTAAGTGGTGAAGCTGAACAATTTAGAGGCTCTGTAGAGTGAAGGAGAGGGTTTGATAGGACACAAGCGGCAAACCACTGCAATGTTCAAGTGTAACTAGAATCTCTTTGTATTTTATTTATATAGTGTTTCTCATGCAAGCATTCCTAGTGCTTTGTGTGATCATCACTTTGAATAATACAGCTGCTGTTATGGCAAAGACAGTTAAAGGGGTTACTCCAAAAAGGAAAAAAAAACATTGCTCAATCATTATTTAAGTCACCTATTCACTACAAGCTGCTGCTTTTGAAATCTAGAATACGGATTTGGGAAGCACTTTTCACACACTAGTTCTCTTTAAACTTTAAACTCATTGTTTTGTAAGTCAGATGGAGCTTTATGCAGTGATACACAGCTTTGACTAACTGCCACTTATTAAAGGATTAGACTCTTATTAAAGGAAGAATTGTTGTCCAGAACACTAGACTTATCACTTTTCAAAAGAAACTTGCAATCCTTAACTGCCATCTGTATTCTAACTGAAGAGAGTGGTGTAGCAAATTTCACACGTGTGTTTCTGAGCTACCAGTAACACACCAATAGGGAAAGTTAAACTACCATGTAGCATGTGAACACAAATTCTTAGTTGCTTTGATTAAAAATTATACTCTTGTACTTTGTTTCAGGAAGAAAATGTGACTGTGACAAAGGATTTTAGTAGAGTAGAAAATGCTTATCAAATGGAAGCAGAGGTATGTATTAATCGTAGCAAGAGGAATAACCATGCACCCAGACATAGTGAGTTTGTAGGTTTAGTCTTTCTCCTCAAAACTAGGAAGGAACAGTTACATACAGTACAGCACTGAGACTTTCCTAAAAGAGCCAGTATGAAGTAGTAAAATTAAAAAGGCACCCCACAGAATTTTGCAAGAAGTAAGCTAGGTTCTGGGGTGACAGAGCAAGATTTTCTTCATTCTTTGCTGTAGAGAGGAGCCCATTCACCCCATGATAACAGGGAAGCTATACTACATATGCTGGATGTTAGGAGAGCCTTGGCCTTCTATTTGGATAGGATGAAGGCCTTTAGGAAATCTGCCAAACTCTTCCTATCAATTGCAGAAAGATCAAAAGGCACAGCGATATCAGCTCTGAAGCTCTCTAAATGGGTCTCGAGCTGTATTAGCTACTGCTATCATGCTCGTAATTTGGTACCTCCACCTGGAATCTATACATTCCATGAGGTCAGTTTCCACCTCAGTCGCCTGAATTAAAGACATAACTATTCTGGAAATCTGCAGGGCAGACACCAGGGTATCTGCTCATACTTTCGCAGAATATTATCCGATTACTAGAGACTCTGCTTCTGTTGCCATCTTCAGTTCTACAGTACTGTAATGCATAATGGATTTGACTCCAAAGTCCCAACCCTCCATTGGAGATACTGCTTGGGAGTCACCTACAGTGGAGCACCAATAGGGACACTACTCAAGTAATTACTCTCCTTGTGAAGTAACAATGGTTCCCCACCCAATCCACCCTCCATCTACTTCAGAATTCTCAATAGGGGCTCTGCAGTAGAGAAGGACCTGACGATGGTTCACCCACACATTGTTAATTGGCCTCGCAGCAGAGCACAAAGGAGGGAGGAGAGCGCATGTGTGGACCAAATGGACACTGCTACTAAAGATCTCTGATCAGAGGCACAGGGTGCAGACACACCTACAGTGGAGCACATAGAGAGACACACATCTTGAAGAACCATCATTACTGCACAAGGTGAATAACTTTCTCTTATGTGGGTAATCCCACTGACACCAAGGGGACTATGCATGTGAATAGGGCTTTGCATGAGTAGGCCCTTACCAAGCAGGAAGTGCTGTACTGGGAGTCAATCTAGCTAAGGAAAAGCACCATTTTTTTCAGTCTATGAACCTTTGCAATGCAGCATGCTAATTAGACCACTATCCAATAGCTTGATAACGTGTTTTGTGGAGGGGGCCTGGAAGTTCGCATCACTGATAGTTACTTGCAACTCCATAGTTAAAGTACAGTTCCATTTTGCACTTAAAGGAGGGAGAGAGCTTCTTTGGTTTGAATGAAGAACATAGCATATCCACCTCAAATTTATAGCACCGCGTACAGAAAGAATGTTGAGAATTACACTTATTTGTTTTTAGGAGTTTAAATTAAACTGGGTCCTTTAAGAAATATGTCAGTATTTTGCCTTGGTCCTGAACTATCTTAACTGAATACGGCAGATGCTTTAAACTTCCCATGTAGTTGGAAGTAATTGAAGTCTTGTGAATGGGCTATATTTGAAAAATTAAGGTAGGCTATTAATGAGGTATCAAATTGTTTTTATATAGACTACAGCAAGGCTTAGGTCAACAGCTGAACTAATTCTTAAATAGTCTCATATTGATAAAGAGAACTCAACCAATCGCCAGTTTTTCTCTACCATTTTCTGCAACCCACCATCTCCCGCAGTTCTGCTAGGGATGGGACTTCTCTCCTCGCTGTTGTTTCCTGGGCGGGTTCAGAGCTGCAGCACAGCTTGTGCTGGCCAACCCTCCTCCTCCCCAATTATCCGGCCTCCGCAGCAGCAGGTTGCTTAACTCACATCCTTTAAAGTTACTGCTTAGGCTGTTTTTTGGGCAGCTTGAGCATTTTGATTTGCTTCAAGCCTTCTTCTGGTCCAGGATTTGAGCAGCCTGGTGGACATAGCCACCCACAGCCTCCATTGCCCCTTCGCAGGCATGGCAGACCCGCCACGTAAGTAGTGGGCACAATCAAGAAGGTGCTCTGTATGCAAGGCGGCAGCTTTCTCAGGTGCTCAGCCAAAGATGAAAGATGCCCAGGCTGCTCCCAATCAGAGGACTTAACTCTGCTAGAACACAGAGCTCTGAATGGGACAGGCAATATTGGGTCCCCTACACACCTAAAGAGTAGTGACTCCACCACAGAGAAACCCAACCAGGAGACACAGGGCAGAACAGACAGAGGCTCTAAGGATGAAGAGGTTTTCATCCAGCTTACCCAGGAGGTAAGTCCTGGAGTAAAACAGGATTGCAAAGATATGAACCCTACTCAGATACCGGTCCCCACACAAGTCCTGAAGTGGGCCCTTGTTTCCCTGGGGAGAGATGCCAGGCTCATAAATAACTACTACCTTCCCAATCCAGGTCAGGGAACTCATAAGGAGATGTCACTCTGGAGGAATAGGACTCTGATGGAGAAGACTCTGAAAGAGAATGCTATAGAGGGCTTTGGGCTCTGCCTAAAGCAAGTGGCAAGAAACTGCGTTCTGGCCATGCCAGAGTAGCCATGCTCACAAACCATACCAAAAAAGACCAGAATGAACAAAAACGGAAAGAAAGTACAAAAAATCTTCCCAGCACTTCTCCTCTGACTCAACTTCCTCCTCTACCGAGGAAGGAGAGCTGTCAGGCTCTGAATCTGAGCAGGACTCAGGGAAAATGTCGCAAAAATATTTCCCCCCAAAAAAAAGTTTGAGGTCATGTGCAAAAGATTGTGTCCACAATATTTATCCAACCTCAGCAAGTTCCTGAGCACAAGCCTTGAAGTAAATACCTACCCTCAAGGTTCTGATTCCCTTGCACTCCTTTTTTGGAGGCATGATCAGGGAGAAGTGAAAAACTCAGCAGGGGCAAGACCATTAACATATATGACCTTATATTTTTACAAACTCCAAGAGCCTAAAAGTTCTATTCGTGAGGTTTCAAAAGTAGATGCTGCAGTAGCATCCTTAGCAAGATACATGATTATTCTGTCTGAAGGGGAATTCTTTCCTAAGGACCCCACAGATAGGGAAGTGGAGGCCACCCACACTCTGGCAAGTCAAGTATAATTAGGCAGGCCAAAAAACAACTTGAAGAGCAACTAGCAAAAGACACAAAAACTAACAGCAAAAATTGTATTAAGTGCTTCAGAAACAAGAGGCCTATCTAAGGGCTTGTCTACACTGGCAGTTTACAGCACTGCAACATTCTCGCTCAGAGGTGTGAAAAAACATCCCCTTGAGTGCAGCAAGGTTCCGTGCTGTAAAGCGCCAGTGTAGACAGTGCGCCAGTGTAGACAGTGCACCAGCACTGGGAGCCACACCCCTCGTAGAGGTGGGTTTTTTAGAGCACTGGGAGAGCTCTCTCCCAGCACTCTGCCGCGACCACACAAGCCACGTTAAAGTGCTGCCACGGCAGCGCTTTAGCTTTGCCAGTGTAGACTAGCTCATACAATCAGTGAGGCCTCTGGATGATCAAAGTGCTAAAGAAGTCCTTAAGCCAAACAGGATTGATACGGAGAAGCTAAATGAATTCTTTGCATCTATCTTCACTGCAGAGGATGTGAGGATATTCCCGCACCTGAGCCAGTCTTTTTAGGTGACAGATCTAAGGAACTGTCCCAGATTGAGGTGTTGATAGAGGAGGTTTTGGAACAAATTGATAAATTAAACAGTAATAAGTCACCAGGACCAGATGGAACTCAAATATGAAATTATAAAACTTCTAATGTGGTATGTAACCTATTCAATATTGATAAATGCAAAGTAATGCACATTGGAAAACGTAATTCCAACTAAACATACAAAATGATGGGGTCTAAATTAGCTGTTACCACTCAAGAAAGAAGGTAGTTCTCTGAAAACATCCACTCAGTGTGCAGCGGCAGTCAAAAAAGTGAACAGAATGTTGGGAATCATTAAGAAAGGGATAGATAATAAGACAGAAAATATCATATTGCCTCTATATAAATCAAAGACCAAGACTATAACTGTTTAAAAAAGAACTTGATAAGTTCATGGAGGATAGGTCCATCAATGGCTATTAGCCAGGATGGACAGGGATGGTGTCCCTAGCTCTGTTTGCCAGAAGCTGGGAATGGGCGACAGGGGATGGATCACCTGTTCTGTTCTTTCCCTCTGGGATACCTGGCATTGGCCACTGTCTGAAAACAGGATACTTGGCTAGATGGACCTTTGGTCTGACCCATTATGGCCATTCTCATGTTCTATTGCTTAAATTATCTTCTGTACCAAATGATGGGAGGATAACTAATGTAACTCCAAGTTTTTAAAAAGGCTCCAGAGACAATCCTGGCAATTGCAGGCCAGTAAGCCTACCTTCAATATCAGGCAAATTGGTTGAAACTATAGTAAAGAACAGAATTATCAGACACACAGATGAACACAATATTTTGGGGAAGAGTCAACATGGCTTTTTGTAAAGGGAAATCATGCCTCACCAATTTATTAGAATTCTTGGGGGGGGAAGGGAGTGTTAACAAACGTGTGGACAAAGTTGATCCAGTGGATATAGTGTATTTGGAATTTCAGAAAGTCTTTCATAAGTTTCATCACCAAAGGCTCTTAAGCAAAATAAGCAGTCAGTCATGGGAAAAGAGGGAAGGTCTTTTTATAGATCAGTAACTGGATAAAAGACAGGAAACAAAAGGTAGGAATAAATAGTTTTCACGGTGGAGAGAGGTAAATAACGGGGGCCCCCAGGATCTGTACTAGAGCTAGTGCTGTTTAGCATATTCATAAATGATCTGGAAAAAGGAATAAACAGCGCAGTGGCAAAGTTTGAAGACGATACAAAGTTACTCAAGATAGTAAGTCCAAAGCTGACTGCAAAGAGTTACAGAGCGATCTCACAAAATTGGGTGGGTGGGCAACAAAATGGCAAATGAAATTCAGTGTTGATAAATGCAAAGTAATGCACATTGGAAAACATAATCCCAACTATATATATAAAATGACAGTGTCTAAATTAGCTGTTACCACTCAAAGATTTTTGAGTTATTGTAGATAGTTTTCTGAAAACGTGCTCAATGTGCACCAACAGTTAAACACAAGCTATGTTAGGAACCATTAAGAAGGGGATAACGATAAGACAGAAAATATCATAATGCCACAATATAAACCCATGGTATGCCCACAATTTGAATATTGTGTGCAGTTCTAGTTGCTCTATCTCAAAAAAGATATTTGTGAATTGGAAAAAGTATAGAGCCAGGCAACAAAAATTATTAGGGCTATGGAACAGATTACATGTGAAGAAAGATTAAGAAGACTGGGACTGTGCAGCTTAGAAAAGTGGGGGGAGATATGATAGAGGTCTATAAAATCATGAATGGTGTGGAGAAAGTAAATAAGGAAGCATTATACCTCTTCACATAACACAAGAACCAGGGGTCTCCCAATTAAATTAATAGGCAGCAGGTTTAAAACAAACATAGGGATGTATTTCTTCACACAATGCATAGTCAACCTGTGGAACTCATTGCCAAGGGATGTTGTGAATGCCAAAAGTATAACTGGATTCAAAAAAGAATTAGATAAATTAATGGAGGATAGATCCATTAATGGCTATTAGCCAAGGTGCTCAGGGATGCAACCCCATGCAATGGGTGTCCCTAAATCCCTGCTTGCCAGAAGCTGTGACTGGATGACAGAGGATGGATCACTCAATAATTGCCCTGTTCTGTTCATTCCCTTTGAAGCATCTGACACTGGCCACTGTTGGAAGACAGAAAACTGGGCTAGATTAACCAGTGGTCTGATGCATAGCCCATTCTTATGTTCTTATACCCTCAGAAGGGATTTTGAGGAATCCTTGCCATTCTCAGAGCATCTCTCACAGCAACATGCTTTGTGATAGCTTCACTAACCTAACTGGAAGACCGTAGGGCCCTGAAGGATAGGGGTCACTCTAATTTAAGATCCATTCTCAAGGAAGTTTTCCTGACCAACAGCATTTGTCGCTGATGCTTCATGGACACAATGAGATTTTCAGCTAGTCATAACATCCGCCAGTTCAGAGGGCAGGCATCATGTATGGATGGCTCTGTTGCAAGATGGTAGAAACTCACTCTAAGTAAGTCTATGCTCCAAGTTCACAGGATGTCTCCTCTTCTGAAAAAAAAGGGAGATACAATTGTGACAGAAAATGCTGCTAAATCTGTGCAGTCCCTCCTTTCTCCCCTGAATGCTTTCAGGAGGGAGTACAAAAACTCCTTCAAGCAGAAGCACTGCTTTTGTCTCTCTTCATTGCAGAAGTACCTGAGGAAGGATAGCAGATATGCCAAAGAAAATCCATTGAGCCAGAGCTCAAGAGGAAAGCCCAGGGGTGTTCACACAGCCCTCAAAAGCCCATCCTGACAACGAGCGGATATGCCTCTGTCCAGGAACTGAATCTAGGAGGCAGAATTTCCCAATTTTTGGAAGAATGGTTTATAATCCACCACAGACAAGGGGGTAATAGATAATAAATCACAGATAATCCCTTGAGCTACAGGCCCCACCCCACCATCCAGTCCATAAACACACATACACACTCCTCCACCAATCCCGCAAGCATGAATTGAGCTGGAATGAAGTCTCCTAGATATCGGAGCAATAAGCAATTCCCTCAAAAGAAAACTCCTGAGGTTTCTTTCTACTCCATCTTCTTCATCATTCAGAAGCCCACAGGGAGAGTCAGAACCATTCTTTATCTCAAGACTCAACAAATGGATGAAGAAAACAAAATGCCAAATGGAGACCCTAGTTTCTACAGTCTCATACCTGTATCAAGGGATCTCTTTACCTCAGTGAGCCTGCCAGACACACATCTGCATATCCCCATCCACCTGGTCTACTGCAGGCTTCTGAGATTTGCTTATGGCACAGAGCATTATCAGTACCAGATCATCCCATTTTGTCTTTTATAACCCCCCCCGCCCAAAGTCTTTACAAAGATGTTGGTAGTGATCATAACCAGGCTTAAGTTGCAGGGGACTCTTACCTATACCCCTTTCTGGATGACATTCTAAGGAGAGCTTCAACCTAGCCTGCAGCGCAAAAGGCCATAATGGAAACTCTGGACCTCGCCCATGGCTTTGTGATAAATGTCAAGAAAAGTTTCTCCCATCAACAAAGATAACCCACCTGGGAGTGGACATAGACACCTCAGTGGCAAAGATCTACCCATCACTTGACAGGTTCCAAAAATCTTCTTCGAGTGATGTCCCTGTGGGTGCTCCATTTCAGGTGTTTGTGTGCCCCTGTGCTCGTAATTGGAGATTGATGGTACCAGTGCCTGGTTGGATCGCATATGCATGGTCCCTGTCTTGTGCTGCTTCAGGTGTTTATCTGATGCTGTGTGACCATCACACCTGCTCATCTGTACAAGGGCTACCTGGTGGACCCTAAGCACCACCCCAGGTATGGGCATCCCTGGATGCCACCTGTGCCTTTTCCTCCACAGTAGCCATTTTGGAGCCTGTGGACAGCATACTCATCACAAGAACAACACAGACTTGCCAGCCCACCCAGAGCAAGCACACATCATTCACCCCTATCGACAGCACAGGGACCACCTGAAACTAGAGAACAGGGGGCGGAAGAGGAGGAGGAATTCTTTGACAAGGACAGTCCACCTGAAGCTCACTTCTCTTCATCTTCGCCTGATGACACTATCATGCCCCCGCCTTCCAACACAGGAGATGATTTCAAACAGTTCCAAGACCTCTATAAGGGAAATGTCCAGTGAGCTCACAACTCTCTTAAAGAAGTCCAGGAGGCACAAGATAAATTAATAGACATATTGCACACATCGACATCCTCCAAAATCACTTTCTTATGAATGACACAATTATGGAACCAGTAGTTATTCTGGCAAACCCCAGCAATGATCCCACCCACATGCAAGAGGTCTGATAAAAATTACTATGTGCCCACAAAGGGAACTGAATTTCTCTTCTCGCATCCAATGCCGAACTCATTAGTGATTGACGTGGTCAATGAATGGGGCAGACAAGAATACCCAGAAACATGCCCTATGACAAAGATTGGAAGCAGCTCGACCTTTTCGGCCGCAAAGCATACTCCTCAGTGACCTTATACTTGAGAATAGCTAACTATGAAGCATTACTAGCAAAGTATGACTACAATAATTATGCAAAATTCTCTGAATTTATTGAATTTATTCTGGAAGATAAAAAAGAGCAATTCAAATCAGTTCTATCAGCAGGTCAACTCATAACCAGAACAGCATTCCAGGATGCTCTGGATTCTGCTGATACAGCAGCGAGGTCCATAGCCACCACGGTGGTTATGAGAAGGGCTTCCTGGCTTCATCTCTCTGGATTCCCAAAGCCGATACAGTCGACAGTTGAAGACCAAAGAATCTAAGCTCTTTGCGGCCAAAACAAATGAGTCACTACACACTCTCAAGGACTCAAGGGCAACACTGAGATCTCTTGGCATTTACATACCTAGGTCCAAAAGAAAACAGGGAAATTGTCAAAGATCCCGACCCCCCTTGCTATGCACAATGCCACAGATATTATGAGCATCGGGGCAGAAGCAGAAAACATTGAGGAGAGAACAATCTACTCCCTCAAATACTATGCCCTAGCCATTGACCTCCACACAACAGATTTGAAGCCTTGGTTGAGGGCCTGAGAACCCCGTATCTTTCAACACTGGAGCCATCTACAACTTGCAAAACCTTTGGAAATCGCCTGCTTCCATTCTACCAATCTGGAAAAATATTACAACAGACAGATAGGTATTGGAAATTATTGAGACTGTTTACTCCATCTGCTTTACCTCCAAAAACCCCTACCCACCCTACCTCCCTGTCCCTCTTCAGGGACCCCTCTCATGAACATCTACTGTGAGAAGAGATAACCCACCTCATACATCTAGGAGCAGTAGAACCTGTACCAATGGAATACAGAGGAAGGGGATTTTATTCACACTACTTTCTCACACAGAAAAAACAGGAAGGTGGAGACCCATCCTCAACCTACAGTGAATCATAAATTTGAAAACACAGTGATTCAAAATGGTCACACTAGGCACCATAATTCCAGCACTAGAAAGGAGAGACTGGTTCTCAGCCCTCAACCTCTAGGATGTGTATTTTCATATAACCATCCATCTATCACATCAGAGGTTTCTCTGCTTTGCAATAGGACAAAATCATTTCCAAGACAAAGTTCTACCCTTCAGCCTATCCACTGTCCCGCGGGTATTTTCAAAGGTCCTAGCCATTGTAGCTGCCTACCTCTGCAGAAAAGGAATCCTGAAATTTCCATACTTGGACGACTGTCTGCCAAAAGCACCAACATGGCAGACAGTGTTAGAGTTCACCAAACAGGTGATAACTCTATTTATGAGGCTAGACTTTCAGTTAAACATAAAAAAATCCACTCTGACACCAGCACAACAACCGGAGTTTATTGGGGCATACCTCAATTCTCCGGAAGTAATGGTCTCCCTACCAAGAAAATGATTTCTGACTTTACCCAACCTGATCTCCATGACGCGAAACAGTCCACAAGTGTCTGCCAGAACCTGCCTACAACTTCTAGGTCACGTGACTGTCGTGACCTTCGTCGTCAGAAACGCAAGGTTACACTTGCAGTGTTTACAAGCCTGGCTCCGGACAAACTATGTCCCACACAGGCACAATATAAATGAGCGTCTCACAATGCTGGACAAAATAAGACTCCCTTCTATGGACACACACATACAACGTCTGGAGGGGGGGGTGCCCTTCGAACAGATTCCACCAATGCTTACCATCACCATAGATGCATCCCTTCGGGGGTGGGGGGGGCACATCTAAACCCACACTCTATCCAGGGCCGGTGGTCCACAGTGGAATCTCATCTTTTAGAATTACGAGCTGTCCGAAACACGTACTCCCACTTCTTACCGATCATCAAAGACAAGACTGTACAGATCCTTACAGACAATATGGCTTGTATGTTTTACATAAACAGACAAGGGGGAGCATGATCACACTCCCTATGCATGGAAGCCATGTGACTCTGGCAATGGTGCATCAAGCACAATGTCCATATTGCAGCATCGTACCTACCTGAATGACAGAATACCAGAGCAGATACCCTGAGCAGGAACTTTTCTCAGGACCATGAGTAGGAGCTGGATACATGTGCTCCTAAACATTTTTCAGACTTGGGAGTTCCCAACAACAGATCTTTTTGCAACCATACAAAACACCAAATGGCTGTAGTTTTGCTCCCCAGCAGGACTCAGTCCGTACTCTCTCAGTGATGCCTTCCTCACCAGATGGAATGCTCCCCTCCTATACACCTTCCCTCCCACCCCTCTCCTAGTCTGAGTGCTTCACAAAATCAGACAGGACAGAATCAGAGTGATCCTAATAGCCCCCATATGGTCTCGACAAACGTGGTATCCTTACCTTCTACAGATGGCGGCGTGTCCAACACGCACACTCCCGCTTCTGTCTCGGCTTCTGTCTGAGGACACAGGACGCGTCCTCCATCTGGATCCTCAAAAACTCCAACTCAAAGCCTGGTTACTTCATGGCTCTCGGGATCTGAAATGACATGCTCCACAAACATACATAACATTTTGTTAAACAGGCGAGATGTGTGTCCCCCTGTGGGTGCTCCACTACCCTTCCTCCTCCCTTTTACACACTAATGGTCTGCAGTAGAGAAGGAACAGAGGGGGGTTGGTCACATAGTGCCGGATAACCACCTGAAGTGATGCGAGATGGAGGTCGCACATGTGCAACCCAAACGGGAACTGCTACCATAAATCTCCAATTATGAGTGCAGGGGCGCACAAACACCTAAAGTGGAGCACCCATAGGGTAACATCTCGAAGAACCTATGTTACTGCATAAGGTAACTTTCTCATCTCATCTCTATCCTGCACAAGTGGGTGTAGAATGGCTTTTCTACTATCGGAGACTACAAATATACTATAGGAGATAACAAAATGGGCAGAAAAGAATCTCCCTCCCCAGGTGATACATATAAAAGGGAAGTTGAATCAGAAAGCGGATTGGCTCAGCCATTGCACAGTCAGCAGAATAGTACCTGAACCAGGAAGTCTTCACTCTGATCTTAAAGATGCTTGGTTTCCTCTTGGTTGATCTGTTTGCAAGTTACAAAAAGACCAGCAGCTGAAATACTTTACCAGGGAATCAAATCCTAAGTTCCTGGGAACAAAGCCCTGTCACACAAGTGGCCAGAAAGCTTGTGATATGCATTCCTGCCCTTCCCTCTCATAAGAAAAATAATTCAAAAGATAAAGCAGAAGCAAGTAAAGGAGATAGTGATAATTCTGTATTGGCCAAAGAAGCCCTGTTTCTCTGATCTACTAGAGCTGAAACTGCAACCATCATTACAGCTGCCACCCAGACTGGACATCCTTGCCCAAGGCCCTTTCCTCCACCCAGACCCAGACCATCTTCAGCTGAGAGCCTAGTTATTGAAAGGGAAACGTTAATAGCACTAGGCCTATCTTCCAAAGTGATAAGGAGTTTGCATGAGTCCAGGAGAGTCTCCATGATAAAAGCTTATTCCTCCATCTGGACCAAGTTCAGCATTTGATGCCAGGAGAGCAATGCTAATCTAAGAGATCTGGAATTCCAGCTATCCTGGACTCTTTCAAATAAGGTATGGATAAAGGTCTTCAGTCTAGCACCATAGCATGCCAGGTATCTGCCACTGGTAGCATTCTATTCAGAGGATCCTCAGGTTCTTTGGCATGTAATCCCAAAGTAGTCAGATTTGTCAGAGCAGTCAAACCAGTCTTCCCTAAATGGGTCCCACCACTGGTGTTGAAGGCCCTAGCCACTCACCCTTTCAAGCCCCTGACTTGTATATCAGCATTTTGTCTCTCCATCAAAATCTGTTTTCTGGCTGCCATCATGTCTCCTGGGCAAGTTTCAGATCTGGCAGTCCTATTTATGCAAGGACCCTACTGAGTGTTCCATGAAGACAAGAGGGTACCAAGAACTGCAGTTGTTTCTCCCCAGCGTGAAGTCTGCTTTCCGTAGCTTGCAGGAGACTATCCTTCGTTCCTTCTGCTCAAAGCCACAGCACCCACCCAAGAAGCTGGGGCACAATTTAGATGTCAGAAAAGCACTGAAAATCTACATCAAGTGCACAGAATCCACAAGGTCAGGCCCTGTTTGCCTTCTTTCACCCGAAATGTCAAAGGCTCAGAATCTCCAGGCTGTCTCTGGTTAGATGGATCAGACTGTGCATTGTTGAAGCTTACAAAAAGTGTCAGGCACTTCTCTTTCAGAAGCTATCCAGGCACACTCCACGAGATCCATGGCAACCTTGTGAGCCGAATGAGCATGTGCCTCTATCACAGATATATGCAGCGCAGCCACATGGTCGTTGGTTAATAGCATTGTCAAACATGACAGAGTGGACTTTCAGTCCTATGCAAAAGCCTTCTTTGGCAGAAAGGTGCTCCACGCAGTGGTCCAGTAATGCCTTTTGGTCAATCCTCAAGGGGGAGGGAGGAGATCTATTTACCTTTTCTTGTCTCTCCCCACTCCTGTACACTGCTCACTACTTCTCACGTGTAACAAAATTGCGGGCGACACTGGGCTGCAGAATCAAAAATTTCTTACAATAATTTCCTTTCTACTAGCAGCACCTCCCACAATTCTACCCACCTTGGTGGCTGTCTGCTAAGGATCAGCCTTTTATTTGCATATTTACCATGAAGGGAGTTGGCCTGCTGTACACTTAATGCATTTGTCATTGATGTTATGCTTATAAATATTTTTCTCTAAGTTTTTCACACAGCTTTGTAATGACTCACCTGGCAGCAAGTGGGGAAAGGGGGCATGGCCAGCATGAGAGGCACTGCAGCTTTGAATCACCACTGAAAGCTGCGGAGAGGAGAAGAGCAGCCCTGTGCGTAGCAGAATTGTGGGAGATGCTTCTAGCAGAAAGGAAATTATCGATTAATTTTTTTTCCATTTGATGCAACAATTCTATGAATTGTAATGGTTCAGTGGTAAGAGGAAGACTGGACAGATGCAGTAAGTTCTTATTGGCAGGTCACTTGGCCCAGCTGTTACTGTGTTTAATGAGTCATGACAGCATACTAGCTTGGGCACCAGTGATAGCTCCTTGGCTCCACTGTGCATTGAGTTAGTGCTATAGCAGGAGCACAGGGGGAGCCCTCAAAGCACACAGACATTAGAACTCACACTGGTCCTGGGCCCACCCTATTTACATAAGTAGAGTTCTCTCTCTAACAGCCCTCTAAACAAATGAATCATTTGCAAATTGAGAGTCACATTCACCAGTATGCCTTTTGGATGCTTCCCGGAGTCATGCAAATGTAAAGTAGCTGTAACCCCTGTTTAACTGCATGGTTTTGATGTACCAATAAATCTGCCCTTAAGTGAATAAAGAAATTATTTAAGGTTGATAGTGCATATCATATCATATAGCATGGTAGCATTCTCTTTGTGTTTCTTATTTAGTGACTGTATGAAACTAATAGTTTTTAAAAAGACTAACGAAATTCTCAGACAAAAAGCTATGTTACAACAGAGTTAAGAGTATACATCAGTTACCTGAGGACAAAATATTTTATCCTGTAGTGATGACATAGTGGGGAAGAAATATGAAAAAAATATCATGTCTTTAAAAATCAGTTAAATCTAACCATGAATCCTAAACACTAAAATGCCTGAATCATAATTATATAGTATTTGCATGACATCAGTACAGGGCAGAGTTAAGGTTGTTTTTGGTGTCTTAACTGTGCACTCCTTAACATGTTTTGACTTTTTAAATGTAACTCAAATTCCCAGAATTGTAATGCTTGGTTTTGGGATAATTACAACATTCCTGTAATTTTTATTTTTACCCTTACATTACTAAGATATACTCTCAGCCTTAACTATTTTTTGGAGGGGAGGAGCAGGGGAACACAGACTTAAATAAAAGTTATCTCTCTTGGATTTTAACCTTAAAAATGTGATGTGGACTCCTCATCTCAAAAAAGATATACTGTCATTAGAAAAGGTTCAGAGAAGGGCAACTAAAATGATTAGGGATTTGGAACGGGTCCCATATGAGGAGAGATTAAAGAGGCTAGGACTTTTCAGCTCGGAAAAGAGGAGACTAAGGGGGGATATGATAGAGGTATATGAAATCATGAGTGGTGTAGAGAAAGTGAAGAAGGAAAAGTTATTTACTTATTCCCATCATATTAAAAACTAGGGGCCACCAAATGAAATTAATGGACAACAGGTTTAAAACAAATAAAAGGAAGTTTTTCACACAGTGCACAGTCAACCTGTGGAACTCCTTGCCTGAGGAGGTTGTGAAGGCTAGGACTATAACAGGGTTTAAAAGAGAACTAGATAAATTCATGGAGGTTAAGTCCATTAATGCCTATTAGCCAGGATGGGTAAGGAATAGTATCCCTAGCCTCTGTTTGTCAGAGGGTGGAGTTGGATGGCAGGAGAGAGGTCACTTAATAATTGCCTGTTAGGTTCACTCCCTCTGGGGTACCTGGCGTTGGCCATTATCGGCAGACAGGATGTTGGGCTGGATGGACCCTTGGTCTGACCCAATATGGCCATTCTTATGTTCTTGAAATTTAATATTACTAAAAGATTAGTCACTAAACACTAAGTTTAGTCTTCTTGTAAGTGCATGTAAGAGTGCCTAGAATTACACTGCAATTTTCCTTCCTGCATATCCTCTTCACCCCATTTACCTAGTTTTCTGAATAATCACTCTTGAAATAGTAATTGGCATTTGTCCTTGCATAAGCTGCCTTAAAAATGTAAGAATTAGGGACACATGGCTCGTGATATCTTAAGGGCACGTTTTCTTTCTCCAAATTGCTAACATACCAAAAATTCTAGAGTTCCTCACAAAACATATTCTGAATCTATTATTGTAATTCTGCTGCAAAACAATGATCAATTTGCTGGAGGGCTGCAGGCATCTTCTAGACAAGTAGTAGTGGAGGTATAGGGCTAATGCCCTCAGTTGTTCTTACATATCAGGTTTGCAATATACCCTTGTAATTAAGTCGCTGAAAAGAAAGTCACTTTTCTAATCCACTTATGTTTACTAACAGGTCTGCATTACATTTAGTGATTTTGGAAAAATGCAGAACGTTTGCAACTTACTCGTTGAGAAACTGGGTAGTTCTGTTATCATCAGTCCACCTCACTTCTACCATACAGCAGAGGCTGTAGACACCCTTCGGTAAGTTCTCCCTCTCCTCTCCACAGAAATGCACAGCCTCAGGAAGCATTTACGTAATACATAATCCACACTGTTTAAAATGGGAAACAATAATAGTCTCCCTGTTGTCACTCCTGCCTTATACTTAAAGGAAAATTCAAGAAACTTAAAAAAGGTTACACAATTTTTATAAATCCAATTCCATTTAGCTCGCAAATGGTAAAGCTTAATCTTTCATGGAGGCTGCAGTGTCTTTGTCTAAAGGCAGGAGGTAACAAGCTTTTCCATGATTTCAATAGGAAAAACAATCTGCTTTTAACATGCTCAGTCAGCATATCTGTTTTTTCAATGGAGTTAAATCAAAACAAATTAATTTTAGTTTGGGATTTGTATGGGAAGGTACAAGCATTTAACAAGTTTCAGAGTAACAGCCGTGGTAGTCTGTATCCGCAAAAAGAAGAACAGGAGTACTTGTGGCACCTTAGAGACTAACAAATTTATTAGAGCATAAGCTTTCGTGGACTACAGCCCACATCCGAAGAAGTGGGCTGTAGTCCACGAAAGCTTATGCTCTAATAAATTTGTTAGTCTCTAAGGTGCCACAAGTACTCCTGTTCTTCTTTTTAAGCATTTAACAGGCTCCATCCACTTCCCCAAGTGCTGCAGCTGTCCTTCCTTCTCTTAGCTGCTGACAACAAACTTTGAAATATACCTTTCTAAAGAAACTCCATTTCAGTTACTTTGAGGAGAAAGAAAAACTTTCTAACATCAAAACATCCTCCTACAGCACCCCAGCCATAAAGGGAGAGTTAATTTGCCATGAAGGACATGAGCCAAGCACTCAGTCGTTGATGAAGGAAGGCGCCTGGGGAGATTAACTACATTTATCTGTTCCTCTTCCCCTAGTTTTTCAATTCACAATGAGATGAACTAAAAGAGCATTCAAAAGCCTGCTTTTCCCATTGATACCACCAAAAAACCCTTCTCCATCTCATCTGAAGTTCACACTCTTCAGAGGGGCCTGGCTACATCCAAGAAACAAGTTCAGTCATCCACTGCTTAAAAAAAAATGTTGAAATTGCCACAGAGGTGTGGTTGTGAGTAATATGTATTCTAAATATCTAGCTATGAGTTTGTTAGCACACTGGATTTTCCCTTACAAGCTTCCTCTGCCACATGCTCCCTATGTTTAACTATCAAGCATATGAGTGGGGAAGTAGATGTGCCTTGCATCTATGTAGTCACAAAAAATAATGATTTGGCAGGAGTTTCTGTGCTATGGTTGGATCAGCTAAGCTCCCTTGCTTTTTACCTCCCAGGCGTCAAGTGTGTCTTGCTGCTGTTGGGAACACACGTCGAAAAGCTCAAGAGGTCTGTCGACTGTTCGGCCAGTCACTGGGAAAACCGCTGCTTATCAGAGAAGAGGAAATGAAAGAATGGGAAGGACAAATAGACAGTCACCCATCCAACTCCTCAGACACACTGACTGTGCAGCAGAGAATCCAAAGTGCCACTATTTATGCTTCTTCAAAAATATTTGCTATTTTTGAGATAAAGGGAAGAGAAAAGAGAAAAAACAAGCTTATCTAGAAGCATGTTAAAACATTTTTCTTATTTGTCTCTGACAAATCTTAGAATAAATTTATGTACTTTAAAGTACAAATTTATTCAGTTTTTTCAGACCTGTATCTTCCTCTATAAATGATCAGGAAAAACTAATTATAATATTAGTTGTCCGCCCCCCCTCCCTTTCCAAAAAATAAGACCAGATTGTTCTCAGAACTACCTGGAAAGAGACAAATAGTTTTATCATGGTTTTTCAAACAAATTGAAGGTGGACACCCCAAGCTACGCTGAAATCATTTTAGAGTGGAAGCCATGTTAGTCTCTATCAGCAAAAAGAACGAGGAGTACTTGTGGCACCTTAGAGACTAACAAGTTTATTTGAGCATAAACTTTCATGGGCTAAAACGCACTTCATCGGATGCATACAGTGGAAAATACAGTAGGAAGATATATATATATATACACACACACACACGCACACACAGGACATGGAAAAAAATAGGTGTTGCCATACTAACTATAATGAGAGTAATCAGTTAAGGTGAGCTATTATCAGCAGGAGAAAAAAAACTTTTGTATCAATAATCAGGATGGCCCATTTCCAACAGTTGACAAGAAGGTGTGAGTAACAGTATGGGGAAAAAATTAGCATGGGGAAATAGGTTTTACTTTGTGTAATGACTCATCCACTCGCAGTCTTTATTCAAGCCTAATTTAATGGTGTCCAGTTTGCAAATTAATTCCAATTCTGCAGTTTCTCTTTAGAGTCTGTTTTTGAAGTTTTTTTGTTGGAGTATTGCAACTTTGAGGTCTGTAATCGACTGACCAGGGAAGTTGAAGGAGGGCTCAAAGGCTTTATACAGACTTCACGCCATCACTAGTATTCCTCCCTTTTCTCCCACCCTTATTTATAGTGGGTAGAGTTGGGCAGGACACCAGTAGGAAGCTCATGTGTATAGCTTTTTAGTATGCTAAAGTAAAAAGGCCTCCAGCACATTTACTTTATCTCTTACACCTGGAAAAAGACAGATTAAATATCAGGTTTCTTAGATATTAATGTGTGTCCTAAGAGTTGGTCTAAACATACTAAACAAAGCAAAGATAAGTAGCTCAGTGTACACTCCTTCAAAAAAATACCGGTAGATATTCACATTACAGATTTACTTACTGCAAATATCTACAAGAACTTGTTAACATTTAGTCCCAGTTGGCCTCTATCTAGATCAATGCCCTTCAATTAGAGTGAATATATTACTTTTGAAGAAACAGTGCATGCTAGACTATTTAGCTTGCACAAAAAGCTAAAATATTTGATGTGCAGAATGTTTGGTGCTGCTAGTTGCAATGCAGCTATATTTAAAGCTTTCATCCCAAGCTAGTGAGAACTAAATTATTCATTGTCCTCAATTCACAATATTCTGATTATATATATAGACAGAGAGAGAATGTTTTACTTGAGTAACCTCAACATAATGTATCACTCAATATATAATGCATTCAGTTCTAATGGAACTGAAATAAGCCATTAACATACGCATGAAAATAAGCCATTAACATATGTTTCATACAGAAGTTCAATTTTATTTCTTTAATGAAATAATTTACAAATCAGTTTTACCCTGGTTTCCATTTGTCCCAGTTTAAAAAAGAAATGTACTGTGCCATTGGAGATCACATGCACAATTTACATATAATGTTAAATACTTCAGTCATGAGGGTAGATTTTTCTCAACCACGGTTGCATAATGTATTTAGATCCATCATATCTACTGAAGTAAGTTGTCAGATCAGGATTGTGTATCTGCAGAAAGAAATTTACAAATTGATTGGTAACAACAACATTACTGAAAAAGGCTTGGTGGTTTAACTGTACTGTAGCTATTAAGATTAGTTTTTTAAAAAACTCTTGAATAGCTCTTAGTTATTGTTTCTGTGGCACAAACTCAGTGAAGTTAAAACTTAGAAAAGCATGTACAAGTACACTGTATATATTTTAGTTTTTCAAGAGGTCAGAGCACTTTTATAAATAAGCCTCACTTCCATCAGGTAGTTAGAGATAAGGAGACTAAGTGATTTGTCCAAATTGGACTGTCAGTGGAATCCAGAAACAAAGCCCATCTTTTGCAACAGCCTGTTCACAACAGACACCAAATTGATATTTTAGAAAATCCCAAGGTCAAACAACTGGACCCTAGGAAGGTGAAAGTAGGCAGCACCTAAATAAGATTATTAGCATTCTATACCCATTGAAGATATGTATACAAAAAGTATAGCAATATCATTCCATTTTCACCTGTACAATTTATGTAACATTTGCATATCTGCTTTTCCTATGACCTTTCTCTACCATTGCAGAATGTTGACCTATTTATTCTATATTGAGTAGGTCAAAGACCTTTTTGATTACAAAAGGGTAATAAGTTAAAATTACAAAGGACTTCATGCTTACAAAGAAAGATACTACCTCTAATCCCATAATAATTGTTATGTCCTCCTCAGGAATATAAGCTGTAGACTTGCTGAAGCTGTTGGCTTGGTTAATAAGAATTCGGTAGTGAGGAGTATCTCTTAGACCCTGTAAAAGAACAAATAAAAATAAGCCACAAGAAAGTATTCACATGAACATGTTATACTTCAGGAATAATTCCCTTAGACACAGACAAAGTCCTATCCCCCTAACATTTTAAATAAAAATTGAAGAAAAAATAAAGAGAGTCTTGTAACAAGTTAACATTCTGAAAATACTTGACCTTTTACACAGGCAGACTGCTTTTATTTTGTGGCAAGTTTCATCACCATTAACTTCTGTTTTACATTTAATATAGTTATACATTTCTTATTAAAACCATATCATAAAAACCTCCTTGGCATATCTGAAGCACTTCTGAAAAGTTAAGATCACAAAGGACAAGATCCTCAGACTGTGCTGCCTAAAGTGCAGAAAAGGGGACTTAGAACTGCTAGGGAAAGAGAAATTTCTTACCTGACAATTTTCTGTTACCAGCTTCTCTCCAAATTTATTACTAATGGGCTACTGCCCCTCACCTATGCAATTTGGAGACAGTTCAGTGCTGTTGCTGGAAGCTTCAGGACTAATCGCTGCCCTTCAACTTGGGCCACCAAAAGAGTTCTTCTACAATTGTAGCAACCCATTATTAGCATTAAGACAACTTGAGATAATGTATTAAATTAACCTTAAGACAAGTCTCACTTTAGAGAAAATTTTCAATTTATATTCTGGTCATTTCATAGAATTACAGAATATCAGGGTTGGAAGGGACATCAGGAGGTCATCCAGTCCAGCCCCTGGCTCAAAGCAGGACCAATCCCCAACTAAATTAACCCAGCCAGGGCTTCATCAAGCCTTACCTTAAAAACCTCTATGGAAGGAGATTCCACCACCTCCCTAGGTAACCCATTCCAGTGCTTCACCACCCTCCTAGTGAAAAAGTTTTTCCTAATATCCAACCTAAACCTCCCCCACTGCAACTTGAGACCATTACTCCTTGTTCTGTCATCTGGTACCACTGAGAACAGTCTAGATCCATCCTCTTTGGAACCCCACTTCACTCTTCTCTTCTGCAGACTAAACAATCCCAGTTCCCTCAACCTCGCCTCATAAGTCATGTGACCCAGACTGTTAGGGTGGGTTAAATTTGGAGAGAAGCTGCTAACAGAAAAATTATCTGTTAAGAAATTTCTCATTCTGTTGCACAGCTTTTCTCCTCATTTATTACTAACGAGACGTAGAGAACAGTGAATCACAGAAGCTGGGGGAGGAGGGAAAGGATAACCAGTTAATAATAATAGAACAACAGGCAGGAATGAAAATCCCTATCCCTCCCCCCATATATAGTTTTATAAACTAAGAAGTTATGCGGGAACCAGCCCAGTAGCACATAGCCATGTCTCTACAGTGCTTGGTTGCAAGGTTCCAACTAAATGTCCTGGAGAAACTTTTGTCTAGCTGAGACCACCAGCACTTTGTGATTATTATATTTGTATTACAATAGCATATAGAGGTCCTGGTCCCATTGTGCTGGGCACTGTACAAACAGAGACAGTCCTTGCCCCAAAAGAGCTTTCTCAGAGATATGCTCTAGGAATTATTTTGGGGAAGTTCTGTGGTCTGTGTTATACCGGAGATCAGATATGAGATGATCACTGTAGTCCCTTCTGGCCTTGGAACCTGTGAATCTATGTTTCCCCTTGCACCAGAAACATAAATTTGACCAGATCAATTAATGAAATATCCTGGTTGAGTTCTAAATGGCTACCTAACTATAGCAGAGGTTAATGGAGAATCCATGATGAACACTTCTATTTTGGTGCCCAGGCTGTTAACTGTAGGTGTTTCTGGTCTAAGTCCCTGCTTCAAGCGATATGGTGTTTTCTGCACAGTGTGGGATTCTTAGATATCTAGCAAGTCCAAAATGCCATCTGGGCTAGTGGAGGACTAGGAAGAGTACTTCAACTCTTCCTTTTCCTCCTTTCTATATCCTTTATATGAACCATCTTAAAGGTAGCAGATTATTTTCTGTCCATTGCCACAGAGAAACTTTGACCCCTGGTTACTCCCTGGTTTTGGACAGGACATAAACTCTTGCCTCAGTCATAAACCAACCTCTAATGGCAGGTAAAAGGAGACTTCCTCTGTGAGTCCTGTAATTGAGGGGTTTCTACTGATACAGTTGATACTGGCCACTGTCAGACAAGATACTGGATTTGATGGAGCACTGGTTCAATCCTATATAGCCATGTTTGTGGGGTGCTTTTTTGTTGTTGTTTTTTTTAAAAACCACACATCCTGATAGAGATGTCAAAACCAACGAAAGGAGATTTTGGAAATTTGTCTTCCAAGTATGAAAATATCAAGTGAAAATTGGTTTTTCAGCATGTTTGTACTTACCAACCCACAAAGGGACATTCGGGTGTGATCTGAGAATGACACCTAATTTTGCACTGTGCAAAGTGCCTGGATCTTTGTCCTCAGAAGGAAATTTCTGCAGGTTCATTTTGAGAAACCCACTCAGAATTAAGTTGATGCATGGCACCAACAATCCTAGTCATTAGAAATAATTGACTACTGATGACTCCTCAGGAAATGATTGATGCAATGAAGTTTTGGGTCTTCTCAAATCTTTACCATTATGGCAAAATGACGGCCAAATCCATGTCTGTTTTGACTGCTGAGTGAGTAATTCTCTGCATTGGGAACAAAGTCTTTTCTTTATTTTGAAGAACTGGTAGCTCTGAATCGTTTCCAGCAGCAGTCCAGTTATGAATGGGTCTATTTCTCTGGACAGGGTACTGACTGATTGGCATGTTTATGCCTGGGTGTAGGTGAGTAACATGCAACCTGTTTCTTGCTGTGATTGTTACCAGCCACTTAAGACTCGGGGTGTAGAGGGTGGGTCTGAAGGAAGAGTCTTTTGTACAAGAATTGTGAGCTCTTGCACACAAATACTCTTTTTCTCTTTATCGTGCTGAGGATTTTGTTGGTTTGGAGGAAAATCTGTCTACCTTTCTTTGGGAGCTTCTGCTCCAGATTTTTCCTTCTGACAGGGTAATGGTCCCTTCTTGGACACCCTTGATGTTAATAGCAACCAAGAGATTGCTGTGCTGGCTTTGATAGTGAGGGTTGTGGCCTCTCTACAGTCTCAGATACTAATTTATTTAATGTTTCCTCCAATAGCGCCTCACCCGTAAGTCTGAATGCACAAAATATCAGTTTAGGATGGGTGATGGCTATTCATGGGTGAAACATGGCTTCCTTATAACCACCAAGTTAGAATCCATTGCCAGGATGGGCAGGGATGGTGTCCCTATCCTTTGTTGCTAGAAGGAATGGGCAACAGGGGATGGATCACTTGATGATGACCTGTTAGGTTCATTCCCTCTAAAGCACCTGGTATTGGCCACTGAAGAAGACAGGATACTGGGCTAGATGGACGTTTGGTCTGACCCACTATGGCCAGTCTTATGTTCTTAACCTGAAACATCTCACTCCAGTCAAGGATCAGACCCCTAGATAAATCACTTGTTTGCCATGAAATTGGCTTTTCTTACTAAATATATGAAAAATGTTTGGTATAAGCGAGGCTTCAAAATTACTGTGCAGTCTGTCATCACTCTTATGGTCTATGGGGTCTTTTGGAAAGAAGTACCCTTCTGAAGTTGTGACTATGTCTTTCACTGGTGGCAGTACTGCTGCATCAACAGCAGGCTCCCAACATTTATGAAATTTCTTTATATTTATATTAATATTTTAGTTTAATATTTGGTTTAATTAGATGTCCTTGTTTTGATCTTATGATACTCTCAAAAGAGGCATCAATAGAAAATAACATCTCTAATAATGCTTAAAAGGGAAGATATTTTATTAATATTGATGAGTTTGCAAGCCCCTGCCATTCTGTTCTGAGAAAGTCTTGTAGGTTGCTTTGGCGGTTTGTTGTTGCTCTTGGTGTTTGGTTTTGTTGTTTTGATGTTTTTTGTATATAATGCATGAGTGGTACTTCTTCCCCTGGCTGTTTACAGGGCGAAGGTAATATGCTATTCATCCTGGCATAGGGCCCACACAACAGAAGAGGAGTACTGGTAAACATACCGGATTGTGGAAGTAACTTGCTGGATGTTCCTGGAAGTCTGAAAGGCTGTCAACCTGCTCCCCCAGGTTGGCTAGCACCCAACTAAGTATTGCAGGAGCAACCTAGTACCACTCAGGACTTTACTCAGTAAATCTGAATTATTTTGAACATGGGAAGGGATTTCTCATGTACTCCTCTGTAATCCCATGAATGTGCAGCTTTGTGGGGTGTAGAATCCTCATGTGCCTGTGTTCTGGTCACAGACTGCCTGCAGTGCCCCTACAGCAGTGGTTCCCAAACTTTAACAACCTGTAAACCCCTTTCACTAAAATGTCATGTCTCGTGAACCCCCTCCTAAAAATGAATATTTCTAGAGATTTTCTCCTTTACCTGAATATAAATTATAAAAGCAGTGATCGTGGAAATATAAAATTTGTTTTTATGACATGCTTATTATACACTATGTATTATTTATCATTACAGTATTTTTATTACATTATGAAAATGGCAACACTCTTCCCAGCTCTCACTTTCGTAGCTTGTATCAAGGCGCCTATGTTTCATGTGAAACAGCATGAAGGTATTTAAGAAGCCAACTCAAAGAATTCCTCCTACACAAGCATTCAGGTCTTGAGCAGTCCAGGCAAACAACGCACGTTACAACAAAGCTTAAACTTGTTCTTCATAATAATTTTATAAACAATACTAGCTGCCTATTTAATTTTAAAAACAACAGAAAATATCTACCTCCCTTTCCCTTTCTTATAAGGAGTCTTGAAGTTTAAATCTCCTCAGTGCGATAGATATGCTTGCTTTGAGCTGCTTAGCACTTGGAAGTCCAGGGGCTCCGGGCTGCTGGCCCCATGCTGCCCGGGGTCCCTAGGGACAGCTCTGATCGCCATTAGGGAATTTTTTCCCGAGAACCCCCTATAACATTTTGCGAATCCCAGTTTGGGAACCACTGTCCTACAGCTTTAATGTAGAGCCACCTTGTGGAGCTGGGCAGGGGTGGAAAGAGAGACCCCTTTTCCTGGCAGAGCAGGGGTTTATGGCTGATGATCAGAAAATACAACTCCCATTCCACTGCTGCCTCAAATCTCAGCCCCTTTCGCTGGCACAGTGAGGGTCCTTGGGCTGAAAGCCACTGGTACAATTTGCATTAACTGCAACTGGAGGCAGGGCTGCACAGGACTAAGTTTCTCTGCAGAGTGGAGGACGGGCATGGAGCATGATACAGAGCACTCAGAGACTCGATGTAGGAGAAAAACACCAGCAAACACTCCCTCAGGAGGAGAAGGCAAAAGAAGGGTTAGACACCTGATTTTCACCCCACTTGTTCATTAAAAATACTAATTACTGCCTTGCAAAGGACACACTCACTTTTGATTCTCTGGAACCTGGAAGATCTAGAATTTTCAGAATTTACACAAGTGTCATGAGAATCTACTGACTCTTAATGGGAGGAACAGGAAAGGAAAACGTATAGAAGCTCTACTTCTTTCCCCAGGGAGCTGAGGCCCCATGTGTGGGTGGGGCAGGTGAAAGACTACTTCAATCCTTTCAGGGAGTTTTCCCTTCCAGCCCCAGATCTGTTGTGGGACTTACTCCCTGAACAGGCCCAATAGCTTTCTCCTCATCCTTAGACTCTCTCCCTGAAAGCTCAGTAACTCTGGACTGGGCTTTTCTGTGTTGGAGTTGTGGCTCCTCAAGGCAGTGTGGGGACCCAACATACCAATCCGACTCTGAGCCCCATACCCTAGCAGTGCGAGGGTCATCTAACTGGGAACAGGCAGAGCATAATTCACCCTCTGTAGCATCTGTAAATGCTGCCTCACATAGGGAACCTCACTTAGAATTAAGACAGGTGTTTGCAGGACAGCTCATATCAGGCCTGAGTAAGGGCAGAGTCTGGCACGGAGGCACCGCATTGGCAGATCCAGGTGGTTGAAACCACTATGCTGCTATTTGCCTGGTCTTGGGTGGGAAGTAGGGGGAGAAAGATTACAAGTTGCAACTGCACAACAACAAAAATAAAAGGCCAGGCAAAATGGTTGGGAGAAACTGAACCACCAACTTTTTGCAACACTATAGAGAGAAAATCTGGTGGCCGGAGCTGAAGGGCAGAGCTTAGTCCTGGAGTCTCTAGCAACAACACTGAAGAGCTTCTGAATTCCACAGGTGGGGTCATTAACCCGTTAGTAAAAAATGGGAGAAGCTATACAACAGAAGCATATGATGGCATAAAGCTGGTATAGCCAACTTTGTACCACCAGCTCCCTCCTTCACAGTGTGTAAAAGGAAGGGGCAAGTCAAGAACACACTATTTTCCTCCAGTGATTGTGGTTCCAGTCCTGGGCATACATTTAGAGCATCCAGCTCAGCTCCCAGCCTGCCCATGGTCAGGGAGGCAGAAAGGTGGGTTATTTGTATTATCTTAGTATCTAGAAGTACCAGTCATGAAGCAGGGCCCCATTGCACTAGGCTGTCCTTGCCCAAAAGACCTTACAATGTAAGTATAAGATGAGACAATAGATGGGTGCAGACAGGAAGTACAAGAAACAATGAGATGGTATTGGTCAACATGATAGGCTGCTGGTGCACTAATAGACACCTAATCCTTGTCAAGTTTTTATAGACATCATCACAAAAGAGTTTTAAGGAGATTTTTAAGGATGATGATGAGGTAGCTTTGTGGATGTCTACAGCGAGGTCCTCCCAAGTGTGAAGGGTAGCATAGAAGAAATCATGAAGGTGCATATTTGAAAATTTAACAAGTGGGAAATGGAGCATGGCATTATGGGCTGATTGGAGGCAGGAGTCGACATCTTGATAGTGAATGAGAAATGATAGGTTATGAAGGACCTTAAAAGTGAAGATAAGTAGCTATGTTTGATGCAACAGAAAAGGAGAGGCAGAGAAGGGATTAAGAGAGAGGTGATATGGTCAAAGGGGCAGGCTAGGAGAACGATCTTTGCAGCAGCATTCTAAATGGATACGAGTGGGACAAGATTGCCTTTGTCAAAGCTAGAGAAAAGGATGTTGCAGCTCTGTGGATAGATAGGAAAGGTCATATCTTAGATATATGCAGAAAGAACCTGCAAGATTTAGATAGATGTAGCCTTCATGTGTGGACCAACAGAGGTATGAGTCAGATGATGCCCCGTTTACGGGACTGGGTGACAAGCAGACTAGGGGTGTTTTCCATAATGATTGAGAAAGGGGAGGTAGTGGGGAGGATTGGAGGGTAAGATTAGCAGCTCTGTTTTAGCCACATTGAGCTTGAGTTGACAGCTAGACATCCACAAAGAGATGTCCGAGACTGGCAAAGTTTTAATTTGGACAGAAAGACAGGTCTGGAGTAGAGAGGTAGATCTGTGAGTCATCAGCACTAAAAATTTTTGTTTACAGATGACATTACCCAGCAATGAAGTGTAGAGGGAGAAGACAAGGGGACCAAAGAATCTGGAGAAAGAGAGCCCTGTGGACCCCCCTCCCGAAAGTTGGAAGGAGGATGAGGACACTGAAAAAATTATTAGAGAAACAAATGGAGAACCAGGAGGACAGTTACAGAAACCAGGGTAGGACAAGGTTTCAAGACAAACAATACGGTTGACCATGTTGAAAGCAGCTGGCAGGCTAAGGAGAACGAGGAAGGAGTACTCATTCCTAGCCAAAGCTCAGAAGAGGTCATAAAAGACTTTGTTGTGAGTGATTTCAGTGGAGTGCAAGAGGCAGAAGCCAGATTGGAGAGGGTCTAGGATAGACTTGGATGATAGAAACTCCAGAAACTGCATTCAGTGAGCTTAGAGATGAAAGCTATAAGGGGAATTGGCAGTAGTAGGCCAAGGTGTGTGTTTTCAGAATGGGAGAGACTTGTGCATGCTTGTATTGTGAGGGGAAAGAGACAGAGGAAAGTGGAGGCGAAGGAGAAAAGTAAAGAAGGAAATAAGAGTGGGTATGAGCAGGGCTGCCCAGTCGCTCCAGGTCTTCAGCAGCACTTCAGCGGCGGGCCCTTCAGTTGCTCTGGGTCTTCAACGGCATTTCGGCGGCAGGTCCTTCAGTGCTGCCGAAGACGCGGAGCGAGTGAAGGACCCGCTGCCGCCGCAGACTTGGAGCGCTGCCCGGTGAGTACAAGCGCCGCAGCGGGTGGCGCCTTTTTTTATGTTCGCTCCTCCGCTTTGCCCCAGGCCTCCTGAATCCTCTGGGCAGCCCTGGGTATGAGAGAGATCAGGAAATGAGAGGGAATGACTGGGGCAAGTGGAGGAGAGCAGCTGAGAAATTTCTGCATCTGTGACAGGGGAGATGGAGGAGAGGAAGGGGAAAGAGAAGACAAGTCAGGCGAAGGGGGAAAGTCACATTGTATTTTGCTAGTTTTCTCTTGGAGGAAAACTGTCAAGATACTGTGTGGAAAGAGCCATGGAGGGTATGAGGAGCATGTCAAAGATGGCAAATAGACTGCTGGGATTACAGACATGGGATTCAATTAAGTTGGAGAAGTAGAGTTGTTTAGCATGGAAGAACTGAAAGAGGAGAGAATACATTTGTTGTGGAGGAAGCCTAGTCACAGGATTTGAGCCAGATGCGCTCCACAGTAAGAGAGAGGGGCAAAAGAGTTGAGGATAAAGAAGAATGAAGCATGAAGAAAATCAACAACTAAATCAATGGAAGAAAGGGAAGAGAGCAGAATTAGGCTACGTCCTCACTACGGGAGGGGGTCGATTTAAGATACGCAAATTCGACATATCAGAGCCGACTTACCCCGCTGTGAGGACGGCGGCAAATCAACTTCCGCGGCTCCCCCGTCGACGGCGCTTACTCCTACCTCCGCTGGTGGAGTAGAAGCGTCGATTCGGGGATCGACTGTCGCGTCCCGACGAGACGCGATAATTCGATCCCCAAGAGATCGATTTCTACCCACCGATTCAGGCGGGTAGTGTAGACCTGCCCTAAGTCAACACTGATGGACTGGAAGTCATGGAAAGGCCGAGTGACAGGGCGTAGGGTAAGGACTGCTGGGAAATATTGAAAGAGATCCAAGTGATGGTTGGAGAGCGGGAACTCAGCAACAGAGATTAGAGAGAGAGCAGTGCTTTGTGAAGACCAAGTCAAGTGAATGACCCTTTTGATGAGCAAGAGAGTCAAACCAGGGCTGCAGATCAAATGAAAAGGTGAGGGCGAGAAGACATGTGGCTAGGGGTCGAATGGTCATCAACATGGAAGTTGATATCACTGAGGATGAATGTGGATGACTGTGAGGAGAGGAAGAGCAAGAGACAGGAGTCACAAGTAGAAAGAAGGCTGAGGAGGAGGAGTTGGGGGAACATAGATGACAGCAGCATGGAAGGAGAGAAGAGTCGGATGCGGTGCTTTCAAAAGTGGGGAGGGGTTAGAAATAGCAGGAAAGGGAGCAGAGAAGCCCAACAGCACCACCATGATCTGATCTAGGGTGGGGAGTATGACAGGAGAGGTCTCCATAAGAGACCTGCAGAGGCAGTGTCAGATGAAGGGATCCAGGTCTCTGCAAGAGCCAAGAACTGGAGGAAGTCAGATACAAAGAACTAAAGATGGAGTGGGTGTTCTAGAGACAGCAAGAAAAAGTGGAGGGGGTGGTGTGAGGTTAAGAATAGTGGCACAAGAAGGGCAGAGCTGATGGCAGAGGTGGAGAAGGTGGGATGGAAGGGAGGGTCAGGATTGGGGCAAATGTTATCAGAGGTAAAGAGGATGTGGGACCTAGATTTGTGCTGTGGGGGAAAGAGGAACAGGTAGAAATGGTAGCAACTGTAGAGGGGTAAGGGTAACCAGAAAGAGGATATGGAACCAGAGGAGGACAGGAGGATGACAGATACTGTGAGGCAGAAGAGGGTAAGGTGAAAGCCAGGGTCAGTGTCAGGTGGACAAAATTACAATTAAAAAAAAAAAAAAACAGGTCTGAAAGTATGCTCTCTGCCTGGTGCCAAGTCCCTGCAGTCTGGGCAAAGTGTTATGGGCAGAGCTCCCCAATTACAGTGCTCTTTGGCATAAAATCATCTTTGTCTCCCTGCCACCTGAACTTTGCAGAATGTGAGCTCAGTGCAGCTGAACATCAAACCCACAGAATACATAGTGTTGCACTATTACAGCAACACAATCAACTTAAATTTGACCCCCATTTCAGAATATACCAGAAGACTCAGGCTGTATAAAAGTTTGAATAGAAATGTTTCACAATATTAAGAATTCCAACAAAAACAGTTTTGAAACCCAAACAGGGTAGCACTTAAAATGAAACTGAATAAACACAATCTATTCTTGGACAATTATGACAGTTTCAGAGTAGCTGTAAGCAGTGATAGGTAAATTGCATTTGAAACATTCTCAGTCAGTTCTAATAATCAGTAACACAAGGAAATAGGTCACAACATGTTAAGCTGACACTGTTCCTTTAAATACACTGCAGTGTATTAAAGAAAGGAATTGTAATTCATTAGTGTGTCATGACATCCATAACTATTGAAGTTTAAACAATCAATACTGCCGCAGCATGTTCCACTCTGGTGGCAGACAAAGAAGAGCAGAGGGACTGTTATCTGTGCAGATCATGGAAACAAGATTCAGTGTATCAAATTTTGAATTAAATGTGTGAATTATGTGGTTGAGCTATATTTCCACTTCTTCAATCAGAGTTCCATAATTCAATTATTTGTTTATTTTTGTAGTCTCAGTAAGTAAGTTTAAAATATACCAAATCTCCCAAAAGACTCATTTATTCCTCTTTTTGTTGTGAAATACCAGTTTAAAAGTGAAAGCTAGAAAATAGTCAGAATTTTTCTGAATATCAGCATCTTAAAGAATTCTGAGCAACCCTATTTCCTCATGTTCTTCAGGTACAGATTGCCAAGATAGAGCTAGGCTGATATAAGTAAGATTTTCATCACCAGCAAAATTTAGCTACTTGTTTGGCTACGATATTCAAGACAGCCAGCCTTATCCCATGTCAAGAGTTGTGCTGCTTTTCTAAAAAAGCTAGCAAGTAATTCTGTCCTTGTCTTCTCCTTCCCTTTCCACACCCAGCACAACTCTTCCCCTTACCCCCATCCTCAAACAAAAAGCAGCACAGAACCAGCACGTCTCTGCACCACTGTGCTCTGCCAGAGGAAGTTAGATGTAACAACATGGATATTAACAGCACAAAACTATTTCTATTTAACATTTAATGGTTTCACAGCCTCAAAACCAGTGCTACTGTCAATAGAGTGGGATACGTCCAAAGATACAATATTGTGGGTGTTCTCCCTTCTTCCTGCACCCCGTCCTTTTTTTTTTTTTTAATAAAGTGATCCATTACAAAATAAACTTTGTGCCAGTTCTAGATGAAGTGTCAAACATCCTTAGGATGCTGTGACCTCTAGTACTAATATTCAGATCCGTACTCAGATGTGTGAATTTTCAGTAGTTTTCTTTTACCTAATTTTAAATCCCTTGGTTTTTACTGAAGTCAGCCATCATACATTCTTAGTTACTCTTTCACAGTTATGCTGTTTGATTTAAAAATACCCCCCCAAACACACTTTAAAAAAAAGTTAATTAGAAAGGCATCAACAAATTACTATGGTTTAAAACTGACAAGTAACAGCTATCTCTTATATAACAGTTTTCATCAGTAGATCTCAAAGTGCTTTACAAAGGACATTGATATATGGAAACTGAAGCAAAGAGTAATTGGCCCAGGTTAGTAGTAGCAGAGATAGAACTAGAACTCAGGTCCTCTAGAGTCCTAGTCAAGTGCTTGATCCTCGAGGTCATATTACTTACACTAGGAAAGCATATTTATGTAGCTTGAGTAATGTCAAGATTATTTAATTACTCTTAATGAAAGCAAAAAATAGTTATAGAATCAAAGAACCCCAGGGTTCAGAAGGGACCACAAGGGTCAACTAGTCTAACTCCCTGCCAAGATGCAGCATTGATTGTATCTACATAATCCAAGACAGATGGCTATCCAGCCTCCCTTTGAAAATCTCCAGTGAAAGAGCTTCCACAACCTTTGTAGGCGTCTGTTCCATTGTCCTATTGTTCCTACAGCTAGGAAGTTTTTCCTGAGATATAATCTAAATCTGCTATGCTGTAGTTTGAACCCATTGCTTCTTGTCCTGCCCTCTGTGGCAAGAGAGAACAACTTTTCTCCATTTTTTTTATGGCAGCCTTTCAAGTATTTGAAGACCACTATCATGGCCCCCCCTTAATCTCCTCTTTTCCAAATTAAACATTCCTAGTTCCTTCAGCCTTTGCTCATATGGCTTGCATTCCATCCCTTTGATCATCTTTGTTGTTCCCTCTGGATTTTTTCCAGTTTCTCACATCCTTTCTATACATTGGTGACCTACTCCAGCTGAGGCCTAACCAAAGCTGAGTAGAGCAGTCCTATCACCTCCCAGGACTTGCATGCTATGCCTCTGTTAATGCAACCTAAAATTGCATTTTTTTTATTTTTTTTTTACAACAGCATCGTGTTGCTGACTCATGTTGAGGTTGTGATCCACCACAACTCCCAGATCCTTCTCAGCAGTGCCATTCTGTATTTGTTCATTTGGTTTTTCTTCCCTAAGTCCTTTCATTTGTTTTTATTGAATTTCATTTCGTTGTCTAGCCCAATTCTCCAATTTATCAAGATCCCTCTGAATTTTAGCACTATCCTCCAAAGTGATTGCAAACCCCGCTTACCCCCCCCCCCCAGCTTTGTGTTATCTGAAAATTTGATCAGTAAGCTTTCTGCTCCTAAATCCAGGTCATTAATAAAGATGTTAAACACCAGACCCAGAACAGATCCCTGTAGAACCCCATTTGAGATATCTCTCCAATCTAACATCGTTCCATTAATAGTTATTATTTATTTGAGGTTGTTTAACCAATTATGTGTCCACTTAATGGTAGTTTGCCAAGTTATGCAGGCTTCCTTCCTCTAACTATTCAAACAAAATCAGGGAGAAATATGTTTCAAAATAGTCAGATATCGGAGAAGCATATGTCTGTTATGTTATGCTCTCCAAGCAGCTTTTAAAATTTGATTAATTCTATTGGAAAATACTGATGTTGGAGCCCAGTGGATTTGCCATCTAATCTGTAGGGATTTTACAATGGATTTTCTTACCATTCAATGATGGCATCAGCCGCTTTTGTCTTTCCCTTTCTTTTGCTATTTAGCCATTACTCTGGCACTAGACCAATAGCTACCCAGGAAGTTGCTAAATATTCTATATATCTGATAGTAGGAACTACTAAAAGTTAGTCAGCCAGAATCCACTCTCTCAGAAAACCATCTACAATGGCTTTAGTCTTCCCTGACTTGCATAAATGTCCTAACCAGTGTTCATTTCTGGAGTCTGGCTTTGAGACACTTTCACGGAGGTAGAAAGTCACAGTATATAAAAAAGGGAGGCTAGGAACAAGTTATCTGAATTATTTTGTATAAATATTAATAAAGCAAGAGTTAAATACTTTCAGACCTGTTTCTCTGGAGGATATTTGTGCTGCAGCCATTCTTCTGGAGCTCTAGCTTTTACGTCCCAGCCAACAATGACTCCTGAATAGCCAAATCTTCTGTGTATTATCACCTGTCCCACATTAAACTGAACAGATTCTGGCTTTGGACTGTGAATGTGAGTTGATTCTAGTAAAATGAGAAAACAGATTTATCAAGGAAAAAGTGTTTGATCAAGTACAATAGCAAACATTTAATAGACTTTACTCTGTTGGACATCCAGTGACAAACAAACAGATTGGGCAATTAGATTACTTAATAAAGTAAAATTGGGAGTCTGAAGACTAACAGTCTTTAGTACAAACAGCTAGTTTGCTGTTAAAACCAAACAGCATTTGTTCAGGATGTTATAATAATATTTCATAAATATTCATTTATGTTTTATGTTGTATCCTGGTATTAAATTAATGGGATTTGGGAAATCATCAAGACAAAATAAATATATTGACAAGTATTTGTTTTCTTCAGTCTTTCTTAATGCAATATTTTACAGTACTACAGAGAAATGGTTCAGACTCCATAGTGGAGGCTATATGAATTTATCTATTTTGTTTTTAATTGTGACTCTCCTTTCTAACTGAAAACAAAGAAAGCTTCTTTCTGCCTTAAATTTTTTCCATTCAGTCTCTGTTCAGAGGTGATTTTTGAAGAAAATAAGAGCTATTTGAGTTTGAAGACTGATAAAATGGTACCTTTTCTCTTTCTGTTTTAGTTCAGTCATAAATCAAACAGCTCTGAGAATATCAAAGATGTTTTAGACACCAGTGCTCCCGGATCAAGCACATCTGAACACTTTTAGCAAAGTGTGAGAGATGGCCTCTGCTTGTTTGTCATTTAGGAGATAAGTCTAGATAAGTCTCTAAAACTGTCCAAAATAAAGTTCAAAAGGATTGAAGACTGCAGTCTTTTTTAGAAATGAAGTTTCCCCAGTACCTGCAAAATAAGCATGGATTTCTTTTTCATCTTCAACACCTTGAGTTCTCTTTTCTCCATAGTACCAGTTCCTAAAACAATGAGTGTGATCAAACAAGTTTGTTAATGTTTGAGTATTTGGATTGGATTTATAATAATCAGAAAACTGGATAAAGTTGTTTGAATAAGGTGATGTTACAAAATGGTTGATACAAAATTCAACGCAGTTTGAAGCGAATGACAATCTTAGAATCTTATTGGACATTGTAAAAGACAAAGTTATTTGTTCAAAGAGGGGCAGGAAAGTATGAATATTATGCATTGGAAATCCACTTTGGATGTTGTAATTCCACAGTTGCATGTTAGATCTCCCCATTATAAACACAGAAGACAAACAGGTATTCTATAGATGAGACGATATGATACAGAATTCCTTTGGAGTCACACTGTGGTGCGTATTGTTAATTGTATATGGAAACATTTGAAGACATGTTGGTATGTGCATTCAAAATGTGTTTTACGAGTAGTTGCCATACCCAATGTTGTACTTTTGCAAATTAAGATGCAAGCTATCTAAAAATGCCAAATGGAGTTAAACCATTTTCTAGTCTAATAGTTTCCATCCTCTAAGTACAAAAACTTTAAGTCCTTAAAATAAATGTGGTAAAACAAGAGCCCTTTGCCCCTTTTAAATATTTGAACAAAGAGTTCACCTTGACCAACACTAAGTTGAATGCCAAGCTCAAACCAAAGATATACTGCTGAGTTGTAAGAGTTTATATAAACACAATAGGACACGTTTTTGAACATGGTTTAAAGGAACAAATCAAAAACTGAATTAAATTAAAGCCCTTCTTTAGGGCTACAGTGAATGCAGCTTCCCTTTTATGCTAGATCTTAGTCATAGCCCAAGAAGGGTTGTGGCTTTCATTTAAATTTCAGGTTGGAGGGTGGTATTTTAAAAAAGAAGAGCTGGCTCCTTTTACTGTTGCTGCTGTCTGGTGAAAGGAAGAAAGACTAGGAAGTCAGAGACCTACTGCAACGCACACTTTGGTGGGGGCACAGTGAGGTGGTTCAAATCTCTCTGCTGCCCTTGTTGTCAGTGGTGTTGACAGCTGTGCTCTGTAAGCTAATGGCATCTTTTGTGCAGCTTTTAACAAGTGGTGACAACAGACACCACTTGGGATCTTTTCCCATGTATGTCAGCCAGCTCTCTGTCAATACCAAGTGCGTATAGGTGCTTGCAGAATCTCCTCTCCATATGTCATTGCTAAGCCCCTCCCAGATCCTGCTTTGACAGGAAGTAGGAGCAGGTTCCTATAAAAATCTCCATCTGAATGAACTCTGTAAGGGCTTAAGGTTAGCAAACACTTTCTATTGCAAACACTGAAGTGTAAGTGTCCTGATCTGCTAGATGAAATTGCACCGAATATGGAAGGTTTGGGAAATACAGAAGTGTTAGTATTATAAAAACTAAGAACTGATCATTTAAGAAAAGGTATTAAGAAGAGAAAGCGATCTTATGGGGGCTAAATAATCCTCAATGCAGTCCTTTTGGGACTGTGGGAGACCCTGGATATAGGGTGTCTGGAGTTCTATACTAGGTCAGAGAAAGTTGGTGAGAAGTGGGGTCTTTGTGGACTTTTGCAGGCTGTGCAAAGAGCTCATTTCTCCTTAGACTGCCTCCCTGGAGGTTTCTGGGGGAAAGCTCTAATTCTGTGAATTTTCTAGGCCTCAGGGGTCTAAGTAGTGGTTTTTAGAACTCTGCGTGGACCCTTTATAAAGCCTTCATAAAAATACACGAGTTAAGAACTCTGCAGAGTTCCAAACAAACATGGAAACCAGTTTTAATAACTAAATCCCCACAATGCCCCCAAACTAATGAAAGGCACCAATCTTCACCAAGACATAAAAATGAAGTTTTTAGGCCACGTCACTTTGAAATGATGATCCAGAAAAGATTAGACAATATCCAAGCAGCAAGTTTCCTTCATTTTTAACCTTTATATTGCCCAGGTGCTTTGCCTGATTTACCATCAAACCACATAGAAATATTATACCCAGCATGAGATGACCATGCACATTGAATTTTAATGGATCCAACCTGATCCTGCAAACATTTATGCACGTGCTTAACTTCATGAACATGGGTAATCTCACTGGCTTCACTGATAAAGAGATTTAAATTAGAAGATTAATATAAACATTAAATTGATGCTGTGATTTATCTTCAGTTTGGAGGCAGCCCCAAGTTGAATGTTCAAACAAAGTAAGCGCAAAAAGGTCTTTTTAAACAGAGAAATTATACCCCAAGACCATCCTCCTCAAGAGGAGGAAATTTTCCATGGCAGATTTTTTCCTTGTCATTCTTATTTCCCTCTATAGCACACTCTCCAGTAATAACAGGCCAAGAGATAGGGAAGCTGGAGTTAATGGTAGGATCAATGTAAAACTTACTATAGCATAAATATGTAATGTCCTACCTTGTCTTTGATATCCACAGCTTTAGATGGTCTGTCCATGCATCCAGACTCAAGTAGGACTTTATAAATCTGTTCCAATAGCCAATTATCCTTTCGTAATAAAGATGGTTGTCACATGGTATGAACATTTGATAGTATACTGTATAAAATTGCTTTACATAAATTTAACATATAAAAATTGTTTTTATATGAAAAAAGAGAAGTCACTGACAGAACATTTATTTGATAAAGACTCTGTTCTCTAGACACATTGAGAAATAAGCAGATAATTTTTCAATGGTCACTTGCTCCAAAAACAACCTAATTTTTTAAGATGTCCATTTTTATGCCAAGATGCTTCCTGCCTTTACTCAGACTGTAGGAAATTGCCATCGGTGCTTCATCCTGTCCAGAGTCCTCTCTTCGAGAGTGGCCAGCACCAGATGCTTCAGAGGAAGGCAAAGAAATGACAAAATGGACAATTATGGAATAACCTTCCTGTACAGTTTCTTCTAAACCTCACAGTTAGTGGTTTTCTCATGCTATAAAATATGAGGGTGTGTTCTACTCTCTGATCAATTTAAGTCTGGGTATTCTCATTCATATAGACAGTTTAATCTGTTCAATCCAACTAGGCTTTTGGCTTCAGTGGTGTTTTGCAACCATATCATAACCAATGTAATAGTAACATTTTAATATTTGAATTGCAAACAGGTTATATATCACTTGTACAGATCTCTCCCCATGCTGCTCACCTTTAAAACATCAGTGGACACAACAATACCTGAAATTAGCATAGCCTTCTCTTTATATTTAGGATGAAAATGTTTGTGGTGACTGTTGGTAAACAACAACTTTTTAAAATAAGTAATATTGTACTAGTCACTATGTATTTCATTCTTTTCTGATTGCTGCCCTAAGTCATTATTCACGCTCTACTACATTGATTTTTATTGCTAAGGCCAATGCACTAAATCATACTCCAAAAGGAAATACATTTGAATAGTAAGTTTCAACAAGACAAGGGAAAGTCAAAAATAGTGTTATTAATCAAGCATTTCATTCTCACCTTTTAAAGAGATTAAGCACATAGTAACACTTATTGGAATCTCCAGGGGCAGAAGCATATTGAAATATAGCCATGCCGACCATACACACAAGGTTTTATATGGAGAAAAACAAAGGCTATTATTAAAATGCTGTAGGACATCAAACTGCTTAATAAATTCATATTAAAACACAAAAATGTATGAGATACAATCTGAACGTATTCTTGTAAGGAGGATAGGAGGGCATCCCCATCCCAAGCTTCCAGGACAAAAGTGCAATAAAGGAGGAGGGAGAGAGAAATCTAGCTTTGAATATATTAACGTGGTGGGGAGAAAAAAATGTTACAACCTTTGTGTCACTTGGAGGCGCTGAGCAGAGTCTGTTCCATACCACTGGGATATGAAATACTGTGCAGGAAGTGCAGATAGCAGCACACAAATCTGCAGAACTGTAGCTGTATTAATCTGAGGCATTCCAACAGTGAAACCTCTTCAAAGATGCTTTCCCTCTCACTGTAATCTGCAAAGTGAAAAAAATAAAAATGAGTGATTACTAACATCACAGTGTTTAAATTCCATTCACTACATATTGTTGAGTCACAAGATATTTTGCACCTTGGACTATACTTCAATTACACTCAAAGATCATGAAAATGTTTATTTATTTACATACTATCAAACACCTGAAAGGCCTGCCTGAAGTCAACTACATTTTAGCACTAAACCACAAACAGTCACAAGTATAGATACACCAGAAGGCCTAGCATAAGCTCAAATACATCTTCAGAAGTAACAATCTTACCATTCAGGTTGCTCCCAGTATTAGGAAGACATGTCTCCTTTACACATATTGAAAAGGGAGGCAGAGGGTTTCTTTGACTTTAATAAAATAAGAGGTCTTTACCCTGCTATCATCAGCTCTTACTGAAAAAAGATTCTCATTAGAACCCATACTGAAAGGAAAGCAGGTAGAAGAGCAGCAGAGCTGCTTGGTGCACTAGCCTGTAGAGAAGACCCCGTTTCAGATATAAAATTGGTCACAAGTGAAACAGGCAGAACAGATGTTCACACATCTTACCAGTAACCACAAAATTTGCCTGATTCATTAAATATAGGTCATTCTCTATTCCACAGAAACCTAGGACCGTTAATAATGGGAATATGATCATGTACAACAACTCAGGGTTATACCTGTATGAAAAGGAAATGGATGCACTGATTCTTGAAGAAAATCAATTACACAAACAATCCACAGATGAAAAATGGAATGGGAGCGCATGTAGCTTGGTTAATACCACTGGTTTTTGTTTTTTTTTTAAGTTTACCAAAGACATTTTACATATAAAAGATAGATTTGTTTAATTCTGCAGCAGAAGCATTTAAAATGCCAGTCAGACAGTTTGAACCCCAAATGTAGGTAATTTAAAAGACAGTCATAATCCACAAAATACGATTGGATTTTTCCCCCTGACTGAAAGAGCTATTGAGGTTTTTAAAAGCTAACCCAGTATCCTCCTGCAGCGAGCAACTCAAACACTACATTGTGCTAAGGCGTGGAGCCAGACTAGTACTTTTCCTTGGACAAAAAGAAAAACAAAGAGCACAAACGTTGAAAAGTATGGAGTAAAAAAAAAGACCTCGAAAAGAGTAAATAGTTTAATTCTGGGGGAAAGATTTGTAGCCAAAACGACTCTGGAATAAAATCTTCCTTTAAATCCCCACAGTTAGACTGGGGAGGGAAAGAGTCTCTCCCTGCTAACAAAAATGAGCTCAAACCCCGAACATGATGGGGATGCTGCAGACCATGTGTAAATTCCCTGCTCGGAGATGCTGGGTGCTGCTTAAGCTATATCCACGTGCCCCTGTTACCCCGCTCCGAAATCTCAGCCAGCTGGCGGCCTTGGAGACTAGAGAGAGATCGACCTGCTAACCAGCTAAGTGAGAGGCGTCGATAGCCGGAGCGTGCTGGCCCCAAAGGGAGACGCAGCTAATCCTGCCGGACAATTTGGGCTCCAGGCATCCTGTGCCAGCCACCTGCGCGCCATTCACACCCAGCCCACCCGCTCGCGGTCCGGGTGCACGGGGAGCGTGGCACGTTGCCTGGTGAGAGACGCGGCCAGAGCTAGCCGGGACCCTGCCACCAGAAGAGCAGAAAGCGCCTTCTCCCCCCGGAACACGCGCGTCCCAGCCGGCTACTCCCGTCTCGCTGGCTCCAGGCGCCCCGGCATCTTCCCGGGCCAACAGGTGCCGGAGCCCCTCGGCAGCGCGGCCCTGGCAGCCCCTCTCTGCAGCAGGGGACAGACCTGGCCACTGGCTCTGCCCTGGGGACTCCCCCGCGCCCACTGACGGCCGCTGTAGGGGCACAAACAGCCTGTGCCCGGAGCCCGCCGCTTCCCCTGCGCTGCTCCGGCTCTGAGGCGCACCAGGTATCCGGGGCTCCGCCTCCCTGTGGGAGCCGCGCCGCTGCCGGCCCGCCCGGAGCCAGGTGAGGGGCTGCACGCGAGAGACCCACACGCCTCAAAGGGGCGGCAGGCTGCCCAGGTGCCTCGCTCGGCGGCGGGAAGGCTCCTCGCTGGGAGGTGGTGCCTGACTGCGGGCAGTGCTGCGTGTCAGGGACCGCAGGAAGAGAGAAGCGAAACCTCTGCAGGAGACGCCACCAGCCTCCTCAGGGGCCTCTAGCTGGGGACACATGCAGGGGAGTTGCCTTCCTAGTCAGCCTCCTCCCCCAGATCCTTTCACCAGAGCGATAACAGTGAAATGTTTGAAAAGGCCCCATCCCACTTGAAATCGGGGGGGGAGGGAGGGGTGTGATGGCTTCAGAGCCCAACTTTAATCCTGGTTTGTAATCAGAATCCCCTTCTTCTAAAAATTACAGCTATTATTAAACATGTACATTAAGGCATCAGCCTATATTATTCCCCCTTTCCTTCCCCCAATTGCTGTCTGAAAGATAAAGGCAAACAAACACCCCACATCTGGTCAGTGCAAAAGTCAGTGGGAGTCCATTCATACTCACCTGCAAGATCAGGGCCCACAGGGGAATTGACTGACTAGGCAGCAGTATCAGAGGGGTAGCCATGTTAGTCTGAATGTGTAAAAAGCAACAGAGGGTCCTGTGGCACCTCTGAGACTAACAGAAGTACTGGGAGCATAAGCTTTCGTGGGTAAGAACCTCACTTCTTCAGATGCAAGACTTACCCAAGGTTCTTACCCACGAAAGCTTATGCTCCCAATACTTCTGTTAGTCTTAAAGGTGCCACAGGACCCTCTGTTGCTCTTTAGGCAGCAGTAGCTAAGGCTCTAGGCTGAAATTCAATAGATTGCGGTTTTATTCCTGTCTCCCTCTGACCTGCTGGGTAACCTTGGGCAAAGCACTTAATCGCTCTGTGCCTCAGTTTCCCCATCTACCCTTTGCTAGTCTTGTCAGCTTGTGGTGGTAGTATTTCAGACCAATCACTATGTGTTTATAGGATGCCTCCCACATTGTGGCCCTGATATTGATTGGTTTCTTTAGGTGCTACTATAATGTAAATAACAATATACAAAGGGAAACAGTGGAACTGACTGTACACAGTGCTGACAAATGCACAAAGTAAACTGAGAAAAATACATTTTTCTCTGCTCCCTTTCAGATAGTGTAGTGTTAGATGTTGCTTGTAACAATAGAATTTTCACATACAAGTGATTTTATTTCTACTATCGGGATAGCTGTGTTAGTCTGTATCCACAAAAACAACTGGATTCCTTGGTGTTTTTATTTTGACTGCCTCCCTTTAGGGATGTCAGCATTTAGGATGAGACAAATGAGAGCTACACTGAGACTTCTGCAAGATCAGGGCTTTCAAGTGTCATCATTATGTTTCAGAGATCATAGTTTATACTTCTTATTGCAGAATGGAGCCTATGGGCAGACTCAGTAACACTCTTAGCCTGTAATAACCTCTGTGCAGGGCTTTAAATGTAAATTTAAATTCTGCAGTATGTGATAGGGAAACTGTAAAAGTTCCAGTAGAGCACAGCAGTTCAATCCCTGCTTAAGACACCAGTTCAAAATTTCTCTCTAAACATTTTAAGTATAATTCTGCCGCCTTTAGCAGACAAACCATTCTTAGAGATAACATACATAATGTTGTTTTTAATTGGTCTCATACCCTTTTTTGGCATCTTTATTATGCATTAAAAAAAAACTCTGAAAGCTTAAAAGTTTTTTTTTTCCCCCTTCCCCATCACCGTCCCATTGCCTTGTTTAACCTTAGAAGTACTAGGAATGTAAATCTGATCTTTCCTGTTTTACTGGATGATTTATTGGGGAACTCAGAACCTGTATATTGTGATATTTCAGTCTCTTACTTTCTGCCAAATGTGGTATGGAGACCCCTTGCTCTGCTTTTTGCTGTGTACAGTAGAGATAGACAATGACACAACAGTGACTTCAGTTAGGTGTCTAATAATAATATACATTTCTATAATACTTTTTGTCCTGAGAGGTACCAAAGTGCTTTACAGATGGATGGATGCATGCAGTACCACTGAAATGCACTCACTTCTAGGGAACTTAAAGTTTGGCTGATGCTAGACAAAACAAAACAGAGACTACAGAGTTGTAGCTTGAATTTTGCCAGTGTAGTGCTGCTTAAACTTTTTCATGTTGTAGACACTCTTTAAGATTAAGATCCTCCTCCAATGGCCATCTTCTCTCCCAAAGTTGTTTCCACACTTTTCCCACAGCAAAGTATGCTTGGCTACATTAAAATATATATAAATATTGATTGGAACAATATTAAGGAGACAATGAAAAAGCTGGGCCGAGATAAGAGCCACCCAGGGAGCCCAGGCCATTGTGGGGAGCCCCAGACCCTCCACCTGCCCTGGACAGAGGGCTGGGGTACCTGAGAGTAGCCCCTGGCCTGTGTCCCTGGCCCTGGGGCCTGCCACCCAGGGCAGGTGGAGGGTCCAGGGCTCCACATAGCGGCGCAGGCTCCTTGTGCAGCTCTTCAGAGCCTTGTCGGGGGAGAGGAAGAGCAGAGGTCAGGGCCCTCTGGTAAAGGGGGGACTAAGGCCCACCTCAGGCCTCTCGTTCCCTGGGAAGCTGGGGCTGCACTTCATGGTGGGGGAGCTGATCACCTTATCAGTGATAAGTGCTGCTGCCTGCTTTGCAGACCATCCAGCGAGATGAGTCGGGGTGGAGGCAGAGACAAGGCGTGGGACTCTAGCCACAGGGAAGGATAAAGCAGCCTCATGTGGTGGGAAGAAGCTCAGCCAGCGCCAAGCACAATGAGGTCCTGGTCCATGACTGAGGGTCCCAGGTACTATGATAATACAACCAGCTGCCCTGCTGCTTCCTCCCTCCCCAGGCTGCACAGACACACTGAGAGCACTGCTGCTAGGGGGAGTGCTGCCTCGTCGCTGCTGGGTGTCCATGGCAGAGACATCCCAAGAAATCTGGGGGCCAGAACCTTTCATTTGTGACCCCCATCTAGCCAGAGTTACTTCCAAGGTACGGGATAAATTCCTGCCTTTCCCCACAGATGTTCCTGTTGCATGGAAACGGTGGGGACAGACAAAATCAGTCACTTTCTCAGTGGTGAGAAATGTAACATGGAGCTGAACAGCCCGGGGCAGGTTTTGAGGCAGCAAGCAGGTAGAGGTGTAGGAAATAGCTATTGAGCATATGTAGGGGTCAGTGTTACACACTGAGCCCTGGTCTACACTATGAGGGCAGGTCGAATTTAGCCACGTTAGGCCGATTTTATAAGCAATGCATCTACACAACCAAGAGGCTAGGACTTTTCAGCTTGGAAAAGAGGAGACTAAGGGGGGATATGATAGAGGTATATAAAATCATGAATGATGTAGAGAAAGTAAATAAGGAAAAGTTATTTACTTATTCCCATAATACAAGAACTAGGGGCCACCAAATGAAATTAATGGGCAGCAGGTTTAAAACAAATAAAAGGAAGTTCTTCTTTACACAGTGCACAGTCAACTTGTGGAACTCCTTGCCTGAGGAGGTTGTGAAGGCTAGGACTATAACAGCGTTTAAAAGAGAACTGGATAAATTCATGGAGGTTAAGTCTGTTAATGGATATTAGTCAGGACGGGTAAGGAAGTGTGTCCCTAGCCTCTGTTTGTCAGAGGGTGGTGATGGATGGCAGGAGAGAGATCACTTGATCATTGCCTGTTGGGTTCACTCCCTCTGGGGCATTGGCCACTGTTGGTAGACAGGATACTGGGCTAGATGGACCTTTGGTCTGACCCAGTACGGCTGTTCTTATGTTCTTAACCCCGTTCCGTCAACCTAAAGGGCTCTTAAAATCGACTGCTGTACTCCTCCCTGCTGAGGGGAGTAGCGCTAAAATCGACCTTGCTGGGTCGAATTTGGGGTAGTGCAGAAGCAATTTGACGGTATTGGCCACCAGAAGCTATCCCAGAGTGCTCCAATGTGACTGCTCTGGATAGCACTTTCAACTCCAATGCACTAGCCAGGTACACAAGAAAAGCCCCAGAAAATTTTGAATTTCATTTCCTGTTTGGTCAGCGTGGCGAGCTCAGCAGCACAGGTGACCATGCAGTCCCAGAATCTCAAACGAGCTTCAGCATGGACCAAACAGGAGACACTGGATCTGATTGCTGTATGGGGAGAAGAATCTGTGCAGGCAGAACTCCGATCAAAAAAAAGAAAAGCTAATATATATGCCAAAATTGCACAGGGCATGGTAGAGAGAGGCTACAATGGGGACACACAGCAGTGCCACGTGAAAGTTAAGGAGCTAAGGCAAGCCTACCAAAAGACAAAGGAGGCAAATGGTCGCTCTGGGTCAGAGCCCCAGAATGCTGCTTCTATGATCAGCCGCATGGCATTCTGGTGGTGACCCTACTACTACCCCACCACTGTCTGTGGACACCTGCAAAGGGGGAGTCTCACGCAACAGGGAGGAGGATTTGGAGGAGGAGGAGGAGGAGGAGAACGTGCAGCAGGCAAGCGGAGAATCCGTTCTCCCTGGCAGCTAGGACCTATTCATCACCCTGGAGCCAATACCCTCCCACGGCGGGTTCCCAGACCCTGAAGCTGGAGAAGGTAGCTCTGGTGAGTGCACATTTGTAACTACACTACAGGGTTTAAAAGCAATTATGTTTAATGTTCGATTTGCCCTGAAAACTTGGGATGCATTCATGGCCAGTACAGCTACTGGAAAATCTGTTAACGTGTCTGCGGATGGGGCGGGAATCCTCCAGGGACATCTCCATGAAGCTCTCCTGGCGGTACTCTGAAAGCCTTTGCAGAAGGTTTCTGGGGAGGGCTGCCTTATTTCGTCCTCCATGGTAGGACACTTTACCACGCCAATCCAGTAGCAAGTAGTCTGGAATCATTGCAGCACAAAGGATGGCAACAAATGGTCCTGGGTTTTGGTCGCATTCAAGCAACATTTGGTCTATATCTTTCTGTGTTAGCCTCAGGAGAGTGATATCATTCATGGTCACCTGGTTGAAATAGGGAAATTTTTGTAAGGGAACAGAAAAGGACCCCATGTGTGCTGGGCTGTTTGATCTTGGCTAAAAGGGATCATCCCTGAGAATAGCCACGCGGTGGGGGAGGGGTGAAGGAATCATCGCAGAGAATAGCCATGTGGTGGGGTCGGGGGAGGGGTGTGCTGCACATCCACCAGAAAACTGCAGTCCCTCCTTTTAAATGGCAAACCCAACTGGCATTGCTTGCTATGGGAAAGGAGGGCGCTGCAGTTTGAAACCATTCCCACATGTTATGAAGGCGGAAGAAGCCAACCCCGCGTACACTTTGGCTTACCATGGTTGCCTGGAAATCGAATTCTGTTGCCCAAGCTGTGTGTGATGTGTCACCATACCAGCAGTTGCTCAATATAAAAGGCAAAATATGACCTTGTACCCAAAGCACATGTGCTATCTGCTGTGAATTGCTTGATTCACTGTGAAAGAGTCTCCCTTTTGTTCTCAGAAATGTATCTTCTTAAATTCTACTCTCCCTTTTTATCCCCCCGCAGGTGCAAATGTTTCTACACTCCCCCTATCATCTCTGTCACAGAGGTTATCGCAGATTAGAAGGCGAAAAAAACGCACTCACGATTACATGTTTTCCGAGCTCATGCAGTCCTCCCATACTGATAGGGCACAGCTGAATGCATGGAGGCATTCAGTGGCAGAGTCCAGGAAAGCATACAGTGAATGCGATGAGAAGAGGCAGGAAGCGATGCTGAAGCTAATGGGGGAGCAAACAGACATGCTCAGGAGCACAGACCACCACTGTATAACCACCTGCCCTCCTCCCCAAGTTCCATATCCTCCTCCTCACCCAGATTCCCAAGAATGTGGGAGGGAGGAGGCTCCAGGCACCCAGCCACTCCACTCCACTCCAGAGCATGGCCCAAGCAACAGAAGGCTGTCATTCAGTTTTGATTTGTAGTGTGACTACAATAAGCAACGTCGCCTTGTCCTTCCCTCCTCCCCAACCCCACCTGGACTACCTTGTCAGTTATCTCACTTTTTAAAAAAAATTAATAAAGAATGCATGGTTTCAAAACAATAGTGACTTTATTTCCTTTCCCAGCTGTGATCGAAGGGGAGGAGGATGGTTGGCTTACAGGGCATTAAAATCAACAAAGGGGGCAGGTTTGCGTCAAGGAGAAACACACACAACTGTCACGCCGTAGCCTGGCCAGTCATAAAACTGGTTTTCAAAGCCTCTCTGATGCGCAGAGTGCCTAACCGTGCTCTTCTAATTGCCCTGGTGTCTGGCTCCTCAAAATCGGCTGCCAGGCGATATGCCTCAACCTCCCACTCCGCCATAAATGTCTCCCCCTTACTCTCACAGATATTATGGAGCACACAGCAAGCACCAATAACAATGGGAATTTTGGTTGTGCTGAGGTCTAACCTAGTCAGCAAACAGCACCAGCGAGCTTTTAAATGTCCAAAGGCACATTCTGCACTTGCTCAGCCTATAGTTGAACTGGTCCTTACTAAACATCCAGGCTGCCTGTGTATGGCTTCATGAGCCATCAGAGCAAGGGATAGGCTGGGTCTCCAAGGATAACTATTGGCATTTCAACATCCCCAACAGTAATTTTCTGGTCTGGGAAGTAAGTCCCTTCTTGCAGCTGTTGAAACAGCCCAGAGTTCCTAAAGATGCAAGCGTCATACACCTTTCCCGGCCATCCCACGTTGATGTCGGTGAAACATCCCTTGTGATCCACCAGTGCTTACAGCACCATTGAGAAGTACCCCTTGTGGTTTACATACTGGTTGGCAAGGTGGTCTGGTGCCAAGATAGTGATATGTGTTCTATCGCCCCACTTCAGTTAGGGAACCCCATTGCAGGAAAGCCATCCACTATGACCTGCACATTTCCCAGAGTCACTACCCTTGCTAGCAGAAGGTTAGTGATTGCCTTGGCTACTTGAATCACAGCAGCCACCACAGTAGATTTGCCCATTCCAAATTGATTTCCAACTGACTGGTAGCAGTCAGGCATTGCAAGCTTCCACAGGGCTATCACCACTCGCTTCTCAACTGTCAGGACAGCTCTCATCTTGGTATTCCTGCACTTCAGGGTGGGGGGAAGCAACTCAAAAAGTTCCAGGAAAGTGGCCTTATGCATGCAAAAGTTTCGCAGCCACTGGAAATCATCCCATACCAGCAACACTATGCAGTCCCACCAGTCTGTGCTTGTTTGCCGGGCCCAAGATCGGCGTTCTACTGTATCAACCTGCCCCACTGCCACCACGATGTCCCAATGGCCACATCCCGTGCTTTCAGGAACGTCTGTTTCCATCTCCTCCTCACAATCGTCCTCATGCTGGCAGCTCTTAGCCAGGTTTTGCACATACTGCAGGATAATGCGCGAGGTGTTTACTGTGCTCACAACAGCAGTGGTGAGCGGAGCGGGCTCCATGCTTGCTGTGCTATGGCAAGCATGGAGCTATACGTGCTATGGCAAGTATGTCTGCATGGGTAACCCAGGAAAAAAGGCGCAAAATGATTGTCTGACATTGCTTTCATGGAAGGAGGGGAGACTGACGACATGTACCCAAAGCTATGGTATTGAGGACGCACTCCACCGACTTAATGCGCTTAGTGGGGACATACAAAATCGACTGTATAAAATCGCTTTCTAAAGATTGACTTCTATAAAATTGACCTAATTTTGTAGTGTAGACATACCTTGAGAAGTCTGTCTTTTTCTGTCAGTAGCTTGGCCAACCAGCTTGCCACCCAATCGCCAGCTGTTACACCAGCCTACGTCCCCCTAAAACCTTTCCTCAGTCCTATTCATCGCACTATAGGTAGGGTCATGGCAAACTGGGTGTTGGTTTTTGTTTTATTTTTGAAGAAGCAGTATGGTGCTTTCCACCCCTCCAAGCCTTCTTGAACTATTCTGTGCTGGCAGGATTGCTCTAGGACATGGCACAGAAGTAGGATTGCTCCATTATGCCTGACCCCAAATATTAAGGACAGGATGCTCCCCTCCCCTTCTCTCTTTCATATGATTAAATTTGGTAGCATATTGTCAGAAGTCCATAAAGGTCTAGAATTTTTTGCTAATGACCTGATTGAATCGCCACAATAATACAAACTGTATGAATTTTCCCAAAGTGGTAGTTCCAGTCTTCCGAATATGTGGGCTTTGCATCTCTGGGATTCTCTCTTCCATACAATAGTAGTTGTGATGCTGTATAAAAAGGAAGATACACTAACACAGTCACCACTGTTACAAAATTGCAATAAATCTTGTACAAAGTACCATGGGCGCCAGGTTTGTATAATTTTTGGTGGTGTGCAGAATGGGTCCAAGTCCCGCACCCCACCCCTGCCTTGTAAGCCAATATATCTCCTTATCCCTCTCTACCCCCTCCCCAGCTGGGGCCGGGAGCAGGGCCATGTCTCTGGGAGGGGGGACTCAGACAGGGGCAAGGCAGCCGAGGCTGGGGTCACAGCTGGGGGCAGGCACGGGGCCGGCAGCAGAGCCTTGGGTGGCAGCTGGGACCCTGGGCATGGGGCTGGCAGCAGAGCCCCAAACATTGGTGCAGCCAGGCTCACATTCCTGAATATTGGTGGAGCATGTGCACCACAGGCCCATATAACTCACCGCCTATGCAAAGTACGTCATGTAAGGTATCAATGGAAAAATTATAAACTGCTAAGTTTTATTATCCCGTTTAAATCAATGTGTCATCTTTGTATATGAAGGTACAAATATTGGGTATGGGTTTGTATCTCAAACATGTGGTGTTCTTGAGTGACGCCCCAAGGCAGATTTGCATCAAGGCTAGCCAGCCTGCTTGATGGCCCATTAAAGACAATCAGCTCACCCAGTGAGTCCCTCCTGAAGACGTTTCAGAAAGCACTGAGGCAATGGTTGCCCCATGATTCAGCAAGGCATGTAAGGACGTGTGATATAAGACTCCATCTTTTGCCTGTAACTTTCCATATACTTGGACTGAAAGTATAAAAGGAGGCTGTGACATCTCTGCTTTGTCTTCATTCCTGCTCTACATCTCTGGACACGATTTCTAACAAAGAAGAGCTTTGGACAATGGTCTGATAACCCCCAATCCAACAAGTGAACCAGAGAGACTTATTACAAGCTAGCAGATTTAACATCACTGCCATTATCCTGACCAGCAAACTCTGAAATCAATAGTAATGTATATGATTTCTTTAACCAATTAATAACTCTTCTTTTCTTTTTATATTAATAAACCTTTAATTTTTAGTTACTAAAGGAGATAGGGGAATAAGTGTATAGTATAATGTAATGAATAGGGCCTCTACCACTGAGTTGTGGCCACACCACATTCCTCAAGCAGAATTGTCTGGACTTTGCATTGGACATTGCAGGTAAGACATATCTCTCAGAGAATACCTCGTTATTTTTCTCCCATTCGTGGTTGATGCTGAAATGTCTGCTGAGGGACTCCACCACTGTGTTCTGTAGTCCCAATAAACCATTGAGATGCGTATGTGGTAAGATATGTACCAGTTCCTCTGTTTTATGAATTTGGGATCGTGTTCCTCCTTGCTAATTGATATAATACACTGCTGCTCTGCTGGCCAGTATTATTCTGATTGGGTGGCCCTTGATGTGTGGTAGGAACTGTCAGCAAGTGTAACGAATTGCTCTGCGAGGTCCATTTGCCCTGAGCTGTGAGGTTCCAGAAGTGTGCATCCCAACCCATCTGGGAGGCATGTCTGGTGATAATTTTTGTAGGACAAGGCTGTAGGAAGGGAATGCCCATGCACACTTTTTGTGGATCCCTCCACCAATTTAGAGAGGCCAGGATCTTCCGACAACCACATGGATAGATTGCATCTGTTGGGGGTGTAGACAGATCTCAACCATGTTTGATGACACAGAGTGAAGCCTTGCTAAGGGAGTCATGAATGTAAAGACTGCCATATGGCCCAGAAGTCGTAGGCAAGCCCTTGCAATGGTTTGTGGGCTCTGTTGAATTGATGAGATAAGATTGTACATTGTGGTTAATCTGTCCTTGGGTAAGTATGCTCTGGTGGAAGAAGAGTCCAGAGTAATCCCATTGAAGTCTATACATTGCATGAGTGTTAGCATAGACTTTTCCATAATGAGGTGGTGGCCCTGACAGTGGAACAGACAGAGCCTTGCTGGTTGCTGTCTGCGCTTTGAGAAGTGAGTGGTCCTTCAGAAGCCAGTTGTTCAGGTAGGAGAAGATGATTATGCCCATTTGGTGAAAAAAGGCTACTGAGGTGGATAGATCCTTGGTACAGACACTTGGGGTAAGGTGTGATGTAGGATCTGGGGTAGATAGTTTGTGACCCCCAACCAATAGGTCAAAACAGGTGTTTTCAGGTGCTTCAAACTGAGGAGTTGTTGTTGTTGAAGAGGACCTTTCTTAGTAAATCTGGGCTTCTTCCTGGGGGCCTTAGCTGGTCTGGTGGGCCAATAAGGGACTGAGTGAGACTGTTGAGCCATCTGCAATTTGCTGTATTTTCTTTTCATCACAGGTGTATTGATGCCAAAAGTTGATAGCAACACCCAGAAGTCTTTCAGGGAATGAAGGGAACCTGTCCATGACATCACTAAAAAACGTCCTTGACAGTATTTTGTATTTCCGAGGGGAGGTCGGAAGACTGCAGTCAGAAAGCTTGGTGCATGACTACTGTGGTAGCCATGGAACATGAGCTGTGTTGGCAATATTGAGCTGAGTCTGGAGAGATGCCTTGGCAACTGTATGACCCATTGTCACGAAGCCTGAGGTTGTTCTCTCTGCTCCAGAGGCAGGCTGTCATAACTATAAAGGGAAGGGTAATAGCTGTCCTGTGTACAGTACTATAAATCCCTCCTGGCCAGAGACTCCAAAATCCTTTTCCCTGTAAAGGGTTAAGAAGCTCAGGTAACCTGGCTGGCATCTGACCTAAAGGACCAATAAGGGGACAAGATACTTTCAAATCTTGGGGGGGGAAGGCTTTTGTTTGTGTTCTTTGTTTGGGAGTGTGTTCGTTCTCGGGGACTGAGAGGGACCAGACATCAATCCAGGTTCTCCACATCTTTCTAAGCAAGTCTCTCCTATTTCAAACTTGTAAGTAAATAGCCAGGCAAGGCGTGTTAGTTTTCCTTTGTTTTCTCAACTTGTAAATGTACCTTTTACTAGAGTGTTTCTCTTTGTTTGCTGTACTTTGAACCTGAGACTAGAGGGGAGTCCTCTGAGCTCTTTAAGTTTGATTACCCTGTAAGGTTGATTTCCATACTGATTTTACAGAGATGATTTTTACCTTTTTCTTTAATTAAAAACCTTCTTTTTAAGAACCTGATTGATTTTTTCCTTGTTTTAGATCCAAAGGGGTTTTGGATCTTGATTCACCAGGAGTTGGTGGGAGGAAGGAGGGGAATGGTTAATTTCCCCTTGTTTTAAATCCAAGGGGTTGGATTTGTTTTCACCAGGGATTTGGTGAAGGTTTTTCAAGGTTTCCCAGGGAGGGAATCCATTGAAAATGGTGGCAGCCGAACCAGAGCTAAGCTGGTAATTAAGCTTAGAAGTTTTTATGCAGGCCCCTACATTTGTACCCTAAAGTTCAAAGTGGGGATCTCAGTCCTGACATGGTGAATAGCGGTGGGATCATTTTAAACCCAAAAGCCAGTGAGATTTTTTTTTCCTTCTAGCTGCTTGGAAAGCCGAGCTGGAAGTAGATAGATGCATATCTTATCTCTCCTTGCCTGAAGGCAGAGGTGTTAAGTTTTTTTTACAGGTCCTTTGTTAAGAGAAGGGTTCAATTAGCAAATGACTGGTAAAAGGTATTTACAAGCTGAATTGTTTTTTTTTTCTTTTTACATCCTCGGGAGTAGCTAGTTAGAAAGTTACTGTTAACTCTGCAGCAGCCAGAGCTGAGAGCTTCCCAGTTTGTCAACTGCAAAGGGGGTTACCCAGCACAAGAAAACAGGAAAAATGACTACCAAAGAAGTAGCTAACAAAATAGAACTGGCCAAACTAGAAGCAGAAGAAAATGAAAGAAAACATCAGAGACTGCTTCAATTAACAAAACTCGAGACAGAGCAGAGAGAAAGAGAAGAAAAAGCCAAAGAGGAGGCCCACAAGAGAGAGATGGAGCTGAAAGAAAAAGAGATGAAGATGAAAGAAAAAGAGATGGAGGAGAGAGAAAAAGAAAGGAAGCATGAACTGGAAGTAGCAAAGGCTAAGCAGGATGCACCAGCCAATGCTAACAACCCCCCTCCAGGTACCACTTCCCATCCCAGAAGATTCCCCACCTACAAGGCAGGCGATGATACTGAGGCCTTCTTAGAAAATTTTGAAAGGGCCTGCCTTGGATACAGCATCGCTATAGACCAGTACATGGTAGAGCTGAGGCCGCAGCTCAGTGGACCCTTAGCAGAGGTGGCGGCTGAAATGCCTAAGGAACACATGAACAGTTATGAACTTTTTAAAAACAAGGCCAGACTCAGAATGGGGCTAACACCCGAGCATGCCCGTCGGCGGTTCAGAGCCCTAAAGTGGAAACCGGATGTGTCATTTACCCGTCATGCCTACCACATTGACAAAAATTGTGATGCCTGGGTATCAGGAGCAAATGTTAAATCTCTGGAAGATCTGCTTTCCCTAGTAAAAATGGAGCAGTTTTTAGAGGGTGTTCCTGAGGAAATAGAAAGGTACATCCTAGATAGGAAGCCCAAAACTGTAACTGAGGCGGGGGAGATTGGAGCCCAATGGGTGGAGGTGGCAGAAAAGAAAAAAACTAGTAGCAGTTGGAGCGAATATCAGAAGGGGCAAGCCGAAACAAAACCTTACCACCGGGGACAACCCAAGGCCCCACCCACATCTCAAGGGAAACCCCAGACGCCTTCTCACCCCACCACACCAGTCTCCACCAACCAACATCGCCCCGGTGATACCTTAGCAGGGCGATGTTTTAAATGTAATGAACTGGGACATATAAAGGCTCACTGCCCCAAGAACCCTAACCGATTACAGTTCATTACACCCCAATCACACCAAAGATCCCCAAACCCAGATGCCTCTCTCATACCCTCGGAGCGAAGGGAAACCTTGAGAGTGGGCGGAAAGAAGGTTACCGCCTGGAGGGACACTGGGGCTCAAGTGTCAACTATCCACCAATCCCTAGTGGACCCCAAACTCATCAACCCAGAGGCTACAGTGACAATTCAACCCTTCGTGTCACAATCTGTAACCTTGCCTACAGCCACGTTGCATGTCCAGTACAAGGGCTGGTCAGGAATGTGGACTTTTGCAGTCTATGACAATTATCCCATTCCCATGCTGCTGGGGGAAGATTTGGCCAACCATGTGAAGGTAGCCAAGAGGGTGGGAATAGTCACCCGCAGCCAGGCTAAGCAAGCTTTCACCCCCATCCCTGTTCCTGAGCCGTCCACCAGGGCCCCGTCTGTGTTACCGGAGACCCAGACAAAGGTGGTGGAACTGGATCCTCTGCCAACGACTGCAACAGCCGTAGTGGATCCAATCCCAGAGACCCAGCCAAAGCCAGTCCCAGAACCGGAACTGGCAACGCAACCAGCACCAGAACCATTGCCAGCCCTGAGTCCAGCGCTTGCAAACCCGTCTACAACTCCAACGCCAGAGGGCACCAGCGAGCCTGAACTGGCAGAAGCAGCAGATAAGCCTACCCAAGAGGCTCAGCCAGAGCCTGAGATACCACATAGTGCACCAGCGGACAGCGGTTCACAGTCAATGGAAACAGCCCCAGCACCTGCATCGCTTCCAGAGGGACCAAGCCCCAGTCCACAGTCCAAGGAGGAACTGATGTCTCCAGCATCAAGGGAACAGTTCCAGGCCGAGCAGGAAGCAGATGACAGCCTTCAGAAAGCTTGGGCGGCGGCGCGGAGCACCCCACCGCCTCTCAGCTCTTCTAACCGATCCCGGTTTGTTGTAGAACAAGGACTTTTATACAAGGAGACTCTTTCTGGTGGGCACCAGGAAGACTGGCATCCTCAAAGGCAGTTGGTAGTTCCCACTAAGTATCGGGTAAAGCTCTTGAGCTTAGCCCATGATCATCCCAGTGGCCATTCTGGGGTGAACAGAACCAAAGACCGGTTGGGGAAGTCCTTCCACTGGGAGGGAATGGGCAAGGACGTTGCTAATTATGTCCGGTCTTGTGAGGTGTGCCAACGAGTGGGAAAACCCCAAGACCAGGTTAAAGCCCCTCTCCAGCCACTACCCATAATTGAGGTCCCATTTCAGCGCGTAGCTGTGGATATTCTGGGTCCTTTCCCAAAGAAGACACCCAGAGGAAAGCAGTACGTACTGACTTTCATGGATTTTGCTACCCGATGGCCGGAAGCAGTACCCTTAAGCAACACCAGGGCTAAAAGTGTGTGCCAGGCATTAACAGACATTTTTGCCAGGGTAGGTTGGCCCTCCGACATCCTTACAGATTCGGGAACTAACTTCCTGGCAGGAACCATGGAAAACCTGTGGGAAGCTCATGGGGTGAATCACTTGGTTGCCACCCCTTACCACCATGAAACCAATGGCCTGGTGGAGAGGTTTAATGGAACTTTGGGGGCCATGATACGTAAATTTGTAAATGAACACTCCAATGATTGGGACCTCGTGTTGCAGCAGTTGCTTTTTGCCTACAGGGCTGTACCACATCCCAGTTTAGGGTTTTCACCATTTGAACTTGTGTATGGCCGTGAGGTTAAGGGGCCATTACAGTTGGTGAAGCAGCAATGGGAGGGGTTTACGCCTTCTCCAGGAACAAACATTCTAGACTTTGTAAGCAACCTACAAAACACCCTCCGACATTCTTTGGCCCTTGCTAAAGAAAACCTAAAGGATGCTCAGGAAGAGCAAAAGGCCTGGTATGATAAACATTCCAGAGAACGGTCCTTCAAAGAAGGAGACCAAGTCATGGTCTTAAAGGCGCTCCAGGCCCATAAAATGGAAGCGTCGTGGGAAGGACCATTCACGGTCCAGGAGCGCCTAGGAGCTGTTAACTATCTCATAGCCTCCCCCACCTCCAACATAAAGCCTAAAGTATACCATGTTAATTCTCTTAAGCCCTTTTATTCCAGAGAATTAAACGTTTGCCAGTTTACTGCCCAGGAAACAGATGACGCGGAGTGGCCTGAAGGTGTCTACTACGAAGGAAAAAAGGATGGTGGCGTGGAAGAGGTGAACCTCTCCATGACCCTTGGACGTCTGCAGCGACAGCAGATCAAGGAGCTGTGCACAAGCTTTGCACCAATTTTCTCAGCCACTCCAGGATGGACCGAACGGGCATACCACTCCATTGACACAGGTAATGCTCACCCTATTAGAACCCCACCCTACCGGGAGTCACCTCATGCCAAAGCTGCTATACAAAGGGAGATCCAGGACATGCTACAGATGGGTATAATCCGCCCCTCTAAGAGTGCATGGGCATCTCCAGTGGTTCTAGTTCCCAAACCAGATGGGGAAATACGCTTTTGCGTGGACTACCGTAAGCTAAATGCTGTAACTCGTCCTGACAACTATCCAATGCCACGCACAGATGAGCTATTGGAGAAATTGGGACATGCCCAATTCATCTCTACTTTGGACTTAACCAAGGGGTACTGGCAAGTACCACTAGATGAACCCGCTAAGGAAAGGTCAGCCTTCGTCACCCAGGCAGGGATGTATGAATTCAATGTACTCCCTTTCGGGTTGCGAAATGCACCCGCCACCTTCCAAAGACTTGTAGATGGTCTCCTAGCAGGATTGGGAGAATCTGCAGTTGCCTACCTCGACGATGTGGCCATTTTTTCTGATTCATGGGCAGAGCACATGGAGCACCTGGAAAAAGTTTTCGAGCGCATCCAGCAGGCAGGGCTAACTGTTAAGGCTAAAAAGTGTCAAATAGGCCAAAACAGAGTGACTTACCTGGGGCACCAGGTGGGTCAAGGAACTATAAATCCCATACAGGCCAAAGTGGATGCTATCCAAAAGTGGCCGGTTCCAAAGTCTAAGAAACAGGTCCAATCCTTCTTAGGCTTGGCTGGATATTATAGGCGATTTGTACCCCACTACAGCCAAATCGCCGCCCCGCTGACAGACCTAACCAGAAAGAAACAGCCAAATGCAGTTCAGTGGACTGATGAGTGTCAAAAGGCCTTTAACCAGCTTAAGGCAACACTCATGTCTGACCCTGTGCTAAGGGCCCCAGACTTTGACAAACCGTTCCAAGTAACCACAGATGCGTCCGAGCGAGGCGTGGGAGCAGTTTTAATGCAGGAAGGACCGGATCAAGAATTCCATCCTGTCGTATTTCTCAGTAAGAAACTGTCTGAGAGGGAAAGCCATTGGTCAATCAGCGAAAAGGAATGCTATGCCATTGTGTACGCGCTGGAAAAGCTACGCCCATATGTTTGGGGACGGCGTTTCCAACTACAAACAGACCATGCTGCGCTACAGTGGCTTCATACCGCCAAGGGAAATAACAAAAAACTTCTTCGGTGGAGTTTAGCTCTCCAAGATTTTGATTTTGAAATACAACACATTTCGGGAGCTTCTAACAAAGTGGCTGATGCACTCTCCCGGGAAAGTTTCCCAGAGTTAACTGGTTAACAATTGTTTTTGGAATGAAACATATTGTTAGTTTTTATATAATCAGTAGTATGTCTAAAGGTACATGTGTCTTATTAACTCTGTTTTCTCCTAGAACTCCAGGAAGAAATCACAGCCAGTGTGGAACCGAACATCCAACACTATCTGTGATTTGGGGGGCGTGTCATAACTATAAAGGGAAGGGTAATAGCTGTCCTGTGTACAGTACTATAAATCCCTCCTGGCCAGAGACTCCAAAATCCTTTTCCCTGTAAAGGGTTAAGAAGCTCAGGTAACCTGGCTGGCATCTGACCTAAAGGACCAATAAGGGGACAAGATACTTTCAAATCTTGGGGGGGGAAGGCTTTTGTTTGTGTTCTTTGTTTGGGAGTGTGTTCGTTCTCGGGGACTGAGAGGGACCAGACATCAATCCAGGTTCTCCACATCTTTCTAAGCAAGTCTCTCCTATTTCAAACTTGTAAGTAAATAGCCAGGCAAGGCGTGTTAGTTTTCCTTTGTTTTCTCAACTTGTAAATGTACCTTTTACTAGAGTGTTTCTCTTTGTTTGCTGTACTTTGAACCTGAGACTAGAGGGGAGTCCTCTGAGCTCTTTAAGTTTGATTACCCTGTAAGGTTGATTTCCATACTGATTTTACAGAGATGATTTTTACCTTTTTCTTTAATTAAAAACCTTCTTTTTAAGAACCTGATTGATTTTTTCCTTGTTTTAGATCCAAAGGGGTTTTGGATCTTGATTCACCAGGAGTTGGTGGGAGGAAGGAGGGGAATGGTTAATTTCCCCTTGTTTTAAATCCAAGGGGTTGGATTTGTTTTCACCAGGGATTTGGTGAAGGTTTTTCAAGGTTTCCCAGGGAGGGAATCCATTGAAAATGGTGGCAGCCGAACCAGAGCTAAGCTGGTAATTAAGCTTAGAAGTTTTTATGCAGGCCCCTACATTTGTACCCTAAAGTTCAAAGTGGGGATCTCAGTCCTGACACAGGCATTCAATAAAAGATGAGAATTTTGAATTGATTGTGAAGTCATATTTTGCCATGACGGCTTGATAATTGACTACTCTGAACTGCAGGGAGGCCGCGGAGTAGTTTTTGAAGCCCAGAAGGTCTAGTCATTTTAGCTTCTTATCAGATGGTGTTGAACAGGACCAATGTTGCCTATTTTTTTTGTTGACAGCCTCCACAATCAGAGAGTTGGGAGTAGGATGGAAGAAAAAATACTCCGAGCATCTGGGAGGGATGTAGTACTTTTTGTTGGTTGTTTCCCATGTGGATGGGCTAGTAGCTGGAGTTTGCCACACCATGTGAGCTGTGGTGAGAAAAGTGTCATTGATGGGCAAGACAGTCTTCCCCTGAGGATGTGTATGAAGGATATTCAACAAGGAATGTTGGGGCTCTTCTGTATCTCTTCCAACAGGACTTGTAAGATGTCTGTTGCCCTTTTAATAAGGTCTTGAAAGTCCTTGAAGTCACTGGGGAAAGATGGTGGGGGCAGCATGACCACCTCATCTGGTGATGAGGAAGACTTGTGAGAAGGTGGAGAGGCCCTTGCAATCCCTGGAGTGGCGCCTGTCTGGTGCGGTATAAGGGGCACTGCGTGCTTCCCCCACCCTCAGTTCCTTCTTGCCAGACAATCCAACAGAGGGGAGGGAGGGTGGGATGTGGAATAGACATGAGCAACACATCTCAAAAAACAACAGTTACGGAAAAGGTAACTGTCTTTTCTTCTTTGAGTGATTACTCATGTGTATTCCACAGTAGGTGATTCCAAGCTATATCGGTTGGAGGGTAAGTAGGAGTTCACAAATTCTCGGGCCGAAGCACAGCCCTGCTGAACCTGGTGTCCTCCCTGGTTTGGGAGACGATCGCATAATGCAAGGTGAAAGTGTGAACTGAAGACCACGTACCAGCTCTACAAATGTCCTGGATGGGGACATGGGCCAAAAAGGTAGCCGACGAGGCCTGTGCCCATGTCAAGTGTGCCCTCACAATCGACGGTGGTGGGATTCCCACCAGGTCATAACAAGTACGGATACACAAGGTGATCCAGTTGAAGAGCCACTGAGTAGAAGTTGGCTGACCCTTCATGCATTCGGCCAAGGCGATGAACAGCTACGAGGACTTTCTGAACAGTTTTGTCTGCTCCAGGTAGAAAGCCAGAGCCCGTCGCACATCCAGCATGTGGAGGTGGCACTCCTCACTGAACGCATGGGGCTTGGGGCAGAGGACAGGCATGAAAATGTCCTGACCCATGTGGTAGGCGGAGACCACCTTTGGGAGGAATGATGTGGGTGGAGTTAGACCTTATCCTTATGGAACATGGTGTACGGGGGCTCGGAGGTCAGGGCCCTGAGTTTCGAGACCCGTCTAGCCGATGTGATTGCCACCAGGAAGGCTACCTTCCACGAGAGGTGCAACCAGGAGCATGTAGCTAATGGCTCAAATGGGGGGCCTGTGAGGCGGGCGAGCACCAAGTTCAGGTCCCACCTGAACTGTGGGACTGGGTGCCTGACGTATGGGAAGAGATGATCCAATTTCTTAAGGAATAGGCCAGTCATAGCATGGGAGAATACTGTGTGGCCCTGCACCAGTGGGTGGAAGGCTGATATGGCCGCCAAGTGCATCTTGACGGACGAGGGAGCCAGGCCCTGGGCCCTAAGGTGAAGGAGGTAGTCCAAAACGAGCTGGATCAGGGCAGCCACGGGGGAAATGCCCCACTCATCCGCCCACTGAGAGAACCCTCCACACACTTTGCCAACTAGGCTTGGTGTGTGGAGGGTTGCCTGCTTTCCAAGAGGATGTGCTGAACCCACGCCGAGCACGTCCTCTCCTCTTGGCCTAACCATTGAGCAGCCACGCCGTGAGGTGGAGTGCTACTAGGTTGGGGTGGGAGAGCAGGTCCGGGCAGGACGGCAATGGCCATGGCGTGGCGACCGCCAGGCCCATGAGGGTCCCATACCAATGCTGATGGGGCAATCAGTAAGACCCGGGTCCCGTCTTTATCTTTTCCAGGACCTTGCCTATCAGTGGGAACAGGGGGAAGGCATAGAGAAACCGGCCCGACCAGAACACAAGGAAGGCATTGGAGATGGCACCCCGTCCCAGTGCCCCCTGGAACAGAACCAGGGACAGCAACGGTTCTGCCAAGTCGCAAACAGGTCCACCTGGGGAGTTCCCCACTCTTGGAAAAATCTGTACACCACCTCTGGGTGAAGAGACCACTTGTGCTGAGAAGAGAAGTCCCTGCTCAAGCTATCCGCCCACAAGTTCTGGGTGCCCGGTAGATGGTAGGCCTGTAGGCAAATGTCGTGAGCTATACAGAAGTCACACAGTCTGAGGGCTTCCTAGCAAAGGGCAGAGGATCGGGCCCCACCTTGCCTGTTGATGTAAAACATCGAGGCCGTGTTGTGCATGAGAACCCTGACCACCTGGCCCTCCAGGTGTGAGCAGAAGGCTATGCATGCCAGCCGCACTCCCCTGAGCTCTTTGACATTTATGTGGAGGGCCAGGTCCTGCGCAGACCATAGACCTTGGGTCTGAACGTCCCCCATGTGGCCTCCCCCTCCCAGGTCCAATGCATTGGACACCAGTTCCATTGATGGAGGCCTGCCTCTGAATGGGACCCCATGGAGCATGTTCCCTGGGGAGGACCACCATCGTACTGAGGCGATCACCAGTTCGGGCACAGTGAGGACTTTGTCCATTCTGTCTCTGGCCTGGGAGAATGCTGAGGCCAACCAGAGCTGGAGGGGCCTCATCCTGAGTCTGGCATGGCGGACCACATATGTGCATGCTGACAAGTGACCCAAGAGCTGGAGGCACGCTCTGGCTTTTGTCACTGGAAACCTTGTGACCGTGTCAATGAGCCCTTTCAGGGTCTTGAACTGGTCCTGAGGGAGGGAGGCTTTGGCCGACATGGCATCCAGGACTGCACCGATAAACTCTATGCGTCGTACCGGGACGAACATGGACTTGGTGTCATTTACCAACAGGCCCAAAGTAGCACACATAGACAGGAGCGCCACGTAATCCCACACCTGTGACCAGGAGCTGCCCTTGACCAGCCAGTCGTCCAGATAGGGGAAGATCTGGACCCCCCCGGCGCCTGAGGTAGGCCACTACCACCGACATACACTTTGTAAATACCTTGGAGGCAGTGGACAGGCCAAACAGGAAGACCGTAAATTGGTAGTGCTCCTGCCCAACCATGAAACGGAGGAAGCATGTGTGCCCCTCGAATATATGGAGGTGGAAGTACGCGTCCTGCAGATCGAGGGCGGTGTACCAGTGCCCAGGATCCAGGGAGGGGATGATGAAGGCCAGGGAGACCATGCGGAACTTGAGCTTCACCATGTACTGGTTCAGGTCTGGCAGGTCCAGGATGGGCCTGAGCCCCCCTTTGGCCTTCGGGATAAGGAAATAGCGGGAGTAGTACCCCTTGTGTTTGAACTCCACTGGTACCACTTCCACCGCTCCTAGGTCAAGGAGAGGCCCCCCCTCGTGCTTGAGTAGAGCCTCATGAGAGAGGTCCCATAGGAGGGATGGGGGCGAAGGGTGGTTGGGCGGGGTGGAGGTAAACTGGAGGGTGTAACCCTGGGAGATGGTGTTGAGGACCCATTGGTCCAAAGTCAGCCGTGACCACTCCGGGGAGAAAGCACACAACTGGTTGGAGAAGGAAAGCTTTATTGCGGGTGGATCCCTGATGAAAACTGGCAGGGCACCCCTGGGTGTCCTGTCAAAACCGCCATTTCCCTGCCTGTTTGCCCTTGGAGGACCCAGGCTGTGGGGCAGGCCGAGACTGCTTTTGCGGGCGTTTCTTATAGTCCTGCAACTTTTTATAAGCGGGCTTGTATTTAGAGTGGGCGGCCTGGGCAGGAGTCTGCTACAGCTTAAACTTAGGTTTAGCTGGAATCGGAACATAGAGGCCCAGAGTCTGAAGCGTTGTGCAGGAGTCTTTCAGGCCATGGAGTTTTATATCCATTTGTTTGCCGTCAAACAGGAGGTCCTGCAAGGAGGTCTGCACCTCATTGGACAGCCCAGAGATCAGGAGCCACGATGCCCTTCTCATGGACACCGCGGAGGCCGTGGACCGCGCAGCCGTGTCCGCCGCATCCACCGCTGCCGGCAGGGTTGCCCTGGCAGCCCCTGTACCCTCCTCCACCAGTGCTTTGAACTCCTTCCTGTCACACTTCTGGAGGGAGTCCTCAAGCTTGAGCAAAGAGCCCCACAGGTTGAACTCATACCGGCCCAGGAGAGCCTGATGGTTCGCCACCCATAACTGGAAGCTTGAGGACGAATAAATTTTCCTTCCAAATGAGTCCAGCCTCCTTGAATCTTTATTTTTTGGAGTAGGGATTGGTTGGCCCTGTCACTCCCTGGGGTTGACCGACTTGACCACCAGGGAGTTAGGAGCAGGGTGGGTGTATATGTATTCATGGTGGGCACAAAATACTTGCATTGCGCTCTCTTAGAGATAGGGGCCAATGAGGCCAGGGTTTGCCACAGGGCATTTGAAATTTTTGCCATCCCTTCGTGGAGAGGCAAGGCCACCCTGCCCGGTACCGAGGCAGACAGTATGTTAAACAGGACGTCCGAGGGCTCCTCCACCTCCTCTGTCTGGAGGTTGAGGCTTGATGACACCCTTTTTAATAGTTCTTGGTGGGCCTTAGAGTCCTCCTGCGGGATGGAGGGAGGAGGGGCCGTAATCGCCTTATCAGGGGAGGGAGAGGAGACCGGCGCCGTACTTTGCGTGTCCACCGGCACCGGAGGGTCCACCACCTGGTCGGTCTCTGGGCATGGTGCCGAGGATGTACGTCCCACCGACTCCTTCCTCTAAGGTCGGGAGAGGGAGGCCGACGGCCCTTCTGAGGCTCCGGCCACCAAGCGAACCCCCACTGAGGGCTGCGTCGGGGGCCACGGTGCTCACTGGTACCATTGCGCCAGCCATGGGGCCCGGTGCCACTGCACCTGCTGTGGCACCGGAGGAGCAGGCTGTTCAGCCTGGCTGGCCTGACCATCGATGGACGGCTACGAAGGCAAGCTGGGCTGACGTACAACTTGCCACTGTCCCTGGATCAAGAGGAACAGTGGTGCTGGGAGTGGTGCCGACCCCGAGACCGTGACCTCGACATGGAGGACTAGTACCGTTGGTAACAGCTGCTCAGCGATTGGCTCCGATGGGCAGATCTGCGATGGCGACTCGTCGGTGATCAATGCCTGGGGCTGTGGGAGCGACGCAGTGGTGGGGTCCTGGAGCAGGACAACAAACGGAAACGGTGTTGACATTCGTGTCGTGACCGGCTATGATCGCCCCTCTGAGACTAAGACCTTTGGTAGCATCTGCCTTGGTCCCATTGGTGTTTGCTCCTCCAGGTAGAGCGGTGCCTGGAGTCTCGGTCAGACGGAACCCAGCCAGACAATCTGTTGGGAGTCAACGGCGACCACGTGGACTATGCACGGAATGGTCGCTGAGCGGCCAATGGCGGCTGGAATATTCCCTCGACTGAGACCAAGTCGGGGGCGACTGCAGAGATCCCAGCGGCAGCTTGCCTCTGGAACGTGGGGGCCAACATTGGCAGGGCTCTTGGTACCAGCATGGACATGATGTCCCGGGCTGCCTGCAGGGCCTCTGGCATGGAGGGCATCCAGACATCCGGGGAAGCCTTCTCCGACTGGGCTGGGCTACTCTGCTTGACTTGAGTCAGAGGCCTAGAGGCCAATGGGGATTGAGGACTGCTCAACACGGGTCTAGTCTCTGCCCCAGATTGTACGCATGCTGTTGTGGAGAAGGTCTCTTCTTAGTCTTCTTGGCGTGCCTTGTGGACGGAGAGTGGTGCCGACTAGTAGATGGCACCCAAGGGTCGCCGTACACCAACATCACGGTGCCCAGTGCCAACTCAGAACGGCGCGTTGGAGTCGGGGTCAACGCCAACTCCATGAGGATAGCCTGGAGCCTAATGTCTCTCTCTCTCTTGGTCCAAGGCTTAAACAACTTGCAAATCTTACAGCGATCACTGAGATGAGTTTCACCCAAACAGCGTAAACAATCCACGTGTGGATCACTCACTGGCATTGGGCGCCTACAAGTGTCGCACGACTTAAAACCCAAGGCGCAGGGCATGTCCCTGCCTGGGGACACTAGCTAAACTAAACTAAACTAAAACTAATTGAGTACTAACTACAGGTCACATACACTGAATGAACAAGAGTTCTGCGGACAAGCTACAGCAAAGCTGGAGCAAAGCAGTCCCGAAGCACCTTCACTGGCACGGAGAAGGAACTGAAGGGGGGCGGGAGGGAGCGTGTAGCGCCTCTTATACCGCGCCATGGAGGCGCCACTCCAGGGGTCACTAGGGACGTTCCCCTATGGATACTGCTAGGGGAAAAACTTCCGACACCAATGCACGTGGCGAGCACGCACTCCTACTGTGGAATACACAAGCAATCACTCGAAGAACTAACAACTATAAGGAAAAATATAAAATAAAGCAAGGTGTAGCAAGCCACATGGCTGGCTAATGGACACCACACCACTCCATTTCAAGCCATAGGTGGTTGAGAAGGAATTGAAGTGGCAGTGGGTCTGCTCCTCCTTATATACCCTTGTATCAGACCACCAAGGTGTCCAAGATGTAGGTGTTGACCCATGGACACCACTGACAAAAATCTGCAATCAAGAGTGCATGGGCACGAACATATCCTGATATGGAGCACCCATAGGGACACTACTTGAAGAAGAACTAGGACAGCTTTTCTAAGTGTTCTTATATGGAAATTTAAAAGTCTGCTACATGCTCTTTATTGTGTATGGTATCCGTCACACAAACTCTATGTCAAATTGACTTAATTCAACAATCAACTTCCATTAAAAAAAAGGAAGAAATGAAATGGCACAGAGAAGGAAGGAAAGAGGATTTTCAACAGGTATTTGAAATTAAATGAAATATTGTCGTAGAGAGATGGCAGGTTCTGTCAAGATTCTCTCACAGTGGCATAACCATGTAAGACGACAGAGGAGAATGTTACTAGGTGAGAAAGTGGGAGCTGAAGCCTGCTGTAGTCCTCAGTCAGGAACAGCTCTCATTGAATCTGATGGACATTTTGACTAAATGAGGACTGTGGGATTTGGACCAGAATCTATATATGCTGAAACGTGTTCATATGGGGTGTTTTTTATACAATAAGGAAATTGTAATTTGATAAATTTACAAATGAAAAAAATTTATAAACTACTTTACTTTACTTTACGATTTCTGCAAACCTAAGGATATTCAATTTTGTTACCTTTATTTTTCTTTAGAATTTAAACTGGTGCAACACAACTTTATTTTCAAGTTTAATACTAAGCACTTATATAGCACTTTACATCTTCAAAGTGCACAACTATTAAATGGAATCAAATTTGTGTACTGTATTCTGAATCCATCCAAATTCAAGTACATTGCACAGGGAAGGCATTAGAGTAATGCAGATGGACTGAATCTTAACAGAATTTTTTCTAATCAAAGTAGTGAAGATGCTGACAATCAGAATTTAAGATAAATGTCCATATTTCAATAATCTTGTTCTATACCTTTCATTAACTAAAATAAAACTTAGGTGGAAGTGAGCTTCTTTGCAGGTGCATTCATTTGATAGCAGTTCATCATGGCAGATTTGCTGTGTAAGATTTTTTTCAACATTAAAACTTAATTAGGAAATCAGAGTCTAAATTCAGATATTTTTAAAAATTGTATTGTGTGCGTGTGTGCCTGAAGGTTGACTTCTAGACATGCTGTATGAGAAAATTTGGCCCTCCTGATGATTTACTTACCTTGGTTTGCACCGACTCAGAAGAAATGTCTAGAATGCTGTCTTGTAGAAAGCTGAATCACCCTCTCTATTCTGCTAATAGCTCTGCAGTGTCCCAGTCATATTCCAGACTGGTTGTACAATTCTCATCATTCACAACTAGACATTTTGAATTATCTGTGTCTCTCAAAAGGTGCAAATTAACTGGTAATACTCACAGTACCAAATAAGGACAACCAATACTTAAAGTACTATCAACTTTTCAAAACTTGACATCCTCCTTGATTTGAGCACACATTCATCTCCTTTCTAGAACTGAAATATGGACATGAATTTATTAATTTGTACATGTCAGTAGGTACAGTATACTCCTACCTGTACAGCTTTGGGATCATCATGGCAACACCCTGCTGCAAGGTGATTTTACATGTGGCTGTGGTTTATATCAGTGGCTCCTGCAACTGCCATTATTGTTTCTTTAGCTACATTATATAGATATGATTTAAAGTAACTTTGTCCATTCTCTCCACTAAGCTTAACATTGCAAGCTTTGTCTGCTACTGTATTGACTTTCATGACCACCGTTTTCATTTTCAGCTAGGGCACCAATGCAAATACCCATTACAAATATAGAGCAGGAGATTGTCCAGGGACATTATACAGCTAACTGAGGCATGCAGGCCACATCTAAAGGGCCAGTAAGGTCTCTGAATGATAGGCACATACAGAATTCCATAAATAGGTTCTTTGCATTTTCCCATAAAACATCCGTTTCTGGCTGTCATGAGGAATAGTATACTGAACTAGAGGGACCACTGGTGAGCAATTTCTATTGTTATGTAGCATTTCCAGCACTCCACTTCCTATCATAGAAATGACTCGTTGTCTATTTTTAGACTCCTGAACAGATTTCTGAAATGGATCTAGGATTGCCAATTTTGGTTGGATGTATTAATCTTTAATTCCTGGAGACTCCAGGACAATCCTGGAGGGTTGGCAACCCTAGCTGGATCCTAGTTGCTAGGTAGCGATTTTACACATAAAAAGAAGATGGTCCTCCTCCCAACAATCTATATAAAGTCATAATATAACAAAGAAAGAAAACAAAAAGGAGAGGGCAAGGGGACTACGGTACAGCTGGTGCCTATACAAGGTTGTTTATTTGCATGTCCATGCATATCTTAACATGACAGTAAATTAATAAAATATTTTTATTAAATATTTTAATAGAGTAGCTGTTAAATAGTACTGCTTAAAATTTTTAAAAAATCCTTGTATTTTTAAAGAATATATTTTATGTCCCCTATTTGTGGCCAGAGCAACATATTGTCCTGTTTACCCTTCCTCCCCATTTCGCTTATCACCTGCTTACAGGGGCTGGGAAAAGATAGGAAGGGTTTTTTTTTTTTTTATTTAAATAAATTGAAATATTTTACATACAGTGAAGCATGCAGGGTTCTGCCTTTTTACTTGGCCATGGCTGACCATTATTTTCTTGTCCTTTCTTCCTAGTACATTGAGAGACTGTTGTTCATTAGGGCGCTGTGCTGTCAGGTGGGAGGAGACGAGGTAACGTATACCATCTATTCCCTTAGATTTCTCATTTCCCCTTGTCTGGTGAGGTAGGAAGGTGCTGATGAGTTGTCGCTGTCTTGTCTGCTGCGTACTTCCTTAAAATGATTTTTTGAATGACAAGATGAGTTTAATAAGTCTTTTTATTTGTTTTCTTCCTCCATGGGTTCCCAGCTTGTTAAATTTGCATCAGTAACCATGATAAAAAAAATCCTTTCATTACAGCCAGCAAATATCTTGAGAGACTTCCACCTCTGAGCCTGATTAAGAAATGGAATCTTGGGACGGGAGGTACCAGAAAGTACCTGCAAGAACAGGGTTTATCCAGGCTGGGGCTGGTGGGGAAGCCTCAGGTCTAGGCACCCTTGGAGTCTGGAAAGGGTGGATGGCTGCTGAAAAGTTAGACTAGCTACAGCAAAGATTGGCTAGCAGAGCCCTCTACTTCTATGAATGTGGGGCAAAAACTGGGCCACTCCGGGCATTAGGCCATTGAGAGGCCACAATTGCATTATTTGCATGGGAGGCAGAAGTGGTCAGAAACCATCAGAGGCCAAGGGAGGGGGTAGGTCAAGATGCCAGGGAGTAGTGCAGCCATGGAGGACCCTCCAGAGGAAGTGTGTGGGTGTGGAGGAGCAGTCTGCTGGACTGAGAAAGGAAGAGGTGGCAGTAGAAATACCTTCCCAAATGGGAGTTAACCAGAACTGTGGCTGGCTGGGAGATCCCAGATGCAGCAGCTCTTGGAACTTGTGAACACTGAGAAGCTGCCACAGCTGGGATATGCTGTGGACTAGAGCTGCAAGCTGAGGTAGGGCGTCCATACTGATCAGACAGGTGAGCAACATGCAAGGGCTATGGATGCCACCACCAGGGGAGCCTTCTCCCTTTTTGCAGGTGGAACAAAGACTGGGCCATCCCAGAATCCCTGAGATTGGCATTTATGTTAAATTGAATGGTTGGCCCCAGCTGAGACCCCAACAAAGGGGTATACTCTGGCACAGAGTTAGGGGCTGTTTACCCTCTTCCCCTGGCCTGAAGCAGATTCCTCAGGCTTGCTTCTTCCTTATGTGATCTTGCTCATTTCTTTCCTTTTTCTTGTCTCTTATCTCTCTCTATGGTGTCCTTCAAGCCAAAAAGAAAGGGTGAGGCTCAGTCAGAGAAGGGAGAGTTTGGACTTAGGGTACGTCCACACTACCCACCAGATCGACGGGTAGTGATCGATTTATCAGCGATCGATTTATTGTGTCTCATCTAGATGCGATAAATCGATCCCCAAACAGCGCCCCTGTCGACTCCGGAACTCCACCAGGCGAGAGGTGGAAGCGGAGTCGACGGGGGAGCCGCGGCTTTCGATCCCGCGCCATGAGGACGGGAGGTAAGTCGATCTAAGATACGTTGACTTAAACTACGCTATTTTCGTAGCTGAAGTTGCGTATCTTAGATCGATCCCCCCGCCCCTAGTGTAGACCAGGCCAAAGTCTCCATGCTTCTGAGGTGAGAAGGAAAAAAAAACTGTAAGGTATTTTTCTGGCTGAGGTTATATAATGAGGAACAGTTTAAAGCTCTCTGCATTCTTGCTTCCCAGCAATCTCAAAACATTAGTCCCAGAACACTCCTGGGAGGAAGATAACATTAAATCTATTTTCAAGATGGATAAACAGAGATGTGGAGAAATTAACTAATTCGCACATCACAAAGCAAGTCAGTGAGAGCCAGGGATAAAATCCTGGATTCCTAGCTCCCAGTTTCCTGTTCTAACCACCAAATGATCCATACATTTCTAAAATACAGCAAAAATGCCTAGTATTCTACAAAAGTAGTAGCTTAATATTTCAGCTATTTTATATATTCATTTTCAAAATACAGCACAAATTAGACCATGTTGTATACCAGTTACCTATATTTTAAGGACATTTTTGTTTTAGTTTTCTGAACAAAAGTTTTTTCCAGCTGAAACTTGCTTTATTTACATTCATGCCTTAGACTCAAATATTATTTTAAAAAGCAAATCCCTTTTGCCAATCAATGTCTGTTTCCATGGAAACAGCAAACAGTTGTTAATATTCTCTTTTGTAAATTTCAGCTGTCACTACCAACTGAATAGTTCAAGAGAATTTTTCCAAACAGCACACATAGAATGTAGAGCACAAAAGGCTCTTAAAATCTGAAATATTTTACTTGAAAACAAAAATAGTACGGAAATAATCCTAGGGACATTATCCTTACTTTTAAATAGGCATTTTGATTTGAGGAGAATAAACTGGCTAGCAAGTCTCCACATATGCAACACTTGCACAGTGAGCATCTTCAGCAGGCAGCTACTAAAAGAAAAAATATTGACCTCTGTGGAAGGTACAGATACATAATAATTCTGAAAATCAGAACCTGCATCAATGGCTTTTGTTTTTCTTTACTCTTCTTAAGAACGCCTTATGATAGAACTCAGAAAAAGTTACATAGGCTCTTTTTAATCTCATGTTTTGTTGGAAAGTGTTATAGCTTATATTTGCTTTCTCTCCCCCAAAAAACATATTTAAGTTTTTTTAAAAATCTTTTAGTGCTAACACCAACTTAGGGGGTATTTTCCTCCTGATAAATATGTAATGTCCACTAACGTTGTTAGGACTTGTGTAAACACACTGAATGGAGCACAGATGCCTTTATTTTTTAAATTGTAATGTTCTGAAATACAAGCACATTTTATTGAAAAGAGTTTGTAAACGTCTCTTGCTGTGGACCTTTCACAAATGTCTCTGCAGAGCTCAGGTCACTGGCAGATCTTAGCATGTGTCTCAGTATTCCAAAATCATCATGTGATTCAATTAAGGAAATTTCGTCCTCAGCAGCATATCCCAACACGATGATCCAATTTATTTTGTGCATGGGTGTTTATCAGGTGTTCTTTGGTTTATTTGAGATTTCAGGTAATAATATAGAGGAAAAGGGATGCAGCTTCCTATGAAGGACAGAGAAACAGAAAAGCACAGAACAGGGCAGGAGAAAGGTAATCCACAGGGAGCTGCATTTAAAAACTGTTTGTTTTCTGAGCCAACCTGACAGTTAAAAAGTTGGGCTGCAGATATGGAAGACCTGTGTATATTCCTCCATGTAGAGTACTTGTGATTTGGCATCCTTGAAAGGGGTGATGTACAAAAGACTTAAGAGTCCACAGTTTGAAAATATATGCCCTATATTTCTTGATGTGTAGGTATAGCCCATTTTACATATTATGTTTCTGTCCCTTATAAGCACAGTTCTGACAGGAATGTGATTGCGTCACGGAGGAAGAGGCTGATCCTGACACACACTACTTCCCAGAATCTTTAAACTACAGTATGTGTAGCAGTCAGACAACAGTTAGCAGCACTATGCCAAACAGTTGCAGAAGTTAGGTTCTTATATCAGCTCCGCATTGATTAATGCAACTCTCAACAATATATTAAGGATGTCAAAAATTCATCTCCACACATCACAGCTGAAATGCTGCAGCACCAGCTGATGTGCTTCCACTCCTTTTAATTGCATGCTCAGAAAAAAACAAGAACAAAGTTGATTTTAGACTGTTCTGTGATGTACTTCTCCCATTATACAAATGAACAGACTGTTACACAGAAATAACAGAACCACTGCAGAACCACTTAGAAAAACAAGTTTTCTATTTATTTAAAAATAAGTTTGTAGTTACTACATTGCAGTGACAGTAATTCTTACACATACATTCTAGTTTGTATAAAAGGATTCAAAGTATTATGCATCAAAACTAACATAGAAAGTGTCCACATAACAGTAAAGAAAGTTCCAATCAATATGTACAAAAAGAAAGGGCACTGTTTATCCTGGTGTGATACTGCAGGTTATAACATGATAATCCAGATTTCTGGAAGAAAAAGACCTTGATAAAGCTAAATAATTATTGTTTTCAAACTGTTATTCATTACGTACACCAGATTTGTGTTTTACATAATTCTGTACAAAATAAACATTATAATTTTTAATCTGAAAATGTGTCAGTTTCAAAATTAACCCTTCTAGGTCACTTCCTTAAAATTGAGCTACATTCTACACATGTCTAAACGTTATAAATGACAGGGTATAAATAATTCACTCAAGATCTTTTAACAAGTTGCCTGTCATGGTTTTGCAGTTTTAATATGGTCCAAAAATGTAACTCTGCATTTTTTCTCAATATATCTGTAAATCAACATGCACTTTAAGTACAAAATAGTAGGTGTGCCTTGTGTGCATGAGTACATAGTAGGTGCTGATAGGATAATATTCCTTTCTACTCCCAGTTTGTAGGAGCTGCTTCTTTTTTTTTTAAGTGTGGAAAGTCATAGTAAAATATTACCTCCACTCTGACAATGTATTCTTTATATCACGTTAAGCAAATTTCCTGATGTATTTATCTGCATTTAAAGAGTTCCAAAGACCTACTGTTCCCCCTCTCCCCCCCCGATAATTTCCCCCAAATAGCCTGTCATAGCTAATTCCAAAAAATTATCTTTATCTTATTGCCGCATAGATTCTCTGGAGTGCCTTGATGCTGTTGTAGTCTTCAGAACAAAAAGTTTAACCCTCTTCTGTGGTATTCTTTTTAAATAAAACAAATGATAAAAAGCTAACCTTTCTGGAGTTTTTCCGCTCAAATATACTGTAAAATAAATAGCAAAAATGGTTCCCATATAGTTAGTACAAACAGGTGAGACATGTAGAGGTTAACTTCCATTTAAAAGCTACCTGAATTTCCCCCCAAATATACCAGAAAGTAAGAGCAATGTTCCTGTCTAAAAACTATGAAATTACATAAAGTTAAAACAACAAGAGTGTCGGATCTGCTATCAGAAATAAATTTTCAGACTTGGCCAATTTATATGAAATTTAATACACTATTTCTGCATATAAACAAACACATTTCTATACAATGTACAGCAGAAAAGTAACAGCCCTTTTATCAGTTCAATACCTAGGTGCCCCTGGAAACTAATCAGTTGCAACAACTTTGGGGAACATAGACAAAATATATTATCAAATAGTTTTACAGTTAACATTTTTGCCTTCATTAGGTAGTAAAAGGTAACAGAGAAAACGAGCTTTTGTTGTCTCCAGGTGAGGTTAAGGCCCTCTCTCCTTTCAGCTTTCACCAGTGTAACAGAACTGCATTTAAACTCCTTTTGAAGAGAGAAGCAGTGTTTAGCTGAAAAAAAAAAACAGTTTGACCAGCTAGTGTGGAACACAGTTAAAGTGTGAAACAACAAGATAGGGACTTAGGATAATATACAGCAATATATCAAAGGACTTTAGCTAGATTCATGCTCAAAGTGAGTTCACAGGATCACTAAAGATGGGCTAAAAAGAGTCTACTGTATATGAGGCCTCATCCAGTTAAGTATGTGTAACGTCTATAGGACCGGCAAACAATTTAACACGTGCTTAACTTTAAGCATGTGCTAAAGTGGTTGCTGAATCAGGGTCTAAAAGTAAATGTGAGCAAGAGAGATTTAATAGTGTGGTGTAAGAATTGTATCAAACTTCCAGTTGTCAAATAGATGTACTGATTTTGTCTGCATAATATTTTAATATATGGCAAAAGGCTCTGGAACAGGCAGCCAGGGTTGATACTTGAGAAATACTGGGTACAGCAATACAGCCCATAAGCTATCTGCTACACAACGTAAACGCGATAGTTTATTTTTACAGATGTTAATACGTCTGACATGCTGCATGAGGGTCCTTTTATCAATATTTTACAAATATAAAATTGCAATATTAAATTCAACCAACTTATCTTACAAGTCTAACAACAATCTGAACACACTAAATAAATGTGTGCAAATATAGCACAGAAGTCTAATCACAAGCAACATTTTCTGTAAAGTTGTGATCACTGGTTATAGCACAATGACAAGAACCTTAGCTGAATAGTGACATAATGCTGAACAATATTGTAATGAAGTTTATCAAATTCAATTCTTGGATAACAAAATAACAATGGAAACAAACAGGATAAATACTTGTTCAGTATGCAGGCAAAGGTACTGTTGTTAAAGTAAACATTTAGAATATAATGGTATCTGAGAAACAGCAGCTATTTCCTAATCTAAAGATAGAAAATACTGTAGTATTAGATACCACTCAGTAGTAATTGTTGGTAAATATTGACTTTAACCACCACCACCAGAGAAAACAATTGAATATCCCCATATCAAAAGTCAAATATCAATGGATTTGAATGAAGTTGTGTTCATTGCTGCCAGATTTGTAAGATTAGTGTGACTGTATATCAATAAAACACATGTATATAATATTTATAATCTATATGTGAAACAAACACGTTATTTCAATATTCCATTTTTGAATGATTTGTTAGATACTTGAGATAGCATTATCCATTACATGCATGTAACTATAGTTTTGAAATTCTTTCAGGTTGCTGAACCACAGCTTATTGCTCACATTTAAAACCTTCAGACTTAGTTATCAAAAGCTCTTTTTCTTTGTTGGTACAATAAGTTGCAAATATCTCAAATACATTCTTCCAAACAAAAAAGGACCTACAGCATGATGGTATGGTATTAATTCTCATAAATAAACTTTTACAACCCAAAGAAGCTAAATTATAAAAATATATATTTTAATAAATCTGCTATTACTTCTCATAATTTTTGAAGTGTTGATTCTATAAAAAACTGATCCAAATCATTCACAATCTATTTAAGAAGAAAACAATGTCAATATTTCTAAATGTGAATTAAAAAAAACCCTGTAGCTTAATGTCACAGATCTCTATAGAAAGGGAAAATGTATCTATGTTCTGCAGATAAGGCCTTCTATTCTTGTGATTTTAAGATGTACAGTTTTCATACATTGTAACAGGAATGTGTGCTATTCCATTCTCCGACATTACATACAGTATTTTCTGTGTATAAATATATACATAATCATGCCATATAAAACATTACAAATAGTGTAAATACAGAAGTTGAATTTTAGATATACTCTAATTTCTTATATTACAATGCAGATAACATCAGGAAATTACATATTTGAAACTGATTGCCTTATCAGCAGTGAGATCCTTAAAATTAACTGTTAAGTCTCACACTAAACTGAATTAGTTTTGAACTGTGTAATACACTATTTTTTAACTGTACAACCATAATTTTCCACCTTACCATATGTTTAGCAACTGTATTTTAATAGTAAAGAAACATTTGTTAGAAAAAATAAATAAACAAATCAAAATCAAATTAATCAAATCCATGCCCCCCAAACTCAGAGTCAAAGTAATCCAGTCAGGCTCTGGAAAATAGTTTACTTAATTTCATATAAAGACGTGTAATGAAGACAGGTACATAAATCAATACTAAAAATGCCAAGTACATGGGTTACTGGTTTTTATCCACAATAGGTAAATTATAGCTAATACCTACTCTTCTTGAGCCAACTCCTGATTTCCTTGCTCAGACATTTCTTAAATAGACTTTGTTGTAACAGAATAATGAATATAGGATTTGGCCCAGAATGAACAAGAAAATCTGTGCAAGTTTAAAGGTCCTAAATCCTGAAAATTCTTTCTTCAGCAGTTGCACTTAAGTCCATCAGACTTGTCTTGTAAATGAAGACTTCTTGTATGAGTAAGGGTTTTCAGCACTAGGCTCTACTTTTTAATATTTAATTTTCAATTTTTATTCTTCTAAATCAGGGTCATGACACACTGTCTCGTGCTACCCCAAAATAATGTATCTGAAATTTTTGGTTACATTTTTGTACCATACCAGATCTCAGAAAATACTACTATTTCTATACTTTTTTTTAAACTGGACAATACCTTTTAAGCAATAGAAAATGGTATTAAAGTTTGTTTTTAAGGTATAAAATAACTAAATGTACCATAAACAAATAAATAACTGCTTTTCTTTTCCACAGCAGTATATATAGTAATACATTCCCCTAAGTCATATAGTTATCATTTACAATAGACAACTTAATTTTACTGAGGATGCAAGAAATAATAGAATACAAGGCACAATCATTAAATGTAATTTTTCTTTAGGGTGTATATTGACTTATGTCAGAGTGATAAGTATACCGTAAAAAGTGCAGAAAAAACACAATGTGCAATGAGACCACTGTATAAAACATGATTGCATAAAAAGTGATTTGGCCTTTTTTAACCTTTAATAATTGAAAATAACCAATCTTCCCCTTAAAATTAAACTATAAAGTATGACATTTAAAATTTTATTTTTTCTTTTTCTTTCTTTTCTTTCCTTTTTTTTTTTTTTTTTTTTAAATTCTAGTGCTATCTAAAAAATCCTGAAAAAGAGAATCTATACCTGGGTAATATTGTATATGTATGTGTTTGTGTATATAACAATCTACACATACACACTTCTTTGTAAGTCATTTTTAGATTACTCAACACATCAAAAGTTGTAGAAAACAATCAATTCAGATCAGAAAGTAAACATCATAAGCCCATACTTTTTCCTGTAATTTCCTTGAATCCTTTAACCAATTATAAATTTTGTCTAAAACATCTTTGTCAAAGAACCCCATCAGTGCGTTACTGTTTTCTATTGTAAGTACCAAAAGAGGATACGTCAGCACAATTTATAACAACTTGCTATATAGAACGATACACAGTCTTGTCTTTGAAAAGTGTTTGCAGTACTGACACTAAAAAAAAAAAAAAAAAAAAAAAAAAAGATAAAGAAAAGAAGGCTTTCCACTCTGCACTGTTTCTCAGTCTTTGGCACAATAAACAGAGATTTAGTGATTGATACAAGAATCAAGGTCTGAAAAATTAGACATATTAGTCAAACTTTTTCCAATGTGGATATATTTTATATATATATATATATATTTATATATATATATTTATATATTGTGATTACATTTTCTCTCTGTTTGGCAGAACTTGGATAAACCAACAGCCTGTGCTAGGCTTCTTTTGCAGTTGAATGTTCCATCATTACTCAAATTAAACATTTTCAGATTAGCAAAATTTGGTAATTTTGCATTTGTCCTTAATGGAAATGTAATTCTTAATTTACTGCCACTCTTTGCCAATATCTGCCTTCCTGGGAGACATGCCTTCTGCAATCAATAAAAATGTACCTTGCTTGGTCAAAAATAGACTTCTGTTCTCAGTTTGTGGCATTAAAAGTTCTATCACTTTGTTTAATCACAGAAATACTCTGCACTGCTCAGGAGTACAGTAGTTCTCACTTCTAAAACGTCAGTAATTGCTTATTTACAGGTCTTCAATTATTCTTAACTACGACCAAAATGACTGTTGAAATGCATAACCTGTCTGGAGGGCAATAAATAGCAAAAGTTTAAAATATATATTTGTTTCAAAGAAGTGTTCTCTCAGTTTTCTTTTTTGCTAATTTTTTCAAATCACAACATATTCTTCTAATCCATAATAGCAGCAGGGAAGCAGAAGTCTTTGTTCTGCTCACTCCTTAACTGTACCTGCTTCATAGCATTCTAAGGAATATGTTTGGTAACAGTTACCAACCAATCAAATTAGCCTTTGCTTTTTCAGTCAACTTTCGGACTCTGCCTCTGCTAGATGTTCCAAAAGTTAAAGAGGTGTCTTCAAATAATAGCTGCCTTTGCTCTTCTTCAGAGTCATCTTCATTGTAAAAGGCTGTCCTCCTACCCTGGTTTCTAGTTCTCATGTGAGGTTCAGAATCTTTCAGTTCCTCAGACCCTTCTTCTACAGGGTCATCCGTTTTTTTCCTCCTGCTTCTTGTCTGCATCTTAACATTTGCAGGGACTATTAGGTCTGAGTCTGGTTGACATGTCTGTGTCTTTCTTTTTGGCTTTCTGCCTCCACGGCCTTTTTTTTGTAATACAGCTTCCTTCACATTATTTTCAGAAAGAGAATTGCATGCACTAGAAACTGAGGGTTCTTCTATTACCATGTCCCTGGTGGTCTGGACTGAATTCTGCTCTGCATTCATCTGTTCAGCAATTTGTAACTTTTTTGGTTTTCTACCTCTTTTCTTGTGCACCACTTCACATGTACTGCTAATAGCCTCTATCTTCGGTTTCCGTGCAGGCCCTCTTTTAACTGGAGGTTTTGAAGGTTGCCCTCCATGTCCATTTACCTGAATGCTTCCTGATGCCAAAGCATTATTTTTGCAATCTGCTGTAAAGAAATAACAGAGTAATAATATGTAAGAGAAATCTACATTCTTTATTTCCCAATGGCCCCTGATAAAACTATTCCATTCACTATTTATAAAATACTGTTTGAGTGGATGACATACCGTAACTGCCTTCATCTGTGAAGGCCCAAATGTGGGACACGTGTGACAGAGACCCAAAAACTGAAGTAAAAAAATTGTTCATGCAGGAAATTTAAAATGCTGCTGGACTCATTGCTTTAGTATAAGTAAGCTTTCTGTCACTATGGCTCCATGATTCTTTATTTCTGATGTAAATGGTTTTCAAAAATAAAAGTCTGGATGCCAAATTTGTGTGGAATGCAGGAATCTTTGGGACTAAAAGAAGTGATATCCTGGCAATGAGGAACATTTAAGAGGTGTGATATTCGTATTTGATTTCCACGCCACCAATCCTGGGATTTTCTCTTGCTTCTGCTGTGTAACTGAAAACTTTTCCAGTTCAATAACATCTTTCAATTTAAACCAGTTACTCATTAACATCACTTCTCTTCTGATGCGGAGCAACTACATCTGTCCATGTCTTTGTTAAATGGAGATTAAACCAGCACCTTGAGCATTCTTGCATTCACAAAGGTATACTGTTGCAGAATGTGTCCACCCCTTGTTAAACAGTACATCACAGTATGTTTACACAGTTGCCAGAGTTCTGCACTGACTTTTGGGTGTAATTATAAGTTGTTGGTTTTGACCTATAAAACCCTAAAAAGGAAATTTTTCTATTGTAAAGGTCGCCATCTTACAGCAAAAAAACTTCAGGACCAGACTCCAAAGAGAAACTGCTGAGCTCCAGTTCATTTGCAAATTTGACACCATCAGATCAGGATTAAACAAAGACTGTGAATGGCTATCCAACTACAGAAGCAGTTTCTCCTCCCTTGGTGTTCACACCTCAACTGCTAGCAGAGCACCTCACCTTCCCTGATTGAACTAACTTTGTTATCTCCACATTGATTTATACCTGCCTCTGGACATTTCCATTAATTGCATCTGAAGAAGTGAGGTTCTTACCCACGAAAGCTTATGCTCCCAATACTTCTGTTAGTCTTAAAGGTGCCACAGGACCCTCCGTTGCTTTTTACAGATTCAGACTAACACGGCTACCCCTCTGATACTTGACACAATGTTTCCAATCTTCCCTCATAGGTAAGGCTACAATTTAGTCATGGGTATTTTTAATGAAAGTCATGGGTAATAAACAAAAATTCACTGCTCATGACCTGTCCATGACTTGTACTCTATACTCCTGACTAAATCTTAGCTGGGGGGGGGAAGAGAGGGAGAGAAAGGGCACTGTGACAGGGGGCGCTGTGTGGGGCTGGGGGAGGTTGCTGCTCTGGTGGGGCGGGGGGCACTGAGCAGCGGCCAGTGTGGCTGGCTGTGGGGCTGCCCGAGCGACTAGCTGTGGAGCCGCTCCATCAGTGCCCAGTGTGGCTGTCCCCGGGGCCAGCCACACCAGCTGCTGCAGAAGTCACGGAGATTGCGGAAGTCATGGCATCCGTGACAGATATGCCCTTGCTCCCCTCCTCCCCCGAGCCTCTTGCATGCCATGAAACAGCTGATTGGGAGGTGGGGGAGAGAGAGGGAGGCACTGATCAGCAGGACTGATGGTGGATGGCAGGCGCTGGGAGCAGGGAGAAACTGATGGGGGGGCTGCTGATGTATTACTGTGGCTCTTTGGCAATGTACATTGATAAATTCTGGCTCCTTCTCAGGCTCACATTGGCCACCCCTGGTCCAGATCACTTTGAATTATAATCCTATCCTCCAAAGCACTTGCAATCCCGCTCATCTTGGTATTGCCTGCAAACTTTATAAGTGTACTGTTTATGCATTATCTAAATCACTGATGAAGATATTCAATAGAACTGGACCTTGTGAGACCCCACTTGATATGCTCTCCCAGCTTGACTGGATAACTACTCTCTGGGACCAGTTTTACAACCAGGTTGCACCTACCTTATAGGTTGTATTTTGCTAGTTTATGAGTAGGGCATGAGAGAGAGTATCAAAAGCCTTACTAAAGTCAATATATACCACAGCTACCGCTTCCCCCCATCCACAAGGTTTGTTACTCTGTCAAAGAAAGCTATTAGGTTGGTATGACATGATCTGTTCTTGAAAAATCAATGCTGACTGTTACTTAACACCTTATTATTGTCTAGGTGTTCGCAAATTGATTGCTTAATTATTTGCTCCATTATCTTTCTGGATACTGAAGTTAAATTGATAGGTCTGTAATTCCCCAGGTTGTCCTTATTTCCTCTTTTATAGATGGGCACTATATTTGCCGTTTTCCAATCCTCTGGAATCTATCCCATCTTCCATGACTTTTCAAAGATAACTGCTAATGGCTCAGATATCTCCTCAGTCAGCTCCTTTAGTATTCTAGGATGTATTTCATCAGGTTCTGGTGACTTGGTAAGATGTGTAAGTAATTTTTAACTTGTTCTTTCCCTATTTTAGCCTCTGACCCTACCTCATTTTCACTGGCATTCACTATGTTAGACAGCCGAATGCTACTAACCTTTTTGATGAAAACTGAAACAAAGAAAGTCATTTAGCACTTCTGCCATTTCCACATTTTCTGTTATTGTTTTTTTGGGGTTTTTTTTTTAGATTACACCTCCTGGTATTACAATATTTCCCATTATCTCCAGATTATGGCACTCTGAGTCAGTAGTTTCAGATTCTGATTAAATATATTGGACAAAATGCTATTTAATTTGAGAATATAAACTACAAACTAACTTAAATCAACCATAAGACTTGAGTGCTGTTCTTCAGGAGGGATCTGTGCTTTACACTCTTAAGACTTGTCTACACAGGTACACCCAGAAAAATTAATTTGACTTAAATAAACGCATGAATTTGAAGTGGATTAGTTAAACTGCATTAACCCCTGTATGGACATCCTTATTCAGAATTAAATTTCGTTTAGCTTAATTTACAAAACAAATTTTAATTCTGAATAAGAGTGTTCACGTAGGGCCTAATGCAGTTTAACTAATCCACTTTAAAAATTAATTTGGATTAACTTTCTTTAGTGCCTCAGTATAGACATGCCCTATTTTTCTCTGATAAAAGTAACTGAATAAATTTCTTCAGATTTTAAGTTTTTTTTTAACATTGAACATATTTATAACATTGCTTATCTTAAAACATTCAGTAATACTTCATAATATACTGAAATCACATCACAGTTATGCAACCCAATATTTGCAATTACAATTAATATAAACAGAAAGTTGACTATATGATGATGTAATTACAGTATAAATACTATGTTAATATACCCAGATTCTAAAAACACTTATATTAACTATGAAATCAAAGGGGTATTTTAATGGCGTAATTCAGTCATGTAGTTAATCTTCTGATTATGTGAATTAATGGTAGTTATTACAAACATTACCTTGCTGATTAATAGTGGATGATTTCATTTTACGCTTGATTTGTTTATCTTTCTCCACATTTTCTCTTGAAGAGTTATTCCTAGTGTTGTGGCTGTAACTGGATTGGCTAGGAATTGATAGAATATTCTGGTTCTTGGAATGTTTGGTGGAATTCTCCAGTACTAAAAAGAGACAAACATTGTATAAGCAATACTGAATCATTCATTATAATGGTTTATATTATTTTTGTAAATCTTATCTGGCTCAGCAGGAAGGTAATGGCTTTCAGTCACTACTGAGCTGTGCCATATTTGAACCAATTACCTAGAGGGGAATGTCTCCATGTTCTGTTACCAAAATCTTGAGCCTTTCAGTCTCCCTCTTTGAGCTTTCCTGAGATAGTTAACTTGAATACACAGTACCTATTCCTAATCCTCATTGCAGTGGTAAGAAACAGCTACAAATATACTAATGTCTAAGAAACAGTAAACTTTTAAATTTAAAAAGCTGCAAAAATTATGAAAACCTACTTGTTTTCCCTGACACGGTAGTAGTATTAGGTTTTGAAATTAAAGGTTTTCCTCCTGAAGAAGTGGATGGTTGCTCTGTAACAGCTGTATCTGTTATCCCTCTATTACTTCTAGTCCGCACCAAAGAGGAAGATTCAGCTGCTTTTCCATTCATCTGAGCAGCAATGTGTCTCAGTGCTGTTGAACGTACAGGAACTGATGATGATGAGGCGGCAGAGGTTTCTGCCTTCAACTGAGGTTTTATTAACCTTCTCTTCCTTTCAGGGCTGTAAACAGAAGCAAAATTTGTAATCTGGATGACCACATTTAATATTCTACAGGGATAAATAAAGCAATATGCTAGATAGTGTCTAAGATTGTGGGAGTAAAACAGTTGTTTCTATATAAAATACGTTAAAATATGACATTTACAGTGGAATTTCATTTAGTTGAGCCCCTGAAAAGTGAATCTTTAGTGAAGAATCACTGTAAATGCTAGTTATATGACAAAGCATGATGCCATCACTATCCTAACAATGTGTTTTACTGTATGTTTAGCAGTTATTTGAATTTTAATCACTTACACCAAGATAGCTTTAATTAAAGTTTAAAAATCTTCCACATCATAGGGACTTGCATATCAAATATATCATTCTGCAATATAGGGAATAGTAAAGGAAGTATTAAAAAACACCACACCAAGTTCTATTATTTAGGTATCTCAAACTTATATAGCATTTCGTATTATCTTATAGAAATTAATGTACCTTGATGCAGCACTACTGGAAACAGAACTGCTTCTTCTTCTTTTCCTCCTTCGTTTCTTCATTGTGTTTCTTTTATGAAAGCGCAGAGCAGATTTATAATCTGATAAAACAGAACTTATATGTTCCTCAAAGAAAGCAGAAAGGCGCAAACTCATGCTGTAAATCTATTAAAAAGAGAAACCAATGTATGGAATAAGCAAATAATACAAAAAATCTTTTAAGTTTTACAGTTTTCCAGTAGCATTTGTTTTTACTGAATATCTATAACAATATCTGTTTAGAAAACTACACACATTAATATAGAGAAGAGATGTTTTAATGTCTAAGTAAGAATGAAATGAAATTTACAGTAGACTCCACAGATCTGTACTCTCGTGGGTCTAGCTTGAACCATCAAAGCAGTTTACCCAAAAGTGGGCCATGACCCTGTGAAAATATACAGATTGGCACAAAGGAAGAGGTTAGAAAGAGGTGCATGGCCCTTCTCCCTGAGTTTCTGACTTTCCAGACTACAGGCTCTGATGGAAAAGGGAACAAGCATCAACGTGCATCTGTGATGGGAATTCATTTTGAGAACCATAGTAATCCAGTGCTAAGTAATTTAGTTTTTCCCACATTAAGTTGTGTCCATATATCCCCATAACAGAACATTACTCAGCAGTAGCAATCCACCCCAAGAGGAGAGAGAAAGTAGACTGCAAGCACTGCCACAACTCTAATTAAATGGACTACCTGGGTACCTTAGATATTTCCTTAGTCTTTACCCTTAAGCCTACAGAGAATTTGGATGATTCATGGAGAGACCTGGTCCTAGCCACCTAGCAGATGAGAGTTTGTTTCATATCCAATTAATAGAGTACCGTTGCCATAGATCTGGGAAAACAAACAAACAAATGGACTGGCTAGAGTATTTTTTGGGGGTGGGGGTGGGGGGAAGGAGGAATAAAGTGCCTGGAAAATGACAAATGAAGGCAGACATAACAGCTCACTAAAAGCACCAGTCAGTCAGTCCAGCACCTAGATTTTACAGTTAGGTGTGACAGTTGCCAAACACCTCACTAGAAGATACAAGTGAAGGAATCTCTTAAAACCCTGTTTTACAAATGGATAAAGATTGATGTCTGACCTGCTAGGAGATATGGACATAAGCAGCTATCAGGTATACTTTTCAGAGAAAAGTACAAGTAATCCAAAATGAGAGGTACTGAATGGGACTGAAACACCAATGAATGGCTGGAACCAGATTGGAAGCCACTTCCATTGTGACGTATATAGCTTGTGTATGGAGAAAAAACCGAACTCCACAAGCACCTGGAATAACCTTATCTGACAACCTTAAAATTACTGAAGATAAAAGCCTTTTACAATTTGAATTTCTAAATAAACTGATGAGAGGTATGGAGGTAACAGCACTCCAGTTCCAGTGGATGACATAAGTAGGGAGGACTGAGGTTGTCTGCTAAGAAATTTGTCTCCTGTATTAGGACAACAGTAAATGAGAAGACTTGGAGGAGAATGCACCAAACACACGCGAATAAACCCTCAAGTACAGCATACTTGACTGCACTCCTCTTAAGTCTCAGAATTAGTTGTTAGTACTTAGCCCTTGATGAGCAGAAGAAAGGACATTAGTAGCATGCTGTAGTTTGCATCACCAATACATTTATGTGCTGCCTTTACTTCCATAGGATTTCTCAAACCAGAAGACTAAGTACTTAAAGTGAAGGAAATTTTTTTTCAAGAGAAAATGTAGAGCAGACTTTCTAGACTACTGAGCCCCTTTCAGGAATCTGATTTGTCTTATGTACCCCCAAGTTTCACCTCACTTAAAAACTACTTGCTTACAAAATCAGACATAAAAATATGAGTGTCACAGCAGACTATTACTGAAAAAATGCTTACTTTCTCATTTTTACCATATAATTATACATTAATTGGAATATAAATATTCTACTTACATTTCAGTGTATTGTACATAGAGCAGTATAAACAGTCATTGTATGAAATTTTAGTTTGTACTGATTCTGCTAGTGCTTTTTATATAGCCTGTTGTAAAACTACACAAATATCTAGATGAGCTGATGTACTCCCTGGTTGAGAACCACTGATATAGAGCTATCATCTCAGTGACCAGCAGCTCCAAAATCAGCTGACAGATGGAAAAAACAGGGAAATGCCACTTAGCAGTGTCAACGACCACCACTGAACAGTTCAGAATGTCACTGTCCTCTTCTAGGCTAACTAAAGTTCTGAGATTTGTGTAATTCCAAGTGTGGGGATTTCTGGAGGCAGTTTCAGTTATGGAGAAACAATTATTATCCTCTCACAAATATCAGTGAAATATTTTTTGTCACAGTGTGTCCAATCATACCCCATTTTCCACACATCCCTCCTTCCACACAATTTATCACTTTTTCAACCTTGTCTCAAACAGTTGTTCATTTACACCTCATCCCAAAGGTGATAATTGAAAATCCAAGATAGTAGCAGCACAGAACTTTCAAGCCTTTAATGACCAAAACACACTCTTCTTATTTATAATGTAGCTTGCTGAACATTCTTCTGTTTGTCTCATAATAGGAATAATATTTATGATGAAATAAGCATTTAAACTTTTTGGAGTTAAGAAATATCCCAGTTTTGTTTTAACATTTAATCTCTGACAAAAATCATTTACTATCTTGTGTGTTTCAGAGGTATGTGAACTTCCCTTAAATAAATACATATCAAGAATTTGGGTGAGTAAATTGTGTATCCTTACCCTTGATCTTTTGCTTGGTGTGTAAGCTTTAGAGTTGCTGAAAATAAGTCTCACATCTTTACATAATTCCATTGGAGACTCATAATTGCCAGCTTCCAGAGTTTCTCTAACTGTAGCAAAATCCATCGGTGTGTCAATAATATCTCTGTAATCCTACAAAAATTATTAGCAAATCAACATGTAACAGAAATTATTTTTGTTGAGCCCAGCATCTCTCATTCAGTAGGACAAAATTACTTGTCAATTAGAATAGCTTTGCCCAATTCTATGTCAACTTTAAAAGTCTGCATGGAAAACCACAAAAGCATCTTTCAAGATCTATTCTAGGGAAGCACTGCCTTCTGATCTGAAAGAGGCAATGTTGCTCCTGGCAGAGTTGACCTTAAACTTGAGCATTTTAAACAACATTGATACAAAGTCAACTCTATTTGGTAAATGAACAACTTCAACAACAAGAAAATTAAGAGCTCTATTTTAGTAAATTTCATACCCCTTCTGATATCTAAGATATGGATGTGCATCAGCCTCACTGGAAGCAGGAAGGCAGTAGAAAGAGAACAATTTCAATTCTAATTTAAGGCAGTTATGAACAACAGGTGGGCATTTGTATCTCTCCCCCTACATTTTTTCCCTGGATGGCCCAACAACTCCCAAAGTTTATCAAAAGCACCTAGAATTTCAGCACAGTTGCTTTTAAAAAATGAATTTGAATAAAAAATAATTTGGATGATGGTACTAGGCTACAGCTGATCCTTGAAAAGTCCTACTAGCCTTCAAAATGAAGGCCACACAAATTTAAGGGTCGGAACAGGGCTGGAAGCATGGCGCTCCCGCCCTGCCCCTGGTGGGGGCTGACCTGGTCCATGCTGCTCCTCCCCTCTACTCCCCCCTCCGAATGTTCCTCTGCACGTCCATAAATGGGTGCACCCCACAATTTGGGTACCATTGCATTTGAAGCTGGATTACTCCCTTCTATAGAACTCTCATGCAAACAGAGAGCAGTATTCTCACTGACTATTTTATCCAGTGACAACTTTAGAAGGAAAATGTGAAAGAACATCTTATCAAATTAACAACCTGGAGAGAAGAGTAAACATGACTGACTGCTGGATTATTCAGGCAGAGGCTATGGTAAAAAATATAGCTATACAGAGGAGAAAACACCTAAAATACTATTATTACACAGAAGAAAACTATATTAAAGGACATTAGTGTTGCAGGGTCAAGCACTCAAAAGTCAGGAAGTGCCAGAATTAAGCTTGTCCCCCTTGTGCATATGCATTATGACACAGTCTTTAATTACATGATCACATACTAATTTTTCTACTGGAACTCTCCTCACTCAGTGCACAGGAGGAATGTTGTTCAGTCAATGAGCAGTTATTCTGGCTTTTTAATTCTCGTAATTCAATTGTAGCCTACACGTTATTGACTGCACAGCATCCAAATTCTACACTGAGTACAGAATTATTAATTTCCCCACAAACTTTCCTATAACACTCATCACTGTAATATTTAAGTGATTCAAAAACTTTAATGAATTATTCTTTACAAAACCATTTGGAGATATGATGATGATGATATTGTTGTTTTACAGGGAACTGAAGCACTACATTTGGGTGCCTAATTTGAGATGTCTAGGGTCTGAGTTTTTTCAGAGTACTTAGTATTTTTATAGTACTTTATACATTCTGTGCATAGCTATTATTGATCCCCGTAACAACAGTAAGTGCTCAGCACTTCTGCAAATCAAGCTCCTGATGTCTCAAATTGGGCAGCCAGAAAATGAGGTGCACACAGTTGGTAGTCAGCTCTGAAAAGTCTGGTTTAAGTGACTTGCCCAGCATCACATAGGAACTTTGTGGAAGAGGCTGGGATAGAATCTAGTACTCCAGCGTTCTAATTCAACTACATTAACCATGATACCTATCCTTTCTCTACCTGCAATCCCTGCCTCATTTACTACACATCGCTGAGGGGGGAGAAGGAGGGGAAGTGTGTGACCTAGTTTTGTTTTAGTGTAAATTGCTACGTTTTTTAAAAAAGCAAAATGAAATAAAAATGAAGACCCATCATATTGAACGGTAGTGACTGTCACATACATCATCAGCAGGATTTGGACCATTAGATCCAAAGCACAGACCTCCACCACTCAAGTTAATCGGGTATTGGGAGCAGCAGTAGCAGGCTATCTTCTTGGTTGATCAGGCACTTAAGGGACAGAAAACACACAACTTGCTAGTGTGTTTCACTGTTCTTACTGCCCCGCCTGCATCTCTCTGTCTCAGACTGTCCATCCTTCTTGCTCAACTGCATTTGAGCAAGTCAGGCTGCTTTCTCCTCCTCCACCACATTTCCTGTGCTTCAGCAGTGGAAGAACAGAGAACAGGGGACAGAGTCTCTGCTCTCAGTTCTGGTGCCAGGCAGGCACCACAATGGTCCCCAGCAGCCAGGATGAGAAATTTCAAGAAAAGTCCTGCTCATCCCCCTTCCTTCCCAGCAGTACTAGGATTAAGCATGCTAGTCACTTTGTGGGGACAGTGTATATGTTCGGTATGCAGGAGCCATGAGGGAATGCAGCATGCTCAGTGCAGACAATATCTTTGGAAAATAATGCTACCTGTCTCTAACAAACCTCTACTGAGTATGTGCACACTGCGATTTTCAGAAGTTTATAATATGACCAAACTTGGATGGATTTTCACAACAACAACACAAGGCACATCCTTGACACCAGGATTATCACCTGCCAAATTCTGTATTTTTCCCACACCTTGTTCTCAGAAATAACCAAATGTTTGCGGGTTTTTTTTCTGAAACTTACAAAAGTCATTCAGCCTAAGGCAGACAACAGATATGGAAATTCTAGCCCCAACAGTTCGAGTTTGGCTAGGTTATAAGCTACTGAAAACAGGGTCTCATAAGCACAGCTGCCAACTCTGCCTATAATTAAAATATTGGCATGTAAAAAAATGCCAAAAAATAACCATTTTGCTTTGGTAAAAATTTAACTACCATATATACTTGTTCATTAGCCTGTTTGTTTATAAGCCAACCCCCCAAGATGGTTAGGTAAAAATAGCAAAAACTGTACGACCCTTTCATAAGCTGACCATATATTTCAGGGGTTGGCAAACTTTGGCTCCCGTCCATCAGGGTAAGCTGATGGCGGGTCGGAACATTTTGTTTACTTGCATTTCCCACAGCTCCCATTGGCTGGGAATGGCGAACCATGGCCACAGGGAGCTGAGGGGCTCCATACCTGCAGACGCTCCAGGTAAACAAAACGACAATGTATTAGATATTCAATTCAATTATTCCATAGAGTTTAAAATCATCAAATTTTGGTGTAGACCCGTTTATAACTGGATATATTTAAGAGTAGGTTAGATAAATGTCTATCAGGGATGGTCTAGACAGTATTGGTCCTGCCATGAGGGCAGGGGACTGGACTCGATGACCTCTCGAGGTCCCTTTCAGTCCTAGAGTCTATGAATCTATAAGCCAACCCCTGCTTGATGCGTCACTTTTTTACCAAAAATATTTGGCCTATGAATGAATATATACGATATATAATTATCTCAAAAACATGCGTGCATGATCATGAGCTACCTTCAAATTATTAAGTTTATCCTGATTACTCCAGTTGACAAAAGGCTCAGGAATTGACTCAGGTTTCCTAGATGAGACTAACGCCACTACAGTGATTTTGATAAAAAACTGTTGAAAAAGATAGCTGCAACTCCCTCTCATCCCAAGTATGCAAACTATCATCAGTCTCGCCCCCACTAAAATACTCACTGGATATTCAAGGAGATCCACTGGTTGGCGAAAAGGTTCAGAGTCCTCACACTGAAAAATAAGATTTAACAACTCCTGGCATTGTCTTTTCCATGCCTGAACGTCATATGACTGTGCTCTGTTGCGTAGCCTCCGCTTGGGTTGATGATCCTGAAATGGCAATAGTGACTATTATACATTAATCAGCCTAGCTGTTTTCACAAATTAAAGAGTAAAGTGGGTAAATGAAAATAATTAAGGTGTGAATCATTATTAGCAAACTAGTAATACATAATGGAACAGGTAAAAATGTTTTTAACATTACAGCTAATAAAGAAACTACAACTGTTAAAGTTGACTCACGGGGAAGATACATAACATTTTAAAGACTGGATTATGCCACCATAGAGCATTTCAGTTTTTAATGTTTCTTGTATAATCCTTTTATGGAACTATTCAGAGTGGTATAAATCACTGAAGCAAAGTAAGGGAAAATATTACCTTCCTTTTTCTAGTGGACGTCCCTGGCACGTTTGTATCTTTCTCCTCTTCCTTTGAGCAAAAAAAAAAAAAAAAAAAAAAGAGTCGTACAACATCAAAATATAAACACATTTGAGAAATTGTTTCCTTACATACTGTATTTATACTTCCAGTTCTTTGTAGGTCTCTCTCTGTCCCTTTGGAAGGTGCTCCACATAAGAACCCTGAGACCCTTCCTATTTGTTTCATCACATTTTCCTCCCAAACCCTCAAATTTCTGAAACATGATGACCACCATATATATATATTTTTAGCAGTTTAGGACTTCTCTGAGTTTGTAAATGTGGAGTGAAATTCACCCCCATACAGACAGTGTGCACAAAGTTTATGTACCATTGGATTGGAGGGTGGGGGGAATTTCACCCACTGTTCCTCAACTGGTTAGAAGGACTGCATTTGGGTGGCACAGGGCACTCTCTATCCTCTCACAATGGGCTGAATATACTGCCTTTGCAGCAAGAAGCTGCAGCAGGTAGTAAAACCCCATTTCTCTTGAACACCAGTGCAGAGTACTAAGCCATCATACTGTGGTTACTCTTAGCTATTTTCACATTAAACAATTATTTTTCAAACGGAATAAAAAAAATCAAAGTGGAATTTCGACACGTGTGTGGTATTTTGTTAGCTTACCTCATCAGAGTCAGACAAGACTTTCTTCTTCATTGTATTATATAATGGAATTATATCATAGCAAGCTTGGTCTCTGCACAGCAAGAAATATTGTATGTTAACAGGGTGTATATTTGCGTCCCGTTGTATATTATCAACTTGTTTTTAGAGGTGGAACAAATTTTTTCAAGTCATACGTTATCATGATTACAGAAATACTGATTAATACCATAGGAATTCTAATCAGAAATATAACAATAAGGAAGTTAGTTTATTACATTGGAATTTGTAAGGAACCTCCAAAAATCTGATTATCTAAATTTCTTAAAATATATAAAAAATTAACAGATTATTTTTAGGGTTGGCATAATTTGATTTTTTAAATTCGATAGCTAATATCGATGTTTAATTTTAAGCATTTTTTTCAATTTTTATCAATTTAGATTTTTACAGTTACAGAAAATTATAGGGAGATCAGACAATTATTCAATGATAGTAGATGTTGTTCAAAAACTTAAAACTTTACAACCATTGAAACGCAAGTTAACATCATGTCAGAATACATGAAGTAACTATCCTTATATCAAAATCTAGTAAATTATCAAGAAGCATTTTTCTTACTTTGCTGAGTTGTAAATTTTAGTTATCGTCAATGGAAATATTTTTTGTTGACGTATGTGTATTACGGTGAAGTCAACATTTACCGATAAAAATCTAATCCTGCCAAGGCTAATTATTTTACAGTAACAGATATTTTTAAATGGAAAATGTCACTCCTTCAGCATAAAATAATCAGTTATAAAAATTCTAGACTTTATCCCAAATACATTATTTTTGGATTTAACCTCTTAGAATACAAAACCTTTCACCATAACCTAAAATTATATTAATTTGGAAAAAGAAAAGGTTAATATATATTAGTCTTGGTAATGTGAGACATTATTTGTAATTAAACAACTTTTTTTCCCTAACATTGCTGTTTGAAGTGTGTTGTACTAATATTTGTTACTGTTTAGTACGTTGTATGATTTAGTTCAACGAAAATGAATTACTGGTTTGGGGATCTTGAATAATTTGGCAAGGCATTATACTAAAGCAGTTACCTTAAATGAGAGGAAAATTTCCCCAAAATATTGACTGTGTTATGTAACAACACAAACTATCCCCCACAGGGGTGTATACTAAGCAATTCTGCATTAGAGACACATCTGATCAATCCATAGGATGCTGTTGAGAGCAGCAGTTGAGATTCACAGAAAAAAGAAAAGGGATCACTGTGATCAACTAGCCTGACCTCCTGCATAATACAAGTCATAGAACTTCCCTGAATGAGTTTCTGTTTGAACTTGAGTGTATCTTGTAGGAAAACAAACAATCTTGATTTAAAAACTGTGACTGATGGAGAATCCACTATGACCCTAAGTAAGTTGTTCCAATAGCTAATAACGCTCATTGCTATATTTGCGCCTTATTTCTAGTTGGAATTTAACTTCAACTTCCAGCCATAGGAGTTCTGTCTGCTAGACTGAAGAGCACATTATCAAATATTTGTTCCCCACATAGGTATGGGGAACAAATAATACAGACTGTATTATAGCCTACAGACTATGATCAAGTCACCCCTTTAACTTGTCTTTGTTAAGATAAATGGATTGTGCTCCTTTAGTCTACCACTATAAGGAATGTTTTCTAATCCTTTAATCATTCTTGTGGCTCTTGTATGAAACCTCTCCAATTTATCAACTTCCTTCTTGAATTGTGGACAGTAGAAATGGACACAAAAATTCAGCAGCAATCGCTCCAGTGCCAAATACAGAGATAACATAACCTCCCTACTCCTACTCAAGGTTCCCCTCTTTTTATGCATCCAAGGATTGCATTAGCCCTTCTGGCCAGAGCATTGCTCTGAGAGCTCATGCTCAGCTGATGTCACTATGACTTCCAAGTCTTTTTCAGAGTAACTGCTTCCCAGGATAGAGTCCCCCATCCTATACATATGGCCTTCATTCTTTGTTCCCAGATGTATGCATTTACATTTAACAGTATTAAAATACATATTGATCACTTGCACCCATCTTACTAAACAATCCAGATTGCTCTGTATCAGTGACCTGTCCTTTTTTGACTGTTTACCGCTTCCCCAATCTTTGTGTAATCTGCAAACTTTATTGGTAATGATTTTATGTTTTCTTCCAAGTCACTGATAAAAATGTTAATAGCATAGGGCCAAGAGTAGTAAAGGACAACCACAACATCTTTGACATGTTCTGCTTTTTCAGGTCAGTGATTATATAACTTACAGACTTAGACCTAGTCTACACAAAGACGCTGCAATGGCTGATTTAAAGGTATGTTTTAATGGGCAGAAACTAAAACAATACAAACTATTATTAAACCAAAATAAGAATGTCCACATGGTGTTTTGCACTAGCTTACCTAAATCAGTTTTTTAAAAAGGTATCTTTAGTTAAACCAAGGCAACTTTTGTGTTTAGCTCAGACCTTAGTCAACAAAAAAGCATGTAGGAACAATGGATTAAAAAAAATAAGAAATACATGGAATGCTACCAAAAAAACCTCCCAATCCTAAAAACACACAGATTTACTGTTTTTGGCTATTTTATTGCTCCTTTACTATGCAGCTTAAAACACTGATTTATAAACTGGAATTAATTTACACATCACCTTTACTATTTTGAAAACAAAATAAACAAAAACGTTGATGTTTCCAGGCAAGTTGCTACACACGTGCAATAACTTTAAAATATTTGATGCTCTTCACTACAGAGCATACATCCTACGTCAAAGTCACAAATGATAAGTTTCAGTGACTCCAGGAAATGCATATACACTGAGGAAATATTAAGAAATGCATATCAAACAGCGGTTCTCAAACTTCATTGCACCGCGACCCCCTTCTGACAACAAAAATTACTACACGACTCCAGGAGGTGGGGATTGAAGCCTAAGCCGACCTGAGTCCTGCCACCCTGGGTGGGAGGGGCCCTAGCTGAAGCCCTCGGGCTTCAGCCTCAAGCAGGAAGCTTGTAACCTGAGTCCCATTGCTCAGAGCTGAAGGTGATGCCTGAGCTTCGTCACCCAGGGCTGAAGCCCTTAGGCTTGGGCTTCGGCCCTGGGTGGTGGGGCTTGTATTTCAGCCATGGGCCCCAGCAAGTCTAACACCAGCCCTGATGACCCCATTAAAATGGGGTCCTTACCCACTTTGGGATCCCAACCCATAGTTTGAGAACTGCTGCGCTAGATCATCTCCTTATGAGCCATTATGGCTTACTAGATAAATAAATCTGTAGATGTTTTCTTTTCAAATTATTTAAATATGCATTTGCTAATGAACATTCTGTGATATATCACATAAGTATTATTTGCCCACTCGCAGATAACTAATACAGCTTTGAACATATATGACGACTTTATCAAACAAATATAGGACTACTGCAGCTTTTCTGAACTTTCCTTGAAACAATTCTGTTTTGAAGATCAACAGAAAGGGTAACATTCAGAAGAAAAACTGTCATACTAGAGCCTTGTGTTCTAATGATTTTAATATGATAATTGATGCTTATAAAAAGTAAGACTAGATCCTTATCTAATGAAAGACCTTCATTTGTTTATTTTTCCTCAAAGGATTATTGAGGAGTAGTAGTGATGCTATCGTTAACACTGAGTTCTATATTATATTTAAAGCTGGAATTCAACCTTTATTGTATATGTAATGCACAATGTGTCTGCCCCAAAGTTTCAGCACATAACCTGAGTAAAAAAATAAGAAATACATGGAACACTATAAAAAAAAAAACCCAGTCCTAAAAACACACAGATTTACTGGTTTTGGATATTTTATCAATTTTCTGGTAATTTTCAAGTAAATCTGTTAATTAATTTGAGTTCAACCAGTTGAAAATTAGCTTTAAGACAATTCACATTCTGAGTCTCTCAATTTTTTGGGCCTCTCCAGTTTCAATAATATACTGTACAAAGTCAGAAATGAATGCATAGTGAAAGTCTGCGGGTCCCTCTGAGGTTATGCAATTATTTTATTAATAAAAGAAAAAGATTAATTATGTTATTCATAACCAAATCCTTATGCCCAGCAGTTAACAGATGGAGAACATGAAGTATATTTGCTACCTCCATTCTCTGATGAGGTATGTGTAAGCCTTTTTGAACACTTTAAAAAAGAAATACAACACTCCCTTTTGTCATACATCTCCAGTAATGTTCCCTGCATCTGCAAATGGTACATGGGGAATGGCTTTTGCTAATGTAGGGGCATTTGTGTTGTATTGGAAAAGAGGATCTTTGACAAAGACCAGTAATTCTGTCAAAGACCAGGATTCGTTGTGAAACCATTCAGGCCTGAACCAGCTTGGATGCCAGCTTTTCTACACTGCCATCCCCAAACAGGAGTTTGAGAGACTTTCCAGAACTGCACATAAGGGATAGGTGGAGAAAAGGAAAAAAGAGAAGCCTGGCTTGTTTCTGGTAGTAGTGGCAGTGAGTTTGGAATGCTGGCACGCCTCATCGGGTAGAGTTAACATTGTGTAGTGGTTATTCTAGTAATAAGGGGTGGTGTCTCTGTGGATGGAGGAACCGGGGGTATATATTGCTGATGTCTTAAAACAATTTCCTTGCTTTTGTGTTAGGAATATAATGTATAGACTGACCTTTAACCGATACACAACATAGAATGTGTGTGTATTAATAAGTCTGGTGTCAGGAAGAGGCGATGCAGAGGCTTTGGGTAGTGGCGGCTTCAGCACCAACAGCATCTCAATTTTGTGTGAGAGAGATACCCTCCTCCCTGCCAGGCAGCAGAGAAGCTTCTCCAACCCAGGATAGAGGGAATCTTACTACCCCTTACTGGTACCCGAGGATTTATCTTGCTGAACTCCCACTGCAAAGTACCCCAATCCTCTTCTTTTGGCTGTGGGGAGCCTGATATGTTCAAGGTGGGAAGACTGTGCTGTGACTGTAGAAGTGGCAGCTCCTCTCCCAAATGGAGGCAGCTGCCAGCCTAGCGCTGGGAGGGAGTAATGAGCCCCCAGTTACAGAAGCAGAGGCCTGGAAATCAGAGAGCAAGCAGTGAGTGAGCGACTATATGAAACTGAATGAGGAACAAAAAGGGACTGAGTGGGACCAGGCCCAGCAAGAAAAAAAAAAAAAAAAGAACCTGACCAAAACAACACATGCTACTACACACACTTCTCTGTCTGGGGAGAGAATGAGAGAACAAACACCACATGACAGATATGTAGTCATGTTGCTTAATGTATTACTAGAAGGCGCTCATGTACTATGGTGATGGGCATGGTATAAGAACCTATCCAAAACAGAAAAAGGGATGGTTATTACACAGTATCAAGCTGAAGGGTTTGGGCATGTGCCTCTCTCCCCCAAGATATTGGTTTGGAGTCAGCTACATGTGCTTATATTGCCATTGCTGGACAAATCAAAATTCCAGACTTTGCACCTCTGCAGGACTCCCCTCCCAAAGGGTATGTGGGATTACAGACATTATCTTTTACTGAAATTTGTACAGGATCTTGTTCTTCAGCTCCCATTTTGTTACTTTTGTGCAAGAGGCTTATGGAGGATGTTTTACCTAGTTGACTCTGATTCACTAGTGCTATCAGGCACCTGCCTTGCCCCAATTTGAGCTCTTTGGTTGAGTATTGGTATGTCTACACTGCAACTAAAAAACTGTGGATGGCCCAAGTCAGCTGAGTCGGGCTCGGGCTAGGGGCTGTTTAACTGCAGTATAGACATATACCTCTATGTGTCGCTCCTAACAACGAACAAGAACTGGGTAAGCATTTCTGTGATTTAAGGATGAGACAGCTCTTACACAATGTGTCTAAGGACTTGTCTACACAAACATTTAGCTGGTGACAAACTGGGATATAAATCTACTTGGCATTTCCCTGCTGCATACTAATTGTTCGTGTGGACCCTTCTGCCGCACACTAACAATTCTCTAATGCTCTTTGATCTTGACTAGATAGGCCTGATCAAGATGGCACAGTATATTAATAAATTGTTAAACAAATAAAATGCTGACAAAGACTCTTATTCCTATTCTCTACTGAATTTTAGTATGAGACTGGAAGGGCCTATCTGGTTTAAGAGGCCATGACTGCACTACTGAAAAATCACTTCCTTACTTTTTTGTTTTAAACTTTCCCTTTACTTTTTTTCCCGCTGGAGAAAGGAGTGGAGGGGGAAGAAAATAAATTGAAAGTAGGTTTTTACATCAAAAATTCTCAAAATATTTTATTTAGAATTTTAATCAAAAATGAAATGTTTTACAAACCACACAAATTTTTCATGAAACACAATTTCCATTTTCCAACTAGCTCTAGTTACACTAAACGGGAAGGTTTTAGAATGAAATTCCTACAGGTATTGAATTATTAGCTCCATGTTTTAATACTGTGTTAAGGAGATTATTTTCGTATCTATGCCCTCTATAAACCACTAAATCTATCACTTGTCAGAAAGCTTATGTAGGAAATGAAAAATCAGACTATATATCATAATTAATTTAATTCTGAAATTTCCCTTTCAAGAGTAATTGGTATATTTCTGCTTTTAGAAAGTTTCAAATATTTCTTGATATTCTACATAAATATTTCCTGAAAAAAAAGCCTTAGGATGTTAATGTCCAGATTCAGTTTCTAATTTGTCATTATTCAATTCCTTGTTTCTGAAATGTTTTGTTTTATAAACTCCAGTGCATTAAACTGAATCCTATTTTGCAGTAATTGACATAATGTTCTTTACATAGCCCTTGAGTTTCCCCTCTCCCTTTCTAAAGATAAATATTTTGCACTTCTGACCTTCAGTAAAGTAGATGGCAGGCTCACATTAACATGCAAAATTATCTACTAGTCACTTTTTATCTATTGTTAGAAAATAGAACAAAAATATTAGATCTGTTCATCAACTCACTTTATGAAGTGTAGCAGAAGATCTGTAACGAATTTGGCAGATTTAACAATAGGGCTTCCTGGTTCATTGAACGTGCGTGTATTATGTTCTATGTACCGAACTTCCCACATAAGTGAAGAAAGCCGCCTTTGTGGGGAAGGAAAAAAACAAACATAGAAAAGAAATTGAACAGTTACATATTATAATATCTGGGTTAAAATCTTTAAAAAAGTCTCCCATATCTCCTTTCAAGCAGTTTAAAAAAGGAGTAACAGCCAAAAATTACAGTTCTTGGTTAGAGCAAGAAATCATATACTCTTATATAGCTCTCTTCCTGGACAACAGCAGGCAGTTTTCTCTTGCTTCTGGCTCCTACATGTGTGTCTGATGTACATGGGGAGGGTATGTGGCTAGTGAGTGAAATGAGGGGAGAGCTTTGAGACCCTCACCACTAGTCAATCAGAAGATGGCTCAGAGGAATGTACTCCCATGCTTCCCAGGCAATTCAGCTGGCTATCTATAGCTCTTCTCTGTTGCCCAGGCCTGGTCCTTGCCCTCCTAAAGACGGTTAAGGGGACAAAAAATTTCCTCTCATAGGCAGAGTCTTAGAGCAACAGCTAGAATGTATCTCTGATGAATACAGACCCCCAGTTACAGAACAGCAGTCCCTGCCTGCAATCACAGCACAAGTAAATGCATTTTAAAAAACTGATGCAACTATTAATATTTCTATGTTGTCTGATTGTCAAAAAATGAGGACACCCCCCCATTTCAAACTAAATTCATTCTGAAAAGTGGTATGGAAATTGAGAGTAGGGCCAACTTCCATTTTTGTTTCAATTGCAAAGTACTATGGAAGGAATTTCTAAGAAGCATGTCTTAACTTTCCCCCCCGCCCCTCCCTAATAATTATGAAACCAGACAGAGTGAACTGGAAGACCAATTAATATATTCTACTGAGTGCATATGCACACTAAGACGACTACGTAAATGTGCTTTGTGTGAACGTGGTACTCAATTCTACAATGTGCTAAAAATACAGTGAAGGAAGGTAGGGTCTTCCTTACACAGTGGTAATATGCTAGGCTTAAGTTTAACAGTCTCTTGTTTCCAAAGGCTAATGATATGTCCCAAGTAAATATCATGGCAAATTACTAGAGATTTCACAAGGGGAGATGCAGTTAACAAGTTTACGTAACTACTGTAAAGGAAAATAAAACTGAAATCTTACCAAGAAGCAAAATACAGTACAAAGAAAATGGAGCTTACTTACCTGTAACTGGAAGTATTCTTTGACCTGACCGCAGCATACAATATGGTTTGGCACATGGGCCTTTTGGTGAAATTGTCTAGAACTATGCCAAGTTGGTTAGTACGTGCAATGGCTCTGTTTTTGAGAAATCACCATTTCCGTGTGCATACTGGTAATAGAACAAGTTCTTGGAGACACCAGAAGAACGGCCCCTGGCAAGGATCAATATTATCTCCAACCTTATTCAACTTATATTGGAATGACCTACTATATACCGGGTCTCGCAAGTTTGTTTATGCAGACGACATATGCCTTGGCCCTCAGTCACACTCCTTTGACATACTTGAGAGGATTCTGAACGCAGCTATGGTTGATTACGGTCAGCAGTGGCACCTGACACCAAGTAGACTATGTCAAGTGTCTTCCACTTATATCATGCAGAAACGGGCAGAGAGCAGAACACAGTTCTCAATGGTCGGCAAATAAAGCATGATTCACACCCGGTCTATCTAGGTGTGTCACGTTGGATAGAACTCTTACATATCATGACCACAAAGACAGTGACTAAGGTCAAAACGTGGGGCACCAACGCCCAAACATTATGCACTTCATAATGCACTTCAACAGCCTTGGCACTGTTATTTAATACTGGAGTATTGCGCTCCAGTATGGGCTTGCTGGTCTCACACAAGGATGATCGATGTACAACTTAATTCCACCATGAGTATCATTTCAGGTATACTTAAATCTACTCCCCTACCAGGGTTACTAGTACTCTGCAATATTGCTCTGCGCAGTGTTTGCAGAGAGGAGAGTGTAGCAAGGCTCGTGACAAAACTGTGTGATATGCTACATCTACTATTTAATTAAAGACTTCTTTAATCCATCACATGGTCATCAGCCTTCATTTCACTCGTTGTGGATAAGTTTACCAGGTGAGGTATTTACGGCAGAGGATGCATGGCAAGCTTCATGGTATGCAGAGAAAGTGACAAATTATCTTGTCTCGGACCCCACACAATGTCAACCCGGGTTTGATTTACCACACAGGGAATAGAGTCTTCTGAACTGGTTTCGTACCGGACATGGAATTTGTGCTGCAGTGGAATTTCGGTGGCGTTTTAGAGACAGTCCACTATGTCAATGTGGGCAGCCACAAACCATGACACACATCATTGAGGACTATAAAATGACTCAACTTCCTGGGGGTCTTCATGCTTTGAACACTGTTGATAAGAATGCTGTGGCTTGGTTTGACCGGATTGTATACGCCAAATAATACTGGAAGATTATCGAGATGTGTGGTCCCTATCTGTATCCCTCAAGTAGATACTCAGGCATCTGAGTCCTGAATTTCTTATAAGCCGTGTCCACTGGCTTGCATGTATGTTGTAGCTCTCCTCATGCTTCCAGCTGAGGGCAAAAAGGGAGGTGTGGATCTCTGCCTCTCCAGTTTTCCATTCTGACTACAGTGTAACAAATTCACAGCAGAGGGGACAGAAGGCAGGTAGTGGAATACAGGCAAGGACCACACATCTTGAAGAACCTCCAGTTACAGGAAAGTAACCTATATTTCTTCTTTGAGTGATGGTTCCTATGTGTATGGGAGAGCCACAGACTGTAGTCAAACAGGTGGTGGGAGCGAGGGCTGAGAAGTGGGCCCACCCACTCCACCGGGCTCTGTCCCAGGGCCCTGTGAGGACTATCAAAGCCACATGTGCCTTAAGTCTGCCTTCCCTAGGCCACTTCCTACCACTGCACGACTGTCCAAAATTCACCAAATTCACTTCAAGGAGATGTGCAGGGAGTCAGCTCATTGTTTGGCAGCTCGTTGTGGCTGTGCATGGTGTGATAGCTCCCTCTTCCTCAGGGTGGCGGCTGCCTCCTCCTGTTGCTTGGCCCTCAGCTAGGTCAGTTCCGGATGTCTCCCCTGCTGGGGTAGTCCATAAACAAAACTAGGTGAGTTAACACAAACAAACTGAGTCCATACAAGAGAAAGAGGAATGTCTCCCGATAGGGATGTTTCTGAAGCAGGTTCTCCCTTCTATCAGGGAAAGATCTTTGGGCAGTTGTTCTAGGGCGAGATCTTGCCTTCCCTCAGCTCTTCTCAGGACCTGCGAGTTGCAGGTTTGTGCTCTTCCCTTGTCTGCCCCCAAATGAGCTATTCTGCTTCCTTTAAACTCCTCCTCCAGTCTGTGCATCCCTTACAGGCCCAAACCTGCTCCTTAACCCCTTGTTGACCAGTCTGGGGTTTGTATACCCCATCACACTGTCTTCCTTTATCTCATATGGGTCTCTCTCTCAGAGATGAATCTGAAGTAGCTTGCTCTTGGTGGAATAAGCCTTTACCCCTTCTGGTGGGGGGATGCCAGATAGTTGATAACAAAGTGTAATACAGCCCAAGATTCATTTCAAAAGCCTCTGCGCTGATATAGGTTGACCTCTTGATCGTTTCGCTATGGAAAAAATAGTTTAGGTGTCTTTGTAATGTCCCTTGTTCTCGGCAGATAAAAGGCCAAAGCTCTCTGGATGTCCAGAGAATGCAGTCCTCTCTCCTCTTCCAAGGCACGTGGTTTAGGAAAAAATACAGGGGAGTGGATGACCTGACTCATATGAAACTCAAAAACTACCTTAGGTATGAATCTGGAGAGGGGATGTAGCAAGACCTTTTCTTTATAGAAGATAGTGTATGGTGGGCCCACCATAGAATAATAGGGTTAGAAGGGACTGTAAGGGTCATCGAGTCCAACTCCCTGCCAAGATGCAGGATTTGTTATGTCTAAAACATCCAAGACAGATGACTTATGGCCATAATCGCTCCCAGTTCACTGACTATTCTGGCCAAAGTTATGGCTGTCAGAAAGGCCACATTCAATGACAGATAGATCATAGAGCATGGAGCCAGCGGCAGAAAGGGAGTCTCAGTGAGAGACAACTGAACAAAACTGAGGTCCCACTGTGGTGCGGACATCATCACTGGTGGAAAGGATCTGAGAATTCCCTTCAAAAAATCTAGTTGTGATGGTGTACGAAAGATCATATGGTTATCCACTATAGGATGGAAAGCACTGATTGCTAAATGCACCTGCAGGGAATTGAATGCAAGATCCAAAGGCTTAAGGGTATAGAGATAACTCTAATATATCAAGGATTCCGACAGAGTCCAGAGGCAAATTGTGTTGATGAACCCAAGTGGAGGAAAGCTTCTATTTAGCTGAGGAACAGCTTCTCATAGAATCTTTTCTACTTTGGTTAAAGATGGATTGCTCTCTTGGAACACGAGTGTTCTATCCCTGATGCCCATCCAAATACCAGGCTCTGAGTTGCAGCGGCCCTCGATTGTGACCTTGCCCCTGTGTTGCGTTAGAAGGTCCGGCAATGTGCCGATGTTCATGGTTGGCTGTACTGAGAGCTTCAACACATCAGTGAACCGGACCTGTCTCGGCAGGTTGGGTGCAATGAGGTGGAGTAAATATACCGCCGCAGAGCTCTCTGTGCTGATGTAGATCTGCCCTCTATCTCAGCATATCTTAGGGAAAAAATGTGGTATCAAAGGAACTAGAGGGAAAGCATATGCCAGGTGGCCCTTCCACAACATGAGGGCATCTCCCAACAGGTCTTTCCCAGGGATGCTCTGGAGCAATACTGAGGAAGCTTCCTGTTCACATGTGAGGCGAAAAGGTGTCAGGCTGGCATTCCCCACTGAGCAAACATGTCACTGAGAACCAAATCATGACTCTGATTCGTGATTTGTGGAAAAACATCTGCTCAGGCAGTCTGCTAGGGAATTTTGCATCCCTGGTAAGTATAGTGTTGATGGAGTTATGTGATGTGATGCACAAGGAGAGATCTCATTCCCCCTTGCTTGTTTATATAAGATATTGCTGTCATATTGACCAATGTTATCTGAAAGTGTTTGGATTGGATGAGTGGGAGGAAGGCATTGCAGGCTCAATGTATCACACTGAGTTCTAGTAAGCTGATATGCATTCTAAACTCATAGAGGTACAGACGACCTGTTCCATATGATCTCCCATGTGCACACTGTGACCCAAAAGGGAGGCATCAGTAATGATGGTTGCTTCAGGTTTTGATGTGTCTACCAGACAAGAGAGCCTAGTAGAATGAGTGGAATTGGGACCTTGTTCATGGTGCCCTTCTCTGGTGAATACTCTGAGAAGCCAGGCTTTTAGGCATTGTAGATGTAGCCTGGCAAACGGTGTAACATAGGTGCATGAAGTCATGTGGCCAAGGAGGGAAAGGCAAGTTCTGACTGATGTCCTGGGTCTAATAGAGATCTTGTGCATAGAATGCTTGTGGCCTGAAACCTTTTGAGAGGTAGATACGCTCTTGTGCAGTTAAGTCTAATGTCATCCTTATGAAGTTTATGCACCTCATGTGGACCAACATGGATTTTTTTGTGATTGATGCAGACACCTAAGGAAGGTAAAAGACTGAGCAGAACACAGGTTCCCCTGTGGACCTCCTTTTAGGAGTAATAGAATCATAAAAGATTAGGGTTGGAAGAGACCTCAGGAGGTCATCTAGTCCAATCCTCTGCTCAAAGCAGGACCAATCCCAACTAAATCATCCCAGCCAGAGCTTTGTCAAGCCAGGCCTTAAAAACTCTAAAGATGGAGACTCCACCACCTCCATAGGTAACCCATTCCAGTGCTTCACCACTCTCCTAGTGAAATAGTTTTTCCTAATATCCAACCTAGATGTCCCCCACTGCAACTTGAGACCATTGCTCCTTGTTCTGTCATCTGCCACCACTGAGAACAGCCGAGCTCCATCCTCTTTGGAACCCCCCTTTACGATAGTTGAAGGCTGCTATCAAATCCCCCTCACTCTTCTCTTCTGCAGACTAAATAACTCCAGTTCCCTCAGCCTCTCCTCCTAAGTCACATGCCCTAGCCCCCTAATCATTTGCATTGCCCTCCGCTGGACTCTCTCCAATTTGTCCATAACCTTTCTGAAGTGGGGGGCCCAAAACTGGACGCAATACTCCAGATGTGGCCTCACCACATCTGTGGTGCTGAATAGAGGGGAATAATCACTTCCCTCGATCTGCTGGCAATGCTCTTACGAATGCAGCCTGTAGTGGGGCGGCTGCCCCACTCCCTGAATTTGGGCTGCAGCAGGCCAGTGGGCCTGCACAGACAGGGAGCCAATCAGGGAAGGCCTTATAGGGAGCCAATCAGGGCCCAGATTGGAGGGAGCCAATTAGGGCCAGGCTCAGCCCTATAAGAAGGCTGCTCAGGACAGGAGCAGGGAGTCTGTCCCAGGCCTTCGACAGGGGAGGGTCTACCTCCAGGCTGGGAGACTAGCACCCGGGACAGTGCAGTGCTGGGCAGGCCTGGGGGAGCAGAGGGTAACTCCAGCCCGGAGTCTGTCAGGCTGCAGGCCCTGAAGGGAAGGGCCTAGCCGGTGCTAGAGTCTGAAGGGGAAGTGGCCCAGGGACGTGGACAGACGGAGGGAGAGAAGGAGGGCAGGACGGCTGCCACTAGAGGGTCCCTGAGTTGGGACCCAGAGCAGTGGGCGGGCCTGGGTCCCCCCCTTTCCCCCTTGCCTTGCACCCGGCCGACGGAGTGGCCAGCTAGAGTTGCACCAACCCCCTGCCGATAGGGGAGTGACTTTGAGGGTGCAGTTGGCCACATCGGCCAGGATGCAGAGAGGCAGCTGATTGACACCCCTTCCCCCACCGGAAGGGGGTGAGGATGGACTAAGGGGCACTGCTGGAGGGCAGTGGCTCGAAGAGGACGCCGCGAGCTAGGGAGCAACGCGGGTCCGGACACGCCAACCGAGTGCGAGACGACGGACGGAACACCACCAGGAAGAGGTACTCCACTGGACAGAGCTAATTCCCAAGACAACTGGTAGGAGGCGCCAGGTGGTGAGTCCCAACCCTGTGACACAGCCCAACATGCCATTAGCCTTCTTGGCAACAAGGGCACACTGTTGACTCATATTCAGCTACTTGTCCACTGTAATCCCCAGGTTCTTTTCTGCAGAACTGCTGCTTAGCCAGTCAGTCCCCAATCTGTAGCAGTGCACAGGATTCTTCTGTCCTAAGTGCACTTGTCCTTGTTGAACCTCATCAGATTTCTTTTGGCCCAATCCTCCAATTTGTCTAGGTCACTCTGGACCCTATCCCTACCCTCCAGCGTATCTACCTCTCCCTCCAGCTTAGTGTCATCCTCAAACTTGCTGAGGGTGCAATGCATCCCATCATCCAGATCATTAATGAAGATCTTGAACAAAACTGGCCCCAGGACCGACCCCGAAGGCACTCCACTTGATATTGGATGCCAACTAGACATCGAGCCGTTGATCACTACTCATTGAGCCCAACGATCTAGCCAGCTTTCTATCCATTTTATACTCCATTCATCCAATCCACACTTCTTTCACTTGCTGGCAAGAATACTGTGGGAGATTGTATCAAAAGCTTTGCTAAAGTCAAGGTAAATCACGTCCACCGCTTTCCCCATATCCACAGAGCCAGTTATCTCAACATAGAAGGCAATCAGGTTGGTCAGGCATGACTTGCCCTTGGTGAATCCATGTTGACTGTTCCTGATCACCTTCCTCTCCTCCAAGTGTTTCAAAATGCATTTCTTGAGGACCTGCTTCATGATTTTTCCAGGGACTGAGGTGAGGCTGACCGATCTGTAGTTCTCCGGATTCCCCTTCTTCCCTTTTCTAAGTTGCCTCTGAGAAACCAGTCATCAAGGTACGGGAAGACTGTAAATCCTTCTCTTCTCATCCCAGCAGCCACAATTTAGAAAACTGTTGTAAACACCATTGGTGCTGTGGTCAGACCAACGGGGAGGACTCTGAATTGGTAATGGTCATGATCAAAGAGGAACCCAAGGAAACTCCTGTGAGTTGGATGACTATCTATATGAAAATATGCATCTTTCACATCAAGAGCCGTGAATCATTTGCCCTCCTCTAACAAGAGAATTATCTATGCCAAGGAGATCATGCGCAATTTTAGTTTTTGGATAAACTTAACTGACACAGCCTGAGAACTGGCCTCCATTATTCTTGGGACTCAGGAAGTAAGGGGAATACAATCCTTTCCCGTGGTGTTGAGGTGGAACTTTTTCTATGGCTCCCCTGAGGTACAGGGAGTTCACTTCCTGTTGTAAAATCTCATTGTAAGAGTGATCCCTGAAGAGGAACTGCGTAAGGGATGTCAGAAACTGGAACAGTCACCATGGATAAGATCTAAAACAATTTGTTTGTAGTTTGGGATGTCCAGTTTTTGGCAAATTGAGTAAGGTGACCTCCAAACATCTGAATAGGGGACAGGAGAGGCATCAATAAAGGGACAGAGGTCTCAACATTCCCATCAAAAGAAACTTTACCTGGGGGCTAGAGCATGAAACAGCAGTGGATGTTGCAAAGGCTGGATTCTTAGATCTATACACCATCTGTCTTTTGCATGGTGACTCCTAAGGAGTTAATGATAAATGGGCTGAAGAGTTGGTCTTGACCTATATACCTGTCTATGATGCTTCCTCTTGGGAACACGGGTATAAATGCCCAGCAAGTGAAGCATTGTTTCTGAATCTTTGAGCGAGTGGAGAAACTCGTGGAGAAAGCCGTTCTGAGGACATGTGCTGTGAAGATGTGGACTAACAGCCCGGTAGCTGTTTGACAGATGTCTTGCCAGGACACATCTGCTAGTGAGGCCAATATGGTGGCCCGCGCTCGTGTAGACTCTCGCAGGTGAGAGTACACCAGATTGGTTGTAGCATTCTTGGATGCAACCCAATACCCATTTGGAGACTGGTTAGGAAGAGAAGGCTTGACCCTTGCACCGTTCGGCAATGGCCATGAAGAGCTTTGGCAATGTGTGAAAGGGTCGAGTCCTGTGAAGGTAGAAAGTCATTGAGGGAATGTAGGACCCTGTCAGTGTGGTAAGTGTGTGGTTTGGGTAGAAAACAGGTAGATGGATGCACTGGTTCAGGTGGAATTCCTACATGATCTTTGAGAAAATTTAGCATGGAGTCGAAGGGACACTTTGTCATTGTGGAATGTGGTGTGTGTGTGTGGGGTGATTTGCCATCATAGCTGCCAGCTCACTGACCCACCTGGCTGAAGTTATGGCTACCAGGAATGCCACTTTCATCAAGAGGTGGGAGAGGGAGAATGTTGCCAACAGTTCAAAGGATGGTTTTGTGGGAGCGGAAAGGATGAGATTAAGGTCCTATATGGGTGTGGGCTTCAGTACTGGTGGGAAGTATTGAGTAAACCCTTCATGAAGTGGACAGTGATGGGGTGCGTAAAGGCCGAGGTGCTGTCAATAGGGGGAAGAAAGGTACTGATTGCTGCTAGGGGCACCCGTACAGAAGTGATGGCTATGTCGGACATTTTGAGGGTGAGAAGATAGTTCAGGACAACTGGTATAGATACTGTGTCTCTATTTTGCTTGGCAGCATGCCTGGTGGATTCTCTCCTGCTCTGAGTAAGGATTCGCCGCACCAGGGTGGAGCATACCTGGTCTACCCTTGACACCCATCCAAATACCAGGCCATGAGGTGAAGAGGGCTTGGATTGGGATGCCAGAGTCTCCCCCAATCTTGTGTGAATAGATCTGGGAGTGCGCAAAGGCAGATCGGTGTGCGGGTGGATAGTCAAAGGAGGTCCATGAACCAGATCCGACGATGCTACAAGTAGTGCTGTGGCTCTGTGTCTGCAAATCTTGCATAGCTCTTGCGGAAGAAAGGGAATGGGAGGGAAGGCATAGCGAAGATTTCTGGTCTCGGAAGGAGGAGAGCGTCACCCTACTGGTCCTCCCCTATCGCCCCTCTGGAACAATGGAGGGGCAGTTTGCTGTTCTCGGAAGTGGCAAAGTGGTCCCATTGCGGGGTGCCCCAGAGCTCGAAAAAGTACTGTAGTGTAGCGTCGTGTAGCTCTCACTCGTGATTGATGTAGAGTGTCTAGCTGAGTGCGTCGGCCTGGGAGTTCTAGATACCTGGGAGGTACATGGCTTGAAGCATTCTGTTGTGTTTAATGCACCGGTTCCAGAGGCATACAGACTCGGAGCTGAGGGAGAGAGACTTGGCGCCACTCTGCTTGTTGACGTACATGACTGTTGTGATGTTGTTGGAAAGGAGTTGAACGTGGAGGGATTGGACAAGTGAGAGAAAGGCCTGACATACGAAATGGACCGCCCAGAGCTCTAGCACGTTTATGTTAATTCTGGCCTCCCTTGGCATCCAGAGACCCTGGGTATGGTGGTCCAGGTGGGCTCCCCAACCTGCAAGGGAGGCATCTGTCATGATGGTGACCTGTGGTATGGGAGGGGAGAAGGGGATGCTGATTAAGACCTGGGAAGGATCAGTCCACCATGTGAGGGAAGACAGCATGGTCTGGGGAAGGACAACTCTGGTCTGCATATGGTCCATGCTGGGTCTGTAGATGTCAGTGTTGCGAAGCAGTCTGCCATGAGGAAAGCCCTGGCTGCAACGGAGTTGAGATGCATGCTGATCAAGTGCATTCTCTGTGTAGGTGTCAGCACCAACTTGTTCTTGTTGATGCATATACGTAGAGATGTCAACAGCGGGCGAAGGGCAAGCATCACTGAGGTGACTTCCCACTGTGAGAGTCCCACGAGGACCCAGTCATTGAGATAGGGATACACTGTGTATCCAAGGTGGTGCATTTCGGCAACCCACCCCAGAGGCAGGGGAGAGGAACAAAACTGATCCTCTCAACCACTAAACTAATCTAACAAACTCAACTGAACTAAACTAGCAATTAGGAAAAATTCTTTTGGCTGAGGCACACTTGAGGCAGACACGCTCAGGGTCTGTCTCAGACCAAGGCAGTGGAGAAGGAACTGAGGGTGGTTCTCTTGCACAGACCTATATAGCCTTGATGTGGTGCATCAGGAGGTACGGGACCCTTGTGCAGGCCAAATGGACACTGCTATTGAAGGTCTCTGATCAAAAGCACACGGGGTGTACATGCATCTGAAGTGGAGCATCTATAGGGACATTACTTGAAGAAGAACCAAATCTTCAGTTTGCATAAAATTCCTTGGGCAGATAAATATTGTCTTATGATTAATATTATTTTTTAAAATTAGACATACATCTTGGAACATATTATCTTAGAACAGAACAGAATGTGTATTTGGCAATTTTAATAAAGAATTTCTAAGTTTGCAATAGCATTTCAGTAAAATTTCCAGTAAAAATACCCAGAGAAAGAAAGAAAGAGAAATGGGCTAGGGGTGAAAGTAAGAGAGAAAAAAGTAAATATCTAATTTTGTTCAAAAGCCTCTGATGTCCGTTTTCTCTGACAATGAAAAAACAGTTTTATATTAGAATGGCAACCTAGTAATGTAGGAATACGCAAGGCGCACTACATATTAATGTTCAGATTCAGCCCAAGTAGCAAAACAACATACCATATGCACAGGGGGAGGGGATAAATTCTCAAAACAAATATCTTCTGTAATTCAAGAGGAGCAGTCTTCCACAAAGTATTTTAAAAGAACAATACTTTATCTCAGATAATTAAATACTAAATATTAAAGACAATTTGCCGAACAAAGCCATCATTTAGGAAAAGAGATGAAAACTGTGCTAACAAGTTAAAACAAAATCCAAACAATTGTCTGCAAAATCAATGAAATGGTGTCCTAATTCAATAAGACTTTTATAAAGGGATTAAATTGCCAAGCCAACAGTTTCTTTTTAAAGTATGTGTTATGTGCAGACTCTTACTATAAACTGCCAATAAATACATTAAAATGGCGTAAGGTATATTCTGCCTATTTTTTCAATTTATCATTTTAAACAGTAAACTGAATATTTTCAATCAGTTTGTTTAATTTTAAAAGCATAAATGCAATTACTTTGATTTGAAAATCACTTTATAGACATATGCCCTGATCCTGCAGTTGGATCCACACACATGGAGCCAACTGCAGGACTAGGCACTTGAACAATATGCATATTCTTAAATTCACATCAAGAAAAATAGCTGGTCAATCCCTACTTTAACACTTTAAAAAAGAAAACCTAGATGAAGGATAGATGCATGGTGAGACAGATGGACACAGTCAATCTATTTCAATCTCTTTGTTAGATATCATCCTATAAAAAGACAAGCAAAAAGATCTGTTTGGCACTACTTGATAGAAGTAACAGAGACTTGGATCTAACCTGTAAAATCTGCTTTCCAGTCTTTGTTTAATGGTACTGAGATCTGTGGGATATGCCACAACAGTGCAATACATTGGATAAGCTTGGAGATCCACAGGTGCCACAAATGCAGAAGCAATATCTAAATACAAATGAAAACTCAATGTGAGATCACATAAAACCAGCCCTTTAATAGTCTGTTTCAGATCTTTTTTATTTTCAACACCCCTCCCCACCCACCCACACCTTGAAGTTTAGAATACAAATAGTAAGTGACAGAATCAAACAAGAAAAGCCAACACTACATACTTTAAAATATTAGTGAAACTTTATACACACACACGTGTGCTGTAGCACATGCCATAAGCATGATTACTGTAGTGATTAATCAGAGCCATCCCTCTGTGCATGAAGGACTGCACTCTGAGAAGCAGTCCATATTATATATATATAAAAAAAGAGAATTACTTTTTGTTACAGATACAATCTGTAAGTTATATAATTCAAAATATGCAATTCCAAAATATTAACTGGTGCACTTCTGACTCACTCTGCTTTGGAAAAATATCACTTCATTAATCTTTACATTACCACAGTGGTTCTCAACCGGGGGTCTGGGAGCCCTTTCGGGGGGGCCGTGGAGTTCCATGGCTGAAACCAGTTGCCCTCCCTCCCCAGTCTGGAGCATTGCAGGGCTGAAGCCCGCGGCCGACCCCCAAGCCAGGAGCGACATGCGGCTGAAACTGGCAAACCTACCCTCCCCCCCCCCCCCCCCCCAAGCCAGGAGCAGTGGGGGACTGAAGCGTTGGTATAGCATGTTGAGGGGGGCCTCGGCAAGAAAAAGGTTGAGAACCTCTGCATTACCACTCCCTCATCTTCAAAGTTCTCAAATTTTAATGTGCAAAGTAATTCTTTAGACTGTTACTATAACAGCTGTAATCCCTGCCCAGAGGAATTTACAAGGAATTTAGGACAAAGACAAATATGATACAAGCAGAAAAAACAATATGCCAGAGTATAATGGAATTCAAACAAGTGAAGGCTTCATAGACTATTTTTCTTTCCCTCCACTTGTACAACTGGACTTATGGTTCTTACAATACCTGATTTTATAGGGGAAGGAATGAAAAAAATAAGTACAAAAATTTAAACTCTAAAATATATTTAGAATATATTTTTAAAAACAAGAATTGACAAAAATTAGTTGCTAGATGAGCTGGCCTTCTAAGAAAAAGGTGAAACAGAATGCTTTATTGCAGTTAAAAATCTATTCTTAAGATTGCTACAGTAAATTGAACCTTTATACAAAACAAGCAACAATAGAAGTAGTTAAAAAAACAAAACCTTGAACAGAATATGAAAAGAACCAGCTAAAATAATTTAAATATACCATTACTCTTACTATGGAGGCACAATAGTGGAAACCTTAATTACAACCTCATACTTTCTCCAAAAGCACATAACATACTGCACATATTACTGCTGGTATTTGCTAATCTGCTAACTCCTTTTGTAATTAATGTTTTACATTATTCTGAAAGAGGGAGATTAATGAGTTATGTGTAGTGTGTTTCCTTATTTGTTGAGGGCAGAAGGTAGTTTCTTGTGAAAATGCAGTGTGTCCCCATCAAAGACAACATGCTGTATAAACATTCAGGTACCACCAAGGTGTCACACTTAACCAATCTTAATCCCTGTTAAACCAAATTTTTGTTTGTAATAGTTCACACATTTATTTAAGTACCATATAGACACATGAAAATTAACTATGCACATTTCAAAAGCCATCTTATCACAAGACCAAAGTTATATATATGCATACCTTTGACTATGTTAAGGACAGAATTAGTGATGTGTATGTAGAAAGAATTTATAGTGTTGCACTTTTCAGAAGCTGCCAATATATATCGGCATTTGTCCCCACAAGTGGTAAACTCATGGTGAACCATTTGCTAGCCAATAAATTACACATCCATTCTCTTCACAACCCAAAGAAAAGAAAAATGATGGCTGCAGTACACAGCAGCTTAGTTAGGAAAAATCCCAAGTACAGGTATTCATTGTAACGTTCTCTAGGAAAACAAAACAAATACATACTTTTTGCTATCTGTTCAAAATGAAGTTACAGCTTTTCTATTCAACATAGGGGGCCTCCATTTTCAACACTAGCAAGTAATTTTGGGTGCTCAATTTGAGATATCATAAACCGGACTTGATTTTCAAAGGGCAAGTGTTCAGTACTTTCTGAAAATCAAGCTCTTCAAGGTCTTTCAAGTTACATGTTCAAAAACTGAAACCCTCAAAATCACTAGTCACCTTTGAAAGTTTGGGTCAGACCGTATACTAAAGGCACTATGTAGATATGTCATGTTGTGAACAAAATATTTTCTTTTTTTTATAAGGTAATAATTCAAGTAGTGATTTTATTACTACTGCAGTTGATCAATGACAGCATTTACTAATTTTGTGGATTGTGGTGTTCTCAAAAAAATGCCTATCATCCGTTCCTATGAAAGTTAGCTTCCATCCTGAATGTTTCTTAAATTATTCAATCACAAATGTTTACCTAGAGTCATGAGCTGGTTTATCCCTGCAATAATTCTGTCACATTCCTCATCCCGGGTTCTGGAACCCCATTCTCCATCCAGAGGTTTGTAGATCAATGTTCGGCATTCAACATCAGTTAAAGGAACACTAGTTCCCAGCTCTTCAGGAAACACAGCTGAAATATAAAGACCAGGATGATCACTGAAAAATATTCATCTGTTCATATTTCAAGACAGACATGTGTCTATTAAAAACATAGAGTAATTAATATAGGCAGTATATAGAGTAACATTGTTTTACTGAATAAAAGTGTAAGATGTGTAGTTCTTTGTGCAAAAGACAGCATGCTTTGATACTGTTCCAGGGTCTTACATGCTTCATGTATATTGTTACCAGCTAACAAATGTGTTTCCCAGAATGCAGCTTGCTGGATCCTGCCAGAATTTTGTGGATTTTCTATTTACCAGACTTGCAGACTTACAGTCAGTTTGTGGGAGAATGTATTTTTGCAGTAAACAAGGGTAGTTCTGTAGCATGTGAAATTTTTTAAATATATTGATAATTTAACTATGTTCTGGGAACTGTAGTGGTGCTTTATAGGTTTTCAGGTAGAGTTTATAAATAATGGTTTTAACCTATATAGCTCTTGAGATCTGCCTATTGAAAATTGCCTTTCTCCTTCTTCCATTGCTGCGGTAAGTGAAGGTTCTTGAATGGAGCCCGTGAGACATAGAAGAGAAGCTACCATCAGGGCATTCTCTTGAGGGCATTTGACTTTGGAATTAATACCCTGATTTGATAAAAATTAGCCAGAATCTGTTGATTTTCAGGGCACACTGCAGACTTTTGGGCAGGGAAAGTGCAAGAGGTTAAGTTTTTGTAGGTGTAGCAGGAGATTCTTGAGATGTTTGGGTTTGTGGTTGGATGGATATTTTACATTTTGGTATTAGAGATGTTGCTGGTTTTACCTTGTGTGTTACTGTACTTTTAATTATGTCTAAGAGGTAGCAAGAGCCTGGGAGAGGTACTTTATTCTTTAAAACCAAATAATGAGTAAATGAATAAACATATTGAAATAATAAATAATTGTAACAAAATATGTACAGTAGGCTGAACTGAGTCATAGTTCTACATTGAGAAAGAAAACACAAATAGTTTATAGATAGCAAAGCAAAGTCATCAATAAATATCCCAGAAAACAGAAAAAAAACATTCCAAATTATATTCAGTTTTTAACTAATTTTAAAAAAATCCAGCTCAGAGTGTGGTAGCCCAGTAGGGTGTGGATGGACAGAAGAAATAATGCTAGTGGGCCCACTGGAGAGCATGCACTTCAGCTGCCACAATTCCTACCTTGGATAGCTGGACCAGAGGGGGAATAAGTCCCCATTGCCAATTTGCCCCCAAACACTTTGTGTGTATAGGATTAGTGAGTGCATTGCAGGGACAACCGGTCTCTCTAGCATGCAATTTCCACTGAACCTAGTGGGGGAGCAGGTTCATCTGTTCCTTCTAGCTTGTATGTGGGCCAGGCGAAATGCCATCTGTTCAATTCTTGAGTGATTTTGTTCTGTTTCCACAGGAAAAATAATAACAAAATATTACTTTCCTGCACGGAGAACAGGGAAATTACAGAATCCTATGAATTTCCAATGGTCCTACTCATTAGCAAACTCTTAGGCTTTTTTCCATTAATGATATTGACATGATTATGTATCCAGTTACTCCAATCACAGATCAGGCTCATTTTAATAGATGTATATTTGTAATTTAGTGATTTAAGCATGAATTTATATTGCAATGGTTTTTATGATTCTTATTTAATTGTTTCTTTTTTCTGGCATTTTATAGAGAAACATACTCGGTATCCTTAATTTTTAAAAACTATTTGCGTAAGATATGCTTTCTATACTTCTAAATCAAGATAACACATCTACACACTTACACACCATTATTTGGTATGAGCTCCATATCCCAAGGACTCATCTTCTCAGTGTCACCATTGTCCCAGCTTAAAGAAAAAATTAACAGAGTTTAAATTATAGCAATTAGTACTGCTTAAACAGTTAAAAATATATTACTCTTATATGTAATGTTTATTTTATTACTAATGAACACACTTTATAATAAGTTTTATTACTGCAATTAAAAGAGCCAAATCACCTAAATCAGTGTTTGCTATGCAAGATTAAAAAGATTTATTAAAAGCGTAAGTAAGATCAAATTTGCTAACCAGACATTGTAGCACTGAAATAAACTGTCAGGATATTCAGGCTGTAGAGGTTCCTGGCTTTCAATTGTTCCAAACCACCAAGCATCATCTATTACTGACCTGAAACGATCACCTGGACAATACAAAACAATCTCATTAATAAAAAGTACTTTGTTGTCATAGTCCTATTCTTTTACCAATTTCTACACCACATTTGTCTAATCTTCATGGTAGTCGTTCTTTGGAGATCTCTGTGTCAATAAACAAATATAAAGAGTATTTAGATGGATACACCCTTAAAACAACAATAAAGGGCACTCTTTAGAAAGAACTAATGTTAAGTTGTGTAGGATATCAGAAAAAATATAGGTAATGAGCATATAAAAATCAGCAATCAGTATAATTTACATATATATTAGAACATGTTGCAACATTTTTCAAGCTTATAGCAGTGGAAGACAGTTTAATTTTTTAACATCTTTAATTCTAATATATATAAACTCACATATATTATACCTATTGTTCTCAATAGGATTTCTTACTTTAGAAGGTTCCTATGTTTCCTCCTCTCAAATACAAATTTCCTCAAAGTCCAGCAAACACTAAACTTTGTATACTAACCTATCTCTAATGCGTCTGTGCATTCCCACTTGCGAGGAGACTAGCGAGCCGTCTACCCAGCTGGAAGGTAGAAGTTCTCAAGGAAATATGGATTGTAGCACAGTTTCCTCAAATTGACTATCAGAGCACAATGCTGATTCTAAATAGTAGTGCTTGATGAAAGTTTAGACTGAACTTCAAGTGGCTGCTATACTAATCTCCATTATGGGCACCTACCTAAAACATGCCACAAAAGTTTCACTGGACCTGGTGGAATGGGCTTTAGCCCAGGAAGTACTAACATCCTTGCTAGATTGTAGCAAAACTCAATCAATACATGCCCTAATCCAGAGTGAACGGAAATGGGGCTATGGACAGATCAAAGGGAAGTACTTTGTACTGGTAATGTCTCTGTCCCATACAGAACCTCAGGTAGTTGCAGTGTGTCAACCTGATGGCCACATGGAAACAGGTGTCCTTTAAATTAAGAGCCATGTGTGAAGAACATGGAGTTGATCTGTAATAATTTGTGGCTAATGTATCCTGACTGGTGTGACGTTATTTGATTAAAATATGACTATATAAATTATTGTAGAAACCACTATTATACATTTGAAACACTTTTTGTACAATGTGGCATGTAAAATGTTTATGAAATGATGATGATTTGCTGATTATGATTATACTATTTGTATAATCAGTCTTCACAGCTGAGGATATTAGGAAGATTCCCAAACCTGAGCCATCCTTTGTAGGTGACAAATCTGAGGAATTGTCACAGATTGAAGTATCACTAGAGGAGGTTTTGGAATTAATTGATAAACTTAACAGTAACAAGTCACTGGGACCAGATGGCATTCACCTATCCCTCACCAAAGGCTTTTACGTAAATTAAGTTGTCATGGGATAAGAGGGAAGATCCTTTCATGGATTGAGAACTGGTTAAAATATAGGGATTAAAGCGTAGGAATAAATGGTAAATTTTCAGAATGGAGAGGGGTAACTAGTGGTGTTCCCCAAGGGTCAGTTCTAGGACCAATCCTATTCAACTTATTCATAAATGATCTGGAGAAAGGGGTAAACAGTGAGGTGGCAAAGTTTGCAGATGATACTAAACTGCTCAAGATAGTTAAGACCAAAGCAGACCCTGAAGAACTTCAAAAAGATCTCACAAAACTAAGTGATTGGGCAACAAAATGGCAAATGAAATTTGATGTGGATAAATGTAAAGTAATGCACATTGGAAAAAATAACCCCAACTATACAAACAATATGATAGGGGCTAATTTAGCTACAACTAATCAGGAAAGAAATCTTGGAGTCATCGTGGATAGTTCTCTAAAGACATCCATGCAGTGGCAGTCAAAAAAACAAACAGGATGTTAGGAATCATTAAAAAAGGGATAGATAATAAGACGGAGAATATCTTATTGCCCTTATATAAATCCATGGTATGCCCACATCTTGAATACTGCACACAGATGTGGTCTCCTCATCTCAAAAAAGATATATTGGCATTAGAAAAGGTTCAGAGAAGGGAAACTAAAATGATTAGGGGTTTGGAACGGGTCCCATATGAGGAGAGATTAAAGATGCTAGGACTTTTCAGCTTGGAAAAGAGGAGACTAAGGGGAGATATGATAGAGGTATATAAAATCATGAGTGGTGTGGAGAAAGTGAATAAGGAAAATTATTTACTTGTTCCCATAATATAAGAACTAGGGGCCACCAAATAAATTAATGGGCAGCAGGTTTAAAACAAATATTTAGTTATTCACCAGAAGAGAAGTCAAGGTGCAGGGACTGACACTTGATGGGGTGCACTCAGAGAAACTCCAGAAGGGTCAGAGGTGTTATGTACCAGTCTCCTTGTAACAGGGTAAGATTACAGCCAACATGAACACCCTGTATTCTTCAGATATTATGGTACTTGTTTAGCCTCCTGAGGTCCAGGACAGGTCTGAGACTGTGCACCTGCTTGGGAATGCGAAAGTACCGAAAATAGTACTTTCTCTAAGGCTCCTTTTGTGATGAGGGAATCCTCTTCTTCCGGAAGCATTTTTTTGTGAGGAGGGTCTCTGAAGAGAGGTAGGTGTGTGTGTATCTATCTGACGGGATACTCATCATGGATGGTCCCAGCACCCAGTGACTGGAAATAACCATGCAACAGGCATTGCAGAGGAATAAATAAATAAACAAACACACACAAAGATTAAAAACCAAAAGTTATAAAAATGGTACAATTTGGGCTAGCTCAGTCGTTCTCAACTCCGCAGCCCATGGGCCATTTGCGCCCTAATCAGCACACAGCTGCGGTCCATGTAACATCCTCAGGGCCATAACTAGGGTTGGGCAGGAAGGGATCTACTCTGGGTGCAGAGCTGGCGGGAGGGTGCAAAAATGGGGCAGCGCAGGATCAGGCCCAGCAGCATCAGGAAGCCAGGATACTCAGCGACCCCCACCCTGCAGGATCACGGGTCCAGTGACCCAGGCTGGAGCAGGATCCCTGGAGGCACTAGGACTGCAGTGAAAGGTGAGCTGCATGGCTGAGCTAGGAGACCAGTGGGCACGAGGGTGTGTGTGTGCAGGGTGCTAGGGTGTGTGTGCAACTGCTGGGGAGACAGTCCCAGGGGGGTCGGGTGATGGGGGGCATTCCCTGGCTGGGGAGGACAGTGTGGGGAGGGGCTAGGAGGCAGTCCCCTGGGTGGGGGGACTGGGTGCATGGGGGACAGTCCCTGGCTGGGGGGACAACCCACACCGGGCAGGACTCCCCATCTTTGCAGGCAGGCTCCACAGCCCGCCCCTGGGTGCTCAGCCCAGCCATGCTGCTGGTGGCAATACACCATGCCATGCCACCCTTATAGTAAATGAATTAATGTTAACAGTTAATGTTTTGCCTTATTTTGCTAATTTAAAATGCTCTTGGCAGACATTTGCCAGTGTTGAAATGAAAGGTACTATATTGATTTGAATCTTATTGCTGTATAATAAATACTACACTTTTTTTGGGGGGTGGGGTGGATGTGGCCCACATAACACACCGAGATATGCATATGCAGCCAAAATGGTAAATACATTGAGAACCACTGGGCTAGCTAAACCCAATGGGGCTAGGTAACAACACATACAACAGAGAGTTCCTCCTGCTCACTGTGTCACAGATGAAGGAAACTGAAACGGTTGGAGGAAGAGGATGCACTTCCTTTATGTGATCTTGAACATTCAACACTACAAGGAAGTGTGTTCACATCCCCCAAATGACTCTGCTATGAAGAGAGTCCCCCAAGCTTGCTGTCAAGGAGTGCCATCTCACAACTCGGAACAGAAGCCCTCAAAGAAGGAAAGATCGGGAATAGCCTTTTTTCATGCTTTAAAAACCAAACCAAACCAAATATTAGATTTTGTCTTCCCTATTTTTACTGGAGGAGTCCTTAAAAGACTAGTAGAACTATGACATCACAAGAGACTGAAACCTGAGCAATTGAGGCAGGATGGAATTTTTTTTATATATTCTTAAAAAGTCTGATTTTCTTAAAATACCTATTTAATTCAAACTTCTAACAAAAGTTCTCTTTATGAAAGTTAACATTTCAATTGAGAGAAGACAGTTCTAGCTTAGTTCTTTAGTCCTACAAAGGGTCCTTGAACAAGTAAGGGAAGACAAGATGTGATATTCCTGATATTTATAAGATAAAAGGAAAACATGTTAACTTCTTTTGCAGGTCACCTTTAAACTCTTATTTTTTTTCACATGTAATTGTGTTCAGTGGCAAAGTTTAATTCTGCAGCAGCAGTAAGCACTGCATCTCTCTAAAGATCAGTAGATCTTGCTCTCTGATTCCGGCATAATACTTTATTTTCACCCACTTTGCCATGTTTCCTAATGAAATTCATTCAACCTGAATGAAACCATTTATTTAACTTTTTACAAAACCCACCACCTACCTATATTCCATCGTCTATGTTTTGCATCATCAAACTGCTGCCGCAAGACTAGGAAATCTATAACATCTGGCATATCATGGTACCTAGTTGCAATCAAAATGGAAAAAGAATGATTAAGGTGAAAAAGCAGCAACAGAATACAGAAAACATTGTTCGATATCAAAATGCATTTAATGCATCTGAATTCAATATAAACATCTTAAATTTATGTCACAGAAAATTTCTGTTTAAAAATAAAACTTCTTTAAAATTTAGCAAATTTAAAAGGTTTTAAATATTACAAAAAACAGTTTCCCTATTGGAACAGAAATAATGCTTCCCTTACTTCATGGTGAATGATCCTCCAGTCAGTTTACCAGTATCTGGGTCAAGAAAAGCAAGTTTAAGACAGCAGAGAGTAGGCAATCCCACTTCATATTTAATCCCAACTATTTTCATCAGCTCTTGTTCCTGAAGTAAATAAAACAACATGCTTATTTTAGGTGGTTGAATATAAGAGGACTGTAACAGAAGTATGAAATGAAAAAAGTGAATATATTCTATTGAACAACAGATTTCAGTGGTGAACTATGTAAACAAAATTACTAGGTCAAATACAGACCTTTCAAATTTACTCCATGAAACCAAAAAGGTGCAATTCCCCAATATAACCTCATTGTATCGAATTGTTTAGAAACTTAATTTTTCACTGCAACACACTTTTAACAAGGGTTAAAAAAATAAATCAGATTGATACATGAACATCAATCACAGGTCTAGGATTTTTTGTTTCATCCTTCTCAGTAATCAATTAAGTTACTACAATCATAACTTTAAAATATTTATTTATTCCTGTTTAAAACTTCTTGGGCAATCATTACATTTTTTTAATCTTAATAAATCATTTTAAACACCAAGTTAAAAATATCAGTTTTAAAAAGATTCTGTCAGCAAAACTACGAACACTTTTTGTCAAATAACATGTATATAAAAGTTCTTTTCTATGACTTATTTTAAAGACAACAAAAATGGGAAAAGTTAAGAAATATCATACCCGTAGCTCCATTTTATGCCACGGCTGTTTTTTTGGATTAATGCTATATATTTTATTCTTTTTAGCCATTACAACATATGCTTCATGACCTTGTCGGAAATAGTAAACCTAAGAATGAAACAAAAATTAATTAAGCAACATTTTAAAATGCCAAAACGTTAGCAGTGTGTTCACAGTGTGTTCCCTTCCAAACCAAGATGGTACAGATACATGCAAATAAGGCCTTTAAAGGATCTATAAACTATTATTTTAATTTTAAACAGTGATAAGCTGCACTAGTGAGAGTAGGAACTCCCAGGTTATCAAGATAATGCATCACCCAATGGGTATACTGAATATTATAGTGGATCAAGTATGGTTCAGTTGTTTGTAGTAGGAATAAATTGTTAGTTTGTATAAAAGAGACTAAATCAAATGTAAAAGGTTCAAAAAGTATAGCTATTACTCCATTTTACAGCATATGGAGTCTGTTACTTTTTTAGTTAGAGAAACTAATACTAACACACATGCTTGTGTATTAGGAGAAACTGGAGAATTACTTTATGCATAAATACAAGTTTTATACTAATATTCTGAGAAAATAGATTCCTCCTCTCTTAAAGAAGGCATATGGCCTGGTGGATTGAGTGCTCGTATGGCTTCTCTTAGCATGGCATGACTATATTCTAGCACAATCAGTTGTGAAAATAAGGGAGAACTAAAATAAATATATGACTCTTACCTTATTTTTCCCATGAAATAATTTTAATGGGTGTTTACAAACTTACTAGCAATGTTTACTCTGGAAATTTTAATAATTGCTTTTTCAGGGGCTGGTGTTTGACTAATATAATCTACTTTTACTACCCAGTGTAATAGTATTTGTTTTATGTATTGGTATCTTTATGATGCATTTGGATGCTACAGAAATTTGTTATCCATCATAGTAATCAAATAAACAGCCAGATATACAAAATTATTATAAGTGCAGTAACTACTAAACTGAACACTAAACCAATTTAACACTAACTATCCAAAAACAGGTACCGTAATTCAAAATTCAAGCAGACACTTTCTACTCAATTTATGACACAGGAAAAAGGAAAGTGTGAAAAGGCAAAGGGTGGGATTTTCAAAAGCATCCAAGTGATCTAGAAGCACAAATCCCATTGGAAGTCATCACTGTAAGATCAAAACAACTTCAATGGATTAAAATAAAATTGCACATGCTGTCCACACAATAGTTAAAAACAATTCCACATTGCAGCAAATTTCACTGGCCCTCCCAATCAGCACAACACTACACAGGTGGGTATAAGTGGGTGGATAGAATGTCACAGAGATTAACCATTTACTTACATTGGTAATCATTTTTCTTTAAGTAACACAAATGTCATAGAGCAAATTAAACCATTGGATGTGGGATGGACAAGATCTAAATAATATCTTCCATGTGACTGAATAAATTAATAAACATGAACTATTTAAAAATATTTAGGTCACTTTATAATAGACAATTTTTTATTAAAAGAATATTTCCTTCCATTGACATCCTGTATGACAAAGTTAAGATCAGAGCAAACTTGTACACCTGAGATTTGAACTCCTTAACACAGACATTTCTGTGGGAGTGCTGAAGTTTTTACTATCAGCTCATGAACATTGCTGGCATAATGATGAAATTAACTCACTAGAAACCGGTTTCAAAGTAGCAGCCGTGTTAGTCTGTATCCGCAAATACAGACTAACAAATTTATGTGAGCATAAGCTTTCGTGGGCTACAGCCCACTTCATCGGATGCATAAAATGGAACACACAAGAAAGAAGATATTTATACATACAGAGACCATGAAAAGGTGGGAGTAGCCATACCAACTATAAGAGGCCAATCAATTGAGAGAGAAAAAAAAAAAAAACCTTTGAAGTGACAATCATGATTATCACTCCAAAGGTTTTTTTCTCTCTCCTGCTGATGATAGCTCATCTCAATTGATTGGCCTCTTACAGTTGGTATGGCTACTCCCACCTTTTCATGTTCTCTGTTTGTATAAATATCTTCTTTCTGTGTGTTCCATTCTATGCATCCGATGAAGCGGGCTGTAGCCCACGAAAGCTTATGCTCAAATAAATGTGTTAGTCTCTAAGGTGCCACAAGTACTCCTGTTTTTTTTCACTAGAAACCTTGAATGTACTCAAGGGATATGTAATAAAATTAAAACTGAACTCCTTCAAGCTAATTAGAACACAAGGCTTTAACAAACAACTAAAACAGCATACTGTCTATATGTATACCAATTTTAAATAATAATTTTCTTTATGAAATGACGTAAGCCAGCAATCTGTGGCTCTGCAAATTCAAATGAAAGAACAACGGTTTACATCCAAAACATTTTACTATCCATTCCCATGTAACACATGGAAAGTTAGGTATGGAACTAAACTAAAAAACAACAACAAACACACATAACCACAGTGAAGTCTTTGCCTGTTGAGCTGATACGTTAGCAAAAACCTATAGGCAATTAATGCCATATAACAGAAGATTTAATTTAAGTTATGTCACAGAATGAAATATCCTGTAACTAACCTTGCAGAATATTATATTATATATATTAAAGACATGGCCCTTAAATCACTGTTTTCTGTCTGTGATCTTTGAGGTTACAGAATCAGGTGGGAATCATGAGATTTTGCCAGAAATTATGGTGATCTAATTCAGGGCTAGGCAACCTATGGCACGTGTGCCGAAGGTGGCATGTGAGCTGATTTTTAGTGGCACTCACACTGCCCGGGTCCTGGCCACTGGTCTGGGGGGGCTCTGCATTTTAATTTAATTTTAAATGAAGCTTCTTAAACGTTTTAAAAACTTTATTTACTTTACATACAATAGTTTAGTTATATATTATAGACTTATAGAAAGAGACCTTCTAAAAACGTTAAAATGTATTACTAGTATGCGAAACCTTAAGTCAGAGTGAATAAATGAAGACTCGGCACACCCCTTCTGAAAGGTTGCCGACCTCTGATCTAATTGGTAGGAAGAGCAGCAGATGCTACTAAATGCTGGAGCTAAACTACATTTTTGAAAGATTCTTATTTAAATTTAGTGACAATCATTTACTACACCACCATATTTTTGCAACAGAAACAAAATGCAAATTATTGGAACAAGCTACAGATAATTCCTTCCATACTTACCAGCCACTCCTACCAATTTTCTCTATATAAATGAAACCATTTATACAGACTAATAAAATATTTTAATTTTACAATTAAGGAAAATCTCTCGTGATTTCCATTAAAAGACTGAGCACAGTAACATTCTAAACTGTAGAATGTTCTCTTCAGGCAGATAAATAGGCAGTCATCTCTCTTAGTTGCATTTCCTTAAAATATATAACAAAGATTTACAAGTGGTGCTAACAAGAAATAAAGTTAAGTGCTATTTATATGGTGAGCTTAACTAAATATGAAATTGGTCAGCTTTAGGAGAACAAGTCACAAAACAATAAACCTATTTGGGTTTATCAACCTCTTCTGGCGAATGTTGTAAACTACATTAATACCATCTCCCCCCACCCCAAATAATTCAAAAATAGTATGAGATATCTCCTTCTCAAAATGTATCTCCCACTACACACACAGTTTTACTCTGTAAGTCTTACCACAGTTGTGGGTTTTTGCATGTAATGAAGACGATTATTAAGGTTGCAAAGTCAAACACTCAGGAGTCATGAAATGGCAGAGTTAAGGCAACCTTAATTTGGCCTCCTTGTATGTATCTATTATGATACAGTCATCAATTACACAATCACATACTACTATTTCCACAAGACCCCAGTGTCATTCAGTGTACATAATGGACAATGTTCACTTAATGAGCCAGACATTCTATATATGGTTTTCTCCTCATTGTTCAAAGCGTTGCCCATGCTTTATTTACCACATACTATTCAAACCCTGCTGTGAAAGTAGGGCTATTAATCTCCTCATAGACTTTTTCTATGATGATCATCACTATCCAAGTGCTTAGCAAACATTAATGAATTTATTTTCACAACACCTCTATAAAATACATAGGTACTATCCCCATTTTACAGATGGCAAGCTGAGGCAGAGATTAAGGTGAAAAGTATCTTCTAATTTTGGATGCCCAATTTGAGATACCCAGAGCCTGATTTTTCAGCATTATAGCACTTATGTTTAGAGCACAGCCCCCATTGACTTCAATTGTAGTTCTGAGTGCTCAGCACTTTTGCAAATCAGACCCCAGGGCCTCAAGTTTAACACCCAGAACATATGGAACACACAATGACTGAATGTGAAAAATCTGGTGCATATGAGTTACTTACAATCACAAAGGAACTCTATGGCAGAGGCGGGGATAGAATCCAATTACCCAGAGTGACATTCAACTGCTTTAACTATGAGACCATCCTCTATTTCCTGCAATTTTCCTCACTCCATTTCCTATTTTCCTCACTCACCACAACCTTTCAACTTCTGCAACAAATGAGGCAGGCGTCCTGCAGACAACAGCCTTCGTTGGTACACAACTCTGATTCATTTCCAAAGCAGGGTGGAAAAAATAGCATGTGATCATGTAATTAACGACTGTATCATAATGCTTACATACAAGGTGGCTGAATTAAGGTTGCCTGTGCATTTCCTAACTTTTGAGCCCTTTAATTTGCAACTTCAATATTATTTTAGTGTATTTTTTGTGTGCAAATCAAGGTGTTTTTTTTTTTAAAGCAAAGTGAAAAAACCAAATTCCATAATGTGATATTTTACTGACATCCACATAGGTTATCTGCAGGGCTAGAACCTTTAGATCCACTGCACATAACTCTGCCAATTGAGCTAATGGGGAAAATCAGGGGTCGGCAACCTTTCAGAAGTGGAGTGCCCAGTCTTCATTTATTCACTCTAATTTAAGGTTTTGCGTGCCAGTAATACATTTTAACGTTTTTAGAAGGTCTCTTTCTATAAGTCTATAATATATAACTAAACTATTGTTGTATGTAAAGCAAATAAGGTTTTTAAAATGTTTAAGAAGCTTCATTTAAAATTAAATTAAAATGCAGAGCCCCCCGGACCGGTGGCCAGGACCTGGGCAGTGAGTGTGCCATTGAAAATCGGCACGCGTGCCAGAGGTTGCCTACGCCTGGGGTAACTGATAGGAATAGAGGTTATCATCCTTTATGTAGACCAGAACTAGAAGGAGTGAGACACTCTGCCAGTGGGTTTTACTAGTGCTCATTGAAACTTGAAATTGTTGTTTAATGGGAAATATTGACATTTCAAGAAATTGGAAACGAAACAAAATATTTTTGAAATTTCCCACAAAACAAATTCTGAAAAAACTCAGCTTTGAAATTTTGGGAAATATTGACATTTCAAGAAATTGGAAACGAAACAAAATATTTTTGAAATTTCCCACAAAACAAATTCTGAAAAAACTCAGCTTTGAAATTTTTTATTTCATTTAAAAAATTTGTTTCAAGTATTTTTTACTAGGCACAGGCAGATAATACTTAACACTGACTGAAATGTCTTATCTTTTTTTCTAAATCAAAGTGCATGCTGTTTTTGTTTAATGAAACAAATTACAACAAAAATAGAAAACAGTTTGCTCTAGAAAAAATGCAAGACATTTCAATCAGTAGCAAACAGCAGCTACCCTTGATGGTTTTAAAAATAAAATAAAATTTTGAAACATAATTTGGGAATTTTCCATTAGAATTTTTTTCTGGGAAAAAAAAAAAAAAAATTCAAACTCTCTCCGGGAATTTTTTTTTGAAACAAATATGATTTCTCACACACAAAATTGATTTAATCAAAACTGTTTTTCCTGACAAAAAACTATTTTGATGAACATTGTCTGATCGACTCTAGGTTTCACAGACTCTTCTGTCCAGCCCTCCCAAATTTGACTCTTTCTGCCTCATCCTATACAACCTGTACCTGTCTTTATCCCACCACTAGCTCCTCAGCCCCAGTCCCACTCTAATCACCTAGCCAGTCCCATGCCTCAGGCTTCTGATCCCAGTCCCAGTCTCTTTTCCCAGGGAGTTCTAATGTCACCTCTTCAGACTCCCCATTCCAGTCCCACTTCCAGCCACTCCTAATCCCCCCCACTCCCTTGTTCCCAATCTCCTTGCCTAGCTAATACCAGTATCCTCCCCAAACTTGGCTTCTTGTTTCCCCCTTCCCCTGAGCCTACTGGCTCCCATTCCCAGTCTTAGTTCCTGGGCTTCTCACCCAGTTTCAGTGCCCTCACCTCCCCTTGTCACAGTCTCTTTGCTTAGCCAGTCCCAGTTCTACCCCTGCAACCTTTTCCTTGTCAAATCTCCCCCCAGATCCTTTCCCCTGCCCTGCTGCTAGACTCCAGTCCCAGCCTCAGCCCCACTGCCAGACTCTAGTCCCAGCCTTTGCCCCCAGTCTACTCCTCCACAATGCCATAGGTCCAGCTTCCGTGTGCTCTGCATCTGAATCAAACTATTTCCCCCCCCCCATGCTACCTGGGTGCCAGTAGAGAGTCATTGTGAGCACTGGAGAGACTGGCTCTTTGCTTCAGTGCCCAGCCCAAGCTCTGACAGGAGCAGCTATAACAGGAAAAGTCAGTTTCACTAATAGACTTGGGCTGCAGCATGTTCAGTCACTCCACGGGGATGAAGCACATGCAGTCTAGCTGTTGAGGCTCCTGAATGTTCAGGGAGGATGGAATCTTCAGAGATTTTAGCTGTTAAGAACTAGCAGGTCTGTATTGAGCATGTGCAAACTGCAATTTTTCAAAGGCTTTTTACTTGGCCAAGTTTGGGTACATTCTCACAGAGAAAAGCACATCCCTGACACTAGTCTCCACCCTCTTGTAAAATTTCAAGTCCCTGTTCCAAAGCATGGAGGCACTACAGCTTTCCAAAGAAAAGGTTGCCACAATATTTTTAACATTGAAAAATAATGTATTTTTCCCTAGCCTTATCCTCTGAAATTGCAAATAGTATGCAATGTAATCCTAGTGTTAGTGGAAATTGAGTCAGAGGACCTTGGCTTTGTTAGCCCAGGGCTTGAGAGTCCACACACTCATTGGTGACGCTAGGTTTAGAATTTTTGGACCCAAATCCAGGTTCCAATGTGCACAGTGCAGTACACAGATACAAGTCAAAATCACCATATCCCAGGCTTCCCAGCTGTGGTCGCTCTAGCCCTTGGTTAATGGTGCAGTGTGGGAAAACTTTACTGCCCATCCCAGGTTATAGGAAGATATCACAGCCTGTCAACACATCCTGCTGAGCTGTCTTTTGAGTCTGCATGCTCCCGACAACCTGAGCCAGCAACATGGAGGAACCACAATCTGAAGAGCTTCTCTTGCATTTTCTGACCTACCAAAGGCACCTGTCAGAGAAGGAGGAGGAGAATACAGACACGGAAGACAAATTGGCTGATGCTGCTTACAACTCTCAGAATAACCGCTGATGCCCCCTATGCAGACCAATGCTTCTGTAGCAGGCCCACAAGAACAGACTAGTGGGATCACATCATCATATGGATATGGGATGATGAACAGTGGGTCCAAAACTTTCACATGAAGAAAGCTACATTTCTAGAGTTTTGTGAACAGCTTGCCCCCACCCTCCAATGTCAGGACACACACATGAGGGTTGCCATACTGGTTGAGTAATGGGTTGCTATAACCATCTGGAAGCTGGCTACCCTGGACTGCTACAGGTCCGTAGCTAGCCAGTTTGGTACTGGAAAGTCAACTGTGGGTAAGGTGGTGGTGGTGGTTTCCAAGGCAATGAGGCACGTGATTTACCCAAAAGTGGTGGGCATACAATATCCCTGAAGTAATTACTAGTTTTGAGAGAATGGGGTTTCCAAACTACGCTGGGTGCACTGATGGGACTCACGTGCCCATAGTTTGCCCCCCTCAAGGCGCATGAGAACATAAACAGCAAAGGGTACTACTCCACTGTTATGCAGGCCCTTGTGGACCACAGAGGCCAATTTATGGATGCCAACATGGGCTGCACTAAGAAAGATCATGATGCCAGGGTTTTCTAACTACTGGGAGTCTACATCCATGGACAAGATGCAACACTATTGTCACCAAATGACACTGTCATAAATGGAGTTACTGTCCCCACTGTTATTTTGGAGGACCCTGCATACCCCCCCTTTTGCCTTGCCTTAGGAACCATACCAGAACACCTGGCAAAACAGTATTTAATCACACTGTCAGAAGGTGCAGAATGGTGACTGAAGGTGGGTTCGGCAAACTGAAATTCAGCTGGCACTGTCTGAAGACCTGTTAGGATTCCAGTGTCATCAATGCTGTCTGCATTACTGTGGCTTGCTGTGTTCTTCACAATCTTTGTGAAGCCAAAGGTGAGCCATTTTCCCCGAATGGACCCATGACAGAAATGGATCACTGAATTGGTACATTATACCAGAAAGTGTGCCTATCACAACTGGAGCAGGATGCATCTGGGCAACACAAATCAGGGTTCTGTGCTCCCATGTTACGGGCTTGCATAGGCCAATGGAAGAGGGAGAATAGTATGTTTATGAATGTGCTTGTACAATGTTTATAGTAAATGAGATCATGTAACGAAATGGGGAGGGCTGATTGCTACGCATTGTAACTTACAGGTGACATAACTGATTATGAACTGGGTAGGAGGTTGATTGCTATGCACTGTACTTACAGGTGACATGACTGATTATGAACTGGGGGGTAGAGGCGTGTGGCAAGAACTGTAGATTTACAGTAGGGATTGATGTAGAGAAAGTTATTGAATACTTATGTTCAAATACAACTTCCCAGCTGTCCCTTATCATGCATTTATCTTTATTATTTAAAATACACATTATATGATGTGATGCAGTGATGGTCAGTCTTAATAAAATAAAGGCCTTTATTTGTGAACATGGATGTGAAACACAAAAATAGATTAAACCACTGCCATGCAAGCCAGCTATCACTCACACACCAATAATAACCCAACTCCAAAACCATTTATAAAACAGAGTGCATAAACCAAACATTAAACAGTGAACACAGTGACAACAAATAAATCCCCTTAGGTTGCATGTCCTCTGGCCTCCTGTTCTCCTTTCCCCTTCTTTTATGTTTAGTATGCTCTTGGCACCGGTGCACAGGGGTGGGAAGCCTTCAGCGGGGATGGCTCAGCACAGGGTTAGAGGATTGTACATGGTAGATTTGCCCTGTCCAGCTGCTGTTACGTTTTGGTTGCATGGGCCACCCAAACTATGGAATTGTCCAAACTGTTCCCTGCTTTGCAGCACATGGTCCCATGGAGGGGACTCAGGGCATGGTGCAGGCGCAGCAGGAGCCTGTACTCTTGGGGTCATAAGCCTCTCAACAGCCTCTCAAACAGGTCTTTCTGCTGTGCTCTATCTTCCTCCCTCAGCCAATGTTCCTGCTCTAGAAACTGCGTTGCACTGCAATTCTGTCCTCTCACTCTGCAGCCTGTCTGTGCCTTTCCACTTGCCGTGAATCCTTCTCCTTCTGGTATTGCACCTGCTTGTTGTCCCTGTCCAGAATGTTCACTTTAAGTTCATCACAGAAACACTTCTGCTGGGACTAGTCTGTGACAGTTCTGCATCCCAGGGGTCTGCTTGACTGCACTCACACTGTCAAGGTGGAGGGACCAGCAGAGGCAGAAAGGCCTAAGAGTAGACATCAAACAGTGCATTATTGTTTCAGCACTTTAAATCAGGTTTCTGCAGGCAAAAGTGGCTTGTGGAATCTCAAGGCCCAGAAATGATACTTTGCAAAACTGAACTTCAATATATCCGGAGAGGAATATTTCAGTTCCCAAAAGCTGTGTTAACACAACTGAATCACAGTGAAACGATGCAGAAAGAATGGTAAGTTAAAATTTAAAATTTTTCGGTTTAAAAATTGCAGACCAGCTTGGTTTGTGGGCAGAGAAGTGACAGCTTACTAACTAAGCCTTCTCTAGCCTTTCAGGGATTCCACCTTCTGGAGGACATCACAAGTCTAAAGGTTCCAAAATGTCAAAGGGACATTTTATTCCAAGCTGTCAGAGGCAAGCCAGCTGTGTATGCCACAGAGGTTTTCAAACTTACGGTGACTGAATGCACATCTACGAATGGAGTGAGCTGGTGATCTACAGAGCTGGAACTAGAAAATACTCAATTTTTCTGAAACTTGAATGCCTCTCGAGTTCCCTACTATGGGAAAAGTTTGCAGCTAACAGCACTGGGATTGGGCCAAAATTCATGGGGGAAATCAACAGGATGCTGTGTTAGCATCCACATAGATTATTGCCTCCCTACAGTTTCCGATGCATGCTGCTCTGACCGCAACTACCCAGTGACGACATGCAAACACACACAACAACACAGACTCTCAAAGAACTACACAGCCATTTCCCCCACTCCCTGGCACATTTCTGGTGTATATACAACCCCCCCACCAGCTGTACTTTGGACATTGATTTCATTGCCCATGGACTACAATTAACTTCCCCACCAGACAGTTGACCATTTACAGGCAGCTCATTACACTGTGGCGGGACTAATTTGTATGGCACGGGATACTAAAAGGGAAGGCAATATCTGGTTCTCATTTTTAACATTCCAGCACATCTTTGTAAGAATGTGCTTGTTTCTAGTAAAATTAAATTTTAAATGCTTCGTTCATTGATGTTTGCGCTTCCTGGTTTCCGTTTTGAATTCCATGTGGTGGTGCTGCTAAGGTGCTGGCATTCCATTCACCATTGGCAGATACACACTGCTGCCCTCAGCTTGTAATACATTTTCCATTGGGTCATAATTCAGAAATTCCTCCTATCCATATAACAACAACAAACATGGAACCAGAAACTTACCAGGTTGAGGGGCTACTTCTGCTTCGTGTGTTTCTGCTGCTAGTTCTGCAATGGGCTGCTCCTCCAAAGAGTCATCAAAAAGGTCTTCTGAGTAGAGATCCAAGATGTGCTGCAGCTGCTACAGTAGCAAAGCATCCTGGGAGACTGGCGTGAGCACAAGAGTCACTTCAGCAGCCTGATCGGATGTTTGCTCCCCTCCAGTGTCAAACTGGATTCCAGGGTCAGAAGATCAACATCTCTGCTAACCAGACTGTCATAAAGTGCTGGTGGCTCAGTACTCGGTGCCATTCCCAGCACCTGGTCAAACTCCTCATAAAACGGGCAGGTGAGTTTCCAGAGGTGTGGTTCTCATTCCTGGCTTTCCAGTAGTTGTTCTTGGAATGCTTAATCCACTCTCTGCGCTGGTCTGATAAATCCACAAAGCTGCCAACTTCTTCACTATTTCCTTGTATGCATGGTCATTTCTTGAACTCTTGCTGAAGTCAAATTGTTTGCTTATCTCACCCGAGAGTTTAACTAAAATCTGATTGTGCTCTCATGACCAGCTAGCAGTGCACTTGGCAAAGGACTATTTTGTGTTGGTGGCCATTATAAACATAAGAGAAGATTCACTCTGCTTACAGCTCAGCAGTCAGAATAAAAAGGAAGGGCTAAATTCTGAGCAGCTGTACCAGAATCAGAGAAACCATTTCCATTTCTTGGGATAGAAAGGACGAAAGACACCATCCCATGGGGTTGTGGGACAGCATTGGTGGACTTTCAGGTCCCAGTATGGGAGGCATGGGCCAGAGCTGCATCCATTCTGCAAAATTTGAGCCTGTGGGACTCAGGCTCAAATATCTCCCCACACTGATGGGGTCCTGGGGCCTGCACATGGAGGGCTTGCTGGCCTGAGTCAGATATAATTATGTGTAGATGAAAGGTGGATATGAGCCCAAGCTTGCACTGCAGTGCAGACACATCCTAAATTGTTTTGGCTGAAATTTTCCAAAAAATGCAGCCTAAGGCAGACACCCAGTATGGAAAATTTCAGCCCAAATAATTATCGTCAAAGTCATAAGCAACAGAAAATACGGCCTTAGGGAAGTGTTGAGCAACCTTAATAATAAGTCAAGTTACCAGCCGTGCTTATAATAAAATAATTATCCAGCTGTGGAATTTCTTGCACCCTCTCGGACACATATGAGAACAACCATTGTCAGTGATATGATTCTGGACTAGATGTATTACTGGTACATCTCTTTTAGTGCAATAATTCCTATGTTTCCAGGTACAGACTAGGTGGCAATTGTCAAGTTCATTAATGTCAAGGTTCTTTTGAACAACAGACAGATGAGAGCATGCCTAAGTATTCCCTGTATACAGTGCAACATCTGCTTTGCCTGGCCAAATGTGAGATTTCTGTGAAACATGTCAATACTAGTAGGGTGCTAAAGACTCTTAAGAGTATGGTACAGGCATATCGCTGACAACCCTACAATACCTAGATGGCACCACTGACCAGATTAGTTCATCTTGGATTTGATTCTGTGCGGAGCAGAGCACCTCCTCAGAGGCTCTCAATGGAAACTGAAGTTGATGATCTATGTGGGAACTCAGGGTACGTCTATACTTACCTCCGGGTTTGGCGGTAAGCAATCGATCTTCTGGGATTGATTTATCGCGTCTTGTCTAGATGCGATAAATCGATCCCGGAAGTGCTCGCCATCGACGCCGATACTCCTGCTCTGCAAGAGGAGTATGCGCAGTCGACGGGGGAGCCTGCCTGCCGTGTGTGGACCTGCGGTAAGTACTTCGACTTCAGCTACGTTATTCACGTAGCTGAAGTTGCGTATCTTGTTTCAAACTGGGGGGTTAGCGTGGACCAGTCCTCAGTTCAGCACTCTGGGTGCTCAACACCTCTCCAGAAATGCTTAGCTCTTTGAAGATTCAGGACCGTGCAGATTTTATAGTGTATGGCCCAACTACTTCCTCTGGCTTTTTCCCGAGGGGTGAACTTGTGTGTCATTGATTATGGAAGACAGGGTACATAAAATCTTGTTTTTGACTTGGATTTTCAAGCCATATGTTATAATAAGTATTGTTCGTACACCCAATACATTGTACTTGGCACATTTTATAAATTAAAAACAAAAATTGTTTTATGTATCTGTCATTTTTGGAATTCAACTATTGAATCACAGAATCATAGAAATGTAGGACTGGAAGGGACCTCAAGAGGTTATCTAGTCCAGTCCCCTGAACTCATGGCAGGACTAAGTATTATCTAAACCATTCCTGACAAGTTTTTGTCTACAAATCTCCAATAATGGAGATTCCACAATCTTCCTGGACAATTTATTCCAGTGCTTAACCACCCTGATAGTTAGGAAGTTTTTTCCAATGTCCAACCTAAACTGCCCTTGCTGTAATTTAAGCCCATTGCTTCTTGTCGTATCCCTCAGAGGTTAAGGAGAACATTTTTTCTCCCTCCTCCTTGTAACAACATTTTATGTACTTGAAAACTTATGTCCCTCCTCAGTCTTCTCTTCTCCAGACTATACAATCCAATTTATTCAATCTTCCCTCATAGATCATGTTTTCTAGACCTTTAATCATTTTAGTTGCTCTTCTCTGGACTTTCTCCAATTTGTCCACATCTTTCCTGAAGTGTAGCACCCAGAATTGGACACTACTCCAGTTGAGACCTAATCAGCACGGAGTACAGTGGAAGAATTACTTCTCGTGTCTTGCTTACAATACTCCATGCCAGAATGACATTTGCTTTTTTGCAACAGTATTACACTGTTCACTCATATTTAGCTTGTGATCCATTACCCCCTGATACGTTACTGCAGTATTTCTTCCTAGGCAGTCATTTCCCATTTTGTATGTGTGCAACTGATTGTTCCTCCTAAGTGGAATACATTGCATTTGTCCTTATTGAATTTCATCCTATTGACCTCAGACCATTTCTCCAGTTTGTCCAGATCATTTTCAATTTTAATCCAATTCTCTAAAGCACTTGCAACTCCTCTCAGCTTGGTATCATCTGCAAACTATATAAGTGTACTCTCTATGCCATTATCTAAATCATCTGATGAAGATATTCAACAAAACTGGGCCCAAACTGATGCCTATGGGACCCTTGATATGCCCTTCCAGCTTGACTGTGAACCTCTAGTAACTACTCTCTGGCAACGGTTTTCCAACCAGTTATGCACCCACCTTATAGTAGCTCCATCTAGATTGCATCTCCCTAGTTTGTTTATGAGAAGGTCATGCGAGACAGTATCAAAAGCCTTACTAAAGTCAAAATATACGACATCTACCACTTCCCCCCTATCTACAAGGCTTGTTACCCTGTCAAAGATAGCTCTTAGGCTGGTTTGACATGATTTTCTCTTAAGTACCAGTCATCATGGATTTGTCATCACTGTATTATCTTCTAGGTGTTTGCAAATTGATTGCTTACTTATTTGCTCCATTATCTTTCTGGGTATTGAAGCTAAGCTGACTGGTCTGTAATTTCCCAGGTTGTCCTTATTTCCCTTTTTATAGATTGGCACTATATGCCCTTTTCCAATGCTCTGGAATGTACCCCATCTTCCATGACTTTTTGAAGATAACTGCTAATGGCTCAGATATCTCCTCAGTCAGCTCGAGTATTCTAGGATTTATTCATCAGGACCTGGTGATGGAAGACATTTAGCTTGTCTAAGTAATTTTTAACTTGTTCTTTTCCTATTTTAGCCTCTGATCCTACCTCATTTTCACTGGCATTCACTATTTGAGACATCCAATTGCTACTATCCTGTTTGGTGAAAACTGAAACAAAAAGGTCATTTAGAACTTCTGCCATTTCCACATTTTCTGTTATTGTCGTCCCCCCCACTTCCATTGAGTAATGGGCCTTAGTCTTCCTCTTACTTCTAATGTATTTGTAGTATGTTTTCTTGTTATCCTTTACATCTCCAGCTAGTTTGATCTTGTTTTGTGCCTTGGCCTTTCTAATTTTGTCCCTTTATACTTGTATAATTTGTTTACATTCATCCTTTGTAATCTGACCTAGTTTTCACTTTTTGGAGGACTTTTTTCAATTTGAGATCATTGAAGATCTCCTGGTTAAGCCAGGGTGGTCTCTTGCCATACTTCCTATCTTTCCTACACAATGGATAGTTTGCTCTTGTGCCCTTAATAATGTCTCTTTGAAAGACTGCCAACTCTCTTGAACTGTCTTTCCCCTTAGACTTGCTTCCCATGGGATCTTACCTACCAACTCCCTGAGTTTGCTAAAGTCTGCCTTCTTGAAATCCATTATCTTTATTGTCCTGTTTTCCCTCTTACCAGTCCTTAGAATAATTAACTCTATCATTCCATGATCCACTTTCAAATTCTTAACCAATTCCTCCCTATTTGTCAAAGTTAAATCTAGAACAGCTTATCCCCTAGAAACTTTCTCCATCTTCTAAAATAAAAAATTGTCTCCAATACATTCCAAGAATTTATTGGATAATCTGTGCCCTACTGTGTTACTTTCCCAACAGATGTCTGGGTAGTTGAAGTTCCCCATCACCACCAAGTCCTGTGCTTTGGATGATTTTGTTAGTTATTTAAAAAAAACCTCATCCACCTCTTCTTCCTGGTTAGATGTAGTAGACCCCTACCATAACATCACCCTTGCTTTTTTTAACCCCTTTTATCCTTACCCAGAGACTTTCAACAAGTCTGTCTCCTATTTCCATCTCAACCTCAGTCCAAGTTTATACATTCTTGATATATAAGGCAATACCTCCTCCCTTTTCCCCCTACCCGAGCAAGTGTACATTTCTATACCAATAATCCCACCAAGTCTCTGTGATGCCAGCTATGTCATAGTTGTGCATATTAACTAGTACTTCCAGTTCTTCCTGCTTTACTTCTCGTTTTAGTATACGGGGCATACCCCATTGAAGTAACAAAGGTGAGGAAAGGTACAGGAGAAATACAGTGCAATAAAAAAACCCCATCACAATAGTGTGGAAAAAGAAAAGGGATAGCATAAATGTGACATAGCATTTAGAAGATTTTAAGGAGCACAGAGGCAGTGTAGAATGTGCTGACAGAGAAACTTTCATTCTGAAAGAAAATAATTTTGGCTTGATTAAAATTAAGCTTTAAAGGGAGTTTTAATCAATCCAAAATGTTCAGAAAAATAATGATGAAAAATAATTACATACATTTCTAAAAAAGTTACGTAAAAAAGCTGAAAAACTGGAAATGGAAAGCAAGAATCTTGAGAAAAACAAAAATACCTCATCACCCATTTGTGGCACAAACGGACACCGACGAGGAATAGTATCTGTAATCCATGCTGAAGGCAGCCATTCTTCCAACGTCAAGCCATTTTCTGCCAAAACTCCTACAGCCAATCTCTAAAGAAAATGCATACAATAATATATTAATAAGAATAGTTCACCTTTTACCCAAACTCACAATTTATCCCCAAAATATATTATCATTTTGTCAAAGTCTCAACTAGAATTTTGTGAAAATGATTTTTATCATAAAAAGGAAAATAAATGACATCACCAGATTAGAAATGCTATTGAAAAGTTTAGGGTATTTTTATAGAGGAGCTATGAAATGAAACTTTTTATAATCAAAACAATGAAACTTGAATTAATACTTTTTTACCCAAATAACATTTGATTAATGTACATAAAGTATGAATTTATTAGCATCCAGCCATGTGACAAGTTTTGAGGGTTGAGAGATAAACAACTGAAATTTTCCAAATTCTGTATTTTATTGCACACAAAAAAAACCCCCTATGTTAAAAGAACATTATTAAAGATCCAGTGCTGACTGTTCTTTGGAGATTTTAAAGGTGAAGCTCTAGCAAGTCTTTACTAAGCATGACCAAAATAGGACAAATTTTCATGGGAATAGCAAAAACCACATCTCTGACACAAATACCACTCCACCTGCCAATTTCAAGTGCCTACCTTCAAAGTATGGAGGTGTTAGAGCTTCTCAAAGAAAAGGCTGCCAGAATAATACACAGCGCAACCAGCCCTGTCTATAATATATACACATTAGGAAGTTCAGTATCAGAGGGGTAGCCATGTTAGTCTGAATCTGTAAAAAGCAACAGAGGGTCCTGTGGCACCGTTAAGACTAACAGAAGTATTGGAGCATAAGCTTTCGTGGGTGAATGCCCACTTCATCAGACACAAGACCTGGAAGAATAATACATAGCACAACCAGCCCTGTCTATAATATATACACATTAGGAAGTTCAGTTAGTTACCCTACAGTAACTGTGTTTCTTTGAAATGTTGTAAGTGTGGATCCTGCTCTAGGTGTGAATGCGACCCATGCACTGGGAGACTGAATTTTTATTTTTTTTATTTTACAAATAATGTCCAGCAGAGCCTCCCATACGAGGGCATAAAGGGTGGAGTGGCTATGACCCTCCCCTCAGTTCTCTCACAATTTAAAGCCGGTGTCGCTGAGGACTCCGAAAAATAAGGATGGAAGGTGGGTCGTGGGACTACATCATTTTGAAGAACCTCAATTATTGTAGGGTAAATAACTGTACTTTCTTGTTCAAATATGTGTTAGTGTAAATACCACTCTAGGTGACAGGCAAGAAGAATCCTCACTGGATGCGAGTGAAGAATCTCAGTTGTATTAGTCAAACATGGATTGAAGTACTGCTCTTCCATATGCGACATCTGCTCTGTCAGCCATGTCAAATGCACAGCATTTCACAAAGGTCAGTGAGTTGCTCCATGTGGCTACCTTACAGATCTCAGCTATCTGTATAGTTCTAAAGCAGGCTGAAGATGCTGTCTGCACCCCACGTGGAGCTTTTGCAGGGAGAGCCTTGCCATACAACAGATATTAAGTAGGTAGAAATGCACTAAATAATTCTCTTTGAGATTCTCAGGGATGAGATGGCTTGGCCTTTTGATGTATTGGATATGGCCACAAAGAGTCAGGGAGAAAGTCTGAAAGTCTTGTTTATGTCATATAGCTGAGCCCCAGTAACATCCAGAATACAAAGCTTCTTTTCTCCTGGTGATGAGTGTGGCTTTGAGAAGAACGGTAAGGTGACAGACTGGCTTAGGTGACTTCTGAGACCATTCTGTGGATGAATTTAGGGTCCGGTTCCATCACCACTTCGTTCCTGTGGAAGGATATATATCGCAGTCCAGCCACGAGAGCTCGCAGTTCACTGACTCTACATGCTGATGTGATGGCTATCAGAAAGACCATCTTGATAGTGAGGTGGTATAAAGAACATTCTGCTGATGGCACAAATGGCGACTCCAGGCTTCACTACGCTACAATGTGGGAGTAGGGTCCTTAGTTGGAGGGCAGGTAGGGAGAAGGTCCTTGAGGAATCTCAACACTGTAGGGTATGAAAAGATTGAGTATGACTGTATAAGAGCGAGACATGCTGATATGACTTCTAGATGAATTTTAAGGAAGATAAAGGCTAGTTCGGCTTGTTTCAGAAGCAGCATATAGTCCAGAATCTTTGGTATAGGATCTGAGTTGGATTCACATTGTTTTGAGCTTCTCATTTGGAAAATCTTTGCCATTCTGTAAAAGGATCTTCTGGACCTGTAGGGAGCAGTCTTCGTCTGTCTTTCTCAATAAGCCAACATTCAGGCCACCAAGCTCGGCTATGGATCCAGATGAAATATTTGTCCTTAGTTTTGAGACAGCATTTCCAGGCAGGTGGGAAGTCATTTTGGAGGTGGGAGGCTGGCTGGACAAATACAGGAGATCCAACAGCCAAAATCATCTCAGCCAGCAGGGCAATATTATGATGACTGTAGCTTTGTCCCATTTGATCTTGGATATGCTCTTAGGGGTCAGAGTGATCAGTGGGATGTCATACAGCAGTCCTCAAGACCACTGAAGTACAAAGGTGCTAGGAAGGGAGCTGGGGCTCATACTGCCCATGGAGTGGAAATCCCTGTATTTGGCATTATCTGCCATGGTGAAGAGGTCTATGGTGGGCGTTCCCATCAACGAAATATTGCCATGGTGACTAGTTGTGGCTGTTTACCACATTTCTGCCTAGAAAGTCCACCAGGTCATTGCTGAGCCCTGGTAGGTGTAGAGCTATCAGAGTCACTCCTTGCCAATACGACTGTTCTTGGAACTTGATCACCTCCAGGCAGAGAGGAGATGATCAAGCACCTCCCTGTTTGTTGAATGCATTGCCGACATGTTGCCTGTCACAATCGCACTGTGGGTGTTTCAGAGGATGAGAAGGAATGCCATATAAGCCAGTCTGATAGCTCTCAGTTCCAAGTTGTTCATGTGAAGTTTTAGATCATCTTGAGATCCTGAAGCTTGCATTTTCAGATAGTTCCAGTGGGCACCACAGTCTGTCCATGATGCAACTCTCCAGCATCATCATTGGGAAAGGGAACAAGAAGTGTATCCCTTTTCTTACAGTCAAAGGATATAGCCATCACTTGAGTTCCTGCAGGATATGGGGGGGAGGAGGGAGACTGACTTGTTTGGTAATAAGGTGTGTGGATGGAACATACACTATCCTCAGCCACTATTATAATGGCTGCAGGCAAAGTCTGGCAAGCTGCACCACACGTATATGCACAAGGACATATGACCAAAATGTCCCAAACATGCACACACAGTGATCTGCAGGTCATACACTGTTGACCGAAGGGACCAGAACCTGTACTCTGGCATAAAAGCTTTCACCAAACTTGAGTTAAGCACAGTGCCCATGAACTCTATTGTCTGAGCTAGTACGAGAGATTATTTCACATACTTCACCAGGAGTTTTAAGGGAAAGAATAGGGAGAAGATGCAATCCAGAGCAGTCTCTTCTTGGGACCTGCCTCTGATCAGCCAGTCATTTAGACAGGGGCAGACAGGGATTCCCTCCTTCCTTAGATAAGTCATTACTATGGCCAGAAACTTGGTTAACAGTCAGCATCAGAGAGAATCTGAAAAGCAGAACCCTGTATTGGTAATGGTAAGGCCCCACTGGGAATCTTAGGTATTTTCTTGTGGACCGGAAGCTGAGAACTGCAAACCAGTTATGAACTTGACAGAGGCAAACATTACCCCCTGAACCTTACTCCTGTAACAACTAAACAGGCAGGCTGCTAATGTTCCCATTCTTAGTCAATTAAGGCTTTACCTTGCCAGAGTACAAAAAGGAGCCTTACTGTAAATGACAATAAGGGAATCCTCAGCTAGGAAAGTCTATGTGCTTTCTCCTTTTTCCTGTGCCAAAGAGGCACAATGGGGTTAGATTACAGCTCAGGATCTATTTTACTTATCCCATTAAAAAAAATGCAGGACAATGATTAGCAAAATGGTACGACTTTCAAGCGTGAAAGTCTGAGCAATTTAAAGCAACGTTCTACTTTATAGAACACCAAACACCAATATAAAAGTAACGTCATTTAAATGAAAATCCAGGATTATAACTGGAATACACGGTTACCAAGTATTTGTAACTTAACTTTCATGTGTTTAGGAAATGCTGAACAGTTATTGTGATTTTTTTTCTATATGGTAGTTTAAATAAATTACCAAAAAATAAATGAAATGGGAGTGATTATATTGCATTTTTTGACAAATAAAATATGCAGAATTTTTGATTTTTTGGTGCAGAATTCTCCCAGGAGTAGAACCTGAGACCATATGCATGTTTGTTGAGTCTCCTTATGTACAGAATAGGACAAAGAACTCCATTTTTCTTCTTCAGAACAAGGAAAAACCAGGAGCAGAAGAGTCTTTCTCTGTATTATTATTATTTCATTATTACACTGGTCTACAATTTTTGAGACGTCATCTGCTTCAGAGATAAAATGAGCTATTTATTATGTATTTTGATGTGCTGAATTCAAATATGACAATTAAAACAACTGATTGGCTACTGTTTCTAAGATATTTAAGTTTTTACATTTTATGTCTATGTATATTGTGTAGATAGTAGAGTTTTAATCATAAATTGAAAACCTAGGTCTTTTCATGTGTTTATGGTTGCTTTACATGATAATATTTCACCTGTCCTGTTTATGTAACACTTTAAAAATCAGCAAAAGGGTTCTATAAATAAAATTTATTATGAAACAAAAGGCAAAAAACTATTATGTACATAGTTTAGTCCTATTCAGTGTCTACTCGGCGCTTCTTGGCTTGTCTCTTGTATTCATTAAATGGAGCATCTCTTGTCACTGTCCAGCAATAGTCTGCAAGCATTGATGGGCTCCATTTGCCCTGATAGCGTTTCTCCATTGTTGCAATGTCCTGGTGAAATCGCTCGCCTTGCTTGTCGCTCACTGCTCCGCAGTTCGGTGGAAAAAAATCTATTGCAAAAATGATTGCAAAAAATGTATCTTTAGTGACATTTTGCAACCAAGGCTTTTGTATGTCTTGAGGAGGTTTTCCACCAACAACCTGTAGTTGTCTGCCTTGTTGTTTCCGAGAAAATTTATTTCCACTAACTGGAAGGCTTTCCATGCCGTCTTTTCCTTGCCACGCACTGCATGGTCAAATGCATCCTCTCAAAGAAGTTCACGAATCTGAGGACCAACAAAGACACCTTCCTTTATCTTAGCTTCACTTAACCTTGGAAATTTTCCATGGAGGTATTTGAAAGCTGCTTGTGTTTTGTTAATGGCCTTGACAAAGTTCTTCATCAGACCCAGCTTGATGTGTAAGGGTGGTGACAAAACTTTCCTTGATTCAACAAGTGGTGGATGCTGAACACTTTTCCTCCCAGGCTCCAATGACTGTCGGAGTGGCCAATCTTTCTTGATGTAGTGGGAATCTCTTGCACGACTATCCCATTCGCAGAGAAAACAGCAGTACTTTGTGTATCCAGTCTGCAGACCAAGCAAGAGAGCAACAACCTTCAAATCGCCACAAAGCTGCCACTGATATTGGTCATAGTTTATGCACCTCAAAAGTTGTTTCATGTTGTCATAGGTTTCCTTCATATGGACTGCATGACCAACTGGAATTGATGGCAAAACATTGCCATTATGCAGTAAAACAGCTTTAAGACTCGTCTTCGATGAATCAATGAACAGTCTCCACTCATCTGGCTCGTGAACGGTGTTGAGGGCTGCCATCACACCATCGATGTTGTTGCAGGCAACAAGATCACCTTCCATGAAGAAGAATGGGACAAGATCCTTTTGACGGTCACAGAACATGGAAACTCTAACATCACCTGCCAGGAGAGTCCACTGCTGTAGTCTGGAGCCCAACAGCTCTGCCTTACTCTTGGGTAATTCCAAATCCCTGACAAGGACATTCAGTTCACCTTGTGTTATGAGGTGTGGTTCAGAGGAGGAGGATGGGAGAAAATGTGGGTCCTGTGACATTGATGGTTCAGGACCAGAAGTTTCATCCTCTTCCTCGTCTGACTCAAGTGAGAATGATTCTGGTGCATCAGAAACTGGCAGTCCTTCTCCGTGGGGTACTGGGCGTATAACTGATGGAATGTTTGGACAATGCACAGTCCACTTCTTGTTCTTTGACACACCTTTCCCAACTGGAGGCACCATGCAGAAGTAACAATTGCTGGTATGATCTGTTGGCTCTCTCCAAATCATTGGCGCTGCAAAAGACATAGATTTCCTTTTCCTGTTCAACCACTGGCGAAGATTTGTTGCACAAGTGTTGCAGCATATGTGTGGGGCCCACCTCTTGTCCTGATCTCCAATTTTGCAGCCAAAATAAAGGTGATAGGCTTTCTTAACCATAGTGGTTATACTGCGCTTTTGTGATGCAAAAGTCACTTCACCACAAACATAGCAGAAGTTATCTGCACTGTTCACACAAGTACGAGGCATCTCTGCTCACTTTGGCTAAACAGAAATATGTCCCTTTGCAAAATCAAACACTGACAAATAAGAGAGCACGACACTGTATGATTTCTAGAGCTGATATAGGGCAATTTATTCAGCAGCGTGATGTAAGCTTCGTTATGATTGCATCATCCATGACTTCTAGGAATAACATGATGCAGTTCATATCATGTATGAAGCAATACCAGCTTCAGATTGCATCATTCATTGTTTTGCCTAAAAAGCAAATACTGTCCAAACCCAGTCATAGATTTATTGATAGATCCAGTCAAAGATGTATTTTAGTCATTTCTGGTTTAAATTGAGATCCCTTTCCATTTATAACTAACTTATCCTCCGCCATTCCCAAGTCAAGGGTCGTATATACTGACCCAATAGCATATCTTGAAAACTAGAGCCAATCAACAATTTTAAGCATCATTTTCGTTCTCAGTGACCCAGAATTAGTAAAGTTTGACAACATTTATTTCAGAAGCATTTTGGCTGTAGAGCAGTGTTATCGTAGCATTTAAAAGCCCCAGTCATGGACCAGGACCCTACAGTGCTCTACAAGTGCAGAACAAAAAAAGGACAGGCCCTGCCTGAAACAGCTCTCAGTCAAAGAGACAGCAGACCAATACACAGAATGACAAGTGAGTACAAGGAAACAATAAGCCCAATGAGGGTTCAGTATGGGTCAGCACAATAAGCTGTGGTCTCAGTACACCAGCAGCCTAGTTATAGGAACTTCCACTATGGCTCCTAGACAAAGCCATGAGGTCACTTAAATTTGCAATAGGCTCTCATGAGAAGGGTCCTTGAAGAGGGACAAGGAAAGGGAGTGGGTAAGGGGCAGACAAACAGGATTGGATACGGTAGCCATGGGCTGTGATCTCCAGCACCCATCTGTCTGATGTTATAACAAGACCATGTCCAGTAGAGGGGCAAGGCAGCTTTCCAAGGTAATGCTCTGTGGACTGGTTCTTATGCAGCTCTCGACCATCCTCTCCATTATGCTGACAGGTCATTATGGCAGAGTGCGGCCGAGGTGGAGGAGAGCTGATGCCCCATGTTGTAACACAGGTACTCCATGTGTCTGTGTTAAGATACAGAATGCACTCTCTGCTGGTGCGATGGTTGAAGGCTGGTTGATGCCTTTCAATAGGGTGGGGGAATGTAGATTTCCAGAAAGTGTAGTTGCTTTGGAATCTTTCAGCAAGTGTAAGGAACTATCAGTTTGTTCGCTGAACGGCTTCAAGCACTAAAAGGGCAAGTCCTAAACCATGGCTTGTGCCTATGAGGGATACACGAGGTTTGGAGTCATGCCATTCTCTGCATGGTCACTGCAGTGGCCATAGACCTGCCAGTGATGTCAGAGGTGTTAATTACCTGTAGACCACAAGTTGGCCTGCTATTATAATGTCTTTCAGCTCCTCTCTGCTTTCATGATGGAGGTTGGCCAGGAAAGATGTAATCTTGTCCCATGTTAAAAAGTTGCATTTGGCTAGAAATGCCTGGCACTTGACCACCCTCAATTGTAGCAACGCATTTCTTCCAAACATATCTAAGTGTTTGCGATCCTTGTCCTTTGGTATGTTCTAGGTGGATCTCAATGTCTCCTGGACAACCAAGACCAGCAGGGAGCCAGAGTTGGGATGGGTGTTAAAAGTGGTTGAATCCTGAGAGGGATACCTGGCAGGGTGGATAAAAATCAATGATTTAAAAAAAAAATCGATTTTTTTTTTAATTTAAATCAGATTTTTTTGATAAAATTATTTTTGAGGAAAAACCTATCTAAAGATAGTTTTAATTAAGATACATTATAGCTCAACGATATCTCATCATGGAATAGAGATTATAAATTCTAATTCTATAATATAAGACAATATATTCATGTAAAGTTTAAGAAAATTTTTGTAAATGAGTTCCAATAGTTCATGGATTAGGGACCCAATCTTATGGAGTTCCAGGGGCTTCTGTATAGATTATTTGGGTTAATCTTTCTATCTACCCAGTGGGACTCAGTCCTCAGTCTAGAAGATACCATCAGAGATGCTTAGTTTTGCAGTTCTCAAACTGTGGATTTGTGTCTCCAGAGATAACATGCTTAACAACAACAAAAATGTTTTTAAAATAAATAAATAAATAAATAAATAAATGAACAGAGGTGAGAAATAACAGACCTCACCCCTATTGTCCCTCTGCAAATTTGTGTACACAGAGTCAATCCCTTACCACTCTCTAAAAGTGCAAAGTTTCAAAAAGTTCAATGACTAGAAGATTGTTGTGGGCAGAATAGATCCGGACAAGGAGAAGAAGTCTGGAGATAAATGTGAGAAGGGAGGGACAGGCAGTAGAAACAAAAATGAAACTGTTTGAGCAGCATATTCCAGAAGTCTTGAGGTCTTTCTGAGTGTAGCCTTCATTGATTTGAGATCTACCATACCATTCTCTCACTAGAAGGGAAAACCTGTAATGGCAGAAGGCCGTAAAAGAGACACGGTTTGGGAATATTTTAATGAAGTTCCTCTACCTGTGGGTAAGACAGGCATGCGTGCAAAAGACAAACGGTGCAACACAGAAATGCAAGGCCTGGTTGCCCAAATGAAACAACATCAATGGAAGTGGTCCTTCTCAGGAGGAAGCTGCGTTGAAGATGATGAAAGGAACATGTCTGAACATGCAGGATCTTCAGGTTGGTAAACTTTTTTATTTCATACTTCTTTCTTAAGGACTGCCTGTTTTCCTTCTGGACTATGTTTGAGCAAAAAATATAGTTGTTACTCTATGGTACTATCATTTTAGATGCAACTGTGATAAAAAAATTAATAGCTGAAATAGGCAGATCTTCCTTTTACAATTTCACCTTTAAAGTAGCACTGAGTCTCAGTGAATGCAATGAGTAATACTAAATGAGCAGTATGGTGGTAATAATAATTAAATAACTGCTTTGATTTATTTTGTTTAGGCGAATCCATCCTCAACATACAGGATTCTGAAGACTATCCACCTTCAAGATCACCATCATTTTCTATAGTTTCATAAACTGCCAATGATAGTGTTTCAGTCACTTCATGTATGTCAAATAGCCACAGTATATCACCTGTAGCAAAAGGAAAAAAAATCTCCATCATCCAGAAACAATGATAGATAAATTTGTGATAAGAACCAGCAGATTACAAAAAGAGGCAATTGATGAAAAAATTGCCTGGTTTGTTTATGCAACAAACTCTCCTTTCTGTATGATTGAGAACACACACTTCATTAACATGGTTCAGTCATTACGACCAGGATACAGTCCACCCAACAGAGCAGATGTCGCAGGCAAATTGCTGGACAAAGTGTATGAAAGAGAAATTGAGCAGTGTGCAAAAGGTCTAGGGGGTAAAATTGTTAACCTGAGTCTTCATGAGTGGAGCAATATCACAATGATCCTGTTGTACGTGCTTGTGTGACAACAGAAGAAGGGAATGTCTTCCTTACAGACACAATTGATACATCATGAAATGCACACACAGCAGAATACTTACAAGTAGCAGCAGTAAAAGCTATAACAAACTGTGAAAAAAAAAATCAAATGTCTAGTACGCAGCTTGGTCACAGACAATGTTGCAAATGTATCCAAGATGAGAAGAAATTATTTAGAAGAGAGTCCCAAGCTAATAACATATGGTTCTACTGCTCATTTGATGCACCTCCTAGCCAAAGACGTCAGTGTTCCAGAAATAAAGGCTAATGTTCTTGAAATTGCAAAATACTTCTGTAACAACCACTTTGCAGCAGCTGCTCTGAAAAAAGTGGGAGGAACCAAGCTAACTCTCCCATAACACATCTGATGGCACTCAGTAGTGGACTGTTTTGAGCACTATATCAAGAACAGGCCTAATCTGATGACAGTTTGTGAACAAAATTGTGTAAAAATAGATGGCACTGTTACAAAGTTCTCAACATTGGGCTTAAAAGAAATGTTGAACACATGCTGAGTACCCTGAAGCCTATTTCTGTAGCCTTGAACAAAATGCAGGGAAATCGCTGTTTTATTGCTGATGGTGTTGAAACTTGGAAGGAACTGAGGGAGATCTTAAAAAGAGAAATATGCAATGACAGAGTTAAATTACAAGCATTAAAAAAACGAATGGGACAAGCACTATCTCCAGCTCATTTTCTTGCAAATATTCTCAATACTTGGTACCAGGGTCAAACCTTAACTGCTGAAGAAGAGGAGCTGGCTATGACACGGACTTCCAGCAATCATCCCTCCATAATGCTAACTATAATAAACTTCAGAGCTAAGTGTGAACCACTCAAAAAATATATGTTTGCTGACGATGTTTTAAAGAAAGTCACACTTGTGAATTGGTGGAAGTCACTTGAGCACTTGGATTCAGAGACTGTTGAAGTGATAATCTGACATTTAACAGCAGTAGCTTCTTCTGCCAGTGTAGAAAGAATATTTTCTTCCTTTGGACTAATTCATTCCAAATTGAGAAATTGTTTGGGATCTGAAAAAGCAGGAAAGCTTGGTTTTCTTTTCCAGATTATGAACAAACAGAAAAATGAAGGTGAAGACGATTGAGTTAGCTGCAGAAGCCAATATTTTAAATTTCTCATGTTGACCTTGCTGACATAGTCGATTTAATTTTTGTGTTTTTTTTTAAATATTTCATTTAACTATTTTAGTTAAAAAAATTTTTAACAAAAACAAACCTGATTTTAAAACACCTGAATGTTTAACTAAATTCAAAAATTCATATCCTTGTTTTGTTAAAATATTATGTTTGCTGTTGGAAAAAAAATGCAGAATATATAACGTTGTTGTTTTAGTTAAATAAAACAATTTAAATGTCTGTCTGGTGATGTTCTCCTCCTAATACAGCATGGCAAGAAAATCCTCCAAATATTAATGATTAACCTGTTGAATTGGAGATAGTTCACCTCCCAATGACTTCATAAATATCTGCTTCAATTGCTTTGGTAAATGAAATAACCAATCATTCATTTTCTCATATAGCTGTAAAACTAATCTGAAAAGTTTTCAAAATAAATCACTTAAAAAATGTATAGTGTGTTCCTTCTAAAAATGAAACCTACATCTATCTCTGAGTTGTGAAGATTATGTATTAAGGTTATAACAACCAACAAGAATGCACTTTTATGTAGAAATCCATGACTAAATCGAGTCTTCCTGACTAGTGATTTAAACCAATTTGATTTAAATCAAATCCACCTTGGTACCGTTTTTCAGCATGCTTTGTGGGTCTTAAAGTGGTTTGTGTTTGCCACAAAAGTTCTTGCCAGATCTACGAGGTCTACATTTATGGGGAGGAGCAATCCTGGAGAGACCAATGGCTGAGAAAACTTTAAATAGCTTGTGAGTCTTCTCACAGATGACCACAGGCTCAATGTCCCAGGTGTCCGCAATCTTCACCAGCAGCTCTTGATAGGCCCTGACATTTTCCAGTGCTGGTATTCGGGTGGAGATTACAGTCTCATCTGTGGTTGGATGCTGATTGTTAGATGATATTGATCAATTATTGCATCCTGGCAGATTCTTATGTATATTGACCTGCCTTTGATGCTGTTTACCACACAGTGTTTTGAAACCTAGCAGTAAGAGGGATCTTTGGCCTGTGGATCTTGTTCCTCTCTGTATTTCAGAAATTGAGGTTTTGCTAGTGAAGCTGCAGGAGAGGAGGACCTCCTCCTCTTCTGCAAAGGTTGGGACCAGCTCCAAGGCCTGATAAGATGGTCCCCACAATAGCCTCAGGAGGTGCCGGGGTAACTTCTTGAGCTCTTGTCCCAGTGTTTTTAGCACCCTGCTTTAACATCGGGGCTGTCAACGGTTTCAGTGCTGGGGGTGGCACCAATGTTGATGTCAACACTGGGTGTGGCTTCTGTGCCACTTCCTCTGCAGAGGTCTTCAAGCTCGGCTCTTCTGGATCAGATGCCACTCTCATAGACTTCTCCAGAAGGTGGAGCTTCAGCCTCATATCCCTCTTCTTCTGGGTTCTTGCAGAGAAGGAGTAGCAGACCAAGAATCTGCTTAGGAGGCAAGACTCTTCCAAGCAGAACAGGCATCTGCTATGTATGTCTTGTAATGTAATTAGCCCATCATAAGATGGATAAGGTTGAAGCCTGTGGGTTTTGAGCCCACTATTACAAGTACCTGTTTACTAGGGTCTGTACATGAGAGGGAGCATTGTTCAGGGGAGTCTGCAAACAGCTTTCAGCATGACAAGCCCTACAACAGACTAGGGTAATAAAAATAAAAGAATAAATGTGGTACTGAAGAACCACAGAAGGTCTGAATAAGATTATGAGATATTTTGCTGAAGCTAAGTCTAGTGGGTTGGACGCCAGGCTAGATTCCTTCTTGATGCCAAGGACAGCAAGACAGAACTGAGGGAAGGTCATAGGTGCCCTGCCATTTTTGCCCTCATACGAGAGCAAAAGGCAACATAGGGTGATTATGTGGCCTCAATGGACGTTGCTATTCAATAAAAAAAATACATTAAAAAAAATCCCTTCGAACATGCACAAGGTGCATGTGCATCCAGATTAAGATACATACTGACCATAATTGAAGAATTTCTGTCTATTTTAATTTTCAAAAAAGCACTTATCTGATAAAGCCCATTCACTTGAAGTTATTTATACTAACACATGCATTAGAACAATATTCACATAAGGATCCTTTTAACCTAGTGTCAAATATGAAAATTTAATCCAGTTTACTCTAACCCACACAGAGAAAGTTTGAGAGAAAATATAGGTCTTGCAGCAGGTTCTGAGAGTTAACAAATCCAGGCTTTGTGAAACAAAAGATGAAAACTGGAGTAAATTCTAGAGGTCAGGACACCTCAATAAATATGCCCTGCTGTTAGTCACTTCTTGAATAAACTATACATGCACAAGTACAGATTTTAGTTTCTCTGCATATATCTACATGGCAAGCAGAAACCTGTGGCAGAGAGTCCCAGAACCTGGCTCTACAGACTCAGGTTCGTGATACAGCACTTAAAATAGTAGAGGTTCAGACTCAGGCTTGGGCTCCAAAGCCTAGAGGGGTGGACTGCTACATAGCTATTTTTGGTGCCATAGGTCAAGCCCAAGTCTGTAGGCCTAGGCTCTGAGACTTGCTACTATGCCACAGAGATGTACCCTCATTGTGTTATTTGGGTCACGTCTTAGCCAAGTTAGTTCTCATCCAAGCTCCAAATTTTATCTAGACTGGGTAAATCACAGTTCAATAACTTGATCTGATAAAATGGAGAAAGAGTTTTGTTTCTTCTGTATAGAAAGCAGCACTGTGCACTCCACCTACTCAATTCCTCGTAAGGGTCTCCACTCACAATGGAGAGAGAGAGTGAGTGAGTGAGTGAGTGTGTGTGTGTGTGAGAGAGTGTGAGAGAGAGAGAGAGAGAGAGAGAGAGAGAGAGAGAGACAGGCAGACAGACAGATCCACACAAAGTATGAGAGAGCTCTTGGGTCAGATGACGAATACTACCTTCTGAGACCTCAAAACCGAATATTAGAGCCACTCAAGCAACTCCATCTACTGCTGCTAGGTTTCACAACGTGCAGTAAACAGTATCAAAGGCAGGTCAACATGCCTAAGAATCTGCCTGGATGCAATATCTGCCTGGATTAATCTGCCCCAATCTACATGGATTAATATAATTGAACAATCAGCAAAGATAAAGCAAACAGTGAAATCAGCCATGTATCCTTAACAATCCTTTCTCTTCTTAAAAGGGAGATATGAGACAGGAAAATAATTGGAGAGACTGGCCATGTTGGGAGATGGTTTCTTAAAAATGATTCTAACATTAGCTTCTGTAAGAGATGCTAGCTCTTTCCCCTCCAACGAGACACTGACAATCTCCTCCAATAATGGGCATCATAATTCATTCCACCTTTTACTAGCCTGCATCAGACAAGAAATAACAGTCGATAACCTGGGTTTTGGACTCAACAGCCAACAGAATCTCAAACTACAGTATCTGAAATTCAAGCAGAGAAGAATAGTTTCATTTGTCCCTCATCCCCAACTTGATATGTATGATTCCAATGCAGATACTGACTGAGTTGTCTAAGTGATATTTTCTAACCAATGTGAAAATCCTCACAGTGCAAAATGCTTGATTCTGTAACCAAGATGACATCAGCTGAATTAACAAGTCTGCTCCCCCCTGCAACAGTTCCATTGACCTGTAACTTTAACTTCACAGAAACTACAGTGGAAATGAGGATTTCCTCATCTCCTGAACAATTGTGGTGCAATATTAGAAATACTTTTATACCACAGTACATTCAGAACAATAGCACTCACTACTAGTCCTTTGCCCTTTTCGTTTGAAACAGATTTTCTATACATCATGGTAACTTGTGAGAATGAAGCCAGGAAAGAGGGTGAGGAAAGGGCCACTGAACCAATAGCTGAGGACAAAAAACAATTACAGTGTTATACCAAACCCTCAGTGTAGTGTTCTCTCTTATTTAGTGTACTCTCCAATCAGAGAGCTGAACTGATTCCCTTAACATTTAAAGAATGACCTATAAAACATGCCCTTTGCCCCAAAATGGAAGAATGTTTAGTCTATGACAAATGTATAGCCATTACTCCCCTGCTTTAATCTCAGCTCAAAACGGAGATCCAGAAGGTGATCAGCCATATGTATGCCAGAAGCCACTTAAGAGTCCCATAATCATAGAAGTCCTGAAATCTTGCACTAACAGAGAAAAGTCATTATCCATATGAAGACTAGTCATCCAGAAAAAAAATTCTGACAACTCCACCATCACTGTAGAGAGGAACTTGGTCAGCTCAATGAAGAACTCAGAGATGCAATGGGGTAATTTATACAGGAACACAAGTCCTATCTTAACTCCATCCAAGAGTCACACACCAGATGGACATACTTTTGGAATGGAAGCTCTCCTGCATCCAGCCATATGTAACTAATGTGGCTATATCTCTCTATCCCTCCTTTGATTCATACTGAACTGAGTACCCAACAGGAGATAAAAGACAGTTACCTTTTCCATAACTGGTGTTCTTCGAGATGTGTTGCTCATGTCTATTCCACAATAGGTGTGCGTGCTCGCCACGTGCACTGGTGCTGGAAGTTTTTCCCCTAGCCATACCTGTAGTGGGGAAGCGCCCCCGCAACCCCTGGAGTGGTGCCTGCCTGGCGCAGTATAAGGGGAGCTGAGTGCTCCCCCCACCCTCAGTTCCTTCTTGCCAGACAACTCCGATAGAGGGGAAGGAGGGTGGGATGTGGAATAGACATGAGCAACACATCTTGAAGAACACCAGTTACGGAAAAGGTAAACTGTCTTTTCTTCTTCGAGTGACTGCTCATGTGTATTCTACAATAGGTGATTCCAAGCTATATCTGTTGGAGGTGGGTAGGAGTTCACAAGTTCCCAGGATGGAGGACAGCCCTGCCGAACCTGGTGTCATCCCTGGTCTGGGCGACGATCTCATAGTGCGAAGTGAATGTGTGAAACAAAGACCACGTGGCGGCCCTACAAATGTCCTGGATGGGGACGTTGGCCACGAAGGCCTGCGCCCGGCTCGAGTGTGCCCGCACAATGGGTGGTGGGAGTACACCCGGCAGCTCATAACAGGAATGGATGCACAAAGTGATCCAACTGGAAAGCCGCTGAGTAGAAATCGGCTGGCCCATCGCGCGTCAGCCAAGGCGATGAACAGTTGCAAGGCCTTTCTGAACGGCTTAGCCCACTCGAGGTAGAAAGCCAGAGCCCACCACACATCGAGCATGTGGAGACGGCACTCCTCACTGGACGCACGAGGCTTGGGGCAGAGGACGGGTAGAAAAATATCCTGACCCATGTGGTAGGCGGAGACCACCTTCAGGAGGAACACAGGGTGTGGGCGGAGCTGGACCTTGTCCTTGTGAAAGACCGTGTATGGTGGCTCGGAGGTGTCATAACTATAAAGGGAAGGGTAACAGCTGTCCTGTGTACAGTACTATAAAATCTCTCCTGGCCAGAGACTCCAAAATCCTTTTCCCTGTAAAGGGTTAAGAAGCTCAGGTAACCTGGCTGGCATCTGACCTAAAGGACCAATAAGGGGACAAGATACTTTCAAATCTTGGGGGGGGGGGAAGGCTTTTGTTTGTGTTCTTTGTTTGGGAGTGTGTTCGTTCTCGGGACTGAGAGGGACCAGACATCAATCCAGGTTCTCCACATCTTTCTAAACAAGTCTCTCCTATTTCAAACTTGTAAGTAAATAGCCAGGCAAGGCGTGTTAGTTTTCCTTTGTTTTCTCAACTTGTAAATGTACCTTTTACTAGAGTGTTTCTCTTTGTTTGCTGTACTTTGAACCTGAGACTAGAGGGGAGTCCTCTGAGCTCTTTAAGTTTGATTACCCTGTAAGGTTAATTTCCATACTGATTTTACAGAGATGATTTTTACCTTTTTCTTTAATTAAAAACCTTCTTTTTAAGAACCTGATTGATTTTTCCTTGTTTTTAAGATCCAAGGGGTTTGGATCTTGATTCACCAGGAGTTGGTGAGAGGAAGGAGGGGAATGGTTAATTTCTCCTTGTTTTAGATCCAAGGGGATTGGATCTGTATTCACCAGGAGTTGGTGGGAGGAAGGAGGGGGGATGGTTAATTTCTCCTTGTTTTAGATCCAAGGGGTTTGGATCTGTATTCACCAGGGAATTGGTGAAGGTTTTTCAAGGCTTCCCAAAAATGAAATCCATTGAAATGGTGGCAGCGGAACCAGAGCTAAGCTGGTAGTTAAGCTTAGAAGTTTTCATGCAGGCCCCTACATTTGTACCCTAAAGTTCAAAGTGGGGATCCAGCCTTAACAGGAGGTCAGTGCCCTGAGCTCCGAGACTCGCCTGGCTGACGTGATTGCAACCAGGAAGGCCACCTTCCACGAGAGGTGAGACCAGGAGCACGTGGCCAGTGGTTCAAATGGGGGCCCCGTGAGATGAGCCAACACCAGGTTTAGGTCCCACTGTGGGACTGGGGGTCTAGAATACGGAAAAAGATGGTCCAAACCCTTAAGGAACCGGCAAGTCATAGCATGGAAAAATACTGTGTGCCTTTGCACTGGTAGATGGAAGGCCGACATGGCTGCCAAGTGCACCTTGACTGACGAGGGTGCCAGGCCCTGGGCCCTCAGGTGGAGGAGGTAATCAAGGATAAGCTGGATTGGTGCGGTCACTGGGGTGACACCCTGGTTCACTGCCCACCTAGAAAACTGGGACCACTTCGCCAAATAAGTGCGGCGAGTGGAGGGCCATCTACTTTCGAGGAGGACGTGCTGAACCTGCTCTGAGCTCGTCCTATCCCCTCCACCTAACCACTGAGCAGCCACACCGTGAGATCAGGAGCCGCTAGGTTGGGATGGAGGAGGCGGCCCTGGTCCTGAGAGCAACGGCCACGGTGGAGCTACCTCCAGGCCTGAGAGGGTCCCATACCAATGCTGCCTGGACCACGCTGGGGCAATCAGGAGGATCTGGGCCTTGTCCAACTTTATCTTCTCCAGGATCCTGCTGATTAGAGGGAACGGGGGAAAGGTGTAGAGAAGCCGGCCTGACCAGGACAGGAGAAAGGCATCGGAGATAGCACCCCTCCCAAAGCCCCCCAGAGCAGAACCAGGGGCATTGCTGGTTCTGCCAAGTTGCGAATAGGTTCACTTGGGGAGTTCCCCACCTTCGGAAGAGCCGGTGGGCCACTTCCAGGTGGAGGGACCACTCGTGTTGCGAGGAAAAGTCCCTGCTCAAGTGATCCGCCCTCTCATTCCGGGTGCCTGGTAGGTGGAAGGCCTTCACGGCAGAGGATCGGGCGCCACCTTGCCTGTTGATGTAGAACATTGAGGCTGTGTTGTCCATGAGGACCTGACTACTTTGCCCTCCAGGTGCGCGCAGAAGGCCATACACGCCAGCTGCACCAACCTGAGCTCCTTGACGTTTATATGTAGAGTCAGGTCTTGAGCTGACCACAGGCCTTGGGTCTGAAAGTTCCCCACATGGGCCCCCAACCCAGGTCCGACGCAGCGGACACTAGCTCCAATGATGAGGCCCTGTCCCTGAATGGGACACCTTGGAGTGTGCTGTTTGGGGTGGAACACCACTGTAGGGAGGCGATCATAGAGTCCAGCATGGTGAGGACCTTGTCCATCCTGTCCGTGGCCTGGGAGAACTTTGATGCCAACCAGAGCTGGAGGGGCCTCATCCTGAGTCTGGCATGACGGACCATGTACGTGCATGTCGACATGTGACCCAAGAGGCAAACCCTGGCAGTTGTCACCGGGAACCTTGTACCGAGTTGATAAGACCTTTCAGGGTCTCAAATCTGTCTGGCGGTAGAGAGGCCCTGGCCGACACTGCGTCCAGGAACACCCCAATAAACTCTATGCGTTGGACCGGGACTAACGTGGACTTCGTGTTGTTTATCAACTGGCCCAAGGCGGTGCATGTGGAAAGGAGGAGCGCCACATGATCCCTCACCTGCAACTGGGAGGTGCCCTTGACAAACCAATCGTCCAGATAGGGAAATATCTGGACCCCCCCGCCGTCTGAAGTAGGCCGCTACCACCGACATGCATTTTGTAAACACCCTGGGGGCAGTGGACAGATCAAACGGGAGGACCGTGAATTGGTAATGATTCTGTCCCACCACGAAATGGAGGAAGCGCCTGTGCCCCTTGAATATGTGGATGTGGAAGTACGCGTCCTGTAGATTGAGGGCAGCGTACCAGTCCCCGAGATCCAGGGCGGGGATGATGGAGGCCAGGGAGACCATGCAGAACTTGAGCTTCACCATGTACTGGTTCAGACTTCGGAGGTCCAGGATGGGCCTGAGCCCCCCTTTGGCCTTCGGGATAAGGAAATAACAGGAGTAGTACCCCTTACCCATGAACTCTTCAGGCACCGCCTCTAACGCCCCTAGTCCTAGTCGAGCAGAACTTTGTACGAGGGGTCCCCCAAGAGGGACGGGAGCGGCGGATGGTTGGGCGGGGAGGGTGTAACCTTGGGAGATGGTGTTGAGGACCCATCGGTCCGAGGTTAGCTGCGACCAGTTCCGGGAGGAAAGCACACAACCGATTGGAGACGGGAAGCTTTATTGGGGGTGGATCCCTGATGAGGACTGGCGGGGTGCCCCGAGCGTCCCATCAAAAACGCCTTTTCCCTGCTTGCTTGCCCTTGGAGGACCCAGGCTGGGGGGGCAGGCCGAGACTGCCTTCGAGGGCGACTCTTATAGTCCCGCTGCTTCTTATGGGTGGCCTCGTACTTCGGGAGGGCGGCCTGGGTGGGAGTTTGCTGTGGCTTGAATTTAGGTTTTGCCGGAGCCAGGACATAGAGGCCCAGAGTCTGGAGGGTCGCGTGGGAGTCTTTCATGCCAAGCAGCCTTGTATCTGTTTCCTCCGCAAACAGAGCTTTCCTGTCAAACGGGAGATCCTGCATGGAAGACTGCGCTTCGCTGGATAGCCCAGAGAACAGGAGCCATGACGCCCGTCTCATGGACACCGCAGAGGCCACTGATTGTGCGGCAGTGTCCGCAGCATCCGAGGCTGCCTGCAGGGATGCCCTAGCAGCTGCTGCCCCTTCCTCCACTAGCGCCTTGAACTCCTTCCTATTGCCTCTGGAGGGAATCCTCAAACTTAGGCAGAGAGCCCCACAGATTGAATTCGTACCGGCCCAGGAGAACCCGATGGTTCACTACTCGTAACTGGAAGCTCGAAGATGAATAAATTTTCCTTCCAAAAGAGTCCAGTCTCCGAGCCTTTGTTCTTTGGGGATGGGGCTGGCTGACCCTGCCATTCCTTGTGGTTGACCGACTCGACCGCCCGGGAGTTGGGCGCCGGATGGGTATACAAGTACTCATGCCGCTTAGTGGGTATAAAGTACTTGCGTTCCACCTTTTTAGAGATGGGGACCAATAAGGCCGGTGTTTGCCACAGGGCATTTGAAATATTAGCCACCCCTTCATGGAGAGGCAAGGCCACCCTACCCGGTACCAATGGGGACAATACGTTAAACAGGGAATCCGAGGGCTCCTCCATCTCCTCTGCCTGGAGGTGTAAGCTTGCTGCCACCCTCTTTAACAGTTCTTGGTGGGCCCTGAAGTCCTCCTGCAGGAAGGAGGGGGGTGGGGCCGCAATCGCCTCCTTCGGGCAGAATGAAGAGGCTGGTGCGGTGCTCTGGATGTCAGCCAGCACTGGAGGGTCCACCACCTGGTTGGATTCTGGGCATGGTGCCGAGAATGTTATGTCCGACTGACTCCTTTCTCGGGGGTCTGGAGAGGGGGGCCGACGGTGCTTCCAAAGCTCCGGCCATCAAGCGAGCTCCCACCGGGGGCTGCGTCGGAGACCAAGGTGCCCACTGGCAGCATTGGGCCGGCCATTACACTCGGTGCCACTGCACCTGCTGTGGCACCCCGCAGGGCTGGCTGTCCGGGTTGGGTGGCCTGGCCCATCAAAGGACTGCTACGAATGGAGATCGGGCTGGTGTGAGACCGGGCTGGTGTAAGATCTGCTGCTGTCTCTGGACTGGAAGGAGTGGCGGTGCCGGGGTCTAAGATGGCCACGAGACCACGATCTCGACGTGGAGGATCGGTACCGACGGTAATAGCTGCTCCGTGAACGGCCTTGACGGGTGGACCCGTGACGGCGAGATGCTGGTGATTGACGCCCGGGGCTGCGATGTCTTGGTGGAGACTTGGAAAGGGTGTCTGAGTGATAACGGTGTCGACCACCGTGCCATGACTGACTGCAGTACCCTCTCCGAGACTAGGACTGACAGCGACGCCTCCCACGGTCCCGTCGATATTCGCTCCTTGAGGACGAGCGCTGCCATGAGTCCCGGCCGGCCAGGACCCAGACAGCCAGTCTGGTTGGCATCGATCCACCTGGACTCTGCCTCGATGGTTTGCTGGGTCATGATCGGTGTTGGGAACATTCCCTCCACTGAAACCGGAACCGGGCCGGAGGCGACAGTGGAGATCCCAGCGGCGGCTTGCCTCTGGAGCGCAGGACCGACACCGCCAGCGCTCCGGACACCGGCATGGACATGACATCCCGGGCTGCCTGGAGGGCTTCAGGTGTGAACGGTATCCAGAGAGGCCTGTCCCGAAGGGGCTGGGCTACTCCGCTCAACTTGAGTTTTAGGCCTGGGGCCCAGTGGGGATCGAGGACTGTCCGACATGGGCCTAGCCTCTGTCCCAGACTTCCCTCGGTGCCGCTGAGAAGAGAGAGTCTTCCTGGCCCTCTTGGCATGCCCCATGGACGGGAAAAGGTACTGGCTTGTCGATGGGACCGGAGGGTCGCCACATACCGACACCGTGGTGCCAGGTACCGGTTCGGAGCAGAGTGCCAGGGTCGGGGTTTGCGTCGACTCCGTCAGGATGGCCCGGAGCCTAATGTCCCTTTCTCTTTTGGTCCAAGGCTTAAACGACTTGCAAATCTTGCACGTTTCGCTGATATGGGTTACTCCCAACCAGCACAAACAGTCTGCGTGTGCATCACTTCTTGGCATAGAACGCCTACAAGAGCCGCACGACTTAAACCCTGGGGCGCGGGGCATACCCGGGCCCAGGCTCACTGACTAACTAAACAGCTAACTAACTACAGGTACTAACGTTGAATGAACAAACAGTTCTGGGGATGAGCTATAGCAAAGCTGGAGCAGAGCAATTCCGACGCACCTTCACTGGCGGCAAGAAGGAGCTGAGGGTGGGGGGAGCCCACAGCTCCCCATATACCGTGCTAGGCAGACACCACTCCAGAGGTCGCGGGGGCACTCCCCCCCATGGGTACTGCTAGGGGAAAAACTTGCAGCACTGGTGCATGTGGCGAGCACGCACACCTTCTGTGGAATAGAGATGAGCAATAACTTGAAGAACTGGTTAAAATGTTATCTAGCCTAGTTTCCCAAATATATGCAAAGTCAAGGTCTCATCCACAATCATATCATAGATGGTACTTTTATGCCAAGAAAAGGAGTGTGATATAAATACCTAGATAAATCAGCAATAGTAACTGATTTATTCTAATTAATACAAGGTTGCTGGAGATCAAGGAGACTGCCACCTAATATCTTGCACTCCCTAGCACAGACTCCTGTTGAGACTGATCTCCAACATTTTATATCTGGATCCACACATAATACTATTTTCTTGCCCAGGCTCCTTAAGCCACTTCCTACAAGGCCTCTATACTCCCAGTTGATGGTAACACTGCTTTATCTTCTTGGGCACCATAAAGTGGTCATAAAGTGTCACAGTCACAGCAAAGATTATACTCCTGGTTGTAGGGACACCAATATATTCAAGAGGTGAAACACCTCAAATTTAGATCATAATAAAAATAACCATTACAGAAACGATTCAGGCAAAGAAAAAACATTATGTGGAAACTTTACAATGGCCAATTAACATTTGTGATAATGGATATTTGCATAAATAAAATTTAAGAGGTGTTCTCAAATTATTAGAAAGTATTTTGGGTTTGCATAAACTCGTTCAAATCTACTCATGACTTTTACTTCCTTTTGTAATACTAGGAATAAGTGTCCTATAAGCTATAAAATGTACCCAACCTTTTTTTTTCTCTCTTTGGGTTTCCTTTTCTTTGGTGATGTTGTCGGTCCATCTTTATCTTCATTCCCTTTTTTCCTTTCCTTTTTAATTTGCTTCTGTTTCTGTTTTTCAATCCCCTCTTCATCCTCTGAACTGCTCTCTGTTTTCTTGGTTTTAAGTTTAGGAATTTTCTTTGGTGGCTGCAGATTAATTCCTGCATCTGCGGTCCAGTCCGAGTAATCACTGGAATATTCACTAGAGTTGGTGAATGAAGGGACAAAGGAAGGAAGGGAATTAAAAATCAAGCAAAGAGCAAATTGCTTCACAAAGCAAATTCAGAGTAAACTCCTTTATACAATATTAATATAACCCCAGACAAGATTGTTAAGATTGGAGTTAAGGCTGTAATAAAAACACTATTGAAAAGTTGTAGTTAAAAAAGGAATAGAAACCCATAATATTTTAAGAGACAGTATATTAGGACTTCAGTTTAAAACATTATAGGATGTTCGGAAATTCATATTTACCGTTCTGCCAACAATTTTAACTTCGTCCCTTTACTGGTTTTTAGCCTCTTTTACCAGCGGAACTGCACATAAATTCACAGATTTTAAAGTCATAGAGAGACCACTGATCATCTAGTTTGACCTATGGCATATAACCCAGGACAAAGAACCTCAATCAATTTTTACATCAAGCCCAAAACTACAGTATGAGCAAGAGCGTATTTTTCAGAAAGATCTGTACTTTTGATTTAAGCACTTCAAGTGATTGATAATTCACCATATCCCTACGTAAACTATTCCAGTGGTTAATTACCTTCACTGTTAAAAATGTGTACCTTTTTTTAGTCTGAATTTGTCTAGTTTCAGTTTACAACCAGTGCATCTCATTATGTCTTTTTCTGCTAGATTAAAGAGTTTTCTGGTATCCGAAATCTCCCCCATGTAAGTACTTACACACTATAATCAAGTCACCTCTTAAGCTTTTCATAGATAAACTAAATAGATTGAGCTTCTTAAGTCTCACTATTAGGCATGTTTTACCAGACATCTAATCATTTTCTAAACTCTTTCTAATTTTTCAACATCCTTTCCAAAGACTGGACATCAGAAGTGGACACAGTATTCCAGTAATGACAGGTTTCAGAGTAGCAGCCGTGTTAGTCTGTATCCGCAAAAAGAACAGGAGTACTTGTGGCACCTTAGAGACTAACAAATTTATTTGAGCATAAATTTTTGTGGGCTACAGCCCACTTCATCGGATGCATGCAGTGGAAAATACAGTAGGAAGATATATATATACACACAGAGAACATGAAACAATGGGTGTTACCATACACATTATAAGGAGAGTGGTCAGTTAAGATGAGTCATTATCAGCAGGAGAGAAAAAGAACTGTTTGTAGTGGTAATGAAAATGGCCCATTTCCAGCAATTGACAAGATGATGTGAGGAACTGTAGGGGGGAAAAATAAGCATGGGGAAATAGTTTTACTTTGTGTAATGGCCCATCCACTCCCAGTCTTTATTCAAGCCTAATTTAATGGTGTCCAATTTGCAAATTAATTCCAATTCAGCAGTCTCTCGTTGGAGTCTGTTTTTAAAGTTTTTTTGTTGTAATATTGCGACTTTTAGGTCTGTAATCGAGTGGCGAGGGAGATTGAAGCGTTCTCCAACTGGTTTTTGAATGTTATAATTCTTGATGTCTGATTTGTGTCCATTTATTCTTTTACGTAGAGACTGTCCGGTTTGGCCAATGTACATGACAGAGGGGCATTGCTGGCACATATCACACTGGTAGATGTGCAGGTGAACGAGCCTCTGATAATGTGGCTGATGTGATTAGGTCCATCATAGGACCTAATCACGTCAGCCACACTATGATGGTACCATCTAGTCTGACCCAGGCCATAGAACTTCCCCAAAAGAATATCTGAAGCCTATCTTTTAGAAAAACATCCAATCTTCAAACATAAGAACTGCCATGCTCGGTCAGACCGATGGTCCATCTAGCGCAGTATCCTGTCTTCAACAATGGCCAATACCACAGCTTTGGAGAGCATACAGAACAGGGCAGTTGGGAGTGATTCACCCCTCTTCCTCTCCCACCTTCTGGCAGTCAGAGGTTTAGGTTCACCCTGAGAATGGGGTTGAATCCCTGACCATCTTGGCTAATAGCCATTGATGGACCTGTCCTCCATGAACTTACCCCATTCTTTTTTGAACCCAGTTATACTTTTGGCAATCACAACATCCCAGGGCAAGTTCCACAGGTTAATTCCTCTTCTTTGCATGCTGCCTATTAATTTCACCAGTGACCCCTAGTTTTTGTATTGCGGGAAAGGGTAAATAAAACTTCTCTATTCTCTTTTTCCACACCACTCAAACTGAACAGCCCTAATCTTTTTAGTCTCTCCTCATATGGAAGCAGTTCCATACTCTTGATCGTCTTTGTTGCCCTTCTCTAAACTTTCCCAGTCCCAGTATATATATATATATATATATATATTTTTACATAGGATGACCAAAACTGGATACAGTATTCAAGGTATGCATGCACCATGGATTTATTAAGTGGCATAATGATATTTTCTGCCTTTTCTATCCCTTTCCTAATACTTCCTAACACACTGTTAGCTTTTGTGATCATTGCAGCACATTAAGCTGAAGTTTTCAGAGAACTGTCCATCTCTACTAGATCTCTTTCCTGAGTGGTAACAGCTAATTTAGAACCTATCATTATATATGTGTAGTTGGGATTATTTTTTTCTAATATGCATTACTCTGCACTTATCAATGCTGAATTTCATCTGCCATTTTGTTGCCTAGGCACCCAGTTTTGTGAGCTCTCCCTGTAGCTCTTCACAGTCAGATTTGGACTTAACTATCTTGAAAAACTGTGTATCACCTGCAAACTTTGCCACTTCACTGTTCACTCCCTTTTCCAGATCATTAATGAATATGCTGAACAGCACAGGTCCCAGTACAGATCCTTAGGGGAAACTACTGCTCACCTCTCTCCATTGTGAACAATAACCATGTATTCCTGCCCTTTGTTTCCTATCTTTTAACCAGTTACTGATCACTGAGAGAACCTTCCCTTATAATCCCATGAATACTTAGTTTTCTTAAGAGCCTTTGGTGAGGGACTTTATCAAGCCAAGTACACTAAACTGGCTAGATCACCCTTACCCACATGCTTGTTGACACCCTCAAAGAATTTTAATACATTCGTGAGGCATAACTTCCCTTTACAAAAGCTGTTTTGCTTTGTGTAGTGTGGAAGTGGGTTGAGGGCATAGAAATGTACAAGGCTGGCTTTGTTTCTGTGTGCTGGATATTTCCCTGTGCAGTTAAGCAGTATGGGTGTTGCTGCACACCGAGATTTCATGGGAATCCTCCAGAGAGACTCTAGGAAACTTTCCTGAAGGGTACTCGGCAATCCTCTGCCAAAGGTTCCTTGGCAGAGCTGCTTTGTTCCTTCCCCCATTGAAGGAAACTTTCCCATGCCATTCTGCAATCACTTGAGCAGGGACCAAAGTGGCATACAGGTGAGAAGCATAGGGGGACTAGGTTGGAAGCTGCAAGCGTGCAGCAGATGCACCCTTGCTTCATTGTGTCTTCTCAGGAATGAGATATCTGTTACAATGACAATATGCTAAATTTTCCTGCCCTTTTCCACAGACGGGAGAGCCTCTGGAAAGGGGCAGGAAAATTTAGAATATTGTCCCTAGTTAACTGCACCATGGCCTTTTCATATTGCTTTTCTACTCATGTACAATGCCCCCCACCCCGAAGTAAACTCACCATGCTTGGGGTGTTCGCTAACATGTGTGCTTGTCAAGGGTCAGTGAGAAAGTGATTGGTATGTTACTAAAGGTGTATTTTAATGGACTATTTCAATGCTGTGCGTGTCCTTAATCATGCTTCTGTGTTTTGTTCCTTGTGCTTCTGCAGATGTGGTCTTCAGAAGCACCATCTACACACCGTCAGAGCACCTCCACCACATAAGAAAGCACCCAACATCGAGCAAGGAGGACATGTTCCGGGAGCTGCTGCAATAACACTGCTCTACAGCCAAAATGCTTCTGAAATAAATGTAGTCAAACTTCACTAATTCTGGGTCACTGAGAACGAAAATGATGCTTAAAATTGTTGATTGGCTCTAGTTTTCAAGATATGCTATTGCGTCAGTATATACGACCCTTGACTTGGGAATGGCGAAGGATAAGTGAGTTATAAAGGGAAGGGATCTTAATTTAAACCAGAAATGACTAAAATACATCTTTGACTGGATCTATCAATAAATCTATGACTGGGTTTGGACAGTACTTGCTTTTTAGGCAAAACAATGAATGATGCAATCTGAAGCTGGTATTGCATCATACATGATATGAATTGCATCATGTTATTCCTAGAAGTCATGGATGATGCAATCATAACAAAGGTTACATCACTCTGCTGAACAAATTGCCCTTTATCAGCTCTAGAAATCATACAGTGTCGTGCTCTCTTATTTGTCAGTGTTTGATTTTGCAAAGGGACACATTTCTGTTTAGCCAAAGTGAGCAGAGATGCCTCGTACTTGTGTGAACAGTGCAGATAACGTCTGTTATGTTTGTGGTGAAGTGACTTTTGCATCACAAAAGCGCAGTATAGCCACTATGGTTAAGAAAGCCTATCACCTTTATTTTGGCTGCAAAATTGGAGATCAGGACAAGAGGTGGGCCCCACACATATGCTGCAACACTTGTGCAACAAATCTTCGCCAGTGGTTGAACAGGAAAAAGAAATCTATGCCTTTTGCAGTGCCAATGATTTGGAGAAAGCCAACAGATCATACCAGCAATTGTTACTTCTGCATGGTGCCTCCAGTTGGGAAAGGTGTGTCAAAGAAAAAAAGTGGACTGTGCATTATCCAAACATTCCATCAGCTATACGCCCAGTACCCCACGGAGAAGGACTGCCGGTTCCTGATGCACCAGAATCATTCTCACTTGAGTCAGACGAGGAAGAGGAAGAGGATGAAACTTCTGGTCCTGAACCATCAATGTCACAGGACCCACATTTTCTCCCATCCTCCTCCTCTGAACCACACCTCATAACACAAGGTGAACTGAATGTCCTTGTCAGGGATTTGGAACTACCCAAGAGTAAGGCAGAGCTGTTGGGCTCCAGACTACAGCAGTGGAATCTCCTGGCAGGTGATGTTAGGGTTTCCATGTTCCGTGACCGTCAAAAGGATCTTGTCCCATTCTTCTGCATGGAAGGTGATTCTGTAGCCTGCAACAACATTGATGGTGTGATGGCAGCCCTCAACACCGTTCACGAGCCAGATGAGTGGAGACTGTTCATTGATTCATCGAAGACGAGTCTTAAAGCTGTTTTACTGCATAATGGCAATGTTTTTCCATCAATTCCGGTTGGTCATGCAGTCCATATGAAGGAAACCTATGACAACATGAAACAACTTTTGAGGTGCATAAACTATGACCAACATCAGTGGCAGCTTTGTGGCGATTCGAAGGTTGTTGCTCTCTTGCTTGGTCTGCAGACTGGATACACAAAGTACTGCTGTTTTCTCTGTGAATGGGATAGTCGTGCAAGAGATTCCCACTACGTCAAGAAAGATTGGCCACTCCGACAGTCATTGGAGCCTGGGAGGAAAAGTGTTCAGCATCCACCACTTGTTGAATCAAGGAAGGTTTTGTCACCACCTTTACACATCAAGCTGGGTCTGATGAAGAACTTTGTCAAGGCCATTGACAAAACACAAGCAGCTTTCAAGTACCTCTGTGGAAAATTTCCAAGGTTAAGTGAAGCTAAGATAAAGGAAGGTGTCTTTGTTGGTCCTCAGATTCGTGAACTTCTTCGAGATGATGCATTTGACCATGCAGTGCGTGGCAAGGAAAAGACAGCATGGAAAGCCTTCCAGTTAGTGGAAATAAATTTTCTCGGAAACAACAAGGCAGACAACTACAGGTTGTTGGTGGAAAACCTCCTCAAGGCATACAAAAGCCTTGGTTGCAACATGTCACTAAAGATACATTTTTTGCACTCATATAGATTTTTTTCCACCGAACTGCGGAGCAGTGAGCGACGAGCATGGCGAGCGATTTCACCAGGACATTGCAACAATGGAGAAACGCTATCAGGGCAAATGGAGCCCATCAATGCTTGAAGACTATTGCTGGACAGTGACAAGAGATGCTCCATTTAATGAATACAAGAGACAAGCCAAGAAGCGCTGAGTAGACACTGAATAGGACTAAACTATGTACATAATAGTTTTTTGCCTTTTGTTTCATAATAAATTTTATTTATAGAACCCTTTTGCTGATTTTTAAAGTGTTACATAAACAGGACAGGTGAAATATTATCATGTAAAGCAACCATAAACACATGAAAAGACCTAGGTTTACAATTTGTGATAAAAACTCTATCTACACAATATACATAGAAATAAAATGTAAAAACTTAAATATCTTAGAAACAGTAGCCAATCAGTTATTTTAATTGTTATATTTGAATTCAGCACATCAAAATACATAATAAATAGCACATTTTATCTCTGAAGCAGACGACTTCTCAAAAATTGTAAACCAATGTAATCAGATGCAGAAAAGAGGGAGTGCATGCATTGGAGGGAAATCGAAAGGCAGGACACAAAAGAAAACGAGGCCTTTGTTAAAGACGCTACTGAGGATAATTAAAGTTATGGAGGCACAAACTCAGATGCTGAAGTCCCTCGTAACACTCCAGTCGGAGCAGATGCCTGCTTGCCCACCCCTTCAGCACATTCAAAACTCTTTCTCATGCCCTCCCCAAACTCCACCCGCACATTACTTTCCACTTTCTACAAAAACAACGAGGAGTCTGGTGGCACCTTAAAGATTAACAGATTTATTTGTGCAAAAACTTTCATGGGTAAAAAACCCCATTTCTTCAGATGAATGCAGTGAAAATTACAGATACAGGCATAAATATTGCAGTGCTGACAAGGCCAATTCAGTCAGGGTGGATGTGGTTCACTCCCAATAACTGAGGAGGAGGTGTCAGTACCAAGAGAGGGAAAATTGCTTTTGTAGTGAGCCAGCCATTCCCAGTCCCTATTCAAGCACAAATTAATGGTTTTAAGTTTGCAAATGACTTGTAGCTCTGCAGTTTCTCTTTGAAGTCTATTTTTGAAGTTTTTTTGTTGCAGGATGGCTACTTTTAAATCTGTTATTGACTGCCCCGGAGAGTGAAGTGTTCTCCCACTGGCTTTTGTATGTTACCATTCCTGATGTCTGATCTGTGTCCATTTATTCTTTTACACAGAGACTGTCCAGTCTGGCCAATGTACATAGTAGAGGGGCATCATTGGCACATGATGGCATATATCACATTAGTGGATGTGCAGGTGAATGAGCTGCTGATGGTGTGGCTCATGTGGTTGGATCCTCTGATGGTGTTGCTAGAGTAGATATGGGGACAGAGTAGGCAACGGGGTTTGTTACAGGGATTGGTTCCTGGGTTAGTGTTTCTGTGGTGTGGTGTGTAGTTGCTGATGAGTATTTGTTTCAGGTTGGGGGGCTGTCTGTAAGCGAGGACTGGCCTGCCTCCCAAGGTCTGTGAGAGTGAGGGATTGTTTTTCAGGATAGGTTGTAGATCGGGGTGTGTGTGTTGGGGGGGGGAGGGGTGTGTGTGTTAGTGGTTTCTGCGCAATAAAATCAAACTTTTTGAATGATAAGTAATCTTCATTTGTTTCCTGCAAATTGTAATAGCAGGTGGCAACAACCCATACGGAAGCAGTTTAATCATTTGCTTACATGGAATCCTAGGCCACAAAAATCACAAACTCGATTTCCATAAGCACTGCAGTACCGAGCTTAGCAATATACATTACCTGTTCTCAATTTCAAGGTATTCCCTCAAAGCCTCCCTGATTCAAACTGCCCCGTTGTGCCCCTCTAATAGCCCTGGTATCTGGCTGCTCAAAATCAGCTTGCCTCTGCAATCCACCCCTGAGCAAACTTTTCAGCCTTACCTTCACAAATATTGTGCAACATACCTCTATGACCATGGGAGTATTATCCTCACTGAGGTCTAACCTACCATAAAGGCATCACCAGTGTGCCTTTAAATTACTAAATACGCATTCCACTAAATACACTCAGCCTATTGTTGAAGCACTCTTTACTGCTATCCAGGTTTCCCATGTAAGGCTTCATGAGCCATGGTATTAAGGGGTATGCCGGGTCTCCCAGGATCACTATGGGTATTTCAACATCCCCCACTTTAATCTTCTGGTCTGGAAAGAAAGTCCCCACTTGCAGCTTTCTGTACAGGCTGGTGTTCCTGAAAATATGAGATATGAGTCAACAGTGTGCCCTTGTTGCCAAGAAGGCTAACGGCATATTGGGCTGCATTAGTAGAAGTGTTGCCAGCAGACCGAGGGAAGTGATTATTCCCCTCTATTTGGTACTGGTGAGGCCACATCTGGAGTACTGCGTCCAGTTTTGGGCCCCCCACTACTGAAGGGATGTGGATAAATTGGAGAGAGTCCAGCGGAGGGCAACGAAAATGATATGGGGACTTGGGCACATGACTTATGAGGAGAGGCTGAGGGAACTGGGCTTATTTAGTCTGCAGAAAAGAAGAGTGAGGGGGATTTGATAGCCACCTTCAACTACCTGAAGGGGGGTTCCAAAGAGGATGGAGCTCACCTGTTTTCAGTGGTGGCAGACGACAGAACAAGGAGCAATGGTTTCAAGTTGCAGTGGGGGCGGGGGGGGTCTAGGCTGGATATTAGGAAAAACTATTTTACTAGGAGGGTGGTGAAACACTGGAATGGGTTACCTGGGGAAGTGGTGGAATCTCCATCCTTAGAGGTTTTTAAGGCCCGGCTTGACAAAGCCCTGGCTGGGATGATTTAGTTGGGGTTGGTCCTGCTTTGGGAGGGGGTTGGACTAGATGACCTCCTGAGTTCTCTTACAACCCTAATCTTCTATGATTCTATTATACATGCATCAAGCACCTTTCCAGACCACCCCGTATTGATCCCAGTGAAACGCCTGCGGTGATACACAAGCACCTGCAGCACCATGGAGAAGTACCACTTCCTATTGCAAGGTGGTCCGGTTCCAAAATTGGAATATGCATGCCATTTACTGCCCCTCCACAGTTAGGGAAACCCATTTCTTCAAAGCCATCCACTATTTCATGCACATTGCCAAGAGTCACGGTCCTACATAGTAGGATGAGATTAATGGTCCTGCACACTTGCGTTAATGCAGCCCCTACGGTTGACTTCCCGACTCCAAACCGATTTGCAACTGACCGGTAGCAGTCTGGAGTCACCATACAGCAATCACCATGCACTTCTCTGCCAAGAGGGCAGCTCTTATTTGGGTGTCCTTGAGCCACAGGGCTCGGGCGAGCTCCACATGCAGTCCCAAGAAGGTTGCTTTCCCTCATCTGAAAATTCTGTAGCCACTGCTCATCATCCCAGACCTGCATGGGACTATGATCCCACCACTCAGTGCTAGTTTCCCAAGCCCAAAAGCAACGGTCCGTGTTCAGCTGTTCCTTGAATGCCAAAAGTAATCTAATGTTGCTCCTATCCATGTCAGACAGCATGTCAGGCAACTGTGAATCCTGCTGAGTTAGGAACTTCATGATTACCTGCACTGCCATTCACGATGTGTTACTGATTGCTAGCAGAGCATTGGAGAGCAGAGCGGGATCCATCCTTTCATACAGAAATGGCGGGGTGAACAGCAAACAAAGGCTGTTGAAAAATGCCGTGAACCAAAGATGGAAGCACATAGAATGCTAGGACAGAAAGTAGTGCATCATGGGTGGTTAAGCCAGGACCCATGATGCGCTGTGATTCAATCTGCCTTCCCACAAAAGTCTAGCAGTAGAAGGTGGTGAGCTGAATTGTGGGATAGCTACCCACAGTGCACTGCTCTCACTGTCAATGCTAGTGCCTCAAGTGTGGACGTGCTCTGCCAACAAAGGGAGTGTAGTGTGAACATGCTAACAAAACTCTGCAGTGTAGACAAGGCCTAAGGCAAGCACACATACCTTCCTTTATGCAGGACACACCTTTGATTTCTGCCTGGGCGGGGCTGCAGTGTTTGGAACATGTTTTAATAACATCATACAGGGGAATCTTATAACTTCACATGCAATGTTGCCACACATGTTTTACCAGGACAATGCTGACCTGCAAATTATGAGTTTTCAAATGATACTTTATAAGCATACTTTGTACAAAATATATTACAATAGGGTGTGAACATAGGGGTGTATTCCATCACAGACAGTACTTTAGATTTGTCATTCACTTAGATTTAAAAATTATTAGTGATGAAGAATCTACTACAACGACCCTTATTGAATTGTTCCAATGGTTAATTACGCTCACTGTTAAAAATTTACCCCATTTCCAGTCTGAATTTGACTAGCTTCGACTTTCAGACATTGGATCATGTTATGCCCCACTCTATTACTAGACTGAAAAGTCCATTATTAAATATTTGTTTCCCATGTAGGCACTTACACATTGAAATCAATTCAGCTCTTAACTTTCTCCTTGCTAAAATAAATAGATTGAAGTCCTTTAGTCTATAAGGTAGGTGTCTACTCCTTTAATCATTTTCATGACTCCTCTCTGAACCCTCTCCAATTTATCAACTTATTTTTTGAATTGTGGACACCAGAACTGGATGCAGTATTCCAGCAGCAGCTGCACCAGTGCTGAATGCAGAGGCAAAATAATCTCTCTACTACTTGAGATTCCCGTTTATGCATCTAAGGATCGCATCAGCCTTTTTGGCCACAGCATCATATTGGGAGCTCATGTTCATCATATCCACCTCCCCTCCCCAAATCTTTTTCTAGAGTTACTGCTTCCCAGGATAGAATCTCCCATCCTGTACAGCCTACATTCTTTATTTCTAGATATGCACATTTAGCCATATTAAAAAGTATATTTTTTGCTTGCACTCAACTTGCCAATCGATCCGGATCACTTTCTATTAATGACCTGTCCTCTTCATTGTTTACCACTCTCTCAATTTTTTGTTATCTGCAAACTTTATCAGTGATTATTTTATGTTTTACTCCAAGTCATTCATGAAAATATTAAATAGAGTAAGGCCAAGAACCAATCTTTGCAGGACCCCTCTAAAACACACCTGCTCAATGATGATTCCACATTTACAATTACATTTTGAGAAGTATCAATTAGCCAGTTTTTAATCTATTTCATTTGTGCCACATAAATTTTACATCATTCTAGTTTCTTTAATCAAAATGTCACATGTACCAAGTCAAATGTATCTGAAGTATATTATATGAACACTATTACCTTCATCAACCAAGCTTGAAATCTAATTTTAAAAAAGATATCAAGTTAGTTTGCCAGGATCTATTTTCCATAAATTCATATTGATTTGCATTAATCATATCATCTTCCTTTAGTTCCTTATTATTCCAGAACCATATCAGCCACTCCATTACCATGCCTAGGATCCATGACATACTGACAGGCCTATAATTACCTGGGTCATCCCACTGACCCTTTTTAAAAACTGGCACAACATTAGCTTTCTTTCAGTCTTCTGGAACTTCCCTAGTGTTCCAAGACTTATTGAAAATTAATATTAACAGTCCAGTGAGCTCCTCAGCTAGCTCTTTTAAAACTCTTGGATGCAAGTTCTCTCAATCTGCTGATTTAAAAATCTCTAACTTTAGTAGCTGCTGTTTAACTTCCTTCTGAGATACTTGTGGAATGGAAAAAGTTAGCATCATATGAAGAAACTACATCATCTGTTTTTTCCCCAAATACAGAGCAGAAATATTTATTGAACACTTCTGCCTTTTCTGCATTATCACTGATAATTCTACCATTTCTATCTAGTAATAAACCAATACCATTGTCAAGATTCGTTTTGTTCCTAAGACATTTATGCTCCTCCTTATTGTCCTTATCTCTGCTGGATAGTTTTCTCTTTGTGTCTCTTTATTTCCCCTACCAATTTTCCACAATTCCTAGCTTCTGATTTATATTCATAACTACAACTTCCCCTTTCTTCCATTCGTTATAGGTATATATTTTATAGCTGCTTCCACTTCCTCTCTAAATCAGGTCAGTTTTTGATTGTGGCTTTTGGGGCACCTAATGAAGCATTCTTAAACAATTCCCAATTATCACTGACATTTTTCTGGTTACATTCTTCCTCCTGATTTGGCTCATAATTGTTTTCAGCTTTGTGAAACTGGCCCTATTAAAACATCAAGTATATATATTACTGGTCTGGATTTTATTTAGTTTGCACATTATAAATATGACCAAGTTGTGATCACTTGTACCCAAGCGACCATTAATTTTTTGTTTTGTGGTTAATTCCTCTTATCTGTCAATGAATCCTAACACAGAATTTCCTTGTGTTTGCTGCAACACTTTTTGAATTAGGATATTGTCAACTGTAATATTTAGAAATTACAAGGTTATTTTAGTATTGGCAGTATGAGACCTCCAGCATATGTCATTCAAATTGAAGTCCCCCATTATCATGCAATTTCCCCCCCTATGCAATATACATGCCCTATGGGTGCTCCACTGTAGGTGTATCTGTGCTCCTGCACCTCTAATCGCAGATTTTAGCTAGCAGTGTCTATTCAGCCCACACATGTGCTTTCCCTCCCTTGGGGTCTGCCTCGAGACTATCTAGCACTGCATGGGCAAACCCCACTCAGTTTATTCTCTGTCGCAGAGCCCCTTATGGAGAACTCCAAAGTAGAGTAGAGAAAGGTGGTTTGTGGAGCATCCATAGGGACACACATTTCAAAGAACCAATGTGAGTAATTTGGAATCCTTTCAATTTTTGTAGGTAAGTACATTGAGTGGTTGACTTTCGGCTGTGAAGCAACACGTCTTTCACCTCATCAGAGCATTCTTTCTCTATGTCTTGGAACCAAGAAGGAGCCAAGTCTGGAGGTGGAGGACCCGCAGGTTGGAATGAAGAATCAGCCCATTGCTTTGAGAGAGAAGCTGGGGAATGGGCCTGAGAGGAACCAGAGAACATATTGCCATCTGTGTCAGATAAGGGAACCAGACTTGTCTTGGCCAGGAGGGGTCACTCAGAATAACTTGCTTTGTCTCATCGATTTTTCAACAGGAGCTTGCATACAAAAGGAAATGGGGAAAAGACATAGAAGAGGTCCCTGTCCTATGGGAGGATGAGGGCATCTCCTAGTGAATGTTTCCCCAGGTCAGCCCTAAAGCAGTAACGACAACATTTCTTGTTCCAGTAAGTGGCAAAAAGATCTGTAGTTGGGGTTCCCCAAAGGGCGAATATGACTCAAAGCATCTTTGAGTTCAGTTCCCATTCGTGGTTGTGAGAAAAGTACCGGCAGACTGCTGGCTGTCACATTTTGTATCTCTGGTAGATAGAGAGCTGAGATGAGCATATTGTGACAGATGCACCAATTCCAAAGTTTGAGTACTTCCGTGCAGAGTGAGGGAGATCTGGTGCCACCCTGGCGACTTACATAAAACATACAGGTCATATTGTCCATCATGACCTTTGAATGGGTGTTCTTGATGGAAGGCAAAGAGTGTGCCCAGGCGTTCCTGATTGCCGTTAGCTCCAAAACATTGATATGGAGGGTCGCTTCTGTGGAAGACCACTTGCCTTGAACCTTGCGGTTGTGTAAGTGAGCTCCCCAGCCTATTAGGGAGGCATACGGCATTAGAGACAGTGGCGATGGTGGCTGCACGAATGAAATGCCTGCTCGGACATTGGATGGGTCTTTCCACCAGTCCTGGGAATGCTTTACTGTAGAGGGCAGTGACATCAGTTTGGTTAGTCTATCCCCATTCGGGGAATAGACAGAAGTGAGCCACATCAGAAGACACCTCATGAATATCCAGTGTTTGGGGTGACGAAGGTGCAGGCTGCAATATGACCTAGCTGAAGGCAGTTCCTGGCTGATGTTTAAGGGCTGGCCTGAACTTTCTCTATGAGACTCATAAGGGTGGTGAGTCTGCGTAAAAGGAGTAATGCTCTTGCTTGTACTGTACTGAGGTTGGCACCAATAAATTCCAGTTCCTGTACTGGGTCAGGGTCAATTTCTGTAAGTTGAGCTACAGACCCAGCTGTGCAAATGTGTGCATAGTCGCCTGGATGGCTTGTACTGTGTTCTGAAATGAGGGAACCCTGAGGAGGCAGGTTGTCTAGGTATGGGTAGATCGTAATGCCCAATGTGCACCGCTACGACAGAGAGATCCTTGGAGAATACCCTGGATGCAGACGAGAGGCAGAATGGGAACACCCTGTACTAATAATGGTCCTGCCCGAAGGTAAACTGTAGGAATCTCCTGTGTGACAGTCTTTTCAAGAAATGGAAATAGGCATCTTGTAGGTCAAGGGCTGAAAAACAATCTCTTTGCTCTAAAGCTGGAATAATGGCTAACTCTAGATGGTCTACTGTGACCATCTTGAACTTCTGCATCTTCATATATTTAATACCCTGAGATCTAGAATGGGTCTCCCATGTCCCTTCGCCTAGAGGATCAAGGAATAATGGGAGTAAAACCCCTTGCCCCCAAGTTGTGCCAGGACTGGTTCTATGTCCCCTAGGTGTAACAGATATATTTTCTGGCAAAGTAGGTTCGCGTGAGAAGGGTCTCTGAAGAGGGATGAGAAAGGAGCGTGGGAATGGAGGAGGAACATGAATTAAATGGCATGACCCTTCGAAATAATCTTCAAGATCCATCTGTCAGCAGTTATCCTCTCCCAGTTGCTATGAAAGAGGGCCAGGCGACTTCCGAAGGGGCATGGCAGGTGTGTAGATGGCAGCTGATGTTGCAATGTATAGTTGTTCGGGCCCTCAACCAACCAACCAACCAACCAACCAACCAACCAGAAGTGCTTAGAAAAGGAAGTCTGAGATGTTGCAGATTGGGGTGCTGACTGCTTCCACTTCTGAACTCTGGGCCCCTTGTGTTGCAGCTTGTAATAGTGCTGAGAAGGTAGGTATTGAGAAGGTCATGACCTGTGCTGTGGCTGAGAGATGCATCTTCTTTTCTGTCCCATAGAGTAGATTCCCAGGGAGGTAATGTGGCCTGAGAATTCAAGGTGTGGAGAGAAGAGTCTGTCTTCTCTGTGAAGAGCTTGGGCCCTTCAAACGGGAGATCTTCCACCAGATCATCTGCAGCTCTTTGGGCAACTTGGAAAGGTGTAGCCAAGAAGCCTGTCATTACCACTGCTGTGAAGACCAAGCAGGCCGCTGTATTGGTTGCGTACAGTGCAGTCTGTCGCGCCACTCAGGCTACTAACTGACCCTCTCTGACAATGGCCTGAAGCTGTTCCTTTTGTGTCTCTGGTAAATGTTCCAGAAATGCATTGCGTTTCCCATGATTAATAAAATCATATTTGGTCATGACAGCTTGCAATTCTAAACTGCAATGTCACCAATGAATACGCCTTCCTCCCAAAGAGATCTAGCCTTTCCAATCCCAATCGTATGGGGTTGACTTGGTGTGATGTTGCTCGCCTCGCGCATGACTGCGTCCACTACGATAGAGTTGGATTGCGGATGTTGAAACAGGTTGTCTGCCTCTCTGGGAGGGATGTAGTATTTTTTGTGTCTCTCTTTCCAGTTGGTGTGATGGAAGCTGGTGTCTGCCAGATAACGATGGGAGGATCTAGAATCGCCTCATTAGTTGGCTGGGCAATTCTGGGCAAGGAGATGGTGTGCAGAATATCCACCAGCTTGTGATGTGTATCTGCCACCTCCTGTAGGGGAATCTGCAGCTCATCCGCAATCCACTGAGTAAGATCTTGGAAGTTCTTGAAATCATCAACTAGTAGTGGTGGTGGTCGGACATTACAGCCTCATCCAGCAAAGACAAAAAAATTTGCTGGAGGGGTAGCTTCACCTTTGAGCTTTTCCGCCAGTTCCTCAAAAGTTACCTCTTCCTTTGGTTTGGGGGCTCTGGACAGTGACGCTGTAGGAGACCGTCTAGCAAACTCTTTCTGAAAGACAAAAGATGCCCACAAAATACAGGATCCATATGTCGCTCAAGGATCTCAATACGGCCCTGAGGATGGGTGAGAAGGGGCATGGTTGGTGGTACTGCCAAGGGGACCCATACCACAATCGTGGCTCAGCTTGATGGAATTGAGGAGGACCCTTGTATTGTGACATTGGGCCAGGGAAAAAACATCCTCCTGGTCACTGTCAGACTTGTCATGGGGTAAGAGTGGCGCTGATCGGGGTATTGGTGTAAGAATGCGAAGTGTTCCCTAGACCAAAGGTTTGCTCGGCGCTGCTCCCTTAGAGGAGGTACAGTATTTGCTGTTGTCCTTAGTGGGTGGTACGGCTGCCTCAGAACATCTCTAGGTGGTGTGACAGAGCTCATGGTGGAGGCACCCGGATGCTTTTGGGTATCGTGCTTCAGTGCTTCCAGTGCCAAGATGGCTGAACTGGGGACCCCCTCTAGGTAGCCGACTCAGTTTGGGGGCTTGGAGCCCTTTTTCTCAAGACTTTACCACGTGGGGGGGGGGAAGGGGAGGACTCTGCCAGTCTCTTCTGTGACTCTACCCCCTTTGAAGTTGAAGGCTCCAGCGATGATCTGGGATTGGCACCAGAGTCCCCTGGAGGCTGAAGTTCCTTCTCCATAAGGAGGCATTTTAACTTCAGCTCCCAGTTCTTGTGAGACCTCAGCTTTAGCTAGTGGCAGAGGAAACACTTCTGAGGGATATGGGACTCTCCCAGGCACTGGACACAGCGAGAGTGTCTGTCCATTACAGGAATCAACTCCTTGCAGGAGAGGCACCTCTTGAAGCAGAGAGAGCTGGGCATGCCCCTGGACGGGGGGCTATCACCCTCTAGCAGTGAGGAATGCAAAAGAAAATTCTTCTCTCTCTCTTTTTTTTTTTATTTAAACTGAAAGAATTGAGAGTCTTCTAAAAACCTGGGGGGACGGAGGGCGGAGAGGGGAAGAATCCCCCCAGACAGGACGGGAAACATAAACTAAAGTTCTTTCTCCCAATGGGGTAAAAAGGAAATAACAACTATTAAGGAGAACAAAAGAAAACTAAAACAACCACTACTTATGCTAATGACGCAGATAAGGAAGGGATAACTGCTCACTCAGTTCCTTCAAGGCCAAAGGTGGTTGAGAAGGAACTGAGGGGGGTTTGCCCACACCATGCTAGATAACCTCAAGACAGACCATGAGGGAGGGAGAGTGCATGCATGGACTGAACGGACACTGTTACCTAAATTCTCAGATAAGAAGCACAGGAGTGTAGATACACCACAGTAGAGCATCAATAGGGACACTGAAGAACCACCTTTGGTTTCTTGATTGATTTTCTTCTCATCATCTTGATTTTGTGCTAAATGAGTATTTGTATATTTCCTCTTTGTACCCTCCACTTCTGTGATTAGTTTAATACTTTCTTGACTACTCTAGCCAGCCAGTCTCTCAGGAGACTGACTCCCCTCCTACTGAGATGGAGGTCTTCCCAACTATAGTCCCCTCTACCCATAAAAAGTGGACCAATGTTTCACAAAACCATAACCCTCCGCCTCACACCCCTTACCTACCCAGTGATCACTTCCAGAATCTTCTGCCTTCTGTCTTCCTTCACTCACAGGACTGAAATCATCGCTGAGAAGATAGCTTGGGCATTCTTCTTATTTAGCACGCTTCTGAGTTTCCTGAAGTCATCTATTATCTGTGAGATATCCCATGATGTTCCTATCCCTCAGTGTTCGCAAATGTTCTGAGGGAGAGGCTATTAAAAAAGGACACAGTCTTCTACTGCATCAGTTCCTTCCACTACAGACATAGAGAAACCAATATAGGACTCTGAGAAACAGAAGACTGTAGGAAGGACATGTGAATATGCAGTGTCATCTTGAAGAACTCTGGTTATAAGTAACCAACCTTCACTTCTTCTTCGAATGACTAAGCATATTGCCACTTATGAGTAGCCTGACGAGTAGGTGGTGGGAAAAGTCCTAAGTAAAACAAAGACTGAAGCATAGTTCTACCAACCCAGACACCCTGAGTACATATTTGGGCAGCTAGCCTGAGCCACTGCCTGTGCTACCCCCAGTTACACTGCTGTTTTTAACATGCTAGCTCAAGCAGAACTAGTGCACATCTGTCTATTCAAGACGGAAGGCATGCTGCTCCCACCTGTACTGTAGACTGAAAGGAAGTAGGTAACCCATCACACATTCCAAAACACAAGAGAAGCTATAACCGGTGACTCAGATATCCTCTTCATCCAAAAGACAAATCTAGTCCATTTCAAATGGTAACATTTCCTCGTAGACTGTTCTGAGTTAAGCAAAACATTTTGAACCAACAAAACAGATTTCTCAACATTTGTCAGCATCTGATAGTCCAGGCCGTCACATGAAGAAACAGGGACTGGGGATCCAGATGAAGAATTCTGCCACGTTGCTGTGACAACAGATCCAGAGATAAGAGAAGCAGTTTATACACTCCTTTCAACAGCTGAAGCAGGTCCGTATACCACAGCTGTCTTGGCCAAGCTAGTGCAACGAGAATCAACATTGCCTTGTTCTGTCTTATCTTTTTCACCACCTCCTGAACTAATAGAAAGGAGAAAACATTCAGAAGGCCCTTCCTCAGTGCATTAGGAAAGATCCAAAATGGATGGACTGACCTTTCCTCCTCTTGATAAAAAAAAAAAAAAAAAAAAAAAAAAAAAAGAAGACGACACTTTTTGTTGAACCTGGTTCCAAACAAATCCAGGACAGGCTGACCCAAACTAGAGAAAATCTTTTGCATCACCTGGCCCTTTAACATCCACTCGTGCATCTGAGAATTCTTCCTGCTATTTCTGCAATTTGCCAACACATTGCCCTTCCCTGCCAAATGCAGGGCCATAGGATAGACATTGTGTAATATACACCAGTCCCATAAACTGATTGCATCAACATACAACAAAATCAGATAAGCAACTCCCTGTTTGTTGATCTTGTGGATGATCCAAGAACTCTTGAGGTGGAGCCCAAAACTTGTCTCTTCAATAGTTAGAGTCAGAAAACATAGGAGGTGGAAGTACAAACTGTCCAAAAAACCTGTAGAAAACCAATTGTAGGTGGCACAAACAGAGGGTTCAGGTCAACCAAATCTTTCTTAATCCTCTTAATTGTGGATCCAACCTCAGATCCGCAATGAATCTTATTGGGGATAACAATAGCACCAGAAGATGAAGGGAAAGAAAGATCTGCGGTAGCAAATGATTCCTGACAAAATTCACAATATTTTTCCTCCTCTCTTCAGGAGTACATGACTTAGATCTTAGAACCATTAAGGTCTTTCTTTTCCTATCCCCAAATGATCTCTCACTCAGATCTTAAAAAAGATCAGATGCAGCACAGTGAACTTCTGCTACTATGATAACCCTCCTCTTTGGATCCAACATGGTTATTGAGGCTCAGAAAGACCACACGGTTAATCTTGCCAGCTTCAGCACCACTGAATCCAGAAAGAGTCTTTTGTCCATAATCTTTTATCCTAAAGTAGAATATGGAACTGATTTAGGTCTCACAATTGGCACAGTGAACTACAGAGCCAAGTTGGAAGGACCAATAAACCAGATTGCATGACAGTGGCCCTCTTCTCCCTCACCTTCTTCATCAGAACCAACAGATTTGACATAGGGTCCTTAGCTGCAGTTGGATTAGACAGTGCCTTTGACATCTTAGCAACCTTAACAGAAGGATATGATGAATCAGGATCTGAATGTAGGACTTCAACCGGAATTGACGATGGCATGGATCCCTGGGACTTCTTAGGCAGGTTATGTTTACTCAACAATGCAGTTGGTGCCAATATAGGCCCCCTAACCTTGAGATCTAAAGAGCTCCCTGTACCAGAAGGTCTACCAGTGAGAACCTCCTTAAGCAGGGCCACCTGCAATCTGGTCTCTGCTTACATACTCTAGGAGTGAAAGTCCAACAGATGGAACATCCAGAAAGAGAATGACCCTCTCTGAGGCACAAGAATAGTCATGTAAGAAGAGAGAAGACTGCTGAACAGGAAACATCTTTCAAAGCCATTTTTTTTCTTCTTCGGATCTGTGCTACTCCACAGAACCAAACATAAAATCTAACCTATCTTAACTGTAAACTGTTAATTATACTAACATTAACAATAACAGACAATCCTAAAATGCACTATGGTATGAGAAAAAAAACCACAGAAATGAAGGACTGGAGCAGTTCATTTTATCTGGAGCAGTGGTTGGAAATGCTGGGGGAGGGAAGGGGAATGGAAGGGGGCGTGCAAATGCTCTAATAGGCACTGCGCTTAAAGAAGGTTCTTCTTTAGACTGTATCAGTCAGTGCCCTACCCATCAGTGGGAATATGCAAAGCCACTCAAAGAAGATGTGTCTTTTCAATGCATGCAACCTCCAAATGTCATTGGCATGATTGTTTTCAGGCCAGTATGTAATGTTCTTCTTGTGTTGACTGTTACCTGCAGTAGTTAAAATGTTTTTCATGGGGAGGAGCAAAGGAAGGAAAAGAGGAGATTTGACGCATCAGGGTAACGGGACAGTTACAGTGATGTGGAAGCCTTAATTGAATATTTACACACCTGACAAAGTTTAAGTTCTTGACATATAAACTTTCTTTTATAAGAAATTAAAACACTAATATTAATTTAAAAGCAATGGGTATCTATTTCTAACTCTACCTCCAGCTTATTTTTATTATTTTACCTCACTAGCTCTATAAATGGATCCCTCTGAATTAGGATAAATTATAAACTGATCCCCCCCAAATACAAAACTGGTAAATGAAGATTCCCTGAAGCACCCAAAAGCTCAGTAGTTGCTCCTCCATGAAATGGGGCCACTGGACACAGTGGAACTACAGTTGTGGTCATAGTGCAACTCAGCAGCTTAGGAAGGATTCCATTACCTCAACTCCTATGGAACTCCTTAGAACACAGCTGGGCTACTTGGCTGTGCTCAAGGAGGACTGATTTGTCCCTAAACGTCAAAATGATTGCATATAACAACATTCTGAAGTCTTCCTTTGAGAGTAACGGGTTTGCAGTTCACAGAAGCATATAATTATCCAAAACAGAGGTAACAAACACATGGATCAGTAATGCTACAAACAACAAGCACAAGATTTAAGCAGACCTACCATTTACTCCTAGCAGTCGGAACAATGTTTAGGCAGTTGGTAAACAGTGATCACAGCTCATTACACATACCTATCATTGATAATTTGTGCTCTTCCATCTTTGTTGTCTTATACTCAAGCTGTAAGCTCTGTGGGGCAAGAAGTGACTTTGTGTTGTGTGTGTTTCTAGTACCTAGTATTATGGGGCTCCAAACCTTGATTGGGGCCTCTAGGTAATGCTATAATACAATCAACAACTGCAGTAGCCACCACCATTATTCTCCAATATAGATCCTTGCCAATTACTTGTTGAAAATCGAATTTATTTCATCTAACATAATGTAGCAGCAGTATTTTCAAACTCTAGCATATTATTTAACAATGATCTCTCCCATTCCCCTCCTAAATATACCCAGACTATCTTAAATCAAACAAAATATTTCTTGGTATTCCCTTTCCAAATCAATTTAGATGGCATTTCTATTTCCTTCACAACTGATGTTAAATTCACTGTCTAGTTTCCAGGTGCATTTCCTCCTTTTGTTTTAAACAGTGGAAGAGTTTTGTTTTGTCCCCTTTCTTTCCAGAAAATCTCTCTTCAATCTAGTAAACTTTTTAAAGTGGCTTGGTTGGGCAGAATTTTTATTATTTTCTTATTTCAACTTTACTTAATAGTAATTTTGAGTATCAGCAACCAAATCCTACATTATTAGGCAAACAGTTAAAACTGAATACATTTCCTTAGTACAGTTGTTCTCAGCCTTTTCTGACTGAAGTCCCTTTGTGATGAACTGGCAGATGCATATTTTATCCATCTTCCAACACAGTTTGACACAATATAAATTGTGTGCAGCGTAGCTGTAGCCATGTCGGTCCCAGGATATTAGAGAGACAAGGTGGGTGAGGTAGTATCTTTTATTAGATGTCACTTCCTTATATGTCACCATCCTTCACAATGACGGCATAGCTGCCTGCCTCAAATATTTACGAGACAATGGACAACCCTCAGATATCTACCCCAAATGCACTGTCAAACTCATCCATTCCATCCTCGCCCATAACAATTTTACATTCAACAACAAACACTTTGTCCAAATCATAGGAATAGCCCTGGTTACTAGGATGGCTCTCCAATATGCCAATCTCTTCATAAGCCACCTTGAAGAATTTCTGGACAAATGCACCATGAAACCAATGATATACAGGGAAACATCAATTGTATTTTGATCGTCTGTACAGACAGCTTAAACTCCCTCACAGATTTCCAACACAACTTCAACAACCACTACCTGTCCATTTAACTCTCTCTAGAAAACACACACACACACACACACACACACACACCCCTTCCTGAACATCACAATCAGCTTTAATAATGGATGCCTACAACAACTATATATACAAAACACACAGATCACCACCCCTACCTTCATAGGTTCAGTAATCACCCCAAACATACCAAGAAATCAATTATCTATAGCCAGTCAATCAGATACCACAGAATATGCTCTGAGGAGAAAGTCTGGGATATACACCTTAACCCACTTAAAACCACCTTCACCAAATAAGGACACTCCACCAGAGAAGTAGATCATATCATGAAACAGGCCAACCGAAACCCCCGAGAGAACCTGCTTCAATACAGATATAAAACCCCGTCTGACCACACATCCTAGTTGTTACCTACCTACCACTCCACACAGGAACCCATACTCATCAAATAATTACAACCCATACTCGATGGGGAATCCATCCTGAAAGAAATCTTTCCTGAACCCCATTTCTGCCCTTCAAATAACCTCCCAACCTCTCCAAGTTCATCATCAGAAACAAGCTCCCCAACGACACACCAATTGAAAACAGCACCAGACACTGCCAGAACAACAGATGCAAAATCTTCAGACATATTTCCACTGCTACACTGATCAATACCCCATACAACACACCTTTCAAAATCTATGGATCCTACATATGCCTATCACAACATGTGGGGTACCTCATCCAGTGCACTAAATGCCCCAATAACAACAATGTAGGCGAAACCAGACAATCACTACACTCTCAAATGAACTCACACAGGAAAATGATAAAAGACAAAAACACCATATCACCTGTTGGTGAACACTTTTCACAAAGCGATCATTCTATAGCTGACCTATCAGCCCTCATCCTCAAAGGAAACCTGCAGAACACTTTCAAAATATGATCTTGGGAGCTTAAATTCATTACTCTGCTAGACACTAAAAATCATGGACTGAATACAGACACAGGATGTGTGGCTTATCACAACAATCTGTGACCCGCCTTTTTTGTCCAATGACTGCAGAGGTGTTAATGGGCTATTACCTTGAACAGTCCCTTACAATATGTGCTAACTACTGTACATATCCTAAACAATCTGTTCCACCTTGCATTTTGCTATCATGCTGGGAGTACATTTCCTAGACCTGAAGAAGAGCTCTGTGTAAGTCAAAAGCTTGTCTCTCTCACAAACGGAAGTTGGTCCAATAAAAGATATTAACTCACTCACCTTTTCTCTCGTGTAAATTGGTAGTTATATTTTCTCTTGTTATCCATTTCAGTCTTTTCTCTTCCTTCTCTTGTTTTTTCTTTTTGTTTTTTGGCTTAAACTCTGTTTTGCTCTCTTGCTTTTTTGGTCCATCTTCCCTGCTAACTCCTTCCTCTTCATTTCCCTAACCACCTGAAAGCTGCCTGCCCTGGAGTAGAGTGCCCATTTCTAGTTTCATAGGACTAAGTTGCATGGCTGTATAGAGCATCTTTGACCAGTCGGCTACTGTCTACACCTGTAAACCTCTCTCTCTAAAGGAGCTGCCCACAAAGCTGGATGCATTATGTCCTACTGACAGAATAGAGAGAGAAAGCTTTACCTGAAAACTACCAAAAGCTTTACCTGAAGACTAGGTAGCTTTCTATTAGCAGTTCCTTTTCACCTTTCCAAATCCCCAACTGCCACCTCAGATTAGTCTAATGCAGGGGTTCTCAAACTTCATTGCACCACAACTCCCTTCTGACAACAAAAATTACTTCACGACCCCAGGAGGGGGGACCGAAGCCTGAGCCTGCCCCAGCCCCACTGCCCTGGGTGCAGGGGTCAAAGCCTGAGCCTCACTGTTCTGGGCAGGGAGGCCAAAGCTGAAGCTCAAGGGCTTCAGCCCTAGGCAGAGGGCCTGCAACCTGAGACGAGCCACTCAGGGCTGAAGCCCTCAGGCTTTGGTTCGGCCCTGGGCAGTGGGGCTCAGGTTTCAGCCCTGGGCCCCAGCAAATCTAAGCCAGCCCTGGTGACCCCATTCAAGGGGGGTTGCGACCCACTTTGGGGTCCCGACCCACAATTTGAGAACCGCTGATCTAATCCCTCTTGAAATTATACCCCCCACCCGCACCAAAAAGGTTAGAAAACACCTCCTGAAAAATTAAGTTTCACATATTCCTCTGAATTTGTTTAACACTCAAAAGCTGCAAGACTCCGTTTTCATATCTTATAAGTTCTTAAGTATCTGCTCTCTTCTATGTGCACAATGCTCTTTAATGCTAATGAAACATGCAGAGGACAGAATCCTTAAAAGTTACAATATTTTACTTAATACTATATTCTGTCACTTACCTAGAACTGCCATCACTGTGCCATGCTTTCTCTTCATCTTCTGATGTTCCACCACTGGCAACAACTGCTTCTCCTTCCTAACAAGGAAATGATAGATATTTACTTTGTGGTGTTAAACTGAAAACTATAATTACAGTTAATACTTGACAGAACCATTATAATTCAAAGTCTGTGAAGCTTTCCATTAGAAGCTTTATCTTTCAGGGACTTATAAGTCAACCATTAAATACAAATTTTCAACTTAAGTACATATTTTCTTTAAGGCGATTTAGTTGAATTCTTTGCTATTTAAATAAGAACAAAAACAACAAATGTATAATGTATGGAAGGCAGAAATCTAGTGGATGGGACCCAGTAAACCTAGGTCCTTGGTTCTGCTATTGACTTCCTGTGACCTTCAGAAGTCACTGAGGGTTTTCTACCTTGGAACAATCAAGAAAATTAATCCAAATTAGCTAAAGGTGTGACTTTAAAGTGGATTAGTTACTCTGCATTAAACCCCTGTGTGAACATCACATCTGACGAAGTGACTATTCACCCACAAAAGCTTATGCTCCAATACGTCTGTTAGTCTATAAGGTGCCACAGGATTCTTTGTCGCTTTTTACAGCTCCAGACTAACACGGCTACCCCTCTGATATATGATGTGTGAACACACTCATTCAGAATTGAAGTGGCCATTTTGGTTTATTTTAATTCAGTGAATTCAGCCACTTCAATTGTGAGTGTCCACACAGAATTTAATGCAGAGTAACTAATCCACTTTAAATTCACACCTTTAGTTAATTTGGATTAATTTTCCTTAGTGTCCCCATGTAGACAAGCCCTTCTCTCTGTTTCTTTGTCTTGTCTATTTAGATTGTTAGCTCTTTGGGGCAAGTACTATCTTTTACTTTGCATATGTACAGTACCTACCACAATGAAGCTCTGATCTCAGTTGGGGCATCTATGCACAACTGTAATGCTAATATACAACAGCAGCATAAATGCTTTCTGTCAAATGCTTTTGTGTTTCTGTAACAAAAATATATGCATCCATTTAGTTTTAGTTTATACTATGGACCCAAATATCTTGGTTTTTAACTTAAAAAAAAGAAATATTTCCAGTTAATGGTCCACTGACCTAAGGTAGAAATTAGCTACATAGCATCCACCGTAACTACTTTTTTTTAATGCTTAGGTATACCATAAATAATGTATATTATATGCACTGCATAAACTTCATACCACATATTGAAAGCAAACACTGAATCCCACAGAAATAGCTAAAATATATCTTGTCTATTCACAAGAACAGTGCATACATTGGAATAGCTCATTTGCAAAAAGGCTTTTTTGGAAGGGAAATACAATTCTATTATTTTAAAAAAATTACAAATACAAGCATGCTGGGGAACCTTAAATTAAATTGGAATGTTGGGTAAGAATAGTTTAATTTGTGTTATCTGTTTAAAAGAGACTTAAATCCATTAAAGCCTATTCTAATGCTGTATCACAATTATGTAGATCAAATATTTCAAAAATGAAGAACAAGACGTTTAAGTGTAAGAATGTATACAAATATTAATCATGTTTTCAGTTTTTTTCTACTATGAAGTGGCTAAAATGCACTGTGGAGTTCAGTGTTTGCTGCATCAATTTTCAGTTCAAATATGCTGAATCTGCTGAATTAACAAGATTTTTCTTTTAAAATGCCAGATCTGTACATTCCCATAGAGTTTTGTAAGACAACTTGGATACTTTCATTCTCATACACTATCAGCAATAAAGCCCATGGAGGCCACATTCTGTCATAAGTTACACTTGTGCAACCTCTTTGTATTCAGGGTATTGCACAAGTGTAACAGAAGAGATTTAAAACTTGCAACTGGAACTTAGTTAACAGTTAGAGACGAAATTAAATCCAGATTTATGTCCCATCATTGCATTGAATCTGCAGTGGTAATGAGTCAAAAGCCTTTATTTCTGTCACGGAAGTAAGTTAATATGACTAACATTTCAAGAACTGCTCCATAAAAAGGTGCCATTGTTACATAGTTACCTTTAAGAGCAGGTCATTTTAAAGTGTTTAACAAAAATCAAGGGATGTCTAAGACAACAGCAACACTGGCCCACTTATTTGCAATACTAACAAAGTGACCCACAATTGAATATTCAGCTATCTGTCCGTACATCTTGGTTCTTAGAATAGCACCTAACACTGTGATATCTAATCTACTCTTTCTCCAAAGATGCCCCTCTAGAACAAATTGGGGACACAATGGCAGTACAAAATAAGGCAGATTGCAAGTGCCTTATTACACTAGTTCAGGGATTGGCAACCTTTCAGAAGTGGTGTGCCGAGTCTTCATTTATTCACTCTAATTTAAGGTTTCGCATGCCAGTAATATATTTTAACGTTTTTAGAAGGTCTCTTTCTATAAGTCTATAATATATACCAGTAACTATACTATTGTTGTATGTAAAATAAATAAGGTTTTTAAAATGTTTAAGAAGCTTCATTCAAAATTAAATCAAAATGCAGAGCCCCCCGGACTGGTGGCCAGGACCCGGGCAGTGAGAGTGCCACTGAAAATCAGCTTGCATGCCGCCTTTGGCACGCGTGCCATAGGTTGCCTACCCCTGCACTAGTTCAATTAATAAGAATATCCTTGGTTTTGCAACACTTCGTCTCTCCTTCTCCTATATTTCTCTTTAAATCATTTATGTTATCATCAGCAAAGTAACTTTCTTCTGTGTTGGAAAATGATGAGCAGAGTTTCCTTAACTACTGATAATGCTGGTCCCTGACTAACTACCCAGGTATGTTGAAACAATTTTATTATGTCATGTAAATCTCACATGCTAATACTGGGATGGTTTGTCTCTGAATTTGTGTAAGAATTTGGTCATATTCTTACCTATGAAATACTACAGACCCAGGATTACATTTAAACACTCAAGCTCAATATGCATGTCTAAACAAGTAATTTCCCCTCAATTTTGCATGCCTTTCTAAACAGTCAGCTTGTTGTGCCATGACCAAGGGACATATTTTTAAAACTCTCTACACACAATTTATGCATATCCAAACCTGGGTTTGAGAGTACAAGTTAGGCACATAAAGAAATTTGTGCACACTTAAAAATCTGAAGCTGCATTTTTAGGAAATCTATTTAGACACAATATTTGTATGTGGAAGAGGTGTCTTTATCAAAGTGCAATATAAAAATTTACATACAGTTATAATTTTGATCAGCATAAATTTAAACATGCATGCATTTTAGTGATTTTTTTTTCATTTAAACCTTGCAGAAAGTAAAACTTTTTATATTAGAAATGATAGAAATTATATCCTTCTGGCTATAAATAATTAGTTCAACCCTTACTGAAGCTTATCCCACTTATGTATTTTATTTCAGACCTCTCTCATTTTATTTTATTATATATAAAATTTGTATAATATGATTCCACCTGTGTTTTTGCTGTTTCATTTACAGATGTATCAAGTCTACAGAAATCAGCTATTCATACTTCAATCCTTCCATGTAAACCTTGCTAAACTTGTAAACTCAATATACAAAAAAAAAGTCTGCCCCGCGTAGACTGAAATGTATGCTGAGATGCTTAAATTTAATACCTTTTGTGTTTTTGTCAATGTTTTCATCTCTGGGCATTTTTTAAAATACAGATTTTGACTCAATTTGATCCACTATACTCTGTGGAGAATGAAATACATTTGAAATAGCATTTGCAGGTGTAATTTAAATTTCTTTTGAAAATAAGCATTCCAAATATATATACACAAATAGTTTATATAAATTAACACCTTTCCACTTCGACAGTAAATTTGTAGGCATAGTTGAAAGATTGCCAATGCACTTGTTATTACCTGAACAACTGTGAAAAGTTAGCTCAGTATCTAATTTAAACATACAAAGTAATCAACAATAAAAATGTTTGCTTTTGAACTTGAGCAACAATATTTAGCATAACAATGTAAACAATTTATAATGTAGCCTACTGATTCAGAGTCTTACATCTGAAGAACTGTTTCCATTTTCTAACTCTTCAGCAGGCCTGGCAGTTTCTTCCAATGCATATCTGGTACGGTAATTGTGCTGGTTTGCCTGTTGCTTTCTTGAGTCTCCAGGATCTAATATATGATCATGAGAATGGTTCTATAAGGATACGAAAATTATATAAGAATCAATATATACTTGAACACAAATGATTTTCAATAAAACCTCATTAGTATTCTGTTAATGAATAAAGTTCTAATACTGCTTAGAACTTCTTCTGGAATTTTGTAGTGGCAAAAATGTACATTTTACAAATAGTTCAAAAATCAGAAAATTGAGAACAAGGGTCAAGAAAGTCAAATGCTAATAAACGGAAACTCAATGAAAACCCATGCACATGTGCTTAAGGGCTGTAACGGTCATTCAGTACATCCCTGGACCACTGAACTTCTCTCATAGACATAAAAGGAAAAGTTATCTTGACTTACCAAAAATTTCCTCGATCTTAATTACAAAGTCCAAAGAATGGCCTCTCAGCCTGCATACATCTATGTCAGACCTGTCAGCCACTGACAGAAGAGGGTGCCACCAGCTACACTGAAGAGCCTGCCACTGAAACAGGTTCCATTGCAACAGATATCCCTTGTGAACTGAAATTTATTAATGAGCTTATATGAACTAAAACAATAAACTGTAAATTCCTACTGCAGAGCATTTCTTTATGAACCAATTTGAATGAACTGAAAGAGTAAGATCTATTCTTTTGGCCAATGAAATACTCCAAACAAGGAATGGTGGAACCTGTGGAGCTTATAACTCAGAGAAAGGAAATTTTCGGTAAGTCAAGAAATGTTCCTATTCTCTTTGGTTTACAAGGTCCACAGATCTATTAACCTAATAGGATTTTATCAGTGTCTTCAGGCTGGCAATCAAGCAGAACTACATACAGGGTTAAAAACTCCTTCTCTACTTCTACAAGATCACAGCATCGAGTACCCTCCTATCAAAGTCAGCATCCATCAATGCCACAATATCTAGCTTATAAAATTTTGAGAAGGTATGGATGGACAATCAAGTGGCTGCTTTGCAGATTCCATCATACAGTTTGTAAGATCTTTCAGCCCAGGAAGCTGCTACTATTCACAGCAAGTGAGCTTTGCTGCTGTTTTCTGGAGCGAGACTGAAGCTTAATGGATGCACTGTATCAGCCTTCTTGAACTAGCAGATTTGTATACCCGCTTTCCTTTAGATGCCAAATAATAGAGAATATTAGAGTATTGGACTTTTGAACAATCTGTGTGCAAGGGATGTAGATCTTGAGGCCTCTATGAATACCCAACATCTGCCAAAACTCTCTTGGGTCAGATGGTTTTGAAAAAATAGGGAAATACAATTTGGGGGGGTTCTGTGAAAATCCAAGTTAATTTTGTGGATAAAGGCCAATCTGTTCAAAGAATCACCTTATAAAAGTGGACTATGCTGCACTGTACCTCAACAGAAAAAAGTTTTAAACCCCAAGCTCCAACACCCTCCAGGCAGAGCTGATGGTTACCAGGAAAGCCATGTTGGTGGGGGAGGAAATATATGCAGTCCTTCTGAAGGGATCAAAAGGATGCAGATTCAGGGTATAAAGAGCAAAACTGAGGACCTTGGGGGAACTCAATTAATCTTAGAAAAGGCCTGATATCACAGCAAAAAGAGATCTTCTTCCTGCCTGTGGAGAAAAGTATCTTAGATAATGCAGCCACTTATCCTTTTAATGCTGAAACTGTAAGACCTTTGATCAGATCCTCCTTTGATCACTATCCCAAGATCTGTGATATAGATGCCAAAGGAGGAGAGAAGCTAAGTATCTTGCACCACCGCTTGAACTTCCACCTGGCGTAGAATAAAGAATTTGTGGAAACTTTTCTAGATGCCAGAAGAGTGGAGATTATACTTTGAGTATTCTCTCTCTCATGGGAGAGTGGTCAGAATTCAGGCAAGTTAGTCTTAAGTACTCTTGACTTGAGTGACAAATTGGTCCGTGGGATGCCAATCCTATCTTAAGGAAGGACAATGGAGTTCAGCTGAACCATACTGAGGAGATCAGAGAACCAGGGCCAATACAAAGCCACTAATATTACCAATCAATGCCCTCTCCCTCTTTATTATTCTGGATAGCTCTGTGTAACAAAGGAAAAGGAGATACATACAGAAGGACTACTGACCACCTTGCTTGGAGAGAGCATTTGTATCCTATTGCCCTTGGATCGCTCCTGATTGAGAGAAAAAGGAGGGGGACTTTGCCATTTGTGTGTAATGCAAACGGTTCCATCAGAAGCATCCCAAATTTCTTCAGCAGGAACTGAAACACTTGTGTGAAGATTCCACTATGCGCGATCTAGCTTTTCCCCGCTTAGCCAGTTGGCAGCAATGTTTTATTTTTATTTGACTATGTAGAGTTTGGATGGACTAGAGATTTTGTTCCATCCAGGACATCAGAAGGTAGACCTCATTGTGCAGGGATGATGATTGCATTCTATTTGTTCATATAGTCCATTGCACTAGTGGTGTCTATAATGATTAGTACACGGGAGTGTACCCTGGGACCACAGTGAATTGCCCTGAGCTCTTAATCAGTTTATACTGTTTCCTCTCATGTTCTGTTTAAGTTTCCTGTACTGAATTTACTATGAGAGTTCCCCATCCCTTGAGGCTAATATCGGATATGAGCCCTATTCTATCCAGCTTGGCCATGGGAAATCTCTTGTTAAAACAATATGCGCAGAGAAAGTTGGACTCTCCTGGTGGGATGAACAAAAGGTGTAAAGAGGCAGGGACAGTGGATGTGACTGGAAGAGGGTCTCGTGTACACTTAGGCTCATTGCCCTTTGTCAACACGTGACATGAACATCCCAGACAATGTTATCAGGGAGCAAACTAAAACTTTTCAGAGACTGCAGGCCATCCTGAACAAAGTAGTCAATTTGTGTTCTCTCTCTCAAGAAATAAAAATTCGGAGAGACTGCATGTTGATTTCAACCCTCATATGAGCTATCCACTGCATGATGTTCAGATTGGTCTTTTTTCAGTTTAGAATGGCACAGAGGTCTTTGGGAATCAAGAGTGTTTGTACTACTGTGTCTCTGGATGCAACCCTTACCAACTGATAATCCAGGAGTTGACAGAAGCAAACTCTTCCCTCTGCCTGAGGACAGCTATCAAGACAAGTCATACCTTTGTAAATAAGCTAGGGCTGTGGAAAGGCCAAAGTACAATGAGCTGCATTGGAAGTGCTAGGATTCAAAGCCCAAAAACAGAGAAATTGTAGCAAGACTGATGAATGGGGACATAGAGGTAAGCATCTTTCAAATCTATCGTCGCCCAGGGGGAATTTAACATTTCCATCTTGTATCTCAGCTTTCTCAGGAACGTGTTGAGATGCTTCAGGTCAAGCACTGCCCTGCTCACCTCTAATTTCTTTTTGACCAGGAGCAAAAGGGAATACACAAACCTTGTTGCCTCCCTATGGCTAGGACTGCTTCTATTGCCCCAATTTACTGGAGATGAAAGATAGCTGACTGCATTTCCCCAATCTTCTTAGGGCCCACTGGACTGGGAGAAGGGATAAATCTGGAAGGAGGGAGAGTGAGCAGATCCCTCTCTCTGGATAATCTCTATAACCCAATTATCAGAGATGATTTAAGGCCAATGACCTGCAAACAGGAGGAGATGACCATTAATGCTCTAGTCCATACCAGACTACTTTGGCAGTGAGTCATGAGTTATGTTCAGGAGGACCAGATGGTCCTATGGATATCTCATCCCTGCACTGGCTGCCTCTGGATCTGGACCATTTTCCCCCTGGAGAAGCTGGGATTTTCTTGTCTATTAAGCCTTCTGGTCTGGAAACTTTGAAAGGATTACTTGGATTTGTAATAGATCTAAAATTCCCTGCTGGGGAGCTTGGTAGGAGTCTGGGTTTTCATTGATTTTAGGAGTCGCCATCACTTTATCCACTGGTTCCCCAAATAATTTTCCTTCTGAATACTTTGATGACGCTTAAGTCACTTTAGCCTGAATAGGTGTCCTTCATTCATACAGCCACATATACTGACACATAACTCCAATGTAGCTCATGGCTCTTGCTGAGTACCAGAGTGCATCCAGAGAAGTATTAGAAATTAAAGTTGCTGACAGAGGACTCTTTCTGAAAGAGACATCCAAATCATAGGTATTGCCATGACTTTAAGTTAGGGATGTAATGGATTTGAAGAATTCTAACTTGAAGAGCTTTTCCTCCTTTTCTATCTCCTGTCCTTCCTATTCTGAATGTAACAGTTGTCCCTCCTCCCAGGAGGACACCGAGGAACTGCATCTGCAAGATCTGGATTTATGCTTCCTTCTCTTAGACTGGCCCCTTCCTGAATGACCAGCATCAGAAGACCCTGAAACAGATGTAAAGGACTACAGTTCCTGCATCTAGATGTAGGCACTAGTACCTCAAGCCTTTAGTGATTTGATTTGAACCTATGATTGCAGAAGACTATTTGTACTTTTGGCCAGCTGATTCACCAGCATCTCCCATGTAAGATAATTATTTTTTTCCTTATAGCTTTGAATTATAAGCCCCATCCGTTGCCACTTGAAAGCATTCCCATTATTGATGACTTAAACTTTAGATGGACACATAGACAACACATCTATCTTGTGCAGCTTCAATAGTTTTTAATATGAAGACATTTCTCTGAATTACTGAAATTGTGTAATGAGAAGGTCACTCACCATGTGCAGTATCTGAGGTTTTTTTGAGATGTCCCCCTGTGGGTGCTCCACTTCAGGTGATTGTGTGCCTCTGTGCCTCTAGTTGGAGAATTTCGACAGCAGAACCCAGTTGGGGCACACATGCACTTTCCCCGACTCACGCCTGTGCAGCAGTTAACTAGTGCTATATGGCCAACTCTCCCCACAGTTCATTCTCTACTGCAGAGGAGCCTGTGAGAACTCCAAAGTTGAGGGGAGGAGGGTGGGAAGTGGAGCATGCACAGGGACACACACCTCAAAGAACCTCAGTTACTGCACAAGGTGAGTAATCTTCTCTTCCTCTTTGAGTGATGTCCCTCTGGGTGCTCCATTTCAGGTGACTGTAGAGCAGTGTCCCTCCGTGGAAAGGAGGGGCTTTGGAGTTGGATGTGTGATCGATAACAGGACCGTGAGTCCTAATAAAGTATCAGATGTTGAATCTTGCTCGATTGCGTAGTGTTAAATGAACGTGTGGTCTGATGCCCAATGGTTGCTTTACATATGTCCATAATAGGCACATTATTAAGGAAGGCTATCGATGTGGCAGCAACCTGGTAGAATGTTGGTAGTAGTAGAGATGAATGCACTCTGAAATCCATTTGGAGAGTGTTTGCTTAGCTATAGCTTCTCCTTTAGATCTCTTTGTAGTTGAGAGAAACAGTTTTAGTGCATTCCTGAATGCTTTAGTCTCTTCGAGATGAAAGGCTAGTGCCCTTCTAACATCTGGAGTGCCGCTTCTTGCCTGTTCTTATATGACTTAGGGAAGAATGCGGGAAGATGGATGAGTTGGTTGAGGTGGAACAAAGAGGGTACTTAAGGTAGAAATTTAGGATGTGGTCGTAGAGTGACCTTATTCTTGAAAAAGAACATGTATGGGGGGTATGCCATGAGGGCCCCAATATCTCTTACAGGTCTTGTGGTCACGATGGCAACAAGGAAGCCATTTTCATCCTATTGACTTCAGGCCATTTCTCATTTGTCCAGATCATTTTCAATTATAATTCTACCCTCCAGAGCACTCACAACCCCACCCAGCTTGGTATCATCCACAAACTTTATAAGTGTACTCTTTATGCCATTATCTAAATCATTGATGAAGACATTGAACAGAACTGGACCCAGAACTGATCCCTGCGGGACCCCACTTATTATGCCCTTCCAGCATGACTGTGAATCACTGATAACTACTCTCTGGGAACTGTTTTCCAACCAGGTTTGCACCCACCTTATAGTAGCTCCATCTAGGTTGCATTTCCCTAGTTTGTTTATGAGAAGGTCATGCAAGACAGAACCAAAAGCTTTATTAAAGTCAAGATATAGCACATCTACCGGTTCCCCCCTATTGACAAGGCTTACCCTGTCAAAGAAAGCTATCAGGTTGGTTTGACACAATTTGTTCTTGACAAATCCATGCTGACTGTTACTTATCACCTTATTATCTTCTAGGTGTTTGCAAATTGTTTGCTTAATTATTTGCTCCATTATCTTTCCGGGTACAGAAGTTAAGCTGACTGGTCTGTAATTCCCCGGGTTGTCCTTATTTCCCTTTTTATAGATTGGCACAATATTTGCCCCTTTTCAGTCTTCTGGAATCTCTCCCGTCTTCCATGACTTTTTAAAGATAATCGCTAATGGCTCAGATACCTCCTCAGTCAGCTCTGTGAGTATTTTAGGATGCATTTCATCAGGCCCTGGTGACTTGAAGACCTCTAACTTGTCTAATTGGATGAGCCAAGCTTGAAAATCCATTGACTTTATGGTGAAAGGTTGTGATGGCTGCAAGGTGTATTCTCAGTGAAAGACCCAATTTTTTTATTTGACGTATATAGTCCAGGACTAGTGATAGAGCGGAGGTGGTGTCTCTAATCTGTTTGTTCTGGCACCATGCATGGAATCTCTTTCATTTGTGGAGGCAGGCTGAGCGTTTAGTTGACCATCTGCTATTTAGCAAGACATCCTTTACCTCTTCTGAGCAGGTCATCTCCTCACCTGGGAACCTTGACGGAGCCATGCTCTCAGGTGGAGTATCTCCAGGTTCGGGTGCAAGATCTGGCATGTATCTTGTGACAGACCATGTGGAAGAAGTGGGAGAATGTGCAGTGAAGATGCCGACATCTGCTTCAGGTATGGGAATCAAGTTTGTCTCTGCCATGTGGGAGCTATCAAGATGACTTTGGATTGGTCGGTCTTAATCTTTTGCCTGGACAACAATGGGGTAGGAGGGAAAGCGCAAAGGAGAAGAGCATACCATCTGAGTAGGAAGGCACCACCCATAAATCCTAGCCCCAACTCTGCCCTGGAACAAATGCTGGGCATTTGTTGTTCTGACTTATGGCAAATAGATCTATGGTGGGAAATCCCCATTGTCAGAATATGTCTTGTATCACCAAGATATTTATTTAACACTCATGATTGAGGGAAAACTTTCGGCTTAATATGTCCGCTGTAGTGTACTGACATCCTGGTAGGTAGGAAGCTGATATGGTGATGTTGACCAGTTCCTCAGTCTTGATGCCTCAATGCAGAGGGAGTGTGACCTCGCTCCTCCGTTTGTTTATATAGCGACGTTGTCCGTCAGGATCTTTATGGTTTTGTTTTTGATCATGGGCAAAAAGTGTGCAGATGCGTTGTGAACTGCTCACAGTTCCAGTGTGTTTATGTGCACTGCTGATTCCAGAGGAGACCATCTGCCCTTTGCTGTGAGGTTGTTTAGATTGGTGAACCAGTCCACTAAGGAGGATTGTGATTATCATTGCAGGGGAAAACTGTAGAAAGGGGACTCCTGCATACATGTCATGTGAATGGGTCCATCACCGTAAACAGTCCTTGACCTTTCATGGTATGCTGAGAGGCTTGCTCAAACTGTTTTTGTGTGTGATATACACTGTCCTGAGCTACCCTTGTAGGCAGTGCATGTGTAGTATGGCATGTTTTATAGCGTAGGTGGTTGCTGCATGTGGCCTAACAGCTGGACGCAAGTCCAGGCAGATGTTTGTGAACTGTTCACCATAGTGTTGATCAGATTCACGAGGGTGGCAAATCTGTGTAGTGGTAGTGAAGTTTTCACCTCCAAGGTGTTTAGGGGAGCACCAATGAATTCTAGTTCTTGTACTGGTGTCACCCATTGACTTTTGAATGTTTATTTGAAGACTGAGTTTTGTAAAGAGTGACATTGTCTTTCCCGTGGCTTCGATGGCTTCTTCCCGAGTGAGGGTCTTGAGCAGACAGTCGTCTAAATATGGGTATATCACGACCCCTTGCTTGCAGAGCTGGGCTGCCACCACTGCTAGAACTTTGGAAAAGACTCGGGGGTGGGGAGGGGCGTGGAAAGGCCAAAAGGAAGTACCTTGTACTGATAGTGATCTTGTCCCAAAACAAATCGGAGGAATCGCCTGTGCGGTGGATGTATGGAAACATGAAAGTATGAGAATTGCAGGGCGAAGGCCAAAAAACAGTCCCCTTATTCCAGTGCTGGGATTATTGTTGCTAAAGTAACCATCCTAAACCACTGTGTTTTATTGAATTTGTTTAGGTTTCTCAAATTGAGAATGGGCCTCCATCCCCTGGTCTTTTTCTGGGTTTAGAAATAATGATAGAACCACACCCAATTGCAGAAGATGGTCTACTTCCTGTCTCAGAAAGTGCTCGTGAGAGGAGTCCCTGAAGAGGGATTGGGCGGGGGGAGGGGATAGGGAAATAGAGGTGAACTGGATGGAATAATCAGTGGTGATAATTTCCAGCACCCATTTGTCAGAAGTAATAATTTGCCATGCTGGGTAGAATGGTGTCAAATGGTCGGTAAAGGGATGGTTGGTAGAAAGTAGTTTTAGAAACAGGAGTTGGGAGGTCTCTCGGGCCCCTGACCAAACCCTCAAATGTGATGTTTCGATACAGGTTGTTGCGACATAGGAGGCTGAGATGGGAGTGGCCTACATCTTGTGGGTCTCTGCTTCTGCCTCTGTTGATGTGTGTAAGGCACTGGTCTCGAGCATTGTGATGGATAACATCTGCCTTGTTTTTATGCAGGTGTGTAGATGCCTAAAGACTGAAGAGTCACTCTAGAGCCTTTCAACATGTGGAGGGACTCATCAGTCTTACCTGCAAATAACTTTGGACCTTCAAAAGGGAGATCCTCTATGGTGGATTGCACCTCCTTTGGGAATCTAGACAAGTAGAGCCAAAAGGCCCGTCACATCACTATGGAGATTGCAATGGATCTTGCCGCCGTGTCTGCTGAGTTTAAGGATGCCTGCAGAGCTGTTCTTGCCAGGAGATGGCCTTCAGAGATAACTGACCTAAATTGCTCTACTTTGTCTTCAGAGATGAAGTCAATAAATTCTGACAGTTTGGAGTAATTTGCGTGATTGTTTTTGCAATCAAGGCTTCATAGCTGGCTATTGTGAACTGTAATGTTGCTGATGAATAGGCTCTGCGACGAAAAATATCCAGTATTTTCCACTCTTCATCATACGGGTGGTCCTCAAATGGTGTTGCTTGCCCTGCTGGTTGACCACCTCTACCACCAATGAGTTTGGCTGGGAGTGTAAAAATAAAAAGTCTAGGTCCTTCAATGGGATGTAATACTTCGTATCTGCCCTTTTACAAGTACACCTCTACCCTGATATAACGCTGACCTTGGGAGCCAAAAAATCTTACTGCGTTATAGGTGAAACCGCGTTATATCCGCCGGAGTGCTTTGATCTGCCGGAGTGTGCAACTCCCCTCTCCCCCCCCCCCACCCGAGCACTGCTTTACAGCATTATATCCAAATTCGTGTTATATCAGGTCGCGTTATATCGGGGTAGAGGTGTAAGGGGGTTTGTTGTGAGTGTCTACCAAATGGTCGTGGCGGGAGCCATGAATGCCTCATTTACGGGACGGGCAATTTTGGTAGATGCACACATGTGTAATATGTCCAACAATGTGAGGTTGCTGAGTCCCAACATTTCCAGGGGGATTTGGAGCGTGTCTACAATTCTTTTAAACAGCTCCTGAAATTACTTAAAATCATCTCCTGTTGTAGGTGGCAGAGGCATAATGGTCTCATCGGGAAAGGAGAAGGTATTAGTTGCAGGAGTGGCCTCTTGATCTAGAGCCTCCTGTTTCCCCAAAAGTCTTCCCGGGGACCTTGCAGGGTCCCACCTCTGACACTGATGGGGAGCGTCTCTGTCTTTCCCTGGAGGTACTGGAATAATAATAATTGCCGATATACAGCTTACAGGTCCCGATATGACCACTGTAGCAGGAATGGCATTAGTGGAGACATCCATGGATGTCCATTACCACCTCTGGAAGTCGGCTCTGGAATAGTGTCCTGGCTGTTCCTGTAGAGCTGGTCTGATGATTCCCTGGATGGGTGAAGAGTGTTGTGAGGAATAAACATCTCCCTCCTTATCGTCGTCCTCGATAAAAAAAAAAAAAAGGAGGGGCAGATCTGTTTTTTGGCATCAGTGCTGAATGTACTGACACTATATCGATACTGAGAAGAAGTGATTCCAGTGCTGCAGTACCTAATAAGTCCTTATGTCGGAGAAACTGCTGCGTTCCAAGAGATCTCAGCACTGAAGATGGCATCTGCGGGAATTGTTGTGGTACCAGGAGTGGTTGCGGTGCTGGAGAGAGAGGTTCTGAGGGTGCCTATACCAAAGGAGGTAAAGTAGACATCGGTACCGGTACCATGCATGGTGCTACAGGCGCGAGATCGGAAGAGCAGAGTGCATGTGTAGCCCAAACAGGTACTGCTGTCGAAATTCTCCAACTAGACGTTACAGAATGTACAATCACCTGAAGTGGAGCACCCACTGGGACATCACTCGAAGAGCCCAACAGTTTCATGAAAGTTCAGAGAGTTGGAGGTATGAATAATCTTACACCCCAATGAATTATTTGAACCAGTAAGCTTTAATTAAGAGCCTTCCTTGACGTTACTCCTCAAGACACTGACATATGATTGAAAAAAAATCAATCTGAAGGGCAGCTCTATTTGAAAAGGGACAAAAATGGCACTATGGGGTTCTATATTTATTGGGTCTTACTAATTCCATAAAAAAATTTACTCATTTATAGGTAAAAAGAGGTTTATCCTAATTGCGTAGACTGAGTAGACTGTTGGTCCTTCCTCAGTTGAGACTGAGACAACACGTCTTCTAATCTTCTCTCGCTCTGGTCATCCTTCGCCATGCTTATCTATATCTCCTTGTGAGGAAACCATACTACCTCTTAGAAGACCGACCGTGTGGCTGTTTCTGTTCTCGCGGATACCACTTGGACATAGCTGTGGTCCATCTGTTGTTGCTGAGTCGGGCCACATGTCCCGCCCACCTCATTTTGCTGAGCCTGCTTTCAAACAACAACATCTCGCACTCCAGACTGCTGCCTAATTATTTCGTTGGGGATGTGATCGCGGAGCGAAATGCCCAAAAATGTTCGTTCCATCGCCCTGCGTGACAGACAGTTGATGTTCCTCAATCTTTGTCAGCGACCATGTTTCACTGCCATATAACATCACTGGAAGCACGGTCGAGTTGAAAAGATTCGCACGAGTGGTTTTGCTGATCTTTCCTTTGAGGATGTCCTTGATGTCACTGAATGCGCACCATCCAGCTTTTTTTCTGCGTGACAGTTTGCCTTTCTGATCGTAGCACATGTTGACTTCCTGGCCCAAATAAACTTATTTATCACCCTCTTGGATCTGCTCTCCTCCAGGAGTTATTTGGGTTTTTGGCAGAACACCTGATCTCATGTATTTCGTTTTTGACCAATTAATTTTTAATCCGACTTGACTACTTTTCGCATTCAGTTCTTTAAGCTTTCTCTCAAGCTGGGCTGTATTTTTGGCTATCAGCACTATATCATCTGCGAACCTGAGATGGGTTTGCCACTCGCCATTGATATTAATCCCACCTTTCAAGTCTGCTCGTCGAAAAACCAATTCAAGACAGGCTGTGAATAATTTTGGTGAAACTGTATATCCTTGTTTCAGACCTTTCTCAATGGGGATTCAGAGGGGAGTATCAAACAGCGATATGTCCGTGCTGCAGCCAGAGTTCGCTTCCTTTAGTAATGTGATATATTTCATGCTGATGCCCTGTTCTGAAAGAGCTTCAAGGATGGTGTTAGTCTCTACGCTGTCGAACGCCTTCTCGTAGTCCACGAAGGCAATGCACAAAGGGAATTTATATTCCCTTGAATGCTCTAGTAGTTGGTTTAGAGTGAAGAGGTGGTCTATCGTGCTATAATTACTTCGAAAGCCGGCTTGCTCTCTAGGTTGTTGTTCATCCAGGTTTCACGATAGTCGATTTGTTATTATTTTAGTGAACAATTTATAGATATGCGAAAGCAGGCAGATCGGGCAATAGTTCTTTTCTCGATCGCCTTTCTTATGCAACAAGATGGTATTGGACTCTTTCCAACAGGACGGTATCTTCTGGATTTCCAGGTAGCGGCTGAACCTTTAGGTGAGAGCTTTCCAAAGTTCCTGACCTCCTGCATTAAGCACTTCTGCTGTCAGACTGTCCCTACCTGGAGCCTTCCCCTCTTTCATTTGATGGACTGTGTGGCGGACTTCACTAATGAGGACCAGGAGTATGTGTTCATCCGTTTATTGAAGTGATGGCATTGGGACGTCTATACGGGATGCAAACAGCTGGATATAGAAATCCCTATCTTCTAACTGATAACTGTTAAAAATCATCCTGGACTCTGCAGGTCAAGCTGTATTCTTTCCTTGGCATACTTCATTAATAGTATTAAATATTCTTCAGGTTAAATGCAACTCCATTAGCCTTTCAGAGAAATCATGTATATGAATTTCTATATATTAACCAGATCAAAAGGAGGACAATATTATCTAACTTTAATAGGGGTATGTCTATTTCATTTCCAGCCAAGGTGCAGATTTCGTTGAAGAAGAACATGTATTATAATGATGCTAGGCCTCTGTCTATTAGACCAAATTCAAAACCAAAATACAAATAGATAGGGGTAAGATTTGGTTTTGACAAGGAGTTACTATGGAACTATTTGGGTATAGGTATGCTGGTATAATTTCCCTATGTGAACACACTATTCTGGAATAATTACTCCACTTTGCAAGTAATTTCTCTATGTACACAAGCCCTATGACTACTTTTGTATTTAGATTCCTCCTCAACTGATGCCGAAAATGTATTATGGCCTTTCCCCATGCCAATTTTATTCATGTTTCTTTGTGAAATATTTTATGTTGTAACCCAAAACTTTAAATACAAATCTACCTGATCCTCCTCTTTCATAGCCTCTAAAATATTTGTTGAAAAACAAAATATTTTAAAAATGTTACCCCCTCCTCTTCATTGTTATTTTTAATGCATTTTTATAATGCGAAAGGTGCTGCAGAGAAGAGAAGAAGGAAAGCAATTTTTTAATCTATTTTTGTAATGTTTATTTTTTCTCTTGACTAGTTCTATATATTTTTTCTATTTAAGTCTTCTTAAATATTCATAGCGTACAGAATAACTTGCTTTGTTTAAAGTACAAATACTGTGCACTAATGCATATACTCTGGAAATATCTAGTGGTGAGAGTTTTGGTTGAAAGTGACAGTATCTTCTAGAAATTTATGACATTTAAGTTTGTATATCAGTAGTTTACCAGTTACCTGCTCTGTCATCTCCTGCACCTCAAGCCCCAAGTTCTTGGCCATGCACCGGAGAAGGGCTTGATGCCCCTTAAAGTCATCAGGCGGGCTAGCTCTGGAAGGTTCCGCAACTGCCTCATCCAGGGATGATGAGGAAGACTGGACCGCCTGGTGGAGGTGCTGGGGTCTCGACCACCGTGAGAGAAGGAGACTAAGGGGTGGGCATAGGTTCCTTCACCCCAACCTCAGAAGGGGCTTCTGGTACCGGGACCGGTGCAGGTGCGGCCGCCGACCATTGCTCCAATGCAGTCACCGAGGAGTGCTGCAAAGTAGGCATTGTCACAATCGGGACGACCCATGCACTGCAATAAGGCCACTGCATTGGCCACTGGTTGTGCTGCCACTGCAGTGCCACAGACGGCGGAGTGGGCTCCGATGCTCAATCACGACAATGGGACCTGGGCGATGGGCTGAACTGGTCCTCCATATCAGAGGAACCACCTTCCAGCGAACAGGGAGGAGCCATCGATGCCGGAGTTTGCTAACTGGTCATGACTACTGGCAACCACTGACCAGGTATAATTGACAAGTGACTGTACTGGGGAGAGCAGGACGGAGACTAGTGTCGAGATGGGGAACGTTTCCACTGTGCCGGCAACCAGGACCGACGCCTAGAAGACGACCGGCGTGAGAATGAATGGTGCTGGGAATAGTAGGGGGAGCGTCAACCTTGTGCCGGTGAGTAGTGCCGAGGGGATCTGGATGTCAGCCTGGGTGACCGAAAGGAATCCCGGGCCAGGTCCCAGTCGCATCAACATGTGCGGAGAAGATCAATGTCTTCTGTCCCGTGACCAGCAGTGTTCCCCTTTCCCCTGAGGTGTCTTAATGGCAGGCTTGTCCTCCTGGGGAGACTTAGCCGGGTCCAGCAGCATCGAGGTCGTCATTGGAGCACGTGGAGACCTGAGCTCTGTGTGTGCCTGGGGAGCCTGGGATGACAACAGTGCAGGCAGGGGTGTGGGTCCATACCACTCCCAAGAGTTGGTGGTGGACCTGTAAGAGGGCTGGGAGCACCAACTGGAAAGGCACAATCGCGTGGCTCTGGAGTAGCCTGGGGCCAGGCCCCGGTCCCTTGGAAGATGACCTCTGGACTTTCTTGCTGGGTACCGGGGAGTGCTTCTTGGCCTTCTTCTTCGGCACCGGCGATGGCGAACGGTGCCATGAGCAGCTGGGTGCCGGCGGTGTACTGTGCACGGAGGTCAAGGCGCTCGGCGCGTTATATCTGGATGGCTCGGAAGCTGGGCGGAGGGCAGACTCCATCAGGAGAGTCCTAAAGCAGATATCCCGCTCCTTTTGAGTGCAGGGCTGAAAGTTTTTGCAGACCTGGAACTGCTCCTTAACGTGCGACTCCCCCAGGCATTTAAGGAAGCTGCTATGGGGGTCACTCAGAGGCACAGGCCTGTTGCATTCCGAAACCCAGGAGACTGGGGCATACCCCGCCTGGAGCAAAGTCCCCACTGGGACCCTAACTACTAACTAACACACACTTAACAACTATTTACCACTATCAAATGCAAACTATGTACAAAGGCCCTAAGGCATGAAGTTCAAAAGGAGAAGCTGCTAGTTCTTGCTAAGCAAGAAAGGCACTCCAACTGACCACCACAGATGGTAAAAAGGAACTGAGAGGGCAAAGGACTGGTGGTGCCTGACATACCGCTGCATGAGCACAGCACTCCAGAGGGTGCCACAGCTGGCCCTATGGGTACTGCTAAGGCAAAAATATCTGACGGCCACGCACGTGGGCATGCACACACCTAGAATGGAATCGACATGAGCAAGCACTCGAAGAAGAACTTATTTTATGTTTTAATCTAAACCAGGAAGTTTGGAGTGAAGTGCCTGGGAATCTTAAGCAGCGGGGCAGAGGCTGTTCAATTTCCTCTCCACATTGAGGGAGGGGTGAACGCTATGAGTTTACACTGTACAGTTCCCTGTGTATCGCAAGATGGTATAATTTTGGGTTTATAGTCCAGTGGGGGGTGGGGGCTACCTGGGGAGACGGGGATTATTTTGTCTGTAGCCTTTCTATTGTTGGTTCATGTAGAGGCTGGTCAGACAGCCTGCATGTAACTGTAGCTGGGTGTGTGTCCCTACTTATGTGAGTGCTGGTGGAAGTGTAGGACCGGGAGCGGGTCTGCAACTTGTCACAGCAGCACAGTGTGAGAGGGAGCCCAGGCTGGTGAGTCAGAGGGCTCAGTGGTACCTCAGTTCCAGGTGGCATCCTGGGGGAACCTGTCACAATTACCTCAGCCACCTTGTCTCTCTAATAAGACCCATGACAGAATAGTAACAAGACCTTTGAAAATGCATATAGTCTCAAATGAATCTTTCTTCGGAAGCTTGTCTTGTAACACACCTGAGACCTAATAATTTCAAAGCCCCTCAGAAATTATACCTACACTTCACTATCCTTGTTACCAGCCTAGAATTTAGTAGAGCTAAGGATAGGTGCAGTTTGAGGGGAAGGGGGCATGAAAAGGATACCAATCATCTTCTCAGAGATTCCATAAAACAATGAATACCTAATTTTGGAGGGAATTACATAAATCTGAGAATACGATAGAGACAGATCATTTGCGTGATGTGAACTTCAGCACTATTAGGGTAATTGCTGTGGATGTACATAAGTCATCATCAACTTCCCTGTGAGTGGGGACCTTGCCAGCTCATCTCTGGAAATATTTTCCCTGGACCAGCGGAGGCCACATGACCAATCCCTTAGCCTCATACTCATTGCTATATCATAGTTACCTCAGGTATTGAGATGAATGAAGGACAAGTGCATACCTACAGCCCACTGTAACAGAGGGACTGAAGAAAGAGCAAAGGTCAATAGCACGAGCCAAGCTGGATTTCAAAGGGGATTGGACAATTATAAGGATTAAAAAAAAAAAAAAAAAAAAAAAAAAACGGATATGGATCCTTCTGATTCAAGGCAACTTCTAACTGAGGAACCGACACACTACGCCCCATATTCTTCATAAAATATTGTCATACTATGATTATAGCATATCTAAGATGTATTTTATGCAAGATGGGTCTTGTGAGATATCATTGGAAGGGTTATGATTTTCTGAATATGATTATCCTATTTGTATGCATTTATCATTTCTGTATCTGAAGTTAGGAATATTGACTATGTAATAATTACAAGTGGGTTTACATCTGGGGAACGCCCACCGGACAGAATGCAATCAGTCTGGATGGGCCATTAGGGAGAACATTAGGACTTTGAAGATGCTAATCTCCCACCTTCCTGAGAAGCTTCTTGGGATGGTACAACAACCTTTGACTCATGGCTGCTTTGACACTGCAAGGTCATGTAATTAAGTCACCTGGTACTGGATTCCATGATAGAATACCAGTATTTTTCCGGGGGGAGGTGCACACTGGATAACAAAGAGTTCCCGCCATATGTAAAACCCATTTAAGACAGGGGAGTGACTTAATCAGTGTTCATTCTTGACTGAATCCCCATCCAGGATGATTGCTGGAAACATCTAAGAAATTAGGACAAAAGAGGGGGAGAAGAGCTGAGCCCAGGCTGGAAAAGGTGTCTGGCCTGTGAAAGAAATGCCTAAAACAACATTTAGGGTGAGAAATTACTACTTGTAACCAGTTTCTTTAGTGTCTTAAGCTTACGTTGTGGTTTTTGTTTTATTTGCTGGGTAATCTGCTTTGATCTGCTTGCTATCCTTTATAATCACTTACAATCCTGTGTAGTTAATAAACTTTTTGTTTTCTCTAAAACCAGTTAGTGGAATTCATAACGGGGGGGGGGGGGGGGGGGGGGAAGGGGAGAAAGCTGTGCATATTTTCCTCCACATTGAGGGAGGAGGCGAATTTCATGAGCGTACACTGTACATTTCTCTGTGCAACGCAAGACAATACAATTTTGGGTTTGCACCCCAGGGGGGGTGTGCACTTGAGGGCTGAGCAGTTCCCTAGCTGAAGCTTCCCATGCAGAGCTGATTTCAGTTTTCTGTGTCTTTCTGCAGCTGGGTGTGGCACTACCTGTGTGTGTGCTGCAGGAGGATTGAGGGCCTGGTTCAGCAGGATAGTGTAAAGGAGCCCAGGCTTGCAGAAAAGGCGGGCTTAGTGGTACCCCCGTATATCAGGTGACACCTCGGAGTGGGCGGTAACCCGTCACAGAAACTTCCCTTTTGAAAAGGTTATACCAAAATTGCCCACTATGAGGTTTCTTGCCTCTTCCTCTGAAGGCTCTAGTACCGATCACTGTAAGACAGAGAATACTGGACTAGATGGGCTACTGGTCTGCTCTGGAATGACAATTCCTGTGTTCCAATGCCAATTTCGATGACTGTGGACTAATCACACCTCTGATGTGACCTGATGTGAACTCAAGGACCAGCAGGAATCCTTTGACTGCTTTCTGAGTTGCTACTCAGCACTCAAGAAGCGGAAAAAGGGCCCCAGTGTTGTGATAGCCAAGCAAATTAAATTAAGCCTGTAAAAGGGGAACAAAAAGTTACCACTCCAGTAAGGAAAGACATTTTGTAAAAACTCTGATTTTGTGAGGATACTCCACTATTACCCTGGTAGAAAACAAAATAGGAGCATTCAAAACTACTAATTCCCTGTTTGGAGTTCTGATAAACCATTGATGGGCCCTTGCCTAGCTCTAACTGCCTCCAAATCCCTAAGGGACAGCACAATTTTTATTTCTCCAGACTAAGTGTTCCAGGATAGACAAGCCCAGAAAGTCTAATTTAAAAAGTCGCACAGACCCTTCAAAAATACCAGCACCCCTTCAAGCTCTCTCTTTCACAAATATATTTTTTTAAAAGGCGTAAGGGGCCAGCAATGGTATGTCCCCAGTATGTATGGGTCTCAGACCACTACTCACCCCCACAGTCCTGCTGCTGCTCATGTCTACTCTGAAGGAATGTTTTGATATTGCCAGATGCATCAGACCTATATTTTAAAAAATCCCTCAAAGAACTGCTCATGAGAGGAGGTACTATTATGGAAAATATTCTGTCACATTTAGTGTCCTTGTTTATATAGGGGATCTGACTGGAGGTTACTCTTGGCATAACTTTTAAACACAAAAACCCATGTGATGTACATGTTAGACAAAGTTTTCTTCCCCTTGTGCAACTTAAGCAATATGCACTCTTATTCATCTGTGACAACCTCAAATAGCAATACCTGCCCTCATGACCAAGATGCATAATTAAGTAATTTCTACTTGACAGGACTTCCAGAAACACAACTCATTGCTTGTTAAGAACATTATAGCAAAGTGACAGCTCTGCTATAGTTAAGACTAGATTTCTGTTTTAAGCACCTTAACTCTATTTCCTGGTTTTCACATCTCTGAGTTTTGCTGACATAGACATTCTGAAAGAGCAATAAGCTATCACTGGGCAATACTAACTCTGTGTTAAAGTTATTTGCCATTTAATAATATAACATGAATAGGCAGGTGCTCTCTCAATAGCTATAAATAAATAAAAAAACATAATATGCCAGTTTCCCATTTTAATTTAAACTGAAGTGAGAAGTTTAGAGACATCTGTGGGCTCAATATACCAAAGTAAGTTTTATGGCAATTTCTGTAATAAAATATGGATGACTATTTACCTTAGAGAAAGAAGGTATTTTGTTCTCTCTTGGAACATGACTTGTAATGTGCTTCCTTTTCTCTTCTGATCTATAAATCTTTATTTCTTCTTCTCCCTTTGCTGTTCTCCATTCCTCCTGTCTACTGGAAGAGAGAAATTAAGAAATGTTAATTTCAGAGTTTCCAGGCTTAGGCCAAAGTCCTATAGTCAGAGATCCTTTTCTTGATGATTTCTGTGTGTGAAGTAGTATAGGATGTTTATCACATTCTTGTGTTAAACAATGGTTACTTACCCTATAGTAACTGCGGCTCTTCAAGATGTTGTTGTCAGCGTGGATCCCATTATGGGTGCATGTGTCTCTCACTCGCACAAGCTTGGAATATTATTAATAGTAGTGTCTGGCAGGGCCACACATACACCTTGTGCTTCCTTGAGGTCCCATGCAAGGGCACAGAGGGTGGAGCGGCCCTAACCCTTCCTCACAATTCAAAGCCAGTGATAGCTTAGGACCACAAAGTGTGGGTGGAGGGTGGGTCATAGGGTCCACACTGACTACATCATCTATAAGAACCACAGTTACTGTAGGGTAAATACATGCTCTCTTCTTCGAAGTATCTGTTAGTGTGGCTCCCACTGTAGGTGACTGGCAAGCAGTATCCTCTTCAGTATGATGGGCATGAGTATTAACTGCATCAGTCAAACAAAGACTGAGTACAGGTCTCCCAAAGTTTGCATTTAATCTAGAAGCCAAGTCAAGTGTATGTTTGACAAACGTGAGTGGTCTGACTCCACAAAGCAGCCTTGCAGATTTCAGACACTGGTATGTTCCAGAAACATGCTGAGGACGCTGCTTGAACTCTGGCAGAATGAGCCCTAACGGTCAGTCGGAGAGGAACATCAAGCAGTTGGTAGCACAGTGAGAGACACAGTTATCCATTTTGAAAGTCTTACCTATAGCTACAAATAGACATGAAGATTGTCTGAAAGAGTTGGTCCTGTCAATATAGTATCAAAGGCTCTAGATACATCCACGGTGTGGAGTTTCTTCTCCCCTTGCACATAACATGGCTTTGCGAAGAACGCAGAGTAAATTGATTGATTCAAATGGAATTCCGAAACCACCTTGGGGAAGAATTTTGCATGAGCTCTCCCTACCATTTTATCTCTATCAAATGAAATACATGAAGGTTCTGCCATGAGTACCTGAAGCTTGCTGACTTTTCTGTCTGAACTGGTGGAGACCAAGCATAATATTTTCACCATAAGATAGTGGATGGAGCACCCCAAGAAGTGCTCCGGGGGGGGGGGGTGTGCTCCTTAAGTCTGTGAAAGATGACACTGAGATCCCATGCTGGAGCAGGGACTCTGACCAAGGTATAAGCATGTTTAAGAAATCTAGATACCACTGGTTAAGAGAAGGCCAAAACCAACTGAATCAGTGGATGATACGCCGATATTGCTGCCAGATGAACCTTAAATCAAACTGAATGAGAGCCCAGAGTGCAGAATTGCAGTAACTAGCGTTGTGATAGCTGGGCCTACAACTTTACTCTAATTATGAGCTCAACTGTAAAAAGTATGTAAAAGTTCACGAAATGTCACAATAACCTATAACAACAAATAAATGTTGATGGGAAAAAGTACAAAAGGGAAACAGACTGAATTAGTCTAAACAAAAACGCCTACTTCTATAACTCAAGGACTGTGTTGAAATCATGCTTGGTAAAAACAGAGATGTTGAACAAAAAATGCATGAACCAGATGAACATATGTTAGGTCTATCTGGTGAACAGATAACAAACCCATCATTCTCTTTTTAGGTCCTTAACAAAGAAGATTTTTTGGGGAAAAGATGAAAGAACAAATGGAAGCTACTAAAGCGAGCTTCACCATTATGGCTGCCACCCCTAGCTACCATTTACTGAGATCTGCCCTTTGTCACCCTGATCTGGAGAAATTACCTGACCAGACCGAGCTAAACAGAGAGGGACTCAAATAACATCACCTCCCCTACCAGCTCCAACTGAATCCCAAACATCACCTGAGATGAAGCAGGATCAAACTTTAACAACAGAAGCAACAAGAGCTCCAGTTCATCTCAACTAGCATCTCTTTTCCTCAAAAGGAGTTACCATCTTTGATACCATCTAAAAGACTGTCAAACAAGGGGGTTTGACCTTCTAAAACTCTCTCCAGCTAAAGGAAATGGGAAGAAGAAATGTTGTTAAAATAAAATCCTTACTTAATATTTTACATTTCAAATGACTTAACTGTTTTTCCTTTTTTTCTGTATGTTTAATAAAAGATTAAAAGAATTTGCAATGGTGTGTTTGCCATAGTACTAAGCAGGCTGAGGTTTCTGGTTACCAACTCCGGACCTTGTTTATGTTTGACACTATTTAAGTCAGACAGTGGTTAGTTATCTTAAACAATTCTGGCCCATTTCTTTTATTCAAATTAATACAACAGTAGTCTAGAACAGAGCTTTTCAAAGCCGGTCCACCGCTTGTTCAGGGAAAACCCCTGGCAGTCCGGGCCGGTTTGTTTACCCGCCGCGTCCGCAGGTTCGGCCGATCGCGACTCTCACTGGCCGCGGTTCGCTAAGCCAGTTTCTAGCCCCAAGATTTTAATTTTGATTTAAGTGTCACAGATTCTTCAGAAGAACCCACATGGCATCTAAGGCAACTGAGTAAAACATATTTGAAAGTAGGTATTTTCAAGAAGCAGTCAGCTGTAGGTTGGTAAATACACTCAAAAGCTTGTGTTTGCGCTCAGGAACAGAGTAGATTTATTCTCAACATCTGTTTCTTATGGGAGTTTTACCACTCACAGAAATAAAATTACTACAGACTTTAACATCTTGACTCCTTTTTTGGCAGATGTGGGTGTGAGAGTCTGTAACACTATGTTCACCCCTTTTTCAAACTAAGATACATTTTGTACAAACTATGCCTTTTAAGGTATTGTTTCAAAACTCAATTTGCTGATCATTACCGTCCTGGTAAAATATGTGTGGCAACATTGTATGCAAAGATATAAGATTCCACTGTATGATGTTACTAAGACGTATCCAAATCTTGGGAAGCAGCCACAAACCAGTTCTTCAGAGACAAAAGGCAAACTGAAGCCTCAGGCAGGTGTCAACGAAATCAAATAGACTATCACCTAATTAAGTGGCCATTCTTTGGCAGGAAAAAGTGTTAGAGTGAGAAATTTACATTTTGCCAAAGAAATAGCTGGATGTTCCCGTCTGCACAGACTGTCTCTTGAACTCCAGCTGGAGATGATTCTCAAAGAAGAGGAAAAAGGTAGTAAGAATGGGGAACAGATGCCCCAAGTTATTCCTCCCTCCCTTTCTCTCTACCCACAGCAGCCACAACACCTGAGGAACAAAGAAACAGCTTTGGACTGAGGGAGAGGACCCTGTCTGAAAGGAAATCAATCAGTGAGACTGCTGGAGTATATGCTGAGAGACTTTTGCTTTGCATTCACTCAGCTTGTTAAGTATTAGTTGGGTTTTATCTTTTATTTCTGTGTAACCAATTCTGACTTTTATGCCTCACTACTTGTAATCACTTAAAATCTATCTTTCTGTAGTTAATAAATTTGCTTTATCGTTTTATCTAAACCAGTGTGTTTGGATTTAAGTGTTTGGGAAACTTCATTTGGGATAACAGGATTTGTGCATATACTCTTCTATAAATAAAATGATGGACTTTATGAGTTGGACTGATTTAGTTGGTGTTGGTCCTGCTTTGAGCAGGGGATTGGACTAGATGACCTCCTGAGGTCTCTTCCAACCCTAATATTCTATGATTCTATTCTATGAGAGCTTGTGTTGTCCAGGAAAGGGCGGGCAGTACAATATGCACATTTCTGGGGGAAAGTTTGGGATCATGAATTTGCTGGTGTTGCTCTACCGTGTAATTCAAGAGTGGTTGGCCAGAACACTCATGCAGTGTAGCTGGGAGTAATTTACATGCTGGAGGCTGTGGGTAAGTAGACCAGGAGTGGTTGCTCTCACAGCGAAGCAGTGTAAAAGGCACCCCAGGTTGGAGAATTGAGAGGGGACAGCTGTTTAACAGTCCAGATTGTACCCTAAGTAATGTCACAGTGGGATACTAAACCAGTTCTTCATTTTTCTGAAATGAACTCAGATTTTGGGTTCATTTCAGAAAAACGATGAACTGGGTCAGTGTCCCATCCCCGCCAAAAAAGGAATCAAGATGTAAAAATAAGGTGCCATAGCCAAATGATTGCTCCCAGCAGCCAGACAGTACTGTTGTAGTGTTTATGGAGTAGGCTACTTATCCTAGGCATTTATGTCCCCTCAGCACAGTATGACAACCTAATCCCCCATTTGCCAAACTAAGACTTTCCAAATCAGCGCCTACCTAAATGCCATTTCTTCCAAAAGATGCAAAAATAGAAAGTTGATATTTTTTTTTAAACTACATTTTAAAAAAACTATAAATCCATCAAGACATACACATACCAAAACTGAGTTACCTTTCAGTTGAAGACTAAAATTCAAACGTAACAATTTAAGAGAATTAATCAATCACCTTTCAGAGATTTCTTACCTGGCTACCCCTGGTGACAGTTCAGGTACCACAACCCTTCGACTCCAAGCCACGAGGTCCCTCTCAGTGGCTATTTCACTTCGTGGTGCATTGCTATGCATCTGTCGCACACCCTCAATTTGTCCACTGCGCCTTAATCCTATATTTGGTGGTGAATGTACTTCTGAGGTAGAGCTTACAGAGCCTGAGAAATTAAAATAGTAATTGTAGTCATCTAAATTCTAAGGGAAGGCTTGCAAAAACAAAGAGCAAGAGTAGCAATTTTAGTACATACTTTACTTGATCTATTGCTTCAGAAGAAAATTAAAGTATTAATTAAAAATGTCCAAGTGCAACTGTATGTCCATATTATCCAGAGGCACATTTCTCCTGCACAAGAATGCAGTTCACAGGCGACAAGCAGTAAAAGTGTAAAGATCTGAATAACGTAAGACAAGCTGATAATGCATTACTGTAGGTTCTCTCAATACACATAGTATATGTTAACTGTTGGCCTTTAAAACCACCTTCTGAAAACATTTGCACATTAAGGGTTATATTTTATCTTAAGCTAACAGAAATTAAGTAGTCTCTTGTCACTGATCTCAGGTTCTAGGTTCACTGTAGCTGGAGATTACCATCCCTACAGACTTTGTCTCTTGAACACCAGCTGGAGATAATTCTCAAAGAAGAGGAAAAAGTGTAAGAATGGGGAACAGATGCCACAAAGTATTCCTCCCTTTCTCTACCCATAGCAGCCACAACATCTGAGGAACCTGGATCTCCTACTGAATCCAGTCACCCCTTAAGAAATGTGAAAAAGCTACTACCCTCAAAAAATCAGATCCATTGTGACATTCATAGAATTTGTGGAGTGATGGAGTCCTGGAGATTAGGTTTCCAGTTCAAAAAAGTAGTTTTGATAGTATATGAGGGGGAAACAAAACAAATATGCAAATAAATACATAAACATACTCCAAACACTCAAATAGGAGCTGACAGCTTAGGCATCCCCTCAAGGTCCTTTCATGTAGAAATTTCCACACAGTAAGATTTTAATATCTCTACCTCTGGTCTGACAGTTCTGGGTCTTGCTCCTTCTTCAGATTTACCTTCACTATTTTAATCTGGTTTTTACTTCCCTGCAGATTACCAGGAGATGTGCAGCAAGCTAACTGCATTGGTCCTTACTATGCTGCTCCAGCGCCAACCTTTTTCAGGAATTGCCTTGTATCTCCCACATTCTTTGTGACACCTATGGTATTTTATCAGTCAGGTAGCTGTTTCCAGATTACACAATAGTATTAAGTTAATACTCTCTCCTAAAGATCACGTGGTTGCAGCACAATTTTTTGAGCTTTGCTGTACAGCTACTGTACGGTTACAATCTATATTCCTTTCAGTTAAATAATTCATTAAATTTTAGAAAAAGGCCGGAAAGCAGCAGTGGTATCCCCAAGTTTGTCTTTTCCACTACTCTCATACCTCCTCAATCTCATTATATCCATTTATTTTCCATTTCCCATATTCTTTCTACATTTCAATTAAAAATCCACATCTGGCCTGTGCTAATGGGCTGTTTAACTGGAGCTGGGATTCTAGGAACCTGCGAGATGGGAAGTTCCCAGAGCTTGGGCTGCAGCCTGAGCCCAAAGGTCTACACTGCAATTAAACAGTCCCTTAGCTTGAGCCCAAGTCAGCTGGCATGGGCCAGCTGTGGGTATTTAACTACAGTGTAGACATACCCTCATTGTAAATTGTTTGAAAAGAAACAAAAAAAGTTTGTTTTACTTCTTCCTATCCGGCTAGTATTGCTGGTGCCTGCCTCCCCAGAACGTCTCTGATCTTGTTCTTGCTGAAGTCTCTGTATCATACTGTCCAGCGGACTAACTTCCTGATTTGCTTGTTGACTCAGTACTTGGTTCAGTCCTGTGGGGAAAAAATGCAAGAAACAAAATTACATTTTTGACACAATAAGAGAAGTATTCCAAACTATCTAAGTTCTACCTGTAAAATTTGCAAAGTGCAATGTAAGTTATTGCATGTCTTGTAAGTGTCAGCATAGAAATTCTAGTTTTAAAAATCTAACCCACTTTTTGCTGGATTTCTTGCTACTAATTAGATTGTCAATTCCATGGGGCTGGAACCATATACTCAAACTTGCATGAGTGCCACAGAAAGTAATGCAAAATAACCTTGGGTAGTTCTTGGAGAAGTAAATATCTTGTTACAGAACTACTGTCAGCAAAGCATAACATTTTGCAGTCTAAGTGCATTCAATTTCAGTAGTTTCCATTTAGTTTATATCTGTATTGGAGTTTAATTATGTATCTGATTAAGACCACAGCTTAATCAACAGTAAACATTTCTTGGACAAACACAAAAAGAATGATTACTTACTCTACAGAAACTATGGTTCTTCAATATGTCATATCCACACAGATTCCACTTGTGGCGCACATGCACCCTTGATCAGATCCTTTTTGACTTGTAGCATCCATTAGGGCCACATGTGCACCCTGGGAGCCCTGGAGCACACCAAGCCTCCCCAGCTGAAAGCATAAAGGGTGGAGTGGGCTTATCCACCAATACAGAAAGCCACAGGAACAGGACTGTGAATTAGTGGGGGGATGGAGGACAGGTTGTGGAAGCTATGTGGACAACATATTTTAAAGAACCAGATACTAGAGCGAAAGTAATCATTCTTTCTTCAAGTGCTTGTCCACACAGATTTCACTCTTGGGGACTAACAAACAATTGTTTAATTGCTTGGAGATGGATAACACGAGTCCTACTTGAATTAGGATAGCAGAATAGCCCTACTGAAAATTAGCACCTGATCTGGAAGCCTACACTAGAGAATAGTGAGTGGTAAGTGTGTGAATTGAGATCCATGTAGCTGCTTTACATATCTCAGATGGAATATTAGCCAAACAGGCAATAAAGGCTGTTTGAGCCATAGTGGAATAAAGTTCTAATATGATCTTTTGAGTTAGATAAGTCATTATGCAATCGGAGATCCATGTGGGTATAGGTTGCCCTCTGTCTGCAAATGCTACAAATAGCCTAGATGTGCTCTTTAAAGATCTTGTCCTATCTAAAAAAGATAAAGCTCTCACTATGGCTATTGTGTAAAGCTTCACTTTCCCTGGATTAATTTGAAGCTTGGGAAAGAAAACCAGAAGGTAAGTGAACTAATTTATATGGGATTCTGAAATAATCTTAGACAGGAACTTCAGGTGAAGTCTAAGGGTAATCCTGTCATTGTGAAATACTGTGTATGGGGCACCAGTCATGAGTGTCCAAATTTCCCCTGCCCTCCTAGATTACTTAAGGATCACTGAAAGCTGTTTTCATTGAGAGGTGAGAAAAGTAGGACACGTGGCAAAGGTGAAAGGGGATCCCCAATAAATCCAGCTAGCACCATATTAAGCTTCCAGGGAGAAGGTGGTATTGTAACGAGGGGGAAAACATAAATAAGTATTTTCTATCATTTTGCCACTCTGCGTGAAAAAAAAAACAACGTCATCTGGGATAGGACAATAATTTGCAGATACTGCTGCTAAATGGACTCTGACTGAACTGATGGAAAGTTCAGGCTTGTCTCCAGGTTAACAAATATTCCACTATTGCTGAAATTGGAGAGATCAGTGGTGAAAGCCACTGTGGACATACTCAGAGAAAACCTCTTCCATTTGGCCTTGTATGTCAATCTGGTCAAAGGCTCTTTGCTTTGAATCAAAGTGTTCTGAATCTCAGCTGAACAGCTTATCTCTTTGTATACCACCCAGCCTGTCAGGTGTAGTGATGCTGGGTCCAGGTTCAGGATCTGCGTGATTATGCCAGGCAGAGCTGGTAAGGAGGCTGTGCTGATGTATTCAGATTTGGAGAATCTCAGAACTCTTGGCCCATGCTGAGCCTATCATGAGGATGTGACCAGTATATTGTCTCGGTTTCTTCAGAACCCTTGGTATCAAGGGTACTGGGGAAAGGCGTACATTAATCCCAGTGTAGCATTCCCTCTGGTGCAAAGCATGCAACACTTGTTGTGACGGGTTGCAAACATGCACACTTTTGAGAGTCCCCATCTGGCAATGCTCAGCAGGATTGAGTATTTGAGAGGCCACTCACAGTTTTCAGAAAACGTCCAGGTGAGCTGGTGGAGAGATATCGAATGCACCATTCCCATAAATGTACAGCTTCTTGGCAGAGTGGAGAGAATCTCTCTCACACTTGTCTGTTTACATAGTGCAACAGTGGTGTTGTCTACCAGTACTTGGATTGCTGAGCACTGCAGAAGAGGTAAGAAACCCTTACATGGCCAGGTGTCTGACGTGGAAACCTAAAATTTTTATGTGTAGACAGGCCTGCTGAGGAACCTGAATTTTCAGCTGCCCAAGTTGCACCAGCACAAACCCTGACTAAAGGCATCTTTTACCAGAACCTTTATAAGGAAAGGCATGGAGGAAGGACACCTGAAATGGTTCTATCCATCAGTTTAACAAGGAGAGGATTTCTTGTGGAACTGTGATCACCATATCCATGAGGTGCCTGTTCAGTAAATATACTGATTTCACCCACCCTTGCCACTTCTAATGTGAAGTCTGGTATGCTGTGTAACGTAAGTGCATGCAGTCATATGTCCCATGAGCCTCAAGCACAGCCTCACCAGTGTTCTTGGGTTGGCTTGAAGTTGAATAAGGAAGCCCATTATTGTCCAAAATCTCAATTGAGGAAGATACGCCCCCACTGACCTGCAGTTTAACACTGCCTCTATGAATTCTATGGTCTGAGTTAGAGTCAATATGGATTCTGAGTCCTAGCGAAACAAATAATTTTAGAATTACATGAAGTGAACCAGTCACTTGCTGTGGAGATCTTCAAACTAGCTAGTTATCTAGATAGGGATCTACCTGAATTCTGGCTCCTTAAGATTAGCTGCCACTACAGCCAGAACTTGGGTAAAGACCCAGGGAAGTTGTGGAGTGGCCAAAGGGTAGGACTCTGTATTGGAAGTGTGATGTTCCTACCAGGAATCTCAGTTACTTTCTGTGTACTGGATGTATCAAAATGTGTGTCTTGCAGATCAAGAGCTATGAACCAGTCCACAGGATCAAAAAAATGGATTACAGAAGTCAGGGTTACCATGAGGAATTTGAAATGATGGATGAAGGTGTTGAGACATCAAAGATTGAGGATAGGTCTCCAACTCCATTTCTTCTTTGGGATTAAGTAGAGGTGGGAATAAAACACTCTTGTCCCTGAATTCTAAGGGCACTTCCTCCATTGCTCCCAATTGTAAAAGGGAGTCTCTCTCTTGCTTCAAACGTCTCTCATGAAAGGGCCCCTGAAAAGGGGGAGGATGCTGGAGGAGATTGAAACTGGAATGGATACCCTTGTTTATTAACCCAGGGGCCCACCTATCCAATGTTATCCCAGCTCAAACTTCTTGAAAATAAAACAAGTGGTTACCAAATGGGGGGAGGGGCAAGTTGAATAGAAAGAGTTTTGTGGTGGAACAATCAAGATGTCAATGGCATCAAATTTATTGTGTATTTGGAGCCCCAGACTGGGAGACAGTTGAGAGGGAGGCAGAATCACCTCTGGTGAAATCTCTGCCTCTCCCTTGGAGTCTCCAATGATGGGGATAATATTGGGATGGAGACCACTGCCTGTAGTGAGACCATGGTCTCTACTGCTCTCTCTTCAGAGAGAAGACAGAGTCCCAAAGAGTGCAAGGTTGCCCTGGAATCTTTCAGGGTATGGAATGCTTCATCTGTGCCACTATTAAACAGATTATTGCACTCAAATGAGAGGTCCTCAATTGCTATCTACCCTCAAGTGGGAGGTTCTCAATTGTTACCTGGACCTCCCTTTGAATTCCAAATGCCTGACCCCATAAAGGATCTCCTCGTGGTAACTCCAGTGGCTATTGTTCTTTCTGCTGTGTCAGACAAATCCGATCACAGACTAAAGTGAGGCTCTGGTAGTCAACTAGCGCTTGGCCATGAGGGATTTCATCTCCTCCTAATGTTTGTTAGATAGTTTATCTACAACACTTAGAGCTTGTCCCAATTAAAAAAAATTGTACTTGAGAGCAGTCCTGGCTAATGATCAGCCCTTTTGGCCAAAAAAGTCAAGGTTTTTAGGTTCCTTTCCATAAGGGGTGGATTTGGAAGACCCTGATGTTTTTGTCCTCTCTTGGACAGCTTGCACCACCAGAAAGCCAGGAGCAGGATGCTAGTAAAAGAACTCAAACCACTCGGCATGGAACTTCTACCTTCCATCAAATCTCCTGGAGCTGGATGGTACCGATGTAAGCATATGCCAAATGGACTTGGCAGGTTCAACTAAGCATTATTTGTAGGCATAATTGGTCTTCCAGATATTCAGAAGTTAATGCTTTTGCTCCTGGATAACCTCTAGAGGAATGTCTACTGTTTCTATCATCCTCATCATTAGCTCTTGAAAGACCTTAAACTGATCCATCAAGGCTGTAGTTGGAGGGTTGATGGCCTCATCCAGGGAAGAAGAGGTGGTGAGTACTCCTGCTCAGCAGAGCGAAGGTCATCCCCCCATTCTCCCTCTAACCTTCTAGTAGCTATGGCTGGATCTGCTGAGAAGTTTGGGGAGAATGAATCTCCTTCCTGGCTGACAGAGAGATCTGGCCCTCGATACAGAGAAGAATGCTGGTTTCCTGGAATAGGGATTCATATCCCAGGGGTACCAATACGGCCATGACTGGTATGGCTATCATGGGGGAGAGGACAAAAGGGGGATACCCACTGGGATGTTCCCAATGCAACCTTGATCATCTTCTAGCTTCTGTAATAGAACTAATCTCTAGAGTCTCACTATGCCACCCATGGGAGTGATGGGCCATCAGAAGGGAAGAATCTCTGCTATATTCTGCTGATGAGGAAGAGCAGGAACAAACCTCCTCTAGGGGACGATCCTATCTGGTGTATCTTATTTAAGACATTGGTGCCAATGAGACACCTCTGGAAAGACATGGCAAATGAGGAGCTGAGGAGTTAGCAACAATGTCTCAATCTACATTCTAGCAAGGGTGACTCCTACACAAGGCCAATGGAAAAGTCACTCAGTACTGTGAACTGCTTTAGTGCTGATCTGGAGAGCACTGAAGTATCCAGTGCTGTAACGTCAGATGTTGGTGGCTGATACTTCTGCAGTCAGTGAACCACTCTCTGCTGAGACTCAATGTACCAAGCTCAATGCCAAGGTTCTGTACTCAGGGAAACTCCGTCGTTAGATTCTGGAGGAACTGATGCCACCTTAGTCTACAATATCAATGTACCAGAAGTGACTCAGTTTTATGGCCCTTAAGCGAAGAAGCCCAAAAGAAATGTGGCCTTTGGGTCTCCTGCTTGGCATTGGTGAAGGTAACCTACACATAGTTTCTTCAATGGAGATATGCAAATTCTTGACCCTGGAGTGGCAGACAAACAAGGCATGTGAGAAGCAACAGCATGGGAGCATGGAGTGGAATCATGGCTCAGCAGGGCACTAGCAATAACAAACTGACCTGCCTGCTGTCGCTTCTCTGATCTCCCAGAGCCTGAGCAAGTTTGTATAGGCCTCCCTCGCCTTCTGGGTAAGATTTGAGAAGGAATGGCCCATGGAACAATGTTCCAAAATGTGTGTCTCATTAATAGACATAGTGATGTCACAAAGGAACAGGTCTTAAACCCTGGTGACTTGGTGTCTGCCATATTCTTAGTACCCCTGTACAGGTGTGCATGTGTTGGGGGCTACCTAGAAGAAAGGAAACAGCTGGCTAAACTATGAAAAAAGGAATATTGTCTCTTTGATTATTTGTTTAAAGCCACCAGGCAAAAGAAACGTAACTAAACTAGCTAACACTAAACTACATTAAACAATACCATTAATTGTAAACCTAAAGATCTAATTTGCACAGTGCCAGGGATGTGAACACTGCAAAGGGCACTGTATCACAGTCAGAGGTGGTAAGAAGGAAGTGAGTGGTAGTTTAGCCTGTTCCATAAAATTTATTTGGGAAGGGGGGGGAGGGGAGAGGGTGAAGAGAGCATGCTGTAGGTGCCGGTGTGACTCCACTGGACACTGCTAGTTAAAAAGAGTCAAGTGCATGTGCACCAACAGTGGAATCTGTATGGACAATCACTCAGGAAAAAAAACCGTATTCTAATGGGGCTCCTACTAAATTGTGCAAGATCAGCACTGCAAACAACCCTCTTAATTTTTAGAAACATACATTTCAAGTATGGCACATAGCAGTTATGCTAGATCAAGAATTAGTTTTTACTGAATGTCTAGCTGGTGTTTCCTTGTTTCCAGCTGATGTTTTCCTAAGCAAGTCAAATCCCTAATCTCAGCTGATATTTCTCTCCTCAACTGAATATAAGTTTAGACTCCCAGCTCCTAGATGCAGTTCCCCTCAAAGCCAAAATCACATCTTCACTCATCATTGCTGCTCCTCTTGTTAGCTGCCAATTAAGATAAAGATTTATTACACATAAAAAAGGGGTTTTTCTTAATTAAACTGATAAACATAGTGGCAATATTCTAGAGTCCTATTAACTCCAACTGTATTAGACCACACACGAACCACCTCACTATACTTTCCATATGATGAATTCAATATTCAAGCCCATGTACACTATAGCATACCGGACCTAAATTCTATGTACCTGAGGAAGTCACCCCCATCTGTGGAATAAGCTGCTCATCCCTGCAGTTCTCACGACCTGGAACTAATCTCTGGTATCTTGATGGATGAGGGTTGCCATCAACATCAACCAAAAATGGGGGAGGCATGAGATGTGGAGCCTGCTGTGTCTGTTCATCTAAGACAAAGTTGTTGGCATCCCGGATAAGAGGTCGATAATCACTGTGAAAGAACATCTGATCTGCTATCTGTAACGTAAAGCCAATTTTTGATCAGTTACAAGCAACTAATTAAAAATAGAAACATTCAAATAAATATGTCTGCAGTAAGTATTCAATGTCTTTTCCTAGCAAGTTAGTGATTTGTACTGATGGACACTTCTGTAAAAATGAGGTGGTCATAGAACAGGTACTTTACCCTCCTTTCCAGAGGAGTATATAATGTGCTAATGTTTTCCCCATCTAATAGTCATTTTTATACTGTACTGCACTGGGGAATAAATCCCATAGGTACCCTCTAAAAACACAGTTGCTTGGCAGAAAGCAGCATAAATTGGGTTAAATAATTTACAAAGTCTGCAGTATTGTATATCTGACTACTACAGTTATGTTACTGCATTTTTAGGAGATATGGGGTGAAATGGAAATAAGCAGGAAATCATTTATATCATTTTAGTATTCATATTTTGTTAGCACTATGTGTTAATACACACAACTAAATTTTAAAAATCTTTATCTATTAGAGCAGATACTTCAAAAAGTCTGTTATAAAAGTAATTAAACAAACACTGACTTAAACCATATTAGAGTCAAGTTTTAATGCCAATACAGCATTACTGGGCGCCTGTATAAGAATAAGGAAGTATCTAGGATCACCAAAATTAACCCACCCTAATTAAAATTACATTAATATAACATATACAGTACATTTACAGCGTGGTGCACAAACTTTTCCAGCCACGCCTCCCCCTTACCATTAATGGAATCTGTCTATACTCCCCCTCCATTGCTAAACAGCCACAGCTTCCTCAGCAGCGGAGCTTGGGCTGAGGCAGAGCTGGGGGCAGAACTGGGGACGGGAGAGGAGCTGGAGCTAGAGGCAGAGCTAGTCTGGAAACAGAGAGGGAACGAGGGCAGAGCTGAGCTGGGAGCAGAATGGGGACTCAGTGGAACTGGGGCTGGGGCGAAGCAGGGTTGGGAGTGGAGTGGGACGAGGGCAGAACTGGCCTGGAGGCAGAACAGAACTGGGAGCTGAATGGAGTTGGGGGAGGAGCAAGGTTGGGAATGGAGCTGTTCTGGGGGCGGAACGCAGCTGGAAGCATGGTGCTCCCTCCCCATGCCCCATGGGAGCTGGCTCAGGCCCTGCCATGTCCCCTCGCCCCAAATGTTCCTCCACACACCCCTAGGGGGAGGCCCCCACAGTATGAATTTACAGTATGAATTTGTCTCCAAATAACTTCCGGAGCAAGTGATATAAACAAGGATGAACCATAAATGTGATAATCCAAAAATATCTTTTAAAAAGATCAATTTTAATTAATTAGAATTAATCAAGATCCAGCACAATTATGTCTGAAAGCCAGGGTTAAATTTAGAATGAATTTCATTGTAGTTTATCAATGTCACCTACTTAACAAAGTACTATGCATTTCAATCTATTTTTATTATTAGAGGTATTTCTACTCCTTTTGTTTTAAGCACAGAAACTTGGAGTGATTGCAACTGAACAGGAGATAGAAAGCAGCAGCGAGTTATAGAAACATACTATATTGTATGAGCTGGAAAAGAAAAGAAAAGAAAGAAAATAAAGGGGAAGAGAATGGAATCTAACAATACAAATATAAAAGCTATACCTTAACATGACTGAAAAGACAAAAAGCTTTAAAATGTGTGAAATAAATTAGAAGTCAATTTTTTTTTCAACAAAAAGCACGCACAAACACTTTTACTTAAACAATGAAAAGGATATTTTGATTTATGCCTTGGACTGTACCTTATCATATTTGCTACTGGAGCCAAAGCCAAAAATCAGAAGGTGCCCGTGAGAGTCTGTACATGCAAAATGCTGGCCATCAGGAGAGCACTTGCAGTCAAAAACTGCCCCATGTCCTTGTCCTTCAATCTGAAATAGATTAAGGCAAAAAAACGCAACAAAAAACGATAATCAAAAACTAGGGAGACATATCATACTAAATTACAATCTCAACACTTTGATGCTGAAATGCACATAAAACATCCAAAAACAGCATACCGTTAGATGACAGATCCAGTATGTCTTTTACTTTTTAGCCATTTACTTATCAGTGAATTTTGCTGTAGTACTCATGAAAGATGCCCGATTAATAGCAGTAGAAACTGACCGACTTTAACCACAGAGCAAGCACAGTACAGGAAGAGACAACAAAACCTTCCCTCCTTGATGTCCTGATGATAAATTAAACAAAGAGCTGCGCAGATCAGGGTTTCAGTTGCTACACTGATTCTATCTTCTGCCTGTTAAACTTGTCAATCAGCATCAACTGCAATGGTATTTTTGTGATGTCAACACTTATCCACTAGCATATGCACTGAATAAATCAACCCAAATTTGGCCTGCTGCTAAAATTCCTACCCATATATATATATATATATTTGGAGGATTTAGATTTGTGTGGTCTTAACTCATTTTTAAAAGGAGAACTGCAAAGATTTTAAAAAAGGAATTTTTACCTGATACTCATTTTCTGTTCTCCAGTTCCATTAAGCCAGAACAAATAGGTTTTTGTTTTTCCCTGAAACCTGTCAATTAAGCAGAGGTGACCAATCACCACGCTGAGTTTTTATGTCTTTAGCACCTCTTCAGATAGTCCCTTTCTACACTCCCCACTCAAGAACTTTTTGCATTGTCTTTTAAAGACACAAAAAAATTCTTTCCTTAACCATGGCAGGCCTGTAAACTTACAAAAAATAATTGAATTCAGTCTACACAATAATAATTTGCACTTCCATAGTACCTTCCAACAGAGGCTATCCATATGTTTTACAAACATTACTGAATTAAGCCTCAAAATTCCTATAAGGCACTAATATATCCATATTACCAATGAGGAAGCTGAGGCATAGGGTCACATACATCAGTGGAAAAACCTCTTCTTTACTTCCAGTCCCTTTAAATCACTAGCTTATACTCCCTCTCACTACAGAGGTTTCAAAGAAAAGTGAGGCAGGTTTCTGGATTAGTAAAATTGAACACAGAAAACAATTACGTTATTATCTTCTCTGTTTTTGGCATTTTCTATTCCACAATGAAAGGGTTCTTAATAGAAGTATCCCACAGGAAAGACAGAAAATAAAACAGATTAGTCCTTCAAGAGAGACACCCTAACATCAAATTGGCTGAGGAAGGCAGAATTAATTTAAGTTTACTGAATGTGTAGATGCAACAAAGCAGTAAGCTTTACTGATGTCTTTTGAGGAGGCTAACCTTTTTGTTCAATGAGGAAGTCATGATTCTGGTAAAGTAGGCAGGTAACTTCTGCACAGAAATAAGCCTTGCAGAGTCCTCCTTAAATACAACTCCAGGGTCCCCTTAGAGCCTAACATATTTAAGATTTTCCACTCTAGTAGGAAAGATAGTTTGGATGGATTCTTCTCAAGGAATTCCTACAAAAGTTATAGAACAGAATACAATAGCTGAAGACATTCTTTTCTGCATGTATCACAAAAAGAACACTGATCCTATCTTGTAGATGCTCAGCTTCTCTAGTGATGAGTATGTACCAGTGCTTAGTCTCTAGATGTGGCCAGGTTTGTCTTGAATGAGTTTCCAGGACGGTTTTTGGCAGGCATAATTTATTCAGAATGCGTTACTTACAAGCCTCTCCCTGCCCCCACAAAGAAAATACAATACTCTTCTTTCTGGACTATTGTGACTGACCTGCATCTAAATCAGGTTTGGTGAACTGTGAGTTTGGAGGTTTATAAGAGCCATCACTTAATCTGATTGCACCAATTAAATGCCATTTCCTGGGCCATTTGTATGTTACCACAGTCTTGTTTGTACTGTTTACCAGGATCCTAGCAAAAGCTGAAGTGAAGGAAAGGAGGCAAAGAGATGAAAGAAATGGGGAAGGAAAACATGACTGAAAATAAGCTTTTGCTTGCTAGCCTAGATATTATCTGTAATATTTAGAAAAACTGCAGTTCTTCTCAGAGATTAACAGATCCACAGAAGAGAGACCTCAGGCTGGGATGTGATGTTTTAATGGTAAGATATTCAACCACCATTTTTTTGGGATGTGGCACATCTTCTCAGCTAGTCAGTTTAGTCAATATAAGTTTTTCAAGCGCAGCATTAGCTTTATCTTGAGCCAACTGAGCACTATTACGGCTGCCATTAGGACAGTCTTACTCATCATGATCCCTTGTCTGTTTCTATAAGCAACAAAGGTATGTCTGTCTTTATCCACTTACACAGTTGATTGAGGAGAAACTTCCTGAAACTTAAAACCAGGATAAGTAGGACCATCCTGCTCTGGACTGATGAAAAATACAGTTTCTCTTTGAAACCTTTATCCGCAGTCATTCTGAACTTCAAAACCTGCATCCAAAGTCACAACTGTCCAGTGTGATCCTAGACTGCAGAATCCAGGAAAAATTTAGTTACTGTGCATCTACCACAAAAGTGACCCCAACATGGGGAGGAAAGAAAACCTTGCTTTCTAAAGTCCCAGTATAAATCCAAGTATCCAGATAACAACTGGCATGAGCTCCCTCCCATAAAGTTTGATCCACAGGAACCACTTCAGATATGGCATAAATAAGAAGCATATAGAATCTCACTGAGATGTTCCAGATGGATTCTGATTTTTTGCAACCTTTCTTCTAAAAAGGACTCGAATCCCTGTGTCTGATAATGGATGATGTGTTGCACATGGGCTCAGAACATTCTTCTCAGAGTTTATCATCAATGCTACTAGGCAAAGAGGAAAAGATCCAAGTGAACATTCAGTAGAATAGGTAGTGGATTGACTTCCTATTAAAAGGTATGCCTAATTAACAAAAGGCATTAAATAGGAGTGATGATGCTGGAGAAACGGCAGAATTTATCAGATTACACTGGATATACTAAAGTGCAACATTAAAAGTCTGGGAGTCATGTTGAGAGGATAGTTAAAAGAACAGAGTTTTTGCAAAAAAAAAGGCAAAGTTGCCTGGTATACCTTCAGTTTGATGGATGATAGATATTCTGGAGATAGATAGAGCAACACAATTGACAATATTTGCCTGAACTACAGAGAGGAATAAAACAATAAGGGGATGAAAGGATGCATCTGTGCTCTTCACCTCTATTTTCTGTACAGTGATACAGCAGTGTCCAGTTGCTGCTAAAAATAAGGAAAGATTGGAAACCACAACAGATTCCTTGACGGAGAACAAGAGTGAAGAAATTCTCAAGTGCAACTGGCAGCCTCTGCTTGATTGACAATTTCCAGGAAGAAACCCATTTAATTTGAATTAGTGGATGTTAGAGCACTGACGAAGTAGATTCTTCTAAGCAAAATAATGGTCAGACAATTCTTAAATACGTAAATCATCATTTTTAAACAAAGTATTTTTTTTTAATTGGAATTCATCCAGGAGAAAATGACTCAGCAGAACCAGCTTTAGTAGAACCATTTTTATCACATTCCATAAAGGAGAATATCTCCAAGTCAATTCCCAATCTTTTGTTCTGAATGGTGTAACAAGGAAAAGGAAGAGGGAGAAAAAAATCCATCCAAAAGCCCTGACTCTGCAAGTGCAGGTAGAACCTTACTCCTGTGTAGAGCCCCACTGACTTCATGGGGGTTCTGTGTGGGAGCAGGGGTCCACCCAGGTAGTTCCAGTTGCACGATCAGGGACAACACCTGCAAACGTAACTGAAAATTTTTCTGAAATGTAAATATCATGCAGAAATCAAGAAGACCAAATTCAAGCATTAAAGTTTTCCATAAGATCCTTAGTTTGGCCACATTTTGTATATTGCCAGTTGCTGTTTATGCTGCTAATTAATGTCTAATATATATCTAATGTGTTCAACCAAGTTCACAAAGTTTTGAGAAAATGTTTGAATTTCTTCACTTTTATGTTTAAATTCTTAACTTTATATAGGGGTGTGTGTGCAAAAATTTTATCTGACTCTAAATATTAAAAAAGGGGAAGAGGAGTCAAGGAGGTGGAGAATGATACAAACGGAAACATAAAACTGCATTAAAATCATCAAACAACCTATGAAAGTAAATGGTGCCTGATAAAGTGCACATTTCCTCTAGGTGCTGGTGCATGCATTTAGGGGCACTGAACAGAGATATTTAAGTTGAGCACTCCTAATTACCTCCATTCAAAATACATGACCAAAGGGACCTCCTATGAGATAGAAAGGACTTTATTAATTTAAAAAACATTTAAAAAATGTATAAAAAGGCACCATTAACAATCACACTGTCTGGAATTTTTCCATCCTATTGTTACAATTATAGTACTATAACTGATCATGTATTTTTTCCAGTTTGTTTTCTTTTTGTACACAGTTTCATTTTTTTCCCCACTATAGAAACCTCATCATACTTACTCCTGATTATGTGGATTTTTAACAGAACAAAAGGGGAGAGAAATGCCATTAATAAAAACTACACAAAGATTTTAGACCTTCAAAAATTCATTGGGATGCCCAGGGACAGGAGTAGTATCTTCACCACTTATCTCGTTTTTTCTCACACACTGACAAGATATTATATTGACAGTGTCCCTTTGATCATTGGAGTGTGTCTAATGTGACAGCCTAAACCTGTTTTAAATATCAGATACCACCTTCTCAAAGTATTGTATACAATTTCTTCAAATTTTTAAATTCATGTACAAATCTGAGTACAAAAGTTTAGCTTTGTTCACCACTTATTTGATCCATATACGTCTCGTTGAAGTACAGGTAAATTTAAAATTGACTTTCTATTAGCAAACAAAACTTGTTTCCAGATACTAAATATTTAAACTGTCTTACATACCAATTGTTCATTATTGCAAGATGTATTAAAGTCCAACAGATCCCAGCATATTTATTAAAATAATTGTATATTATGTGATATATATATTTTATTTCAAACTAACATTACACACATACCAGCCCATGATTCCATATGTTATTGCATTTCCCCTAAAACAGGTTAAGTATGCTCTATTTACTTTGTATAAGAAATACTTTTATGGAGATGGCAATTAATCTCTATAATGATGCTTTACATGTGTAAGGTTGTAGAAAAAACCGTATATTTTTATTTTATAAATAGCATGTGAGCACACAAAGGCTATCATAATGATAATGTATATGGGAAATACTGAAGGTTTTGTGTTCACTCTTGACTATTCTAAGTAACATTTTCAAAAATGTGTGCCTAAAGTTAGGCTCCTAAAGCCAGCTTTAGATACTTACATATTTGGCCTGATTTTCAAAAATGTTGCATACCAGGCAACTACATTGACTTCGGGAGCCCAACACCTTCGAGAATCAGGTGGCATGTTTAGTTGCCTAAATATGGATGTAGGAACCAAATTTTGGACACCCACTTTTGAAAATCTTAGCCTGCATTTTGACTTTGATTGTTTGGCCTGGCAACCTTGACATTAATTTAATATCATTTTTGTATGTAATTAGATGTAAAATAGTAATTTGCATTAACATGTTTACAAAAACTAGCAAGCATTCAGCTAATTAAACAGCTGGCTTAAAATGTTTTTCCACACTAACTTTCATATAATGAATATAAATCAAAATGGTAAAGAAAGCTGTATTTATTTTATTCAGCACATCTTTTGAAAGTTCTTGTGGTGATGTGCATTTCTCACCTTCCATAAACTGTCAGCTGTATTTTAAATTAAAATATTTGATTAAAATATTCATTATTTTTTAAAATACATATCACTGAATTACCTGCTGTTGGCACCTATTTTTCTGAAAAGTCAAGCCTTATTGGTTTAAGATGTCAACACAGTTGACAATATTTGCCTGAACTACAGAGAGGAATAAAACAATATGTCTGTTACATATCTAGAATGGGGCAGTTTTCCAGAGAACATTAATATCTGCTTGCCATCCAATCAGTGTTCTCCAGTCTCACTTTAGTATGTACTCATTTTATTAAAAACGCCCCTCAAAACAGTGTTAGATCTGTTTTTTGTATTTGCTTCTTCTGGCCTCGGAAAGTATTTTACCACTTTTGAGTCTGGTAACAGAATTTATCCTGGAAAAAGCAAACTAAGAACCAAAAGAATTCATATTTTTTCTTTACTACACCACATTCATAAAAGCTGAAGTCTAGCATTTTTCAAGGCCGACCATGAAAGAAGATAAATTAAAATATAAGTATCTGCACAACCAAGTTTTATTCTGTCAATTACATAACAAAAATGTAATTATATTTTTTACTCCACAGACATATTCTAACAAATACTACCTCCATCAGCATTTTGGAAAGGAAATAAGTTGGAGTCACTATCACCCTCGCGTCCCTAATGTCACTGCTCTCTTCGCTAGACTAGACATTTCCACTGCCTTTACTTTAATCTGAACTTTAGAGGGAACTACTCATTATGCGCGCAGACTCTATTCTCACAGAAGAGTGAAAATGCATGCTGAGGAACCTTTTACCTTTTCCAGAAGTGGGGCCTCCTACTGCAGTAAATCTTTTCTTTACTCTCATATGGTATACTTAAGGAATATCCAGATAGCACTACCACAGCAATACAATAACATATGTTTAAACCTTTTATTTGAGTGTCCTAACTTTACCTGTTTGAAATGTAGTTACTGTCATTAGAATAGAACTTTAAAAAGGAGATTCAGAATACATTATAAAATACTGCAGTCCTCTCTTGTAAAAGAAGAACAGTGACTGGGGAAAGAGGGTATATTAGCTATCATGTGTGGCTAAACTACTGTGTGAATAAACTACTGCCACTTTTTATTTCCTTTAATTTTCTGAATGATTTTCAGTTATGTTTAGGAGTCAAAAATCTTTAATATAGCTGTGTTAGTTTAATTTTACACTTCAGCTAAACAAATATTGCTGCATCAAAAGTTAAAAAGATGCCAGTCCACAATTAGTATTAGCCTCTTTGCAGTATTTGGAAAGATAGGAGAAATTAAGTAATTAAACACTCAGTACTGTGCAAAAGCAGCAACAACATTTGTTGATACCAACAGTGACAACATTAACGGACATATTTCAGCATAGAAAGATTTTCTATTGAAATCTTTATGCTCCTGCAAAGTTGGATTCCTGTCTGAGGAGGTTACAATTTCTGCAGCAACTTCCTTGTTGTAACATTTATAATCACCGAAAGGCAAAAAGAAGATGCTCAAAAGCACCACTAGCAAAGGCAACTATGTTTGTAAATTCTTCAAGTTTAACAGCTCAAATGTGAAGACCTTAAGTTCCTCAGGACCAAGAGCTCTAGATTTTCTTTTTTCCTCAGAATAAACCAGAAAACTAGAATTGAAAGTTACATTAAAGTAACTTCAATAGCAAATGCAGGCCTTCATCTTGCAATTCAATGCAAAGTACAGAAGAAGCCAATGGGGCTCCATGAGGATGGAGAGGTCTGAGCCAGTATGAATCTCATTTACAGGATCGGGCCCTTATAATACTTAAATGAAAGGATGAAAACATTAAGATGTACAGAGCAAAATTAACTCAGTCATGTCACAAGCATTTTGTATTTTCTATTTCTTTTCTTTATAAATGAATCTATGAATATATTCATGTTTATGCCATTAAACTCAGACTTAAAAAATACAGGACTGATATTTGTCTTTTTGTATATAGACTCAAACATGCAGCATTATTTGATTTATGCAATGTGCCCTATGAAACAATACTTATTTAAATAATTTTTCCTAAGCCTTACGAGAAATAAATTCAAATTATAAAATACAGAATGTGCAATAGGGCTGAATTTTAATCTTACTGTAAGAAGCATAAATTTAACTTTTCACCATTTATATTTGTGACCTTAGTTACATCAATGTAACTTTTGTAGTTTTGTTTGACTTAATCTGCAACTGCATACATAAGGAATTTACTGTGAGATCTAATGATGATAGATTTGTTTTCTTTTTACCTATCAGACTAGCCATACCCTTAAGTAAGAGGGTTTGACCTCTTTCAGCGTATGCTGAAATATCAAAAGCGTGTCCCTCTTCTTGCTACAAGGTTCATCTTCAGGGTTTCATCATAATTGCTCTACTTAGGACATATGCAGTTCGCTGGAAGATTGCCCAAGTAGCGGGCACAATCACTGTTTACTCAAACTATAAACCACAGAAAGTGCTCACAAACAATTTCTTGGATACTTACATATGTATTTTTATAGGCCTTAGAAAATTAAAGAAGTTACTTACTCTACAGAAACTGAGGTTCTTCGAAATATTGTAGTCAGTGTGAATCTTACTATAGGTACACGGGCACCTCGCATGCAAGATCAGAGTCTTCTGAATCTGTCAGGGCTGCCCATGCACCTTGTGCCTACTCTTGCCCCTCTATGATGACATAAAGGCATGGCAGCTGTGATCCTCTATCAGTTTCCTCACAATTCAAAGCCCTTGGTAGCTAAGGATGCCAAAAAGCAGGAATGAGAGGGTGGGTGGTGGGATCCACACTGATTACAACATGTCAAAGAACTTCAATTACTGGAGGGTAAAAGTTCTTTTTTTCAAGTATGTGTCAGTGCTGATCTCATTTTAGATGACTATCAAGCAGTGTCCATTCTGGAGAGTGGGAAAGAGGAGCATCAGCTATCTGAGCAGAACAGAGATTAAAGTACAACTCCCCCAAACTTGGCATATAAACTCTTCCAAACCAGGTGCCATGTCAAAGGTGTAATGTTTAACTAATGTCAGCGTGTTGGCTCCAGGCTGCAGCTTTACAGAGGCCATTGAGGAATCTGGACACCATTGGATGTGAAAAGACCGAATATGACTCTAGTGGAGCCTAGCTCACTGAAACAGCTGCAAGGTGAACCTTTAGAGAACTAAGAGACAACCCATAATGCTGGATTGCCCATAAGGAGAGCCATTTCCATTTGGAGGAATAGTTAGATCATCCTCTGAGACAGTTTCCTGTTTTGAATGAGGATTTCTTGAATCTGTTGAGAACAATCTCTGACAGTAGCTTTCAGCAATCCACCATTCAAGCTGTTAAGTGCAATGTCTGAGTCTGGCTGCAATATCTGACCATGATACTAAGATATCAAGCCAACCACACCAGGAGTTGGATGGAAGATTGAATGGACAGGTGCAATAGGTCTCAGAATCAAAAATGTCTCAACCAGTAGGGAGCTTTGTCAATGTGGCCTTGTCCCATCTGACTTTGGAGATCACTCCAGGGAGCAGGAGAATCAGAAGAAAGGCATATAGTAGGCCTGGAGACCACTGCAGCAGGAAGGAGTTTGGTAAGGAACTCAGATACACACACATACACACACCCCCGCTGGAGCAAAAGTTCAGGAACTTGGTGTTGTCCTCTGTAACAAACAGATCTATTGGAAGAGTCCCCCACTAGCAAAATATCAGCTCCATGACAGATGTCTGCATCAAACAAACAATTTTTCTTTATTTTCAAGGCCCTTCACAGGCTATCCTGAACCCATCTCTCATTCACTATTAAGATATCGAATCCCACATTTGGCCAGTAATGTCAACCTCCAATCGCTCACTTATTAAAAAAAGAACAGGAATACTTGTGGCACCTTAGAGACTAACAAATTTATTAGAGCATAAGCTTTCGTGGGCTACAGCTCACTTCTTCGGATGCAACATGCAACACGCATCCGAAGAAGTGGGCTGTAGCCCACGAAAGCTTATGCTCTAATAAATTTGTTAGTCTCTAAGGTGCCACAAGTACTCCTGTTCTTTTTGCGGATACAGACTAACATGGCTGCTACTCTAAAACCACTTATTAAAGAATCAAACAAGCAGCTTCACACTTTCCCCCATGCTGCCCCTCACATCTGGGGGAAATTCCCCATAAATATCAACAAAACTCATGATCCTCCTTCAAAACCCTCTTTAAAACTCTCCTTTGCCATGAAATCTACTGGTCCACGATCAGGGCTCCTAGGCACTATGGTAATAGTAATTAATAATAAAGGTGGCATAGTGGCCAGTGCCACAAGGCTTTAGCTGGGTTGAGCAGTCCCTCATTTGTGAGAAGAGTGATTTTGCCTGGAACAGCAGTTGTCAAAATATCTAATTGATGAGATTTCTCCGATACTATTGATATTTCCATCTCCGGAATCTCTGAAATTCTCATAAGGAGCTCTTAGAATGACTCATCCAGTGCCGCTGTTGGTGCCAAAAATACTACTTTGCCAGGCAACGACAGTGAGAGGTCTTTTGGTGGCAAAGCAGGATGCTGGTGTTGCTTGGTCCCTAGGTCTGATCTTTATGGTGATCTTTCCTGTCTGGTGTATATGGTCTGGCCAGCAAAGCTGATATAGAAAGGGGTCTGATTTTTCTCAAGTGTGAAGACCAGCTCCTAGTGGCTTGAGATGGCAGACCCCCAGTAAGCCCTGTAGGGGCATGGCAGCTGCCACAGAGATACGGATGGCTAGCATGATATTGCCAGTCCAATACCATGTTTGTTGAGATGGCGGTTGAGTCCTGGAGGAAGAGCCAGCAAGCCTTTCTGTGATATTGATCACGGATCACAGAGAGGCTTCTCTGCTCAAAGATGGGGAGAATGTACTTCAGGTGATGGAGAGCAGAAACAGGCCTCCTATATCGCAGCAATGTGGAATATAGTACCTGGCACCAGCGACTGCATTAGTACCAGCAAGTACCTCAATGCCAATGACAGCCCTCCTCTTTCAGAGGTTTGTCACGTGTTACAGGCGTCGATGTTGCGGGGTGTGGTGCCAGATCTGGGGTCAATGCCTGAAGAATCTTCTTCAGTGCCACAGGCTGCTCCTACTCACCAGCCTTCGACACCATCTGGTGCTTAGCAGATTTGTCTCCACAGGCTTTATGTCATCCGTCCTTCTGTAAAGACGGTGAGTTCCATCTAGAGTCTACCTCTGTGTTCAGAGTGGCCCCTCTCAAAGCAGGACTTCAGTACCGGAGGTGTTGGTGTTGGCTAAGGCACTAGTGGGGCATGCTTTAAAGCTAGAGTACTTGTGCTGTTGCCAATGCTAGGTCTTTTCTCAGCACTGTCTTCTCTGTGCTGACCTTTGGGGTTGCTTGCCTACTGGATGGGCCACTGGATTAAGTTGGTTTGTCCGCTGTTGGTGCTCTGGTGCCCATCTCCTCCGGATCTGAGGAGACCTTCACAGATTGCCCCAGGAGGGGAAGCTTCAACCACGCATCACATGACCGACTTGTTCTTGCGATGAAAGAGAGGTGTACTGAACATGTGGGACTCTCCTAAATAGAAGAGAAGAGGCACCTGCTGTGTCCATGTTTCTAAGTAATTAGTCCATCACAGGACCTGTAGGGCTTGAAGCCCACAGGTTTTGAATCTAATGTATTGAGGCAGTCCAGTACTTGGGCTGGAGAATACAGGTGGCTCTGATCATCAGTACTCAAACCAGATGGGTCAAAGATGTTCGTGGTGGTCATATATCAGAGGTGTTCTGAAGAATTTTGAAAAGTTTTGAGAGGTTTTGCTGGAGCTAAAAACTAGCGGGTTGGAAGCTTCCCAGATTCCACGGCACTGCCATGAGTAGTAAGAGGGAACTGAGGGAAGGTCACAGACATACTGCCCTTTATACCCCAGTATAGGAGCATTTGGAGTCAGAGGTTGCGTATGCAGCACCAACAGACACTGGCATTCAAAAAGACTCTGATTTTGTGTGCATGAGGCACATGCGTACGTATAGTGGGATCCACGCTGACATACGCAAAGAAAAATCATCAGTTAATATAGTCATTTCAAGCAACTTCATATAAAAGTTTTGAGTGAAATCCCAACCCCACTGAAGTCCATGGGAGTTTGGCCACTGACATCAATGGAGCGAGGATTGCATCTTCCTACCCTGGCCACACACATACCAAAATGCAGTGTACTTTATAGTTGTGCAGGAATAGCAAATAACCATAGGAAAATTACCATGTTGAAGTAAGATCGAATTTTGACCCCTCTGGCCAAATCCCAAACTATGACATTTCCATCATGGCCAGCAGAGAAGAGAACTCTAGGATCAAATGGGTGAGGCTCAAGTACAAACACTTCATCCTCATGTCCCTGAAATAAAAAATATATATCTTTTAAAAAAGATTTGGTAAGAGTTTAGAGAAGAATGTTCCACAAATACATACAGAAATACTTACCACTATTACACTATCTGCAGCATACACATCTGAATAATGATATAATGATGAGAAACTGACAAATGTCTAATGTTCAACAGCAGTTTTGGCAACTCTCTTGGATGGCTTTTCGTAACTCTTTATTGTACCTTTATATTATATGCTTCTCTTTCTCCAGTGACAATTTTAAATAGAAATGTGTAACTATCAGTTAAATCACTATTAACATTTTTGTAATGAATTTAGAAGCCCAGAGGGATGGAAATAACACTCTTAAAAACTCTCACTCATATTTTAGAAATTTTAACCTCTTGCAGAGTTCATTCTACATTATATGTGCAACTGTTCAAAAAATATCTAGTAAAGAACTAGTTCAGTAATTAGGATAAGATTTTAGGCTATGAAAAGAATTAGTACCCTAAAAGTAGAAATCTATTCAACAAGCTCCAAGCATTTTGTTTCACCAATGGCATCAAATTATATGCAGGAGCTACTCATTTTGTAATTAAGTTTTTAAAAAAATCTTTAATTTTAATGTAGAACAGGAAAGTAGTATAATTAAATACATGCATATTTTTTCATGCCTAAGGAATGATGAGGTCATGATAAGGTTTGATATTTGTGTTAAGATATGGGTACTTGATTCTGAGTTTCAATTTTGTATTTCTAATTTTGGGTTGAGGAGCAACTGCTGACTCAGTGTATTACATAACTACTTTTTATTTTATGGCAAATGGTGTCTAGAACCTGAAAAAGATACATTTCATTGCAGGAAAAAATGGAAACTGGTGGCTGTGAGAATGGTGCCCTGCAATACTGCATAAGAAACCCATGTTCAATTTCTGGGTTTCACAAAGGATCTCACAAAACTGGGTGACTGGGCAGCAAAATGGCAGATGAAATTTAATGTTGATAAATGCAAAGTAATGCACATTGGAAAACATAATCCTAACTATACATATGCAATGATGGGGTCTAAATTAGCTGTTACGACTCGAGAAAGAGATCTGGAGTCATTGTGGATAGATCTCTGAAATCATCCACTCAATGTGCAGCAGCAGTCAAAAAAGCAAACAGAAAGTTGGGAATCATCAAGAAAGGGATAGGTAATAAGACAGAAAATATCATATTACCTCTATATAAATCCATGGTATGCCCACACCTTGAATACTGCATGCAGATGTGGTTGTCCCATCTCAAAAAAATATATTGAAATTGGAAAAGGTTCAGAAAAGGGAAACAAAAATGATTAGGAGTATAGAACGGCTTCTGTCTGAGGAGAGATTAATAAGACTGGGACTTTTCAACTTGGAAAAGAGGCGACTAAGGGGGGATATGATAGAGGTCTATAAAATCATGAGTGGAATAGAGAAAGTAAATAACAAAGTGTTATTTACTCCTTCTCATAAAGAAGAACCAGGGGCCACCAAATGAAACTAATAGGTAGCAGGTTTAAAACAAATACAAGAATTTTTTAAAGCAATGCACTGTCAACCTCTGGAACTCCTTACCAGAGGGTGTTGTGAAGGCCAATACTATAACGGGGTTCAAAAGGGAGCTAGATAGATTCGTGGACGATAGGTCCATCAATGACTATTAGCCAGGATGGGCAGAAATGGTTTCCCTAGCCTCTGTTTGCCAGAAGCTGGGATTGGGTGACAGGGCATGGATCACTTGATGATAACCTGTCTGTTCATTCTCTTTGGGGCATATGCCATTAGCCACTGTCAGAGGACAGGATACTGGGCTTGATGGACTTTTGGTCTGACCCAGTATGGCCGTTCTTATGGGTACAAGAGTCTCTTTGGACACCAGATCCCCAAGTATTCTAGGTGAGAGAAAGCAAGCTTGTTTTGTTGTGCAAGCCATTATGGTCTCTATTAATGTGTTTGTACAGACACATATACATTTTATATATGTATTTACATATTAGCTACTGGTGGTGAGTGGAGACCTAGCAATGGTATTCACCTCTTCTTATTTTCAGATACAAGGATATATTAAAGACAACTATAAATACATTATTTTCTTAATAGTTTTTCAAATAGACAGTTGTTGTAGTTACCACAGGGACGTTATGCAAATATTGCTGGAAAAGCAGATGGTCCATGAAAGAATCTAGTAAAAATGTGGTCAAACAAAAAAAAGACCCCCTGCAGCAGAGATCCTAATCTGGATTATTATTCAGAATCTCCTCCAACCAGACTAGGGCAATATCACTGTTCACAAATCGCATGTATTTTTGGGACTGAAAAGCCCATATTAGTCCCCATATTTTTTTTTCCTGCTTAACATTACCCTGTGACTGAAATGCATTAGCACCATTCATTTTAATCTTAAAATTTATCAATCTTCTTCATTCTTCAACCACAAGTGTCTACATAACTGCAGAATTTTAAGTCTAAATTCAATAATTATATTTAAAGGTCTGTAATATTTCTCTATGTAGGTATCATTCCTACTACTTCAATAAAAAATACTTAAGTTTCTAAAATGTTGCCATGATTGTTGGGTTTCCCACATACCCTCAGGAAAACATTCTGGTTAATGCTGACATTCTAATTATGGGAATCATCCTATCAAAGTTTCAATTATATTCATTTTAATCTATAATTTAGTATCATTTGCAACTCCCCTTGATTTCCTATACAAATTGTATTTGTATATAGACAAAAGTATATTACTATGAAAAGGTACTTAATTAATACTTCAATTATGCATCTTCTATTCAAGGAATATCTGGGTCTTCCATCTTATTTTTCAAGTTGGAAGTGAATGCTATATTTGGAGGTCAGCAAAAGCTCACCCATATCTTTCTTCTACTTAAAGACCTCCATAACAAGCCTTGCCAATTTTGAACATAAAACAAAAAAAGCACACACACGCACACACACACTACCATTGGCACCCTGTCTATGCAAATTAAAATCTAATCCACACAGATGCCTGCTAATACTAACCTACAAAAGATGATTTTAAAGAAACATAACAGTGATTTAAAATTTAAAAATTTAGAAACTATTATTTCAAAAGCAAACTGTCTCTGCAAGGAGGGCACGTGAAGAACAATTTTGGCTCCATCCTCATTGACAATGTTACTTTAGGTTCACAGAGGATTGGGCCAAAAGAAACCTGATGAGGTTCAACAAGGACAAGTGCAGAGTCTTGCACTTAGGATGGAAGAATCCCATGCACTGTTACAGACTAGGGACCGAATGGCTAGGAAGCAGTTCTGCAGAAAAGGACCTAGGGGTTACAGTGGACGAGAAGCTGGATATGAGTCAACAGTGTGCCCTTGTTGCCAAGAAGGCTAATGGCATTTTGGGCTGTATAAGTAGGGGCATTGCCAGCAGATCGAGGGACGTGATCATTCCCCTCTATTTGACATTGGTGAGGCCTCATCTGGAGTACTGTGTCCAGTTTTGGGCCCCACACTACAAGAAGGATGTGGAAAAATTGGAAAGAGTCCAGCGGAGGACAACAAAAATGATTAGGGTGCTGGAGCACATGACGTATGAGGAGAGGCTGAGGGAACTGGGATTGTTTAGTCTGCAGAAGAGAAGAATATGGGGGGATTTGATAGCTGCTTTCAATTACCTGAAAGGGGGTTCCAAAGAGGATGGATCAAGACTGTTCTCAGTGGTACCAGATGACAGAACAAGGAGTAATGGTCTCAAGTTGCAGTGGGGGAGGTTTAGGTTGGATATTAGGAAAAACTTTTTCACTAGGAGGGTGGTGAAGCACTGGAATGGGTTACCTAGGGAGGTGGTGGAATCTCCTTCCTTAGAGGTTTTTAAGGTCAGGCTTGAGAAAGCCCTGGCTGGGATGATTTAGTTGGGAATTGGTCCTGCTTTGAGCAGGGGGTTGGACTAGATGATCTCCTGAGGTCCCTTCCAATGATTCTATGACAGTCACAGAAGAATTTAAAGCTACTTAAATTTCTTGTATGTAATTATTTCCTTAACTTTCTGCCTTGTTATGCAAATCTATAAAGATATTCTAAAATAATCTATGATGGATATGTGAGTTACAGTATACTGAGTAAAACTGCCACTCTTATTTTACTTACCATAAGGACATGAATAAGCTGGCCAGTGAAAGAATTCCAAACCTTCAGAGTCATGTTATTAACTGCAGTTATAACAGAGTTGTCATGGCGGTCCCACGCCACCATAGTTACTTTCAGTTTTGTGATTTTGTCTTCTACTCCTTGTACACTTTGTCTAAAAGTAAAGAGCAGAGAAGAGTTTTCAAAATAATGAGTCTGAGTTAGCCAAAATCTTTGGTGCATCAAGAAACTTGTCTGATAAAAAGAGTTCACTCATCAAAGATTTTAAAATGTTTTTTGTGTTTTGGTTTATCATCAAAAGTAATGTGTTTCTTCAATACTGCGGACAAATGAGATCAGAAGTACATGATGGAAATGTTATATACAATAATGCATGCTGGACAGGAATAAAGCATTTAAAGTAAATATTGCTTAAAGTAACGACTAAAATGAGGTTCTAACCATCAACAGCAACAGAAATTCCACAGGCCAAACCATAGCCCATCTTGGCAATTTGTGTCTTCAGATAACGACCTCTGATACCAGTGCAAACCCATTTAAGGTTAATGGAACAACACATATATCAGACAGCAAAATCTGAAGACAAAATGTTTGCAAAGTGGACAACAGTCTGGCCTGCAGAGCCTATGTTATTGGTGATTATGAATACAGAAAGAACACAGCGTTATCGTCAGACTTTAGGGCGAGATTGTAGGGCTGATGCTAGGAAAAAGACAACTTACTCCAAATGAGCCCATTTGATATGAAAATCTATGAGATAATAGACACGGTACTCTATAACACCATTTTTATACATTTTTAACTTTTAGGACAGAACCTCACTTTAAAGGCAATGGGTGAAATCCAAAGTCTCCTGATGTCAATGGCAAAATGCACAAAATGGCGTCAGGATTTCACCCACTGTTTAGAGCAGGGGTGGGCAAACTTTTTGGCCCAAGGGCCACATCTGGGTATGGAAATTGTATGGCGGGCCATGAATGCTCATGAAATTGGGGGTTGGGGTGCGTGAGAGGCTAAGGGTTCCAGCTGGAGGTCCGGGCTCTGTGGTGGGGCCAAAAATGAGAAGTTCAGGATGTGGGAGGGGGCTCCGGGCTGGGGCAGGGCAGGGGGTTGGGATGTGGAAGGGGGGTGAGGGCTCCGGCTGGGGGTACAGACTCTGGGGTGGGGCTCGGGATGGGGGATTGGGGGTGTAGGAGGGTCCTCTGGGCTGGGACCAAGCGGTTTGGAGAGCAGGAGGGGGATCAAAGCAGGGGATTGGGGTGCGGGAGGGGATCGGGGATGCAGGCTCCAGGCGGTGCTTACCTCAAGCAGCTCCCAGAAGCAGCGGCATGTTCCCCCTCCGGCTCCTAGATGGAGGCGCAGCCAGGTGGCTCAGCGCGCTGCCCTGTCTGCAGGCACTGCCCCTGCAGCTCGCATTGGCCATGATTCCCAGCCAATGGGAACTGCGGAGCCCCTTGGCTGATCCTCTGCATAGGAGCCGGAAGGGGGACATGCTGCTGCTTCCGGGAGCTGCGCAGAGCCACAGCACATGCGGAGCGGGACAAGCCCCCTGCTGGAGTGCTGGAGCGGAGCAAGCCCCCGGCTGGAGAGGGGCAAGCTCCAGACCCCGCTCCCCGGCAGGAACTCGAAGGCCAGATTAAAACGTCTGAAGGGCCAGATGTGGCCCCCGGGCCGTAGTTTCCCCAACCCTGGTTTAGAGCCTTGTCTGCTTTTTGTTGTAACAAGGTTCAGAGTTTAAGGCTAGAATGGACCACTAGATCATTCAGACTGACTTCCCGTATATCACAAGAACACCAACACCACCCAGCACCTGCACAATAAACCCAAGAACCAAAATGAGACCAAAATATTACAGCCCACAGGAGACTAGACTATTATGTACCACAGGCAGAGAATAGGAAGGACAAGTGGCCAAGGCCCCCACAAGACAGGAAAATGATTAAATAAGGTATATACCAGATACACCTGGTGACCCACACCTAAACATCACAGAGAAAGGCAAAAAACACTCAAGGTTACTGTCAGTCTGACTTGGGGGAAAATTCCTCCTGGAACCCACATATGGCTATCAATTAGACCCCAATTCCAGAAGCAAGAATTAGCCAACCAAGCACCTCAGAGAGAGATTGCTCGGTGCCATCTCAGAGCCCTTGCTCACTCCATCCAAAGTCACATCCGCAGCTGAGGACATCCCTGATACTTCACAGGAAGCAGATTAAAAAAACCCTGCAGAATACATGCCCCTTCCCCTGAATCCCTTCCTGTACACCACTGAAATAAAAAAATTGACATTCTGCCATGTTGTGATCTGAAATAAGTTTATTAAGCATTTATGATTTGGTTTGCATGAGTTTCTTAATATTTCAGGTTTGACCAATTTTTAAGCCATCACCCTAGATATTCCATCAATGAATTAATAATATTAGATTACGCCTCAGTAAGGAAAAAGTGCTCCGTACCTCAGCATTTTTAACAAGACAAGCTTTAAAAAAACAAACACATAGTTGTAGCTCTAGAACTTACCATTAATAACTTGACATCTAATCACTCCACCCAATTTGTTAATGCTTTACTCCATGTAAGAATATAAGAATGGCCATACTGGGTCAGACCAGTCCTGTCTTGAGGTCCATCTAGCCCAGTATCCTGTCTTCAGTGGCCAATGCCAGGTGCATCAGAGGAAATGAATAGAACAGGCAATTATCGAGTGATCTATCATGTTGTCTACTCCTGGAGAATAGCTTAAATAAATTGAAATCTGTTTTCTCAACAAAACACTTTCTTCATTGTACACACACTACTTTATTACTATAGAGTTGCGTATGAGTGGAGTGTTAAGGCCATATTTTACCAACTTAGCATTGAAGTTTTTACTTTGGGGAACTGAGCTTAGCCTTAAACTCTATGAGACTTGTTTATTACAGGTCACAAGACATTATGCGGACTCAAAAGAGAAGGATGCACTTTGGACCTATTAAGCTTTCCTTATAAAAATACAGTGAATTTAGTGATAGTGAAAGGTGCTGAACCTTGAAAACAAATTTTCTATAAGTATTCATGTGACAGATAACGTACCGACAATCTGTGGCACACTCTTGGCTTGCATCAATGTATCTCAAAACCATGCCTACTTGATCACTAGCTTCTCTGCTGACACTGTCAACTACTGGCCATATATGCATGATGCAGACATGTGTCCATGAAAAAAAAAGAACAGAAAAGGATCACCAACTCATTTAATACAGACAACTTGAGAGCTGACTGTCAAACTGGATTCCTAGTAGAATGTGCTTTATTCCTAGCAAAAGATTTTTCACGCTTAATTATTCTCTCTTTTTCAACTGTACAATCCCATTTTCTTCAGTAAGATTGCTCAGGTAATAATCAGTATTTTTGATAATTATTTGAAAAATCATAGTCAACAAAAACCTTAAGAATCTCTCAGGGCCAAGTTTTCAAAGGTGCTTCATCAAATAGACTGAAATCTCCATCTCATAATGAATTATGGGCAAAAATTCTAAAAGACCCCAAAGCTGTGGAAACAGTACTAGCATCTCTGTTCCAGCCATCCAATTGGGTCATAAAAAATTTACAACTTAGAGAAGAAAATTTTAAATATTCCTAGAATCTTTCCATCTGTCCCAACAGCAGCTCTGGGAAGATATATTAAAGTAATTAATTCACAGCCTTAGCAAATTATTATTTTCTCCCAATTTTAGGCAAATACCTGTTATTTAGAAATTACTGGCAGTGTGACTCTAAGAATTTACTTTGAGTAGCTCTGGCAAGAGTTCTTCCAAATATTGATTCACACTTATTTTTTAATCTTTATTACACCACCACCCAGAGGACCTACTCAGATTGGGGTACTGTGTAAACATTACACAAAGACAGTCCCCTACCTTGAAAAGCTTAGTCTTTCCTCCTAGAATTCCACGCCACAAAATAAGGAAAGTAGAAAGGCCCATGGGCCTTTCAACATTTTATGTAGCAAACGCAATATAAAGTGATCTTCTCTAAGAAGCATATTAACCAATTTTGCGTCCAGAATACCTGATGGCATCTCTTGCTAGGAATAGTCAGAGAATTCTTGATGCTCTCATGTGCAGTCCTTTCTCACCGAAAAAAAATCAAACCACAAGTCCCTAGAGATACAGGTAAATATGGATGAAGGATCCTAGGTTGAGAGACAGTGTATATCTGTACCTGAATCTTGCTGAACTTTGCTATATTGGAAATTCTTTGTATCTAACTTGATCGGTAGGTGGACAACCATGAGATGGAATCAAAATCTCGTCTTAGTTTACCATAAACCTGTGTGTGCCCGAAGCATGGAGAGGGTCATCTTACATGCTTCCTTCCTGCAAGGTCCCTGACAATGTTGTCCTGATGAGTAGATTTTCTAAGAAATGGTACAGATGAGTTCCTAGACTCTTCATATGGATTATCACTGTTAACAGCTTAGTATACATCCAGGGGGCAGAAGACAGCTTGAAAATAATGGCTTTTTAAACTAACAGTAGTGATTTCTAGTGGTAAACAAGAAATATTACTGACAGGTCCTAATGGGAAAACAGGTACATTTCTGGTGGCCTGATAGTCTGGAGAGAGAGTACAGAGATAGCAGAAGCTAGAATCTTTTCATCTTCACTGACCTGTTCAGCCTCTTGGAGTTCTAGGATATCCCAGGACTCCTCCCTAGTTCTTTCTTCCTATAAAGAAGAGCAGTGCCCTGAGATTCTTTCATCTTAAGAGAAAGACTACTGTCCCTTCAAGATGGTCTGATGTTTCTTGTGTCTCGAAGTGAAGAGAGAAGTAGTAAAGAAGGGGATTTGGAGAAGCCTGATGCTCTAGATAATCCAGTCTGCTAAGATCTCATAGCTGAATAGATTGACCCACCCCTTATGGCGGTGACTCTGGTGGAGTCTGATTAGTGTGGGTGGATACAGAAGCTTCAACAATTCTGAAATTCTGGCCTCTAAGTAGACTGTGTGCTGGGGGAAAAACATGGCTCAGTGGCTTCAAAATAAGCTTTAAAAGCTATAATGCTAATGAATAAGGCAGAAGTTTTGAGATGCTCACTGGTTTGTGCGCGCAGAAACAGAAACATTAGAAGGAGGGCAAATTGGGCTAGAACAAGCCATAGAGCATCATGGACATGTTTGAGCTACATTTGATATTTACAGGAAGAAAGGCACATCCCAAAAGATATCTAACAAGCGAAGAGTTGGAATTCTGAAAATGAGGTCTGAGGATCTGAGCACAGACTGCTCTGTCTCCTGTTAGGGTCCTGTAAATTCAAACCTTGAACCTTGGAGGATATTAGAGCAGATCAGAAGTCTTCCCATAAAACATTTAGGGATTGACTTACATGATGACTGAAGATCATTGCTGAAGAACCCCTATACGCCGGAAGCAGTTTATGGCTTATGTTTAGCTATGTAAATTGAAAGTGCATTCAAAAATCAATCACAAGGAGGGGAGGTTGTGCGTATTGAATAAGTGACACTGGTACATTCAGTAAAATTTAGTTAATTGTTAATATTTATTTTTATTTTTTCACAAAAAGTAAAAAACTAAAGATTCTCTGTAAAAAAGCAAATTCAGTGTTTTTCTGTGGCAAATGGATTTCTAGGATCCCTGCTGAAGATCAAGATTGCGTGCTTCGAAGAGACTGCTTTCTGGGCATTCTACTGTTAGATGTAGATTCTTTCCTAGATTTAAAAAATACATGTATAAGATCCAGTGAGTAGCAACAAACCCCAAGCTTTAGCCACTCAGCTTCCAGTGAGTTTGAGGCAAAATGGGTTTGGGTTCAAAATCTGACCTTAAATTCTGTGACTTTAATGCCAGAAGGGACCACCATATCTTCTAGTCCGACCTCCTGCTTATCACAGGCCACTAACACCACCCAGCCACACACACACTAACCCCAACAACCAGAATTAGACCACAGCATTACAGCCCTCAGGAGACAAAACTATTGTGTGCCCCACAGGCAAAGAACAGGAGGCACCAAGCTGCACCAATGCCCGAGGCCCTTGCAATGGCAAGATTAAGTGAGACATACCCAGAAGATACCTTGATACAGTAAGTCCAAAAATTGCATAATGATCCCATAACATAGTTACCTCTAGAAGATGAGGTAAACAAAGACACCTAAGCCAGAAAGGAGCTATAAGAATTATCTTGTCTTGGTCCTCTATTTGAATGGTTAAACTCAGCCATTAGTGGCAGGAGAAAAATAGGTAAATCCAGAGTCCAATCCACTGAATACTGCTAGCATCTGCTGTACATGTATTTATAGGGCATCTGGAGCACTAGCTTGGAAATTTGTTAATGGCAGGTGCAGAGACATCCAACTTCGGAATAAGCCACATGATGAAAGTCTGTTCTAGCACTGGAATTTTGATCTCTCCTGGCTGAAGACACTAACAACTTGGCCAGTCCATTTGACTGTTGAGTCTTCCTCAAACATACATTTCAGTTAATGTGTGATCACATTTATCTAGGTTAAGAAGAAAATTTAGAGCTTTTTGTTGAAAACTGGTGCTCTTTGGGCCCTCTTGATGCTGATACATGCTATTGCAGTTAGTTGCCTCATGCTACCAAGATAGAATGTTGAACTAAGACAGACTTGAATGGCTTGGCCAGTTACTCTCAGTTACAGAAGACTAATGGACAGTCAAGCTTTCAGTCTGTTACCGTTTTCCCAACCTGAGAAATTCTTCACATATATACTTTTCAAGCTGAACAAGACTTATGGTCTATCATGAACCTGGTTGGTGAGCTAACACCCAGGGATTTGCCTAACAGATTATGTTTTTCCATGATTGGAAAAAACAAAGTACCAGATTAGGCAGAATTTAGAAAGGATTCCTGCTGACTAGGTGAAATTACCAGGCCATACCTGCACATTTTTCACATGAAGAAAAGATAACTGTGCTTTGTCAGCACAAAATTTATTAGGTGTAAACTGAACCAGATTCATTTAACTGGATCCTGGAATATTTTAAGTTTGAAGGTTTTGATCTTCAAGCATCTCTCCCTCTACTAACAGTACTATCGGTCAAAAACTGGGGATCAGAAATAAAGTTGTTCCTGTGTGGGAGATTAAGATGTTTAATAATTATGAAATTATGCTGTCAAGAAACTGTAAAACTGAGAATATCCTTTGAAGTTTGGTGATAGGATGTTTTTAAATCAGCCATCCAGGTCAGAGAACAAAAATGTAGGAAAATCTGAGAACCAGTGCTGCCTCAGCCATGTTTAGGTAATGATTAGGGGGGACCTGGGGCACATGATTTATGAGGAAAGGCTGAAGGAACTGGGTTTATTTAGTCTGCAGAAAATAAGAGTTAGGGGGGATTTGATAACAGCCTTCAACTACCTGAAGGGGGGGTTCTGAAGAGGATGCAGCTCAGCTGTTCTCACTAATGGCAGATGACAGAACAAGGAGCAATGGTCTCAAGTTGCAGTGGGGGAGGTCTAGGTTTGATATTAGGAAAAAGTATTTCACTAGGAGAGTGGTAAAGCATTGGAATGGGTTACTTAAGGAGGTGGTGGAATCTCCATCCTTAGAGGTTTTTAAGACCCAGCTTGACAAAGCCCTGGCTGGGATGATTTAGTTGGGGCTGGTCCTGCTTTGAGCAGGGGATTGGACTAGATGACCTTCTGAGGTCTCTTCCAACCCATATCTTCTATGATTCTATGCTGGGGCAATGAGGATGAGTCCAGCTCCATTCACCTCGAGTCTGGCGATGACTTGGGGAAGGACTGGGTTAGGAGGGAAGGTGTACAGAAAAGTTGACATCCAGCTACAGTGCAAAGTCGGAGAGGGAGCCCCTCCCCAGAGCAAAATAGGCGACACTTCCTGTTTTCCCTTGTCACGAAAAGGTCTATCGTGGGGATGCCCCATGTTGTGAATATCATCTAAGGGTCCTCTGTCTTTAGGGACCACTCGTGGCTTGGAGAGAAAATCCGGCTGAGATGATCCGCAAGACGGTTCTGGACCCCCTCGTAAGTGGACAGCTACTGTGGTGATGCCCTCTTCAATTCGGAACTTCCACTGGTTGATTGCCTCAGGCAGAGTGCTCTGGGGTGAGCTCTCCCTTGTTTGTTCACAGTATTGAACAAACAGTATTGTTAGTATGTGAACCGCTGACAGTCTGCAGTCCCTGAAAGCACGACACAGGTTGTGGAGGGCCCGAAACTCCAACATGTTGATATGGAGCAAGGCCTACTGTTTCGACTACAGACCCTACACCCGCAGCAAGTCCAGATGTGCTCCCCAACCCAGAAGGGACACGTTGGTAACCACTGAGTTGGTCGGAGAGGGGGAATGAAGGGGACACTTTGGCATACGTTGTGTGGGGACTCCCACCAGCGCAAGGCCTCTAGGACTGATGGAGGAGGTGAACCTATCTGTCTAGAGAATGCCGGGTAGGGTGGTAAACCATTCTGAGACACATCTGAAGAGAACGAACGCATAACCTGGGAAGATGGACCACCAGTGTACACGTGGACATGTGGCCCAACAGGCTCAAGCACATGCAGACTGTTCTGGATGCTTGTGATTGCAAAATGAGGCACAGCTGACAAATCGTCTGGAAGCGGTCAGTCGGCAGGAACGCCCTCAACCTTGTGAAATCTAATTGGGCCCCAATTAACTCTATTTGCTGAGTGGGGGCCAACGTCGACTTGACAGTTTTTAGAATGAGTCCCAAATGGTCGAGTAAGTGTAGCGTTGTGTCAACATGGGTGAGCACCTCCTCTCCGGAGCCATCTTTCAGTCACTAGTCATCAAGGTAGAGGAAAATGTGGATTCCCTTCTTCCTGAGGTATGTCATGACCACCACCATGCATTTGGTGATGACCCAGAGGGCATAATAGAGGCCAAATAGGAGAACTGTGTATTAAAAGTGGTGATCTTCTACCTTTGAAGATCTATCCTGTGACTCCCTTCTGCTCACCGGCACTGACGTCGCTGACTCTTGTACCACCGATGGCAGTACCAAAAGCACCATTAAGTCCCTGGCTGCAACAAACACCTCCAGGATAGACAGCCCCATGATCCTGCTGGTGCTGCAATTGTCCCTGTGGTGCTGAAGGCTGATCCGGGACCAGACTCAGCAGAGCCTGCTGAGGGGGGGAGGGATAGCTCAGTGGTTTGAGCATTGGCCTGCTAAACCCAGGGTTGTGAGTTCAATCCTTGAGGGGGCCACTTAGGAATCTAGGGCAAAATCATTATTTGGTCACTGCTAGTGAAGGCAGGGGGCTGGACTCGATGACCTTTCAAGGTCCCTTCCAGTTCTAGGAGAAGGGAGATCTCCATTATTAAATTAAATTAATTAAAACAGGATGGAGTCAATGGTACTGCCCTTGGAACGGCAACAGAGGAGTAGCCAGACTCAGGTCACATTCCGCTGTGCTCCCCTGCTTGGCGTTCTTCAGTCGGGGAATGTCCCCTCTAAGCCAGCTGTTTATGTTTTTTCTTTGGCAGCAATGACAGGAAATAGTGCTGACAGACTCTCAGGACGGGAGGAGCACTCTGCATCGATTCCGAGGTACTCGGTGCCAGTCTGACTGGCTTGGCTCCAACGAGGATTAGAGCACTGCCTCTAGTGTGACTTCAACCTGGTCTCCAGGTACTTCTTAGTATGGGGCTTGAAGTCCCAGCACATCTGACAGCGATCCCTGATACGAGTCTCTCTCCCAGGAACTTCAGACAACTGGAGTGTGGGTCACTCACAGGCATAGGGTTGCCCCAGGAGGCACACGGCTTGAAACACGGAGACTCAGGAATGCCCAGTACCGGGAGTGGACGAAGACTCTGCTAACAGCGAAAACAGCAACTAACCATGTACAACAATTTCACAACTGTCCAAACCAGAAATAAACAACTAGGACAAAAGAAACAAAAGGAAGGTAGTAAACTAAGAACACAAAGAAGGATCTTCCATTGAGAGGAGCTTGCCGAAGCAAGAAGAACAATTCCAGCAACTGTCATAGGTGGAAAGAAGGAACTAAGAAGATGCAGCGTTGGCCAAACCCCTTATACGGGCATGTATGCACATGGCACCATAGGCTGTCAAAGCTGACCCCATGGGTATGACGGAGGGAAAAATTTCCGGCAACTGTGCTCACAGTGCATACACACCTAAAGTAGAGTAGACATATGCAAGAACTCGAAGAACCAGTCATTCTGAGACAAAGCAGGGAGGCTAGCTGACAGAGTGACCATGCAGAAACGCACATATTTGATTAACTTACTGAGTCCACGGAAGTCAAGGATGGGCCTCATCCTGCCATTGGATTTCAGTATCAGGAAATACCAGGAGTTGAACCTGCAACTGTAGTGTTCTCGCCGAACCTCCTGCACCATCCCAATGCTATCAGAGAGCTGACCTACTCGAAGAGCAGTATCTCATGAGAGGGGTCCCTGAAAAAGGATGGGGAGGAGGCAGAGAGAGAAATTGGATGGTGTAGCCTAATCTGAAAGTATCTAGGACCTAGCTGCCAGACATTAACAAGACTCAGGCATTGTAAAGGCAAACCAGCCTGTCTCCAAAGAAATTGGGGGGATGACGAGGGAGGAAGAACAACTGGGACAGTGCTCTGGACCGAGTCAAAATGGGCACTTAGCAGATGCAGAAGGAGGGTGCGCAGAACAGCTGGGTCCTGAGCTTGAGTGCTTCATCTTGTGAGATCTATCCCTTTCCTGGGGTTGTCTTGCTGTCTCAGTGGGAAGGACACACAAAAGGTTGCTGTGGCCTGTGCATAGATGGTGTACACACCTGCAGCTAGCCCTCAAATCCTTAAAAGAATGCAGGGTTTCATCAGTCTTGTCCAAAAACAAGGTTTGGCCATCCAAGGGCAAATCCTCAATTGTTTGCTGGACTTCCAGCATAATCCCCAAGTTCTGGAGCCAGGAAGCCATTCTCATAGTAATTGCGGAGCCCCAGCCCTGTCTGAAGTGTCCACCACATCAAGGGCAGATTGCAACAACATTTTTGCCACAAAGCAGCCCTCAGTGACAAACACCCAGAATTCATCCTTGGAGACCTCAGGCAACAGTTGCTCAAACATAGCCGACCAGCTAAGGAAGTCATATTTAGCCATGTTTGGCTTGCTGGTTTGCAATACTCATCTGAAGTGACAATGAGGTGGATATCTTCCTGCCTAGAAGATCTAAGCACTTCAAGTCTCTGTCTTTGGGGCAGGACTTAAATCTGTCCTGCTGTGCCCTGTCATTCACAGTCGCGAGTTTGGGGCTGTGTGGGAATAAAATCCCTCGTATCCCTGTACCACAGTGGTTCTCCAACTTTTTTACTGGTGACCCCTTTCACACAGCATGCCTCTGAGTGCGACCCCCCCTTATAAATTAAAAACACATTTTTATATATTTAACACCATTATAAATGCTGGAGGCAAAGCGGGGTTTGAGGTGGAGATTGAGATTCACGACCCCCCCATGTAATAGCCTCGTGATCCCCTGAGGGGTCCCGACCCCTAGTTTGAGAACCCCTGCTGTACCAGAACAAAACAGCACTTCTCCAAGTGCATGGCCAAGGCCAGTGTATACTAAAGAGTCTTCACAGGCTTGAGGAGCGACTCGTTAATCCAGTGGTCCCCAACCTTTTTGTGGCCAATAGCACATTCATGTTTTCAGAAGAGTGTGGCAGGCGCCAACAATTTTTCAAGGCTTATTTTGTATTTGTACATTAAATAATATGAAAAACATCATATTTAATATTACATAATATATGAATCCATAAGATAAAAAAGGTAATTTTATATGCAAAAGGTATTAATTAAATTATTCGACAATTACTCTTTCACCTTACCATGTGAATTTGCTCTTTTTTATCTACCTGTAAGAAAAATTAAGGAGTTTTTACAAAATAAATATCATAAACCGTTTTCATCTCATTTATTTTAAAAAAAAGTAATATATTGTTGAACTGCTGGTCCAAATATATTTATTATTCTTACTTTAACATAGATAGCCAGTTAAGATTAATTACAAAATATTTTTTGTATCGTTACTTGTATCTGGATTTCAATAAACAAACAAATATGAAAAAAAGTTAAACACAAGTTAATCATATGTGCTCATCAGCACTTAATGGAAAATAGTCATCATTAATTCACGTGGTTTTTCTAATAAAGTAAGTGTGATTTTTGGCACTGCATTTCTTCGGCCAATTTTTCGTAGTTGGGAGAGTAGGATGATATTCCCGTTCATAAGCAATCGTCAAGGTGGGCATCTGTAAGCCAAGATCTGTATTTTGATTTTATGATGTTCATTGTTGAAAACAGAACTTCACATAGATAAGTGGAAATACGATTTTATTTTGTATGCTACATTTTTTAAGGCAGGAAACTTTTTCGGTCAACCAGTTTCCAAAAGTTTTCATCTGTTGCGCAGGATTTTAGAACAAAATCATTTTGAAGGTCAAAAATCTCCAGTTCCACGTCTTCTGTTCTTACTTGAGTAAGACTTGCAATTGATGTAGCCATTTCTGTTACCTCTATTTGGCAAGTAAAAGGATTCACAAGAAAGGCAACTACAGGCTTAATGATGGTGAACTGTTGAAATCTCTTTTCAAATTGTTCCAAAAGTGTTTGAATGTGGATAACAAATGGTGATGGGTTAAAATCACCGTCACATACCATTTTCTTCATACTTGGGAAATGTACGAGAGACTTCGTCTTCATGTGACATCCACAAGATCAGTTTTGCTTTGAATGATTTTACAGAAACCTATCATTTGAGCCACATGTTTGTCTTTTCCTTGGAGCTTAAGATTTAAAATGTTCAATTTGTCAGTGATGTCAGCAAGAAAAGCCAAGTCTATTAACCAGCTGGAGTCTTCTAGTTGCTCAAAGTTCTCATTTGGGGACTTCAGAAATTATTTGATCTCTTCAATTAGGCTTAAAAAAACGTGCAAAAACTTTACCTTTGCTCGGCCATCGTACTTCTGTGTGCAAGATAAGATCAGATTGTTTATCATCAACATCTTCCAACAGGGCCTTAAAAACTCGGTGTTGCAAATGTTTCGTTCAAATAGAGTTAATTATTTTAATAACGACATTCATGACGTTGAAAAGAAAGAACTTTGACGCACAAAGCTTCTTGGTGGATAATGCAATGATAAGACAAAGTTCGGAAAGGATTCATTCTGCTTGCAGAGTGCAATGAATCCATTGGCGCTGCCCTTCATTCCTGCTGCCCCATCAGTGGTGATCTCAGACAGCTTGTGTAGTGGCATACTAATTGATGTTGCGTATGATTTGAATAAATTATAGATGTCCTCACCCTTTGTTCACCCTTTCATAGGCAATACTTTTAATAACTCTTCTTTTACGGTGAAGTCACTAATTACCATCCTCACCACAACTGCCAACTGCGCTGTATCCGATATATCTGTCGACTTATCGAACTGCAGTGAAAACCAGTCACATATTTCCAAGTCATCCTTTAGCTGAGTTTGCATGTCGCTTGAAATTGCATGTATCCTCTAACTGTGTTGTCTGATAACTGCAAGTCTTGTATTGCAGACAAAATCTCACGCTTGTTAGGAAATCCTTGAAACAGGCAATCAGCACCCATCAAAAATGCTTCCTTTAACAATTCACCATCTTGAAAAGGTTTTTTCTTCTTTGCGAGCAGATGAGCAATTTTAAAGGAAGCAATAGTAGCACTTTTAGACTTTACCACTAGTCTAGTGAAAACAGATTGCTGGGCAGATAGAAGAAAATTAATCATCTCAAATCAAACTTTTCTCAACTCAGATTTAAAGTGGATGGCTAATGTCAAAAGAGGCGTGATTAGTTTGGAAATAACGTTCAACATTATGTTTTTTCGGCACTGTAACAGTACCACCGCACAATAAGCAAACACATTTCCCTTTATTTTCAATAAAACAATAGGATTTTTCCTACTCCGCGTTGAAATAATACGTACGTTGTCTTTTATTTGAACCACTCATTTTGGAGCAAAATGTTAAAAAAAATAATAAATTGCAAAGCACAAGAAAACAGCAGTGTCAGTGCAGCGGAAGAATACTCACATACAGGGCCGGCTCCAGGCACCAGCAGAGCAAGCACGTGTCTGGGGCGGCACATGCTATGGGGCGGCATTCCGACCATTCTTGGGACGGCAGAGTCTGAGCAGGGTTTCCCCCCCTCCCGCTTCGGCAGTTCGGACAGTTTTTTTTTTTTTTTTTGCACTCTGGCAGTTCGGGTGGCGGCAGTCCGAGCCGCTTTGGGGGGGGAGGAGGGGAGCAGTTCTGGGCAGCATGGAGAGAAGCCGGAGAAAAGCCGCGGCCCCGCGCCTGCCGGGGACAGAGAACACTGGCGCCCGCAGCCTGCAGCCCCGGAGTTTTCTGTCCCCGGCATGTGCGGGGCCGCAGCTTCTCTCCCCTGCTGGTCACTACTTTTCACACCGTGTCACTAGGGGTGTGCACATAAATGCCCCGGCGGGCGCCGGCACCACATTGGGGACCACTGCGTTAATCAGAAGGGCCACTCTCCCAGGGGCAGAGGGTTGGAGAACGTCCATGCGTTTATGGGTATTCTGGAGAAATGCCGCCTGAATACCCAAGGACAAAGCACTCGGCATAACAGGTCCTGGTAGGACAATCAGGCAACACTGCATTGTCCTGGGGCAGCATCTCCAGATGAGAAAACTCTGATGGCTTCACGGGAAGGGAAACCACAGGCATCTGGTCTTGCTACTGGTCTGCAGCCACCAATGGTGCACAAGCAAAGGATCTCGACCCTGATGATGAGCGAGACTTCTGAGACTGAGGAGCTCCCCACTGAGCCCAAGGTGGCCACTGGTATCAGTAAGGCATTGGTACCCAGTAGGCACCGGGCCAGGGACCTCCATCCTGGCCTTGAGGTGCATGCCAAGCTTGCTAGCTGTATCAGTCCACTATTGGCCCCAGGATGCCCTCAGGTGAAGTGGAGCAGGAGAATGAGGAGCCTGAGTCTGAAAAAGAGGAGTCTCAAAGATATGGGAGGGGTGACTCCAGAGGGAGCCAACAGGTGATCTAACTCATCCATAGCCCAGAATGATTTTGGGATCGGTGCCCCTGATGTAGTCAGCACCACTGGAAGGTCAGTGCCGTAGGCAAAGTCATCAAAGGCAGGTACTTCTTTCAATCTGACTCTTCCCCCTTTTCAGTCATACAAAGGGCAAGACAAAACACATATAGCCTTAGCCCCCAACCTGCTCTAGCCCCCAAATGTAGTCAATAAGCCCCTTAGAACAGGTAATAAAAGAAATCCTGACCTCTAAAGCTTTCAACAGCTTCCACCCCACCATCAACCTCAGCCTGGACCAATCTACACGGGAGGTCCACTTCCTAGACCCCACCGTACAAATAAGCGATGGCCACATTAACACCACCCTATACCGAAAACCCACCGACCGCTACGCCTACCTTCATGCCTCCAGCTTCCACCCCGGTCACACCACACAATCCATCGTCTACAGCCAAGCACTGAGATACAATCGCATCTGCTCCAACCCCTCAGACAGAGACCAACACCTACAAGATCTTCACCAAGCATTCTCAAAACTACGATACCCACACAAGGAAATAAAGAAACAAATCAACAGAGCCAGACGTGTACCCAGAAGCCTCCTGCTACAAGACAGGCCCAGAAGAGAAACCAACAGAACTCCACTGGCCATCACCTACAGTCCTCAGCTTAAACTGGGGGGAGGGATAGCTCAGTGGTTTGAGCATTGGCCTGCTAAACCCAGGGTTGTGAGTTCAATCCTTGAGGGGGCCACTTAGGGATCTGGGGCAAAATCAGTACTTAGTCCTGCTAGTGAAGGCAGGGGGCTGGACTCGATGACCTTTCAAGGTCCCTTCCAGTTCTAGGAGATGGGATATCTCCATTAATTTAAAATTTAAACCTCTCCAAAGCATCATCAGTGATCTACAACCCATCCTGGACAATGATCCCTCACTTTCACAGACCTTGGGAGGCAGGCCAGTCCTCGCCCACAGACAACCTGCCAACCTTAAGCATATTCTCACCAGCAACCACGCACCGCACCATAACAACTCTATCTCAGGAACCAATCCATGCAACAAACCTCGATGCCAACTCTGCCCACATATCTACACCAGCAACACCATCACAGGACCTAACCAGATCAGCTACAACATCACCGGCTCGTTCACCTGCACGTCCACCAATGTTATATATGCCATCATATGCCAGCAATGCCCCTCTGCTATGTACATTGGCCAAACTGGACAGTCACTACGCAAGAGGATAAATGGACACAAGTCAGATATCAGGAATGGCAATATACAAAAACCTGTAGGAGAACACTTCAACCTCCCTGGCCACACAATAGCAGATGTAAAGGTAGCCATCTTACAGCAAAAAAACTTCAGGACCAGACTCCAAAGAGAAACTGCTGAGCTCCAGTTCATTTGCAAATTTGACACCATCAGATCAGGATTAAACAAAGACTGTGAATGGCTATCCAACTACAGAAGCAGTTTCTCCTCCCTTGGTGTTCACATCTCAACTGCTAGCAGAGCACCTCACCCTCCCTGATTGAACTAACCTCGTTATCTCCACACTGATTTATACCTGCCTCTGGAGATTTCCATTACTTGCATCTGAAGAAGTGAGGTTTTTACCCACGAAAGCTTATGCTCCCAGTACTTCTGTTAGTCTCAAAGGTGCCACAGGACCCTCTGTTGCTTTATAGTTAATTTTGCAGTTCTGCATTGCTGTTGGTGGCAACACTGCCTTCAGAGCTAAGCACCTGGCCGGCAGTTGTTGCTCTCCAGCTGCGCAGCTCTGAACACAGTACCTGCCACCAGCAGCAACACAGAGGTAAGCGTGGCAATGGGGCACTTGTAAGTCTGCTGTGAAAAGTGATATTTGTATGTTTTTTAATATCACTTTTCACAGCAGACTTACTAGCACTCCATTGTCACCCTTACTTCTGCACTGCTGCTGACTGTGGCACTGCCTTCAGAGCTGGGAGGCTGTGAAAAGTGATATTAACAAACATGCAAATATTACTTTTCACAGAAGACTTATTAGCTAGCAAGTCTGCTGTGAAAAGTGATATTTGTATGTTTGTTAATATCACTTTTCACAGCCTTCCAAGCTAACTAGCAAATCAAGTGTTATTGACAGTTTCTTCATGCCCCACCCCAGTATTAAACAGTAACTATTTTAAAAAAATAACTTTCCTGCTTATAACGATTTAATTAAAATGTGTTTTACTCTTAATTTAAAAGCGGTGAGAAAAGGTAAATTCATTTTAAATGACAGGGTTATAAATGTAGCATTTAAAATAGTATTAAATATAAAAAATGTGTTTTTAATGTATAAGGTGGGTAGCACTCAGACTCGCTGTGCGAAAGCGGTCGCTAATACAAAAAATTTGAGAACCACTGCTTTAGAGGTCAGGATTTATTTTATTACCTGTTCTAAGGGGCTTATTGACTACATTTGGGGGCTAGAGCAGGTTGGGGGCTAAGGCTATATGTGTTTTGTCTTGCCCTTTGTATGACTGAAAAGGGGGAAGAGTCAGATTGAAAGAAACTTGACTGAATGACTTGGTGGGAGGAAGGACAAGGTAAGGCCAGCTAGAAAGCAAAGGTAATGGTTTAGGCTATAGTATGATCAGAGCAGGCAGCAACCAAACCATGACTCAGGAATGCCAGCAATGTGACGCTCAGATGCTATGCCGTTGAGTACAATATAAATGCCTAAACAGATCTGCCTCCTTCATCATTGTGGGTCCTAGTAACAACATTAAAAAATTGTAAGGAAGAAAGAAGACTACACAGGAAGGTGAAAGAATGAGAAAAAGGATGTGAAAGAAAACATCCAGTAGGTAAGGAAAGATTTTGGCCAAACAGGGAGAGTATAGAGAACTTCAGGCTTTACTCAACCGACCCTTGGCATGTCTTCCTACCTCCAAAAAAAACCAAAAAATCTTCAGAAGCTCGCTCCAAGTAGTCACTAGCAGGTGCAAAACCCCAGCATTACGGAATCCAATAGGGTGGATTTATTTCCACTAGAAAATTGTTCTTAAGAGGGTTTATTCTGTCCCTTGCATTCCAACTTCTGGGCTATGGCATATTCCTTCAGTCAAATATGAAAGTTGTTCAAGTGTGAAAACCCTCAAAAAAATTGACTGACAATCTCTTTTGATGTTTTCAATAAATTCTCCCAACGCTCTTATCAAAGAGAAGTACCTGATCATCTTTTCAACAAGGAAAGAAATTCTGCAGTTCTTTTAGTGATTTTGAAAAGGAACTAATTACAGTGCTCAACCTAATCCCAGTAATAGTGCTGCTGTGCTGAATACTAGTAACATGTCAGCTCAAAGCCTGTATGGATGCTAAAGAAGAAGCTGAAGTAGCAAGAAGAGAAGCAATCATTCTAATCTGTACTAATGTGCGTTGAAAAGAAAAAAATTCTGCAAATTTATTACGACAGCTGGTATAAAAGTAGAAGCACAATATACAGAACAAGAATCAGAAGTGAACAAGCCTTATATACTCTGGTAAACAACCTGCATTTTGTGGCAAGACTCATTACAGCACTCTGGTGTAGCAGATGTGATAAAACTGTAGAAGCTTAATTTAAAATTACCAAATGGAGATTTTTAAATTAAATATGAAAATGAATAAAATAATCAGTACTAGAGGACTATAAATTCTTGTATTTCGATAAGAAGTTTTATTCACAGTCCCACAATTTCAGTTTTCAATGTCCAGCTGATTTCTGTATTAACGTATGACTGCATCACAGGCTATATCTCACTAATTCTGCTCCACCAGAAGGCATGTTAATATAAACAAGGTTCTGGAGGCTCCTGGCTTCTTCTTCTTCTTTTTTTTTTTTTTTTAAACACTGTATCAGTTAAACCCATGGGGTAAAAATACTGGAAGCCACCTGAATCTTCTCTACATGAGGTCTTCAATTCTGAAGCACTTAGAGGAGAGGAAAGTAATTCAATTCTGAAACACTTAAAGGAAAGTAATCAGGAACAATCAGCATGGATTCACCAAGGGGAAGTCTTTAAAAAATGTCTTTAAAAAAAAAATCACCCTCCCCAAACTGACATCACTATTCCGGCAAAAGTTTTAAGTGCAACCCTGGCCTTTGCCTCTTTGCTCCAGAAACATATCTAAGTCCTTTAACATGGGTCTCTAAAGGCCTGGCTACACCTGCAAGTTAGAGCGCATTAAAGCAGCCCTGTGCACTCTAACTCATGACACGTCCACACTGGCAAGGCACGTAGAGCGCTCTGACTCCACAGCTAGAGCACTCCTGGTAATCCACCTCGCGAGTGGAATAACGTTTGATACGCCCACGCTAGAGCGCCGCAGTGCCAGTATGGATGCCCTCGTCTGTTAATGCGGTCTGATCAGCCTCCAGAAGTGTCCCACAATGCCTGTTCTAGCCACTCTGGTCAACAGTTTGAACTCTACTGCCCGGCCCTCAGGTGACCAATTGTTAGACACGCCCTTTAAATTCTCTGGAAATTTTGAAAATCCTCTTCCTGTTTGCTCAGCCAGGCGTGGAGTGCTTTCAGTGAATCTTTCCAGGTGACCATGCCTCCACGTCCAGGCGATCCCTGGTATGAAGCAATGGAGAAGTGCTGGACCTCATCAGTGTTTGGGGGGAAGAAGCTGTCCAGTCCCAGCTGCGCTCCAGCCGTAAGAATTACAGTACCTTTGGGCAGATATCAAGGGACATGATGGAAAGGGGCCATGACCGGGATGCACTGCAGTGCAGGGGTAAAGTGAAGGAACTGCAGAATGCCTACCACAAAGCCTGCGAGGCAAGCTGCCACTCTGGTACTGCCCCCACGACCTGCCATTTCTACAAAGAGCTGGACGCGACCCCACCTCCACTCCGAGTACCACCATGGACACTTCAGAGCCCAGTTCAACAAGGCAGGAGGAGGAGGAGGAGAAAAGCGGGAGCGAGGGTGCTGAGGAGGAGGAAGACACGCCGGCATCCCTAGATGCATGCAGGAGCTGTTCTCAAGCCAGGAGGAAGGTAGCCAGTCGCGGTGGCCGGTGGTTGGGGAAGGACAAATACCAGAGGAGGTGCCCAGTAAGCGGCTTTTATTTTGAGAAGGAAGTTATTCGGTGCGGGCTCTTGGGGCGAGAAGGCTTAGGGCTGTATGCATGCCTAGATGCGGAACAGGGCATTGACGTGCTCTCTCACATCGCAGTAATCAGCCTCAGTGATCTCTTCAAAGGTCTCATCCAGAACTTGGGCAATGCGCTTGCGCATGTTTCTTGGGAGAGCCACTGTGGTCCTTGTCCCAGTCAGGCTAACTTGTCTGCGCCACTGTGCCATGAGGGGTGGGGGGACCATTGCTGCACACAGGCAAGCTGCATATGGGCCAGGGCGGAAGCTGCATGTAGTAGAAGACCCTCCCTTGCTTCCCAGGTCACCCTCAGTAGCGAGGTATCTTCCAGGATGAACTCCTGTGGAAAATGTGGAGACACTGTTCAGTATAGGGGCCCCCTGCAGCTGCTGGCTCTCCCCAAGGCACAGAAATCCAGAGGACAGTACGGCCGTGAAACAATCAGTCCCCCTTGACCCTGTGCTTACTCACCATTTTGGGGCTTCCCTGGGTTATGTGTGCTCACTTTGGGATGGGCAAATTATGCTATTGTGTAGACTGTGCTTGCCCTTCAGTACGGAGGAATCATTGCTCTGTCTGGTGTGAACAATGCTGCCTCTGTTAAGTGTTGCATTTTGCCTTTACAGATGCAACCTTGAGATCTCAGCCGTCTATGTTATCACTGGCCAAAAGACTCCAAAGAATTAGGAAGAGGCCACGTAGAAGCAAAGAAGACATGCTGCATGAAGTAATGCAGCAGTCCCTTAATGAGAATCTAAAAGCGCAGGAGTAGAGGGAGAGTGAAAGGAGGATCCGCCAGCAGAATGAGGAGCGCCGGCACAAAAGCATGGAGCTCCGGCAGCAAAGCACAGATCAGCTGATAAACATCATGGAGCACCACGCGGACTCGATCCAGGCGCCCGCCGCCCGCCCCTTTTCCCCCGTCTGCAGCTCTTGTCCCATAACTCTTTCCCTTGTGCCCCCATGTCACCTCCAACCCACTTTCCCCAACATCCGGGTTCTTATCGCCAGCAGCTGCCTCCAACACCTGTAGTTTCACCACTCAGTCCTGAAAACTACGGCCCTTACCCACTGCACTCAACCCCCATCACCACGCATTATAGCCATTCTGAAGTGCAGCACTCATTGCACAGCACTCTAGACAGGAAGGCTGAGTATGATGATAGGACAAACGCAAATCTGTGATTGTACCATTCCCCACCCCACCCCCTTGCCCTTTCGGTCTCCCAAGCAATTGTGTTTCTTTTCAATAAATGAATTTTCTTCCCAATAAACGGATTTTTTGGCTTTGAAAACATTCTTTATTATTGCATTGAGTAAAAGATAGCTTAACCCAGGAAAGCAACAGGTACTGCAAGTCAGTATAGCAAACACAGATTCCTTAACATTGGAACCACTGCATTTCACCCCCGTGCACGGCACCAAACATTACTGGTGGCTTTCAGCCTCAAATTGCTCCCTCAAGGCATCCCTAATCCTTGCAGCTCTGCGCTGGGCCCCTCTAATAGCCCTGCTCTCTGGCTGTTGAAATTCAGCCTCCAGGTGTTGAACCTCCGAGTTCCATGCCTGAGTGAATCTTGCACCCTTCCCTTCACAAATGTTATGGAGGGTACAGCACGCTGATATAACTGCGGGGATGCTGTCATCGGCCAGGTCCAGCTTCCCATACAGAGAGCACCAGCGGCCCTTTAAACAGCCAAAAGCACACTCCACAGTCATTCTGCACCAGCTCAGCCTGTTGTTGAACTGCTCCTTGCTGCTGTCAAGGCTCCCTGTGTAGGGTTTCATGAGCCTAAGCATTAAACGGTAAGCGGGGTCTCCAAGGATCACAATGGGCATTTCGATTTCCCCTACGGTGATCTTCTGGTCTGGGGAAAAAAGTCCCAGCTTGCAGCTTCCTGAACAGGCCAGTGGTCTGAAAGATGCATGCGTCATGCACCTTTCCGGGCCAGCCTGCGTTAATGTCAATGAAACACCCATGGTGATCCACAAGCGCCTGGAGAACCATAGAGACATACCCCTTCTGATTAACGTACTCGGAGGCTAGGTGGGCTGGTGCCAGAATTGGAATATGCGTCCTATTTATTGCCCCTCTGAAGTTGGGGAAGCCCATTTGTGCAAAGCCAGCAACAATGTCATGCATGTTACCCAAAGTCATGGCTCTTCTGAGCAGGATGCATTTAATGGCCCTGCAAACTTGCATCAACACGATTCCAACAGTCAACTTTCCCACTCCAAACTGGTTTAGCGACCGATTGGTAGCTGTCTGGAGTTGCCAGCTTCCAGATTGCAATAGCCACCCGCTTCTCCACCGTCAGGGAAGCTCTCAATCTTGTGTCCTTGCGCCGCAGGATGGGAGAAAGCTCCTCACACAGTCCCATGAAAGTGGCTTTTCTCATCCGAAAGTTCTGCTGCCACTGCTCGTCATCCCAGACTTGCAGGACGATGTGATCCCACCACTCAGTGCTTGTTTCCCGAGCCCAAAAGCGGCATTCCACGGTGGTGAGCATGTCCGTGAATGCCACAAGCAATCTCACGTCATATGCATTACTCGATTCGATATCATCGCAGTCAGTTTGGATCTTAAGGAGTAACTCGACTGCCAAACGTGACGTACTGGCAAGACTCGTCAGCATATTTCTCAGCAGTTCGGGCTCCATTCCCGCAGACCGAAAAGGAAGACAGAGCGCGCAGTACAAAAAATGTTGAAAGATGGCGCCAAAGTGGAAGGAAGCACAGGGATTGCTGGGATGCGAACCGATGCATCACGGGGCGCTGGGACAGGACCCAAAATGCCCCGCACCCCCCGGCCCCTTCCCACAATCCATAGTGCCAGAATGGGAAGAGGTGCTCTGTGGGATAGCTACCCATAATGCACCTCTCCCAATGCCGCTGAAAGTGCCACAAATGTGGGCACGCCAGTGTGCTTGCAGCTGTCAGTGTGGACACACTGCAGTGCTTTCCCTACTGCACTCTCCAAAGGCTGGTTTAACTCAAAGCGCTGTACATCTCCAAGTGTAGCCATGCCCTAGAAAATCACCTATATGCTTTGCTAGCTCTGTGGCTGGAAAATTTTAGCAGCAGTTTTCCTTTGACCTCTTAATGAAACAATAGTGCAAACAGGAGTTAAGGTGCATCTGACAGGAACTAGCTTGAGCAGCTGAATATGTAGTCAAATATATTTAAAAAATAAAGTTGAAATCCTAAACTGCTCAAGATAGTTAAGACCAAAGCAGACTGTGAAGAACTTCAAAAAGATCTCACAAAACTGAGTGATTGGGCAACAAAATGGCAAATGAAATTTAATGTGGATAAATGTAAAGTAATACACATTGGAAAAAATAATCCCAACTATACATACAATATGATGGGGGCTAATTTAGCTAAAACTAATCAGGAAAGAGATCTTGGAGTCATCGTGGATAGTTCTCTGAAGACATCACGCAGTGTGCAGCGGCAGTCAAAAAAGCAAACAGGATGATAGGAATCATTGAAAAAGAGATAGAGAGTAAGACGGAGAATATCTTATTGCCCTTATATAAATCCATGGTACGCCCACATCTTGAATACTGCGTACAGATGTGGTTCTCATAAAAATATACTAGCATTAGAAAAGGTTCAGAAAAGGGCAACTAAAATGATTGGAGGTTTGGAACCTCTATCATATGAGGAGAGATTAAAGAGGCTAGGACTTTTCAGCTTGGAAACGAGGAGACTAAGCGGGGATATGATAGAGGTATATAAAATCATGAGTGGTGTGGAGAAAGTGAATAAGGAATACAAGAACTAGGGGCCACCAAATTAAATTAATGGGCAGCAGGTTTAAAACAAATAAAAGCAAGTTTTTCTTCACACAGTACACAGTCAACCTGTGGAACTCCTTGCCTGGGGAGGTTGTGAAGGCTAGGACTATAACAGGGTTTAAAAGAGAACTAGATAAGTTCATGGAGGTTAAGTCCATTAATGGCTATTAGCCATGATGGGTAAGGAATGGTGTCCCTAGCCTCCGTTTGTCAGAGGGTGGAGATGGATGGTAGGAGAGAGATCACTTGATCACTGCCTGTTAGGTTCACTCTGGGGCACCCGGCATTGGCCACTGTCAGAAGACAGGATGCTGGGCTAGATGGACCCTTGGTCTGACTCAGTATGGCCATTCTTATGTTCTTATGCTTCAGAACAATATGCTTTATATTTAACTCCTCTTAAGTGATTAGGTGCTATGTCAATAACTAGCATTAGGGTTGAACAAACTTCAAATTTGCACCATTTGATGTAGACCATTTGAAAGCAGACCATTTGATGTTGCTTACCCTGTTGGACGAGTAGCCATATCTAACAAAATACTCTTCCACTCCCTTCGCTTAAATTGCCATATGCGTGCTGTCCCATCACGGCTTCCACTCACAAACCTACAAAAGAAAAATTAACATTCAATATCAATTAGAGGTAAGACAATTTATATGAAAATTGATTATGGAGAGAAAATGCTATTAATCGTTAGGTTTTTATTCTGTAATGTACTACACAAGTGCACCAATATACCGGTTATTTCAAAAACTCTGCACTACTAATTTTGGGTGAAATGTACTTCAAATACAGAGAGAGAAACATGGTGAAATTCACTTTCCAGCCCCAGCACTACAGGCTCTGGGCTGGAATAACTCCCCACACACATAGTCGTATGTGGATCACGTGGCCCCCTCCCATGTTCTGCCCAGTTACCACTCTTTGCTCTGTTGAATGTGCGACCACAGTGGAGACATCAGGGTAACTCTATACAGATGCTAAGCCAAAGCCCCTTCTCTTCATACAGTTCCAGTGCAAAAGCTAAGTGGTGCAAAAGGCCAAGATGCCAGGAAAGCAGAAATTAAAGGTAAAGACACACCCTATTTAAATAAGCAAAACCTATCCCTGAAGTAATTTGGAACTGTGTATTTTGTCATAGTTGCTATGATATCTAAACTGAACTTTTTTCTCCCTTATGGCTTAAGTTGGAAAAAACTGGAGGTACTCTCCCAAGCTCAGTTCAGAGCAGTTTATATCATGATAAAATTGCATATTAGAACACTAAATGTCAGTGGGGGAAATGGTTGCCTTCCTAATGAATTTAAATGTCTTTCCTTATCATCTTTCATGTCAACCATCCAGAAGAGCTTTACAAATTATTGTGATATTTATAAATAAATAAATATCTACTCCTCATGAATTTCAGGCTAATCAGACAAACACTGGCCAAAACGCTCTTCCTTACCCTACCTGATTATTTTTGCTGTGAATCAAGTTGCCACTTACTAAAAGTGCTATTTAATTAGCCTTTTAGGACAATTGATAAAGTATACTACAAATATTTCCAAAGTGTACCAACGCACCTTTCATCTCTTCATAACCCACAAAAAATTTGGTCATTAAGTAACTAAGCATTAGGCACTTGTAACAAAAGTGATGATAAAGAGGAAGCCATATAATTATTTTAAATAAATCTAATGATGACCCATAAAAATTACTAAATATTGCAGATTACCTTTAAATATAAGTTGACACAGAATTCTCTAACAAGCTCGAGAAAACAACTGACATTTGGAAATTATTTTCGTGAGGCTGCAAAAATTGTCCTGAAATAAAAACATACAAATATTCGCTTGCTTACCTGTTACTAGTGTTAGAAAACTGAATGCTGTCAACTTTGTCCTACATAAAGAATACAGAAATTACCAATGAATTCAATCTATTGACACATTTGAATCAAATACTTATGTAATTTTAAAATAGTATTTACAGTATGAAACTCCAACTCTGATATCTTCTCTGGCTGACCTGATCCAAAGAAATACACCCTAATGATGTGATCTGTACTTCCAGTGGCTAGAAACATTCCACCTAGGAAAGATAAGCACAAATAACCAATAGTCATGAGGAAAAAGGTAATGTAATATTATTTGAAAGCTGTCAATGACCTTAAAGGTATTAAAGTTTATTTTTATTAACATAAAAAGTTTATAGCTATGTTGACTCATTTTTCATTGTCTGTTTATTTAATATTCAAAGTTACATGAAAAATCTGAGACACCAAGCATGTTACAAAATTTTACATGTACACAAATGATTCCTAATTTTTCTTAAAACAATATTAAGCAATTATATTTTTTTAAAGTAACTTTTCATAAGCAAAACAAATGTAGGATTTTTTTATTTCTGTATTTATTTTAAGAGGACATGGACAAAGGGAGTTGGTTTCCAAACTCAACAGAAGATTTGAATTCTCTCTGGTCATTGGAAGCAGAATTTTCAAAAATGCTTAACTTACTTAGAAGCTTAGGTCCAGTTTTTAACTCTACTTGTTCAAGTCCCTTATAAAAACTTCTGTACATGATGTATTAACAAACCCTTTGATGCTCTCCCTTATGCACCGTACACATTCCTCTTGGAGGAAACAAATCTCAAAAACACATTAACTAGATTTTATACCTAATGATACCCAAGGAGTCCTATATAGCAAACATGAATTGTCTATGCACACAATATGAAAATCCATTATTATTAATAATTCTAAGCTCTTATATAGCATGTTTCTTCAGTAGATCCCATCCAACTAAGTACACACACTGTAGTAATAGTACTATATTTTACTAAGCTCTTTAAATGTCTTATTACAAATCCTTATATTAAAGAGGTAGAAAAGAAAATCTTTACCAGCACTAAAAGAAGAACAGATCATTTGAACTCCAGGGCGAGGACGTTCCATAAACTTTGTTGGCCTCTGACTAAAAATAAGAAAATAATTGAATAAAAAAATAATTTTCTTAGGGATATTATCATAATCAGAAGCAAGTCTGTATCTCAAAAATAAGTACAGAAGAACAAAATTAAACATGAAGTAACAGATGGCTAGCCATCTATAAACAATTTTATGTCACTATACTTCATGATCTGATCTTGTGGAAATTACAGAACCTCTAGATGGACTACAGTATGCATGCATCACAGATTTCTAGCAAACTTAATGAGTTGCTCTATATTCTTACACAAAACCATGCCCAAAGTCCCTTTCAAGAAAAAGAGGTGGACATCCATAGCGCTGTGTTTTAAACCAATGAATACATGTGACCTCAGCTGTTCCACTATCTTCACAGAGCAAAAACCTGCTTACACTGCACACAAAAAAAGAAAGCTAGAAGTTGTTTAATAAAAAGATATGTTGAATAAAGGAACAGGTATTAAAAATAGACGAGACTTTGCAGAAAATCTATGTTTTTTGTAGGTAGCATTAGCATCACATTGCCCCAAAATTACAAAAAGCATCATGATAGCCTATGTAACTTCCATATATTTTCCTTCCATATATTTGTTCCCTTTTGGACATTTCAGTATCTGATATGAGTAGTAGAAATGTCAACTAGAGCTTTAATGGTCTATTCCTGTGGCATAAAAATAAAAAAATAAAAAACAAGAAAATCCAAATGTCTGCTCTTTTAATCATTATTCTCTGATTTTACATATATACTGTGGCAGCCTTAAAACAGTAGGTTTTGCATAATATACCATCTGCAATCTGAGAGCTCAGTGGAGAGCAGCATTTACACATACAAGTGTCCTTGTTGTAGTTGATTTATACTAACTCTTAATACTTACATTATAATTAGGTAGGCTTTCTTTTCACGTAAGAAAATAGGAAAATGTATCCATACCTTACTGAAAATTTCATTTCTAAGAGTAATGAGGTCCATATATCCCTGACACTAGGTTTCTGCTCTGTCCAGCCTTAGAGGCAAACTAGACCAGTCAATCAGTGGCTTCACCTCCCAGAAGCATGCCAGCTCGACACTTCCTCAGCCAAGAAAATCTCTAACCACTATATATTGCTATATATCAATACTACCAGTCCCCATACTAAGCAGATTGCAATGAAAAAATAGATTTTAAGTAACAACTAATAATAACATATCTTTCACAAAGAAACAGCCCGTTCAAGGTGGGCTAGAACTCAACCTCATTATTACAAAAGTAAAACATATTTATTTGCATTTTCCTATTCTTGTTTGTAATGAGGGCCATAGATCCATGACACTGGGATTTCCATAACAGCATCTATTCAGAGTCAGAAAAATATATATGCAAAATAGGATAACCCCTTCTTAACTCTTATTGGGACACTACAGCATGGAGTACCCATTTACTAAAGGTGGTATCGACTGATGACTAAATGCCCAGCTTGGAGAACTTTGAGAAGGTATGCACAGATGGCTAGCTTTACAGATTCTCTCATATAATATGAATCTTTCTGTCCACTGAGTTACCACAGACCTGCAAAAGAACAAGCATGTGCGCAAGCATACACACACACTTTGATTTTGGAAGAGGAAGTTATACTTTGACTTGCAGGCCTCCAAGATACAATACCTTAGCCAGCTGGAATTGGAAGATTAAGATCTTCTTTTCCCTTTGCTACTGAATCACAGAGCAAAAACAGCGTATTTCTGGACTGTAAAATTACTATTTATTTTGAGAGTTGTGCAGATATCCAAAATATGCCAGAATATCTTTCTGGGTGAGAGGGAGCTGGACAGACGGATGGAATGACAATTTCCTGTGCTCTATGCAACTATGAGTTAATCTTTGGTATGAAGCCAATGTTAGTTCGGAGTACCACTTTATCTTTACAGAAAGTGTAGCACTAAGGTTCCCAGGAGAAAGATCCTCTGTGAGCAGAAGTGACTACTATCAAAAACGCCATTTCAGTTGTTAAGAAGTACTGAGATAACTTCACAAATGATTCAAACAGAGGGCCATTAAGGTCATGAAGAACCAGGATAAGATCCCATGGAGGAGCACTGTGCAGAGATTTAGTTCTCCAAAATGGGACCACCAAAATCACCAATGTCGGTTCTTGTCTGATCTTTTATAGTGTTCTAGTGGGAAGATGAAAAGGAGAGAAGGGGTTTAAGAGTCCTCTTGACCGATTTTGTGATAAGACATCTTGTTGCCTTGTTTTGTGATCCTGCCAGTGAGAGAAGAACATGTGAACATTGTGATTCAGGTGGGGAAAACACAGATCAACAGGAAAAATGAATAAATCTACAAGTAGTTTCCATTCTGAATAATCTATCTTTTGGCTGCTGAGCCAGTCGCCTGTAATATTTTCCTTTATATGTGAAGGAAGCAGGCTGACAGTGAATTCTCCTCCACGCAAGGCATCAGAAAGTGAGTTTCTCTTTATTGAACTGTGCTGTGCATCTTTTTCCATCTTGTCTGTTGATGTGTGACATGGCTGAGGTATTGCCTGTCATGACCAGCACATAAGGGGAGTCTAGATACGGGAGCTGAGCCTTGATACCATATTGAATTGTCCTGACTTGTAACCAGTTTTTACTGTCTTTGCTGTTGTTTGGACCATAGTCTCCAGACAATCCTTGACTGTGTCTACACACCCCATCCCTCCAGGCTGGCATCTGTGGCAATAACTTCCCTGACTGGTTCATCTATGGCAAAGCTCAACTAATTTGCTTGGCTTAAACCAGTATCTGGATAATACAATAGTCTCCTCGATAGAGATACTTTCACTGGTGAATTACTCCTGAGGGAATTCTGTGCCAAAAATTAAAAATTCTGCACACATTATAAAATTCTGCAAGTGGGGAGCACAGGCCACTGGCTGCACGGAAGAGGGAGATCACCCTGCAGCCCTCCCTCCTCCAAGGACATCGACTTGGTGGTGAGGCTGCACCCAACCCTGACACAGCGCAAGGCTGGGCCTGCCCCAGAAATGCCATGGGGCCCTGCCCCTCCGTGCTAGGTCCACCAGGTGTGGGAAGGCAGGCTCAACCCAACAGGATCCTAGTGTAGGGTAAGAGGGTTCTGTGTGAGACAATCTGGGTATGGGTGGCTCAGTGGGGAGTCTGGGAGAGATCTGGATGCGCAGCGGCTCATTTTGTGAGGTTCCAGGTGCAAGGGCAATGGGACTTTGCAGGGTGGTCCAGGTGAAGGTGGTTGGGCTCAGGAGGGGAATCTGAGTGAGGGGGGATGGGACTCAGCAGGGGGGTCTGGGTGTGGGGGTTTAGGTGCAACTGGTTGGGGGTCTGGGTGCAAGGGGCTCATCAGGGTGGGGGCTGGAGTGTGACAGGCTCATGAGGGGGGTGGTCTGGGCGAAGGGGGGTGGGGTTCAGTGGGGGGGTCTGATTGGTGGAAGTGAGGCTCAGTGGGGTGGGAGTTTGGGGGGCTCAGTGGGGGGTTCTGGGTACTGAGGAGGTCTGGGTATACGGGGGTCTGGATGCACAGGGATTGGGCAGACATCTGAGCAGCTCCCCATACAGTGACCCCTCTTGCTATGGCTGAGGAGCGATGGGAGTGGAAGCTTCCGGCAGCCAGGGGAGGTTTCTGAGGTGGGTCTGACCTGGCTCAGGCCACTCCTTTCAGGGGAAGAGCAAGTCCTGTCCTCCCCAGCCTAGCTGGAACTAGCAGGTGAGTCCAGCACAGGGTAGGAGCCACTGACTGAGGCATCCCCAGCCCTGCATTCCCTCCAATGATTTCCCTCTATTCCAGCTGCTCCAGGTGTCCAAAACGATGTGCCCACATTGCTGAGGAGGGGCACATGACTGCTCTTGCGGCTTTCCTTTGCTTCTCCTTCAGAAAGTAATTTTTGTGAGGGGAAGCAAAGAAATCTGTGGGGACATGAATTCTGCATGCACACAATGGTGCAGAACTCCCTCAGGAGCACTGAATTAAGAGACTGAGGGAGGAATAGGAATAAAGTCTGTAGTGACTTCATAAGAGCACAAGCCCACTGAGGAGCATCTATACAGGAGTCTATGGAATATCCATACAGGAATGTATTGATCACAGAAGCATGTGAACATGGGTTGACCATTTTGATAAGATTCCTCAGCTTCTTCCATCTTTCCTACTAAATGAAAACTTTTTAGAGAGCCGTATTTATCTCTATTCTGAGGTGTGGAAACTGCTGAGATACTAACTAACTACACACAATTTATCAAAGCTGTGGCTCTCCAGCATCATTCATCTATGGCCCTGCCTCTGGATGGGGCATGAATAAGGTGGTCATCAAGGAAGGGACAGACATAGAAACTCTCCTGTCTGAGAGCTGCTATTAATACTATCAACATTTTCATAAACACTTCCAGGGCTGTTGGTAAACCAAAAAAGGCAAGGACCTGTGCTAGTAGTGTTGTGCTCCTAGAGCAAAGCATCTGACACACTGCTGAATTGGGATAGGGAGCTGGGCATCCTTCAGCTCTACTGATGTCATCAGGTGCGCCATGCTCATGGAAGCTAATGTGAATATTAAAAGTCTCCACCTTCAGTTTTAATTTCTTCATTAATCTGTTGAGTTATTACAAATAAAGAACTGACTTATAGCCTGCTCTGATTAACAACAAGATGTAGTAAAGTCCTCAACTCTCTTCTGGAAAAAGGGACAGGTTCTGTTACTCCCATTCATGGAAAATGAAGGATGGCTGTCTTCACATTTAGTCTCTTTTGTGGATCCTTTGACAAGTGAGATGAGGTAAATCTGTGCCCTGTTTATGCATCCCAGGATTGCATAAACTTCTGACCACAGTATCACACTGGGAGCTCGTGTTCAGCTGATTATTCACCATGACTCCCAAATCTTTTTCAGAAAGTCACTGCTCCCCAGGATAGAGTCCCCATCCAGTAAGTATGGTCTACATTCTTTGTTCCTAAATGTATATTTAGATTTAGTCGTATTAAAACATATATTGTTTGCTAGTGCCCACTTTACCAAGAGATCCAGATCACCTGAATCAGTTATCTGTCCTCTTCATTATTTACCATTCCCCCAGTTTTTGTGTAATCTGCAAACTTTGTCAGTAATGATTTTATGTTTTCTTCCAGGTCACTGATAAAATAACAAAGGGCCAAGAACCAATCCCTGCAACAGCCTCCTGGAAATAGATCTGCTTAATGACGATTCCCTATATATAGTTACATTTTAAAATCAATCAGCCAGTTTTCAAATCCATTTAATGTGTCCCATGTTAATTTTATATTGTTCCAGTTTTTTTTTTGTTTTTTTTTTTTTTAAATCAAAATGTTGCATGGTACTAAGTCAAACACCTGACAGAAGTCTAAGTATATTATGTCAACACTATTACCTTTATCAACCAAACTTTTAATCTCATCAAAAAAAGATATCAAGTTAATCTCACGGGATATGTTTTCCATAAACCTATGCTGATTTGCATTTATTACACTACTTTCCTTTAATTCTTTATTAATCGAATCACATAGCAGCTGCCCCATTAACTTGCCTGGGATCCACAAATACTGACAGACCTAGAATTACCTGGATCATCCCATTTACCTTTTTAAAAACTGGCATAAGATTAGCTTTTTTCCAGTCTTCTGGATCACCCCTAGTGCTCCAAATCTTATTGACAACTAACATGAATGGTCCAGCAAGCTTTTCAGCCAACTCTTGCAACACTCTTGGATGCAAGTTCTCGCCCTACTGATTTTAAAATGTCTGACTTTAGTAGCTGCTGTTTAACATACTCCAGAGATACAGTGGAATGGAAGGAGTGTTATCGCCACATGATAAGAGTATATCTGTTTTTCCCCCCAAATACTGATCAGAAATATATCAACCCTTCTACCTTTTCTGCATCATTGATAATTCGACCATATATAGTAATGGATCAATACCATTGTTAGGATTCTTTTTGTTCCTAAGATATTTAAAAAGCTTGTCCTTGCTGTCCTTAGCTCTGGTGGCCAAGATTTCGCTTCTCTCTTGGCTTCTCTTATCAGTTTTCTACAATTCCTAACTACTGATTCATATTCATTAACAACAAATTCCACATTGTTATATTTTTATTTTTGTTTTTACAGCTGCCTTCACTTCCCCTCTAAACCAGGTTTTTTTTTAACCGATACAGCCTTCTTCCTCAATTTTAGGATTGTGACTTTTGGGGCATTTAGTAAGCTGTTCTTAAATGATTCCCAATAATCATTCACATTTTTCTGATTTAATCTTCCTCACACCTGATTTGGATAATAATTGTTTTCAGCTTTGTGAAATTGGCCCCATTAAAGCACCAAGTATATATATTACTGGTCTAGATTTTATTCTGCTTACATATTAAAGCTACCATTAACCTTTAGTTCTGAGATCAGTTCCTCTTTATCTGTTAGGACAAGGTCTAATATAGAGGTTCCCCGTGTTGGCTGAAAATTATTGAGTTAAGAAACTGTCATCTATTAAATTCCAAGGATGTTTTAGTACTGGCAGCATGAGACCTCCAGCATATGTCACTCAAATTGAAGACCCCTATGATCATGCAGTATTTTTTCCCTACAAGTTGTAGGTAGGCGCACAAGGAGGCAGTCCTACTGTGCCTTAGTGTGATTTTGTGGTCTGTAGCAGACAACAGCTAGTACCCCATCTGTCCTTTATCTGTTAGGACATTGATCTATATGCATTCAAGATCATTTTCTTCCAAGTTATTAGGGACTCGAAAACAGGTAAAGCAATTTTTGACAGTGCCACTCCCCGTTTCCTTTTGCTAACATAGTCCTTCCAAAATAGGTTATAACCATTTAACATTCCAATTGTGCGAGTCATCCCACCAGGTTACAATAATACAAGCTAGACCGAATTTAGGCTTATAAATGAACAGTTCTAGTTCCTCATGTTTACTCAGGCTCCTAGCATTGGTGCACAGGCAATTAAAGAATTGCTTTCCTTCATGTCCTTTGGTTCCTTGATTAATTTTCTTCCTAACATCTCCATTTTATACTGAGTGCTCATATCACCCCTCTTTTTACCCTCCCTTTTGCTATTAGTTTCCCCCCTTTCTGACTACTATAGTCAGTCTGTCCCCCAGGAGATCGATCCTCCTTCTACTGAGGTGGAGGCCATCCAAACTATACAGCTCCTCTCCCATAGAAGATGGACCCATTTCTATAAAACCAAAGCCCTCCATCCTACATCACTTACCTAGCCAGTGATTCTCTTCCAGAATCTTCTGCCTTCTGTCTTCCTTTGCTTGAGGGACAGCAAGGATCACAGAGAAGATGGCTTGGACATTTTTCTTCTTCGGCAGACTTCTGAGTTCTCTAAATTATTTACTACCTGCGAGATATCCCGCGATGCAATGTCATTTGTGCCAATATGAACCATCACCACTGGATCCTTGCCCATCATCTTCAAAAGCCCATCCAATCTTAGAGTGACATCTCGTGCCCTGGAAACAGGAAGGCAGCATGCCAACCTGTTGTCCAACTGTCTTGTGCAGAACCTTCTTCTGCTTCTTCTGAGTACTGAATCTCCAACAAGGACCATCTCTCTATTTTGGACAGTTTGAGAACTCTTTGCGAGTCAGTCTGATTTTCTTAAAAGTTGGGCCAAGCTGCTACCTGTATGTATGTTCCAGCCTGAGTTCTGTTTCCATGTCAGTGCTGTCCAACTGTACCAGCAGGATGGGTGGGGTTAGCATGAGTGGGATGGGGCTGGGCAGGCATTGGCAGCTAGGCAAGAAGCTTCTCTGGTCCTTTAATGTTGCACTTCAACCTCCCTTTTTTTAGGAGGGAGGGGAAGGGAATGGCTGTCTGTGCCAGAGCAAGACGATTTTGCTGCTTCCTGGGAACTCTCCTGCTTGGGGGGAGAGAGGCTGCAGGAAACCCTGCCCCAATCTGAACATTTGGGAGAGACCTGAATCTCCCTAGAACCAGAACAGATCTCCAGACTAGGCACTCAATCAGTTGGGAGGTACAGGAGACTGCATCTGGCTTTCCCCTTCTTAGTCTCCTCCACGCTGCACTCTGTGTGGTTGAGCAGGGAGGTAGAGGGAAAGTCCCAGTAATTATGAGGAGAAAAGGAATCTCCATGCCAATAAAGGCAGAGTGCAGAAGCCTGGAAATCTGAAGCCAATTGAAAAGAAATTGTATATATTTGCTCTGTAGCAAGGTGGTGCTGATCTGCCTCCCTCTTGGAGCTATAGAGGCAGATGCAAAACTAACAGGCTTTTCAGAGGTGGAGCCACAGCTCATCTATAACCAAATGATAGTTCTGGTCAGCTTCAGCTAGAGCAGAGACATTTGGCTGCCTAAAACAAGTATGTCTAATGTCATGGATCTGTGGGCCTCATTACAAATAATAAGTACAATGCAAGTTCCCAGTCTCATGGAAATACTTAGTACAATTTCAGTCAACAGTTTAAAAGGTGGAAAAACTTTTCAGCTTAGAAGACCCATTGGCCTCAACCAAAATTCACAGAAGCCATTAGAATTCCAGGCCATTAGTTTTTGAACTTTAAGTTCTTATGTTGAAAAAAACTGCAATAAGACATTTCTGGGTTCCCAACTGTCTCTCTACTCCTATCAATTTATATTATGTACTAAGGCTTTTAAAAGCTACTTGGGGTCCAGAATCTCAGCGATCCAATTTATGCCAGCCAAGTATCTAGTCCCTTGATAGTTAGAGGGTAAACATAGCCCACTGTAATAATGTCAACAGATTTTTACAGATTTGTTCTAAGTGTTGAGGGATGGGACATAATAATAGCAAAAGACCATAAGACATAACAGTAAATACACTCTACCCCGATATAACGCGACCCGATATAACACAAATTTGGATATAATGCGGTAAAGCAGCGCTCCGGGGGGGGGGGGGGACGGGACGGGACTGCGCACTCCGGCGGATCAAAGCAAGTTCAATATAACGCGGTTTCACCTATAATGCAGTAAGATTTTTTGGCTCCCGAGGACAGCGTTATATCAGGGTAGAGGTGTACATAAAAAAAGAGAAAAAAATATAAGACTTTTGAGTACTAAAGAATTAGCAGTACGGATGTTTGGAGGAAGAGAACAACAGAGTGGAACATAAGTGAGGGCCCAATATTAAATGCAAATAGCAGGAAAAAAGGCACCAAAGATAACTAAGACAGTTAACATAATATGCGAGTAACAATATAAACAAAAATAAAATCACACAAGTACAATGATAAAGGGACAAAAACAACAAGGAGTCTGGTGGCACCTTAAAGACTAACAGATTTATTTGGGCATAAGCTTTCGTGAGTAAAAACCTCACTTCTTCGGATGCATAGAGTGAAAGTTACAGATGCAGGCATTATATACTGACACATGGAGAGCAGGGAGTTACTTCGCAAGTGGAGAACCAGTGTTGACAGGGCCAATTCAATCAGGGTGGATGTAGTCCACTCCCAATAATAGATGAGGAGGTGTCAATTCCAGGAGAGGAAAAGCTGCTTCTGTAGTGAGCCAGCCACTCCCAGTCCCTATTCAAGCCCAGATTAATGGTGTTGAATTTGCAAATTAATTTTAGTTCTGCTGTTTCTCTTTGAAGTCTGTTTCTGAAGTTTTTTTGTTCAATGATAGTGACTTTTAAATCTGTAATAGAATGACCAGGGAGATTGAAGTGTTCACTTACTGGCTTATGTATGTTACCATTCCTGATGTCCGATTTGTGTCCATTTATTCTTTTGCGGAGGGACTGTCCGGTTTGGCCAATGTACATGGCAGAGGGGCATTGCTGGCACATGATGGCATATATGACATTAGTGGATGTGCAGGTGAATGAGCCACTGATGGTGTGGCTGATGTGGTTGGGTCCTCTGATGCTGTTGCCAGAGTAGATATGGGGACAGAGTAGGCAACGAGGTTTGCTACAGGGATAGGTTCCTGGGTTGGTGTTTCTGTGGTGTGGTGTGTAGTTGCTGGTGAGTATTTGCTTCAGGTTGGGGGGTTGTCTGTAAGCGAGGACTGGCCTGCCTCCCAAGGGAAGGACCTTAATGTCAGATGACATTTTGAACTTGACACATATCTAGGGTGGAGGCTTTCTAACTGCAGATATCTAAAATACATTAGAAACTGGGACTGAGAAGTTATTTAAAAATTGACAAAAAAATTAGATCAGACAAGTTGCACAGTTCTATGTAGACTGTTATTTAGAACAGGCTTGAAAGCTTGTCTCTCTCACCAACAGAAGTTGGTCCAACAAAAGATATCTCACTACCTTGTCTCACTTAGATCAGTAAGGCAACCACTGCAATAATATGTATGTCTACACTGAAGCTGGAAGTGTAATTTCCAGCTCAGATTGATACAACTGTACTAGCTTTGACTGAGATAGCGTGTAAAAACAGCAGCATAGCTGTGGCTCAACGGGCAGTGGGATGGATTAGCTGCCCCAAATACATATAGGATTGAAGACAGGATTGTAGTGAAGGCAACTAGTCCATCCTACCAACCATGGAGCTGCAACTACATGGCTATTCTTAGCATGCTAGCTCGATCAAAGCAAGAATGGGTACGTCTGTCCAAAATTACACCTCCAGCTCCAATGTAGACATACCCTATGAGAGAATCAAGGCATACACCAGTTTTAAATGTGATATTTGTCAAATAATTATGGATTACATTGTTACAGACCCAGAAAATCCCTATCCATCAACCTCATGTCCACCCATAAGGCCCTATATACTCATAGAATTTTTGATACAACATTTGTCTTGCAAAGGAATCTTCCTTGCCTTCTTCCCTCCATGCAGATTTGGGATGGAGGGGGAAAAAAAAGTTTGGAAGATTTAATTAATCTCTCCCTCTTTCCTCCAGCAGAAATAGATTTCCAAGTAGTAGGACCCTGCCTTTAGTTCTGCAAAGTAGCGTGTTTCCCCCCTGTGATGGGATATACAAACCCCACACTGGGCAACAAAGGGTTAAGGAGCTGCTGTGGGCTCAGCCAGCCTTGCCCTGCCACACATGCAAGAGATGCACAGGCTGGAGGAGGAGTTAAAAGGGAGCAGGACAGCTCACTTGGGGGTAGATGAGGGACAGGAGCAGGACTGGAACTTGCAGTTCCTGAGAAAAGTGCTGAGGGAAAGCATGATCCCTCCCTGATGACAACTATCCGAAGATCCCTCCCTGAGAGAAGGGAGGACATGCTTCAGGTACACCATGAGAGGGAAGCATTCCTCCCTCTCTCTCATATGTACTCAGTTTATTTGTGCTAATTCTCCTTGTTCTGTTTATGAACTATCCCTGAAGGGGAGAGACCTGGAACTGAACTGACCGGAGGGCCAAGGCACCAGGGGAGGCAGCCGCTGCTCCAAGGAAAGAGTTAACACACCATGCCTGACCACGAAGAGGTGCCATGCAGTGAGCGGACCCCATTCATGCTTTCCTGTTCAGTCTGCAAACTGTGGACAACAGAGGGATGGTAGGAAGTGGTTCAGGGAGGGCAGCCTGGAGGCACTCTTGGGTGTTGGACCCTTTTGTTAACCTCAGAGGGCCCTGGGCCAGAGCCTAGGGTGTGGGAGGGCCCAGGCTCCTCTACCAAAAGCCCCTCTACAAGTTGAACTACCTAAGCCCTGACCACTAGGTGACACTCCCCACAAGCGAAGATCATCACACCCCCATAGCAGCACAACATGTTGTAAATGAATATCTTCTATTTCAAACTACTACTGGAAACCTTCTACTGTGCTGGAGTGCTGCTGAGATCATGCTGCTTAGGTATTGCAGAGGAATCTTCTAGAAAAGCAAGAGGCCAGAGAAAACCCTTGATTCTTGCAATTCCATCTCCAATGTAAAGAATTAAAATGGAGGATCTCAACTATTAAATGGGAGAGGAGATTATGATTTTCCTCCTCTGGGGCTATCCACTGATACTTTCCCAATAATGTGCCTACCAGCTATTTCCCACCTATTCTTCCCAGAGACCCACTACTTCAGTATTCTAGACATGAACACAACATAATTTCTAATCCTATAAAACATACTTTATAACTCCTCCCCAAAAGACATGCCAACTAACTAATAACTACTTTATACTACCCAAAAAACAGTTAAACCAACTAAAACAGACACTTATTCCCTTCAATACTTGTCCCCCAGGCTCAAGACATCTCACAAAAAAAATCTAACTAAACAGATATGTACTGTAGATATGAATGAATGAGAAATAGTCAAAGATCCCGTATCCTAAGCAGCCTCAACGTCCCCACTCCACTGACCCTTTATTCTACATTCAATAGACTTGCCCATTCTGTCTCCCTGTTCCTCTACCTCAGCATTCCCACATCTCCATCCCCTCGTCCTTTACTAGCACCCATTAATATATATGTAATAATTAGAGCCCCATATATTCCACAATTCTGTCACTGCAGAATTTGCCTCAAAACGGAGCTCCATAATCTCAGGTTTGATAGGGGGGAAAAAATGTTTCTAGTCCTTGTAACCAAGGAAATCACACTGGAAACCATGAACAACTGTAAACTGATGTAGAAAAGTTTGCTTGAGTCTGCAGACAGCCAGAAACAATAGCTCAGAGGTGTGAACTGCTTAATTCATCTCAATCAGGATCTTGTGGACTGATCCTGTGGTGGTTAGATTTGACATGCCAAGATACCACAGAATTAAGCATTCTTGCCATGTAATCTGCAATTCTGCTGCAGCCAACTACCCCACATTTTATTTTGTCTCTCAGTATTGGCAATCCAATGTGTTCAAAAATCATGGGGTAGGCCCCCCAAAGTCATATGATTGTCTTAAAATTCAGAAGATTTAACTCTCAACCTACCGATCCACCCACACACACACTCTCTACAAGTTTTTTATTTGCCTTCTGGTTTTTGAGCCATTAGTGTATGCTCCGGTCAGATTTCTGAGCTTTTCTCCACAACAAGGGCTAGAAACCTTGTTTCTTAAAAGAAAACACTGAGATTCTCATCTAAACACTTGATTCCAGAAGCTCTGGCTTTAAGAAAAATTTCATAAAATCATTAAAGTTGGCAGCCCTGGTCTCGCTAGTCTACTGGGATATGCTTGTAGCTGCCTCTTGCTCTTTAGTTTTCCTAGTAAGGTGGAGTTAATTGGATTAGTGTATGCTCCCATAGCAGAGGGTCAAGAGTGAGAGCTGTAATACATCTTGTAGCCAGGAAACAGGGGAGCCAGAAATGTAAACTGGCAAAATGAACTGCCTGGAGAACAGTGCAGCAGTCAAGGCCTGGAAAACCTGAAAGATAAGATGAGGAAGCTGGCTACAAGCTCCCTTGCACACAGAAAAGAAAAGAAGGGTCTGAGCCAGACTGCTTGGACAACATAATGAAAGCCCAGGCTTCGGAAGTGGAGCCACTCCACCTGGAGAGCACAGCAAAAAAAATCCCATCCTCAAAAATAACCAATGAATTTTATGTTAATGAATATTTTCAAGACTGAGCCACAGATTTTGTGTGGGGATAGTAGAATGAGAATGAATAGTATTTCATGTTTATAAACTAAATTAAAGTTTGCACAAAAGTTAATTCTGTTGTGTCACAGAGTACATTATATCTTGACAATGCTTTCAAGACGATGACATGCACCCCACCTCAAGTTACTCCTCAGATTCATTTTAGACACCAGCACACCTACATAACCATCCAGAAACACCCAGACATGCTGCTACCTAGTGGGAGGGAAAGCAAGCTCAAACTCACCTCACCTTAAGTAGGAAAACGGGGGGAGGGGGAGGGAGGGAAGGAAGAAATAACTCTGATAGGCAGAAATTCTACAGGAAGATGAAAGAAAGAAGTGTCCGAATGTTAGGTGGGAGAAGGTATCATCCTACTAAAATGCTTTAAAATATTTCAGAATTTTAGTAGGATGATACCTTCTCCCACCTAACATTTGGAATTAAGAACCTTCTAGTTCTACTGCTTTCTTTAGCACTACTCCCATTTCAATTGGAATTAGGAACCAGATATCTATCTATCAATCAATAAAAAAAATTCAGCTTCTGTGCCAGGCCACAGAAAGTCTACCTGAACAGAAATGTATTAAATTGAATACAGTGAGGGTGGATGCTATATTTATTTGCTTCACTCTACAAAACCCTAAATACATTGCTGCACTAACTTAATCCTTAAAGGAAGCAGACAGACAATTTATAACTTTATACCAGAAAAACTATATTCTGTAACCATATAGAAAGTTAACTGATGAGTTAATTTTCAATTTGCTGACAGTAGTACCCAATTAAATTTCTCTAACACTCATTACCACTAGTTTTTCATGACATATAATTAAGAACATGTAAAACACAACTAACTTTATTTTAAGGGTGCCAGCATCCCACAGCCAAAAACATATTGTTCCATCTGCTCCAGTTGAAGACAGATATCTCTTTGATCCACTGCACAATGGAGAAAACTGGAGGAAAAAACAAACAAAAACCCCCACAGGTTAAAAAAAAAAGTATTTGTTCAACTGCTGTCCCAGTCTCTCAAACAGAAACAAATGACCCTAATTATTCAGTCTTTATTGAAAACTCAAGTAGTACCCAACACTACTAAAGGAAAAGTCACATAGTAGAGGGAAAAAATCACATGGTAGCAACACCAACTGGTAAAATATTGTAAAGTTCGTCAGAAGGATTATCTTCCCACACTAAAACAATCCTCATGGATGAATCCCCTAGTCCTACAAGTCTACATGCAAACCCCAAACATAAAAAAAAAGTTACTTACCTTTACAGTAACTGGAGTTCAAGATGTTTTGTCCTATATGTATTCCACTCTAGTTGCACATGCACCAGAGATTTCTGCTTAAGAGCAGTGTGTGACCAACTGCCACTTGAGCCCCTTTTCTACCACAGATCCCAAAGAGTACAGGAAGAGTCCAAAGCAGAGAGGAAGAAAGGCTGATCACGGAATACACATAGGGACAACACATCTCAAAGAAGAACAATGAGCTATCTACATGGGGGTGGAAGGCACTAATAGCCATCAGATGTACCCTGAGTGAGTTCTCCAAGGTCTTTGGCAAAAGGATATAGTCCAAAATATAATGTATTTAGGACTCTAGAAGCACAAGTTCACACTAAGCCACAAATCTCTACCACTTTTTGTATTGTACACTTTTCTTGTAGAATCTTTTCTACTGTTGATCAGAATAGTTTGCTCCTCTGAAGAACATATCTTTTCTAGTTCTGACATCCATCCAAAAAAAGTGGTTAGGTTGAGATGGATCAGGATTACCGATGATTCCCATGTTCTGAGTCAAGAGGCTTACTGACAATTCCCATGTTCTGAGTCAAGAAGTCCAACAGCAGAAATAATTGAATCAGAGGATAACTGGAGAAGCAAAGTAGTTCTGGAAACCAATACTGTATGAGCCACGAAGGAACTACTAAGATAATTACTGCCTTTTCCTGTTTGATTTTCCTGCAAAAATTAAAAACATATCAACCAGAGAGTTTGGAGTCTGACCCCCTCTGGAACAAAAACTTTTGACATTTCTTGTTCCTGTCTGTTGCAAACAAATCTACTGCCAGTCATCACCACTGGTGGAAAATGAACTGAACAACAGATTTCTGAATCTCCTATTCATGTTCTGTGGAAAATTATTTGCTGAGGTTATCTGCTAATGTGCTCGGCAGACCTGGCCGGTTATATATATTGATATATATCAATATCCTGGAGCCCAGAGGAGTTTACAGCTTATTGCCTATGAGCACAGAAGAGATGACTGTGCTCTCTGCTTGTTTATATAAAACACTGTAATCATGTTCGTCATGATCTGACTAGGCTGACCTTGAATCATTGGCAAGAAGTGTATGCATATGCTGTAAACTCTTCTGAGCTCCAGGATATTGATATATATAACAGTGACTCTTCTAGACTCTATATGCATCTGTTGCTATCGTTCTTATCGGAACGGGTAGAACAAAGGAAAATTCAATACAAACTGCATTCAGGTTTTCCACAAATTGAAAGGGAAGAGGATCTTTTGTGGAACTGATACAATGATGTCCAGACTGTGTTTGGTCAGGGCATACACTGTCCTCAACCAAGCTTACATTCAAAGTAGATGCAGTTTCGCATGCAATGTCATGGAAGCGCAAGAGGCCATAGGACCCATTAGACTGAGGCAAGATCTTACTGTAATTTGCAGAAAAGGCAGTTACCTTTTTCCGTAACTGGTGTTCTTCGAGATATGTTGCTCAAGTCTATTCCACAGTAGGTGTGCGTGCTCACCACGTGCACCGGTGCCAGACGTTTTTCCCCTAGCAGTACCCGTAGGGGGGGAGGAGCGCCCCCCGCGACCCCTGGAGTGGCGCCTGCCTGGCGTGGTTTAAGGGGAGCTGCGCACTCCCCCCACCCTCAGTTCCTTCTTGCCAGTCAACTCCGGCAGCAGGGAAGGAGGGCGGGATGTGGAATAGACATGAGCAACACATCTCTAAGAACACCATTTACGGAAAAAACTGCCTTTTCTTCTTCGAGTGATTGCTCATGTGTATTCCACAGTAGGTGATTCCAAGCTGTATCTGCTGGAGGTGGGTAGGAGTTCACAAGTTCTCGGGACGGAGTACTGCCCTGCCGAACCCGGCGTCATTCCTGGTTTGGGAGACTATTGCATAGTGCGAGGTGAACGTGTGAACCGCAGACCACGTGGCGGCCCTACAAATGTCCTGAATAGGGACGTGGGCCACAAAGGCAGCCAGTCAAGTGTGCCCTAACTACGGGGGAAGGAGGAACCCTCCAGCTCATAACAGGAGTGGATGCACGAAGTGATTCAGTTGGACAGCCACTGACTGGAAATCGGTTGGCCTCTCGCGCACTCAGCTGAGGTGACAAACAGCTGCAAGGACATTCTGAACAGCCTGGTTCGGTCGAGGTAGAAAGCCAGAGCCCGCCTCACATCGAGCGTGTGGAGGCGGCGGTCCTCATTAGTAGCGTGGGGTTTGGGGCAAAGGACTGGTAGAAAAATGTCCTGACCCATGTGGTAGGCAGAGACCACCTTCGGGAGGAACGTGGGGTGTGGGCGGAGCTGGACCTTGTCCTTATGAAAGATCCTGTACGGCGGCTCGGAGGTCAGGGCCCTGAGCTCCGAGCCCCACCTGGCCAACATGATAGCAACCAGGGAGGCTACCTTCCATGAGAGGTGAGACCAGAAACACGTGGCCAGCGGCTCAAACGAGGGCCCCGTAAGCCGAACCAGCACCAGATTCAGGTCCCACTGCGGTACCAGGGTCTTAGAATACAGGTAAAGCCGGTCCAAACCCTTAAGGAACCAGCCAGTCATAGCATGGGAGAACACCGGGTGTCCTTGCACTGGGGGATGGAAAGCCTATATGGCTGCCAGATACACACTCACTGATGAGGGCACCAGGCCCTGGGCCCTCAGGCGGAGGAGATAATCAAGGATAAGCAGGATCGGGGCAGCCGTTGGGGATACACCTTGGTCGGTCGTCCACCTAGCAAAACGAGACCACTTCGCCATGTAGGACTGATGAGTGGAGGGCCGTCTACCCTCAAGGAGGATGCGCTGAACCGGAGCTTAGCATGTCCTTTCCTTGCCACCTAGCCACTGAGCAGCCACACCGTGAGGTGAAGAGCTTCGAGTTTGGGGTGGAGGAGACTGCCCCGGTCCTGAGAGAACAGGTCTGGGCGGAGTGGCAACAGCCACGGCGGAGCCACCATCAAGCCCAAGAGGGTCCCGTACCAGTGCTCCCTGGGCCACGCCGGGGCAATGAGGACGACCCTGGCCTTGTCCGTCTTTATTTTCTCTAGGACCCTGCTGATCAGCATATAGCAGTTGGCCTGACCAGGACAGGAAAAAGGCATCAGAGATAGCGCCCCTCCCCAGGCCCCCTCTGGAGCAGAACCGAGGGCATCGTCGGTTCTGTCGGGTCGTGAATAGGTCCACCTGGAGGGCCACTTCCGGGTGAAGGGACCACTCTTGCTGAGAGAAAAAATCCCTGCTCAAGCAATCCGCCCTCACATTCTGGGCGCCCAGTAGGTGAAAGGCTTTTAAGTGGATGTTGTGAGCTATACAGAAGTCCCACAGACTGAGGGCTTCGTGGCAGAGGATCGGGCCCTGCCTTGCCTGTTGATATAGAACATCAAGACCGTGTTGTCTGTGAGAAACCTGACTATCTTGCCCTTCAGGTGTGAGCGGAAGGCTATACACGCCAGCCGCACCGCCCTGAGTTCCTTGATGTTTATGTGAAGGGTCAGGTCTTGCGGAGACCATAAGCCTTGGGTCTGAAAATTCCCCACATGGGCTCCCCAGCCCAGGTCCGATGCATCGGACACCAGCTCCACGGACGGGGCCCTGTCCCAGAACGGGACCCCCTGAAGCATGTTGCTTGGTGTGGACCACCACCGTAGGGAGGCGATCACCGAGTTCAGCATGGTGAGGACCTTGTCTAACCTGTCTGTGGCTTGGGAGAACTGCGAGGCCAGGCAGAGTTGGAGAGGCCTCATCTGAGCCTGGCGTGGCGGACCACATACGTGCACGCCGACATGTGACCTAGCAGCTGTAGGCAGGACCTAGCTGTCGTCACCGGGAACCTTACGATCGAGTCGATGAGCCCTTTCAGGGTCTCGAACCTGTCTGGGGGGAGAGAGGCCCTGGCCAACGTTGCGTCCAGGAGCGCCCCGATAAACTCTATGCGTTGGATTGGGACTAACATGGACTTGGTGTTGTTTACCAACAGGCCCAGGGCAGTGCATGTGGACAGGAGGAGTGCCCCATGATCCCTCACGTGTGATCGGGAGGTGCCTTTGACCAGCCACTCATCCAGATAGGGGACTATCTGGACCCGCCGGCGCCTGAGCTAGGCTGCTACTACTGACAGGCATTTTGTAAAAACCCAGGGGGCAGTGGACAGACCAAACGGGAGGACCGTGAATTGGTAGTGATTCTCTCCCACTACAAAATGGAGGAAGTGCCTGTGCCCCTCTAATATGTGGACAAATGCATCCTGTAGATCTAGGGCCGCGTACCAATCCCTGGGATCCAGGGAAGGGATGATGGAGGCCAGAGAAGGGATGATGGAGGCCAGGGAAACCATGCAAAACTTGAGTTTTACCAAGTACTGGTTCAGATCTCGCAGGTCCAGTTTGGGTCTGAGCCCCACTTTGGCCTTCAGGATAAGGAAATACTGGGAGTAATACCCCTTGCCCAGGAACTCCTTGGACACCGCCTCTATCGCTGCTAGTTCTAGGAGCTTCCCGACCTCCTGCTTGAGCAGAGCCTCGTGTGATGGGTCCCCTGAGAGGGGCGGGGCTGGAGGGTGGTTGGGCGGGTAGGAGGTAAACTGGAGGGTGTAACCTTGGGAGATGGTGTTGAGGACCCAACGATCCGAGGTGAGCCGCGACCATTCCGGGAGGAACGCACACAATCAATTGGAAAAAGGGAGCTTTGTTGGGGATGGATCCCTGCTGAAAACTGACAGGGTACCCCCGAGTATCCCGTCAAAAACGCCTTTAACTGCCTGCTTGCCCTTAGAGGACCCAGGCTGGGGGACAGGCCGGTATTGTCTTTGCGTACGTTTCTTATAGTCCCGTTGCTTCTTATGGGCGGCCTCGTATTTTGGGAGGGCAGCCCGGGCGGGAGCCTGCTGTAACTTGAACTTGGGTTTTGCCGGAGCAGGGACATAGAGGCCCAGGGTCTGGAGGGTCGTGCGGGAGTCTTTCATGCCGTGCTGCTTTGTGTCTGTTTTCTCCGCAAACAGCGCCGTCCCGTCAAAAGGGAGATCCTGCATTGATGACGGCGCTTCACTAGATAGCCCAGAAAGCAGAAGCCAGGACGCCCGTCTCACGGACACCGCCGAGGCCGTGGACCGTGCAGCCGTGTCCGCTGCATCTGAAGTGGCCTGCAGAGATGCCCTGGTGGTAGCTGCCCCTTCCTCCACGAGCGCCTTAAACTCTTTTCTATTGCGCTCCTGGAGGGAGTCCTCGAACTTGGGGAGGGATCCCCACAGATTAAACTTGTAGCGACCCACGAGAGCCTGATGGTTTGCTACTCTCAGCTGGAAACTTGATGACAAATACATTTTTTTCCCAAAAGCATCCAGCTTCCGAGAGTCTTTCTTCTTTGGGGTCAGGGCTGGTTTCCCATCGCTGCCTGTGGTTGACCAACTCAACCACCAAGAAGTTGGGCGCCAGGTGGGTATACAGATACTCGTGCCCCTTAGTGGGTACAAAGTACTTGCGCTCCACCTTCTTAGAGATGGGAGCCAATGAGGCTGGTGTTTGCCACAGGGCACTTGAAATTTTCGCCTTTCCTTCGTGGAGCGGCAAGGCCACCCTGCCCAGTGCCGAGGGGGACAGAACATTGAACAGAGAGTCTGAGGGCTCCTCCATTTCCTCTGCCTGGAGATGGAGGCTTGCTGTCACCCTTTTTAGTAATTCTTGATGGGCCTGGTAGTCCTCCTGCGGGACGGAGGGGGGCAGGGCCGCAATCAGCTCCTCCGGACGGGGCGAGGAGGCCGGTGCGGGGCTTTGGGTGTCGGCCAGCACCGGAGGGTCCACCACCTGGTCGGACTCTGGGCACGGCACCGAGGAAGTGAGTCCGTCGACTCTTTCCTTAGCGGTCTAGGGATGGAGGCTGATAGTGCTTCCGATGCCCCGGCCACTGAGCAAGCCCCCACTGGGGGCTGCGCCGGAGGCCACGATGCCCACTGGTACCACTGGGCTGGCCACGACGCATGGTGCCATGGCACTTCCTGAGGCACCGGCGGGGCTGGCCGATCAGGCTAGCTAGCCTGGCCTTAGACGGGCGACTGTGAGCGGAGGTCAGGCTGGCGGATGACACGCTGCTGCCTTCAGACCAGGAGTGGCGGCGGTGCTGGGATCTACGTCGACCATGGGACCGCGACCTCGAGGCAGGAGAACGGCACCGACGGTAGTAGCTGCTCTGTGAGCAGTCTCGACGGGCAGACCCTGGACGGTGAGGAGCCGGCCTTGGCGGAGACTTTGAGTGGGATTCCGAGCGGGAACGGCGTCAATGGTCATGCCTTGACCGACTCCGGTACCACCTTCGAGACAAGAACCGTTGGCGACATCTGCTGCAGTCTTGTCTGTGCTTGCGCCGTGAAGACAGTCTAGCTGGCGTCGAGGGCGATCCACATGGACCCTATGCGTTGGACTGGGAACGGTCACTGGGCGGTGAGCGGTGTCGGGAATGTTCCCTCGACCGAGACTGGTACCGGGCCGGTGGCGACTGCGGCAATCCCAGTGGTGGTTTGCCTCTGGAGCGTGGGGCCAACATCGGTGGGGCTCCTGACACCGGCATGGACATGACGTCATTAGCTGCGTGGAGGACTTCAGGCGCAGATGGCATCCAGACATCCGGAGAGGCCTGCTCCGAAGGGCCGGGCTACTCCGCTCCGTGTGAGTCGGCAGCCTAGGGCCTGATGGGGAGGGAGGATTACCCGACATTGGCCTAGTCTCTGTCCCAGACTTCCCTTGGTGCCGTTGCGAAGAGGGAGTCTTTCCGGTCCTCTTGGCATGCTCTGTGGAAGGGGAGCGGTGCCGACTAGTCGAATGTACCGGAGGATCTCCGCGTACCGACGCCGCGGTGCTGGGTACCGGATCAGAGTGGCATGCCGGGGTCGGGGCCAGTGCCGACTCCATCAGGATGGCCCGGAGTCTAATGTCCCTTTCTTTTTTAGTCCGGGGCTTGAACAACTTGCAGATCTTGCACCTTTCGCTGATATGGGTTTCTCCCAAGCAGCGCACACAATCTGTGTGCGGGTCACTCCTTAGCATAGAACACCCACAGGAGCCGCACGACTTAAATCCCGGGGCATGCTCCGGCCTGGGCTCACTAACTAAGTAAACTTCACTGAAAACTAAACTGACTACAGGTACTACCGAACAAACCATTCTGGGGACAAGCTGCAGCAAGGCTGGAGCTAAGCAGTTCCGACACACTTTCACTGATGGCAAGAAGGAACTGAGGATGAACTTATACCGTGTCCGGCTGGCACCACTCCAGGGGTCGCAGGGGGCTCTCCCGCCCTACGGGTACTGCTAGGGAAAAAACTTCTGGCACCGGTGCACGTGGCGAGCATGCACACCTACTGTGGAATACACATGAGCAATCACTCGAAGAAGAATCACTTGAAATTGGATGATGAGGCTGGATATAGTCTGGAATCTGTTGTGAGGTAAGTACTCTTTTGCTGTCCTGGAATACAGTATCAGGCCAGTAAACTCTATACATTCTGTTGGTGTTAAAACTGACTTTTCTTCTTTTACTCTCAAACAGAGTCTGGAAAAGCTGGGGAGCCATTCACATAGAGTTTTGAACTTCTTGATAGGACTTTCGCTTGAGAAGCCAGTTGCCCAGATATAAGCAGTCTATCGTGCCCTGTTATCTTAGGAAAGCAGCCACCACTTGGTAAATACCCCTGGTGCCAGTGTCAGGCCAAAGAGAAAGAACCCTAAATAGGTAATGATTTGGACCAATCACAAATCAGAAATCTCGTGTACAAGATAATATATTTATGTGGAAATAATTCTAGAGGTCAACAGCTGTAAACCCATCTCCCAGATCTAACAACAGTATTATGGAAGCTAAGGTAACCATGCTTAAATTTCAAATGGTGAATGAAAGTGCTGAGCATTCTAAGGTCCAGGAGTGGCCTCCAACCTCCCATCTTCTTGGGTACAAGAAAATATTTGAAGTAAAAAAACTTCGCTTTGGTGTTAATGAGGCACAGCTTCTATTGCTCAGAAAGGAAGGAGAGAATCCTCTTTCTGGACAAGAAGTCTCCTTTGAGAGGGGTTCCTGAAAAGGAATAGGGAAGGTGGGTAGGGAGTGGGAAAAGAATGGAATTGAATCACATGAACAGTTGTAATAATTTTTAACATCCCCTTGTCTATTACAGCATTCTATGCTCTCCCATACTGGAAAAGAGAAAGTTTCCAATAGGAGTCTGGGAAAAAGGAGCAGCAGCCAGATCTAGAGGAATGATTATTTTGCAGCTCTCCACAATCCCATCAAAAGGGATGCTTGCTGGTCAGCACAGACTGCAAAGAGAAAGCAGACAGATTTCTCTTCTGTAGTTTCTGACTTTTCCTTTGAGGTTCTGGAGACCTTAGCTAGTAAAAAGAGGACGGAGTTGTCCTCTGTCTAGGGTAAGATTGAAGTTTACCATATTTCCTTTTTATTATTGGAGTATAAATGTCTAAAGAACATAAGGCAGCATGGGAATCCTTAAAAGAGTGGAGGGACCCATTTGTTCTCTCACTGAAAAGATCAGGGTGCCCTAATGGAAGGTTATTCACTATGGCTTGGACTTCTTCCAGAATACTCAAAGACTTAAGCCACAATGATCAACACATCATGATAGAGGTTACCAAAGAGCATGAAGTGGTATCTGCCACATATAAGGAAGCCTGTAATGAAGGTCTTGCTATTAAATGACATTCCGTTATCAATGACCGAGATGGCTCCCTGTATTCCTTTGGCAACTTGTGAACAAAATTTGTGAATTTATTATAGTTGTGAAAATCATACTTTGCCATGAGAACTTGGTAATTAGAAATTTGAAACTGCAGACTTACAACAGAATAGTTTTTGTCCAAAAAGTCTAAATGCTTGACATTAGAATTAAATGGGGCTCTCTTAGAATAGTACTGTTTATTTCTCTCATTAGCTGCAGCTACCAAAAGATAGCATAGTACTGGATGGAAGTACAAGTATTCAGCTTCTTTTGCAGGAAAATAATATTTCTTCTCAGTCTTTTTAGAAGAAGAATAAATAATAGCAGGAGTATGCCATACAGTCTTTGCAGGCTCCAAGTGAGCATCATTAATCAGACGCATGATTTGCCCCAGCATAATAGTATGAAGGATATCTAATAGTTTATAAAGAGCCTCTCAGGACTTCCTCTAACAGTATTTGGAACAAATTCATTACCCTCTTCATGAGTTCTTAAAAGTTCTTGAAGTAGTCAGTACATAATAGTGAGGCTGGTATCACTGCCTCATCCACAGAAGACAAGGAAAGGACTTCAGAGGCTGAGCTAGTCTTTTCCTTCAGAGAGTTCCTCCTGATATTGAGTATGCACAGAAGACCCACGAGGCTTAGCGGACTTCTGCTTCTTTCTCTTCATCACTCTCTTTGAGAGGATACTGGAAAGGATGTCCCCTATAAGAGTCCCTGAGTTCCCAATATGGCCACTGAACAGCACTGTACCAGTAAAAAAATAAAAATAAAAAGGGGAGGGGGGCCCTCAGGGCGATGGATATCAGGGCATATGAGGAGCCTGATAATCCCTTTATCTGGAATAATGGGACATCTTGGACTACCTTTCTGAGCCAAAATTTGAGGCTGGGACTGGACCACAGGGGATGGATCAAATGCAATTGCCCTCTTCTGTTCATCTGGCACTGGCCCCTGTCAGAAGACAGGATACTGGGCTAGATGGACCATTGGTCTGACCCAGTATGGCTGTTCTTATGGTCTTATGAACAGGCTGTATATAGGGAAATACGTAAGTGAATTGCTCACTCTGTTCTGGGAGTCAGATAATGAATATGATACATCTGACTCCAGAGGAGGAACAGTGGGAATGGGACTGAAATGAAGCTGTCCCTCTCTTAAGATTAGTAGCAGGGAGGAGACTGGTACTAAGGAAGTAACTGAGTCCTGTACTGGAGATAAATGTAAGCCTCCTGACAGCAATGGGGATTTGGGCTCAGACATGTGTAGGTCCCCTAATACCACGCATTGAATCAGTACTGTGAAGCTGGATCAGTCTCTTTACTGTTGATGAAGCACTCAGTACTGATCTGCTTTCTACAATGCATCAATTGGTATCAATGATGTGGTGGCAGTTGATGCCGATGGTGGGTACTGTAACAAGAGACTTAGTACTGGGCATGATCATAGGGTCCTATGACATCAGTGCCGCAGTGCTGGTTCCACACTCTTTCAATGCTCCATCTGTACCTGCACCAGGTTGTGGAGCTTCACTCATCTTGGAACGAAGAGGCAATTTCAACTTTAAATAAAAAAAAAAAGAAGAAGAAGAAGATACAAGGGGAACTTTGTCTCATTTCCTTGGGAGGGTGTTTAACTTTTCGCTTCTACTTTCCCCTGGCTCCTCCTATCCTTTAAGGTAAGCTTAACTGCATGCGCTCTGGAGCTAACCAATGCCAAGCTGAAAGAAGCACACTCTGGCTCTTCTGTCCATTGTACAAGGGCGTCAGGTGGGCCCAAATTTGAGGCTGACCACTTGGAGAGGGGAAAAAACAAAAAACAAAACCCCCACATTTTTAGCCTCATCTCCCTGGAATTGCTTGTTCTTTCGGAAAATAACCTACAGATACAGCACTTTAGGTGAGTCTCATGTCCCCTCAAACAAAAAAGGCAGCAAGTAGAGTCATCACTGAGAGGGAAGTGCTCACTTCACAGTATCTGAAGCCGGGAGATTTTAGCATAATCAATTCACATAATACTAAACAAAAGAAGGAGGGGTATGGATTTTATTTTGCACAAACATTTAAGTTCTCTTAAAAATACAGTCCAAAGATACTGAACTGAAAAAAAAAAATTAAAAAAAAAAAAAAAAAACGAGAGCTACATCTCAGTCCAAGTATGCACTGATGAAACAGGCACTGCTAGCAAAAAATCTCCAATCTTAGGTGCATGTGCACCTAGAGTGAAACACCAATAGGGACAAGCACCCAAGGAAAGACCTTTACAAATATAAGGAATAGAAACAGCCTTACAATAAGCTCTCTTTTATAAATGACAAGTGCTGTGAATTATTAAACAAATCATCTAATGAACTTGTTCTTTTAATGCTTGACAATCTTCTCTCTACCACACCCAATATTTATCATCACTTGTGCATAACTTAGGTGTTGGTCCTGCAAAGACTTACGTACCTAACTTTATATACAAGTAGTCCCACTGACTTCAACAGGACTATACATGTGCATAAAGGGAAGCATGTGTTTTTGCAGAATCAGAACAGAATCTTCGGGATCAGATCTTCGGGACAAAAATCATGTCTTGAATCTTTCGCACATTTATGACACACACAAAAAAAAAATAACTAAAGGGACCACTCAATTTTTCAAAGCTCCTTTGTCCATCCTTTACAATTGAATTACCTGTTGCACATTTCTTACTAAAACAAACTTCACAGAAAAAAACTGTTATTGCTGCAATCCACTTCCTCACTTATGTGATTTGTAGAAAGACAGAAAGATTGTTACCTGTAGTGATGTTATGGATGCACTGTGACCCTGCAAAACTGCTAAGGGTGCACATGTTCGAAGACACCAAACTCTGATCATTTTATCACAGCTCCCTGCAGCAATCATGGTGTTTTCATAGTTCACAGCCATGTCAGATATTTCAGCTGCATGTCCTCTTAAAGTTGTCAACAACCTTCCATCATCTGTTGCCCAGATTTTTACAAGGCAATCATCAGAACCCTAAAAACAAGGCAGCAATCATCACAACCATATAATTATCTCTTCTGATGTCCCATACCTATGTTATTTAACTAAAACAACAAAATTTGTGACATTCATTGTAAACCACTTCTCACTACAGTCTGAATATATTGAGGAAAGCTGCAGAGGAAAGCTGCAGAAGAATGTGCAAGCAGAATACAAAGTATGCTAAGTGCGAACAGTATATACAAATTATGCATCTATACACACAAGCCCTGCAGCAAGCTGGATCTAAATTCTTTAGCAAGGTCTTTTAGTTTCTGCAAAACGCCAGGGCAACAAACTGTAGATACTGCAAACAGCCTAATTTATATTTTAAAGCTGAAGTTATATTTAATATAAAAATTAATAATGAATCAGTACAGTGTTCCTTGTATTTATTTTATGTTAAATTTAATATTTTATGCTATACCTGTATTTCTATTCTCTCTCTGCGCCAGCTAGTCCTTCATGCACTCCCAATTTAAGAAATACTACCGTATATCTTCAGAATATATTTCCTCACCTTTCCGGCATGCTTTAATATGCAGTGAAACAGACAACTTTTAAAGCATAAAAAAAAATCTTTATTAATGCCCATTGAGATGAATGGGGCAATTCACAACACTCAGAGCTGCTCCGGATCTCTGCAAACTCAGGCAGACATTTCTGTCCCAGTTACAGTAAATTCACATTTTGACGGTTTCCTTTGAAACCATAATAGATGTTTTGGTTTAAATGAAATCCAAGACCCTGGGAACAAATGAAAGGTCTGTCCACACCGTCCCAGAGAACACAAAGATGTAGATAGGTAACTAGTGTCAGACACCTCAGTGCTTTTGAAAATCCCACTAGGTGCCTATCTGCACATAAATACTTTTAAAAATTGGGCCCTATATGACTTGCTTTAGTCGCACAGGAAGTCTGTGACAGAGCAGGGAATTGAGCCCATATTTCCGGAGTCACAGGCCCTTACCACTGGGACTATTCTTCCTCTCCATAGGGATATACACCCCAGCAAATTAAAAACTTCACCCCAGAAAGTTAACAACTAATGTTTTATGAACTCTAATCAGAGACAATGGATGAGAGTCAGACATCTGTCATCACCACTTTTTGTAAAATTGAACAGGTTCCAGTTATAACTCAGCTAAAAAAAATGCAATTTGTTGCAGTACATCTATGAGGCCCAGGTTTATGCTGGCACGTAGATATAATTCATTAATTAAGAGGGACTGCAAGAGAAGAGGGGATTCTGGGCCTTGAGTTCTGGTATCACATGATATGTGCCATGCCTACAAGTTAGATTTACAGAATGACAGCAGCCTAGAAAGAACCTACTCTCTCTTCCCATCCAAATAATATGCGAAGTATAATGTAATATATATGGGATGATTTTTTTTCTATTATTATTAAAGCGGAAACTGGAATGATTTGGGTGATGTCCTAGATAGAGGAGAAAGGATGAAATATTGTAAGAAAGTTCCTTGACAGTTAGAAAAGGAGGATGCTACAGTAACAACAACAGTAGGGGACTTGAAGTGGTGGCAAGAGAGGAAAGTTTAATATGGACATGAGAAAGTCTGAGAAGAATCTAGTCAAGGAACTGAGATAAAACTAAAGAGAAAAAGGAGAGTGCAAAAGAGACCAGCAGTACCAGGGAGAGCAGCTCTGTCTACAATTAGTAAATAACTCGAGTACCCTGGTCCTCAAATTCACAACTCCTTTCTCTTGGTTGAGGGATTCCACAGCCCTCCTTTATGGGGCCGTGCTGTGATTCAAGTATACTTCCCCACCCCACCAGTATCCAGATTCCAATCCCATTCCACACAGCCTCCCTTGGTCCTTGAATTCATGTACTTCTTTCCCTGGGTTCTGGGGCCTCACAGCCCTCCTTGGGTTGTGCTGTGATTCAGGCAGGCTTCCCCAGCCCACCAGTCTCCCTTCTGGTTTCCAAGCCAGAGAACCCCTGATCTGAATTGATGCTCTCCTTCTCTTCTCCAGGCTGTCTGCCCTGTGACTCTTGGAGTCACCCAGCACCTGAGTTTTATCATGTTATGGAGGTAAATACATGATTAACATCTGACCCCACTGCCCAACTAGTTTGCTACTCCCTTGAATACCTGTTTCCTTAAAAGGGGCCACATCATGGAACAGTGGTGGGTTTGTTGGCCCAAATCCAATTACACCTTAAAGGGGACAGACCAGCCTGTTGTAGAGGGTCACTTCCAATATACTCACATATGACCAGTGGTACACGTACCACAGTTTGGGAACCCATGCACTAGAACACTCTCCCCTCCAGAACCAAGAATAGAATAGAACCAAGATTTTAAAATTTTGAAATTCTTCTGATGCTGTCTGCAAACAGCTGTAAAAATCGCTGGCAAAATGTAGATTTTATCTCCCTCTCTAGTGGTTGGTCCAGTCACAGAGGTGGCAACCTACAACTGTTATCAGATACTATGAGCGTAGTGGTAGACAACTGTCTGTATGTCTAAAGGTTTCAACCCCACTGTAGTCCATGAGGCTGTTGCAGAAGTTGAAAGACGTGTTGGACAAGACATTTAAGCAAATTTTTCACATTCCTCATGTTCTGGGTGCCCAAATTGAGACCCTGGGGTCTGATTTGCAGAAGTACTAAGCACTCACAGCAAAATGAAGTCAATGATAGCTCTGCTCTGAACATATGAAGTATTTTATAATACTAAATACTCTGGAAAAAAACAGGCCCTAGATATCTCAAGTAGGGCACCAAGAATTTGGTTAGTCTCTCTGTGCCTCTACTTCCCATCTGTGAAATGGAGATAATACCATCTTATCTGACAACTGTGTTATGAAGATAAAGTAATTACATTTGGGAAAAATTCTGGTGGTGACCACCATTAAAATGTCAACAAGCAAATTAATACACCTCTACCCCGATATAACGCGACCCAATATAACACGAATTCAGATATAACGCAGTAAAGCGGCGCTCCGGGGGGGTGGGGCTGTGCACTCCGGGGGATCAAAGCAAGTTCACTATAATGCGGTTTCACCTATAACGCGGTAAGATTTTTTGGCTCCTGAGGACAGCGTTATATCGGGGTAGACATGTAATTCTGTATTCAGAGCCCAGTTTGAAGTTGGTGAAATAAAGAAAACTTGGGGTCACATACTAAATTTTGAGGATAAAGAAAGATATTCTAAAAGATTTTCAGGATACTTCAAAGGTGGGAACAAATTCTTCAGATTTGGTAACACTGGTCTGATACTGGTTCTCTAACTATCATAAAAGACAGAATTGAGCCATCTAGAACTTCTGAAAAAACCAACACATTTCCAGACTCTGTTCTTTACAAAACTAGTTTTGCAAAGAGTCTTTTCATATCTATTCTTAAAATATTTATTTTCTGTTTCTTTCCATCAAGATACTGTTGTTCTATTAAGAAGATACTACAAAAATTGCTCCTGTTAATATAAGTATAGAATTAGCATTGTAGTGAAATTAAATTAGCATTTTAGTGAAATTCTAAGCAGAGTTCGGCGCGGATACAAAATGTATATCCACGGATATAAAGCAGATATCCATGGAGCTGCAGAGCTCTCGCAACAATGAGCAAGACTAGCAGGGCTGGGCCATGGCAAGTGACCAGGCTAGGAACTGCAATGTCAAAAGCAGCAGTATGTCGGGCTGCCACTCGCAGCGGTGTGAGACTCCTGTCTCAGGGCCTGTGAGCTGCTTGCACACATGACCAGTGATAGCTGCCAGTGAACCTGGTGCCCGGCCCAGTGGGCAGGGCTTGGGGAAGCACAGCCATGCTGGAGCTGCCCAGGCTGGATGCTGGCTCCTACGAGCGGTGGCCCAACATGCTGCTGCTGTTGCCGCTGCAGTTCCTGGCGCAGTCACTGGCCATAGTCCTGCTGGTCTTGTTCATTGTCACTGGAGCCCTGCAGCTCCGCAGATATCAGCTTTCTATCAGCGGATTTACATTTTGTATCGCTCAGGGCTCCAATTTTAAGATGCAGTCTAATATGCATATTCTTTTTGTATATACAAATTATTATAATTAGAACGCAATTGAGAGTCCTGTGGCACCTTATAGACTAACAGATGTATTGGAGCATAAGCTTTCGTGGGCGAATACCCACTTCGTCAGACCCAAGAAAGCTTATGCTCCAGTACGTCTGTTAGTCTATAAGGTGCCACAGGACTCTGTTGCTTTTTACAGATCCAGACTAACACGGCTACCCCTCTGATACTATATAATTAGAACATGTGTACTTTAAATACAAAAATTACTATTATAGTACATTCTATGTATGTCACACACACAAGGAAAATAAAGATGAGAGGTTACTAGACTAAATTAAAGAAGAATGAAAGTCACAGAACACAGTTACACACATTTAAGTGTAAAAGGCTGAATGCACAAGTTTAAGACAATAGGACAGTTTCTGCTTGATTTTATCCAAAATAAACAGAGATGAAGATGAAGATGAGGATGTTATTAACCTATCAAAATACACACTAAAGTATTTAAATAGGATGGAATCTGACAACCTAAAAACCAAGTAGCAAAATATGAATGAATCATTTGAGAAAAGAGCAAAGAAGCACAAACAAAAAACTATTTTTAAAAACAAACTTTCAATTATTACAGCGTTGCTTCTCCGAACTATGTCCCAATGTGAAATTAGGGCAGTAAATATTTGAATTTGTACATTCCTGTTTTAGTAGTCTGATGGCATGTGATCTCTCTCAATATTGTGTACTATTTTGATCTAGAGGGATATAATATATCACATAGTTTGATTTTTTATGCACTGGGATTTGCATCCCAATATATTTTATTGCTTTATCTTCAGTTCAAGTTTTACTTCAGTAGTACTGAACTTTCCCATGTATGTCTCTTTCCAGGATAGTTTCATACCCCCATTACTGCAGTATACCATAGTTCCACAGCAAACAGAAAAATCTAAAGAAGGTCAACAAAACATAGGGATGTGCATGCGATAGGGGCTCCATCTTTAAAGAAGTCTAAATATTTAACATGGAGACAAGAATGTAAAAATGAGTGGTAGAGAAACCATTTGAATACACACTTGTGCGCACTTTATAAAATGAAACACCAGCACTGTTCAAATATATGAAGTCTAATGCAACATAATTAACAAAAGTAATTCACTGCCACAAGATACTGAGGTAAATAGCTTAATAAAATTCAGAAAAGATTAGATATATGAAATAAATATATCATCCGCAGTTCACTACTACAGCTAGAACAAAATGAGGGTTATCAGTTTTGATGCTTTAGGAAAGAACCAGACTGTTTAGCTAATGTCAGGAAAAGATTCCCCACTCACCCCTGCCCAATAGGAAAGTATTGCACAATTCACTAGAGGTATTATAAAAAGAGAAAGAAAGGGCATTTCACTTTTCTTTGAAACACTGAGCATAGGTCACTGCCAAAGGCGTGAGAGCATACTACTCGAACCATTAATTCGTTCCTTTGTAGCTATCCCTTGTTAACTTTACGAATACTGAAATCAACACTGCTTGTGTATAGAGAACTTACTTTTCAGAATATTTAACTATATGTCAGAGATTTCTCTCCCTCTCATTTACACACATAAGGTATCTCTTGTAACTCGTAACTATGTCATGTACAGTTATTGTCAGGTACAGTTAGTGTCATGCTAGTGCTGGAAGTGATGCCTATAGCTAAGGCTGCTTAACACTTTCAATCACAGTAATTCCTCGCTTAACATTGTAGTTATGTTCCTGAAAAATGCTACTTTAAGTGAAATGATGTTAAGCGAATCCAATTTCCCCATAAGAATTAATGTAAATGGGGGAGAGGGAGGGAGTTAGGTTCCACAGAAATGTTTTTCGCCAGACAAAAGGCTATATTATATATATATATATACATACACACACATATATACACTATAAGTTTTAAACAAACAATTTAATACTGTACACAGAAATGATGATTGTGAAGCTTGGTTGAGGTGGTGGAATCAGAGGGTGGGATATTTCCCAGGGACTGCCTTACTGCTAAATGATGAACTAGCACTCGGTAGAGCCCTCAAGGGTTAACACATTGTTGTTAATGTAGCCTCACACTCTACAAGGGAGCAGGAATGGAGGAGGAGAGACAGCATGGCAAAGAGAGATAGAGACACAGTGTGTGTGGGGGGGGGTGTAAGAGAGAGAGACAGAGATACACACCGTGTGTGTGAGAGAGAGACATGCATTGCCCCTTTAAGTATGCTGACCCCACTCTAAGTACACTGCCTTTTTAAGTAGATCAGCAAGTTGAGACAGCAGCTGCTGCCAGCAATCTTCCTCCATTCTGAGCCCTGTCCTGTCCCGTCCCATCCCCAACCCTGGAGAAAAGGTACAGTAGCACACAGCATTGGGGGGAGGGATAGCTGAACTGCCCGGCAACTGATAGGGGAATTTAGGGGAGCTGATAGGGGGGCTGCCGGTCCACCCTAGTTCCAAGTCCCCGCCAGCTAGCTCCAATGGGCTGCTCTTCCTGCAAGCAGTGGGCAAAGCAGGTGCTTGCCAAACAACGTTATAAGGGAGCATTGTACAACTTTAAACAAGCATGTTCTCTAATTGATCAGCAATGTAACAACGAAGAAACAATGTTAACCAGGACAATGTTAAGTGAGGGAGTTACTGTACAAGACCTTGTTTTCAGTTTCTTATCAACTTTGCCAAAATTAAATTGTTCAGTCTGAAATTTTCTATGCCAGGTATCTGCTTCAAGCTGAATTAAAAAAAAAAAAAAAAAAAAAAGATTCAGCAAAACCAGGTCAGCAACTTCCGGAAATGAAATTAGGGAAAAACAAGTTGTTTGGCCCATACTGAGTTTTTTTAACTGTTGTGCTGAGAAGCTCTAGCCTCTCTATGATTTGGAGCAGGGGCCTGAATTTGGGCAAGAGGTGGGTGGCGGTGGGGAAGAATCACCTGGATGTCAGGGATGTGCCTTTTGCCATCCCTATGAAGAGCCACCCAAATCTGACCAAATTATAATCCTCTGAGAAACCTCAGCTCTCACAGGCTCAGTAGAGACTTGTTCGAGTTTGGCAGCTAAATTAGCCGAAGATGCCATCTGGACTAAGCATACTCCATCCCTGGGCGACAGGACATGAGCAGAACTTTTCCTTTAGTTTTTCCTTCCAGCAACCAGAGGCTGCTGTGACACAAAAACAGATTAAACTAACTGCAGAATACTGTATCCAAGTTGCTGAAGATACCACCCAAAAATGCAAAGAAAAGTATCATATGGAAAATTCTGCCAAGTGCTCAGACTAATGTAAAAGAAGATTAAAGTTTCTTTTGTGCAAGTGTTCCAGATTTCTCATGCACGGTTGTTCAGCATACTAAAAGTTAATGGGGGAAAAAAGAAGACCTAACTATCCTCCAATGTGACTTACAAGTTCAAAATTTCTTCTGCAGCCACCAGCTGCCTCCTGGTTAGCTGTCTGAAAAGGGTATCTGATGCCCCATCTTCCCAACAATACTCAGTAGAATTCTAAGGAAGAGAAAGGTCTCTACACTTGCATCTGTCTACTACAAATATGCTGGAATTGAGAAGAACCTTCATTAAAACATACTATCTGTTTTACACCGCAAGGAAATCTACTGAGGGGCTCAGAATTTACAAAAATAATTCAAGATGTTTTTATGGGGAACATGACAGACTACAGACTGATGACACCACTGCCAGAGTGGAAGTCTGATATCTGGAATGGGAGGTTGGATAGGCCTGGGAGTCCCGGGGGGCCTGTCTGGGGGCGGGGGTGTGGATATGTGTTGGGGCAGTCAGGGGACAGGGGGGGTTGGATGGGGGTGGGGTCCTGGGGGGGCGGTTAGGGTCGGGGGGGTCTCAGGAGGGGGCGGTCAGGGGACAAGGAGTGGGAGGGGGTTGGATGGGCTAGGGGCTCTGAGGGGGGCAGTCAGGAAGTGGGAGGGGATCAGATAGAGGGCAGGGGCCAGGTTGTTTGGGGAGGCAAAGCCTTCCCTTCCCGGCTGTCCATACAGTTTTGCAACCCCGTAATAGATGCTGTAAAATCAAAGGTTGCTAAAAATTATCGTACTTGATATTCCCATTTACACATCCAAAGATTGCATTAGCTCTTTTAGCCACGGAGGATATGCCTGTATATGGGGATGTGGGGGGATCCCCACACCACATGGCAGCAAGTCTGAGAGCCTGGGACAACTGAGTCAGGCTCAAGTTCCGGGACTAAAAATAGCAGTGCAGATGTTTGGGCTCCACGATCCTTCCCCCTTGTTGGTTTTCAGAGCCCAGGCTTAAGCCTGAGCCCAAATTTCCACACTGATATTTTTAGCCCTGTAGTACAAGCTCCGCAAGACCAAATCAGTTGATCCTGGTTCTGAGACTCTCTACCACAGGCCTTTTTTTGTAGTGTAGATGTATCCAGAGTCACACTTCAAGCTCAGATTCAGCTGATTACCCACTATGATCCCGAAGTCTCTTGCAGAGTCACTGCTTACCAGAAAAGGGTCTGCCATCCTGTAAGCATGAACTGCATTTTTTTCTTCCTAGTTACATTTGGCTGTATTAAAACACATATTGATTGTGCCCGGTATACCCAAATGATCCAGATTTCTCTAAAAGTGACCTGCCCTCTTCATTATTCACAACTTCCCCAGTCTGTGTGTCACCTGAAAACTTTATTAGTAATTAACAAGACAATAACATGGAATGAATTGGTGTTGTATGTTTCCTCCAGGTCACTGATAAAAAACTGTTAAATAGTACAGAGCCAAGAACCAATCCTTGCAAGACCCCAAGAGAAACACACCCACTGGATGATTATTCCCTGTTTACAATTACATTTTGAGACTTATCAGTTAGTTTTTAATCCACTTAATGTTTGAAGAATAAATATGCTTAAGTATATCATGGTATGTGCATTTTGTGTTTAATTTCAGCCAGAATTAGAGCTCAAGGCCTCCTGACTCTCAACCCTGTGCTCAGCTCTCAAGAATTTCTTATTGGCAGAAGTGCTGGGCATCTGCAGCTCCCACTAACTTCAGTTGCAGTCCTCCATGCTCAGCACTTCTGAAAATAAGGCTCCAGGTCTCATACTGGACACCTAGAATGAAATACACCAAATAGTGGCCAGTTGTGAACATGTGTTTAAGTGACTTGCCAAGAATTGCACAGAAAGTCCATGAGAGGCAGGGACAGAATGCAGTTGCCTTAACCACTATACATCCTTTCTCTTCTTGTAGTCCCCTGCCTCATTCACTTTCTGCAACAAATGAGGTAGCTGTCATACAAATAGTCTAATTCCCTATACAACACCAATTCACTCCATGTTATTGTTTTGTTAATTACAAGCAAAATTAGGGAGAGAGCACTGGGAAAGGAACAGCTTGATTGTATAAGCGTATGGTCCTGGGAACTGGGGAAAAAGTTACTTATAAACTGTGCAGTGGAGATTAAAATTAGTGAGACAATCAATATTGAACCTATTACCACAAAATCGCATTTTAAGCAATTTTGCTTCCTCCTTGTTGTGTAGGTCCACTTATAGTCTCATGCCTAAAATATTTCAATAGCTGGGCCTAGAGCTTCATTCTTCCCACATTACCACTACACTATCATGTACTTCACTAGCAATTTTCTCTTTTGAAAAAAGATGAAAATGTTGCTATAGCAACACATCAAATTTTTGTAAGCCACACTCTCTTAACTTTCATATTGTTTAGTTTCTTACTTTTCAGGCAACTAACATTCACAAGATCTCAAAACTAGAAGCCTTATCAGACATGCAACTAAATGCTTTTATTCAGAGAAATGTGATTAAAATGACTGGTTTAAAAGAAATCAGACAAACTTGCATCCTTGTCATTTTTTGCTGAGCTTTGGACTCAAAAGTAAGAATCAAGAAAAATCATGCACTCATCTGTGTACAAATGCAACAGCTAGCTTTCTATGAAGCAAAGTAGTGATTATCAGCAAATTTATGGGAAGTATCATTATCTGTATTGCAGTAATGTAAAGGGGTCCCAAATCACAGACGAAGGCCTTAAGCTACTGGGCACTCTATAAAAACAAAAGAGTTCCCTAGCTTATGTGCTCTATATAATTTGTATTCACTTTCATTCTTACAGAATATGATTGATGTCAGTTATGACTTCATTTTCTGCCACATTTACAGTTTGACACTGCACCCATCTTACTGTCTAAAGAGACTTCTAGTAGAAATTCCAATTTACAAGGCAGTGTTATATGACATTTTTAAAGCTATCTGTAAAACCACCACTATCTTTTGAATAAAAATACTTATTAACTGTCACTTATGTTCTGTGACTTAGCTCTACAAATGCAAGTATAGAGGCTTATAAATATCCTTTACGGAGGTTCCAACTTGTGGTTCATCTGCACTGGTGGAACTGAATCACAGGAAACAACTAGCAAGTGAAAAAATTATTTCTGGGACTTGTTGCCACCAGTGCAGACTGTAGGTGTCTGTTTAGCAATGTCCAATCCAGGGAGGAAGATAAACACAAAAAGGAAAAGAAATCTGAGGGGAAAAGCCCCTGGAAGGGCATCACCTTCTGACTTAAACAGGAAATGCAGTAGCCAAATGATGCAGCAGTGAAGATCATTATGTTTATCTTTCAGTAGCTTCTCATCTGCATACAAATTCATATTGGACCAGTCAACACAAAGTCCAAGTGCCAATACCTATTAAAAATATTAAAAGCGCATTGGACAGCTTTGCACAGCTCCTATGAAGAAATAACTCACTTTGTGCAGTAACGATGGTTCTTTGAGATGTCTCCCCCTATGGATGCTCCACTATAGATGTGTCTGCATCCCTGTGCTGATGATCAGAGACCTTTGGAAGCACAGTCTGTTGGGCCCACACATGCGCTCTCTCTCCTCATGCTGCGCCACGATGCTAGCTGGCTAACCCACCATAGTTCCTTCTCTATCACAGAGTCAGAAGCAAGAGCTCCAAAGTAGAGGAGAGGAAGGTAGGTAGTGGAGCACCCATAGGGACACAAATCTCAAAGAATCATCTTTACTGCACAAGGTAAGAAACAACTTCTTCTTAGAGTAGTGTCCCTATGGGTGCTTCATTCTAGATGACTCCCGACCAGTACTCCTTTTGGAGGGCTGGGACTTCGGAGTCGGGTCAGTCACAGATGACAGTACTGTGGAGCCGAAGATGGCATCAGAGGCAGTGTCCCCAGTGATGGCATAATGTTCTGAGAAGGTGTGGATTGATGCCCACGCCGCCGCTCTGCTCTCACAAGATGAGATCAATCTTGTGGAATGTGCACAGATGGAGTCTGCAAGTGTCATGTTACGAATCTGGTAGCAGTCTGATGCAATTTGAGACCCACTTAGAGAGTCTTTGGGCTGATATTGCTGAGCCCTTAGATCTTTACACCATGGAGAGGAACAGTCTAGGGAAATTCCTAAAGGCTTTTGTCCTATTGAGGTAGAATGCATGTGAACAAGTCAGAGAGTAATGATGGGTGCATCTCCCACTCATGTTCATGTGGGAATTTGTGACTAAGCTTGTCCATTATCGAATTCTGTGTGCCCAGAAGGTAAGCCACAGACAAGATGACCAGAGATGCACCAGTTCCATAGACTCTGTGCATAGGGAGGTCGACTTGGCCCCTCCCTGGCAGCTGATGTAATACATGCAGGCTATGTTGTCTGTTAGGATCTTCGTATGTGATCAGCGGGAGGAAATGGGCGAAGGCATTCCTGATCACTCTCAATTCGAGGAGATTGATGTGTAGGGATATTTCCACAGATGATCATTTGCCTTGTGGCGTGAGGCCATTTAAATGCATGTACCAACCTATGAGCGGTGCATCCGTGGTTAGGAGCAACGATGCTGACACCTTGTAAAAAGGGGATCCCTTTGCATGCTTTGGCTGGGTTCTTCCACCATGCCAGGCAGTTTTTGATCCTGGGAGGTAGTAACAGGGTTTGTCTAGACTGTCTTTGTTCACTGAACCACAGTTGGAGGCATTGCATGTGGAGTCTCCCTGCTTGCTGCCATATGCACAAGGAGTCGGAGGCAGAGACTGGCTGGTATTTGAGGACTGTATCTGAGTGAGACCAGGGATAGGAACCTGTCTTGAGGTAGGAAAGCTTTGGCCTGTAGCACATCTAGGTCAGCCCCTATGAACTCCCGGCTTTGCACTGGTCTGAGAGTCAACTTTTCCATGTTGATCTGTTGGCCCAGTTCTGTGAAGAAGCATATCATGGTCTTGGTGGCTCAATGAGCCTCCTGAAGCGACCGGGCTCTGAGGAGACAATCGTTCAGGTAAGAATAGATCATTATCCCTTGTGATCGTAGATGAGCAGCTGTCGTTTATAGAACTTTGGAAAATACTCTCAGAGCCAATGAAAGTCCGAAGGGAAGGATTCTGTATTGGTAATGGTGGCATCCGAGTGTAAACCTGAGAAACTGTCTGTGAGTCGGTAGTATTGAAATATGAAAGTAGGCGGCCTGTAGGTCGAGGACTGAAAACCAGTCTCCCTGTCCTAGTGATGGAATGATAGTCAATAAGGTGACACCTTGAACTTCTGAGCTTTGACAAACTTCCTCAGATTTCTGAAGTCCAGAATGGGTCTCCAATCTCCCTTCCTTTTTCATATTAGGAAGTAACGAGAGTAGAACCCCTTGCCTCACAGATGTTGAGGTACTGGTTCTATAGCTCCTAACTGCAGGAGTCGATGTATCTCCTGACGTAGTAGACGCTCGTAAGAAGGGTCCCCGAAGAGGGACAGGGAAGATTGTGGTGGAGCAGGTAAGGAGGTGAAGTAGATGAAGTAAACTGATCTAACGATCTCTAGGACCTATCTGTCCAACATTATGCACTCCCAGGCACTGCGGAGCACTGACAAACGGTGGCCAAATGGATACATGATCACAGAAAGTAGTGGGGAATAGTCTTGGGGTGCCTTGACCTACCCATCAGTTGTTCTTAGGGGCCGCAGGTTGACTCGACAATTGAGAACCAGGTTTCTGTTTAGTGAATTTTCCCTTTGTCCTTTTGGATGCATAGTGATGCTGTGATGGGAACTTAGACGAATAAGGCCTGGGCTCGGATTGGGGGCTAAAATGTCTCTTTTGCCCTGGTGTGCAGATTCCCAGTGATCTGAAGGTGGCCCTGGAATCCTTCAAGGAGTGGAGAGTGGCATTGGTCTTCTCAGCGAAGAGCATCACACCCTCAAAGGGGAGGTCCTCCACTGAAGTCTGCACCTCCTTCGCGAATCCCGAGAGGTAGAGCCATGACTCCTGTCTCATGACCACAATAGTGGAGATGGATCTGGCAGCCATGTCGGTGGCATTGAGGACCAACTGCAATGATGTTTTTGCGACCAGTTGCCCCTCCTGGATGACCACTTTGAAGGAATCTTGAGAACTCTCTGGCAGCTTGTCAATAAAGTCATTTAACTTATCATTTGTAATGGTATTTTGCCATGAGTACCTGGTAGTTGGCAATATAAAATTGTAAAGTGGCTGAGGAATACGCCTTCCTACCAAACAGATCAAGGCGCTTCCAGTCTCTGTCGTAGGGAGGTGCCCTGGAATGATGTTGTCGGCCATGAGAGTTTACAGTGTCCACCACGATGGAATTGGGTGGCGAGTGAGTGAAAAGGAACTCTGATTCCTTTATGGGGAACATAATATTTCTTGTCTGCTGCTTGCACATTGAGGCTATCAATGCTGGGTTTGTCACACCGTCTTAGGCGGGGCTAGGATAGTCTTGTTGATTGGGAGGGCGATTTTCGAGGAGGACGAAGAGTGCAGGATGTCGATGAGCTGGTGGTGCGTGTCTTCGACCTCCCTCCAATGGTATGTGGAGGGTGTCTGCTACTCTTTTCATCAGTTCCTGAAACAAGCAGAAGTCATCTGCCATGGAAGGTACTGAAGGTAGGACTGCTTCGTTTGAGGAAGAGAGGGATATAGCTTTTGCTGTTATCTCCTCCTCCATGTCCTCTTCTTGATCAACCATTTCTTGAGGCTCTGAGGCCCTCCATGATGTGGCTGAGGACGAATGCCTGGAAGATTGTGAGGCGATGCTTGAAGCCTGTGAGGCACTCTGTCAGTGTGCCTCTCAGGGATCCCATTATGGCCACTGCAGTGGCATAGGGCCTGGTGGAGGTGCCCATGGATGCCATACCAAGATGGTGGTGATCCCATCTGCTGATACATTCCCGGACACTGTTGATAGTGGGTCACTTATGGAGCTTGGGAGGAGTACTGTGAAATCCCCTCCAGTTCACTTTCTGAACCCCCACTTGATAGTGGAGGGGCATGGCATGATGTGGGGAGATAACCTGTACCCGGCAATGGATCGGTGTCATGATCTCAGTACTGAGGGGCAGTGTGTCGGGTGCTTCTGTCATGCCCAGGTCACCGGTCTGATGGAATTCCGCCAGGACCAAGTGCCCCAGTGTTGGTGCCGGGGGAGATGTAGACCCCGTCTGTACTTGTCTCTCCAGTACTGAGCAGGCTCTTAAAGCTCATGGTACTGATGTAAACTCACATACTGATGTCAACTCACATACCAAGAGCATTTTAGGGAGTTTGCCCTTATTTCTCAGTAACTGTACACAAAGGATCTGTAAGCCTATCAACGGCACCAGATACTGACAACCGCCATGAGGCATGGGTACCAGATTGTTGTCTCAGTGCCAGCAGTGCAGAGGATACCGAGAAAGATGGTGATTGCTTTCGGTTATCCCTGGACTTGCTAAGGGGACTTCCTGCTCTCCTTTTTAACTTGTGAGAGGAGTCCTGGCCTGTTTCTTCAATCTACTATCCTTCAGAGTCGAAGGGAAGGCTCATGCCTGCCTGAGGTCGGAAGCAGCCTCCATAAAGATGACTTTCTGGCTAAGCTCTCTATCTTTGTGGATAGGAATTGCTGGCAAAGGGAACACTTCTACTTGATGTGGCCCTGGCCGAGACAGCAGATGCAGAGAGTGCTTGTCTGCGATCAGGATTACCTCGCTGCAAGTGCAAAACTTCTTAAAACCCGTAGAGCCGGGCATACCCTTCTCCAGGGGGGTCCCCCCATGGGGAGTGGACAAAAGAACAAAGTTATTTCGTCTTCTTTTTTTTCTTTAAGGCACAGGCAAATAAACAGAAGAGAAAAAGAAACATGAAAGGCTTCTAAAGAAGCTAAAATTTAGTAAATGAAAGAGTTAATGATCCGCAAGTGCATAGCTAAAGGCTCAGTCTCTAGCAGGGGCAGTTGAGAAAGAACTGAGGATGGTTAACCCGCACGTCCTTCAAATCCAGGGCGGTGTACCAGTCTCCTGGATCCAGGGAGGAGATGATGGAGGCTAGGGAGACCATGCAAAACTTCAACTTCTTGAGATGTTTGTTGAGGTGGCACAGATCCAATATGGGTCTTATGCCCCCTTTTGCTTTTGAGATTAAGAAATAGCAGGAATAGAACCCTTTCCCCCTCATGTCTCGAGGGACCTCCTCTACTGCCCCCAGGCGTAGGAGGTTCTCTAACTCCTGGCAAGGAGTTGCTCGTGAGAAGGATCTCTGAAGAGTGACGGGGTAGGGGGATAGGAGGGAGGAGTGGCTGTGAACTGCAGGGTGTAGCCCAAAGAGATTATACTGAATACCCAATGGTTTGAGGTTACTCGCGACCATGCCGACAGGAAAAAGGGTGATGGCGCTTAAACCCCGTGTGTCTGTCTTTTCTCCTGAAGGTGCTTTGCTGAGGAGGCCTCCAGGACCTGTGCAGCAGAGGGGGTCTGAACAGCCTCCTCATTGCCTGTAGAAGCCCAGCAAGTGCAGAGTGGCCTGGGAGTCTTTTAGACCATGCAGCCTAACATCTGTCTGCCCTAAGAGCAGTCCATTCCCTTCAAATAGAAGCCTGGATAGAGGACTGCGTCTCCTTGGACAGACCCGAGGATTGGAGCCAGGAACTGTGCCTCATTACCACAGCCGAGGCAACAACTCTGGCAGCTGAATCAGCCGCGTCGCAGGCCATCTGGAGGGAGCATCTGGCCACCACCTTGCCTTCCTCCAGGAAGGTCGCAAACTCCTGACCGAGGTCCTGTGGCAAGGTGTCCTTAAACTTGTTGAAGGAGTCCCAAAAATTGAAGTTATACCTCCCCAACAAGGGCTGTTGGTTGGCCATCCTAAACTGTAGACCTGCAGCTGAATAAACTTTTCTTCCAAAAAGGTCCAGCCTTTTTGCATCCTTATTTTTAGGCGTGGCACTCGCCTGACCCTGCCATCTCGTTGGCTGCCGATGCTATCAGCGACCCAGGTGGTGAGTGTGTATAGCGGTATTCAAACCCCTTAGCAGGGACATAATATTTCTTTTCAGCTCCTGTACAGGTGGGTGGAATAGATGAAGAGGTCTCCCCACAGGGCCTTAGCAATTGGCAGCGCAACCCGTGCCGGGTTGCCACTGTGAACACGTCAAAGAGGGTGTCCAACTACGCTGCCAGGCCCTAGTCCTCCAGGCCTAAATTAGAGGCCAGTCTTCTAAGCAGGGCTTGGTGCTCCTTGAAGTCATCAGGAGGGCTGGCATGAGAGGGGCCCGCCACCACTTTGTCTGGCGACAAAGACCATGGTGGCACCATGGGGGAAGGCTCCCTCTGTGATGGCACCTGTCCTTCCAACCTTGTGTCAAAGTCTGTGCCATGTTCAGGGGTTGGTACCAGTGGTACTGGGGGGTTGCTTATCTGAGGCAGCCAAGGAGGAGTGGTGCGAATAAGGTACCAGTATCATAGGTACGCCCCACGGGATTCCAGTAGAACCACTGGGCTGACCAGTGGCCCGACTGTCACATCATCATCGAGGGTGCTGAACTGGCCTCCAACACCAGAGGAGACCAGTGCTTCCTCAGCAAGGGGGTAAACTCCTGTTCCGACTCAGACTGGGTGGGGCCATGGAGACTTGCGTCTGGCAGCTCACTTTGGGTGCAGGGGACCAGTACCTGGAAGGTGGCAACCAATGCCTTTCTGAGGAATGGCGTTGAGGAGACATGGACATAGACTGTGCCGGGGCTTCAGCTGATGGGAGACAAACCGGTACCGGGAATGCCGAGACCGGTGCCTTGATGTCGGTGATGTGCGCCATGTCAGTGGGGACCGCGAACGCAGTGCCAGCCAACTGGGCCATCTTGCTGGTGACTGAGGTTGCGGAGCTGGGGTTCGTGGTCACGGAGTTGGGGAACTAAACCTCTGCTCCAGGGATCGATGGCACTCCACTGCCCTTTGAGACGGCCCCATGGCTGCCTTGTCCTTGGGTTGTGGAGCCTTAGCCAGATCTACTGCTGGGCATATCGTGGGCGACACCGGAAGGACCATTAGGTCCTAGCCGCACAGAAACTCTCAGGCATTAAAGGCACCCTCTTTATTCAGTGCCAGGGAACCATGCTGCTGCTTCTGGCGTTTCTTAGGCACTGGCAAGGGGTAATGGTGCCGAGTGGGACCCAGTGCCAGCGGGGCACTCCACACCGATGCCGATGTACTGGGCGTTGAATTGAAGCATGATGGCTCCAACGCCAGGGGAAGTGCAGCCTCCATGGGGAGGGCCTTTACGCGGATGTCCCACTCTTTCTCAGTCCCTGGACAAAAGTTTTTACAGATTCTGCACTTCTCCTTTACGTGCAACTCTCCCAAGCACTTAAACACCTGCTATGGGGGTTTCTAACACATACAGGCCGGTTGCAGGGTAAGCACAGTTTGAACCCCGGGGACTGGGGCATGCCCCACCCCAGGGCAAAGTCCCTGCTAGGACGCCAACTACTAACGCATAACACTTAAACACCAAGTAATAGCAACTATATACAAAGAGACAGTCAATAGGTTGTTAGAAAACCACTATCCTCTTGGGAGACAAGAGGAAGGCGTTCCAACCAACCGTCACTGGCGGTAAGAAGGATTTGAGAAGGCATAGGGCCAGCAGCGCCTCATATACCAGCGCATGAGCACGGCACTACAGAGGTCACCACAACCAGCTCTATGGATACCGCTAAGGCAAAAAAATTCGACAACACTGCAGGTGGCCACGGACACACCTAGAGTGGAATCGACATGTGCAAGCACTTGAAAAAGAACAGTTTTATCCACCTTTACAACTGACTAAATAAAGAAGGTGTACCAATATTTAAAATGGCGATGGCTGAGGATAACATTATGTTACAGGCTCTCTTACATCTGAAGTTTTGCACAGTCAAAATGCCTCAAATATTTAGGAATAAAAGAGTTTACAAATAACTCTGCTCTACAGACAAAATGCTTCTGAAATAAATGTAGTCAAACTTTACTAATTCTGGGTCACTGAGAAAGAAAATGATGCTTAAAATTGTTGATTGGCTCTAGTTTTCAAGATATGCTATTGGGTCAGTATATACGACCCTTGACTTGGGAATGGCGGAGGATAAGTGAGTTATAAAGGGAAGGGATCTCAATTTAAACCAGAAATGACTAAAATACATCTTTGACTGGATCTATCAATAAATCTATGACTGGGTTTGGATAGTACTTGCTTTTTAGGCAAAACAATGAATGATGCAATCTGAAGCTGGTATTGCATCATACATGATATGAATTGCATCATGTTATTCCTAGAAGTCATGGATGATGCAATCATAACAAAGCTTAAATCACTCTGCAGAACAAATTGCCCTATATCAGCTCTAGAAATCATACAGTGCCGTGCTCTCTTATTTGTCAATGTTTGATTTTGCAAAGGGACACATTTCTGTTTAGCCAAAGTGAGCAGAGATGCCTCGTACTTGTGTGAACAGTGCAGATAACTTCTGCTATGTTTGTGGTGAAGTGACTTTTGCATCACAAAAGCGCAGTATAACCACTATGGTTAAGAAAGCCTATCACCTTTATTTTGGCTGCAAAATTGGAGATCAGGACAAGAGGTGGGCCCCACACATATGCTGCAACACTTGTGCAACAAATCTTCGCCACTGGTTGAACAGGAAAAGGAAATCTATGCCTTTTGCAGCGCCAATGATTTGGAGAGAGCCAACAGATCATACCAGCAATTGTTACTTCTGCATGGTGCCTCCAGTTGGGAAAGGTGTGTCAAAGAAGAAAAAGTGGACTGTGCATTATCCAAACATTCCATCAGCTATACGCCCAGTACCCCACGGAGAAGGACTGCCAGTTCCTGATGCACCAGAATCATTCTCACTTGAGTCAGACGAGGAAGAGGAAGAGGATGAAACTTCTGGTCCTGAACCACCAATGTCACAGGACCCACATTTTCTCCCATCCTCCCCCTCTGAACCACACCTCATAACACAAGGTGAACTGAATGACCTTGTCAGGGATTTGGAACTACCCAAGAGTAAGGCAGAGCTGTTGGGCTCCAGACTACAGCAGTGGACTCTCCTGGCAGGTGATGTTAGAGTTTCCATGTTCCGTGACCGTCAAAAGGATCTTGTCCCATTCTTCTTCATGGAAGGTGATCTTGTAGCCTGCAACAACATCGATAGTGTGATGGCAGCCCTCAACATCAAAATTCACGATCCAGATGAGTGGAGATTGTTCATTGATTCATCGAAGACGAGTCTTAAAGCTGTTTTACTGCATAATGGCAATGTTTTGCCATCAATTCCAGTGGGTCATGCAGTCCATATGAAGGAAACCTATGACAACATGAAACAACTTTTGAGGGCATAAACTATGACCAACATCAGTGGCAGCTTTGTGGCGATTTGAAGGTTGTTGCTCTCTTGCTTGGTCTGCAGACTGGATACACAAAGGACTGCTGTTTTCTCTGCGAATGGGATAATCGTGCAAGAGATTCCCATTACATCAAGAAAGACTGGCCACTCCGACAGTCATTGGAGCCTGGGAGGAAAAGTGTTCAGCATCCACCACTTGTTGAATCAAGGAAGATTTTGTTACCACCCTTACACATCAAGCTGGGTCTGATGAAGAACTTTGTCAAGGCCATTGACAAAACACAAGCAGCTTTCAAGTACCTCCGTGGAAAATTTCCAAGGTTAAGTGAAGCTAAAGGTGATAAAGAAAGGTGTCTTTGTTGGTCCTCAGATTCGTGAACTTCTTCAAGATGATGCATTTGACCATGCACTGCATGGCGAGGAAAAGATGGCATGGAAAGCCTTTCAGTTAGTGGCAATACATTTTCTCAGAAACAACAAGGCAGACAACTATAGGTTGTTGGTGGAAAACCTCCTCAAGGCATACAGAAGCCTTGTTTGCAACATGTCACTAAAGATACATTTTTTGCCCTCTCATCTAGATTTTTTTCCACCGAACTGCGGAGCTGTGAGCAACGAGCACGGCGAGCGATTTCACCAGGACATTGCAACAATGGAGAAACGCTATCAGGGCAAATGGAGCCCATCAATGCTTGCAGACTATTGCTGGACAGTGACAAGAAATGCTCCATTTAATGAATACAAGAGACAAGCCAAGAAGCGCCAAGTAGACACTGAATAGGACTAAACTATGTACATAATAGTTTTTTGCCTTTTGTTTCATAATAAATTTTATTTATATAACCCTTTTGCTGATTTTTAAAGTGTTACATAAACAGGACAGGTGAAATATTATCACGTAAAGAAAGCAACCATAAACACATGAAAAGACCTAGGTTTACAATTTATGATTAAAATTCTACTATCTACACAATATACATAGACATAAAATGTAAAAACTTAAATATCTTAGAAACAGTAGCCAATCAGTTGTTTTAATTGTCATATTTGAATTCAGCACATCAAAATACATAATAAATAGCACATTTTATCTCTGAAGCAGACGACTTCTCAAAAATTGTAGACCAGTGTAACAGCTCCACCAAGGTCAACAGAATTACAGAGCAGACACCCAGAAGTCACTTAGTATCAGAAGGAAACCAAATTATTTTGAAAGCTTTCCATAAAGGCATTAGCATCCCTGAGTGCTATAAGAGGCAAGAATATAGAACAAATGACTTATCATCATGTTCCTATTATGCCTCTGGCATTTAGGGCAATGACAAAGCTCCTCCATTCCTGTCTGTTTCTGGCAAGTCTTTCAATGGTTCCCCAGTTGTGCCCCAGGTTTTTCAGCTCGGTTTCCACCGCTCTTCGCCATGTTGTTTTCAGGTGTCCATCTTATTGCTACTCTGGTGATGGAATCAGTTGCCATCCGAAGCACATCACCGATCCATCTCCAATGCCTCCTGGCAACGATGGTGCTCAGATCCTTTTGGCTGCACTGTGTCAATAGATCTTGGTTTGAGATTGTTCTGGGCCAAAAAATACAGAGAATTTTTCTGAGGCAGGTTGTATGGAATGAAGATATTTGGATATGTCATACTTTCTGATGCCACTGCATTCTGCACTAAAAAGTAGTGTTGAAAGCACGCAGGTCTGATAAATCTTAAATTTGGTTTTGATGTTGTATTTTGATAATTTCCAGACTGTATTTAAGCTCCTGAAGGTGTTCCTAGCTTTACTGATTTTGTTACGGATGTCCTGGCTTGTTCCACCATCCTGGCTGATGGTGCTGCCCAAGTACGTGAATGTTTCTGCATTGGTGAGAACATAATCCTCTATTCGTACTGGTGATGGTGAGGCAATATTCAAGGTCATGATATCGGTCTTATTGTGGTTGGTTTTCAGTCCAATTTGCTGGCTGAATGCGTTGAGTCGAGTTGTTTTTTCTTGTATATGGTGTTGGGTATGTGACAGGAGAGTGACATCTTCTGTGAAGTCCAGGTCTTCAAGGGATGAAAAGAGTGTCCATTTAATGCCTCTTGGCATATCTTTTGTTGTAAGCTGCATTACCCAGTCAATAGCAATGTTGAAGAGGATTGCATACATGACACAACCCTGACGTAATCCTGTTCTGACTTCAAGACTAAGCTCACTGTGATCAACACTACATGTAAAGTTGAAATAGAAGCTTTTGACAATGTTGATTATACGGAAAGGAATTCAATATGCCTGCAGAATGCGCCATAGGCTGGTCCTGTGAATGCTATCAAAAGCCTTATCAAGTCTATGCAATTTATGTAGAGTTGCTGTTGCCATTGCCATTCTAAGCACTGTTCTATTATGTTTCGTAAAGCGAAGATCTGGTCTGTGCATCCACACCCTTTCTGAAAACCAGCTTGCAGTAAAATGACTTGTAGTAAAAGTATAAACCAACTTTAACACCACATAAATTTTATGAACAAATTCTGCTAAAAATACACAGAGCACAAGTACCTTGTGAATAGAAAAAAATATGAATTTCTAGCCCTTAAAATTCTGAAGACAATCTACTAAATATGCATCAATGTAAAATGATGCAGAGCTGTCTTTCTAATTCTTCAAAAAGACAGCTCTAGCACCTCTGCTGATGCTAACAGGCAGAAGCCCCTGTAACGTGTGGCAGCATTAGTTTATTCTAGCACTACAAAATACCCTGAATTCTCCCATACCCACACAAATATGGCTTGTAGCTGAAAATACTCAATGGAGGTAGTTTAATTACCTTACTTCATTTTCAAGAATGGGTTTTTTATCTTGCTCTCCAGGTGCCCCAGCCCCATACCCTGAAACTCAATTTGTACTATGTTGTACAAGTGGTCCAGCTAATCCTTTCCCCTACCATACAGGGCCAAAGTGGGGAGGGAAGACGAGAACTTGTAGCTATCTTCAGATACTCATCTTCTGGCTCTGTAGGCATCAAGCTATTATGCTGTTCTCCAGATATTCTAGCTCACCACAATACGCTTCTGGTTCTCTTCATCTACTGACAGCAAGCTGAACTCTGGCTCTGGCTCCCTGATCCCTGGCTGCTTGAGCGTGGAACAGCTCAGGGAACAAACATGGCAAAACATTGCAGGGAGACAAAACAAATGGCCAGACATTGGCTGCAGCAAAATGGCAAATTCTGTGTCACCTTGGAAAAATGCCAAATTCAGTACCTAAAGAGTCCATGTGATTCTGACTGAAATGAATGGGACAGGCCACAACTCTTAAGCTATTATTTCAGGCTTTGCCAACAGATGCAGGCTTCACTGTATTGGTTCACAAATCAGTTCATATTCTCAATATTATTTCCACAACCCTTCAAGACTAGAAACATTAAAAAAGAAAAAAAACAATTCTGGGAAAAGGAGTGAATTCTGAGGGAAATTCAGCATCTGCAGAATAAACAGGGCCCTGATGATAGGTACAACAGCGGGAAATTAAGATGACTGGTCCATTTCACTATTATTCAGAATCCTGGGGAGAGCAGTGAAATGGACAAAGAACCATCATATCAAATTAAATACTGGTTAGGAAAGCTATGAACAGCAGCAAACAATCAGCTGAATTACTCCCTGGGGAGGACCACTCAACATGTATGAAGGCAGGGAGAAAAGCACAGTGGGCACAGGAGACACAGCAGCAGTCAGGAAGTGAGGCTATTCTTCTCACAAGTCTGCTAAAAAGTGTAAAAAGTACAAACTGTGTGATCTTCATTAGGATTTTACTTGAGTTAAGAACACCCTTTTTACCCTGGTGAAGGCAATGCCTTTCATACCAGCTGATCTTTGCAGAATGTTCTAAGAAGACTCTGATCACTTCTAGAATTGGTTTATCTGCAGCAGAATGTTTCACTGATATAGTAGTTGATATATAACAGTGGTTCTCAACCTATTTACCATTGTAGGCTACATATGCAGCTCTCTCTGTGTTCTGTGGGCCGCATCCACGCAATATAGATACTACCATTATGGCCCTGAGGATGTCATGTGGACTACAGCTGTGTGCTGATTGGGCCATGGGTTGAGAACCACTGATTTAGATGCTTTTAAAGGCACTGAAACTTAGAGGGGGTGAGAGGGGGAAGAGAAGAATGGCAATGATGCATCTTCTACAATTGGTCGGTGCTAAAGATAAATCCTAAGAGCACTTCTCACATCTAGCTGGTGCTACACTTTCACATATTTGAGGCTTGAAATAAAAATTGAAGGAAGAATGGTCTCCTGTGGATGTATGAAAGAACTTACCTTGATAACAAACAAACCTAAAGTACAAAGAAATGAAGGTTACTTACTAGTAAATGAAGGTTGATTATCTGTAACCAGAGTTCTTCGCATATTCACACTTACAGATATATTCACACTTACAGGCACTATGCCACCTGGTGGCACTTTACGGCAGAAACTTTCCCAAGCAGTGCCTACTGGAGTACAGGTACACACACTCCTAACCCTCCACTCAGTGTCTCTGAATGTTCCCAAGGTGAGATTATAAAAGGGGGCGCTGCACCCTCTACCACCTCAACTGCTTTCACTGCCAACCCAGATGACCACGATAGATCTCTGAGAAAGAGGGGAAGGTGGGAGGGAAGCATGAATATGCAGAGTCATTTCAAAGAACTCTGGTTACAAGTAAGTAACCTTCATTTCTTCTTTGAATGGCGCTGCATATTCCCACTTACGGGTAGTTTGAAACATAGTGCTGAAAACCCTGGAGGTGAGATCAGAGTCCTAACTGAATAGTGATTGTAACACTGCTCTGCCAAATGTGGCATCCACTCTAGAAGCAAGATCCAGCACATAATGTTTAGTAAATGAATACACTGACTTCCATGTAGTACCCTTGAAAGTTTCCCTCATTAACCATTGCATCGTTTTAACCCATCTTGAAACAGTCTGAGTGGACACACTATAAACCATATGATTCTTAGCATAAGAAACAGTCTAGATGACTTCCTAAAGCTCCTAATTCTATCTAAGTAGTAAGCAAGAGCTCTCTTAGCATCTATAAGAATGTAATGCAAACTCAACATTACTAAGCATGGGGTTTGGGAAAGAAAACCAGTAAATTAACTGTATGATCGAGTGAAACTGAGGTATTATTTTTGGTAAAAACCTGGGATCAGGTCTAAGAACCACTTTTTCTTTATGAAAATTATTAAATGGCGGGTCAGCCATCAGGACATGCAATTCACTCATCATTCTGGCTGATGCAACAACGGTGATGAAGACAACTTTAATAGTTGAATAAAATAATGAACGCTCTGCCATGTGTTTGAACGGTGACCTCATAAGCCTAGACAACAATACCAAGTTAAGGTCTCAAGAAGTGACAGGATCCCTTAGAGGAGGATATATGTTAGATCAGGGTTTCTCACAACAAAATTTTTGGTGGCCTCAGAGTGTGGCCACCAACTCTGGTTGGTGCCCACTCTGACAAATTTTCCTAAAATACTTAACTAACTTCGGGGAAAACAAATAAATATGCACATATACACATCCAAATCATTGTAATTTATGTATGTAGGGTTTTTTTTTTGCAGACTCAAAAATAATGTACAGTTGTATTTTGGTGCCCCTGCTGCCTCCCCCCGCCCCCCACCAATCGTCTCTAGCCCCACTGCCTTCCCTACCCGCCCCTCCGGATCCCCCAGCCCCATGCCTCCCCACCCCCCACCCCGGAGGAAGCCAGGGAGGTGGGTCTGAAGCCCACCCCTGGACTCCCGCAGCTGAAGGGGGGGCAGATCCTGAAGCCCTCCCCCAGAGCATTGTCTTGACTGCAAATGGGAAAAGATATCTTGAACTATTTGATCCTTCAAGAACCACTCATGAATTTGAGAACTGTCCCTTCAGAGACAGTCGGCTAACACAGTGCTTTCCACTTCTAAATGCAGGGCCACCAGATAGATGTCGTGCAGAATACATCAATCCCATTGTCTGACCGCTTCAGCACATAACTAGAACAAGTGAGCTCCCTTTTGTGTGTTCACGTAATACAAAGCGGTCATATTTTCTGTTGTCATGTGGACCATACTCCCTTGTATATAAGGGAGGGACGATCTGCGAGACAGAACGATAGCTCTTAATTCCAACACACTGGTGTGTATGGTCCTTTCTTGGAAAGTCCAATGGCCCTGAATGTAAACTGAGTAATTGGTCTCCCCATCCCATGCTGGATGCCTCTCACATTATCATAATCAATGGGGAAGGGGGGTTGAATAGCACACCTTGGAAAACATTCAATCTGTTCGTCTACCATCTCAGTGAATCCAGAACATCCTGAGGCATGTTGACAAATATGACAACTGTCTTGATTAGGCGCGTAAACTCATGACAACCAATGCTACATTGTCTGCATTCTTAGATGAGCAAAAGTGGTCATGTAATTGGTAGCTGCCATTAACCCCATGAGTCCCAAGAAGAGGATCATCAAAGTTGGGAAATCACGTCTTATATTTTTAGAAACCTCTCTTCTGGAATAAGCAACAGAGGGTCCTGTGGCACCTTTGAGACTAACAGAAGTACTGGGAGCATAAGCTTTCGTGGGTCAGAACCTCACTTCTTCAGATGCAAGTCATCTTGCATCTGAAGAAGTGAGGTTCTGACCCACGAAAGCTTATGCTCCCAGTACTTCTGTTAGTCTCAAAGGTGCCACAGGACCCTCTGTTGCTTTTTACAGATTCAGACTAACACGGCTACCCCTCTGATACTCTTCTGGAATAAAAGCTCTTCCTGCCACTGAGTCCAGTATGGAACCTATAAAGGGAATCCTCTGAGTCAGGCAGAGATTTGACTTTTTGATATTGAGAAGCCACCTGTGATGGGGTAGAACTCATCACTCTGGCATCTGTTGCCAGGTGTCATAGGATTTAGCTCTTCTGAGCAGTGCATCCTCTTCTGGTGATGCTTCATCACCGTCACTTCTGCTCTGGGACCCACATCACTCCCAGGATCGCAGGGTCCTCTTCAGTGACACAGCCCTCCAGCTGTGCCTCACTCTGTGCTCCCCCATTCCAGGGGGCCTGCAGTCCGCTATCCAGCCACTTCCCTCAGTGGCAACTCCAGCCCACTGTCTGGCCCACTTCCTCGGTGGCAAAGGGGGGAGGGGAACCCAGGCCCATCCACTACTGCAGGTCCCAGCCCAGGAACCTGTAGACGGCCGCTGCTTGTGGCGCCCCCTCCAACTCTTCAGTAGGTTGCCCTGGGCCACTTCCCCACACCCCCGGCACCCTTGTATTGGAAATGGCATTCGGCTACCATGAACCTCAGGTATTTTTGATGACTGTGCCAAACAGAGATATGAGTGAGGAAATTATGGAGCCCAATGTTAACATTCTAAACTGGAATTTTTTGATATACTTGTTTAAACTCCTTAAATCAAAATATTGAACGTAAACCCCCATCTTTTTCTGTATTGGAAAATATCTTAAATACAATCCGTGACTCCAAAGACATTAGTGTACCTCCTCGATAGCTCCTATCTGCAGTGCCTTGTGAACATCTATAAGTAAAAATCACCTCATAAGATGAGTCCCTAAAAAGAAAAGGACGGGAGAATTGGAAAAGGGCAGTTGTTTCAATTGAATGGCACAGCCTTTTTCTATAATTTTCAGTATCCGTGTGTCTGATGTAATTCGCATTAATTCGTAATAACAGCATTCATTGATTGGTCCACAACTCTCAAGCGTTGCCATCAAGTCTGTGGCCTGGTGTTCGCTGAAGATGAAGAGGGAATTGGTTGCTTCATCCCAGGTCTAGATCTGAAAAACCTCTTCTGTTGAGACTGAAATTAAGTCTGCGGTTGCTGGTGTCATTGTGGATGCCTCTGGATAGAGAAAAATATGATGATGACAACTGCAGGTAATACTATCTCTGGTATCTAAAGGATGAAGCAGAAGGCTCCTGGTCCATGGATACAGACTGTGATGCCCCGGGTCTTGAATTGAGGCCTGAAAGTTCCCAGACAGCTGCTGTATCCTGGCTTTCACCCAATATCTGCTGAAAGCTGGTGGATCAAGAAGCTAGGAGCACTGTAACCTCAGCCAATTGGGAGCCCCAAATGGAGAACTGCCCGGCTCTAACAATTGGTTCAACCACACTATTTAAGTCAGGAGGCAGCACAGGAAGTTTGTCCAAGCAACAAGGTGATTTCCTGTTGTGCCTGCCTCCTGCACGAACCCTGTTCTTAATTCTGCTCTATTTCTGCCTCACCTCTGCCTTTACTCTTGTTCCCACTGTGCTCCTGCTCTGTGCTTGATCCTTGCCTCTCTTCCAGTTCCTGCCTCCAATCATTAATTACCAATCCTGGCTCCGACCGCAACCTTTGACTTCAGACCCTGATTCTGACTTGCCCCTTGGCTGTGGCCTTTGGTATCTCACCTCTGCTCTGACATTTGGCTTTGATTTCTGGTTCTGACTTGATCCCTGGCTCTGGTAATTGGCAGTTGATTCTGCTGCTGACTTTTAGGCTACGTCTTCACTACCCGCCTGAATCAGCGGGTAGAAATCGATCTCTCGGGGATCGAATTATCGCGTCTCGTTGGGACACAACAATCGATCCCTGAATCGACGCTTGTACTCCACCAGCGCAGGTAGGAGTAAGCGCCATCGATGGGGGAGCGGCGGAGGTCGATTTGCCGCCGTCCTCACAGCGGGGTAAGTCGGCTCGGATACGTCGAATTCAGCTACGCTATTCGTGTAGCTGAATTTGCGTATCTTAAATCGACACCCCCACCCCCCCCGTAGTGAGGACGTAGCCTTAGCTTCATTCCCCAACCTGGACACCTACTCTGCTCACCAAATCTGACTCCTGGGCCAGACCACCTACATCCCAGTCCATAACACAGACCCAGAGAGCAAGCCTATGTAGCAGTCTTTATTTTTTCCAAGAAATGGTCTTAGAACTGAAAAAACCATCCCCTGCAACAGAGACATCTTCCACTTGAACTCTGATGTCCGCTGCCAATGAAGGTAACAGGCTACATACATGCCTACTCAATGAGACTACAGACGCCAAACCTCTGTTAGAAGAGTCTGAACTTTGACACATTCTGCCCTTCTGTGAGAAGAGCATTAGCTTATCTTCATTTGCCCACTGGCAAATGCTGCAAGAATACAGCCATCTTCTCCCACAGATGGAAATGATAATGGGTCATTTCTACCTGATAATTATCCACTCTAACACCCAGAAAAGAGGAATAAAACACCTTTCTCCCTAGTGCATCAGTCTTCCCCATTCTCTATCTGTTGGGGTAGAAGTGAGCCTGGCCAGATCTAAACCTTTCTGGAGGTAGCTCCCAAAAAGTCAAATACAGGGTGGGAGGTCTCCTCCAGAGTCACCAAAGGTAAATTCAATGCAGCTACCATAAGATCATGGAACTGTAACGCATTCTCAGAAGGAGAGGAGGCTGAAGCCACACCCACATGCTCATCAGGTAACAAGTCTGGACTGAAATCTGCATCCAGTTATTCCTGTTCAAAAAGAGGAGCCAGTTCTTCCTCGCCTTCCTCAAATATTGTGTCCAATACCACTGTCTGCACCAATGGATCCAGAGAAACCACATCCAAGGACTGGTGAGCTACCAGATCCTTATCAGAGGAAACTTCGTATCTCCATCTATAAGGAGGATAATCAAAAAACTGTTGTGGCTGAACCCAATAGGGCCACAAAGACCATGGCTGCTAGTCTTTCCAGTAGGTGGGATCTGGGAATATATCCATGGGAGGAACAGCAAAGAGCATAATCCAGGATGACATAGGTCTCCTGACTTTTCCTCTATTCTCTGCAGACAAATGCAACCTCAGAAGAGGATGATGGAGAGATACAAAGGATGAGAAAGATTTGCATGGAGATTGTAAGCTCTCAATGGTGATACCAGAGCATGAATATCAACCTCAGGGCAGACAGTTAAAAACCAGGGCACAAACCCCAAATTGGATGCAAGTGCTCAACTTCGATTTCACCAACCAGCTGCGCCACATGCAAACTCCTCAGGCAGTTAAACAGCTTTTAACATGGAGTCACAGACAGTTCTCTTGGGTACTCCAATCTGTCTTGCAATCCTGGTGAGAGTATCTGTGTGACAGATGGCACCGTACAGCAAAATTCACAGTAATATTTCAGGTTACTACTTATCCCAAAGGACCAGTCACTTACCCCAGGTCAATTGTGCTTTAGCTCTCACACCAAAGACAACACTTGTAGTGAATCCCATAGTAAACTATATGAAGATTTATTAAACAGGAAAAGGAAATTAGAGAGTTATTTACAAGGTTAGAGTAAGCAGACACTGGAATGAGTTAGGTTTCAAAAGGTAATACAGGCTTTTATATTCAGCAACCTCTATTTGACCTTTAGGGTTTATCCAGACAAGAAGTTGGGGGATCTCTTGTTTATGCTTAAAACACCTTGCCGCCCCCACCCCCACCCCGCAGAGTCCAAGCAGCATAGATATCCTATTTCCTTCTGTTGGGGGCTTTTTTATCCCCCCCTCTTGTCAAGTACTCTGAGCTGCAAACTCGGCGGATGGGAGCACTCCACTTGCATGACTTGTCTTCACAAGGGCAGAACAGAAGGAGTCTTTAGTCCTTTAGCTGATGGTTTCTCAATCCAGATGCAGGACATTTCCAACTGTAAGATCCAACTAGAGCCCGTCTGTTATAATGGATCTTCTCTTTCAGGAGGGACATAATTTCTGCATACTAATTAAGGTCCCTCTCCTATATGGCAATTCATACAGTCAGAGGCTCATACTACAACCACTCAAATATTACATTACAATATGGAAGATGGACATTACAAATAAGAATAATGCATGCAGCAACTCACAAGCATTAATACTAAATATTTTCTTATCAGTATAATCCTATTTCATCAATATTAACTCATGTGAGCCAGACAGATTACAACTATGTATCTGTCTGTGTCCAGCTGAGATATGGGAACCTTGCATGAGCTGGCACCTGGCCAGTGTCACAGAGACCCTGTAGGAGTCTTGGGAGGAGACACAGAAAAGTCCAGAAACAGACTAACAATCTACTCTACTCTCCTGAAACTGGAAACAATCTTCTGGTTCAAATTCAGCTTCTCAGCATTGAACCCTTCATTTCTACATGGAGTGCTCAACTGGATATGCAGTCAATGCTCATGTGTATTAGCTATGGCCAGCAAGAAGTAGTCATTCTGCATCAAGTAGAATGAAAGGAATACAGACAGATTCAGGGTAACCTTTGGTGGGAGACAAGCAAGATGTTCTACTTGAGCAAGCACACAAGAAAAAAATCATACCTACAAAACTACATCCAAGCGACTGTATGCATGGGATTGACCAGACAGCAGAACAATGCAGAGAGCAATTCAAGTGGCTTAAGAGACTACTGCAAAATCAAGGGTGCTAATGGGGAACAACACATCTTCATGCCTCATTTATGACTAATTCAACCAGGTACTGGGAACTGCAGCAGGCGCTGACTCCACAGTGGTGTATGACAACTAGCGGAATGGGAATAGTGACCATCCTTCCTTCTCCTCCTCCCCTCCCCGGCACCACCAGAGAAGAGTCAGCCAGATGTAGGGCAAGAAGTGATCCTGTAACTGAGGCCAGTTACCGAAGATGCTATGCTGCTGGAGCATCTACAGCACATTACTCAAAGGAGCAATTTAGCAGCAGCTCTGGAGGAGGGTCTGCCTGCTGCAGAAACAGCATCAGAACAAGCTCCTGAGCCTGGTAAGTTTCTACCACCATGTTTGTGTTTAATAATATGTGGCTGGAAGGGATTCCCAGCTTATGGGCTATTAAGTTATTAATTCAAGCCAAGGTTTTCTGTGCTTCTGTTCAGTGTGAAACCCACGCCATTCCCCTAGTGCCCCCGCTTCCCTCTCCTCCTGCCATGAGGGATTCAAAATGGATACCGTGAAATGTTCAAGAAGTTAACAAGAAATTTTTTTATTACTTACTGATCATTATGAGTTTGGGTTGGGGCTATTAATTGTGGAACTCCATATGCCCCAAACATCTAATCCAGCACACTTTATACACTGGTGATGCCCACATTTTCCCAGACTGCCTGTCAACTGACTCCCCAAAAATCCTGGCTGCTATGATTCCACACAGAATCGGAACATATATTTTGTCCATTGCTGGCTTTAATATACGAGTCCAAATTACAGCGGAGGGTGGCAGTCTGTCTGTTAGGAGTCCCCATGACTGATTGATTCAGTTGTATACATGGAAGCAGGGTGTTGTAAAGAGACTGTACTGCATCTCCATGATAAATCAGCATCTTGTTGATTTTTCCACAAATTTTCACTGATGATTAGTGAGGAAAGCAAATTTCTCACAGAGTAGGAACTCCAGCACCTCAGTTATACTCCAAGGCAGGAAATATTTATTAGGGCCACCTCCAAAACTCACAAGCCCACTCCACTCAGTGATGTGGTTGGTTGCTAGATGCCTAAATATGTCCTTAGCATGCACAGATGGCTGTCCTCCACTGACTTGAAACAGAAGTTCACATTTTCACTCTGGGACCTCCAGAATATCAATGTTCTTCAAAAACTGCCCTCCCTGGCTGGATTGAAAAACCATAGATAGTATTGAGAGCAGTCATAAGTTCCCTACCCCCAGGAAATATGAAGGGGATACAGAAATAATTTCCATAAACTTTTTTGTGTGCCTTACGATGGATGATGTGTGATCATTTTCAGTACTTCTCCAAAGAATGTCTGAAATAGACAGTGTTTTTGTGTGACTAGAATACAGCCCACTGATAAACAGTAGAATTTTTTGACCTTGATTTAAAGCAGCCCCCTTTCATAGAATGGGAAATGTAAGCTAAAAGAGCAATGTTCTATTTCTCCTTTCAAGGGCCTTCCATCTCCACAGGGCAACCCCATGGCAGTAGGAGCTTGGGGGTGCAGACCAGCCTACTGAAATAAAAGTGTGAGAGATGAGCTGATGGGAGAGCTACTAGATAAAACTAATCGGAAGATAGGTTTCAGAAGGACCAAATGGATTATCAAAAAGATAAGTAAGGCTGGAAAGAAAGATAGAGGCTGCACAGAGCAAGAAGAAACTGGCAAACAGATTCAGAGAGCATGACCACAGGTTGAGGGAGCAAGACAGAGCAGAGGAGAAGGAGCTGTTCGGGCAATTACTTATGCTCATGACTACAAGATTGCAGGCTCCAGTGCCACCTTCAACTCCTGCTCCTGCTCCATGGCTTGAATCCCCTCCTCACAATCATGCCCTGCAGAGTATGCATCCTTTGGACAATTAAGGGGTTGGATGGACCATGTCACAGGCAATGAACACAGCACATGGAACGGTGAAAAGTATCCTGTGCATTCATCTGCTCCAGTCATGTCACAGCCCACATGTTCAAAACACAGCAGAAAGATCAAAGGGAACAGAAGAACAGGGGGACACAAGAATAGCTGAACTTGTCATTTGGGGGCACATGGACCTTTAGCTGTGTGAGGAGTTTGTTTATTGCACTGCATGCTTTGATGGCAGATGGTCTGCCTGATTCTTACAGTATCTTGCGTAAACATCATGTTGAATTAACACCAACTTTATTGAATATCATATGCCCATTCTCAATAACTTAACAGTAATAATAAAAAACTTACAAATTTTCATCATAGTAATCCACAAATCGTGAGTTGCAGTACATTGCCAGTTTTGTAAAATGCATAATACATCTCTATAAATTACATGGAAGTATTTAAAAAATTCATTATACCAACACATTTATAAAAATTATCACACAGCTGTCCCATATCCATACACAGCACAATCTCAAAAACCAGTTCATTCCCCCACTTCCCCCACACACTCTGGACTGTGCAAACCCATTACGTTTGCACACAAAGCACCTCTGACTTCTGTTGGATCCAGCACTAGCCTTGACAGGTGCAGTTTCTCGTTGCATGTATACCAATTCAGGTATCGGGCAGTGTATTGAGACCACTCCTGGAAAAAAAAGTTCCCCTTTTCCTCACAGACATTGTGAAGAACACAGCAGACCACAATAACGTGGACTGCACTGGCAACACTGGCATCCAAATGGTTTTGAAGGCAGCAATAACCGGATTTCAATCTGCCATATGCAGGGTCCCCTAGGGGGACAGTAGGTACAGTGACTCCATTTATAACCACATCATTCAGTGGGAAAAAAGTGTCCCAGTTTGTCCATGAAGGTATAGCCCTGATCTCTGGAACACTCTGGTATCACACACTCGGCCACTGCATCCCACATTTTTATCCATGAATCTGCCCCTGTAGTTGACCAGGGCCTGCATAACGATGGAGCAGTATCTACCAAGGTTTATGTACTCGTGTGCTCCTTGCAGTGGACAATCTATAGGAACATGAGTCCCATCACGGCAGTTTGGAAAGCCAATTCACTTTGGAAAGGCAGCAATTATTTCAAGAACATTTCTTATGCCTATCTTCTTTGGGGCAAATCACAGTCCTGATTGCCTCAGAAACCTCTGCCACAACAACTCCCACAGTTTAATTGCCAACTCCAAACTGGTTAGCTAGGGACCTGTAGCAGTATGGGTAGCCAGTGTTCAGATGGCTATAGCAACTCACTTCTGGACCAACATACTTAGTGCTAGAGGACAGGGACTAGCTGGTCACAAACATCATTCAGGGACATCATTCATGAAATGTTCTGGACCCACTATTGGTCATCCCAGGTCCACATGACAATGTGATCTCCCCAGTATGTAGTTGGGGCCCTGCTCCAGAAGCACCAGTCTACACAGGGTAAATCTGACACTAAGGCGACAGGTATGAGCTACACCACCTGGGTCACAGCTGGCATGTCAGTATCTCCCTCAGACAAGTGCATTTGGCAAAACTGCCAATGAAATATCCACCAGTGTCTCGCAGATGCTCCGCCTGATTCCCAAAACAGAACCGAGCATGAGGTAGAGAGCAGTTCTTACAAGGGGTCGGGACCCATATTGGCTCTGGCTGCTGGAGCGTGCAGACACAAAATGGTTCCACTGGATGTGTTCACGGGCTAAACCCACCTAAAATACTTCTGCTCAACTCCCCCGGAACGGACAAGTTCTCCCACAACCCACTACAAAATAAGCCTTAGAGCAGCTTCAGCTGGCAAGGGTGCTTGGAGCCCTGCGATATGATAGTATATGCCGACAGAAGCTGAAGTTCTGACTCGGGTATGCATACTGCAGTATGGACCTTCCAGCATGAATGTGAAACCCAGGTTTCCACTGTAGTGTGGACATTCAAGCAGAGGCTTGGAAACACCAAGTTCACAAGCCCAGGTCCCACAGACCCAGACTTAATGTGCAGTGTAGACATACTCTAAAATTCATGAGTTTATAATTAGGACTTTGTGGAAGAGGAGGAAGTGGGAGGGAAGTGTGAACATGCAAAGCCCATCTCAAAGAGAGGTTACTTATTTATACAGTAACTGGAGTTACAGATATTTTGCCACTCTGGCTGCTCCACTTCAAAGTGTACATGTGTGAAATCTTGCTAAAGACAAGGACTCCGAAGTAGAGGGGAAGGACCACGGTAGTGGAGTACTCATAGGGACAAAACATCAAAGAACTCTGGTTACTGTACAAATAAGTAACCTCTCCTTTTCTGAGAAATTGTCCCTATGGAAGTTCCACTTCAGATGACTTCCAAGCAGTGCCCAAACTGTAGGGCTGGGCACTGAGGAGTCATATCTAATATAGATTGAAGAACTATTGTCCCAAACACTGCATCTGCTCTGAAAATATATACAATGGCAGAAATAGTGAAAGCCAACCAGGTGGCAGCTTTACAAACCATCTTGAGGTGGATGTTATTAAGCAAGGCAATAGAGGTGGACTGTGTTATGGCAGCATGAGCAGTCACCTGGGGGGCGGGGAAAGAGATACACACTAGCTACCTTGTAGCAGGACAAATGCATCCTGACACCCATTTAGATAGTCTTTGGATGGAAACAGGGGTTTCCTTTCATTCTTTCGGCAAAGGAACCAAGAAGTCTCAGGGAGGTCCTGAAGGATCTAGTTCTTTCCAGGTAGAATATGAAGGCCCTTCTAATGTCCGGAGTGTATAGAACAGCTTCTTCCCTAGAGTTGTATGGTTTAGGGTAGAAGATTGACAATTGTATGTCTTGATTAACACACAGGACAGATGAGATCTTGGGTAGAAAACAAAGATGGGGGCAAAGAGTCACTTTGTCCCAGAAGAACATGATGTAGAGTGAATCTCCCAGTAGGGCTCCCAATTCCTCTACTCTGCTAGTGAACATGATGGCTATATGAAAGGATGCTTTAAAAAGCAAATGAAGAAATCAGCAATTTGCTAGGAGCTCAAAGGGGGTCTCCCTGATTAAGGTCCCAAGCTGGTGTAGACTCTGACATGTGGGAAGAGGTTGGCCAGGCCTCTAATGAACCTAGAAGTCATGGGATTGGTAAACACTGAGACTCAACATGAGTGGAAGGCTGGTAACAGCTTACAGACAGCTCAGTGATAAACCCAAGATCTTTAAATTCAACAGGTTGTAAAGTATGTGAGTTAGGTGCAAATTGTTGAACACAACCAGCATGCACCTGGAGTGGAAATGCTTCCAATTTTGCAGGCAAGTCTTTCTTGTGGATGGTCCCCTACTACTCAATAGTAAGTGCTACAATTCAAATTCCTACACCCAAAAACCATCCAAGAGCCAGGCTTTGAGATGTAGGCAGGTTAGGGAGAATAGTTTTCCCTGAATCTTGAGTCAATAAGTCTGTTGTCAGAGGCAAGAAAAAAGGTGGGCAAAGTGACAGGCGAATCAGGTCTGGGTACCATATCTGCCTCGACCAGGCTGGCACTATCAGCCACCCCAGCTCTGTTTTATCTTCTGCAGGACTGAGAACCAACTGGAGAGGTGGGGGGAGGGAAAACATGCATACAGCAGCGCTTATGGCCAAAGAATGAGGAAGACATCTCTCAGGGAATTTTGACCACAAACTCCCATTGAGCAGAACTTCAACATTTCTTGTTGGACGCTGTCGCAAAGAGATTTATCTCTGGGAAGCCCCAGATCAGAATATTTCTCATAGGATTAGACTGCTAAGCTCTCATTCCTGGCCCTGACAAAAATGCCTGATCAGCATGTCTGTTAATGTTTTGCAGACCAGGTAGGTATGCCACTGAGATGTTGATCTGCTGAGATATGCACTAATTCCACAGTTTACTCCTGGGAGAATTCTGTGCTACTATGCATGCGCAGAATTCATGTCAACTGAAGATTTCTTTGCTTCCCCATAGAAAAATGACTTTCTGATGGGAAGCAAAGGGAAGCCACAAGAGGTCACCACATAAAATAAATAGGCAGCAGGTTTAAAACAAACAAAAGGAAGTATTTCTTCACACAATGCACAGTCAACCTGTGGAACTCTTTGCCAAAGATATTGTGAAGGCCAAGACTATAATAGGGTTCAAAAAAGAACTGGATAAGTTCATGGAGAATAGGACCCTCAATGACTATTCTCCAGGATGGGCAGGGATACAAAATTATGCTCTGAAGTGTCCCTAGCCTCGGTTTGCCAGAAGCTGGGAATGGGCAATGGGGGGATGTATCACTTGATGAGTACCTGCTCTGTTCATTCCCTTTGAAGCATCTGCCATTGGCCCAGTCAGAAGACAGGATACTGAGCTAGATGGACCATTGGTCTCACCCAGTATGGCCATTCTTATGAGCGGTCATACGCCCCTCCCCAGCAACATGAATGCGTCATTTCTGGCACCCAGACCAATCAGCAGAGAGGTAAATCACTGCAGGAGGGCAGGGTGGGTCAGACCTACCCTCACCCCCATCCACCCAACCCCCATCCATCAATACTCGCCCATATCCAGATGCCACCACCAAGTCTTATCCCTCTGCACCCAGAATCTCCCCATACCCAAATCCCCATTCCGCCAAGCCTCACCCCCTGCATCTGAAGTTCGCACCCCCCACGCTGACCCCAACCCCACCCCAGCCGGTGGCTCCTACCATGCACCTGGTTCAGCTGCTAGTCCTGGCTGGAGAAGCAGCGTACTTCTCCTGCACGGAATGCCTGGGGCCCCACCCCTGCTTCCTGACCCCTGCCCCTATCATTCCTCAGCTGCAGGGGAGGGTCACACTGTATAGGGAGCTGCTCCCCCCATTTGCCCAACCCCTGCGCATCCAGACCTCTCCCCCATACCCAGAGCCCCCAGCCAAGCCCCACTCCCTCTATATCCGGACTCCCGCCCCTGCATCCTGCTGAGCACTACCACCCTGCATCTGGAGTCCCACCTCTACACCCAGACCACCACACCCCACTGAGCCCCCTGAACTCGAACCCGCACCCTGACAATCCCCACCCCCTATGCACCTGGACTCCCACCCCACTAAGCCCCAACCAACTGCACCCAGACCCCCATCCCACCAAGCCCTACTCCCCAATACCCAGACTCCTCTGCTAAGCCCCATCCCCCCACACCCAGACCCCCCTGATGGGCCACAACCACCTTCACCTGGAACCCCATACAGAGTCCCAATGCCCCTGCAACCCATCTCCCCCACCACCACCACCAACCAAGACCCTGTGCATCCAGATCCCCCTACTGAGCCACCTGCATCCAGATTGCCCCACACAGAATCCTCTCACCCCACACTAGGATACTGCCAGTCTGAGCCTGTCCTCCCACATTTGACACAGGGCTGTTAATCCTGGTGAGTTGCTTCATTTGCTACTCAGAGAATTCTGCACTAAAAAATTAAAAATTCTGTGCACAATATTTTAAAATTCTGCAAATTTTATTTTTCAATAAATAAATGGGGAGTGGGCAGCACAGGCCACTGGCTGCATGAAGTTGGGAGCTCACCCTGCAGCCTCCCACACAACACAGACCTCTCCGGCAGGACTACCCTTGCACAGGGTCAGGGTCAGGTGCAGCCTCACTGCCAAGTCCGTGTCCAGGGGCAGGGGGTTTGGAGGGTGATCTCCCGCCTCCATACAGCCAATCACCTGGGATCTCCACTGCCATGCTGGAGCCTCCACATTCATTTATTGACAAATAAAATTTGCAGAATTTTAAAATACTGTGCGCAGAATTTTAAGTTTTTGAAGCAGAATTCCCATGGGAGTAACAGTTTTACTCCTTCTGTGCATAAGGATAGCAATCTTGTGTACAGAAGCAGTAAAATACATGGTTGCTTTGTCAGTCACGATCTGACTTAACACTTGATTATGAGTAAGAAATGGCCGCACATGTGCTCTAAGGTCGATTAGATCAATGTGAAGGACAGACTCTTGATGGGTCCATTTGCCCTGTATAGTAAGGCACCCCAGCCTATCAAGGAAGCATCTGTTATGGTCTCTGTGGTGAGTGGTTGATTGGGGTCCTATTCAACACAAGCTTTGTGAGGATCCTTCCATCAATTAAGAGACTTGTGGGCCTTTTGATTGTTCAGGTTGTGCTTTTTGGGTATATAGAGAGTTCTGAGCCAGGCCTCAAGGCAACAGGAATGTAATCTGGCATGAGGTCTCACAGATATACATGCTATCATATGACCCAGCAGTTGTAGTCAGGTTCTTCCCATTATTTGGGGGCTTAACTGAAGGTGAGAAATAAGGTTGGACATTGTGACAAATCTGTCCATCAGCAGGTAAGCCTGGCAGCCATGGAGTTCAGGGTAACTTCTATGAATTAGATCCCTTGGATGGGTGTCAAAGTAAGCTTTTTCTATATTGAGATTTAGACCCTTGAGTGGAAAATGGCTAGGGCCTTGTTGACTGCCAACTGTACCTCGAGGTAGGTGTGACATACCAACCAGGGTATGATCCAGACTAAAGGGTAACCTGGGGTGCCCTTTACAATGCCTTGCTGCTGTTGCCTCCAGCGTGGATTGCTCACAAACCGCCTCCAGCATGTAAGTCAGTCCCAGCTACGTCTGTGTGTGTGCTGCAGCCAGCCCTTGGCTCTTACCAGCCTTTGTTATGCTGCAGAGTAACCCCAACACACACCCCAGTCCCAGATCGTCCCCCAGAAACCTATATCCTGTACTGCTCAACCCTCTCTTGGACAGTACAAAAATACTGAGTCCATTACTTCTTTAAGGAAATAATATGCACACGACTTGTTACGCCAAATGGAGTTACCTAGACCAGTGGTACTCAATCTATTTATCTTTGTGGGCCATATATGCAGATCTGTGCATGTTATGTGGGCCACATCCACAGAATATATAATACCAGTGCCCATGATATACAATAGGGGAGGGCAGTGAATCAACCAATTTCTGTACAATAATCAGGATTGGAAAACGTGCAGGTGTGTGTTTCAGGGGGTAGGGGTAGAGGTGTCTATGATAATCCCATCTGAAATAAATATACCTACATTTGGTAGGGGCAACCCTTAAAGTGTACCCCTCAGTGACCAGACTCCATTTTTAATTCTTTTGTGCCAGGACTGTGATCCACTGCAACTCTGCCCACTTTAAGCCTTCCCTGAGCTGGGGCCACAAAACAGCTGCAGCATCAGCAGTGTGTCCTCCAGGCTGCTGTGCTGTAGTATAGCGGAGAGTGTGTGGCACACAGCAATTTTGTGCCCTGGACACCTCATACCTGGAACTTGTCTGAGGCAGGGGGCACAGCCCTGCTGGAGGCTGCCTACCTGTTATCTCTATGTATGAATGAGCAGGCACTGACCTTTGGCTGGCAATAGTGACTGTGGAGGAGGTGCAGCTGGGATAGAAAGTATTGCTCCAATTAACTCAGTGCAGCAGGCACAAGGAGCATGCACCCAGCCCCATGTGGGGCTCAACACTGGGTCTCTCTCCAGGCCAAAGAGAGTCACTGCTGCAGCAGACAGAGCCCTGTAGCAGAGATTGCACATAAGGTGGAGAGGGCTCCTCCCCACCCTGCCTGCTGTGACTTCCCGGTTCGGCACATGTCCTTCAATGCCTGCTCCCACACACTCAGGGGCAGGGGTGATCCCACCCACCGATCCATGGGGGGGGACCCTTGCTGGGAAGCTGCCCACAGGACAAAATGTCCACCCCGCACAAGCTGTTGCTTACAAATAATGGTACAAATTTTAAAGTAATGACTTATAGGGCAGCCTCCTGCTCTGGTTGTGAGCTCTGGGTCTAGACATGGCCAACAGGGGATGGGCAGGTGGGTGCTGTCTGCTGCAGGCAGCTCAGAGCACACTGCAGCCTGGAGCATGCACATCCCCCCCACAGGCAACATGCAGCTATAGCTAGTATGGAGGCACAAATGAAAGGTTTGGGGGGGAGGTCACATGCCCCCCATTTATCCGTACACCTCTGGTGCAGACACCCAGCAGTGAAGAGGCAGCATTCCCCATGACAGAGGCATTCTCAGTGTGTCTGTACAGCACGGGGAGGGAAGTAGCAACAGGCTGCCAAGCTGGCTGAGCTCTTCCCCTGCCACAGGGGGCTGCTTTGCCTGCCCTGCTAGCAGGGAGTGCTCCAAGTATGGCTCCGTGGCACCGTCTCCCCACTCAGCCGGCCCCAGCCAGTACCCAGGAGTGAGGTAATTGGCACAGCAATCTTGAATTTTTTTTAGCACACAGCTTAACCACAGCTGTGCGCTAACTGGGCCACAAGTGGCCCATGGGCCGCAGGCTGAGAACACTGACGTGAACACTTCAAGTTGAACACACTGGATTAGATAAAACAATAAAACAAGTTTATTAACTACAAAGAGAGAGATCTTAAGTGAGTACAGGTAATGAGGCATAAAAGTTAGAAATGGTTACAAGATAAAACGCTTACTAACGTCTAATCTAACAAACTACATTAGATTCAAAGCAAAAGTTCTCACCACCTCCCTTCAGCAATCTCACTGACCAAACTCTTTAGATCAGAATCTCTCCCCCAGAGTCCAACAGCTGCTTCATCTTTTCAAGTGCAGTGAATGCAATGGGCAGAGAGAGAGAGAGAGAGAGAGAGATCTTGGGGTTTCTCCCTCCTTTTTATAATTTCCATCCCCCTCTTGAAAAAGATTTCCACCCAAGACCCAGAAGACACAGTCTATGTGGAAGGACATACCCTGATGGGTTTTTACACCTATTTAAACTTTCTTTGTTTTCCTTCCCTGCTTGATTACTCTGTTTACTGCTTAAGTACAAGTTAAGGCAAGCACACAGACCTTCATTTCTTTAGGACAGACCCGCCTTCTGCTTGGCTGTGGGGTTTGGAACATGGTGTTAACATCACAGAGGGAAATCTTATAACTTCACATACAACATTGCTACACATTTTACCTGGACAATACTGACCAGCAAATTATGAGTTTTTAAACCATACCTCACAAGGCATACCTTGTACAAACATTACTGCAATAGTGTGTAGGGTGTGGACACAAGGGTATATTATGTCACAGCAGGATCAACCCTTGATGAGCCAGTTGTCCAGATATGGAAAGACCACTTCTCCCAATTGACTTAGCTGGGCAGACAATAAAAAGGACCTTTGTAAACATTCTCAGGGCAGCCAAGAGGTCAAAAGGAAGCACTCCATACTGATAATGTCTGTAGCTGATCACAAACCATAGAAAGCCTTTGTGAGCTGGATGCATTACTACGTGAAAGTATACATCCTGAAGGTAAAGGTCCACATAGCAGTGTCCTGGATATAGAGCTAGTATTGTTGCTAAGGTTACCACCCTGAACCTCTGAGTTTGGATGAATGTGTTCAGAGTTCTGAGGTTCAAGATCAGTCTGCATACTCCTTTCTTCTTGGGCATCAAAAATATCTGGAGTCTAACCCTTTCTGGATGCTGAAGGGGGAATTAGTTCTATCAACCCCAGTTGCAGGATGGATTCCACTCTTGTCATCGTTTTGTCCCACAATAATTATATTAGGCCAGGGGTAGGCAACCTTTCAGAAGTGGTGTGCCAAGTCTTCATTTATAAACTTTAATTTAAGGTTTCGTGTGCCGGTAATACATGTTAACGTTTTTTAGAAGGTCTCTCTCTATAAGTCTATATTATATAACTAAACTATTGTTGTATGTAAAGTAAACAAGGTTTTCAAAATGTTTAAGAAGCTTCCTTTAAAATAAAATTAAAATGCTGATCTTATGCCGCCAGCCTACTCAGCCCGCTTCCAGCCTGGGGTTCTGTTCACCTAGGCCTGCAGCAGGCTGAGCAGGGTGACTCGAGGTCAGGGCAGAGGGCTGGCGTGTGTGTGGTGGTGCAGGGCAGATGGCTGGATGTTGGGGGGGAGGTCAGGGCAGAGGGCTGGAGGGAGTGTGGGGGTGCAGGGCAGAGGGCTGGGGGTGCAGGGTAGAAGGCTGGGTGTTGGGGGGAGGTCAGGGCAGAGGGCTGGAAGGTGTGGGGGGGGTGCAGGGCAGAAGGCTGGAGTGCGCGGCTCGTGGGGGTGGTCCCAGCCCCCTGCCCTGAGCGGCTCAGGGCAGGGGGCTGGGAGGGATATGCCCTATTCCACACCCTTCCCCAAGGCCCGTCCCTACCTCTCTCTGCCTCCTCTACGGAGCAGGGAGCACGCTGCCACTCGGCTCGGCTCTGCTCCGCTCCCCCTCGCAAGGGCCATCGCCGGCAAGGAGAGGGGGGAGGAGGGGCCGGAATGCACCACGCTGTGGGAAGAAACGGGGGAAGGGGGGGACTTGGCTGCCGCAGGACCAAGCTTCTGCCTCCTGCCCCCACAGGGGAGAGCGGTGGGGCTGAGTGGGGCGGGGGTGGGGACCCCCCAGCGCTCTCCCCTGCGGGGGCAGGAGGCAGAAGCTTGGTCCTGCGGCAGACAAGCTTCCCTCCTCCCCCTTCTTCCCCAATCGTGGCACTTTCCGGCCCCTCCGCCCCTCCTCCTCCTCTCACCGGACAGGCAGCGTGCCACTCAGAATCAGCATGCATGCCATAGGTTGCCGACCCCTGTATTAGGCCATGAAGTTCAAGAATGAATTTGGTGACTTTTACAGGGTCGCTGGTAAAGGCTTGATCTACGGTATCAAATCTGAAGAGCACCACCTTCCATACAATAATATTACATTCAAAAGCATGGACAAATGTCAAAGCCTGCCCCCTCCCCACAAACACAACTTGCAAAGTTGGACACATCAATCCCATCTCTACTGATTTTCATTCCTATGGTGTGCCCTGTCTAAAATGTCATGATAGTGGTTGTAATTTTCCAAGATGCTTTGATATCAGGAGATCTTTTATCTTAACCATTTACCTCAGCTAATATTTTCCTTGATAGGGCTTCAATATCCTCAACCATTGAAAATTTAGGTGGGGATGGCAATCTTCCAACTTCAATCACATCATTAGCTACCTCATTCCCATCCATACCAATGTGTAATAGAATCCACTGAAGAGTCTATTTATTGCTTCTCTCTTCAATTCTCTGAACCTACTAATGAATTGCATTGTTGATAATGTTCTGGTTTCTTTCAAAAGGAAAGAAGGATTGCCACCTGTGAGTAAACAAACATTACAACATCTGCCTTTATTTCTACTCTGTTTTCTTCTTGCAGGTCAGTGAGAATAGCTTTTATTACAGCCATATAGTTTAAGATATATCCCAAACTAATACTCTTTCTTGTACTTTCATCATTAGGCCACTGGATAAAGACATCATTTTTGAAGGATTTATCTGATGAACCATCAAGGTACATGTGAATCTGTTTCCCTTGTGATGGATACTGTTGAATGGTCTTTTCTGCAATTTTCCTTAGTGTAGCCAAGTATGTGTGTTCCTTCAAGCAAGAGTTCAAAGAGGAGAGTTGTTTACTAAAATAAAAAGGTTCAGATGGAGGAATTACTGAGCATACAAAGTTTCTTCATATATTCTACCCTTCTATCATCATCAAATGCTTTAGTTTCTTCAGTAGCCTTTACATAGCTTTCAAAACAAGATGATTAATTCAGCATTGATTTGGTCTTCCAATTCCCAAACAGATTGGAACAATGACTACATTCAGATAGGAACTGAAAATCATTTACATCACTGAAGAGCTTGGAGCCCTCAAATGAAAGGTCCTCCACTGTGTTCTGGACCTCTCTCAGGATCCCAGGATTGCAGATGTGATACACCGCGCATTACCACGGTTGTTTCCACAGAGCAGAAGGCCATATCTCCTCCTGCATCCAGTTGGTCTTGAGTAGAGAGAGCCTGGAATTGATTCTTTTGTTCCTGCAGTAAATAGTCAATGTAATGAGCGAGTTTGCTGAACTTTGTGTAGTCGTATTTGGCCATCAGGCCATGGTAATTAACTTTCCTAAACGGTAAAGCAGCCTAATAACTTTTATGGCAGAAGCAGTCCAGCCACTTAAGTTCCTTGTTGTGTGGTGCGGAACTGGAATGGTACTGTTTGTTCCTTTCATTCACGGCATCAATCGGGAATCTGGGCCTGTGCAGGAAAACCGATATTCTGGACCCCTGGTGAGCATATTAGCAGGAATGGTGTAATCAAGACACGAGAAGTAATTCTTCTGCTCTACTCCACGCTGATTAGGCCTTAACTGGAGTACTGTGTCCAGTTCTGGGCCCCACATTTCAGGAAAGATGTGGACAAATTGGAGAAAGTCCACAGAAGAGCAACTAAAATGATTAAAGGTCTAGAAAACGTGACCTATAAGAGAAGATTGAAAAAATTGGGGTTGTTTAGTCTGGAAAAGAGAAGACCGAGGGGACATGATGAAAACATGTTTTCAAGTACCTAAAAGGTTGTTACAAGGAGGAGGGGGAAAAATTGTTCTTCTTAACCTCTGAGGATAGGACAAGAAGCAATGGGCTTAGATTGCAGCAAGGAAGGTTTCGGTTGGACATTAGGAAAAACTTCCTAATAGTCAGGATGGTTAAGCACAGGAATAAACTGCCTACGGAGGTTGTGGAATCTCTGTCATTGGAGATTTTTAAGAGCAGGTTAGACAAACACCTGTCAGGGATGTCCTACCTAGATAATACTTTGTCCTGACATGAGTGCAGGGGACTGGACTAGATGACCTCTCAAGGTCCCTTCCTGTCCTATGATTCTATAATTCTATGATTTTTTTCAGCTCTTTTGCAAGTGGAAGGGACAGTGGCTCATACCTGCCATACTGCTCCTGCTGTTTCCAGCAAGGCTTCATTTACTGGAAAAGCAATCTGCCCCAAGAGAGGTGGTATGATCGAGAATATCCACTAGTCTGTGTTGTGGTTCCTGCACCTCTTCCAAGGGGATCTGAAAGGACTCAAGACACCAGAGACTAGTCCACTGAGGACAGCAGGAGTTTGGGTTACCAGGAAGGTAGCACTGAGACCAAGTTCGGAGTATGTAGGGCGCAGCAACTTCTGAGAATGACGTCTGAATTGAGAATGTAATAAGACTATCCTGTGCTTGAAAAGGTAAAGAAAGCACCTCTAGTTAAACAGTAAAAGAGTTTATTTGTGTAAATCAGTAAAGAGTCTGTTAACCAAGTCTGGAGTAGCGCTGTGATGACTAGGTTTTCCTGACACTTCACATGCAGTTTGGTTGGGAAAAAATTCTATGTCTGGGTGATTCTACTGTGCAAAGATTTTCTCTACTAATGTTTGCTGAGATCACTTGTGGTTATCCATATATTAATGAAACTGCTTAGGTGATCCACCAGATTGCGGTCTTCCCCTGCCAAATGTAGTGCTGTAGGACTCATGTTGGGAAGAACAGAGAAGGTGCTTTTCTGCAAAGCTGAGGAAAGTGAGAGTCACACCTTGTTTGTTCACATGAAGGTTGCTGCGATGTTGTCCATAACTACCTGGACCACTCTGGGTTGAACCTGAAGAAATGCTTTTAATGCCAGACAAATCATTCTGAGTTCCAAAAGGTTTATATGCAACCATGACTCTTACATGGACCACAGACTCCAAGCTGTAAGGTTGCCACAATAAGGCCACCATCCCAAGCTGGATGCAACCATTGTCACTGTGACAGATTGTATTGGAAGACTGAATGTTACTCCTTGACTATACAATCGCAGTGATGTTAACACCTTCTGAAGAATGGTTAACTTTTGATACATGCAGTCTATGCCCTGTGGCCAGATGATAGCCAGCGTTGGAGGAATCTCATCTTTAGATCAGCATACAGGGTCACTTAAGCCAAAGCCAGAAGACCCATTAGTTTGAGGTAGAAGATCACTCTTAGAGAAGGCTGAATATGTAGCATGTCTATAGAAGCCTTGATGCTTACAAATCTTTCCTGAGGGAGACATGTTCTGCTTATTTGAGCGTGTAAGATAGCCCTTATGAAAGTGATTCTCTCTGTAGGTTCCAAGAGTGACTTTCTATGTATCATCAAACCTAGCTTCTTAAAGACAATACATGTTCAAGGAAAGGCATTGAAAAGATACTCTTTTGATGATGCTTTTATTAGCCAATCATCCATATACCGGGGACTGGCAGGAGAGAAAGAAAGATGCCTTCTCTTCTTAAGTGCACTGCCACCACAGATAGACATTTTGCGAACACCCTGGAGGCAAGAGAGAGATAAGGGGAGGACCTTTTATTGATAATGATTGTTTCCCACCAGGAACTGGAGGTATTTGTGATATGTCTCATGAAACTATGAAAATAAGCACTTTGGAGCAGATGAAGGCCTGGGAAATGGCAGGTGTTGGGAGAGTAGTAGTAATTCTGGGGAGAGACAGTTACTGTCTCGGGAAAAAGAAACAAAAACAAAACAGGTTACTGTTTCCTTAAAAGGCCCAGATCCAGGAGCACAGCAGTGTAGGGCAAGAGTCCCCTTTGTGACAATCACCAAACCAATAAAAACATCTGTGGGGAGGGAAGAATAGCACAAAAAGGTCAATGTGAAGTGGGGAGGAAATCAAAAAGGATCTATTTGCCAGTGAGCCTTAAAACCACCAGGGGGAAAGGGCTGACAGTATCCTTTCCAGGCTGGGGAAGAGGGACAGAAAACCACTGCACCAGGAAACACCGGGGAACGTTTTTGCCATTAAAGGTTTTGTGTGTGTTTCAGATAACTTTATTTTGAAAGTGGCCAGCCCTACTAGAAATGAACCCTTTTAAATTTACTGAACTGCAGCATACAAAGCGTGGTGGAAGTGTTGAACTTCTTAAGTCTAAAATGGAACAGAGACTACCACCTTCCTCATTAGGGAATATCTTAAATAAAACCTTTTGGCTTTTAATTCCCTTAGGACCTCCTCTATAGCCTTTATTTTCAGCAGAGTCAGAACTTCCAATTTCAACAGGCTTTCATGAAAAGGGAGGGGTAGAAGGGTTTAGGAAGGAAGAGCCTTGAATTGTATCAGATACCTGTTTTGAACTATTGCCAAAATCCACTTGTCTGTTGTAACAGAAGCCAAACAGTGGGAAAATTGGTTCAAGATAGTCTCCAAGTAGTTGGTAAAGAAAAATTAGGTTGCAGCTCTTGGGTAAGTTGTCAAATTTGGATCTAGGGCCTGGCCCACAGATGTTGAAGGTGTATTGCTTGCTCCTTGGTGTCTGTTTAAAACTTCTCTTTTGCTGAGAAGAGTGTTGGGGAGGATACTGTTGATAACAATGCTGTCTCCTCTTTCCAAACTAATATGAGGTAGAAGATGAGGGATACCTGTTTTATTTTGATATCTAAAACCTGCAACTCCTGGTTTTCTCCTTGGAGGTTGATACATATATCAAGTGACCTGTGTCTCTTGTTTCTTTCATTTTTCCTAAAATCTCATCAGTCCTAGCACTAAATAGGCCTTTTTCAAAGAGAAGGTCTTCCACCTTTGCCTTGGTATCTTGAGGAAGACCTGAAGATTTGAACCACCTAAACCGAGATAGCAGAAGCCACAGAACTAGCCACTGAATCTGAGGAATCCAAAGATGTCTTTAGGGCATGCCTTTCTACTTGTCTGGCTTTCTTCAATGATGGCACAGGCCAACTATCTTGGATCGTCTGGGAGATTTAAGATTTTTTCCCTCGCAGATGGTACTGGTAGCAAGCCATTAAGGTTTGATAGTTTGCTATCCTTAATACTAGAATGGAGAAAAAAAGATCTTCTTCCCATCCTTGTCCACGCTCCCTTTGATTTCTGGATAGCTCCTTCTACCAGTAGAGAATTTGGGGCCGGATGGGTGTGAAAATATGAAAATCCTATTTGAGGAAGATGGTATAAATTTGTCCACCTTTTTGATATTGCCTGGACAGCAGTTGGATTCATCCAAATGAGTTTTGCAGGTTTTAAGTCAATCCAATAAAAGCAAAGAAACTTTACTGCAAGAATAAGAACCCAAGATGGCAAATATTAGATGGGAAGTCTCCTTTATGGAAGAAGTTGGCAACTTAAGAGTAGTCAGCATTCTCTCTAATAATTCTTGGTAGACAAAAGCATCCTCTAATGGAGATGATGCAGAAGGCACTTCCACATCTTGTGATGCTTCTGTTTAATCTTCTTTATAGACATGGTGGAAGCCGAGGTTGGTGTGTGTGATATTTCAGAATCAGCTGCTTTGATCGATCTGGAATGCCTCCTGAAGAAGTATGAGCTGCAGTCTATTCTGCCGCTTTTCCTTGCTTTTAGAGTAAATGTGCTACAAATACAGCACACCTGGAAAGAGAATGACCTTTTTCAAGGTAGGCAAGGTATCCTATGGGTGCAGACACCGAGAAGACTGTGGGGTAGCAAGCACAATGCATAAACCATGATCTTCAGATCCACCATATCCATGTTTTCCCACAGAACAGGATACCAGGAACCATCTAATACAAAAACCAACTAAATCTAGAAGTATTAAAAAATTGGCACTCAATCTATGAAGGATCGAGACAAGAAGTCCAAAAAGGTTCCTAGTCAGTGGCTGTGGGGGGGTTGAAATGAAATGAATTACAGTAGCTGGAGCACCATATCCATTTTTATAGCATTGCCTCTAGAACATTCAGGAATAGTGAAGGGAAGGGCAGGAGAGGGTGCATGAGCACTGAAAAGGGCACTGCTAGCTAAGGTTCCACCATCAAAGCTTTACCAGTCAGCCCAACTCATGAGTAATTATGCAGAGGCCACTTAAAAGAGAACCACTATGTCCTTGTGAATTATGCAGTCAGATTTCTACCTTCTAAGAGCAAAGATTTCAGACACTCTTCTCTCTAAGGCAATTGTGAACAGAAAGCATGTCTTTACAGAGAGTAACATATAGGAGATTTGATGCCTTCCATTTGAATGGATGGATTACATAAGCTTGTGGCAGGTCTCAAATTGCAAAAATAGGTCAAACTACTGATCTGAACAGATGTGTTATCAGAGAGGAACCTATATACCATCTGGTTGCTGACACAAGAACTTGGATAAACCTGCATTTATTACAGTGCTGGCATTGTCGTGATTTGTGGGGTCTGAATTGTTATAGGATCATACCATAACGTGGTATTTCCTGTTTCCACCAACATCAAGTCTGTATCATTCTAAATACTATCTACTTTTCCTTGCATCTCTTGGCAGGAATGGTTTCCAGCTTATAACAGAAATCTCTGAACCTCATGTGCAATCTCTCTGTATGCTACTAGAAAACCAAGGAAAACTGCATGTAAAGATGGATGGAAAACTCTTGGTTCTGCAACATCGTGGGGACCAGTGTTTGTGTCTTGTTGATCTTTTCCTACATCAGATTCTAGCCCTTTTTCTCTACCTTGAATCCCCTATCAGTGATCATCTGAGAGGGGATCAAGGAGCTCTTTACATTTATCACAAATCTGTATCCCTGAAGCATGAAGAGGATCTTCAAGTTGCTTATTGTCAGGTTCTCAAGGATGAGACTATTATAAGTTTGCTAAGAATGGTTACAGATGAGTCCCCAGATTCCTCAATCTGACAGTTTTTACTAGGGGCAAAAGTCAGACCAAAAGACAAGAATTCGTCCATAGACAAATTAAGAAATTGCTAATAATGGCCCCAAAGAGGAATATGCAGATAAGTTTCTGACATACACATTTTGTTGAAAGGTCTCCAAGACCTACTGACTGACTCTGGTTTCCATCGAGACCATTCAGCCCTGTTGTGTCTAAAAAACCCCAAATAATTTGTTATTTTTTCTTACTGTGAAGAATATGAAGTAGGGCCCTGAGCACCTTTGATTTTGAGGGACAGTTTACTGTTCCTATCTCTAAGAGGTATAAGATTTCTTTTATAAATATCTGATGTTTATCAGAGTCTGTCAAGGTAGGAAAGGGGATGAGGGACAGGACGTAGGAAGACCTGAAACTCCAGAGAATAGTGTCCTGCATTATCTTCATGACCCACCCATCTCTCAGATTGTCTCCATGTATGTAAGTGGCCTGATAGGCCTATTTCAGGTTTAGAACAGACACAGTTGTCATTATGCTGATGGTAGGGACTGATCCTAATAAATCTGGGCTTACCCAAAACATAATGTAGACCTGAAACAAAGATACTGTGTAAGGGACCAGGGTGTAGGTGGTCTAGCCTAGCACTCACAGCTGGACTGAGGTCTGTCCAGCAGGGATGGGAGTCGCTGGGCAAGAATTGGAGCAATCTCAAAGTCTAATCACATAAACAAGAGTCAGGGTCAGAGTCAGGCTAGAGTCAGAGAACGGAGATCAGGAGACAAGGCGAAGTCTGGCACTGCAGCAAGCTGAAGTCTGTGTGGTTGAGTACAGGCACTTGGCCAATCAGAGGGCCACAGGGTACTGTCACTCTGAATCTCTTGGGCAGTAGTTCTGCGGCACCATTTCTCAACAGTGCTCCCTGGCTATGACTCTATGTGGCCTTCCAGTGGCACTGTGGAAATATCAGCCGCCACAAACTCTGACGATCCAGGTTCTAGTCCCCAAGTCCTTGCACACTGAGTGAAAGCTGAGATGCTTCTGAAACTTAGCTTCAGGATAGGAAAAGGAGCTTCTGCTCTTCAAGGGGGTTCTATCATTAGTAGGGCCCTACCAAATTCACAGTCCATTTTGATCAATTTCATGGTCATAGGATTTCTTAAATTGTAAATTCATGATTTCAGTTATTTAAATCTTAAATTTTACAGTGTTGCCATTGTCAGGGCCCTGACCCAAAAAGAAGGTGGGGGGGAGGGCATCGCAAGGTTATTGTAGGGGAGGTTGCGATACTTCCATGCTGCTGCTGGTAGTGGTGCTGCCTTCAGAGCCGAGCACCTGGAGAGCGGGGGCTGCTGACCAGGAGGCCCAGCTCTGAAAGCAGAGCCACCGCCAGCAGCAGCACAGAAGTAAAGGATGGCATGGTATGGAATTGCTACCCTTACTTCTGTGCTGCTGGCAGGTGCTGCCTTCAGAGCTGGGCACCCGGCCAACAGCCGCCCCTCTCTGGCCGCCCAGCCCTGAAGTCAGCGCAGAAGTAAGGGTGGCAATACCATGACTCCCTAAAATAACCTTGTGACCCACCTACCCACCCCCAAATCTCTTTTGGGTCAGGACCCCCAATTTGAGAAACACTGGTCTCCCTCGTGAAATCTGTATAGTATAGGGTAAAAGCATACCAAAGACCAGATTTCACGGTCCATGATGCGTTTTTCATGGCTGTGAATTTGATAGGGCCCTAATTATTACTACTGCAGTAACATCTAGGAGCCCCAATAAAGGATCAGAGCTCCTACTATACTAGGTGTACCATGTACCCCACCCCACACAGTTTATTGTAAGCTTATGCCCCAAGTAATAAGATGAGAGACTACAGTTGAATACAGATAGGCTGAGGAAGAACACAATAGTGAGACAGTTTGTAGTGTAATAAGCAGCAGTCACATCATACCACTCTAGCACTTTGAGCTTTACTCGTGTGAAGAGGAAAGATTTTGGCTTATCAGTCTTGTTAGACACCACTTATTACAGCTTCTCCCAGAACAAGATTCACCAGACTATTGTAAGACACAGAGGATTTCTTCTGAATTATCATTCACTCTCTAGGGTTTAAATCCATGGATCTGTCTTCCAACAGTGCCATTTCTAGAGGCAGTTTATTTGATATAGACTTGAACTGACCATAGTCTGATAGTCAAAGTTTTTCAGGTTGTCACAGCAGAATACTGCGATTAGCAGAGCACTTTATTGCCAGTGAGGTTCTAGGGCTTCCAAAAGGTGTTTTGAAGTTCCTTCTAAAGGCAGTTTCTGTCTACTTGTCTGTTCAGTTTTTTGGGGAAAATGACACTCTCCCCAGAAATGATGACATCTGCTACTAGGGAAATTGTTGCTATAATTGTCCTCGAGGAGTGTGAAGAGAGAATCTTTGGCTCTAAGACCCTGCAGAATTTTAAAATTTGACAATAAGCCTCTTCCCTTCATCAGCAATTTCCTCAAAGGAGGAATGAAGGGCAATGGTAGATATTCTTTTGGTTTTGAATAAGATATTTGCCCTTCATGATTCCAAACAAGCCTGGTGGAAAAGAATGCCTCCTGCTTCTCAGGATCAAGGATAACATAATCCAAAGCACCAAGTCCCCTTCATCAGGAGAAAAACTAGAGCTCAGTGAAGATGAGGATTCTTGTGTAATTGGTGTTTTTCTCCTTGTGTTTTCTGGTCTGTGTGTTTTAATTTTGCCTTCTGGCAAAAAGATGGTTGCTGCAGGAGTAGGGTGACCAGATGTCCCGATTTTATAGGCTTTTTCTTATATAGGTGCCTATTACCCCCCACCCCATCCCAACTTTTTACACTTGCTATCTGGTCACCCTATGCAGGAGAATTGCCTCTTATTAATCGAGGTGCTCTTTGGACCATGGGCTGCAGGGCATTATGTTTTGAGCCCCACTGTTCTTCTTCATCCAATATGTAATTGGAGAGAAAATGTAGTGATAAATCCCTGAAAGAGTCTGAGGCTTCATCTTTGGAAGATGGAGGGTGTGACCCTAGCAGCATCCCAATGCAAGAGACTCAATGATACCAGGTAATGAGATTCAGCTGGCCTGACCAGTTCAGTGTAACTTAACTCACTAAGGTCATAATTTGTATCTAAAAGGTGTCATGTAAGATATCAATAGAAAGCTAACAACATACTGATTATTAATATTACTATGTGGTGTATGTACAGAGGACAAATTCAAAGTTATAAACATACTGGAAATTATGTCATTAAAATATATCTGCCCAGCAGAGCTAAAATTACCCCACCTAGACAAAGGAATGTGGTTCTGCCAGATATTTCCAAGGTACATTAAGAGACAATGAGAATGCAGTTTACATAGAAAGTAATCAAAGCAACAAGGTGAAGAGATAACCACTCCTCATCACAGCAGGGAGAGGAGACTGCTAAAATGCAGATTGCTCTGTTTCCTACAAATATCAGCAGGGGAAGAAACCAGCATGAAATCTCCTTCACCACCAGACTCCATGTCCCCTTTACCTTGCTGAATAATATTCGAAAGAATCCATTTCAAAGGTGCACTAGACTGTAAAAGAGAGGAGCAAAGAACCCTATGTTATCTTTCACTTAAAACAACAAAGGAACCCAGCACTTTGGACTTTATGGGATATCCTGACCAGAAGAGTGGTCAAGCCATCTTGCTGGAAGCTGGACTGGTAAGCAAACTATCTTGAACAAAAACTGTTTTGTTTTGTACTTGTTTTGTTAAGTCAGCCTCTAAAAAGCATTTTTCACTTTTATTTGCTTGTAACCATTTCTAACTCTATCCTTTATACACGATTTTAAGTGAGTTCCTATCTCCTTTTGTTTTTAATCTTGTTTTACATTTAGTCTAAACCAACCCTGAGGGGGTTTAGTCTAAACCAGCATGGGAGGATTTAGGGACTTGCCTCTAAAGAACTGATAATCAGTAAGGACTGAGCCTGTTGAGTGGCATGTGAAGAACACAAGTCATCCAGACTGAGCTTCTTCCCTGATCCAGGGCATGGGCTGGAGGGTGGGAGCAACTGTGAAAGAACTCCGCTTCTGTGGTTGCTGACAGAGCCTGCTCATCAACAGAGCAAGCTGAAGACAGACCAAGTGATTCTCCATTTTGCCTGCTCTGCCTGAAGCTGGCAGGTGAGCAAAAATGAACAGAAGCTTCGTCAGCAACCTGGAAACTTTCATCCCCTAAGGAAGTATGGAGTGAAAAGATTATGTTCATTGCTTTTAAACCAAAAAGTTTTAGAAGCTAAGATTGCAATAGATAAAGCAGGAGCACTGCACTATCCCTCTGTTCGTATTGCCACAATACCTGGCATGTAAGCAAGCCCCACAGTTTCACAGACTAATATCAAGCTGTTTCAGATTGGGACGTAAATTCTAAGGCTAGAAGGGACCATTGTGATCATCTAGTCTGACCTCCAGACTAGCACAGGTCCAAAAACTTCCCTGAACTCCCATTTGAACTAGAACATATCTTTTAGAAAAGCATCCAACATTTATTTAAAAATTTGGAGACTGGAGATGGAGAATCCACCACAATCTTTAATAAAGTTTTCCAATGATTAATTGTTGTCGATGTTTAAAAAGGCATGCCTTATTTCTGGTCTGAATTTGTCTAGCTTCAACTTGCAGTTATTTGATCTTTTTATACCTTTGTCTACCTATACCTATATCCCTTATCAAATTCTGTTCTCCACACAGGTACTTACAGACTGATCAAGTCAATATTAGACTCAAGGAACTCAATTGTTTAGACGTCAAAGAGATGGCTATCACTATAAAGCATGTTTTCTAATCCTTCAATCATTCTCATGGATCTTCTCTGAATCCTCTCCAATTTATCAACATCCTTCTTGAAGTGTTGACTCCAGAACTGGACACAGTATTCCAAACATAGGGGCAAAATAAACTTCCAAGGTCTGCATTAGCCCTTTTAGCCACAGCATCACACTGCAGGCTAGGATTCAGCTGATTATGCACCGTGACGCTCAAGTCTTTTTCAGTGTCACTGCTTCCCAAAAGGGCTGCCCCAAAAGGAGTCCCTCATCCTCTCTGACCTATATTCTTTGTTCCTAGATGTCTGACATTACATTTGACGGTACTGACATGCATATTGTTTGCCTGTGGCCAGTTTACCTAGTGATCCAGATCGCTGTGTCAGCTAATTATTTTTTCCATTATTTACCTCTCCCCCAATGAATCTGCAATCTTTACCAGGTATGTTTTCTTCCAGCTCACTGACAAAAGTATTAAACAGCATAGAGCCAAAAATCAATCCTTGTGGGACATTTGAAACATGCTTGCTCAATGATTCCCTGATTACACTGAGACCCATCAGTTAGCCACTTTTTAATGCATTTAATGTGCCATGTTGATTTTTGTATCCTTACAGTTTCTTAAATTAAAATGTCATGCCTTACAGAAGTTTAAATATATCACATTACCACTATTACCTTTATCAGCAAAATTTATAATTTCATTAAAAAAAATTATCTAATTAGTTTGACAGAATCTATTTCCATAAACCTTTGTCAATTGACAATAATTATAACAACCTCTAAGTTCTTTATTAATCTATACCACTGTTCAATTACTTTTCCTATGTGTATGCTATATAGGAAAATTTAGCGGGAAAGGTGGGGGGCAACCAAAATTTACCATTTATTAAAACAACCAAAATTTACTTATAACAAATTACCTCCTAAATGTAGCTGTGGAAAACCTGTATGTATGTCTCCAAAAAAAGTGTGATTGTCAAGACATATATTCAGTAGTATTCTCTTTAAAGAAATCTACTTTAAATGTCAAAGTCAACAAGTCATGCATTTAGTTATCACTTATCTGCTCTTAGTACATAAAATGAGTACAGTTTAGGATTCTTGAGAACAGTGGTTATTTTGACCATATGTTCTGAGCTATATTTAAAAACAGCAGTATGAAAATAAGGAATTTGTACTTACGGTAAATATCCGTCTGCCAGTCCGATCAAAAGTTACACAGTATACAGAAGATAAGTGTCCTAGGATTCGTTTGTGCATTTTCATATGTTGATACACAGCAGTTGGAACAAGTTGTTCAAGTCTGTATTTTCCATTTAGTTTTCTTGAAAAAAGGGTGTCAGCTACCAAAGGAAAATATAGTAACAGTGATTATATTTTGTACTACAGCTAAGCTGCATATCAAAAAAAGGAAAGTTACACACAGCATTTGACCACTTACAGCATGTGCAACTTTTGCAATCATTCTCCAATTTTATAACACATAGTTTAATCAAAATCTATAGCACACTTAATGGGGAAAAAAACATAGGGCAAAAATACTTCAGATGATCTTGTCTAGTGCTTCCATCATATGCTCATAAATCTACATTCTGCTTTTCGAAGATACAAAAGAAAAAATAATCAAATGGTTAAATACAAGTTTGGCATGAGTCTAGTTCTCTTCTGCTTAAGGTGAATTCTAATTTTGACTAGTGAAGCTTTGTAAACAATCCTTTTAAAATGCGAAAAAGTTTGTGAGGAGGAAAGAAGTTTGCTCCTTGTTTGCTGTTTTGATTCTCGTTACAAAAGTCAGTAATGCTAGATCAAGAACCTCCAAGAAAAATAAAAAGATTGTAAATAAAGCTCAGCATAGTGATATTTAGATCACTTTCCCCCACAATAAACTCAGGTTTAGCAACAATGAAACTTGACATACATACACCAAGGTTAATGCTAACCAAATAGTTCCTAATCTGTGTTTAGAACCTTTATGTTGCAGAGGCAAAGGGAAGCAATGTATTTTATTCACTGTGAAATTGTGATAATGCAGATTATAGTTTATTCGGCCTCTGATTTTTCTTCATGTTTTCAATTGCACGTAAACACAGTAGACATTTTGGTAATGTTTACTGACATTATAGGGACAGTCCTGGGTATGCGGGCTCTCGGGTGGGGCTGGGAATGCGGGGTTGGGGGGTGCAGGAAGGGCACCAGGGTTGGGGCACGGGAGGGTGTCAGGGGTGCAGGCTCCGGGCGGGGCTTTCCACTGCTTCCAGGAGCTGCTTGAGGTATGTCCCCACTCTCGCTCCTACGCAGAGGCGCAGCCAAACGGCTCTGCATCCTGCCCCATCCACAGGCGCTGCCCCTGCGCTCCCATTGGCCGCAGTTCGCGGCCAATGGGAGCTGCGGGGGCAGCACTTGGGGTGGGAACAACGTGCGGAGCCCCCTGGATGCCCATACGTGTAGGAGCCTGAGGGGGGACATGCTGCTGCTTCCAGGAGCTGTGCGGAGCCACAGCACTCGTGGAGCAGGGTAAGCCCCAGATCCCGCTCCCCAGCGGGAGCTCGAGGGCTGGATTAAAACGTTTGAAGGGCCAGATGTGGCCCCCGGACCAACATGTGCCTACTCCTGGTTTAGGACATGGAATGGAAGTTTCATTAGTCATGAAAATGGATGACCCTTTGTTCATTGATGAGGGACACCAGGAAAGTACTGAGCCAGATGAAATCCTTCCTTTTGGCCCTCACACAATGGGCAACTTCCCTCATACCAATCTGCTCATCTGTGGAGTCCCTCAGAGCTCTATTCCTACATCCATCCTGTTCAATATCTGTATGAAGCTACTGGAGAACTTAGTGAGATAACAGTGTCAAATGTCAATCAGTTTTACGTCTCTCTCTCTTCCACTGCTGGTAGTGCTATGACCCAACTATATCAATGTCTGGCCAAGATCAGCAAGCAGATGAAAATAAAGCTGAGGTTACCTTGGTGGGGAAAGGAAAACATTTTAAAGAGCTAGCCACCGTCATTTCATCATCCACTGCTGAGGCAGTCTATCAATACAGAGAGAATTTTAGTACTCCCAAGCTGTTTCGCTCAAACAAACAACAAATTTCCACCTGAAACTGGCAAGCAGGTGGTGCCCCCTACTTTCCCAGTGATGATCAAACCATGGCAATCTATGCTAGTCTGATTTCCAGGCTAAATTACTGCAATTCTCTATACTTTAGAATGATTACATAAAGACACAAACAAAAAATATTTCAGCTGATCTAAAGTGTATGAGCTGTCATCCTGAACAATACCAGTTGCCCAGCACACAACATCCTTGTGTTCGGAGCATTACATTGGCTCTCAACAGAATGCCAAGTTAATTTCACAAATTTTAAGGCCACAAGGGACTACTTCGATCATCTAGTATGACCTCCTGCAGAAATAAAACCAGGACAAAAGCCTCATCCAATAATTTCTGGATCAAATCTATAACTTCAATTTGAGCTATAGCATGCATATCTTTTAGAAAGATATTCAGTCTTTATATAAGAACTTCAAGTGATGGAGGATCCACCACATCCCCAGGGAAATTGATCCATTAGTTACTTAACCTCCCTATTAAAAATTTGCACTTTATTTCTAGTACGAATTTGCCTAAATTCATCTTCCAACCATTGCATTTTATTATGCCTTTCCGCTAGACTAAAGAGCCATCCACTATCAGAAATCTCTTCCATGGAGGTACTTAGAGACGATGACCAAGTCACCTCTTAATCTTAAATAAACTGAGCTTTTTAAGTCTCTCACTATTACGGCATGGCTACAAATGTAGAGTGCTTTGAGTTAAACCAGCCTTCGTAGAGCTCAGTAGGGAAAGCGCTGCAGTCTGTTCACACTTACAGCTGCAAGTGCACTGGTGTGGCCACATTTATGGCACTTGCAGCGGCCAGAGAGAGCAGTGCATTGTGGTAGCTATCCCAGCATGCAAGTGGCTGCAACGTGCTTTTCAAATGGGGGGGTGGTGGAGTGTGACGGAGTGTGTTGTGTGTACGTGGGGAGAGATAGAGTGGGTTTGTGGGGGGCTGAGAGCATGTCAGCATGCTGTCTTGTAAGTTTGGACAGCAACAAATCCCCCCTCCCCCACACCTCTCTCTCTCTCTCACACACAGCATTCCACAGTAACGGTTTGCTTTGATATCCGCATTCCTGCAGCGATTCCAAAACGATGATAGGAGTGGCCACTTGAATTAAGGGGATTATGGGACATTTCCCGAGGCCAATCAGAGCACAGTAATGCAACACCTCATTCACACTGACGCCCGGGCATTTCACCTGAGGTACACCAAGCGTTATGCTTCTCACCGAGGTGGATTACCAGGAGCACTCTAGCCACGGAGTCAGAGTGCTCTAAGTGCCTTGCCAGTATGGACAGGACATGAGTTAGGGCGCCAGGGGCTGCTTTAATGCGTTCTAACTCGCAAGTGTAGCCAAGCCCATAGGCATGTTTTCCAAACCTCTAATCATTCAGAGTCATAGATTCCAAGGACAGACGGGACCATTTTGATTATCTGCTCTGACTTCCTGTAAACAGGCCACAGAACTTCCCCAAAATAAACTCTATAGTATTTTTTTAGAAAAACATCCAATCTGGATTTAAAAACTGTCTGTTGGAGAATCCACCCTTGCTAAATTATTCCAATGGTTAATTAGCCTCCCTGTTAAAAATTTACGCTCCATTTCCAGTCTGAATTTCTCTAACTTCAGCTTTCAGTCATTGAATCATGTTATACCTTTCTCTGCTAAGTTAGACTGAAGATCCCATCATTAAATATTTGTTCCAGAGGTAGATACTTATAGATTGTCAAACTAAACCTACTCAAAGAGCTCAATCTCTATAAGGCATATTTTCCAATCCTTTTATTGTTCTCCTGGCTCTTCTCTGAACCCTCTCCAATTTATCAACATCAGTCAACACTATTACCTTTATCAACCACATTTATAAGCTCACCAAATAGAGATATCTAGCTAGACAGGATATATTTCTTATTAACTCATGCTGATTTGCATTAGTTACCCTCCTTTAATTCTTTACTAATCAAGTCCTGTATCAGCCACTCCATTATCTTGCCTGAGCTCAATATCAGGACGACAGGCCTATATATGATTACCCAGGTCATCCCGTTTACCCTTTTTAAAAAATGGCACGTTAGCTTTCTTCCAGTCTTCTGGAAATTCCCCAGTATTCCAAAATCAACATTAACGGTCCAGAGAGCTCCTCAGACAGCTCTTTTAAAACTCTTCAATGCAAATTATCTGGGCCTGCTAATTTAAAAAAAAAAAAAATCTAACTTTAGTAGCTGCTGTTTAACATCCTCCTGAAATACTAGTGGAATGAGAAGTAGAATCCGTGACCTCCAGGACAAAATTGTATCCTTATACATTACTATCAACTTCCCCAACTTCCATTTCTTATACATTATTTTTTAATTATTTATAGCTGCCTTCACTTCCCCTTTAAACCAGGTCAATTTTTTAACCAGTATGGCCTCCTTTCCCAGTTGTAGAATTGGGGCCTTTAAAAATACTTTATTAGATGCCCCAAATGATTCCCAGTTATCATTATCACTAGCATCAACTTCCTGCACACCACAATCAGCTTCAACCATGGAACCCTGCAGACAACTAAATATAAGAAATCCAATCACCACACCTACCTTCACAGATCCAATAACTACCGTAAACATACCAAGTAATCGGCTATCTATAGCCAGACAGCCAAATACTACAGAATATGCTCCAAGGAGAAAGTCCAGGACACACACCTTAAGGCACTTAAAACTGCCTTAACCAAACAAGGACACTCCACCAGAAAAGTAAATCACATCATTAGAATGGACCACGCAAATACCTCGACAAAACCTGCTTCAGGACCAAAATAAAAACCCCTCTGACCGCACACCTTTAGTTGTCCCCTACTACCACACAGTGGAACCCATATGGGGTATCAAACAATTATAACCCATATTCGATGGGGACCACATCCTGCAAGAAATTTTCCCGAACCCCCTCTTCTGGCATTCAAACAAACCTCCCAACCTCACCAAGCCCATCAGCAGAAGCAAAATCCCCCCAAACCAGGATACACCTACTGAAAGAGGCACCAGAACAACAGATGCAAAATCTGTAGACATATCTCCACTGCTGCGATGCTTAACACGCTCCACACATCTCTCAAGATCCCAGGATCCAACACATGGCTATCAACATGGTGTACCTCATCCAGTGCACTTAAATGCCCCAACAACATCTATGTGGGTAAAATCAGACAATCACTACTCTCTCGAATGAACTCACACAGAAAAACAATAAAAGACAAAAACGCCCTCTCACCTGTGGGTGAACACTTTTCAGAAAGTGATCACTCTATGTCTGACCTCTCAGTCCTCATCCTCAAAAGGAAACCTGCACAACACCTTCAAAAGATGAACCTGGGAGCTTAAATTCATAACTCTGCTAGACACTAAGGCCATGTCTACACTAGAAACCTTACAGCGGCACAGCTGTACCGCTGCAGCTGCGCTACTGTAAGATTTCCCGTGTAGCCGCTCTATGCCAATAGGAGAGAACTCTCATGTCGACATTATTAAACCACTGCCAATGAATGGCAGTAGCTATGTAAGCAGGAGAGCATCTCCCGCCAACATAGTGCTGTCCACACCAGTGCTTCTGTCGGTGTAACTTATGTCGCTTTCACACCCCTGAGTAACATAAGTTATATCGACAAAAGTGATAGCATAAACATAGCCTAAAAGTCATGGACTGAGATGGATTTATAACTTATTACAACAATCTATAACTCACTAAACCTGCCTCCTGCCCCCCACCCTCACATGACTGGAGAGGGGTTAACAGGCCACTTAGCTTAAATGGTCCCTTGAAATTCTTATGCTAAACAATCTGTTCCACTTTGTATTTAGCTGTAACGCTCTGAGGCTTGGTCTACACTAGAAACTTGCATTGGCATACTTACATCTCTCAGGGGCGTGAAAAATCCACATCTCCGAGAGATGTAGCTATACCAGCCTAACCCCCGGTGTAGACAGCACTAGGTCAATGGAAGAATTCTTCGGTCAACCTAGCTCCCACCTCTTGGGGATATGAATTACCTACGCCGACGGGAGAACCCATCATTTTCTTCTGAGATATTAGTGACTCGGAAACAGGTAATGCCAACTTTCACAGAGTGCAACTCCCTGCAACTCCTCCTTCCCTTTTGCCCACTTCCTAAATAGGTTATAAACATTTATTTTAATATTCCAAATATGCAAATCATCCCACCAAGTTTCAGTAATACCAATTAGAATGAATTAATGCTAAAAATGAGCCATTCCAATTCCTCTTGCTAGTTATCTAGGCTCCTAGTTCTTTTCTGAACATAATTTTTCAACATCTTTTTTGAAGTGTGGACAATGGAATCAGACATGGTATTCCAGTAATGGTATCAATAATACCATCCACACATAATCTCCCTCCCTACCGCTACTAAATATCCTTGTGCTTTTGCATCCAAGAATTGCTTTTACCCTCTTAGCTAAAGCCTTGAAATAAGAATTCATGTTAAATTGATTATATGCCATTACCCCTAACTCCTTTTCACTGTCACTGCTTTTCAGAATATAGACCCCACCACCACTTTATAAACATGACCGTCATACTTTGTTCCTAGATGCATAACATTGCAGTCAGTGTTAAAACACCTATTCAAAAGAACCCACTTTAAGAAGTGATCCAAGTCAGTCTGTATAACTGACCTATCCCCATCATTATTTACCACTCCAATTTGTATGTCAATTGCAAACTTAACCAGCAATGATTTTATATTTTCTTACAAATCATTGATAAAGGTATTGAATAGCATTGAGCCAATAACAGAAGGTTCCTGCAGTACTGCACTAGAAACACCTCTTCTGGATAACTATTGTCCAGTTACAGTTAAGTAGCTTTTCACAGTACAATTTGTATTTTTCTTAATGAGAGTCAGCATCACCCGGTGGCTAGGATACTTTACTGGGAGTTAAAAAAAAAACTTTTCCACTTCATCTCTGTGCCTTAATTTTCCAATTTGTAAAATGTGGGTAAGAATACCTACCTTCCTTTATAAAATGCTTTGAAATCTACAGATAAAGTACTATAAACAGCTAAATATTATTCACAGCAGCAACATTACCTATATTAAATTAGTATACAGCAAATGTGACTAGTGACCAGCTACAATCTGTACTATATACAGCAACATCCATTCCTACGTGACTGGCTGCACTCCACACAGAAGACTGTGTACTTGCATTGTTCTGCGTGTGGTCTTAAGTGTTTATACCGCAATACCGAAGAGGAGTTAAACAAAAGTTTACATTTTTATTTCATATATATATATATAAGAAAACTATGAGAATGTAGGTTTCAGCTACAAGTGAACTTTTTGGATTTTTAAAAAACTACTTTAACTATTTGTATTTCAAACGTGAAAACTGAAGTGCTGATATTTTAAGGTTTTTTTAAACAATATTTTCTTATATCAGAAATTATACATTTCTTTTATGCAATTCCTTTTGGCTTTAACTAAATTTTTCAAACTTAGTAAGAGGAAGTTACTCACTTTGTGCAGTAACGATGGTTCTTCTTCGAGTAGTGTCCCTATGGGTGTTCCACTGTAGGTGACTTCTGAGCAGTATCCCTGATAGAGGGTTGGGGCTTCAGAATTGAGTCCCTTATGGATGACAATACTGTGAAGCCAAACATGGTATCGGAAGCAGAGTCTCTAGTAACCACATAGTGTTCTGCGAAAGTATGAACACATGCCCAAGTTGCTGTCCTGCAGATTTCTGAAATGGGGACATTTTTAATGGACGTAACAAATCTGGAAAGTGATCTCATGGAATGCCTAGGGATTCCAGGCAGAGGTAACAAAGAACAAGTATGACAGCAGTAGTTAATTCAGTTGAAAACCCATTTGAAGCATCTCTGGGATGATATTCCTGCACCTTTTGACCTTTCCGCAATTGAGAGGAAGAGCTTAGGGGATTTCCTAAAGGCCTTCGTCTTAGCCAAATAAAAGGCCAAGGATCTCCTAACATCCAGTGTATAGGTAATATAGCCTACCTGTTATCATGGTGAGGCTTTGGTTAAAAGGTAGGAACATGAATGAGCTGGTTCATGTGAAAGACATGGTCACCTTAGGGATGAACTTCGGGTGTGGTCTGAGAGCGACCCTGTCTTTAAAGGAAATTGTGAAGGAGGGGTGTGCCATTAATGACGCTATTTCTCCTATTCTTCGCGCCATGGTGATGGCTACCAGGAATGCTGTCTTCATTGACAGATGCATAAGGAACAGGTGGCAATAGGTTCAAACAGCAGTCTAGTCAGGCTGCTTGATTCAGGTCCCATGTTAGAGAGGGGTGTCTGGGTTGGGGAAAGAGGTTTCCTATGCCCTTGAGAAATCTCTTTGTCGTTAGATGGGCGAAAACCAAGTACCCCTCTATCTGCTGGTGGAAAGCCATTATGGCCGCAAGATGTACTCTGAGTGAGCCAAAAGACAGTCCTGACCTCTTGAAGCCTAGTATGTAGTCCAGCAAGATGGGGAGGGAGGAAGATATTGAGGTAATTTGTTTGGAATTACACCAAACCTGGAACCTTTTCCATTTTTTTTTTTTTTTTTTTGCAGGTAAATGCAACGGGTAGCTGATTTTCTACTGTGCAAGAACACTTATTATACCTCCTCGGAGCAGCAGTTCTCTATCTGGTGGAATAATGAAGGAGCCAAGCCTTGGGCCACAGGATCCATAGACTGAGATGGAGGGTTTGTCCATTGTTCTGTGAAAGGACATGAGGAATGGGCTAAAGCGAGATTGGAGAACATGTCACTAGCTGTGTCAGGTACAGAAACAGCCAGGCGGGAGCAATCGGTACAACTTTTGCTTTCTCCTTCTTTATTTTTATCAGGATCTTCAGCAGCAGAGGTAACGAGGGAAGGCATATAGGAGGCCTGTGTCCCATGGAAGAAGGAAAGCGTCCTCTGAGTGTTTTCCAAGGCCGGCTCTGGAACAATAGAGTGGGCATTTCCTGTTCAGGTAAGTACCGAACAAGTCTATCATTGGGGTTCCCCAGTGATAGACTATGCAGCAGAATACTGTCGCGTTCATTTCCCATTCATGGTCATATGAGAACATGCGGCTGAGACTGTCCACTGTTATATTCTGTACTCCTGGCAGGTAAGTGGCTGATATGAGGACATTGTGGCGAATGCATCAATTCCATAGTTTTAGTGCGGCTGTGCACAGGGAGGATGATCTGGCACCCCCGTGATGATATAAAACACGCACGCTATGTTGTCTGTCGTGACTTTTGTGAGAGTGCCCCTGATTAGTGGAAGTACATAAGCACTAACATTACTGACTGCTCTTACTTCTAAGATGTTGATATGGAGAGTCGACTCCATGAGGGACCATTTGCCCTGAACCCTGCGGTTGTTCAGACTCCAACCTATTAGGGATGCATCTCTTGTGAGAAGCAATGTTGGGGGGGGGGGAGGGGAAGGAAGGGTTACATAGACAGTCATAGGGTCTTTCTACTATTCCATGGAGTGTTTGATCCTGGAAGGCATAAACAGAGGTTTGTCTAATCTGTCTCTGTTTGATGTGTAGACAGACCTAAGCCATACCTGTAGGCACGTCATGTGTAGTCTGTAATAAGAGCTCATAAATATGCATTCCGCCATGTGCCCGAGAACTTTGAGGCAATATCTGATTGGAATCTGTGGGCTGGCTTGAATTGTGTCTATGAGAGTGGTCAGTGTGTGAAATCTGTGTCGTGGGAGGAGTGCTCTCATTTGTACTGAGTCGAGATCAGCCCCTATGAACTCCAAGCGCTATACTGGAGTCAAGGTCGATTTTTGAGCATTGATTTGCAAGCCCAAATGCGAGTGTACGTCCGCAGTCAATTGGATGGCCCATAGGGCATCTTCGAAGCAGTTGGCTCTGAGGAGATGGTCATCCAAATAAAGGTAAATCATGATCCTCGGGGTACATAGATGAGCTGCTACTACGGAGAGAATATTGGAGAATACTCTGAGTGCAGCTGAGACCGAAGAGAAGTACTTTGTACTGGTAATGGTCCTGATCAAAGGTACACCTGAAGAATCATCTGTGGGATGGCTGGATTGATATATGGAAGTCGGCATCCTGGAGCTCAAGGGCCGAGAAACAACTCCCCTGCTCTAGAGATGAGATAAATGCTGCTAGTGGGACCATCTTGAACTTTTGTGCCTTAGCGTATTTGTTCAGTGCTCTCAGATCTAGGATGCATCTCCATCCTCCACTTTTCTTGGGTATCAGGAAATATCAGCAATAAAAACGTACGCCTCTGAGATGCACAAGAATGGATTCTATAGCTCCTAGGCTTAGAAGGGGATCTATGTCAGAAAGGTTCCTGAAGAGGGACAGGGAGGGTGCGGAAGAGGGAGGGAGGTGAAGTGAATAGAATACCAGCTACAGATCATCTCTAAGACCCATCTGTCTGAACCTATGCTTTCCCAATTTTGGGGAAAGGAGCAAGGCAGCATCCAAAGGGATGTGAAAGGTGTGTAGGTTCCAGCTTATATTGTGGGGAGTGGTCTCACAGGGCCTCAACCAACACGTCAAAACTGGTGTTTCAAGTCTAGGTCTGGGATGTCGAGGATTCAGGGGCTGATGGTTTAAGTCTCTGAATCTTAGATCTTTTTCTCTGTGGCTCATAGTAATGCTGCAGTGGTGAATACTGGGGTGGTCGGGATGTCTGGGACGACTGAAGACTGAATTTCCTTTTCTGTCCCATGTATACATCCCTAGCAAGTGTAGTATGGCCCTGGAGTCCTTGTGACGTGATGTGTCAGTCTTGTCAGAGCCAGCCTTAGGGAAAATGGTACCCTGGGCAAACTTGCATTTTGGTGCCCCTGCGGGTATGGTGCCTCTGCACCCCATTGCCCCTGGCCCCCCATGAGCTCTCCAGGCTCTCATAGAATTATAGAATCATAGAATATCAGGGTTGGAAGGGACCTCAAGAGGTCATCTAGTCCAACCCCCTGCTCAAAGCAGGACCAATTCCCAACTAAATCATCCCAGCCAGGGCTTTGTCAAGCCTGACCTTAAAAACCTCTAAGGAAGGAGATTCCACCACCTCCCTAGGTAATCGATTCCAGTGCTTCACCACCGTCCTAGTGAAAAAGTTTAATATCCAACCTAAACCTCCCCCACTGCAACTTGAGACCATTACTTCTTGTTCTGTCATCAGGTACCACTGAGAACAGTCTAGATCCATCCTCTTTGGAACCCCCTTTCAGGTAGTTGAAAGCAGTTATCAAATCCCCACTCATTCTTCTCTTCTGCAGACTAAACAATCCCAGTTCCCTCAGCCTCTCCTCATAAGTCATGTGCTCCAGCCCCCTAATCATTTTTACTGCCCTCCGCTGGACTCTTTCCAATTTTTCCACATCCTCCTTGTAGTGTGGGGCCCAAAACTGGACACAGTACTCCAGATGAGGCCTCACCAATGTCGAATAGAGGGGAATGATCATGTCCCTTGATCTGTTGGCAATGCCCCTACTTATACAGCCCAAAATACCGTTAGCCTTCTTGGCAACAACAGCACACTGTTGACTCATATCCAGCTTCTCGTCCACTGTAACCCCTAGGTCCTTTTCTGCAGAACTGCTTCCTAGCAATTCGGTCCCTAGTCTGTAACAGTGAATGGGATTCTTCCATCCTAAGTGCAGGACTCTGCACTTGTCCTTGTTGAACCTCATCAGGTTTCTTTTGGCCCAATCCCCTAATTTGTCTAGGTCCCTCTGTATCCTATCCCTACCCTCCAGCGTATCTACCACTCCTCCCAGTTTAGTGTCATCTGCAAACTTGCTGAGAGTGCAGTCCACGCCATCCTCCAGATCATTAATGAAGATATTGAACAAAACCGGCCCCAGGACCGACCCTGGGGGCACTCCGCTTGAAACCGGCTGCCAACTAGACATGGAGCCGTTGATCACTACCTGTTGAGCCCGACGATCTAGCCAGCTTTCTATCCATCTTGTAGTCCATTCATCCAGCCCATACTTCTTTAACTTGCTAGCAAGAATACTGTGTAGACTGTATCAAAAGCTTTGCTAAAGTCAAGGAATAACACATCCACTGCTTTCCCCTCATCCACAGACCCAGTTAAATCCTGATAGAAGGCAAGTAGGTTAGTCAGGCATGACTTGCCCTTGGTGAACCCATGCTGACTGTTCCTGATCACTTTCCTCTCCTCTAAGTGCTTTAGAATTGATTCCTTGAGGACCTGCTCCATGATTTTTCCAGGGACTGAGGTGAGGCTGACTGGCCTGTAGTTCCCCGGATCCTCCTTCTTCCCTTTTTTAAAGATGGGTACTACATTAGCCTTTTTCCAGTCATCCGGGACCTCCCCCGATCTCCCTTCACTCCAACCCCTGCACTGTGCCCCCTGCGCCCCTAATCCCTACACCCTTCACTTGTATCTCCTGCACTTCTTCCTGCACCCCTACACTGCATCCCCTTCACCCTAACCCCTGCCCCATCCTGCATCCCAAACCCTGCCCTCCTCCTGAGCCCCTAATCCCTACACTGTGCCCCTTTCGCCCCTAGCCCCTGCATCCCCCTCCTACACCCATGTGGGGAAACTGACCTGGATGTAGGGAGCACTGGTGTTGTGTGTGTTGGGGGGGGGGGGGAGGGGGAGGACTGTGTGTGTGCACCTGAGTGTATGAGTGCACTGTCTCTTTAAGAAAAGACTCATGATCAGGAACCTGAAGGATTGTTTGAACACAGGCAACTGCCAGCAGCTCCGGATCCAGAGAGGCAGCAGCACCCACAGGATTCCCCATCCTGTCAACCCAGCTCAGTGGAGACCGGGGTACACGGGTGGAGGGAAAGGACACTCCAACATCATTCTCCCCCTCCCCCCCGCTCCCCCTGCACAGCATGACCAGGGGTAGCTCTGGGGGAGGAACGGGGGGGGTGAGGGGAGAAGAAGAGAACAGGAGCAGCAGTGGAGCAGGGGGGTGGATGGGCACATCTGCTCCAGAGAGTCACCTGGCTGGTAGTTGTCCAACTGCCCTCTGCAGCTCGGGTCCCTCAGCCCTCTCCAGATACTGCTGCTCACCTGCCTGCCTGCTGCCTCCGTGAGCCCAGTTGGCTCTCAGCAGGCCAGGGGGAACTCATGCAAACCCTGCCCATGGTGCCCTCTTTAGCAGGCCGCCCTCGGTCTTGCATGGAAACAGTTTAAAACCCTCAAAAGAGAGGCCTTCGACTGTCATCTGTACCTCTTCTGGCAGTCCTGAGAGGCGTAACCACAATTCCCAATGCACCCCCATTGATAGCAAGTGGACCGCTGTAGCCACATCATCTAGTGCGGTCTGGAGTGCCGTTCTTGCCACTAACTGTTTCTCATGTATGATGGTCTGAAACTGTTCCTGTTGTGCTTCTGGCAAACAGTCAAATGCATTACATTTGGCGAAGTTCATGAGGTCATACTTCGCCATTAAGGCCTTGCAATTCAACATTGTGAATTACTAAGTCGCCATGGAGTATGCCTTCCTATCAAATAAATCAAGTCTTTTCCAATCTCTGTCATAAAGGGTGGCTTTAGTATGATGCTGTCAGCCATGGGAATTCACAGCATCCACCATGATGGAATTAGGTGGCGGGTGTGAAAAGAGACATTCTTGGAGGCACATAATACTTTTTATCTGCCCTTTTGCATGCTGGCATATTAGAAGCTGATGTTTGCCAAATGACCTTAGCAGGACCCAGAAGCGCCTTGTTAATAGGGAGGATAATTCTCAATGAGAAAGACGTGTGCAATATATCTAGCAACGTGTGGTGGGTATCTTTGACCTCTCCTCTAGGGCAATCTGCAGTGTGTCTGCCACCCTTTTTGTGAGATCCTGAAAGAGCTTAAAATCACGTGCCATGGAAGGTGGAGGGAGTATCACCACCTCGTCCGGAGAAGAGGAGGAGGAGATATTGGTTGGTGCTGTAACCTCCTTTTCTAGTCTGGCCTCCTGGTCCTCAAAAGTTTCCTCTCGAGGTTCTGGAGCTCTGAACACAGAAACTGAAGGAGACCGTCTTACTGACTCTCGGTAGAAGACACTAGGTGCCCGACAAGCATAGTGCCTGTAGGCTGCCGACGAATCCCAGAATGGCCACTGGGGCAGAGGGGAAGGGCATTGGTAGCAGTACCCACAGGTGGTCATACCAAGAAAGTTGAGCCTCCAACTGTGTGTGTGACTAGAGGCGCCCTGGTTGGGGTAGAGATGGGCCATGATGTGAGGGTAGTGAGGATATCATCCTGGTCACTATGTGAAACCTTGCTGGAAAGCGGTAGAGGCGACTAGGAGACTGGAAGTGAATGCCCCGGTGCCAGTGGTGATCCCAGGGATCGAGATGTGCTCGGTATTGGGGCTCCAGTACCGAGTAACGGGGACTCTGGAGTCTCAGCCATCAAGAGAGCTCTGAAAAAACTCAACTCCTGCGGTACTACAGTGGTCAGTACCATCAGGGCTTGTCTGTGTTAAATCGCCAGTACTGAGGAAACTGGCAGAGATCTTACCCTCACAGTCAGTACTGAGTGTTTTCGCACCGGTACCACTTTCACAGAGATGGTATGGTCTGTGTTCTTGCCTTGACAGGCGGTGTTGCAGCTTCAGATCCTGTGCCCTTCAAGGTCCCTAGGCTAATAAGCAGTGTCTGCACCGGAAGACCCATGTATCTCCCAGGTACCATGCTTCGGAGCTGTCGGTGCCGGCAGTGCAGAGGGGACCAACTGTGCTGGGGATCTCCTATAGCTAGTCTGGGCTCAGTTTGAGGGCCTGCAGCCCTCCTTTTGGAGACCTTGCAAGGAAATCAGAAAATTTCCTGCTCGGCTCACCCTCCTGAGAAGCAGAAGGCTCCAGGGACAGTCTGAGCTGCAGATGGGATTTGGGTCACTAGTTTAAGATTACTCTCTAAAAGTGTTTCAACTTCAACTCACGTTTTTTCCAGAATCTAGCCTTCAGTTATTGGCAGAAGAGAGTTACTCATCTTGTGCAATAATGGAGGTTCTTCAAGATGCTCGTCCCTGTGGGTGCTCCACTTTAATGTCGATGCATCCCTGCGGCCATAGCCAGAGATTAATGGTAGCAGTGTCCGGTTGGGTCGCACATGCGCGGTCCCCATCTCGAGCTGCTTCAAGCGGTTAACTGGTGCTATTCAAACAACCCCTCTTCTGTTCCTTCTTTACTGCAGAGTCCAGTGATAGAACTCCGAACCAGAGGGAAAGAGGAAGGGTAGTGAAGCACCCCAGAGGGAGACACAAATCGAAGAACCTCCGTTACTGCACAAGGTGAGTAACTTTTTCTTCTGTGGGTGCTCCACTTTAGGTAACTTCACAACAGTGCCCTCCGATGGAAGGAGGGGGCTTTGGAGTTGAAGTCGTAGTAGATGAAAGTACCGTGTGACTAAACAGGGCATTGGAAGATGCAATGCATAGTGCTGTGTAAATGTGTGTGGTGAGGTCCAGCTTGTGGTCCTACAGATTTCTGCAATGGGAACATTGTTGAGAAATGCTATGGAAGCTGATAGAGTGTGTACGGATCCCTGTGGGGGTTATCATTCATGCTGGAGATAATACAGTTTGATACAGTCTGATATCCATTTGGATAGCCGTTGTTTGGAAATGGCATTGCCTTTTGATTGTTCGGTGATTGAAACAACCATTTTGGAGACTTGCAAAAAGATTTTGTTCTATCGATGTAAAAGGCTATAGCTTTGCAGACATCCAAGGAGCATAATCTAGATTGTCTATTCGTATATGGTTTCAGAAAAAATATTGGTAAGTATATAGGTTGATTAAGATGAAAAGATAAGACAACTTTAGGTAAAAAACTTAGGATGCGGTCTGAGAGATACTTTATCTTTGAAAAAGATTGTATAAGGTGGGTCTGTCGTGACAGCTACTAGTTCCCCCACTCTCCTGACAGATGTAATGGCCCCTAGGAATGCAACCTTCATAGAGAGGTGTAGTAACGAGCTTGTAGCCATGGGCTCGAAAGGGGGCCTGGTGAGGGCGTGGAGGACTAAGTTGAGGTCCCATGGCACGGTAGGGTTCCTAACTTCTGGATAGGAGTTGGAGAAACCCTTTAGGAAGCGTTTAGTAAGCAGATGTGTGAAAATAGAAAATTTGTCAACTTTATGATAAAATGTTGTGATGGCTGGCAGATGTACACAGATCGAGCTCATGGAGAGGCCCATTTGTTTGCGTTCTACTAAGTAATCTAAAATGAGAGGTAAGGTGGCTGACAGAGGTGTAGTCTGCATTGGCACCATGAGTCAAATCACTTCCACTTATGTACATATGAGAGTCGGATAGTTGTCCTACGGTTGTTTAATAATATGTTTTGTACCTCTGAGGAACATGTCATTTCAGATCCCAAGAGCCATGTAGTAACCAGACTTTGAGATAAAGTCTTTGGGGATCTGGATGGATGACGCGACCTTCATCCTGCGATAGAAGCCAAGGCAGAAGCGCGACTGTGTGCGGTGGACAGACTGCCATGTGGAGAAGGTAAGGATACCACATTTGTCGCGTCTCTGTGGGGGCTATTAGGATCTCTCTGGATCCATCTTGTTTTATCTTGGGGCATACAAGGTCTAGGAGGGGGGTGTGGAGGGAAGGCATATAGGAGAGTAGCATTCCACTTGATGAGGAAAAGGCATCGCCCAGAGAGTGTTGACTGAGTCCTGCTGTGGAGCAGAACTGGTGGCATTTGGAGATTTGCATGGTTGTAAAGAGGTCTACTGTTGGGAACCCCCACATCCAAAAACTATCTAGGATTACCCGCATATTCAGCTCCCATTCATGGTCTTGATAAAACTTCCTGCTCAGGTATCTGTTGTGATGTTCTCACAGGCAAGTAGGTATGATGCTATAACATGGACTTTGAGTTTGATGCACCATTGCCGAAGTCGCATAGCTTCTACCCATAGGGAGCATTACAACTTTATGATAAAATGTTGTGATGGCTGGCAGATGTACACAGATCGAGCTCATGGAGAGGCCCATTTGTTTGCGTTCTACTAAGTAATCTAAAATGAGAGGTAAGGTGGCTGACAGAGGTGTAGTCTGCATTGGCACCATGAGTCAAATCACTTCCACTTATGTACATATGAGAGTCGGATAGTTGTCCTACTCAGGTCTTGATAAAACTTCCTGCTCAGGTATCTGTTGTGATGTTCTCACAGGCAAGTAGGTATGATGCTATAACATGGACTTTGAGTTTGATGCACCATTGCCGAAGTCGCATAGCTTCTACCCATAGGGAGCATTATCGTGCTCCCCCTTGTCTGTGTATGTAAAACATAAATTGTCCGTGAGAATCTGTACCGTTTTGTTTTTGACTAGCGGTAGGAAGTGAGAACAGATGTTTCGAACTGCTAGTAGTTCCAGCAGGTTGATATGAAGATGGGACTCCACCATAAACCATCGGCCCTGTATAAAGTGTGTTTTCAGATGTGCCCCCCCCAGCCTAGGAGGGATGCATTGGTGGTGATGGTGAGCAATGGTGGATTCTGTAGGAATGGCATCCCCCTGCTGACGTTGTCTGGATTAGTCCACCATAAAAGCGAATCCTTGACTGCATTGGGCATAGTGCTGAGCTTGTTTATGCCATGTCTGTGTGAGACATAATTTGTCCGGAGCCAGGCTTGTAGACACTGCCTGTGTAGTCTTGCATGTTGGACGATGGTCGTGGCCTAGGAGTCGCAGGCAAGTTCTGGCAGACTCTTGAGGGCTGTTCTGCGCTGCTGAGATCAAGGCGTTTAGAGTCAGAAAGCATTTAGTTGATAGGGAGACAGTTGCTTCGAGGGAACTGAGGTCCACCCCCATGATTTCCAGGCGTTGGAGGGGTATTAGAGTAGACCTTTGTATGTTTATGTGAAGTCTTAAGCTGGTGAACAGATTTATTGTATGTTGGGTGGAGTTTATGGCTGTCTGTAGTGTTGGTACTTTCAGCAGACAGTCATCTAAGTAGGGGAATATCATGATTCCCTCTGCATAGGTAGGAAGCTACTATGGCTAGTTCCTTTGAAAATACTCAAGGTGCAGTGAAACGGCCGAAGGGTAGAACTTTGTACTAGAAATGGTCCTGTGCTACTGTAAACAATAAGAATTTCCGATGCGAGGAATGGATGGATATATGCAAATGTTTGTCCTGGACATTAAGGGCTGAGAACCAGTCCCTCCATCTCTAATGCGGGGATTATGGTGCTTAGTGTGACCATTTTGAATTGTTGTGTTTTCACAAACTGGTTGAGTCGCCATAGATTGGAGGTGTGGGCTCTGGGGTGGGGCTCGGGCTGAGGGGTTTGGGGTGTAGGAAGGTGCCCCTGGCTGGGACCAAGGGGTTCAGAGAGCAGGAGGGAGATATCGGCTGGGGCAGGGGGTTGGGGTGCGGGAGTGGGTGAGAGCTATGGCTGGGGGTGCAGGCTCTGGGGTGCAGGAGGGTGCTCTGGGCTGGGATCGAGGGGTTCGGAGAGCAGGAGGGGGATCAGGGCTGGGGCAGAGGGCTGGGGCCCGGGAGGGAGTCAGGGGTGCAGGCTCCGGGCGGCGCTTACCTCAAGCAGCTCCCGGAAGCAGCAGCATGTCTCCCCTCCAACTCCTACGCATAGGCATGGCCAGGTGGCTGTGCGTGCTGCCCCATCTGCAGATGCCACCCCTGCAGCTCCCATTGGCCGCACTTCCCAGCCAATGGGAGCTGTGGGTGTAGCGCTTGGGTTGGGGACAGTGTGCAGAGCCCCCTGGCTGCTCCTATGCATAGGAGCCGGAGGGGGGACATGTCGCTGCTTCTGGGAGCTGCGCAGAGTGCCTCCCGACACCGCTCCCCAGCTGGAGCGTGGCAAGCCCCAGATCCTGCTGCCTAGCAGGAGCTTGAGGGACCGATAAAATTGGCTAGTGGGCCGTAGTTTGCCCACCCCTGATCTATTGCATTGTGTGTATGGACGGGGTCAGAATCTTTGAGGAGTTTGATAATTGCTCTGACATCTCTTGTTCTTCGGTGTGTGGATTCCCAGAGATCACAACGTGGTCCTCACGTCTTTCAGCATATGCAATGACTTGTCTGTTTTGTCCACAATGAGTTTGGAGCCTTCGAACGGTAAGTCCTCTACGGTAGACTGTACTGGCTTTGGAAAACCAGATAGATGAAGCCAGGAGGCTCTCCTCATAACAACCTCTGTTGCTATGGATCTCACTGCAGAATTAGCGGAGTCAAGGACAGTTGTAACACCGTTCTGGTGATGGTGGCCCTTTGTGATGAGTGCTTTGTACTACTCTTTTTTGTCTTCTGGAATAAAGTTAATAAATTTAGAGAGACTTGAGTAACTATTGTAATCATACTTTGCCAATAGGGCCACATAGTTGGCAATTTTTAATTTTAAGATCACAGCCAAATACGCTTTGTGGCCGAACAGGTCGAGTCGCTTCCAGTCCTTGTCATACGGGGGGTTTCTATAGTACTGTTGTCTACCCTGTTCATTGACTGCATCAGTAACTAGTGAATTCAGCATTGGATGCGAGAAGAGGAATTCGGTGTCCTTTGCTGACACATAATATTTCTTATCAGACCTCTTACAGGTAGGTGGAATCATTGCTGGGGTTTGCCATAGCGACTTCACGGCATCCATGATCACATCATTCATTTGAAGGGCGATTTTTGAAGAAGTGGGTGTGTGCAGTATGTCCACTAATTTGTGTCGAGATTCCTGGACCTCTTCCAAAGAGATGTTTAATTAAGTGGCCATTCTCTTGTAGAGATCTCGTCAGCTGTGGTGAGAGGTGGGGACATAATTGTGTCATCCAGTGAGGATGATGAGACATGAGTAACAGTTGGATCATCCGAGTCTGAGAATTCCTCCTGTTTTTCAGCCCCGTGTCCGGGGTGCTAGACAGTGCCTGTGATGTTAATATAGGTGGATGGTGTGCGCCAGTTATGGGCAGACTGATAGGTGCACCCTGTTGCTGCTGCTGTGGGTATGTAGCCCGTGAATGCCAGAATGGCCATTGTGGTTGGAAGGGCACAGTGGGGATCCAAGGCTGCCCATACCAGGGCTGGTTCAGAAGGTTTGAAGGGAAGCCCGTACCTGGAGGGGCACGTGTGGTGGGAGTAGCCACAGGAGAGGAATGTTGTGGAGAGGGTCCAACATCTCCCTTTCCATTTTCATCTTTACTAAAGAATTGTGGTGCTGAGAGATGTGGGGAGCTGGGTTGGCTGATTACTGCAGATACCGAGGAGAGGTGACTCCAGTACCAATGGAACAAATAGTACCATTGGGGTGGCAGGAAACGGTACCGTGTGCTGGAGAGTGCTCATCGGTGCCGGTGTGTGGCTGGAGTGCATAATACCAGCACTAGGTGGCAGCATTAATGGTGGAGGTGCTGGTATACTCAGTACCGATTGCTTGATCACAGTTAACCGTACCGCGGCATGGGGTTTCATTTTTCCCTTGGTGCCTGTGATGGAGATTGATTGCTTAGAAGCTCTCAGTTTCTTGATACCGACGGCACCTGAGGGACCAGTTTTGTCGGCCGTTGAGATGGTCAGTACCGGGAGAGTTTGACTGGTATCGGAGCACCTTTTCTTGGTCGACTCCAGAGTCGGGGACGTGGTACCCCATTTTTTTGCTGCCTTCTTGGCAGGTTGATCAGGAGCCCTTTCCATAGAATAGGAGCCCTTGTCCGAGGCTGCAGTTGACAATTTCTGGCTGGGAGGGATGCATACCTCAGGCTCAGAGGCCAGGCAAAGAGATTTTTCCATGAGGAGAAGTTTTAGCTGGAGATCGCCAACCTTTCAGGTGCGGGCTTTCAAGTTGTGAGAGTGCGAATACTTCTGAGGTATATGTGCCTCACCAAAACAACGGACACACTGAGCGGGCCCATCTGAAAGGGGTATCAAGAGCATGCAGATAGTGCAGCGTTTGAACCCTGGGGAGCCAGGCATGCCCCTTAGGGAGCATACTCTCTCTGTAAGATGGAAAGTGGTAGGGATATCATGCTGCTTCGAGAGAACAGAACGGAAACTTAAGAGTCCTATGAGGAGAATTAAAAAAAATGTTTTTAAAGGGACGGGGATAAGTAGGAAAGTAAGTATTCTAATCTATTCTAACTAAAAACTATAAACTAAGACTAAGGGAAGAAAGGGTATTTCTAAGCTGCAAGGCGCTGCTGAGTGCTCCAACTTGAGCCAATGGTAGTAGAGAAGGAACGGGGGGGGAGGGGTTGGTCGCACAGCACCAGTTAGCCACCTGAAGCAGAGCAAGATGGGGACCACGCAAGTGTGACCCAACCGGGCACTGCTACCATAAATCTTCGGCTAAGAGCACAGGGGCACATCGACACAAAGTGGAGCACCCGCAGGGACACAACTCGAAGAAGTTACACTTTTGTGGAATGTGAGCCTCTCAGAGGCACTGGACGTAGCGGGAGCATCCGTCTGTAACCAGTATTGCCTCCTTGCAGGAGAGGTACCTTTTAAACCCGGTGGAGCCGGGCATAACCCTTTCTGGGGGTAATCCTCAGAGGGGAATTTTTTTGTTTGTTTTTTAAAGAGGGGAAAGAAAACTAACAGAAAACCTATAAGACTAAGAAAATCAAAGAGAAACTCTAATAATAGCTACAGAACAAAACTGAATTCTGAACTCTGGGCGTAAGAGAAAGTGGACTGCTATTCACTCCATCTCAGGTCAGGGGCAGCTGAGAAGGAACTGAGAGTGGTTTGCCCGGGCAACACTAATTAGCCTCAAGGAAGAGCATGAGAGGGAGTGTGCATGTGTGGGCCAAACGGGCACTGCTACCAAAGAGCCCAATCAGAGGCGCAAGGACAGAGACACACCTTCAATGGAGCATCCATATGGACACTACTCAAAGAAGATGACTATCATTTTATATTGGTCCTTCAATAAAACATTTTACTTGAAGTCACTTTTTTGGCTCATTGCCAAAGTTTTTTTTGCCATCCACTCAACAAGAGAACCCTGAGGCCATGCTGTGGTTGACAAGCACACAGAACTAGTTCAAAAATGGTGAAAGACCCAAGAAATTCAATGCCAAATCAAAAAATTGTTCATGTTGGAAGGTACAGTTGCCACACACACACACACACCTCTGAAAACTCTAAATTTATGAAGGGAGACAGTTACACTACACCTCCAGAGAACGCTGGCTCAGTCACAGCTGAGATAGCAGCACCATTCACCTTAGTGGCTTTGGGAAACAGGACAACAGGCAAGACCTCTGAAAACGTTTTTGTGGAGGACAGAACCACAGCCAAAAACAGACCAGTTGAAGAAGACATAGTAAATAATACTATTATTTTCCAGAGAAATCTGTTTTGGTGGGTGTTCTCCACAAAATCTGGAAATATTCTTCATGGTCACAAGGAGAAGCAGCAGAGCTAATTCAAGTTCTCATGTCTGTAGGACCAACTTTCCTCAAAGACTCCAAGCACAGAACAGTACAGTGCTGTTTTCAGGAGAGTCTACAAGAATCTTTAAAAGTGCAAGAGCGCTTTTCAACTTTGGAAATTCAGGTTTGAGGGAGCACCGTTTTTTGCTTCAGCATCCTCCCCTCCCTGGAGGAAGTGTAGTTTAAAAAAAAAAAAAAAAAGTTTAAAAGTCCACAATTTTTTTTAAATTGTTTTTGTTCTTAAGATTTTAGGCAGCTCTTACACAAGTCTTAAATTGTATAGAAAGGCATTAGTGATATAACAACAATTAGATCAGTACATCTGAATATACAGGTTTTTACATGCCATAGATATTTCTATAGTTTCCTTGAGAAGCAGGAATTGTACAGTGTATTTTAATTGCATACTGAATTTCCGCCTAGAAGGCTAGCTGGCACTGTGTGCAGTTTTGTTTTGTTTTTTAAAAAGCATGTTAAAAGCATTATGTTGGTCAAGCTTGTTGCGTGTGTGAGGTGACGACTCAAGATTGTCGAAATTACAACTGAAGTTGTTTAATCTAAGATTATTAAACAGAGATTAGTACAGCACCATACAGAAATAAATAGATACATTACCACCTTTTGTTGTCAGACTAAGAGCTGATATGTATCTTTCCTGCATCTGGAAGGGATGCGCAGTTTTCAGTCCCCCAACCTACATTTTCATATATCACTATTATACAGGGTTTCAGACAAAGGAAACCTAGTCTATATATACTTATGTCAGCATTTTATACATATTAAGGAGATGGTTTCCAAGAATATCTGGAGTTTTATAGACATGAAGGTATCCCAGAGTTATTAAATACAGCATAATGAATAAATTCCTAGAACAGGTTACTTTTTGGTCAAGACCAGTATTAAGAATAGTTAATAGATAGAAATGAATCAAATATACAGAAAGCAAGAACAAAGTATTATTATTTACTAACAGGAACTAAATAAGCCTGTTGAGAAATTGGGGCATCTAAACAAATGCTTAGTGAGAGGTGCGAGAAAAGCCTGCAGAAGTTCCACACGAGATAAAACCCAACTTTCTTCTTGTTCCTCACTTTTCAGAAAGTTCTTAGACTCTGGATACATGCAGCCTGAAGAACCACACTATACATTCTGAGAGAGTGTTTAAAAGGGTCTTTAACATAGCCTTCTCAGAAGAAAAACCGATTCATAAGGTGATGGGGGGAAAAAATGAGCCAACTCTACAAAGCTGAATTTAAAAAGTAATCTGTCATTCCAATTCATTATTTCACAGAAAGGATCATCAGACTGGAATGGGATGAACTCAAAGACAAATCCCTTAACAGACAAACTTGGAAACAGAAGTCCAAAAGACACATGAGAAGTTATATAATTCCAAGGATAAAAGACTTATCACTAGTCTAACACCAGGACTCGGAAGTGCTTATTGGTAAGGCTGCATATCTGTCATGGAGATAACAGGTTCTGTGATCTCTGTGACTTCTGCAATGGCCGTTTGGGCAAGCAATTTGGACAGCCCCTGGGCCTGCCACGCTGGCTGTTGCTGGGGCAGTCTTGAGCCACCGCACCCCACTCCCCATCCCCAGCAGTAGTTTGAGTGTGGGAGGGGACTCAGGGCTGGGGAAGGGGGTTGGGGTGCGGGGTGGCACTTACCTCAGTAAAGCGGCCGGCATGTCCCTGCAGCTCCTAGGCAGAGGGGCCAGAGGACTTTGTGCGCTGCCCCTGCCTGCAGGCACCGCTCCCACAGCTCTCATTAGCTGTGATTCCCGGCCAACGGGAGCTGCGGAGCTGGCGTTCGTGGCAGGGGCAGCGTACGGAGCACCCTGGCCTTCCCTCCCCCTAGGAGCTGCAGGGACATGCTGACCACTTCCAGGGAGCCATGCAGAGCCTGCTAGGGAGCCTGCCAGCACCTCCAGGTCACCCCGCCCTCCCAGCCCAAGTTTTAGTTAGGGGTATATAGTACAAGTCATGGACAGGTCACAGGCCATGCATTTTTGTTTCACAGTCCATGACTTTTACTAAAAATACTCGTGACTAAAACGTAGCCTTACTTATTGGTCCTGAAAAGGTTTGTTCTGGGATGTTGAAGTGCTTCTAGCTCTGGCAGTCTACGAAGTATTGGAGCTCAAAGAGTGGGTGACACTTACTAAAATATTTAAAAAACTGAATTCTATATGAAATTTATTGGATCTCCCACCCCCTATACGTTCCCCAAAAAAGGAAAAGGAAGTTAACATTTCTCCTTCCACTGTGGTCTCATCTGCCAACTAATCTTGAGAGATTATTTGAATACCATGCTACTAGATGACCTCTCAAGATCCCTTCCAGTCCTACGATTCTATGTTTCTATGATTTCATATAACATTCCTGTTTCCTAACTTAAAAATGAGCAACAGTGAGGAAAATACTGAATTTCTGCACTTTCCTCTTCAGTCCAGCTTCTTCCTTAATACACCTCTACCCCGATATAACGCTGTCCTTGGGAGCCAAAAAATCTCACTGCGTTATAGGTGAAACCGCGTTATATCAAACTTGATTTGATCCCCGGAGCACGTAGCCCCGCCCCCCCGGAGCGCTGCTTTACCGTGTTATATCCAAATTCATGTTATATCGGGTCGCATTATATCGGGGTAGAGGTGTATTTCCTTAATATTTGATGGGATGCTCTGAAGAATAGGGTAGAAGAAGCTAATATGATATTACTTAATGCTAACTCAAGAAATTGATATTCCAAAATTAACTTATCCTGCCAGTGCTTCATGGAGCCATGCAGAAAGGACTTTCTAACTTATGGCCCAAGACTTCAGAGACTAGCATTCCTCATGCTAGTTACATGGCTACCGAAAAAGAAACTATGGGAGTAAGAAGCATCAAGTGATGAGCCCCTATATTCATTTCTAGAACGTATAATAAAGATGATGCGAGACAAAATTATTTTAGCATAAATACAAAAGTATATACCCAGCAAAAATATTTTTTTACAAATTTTATCAGAAAATTTAACTTAAATGGATCCTGAGATACTAAGTCAACAGATCTGGCCTGTATAAATGATGCACATATCATATGAAGTAGTTCCAAAAACCCATGCTATCAGCCACCAGCAAAGAACAATCAGGATTACATATGCTCTTTCCCTGATCTTCCAAATATCTACAGGAACAGAGTAGTAGATGTGCATGCAGCCACATTGATTTCAATGGGAATGCACAGGGGTATCAGAGTAGAAGCTGTCCCAGCTATATTGCTGCGGTATCCAGATTTAGGATGGAAGACCAAAAGATTGCTATGTCAGCTAGCCTATGACTTCTAGACTTCTCCACTTGGATCCTCACATTGGCCCTATGGGTAAACTAATCATTGGTTGAATGGCCCAGATTTCTCTTCACATTGGAGGAGCTGAACAAATCCAGGCCATTCTGCCTTTTGCTTCCCATCAGGGCCACCATTGTGACAGAGTGGCATATTAGAAATATTATTGGCATTGTTGTCACCCTGTTTTCACTCTTTCACTGCTACATTGTCACTGGACATTATTTATTATGTTATCTAAATAATCTGTCCACTTACAAGAAAGGACTGTTAGAACATGTGCTACTTTTTTTGGGGGGGGGGGGGGGGCGGGGAGGGGGTTATTCTTTTTCCTCCCAACATTGCAATAACTACACACACTTTCCCTTTTTATTGTGCATACTTCTAGCTATTCCTAAAACCCCCTTTTCATTTGCCTTAGCTATGTATGGCCTGTAGAGAATAAGATGAATCTTTGCTTAAAGGTTGCTTAAAATAAATCTTTGCTTCCTGGTGCAAACAAGCTCCTCATTCTACCTTATTTATTTATGTATGTTACTGTTGGAACCTTGTACGTCACTGCATGTGTTTCTTGCAGACACCTTTGCAGAGGTAAGAGATATATTCTACACAAAGCTCCAAAAAAAGTTTGACACACCTTGCCTTTCTCCTGCACATAACTACTTCTCTTGAACTAAGTATATCTGATGTAACAAATGTCTGTCTACACATTTAAGAATACAGCTTTTGCACCAATTCACTTATATTGAGACAGAGTTGAACTTTCAACTAAAATTATTCTCTCCCCTTTGATCCCAATTCATGAAAAACCATTTTGCTAGCAACAGACTGCAGGCATCTCATTAAACATAGCTGTTGAATTAACAGAACATCTACACAATCTTAAGTGTGTTTTTGCTCTGAAAATCAACCGTGTAAAAATGTACCTTGTTACTCAACTGATCTGCACATGTGTACTCAGAGTTCTGTCTGCTTTTATTGATTAAAATAAGTTTTTAACGGTTTTTTAATCCTATTACTCCTACAAAGCCAGAACTGCCGTGGGAAACCAAACTGGATTGATTTTATTGCAATATAAGCACCAGCCAAGAATCTTTAATGTTGGTGACACACGGAACCAAGAGGTCCTCAAAGGTTTTCCAATTCCAGGTGGAGTTTGCAGGGCGAGCAGTCAGAAAAGCAGTCTAACAGTTGTTGTAAGACATACACAGAACACCGAATGCCATTTTTACAAGGTATCTTAATAGAAGAACCATTCTAACAACTTCAGAATTTAGTGAGCTATCACTGACTGCTTGAATTGCAAACTGAATTTTTGTAATTGAGTCTGACAAGACTTTCCCAAGTCTGATGTATATTACTTCATACTCAGGATTCTCTAAACTAATTCAACTGCTCTTCAGAACTAATATATGGAATTAAGGAAACAGAATGATACAATAAGTATCAGATCACATTCTTCCCAAGTCTGTCAGGAGGAATATTTTGTAACCTAAGAACTATGAAAATTATTACTAGTAACTTCATAAAGACCACTGGAGCCATAACCAGAACGTTAAAACTATTAGATTTATGTACCAATAGAACCATTTCTAAGAATGGCCTATCAACTGCACTTACTGGGATACGCATTCCAAAGGTAGATAGGTCAACTAGCATCAATGGCACTGAAGAAAAAACGTGAGATTATCATTCTCCCATTTTTCTTCCAGGAAAAGATGATAATGAAGCACTGTCCAAGTCCACAAATATGATATTATTTATCTTACTGCCCAATTACTCATTATTTTGGTAAATGGGTAGGTAATAAACTACTTTGGCAAGATGTATAAATCCCAAAGAATAAACCATGAACCACTACTTGTAAGGCCCACTTGCCTTTGGTAGTTGGTTGTATAAAACAAAATTCCAGTAGAATACTGAAAAATAGGTTATGAAAGTACATTAGGTTAACCATAGGGTTTAAGAGCCACTATATGCTTCGAGTGACAGGAAAAAAATTGAGAGAGAAAACGCTCATGAGGAAAGTTTAGAGTGATAAAAAGAGGAACAAAGTCTCTAGTGGGAAGACGGTAAAACGTGTTGAAATGAGTTTGTCATGTTGAGTGATTGGAGCACTGCAAGGGCAAAAAAAGGACCAAGTACAATCCCGACATAGTTGGTACAACCACTAAAATCAATGGGAATGGCATATGATTAGACTAGTGCTGAATCTTGCTGTCCGAAACTAAAATAAATGTTGCACTAACAGCAAGGTATGCCAGAGGGCCAAATAAGTCCCACTCTGAGCTTTACTTGAATTAAGAGGTCGGATTGCTGACTTCAATTATATAATCAGTTTTATGTTTGGCATATTTAAGATGCACAGACTTAAGGTTTTCAGTTAATACTATATATAGTTCATTTCAATTTGCCCTTTAAATTAGATTTAGACAAGGAAGGATTGACTGGCAGTAAACATTGATTTCACCGTACACTCACAAACCAGCAAATAAAAAAATGTCCATCAATAATAATCAAAATTTACAGGAAGCAAAATAAGAAAAATGCTGGTTAGGAACTTGAGTTTGATTTATGGATATGTACTTTGTATATTTTGACAAGTGTTGTTGGCAATTTGTGTTTTAACGGTTATAAACCGTTAACTTTTGATTTCAACATCTACTGTTAAAGAATTATTGCCTGACCACCATCCCCCATAATTTTCCACAACTGAAAATTTAAATAGATAAAAATTAAAAATGCTTAAAACCCATAATTTTGCACAACTGTGAAAATTTAATAGATAAAATTCAAAAATATTTAAAAACAAACTGATATTTGTCAAAATTATAAAAAATAAAAAAGTGAGTTCTGCCAAGCCTAATTATATTTAATAAAACTTTAATATCCTACTGAACATAGGATTAATTATCCTCCTATAAAGAGTACTGAAGATCTGTTTTAACCAACAGGTGAGAGAGGGGTATTACAGCTATTCTACCTTCTTATTTCCATTCCTTTCTGCAATTGAGACAGACCCATGACTGTGAAAAGCTCTTAGACAAACCAATGCTGGAGTCAGAGAAAATATGTACAGAGCAGAAGATTGAGGGAAAACAGAGCTGGCTTAAGGACAAGAAAAGGATGTTGCCATGTGGAGATTTACACCCCATTAAAGCTTTGCAATGGATAGGCTGGTCCTCTATCCTTCACCAGCAGCCCAGAGGTTGGGACCAGAAATAATTCATTACTCAGGCCTGGTCTACACTAACCCCCCAATTCGAACTAAGGTACGCAACTTCAGCTACGTGAATAACGTAGCTGAAGTCGATGTACCTTAGTTCGAACTTACCGCGGTCCAGACGCGGCAGGCAGGCTCCCCCGTCGACTCCGCATACTCCTCGCGCCAAGCAGGATTACTGGAGTCGACGGCGAGCACTTCTGGGTTCCATTTATCACGTTTAGACAAGACGCGATAAATCGAACCCAGAAGTTCGATTGCCTGCCGCCGAACCAGCGTGTAAGTATAGACAAGCCCTTAGATCCTCCTTTCCAGCAACAGAGGAACATGCTCAGCATACCCACCAACCCTCGAGGCCAGGTTCTTATTTAAACTACTCCTCATTTCATGGTTGCTAAACCAGTATTTGTTTTTCAATCCAGTATTTCTAATGCTGGATAACACTAAAAAACAAAAATGCTCAGAAGGGATTTTCAAGTTTTGTGTTAGAGAACTTGGAATATAAAAACTCATTTTCTCTACTGCTTTAGTTCTTCACAAAAGAGCTGCTGACACTAAAATGGTTACTCAAGTTAACAACTGCTTCCTTTAAACTGGTCTTCTAGGTCTTGCCAGAATGCATGTCTAGTGCACGTATTTAAAGACTAGGATTTAGCCAAACCTCCTGGTGTTGAGGTCAGATTTGAATCAGAAAAAAAACAAAAGATTTGTGTAGAATAGGGATTTTATCTTTACTAGACAAGTTGAGTTCAATAGACTTTGTCAAAATTGTTCTGGTGAAACTAATGGGATATCTGAAGCTTCAACCAGCTATTCTAACAAAACAAACCCCTCTCACTTTTCTGTGGAAAGCACAGCACCTGTACATTTACCTGTGTTATTTGTGCATTAAAATTTTTTTATATCTATGAATTTTCCTATAGTGTACTGTTGCTAGAACGCTCCCACTCCTTACTGCAGTACACCCATATAGTAAGTACCAAATTAATAAGCTTCCTCTCCTTAGAGCCAAAATAAAAAATGTTTTCCCAGGGATGTTCTTTTCCTCCTGCTTTGGATGGATTCAATGTCTTGGTTACTTTTTAAACAATGCTGGGTCCATGGGCGGGATGAAACAGGAAATTTGCTGGAAACTACTTCTCGGAGTAGATTAAAAAAACATGACCAAAAAAAAAAAAAAAAAAGAAAAAAGAAAGACAGTTATCTATTTCGTAACTGGTGTTCTGTGAGATGTGTTGGTTATGTCCATTCCATTGCATGTGCTCACCACATGCACCAGTGCCAGAAGTTTTTCCCTCAACAGTGGGGACCGGCTCTGGCACCTATTGGGGTGGTGCCCATATGGCGCAGTATAAGGGGCACCACCGCCTCCCCCTCCATCCTCAGTTCCTTCTTGCTGGAAACTCCAACAGTGGGGAAGGAGGACGGGTCATGGAATGGACACGAGCAACACATTTCAAAGAACACTAGTTATGAACCAGGTAACTGTCTTTTCTTCTTCAAGTGCTTGCTCATGTCCATTCCATTGTCAGTGACTCCCAAGCAGTGCCACCAGAGATGGGTAGGAGTTCACGGATTTGTCGATTGCAACACAGCTGTGCCAAATCCAGTGTCATCTCTGTGTTACTGGGTAATGGTGTAAAGTGTCATGAACATGTGTACTGATGACCAAGTAGCGGCCCTGCAGATGTCCTGGGTGGGGAAGTGCGCTAGGAAGGCCACCGAGGGCGATTGTGCCCTGGTCGAGTGGGTCTTTAGTATAGATGGTGACTCAGTCCGTGCCAACTCATAACAGGTCAAGATGTACTATGTGATCCGGTTAGAGATCCTCTGCGAGGACACTAGTAAACCTTTCATCCTGTCCACTGTCGCAATAAAGAGTTGGGTCAACTTGCGGAAGGCCTTGGTGCACCCCAAGTAGAAGGCCAGGGCATGCCAGACATCCAAGGTGTGGAGCCACCTCTCCTCCACAGTTGAGTGCGGCTTTGGACAGACAACTGGGAGAAAGATATCCTAGTTAACGTGGAAGTGAGACGCCATCTTAGACCGGAACGCCGGGTGGGGTCACAGCTGGACCTTGTCCTTGTAGAACACCATGTACAGGGGTTCCAAAGTGAGGGTTTTAATCTCGGAGCCCCGCCTCGGTAATGGCTACAAGAAAAAGTTACCTTCCATGACAGAGGAGCAAGAGACCAGTGACTCAAAGGGAGGCCCTGTGAGCCTTGAGAAGACAAGGTTGAGGTACAATTGCGGAATTGGGTCCCAGACCGGTGGGAAGAGCAACCCTAATCCTTTCAAGAACCGGACGGACACGTCGTATGAGAACACCAATTTACCCTGGACCTGCTCGTGGAAAACCGATATGGCTGCCAAGTGCACCTTGATGGAGGCAAGTGTGAGGCCTTGCTGCTTAAGGTGGAGCAGGTAATCGAGGATGGATTGCACGGGCAACTGTGTCGTGGAGATGCCATGCACCTCAGTCCAGCAGGAGAACCGCCTCTAGTTTGCCAAGTAAGTTGCCATGGTGGAAGGTTTTCTGTTTTCCAAGAGGACCTGCTGTACCTGGCTGGAGCAGGCCCTTTCCTCCAGGTTCAGCCACTCAGCAACCAAGCCGTGAGGTGGAGAGACAGAAGGTTTGGGTGCAGGAGCAGACTGTGGTCTTGCAAGAGGAAATCCGGATGGCTGGGAAGCGGCCATGAGGGAGCCATGGCCAGGTCCATGAGCATGCCGAACCAGTGCCGGCGAGGCCACACCAAGGCAAACACAATGACTCCCCCGCCTCGTCTCTTTTGACTTTTGCTAGGACCCTGCTGACCAGCGGAATTGGCAGGAATGCGTACATTAGATCCCCATCCTATGACAGAAGGAAGGCATCAGAGAGGGAGTTCCTGCCTAAGCCCTAAAGAGAGCAGAATTGCTGGCACTTCCTCTTCTGCATGGTGGCGAACAGGTCCACTCAGGGAGCTCCCCACCATCAAAAAAGGATCTGGACAACCTCTGGCTCGAGGGACCACTTATGGGGAGAGAAGGACCTGCTGAGGCAATCTGCCAGTGCATTCCGGACGCCAGGGAGGTGCAATGCCTTGAGATGGATGTCGTGCTGGATGCAAAAGACCCACAAATGAAGTGCTTCCTGATAGCTGATGAGCTGGGGGCCATCTCTTGCCTGTTGATGTAAAACATTGAGGCCGTGTTGTCCGTGAGAACCTCCACACTTAGACCAGAAAGGTATGGCAGAAAGACCCCGCAAGCTAGGAGGATTGCTCTCTGCTCTCTGACGTGTCCCTGGAGTGGTGCCAGACACTAGGTCGATCCCAATACTGGTGCTGCCCTCTGCTCCCTGACGTTTATGTGCAATGGCAGCTCCTCTGGGGACCACATCCCTTGCATTCACAACATGCCGAGATGTGCTCCCAGCTGAGATTGGAGGCATCCAATATCAGAGATACCAAGGGTCGAGGACTCTCGAACAGAAGTCCTTCCAGGACTGTCCTCGGATCGGACACCACTGGGAGGTCAGTACTTTCGGTGGAATCGTGACGACCTTGTCCAAATGAAGTCTGGATGGGATGTAGACTGTTGACAGCCACCGCTGGAGGGTTTGCAGCCTGAGCCCCGCATCGCGAACGACGTAAGTGCACGCCGCTATGTTGCCCAATAGCCTGAGACAGACCCAGGCCATGGTTAGGGGATATACAGAGACTCTGGCAATGAGACTCGCCATCGTCTTGAACCTGTTTTGAGGCAGAAATGCTCTGGCATGGGTGGAGTCACGGGCGGTTCCGATGAATTCTATCCTTTGAGCCACGATTAACATAGATTTTTCCTTGTTTATCAACAGGCCCAGGACGCAGCATGAGATCTGCAGTACCAAGATGTCATGCTGGACTTGAGACCTGGAGTGGCCCCTGATAAGCCAGTCATCGAGGTACGGGTAAACCTGGATACCTCGACACCTAACGTAGGCTACCACCACTATGCATTCAGTAAACACCCTCGGAGCTGTAGCCAGGCCAAACAGGAGCATTGTGAACTGGTAGTGAGCGGAGCCGACCATGAAACCCAGGAATTGCCTGTGTCCTTGGAATATCGATATATGGAAGTAAACGTCTTTCAAATCGAGGGTGGCATACCAGTCTCCCGGATCCAGCGCAGAAATGAGAGAGGCCAGGGAGACCATGCAGAACTTCAACTTCTTGAGATATTTGTTGAGGTCTCTCAGATCCAGAATGGGTTTCAGACCCCCTTTGGCTTTGGAGATCAGAAAGTATGAGGAGTAGAATCCCTTGCTCCTGTACTCCTGAGGGACTTCCTCCACAGCCCCCACTTGCAGAAGGCTCTGAATCTCTTGGGCAAGCAGTTGCTCATGAGAAGGGTCCCTGAAGAGGGACGAGGAAGGGGGGGCGGGAGGACAGAAAGAAACTGGAAGGTATAATCCTGTTCCACGGTGTTGAGGACCCAGCGGTCCCAAGTTATAGAAGCCCATACAGGGATGAAAGGAGACAAGCAGTTGGAGAAACGCAAGAAAGCAGGATCCAGGAAACAGGCTAGTAGGTCGCCCTCGGGCACACCCTCAAAATGCCTGCTTACTACCCAGATGGTTGTGGGTAGAGGTAGACTGTGCAGAGGATGCTGGCTGGTGACCTTACAGACATCTGTAGCCTTTATCCTTTTTACGGGCAAGCTCCGACCTGGGTTGGCTCCCAGAGCTCTGGAGATGCTGTGGCGCGGGGTGTACTGGCCCAGGGTCTGTAAGGTCGCCCAGGAGTCCTCCAGCCCATGCAGTTTTGTGTCTGTTTGTTCAGCAAACAGAGCTTGGCCATCGAACGGGAAGTCCTGTATTGACTGTTGGACTTCCGTCAACAGGCCCGACAAGTGCAGCCAGGAGGCCCTCTTCATCAAGATGGCCGAGGCCATGGTTCTGGTCGCAGAGTCTGCCACATCTGAGGCCGCCTGAAGGGCCGCTCTGGCTACCGCTTTACTCTCTTCAATGATCACGTGGAACTCCTTCTTGGGGTCCTCAGGCAGCGAATCCCCGAACTTGGCCACTGACTGCCACATGTTGAAATCGTAGCAGCCTGGTGGTTGGCCACTTGCAGCTGCAGACTCGAGGAAGAATAAATTTTCCTCCCAAATAAATTGAGCCTCTTCAAGTCTTTATGCTTGGGGGTCGCTGCAGGTTGGCCCTGCCTTTCCCGTTCATTAACGGCCGAGACCACCAGGAAGCTTGGAGCAGGGTGCGTATGAAGGTATTCATATCCCTTAGCAGGCACAACAGTACTTTTGCTCCACCCTTTTGGAGATGGGGCAGTGACGAGGGAGTCTGCCATAAGGACTTGATCTTTGCCACTCCCTCGTGTAAGGGCAACGCCACCCTGGCTGGGGCTGCTGAGGACATCAGATAGTAAGCTTTAGTAGCTCCTGATGGGCCCTAGCATCATTCTTTGGGACTGGATGAGGGAGCCCTGTAATTGTCTCAACAGGCAAGAATGAGAAGGAAGCAGGCACCGGAGGAACTGCCGCCTCGACAGGCTGCTCGACTGGTTCCTCCATCGGAGCTGGATGGATCTGTGGGGGTCTTCTCCCCAGAGCCCTCTGCATCCAGTGTTGGACAACAGACAGTGGCTGATAGCTTGTCCGAGGCCCCCGAGACCGACCTGAGCCCATGTGAGGGTTGTGGGAACCCCCAAGGGTTCCAGGGGTACCATGGTACAACCCGGTGGAACAGGCTGCGCCGCCAGTAGCGTAGGTACCCCTGGTGCAGGAGGGCCCTGGCCCGCTTGGTACCAGAGTCCAAAGAGGAGGAACCGCTTCTGGGAGACCAGGATGGTGCCAACTGTTCGCCCCGGTCATGATGGTACTGATCCCAGCGCTGTGATGTGGATCTGTCCGAGGGTGACAAGTCCCCAAGCCGAGCTCCTGAAGACCGATGGCGTTCAGCGGATCGTGAACAGCGACCCAGCGATCTACACCTCGTGCTTCTTCAGCGGTGCTGGTCTGCGGAGCAGGAGCAAGTCGACCATCGAGGTGGGGAATGCTGACCTGATGGTGACCCGTAACAGTGCTCTGGCAACTGGCAACGAGGCTGCTGGGACCGTTGTCATGTCCCTGGAGCGGTGCCAGACATTAGGTCGATCCCAATACTGGTGCTGCAGGGACGGATGCACCTCCATGGTCCTGCACCAAGTCACCAGCGATCTGCGTCTCAAGCCTGGTGAAGGTGCCCCGAATCCGGAGACCAGTGGGGGCTCTGACGGGTCTGCCTCCCCATGACCGAGGTCTGGCAGCTCTGCACGGGCGACTGCTGGTGGGACACTTTCTAAGGAGGGGAGCGGTGCAACACAGATGGGGGCTGCTGGAAAGGTCCCAGGGCACGTTTGCCCTTAGAATGGGACACCACCCTGGCCGGTGTGGGCAGCAGGGGTAAGACTAATATGTCCTGCGCTGCCTACAGGGCCTCAGGCATTAATGGCATGTCCAGGTGCTGGACGCCCACGTCACTGTCTGGGGTGACAGGTGCGTCTTGGGATGGGCTAACCCATTCGACCTGAGCCGGGGCCCAACTCCTGCTCAGAGGTGAGGAGCTGCCCTTCTCGGGTCTTTTCTTCCCTCCGACCCTCTTCTTCCCTTTATGGGATGTAGGAGATCGTCCCCTCCCAGCCTTTCTTTGCCTTCTGGACAGTGCCGGGGACAGTGATCAGCATCGGCCCGAAAATGGCACTGGTGGAGCGCTCCGTACCAACGCAGCAGTACTGGGAGCAGAGTCCGATCTGGACAGCTCCGGTGACAGTGTCAGCGCAGATTCCATCAGGAGCGCCCGGAGACGTATGTTTCACTTCTTTTTTGGTCCAAGGTTTGATCCCTTTACAGATAAGGCACTTGTTGCTGATATGGGTCTTGCCCAGGCATCTCAGACAGTTACTGTGACGATCGCTGATGGGTATATATATATATTTTTTAAAAAAAAAACAGCGATCGCAGGGTTTGAAGCCTGTGGACCGGGGCATACCCCATCCCTAGGCTGAGTCCCATCCAAGACTAACTAACTAACTACACTAAAGGAAACTAATAACTTAACTATTTACAGGGAAAGGTTCGTATCAACGGATTGAGAAAGAGGCGGCTTGCCAAACCAAGATGATGTTCCAGCACCGTCACTGGCGGTAAGAAGGAACTGAGGGTAGGGGAAGCCAGCGACGCCCCTTATACTGAGCCATATGGCCACCACTCCAGAGGGCCCCAGAGCCAGTCCCCTACGGATACCACTCAAAGAAGAATAAAATTCAATTTTAATTGGATTTTGAGTGTTTAAATAAATTTTTCTTTAGACATAAACCTGTTTAAAATTAAATTTGAAATTATGAGAACCCATATTAAGGCCTCAACTTATTATAATCATTTAAATAAAAATATGCTACATCAACAAGCCTTCAAATTTTAATGAGTTAAAGACAGGAGACAGAAGTTGATAAAGTACAGTTTGAAACTTAAGAGAAACAGTCAAAAACAGAGTCCCATTTAGACTCATAGACTCATAGACATTAAGGTCAGAAGGGACCATTATGATCATCTGGTCTGACCCCCTGCATGCTGCAGGCCGCAAGACCCTTCCCTGGACTCTACCGTTGAAGTCCCCAATCCTGTGTTTTAGTGACTTCAATCGGCTGAGACCCTCCTGCTAGTGATCCCTGCCCCATGCTGCGGAGGAAGGCGAATTACATTACATGAAGGCAGACAACTAAACATTGACAAATTTTGTAAGTGCTTAAATACAAAAGCAAGAAGTGTATATACTAAAAACGATGAACGTGAGTGCATGGTATTACATGAAGATATCGATATAACAGGCATCACAGAAACTTCCTGATAAATCAATGGAAAACAAAATATATAGGAATGACAGAGTAGATTGCATTATTGAGGGAGTGGCACTATATGCCAAAGAAAGCATAGAGTCAACTATAGTAAAAATCTTTAAATGAATCAATCTGTACTACAGAATCTCTATGGATAGAAATTCCATGCTTGAATAAGACTACAGCAGTAGGAATATACTACCGACCTCTTAACCAGAATGCTGATCAGACCTTAGACCATCCCAAGCTTTGCTGCACATTGGGCTACCCACGTTTGCCATCCTTGCCTGTCAACTGCCCTTCTCTCCAAATCTTCCCATTTCATGTTGAGGTGCTTGATGTTGTTTAGAACTGTACGTTTCCATGTTATTTGCAGTCTTCCGCTCTTTCTTCTTGTGTTTTCTGGCTTCCATTCAAGGGCAGTATTTGGTAAGCGTTCTTTTTCCATTCTCAGCACATCCCAGCCACTGTCGTCTTCTTTTGTAGATTTGTGAGAGGGTGCCCTGTCTAGTAATTTTATTGACTTCTTCATTCGTCTTCCTATCTCTATATGTTATTCCCAATATTCTTCTCAGACATTTGTGATTAAATGCATCCAGGCTTTGCATATATTTCTTGGTAAGTTGCCATGTCTCACTGCTGTATGTTGTGATGGCGATAACTGCTTTGTACACGTTCAGTTCTGCCTTGAGGGAGATGTTTTTGAGTTCCCATATGTTTCTGAGTCTTCCAAATGCAACGTTTGCCTTCCCAATTCTTATTATTTCCTCGGAAGTAGTACCGTCTTCGCTGATGGTAGTTCCAAGATACATAAAATTGTCCGCCTTCCCTAGTTTCTCTTCTTCAATTTTGATTTCTATCCCTATAGTCCCCATTAACATGACTTTACATTTCTTTGCATTGCATCTCAAACCTATCTTCTCCATTACTTCTTTTACTTAGTTTGTGCATTTTTGTAGTCCGTTGTCATCTTCATTGATAAGAGCAATGTCATCAGCAAAGTCTAGATCAAATTGGCTAGAACTGTTCAGTTTTAGGCCATATGTATCACTGTCACATTATTTTAATCTTTTTTTTTTCAAAATGGAAAAAATGGATTGAATGCTGATAGGGATGGTAAAATGCTCAGGGAGATTAGAGAGGCTACCAGAAAACGTAATGATAATGGGGGATTTCAACTATCCCCATACTGACTGGGTACATGTCACCTCAGGACAGGATGCAGAGATAAAATTTCTAGATACCATAAATGACTGCTTCTTGAAACAGATAGTCCTGGAACCTACCAGAGGAAAGGCAATTCTTGATTTAATACTAAGTGGAGCACAGGATCTGGTCCAAGTGGCAAACCACTCAGTAACAGCAACCATAAGGTAATTACATTTAACATCCTGGTGGGGGGGGGGGGGGGATCCTAAGGAAACCCCATCATAGCAGCATTTAACTTCAAAACAGGGAACTACACAAAAATGAGGAAGCTAATTAAACAGAAATTAAAAGAAACAGTCACAAGAGTGAAATGCCTGGAAACTGCACTGAAACTATTTAAAAACACCATAATAGAGGCTCAAATTAAATGTGTGTATATACACACACACACACACAAGCCCTAAAACAAGTCAGAGAACCAAAAAAATGCCACCATGGCTAAACAACTGAGTAAAAAAGACAGATAGAGGCAAAAATAAATCCTTTAAAAATTGGAAGTCAAATCCAACTGAGGAAAACAGAAAGGAGAATAAAGTCTGGAAGTCAAGTTTAAAAGTTTATTAGAGGGCAGGCCAAAAAAGAATCTGAAGAGCAACTAGAAGGCACTAAACCTAACACCAAAAAAATGTTTAAAAACATCACAGGAGTGCCATTTCAGATTGGGGGGAGGGAGCACAACTTTAACCATGATTCCAGTGGCTATTTAGGCACTTGAAAACTCTAGTTTTGCAGATAATGGGGGGAAGGGGAGGGGAGAGAGAGAAAGAGAGACCAACAATTGTAACTCAAAGGAGGGCTCAGCTCAAAAAGTTTGAAAACTGCTCAGCATGCAGGCAGGGGGTAGCTAGAGTCTGTGTGCAAGCAGGGGAGTAGCTCAGGGTGCAGGCAGAGGGGTAGCGAGGGGTTGTGTGCAGAGAGGGGTATAGCTCAAGGAGCAAGAAGGGAGGGGGTAGCTAGTGGCTGTGTGCTGTGGTAGGGGTGTAGCTCAGGGTGCAGAGAGGGGATGTGTCTGAGGGGGTGCTTGCTGGGGGGCCCACCCGTGCACTCAGTCCCTAGCTGGCAAAGTGGGGGCGGCTCCAATCCTTGTGGCTGTGTGTGCACCGGAGCAGGCCATGCCATCCTACACAGTCACCATGGCCACCGGCACCCAGCGGTTCCCGGGCACAGAGAACTACACCAACCTGAGCCTGGAGGACACGGCAGCCATTACCCAGCTCATCACCCCCATTCCAAACATTCCTCCCTTGGGGAGGGAGCAGGGCCAAATGGAAGGCAGAAATTTGGGTGCCCCTCCCCACATATCACTTCTATTCTGCTACGTATCCATTTTGGGGGGCACTGTCTCCCCTTATACCCCTTCAATCTCCCCCAATGCAAGAGGGGAGGCAGTGCTACCCCTGCCCTATCTAAATGGTGCTGCCCCCGGTACATCAGAAGCAGGAAGTCTGCCAAATAATGAGAGGGACCAATGGATGATCAGGGTGCTAAAAGCGCACTCAAAGGCCTGGTCCACACTAACCCCCCACTTCGGACTAAGGTACGCAAATTCAGCTACGTTATTAACGTAGCTGAATTCGAAGTACCTTAGTCCGAACTTACCGCAGGTCCAGACGCGGCAGGCAGGCTCCCCTGTCAATGCCGCGTACTCCTCTCGCTGAGCTGGAGTACCGGCGTCGACGGCAAGCACTTCCGGGATCGATTTATCGCATCTAGACAAGACGCGATAATTCGATCCCAGAAGATCCATCGCTTACATCTGGACCAGGAAGCAAGTATAGACGTACCTAAAGAAAACAAGGCCATTGCACAAAAGCTAAATGAATTCTTTGCATCTGTCGTCACTGCAGAGGATGTGAGGGAAATTGCCACACCTCAAAGGAATAGCTCAGGTGACAAATCCGAGGAACTGTTCCAGACTGAGGAGTCAAAAGATGTGGTTTTGGAACAAATTGATAAATTAAACAGTAATAAGTCACCAGGACCAGATGGTTTTCACCCAACAGTTCTGAAGGAACTCAAATATGAAACTGCATGTAAGCTATCACTTAAATCAGCCTCCGTACCAGAGGACTGGAGGATAGCTCACATAACATCAATTTTTAAAAAGGCTCCAGAGGTAATCTTGGCAATTGCCAACCAGTAAGCCTAACTTCAGTACCAGGCAAACTGGTTGAAACTATAGTAAAGAACAGAATTATCAGACGCACACAGATAAACACAATTTGTTGGGGAAGAGTCAACAAGTGTTCTGTAAACAGAAACCATAGCTCACCAATCTACTAGCATTCTTTGAGGGGGTCAACAAGCATGTGAACAAGGGTGATCCAGTGGATGTAGTGAACTTGGACTTTCAGAAAGTCTTTGACAAGGTCCCTCACCAAAGACTCTTAAGCAAAGCATGCAGTCATAGGATAAGAGGGAATGACCTCTTAAGGATCAATAACTAGTGAAAAGATAGGACACAAAAGGTCAGAATAAATGGTCAGTTTTCTCAAAGGAAAGAGGTAAATAATGGGGTCCCCTAAGCATCTGTAGTGGGACCTCTGCTGTTCAAAACATTCATAAATCATCTGGAAAAGGGGTAAATAGTGAGGTGGCACACTTTGCAGAAGATACTGAACTACTTAAGATAGTTCAATCCAAAACTGACAAAAAATGACAATGGAATCTCAAAAAACTGGGCAACCAAATGGCAGATAAAATTCAATGTTGATAAATGCAAAGTAATGCACACTAGAAAAATGAATCCTAATTATACATTCAAACTGATGGGATCTAAATTAGCTATTACCACTCAAGAAAGATCTTGGAGTCACTGTGAATAGTTGTCTAAAAGAATCGCCCCAATGAACAGTGGCAGTCAAAAAAAGCTAATAATATTAGGAACCATTAGGTAAAGGCTACATAAGAAAATATAATGCCACCACAGAAATCTGTAGTACACCCACACCTTGAATACTGTGTCCAGTTCTGGTTGCCCCATCTCAAAAATGATACATTAGAATTGGAACAGGTACAGAGAAGTGCAACAAAAAATGATTAGGGCTATGCAACAGCTTCCATACGAGGACAGATTAAAGAGACTGGGACTGTTCATCTCAGAAAAGAGACGACTAAGGGGGGACATGATAGAGGTCTATAAAATCATGAATGGTGTGGAGAAAGTGAATAGGGAAGTGTTATTTACCCTTCACATAACACAAGAACCAGTGGTCACCAATGAAATTAATAGACAAGTTTAAAACAAACATAAGAATGTATTTCAAACAGCACACAGTTAACCTGTGCAATTCATTGCAAGGGAATGTTATGAAGGCAAAATATAACTGGGTTCAAAAAAGAATTAAATTCATGGAGGTCAGGTGCATCAATAGTTATTAGCCAAGATGGTCAGGGATGCAATCCCATGCTCCAGATGTCCCAAAACCTCTGACTGCCAAAAGCTGGGACAGGACAACTGCCCTGTTCTGTTCCCTCCCTCAAAGCATCTGGCACTGACCACTGTCGGAAGACAGGATAGTGGGTTAGGTGGATGATGGACTGACCCACCATGGCCATTCTTATGTTCTTAAAAGGTGCTGAATTATTAAGTAACACAAAGTAAGGGGGAAAACAGTCAACTCAAACATTCTAAATACACCCTACCCCGATATAACGCTGTCCTTAGGAGCCAAAAAATCTTACCACGTTATAGGTGAAACCGCGTTATAACCAACTTGCTTTGATCTGCCGGAGTGCATAGCCTCGCCTCCCCGGAGCGCTGCTTTACCGCGTTATATCCGAATTCATGTTATATTGGGTCGCGTTATATCGGGGTAGAGGTGTATGTCACAATGTCATATACTGCATTATCCATATCAGAGGTTCTCAAACTGTGATACGCGGACCACCAGTGGCCTGCAAGCTCCATGCAGGTGATCCGTGGATAGTTCCCTCTAAGGTGCGCACCTGGGCGGCCACACATGAGAGAATGATGGGCCACCCACCCAATTAGTGGCGCCACGCAGGCATGGCTCCACTAATTAGGTGCCCTAACCCTAGAGAAGACACACATGTAAGGTGAGGTGGTGACCTTGGGGGGGTACAGAGGGTAGATGGGAGGGGGCAGTGGGGTGAGAAGAAAAGATGGGAGGAATTTGGGACGTGAAGGGCTGCAGTGGCCAGAGAAAGAGGTGACTTTCCCCAGCTCCAGGGCTGCGGCTGCCAGGGAGAGACGCCCCCCCCCCCCCCCCCCCTTCCCAGCCCCAGCTCGGGCCTGCCGCAGCAGGAGAGAGAGGGCACATCCATCGCATTAGAAAGGTAAAACTACTGATATTAAAATATGAGTTGTGTGCTTTTATTTGTAGAACAAAAAAACGTTAATTATTATTAATTTTTTTTATATAGCACTTTTATCCAAAGTGCTTTACAACAGTTAGCTAATGGTATAAACAACATTTGGAAAGATCATTAAGTGGTCCGCCGAGACCCTCAGCAATTTTCAAGTGGTCCGCGGAAAAAAAAAAGAAAAGTTTGAGAACCATGCATCTATATCATTATTAGTCCTTGCAATGGTGAAATTCTGATATTTATATTATTTACAGTCTAAGAACGTTCAGTTTCTGTTGTGCAGAAAAGCTGTTGCATTAACAACTTTTGGTTTCAGTTTAACTAGCAACTGCCGAGAAAATATTTTCTTCATTTGGGCTAGTTCATTCAAAGCTGAGAAACTGAGTTGAAAAAGCAGGAAAGCTTGTTTTCCTCTTCCAGTCTATGAATAAAAACCAGGTGGGAGAAGATGAGATCTAATTCTAAAAAACTTAAGGACATGGAGCTAGATTTTCAAAAGTATTTAGGCACCGAAAGGTGCAGTTAGATGCCAAGTGGAATTTTTCAAAAGCACCCAACTGCATCTTTAGGTGCCTACATACCTTTGAAAATCTGGCCCACAGAGACCAGAAGCAATCTGTCAATTCACGAACTACAGTTAATACTTCCCTTAATTAATCAGTTATTTAAATGCAAAACATGTTTTGATAAGCTTACATAAGAAAAAATATCCAACACATTTAAAGTAGTCTTATTTAACTAATAAAAGCAATTTTCAATGCTGTTTTTGTACATTTTAAATTGAACTGAATTTCCATCTACACACAACTTAACACAAATACCAAGAATAACTGTTATTCACCATTTTCTAACAATTAAAAAAGGAAAAAATTAAGGATCTGAATAAATCTATGTTAAATTATATGAGTCCTTAAATAAGCATGTATAGATATAATGTATCCTCCTGGTTAACAGAAAGTACCAAATTTAATGTATGGGCTATATATGGTGTTCCATCAACATGTTTTTATACTTATACAAACCAATGAAAATGAATCTTTCTTTAGGAAAATAACTAAAAAGTAAATCCAAAACAAGATTAACATCAATTATTTAAATCAGCAAGCAAGAAATCTTGATTTAAATCATGATTAAAATAAGTGTTAAATCAATCCACCCTTCTGCTGCTTAATATATAAGGCCTGAAAACCTATTTGAGAGAGCTCCCCATTTCAGTCCAAGAAGAGCTATTGAAGACATCTGGTAGAACTTGCTTCCCAGATTTATTTTTGTTTTGTTCTGTCCCCACCTTCCATGTCCTTCCCCTCAGCAGGTTCCAAAAAAAAAAAAAAAAAAAAGAGAGATTTTTTTCTGTTTTAAATTTAGTTTACCTCAAGAAAAAATTAAATTTAAACAAGTCTCTTTCCATTCATGTCATCATCATAAAATCAATGTCAAAATTGCTCTTATGTTGCTTTTATCTGGAGAGTTTGCAATGGAGGAAGAGGAGACTAATTTGATTTCTTAAAGTAAGAGGAATCCAACAACTCATTAAAGAACTCGAAATATTTTTAACTCAGTGTTAAACCTGAAGAGGTGCTGGGTAAGTTTTCACTCACTGCCGACATACCTATTTTCACTGAGCTACTATCCTTATGGAAAGGGGAACTATGGCAGGATTGCATGGATAGAAGCTCAAATGTGAGATTTCTGCTCACTGCTATCCTTTCTACAACAGGAAGAGACTGAGACGCAATGAGTTCCCTCCTAAATCATGTACATCTCTTTACCTCCAGGAGGGTAGTGAAGACAAAACAACTGTCCCTCATTACAGGCTAAAGGCTAATGAAACACTTCCTCAGTGACAGAGTGAGAACTTCAAGGTAATCATGGAAGAACAAAAAAGAAGAGGAAGCAAAAAATACCTTTCTAGACTTCTGTTATTCTGCCATTTTGCAGCCCAACAGAGAGAATGTGTGCATGCTCCATGCTATAGCACAAAGCAAATCTGGACAAAACTAAGAAATAAGCAAATGGGACTAAACAGTTGAAGCAGAGAAACAATATTCCCTGCTACAAGGCCCTACACTAAAAAAATCTCTTCAAAGAAAAGAATTCTGGCAAGCAGCCTATACTATTGTATTTTCCAGAAGTGGAGGCAGACCATAGTGTCTTGAGTTCAAATAAGTCATTAACATGATAGGCTATCCTATCTGCAGCTTATTACTACTTCATTTTTGCAACCATGTTATCAGCTAGCCAAATACTGTTTGCTTGTTTTCATAATTTTGAAATATTTTATTCAAATTCATACCTCAAAGCTCAAATAAAACAAATAAGCTTCAAAACAGAATTCATAATATTTGGACCTACATTGTACATCCTGTCATGTTTAAAACAGGATAGCTGACCATCCTAACAGAAGTAATGGTAGGCACAACGTACACAGAACATAAGAGAGTAAATACAAATACACTGTTACCCAACTATCACACCCATAAACAATTTCTGCTGAATTTATAAATGTTGCACTAGCAATGTCATACTTTTCAGTGCGATAACGAAATTGACTTACCTATACTAGGTGGGCTGCCATAGTTTATTGGTGACTCTGGAGGCCTTCCACAATGTAATGCAGCAAGAGCAGATCCCTTCCACACAACATGTTTGCAACCTGTTTACAAAAAATTACAAACACATGAAAATATAGCATGAAATAGTGAAACTGAAGTCTTTAAGCCCCCTTGTGAATTTTCATACTTTTATTTGTGCGAAGCAAAGACTGTCTTCCAGCTCCTAATAAGGTTTGCACTCCAGGGACACTCTGAGGAATTTCCTGCTCTAGAAGTGGTCCTAGTCGATGGCATATTTGCAGCAAGTGATCAGGTGCCAAGTGTCTATAATACTTCACCTATTATGTGACAGGGAAAAAAAAAGTGACAAAGGTGAAGTCAATCATTTTTGAAATATTACTATTTTAGTCCTCATTTTCTTGTCAAGTTTGTTACCAAAATTCTTAATAGAAATGAGCAAACTAAAAAGTTTCACTTTAAACAAATGATCAAAACAGATAAAAACCTTTAAGATGGTAAATTTGCTTCAGCTGATCCTAATTAATTTCCTCTGTTCAAAGTACACCTCTACCCCGATATAACGCAACCCGATATAACACGAATTTGGATATAACGGTAAAGCAGCATCCCGGGGGGTGGGGGGGCAGCGGGGCTGCGTGCTCCGGCGGATCAAAGCAAGTTCAATATAACGTGGTTTCACCGATAACGTGGTAAGATTTTTTGGCTCCTGAGGACAGCGTTATATCGGGGTAGAGGTGTATACAAACTGTATTATAAGCACAGTTCATGTTTACTATTTTGTAACTTACATGAATGACGGAAAGCATAAAGCAGCTCTTAAATCATTACAGGTAATAGAAAAATGCAAAGAATTTGTCCAATCTCACGTTTAAATATGCTTCTGATCAATTTAAATTACTTTGAAACAAAATGAGAAAATAGTATTGTAAGATATCCTGATACTTATACAGTTCTTAGAAAAGTCACTCTATGCTGCAATTTTTGAGATGATTGACTGTATTTTTCATACATAAAAGAGAGAGCCAACCTCAATGTTAAGTGTAAAAAAAACAACTCAATCTTAACTATGCAGGCATGACTAGTATCTCCATAATTTAAACTTTTAAATATAACTTTCATGAGTCAAAAAAGTTTGAGTCAAATTTTTAAAACCCTATTACATACTATTTATTCAAAGAAATCCATGCCTTTGGTGAAATAAGGAGGGAAAACCTTTTCAGGTTGATTTGGAGATCACTTATACTTCTTGTTAACTGTGAGGCACTGGCATCAAAGCAGATTGCTAACATCGATCACATATGCTTTATGACAGCTGTTTGATTTTAATATCAAACCAGTTTAAAACTGGATTTTGTTCAGAAAAAGCAAATCAAAGTCCTTATCTATTCTTTTGAACATCCTAGATTACAGATCAGATTGGTCTTTTCAGTGCTACAGGATCAACTTCAAAATACACTTATGTAAGTGACCACAATTAAATCCCATTACAAACTGTTAATCCTGCTATTAACAAATAATGTCTTCCAATACATAAGCTACTGCTAGCTTAAAGCATGTGAAAAATCAAGAAAAATTTCACAATTTTATTTGCTTCATATATACATTCTAAGAGTACCTAGCGTATACTGGTTTATTCCTTGTTTCAATACTAATCCTGCATCACAGTTTTTATATTTATTTTGTGATAAAAAATCATCCTAGATTATCTCACAATGAAAGCTTGTGATGTTTTGTTATACTGTAACTGCAGAAGGCCATGACTGACATTTTAAGGAGGATGAACATTGCTCATATTCCTACACTGTACCCAATTAGAAGGAACATAGCTTATTCTTCTTCAAATGTTCTACTGTCTTGCCGACATGCTGTTATCATACTTTGCGTTGCAGTCATTTATTAACATACGAGTGCTGAACTATAAAACAGACTCTGGAAAAGCCTTATTTACACTAGAATTATTTTTTCACCATCTTAAGCTTCTGATGGAGGAAGGAATTTTTCTTTTGTTGTTCTCATTTGAGTCATCTGTCACACATTTATAAAAACCCTTGTGAATGACTTAAATTCTAACTAGATTTGAGGTGAGATATGACTTACAACATGCAATTTAAAAATCCATATTTAAAAGTTAGACAAGTAGCTATATAAAGCACAATAAAGCACTGCATAGATTCATCTCAAATTAATTTTTTAAAGTACAAATGACTTCAGACACACACAGTGTCAACAGGACAGCAAAAACACCAGAGAACTCAAGGACTTCCTTGCCATGATTCATTATTCTAACACACACACACACACTCACACTCACTCTTTAATTCTTAAAAAAAAAAAAAGTGTTCTGAGACATCTCTGAACTTGTTTCAATAGAAAGGGTAACAGAACTCAAAGAAAATTATATTTTTGGGTGCTTTTTAAATGCTACACATCCTTGCCTATGAGCAACATTTAGAGATGGGTGCAGCTGGTTCTAGCTATGGATCCTAATATTGTTTCCTTCTTTTAGTCCCTTTTCTCCCCTTCCAGGGACTGTAAGTAAATAATGCCCACTGTGCAGCTGTATTTGAGATCAAATACCTTCCACTGGCGATGAAAGTCAAATCTGAACCTACGTCTCCAGAGAAGAAATACTAATACAGTATACTAAATTACCGATTAGCCAACTCCCATCAGAATACAGTTTGTTTAAAAGTATTATTTTACTCAGTTAAGCACCCGGGCACTCCTTAACTTCAACAGCCTGAATAAAAAAAAAAAAAAAAAAAAACTAAAGTAGATAGAAGATTGAAGCTTGGAGTCCAAGGTCAGCCTTGAAACATACCTAAGCTCCAGTCATCTCCGTTGTGTGATTTTTGTCATGTAACTGTATCTGTTTTATAAACCACTATAAACAAAAACAAGGTCTATACATGTTTGATTCTAAAAGTGACATTTCAGAAGTACTTTAGAAAATGAAGACTATTTGTATTAATCTTGGCTCTAGTCACTTCAAGGTGGTGCTGTACATTCTGCAAATACACCTCATGTCCACCATGCAAATTCCCTTTTACTCTAAATCCCAGACCTCTTTTGTGCAAAGACAGTTAATCATGCCAAATTAGGTTGCAGTTTTGTGCTGCAGATAGATGTCAGCTAAGGAATAATCATTTGTATTTGTTAAAATACTGTTTTGGTAACCTAGTTCTCAGACAAACTAGTGTAATATTAGACAACTAAGTCAGAAGTCTCCTAAAACCGGGGTTCTCAACCTGTTTCTCTCAGAGGCACCCCTCAACATGCTATACAAACTCCAGAACCCAGCAGGAGCGGACAGGGGCCTCGTGGCAGGGGCCTGGACATAAGCCTAGTTTGACTTCTTTAGGGGGAGGGGGGGGGAAGAACAGGGACCAGCAGGGCTCGAGCCACCTCCGTATGGCAGGGTCCAGGGAGGGAGGGCGGGCCACCTCCACCCCCAATTCACCCCAGCAGACCACCCAGCCTGTCTGGGTTGGAGGAGGGGTGGAGGCGCAATCAAAAATTATAACTCAAAGGTGAGGAGCTTAGCTCAAAAAGTTTGAAAACAGCTTAGGGTGCAGGGAGGGCGGTAGCTGGGCTGTGTGCAGGCAGGGGGGTGGCTAGGGGCTGTGTGTGTGCAGGCGGTGGGTAGCTAGAGCTGTGTGCAGGCGGCGGGTAGCTAGAGCTGTGTGCAGGCAGGAAGGTAGCTCAGGGTGCAGGGAGGGGGTAGCTAGGACTGTGTGCAGGCATGGGACAGGTCAGAGTGCAGGGAGGGGTGAAACTGGGGCTGTGTGCAGGCAGGGGGGTAGCTCAGGGTGCAGGGAGGGCGTAGCTCAGGGTATAGGGAGAGGGGTATTAGGGGCTGTGTGCTGGGAGGGCTCCCCTGTGGTCCCTGTTCCCAGAGGTGTCTGCCAGCCACGGAGCTGGGTCTCCCCACCCAGGCAGCTCCTACCAGCTGCCTCTGTGGGAGCAAAGGGGGCTGCAAGCTGAGGAGGAGCTTCAACAGAGGGCACCAGCAGGAGACGAGGGAACGCTGCCGCTGCCGCTCCATGGCACCAGCCACAGCAGCAGCTGCCCTGCACTGCCCAGTTCCAGCTTCCCGCCTCCAACCTGGTCAGGGAGCAGGGAGAGGAGATGAGGGAGAGGAAGGTGTGGAGCTGCCTCCTGGGACTGCTGTGCTCTTGCGCTGCAGTTTGGGGGGTGGGAGGGGGCAACACCCTCCATGTCCCCAACTCTGCCCATGGGCTCAGGGCTTCTGCCCCAAAAGGAGCACCAGGGCTCGGGGCTTCAGCCCCGCGCAGGGGCGGGAGGAGGGGGAGCCCACGCCAGGCATCAGGGCTTCAGCCCCATGGGGGGCACTAGGGCTTGGACTCTGTTTCAGCCATGGGGCCCACGGCCAACCTTGAAAGGGCTCGCGGACCCCCAGTTGAGAACCGCTGTTCTAAAAGATCTTAAAGGGACACTGTTTATTTCAACTTTTTCAAATTGTCTAGAGTTTATTAAAATTAGTTTGAAGCCCTAAATGTGCCAATGAGTTCCTCTGTGAATTTCTGCAGTTTTACAATCACCTTTTTTTGTCCCTTATAGTTGAATGCAAGATCTACATAAACAGCAGAAACTATTTAAATGGGAAAACAGCAAAATGGACCACACACTAATGCTGCCAAATGTACAAGATAAACATTCTCTTTCATATTTATTTCAATTATAATATTAGTGTTATTTATAACAAGACAAATGTGATTTGTAAATTGGCATCCTTTTAAAATATGAAGAATTTAAATCATATTTGGACTACTTTTTCCTTCTCATCTTATAAAAGAATGGAAGTGGGAGTTCCTGTAACCACTTCCTTTCCCCTCAGGTGTAAGCTTATAATTACAGGAATTAGTATTACTTAGGAAGAGTAGCTGAAGGAACAAAATTTATAGTGGGAGCATATATTGGGACTCTTTGCTTTGCAAATTGGGAAAAGGAATAGAAAAATGCAACCAAAGAGCCTGGATGTGGGGGGGTCTGACACAGACTGCTGGGTTAGGGGAGTAAATGAGTCAAACGCAAAGAAGTAGGTGGATCAGAAAGTGAAAACCATGGAAGGGAGGTCAGAGATGGAAGCGAGAGGTTGAGTTGTCTTCTAAGAGAAAGAGGTTTATGGAGTGGGAGTCTTAAAAAAAAAAAAAAAAAAGTGTGACTGCGCAGAAGACAGCAAGAAAATGAAGAGTATTAAATGAAGTATGGGAGCAGTAAAAGAGGAATTTAAGGGACCAATTCTTTGTGAAGACTAAGTGAGTGTAACTAGTAAGGAGGGGAAGTTGGATGGAGTCAGCCAGATTATCCATATGGGAAGTGAAGTCATTCACTGTAAGGGTACAGAATAAACATCAGGAAGAACGAGCAGTTGGATGACAGCTACAGAAAGGGAGAGAAAAGTCTATGAGGTGGCCTGCTGAAGGAAAAGGTATGCAAAGAGGGAAACAAAAAGCTGACAGCAACAAAAACAGGTGCAAAGAGGAACCTGGTAAAACTGCTCTCAGGGCAGACAGAAGTGAGAAGAAAAACCACCACACTAAAGAAGAGGGTAGCTGTAAGAAGCCAAGTCAGAAACAAGTTACAGCAAGACAAGGAGGTAAAGAGATAGGAAGACAGAATCTTGTCTCTATCCTGATGTCTGACAGAGCAGAGGGGAAAAGGGGAAAGACAAAACAAGGGATGAAAATTTAGACATGCAACACAATATGGCTCTAAAAAGAAAGCATTGCACGATTCAGTATTTGGCATCATGATTTCAACATAAAATACATGTAGTCTACAAATAATCTGGGTGGGCATGGAGGGTTCCCGCCAGGCCTACAAATGCTATCTAGATTATGAGATTCTAGCTGGACTCCTTCCTTCTTGCATATCACCACAAGAATAAGAGGGTCTTGCAAGTCATCTTGGATGGTCAGTGATACCTCTGTGCACCTCCACTGTTTTCAAAGGAACTGCACAGATGTAAGTGATGTAACTAGATTAATGAAGAACGAGAAATAGAGTACAGTGCTCTCACTCTTACCTGTGTTGGCTCTGCCAAACTAGTAGAAGTAGAGAGCATGTTTTGTTTTGTTTAAACACCAAACTAAGCAGACTCTAAAAACACAAACAGGAATCAGAGGTGTTAAGTAATAAGAGCTATTTTGTGCCAGTTTTCAGACCATAACCATAAAATAATATTTTCTAGAAACAAAGAAAGTTCCATTGTCAGCTCTATATTTACCAATAACTATCTAGTACCAACAGTGGACATATACAAAATGCAGCTACACAGATATTCAAATGTCCAGGACTCTAATATGAAGTTATTATAAACCCATCCTCCAAAGCAATACTGTACTAAAACATTTTCCAAAATACTGGATTATTTATTTCTATGCTAACAGTGACCTGAGCTAACTACAATTATATCATCAAGAACTTCATTCTTTCTGTGATGATCTAGTAGACTGAATTTCCTCAGAAAACTGTTGTTGTTTTTTTAAATCCGTTACCTATATTTCAAAGTCTGTAATACTCAATCCAGCCAACTTTAGCCACCTTTAGAACCATACATATATTGCCACACACTGTATCAAGTGCTACACAAGGCAAAAAATTGAATTACAGCAACTGTCATACTGGAACAGACCATCAGCATCTTATAACCAATGGCCAGTGCCTAATTGCTTCAGAGAAAAATAGCTATGTTATTCCAACTCCTAATTTTAAAGTATTCTTATTCTCCCTCTGAGATGCTTCTTATTAAGAATTAATTTTCACATCTGAAGTATCTTCTGATTTATATGTAGGCTAAACAAAGATGGGGATTTGGCTATAAAAGACACTACAGGGACATATTTTCTTTTAACTTGAGATTACTTTTACTGCTGATGAAACAGAGCTAACTGGAACCAACTGTCCTGAGACCACACAATTTTTGTCCTATTGCAAACATAGGAAATTTGCAAAAAGTTGGAGTATTTAAAAATTTTTAACATAAGAACATTCAGGCATTCATCTATCTAATCCATCCCCCTGTGCTGAGGCAGGATTAAGTATACCTAGGTCATCCCTGATATCTGTTTGTCTAACCGGTTCTTAAAAAGACTCCAATGACAGGGATTTCACAACCTCACAAGATAACTTGTTCCAGTGCTTAATTATTCTTAAAGTTAGATAGTTTTACCTAATATCTAACCTAAATTTCCACTGCTGCAAATTAAGCCAATTATTTAAGATACACAAATAAATCTAATTCGCTTCATCCACAATTATAAAATTTTGATATACATTTTCTTATTCAAACATTTTGGAATTTTAAAATGTTTAAAGTTAATTAAGTCCTGATAAGAAATACTAGATAATCTTGGAAACTGAAGTCCTAACAATGCTCCTTAATCATAATCAGAAGGAAACAAAAGCAAAAGGGCAATTTACTTTCCATAGACAGTAATCATTTATATAGCAACAAAGAGGTGTTAGGAGGTTTAATCGTTGTTGTCATTAAATGGGAAATATCCCTGTCCTAAATTTACTCTAAATTATGTAACAATCTGTAACGCTCTGACACTCCCAGCTAAAGTGACTGTTTGGGAGTGATTTGTATGAGGTGAACACTTGTCTAGCAGAACTAAACTGAGGCCATCTAAATTCATACCCTGAACAGCAGCTCCAGATGGGTATGATTTTTGTCTCACTATCAATAAGAGATATCTGAACAGTGACTTATTACCAATCCCCTACACCTTTCAGAACCACTTTCAAAACTTTATAGACATTCAAAGAACTATTAGTGATAACTTTCTAATATTTGCTAGACAACATTTATCTGGGATGCAACAAACTACGTTTTCTTTTGTTTTTCTAGATTCATTTCACTGAAAATTTCATTTTTGTCCACTTTACACCATGCAGACACCTGTACAGTGCTAGACGTCCTGAATGAGCCACTATCTCCTCAGCCATTTATTAAGGGGTAAATTGTTATTGAACAATAACTGCAATATTGTCCAGAGGCACGAGTAAGCACTGGACAGAGTCCATCGTGCTAGGTGTTGTGCAAACACAAGTCAAATACAGGGTCGCTGTAGTGCAGTTTACTATCTAACGCCCCAACCCACCCCATGAAGATTCAAGACACATGTTAACTTTATGCACTGTGAGTAGTCCCTTTAAAGTGAGATTACATACAGTGCATAAAGTTAGGCACATAGGGTAAATCTTTGCAGACCCAGTGCCTAAGAAGGTTATTCTATGGGCCTTAAAGTGTACATCTCCCCACTTTCACTTTGAAAACAAGGGCAATACAGATAATACTGAGGACAGAAAGACTGTTAGTAAGACACAAGAGTCCCGGCTACATTATTGCATCCTCTCCCAAAGTTGGTGTGGACCCCACAATGTCATTGCTGATTTGGGGAAAGGAAACCAGACATATAAGAAAGCAGCTGAAAGGGAGAGAACAACTGCCTGACTGTCTCAAAGATGAGACGGGGAAGTAGGATACTAGATTCTGATCTGTTGCAGTGGCACATCTCCCTTCCTGTCTCCTTCCCATAACATCTTGTAAGCTCCAGATAGGAATGCTCAACACTCGTCAGATAGCTAGTCTCCCCATGAGCCCAAACTTTCATCTTACAGCAAAAAAACTTCAGGACCAGACTCCAAAGAGAAACTGCTGAGCTCCAGTTCATTTGCAAATTTGACACCATCAGATCAGGATTAAACAAAGACTGTGAATGGCTATCCAACTACAGAAGCAGTTTCTCCTCCCTTGGTGTTCACACCTCAACTGCTAGCAGAGCACCTCACTCTCCCTGATTGAACTAACCTCGTTATCTCCACACTGATTTATACCTGCCTCTGGAGATTTCCATTACTTGCATCTGAAGAAGTGAGGTTCTTACCCACGAAAGCTTATGCTCCCAATACTTCTGTTAGTCTCAAAGGTGCCACAGGACCCTCTGTTGCTTTTTACAGATTCAGACTAACACGGCTACCCCTCTGATATCTGATATTTACATAGCAACTACATGCTCATGTCACAGACTGAACACAGCTCAACACACCAGTTTAGAAGAGCGGGTGACAATCTTGCTTTCTCCTTTGCCAAGAGGAGACCTACAGAATAGCAGGAGTCAGCAAGAGGGAAGGAAGCATCCCTGCAACTACAGCAGACCAAAATCACTTCTTGGAACCACATAGCTAGCTACACATACACAAAAAATAAGAAACAATGTCCGTTTGCTCCTTATCAAGTGCATTCTTTGGGGAACTGGCAGTGCATCTTACCAACAGCTGTTTCTGTTCTTTTCACCAGAATACCTCAATCTTCCAATAGGAAATGGAAGCAAAGACTGAGAGAACATAAATATCAACCAAAAGTTAACTATGAACGTTAATAGGTGTGCCTTGATGTTTTGCTCCTGCAAAACTATTTGTCTCTTCCTTAGTGTTTGTACAGCAAATGGTATGATGGACCCGACTGCTCATTTAAAGCTCATGTGCTTTTGTGTACTACCATGATACAAATAGAAAATTATAACATCATTAGGAAAGTCAGTCTGACACTTGGGAGGAAGAGACTCTCTAGCAAGGAACACTCACATAGCTTAGGCCACAAATAAGTGTTCTTCTAAAAATATATCATTACAGTAACTCCTCACTTAAAGTCGTCCTGGTTAACATTGTTTTGTTGCTGATCAATTAGAAAACATGCTCGTTTAAAGTTGTGCAATGCAGCAACCTACTTTGTCCACTGCTTGCAGGAAGAGCAGCCCGTTGCAGCTAGTTGGTGGGGCCTTGGAACCAGGGTGGACTGGCAGCCCCTCCATCAGCTCCCCGCTCCCCTAAGTTCCCTGTGCAGCAGTTACCTGCAGGCTACCAATTGCCAGCAGTTCAGCTGTCCCTCCCTCCACTGTCATGTGCTGCTCCTGCACTCTGCCTTGGAACTGCTCCCAGGAGCCTCCTGCTTGCTGTGCAGAGAAGGGCGGTAGAGGGGGTCTAATGTCAGGGTGTCCCCTTCCCCCCTACTCCTTCCCCCCGCTTACCTCTTCTCCATATAGAGTAGGGTGGGGACAGGACAGGGCTCAGGACAGAGAAAGCTTGCTGGCAGCAGCTGCTGTCTCAATTTCCTGATTTTTTTTTAAAGGCAATGTACTTAAGAGTGGGGTCAGCATACTTAAAGGGGCAGTGCGCATATCTCTCCCCCCCACACACACACACACACAGGGTGCGTCTCTCTGTCTACCATGCTGTCTCCCCTGCCTCCATTTGTGCTGCCCTGTAGAATGTGAGGCTACATTAACAATGTGTTAACCCTTAAGGGCTAAGCTGAATGCTAGTTCATCATTCAGCAGTAAGGCATTCCCCAGGAAATATCCCACCCTCTTACTTCACCACCTCAACCAAGCTTCACAATCATCATTGCTGTGTACAGTATTAAACTGTTAGTTTAAAACTTAGTGTGTGTGTGTGTGTATTTATGTATTATTTATATATTTTTTTTATATATATATTAGTTTTTTGTCTGGTGAAAAAAAATTCCCTGGAACCTAACCCGCCCCTCTCCCCCAATGGGGAAATTGGATTTGCTTAACATCGTTTAGCTTTAAGTCACATTTTTCAGGAACATAACTACAACGTTAAGCGAAGAGTTACTGTATAGGAAAATATCTGTTTGAATTATGAAAAAGAAAGATAGATTGAGTTTTTTGAATTTATAGATTCTCCTGCAGTGTTGAAAACCCAAACAGCACAATGTTAGTGTATCAGAAACAGACAAATGGAGTTTCACTGTTCGAGCAAGCAATAAATAAAAAACACAAGTGGTGACCAGTACATTACATTTGGTAACTTGTTTGAATAATCTTAAATTTTAGCAATAAAATATGTAATATTGTAAGGCTATGATTTTATTTCAATAAAATTAAGAATTAAAGAATCATATTCTCCAATAAAACTTTTTAATAAATCCAAGTATCTGATAAAACTTAAACCAGAACATCAATTGCATTAAGATGCTATAATATTCTTGTTTAGATAAGTAAATCTGTACTAACTTTATAACAATTACAAATCCACATAAAGCAACATTTAAAGTCAAATTCCACGAAGTACTGATAACCTCAATTCTCTTTGATTTCTGGAGTTACTAATTTATCACATTTTTGATACTTTTGGTTCCTATTTAGCTTCTTTCAGCCCCTGCCATTACTGACTTCAGTGGGAACTGAGGACATTCAGGTAAGAGACTGATATTGGCACATGGCAAAGGATGCCCACAACACCATTTGCATCAGTAACCTTTTCAAGCTCAGATTTCAGACTTTTAAGAACCAAAACTAAAAGAAAGACACCTGAGCTGACATCACAGATTGACATCCAACCTAAATATTTACATTAAAGGTATTTTAGAGTGAAGAGAAAGCAAAGGAAGTATCTTAAATGACGAATCAAAAGATTTAAAAAAAACTTAATTGGAACTGTTTAAATTCAGTAAATCCATTTTTTTTAAATACTTCTATGCTGATACGCTGAATGCCAGGTTTCAGAAACCAACACGATCAAGCAATACAGTTAAGGCATACCTTCCTTAATTAAAGCAAGAGCGTAAGAAAAAATGCCATAAACAATTAGTTGTCTGTATTTTCCTCCCTCCTTTACTTTAAAGCAAAAGAAAATCACGCAAATACTTATCAAAAACATAAGAGGGCATTGTAAGGAATGTACAGGTGGGGGAGACAAGTAGTAGCATTTCTCCATATCCATGGAAGTCCCACACACATTTGGGATTTCATGGATTTTGGAGAACCATATTCCACTCCTCCTCAACTTCCCCAATGAAAAACTGCATATTATATGCTATTCAATAATAATGCTGAGTTGGTATTTATTTATTCTCATCTCCCTCTGCAGGAACCCTCTGTGCTCCAAAAGCAAGATGTCCCTGATGAATCAGAGGCTTTACCCTATCCCTATATATTCCTCAGTGGGTCTCTTCCCAAAATCCTACAGTGGCCCTACTACTGCTAGCTCCTTTATCAATTCTGCTAGTCCTTTCCATGCTTTTCTGTTGTTACTTCTTTTATGATGTCCTCTTATCCCCTCCATAACCCCATACATATCCTTCTAGCCTGCCACCACAGAACCAACACTTTCAAAACCTATTTTTATATTGTGATGAACACAGCTTAAAATATAGTGTGTCTCAATTTCTTTGTTACATTTTTCTCAACATGTTTTAAAAAACATTATGGAAGATTAGGAAAAGCTTATACACAAGTATGAGAATGTATTTAACAAGTTGAAAAGCAAAAGCTCCTTCATGACCACTGACAACATTTAACACAAACTATTGACCAATATACCATAGATGCTCTGAAGAAATTCACTAATTCAATATTGTTCCAGCTACCACAAATATCCATCAAATCTACATGCTAAAAATCATTATGAAATTTAAGTTGAAATAACTTGTAACTGTTAGCTACAAACAAGTAACTACTGTTTTTAAATAGGTTGTTTACAGTTTCTTTAAAAGCAAAATATCCAGGTTGCTGGTCCACATTAGTTAAATGGCTAACAGTTTCAGTTTTAAACCTTGAAAAGAAGCATAACAGCAACATTATGTTTGTTTTACATTTACTAGGCACATCTGAACAGCTATTATAAATCTGCAGTTTGACAGCATTTTTTAAATGCTTCACTCCGTCACAGAGTGAGTTTTTATAATTAAAACCTGCAAAGATTTATTATATTCAAATTCTTCTACCACAAGCTATTGGCATAGGCTAGTACAGAAATGCTCAACTTTATGAGCATAGCCCCACTGAAATCGACAGTATTATTCTTGTACATAAAGTTAACCATGCTCATAAGTTTCAGAAGGACTGGGACCTACAGCTGGTCTAATCAATTTACAGGTTTGACAGAACAATGTTACTTTCTGAATTGACAATATTATGAAAACACATAGGGCAAAGTTTTCCTCTCAGGTTGTCTAGAAATGTAGACCCATATTAAAACAACTATTAGTGGATAAATTGCTTATGCAGACAAGGCTTAGGCCTTTTGGCCACTGTTTCATGAAAACCTACAGGTCACATGTTGCAAAAAATGCCATCCACAATAGCAGCTTAACACCAATGCACCTACACTTGAGCTGTATTACAGCTACTAACTTTTCTACTGCACATGCACTGTCGGAGTGAAAACAACTTACAGGGAGGGCAGAGTATAAAAAATCCAATCTATCTTATGGATCTAGCAACACAATGCTGCCCTATAAATGATATAAATGCTCCTATGACAACATTCTGTTGCACGAGTTGCATGGAGTCAAGAGATAATGCCTCAGAGCAGACACCTGTCAATGAATTTGCCATCCCAGGTAGGAAAAGGAGGCAAATACCATTCTGAGAGTCTCACACACACACAGCCAGGGCCCGTACTGAAAGCAAATTTAAGCTTTCTGAGCTTGGGGTATTGCTCCAGCCAATCAGCCAGCTGGCGATCATCCTCCTCCCCCACCACATGTGTAGGCCACAGGTGAGGATGTGGGGGGATATTCGGAAGTTGTGGGGTTGTGATGCAGCAGCTCTGAGCCTTTGTGTGTGTGAAGCAGGATTGCACAGAGTACAGCGCCCCCGTCTCCTGCCGGCCAGGCTGGCTCCGGCAGGCTCTCTCCGCTCGCTCCTCCCCTCACTGCCTCCTGCTCTCCCTGCACAACATCCATGACGTACCTTTATTTCTAGCACAGTGACTCTGGGGCTCTCCCATTAGGACAATTGTTGTTATTTACCCTCACGCCGGGACCCCCCCAGTGGGGGGCTTGCCCCGGGGCAGCAGCCTCACCTCCCCCTCTCACTGTCACTGACGGGGGGGGGGGGTCAAAGCTCCCTGAAGTTTTTTTTTCTTTTCTTTTTTTTTTTTAAGTTGTAAAAAAAAATTTTTTTGCGGGAAATTCAATTTTTATTGGGCTGCTCGGAAAGTTTCCCCGCCGCCTCGCGCCGGCCGGCCGCTCGGCTCACCAGGTTCTCGTAGCTCCGCGGATGCTCCTTGCCCGTCCAGTCCGTGCGCTTGGGCAGCAGCTAGGGAAGAAAAAGCACCTTTCAGTCACTCACGGCCGCCCCCTCCCCGAAAAGCCCCCGGCGCCCGGGCCGGGGAGAGGCCGCAGGCGGGGCGAGCGCGGGGCGTGCGGCGCCGCTTACCTCCTTCTCCGCCACTTCTCGGATCAGGACCTGCAGCAACAACAAAAGGGGGAACGGCTGTGAGTGCGCCGCGAACACCCCGCCCTGCCCGGCCCCCCAGGCCCCGGCGGCGCCATCCCTACCTGAGCCGCTTGCTGGCAGGGTCCGTCCTCCAGAAAGCGGGCGATGAGGAAGTAGAGCTCTGCGGGGAGAGAGAGGCGGTGAGCGGCGGGCTGGGCACCAGCCATTCCGGCTCCGCGGCGCCCAACAGCCGGAGCCCTCCACTTACCCGCTCGCAGCTCCGCGCTGTGCCTGCCGCCGTCCCCGGACATGGCGAGCCGCGCTCGGGCCGCGCTCCCCGGCGGCGGCGGCGGGGCCCTGCGAACGCGTCCGCCCGCCCGGTAGCTGTCACTGTTCGTTCGGCAGGAAGAGTCTCGGCTCCACCATTCAACCCGCGGCCGGGAGGAGGAGGAAACAACAACTCGCAGGCAGCAGCAGCCCGCCGCCAACGCCGCTGCCGCCACCGCCGACCCACCGCGAGCGAGCGCGATCCCTCCGCCCGGGGAAAGAGTCCCTGCCCCCTCCTCGGCCCCTCGCGCCGCGCGCGCGCCCCCTGCCCCGACACCCGCTCCCTAGCGGCCTGCTCCGCCGCCCCCGCCGCTGACACGCCCAGAGAGGCGGGAGCGCGGCGCAGGTACGAGCAGGCCGGCCGGCTGGCGGAGAAGATGTCGGAGCGGCAGAGGCGGGGTGGGCGGGGAGCTTGGCTGAAAGGCGCTTTCTCTGTGAGGGCTGGGAGGAGGAGGGGAGGCCGCAGCGGAGGGATACGACGTACGCGGGGGGAGGGGGGCGGCTGCTCGCAGCGGGCTGGGCTGGAAGTTACCAGTATCAGGGTAGTCGGCAAATGAAGCAAAAATGCCCCGCGGGAGCCCCGGCCGCGCTAGGCGAGGCGGGCTCGGCAGCCCCCCGGGGCCGCGGAGCGCCTCTGTCCCGACTCTCTCAGGGGGCGAAGGCTGCGGATGTCGCGTCTGTCTGTAAGTTGCCGCGCCCGGCGCGCCTGTGTGTATGTGCCAGGGGCAGTGCCAGCCCGGCGTGACCCTGGGCGAGGTCCTGCTCGGGGCTGGCTCGACTTGCTTTTTGGGAAACAATAATGCCCCGGTCTGTAAAGCTGAGCAAACCCCCGTGCAGCTTTCGTTGGTGCTGCCTCGCTGGGAGCCAGGGGAAAGGATCTTAAAAAGTGCTTTGCTCGTACATCTGGTTTTTGTTGTTGTTGTTGTTGTTTTTTACTTAATGCGCATTTTAGGAGTTATTACTGCTGCCGGCGCATCATAGACACTGGATGATCAATGAATCTTCAGGCTTCTAGGAATATTTGCAAGAGGAGGAGGAATACCGTGAACATGAGGACGTGCGAAAGATGGTGATGCTTGCAACCTATGGCTGAACTGGAGGTAATTTATGGGTGGATCAATAACATGCTAAGGTTCTTGAAAGACTATTAAACAGTAGAAGCGTGATTTGCGATTAAATAATTTAAATTGTGTATTTATCTTGTATTAACTTTAAGTAATGATTATACCTCAGATCAGAAGATTTGTTCATCGTTACTTACTGCTTAGAGTCGGGCACAAAAACAAAGCTAATATCCGGCCTTGGTCAAACTGATCTCTATAAAATACTGTTTTCTCTATCAGATTTAAATAAATGATAAATAATGATCGGCCTTTATGATCTTTCATGCATCTGTGCTTTTCAGATCGAGTTTGGGCCTTGTAAAAATTAACACAGTTGTAGACAATGAAAATGACGTTCAGCAGCAATGGATGTAAACAAGCAAAATTGTCATTTCTTAAACACGCTGATTAATGTTACCCCTCAGAAAGCACATTTAAAATTAAAAGGATATAAAAATTAGAATGAAAAAAGTCTTTCGTAATCAGAGAACTTGGAGCTTTCCACGGGTGAAAGCTTTTAAAAATTTCAAATTAAACCATATTTATGTGAAACTGACACAAGGGGCTTTAGAGGTGGAGTTTTATATGTCAGTCTCCAAGGCCCACAAGCCAAACGTTTGGAAGCCTAGAATCTTACCTACCCCCTGCTGCTTTGTGCTTAATGTGGTGAGAAGGCTTGCTGCAACCACCCTTTAGTTTTATTATATGAATATCTGTGAGAGAAAGGAAGTTAATATGTCTGTGAAAATATATATAGAAATACTTAAATGGGCAACTGAGTATCTATTCTACTTATTATTATTGCTTATGTGGGTTTTTCATGTCCTAAAAGTACTAAAATTGTAACCTGTATATTACTGTAAAGTATAATTATGAAGTAAGCTAATAATTCTTTATTGTATATTTACTTCTCTACATATTGAAAATAAAGGTATTGTAACAAGTCTGATCAGTTTTTCTGTAACTCCGGTCATCTGTTTTCTTCCAAATATCTGTATCTCCCTTTTACCATTTTCCTAGGACAGTAACTGGCCTACATTTTAACCTCTGTCTCTTAATCAGCGCTTCAAATAATTGTCATGATGGTGTAATCACACTTATTATCAAATAAATATTTTTTTAATGATTTGAGTTTTCTTTTTTAGAAATGCAAAATATATATTGTAATTCTAATGGTAAGTGGTGTTAAGAACGAAGGATTACGTGAGTATTATGATTAACATTTTCTAATTATTCCAGGATGTCTGTATATAGTGAAGTATACCTTGTGTATGATATTGCTGTACCTATATATCAGAACCTTAATACTTGGATTCTGAGAGAGTTTTTATGATGATGGAAGGAAAACGATGTTCCTGTTTTTGACAACTTATGTAATAACTTTTCTGATGCAGTTCAGAGAACCAAAATTTTCTTATTGCTATTATCAAAATTCCAAGGATTCAATCTGATAAACACAAGATCAATTTGTGCTATTGTATTTTAAAATTCTTACTGCAGATTCAGTAAGATAAGTGGGGGGAAGGGATAGTTGGGTTGGCTTATTTTTTTATTTAAACACATGTAAATCACACTTCATGAGAAGATTTGAAATTATTTCTGTTTGCTGATGCCTGTTGGAATGAGTTTTAAGAAATCGTGCTGTGGTAATAAACATTCCATTAACTTATTTTCAAAGATAATTTTGCAGTGCATTCTCCTTAAACTCACTGAGAATTTTTTTTATTTTCTATGCAGGAAAAAAAATCCCTATATCTGTATTTTCACATTGTGGTTTACTTGCAAAATAAAAAGGACTATTTCAAAGTATGTTCTTGTCAACTTACATTATCCTTGAGCAAAAATTATTTTAGTTCTGCTATGTCATTCAGATTCTGTGCTTCTCTGGGTTTTTTTCTCTTTCGAGGTCTGAATTAAAAAAAATCATGGAATGATTTTTGCCTTTTCAGATTGAGATTGTTATTAAAGTAAAATAATCTCACAATTTGATTACCTTAATATGATTAGTAAAGTGATGGATTTAAACATGTCAAAGCTTGTTATACCCACATCCTATATCTTTTTGAAGATGTAAAGTGTAGCTAGTAGTACCCATTTTTCTTATTTTTTTTTTTTAATTACTGTTTTCATCAAGAAAATAGTAGTATAAAAGCAGGAGTAAAGTTTATATATGTTACACTATAATTTTGTTAATTGCAAAATCCATACATCAGTTATGGTCTGACTCCTTGAGCCTCAATTTTTGTGTGTCCAAGTTCACATACTAGTGTAACTTTCAAAGGGTGGATGCTCGACACTTTCTGAAAATTATTCTCGTAATGTGGGTACCCAAACTCATTAGTCACTTTGAAAATATTGACATATTTTAGGACCTCTTGTTCACGTCAGCATTTTTTTACGTATGTCTTTATGTGATGCAATTTCTGCATGAGTTCTAGCTATATGATGTAGCTGAATTTGTTTTTACTCCCCTCCACGCTTCATAGCTGTAAACTCTCATTCAGGTTTAACTTAATTTCCTGCTATCCTCAGTTGCATTGTCAAACATTTTGGTGGCTACAGTTTATTATATTTTTGTATCAAAGTGATTTCTATTTTTGTGACATCTAATCCGCAGCCTTATTTTTCTATGATAAACATTTTCCTTATAAATGGAGTTCATAAATTAAGAAATGACACATGAAATTGTCTCAATTTTTTTTATAGAACAGTGATTTTAAGAACCAAACTCTGTTTGCTGGGAGACATTAACTTGTCTTAAGCTTCCTAGATTTGCCGTCTTTTTGAGCAGAAGCTTCATTCATTAATTTCTTACTCCTGAAACAAACCATTATCTTATTTATTGTATTTTAACAATTCAAAAGAGTGAAATGTAGGTATGTTTTTTACAACACTAGTTTGAATGCTGACAAATATTGTTCTAACAATATATGAAGTGATAAAATAATTTCATGTCAAAGTGCTAAAAGCATTTGTTCACACTTTAGGTCATTAATAATTTATTTTTGCACTCTCTAAATTAGTAACTTAGTTGACCGTTCAGGTATACATTTGTTCTCCAAGTCCCTGGCAGGTATGTGTTATGCCAATACCAGATTTTAAATACTTAACTATTTGAACACCTATTTATGTGCTCCACTTATATTCCTTTAATCATTCAACTCTCTCCCACCCAGGGCCGGCTCCAGGCACCAGCTGAGCAAACTGGTGCTTGGGGCGGCAGATTGTTGGAGGCGGCATTCTGCCCAATCCTAAGGCGGCAGAGCCACCTTTTTTTTGTTGTTGTTGTTCTTGTTCCGCTCCGGCCGCCCCGTAGGGGGCGGCTGCGTGGAGAACCAGAGCACCCTGCAGGGCAGTCCTCTTCCTTCCCTCCCCACAGACCGGAGCAGAGCCCTCGCAGCAGGAGGCGGCGCAGCGGGAGGGGCCGCGTGGCAGCGCCCCTGCTGTAGACCTGGCTGCCCCCTTCTCTCTCTCTCTCCCGCCCGCCCCCTCCCCCAGCTGGTCCCCCTGCACCCGCGCTCCGGCTGCGCCGCAGGTTTTTTTTTTTTTTTGCTTGGGGCGGCCAAAAAGCCAGAGCCGGCCCTGCTCCCACCCATGCCTTTTTCTTCCCATTCATAACAACACTTGCTATAAGGAAGCATTTTATCACATCTTTCACTCTCTCTCCTCTCCCCTGCTGGTAGGAGTTAGCTCCTGCAGCTGGAGGCTTGCATTACACAAACCGCCAACAATACTGCCTAAAACTAGTTTAATAAACACAACATATAATGGGCTGAGTTTTGACAAATTTATTTCTACACATTATCTATTATTTCAGAGTAAAGTGAAGTCTAGAGCGATGAAAATTGATTAACCTGTAAAAATATAAAAAATATAAAAATTGCATCACTACTCAACCCATTATATCATATGTATATGATGAGTCGCAAAGTTTTAGGTTTGACTCAAACTCAGCCAATCACTTGGGGGACCTTCTTAGTTCATCTTTAGATTTACACATGAATTGTACCTATTACATTTTTGGCTTCACTATTAAATCTTTGCTCATATTCTCATTCATATAAACTTTCCTAGTCAAGAAAAATTAAGACTTGGAGCTATTTAATTTCCTCAGAATAAAGGACTAATGCTGTTTTATTTAAGCTTCGTGTCTGATTAATGTAATTTGTCCCCATCAGTTTCATAAAAGATCTTCAGTTTAGTTTACTGGATCAGCTTGACAGTAAGACTTTATATGCTGAATACATTCCCTAATTGTCCAAAGAAATTTAAGCAAAAGATTTAACTGCTATACTTTATTGGTCGCTGCTGCACTATTCTTTGCAGACAAGATTGGATATCTGCCATATTCAATTTCACATCCATTTAGTGCCACCAAGGTTATTTTACAACGTAATACAAATTTGTACATTTTAACCATTTAAAAGTTTTTTAATAGTGTTGCTTTGATAACTTATGTACACCATATATTCTAGAGCGGAGCTACTGTGTAATGAGAAGTGTAGTGGAAGAAAACCTGGTTACTAGATTGTTCTATAAGTTGTTACTTTTTTTAAAGGATTGCTTCTAGAAACCTTTTCCAAAGCATGTTCTGTTATAACTTCAAGTAAGCAAGTGACCCTTTTAATATAATATGTTAATGCAAGTTTTGGTGAGTGAAAAAAGATCTCCAACTAACATTTAATAAAAATATATTAATACTCTAAAGTGGCAATTTTTACTTGAAAGTTGATAGTTATTTTAAGATCAATGTCAAATTTAAATAGAACACCACATTTTAATATAGTATATTTATGCAGTTATAATGATTACTTATCCAGCCTGTTCTCCAAGCTCAAGTCCAGACTTGCATGTAATTAAGTTCAAGGGGCATTCCTGACTTGACATTTTACATTTGAGATTTACAATAACAATACTAGCTCTTTAAAAAAATGCATCTTCTTTAAAAAACACAACTTTAGGATCATTTGTTTCACTTTAGTGTTCTCAGACACAGCGTAACTTTTTCTAGTTCCTTTTATCTCTAAAGTGCTTTCAAATAGTTACATGAATGTCTACATAAGGATCGTTTAATCATTATTCATGTGCAACTATCTCAGGGTTGAAACAATTGTCAATCAGCACACAATACCAGTACTGCCAACTCCAAACATTAAATCATGAACAGGCCCCAAAAAATTGAGATTTTGTAAAAATTGGGGTTCTTTATATTTGCATTCTTGTTTGAACCTTTAGCTTATACTTAAGTTACATTTTCAAGCTTTTATCCACAAACATGAAGGCTAGAAGTTGGTTTGTTTGTTTGTTTTTAAATGTGCGAATCTCAGCTTTCAATCACTTGTCTTCCAGAAATTGGGCTATAAGTAAGACATTGCATAAATCAGCAATACAGCTACATAACAAATACAAGTCAAAGAGGAATTATTGTTTCAAAATGCAAGGAGATTTTACCCAAATTGAAATTTGTACAAGACATCAAGAGTGACATCCTTACTCTTATAAAAGGGCTGTGGGATTGTGGGATCCTTATTGATCAAATTCTCCAGAACTGTAATTTTATGTCTCAAATGAAAGATGGGCTCCTAAGCACCACAGTCACCACTAGCAGAATTCTGGGGTATTTCTTCAGTACAATAGAGAGAAGAGACCTGCCTAATGAATGCCAACAATATTTTGTACAATATCAGATGTTCCTCATTCAAATACTGACCAGGCCTGACTCTACTTATTATGCAAGATGCACCAGAAGAAAAAGTATGAGGCACTATGGCTGTAGGAAATATTTACTGGTCATTGCCAACACTGCAGAGGACTACTTGGATCTAAATCAGTGATATTCAGACTGAGGGCTGGTCTACACTAGGGGGAGGGGATTGATCTAAGATACGCAACTTCAGCTACGAGAATAGTGTAGCTGAAGTTGATGTATCTTAGATTGACTTACCTCCTCTCCTCACGGCGCGGGATCGATGGTCGCGGCTCCCCCATCGACTCCGCTTCCACCTCTCGCGCTGGTGGAGTTCCAGAGTCGACAGGGAGTGTGTTCGGAGATCGAGATCGGCGAGTAGTGAAGACGTACCCTGAGGCTCGGGATCTGCAAGTGGCTCTTTAATGTGTCTCCTGCTGCTCTTTGCAGCACATGATATTAAAACACTGTGTGACTTAATTATTAACTAATCTAAGCTATTTACCAATCAGGATGCTTTTACTATGTTACTAACCAATTATAGAATATTTGGTCTGTTATTTTGCTGTGAGAATATTATGTATATAAATAAAATAGTAAGTGAAACAATAAATTCACACTACAGTGGCTCTTTTGGGTAATTTTGATTGCTAATTTGGCTCCTGAACCACTGAGGTCTGAATATCACTGATCTAAATAGTTGATTATGATATTTTTTTAAAAATGACTCAATACTTATTTCATAGCAGGTTAACAGAACCTAATTTTTAAGACAAAACTACTGTGTCCCTTTTATATTAAACATTTATGGGTCTTCTGTCTGCCAAAAACAACAACAGTAGAGCTGGTCAGAAAATGGTGGAAGTTTTTCATGAAACATATCAACATTTTGACAAGCTTTAATTGCTAACAATGCTTACTGATGTGCAATTTGTGTGCATAGAGTTCAAGAAAAGCTAAAAACCAGCTGGATACCCAAGGGGGCCAGTATTTCCACTCACAGAACACAGGACTAGCTGTTCTGCCTTTTGTGAGAGGAGGTAGGTTCACCTGCTCTGAAAAACAATGCAAGTCTTGCTTGCAGACTTACTTTACTCTTTTAATTTGTGCTCCAAGTTAACTAAATGTGGAACATAGACCATTTGGCAATTGCATTTTGGCTTTTAAGTATGATTTAGTGAGGTAGGGGGGTGCAGGGGAGGAGAGAGAAAAAGGCAGAAAACCAGCTAAAGGCAAAGATAAGCTGCGCCACTGTCAAAGCAAACTGCAGTACAAGGTGAATTTCCATTTTAAAGGGCTTTGCAAATAAACAGCCCCCCAAATTCATGGAGAAGAATGACATCATCTGACAAAAGAATTCTGGTAAGTATCTGAGCCTTGGAACATTTCATCTATACCAAAGTTATCATCAATATCTTTTGGTATAACAGGGTTTCCAACTGAAGTTCTAAAATTTATGTTTCTGGCTGTTGGGAATGAAATATATCTTCAATCAGATAATTAACCTTATGAGCTAGATTTGTAAAGATATTTAGGTGCTTTGTGTGAAATCAATGAGTTAGGTGCCTAGCTGCTTTTTTTGTAAATTCCATTAGGCAACTAAATAATGTTAAAAATCCGGCCCATGTTGTTACCTGTTTCAAATTCCTGTTTAGTACTAACAGTCAGATTACAGCAGCCATTCCAGTCTCAGCAGAGCATTGTTTATTTATAGCCATACCTCTCTTCCTCTCTGGTTAAAACACACCAAGAGAAAGGCACAGCACCCTCTGAGGAATCAGATAGTGGGAAGGCTTTCGTACTTCTTGTCAGGCCCTCCACGCAGTCTAGAAAGTATGTCCTTAGTTCAAACTCAGCCTTATCCTGTTCATCTTTATCCCCTGAAAGTGTTAAGATAATGATATAGGAGGATCAAAGAAAGAGGCATATACATTTTTCTTATTGTTTGTTCCTTTTGTGGAATAGAAGGAGTTCTCCACCTCCTGTGGAGAAATCTGATCATTGAGCCTTGACAAACTTTCCAGATTTTTTTTTTAAACCAGTATTTAAAAAAAAAAAAAAAAAAAAAGTGGTAGACATTCTAAAAATCAGAATTATTCAGCTGACTAAGTACGGCCCAGACAAAAGTACTTCAGTCAAGTTCTAAAAGGGACCTTATTATAGCATCTTCCCTCTCTGCTGATGCGTGTGGCTCGTGCCTCAGTTTTCTCTTCTTAAGGGTATGTTAATGTAGTTTAGCCCTGTGAAGAATCCAACAACGTGCTTTCATTCTGGGGTAACTAGAGTCTTAAGGAAAATAAAGTTCAAATTAAAATTCCAGAACTACTTCTCTGCCTTTCCTTGGGTTATGGTCCTTCCAAGAGGGTCTGCCAGTCTAAACTAATTTTGGTAAGCAAGTCCAATAGAACAAAAGCTTAACAAAAGTTCAAAATGTCATCTCTTGGTGTAGGGTTCACCACTGGTGGTCCTGAAAGACTTTTAACTAAAAGAAAGGTTACTTAACTTCAGTAACTAGTTCAAGATGTTGTCCATATATATCCATTCTTGGTGTGCACGCACCCTATGCGCAACAAATCGGATTATTTTGAATAGCAGTGTTTGTTGGGCCATGCAGGCACTCAGTGTCCTCATCCTCCTGTAACAAGGACATCAAAAGGGTGAAACAGGCCCAACTGCTGCCACTCAGATTCTTTCCCATCACAGAATCCAAGTGTTACATATAGGACTACATGGTAGCAGAGAGGGGGTGTCATGGAATATATATGGACAACACCTCAAAAGACCTGCAGTTAGTTTAAGGTAAGTAACTTTTCTTTCTTCTTTGAGTGCCTGTCCATATATATTTATTTCATTCTACTCTTGGCTTTTGGTGACTCGCAAGCAGTAACCTAAATTAAGGTGGTGAATGCTAAGAGTCTACTTAAAGACTGCAGCACTGCTCTGCTAAAAGCAGCAATGGCTATTGATGATTCCACTAGAGAATAATGCTTAGTAAATGCGTGGACTGAACCCCAAGTAACTACCCTGCAGATGTCTGAAATTGGTATGCTTTGCAAGGAAACTGAAGAAACTGTCTGAGCCCTAATGGAGGGAGCCCTAATATGAACTGGGTGATGTAAACTATCTAGCTCATAACAATCCCTAATACATCTGACATCCATTTGGATAGTATGATTCACTCAGCAAATGATACCAGTAGTCCTGGAGAAACTTTACAATTTTGGATCTTCACAAATAAAAGGATACAATCCTGCGAACATCTAGAGTGCAGCTTGTTGTATTAATTTAGATGTAATATATGGGACACAGGTCCAACATTAAACAGGGTTGGGGTTGGTATACAGAGATGTCAGCCTACTTAGTACCATGGCACAAACACCGTTAAAAATCCTTTTAACATTTTATTAAAAGGATACAGAGAAGAAGAAAAAACAATTAAAGCATTTGAAATGCAAAGTATTAAGTAAGGCTTTCATTTTAACATTTTTGTTGTCTTTACCCCTTTAGCTGTAGAGTGTTTTAGAAGGAAAAAACTACCCTTGTGTGAGTCTCTTAGATAGTATTAAAGATGGTAATAACTGTCCTTTTTCTTTGGTATTAGGAAATAATTGGAATAAAAACCTTTTCCCACAATCTACAGAGGAGCCTCTTCTATGGCTCAGAGGGAACAGAAGTGACTCAGTCTTTTTGTGCAGCAGTCATGATAGGGATTGGCATAGTCTGACCTGTAGAGAATAAGATTCTTCAAAATCCAGAATCTGAAATTATTAAGTTCCATGACACAGAATACATCCCTCAGCCCCATATTTGGCCAGCAAAGAAAGTACTAGCCACCAGACAATTTAAAGTTTAGATTACGTGACCAGTGTAAACGGCCTCTAAAACAGTACTAATCCTATGGTTCCCGGCCAATGGGAGCTGCAGAGCTGGCGCTTGGGATAGGGCAGCGTGCAGGGGCCGCTGGCTGCCCCTACACATAGGAGCCATAGGGGAGATATGCTGCTGCTCCCGGGAGCCATGCAAGACCCCAACCTCACTCCCCAGCAGAAGCTCAAGGGCCAGATTAAAAGGTCTGATGGGCCAGACACGGCCTGTGGGCCATAGTTTGCCCACCCCTGGTTTACATGTTACTCTCTCCATTTGACATTTAACTCCTATGCTCACATTGGGAGAGCAGTTCAGTAGTCTTAAATGGAACACCTTAGTCTTCTTTCCTGGCGGTGTACTTCACGTTACATTTCCACAGGTGAGAATATGCAGGGGCTCATGTCTAAGATGAAAGGTTACTTGCCAGTAAATGTAATTCTTTTTAATGGATTATCCCTACACTTTCACCCTAAATTTCTTTTCTCTTCAGAATTCTTCTTCTCCTCTAGTTCTGAGGTTTAGATGGAACTGAGGCAGTTGGGTCCATATAACCCTTTTATGGGTTTATCTCCAAATACTCCATGTTGAGAAACTGTACACTCAATATCCAAATAGCTGTATTTACTATCTGGTTCATCTTCAATGTTGGGGTCATAATTAAGGCTACGTTTTAATCATGGGTATTTTTAGTAAAAGACATGGACAGATCACGGCAGTAAATAAAAATTCAGAGCCTATGACCTCTCTGTCACTTCTACATTATACCCCTAACTAAAACTTGGGCTGCGAGGCCATGGGTGCTCTGGAGGGGTAGTCCGGGGGCACTACGGGTGCTCGGCGGGAGTGGCCCAGGACCCCCACTAGTTCTGGGGAGGGTTGGTGGTGGTGGCAGGGCTCCCTATCCAGCTCCAAGTGTCCCTGCAGCTCCTAGGGGGAGAGAAGGCCGGGGGGCTCTCTGCGCTTCCCCGCCACAAGGTCCAGCTCCACAGCTCCCATTGGCTGGGAACCAAAGCCAATGAGAGCTGTGGGGGCGGCACCTGCAAGCACAGGCAGTGCACAGAGGCCCCTAGCCCCTCCATCTAAGAGCTGCAGGGACATGCTGGCCGCTTCCGGGAAACCCTCCCAGGTAAGCGCCGCCCCACCCCCAGCCCTGAGTCCCCTCCCACACCCAAGTGTCCCAGAAGTCATGGCATCCATTACTTCCATGACAGACATGAGTCTTAATCATAATTAAGTGATTTGATTTTGATTTATTTTAACTATTGTTAAATCCATAATTGGAGGTTATACAACAGTGATCCCCAAACTGTGGGGTTGACCCTTTTAGGGGAGCATGGAGAAACATTTGGGAGGAGCATGGAGGAATGTTTGGCAGGGAGTGTTGCAGGGCCTGGACCAGCCCCTCTCCACCCCTAGCTCTGCTCTGGCCCCACCTCCAGCTGCGACTACAGCTCCCGGCTCCATCCCCAGCTGCAGCCCTGGCCCTAGCCTTGGCCCCTGGCTCCCGGCCCCACTCCCAGTCTTAGCCCCTGGCTCCTGGCCCGGCTGCAGCTCCAGCCCCAGCCCCGGCCCCCTTACATGTCTGTGCCCCCCCCCCTCCAGGAAGCACGGCCTGCTCCCAATCACAGCTCTTGGCTGCAGATGGGGTAAAGGGGGGGAGGGAAGGGCAATGTGAAAAGTTTGGGGACCACTGTTATAGAAGGTAATGTCATATTTCAGAAAAATACTTTCTCCAAAACAAAAATTAAAAGAAGTTTCAGTATTAAGAATGGAATTACAAAAATAATTTCAGCACTGTCTTCTGTATTATGGAGGACAGGGTAGGGAAAGAGTAGTTATACAAACACCTTAACAGTTAAGTTCAGAGTAATTTAACCAACATTAAAAGCATCACTCAAAGCCTCAGGGGCCTCCCTTATGGATAAACAAATGCAGAAAATCCTCAAATTAGGGGATTTTATCATAGGAACTATCTAAACTTCCTAAAATGAGACAAAATAAAAAGTTGTCTGTGAATATGAAAGAACATCTTGATAGACCACATAATGTATACATATCAAAATCAGATTTCAGAATACTGCTGTAAAGTTGGAACTAACTAAAATAGCACACCTGAAAGAGGTGTGTTTCCTAAGAGTCCAAATCCACTGATGTAGACAGGCAGGAGTGCTGCCAGCTTTTCTGCTGCCCTAGGCGGCGGAAGGTCCCGCCCCAAAATGCCGCCCCCCACAGAGGCGACGGAAGGTCCCGCCGCCGAAATACCACCACGGTCGCCGCCCCCCAAATTGTAGTGCCCTAGGCGACCACCTAGGTCGTCTAATGGGTTGTGCCGGCCCTATAGACAGGTCTTCAAAACAGAATTGGTCAGCAGAAACACTTACTCTTTGAAACTCCAGAAAACTTTTCCTTCAAGTTGGTTCCTTAACTTGGCAGAATATAAAATTGCTGCTTAATTTTCCTCCAGGAAAGCATCCTTAGTTTTCTCTGCAGGATAGGGTCACAGCTCCATGTGTAATATTAACAGGGATGAATGACACTTGTGGAATTTGACATTTTAAGTCCCTGGAACTTTATTTTCAGGTTTCAGTAAAACTGGTTTCAGTTCACAAACCAATGCCTCTTCTCCCCACTTTATAATTTTAAGCCATCTTCCCCACTGATTCTGTGATGTTTTAAATATAATCAATAAACCTGGGGTGGCCTACTTGTGGCTCCGGAGCCGCATGCAGCTCTTCAGAGGTTAATATGCGGCTCCTTGCATAGGCACTGACTCCAGGGCTGGAGCTACAGATGCTAACTTTCAGTGTGCTGGGGGGTGCTCACTGCTCAACCCCCTGCTCTGCCCCAGGCCCTGCCCCAACTCCACCCCTTCCCCCAAGGCCCCTGCTCCCAAGCCTGCCATGCCCTCACTTCTCCCCCTCCCCCATACAACTTCCTGCGCATGCGAAACAGCTGGAGGCGCTGAGTGGCGGGGCTATCGGCAGGTAGGAGGCACTGGGAGCAGGAAGGGCGGGAGCTGATGGGGGGCTGCTGACGTATTACTATGGCTCTTTGGGAATGTACACTAGTAAATTCTGACTCCTCAGGCTCAGGGTGGCCATCCCTGCAATAAACTAAAGCTGAGCCTGGTTATATTAGGGATACAAGACCCCCTCCTAACCCCAAAAGACCTGAACTCTCACACGTGTATTCATGTACTTTATTTTTCCAGTATGAAGTCTCTTCCCACGTCTGGTGTTTCACTTTTCTCTTCCTCTCCCTGTTAGACTTTCTCTACACAGCTGCCAAAGAAGCAAACCCAATGGTGGCTGTCAAATTTTCAAATCTGTGACAGTTGAGTGCAAAGTTAAGGAAAACAAGTTTGTCCATCCTCAATTTTCACTATTGTAAAGCAAGGGCGTAAGTCTTCCACCAGCTGTCCCAGTGATGTTTTGGTCTTGCTAGTCCAGGAGAAATGTTTGGGAACTACTGCTGCTGTCATTAGAAGAGTTGAGCATCCAGAGTTGCCTTTTGCTCCCACAGGCAATAAGGGACAGGTGAGAAGTAACAGCACAAGAAGTGAAATGCGATTAGGGAAAACTCAAGGAACCTAGCTTACTTTTGCTGCACAAGAGTACTGTTCCCTCCTACTTCCCCACAATAAGCCTCATTTTGAGGTTAGTTATCTCCCCCCTTTTCTGTTTCACAATATTGCCAGGCGCCTAATGTAATGAGGATTTAAAATATAATAAATTTGGGGTTCTTTTGGCTTTTGAGTCATTAGGATTTTCAAGCTTTTCTCCATAAGCACAAGGACTAGGATTTTTTTCAAATGAAAGCTGAAATTCTCATGTCATTGCAAGACTACAGGAACCAAGACTTTTAAGAATACTACCAAATATCACTAAAGTTGGCAACATAGGTTTCAACACAATGTTTGAAACTGCTGGTTTATTTTTGAGGAAGGACTAACTTGGTAAAGCAAAAGATGGAAGAGCAATGGAAAAAGGAAGGTTGGGGTAATTAGCCCTGCTGAAAGAATAAAAAATCTTGTGTAACTGCAGAGCCAACAAGACACTTAGAACCATACGTGGTCTGGTTCAAAGCTAACGTCTTGGTGTTCACTTACCTCCCCTCCAAATAGATTTCAGTCTGTCATGGAAATGTTATAGATCACTTTGATCTCTTCATCAAAAGACATTTAAGTCTACTAGCACTATCATCCGTTCGTCTCTCACTGAGATGGCCATCTTCTTGCTAAACAATTAGCTTACTATGTGTGAAGAATTTTGTGCTCCTGTTTCATGAATTTTTTACTTTGTATTTAAGGGCAGAACCACTTTAAGGATATACTTTAATTTCTATTGTATACATTATGAACTTCAACACTCAGCTTTTAGTATGTTGCACTTACTAGTTTTCTGAAACACCTTTCCCCCGCTCCAAATATATATCTTTTCACTTGTTACTTCTTTAAAATTGTATTTATCCTTTCTAGCCTAAATCCAGTCAATTAGAACTTTGTTTTCCCTTTCATTACTGAAATCCTGTATCTATTGCAATTATGGCATCAACCTACTGACTTTTAAACTTGGAAAAAAACAAAAATACAGCAATACTTGAAATATCCTACTTTCATTTATTTTTAAGGCCTGGAGGAACCATTAGTCCATCTTATCTGACCTCCTGCATATCACTGACCAAAGATTTCACTCACTCACCTCTATTGAACCCAATAACTTCAGTGTGACTAAAGCACAGTTTCCAGAACGGCATCCGTTCTTGATTTGAAGACATCAAAGAGCAGAGAATCCACCACTTCCCTTGGTAGTTTGTTCAAATGGTTAACCTCCCTCACAGTTTAAAAAAAACAAACAAAAAAAATCGTGCCTTATTTCTAATTTGACTTTGGCTTCAGCTTGCTATGGCTTTCTCCTCTAGACTGAAGAGCCCTTTAGCGCTCAGTATTTTTCTTCCCATGAAGAGGAGGGTCAAGTCACCTGTTGATCTTTTTGATAAGCTAAACAGAGCTCTTCAAGTCCTTTTCTGTAAGACTTTTTCAAATAATGTTTGTGGCTATTTTCTGCAGCCTCTCCAATTTTTCATCATCCTTTTAAAAAAAAAAAAAATGTTGACACCAGAATGCTACATAATATTCCAGTATTGGTCTCACCAATCCCATAGACAGAGGTAAAAAAATCACCACCCTCTTTCTCCTTATTACTCCCCTGTTTATACAGAACTCGAATTTCACATCCCCAGTGGTTTCAAAGGTGTTTCTCATTAGTGAGCTATTTCGGGTGAATGAGTGTATTAGAGCTAGAGGACTGTGATACATGATTGTATTCACAGTCAAGGGAAGCAGAAAGACTGACGCAGGAAATGGGCTAACTATCCCCTTTATAGGAACCAGCCTGGTTCTTGGTAAATAAAGCCATAAATTGTGTAAGCATTATTAGCGTAGATGTGAAAAGAGGAGAACTACAAAACAAAAATAGCAATAAGTAGTTTCCCTTTTTATTTTGCATTACATTTGATTTCTAATGGAACTTAGCTTTCATGACCACTGTAACAATCTTTAAAAGTAAACTTTAAAATGCAAAAAGCAAAACAAAGTTAACAGTAAAAGGAAAATATTTTGAAAATTACGTGGTTTTAAAACTAATACAGCTATGAGAAAAATCAGAACTCTACTAGACCATTGCAAAAAGGAAATGACAATTTTAAAACACCATAAGGCTGCACAAAGAACAGATCTTTACAAATTCTAAATATATTGGTGATTAGTGCTTGAAAAGCCTTAAAATGGCAGTAATAGGATTTTCAATCTGAATCTCAAATTCAGTTGCAATCAATGAAACTGAATTGGCAGAGGGATAGAACAACATGGAAGGGACAATTAGATGAGAAGCAGAATTTTAAATAGATTGTAAGGATTGGATAAAAGTGGCTGACTGCTTAGTAAGGAGAGTTATGACAACAGGAATTTAGTAATATATGAAAAAGAGTTTGACTTACAATAAACAATGATATAATATTTTTAAAATAATATATGATAAAACCATCATGAATTCAAGTTAGATTGAGAAATCTACATTTTATGTTGAAAGTTCAACCTTAACTCTGTTGTGTTTATGCCTTAAAACATGGTCTCTTTATATTATAAAGGATTTGTGAAATACAATACAGTAACTCCTTACTTAACGTCCCCCCGCTTAACGTTGTTTCAAAGTTACATCACTGCTCCATTAGGGAACATGCTCGTTTAAAGTTGTGCAAAGCTCCCTTATAACGTCGTTTGGCTGCCTGCTCTGTCCACTGCTTGTAAGATTCTGTGGAAGAACAGCGACTTTACAAGGGAGCATTGCACAAGTTCCTCTTCTCCCCCCTCCCTCCCAGTGCTTGGAGGGGGAGGAGCAGGGACGTGGGCGTGCTCCGGAGAGGAGGTGAAGTGGGGGGTGGGAAGAGGTGGGCCTAGAGCATCCCCCGGCAAAGTCGGCGCCTGTTTTTCTCAGGGGAAGCTGCTGCTACTGCTGCTGTTGCGCAAGGTGCTTCCTAGTGTCCTCGCCTGCAGCGGGCTGTGCCTGTGTGGGGTAAGCCAGGGGCACTTCCCAACCACAGTACAGCACAATAATGTACAGTATATAATGTCTTTTGTCTCCCCCAAAAAAATTTCCTTGGAACCTAACATTACATTAAATCTTATGGGAAAATTGGATTAATTTAATATCGTTTCACTTAAAGTTGCATTTTTCAGGAACATAACTACAATGTTAAGTGAGGAGTTACTGTATCTAAAATAAACTGAAGGTTTTATGTAACCTGACCTACAATAAGTACCTGCAGTCCTCCAATTTGGCTTTATTTTGAAATCAGTGACAGCTACTGAACAAGAGAATCTGTTTAATAGTTTTAAATATTTTAAACCTCACTTACTTTGAATCAGTTTAAAAGACTACTTGTAAAAAAGTTTAAGCTTGATAACTAAGCTTTAAAACTACTGAGCTAATTTTCTTTAAAAAAATAGCTTGCCATGAATTCTAAGGCACCTGGCACCTTTAAGTTAGAATTTTATAGCTAAAGCAATTTCAGAAGTAGCTCCAGATTACCTAGAGGTGGTCTGCAGATCATCAATTGACTACAGACCACAGTTTTAAAGCACTTGTTTGGTTAGAGGCATGGAAAGTGCCAGCATTTTGAGGGTTAAAAAGAAGTGTCCCCTAAAATCCCATAGAGTGCTTTGAAAATTTTACACAAGGGGTGTCAGTGACTGGAGATGGGGGGGGGAAACGCCACATACATAAATTTCTCACTTTTTCTGAAAATCAGAAATCTTAAGTGGATAAACAGGAATTTTAGGGATCTAGAATTTTATGGAAGTTCTTCTGAGTGGGTTTTTCTGGGAAAATGGATGGTCTTATTGTTAAGGCACCATACTGGGAGTTAGAAGATCAGGGTTCAAAGCCCAGCTCTGCCACAGACTTAGTGTGACACTGGCCAAGTCACTTAATCTCTATCTCAGTTACCATCTATAAAATGGGGGTAATTCTACCTTTCTAACCTGTGGCAGTGGGGAAAGCATAAATTCATTAATGTTTGGGAGTGACTCAGATATTATGGTGATTGGGGGTGGAGGGCATATGTATTTATATTGATAGACCCACCTCAACAGGGCCTGTCTTTAGCAAGCAAATCATAGATTGTTGTGCAGGAATCACTCTATGAAGAGGAATAACTGCTTCCCTTCTAATTGGATCATCATCTTTATTGTGTCCCCCCCATCACTACCCTTATTCTCAACCTATTTCCAAAAGTGTAAATTCTTTCTTAGATGGTAAGCTCTTTGGTGTTGTGACAGCAAGTCTTTATGCTATTGCACAGGGCCTATCAGAATAGAAACACTGATCCTGATTGTGGCGTTGGGTGCTACTTATATATAACAGAGAAGCTGAATAGAAAATGTACTGAAGTGGAGGGAGCAGGGAGAGAGAGAGAGAGGTTTTCTAAAATATTAACACCAGGCTACTTCAGATGACCACTTGCTTCCTAAATAATAAAGAAGACACTAAGGTCAAGCAATACAGTCATTTATTTATTGACTGAAACAAACAAAAGTATCCCCAGACATAATGGCCACCACTTCAGCAATACAAATAAATGTTACTGAACAGGGAACATTCCTTTCTCACCTTCCCACCCCCACAAACAACAATAGAAATACTAGAGTTCCAGAAGAGGATAAAGAGAAAACTATCAAAGGCGCTTATAATGAGCTGAAGAGCTGTAATGTATAGGTATTAAAGATCATTAGCTAATTTATCACCACCACAAGCCCCTCAAAAATACTTTAATTGTTCCATCTCTACCACATACCGAGTATAGTGCTGTTTAACAGCAATTGCACTACATTTACAACTGTCCTCTGCTGAAGCAGAACAGCAATTACTATTTTATGTTAAATTTGGGGCTGTAGATAGAAACAAGAGTTCCATGTAATAAGCTGCTGAGATTAAAAACTCCTGTATTAGATGAACGGGGGGAGGAGGGGCAGGGAGAGAGGAAGCAAAGCTGCTCCTGAATGCCTTTCAGTTACTGTACATTTGCTTCAATCAAGCAATTCATTCTGTTTTGGTATCTCACTGTATGTTATACTGGTACAGTAATACAAAGTCTATTCAACTGTGATAGTAAATACGAATACACTGGTTCATATTGAGAAGGCCATTAACATGTGGACCATTGAAAATCTTGACCTGTTACTCATATGTGGACATTTAAATATGTTTATCAGAGACCAGCAAAAAGCATTAAACGTAGTGCATGCAGAACACAATAGTTGCTAAACCATTTAGTCTTCCACACAATAGTTAAAAAATGAGTCAGGCATTCCTCAGATTTAGAGAAAACATTAGGAGGCTGTAGATTTGCAGGCAAGGAGACCTTTTATTTTAATCCATTAATAGAACCCAAAATAGTCAGCAGGTGGCCACATCTATCCATGTTTCATTAAAATCACATAAACCCTAAGTACAAAAGCACCACTGATTATTGCTCTAGAAAACTGCATGAAAAATTCAAATACACACAGTAAAAACCATCACCATATGCACAAGACTTAATTTCTTAAAGCAAGTGTATGGAATGCTGATCCAATTTGACACACATCTTCCAATGCTAAAGTTGATATTTATATTACTTGGCAGCAATGGGAATTTCTAAGAGCATGGTTATGAGAAGGGATATGTTCCTATACAGTTTAATATGTCAACTATCATCGTCCTAAAAAAATTAGCATTTACAAAATACTTGATAAAAATATCTTTTAAAAGTTGTCCAAGAGGTACATAAAATCAACCCAAAATTTTCATGACAATTCATTGGCTCTTGTCACCTACAGATTCAGTCCTCTGTGCCTGCGAAGGGGAAGGGAAAAAAAAAAAAAACAATTACTATAAAAAGTTACTGCTCCATGTGTAAAAAAAGCCCCCACACTAGCACCTTCTCCTTTGATGCATTATTTGCAACTGCTCAGTTTCAAACTATTTCAGTATTATATTTACAGACACAACAGGTACACACACACACTTGTCTTCATTTATTGATCCCTGCTTTTCAAAAGCCATAGAAGCCTTACCTGCCAGCTTCCATTGTTCATAATGAAAAGCACCACACTACTATCTGTTTCTATTCACTGCACACATGCAGAATGCTCTACCGTACCCTTAACTTTCACTGTTTCAATCTGCCCTTTTACTGACAGTGTGCTGGGTGGGGCACCTCTGGATGTTGAAACACTAACAGTTGAGCGAGAGATGCGAATCTGCAATAACATTATGGGCAATAAAAAGAAACATTATGAACATGCTATCAATGGCTGAAAGATTGAATAATTTTTTAGAAACACTGATTCAATCAGTGGGAGGTCTGTGTGGAAAGTACCTCTTCAGCTTTATTTTCACCATTTTCAGATGGTGTAGTACCTTCCTTTGCAGCTTCTTGTTTTTCATCCTTCTTTCCTTTAGCACCTTTGTTAGCCTTTGTTCCAGGTTCCTTCTGATAGAGGATCAAAAACACGGAGAGAGTGTGCATTAGAAGTTGTTGGATACTTGTTACTATCTATGAACTATGAGTAAGTTGTGTGTGACAAATTAGTACAAAACGTCAGCTACCTCTCTAAAGATGATCTGGAATGCTTTTACCCGCAAGTGCCAAAGCTGAGGGTTCTAAAGCTCTCCTGCAACTGCTGCCATCACTAGCAAAATTTAACTGAGACTCTACTGTTTCTCTTAATTTTCAGGGATTTAAAAAATTACTCTAGCAGAATAAGAAAACAGTCCATACATCATACAAAAACAAACCAGGATGGACATACATATCAGAACAAGTACCGTCTATTAAAATCTTATACAGTGAAGCACATTAATTGGACCAGAATCACAGCTGAAGTGATGGCACAGCACTTTTGGATTCAATAGAAATGCACCAACTTACACTGGCTGAGGAACTAGCCCCCCATTGTCTTAAGGATATTAGAGAACAAAAATTAAGTAATTTTTGCTATTTTAGGCTTGCATGTTTCTCTTTGGAAAGAACACCCCAGATGGTAGGGGAAGTAGAAGTGGGTGCAACCTAGGCAGTAGTTACCATGAGATGGTTGAGTTCAGGATCCTCACAAAAGGAAGAAAGGAGAATAGCAAAGTATGGACCCTGAACTTCAGAAAAGCAGACCAAGGCCTGGTCTACACTATGAGTTTAGGTCAAATTTAGCAGTGTTAAATCGAATTAAGCCTGGACACGTCCACACGACGAAGCCCTTTTTTCCCCGACTTAAAGGGCCCTTTAAACCAGTTTCTTTACTCCACCTCCGACGAGGGGATTAGCACTAAAGTCGGCCTTTGCGGGTCGGATTTGGGGTAGTGTGGATGGAATTGGACGTTATTGGCCTTCGGGAGCTATCCCACAATGCTTCATTGTGACCGCTCCGGACAGCGCTCTCAACTCAGATGCACTGACCAGGAAGACAGGGAAAGCCCCGCGAACTTTTGAATTTCATTTCCTGTTTGCCCAGCGTGGAGAGCATAGGTGACCACGCAGAGCTCATCAGCACAGGTAACCATGATGGAGTCCCAGGATCGCAAAAGAGCTCCAGCATGGACAGAACAGGAGGTACGGGATCTGCTCGCCATATGGAGAGATGAATCAGAGCTAGCTGAACTCCATAGCAATAAACAAAATGGCAAAATATTAGAAAAAGTCTCAAAGGCCATGAAGGACAGAGGCCATAACAAGGACGCACAGCAGTGCCGCGTGAAAATTAAGGAGCTAAGGCAAGCCTACCACAAAGCCAGAGAGGCAAACGGAAGGTCCGGGGCAGAGCCGCAAACATGCCGCTTTTACGCGGAGCTGCATGCCATGCTAAGGGGTGCAGCCACCACTACCCCAACCGTGTGCTTTGCCTCCATCAATGGAGAATCACGCAACAGGGAAGTGGGTTTGGGGTACGAGGAAGATGATGATGAAGACAGCTCACAGCACGGAAGCGGAGAAACCAGTTTCCCTAACAGCCAGGATATGTTTATCACCCTGGATCTGGAACCAGTAACTCACCCAAGGCATGCTCCCAGACCCTGAGGACACACAAAGAACCTTTGGTGAGTGTACCTTTGTAAATATTACACGTGGTTTAGAAGCAAGTATGTTTAATGATTAATTTGCCCTGGCAATCGCAGCCAGTACAGCTACTGGAAAAGTCTGTTAACGTGTATGGGGATGGAGCAGAAATCCTCCAGGGACATCTCCAGAAAGCTCTCCTTCATGTACTCCCAAAGTCTTTGCAAAAGGTTTCTGGGGAGGGCTGCCTTATCCCATCCGCCATGGTAGGACACTTTTTACCATGCCAGGCCAGTAGCACATAGTCTGGAATCATTGCATAACAAAGCATGTCAGCGTATGGTCCCGGTGTTTGCTGGCATGCAGACAACATCCATTCCTTATCTCCCCTTGTTATCCTCAGGAGAGTGATATCATTCATGGTCACCTGGTTGAAATGGGGTGATTTTATTAAGGGGACATTCAGAGGTGCCCGTTCCTGCTCGGATGAACAGAAATGTTCCCCGCTGTTAGCCACGTGGTAGGGGTGAAGTGATCATCCCAGAGAATTGAGTGTGTGTGGGGGGGGGCGGGGTAGTTGGGTTTGTGCTGCATGTTAACCCGGAAACTGCAGCCCCTCCTTTTACATTGCAAACCCATTTTAAATGGCCAACCCAATGGGTGCTTGGTATGGGAAATGGGGGCACTACTGTTTGAAACCATTCCCACATGTTAAGAAGGTTAAAAAAGCCAAAAGACTGTGGCTTACCATGGCTGCCTGCAAGCCGAAATCTGTTGCCTGGCACTGTGTGAGTGATCTCTCACACCAAACCGGCAGGCCCTCAATATAAGAGGAAAAATGCGACCTTGTAACAAAAGCACATGTGCGGTGTAATGTGAACAGCAATATTTAATGTGAAAGAGTGTACCCATTGTTCTCTAAAATGTGTCTTTTTTAACCACTTCTCCCTTCTCCTCCACCAGCTGCAAATGTTTCTCCTTCACAGAGGCTAGTGAAGATTAGAAGGAGAAAATGGCAGACTCGGGATGATATGTTCTCGGAGCTCCAGCTGTCCTCCCACGCTGACAGAGCACACAGAATGCGTGGAGGCAGTCAATGTCAGAGTGCAAAAAAGCACAATATGAACGAGAGGAGAGGTGGCGGGCTGAATCGCGGGCTGAAGAGAGCAAGCGGCGGGCTGAAGAGGGTAGGTGGCGTCAGCTTGCTGACAGAAGGCAAGAGTCGATGCTCTGGCTGCTGGAGCATGAAACGGAAATGCTCCAGCATATGGTTGAGCTGCAGGAAAGGCAGCAGGAGCAGAGACCGCCGCTACAGCCCCTGTGTAACCAACAGCCCTCCTCCCCAAGTTCCATAGCCTCCTCACCCAGACGCCCAAGAACATGGTGGGGGGGTCTCCAGCCACCCAGTCACTCCACCCCAGATGATTGCCTGAGCATCAGAAGGCTGACCTTCAATAAGTGTTAAAGTTTTAAAATTTTAAACTGCAGTGTGTCCTTTTCCTTTCCTCCTCCCCCACCCCTCCCAGGCTACCTTGGCAGTTATCCCTCTAGTTGTGTGATGAATTAATAAACAATGCATGAATGTGAAGTAACAATGACTTTATTGCCTCTGCAAGCGGTGCTCGAAGGGGGGAGGGAAGGGTGGTTAGTTTACAGGGAAGTAGAGTGAACTGGGCGCGGAGGATTCATCAAGGAGAAATAAACAGAAGTTTCACACCGTAGCCTGGCCAGTCACAAAACTCGTTTTCAAAGCTTCTCTGATGCGTACCGTGCGCTGCTGTACTCTTCTAACTGCCTGCACGTAAACAGCGGCCAGGCGATTTGCAACCTCCCACCCCGCCATAAATGTCTCCCCCTTGCTCTCACAGATATTGTGGAGCGCACAGCAAGCAGCAATAACAATTGGAATATTTGCTTCGCTGAGGTCTATCCGAGGTGCCAGCGTGCTTTTAAACGTCCAAATGCACATTCCACCACCATTCGGCACTTGCTCAGCCTATAGTTGAACAGGTCCTGACTACTGTCCAGGCTGCCTGTGTACGGCTTCATGAGCCATGGTATTAAGGGGTAGGCTGGATCCCCAAGGATAACAACAATAGGCATTTCAAAATCCCCAACGGTTATTTTCTGGTCCGGGAAGAAAGTCCCTTCCTCCAGCTTTTGAAACAGACCAGAGTTCCTGAAGACGTGAGCATCATGTACCTTTCCCGGCCATCCCATGTTGATGTTAGTGAAATGTCCCTTGTGATCCACCAGGGCTTGCAGCAGCATTGAAAAGTACCCCTTGCGGTTTATGTACTCGGTGGCTTGGTGCTCCGGTGACAAGATACGGATATGGGTTCCATCTATCGCCCCACCACAGTTTGGGAATCCTATTGCAGCAAAGCCATCCACTATGACCTGCACGTTTCCCAGAGTCACTACCCTTGATATCAGCAGGTCTTTGATTGCGTTAGCTACTTGGATCACAGCAGCCCCCAGAGTAGATTTGCCCACTCCAAACTGATTCCCGACTGACCGGTAGCTGTCTGGCATTGCAAGCTTCCACAGGGCTATCGCCACTCGCTTCTCAACTGTGAGGGCTGCTCTCATCCTGGTATTCTGGCGCTTCAGGGCAGGGGAAAGCAAGTCACAAAGTTCCAAGAAAGTGCCCTAAGAATGCAAAAGTTTCGCAGCCACTGGGAATCGTCCCACACCTGCAACACGATGCGGTCCCACCAGTCTGTGCTTGTTTCCCAGGCCCAGAATTGGCGTTCCACGCCATGAACCTGCCCCAGTAACACCATGATTTGCACATTGCTGGGGTCTGTACTTTGTGAGAGGTCTATGTCCATGTCAATTTCCTCATCACTCTCGTCGCCGCGCTGCAATCGCCTCCTCGCTTGACTTTGCTTTGGCATGTTCTGGCTCTGCATATACTCCAGGACAATGCGCGCGGTGTTCATAGTGCTCATAATTGCCGCAGTGATCTGAGCGAGCTCCATGATTCCAGTGCTATGGCGTCTGGGCTGAAAAAAGGCGCGAAACTATTGTCTGACGAAGGGAGGGAGGGAGGGGCGAGTGACGACATGGCTTACAGGGAATTAAAATCAACAAAGGTGGCTGTGCATCAGGGAGAAACACAAACAACGGTCACACAGAATGCTCCCCCCCCCCCAAGATTAAACTCAAAACCCTGGGTTTAGCAGGCTGTTGATTTCACGGAGGGAGGGGGAAGCAAATGAATACAGAACAAATCTGGTCCATCTATTTTTTTACATCTTAAGCTGGCAGCAGACGGTGCAGCATGACTGATAGCCCTCGGCATCTTCTGGGTGCTTGGCAGAAAATGCTGTATTACGACTGCTAGCCATCATCGTCAAGACGGTTCAATACGACTGCCGGCAGGACTGAGTCTCCAGGAGACAAAACATGTCTGCCTAGGTGCCTCTGATTTAACTCACTGAGGAATATGACGATGATGTATACCAGTTGTAATACACCATCCACTGCCAAAAGGCAAGGAGCTGCTGCTGTGTAGCAAGGCAGCCCCACGTCTGCCAGCACCCAGATGACATATGGTGACAGTGAGCTGAGCTGAGTGGGCTCCATGCTTGCCGTGGTATGTTGTCTGCACAGGTAACCCAGGTAAAAAGGCGCGAATCAATTGTCTGCCGTTGCTCTGACGGAGGGGGAGGGGCCTGACGACATGTACCCAGAACCCCCCGCGACACTGTTTTTGCATCATCAGGCATTGGGATCTCAACCCAGAATTCCAATGGGCGGCGGAGACTGCGGGAACTGTGGGATAGCTACCCACAGTGCAACGCTCCGGAAGTTGATGCTAGCCTCGGTACCGTGGACGCAGTCCACCGACTTAATGCACTTAGAGCATTTTATGTGGGGACACACACAATCGACTGTATAAAACCCATTTCTATAAAACCGGCTTCTATAAATTTGACCTAATTTCGTAGTGTAGACATACCCCAAGACTCCCTTAAGGAACTGATGGGCAGGATCCCTTGGGACGCTAATATATGGGGAAAGGAGTCCAGGAGAGCTGGCTATATTTTAAAGAAGCCTTATTGAGGGTGCAGGAACAAACCAGCCCGATGTGCAGAAAGAACAGCCAATATGGCAGGCGACCAGCTTGGCTTAACAGAGAAGTCTTCAGTGAGCTTAAACTCAAAAAGGAAGCTTACAAGAAGTGGAAATTTGGACAGATGACTAGGGAGGAGTATAAAGATATTGCTAGAGCATGCAGGGATGTAATCAGGAAGGCAAAGGCAAAACTGGAGTTGCAGCTAAGAAGGGATGTGAAGGGTAACAAGAAGGGTTTCTACAGGTATGTTAGAAACAAGAAGAAGGTCAGAGAAAGTGTGGGACCCTTACTGAATGGGGGAGGCAACCTAGTGACAGGCGATGTGGAAAAAGCTGAAGTACTTAATGCTTTTTTTGCCTCGGTCTTCACAGACAAGGTCAGCTCCCAGACTGCTGCACTGGGCAACACAGTATGGGGACGAGGTGAGCAGCCCTCAGTGATGAAAGAACAGGTTAAGGACTATTTAGAAAAGCTGGATATGCACAAGTCCATGGGTGCAGATCTAATGCATCCAAGGGTGCTGAGGGAGTTGGCTGTTGTGATTGCAGAGCCATTGGCCATTATCTTTGAAAATTTGTGGCGATCAGGGAAGGTCCCAGATGATTGGAAAAAGGCAAATATAGTGCCCATATTTAAAAAAGAGAAGAAAGAGATCCCGCGGAATTATAGATGGGTCAGCCTCACTTCAGTCCCCGGCAAAATCATGGAACAGGTCCTCCAGGAATCTATTTTGAAGCACTTGGAGGAGAGGAAGGTGATCAGGAACAGTCACATAGATTCACTAAGGGCAAGTCATGCCTGACCTGATTGCCTTCTATGATGAGATAACTGGCTCTGTGGATATGGGGAAAGTGGTGGATGATATATATCTTGACTTTAGCAAAGCTTTTGATACGGTCTCCCACAGTATTCTTGCCAGCAAGTTAAAGAAGTATGGATTGGATGAATGGACTATAAGCTGGATAGAAAGCTGGCTATATTGTCGGGCTCAACAGGTAGTGATCAATGACTTGATGTCTAGTTGGCAGCTGGTATCAAGCGGAGTGCCTCAGGGGTCGGTCTTGGGGCCGGTTTTGTTCAACGTCTTTATTAATGATCTGGATGATGGGATGAATTGTACCCTCAGCAAATTCGCAGATGACATTAAACTGGGGGGAGAAGTAGATACGCTGGAGGGTAGGGATAGGTCCAGAGTGACCTAGACAAATTGGAGGATTGGGCCAAAAGAAATCTGAGGAGGTTCAACAAGGACAAGTGCAGAGTCCTGCACTTAGGACAGAAGAATCCTATGCACTGCTACAGACTGGGGACTGACCGGCTAAGCAGCAGTTCAGCAGAAAAGGACCTGGGGATTACAGTGGACGAGAAGCTGGATATGAGTCAGCAGTGTGCCCTTATTGCCAAGAAGGCCAATGACATATTAGGCTGTATTAGTAGGAGCATTGCCAGCAGATCGAGGGAAGTGATTATTCCCCTCTATTTGGCACTAGTGAGGCCACACCTGGAGTACTGCGTCCAAGTTTGGGCTCCCCACTACAGAAAGGATGTGGATAAATTGGAGAGAGAGTCCAGCGGAGGGCAATGAAAATGATTAGGGGTCTGGGGCACATGACTTACGAGGAGAGGCTGAGGGAACTGGGCTTATTTAGTCTGCAGAAGAGAAGGGTGAGGGAGGATTTGATAGCAGCCTTCAACTACGTGAAGGGGGGTTCCAAAGAAATGGAGCTAGGCTGTTCTCAATGGTGGCAGGTGACAGAACAAGGAGCAATGGTCTCAAGTTGCAGTGCGGGAGGTCTAGGTTGGATATTAGGAAATACTATTTCACTAGGAGGGTGGTGAAACACTGGAATGGGTTACCTAGGGAGGTGGTGGAATCTTCATCCTTGGAGGTTTTTAAGGCCTGGCTTGACAAAGCCCTGGCTTGGATGATTTAGTTAGTGTTGGTCCTGCTTTGAGCAGGGGGTTGGACTAGATGACCTCCTGAGGTCTCTTCCAACCCTAATATTCTAGGATTATATGTTAATGAACCAATATCCTAGAATGGTCACACAGGGAATTTCACCGGTCAGCAGTAATAGAAAGGCAAGAAGCTATGAACAGAAACCCAATTGGGGGTGGGGGGAAGTTACATTATCAGCTGGAGATTTATTGTTGTTAGACAGAGAAACAATGGGCTAACACCTATTATTTTTGTATCTGTTCTATCCACTCCATGTGTTCCAGACCCACTTAAGAATACCTGTCAAGACCTGCAATACCAGCAGCGGCCCTATGCTTAGCTACCCAATTTTGTAAAGACTTTATGGGGTTACAAAGGTAAGGTTGAGGATTTGGTATTGGGTGTTGAGATTGATCCTGATAAACATTTAGAAGAGATGTTCCATGCTCCCCACTTTTCTGCTCCTCCCTCCCCCCACAAAAAAGAGTCAACTATTACTGTCAACTGGTATATTAAGATCAAGCTTCCTTCCATTTATCTACATAGTAACTACTTTCTGAGTTTTAATTTTTAGCAAGAATGTATACATTCTAGGCAAGTCTTCACATTAAAAAGGGGACAGTTAAGTATTTGAGTTTGTAAAACTGTTATGTTATTTTTAGTGTTCAAAGCTTACCATACCTGAAATTACTTACAACATAATGTTAATCAGAAATTTTTTATTAGTTGATCAAAGTAGAAGCTTGCTCATTTTGTGTAAGACTTGCTCAACTCTTATCAAAACCAAATTTAATCCCAGTCCTTAAATGTAATCAAATTATAGTTTGGGGAAACAGGTGGTTGTTAAAAAAAAAACCCAGCATATTAAATTAGTTCTTATTAAAGAATCAAGTCCTGGAAATATACCTCAAATATGTCCTCTTTTGTTAAGGACATACATTGAAGCTACATTTTTATTACTTGTACTGAAAAAGATAAAATCGACCACATTCCCTTCTTTAATAAGCTCCTCCCTCCTTTTTTTATATAAATCTCTTTCCCTCAAACTATAACAATCACATTTTGAGAGAACATGATAATCTTAACATTATTTAGTCAGTAATATCAGATATGATAGGTTTACACCCAAAATGTGCCAAGTCACAGAATCAGAAACCCATATACTTGATCTTAAGATTCTAATACAGGGATCGGCAACCTTTGGCACACGGCTCGCCAAGGTAAGCACCCTGGTGGTCCGGGCCAGTTTTGTTTACCTGCCGTGTCCGCTGGTTCAGCCGATCGCGGCTCCCACTGGCCGCAGTTCACTGTCCCAGGCCAATGGGGGCTGCGGGAAGCGGCGCGGGCTGAGGGATGTGCTGGCTGCTGCTTCCTGCCGCCCCCATTGGCCTGGGACAGCGAACCACGGCCAGTGGGAGCCGCGATCGGCCAAACCTGCGGACGCGGCAAGTAAACAAATCGGCCCGGCCCGCCAGGGTGCTTCCCCTGGTGAGCCGCGTGCCAAAGGTTGCCGATACCTGTTCTAATACTTGTCAATCAGATATGTACACTGGGGAGGGCTAAAACAGTTTTCCCCCCCAAACATGGTTTTTCTAGTACAACAATTGTTATTATTTTGCATCTTCCTTGGGCCCCAATAAATCTGTTTTCTGAAGTACATTTCTAGAACTTCTCTTAATAGTGTCTGAAACTATTTTGACTGTATTTGGCCTAGAAAGTCAACACCACCTCATTTAGCCATATCTTTAATTCTACTTTTAGCTGTAATCAGCATCCTTGGCAATCGCTGCATTTTCGTAAGAAAAATATGTATAAGACAAGAGCGTCTCACTAATGGGGGGTGTACTGTCCATTTAGTCAAGCAGGGAGGGCAGAGCTGAAAAAGCTGACACACTAGTGTGGGAAATGCTAGGTCCCAGGTTGGTAGCAGAGCCACCTTGATCAACCCTGCAAGTGCAGGAAAGGTGAGCTCCATCTCTGGGGAAGGAAAAGATGTTGCTACAGTGAATAGCTATGCTTAGGAAGCAAAAGTATGCGGCTGACAGACTCTACATTGCAGGCAGACAGCAATACATTTAAATTGGGACAGGTGTGTGTGTGTGTGTGTGTGTGTGTGTGTGTGTGTGTGTGTGTGTGTGTGTGTGTGTGTGTGTGTGTGTGTGTGTGTGTGTGTGTGTGTGTGTGTGTGTGTGTGTGTGTGTGTGTCTTTTAAAGATAAAAGATGAAAAAAGTGTGGATGCTTCAGAAGTTGTCCATGAACATTTGAAACAGATTGAAATATGCAATGCAAAAACAAAAGTGCATGATTATTTGGTTATAGTGATTTAAATTACAGGAATTTTACCTTTGTGGTTTTCCTTGGTTTGGGTTCAGGTTTTGGTGGAGCAGGTTTCTATAAAACATTTCCAGTTACAAAATATATTAGATAATTCACTACCCGCCTCCCACCCCACCTTTTCCTTGCTTCCTAGTGTGCACCTCTTAAAAGACCAGAAAAGTTTCATGTTCAGATATACCTCAACTGACACCACAGACTAAGCTAGCCTGTATCTATTGGCTCACCACATGCAGGAGTGAAAGTAATTTTGGAGTCATTTTAAGAGTCTAAGAGGGAGTTTGGTGTGAACCATTAACAAAAGCCCACCCTCCCCTTTAGCCTATCTGCAACAGAGAGCTTGGACTATCTAATGTGACATTGCTAGAAGGTTCTTCCTCCTCCATTCCTCCTGAAGTGGGCTATTTATTAATTATTGTTTTTAATATATGAACAACACATATGTCAAGCAAATATACTGGAAAGAAGAAGGGAGATTTTCCCCCTCCCACTTGTCCTTCTAACAAAGAAAAATAACCAAAAAGTGTCAAAAATATCAAATCCAGCCCTGCTACAGTGGCCCCCAGTCTTTCACAGAGGAAGATGCATCTTCACACCCAGCATCTATTGACCTATCAGGAGACAGAACTTCCAGAAGTGCCAAGTCACATTTTGTGTGCAACAGGCATACCAGTGAAAGAAAAGAACACAGTTCTTTTTAGGAGACTGTGTGCCTTTGGTTATATTAAAATAAACATCCTTCCCTCCAGAGAGCTTTAATGCTCTTCAAGAATAAATGAATCAAAGAAAATATTACATCCTGTTTGCTTGGCATGAGAAAGAATATGCCTAGGAAGGTGTACACCAACAGCTCTTAGGAATACTTACAGCTGACAATCTTGCCGATCGTCTTGTGGGCTATAAAAAGGGGAAAAAATGTTGGTAGGCTTTCAGCAGATCATAGTCAAACCATGTCACTCATTCATTTGATAACTTAAAATATACCACTAGGACAACAAAAGTCCTTACTGCCAAATACACATAAAGGGTGCTGCCTCCACTGGATTTTTCGAGTTTTAAAGAGACATAGTGAACTTGAAATCCAGCTGCTTACAAAAAAGTTCAGAAGTTTCAGTGACTACAAATATTGACAGATTTTGGAGCAGGTGCAGTTTTACAATAACAGTGACCTATTTTATAAGTGTTTATCTCACCCTTGTTGCTGTATGAAAGGCCTATGCAAACAGGAGAGAATGACTGACTACACATCGGAAACAGTGAAGCTGATTCTACATAGGACTGTCAAAAGCACAAAGCAAGTGAACTGAAATATTGAGGAAAAGAGTGTTTCTTTAATCTCTTAGCTGTTACTTTTAGCACTGTGTAAAAATATTTTCTGACAGAAATGCAAGTTAAGTTGATGTGTCCCATAGCACAGTGCTGATATTTAAAAGAAGTAAATTAAGGCCCAATCCTGCAGCTGATATCATGCGGGTACAGGAGTCCACCTGCACAGAGCCAGTTGCAGGAGCAGAGGGTAAGCATTTGAATGTTTTTCCACTTAAAGAAAATTATTAAGGGAAAATAAGAGATGTGAATTCCCCTCCCCACCCACAAATAAAATTAAATGTCTCTACTTTTTTCATAAGTCAAATGTGGAAGATGAGAAAGTCTGGGAAATATTTAAAAACATGTTATCTTGTTCTCCACTCCCAGGCCCCTGAATACATTACAACTATAGATGAGTGAATGACGCTGGCTACAGAGCATGACTAAAGAGATCATGTATATTAAAAACTGGAACTGGGATGTAACAGGGTCAGGACAAAACCATGAAACTAGTCCCCGACTCAGCTCTATTTGTACTGTTTTGGCCCAGGCTTTGTCTTGGTTAAAAACAAAACAAAACAAAAAAAAACCAACATAAAATTTGGTCTATTCTACGAAATTGGAACCATGTTTACATTCAGTTATCCCTTTACCTGATTTGTAACCCATCCCCCAACAAAACGGAACCTAAAGATGAACTGAAAGGCTTAAAAAAAAAAAAAAAAAAAACACCACCAATATATAAAAAAACCACGTTTCAAAGGTGACCTGAAAAACGTGTGTCAAAGGTTCTGCATTTCTCCTGCAACAGATGAGGCCATCAACACCTGAGGAGTACAGCCAGTCGTGTTCCATGTAATTATTTTAATGTTCCTTACTAGTAAACACCTACAGGGTAAATAAAATCTTGAACTTGGTCTTGGCAGGAGGAAGGTTTTGTCCAAGAAAAAAAACAAAAACAAAACAAAAAAAAACCCTGATTTTCAGCTGTCTAGTATTTATACATCATTCTAAAATCTACCCTGTTTCCCCGAAAATAAGACAGTGTCTTATATTAATTTTTGCTCCCAAAGATGCGCTAGGTCTTATTTTCAGGGGATGTCTTATTTTTCAGAAATGAAAAATGCCTTATTATCGGTGGATGCCTTATTATCGGGGAGGTCTTATTATCGGGGGGATGCCTTATATTACAACGAGAGGCAAAACTGTAAGTAGGCCTTATTTTCGGAGGATGTCTTATTTTCGGGGAAACAGGGTATATGTCTCTTCTCTTAGTGATTTGGGATATCTATTTGTTGAGCACTATCAGTTTTCACAGCACCGCTGCTAAACAGATTAAAAAGACAGCATTTCAATTAGTTTGTAAGTACAGAATTGTAGATCCTGTGTACCCAAAGTCCCAGCTTAAATCTACATTTACATCCCCTGGTTCTCTAGAAGGCATTTGAATAATAGAAGTACAGATAAGACAGCGCTTTTCTAAATCACAATGATTTAAAAAAAAAAAAAACAGAGAGAGACTACAACGGCTTTGGTCATGTAGTAAAGGGTTTTACTCATTGATCTGCTTCACTTAAGGGTTTGCACTGACATCAGGAGCACAGTGAGTTAAACACAATTCTTTAAAAATCCCTGAGTGGAGAGGGTAGGTTGTTTAACTCTCGTCCCATTTTACCTAGAAGCTATGCTAGCTGATTGCATCTCAGTCCTTATAGGTAACAGAAGTTACATACAGAGCGCTATAATGCCCTTGTGAACAAAGCCATCGTATCTATTCTCGACTCCATGTCCACAATGGGTGTTCTTGTGTTTGAGCGAGAACAGGCTCTTTTGAAACAGATTAGAAACCTTGCAGGCACTCCTAGTTAGAAGCTAGAAATGTTCATTCTTTATACTGGTGTCCAAGGGACATCAATGATATCTGTCAAATCTTTTGGGGTGAGGGAGGGGAACCTTAGGACTGCTCTCCTTCAAAATTGTTTTATTTTGAGGAAACAGTATTTAAACATGGATACAGGAGAAGAATCTGTATCGTTTTACGCAAAGTAAGTCACATTAAAAGTTTAATACTTGCCTAAGGTATTCTTTTTAACCTGCCTTTGTAATAACAATATTGTGTAAGATATAATAGAAACTACATAAAACTCTCAACTGTACTAATTTGTGCAATCATATGCTTCTCTTCTTGATCTTCTAGGAAATGTCACAGGAAGACATTGCTACTGAGAAGCTAAAAACCAAGACGCCCTTTTCCAAAGAGCTCATTTATTCCTTCAAGGAGTTATGACTGAATCTTGCTATTGTTTTGCCCCTTCCACTGCACCATTTTTCCCCCTAAATGACTGAGCCTCAAGTCAGCTTCCTTGTCTTGGCGCACTAATTTTTACATTTTCTGGAGACCTATAATTTATGTTCTTACTCATATTTTCAGTTCAAATATGCCCTTTGGAGAATGTTCATAACTTTAAAATAGAGGAAATTCACTGTTAATTCACCTGAATGTTCATTCGGTTTTTGAAATCAAAGCAGTGAACTTCCTTACTGGATTTAAAAGAAGTGGGGGGAGAGGGGGAGAAGCTAAATTCCCATGGCACTAGGATTCAGGATCCTACTGGAAAATGCCTCACGTAGCAGTGCATCCTCTGATTCTTCAATGCCAAAGGATTACGTTTTACCAAGTAAACCAAATCCGTGGTACATTTGCAGTTTTAACACCAATACCATAATTCCCATAAAACCCCCTCATCATAAGTGGATCTCTATGAAGCAACAAATACTATTTAGTCTTGTAAAACTGGGAATCTCCAATTTAATAATTAAAACTACAATAGTTGAAAAACAGGTGATATACTTGCCTCTTGTTTAGTTATTTTTGCTGCATCCTTGCCCTCAGCACCCTCTGGAGACTGAAGAGAAAATATTGAATAAAGTCAGCTATTTTATTATGCATCTATAAAAAAAAAAGCATTGGGGTTATGACAAAACATGGATTAAAATAAAATTACCGGTCTATATGCCACAATTACTGAATTCCCCTTGAAAAGAGATGTTTGTCAGACTTACAAGTTAGGGCTTGCAAACCAAACACTATCAAGTAAAATCATTCTAGATTTCCCAAGGAAGAAACACAGGACTGATTATCAGCAAAAGCTGGGACTGCTACAGAGCAGCACATCAGCTCCCTAGCAGCAAGTAGGTAGGCAACACCTTGCATCACACAGTGACAATCCCAGCCAATTAACCAAAAACATCCACAGGCTCCAATGGGAGTACGAGCTAGTCAACAGTTGGTAGGATAATGGTTTAAGTGAAGCCCTGAGGTTTGCTCTAACAGGGATTTTGAGAACCCCTGGGAAATTTAACTCTCCTCCTCCCACACATACACTCCACTAGTAATTAAGCAATATCAAGCCATAAAACACAAATATATTGAAATGAGTTGAAAAAGTTAAATTCAGACTTCTTATGCCTCAGATTCAGCTTTCATCATTGCTTAACCTCCCTCATAGCCTCCATCAAAATAGTTCAAGTCAGGTTTGCTCCTGCTTACTCTTACCTGCATCATCTAAAAAGGTACAGAAGAGCTTACTCAATTTAATTATAAGCCCACTTACAGTTAAATCAGGTCTCTTATGTCAATTATTAACTATTATGTTTATGGGCCTACACAACAACACTTCAGGGCAGGGACTCGCTTATCTTCAAAGTTTGAAGTGCTTACAGTCTAAACAGATAATCCAATGAAAAGTGACTAACAGTATTTTGCATTCAGGAAGGAAGAAAGAGGTCTATGGAAGGGGAAGAGAATACAGCTTTGAGGAGAGCATTTTTTTTTTTTAAATAAGAGCAGATAGTTCAGTTTTACATATTTTTTCTTTGTGTTTTTTGATCAGGTGCAAGAGCAGGAGTAGATAGGAATGTAGTGGCGATCAGTAGCAAAAAGGTAACCAAAGAAACTGATTTTGAGAAGGGATTTGAGGGAGTAGAACAATGTTGCTTGGGGCACAGAAGAAAAGAGGCTAATTTGCTACACAGAGTTGCCTTCTTCCATAACTCTGTAGGGTGATTGGAATGTGAATTGTTTATAGAAAGGGTGCTAAGAATTTGTGCCCTACCAGCAGGGTATGGATGGATAATGACTGTGACTTCATAATTGTAACATACAACCTCCTGATAGAAAGGGAAGGTGCCACAATAGCAGGTCATAAAAAGATAACTACGGCCAGTAATTTAAATGACTGAGAAATTGCAAGAAATTAAGCAGCACTACACAGGACAGAGCTAGGAAAACCCACACAATCAAACTTTTAAAATGGAACTTGGCCATTTCTCTCAGCAACTATGGCCGTCACCAACCCATAACAGTGGAGTTCTGAGGTAGTTTCAAGACTTTCAGAAAATGGATGGTGATCTCTGTAATCACAAAAACAGTTGTCAGATGCCATTCTTTGGGTGAGAGCTCAGAAGCAAAAATACCCTACCATAAGCAATTTGCAGCAGATTCTCATTTACATGAAGACTGTTTCACATAGCTCAGGCTTTAGACTAATGAGCCTTTGTGTAATTGAGAATTAGGCCCATTATATACTATATGGGAGATAAAGTGGGATGTCCCTTGCTCTATTTCTTATAGACTGTTACAGCAGCCTTTAACCTCCTTTTTGTTAAGCTAAACACATTTTAATAATGGGCTCTTCAATCTAACAGAGAAATATACAATACAATCTAATGGTTGGACGTTGAAACTAGACAAATTCAGAGACTTTCCGTAAGTTGTACTTTTTAAACAGTGACAATAATTAACCATTGGACCAATTTACCAAGGGTCATGGTGGATTTTCCATCACTGACAATTTTTAAATCCTGTTCAGATCTTTTTCTAAAAGTTATGCTCTAGGAATTATTTTGGGTAAATTACATGGTCTATATTATATAGAAGGTCAGACTAGGTAATCATAATGGTCGTCTCTAGCTTTGGGAGCCATGAAATATATACATATTTTAACAGTATCACAATCCATATATTGACTTATCTTGACAAAACATTTCAATTGTATGTGTGAGGGTTTTTTTGAAGCTTACTCCATTTTGTTTCTATCGTAAAATGTTCTTCATGCAGTCCATCTGACAGTGTCTTGGCAAGTAGTGTACTTCAATTAAAATAGTTTATTATCCACTTGTTACCCTAAAATATATAGTTTTTTTAAAAGTTAGAACATTTCAGGGGCCGAACAATCCAGTCTGCTTTTAGCATGGATGGGGTGAAATAGACACAAATAAGCTTGGAGGTGTGGTAGGTGGAGGAGAAAGAGGAGCTCAGTGTCATAATCCCCATCCAAACCCAACTGCTCCCCAAAGCAACACAAGTTTAGAGTACCTGGCAAGAAGTAAGCCAAGCAGAAAAAGAAAGTTTATGCAGCATTACCTCCACAAGAGGAGGTGGACTAGTGGAGAGAAGAGAGCTTTGGGCATAAGTAGACCCAACAGGAGCATAACTTCCCGTGAACTACATGGCATGAGCAGCAGTTCTCTACCTGGATATCCCAAGATTCACATGACTTCCCCCTGGAAGTCATCACAGGCTTGAAGGACCTTGTCCTGACCCCTTCCACAGAGAGCTAACATTCCTTGACTTCCCACTGTGATGTCATGCCACCTAAGGAACTGATTTCAAAGTAGCTGAGTTTATTAAATAACTCATCCTCTCCCACAGGTTTTTTCCAGGAGGTAATGCTATGGTTCATAGTATTTAACATGACACTGTCACCTGTCAAATTGCACTGCATCCTTGCTATGTCTGTCTTGATTACACTGTAAACTCTTCAGAGAAGAGACCACTTGCATCGCAAGTCTTGTATAGCACCAAGCATACTCTTGGCATTGAATCATTCAAAAGGTAGTGCTACAACCTAGATAAGCTTTCTAACTGTATGGCAGTTCTTCAGATTACTTGTATCATCATCATTACAGTAGCATCTACAGGCCTATTGTGATAGGTGCTGTACAAACACATAAAAAGAGGTTCTCTCTTTGGGACAGACATGAAGAATAAAGTGACAGACAACAGGTGATTACAAAAACCACCACCAAGTAATGAGAGGACTACTATCAGTGTCATAAGCAATGGTCACAGCAAACCAGCTGCCTGGCCAGCAAGACTTATGCTTTCAATATTGTAACTAATGGTAAATGTTAGGCTCAGCCAACCACAGATATGTATTGTACCTTAAGTGTCATTGCAGATTCGGTATCTGGATTATCAGATTTGTGAGCTCACAATTTTGTAAATTAAGCAGCAATTAAACTTGAGACGATCAATCAGATCCACATATTTTGTATCTCTGGGTTAACCAGGATGGCTGTGTACACACTCCCTGTGCCCATCAGTGATGAGGAAGAGTTTTTTAAAAAGTGACAGGTTAAAAAAAAAAATCAGTTTTTTCGATGAACAGTGGATTATAAAACCAAGCTTATTTATTTGTATGTGCTTAATTTTTGCATTTCACTCATTTTGGAGAACGAGCAGCGACCCCCTGGTTGATCTCACTTTCTAGTCCTCATACATTAGCACAATACTATGGCGTTTGGGTTGCCAATGCTACAGGGGAAATCATTAAATTGAAAAAATTAAAGACAATTTTCATATTTTTAAAGAGTTATCTGACAGAGATGGCTATAGGTTGACAAATTGACAAAACTTTAACTTCAGTAATTAAAATGCTGAAATATAAACCGGATGTACCTTAAGTAAAATAATGCAACAACATTAGCAAGGTTACCATTTATCTGTCAGATGGCAATCAATCAATTTAGATGGCCAAAGGGGGTTATAGTATCCCAGCACTGCAACTTCTGCACCGCTATTTATGTTTACAGGTGAATGGATTTATTTTAGTAATGTAAGCAATGTATTAAAAAGCCAACACGGAAAGATAAGATATGGTAAAACTGATGGGCGGAGGGATAGTTCAGTGGTTTGAGCATTGGCCTGCTAAACCCAGGGTTGTGAGTTCAATCCTTGAGGGGGCTACTTAGGGGTCTGGGGCAAAATCAGTACTTGGGCCTGCTAGTGAAGGCAGGGGGCTGGACTCGATGACCTTTCAAGGTCCCTTCCAGTTCTAGGAGATAGAATAGAAAGGATGTGAATATTAACTGATGCCAAATACCAAGGGCCCGTGTGGTCAGAAATTACAGGCTCATACCCATGTGAATTTAAAAAGCACATACTGATTTCATTCTAACAGCTATGTTAGAGGAAAAGAGGCCAATTAGGACATTTAATCGAAACCCCTAACAGTACATGGATTACTCGCTAAAGTATTTTTTTCTAGTGTTTTGTCTAGTCACATTTTTAAAATTTCCATGCAATAAGAATTTTCTCCAGACATAATTTTGGCACAGCATTTTAGGTGCAGTCTCTGAGTTGTACACCATCATTTCCCTGCCCCTGTTACTCCTCCCACTCCTAACCCATTTTCCCCTCCACCAAAAACCAAACATGCTTTACAATAAAACTCAGCCATCAGCAAAAGGACATATCATTCCATATGCCTACTTCAGAATTACTGCTATCCAGGTTTTTTCCTTCCCTTTGAATATATTATATATATATTTTTTTTTCCAGGCAGTTTTCCCCTACATGTATTACCTTAAGGTTTTCCCAAGCTAAAACTCAGACCAAGTTCATTGCTAGTGTAACTAAATTTAAGTCAGTGGAGTTACACTAGGGTGAGTTTAGGTTCTTTTAATTATTTTTCTGTCTTCACAATAGCTCTGAAATTTACAAAGTGCTACTAAATTAACTAAGGCACTGTTTTACTTCCCATTTCAGATTTTGAATAAAGACATTCAATCCCAAGTTATTTAAACACCAACCAACTCCTTTGACACCCTTTGACACATTTGCCCCACCTTGCCCCAGTGCAATACCTTATTTATCATTAAAACTTTTTTGTGGTTCTTTGACCAATTTTTAGCAGATGCAACAGTGTTCATAGCCAATCTGAATTAACTGTGCAAGTAAAACAGATACTGCATCAAACGCTTTACTAAAATCCAGATACATATTTACTGCATTTCTTTTATCCACAAAGAGCCCAATCCTGAAAAACATTTAACATGGCAGTAACTTCATGCACATGAACAATTCCACTGAATTCACATTTGAAGCACATGAAGTTACTCATGTGCTTAAATATTTGCAGAATCAGAGCCTAGTTTTTTAATTCTCACCCAAAAACAAGAAGAAGAAAAAAAATCAAGTTTTATGGCATGTCCTTTTTAAATTAAATTTGTATTCAGTGTATTCCATTAAACTTTACTTACCGATTATCCACATTTCAACCTTAATTCTTATGAGATTGTGGAGCTCTCTCCATGCTGTTTCCACACCTCCTGGGCCTTTTCAAAGAATATTTGCAAACCTGCTAAAACTGCATAATTTAGTAACTCCCTCTATTTCATAGTAATTATCCTTTCCCAGTTACCTAATCAATTAGAAGCTACGGAGTTACCTGCATTAAGCATATATATTCTTCACTGTAAAAGGAAATGCTTCTGAAATATTTATTCTTCAAACTAAACCTATATAACATTTTGATCTTCTGAAATTATATATAATAAAATACAATGCAAGACTTAGAAATGATGAAGGGATTTAAATCTAAAAATATCTATTAGAAGAGGAATATATAATTTTATAATCCTTTATGGGGATAATGTCAACATCATGATGTGATGAAAGGGAAGAATATATTTAAAGTTCTAATATGAAATAGATAAAAATATCCTCCTATCATCCACCAAAGAAAGTCCTTTGTGGGTGTGTGCACGCGTGTGTGCACATAAACACAAACGAGAAAGGAAGAGGGGACGTATATCATATCATGATTACAATGAAATTTCATCGTCAGAAAACAAGAAAAGTCTAATTATTTATTAAGCCTAATAGATTAATGTTTGTAACATGTAAATCCAATATGCTTCATACTCTTTCAGAACATTAACTGTATTTCTTCCTCTTTTTAAAAAAAAAAAAAAAAAACAACTCTGGTATAAATTATATTTCCACAAATCAGAAAATGAAAAGTGTGTGATTATTTTCCATTTAAATGTTTTCCCCATAGATGTATTTAAATCTGGTGTTATTGTATATGTATGTTCTTTAATTCCCGCTTGAAAAGATCTAGATGTTTGGCCAGCATAACTTAAACCACATGGGCAATTAATGGGTCATTTCACAAACTCTGAATTACAACTAATGCTGTTCAGCTGACTGCGCTATAAGATTCTGAGTGGAACAACCAACCTATGTTTTTATCATTACAAGAATATATAGGTAAACGTTCAAAGCTTCTTATTCTAATAACTTTAAAATACAATAGTTTCTTTATTCAATTGAATGAAGGATTAAAAGCAGTTCTGTTTAAGCCTACATAAACTTGTTGCTCAGGTTTCCATTATTTTCTAGAACCAATATTTTCAGGTTTGGTGTATAAAATTAGAAGCCAATTCCATATTTAGGCATCTAAAAACACAGCCTGATTTTCAGAGATACAGATCAGTTATGGGAGATGTCAGACATGCTGAGCACCCACAATAGACAGCTCACTTAGACAAATAATTTTAGGACCCCACACTTCAAAATGTGAGCCAAGATGTTAGTAAATTCTTTTCTTATTATTTGTTCCTTTTACTATTATTGTACAATTAAACAGCAAACAATGTGAAAACAGCATGGTGGAACTGTAGTGGAAGCTAAAGACTGTTCCGTATTATTCCTTTAAGTCAAATTTTTCAAAATGGGGCTCTGGTTCTGAAAATTGAACCATGCAGAAGGATCTAGGCAGATCCATTTCTAGCAATTAAAGCTTAAGCTCCTAAATCCATATTTAAATTACTTAACTAGAATTAGCCTGATTTTCAGAGTGACCATTGCACCCACTAAGGTGGATGAGCTTCTCTGAAAATCAGGACAGATCTATTTTCAGTATCTATAGATTTAGGAGCTTAACCCTAGACAACATTTGACAATATTAGCTCTGATTTTGAAAATAATTTACTCCAGCAAATATTTATCGGTAGCTTTCAGGGGTGGAAAGTACAAACCCCACAGGATACGCAGTTGTGACCAAAAAGCAAATAAGTAATATTAAAGAACGTTCTTCTGTGAGAAAGAGTTTTATATTTTTGTAACGGTTACAGCTGCTCAGTGCTGTGGCACACCAAACCTTTACTGTACCAGTATTGCACCAGATTGCCATGACTCTGAAGCAAGCACTGAAAGGACTTCAGGTATTATGCCCTAAAAGTGCTAGCCCTGGGGTCCCCCTAATGACTCAGACATGTGGCTAAGTGAAGGGGTATTTTACTAGGGCTGGCAGAAAAGGGAAGATTGCAAAACACCCTATGAACAGTGGCTTAAACAGTTGCAATTTAAGGTAAAACATTAGTGGTTCCTATTTGGGCCCTTTCAGGGGCCAGGGGGCACTCCAAAGAGAATTAGGGTTTCTCAGGTCTAGTGCCTGGGGTTCCTTCTCCAATCCAGTCTATGCTACAGGGAAATAGGAGCTCGCAGGTTTCCAGGCCAGGAACAGTTAGCTTGGTCTCTCCTTGGGGCCACTCTGCACTGGTTTCCTGCCCAGTCTCTGCTGCTTCCTCACAGGCTGTGGCCAGACCTGAACCGGACTGCAACTCAGCGAGTCACAGTCTTTTCACACAGTTCCCTGACTGCTGCTGCAGCCAGCTCTGCATGAGGCTCCCCAAAAGTTTCTTCTGCATTCAGCTTCTCCGCTGCTCCCAGTTTGCCATGGAGCTACCACTTCCCCTCAGAACAAGGTTACTTCCTGGGCTAGGGTAGTCCATAGAGTTTCCACCCCATCCCGACCAGGGGAAGGGGATGTATGTGCATGCCCACCCTGGAAGGTTCTAGGTCAGTGGGAAGGGGGCTGAGGGAATGGTAGTTTCTTGCTTAGCAAATTCATCATGCTACCCGCTTCCCTTTGAGAAAGGCACGTGATATGTCCTCCTCACGTCCAGCATAAATCTACACAGAAGCCCTGGTGCCAGTGGGGTCTCTGCATTCTTAGGTTCCCCCTTAACTCTGGGGGGGGGGTGTTTTGTTCACTCAAACACCCCCCAGAACATGGGACTCCATTTCCTGTTTTGACCCTTCTATTTCTGTTATAGGTTCACCCTTATTCTGTAGGATAGGCTGTCTTGGAGGGGTGACACCCAGGAATTCTGTCCCCTCTGACAGGGCCATAACTGGATATGCTGTACAGTGTACCAGATCACACACCTTTTAGAATAACCATGACTCAAAAGTCTCTCCCTTGGTGACTGTTCAACGATCACAGGCTCTTGTCTGTCCATCTCTCAACTTTCCTTTCCTGTCCCCAAAATGTGTTCTAACAGTTTGATTGATAATTAGTATTTGAAACACTTATTTTAAAAATTATATTTGTGACTAAGAGTACAGCATGTCCTTAAGAGGCTATTTTGCCCAGTAATACATCCTCTGTATCTCCAACCCTAGCTTCTTGTGTTGTCAATTGAAGTTGGCTGTTGGGAGGGGCAGAGATGAGAGGCACTGATGTGTGAAGACTTAAAAGCCAAATGTTACCTTACAACATGACCTTACATTTATTTGGTTCCATTTACCCTTGTTACAAACTGCATTTAAACATGGTACCTGCTAATTTGGGTTCTAACATGGTTTAAAGAACTAGTATGGAGTGGCCAAAGCCATCTAAGAATTATCATCAGGCCTATGTTCATATCTTGGAAAGCAGATTTTAAAAATGATTCTAACAAGGTTTTGGCTAGTCCACACTAGCCCTTTAAAGTTTATTAGAACCCATCTTAGTATGAACCAGCTTTAAAAATGGCTCTCAAAAGACCCTGTCCATACGAACTTTAAGATAGATAGATATCTTTTTATACTAGTGCTACCTCCAGTAGATCTAAAGAGTGGGCACTGACATTTTTCCTCACAGCATCTTCGAACTCGCTCACGTTGATTTAGACAATACAATAGTACAAATGCTGTCAGCCATCTGAATCCCATCTATATTAGCACTCCCTTTACTGCCATCACCAGTGACTGGACAACACTGGGAGACTGACTGGGGAGAGAGGGAAGAAGGAAAGAGTCTAGAGCAGACATAGCTGAATAGTCCCCTGATACATTTTGATGCAACCTATTCTATAATACCTTTCACCCAGAAGGATCTCAAAGTGCTTTCAAAATATTACAGATTATAAACTACACAGGTATCAGTCCCGGTTCTGTTCAATATCTTCATTAGTGATTTAGACAACAGCATAGAGAGTACACTTATAAAGTTTGTGGACAATACCAAGCTGAGAGGGGTTCCAAGTGCTTTGGGAGGATAGAATTAAAATTCAAAATGATCTAGACAAACTGGAGAAATAGTTTGAGGAAAACAGGATGAAATTGAATAACAAAAAGTGCAAAGAACTCCACTTAGGAAGAAACAAGCAGTTGCACACATACAAATAGGAAATGACTGCCTAGGAAGGAGTACTGTGGAAAGGGATCTGAGGGTCATAGTGGATCACAAGCTAAATATGAATCAACAGTGTAACACTGTTGCAAAAAAAAAAAAAAAGCAAACATCATTCTGGGATGTACTAGCTGTGGTGTTGTAAGCAAGACACAAGTAGTAATTCTTCTGTTTTACTCCACGCTGATCAGGCCTCAGTTGGAATAGTGTGTCCAGTTCTGGGCACCACATTTCAGGAAAGATGTGAACAAATTGGAGAAAGTCTAAAGGAGAGCAACAAAAATAATTAAAGGTCTAGAAAACATGACCTATGAGGAAAGACTGAAAAATTGTATTTGTTTAGTCTGGAGAACAGAAGACTGAGAGGGGACATGATAACAGTTTTCAAGTACAGAAAAAGGTTGTTACAAGGAGGAGGGAGAAAAAGTGTTCTCCTTAACCTCCGAGAATAGGACAAGAAGCAATGGGCTTTAATTGCAGCCAGGGCGTTTTAGGTTGGACGTTAGGAAAAACTTTCTGTCAGCACAGTTAAGCACTGCAATACATTGCCCAGGGAGGTTCTGGAATCTCTGTCATTGGAGGATTTTAAGGGCAGGTTAGACAAACACCCAACAGGGATGGTCTACATAATACTTAGTCCTGCCTTGAGTGCATGGGACTGATTTATAAGACCTCTCGAAGACCCTTCCAGTCCTATAGTTCTAGGATCTTCTACTGTTATGACCACAGAAATGCATCAACTGTTTAAGAAGCACAGAACATTACAATACTGTTTCCAACAGGAAATGAATTCAAGTCATAGGACGATGTATAAGATTTATCAAGATACACATTAGCCAGGACACAGAGGTTAAATATCCCTATTTTGGGAAAAGTGACATGGATCTTTATATAGCATGTAGGTTTTTATCTCATTTAGAAGAGGGCACCTAAAAAATCAGTGCCCTCTTTTGTTATGCTAGGGCACTTGTTCAGTCCTGACTTAGCCTGAGTGTCACCCACTGAATCAACACTATGTCCTGCTGCACTTGAGTAGTGGCCTTTAGGGAAGACTAAAATAACAAGCCAGCTTAGTCTGCAGGAGAAAGGATCACAACTTGGGGTATATGTCTAGCACTTGAAAAATCCTCTCTAAACATAAGCATGTGGATGAGCCACCCTTCTTTAGTACCTTAGAAGGTATGCTGAATTAAAGAGGAGGAAATTTTTATTGAAGCTATACAAATCACATTTTGTAGGATTATAAGAGACATCATAACTGGGTTTGCCTTCACCCTACACAAACGATACTATGACAATTTCCAGTAAAATGTAATTTTAAACTACTTTGCTACAACAGTATTAACCTAGACCTCAGACTAGGACAAACATATACAAAACAATTGCTTTTGGTACAACTGATACATTTCAATGGAGAAATTAGAACTCAGTAATTTATTAATCAAAGCAAACTTTTAATTGTGTAGCATATGTTAGCTACATCTTTTGGCATATCTAAAATAACATTTTTCGATTGACTTGCTGCTCTGCTTTCAAATCCATTTTTTATCTCCATTGAGAAGAGGCAGTACTTTTTCTAAAATCCCTTTATATAAATGGATTATTTGCACCTGTTAATTTTTAAACTGGGAGACAATAACTTGTGATACCTGATGAACTGTAGCTAACAATACAATTTGCTTTATACTTTAATACATGGAACAATGTTGTGAATGGCCTTACACTGATAATTCACCTGAACACTCTGAATGGGAGGCTGTGTTGTTCAGGCCGAAATTGAATTGGAATTAGTGGATGGGTGACGTGCTAAAACAGGGGTTCTCAAACTGGGGGTTGTGACCCCTGAAAGGGTCATGAGGTTATTACATGGGGGGGTCCACGAGCTGCAGCCTCCACCCCAAACCCCACTTCACCTCCAGCATTTAAAACAGTGTTAAATATAAAAAAGTGTTTTAATTTATAAGAAGGTGGGGTCGCACTCAGAGGCTTGCTGTGTTGTGTGAAAGGGGTCACCACTGGGCTAAAGGGAGCAATGAATTAATAAATGGAATATATGTTTTAATAAATGTGTTACAAATTGTTAGAGTGAACAGGTTGATTATAAACATGGCTTATAGCATAGGTGCTGGAAGTAGGAGAGCTGGGGGTGCTGCTGCAACCCCTGGCTTGAAGTGGTTTCCATCACATGCAGGGTTTACAGTTTCGTAAACTTTGGCTTTCAGCACCCCCACTATATAAATTGTTTCAGTACCCTTGGCTTATGGCCACCTCTAGCACCTGATACTGGTGCATTTACAGCCACCTATAAACGCGTAATATATCCATGTCTGCAAAATGCTTATAACATCATTAACCTTTCATCAAATATTTACAATTGTATTTTTAATATAAAGCGTGACCAAGTAACTTCCATCTGTTTTTATCTGGACATCTGAACACAAAATTTCTTGTAACTATATATAGAAGAAGCATCACTCAAGCATTTTCTTTGACACTCAACACTTCTACATTACACTACACCTAAATGTGATAAACTTTAATTTCTGGCATAAATAAAAATAAGTATTATTTTCTTGTCAAGCTTTGAAGAGTCAAAACAAGTTCTGCTCAAATCTAACTTGGGGTGGGGGGGAGCTCTATGAATCTGTGAAGGGATTGAGGCATTGAGAGAACTATAGACAAATCCATGAGGAAACTAATTCTGTATTTAGTGTAGGGCTTGGATGGTGTGCAGTGAGTAAGGTCTGGGGCCACACATTTAATGAGGAGGAGTAAACAAAATATTTAATAGATACCCATTCAGCTAGCACTGTGCATCCTGTGTTCTAAATGAGGTCCTGTAGAAAGAGTAATATGTAATCATATTATTAAAACAGTATATCATAATTTGTAAGGCCAAATTAAGGCATTTCATAACTTGTAAATACTTGATGTTGCAACCTTCATACTCCTTTAGCATAGTTAAAAAAAAAAAAATTTACACAGATTTTTTTTAATGAGTTTTTAGAATTCTATAGTACCTACCACAGATATTAACCCAAAATCCCTTGTTATCTCTGCTAAGCATACATCACAATCTGCCATCAACCCTATTGCATGAGTTGGGATATGGGATTGCAATAAGTGTGCAAATGACCTACTCATATGACTAATTAAAGATGCATCCATTAAGTCATTTTTCTTGCTTTGAAATAATACTATAGTGGTCAACAGTGTTAAAAAAAGATTTAAAAAAAAATGAAGCTGCAATTAGTCCTCACATTTGGATCAACACCAAATCAGAAAAACGTTTTGAGAACAGGTTCAAACAGTATTGTCTTATGGTTAGAGAGAAGGAACAAAGAGGATCACTCTGGAGTGTAATCCCAACTAAACCACAGACTCCCTGTCTGACCTTGGACAAGTTACTGACCTCTTTATATTTCTCAGTCATTATGCTCAAATACTCAGGCCCACAAATACTGCAATTTGATGGTGATCATGTTAAGCCATTAAAAAAAAATATATATCTTTGGCAACCAGACTTTTCATGCTACTGTGAGTTTGTCATAGGACAGGTTTCAGAGTAGCAGCCGTGTTAGTCTGTATCCGCAAAAAGAAGAACAGGAGTACTTGTGGCACCTTAGAGACTAACAAATTTATTAGAGCATAAGCTTTCGTGGACTACAGCCCACTCTTCGGATGCATATAGAATGGAACATATATTGAGGAGATATATATACACACATATAGAGAAAAAAGTTTTTTTTCTCTTACTTGGCCTCTCAGAGTTGGTAAGACAACTCCCACCTGTTCATGCTCTGTGTATGTGTGTATATATATATCTCCTCAATATATGTTCCATTCTATATGCATCCGAAGAAGTGGGCTGTAGTCCACGAAAGCTTATGCTCTAATAAATTTGTTAGTCTCTAAGGTGCCACAAGTACTCCTGTTCTTTTTGTCATAGGACAGATTTTGGTTCCTCATTTTTTTATGGTTGATGGAAAGACATTTTACCTGTTTCATAGCAATAAAAGAATGTACTCATCCAAACCAGCTTATATTGTATTTTTGAAAGAGAAGTTCAACTGGGACTGAAGAACAACAACGACAAACTCCAAAACTCAAAGCTACAATATCACACAAATGTTCTAGTTTATCCCATGCATGCACACTATTCTCTTTTTGAAAGGTTGTATTCACTTCATTATGTGGTGTTACAACAACCAATAACAGATGTGAAGGTCTGACTGGAAGAGTCCAGCGCTCAACCTCTCTTTGTTTTATTGTGGTATTTGACTTCAACTCAATGCACAAATGTTTTCACTTGCCCCTTCCACTCCCATAACCAGTGGCCCATCAGAGTTGGGGAAACTAAATTAAAAAGTAATTTCCAACCCTTGTTTGATAATGAAGGGATTCAGATGCTGACTTCTTGAGTTACACATAGAAGAAAGAGTTAAGGGACAAAAGGAGAAAGGGGCATGACTGGTCAATCTGGTTAGATAAATAAAGCATGCATAAAGACAGGTATGAATCTGTTTTTACTTCTGCATTTCCTACACGCCCTTTCTGCAAATTTACTAGTTAGACACATAGCTCCATAAACATGCAAACTGAAGTATTGGGTATCTATAATTTCTTTTATTAGAGACAGTTATAATTTCCCAACTAAACAAGCATCAAATCACATTTTTCTGTGTTAATATTTGTTTTAACTAGTTTTAACTGAAACCCATTTCAGTAATGGATATACAAGTAGGATTTCTCTACACAGAGAAATTTACTGGCAACGCTACAGTGAAATCATTTTTCCACAATAGCTATGCTAGTATAATTTCCCCATATGGACACTCTATGCTGGAATAAAAGTGACTTTATTCCAGAATAATGATGAAGTAATTATTCCACCATAGCTATGCCAGTCAATTTCCCCATGTGGACAAGCCTATAGTCTCTACTTCCCATGAGTTTCTGGGCTTTCCAAGAACCAGAATTAATAAAACACACTTAGCTTCAAGACTATTCATTCACAAAAAGACTCACAAAGCTAAATACATTAACTTTACTTAATAAGCTTCCCTTTAAGTACTTCAATTGTGGATGTAATTTTAAAAGACTAATTATGACAGAGAACAAAAGAAAAAACCCAAGTTCTCTTTTACAGACTTATTTCTCAAAGGCTAAGAGCTTATCTACACTTACAGTGCTGCAGCTGTGCCACTGTAGTGTTTATTGAAGACACGACCTATGCCAATGCATGAGTTTCTCCCATTGGCATAGGTACTCCATCTCCCCAAGAGGCAGTAGCTATGTTGACAGGAGAAGCCCTCCTGTCGACTTAGCTCTGTCTACACTGTGAGTTCAACTGGTATAACTGCGTTGCTCAAGGGTGTGGATTTTCCCCCTTCCTGAGTGACGGTTATATCAACCTAGGTTTTTAGTGTAGACCAGCGCTAACTGAAACAACACATAACAAAAATCTAAGCCCACTGTTTAGCCACAATGTGCTCCTCAATCATGGGGAAAGAGACCTTGTTTAATTTTGCAGCCTACCAAGATATTTTTGAAGTACTGAAGACTTTCTGCAGGGAAAGAACGTAAAAATGTCAGGGAAGCATGGGAGAGCTTTGCAAGGTTCCTAATGAAATGTGTAGGACTAGCTTCAAAGAGCTTCCTCAAAGCACAGCCTAATCATCAGTCTTCACTTATGAAAGGCACAGCCGTGGAAAAGGACGAGCATTTTAGGCCTGGACAAGAATGTAGTGACAGAGTATGATGAAGAAAATGATACATTATAAGAACACAAGAACATAAGAAAGGCCGTACCGGGTCAGACCAAAGATCCATCTAGCCCAGTATCCTGTCTACCGACAGTGGCCAATGCCAGGTGCCCCAGAGGGAGTGAACCTAACAGGTAATGATCAAGTGATCTCTCTCCTGCCATCCATCTCCATCCTCTGACAGACAGAGGCTAGGGACACCATTCCTTATCCATCCTGGCTAATAGCCATTAATGGACTTAACCACCATGAATTTATCCAGTTCTCTTTTAAACGCTGTTATAGTCCTAGCCTTCACAACCTCCTCAGGTAAGGAGTTCCACAAGTTGACTGTGCACTGCGTGAAGAAGAACTTCCTTTTATTTGTTTTAAACCTGCTGCCTATTAATTTCATTTGATGACCCCTAGTTCTTGTATTATGGGAATAAGTAAATAACTTTTCCTTATCCACTTTCTCCACATCACTCATGATTTCATATACCTCTATCATATCCCCCCTTAGTCTCCTCTTTTCCAAGCTGAAGAGTCCTACCCTCTTTAATCTCGCCTCATATGGGACCCATTCCAAACCCTTAATCATTTTATCTTTTAAATGTAAGCCAAGTATTATGTACGGAGCTATTAGTCCCTCAATTTTATGAGAAATATATCAACTCAAGTTAAAAAAAAATGTAAAATGGAAATACTTCAGTGGAGCACTGAATATTTTTTCTGTACCTATAATGCAGCAAGGAATCATCTAACGATTACCCTATTAAAACAGTTTTCAGATTCAACCATGACCCGCAATATTTGGAGGTCATAGGCAGACATTCTGGACATCCCCAATACAGTAAAATTGCCTCTCCTCAGTTGACCTAGTTTAATATTAAAAGACTGCAGAGTTTTTTGTTGTTTCATTGGTTTGTCTGTTGGGGTTTTTTTTAAACCGCAGTATATTAGTGTCAAGTCTCTAATTACACTCCATTAGTAATTGCAGTAGAAAGAAAAGTGCTACAGGCCAGGATTTTCAAGGGAACCAAAGGATGTTAGTTACCCAACTCCCAAATTGGGTGCTAACTTTCATAGGCCCCTTAGAAAACCCAGCCGTAGTGAAATGTCTGTTAACAGTTGTAACAGTCTATAACAAATGAACATTTTCAAAATACTACAGATGTTCCCTGAAGCTCAGGCACTGAGTGTGTGAAAGAATCAAATAGTAATAAATAATTTGCAAGTTTGTAACCCTTTACATTCCTTACTTCCTGAATTAAGAGAAAGAAAGGAATTCTTATACAGGATCAGACCAGCGGTTCATCTATTCCTGTGTCCTGCCTCCAAAAGTGGCCAGTGTCAGATGCCTCAAAGAAGGTGCAAGAAGCCCCATAACAATTAATTATGGAAGTTAATAATATTAATAGTATTTCAGATAGTGGGCAGACAGACAGTACTAGGCAAAAGAGTAAGATCAGTTAAACATGTATTGCACTTTTGTCTGGAATGGTTTCCAGCATAGGGGTCACTGGGGAGGGTGGGCAAGTGAAGCATCACCTCCCCCTCAAAAATACCAGAGCCTCCACCACGAAGGGAAGGGAGAAAATGTGTGAGAAGGAAAAGTAAAGTACGGCACAGCCTGGGACTCGGGAGGCAAATGAGGGACGCAAGTAAATCCCAGCAGTAGCAGCTCTGCAGAGGAAGGAAGGAAGGAAACACTGTGTCAGAAGGGAGGAGGGGAAGTGACTCGGAGGAGGGAGGCAAATACACTCGTTCAGTAAAAGTCTCAAGCTACACAAGAAGGTAGAGGCTCTGCAGAAACAGCTCCCCACCCCCTTGCCCGTCTCTGGGGTGTGTAGCGCTCTGCTGTGTTGTACAGAGTCGTCTCCCATGGTGCTGTTTTTAAACTCTCTGCTGTTGTTGATACCATGTGTAAGCAGATCCCCCCTGTGCTGCACGGGGCCCTGTCTGTGCAGACTCCTGTCCTGATTGACACCAGAGTTGGTACATACGGGTCTGTCACAGGAGGCAAGGAGAAGGGTGTAGTTTGTTTTAAACATGGCTTTTCTCTCCCTTCCGCCTTTTACCTTGGAGCCATCACCGGGGCACCATGCAAGGCAGAACGCAGACTCAGCCGAGGGAAGAATCAGCCAGCACACGGGAGATTTTTTCAAAGATTGATGAGCTACTGCTTGGAGTTTGCAAGCAGGAAACTCCTCCGGGGGAGGTAAAAGGCGAAGCTGCAGCTGCTGCATTTTTTTCCCGGGAGGGGGGGCGGAGATCGGAGTTGTGACAGCGAGTTCGCATTCGAGAGGAGGGGGTGACAACTGCAGCCCTCACCACAAGGTTAGAGGAAGTAAGGAGTAAATCAATAAATCAGCAACGGAAAAGGGTGGAAGATATTTGCAACAGGCAGTACAAATACCCAGACTCAATCAGCGCAGTCCAAAAAAATCGCCCCAGGTTTACAGGCAACCTGAGGCTGAGATTATTAACGGCAAACGGGCGTCAAAAGGAATGCACCACAACACAATCAACACAGGCAGAGAGGCGCGTTACCTTTCTCTTCGGCATAATGTCCCTGCCCCGGGCTGCAAAAGTAAAGCAATGAGCAAGCTTCTGCACAAGCGCAGATCCCTTCTCCTAACGCAGCGGCGGTGGCAAGGCAATCTCTAATCCGCGCTGCTGACCACAGCTGCGCTGCGCACCCTCCACGCTCACTGCCCCTGCGCCGCTGACACCCGAGAGCCCCCTGCCACAGGCGCCCACCGCCGCTACCCAGAGGCGAGAATGGGGCAGCTCTTCTTTCTGATTGGCTCCCCAATTCTGTAACCCCCGCCCTCCTCTGAAGGGAATAGACTAATCAGGGGAAGTCCGTGTGGTTCAGATGCAGGGCACGCTGGGGTGAGGTAGCCTGCGCTGATTGGGTGGCTGCGGGCCCCCAAATAGCCAGCCAGAAGTGGGGAGGCTGGGAGTACATGGGGAAGTGTCGGGAGATATGTCCAACATTTAATAAGATTTTTAAGCATTTCATAACAAACAATATAGTTATACCTGTATCTGGCAAGTTATCTTCTGAGTAACAAATGCCACCCGTCAAACAACAGGGACCACCCTCCAAAGCATCTTTGGATTTGCCAGAGACCTAAATAAACATACATAAAAGGGTTCTCCCCTCTTCCATCCCAATTGTTCCCCTTCTTCTATGGTCTTTAAATCTTCCCCCTCACTATCTTTTTCCCTTGAGCCCGCTCTCTCGCACTTCCCTCACCCTCTCCTTCCTTTTTCTCCTTCCCGTGCCCCTAATATCCAACCAGAATTTGCCCCTCGTATCCACTGTCCTTTCTATCCCCTACTTTTTGCTTTGTACGTCCATCTGTCGGTCAGTCTCCAGCCCTTCACACCACAGACCAATTGTCCATTCTCTCCCATAAATTCTCCACTTGCCCCAGCCATCTGTCCCCTCATTAATTTAACAATCTATAACCTCTCTATTCAATTTCCAGTTTGTCCTCTTCTTCCAAATTTTTTCAATTCTTGCCTTCTTTATTCGTCAATTTGTTCTCAGGCTTTCCCCCATCCCTTTGCACAATTCTTACTCCCCACAAATTTATTCCATTTTGTCTTTTACTCCAATCTATTTAATTCTCAGCTACCAGGGGAGGGTAAATCTGGGAGGGCAATAGGAGCAGGGGGAAAAGCAAAGGGGGATTCAATTAGGGTTAAGGACGTGAGGTTTTTTTGGTGGGTGGAAAAGAAAGGTGAGAAATGGTACCAAATTCTACTGAGAGCTCAGATAGGATTAGGGCATATAGGTGGTGATCATGGGTTGGAAGAGGGCAAAATTCCAAGCACAGAAGAGGAGGAGGAGGAGAGGTTTTTGGAGCTTACAGAGATTAAGCTATTTGCAAAGGACTAAGCTGTTAGGGCAATACTACTTCTAGTAGGGCCAACAAGCAAGGCAAATGTCTCCTCATCTCAAAAAAGATATACTGTACTGGCATTAGAAAAAGTTCAGAAAAGGGCACTAAAATGATTAAGGGTTTGGAACGGGTCCCATATGAGGAGAGATTAAAGAGGCTAGGACTTTTCAGCTTGGAAAAGAGGAGACTAAGGGGGGATATGATAGAGGTATATAAAATCATGAGTGGTGTGGAGAAAGTGAATAAGGAAAAGTTATTTACTTGTTCCAATAATATAAGAACTAGGGACCACCAAATGAAATTAATGGGCAGCAGGTTTAAATCAAATAAAAGGAAGTTCTTCTTCACACAGCGCACAGTCAACCTGTGGAACTCCTTGCCTGAGGAGGTTGTGAAGGCTAGGACTATAACAGGGTTTAAAAGAGAACTAGATAAGTTCATGGAGGTTAAGTCTATTAATAGCTATTAGCCATGATGGGTAAGGAATGGTGTCCCTAGCCTCTGTTTGTCAGAGGGTGGAGATGGATGGCAGGAGAGAGATCACTTGATCATTACCTGTTAGGTTCACTCCCTCTGGGGCACCTGGCATTGGCCACTGTTGGTAGACAGGACACTGGGCTGGATTCATCTTTGGTCTGACCCAGTACAGCCATTCTTATGTTCTTAATTCTTCCTGCCCCTTGCAGGCTTGATGGAAGGCTGGCACCAGAGTGGGAAACCACACTGTATAGTCATTGGACTTCCAGTTTAAAAAATCCTACCGGATTTTTTTCTTCTATATATTCTCTAGAGTTTTTTCTAGTTCAATTTTTATCATTGCAAGTAGTCCTAGATCTGGCATAAAGGTGTATTTTAGTGGGAACACATCAAAACAAAATAATGGCACTGCATCACAGAACTGTAGGACTGGAAGGGACCTCAATAGGTCATCTAGTGCAGTCCTCTGCACTGAAAGGGACTATCCTTGCCCTCAGCCTTCCTATGACTATCATCCCTTCTCCTATCACAGGGAACTTGTTTTCAGACTGGCTGGCCTACATCTTCTGGCAGGGTGTCCCTTTTCTGTAGTGAAAGTCCATCCTGAGACACTTGACCTGCCTGTGTTGAAAGATGCTGCTTGTCCCATGTGACAGAGATTGCCTTTAAGAAAAGAGAAGTACTGATTTGAAGGTTTTTATTGGAATCCCATATACTTTGGGTGGTAAAAATGCTATTTTCCAATAGAAGATGAAAACTTAGCACTGTACTAAAGATGCAGGCCCTAATGAAGAATAACATAGGCCACATTTTTCCAGCCTTGTTTTCACTGATCTGAAAATTAATTGTGTTTCCAATACTCTATTTATATGGAGATTAAAAGGGAATCAGTCATGCAGTTGGAAGTGGGGGGTACAACTGTAATATATTGCCACTTTTCTGGAATATTTAGGGGGGTCTTCATGTTTAGGAAGAAGGCAGAGACAAGTATTACAATCCCACATCTCCATTGCCCTCCATGTTCCAGGCCGATCTTAAATATTATTTATATTGTGATACAACCCTAAGATCCCAATCAGGCTTGGGGCCCTGTTAACTGAGACCTTTATAAACACATATGTAGACATAGGCCTTCTCCCAACGAGCTTATAATATAAAGAAAGCTTATAACCTAAAAAGACAGAGACAGAGGGAAACAGGGTACAATATACAGGTGTGATCAACACACATCCTATTAGTTCATATACTCAAACATGACTAAGCCCCAAATATCCCGCATCTAGTAATTGTTAGCACTTTTCTACTTCCAACTAACCAGTCCAGAACACAGCAAAACCTGTAAATAACAATGAACATTAACAACAAAGGAACTGCTAGTTTTCTGGTCATTATAATAGAAGGCTGCATCACAGGGCAATTAGTATAAAGAATTTTACATAAGGATTTAGATATTTTTTAAAAGAAATGGGTATTAGGGCAGCACTGGTATCTCTCTAAATAGGAAAAGTATTAATACATGTCAGGATTACAGATCAACACACAAAAATATGTTACAAGTTCTAAAAGTGAGAGGACAAGCCTGAGATTTGATGGGGCCCCCTGTGACCATTGATACAGGTGCCCTCAGAGTTACGCTAAATCTTCACTGCACCCTTTTAAAATCCTGCTTCCACTCTGCTAATGGCACTATTAACATAATGTCACTTGGAAAAAGTCCCACAATGGACAGTAGTAAAAGGAGTAAGGCAAAGCAGTAGTAGCCAATACAGAGAAAAAAGTTTGTGTAAAGATTCAATCCATTTGTCAAAAATACAATCAGTCCCACATCTCCCATTGTAGGGGGATTTAATTTGCCATGTTAATGACTGTTTGTTTGCCATAACCTTCACCCAGCTAGTTGTAAAGAAGGGGGTCCACTTGCTATTGAATCAACTGTAGCTACACTCATATAACTGAGAACAGGATTTGGCCCAAAATGTGTACAATGGGTGAGTTGGGGGTATTTTTGGACTCTCTCAGTACCATGGTCAGACCATCCATCACTTGGTGCAATTGAGGTCAAAGTGATCGAGGTAACATCTAGCAATACAAACCCAATATTTGGATTCTTCCTTGGAGGCTTCTGGAGCCTCTTTGATTCCTGAGAATTACAAAAATGAACAAATGCCATAACAGATGAATTTTTGAAGGGTTGGGGGGAGAACTTAAATAATTGGCTCTCTGCAGCTATCTGCTGTAAAGAAGGTTCAGTTCTGTTAGATTTGCCTGAAACTCATTGTGGCTTATGCATGAAATTTGAGATGAATTAACTTCCTTAACACTATCCTAATATCCCATCTTTGTGTAATTTACCACTATACTTCCTACAGAGAAATTTGGGGGTTGGAATTAAAATGGGAGATGACCAACACAACAACCACAATGACCTCTACACCCTAAGTCCACAATATGAAAAATTGTGGACCACTGATATAGGGGTTAGCTGGGCAGTTATCTTTCACTGTGGTAAGTAAATGTAAGGAGCTATTGTCAATATGAGAAAACCAAGTCATTCATAGATCTTACAAACTGGAAACTGCATATCCAAATGAAGTCTATCCAGTAGTTTTGCATACGTTTTCCTCTGCTTGTTGCAGTTTGAAACTCTCCCCATCCCATTTAGGTGTATTTTCATGATTAATACATTAATAAATACTTAATTGAGCAGAAAAGGAAAAAAGACAATAGTGCAATAGAAAACTTGTCAAGCTAAGGCCTTTAAATAATATAATTTAAAGGGAAAATGTAAATAAACTTGCTATATTATCTAGTTGTAAACAAATTAACCAACTACTGTCTCATAAATTAGGTTCGTTAGCATATAAAAATCTACTTTCTTATAAATAGTCACCACAGCCACAAGGACACAAACAGTTACACAAACTCAGGAACTAAAAAGAATATATCATCTTCAGAAACATTTAAATTACTTTTTTAAAAAAATGTTGAGTGAGCAATATTTTAGAATGATCATTCAAAAATATATACTTCTCTCTATCAGTCACACCCAATTTCTTGGGAAATACAGAAGCATTATGCTCAATGAAATAAATTCAGAATATACAATTATTATTTGTTTAGGGCCTGATCCAGCTCTCACTGAACTCACTGGTCAAACTCCCATTAACTTCACTGGTGAATGATTGAGCCCTTAGTACCAGAGTGCTCAGTGCTGTTCAGTACAAAATATACAGCCACTGCCCTGAAGAGGTGAAAGATAGAAAAACAGAGGATGGGATCCAGTGAAAAAAATATCCAAATTAGGATGACTTTGTGGCTGATCTTTATTTGTGTGCATAAATGCTTTAAATATATGTTTATAATAAGCTAACTTTTTAATTTTTTTGCATAATGAGTATGGTGCTTTAGCTATATAACTATACAGAAAACATAGTTTTTCCTTTTCAGATGAGTCATATTCATATTATCACATTGCATGTGTGCTTTTTTGTAAATTTATGACAGATGTGCAAGTTAACAACTGAAGTTCTACAGAACTGAAGTTCTACAGAATACAAGATTCCAGGCTTGTTTTCACTGATCTGAAAATTAATTGTGTTTCCAACACTCTGTTTATATGGAGATTAAAATGGAATCAGTCATGCAGTTGGAAGTGGGGGGTACAACTGTATATTGCCACTTTTCTGGAATATTTAGAGGGTCTTCATGTTTAGGAGCAGAGTAGTCAGACATATTTATAGTGAGTAGTCAGTTTTAAGTGGCATTCTAAAATATTTAATTTCTGAGTTTTTTGACATGCGTCAAATATGAAAATGGGCTTTAAAATTGTTATTTTGATTAAGCAAGCATTTTTAATAGCACCTGGTAGGAGATCATTCTGTATTAACAACTCTAATATTTCAGAGCATAAAATCGCTCTCATTTGATCACCCGAGCCTGCCATTTCTCTAGATAGGTATTCTAGAAATTTTTAAAAATGACTTAGATTTGTCAAGGTCAGCTTGTATCTGATCCAAAGTCCCTGGAAGTCAAAGGAAAGATGCCCATTAACTTCTACTGGCTCTGGATCAGGCCCAAATACACTTAAGGGCCTAAACAGAAAAAAAATCTCAGCTAATTTCAGAGGTGGATATGGTTTTTAAGGAGATGTGTGAAAAGATGACTTTTTAAAAGCTTGGCATCAAGTGTGAATGTGGCTACAAGAGATTGCAAAGATAAAGGAAGAAAAAGTGAATCCGTTCTTTCATCTATTCCCTATAGTAATAGCAGAAATGAGAATATAACAAATTTATCCATACCTATACCAAGTTGTTTTGACAACTTAGGAGACATTAAAAATTATAATATAGAAAGAATTGGATAAATACAACTTTCTTCAAGGTGAAGATGACAAATTTGGGATTTTCAAAAGCATTCACCATTGTCACTGACTTCAGTGGGAGCTGAGTTAGGCCAATGCTAAGTGCATCTGAAAATCCTTTGTCAACAGGTGAACTGAAAGAAACATGATGACATTTATTATACACAAAATGTTTAATGTGTGTGTGGCTAGCCCCATTTAATGCCCTGACCCCTAAATTTATCCAAAAAGAAACCAATCTTCCTGGAATTTTGTATGCTGCATCCCATCCCAGGGTAATAATTTGTTATTTTGACCTTTGTGTATACTTCTGATAATTTTAGAGGGTATAGTTTCTCTTGAGAAGAGCAATAGCAAGTGATAGTAGTGTAACCCACACACTTTCTGGGTGTGGTGTTCTGTCCCATCTAGAGGCACTGAGACCACTTAGAGAGAGATTAATGAGTTTGCTCTAAAGCCTTAGCTAACAGCCAGTTGGCTTTTAGCTTATGCTGTAGAGGCTCATGTACTAAGCTCCAGAGATCCCAGGTTCAATCCCACTTGTAACGCTGACAGACCCCGGTCGTCATGGGGCGAGATCGAACGTGGGATCTCTGGCACTTCGTGCATGAGCCTCTACAGTATGAGATAAAACCCAACCACCTGTTAACTAAGGCTATAGAGCAGACTCATTTTATCTCTCTCTTTAAGTGGTCTCGGTGCCACCAGATGGGACAGAACACCACACCCAGAAGGTGTGTGGGTTACAATAGCAGTGGAGAACTAACTGAGCCCTTAGCTGTGCATTTCCAGATATGCTAACATTTGGGTATTTATACCATGTAGAATTTTTAGCAAGAAAAGTGTTGGTGGGAGTCAATTGAAACTCTTTTTGCCAGAGATTTTTGTTTATGAATATGCATCCAACCATTTACATGAAATGGTCTTCACCGAAGTACCAATGATAAGCCATGCATTCTAATTGATGTCAAGTATCAGGGGGTAGCCATGTTAGTCTGTATCCACAAAACCAACGAGGAGTCCGGTGACACCTTAAAGACTAAAAGATTTATTTGGGCATAAGCTTTCGTGGATACTTTCATTTTATCCATGAAAGCTTATGCCCAAATAAATCTGTTAGTCTTTAAGGTGCCACCGGACTCGTCATTCTGAGTTTTCAGAACCCTGAACTGTAACTAATAGACAGACAGACATTCTCTCTCTCTGTGGGCTGTACCACTGGCAAGAATGAAGTACTCCCCAAATACATCTATAATCTCGGTGTCTTAAAATTCTCTATTCTCACATCCTCTGGTAGTTAGAACTATAAACAACCCCCAAAAGGGAGCAGCATGACCAACACGGGCCACATCTTCTAGCTAAATTCTCCTCTCCATAATTGTCACCAAACGGAGTAATGGTTGTTGGTTCTTACTGGCCACAACACTATCAGTGACAGCAATGAAGGTGTTTAACTACTAAAGATAGTTGACAAGGCTTGGCCCAGGAGCAGAACAGCAACAGTAAATGATGCAGGGAGGGAGTGGATCTGTTAAGTTTCTTCTTTCCTCTGATCTCAACTCCTGTGGAAATGAGGGGGAAGGAAGGGTGCAGGCAATGAAAAAGTCTGGAAGCAAAGCGGCAATAATCTCTTAAGGAGCTTTAATATTAGAGCTGCAGCATGCAATACACTGTCATTCCCTTTTCCCTTTGGTGCTACAGAACAATACGCTGATACACTGTATGGGATGTTTACACATTAACTTATAAATATTTATTGCTACAGTATTTCATTACAGTGTTCTGCTTTGGAAGATTGTGTAAGTTTATGTCTTTGGCGGGCAGGACAGGTGTGATTGTTTAGATTTACAGGAAATCATTTATTTTAAAACCTTTTTAAAATAAGATAAACTATGCTGATATAAATACAATATACAGAATAAGACTATGTTTCATCTAGTTTCTTGTTTTCTCTCCCATGAACAGAAAAAACAAAACCAAGTGAAATCACAGTTTCATCTAGTTTCTTTGTTTCCATTAATACACCCACAAAATAACTCCTATTCTTTACTATATATTGTGCACACAACTAGTTTACGAAAAAAATGTTTGTGTTTCTGTTACCTCCATCATATCCTTCCACCCTTATTTGCATCACCTACCTGTTCCAGTTTCCCTTAAACTAAGGGTATGTCTACACTACAAAATTAGGTCAATTTTATAGAAGTCGATTTTTAGAAATCAATTTTATACAGTCGATTGCGTATGTCCACACTAAGCGCATTAAGTCTGCGGAGTGCGTCCTCACTACCGTGGCTAGCATCGACTTACGGAGTGGTGCACTGTGGGTAGCTATCCCACAGTTCCCGCAGTCTCCGCCGCCCACTGGAATTCTGGGTTAAGCTCCCAATGCCTGATGGGACAAAAACATTGTTACGGGTGGTTTGGGGTACATGTCGTCATTCGCCCCTCCCGCCGTGAAAGCAATGTCAGACAATCATTTTGTGCCTTTTTTCCATGGCAAGCGTGCGGCCCACTCAGCTCAGCTCACCGACACTGCCACTATTGTGTCCTGGGTGCTGCTGTCAGCAGACAGTGCAGTAGGACTGTTAACCATTGTTATACACCACTTCCACTGCAACTCTGCTCTCCTGGTGCCATGAATCCACCTCGCAGGTTCTCTCGTCATTATGTATAAATATCTATTCTCTTGGCATCCGTCATCATCCACCTCTTCCGCTGCAACTCTGCTCTCCTGCAGACGCCATACCACGGCAAACATGGAGCCTGCTCAGCTCACCGCTACTGTTGTGAGCATTGTAAACACCTCGCACATTATCCTGCAGTATGTGCAGAATCTGCAAAAGCAGGCGAGGAGGCGACGACAGCACGATCACGATAGTGATGAGGACATGGACACAGACTTCTCTGAAAGCACGGGCCCTGGCAATTTGGACATCATGGTAGTAATGGGGCAGGTTTCTGCCATGGAACACTGATTCTGGGCCCGGGAAACAAACACAGACTGGTGGGACCACATAGTGTTGCAGGTCTGGGATGATTCCCAGTGGCTGCAAAACTTTCGCATGCATAAGGACACTTTCATGGAACTTTGTGACTTGCTTTCCCCTGCCCTGAAGCGCAAGAATACCAAGATGAGAACAGCCCTCACAGTTCACAAGCGAGTGGCAATAGCCCTCTGGAAGTTTGCAACGCCAGACAGACAGGTCAGTCGGGAATCAATTTGGAGTGGGTAAATCTACTGTGGGGGCTGCTGGGATCCAAGTAGCCAACACAATCACTGACCTGCTGCTATCAAGGGTAGCAACTCTGGGAAATGCGCAGGTGGATTGCTTTGCTGCAATGGGGTTCCCTAACTGTGGTGGGGCAATAGACGGAACGCATATCCCTATCTTGGGATGGACCACCTTGGCAGCCAGTACGTAAACCGCAAGGGGTACATTTCAATGGTGCTGCAAGCACTGGTGGATTACAAGGGACGTTTCACCAACATCAGTGTGGGATGGCTGGGAAAGGTGCATGACGCTCGCATCTTCAGGAAGTCTGGTCTGTTTGAACAGCTGCAGCAAGGGACTTACTTTCCAAACCATGTTGGGGATGTTAGGGATGTTGAAATACCTATAGTTATCCTTGGGGACCCAGCCTACCCCTTAATGCCATGGCTCATGAAGCCATACACAGGCACCCTGGACAGTAGTAAGGAGCAGTTCAACTACAGGCTGAGCAAGTGCAGAATGGTGGTAGAACATGCATTTGGATGTTTAGAAGCTCGCTGGTGCAGTTTACTGACTCTGTTAGACCTCAGCAAAACCGATATTCCCATCGTTATTAGTGCTTGCTGTGTGCTCCACAATATCTGTGAGAGTAAGGGGGAGACGTTTATAGCGGGGTGAGAGGTTGAGGCAAATCGCCTGGTGGCCGATTACGCGCAGCCTGACACCAGGGTGATTAGAAGAGCACAGCTGGGCACCCTACGCATCAGAGAAGCTTTAAAAACCAGTTTAATGACTGGCCAGGCTACGGTGTGACAGTTCTGTTTGTTTCTCCTTGATGAAAACCTGCCCCCTTGGTTGACTCTACTTCCCTGTAAGCCAACTGACCTCCCCACTTCGATCACCACTTTCAGAGGCAATAAAGTCATTATTGTTTCAAAATCATGCATTCTTTATTAATTCATCACACAAATAGGGGGAAAACTCACAAGGTGGTCCGGGAGGGGTGGGTGAGGAGGGAAATACCGGGTGGGGTGCTGGATGAGGGGAGGAGGGAAGGCCACACTACAGTTCAGAATTTATTGAATGCCAGCTGTCTGTTGCTGGGGCAATCCTCTGGGGTGGAGTGGCTGGGTGCCCGTAGCCTCCCCCGCGTTCTTGGGTGTCTGGATGAGGAGGATATGGAACTCGGGGATGAGGGCAGGTGGTTATACAGGGGCTGCAGCAGCGGTCTGTGCTCCCGCTGCCTTTCCTGCAGCTCCACCAAATGCCTGAGCATGTCAGTTTGCTCCCCCATTAGCCTCAGCATTGCACCCTCCTCCTCTCATTGTGTGCCTCTCTCTTCTCATTGCATTCATTTAACGCTTTCCTGGACTCTGCTATTATTTGCCTCCACGCATTCTGCTGAGCTCTTTCAGTGCGGGAGGACTGCATGAGCTCTGAGAACATATCTTCATGAGTGCATTTTTTTCGCCTTCTAATCTGCGCTAGCCTCTGAGACGGAGATGATAGGGGGAGCGTAGAAACATTTGCAGTTGCAGGAGGAAAAAAAGGGAGAGTAGTATTTAAAAAGATACATTTTAGAGAACAAAGGGAAGACTATTTCACACTGAATCAAGTGATTCACATTACATAGCACATGTGCTTTTGGTACAAGGTCGCATTTTGCCTCTTATATTGAGTGCCTGACGGTTTGGTGTGAGACATCACACATGCTCGACTGGGCAACAAAATTCGGCTTGCAGGCAGCCATGGTAAGGCAAAGGGTTTTGACTTTTTAAACCTTCATAACATGTGGGAATGGTTTCAAACAGCAGCGCACTCCTTTCCCATACCAAGCAAAGCCCGTTGGGTTGGCCATTGAAAAGGAGGGGCTGCGGTTTTAGGGTGAATGTGCAGCACAACCCCCCCCCCCAATTCTCTGGGATGATCACTTCACACACACACACCCCACCACATGGCTAGTATCAGAGAAGATCCCTGTCAGCCAAATGCAAACAGCTCAGCATGAATGGGCCTCCCTGCACCATGCAGCTAACAGCGGGGATGATTTCTTTTCAGCCAAAGGCAAACAGCCCAGCAGGAATGGGCACCTCTGAATATCCTCTTAAACAAATTTCCCGTACTTCAACCAGATGACCATGAATGATATCACTCTCCTGAGGCTAACACAGAGAGATAAAGAACGGATGTTACTTGAATGCCACCAAAGCCTGAGCCAATTTGTGGCAATGCTTTGTTCTGCAATGATTCCAGACTACTTGCTACTGGCTTGGCATGGTAAAGTGTCCTACCATGGAGGACGGAATAAGGCTGCCCTCCCCAGAAACCTTCTGCGAAGGCTTTTAGAGTAGCTCCAGGAGAGCATCATGGAGATGTCCTTGGAGGATTTCCACTCCATCCCCAGACATGTTAACAGACTTTTCCAGTAGCTATACTGGCTGTGAATCCATCCCAAGTCTTCAGGGCAAATTAATCATTAAACGTGCTTAATTTTAAACCCTGTATTATCAGGGCCTGCTCCAGGGTTTTGGCTGCCCCAAGCAGCCAAACAAATAAAAAAAAAAGCCGCAATCGCGATCTGTGGTGGCAATTCGGGGGAGGTCCTTCGCTCCAAGCAGGAGTGAGGGACCCTCCGCTGAATTGCCGCCCCTCTCCGAAGTGGCCGCCCCAAGTACCTGCTTGGTAAGCTGGTGCCTGGAGCCGGCCCTGTATATTATATTTACAAAGGTACACTCACCAGAGGTACTTTCTCCGGCTTCATGGTCTGGGAACCTGCCTTGGCAGGGTTGGGAGGGTATTGGCTCCAAGGTGATGAAAAGTTCCTGGCTGCCGGGGAGAAGGGATTCTCCACTTGCCTGCTATGCGCTATCCTCAACCTCCTCCTCATCATCATCATCTTCCTCATCCACAAAATCCTCATCCCTGATGCATGAGACTCCCCCCTTGCAGGTGTCCACAGACAGTGGCGGGGTTGTGGTAGGGGCCCCCCCTAGAATTGCATGCAGCTCATCATAGAAGCAGCATGTATGGCACTCTGACCCGGAGCGACCGTTTGCCTCCTTTGTTTTTTGATAGGCTTGCCTGAGCTCCTTAATTTTCACGCAGCACTGCTGTGTGTCCCTGTTGTAGCCTCTGTCCTTCATGCCCTTGGAGATTTTGGCAAATATATTGGCATTTCATCTTTTGAAATGGAGTTCTGCCTGCACGGATTCTTCTCCCCATACAGCGATCAGATCCAGTACCTCCCGTTCGGTCCATGCTGGAGCTCTTTTGTGATTTTCAGACTGCATGGTCACCTGTGCTGCTGAGCTCTGCATGGTTACCCATGCAGATCAGCTTGCCACGCTGGCCAAACAGGCTTTTTCTGTCTACCTGGCCAGTGCATCTGAGTTGAGAATGCTGTCCAGAGCGGTCACAATTGAGCACTCTGGGATAGCTCCCGGAGGCCAGTATTGTTGAATTGCATCCACACTACCCCAAATTTGACTCAGCGAGGTCGATTTTAGTGCTAAACCCCTCACCAGGGAGGAGTACAGAAATCGATTTTAAGAGCCCTTTAAGTCGACAAAACAGGCTTGGTCGTGTGGACGGGTGCAGGGTTAAATTGACCTAATGCTGCTAAATTCGATCTAAACTGGTAGTGTAGACCATGGCTAAGACTGTGAGCTGTTTGGGCCTGGGGTTATCTTTTAGTATGTTTGGACAGAGTTCAGTCTGGTTGGGCCCTTTAGACACCCAGGTAATACAAAAATAAATAACATTTTAACTTTTCAATTTGTTTCTTATTATTTCCTAATCTATCCTGTTTATGCATCTATAGTTTTTGAATGAAGAGTGTATTGAATAGTAGTGAATTGCATTGTTAGCAATAAGGAGACAAAATATAATCTTTCATAGTTACACTGACATTTTATTTTAATAGAACTAAACCAGGTATTAAAGCAGAATTCATATGACTGATCTGACGGAAGTCAACTGCAAAACTCCTATTGGCTTCAGTAGGATCAGGACTTGGCCCTAGTTAAAGACTACATGATAACATGCATTGAAGGACTGGATGCCTTATGGGATTTGAAACTGGAACCCATGACCACTAAGTTAGCATTTCAACACAAATCTAGGTTTGAAGTGAATGGAATGTGTCCCCATCTGCTGGATATTCAGCACACTAGGCAAAATCAGTTTGTTGGTTTCAGTCCAAGTGTACATTATACATTTAAAACACTGCCATGCTTGGCAATAATTGAAATCTTGCTGAGAGGACAGGAACTGAGGATGAAATCTTTGCCTCATTGGAGTCAATGGAAAAATTCCCATTGACTTCAATGGAACCAGGATTTCACCCTGAATGAGCATCTTGTTACCATTGAAGAGGACCCTTCGAGATCAGAGATCAGGCACATTGTGTGGGGAATCTCAGATTGCAGAAACCCAAGCTGTACCCATTCTCTGGATATGTTGAATCCAATCACTGTAGGGCTCCGCAGCTAAAAGGCCAGCACCTTTCACCAGGTATACAACCACAATTTTGCTAAGAAGGGGGGTCCAGGTTACCTACCTGGCTACCGCAAACCGAATGGTATTGCAACTGCATGCAACATCAAGAAGAGGGGCTGACCAGGCCAAATGTGAGTGAATGATGTTGCATCCTGGCACATGGGTTGTAACACCACTCACTTAAATTTGGCCTGAATGGCCCTCTGTCATCCAGTGAGGGGCCAAGGAGGGGCCTGGGCTCCCTCTTCTTTGTGCCCCTTCCTTTCACAAGAACTAAATTCATACTTTTGTTTAAATGCAGACAAACATTTGACTCCAGAGCTTAGTTGCTGTTACACACTATAGAAGAGATAGCATGGAACTGAAATAAACAGGAATGAACAAAATCCAATGGCTGGTAGTTGAAATCAGGAAAGTTCAAACTTGAAATAAGATACAACTTTTTTTTTTTTTTTAACAGTGCGGGTAATTACTATTGTAACAGATTACCAAGGGATGTCATGTGGAGCCGGTGTCTTGATAAATAATACATTCTTGCTCAATGACAAATTATTGGATGCTTGAATCACTAGGTGAAATTCTATAGCCTATGCTATTCTAAATTATCATTATGGTCCTTCTGGCCTTAAAAATCTATGTAAATCCATGGAAACATTATGAAGCACCTTAAGAATTCTAAATTAGTATTGTGAGTATGGTCAATATGTGTGTCTGTAAATAAATATATTAAGTTCTAGATTTGTTTAAGGTTTTTAGGAACTCAGTTGTTGCCAGTTTAAGAGCATTACAGTACAAACAGTGTATTAATTACACAGAATTAAGTAGTCAATGATAATGTGTTTCTATCTTTTCCATCAAGTTTAAATCTTTTTAGAGTAAATACTGAAATATTTTCTTAGTTTTAATAAATGTCATCTTTTAGAAGGAATTATTTACAAGATTATTTTAAACATATGAATTAATATCACGAAAAGTTGGTATGTATCTAATCTTCTGAAGCCAATCCTCTGTTTCATTCCATTCCCAGTGAAATGAGTGTGACGGTTGGTGCCCCCCATAAGGCTTTAGGGAAATATGCTTATGTATGTGTATATATATAACATAACTAGAAGGTATTTTATGCTACATATGCCATGTAACACATCTCTGTAAAGGTTATGATCTACGGAAACTATTAATCCTATTTGTATGCATGTATCATTTTTGTATTTGACATTATGAATATTGGCTGCATACTTGTTTGATTCTAAGTAGACTGTAGTGAAGCAGTTGGTCAGCTTCCCGAGAAAAGACTAGTCTCAGTAAGTGCCCCATCAAGAAACACTTAAGCCAACAATGAACTTGGAGACACCAATCCACATCTGGGCTTTCCCAGAAATGTGGCTTGGCTGGTAAGGAACTCAGTCATTCATGGACATGTGACTTGTCCAGGTGACTCGAAAACTCCAGTTTGTAGCTGGACTTTGCATAGGAGAGAAGAGGGGGTCTCCACCCACAAGTGAAAGTCTATTTAAGCCCATGGGACCTCCATTTGGTCTTCAGCTGGCTAAAGAGAGGGCCTCTTCACCCCAAAGATACTTGAAAGAAACTGGAACAAAGGACAGTGACTGCAAGGGGTGTGAGTGATTGCTGGACCCAGACTAAAAGGAGATTAGTCTGTAAAAGGAAGCATTCTGGAACTGGTGAGGATCTTATCTGTATTCAGTTTCTTACTGTATTAGACATCGACTGGTGTGTTCTATTTTATTTTACTTGGTAGTTCACTTTGTTCTGTCTGTTACTACTGGAACTACTTAAATCCTACTTTCTGTATTTAATAAAATCACTTTTTACTTATTAATTAACCCAAAGTATGTATTAATACCTGGGGGGGGGGGGCAAACAGCTGTGCATATCTCTCTATCAGTGTTATAGAGGGTGAACAATTTATGAGTTTACTCTGTATAAGCTTTATACAGGGTAAAACGGATTTATTTGGGGTTTGGACCCCATTGGGAGTTAGGCATCTGAGTGTTAAAGGCAGGAACGCTTCTGTAAGCTGCCTGCAGCTTTGGGGCAAGTAATTCAGACCCTGGGTCTTTGTTGGAGCAGATGGGAGTGTCTGGCTCAGCAATGCAGGGTGCTGGGGTCCCGAGCTGGCAGGGAAAGCAGGGGCAGAGGTATTCTTGGCACATAAGTGGCAGCTCCCAAGGGGGTTTCTGTGATCCAACCCGTCACAATGAGTTCTGTAAGTCTGAAGGTAGCAAAACAACAATAACAAAAAAACATTGACACCCTTGAAAGATGGTGCAGAGCTGTCTGTGAGAAAGTGGATTGCAAAGCTAATGGTTAATTCCACCTTTTTTAAAAAGACATTTAAAGATTAAAATTAAGATGGATGAATTTGTAAAGAGCAGGAAACCATTTCTAAATTATACTAAAAAGGGTGTAGAATCATATTCCAAATGAATTGATATGGTGTGGAACTCCTTAAGTAATGACAATGCAAAAGTTCTCTTTTCATTTTCCTTTGTTTGAGTCCATGTTACCCTATTCCTTGCTATAGTCCATGCAGTAGGACTGCTTCAAATCTACTGTAGGAATGGCCTCTGTACCCCAAAGAAAGCAGGATTTGGGGCCAAGCAAACAGCTTTCCTGTTATCTTAATGAATCAGTCTCATAAAAGATTCTCCCATCACAGAAATGTTTACATAGATATTCCTTTTGATAATTTCTAAGTACAATTTTGATTTTATATGGAGCGAGATCCCATGATTATTATACAGTGAGCACCTCACAAACCTCACAGGGATGATGTGATTCCTATTCTGAAGTAAAGAGGAAGTAATAAGAATAATGATGCTTTAATTATAAGGTATATTTGTTTGACTTTGTTTTCTCTAAAATAAACATATAGCTCTTTCTGTGTATCTCTGTCTCTCTCTCTCAATCTGTGTTATCAAAAAAATCCAAACACCACATTTCATTGCATACAGTTCTTCCTATGGGGAGAGTATGAGAGAACAGACACGTGACAGATGTAAACCACGTTGCTTAACACATTACTGGAAGGCGCTCAGATGCTACAGTGATGAGCGTGGCATTAGGACCTATATACAATCAATAAGATTGTATCATTACTGTTCTGCTAGTGCAAAGCAGAATGAAGTAAGGATGTACTTTAAAAAATTAAATCTTTGTTGGTGTGACAGAGTGCTGGGAATGTACAGCTGTAAGGATCCATGGGACTAGTACCCAGGTCTACAGAGCTTGGGACAGCTGACATTGCCACTAGGAGGCCCTACTGAGCTGCATCCAAGGAGCACTGTGGAGATTAGGTGCTGCAGGAAGTACAGCCCAAAGGGTCCAGGGTGACTGCACCCTCTAGACCTCTGATTGACTCATCCTTGCCCCAGGAAGTTATCTAGGTAACCACACAGAGTTTGAGCCTGCTGTGATGTCATATTGTTTTCTGATCTACAGTCTCTGACCCTGACCCTGGCCTCCTGATTCCAGCCTGGTAACTACCTCCAGGGACATCTCAATGAAGCTCTCCTGGATGTACTCCCAAAGCCTTTGCAGCCTTATTTCATCCTCCATGGTAGGACACTTTACCACGCCAGGCCAGTAGCACGTAGTCTGGAATCATTGCATAACAAAGCATGGCAGCATATGGTCCCAGTGTTTGCTGACTGACCGGTAGCTATCTGGTGTTGCAAGCTTCCAGAGGACTATCGTCACTTACTTGTGAACTGTGAGGGCTGTTCTCATCTTGGTATTCTTGAGCTTCAGGGCAGGGGAAAGCAAGTCACAAAGTTCCATGAAAATGCCCTTATCCATGCGAAAGTTTCACAGCCACTGGGAATCATCCCAGACCTGCAACACTATGCAGTCCCACTAGTCTGTGCTTGTTTCCCAGGCCCAGAATCGGCATTCCACGGCATGAACCTGCCCCGTTACCATGATGTCCAAATTGCCAGGGCCCGTGCTTTGAGAGAAGTCTGTGTCCATGTCTTCATCACTCTCATCACCATGCTGCCGTTGCCTCCTCACCTGCTTTTGAAGTTTCTGGTGCTGCATATACTGCAGGATAATGCGCGAAGTGTTTACAGTGCTCATAACTGCCGCGGTGATCTGAGTGGGCTCCATGCTTGCCATGGTATGGTGTCTGCAGGAGAACAGGAGAGCAGAGTGGCAGCGGAGAGGTCGTTCGATGACAACAGTTTGCAGTCCTACTGCACTGTCTGCTGCCAGCAGCACTCAGGATACAACAGCGGCAGCTGAGCTGAGCGGGATGCACACTTGCCGTGGTATGGCATCTGCGTGGAAAAAAGGCGCGAAACGATTGTCTGCTGTTGCTTTCATGGAGGGAAGGAGGTAGGGAGGGGGGCCTGACGACATGTACCCAAAACCACCCGCGACAATGTTTTTATCCCATCAGGCATTGGGAGCTCAACCCAGAATTCCAATGGGCGGCAGAGACTGTGGGAACTGTGGGATAGCTACCCACAGTGCACCGTGCTGAAAGTCGACGCTAGCCTGAGTACTGTGGACACACTCCGCTGACGTAATGCGCTTAGTGGGGACACACACAGTCGACTGTATAAAATCAATTTCTAAAAAATCGACTTCTATAAAATCGACCTAATTTCGTAGTGTAGACATACCCCAAGATTGTTTCAGCTAGTTCCTTAACTACCCTAAGATGATTTTTGTCAGGCCCTGCCAACTTGAATACATCTAACTTATTTAAATATTCTTTAACCTATGCTTTCCCTGTTCAGGCTTGTGTTCCTTCTCCCTTGTTAATAATAATTGTGTTAAGCAGCTGGTCACATGACCTTTTTTAGTGAAGACTGAATCAAAACAGGTATTAAACACTTTAGCCTTCAGTTATTAGCTCTCCTTCCCTGCTAAGTAGAGGACCTAAAATTTCCTTTGTCTTTCTCTTGTTCCTAATGTATTTAAAGAACCTCTTCTTAGTGCCTTTTTTGTCCCTTGCTAGGTGTAACTCATTTTGTGCCTTAGGCTTTCTGATTTGGCCCTACATGCATGTGCTATTCTTTAATACTCATCCTTAGTAATTTGTCCTTATTTCCAGCTTTTGTTGGATTTCTTTTTGATTCTCAGGTCATTAAAGAGCATCATATTAGCCTCTTACTATCATCTTTCAATCATCTTCAGAGTGTGTACCAACAAAGGTATAGATCAACAGAGTTTATATTACTCTGTGCAAAACCTACAATATAACTTAATACCAAATGTTCACACCAGCCCTTCTTTTTGAACTAGTGCTGCTTTTATATTCAATATACATAAGACTATCAAGGGATAATACCAATTACTATCTTGCAAGTGAATCTAATTGATGAACTAAAATGTAAGTGGCATACGTTGTGCTGGAAAAGAGCCCGTGATATCTGGTGCTTTCTAGTGAGAGAGGTGGTAATAGTATAAATCAGTGAACCTTATTCAACTGTGAAAGTTCTCCCAACTTCTGTGGCCTATTAAAAAATTCTATAATAATGCTGTCTCTAATCTCAGACATGGAAATACATTATCACTCTTAATTTTATCTGTATAAATCATCAGGGACCATGTGTAAAGGGAGCAGAGACTTCATTATCAGATTAAATACAAAATATTTTTGTCAAATACCAGCCACTTGAAATATGAATGAGTATCATTTAAGGGATAGATTCTAATCCCCTTACTCAGACTGTGTAGGATCTTATTTTATAATAGCTCCATTTGAGCAATTGGGCTACTTTCAGAGTAAGAAACTAGTAGGGTTGCCACCTGTCCAGGTTTTCCCAGGTTGTCCTTTTATTGAGGTGGCTGCCCTGGGAAATCTGTAAGGGTGCTCAGCATACACTGTTAGCTGTACAGTTTTATGGGCTCAGGATCATCCCAGATGTTCTGTTGTATTGTACTGCAGAGGCGGCAACCCTAAGTACTATCCAAAGAGTATTCGAATCTTAAAACAACAATATAAGAGAACATGCTAATCTTGTTTTTTTCTTTGAAGTACATTGGTATATTAGCAATAGCATAACATATTCTATTGGTGTTCGCAATTTCAGGAAGGAGAAGAAACAGGTGTAAACTCTCACAAATCATGGCTGTTGACCTGATATCTTGTATCAGTGTAAATTGTGGTGGAAATACCTATTTAATATATTTAGGTCTTTCTCCTGATTTTGAGCTGTTTGTTATCATGTGATTAGAGCTGTTGATTTGTTATAACAGTCCAACATTTAGAAAAAGTATTGGTAATTTTGATAACAAGGCAAAAATCATGTAAATAATCAGTTTTAAAATCAGACAGAATTATTGCACCACTTGCATTTTCAGAGCAAACAATGCATCTGCTCAAAGGAGTGGACAGTTTTGTACACAAAAGCGTTGCTATATCAAATATTACTTTAGTAAACCAAATGCACTACAATTTTGTTTAAAAATTAATGGTTTTTGCCTTGGAGTAGAGAAATCTCACTGTCTTCTTATGTCCACCAGCTGGTTGTCATCTTATACTCAGATTGTAAAAGCTCTTTGAGGTAGGGTCTGTCTTTTTGTTGTGTGTGTCTGCCTGTCTGTGATTGTATACAGTGACTAGCATAATGAGGCCTCAGTACCTCATAGGGGCCTGTAGCCACTACCATGATATAAATAATATAGTTACGTACATCCACCCCCACTGTGTTACAAGAATGTTAATTAAGTTGCAAAGTTGAGCACCGAAAAGTTAGGAAATGTCAGATATAAGGTTGCCTGTGGAACCTTAATTCTGTACCTTGTGCATTCAGCTTGCACACTAAATGAGACAGGGTTCCTGTGGAAAAATTACATGTGATCATGGAATTAAAGACTGTCTTGAAATACATGTGCATAAGAGGGCCAAATTAAAAATGCACAGGCAACCTTAAGTCTGGCTTTTCCTAACTGTAAGGTGCCCTACTGAGAGCTGGGGAGATAGATTCACAGATGAATACAAATTAAAAGAAAGAGGGGGAAAAGGAGAGAGAACTGAAAAGAAGGAGAGACCCCATGTAGCAGGGTGCTGGTGCAAAAGTACCTAATTAGCCCCCGCCCAGTCAGCTCCAATCAGCGGAAACAGATTGGGGCTGATGGAAAAGGCCTGCTGCTGGTCTGAGGATTGGCAACACCTGCTGGCCTGACAAGCCAAGGACTATAAAGGCTGGGAGGGAGCCAGGGAGAAGTCAGTTAGGGAGGGAACTGGAGGCCTTCTAGCCAAAGGCTGACTCTGCCTGTAAAAGAGGTTGAATAATCCTGTAAATAGATAGATAATGGTGGTGGGATAACTGTAAGTAAATAAAGACAGGGGTGTTGCACAACCCTGAAGCCTCTCTGAGCCTTCTTGGGGCAGCAAGCGGGCCCCAGGAAGAGGAGCGGGTCGTGGACCCTGTTACACTGCAGCATTCAATTATTTTTCTCTCTTTGGCACTTCAATTTAAACCTCCCACTCCCCCTCAAAGTATGGTATACTCACCTTTGTAAGCCGGAGGAAGTGAGGGAACCATTTCTGGAGGTTCTTTTAACCTCTGCCTCCCTCCCAGGCTTGGGAACAAGGGGTAGCAATGGGAGCCTCCTTCATTGTTGGGAACCAGAGCATGAACTTCAGAAGAAAGGAGCAGCTGCTCCCCAGCCAGCTGCAGGACCCTGGAGTGCTCCATTCCTACAGCTTGTTTAGGAAGGGGAAGGGAACACTGGCTGCTTCAGGTGCTGAGGGCCTAGGCTCTCCCTCAGCATCTGGAGCAGCTTTCATTGGCTGGCTTTCTTGGTCAATTCCCCTAAGTTTGTGTGTGTTGATGGAGGCTGGTCAGTGGAGGGAGAGGGTTTCCCCTGGCTGGTGAAGAGCTTGGGATGCAGGAAAATGAGACTTCAGGCTCCTTTCCCAGTCCCAGCTCTTTAAATGACAGTCTAGATCAGTGGTTCTCAAACTAGGGCCACTGCTTGTGCAGGGAAAGCCCCTGGTGGGCTGGGCTGGTTTGTTTACCTGCCACGTCCGCAGGTTCGGCTGATCGCGGCTCCCACTGGCTGCGGTTCGCTGCTCCAGGCCAGTAGGGGCTGCAGGAAGCGGCATGGGCCAAGGGATGTGCTGACCGCCTTCCTGCAGCCCCTATTGGCCTGGAGTGGCGAACCGCAGCCAGTGAGAGCCGCGATCGGCCGAACCTGTAGACACGGCAGGTAAACAAACTGGCCAGGCCTGCCAGTGGCTTTCCCTGAACAAGCAGCGGCCCTAGTTTGAGAACCACTGGTCTAGATATATGTAGGTATAGGTTGACAGGGAAAGAGGCAGGCTGTAGCAGCTACAGGACTCCCACTCAGTACAGCAGCACTTTAGTAGCTATTCAAGCCCAGCTTTGGAGATGCCTGGGAATTTTAATAAAGAACAGCCATTATTAACATTTTTGTGTGGGCCTTGGAAAAAAAATTCTTACTGCAGTTAACCTGTTCATACCCGCTACAATCACAGTATTATGGAGAGGGTGAGTCCGAGGACTTCTGGGGGGAATAGTGAACAGATTATTTGGGATACACTTAATGAACTCATTTTATACATAATATTTCCAGCCAGAGCTTTTAAAAATCATGAGTCAAGCTCCCAAAATATTGAGATTGGTTTTAAAAACCAGGCTATTTTATTCAGAAAAATAAAATTTGGTTTCTTTTTATTTACCTTCTGGTTTCTGATGCTGTTAGGATGCACTCAGCCCATGTTTTCTAGCTTTTCTCCACAACTATGAGGGCTAGAAACTTACTTTTTTTAAAAAATGAAAACTGAGTTTCTTATGAGGTCTCTTAAATCTAGCAGCTAGGGCTTTCAGAAAAAAACAAAAAATCACAAGAGTTGGCAACATGATATAGAAAAGTGGATCAGAGGTAGAGAAAAAAAATCTGTGGATGCTTCCCACCCTCCTTCTGCACCCAGCTTTTTCACTGCTGTTTCACCTTTTCATCTCTTACCTCTAGAAATCAGTTCACATTTACAAGGATATATGTGCAAGGAAAAGAGTTAGAAACTTTTTTTTTTGGTAAGAAATGAAAGCTGGTGTGGGAATCAAAGGCTGCCTCAGTTAAATTCAGGGTCCAATATGAGCCCCTTCCAATCCATCAGTGGGCAAATTGTGAGGAGAACAAATTATATTCACTGTATACATTCTACAGTGAAATCAGCCTACAAAATGAGACAGATTCAAATTCAAATGTCTTTTCTGAAGTGGAGAGTTACAGAAAGAGTTCATTTGGATACATTTCCAGCTTTTGGCTATTTCAGTGTCCCATCTAGGGGAAGCTGAAAAAGAGATTCGATCTTTTGCCAAGTAACAGTTATTACACTGCTATGCATTTTTCTGTTGAGTACTCGCTAGCAGCACATCAATTTGACACTAACAGAAAAAAAATATTTAGCTACTGAACTGCAATGCATCTCTGCCTGCATTAAAAGTAGCGAGATGCTGACTGTGTTCTCTTAGCTTTAGAAAGCAGCTCAAACATTGTCTCTGTTTGTTTACAAATAATTTTTTTGAATCAACAAAAACAATACTATTAAAGTTTTAGGGCTGACTACAGTGTTCTCAAACATAATCACTTCTTCCCTCCAGAAAATATTTAGGCCCAGATCCTGTAATCTGATCCATGCAGGTGGACATATGTGTCTGAACTCATCTCCATGGATTTCAATGGCACTCTTTGGGAGTGTAAAGGTCTGCTCGCACTGATCAGATTGCTTAATTGGGACCTAAGTTTTTAGACACTCAGACGTTGCCCATCTGAAAAAGTGTCCTATTTTCACAAGAAGAACGAATTTTAATGCTCTGAATAAAGCCCATTGAACTGCCTTGTCAGCACCTCTTAATGACTCACCATCTTTTCTTTTTAAAGAGAAAATGGATAGTACTCTTTTCAAACAGGTGTGCACTTTATAATAGGGACTGAAAAGATTAATTATAGTATAGAACCCTATTCTCTGAACTCCTGCCCCCAAATCTCCCTTTCTAATGAACTTCCAGCCTGTCTCGCTTTTCTATTGATTCCCAATTAGCTGAACATATTTTGTGTCACTTAATGGTTCAGATAACCAGGATTCTTCTGTATTACAGCTGCTCAGCAATGGTGATCTGATATTGTCTTGCGCATTGGAGTGTAGTTTCTAGAGATACAAACAAAAAGACCACAACCTTGCATCTGTGATGTTACATAGCATTCTTCTGATTTGTCTTTTACTTTCCAAAACCGAAGTATTAAAAAAAATGATAGAGCATTTGAGGAATAAGTATTTAGAATTGTTAGGAAGCCCTGTTGAATTCCTAAAGGACAATTATATTTTCATGGTTCATTCAGTTTACATAGTAATTCAGGTTCAGTGGGACTTTAATTTATTCCTGAATTGTTCACTTATCATTAGATACTAGATCACCAAGAAATACATTATTCTCTGTTTTCAAAATATGATGTGACAAGTCGTATGTAATGATGGGCAGTATTTTATCAAGTTGATTTTCTCAGATCACTGTTGTGGGGGAAAACAGAAGAACCTTCAGAATGAGTCATTTTAGGAAGTAACAGACTGGGGCTCGTTCCTTATCCCTTCTGCCCGAGAGAGAATGTTCTATCTGAATAGAATTAAATTTCCGTTTTAAAAAACACAAGATCTCCTTTAGTCATAATTCCTATATAGTTTCCAGTCACCTTCTGTTTCACTGCCATTGTTCTGTTTTCCTGATTATCCTGTCTCTTTGTCTTATAGAATTCCTGAAGCTTAGGCAGGACATAGGAAGGCATGTATTTGAGTTCTTCACCACTAACTGAAGCAAACTCCACAAGGACTCCTTATTGTTTTTGAAGGAAACTAATAGACACTCATATCAATTATAATCATTATTAAGCCAGTTTAGGGAACATTTGAAAGAACCTTATCTTTACTATTGATAAAGTGTAGATCCATTGTCAAATGCAGGAAGATTATTTTGCTTGGAAGAGGACTGTGTCCTATATATTGTGTCTATATTTAAATTGTGAAATCTTTGGGACAGGGACTGTCCATATTGTGTACATAATAATAATAATTATTTGTATTGTGGTAATGCCTAGGAGCCTGAGTCATGGGTCAGAATCCGAATGTGTAAGGTGCTGTACAAACACAGAACAAAAAGATAGTCCCTAATGAGAATATTGCTGGTCAGTAACAAATGCTGTATTATAATTAATAATATTTACCAGCTGATCTCTAGGATGCTGATGAAAATGACATGCTGTATGTAGTGGTTCCTTGGGCTCAGACTCAGAGGGAAGCCACTCTGTGTTGCTGTGGCTGTCTAGGCAGGGTAAGCCACAAGCAAAGCACAGGTCTTCTGGCTTAGAAGCTTATAGGCTGCCACCCCAGGTGTGAGGTTGGCGGCAGGCGGTAGGGAGACCTGGGCCCACGCTACTCCAGCCCAGGGCCCTAACAGTGGTGAAAGGTTCTGCCACTGGGTCAGCGGGGATCCTACTGAAACACACTGACTTGCGTTCCAGCAACAAAACTGAACTAAAGTCTGGTTTCCTTGGGCTGTTTCCTACCACAGTCTGGGTAGAGGGGAGGGGTGTTCATAGTTCAAGGATACTCCATCTCCTTGGGGTACACTGCAGACAGCAGTCCTGGCAACTTCTCTCCAGAGTCAATCTGCTGTGGAGGCAGGGCTCAGCACAGCGCAGATTCAGCTCTGGAGTTCTGAAGCAGGGTGGAGATGTCTGTCTCCTTCCCAGGCTCCTGCTCAACTGAGCTGCACGGCCCACCTTTTCTTCTTTCTGTCATGCCCCTCTGCTTCCAGAGTGTGTGCGGGGGAACTGCCCTGGCTCTGCCGACCAGGGGGGAGTGTAGTGGTCCCGTGGGCTCAGGCTCGGAGGGAAGCCACTCTGCCTCATTTCACTGCACCTCACAAGGCATTCTTGATGAGCAAAGCTTAAAGGACAGACAACCCTAAATTCCCTCAGATTTCCATGACAATTTCAAATGATATACCTGAGATACATCAATGATATTTTCATCCGCTGGACAGACAACATAAACTCCATCATAAATTCCACCACAACTTCAAAAACCACCACCCATTCATCAAGCTCTCTCTAGAACACTCCTGTACCAGCTTCAACTTCCTGGACATCACAATCAGCTTCAGCAATGTAACCCCCCCAGACAACTATATACAAGAAACCCATGGATCACCACACTTATCTTCACAAAACCAGTAACCACCCCAAACACCACCAAGAAATCTGTTATCTACAGCCAAACCCCAAGAAAACACAGAATATGTTCTGAGGAAAAGTACAAGATATACACCTTAACACACTTAAAACAGTCTTTACCAAACAAGGACACTCCACCAAAGTAGTAGATTGCATCATGGAATGGGCCACCCAAATAGGCTAAGAGAACCTACTTCAATACAGAAAACAAAAAAAACATGCCTAGTTGTCACCTAAAACCCTACACTGAAACTGATATGGGGTATCATCAAACAATTACAAGCCATACTCAATGAGGACCACATTCTGAAAGAAATCTTTCCTGAACTCCCTCTTTGGGCCTTCAAACAATCCCCCTAAACCCAACCAAGCTCATCATCAGAAGCAAGTTCTTCACAGAGCAGGACCCACCAACTCAAAGAGGCACCAGACCCTGCCAGAACAGCACATGCAAAACTTGCAGATATATCTCCACTGCTACAATGATTAGTACCCCCCTCAACTTTCAAGACCCCTGGATCCTATACCTGCCTTTCACAACATGTGGTGTACCTCATCTAGTACAGTAAATGCCCCAATGACAACTATGTGGGTGAAATCAGACAGTCACTGTGCTCTAGAATGAACTCATACAGGAAAATGATAAAAGACAGAAACACCGTATCATTGTGGGTTAACACTTTTCACAAAATGATCATTCCATATCTGACCTCTCAGTCCACATCCTCAAAGGAAACGTGCACAACAGCTTCAAAAGATGAGCCTGGGAGCTTAAATTCATAAAACTTTTATTAGACACTAAAAATCATGGTCTTAATAAAGACACTTATAATAAGCCATTAACACACAATCTGAAACCCACTAACCCCCCTTTTTTGTCTTATGACTGCAGGGGTATTAACAGGCCACTTCACCTTGAATGATCCCTGGAAATGTGTGTTAACTACTTATGCTAAACAATCTGTTCCCCCTTGTATTTAGCTGTGACATATATCTTTCCCAGATCTGAAGAAGGGCTCTGTATAAGCTTGAAAGCTTGACTCTTTCACCAATAGAAATTGATCCGATAAAAGATATTGCCTCACTATGACAGGGTGCCCCCCCATTTCTGGGGTGCCACCTGATATACTAGGGTACCAGTGAGCCCACTGGTTCCACCAGTCTGGGTTCCCTTACATTGCCCTGCTGAGCCAGGCTCTCAAGCCTCCTCCAGCACACACACAGGTAGGGCCACACCCAGCTGCAGAAAGACATAGACACTGAGATCAGCTCTGTGTGGGAAGACTCAGCTCAGGAATTGCCTAGCACTCAAGTGCATACCCCCTCTTGAGTGTAAACCCAAAATTGTATTGTCTGGCACTGCACAGAAAACTTTACAGCATAGGGCATAAAATTTACTCCCTCCCTCAATGTGGAGGAAGATATGCACAGCATTTTGCCCCCTTCCCCATTATGAATTCCACAAACTGATCTAGAGAAAACAAACAGAAGTTTATTAACTACAAAAGATGGATTTTAAGTGATTATAAGGGATAGCAAACAGATCAACGCAGATTACTGAGCAAATAAAGCAAACATGCAAACTAAGCTTAATCGACTAAAGAAACTGGTTACAAGTAGTAATTTCTCACCCTAAATGTTGTTTTAAGCAGGTTGCAGAGTTTCTTGAAGACAAACTGCTCTTGCTTGCAGCTTAGAACTCGAGATATTCCTTTCACAGGCCAGACACTTTCTAGCCTGGGTCCAGTCCTTTCTTTCCCAGATCTGTTTTAGGTGTTTTCAGCAGTCATCTTGGGAGGGGATTCAGTAAAGAACCGACCACGATTAACTCACTTCCCTACCTTAAATAGGATGTTCATTTGGCGGGAATCCTTTGTTTCCCAGTTTGGTCCCCACCCCCTATTAGTGGAAAAATAGTAGGCCAAGATGGGTCCAGTACCAGATGACATGATCACATAACCCTGTAGTGTCAAAGCAGAATCCCAGGAAGCTTCTCAAGAAGGTGGGAGATTAGCAGCATCTGCAGAGTCCTATTGTTCTCCCTCATGGCCCATCCAGACTGATTGCATTCTATCTGGTGGGCATTCCCCAGATGTAATCCCACTTATAACTGTTACTTAGTCAATATTCCTAACTTTAGATACAAAAATGATACATGCATACTAGGGCTTTCAATTAATAGCAGTTAACTCAGATGATTAACTTAAAAAATGAATCACGATTAATCACAGTTTTAATCACACTGTTAAACAATAGAATACCAATTGAAATGTATTAAATATTTTGGATGTTTTTCTACATTTTCATATATATTGTATTCTGTGTTGTAATTGAAATCAAAGTGTATATTATTTTTGATTACAAATATTTGCACTGTAAAAATTATAAAAGAAATAGTATTTTTCAATTCACCTCATACAAGTACTGTCGTGCAATCTCTTTGTTGTGAAAGTGCAATTTACAAATGTAGATTTTTCTGTTACATAACTGCACTCAAAAACAAAACAACGTAAAACTTTAGAGCCTACAAGTCCACTCAGTCCTACTTCTTGTTAAGCCAATCCCTACGACAAACAAGTTTGTTTACATTTACAGGAGATAATGCTGCCCTCTTCTTATTTACAATTTCATCAGAAAGTGAGAACAGACATTTGCATGGCATTTTTGTAGCTGGCATTGCAAGGTATTTACGTGCCAGATATGCTAAATATTCATATGCCCCTTCATGCTATGGCTACCATTCCAGAGGACATGGTTCCATGCTGATTACGTTTGTTAAAAAAAATAATGTGTTAATTAAATTTGTGACTGAACTCTGTTGTGGTCAAAGATACCCATGCAATGATTTTAGTTCAAAGACTCAAGCCTGAGGTCAGTTTATTGACATACATACCAGTGCACTGGGGTGCAGTCTGAAGACTGACACTCCGAGGGCCGCTCGCAGGCGGGTTTTTATTTCATTAAACCGCAAGCAAAGTACAAACAATACGTCATGAGTTAAGAAACTGAGGTTGGGGTCAGCCCCCCCCCCAAACCACGAGTTAAGAAACTAGGGTTGGGGTCAGTCCCTCCCTTAAACCGAGAGTTAAGAAATTAGGGTTGGGGTCAGTCCCCCCTCCCGCTTCCTCCCCGATACCTTCCTCATTAATTTCTGAGAAGTGGGTGTTTATTTGGGTAGAGGGGCGCTTGGTGGTTTTCCCCAGGGGTGGTACTTGGCACCAGTTTGGGTACATTTCTCAAGACACATGTTATTTTCTTGGGTCTTTTGGTTAAAGATTGGGGTGGGGGTTTCCATGGGACGCCGAAAGAGGATCTATGATTGGCTATTTTTGCAGATAGCTGAAATCACGGAGTGGGTCACAGATCACCCAAAGGAGAAGCTGCATGAGTTAAGAAATTGCATTTAGCTAAAGTTACCTATTGCTTCACACAAGTGGTTATTATATTTCATTAGTCATGAACATATTTCATTAGTGCTGCTGCTGGGGCTTTTTTATTCTTTGCCTCCTTGCCCCCCCCCTCCTCTGGTCATGACCCTTAACTGAGTTTGGCAGGGAATTGTGCAGTCTAGTCTAGTTCAGGCCCTGGCCTGTACTGCTTTGTGTAAGGGTAGTTAGCATAACAGATCTCTGTTGGAGGGTTTATTTTGGGGCCTTCAGATTCACAGCTCTGGCTATTAAAAAGAAGGCCCCCCTGCTCTATTTCCCCACAACTCCTAGGAGGAGAATTGTATGTCCGCATCTCTGTTTTACCTGCATTCTGCCATATTTTTCATGTTATAGCATGATGACCCAGCACATGTTGTTCATTTTAAGAACACTTTCAGGGCAGATTTGACAAAACGCAAAGAAGGTACCAGTGTGAGATTTCTAAAGATAGCTACAGCATTCAACCCAAGGTTTAAGAATCTGCAGTGCCTTCCAAAATCTGAGAGGGACAAGGTGTGGAGCATGCTTTCAGAAGTCTTAAAAGAACAACACTCCGATGCATAAACTACAGAACCCGAACCACCAAAAAAGAAAATCAACCTTCTGCTGTTCGCATCTGACTCAGATAATGAAAATGAACATGCGTCAGTCTGCACTGCTTTGGATTGTTATCGAGCAGAGCCCGTCATCAACATGGATGCATGTCCCCTGAAATAGTGGGTGGTTGAAACATGAAGGGACATATGCGCATCTGGCACGTAAATATCTTGCAATGCTGGCTACAAACTGCCATGAGAATGCCTGTTCTCACTTTCAGGTGACATTGTAAACAAGAAGCAGGCAGCATTATCTCCTGCAAATGTAAACAAACTTGTTTGTCTGAGAGATTGGCTGAACAAGAAGTTGGACTGAGTGGACTTGTAGACTCTAAAATTTTACATTGTTTTATTTTTGAATGCAGTTTTTTTGTACATAATTCTACATTTGTAAGTTCAACTTTCATGATAAAGAGATTTCACTACAGTACTTGTATTAGGTGAATTGAAAAATTCTTTCTTTTTTTTTTTTTTTTACAGGGCAAATACTTGTAATCTATGAGCACTGTGCACTTTGTATTCTGTGTTGTAATTGAAATCAATATATTTTAAAATGTAGAAATCATCCCAAAATATTTAAATAAATTATATTCTATTATTATTTAACAGTGCGATTAATTGCAATTAATTTTTTTAATCGCTTGATAGCCCTAATGCATACAAATAGGATAATCATAGTCAGTATATCATAACCTTTACAATGATACCTCACATGATCCAACTTGCATAGAACATATATTAGTTATTCCCTATTTATATCATAACAATATCTCTATGAAAAATATGTGGCGTAGTGTCACACTCACCCACTTTGTTTCTCTAATATCCTGGACCAAGAGGGCTAGAACACCACTGTAAACATAAAGTAAATAAAGTCAGTCCAAGACTCCCCTCCTTTATTAACAATCCTATTTGTTATATTAACCTTCACAATGTACAGAGATCAATATCTGAGATGCCTGTAGGGTAATTTTCCTGGTATTACACAAAGAAAATATGCAACATGAATACTACTTCACACATGCTAGAAAGTGTTATCAATTAACTAATTAAATAGAAAATACCCAGATAATACAGCTCACGGACTATATAAGACTGTAAAGGCCGATAGGCATGTTTCCTGAAAAAATGCTTTTATTGCAATGGAGTTACACTAGTACACAATATGGCCATTAAAGAAACTATACAATGCCGCAAAAATATGCACTAGACCTTCCTGTTGGCCAGTGGCAACAGAGGAATCCAAATTCAGGTCCCAAGCTTGCAGGATTTGTGGTGTATACATTAAAATGGCAGCAATATTAGAAGACAGTGTCACACAATCCAATAATCATTCTCCATTTTAACATGCCCCTCTAGAAGTCTATGTTCTAGCATCTAGGAAAACTTGAGCTACAAACTGGTCTCTCCTCTGTCAATAACCATGGAAACATGTACATGGAAATTCAGGGCTGGGATGGGAGGATATGCCCTGTTCTGATTGATCAGATGAGGCATGTCTTAGAGCTCGATGAAATTAGCTACATGCCCTCACAAACAGCAAGAACGTTTTTATTTGTTTTAGCTGCTTATAGGGCTGCTGAGATCAATGGAACTTTTATCAATCTTCAGTTTGATCAGATTTCTTCAGAAACTTTCATTAACTCCTCAGTACTTCATTTGTGTTCAAGAGAACTGGTAGTTAATACGATATTTCAAAACACTCCGTTCCAAGCTATCTTGTAAGACTACTTAGACAAAATTATGATTTCTAGCAGGTGATCACTTAGCCAATGAATCTTTTTTCATTACATAGAGCTTGCATGAGACAACAGCATGGCCAACTATTGTGATATTTGTTGAATTTCTTAAAGCCCCAGCTCCTGGGGTCACATGATTATGTGAGAAGCTCAGTTTAATTTAAAAAGAGTATGCTTTCATGATTGCAGAAAAAGCATGAAAACATGAACCCAAAGGCTCAACAGAAAAGAAATAAAAATAACCACAATATGTATGATTTTTAAAATTTTTATAATTTAAGCCAATCTCATCATTTTGAGTCATGATTTTTGACTACTCAAGGTTGGCAATACTGATCCGCTACTGACTTGCTGTGTTATTGAGTAAATAAGGTTCTTTTACTAAGTGGGTCCCATTTAGGCTATGTTTACACTATGAGCTGGGGTGTGATTTCGTTGCTCGTGTACAAATACATGTGCTAGCTCTCACTGAGCTAGTGCAAGTATAAATAGTTTTTACCTTAGGGTTTTTAAAAAGAAAAAAACAATTCTGTTATGTGCGGCTCTCTTACCCCTTCCCCTTAATTCTCATCTGGGTTTGAATCCTAGATCTTCAACAAAGCAGCAGAGACCTCTAACACGTGAGTGAAAGGATTAATTATATTAGATGGCAGCCAATGTAAGCTGTTGGTCAAGCAGGGCCGGCTCCAGGGTTTTTGCCGCCTCAAGCAGCGGGGAAAAAAAAAAAAAAGCCGCAATCGCGATTGGTGGCAGCTCCAACACCTTCTTCGGCAGCAATTTGGCGGCAGGTCCTTCCCTCCGAGAGGGACAGGGACCCTCCACTGAATTGCCGCTGAAGAGCCCGACATGCCCCTTGGCTGCCCCAAGCACCTGCTTGCTCAGTTGGTGCCTGGAGCCGGCCCTGTGGTCAAGCCATTAGGGCAGGATGCATAATACACTGAAGCTGTAAGTTTCATATGCATGAATAGCCCCATTTTACAGACAGCATAACCATAGATTTGGTGGGTTCTCAAAGACAATGTGGCTAACTAACTGAGACTTAGGTCAGTCAAAGAATTAGGTCCTATTCCCCTTTCAGTGAGGGTTGTGAAGTGCAAAGAATTAACACCAATCAGTAAAAAACATGAAACTTGAACTCATGGTATCCTGGTTCCCAGCCTGCTGCATTTGACAATGAAGATTTTGATGTACTGCTTCTCCTCTGCCACAGTTTTGTCTATGGACTATTTAGCGGGCTCGCTGGCATGAGACACCAGAATAGTGCATATACAGTGCTACCAGAATATTCAGGGCTTTTGGCAGCAAGTCAGGAGTAAGCTGTAGTGAATAAAACACAGACAGGAAATGGAGTTATCAGCTCATACCTTGTCCAAATCTGAAAAAAATTCCATGGGGAGGCAAACAAGCACCTTCCTGCCCCAAGGACTATTCCTTTGCTAAATGTCATTTCATGCTGTAAACTACAGATTCACTAGAAATCTTTAAAAAACTGTCAGCATAATTTCATGAAAAAAGCTAGGAAACCTAAACATAGTTGTTGCTGGTTTTCCCCCATAATAAAAATGTTAATAAAATAGCAAAGACTTGCTGATATTTAAAATATAAGTTTGCCATCAAAAATTATAAACTTATCCTGTTAAGCGTTCACCAGATCACACGGGGATGGGACCATTAGCTTTACCTACTTACTTTCAGACCCTCTGTTCTTCTGGGTACATGGGTAGTGCAAATTGTCACGCCCACACTGAAAAGGGCAATTCTTCAGTTGTTTTACTGGGAGCCCTGAATTTTTAACTGTGTGAAAAATTTTGAGCCTTTTAAACTCTTCTGGAAAATTATAAACCACTAAAGTACCATGTCAGCAGATCTTGTAAACCCATGGGCTATCAGCATGAAAGTGGAGCTTTTAACTTCTTTATGACTGAAATTTGGGATTTGTGGTATTGATAAATTCCTTAGGTTTCCCTGGCAAAATGTATGCAGTTTTCAGATTTCACCTCTTTCACCAAATTTTCACCAGATTTCACCAAAAATGGTCCGTAGTGAGATTAAAGTTATTGAAAATATTAATTATTCAAAACTATCTAAGATTTCTTCAGTGGTCTACAGTGATCTGGCCTGAAGATCATTCCAGTTTACAATATTACAAATGAATGTACACTTCACTGTTCATGCTGGAATCTATGTATTATATAATGTTAATACTGGGATAGAATCTAAAAGCCAAAACCAAGTTAGGCCTCTTTGTCCTAGGCGTCATACAAACATGTAATAAATGACCATCCCTGAGCCAAAAGAGCTTATATGTAATTTTAGATAAAGTGTTAGTTTATTTGATTTCTAATAGGACAGGTTACTTTATTGTTTTAATGCAGATATGTAAATTTAGGGCATTAGCTTTCATTTATCACAAACTCCAAACTCCCCATTGAAATCACGGGGAGTCAACAGTGCACAAGGAACACAGAATTATGCCCTTAAATTTGAATGGCTAAGTGTTTAGCACTGCTCTCTGATTTTGGGCATGAGCATACATAATTTAAAAATTAATATTACTTTTTATTAAAATATCTCTAGTATCTTATAACTCCCTATTGATTCTGCATTTCTTGCTTTTCATTTGGATAAAAATGATTGCATACTACAGTATGCTTTCATCTAGTCATTCATGGCCTGATTTTCAGAGGTACTCAGTACCCACAACACTCATTGGTTATCAGAGATGCTGAGCACCTACAAATTCTATTGACAATCCGACTGTTATTGTACACTGAAATTGATTAAACTTTCATTTCTAGGAAAGATAAAATGAGTCTGACAGTACTTATTAAGACCGGAGTTTGAAACCGATGGATATGTTCCACTGGATGACTGGAGCATTCTGTGATATTTCAGACTAAAAAACTCTATAATGTTGAAACTATTATACTTTGTTCTACAATTACATCTCACATGACATGAGGGACAATATAATGTGTTACAGAAGCTACTATGCTGCAAACTGTTTTAAAGTGCTAGAATGAGTGCAGCAGCAAAGACAGGTAAATTTGGACATTTTTAGACGTGTTAAAGCAATTTTGTATTGAGAAGCAGACAGAATGTTTAGACGTATTCAGAAAAAGAAACAATGGATACCGAAAAAGCTGCATACAGTATAAGATGAATCATCATTACAACACAAAACCCTACAGGATCATTCTTACAATTCTAATTGGTGGAAGCTCAGTTAGCTACCAGGAAATGATTGATTTTCCATCAGAGATGCTTTGTTAATTTCATTGCATTGCAAGCAATTTTAACACCTTGTGATATTGCTATTATAATCCATTAAATAAAACAGCAATTTTTTCTGCATATTTCATATTATACAAATTAACTCCTTGGTTAAAAATGTTACTTTTCCTCATATCTGTGTTGCAGGGCAGGGCAGTTAATTACCTAGACCAGTAGTTGAAAAAACAACACCACCCCACTCTATTTTATCACCTATGGGTGAAATCCTGGGCCTACTGAAGTCAGTTAACTTCAGTGGAGCCAGCTATCTCCAATTCTGCAAACACTTAGCCACATGAGTAATTGTTCTGAAGTCAGTGGAACTAGTTATATACATAAGTGTTTGTAGGATGAAGATCTAAATTTGTGTACAACTTGCATGAAGCTCATAAGGATATTTTCACATAGTTTATTCAGAAGGATTGTCAGATGTCCCAAAACTAATAGTGATGGGTTTAGCAATACTTGAAACTAATAAAAGAAAATGGCTAAGACAAATGTATACAGCATACACTTAAGGATGCAGAGTGTACATTGTTTTTTTATTTTAACACAAATTGCTTTGGCTTTGTATAAACTCCATACTGAGACTACTTTTGGAATATTTTATTTTATTGCATTTTTATTATTGCCACTTAGTATTTATTAACCTCAAATGGGCAGTCCATTATGTAGTATTTATGTAGTAGCATGCACAGCATGGAATGAATGAGTATGGATTGGAATTTTATAACTCTAAATCAATTAATAAATAACACAAGGTCCTAGACACTTTAGCCGCAACCCTGCAACTGACTTAATTGGGGCTCCACGTGGGGACAAGAAACCAGTTGCAGGTTTAAGGTCTTTTGTGGGAGGTGCTGTAGAGATCAAAAATATGCAACAGGAAGGACAAAGATAGAATGAGAGAAGATAATGTGTGCTCATGAGTACAGCGCCTTCTCCAGTCCAGGACTTTGTCCCTCCAGGTTAGCTTGTGCCACGCTGGCTTTTATTCAGAGGATTAAACAGAGTCTGCTCCCTCCAATGCTGTTAGTTCAACAACCTCCACAAATACTAAATTCACATTAAAATAATACAAATAAAATGTAGAATGTAGCCCTGCCATGAGTGCAGGGGACTGGACTAGATGACCTCTTGAGGCCCCTTTTAGTCCAACGATTCTCTGATTCTATTTAGAGGTCTGACTATTTGGTGACATTGGCAAGATTTGGCCAAATCTTGCTTCCTAGCATCAAAGGATTCAGAAAAGGCCAATTTAGGAAAACTTTCTCTACACATGAACAGCTAAAATATGGTGAAAACTATCTATGCCAAAAATGGGAAAAAATATATTGCAATGAAGATCAAGTGGCACCTGGACAATTTTCTAAAGGAAACAGTTTTTTTGTTTTTAAATATACAAAATGGGCCTGATTCAATTTTGCTATCACCACTCAAGCTGTAGGACCCCAGGCATATCAAGTCTGTTAGGGGCAGGAACGCAGAAACCTTGTACCTTGTTCCACCTCCAAGTCCAATTCCTGCAGCATGCACAGTGGTTAGTGAGTGGGTCATATAGCGGTAGTTCCATCTCACAGTATTCAGTGCCATTGTCCTATACCCATATCGTAATGCAACCGAGCAATTCCCTCCTCATTTTTCTTGCCCCTGGTGGGCCATACTCACCATGGCTGGTGCTGCGAATGAGTGGGGCTGTGCACAAGCATTGCGAAGCAGAAGTGTTAATAAGCATGTCTTGTTTAAAACTTCAGGGGAACAATGGAGGGGAGTCCTGAACCTTAACTTCTGCTTTCCATTGTGACTACACTGACAATGGTACCTCTGTGTGTTTTATCTGTAGCTGCTGCTGTTGTGGCCTCGAGCGGTTTTCCGCTCCACACCTGTGGAACGCCTGAGCCAGAAAAGAAGGAGAAAGAAGAGGACTTGGGATGACATGTTCAGTGAGATTCTGCCAGCCCATTCTGCATCAGACCATGAGGAGAAAGTCTGGAGGGTGAATATTGCAAACTGTATGGAGAAGGAAAGAGCAGACAGGACAAAGGCCCAGGAGTCCCAGCAGGAAGAGGAGAGGGAGATGCACCAGGACATAATGGGGTTTCTCCAGCAGCAAACACAGATGCTGCAGACTCTTGTTGATCTACTGTAATGGAATGATAAACTGTATTATTAAATTGTTCAGCCACAAGGTGGCACTGTGTGTAAAATACCAGCAATAGCTGGCAGAGCATTAGGGATTTTAGGATGAACTCATCTGATGTGTACAAGCAAGCTCTGTAGCCAGTCCATATGTGGTACAGAAATATGACACCTACCGGTTCACCTCCCTTTGCAGTCTACGGAGAACTCCATTTTAGCACCTCCCTACACCATCTCTCAACATTCCATGTGGCCTCAGGAGCCGCGTCGCCTGCCACCCCACACCGGGGGACAATAAGGACAACCACAGCTTCACATCCACTGACCTGTGAGAGCCACGGCTGCTGTATGTGTAGCCAAAATGGACATGAATGTTCTTTCCCCTTGTTAAGTTCTCTTCCGTTAATTTATTACGTTTTGAATGTATTTACTTTTAAATTGCACAGATCTTTTTTGCCCTGGTTTTGTTATTCAATAAAATTCTATATTTTTGAAAACTAATTAATCTTTATTAGTTCCCAACATATGCTGCTAGCTACCTAGAAGTACTGAAAGCACCCATTTACTTATTATTGTACAATGTGACACAACTCGTAGGATCAGTGACAAACACAGTGTAATAATCATAAATGTACAGCAAGCAACACAAAATTAATAGGTGCATTGACAATGTTATATTCAGAGATGTACATGAAGCACCACACGATTCCTAACAGGCCCCAAAATGGCAGGGGCAGGCACAGCATGGTCAACCACAACACATTACGGTGGCTCACAGCTACAGTGCTCTTTCACAGCCTCCCTGATCTGTATAGTTCCGTGTTGAACTCTTATGTCTGGCTGCTCAAACTCAGCAGTCAGCTGCTCCACCTCCACCCTGGTGGCAACTTTTCCCCCTTTGCCTCACAGATATTATTATGCATGACAGAGCAGGCAGCTATAACCATTGGCATATTTTTCTCAGAGAGCTGTAATCTTGTGAGTTTACAATGCTATTGTCCCTTCAATATACCAAAAGTACATTTAGTTGGCTTTTTGTACCTGCTGAATTGGTAGCTGAATCTTTTCTTGGTGCTGTCGAGGTAGCCAGTGTGTGGCTTCATGAGCCAGGGGAGCAAGGGTAGGCTTGGTCCCCCAGGTTCAAGATCACCGATGGTAATCCACCAGCTGGGAAAGAAAGTTCCTGCTTGCAGTTTTCTGAACAGTCCTGTGTTCTGAAAGATGTGAGCATCATGCACCTTCCCTGACTAGCCCACACCGATGTTGGTGAAGCATCCACGGTGATCCACCAGCACTTGCAATACCATAGAAGAGTAGCTCTTTCTGTTGTTGTACGCTGGGGCAGGGTGGGCTGGCGCCAAAACAGGGATGTACATGCTGACTCTCTCCACCACAATTCAGGACCCCGTTGCTGCAAATCCACCCTCTATGTCCTGCTCATTGTTGAGAATCACAGTCCTGCATAGCAGGAGACCATTAACAGCCCCTGCGAGGATTTTCCAATTATAAATGATTTCTCACTGACTGACAGCAATCCAGCATTGCAAATTTCCACAGTACAATCATCAGCTTTTATAACAATTTTATAGCTTTATAAAATACTCTGGTTAAAGGCATGCTGATATTGTTACTTTTTTTTAAAAAAGTGTTTGTGTGTCTGCCATGTGCTTGAGAACCACAGTACTAATTCAAACCCCATTGACTCAAATTGGCCTTGGCCACCCCTACTGGGTTGAACGGGGGACTCTTTTGACTACAGTGATCCTGTGAATGTTGGTACAGATATAATCAATCACTTTAACCTTAGGGGCCCATCACAGATAAAATGTTTTATATGTTTGTCAATAAAAGCTGATCAAATAGTGGATGTTCAGACATAAGCAACAATGGGATCATATGCTCACGTGGTAAAGAGAGTTTACTGATCTGTTTCTGCTGAATTTTGTGCATCTCTCTTTAAGGCAGTAGATACACTGCTTGTCAGTTTGCAAAAATTTTGCAGGCAGAACTGCTTCTATGCTGCTGGTTTCCTGACAGTTGCTACAAAGTTACCATCCAACTTTTAACCTTTTAAAGAGCAGCTGCCATCCTCCAGCATAAATTGTGTGACCAAAATGTAATGTATTATAGCTGTCAATGTAATAATAATAAAAAAAAACGGGAATAAAACAGAACCTTTCCTACAATATACAGTAGAAAGTGAAGAGATTACATCTCTGACAAGGACATGCAATAATGTAGGGAAAGTACAAAATATATTCTACTGTCACTTTGGATATTTCTACTAAGTCTCAAAGAGGTTTCTAGGCTTAATGTAAGTAAAGTAGATTATGGTATTGTTTTTTCCACTGCTAGGTTTTCCATACTTCTGCATAAAGCTGATTTTATTAAGTATTCTATCAAGGATAATTTTAGTGTAACTTTTCAATTTGGCATGCAGTTCCCTACAAACATTATTAAGATATCGACTTTTTGTTGTTGTTGTTTAAACTTATATGGTTGTCCCAATAGGAAAGGGAATTGATTTTGAGATAGTGATGGGCTCAAACTACAAAATTCAGATCTGAATTTCAAACAGCCCAATGTTCAGGTGTGTTCTGAGCCAGTGTTTGGATTGGGTACTCTCCATTTACTATTCATGAAAATAATTGAGTATCCAAAGAAGTTAGGTAGTGAACTGCCACGTTTATACAGAGAAAAGGTGAACCACATTACATGCATCTGACACATCTTTTCAACATGACTACTATGTTATCAACTATGATAGCCTAGCTCAGTTTAATCTGTTTTGCAGAAGACGCAAGGGTAGATCTGATGTCAATTATAGTGTGGACTTTCATCACAAGGATTCTTATTTGATATCTGAGTCATTCTTGCCCAAATCCCAGTGCAAGTGATTAAGTAGCCTGTCTTACATTTTTGGTAGATTAGCCACTTTTTTATTAGTTCACTTTTTTATATCTCTCAACAAGTGAAAATTAGGTCAGATATTTTCCCAAGGATTTACTTTAAAAGGTTTTTGTAATGTAACTTTTTAATTGCAGGTATTTGAACAATTATGAAATTTGTCAAGTATCAAGGGGTACTGTGTTAGTCTGTATCCACAAAAACAACAAGGAGTCTGGTGGCACCTTAAAGACTAACCGATTTATTTGGGTATAAGCTTTCGTGGGTAAAAAACCCACTTCTTCAGATGCACGGAGTGAAAATTACAGATGCAGGCATTATATACTGACACATGAAGAGAAGGGAGTTACCTCACAACTGGAGAATCAGTGTTGACAGGGCCAATTTGATCAGGGTCGATGTAGTCCACTCCCAATAATAGATGAGGAGGTGTCAATTCCAGGAGAGGCAAAGCTGCTTTTGTAGTGAGTCAGCCACTCCCAGTCCCTATTCAAGCCCAAATTAATGGTTTTAAATTTGGAAATGAATTTTAGTTCTGCAGTTTCTCTTTGAAGTCTGTTTCTGAAGTTTTTTTGTTCAAATAAGACTACTTTTAAATCTGTTATAGAATGTCCAGGAAGAATGAAGTATTCTCCTACTGGCTTTTGTATGTTACCATTCCTGATGTCCAATTTGTGTCCATTTATTCTTTTACGTAGTGACTGTCCGGTTTGGCCAATGTACATGCCAGAGGGGCATTGCTGGCACATGATGGCATATATAACATTAGTAGACGTGCAGGTGAATGAGCCCTTGATGGTGTGGCTGATGTTGCTGGTCCTCTGATGGTGTCACTAGACTTGATATGGGGACAGAGTAGGCAACGAGGTTTGCTACAGGGATTGGATCCTGGGTTAGTGTTTCTGTGGTGTGGTGTGTAGTTGCTGGTGAGTATTTGCTTCAGGTTGGGGAGCTGTCTGTAAGCAAGGACAGGCCTGGCTTCCAAGGTCTGTTAGAGTGAGGGATCATTTTCCAGGATAGGTTGTAGATCATTGATGATATGCTGGAGAGGTTTTAGCTGGGGGCTGTATGTGATGGCCAGTGGTGTTCTGTTATTTTCCTTGTTGGGCCTGTCCTGTAGTAGGTGACTTCTGGGTACCCGTCTTGCTCTGTCAATCTGTTTCCTCACTTCCCCAGGTGGGTACTGTAGTTTTAAGAATGCTTGATAAAGGTCTTGTAGTTGTTTGTCTCTGTCTGAGGGATTGGAGCAAATTCGGTTGTATCTTAGGGCTTGGCTATAGACAATAGATCATGTGATGTGTCCTAGATGGAAGCTGGAGGCAAGTAGGTAAGTATAACGGTCAGTAGGTTTCAGGTATAGGGTGGTGTTTATGTGACCATCACTTATTTGCACTGTAGTATCCAGGAAGTGGATCTCTTGTGCGGACTGGTCCAGGCTGAGGTTGATGGTGGGGTGGAAATTGTTGAAATCCAGGTGGAATTCTTCAAGGGCCTCCTTTCCATGGGTCCATACAATGAAGATGTCATCAATGTAGGCAAGTAGAGGAGGGGCGCTAGGGGACGAGAGCTGAGGAAGCGTTGTTCTAAGTCAGCCATAAAAATGTTGGCATACTGTGGGGCCATGTGGGTACCCACAGCAGTGCCGCTGACTTAAAGGTATAAGTTGTCCCCAAATCTGAAATGGTTGTGAGTGAGGACAAAGTCACAAAGCTCAGCCACCAGGTGTGCTGTCGCCTCATCAGGGATACTGTTCTTGACAGCTTGTAATCCATCCTCATGTGGAATATTGGTGTAAAGAGCTTCTACATCCATGGTGGCCAGGATGGTGTTTTCAGGGAGATCACCAATGCATTGTAGTTTCTTCAGTAAGTCGGTGGTGTCTCGAAGATAGCTAGGAGTGCTGGTAGCGAAGGGTCTGAGGAGAGAGTCCAAATAGCCAGCTAATCCTGCTGTAAGAGTGCCGATGCCTGAGATGATGGAGTGTCCAGGGTTTCCAGGTTTATGGATCTTGGGTAGCAGGTAAAATACCCCTGGTCAGGGCTCTGGGGGTGTGTCTGTGTAGATTTTCTTCCTGTGCTATAGCGGGGAGTTTCTTGAGTAGATGGTGTAGTTTCTTTTGGTACTCCTCAGTGGGATCAGCGGATAGTGGCCTGTAGAATGTGGTGTTGGAGAGTTGCCTGGCAGCCTCCTGTTCATAATCCAACCTGTTCATTATGACTACAGTACCTCCTTTGTCAGCCCCTTTGATTATAATGTCAGATGCTATTTCATCATGTTTTAAAAGGTTACCATTTTTCTAAGTCGTGGTGCCTTATCAGGCTACTTTGGCTGCAAAAAATCTTTATGCTCAATTTTAAGTAAGTGATTAAGCCATATGGGATCTTATTTTGAGATTCTTTTTATGAACAACTAGTGCTGGGGCACTAAAAGCATTCCATGTGGATTTTGCCAGGAAACTCCTTTAGTGGCCCTCATCACTATGGGTAATAGACTTAACGTAACGGGGGATACTTAAGTCATTTCCATATTTAAACATTCTGTAGTTAGTGATTGAGATAGATGGTTTAGTCATGAAATGCCTCATCTCAGTACAGAAGGCTAGTGGTATTTCTGCATACCATGGAAGCTGACTTCCACACTGCCTTCTCTCCATGCCCCCCACCTTCTTCATGTTACTAACAATATTTACAATAATTAATTGCAGGGGATAGGGGTGGGTGGGGAAGAAGAGGTTCCTTTTCCAAAAGAATTTACTGAATTACAGCTGCTTTCCAGAAACATAGGTGATAGAGCATACTCAAAATAACATTCATCTGAAGGCTAATTATTGTGCATGACTCTAGTCTTCCCTTCCCCACCAGGATAGGTAGGAAGTTTAAAATTGTCTTCTGTATGGATTTAATGATTTTTGGCATTGCACAGAACAGAAACCTCTATTCTAGAGCAATAATGGACACAAGATACTAGATCAGACTGCAAGTCCCACAGGACTGCCCCCAAAATTTCAGGCCATGCACATTCGTGTGCCTTTTTCAGTGGCCTGGAAACCTTTGCTCCATAAGGAAGTAATGTGGAGGCTTAATTAGTTGTGGAGATGAGGTCCATGTAAACATTATATAATGTTTAAAATATAGTGATTTGTGAATGTTAGATGAAAGGCGCTATTTAAGTGCTAAGAATTACTGAAGAATTTGAACTTGCTTGACTGAATTGTTAGGCAATGTAGACAACCTCTATAAAGAAACATCCATTAATCTCTTAACATGTTTTCACAATCGAGAATTGTGGTGCAGAAGTGTAAGGTTATGCATTTAGGGATAAATAACAAGAATTTTAGTTATAAGCTGGGGACGCATCGGTTGGAAGTAACGGAAGAGGAGAAGGACCTCGGAGTCCTGGTTGATCGCAGGATGACTATGAGTCGGCAATGTGACGTGGCCGTGAAAAAGGCTAATGCGGTCTTGGGATGCATTAGGCGAGGTATTTCTAGTAGGGATAAGGAGGTGCTGGTTCCGTTATACAAGGCACTGGTGAGACCTCATTTGGAGTACTGTGTGCAGTTCTGGTCTCCCATGTTTAAAAAGGATGAAATCAAACTGGAACGGTACAGAGAAGGGCCACTAGGATAATCCGAGGAATGGAAAATCTGTCGTATGAAAGGAGACTCGAGGAGCTCGGTTTGTTTACCTTAACGAAGAGAAGGCTGAGGGGGGATATGATTGCTCTCTTTAAATATATCAGAGGGATAAATACCAGAGAGGGAGAGGAATTATTTCAGCTCAGTACTAATGTGGACACTAGAACGAATGGATATAAACTGGCCATCGGGAAGTTTAGGCTTGAAATTAGACGAAGGTTTCTAACCATTAGAGGGGTGAGGTTTTGGAACAGCCTTCCGAGGGAAACAGTGGGGGCAAAAGACCTCTCTGGCTTTAAGATTAAGCCTGATAAGTTTATGGAGGGGATGGTTTGATGGGATACAGTGATTTTAGTTAATAGGTCAATAACAATGGTCAATGATGGGATATTAAAAGTTACTACAGAGAACTTTTCCAGAAGGTCTCTCTAGAGAATCTTGCCCGCATGCTCGGGGTTCAGTTGATTGCCATATTTGGGGTCGAGAAGGAATTTTCCTCCAGGGTAGATTGGCAGAGGCCCTGGAGGTTTTTCACCTTCCTCCGCAGCATGGGGCAGGGGTTACTTGCTGGAGGATTCTCAGTGACTTGAAGTCTTTAAATAATGATTTGGGGACTTCAACAGCTGAGTCAAGGGAGAGAATTCTTCCAGGAGTGGGTGGGTCAGCTTTTGTGGCCCGCATCATGCGGGAGGTCAGACTAGATGATCATAATGGTCCCTTCTGACCTTAGAGTCTATGAGTCTATGAGGTGGGGAGAGTGAATGGTAAACACACAATAAATCCAATATTCAGGATAATGTTTTTCTTTTTGTGAAAGAAGTAAAAGCTTTTCTTCTCACCTCATAAAACTAAAGATTAATGGGGGGTATGTTCTTAACTTGCAATTTTTATGTCAGTGAAACTCAATATGTATTTTTCTAATTTTGTTTTGAAAAAATATTATAAGCTAAAAGGCCTTCATACATACTTTGTACATACACAAGCTCACTGATAGGTGGTGCTGCTGGGGTAGAAACTTAGATAAACTAACATGCAAATTCAGTTCCAGTTGTAGAGGGAAAGTCAGCTATGGAGATCTCAGCATGTTTTTGGATATGGTAGCTGCTTCATATAGTATTCAAAAAGTAAGAAAGCCTATAAAGAAGCAATATAGTAACACTTATGTTGTACAATTACATATCTACTCATGCATGCATAGTATTCAGTAGACACAGTTTTTAGATTTGATTTTTGCAGATATTAGGGCTGTCAAGTTATTAAAAAATTAATCACGATTAATTATGTGATTAATCATGTTGTTAAATAATAGAATACCATTTATTTAAATATTTTTGGATTACTTCTACATTTTCAAATATATTGATTTCAATTACAATACAGAATATAAAGTGTACAGTGCTCACTTTATATTTATTTTTGATTACAAATATTTGCACTGTAAAAAAGGATCAGAAGAAATAGTATTTCAATTCACATAATACAAGTACTCTAGTGCAATGTCTATCATGAAAGTTGAATTTACAAATGTAGAATTATGTAACAAAGAATAACTGCACTCAAAAATAAAACAATGTAAAAATCAGTGCTTACAAGTCCTCTCAGTCGTACTACTTGTTCAGCCAATCGCTCAGACAAACAAATTTGTTTACATTTGTGGGAAATAATGCTGCGCATTCATGGGCGATGGGTGGAGCCCCCCCTTCAGGGAGGCTAGCCCCCGGCTTTGCCGTTTCCATCTGCCCCCCGTAACCGGAGCCCCGAGACCCCACCCCCCCCAATGGCTGGAGCAACAAATCCCTCCCCCCAGCCCAGAGGAGCCCGGTCCAGCTGCATCCGCGCTGTGCCTTCCCTCCTTTCCCCAGACCCCAAGCCATCTTGGAAAAGCTGCAGCATCTCTTCTGGAAGAAGAATCTTTTGATATGCCCCATGTAAGTTCCGGAGTAGCTGAGAAGGCATTAGTAATCTCTCTGGAGCCCAGGGAGATTACAGATGAACTCAGGAATCTGAATAGCACATACCTTTTCAGGCACCTCAGAACCTGCATGGGGCATAATAAAGTCAAAATTTCCCCCGCCAAACCTGCAACCAGGTGTCCAGCAGCAGCGGCAGCGGCAGCCTCCCCTGGCTTATTATACCCTCTGCCCATGTGCCCGCTTCTTGTTTATAATGTCACCTGAAAGTGAGAACAGATGTTCGCATGACACTGTTATATCCAGTGATGCAAGATATTTACATGCGAGATGCACTAAATATTCATATGTCCCTTCATGCTTCGACCATCATTCCAGAGGACATGCGTCCATGTCCATGCTGATGACAGGTTCTGTTCAATAATGATCCAAAGCAGTGCGGACCTATACATGTTCATTTTCATCATCTGAGTCAGATGCCAGCAGCAGAAGGTTGACACTCTTTTTTGGTGATTCAGATTCTGTAGTCTCTGCATCAGAATGTTTTTAAGACTTCTGAAAGCATGATCCACACCTCGTCCCTCTCAGATTTTGGAAGGCACTTCAGATTCTTAAGGCTTGGGTCGAGTGCTGTAGCTATCTTTAGAAATCTCACATTGGTACCTTCTTTGAGTTTTGCCAAATTTGTAGTGATAGTGTTCTTAGAACGAAGAACATGTGCTGGGTCATCATCAGAGACTACTATAACATTAAATATATAGCACAATGCAGGTAAAACACAAAGCACGATACATACAATTCTCTCCCTAGGAATTCAATCACAAATTTAATTAACACTTTATTTTTTTTAACAAGCGTCATCAGCATGGAAGCATGTCCTCTGGAATGGTGGCCGAAGCATGAACAGGCATATGAATGTTTAGTGCATCTGGCACATAAATAACTTGCAACACTGGCTAAAAAAGTGACATGCAAATGCCTATTTTCACTTTCAGGTGACATTGTAAATAAGAAGAGGGCAGTATTATCTCCCGTAAATGTAAACAAACTTATTTTCTTAGTGATTGCCTGAACAAGAAGTAGGACTGAATGGACTTGTAAGCACTGTAGTTTTACATTGTTTTACTTCTGAGTGCAGTTATGTAACAAAAAAAGTCTATATTTGTAAGTTGCACTTTCATGTTGAAGAGATTGCACTACAGTACTTGTATGAGGTGAATAGAAAAAATACTATTTCTTTTGTTTATCTTTTTTACAGTGCAAATAATAATACAGTATAAAGTGAGCACTGTACACTCTGTATTCTGTGTTGTAAATGAAATAAATATGTTTATGAATGCAGAAAAACATCCAAAAATATTTATAATAAATTTCAATTGGTATTCTATTATTAATCATGTGATTAAAACTGTGATTAATCGCAATTAATTTTAACAGTGATTAATTTTTTAGAGTTAATCGAGTGAGTTCACTGAGATTAATTGACAGCCCTAGCAGATATGCATATGATGAATTATATGTGAAAATAAATTCCAACTCATGTCATGGTTATGAAATTATTCTATAGGAATGTCACATCTGCCAGATTTCACTGATATTTGCTAAAAATAAAGCTATCAGGACTAAATTACCAAGATGATTACTTCTACAGTTAAGTGCATTTAATTTGTTTTATTAAGCATTCTAAGCTTGCAATGTTCTTTTAGAATTAAATTTTATATTTACTGTATATATCATGGGATTCTTAAACATTCTGGAATCTTTGCAAAGTTATGAATATCAATATAAGTTAGTTTTGTTGTTGTTTTGTTTTCTTTCCAGGCCTTCTTGATACATTGTATAGTTGTTTTTCAGTTTTGCTGCTCAAACCAAATATTGCATCACACCATGTTTACATGACCAGAGGACATCACATTAGGAGCTCGTGTTCAGTAACAAACTTAATCACTAAATGCTTATTTTTGGATACTTGATTTTATATGTAAGCAGAGTCTGAATGAGCTCTCCCCTGACATCTAGTGGTGAGTTGTGGAAAAGGATTTCAGGAGCTGATCTCATTTGCATGGGCACGCACACCCTGCCTAGGTGTTCAGCATGATGGGATTGCTTGCCCAAATGGTCATTTTTGGCTGGTGTGAGATCCCCAGTCTCTTTGTTATTGGGGCAGGAGTAATAAAGGGTTGTTATCCTTGTTGTGCGAATCAAGGACAGCAGAACTGTACTTGGCATTTCCCAATTGAGGAACTCACCCTCAACTAAACGGCACTTGCTAGGCAGGGGACATGGGAGGAGGAGGAGGAGTTGTTAGTCTGCTATTATGAGACCTAGGAGACAAGGGATCAGTTCCCTGCTCTGCCACAGACCTCTTTGGGAAACTCACTTAGGCACCTAAATACTTTCTGGGATTTAGGCCTAGCTCCCACTGATTTCCATTAAAGGGGAGTTAGGTGCCTAAATACTTTTGAGGATCTGGGCGTTAGTATCACTGCACCTCAGTTCCCCAGCTGCAAAATGGGGATGATAGCACTGTCCTACTGCACAGGAGTGCTGTGAGGACACACATTAAAGATTGTGGAGTATTATGATACAATAGGAATGGAAGTCATGTAAGCACCATAATAATAATGGATAGGCAGACATGCAAGTTTTACTTAAACCCTGTAAAAATACGTAGGTTAATAGCATGGTCAGATTTATACATCATGTTGCCTTCTGGATAGAGGCCAAACTTGGAGAGATTGGTATAGGCTGGGAGCATTCCCAAGATAATGTTCAGCCTCAGGGTGAGGGAAGTATGACAAGGACAGAATGTGCATGTGGAAAGACCTTGTGCTACATCATGCACTGGAAAAAGTGATCAGCCAGGAGAGTGAGTAGCATTCCCAGCACAGAGCTGGTGCTCATGCCCTTTTGGCTATGCAGTCAGGTAACAAAATAACTCTAGCACAAGCACAGCAAGGAGGAAATGATTGAGGAGGAGCTATTTGTGTTATGGCTGTGCGCAGAGGCCCCAGTTGAGACTGGGGTCCCACTGGGTTAGATCAGTGGTTTTCAACCAGTGGTCTGGGGAACCCCTGGGGATCCACAGACTATGTCTAAGATTTCTAAAGGGGTCTGCACCTCCATTCAATATTTTTTAGGGGTCCACATATAAAAAAGGTTGAAAACCACTGTTAGGTGGTGTATAGACAAATAAGAATGGCCATACTGGATTAGACCAAAGGTCCATCTAGTCCAGTCTCATAGTAACACACAGTCTCTGTCCCAAAGTCTGTCCCAAAGCAAAACAGACTAAAGGTGAGACGAAGTATCCTATTTCAGAGATGGGAATCTGAGGAACTGACGGATTAAATGACTTGTCCAAGATCACATATGTAGGGTAAGTATAAAATGAAAGAATTAAAGTTAGCTTAAGTTTAGTTAAGGAAATATATATGTGTTGTAAAGAAAGGCCCTGACTAGCAAGCAGAAGGAAAGTCTTGAAAATCATAAGTGATAAGGCCAGAAGGAATAAAGTAGGGATGATGTCTGGTCAAAGAATAACTATTGAGATTGGGGAAGTTTAAAAAAAGAAGGCCTCTGACTAATAGGGGTGACTGCAGATGGTTTTAAATCAAACCAAGAGAGTCCATCTTAAAATGAGCCAACATGACCCTTCCCCAACCACCACACCAGTGTTAAAGGCTGTGTGATGCACTGAGAAAACGGGCAGCAAGAAAGCGGGGAGGAAAGGCCTTGGGAAGAGAGAAGTTTGTAAATCTTATCTGGATTAAGCCTAGAAATAAGGGTGAACTGTCTCCAATTGGTTTTTAGCTGAAGTCAATGATTGCAATGACATCACTTGTTTGTTAAAGGGTATAAAAAGTAAACTCTTAAAAGGTTCATTGCTAATACCTGTTGGAGCTGACCAATATGGGTCTAAGCACCCAGAGGTTTAGCCCATTTGTAAGTATCTTGATCAAATGCTTATAAAAGTTTTGGGGTTTTTTGAATGTAGTAAATTGCTTATTATTTAGGCTTTTTAGACATGTTTAGAGCAATTGTATAAGTATCATGTGGCCTTTGTATTTACTAAAGGAATTTATGGTTAAATTAGTGTTTAGTGGTTTTCCATATTAATATTTTCAAATGTTATTAATAAGACTCTGTGTTTGTTATGGAGGTCATGAAAGTCACGTATTCTGTGACTTTCCGTGACCTCCGTGACTTCTGCAGCGGCCGGCGCACCTGGCCCGTGGACCACCTGAGAGATTGGGCAGCCCCTGGGCCAGGTGCACTGGCCACTGCTGGGGCAGTCTCGGGCCCCCCCTGCCCTCCAGCAGCAGGAGTTTGGGTGTGGGGGCTCAGGGCTGGGGTGCAGGGCTGTGCTTAGCTGGGGGGCTCAGCTCCTAGCTCCATGTGCTGCCTCCGCCTGCAGGCACCGCCCTGGCAGCTCCCATTGGCCGTGGTTCCCAGCCAATGGGAGCTGCAGAACCGGGGCTTGAGGCAGAGCGGAGGCAACATGTGGAACTAGGAGCTGGAGGTTGCTGCTTCCCAAGAGTTGGGTAGGGAGTCTGCCCCAGCCCTGCCAACTCCCCCCCCCAGCACCTGCGGCGCCCCCCAAGTTTTAGTCAGGGGTTTATAGTAAAAGTCATGTGCAGGTCACTAGCTGTGAATTTTTGTTTACTGCCCGTGACCTGTCCATGATTTTTACTAAAAATACCTGTGACCAAAACGTAGCCTTAGTTATTAATAATTCCAACAACACAGGAATGCTGCAGCAACCCTGGGATATGAACCCAGATCTCCTGAGTCCCAAGCCCTTCTTATAATCACAGGACCAGCCTTCCTTTACCCCAAGAATGAAATATTGGTAAAAGCCTTCAACAGTAACTAATACCCTGACATCCATGCACCTTTGCTGCTGCTGAGCGGGGCAGGGTGAGACAAAAGCCATTCCAAGATTATCCTGGTCTCTACTGACTCAGAACACAGACAAATCAAGCAGTAACCAATAAACAATCCTTTTGCAAGAAAACAAAACCAAAAAACAAACAAAAAAGCAACATCTGGACAATATAGTGACCAATTAGCATTACAAAATGTATGGACACCCAATAAATACCTGCATAAAGCCAATAACTATTGTTTTACAAACATTAAAAATGGGCATTTCTTTAATATCCTGCTACAAATAATCAGTTTGCTTTGCAAAAAAAGGGAATGGAATAACTATTTCTGTTCAACAATATTAAAGTGCCTTCTACTGGTGTATGTATGTATCTGAGTATTTAGGAATAGGTAATGACTATTCAATACTTCTGTTCTCCCTCCTGTGAGATAGATTTCAGGAGCATGGGGACTCCAGTTACTAGAATTAAGGGACTTCAAGATCACATTTGCATGACTAAATGTTGCAATTGCCTTTTATAGTTTGATTAATGTTATAGATTTATTGTGAGGATGATGAAATTGCATTATATATTAAACTAAATGTCACATGTTCTCCAGCTGAGAAAAGGATGCATCAAAGAAGTCTGCTGAAATACATGCCCAAAATATATACTAGATGCCTTTTTAGAGGCTTAAAAGCTTTAAAAATTTTCACCTGATGTGTTGTGCTATTGCCAAGTAATCAGCAGGGGTCTTGCACTAAAAAAAGAAAAGAAAAGAAATGAGAAAATAGACTCTGGGAATATACTGAGGTAGTGCAGTAGGTGAACAGAGGCTTTGACTAATTTAATGCCATTATTCTTCTACAACTAATACACTCTCCAATAATTCCACATTATCCCAAATACCTACAGTCCTCATTAGAGCTATGATAAAAATGTCACAGTACATTTTCTCTCCCTTCTAAGTTCCCAACTCCCTTGCTGCTTTCTGTGCGGTGGCTTAAGCAGAGTAGAACTGTAGTGCATTAGAACTCCCAGTAGACATCAGTGTTTCCATAGAATCATAGAATATCAGGGTTGGAAGGGACCTCAAGAGGTCATCTAGTCCAACCCCCTGCTCAAAGCAGGACCAATTCCCAACTAAATCAGCCCAGTCAGGGCTTTGTCAAGTCGGGCCTTAAAAACCTCCAAAGAAGGAGACTCCACCACCTCCCTAGTTAACGCATTCCAGTGCTTCACCACCCTCCTAGTGAAAAAGTTTTTCCTAATATCCAACCTAGACCTCCCCCACTGCAACTTGAGACCACTGCTCCTTGTTCTGTCATCTGCCACCACTGAGAACAGCCGAGCTCCATCCTCTTTGGAACCCCCCTCAGGTAGTTGAAAGCAGCTATCAAATCCCCCCTCATTTTTTCTGTTGTAATAATAAACTCTTTGCCTTACAGGGGCTCTGGAGTCCCCACAGTTACCAAGGAAAACCAGAAGGACAGTAGAGGTGGGCAGTGGAATGCAGTCTTGGGTAGCAAAAAAGAAAAAGTAACTTCTTGGAGAGCGACGGAACGTGTGGGACAACAGACATGTGAAGCTTTGCTTGTAACATTTCACCAATACAGCAGGCAGTGCCTAACTATTAAATGATGAGGACTAGGGGGAAAAAAATTCCCCTGTGGGGAAGTTTTTACAAAATTCTTCACCTTCTTGTTACATATCTGATAAACTGTCAGAGACAGGACTCCAGACCAGATGGACCATGGCTCTGATCCAGTATAGCAATTTCTTTGTATTATTATTCCAAAAATGTAAAGCAATTAACAGAACCAGTAAATAAAACACATTGTAAAGTATATTTCAGATTTTTAAAATAGTTATTTTACCAGCTGTTTATAAGTGTGTTGGAAATTTACTGCTTAGTGGTTTGAACCTGCCAGCTATTGGCACACAGAGCTTCTACTGAATTCAGTTTATTTCCTTGCTGATTTTTCCTTCCACATCACTGTAGATAGCTAGCTTACTATTTTAAGGTGTCTCATGAGTGCGTGGTACTGGCACTGATTTTATTTTTTTAAAGAAAAGACAACATAGAAGCATTTACTTGGAGGAAAGTAAGGACATAAGAATGGCCATGCCAGGTCAGACCAATGGTCCATCTAGCCCAGTATCCTGTCTTCTGACGGTGGCTGGTGCCAGATGCTTCAGAGAGAATGCACAGAGCCATGGAGGGCAAGTTCTTCCCTGGTATTATTATGTATTTGTCAAGTCCCTAGTGATTGTGCTAGACGCTATAGATCAGAGGTGGGAAAACTGTCACCCACGGGACAATCGTGCCCGGCCTTTGAGCTCCCAGCTGGGGAGGCTAGCCCCCGGCCCCTCCTCTGCTGTTCCCCCTCTCCCACAGCCACGCCGCTACGCGGGCAGCGCTCTGGGTGGCAGGGCTGCGTGCTCCTGCAGGGCAGTACAGCAGCATGTCTGGCTCCAAGTGGCGCGGCTGCCAGACATGCTGCTCTGAGTGGCATGGTAAGGGGGCCGGGGGACTGGATAAGGGGCAAGGAGTCCTGGGGAGCAGTCAGGGGACAGGGAGCAGGAGGGTTGGATGGGGCGGAGGTTCTGCGGGTGGCCAGTCAGGGGACAGGGAAGGTTGTATAAGCATGGGAGTCTTGGGGGGCCAGTCAGGGGGCAGAGGTGTGGCTAGGGGTTGGGGCAGTCAGGGGACGGGGGGGGGATGGATAGGGGGTGGGGTCCTGGGGGGCAGTTAGGGTCAGGGGGTCCCGGGAGGGGGTGGTTAGGGGACAAGGAGTGGGGCGGGGGTTGGATGGATCAGAGGTTCTGAGGGGGGCAGTCCGGGGATGGGAAGGCAGATGGAGGCAGGGGCCAGGCTGTTTGGGGAGGCACAGTCTTCCCTACCCGGTCCTCCATACAGTTTTGCAATGCTGATGTGGCCCTCGGGCCAAAAAGTTTGCCCACTGCTGCGATAGACACACTTGATAAAAAAAAGGAATGCCCTCTTAAAGAGGGCGCTCCGGAGTTGGAAAAGAGCTAATTCCCTGGACAACCAGCAGGAGGTGCCGTGCTGGTGAGTTGTCACCCCGCCACACAGATCAAAAAGTTTTGTAGCAAGGCCACTGATGGCAGCCCTGCCCCTCCACACCCAAACCCAAACCCAAACCATTGTGCATTTTTAATTTACCATTGCGCCTGCAGTGGCAACTGGGGAGGTTCTGTGGTCTGAAGCATCCCTCTCACAATATATTGAAGTTCAGTTTGTAAAAGTAACATTTTATGTCCTTTAAATTCCACAAGGATTTTTTCTGTGCTCCTGCACTGGGCTATTTGAGACAATCACCCTCTGTGCCTTGTCCTGTTTCAGGCTGCTTGGCTACTACTGACTGTAGTACCTCCACAGCTCACCCCCACTGCAGCAGAAGTCTGTCCCAATGTACCATCACATGAGGGACATGCGGCCAGAGGAAAGGCCTGGAGAGAGGCCCGAGGAAAGGCTCAGGCTGGCTGCACAGCTTGAGGACAGGGTTTCAACATGGGAGCAAGCACTTGCTTCACAGTTCCTGGAACAGGAACGGCAGCTAAGGAAGGAGGACAAAGCTCAGCAGAAAGAGCCGTTTGTTTGGTTTATATCAGTAATGACTGCAAGAGAAGTGGCTCCTGTTGTGTCACCCACTCCATGGCCTGAGCCCCCTGTGTGCTACCCTGTGCTGCAGTTCAGAAGCAGCTTGGAAGACTCCGTGCCTGGCTGGCCCATGCAATCGGGCTCCATGAGCAGCTGGACAGGGCAACCTTGCCCCATGCAATCCTCCATATTGATTCCCTCCTCTTTGGATGCTTCCACCTCCCTCCCACAGCTCATGTTCACAGCAAACAGGGAAAGGAGAGCAAGTGTCCAAGGCATATGCCATGGTAGGGGGTTTCTGTCTTGTACATGTTTCTACTGTCTACACTTGTACATGCACTTTGGTTTTATTGTTTTTTTTTCCCCTGGAAGGTTCTGTTGATACTGGGGTTTTGGTGAGGTAGTGGCAGCTGGCCTGCCTAAGAATGGGTGAATGTTGTACTTTCCTAATATATCTTTATAAATGCAGTTTATTTCTTCAAGAAAGTTTATTTCTACCCTTACTTCACATCATACGAAGTGTATTCAAAATAATACAACACATGATAGGGGACACTTAGGAATTAGTATGCAAAGACTATCCCTCAATATAGTTATCTACAGCCATTCATACTGCAGTCACTTCTTTACAACAATCCATTCCGTGAATAACCCCCTCCCCACATTTCGTAAGTAGTCATGTTATTCATAAGTACATTGGATGGCACTAAAATTCTATACCCCTCCCCAAGCACCCCAGCCCTCCTCACATTCAATGAGCCTCCATATTACTCCCCATGCAAGTCCATAATGTCAGGGATGTTGTGTGCTCCCACTTATGTTGCCCAGGTGCATCCAGCTGCAGTCAGTGCGCTTTCTGGCTTAGTGTACCGATTCAGTCGCCCCTCGCTGTTCTAGGGCCAGTCAGGGAGAAATGGCTCACCTCCAGCTTCAAAAAGATCAGGAAGAACACAGCAAGCCACAGTATTGCAGACAGCATTGATGACACTGGCACCAAACGGGTCTGCAAACATCTCCAGTGGGATTTCAATCTGCCAAAAGCACATTCAACAACCATTTTGCACCTGCTGAGAGTGTAATTAAACAGTCTTTTGCCAGGGCCTCTGAAATCTTATGGTGTCATAAGCCAAGCAAAAAGACGTAGGCAGGTTTCCCCAGAATAATGGTGGGGACAGTAACTCCATTTATGACAATATCATTGGTGGGAATAGTGTTTCAGCCTGTCCATGAATATAGACTCCTGATTGGTGGAAAACCCTGGCATCATGAACTTTTCCAGTGCAGCCCATGTTGACATTCACAAATCACCTTCTGTGGTCCATGAGGACCTGCATAACAATAGAGTAGTACCCTTTGCGGTTTATATACTCACGTGCTCCCTGAGAAAGGCAAATTGTGGGCACGAGTCCTATCAATAGCCTCAGCACAGTGGAAACCCCATTCTCTCAAAGCCAGCAATTACCTCCAGAATATCTTTTATGCCCGCCACTTTGAGGTAAATCACATCCCCGATTGCCTCAGATCCCTCCACCACCACTTTACCCACAATTGACTTTCCAACACCAAATTGGTTTGCAGCAGACCTGTAGCAACTTGGGGTAGCCAGCTTGCAGCCCTGCCACTTCTTGACTGGCAGGGCTGGCCTCATGTGTTTGTCTTTATGCTGGAGGGTCTGGACAAGCTGCTCACAAAGTTCCAGAAATGTAGCTTTCTTCATGCAAAAGTTCTGGACTCACTGCTGGTCATCTCAGGTCTGCGGGAAGATGTGATCCCCTCAGCCTGTGCTTGTGGCCCTGCTCCAGAAGCACCAGTCCACATAGAGAGAATCAGAGGCTGTACCAAGTGCACTGAGAAGCAGCAGCCGGTTTGAATCTGCCGTGCCTGGGTACTCCTCCTCCTCTGCCTCCTCTTGCTCCATCCTAAGCTGTGTTAGCTGCCTTTGATGGGTCAGAAAATGCCACTGAAATATTTACTAGCGTCTCATGGAATCTCTGCTCATTTCTTGACACAGGAGTGAAAGCGCAAGCAAGAGAAGTTCTTTAAAGTGCCTCCTCTGTGGGTGGCTCTGGTAGCTGGGAGCGCACCTACCAAAATGACTGCTCAGCAGGCTGTTCAAACTTCCTATAATGTACACTATGGACAGTCAAGTTTTCCCACAGAACATCACGTCCAAAAGTCCAGAGCAGCCACATTTTAAGTGAACGCTAGGGAGTCTGGGATATAGTTGGTTGATTCAAGTCTGCATGCTCATCTATTATTGGGAGTGGACTACATCCACCCTGACTGAATTGGCCCTGTCAACACTGGTTCTCCACTTGCGAAGTAACTCCCTGCTCTCCATGCATCAGTATATAATGCCTGCATCTGTAACTTTCACTCTATGCATCTGAAGAAGTGAGGTTTTTACCCACGAAATCTTATGCCCAAATAAATCTGTTAGTCTTTAAGGTGCCACCAGACTCCTTGTTTATGCTGAAGTGTGGACACCATAGCCCCAGGCTCAAGCCTGGGTTAGACAATTCTTAACATAGGGTTAACAATCAGTGTGGACACTCAAGCCCTGGGTTCTCTAACCCAGGGTCAGATGATTCGAGTGCTATTATCCCTGAGCTTACATTGCACTGTAGACATATCCAAACAGGGTCACCTGCTCTTACCTATGATCTTGCATTGGCTATATTAGCCTCTGGCAGAGCCATCCTTAGGGTACAGCAAATCCGGGCAACCGCTCTGGGCCCTGCGCTTTGGGGGGGGCCCCCACGGGCCGGCGTGATTGGCCAGTGTGGTCGGTCCCAGAAGTACTGGGTCAGTACTGGAAGTGATGGATTCGTCACTTCCACCTATATACCCCTAGGGATGCCCTGGCCTCTTGTATAGGTGCTCAGATGCTCTGATGATTGGGGATGTTAAGAGCCCACATAACAACTATCCAGAGGCTACTATATACAACAGCAAAGGCCGGCTGTCCTGTTGTTTCAGACAGATAGCAACTAAGAGCCAGGTACTCCTGGACTCAAATCCATGCCAGAGCTGAGATTAATGTGGTTTGGCTGCTCAATATGCCGTTACAAATTGCTGCAAATCTAGTTCATATTCTGGCACAGGTTTCCATGGGATGTCACGGCAGCTGAGTGAATGCCATCAAGCCTCCCAAAAAGGGCTGGCTGATTTCAGGAAATGTTGAGGTCTCTTTAGAGTTTACTATGAATTCTTTATGGTCTCACTCAACAGAATATTTGTATGGCTTTCTGGCATGCAGCAGACACAGAAAGCTGTAACCCTGCTGCGCACAAGGTCAGCCTATTCAGAGACAAAAACTCAGCCACGTGAGGCTAAACCAAGCTGGTTCATCCAGATTTTGTAAAAGTCTAAACTGTGTTGGTTAGCAGTGCAATTATTTTACTGATATAGTTATAACCAGAAAACTCCTAGTGTTGACCCAGATATACAATATAAATATGCTTTGCAAAGGTATAGTTTGTTCCATATGAGCATAACTATACCAGCATAAGCACATTTATATCAGAATAGCAGCCTCCACAGTAGGGGGGTGTAAGCTGTGCAGACTCACCCGTGTGGCGCCTCCTACTGGTCATCCTGAGAAATTAGCTCTTTGACCCAGGAGTGCCCTTTGCAGGCCAGTGATCTGCTTGCTGTTGGCCCCCCATGTCCCTCCCAGGACCCCGGTGCCCTGTTGTCTGGGATGCTGCCCCCCTAGCAGTACTCCACTTTCTCTGGGTTTCCCCACCCACTATCCCCATTTCGCCTCAGTTTTGGCTACTGCCCAGTCTCCATCTAGCCCCCGTTCACTGGGGCAGACTGCAGTATCAGCCACTCATCCTAGGCAAAGGGGTTTGGACTGGCTGCCTTTACCCACCCTCAGGCTGCCCCTCTGCAAGCCCAATACCTAGGTGGGCCTAAGACTAGGCCCTGCAGCCTGGGGAGTTGCTGGCCTAGGGCTTCCCAGCTCCTAAGGCCTTTTCCCAGCCCTGTCTCACTCTAGGTCCCCAGGTGAGTTCCCCAGCAGCCAGGCCTGTCTCCCTCTCCAGTCAGGGAGAGGGACTCTGCTTCTGGCTTCCCAGGCCTTCTTATAAGGCCCAGTTCCTTAGTTTGGGGCATGGCCCCAGCTGCAGCCACTTCCCCCAATCAGCCAGGGTTTTACCTTGCCCAGCCCCAGCCCTCTGCAGGGCTTTTCCAACCCTTCAGGGCTGGAGTGGGTGCTCACCCTGCTACTGGGGGTGTTGTACCACTTTAACTATCCATCATCTTCACCACCATCATGGCAAATCCCAAATGGATGTATCCTCCTTGCAGATCAAGTGTTACCTGAATTGATCTCTAGCTGGGTCCTTACCACAGTCTGACTGGATATTCAGTTTATGTCTATCATTGGCGATCTTATTGCCCCACCAAAGCTTTTGGTGACTATATGATTGCCGGCCATGTAGCAGCATTCATTGGTAAACACACTTCATAATTTGTTGGTCTTCCATTTTGTATGTAAACGAGCTCTGAGTTTTACACAGCCATCTCTAAAGGGTGAGGAAATCTCTCTCAGGGAGGCTTAAGGGGATTTAGCAGCAGTTTAAGGTTGAATAGACTCTCTAGGGATTAATCAATAGGAGGGTGCATCTGTCAGGTTAATAACATATTTTCCTTATGTTGTACTGTGTTCACATTGCAAGCATATGAAGATAGTCTGGTTCTAAACTTTTTTGTATGCAATAGCATTTCATTTTAGTGCTATGCCCAATATGCTTTGAAAGCCCTGTTTCATTCCCAGTAAATACTATTCGATCTTCTGCAGGAGCCACTTATTGACTTTCCCATAGTAAGGTTGTAATTATAAAGGACTATTTGAGTGAAAGATAGCCAAATTCCAAGTTTTGTGCCACAGAAAAACACTGCAGGAGACAATTGATGCTTGACGTGCATGCCATATACGCATATGGTCTCCAGCTGTATTGTGAGCCCATACTGATTTTCCTTCTCCAGATATAATCCACTCTGATTTTTAAATATAATTTTAAAGAAGAAGTAGAAATGCTTCTAAACAAAATAAAACAATTGGTTTGAAAAGGTCATTCACGCTCACACAAAAAGTACTCCTCTTTTTCCATGGAATTTTCTGAAACATAAGTTGTAGATTGAAATTTTCATGCAATTGTTTCCGAAAAATATTTGCTATGCATAGACTCATTGGTCAGCATTTCACTGCAGCTGGATGGCAAATTTCAGTAAGTACTATGTCCTCCTGATTTGACTGGAGACCTGCAGGATCTCTGGATTTTCAAAAATTGTGATAATGTGATCACTTATTTGTCATGGAATTTGGTCAAGATTTTCAAAACTAGGTGCCTAAAGTTAGTATCTCCTAAGTCCAGTTTTTGACACCTAAATAAGCTCCCCCCAAAGTTTCTGGATGCCCAGGACTTTTGGAAGTCAGGCTACTTATGACCATATTTAAGCACCTAAATAAGTGGCCTGACTTTCAAAAGTGCACTAAATATGGACTTAGGAGGCCCTGACTTTAGACATCCAATGTTATAAATTGTGGCCTTTAACTCCTTCTGTATTTAAGGATCTGTCACAAGTAAGGATACTATGCAGTGTTGTTGTTGCTGTGACCCAGGATATGAGCGGGACAAGGTAGGTGAGGTAATATCTTTTATTGAACCAACTTCTGTTGGTGAGTAAGACAAGGTTTTGAGCTACACAGAGCTCTTCTACTTGGAATGGTCCTTTAGAATATTGTGATAACTACTTATGCTAAACAATCTGTTCCACTTTGTATTTAGCGGTGATGCTCAGAGTATGTTTCCCAGACCTGAAGAAGAGCTCTGTGTGAACTTGAAAGCTCGTCTCTCTCACCAACAGAAGTTGGTCCAATAAAAGATATCCCCCTCCCCATCTTGGCTCTCTAATGTAATGATACTGGCAGTAGCTGTGTATTAAGAACCAAATAATCCCTTACACTTTGTTTGCCTTACGCAGGCTGTGGCTTTCCCAAAGTGAAACATCCCTGCCTCAAACTGACAGCAAGTACATTATTTTTGTCCCAAGCTTGCAGTGACTCAAAAGTTCTGTAGAAAAATGTTTAACTCAGAAAGTTCCACTGTTCATATTAACAGATGCACTTCACACCATTTGGTACTTTTTCTGTCAATAACACATAAACCCCATGGAGATAGGCCAAAGATTTTCTTAGCAACCACGTCTCTTTCCTGATGTACATGATTAAGTGCAACAGTCTGTTAAAGGCTTAAAATAAACCTACCTTCTCAATTTGGAATTTCATATAGCGAAACAGGTTTCATCAGTAATGAATCTAGTACTGTTTAAGAAGAATTGTTTCTTTATTTCTGTGGAGGCTAAAGACTCACTAGATGTCATTCAAGAGGGGAATATGGCAGTAGAAATAGTCCTTTGGGAACTGCCCAATCACTCCAGGTAAAGTAAAAGGGTTATCATCAATATTTTGTTTGCTGATATTGACGTTTGTCTCCCCTGTATTTCTAAGCAAGCTTACAATATAAATTGATTAGTTCCTAGTTTGTGCACACTTATTATAAAGAAGGAAACAATATTGCCTCAGACTGTATTTCTCCACTGTACAGTAAATTATAAGTGATGCCTTTGCTAAGAAATTTTCAGTACCAAGATGGCAAATACTTTGGAAAAAAATACATAATATCTGGGGCCATTCTAGGAAATTAAGGCACATCACATTTTAGAAATTTTACTTACTTAACAGATCCCTTAAAACCTTTATGAGAACCTCATTCTTTATGTTCTCAAATGGCGATAAATGTAGGAAATGTCACAATTTCTACCCCACTTTGTTTTTAAAACTGCCTACTAAATGGCTCACCTCACACATACCGGAGGTCCTAAAGATAGACAGAAAGCCCAGAACAGTACTAGACTGTGGAGATGCAACGTGACAAGAAATATTGTACTGAATTGCTATGAAAAAGAATGAGAACACCAGCAAAGGGGACTGAAATCCATTCTTCAGCCCCAACATCATGATGGCTCTTAATGACATACTCCAAGTTACACAGTTACCTTACGGTAGTTTTAAAGTTTCAAGTGTTTTGAGATCTTTGGAAGTACATTTCTACAAAGTATTAACAGTATTTAAATATATTTCCCCAGCTATCTTGGAAGTAGTTTTTCCTCACTAAACACCTGCTGGAACCAAAAGATGGTAAAAATGAAGAATTATTAAATAGGAAAATAAGAAACAAAGGAACAGAAAAAATAGAATATCTACTGGCTTCCAATGATCTTAAGTAGCTTTTCATCCAGGTCTTTTATAGTTTATCTACACTTTCATGCTTTACTGATCTCACATATGAAGAATAATTTCTCCTGTAAATCTGTTTCCTGCATTTAACAACATATCTTCAAAATATAATTCCCCTGATTTGTGTCTTCTTTAGGGAAGTACAGTACTTCATAACAATTCCTCTTAAAAGATTATCTGCAAATATATAGTCTAAAATGCTATCAGCTGTAATATAATGACCCAAATGACCAAGTAAAAGAAAATTTTTTTAAAACCATGCAATACAATAAAAAAGCTCAGTTTTACTTTAACTCATTTAAATAGCAAGAGTAAAATAGAAACGTTGAAGAATGCAGACTATTTTAAATTACCGAATGCCCTATGGCTTTGAATTCATGCTCTACTGTGGTCATACAGTGTCTATGACATCATATTGGAGTGGAGAGTGGTGGGGTCAGATGAAGACTGATGTCATTGGATCTAAAAGAATAAAAGTAAAATCTGTGAGTAGGTACCATTATATGCTGACCATTTCTTTACAGTGAAGGGATCTATATAGGGAGGACAAAGAGCCACCAACGCCCCAGGTAAGTACTCCACAACCTGGGTAGGGGAGGCTTTCTTGTTATTTACACTGAGGTCTAAGAGAATCCCATCCCTTTGAGGGTCAAACTGAAAAATTAATCATTCCCTGCTTTATGGCAATCTAATAAAGCTTCTTGTTAAGCCCTCATAACCCTAAGAGCACCCCAATGCCAGATGGCAAGGGGCTCTCTGGTATGTAACCGTACATCTCAGCTGGCCTGACCAGCTCAATACACTTCACGCACTGTTGTCATGATATTTATTTAAAAGGTGTCTTGTAATACATCACTGGAAAACTATTGCCACACTGGTCACTAATATCAGTGTGAAATATATGTAACAACACTATATGGGAAATTGTGGATCCTCTCTGACCTCACATTTTGGAATCTGTAGATGGCTCATCCTACTAAACAACCTGGAGCATGCTTACAGCTTGGTGTGAGTAAGAAATTACATTAGGCCAAGCTATATCTCACTACAATTAAGTTTTGGACAATAGAAAGTGGGTTATTTTTGTTTGTTTTGTAACCCTTTGATATCTCTTTCCCTCTTGCTTGAAATAACAAAGCTCATAGCTGTAAGTGAATAAACTTACTCTTAGTTTTACTACAAACCTTCTCAGTGTTGTGTGTGGAGTATCTAACCCCAACTGGCTAACAAGCTGTTGTGTGTACTGACTCTTTGGAGACAGTGAACTTGGTGTTACTGCTGTGAGTGTCCAGTAAGAGGGGCTGGTTGCTGCAGGGGGGATGGTTTTGGTGAGACTTGGGACTGGAAGGGTTGTTGGGGTCACCCTGCAAGCAGTAACTGGGCTGAAGGAAGCCAGGGTGAGATCATTATGCTGTGCGCATGCTGCTGGTGTCAGACAAAGCTGCAAAGCACAGAGGCATCCAGGGCTACTGGCAGGCATTGACAGAACCCCTTACTGGTCTGGGTGAACCCCAAAGCATCACAGCCCCCCATCTGGGGTCAGACAAAAGCCTGCCTGGCCTCTCTAGTAAATCAGAGCAGCTCCAGGGCTACTCTAACTTCTGCTCCACTTCCCATGGCCCCACATGTCAGAGAATAATCATAGTATAGTGCACTTTAGCTATGCCCATGATTCTCCTCCCATGCTAGGGGTGGGGAGCAGAACCCTTACACCAGCTCTACATTGGTGTGTGAGGCCCATTGCACAGTAACAATTCCCATGATACCATTTTCACCTCACTTGGGGTCCCTCTGTGCTGTCAGAGTGGCATAAAATGGCCTCAGCATAACTGAAAATGAGACCCAACATCTCATCTGATAAAATCTTATGTGAGCTCCTCTCCTTGATGCACGAATGCCAAGTGGTGATACATACTGCAGGAAATGGTGTCACAGAGGAGGAATCTGTTGTGAATGCTCCTTCCCAACAAGTATTGAAGAACATCCTGCTTGTGGATATGATATAGAGTAAGGAAAACTACTTCTGGAGTGGTGCTGGGGAAAGGCTAGCATTGTTGGATGGGTGAAGAAAGAATATTTTTGTGCAATAAACATGGGTGTCTAGAATGGAAAAAGATGAGATTTTAAAAGGAGTCCAACCAAACCTGTTTTCAATTAAAACGTCCCTGAGCCAATTGCTGTAATGGCTAGGGAAAGCAGTCTCTTCTGTTATGCAACACCACACATGTCGGATCAGTTTCTAATTAATTTCAATTAGAAGGTGATGAAGTTCCTTGGCTTATTACCCTGTCATTTGCACTGCATTTTCCAATTGCATTCAGACATTAAATATTCTCACAGAAGGTAACTGCTCATACGGGAATTTGCTCGTGCAAGATGCACAATATATTTTGACCGACATCGGACTCAGCACACCAGCAGCCTAACCGTTGTCAATTTTTCTGTAGGCATAGATTCATAGATTCTAGGGCTGGAAGGGACCTCGAGAGGTCATCGAGTCCAGTCCCCTGCCCTCATGGCAGGACCAAATACTGTCTAGACCATCCCTGATAGACATTTATCTAACCTACTCTGAAATATCTCCAGAGATGGAGATTCCACAACCTCCCTAGGCAGTTTATTCCAGTGTTTAACCACCCTGACAGTTAGGAACTTTTTCCTAATGTCCAACCTAAACCTCCCTTGCTGCAGTTTAAGCCCATTGTGTCTTGTTCTATCCTTAGGGACTAAGGTGAACAAGTTTTCTCCCTCCTCCTCCTTATGACACCCTTTTAGATACCTGAAAACTGCTATCATGTCCCCTCTCATCTTCTCTTTTCCAAACTAAACAAACCCAGTTCTTTCAGCCTTCCTTCATAGGTCATGTTCTCTAGACCTTTAATCATTCTTGTTGCTCTTCTCTGGACCTTCTCCAATTTCTCCACATCTTTCTTGAAATGCGGTACCCAGAACTGGACATAATATTCCAGTTGAGGCCTAACCAGCGCAGAGTAGAGCAGAAGAATGACTTCTCGTGTCTTGCTCACAACCAGGGCTGGCTCTAGGTTTTTTGCCGCCCCAAGCAAAAAAATTTTTGGCTGCTCCCCTCTGTCCTGAGCTCCCCCCCCCACCAGTGCCCCCTCCACCCACACCCCCTGCCGCCCCAGCACTGGGCTCCCCCCCAAACATGGGATCCGCTACCAGCACACGGCGGCCAAACCCTGGCTCAGCTGCGAGTCTGTCCCCATGCAGGTGGAGCTGCTGGGCGGCGTGGAGCAGGAGTACTTCCAGGTGGCATGGCTGTGGGGCGGAGCGAAGAACACGGCCCCCTCCCTGGGCTTTGCGGCGCTGCTGGTGGCCGAGGTGGATCAGTTCATGCTCATCGCCCTCACCCCCGACATGCTGGTGGCCGAGGACCTGGAGAGCCCCCCGGACCTGCTGCTCTTCAGCCTCACAGTGCCCTGGCCCAGGCCTGGCGAGCGGGAAGGCGAGGATCTCCGGCTGCGGGGCTACCTGCTCAGCATGACGAGCACAGCTGGCTGCTCACCTCCTCACACACTCTGGGAGCCCCTCTCACCACCACCACACCCCGGGCTCGGCTCCAGGGGACCCCGCTTCCCTCCCTCCCGTATCAGATGCTGTTGAGCCCTCACCTTCTCTCAGTTTCTGGAGGATCCTCTCTCCATCCAGTAACAAGGATGTGGTCTCACTCTTTTAGACCTTTCTGCACAGATTAACATGCCCAGTGGTCCTTAAACAAAAGGAATGAAACATACCCAGGATTCAGTGCAGAAATGTGTGCTCACATTTTTTGTACACTATCAGGATCACATAGAATCATAGAAGATTAGGGTTGGAAGAGACCTCAGGAGGTCATCTAGCCCAACCCCCTGCTCAAAGCAGGACCAACCCCAACTAAATCATCCCAGCCAGGGCTTTGTTAAATTGGGCCTTAAAAACCGCTAAGGATGGAGATTCCACCACCTCCCTAGGTAACACATTCCAGTGCCTCACCACCCTCCTAGTGAAATAGTTTTTCCTAATATCCAACCTAGACCTCCCCCACTGCAACTTGAGACCATTGCTCCTTGTTCTGTCATCTGCCACCACTGAGAACAGCCTAGCTGCATCCTCTTTGGAATCCCCCTTCAGGTGGTTGAAGGCAGCTATCAAATCCCTCCTCACTCTTCTCTTCTACAGATTAAACAAGCCCAGTTCCCTCAGCCTCTCCTCATAAGTCATGTGCCCCAGACCCCTAATCATTTTTGTTGCCCTCCGCTGGACTCTCTCCAATTTGTCCACATCCTTTCTGTAGTGGGGGGCCCAAAACTGGATGCAATACTCCAGATGTGGCCTCACCAGTGCTGAACAGAGGGGAATAATCACTTCCCTCGATCTGCTGGCAATGCTCCTACTAATGCAGCCCAATACGCCATTAGCTTTCTTGGCAACAAGGGCACACTGTTGACTCATATCCAGCTTCTCGCCCACTGTAATCCCCAGTTCCTTTTGTGCAGAACTGCCACTTAGCCAGTCGGTCCCCAGTCTGTAGCAGCGCATGGGACTCTTCAGTCCTAAGGCAGGACTCTGCACTTGTCCTTGCTGAAGCTCATCAGATTTCTTTTGGCCCAATCCTCCAATTTGTCTAGGTCACTCTGGACCCTATCCTTACCTTCCAGTATATCTACCTCTCTCCACAGCTTAGTGTCATCCGCGAACTTGCTGAAGGAGCTATTCATCCCATCATCCAGATCATTAATGAAGATGTTGAACAAAACTGGCCCTAGGACCAACTCCTGGGGCACTCTGCTTGATACTGGCTGCCAACTAGACATCGAGCTGTTGATCACTACCCATTGAGCCCGACGATCTAGCTAGCTTTCTATCCACCTTAAAGTCCATTCATCCAATCCACACTTCTTTAACTTGCTGGCAAGAATACTGTGGGAGACCGTAGCTAAAGCTTTTGATACACATAATTCATCAGGCTGTTCTGTCCTCAGTGTATTGCAGGCTCTCTGCTGTAGTTCAGCAGCCACACGCCTTTACTGGCACAAAACCTCTTTTGATTTGTAGCTTGAGTTATGGATGACTCTCAAGTCAGTGGGGACCCTGAAGGAATACTGGCTGGTTAGAAAACTGCATCTACAGCCATTTCTTTTCAAATGAGTACTTTGGTACGGCTGGAGGTGGGATACCTCTCATTAGGATACGTTTAGCAGTCCCTCTTTTGGACACACTTGATGTGTTTGAGCACAACCTCGGTATATCCATCTGAAACAGACTCTGCTCATAGTTGGGAATTGAGGATCACTGGTAGTTGAGGTAGAATCAGAATTTGGTTTTCTGAAGTGCCTTTTGTCAGTGAATTAGCTACCAAGAGATCATTTTGGCAGGCAGCAGCCCATGTGTGTTCAGTAATGGTTCTCAGGAAGAAATTAAAATTGGTTGCACATGAGCAATAGTAGTGGACAGGAAATTGGGACTATCCCTTGATCTGTCCAGAGGACCATGGCATCTTCTCCCTAGTTAACAATCATTGGGTGGGCTTTAATCTCAATTAGTAGCTGTGGCTACTGTGTGCCCTTAGCAAAGGATCTACACTCCAACTGGAAGAGAAATACCAAGGATTAAAAATAAATTGTCTCACCCACTGCCAGGTACAGGAGCAAAATCCAGTGGTGGAGGTAGGAGTAATAATACTTCTCTCTCTCGAATGCAACACTGAGTTTGTTTATACCCTGCACCCAGAGCCAATTCACACCTCTCTCAGGTAATTAACATTTTGGCCAGGACCCAGTCACATCCACCTCCCAAGCTCGAGAGTCGAGCTTGGACTAAGAGAAGTAGTGGGAATTTGTCCCATCTGCAAATCAGTTCATTTTATTTTCGCGTGGAGTAGATCTGAAGGATTTTTAAAGTAATTAATAGGAAAAACCTTGGATTAGAAATCTCAGGGGAAGTTAGTTCGTGAATGAGAGGAATTCCAGGAGAGTTCCTATATATGCACACATTTTTACTCATAGGTCCTGTTAGTTAGCAGCTATAAGTTTGATGACAAATTTCATTTTTAAATTGTCATAAAAATTTAAGGACGATCCCATCAATTTGTCAGGTACTTAGAACTGTGACCACATTTTCATGTATGTTTTGAGCACACTGGCAGTCATCAATAGTAAATAATTGAGACAGCACAAACCAGAACACTGGGTCCTAGCCCACTGAACTTTGAGGACCTCAGATCCAGATCTGTATTTGAACTCAGTAGCTCAGTCCAATCTTTAGTAATGATTCTAACAAATCATTTTACTTGTGTGTGTCTTAGCAGCTACAGAGGCTTGAGCAAGGCCACATACAAACTGGGAGGATACAAGGCCACATACAAACTGGGGGAAGGGATAGCTCAGTGGTTTGAGCATTGGCCTGCTAAACCCAGGGTTGTGAGTTCAATCCTTGCGAGGGCCACTTAGGGATCTGGGGCAAAATCTGTACTTAGTCCTGCTAGTAAAGGCAAGGGGCTGGACTTAATGACCTTTCAAGGTCCCTTCCAGCTCTAGGAGAGAGGATATCTCCATTAATTAAGTACTGAAATAATAGGGGAGGTTAGGGTTGAGGTGTATTTGAGAGTTATAGATGTCCTAGAAATAGATTGTAGGGAAGTGCATTGAAAGAGCTGTGTAAGGAATATCATGAGTGAGGTGCATTACTTGGCTGTGTTAGCACTCAAGTCTAGAGTAGCAGGGTGATTCAGATTAGGACTGAGGTTCATTGGAAGATTTCCAAAGTGATGAAGAAGAATCTGAAAAGAGAAAAGGATGGGATATTGGAAATATACCAAGTAAATGGTGAACCTTTTAAAGGTACAGACAAATTCAACTGGAGTTTATCTCCTAACATAAATACTTACATATACTAGAAGCAAAATGTGGCAACATAAATGTGTTGGAAAGAACTTCAGTCCTCAGGAAAGTGTAAAGAATACTACCCAGCACAGGCCTAACTACATCAGCTAAACTCTGCCACAGCAACTGGAGAGAGTGGCAGTACAGAGAACTAACTTATTTCTATGTTTGATAATAGGAAGGCTGGTGGTTTGGTGAATTAGGAGGAGGAGGACTTTCCCTGAGTACAGTGCAAGGAGGAAAAAGGCACCAGACACAGTAGCGGGTGAACAAGATAAATTGGCCATCACAGGTGGAGTAGAGGGCTGAGACAAGAGAAGATCACTTTCATTAATAATATTAGACATAAGCCCCATTATAAGCAGTCAGGGCTCTGCACTAACTGTTAACATTTAATAATTGTAATAAACAATGACAATAAAAATATCAAGACAAAATATTAAAATAAGCAGAAACCGAGTTGGATTAATCAGGGGCACTGATAACATTAGGTGCTCACTCAATGTACTCCCTGTGCCGTGTCTGATGCTGAATCAACTAAATCTTACCTTTAAAGGCTGAAATGTGTTTGAATGGTTGCAGGGCAGGGATTTTGTATTTCGGGTAGGGAAAGTCAGCTTTAAAAATAAAATTATGAATATTCTCGAGTTTGCAGTGGCCGCAGTGACAGGAAAACAGTTTCAAAGCATTGAACCTGAGTGGATCACAGCCCACTGCTGGTTAATGCCAGCATTTCAAAAGAAAGACATCAGGAGTCTTAGGCAACAATCACAGGACTGACTGTCATTTACAGTTCTGTGTATTAGCAACACATACCAGTGGCTGACAAAATATGTAGCAAGCACAGGGAACAGACTGTCCCTTAGAGCCTGTAACATATTGGAATGGAGCTGCCTGGGGACTGCAGCAGGTGAAGTGTCACTATATTTTATACAAATCTTCCAGCAGGAGAAGGGACCAGAGCATGACTGCATCTAGTAAAGTTTGCTCCTCATCCTTCTGAAGACCTTTCTCTCTCTCTCATCAGCAATGAGGTGATAATCCTGGGCTACGCCTCTACTCAGCGCTATCCTTGCCTACAGCCCTCCCTCTTCTCCTTTGTGCTGTGGCTATAAGTCCTGTTCCTCGGATTTCCTCTCCTTTGCGCTGGGTCCCCTACCTGTAGCTCAGGAATATAACATTTCTGCTATTAACATAGAGCCAGTCTGGGGACTAGAAGCAAGTTTAATTCACATCTGACCCTTGGCATCTCCTTTGCTGGGCTTGGTTCTCTCCAGTAGGCATGGGTTCCCACTGCTCTCCTGAAGAAGCACCGCAGGCAATGAACCTGTCAGGTAAGCATTCAATATCGGTACGGTGTCAGTGGCCAAAGTGTGCCCTGTTCCAGATCCCACTCCCGCCAGCCCTGTCCCTTCTCCCCTGAGAAAGTGCTAAGAGCCTCTGAGCAACGTGTTTTACCAAGTGGATTTAAAACAGACTGAATGACCACATTTTAGCTTGGAGGCCCTAATTGTCCATAATTGAACTGATTTTCTTCTATCTTGGCTTGTCTTCAGCTGGAATTTCCTTAATTCTGAGGTGTCTTTATAAAAAGAATTATATTCATTTAGTTTCTTCCACTCGAGAATCTCCAAGTGCTTAACAAATATTAACAAGGTAACCGACACTTCTGTGCAGTAGGTCAGGATTATCACCACTTTAACAGATGGAGAAAGTGGGGTACAGAGACATTTGTCCAAGATCACACAGCAGGTCAGCATCGGAACTAAGACTGGAACTCATGTCTCCTAATCCTATGCCGAATGCCCTATAGCACAGCTCTACATCTCTTCTGGATACGTTGTCGGAACAGTTTGTCGGAACAGCCACAGCTCCCCGTGAGGTCTCTTGGAGCTAGAAATGCTCAGCATGAGTGAAGAAATCAGGCTCTGTATGTTATTTTTTCTATCTGATAAAGGAGGATAATAATATTTGCCCACTCCTCTGGAGTACTCACCCCACAGATCTTTTGTTAAATCAAAATAAGGTGTTCAGTTTACAAACAGGCCAGTCTCAAGCTCGTGATCATCTAGAAGTTAAGAATCACATTACTGCTAACCTCAAGTATTCCAAAATCACGAGGCAGGACCCACAAAAAAATCACAAGATTGCTTTAAAAAACATGAGAATTCAAAAATATATATTTGGGGGGGGGGTTTATTTGCCACCTGGGTTTTGAGCTTTTAGAGATTTTACATTTTCAAGCTTTTCTCCACTTCCATGATTACTAAAAACTTACTTTTTAAAATTAAAGAAGGGAGTTTTACGTAATCCCATGACTGGAGGAGCTGAAGCTTTAAGACAAACGACAAATATTGTGAGACTTGGCAACACTGAGATTGTCTCAAATTTGCAGCTTCCTGAGGTTCAGGGTTTTTCATACAAATGAAAAACATTCATACCTTAAAATACTATTAAACCAATTTTCTTCAAACTTGGCTTTTTTAACTGAGACTTTAAAATCAAGCCAAGTTAACAGTCTGTATGCAAGGTTCTAGAAGAAATGCCATTTTGTATCTTAATATATTGCATTAGTGGGAATGTAAGCTTTGTGGGACAGATCTAAAGCGAACATCCAGGCCATACACCAGTGTGAGAAAAGCCTGTGCTGTACTCATGGAATCAAAATCTATTGTTACCCCCATGCCAAAAGTTTAGATCTATTTAGATAAATTTGAGAGTGGTGAAAACCTCCCTCAGCAGACATGAGGAAGCAAGGGCGGGGCAGGGGATAGCTGATGGTTTGGTTTGGTGGGAGTCAGTGTTCTCCCACCTTCCCAGTTGGCCTCTTCCTCTTCTAGCTGTGGTTTCTCCCTCCCAAGGCTTCCTCTTGGTTGCTTCATGCTGCATCCCTTTCCCCTAGCCCTCAACTAGGCTGTGCCCATCTCTACCTTCCTTCCCCACCTGTCCCATATCCCCTTTGCCTGTCCCTTCTCATCCTGTCCTAACTCTGTGTGGTATGGATTTTTCAAAACAAAATAACAGAACATGCGATTTTAATTACAAACAAACGGTTCTACTAGGTGGGGGGTGGGGCGCAGATGTGCTGAACTATCCCTGCATGGAGTATTGGATCTAGCAAGACAACGTTACAGTCAGTAAAATAGGTGTTTAAAATATAAATCCAGATTATCAGGGATTTATCTATGCAGATGCATATAGGAAAATGCACGAGCAACCATGATGAATGTGAAGTAAGTGACAGACATCTAACTGGACTTTTTCTTGGGCATTATTTTATCAGCTGTCAGTGGCAATAACTGTATGGACAAATTAGGTTAATAAACGGGCACACAATTTTGTGCACTCTTCTGAAAACCTGGTCCCTATTTCTTACAGCCAGAGTACTGTGCATAGCTACAGCAATATAATAGGTACATCACCACATGAAAAGAATAACATTTAAAAAATGAAAAAATAATTAGATTAAGGGATTCAAAAAGAGGCTCTACTCACTTTTGAAAACAAGATCGTTTTGCCCATTCTCCTGCCAAAACTGCTCTTTTAGAAAGGCAAAGTGATGTTAAATGCTCTTAATCTTGGTGTGCAGGGGAACAAGAGGTTGGGATAGTTCAGATTCAAAGTGTTGGGTGCTTATTAATCTTGCAGGCAGGACTAGACCTCTCACAAGATTTCCACTGGGCCTGTCCAGCACTTGGAAATACAGCAGCATGTAGAAGTGAAAAGAAAAATTTAAAGTTTTCAGATCTCAGAGACGGTTGAATTCAGGCTCAGTGTGAATTTTGAACAAGGGCTCAGGATAAGGGAAGCTTTTTAATGCATCCTAACGATTTTGCTCATATCTAATTTGGAGGCAAACCCAAGGCCACTGGGGGAAATACTATTGCCTAGCGAGGTTGCCTAGGAAGGTTGTGGAATCTCCATCACTGGAGATTTTTAAGAGCAGGTTAAACAAACACCTGTGAGGGATGGTCTAGATAATACTTACTTCTGCTGTGAGTGCAGGGGACTGGACTAGATGACCTCGCGAGGTCCCTTCCAGACCTATGATTCTATTTGGGCCCAGACAGAGAGGAGAAAGTCCATGCAGAAGGACTCTGCACAAGCTCCATGGCAGCCGTCTGTGCATGGGGGAGTAGTGTGATCAGCAGTGGTGCAACACTTAAAAAAAAAAAAAAAAAAAAAAAAGGGGGGGGGGAGTTGAGGGGAGAGAGAAGGCAGGGGAACAGATCCCCTTATTCCCCTCCCACCTCATAGTTGTATCCATAGTGCATAGGTTGGGGAAGTGATAGGGGTTGTCCCGTGTGTCTGTGCACTGTATGGAGTCACTAGCCCTCCAGGTAGGGGGGAAGAACCCACAATTCCCCTATATTTTGTAGTGGAAATGAGGGCCCAGGTGCACAACATTTCTACAGGTTGAAGTTGAGCCTTCTAATTCTGTTGAACTCTTTTATCTGAGTGCACAGCCCAGCGATGTGGCCTGTCCACTTTTTCCGAGGGTTTGGCCCTTGGAGCATGTGATGGGAAAGAATGTCATTGCAACTAATCCCCAAAAGATCATATACAGCAGGAGTGGCCAACCTGAGCCTGTGGCAGAGCCCGGGATTGAGCAGTGAGCACCCACCGGCACATTGGAAAGTTGGTGCCTGTAGCTCCAGCCCGAGTCGGTGCTTCTGAAAAGCCGCATGTGGCTCCAGAGCCACAGGTTGGCCACCCTGATATACATGGTAAGAGGTATGGGAAGTACCTGCATACAATATAGAATGCACGTTAGCCCAAAGCACTATAGCTTTTTGACACAACATAAAATAAACACATTTAAAATAGCAAGATGTGGATAATAAACCTTACAGCACGATCAAATGGTTAAAGAGTTTTCAAGGAAATCAATGGTGCCCTCTAAAGGAAACTAGTATGTTATACAGGACACTTGACAGCTATTGTTCTTACTGTCAAGATACTGTACAGCCCATAAACTAATACTGAAAAAGAGACTCCATTATGGAAAATTATTCCAGATTGTTCTGTTTAAAATTAGCATCCTCAAAAGAACCTGATCTATGAAAACTCATTTAAATAATTAGTTAGTGTGTAAAATATAGACTATTTGCTCTTCATCTAAATTTGAGAAAAAATATCTGAGCTCTACATAGGCTTTGTCAAAAGATTATTGGTTAGGTAATAAGATATTCCTACCCCAAGCTATACAGCATTTTTGTCATGAAAGATCATTTAAATACTCAATTATGATATAGAAAAATTGCAATATTATCAACCTAAAGGACTACATGCATGAAGCATTGTTAGGCCCTTACTTTGTATGTCATCTTTCATAAAACTGTGTCCCAGAGTTAGATAATACATAACTTGTATGAGGTATAAATAGATTGGCGTATCATAATATACCAGCCTCAAAAAGAATAATGGATGAATGAATACATACTAATCTAATCATTTATTTATAACTATTTTGTCTCTTTTGTCTCAAAAGGAACAGTTCTGACATAACAAAAGGCTGCACTTACTTTACAATGCATTAATAGACTTCAGCATATTTTCTTTTGAGAAATGTCACTTAAGATATCATAGACCCCAACCACACAGTTTGTTTTTAAGCAGAACTCCCCATTAACTTCAGTTGGAGTTCTGCTTGAAAAATTGATAGACTGATCTACCCTTACATTAATGAGTTTTAAAAGTACTCCTATATTGTATACTTAAGGGCCTGTTCCCTAGAGGTGTGAGCTGTCATTGATTCCATTCGCCAAATTGCAGGCACTGGGCCAAATCCTTGAAATACACTGTTGACCACAAAAGTAGGTGCACATTTACCCCACCAAAGCAGCACTAATGAGCATATATATTCGTTTTAGAAGGAGTCTTACAAATAGCTCTGCTACTCATACAGATTATTCTTCTCCTAATCTAATAGGAGCTGTGGCAGGTGCTGCTCAGGCCAATTATTTTGGTATAGAGGGCCTGATCCAATCCCCAATGGGGAGTCTTACCACTGACTTAGACGGGGCTTGCATCAGGTCTGGATTTTGATGCTAATTTATGTACTGATATTTGGAAATATGGATTTCTGAAGGAAACAGAAGAGTTAAAAAGAAAGCAAAAAGAACTTGAACACTTACAAAAGTTTATAAAATTTAATACACTTTAACTAAAAGGTGTATTTTTAATGTTGTTTTAGTAATCTGTGCCCTTTTGATATTCCCCTGACTGCCGGTATAGTGTCATCAAGATGACATGTTTTATCAGCTGAAGTGGCATATTGCTCAAAGCAATGTTAGATCCTATGCCATTGTAACTAGTTGTGGCTTATCAATCTGAACAAATTAAGAGAGACATGGCTTTTAGAAAACAATGGTTAGAAATAGTAAGGCATTCTTAGGGAGATATACCATATCAATTTTAATATGAAATCTCTACCTGCAAAAAATTGGGATGAAATATGTGGGATGTATTTTATAATTACAGTACTTATTTTCTGCTAAAGAGTCTGGTTTGCTTTAAGTACTGATAAATGCATACTTTTTTCATGCATGCTTTTTCTTATGAAGCTTCTCTCCTCTAGAGGCAATACTGCAAATTGCAGTGTATTATGGGATTTAAGATTGGTTGAATGAATTCCCCACTGGGATGTCGGATATATTTTCACAGGAAAGCATGTTGTCCAGTGGATGGAATTCTGGACTACGAATCAGGAGGGTTCTATTCCCACATCTCTCACTATGAGGAAAGTCACTGCACCGCTCTGTGCTTCAAAATAGCTTTCGGTGAAACAGGGAAATCATTTACCATGCACTTGGAGATGAAACAGGCTCTATAAAACCTAAGTATTATTATTTATTTAAAGTTGTGGTGACCTTTGGGACAGATTATTTAGGTATGGAAAATATGTCTCCAGCATACAATCATTAAAGCAGCAAAATTAGAAGCCACCAAAGTGACAATTGTCAGTCAAATAAAAACTCCTCCACAAGGGCCTAAACCTGAAGTCCTGGAAGTTAGACCCATCCCTACTCAGCCAATTTAGTCTCAGTCATGCACTCATTTAAGTCATTTGAGAGTTTGGATCCTGGGGGTTGTTATCTGGTGATAGGAAGCTCAGACACTTGCCAATCCAGACAATTTCTGCACACTCAGAACTAACAATTAGCTGATCTCTAATGAAGAACAACTGTTATATGTCCTCGTGTGAAATGATGAGGCTGATTATTAAGCAAACATAATGCCACCAGTTTTTATAAAATTTGCAGAACACAGAAGACCACATTATCAATCCCCCCAAAAGCCTTACAATATAACATGGATGAGAAGAAGCACAACAAAACTGGGTGGGGAAGGGAGTAGAGAGCTTAATGGTGAGGAAATAAACATAGGAGGCATTTAGGGATAAAGTTAATTTTAAGAAGGAATATGAAGCAGAAGATGACCCAAAGGGTGGACTGGATTCTCCACTCCATTAAGGTCACTTTCTGCTGAGCAAGTAGCACAAAATGGCCGGCATAAGGGGATGGAGCCGGTATGTCAGTGGTCTTTGACGGGCAGAACATAGGTATAGCAAAGCAGAGTTCCACTGCATCTCCACAGACCTTAGGCCAGTGGCAGAAGTTGGCATAGGCTCCCTCCTGCTCTAGTGTATCCTGGGGGTAGGCAGCCAAGGTTCAGAGAAACTCAACCACTTCTCTACAGTTGCTTCTCTCTACTATATCCCAACACAGCTTGGCTACAGTGGAGAACTGGGGACAGCCTCTTCCTATTGCAAACGAGGACTAGTGCTCATCAGATAAGTTACCATAATTTTTGCTGCTATATTTGCAAAAATGTGAGCTGAATAGCATACCAAAAATGGGCAAAACTAGTTTGAAGTTAACCTGTAGATTGCTCTGAATGTAAATAGCTGAGCTATGTTGGTACAAAACAATATATAAAAGCATTTCTTATGCAAACTGGGTTTGCAGTTAATCAAGTGAATTGTAACTTTAAGAGTATCCTAGCAACTTCCCAAACAGCCAGGGAAAGTCCCAGCTGACAATGTACACTGATGTGATTGTTCTATTTGTGCAGTCATCAAAACTTTGCAGTTAATCAAGAAGATAATTTGAAACATGAGACCAAGTTAAATTTGAGCTAACAAAGGGGAATTTTATGTGAATTACATCACCAGGACACTTCTTATGGTCAGAGCCATCATCTCAGGACAGGAGATTTCACCACCTCCTTAGGTAACCCATTCCAGTGCTTCACCACCCTCCTAGTGAAATTGTGTTTCCTAATATCCAACCTAGACCACCCCCACTGCAACTTGAGGCCATTGCTTCCTGTTCTGTCATCTGGTATCACTGAGAACAGCCGAGCTTCATCCTCTTTGGAACCCCCCTTCAGGTAGTTGAAGGCTGCTATCAAATCCCCCCTCATTCTTCTCTTCTGCAGACTAAACAAGCCCAGTTCCCTCAGCCTCTCCTTGTAAGTCATGTGCCCCAGCTCCCTGATCATTTTCATTGCCCTCCACTGGACTCTCTCCAATTTGTCCACAATCATTTACATTATGTGTTTATCTCTGTATTGTTTTTTGTCTATTTAAACAAAGGCTATCCCCTGTCCTACTAACAATTTACATTAATATAGTGCTTTTTATCCCAAAATATATCAAAATGCTTTACAAACTTAAAATAATATACAGAGCAATCACTTCACCACCAGTGAAATGCAGCCATGTCTAAAGTGACACCCAGTTTCTGATTAGGACAGCACAGCAACATTATGCAGTAGATGAGCCATGAAGGGAAGAGGAGAATGAGAACCACTGGTGCACAATATTATGTTCCATAAAGCCCTTCTATGGACCCTGCAGAGCGGTTTCTGTTACAGTAGTAGATCATCTGATAGTCTTCAAACAATGATACTTCTTGCTTGGTGGTAGCCAAGGCACCTTTTAGGGTTTACAGAGACATTTTTGGTCAATTAAAAATAAAAGCCCTTTCTGCACCCTCAGTAGCTGCTTCCTATCTTTCAACTGTAATCAAATTTCTTTGCAGGTAACACTAAAATTGGAAGGTGTAGCATGGAAAGAGAAAGAACCTTAGCTACAAAGTGGGCAGGAGGAAGAAGGGAAATGTTATTAAGCGACTCACCTTAGTGTACTGGGTACAGTATTTTCATCTTCTTAAAACAGATGTAAAATACTTTTTCGTGTAATTAAGCACCAGTTTTGTCTCAGAATAGAGAGGGGAATGTCTATGAAAGGTTCACAATATTAAGAAGTGATCTCCAACGTGAAAAGGAACCACGGATATCCAACTGAAATGGCAGGCAAATTCAGTTCAGCAGCATATAATTACAGACTTAGAATTGGCCAAGGATTAGCAAAAAGTTCCATATGCTCTTTAATGCTCACAGCAGTTACATCATTGTTTTAGGTCTTAGTTGTAAACCAACATCTGCAGCACAGTGCCTTCTAACAGCATGCAGATATTGTCAGTACTCACCTAGAGGTAAGAGGTACTCCTATTCACTCTCCAAGATCGTTTCTTGCAACTCCCATCCAACTACTGAGAAGAACCAACTCTCATAAGACCTGACAAGATTCCAATGCACACACCACAATGGAATGTTATTCAGGACAGAAACTGACTACCTCTATCAGCCAGTTAGAATTTTCCTGACATTCTGAGCAGCTGTGTAAATGGATGAGCAAACTAAAGACCTAATCCTGCACCATTAAAGTCAATGGAGCAGATTTAGGCTCTAAGGTAGTTGGTTAGTGAGAAGGAAATCAAGCATGGTCTAGCTCTGTGAGTAATTTACTTTCTGAATAGGAAATAAAAAAAATAGTTATTTCATAATTCAATACCAGATTTTGTTTTCAGAAAAGCTACCCTGCACAGAGAATTGTTCATATAGGTCCTGATCCCAAGCTCACTGAAATAATGGGAATCTTTCCCTGGATTTCAATGTAAGGTTTGACCTTTGGTTTATTTTCAGGTATATGTTACTTAGCTTTGTGTTTAATTCGGTAAAGTGTGTGCTTCAGATTTGAAAAACACACACATTATGCAATAAACAAACATGACTGGTAATTTTGCTACAAAGAAAAATCAGCGTAAGGATTCATGAAAATCACAAGTCAAAAAAACTGGTTTGCTAAAGGTGATCTTCATACAAAAACTTTAATCAAATTCTTTAATAAAAACCATTTTGTTAAAAATCAGCATTGTTATGATTGGAATTTTTATACAGAAGATGAATCAGAAGTTACAAAAGCAACTGACATTACATAATAAATATAACTGGAATTAATACATACGAGAACAGTACTACAGCATCTCTTTATAAACATTAAAAATGATCATCTCTATGGCATATTAATTTAACATCTCAATTATAAAATCCTCTTTGCTTTGTGTTAAACGAACACATACTAATTATTTATTCTTGCACTAAAAATGTTAAAAGCTGCTTTTTCATGGTATGAGGGTTCAGGCATCTGAGCATGGCCCTCTCCATCAGCCCTCTGAGCATGCCACAAGAAGCTGGCAGATGTGCTCATCATCCATCATGGACCTTTTGTAAGTGTTTGGTTGGAGACATTCATGAAGAAATGTTCTCTCCAAAATTATGTATGGCAGCAGGAAATGAAGATTATAAATCAACAGCCCTATGTATGAACAGCTGGGGATAACAGGCCAGATTCTGGCCCAGGTTACAGTCCTTTGTGTTGCTGCAGTATTGAAAAAGGGGTGTGAAGTTATTCTGAATGGGCAGGTCAGAGTTCCACTGGCATGAAGAATGCTAGCCTGGTGCTGAGACAGCATAGCTGACTCTCCGATACACCCTCCTGGCTCCCCTTGGGGAGGGCATGTACCAGCAGCATGATTGAGGGAGACAGGATGACCAGAGCACACTGTGCTCCTGTGATCCCGGGGCAGCGTAGCAGTCCCTTGGGGCTCTTGCAAAACTAGCTAAATTTAGAGTAGCTCTGCAGCCAGACTAGTCCTTGGCTGCCAAGAGGATGAGGGAAGCATAAAGGTGGCTTAACGCCACCTTTGTCTCCCTCTCTCCTCAGCTGTGGTGAGCACAAGTCTGACACAATTAGAGATCTATTCTAGCCTGATATATCTGGGACCAAACAACTTCTTGCATGACAAGAAATTCTGTTAAGATGTGAAAAAAGCTGCTGATCCTGAGATAATTGTTTTCTATGTAGGGTCTTCTGTGACTCACTATAGAACGAGTGCCTTTTACATTCTCTTTTCACCTATTCCTTTATTCTAAGTGACGGCCTGTCGTTCCCTGCTTACTACATGTTCCTTTTCATACAGATGAAATTACATGTGCCTTCCCCTAACATCACAAGGAGGCACTCTGAATGTATCACTGACAGCAGATGTCAATAGCCAAAGGGAGGTACTCCACATCAAGGGTAACACATTACTAGCTGCCTTCAGATAAAACACCATATTCCACACCATTTTCCTAAGTCAGCTGGCTGATGTGGGAGTCCAGTGGTTGCTCCCAAATGCAGGCTGTCTCACATAACAGCACATTGCACCATTAGCCAACTTCTGTGCTTATATTTCTATGCATTTTACATTAAATAATAAAGCTCCCTGTGAACAGTACAGTACTATGCTTTATGCATCAAACTACAGAGTCCATTTTTAGAGTTGAAAAAAACTTAAGAAAAAACACAAAGCCAAGTATACAAACTCACAAGATGACTCATTAGCAGTTCTGAACATTTATAATTTTCAAGAAATTATTTCCGTCCAATTTTTTTTTTTTTTTACATGGAAACTAGATCAACTGGCCTAGAAGATCAAACAAGTATATACTGTACTAGTACATACAACACAGGGCTAAATTACATTGTAAACCCAACTGGAATTATTTAATTAGGAAGGAGAGAGGGAGAGGAAATGGGCTAACTAACTGATAACTTCTATGGGTTTCTCCAGCATCAGTTCTCTAATAGGCAGTAGGCAACATGTGTCTGTGAAGGGAGAACAAGCAACAACTCCAAATTATAAGAATCTTCTATATTTAAGGCATTCCGGATCTCATTTATAGCATATTTGTCCCAATATGTCAGAGCACCTTCTCAGATTCTGCAATCACTCAACCTCAAATTCTATAAATCCATGCTATCAGTTTCAATAACTTTCTGCCGTCTCACACAAATATTTGGGTAGGTTATATTTAACAATGCGCACTATTCTCATCTCAATTTAAAAAAAAAATGTTTGTATGACTTGGAGATAGTCAGATTTTGCAATATTTTTGGAATTTATTTTAAAATATACTGATTAACTTCCTCCTAACTCATCATTTAAATTCTCAGCAGTTCATATGTTTTATTTTCAGTGGAGAATCCAAACCCACTTCAATTAAGAGAGGTGTGACTATGGCATAGGTTTTCCCAGAACAGTATTTAAATGTGCCATGCAGGGCCGGCTCCAGGCACCAGCAGGTGCTTGGGGCGGCCACTTTGGAGAGGGGCGGCAGGTCCAACTATTGGGTGGCAATTCAGCAGACAGTCCCTCACTCCCGCTCGGAGCGGAGGACCTCCCGCCAAATTGCTGCTGCAGATCGCGATTGTGGCTTTTTTTTTTTTTTTTGCGCTGCTTGGGGCGACAAAACCCCTGGAGCCGGCCCTGGTGCCATGCAAAGATAGCTTATAACAAAAAGGTTGATGGGGCCAGAACTCATGGCCTTCCAAACTGTAGGCTGAATTATCCTTCCTCCCCTCGTTATCTCTATTATCTTTAATCCAATTGGGAAAAGCAAACAAACAACCAAAACCCAGCAGCTATATATAGGATCTGCATTAACTGCATTGAATCTGCTTTGAAGTGTTTGAACAGCCCAGTGGAATAATGACATAGCACAGCCTGGAGGAGACAAGGGTGTGGAAAGTATCATGGGACCTTTTCCACTGCCACAGGCAGAGGCTAGTGAGAAAAATGACGCAGGTCATGTTTGGCTCTAGAAAAGCAGGTATAAGTGTTGCCCAACTACTTTCCCTCCCATCCAAATCCACGGAAGAGCATTAGTGGTAGCCTTTTGGAATACCACCAATTTGCCCTGGCAGTTGCACAGATTTGATAGTGGCAAATGCACATACAAAGAGTAGACTGGAAAATGAGTAGGGTAGAAATAGTATCATCTCCTGAATGAAGAAGTGAGCATATATCCAAACTCAGTTACATTATATGGGAATCTGTTCAGGAAATTCCCTCAAGATTATTGGCTGCAACTCTTTATCTTCATGGACTGTATTAGGAAAGATACATTAAAAAAATATAACTGCACAAGGAGCCAGACTGGTTAGAGTAGGCCAGACCGATCTATCTGAATGTGCAGTGTATATTTCCTCAATACATATATTTATCTATTGAAATCATCCCTTCATAAGGCTTTTTAATATCTGAAACTTTACAAATCTGTATATAATAAATACTGTATTAAAATATTTGGATAGCATTTTCACACACAAGTTATATGAAAGGTGGTCATCACAGGATTACTTCTTCAATTTCATCTTCGAAAGAATCAACAGCCTTAACTGCTGGTCTGCTTGTTGTGTGCTGTAAATGGTGCCTATTTGGGTTAAAATTTCTTCCTTCACTGAAAAAAAAATCATCATCTTTAACTTTAACTTTATTGCTTTTGCCCAGAGGAAGAGCACTGCCGGAATCATAGTCACCTTCCAAAGGACTTGAGTCACTGCTTTTAGGTGGAGCGATGGTGTTGGCACTAGTTCCAAAAAGTTGCTCCATTAAATTAGACTTTTTCTCTTTCTTAGTATTGAAATCTGTATTTTCTTTAGTATTTTCTTCTAAGACAATACTTTTTTGATTAAGCCAACTTGGCCTCCCGGATCCTTTCCCAAAGGAAGGTACGTAACTACCAAATGTCAAATCATTACTTGAATCTGTGGTTCTAACATTTTGCCGCTTCTGTCCTTCTGCTTTTGTAGTAACATCATGGCTGTCATATACTGGAAATCCATTAAACAATTTTTCTGTGGTCTCTAAGAACTGGTAGGTTTTCTCATTTTTCTCTAGGGAGTCAGATTTTGATGCAGTATCTGTGAGGTGTGCTTGCGAAGCAAGTTTCATACTAATAGTGTTTTGAGTTTCTCTGTCAATTTTATACATTTTAGCCAGCAGCAACTCTTTTTTTTGTCGGTCTTCTAGTTTTTCAATGTTGTGTGTCTCATTTTCAATTTTATATATTTCTGACTCAATTCTTGCCTCTTCTTCTTTAGCCAATAAAAAGTTATTTTCTTTTTTCCTTCTGTCAAATTCTTCTTTTTTCCACTCTGCATGGAATTTTTTTTAAAAGTTATTTGACATTTTCTAATATTTAAAGGAATTTTTATTTTTTTAAGTCATATACAAAAACAGAGCTTTTACAATTCTTGCAACCAGCACTGGTTTATTTTTTAAAGAAGTTATTTTTCATAAACATAAACAATTAGACATAGGCTAAATCTGCTATCCTAACTTAAAACAACCAATTTTGTAGTAGTTGCATTATTCATCTCTTTTAGTAGTTTCATATTCTACTGATTTTATCCTTACCCTGTGTTTGAACAGAGATGAATCATTGATTTTAATAACTCTGATTGACAGTGTGTTTTATATTTCTCTGTCAACATCACTGACTTCAAGACAACTTTGGAATGCACTTGTTTTATGAAGTGCTACTGCAAAGCCAACTGGATAACAAAATACAAAATGAGTAATAATTTTCAATGGTTTGTTTTTAAGTTTTCCTACAGTAGGGAGCAATTTAAAATATTACCTCTTCCTCACTTGTGTGTCTGCAGGCCATAGTGTGTGTTGAAAACACCTCTGCACAAGCTTTCTGTGCACTATCAAGTGAACATAAATTATTATTTGCAAAAACAGCACACTCCACTTTTCACAGGTATAAATGGCTACATGAGGTGTAAGGAGGTGAAAATCAGGTCCTTCCACATATGAACTGCATACACAATGGATTCAAGAGTTTGTGGCCAAGTGATTGTACACACAAAGTTGCATGCACACACAAAAAGGCGATTTTCTGAATATTTACCCATTCAAAAAATAATTTTCCTGTCTGAATATAAAGTTTTAAGATAGGTTCAGATTTGAACAAGAACAACCTGATACATGTGTACAGAATGGATCCCCCCCGATCAGGAATCCTCTCTGAAGAGCTGGGATATGGACCTAGGTGGTGACAGCACTGACAACAATTTGTACTGTACTGTACTTTATACCAAGCTTATGAAAACAAACTGCAACAGTTAATATTTTTCATCTATATATGGCATAGCATCTCCACTATGAAGGAGAAGTAGGCAGCTGAATTTCAGTGAGGAATGCTAGGGAAAAAAAATCTAATTTTTACAGTAAAGTGGATGAGAGTGCTAATATTAGGACTATTTTACCCCAAGACACCAGAGGGCAGATTCTCAGTCGGTGCAAACTGTCCATTGACTTTTTTCATGGATATTTTTTTCAGCTGTGGTTCTCCACAGTTGGTATTTGGCTTTGAAGCCTTGTCTTGGGGCAGTAACAGCAAGGCACAGGAAGGAGGTTACTTTGTATCCCTTAATATTTTCTGTTTTGACCTTGTTCATGTTAAATCATTTATTCTTTTTAGTGGTTTTCCTTTTCCAGAATCAATTTGTTGTTTTCAAGAGAAGTGTTATAGGCCTCATTTGATTGGTATTTTGTTTTGTCTAGATTTTCCAGCTTGGCAGTAGCCACAGTTTTCTTACCGTCACATAGTTTCTGGGCTCTCTCCTCTAACGCCTGCAGTTCTTGGTCATGTTTCATTTTCTCCTCTCTCTCCCTGTTCCGTTGACTTAGATGCTCTGCTTGTTCTTTCCATTCTTTTTTCTGAGTTTCCTGTTCCTGATGTAAATTGATAAAAGAAAGTGTGATAGAAAATTTTTGCAACAGCTTTTTTTGTTTATTGTTAAACACAAAGTCTTCTGAATCAGAATGACGTTAAGGACTTCAATGAAGCCACTCCAGTTTACCTCAGCTGGGGAAATGGCCCTAAAACATTTATCAGACCTAACATGGTCTTAGGTACTTGCAAATCATCAACTTGATTTTGTATCAGAGGGTCCTGTGGCACCTTTAAGACTAACAGAAGTACTGGGAGCATAAGCTTTCGTGGGTAAGAACCTCACTTCTTCAGATGCAAGCACTTCTTGCATCTGAAGAAGTGAGGTTCTTACCCACGAAAGCTTATGCTCCCAATACTTCTGTTAGTCTTAAAGGTGCCACAGGACCTCTATTGCTTTTTACAGATTCAGACTAACACGGCTACCCCTCAGATACTTGATTTTGTATGGCATCTTTAATAGAAACTGCATCCTGTAATGCTTCATACTAAAATTTATTTGTTCTGTGTTTGTATAGTGCCTAGCACAATGAAGTCCTGGTCCATTGGCCGGGAATGGCGAACCCCGGACACTGGGAGCTGCGGGGGCAGTGCCTACAGACGGTCAACGTAAACAAAACGTATCGCGGCCTGCCAGCGGATTATCCTGATGGGCTGCGTGCCGAAGGTTGCCAACCCCGGCCAAGGCAGATCACCCAAATCTACTACATTTTAAAAGGACTCATGCACCAAAGATTATAGATAACGGAGAAGAAGATTTTAGAATTGAAGACCTAGGAATCAAACTGCAAACCCTGAAAAAGCTTCAGCTGTTATAGAAAACAGCAACACAGGCCTCCCAAGAGCACCACCCTAATGCTCTACCTGCTGAACTGATTCCCAGCTGTACAGAGAGACATATTCAAGATTTCAGTCCTGGTAATCAAAACTCCTCCTTGAAATTGATCCAAGCAACTTTAGGGAACCACTTCTCTTTCTGACATCATGACTTCCTAAATCATTACTTTCTTCTGAACTAACAGAATGGTCAACCACAAGGATAAAAACCTGTGAATGAGGAAACAAGGCTTTCCAAATATGGAATTTCCTTTGGGCAGAGATCAGAATGACCATGAATCTCAATGCTTCCTAAGCTAAAAGTTACACTTTTTTTAAAGCTTAGTTTCCCACAATTAGAAAGAAAATATTACCAATGTAGGGAGGGAAACAAACAGGAGATCCTTGTGGATATTTCACTTAAGAAAAGTCCAATGTATTCCATGATTCTACAGCTATTGAATTTACAGCAGACTTGGTAGTCTCTACCTTACTTAACGTACACCTTCTTGCAGCTCCTCTGTGCATAAGTTACAATTCTCGTACCCTTTAAACATTTGTACAGTGAGTGCAAGTAGATCTAAGGAGGTGAACTAATATCACCTTACACTTCACTTGAATTTTGGTCTTATGGCTCAAAAGTATTAAAAATCAGTGAGATACTATTTTATAATGAAGATGTTAACAGCAAAAAAACATTGGGATAAAGGTAACAGAAATATTTCACACTTTACATAGGGGAGCAGGATTTGGACACTAGTGCAATGGGTCGAAGCACTAAAATCCATGATTGTGGAAGAAGGCTGGAAGTTTCTGCGACCAGGGGCTGCTAACAGGGAGTTTCGCAAGGGAGTTCTCCAGGTGAAGGAGGAGCAATACAGCACCCTTGGGGTAAGTGACTGTCTGTAGTGTGTGTTTGTTTGTGTTTGGGGGTTACTTGCTGTGTGCTGAGCTTGTGTTTGTCAGTCTGTTTGTTTGTTTGAAGGACCGTGTGCTGTGGCTGGCAGTTGGAAGCTGTGAGCTTCAAAGGAAGGTCTGAAAGCTAGAAGCCTCTGGTAATTGGCTCAGCCTTCATCAGTGGGCGGGGCATTCATACAGGCCAGGCCAGGGCTTTATAAAGCAGCGCACAAGTGACCAGGGAGCTTTTGCAAACAGGGGCTGCTAACAGGGAGTTTCTCAAGTGAGTTTGGGAAGGGGGCGAGGGTCCCTTGCCAGTTCTATCTGTTTTCTCTTATTCCCCTTAAAACCTATAAACCAACTACATTCAAAACTTCTTGCTTAAACAACCCTTTCAGCGGACAGAGGGCTGCAGACAAGGGAGTTTGAGAGGGAGTTTGACAGAGGGAGGCTTACAATGGTTAGGAAGACCCGCAACACCTGTGCCAGCACTGCTTCTGTCTCCTCCACCTGCGCCTGTAGCCAGACAGAGTGCCTGAGCATGGATGCTTCTACCCAGATCCTGGTGTGGTTTTGCAGAGACTGTAACTTGCAATTTCCACTTACTGATATCCAGGCTGGGGGGACCATCCAATGTGAAAGGTGCGTGCTGGTGGAATCTCTGAGGCAGCAGGTGGGAGAGCTACAGGAGGAGGTGGCTAGGTTGAGGAGCATCCGAATCCACAAGCAATTCCTGGACAGTGTCCATGTGGAGACAGCTGAGGTAGCTGTCCCAGTACACAGGACTGCTGATACACCACTAGTGGAGGAGGAGATGGCTCAGGGTGGACACTGGCAGCTGGTTACTTCTGGCAGCAGGCAGTGCTCCACCCCTGCTCCGAACCCTCCCGCCGTGGTAATAGGTAACCATTATGCTCTTCTTGATACAGGAGAGAAGGAATCGCCCCCTACAGTAAAGGAGGAGAAGCTTTGTACCCCTAAGGCTGTGAGGTTTGCTGCCACCACTGCAAATAGGAAACGTAGGGTAGTGGTGGTCGGAGACTCTCTGCTGAGGGGGACGGAGGCGCCCATCTGTCGCCTTGACATTTCATCTCGGGAGGTATGCTGCCTGCCGGGGGCCCATATCCGAAATGTTATGGAGGCATTGTCGAGGATTAGCCAGCCCTCTGACTACTACCCCATGCTACTCAACCATGTGGGCACAAATGATACTGCGAGGTGTGACACTGAGCGGCTCAAGAGTGACTACAGGGTTCTGGGAGTACGGGTGAAGGAGTTTGGAGCGCAGGTGGTATTCTCTTTGATTCTTCCTGTCAAAGGTAGGGGCCCGGGCAGAGACAGATGCATCGTGGAGGTGAATGTCGGGCTGCGAAGATGGTGTCGCCAGGAGGGCTTTGGCTTCCTTGACCATGGGATGCTATTTGAGGAAGGACTGCTAGGCAGAGATGGCGTTCACCTTTCGAGGAGGGGAAAACCCTATTTGGACACAGACTGGCTAACCTAGTGAGGAGGTCTTTAAACTAGGTTCGACGGGGACAGGTGGGCAAAGCCCACAGGTAAGTGGGGAACATGGAGACCTGGGAGATGGGTCGGAAACAAGAGGGAGTGTGGGCTATAATGGCAGAGAGAAAGGAGGGTCAGGGCAAAACTGGGAGGCAAGATCGAACCAGTATCTTAGATGCCTATATACAAATGCGAGAAGTATGGGTAATAAGCAGGAAGAACTGGAAGTGCTAATACAACCAGGACATCGTTGGCATCACTGAAACTTGGTGGGATAATACACGTGATTGGAATGTTGGTGTGGATGGGTCCAGCTTGCTCAGGAAGGATAGACAGGGGAAAAAAGGAGGAGGTGTTGCCTTATATATTAAAAATGTACACACTTGGACTGAGGTGGAGATGGACATAGAAGACGGAAGTGTTGAGAGTCTCTGGGTTAGGCTAAAAGGGGTAAAAAACAAGGGTGATGTCATGCTAGGAGTCTACTACAGGCCACCTAACCAGGTGGAAGAGGTGGATGAGGTTTTTTTTTAAAACAACTAACAAAATCATCCAAAGCCCAAGATTTGGTAGTGATGGGGGACTTCAACTATCTAAATATAGGTTGGGAAAATAACATAGCGGGGCACAGACTATCCAACAAATTCTTGGACTGCATTGCAGACAACTTTTTATTTCAGAAGGTTGAAAAAGCTACTGGGGGGAAGCTGTTCTAGAATTGATTTTATCAAATAGGGAGGAACTCATTGAGAGTTTGAAAGCAGAAGGCAGCTTGGGTGAAAGTGATCATGAAATCAGAGTTTGAAATTCTAAGGAAGGGTAGAAGGGAGAACAGCAAAATAGAGACAATGGATTTCAGGAAGGCAGATTTTGGTAAGCTCAGAGAGCTGATAGGTAAGGTCCCATGGGAATCAAGACTGAGGGGAAAAATGACTGAGGAGAGTTGGCAGTTTTTCAAAGGGACACTATTAAGGGCCCAAAAGCAAGCTATTCCGCTGGTTAGGAAAAATAGAAAATGTAGCAAAAGACCACCTTGGCTTAACCACGAGATCCTGCATGATCTAAAAAATAAAAAGGAAACTAGGACAGATTACAAAGGATGAATATAGGCAACCAACACAGGAATGCAGGGGCAAGATTAGAAAGGCAAAGGCACAAAATGAGCTCAAATTAGCTACGGGAATAAAGGGAAACAAGAAGACTTTTTATCAATACATTAGAAGCAAGAGGAAGACCAAAGACAGAGTGGGCCCATTGCTCAGTGAAGAGGGAGAAACAGTAACAGGAAACTTGGAAATGGCAGAAATGCTTAATGACTTCTTTGTTTCGGTCTTCACTGAGAAGTCTGAAGGAATGCCTAACCTAGTGAATGCTAATAGGAAGGGGGTAGGTTTAGCAGATAAAATAAAAAAACAACAAGTTAAAAATCACTTCGAAAAGTTAGATGCCTGCAAGTCACCAGGGCCTGATGAAATGCATCCTAGAATACTCAAGGAGCTAATAGAGGAGGTATCTGAGCCTCTAGCTATTATCTTTGGAAAATCGTGGGAGACGGGAGAGATTCCAGAAGACTGGAAAAGGGCAAATATAGTGCCCATCTATAAAAAGGGAAATAAAAACAACCCAGGAAACTACAGACCAGTTAGTTTAACTTCTGTGCCAGGGAAGATAATGGAGCAAGTAATTAAGGAAATCATCTGCAAACACTCGGAAGATGGTAAGGTGATAGGGAACAGCCAGCATGGATTTGTAAAGAACAAATCGTGTCAAACCAATCGGATAGCTTTCTTTGATAGGATAACGAGCCTTGTGGATAAGGGAGAAGCTGTGGATGTGGTATACCTAGACTTTAGTAAGGCATTTGATACGGTCTCGCATGATATTCTTATCGATAAACTAGGCAAATACAATTTAGATGGGGCTACTATAAAGTGGGTGCATAACTGGCTGGATAACCGTACTCAGAGAGTTGTTATTAATGGTTCCCAATCCTGCTGGAAAGGCATAACAAGTGGGGTTCCACAGGGGTCTGTTTTGGGACTGGCTCTGTTCAATATCTTCATTAACGACTTAGATATTGGCATAGAAAGTACGCTTACTAAGTTTGCGGATGATACCAAACTGGGAGGGATTGCAACTGCTTTGGAGGACAGGGTCATAATTCAAAATGATCTGGACAAATGGTCTGAGGTAAACAGGATGAAGTTTAACAAAGACAAATACAAAGTGCTCCACTTAGGAAGGAACAATCAGTTTCACACATACAGAATGGGAAGAGACTGTCTAGGAAGGAGTACGGCAGAAAGGGATCTAGAGGTTATAGTTGACCACAAGCTAAATATGAGTCAATAGTGTGATGCTGTTGCAAAAAAAGCAAACATGATTCTGGGATGTATTAACAGGTGTGTTGTGAGCAAGACATGAGAAGACATTCTTCCGCTTTACTCTGCACTGGTTAGGCCTCAACTGGAGTATTGTGTCCAGTTCTGGGCACCACATTTCAAGAAAGATGTGGAGTAATTGGAGAGGGTCCAGAGAAGAGCAACAAGAATGATTAAAGGTCTTGAGAACATGACCTATGAATGCAGGCTGAAAGAATTGGGTTTGTTTAGTTTGGAAAAGAGAAGATGAGAGGGGACATGATAGCAGTTTTCAGGTATCTAAAAGGGTGTCATAAGGAGGAGGGAGAAAACTTGTTCACCTCACCCTCTAAGGATAGAACAAGAAGCAATGGGCTTAAACTGCAGCAAGGGAGGTTTAGGTTGGATATTAGTAAAAAATTCCTAATTGTGGTTAAACACTGGAATAAACTGCCTAGGGAGGTTGTGGTATCTCCATCTCTGGAGATATTTAAGAGTAGGTTAGATAAATGTCTATCAGGGATGGTCTAGACAGTATTTGGTCTTGCCATGAGGGCAGGGGACTGGACTCGATGACCTCTCGAGGTCCCTTCCAGTCCTAGAATCTATGAATAAGTTAAAAGTAAACCATAATTAAGGCTCAGCAAAAATACTGAGAACAAGAGACTGCTCAAATATCTAGACTAGAAATAGAGAAAGAGAAAGAAACCAAAATGTCAAATCAGTAGGGATTACAGTGAAATGATAAAAGGTAATAAAAGAAGCAGAGCAAGTTAATGATAGTCAACAGGATTCAGAGAACGTGAAATTTAAACAGGGTCATGTAAAACCGTAATTTGGTCTATCTGACAGCCTAATCATTTTCCTAAGATATGAGGATGTTTTTCCTAAAATATAAATTAGTCCTTAGGAAATTTAGCATCGTAGGTGGATTATTTTTGGAACTGTAAAATAACTCACCATTCTAAGAAGTGTCTCCTCTTCTTTCTGATCTGTTACATAAACAGAAACAAACTCTGGTGGTGGAGGAAATTCTATTGGTGAGAAGTACCCACTAGTCTGTACTCCTTTTGTAGTCTGGATTCCTTTTTTAGTATTCTGGCTAGTGTCTGTAATAAATATATACGAAAACAAAGCAAGTCACATTTTTTTTTGTGTAATTCTAAATATTCCCAAATAAAAAGAACCCCAAAATTAAAAAAAAAAAAAAAAATTGTCATCTTTGCTTCTCATGAATTTATACCTAGGAGTTAATAGTATTCCTATAACTTAGAAGAATACATAAAAGTATCCTGATCTACTGAGGATCAGCAGGTTTTTTTTTTTGTTTTTTTGTTTGTTTTTTTTAATTGTGGCTGATCTCTATTTAAGAAAAAAAGAAAAAGAAAATTCTATATCCATTTTGATGAAATTTTGGAGCAAAAACAATTACTTGAAAGGACAAAAAATAAATCCACACAAAACAAAGTGTTACATGTTTCTGAAAGTATCTTAAAGTCAAAGTACACCGCTACCCCTATATAACGCTGTCCTCGGGAGCCAAAAAAATCTTACTGCGTTATAGGTGAAACCACGTTATATTGAACTTGCTTTTATCCGCTGGAGTGCGCAGCCCCGCTCCCCCGCCCCCGAGCACTGCTTTACTGCGTTATATCCGAATTCATGTTATATCGGGTCGTGTTATATCAGGGAAGAGGTGAACTTCATAATTAGGGCCAATGGGAACCTGTAGGAAATATTGCCAAATTCTAAGGAGCTCTCCCGAGATTCTGGGGAAGTGTTTGAAAAAGTCTGAAGATATTTTTAATATATCCACATAGTGTGTTATTTAAATCTACTAAATTGTCTAAAAATATCCCCCTTGGATACTTTCCCCCCACAATCTGCCAATGGTCTAAATTTTGTCTATTTCCCCTCCTTCACTGGTGATCCTTCTAGAGAAACAAAAAGACCAACTTTAATATTATAGGATAGTCTATTGCTAGCATTTTTGAGACTTGCAACCTTGTCTCCATGGAATGACCTTTCAAATTAACCCAAGTACACTGGATGATGCAGAACAGCAGGATATTTCCATTAAAGGGATCAGCCATGAAATAGTTTAAAGTATTGACATCAAAGCCTGCTTAAAATGCCATAGAAAAGACTGCTTGCCTTACTCCTGGTGAGTAATCTTACTGATTCAGTAGGAGTGGATCTGGCCCTATATACACACGTAAAACAAGTTTTCAGTCTGCCTGCAGATTCAGGAAGATATCAGTACACTGATTTGCATTTGAAAAATTATCTTCAGTCAGATGGACTATACTACATTTTTCAATGCATACTTAAATTCTGCTCTACAAACCAGAATTAGCAAAAATCCAGAGAAACCCCTAAATCCAGACAGTCATGTGGAATGACAATGGTGCATATTTCCAGTGGGTCTAGTTATAATCAAGCTACCTGCTTGATCACTAGTTGTGATTTAATAGCAAACTATTTCTAAACAAAGCCCTTTCCCCCTCCCCTCCATGAACGTTTGGGATAAATGTAAACTGCTGAATGAGAGCAGACAGCCCTAGTTGTTTTGTTGGGGTATGGTGGCTTCATTGTACTATTATTAGGGGGACAGTCAAATAAATATTAAAATGCATGTCATTGGTTGTTTTGACTGCTGTGTTTTACAGAGAGTGAAGAACTCCACAGCCTGGGACAGGACCTGGAAGGGTCAAAATGAAACAAACACTTAATGGCTTGAACACTGAAAAAATAATAGAGTCTATTTGGTAGTAGCTTTTCTGTTTATATCCTTTTTTTAAAATTACCTTTTTTCCTTTGTGTAACATCTGTGTCTTTTTTAGGTGATGGCTTCAACATACGGTTAGCATATATATTTTTTGCATCAAGTTCTCTCTCTTTTTCCTGATAATGAATGAGGTAGAGACAGAGTTAAATTAATAAAGTTACATCAACTTATATTTAACAGCCATTGAAATAAATTGTGGCAAGGCTAAGCAACTATGTAGTTTAAAGGAAAATTATATATATTTTGTTCAGTCTTCATTGAATAAGGTCCTTGATTATTCAGCACAATGTTTAAAGAGAATGTTCTATTCTTTAAATCACATTTCTAGTACATGGTTTCCTCCCCTCTCAAAAATCAGCCGATTGCCAAAATACTCTCTCACATTTAGTATTGTATCTTTGAACTTAGCTAAGATAAAACTGAAGATCAAAATTTTCATACAAAGGTGCTTAAAATTTTAGAAATCTAAATTATAGATGCATGTGCCTACCATGTTAATTTTCTGTATTGTTCTAAGTAAAAAAATAAAATAAAATAAAAAAATAACATTAGCATTACTACCTGCTAGTGGACCGGGCAGTAACTCTGACAAGCAGGATCCGCTATATTACAGCTTTGGCAGCATTGTCAGAATTGGCCCTGGGTGTATTGTTCAGAAAGAGAACATGGAAAATGCAAGTACAGTAACTCCTCGCTTAACTTTGTAGTTATGCTCCTGAAAAATGCTATTTTAAGCGAAACGATGTTAAGCGAATCCAATTTCCCCATAAGAATTAATGTAAATGGCGGGGTTAGGTTCCAGGGAAATTTTTTTTCACCAGACAAAAGACTATTTTTTCTATCTATCTATCTATCCCGAGAGCAGCTCCAAGGCAGAGGGCAGGAGCAGCACATGGCAGTGGGGGGAGGGACACCTGAACTGCGGCAATTGATAGCCTGCTGGGTGGCTGCAGCACAGGGAACTTAGAGGAGCAGCGGGGAGCTGATGTGAGGCTGTTGTTCCACCCTGGTTCCAAGCCCCCACCAGCTAGCTCCAACGGGCTGCTCTTTCTGCAAGCAGTGGACAAAGCAGGCAGCTGCCAAACAACGTTATAAGGGAGCATTGCACAACTTTAAACGAGCATGTTCTCTAATTGATCAGCAATGTAACAACGTTAATCGGGATGACTTTAAGTGAGGAGTTACTGTACCATAATTTGTGTGATGGTCAGCCTTGGGGATATAGGCCCTGTTTCAACAAAACAGTTAGTACATGCTTATGTAAGTAAGTATATGAGTAGTCCCTTTGACTTCAGTGCTTAAATATCTTGCTGAATTGGAGCCATAAAGAATATCTTTGGAGCAATGCAGAGATTAAAATTGATGCAGTTGTGAAAAAAATGCCATTTTTTTTTGCCTTGAGCCATATACAGTACAGGGATATATTCTTCTCACATGGCTCTTACTAAAAAGAACATAGAAATAAATGTTGCCTAACCAGGAATACTGAATTTAGTTAACAAACAAACAGTGCTGGGATTCTTCTGATCATGAATGTATTTTTCAAGGTATCCTAGTCTTCTTTAAAGAAACACTGTCAACTTAAGACCTATTTATTTGAAACTAGCAAGTTTATTTAACTTTACTGGTAGCACTTTAGATTACTGAAAATGAAAGTTTTAAAAATCCTATTTACTTTTCACATCACATGCCAGTTACTTTGAATTTCTCTCAGATTGGGCAGTTAACATTACTTAAATCAGTTTCACTTTTATATCCTCCCATGGTGTTCAGCGGTTTAATAACAACTTCTTCCAGTGGAACTAAAAGTCATGGAAACATTTCTATCAACCGTCGGTTTCGTGAAACCTTTTTACACAATCTACATTTTGGTCCAAATCTGAACTGACAGCTTCTCTTTCAGGAAGTACTGACTAAGGTAGTACTAAATAATACCATGCATTATGATTTTTAAAACAATGATTCTCATAGCCTAATTTTAGAACTTGTACGCCTAAAATGAGCAAGTAATTGCTTGTGCAGATAAAGTAACAATGCATGCCAATTGCCAGTGTGCATGTGCAATTACTCAGTCTATGTGCACAGCTACAGTAATTGCATATGCAATTTAGGCATATTAATTGCATGTACTTATTTGCAGGTATAATTTTAAAAACCCAGTCCTTAGTTTTCTGTACAGCTTACAGTTTAGCAGGGATTTCTGATTGTGTACTTGACCTATCCTTTTCCTACCTAATGCAAATAATAAATAAGGATGACTGACATTAACACATTCCCTTTCATACAGGTATTTGAGAATCAGAGTTTAGGAGATTAAATTTAAAAAGAGAGTGAACCCATATGGAGAAAAATGAAGTTAATTTTGCAAGGAATGATTAAAATAAACTTGAAATATTTCAATAATAAAGTACTCCCACAGCTAAAAATGCCTTAAAATGGCTGGATTTTAATATTACAGTACATGATTTTTACCTTTAGCTTTTGATTTAGTTGTTGAAGCTCTTCTTGGAGAGCTTTATTTTCTTCTTGGGCCTCATGTACCTTTTTTTTCGCAGATTGCAATTGTCGCTGGAAACTGCTGTTATTCAGCTCAAGGTTTTTCTCCAAATCCTGCAGTTCATATGATAATAGAATGTTTAAAAAAAAGCAGCAATTTTTTAAAATAAACAAAATATATAAAAATACTATTTGAGGGTCAAACCTGACTCCGCCTCTAGTGTGGTACAGAGGCCATTTGACTTTGTGTCCACAGCAACTTGATCAAATCCAGATGTTAACCAGGGGGGCCAGCCACACCAGGTTTGGTTGGTGCCCAACCTCACCTCACCTACATACAGGGAGATAACTCTGAGGAGGCACTGGGCATTCACAATACCTCCCGGATTCTGTATGCTATTGGACAGAGAGGCCATGTGACTCCGAGGGCTCTCAAACTGGCATATTAGAAATAAAAGAACATCCCCATGAAAACCTGGGATAAGAATAAGCAGGGGGAGGAGGAGAAGACATCCTCACAATGATTTCTCAACTTTCCTTTAACCATTTTTAGTGAAGGGTTAATTTTGGGGGACCTGTCCTTGTGATAGCTGTTTAACACGAACAGCATATGACGACACTGTGAGGAAGTAGAAAAATATCCAGAGTGCTTTTTAAGAAAAAAAAAAAAAAAAATCACTTTTATCTCACATGGGATCACAAGTGCTAAAATGCCTTAATTGTAAACCATAGAATCGTCGGACTGATAGGGACCTCGAGAGGTCATCTTGTCCAGTCCCCTGCACTCAAGGCAGAATTAAGTATTATGTAGACCACCCCGACAGGTGTTTGCAGGGCCGGCTCCAGGCACTAGCCTGGCAAGCAGGTGCTTGGGGCTGTCGCTCCAGAGGGGGACGGCATGTCCAGCTATTCGGCGGTCATTCGGCGGATGGTCCCTCACTCCTGCTTGGAGCGAAGGACCTCCCGCTGAATTGCCGCTGCAGATCGTGGCTTTTTTTTTGGCTGCTTGGGGCGGCCAAAACCCTGGAGCCGGCCCTGGGTGTTTGTCTAACCTGCTCTTAAAAACCTCTAATGATGGAAATTACACAACTTCCCTAAGCACTGGAATGAATTGCCTAACTACCCTGACAGTTAGGAAGTTTTTCCTAATGTCCAACCTAAACCTCCCTTGCTGCAATTTAAGCCCATTGCTTCTTGTCCTATTCTCAGAGATTAACTAGAAGAATTTTTCTCCCTTCTTGTAACCTTTTCTGTACTTGGAAACTGTTATCATGTCCCCCCTTTCTCTTCTCCAGACTAAACAAACCCAGTTTTTTCAATCTTCCATCACAGGTCAAGTTTAATCATTTGTATTGATCTTTTATCTCTGGACTTTCTCCAATTTGTCCACATCTTTCCTGAAATGTGGTGCCCAGAACTGGAAAATATCTGGTTAGAGTATGGTAATATTACAGTGCAGAACTAATGCTGTTTGGGTTCCCAACTCTACATTTCCATACCTTGACATATTTGGATTTCACTTAAATTTAACCTAAGTCTTGAATTTCCTAGGTTTATAATGCTTGGGATTTTTTAAAAATAATTATACCATCTCTGTAATTTTTTTTACCTTAAATTTCCTATGTAGGCACTCAACCTTAACTCCATCTTAACACAGTCAAATATGAGTATAAATACCAGACAAAAACAAACACCACACACAATTGCTAGACACTTAAGTTACTCTTATAATGGTATAGGCCCAATATAAAAGTAGTTTTGACTTAAAAAGGGCTTTTTTTTCTTTCCAATGGCTATATAGTTTTGCTGACTAGGATGCAAACATTATGCACAAAATTCCTAAAATAAATACCTACTATACAAGTATCTATACCATGAGATAACTTTGAACAAAATTATGATAATTCTTTGAGGCTGACTCCACAGCCAGCCTATACAGAATAACCAAACATTGCATGGATGCTGAGTTGTATTAGTTTTCAAGAGAATTTGTTTTAAAAATATAATTTATTTTGTAGAACTTCAGCATAATATCCTCTAAAATCCCAGAGGATGCTTCTCTTATTCACACTACCTAGTCAAGCAGCATAAACTAGATTATGAAAAATTAAATTAGCTGCATACCTTTCTGGAAGTTATTGCTAAATTGATTAGCATCTAGGTTAAAAATGCCAAGTCTATAATATAAAACACATAAGATAAAACATACCAATAAACAACATTATTAATAAACACATATATACAGTGTACTGCACAGATTGTAAAATGATTGTGCATAGTCATGTACAAACAATTTACGTGGTATTACTTATTTGCAATAGAAACCATTTTCTATTCACCCTACTGCTGTAAAATGGATAATACAAGTTAATGTATGACGCTCATACTGGAAAGAAGCATTCCTACTCAATTTGTTAAATTAAATTGTTAAATTAAAAAAATGTGGGTGGGGGACGTGAGGAAAGTTATCTCACCTTAATTCTTTTCTCACTCTCCTCCAGTCTGTTCTCTGCTGAGGCTAGCTTCTTTGCCAGTTCATCTCGTTCAGCTAAGTGCTTATCTTCAGAAAGCTTTTTCAGTTTTTGCAAAGAATTTTTTGTCCTGTACAGTTCATCCTCTGACTCTTTCAGTCTTCTCTCAGTTGTGCGTTCTCTCTCTCGAGATTTTCGTAAGCGCTCCCTTAATATTCTAATCTCATTGTTATGTCGAGCGAGGAGTTGAGAGATTTCATTTTCTGTATCTTCAAACTTATTCAAGGCTTTCTCCTGCCTGTACTGAAGCCTCTTCAGTGCCCTGTTTTCTTTCTGCAGCTCATCTAGTTTGATGTGGAGTTCAGTTACTTCATTCCGAAGCTCATTGATTTTTAGCAGTCTGGCAGAAAGAACCCTTTTTGTAACAAGATCTATATCTTTTGCAGGAGAATCCCTATTGAGGCTCTGGGAGCGAAACCCCCACCTTCTCCCTCTTTTGGCTGGTGCATATTTGGAAACTGGTTTCTTAGTGGCTTAAAAAAAAGCAGATTTTACTGTAAGGAACTCAGCAAAGCCCATTGCTATTTTTTTTTTTTTCTATTTAAGCAGGCATCTTCCTTGAAATAAAGCCCTTCTTGCCTGAGAGATTTTTTTACAGTACCTACGTCATGGTGGTTTTCTTTAGAGAAATCAAACACAAAAATGTTTATTCTCATTTTCATCGCTACAGGATAGAGATTTATGCTTATGATACACTGCAAAGCTGTTATATACTTTGATTTTCTTCTTACTCTGACTTTGAAACCAATTATGCCGCTTGCAACCATCAGAATGAAATGATAAAGTAATCATCTGTAGTAGTTATATTTTTGTTCATTAATTTCAGATTTCATTATAAGTGTTTTAAATAGAAATACTGTATCTCTGTACACATTTAAAATGGTGATCACCAGAGCTTCAGCTAGTTTTGTAGCAAGCATGCTGCAATTTTATTAGATACATTCAAAAGTACATATATAGTATTTCTGGAAACCTGCTACTGTACTTGCTATAAAGACGATGACAACAATGGGTTCATTGCAGTTAGAAACAAAGTTCTAAACCCTATGAAAATTTGTTCTTCCCTGATAAATTTTAGTTCTGTCACATGTTATTTTCCAAGGAGCATCCTCATTTTAGTATTAATAGATACTAATCCCAATTAATTTAAAATATTATTTGTATGTGTTTCATATATACACAACATACAGATACTATTTTAAAGTGATTTGGGATTAGTGTAGGTATATATATAATTTTAATATATAAAAATACAATTAGTATATTTATACAAACACAAACACACACACACACACACATAAATAAAAGCTTAGCTTTGGTCTTTTTGCATAGCTCAAACCATAATCATACTGCATAAGGCAAATAACCCATAGAAAAATTGTCATTTAGAGAACTGAACATATGCAGTTATTACTGAACTAATGCAGAATAGCCTTTAGAAGCAACATATCGGATGCCATCCTATACCTGCCATTGCAGCTTCTGAATCATGAGACTGGTATACAGCAGAAACACACTACAGTACACAAATCAGGTATTAGCTAAGAGGGAGCATGCACTATCTCCTCTATTTTCCCTTTTGGCACTTACTGTATCTCCTCTATTCTACAGACAGCATTCAATGGAAAACAGCAGCTTTTAAATCTTTTCTTAGTTTCCCCTAAGCATTTCACACACACACTCATCCAATAATATTTCTGATACTCAGTTTTCCATAGCTTGATCATATACAATACTCAGTTTTCCTTTCAGATAGAGAGGATTTGGCACATTACATTCAGTTATGAAAGGGTTAGGTAATAATTATACCACAGGGCTACCCCCGCTGCTTCAACCTATTTAATGGGTTCAGATAAATCTACCAATATAGATTTTATTTTCCAATACATATCAAGCACTCCAGAGTCTCACATATGGTTTTGCACTTTTGACCATCTGTATAAATCTGGGAACGAAAGATTGGTGTGGTGATCCTGCCATTTCTGAAAGACACTTGACATGTATGCCTTCATGTCAACAGATACAATCAGTTTTTGCCACAAAACCTGAACAACCACCCTCTTTCCTCCACAACACATTGCAACAAAACCATGGCAATTCTGTTTCCCAGAGACCTACATGTGAAGCTAACATACAAACAGGCAGGGGGACTTGACACTCCTTAGCTCAGCTGAATTGAGCACCATGTCAGCACCAAATAGGTCAACAAAGAAAGAGGGGTTAAGGCCATGATCCATGGCATTTCATTGATTTGAGGCCTCATTATGATCTAGTCAGACCTCTTGCATAACAAAGGTCACAGAATTTCACCGAGTGATTCCTGCATCAAGCGCATTGTGACAAACACTGTACCACATGCACTATATTTGGGGACTATTTAAGAATGTTATCTGTATCTTTGTGATACTATTGTATCACTCTGATAAAAAATTATCTGCGAAAGCAAGGAACTAAAAATCAGTGTGTGTGGGAGTGATTACTACAAATCCTGGGACAAGTAAACAACTTGAAAGAAGTACCACAGCTAGGGAAAATTGAGATTTTGATCCAATCAACAGACATGAACCTTTGTCCAAACCGTACTGAAAGGTTGGAGAGACAAGGGTCTGTACATGACTGAGGCAGGCTTAAGTATGTGTTTAGACCTTTTATTTTTTGTGTTTTCTCTGCATTGCTTTTGTCCTTAAATAAAAGTACTTTGCTTTGGAAGAGTTGTTTCATTATTTGCAACCACTTGCATACACTGTCCATAGCCCCTTTGAGAGAAAGCAAAGCACAGGTGCTGGATTCCAGTCAGGCCTGCGGGAATAATCACAGTGAAGTGCAGGGGGTTGCAGCCTAAAACCCCAGTCAGAAGGGAGAGGGATGCAGGTCTCTGCCCAGAGAGACATGAAGGCGAGTCCTGAGACTTAAGAGGGCACTCCTTGAGCAGACCAGAGGGGTCAAAGAAACGGTGAGACTCATAACTTCTGGTTGAGATAGAGTATATCTTTTAGAAAGACAGGATATATTATAACTCAAACTGGAAGTTGTGTGCGATGGCTCAGTATAAGCAGCCAAAACTCAGTATAGAGGCTGTTCAGTCATTGTCCACCTTAGGAGCCCCAGAGCTAGTCTCTTCTCACTTCTTGCTGGATGGGGAGTAGGGTGACCAGATGTCCCAATTTTATAGGGACGGTCCCGATTTTTGGGGTCTTTTTCTTATATAGGCTCCTATTACCGACCATCTGTTCCGATTTTTCACACCTGCTGTCTGGTCACTCTAGTGGGGAGTAAGTTCCATTACCTCCACAATCCCAGTCAGCAAAGCAGTTTACCCAGGGGATTGAGGTGGGGGTGTGTTGGTAAGGGAGATGGGAGTGGAATGAATTTTAACTTTGGAGAATAATCAATTAAAGCACTTTTGTTTTTGAAGCTCCAAGGATGGAAATATGAATATTTCTTTTGAGAAAGAACACACTATATATAACTACAGTGGAAAGTCTAGTAAAACAGATATCCACAACAAAGATCTTTGGGACATTTTGTCTAAGAAATTATAAATATTCTTCCCTGGATTTAAGTATTATATATACACTGTATAACAAGAGTTTGCTTCAAGAAATCCAATGACAACCTTTGGAAAATAAGCAGATCTGAAGTTCTGTTGCAATTAGAGGATGGGACCAGGGCAGAATTCACTTGTCTTTTTATTTCTTGTCAATAATAATAATAATAATAATAATAATCTAAAATTAAGTTTAGCAGAATGTTATAGACAAAGGCTCATTTCAGTTATCAAAATAAAAGTTACAGACCACTTACCAAACATAAAATAATTTATATTTTCTTCCCTCAAAGTTTAAAATACAGCTGACCCTAGCAGACTCTTTCAGGGTGCCATGTTTTGTGATCTGCTTACCTTGGTAATGCACAAGGCTACTCAAAGTCTCTGTTTTGTGATCTTTTTTCCCATGGCTTGTAGACTGAGAGCTTAGTGTAAGTGATCGGTCAGAGACATGAGATGCATTATCTTCATCTGAATAGTAGGAGTTGCTATTTTTATCACCATCCGATGTTCTGTCATGGTCAGAATCCAAGCTCCTTGTTCTTTCTCCCATTTCTCAAATCACAGTTGTTCTTCAGATTTTTCTCAAAGAATGTTCATTTTGGCAGGCAAGAACTTTTTAGTAGTTAGAGGTAAAACTGTTGACTCCTTTCCAAATCTTTTTTATCCTCATGTTCAGAACATGAGCTCTTGGCATTCATTTTAGCAAGCAGGGGCCATCATTCATAATGCATTTTTTCTACAACAATTAAAAAAAAGGAACTGAGAATATTTTAGTGGTTCAGCTTTTAGATTTCAGACAGAAAACCTCCCAAAAAGGGCAAGATAATTCAGGATTCCCACGGTCTCATGCCAAACATGTCTGTGTATCAGCCTCATCAATTATGTCAACAGGAATAGGTATCACTCTGGGAATTGCTCAATAGCCTTTTTGGGTATTGCACACAAAAACACCCTTCCCCACCACCCAAAACAATGAAATGGTGGATTTAAGCATTTCAGCATTCCACACTATAAAAAGTTATAAAGAGGTAATATTTGGACCACAAAACTGCTGACAGAATTCTTAAAATTTAGACCCAGAGTTGAGGATCACAGGCTTTGGGGCATTTTGTTTTCATAGTAACACTCTGCAAGACTAATGCCAGACACAAAAATTAGTGAGGAGACCCTCTGTAAACAGTTGATGACCAGTAAATGCCGACCTAGGCCTGAAGAGTTCTAGGCACAGCAAAGGACAGACAGACGTGAAACACAAGGAAGTGGTTGTTATCCCAGCTAGTGACGGTGCTGATGGAAAATCAGCAGCTTTGACCCCCAAGCCCGTCCCTCCCCTCAAGCCCCCTTACCCCTCCTCCCCACTCCCAGCGCCCTCTCCTCAAGCACCCTCCCAAAACCCACTCCCAACCCCTCCCTCTTCCCCTCAAGCTCCCTCCCCCACACTCCCTCCACCCCACTCCCAGCCCTTCCCATCCCCCACACGCCATTCGCCGACCCCCTCCCTCTCCACACTCCCAGCCCCTCCCCTATGACCCCCCCAATCCCAGCCCCCGGCCCTAGCAACGAAGCCGGGTCCATACGAGGCTCTGCCCAGCCCCCGCCCGGTACCTAGTGCCGCCGGCTCCACGCCGCATCCCCTCCCAAGCCGACCCCCCCAGGCGGTTGGCGGGCCTGGCCTGCGCTTAAAGGGGCCGCCGCCCGTCTCGGGATATTTACAGCGGGTTCCAGGGCAACGGGGCAAGGAGGGAGGCGGGGAATGGGCGGGGCGGGCAGCGGGATATGAAGCTACCCATTGACTGCCCGTCCTGCCAAATCAACAGTGCGGAGCCAGTCCCTGCTCCTGATTGGCTTCGGGGCGAGTGGAAGGCGCCCTTCCTATTGGCCGGGAGTTTGTGGAGGCTGCGCAAGGGGGGCTGCTGATTGGCTATTGTGCAAGAGCCTCGAAGTGTGAACTCTGGCCTTAATGGGAGGGGGAAGAAAAGGGCGCATGGCCGAGGAGGGGAAGCTGGGGCCGGGCCGGGACCAGGAGTCGAGTGCGACCCGCCGCGCCGAGTGCGGTGTCCTGGAGCCCCCCTGCCAGTCTTGCCCCGCTGCACCATGGCTACAGCAGCCCTCCCCCCGGGACGCTGTGGGGCTCCCCTGCAGACAAGCCAGACTGACAGACCTGATCCACCAGTACAACTTTTGTGGAGACCTGCCCAGTGTGATCAGCCCCCGCCTGGCCTGCAGACCGCCCCCTCTGGGATAAAAGCCTAACACCTACCCTGCACAATGCCGAGTCCTCAGTCTTCCCGTATATTAAGAGAATATCTGTCCCTTATTTGATGTCCAGGTTCCTGCACCATGTCACACCGGCCCTTCACCACAAAAGCACTAAGGCTCAGATGCTCAGGTTCGTACTTAGGTGCTTTAAACTTTAAACTCCCACTTAGGCACCTAAAAACCTTCCAGGAGCTGGACCTAAAATACCAAAAACTAAATCAAAACAAAAACATAGTACCCCCTCCCCATATAACTCACAGACCTCTGATACTAATCTCCAGGTCATTGTTGTGAAGCAACTCCCTCCAAAACTCAAAATGTCACATGGACATCTAAAAACAACACAAAAGTTAGAGAACAGATAAAGCATTTACAAGTTTAACAGCTGCAGTTTAATCTTTCAATTGCAGTGAGCTGGGCAGCCAGAGAACAGCGGCTGTTGGCTGGGCGCCCAGCTCTGAAGGCAGTGCCCCCCCAGCAGCAGCGCAGATGTAAGGGTGGCAATACCATACCATGCCACCCTTACTTCTGCACTGCTGCCTGCAGAGCTGGGCCCTCAGTCAGCAGCCGCCACTCTCCGGCCGCCTATCTTGGAAGGCAGCAGCGCAGAAGTAAGGGTGGCATGGTATGGTATTGCCACCCCTACTTCTGCGCTGCTGCTGGGGGGGCACTGCCTTCAGAGCTGGGCGCCCAGCCAACAGCCGCTGCTCTCTGGCTGCCCAGCTCTGAAGGCAGCACAGAAGTGAGGGTGGCAATACTGCGACCCCCCCTAAAATAACCTTGTGACCCCCCTGCAACTCCCTTTTGGATCAGGACCCCCAATTTGAAAAACACTGGTATCCCCTGTGAAATCTGTATAATTTCAGCACATCCCTCGGCCCGTGCCGCTTCCCATCGTCCCCATTGGCCCGGGACGGCGAACTGCGGCGAGTGGGGGCCGCGATTGGCTGAACCTGCAGCATCAGCGGGTAAATAAACTGGCCCGGCCCGCTAGGGTGCTTACCCTGGCGAGCTGCGTGCCGAACGTTGCCGACCCCTGATATAGGGTAAAAGCACACAAAATATCAGATTTCACGTGGTGAGACCATGCCACCCTTATGTGATATTATAATGAATATAATTCTGCTATTTGTATGCATGTAGCATTTTTGTATTTGAAGTTATGAGTATTGGCTCGTAGTGAGGTCGTATTGGCGAACCGGGAAGTGGGCGGGCTCAGCCGCCCACTACTAAAGGCCCTTCCCCCAGCCTAGCGGGAGGGACCACTGGACCCAGTACCAAATGATTACGTGGGACAACTAATAAAAAAACAGGGAGTGAGGTAACGGTCAAAGGTTCAAAATCAGGGAACCAGATGGGGACACCGAGCAGAGAACCCCAGACAGCGCCCACTGCTCCTCGAAGGTGGCAAGGGAGCCAGCGGACGCTGCCCAGTGAAACTCCGCACGGAGACGTGAGACCAAAGAAGTATAAAAGTAGGCCCCACAGTCGCAAAGCACCCCCTCGTCCAACATCTTCTCCCTGGTATTATAGATGGTGAGTTTGGCCAGGGCCAGGAAGAGGTTGACGAGGAGGTCTCGCGACTTAGTGGGGCCACGGATAGGGTGTGCATAAATAAACAAGTGCGGGGAAAAGTGTAGCCAGAACCTCAACAAGAGGTTCTGGAGAAGCCGAAAAAGGGGCTGCAGCCTGGCGCACTCAAGGTAAGCGTGCGCCAGGGTCTCCCTAATGCCACAAAATGGGCAGGCCTCAGGAATAGGGGTGAACCGCGCCAAGTACACGCCCGTGCTCACGGCCCCATGAAGGAGCCGCCAACCAATGTCCCCGGCAGGCCTTGGAACTAAGGTGGAATAAAGGCTGGCCCACCGGGGCTCCTCACCCTCCACAGGTAACAGATAGTCCCTCCACTTGGTGTCAGAACGGGACACGAGGGTGAGGTGATGCAATGTGTGAAGCACGAGCGTGTACAGGTAGTCCCTAGGCGCGGTTCGAAACCGGACCGGCTGCAGGGCGCGCAGCCTGCTCGGATTATGGGAGCGGGGGAGCCGGGGGGGCTCACGGAACAGGGGCCCGATAAAAAGGTCCGGAGGGCCCGGGGTGAGGGGTGGGCGGGGAACGCCCTCCCTCAGGGCCCGCCACAGGAAGCTGAGAGCAGGAGGTGACAATGCAGCGCCCACCTCCTGGAGTACATGCAGAGGGGTCGCGAGGGTGGAGAGCCCCATGCGCCGACCAAGCGCGCGGGGATCCACCCAGTCCCCTCTGGTGTAGTCCAGGAGGTCTCCGACCCTGGTGGTTTCCGCCAGGACCAACCTCCGGCCCACCGAGGGTGACTCCGCCACCTGCACACGGAGATCGGGATTGTGCAGCAGGGGCTCCGCGAGGAGATCCGCGCCCTCGGTGGCCACAATGGACCTGGTCGCCGAGAAAAGCTTCCAGGTCCGGAGAAGGTCCTGGTAGAAGACCGGCAGCTCCGAAAGGTCTCGCGGAAGACCTCTCGGATGAAGAAAAAGGAGCTGCCGGTCGTATCGGAGCCCTCGGAGGCGGCGGAGGAAGGCGTGCGCTAACGTGCTCCATGCCGGACTACCTTCACCATAAAGGAGCCTCTGCAGGGCCTGGAGGCGGAAGACATGGACCTGGCTACGAAGGCAGACCAGGCCCTGTCCCCCCTCCTCCAGGGGAAGACTCAAAACCCCTGCAGAGACCCAGTACAGCCCAGGCCAGAAGAACTCCAGGGCCATCCTCTGGAGCCTGGCCAGGAGTCCCGGGGTTGGGCTCAGGGTGTTGAGCCGGTGCCAGAGCATGGACAGGACGAGCTGGTTCAGCACCAGCGCCCTCCCCCGCAGGGAGAGACACCGGAGCAGTCCCGTCCATCTCCGCAACCGCTCACGCACCCTGGCCTCCAAATCCAGCCAGTTCTCCGGTGGAGAGGGATGAGTGGCGGAAAGATAAACGCCTAGATAGAGCAGCGGACCCGCGCTCCACCGAATGGCTTGAAGCGCGGGTGGGAGGGAGCCCGCCTGCCAACCGTCCCCGACCACCAGGCCAGAGCTCTTGGCCCAGTTGACCCGGGCGGAGGAGGCGGTCGAATAAACGGCCTGGCAGGCCTCCACCCGCACCAGATCCTCAGGGTCCTGGACCACGAGGAGCACGTCGTCGGCGTACGCCGACAGGACCAGCCGCAGCTCCGGCTCCCGGAGCACCAACCCTGCTAACCTCCGGCGGAGGAGGCAGAGGAAGGGCTCGATCGCCAGAGCGTACAGCTGGCCCGAGAGGGGGCACCCCTGCCGTACTCCCCGCCCAAAGCTGACCGGCTCGGTCAGGGTCCAGTTGAGCCTGACCAGACACTCCGCCTCAGCGTACAGCACCTGGAGAAAGCCCACAAACTGGGGCCCGAAGCCGAATGCCCGCAGAGTGCCCAGGAGGTACCCGTGGTCCATCCTGTCGAACGCCTTCTCCTGGTCCAGAGACAGGAGGGCGAACGACAGACCATCCCTACGTCCCAGCTCTAATAGGTCCCGGACCAAGTACAGGTTGTTAAAAATGCTCCGGCCCGGGACGGCGCAGGTCTGGTCGGGGTGGACCACGTCCGCCAGCACGGACCCCAGCCGCAGCGAGATGGCCTTCGCTACGACCTTATAGTCCGTGCTGAGGAGCGAGATGGGACGCCAGTTTCGTAAATCGCGGAGGTCCCCCTTCTTCGGCAACAGGGCGAGCACTGCTCGCCTGCACGAGAGAGGGAGGACCCCGCTCTGCAAGGACTCGGCCCAGACGGTGACGAGGTCTGGGCCGAGGATGTCCCAGAACACGCGGTAAAACTCCACGGTCAGCCCGTCCATGCCTGGAGATTTGTTAGTGAGCATGAGCCGGAGGGCCGCCGAGAACTCAGCCAGAGAAAGAGGCAGCTCCAGCCGGTCTCGGCCGCCCGCGCTGACCGTCGGGAGCTCGGTCCAGAGCACCCTGCAGGCCTCGGCGTCGGTCGGATCTGGGGAGAAAAGAGCGGCGTAGAAGGCCCTGGCCCTGCCACGCATCTCCTCCGGATCCGTGAGGGGGGCGCCGTCCTCCGCCAGGAGGCAGGTGACATGCTGTTTGGCCCCCTTCCGTTTCTCCAGGGCGTAGAAGAAGCGGGAGCCGCGATCCATCTCCCGAAGGAGACGGATGCGGGATCGAACAAACGCGCCCCGGGCCCGGTGGTCTTCCAGGGCCCGGAGCTCCTCCTGCTTCTCCCGGTACGCCGCGCAGAGGGGTGGATCCTCGGGGCCGGAGGCCAGACGCCTCTCCAGCTCCAAAACCTCCCGCTCCAACTGCCCTAACAACGCATCCCGCCGCCGGCTGGCGCCCCGGGTGTAGTTCCGGCAGAAGAGCCGCGCGCGGACCTTCCCCACATCCCACCACCGCCGCGCCGAGGGAAAGGCGCGCCGCTGCCCCCGCCAGGCCAGCCAGAACTCCCGGAAGGATGCCACGAAGCCCATGTCCTCCAGCAAACTATTATTAAAATGCCAATAGGCCGGCCCCGGCCGCTCGGAACTAAGAGAGGCCGTCACGGTCACCAGGTGGTGATCTGAGAACGGGGCCGGCCGGACGCTGGAGGCATGGGCCCGCGCCAGATGAAAACGGGACAGATAAATGCGGTCCAACCGGGAGTGGCGCGACCGGTCGTCCTCCACCCGGACATAGGTGAAGGTGGTGTCGTCGTCCGGGTGGTGTTCGCGCCAGACGTCCACCAGGGAGTGATGGTCTACGATCTCCCTGAGGACGCCCGCGGCTGCCTGGGAAGACTCAGGCCCGGAGCGGTCCCGGTCCTCGAGGGTGGTGTTAAAGTCCCCGCCCAGGACCAGGCACTCGCGAGAATCCAGAGTGCAGAGGAAGGCCGCCGCCCGCTGATAGAAAGGCACGCGTTCCGAGCCCGTGGTCGGGGCATAGACGTTGACCAAATTCAGAACCAGCCCCTCCACACGGGCCCGGACGTGCAGCAGGCGGCCTGGCATGACCTCGGCGACCCCCAGCACCTCAGGCCGCAGCCCCGGGGAGAACAGGGTGGCCACTCCAGCCGAATGGGCGCTGAGGTGACTAAAATAAACCCCGTCTCCCCACTCCAGCCGCCAGCCAGCCTCGACGGCTGGAGCCGTGTGGGTCTCCTGTAGGAAAATCACAGAGTACCCCCCGTCCCGAAGGAAGGAGAGCACCTGGCTCCTGCGGAAACCCACCCTACAGCCCCGGGCGTTCAACGACGCAAAGGTGGTAGCTGTCATACGGAGGGCTGGGGCAGATCCTCACGGGTGGAGGGACCATCGGCCCCCAGCGGGCCTCGCAAGATCCCGGTTTCGACTCCGAAGGTCAAAAGGGAGTCGCGGAATCTGCAGGCCCGCCGATAGGCCGCGATGTCCCGCCGACCGGACCCCCGGCCCTCCCCCAAAAGCGCCTTCACGGCCCGGAGGACGAGATGGAAGTCCCCCCAACGCTGAAGGGCGAGCTGCACCTTACCCTGGGAACCACGGGAATCCAATAGAAAGAGGCGCAGCTCATCCCGCAGCGCGGAGGGGGAGGCAGCGGCCAAGCCGCCGCCATCCTCCGGCGGGGCCCCTGAAGGGTCCTCGCAGCCCACGGTGACGGACAAACAAGGGGCCGAGCTCCGGCGCTGCTGCGCTAGGCAGCCCGTCCCCATCCCCGGCAAAGGAGAGAGCGGCTGAGGGAACAACGCAGCCCCAACAGTGGCAGGAAGGGGAGACACGAAAACCGCCCCCTGAGGGTTGTCTGCAGGCAACGGAAATGCGACAACCCTGGGGGCGGCAGTAACACCAGAGGTGGCAGAAGGAGACACCTCGGGGACAGGATCTGGGGCAAGGGCGGGAGTAGGGGCGGGGCTCGAGGTGGGAACAGGGACTTGGGCAGGAGAGGGGACAGGATCAGGGACGGGAACGGGAACGGGAACGGGCTCCCCATCTCCCGCTGCCAAGCCACTAGACTGCGGCTCCCCTCGGCCAAGGTCAGCATCCGAGGGGACGGAGGCAGCAGGGACAGGGGAAGCCTCAGGGGCAGGAACGATGGAAGGGGCAGGATCGGGGACAGGAACCGGCCGCTCAGCAACGGCCGTCGCCCCGAGGGGCTCGGCGGCCGTGCACGAGATGGTAGTTGCGGCCGGGCTGGCAGGTAGGGCTAAGGGTTCTCCCAGGACTAAGTCGGGAGCGGCAGAGTGGGGCGAGGAACTGGGAGCAGGAGAAGGGGGCGGGACTAAGCCAGCACCCGGATTGGGGCCCGCTGGCGGAGGGTCGTCCTCCCCCTGGGTAACCGGGGTCAGACCCAGGGCCTCGATCTCATCGAAGATGGAGGCGAAAGCGGTCCCCTCGGCCCCGGCGACCTCCCTGCCAGTCACGGAGACAAAGGCCGCCCCGGCATCTGCGGCGGCGGCGGGGGGCATGGACGGAGCAAGGGCCGGGAGAACCGCTACGGAAGCCTCCTCAGGTGTGGGCTCAACAAAGGGGACAGAAGTTTCCCCAGCCACTGCCACGGCATCCACGGTCTCCATGGCCGGCACCTCCTGCTGGGCACCGTCCGGGGGCGCGGAAACAGAACTAACAACATCGGCCCCCCGCGGCATCTTTCGGGGGGCCTGCTCTCCCTCCTCATCAGAGGGGAGGGAGAGAGCCCGCGACCTGCGGGCGCCGCGCTTCCCCCGGACGGTCACCCAGCCCCCCGAGGTGGAAGAGGAGGTGGAGGGCCGGTCAGCAGGGGCAGGGCCAGAGGGCAAGGGCGATGGCTTCGGGGCTCGGGGCGGCAGGGTCGGAGGGACAGCAGGGGTGAGGGAAACCTCCCCCTGGGGCGGGCCCTTCCCCGCGGCCGGCGGAAGCCGCCCCGCCCTCTCCTCCACATGCCCCGCCGATCCAGGGTCGGCGACGGCAAGGCCCGCCCGCCCGGCCGTCTCCGCGGCCAGAGCGGGAACCGCGGCAGAAGGAGGAGGGGCGGCGGCAGCAGCAGTGTCCGAACCGCCAGGGTTGCCGGCGATGACAGGGCCGGCACCCTCCCGGGCCCCGGGGGTCTCGGACGCCCCTCCAGGCCGGGCCAGGGGACAGTCCCTCCGGACATGCCCCGGCGCCCGGCAGAGGAAGCACCGGGCCTCCCCCGTCGAATAGTGGACCCGATAATGGACCCCCCGGTAGGGCACCAGGAAGGACCCCTCGAGCGCCACTCCGGCACCCGCCGCCGGTGGCAGCTGAAGCTGGACCTGCCGGCGGAAAGACAGGATGTGCCGGAGGGCAGGGTCCTTACAACCCAATGAGAGAGGGCTCAGAATGGAAATGGGCTTCCCCAGGGTGGAGAGGGCCGGCAACAGGGCGGCATTGGGGAGGTAGGGCGGGACGGAGGTCAAGAGCACCCGTACGCCCAGGTCCTCCAGGGCTTCCAAGGGCACAAACACGCCTCCCACCGCCAGGCCTCGTTCCACCGCCTCCTGCGCAGCGGCCACCGACGCCAGGAAGAACACGGCCTTCCCGTACATCTTGGAGGCCGCCACGATGGCCGTAGGCCCCACCACCCTCGCCAACGCCCGCACATAGGTCTCAATGTGGGGCGAGGCAGGCACCAAATGGCAACGGACGCCATGCCTCCTAGTCAGTGAGGGGAAGGGGCCGTGGTCACCAGGGACAGGTCCAGAGGCGGCGGTCGGGGCGGACGACGCGGCGGCACGCAAAGAGGCGGCGGCCACCTGGGCGTATGCTCTGGGGGCCGGAGGTGGAGCGCCACCAGAGCTGGTGGAAGGGACGGCAGGAGAGGGAGGGGCCGCGGCCGGTGTCGGGGCCGCAGCGGGGACCGTAGCCCCGCCCGCAGGAGGTCTGGCTCCACGGGCGGGGCCCTTGCCCTTCTTCCTCCCTTGGCCCTTCCTGCCGGTGGAGGGGGCAGCCGTGGCAGCGGCGGTATCCGGGACAGGGCCAGCCGAGGGGCCGGCCACTGGGGTGGGCGGGGACAACAGAGCAGGGGCAGGGGCAGGGGCAGGGGCAGGGGCAGGGGCAGAGTCCCCCGCCATTACAACCTGCAGCCGCTCCTCCCCTCTAGGCAAAAGACAAAACGAGGGAAAGGCAACCACTCCCCCCCGCTAGGCTGCAGGCTGGGGAGGAGGGTGCCAATGAAGAGGGCACACAGGAGCGAAAAGAGAGGGGTGGGGCACAGGTGCCAAAAAAGAAAGCCGGCTCCCCCGGCTACACTGGGGCGGGGGGGGACTACAACAACAGTAAAAGGGGGGGTGAACAGTGCAAAAAGGGGGGGGGCAACAAAACGGGGGCACAAGCGTGCGCGGGGGGGCGAAGGGGGGGGGGTGCACCGGAGCAGCGGCTCAGAAACGGAATGGAATGTCCAGCCAGCTGCAGCCCAAGGACAAGGAGGGGTAGGAGGAAAAACTCCAGCCAGCCGCAGCCCAAGGACAGGGCCGGGAACACAGCCAGCAGGCTAGGAACCGAGGGGGGGGGTGAATGGGCACCAAAAAAATAAACCGAAGGGGCTCAAAAAGAGGGGGGTAGGGTAGGGCCAACTAATACAAAGGGGGCTACAGGGAGGGGACCCCACCAGCGAAACGTAGTTGGGGGGCAGGAGAAGTCCAGGGCGAGGGAAAAGGTGCACCCACAGCGCTCGCGAAGCGCAGGCTCCGCCGTTCACTGCTGCAAGTAAACAGTCCCGGACGATGGAAATGGCGGGGGGAGCAAACAGCCCCGCCGAGGGGCGAAAAGCAGGTCCAGGTGACACGCGGGGCGGTGGAGGGGTTGTCGGCAGCTGTCGGCGGTGGGGGTGGTGGTAGAGGGGGAGTAGATGGACGAAGGGGGGGGGCACCGCACCCCCCCCCGCACCCCCTTCAACAGTCCGCTACGGGGGACGGGACAGCAGGATCCCAAGTCGACCTCGGAGCTTCCTGGCAAGCGACGGCTTCCAGTCCGAGGAATTACAAACGAGAGGCTCAGTACCGTCCACACTCCTAACGCGACTGGGGGCACCACCACCCCAGGAGCAAAGATGGCAAAGTTACTCAAAACACAGTCCTCAAACAACCCCCTCCACAATCTCCCGAACCAGGGACGCAGTCTCTTCGCACTCCGCGACGGAGGCAGCGGCTCCCACACAGGAACATCAGCAGCAGCGAGCGGCAGTCAGCCGGCCGGGCAACCGGCCAGGCAGGCAAGCAAGCAGGCAGGTGGGCCCCTAGATGGTATCGGTGTTGGCGTTGGGGGGCCGATGCTTCTCCCTCCGGAGGCGAGGGCGAGGGGCGGGGGCAGGCCGGCAAGGCCCCCCCCTCCGCACTCACTCACTCACTCACGCAGCGGCAGCGGCAGCAACAAGGAGAGCAGCAAGCAGCAGCAGGAGAGGGCCAGGAAAGACCAGAGGGAGAAGGGAGCACAGAGAGCTCCTGCAACCTGTAGTGAGGTGGCCTGGCTCCCAGCTGCTCCAGAGAGGTAGGAGCCACTCTGGATTCCAAAGTGGGCGGAGCCACTGGAGCCTGCACCCGCCCCCCAAAGGTCAAAGTGCAGGACAGGAAGTACAAAAGCCCCACTGCAGAGCTTAGAAGTTGCCTGGTTGCCAGAGAAGCCAGATGCTGGGGGCCTAGTGCCTATTGGGGAGACTTCTGCAGCCTGTGACTGACTTGAGGACTGGCCATACCAGTCAAGGCCTGATGATGACCAGACCCCAGAGAAGCTGTTAAGACTACTGGTGAGAAGCAACCCAGAGGAGCTGCCAAGCCTACTGCTTGCTGAGTACCCTAAGGAGCCCATGGTGCTTGATTCTCTGGAGGACACCGACCAGATGCAAATACTGCTAGAGGGGGAGGTAGGAAGTAGCCTGGGGGCAGCTGACCCTAGTCTGGCTGTGGCACACCCAGAGCCAGGGCCGGCTTTAGGCTGATTTGGCCGATTTCCCCCGAATGGGGCCCTGCGCCTAGAGGGCCCCGCGCAGCTGTCCACCTGGCCCACTTCCCCCTCCTCCCCTGAACGCTCTGCCCACCTTCTCCTCCCTCTCCCCTGCTTCCTGTGAATCAGATGTTCGCGGGAAGCCTGAAACAAGCAGCAGGCAGGAGGTAAGTGGGGGGGGCGAGGAGAGTTTCAGGGAGGCGCAGTGCGGCCCAGTCCGGTCCTGGCCAAGTGCGCGGCTCCCTCCGGCCTGGCCCCGGCCGAACACCCCCAGCCCGGTCCCGGCCGAGTATCTCTGGCCTGGCCCGGGCCCCGCGGCGCCGGGCTTGGGCCCGGCTGAGCGGCTCCGGCCCGGACCCAGACCCAGAACCGGCCGAGCGGCTCTGGCCCAGCTCGGGCCCCGCGGCGCCAGCCCCAGCCGAGCAGCGCCAGCACGGACCGAGAGGCTCCGGCCCGGCCCTGGCCCAGCGGCTCCGGCCCAGATTTGGACCTGGTCTCGGCCGAGTGGCTCTGGCCCGGCCCGGCCTGGGCCCCGCGACGCCGGGCTCGGGCCCGGCTGCGCGGCTCCGGCCCGGACCCGGACCCAGACCCAGAACCAGCCGAGCAGCTCTGGCACAGCTCAGCCCCCGCGGTGCGGGCCCTGGCCAAGTGGTGCCGGCCCGGCCCGAGAGGCTCCGGCCCGGCAGCCCCGGGCCCGGCCCCAGCCCAGACGTGGACCTGGCCGAGCGGCTCTGGTCTGGCTCAGCTCGGGCCCTGCGGCGCCGGCCCCAGCCGAGCGGCGCCAGCGCGGACTGAGAGGCTCCGGCCTGGGCCTGGCCCAGCGGCTTTGGCCCAGATCTGGACCCGGTCCCGTCCGAGTGGCTCTGGCCCAGCCCGGCTCGGGCCCGGCTGAGCGGACCCGGACCCAGAACCGGCCAAGCGGCTCCGGTCCAGCTCGGGCCCCGTGGTGCCGGCCCTGGCCAAGTGGCGCCGGCCCGGCCCGAGAGGCTCCGGCCCGGCCCTGGCCCAGCGGCTCCGGCCCAGACCCGGACCCGGCCCGGACCCGGACCCAGGCCCAGGCTGAGCGGGCCCGGACCGTACCTGGACCCGGGTCTGGAACCAGCCTGGACCGAGCGGACCCAGCCCAGATCTGGACCCAGGCGAGCGGCTCCAGGCAGCGCGGTAAGGGGGCAGGGAGCAGGTGTTGGAAGAGGGCAGGGGAGTTTGGAGGGTTGTGGGGGGGTGGATAGGGGTTGGGGCGGTCAGAGGGCGGGGAACAGGGGGTTGAATGGGGGAAAGGGTCCTGGGGGGGCAGTCAGGAAGGAGCAGGGGTTGGGTTGGGCGGTGGGGGGGCAGTCAGGGGCAGAGGTTCCAGGGGCAGTCAGGGACAGAGAGAAGGGGTGGTTGGATGGGGCAGGAGTCCCAGTGGGCCATCAGGAATGAGAGGAAGGGTTGGATGGGGCAGCAGGGGGCATTCAGGGGACAGGGAAGGGGGGTGGATGGGGCAGGGGTCCCGGGGTGTGTGTGTCAAGAACTTTAGGTAGGCTTAGCATGCATCCGTATACATTATGCAATGTATGTAATATATAATTTTGTTATTATTTATATAGTTATGGAAAGTAAATAATACATGGAAGAAATGAAAGGTGTTTTTTTATGTGTCTTTTTGGTTTTTTTAAGTCATCCCTGTTGGGGCCCCGCCGAAAATGTTCGAATTGAGCCCCGCACTTCCTAAAGCCGGCCCTGCCCAGAGCCGATGTCAGTGTGTTGCGGCCAGGATCCCCACTGACACAGCAGCAGGCTGCCTGCTGCTGTTAGGGCCCTGGGCTGGGATGCAGTGGAGTGGGTGGGCCTGTGTCCCCCCTGCCACTCCACTTATGTGTGGCAGTCTCCCCCTTACCCCAGATGCTAGAACTGGGTGTCAGGATTTTTGTTCCTGAACTATTTGCTCAGCCCCTGCCAGGGGCCTGAGCTCTAGACTGTTTACCCCCCCTGCCCTGACCCAGGGACCAGGCTTGTTCTGGAACTATTTGCTCAGTCCCTGCCTGAGGGCCTGAGCCCTTGACTATTTCCTGCCTCACCCAGCTAGTTCCCTGACTCAGCGGACCTCAGTAGTGAGGCAGCCTGGCTCCCAGCTGCCCCAGAGAGGGGTGACCCTAACAAAACCCGTCTATATGGCTCTATACCTGGATTTCAAATGTTTGCTTCTGGGGTAATGACCACAAGATAGTTAGCACATCTTGGAGGGCCTAGTCAAATCGACAGGTTTCAGCGTGGTAGCCTAGATGTGATTAGGTCCTATGATGGTGTCCCTTGAATAGATATGTGGACAGAGTTGGCAACAGGCTTTGTTGCAGGGATAGGTTCCTGGATTAGTGTTTTTGTTGTGTGGTGTATGTTTGCAGGTGAGTATTTGCTTTGGGTTGGGGGCCTGTCTGTAAGTCAGGACTGGCCTGTCTCCCAAGACCTGTCAGAGTAAGGGATTGTCCTTTAGGATAGGTTGTAGATCTCTGATGATGCGCTGGAGAGGTTTTAGTTGGGGGCTGAAGGTGACAGCTAGTGGCGTTCTGTTACTTTCTTGGTTGGGCCTGTCCTGGAGGAGGTGACTTCTGGGTATTCTTCTGGCTCTGTCAATCTGTTTCTTCATTTCAGCACACGGGTAATGTAGTTTTAAGAAAGCTTGATAGAGATCTTGTAGGTGTTTGCCTCTGTCTGAGGGATTGGAGCAAATGCACCATCCTAGGATCTAATCACATCAGCCACACCATCAGAGGCTCGTTCACCTCCACATCTACCAATGTGATATATGCCAACAATGCCAGTCTGCCATATACATTGGCCAAACCAGACAGTTTCTCCGCAAAAGAATAAATGGACACAAATCAGACATCAAGAATTAGAACATTCAAAAACCAGTCGGAGAACACTTCAGCCTTCCTGGTCACTCAATTACAGACCTAAAAGTCACAATTCTCCAACAAAAATCTTTAAAAACAGACTTCAACGAGAAACTGCAAATTAATTCCAATTCTGCAAACTGGACACCATTAAATTAGGCTTGAATAAAGACTAGGAGTGGATGGGTCATTACACAAAATAGTAACTATTTTCCCATGCTAATTTTCCCCCTACTGTTACTCACACCTTCATGTCACTGTTGGAAATGGGCCATCCTGATTATCATTACAAAAGTTTTTTTTCCTCCTGCTGATAATAGCCCACCTTAATTGATTAGTCTCGTTAGAGTTGGTATGGCAACACCCATTTTTTCATGTTGGGTGTGTGTGTCTTCCTACTGTATTTTCCACTGCATGCATCCTATGAAGTGGGTTTTAGCCCATGAAAGCTTATGCCCAAATAAATTTGTTAGCCTCTAAAGTGCCACACGTACTCCTTGTTCTTTTTGCTGATACAGACGAACACTGCTACCACTCTGAAATGTAGAAGAGAACTTCACTCTGATAATTCAAGGATTAATTATCATTAGTTAGCTATTTGTGAATTTGTTAGCAAATAATTAATCATTAGTTACTGAATGACTTGTATTCAGACTGCTCCATCAGCCTTTCCAGTTACAACAGTTTTATTGCAGTTAAATCAACTGCTGAACTGGAACAAACACAGAGATTTTGCCACACTGAAATAGAAACTGTTTGGAGGATGTTTTGAAAATGCTTAAGTCTAAAACATACACATAATTTGTCAAGTGAGCTGTTGGTGCCATTTATGTAAGTGATGTGTAACTTGATACCTGTCCTGGAGCAGGACAAACTAATGTGTGAGGTTATTTAAATAAATATTAGCAAGACTTCATGCTTTGCAGACCTCTGATATCCCTGAGAAGGAAGATTGAAGCATTTACCTCTTGCATACAAAACCTGGATGGGAAAGGTTTTGGAACAAAGCCCTGAATTACAGGGCTAGAGGAGGTAAAGACTGTTTTAATATATTGAAAGGGAACACTTCCAAGCCCCAAATCTCAATTGAAAATAGGATTTATATATAATATATAGGAAGTTGAATGGAAACATTGGAAAACCAAATCAGGTCAGTGTCATAGAATCTGAGATTCCAAGGCATACCAGCAGTGAGAGAGGTCCCAGAATTGTTAAAATTTGTGGAAACCTTGCTTATTCTATTGCTATATCTAAATATTGAAGGAAATCCCCCAATGCACAGAAAAATGGTGCAGAATTCCACTGCACAATAGGAATGACCATGGCACACCAGGAGGGACTATAATAGTGATTGTATCTAATGTGATGGATAAAGCACAGATTCCTTGAGCTACCAGAACAAAAACAACCCTTGAATCTGAAGGGGGGAAATCTTCATTTTTATTGGTTTGAGTGCCAGAACTTTAAGTAGAACTGGGGACTTTCCGGTTGAAAAACAATATGGATGAAGGAGCAGAGATGATGCCCCTGTTTACTACCCAGCAGTGGGTGAATCATGATAAAGCTTTTTGAGATTTAAAGCTGCCTACTTAACTTCTGCAAAAGATCAGTGGATAATAAAAATCTTACTAAGGACTCAAACAACAAGCAAGAAGATTATTTTTGTCTCCCTTTGCCTCCCCATTTTCTTGGGTCAGTATTCTTTTCCTTAACACAAGATGTAACTCAGGAATTTCTGATAATTGTATATTGCAAAAAAAGCACATAGACACTTATGTAACACCAGTGATAACCATTGGTGTGTATTATTACAGAGCATTTTTGTTCAAACTCCAAGAATGCTAGTCATATTAAAGAGACATAGGTTTAAACCAAAACCCTATATCCAGTCATAGCAAACTTTCTGGACCAGGCCTATGAGCTCTAGTATCAAGTAAACTAGTTGCTTCCCCTTTCCTATGCAATAATGGTGTACTTGCAATTGTTACTAAGGGATAGATTCACAAAGAAATTTAGGCACCTAGAAAATCACAGTGATTCACTAAGCCTGGGTTGGCTCCTGAGGCTTCCTATACAATGAATTGGGAGAGATGGGAGCCTGATGGTATGTCTACATTACAGGCACTACAGTGGCACAGCTATGCCGTTGAATCACTGCAGTGTAGATACTTATTACATTGACAGAAGGGGTTTTTCTGTTGCTGCAGTAAATCTACCCCCTTGAGAGGCAATAACTAGGTGGATGGAAGAATTCTTGTCCACCCAGCAGTGTCTACACCTGAGCTTAGGTTGGCTTAACTACAATTCACAGGGGTGTGAATTTTTCACATTCCCAAGTGACATAGCTAAGTTGATCAATGTATTAGATGTAACCCCCAAGGAGCTTACCTTGGTTCCTGGGTCTCTGTGTGCTATTAATTCAGGCACAGGCACACTGTCCCTGGGAGGAAGGGGGTTCAAGGGCCAACTCAGTCTGCTAGGCAAAAGGGAGAGAGGAGAGACACTATTTTTATGATAGGGGCCCTATGATATGTGGCGTGGGGCAGAGATAGTAGGTATGTGTGGATGTGTCACCAGCACGTCTACTCAGAGGAGGAGCAGTGTTTTAAAAAAAGGAGGGGAGTAGGGTCAAATGACTGAAAAGTAAAAGCCCAGGAAGAAGAGCTAGCATGAGCAAAAAGGAAGATTCTCAGTGAGATGCTGTGACATTCTCCAAGGCACCATCAGGACTGTTGAGCAGTGTGTTGTGACGCATAGCCAGAAAGGATTAAACATCCTGTAGGATGAATTACTCAAATTCAACCCTTAAAGACATGTGGGGGGATGATGTTTGTGTTTTTTGCATATTTACATGTATATGGTAAAGGTCAACAATGTAATCAACAGTCCCTGTCTATGCTATATTCTGATAATTCAGAGATTCAAAGAACATCCTAGAATTTAAATGAATTGTAAACACTGACTATTACTATTCATTTCAAAGAGATGAATACAGAGAATCATCTGTAAATGGCGGGGGAACAAGCCAATTGCCTTATATTAATTGCCTTTATATAGCTAAGTACCAGTGATGGACCTCCTTCAAAGTAGTCTTAATTATCTTTTGTTCCCCAAGGGACTCCAACTTGTCAAAGAAGACATGAAATTGTATAAAAGATCCTTGGGTCCTGATCCTGTTCATCTCGGATCTGCTTAAGCTTCATAAGGGGAAGTTTGAGTTGCAAGAGGAGATCTCAGTTATGCTGGTACACCCAATATATTGGACATTGGACTGTAATCTATGCACCACCCTTGTTATCCCAAATGGAGTTTCCCACATATTTTAATCCAAATACACACTTTTTAAGATAAAACAATAAGACCAGTTTATTGACTATAGAAAAATAAATTTTAAGTGATTACAAGGTCACGTGACTTGGGAAATTCATGGTTATTATCAGTATGGGGAGGGCACTGGTGACCCTGAGGGTAAAAGACTATTCTATTTTATATTTACTTCCTATTTAATACAATTGCTCTGAATATATTTTGTGTTATTGAGTCTCCACCTATCTGGTAAGTAACTCAGTCATCCTGTGGTTAGAATTTTTCTTCCAAACTGCCCTGGTGATTCTGCCAGGAAGGAGTGAGGGAGGTGGAAGTAAATTCATATGGGAAAAGAATAAGGAAGTTACACCCTGTTGAGCTGAAGGTGGGATCCAGATGAATCCAGGCCTGTCCATCAAAACCCATAAGGAGATTGGCATTAATGGAGATGTGATATTCTGGGGTACAGTCTTGACTAGTGAGGGGCTTTGTCACCCCTGCCCTGCAACCCTGGGGTGCCTCTCAATGCTTTGCTGTTGTAGCTCCCAATCTGGGCTCCTCACAAACAACCAAACAGCATACAGGACTCACACCTTAAGTGTCTGTCTGTAGCAAAACCCCTGGTCCAGCACCTCTGAGCTCAGCAGCCTGTTAGCAAACACTAGTCACGCTTTGGCTTCCACTAGCCTTGGTTACCACTTGCAGGGTGACCCCAACATACTCCCAGTCCTGAATTTCTCCCTAAAAATGTGTTCTGCACTGCCCAGCCCTCTCCTGGACAGTCCAGGTATATTAGGTCTTTGCCCCTCTAAAGGGATCAATATACAACAGTTTGCTACCCTAAATGGAGTTACCCACACAGCTCACAAAATTTTGATTAAAGAATAAAACCAGTTCATTTAACTACAAAGATTTTAAGTGAGTACAAGTATAAAGCATTAAAGTCAGAAATGGTTACAAGAGAAAAAAGATAAAACACTTTTTAAACTTAACAAACTAGACTTAGTTCAAGGTGAAATTCTTGCCAGAGGTTCCCAGTAAAATTGCTGACCAAATTCTCAGATGAGGATCTGCTCTCAAAGTGCATAGGCTGTTTATTTTGTTGTCTTAGGTGAAAAAGAGAGATGGCTAGGGAGAGAACTTGGGGTGTTTTTACCACTCCCTTTTATATTCAGTCACCATTTGAAATGCATTTTCCTGAGCGTTACTCCTAGATAAAGTTCCATCTTACTTTGAGGATGGAGACCTAGAGTCTGGTGATGAAAGAGGTCCCATTCTGTTTGCTAAGATGCAGATCTGGTTGTTCCACCCCCACTTCTTTGCCAAAGGATGGCCCATCAGCTTCAATGACTCTTGGCTAGAGATGTCAACTTATCCATTGTCTCTGAGAAACAGGTTTACCCAGTCCCCAGGCTTATCTGGTAAACACACTTCTGTCATGAATTCAGCTTATGTTCATAACTTTACATAGAATGTTGCTATATACATTTCACCATGATATTGACCAGCAAGTTATTAGTTTTCAGATGATACCTCACAAGGCATGTTTTGAATAAAGATTACAGTAGGGTGTGAATACAGGGATGCACTCAGTCACAGGAGGTAACTGGGTGGTTAGGGGTGTTACGTAGATGTAAGCCAGACCTGAGAATGGGATTCACATAAGCCAACATGCTCACCTAAAATAGCTAAGGGAGATGCCAAGCTAAGGGGGTATGTGCTAAGACTCACCCACTCTCTCAAAGCTAGTCGTCTAAATCCAGTTGCAGGGAGGCACCTCCCTTGGCATTATGGATAAATAGTGAAAGAATCACTGGGCGAGAGAGAGACTGACTCTGTAGCCTAGTGATTAGAGCATTTGCTTGGGAAGTGGGAGACCCAGGGTCCAGTCACCCTGCTTCAGTGACCTTTTTATTTATTCACAGTGAAACAACTTCTTCAGGAGAGACTGGAGGAGCCCCGTATCAGAATATCCTGTAGCTCAGTGGCTAGGGCATGTAACTGAAATCCCTGTTCAAATCCCTTCTCCTCCTCAAGCAGAAAGGGGACTTGAACTGGGGGTCTTGCATATCCCAGGAGAGTACCCTAAGCTGGGCTCAAGGTTATGAGGGAGGTTGTCCTCCCCGCTCTTGTAAGCTTGTCTATAGGACCCAATCTGGTAGGTGAGTTCTGAGCATGCTTACCAGATTGGGCCCCAGAGGCAATTTAGATAGAACACAATCTTCTTCCAGTGTGTGGTTTGCCCTGGAGCTTGGGCATCTTGACACCCGCAGTGGGGCTGCAGTCTGTAGAAACATAGGTGCCTACGGAACTTTTACTGCAAAAATATAGGTGCTGAGTGAGTTTAGATGCCTAGTGTTTGGAGGCAGCTGAGTGAGGGTTTTGTGAATTCCAATGGGACCTGATACTGGGATTTAGGCCCCTACAGTGTCAATGAGGTACCTGAATCCTTTTGTGAATCCAGCCCTAAGTTTTTTGTTTGGGCATGAAGGCTTTCTAGATACCAGGTTCTTTTGTTAAAAAATGTATGTTGGAATATTCTCTGGCATGGTTAAAACATTTCAATGAATCATAAACATCACTCACTTTGTTTTACTGCCCTCTATGTATAAAAGTGTCTTAAATACTAATAAAAAATAAAGTTTTTAAAAGTCAATCTGATTCAATGGGAACTATTTGTGGTCTCCTTTTAATGGTAAACTCTTTAGTCCAAGTAAATCACTCTGTCGCTGCAGGCCAGAGTGTTCCCCCCGTCCATGACTCACCTGGTCACCATCCTGAGAAGTGAGAAACCCAAGGTCACTCACAAGCTTGTCTCCCATGCCCCACTAAGATGACCTGAAATCTCTTCATTGTTTCCTTTCTCAAGTGCTTCTGAGTCATCCTTTCAGATTTGACCACTTACCTTTTATCATTGATCATTTATTTTTCTTTAGACTTTCCATTGTTATCAACTTTCATCCTATGGCTATTTGCAGCTCCCGCAACAGGATTTTCTTGTGCAGCCTCCAGATTGCAATTGCATTATCGTTGCTTCTGGCATTACTGACATTCCTTTTGTATCATTAAGAGGAAACAAAGAATCAGCTTCCATGAGCTGAACTGAACTTGAAGACGTACAAAAGAAGCACATTTGGCATTGTTCATGCTGAATTATTTTCAATAATTGCTATTTTCCAGGTCTCTGTAATGTTGAAAGATTAAGGGGGAAATAAAATTTAAATACATTTATATATTTCACACCACTTGTCAATTTCACAGTTTTCACTAATTTGTCAAGATCTTTCTTCTAATTCACCTGTTTTGATTTTGAACTCATAATTAGACTTGATTGTTGAGATACACTGGGTGAGTGTAAAAAGCAGAGTGGTGCTGCTCATTCACAAGAATATAATTTTGGAAACCAATGAATTAACACTTCTTCGGGGTGGAAGAATACTGCAACTATTCAATTTCTGCAACTGTGAATCAAACAGTTCATATTATATATGCATGTGTATAATCAAGATTCATATTAATACAGAACAAAGCCAGGTACTAGTTATGGAGGCATGAGAGATATTTTATGGGCAGTTTTTTAAAAAACCATGATCTCGTACACCAAAAAGATGCTGAAGGAAGTGAGTGGTAGCAAAAACTTGATTAAAAAGAATTGTTTGAAGGAGGTATTTGAATGCAGTATGTTCTTTTTCTAGTAGCCATGTTTCATGCAGTTTCTTCAGGATGTTCTTCCTAGTGGTCTTCTATTAGATGAGGATATTTCCTAATAGCAGTCTTTGATAACTTTTATACAGGTAAGTCACCATCCTTCTTGGAAGACAAACATACCAGCTCTGGGAATTTGTTTTTTGCGTAATCTATAGCTTCTTATTTTGTTCACAACTATTCATATTTACAACCTTTGCCAAAAATAATTTAAAAGGTATGTTAGTGGTATGACCAAGTAGCTTAGAGGCATCCTTTAGTACAGTGACAAGGGAAGTTACTTCTGAACATCCATTCTTTTTTAATTTTACCTTTTCATTTCTATTGCAGAGCTACCACATACATGTTGCTCTGTCCATGTAGAAATCAGTGGGATAAAGCAGTGGCTCTCAACCTTTCCAGGCTACTGTTCCCCTTTCAGGAGTCTGATTTGTCTTGTATACCCCCAACTTTCACCTCACTTAAAAACTACTTGCTTACACAATGGGAAATAAAAATACAAACATGTCAGAGCACACTATTACCTAAAAATTGCATACTTTCTGATTTTTACCATTTAATTATAAAATAAATCACTTGGAACATAAAGATTGTACTTTCATTTCAGTGTATTGTATATAGAGCAGTATAAACAAATTGTCTATATGAAATTTTAGTTTATATTGACTTCACTAGTGCTTTTAATGTAACCTGTTGTAAAACTAGGCAAATATCTAAATGAGCTGATGTACCTCCTGGAAGATCTCTCTGTATCCTCAGGGGTATGCGTATCACTGGTGTGAAGGCTGGAGTAAAGAGATCATGTCAAATGCATCTGTGGTATAATTGCTTTGAAGGCAATGGGTGTTACACTAAGGAGAAATTTGGCCCAATTCCTTTATGTGGCAGAAAGCTTTTCTGTTGCCCTGTTATTACAATGTCTCTTTATTCAGATTTAAATGTATTACTCTGACCTGGGCGCATAGGAGCCAACTCTGTGGGTGCTCCGGGGCTGGAGCATCCATGGGGAAAAATTAGTGGATGCTCTACACCCCCTGGCAGCCAAGCTCCCCTCACCCCCACCTCCTCTGCCTCACCCCTGAGCACACCTCATCCCTGCTCCTCCACTTACCTCCCAGCACTTCCTGCCAGGCTGCTGCCAAGCAGCTGTTTGGTGGTGTAGCAAGCTCTGGGAGGGAGGGGGAAGAGTAGAGTGAGCAGACGTCCCGATTTTATCAGGACTGTCCCGATGTTTGCTGATTTGTCCCGTGTCCTGACCTACCTTCGGTTGGGACGTCCGGCACAGGCGGAGCCCGGAGGGGGCTCATGCCCTCCCCTCCCCACCCCCCGCCCAGACTCCGTGGAAGAGACAGAGCGAAGGCAAGCTCGCCACCCAGCTGCAGGCAGCGCTGGGGTCAGGCAGGCTCAGCGGCACCCCAATCTGCAGGGCAGTGTGAGCCAGCTGCTCTGTCTCGCAGGGCCTGGTTGCTGCTGCGGGAGGTGCTGCGAGGCGCAGAGATGTTAAACTCCCCGCCCTCTGGTTACCTGGTGGGCTGGGGACACCGTGCTCTGCTCTCCAGCCAGGTAACAGCTGCTCTCACAGCCTCTGCCTCTTCCGTGTGTGGAGTCAGCGAGAGAGACACGAAGTGAAGATCTGTGTCCGTCAGCGGACGAGAGCGGTTACGTGGGAGAGCGTTTGTCCCGTTCGCAGTGTAGGCCCAGCTGCTGCAGGGCTCTCCAAGTCACCCGCGTATTGTTGGCACCTTGAAAGACTCAAGTTGGCAACATAAGCTGGTGCTGGGGGAGCCCATCCCACTCCTGCAGGGACTGACTGTTGTGGAGATGAGCCTCCCCCTCAGACAAGCAGCACTTCCCCTTTAAGAGGTCCACTTGGCTTCGCAGCGTCCCCTCCCCTTCCTGCAACGCCTGCGAGTGCGGTTCAGATGCAGGGTCGCCACCAGAGCCTGGGCTGGCCTGGCCCAATGGGCAGCCGGGACTAGGCTGTGGCGGCGGCGGGAGGCTACTCGCCGGGACTCCAGGCTCACCAGGGCCTGGGACCGTGGGATAGCGAATGTGACGGAGCTGGTCAGGGACAAGTCGCAGCCCTGCTGCCTGCACACAGTGGGGCCAGGAAGTGCAGCACAATAGCCCGGGAGGAGGGAGCGAGGGGCGTGGACCTCTGGCGGACGTGTTTTTTTTTTTTTTTTTTTTGCTCTGCCCCCCCACGTCCCGATATTTCCCCTGTGTGATCTGGTCACCCTAGGGAAGAGTGGGAACATGGAGCGCTCAGGGGAGGAGGTGGGGAAGAGGCAGGGCCGGGGATTTGGGGTAGGAGTTGGAATAGGGGCAGGGAGGAAGCAGAGTGGGGACTTTGGGGAAGGGGTTGGAATGGGAGTGGGGAGGGGGTAGGACAGGGGCGGGGCCTCCTGGAAGGGGTGGAGTCGGGGCTGGGCCGGGGACAGTGGGGGGGTTGAACACCCACCGGCGGGAGCAGAGGTCGGCGTCTGTGCCTGGATGAAACCTTGTTAGGGTTGAGTTAAAACACCATTGAGTCTGCTAGATGTGAACTCATCCTTCAGCATAAGCCCCTACCTAAGACAAAAGGAGTATGTGAACCCACTGTGACAGACCCAGACCAGTGGTCACTCGATGAGTAGTTTTCTGTTCCCTGAGTGACCAGAGCACTAGAGTAATCAGGAACCTGCTAGAATCAGTTAAGGTAGGCAGGCTAATTAGGAAACCTGGAGCCACTTAAGAAGAAGCTGCTAGAATCAATTAAAGCAGGCTAATCAGGGCACCTGGGTTTTAAAAAGGAGCTCACTTCAGTTTGTGGTGTGAGTGTGAGGAGGTGGGAGCAAGAGGTGCAAGGAGCTGAGAGTGAGAGGGTGTGCTGCTGGAGGACTGAGGAGCACAAGTGTTATCAGACACCAGGAGGAAGGTCCTGTGGTGAGAATAAGGAAGATGTTTGGAGGAGGCCCTGGGGAAGTAGCCCAGGAAGTTGTAGCTGTCATGCAGCTGTTACAGGAGGCACTATAGACAGCTGTAGTCCACAGGGCCCTGGGCTGGAACCTGGAGTAGAGGGTGGGCCCGGGTTCCCCCCAAACCTCCCAATTGACCTGGACTGTGGGTTCTTCCCAGAGGGGAAGGTCTCTGGTCTGTTCCCCAACCCACATGGTGCATCTCTGAGGCAAGAAAATCCGCCAATACGCGCAGGACCTACCAAGATAGAGGAGGAACTTTGTCACACCACCCAGGAGCTTTTTGCTGAGTATTATTTTGGGTAGGTATGCATAGAAGGAGGAAAGGAGAACTGACCAAAAAACAAACACAAAATAAAAAGTTGGGAAAGAAAGAGCCTGAAGGAGCAGCTGAAAGCAACCAGTGGCTGACCATGGAAGAAACCTGGGAAGAAGTTTTTGGGTCAGGAGTGCAGGCTGAAAAGAAATACTCTTGGTGCTGTGAGCAGAACCCCCTTTATCTTATCTAATTAGGACCAGGGCCAGCTGGGATAATCAAAAATTTGGATAATCTGGAGAATGGGCAAGTGCAAGACTGAAGCGCCATCTAATGGCCACAGGAGAGATTGTCCGCTTCTGAACCTGTGTGCACTAGTTGTTTGGTTAAACAGAGTTCTAATATATTTTATTCCTTCTGCATTCAGAGACACAGGACTTCGTACATTCTTTGTAAATAAACAAAACTGCATCAAAGAAATACCTGCCTATCACCAGTTTCTTCTAACTGGAACAACCTACTAGACCCCAAATTTTTGGCTAGCTGCTTGTCAAAAGAGGCAACAGCATCGTCTTTATTCTATTTTTTTGATCCAGTAATTTAGTAACTTGGCAATTCAAAAGGAAACAACATACACTTGTAAAGCCTTGCAATCTATACATCACTTTAGTGTAATCTTCTATCAGAATTAAACACCATTAAGCCAGCAACCTCATCTTCCCATTTCCAGGATCTGTAATAAATTAACTTTGTATTTGTCTTAATGGTAAAAGCCAAGATAATGTTTTATTTATATGATGTATCTATATTGTGTATTGATTGCTGTAGCTTGTTTTACGGCTGTTTTTTTTTTCTTTCCACTTTTGTAACTGAAACAAATTGATCCCTTTTTAGGACCTACTACATCATGAGATCAATCATTGTAAAGTCTGAATCAAAGCAAAGACATTGATTGAGCCAGCACTGGAATGCAGCAGAAGAGAACAACAGGGAAGAAATATTTCACATAGTCCTCCTTAGGGCCAAATCCTAGGGCTGTGTGTATGCACTTTTAAGGGGGAATATAAGCCCATGTGGTCATGTATGCTGTCTGCTTACTAGGTTGCACTATCATGAGAATGATCTTCCTGCCCTACAAGTGGGAGGGAAGAAGCTTGGCTGGAGGGAATTCTTGCTCACTATACAGGAGTAAGGGCTTGAGTATTGAGCTGCTTTTTTCCTCCTGTGACACTCCACTGATTCTCCCCTTCTTTCTGTCCCAGATGTATTTAGGATCTGCAGTTTTAGGACTGGGGGAGAGAAAATTCAGAATAGAGTGCTGAACTTCTTAATGAAAAAATAAAAGCCAGTAGTTGGAAGGGAGGTTGATCACTATGGATGGCCTCTATCTTACTCAGTCATGGGCTAGTAGCCATTGGTGAAAAGGGAAAATCTTTTCTCTGATGGACTCTGAATCCTCTCCCTACCTCCTACTTCAGTGTGAGATCCTTTTGTCAGTGAGGGGCTCACACTCTTTGGGTCTATAGGAGAATCACAATATGCTTAGTACTTCTTGGATATTATCCTTAGCACCCTGTAGAAGAGTCAGGCTTTTCCCTGGGCCAGGGGGAACAAGATGTGTGACTATGAATTTTAAACAGCCACCCCAGGATTCCATTAGGTTGCATATCTGAGGAGTGGGGCCTGGCTGTGAAGCTTTGGTAGTCACCACACTGGGAATGCACCAGGATCAGGATCAGGCCATTAGGCAGTAATTTCACTTAGCCAGAGAAGAATCCATTGAAAAATATGGATATACAAACTTATCTTAAACATGATCTATTTAAGTATGACAAGTAAACATGATTTTAACACGTCCAGCAAACTTTGGATAAGGTCCAAAGTAGAAAATACTTTATTCACAAAATAAATATTTATCACTGAGGGCACATCAGACAAGTCGCTTAGGGCTGGACCCAAAGCTCTTTAAAGTCAAACTCTTTAGCCAAGCCATTTGAGTCTCCTCTCCTAATATAGGTTTTCCATTCCTCTGATCATCCTAGTAGCCCTTCTCTGCACTTGTTCCAGTTTGAATTAATCTTTCTTAAACAGGGAGACCAGAATTGCATACAGTATTCCAGATGGGGTCTGACCAGTGCTTTGTATGATAGTAATAACACTTCCCTGTCTCTACTGGAAATACCTGATGCATCCTAGGATTGCATTAGCTTTTTTCATGACTGCATCACAGTGGTGGCTCATAGTCATCCTGTAATCAACCAATACACCCTGGTCTTTCTCCTCCTCTGTGACTTCCAACTGATACGTCTCCAGCTTATACCAAAAGTTCTTGTTGTTAGTCTCTAAGTGCATGACCTGGCACTTTGCACTATTAAATTTCATCCCATTTCTATTACTTCAGTTTAGAAGGTCATCCAGATCTTCTTGTGTGGTATTCTGGGACTTCTCCATATTGGCAATACCTCCCAACTTTGGGTAATCAATTGAGGACTTAAAACATTACTGTCTGGGACAAGTATCCCAAGAGTGGCAAGCCACAGCCACAAAACTTTATATATCTGCTGTTTTTTACCCCTGTCCCACCAAGTTATGTTTTTCATATAGCTAATTTATACTCTTCTTATAGAATACTTGAAATACAAATAAATTTGTGCAGCTTGCTCAACACACCCTGACTGTATATTACTGCTTCCTTAGATCAGCCACAGTCCCACATGGCTAAGTCTTCTTCCAGCTGGGGCTTGTTATTTCAGTTAATTCCACTGAATTCTTACATTGCAGGCCAGGCAGGAAGGGCCTAAACCCAATGCATCTTTCCATCCTTGCCTGCCATTGCTAACCCTGTGTGGTGTCATTACATCTCCCCATGGTCCATTAGCCAGGGAGAGCGGACACATTTGAGCTTATGATTGAAGGCTTGAAGCCCGTCGCGGCCAAAAAGCAGAAGCTCAGCAATGATTTACTTCTGTAACCCTCTTCAGAGCCTAATGCAATACTCTGAATACAGTTGCACTGAAATGCTCTAGGTGGAGCTTCAGCACCGACTGAGGCATTGAATAAAGTATGTCCAGGAGCCAGCTGCAGCAAAATCTAGCATATCCCTGCATTTCTACCTAATTCTCTCCAGCTATGTACAAACAAAAGAACCATTTATGGAGAATTAGGAATTGAACTAGTTTTTCCTTTCTTATGAGCTCTTTTCTTTCACTTTTGATCCAATGAACATATTTCGGTGTAGTTTATTTTATTTAATAAGACCAACTTTTTATTGGGGCTACTTATTCATCTCTTAAAATGTGTTTATTACCACCAAACAGTACGGAACACTTTCCAAAATAAAATTATAGGTGGAAGTTTTCAAAGCAGTGCAGAGATTTAGCCATTTAATGGAAGAAGTGTGTCTAAATCCCCTAAACTGTTTTGAAAATCTCAACCTTATATTTTAAAAATATGTCCTAATCTGTACTGAATTCTGTGCCAGTAGGCTATCTGCACGGAGTTCGGTCCAAGACCAGGGCCTCAAAATAGACTATAAGTTCTATGGGGCAGGAACTGTTTATTCTGTGTTTGTAGGGCCTAGCAGAATACATAAGAATGGCTATACTGTGTCATACCAAAGGTCCATCTAGCCCAGTATCCAGTCTTCTGACAGTGGCCAATGCCAGGTTCCCCAGGGGGAATGAACAGAACAAGTAATCCATCCCCTGTCGCCCATTCCCAGCTTCTGGTGAACAGAGGTTAGGGACTCCATCCTTGCCCATCCTGGCAAATAACCATTGATGGACCTATCCTCCATGAATTTGTCTAGTTCTTTTTTCAACCAAGGAGGGCTGGGGATGGCCACGTGTAGGGGATGAAGCTCGGCGGAGGAGAATGGGGCTTGGAAGATGGGAGTTAGGCAGACCGGGGGTGTGTGACCTGGCACCAGTTGGGGAGTCCCTAGCCCCATCACCAGTGGTTTACCTCTCTGCCGGCTGCCCCAGGTGCGTGAAATGATGTGCCTGTGCTGCTGGGGAAGGGTACGTGACTGCTCTTGCAGCTCCCCTTTGCTTCCACATCAGAAAGTCATTTTTCTGCAGGGAAGCAAAGAAATCTGCAGGGCCCATGAATTCTGCATGTGTAGTGGTGCAGAATTCCCCCAGGAGTAATATATTGATTAGCAACTTAGTTGTCCATTATCATACTAAATATATTTGGTTTTAACCACTAAATCTCCATTCTGCAAGTGTTCCACTAAGGCAGATCCTTATACCCACCTCAAGTCCTACTAAAGTCATTGTAGTTCTGCACAGGTATAGTGATAATCAGAGCCTTCCAGAAAAAGAATCTGGATCTGACTTGCCTGATTCATCCTGTTTTTCTAAATCTTTTTTTCAGCTCCTATTCATCCACTTAGGAAATAAAACATTCAAGTCAATCCATGTCCTCGAAAATAAAAATATCCCTTTGGTGAATCATGCAGAAGTTAGCAGGTTATAATGGAGCAGCCTTAATGCCCTTTTCTGTGAGTACCAGTTAAAAGAACATTTTAGAAAGAATTCTTGTCAAGGTGTTTTTTATATTTAAAAAAATATTTTACTATATTTAAAATAGCTTACTGGAAGCTACCAATTAAATCTATTTCATTTATTAATGTTTCCTCCTGTATGATGCCTAAAATTTATATCACCTGCATAAAGCCTGAATAATCAGATGTGCAGGAGTAATATTGACTCCCCAGCCCAGAGCCAGGGTGTAAGGATAGATTGTAACCTCCTCCCTGTGACTCTACCTGCAGCTCCTACTCTAATTTTTCAGAGTTAAATAAAGTCTCAGCCCTTCTTTGACACCTCTGTGAGGTATCAAGGCCACTGAATCTGTGCAATCATGGAGCCTGTAAACCCTGACCCCTTCCTGATTTCAGCCTCTGGTGGGCTAGCATGTAGACCCCCTTTACAGACAGGAGTCAGACAGCCCATTTGTGTGGGTGCTCCACCTACAATTCAGCACAGGTGCAGATGAACTGGTGCTGGTCAAATTTTACTCCGTGCATATATATGGGTTTGGTGCTTGGATTCTAGGGTGATGAATGTGGTATCTAGACCGATAGTGATGGGAAAATGGCACTGATTTTTTAAAAAAATAAAAACATCTTTTTAAAGTATTTAGCTTTTTTTCTGGAGATGGATACGGGGGTGGGGGAAAGTTGGAGAGGCTCAACATGGATATTAAATAGATTTTAAAATATTATATTGGCCAAAGTGTGCCAGAGGAGGAGAAAAGGAAAGAACACAATATTATTGTTGTAATTCTTAACTTTTCTATCTCTTCTTATAAAACAATCACAGCCATCAGATCAGCAGCTTTTAATAAAACTACTCATGCTTCTAATCCATTAAAATTTTAAAATTTCATAACTTTTTTTGAAACAGGATGTTCATTTTCTATTTGAGAAAAGTTAGATCTGACATGACAGTTGAAGATCATGTGACCCCAAACAAAATGGCTGCCAATATACAGTAAACTGAACAGAGGTGTACAATTTCTACAGTATTTAAGATTAACCTCGTTACATAACTGGCTTACATTTCTAATCCAATATATCAGACTCTAAATATACCATTTCAAGCCATTTGCTTTCCACACAAATAATCACTGGAGGTTAAGAATGAGTAAAAATATGTATTAAAAATATGTTTAATTAAATTACTGAAGAATTGTCATCTTGCTAGAACATCTTGCATTGTCCTGAAATTACATAAATAGAAGCTACCTGCACCCCTGGTGAACCCAAAAAGGAAAAAATAAACTCTGGAAAATAAAATATAGGAATATATATTTACATAGAGATTTTCTGAAAGCTGTCACTGACCACCTACCAAAGATTTAACTTCAGAGGCATCACTGTAGGTTTTCAGACATCTCATTTTTTTAGCATTATATTTCATTCATTAAGCATAAATGGAGTCACTGAATGATTGGCAGTGTTTCTGAATAATTCCTAACAACTAAAACACACTTTGGTTTGTCTCTCCCGACATTGCTCAGGGGTAGGGGCTTTGGGGAAGAGGTGGAGTTGGGGTGGGGTGGGAAGAGGCGGGGCAGAGTAGGGTTGCTCACTGCTGTCAGCAGCAGGCACCCCACTAATCCCCCAGACCACATGTCCCCCTGAATCACAGGGCCCCCTAAAGTGCAGGGCTTGGGGCAGTTGCCCTAGCCCATCCTATGGATGGGACGGATCCATTTGGGCACCACCAAAAATTATACAAACCTGCCACCCATTAATCCTACTGCAACACGCTGCCCTCAGAGTGGTGGAAGATACCACTCCCTTCCCTGGGTCACTTCCTACCAGTTCTCTAAACATAGCAGTCCCTGTGGCATCAGGGTCTCCAGGTTCTTCAGCACCTGGCACTCCCAGGGGTTTCCAACAGCCTCCGGTCCCCAGCTCTCTCTGGTAAGGGTCACAACTGCTCCTGGGCTGGGACCTCCACTGGGCATTCTCCTTCCTCAGCTGCCACCCCTGACTGAGCAACTATGCAGGCTTTTATACTTGACTCCCAGTTGGAGCATGCCCAGCAGAGCCTCAGGGGCTTGGCTTCTTCTGCCAGCAGGGAAGGGTTAACCCTTTCATTCCCATTGTGGGGCCAGTCTGCCCCATCACACAGAGGAAGAAGAGTCAAATCTTGGGTGGAATTCACCAATGGCATAAGACCCAAACATAAAAGAAATGACATAATCCAGTTACACTAGAATGCTAGTGTCATAACTATAAAGGGAAGGGTAACAGCTCTCTGGTGTACAGTACTATAAAATCCCTCCTGGCCAGAGACTCCAAAATCCTTTTACCTGTAAAGGGTTAAGAAGCTCAGGTAACCTGGATGACACCTGACCCAAAGGACCAATAAGGGGACAAGATACTTTCAGATCTTGGGGGGGAGGCTTTTGTTTGTGCTCTTTGTTTGGGAAGTTGTTCGCTCTTGGGATTGAGAGGGACCAGACATCAATCCAGGTTTTCCAAATCTTTCTGAACAAGTCTCTCATATTTCAAACATGTAAGTAAACAGCCAGGCAAGGCGTGTTAGTTTATCTTTGTTTTCTCAACTTGTAAATGTACCTTTTGCTAGAGTGTTTATCTCTGTTTGCTGTACTTTGAACCTAAGGCTAGAGGGGGGTCCTCTGAGCTCTTTAAGTTTGATTACCCTGTAAAGTTATTTTTCCATCCTGATTTTACAGAGAGGATTTTTACCTTTTTCTTTAATTAAAAGCCTTCTTTTTAAGAACCTGATTGATTTTTTCCTTGTTTTTAGATCCAAGGGGGTTGGATCTTGATCCACCAGGAGTTGGTGGGAGAAAGGAGGGGGATGGTTAATTTCTCCTTGTTTTAAGATCCAAGGGGTTTGGATCTGTATTCACCAGGGAATTGGTGAAGGTCTCTCAAGGCTACCCAGGGAAGGGAATTAGCTTTGGGATGGTGGCAGCGGGCCAGATCTAAGCTGGTAGTTAAGCTTAGAAGTTTTCATGCAGGCCCCCACATTTGTACCCTAAAGTTCAGAGTGGGGAAGCAGCCTTGACAGCTAGACATCAGCGAGCTTGCAGAAAGCTACTTCACACACAGGCGCTATATAAGAGGCTTCAAGGGTAGTTCTCAGCACAGCACTGCAGAGAGGGTGTGCCTAATATACAGAGAATGAGTCCACAGGTCCCAATCCCGACAATAGAGAGAAATCGCACTGCATCACTTCTAGGGCAACATATTCATTTGGGAGGGGCTAGTCAGAACTGAGATAGTTGTGGCAGAACCTGTTTGTCTCATTTGTGTCCATGAGGGCTCTTGGATAAAGCTCTAAGCTTGAGTCTCTCCATGAATTAAGAGTCAAATGGGTGGACTGCAGCTGCAGGTTACTCCTGGGGAAATTCTGTGCCACTGCACACATGCAGAATTCATGTCCCCCACAGATTTATTTGCTTCCCTGCAGAAAAATGACTTTCTGACAGGAAAGCAAAGGGAAGCTGCAAGAGCCGTCATATACCCCTCCCCAGCAGCCCAGGCATATTGTTTCAGGCACCTGGAGCAGCTGGTGGAGAGGCAAATCACTGGTGGGAGGGCTGGGAATGCCCTGGTCAGTGCCATGTCAGACCCACCCCACCCCTGTCTGGCCAACCCTTGTGCATCTGGACCCGCCCAAACCTCTCCATTGAGTCTCACCTCCCTGCACCTGGCCTCCCCAGAGGTGGGAAACCCTGGCTGGTGGCTCCTTTCCTGTGCCGGGCTCAGCTGCTAGTCCCAACTGGCTTGGGAGAGGAGGAGGAGCGCACTCCACACCTGTGTGGAGTGGCCAGGGCCAGACCTACCCCTAAAAACCTCTCCCAGCTCCACACCCACCCAGCTGCTCTTCCATTCACCCAACCCCCATGCATCCGGACTCCCCCCTTGCCCAGACCCCCTGCCAAGCCTCACCCACTGCACCCAGAACCCTTAGTGATCCCCACACCTCTGCATTTGTATCCCCATCCCTGCACCCAAACCACCCTCCACTGAGCCCTCTACACTCGAACCTGTCCCCCCAACAATCCCAGACCCTATGTACCTGGTCCACCCCAACAAGCCTGCACCTGGACCCCCACCCCACTGAGACCCAACCAGCTGCACTTGAACCCCCAACCCACCATGCCCAACTTCCCCAGCACCTGGATCCCCCCACTGAGCCTCCTACACCCAGACTCCCCATTGAGTCCCATGTTGCCACACCCAGACACCCCCCCCTGTGCTGAGCCCCAACTACCTTCACCTGGACCACTCTACAGAGCGCCATTGCCCCTGCATCTGGAATCCTACCCCAACGAGTCCCTGTGTATCCAGATCCCCTGAACCTGGACCCCCCGCCACTGAGTCACTCACATCCAGAGTTCCCCGCAGAGAACCCTTTTGCCCCACACCTGGATCTCCCCCAAACTAAGCCCATCCACACCCGGATCCTGCTGGGCTGAGCCAACTAATCTAGACAATAGGAGATGATGACAACAGAGCGCAGTGGGTCTGGGGCTGGCCCGGCCCCTGTGCTGTGTCTTGGTCGAGTTCAGCCTCCACGCCGGATATGTGTCTTGGAGGGGGAGAGCTGCAGGGTGATCTTCACTAGCATGCTGGAGCCTCCACATTTATTTATTGACAAATAAAATTTGCAGAATTTTAAATATTGTGTGCAGAATTTTTATTTTTTTGTGCAGAATTCCCTCAGGAGTAGCAATTGTCCTACTTGTTACCCTGGTCAGTTGTCACAGGTAAAGACTTTCAAACCTACCAGGTGGCGCTGAACGGGTTATGAATCTTGCTCATGTTTGTAGAATACAAGAAATCCAGTTCTTCTGGCAGCAACAGGGAACTTTGGAAACTAAGGTTCAGATCCACAAAGATGGTTAGACATTGCAATACTGAGCATCATGGTGCCTACCTTTTAGGTGCCTAGAAATATCACAAGAACAACACTGTGATCCACCAAGCCTAAGCTGGGTGCTTAGGCTCCCAATACAATGAATGGGGAGATACAGGCGCTTTAGAATGTAATCTACCAAAGCTAGCATGGTAGGCTGGGAGCCACCTAATCTAGCCAATAGGAGATGCTGACAAGAGAGCTCTGCTAAGCCCCACTCCTGTCATGGAGATAGGTGCATATGTCTGGGCTATAGGGAGGTGCCTAGCTCTCTAGTGATCCATGAATGGAAGCATAGGCACTGACTCCGTGGGTGCTCCAGGGCTGGAGCACCCACAGGGAAAAATTAGTGGGTGCTTTGCATCCACTGGCAGCCAAGCTCCCCCGTCCTTGCCTCCTTCTCCCCTGGCCCAGTGCGCCGCATCCCTGCTCCTCACCTTCCCTCCCAGCGCTTCCCTCTGCCCCCCTGCCTAACAGCTGTTTGACAGTGCTTAGGACTTTCCAGGAGGGAGGGGGAGGAGTGGGGACATGGCATGGTCAGGGGAGGAGGCGGAGAAGAGGCGGGGCAGGGACTTGAGGGAAGGGGGTGGAATTGGGGTGGGAAGGGGGTGGGGACTTTGGGGAAGGGGTGGAGGCGAGGATGGTGCAGGGGCGGGGCTAGGGGCAGGGGGGCTTGAGCACCCACCGGGAAAAGAGGAAATCGGCGCCTATGAATGGAAGCAGCTGCCTGGAGTCAGTCTGCTTAGGTGCCTAAGATGTTTCTTGTGTGAATGAATTAGGCACCCGCTTCTCTCTATACAAAACAGCTAGAAGAGGAGGCAGACACCTTATAACCCAGTAGTTAGCACACTTGCCTGGGATGTGGGAGAACTCGGTTCAATTTCCATCCTTTCAGCTTGAGAGGAGACAGGATTTGAATAGTGATTTCCTACCTCTCAGGAGCATGCTCTAACCGTTGAGCTGCAGCATATTCTGATGTAGGAGTCTCTGCTGTTGAAGTTGTTCCGCTGTAGACAATTAATGAAAAAGTGATTAGAGCAGTGGGCCAGGACCTGCGATCTCCCAATTCCCAGATGGGTGCCCTAAGCACAGATTACAGAGTGTATCTCTCTCTGGCCCATTGACTGTTCTACTGTGGATAAATACATAATAGTCTGAGAGAGAGTGTCTCTGTGTTATTTGCTCTACTTGTCACAATGCATATTTGCTATAGGTGTCATATAGATAACAACTGCTTGCGGAAATATTGGCAACTAGGAGCCAGTGTAGTAGGTTAACACCCCAAAAGATAGGGGAGGGGAAAATATTTCTGTTTGTATGATGAGTTTGGGTTTTGTTCTGTTTTGTTTTGCTTCAGAGAACTTCTTGGGCCTACCCTGAGGCCCACCATGTAAATAAAGGAAAATAAAACTTGAGTGAACAGAAAAACCCTCTGGAATTGGATTTCTTTACTCCAGGCCCCCTACTGCCCAAGGGAGAAATGCTGAGACTGATAAGGCAGTACTCTTCCACAGTGTGTACAGACCACAAGTGAGACAGGGGCTCTACTGTACTCACGTAGCAAGTTACAATGCCTGCTCTGCAGAGTACACAGACTTAATAAACTAGACAGACAAAAAGGGTTGGAGGGGAAACAGAGGCAAAGAGAGGTGAAATTACTTGTCCAAGGCGAGGCTACACAGCAGGTCAGTTGCAAAGCTGGGAATAGAACCCACGTGTCTAGAAGCTCAGTCTAGTGCCCTAGCCACTGGATCACACAGCTTGCCATGTCTTATTTATGAAGGGCAAAAATTCAGAGTTGGTCAGAGGTGACCTGTCTACATATCCTCACTATAACTTTGCTATCTTACATTTTACTATAGCTGTCTTGGGCCTGATTCTGGAACCCTTAACACTGAATAGCACTTACTTGTGTGACTAGTCCTATTTACTTCACAGGTTGCTACTTGCATGAGTAAGCACTATTCAGCATGCATGAGAGCTGCAGACTTGGACTCTAAATAACTGGACTGGAAAGAAAGCAAGGCAACTATTCTGTGAAGGGAAATCTCAACACTTATTGGGTCTTTATTTCTATCTCTAATACTGTTATTCTAGCTGTGAATCTTCTGACAAATAGGTTCAGCTTGTTTTGGTGGTGATGGGGGACATACAATTACTTGATATTGTTCCCTTACATTTGATCTTCTTTCATTAAGTTAGCTGGCTATTGTCTTTCCAAAAGACTGTTTCCTGTCTTCCATCTTGTGCATCTAACCAAAAGAAATGTAATTCATTGATCTGGTTCTCACAAAAAAGTTCATTAATGGGCAGTTACTCTAAGCCAAATCATATTGCGATCCTGGAGAAACAGATGGAGGGTTCAGGGAGTTGGAATTCTGCTTAGAAGTACAACTTCCATATTACAGTTTTTTCAGATAGGTCACTTAAGAACCAGTTTAGGAAATAATTTTGTATATCAATGAATGTTCCCAATATTATTTAGAACACATGCATCTCTCTCTTCCAAAATACCACTAACTGGAACGTACTTTTATATATATTTATCATTTTTGTAGTATTTATTTGTGTCAGCGGCTCAGGTAAGTTTGCTCTCAAACTCTGCAAGCTTTTAAATCCTTCTCAGCTAGGTCTGATCCAAAGCCCATCAAACTTAACGGAAGGCATCCCAGGGACTTCAGTGGGCTGTGGCTGAAGGACTTACTCAGAATGTAAACTCCTTGTTTAATTAATCAAATTCCACCTTAAATGTATCAGTACAAATATATTAGTATCTGGTAAGACATTTTGGAAAGGTTCCAGATCCTATAGATGCTAACTGATTGGGTATTTTATCTACATTCTGTGTAAAAATTATTGTTCTCTATTGTTTTGTTGATATGAACGCATCCACTGGGCCAATAAATTTGAGACCAACACGACTGAAACGTATCACCTGCGGTGGTCACCATTAAAAAGTTAATATTTACCCACAGCTATCACAGATTCTTGAGGCACAGGCTGCATTTGTTGTGTAGCCTGGGTTCCCCTCCCCCGATTCAAGTCCTTTGTCGTTCAGACAAGGGAAGGTGTTGAGTTGTGGGGAAGTGAAGACAAATCATGACGTCGCTCCCCACTTTATATAGTTTCTCCATATGGCGGGAACCCTTTGTTCCAGGCTAAGTTCCCAGCCCAGTTTGTGGAAAAATATAGGTACTAAAATGGAGTTCAGTGTCATGTTGTCTGGTTACATGCCCTTGCCTGCCTTCCTGAGTCAGAGCAGCCATTATTCATAGGCTGGCTGAAGCTTTCCCAGGTGAGGACAAACCTTTTCCATGGTCCATTGTCTTTACTGATGGGCGATTAGCACTGTTTAGCTTCTTTATTGTTGTTCCTGAAAGGTTAGTTGTGGGTGTTTTCACACCATCTTTCAGTAACACATACATAGAAAAACTTCATAACTTCACATACAATGATAACAAATACAATCCCACAAGATATTAATGTTTAGCAGATCAAGACTTTTAGAACAATACCTCACAAAGGATACTTTGTACAAAACATATAATTATATGACAGGGGTGAATATGCGGGTGCCAGAGTGTTGCTTTTGGGCACAGAGTGTCACAGAGTATTCCAAGTTCTAGCTACATTTTATAGTTTTAGTTGGACACATAGGTTGGTTTTTTTGGGGGGTGGGTTGTTTGTGTGTGTGTGTGTGTGTATATATATCTCACTGGATAAGCCTAACTTTTCAAATTAGGTATGTGATAGTACTGTTTGTGTTTGCAAGTTAAAAAATTGCTCTCTAGGAATATTCTCTAATATTAAAAAACACCCCCAAACCCATGCACCACAGTTGCCACTATGTGCCACAGTTACTTCACTGGAACATTCTGGGAAAACAAACACCGTGGAAGCATAAATGTAGCAAAAACATAGTATTGTTTCTTATTGGAGTGTATATGCATAAAAAGAGTGACATTTACCCCTGTACAGATGATCCTTACAGGCTTGTGTATCACTTAAGTCCCACTTAAATCTTATTTTAACCTAGGTGGTGCCTAGACCTTGTGTGGGTCTTCTGCACAGAGGTGAATTTCCTAAAAAAGCATAGATTTTTGCAAGTTCCGTTTCACCCTGTTGCAGATTTAATGACAAATCCAGATATGGTCATTAAGTGAGTGCAGCTCTATGCACATCTATGGAACTGCACTCACCTACATCAGGTCTAAATTTGGCCCATAAATGTATGTGGTGTTGTTTAATATCTTTTGTACATATGATGTGTTTATGAAAATAAACTTGTCCTTTCTCCATTTGGGAGTGTGGAAGCTAGGAGAGGTATGGAGAATGGAAAAAATCATTTTACATTTCCTCATACACTGATGCTGGTCTGCATCCCCAAAAATGTCAAGTATTGGGAATTGAACAGGAAAAAAACTTTTCAGCTTGGGTCAAAGACTAATTTTCAATTTAGTATTTCATGCTTTTTAAGTTGTCAACTACCCAACACAGAAAATCACTTCCATCACATCTCACATAGTATCTGAAACAAAAACCATAGGGCCAGATATTATCCTGGATTGAAGTCAATGAGAGCCACATGTCTGTCACCAAGGGTGGAATTTGGCCTTTGGTAACTGAAATGCTTCCTATTTCCATCTCTCCAAGTTATGTCCTTTCAAGATTTCCTTTAGCTCTTTATGCACAAGCCATGTTTGGAGAGAGTCCAGAGAAGAGGGACAAAAATGATTAAAGGTCTAGAAAACATGACCTATGAGGGAAAATTGAAAAAATTGGGTTTGTTTAGTCTGGAAAAGAGAAGACTGAGAGGGGACATAACAGTTTTCAAGTATGTAAAAGGTTGTTACAAGGAGGAGGAAGAAAAATTGTTTTTCTTAACCTCTGAGGATAGGACAAGAAGCAATGGGCTTAAATTGCCAGGGAAGTTTAGGTTGGACATTAGGAAAAACTTGCTAACTGTCAGGGTGGTAAGCACTAGAATACATTGCATAGGGAGGTTGTGGAATCTCCATCATTGGAGATTTTTAAGAGCAGGTTACAGAAACACCTGCCAGGAATGGTCTAGATAATACTCAGACATGACATGAGTGCAGGGGACTGGACTAGATGACCTCTCAAGGTCCCTTCCAGTTCTTTGATTCTATGATTATTACTATTTTCTAAGACAAAAGACTCCATAACATATTTTTTCATGGCTTATCGTTCTCTTGATTAATTAATGGCTGAATAAAATAAGTTATGATTCAGTAGAGCTACATATTAGGTATATTGCTCTTATAATTATTTTAATTTGTCTGGCTTTTGCATTTATTTCTACTTTCTACACAACCACTCATATCTATATTGAGTAACCATGTGATTTTTTTTTTGCTTAACAATAGTCTATCTTCACTCATTTCTCCCCCTCAAAAACACACATACCGTCTTGTTACCCCCAATTGTCACATCATGTGCACATTTGTCTGGCAAACTCCTCTTTGGAAGGGAGATCATTTTCTTCTATCTGCCCTATATATAAAGCACCTAAGAAACTTCTGAACTCTGTAATAATAATAAATAAGGTAGACTTCTCAGATTCCTTGGCATGAGCATTTTACAAAAGTTGCCAATTTTTATTCAGCTAAGTTTCTTGTTCTGTATAAGGTGACTCACTCGTTGTCCACATTATACATATATTATTGCTGACTCACTTCTTATGTGACTCATGGAAGAAATTAGTCTTCTGTAGTGGCTTGACAGCAGAATTGGAAGGGCATTCCATGTGCGGAGGGAGGCATGGAAAAAAGATGTCTGGGAGAGAAGCAGACATATGGAGTATCAAAACATGCATCATTTGCAGAGTGGAAAGGGGCTGCAGAGATATGATTTAGTAAGAATAGATTTTAGCATGACTTCTAGGAGGATGACTGTGGTATCTTGAAACAAGATGTTAGTTCATAATTTAGATTTCATTTGGGTCTGTAAATGGGGGGATGATATTGTGATTCTCCACTGTTAACTTTACTCTTCATTCCTTTTCCAGTGACATTGGTTAGTAAGGGCTGCAGAAGTGAGGAGTTTCCACCAAATGGTCTTCATTATTAAAAGAACTTGATTTTGCAGTTTTGCAGTAATCATCACAAATAACTTCAGTGCCTGAGAAGTGTCAGTGACACAGGGAGTAGTGGCATTTCATGAGGGTAGAATCTGAAGACTGAATTGCACGGGCTAAACTGGGAGCTGGGCATTTTGTACAGTGTGCAGCTGAAAATATAGAACCTGTTGGATATCTTAAAAAACCCCACAAAAATAAGAGTGTAGGCTTTGAGGAGCAGGTAGCTGTGTAAGTGCTGCAGTGGATTTTTAAACACAAGAGTGCAAACTGAACTCCTAAGCTTCAGCAGTATGTACATTTAAGGAAATCTGAATAATTAAAAGCACACAATGTCTGAATAATGCTTTCCTCTCCAGTTTCATTTATTACAAATCAAATGCCGGGGATCTGTCAGACTGTGAACATATTTGGAAAATGTTTTCATTGTTGTCTCTTTTAAAAGTCTTTAGTATGAAGAGTTTACGGATTGGGAAAAGGCAACCATGACTACCCACTGCTAACCATAGCTTCAGCTAAAGGGCAGCATCTGGAAAGGGCAAAATTTTTATATTAAGTGGTGGGTCCAGATAGACCAGTTCTCTTCCAGATTCTTTTAATTTAATGGTAAACACTAAATTTTATAATTACAGGAGGACACTGAGTGGTGGTCATTAATGGCCATAAATAAGATTGTTCACAGTAGTTGGTCTATGGCTTTGTGCACATTAGTAGCCAGTAACGCATATTGTGGGGGTGTTATTACTTAAGTATACTTTAAAAAAATGCATAAGCTCTTGTATTGGCGTAAGTACAACAACACTCTTCTCTAAGCCAATCAGAAAACATTTATTCTGTAATAACAGAGTAAACAATTACCACTGAATTTCATTGACATCCCTCATGTTAAATGGACACCCATCAGGTGCGTGGTATAATAGAAATAAAATTAACGGAATGAAACATTGTCATGGGATCCAGGATACCTGCTTTAAAAACAAATGCTGAAATTACTTTTGATAAATGTTTTGGCATTATCAAGAGATGTACTGTACTTATTTAGATTTGAATACAATAGCCTAAAAGAAGGCCTATCCCAGGCTCCACGTGCTTTTGACACCAATTAAAAATACAACACAAATCATAGCCAAAACCAAAACAGCAGCACCTTTCTCCCCTTCCCCACATGCTGCTAGTCTCCCTCAAAATTATTCCACCTCCACCAGCCTCAGCCCTCCACAACTGCTTACTCAAATGTTTTGTCTTTTGCAGTGGGCCCAGATGATAGACAGGTTCAGGGTATTTCAGACCAAAGCAGGGGAAACTTTATCTTGGGACAATGGACATTATCACTAACACTCAACTGTGGGAAAGGTTATGAAGTGTTTGGAACATAATTCTCTGATTATAGTCTGAGCTGCCCTGAAGAACAGAATCTCTATGAAGCTGAGTTTGCTACTGGAGGACTCCAGTGTATTATATAAAAACTTCAGTGCTTTCTTTCAAACTGTAGGATGATCTTGAATGATGAGTTGTTTGACTTGTGTGTGCAACAATGAAGTTGGGATATTGTGCACAATACATGGCTGCACCATTTAATAAGTGAACCCTGAGTCTCCTGAAGAGATTAAATTTAAATCTTAAAATATACTGGGGCTTCTGGGAAGTGTATTCACCATCAGCTCCAAAATCTTCATCTTATCCACTTCTAATAATGTGCACTCTCTCTTTCTAGCTAATATTATATAGGTGCCATTATTAGATAATTGAATGAATCTAATCATTTACCATACATCGCCCCCAACCCTCTTAATATGGTTTAGTGCCTTTATTTTATCCCTCCTTTTTCTTGGATTGAGAGGCGGGGAGTAGTCCTCCATATCCCTGCTGGAGCCACACTGGTCCTTTTTCTTTGTTTCTTATCTATTTCACTCTGTGAGGTCCAGCATTGTAGCCATATTTCCACCCAGAGAAGACTGGTCAGGATGCTCACAGCCCATTAATGCCCCTCTTAAATGTACAAATACTATTGCTGCGGATTAATGCAAGCCACTCCTTTCCAACCAAGGTGGAGGGCACAGCCTCCTTTTTATTGTCATCCATTTTACTCAGCCCTAGGATAGAGGTTCGATTTCTGCAGGTTTTTGGTTTATTATTTCTTCACAAAGATCAGACAAACATAAGATTTGGAAAAAAGAAGTGTGACAATTAGAGGTGTCAAGAAAACAAAATATGAAAGCAATATACCAAAAAAGGTTATATTGTATGGAAACAGAATTAGGCCAACAAAGCCGGTGATAAAAAAGGATACCAATGAATTGACAACAAATGCCAAAGAGGTGCTGGTATTATAGACGGGGCATTTTGACAAAGTGCTGAATCCTGTCTTTTATCCAGATGCAAGCATTCTACACACCCTAGATGAACAGGGCAGCTTGCAAGGCAGAATGGATATCAGCACTGAACCACCATCTGAAGAAAAAACAGAAAGAGCAGAGAAGCAGTAAAAAATTGGGAAAGCTGAAGGATTAGACAATATAACAGCTGAGCTGCTAAAAGCCTGCAGGACAAGTGCTATCAAAGTAACAGGAAAAAATATACAAGAAGGTATAACAAGAGGAGGTATCAGATGACTGGCTAAAGGCAATAGTTGTACTAATCTTGAAGAAAGGAGACAGTGCTGATCCAAATAATTATAGAGTTATAAGCTCATTGCCAGTATGATGAAAGTAATTGTCAACAGATTAAGGCCAGTTTTAGAGGAAGTGTACAACTTCTGACCAGGCCAAAGTTGCATTTATCGGATATTCACATTCTGACAGCTGATGGGGGAAAAAAAGCAAGAATGGGGATTAAAGATGTTTACTGTTTTCATTGACTTTACAAGGCATTTGATTCAGTTTGGAGGGAAGCATTATGGAAAGAAGCAAAATCATATGGCTTTCCAGATAAGATAATTGCAATTACAAAAGTTATGTACGAAGATTCCTGCAACTGCCATAAAAATGGTGGAAAATAAAGCAACTGTTTCAAGTCAAAGTTTTGTGAAAGACAAGGGGAAATGGAATCACCATCACTTTTCATCATGTTCTGAAACTGGACCTTAAGAATGTTAGACAAGTTGAAAGGTGTGACATTGGATGATCTAGAATTAGGCTCCTTGGTTTATGCAGATAACATTGTACAGCTAGGACGCACATTTGAATTTATGATGATAGTATTTACAAGCTTGGGAAATTGGTGTTTTCTATTTGGATTTCAATAAATGCCAAGAAGATGAAGTGGTTGCAGCTTGGAAAAGAGACAATAGGTAAAGTATTGAAATGCAGCAGCAGTGAAGTTGGGGGGAAGGGATAGCTCAGTGGTTTGAGCATTGGCCTGCTAAACTCAGGGTTATGAGTTCAATCCTTGAGGGGGCCATTTAGGGATCTGGGGCAAAAATCTGTCTGGGGATTGGTCCTACTTTGAGCAGTAGGTTGGACTAAATGACCTTCTGAGGGTCCCTTCCAACCCTGATATTCTAAGTTGTAAAACAAGCTGACTCTTACATGTACCTAGGAAGTTTGATCAGTGCCAACAGTTCCTTCAAGAAAAAGGTTAAAAGAAGATACACCTTAGCCACCAGTGCTGCACAGAAACTGATGAAATTATAGACTAATAAAAACATTACATTTGGCACCAAAATAAAAATTTATCAAAACAGTGTACTAACAGTATTACTATATGGTCTGGAAGCAGTTGCATTACATGAAATAGACATCAGAATGCTGGAGTCAGTAGAGATGAGAATTCTTCAAAAACTGGCAGGCATAAGGTGGAATGATTTTAAGACAAATGAAGAAGTTAGAAGGAGAGTGGGATGTGAAATCAGGATATAGGATTGGCTACAACAAAAAAGATGAAGATGGTGAATACACTGCAGACAAACAGATGATAGGATGCCAAAGAAAATAATGCAAACACAGTTAAGCGACTGACCACTGATTAGATGGTGGGACACCGTATGCAGGGACATGACCAGGCTGGGTTTAAGGGAAGAACAAGCTATGGACAGGAATGAAAGGTGATGCTGTTCTGCTCCAGGTTTCTGCAAAGATGTTTTGGGATGAAGAGAGAGATATTTCTTCATTGCCCCTTCTCTAGAGCATTGGCCTGTACAAACAATCTTCAACCACAAGTGGAATCGGCTCGTCAGCTACACATCTGCACACTCACTTCTACCATCCTCTGTTTCCCAGATATTTATTTTTGTGCCCTCTATTACATTTGTAGCAGCACAGTTTTGTTTAATCTTCCATAAAGTACTGGTATAACAATGAATTATTTTTACCATGAAACCTTTTTTAAAACAATCATAGTTTACATTTTCAACTTGTCTCAGAATGCAAATATTTCAGCCTTCCCTGTAAACATGAAAAACTGCTCATAAATCATTTGAACAATATTTTCTTTTATGGCAAGTTTCTTACATTCAACCAAATGTTTCTGCCATTTGGTTTCCAAGCATCTAATGTTGTACATGGAATGAGAGTCTGCTACAGGATATGGACAGGAGTGGCTGCAGAAACTGACTTTAAGGGCTAGTAATGCAAAGGTTCTGCATTTATATGATTTCTTGGTGTAAAATTTCACATGGCTGCTAGCTGTTTCTCTCTAGAGAGTTCATAGTATCTCTGTATAGTGTACACACAGGCTAAAATGCAGATCTACACGATTATGTCTCTGTAATTTCTCAGTATAAAATTTCTTATACTTAACCATTGCGAGTTGAATGTTCTTGGTCCCTTGTAGGATAGGATGTTTCATATGCATGGACTATAAAGAGAAATAAAAAGCAATCTGAATTTGCAATAGTTTTCAACCTATGGCTTGTAAAATTTTATACTGAGAAATTACAGACACAAGCCCTGTGAGTGGGCCCAAACTAATAGAAACTGATTGCAAAAATTGAGAATGTGACAATAGAAACACATTGAAATGAGGCATGCTCTTAATCAGAAGAGAGCAAAACATGGGAGAGATATTCCAGTGTGTATATTACAAAACTTTCAGGGCTAGTGATGCAGATGGATAATAAGAGAGCGAATAAAGGGGGATGAACTGTCAGGAATCGTTTGATCTCTTGTCAAAAGTATTTGTGGCAGAGCAGACATAAGACCACTGTTCCCGTTCATTGCCTGCCTGATCACATCCATCACTTCTTTTCAATCGCTGCATTCAAGTCCCTAAAAAAATGTTATTTTTATCTGAAGTTGTACATGAAACACAGATTTCTTTTTAGCTTTCTCTCATTGCTGTAGGCACACATCAAAGTATTCATTTTAAATGGAAGATAAAGGCAGCATTTGTTTAACATCAGAAGATGGGCCCAGACAAAATCTCCATGTCTAACCCCCGCTCAGATATTGGGGTTGTCCAAACTTACTTAAGCCCAACTCTATTTACAGTAAGACATTAAAAAAAAAACCTATGCAATTTAAACCAGCTCACAATATAATACCATGATTTATAATTAATATCCCTAAAAATAGAAAGAAAATGCTGACTATAAAAACCAAAATGTCAGCAATAATCCAGATGCACTTTCAGAATATTTGAATACAGCATTTAAAAGGTTTTAAGAGCCTTAAAGTACTCAAGAATATTTTATGTGGAAAGTCCTCTAACTTCTTAGTAATGTTGCCTGAGGCTACCTAAACAAATAGAACAAGCTTTTCTCTTCCCGTAGCTTCTCTTCCCATGGTGAGTTTATTGCAGCTCTGTAATGCAATGATGCAACATGAACTCTTTGATATATTTTAAAAGACAGACATGAAACTGGAGGAAAAAAATAATGGATATGAGATATGTGGCTTTGGAACTTAGCAAATAATAGAAGAAACCTTAATATAAGAGAAAAATCTTACAGTATTTTGCTGCCAGACTTTAGTAGCATGTTAGCATTTTAAAATTTTCTATTTCCTTACTGCATTCTTTCCAAATATACAATAGTTTAATTGGATTCAATTCCTGGCTCTGTTAAACAATCTGACTGAGTACATATTAGGACTGTTCGTGAGAGGCGCTGAGTGACCTCAGCTTCAGTTTACTCAAATCAGAGTTAAGAACACTCAGCACCCCACAGAATTGGACTCTTAATCTCTCTGTACCTCAGTTTCCCTATCTGTAAAATGAGATTAATAATACTTCTCTCCCTCACAGCAGCGTTGGAAGGCTAGAGTCACTAATATTTGTAAAACATTATGAGATCTTCAAATGGAAGATGCTGTATTCATTAGGCCTGATTTGGCCTGTTGTACTTTACCAATAAATATTTAGTATGGCCAGACTAGGAATATCAGGATAAAATACTGAATAGAGAACATTTAGGTGAGATATTAAGCTAAATAATTTTCCAAAGTGAAATCTATTAGATTGTAGAATCAGGTGGGAAGTCATAGAAGTTCCACCCTTAAAACCAGTCTGGAACACCACTGGAAGACAGAATGTAGAAAACAATCCTGCATTGAAAGGACAGTGGACTAATCTGTGTAATGGGTAATGTCCATTAGATTCTTATGACCACCACCCTGCCATCAAGAAATGTTAACAAATTGTTCCTGGTTATACAACAACTAACCATAATTAAAGTTTTGGCTCCTTTGGGCCCTCTGCTGGCTCTTCAACAGCAGTTACCCAGTAACTGTTGTGTGATGGGTTTCAGAGTAGCAGCCGTGTTAGTCTGTATCCGCAAAAAGAACAGGAGTACTTGTGGCACCTTAGAGACCAGCAAATTTATTTGAGCATAAGCTTTCATGGGCTACAGCCCACTTCATCAGATGCATAGAATGGAACATATAGTAAGAAGATATATATACATACAGAGAACATGAAAAGGTGGAAGTTGCCAATACCAACTCTAAGAGGCTAATTAATTAAGATGAGCTATTATCAGCAGGAGGAAAAAAAAACTTTTGTAGTGATAATCAAGATGGCCATTCCAGACAGTTGACAAGAAGGTGTGAGGATACTTAACATGGGAAAATAGATTCAATTTGTGTAATGACCCAGCCATTCCCAGTCTCTATTCAAGCTCAAGTTAATGGTATCAACTTTGCAAAGTAATTCTAGTTCAGCAGTTTCTTGTTGGAGTCTGTTTTTGAAGTTTTCTGTTGCAAAATTGCCACCTTTAAGTCTGTTACTGAGTGACCAGAGAGACTGAAGTGTTCTCCTGCTGGTTTTTGAATGTTATGATTCCTGATGTCAGATTTGTGTCCATTTATTCTTTTGTGTAGAGTCTGTCCAGTGTGGCCAATGTACATGGCAGAGGAGCATTGCTGGCACGTGATGGCATATATTACATTGGTAGATGTGCAGGTGAACAAGGTACTGATGGCATGGCTGATGTGATTAGGTCCTATGATGGTGTCATTTGAATAGATAGGTGGACAGAGTTGACATCGGGCTTTGTTGCAAGGATAGGTTCCTGGGTTAGTGTTTTTGTTGTGTGGTTGCTGGTGAGTATTTGCTTCAGGTTGGGGGGCTGTCTGTAAGCGAGGACTGGTCTGTCTCCCAAGATCTGTGAGAGTGAGGGATCATCTCTCAGGATAGGTTGTAGATCTTTGGTGATACGCTGGAGAGGTTTTAGGTGGGGGCTGAAGGTGACTGCTAGAGGCGTTCCGTTATTTTCTTTGTTGGGCCTGTCCTGTAGTAGGTGACTTCTGGGTACTCTTCTGGCTCTGACAATCTGTTTTTTCACTTCAGCAGGTGGGTACTGTAGTTTTAAGAATGCTTCATTAGAGATCTTGAAAAGCTTCAGAAACAGACTCCAACGAGAAACTGCTGAACTAGAATTAATTTGCAAACTAGATACCATTAACTTGGGCTTGAATAGAGACTGGGAGTGGCTGGGTCATTACACAAATTGAATCTATTTTCCCATGTTAAGTATCCTCACACCTTCTTGTCAACTGTCTGGAATGGCCATCTTGATTATCACTACAAAAGTTTTATTTTCTCCTGCTGATAATAGCTCATCTTAATTAATTAGCCTCTTAGAGTTGGTATTGGCAACTTCCACCTTTTCATGTTTTCTGTATATATATATATCTTCTTACTATATGTTCCATTCTATGCATCCGATGAAGCGGGCTGTAGCCTATGAAAGCTTATGCTCAAATAAATTTGTTAGTCTATAAGGTGCCACACTTGGCATGTAGGCAAAACTCAATGTGAAAGAAGCCCTTATTACGGATGTACTTTAATAATGCTGCGGATTAAAACAAGCTATCAGGCACTGTGGCCTGTATCTTCAAAAATGGTCCTTACTTGTCTCTGTTCCACTGTTGATTTGCTAGGGTAGCTAAATCATTGGCCATAAATAACTGGGGTGACCAGCAAGCCTGGCATACTGTGGTACTGAGTCCCGCAACTCAGGCCCAAGTCAATGGGAGTTGCGGGTGTGCTACATGATCCCTGGGAATCAGTGTCCCCTCTGGGGGGGCACCAGAATTTGAAGACAGCCAGAATTAGAGGCTACTAAGTAGGTTGTTCGCCATTAATCTACTTGACCTGTCGCCCCCGCGCACACATCTGGGAGGTGCAGGTTGCCCCCTGGAAACACATCCACCAGCTGGCAGAGCCGCAGCACTACAATTCCCAGCAATCATTGCGCACCCTCTTTCCCCCCTTCTGCTTTCATCTCCTGCCTCCCGCTAAGCTCTGGGTGTCTGAGCTGCGCTGCCGCTGCCCAGGCGAAGCGGGAGTCCCCAGGCGAACGCTGTGCTGTAGCTGCTAGAGCGTCTGGGCTTCAGCGGGGTGAGCAAGGCGGGCTAGGTCCTGCAAGCAACCCCCCCGCAGCTCGCAGCAGCGGCTTACAGCTGCAGGAGTGGGAGCTCCCTTAACCCTTTCACGTCTCCCCTTGGCTGGAGAGAAGCGGCGAATGAAGTGAGGATGATTATCCGGGTGTTCATCGCATCCTCCTCCTGCTCGGTGGCGGTGAGTGATGGGGGCGTGGGAGGCGCACCTGGAGGTGCAGGGGGGCAGGCGATAGCTGAGGCCAGCTGGCTGCTTGGGATCCCGAGCCACCCACGCTGCTATCGCTAAAGCTGGCTGGGGGTTGGCTTTTCCCGGCTGCAAACATTCAGCGCAGGAAAGAAACACACAACTCTGCCGCTCATCAAGTGTTTGGAAATTCCAAGGAACCACTTGGATTTGGGTGCTGCTAATTGCTTAGGGGACCTCTACATTTCAGATAGTAGTTCGTGGTGAACAGGGGTGCCTTTGTTGATGAGATTTGGTGGGGTGGAGTAAGAAAAGAGGTCTCAAATTTGAGCTATAAATTCCTTGTTTATTTGCGAAACTACAGTATCTGAGGAATTGCCTCATACAAGAATTATTGTTCTTTTTAACCTCTGAGGATAGGACAAGAAGCAATGGGCTTAAATTGCAGCGAGGGTGGTTTAGGTTGGTCATTAGGGAAAAACTTCCTGTCAGGGTATTTAAGCACTGAAATAAATTGGAGCCGAAGACGTCTCGAGGTCTCTTCCAGTTCTACCATTCTATGATTCCCATAATTTAGTTTAAAAGCAAGCAGAACAGGATACCTGCTTGGTGGTGGTGTGTTTTTTTTTTTTAAACAAAGTGCATTTCCTAGTTTTATTATAAGAGTATTGCTGTGATAGATTGTTTCCTCTTTCCTAGCACAAGTTCTTATCATGGAACAGCCCTGCCTGTTGTTATTCCACCATTTCCATGCTAAACTTGATTTAGACTAAAATGCGTTAGCATTAACTGTAGCATTGCTTCCAACATTATTATACTTGCAGGGCTGGCTTCAGGGTTTTGGCCGCCCCAAGCAGCCAAAAAAAAAAAAAAAAAGCTGCGATCGTGATTTGCGGCGGCAATTTGGTGGAAGGTCCTTCGCTCCCAGCGGGAGTGAGGGACCGTCCACCGAATTGCCGCCGAATAGCTGGAGGTGCCGTCCCCTCCCGAGCGGCTGCCCCAAGCACCTGCTTGCCAAGCTGGTCCCTGGAGCCAGCCCTGTATACTTGGTTGTAGTCAGTTTTCATCTAGCACTGGCATACAAAAACTTTACTGTGAGAGAAAATTTATTTATGCTGTCCCACTTATTTTTTGTTTTTTAAAATCAGCCTGCCTGCTTTAAAATAAAAGGTATCTAAAATGTGCAGGGGGTCTGGGGCCATGTGTGTGTGCTTGGAAAAAATTAAAATGACTAAAGAAAGTATAACAAAATTGGTGAGCTGACACTTAAAAAACATTATCTTAACTCTTCCTTAAGTTACTGATGAGATTTCTTGAGTAAAGTAGCCTAGTTTTACCACGGTTAGTCACGTCCCATGGATAGAGAAGGGGAGTCTTGCAACAGCATTGCTTTAGTCTGAAATATGTGTTTTTCCTCAGGGCACTGTAACAAACAAAATAAATTCTACTGATAATTACAAATTACTGGAGTCTTTTAGAAAGCCCCACGGACCAACCTCAGGACAAAGGCATATCTGTAAGTTAACAAGTATTTTGAAGTGGGCACAACTCTTTCCTTGAATTAATTTTGAAGGGCATCAATCATTATGTCCTTTGATTGATAGTAGCTGAAGTCCTTAGTTTCCTCTTGGTTAATTAATTATGCATGTGACCTATAAATATCTATATTCCTATTTAAAGTGACAGCTTATATTTCCATGAAGACCATCTGAATGTAAATGCTCATCTGAATGTGTTCTTTAATGAGAAACATCAGAGGGCTTCAGATATAATTGGTATACTTTATGCTTGAGCAGTGCTATTACTGGCATTCTTATTTTTTTTGTTTGTTTGTAGAGAGACAGTGGACTTTGTTCCTGACTGAAGGTTTGTGTATTCTCTTCCTTTGGTCTTTTATTGTGCACTGTTTGTGTTCAGGTCAGTGGCATGGTGACAGGTTTGTCGTCTGATACAGTTTGTCATGAAGTGCTTGGAATGCTTAGTAGTTGCATACTTACAGCTAATACGAACTAATTATCCATTTCAGTAGCATATTTAGCAAATACAGAATCTCTTGAGAACTTTAACAGAACATGTTCACTGAGCATTCATCATAGAAACACTCCCTCCCATTAACTGTCAGTCAGTTCATATTGTAGTTTCTCATATTTATTTCAAACAATAATGACCTATTTGAGCTTTTTTTTTTGGGGGGGGGTGAGCTAGAGGAGGAGAAGCTTGATCCAGTAATCACCAGCTAGAATAGTTAAGAATAAGAATGGCTAACGGTCCATCTAGTCCAGTATCCTGTCTTCTGGCATTGGCCACTGTTAGGTGCTTCAGAGGCAATGAACAGAACAGGTAATCATCAAGTGATCCATCCCCTGTCACCTATTCCCAGTTTCAGGCAAACAGGGTAGGGATGGATGGGCTAATCTAGCTAGTTATTACCTGACTGACAAACAAGTTAATTTTTACACCAAGATCAGCGGCAGTTAGAGATTCCCTACCATTACCGTGCCATCCCAGTTCTGTGGTTGAAGTGTAGTTTAATTCATCCACTGGCTTTTCTGCTTTGGTTGCCAGCAGTAGGGCCAATTGTGATGGTGACTTAGATCAGTGGTCTCGGCAGGAGGAGGTGCTTGCTCAAAATTTTTTTACTGATAGTGTTGTGTGGTCAAAAAAGTTTGCAGACCACTGACTTAGATGACATGGACCATTAGTACTGGACTGAGACCACCAACTCACTTCATATAGGTTATTGTACAGCCATCTGAGAGGAAAGACTTTCATTTGTTACTATCCTTGGCCAGAATAGAATAGGTGACATAGCGGGGAAACCCATTACCAATTCCCTGTATTAGTAATACTGTACTCTAAAACAGTGAAGTTTTAAAACTTATTTCTTGATGTTTTAGAAGACCATTGTAGAATCAGGTATCAGAGAAGGGAAAGACCAGCTAGGGCAGGGGTTGGCAAACTCTGGCACGTGGCTCGCCAGGGTAAGCACCCTGGTGGGCCAGGCCAGTTAGTTTACCTGCCGCGTCGGTAGGTTCGGCCGATTGTGGCTCCCACTGGCCACGGTTCGCCGCTCCAGGCCAATGGGGGCTGCGGAAAGCTGGGGCCAGCACATCCCTTGCAAGCACAGCGCCGCTTCCTGCAGCCCCCATTGGCCTGGAGCCCCGAACCTGCCGGTGCGGCAGATAAACAAACTGGCCCAGCCTGCCAGGGTGCTTACCCTGGCGAGCTGCGTGCCAGAGGTTGCCGACCCCTGAACTAGGTCATGTCCATCATCTTCCAAGTGCATGGAAAGCTTAGCCTGCATCTTCTCCTGTGCAATTCAGGACACAGCATTATCTCCCTGTTTGCCAGGGGCATTAGAAAATAATGAAACAACACATCTCCAGAACCCCACACCAACAGGTCTGGAAGGAACTGACGGTTTGGTTTCCACTCCTTATGACCACTTGGGTGAAGCTGTAGGACATCCATACGTGTAGGACTGTTCTCTCAAGTGCATTTGCTAGTGCTTTGTCCAATCAAGTTTTACATGTCTTAGGCAATGCTTCTTCCACCATTCTGCCTAGAAAATTATTACTGCCCTTCTGTTCTGCTGCGGATGTACACCTCTACCCCGATATAACGCGACCCGATATAACACGTATTTGGATATAACGCGGTAAAGCAGCGCTCTGGGGGGCGGGGCTGCGCACTCCGGCGGATCAAAGCAAGTTCGATATAATGCGGTTTCACCTATAATGCGGTAAGATTTTTTTTTTAGCTCCCGAGGACAGCATTATATCAGGGTAGAGGTGTACTATCTTCTCTTTCTGTTCCATTGTTTGTAGATAAACTAGTTCTATTTAATATTAAATCATGCTAGTATGTCATTCATCGGAATGTTGATTAGTAAGAAAAGACTCAGATGGCTTGGACATGTCAAGTGAATGCTGGATTACAGGATCCCAAAGCATGTGCTATACTCTGAAGCTCGAGAAGTATTTAAAATAGAGGCAGACCACTGTGCAGATTTCAGGATGCTTGCAAAGATGATTTAGTATCCTTTGGATGATTGGGAAAGGAGTGAAGAATGTCACGCTGGCTAGCGGCATCAGCTTGTATGTAGATAGATGGAGCAAGGCGTTGTGAAGCAGACTGAATTGGGGTTTGTGATGACCAGTGTCAGAAGAGGAAAGAATCTGCTGCTTGGATTGAGAACATCGTTAGTGTGTGGGTGTGGCCTATCTGTGGACGGGACTGTCACTCATGCATCGGACTCAGCAGCCATCAAAGAACTCATTGGCGCATACACTATGCTCTGTAAAGAGTGATGGTGCCTTTGATTGAATTCTATTTACAATGTGAGCAAATTAAGATTTTTTTTGTTATATTTGCAATTTTCATAATGCATATCTGAAATAGGAGTGTCAACAAAAGGAAATATGCAAGCATAAGAAGTTACAAAGAAATATCTTTAGACATTGAGACTTAAATTAGTGACTGATTCCTTAGAAGTACCTTAGATTGAAATGTACTCTCTCTTCCTTGACTGGCACTTGATTTGGAGCAAAGATGCTACATACAAATATAATGTAATGTGGATGTTTCCATGCCTGTGTTGTAGTACTGACTAGGGGATGGGCAGTTTTTGAAAATGCAAAACATTATGACTAGCTGGTATTTGCAGATATACAAATAAAATAGTTTTTTTCACAGTTATGCAAAATCCAAGGGCTGAATTCTGATATACCATCATTTTTAAATGTGTGTGATTTGTTTAAGAAATGTATACCTTTACTACCTGTTCCTTAACAGTGCACTGCTTTGTACCAGAGGCAAAATTCTGAGCTCTGTAAATTGGGAATAACTCCACTGATGTCAAATAGATTTACATGGTATCAGAATCTGGCCCATTGTAGCTATATCTATAACATTTAGATCAATGTTCTGTAATAAGACGTGTGGTGTGACTGTTTTGTTTTTCATTTCTTAACCTCACTACTGGTATTTTGGTTAAATTACTAGTTGTGGGGTGTTTTTTTTATTTTTTATTTTTTTTTTATTTAAATAAAGATTCAGCGAGCCTCCTATACTGGGCTTGGTTTCTTTGTTATCTACCCAGCAATGTGTTGCCAATACTCTAACAGGGAGACTTAACAAACCTTCTTCCTCTTTAGCCTGTGATAAGTCTGGTGTGAATGTGCTTGCATGGAAGGCAGGGTGAAGGACAGGGGAATCAATCATCTTATTTTCATTTAAACTAACCCCCTGTATGCTAACCACGAGGAGTGGTGACATTGCTTGGCAAGTATAATGGTCCAAGTTTACTCCAGTATAATTCCTTTGACATCTCCAGAATTATACCCAGGTTGAATTAAGTGCAATGAGCTGGAAATGTCTCTGAAAAATATACTAACCATTGCTAGCACAGTGTTCCCTTTGTTTAGATGTATCCTCACTGTTTTTTTCTTTCTTTCTTTTTAAATCCCTGACATGTGCAATCTGACCTAATCCAAAGAAAAGAAAAATGGTCTGTCTATAAATATATGTAGGAGTTTGAGGGATAAGCCCTCTTGGGGAGGGATGGGGAAATGGTATTCAGTGAGAGGTTGAGCACCAGAAGCAGCAGAGAAAATACCTCAACACTCAATTTTGGTGTTCGAATCCCAAGACTTCTCGAGCACATCACTGTTTCTAGCCCTGCGTATGGTGGTTGATGAACTGTAATAGCTCTGATGACTTTATTTTATTACAAAACCTGTAGATGCAAATGCTTCATGAATTTAAAAATATCCAGTAAAACACCTTTACTTGGAATGTAAATATTCCTTTCAATGTTTGCACCACACAGTCCCGTAACAGTGCTTGTGGGCACTATAGGAAACCCTAAGGCCTTGGCCAGACTAAAATAAAAGTTTTAAAAAATACCCTAGTGTAGACAGGACAAGTTATAGTTTAACATGTTTGAGCTGGTGCAGTTGAAACCCAATGGGAAACGTCGTAAAGACAGCCTAGCAAGTTTTTGCTGGCCCTGCCACCTCTTGCTTCTTCACCCTATACTTCTGTCCCTTCAGGGGAAGATGTCCTGAACTCAGTGTGCTAATTTACAGGCCTGAAGCAGTGAGTTTTACCTTTGTGTGTATTTTTATCAATAGAAGAAAAGGTGACGGTTGCTATTGTAAAAAAGTTTTTATTTTTTCCTCGCAGTGGTTTAGTGTCTGTGTGCCAGAAAACACCTGTTCTGACTTTTCACCAAATAATTCTAGGGGACTAGAATTTGATCTTTCTTTTGCTTTACTTTTACGAAAAACCTATATTTTTGTCCACATGTTGCTTGTAGTATGATGAAAATTAGTTGAAGATTTGAAGATGTAAACAATTCTTCACAGCTTTAGTTACCTTGGACTAATCAGGAACCTGGCTCCATGTACCCTCTGTGTCTGGGATGCCCACTGACAACATGCACAGAGGAGTTGCAAGATTGGGCCTCAGCTTGGTATGATTTCATTAAACAGATTCCAAAATATTGGAGAAAGTTTTTAACAATTATTTAAACTAATGTAATTCTCCTCTGTGGTAACAATTTATTGTAATAGAGCCATGTTCTTTCTCTACGTCTTTTTAAATTAAGCAGAATGATATTAAAGTGAAATTTATTAAAATAATGAAATCCAGAGATTTATTCCACCTGGTGTGCAATACAACATTTAAAAATAATTTCTCACTTTGGAATTTTGTATGCTTTCATACGTTGCGAAAACCACTGTGTTGAAAATGAATTGTATCTGCTAAATTACAAGCTCTATTCAGCCACATACGCTATCAACGCTTGCGGGAGGGGAATGGAAAGACACCAACATGAAAAAAGAATAGGCTTTGATAACAGTGATTAGAAGCTGGACTTTGATTTTTTTTTTTACCAATGTGTAATTAAGATAATTATGAATTTTTTTTTGTAGGAAACCTGATAGCACTGTAGTAATTACAGTATTACCATTGTGTTTTTTCTATTATAAAGACTGGTTTGGAGAGATTGCTATCTTAGCTGTTAAGTTTTAGCTTGTTGCAGTTTTACATATAAATTTTAAGTGCAGATTAACTGGAATTTTTTTCCGTTTCCTGAGTTGCATTTTTAACAAAGTGGATATTCTAGTATTTTACAATGAAATTTGACCCAACTTGCTCCAAATGATTTAGACAATATTGTGTGTTATGAAGAAACACATAATCTCTCCATATTAAGGCTGAAGTTAGTTTCTCGTGATAAACCTGGATTTTCAACTCCTCTCTAATTTCTCCAAAACATTGTACCCCGATTTTTTTAAATCACAGAATAGTTTTTATTGAAAAATCATGAAAATAGTCTGAGAGGTTTTACTATTTACTTTCCAGAGATGATATTAATGCTTTTGTGCATCTTTCTATCCTAGAAACAGAATAGTCAAAATAAAAAATGATTTATTCTTTAGTGCTTGATAAGATTTCATTGGTTACCCTAATAATTTGGAGACGTCTACAACTTATTACACAAATACAATTGATCCTAAAAAACAATTGTGATATATATTAAGTATATAGAGATACAAGGTGGGTGAGGTAATACCTTTTATTGGATTAACTTCTATTGATGCGGGAGACAAGCTTCTCACCAACAGAAGTTGGTCCAATAAAAGATATTACCTCACCCACCTGGCAAGTAACAGTTCTGCAATATTAAAATCAGGAAGAGACAACAATTTACACAAATCACTCCACTGACTTGTTATTAAACCCCCAGAATATTGGGAGCATTCTGGGCTTATAGTTGAACCAGTAAAGTTCATATGCATTGACATTTTAATTTAAGGGCATCTTTCTATTAATGTTAGCAGGCTTTGGATCAACCACTAAAGGTGTGTCTGCACTGCAGCTGGCCCGTGCCTTTGGGCTCGGGCTATGGGGCTGTTTCATTGCTGTGTAGCTTCCGGGCTCTAGCCCGAGCTGTGGGAACCTCCCACCTTGCACGGTGCTAGAACCCAGGCTCCAGCCCAAGCCTGGAAGTCTATATAGCAATGAAACAGCCCTGCAGTCTGAACCTGTGAGCCTAAGTCAGCGGGCATGGGCTAGCTGTGGCTTTTTCCTTTGCTGTGTAGACGTACCCTAAGTGCTTAACTATTGCCACATTTTGATAATTTAATATTAAATTGTACCTCTCCGATGTTTGTTCAGTTTCTTCTCAGTCCGTAGTATTACTTCCTGTCAGAATCTTTATTTAAAAAAAAAAGTGGATAGACTCCTGTGGATAACTAAAGAACACAGCAAAATCTACATGAGGATATATAATCTATGATCTTTGCTTATCCTTGTAAGCAAAGGTCAGTAAAAGTAACAGTAGTAGTTGTAATAATGCTTCAAGGAGGCACTGTTCTGTTCTGATCATGTTCCCAAAAGTCCTTTTGAACATCTGTTTTGCTGTGACTTCTAGTGTGCTAAACTGCTTTATATTCAGATATGACTCCAATCTCTAGCAATTGTACAACAATATGTGCTTTCAAGGTTAGCCCTTTTCTCTGAATTCACTCAGTCTGGCATGATTGTGAAATGATAAAGAACAATTTTATACATTTTTAAAGATTGTTTCTTTAGCCGGTAGAACTAACAGTTCCATGAGACAATGGCCTAGCCCATGAATACACCTTTTTTTCACTAGTGGTCACCTTGGCCCCTTTATCGGCCAGCTGTGTCATATAAGTCTAGACACTTACTTCATTCTTTATTGTCACTACTGGCACTGTTTGTAGAATATCCTTAATCTATAAATCACCATGTTTGCTAACTGAATTTGATTTCAATGAGTAACACAAAATTGGATTAAAACAGTTAAGGTTACTGACATTTAGCATCCACAATGCAAATGTGAAAAATCAAGGAAAAGCAAAATTAAGATATTCAAATCACATTTGTTTTGGAAATTAAAAAATAATCCATAACACATTTCATTTGTTAGAAAGCAGCTGTGTAATCCAACTAAAACCCAAAGAGGTAAGAGAACCTGTAGCTGTGTTTGTATTCAGCATCAGGTTTACTTACTATAGTGACAGAAACTTAGGCTTTGATCCTGAAAGACTTCAGTGCTGCTTTGTGTGGGTACAAGAGTCTATCCACACGCAGCTCACTGCAGGCTTTGGTCTTAGATGTCTGGTTTTACTCCTATTACCCCCTGCAAAGCCAACAAAACCAAGAGAGTGAGTTGAATTCCATTCTATTTCATGGATCAATTGGATTGTGTGAAAGTTCTTATTAGCTACACCTAGGCAATCCTATTTAAAGGCATTTACTGGCTCAGAGGATCCATGAGCCAAAGTGCCTATTTGGGCAAAGCATTCTAAGCAGCACAAAACGTCAGCATTTTTCCTTTACCTAGTTTCAATATTTTAATTATTGAAACAAATTATTCTAAAACAAATTGTAGGCATGAATTACACTGAATGCAGAGTGCAGACATTTTGTTAAAGGAAAATATCAAGTTAATGTCAGACCTTCTGGGCTGCAATGTTTTACTGTGTTAAGTATCCATATCAGATTTTATCTTGATTTCCTCCTTACTGCAGCAGCGTCTTGACCGTCGTGTTAGCAAAAGATGGTGTAATAGCTGCTGTACCAGATACAGTAAGGCCCCGATACAAAGATCCTTGATGAATTCAGTGGGCTTTGAATCAGACCCCAATTGACTAAATACAGTGTTCACAGTATTGCATTGCAGCTTTCTGTGCCTAGTAATTAAACCTTAAGGGTATCTTATTTGTGTGTGTGTGTTTGGCAATGGCGGGGGAGGACGAGTTGAAAACTTGAGTGTTCTTCAAAAAACAAAGTATCTTCAGTTTGTATTTTTGCTAATGTTTTATATTGCTATTCCGAAATGTGAAACTTGTGCAATGTTCTAGGCTCCAGCCTGAAAGCACCCTATTGATGTAATTTATAAATGTAATATAATGCCCCTGGGGTCAGTAGTGGGGATTGAACCAGATAGAAACGTTGAATCCTGTACTGTCTGAGCTAAAACACTCAGCTCTGTTAGGAAAAAGGGATGTAGGAGACTCATAAGCCTTGGTGGTCCAGCAAACCACACCGAGTAAATGTGGGTTACAAAATCAGAAGTCCAGGTCCAGCAAAGAGAATCAAATTTACTGCAAGACAATTATTAAGAGGGCAAGTGAAGTCTTAGAAGGGGATTGGGAACCAACAACTCCATTTCCAATTCTGGATTTTTTCACTAATTTTTCACATGGCTTTGGGCAAATCAGGTAGCTTTTCTACATCTGTGTTCCCCTTGTAAAATCCCGATAAATAATGTTACAGGCTATGAACTAGCTTTTGATCATTTGAAATTTAAAAGGGGTGTGTGTGTGTGTGTGTGTGTGTGTGTGTGTGTGTGTGTGTCTCATGAAAAGCTGAAGGATGAACAGCTCTGTCTATTTGGAATCTGAGTCATCTAGACAGCATCTCTTTGAAATGCTTCTCCCTCCCCCTCCATGCACATCAAAAATATCAGAAATATCATTAGTCTTGCAAAGTAATGCAAAGGGAATCTGTTGTACTACAGGAGCCATAATAACTAGTTAATACACTGGATTATTATCTCTGTTTCTCATATTGATGATGATTAAATCACATTCCCTGTTACATCTTGCTGTGAAAATATTAAGCCATAACAGGAGATGTGATGAAGCCTTAGCAGAATCAGATGAACATATCTCTAGTTTAATACTGATTAACTGCAGACCCACCTCACCTTTCTTTATTCAGATTTATAAAATGACAGGAGGTGACAGTCCTAGCACTCCAGGTGGCATTTGCATTCATTTGTCTTCTATTTTGTTGCATTGCTATTTTGATATAAGCACAGAAAAGAAACCATTGCAGAGTCCATCGTAAAGCCATGCAAATTTCTGATGCTCTTGTTACATTTGAGCCTGCAGTGACAGAGGCCTCGACCTATTTTTGCTTCTACTGCATTTCTTAGGTAAGGAAAGCAAGTCTGATTCAAGGCAATTTCTATACCCATACTGGGGCTTTTATGTGACAGAAGTGTAATTTTACCAAAGCAGTTGCATTGACTCCCAGTCCCCTGTTGTAAGTGCAAGACAACACCACTCACCTATGTGCATCTTAGGAAAAAAGAGACATGAGAAGCTAAAAAACACCCCCCACCCCAGCAGTATTACATAACCATTCACTACCTAGCTAAACCAATGGTTACTTGCCATAGCAACTGCTGCACTACGTATGCCACAGGAGAGAGGCACTCTTTTCAAAACAGACATCCAAATAGCTTGAAACACCTTGGACATTTCAGAGTTTAAGGAAAAATATGATGCTCCACTTTCCACTATCTAATCTTTAATACAGAGGTGCGACCTTAGGAGGCCCCATATGGTATGGGGCAGCAGTCTTTCCATTTTTATTCTAAATAGGCTTTGACTCCCAGAAAGCTGCTGCAGTGTCACTTAGCCAGGCAGTTTGCCATAGCATAGTGCATACAGTTAGCTCTCTTCCTTAGCGATTTCTAATGTGCTTATTACTCCAGTATCTAATCTTATCTATCTATCTATCTATCTATCTTTTTAAGAGCTCAGGTTATGGAGGGAGGGATAGCTCAGTGGTTTGAGCATTGGCTTGCTAAACCCAGCATTGTCAGTTCAATCCCTGAGGTGGCCATTTAGGGATTTGGGATAAAAATCTGTCTGGGAATTGGTCCTGCTTTGAGCAGGGGGTTGGATAGATGACCTCCTGAGGTCCCTTCCCACCCTGTTATTCAATGATTCTCTATGTTTGAATTGCTTTCAACAGAAAGTACAGTAACTCCTCACTTAACATTGTAGTTATGTTCCTGAAAAATGCGACTTTAAGCGAAACGATGTTAAGCAAATCCAATTTCCCCATAAGATTTAATGTAAATGAGGGGGTTAGGTTCCAGGGAAATTTTTTTCATCAGACAAAAGACATATATACTGTGTGATATATATATACACACACACACACACACACACAGAGTATAAGTTTTAAACAAACAATTTAATACTGGTACACAGCGATGATGATTGTGAAGCTGGGTTGAGGTGAAAGAGTCAGAGGGTGGGATATTTCACAGGGAATGCCTTATTGCTAAATGATGAACTAATATTTGGCTGAGCCCTCAAGGGTTAACTCATTGTTAATGTAGCCTCACTCTACAAGACAGCAGGCATGGAGGGAGGGGAGAGAGAATCGCAGACAGACACACACACTGTGTGTGTGAGAGCGAGAGATGCACATTTCCCCTTTAAGTAGCTGACCCCAGTCTTAAGTACACTGCCTTGTTAATTAGATCAGCTTGCTGAGACCGCAGCTACTGCCTGGAAGCTCCCTCTGTCCTGAACCCTGTCGTGTGTACCCCCTGCTCTATGGAAATGGGGTAAGCAACTCCCTCCACACCCCAATAGCTCGAGCAGGGGGAAACCCTGACAGCTCCCCACTTCCTCCCTCCCCCCGTACAGCAAGCAGGAGGCTTCCCGGAGCAGCTCCAAGGCTGAGGGCAGGAGCAGCACATGGCAGTGGGGGGAGGGACAGCTGAACTGCTGGCAATTGGTAGCCTGCTGGGCAGCTGCAGCACAGGGAACTTAGGGGAGCGGGGAGCTGATAGGGGGCTGCCAGTCCACCCTGATTCCAAGCCCCCACCAGCTAGCTCCAATGGGCTGCTCTTCCTGCAAGCAGTGGACAAAGCAGGTGGCTGCCAAACGATGTTAAAAGGAAGCATTGCACAACTTTAAACGAGCATGTTCCCTAATTGGTCAGCAACAAAACAACGTTAACCGGGACAACTTTAAGTGAGGAGTTACTGTACTCTAAGGAAGAGGCACGTGTGATGGTTTGGAGAACCTGTCTATGTACAACTTATGAATTCTGGTTGATTTTATGAAATTGCTGTATCACTGAGTGCCTCAGTGTATGTGGAATCCTCTATCTGCTCTCAGAGCTGGTATCATACCTCTCTCAGACAATGGACACTCTGACATTCCATTCAGATGGAAGCACTTTAGGACACTGGGATGGCTGAAGGCTAGGAGAACCAGTTCTCACTGAAGATAAGGGCGGGGTGATGGGAGAGGAAGAGGAGCAGTGGAATTTCCCCAGAAAGGGAACAAAGAGACTGAGGTGTTGGTTAAAAGCAGAGAGGGAGTCACAGAGAGGAACAGAAGGGTCAGGCTTTAGGAGCCAAGGAGGACCTGCTGACTGCAGACCAGCCAGCACTGAAGGAAACTGACTGCAAAGGTCAGAGAGACTCCATGATTCGGAGGATAAGCCATGAGCTGGAGGAGCATGGTCCTGAAGAGGGGGTGAAGGCTCCAAGAGGGAGTTTGGGTGCGGGAGGGGACTCAGGGCTGGGGCAGGCGGTTAGGGTGTGTGGGAGGGGGGAGAGTTAGGGCTCTGGTTGGGGGTGTGGGCTCTGGGGTGGGGCCAGGGATGAGGGGTTTGGGGTATGGGAGGTGGATCCAGGCTGGGGCAGGGAGTTGGGGTGCAGGAGGGAGTGCAGGCTCTGGGCAGTGCTTACCTCTGTGGGTTCCCAGGAAGTGGCGAGATGCACCTCCCGGCCAATGGGAGCTGCAGAGCCAGCGCTCAGGGCAGGGGCAGCACGCGGAGCTCCCATGGCCATTCCTACACCTACAAGATGGAGGGACATGCTGGCAACTTTCTGGGAGCCGTGCGGAGCTGAGTAGGGAACCTTCCAGTCCTATGCCAACTGGACTTGTAATGGCCTGGTCGCCATCAGAGTCCTTTTTTGACCAGGGGTTCTGGTAGAAAACTGGACACCTGGCAACCCTAGTTCTGGGAAAGGATGTGCTTGAACTATTGGGGTTTGGGGGGAGTCAGCACTAGTCCTTGGGACCTAGGGCAGCTGGCTATGGGAGTCCCAATTCCAGAAGGAGTATCAGACAGAGAGGCCATGCCCAGGAAGTATGCCAGAGATGTCATAGCCATAGTCTATGCTGGAGCCTACTCAGATGAAGGAAAGCTTGAAAGCACCCAGGCTCAGCATCTGGGTCCAAACACAGAAGTCTGGTGAGCATCCAGCAGGAGGAGCTTAACTAGAGCTGTAACAGTGCATTTGAAGCTAAATCTGTGCATACAGGTTGCTGAGAAGATAAAAGTATGGAGGCAAGGCTACTGTTCGTTCAAGAAATCAAAGCAGCTGAGAAGACTGAACGCATCTTTGTGCCCAGCACCTGTCATTTGCCTAGCTATGCTAGTACTGGAAAAATGTGCATACTATTTTGCAACTCCAGGGATTAATAAATGTGTATATTTCCAAACCCAGATGACAGCTAAATTATATCCATTATTTCCAGTGTTGGAGACTAATGTTTCATTTGTAATCTAGCAGATGGTTAAGTAATTTTCAGGAAAATGGCTGAAAAGCAGGTATTATTTTCTTGTATGTCTCCAATACAAGATTTCTCAAGCTTGTCAGAGGATAATCTGAATCCTTTATTTAGTACTCTACATTTAACTCCCTCTGATACCACTCTCCTTTGTTAAAATGTCATATTTTTAACAAGCATTTTGCATGTTGACAAAAAAATTGAATCTAGCAAAGTCTACCTTCCCCATCAAAATGTATTTTGTACATATACTGCGCAATCACAACCCTTAATTCAGTTACTCCTAACTGACAGGAAGGTTTTTCTCCTAATTAATGTAATTTGTTCTCTAATCTACATGTGGCATAATATTTACTAATGTGTATTATCCTTCTATTTTGTTGTTTTTCATTTCAAGGAATACGCTTCTTCTCCAGTAAAGTCTCCGTTCAATAAGGTAACTGAATGTTTCGAAAGTTGGGGAACTGAAAACTAAATCCCTGATCCTGCAATGTACTGAGAGGACTGATCCCTGAATATTCCTGGCAAACTTTACAGGATTACGTGGGCGCAACCTGTCGTCCTTGTGAGGGCTCGATCCTGCTCTAGTTTAAGTCAGTGAGTGTGTTGCCATTACATTAATGAGCAGGATTATGCTAAGGCCAATAGCTCTGCTAACGTAAGGGCTGCAAGACAAAACCACTGTTACATGATTTAGATGGTATTAAAGAGTAGAATCTTTTACAAGTTTGTGGGTTTTTTTTTTTTTTTTTATTAAATGTGAGGTTATTAAATAAACTAAGCACTTTACCATCCTGGTTATTAAGGGGCCAATGCTAAAATCCTCACTCAGAGCTCCTACTATTGGTGAATGGGAGCTTTGCCTGAGTCAAGGTCTTAGCATAGGACCTGAAGAGCTTCTCATGAAGCAGGAGGAGGGATGCCATTTATTTTTTATCATCTGTTAAAATTCTTTATTGTATGGGGGCAGTAACTTTGAAAAATGTTTCCTTTTAGTACAGGACAGTCCCTCTTTTATAGCAAGATATTTAACTCTTCCCACTCCTTTACTTTCAAAAAGCTCTCCTAGTCTCCACTTTTTCTTCCCATGCAGCCCCACCTACACCTATTCAGTGTTGGCAGGTATGTTTGAAGCCACCAAAGAATTCTACCCTGAAAAAATAAACTGTGTGAAGACAGTGAGCCTGACTATTACACTGGCACATGTGGTACTGGATACAGATCCAATATGTTTAAATTTGCAATCAGCCATTGTTTAAATTTGCAGTTAGTCTTGACAGTTATTTCTGTTTTGTAATTTTCTCAAGATGTGGGCACAAGTATCAGTTACTCAGCATTTGCTAACCTGTAGCTAGTTGAAGCAGATTTGGTAGCAGCTTTTAAAAAGCCAGGAGCTGCTACTTCCTAGTATCTTCACAACTTTTTAAAAATTAAAACAATTGCTGGTGCTCTCAAAACAAACAGTGAATGTGCTGCAAGCCCAGGAATTTATTCATCAGTTACACTGTAAAACTGCAAGCACAGACCACATTTAACAAAATTCATGGCCAGAGTGTGTGTCAGCAAAACATTGCTACAGAATCATTTGACTGATAAAGCACATAGAATTAGCTCAGAATGCTTGCTCTGAATAAAGCACCTCCCCTCACTCCTGAGTATTTACTGCAAATGAGACATGGAAATAGGTTTCTCTGCACTGTTTCTTCCCCTCTCGTGTAATTTAAGGCAGCAAAACCAAGTGGTGTAGGAGCATACTAAGTACTATGCTAGAAGGAAGATATTGGTAAGTAACAGTCCCTGTGAAATGTTAAGTAAACATGATTTAGTCCTGCCTGTTACATATTGGCTCCAACTCAGAATCCAGGTGCTACAACATGGCATAAAACCACCTTTGTCCCACCCTTTCCTGTAGTGCTGCCCCTTTTGTTGTTTGTTTCTCAGGTGGTGTGGCCCAGGATCTAGCCAAGTCTCATTGGAGTGCTATACATTTTCAAAGCAATGGCTGGTTGAGGAGAGTACTGGAGCCCGAATGGCGCTCCAAGCAGCATTGTTCCCTAGCAGAGTGGCAGATTTTCAGAGCAGCATTAATGCCCGCCTCAAGGCTCTGAGCCCTTCCTCCCATGATCTATAGCCTGATTTATAGTTTCTTTGTGAGGTTACTACTAAATTGTCTGTGATTATGAATAACAAACATTTAATAGCATACTCAGTAGCCACTATCGTACAGTGCCACATGTCGAAGTCTCAGGGAAACCAATTGCGAGGGTTGTGGTGGATGCTCCATCACTAGAAATTTTTAACTCAAGACTGGCTGTTTTTTTGAAAATGATGCTCTAGCTCTAGAAGGAATTAATTCCGGGCTTTCCTATGGCCAGCGATATGCAGGTCAGACTAAATTATCACAATGGCTTTATTAATCTATGAATTCATACAATCTACATATAAAAAGGAAGTAATAAAATTCTGTCTTCTGTAAAAGTAAACAACCAAAGTCCAACAGGAATATTTATCAGCATCTGCAATGAGCATATAAACAATAAGCACAGTAGAACAATGGTTCTCAAACTGTGGTCTGGTGAGTGTTTGCTGCTCATACAATGCAGTTTCTCTTTCCTGTCTTCAGCTGCTACGTGTAGTTTCGTTGGAAGGCAGCACTGTGTACGTTTGTGCATAGATCATTAAAAAACCCACAGAACCAACATGACGGTGGCTTCTACTTGCTCTGACCCCTTTAGTTTATATTGCATCTCCCTCCTCCCTCCCACTCTTCCTCTGTCTTGCCTGTTGAGGCTTGACTTTGTTTGCTCTCTATAAAGTGATTGCAAAACTCATTGATTTTAGTGGTACAAGACTGGCCCTTAAATTGTAAATTCATTGAGTCGGTGACAGTTTTTGTTTGTTTGTTGTGTGGATTTTGGGGGGGGCGGGGGGACAGTAATGGTGCTTAGTACAATGCACTTCCAATCGTAACTGGGTCTTTTGTGCTAGATTACAGATAGTAATTATTGTTTGCAGTGCTATTGTAGCTGTGATGGTCTCGGGATATTAGAGAGACAACGTGGGTGAGTTAATATATTGGACCCACTTCTGTTGATGAAGGAGACGAGCTTTCAAGCTACACAAAGAAGAACTGTGTGTAGTTCAAAAGCATGTCTCTTTCACCAACAGAAGTTGGCCCAATAAGAGAGAGTACTTCACCCACCTTGTGTCTCAGATTCAGTAGAACCTCAGAGTTACGGACACCTCAGGAATGGAGGTTGTTTGTAACTCTGAAAAGTTCGTAACTCTGAACAAAGTGTTATGGTTTTTCTTTCAAAAGTTTATAACTGAACATTGACTTAATACAGCTTTGAAACTTTACTATGCAGAAGAAAAACACTGTTTTGAACCATCTTAATTTAAGTGAAAAAAGCACAGAAGCAGTTTCCTTACTTTGTCAAATCCTAGTTTTAAAACTTTCATTTGTTTTAGTAGTTTACATTTTTAACACAGTGCTATACTGTATTTGCTTTTTTTATTTTTGGCTCTGCTGCTGGTTATTTGTGCACTTCCAGTTCCAAGTGAGGTCTGTGGTTGACTGGTCAGTTTGTAACTCTGGTGTTCATAACTCTGAGGTTCTACTGTAATAATAATCCTTTCCTAACAGTACTTTTTCATGTGACCGATTGTTGTGCTTGGCTAGAAATGCTATTGGTTTGTCTATGGGGCGGGGGGGGGGCAGTGTTTGCAATTGTGAATGAGGGTGGTGCATGTCTACAAGATAATTTCTTATTAATAAGAATTAATTAACCCTGTGAAAAGAAGAACAGGAGTACTTGTGGCACCTTAGAGACTAACAAATTTATTAGAGCATAAGCTTTCGTGGACTACAGCCCACTTCTTCGGATGCATCCGAAGAAGTGGGCTGTAGTCCACGAAAGCTTATGCTCTAATAAATTTGTTAGTCTCTAAGGTGCCACAAGTACTCCTGTTCTTCTTTTTGCGGATACAGACTAACACGGCTGCTACTCTGAAACATCTCTTAACCCTGTGGGACAATGACCATAAATAACTGTATTAATTGCATATTTAGATGTATATTCAGAATTGGATTTACATGCTTGACTTCTACAGACAAATTGTACCACTTTAACTCTAGTATAGTTTAAAGCAATACAATTCCCTTAGTGAGAGCTCAGTAATATTGGTATAAATGTGCTTACACTTATATGGGAAAGGAAATAACTATTGGGGCTGGCTGGAAAACAATATTTCTGTTTTGATACTTGTTTTCATTTCAAAGTGGAATATATGATAGAAGAGAACGAGAAGACCAGTGGTTAGGGCACTCACCTGGGATGGGGGAGACCCAGGTTCAAATCCCTCCTCTGCCTTTTTTGGCAAAGGGACCTGAACCTGGGTCTCCCACGTTGTAGTTGAGTGCCCTAAACGCTGTGTCATACAGTCTCTCTCTCTCCCTCTCATTGGAGCTGTTCCATTTTGTATAATAAAATATTCATTGGACCAGAGAGAGACTAACTCTATAGCCCAGTAGTTAGGACAACTCATATGGGATGTTAGAGACCCAGGATCAAGTCCCTGGACTTAGGCAAAGCAAGGTTCAAATGGCTCCTCTGCCTAATTTAGGGGACTTGATCCTAGGTCTCTCGCATACTAGATAAGTGACCTAACTATCAGGCTACTGGCTAATCAGGGGTGTCTCTGTCTCTCCTGCAGGTACCTGAAACCCAGTCAGGCCTGCAATGTGTATACCAACCACTTACCACAAGGTGGTGTATCTGGGTCCTGGTCTAAGAATGGAAGAACTGGGAGATTCCACCCTGGGACCAGTAAGGGCAGAATATCTGAGGAGGGAGAGTTGCACTCAGAGAGACCAGATGGGGAACAGAGGTGCAGCTAACCCTGTAACAACAACTCCCTACCAAAGAACAAATGCTATATGAAAGAACGTGTCCACACTTTCTGTGCTCCTTCAGACACCCCCAGTTCAAAAATGGCTAGAGTTCACCAGATCACTTTGATTCCTCTCTAAGTATCAGGCCAAATCCTGTTCCCCTTACTCATGAGTCCCACTGAAGTTAATCTAGTGTCTGTTTTTAGAGATGGAAGTAAACAGTTATTTAAGTTCATGAACTTGTCTATCTGCCCACCTCATGGGTGGTGATGAAATAATACAGAAATCGTAGGAGAGACGGTTCAGAAAAGAATCTAGTGGCTCCAGAGGGACTGAATGGCTCTTGGGTACAATTTACTGCAGGTTGTTATCATTTTAATAGCATTTCGATCAACAGTCACACCTTATAATGCACAGCTACCAAATCTATTTTTCCCCTCAAAGGTAAATTGCTCACATTTAAGAGATTTACAAAACATTTACTTATCTTTTGTAAAAACACTGTCTGAACACTAACATGGTAACAGAAGATGCTGATTTAATAGTTTTATATCCACAACATGTTGCTGACCTATTTTTACTTTGGAAGAGGGGGGGGGGGGGGAGTGAAGCTTATGTAAAGAAAGCGTTGGTAACTGATCACCACTTTCTGGAGACAGACATACAGTATCTGTGTCAAGACAGATAAACTTAGACTTCCATTTGAACAAAAAAATAGTAGTCCTCACATATCTATTATTTCCATGAAGACTTTCATTGTGCATGCAAAATAAAAGGGCGTGGTATTTCATTATGGAGTCTCATAGACTCATAGACTCATAGACTTTAAGGTCAGAAGGGACCATTATGATCATCTAGTCTGACCCCCTGCATGCTGCAGGCCATAAAACCGTCCCTACCCCTTCCCTGGACTCTGCTGTTGAAGTCCCCAATCCTGTTTTAGGTGACTTCAATCGGCAGAGACCCTCCTGCTAGAGATCCCTGCCCCATGCTGCGGAGGAAGGCGAAAAACCTCCAGAGGCTCGGCCAATCTGCCCTGGAGGAAAATTCCTTCCCGACCCCAAAAATGGCGATCAGTCAGACCCCGAGCATATAGGCAAGAGTCACCAGCCTGACCCCTGTCAGCCATTATACGATTTACCTACCATTGTTTGGTTTTCCTTGACTACTATGTTTTACCATTAAACCATTCCCTCCATAAATTTATCTAACTTAATCTTAAAACCAGACAGGTCCGTCGCCCCCACCGTTTCCCTCGGAAGGCCGTTCCAATATTTCACCCCTCTGACGGTCAAAAACCTTCGTCTAATTTCAAGCCTGAACTTCCCCACGGCCAGTTTATATCCATTCGTTCTCGTATCCACATTAGTACTAAGCTGGAATAATTCTTCTCCCTCCCTTGTATTAATCCCTCTAATATATTTAAAGATAGCAATCATATCCCCCCTCAGCCTTCGCTTTGTCAGACTAAACAACCCAAGCTCCTCTAGTCTCTTTTCATACGACAGGTTTTCCATTCCTCTGATCATCCTAGTGGCCCTTCTCTGCACCCGTTCCAGTTTGAGTTCATCTTTTTTAAACATGGGAGACCAGAACTGCACACAGTACTCCAAGTGAGGTCTCACCAGCGCCTTGTACAACGGGAGCAGGACCTCCTTATCCCTACTAGATATACCTCGCCTAATGCATCCCAAGACAGCATTGGCTTTTTTCACCGCCACGTCGCATTGTCGACTCATAGTCATCCTGCGGTCTACGAGGACCCCTAGGTCCTTCTCCTCTTCCGTTACTTCTAACCAATGCGTCCCCATCTTGTAACTAAAATTGTTATTAGTCATCCCCAAATGCATTACCTTACACTTTTTACTATTAAATTTCATCCTATTTCTGATACTCCAATTCACAAGCTCATTCAAGTCTCCCTGCAGGATATCCCTATCCTCCTCCGAATTTACAACGCCTCCCACCCCTGAAGGTGGTAGTTCCCTTGGGTCAAGCTGATGAAACAGTTATTATATCTGCCTGAAAAACATTACAGCATAGGTTTCTAGTCATAGTCCCAATTCTTTACATTTCACTTGCACTCAGATTTCTAAAGACATATTGATCCTATGTTTATAGGACAAAAAGGTATAAAATCTAGCTAATTTCTTCATAAATACCAAACTCTTCAACATTTCCTTCTGTCGATAATACAAGTATAAATTGTCTAAAATTAAATGTAAAGATTACATATTACAATATTTCTCTCTTTGATCAATATAACAGAGGTCACTAGAATCCTGTGGCACTCCAGGGCTAATTTTTATATTGTCCTTGGTTAGAGCCCAAAGCATTGCTGCAGCAAATGCTATGAAATTTGGCAAATTAATTTATCTTTGATAAGAATCTTAGAATCAGAATGAATATACTACACCAGTGATATATAACATGGTTTAAAAGGTACTAATAGTAGTATGCAATGGCCATTAATTCTGCTTGACAATCTGTGTTGTTCCATGATATGGCCTAGGGAATATCAGATAACTTTTTGATAGTACACGTTTTCATTTCAGTAGGTGTATCTTTGTCTGTTTATATCAGAAATGTAAATTTAATACATAGCATTTGTCAAATTCTAAATATTCCAAGTTTGTTACACATGTTAACTGTATCTATCCTTGCAGGAGCAAGTATTAATGTTGTCATGCTATCTCAAAACCAGAATGTCTTGTTTGATGCATCTGCATGGTCTCAATGTTTTTATCATGTTATAAAGAAAACTGATTTGTTCTTGGAACTTTGGCTAAACAGGTGGGCAGCACAGAGCAGAGTTGAGTGTATTTTAAAAATCTTTTAAGTTCAAGGGTGAGTAAATTTTAGTGTCTTGCAGTTCTCCCTGAGGGAAAAATTGCATTAATATTTCTCTCTGAGTCTAATCACCTATACAGCATGGGGATAGTAATTCTGATCTATCCCAGAGAGGTATCATGACATTAAATTAACTAATTTTGTGTGCAGCATATTGAGGTCCTTGGATCAAAGATGGTGCAGAAGTATGAAGCTTTATCATCCTGATTTTGTAGGATCACAAGCTAGGCTCATCAACTCTGACACCTGTCAATACTACTCTAGCACTCTACACTGAGAGATGTCTATTGGGGAAACCTCTACATGTATTCCCTGCTAACCCAGTTAACTCTCCTTTATCCTACAAAATCAGAATAAGGAAAGGAGGTAAGTTCTCTGCCTCCTGGAAATCCGGAGGTGGGAACAAGCTATCCATTCCACCGAAGACAATAGGAGCCAAGTCACTAGGCCATCTTTCTCCATTCCCATTTCAGTAAACACAGGGGAGGGCAAAGTAGAGGATAGGCTTGACTTGTTGGAAATGACAAGTTCCTGTGAGGACAGGGGTGACCTAGCCTGGTTCTTGTTGGGTTTTGCGGAATCATTGGGTGAATCTGACCGTGTTTTGGGTTAACGAAACTTTCACATGGATCTAAACAGCTTGTACATATTCATTTTGTTAGACCCTCTTTGAAGTAGCTTTTAGAAACAGTACATGTGATTTAGCATTGGATGCCTTTTCATTTGCTGGAGTAAATCAATAAAACACATGAACAAGAAATAAGAATCTTGACGTTTCAGTTCCCCATTGCAAAAGCCCCATCTATCAGATGAGCAATTTCACCAACAGATGAGTGACAAACTACATAATTACAGCAGTTCTGTGCATATTGACATGACACACTGTTTGTTGCTGTTTTGTAACCCTGATAGGGAGACCAGCTGCAAAAATGAAGTCTACATCTGGTGTAGATGGGGATTTCTGTTTTTCAGTTTTATTTTTGTGACTTGCAGTATGGATTAACAATAAAACCAAAGACAAAGTGCATATGTACTAAATGATCGATCAGCATGTATAATATAGGAGTCAAGCACTGAGCTCTAAAGATTAATACCGTATTAAATTGTGATGACTTTTTTACTATGTTAAAGGCAAATTAGGATCCTGCTACGTAAAAGGTAAAGGAAATCCAAGAATTTTCACTTTGTGTGATCAAGACAGCAGTTGAGGATCTGATTAAATCTAAGTTGCAATTGTCAGTTGTCTGACAGGTCAGCGTCCAAGAATAATGGAAATTGTCAGGCAGAATGAACATTGTGGAATGGGAAGGAATTTTATTTTTAAAAATCTTCCATTGCACATGCAGAATTTCCAAGGAAAACCCTCCTGCAATATCATCCTAGTCTGCACATCTTTACTTGAACAAATATTTAATAAAATGGCCAGTATTAAGAAAATCTCAATCTCCATTTCAGATTGAAGTTGTCTCTCATCTTCTGTTGTAAGTTACTGAGGATAAGAACGGTTTCTCTCACTTCTACAGTCACAATATGATTCCTTTAAGTTTAATGTCATAGTACAAGAAATCATTTTACTTTTAGCATTGCGCTTTGATTAGCGGAAAAATGGTGGTAATGATGGTAATTGAGCTACTACTTGTATTTTTTGCATACAGTTTTAGAAGATAAATTTGGTATGACAGTGATTGATCTTTCATAATGTGCATTGTTTGAAAAATCAGTATGGCATACATAAAAGAAGGAACCAACCACTGAATGAAACACAAATGTATTGAATAACTGGTTAAGTTACAAGGAATACACATATAAGAGCCAATCAGTTTCCTTCTGCAACAGAGCACATAAATGTTCAGACATTTTAGAACTATGTTGTTTTGCAGAAATTGGACCAAACCCTCTTGGAGATATCCATGGTCTTTGTTTCAAAGAGGACATAATTATTTCACCACTGGAAGTCATCTGAATGTGAATTTTTACTGTAATCTGTAATAAATTTCACTGGAGATTATTATTTTTGTGATCTGATGTATCAAATGAATCCAATATGAAGAGTGGTGTGACAAATAGTGGTGTGACAAATACAGCTAGTACATGCACTTGAAAAACTAATGGTTTTTAAATACTGTCTGGGTCCTATGATACCCAAAGGTAACATCCATCCACCCGTAATTTAATCCAACGGGCAAGTGGATAGATCTTGCTCCACAGTATTTTTATACTGTAAAATTCTTAAATATAAGTTTATCTCCACACAGTATGGCTGGGAAACATGTTTGAGTAGTCATAGTGAACACAGTGTGTAGCCCCTTTTAGGTGGAATGTGCCTTAGTAGAAGGATCTGGGACGTGCTGGAAATAGCGTGAAGCTGGTTGTATTGCAGAACCAATCCTGGCCGAATTAGTAAACCCGAGGCTTTCCCTCAATCTCGAAGACTCTATGGCTATGTCTTCACTGCAAAAAGGTGTGTTTTTACAGTTATCCCTTTTATACAAAATGCCTAGTGAAGACCGGGCACGGGCAGGTTTTTAACCCCAATGTAACTAGTCAAGGTAAACACTGGGAGGGGTGTGTGCGCTGTGGTATAGAGTTGACTTTGACTAGCTACATCAGGGTAAAAACTACCTGTGTGCTGTTTCTGCTAGGAATTTATGTCAAGATAACGAGTTCTATTAAACCCTCCCCCCCCAAAACGAAGCTCCCCACAATGCACCTCCCCCCACTTTTTCAGTGAAGACAAAGCTGGTGTGAGACAAGACCATCCCCATCTCAGAGCATGTGCACATGTTCTGTATGAACCTAAGAAATGAATAAACTGTGTTCAGGAAACTCACAGCCACATTTTAAAAGGTAGACACTTTGGAAAATCTTACTAGGTGCCTATCTGCATCTTTAGGTGCCTAAATACCTTTAAAATGTGGCCAGTAATGCATGGTGAATCTGCAAACCAGCTACCCTTTTATCTTTGACTTATTTGGAGTACAAGCCAGGTGTTCCTCTATCACAGGCATCTTTTTAAAGAAAAAAACAAACCCAAAATTACCCCCCCCCCTAAAAAAACAGCCAACCGCCTAGAAATGAGGCAGAAGTTTGTAGACTTTAGTAACTTGTACATAAAGAAACTGCAGTGTTAAGTCACATAATTTTAACTTAGAAATATTTGATGTTCTTATTGAACTTTTTGAGCTTTGAGTAAAAAATAGACAAGCATATTCAGGCTTGTAAACATATCTTTAGTAATGATGGGCTAGCTGTGATGTATTTCTCTCTCTCTCTCTCTCAGATAAAGAAGAGGCAGCAAGATGTGGTACGATTTCTGGAAGCCAACAGGATAGATTTTGAAGAGGTGGATATCACAATGTCGGAGGAACAAAGACAATGGATGTATAAAAATATTCCTGAGGAAAGACAGCCTGCACAGGGCAATCCACTGCCACCCCAGATATTTAATGATGATCAGTACTGTGGAGTAAGTAGCTTTGAGGTCCAGACTGGTTACATTAAGTTAGTGTTGACCATTGAAATACAAAGTCATCAGTATCAAACTAGTTCAAAAAGTGGAGAGTTGGGGCTTGTGTTTTTTATTTATATATATATAAATAAAAATATGGTAGCTCTTCATCTCTTGCTTCTTCAGTCCCTTGACCAGCGCGTCCTTTGGGAGGCGGAGTGTGCATATTGGCTGGTTGGGAGATCAGTAGGTTTGACTGTTGGATGACATGCCCCCCAGGAACCTAACTGGAGGCAGACAGGGGTTGTGTTTGTGGGTTGATGCAGCAGGAAAGTGAGATGGTGGATAGGTTGTAGTGGATGTCTTGTTTATAGCGTGCAATGGGTTAAGGCAGGTGGCTGTCTGGTGGAGGTGGGTAACAAGCGGGTCTGTACAGTATCTGGGAGATGATTCAACCCTTAATCTAACAGATGGCGTGGTGGAAAGGTTTGTTGCAGTTGATAGATGGGTGAGCTTTATTGTATGGGGAAGAAGGGTAACAGCAGTTGCTCTTCAGCCATACCATGTGTGGCTCGTTGTCTGTTCCTATTTATTTGCAGTGGGGTAGCTCTAATCCCAGCTGTGCGAATTGTGTCCAAGCAGTGCGGTGTGCAACAGGTCCATTGGATGGGATAAGTATGTTCCTAAGACATGAGGGGATACTTGTGGCCCTCTCACTTATGTACAGTGGAACTTCCGCAAGTGTACAAAATTTGGTTAATTTGGGGAAGGGATCTGAAATTTTGGGGGATGCCAATTTTGCATCTTTTTTGGGGTTCCTTTTATTAGTGCATTTAAGCATGTTTTATAATAACTAGCTAATTCCAAACACAAGTTGTGTTTAACTAGATGGAAAGAGTCTCCCATGTGTCACGAAAATCATCTTGTTACTATATCTGTGCAGTTGATATCTGTTTTGGTTGAGGAGACCTAATTCTGTTACTGTTGCTAGACTGCACAATCTGTGAACAGCTTTAAAGAGCGGCTTCTCTTTGAAAAGAGACTTGGCCTATGTCTTTCCTGACAAAAAGATGTTTACATCATAAGATAACTAACACACATTAGCAATGCTGCTGTAAAAACATAATGGAGACAAGCCACTTTAGTTTTACGGGGAGATAAAGTAGGCAAGATCAAGGGGTGGGGGGGAAGGGAGATGTATAGTGCTGACCTTGCCTAGCAACTTCCCAGTAAACACTATAAGTGTCTTGTCTCCACTTGGGATTTTATAGTGAGCTAGCTGTTGTGTGTTTAGTTTTCTTGCTGTCAAAACACACACACTTTAATGTCATTGAAGAGAAAACCTTAGTGAAAATGGCAGTGTATAGGGTTCAGTGTTTTTTGTGTCATCGTGATTTCTAAATCCTATGTGCTCAGCTTACAATGGTCTGCTTATTTTTCCAACCGCCAGGTCTGCAAACTCCACATGGCATCAGGAAGCTAACCTGGGTATTTTTTCCTCTAGCTTAGGCATTATCACCAGCAATAAAAACTATATAGGCCAGATCTGCTTGTGGTTAGCTGTGCAACCCTCTTATCTGATTCCTTGGATTGTCTTTTTTCTTTATGCGTTTGGGTGAGAGGAAAAAAGCTAATTAGATGCAGGTTTTTTTTTTTAGATTGATTCACTAGGGTTGCACAGGTGGACACGGTCCTACAATTGAATCCAACTGCTGATGTATAAGCCACTATAGACACACGGTCACTTGCATAGAAGTGTAGGTTCTGTAGTGATGATTAGTAAAAAAAGTAATGAGGGCTTTCCCCCACCCCCCTGCCCCTTGGTAAAAATCAGCAGATACGACTATGAATACACACTGGAACTAGACCTGCTAAGTAGGAAGGTGGCTTTTGAAGTATCACTTTTCAGAGTATAATTGCTCTGTAAAGGGAATATTATTCAGTTTTTACATTAGATAGCTTGGAGATTAAAGTGGCTGAAGCAAACCAATGAATGATCTGTTCTGGTATGCTGTCTCTAACCGTACCTAATGCTGAATGGTTCACAAGATGCAAAACAAACATAACACACCTAATTGCGCAGTACACTACTGTACCACCACCTGCTGATTAGCTCCTGCCCTGAAGCATGAAGACTCCAAGCCCTTGTAATTGTGTCTGAGTTAGTTTAACTGCAGATGTCCTCATAGATCTGCCTAGTGCTGTTTCAGTCTTTCAGCAATCTCTGCCTCACAGTTGCTCAGTAGTGAGCTCCATTAGTGGGATGTTGCAATAACAACAGTACCTATAGTCTTAAAGTAAAATTCTCAGACTGACGGCAGCCATAAACCCACATCAACATGAATAATTTAACCGTCCAATTTTGGTGCCAGTGCTGCTTAATATTGTAGTCATTTGTATGCTATTGGAATGTGTTGCCTCGTTCCAGGGACATGATTCTAGCATCATAGATGTGTGTGGCACTTGAGACAAAAAAGAGACATGAGGACCAGCTCCTTTCATTTACACTGGTTTAAATGTGTAACTACTTCAGTGTAGTTACTCTAGCTTACACCATGTAAATGAGAGAAGTTGGCCCAAAGGAGTTTACAATCTGTTGGATGTTGCATAAAGAACAGTTAAAAACAGAGACATTTGAGAGAAGAAAGGTGAGTAGAGCACCACAGTTGCAATAATATACAGCCATTTTCCCCAGATGGGGTGCTTGGTGTCAGTGGGAGAACTTCAGAGCTAGAAGAATCATTTTTAATTTCAGCTCAATGCTTACGTAGGTGAGTGAACAGGATTCAGTTGACTGGAAATGACCTACCCAGTCTAAAGCCTTTTGTGTTCAGGATTACTCATTTGTCTGATGTAGCACTAGTGCTCATGCTTTAAATGAGACTTTCATTGGTCTGATTAGGTTTTTTGAAAACAAAACAAAACAAAACCATTTTTAAAATAGGGAATTCCATTGTGTTCGGTTACCTAAAGAAGAACAGGCTTTGAATACTTCTCGCTCTGCCTGTCTCCCCCTCCCAACCATTCTAGGGGGAAAGTTAAGTAACTAAAAACACTTTTTAAAGCAATTCTATAAACTTTTTTGCATTTAGCAAAAATCAGTCGCAGAGACAAGTCTCTAAATTGGTCAATATAGAAGTTTTAGAACAAGGATTATAATACTTAAAACTTCAATGGTGCTTCATATTTTAATCCCTGATTAAAACAGACCAGCGTTGCTTTTATTTGAGCAATAAAATGTTCCTGCTAAGTGGGCCAGGCCTTAGTTGCCAGTGTGTTGGCTCCTGAAATACTGATCTGTATAATGACATTATTCTTACCACTGGCTGTCAGCATGTTACTTGGCTGTCTTTGATGTCACAATTTTTTCTGGGCTCTCTGTTTCTGCCTGCTCAAGGAGCAAATGTTCTGATGATCCAAGTGAAGGCAAGAGCATTCCGTAAATCTGCTTGTTCAGTATGTCACATTTTAAGGTTATGCCTGTAATGTCTCCAAACATTACTGAGCTCCAGTGGAGTAAGAAGACAGTGCAGGAAGATAATAAATCTCCTGAAGAAAATGTTGTTTTAACAGCAAGATAAAAATTCAGAAAATTGAATATAATGTTCATGAGCTCCAAAACAAAATTAATTGATTATAGAAAACTTTCATGATTCTATAATTCATAGTGTGTATCACTATTATATACACACACGGAATGCTGTGGTGTGGTAGTATAAAAGTGAAACCACTTTGTAGTTATGATTACTGGTAAGCCTTTATTGTATACCACACTATCAGATATTCTGCTATGGTAGAAATTTAAATAATTTAAAGTATATCTATCTGTATCTATCCCACTTGCTGTACAGTCTTCTTCCCCAGTCCTTTGAACTCCCTATGGGTGGAGAGATCTATCTATGCAGAGTCCATTGTAGGAATGGAGCCTTGGTTATCATGAAACCAACTGTTCAGGGCTGATAGAGAGCCATAAAAAGCTCCAGAAATGACCTAAAATTACTTTTCTATACCTAAAAATGTCATGACTTTAAAATCAGACACCAGACCTTTTTAGGGCTAGAATTTTGGATTGTACTGGGAAGGTGAACATCTTCCCTTTCCCAATGAAATAAAACTCCATTTTCTAACTGCAGGGCTGCAAATTAAAGCTTTGAAGTAATGACATTTTAACGTACAGTACAGAAAACCTGGTGCAGGAATGAATCTTACTTGTTGTATGTCTCAAGTGGAAGCATCTTTTCCTTTTTCCTGGGGGGAGTGGGAGCTGAGAAGGAAATGTTTTTATGGCAGGTTGTTCCTTTTAAAAAAACTAACAAACAAAAAAACCCAGAGTTGTTTCTTGGAAGCTGCTGAGGAGGGTTAGTATGGAGTAAGTCCTGAGGAAATGATTGCCAGGCAGAGAGCAATGGAGGCAATCATAAGTGCATGATAAAGATTCATTGAAATGTAGGGCTGGATGGGACCTTGAAAGGTCATCAGATCCAGCCTCCTGTCCTGAGGCCAAGTAAACCTAGGCCATCCCCAACCAGGGCTGCCCAGAAGGGGGACAAGTAGGGCAAATTGCCCCTGGCCCCACAGGGGCCCCCACGAGAATATAGTATTCTATAGTATTGCACATTTTTTTTATGGAAGGGCCCCCAAAATTGCTTTGCCCCAGGCCCCCTGAGTCCTCTGGGCGGCCCTGTCCCCAACTGGTGTTTGTTCAACTTGTTCTTAAAAACTGCCAACGATGCAGATTCCACTGTCTCCCTTGGAAGCCTATTCCAGAGCTTAACTACCGTTAGAGTTAGAAAGTTTTTGCCTAATATATAACCTAAATCTTTCTTGCTGCAAATTAAGCCCATTACTTCTTGTCCTATTGTCAATGGATGTATTTTTTTTTATCACCTGGCTCTTCAGTTTATCACATAAGTTTCAGCTAGACCTGGCCAGAAATTTTTCATCAAAATGTGTTTTTTCAACAAAATACCACTTTTGTTGAAATTTGAAACATTTTGAAAAGTGTCAATTTTGACTAACATCTGTGGATTTTTTTCCCCCCAAAATGAAAGATATTTCATCTTGGAAAGACTTCATTTTGGGGATTTCCAACATTTTGTTTTGAAATTTTTTTTTTACATTTTTTTTTTTTACATTTTTTATGCTACTGCTGAAACTGACATTGTAGTTGAAATATTAAATTTTTATTTTAAATATCATTAGGACCAAAAACAAATGTCAAAATGTCATAATTTCCCACAAACCAGAAATTCAGAGTTTTGACCAGCTGTAGAATCAGCTCCATTAGGCTGTGTACATTTATACTACAGAGAGAAATAAAATAGAGTATTTGCCAAAATACAGTATTTGCCAAAGGAGAAATCAGTCAGGACACAGACAATCACTGTGGCACTAATCTTCCTAGCTCCTAGGTGGAAAGAGGACTTTGGAAAACTTCAAGAATCCCCCTCAGAGTTTTTGCCCTTTTCTCTCCACAGCGACTGAGATTAGTGGATTTGCATAGGAGACAGGGTATGAGATCATCAAACCCTACAGAGCTAGAAGATCTGCAAGGAAAGCAAGCTCCATCCCTTTAGAGCTCGGGGCATCCAAGGAGAAGGACTGTCTTTGCGTATACGTCTATGCACCACCTCCTCGCTTCTGCTGAGCCACTCTGCCCTGGGAGCGGGTGTGGGAGGATGTTCTAGTGGTTAGAGCACTAGCCTGGGACTTGGGAGTTCCAGGTTACCCACTCCACCACAGACTTCCTATGTGACTTTGGGCTAAATTCACAAAGGAACTTAGGCGTGGTGATGCTGAGTGATGCCAGGCCTAACTTTTAGGCACCTAGAAAAATCACTGGGATTCACAAAGCCTCTGCATCATCTTGGGATTGATGTCAGGCTGTCAGGTCTATAATTATCTAGCTCATCCCATTTATTTCTTTCAGTACTAGCACAACATTAGCTTTCTGTGTGGGATCAAAACCTGCAATGCTTTTCCTATTGTTGACTAAGGCTTTTTTTGCCCTTCCCTCCCCCCCGCTTTTTTTTTTTTTAAAGTACTTTATTTGTAAATGTCTCATTGAACAATCTCTTATGCAAGCTATGCCAGCAGCAGGCTGCCCCTTTCAGGCCAGACAAGGAGAGTTTGTAACTAATCCTGCAGTCTTCACAATGTTATAGAGAAGGAAAGGTTTCACTGGATAGTGCTAAAGTTATGGCAGATGCCCACTGACCATCCTTGATAATGGCTTATTTTAATAGCTTTATACAGTTATTTCAGGTTTTAATCTTTCATGCGTAACTAACTCATTTTGTCTGAGAGGCTAACCAGCTGCATTCTCTGAAGTTCTTTTGTTCTGCCACTTTTGAATTAAGGGTAAGCAAAAATGGTCTCCCACAATTCAAAAATAAATTTAGCAATTAGCTTTCAGTAAAACAGACACAAATTGCTGGCATGAGACTAAGCATGGGACACTTCAGATTAAAAGGATAAAAAACAGGTAATGGAGATCTGCATTGTAACTATTTTTTGCTAGTGTGAGAGGCACATAGTACCCAATATCCTTGGACTGCAATCTAAATTTGCATTATTATAAAAATCAGAAAATCTCAATCTTGTCTGTTAATGTGGGGAAGAATATCTTCCAAGTAGCAGCCCTTTCTTAAGCTATACCCATAAAAGCACCACAGCCACCCCTCTTCTCAGCCCTCAAGGCTACAATACATTTCATCTAATACAGTAACCTCTGGAGGGACTTTGCTACAAACGGAAGCTTTACACAAAGGACTGATGACCCATCCCAGCTGTGGATGTACTCCAGAGATTTGATTTGAACCTGCAGATTATTCTATCACTGCTGCAAGCCTGAACCAAGAACTTTGCCATTACTGTATGTAATTGATTCCATTTAACCAATTCTATATCTTTTTCCTTTTATGAATAAACCTTTAGATTTTAGATTCTAAAGGATTGGCAACAGCATGCTTTGTGGGTAAGATCTGATTTGTATATTGACCTGGGTCTGGGGCTTGTTCCTTTGGGATCGAGAGAACCTTTTTTCTTTTACTGGGGTGTTGGTTTTCATAACCATTCGCCCCCATAACAGATGGAACTGGTGGTGATACTGGGGAACGAGTGTCTAAGGGAACTGCTTGTGTGACTTGTGGTTAGCCAGTGGGGTGAGAACAAAGTCCTCTTTGTCTGGCTGGTTTGGTTTGTCTTAGAGGTGGAAAACCCCCAGCCTTGGGCTGAAACTGCCATGCTGTAAGCAATTTGTCCTGAATTGGCACTCGCAGTTGGGTCCCGCCAGAGCCAGCATCGCTACAATACTGCACAAAACAGCTGCTCCCCAGCTCTGCCTCTTCTCCATTCTGGCAGGATACCATTCACCCCAAAGCTCCTGGAGCTCCAAAAATGGGGGTGAGTGCAGAGAGAGCAGCTGTGGGCTCCACAGAGCTATCACATTCCTTCCCTCTGCTACTCCCTCAGCCCATGGGTTGCTTTCAGAGACCTTCAGCCCCATGTTTCCCCTTTCTGTTTCATGGAGAGGAGCACAGGCCCTTAAGTGAACTATTTGACAGCCAACATATCTGGTCTTAAAGTAGAGAGAATCTTTCAACAAATCAGTTAAACAGAAAAATGCTACAAAAATAATCTGAGGACTTTTCCTTCCCCAGAGCACTTATTATTGAGATCAGTATTGTATTAATGTGGATGTTTATACAGGAAATACATTCCAATTTAATGCCATTATTTGAGGGGGGAGGGAGAAGGGAGGGGTTGTTTTATAAACAGTAGTGAATCATGTGGTTTGAAGATGAAAATGACATGTGCTTTACTCTATAGACTCTGCTATATTTTTCGCTATCTGGCTCAGTTCCATCATTTTCCCTCCTTCAGCAAAAGCACAAAATCAAGGAATGAATTTGTTTCTGCTGCTCCTTAGCTTTTTATACCTGGTAAACCAGCTTCTTCTGGCAAAAAAATTGAGTCCCTACAGAAGTACCTTTACATTCTGTTGAATTAAAAACACAGAAGCTGGAGAAACTCTTGTATACAGCTCTTATATTTAGATGAGGGCACTGTGCTATGTGAAATAATTTAGGCTCTTTATTTTAAAATATAGTTACAAAAGATCATTTGAAGTAGTACATTTGAAAATACATTTTGCATAATTTGTTAGATTGTTAATCTAGATTTTGTCTTGTTCAGATTATTTTTGATGTTTAACACAAGTATATCATCTTAAGCACAAAAGTCCAGAACTGTAAATGGCTATTCAGTACCCAATTACAAGCAGTTCACTGCACTTTCCAGGTAGGAGCCCCAGATTCTCTTTTCTGAAATGGAAAATAAATTCTTGTCAGTATCCCTAAGGCAGAGGTTCCCAAAGTGTGGTATGTGTATGTTTGATGTTCCATCAATGCACTTCACAACAGGTTTTAAGAAGGTGGCACATAAATCAATACAGTTTGGGAATCGCTGCCCTAGAGGATGCTTTAAAAAGACCATACATCTTTTAAAAAAAAACAATACTTGAAGGGTTATGACTACTTCAGTGGCATAGTATTCTCTTAGGGGAGTACAGTATAGTGCTAGAACGGATGAGCCCATTGACTATATGACAGTGGCAATTGCGGACACTCAGTACTGCACAAGATTTGGGCCTAATAGTGTACTAGTATAATACCTAGAGGAAACCATGGCAGTCAGTGTACTAGTATAATACCTAGAGGAAACCATGGCAGTCATCGATCAGTTTCCAGAAAACACTGTCAGAGTGATGGAATTATTAGAAGATGGTACACTGTATGCCCTACATATTTCAGTACAGCATATTTCCATGTCTGTTTACTTTAATGTAAAGACAAGAAGGGGAAAAAGTATTTTCTAAGGGTTATCCTAGACCAAAGAGATCTACTCTGTTTAAAAATTATGAAGGAGTTAATACAGTTTCAGGTACTATTCCTGCCCCTCATTTCCTTAGCCAGTTTTTGTGGTTTTATAATCACATTTTTCTATTCTTTAAATACTTTCCCTGTGTCTGTGTGAAAGACCCACACAAACAGAGAAGAGATTATCCAGGGAAACAGTCAGTCATAAAGTAAACAAACTGGGGAAAAAAAATCCCTTTTCCTTTTATAGTGCTCTGAAGTATCTTACACCAATATTAGGTAAAATGTTCTAAGAAAAAGTCTGGATTTTGTTGGTGGTGATGGTTTATTTTTTTTTTTAATTCATTTCTTTTAAAGTTACAGCTAGTGTATTCAAATTATATACTTTTAGGGAAGTAGTCATCATTTCAAATGTGTGCAGACACGCTAGTACTATAGGTAACATATCTTTAACAGCAGTCTTGGGTAAGAGGAAGGTTACCATAGTTCGTCATTCATCACCTAACTTTAAAACAAGACAACTGCCACCTTCCCAAAAGACACAGGCTTTGCACTTGTAATTTTAATTCAGTAATGATCTTATCAAAACAAATTCTCCCTAAAGTGGCAGCAGGATGCATTGGAGAGCGCAGAGAACTGGGAGTCAAGAGACCCATGGTATTCCTGGCACTTCCACTGATGCAGGCCCGCAATACAGTCTGCATCAGTGGCCTCCTGAGCCCCACGTTGAAGTCACGGGGGGCACTGTGCTGAATCCGTTGCAAGATTGGGGCCTTATTGTTTGATCTTGCACAGCCTCTTTGTGCTTCAGATCCCCATATTATAGATGGGGAATAATGATACTTCTTTGCTGGTCATTAAGTGCTGTGATATTTGAAGGCTGCTAGATTGTTGCTGAATATGTTATTGGTGGACATCAGTAAGGCCTGGTCTACACTACAGCTTACATATCAGAGGAGTAGCCGTGTTAGTCTGGATCTGTAAAAAGCAACAAAGAGTCCTGTGGCACCTTATAGACTAACAGATGTATTGGAGCATAAGCTTTCGTGGGTGAATCCCCACTTTGTCAGACACATGCTCCAATGCATCTGTTAGTCTATAAGGACTACAGCTTACGTTGCCACAGGACTACAGCTTACGTTGACCTAACTCTGTAAGTGTCTACACTAAAATGTCACTCCCACCAATGAACTTACCCACTACACCAATTTAATAAATCCACCTCCACGAGAGGCGTAGTGTCAATGCCCATGTAGTTATGTCAACGCAGTGTCAGTGTAGACATGTTGCTTACGTCGACTGTTGCTGCCTTTCAGAAGCTGTCCCACAATGCCCCACACTGACAGTTAAATTGGTGCAAGTGCTCCTGGTGAGGACGTGCACCCCAACACAAGCACAGCATGAATGTGCAAAAGCCATTTAATTACTGCGGTGGCTGTACGTTGCTGTAACTTATGTCGACATAATTTTGTAGTGTAGATGTACCCTAAGTCACAGTGTGTTATCTATTGTCCATGTAGCAGAGTTATTTCTAACATCTATCCCCAAGCATTTGGAAGCTTACCAAATAAGGAAATTAGTGAAAAATGTCTAATCTTTGTGTGAGTAGTAGATTGCTTATGTTACGTTATCTCTTAAGAATCCTAGCCTAGAGATCTTATCAGAAGGTTGGCTAATTGGAGACTTTGCTCTGTGTTGTACAGACAGAATCTTCTTTTTTTTTTTTTTAATATCAACTCAGTCTCCTGAGAGAGCTGTGCTGAATAAGAGTTTCCATTGTAACCCTAATCAGATCAATGTGTGTGTGTCATCTGTCCCACAGAACTGAATTGCTCTTTCAGTCAGGATGCTGATGTCTCATTCTCAGTGACATACAGTATTAACTCAGTGAGAAGCAGACTGCTGATTTGGTTTATTTCAATTAAGAGCCCCCCCCTCCCCCCTTTGCCTTTTACTATTTGTGTAAGATCAGTTGCGTTGTCCCTTTTTTTTAGAGTTCTGATATGACAATCATTTTTAATGCAAATAAATGGTTGCCAAGTGAGACTGTTTACAAAATAAGGCATTGGAATAGGTTTCCCTTTTAAGTGCTCTTATAATTATGCTTACGCTGTTTTTTTAAGTCTCTCTATTATAATACATGGGGAAGCTAGATTTTTTTAAAAAACTTTTCTTGCATCCTGGTAAGTAAAGCTAAACACCTGATAACTGCTGCAGATTTGTTAATCAAATGGTAAGTGGGCTTCTTTTGTTTACTACAAAGAAAAAACAAAACAAAAAATTATTTTTGTTTTAAAATAAATATATTGGGAAAACTTATTTACAACTACAATTTACAGCCTCTACAGTGCCTTTTATAACACATTTATTGTTAATAAGCAGACGTATATTTAGTTGGTATTCATAAATGGAACCTACTGAAAATGTTTGCTTTGATCTGGTGCCCATAAAATGTGTGAATGGTCGTCTGTAACTTGTCTTTTGCTGCATAGCATCTATTTTTAACACCACTGAACTGCAATACTGCTTAGCTTTTTGTGCAGAGAAAAATCAGTTCTCTCAACGTATATAGTATCTATTTAAATGCACTTCAGCGTACCCACTTTCAAAGACTTAACACAATGCCGAGGCACATTAATTATGGCCTGTGTTCATAATCACATCATTTGTGATCCCATCTCTTGGCACTGGGATCAGAGCTCAGAGCACGCAATCGTACATACCTCCCTCTGGATACTAGCTGTGATGGTTGTATGTGGCAGAAAAAAACAAGTAACTGAGGGAGGAGCCATGGAATTGGGACTTTACAGAGGAGGCAAAGTCACCCTTCAACCTCCCAATTGTCAGCAGTTCTCATGTTGGAGTGGCTAGGGGTAGGATGTACACGCATGTACTGAAACTGGCATAAGAAGTCTGCGGTGTAGCCAAGAACTGAACCCACATTTCTCAAGTCTGGTACCATAACCACTAGAACATGCTTCCTCTCATAACACTCTGGCAGTTTCTGGCTAATGTAAACGTTAATATAATTATCATTCCTTTATTGCATTATTTTTATTTTTATGCACTGTGTGGCAACCGCAGCAGCCATTGGCTTCAGTGTGAACTGCAAGTGCTCAGACCTGTGAAAATGAGGCTATTAACAGGTTTTAACATCATTGATACTTAGCTGTCACTACACATTGCAGTGGATCTTACAAACCAACAATTTGTAAGGTTGGGGGGATAGCTCAGGGGTTTGAGCATTGGCCTGCTAAATCCAGGGTTGTGAGTTCAATCCTTGAGGGGACCATTTAGGGATCTGGGACAAAAATCTGTCTGGGGATTGGTCCTGCTTTAAGCAGGGGGTTGGACTAGATGACCTCCTGAGGTCCCTTCCTACCCTGACGTTCCATTAATTTAATTACAACCATGGAGGAGTATTTGCAGAGACCCTGCATATGACAGTGTCTTTGGATAGGGCCTGTTTCTCCATTCTAGCTCACTCGCACTCTACAGAAGTAGACAATAGGGGAAATATGGCTTTATGAGGCCTCTGTACTTCTTCTTTTCTGAGGCCAGCCAGGGTTCAAGTTACTGCAGCCTTGGAGCTGTTTTCATTCTTTTATATTAAAAATAAAACAGAGAGAGATACAGATTATTAAATCATCTGGTCGATTCCCTGACTGTTCCTACAGCATATTTTTTAATGCTCCATCTAGTCTAGTTTTTAAATGAAGTCAGTAGTGAAAAGTCAGAGCTTAAGAAGATTCATTCCATATTTAGGAAATGTTACCCCTGCAACGGTGAACTTGCTTTTTCCTTAGCTTACTTTCATCTCATTATTCTTTTATCCCCTTTAAACCATCTAAACAATCACTTTCCTCTGACCTGCCATCTTCAGTTACTTTCAGACCGTTTTCCTAGCCGCCTTAGATGTTACATGTATTTTGTTTAAGTCGTTCTTCGTAAGTCAGTCTGCTCAGTTCATTGATCATTCTTGTTGGTCGTCTCTATTCACTGAGTTTTATTGACATTTGCCTGCAACTGAAGTCTCCAGAATTTTCTGCATTAACAGGACATAATTAAAAACTTGTAAAATACTAATGAACATAAATACATTGAAAGGGATATTATCAATGCTATATTTATACATGCAGTGCATACAGTGTGGTCCTCTCAGTATTATCTAGACAGGATTATCCCTTCCCTGGTCTATTATGTGATACCTTTGGGTAAGGAGCCCAAAACTGCATTGGTCTTCTCATATTAGTAATGTTAATATTGTAGAGGCACTTAACACATGCACAAAATAAAGTGTGTTATTTTATATATATAAAAACACACACAAAATAATCATTATGGGGTTATTTATTTATTTATTTAGGCAGGCCAAATTTTGTCAACCTCGATAATATCCTTTTAAACGTATTTATGGTCATCGGTAGTTTACAAAGTTACCACTTGTATACTATTAAATAGAACTGGTCAAAACTCAAAATCTGACACTTCAAAATTTCTTTCAGCCCGAATTAGAATGAAATCAGATTTAAAACTTTCCTGCATTTTCCAACAAAACTTGTCTTTCCGAATTTTTTTGACCAGCTCTATTATTAAGCAATGACGATTTCTTCAACTCAGTATAAAAGTGTCATAGCATCTTTATAGCTTTTAACATAGTTATATAGTGAGAAGCATGTCGTTGGCTAATTATTTTTCATGGCTCAAAGTGTTCTGCTCTGTGTTAGATGAATAACTAGTTAACTATGTAAGCTGATTTTATTTCCTTTCAAACATCTGCTAGTTTGGTCTTGCCCATTGTTTTTAACCTGGAAAATAATTTTCAGAACCAAAATGGGTAATTCCAAATTCTTCTGCAGGGCAAGGGGTGGCAATATATTAAATCAGCTCTGGGCCATTTTATAATAATTAGCACTTAAAGAATGCTTTTTGATCTGAAGGTGTCAAAGCACTTTACAAAAGTTAAGTGACTTTCCCAACGTTACACATCAAGTTAGTCAGAGGTGGGAGTAAACCCCTATTGTTCTGAATTCCATTCACAGACTCTGTCTCCTGGATCAACCTACACTTTCCTGCTGAAGTAGGAGGAAAGCAAGACAAGTAATATAAGTGCATCAGCCACTTTGTTAGAAGCTCCCGAAATGTGTTGTATTTCAAAATCAAAATTTTGGAGAGCTAAACTTCACCGAAGAAGTTTTTTGTTATTTTCCTTGGCGGTATGAAGCCACTGTAGCGCAGCATGGTCTGTTTGTAGTTGGAAACGCCGTCCCCAAACATATGGGCGTAGCTTTTCCAGCGCGTACACAATGGCATAGCATTCCTTTTTGCTGATTGACCAATGGCTTTTCCTCTCAGACAGTTTCTTACTGAGAAACACGACAGGATGGAATTCTTGATCCGGTCCTTCGTGCATTAAAACTGCTCCCACGCCTCGCTCGGACGCATCTGTGGTTACTTGGAACGGTTTGTCAAAGTCTGGATCCCTTAGCACAGGGTCAGACATGAGTGTTGCCTTAAGCTGGTTAAAGGCCTTTTGACACTCATCAGTCCACTGAACTGCATTTGGCTGGTTCTTTCTGGTTAGGTCTGTCAGTGGGGCGGCGATTTGGCTGTAGTGGGGTACAAATCGTCTATAATATCCAGCCAAGCCTAAGAAGGATTGGACCTGTTTTTTAGACTTTGGAACTGGCCACTTTTGGATAGCATCCACTTTGGCCTGTAGGGGATTTATAGTTTCTCGACCCACCTGGTGCCCCAGGTAAGTTACTTTGTTTTGGCCTATTTGACACTTTTTAACCTTAACAGTTAGTCCTGCCTGCCGGATGCGCTCGAAGACTTTTTCCAGGTGCTCCAGGTGCTCTGCCCATGAATCAGAAAAAATGGCCACATCATCGAGGTAGGCAACTGCAGATTTTCCCAATCCCGCTAGGAGACCATCTACAAGTCTTTGGAAGGTGGTGGGTGCATTTCGCAACCCGAAAGGGCGTACATTGAATTCATACACCCCTGCCTGGGTGACGAAGGCTGACCTTTCCTTAGCGGGTTCATCTAGTGGTACTTGCCAGTACCCCTTGGTTAAGTTTAAAGTAGAGATGAATTGGGCATGTCCCAATTTCTCCAATAGCTCATCTGTGCGTGGCATTGGATAGTTGTCAGGACGAGTTACAGCATTTAGCTTAAGGTAGTCCACGCAAAAGTGTATTTCCCCATCTGGTTTGGGAACTAGAACCACTGGAGATGCCCATGCACTATTAGAGGGGCGGATTATACCCATCTGTAGCATGTTCTGGATCTCCCTTTGTATAGCAGTTTTGGCATGAGGTGACTCCCGGTAGGGTGGGGTTCTAATTGGGTGAGCATTACCTGTGTCAATGGAGTGGTATGCCCGTTCGGTCCGTCCTGGAGTGGCTGAGAAAATTGGTGCAAAGCTTGTGCACAGCTCCTTGATCTGCTGTCGCTGCAGACGTCCAAGGGTCGTGGAGAGGTTTACCTCTTCCACGCCACCATCCTTTTTTCCTTCGTAGTAGACAGCTTTAGGCCACTCCGCGTCATCTGTTTCCTGGGCTGTAAACTGGCAAACGTTTAATTTTCTGGAATAAAAGGGCTTAAGAGAATTAACATGGTATACCTTAGGCTTTATGTTGGAGGTGGGGGAGGCTATGAGATAGTTAACAGCTCCTAGGCGCTCCTGGACCGTGAATGGTCCTTTCCACGACGCTTCCATTTTATGGGCCTGGAGCGCCTTTAAGACCATGACTTGGTCTCCTACTTTGAAGGACCGTTCTCTGGAATGTTTATTATACTAGGCCTTTTGCTCTTTCTGAACATCCTTTAGGTTTTCTTTAGCAAGGGCTAAAGAGTGTCGGAGGGTGCTTTGTAGGTTGCTTAAAAAGTCTAGAATGTTAGTTCCTGGAGAAGGCGTAAACCCCTCCCATTGCTGCTTCAGCAACTGTAATGGCCCCTTAACCTCGCGGCCATACACAAGTTTAAATGGTGAAAACCCTAAACTGGGATGTGGTACAGCCCTGTAGGCGAAAAGTAACTGCTGCAACACTAGGTCCCAATCATTGGAGTGTTCATTTACAAATTTACGTATCATGGCCCCCAAAGTTCCATTAAACCTCTCCACCAGGCCATTGGTTTCATGGTGGTAAGGGGTGGCAACCAAGTGATTCACACCATGAGCTTCCCACAGGTTTTCCATGGTTCCTGCCAGGAAATTAGTTCCCAAATCTGTAAGGATGTTGGAGGGCCAACCTACCCTGGCAAAAATGTCTGTTAGTGCCTGGCACACACTTTTAGCCCTGGTGTTGCTTAAGGGTACTGCTTCCGGCCATCGGGTAGCAAAATTCATGAAAGTCAGTACGTACTGCTTTCCTCTGGGTGTCTTCTTTGGGAAAGGACCCAGAATATCCACAGCTACGCGCTGAAATGGGACCTCAATTATGGGTAGTGGCTGGAGAGGGGCTTTAACCTGATCTTGGGGCTTTCCCACTCGTTGGCACACCTCAAAAGACCGGACATAATTAGCAACGTCCTTGCCCATTCCCTCCCAGTGGAAGGACGTCCCCAACCGGTCTTTGGTTCTGTTCACCCCAGAATGGCCACTGGGATGATCATGGGCTAAGCTTAAGAGCTTTACCCGATACTTAGTGGGAACTACCAACTGTCTTTGAGGATGCCAGTCTTCCTGGTGCCCACCAGAAAGAGTCTCCTTGTATAAAAGTCCTTGTTCTACAACAAACCAGGATTGGTTAGAAGAGCTGAGAGGCGGTGGGGTGCTCCGCGCCGCCGCCCAAGCTTTCTGAAGGCTGTCATCTGCTTCCTGCTCAGCCTGGAACTGTTCCCTTGATGCTGGAGACATCAGTTCTTCCTTGGACTGTGGACTGGGGCTTGGTCCCTCTGGAAGCGATGTAGGTGCTGGGGCTGTTTCCATTGACTGTGAACTGATGTCCGCTGGTGCACTATGTTGTATCTCAGGCTCTGGCTGAGCCTCCTGGGTAGGGTTATCTGCTGCTTCCGCCAGGTCAGGCTCGCTGGTGCCCTCTGGCGTTGGAGTTGTAGACGGGTTTGCAAGCGCTGGACTCAGTGCTGGCAGTGGTTCTGGTGCTGGTTGTGTTGCCAGTTCCGGTTCTGGGACTGGCTTTGGCTGGGTTTCGGGGATTGGATCCACTACGGCTGTTGCAGTCGTTGGCAGGGGATCCGGTTCCACCACCTTTGTTTGGGTCTCTGGTAACACAGACGGGGCCCTGGTGACCGGCTCAGGAACAGGGATGGGGGTGAAAGCTTGCTTAGCCTGGCTGCAGGTGACTATTCCCACCCTGTTGGCTAGCTTCACATGGTTGGCCAAATTTTCCCCCAGCAGCATGGGAATGGGATAATTGTCATAGACTGCAAAAGTCCACATTCCTGACCAGCCCTTGTACTGGACATGCAACGTGGCTGTAGGCAAGGTTACAGACTGTGACACGAAGGGTTGAATTGACACTTGTGCCCCAGTGTGTCTCCAAGCGATAACCTTCTTTCCGCCCACTCTCAAGGTTTTCCTTCGCTCCGAGGGTATAAGAGAGGCATCTGGGTCTGGGGATCTTTGGTGTGATTGGGGTGTAATGAACTGTAATCGGTTGGGTTTCTTGGGGCAGTGAGCTTTTATATGTCCCAGTTCATTACATTTAAAACATCGCCCTGCTAAGGTATCACCGGGGCGATGTTGGTTGGTGGAGACTGGTGTGGTGGAGTGAGAAGGCGTCTGGGGTTTCCCTTGGGATGTGGGTGGGGCCTTGGGTTGTCCCCGGTGGTAAGGTTTTGTTTCGGCTTGCCCCTTCTGATATTCGCTTTAACTGCTACTAGTTTTTTTCTTTTCTGCCACCTCCACCCATTTGGCTCCAATCTCCTCCACCTCAGTTACAGTTTTGGGCTTCCTATCTAGATTCATAGATTCATAGATTCATAGATTCATAGATTCTAGGACTGGAAGGGACCTCGAGAGGTCATCGAGTCCAGTCCCCTGCCCGCATGGCAGGACCAAATACTGCCTAGACCATCCCTAGTAGACATTTATCTAACCTACCCTTAAATATCTCCAGAGACGGAGATTCCACAACCTCCCTAGGCAATTTGTTCCAGTGTTTAACCACCCTGACAGTTAGGAACTTTTTCCTAATGTCCAATCTAGACCTCCCTTGCTGCAGTTTAAACCCATTGTTTCTGGTTCTATCCTTAGAGGCTAAGGTGAACAAGTTCTCTCCCTCCTCCTTATGACACCCTTTTATATACCTGAAAACTGCTATCATGTCCCCTCTCAGTCTTCTCTTTTCCAAACTAAACAAACCCAATTCTTTCAGCCTTCCTTCATAGGTCATGTTCTCAAGACCTTTAATCATTCTTGTTGCTCTTCTTTGGACCCTTTCCAGTTTCTCCACATCTTTTTTAAAATGCGGCGCCCAGAACTGGACACAATACTCCAGCTGAGGCCTAACCAGAGCAGAGTAGAGCGGAAGAATGACTTCTCGTGTCTTGCTCACAACACACCTGTTAATGCATCCCAGAATCATGTTTGCTTTGTTTGCAACAGCATCACACTGTTGACTCATATTTAGCTTGTGGTCCACTATAACCCCTAGATCCCTTTCTGCCGTACTCCTTCCTAGACAGTCTTTTCCCATTCTGTATGTGTGAAATTGATTTTTCCTTCCTAAGTGGAGCACTTTGCATTTGTCTTTGTTAAACTTCATCCTGTTTAACTCAGACCATTTCTCCAATTTGTCCAGATCATTTTGAATTATGACCCTGTCCTCCAAAGTAGTTGCAATCCCTCCCAGTTTGGTATCATCCGCAAACTTAATAAGCGTACTTTCTATGCCAATATCTAAGTTGTTGATGAAGATATTGAACAGAGCCGGTCCCAAAACAGACCCCTGCGGTACCCCACTCGTTACGCCTTTCCAGCAGGATTGGGAACCATTAATAACAACTCTCTGAGTACGATTATCCAGCCAGTTATGCACCCACCTTATAGTAGCCCCATCTAATTTGTATTTGCCTAGTTTATCGATAAGAATATCATGCGAGACCGTATCAAATGCCTTACTAAAGTCTAGGTATACCACATCCACCGCTTCACCCTTATCCACAAGGCTCGTTATCCTATCAAAGAAAGCTATCAGATTGGTTTGACATGATTTGTTCTTCACAAATCCATGCTGGCTATTCCCTATCACCTTACCACCTTCCAAGTGTTGGCAGATGATTTCCTTAATTACTTGCTCCATTATCTTCCCTGGCACAGAAGTTAAACTAACTGGTCTGTAGTTACCTGGGTTGTTTTTAGTTCCCTTTTTATAGATGGGCACTATATTTGCCCTTTTCCAGTCTTCTGGAATCTCTCCCGTCTCCCATGACTTTCCAAAGATAATAGCTAGAGGCTCAGATACCTCCTCTATTAGCTCCTTGAGTATTCTAGGATGCATTTCATCAGGCCCGGGTGACTTGCAGGCATCTAACTTTTCTAAGTGATTTTTAACTTGTTCTTTTTTTATTTTATCCGCTAAACCTACCCCCTTCCCATTAGCATTCACTATGTTAGGCATTCCTTCAGACTTCTCGGTGAAGACCGAAACAAAGAAGTCATTAAGCATCTCTGCCATTTCCAAGTTTCCTGTTACTGTTTCTCCCTCTTCACTAAGCAGTGGGCCTACCCTGTCTTTGGTCTTCCTCTTGCTTCTAATGTATTGATAAAAAGTCTTCTTGTTTCCTTTTATTCCCGTAGCTAGTTTGAGCTCATTTTGTGCCTTTGCCTTTCTAATCTTGCCCCTGCATTCCTGTGTTGTTTGCCTATATTCATCCTTTGTAATCTGTCCTAGTTTCCATTTTTTATATGACTCCTTTTTATTTTTTAGATCGTGCAAGATCTCGTGGTTAAGCCAAGGTGGTCTTTTGCCACATTTTCTATCTTTCCTAACCAGCGGAATAGCTTGCTTTTGGGCCCTTAATAGTGTCCCTTTGAAAAACTGCCAACTCTCCTCAGTTGTTTTTCCCCTCAGTCTTGATTCCCATGGGACCTTACCTATCAGCTCTCTGAGCTTCCCAAAATCTGCCTTCCTGAAATCCATTGTCTCTATTTTGCTGTTCTCCCTTCTACCCTTCCTTAGAATTGCAAAGTCTATGATTTCATGATCACTTTCACCCAGGCTGCCTTCTACTTTCACATTCTCAACGAGTTCCTCCCTATTTGTTAAAATCAAGTCTAGAACAGCTTCCCCCCTAGTAGCTTTTTCAACCTTCTGAAATAAAAAGTTGTCTCCAATGCAGTCCAAGAATTTGTTGGATAGTCTGTTCCCCGCTGTGTTATTTTCCCAACATATATCCGGATAGTTGAAGTCCCCCATCACCACCAAGTCTTGGGCTTTGGATGATTTTGTTAGTTGCTTGAAAAAAGCCTCATCCACCTCTTCCACCTGGTTAGGTGGCCTGTAGTAGACGCCTAGCATGACATCTCCCTTGTTTTTTGCCCCTTTAAGCCTAACCCAGAGACTCTCAACACTTCCGTCTCCTATGTCCATCTCTACCTCTGTCCAAGTGTGTACATTTTTAATATATAAGGCAACACCTCCTCCCTTTTTCCCCTGTCTATCCTTCCTGAGCAAGCTGTACCCATCCACACCAACATTCCAATCATGTGTATTATCCCACCAAGTTTCAGTGATGCCAACAATGTCATAGTTGTATTTATTTATTAGCACTTCCAGTTCTTCCTGCTTATTCCCCATACTTCTCGCATTTGTATATAGGCATCTAAAATACTGGTTTGATCTTTCCTCCCAGTTTTTTTTTTTTTTTTTTTTTTTTTTACATCTAGGATGTACCTTTCTATTTCCTCAGGAACACCCTCTAAAAACTGCTCCATTTTTACTAGGGAAAACAGATCTTCCAGAGATTTAACATTTGCTCCTGACACCCAGGCATCACAATTTTTGTTAATCTGGTAGGCATGCCGGGTAAATGACACATCGGGTTTCCACTTTAGGGCTCTGAACCGCCGACGGGCATGCTCGGGTGTTAGCCCCATTCTGAGTCTGGCCTTGTTTTTAAAAAGTTCATAACTGTTCATGTGTTCCTTAGGCATTTCAGCTGCCACCTCTGCTAAGGGTCCACTGAGCTGCAGCCTCAGCTCTACCATGTACTGGTCTGGAATGATGCTGTATCCAAGGCAGGCCCTTTCAAAATTTTCTAAGAAGGCCTCAGTATCATTGCCTGCCTTATAGGTGGGGAATTTTCTGGGATGGGAAGTGGTACCTGGAGAGGGGTTGTTAGGATTGGCTGGTGCATCCTGCTTAGCCTTTGCTACTTCCAGTTCATGCTTCCTTTCTTTTTCTCTCTCCTCCATTTTCTTTTCTTTCAGCTCCATAGTTCTCTTGTGAGCCTCCTCTTTGGCTTTTTTCAGCTCCATCTCTCTTTCATGGGCCTCCTTTTTGGCTTTCTCTTCTCTTGCTCTCTGCTCTGTCTTGAGTTTTGTTAATTGAAGCAGTCTCTGATGTTTTCTTTCATTTTCTTCTGCTTCTAGTTTGGCCAGTTCTATTTTTTTTAGCTACTTCTTTGGTAGTCATTTTCCTGTTTTCTTGTGCTGGGTCACCCCCTCTGCAGTTGACTGAAACTGGGAAGCTCTCAGCTCTGGCTGCTGCTGAGTTAACAGAGACTTTCTAACTAGCTACTCCCAAGGATGTAAAAAGAAAAAAAAATTCAGCTTGTAAATTCCTTTTACCAGTCGTTTGCTAATTGAACCCTTCTCTTAACAAAGGACCTTGTTAAAAAAAAATTATCTCTCCTTGCCTGAAGGCAGAGGTGTTAAGATATGCATCTACTTCCAGCTCTGCTTTCCAAGCAGCTAGAAGGAAAAAAAATCTCACTGGCTTTTGGGTTTAAAATGATCCCACCGCTCTGCCACCATGTCAAGGCTGTATCCCCACTTTGAACTTTAGGGTACAAATGTAGGGGCCTGCATGAAAACTTCTAAGCTTAACTACCAGCTTAGCTCTGGTTCGCTGCCACCATTTCCCAATTGGATTCCCTCCCTGGGAAGCCTTGAGAAACCTTTCACCAATTTCCTGGTGAATACAGATCCAAACCCCTTGGATTTTAAAACAAGGAGAAATTAACCTTTCCCCCTCCTTCCTTTCACCAACTCCTGATGAATACAGATCCAACCCCCTTGGATCTAAAACAAGGAGAAATTAACCTTTCCCCCTCCTTCCTTTCACCAACTCCTGATGCATACAGATCCAACCCCCTTGGATCTAAAACAAGGAGAAATTAACCTTTCCCCCTCCTTCCTTTCACCAACTCCTGATGAATACAGATCCAACCCCCTTGGATCTAAAACAAGGAGAAATTAACCTTTCCCCCTCCTTCCTTTCACCAACTCCTGATGCATACAGATCCAACCCCCTTGGATCTAAAAACAAGGAGAAATCAATCAGGTTCTTAAAAAGAAGGCTTTTAATTAAAGAAAAAGGTAAAAATCATCTCTGTAAAATTAGTATGGAGATTAACCTTACAGGGTAATCAAACTTAGTACTTTAACTCCTCCTGAGGGTGAAAGCAAACAACTGTCCTAGATAACTTCCCATTAGCCAAACTTAAATGAAATAATTTATTAGAAATTGTGCATCACAAATAAAGAAAAACATTGAATTGAGAGATGAGTAGAAATAAAGAAGCATGCTTACATGGATCCTGAATAAATGGAAAGTGTCACTAGATATAAAGTTTAGTTATAGAATATTGAATTACCTCAGCCTACAGCATTGCAGAAAACATTCTTTACCACAGCCCAAAGCTTTCCGCCTACACCAGTCATGTGTTCGAGTCTCTTGTACCAGAGAGCATCTGGATAAAATTCTGCACTTTCACACAGCTGTACAATGACCATTAACTTCAGTGGTGTTATGCTCTCTCTCTCTCTCTCTCTCTCTATATATATATATAGATAGATATAGATTAGATATAGAAACAGTAGCTATATATGTTCAGTCAGAATACATTTTTATTTTAGATAAAGGGAAAGAACAAACAAGAAATGACAGAAGTAAAGTCTTCATGAGATAAATTACATTTTCCTCTAAAATGCTTCCCTAAATCTATCTCACAAAATGGCAGCTGCCCTCTGAAGACAGTAGACTCCTAGATGCCTACAGATTTGGTAGAAAAAAAAAATAGAAACAAGTTATGCAGTGGCCTTAGCTGATCTGTAATTCAGGATGAAGCTAGCTAATTGTTATGGACCTGATTTTAACACCTCCCCGCATCTAAATTCCTTGGAAAAAAATGAATTTTGCATGCCCTCATCCCAGGCAATCTGTATGGGAAGTTTTGTAAAAAACAGAAATGGAATTTTAAAGTTGGGGTGTCTTGAAAATTGAGGTGAAGAGAAATGTGACACATAGTTTGGCTCATAATGGTTGCAATCCAGCAAAGCATTCAAGCACATGCTTAACTCTAAGCACCTGAGAAGGCTTTTTGAAATAAATTGGACTACCAGTGTGTTTAAATCTAAGCATGTTCTTGAGTATTTTGCTGCATCAGGGCCAGTATCCCCAGACGATGACCTAAAAACTCCAGATTTGTTTTGTTGGCCTTGCTGTGAAAATACTTAAGTGTTTTGTTTGACCTTTGTTGGCTTTATTTGTTTTGGGGGTGTTGGAGGAAACTGGGGAAGATGCTTCACCATAGTAGCTGTTAATGTAAGGAAGGGGTTAACTGGATGCTCGTAAATACAGGATTATAAAAAGTCAGTGGAATGCTGTCAGAAGGGTTCTGAAGGAGTCTTCTTCAGCAATTAGCCGATTGGTCGGCTGTAGCGATCATTTGCCATTTGTCCGTTTCTGTGCAGCCACAAGGGCTTGATGGGCCAAGAGTCCAATGTCGGAACAGACTTGATGCACCCATGTAATAGAGGGTCTGCCTCTGGGCCACATCCACCCCTCGGGTGGTGGAAGAGAAGTGATGAATATGGTGCTCAAGTGAGAGAACTGAAGAGGAGTATGTTGAGTGGCTGAGACGTGGGTGTATGGAGACATGGATGCTGTGCATGTTAGGATTCGGTGTTAGAGGTGGGCTAGTAGATTTTTTTTATCTGGGCTGAGAAGTTTTTGGAGACTCCTTCAAAGCTGAGCTAAGTAAACAATGCAGTGTGTATTTGTGATCATTCAGTATCATAAAGGGATTTATCCCAAATCCTACTGTGTTTATACTTTTGATTTTTGGAGTAACTAGTAGCTAAGAAATATGAGAATAGTAAATTCTGCTTGGCACATGCATTGTGCTTTATTTTTGAAATATGATGTATAGACATTAGGTATTCTACCAGCCTTGTGTCCAACTCATAAGTAGTTAGATAAACATTGGTATTCCCATTTTCTAGATTTAGGTGGGAGGGATGGAAGCTGTACAAGATATTAAGTTGATTGCCCTCGGTCACACTGCAGCTCCGGAACAGAGCCACAGAACTTCCTGACTCCCAGTCTTGTGCCAAATCTGTTAACTAGACCACCCACAGATTTTAAGGTGAGGGCAAGAGCTATGTGGTGGATAGACAAGAGTGGAGAGCTGTACATTCATCAGAAGCTCGAGAAGTGCTCGGCCTTTGACCTACTAAAAAAATAATTTAACTTAATAGGTTAAAGAGTTAGTTATACACCACGTGTTGATTTATCACACACCCATAACTTCAGTTTTCATAAATCTGCAGAACCATTTTAAATCAGCACAGTTTTCTTTGTAAGTCTGCTTTAAATCCCCTGGCTCTTTACTTATTGCTAGGGTTGCCAACATTGTATTTCAAAAATAAGGGACTGTTTCCTTAGCAACCCTGCTCCACTCCTGCTCCTGATGTTATCATTATTATTATTAATAATAATTAGTACTCACCCACATTTGCCAGGGGTATTTCTTGCTGCTTTTTGCAGCACTCAGCAACTCCAGATCTTGTACAGAAATGAAAAAATAAGGGACATCCCTTGTAATAAGGGACTGTTGGCAACCCTACTTGCTGTTCTTCAGATCTGTCTTTGTTCTATTGCCTAAACAAGATCAAAGGCGCCACAAGACAGTTCATGAATGGTTCCCCTGTAGTATCAATTCGTACATAGTCAGGGAAAACGATAATGACCTACGGAATAGATCTGTGCTATAGTAGAAACTTGTTCATTGACCAAATCTGAAAATATGTTATCACTTATTTTTCTAAAAGGATACAGTAATTTCATACTGTCTAAATTACTGGCTAATGATTGCTGGTTTCAAAGGGTAGAGTGTTTAGGTATCTGTTCCACGAGAAAAGGATTGTTCAAGGAGTTGAGCTGATAAATATGAAATTCAGCAAGGGCCAATTTTTAAAAGGTATTTAGGTGCCTCAAGATGCAGATTGAAAATCCCACTAGGAACCTATCAGCATCTTTAGGTGCTTATATATCTTTAAAAAGCTGGCCCCAAGAACCTTTCAGACATTTCTTGTATATGCAAATTAATACTGATTTTAAAAAACGAACAAACATAAGGAAGTACTTCTTCACACAACACAGAGTCAGCCTGTGGACCTCGTTGCCAGGGGATGTTTGAAGCATAAATCATGATAATAAATCATAATTGAATCTGGGTTCAAAAAATAATTCGATCCTTTCATCAATGGCTATTAGCCAAGATCGTCAGGGACGCAACCCCATGCTCCAGGTGTCCCTAAACCCCCAAATGCCAGAAATTGGGACTGGACTACAGGAATAGATCACTCAAAATTGCCCCTTTCTGTTTATTCCCTCTGAAACATCTGGTATTGTCCACTGTCAGAGGCAGGATACTGCACTGGATGGATCATTCATTTGACCATTCAGATGCTGGAGGCTTTAGTTGATATCTGAAGGAAATGGAAAACTACAGAGAAGCTAAATGAGAAATTGAACTCTTCCACTGGGTCTGGAATTCTAATTACATTTAGAATAATTGTCAGGTTATACAGCAGAACATGAGCAAGTATTTGACTGTTTTCCCAAGCATAGCTACAGATCAACCAGAGCTTTGATAGCATAGAATATAAAAATATAATGTGGAAAAACACCTTTTGAAATGTTAAATAATCTTTTCTCCTCTCTTTTCTCTAGGATTATGATTGCTTTTTTGAAGCAAAGGAAAACAACACGGTCTTCTCCTTTCTAGGGCTGAAACCTAGGTTGGCATCAAAGGTGAATATTGCATTTACAGACCTTTATGACTCCTCCTGCGATCTTCAGCTTGAATTTGCTTTGAGAGAAGTTGAGAGGTCAGCATGTCCATGCTGAAGCTCCTCTCTCTCCCTCTCTCTCTCTCTCTTTTTCCTTGCCAATATTCTACTAGTGAGCTATGTGAAATTGGAACAATAAACAGAAAAGCATTTTAGACCAAACAAAATCTTACCTGTTTTAATTTATGATATCTAATAGAAGCTATAATTATCTTCTGCCAATTGCACATTAAAGGCAAAATTCTGCTGTTGTTACGCCAGTGTAAATCCAAAGTGACTCCATTAGAGGGAGTCAGATTTCAGAGGGGCTGTTCTGGATTTACACTGGTGTATCAGCAGAACTTAGCCCTTAATCAATGACGTAAGTGCAGCTAAGGATGCAAAAACATCTTTGTCTTGCTTTGGAAATATTAGTCTGGGAAAATAGCTAACATTGGTCAACATTTGGTCAGTAGGTGTTTAAAAAAATCACTTAACTGATTTAGGATGTTGGTGAAACCACTTGATTATAGCAATTCCTTATGGGACAGTTAAAACTTGGAGGAAGTATGTATGTAGCAGGAAGTGAATAGGACGCATGGCACCAGTCAGTTGCAGTTAGCTTCTCTATTGAATAGACAATATAATTTCTGATATAGTACTGCTTTACCTGTTGTGATCCTGGACTATCTCATTGTCTCACTGTATGAGATCCTTTGTGCAATGGGCCAAACAGCTGGGCAAGTTTCTTTCCCCCTCGGATCCTTTGAATTTATTCTCCTCTTGCCACAAGTGCTATGTCAGGGCCAAATCCTGGCCCATGGCTTTCTATGAATAAATAAATCTCCATAAAGGAGGATTCCTTTCTTCTAGAGACTTGTTATTCCTGAATACTGTGCACTGTACAGGGGGTGAGGACATGCAGAAGGAGATTCCTCTGGCAGCCACCTCTTTGGTTTTCCTTGCTGCCTACCTTCAAGCCAGGGTCCCAGGAAAAAGATTCCCTTCTGGCCCCCAAATCAGAAACAGCAGCTGCTTGTTGCTGTGTTATTGGAAAGCACCCTGTTGCAGGCCTGGAGAAGAGTGTGCATGTGAATTCCCCCAGAACAGTATGTGAATGATCTAGTTTTAAAACGTGAGGCAAGAATGCAGCTGGCCGTCGACTAAACTTTTAAAATGACCAGACAGGCTGGCAAGCATACAAAATAAATGAACATTAATGTTATGGTGTTGCTAGGTTCTTGCAGTTATACAGTTATCTTGGGTGTTACTTATAATAAAAGTGGGTAACGATTTCAGACAGAAGTATGATCTTCCAGTTGTTGCTGTCCCTTAGATATTGCATGGGAATGTTCAGGTACTGTATTTGGTGTGGAAAATTTCAGTTGTAATTGCAAATGCACAGTCCTCTAATTTGATATTTGGAAGGTATATTTGTTCATCCAGTTATACTTGTATGAACAAATATGAGTTCAAGCTGTAATAAGTATCCCCAGACCCAAAGAAGAATAAAGAACTACACAGTTAGTTGATTTTTGTCCCCCCCCTCCCCTCTTTTAAACAGGAGTCAGAACCCTAGAAAATTTCTTTGAAGATTCAACAAGCACATCTGGATGAAAAACCTTGTTCAGCACATGACTGCTTTCCTAATGGATCACTGTGATAAAAAGCCAATGCGAATCATCAATATTTTGCTTGCCATGGAAGAGGTGCTTTCCAAAGGTGTGAAATTAATGTGTACACAAAATGGGATAAAGGGTGAGATGATACTCCTTTTTAAAAAAAAAAATGCCCACTCTTGATGTTTCACATTTGTCTATGGATTACATTTTCACTGGCTTTGGTATTCTAGCAAACAATCTGTTTAATTCCAGGATGTTGAGGAATGGAAGTGTAAAATCTGTATGGTCATGGAAGGGGATCTGGCAAGAATGTGAATCCTTTATAAGTCTTCAGCTACTGCAGTCTGGATAAAATTAGTTTATCATGACAGTTATAGTTTTGATGGTTAATAGAAAGTGGTGCTAGTTATGATACAGAAGATGAAAAACAGCATGAAGAACTTGGTTTATGCCAAAAACTGCAGATTTCTGCTCAGTATATTTACTGTGCTGTCTATGCTAGAACATGTTTATTGCAATATATGTGGGCTACTAAGCTCTCTCATAAAATATTCACATTACGATTGGCTGTTAAAAAACAGTGGTTAATGGGGAGGGGAGAGAACTCAAACTGATGCTGTCTTGACATCTATGGGTTCCCCCCCACACACACACACACACTGCAATAAAATTGGTCTGTTGATGTGTTTGAAAACAATTGTTTTGTTGGCAAGTACACTTTAACATGTGAGGTGCGTGTCAAACTCGTGCGTATAGCAGTTGAAAAGACATCATACAAAGCCATTACATAATATCTGTTATTTGGGTATGACTTTGCACCTCAAATTTTAGAGCTCATCATTTGGCTGTTTTAAAAGATTTCCAAAGTTATGGGGCTAATTCTGCTTCCCTTAATCACTTTCAATAGAATTCAACTCCACCATTAGCCCCATTGATTTTGGTAGAACTACTTCTAGAGGTAGGGCTCGATCTTGCAAATAACTTAAACACAGCAGTTGTCCTCATGATTTGAAGGTGAAATCTGTTAGACAATGGGATTGCTCACATGCTTAAAGTAAAGCTTGTGTATAAATGCTTTGCTGGATAAGGCCACAGTATCTGACCCTTGCATCAGTTACTATTCAGTGTGAATAAGGAAAGCAGAAACTGCCCTGGGGATTACCCTGATGTAGCAGAGCCCAGTTTGGCTATGTATGACTTAACTATTTTTTTAAAAATTGAAATTTTGAGAGTAGACTGTTTAGCAAATGGATTGTCTGTAATCTAGTCTAATTGCGTTTAGCAATGGGAATCCCTTTGCCCTGTTAAAATAACAGCTATTGAACTTCATAAATGTAGCTTCTGCTCAACTATGGCAGCTTTCTTCCAAAACAATTTGATGGTCATTTGACTGTGCTATTCCAGTAAGTATTCTGGCTTTGCTGGGCAAATGGCATATGGCCGCTAAGTGGGGGGGGGGCAGCTTTCCTGCAGTCACCGGAATGCCTGGGCTATATTTGGTGGTGGCTAAGACGCCTGTCAGATACCAGTGTGCTGGAAGACTGTTTTTTCTCGTAAGCATGCAAGTGAGCACACAGGTGACCCGCTCTCAATATAGTGACTCTCCTATGTGTAACAATTTCCATATGCTACTATAACAAGTACAGTAGTTTGTGAAATTGGAAGACTGCTGACTCAGGTCAGATATGAATAGAGGCACAGGGATAATTCTGCAGGACTGACATCCATAGCTCTGTCAACTGTTACTGCTTTGTGAAGAGAAGTGGTTTCCCTTCACTTACTTAGCATTGTCTCAGTTTACACATACTCCACTGAGAAGTCTGCTGGCTGTGTTTGTATTAAAAAGAAAATGCTAAAAATTACATGAGTGGAATTTTGTGAACCGAATTTTGCTTTTGATCTTCTCATGCTGTTCCTATTGAAGTAAAAGGAGCCACACTCATACCCTGAGCAGAATTTGGTTCTGTCGTTATTTTCATCAGCCCCTGCTCTGGATTCCTCTCCTGGGGGTGCTGTAGCCAAAGTTTTCAAATAGAAATATATTTTTTAAAATAGTAATATGTTGCCTATGATAAAAGTTGTGTTCATAGTTTTATAATCACATATTTTATGGGGTCTTAACTTCACTGTACAAATGGATTTGGCAAATCGGATCTGAGCCAGAGATCCATTTTGTTAAAGTTAACAAAATTCTGGACAACTGTTAATCTGAGTGCAAGAAATTGTCATCCCCTTGCAGTGTTAAGTAAATGAAATTTACATAGTTGCACAGTAAAACAGAGAAGCCATCCTGGATTATGCACATACTTGATTTGTTGTACATTCAGAGAATTATGTAAGGTCCCAATTCTGAGGAAGTTTATGCATATGATTAACATCATTGGGTGAAATCCCAACCCCATTAAAGTCAATAACAAAACTTCTGTTGATTTCACTGAGGCCAGAATTTCACTCATTGAGTTTAACAGAACTCTTCCTGTGTTTAAATGTCCACATGTTTTAGGTCTAAAATTATAATTGAACAGAAAACCAGTATCATTATTACTGTTAGGTAAAAGGGCTTCTTTAAAAAGATTAGTTGTGGACACTATTTATCTGGAAGACAAGAATAACTCCAAAAATGTCCATTTTGCTTGCACAGATTGGCATTATAAACCCATTTAGAGAAGTAATTTTCTTTTGATCTTTTTTAAAGCTGTAAGTTGCTTGAATTTGAGTTTTTTCATTGAGTTAAAGCCTTATTTTTTTAATTATTATGTAGCCTTTTAGTTTGTTACAAAAATTGACCTGGATTTCTTTTTAACCAGTTTTATAGTTATGAAATTTGTTAAAAACGAATTAGTTTTAACTGGAAAGCTTTGTTGAAGGTAGATGCAGTAGCTGAAACAAATGCCAAGTTTATTAATTTTTTAAAATAGCATAAAAAGTTACATCCAAGAAACAATGGGCTAGAATCTGACCCGATGCCAGTAGTTACCCCAGTTTAAACACAGGCAGAAAATCAAAATCAGGTCTAATGCGAATTAAACCTCAAAACTGTGTATACAGCTAAAGCTGCCATTAAATAAATGGGAATTTGGTTTTGCAAGGAATGTAAGCTCAGGCTTTAAAGTCCAATTCTATCCGCCGATGTGTGTGAATGATTCCTGTACACTTCAGTGACAGACCTTGTGTATGCACCAAGGCAAGAATCTGGCCCTTACAATGAACCATTAGAGATCCCTTTTGCTTTGGCTACCTTGTAAAAACTCAATGCCATCCACTTCACTAGCTATCACTTACTACAAGAACTGTAATCAAGAAAAAATGTTTGTATTGGGAGGGTGTGCACAAAGCCACTGTATCAGTGGTTTTAGTAAGTATGTTTGTTGTATTGTAACAAATGAGAGGTGCCACAAAGCACTGGGGAGTGTCTTGGCTGAAGTAGGACTGTTACTACAGAAGCTTATTTTATATATATATAAATAAAAATAAGAGTGTGTGTGTGTTTTGATTCCAAGAATAAGCACACACACAATTTTAATAGGGTTGAATCAGTCTGATAAACTTTTAAACGTCTTGTACTTTCTTTTAATTTAAAGAGTAAAACATTTTAAAATAACCTTGCTTTTGATGATTCAGGTCAAAGGCCAAGACTTTGAAAATAGAAACCTAAGTTAACCTCCTGAATCTACTTGTAATGTAAAATAAATGACCTGATTTGCAAAAGTGCTGGCCTCACCCAGCAGCTCACATTAGAGTCACTGGGAGTTGCTAAGTATTTAGCAGCTCAAAGAATCAGATCATTTTGTTTAGGAGTCTCATTTTTTGACATGATTTTCAAAAATAGGGGCCTAATATTTGTTAGTGCTGCTGGCCACAGAACTGCTTTAACTATTGTTTTCAACTGGTAGTGACAGAGGTGGTTTGATTTAACAATAAAGACTCTTAAAGATGGTTGTTAGATGTTACATTTCTGGGGTGTGGTTTTTCCTTGATTTGCTTAGCCAGGAAGTGCTAAATCCTGCTAGTCTTATTTGCTTGACTAGTTCCACAGATTTCATTAGAACTATTTACATGAACAATGCAAGGAGGATTTGGCCTGTGATTATTTTCATGTGTCTAGAATAAAAATAGTAGAAATTGGAAAGAGAAAAGAAGCCTAATAGATCAGCTAGAGCAGTGGGTCTCAAACTTTTTTACTGGCGACCCCTTTTACATAACAAGCCTCTGAGTGCGACCCCCTCCCCCCTTATAAATTAAAAACACATTTTTATATATTTTACACCATTATAAATGCTGGAGGCAAAGTGGGGTTTGGGGTGGAGGCTGACACCTTGTGACCCCCCTCCCCATGTAATAACCTCACGATCCCCTGAGGGGTCCCAACCCCCAGTTTGAGAATCCCTGAGCTAGAGCATTCCCTGGCCTTGGGTATTCTACCACTGCACAAAGTCTGTAGTTCAAACTGTTCCTATAACATTCCTGGGCATCACAAATACAGAACTGATGCTCCCTTTGATAACAAATGTTCTACATGGATTTGGGGAAGGAAGAAAAGTACAATTTGAGCATATTCTAGATCATCTAAAAATTATTTTTTAAAATTACCTTAATTAAATTATATACTACACCAGGGGTCGGCAACCTTGCAGAAGTGGTGTGCCGAGTCTTCATTTATTTACTCTAATTTAAGGTTTCACATGCCAGTCATACATTTTAACGTTTTTAGAAGATCTCTTTCTATAAGTCTATAATATATAACTAAACTATTGTATGTAAAGTAAATAAGGTTTTTAAAATGTTTAAGAAACTTCATTTTACAATTAAATTAAAATGCAGAGCCCCCTGGACCGGTGGCCAGGACCCAGGCAGTGTGAGTGCCACTGAAAATCAGCTCGCGTGCCGCCTTTGGCATGTGTGCCATAGGATGCCTACCCCTGTACTACACCATCTCATAAATAATGGCTGAATTCAAGGAAATCATCAGGACCTTGCAGTAAAATATGCCAAAGAAATCAGTGAAATAACAGTTAATTCACATACAGTTCCATTTGGCTGCAGCCTACTAGTCTGCCTGAATCAGCCCATGATGGATAGGAGCATCGCAGTACTGTCGTAGCTTCCAGCAGAAGGATGAGGCCTGTCCTGCAAGATTCTGAGCACCCTCTATTCCTATTGCCTTATGAGGTAATCACAATGTCCCAAATACCTTCAGGAACAAGCCCTAGCCACAAAGTGTTAAATAGGAGCAATTCATTAGCTTGTGGTGTTCATTTTAAGTACTGGATTAATTAGTATGAGTGCCAAGGGAGTTGGGGCAGATCTTCAGTTGGTGTCATTGGTCATAGCTCCATTGAAGCCTGTGGAACTATGACAATTGATACCATCTGAAGATCTGCACCCATGTTCTAAATTTTCATGAGTAGTGGGTTTTTTTTACATATCTATATTTAATGTATAAAACTAGGTTTCCTTAGGCTTATCTGAAATAAATGTAACCTGTTTTGACTGGGGCACTTTCTGATGTTCCCTATAAGATATTAAGCTAAGAGTCTAAATTGGTGTAATTTACTCTGTAAGTGGCTAACAAAAGGTGCAAGTTGCATCATTTGCAGCTCCCTTAGACCATTCTCTACCATGCAATTTACACCCCCCTTCCTCTCCTCCAAAATTGCCTCATTATCTTTGGCATAAACATTGCCATGAACACTGTACTAATTTGTAGATTCCTATAGCCAATGTAGAGAAGTATTATCCTCGGATAAGGGAAATAAGAGGTCTCAGGCACACAGGGAAGTCCAGTCGAACCATGAATTGACGCCCATACTCCACCTCAGCAGGAGGAGTAAGCGGAGTCGACAGGGGAGCCGCAGCAGTCGACTCGCCGCCATGAGGACAGCCAGATAAGTCGAACTAAGATACTTCGACTTCAGCTATGCGAATAGCGTAACTGAAGTTGCATATCTTAGTTCGAACCCTCCCACTAGTGTTGCCCAGGCCTTAGATTCTCACATGAAAGCGAGGCAGAAGTGAAGGTCAGGAGCAAATCCCTGGTGAAATGCCTTCCATCCCCCAGCTGCTGGATTGTCCCAGAAGCTAGCGTGGGGGCTCCACCCTTCATATTAGCCTCAGACTACTTGGTGCCTGATAAGCATGAAGTCCCCAACTCCCAGAACTATATCAGTTTCCATTTGAAATATCATTATTTCTACAATGATAAGTGCTAGAACCTTAAATTCATGCCCCCAAGATTGCCATGGAAGATTTCCTTCTCTCTGCTGTGTGTACAAGTGTATTTTTCATGCCCTGCTCCAAGCGCATAAATAACAGGGAGTGAAATATACAGCACACTGATTCTAGGGCATAGGCCTTCCCCAAAGCTTCTGCAATTCCAATTCTGGCTATTTAAAATATTTATCATAAGCAGGTAAACAGTAGATGCCATCATTATATAGCATTATACATTTCTTAGATGCTCTGGTTACCTTCTCCAGAAATGAGAAAGAGTTCTCGAAAGCTTGTCCCATCCACCAACAGAAGTTGGTCCAATAAAAGATATCTCACCTACCTTGTCTCTATCATCAGGAATTAATATACTGGGCTTGACTATCCTCTCACTCAGTGGTGTACATCAGAAGTAATTCCATTGAAGTTGCTAGACTTCCACCAGTATAAACTGGTGTGAAAAGACAATCAGAGGCAGTAGTCTTTGTGTTTAAAGCAGCTTCCAGAAACCCAAATGGGTTAACTTTGAAACAAAGGATTAAAAGGTTAATCCAACCGACTACTGGGAAAAGTGGTTTTCATACAAAGGAATATGATTTAAGCAATTTTCTTTCTGTTATTTAGATGTTTTAGTAATCTGAAAAACAGAACTCTGTTTTTAGACAAGTCATAGGAAATCTTTGTGACTTGAGAGAAAGCTTCTCTCTTTTTCAAACCTCATCCTCTAAAAACTACTTTATAATGTAGTATAGTCTAGCAGTCAATTAGTGAAATACTGAGCTTTTACAGTTAATTTTCTTGGTAGTCTGTTCAAAACAATCCTGATTAAAAAACAACAACATGCTGTTGTCTATTAACTTAAATTGTAGGATTCTATTTCAGGACTCTGCCTTCTGTTACCTGTAAGAACAGTGCTATTTTACGGTTTCAAAGCACTTTTTAAATTCAAAGGTAAAAATAGCAATTCTCAACATCAGTCAAATTAAAAAATGACTTCAGTCCTACAGCATTCTGTCTCCGTTTATTTTATTTAGGACCAGGTTTTCAGAAAAGGCTCAATTTAGTTTCTGATCTTGAATGCAAAATTTTGCATGTGGCATACCTTGAGTTTAATTCTGGGCAAGTGATATGTTAGGGCTTGAGTAAAATTGGCCCAGTTGAAGCCAATGGAAACTACCATTAATCTTAGTAGAGTCAGGATATCACTCCATGTTTTGAAAAGCTGATCCTCTGCTGGCTCATCAGCACTCTGTTGACTGTCTCACTGCAGAGCAGAACAAGGAGAGAAGCCAGCCACCAAGGCTACTACAGTAGAACCTCAGAATTACAAACATCTTGGGAATGGAGGTTGTTCATTGAAATGTTTGTAACAACTGATCATTGACTTAATACAACTTTGAAACTTTACTATACAGAAGAAAAATGCTGCTTTTTAACCATCTTAATTTAAATGAAATATGCACAGAAACCCTTTCCTTACCTTGTCAAATTTTTTAAAAACTTTTTTTATTAGTTTAACACAGTGCTGTACTGTATTTGCTTTTTTGGTGTCTGCTGCCTGATTGCATACTCCAGGTTCCAAATGAGGTATGGGGTTGACCAGTCCGTTTGTTACTCTGAGGTTCTACTGTTTTATCAGCAGCACCACCTTACTAACGCACACAACTGCAGGCAGGATTCAAGAAGCAACAGGAAGAGAGCCCAAAGTAGGGAAACTTGAGAGGAGAAAAGGTGCAGGCAATTACTCAATAGGCAGCAAGAAATAATCCAAGAGAGAGAATGGCAGGGAGGAAAATCAAGATCGGGGTGGGGGAAGGTTAGCCAAAGGAGGGCACCGACTGAAGGTGGAGAATGGAACAGAAACAGAGCAGAGTGAAGAAAGAAAGGGATGGATGAATGGAGAGAGATTTGGAGTGGTGGAGGAAGAAGTGCAGAAAAGTTCATTGGAGGGAAAGCACTGGGAGATTGAAGAGTGAGGCAGTGAAGGAAAGTGGAGAGAAGAGACCAAAAACTAAGCTAATTTATTCTATAGAAAGCAGAGTGCCAAACTGTCACTAAAACATACTCTCATAATGTATTTGATTTGTAGGTGGGCATGTACTTCAGTGACATGTGAGGGATTTAGGACACCTAGTTGTGGATAAACAGTGGCCATTAAAGCCTGGTGTTTGTCTATGGGGTACAAGATATGGTCTGACAAGTGCATTTTAAGCATCACACAGCAGGGATACTGCCTTTTTGAACACTTTCATATGTATATGTGGCATTTGGGGGGTTGGGCCTTTTATGATCTTTATACAATATAACTTGTTGCATTGACAATTTATGCTAATCCAGAATTCCAGATACACACCAGAAAATGTAGGTTCTGCCTGTGCACGTATGCATTTGTTTTGAAGTGTCTTTAGCTTCTACAATGGAAAAAGTTGTATTAAACTCTTGAAGAGTTTCTAAGGATGCCAACAATGCTTTCCCCCTTTCTTTGACACCTTTCCATTGCTCAGATGACTACAGACCAGCAAGTAATAGCAGCATTATGATACTTTGTTTTATTTTCTGTCCCTTTCCTAATATACTGTTAGCCTTTTAGACCACTGCTGTGTATTAAGCTGAAGTTTTCAGAGAACTATCCCCGGTGACTCTAAAATCTCTTTTGAGTGGTAACTGCTAATTTAGAATCCATCATTATATATGTATAGTTGGGATTATTTTTTCCCAGTGGGGATTATTTTTGTACTTATCAATGTTGAGTTTCAGCTGCCATTTCCACCCCTCCCCCATCACCCAATTTTGTGAGATTCCTTTGTAACTCTTGTTAGTCAGCTTTGGACTATAACTATTTTGAATAACTAACTGCATCATCTGTAAACTGTTTATTCCCTTTTCCAGATAATTCATAAATATGATGAAGAGCACAGGTCTCCATACAGATCCTTGGGGGATCCCCCACTGTTTTCCTTTCTCCATTTGTGAAAACTGACCATTTGTTCTTACCCTGTATTTCCTTGTAGTACCCTTCTACATACAGAAATGACACGGCTCCTGCAACTCTGCAGATATTATAGTGGCACTCTTTCTGGATCAGATTGTCTGTTGGTGTAAGTCTGCATAGCTTTTCTGATGTGAATTTACATCAGTTTACACCAACCCAGAATCTAGCAGTCTGTCTTTCACAGCTAGGTTTTGCAAACTCATTTCTATACTATAAAATGTCAGTGTTGTGGATTACTAGGGCAGCCAATTCCAGTCCTGTGTACAACTGCACAATAAACAGCAATGAGCACTTCATGATCACTGCCTAACAAGGACAATGAGCTGCTTCCAACTGGATCCATGGGCAAGTGAGTCATTTTCCCGGCAAGCAATTGTTGAAGGATTAAGAAACATAATAAGCAATATTAGAAATATAAAGAACTGTTATGTTGTCTGCATCCATCTGATCACAATGTCACACTGATAAGTGAAACTGCAATAAATGACATTTGCTGAAGATAAGTTTGCTCTAGTGCCAGATAGAGATTTCTTTTTAGTTTGTTAATGCATTAACTGTTAGCCACTTTCTTAGTTAGTGGAATATTGATATCTCACACCTGTCTTGTAGGAAGTGAGTAGTTAGCAGGTTTGATGACCAATGTGAACACTCCCCAGAAAATGGCAAGGGCAGCCAATTCCTTTTCTAGTGACAGTGCCAGCTGTCCTCAAAAGGTGAAGTTGCAAGAATCCCAGAAATGTAATCCTTTCCAGTAACTCTGTTTGTGGTAGGTGCAAGCACAGTCCCACCAGGTTGGACCCAAGTCTTACAGCACATACAACCCACCCCCCCTCATTCAGTGTTTTTAAAATCTGTTCTGTGAAGTAAACAACCATGTGTGAACGGTGACATTTACAGCTCTTCCCACTGATAGTGCAGTGCTGTCATAACACCACCCATGGCTCTGAAAGTCCATTAGTTTACTCACTGTGCTAGGAATGGAGAAGTCCTTTTCATTTTGGCTAGTGTTAACTTTACATGTGTTTTTTTTAAATAGCCTGTATTCCTTCTGTATAAAGGGATTGTGTACCATAACTTTCTGTACACTCTCATCTGAAACACTACTATATATATATGCAACTGATAATTACACTTAAATGTGATGCCAACAGTGTACTGATGTGTTCAAATATAAGTTTTATAATTTAAATTGTCTAATTAAAGCTATGTCTGCAGTTCTCTTATTTGTGTCAAATTTCTTTGCCAACTTACTCTTACTGTTCTCTTATTGCTATTGACACATGACAAGCTCTGCTAAATGCAAAGAATTCTAGTGGAGTAAGTCTCCCTATTTATTGTGCTGGCACTAGCTCCCATCTGTCATTTCAGGTCATCTTGAAAATGGCTTGTGAATTTGTTTGTTTTTCAGGTCTGCTGCTGATATTAATTATGTAATCTTCTGCAAGGTAGATGCTTTTGAACTGACAAGTTTTTTCTTTAAAAAAAAAAAAACACACCCCTCTCAACATTAAAAATAAATTGGCAGAAACTGACTTGGTGAACAGCTTTCACAAAGCAATTTAAAATGAGTTGTTAAGATGAAGTGATCTTCAGAAGTATTTTGACTATCCAGCTTGTATGTCAAAGCTGCTCTGCAAAGTAAATATAGCCATGTGTGAGGAGTGTTTACTTAGTAGCTGTTCTGATGACAGGCCTTTCATTGTCTAACATTATATAACCCATCATGCACATCCCTTTGCTTCAAAGGCTTTTGAGCTTGCAGTGGTTTGCTGCCATGAGGTCCTCTCCTCTGATTCTCATTTAAACCCTGATTCTGCCATGAGCTGCATGCATGCAGGCCCCTGTGCCCATTCAGAGTCTCCCTATCTTCAGTAAGGCTTCCACATAGATGCAGAAATCTGCCTGTGAAGAACTTGTGGAGGCAGGGCCTTAGAGGTCCTGGAATCTGGTCTCCACCCTATCCCAGAACTCAAACTGCTCTTTGCAAGGACACGGTCAGTCTCCAGGTGGAAATTTCTAAAAGCAGTGGCATATCAGCAAACCAAACTTCACAAAGCACTTCCATCAGCAGGGAGTTAGGAGAGTAATACTGCTTTTAGAACAGGAGGAGTATTTCAAATGTAGTTAAAGGAGGATGTAGAGGACTTCATCATAGATTAACAACATGGATAGTTTTTTCCTTTCAAACAATTTTTTCATTATACATTTTAAAATTTTGCAGATTTATTTCTAGTTAGACCTCTGGTTTCTTATTCTTTGGATCCAATTCTGACCTCATGCTTGGTTCAACAAGCTGCTGAGCACTCTGGCCCCAATCTAGTAAATCTCCTAAGCATGTGCTTAATTTAAAGCATGATGTTAGTCCCTTAGAAGTTAAGCATGTGATCAGTCCTATTAAATTTAAACTTGAGTTTCAGTGCCTTGAGAGATTGGGCTAAAGTGCTCAGCAACATGCAGAATCCAGCCCTGTGGGTGAATTCCTGGCCCCTCTGTCGGCAATGGCAAAACTCCCATTGACTTCAATGGGATCAAGATTTCATACCAGTATAGCTGAGATCAAGATCAGCTCCTCTGGCTGACAAAATTACTGCTTAATAGTTTAGAGCTACAGTAACTCCTCACTTAATGTTGTAGTTATAGTCCTGAAAAATCCAACTTTAAGCAAAACTGTTAAGCAAATCCAATTTCCCCACAAGAATTAATGTAAATGAGGGGGTTAAGTTCCAGGGAAATTTTTCCACTCCACAAAAGACTATATCACACACACAAATTTAAACAAACAATTTAATACTGGTACACAGTGATGATGATTGTGAAGCTTGGTTGAGGTGGATGAGTCAGAGGGTGGGATATTTCCCTTACTCCTAAATGATGAGCCAGCAATTAGCTGAGCCCTCAAGGGTTAACTCTCTCACTCTACCAGGCAGCAGGAATGGAGGGAGATATGTGCATTTCCCCTTTAAGTACACGGCCTTGTTAATTAGATCAGCTTGCTGAGACCACTACAGGCTCCCTCCATCCTAAGCCCTCGTGTGTCCCTCCCACTCTATGGAAGATGCGGTAAGCAGGGTGCAGGAGCATGGGGAGGGAGACACCCTGACATTAGCTCCCCTCTTCTTTCCCTCCCCCCGCACAGCAAGCAGGAGTCTCGGGGACCAGCTTCAAGGCAGAGGGCAGGAGCAGCACATGGCAGTGGGGGGGAGGGACAGCTGCAACTGATAGCCTGCTGGGCAGCTACTGCACAGGGAACTTAGGGGAGCAGGGAGCTGCCAGTCCATGCTGGTTCCATGCCCCCACCAGCTAGCTCCAATGGGCTGCTCTTCCTGCAAGCAGTAGACAAAGCAGGTGGCTGCCAAATGACGTTAGAAGGAGCATTGCACAACTTTAAACGAGCATGTTCCCTAACTGATCGTCAACGTAACAATGAAATAACATTAACCATGATGACTTTAAGTGAGGAGTTACTGTATAATGAAGGGATGGCAAAAAGTCTTGCTATTTACCAGGTTCTAGTTTTAGCCCTTTGTGAACTAATGCTACAGTTCAACATAGTTCCTGGGTATGTTAAAGGGGTGGAGGAAATGCATGAATTAAACATTTTCTTGACTCTTTTTAACTTTGGCTTAATTCCAAAGTGTCAAATGGGCCAGGGTGTGCTCTTTGAAATCCTACAGGCCTTGAGTATAAAAAACAAAAACAAACAAATTAAGTGTGTGGTTTTATTTTTTGTTTAAATAGCTAGAACTAAGTTTAAAAAATTTTATATATATATGCGCATGAGTCGACGTAGGGGTCTCATTCTCCTCTCACTTCTGTAAGTGTAAATCCAGAGTAAATCCACTGAAGCCAATAATTACCCCAGCATAAAACAGTATAACTGTAACCCTTGTTCCAGGTGATGTTGGCAGCAACAAGGATTGGGTTCAATATGTAAGGGGGTCCTCTTAAAATTAATAAAAATTTAGCTTAAGCCCTCACCCAGAAATCTGAGAAAACTAAACAAAGCTGAAAACAGGTATGAGTCAAATCAGCTGGGAGGAAGAATTTTTAATCAGAAAAATGTGAATGATCATTGGGAATTTTACTAGATGCCCCAAAAGCCATAATCCCACAACTGAGGAAGAAAGTTACAGTCACCCTCAAAATCAGGTAAGATTTTTAGTAAGTGAAGGAAGCTATAAAATATGTCTATCTACAGATAGAGTAGAAAATGGAAGATGCTAGTAGTGAATATATATCAGAAATTATCAATTTTCTACAATTCTTAAGAGAAACAAAGGGATACAAGGAGAAATCTATGGCCAGCAGAGTTAATGACAATAAGGAGTTTTTAAGTATATTAAGAATAAAAAGAATCCTGACAATGGTATTGGTTTATTACTAGATGGAAATGGTAGAATTATCAATAATGCAGAAAAGGCAGAAGTGTTCAATAAATATTTGTTCTATATTTGGGAGAAACAGTTGTAGTTATACAACATTCTTTCCATTCCATTATTATGTCAGGAGGATGTTAAAGAGCAGTTCCTAAAGTCAGACATTTTAAAACCAGCAGATCCAGATAACTTGCATTCATGAGTTTGAAAAGAACTGGCTGAGGAGCTTGCTACACCTGTTGATTTTCAATAATTCTTGGAACACTGGGGAAGTTCCAGAAGACTGGAAGAAAGTTAATGTGCCAATATTTTAAAAGGATAAATGGGATGACCCAGGTACTTGTAAGCCTGTCAGTCAGATATCAATCCCATACATGATAATGGAGTGGCTGATACAAGAATCCATTCATTAAGAATTAAAGGATGGTAATATAATTAGTGTCAATCAACATGGGTATATGGAAAATAGGTATATATAAACTATCTTTTGATGAGATTACACATTTGGTTGATAAAGGCAATATTGTATGTAATATACTTTGCATTGGTACTGAATGACATTCTGACTGAAAAACTGGTATGATACAAAATTAACATGACCCACATCAAGTAGATGGAAAGCTGGCTAACTGAAAGGTCTCAAACTAACTGTAAACAGGGAATCTTCATTGGTGGTTGTTTCCAGTGGGGTCCCTCAGACATCAGTTCTTGGTCCTACACTAATTAACATTTTTATCAGTGTGCTGGGAGAAGACAAATCGCCCACCGACAAAGTTTGCAGATGCCACACAAATTGGGGATGTGGTAAATAACAAAGAGGGCGGTCACTGATACAGTGCAAGCAAAAAATATGTTTAACTATCAATGTATATATTTATGAATAAAGTTCTATATGGGGGGAGGGATAGCTCAGTGGTTTGAGGATTGGCCCTCTAAACCCAGGGTTGTGAGCTCAATCCTTGAGGGGGCCATTTAGGGATCTGGGGCAAAAAAATTGGTCCTGCTAGTGAAGGCAGGGAACTGGACTTGATGACCTTTCAAGGTCCCTTCCAGTTCTATGAGATAGGTATATCTCCATATTTTATTAATTATTAGTATTATAAGAATATAGGCTATACTTACAGAATGGGGGACTAGCTTGGGAAACGGTAATTCTGCCAAAGATTTGTGAGTGGTGATCAGTAATAAGCGGAACATGAGCTCCCAGTGTGATGCTGTGGCCAAAAGGGCTAATGTGACCCTTGGGTGCATAAACAGGGAAATCTCAAGTAGGAGCAGAGAGCTTCTTTTACCTCTGTATTTGGCACTGGTGCAACAACTGCTGGAAAATGTATCCAGTTCTGGTGCCTATAGTTCAAAAAGGATGTTGCTAAATCGAAGAGGGTTCAGAGAAGATCCACAATAACGATTAAAGGATTAGAAAAATATGCCTTACAGTGATAGATTGTTAAAATAAATAGACTTCAGGAGCTCAAAGAAGATTAAGAGGATTAGTATGTAAGTACATGTATGGGGAACAAATACTTAATAATAGGCTCTTCAATCCAGCAGAGGAAGATGATGCAATTGCTGGAAATTGAAGCTAGACAAATTCAGACTGGAAATAAAGTGTCAATTTTTAATCCTGAGATTAATTAACCAATGGAACAACATACTAAGAGTTCTGGTGGATTCTCCATCACTGAAAATTTTAAATCAAGAGTGAATGTTTTTCTAAAAGCTATGCGCCAGGAATTATTTTGCAGAAGTTCTGTGTTATAGGGGGGGGGGCAGACTAAATGACCACAATGGTCCCTCTGGTCTCAGAATCTATTGCCCCCCACCCCCAGGCACATTAGCAGGCAATACTCCCCCACTCATAAGCATGGAATCCATGTGTAATAAGAAGAAAACGTTTATTAAGAGGAGAGGGAACATCACACCAATGACTCAAAAGAATGCAAATTATAAGTAAAGCAACTTCCTCACTGTTTCCCACCTTGCAGGATGAAAGTCCAGTGGATGAATGTCCCTTTAACACACCATTCTCCCTTTCCCTCCTCTGCACCCCACTTACAGTTTGTTGTCCAAGGTCAGCAAAGGCTCAGAGTCCAAGGGTAGATTCAGGTGGGTCCACCTCCAGCCTCTACAGGTGTGAGGGGTGGGCAAGTGATGCCTCTGCTGCTGCGGCTATGTTGCTGCCACCTCTGTCACTGTTCATCACTCTCTGCTGCTCTGGGATGTCCTTGGTCTGATCCTATAGTGCCCAACCACCTCACCCAGTTATTAGTAATCACGGTGGCAGGATTTACTGGATTGGGGCACCTTTGGGGCTGCCATTAACTGCAAGGCCATGTTCTGAGGTTCTACCTGCTAGCCCAGTTCTTAGTGATTTCACTGGATAAAGGGAAATCTCCTTGCCTCTGTTTTCTCCACACCACCTTTGAGCACAACACTGTCTCTATACCACATCTAAGGCTTAGCCCCTAGATCAGCATATAAGTGATTTCAGTTCTTGGGAAGAGATAAGGCCCATCATTTAAGTCTATTTAGGTTGGTCTTTCAACACTGGAGAAGAAGGCCCAAATAGCATCTCAGACTTTTAAACAGAATCTGCACCACCAGATAGGAACATCTATCATCCTCCCCATTAGAGCATCACTTGAAGTTCCTTTACTACCCCACACTTAGCAAGTGAGGTTAGCATTATAGTGACCCCCTCAATTAGGACATATTAAAATATTTTCAGAATGCTGATCAAGGGCCCCAAATAACACCCATAGTGCTTATTCAGTCCTAAAACTACTAGATACATAATGTACAGCCATGATTCATCCAATGCATTGAATTTGGGACCCTACCTCTGGCATTGCTTCATTGAGCTCCTGTTCATTTGTTAGATGGGTTGTAAATATTATGGTGTTTTCCACAAAGCCTTTGAAATGGTTCACAGTTGTGACCTATTTCCACATCGCTGTTGCAAAGTGATTCATAATACCTGTTGCACTATATTGTTAATGCAAAATTTCCCCCATGTTTCCTTCATTGAATTACTGTAACTCAATCAGATGTTCATGGTCTGACTGAGCGATTGTTCTTGGCCAGGTAATAAGCAGTTCAAAATACAGCCTCGTCTATGACTCCTGAAATTGCTTCCATGTGTCTTTTTAGCACATTTGCTTTCCTCTGCTCTTGGATTATATGCACTATCCCATGAGCTTTGGAATCCACCTGGCATCCCTCAGAATTGAAGTTAACTTAATATTTCTACTTTTATTGCAAGACTCTTCAACACAGTAGTTGCACCATGCATTATCAAGAGAAACCTCTTCTTTAAAAACTCCAGTTGGCCCAGGCAGCATGCAAGACAGATGTGGTCACTTTAGAAAAGCTTTAAATAAAATATCCCAGTGCAGCACTAATACCACAGCCATGTCGCTTATTACTAACATTACAACAGTCAAAGAAAAAAGCCAGGCACACTGCAGGTCAACAGATGCACCAGTTAGCCATCATTCTTACAATATACCCCACACAGAGAGAGTCAAAACATTTTGCATTAGGAGACAGAAAATATGAAAACATTCTTTGGATTTATAACAATAATACCAACACCATCTGAAGGCAAGCTACAAGGTGTATGGAACACTCATTTAGAAGTATACATATAATTTAGTATAAGAACTATTTGAAGAATGTGTTAGGTTTAATTCATATACGCAGTGCTACCTTGTGAATTCACAGCATTAATGCGTACTCACCGAGTTCTTGCCTTGCAGTCCAGTCAAGAGTACTTCTCCTTAAATTCCTTCCACTGGTTTTGTTTCCAACTATCAGGCCAAAAGTTGAGAGCGTAAGTCGATGACCTAGGTAGCTGAAGATTCTGGTCATTTCCAACAGCCTCAGTTGAGTCACAATTGCTTTCAGAATTTTCTACAGCTAGGAACTGTTGGGCTTCAGAAACCAAACTCAAATTTGTCGAGGAAACATTTGGTTTCTTTCCAAAAAATGAAAAACAAAAACAAAACAAAACAAACAACCTTTGTTTGCTGATGTTTCATTTTGTACAAAATAAAAATTCAGTTTAATGTTTACAGTTAATAGAACCTTGTCTGGGTGGCTATTTTTTCTCCAAAGTAGAAGGATATGTAATAAAATAGTTAAGTTTGTTTTTAAATAAAAGATTGTTTGACTTTAATATAGATATTGTATCCATTTTATAAGCAGGATAGTACACTCCTGGGTTGCGTGTTATGTTTCAACAACCTATGGTTTTGTTGGTCTGAGTCACCCCCTGCTGCCCTGTCACACCTCCAGTGACCCTCAGGAATACTACTGCCATATCCCTAGCAGAGCATTGAGCTGGGCCTGGCCCCCAGGGAGAGCTGGATATAAGGGGACACTGGGTTGGGATCAGCTCTGGGAATGCATACACTCACCCTTAAGTCTCTGGCCTTTGCATTCCTTGCCACTGGATCAAGTCAGCTCTCAGGCAGAGGGGGAGGGGAGTCCAGCCCACATCTGTAACTGTGAACTGAGGTGGGAGGGGCACAGCCCAGGGTTGGAGGGGAAGGCAATGGGATCTTCCCCCAGAATGACGGAGACTCATGCTGCCTCGGAGCCCAGACATGAGGGTGGAAGGAGAGTAAGAGCTCACCCATCCCTCTTAGCCAGTGCCCCCCACAGCCAAGGAGGAAGGGAGTAGTGCCGCTGACTGCCCCACTAGGGCCAAACCTGAGCAGTGCTTCAACCCCCTGCACCAGATCACAAGGGCCCAGCAGTTAAACTCTATTCCCCAAGCAGGAAAGTGTGACTACATCACTGTTCTGGAGAATCCTCTTCCACCTCACCCAGATGCTCAGTCTCAATGATGATCCAAAGAAATAAATGGACATCTGCTCCAGAGACTGCACCAGGTGTACCCTGCATCGCCCCAGCAGGACAGGGATGCAGTGAGCAAGTAAAGAAAAAAAATAATCCATTCATCAGTCACCGAACTTCCAGAATTGTCAACAATATGAAGCAAAATCATAACTTCCTGTGACAGAGTACAGGAAGCTAACAGGTGAGCCAGCACCCAGATAACATAGGCACCAAATCAGTTCCTGGAGAGCAGGCGGATAGGGGATAGGCAGCTCATTAGCTGATCAGGCTGCGAGGGCTGATGACCCAATTAGCCATTGGCTGAGGGGTATAAGATGACACAGGAAGGAAATGTGGGGGGGAGAGGAGTAAGATCTGGGTTAGATGAGCCCAATGTGGGCTGAAATCTCAATGAAAGGGAGACCTGTTCCTCGCTGGCCCTGTGGGAAAAGGCTAAAGAAACTGTAAATACATTGCTGTGTGAGACTGAAGGGGATTTAAATAAATTCACATGAAGTTGCCACCTACTAGATAAAGTCTGAGAGGTTTCTGGGGCATCAGAGGCTAGGGACAGAGCATGTCCCATTATGCTCCCCAATAATATAGTTGATCTCTATTTGATATGAAAGAGCCCCAGGAAACCACATGAGCAGAGAAGCCCACACACAAACACTTGTGCTGCCCCCTTACAGCTCTAACATTCCAGGCTACGCTCATGTAAATAGATCTTAGAATACGCCCTGTAACGGTGCGGGACTCACCCCTGCAGCACCGCCTGCTGGTTATCGCTGGGAATTAGCTCATCCAGCCTCCGGAGCACACTCTGCAGGACGGTGTCCCGCTGCTGCTTGGCCCCCCATGTCCCTCTCAGACCCAGTGCCCCATTATCTGGAGTGCTGCCCCCTGGCAATACCCCCACACTCTGCCTCTGGGTCTCCCCTCAGTTGTAGGCTACTGCCAGTCACCAACTAGCCCCCACTCCCTGGGGCAGACTGCAGTATAAGCCACTCATCATAGGCAAAGTTGGGTCTGGACCTGCTGCCTCTGCCTAGCCTTGGGCTGTCCCCAGCAACCCCAGTAACTGTTTGGCCTTCTACTAGGCCACAGCCTGGGGGGTTTCCAGGCTAGAGCTCCCCAGTTCCCTTGGCCTTCCCCCAGCCCTGCTCCACTCCAGGTACCTTCTCTAGCTCCCTGCAGCCAGGCCTGTCTCCCTCTACAGCTAGAGGAGACTGTGTCAGTTCCTGGCTTCACTGGCCTTTATAGGGCCAGCTGGACCCTGATTGGGGCGTGGCCCCCAGCTGAGGCTGCTTCCCCCAATCAGCCCAGCTTTCCCCCTGCCACAGCCCTCTCCCAGGGCTGTTGTTAGCCATTTCAGGCCAGGAGCGGGTGACCACCCCGCTACACTCCCACTCCCCAAATGTGACTCCTGATCCTGGGTGGTGTCCTCTCAAACAAATCGCCACTGCCTCTGGCAGTATAAAGGGACCTGGGCGTAGGGTAACTCATAGTTACACCTGTTTTAAGGCCCCTTTGCAATGCCATGGTGGTATAAAGGGGACTTAGTGAAAATGAAACTAAGTCTTTAAGTTACTATGGCCTTAAAGTTTTGCTAATAAGAACTATAATAATTCGAGATGGTAAAATATATTTCCCACCCCTCCCCCCATGTGGAGGAAAAGAATGAAAAGGGGGCAAAAAATCATTTTTGTGGAAAAACTGAGCATTTTTCAATTTTTGAGGAAAAACAGAATTTCAGCAAAAACTTTCCTTTAGTAAAATGAGTTTTCCATTGAAAAAAGTTTTGATGGAAATGTTTTTGACCAACTCTAGTATTAACAAGATGCTGAGCAGCCCCAACACAGGGAGAGGCAAGGAACCCAGCACCCCACCACCACACCCCTCTCCCCACTTCCAATTTTAGAACTTTATCTTACATAATGAGAGTGGGTGTTTGATCTCGTAACTTTGATGGTCCCTAGAATTAGTATACATGCGCTTCACTCTCTTCCACATAAAAACATAGAATGGTGTAAAATGGGTAGGAGAACCTGCAAACCATCCTGGATGTAGTAGGGGTTCCCCTTCCATCAATACAGTTCCTCCGATTTAGGGGGATGGCCTCCTCCTAATTCCCCTCGCCACAATTTTGATCAGGCAGGAGGAAGGCCCAATGAGTTACTCTTTTTTAACACCCTGTAGCAGTCCATTTTGGAGCTGTCAGTCAGGACACCATCAGGCTGCACAGCTCCTTGAAACATTGTCTTGCCTGACAGACAGTAAACTATAGAAGAACCTGCCCCTGTTGCCATAGATAGCAATCTGGTGGGGATGAAGCCATAGCTGTGGGGCAGGAGGGGTTTGTAGGTGTAGGACTAGGCGTCACACAATGCTTTGGCAAGATTACCTCTGAGGTAGACGCAACTCAGAAAAAAGGACTCATCTTTGAATGTTCATGGATCAGAGCCTATCAGCTATATATAAACATGCATACCAGAAAAATGTACTTAAAAATAAATAACCTTAACTGATTTTTGTTTAAGACCCCGCTCCTTTACATATTGTTAGAGGACCAATTTTATCCCTGATGGAATGGAGTCTAATGGAGTTACACCAGCAATGACATTGACCCATTAGGTTTCACAGGTATGTATTAAAAGCACTGACTAGATGACCTGTGTGATGCTGACATCTAGAGGGCTGAACAGAAGACATGTCATAGCATGATCAAATCTTGGCCACTATAATCTTTGTAATAAATGATGTGACAAGTAGAAAGGTGTAGAGGGACCCTATCAATTTAAATGGCATATGTTCCAAGGTATAGTCAGTTACCTGCTGTTAAACAGTTACAGTTAGTTTTCAAGCACCCAGGTGCCGGGCAGACCAAGTAAATCCCTGGTCCCCAAAGAACAGATATGGACAGTGTAAGAATGTGAGTCAGAGGTATCATGTGTAATCCTTGCTATACCTTTGAAAAGCTGTGGACAGAGATGTTCCTAGAGCTGCCAGCTGGTGTGGAGCCCAGAGATGCCTCCCCATGGTCACTAGCACTGCAGGCAGCTTTAGGCAGTACTCTCCTCCTTGCATTCTTCAGCATACATAGCCAGAATACAGTGCTTCCAGATGAGATAGGTGCCCAAAATGGAATGGGGAAGTGCCATGGTGGTGCCCAGTATGTTCATCTACATGTGTTTGTTCAGGGGCATGGTAACATTTGCAAATAAAATCCAATTGCTTTCCAAAATATGTGGGCTGTGGGTTTAAGGCACTTCATTAAGCTCAGGCACTTCCTGCTTTCCCTGAAGGTAGGGCAACAGAGCTGGGGACAGTTTAAAATTTAGAAAAACAAAACACCCCTCTTTCTATTCACATTGTTTTGTAAATCTCTTTTTTAAAACAAATAAAACATGAGCCAAACACTGCAGATTTGCTCGCACCCTCTCAAAGAGGAGCTTCTGCTGCGTGCCAGTAATTGTGTGACATAGTGGCAAACACTGGAGCTTGTTGGATGAAATTCATTGCAGTGCAGAGGGCCCTTACAAACCCCTGGGAACCACTTAAAGCTACATAAGAACATAAGAAAGGCCGTACCGGGTCAGACCAAAGGTCCATCTAGCCCAGTATCCCGTCTACCGATAGTAGCCAATGCCAGGTGCACCAGAGGGAGTGGACCTATCACAAATGATCAAGTGATCTCTCTCCTGCCATCCATCTCCATCCTCTGACAGAGGCTAGGGGCACCATTCCTTACCCATCCTGGCTAATAGCCATTAATGGACTTAACCACCATGAATTTATCCAGTTCTCTTTTAAACTCTGTTATAATCCTAGCCGTCACAACCTCCTCAGGTAAGGAGTTCCACAAGTTGACTGTGTGCTGCGTGAAGAAGAATTTCCTTGTATTTGTTTTAAACCTGCTGCCTATTAATTTCATTTGGTGACCCCTAGTTCTTGTATTATGGGAATAAGTAAATAACTTTTCCTTATCCACTTTCTCCACATCACTCATGATTTTATATACCTCTATCATATTCCCCCTTAGTCTCCTCTTTTCCAAGCTGAAGCGTCCTAGCCTCTTTAATCTCTCCTTATATGGGACCCATTCCAAACCCCTAATCATTTTAGTTGCCCTTTTCTGAACCTTTTCTAGTGCCAGTATATCTTTTTTGAGATGAGGAGACCACATCTGTATGCAGTATTCGAGATGTGGACGTACCATTGATTTATATAAGGGCAATAATATATTCTCAGTCTTATTCTCTATCTCCTTTTTAATGATTCCTAACATCCTGTTTGCTTTTTTGACCGCCTCTGCACACTGTGTAGACATCTTCAGAGAACTATCCATGATGACTCCAAGATCTTTTTCCTGACTCATTGTAGCTAAATTAGCCCCCATCATATTGTATGTATAGTTGGGGTTATTTTTTCCAATGTGCATTACTTTACATTGGATTTACTTTACTTTACATGAAGCTTATTTAAACCCTTAACATTGAAGCCTGAGTGGAAGACCCTGAATGGGCCCCAGTGGCCAGGGATGAATTTCACCCACAGACACCCCCGCACAAATAGGGAAAATGGGCATTATGCAATAATCACTCTTCAAAACAAGGGCTGGCAGCACTTGGCTTTTAGCTTCATGTCCCACTGTGCAGGGCTGGCTCCAGGCACCAGCGCACCAAGCAGGTGGTTGGGGTGGCCAACGGAAAGGGGTGGCACATCCGGCTCTTCGGCGGCAATTCGGGGGCGGGTCCCTCAGTCCCTCTCGGAGGGAAGGACCTGCCACCGAATTGCTGCCGAAGAATGAAGCGGCGGTGGTAGAGCTGCCACCAAAGTGCCGCCGATCGTAGCTTTTTTGTTTTTGTTTTGTTTTGTTTTTTCCGCCGCTTAGGGTGGCAAAAACGCTGGAACTGGCTCTACCACTGTGCTGTCAAGGCCTCAGTGTCCCTCAACCACAACATCGCCCCTTATGTTACTACTTAAACTAGAGACTGCATTTTTTCACTAATATATTTTAAAAAGCGAAAAATGCACCCCACATCAATTGGAACAGCATATGCCCAAATGCAAAATAGGATTCTGTTGCTTTCAGAGCTCTGCAACCCGATCTGTTACTGTGTGAAGTGTTTGCTCAGTTCATTTTAGGAACTTGTTCCATTACCTTTGATCTTTGTTATGGAATCAGAAGATGTTCCTTTGAACTGCTGGACATGAACAGCAAATGCCACTCCTGCCTCAGTTACAGTACAACTGTGACTGCTGATTGGTTGCTGACAGAATCAGTAATTGATAACATGTTTAAGATGTAATCATCAAAGGTTGGGTTAGATGCAGGAAACTGTGTCTGTCATTAAAAGTAAAGTGGAGTCTTTCAGAGACTGACTTCAAGCTGTAGAGTTGCATGTTTGCAATTTAGAAAATTCCTCCTCTGGAATTAACTCCAGGTTTCCCAGAGTTATTTAAAAAAAAAGAGAGGCTAATTGTATCATCACAAGGCAGAGGGTTTGGTGCATAATGGAAGGGTAAGCCAGTTGTTTAATTCAAGGCTAGACAAACTTTTTAAAATGACAGGACAATTAACTTTTCCCATGCTTTTGGTTTGTCTCATGGATTTATTGCAGTGACGTTAACAAATGCAGCTAACGCGTTCTAACCTGTGTAGTTGTTTCTTTGAAGCTACATGAAGCTTTGGCTAAGTAATAGTCTAATCAGATAGCTCTCTCTTCTGCAGATTTCATAGTCCAAAATTAGATTAATTAACAAGAGAATTTACTTTTAACATTGACTAAAGTATTGGTAAATGAATAAAAATTGAATATATTTTTACAATAGCTTTGAAAGTCTGCTTTTCCAAAGGAGAGATGGGAGCTTATTATATTCACATCAGTTAAACGAAACATCTCAGATATCAGAATCAGAAGTGGGACGAGTGTCATTCTCTTCAAATATACAATATTTCTTATTTGTAATATCAGAAGAAACTAAGGCTGTGTGCGCACAGCGTTGTGTTGGCGGGAGAGCTTCTCCTGTTGACGCAGCTTCTGCCATTAGTGGAAGTGGTTTTATTATGCCAATGGGAGAGTTCTCTCCCGTCCGCATGGAGCGTCTTCAACCGATGTGCTGCAGCAGTGCCGCTGCAGCACTGTACGTATAGACATGCCCTAAATTAATCTGAAAGAGCACCACCAAGTTATTATCAGACTCAGGTAGTAGCACACCATAGTACCTGAGATCCAAAACTTTTATCACGACTATTCTAACTTTCACTTGATGTCATCTTAAAGGGATGGGTGATAATGTATATATGAAAAAAATAACATGGCATCATTCACCATGGGTGAAATTCCCACATTTTGAGTGCTTCAGTAATGAATAGTCATTGTGCTGGCCCCTGAACAGGAATGAATTTCATCTTGATTGAAAAACTGTTGTTGCCTATAAGCTGTTGAGATAAATATTGTATTCCTGGTATATAGGAGCAGGCAAAAGAAGAAGAACATCCTTGCAATGTTCATGGGAAGAGGGCAGTAGAGTTATATAGAATTACTGGTTCCATTTCAATAAATATTACATGGTATATTTTAATTTGACCTCCGGCATGTGCATTTGTTGTGTATGTTAAGTAAAAACGATGAGTAAGCTCTAGAGCATACAAGCATGCTATAGAGACTGAAACAATTTGGTTGACATAGCCTTAAAGCAGATCTCTGACAGCCTTCAGCTATTCTAGTCTATTTATAATTAAAGTACATCAAAGAAAATAAACCTTAAAAAGTGTAACAAGTCTGAGATTAAAATAATTAAAAACAAAGCCATGGCTTCCTTTTAAAATGATTTTTAAATAATCCCTTTGCTTTATCTGTAACTATAAATAGTGGCATTTTCCATTTCTTGTAGCTGCAGTAAATTACTAAACTAGAAATGACACAGAATGACCCTCATTTTAATGAGATTACTGCATCTGGAATTGCCTTTTCCTAGTTCATCTGCAGTAGCATCACAGCAGAGTAGGAAGAATGCCCTGTTTACAAGAAATGAAACCATGGCACCAGGGATAATCTCTTGTGAAAATATTATTCTATGTAGAACCAGAAACCAGGCAAGAGCCAAACCAGATCTTTACTGATACCAGATCATAAAATCTCACTAAAGGCTAAGCGTGCTAGAGCTTCTGTATACCATTGTCATTTTTTCCAGTGTAACCACATTAAAGTACTTTAAAAGAGAGGTGGAACAACTCAAGTAAGTCTGATAGAGATCAGCTCCTCTCCCTCCCTGCTGGTCAAAACACAGAGAAAAAACACTTTAAAGTGTTTTGTGATACTCTTTATGAAAGATGCTGCTTAAAAATAAATTTTATCTGGAAGTAAAGACAAATACTAAAGCAAAACATTACTCATCTCGGCTCAGGAACTGGAGGAACTCAGGACCAGCCATCAGAGTAAATAACACTCTGCCCTTTTTAAACAAAGCACAGGATTATAGTATTTAATTTCCACCTTTCCATCAGCATTTTACTAGAGCACTGAACACAATGGGCTTAATTCAAACATAACTCCAATAACTTCAAGACTTGTGTGAAGCTGCAGCAGGAATACATTTGGCCTTGGTTATTTATTACACTGACAAGGATGGCTTTACTATGTGGGAATGTTAGGAAGTTGCCCAGGGCAGCAGACATCCCAGAGCTTGTCATGGGCATTGAGCAAAGCTGATCTAGATATGTCACCAGGAGTGTCTCTCCGCTGCGCTCCTTGAGATAGAGCATTCCTACTGAGAAGAACAATCTTGGTGAGTGACAGAGGGGGGCTTGTAGTTGGGTTGCCTAGGCAATGCCCCCTTGTGGCGTGTCAGGACACAACTCCCCAGCTGCAGGTCTCCGCTGATATGTTTGTCTCTGGGAGGTTGGAGGCAGCGGTGCTTTGGCCCGCCAGCCAGCGCATATACTTCAGTCCTACCCCTTCCAGGGTCTTAAGGTTCAAAGGAAATCAGGAACAAAAAAACACAACTCAAAACAAGGTCAACCCATGAACCTTCAGTAGGACCTGACCCTTCAATTCAGGGCGTGTCTTCAAACAGTCCATGCTCCTGCTGATCCCCCAGGATCTGGTTGGCCCTTTTAGCAGGGGTTTATCCAGTTGGCAAGCCAATTCAGTCTTTGAGCAGCAACCAGATTTCTTTCACATCAGGACAAATGGAGCCCTGCTCTACTGCCTGGTCAGCTAGTTTTCCTCTTTGTAGATCTCTTCTCCAAGCCTGCAGGTGTCATGGGACAGGGTCAACTGGCTTCACGGGTTCTCCTTAACCCTCTCATTGCCAGTGGACAGCCTGTCAGTCTCTTTAACTCCCTCATTGCCAGTGTCAACATGGGTACAATCCAGACCTAACATTCATGTCTAAAGACCAAAGTGGTAACACTCTCATTGTATCATGTGAAGTACTACTGGCATTTCCAAAGAGCCAACATATGCCTATAATGATCTACGTAGGCATCAAAATTCCTGTGTTTTTTCTGAAACAAATACCATGATGGAATTTTGCTAACGTTGATTGGGTTGCCTACAAACAGACTTTTGAGAAAACTGCTGAAAGGATTTCAGCGAGACCGGAATGCTATTAACGGTTCTCAGGGCTCCTGAAAGTATCAGGAAAGAAGAACATTTCCCAAGGCTTCCGGAAAAAGCACACTCCTTGGTGAACAAGAGAGACACAGGAGTTACTCCAGCAGTACAACCAGACCAGGAGCTCTCACACCATTAAAGCCCTGTGTCGTCAGATGCTACCGGTGTGGTGCTCTGCTCTGTTCAATGTTGATATCAGTCGGCTGTGTGCATGTTCCCTCTGTGTGCTGCCCCAGCTCTGCGCAGATAGCTGACACAGCAGACCCCGAGAGAACCCCAATGACCACAGACTCTTGTAAGGTACGAAGGCACCCGGGCCAGGTTTATTGTCGAAGAGAAACACAGTCTCCAGCTCCCCGGATTAGATATCCAAGGTGCTGCTAAGGTGCCGCTAGCTAGTACATATGTGCTCCCTGACAATGGACCGGCTCATTGGACCGGGACTTTCCACTGCCCCTTAGGCCAGACAAAGATATCCACTCAGGGTGCATTCTTATACACAGGTACAAACAAGTTACACATCACTCCTGATGTATTGAGGTGCAACCCCACTCCAGAGCAAGGTACAACCCCCACTACGAAGTAAGGTGCCGCCTCTCACCTTGTACATGTTGGTTCGAACAAAACAACTCTATCCATCATATTATGTCATTGGGATGGGTCAGCTTGTTCCTTGTTATCTGTGTGGAATGTACAGCTATGTGAATGTTCTGATATCTGGTGTCCAGTACCTTTTAGGTATGTCTCTTTTTGCAGCATCAGCCCTTTCCTTGCCAGCTTCTGTGAGCAGGGCCTGCCTCTGGCTCACAGCTTAACTTTGCTTTATGTTAGCAAAGTCTTGATCATTACTTTAGTTCAGGCCTTAGGCCTCATACTGGGCCTCTGATAAGAGTTTATGTTTCAGGGCCTCATCTTATTACACCCTGCTACACTCCCTTGACACATCAAGATGCCAGCGCTGGCTTGACTGTATGCAAAACCTTGATTTTACACATTCAAGCCCGGACCCTACTGCGATGCCTAGGGGGCGCTAATCCCACCAAAAATCCAGCCAAACTCAATAGCCTCCAAACTGGTGGAGAATACAAAAGGACCACTTGAGAAACACACAAGAAGAGAAGTGTATCAACAACTCTACCAGTCACTTGCATCAATCCTTTGAGGAAAACCTTCCACTGTCAGCATTGAGGAAGTAAAAGAAGGACTTGCCGTGATGAAAAAAAGGAAGACTGCAGGCCCTGATGGCATTCCATCAGAATTTTTCCACCATCTCAGCCCCAAAGGACTCCAATGGCTAGCAACATTGTACTCCGCTACCTTAAGGACAGTACAAATCCCTGAAATATGGTGTGAGGCAATGGTAATTGCCATTCCAAAGCCTGAAAAGCCCAATAATAAAGCAGGAAGCTATAGGCCAGTTTCTCTACTATGCACGATCTATACACTTCTTTAACATATCATCCTCAAAAGAATACACCCTTTTACAGAACCAATTATCCCTGTCCAACAGCCAGGCTTCCAGACAAAACTTAGTTGTTGTGACCATGTTCTGGCACTCACAACTCACATTGATGCTGGCTATCAAAAAAACCTAAAGACTGGTGCAGTATTTGTCAACCTGTGATCTCCGTATGATACTCTGTGGATTAAGGGCCTTTTGCTGAAACTTGCTAAAATTATATCTTGCTACCAAACACTTTGCTTGCTGTGCATCATGTTGAGTAACAGATGCCTATGGGTGTACCTGGATAATGAGACTAGCTCACCCTGTATCATAAACAGTGGGCTAACACAAAGCTCTGTACTTGCACCAACATATTTACATAAGTGACATGCCTCCAACTAAATCATGACAATTTGGATATGCAGATGATCTTGCCATGACAATCCAAGCATCAAACCTCCATGACATTGAGAAAGCATTAACTAAGGACCTCCAAACTATGGAATAATACTTCCGGAAATGGAGGCTCAAACCAAACCCTGGAAAAACAATAGTAAGTACATTTCATCTTCATAATAGGAGTGACAAAAACACAGTGAAAGTAGCTTTCTGTGGTAAAAATGTGTGACACAATTACACTCCAACATATCTCAGTGTGAAACTCACCCACACCCTCACCTTCCATGATCACCTTGAGAAGATAGCTGTAAAGATAAAAACGAAAGCCAACATAATCCAGAAACTAGCAGGTACAACCTAGTATGCATCAGCATCAGTGTTGCGAGCATCTGCAATAGCACTTGTATATTCAATAGCTGAATATTGTGCACCAGTATGGAGCATATTTAGCCACACGCGACTTGTGGATACCCAGCTAAATACAGTGATGCAATGCATCACGGGAATCCTTAAGTTGACTCCAACACCATGGCTACCTGTCCTGTTTCACATCGCTCCACCGCCGATACACCGAACTGCTGCAACATTCCGCAAAGCTCAGTGAATCCAGGAAAACAGATGTCTTCCTATTCACTAAGAACTTGACAATGCCCCTCCACTCCCAACATCTTAAATCCTGCAAGCCTTTCTGGGAACATTCATTTAGCTTCATGCAATCAGGCTATGATCAGAAGGAGGCTTGGAAAGCAGATTGAGCTAAACAAGACTTAAAAAATACAGAAGGTTCCTGGGTTTGACCTTCCACAGTCATCTTGATCAACGCTGAACTGAATTTGAACCAACCGTGGTAGATGCAGACATCTAATGCATAAATGGAAAATCAATGACTCTTCGTTGTGCGAGTGTGGTTCCCCATGACAAACCATTGAACATATCACTACCTACTGCCCAATTTATGAATATGAAGGCGGCCTTACTGCAATAAATCCTGATACTCCTGATGTAGCCATTTGGCTCAATCAACTTCAGGTGAAATTGTAGTTGCTACTCTACCCCAGCCATATGAAAGAAGAAGAAGAAAATTGCTGGGAGGAGGGGGGGCTCTCTGGTCCATCACAGGGAGGTGGTCACTAAGGCCCTGATCTTGCAAACATTTGTGTCTGTGAGTAATGTCAAAGATGTAGGTAAGCACTAAGAACATAGGAACGGCCATATTGGATCAGCTAGATGTGGCAATGCTAATGACCAAAATTGCACCTTGGTATCCACTTCTTATTCTGCTATTTTCACTGTTTACTCAGCCATTGTCAGCCTATTTTATTGTATTAGTATTAAAGTATATTTCCAAACCTGATCTTTATATTCCTACCCTTCAGTCCTCTAAGTTAAAGAAAATAGTCTTTAACACTTAAATTCATTCTAGGAAGTGTATTTTCTTGTGTTATTTGCTATTAAGTGACTACAAAATCCAGTAAATTAATAAAAAGAATAAATTACCACATCTTTCCATTGATGGAAGGTAAAGGCCTTGTACCTTTATTTATATGTAAATCAGTTTCTATAAAGGAATAAATTGCTGAGAGCATTCAGAAATGTAAAAATATGTATTGATAACAACTTCAGTATTAAAAGAATTATACAAGATTGGAAAGTTTAGTCTCTGCTACACATCACCACCTGAATATATTCTTTCTTTGGGGATATACACATTTAAGAAGATTTATGATTCCTAACTAACCAGATGAATTCTTCTCAATATCATAAACAAACTACTTTCATTAAAATGAACAAGAAGTCATTGACTATTTGGCAGATTACATGCACATTTGGAGTTGTTACATACTGCCAAATATGCATGTCGCATTTCCCATTTCCCTTGCACATAAAGAAAAAGCACACGTACATACAAACAGACAAAGATATCCTATTTCCATTTTAGAAAAGAGTCCTAAAACGAAAAAAAATCTTAAGTATATTCTCTTTAGTTATAGTCTCATTCAGAAATATTAGCAAAGAGTCCTGTTTTGGAGCATGAGCTTTCGTGGGTGAATACCCACTTCTTCGGATGCATGTAGTGGAAATTTCCAGAGGCAGGTATAAATATGCAAGCAAGAGTGAGTCAGGCTAGAGATAATGAGGTTAGTTCAATCAGGGAGGATGAGGCCCTCTTCTAGCAGTTGAGGTGTGAACACCAAGGGAGGAGAAACTGCTTTTGTAGTTGGCTAGCCATTCACAGGCTTTGTTTAATCCTGAGCTGATGGTGTCAAATTTGCAGATGAACTGAAGCTCAGCAGTTTCTCTTTGAAGTCTGGTTCTGAAGTTTTTTTGCTGCAGGATGGCTACCTTTAAATCTGTTCTGTTGGTGAACCACTGGCCATCACATACAGTCCCCAGCTAAAACCTCTCCAACGTATCATCAGTGATCTACAACCCATCCTGGACAATGATCCCTCACTTTCACAGGCCTTGGGTTGCAGGCCAGTCCTCTCCCATAGACAACCCGCCAACCTGAAGCATATTCTCACCAGTAACTACACACTGCACCACGTTGCATCCGAAGAAGTGAGGTTTTTACTCACGAAAGCTTATGCCCAAATAAATCTGGTAGTCTTTAAGGTGCCACCAGACTCCTTGTTGTTTTTACACTGCACCATAGTAACTCTAACTCAGGAACCAATCCATGCAACAAACCTCGATGCCAACTCTGCCCACATATCTACACCAGCGACACCATCACAGGACCTAACCAGATCAGCCACACCATCACCTGATTGAACTAACCTCGTTATCTCTAGCCTGACTCACTCTTGCTTGCATATTTATACCTGCCTCTGGAAATTTCCACTACGTGCATCCGAAGAAGTGGGTATTCACCCACGAAAGCTCATGTTTCAAAACGTCTGTTAGTCTATAAGGTGCCACAGGACTCTTTGCTGCTTTTACAGATCCAGACTAACACAGCTACCCCTTTGATACTTCAGAAATATTGATTCTAAAATGTAACTATGGGTGCCCATATCCTGTGCTCTGACAGTTCCATATACTAAATAATATATATACATATATATATGGAACATATATTAAATATGTGTTTGTAGTGGTCCCTTGCTCTCAAGTGGGGAGGGAGGCCATTCCGCTTCACTGCATCAGGCAGCAGTACTTGGGCTTGGGCCCCGCTGGCGGAGCCGAGCACCAAGCAGTCCATAGCTCATAGCCTTTCAGCAGAGGCAAACAAATGTTAAGAGTCTGGAGCTTTAGCCCTCTCTGGTGGGGCAGAGCAGTAAGCAGTCTTTAGCCCAGAGTCTCCCGGCTAGGGCTGACACCAATCAAGAGTCTAGGGGCATGGTTACACTAGCAGACGTAGAGCGCTTTATGTTAAATCAGCCTTCATAGAGCACAGTAGGGAAAGTGCTGCAGTCTGTCCACACTTACAGCTGACAGCGCACTGGCATGGCCACATTATCAGCTCTTGCAACGGCCACAGAGAGCAGTGCATTGTGGTAACTATCCCAGTATGCAAGTGTCTGCAACGTGCTTTTCAAATGGGGGGGTGAGGTGGAGTGTGACAGGGGAGTGTGTTGTGTGTATGTGGGGGGAGAGAGAGAGAGAGAGAGTGGGTTTGTGGGGGGCTGAGAGCTTGTCAGCATGCTGTCTTGTAAGTTCAGACAGCAGCAGCCCTCCCCCTCCCCCCACCCCCTGCCTCTCTCTCACACATACAGCATTCCACAGTAATGGTTGCTTTGTCTCGGAACAGATAAGCATGCCGGCTGTCAAATAGAGCTTTCAAAATTTTCCAAAACAATGACAAGAGTGGCCACTTGACTTAAGGGGATTATGGGACGTTTCTGGAGGCTGATCAGAGCACAGTAATGCAACACCACATTCACACTGACGCTGGGGCGCTCCAGAGGGGGTGCATCAAACATTATTCTACTCACTGAGGTGGAGTATCAGAAGCGCTCTAGCCGTAGAGTCAGAGCTCTCTACGTGCCTTGCCAGTGTGGACAGGTAGTGAGCTAGTGTGCCCGGGGCTCCTTTAATGCGCTGTACCTCGCAAGTGTAGCCAAGCCCCAGGGCTCTGGCCCTCTAGGCAGGGCTGGGCAAAAGCAGTCATTAGCCCACAGCCTCCTGGCTGGGGCAGACAGCAATTAACAGTCTATCAGGGAAGCTCTGGCCCTCTGGGTGGGGCAAAGCAGGGAGCAGTCTTTAGCCTAAGCCTCTGGGCTAAGGCAGACAGCATTCAACAGTCTAGGGCCTGGTCTACACTACGGGTTTAGGTCGACTTTAGCAGCGTTAAACCGAATTAAGCCTGGACACGTCCACACAACGAAGCCCTTTCTTTCGATTTAAAGGGTCCTTTAAACCGGTTTCTTTACACCACCTCCGACGAGGGGATTAGCGATAAAACCGGCCTTTGCGGGTTGGAATTGGGGTAGTGTGGACGGAATTCGACGTTATTGGCCTCCGGGAGCTATCCCACAGTGCTTCATTGTGACCGCTCTGGACAGCACTCTCAACTCAGATGCACTGACCAGGTAGACAGGAAAAGACCCGCGAAGGTTTGAATTTCATTTCCTGTTTGCCCAGCGTGGAGAGCACAGGTGACCACGCAGAGCTCATCAGCACAGGTAACCGTGATGGAGTCCTCCCAGGATCACAAAAGAGCTCCAGCATGGACCGAACGGGAGGTACGAGATCTGCTCGCCATATGGGGAGATGAAGCAGTGATAGCTGAACTCCGTAGCAGTAAAAGAAATGGAAAAGTATTAGAAAAGATCTCCAAGGCCATGAAGGACCGAGGCCATAACAGGGACACACAGCAGTGCCGCGTGAAAATTAAGGAGCTACTGCAAGCTTACCACAAAGCCAGAGAAGCAAACGGAAGGTCCGGGGCAGAGCCGCAAACTTGCCGCTACTACGCAGAGCTGCATGCGATCCTAGGGGGTGCAGCCACCACTACCCCAACCGTGTGCTATGACTCTCTCACTGGAGAAACACACAGGGAAGACGGTTCGGGGAACGAGGAAGATGACGATGGAGGTACTGTAGGTAGCTCACAGCAGCAAGGAAGCGGAGAAACCGGTTTCCCCAACAGCCAGGATATGTTTGTGACCCTGGACCTGGAACCAGTAACCCCCGAACTCACCCAAGACCCTCAGGGCACACAGGAGACCTCTGGTGAGTGTAACTTTGTAAATATTTGTAAACATTACAAAAAAAAAGCAAGCGTGTTTAATGATTACTTTGCCCTGGCAATCGCGGCCAGTACATCTACTGGAAAAGTCTGTTAACGTGTATGGGGATGGAGCAGAAATCCTCCAGGGACATCTCCAGAAAGCTCTCCTGGTTGAAATGGGGTGATTTTATTAAGGGGACATTCAGAGGCGCCCGTTCCTGCTCTTCTGACCAGAAATGTTCCCCGCTGTTAACCACGCGGGGGGGGGAGGGGTGAAGTGATCATCCCAGAGAATCGTGGGGGGGGGGAGGGGTGGTTTACTTGTGTTTGTGCCGCATGTTAACCGGGAAACCGCAGCCCCCTCCTTTTACATTGAAACCCCATTTTAAATGGACAACCCAATTCATCCTTGATATGGGAAATGCGCTGCTGTTTGCAACCTTTCCCGCATGTTAAGAAGGTTAAAAAAGCCAAAACACTGTGGCCTACGATGGCTGCCTGCAAGCCGAAATATGCAACCTTGTAATGAAAGAGTGTACCCATTGTTCTCTAAAATGTGTCTTTTTTAACCACCTCTCCCTTCTCCTCCACCAGCTGCAAATGTTTCTCCTTCGCAGAGGCTCGTGAACATTAGAAAGAGAAAACGTAGGACGAGGGACGATATGTTCACGGAGCTGCAGATGTCCGCCCACGCTGATAGAGCACAGCAGAATGCGTGGAGGCAGTCAATGTCGGAGATGAGAAAAGCCCAATATGAACGAGAGGAGAGGTGGCGGGCTGAATCGTGGGATGAACAGAGCAAGTGGCGGGCTGAAGACGATAGGTGGCGTCAGCTTGCAGACAGATGGCAAGAGGCAATGCTCCGTCTGCTGGAGCATCAAACTGATATGCTCGAGCGTATGGTTGAGTTGCAGGAAAGGCAGCAGGAGCAGAGACCGCCGCTACAGCCCCTGTGTAACCAACAGCCCTCCTCCCCAAGTTCCATAGCCTCCTCACCAAGACGCCCAAGAACACGGTGGGGGGGCCTCCGTCCACCCAGTCACTCCACCCCAGATGATCGCCCAAGCATCAGAAGGCTGGCCTTCAATAAGAGTTAAAGTTTTAAAATGCAGTGTGTCCTTTTCCATCCCTCCTCCCCCACCCATCCCAGGCTACCTTGGCAATTATCCCCCTACCTCTGTAAGGAACTAATAAAGAATGCATGAATGTGAAAAAACAATGACTTTATTGCCTCTGCAAGCGGGAGGGGAGGGTGGGGTGGGGTGGTTGGTTTACAGGGAAGTAGAGTGAACCGGGTGTGTGTGGGGGGGGTGTTGGAGGGTTCATCAAGGAGAAACAAACAGAAGTTTCACACAGTAGCCTGGCCAGTCACAAAACTCGTTTTCAAAGCTTCTCTGATGCGCACCGCGCCCTGCTGTGCTCCTCTAACCGCCCTGGTGTCTGGCTGCGTGTAATCAGCGGCCAGGCGAGTTGCCTCAACCTCCCACCCTGCCATAAAGGTCTCCCCCTTACTCTCACAGATATTGTGGAGCGCACAGCAAGCAGCAATAACAATGGGGATATTCTTTTCGCTGAGGTCTGAGCGAGTCAGTAAGCTGTGCCAGCGCGCTTTTAAACGTCCAAATGCACATTCCACCACCATTCGGCACTTGCTCAGCCTGTAGTTGAACAGGTCCTGACTACTGTCCAGGCTGCCTGTGTACGGCTTCATGAGCCATGGCATTAAGGGGTAGGCTGGGTCCCCAAGGATCACGATAGGCATTTCAACATCACCAATGGTCACTTTCTGGTCCGGGAAGAAAGTCCCTTCCTCCAGCTTTCGAAACAGAGCAGAGTTCCTGAAGACGCGAGCATCATGTACCTTTCCCGGCCATCCCACGTTGATGTTGGTGAAACGTCCCTTGTGATCCACCAGGGCTTGCAGCAGCATTGAAAAGTACCCCTTGCGGTTTACATAGTCGGTGGCTTGGTGCTCCGGTGACAAGATAGGGATATGGGTTCCGTCTATGGCCCCGCCACAGTTTGGGAATCCCATTTCAGAAAAACCATCCACTATTGACTGCACGTTGCCCAGAGTCACTGCCCTTGATATCACCAGGTCTTTCATTGCCCTGGCAAATTGGATCACAGCAGCCCCCACCGTAGATTTGCCCACTCCAAATTGATTCCCGACTGACCGGTAGCTGTCTGGCGTTGCAAGCTTCCACAGGGCTATCGCCACTCGCTTCTCAACTGTGAGGGCTGCTCTCATCTTGGTATCCTGGCGTTTCAGGGCAGGGGAAAGCAAGTCACAAAGTTCCATGAAAGTGCCCTTACGCATGCGAAAGTTTCGCAGCCACTGGGAATCGTCCCATACCTGCAGCACGATGCGGTCCCACCAGTCTGTGCTTGTTTCCCGGGCCCAGAATCGGCGTTCCACGGCATGAACCTGCCCCAGTGACACCATGATTTCCACATTGCTGGGGCCTGTGCCTTGTGAGAGATCTATGCCCATGTCAATTTCCTCATCACTCTCGTCGCCGCGCTGCAATCGCCTCCTCGCCTGGTCCGGGTTTCGCTTTGGCATGTCCTGGCTCTGCATATACTCCAGGACAATGTGTGTGGTGTTCATAGTGCTCATAATTGCCGCGGTGATCTGAGCGGGCTCCATGATCCCAGTGCTAGCTATGGCGCCTGGTCAGAAAAAAGGCGCGAAAGTAGTATCTGATGGACCAGGAGAAGGAGGGAGGGCGGGAGGGAGGGAGGGCCGAGTGACGACATGGCGTACAGGTACAGGAACAGGGAGAAACACAAACAACTGTCACACAGAATGGTCCCCCCAAAGATTAAACTGGAAACCCTGGGCTTAGCAGGCCATTGATTTCACGGAGGAAGGGGAAGCAAATGAATACAGAACAATCTATTTTTTACATCTTAAGGTGGCAGCCGATGGTGCAGCATGAGTGATAGCCTCTCCAGTACGATGATGACGGTTACCAATCATAAAATACCATCATCTGCAAAAAGGCAAGGGGCTGCTGCTGTGTAGCAATGCAGCCCCACGTCTGCCAGCCCCACGTCCGCCAGCACCCAGCATCGCCCTCGGCCTCTTCTGGGTGCTTAGCAGACAATACTGGGCAATTGGCAGAAAATAGTATATTACGACTGGTAACCATCATCATCAAAACAGTAGCATGTCTGCCCAGGTGGCCATGATTGACAGCCATACCAGTATGACGACGATGGGTACCAGTCATAATATACCATCGCCTGCAAGGGGCTGGTGCAATGCAGCCCTACGGCTGCCAGCCCCACGACTATCACTCATGCTACACCGTCTACCGCCAAAAGGCAGTTAGCAGCTGCTGCTGTGTAGCAATGCAGTCCCACGTCTGCCGGCACCCAGAGGACATATGGTGACGGTGAGCTAAGCTGAGCTGAGCGGGCTCCATGCTTGCCGTGGTATGTTGTCTGCACAGGTAACCCAGGTAAAAAGGCGCGAATCTATTGTCTGCCGTTGCTGTGACGAGAGGGGAGGGGCCTGACGACATGTACCCAGAACCGCCCGAAACACTGTTTTGCATCATCCGGGCATTGGGATCTCAACCCAGAATTCAAAGAAAAGGCGCGAACCGCTTCTCGGCTCTCTGAGCTGTGGCGCAAACGTAGTATCTGACGGACTAGGGGAAGGAGGGAGGGGGGCCGAGTGACGACATGGCGTACAGGCACAGGGAATTAAAATCAAGAACGGTGGCTGTGCATCAGGGAGAGACACAAACAACTGTCACACAGAATGGTCTCCCCCAAAGATTAAACTGAAAACCCTGGGTTTAGCAGGCCGTTGATTTGACGGAGGGAGGGGGAAGCAAATGAATACAGAGCAAATCTATTTTTTACATCTTAAGACAACGGTGCAGCGTGACTGATAGCCCTCGGCATCTTTCTGGGTGCTTGGCAGCAAATACGGGGCTCTTTCTGGGTGCTTGGCAGCAAATACGGGGCGGTGTATGACGATGGTCTTCAGGCCTATTGCACAATCGGCTGCTCAGGAAAGACTCTGCTAACGTACGATGACCCGACTTGTAATAGGACGGCTAACAGTCGTAATACACCATTTACTGCCAAAAGGCAAGCCCCACGGCTGCCAGCACCCAGATCGCCGATGAAGGCTACCAGTCTACTGCACCGTCTACCGCCAAAAGGCAGTTAGCAGCTGCTGCTGTGTAGCAATGCAGTCCCACGTCTGCCGGCACCCAGAGGACATATGGTGATGGTGAGCTCAGCTGAGCTGAGCGGGCTCCATGTTGTCTGCACAGGTAACCCAGGTAACCCAGGTAAAAAGGCGCGAATCTATTGTTTGCCGTTGCTGTGACGGGGAAGGGAGGGGCCTGACGACATGTACCCAGAACCGCCTGCGACACTGTTTTGCATCATCCGGGCATTGGGATCTCAACCCAGAATTCAAAGGGGCGGCGGAGACTGCGGGAACTGTGGGATAGCTGTGGGATAGCTACCCATAGTGCAATGCTCCGGAAGTCAACGCTAGCCTTGTACTGTGGACGCGGTCCGCCGACTAGAGCACCTAGAGCATTTTATTGTGTGGACACACACAATCGGCTGTATACAACCGATTTCAATAAAACCGGCTTCTATAAATTCGAACTAATTTCGTAGTGTAGACATACCCTAGGATTCTGGCCCCTTAGGCAGAGCAGAGAAAGGGGGCAGGCTTTAGCCTAAGCCTCCTGGCTAAGGCAGCCAGCAAACACACAGTCTGGGCCCACAGTCTCTTGAGTGGGGCAAGCCACACAGAAAGCACAGGCCTTCTGGCCTAGGGGTGAATAGGCCACCACCCCAAGGGTGGGGTTGGCAGCAGGGGCTAGGTGGACCCAGGCACACCCTACTCCACCAAGTCCCAGCACAAGGGGCTAACAGTGGTAGATGGTTCCACCATGGGTCAGCAAGGATCCCACCAAAACATGCTGACTCATGCTCCGGCAACAAAACCGGACTAAAGTCTGGTTTCCCTGGGCTACTTCCTACCATAGTCTGGGTGCAGGGCTCCATAATCCAAGGGTCTTCCATCTCCTCGAAGTACAGGGCTGATGGCAGTCCTGGCAACTCCACTATAGGGTCAGTCTCCTCCAGGTCAGGGCGCTGCATAGCATGGTTTCAGACCGAGTTCTGCAGCAGGCTGTAAATGCCTTCTTCCATGGCTCCTACTCAGCTGAGCTTCAGGGTCCTCCCTTTATACTTCCTGCCCTGCCCCAGTACTTCCAGCGAGGTGGGTGGGGTGGGTTTGGCTTGGACCATCATGGGGAGTATAGTGGTCCCTCACTCTCAAGTCCAGAGGGCAGCCACTCCACCGCACAATTGTGTTCCATATATTAAAATGAGAAAGTGTGGAAAGGGCTTCCCATAAATATTTCCATTTCAGCCCACGCTCTCCCCAAATCCTTCGAGAAGAGAGAGAAAACCCTGGACTTTGCAGCATGCCTAAAAATTACAAATTTGGGTTCTTATGGACCAAAGAGGGAAGGGAATTTCAAAATGGAGGACCACTCAGAGAATGCTCTGCTAACAGCTCCCCTTTCATTTACACTGTGGGGCTCCAACTCTGTCCCTTCAGACCCTTTTTGTGGTGCCATGGAATCCTAGGGAACTAATTAAGAATCAGTCCCTGCACTCTAAATTCAGGGAATGTAATTCTGTAAGGCTGTAATTGGGAGCAGGGATTCCTAATCAGATGGGAGGAGTCCTATCTCTCCTCCTTAATGAACCTACAGATGAGAATGATGCAGAATCTTGTCCTAAATTAACTGGCACACACTGATATTGAGACTGTTTTGAGGGCTCAATTCAGCTCCAATGAAAGTCAATGGGGGATAGATCCACACAGGGACTTGGCTGTGTGAGTAACATTTAGGCATTGAGATCCTCAAAACCTCTTCTCAGCTGCCACGTAACCCTGTAGGCACCTAAGTTCCTGCTGGTATAGTCCCCTAGGTCCCTATTTTCCCACTGCTAGGCATATGCAAAATTGGCTAAATCCTGATGCCACTGAGTTTCCCGGCATCCTAACCTCCTTGGAATTCTCAAACTAGGCATTCCCCCATCTATCCTGCCTGTGGGGTCCGCCCACTCTGGTTGCTGTGCTCCAAGCAGAGAGCAACCAGATCAACAATTTTCCAAGTAGGGCTGGCGTGTGTGCATTTGACAGAATAGTGAATAGCCCAGTGATTAGGGCACTCACCTGGGAAGTGAGCTGTAAACTTCCCACTCTGTCTGATTTGAAGCAGGGACTTGAACTATGTTCTCCCATGTGAGTGACTTAACCACACTCCCTCCAGGTGAGTGAGGCTATTGGATATTCTAGGGTAGGTCTCTCGCCATCTCTCCTGATGAAGCTGTTCACCTTTGTCTAAATAATTAAATATTTATTGGGCCAGAGAGAGAGAGAGAGAGAGAGCTTGTGTGGTGGTTAAGGAGATTGATCAGGGGAAATGTAAAGTGAATTAGGGAGAAACAAACTTGAAAGATTTGTGGAAGGCACAGGGGACTTGTTTTTAAATGGTGGAACTATATCAGGCACAACTGAATTGGCAGAAGAGGAAGACAACAGGAATAAAAGTAATGTGGGGGGAAGCAAGAAATACAACAGCAGAAGGATGTATCATAGAGATAGTTAGGGAAGTAGCATGTCTCAGGGTTGGTCTTCACTACGGGGAGATCTATGCTGCTGCCATTGATGCAGCAGGGGTTGATTTAGCGGGTCTAGTGAAGACCTGCTAAAATGATGTCAGAGCGCTCTCCAGTCAACCCTGGTACTCCAGCTCCCTGAGAAGAGTAAGGGAAGTCGACCAGAGAGCATCTTCTTTTGATGCAGCGCAGTGAAGACACTGGGGTAAGTCGACCTAAGCTACGTTGACTCATGTAGCTGGAGTAGCGTAACTTAGGTCGACTTACCCCTGGAGTGAAGACAAGCCCCAACAGATGAAAAATAATCAGGAAGACACAACAGAAAGGTGAAGTGATACAGTAATTAGGAAAGGAGCCATACAGTTTTACAAGCAGTATTGCTTGAAGGTCTTTTGGCCTCTCCTGAGCACTGCAGGGAGAAACCCAATCATTGCAGCAGCATAGGCTTTTAGAACACTTGTCCTTAAAACTCTTACCTTTTATGCACAGCAGAAGCCCTCTAGTCTTGTTCTACTAAAAGGTGATTTTTAGCATGATTGTTCCTTTAATGATTGTTTATTTCAGTGGGTTCTGCAGCTTTTTAATACACATATCTTGGCTTGATACCTGGAGGGAGTATTCATTTAACACAATTATGATTTAATTATTTTCATTGCATTTTGCTTTTCCAGGCAAATGAAATTTTCCTGAATTGCCTATAATTTTCAAAGCCCCATCCTCCTTCATCAGATACTTGCTAAAAGTATTTTCCTGTATATCTCCATGGCTGTGCATAGAAGTGTTGCTTTAATACGTCTGTTTCTTTATCTATTATTCTTTCCAGGGAGCTTTGCTGTAAAAAGTTTCCCTTTAATTAAATGTAGCTTAGTGTAATGGATTTCACATAAGTTATAATCAGATACAATCAAGTCTAGCTGCTAAAGATTCCTAAGGCCTTATTCTCACTTATCAAAGTATAATTACTGGAAATATATAGACTAGGATGAAATAGTCTGTGTCAACTCAAATAGTCTATATCCCTACATGGGAATAACCTACTCTTAGGTTATATCCTGAAGTCAGAGGGAGCTTTGCTATTTACTTCAATGGGGCTAGATTTCACCCCTGGATTCCATCCTTCCCAACTTCTTAGGCCTGATCTACACTAGGAATTTACATCAGTTTAGCCATGTCTCCCAGGGGTGTGAAAAATCCACACCTCAGAGAATTGTAGCTATCCTGACCTAACCCCTGGTGTACAGTGCTAAGTCAATGGAAGAATTGACCGCCTCACAGAGAGGTGGATGATCTATGCCGACGGGAGAATCCCTCCCCTTGCCGTAGGTAGATTCTACACTGAAGCACTACACAGTGGTGCCGCTGCAGTGTTAGAAGTGTAGACATATCCTTAGAAACCCTGGGTAAAACTCTGGCTCACTGAAATAAATTGCAAAACTCCTATTGACTTAATAGGGTCAGGATTTCCCTTTATGACAATATTTTGAAGGTGCTACTGATTCACTCACATTCTCGTATCTTTTCTCTTGTACTCATATCAGTGATTCATTTGCCAACAGTATTTTGTACTGAATCAGGCTCTATCCTTGAATATGGTGAAATTAGTGAATGAGGTCAGAACCACATTGCACTGCACAGTACTGATGGGATTCAGGAATAACACATTACATGTCTGATGAGAGTCCCTTGGGGATTCCTCCACACACATAATTTACACTGAATCCCTTTGTTTTACTCGTCATTATAATGAATATACCCAAGAAACTCATTTAAGCACTTCCATTCATCTCTTACCTGCCAGATTCAAAGACTGATTTTATTATTTCAGGCTGTGCAGCGGAACTGACCTCACTTCATTTTTGGGGTTTTTTTAACCTGATATTTTCTTAGAGCCGGATCCAAAGCTCATTGAAGTCAATGGGAGTCTTTCCATTAACTTCATTGGGTTTTGGATCAGGATATTACACAATTTGCAGATTATATAAATCACTACTACTGCTTTAGGCAGGATGATAGCACAAATGACTTCCCTGGTAACAAACTAATGTATAAAGATAAATCGATACATGCAGTAAATCTACTTCCTTCATCATTTCCTTTTAGTGGAAGTACAGTCATTACCCTGCATCCTTAAACACAGCTACCATATGCACAATTTAATGCTCAGCATCACAGCTGCTACAAATGCCACAGAGAATCAAGTTAAATATCTGAAGTGCTTTCCCATTGTTTCAGTGCAATGACTAAGGAGAATACCCCAGTTAACCTAATCAAATACGCTTCAGTGCTATCAGACAGATATAGAGAAGTTCCCACTCTTACTCTACAAATGGAGATTTGAGGCAAAAACAAAGGTATGAAACTTACTGCACTGTGGTGACTTTAGTTACTTAGGTCCAATTCTTCCCTCTGCTATATGGTTCACCCATGAAATGGAGAGAAGAATTTGGCCCTACAGCCTTCTTTTGCATTTCAAATGGTCTCAGAAATTGTAAGTTTAATATTCAAAGTAATAAAATAAATTCCTACAGTGAAAATAAATCTGTTACACTGTTAATCTAATGTGGAATCAAAATCTGGCCTACCAAAATGAACCCTACACTGGCTATTCTTGCCTAGGGGGCAGGAAACACCAAGATGTTATCAATTCATACATTATAAGTCCAGAAGGGACAAATGTGATCATCAAGTCTTACCTCCTTCATAACACAGGACATAGGATTTCTCTGAATTAACTCATGTTTGACTTTTTCTAAAGATACGTTCAAACATCCAATCTTGGTTTAAAAATTGCCAGTGATGGAGAATCTGCTATGACCTTTGGTAAATTGTTACAATCATAGAATCATAGAATATCTGGGTTGAAAGGGACCTCAGGAGGTAGAATGGGGAGTTCAGTTGGGGACATGTGAAAAGATATGTAACATTTGATCCCACATGCATCGAGATTCATGTCTAAGATTAGTGTTGTTGAAAATTAGTGTTGTTGAATATTAGATAATATTACACCTTAAAGCACACAGGTTAAATGATTTCTTAAAGTTGGAAGTGTGTTTTGACACATATTGCATGTCCTAGAATTAGCCAATATTGGAATAAACTAATAGAAAGGGTATAATTTTTAATAGCATGCAGACTCCAGTTGATAATTTTCTATGATGAGTTTCTTGTGGTGAAAACAAGATAGATTATGGCTAGCCCAGAGAATATGCACAAGAGAGAGAGGGGCAGGTTATATAGTGCTTTACCTCCCCTCCCCCGTTGGATCCTGATGCTGGGCTGACTGGAGGGGATGGCATGATGGGACTGCCTACAATGGCATGTAGCCAATCTGCCACTGCTAGTAGCAAATATCCCACTGGCCAGGAATGCGGAGGGCTCTGAATTACTAGAGAGAATTCTTTCCTGGTATCTGTCTGTTGGGTATTGCTGAAATCCTCAGGGTCTAACTAATTGCCATATTTTGGGGTTGGGAAGGAATTTTCCCCAGGTCAGACCTGCAGAAACCCTGTGGGTTCTCTTCAGCATGAGGCATGGGTCATCTGCAGGTTTAAACTAGTGTAAGTGGTGGATGCTCTGTAACTTGAAGCCTTTAAAGCATGATTTGAAAACTTCAGTAACTCAGCCAGAGGTTATGGGTCTATTACAGGAGTGGGTGGGTGAGGTTCTGTGGCCTGCAATGTGCAGGAGGTCAAACTAGATGATCATGATGGCCCCTACTGGCCTTAAAGTCTATGAGTCTATAACCAGATTAATTTTTCATATAGTTATATCATAATAATATTATACATGAATCCTCAGTAGAGATAAATATGCTCCTTCCTGCCTTCTCTGGCTACCTTCCAGGCCTTGGTTCTAATTTTCAAATTATAGAGGAGTTGTTTTTAGCACTAATACATGTAGGAGAGTAATCGTTAATCTATATAGTGCATTAACAAACTGATGTATGCAGAACGTAACAAAGAAATATTATACTGGGGAGGGGGGAAACCCCAAGCAGATATGATAATAGAGACAAGAAAAAAAGGTGTCTCTAAGAACAGGATTGATATGAAAAAACTGGCTCCCTTTTTTTAGATCCATCAGTACCTGTATTCACAGACCTTAGGGATAACACTGAAGGAATTTTTCAAGGTCATTCTTGATGTCCTGACTGAAGGGAGGCAGTTGTTTGATTGAAGTGCTGAGGGAGGTTGGTTGGATTTGGTAACATTATTTGGGGATGGGAAGTTGTGGGGGGCTCTTTTTTTTAAACTAAGAATTATGGGCCAGATTTTTAGATGGTATTTAAGCATCTAAAGATGCAGGTAGGTACCTAGTAGACTTTTCAAAAGCACGTAGGCGTCTATCTCTTATTGATTTCAATTATGCAAATACTGTAATATGCCCCTAGATTGAAAGACAGGTACAGTTAATAAACTGAGACAACAAAAATCATTATTTCTTAAGATAAGATTGTTATCAGACAAAGTATACACCAATAGCATGTAACAGTACTATACAGTAGACCCAACATTTTCTCACTATAGCAGCGAACATGACATTGATTCACTTAATCAAGGTCCTTGGCTTGAAGCTGTAACAAATCAAGATAACTGAGATTTTACTGCACTACAGACTTCAGGCACAATGACTTGAGAACAATTGGAGCTGCTGAGCATGCTGCAGAATCTGTCCCTTAATGCGTAAGTCTTTGTATGCAGCTTCCTCATGGACATTAACTGGAGTTGGGGTGCTCAGCACCTTTGGAAATCAGGCTATTAATCATTGAGTTTTTGTCAGCACCTTGTATACATGATTTTCATGGACTCTGGTATGTGAAGAGTGTTACACAAAATATTATGCCTCTATCTAATGTTTTTTGAAAAATAGTTGCATATTGTATTATTTTATAATACAATATATTCTATAAGAAAAGATGTGTGATTATACAACTACCAAAGACTGTTTCATAATGCATATGCACAAGTGAAACAAAGCAATCCTCCCTTTGGCATTTCCAGACCTTTGAGTGCCTAACTAGGCTACATTAACGTTAGCACATTTTTAAAATTGTTCTACACACATACATACACACTCCATGGGTGGAATTTTCAAAATGCCCAAGAGACTTAGGACTTATGTTTAGGCACTTTTGAAAACTCCACCCAATATCAACATGTGTGTTCAAAGGGACATGGGGAGAGATCTCGCTGCCTCTAGTGCAGTTTATCCTATCTGTGTATATTGCTAAACTGGCCCAATCAAGGATGACTTATCCTGGGGTCATAAAGATAATACTGAAGAAGATTGTTTGTTTTTTGACCTTTGAAATACATTAGTCTGTGCCACATGCATATACCTACAAAAATTCTTGGGGGGAGGGAGATAAATCCAGTAGCTCTATTCAGTTCTCCAGCAACAACTCATTTCAGCAAAATACTTCATATTTTCTGGGATGCCTAAAAGGTTCTGGCCCAGGCTGCTTGAACATACTCTCACACCTTGGGAAAAGAACCCCCTTCTGGAAGAGTGCGGTTTGGCTAATTAAGGTTCCACTCCATACATTCCCCACACCTCTGAGCAGCAATCAACGGCCATTGGCTCTTTTAAAGCTATCTAATTTAAGTTAATTAAACAGACATTTGACCCACAGTAGAACTTACGACATTTCTGTGAACTGGCCCTCTGTCAGCAGCTCAGTCAGAGCTGGTTTAAGGGAATACCCTCTCCGCATGTGGGCAGTTATAATAAATGTCTTCAGCAAGCAAGTTTTTGTTATAATTGAATATAATGTTTATTGACTGGGCATTCAACCCAATCTGGCATTCTGCTCATAAAAAGTCTACAGCAGCACACAAAAGGGTCAGTTCATGAAGGTGTATTTTGAAAAAGATGGGCATCTTTCCTAATCTTCTATCAATATGCCATCTAATAAATTAGTTGACATTCCACGAGGGCATTGTCTCTCTGAGAACTATTAAAAGACATGACCATTCAACATTTGGTTGATGCTGGGAGAAGCAAAGTAGTCCTGTGGGCCATTTAAAACTCTGTAGGTCCAATTCTGTCTTTAGATAGTTGGCTGCAACTACTACGTGTTACTAGTTGTATTGATTGGAGGGTAGGACTGGGTCTATAGGTCAATTCAATAGGCACATCTCCATTGACTTCAGTGAAGTATTAGGCTCAATATATTTTTGTTCAATATTCAATGCTCAGTTAAGATGGCTGGCATGGAAGTGGTGGGTTTTTTAGATGAAGTTTCCTTTGTCTTTCAATATTTTAATAAGGAAACGATATAGGACTTGAAATAAGGTCAGGCATGGTTTGTTTACTCACTCATACTTACAGCTTAGCAGACATAGGCCTGGTCCACACTAGGAAATTAGGTCGGTATAACTACATTGCTCAGGAATGTGAAAAATCCACACCCTGAGCAACGCAGGTAAACCAACCTAACCACTGGTGTAGGTAGTGCTAAGTCGATGGGAGAATAGCTACCCCTCTCGGGGAGGTAGATTACCTACACTGGTGGGCAAACCCCTCCCATCAGTATGGGTAACGTCTTCACTGAAGCGCTACAGCAGTGCGGCTGCAGCTGTGCTCCTGCAAAATTTTAAGTGTGAACAAGCCCTCAGTTTACCAGAGTTCTGCTGAATCTCAAGTTGGCAACTGTCTTCATGATGAAGATGACAGAATTGTAAGCCATGGCAACTATTATTATGAAATAATGTCTTATATCATTGTAATGTTAAAAGGGGATGGGGAAAGATAGTGCTTCACTGTTCACTATCCCTGAGTATCCAAACAGTAGTGCAATACTGTTATAGTTCAGGGGAAATTGCCCCTCTGTGATCCAGCAAGGGCACCCACTTCCAGCTCCCCAGCCATTGCCTCTCTTGGGTGGAGTTCTGCATCTCACTCCCTTCTCACTAGGGTATTTCCAGGTTGCACAGCCCCCTGACTTTCCTGTGATATCCCCAGCAAGAGACCAGCTGCCTAAGGAGGCTTCTTTTGCCTTCTCTTCAGAGACCTTATACAGTGTAATTGCCACAGGTGTACGTTACCGCACAACTCTTTTTAAGCAAGCACAGTTTTAAGGTAAGACCATTACAGACAAAATATACTAAACAATAACAGAATCCACACGCATGCTAATAAGCTCACCAGAGATCACCCTTTCACTCCAGCAAAGGTTCTGGTTGGTGATTAGTCTTTCAAAGTCCACATAGGGGGTTTTCCTGTAGTTCCAGTTCATCACAGCTTCAGCTCAGAACAAGCACATTCATGACTCTGGGAATCACTCATTTATCCCTCTTGGGCCTTGGAAGAGACCCCGAGTAGCTAACTAGCCAGACAGCGGTTATCTGCTCAAGGTGAAGATTCAAAAGGGAGGTGTGTCATTTGCATTCCCTTCACCCCAAGATTTTCCTAGGAAATCCACTTCACACATGTTATACCAAAAAGTCCTTTGAAGTTCCCAATACTTCCCAGAGATTTCATTAATCACATCTCCTAGAGAAATTACATACAATTCCACAATAACAAATAAATAATACCCCGAAAGTATTTACTGTAATTCCATAAGGGTTGTCTGGGATATTGCCATATCTATCACAAATACCATCTTCTGGGACTTGTTTCTTTCTCATGAAGTTTGGCATGCAAGAAGACAGACCCCTTATTGCCACTGAAGATTGCTATGAATGATTTTCATTCCCATTTGTGGCAAATATTTATCAGAGCAGAAAAAAGAGGCTATATTTCCTTGCCTGGTCTTATGTTCCCTCTACTAAAATTCCCACTTAGTCATTTTCTGCATAATTCCTGGTTAGGTTAAAATGGCTTAACCACAACGAATGTTTGTCCAAAGTAAGCATGGAACCTTTGAAGGTTTTTTATGGCTTCCCTTACTAGGAGGCACAGCTGTCAGCTCAAGCTCCCAAGCAGTCTAATGGACCACATCTGTCAGCTCCTTTTGGGGCAATGAATAGGGGCTAAGGTCCAGGCACAGAGAAGGAGTTTAATACTAGCTGGGTGTAGCGAGACAGGTGCTACAGACACATTTTTTGTTATTCACTAATAGAAAATCAAATCTTGACAGACTCAATGGGTTACTGGAGAACTAGTAGATTTATGAAAGACAAACCAAGCAAGTGAAGCCTGATTCACTGAGGGGGAAACTAATTTGTATTATGATTATTTAAAATTGTCTTTTATTTATGCCTATTTAACTCAAATGCCTTAGAAACTCTTGGTAGAAGATATGTTTCTGTTATATATTCAATACCATATTCCTTCAAATTAGGGCCAAGGAAGCTCACAAGCCACCCTCATGACCACCAAGGACTTTCCCAACACCACCTAGAAGATCAAACTCAACATTTCCAATATTTCTAAGGTTAAAAAAAAAAGAATGCAGATGCACCCCACCTTAAAAATACCTTTCTTAAACTTTCCTCTCTCCCACCCCCTTTTGGTTTATTAAAGTTTCTGTTGTGTAACAAATAAAGCCAAACATTCATGATCAAAGTGGAACCAATGCTTCAGGGTTGATTCCACTGGTGGCTTCTTCTCCACAGTTGTGCAGCTTGATTTCCATATTATGGAAATAAGGTTTTAGAAAATTCAAAATAGAGCCACTAATTTTACTAGATTCCATTCCTCGATATGTAGTGGCTCAAAGAATCAGATGTAATCATGTTTCTTCTGTATTTTTCTAATGGTTCTAATCACTGCAAGAAGAACTATATATTATTCATTAGCTTAACTTTCAGCATTTCATTATTCAGTCCAGAATATTTGTGTTTTAGATAAAATATGTGTTTTTATACAAAAGGAAAATACTTGACATTTTTCTGACTAGTATTAATCATCTCTATGTAAAGAAGCCTTTCATTTGTGGTTACTAAGAATATATTATGTGATTAGTCTATTTTAAAACATGATGAATGAAAATTTTACCTCTGTTCTGCCAATGAGGCAATTTTTAAATTCAAATTATATTTACATTATAAATAGTACAAGCTGACTTCATTACTACTAATAATATCATTTGTTATTGCTTTCTTGGCATCTGCAGTGTGCACTCCCCACACAAGTTGATTTTATTAGCTTTATATCCAGCTGTGGTGTTTACCTGACAAAACATTTGTATGCTATTAGTGCAGATTTTCCCTTATGCCTCTGACTCTCTTTGAGCACTGCTATTCAGGTACCAAGGACTAGCCAATATTCTGTGTGCTTGTGTCACATTGAAACAAATTAGTGTTCTTTCCTGGTTTAAATTAGGGTATATCTCCCCTCCCCCCTTCTGATCTACAGTATGTTGACTACATTAATCTTTCTGATAAACCCCTGGAGGCATATACATTTCACTTCCTAAGCCACTTACCCACCCAAGTTTACATTAACAATAAATTAGGACAGCTGCCTCTCTACAGTGAAGACACATCTTTTTTCCCATTTATTCATACCAGTTATTTTTCGTCAGAGCAGTGCTTCATTTCTAATAATAGTTGATATCTAGATAAATGATGGTTGATAGTTGACTCATTAAATATACTGCAGTACCATTTGCTTACTATAAGTTCTGTTTATCATAGAAGGCCTATTTCTACAATGCATAGAGCCATAGAAAGAAAAGTGTAAACAAAAATAAAATTATTAGATTGCATATTTTACATCTTTGGTGCTTTCATTCTAATAAAAGACTTGCATTACTGGGGCATATAGAACAGTTAAAGAATAAAGGGCCAAATAATCTGTTATATTGGTCCAGCTCTGCTGATGTTGCACTGATGTGGGCACAGCAAGAAAGGTAAAATCCCTGCCCCCTCCATGGACCAGTGACATTCCTCCCACATACTTGTCTTCAAACCCGAGATTTGACAGAAATTCTGAGTTTTAACTTCCAGAAATCTCCATTTGACATTCCCCTACCACATGGTAATTATATCACACATACACATATACACACACACAAACTAAATTAAAAGAACATTATTAAGGTTGTAAACCCAAACACTCAAAAGTTAGGAAACGTCAGATTTAAGGTTGCCTGTGGAACCTGAATTCAGTCACCTTGTGCTTATGCATTCTGATACAGTCTTTAAATACATGCACACATACTATTTTTTCCATAGGATTCTTGCCTCATTCAGTGCACAGGATGGTTGGTGCTCACTAAATGAGCAGCTATTCAATATTTTGGTTACTCCACACTGTTCATTATACATCCCTAAGCCTTATTTACGCTATTCAGTCCCTGCTCTGACGACAATTATTTATTTCATCATGGACTTTTCTATGGTGCTCACCACTATAATATTTCAGTGCTTCACAAACCTTAGTTTATTTTCACAACCTCCCTGTAATATGAAGGGACATCAATATACTCATTTTATCAATGGGGGACTGAGGCTTAGAGAGATTAGTGTCAAAAATATTCTGTAATTGTGGATGCCAATTTGACACACAAGCACTCATTTTCCAGAGAATTTCCAGTGCCATCCAGGGACAAAAGGGTCAGTTTGCCTTGGACACCTGTTTGAGAGGGCCCCCAAGCCCGTATGATTTGAGTGAGTGGTACTGTGACCTGGCACATAGGACCGCAGCACCACTCAAGTTTGGCCTGGCTGCCTCCGTCAATGGACAGTTTCAATTTCAGGATGGGAAGTGTGAGGGGGGCCTCAATTTCAGATTTTGCTCTGCGCAGCCCTGAGCACAGCTCCCATTGACCTCCACTGCAGCTGTGGGTGCCCAGAACTTCTGCAAATCAGACCTCAGGTACGAAGTTGGACACCCAGAAAAAGAGGTATAAAGTTGCCAATAGTTACCTATAATTAGCGGTTCATTGAAGCCTAAATTGTAAACTGTTAAAGATCTACAGGTAGCATTCAATAGCAGCAATATTGCACTTCTCCCCTATACACAAGACTATGAAATAACCGAAGTTCTCTGATATCATTGTGTAATAACTACACTAAGTGTGCCTTTTTCATGGAAACCACTGTATTTTTGTGAAGGGTTGCACATAGTACAAGATAATTGTATTTAGCTTTTAAAAGAGAGCAAGATAAGATTTAGGATTAGAATTTAATCCTGTCCTGGGACTTTGTACCAACAATTATTTTTCAATTTCATTTCTTAACTGTAATTTTCAATAGTGTTACTCTTGTAGAATCAGAAAACAAATGGGGTTTGTTACTGTAGGGTTGCCAATTTGGTTGGGTGTATTCCTGGAGATTTCATCACATGACAGAATCTTTAATTAAAGATTAATCTTTAATTCCTGGAGACTCCAGGCAACCCTATTAGTTAGTGAGAATGTTCACTTTCCTTGTATTCCATTTCCTCATACATGGTTTTGTATTGGAATCCAAGTGGTGACACTCATGTCAAGACCCATGCTCCCGCCTCTGGTGACTGCTGATCCCTCCTCTGGTCCTTTCCTGATGCCTTCCTGCCTTTTGCCCCCTGCTGCCTTGGGCCTTGGGTATAACTAGGACTGATAGGATGAAATCAAGATAACTTTAAGATGGAAAGATTGCCTAAGAGTGCAATCCATTAGACTGCCAAAAAGTATTCAAGGGATGTCAGAGACATTTAAAAGTAAATTGTAGAAATCATTCAATGCTGTACTGCAGAGAAATATCCTGCCCTAGCCAGAGGATGAACAAGGTGACCCAGCTTGTCCTTACTAGCTACCGTTTATAACAGTGCTTCTCAAACTGTGAGCCAGTTTGGACTACGGGGCTATGAATTGGAGCACGCACCCAAGTGCTGCTTTGTAACTGCCCCATGTGGATGCTGTTGGTACAAACCAAAAGATACCTTGTTTACGTTAACATAATCCTGTTTGAAGAGGACTACATTAATGTGAACTTGGCACCTTTTAGTTCATGCTAGCAGTGGACACACAGGGCAGTTACAAACCATCACTTTGGTGTGCAGTGTGGACATAGCTTTAGTCTAGTGTATATTTTGCTATGTGTTTTTTGAGATTTGATTGTATTGTTGCAAATTTGGGATGATAATCCGGAGAACTGAGATGGTATCCTACTGGTGTGGATGGACAAGTCAAATTCTATCTTTCTGCTTTTACATATTTAAAAAATCAGGTGTTTTTTAAAAATACAAAGAAAGAACTGTACCTTAAATAATGAGCCACCACACCTTTTAGGCACAACGTTACAAGATACAAAGCAATTTTCACTGACTAATTTTCTATTTTACTAAATAAATCTCTGTGTTTTTGTAAACTGACTATGCTCCAGTTATCACTGGAAACACACTGCAAGTAGAAAATGAAATCCTGAAATCAGCAAAAGTAAAATGTTCCATTACGGCTTTTTAGAGTTGTGTTTACCAGAAAGAATTTGACATTCCCATTGGGAGCTAATCTTCAGTTGAGACCTCTGCCACTGCAGTTCTTTTAATGTTTTGTTTTATGTGCCTGCATATTAAATTACAGCATTAGGCAGCATTATTTAGTTTTTCCCAGGAGATCACATGCAAAACTGAAAAGTAGATTTATACAGTAATTGGTATTTTTTGTTCATTCTTAGATTACAGAAATAGTAATTATTTTGTATCATCTTCCTTATAGAATCATAGAATCATAGAATATCAGAGTTGGAAGGGACCTCAAGAGGTCATCTAGTCCAACCCCCTGCTCAAAGCAGGACCAATTCCCAGCTAAATCATCCCAGCCAGGGTTTTGTCAAGCCGGGCCTTAAAAACCTCCAAGGAAGGAGACTCCACCACCTCCCTAGGTAACGCATTCCAGTGTTTCACCACCCTCCTAGTGAAATAGTTTTTCCTGATATCCAACCTGGACCTCCCCCACTGCAACTTGAGACCATTGCTCCTTGTTCTGTCATCTGCCACCACTGAGAACAGCCGAGCTCCATCCTCTTTGGAACCCCCCTTCAGGTAGTTGAAGGCTGCTATCAAATCCCCCCTCATTCTTCTCTTCTGGAGACTAAACAATCCCAGTTCCCTCAGCCTCTCCTCATAAGTCATGTGCTCCAGACCCCTAATCATTTTTGTTGCCTTCCGCTGGACTCTTTCCAATTTTTCCACATCCTTCTTGTAGTGTGGGGCCCAAAACTGGACACAGTATTCCAGATGGGGCCTCACCAATGTCAAATAAAGGGTAACGATCACGTTCCTCGATCTGCTGGCAATGCCCCTACTTATACAGCCCAAAATGCCGTTCCTTCTGTTTTATTTTGAGAAATTTTTGCTTGCTTTTCATGGATCAGCTGCGTATTCACATGTATTACTTTGTTAGGGTTAGAAGAATACAAATTCACTAGCACATTGTGTCCCATTTCACTTTTTCCATCTTCTCTTAGGCAATTCACTACATTTACTAGCTGCAGGTAGAAACAATTGTAGCTTATGTCCCTCTTCAACCATCATATTTAAAAGTTTCTACTTTATTGAAGGTTAGGTTGGGTAAATATATATATGGACAATATTAATTTCATTGATCAAAACCTTGACAACATGATTGTCTTAAGCTTTGACAACACTTTAATTACTCTAACTGAATAAAGCTATTCATACTTAGTATCTTTTGTGGTTCTATCACTAACAGGATTAATACACACTCTAAACTAAATTTAGAGGATAGTGTTTTGTATCTTATGTCTTCTTATGTTTTGTTACCTCTAATGGGACAACATTGTTTAAACTCTAAATGTCATTTAAAATTCTATCTTTGTTCTCTGTATCGCAATATTTTGTTGAGCTAAAGAATAATGATAGTGGTCATTACTCAGTAGCAGCTCAACACATTACACTGATTGAGGGTGGAAGGAAGAAAAGGAGTGTTTTCTTATGTTTTCTAATGGTTAGGCAGCTGGTGTGCTATACTTACTGCTTATTATACTGATCTAAATTGTCTCATTATTACCCTTTGCTCCTCATGTCTGTTTGTTGTATTCTTTCCCCATTGTCTATAGTGTTAGTCGGAAAGCTCTTTGGGGCAGAGACCTTCTCTGCAACATTTGCACAATGGGCTGAGCACAATAGGACTTCTTGGCATTACCATAATGCAAATAATTAACCCTAGGTATGTAAGTATGCTGGCAGACAAACTCAGAGTTATTTAGGAAACAGCTGGAAGAGACTGAATGTGTATCTTTTGTAACAAACCCTTGTGGATGTAGGTGGAATATTAATATTGCGCTTAGCTGAGATGTGTGTTATGCCAAGATTCAAATTGCATTTCACAGGAATGCTGGCTTGAGCTCTTCTGTTTAAATGTTTCAGCTCCAGATTCAGTATCAATTTTACCACCTCCTAGTAAGCATAACAGATTTTAAAAGTTCCCCATTAAAATAATTTCACAAGATGATGTGATTAAAATAGATGGGGAGTGTTATGCATTGAGACTTAATCAGCTTCTTTTCAAGTGGGTGTCATAGCTTTTCTCCTGTCCCTGGAGTTAGTTACTATAGCTATGTATTTGGGCTTCTACACTGAAACAAGCTAATACTTTAGGTGCTTGTTGTGTCAAAACTAAAGTAGGTCAAAAAGAACATTAAAAAATCTTGCTATAATGATATCCTTCTCCCAAACCAGTTCCACTCCATAAGCCCAAGCATTTCCCCCCAAAAGTCTGGGAAAACAAATTAATCTTGCAGTATGCCCTGAATATCACCAACTCCTGGTGGACCAAGAGAAATGAATTCCAAAGTAGAGGATCCCCCACTAAGAATGCCCTGCCACTAGGCCTCTCCCAGTACAGCTAGGGACTGGTAGTTTTGGGCTATGGAGTGAGTCATTCTGCAGGGGCAGCATGTGGGGAGAGAAATCCTCCCTCAACACAAGCCAACAGAACTGCTCTGCAACCACTACTGAAACTCCTGTGGCTTCTATGACCCTCCATCCATAAGGGGTTGGTGGTTGGGAAAAAGACAGTTACCTTTTCCGTAACTGGTGTTCTTCAAGATGTGTTGCTCATTCCATATTAGGTGTGTGTGCTTGTCACATGCACCGGTCGGTGCTGGAAGTTTTTCCCTCAGCAGTAACTGTAGGGTACTGGCTCTGGCACCCTCTGGAGTGGCACGCACATGTTGCGGTATAAGGGGCTTGTCTTTTTTGAATTTCATCTTGTTGATTTTAGACCACTTCCCCAATTTGTCAAGGTCATTTTGAATTTGAAATGAAGCCATGTAGTTTAGTTTGCATGGTTCTCTTATTAATTATAGTAGTGCCTTTGGCAATGACCAGGGTAAGGGGATTACAACATGACTTTTTAATAAACACTCATTCTCTTTTATTTTGACTACTTGGGCTAATTTTGGCCCTCAGTTATGTCCACGGTATGCCTACTAGCAGACTACAAATGAAGGCCATAATTAGCCCAAGTAGTCCAAATGATATTTGATAAAGATTAGAAACATAATTGAGGGCTAAGCTAAATATATCAATGGGGCTGTAGTACGTTAAACTGAAACCCCGCGTTCAGGACCATGGAGAGCAGCCCTTGTTACTATAATATTAACAATGACGGAAGGACTCTGGATGAATGGACGCATAGGGTTGGTGTATATAAAAGTTTAGCTAGCAAACTTGCTGTCAGACAAAACCTCCTCCTGTATTCAATGGTGAAACATCCAGTCCAAACTGAGGTTCTTGCTGAAACAGATAAAGGCATAGGTACTGATGGTCTGTCCCTAGCACGCCAGATCCTGGAGTCATGTGATTGTTAGAATCACAAGTAACTTATTTGAATGAAAATTTCTGAGTGAACTGCCCCATTCAGCTCCATGGGGTGTTCTTTCCAAAACCCAGTGCTCAGCAGGAAGAAGCAGGGCAACACAGCCCCGTACAGACCGTGTATGGCAGGCGGAGAAGAAGGCAGTTGGTCTGGTCCACTCATCCACGCAGATACACCGCAGATGCCAGGGTAAGTAATGGAGGTCCTTCCTTTGCCTGATGCGACAGGATTGCAGCAAGGAGGAGGGGGTCCTGATGCTGCTTTGGTGATGGGGGAAAGGGAGGGGTTCTCCTGCTGTCACTTCTGCTGCTGTCATCCAAAAGTAGGTGGGGCTTACTGCTGCCACCACCAAGGGGAAATGGAGATCTTTTGATGCCACCCTTGCTTCTCTGTGGTGGGAGGATCCTCGTACTGCTGTATGGTCCCAGATTGCCATCACCCAACCCAGGGTGCTTGGAATAGTTTTCTGGTGGACCAAGAATTCTGATACTGCTAGTTTAGAAATAAGCCAGGACTGGAAGACACTTTTCAATACACTAAAGGGAAGAAAAGATTTCAGCAACAGTGAACAGATCACTCGCTGCTATTTCTAAAGGGATCTTCTGTTTCCCTACACATCTGGTGGGCCCCTTTACCAGTCACAAAGCTTCACACACAGGATACTAGACTAGATTTGTCAGGCTCCCAGTGTGGAAACCAAACTGATGTGCTTTGCTTATTAAATAAGACACTACAAATGATACAAACCTAATAGAATAGTTTGAAAGAGCATCTAGTGTAATAGCTTACCAGATGCTATCTTACCAGACAGAGAAATCAGGTTTGTAGGGGTAAGAGAACAACCAGAATAGTATTCCATGTTGTCCATAAGTCCCCAATACAGCAAAGTACTTAACCACTAGCTAATCCCTTCCCTCTTCAGCAAGGCGTTTAAGCACTTGCTTAAGTCTCTGACAACAGCAGTGCCATGACTTCAGTGGTTCCTAAGTATGTGCTTCAGAGCTTTGTTGAAGAGGGGTGGGATTACCAATATGCTTAACCTTAAACACGCAATGAAGTACTTTGCTACTTTGGGACTCAGCTGCTGATCCTCAGACTTCTATTCCAAATGAAAGCAGATAGGATCCATTTCCAGAAACTAGATGTCCCTTATTATTTCAACAGGAACTGCATTACTTTTTGAATAGGTGCCTTTTTCAATTGGTCTATATTTTATTCCATTAACTGCCACTGAGTGATAAAAGTCAGCAATGGTTGCATCATGAAGTGTCAGTTCATGCTGATGAAGGCAGCTTTGCATTGATTCAGTTCAAAAAGCAAAATTCAAAGCTAAGATGGGTCTTGAGAAATACAAACATGTTCAGGTGTGGAAATGAATGGACTGAAGCCAGGCTTTTTTTCACAGAGTGAGCGCTGTAGGTCAGCTCTATTCCACAGCCTGTTCCCAACTGAGCTGGGCTCTCCCCTTTTAATCCCTAGCTCCAGGCCTGACATCGAGTACAGGTTTAGAGGAGTGGGGCTGACTGAGCTCACAGTAGCTCATTAACCCTCTCCTAGCCAGCGTGTATGGAGGGGTTGCTTTTATGATTCTTGGCACAAGAGGTCCTCCTATGCTGAACAAGTGTATATAGAGCAGCTCTGTGTTATTTAACAGAAATAGATTTTGTGATAGGATCATGAAGCTGAGTTCTCATACCAAAAAATGTCCAATGAAATTACTTACTACATGGAAACTGAAATGACACAATTCAGGGCCAAATCCTATAGTCCTTATTTCAATCAGAGTTTTATCCAGGTAAAGGATCACACACATTAAGTTTGGCGGGTGTATGTGTATGTAGTGGGGGGAGTTTAATTATTTTTTCAGAGCCAACTTTAATTCACCCAAAATGGAGCAGGTTTCAGAATCTTGAGACTCAGGGTATTCAGTGTTTAAGATACTTTAAATTAACATAAATGAATAAAACATGAAGTTTTTTTCTCTCCACTAATTTCCCCTTCCTGATGTTTATGTTGGGCCAAGGGTAGCTAACAAGATGGATTTCATGTGCATTTTACATAGTTAAACTTGTTTGAACTTTCATTAACCAGGGACATTGCTCCCTCAGACCTGTCCATCTATAGTGATTCATAATTCAGCAGAGAATAGGTTTCACTGGCCTCACATAAATGCTTTAATTCCTTATTTGTCAGTCTTTGCAGACCACATGGATTTTCAGCGCCACAAAGACAGGCAACTGCTGCTTAAAATAACCCATATCCTGCAGCTTGTCTCTCAAGAGTTTATACATGAACATCTCTATGAAGATTAATGAGACCGGGCTCTCCCCGCCTATTCATCTGACTGAAATATTTAAAGGAATACTAGACAAACTATGAGTAAACCTTCTTCTCTCAATAATCTGTCTGTCTTTAGTCATGATAAGAGACATTTATATGAAATCTCAGCATATCAGAAGTCTGCCAGTGCCTAAATAAGGAATGCTTTTCTCTATTAAAAGAAAAACTTTAGTGTACAATACAAAAGTCTCAGGATCTTCACTTGAAGAAAATATTACTAACAAATGTATAAAACAGACAGCAAAGTTATTCCTTGGGGCAATTTAAGGCAGCATCAAGTACAATCATTTTATTTTTCCATAATTTTCATAAGTGCATCTGCCAAAATATTTATACTTGAATATTACCATTCTTCCTTTATTGAGAAAAGTCAAGCAATGTTCTCTTCATCTGCCAGCATACTATATACTTTTTTTGATACCGGCCCCTTTCCACCTCTGTCCCCTCCACCCCAGCAAACAGAGAATCAATCAATTTAATCCTAAAAGTAGCATAAAATCCATATTTGCAAGGAGTGCACTGGATCCAAAATCATCCTCTCCAGGGCTAATATTTAATAGAGAAAAATGTGATAATTTAAGAACCTTTATTTTCCCATCTATGGTTTTGTTTAATGATAGTAATTGTAGACGCTATGACTCAATGGGAATATTTGAGCACTAAAGTACTACTCAGCATGAGTATGAGGTGGGTTTAGAGAATTGGCAGCAGAATCAGCTTCTGTATGTCCAAGTTACAAATATAGAATATAATCACTTTAAGTAATAGCAGTAGCATTTCTGTAGTAGGCCCTGCTCCTGCAAACACATGTGCATGTGCTTTCTTTAAGTTAGCTTTAAGCATGTGCATGGTCTGTCTAGAGTATGTGTTTATCCTCACAGCACCCCTGCAAAATATGGAACTGCTGTTATCTCCATTTTACAGATGAACAATTGAGGCACAGTGAGGCTAAGTGACTTGCTGAAGGTCAAAAAGGAAGTCTGTGACAGAGCATGGAACTGAACCCGAGCGAGACAACTGAGGCACCATTCACTGCAGGTGTGGGGGAGGCCCCAGGAAGTTTCCCCTTCAGACACCAACATTCATAATGTAGAGAGGGTCCTTGGAATCCCCAGCTAGGCCACCATCCTTCCTCCCCTTCCTCTTTCTGTCTTGCCAGGAGGTGGTGTACACAGTGCTCTGCAGCTGGGGCCCACGTCACATACCTCACAGAGTCAGCAGCTCACTCTCCCTCCTAATGTGTGAAGTGAGCAGCTGACCAAGTGTAGCAATGACTTCCTCCCTTCTTCCCTCTCGCTATGGGTCAAGTCCCAAGTCAGGGCCCCTTCTGGATACAAGGTATGCAGACTGACAGAACCAGACCTGCTCTTAGCCTTAGATATTGTCCCTTCATAACAGGGTGGAGGTTTACTGGTGAAGCATTCTGGGTAACCTGACTCTGCTGCTAGCTATAGTGCTAGTCAGACAGGACTGCTATCTCCAGGGCTCTTAATCAGGCAACTTTCAGATACACTACATTCACTTAAAGGGACATGGTCAGGCGACACTTAGCCCTAAGTTTAGGTTATATTAAAAAAAAGGTAACATGTTTTAACTTGGTGTAAACATTATTTTAATTTCTAATGGCACAGTTTTATAAACAGTCCCCTGCAATGTTTGCAAACCAAACATTACAGCATTGTACCAGTGCATGAAAATTTGACAATTGAGTGGGCAGTCTTAGGTTAGTTTCGGGTCAATGTTCATTGACCAAGATAAAAGAAATACACTGTGTAAAACAAGCATTACAAATAATGTGAAATAAACTACACTTAAAAAAATAGTAATAGGTATTGTTTGTAAATGGGGAAAGAACATTTCAGGGGATTTTAAAAAGAAGATTTTTAACCTGACACTCGCCCTTTTAATTATTTTGAAAGAAAGAAAGAAAGAAAGAAAGAAAGAAAGAAAGAAAGAAAGAAAGAAAGAAAGAAAGAAAGAAAGAAAGAAGCCTGATAAGAGTGAGGTGTTTCAGACCAGTGGTTTGGCTGGCATCCAGAAGTATGATACAGTTACTCAATCACAACACAATTACACTTCTACCCCGATATAACGCAACCCGGTATAACACGAATTTGGATATAACGTGGTAAAGCAGAGCTCCGGGGGGGGGCGGGGCTGTGCACTCCGGCGGATCAAAGCAAGTTTGATAGAATGAGGTTTCACCTATAACACGGTAAGATTTTTTGGCTCCCGAGGACAGCGTTATATCGGGGTAGAGGTGTACTTAATCTCTATCAAGAGAAAAGCTATGATAAGACAGTATTGATTTAGGAGGGGAAAGGTTAAAGCACTATTGGTATAACCTGAACAAAAATGAGGCAAATGACATTCCCCTTGAGGAAGAGATCCCAGTAGCCTGCCCTTTGTGAAAGGGCAACACACAGGGCCGGCGCTTCCACTAGGCAACCCTAGGCAGTCGCCTAGGGTGGCAGGATTTGGGGGGGCAGCATTTTGCTGCCCGTGGCAGAAATTCAGCGGTGGGGGGTCCTTCCGCTCTGGGTCTTCAGCGGAAATTCGGCGGCTTTCTAAGAAGGGTGGGGGTGTTTCAGTGTGGTATGAAGTTCCCACTGCAACTAGACCTTGCAGGCACCATCTGTCCCAGTGAATTCAATGGGATTATTCAGGTAGGTAAAGCTACTCATGAGTGAGTGCTTTTAGAGTTGAGCTCTCAGATCGTAAACAATTCTGGGCAGGGGTGAGCTGGTAGAAGCTAGGCTGGATTTGGGGCAGTATGTGGCACTTTGAGACAAGCTGAAAAAGGTATTATATAAAATGCTTCTTACATAGAAGCAAATATTTTAACTCAGAGCAAAATGACAGTTCTGGTTCCAACAAGGAAGGGAAAGCTAAAGTTAGATGGTGCCTTGCTGTGCTGTAGACCACTTTTCAAAAACATGACAAGAATAGTCTGTGCTACAGAATTGCGCCTTTGCAACTTACTTGGGTGCAATCACAGTCAACTTGCACCAGTGCAATGGGTCCAGGTTATTTATCCTGACTCAGGTGCACACAACATGCTGTTTCCACACAGCACACCGCAGAACCACTGCTCGACTTGCAGACTGTGACACCGCTCTTACCAGTACAGTACAGAAAAGAGAGTGGGTGTGAGGTTGGGGTGAGAGAATAAAAGGGAAGTGGCGCTGGAAGGGAGAGAAAGGGAACATTGGAAGAGAAGACTTAAGGTGGGAATAGAAGGCAAGGATAAATGGCCAGGCATGGTTGGGTGAGAGCAAGGAATGGGTGGCAAGAGCAGGGAATCAGCTAATTAAGAGTAAGTGGGTGGAACAATCAGTTAAACTGAATAGGCATGAGCAATCAGTTTGTACTTGTGAAATATACCCTACATGGGGTTCCAACTCATCATTATTAATTGGCCCTCTAGGTTCAGAAAAGACAGTTCTGATTAATGGCTCTACCAGCACGAGGTATGTGCAAAAGAAATTTCTCCTTCATTTGTTAGACAAACAATTTCTGACAGCAAATAATAGTAAACTCTTTGATTTTTACAGAAAAATACCACTCATTAATCAAAGAAACAATATTCTCAGCAGGTCCAGCAGTATGAGGGACCAAAATGGTGTTCATAGGCAAAGCAGAAATTGATTGCTGGGGTTCTCTGTTCCTGCTACATCTCTCTCAGCAATTCACAACAGACATACAGTACTATCTAGCTTTATTATTCTTTGACCATTTAAATTAGTATTGAAATGCAATTACAATAACATTTGATAGGGCCATACATTTTAATTAACCATTCACATTTCTGAGATGTTCAAAAACAAAAGTAGTGCTGCCCATTTGTAATGAGTAAATCAAGACAGATGTGTTCCTGGGAGTTAATACATCAATAAAATGACATAATATAGCAAATCAAGAAAAACAAGGCCAAATTTGTCCCTGCAGTAATGTCACTGAAGTCATCCATTTGGCTTGTTATGTTTAATTTTACAGGTGCATCAAATCATTTGAGTTACAGCGACCAGTGGTGTAGTCTTCTAATGGTCAAAATGGAACAAAAATACATCAAAGGATACTCAATGCTCTTTTAATGCTCCGTGGTCACGACTCTGTCCTCAGTGAGGCCTCTCCTGTAACAGCATTTGGCCTAGCCCACCAAATTCCACACCATTCCATGCTACTAGCTCCTCCCTTGATTTAATTCTGACAGTAGCATTGCCCTTGGTGCTCTCCTCCGAAAATGCTGCTGTTCGAACTGTACAAAATGTTTGTGATGAGACCCCAAACAATGCAAAACTCACTTAAAAATAACCCAGCCCTCAAAACTCTGTCCAGATCCGTTGATGTGTTTGCTAAGATTTAGCATCCCAGGCCCAGTTTTGGGCCAAACTGAGGAGATATCTGGGTTTGCAGGTAGATTTCATTATGTTCCAATTTGAGTTTGTTTAAACCTGAAATTTAGGTATGTGAGCCCTGCAAACTGCAACCAGTGTGTTTCCCACAGATCTTGCTGCTTGAATGTTCCAAAATGCAACCACGCTGCCCCAGTTTTTGCCTCCTCTTTGTTCATGCAACTGTCCTACATTTAACCCTTGTTAGCACTACAAAGCCAACCCAGCTCTTGGAGATGTTTTTCTGAATCACTGTTTTTCTGGATGTTTTTCTGAATCACTCATCAACAATGGTTAACTACGTTCTCCCAATCTTCCTCGTGCCTATGTTCATCCCTTCCCTTAGTCTTCTCCTTAGCCTCTCACTCTCCACTGGCTTTTTCCCCTCACAATGCAAACATGCTTTAGTCATTCCCATCTTAGAAAATAATACCCTAGATCTCACTTGCTTCTCCATCTATCATTCCATCTCCCTTCTCTCTTTCCTCTCTAAACTCTCTGTCTGTAGTTCTTCTCTTCCAATGCCCTCATAAACCTTCTCCAATCCAATTTCTGTTCCTTGTATTCCACTGAACGTATTCGCACTAAAATCTCTAATGACCTCTTCTTTAGCTAAAACTCAGAACCAGTACTCCATCCTCATCCTCCTTGACTTGTCAGCTGCCTTTGACAGCATCATCCATGCTGTTCTTCTCGAAGTCTTGTCTTCCCTTGGCTTCTATGACATTGTCCACTCCTGGTTCTCCTCCTACTTCTCTGCTCTCTTCTTTATCATGTCCTTTGGAGGATCCTCCTTATCCACCCTCCAACTTTCCTTGGGGATTCCACGGGACTCTGTCCTTGGTCCCTTCCTCATCTCTTTCTTCACTTTATTTTTGGGTAGTCCCATCTACAGACACAAATTCAGCTTCAGTCTCTATGCTAATGACTCGCAGATCTGTCTCCTTCTATCCAAATGAAAATCTCAGCCTGTCTCTCTGACATCTCAACTCAAGGTCAACATGGCTGAAACAGAGCTCATAATCTCCTCCCCTCCTCTGCCAAGCCCTTCCCGCTACATCCTCCAGGTCCTCATGTCCATGCTAGGTCTAAATCTCATAGATGCTTTCTGTATAACATCTCTAAGATATGGCCTTTCTTAATCATCCAGAGAGCTGTCATCCAAGCTCTCATAAACTTGCTTCTTGGATACTGAAACATCCTTCTTTCTGGCCTTGACAAATGCTCCACTCACATCCATTCAGAATGCTGCTACAAAGATCATTTTCCTAGCCCGTCACTTTGATCATGTCACCTGTTTTCTTACATCCCTCCGCTAGCACCCTCTTGGTTATCACAAGCTACTTGTCTTCACTTTCAAGGCCCTTAATGGCCTATTCATCTCTCATTCACTGTTGAGATGTCGACTCCCTCCTTCAAGCATCCTGTGACGCCAGTCTCCATCGCCTATACAAATTTCCAAACAAGCACCTCCATGCTTTCTCTGATGCTGCCCTTCATGATTGTGAGGCGCTCCGCACAAACATCCATAAAACTAATTCATTATCTACCTTCAAAACCCATGATCCCATGTTTTTACTTGACAACAGTTAAACTGCTGGTGTTCAGCAATAGCTGCTTATTATGCGGACCAATATTGTCTCATTGTTTACTTGTACAGTAACTCCTCACTTTAAGTCGTCCCAGTTAATGTTTCGTTGTTACTTTGCTGATCAATTAGGGAACATGCTCATTTAAAGTTGTGCAATGCTCCACTCTTACATTGTTTGGCTGCCTGCTTTCTCCACAGCTGGCAGCCTCCCTACGCTCCCCCTCCCCACAGCACCTCCCACCCACTGGCAGACCCCATGGATCAGCATCTTCCCCCTCCTCCCCTGCCTCCTGCCCGCGGCAATCAGCTGGCTTGCGGCGTTTTGGGGGCAGGAGGGAGGGGGGAGGAGCAAAGACTCAGTGTGCAGGCTCCCCCTCCCTCCCCTCCCTTCTAATCGCTGCAAGCCATCTGATTGCCCCGGGCAGCAGGTGGGGGGAGGGAGGAGGAGCCTGCGTGCCAAGTCCTCGCTCCTCCCCCCACCCCCACCTGGGGCAATCAGCTGTCTTGCCGCGTTCGGGAGGCAGGGGAGGGAGGGGGAGCCTGCATGCTGAGTCCTTGCTCCTCCCCACCCTCCTGCCCCCTAAACGCTGCAAGCCAGCTGATTGCCCCAGGTAGGAGGGAGGGGGGAGGAGCAAGGACTCAGCGCGCCTCCCCCCTTCCTTCCCTGCCTCCTGCCCGTGACAATCAGCTGGCTTGTGTTGTTTAGAAGGGAGGGAAGGGAGGGGGAGGAGTGAGGACGCAGCATGGGAAGTAAAGGGGGAGAAGGTGGGGGGAGAGAAGAGGCAGGTCAAGGATGGGAGCTTGGGGGAACGGGGGGAGTGGGTGGGCTAAGGGTTGAGCCCCCCGTCCCTGGTGCTTGCAGAGTAGGGGAAGCTGCCGCTGCTGCACAACGTGCTTCTCCTAGTCTACAGCACCTTCAGCCTCCTTGCCTGCGTCATCTCCAGTGCCAGTGGGCTGTGCCTGTGTAGGGTAAGGCAGGGGCACCTCCCAACTATAATACAGTACCTGAATTAAATTGCTTGTTTAAAATGTATATAATGCCTTTTGTCTGGCAAAAAAAAATTTCCCTGGAACCTAATCCCCCCTATTTACATTAATTCTTATGGGGAAATTGGATTTGCTTAACATCGTTTCACTTAAAGTTGCATTTTTCAGGAACATAAATATAACGTTAAGTGAGGAATTACTGTACTTCTTCATTTGCAGTTAGATTGCAAGCGTTTGGTCTGTGTTTGTACAGTGCCTAGCACAATGGACTCCTGGTCCATGGCTGGGGCTCTTAGGTACTATTGCAATACAAATAATAAATTAATAATAAGTTCCAGCAGCAGAATCTTTATTACTGGAGATGCCTTAGTCCTGTACTTGCTTTGTAGTTCTACTGCAGTGATTTTCAACCTTTTTTTCATTTGCAGACCCCTAAAAAGTTTCAAATGGAGGTGCGGATCTGCTTTGGAAGTCTTAGATATAGTCTGCGGACCCCTGGGTTGAAAACCACCATTCTACTGTATTCAGACTGAGGCTTCTTGCCATTTACAGCACCTCCCTTTTCTATCAGGATCTGCTAGCATGGCCCCCAAACCAAAAATCCATTATCCACTCAGCTCTACAGCTAACTATATCCAGAGGGTCAAAAAGATAGGGCCAGATTATGACAATTTGTGGAGTAAGGCCCCAGTCCTGCAAATTTATCTGATGTATGTGTTTAACTTTAAGCCCAGAAGTAGACCTGTCAATGGGACTGTTCAATCCTTAAAGATAAGCACATGCATAAGTGCACAGAGTTTAGTCCTTGAAAAGGAAACTCTCACAAAGACACACTTATTAGATAAGAAAATGTACCTTTTCACTTTCCCAGACTTCTTTCCTCCCCTCCCTAATCTCCCAATTCCTTCCTCCCTATTTGCTAGTCTCTTGAGTATATAACACGACTGGTTATTAATGAACATTAACTAGCACCTCCTAAAGAAATAATAGGAGAAGGAAAGGAAGAAACGCAACTTGGCTCAGAAGAGGAGTAGGCTACAGGTGACTTTGGGAGACAGCCGTAGACCCTTGGGGATGTGGTAAACAGGAGGCCCTGCTCTAATTTGCACGGTGTATGATTTTTACCATCTAGTGAGAGCAGACTCAGCTGATGTCTTGGACAAAGGCAAACGCTTCATCAGTGCCAGCCCTGTTTGCAACAGGATTAGAACAGCCTTTTGTAAAATGCAGTCCATAGCTCTTTGTACCAAACTGAGGTCTGTAGTTGTCAGAGGACAACTACTAGACTTATTGAATGTTTTCAAGAACCCATCAGATAGCTTCCTTTTGATAACATTTACTAATGTATACAGTCAAAATGGGAAAGCAGGATAGCTTTAGGGAATGTCATGTGGCTTTTTCCAATGCGCTGTCAGGAACTCTGCTTTATTATCACCAGAGAAGCTAATATTTCAGGTGGTTGTCAATATCGTAGTTCCGTTGTTCATGGAACCAAAGGTAGCACTGCTGCTTCACAATAAGACATTTACATTAGGGTTTGCCAAGCTATCCATTACTGAATAAGGGTTGGCCTGCAAATACCAAGGGGCATAATGCCAATGTTCATGTGGTGACTCATCCTGTACATCTGATATCTGATTAATATAAGAAAAAATATTTCGATTTTTTGGCAATGTTTAGCTGATCTAGAAGGAAGTGTGTAGGAGGGAGGGGCAGAGAAGGGAATATACATTACACTGTTAAGAGCAGTAATGAAACACTGCTCCATGCATTTCCCTGCCTCAGCATTCCCTGAGTTCTGAGACACAGAGAGTCCCTGATTAGTTTACCTGGCATAGTGGGTCCAGGAAGGAGAGTTGGTCTTAGACCCTTTGGAAATTTTTAATTAGTACCACCACCATAAAGTACGTCTGGTAAATAAACAGTCCAAAAACATGTGAGGGTCACCATAGATTTAGTAGTTATGATTGGTATATAAGTATGGACCAATCAGAGAAAGAATCTAAAGGTGATTGGAGATAGGTACGCTAATGCTAGGATTGAAAAATAGGCCAATCAGAACAGGCCAAAAACTATATATAAGGCAGAGAGCAGGCAGACACAAGTTAGTCAAGATAGGAGCAGCAGAAGAAGGAGAACCAAAAGGAGAAGATCAGAAGAAATCTAAGGGTATGTCTATACCTACCTCCGGGTTCGGCGGTAAGCAATCGATCTTCTGGGATCGATTTATCGCGTCTTGTCTAGACGCGATAAATCAATCCCGGAAGTGCTCGCTGTCGACGCTCATACTCCTGCTCCACGAGAGGAGTACGTGGAGTCGACAGGGGAGCCTGCCTGCCGCATGTGGACCCGCGGTAAGCACCTTGTAGTTTGAACTAAGGTACTTTGACCTCAGCTACATCATTCACGTAGCTGAAGTTGCGTATCTTAGTTCAAACTGGGGGGTTAGTGTGGACCAGCCCTTAAAGAGAAAAGACATTAGAAAAAGCAGCAGAAGCAAATGCATGGAGTTACAGTGCTAATCAGATTTGGCCTTGTATTCTTTCCATAAAGATGGAGAGACAGTTGGGCCAAATTTGAGTGAGTGGTGGTGTAACTTGGTGTGAGGTGTTGCAGAGCCTAAGTGGCACTGCAACCCCATGGGCCAGGTTTCAACTCCCAGACAGAGGGGCTGGACAGGAGGGGAAAGGGGAACCTTCAGGCTGGACAGGAGCCACTGCTGTGGGATGAGCGAGGAGCAGGCTTGCTCTCTTGCACCCCTTCTGTGCCCAGGGGCTTCTCCTCAATGGCAATGTTTTTGGAAGGTGGTGGGATCTCAGTTTTAGACTTTTCCCAGGCCCTCAAGAACCTCTGGGTAGCCCTGCTGAATCCCTGCAGAGACATAGTGCATAAACAAGGATTTCTGATATATTGCAGTAATGATTTGCATTATGAAAATATCTCTTGAAAACACGGAAATATGACTTTAGACTTTAATTAGCAAAAAAATGAAACAAGATGGTGAGCACTGGCCAGTGTAACAGGCTATGTGTGGTGATTTGCCAGATGTGAATCGTAACCAATATTTCCTCAGCTGAGATCAGTGCTGCAGCTAGAGCTCCTGACAATCCTTGTTCTTATTTTCACTAAAGCCTTGCCACCAACACTGCCTTATAAATCCAGTGCAATAGAGAGTACAGTGCTCTCTCATTGCAATAAAGAGAGTAGTACCAATGTTTAATTACTAGGGATAACTGTTTGGACCTTTCTCTTTCGTTCTAGTCATACAAAGCATATCAGAATCTCTTCTCCTAGCAACTAAGTATAGGCAGGGAAATATTTACTCCTACTTCTTTAGAAGCATTCTGATAACTTGTTTTTTACAGCTTTACCTTTCCCCCGAAAAAAAGATACCCATTATTTGTCATTCATAGGGAGGCCTTTAATATCCAATTTCCCCAGTTCAGTCTGCAGAGAGGAGCACTGGACAATTCCTGAGTCTTCTTCCTCATCCATGTTAGAGGGCTTTCCCTTCATCCCCTTCCCTGGTTCTTGTCATGCAGACGGAAAGCAGAAAACCAGAAGTCCAAAGTGTAGGCAATGCGATGTTTATTGGGGTATAGTTCCAAGCAAACATATTCCGAAGCCCTTCACACCAGTCGGGCTTATCTTTATACGCCGATAGAGTTTAACCATGTTCCGAAGCCCTTCACACCAGTCAGGCTTATCTTTATACGCTGATAGTTTTCCCCTTCCCCTCCCACAACTACAGTTCCATACACCAATAGAACCCTTTCTTCTTCTAACCCCTAGCTCCGCACACTGATGGAGCTTCCTCTTCCCATTCTTCTGTTTCCAGGTCTGAAGCCGCAGAGCATTTACCCTGTGTCCCCCTTCCCAGCTCTGACACTGCAGAGCTTTGCCTGTGTCCCTGTCCCTGTTTTTCATTCTCCTATTCCCAGTCCCCCATTCTCCCATTCCCACTCCTTCTTAGCAGGCCCAAATATACTTGCAATCGACACCCCTACTCACACCCCTTATAACTTATGGTCATGTTCTGTTCTGGAGGGTCATGAGTCAGGGTCTTCATCTCACCCCTTTTGTACCCCATGGGAGGGGTAAGGAGTGAGGTTGTGCTCCAGGCAGGGGCAGGCAATTCTCTGGTCTTTTAGTGTTTTACCTTCCCCCCACCCCCACCCCCCCTTGTCCTCCCGACTGGTTGCCTGAGCTTGCTTTGAGATAAGGAGTTGAGGCAGTCGTCAAGTGTGCACTCATATATTACACTCCCACAATACCCTGTAACACTTTTAGCTTTATCCTTTATGTGTCTCGTTGTACTAAAAGTCCCAACTGGTTGTGGGAAATGTAACACACAGCATCTTTGTCCTTTGTTCTTCACACATATTAGTAAGGATGTAAGAGTATTAAAAGTCAAACCCAAAATTCTATCTCAGACTAACAAACAGGCTTATATGCTAACAATCCTGAAGGCTGAAAATAACAAGGCCAGAATCCTGCTGGGTCATCCAGTTCCATAATTGATTCATTGGATTAAGCATCATCTTGGTGGTGAGTAGATGTCAGCTATCATACTTTATCAATAAAGAAGGTCAATTTTTTCTCCATAGCTGAGACAAAATTGCTGTCAAAGTGGACATTTCCATTGTTTTTTTTCCTTCTTGTTTTTGACAACCAAAAATGGATTTTTATTTTTGAAAATATTTTCAACAATAATGAAAACTTTTTTCATCTTCATCAAAATTTGTAATTGAAACAAAAATCATTTCCCATTCAACTGCACTTATTAACATTTTGCTCACAGATGAACTACAAATGTTCAGAAAGTGCGAGCCCTTTGAATATGGCGTTGGCTGGGACCTTTGAAAATATTGCTGTCCAAAATCTGTGGATCATATCTGGGGATATGATAGAGGTATATAAAATCATGGTTGATGTGGAGAAAGTGGATAAGGAAAAGTTATTTACTTATTCCCATAATACAAGAACTAGGGGTCATCAAATGAAATTAATAGGCAGCAGGTTCAAAACAAATAAAAGGAAGTTCTTCTTCACGCAGCGCACAGTCAACTTGTGGAACTCCTTACCTGAGGAGGTTGTGAAGGCTAGGACTATAACAGAGTTTAAAAGAGAACTGGATAAATTCATGGTGGTTAAGTCCATTAATGGCTATTAGCCAGGACAGGTAAGGAATGGTGTCCCTAGCCTCTGTCTGTCAGAGGGTGGAGATGGATGGCAGGAGAGAGAGCACTTGATCATTGCCTGTTAGGTTCACTCCCTCTGGGGCACCTGGCATTGGCCACTGTCGGTAGACAGGATACTGTGCTAGATGGACCTTTGGTCTGACCCGGTACGGCCTTTCTTATGTTCTTATGTTCTGTACTTTCCTGTAATTCTCTCTCTCCTCACTAAAAGATGCTTTGAGGTTTATGCCAAATAAAAATGGTTATGGTATTGTATTACAACGTTAGCAAAAGATCCTACTCTTTATTGCTTTACTGCAATGTTACAGTGAGGCATCTGTCCGCTTGGCCCTCACGTGGCCATTAGGTGCCTTTGAACTGTATTCCCTTCAACAGATGTTCAAACAGTCATTCTCTTGGTTCATTTACTTTAGTCCTTTGTGGTTGGGTTTCTCATTTACTGTTCTCAGGATCTATTTTCATCTAACACAGCCTTTTGATCAATTCCCTTTTTCACCAATTATCTTTCCTTTTAGGTTTTTCCCTTGATACCCTCTCTCCAATATGCCTGTAGATTTTATTTTCCTCTACTTCCCTTCTCTAACAGTGTCTACTATTGTTCTATTGTTCTGCTCCTCCTGACCTGCCACCTTCTTCTCTCTTCCCAGTCCCCTATTTTATTCTCCTGTTCTTTTATTTTATCGCCTCACTCCCACCCCCTCTGATTCATCTGCTAGCTCAGCATCTAGGTTCTTTTCCTTTCCTCCTTCCTTTCTAGCAGCTTTTTTAACTGCTTTCCCTTCTGCATCATCCCAGCCTCTCCCCTGCCTCACATTGGATGTTCCCTTCCCAGGACAGCATTCCATGCTGCTGCATCATTGCTGCAGGACCTACTAGCACCTCAATAACTGAAAACTGCTTCCGGTGCGAGTGCTGGGGCCAGGATTATTATATATGGATAAAAGTAGTTTATATAATTGTGCTTTAAACCCATTTCACATATATGGAAAAGGTTTTCATAGATTCATAAACTCCAAGGCCAGAAAGGACCGCTGTGATCATCTAGTCTGATGACCTGTATAGCACAGGGCATAGAACTTCCCTAAAATAATTCCAAGAGCATATTGTTTAAGAAAATATCCAGTCTGGATTTAAAAATTATCAGTGTTGGAGAATCCATACACCCCTTGGTAAATTGTTTCAATGGTTAATTACCTTCACTATCAAAAATGTATGCCTTATTGCCGGGTTAAGTTATGACTGCCTGAAAGACACTCAATCATGCTAACTGAATAGTATATTAAATTTCCTCAGGATCTGTGTGACATACATAACAGAAGCTTCCAGGAATTATATTTACCTCATCTCACATACACCAGCAAGAGTATAAACCAAGTCTGTTCTTGGCATAGGGGAGGAGATTTTCACCGCATTTTTTAGATAAATATACAATCTCTTATTAAAAGTAGCTCTTGTACCAAAAGACTTAATGGTAACCTTTAATAAATAGATATTGTCATCCTAAGAATTACAGACCAGAATGGTAACGTAATTTTCAGATGACAAATTTTTTTTAGGTAAAGCAAGACCAGGAACTCTAAAAGGAACTGACAAAAGTAGGCAGTTGAGAAACAAGATGGCAGCTGAAATTCATTGTTGACACTACAAGATAATACACTTTAGAAGACACAATTTGAACTACTCTGCACCTTATTTGGTTCTAAATTAAATGTAACCACTTAAGAAAAAGACAAGGCCATCAATTGTTGGCAGCATCTTGTGGCTCAGTAGAAACCTCTACTTCATGTGCAGTGATCAAAATACAAAAAGAACTGGAGAGAATAGAAGTCTGAACATATTAAAATTCCACTAAAAAAATCAATGATACATCCTAATCCTAAATATTATGTTCAGTTCTGGTTACTCTATCTTAACGGCATAGCAGAAACATATGGGCTCCAGAAATGGGTCAGGAAAATAAGTAGACACGTGGAAAAAAAACTTCTGTGGGAAGAGATTAGAAGGACTATTTTCACTGTCACTTTAGAGAGGAAATAGTAGAAGTGTATAAATAATGAATGCGGTAGGGAAGATAAAGCGGGTGTTCTTCTTTACCACAGCAAGTCCAGAAGAAACGATCAGTTTTAATCTTGTTACCTTTCAAAGGAAAATTTTGAAACACAGATGATTAACCTGTGGAACTTATGACCAGAAAATATTAGTGATTATGTGAAATCCTGGTTCTACTGAAGTCAATAGAGATTTGCCATTAATTCAACAGGGCCAGGATTCCACCCACTCTGCCACCCCCAAACACACCTACATACGCACACACGCTTTGTGTATGTCTACACTGAAAATGAAGAATTCTTCCATCGACCCAGCTACCACCTGTCAGGGAAGTGGATTACCTATGCCCAGGGAAGAACCCCTCCTGTCAGCGTAAGTAGTGTCTACACTGAAGCACAGCAGTAGCAGCTGCACTGCTGTAGCATTTTCAGATCTCTTCCATTGACCTAGCGCTGTCTACATTGGGAATTAAGTCAGTGTAGCTACATCTCTCAGGGATGTGGAGTTTTCACACCCCTGAGAGACATAGCTATACTGGTGTAAGTTCCTAGTGTAGGCCAACCCTTAGTAAGATTCAAAGAAAGTCTAGTGATTTCTATCAAAGAAAGCACCCCTATTACCATTACATTGGATACATAATTTGTATGGCATATAAACACCCATTAATTAGTAGTTAGGATGAAATTTTCTCAAAGTGCAGGTCATTTCAAATTTGTTCATAAAAGATTTTTTGCAATTTCTTCTGAAGCATGAGTTAGTGGCCAATGTCAGAGACAGGACACTGTGCAAGATGGGGCTACTGCTCTGATCCAGTATGTCAATTCCTATGTTCAAGAGTCACTACAATTTTTCTGCAAGTGCTGGGATGTACAGTAAACCTGCACTTTTCATTTCAAAGCCTAATTTCAGTAGAACAAAGCGCCATTTAAAAATTACACCGGGTGTTCGTCTAAATACTTATTCAAAACCACAGTTAAACTCTTGAATGAACTCCCTGCCCACACCTGAGTTTCCCTGTGCTTTAGTATTGTTTCTGACAGGACATGCATACTACAATCACTGAAAGCAAGGTATACATCTGCTTCTGCCTAATACCATGCATAGTAAATTGGGGCTATATGGCTGTGCAAACGTTCTCAGAAGAGCTATGAACTTTAGAGACAGTCTGGAGATGGGAAGCTGTCTGTGTACACTGGATCCTTCCTATAGGTAAGGGGTATGCTGTGAAACTACTTTAAGGCGATAGGTAAATTGTATTAGAAAAATAATGTAATCTAATGTGGAAATGTAAAACCTGAGGTTGTGACTTTAAGTTTAGTTTCTGTATAACCTGCATGTGTTTGCTCTCCTTTTCTGTGTCATCTTTGAATCTGTGGTCTTTCTATTAAATGAACTTTTTTTTCCCGAGCAGGTCTGTGATGTGCAAACTATGTGGCATGTGTATACCAAACTGAGCTGGTAACTGGGGGGCTGGTTTCACACCTTTAGGAGATAATAAACCAGAGGGGAATGATCCAAGTGTCTGGCAATTAGAAATGCAGGGAGGACAGATTTGGGGAGACTCAGGACTGGAAGAGCTGTTGGTGTCACCCTGCAATGAGTAACTAAGCTGGTGAGAGCCAGGGTGAGACCTTGTACTTGTGGGCTGGCTAGTGGTGTCAGGGATCTGAACCACACAGCACAAAGTCCCCCTACATTACAGGGCAGGCAGTGACAGAACCCCTTACTGGTCTGGAGACTACCTGGCCTGGCTTGCCATCTGAACTCTGAGGGAGCTGGATTCTAGGCCAGTTGTCCTCTACCACTTGCACTACAACCACGTGACAGACTCTATGGGCCCTAGCCTGCTCCCATTGAAGCCAATGGCAGCAGGATAAAGCCCTAAATTACTTATCTAGAAAGACAGAAATCAATAGCAATGGCCTGGAAAGGCTATCAATGCAAGTAGCATACATTATTTTGCAAAGTTGTTATTGATGCTCGTGATAAAACAGGTGGGTTGAGAGAAGTTTCAGGACAGTCCTCTTTTTGGGCTACCTGTTTTTTTGTTTGTTTATTTTTTTTCAGGCTATCTATTCCATAGTAGGTCCTTAGGTTCCTCCAGGAATTAACTGGCTTGTCAGAAGCAATTATCTCCTTGGAGATCCAGGCCAGGGATAGTTTTATCGAATGTATTTTAAAGGTGCTGATGTTACAATACAGCATATGTTTCTGGACAGTTTGAGTTTTTATCACTTGAAGATAAACTTGCAGGCAAAACAAGACCAAAATAAGAGAGGTGAAAGACCCAACTCTCATACAATACGTACTACAATAGCGAGGGTAAAACAGGAATATGATTTTGAAAAGAATGAGGCTGACCAGTAATTTACACAGAACATATTTTGCCTGCCACTCCATTGCTGTCTGCCCCCTCTACATTACTTCAGTGATAAGCAAGGTGTGTGTGTGGGGGACATAGCTGGTGGAGAGACTCCCTGGGAATACCTCCTTTGCAGGGATCCTCCTCAGCTGACAGGGAGGTGTTATGGGAAGGCTGGGAACAGGAAGGGGATGTTGCACTGTGCTCTAAGCCTGTTCTGCCCCATGGCTCATACAAAGGCCATGGAAAGGAGACCATTACTTAAAGAAGCTTCAGGGCTTCTCTAACTTATACCAGGAATGCCCCCAGCTGCTACAGTATATGGGAGTGCTAAGGAAATTTAAAGCCACATTTGTGCCCTTCTTGTACTTAGCTCATGAATAGAGCTGCTCAGAATCAGATCAGGCCAGTTATCTTTAGCAGCATCAACTTAACTTACAGTTTCCCATGCACCAGAATGGGGCCATCATATTCATGGCTCCTCAGGAAGTACTGTGCATTATTTTCCATTCACACCTTCAGGACATGGACGCGTTACGTTTACTTATTTAAGAACATAAGAACATAAGAAAGGTCATACCGGGTCAGACCAAAGGTCTATCTAGTCCAGTATCCTGTCTACCGACAGTGGCCAATGCCAGGTGCCCCAGAGGGAGTGAACCTAACAGGCAATGATCAAGTGATCTCTCTCCTGCCATCCATCTCCACCCTCTGACAGACAGAGGCTAGGGACACCATTCCTTACCCGTCCTGGCTAATAGCCATTAATGGACTTAACCACTATGAATTTATCCAGTTCTCTTTATAACTCTGTTATAGTCCTAGCCTTCACAACCTCCTCAGGTAAGGAGTTCCACAAGTTGACTGTGCGCTGCGTGAAGAAGAACTTCCTTTTATTTGTTTTGAACCTGCTGCCTATTAATTTCATTTGATGACCCCTAGTTCTTGTATTATGGGAATAAGTAAATAACTTTTCCTTATCCACTTTCTCCACATCACTCATGATTTTATATACCTCTGTCATATCCCCCCTTAGTCTCCTCTTTTCCAAGCTGAAGAGTCCTAGCCTCTTTAATCTCTCCTCATATGGGACCCGTTCCAAACCCCTAATAATTTTAGTTGCCCTTTTCTGAACCTTTTCTACTGCCAGTATATCTTTTTTGAGATGAGGAGACTACATCTGTACGCAGTATTCGAGATGAGGGCGTACCATCGATTTATATAAGGGCAATAATATATTCTCAGTCTTATTCTCTATCCCCTTTTTAATGATTCCTAACATCCTGTTTGCTTTTTTGACCGCCTCTGCACACTGCGTGGACATTTTCAGAGAACTATTCACGATGACTCCAAGATCTTTTTCCTGACTTGTTGTAGCTAAATTAGCCCCCATCATATTGTATGTATAGTTGGGGTTATTTTTTCCAATGTGCATTACTTTACATTTATCCACATTAAATTTCATTTGCCATTTTGTTGCCCAATCACTTAGTTTTGTGAGATCTTTTTGAAGTTCTTCACAGTCTGCTTTGGTCTTAACTATCTTGAGCAGTTTAGTATCATCTGCAAACTTTGCCACCTCACTGTTTACCCCTTTCGCCAGATCATTTATGAATAAGTTGAATAGGATTGGTCCAAGGACTGACCCTTGGGGAACACCACTAGTTACCCCTCTCCATTCTGAGAATTTACCATTTATTCCTACCCTTTGTTCCCTGTCTTTTAACCAGTTCTCAATCCATGAAAGGACCTTCCCTTTTATCCCATGGCAGCTTAATTTACATAGGAGCCTTTGGTGAGGGACCTTGTCAAAGACTTTCTGGAAATCTAAGTATACTATGTCCACTGGATCCCCCTTGTCCACGTGTTTGTTGACCCCTTCAAAGAATTCTAATAGATTAGTAAGACACGATTTCCCTTTACAGAAACCATGTTGACTATTGCTCAACAGTTTATGTTTTTCTATGTGTCGGACAATTTTATTCTTAACTATTGTTTCAACTAATTTGCCTTGTACAGACATTAGACTTACCGGTCTGTAATTGCCGGGATCACCTCTAGAGCCCTTTTAAAATATTGGCGTTACATTAGCTAACTTCCAGTCATTGGGTACAGAAGCCGATTTAAAGGACAGGTTACAAACCTTAGTTAACAGTTCCGCAATTTCACATTTGAGCTCTTTAAGAACTCTTGGGTGAATGCCATCTGGTCCCGGTGACTTGTTGATGTTAAGTTTATCAATTAATTCCAAAACCTCCTCTCGTGACACTTCAATCCGTGACAGTTCCTCAGATTTGTCACCTACAAAAGCCAGCTCAGGTTTGGGAATCTCCCTAACATCCTCAGCCGTGAAGACTGAAGCAAGAATCCATTTAGTTTCTCCGCAATGACTTTATCTTCTTTAAGCACTCCTTTTGTATCTCGATCATCAAGGGGCCCCACTGGTTGTTTAGCAGGCTTCCTGCTTCTGATGTACTTAAAAAACATTTTGTTATTATCTTTGGAGTTTTTGGCTAGCCGTTCTTCAAACTCCTCTTTGGCTTTTCTTATTACATTCTTGCACTTAATTTGGCAGTGTTTATACTCCTTTCTATCTGCCTCACTAGGATTTGACTTCCACTTTTTAAAGGAAGTCTTTTTATCTCTCACTGGGAGAAACCACTTCCAGATCAAACGTGTTAACTGCCTACATACAATGAGAATTCAACTGTACCTAGACTATTTCTATTTAAACTGCAGGGCACTCGGCTAGGATGGTGATGAGCATGGTATATATATACACAGACAAACTAATATGGTTACTGGAGATTATATTAAATTACTCTGCCTGAGTTCAAAGACACCAGCTCCATCAAACAGCAGGCAAATTGCTTCAATTTAGGGTTGCCAACCCTATATTTCAAAAATAAGGACATGTTTTTAGCACCCCCACCCTACGCCTCCTCTGATATTATTATGCTCATCCTTATTATTATAATTAATATAAGATCTTCATTATATAAAAGTATTAATAACAATAAGCAGTGCTCAACTACATTCAACCGGGGTATTTTTTGATGCTTTTTGCAGCACTCAGCAACTCCCGATCTTGTTGTACAGAGATGAGAAAATAAAGGATGTCCCTGGCAATAAGGGACTGCTGCAACCCTACAACTGTAACAAGTTTCATCAACAGACACAGTGCTTAAACTGCAGCAACCCCTGCCAATGAGCCTCAAACACTACTGGAGATGTTTGCTAAAGGATCCACCCTTCAGAGAGAGATTTAAAAAACCATCAGCAGTAGTATTGTTCAGTTTCCACAAACGCTCAGGAACAGTTATAAAATAAGGAAGGGTAGAAGGGAGAACAGCAAAATAGAGACAATGGATTTCAGGAAGGCAGATTTTGGGAAGCTCAGAGAGCTGATAGGTAAGGTCCCATGGGAATCAAGACTGAGGGGAAAAACAACTGAGGAGAGTTGGCAGTTTTTCAAAGGGACACTATTAAGGGCCCAAAAACAAGCTATTCCGCTGGTTAGGAAAGATAGAAAATGTGGCAAAAGACCACCTTGGCTTAACCACGAGATCTTGCACGATCTAAAAAATAAAAAGGAGTCATATAAAAAATGGAAACTAGGACAGATTACAAAGGATGAATATAGGCAAACAACACAGGAATGCAGGGGCAAGATTAGAAAGGCAAAGGCACAAAATGAGCTCAAACTAGCTACGGGAATAAAAGGAAACAAGAAGACTTTTTATCAATACATTAGAAGCAAGAGGAAGACCAAAGACAGGGTAGGCCCACTGCTTAGTGAAGAGGGAGAAACAGTAACAGGAAACTTGGAAATGGCAGAAATGCTTAATGACTTCTTTGTTTCGGTCTTCACCGAGAAGTCTGAAGGAATGCCTAACATAGTGAATACTAATGGGAAGGGGGTAGGTTTAGCGGATAAAATAAAAAAAGAACAAGTTAAAAATCACTTAGAAAAGTTAAGTTTCAGAGTAACAGCCGTGTTAGTCTGTATCCGCAAAAAGAAGAACAGGAGTACTTGTGGCACCTTAGAGACTAACAAATTTATTAGAGCATAAGCTTTCGTGGACTATAGCCCACTTCTTCGGATGCATATAGAATGGAACATATATTGAGGATATATATATACACACATACAGAGAGCATAAACAGGTGGGAGTTGTCTTACCAACTCTGAGAGGCCAATTAATTAAGAGAAAAAAAAAAAAAAAAAAAAAAAAACTTTTGAAGTGATAATCAAGCTAGCCGAGTACAGTCCATATAGAATGGAACATATATTGAGGATATATATATACACACATACAGAGAGCATAAACAGGTGGGAGTTGTCTTACCAACTCTGAGAGGCCAATTAATTAAGAGAAAAAAAAAAATAAAAAAAAAACTTTTGAAGTGATAATCAAGCTAGCCGAGTACAGTCTGTACTGTACAGCTTGATTATCACTTCAAAAGTTTTTTTTTTTTTTTTTTTTTTTCTCTTAATTAATTGGCCTCTCAGAGTTGGTAAGACAACTCCCACCTGTTTATGCTCTCTGTATGTGTGTATATATATATCCTCAATATATGTTCCATTCTATATGCATCCGAAGAAGTGGGCTATAGTCCACGAAAGCTTATGCTCTAATAAATTTGTTAGTCTCTAAGGTGCCACAAGTACTCCTGCTCTTTTTTTAGAAAAGTTAGATGCCTGCAAGTCACCCGGGCCTGATGAAATGCATCCTAGAATACTCAAGGAGCTAATAGAGGAGGTATCTGAGCCTCTAGCTATTATCTTTGGAAAGTCATGGGAGACGGGAGAGATTCCAGAAGACTGGAAAAGGGCAAATATAGTGCCCATCTATAAAAAGGGAAATAAAAACAACCCAGGAAACTACAGACCAGTTAGTTTAACTTCTGTGCCAGGGAAGATAATGGAGCAAGTAATTAAGGAAATCATCTGCAAACACTTGGAAGGTGGTAAGGTGATAGGGAACAGCCAGCATGGATTTGTGAAGAACAAATCATGTCAAACCAATCTGATAGCTTTCTTTGATAGGATAACGAGCCTTGTGGATAAGGGTGAAGCGGTGGATATGGTATACCTAGACTTTAGTAAGGCATTTGATACGGTCTCGCATGATATTCTTATCGATAAACTAGGCAAATACAATTTAGATGGGGCTACTATGAGGTGGGTGCATAACTGGCTGGATAACCATACTCAGAGAGTTGTTATTAATGGTTCCCAATCCTGCTGGAAAGGCGTAACGAGTGGGGTACCGCAGGGGTCTGTTTTGGGACCGGCTCTGTTCAATATCTTCATCAACAACTTAGATATTGGCATAGAAAGTACGCTTATTAAGTTTGCGGATGATACCAAACTGGGAGGGATTGCAACTACTTTGGAGGACAGGGTCATAATTCAAAATGATCTGGACAAATTGGAGAAATGGTCTGAGTTAAACAGGATGAAGTTTAACAAAGACAAATGCAAAGTGCTCCACTTAGGAAGGAAAAATCAATTTCACACATACAGAATGGGAAAAGACTGTCTAGGAAGGAGTACGGCAGAAAGGGATCTAGGGGTTATAGTGGACCACAAGCTAAATATGAGTCAACAGTGTGATGCTGTTGCAAAAAAAGCAAACATGATTCTGGGATGTATTAACAGGTGTGTTGTGAGCAAGACATGAGAAGTCATTCTTCCGCTCTACTCTGCTCTGGTTAGGCCTCAGCTGGAGTATTGTGTCCAGTTCTGGGCGCCGCATTTTAAAAAAGATGTGGAGAAATTGGAAAGGGTCCAAAGAAGAGCAACAAGAATGATTAAAGGTCTTGAGAACATGACCTATGAAGGAAGGCTGAAAGAATTGGGTTTGTTTAGTTTGGAAAAGAGAAGACTGAGAGGGGACATGATAGCAGTTTTCAGGTATCTAAAAGGGTGTCATAAGGAGGAGGGAGAGAACTTGTTCACCTTAGCCTCTAAGGATAGAACCAGAAACAATGGGTTTAAACTGCAGCAAGGGAGGTCTAGGTTGGACATTAGGAAAAAGTTCCTAACTGTCAGGGTGGTTAAACACTGGAACAAATTGCCTAGGGAGGTTGTGGAATCTCCGTCTCTGGAGATATTTAAGAGTAGGTTAGATAAATGTCTATCAGGGATGGTCTAGATAGTATTTGGTCCTGCCATGCGGGCAGGGGACTGGACTCGATGACCTCTCGAGGTCCCTTCCAGTCCTATAATCTATGAATCTATTAATAAGATCAAAATGGCTGCTGTCTCTGCAAATAGGCTGGGGGGTCTTAAATATAAAGGTGCAGCACAAAGAAAGCAGAATCTTACCTAAATACAGCACATGTTCCAATTTTTTAAATATCGAATGCAAGTCCATATCCCGCAATATTTAATTCTTTCCATTTCCTTCATACAAACATAAAAACGGCCATACAGGATCAGATCAATGGTCCATCTAGCCCAGTATCTTGTCTTCTGACAGTGGCCAATGCCAGATGCTTCAAAGGGAATGAATGGAACAGGGCAATTATCAAATGTCCATTCCCTGTCATCCAGCATCTGGCAGTTGGAAGTTTAGGGACACCCAGAGCATTGGTTTGCATTCTTGACCATCTTGGCTAATAGCCATTGATGGATCTTTTCTTCATGAACTTACTTAGTTATTTTTTGAGCCCAGTTATACAACCTCCTCTGGCAACGAGTTCTACAGGTTGAATCTGTGTTGTTTCAAGAAGTACTTCCTTACGTTTGTGTTAAACTTGCTGCCTATTAATTTCATTGGGTGACGTCTGGTTCTTGTGTTATGTGAAGGGTAAATAACACTTCCTTATTCACTTTCTCCACACCATTCATGATTTTATAGACCTCTATCAAATCCCCCCTTAGTCATCTCTTTTCCAAGCTGAATCGTCCAAACCTTTTAATATATCCCCATATGGAAGCTGTTCCATACCCTTAATCAATTGTGTTGCCCTTCTCTGCACCTTTTCCAATTCTAATATATCTTTTTTTGAAGTGGGGTAACCAGAACTGCATGCAGTATTCAAGGTATGGGCACACCATGGATTTATATAGTGGCATGATGATAGTCTGTTTTATTTTCTATCCCTTTCCTAATGGTTCCTAATATTCTGTTAGCTTTTTTGATTGCCCATGCATATGGATTGAATGTTTTCAGATAACTTTTTAAAAAAATCAGCATTACATTAGCTATCTGGTACAGAGGCTGATTTAAATGATAGGTTACATACCACAGTTAGTAGTATTTCTGCAATTTCATATTTGAGTTCCTTCAGAACTCTTGGGTGAATACCATCAGAGCTCTTTATAATGTATGTATTAACATTTGTGACTGGGCTCCTCCTGACAGTTGTCTAAATAAACATCTTCTGTTGCAAGGAGTCTTCTTGAATTTTAATTAACTGCCCCCTCCACACTCCAAAAGGCAAGACATTCCCTGCTGTGGTTAAAACAAGTTTCCCCAGCTCAGGAGTTTTATCTGCTTTCTTGGATGAAGGTTAGATTAGCAGGATTTTATATACTCCAGAATTAGATTTACTACTGACTGTATCAAATAGGGTTCAGCTTAAGTGGCAACTCAGCTCATCACAATAGCATGCAACTATTTTAAAATTACTTTCCCCCTCGCTCCAGATCATCCCATCACATCTTATCCAGAAAACAGCTAAATTCTAATTATAACTATTTTATATATGAGCCACTGGGTGAAACTGAGTGGCATAAATCAGTAAACTGGTTAAAATTACTTGTGGATCATGTTACAGATGTGCTGGGGGAAACATACGTTTCTAGTCATGATACATTTCTCCAGGGTAGATGAGGTCTGAGGAGAGGGGGGAGAAGTTTTGGGATCAATCGAGGAAAAAAGCAACCAACAAGAATGTGTAAGTAAAGCAGCTCCCACCCGCTGCCATCTTACACTCCCCTATTGGTTGGTTTTCCAGTTAAAATGCTCTGGGTATGTAACTTATACCAGCTTACACTCACACCACCATTTATTGCATCTCTGAATTTGACCCAGAGTCATAGTCACTATGGCCTAGATTCTGCCATCTTGACCCATACTGAATAATGCCTTGCCCCTTGATTAGTTCCATTGAAACCTACAACCAACTACCTGAAATCAAGGAATTTCTCCATGGTTTAAATCACTGTTGCCACATCAGGCCCATGTTCCAGTTCCTCCACTGGCTCCCAGTTAGCTTCGAGGCCAATTTAAGATCTTCATCCTAAGTTTAAAAGCAATTACACCTCTACCCCGATATAATGTGACCCGATATAACACAAATTCGGATATAACGCAGTAAAGCTCGGGGGCGGGGGCTGCGCCCTCCAGCGGATCAAAGCAAGTTCGATATAACGCGGTTTCACCTATAATGTGATAAGATTTTTTGGCTCCCAAGGACAGCGTTATATTGGGGTAGAGGTGTAATTAATCAAGCCTCAGCTCACCAAAGACTGAATTTTGCTTTTGGAACTAGCATGACAGCTGCGCTTCTCTGGGGCAATGCAGATCACAAAGCATGTGAGAGCTGGGAACAAAGCATTCTCAGCCCAGGGGATCTGCGCTATGGACCAATCTGCCAGAGGAGATTAGGTGAATGCAGACCATCTTTAGGAAACACTGCAAAAATCTTCCACTTCAAAAATTCTTTCCACCATAGGAATGAGACTCACAGCACTGAGATCCCCTTCTACCCAACAAACCCTTAATAATAAGGATAAAAGCTCAACAAAACCTTAAAACCCAACAATCCTACCCCAAGCAGAGTTTTCACCCCCACCGGAGAGAAATGCCAGGGTCTCCAGAAAGTCCACTAGGGACTTTTTTATTAATATTGATCTTACATGGAAGGTACTTAAATACTCTGGTGGTGAATGGCAGCATAACACAGACAGACAGATACATACATATTATTCAATGTGAATCAAGGTGACAGAATCTGACCCTTTGAAAATCACCATATCACTTCCTTCTTCTATTACTTAAAGACTAGCCTTTTTATCAGGGAGCTAAATGAATCAGGCAATTGTTAATGAGATAAAAGCTCTTTCGCCCCTAGGTCATTGGTTCAAATTCAGCACAAGGCAGTCACTATTGAAAATCATCACCTTGAATAGCTGTTCTGTGGCTTGAGAATAAAGAGTGCCAGTCCACTTTCTAATGGTAAGATTATTGCATATACCACCATCACAGCCGGCCATGTTGGTGGAAGTCCTAACAGGAAGGCTCTAACTTCCCACTGAAGTTAAAGACTGAAAGGAAATTGTGCTCTCCCTGATATCATTGTGAATTTGGACTAGCTTGTTCAGCCTCTGAGAAGTTACACCAGATTAACAGCACTGCAGCTCAGAACTTGGCTCTCAGGATTTGTCCTGCTGAGGGGTCAACTGAGATCATACAGGATCAAGCCCTGTAGCCAGGCATAGCATCCCTTCTTTGTAATGACACCAAACTCTCTTGCTGATATAGCAACACTTCCTTTTTCCCTGGGTGCTGCACATATTTTGGGCAGTTAGCCAAATCAAATCAACACAAGACCCACATCTGGTCCCCATTTTTCAGGTGCGACCCACTGTTTCTTTATAGTTTTAAACAGTCACTCTTATAACAACTGAAACCTAAATAGTCCAGAATATAGGGCAGGAAAATTCCCTTCTCAGCTCTGAGTGAGACTTCTTGCATGGACATTTCCTGGCTGGACACTGAGCTTCCTTACTAGGCTCCCCCCAGCCAACATCAGCAGGTTATATAGCTCCTACTGGCAAATTAGTCAACAAACCCCACTACTGTAATCCCTGCTGGTCCTTGATGAGCCACTGTGGTGAAAGCAGGGATCCTGGAATTTCTTCCTTAGGTCCAGCTTAGGGTGACGTGATCTCAGCCCAGATGAGTCATTCTCCTGAACCCCAAAGGGCCAGAACACACATTCTCACATGCCCTACTTGAGGGGAAAAAATGAATATCAGTGAAGTGAATTGGGTAACCGGGGGAAAATATGGTATATATTTCATGTTGGAGTGGTAAGCAGGCCTGTAAGCAGGTAATAGAGGGAAATAACACATTGCAGCAAAGGCTGTGATATTTCAAAGAAATTGTGCCCCCTGCTGATTCAATTAGATTTTTATCTTCAGTTCTAAATCTGGTGTGAACATTCTAACATACTGATTAGTGTTCAAGGTTAATAACTCAGATGTCCTGCTGGATAGTAAAATCTTTTCTTTCAGCTCTGAAATGAGATGCTTAATATTGATTTTTAGAGAAAGAAAGCAAAAGATGAAAGGCATATCTTTGTAGGGACGTTCATTTTGAGACTATTCACAGCATTCTATGTGCCCTTTGTAGCATTCTATGGGGACATAAAAGTCTGGAATAATAATATGAACAGAGATGTGCTGCTAGGAATGTATTTGGGTTTATAACACATCTGTGAAGACTCTGGACTTATTTGGATGCTAAACCAATCTGATTTCCCAACCTGTCTACAAAAGACATTAATCTGCTTCCCATTCAAACTGATTGCAGGTATGCAGTATAATAAAATGGGATCATCTTTGAACAGTAATCAATGTTGTTTTGTGGGCTGGCCATTTATACACTAAAATTTTATAAGCAACATAACCTGACTGAATGGCCAAAGTTTAAAAGAATGCCCATACCACTGGGTATGTCAAACTGCCCAACTACCATGTCATTCCCCAATGCTTCCCTCTTGACAGTTGTAGTGTATGTCCAGGAAGAATGTCATGGTACAAGCAGTGCTTGACCACTAACACTGTAGAATCTAACACCTTCAAGTTCAAGACAATAGATCCAAAAAGGATGTCAAAACATGGTGTTGGTAGTTTTTGAGAAAGCCTGATGGGTAGCATGCTCCATCATCTATCTGTAGGCCTCTGCACAGGACACTCACTATTCTGTTGACAGTTTGCCATTTTTCCTAGGAAAATGATAAAAGGTCATGTAAAAACAGAAATGACCAATATTCTTGATTAGCTCTCTATAGCTACTAAGACACCAAATCACAGGATGCTCTTGAAAAAAATTATGATTAATTAAGAAAAAAGGAGCCACTCTCATATTGCTAGCTTCTCTTCTAATATTCTAGCATTCACCTTGCAGAACATGGAAGGTGGACTGATCCAGGCATGAAAATTGACCAACCTCTTCTCCCACAGCTCCTTGCTTGCAATAGCCAACCTGAGTGGTCAGATATCCTCCATACCTGTAATACACTGCTGCGATGATCTAATCTGCAAACCCTGCAGGGTAAAACCTCAGTGACATGCTGCCAAGCTGAGGTGCCCACCAGTCTCTAAACAGCTGCTTAGTCTTATGCCATTCAGTACTACACAATACCTGATTTACATCCTGCTTTTGCAGCACCCCTGCCAGAGAGCTTCTTGCCATCACAGAGGTGCTGGAAAAGAGGGTAGGAGAGATGTCCTGCAGCCTGACACGTCCAGAGTCTTCTGAGTCCTGAGAATTAGTGTGCAATTCTCTACTGGCTCCCACACAAGGCAGTCATATCTGCATCACTTGTGCCATCTCTAGCTACTCCACCAAGCATTTAATTGGAGAGTGGGATCTTCAGCTTTGACTGTATCAACATCACAGACACTCCTGGTATCTTCTGAAGCCAGGTAACTGCAGTTAATCCAAGTAACTAGTTAAGCCTGAGTGTGTGATCTGTACTTCTCTTCATATTGCTTATCCCATGTCATACCTCTCATGTCCATTCCTTCTAGTACAAAGTGCCTTATCTTGTGAGATCTTGTTTTTACCCCTTTAATTTGGCTAGTTGTTCTCACTCACCTTCAAAATATAAACAAAAAACAAACCAAACCCAACCCTTCCAAACTGTGCATCTCATCTCATAAAACAGATGTGTTGGAAAGTTTGAAGGAGACTCACTTTGCCCTGCTTCTTGCTCGAAAGCTATCAAGTAAGGCCACTTATTTCTTGGGTTAGTCTCAAAGTTACTCATATTCCATTCATATTTGGGGTCCTCTCACCTTTATTGATGAAAATTATTTGCATCAGAGATAATGAACCACAAAACTGAAGTTATAGGAAGAGTGATTTACACTAAATGACTGAATCCCAGAGAATTTAAAATTTTCTGCCTGAATTATTTTTTTGTGACCGCCAGCTGGGGTATTTGTCACCCTTTGCATTCTATGTCTGGCCCTTGGCCACTTGCGCTGAACTTTGAAGAGTGGCCATTCTACATAGGACAACAAACTTCACAGTGCACAGATGGCAAGAAAGGCCCCTAATACAAGCCCCTGATCTAGCACCACCTTCCATACCCAAGAGCAGAGGAATGCATGGAGAGAGACTGCAGCCACTGCCTCACCTATAGCCACAGTTAGCAGGGTAGAGGGTGAATAAGTCTCTTTCTCACACCTCCATGAACTCCACCTGATTCCTGATCAGTGCATGTGGCCTAATTGAAAGTGGTCCCTAGACTGCCTGCTGGTCAGCACAGGATCAGGAGAGCAGAAAAAATGGTTTAGTTGCCTTGACCACCCCACCCCCACTCAGTTCCCCAAAGTGCTCTCCTCAGCCATGCTGAGTGTCTCGCCTTATGTCTTTACATATATTTTGGGCATGGTACATGCTTGGAATAATGGCAGTGGTTTTGTATGTACCAGACTTTTTAAAGAAAAAAATACCTAATTTTGTAAATTGTGACAGAAAGGAACTTGTAAAAAAAAATTAATAAAAAGAGGTAGATTGCTGTAGACATTTTATGTTTTTCATTAGACAACATTTGTGTGTGGATAAATATTAATTGTGCATCTTTTGTAAAGAGTAAACACTGGAAATTGCAATGCATGTTCAGGGGAAGGGATAGCACAGTGGTTTGAGCATTGGCCTGCTACATCCAGGGTTATGAGTTCAATCCTTAAGGGGACCATTTAGGGATCTGGGGCAAAAATCTGTCTGGGGATGGGTCCTGCTTTGAGCAGGGGGCTGGATTAGATGACCTCTTAAGGTCCCTTCCAGCCCTGATATTCGATGAACCCTAACAAATCACAGCTTTGTCTTAGCCCAAACGTGCTATGATTAAAATGTAAGGCCAAATTTTTCAAAAGTAGGCACTTACATTTCAACACATAACTGAAAGCAGTTCAGGACTGAAGTCTGAAGCCCCTGTTGACATCATCTGGCATTGTGGGTGTTCAGCACCTCTAAAAGTATGGCCACTTTAATGTGGGTTTCTATATATGGATTTAGGGGCCCATGTTCAAAATTTTGGCCTAATGTCTAACCTTTTTCTTTTGTATAGGCATTTACATCAGCCAATATTATGGCCTGTTATTCCCTACAAAATCAGCGAGGGAGGCTTTCAGCAACATTGGCCTGGATCCTGCAAACTCTCACATGCTTACTTTTACTGTTGTGAGTAGTCACCATTGCAATCAAATGTGATGCTTGCTGATTCAGACTTTGGCATGACTGAAACTGTGGTAAGCAGATGTTTAAATTGGATTCAAGACAATTTAATGTTTCTTTCGAGCCAAACTCCATTTCCTCTTCCTGTTTTATTGCATGATTGCTAAACAAACCTGCATGATTTATTTGTGACATTTTCTTGTTTCTTCTTATTTTTAACCTTAAATCTCTGTATTGTAAACCTCTCTTCACCCAGAGGTTAATCAGTTATCATTGTTTATTCAGTCATTGATCACCCTCTAGTGGCTATTCTCGGAAGATAAATACAGGGAAACCCCGGTATAACGTGCCCCGCGATAATGCGAATTCGGATGTAACGCGGTCAGAAGGTGGCTCCGGCTGCCCCAAGCCAAAAAAAAGGGGGGGGGGCAGAGCACCGCTGAAACGCAAAAAAGAAAAGAAAAAAGAAAAAAACCGCCAGAGCGCCGCCGAAGCGCCCGGGGGCCCCTCGCGCCTCCCTGATGGTGTCCCCAGCAGAAGATGGGGAGGGGGCAGGGGAAGCCCCCAGCGCTCCAACCCATCCCCGGCAGAAGCACAGGGGGGGGCAGGGGAAGCCCGAGCACTGGGACCCCCCCCTGCGGCCCCGGGAGGCGGCCTCACAGCTTTGGGGGTTGGGGGGGCACTCACTCCCCACTGCGGCCTCAGGCTGTGACGGGGGGACAGGGCATCTCCGGTCTTGGGGCCACAGTGGGGGGTGGGGACGACATAAAGTAGCAAACGGGTTGAGGAGCTGCAGTGGGGGGGGTGAAATGGGGGGACCCTGAGTGGCACCCCAGAGAAGGAGCAGAAAGGGGTGGAACCATGGGCGGGGAGGAGCCCGCAGCCCTGGAGCTCTCTGTCCCCGGCAGGCGTGGGGCCGCAGCTTCCCTCCCCTGCTGGGCACTAGACACTAGGGGCACTAGGCGGTGCACACCTTGGGGACCACTGACAGGCTTGAAACCCTGCTATACTGTGACCCCGCATTTAGCGCGATGTAATTTTTTGGACCCCAAACACCGCAGTATAGCGGGGTTTCACTGTATCAGCATATTATTGAGAGACTGAATAGTGAGCCCCGGAAAATCTGATACTTACATTCAAGATATACAAGAGCTGGAACAAGGTAAATACACATACTTAGAATTGCACCCTGCACGATAGCTCCTTTCGCTTGGTAAAAACAAGTATTAAGTATACACATTTAAAAATCATTATCTTTAAAATTAGTGTGCTGATTTCTTTAAATTAGTAAAACACACTCACATGGGGCAATCATAAAAAGCAAAAATACTTGTAATTACAAAAAAAAAAATGCCTAACAATAATGCTCACCTGTGCTTTGTGGGAGAGCTAGGTTCTATCTCTGATCTCTGCACATTCTCCATGTCAGCATTTTGAGCTCATAATGATGCATAATTTCACCTGGGGTGGGGAGGGTTGACAGGGGGAGAAGGGATAATTGTACTGGTGCCCCAAGCTCAGCAGTGTACTAAATAGCCTATGTATATGAACGTTCTTTAGGTGATCATGATCTACCCTTCTTCCAAACTTACCCAAAACGAAAAGATGTGCACAAAAAAAAGAGGTTCTAATGTAACTATTTAAATAATGCATATTGCACGCATGTATTGTAAGAGTAAACATTCACTTTTGCTTCTTAAGTGAATAGCCTTAACTTTATATTTTAAAGGTTAACCTGCAATGCAGTAGAATGAGCTGCTTTCTAAAGAAGAATTAACTTAATCCTGTATATGTTATGTAGTTAGTAAGATCTCCAAATCTTTATTTTTCTTGTATTAATAAAATATCCTTTTTTGTGCCTGTCATAGTAATCTGCATGTATCCTATAGAGGAGCAACATTTTCTTTTAATTTTCCCAGTACTGATCACAACTATAGATATATGGGGCTTCTTTTTCTTTTCTTTTTTTTTTAAGGCTCTGAAACAAATCTTTGGTGAGTTAACATCCATCATTAAGTGAAATAACCAGTAAAACAAAAATGCAATCAGTGCTCCAGAACAGAATTTGCCTTCTTATTACTGGTGGCACCTTAAAGACTAACAGATTTATTTGGGCATAAGCTTTCGTGAGTAAAAACCTCACTTCTTTGGATGCATCCGAAGAAGTGAGGTTTTTACTCACAAAAACTTATGCCCAAATAAATCTGTTAGTCTTTAAGGTGCCACCAGACTCCTTGTTGTTTTTGTAGATACAGACTAACACGGCTACCCCCTGATACTTCTTATTACTGAACACTCAGGGCTGGCTCAGGGTTTTTGCCGGCCCAAGTGGCGCAAAAAAAAAAAAAAAAGCCACGATTGCGATCTGTGGCGGCAATTCGGCGGGAGGTCCTTCGCTCCGAGCGGGAGTGCGGGACCATCCGCTGAATTGCCACCAAATAGCTGGACGTGCCGCCCCTCTCCGGAGTGGCCGCCCCAAGCACCTGCTTGGCAAGCTGGTGTCTGGAGCCGGCCCTGTGAACACTGACAATTGCAAGCACCACAATGATACAAATCCCTTAGGAGTAGATTGTGAGATAACTGTCTGCCCTGAGGAAGGAACAAGCGTGACTCAGTCTCATGCTCCAGACAGGGAGTAAATTGCATCATTTAGCAGAATACACTGCTGTCCTACCAGAATAGCTATGCCATTGGGTGCACTGTGTAGGGGAAATAGCAGGGGAGGAGACCCAAGGCTCTGTTTATTCTCTATCCCCTCTGTCCCTTCCTGCCCACCTGCACTATACAGAAGTAATAACTCTGCGAGTCTGCTTCCACTCTCGTCTTGCTACCAGCGATGCAGGTAGCTGGAGGAGGTGTATGGAGTTGCAAAGCATCCCTCCCACACTGTACTGTTATGCTAGCCCTGCCACAATTTGGACCTAAGGGTGCAACTTTGATGTGCTTGATTGCTTCTTAGAAGGAACAAGAACATTAAATGACAAGTACATTTGTCATCAGTCAAGTTCTTGTAAAAAATTTATTTAAAGTAGGATTTGCACAATATTTCAGCCACCTCATGAGCTCTCTTTTATTATGGGCAACATTTGTGTAGCATGGGAACCAGCTACATCACTTTTCATTGCTTTGACAATGTACCCCTAATGTAATACTCCACAGAAAAGCACTATTACACTCCTGGCATTTCAGAAACACTATAGGTCTGTCCATTTCATACACTTCCGTCTTCCTTCCTGAGCATTATTTTACATTGTTTAAGTCTTAAATTGGTCTTCTCAGAATGGTCATAAGTTGCTCTGAGCACCAGAGAAGATATTCATTTTCAGTGATATTATGGGACATTGAAAATCTATTTTAAGATTATCCACTGGTTGAAATTCTTGATGCTAAGGAGAAATTGGAGAAGCATTTCCCAGCTCTTCTCATGAGAATTTGGGGAGTTAACTAGGGCTTGAGGCTGTCTTGAAGAGACATCAAAGTCAGCTGTGTCAGAAGTGCCTTCACCAATAATAAGATGTACCTTTTAATAAAGAATTTAATTTAATGGAAGAAAGCTAATGTTGTGCCAATATTTTAAAAAGGGTAAACAGAATGACCTGGGTAATTATAGTAATTTCAGTCTGAAACCGACCCTGGGCAAGATAATGGAGTAGTTGATACAGGACTCGATTTATAAAGAGTTAAAGGAGGGCCATATAATTAATGCCTATAAACATGGGTTTGTGGAAAATAGATCTTCTCAAACAAACAATTTTTTTTTTTGAGTTTACAAGTTTGGTTGATAAAGGTAACAGTGCTGATGTAATATATTTAGACTTCTCCAAGGTGCTAGAATTGGTACCACATGACATTTTCATTTAAAAAAACTAGAATGGATATAAAATTAACATAGCACATATTAAATGGATTAAAAACTGGCTAACTGATAGGTTTCAAAATGTAACTGTAAATGGGGAATCATCATCGAATGGGTGTATTTCTAGTAGTGTCCCACAGGGTTCAGTTCTTGGCCCTATGCTATTTAACATTTTTATCAATGACCTGGAAGCAAACAAAATCATCGCTGATAAAGTTTGCAGATAACACAAAAATTGGGGGAGGTGACATATAATTGACACTGAGCAATCTGGACCAATTTATAAGAGGGGCACAAGCACATAGTTTTAATACAGCTAAATGTAAATATCTAGGAAAAAAGAATGTAGGACATACTTACAGGATGGGGGGCTCTCTCCTGGGCAGCAATGACTCTGAAAAAGATATGGGGGTGATAGTGGATAATCAGCTAAACATGAGCTCCCAGTGCAATGTCGCGGACAAAAGGGTTAAAGCAATCCTTGGATGCATAAACAGGGGAATCTCAAGTAAGAGTAGAGAAGTTATTTTACCTCTGTATTTGCCAGTGGAGTGACTGCTGCAGTGTCCAGTTCTGGTTTCCACAATTCAAGAAGATATTGATAAATTGGAGAGTGTTCAGAGAAGAGCCATGAGAACGATTAAAGGATTAGAAAACATGCCTTATAGTGATAGACTCAAGGAGCACAATCTATTTAGTTTAACAAAGAGAAGGTTAAGGAGTGACTTGATCACAGTTTATATGTATCTGCCTGGGAAACAAATATTTGATAATGGGCTCTTCAGTCTAGCAGAGAAAGGCATAACACGATCCAAGGCTGAAAGCTGAAGCTAGACAAACTCTGACTGGAAATAAGGAGTACATTTTTAACAGTGATGGCAATTAACCATTTGAACATTTTACCAACATTTGTGGTGGATTTTCCATCCCTGGCAATTTTTAAATCCAGATTGATGTTTTTCTGGAAGATATGCTCTAGGAATTCTTTTGGAGAAGTTCTATGGCCTGTTGCCTCTTTTTAACCCAAGTGGCTAAGCGAAGTTTAGGGCAATGTGGGTGTTCCAGTTGGAGTAGTCCGGTATTTCTTTGATGCAGTCTTGTTTATTTACAAGGAACGTACAAAGTCCTGTGTTTCATGCAGCATGAACCAAGAGAAAAGGAGCCTTTTCTTAGCTTACCAGGCATCCAAATCCTTCTAGCCAACACCAGACCCCAAAAGCTCTCTCTCTAGATTTCCCCAGGGTCACACTGTGTTTACAGGCTCTTGCCTGGCTTTTTCTTGCCTTTTTTCCTCTGCCTTTTTTCTGTTCTTGCCTGTGACCTCAGAATCTGTGTGTTCACCCACACGGCTCTACTCTAAACAGTACTCAGCACAAACACTCCTGGAAGAAAATATAAAAGAGGGGAAGTGACAACATCACTTGCCGTCCCCCCACCCTCCCCAACTCAATGCCTGGAGGATTGTCTGGAGGACAAAGACTTAGGCCTGGTCTACACTAGTCTGTTATTTCGGAATTAGCCAAGTTAATTTGAAAAAAAAAAAAAAAAAAAGATTCCATCCACACGACCAAACCGTATTTTTCGATTTAAAGGGCTCTTTAATCCGATTTCTGTACTCCACCTCGGCAAGTAGAGTAGCGCTTAAATCGAGATCGCAGTCCCGGGTTAAAGGTATTGTGGACGCAATTCGATGTTATTGGCCTCCGGGAGCTATCCCTGAATGCTCCCTTGTGACCGCTCTGGACAACACTCTCAACTCCGATGCACTAGCCAAGTGGGCAGGAAAAGCCCCGGGAACTTTTGAATTTCATTTCCTGTTTGGTCACCAGCAGCACAGGTGACCATCAGCACAGTCCACCATCACAGGAGATCATGCAGTCCTGGATTTGCAGACGAGCTCCAGCATGGTCCGAATGGGAGGTACTGGATCTCATTGCATGTTGGGGAGATGAGTCTGTTATGGCAGAACTACGTTCCAAAAAAAGGAATGCAAATACTTATGCTAAAGTCTCCAGGGCCATGACAGAAAGAAGCTACTCCAGGGATACAGAGCAGTGTCGTACAAAAATCAAGGAGCTCAGGCAAGCGTACCAAAAAGCCAGGGAGGCGAATGGGCACTGTAGGTCACAGCCCCATACATTCCGCTTCTACCGTGAGCTGCATGCAATTGTGGGGGGTGATGCCACCACTACCCCACCACTGTCCATGGACACCTGCAAGGGGGGAGTTGCACGGAGCGAGGAGGAAGAGTCATTGGAGGATGAAAAGGAGGAGAAGGAGGACAGTGCACAGGCAGCAAGTGGGGAATCTGTTTTCCCCCCTAGCCAGGAACTATTCTTAACACTGGAGCCAATAGCCTCCTCCCACTGCCAAGGTGGGCTCCTGGACCATGACCCTGGAGAAGGTACTTCTGGTGAGTGAGAGCCTGATCAGAGTCATGCAGTGGGGGGCAGATGGGAAACCCAGCCACGCTAGGCTGTTCGTGTTTAGTTTAAAGGGCTCATCCCTGCTCAGAGCCTCATCGGAGCCACACGGTGGGGGCGGGGGAGAGGGGGTTGTGTGAAGCGATCATCCCAGAGAGCCCACAGGCCCTCCTTTTATATGGCAAACCCACCAGGCATTGCTTGCTATGGGAATGGGGACCCAGCAGTTTGAAAGCATTGAAATGAATGTAGAAGAAGCAGAACCCCGTGTGCACCTAGGCTGCCTGCAAGCTGAATTCTGTTGACCGGCCATGTGTGATGGCTTACTCACACCAAATTGTCCCCTTTGTTCTCTGAAATGTATCTTTTAAAATGCTACCCTCCCTTTTTCTCCTCCCACAGGTGCAAATGTTTCAATGCGACCCCTATCTACTCCGTCCCAGACGCTGGTCCAGATTAGAAGACAGAAAAAACGAACTCAGGATGACATGTTCGCTGAGCTCATGCAGTCCTCCCGCATGGATAGGGCCCAGCTGAATGCATGGAGGCAAACAATTGCGGAGTCCCATAAAGCATTACAGGAACACGAAGAGAGGAGGGACGTGCGCGATGAGAGCAGGCAGGACGCTATGGTCAAGTTCATGGGGGAACAAACTGATATGCTCCGCTGTATGGTGGATCTAATGCGGGAAAGGGAGCAAGACCACAGACTGCCGCTGCAGCCCCTGTATAACCGCCCTCCCTGCTCCCCAAGTTCCATAGCCTCCTCACCCAGACGCCCAAGAACACAACGGGGGAGGCTACAGGGACCCACATACTCAACCCCAGAGGATCGCCCAAGCAGCAGAAAGCTGGCATATGCAAACTTTTGATTTGGTTTCTGGGCTTGTCCTTCCCTCCTCCTCCACCTCCCTAACCCAATACTCCCTCCTCCCCCAGTCTACCTTCGGATTTCTCTCAATGTGTTGTGCAACAAATAATAAAGAACAGTTTTTAAACAATTTTGACTTTATTTCCTTTCATATATATAGGGGGCAGGTAACTTCAAGAGAAACAAACACAACTGTCACACCATACCCTGGCCAGTCATGAAACTGGCTTTCAAAGCTTCTCTGATGCGCAGTGCGCCCTGCTGCACTCTTCTAATCACCCTGTTGTCTGGCTGTGCGAAATTGGACACCAGGTGAGTTGCCTGAACCTCCCGCCCCACCATAAATGTCTTCCCTTTACTCTCACAGATATTGTGGAGCACACAACAAGCAGCAATTACAATTGGAATACTGGCTGTGCTGAGATCTAACCGAGTCAGTAAACTGCGCCAGTGCACTTTCAAACATCCAAAAGCACATTCTACCACCATTCTGCACTTGCTCAGCCTATAGTTGAACTGCTCCTTACTACTGTCCAGGGTGCCTGTGTATGGCTTCATGAGCCATGGCATTAAGGGGTAGGCTGGGTCCCCGAGGATAACTATAGGCATTTCAACATCCCCAACAGTAATTTTCTGGTCTGGGAAGTAAATACCTTCCTGCAGCCGTCTAAACAGACCAGAGTTCCTGAAGATGCGAGCGTCATGCTCCTTTCCCGGCCATCCCACGTTGATGTCGGTGAAATGTCCCTTGTGATCCCCCAGTGCTTGCAGCACCATTGAAAAGTACCCCTTGCGGTTTATGTACTAGCTGCCCCGGTGTGCCGGGGCCAAGATAGGGATATGCGTTCGGTCTATCGCCCCACTGCAGTTAGGGAACCCCAGCGCATCAAAGCCATCCACAATGGTCTGCACATTTCCCAGAGTCACTACCCTTGATAGCAGATGGTCAATGATTGCATTGGCTACTTGCAGCACAGCAGCCCCTACAGTAGATTTGCCCACTCCAAACTTATTCCTGACTGACCGGTAGCTGTTGGGTGTTGCAAGCTTCCACAGTGCTATGGCCACTCGCTTCTCAACTGTGAGGGCTGCTCTCATTCTGGTGTCTGTGCTTCAGGGCAGGGGACAGCAAATCACAAAGTTCCATGAAAGTGGCCCTATGCATACAAAAGTTTCGCAGCCACTGGGAATCATCCCAGACCTGCAACACTATGCGGTCCCACCAGTCTGTGCTTGTTCCCTGGGCCCAGAATCGGCATTCCAAGGCATGAACCTGGCCCAATGCCACCATAACCTCCCAATCGCCACATGCCGTGCTTCTAGGAATGTCTGTGTCCATGTCCTCATGAGTATAGTAATCGCACTGTCGTCACTTCCTCGCCCAGTTTTGCAGGTACTGCACATACTGCTGGATAATGCACGAGGTATTTACAATGGTCAAAACTGCAGAAGACTCTGAGTGGGCTCCATGATTGCCATGCTATGGCACCTGTATGGGTAATCCTGGAAAAAGGGCGCAAAACGTAGGAGGCCTGTTTGGTTCAAAGTGGCCGATAAAAGGCGGTAAATGTTTCACGGAGTCAGGAAGCTCGCTAGAGCTGCAAGAGTGGGAGAGCAGAGTTTGTGGCAGAAGCGTGAGCAGAGTTTGCGGTGGAAGCTGTTTTTCGGCCATTATGAACTGAGCCGCACAGCTTCCGCCGCCTTTTCCATGCTCAGTTCATGATGGCTGAAAAACGGTGGGGAATTGTTGCCGTCTGTAGCTTCCATGGGAGCCCAGGACCAACAACATGGAAAAGGCGGCGGAAGCTGTGCAGCTCAGTTCATAATGGCCAAAAAACGGCGGGGAACTGTTGCCTTCTGTAGCTTGCATGCGAACCCAGGACAGACAACATGGAAAAATTAGCTAGCGATGCAAGAGTGGGAGAGCAGAGTTTGTGGCGGAAGCTGTGGTGCTCGGTTCACAGTAGCCAAAAAAAGGCGGGAAATGGTTAGATAAAAGAGCAGATAGAAAAATGAGAGGACATGCGAGGTAGATTCATAGTACCAGGAGACAGGCTGTGCACCGTACTGCACCGTCTGCTGGCAGTATGGTGTCTGCCGTAGGGAGGAGTGAGTGACGGCACACACCCAGAAACACCCGCAAGAATGTTTTTGCCCCATCATGCACTGGGAGCTTAGCCCACAATTCCAATGGGCGTCGGGGACTGCGGGAACCCACAGTGCACCGCTCCGACATTCGATGCTAGCCTCGGTACTGTGGATGCACTCCGCCAAATTCACGCAGTTTAGTGGGGACACACAACACCGAATGTATAAAATTGCTTCCGAAAATTTGAATAGAATAAATTCGAATTAATTTTGTACTGTAGACGTACCCTGTGTATTGAGGATCTGTTACCTGCTTGTACGATCTGTCAGGGTGAGACACAGCTTGAGTCAAATCCCTGTTTAGAGTGTAGAACTTAGACTGTGAATTTATTTTTGTTTATTAAGTAACCAACTCTGATCTCTATGCCTTCAAAGCTATCTTTCTGTAGTTAATAAACCTGATTTATATTTTATCTAAAACAGTGTGTTTTGGTTGAAGTACTTGGGAAATCTCAGCTCAGTTTACAAAGGCTAGCATGTGTCCATTCCACATGGAGGAAGTGGCTAACTAAATGACCTTACACTGGCCAGGCTTCTGACCAGGGCAAGATGGTACAGTTCTGGGGTGCAAGACTGGAGAGCTGGGGGGGAATTGCCTGGAGCTTCCCTATTGTTGGTTCATGAGTGGCTCGGAGATCATTCATATAACACAGTCCCTGTCTGTGGATGTCTGTGTAGGTGCAGTGCCTGCCAGAGGTTTGTAGCTTGACATCAGCATCATAGTGTGAGTGCAAGCTCAGGTTGGTGGGACAGAGGGGTCAGTGGTCTCACAGTCCAGGTTGCACCCCGCAGACCCCATCACACTTATGTTTGCAGTTATGTTAAATGAAGGGAGAGTTCACACCTATCAACCTCAATAGGGTTTTAACCCAACTAACCAAGGTTTTACCAGGCTATAAGAGGCCTGTGTTATACAGGAGGTTTATAGAGTTGTAGCTGTTTGGGTCCGAGGATGTTAGAGAGATGGGGTGAGTGAGGTAATATCTTTTATTGGACCAACTTCTGTTGGTGAAAGAGACAAGCTTTCAAGCTACATGGTCACCCAAAGAGCTTTGTATAGCTGCAAAGCTTGGTCCAATAAAAGATATTACCTCACCCACCTTGTGTCTCCTATACAGGAGGTCAGACGAGATGATCACAATGGTCCCTTCTGACCATGGAATCTATTCATCTTAATCTTTGATTGTTTCAAATAACATGCTAAATCTTTCAAACAATTTCATAGATTGTACTTGAAAGTAGCTGCATTTCATCATTATTTTCCAGCCTCCAGAATGGTGTTCCCATTCCCATTCATAAGCACTCACAAGCAAACCCGACACAGGTAAATGGAAGTGGCCAGTGATTTGGGTTGCAAGCTGCAGTTATTAAAAGGAGCTGGTCAAGTACACTTTTAGAATTTCTAATTCTTTCAATCTATAATGTTTTTAATCCTCTTAAAAACAAATATTTTTTCTTAACCGTTTACCCCTTTCCCCTTTTTTTAGGGTCTAGTGGTTCCTTCTATGGTTCAAGTGCAGCTTGAAAGAGTTTTGCATTAGCTCATTCCACTGGCACAGCCCATGTTGTCAGCACAGCTCTGTAAATAATGGTGCCAAATTTAGACTCGGTGTAAGCACCAGCAACTGTATTGTAACTGAGTGGTTCCAGTTGAAAGTTGCACCTTGATTACAGCAGGTCTGATTCTGGTTCAGTATTGCCAATCCCAAGCATTGAAAACTCTTGAGTCAGGCCCCAGAAATCATAACATAGACTTAAATATCAGGAGAGATGAACAAATAATATTTTTTTAGTTTTTATTTGCCTTTTAGTTTTGGAACCTTTAAGGTCCATGTTTTCAAACTCTTCTCCACAACCATGAGGGCTAAAAACTTATTTTAATGAAAGCTGAGATTCCCATTTAATCACTTGACTCCAGGAGTTGGGGCTTTAAATTACAAAATATCTCAAGATTCATGGTAAAATAGTGAGAATTAGCTGCACCGCCTGTGTTCCTTAACTATGGTTACTTTTGCTACCAGGATAGCAGAGAGGTACAAAAGAGTGCTTGGCAATGGACTCCATACACACCATCTACTGACTTTTTCTTAATTTTTTTCTTTGTATAGGTCCTTTGTTATACTAAAAAGAAGACTCAGCTGTAGTGAATACAATGATGATTCTTTATTGAAGATATAGGAAACAAACAGGAGCCTGTACTTCTTTCAGGCTCAGTAACTCTCAGACTAAACAGAGCCTGTTATACTTTAGTGTCATTATAAAGAGTCTCCTTCTGTCCTGGCCTGGGACTTCGCAGTCATTGGAAGAGGCTGCAGAGTATATTACATTTTCCAAGTGGTAGGTTATTGACAAAAATATATATTTAAAGTTCAGAATATATTGCCTTCCGAATTATAACAGTGTTAAGGTAGACAATGTTTGTGCCTAAATGGCATCACATTATTCTTGTAATGCAAGTGTAGACAGAGGAAGAAGCTGTCATATGGCACACACTGCATACTATATATTAAAACTGATATTCACAATGCCTCAAGATGCTATGCAGTCAAAATTACTATCCTAACTATTTACACTGGGAACATAGAGTTCAAACTAGTTTGTCAAGCTAGAACAAGGCAATACTTTCACTGTCCCGGTGATTTAAGAGCCAGCAAACCCTGACTAGTGCTTTTGCATTCATAATCTCAACACAATCACTCACTTCTAGCCTTAAATTCTGTATATCATCACATTTAACATTAACACATTGTTACTATGATTATTAGCACATCTTGATTGCCCTCCTACCAGTGGTTTATCAGTATTTACACATTTTCTCCTTGTGAAAGCTTTACTAGTAAAAATGGGTCCAAACCTTCTCCAAAGTTCAAAGGCTCTCAGAGACATGATTCTAGTTTGGCCAATTACAGACATAGAAATCAGTTGTCAAGTTAGTAGCTTTCCCAAAGTCCAGGGGGCGTTGGATCAGGCCCAACTACTCACTAGACGTCCATCATTAGCTTATTATTTTCTATGCTCTTCTATATTAAGTATTCAATACATAACTACTCAAAGCATATTCACTAATTCACTTCCTGCAAGTTTGCCTTTTCAACATGAAAATTGTTTTAAACAATACTTTTCTGTGCTAACGTGTACTTTCCAAACTGCGATACAATATTTTAACTTTCAATACAGCACCAAAACTGAGGAGGGAAACCATTTTTAATCTATATGCCACCTCTGCTTCTTTCATTTTACCCTAGTCCAAAATGCATGGAAATATTTATTGTAATTCCAAAAGTTAATGTTAAGCAGGTTGTAATTTACAAAGCAGAACCCAGCATTCATCGGCCCTGCTGGGAGGTGACTGTGTCCATCAAGCTGAGCTGGCAGCGCGGCTGGGGCTGGTTGGGGATCGCTCTGGCCGTTGGGAACAGAGCGATCAGTCATGCTGGAGCAGGAGCAGGGCCTGCTCAGGAGGCCGGGCTCCCTCAGGATCCACTTGCCCAGCAGGGCCCCCTACATTGGACTGCTGAGCTCTTCCCCTGCCACAGCGGGCTGCTCCACCTTCCCTGCTGGCAGGAATACTGGAACAGGGCTGCGTGATGCTCTCTCCCACTCAGCCAGCCCCGCCCCCTGCCAGACCAGAGTGGGAAACTTTGGATTTTTTTTAGCACACAGCTGGGCCGCAACTGTGTGCTAATTGAGCCAAATGCGGCCCGTGGCCATGAGTTGAGAACCACTGCTCTAGCTCTTATCTACCAATCCCCTCTATTTATTCCATAAAGAAAGCAGTCTGCTACAGTTTCTACAAACTGTAAACAGCAGGGGCCAAACTGACACCGTTACTCATACTGAATACACCTCTACCCCGATATAGCGCTGTCCTCGGAAGCCAAAATATCTTACCGCGTTATAGGTGAAACCGCATTCTATTCAACTTGTTTTGATCCACTAGAGTGCTGCTTTACCATGTTATATCCGAATTCGTGTTATATCAGGTCGCATTATATCGAGGTAGCGGTGTAGCACCTTCGTCCACAAGCAGCCCAATTGACTTTGGCAGTACTACTCAAGGACTAAGGTCCTATTCCACGTGAATAAGGGAATCAGAATCTGGCCCTAAGATAGTACAGCCATTGTACTTGTGTGCTACGACATAACAACGAATGTCTCAAATTGCAATATAAAAATGTTAACGCTTGAAGCACATTTAATGCACAATCTACTAAATTGCTGGACAACCTTCTCTTTAATATTTACAGCAAAATGCTGAACCATGATTGCTACTGTGGGCCCATCCCTACTCACTTGGGAGTCAATGGGAGCCAGGGACAAGCCCTAAAACTAAGCCAGGGTGCATGTTGCTAAACATGAGTGCCCTGATAGAGAAATATTCTCCTAAATTCCTACTGAAAAATAAATAGAACTATACCTTTGCTAAGGCAATATTTGAGCCCAAACATATACAAATACTTAAAGGCTTACAATAATTTAAAAACAAAAATGCCCTGATATATGTTTGCTTAATAACAGTGCAGAATCAAAAGCTATTAGTAAATAAATGCCTTTTCCAGCTTTCAGTGGGCTCTGGATCAAGCTCTTGGAGCAAAAAAATATAGCTTTTAGACCTATAAGATAAAACACTGTTACAAAATGCATGGATTAATGTTGTAGCAATAATCTATAGTTCTAATGGAGTTCTTGGAATCTGCTAAAGCCTGAGCTACCAGTGCAAACTTGAAACTGATACGGCTTCTTATTATGAAGACAATTTTAATGAAAATGCGCAGATGGAGAAAAAGCTTGTTTGTGTGCTCCCCCGCAATGTGCAGCAGACTATTTCTTCAGTGACTATTACATAAATTATAATGGATATGCTGGTTTGTCATCTGTGGTATGTGGGGGCTGACATTCAGATACATGTGGCTATCACACGTTCTGCTTTAGTACTGAAGTAATTTCCAGGTAACCGCAATTTCATTTTCATTCTTTAAAAATGTTTAAGAACATAAGAATGGCCATACAGGATCAGACCCAAGTTCCATCTAGTTCAGTATCTTGGCTCTGGCAGTGGCCAGTGCCAAATGTTTCAGAGGGAATGAACAGAACAAGGCAATTTCGAGTAATTCATCCCCTGTCGTCCAATCCAGCTTCTGAAGCATGGGTTTATATCCCTGATCATCTTTGCAAATAGCCATTGATAGACGTATCCTCCTTTAACTTCTCTAATTCTTTTTTGAATCCAGTGTGACAGACCCAGACCGGTTGGGTGCAGGAGTCTGGTAGAAGGAAAAGATACTGGACACTGGATGAATAGTTTTCTGTTCTCTGAGTGACCAGGACAGGGGTTGCCCCAGAGCAGTCAGGAAGGTGCTAAAAGCAATTAAGTCAGGCAGACTCCATAAGATACCTGGAACCAATTAAGAACTGATTAGAAGCAATCAAGGGAAACAGGCTAATCAGATCACCTGAAGCCCATTTAGAACCAGCTTGGACTAGTTTAAAAGGAAGCCCCTTCAGAAAGGCTGGCTGGTAGGAGCTGGGAGTAAGAAGGTATATTGTGGGAAGACTGGGAGAAAGAAGGTGTGCAGTGAAAGAGCCAGGAGGACAAGCATGGTCAGGTACCAAGAAGGGTGCTAGGAGGGTCTGTTTGGGGAAGTAGCTCAGGGATGTGCTATAGCTCCAGTAGTTGCTCAGAAAACTACCTGTTGCCGGTGCCATTAGGGTCCCTGGGCTGGAACCCAGAGAAGAGGATGGGCCTAGGTCCCCCCAACCCTCTACAAAAACACTCCCCGAGTAGGAAGATGGGGACTAAAGAGGGCTCTTACACCAAATCCATTGACTGGCCGATGATGAAGATGGATCAGTAAGTTGTAACCCTTACCTCTAGGAGGGGAGAGAGGCTACATTGAGGGTCACAGCAAACCTCTGAGGTGAGCCCTAACTGCAAGCGCAAGACCCCCACCCCTGAGGCAAAGCCGGAGCTCTGCAACACCAGTTATACTTCTGGCCTTCACAACATCTCCTGGCAACATGTTCCAAAAGTTGACTGTGCGTTGTGTGAAGAAGTACTGCCTTTTGTTTGTTTTAAATCTGCTGCCTATTAAATAGCAAGATTAATAGGATGCCTTTTTAACTTTGAATTTTCTATTTCCAGATTTTACTCATGTGTATAGTAAAATACATGAAGAGTTTGAACTTTGTAAAAATCCACGCAATTAAGGTTTAAGGTTTACTATGCACCATGTGTCTTAGCAATCCTATTTAAACATTTTGGGCAGAATGCCGCTGTCCTTGATCAGCCAGGACATCCACTGAAGTCAGCCAGAAGTTAAAGACCGTTTTGCTCAAATCCAGAGTGAGCCAAGAACTTCCACTGATTTCAATGGGGCAAGGATTTGGTCCTATCCAAGAAATATTACATTTTTGCTGATTGCCTGTAATTAACATGACAAGGTTGGAAGGCTTTTTCTTTTCTCTTTATTAAACTTTGATAGATCACAGAATACCTCATTACAAAAACTCTAACAATATTTTTATCGTTTAATAAACACTCACTCCCCCATAGTCCTAAACTCTTGCGAGCAGTGTATAATATATATGTTGACATCAGAGTACAAAACTGTAATTTGTCCCTGTAACCCAATAATTAGTGACAAAATTTAAATTAAATATTGTAATGACCTGAAAAGAACTTTTTTGCTCTATTGTATAAAAAAATACCCACTTTTCTAAAGTGTTTTGACATGTTTGGTTTGAAAGCACTATGTAAATGCAAAGTATTTTTTTCTATTTAATCCATTAACACTATACAGCTTTCTATTTATTAGACATTCTAAAATAAATAAGTAAATTTGATTGCTTTGAATTATGAATGACAAACTGTAACAAGTGTAACTGTTTCCTCAGTGCACATTGCAATTTTCTTCTAGGCTTTATAAATTAACTCATGATAACATTGCAGGGCAAAAAGACAGACAGACATGAACATTGGTTAAAGAGAGCAAAGAGAGAGAGAGACAAGTTTCCATTAAAAATTTAGCAGCCATTAAGAACAATTTTTACTGTTTTCTTGGGAAAACCTGGATACATTTGCTTACACCCAGCCACTGGAAACTAGAGATTGAACGGAAGAACAGACTAGATGCTAAACTGAAGAAACATGAATCTGGAACTAAATTCTGCAACCCAAGCTGCAGATTCTAAACTTTCAAACATACTGGGCAATAGTTGCTCATGTGTCAATATATGCTAGGGACTGCTCTAACTTATAGCAGCTGGCTATGGCTCCTAAGGGGCCATATGTCAGCTGAGAATTGCAGTGAGGGAACTCTGCTCTGGCCCTCCCATCCCAGTCTCTTGGCCCCTTATGCCTAGGAATGAATGAGGGAGAGTGTAGTCTAGGAACCAACTCTGATGCTTTATGCCAATTGAGTATTCACTTCTACCAGGGAAATTCTCAACAGGTCAGCTGTGGCCAGATTACGTTCCCTCTGTGCTACTCAGCAGGCACAAAAGTGACAGATGGGGGACTGGGCTGGCCCAAAGTTCATACCTCAACTTGAATTAAATAGCAATATTCCTTTGGAACCTATTTTATTACATCACATGTCCTCCTACACTCTGTAACATAAAAAAAGAAAGAGAAAGAAGAAACCCACAGAACATATTGTAAGAGTAGGCATCCGACTAAGAGACACAGGTACAAAAAGAAACAAAGCAGATGTAAAGGAACTATATGGAATAATACTTAGCACTTGTATAGCACCTTTCACCTGCAAAGAGCTTTAAAATATTTTAAGTCTGACAGACCAAAAGTCAAAGAATTCAGAGCAAAAGTTTACTTGTTTATGTAAGCATTATAGGTGTGCAGATCTAACACCCTGTCTTTAACTTAAGCAGTCGTGGCTAGGAGTTAAGATGCTTGTCGTCATTCTAAGTGTTTTGTAAAGAGCCAAGTATGTTCACAAAACACTGTTACAGGATATATACATAATAAATAGGTAGCAATAATAATAATATCGTAATGGTCTCAGAGCACTGCAGTAGCGAGATACAATAGCAAAAGTTAAGGAAAGAATGAACCTCAGCTCTGAATTTTCCAACTTTTGGCGTGACTCATCATTTGTATTTCTTACCTTTAAAAACAAATTAGTAAATGTAGTTCATTTACGAAACACAAGTCTGACCTGGAATCATCTGACACTGTTACGGTCTTAAGGGCCCTCAATCTAAGGATCAACCCCAAGCTGCATTTGTCTATTAAAAGTCGCTAATAGTCACTAATAGATAGTCACTAATCTATTTTAAAGAATCAATTTTGCCTCTTTATGTAGCAGGCTACAATCTGTCACATATTGATTTGACAGACAATAGTGATTCTGAATGAGGCATAATCATTTCCATCATACTGAATCTAAAATGAAATTGCTTTTGTTTTCATTTAAGGCTGTCCTAACTCCACCGGTGTTCAGCCCATCAATCAGGGACACCAAAGTCTCAATACTATCAAGACAATGTGTACTAGCAGCCTACAGACAATTGATACAACAGTGCTCAATACAAGAACCATAATCCATCATGTGAATAAGTTTCTGTAATTAACTAATATGTGATTCTCTTGACACATTAAGTAATCAATGCATAATCATATTTGTAGCCATTAGGCCACTTAACAAAAACATAAGAATGGCCATACTGGGTCAGACCAAAGGTCCATCTAGCCCAGTATTCTGTCTACTGACAGTGGCCAATGCCAGGTGCCCCAGAGGGAGTGAACCTAACAGGTAATGATCAAGTAATCTCTCTCCTGCCATCCGTCTCCACCCTCTGACAGACAGAGGCTAGGGACACCATTCCTTACCCATCCTGGCTAATAGCCATTAATGGACTTAACCTCCATGAATTTATCCAGTTCTCTTCTAAACTCTGTTATAGTCCTAGCCTTCACAACCTCCCCAGGTAAGGAGTTCCACAAGTTGACTGTGTGCTGTGTGAAGAACTTCCTTTTATTTGTTTTAAACCTGCTGCCCATTAATTTCATGTGATGGCCCCTAGTTCTTGTATTATGGGAATAAGTAAATAACTTTTCCTTATCTACTTTCTCCACATCACTCATGATTTTATATACCTCTATCATATCCCCCCTTAGTCTCCTCTTTTCCAAGCTGAAAAGTCCTAGCCTCTTTAATCTCTCCTCATATGGGACCCGTTCCAAACCCCTAATCATTTTAGTTGCCCTTTTCTGAACCTTTTCTAGTGCCAGTATATCTTTTTTGAGATGAGGAGACTACATCTGTACGCAGTATTTGAGATGTGGGTGTACCATCGATTTATATAAGGGCAATAATCTATTTTCCGTCTTATTCTCTATCCCCTTTTTAATGATTCCTAACATCCTGTTTGCTTTTTTGACTGCCTCTGCACACTGCGTGGACATCTTCAAAGAACTATCCACGATGACTCCAAGATCTTTTTCCTGACTTGTTGTAGCTAAATTAGCCCCCATCATATTGTATGTATAGTTGGGGTTATTTTTTCCAATGTGCATTACTTTACATTTATCCACATTAAATTTCATTTGCCATTTTGTTGCCCAATCACTTAGTTTTGTGAGATCTTTTTGAAGTTCTTCACAGTCTGCTTTGGTCTTAACTATCTTGAGCAGTTTACTATCATCTGCAAACTTTGCTACCTCACTGTTTACCCCTTTCTCCAGATCATTTATGAATAAGTTGAATAGGATCGGTCCAAGGACTGACCCTTGGGGAACACCACTAGTTACCCCTCTCCATTCTGAGAATTTATCATTTATTCCTACCCTTTGTTCCCTGTTTTTTAACCAGTTCTCAATCCATGAAAGGACCTTCCCTTTTATCCCATGGCAGCTTAATTTATATAAGAGCCTTTGGTGAGGGACCTTATCAAAGGCTTTCTGGAAATCTAAGTACACTATGTCCACTGGATCCCGCTTGTCCACATGTTTTTTGACCCCTTCAAAGAACTCTAATAGATTAGTAAGACTCGATTTCCCTTTACAGAAACCATGTTGACTTTTGCCCAACAATTTATGTTCTATGTGTCTGACAATTTTATTCTTTACTATTGTTTCAACTAATTTGCCCGGTACTGACGTTAGACTTACTGGTCTCTAATTGCTGGGATCACCTCACCAGGAGGTGAACCACAACAACGATACTCAAAGGCACTGGTCCATATAAAGAATTTATAGTTTGCAGAACTGACTTTTAACTAAATGCTTTATCTGAGTAATGGCGTTCAAGACTGCATCTCAAACCACAGAATATGTTGACCCAATTTAACCTTTGTGTTAACCCCCTTTGATCTCAATAGAGGTAACGGATAAGTAGTTAATCACAAACAAGCGAAACAACAAAAACACCAACCTGACAGCTAAAGATGTAGGTGACATGATAAAATAAATACATAAAATACAATAGATCCTTTGTTTTCTATCAAATCATTTAATTCCAGAACACTTAACTTGGTCACAAATACCAGCTCTTAGTTCTTGGTACATATATAGAGGGAATAAGTATTGTGCCATATATTCGAGAAAAAAAATCCAGACCTCAGAATTTATAATTGTCTAACTGTAGTATGCATTTTCCTACCTAACTGAGGGCCAAGTTCTGCCCTGACATACACCCCCATATCAGCCCTCTGATTTCAGTGGAGTTGCAAAAAGTGTGAATCAAAGCAGAATTTGGTCATAACTGTCAACTAAAAATCCTACTTTGGTATCTTTATCATTAAGGGTATGTCTACATTTCATAGTAAATTTGGGTCTGTGGACACACGCCTGCAGACCCGATCTTAGCAAGCTCATGCTTGACCACTCACTCTGCATTATAACACGAGTCTCATACCTGTTTCGATGCATCCATACTGCATTATGCAGACACGAGTAGACAATGTGGCTTCTGGGGTCATATCCCAGGATTCTTAGTGCCCTTGCTATCTGTAGCCACTCTGGGGCTTGGTTCATGGTGCATGGTGGGAGAATTCTCTATCCATTGCCTGGCACTTACCAGAAGTGCTCTTATCCCACCACCACATTCAGTGGAGCCATTTTTGGATCTGCACTCTCCCTGCAACCAGAGCCTGTAAGTTGGATCTAGCACCAATGGAAGAACTGCTCAACTTGCCCTCTCATTGCTATTTCAGCATGCAAGCAGAGCATCTGTGAGACACTGATGGAGATTTTGGAGGCAGTATTTGTCCTATCAAAGGCACCTCTCCGAGAAGGGTACAGAGATGGCATCCATGACCCAGCTGACGCTGATCATGCTTGCTGACATAACTGCAGATGCCCCTTATGCAGACCAGTGCTTCTGGAGCACCACCACAAGGACAGACGGGTTGGATAGCATCGTCATGTGGACCCTGGGATTATCAGCAGTGGTTCCAGAACTCTTGCATGAAGAAGTAGATGTTCCTGGAACTGTGTGATCAGCTTGTCCTGACCCTCCAGCATCAGGACATACACAAGGGAGGCCATGCCAGTCCAGAAATGGGTTGCTATGGCCATCTAGCTACAGGTCTGTGACTAACCAGTTTAGTGTTGGCAAGTCAGCTGTGGGAGTTATGGTAGTGGAGGTTTGTGAGGCAATCTGGACTGTGGTTTACCCAAAGGTGTTGGGCATAAACAATGTTCCTGAAATAACTGCCAGCTTTGAGAGAATGGGCTTCCCAGACTGCTCTGGGTCTATTGACGGGACTTATGAGCTCAGTGTTTGTCCTCCACAAAGAGTGCATGGAGTACATAAACCACAAAGGGTACTACTCCACCATTATGCAGGCCCAGGTCAACCACAGAGGCAAGTTCCTGGACACCAATGTGGGATGAACTGGCAAGTTGCTACAGACTAACACGGCTGCTACTCTGAAACCTGTCATGATGCCAGGGTTTCCAAGAGATCAGGACTTTACCTTCATGGACAAGTTGGGACATTATTCCCTCCAGATGGCATTGATATAAATGGAGCCATTGTCTCCACTGTTATTCTAGGGGATCCTGCATAGCCTGTTCTGCTGCAGCTTATGAAACTGTACCCTGATTTCAGAGGCCCTGACAAAAGAAGGTTCAATTACCCGCTCACTAGCAGTCAGAGGGTGGTGGAATGTGCATTTGGTCAACTGAAATCCAGATGGCGTTGTCTCCAGAACTGTTTGGATGCCAATCTTGTCAATGCCAATCACATTATTGTGGCCTGCTGTGCACTGCACAATGTCTGCAAAGCTAAACCATTTTACCAGGAGTGGACGCAAGACATTGCTGGATTGCTGCAATGGTACATGCAATCAGAAAGTACACCTGTCATTACTGGGGCAGGATCCACACACACAAAGGAAACCAGAGGTATTTTGTGTGTTCACATTCAGGGTGACATGGATGAAGGGGAGTGACATAATATAATTACTGACTTCCATGTAGAGTTTTTACAGACAGTTATGTTAGAATTTTTATGAATTTTGTTATGTGTTTTATAAAGACTGTTAATGTACAACAAACAGCTTACGGATTACTGTAATGAGGTTCTCTGAATTTTGTTTTGTATTTTATAAAACTGATTTATCTCAACATGCAGCTTATGGATTACTATAATGAGGTTTCTTTATCGGTTTTAACAAAAATTACTCGTATCCTTGTTTACAAATGTTTATTGTAGACATGCAAGTAAATAAGTTACATTTTAAAAATCTTTGAGGCAGATTAGCTGCCATCAAGATGTAAAAGACAATAAATAAAAAAAACAGAGCATAGTAAGAAGCCAAATGAAAAAGGGGGAAAACAGCCAAACCATATACATTGCCACTATATTAGTTTCTGTGTCCTCCCTGTTCTCCTGGCCCTTCTAGCATGTTTCATATGCATGGGCTGTGGATGAATAGAAGTGAGGAATATACAGGGTACATATGACTGTTCAATGTTATGTTCATTGCCTTTGCCATGGACCAGCCAACTCGAAAAGGCTGTCAAAAGGCTGCATAGCCTGCAGGACACGGTAGCATGGAGGAGACTCGGAGCATGAAGCTGCCGCTGAAGACTGCCACTTGGCTGCCATGAGAGTGGGCAACTTCTCAAACAGCTACTGTTGCTGCACTGTCTTCTTCCCTCAACCTCCACTCTGCCTCCATGAACTGGGCTGCCAATCTCTCCTTTTGCTGGGCAGTCTCACTGACTTTCTTGCCTTCTTTCTTCCTTTACTCTCAGATAAGAAAGTTGCTCATTGGCTATGCCCAAAATGTCCAGCCTAATTTAATCTGTGACTCTCTCTCCTTGTACGCTGGTGTCAGTCTGCTCCCCCAGACTGCTAGTTCCTTCCCTCTGCCCAGTATAAGTGGAAGGGCCTGCCAAGAAAAATGAAAGAGTGCATTATTGTCTATGAAAATAAACGAGATTTCTACAGTTTTCCTGGGACTGTGTCACTTTAAGGTCAAAAGATGATACTTTTTATCTTTTGGTTTTATTTTATTCACATAAAATTCATTGCCCTGCATAGAAGTTCCTGAATGTCATGGTTGAAGCCAACATACACATCTTGGTAAGATGCACATACCATACTAAATTAAAAGCATTCATAAATCTCCTTTTTTGGTGGGCTGGGGTGAGGTGGAATCCTATGAAGGACTCTGTTACTAGCTACAGTTTCATAATCCTTCCAGGCAGGACAAGCTCTGGAGGACATCATAGTCTTGAAGGTGCCTGAATGGAAGCAAAAGCTTTAATTCCAGGCCAGCAGTGGAGCGCCATCTACCTATGCAAAGGAGATTTTTTGGCATCTGGTGACTGATCTACAAATGAATAGGGCTCATAAACTACAGAGGCAGCCCTAAAAGTATGAACTAGCCCAGAATGTAACTATCTGGAGTTTGCACTCTATGAGAAGTATGACCGCCCAGAAATGGGGGAAAATTAGTGGCAAAATAAATAAGATGCTGATTTTGGATGGAGACGCCTTCTTAAAAGTTCCCTGAATTACTGTACAGACTCAACTAGCAGCCTCAGACTAAATATATCCTCAACTGCCATGAGGACTCATAATATAGGCACTGTGGACTAAATACTATTCATACCCATAATACTAAATACATACTCTGATGTCATGTGGGCTGGCAACACAGGCAGTCTGGGACACTTCAGCTATGCTAGGAGGATGGTCCAGCATGGCCAATTTCTAAGCTGTGTTCTACTTGCAGGAAAGGGAAAGTAAGATGCGTAAGTCTAATAACTCAAATCCATGTTTCTAACAATAAGTGTGCAACTAGTAAAATTTCATGCTAACTGCTTAACCTCCCCCACTTCCCTCCATTTCCCAGTATCCATTTTGAATCCCATGTGGTGTCTGGGAGGCGGCCAGGGTCGCTGGGAAAATGGTGTGGCTTCTGCCCTCAATGGAAGCACACTCCAACCCACAGCTTGTACTAATATTTCAAATTTACATAACCCAGAAATCCCTCCCATTGTTAGTATTCATAACAAAATATATGGAAGCCAATACATACCAGGCTCCGGCTTCAGTGCAACTTCTTCTTGCTGCTGCTTCAGCTGCAGGCTGCTTTCCCCCAGGCCATCTGCAAACAAGTCTTCTGAATATGGACCCAGGCTGTGCTGCAGATGCTCTGGCAGCATAGCCTGACCCTTGACAAGCATGAGGACCAGGGTTACTTCAGCTGCTTGATCCTAAGGCTGCAGGCTCTCCTTTGATGGTGCCTGTGACTGAGGGGTTATAAGTGTGTCATGCTCCTCAGCAGATTGTCATGCAACACCGCTGGCTCTGTGTTTGCTGCAGTTCCAACCACCAAATTCTTCACAGAAGAGGCAGGTAGACAGGGAGTTTCCTCAGGTGCAGTTGTCATCTCTGACAGGTTTCAGAGTAGCAGCCATGTTAGTCTGTATCTGCAAAAAGAACAGGAGTACTTGTGGCACCTTAGAGACTAACAAATTTATTTGAGCATAAGCTTTCGTGGGCTATAGCCCACTTCATCGTATGCATAGAATGGAACATATATTCAGGAGATATATATACACACACATACAGAGAGCATAAAAAGGTGGGAGTTGTCTTACCAACTCTGGGAGGCCAATTAAGTAAGAGAAAAAAACTTTTGAAGTGATAATCAAGATAGCCCAGTACAGACAGTTTGATAAGAAGTGTGAGAATACTTACAAGGGGAGATAGATTCAATGTTTGTAATGGCTCAGGCATTCCCAGTCTCTATTCAAACCTAAGTTGATTGTATCTAGTTTGCATATCAATTCAAGCTCAGCAGTTTCTCGTTGGAGTCTGTTTTTGAAGCTTTTCTGTTGCAAAATTGCCACCCGCAGGTCTGTCATTGAATGACCAGACAGGTTAAAAGTGTTCTCCTACTGGTTTTTGAATGTTATGATTTCTGATGTCAGATTTGTGTCCATTAATTCTTTTGCGTAGAGACTGTCTGGTTTGGCCAATGTACATGGCAGAGGGGCATTGCTAGCACATGATGGCATATATCACATTGGTAGATGTGCAGGTGAACGAGCCCCTGATGGAATGGCTGATGTGATTAGGTCCTATGATGATGTCACTTGAATAGATATGTGGACAGAGTTGGCATTGGGCTTTGTTGCAAGGATAGGTTCCTGGGTCAGAGTTTTTGTTCAGTGATGTGTGGTTGCTGGTGAGTATTTATTTGCTTCAGGTTGGGGGGCTGTCTGTAAGCGAGGACAGGTCTGTTTCCCAAGATCTGTGAGAGTGAGGGATCATCTTTCAGGATAGGTTGTAGATCTTTGATGGATGCACTGGAGAGGTTTTAGTTGGGGGCTGAAGGTGACAGCTAGTGGTGTTCTGTTTTTTTGCGGGGGAGGAGCCTGTCTTGTAGGAGGTGACTTCTGAGTACTCGTCTGGCTCTGTCAATCTGTTTTTTCACTTCAACAGGTGGGTATTGTAATTTTAAGAATGCTTGATAGAGATCTTGTAGGTGCTTGTCTCTGTCTGAGGGATTGGAGCAAATGCGGTTGTATCTTAGAGCTTGGCTGTAGACAATGGATCGTGTGGTGTGTCCTGGATGGAAGCTGGAGGCATGTAGGTAAGCATAGCGGTCAGTAGGTTTCCAGTATAGGGTGGTATTTATGTGACCATCGCTTACTAACACAGTAGTGTCCAGGAAATGGACTGCTTGTGTGGATTGATCTAGGCTGAGGTTGATGATGGGATGGAAATTATTGAAATCAGGGTGGAATTCCTCAAGGGCTTCTTTTTCATGGGTCCAGATGATGAAGATGTCATCAATGTAGTGCAAGTAGAGGGCTTTAGGAGAGTCAGGGACGAGAGCTAAGGAAACGTTGTTCTAAGTCAGCCATAAAAATGTTGGCATACTGTGGGGCCATGCGGGTACCGATAGCAGTGCCGCTGACTTGAAGGTATATATTGTCCCCAAATGTGAAATAGTTGTGAGTGAGGACAAAGTCACAAAGTTCAGCCACCAGGTTAGCTGTGACATTATTGGGGATAGTGTTCCTGATAGCTTGTAGTTCATCTTTGTGTGGAGGGCTTCTACATCCATAGTGGCCAGGATGGTGTTTTCTGGAAGATCACCGATGAATTGTAGTTTCCTCAGGAAGTCAGTGGTGTCTTGAAGATAGCTGGGAGTGCTGGTAGCGTAGGGCCTGAGGAGAGAGTCCACTTAGCCAGACAATCCTGATGTTAGGGTGCCAATGCCTGAGATGATGGGGCATCTAGGATTTCCAGGTTTATGGATCTTGGGTAGCAAATAGAATACCTCTGATCGGGGTTCTAGGCATGTGTCTGTACAGATTTGTTCCTATGCTTTGTCAGGGAGGTTTTTTTTAGCAGATGGTGTAGTTTCTTTTCTCAGTGGGATCAGAGGATAATGGCCTGTAGCAGCCTCTTGGTCATATTCCAATTTATTCATGATGACGACAGCACCTCCTTTGTCAGCCTTTTTGATTATGACGTCAGAGTTGTTTCTGAGGCTGTAGATGGCGTTGTGTTCAGTATGGCTGAGGTTATGGGGCAAGTGATCTTGCTTTTCCACAATTTCAGCCTTTGCACATTGACGGAAGCAATCTATGTAGAAATCCAGTCTGTTGTTTCGACCATCCGGAGGAGTCCACGCAGAATCCTTTTTTTTTTTTTTTTTTTTTTAGTAGTGTTGGTAGGGAGGATTCTGTGGGTTAGTATGCTGTTCAGAGGAATGTTGGAAATATTCTTTGAGTCGGAGACGTCAAAAGTAGGATTCTAGGTCACCGCAGAACTGTATCATGTTCGTAGGTCTGGAGGGACAAAAGGAGAGGCCCTGAGATAGGACAGGCTCTTCTTCTGGGCTAAGAGTATAGCTGGAAAGATTAACAATATTGTTGGGTGGGCTAAGGGAACTACTGTTGTGGCTCCTTGTGGCATGTAGCAGTTTAGACAGTTTAGTGTCCTTTTTCCTTTGTAGAGAGGCAAAGTTTGTCTTGTAAATGGCTTGTCTAGTTTTTCTAAAGTCTATCCATGAGGAAGTTTGTGTGGAAGGTTGGTTTTTTATGAGAGTATCCAGTTTTGAGAGCTCATTCTTAATCTTTCCCTGTTTGCTGTATAGGATGCTGATCAGGTGGTTTCGCAGTTTCTTTGAGAGTGTGTGACACAGTCTCTCAGCATAGTCTGTGTGATATGTAGATTGTAATGGATTTTTTACCTTCAGTCCTTTTGGTATGATGTCCATCTGTTTGCATTCAAGAACAGACTCCAGCGAGAAACTGCTGAGCTGGAATTGATATGCAAACTAGATACAATCAACTTATGTTTCAATAGAGACTGTGAATGGCTGAGCCATTACAAACATTGAATCTATCTCCCCATGTAAGTATCAAACTGTCTGTACTGGGCTATATTGATTATCACTTCAAAAGTTTTTTTCTCTTATTTAATTGGCCTCTCAGAGTTGGTAAGACAACTCCCACCTTTTTATGCTCTCTGTATGTGTGTGTCCTCAATATATGTTCCATTCTATGCATCCGAAGAAGTGGGCTGTAGCTCACGAAAGCTTATGCTCAAATAAAATTGTTAGTCTCCAAGGTGCCACAAGTACTCCTGTTCTTTTTGTTGTCATCTCTGGCTTCGAAGTACTCGGTCTTCAGCTGCTTGACTCACTCCCGGCATTGACAGGCAGTCCAGTGGATCCCCAATGCTGCCAGCCTTGCCTACATATTTTTGTATACATGGTTGTTTCTGGTGCTCTTGCAGAAGTTGAAGCTCTTCTCTCTTCACACCACATTTTCACCAGAATTTGGCTGTGTTCCTCTGACCAAGTAGCAGTGTGTTTGATGTTGGATTTCTTGTTAGTGCTGGCCATAGCTAAAATACCATAGGGTTAAGTGTGTTTCCAGTTAAGCATTCCGGGTGGCAATGAAGTGTTAAATGCTTCTGGTTCCTGGGAATCGAGTGGGAAATTGGTGGTGGAAGGACCGGGATACACAGGCCTAAGGGTTTGTGGGATAGTGATGGCAGACTATGGACAGGAGCCTGGTGACCTAAGCTTCAGCTACCTCCACACTGCAAACTGAATGGTCTTGAATTTATGCCACAGTGTGACTTGGGCTTGGACCCATAATCCTAGGTAATCCTCAGACCTGAGCCATGAAAGGTTTCTGGCATGAGTCAGAAGACTTTGTGGCTGGTGAGAGGGTTGGGCTTAAACCCGAGTTTAAGCCCAGGTTTGCTAAGCAACACAGACATACCCTTAGGGTATGCCTACATTGCATTTGGGAGCAAGCCTCCTGGCCCAGGTCCACAAACTTGTGCTGATGGGGCTCACAATAGTGCACTAAAAATAGGTAGACAAAGATTGCTTGAGAGCACAAGTGCCAGCCTGAGCCGCACTGTCAAAGCAACATCTGTCCACCTATTTTTAGTGCACTACCGTGAGCACTAGCACAAGTCTGTGCTAACATAAGTCTATGGACCTAAGCTGAGTGTCTCGCTCCCAGATGCAGTGTAGACATACCCCTATTAGGCCTTCTTTACCACTGCTTTGTACCTTGTGTGTAGTCATTTGCACCTGAGCAATGAGGGAGCAAAGTAGGTATAAAGCACTATTAAGTCACAATTTTCCACTCCTACCAATGATGGGATTGTAAAGGTGTGAGTGACTATGCAAAGGACAAGGCCATGGGGAATCAGGCCCAATGTCTGTAAAGCTCTTTGAGATTCTCAGATGAAAGGTGCTGTATAATTACAAAGCATTATGATGCAATTACTAAATCACGTAGCTTTACTTTTTAATTTCTCTTTTCTTAGTATTAATACTGCAAGGAAAGGAGTGTCTAAGGCCCTCAGATGGTGCAAGGTTTCTCTCCTCAGCACTTTCTCCAGTGTACAATAGGAGAGAAGAGGTTTTAGTAATAGGCTGGATTCTGAGGGCTTCCATCAACATGATCATTATACTCAACCATTTCACTGGCTCCCTTTACTTATCTGAATTACTCACTCTCTTCTGCCCATGTAACCAAGGCACAATACTATTGCTGTTACAACAAGCTGGAAAAGCATCAAATGCTAACCCTGCCCAGTCCCAGCTTCTGCTGGCCTAAGCTGACATTTAGGACCACATATGGCACTGACTTGCACACTGTACAACCTCTCAGACATCTATGGGGTCCACAGAATCTAAGTTGAAGCCAAATTCTTCACTAAGTTTTCAGTTCCCTGACTAGGACTCCAAAGCCTCGGGACTAATCTGCTCAGACCCAAGTTTGGTGTAGAAAATCCCCCAAATCATAAAGTGGAAGAATGTGCCTGAAAAATGTTCCCTGTGAAGTACTGTGCTGTGTGACAAGTTACTTTAGAACAAAGGGAGTGATGCAATTAGAGTTGACAAGTTTTACAAAGCCAAGTGGGACACTGAGAGAAAAAACCTATCTATATGAAAATCATAACCAATGAACTCCTGAGCAGCAGGAAAAATAAATTTTATTTTAATGTTTACAAAAGCAAAGCATCCTATGCACAAGAAGCCTCCCTAACCACTCATTAGTTCTATTTACATGCATTATTGGCAAATAAAACAAACACACAGAAAGCAAGTATTTTTTCATTCTTTGGAAACTGAAGTAATTGGACCAAATTCTCTGCTGATGTAAATGAGCACAACTCCATTGACTTTAGTGGAATTTCAAGAGCTTATACTAGCAGAAAATTTGTCCGATTAATTCTGGCACCACATTGCTGGGTGACTAGAAGTCAGAGATGACTTGCTACTTCTCCCCCCTTCTAGATTTTCATTGCTTGTGCTTGCAACTGATTCAAGACATCCAGTAATAAATCTCCCTTCCATCCAAATTGCAACATGCCAAATTACAAGCTTTTATTTACAAGTTATTGCACCAAAGCAATGCCTGGTTTAACTTTACACACCATGAGCAATCCCACTGAAGTTGGTAAAGGTGAATAAAACTAAGCATGTTCACAAATCTTTGCAGAATTGGGGCCTGTAAACCTGTATCCATTCCCAACTTCGAGCACATGGTTGCCAGATGTACTAGAAGCTTATTCTGAGGAAGACTTTTCCCTTATCCCATTAACCGTGTAGTTTTCTTAAAATGCTCTCTACCATCGAATGGAGTCATTGGTCAGCTATCAGAGCATGCATGACATGTGATGTCTGTAGGTATGGATGACAATGATCCCCCAATTAATGTGCATTTGAGACATCCATATTTATTTTCATAGAATATCAGGGTTGGAAGGGACCTCGGGAGGTCATCTAGTCCAACCCCCTGCTCAAAGGAGGACCAATTCCCAACTAAATCATCCCAGCCAGGGCTTTGTCAAGCCTGACCTTAAAAACCTCTAAGGAAGGAGATTCCACCACCTCCCTAGGTAATGCATTCCAGTGCTTCACCACCCTCCTAGTGAAAAAGGTTTTCCTAATATCCAACCTAAACCTCCCCCACTGCAACTTGAGACCATCAGGGCTGCCCAGAGGATTCAGGGGGCCCGGGGCAAAGCAATTTCAGGGGCCCCTTCCATAAAAAAAGTTGCAATACTATAGAATACTATATTCTCGTGAGGGCCCCTGTGGGGCCCGGGGCAAATTGCCCCACTTGCCTTCCCCCCCCCAGTGGCCGTGGAGAGCATTACTCCTTGTTCTGTCATCTGGTACCACTGAGAACAGTCTAGATCCATCCTCTTTGGAACCCCCTTTCAGGTAGTTGAAAGCAGCTATCAAATCCCCCATCATTCCTCTCTTCTGCAGACTAAACAATCCCAGTTCCCTCAGCCTCGCCTCATAAGTCATGTGCTCCAGCCCCCTAATCATTTTTGTTGCCCTCCGCTGGACTCTTTCCAATTTTTCCACATCCTTCTTGTAGTTCGGGGCTCAAAACTGGACACAGTACTCCAGATGAGGCCTCACCAATGTTGAATAGAGAGGAATGATCACATCCCTCAATCTGCTGTTTTACATTTGAACAAGGGGCACTGTGAGGTTCCCAGAAGCCTATGCCTAAAATGACCAACAAATGCCATTCACATTTGAAATGCCTGGCATCAAGCTATAATCAGTGAAAGCAGCTTGGTTTTGGTGGTTAATCCCTAGAAGCACCCAAACGTCCTATTTAAAATTTATCAGTTACTTCTCAAATTGGGAGTACCTGTTAAGAACATATATAAATCCTAGTTTGCTTTAAAAAAAATTAAGTTATCAAGAGATGAAGTTTCACTATGGGAAATAGGGTTGAGGAGATATGTGTGGGGTCAGGTACAAGTGGTATGACAGCTGATTGGTCCAAAGGTTTCAAAATTTCTTAGGAAAGAAATTCCTTTCAATGGAAAAGTCCTAGTTGTCAAATGGTTAAATAGAGTCATGATTATATAAAAAGTGAATAGCAAAAAAATAATTCACTATACAAATTTTCAGCACTTAAGTTTTAATTTTGTGTATCTGTACACGTATTTTCACATGCATTCTACTTTGTCTACATCTGGAGCCAAATTCTGAGGTGCCATGGACAATCAGGCAAGGCACAGAATGGGCAAGACAGTGAGTTTCTAGCAGTGCATACATGTGCATTACTGCCTCAAACCTGAGGAGAGAGGATGAACTGCAAAATGTCAACTTTGGCTGTGTTCTGCAGCTCTGGCTTCTCAGACACAGGAAGGAATAGAAAGAAAGTAGAAGTATTCCACTCACAGCCATGCTATGCCATTCGTCAAACTGCAGAACGCTCCACCAATAAGAGACATCATACTCCGGCTCAAAGTAGGACTGAATCATACGGGCATCAATAGACAAGAACTGGATCAAGGAAAACCCTGTAGCAGAGGACGGATGCTGCAGGCTCAATGCTACCTCAGTGACAATGTTGGTAAACGCTACATATAGCAGTGTGCCAGGAAAGATCTCTATAACTGGCTTTGCCTGTGAGCCCAGCTGACATAAGAGCTGTGCCTGCACCTGGATTCACTCAGAATGTAGTTTTACCACCAGCAAGCTCCCCATTTACAATCACCAGCTGACCCAGAATTCCAAAGTCATAGACCCAAAATTCCAATGTAAGATTTGCCTAACTTCCTGCCATAGGCTTCAGCTGTTTTTATCCTTATGTGCACTTTCGATGCATACAGTAAGTGGGAATTTGGTTCCCAAATACTGGTCAACATGCAAGATGAAATTTTTATTTCAAAGATGTGGCAGAGAGATAACTGAACCTGTACCAGAACATTTCTCGAGAGGCTCTTTAGGAGCCAGAAGATGTTACATGTATGCATCACTTTATTTAATTTGGCTTAAAAAGAAAGGAAATAAAAACATCCAAGCCAAAATGCTAGTTTACTAGAAGTAGGGAGAATACATGCAGATTTGTTTGAGAAAGACCTCGACCCTTTTCCCCTCCCACATGCTTTATGACTATCATTACACAGAAATATACATTTGTACAAATCCAGAGTTTTTTTTGGAAAGCATCAAGACTAAGCCAATAGGATAATTAATGCAGTTCCAGTGCAATAAAGCCCCTATGCTCTAGCCATCCAGTACCCGGTCATGTATTCTGCTTGGGGGTAAGAAGAGGGCTTACTACTGAAGAACTGACTTCCAATTTAATCCTCATTTCCAGAACTACAGGCTATGTCCTCAAGTTTTCTTCCTTGCATTCCTATCTTGGTATTTGGATACAGAGAGAGTTTTTAGTAAAATGGGGAAGGACAGAAACATAGTAACAGAAGAGGTGTTGGTTTTGTTTGCCTATTGTTTATTATAGGGTGGATGGATAACTTAAAATTTTTAAATTGTGTTGGATATTTTAACTTCTACATACAGAGCTTCTTATAAATTCTTTACTTTAAAAATTGTACCATTTCCTCAGTCTAAGAGAGCTGACTAGTGATGCACCTGTTTTTAACCACAAATGTCAGAAACGTATCTGGGAACCAGCAGGACAGCTCTTGGGATCTAACCAGAGAACTAGGAGTTAAGAGCCCTACTTTCGAGTCCCAGTCCCATCATATTCATTGTGAGCTGGAACAAGTGACAATTCTCCATGCCTCAGTATCCATCTAAACAGAAAAGGAATAAGAAATACTGCCATGCTTTCCTCACAGAAGGAAAGATTAATCTTTGTGAAGTGCTATATAAAAAGGCTTTGTCTTCTTATAGCTTTTTTGACTAAGGAATGATAGGCAGAGCAACCCTGTAACTTAGACTGACAAGAGCCAGCACTATTGGAGGAATGCCAGCCAATCTACCTCTATCATTTGCATTAGGCAGTGGCCTGCAAACAATACCAGATGTGTAGTCTACAATCATCAAAATACTAAGATGCAAGACCAACTGATGGGTAGATATTTCCAGAATATACCTACAATGTATTTGCTGTAAAGACATACTTTAACGGCAGATTCTCTCTCCTGATGAAGTGTGCCTGTTTTCTATTTAAACATGACTGGCGTCGAACGCACGTAGCATTTGCAAAAGAAGGATTAAGTTCTACAGTATGTTCCCCCTCACCATAACACCACACAATCATTCTGAGTGTTGTAAGAGTTAGCACCATGGGTTTAATGCAGGTGGGGGACAAGGTAGAATAACCTTACATCAGATGGATTATTTTAGGCTATGAGATGTACTTTGTTTCATATAAATATATTTTTTTAAAGTTTTCTCCCCATTTAATCACATCCAAAATACCATTCCAAGCTTGCATTGAAAGGGACAGATGATAATTCTACAAAACAGGTGAAAATGTATTTTTTCAGAAAAGCAATTTCTTTCTCCAATTAGCATTAACTGATATTTATATTAGAAGACTCCATATTTCAGAAATTAAAGTTATTTAATGTTAAATGTTCTTTTCAGCAGATTAAGAGGTAGGTATATTTCCACAATAGAAGAAACATTGTAGCAGACACTAAATCAAAACAAGGAGAGTCTGATAAGTCAACAGATTCTGTTCAGCATATAAACATAACTGTGTCTTGAGATATCTCTAATTAATGATAAGAGAGTTTGTATTTTCAGATAAAAACATACAACATCATAATTTGGAATTTAATAAATTTCTGGCAGAAACAGAAATATTCAAAAGCTGCCTTTTTCCACATAGAAATGTGGGCTTCAACAAATCATTGGATCATTGGTAATATTAACCTTTGGACTGCTAAAACATGTTATTTACTGCAATTCTTTCTTACATTCACCAGCACCAGCAATCTAAAAGTTTACACAGAGATCATCAAATGCTTGATAATTACATAATTACAACAGAAACTTAACTTGAAGTATTTTTGTTAAAACAATCTTCATAAATAATGAAAATATCTGTGTTCTAGCTCTTCAGTAACCTAAGGGTTAATTGGTACATTGTGTTTCTTTTTTTTTCCTTTTTCTTTTTAAACCAAACTGGAGGTTCCCCACTGCCAGCAATGGTTAAGGCCTGGATAAGTTACTCTCCTTTTGCTTTTTCCTTTTTCTGCTTTTTTCCATTTTCCACCACTAGATTGTTTTCTAGTTTGTTTACACCGTTTGCAACAGCACCATTCAATATTTTGCCATTCTTAATGGGTTCCTTGGGCATTTTATATGTCCGATAGTAGAAGTTACCAAACAAGAAAATAAAGGTGACGGCATAGATCATTACACCCCAGTGCATCCATTTAGGGAAGGGACAGTCGATATAAATAGACATGGCTGTGTGGCCAAGAGTCACGTGGAACTGAATCTGAAAAAAATAAAATATTGCATAATAAACCATTTGATGCTATATTAGGTTTGACTATACCAACTTTTATTGAAAATACAATAATGTATTCATTATAAAGAAAAACACAATTCATGGTTTACGTAAGTAATATATAATTGCAATATTTCTCTACACTAACAAATACAAACAGTAGTAATACATTTACATTCACAGCATTTTAAGTAAGTTACTAGAGATTAGACTGCTGTTCCTTTACAGTATCTGTCATAGAATCATAGACTATCAGGGTTGGAAGGGACCTCAGGAGGTCATCTAGTCTAAAACCCTGCTCAAGGCGGAACCAATCCCCAGACAGATTTTTGCCCCACATCCCTAAATGGCCCCCTCAAGGATTGAACTTACAACCCTGGGTTCAGTAGGCCAATGCTCAAACCACTGAGCTATCCCCCCCGAGATCATGAAAAGCTGCACAGCAGCTATACAAATCTCAGTACTCTAGGAACCAGAACTCTGGTCTCAAAACAATGTATGCATATGCTGATTATAAACATGGGCACCTCAACTTCTGATACCCTCCAAACCCTGTTGCCAAAGGTGGCTGCACTCCCTACTATTCCCTCCCTCTACTGCTGAGGAAGGTCAAGCCTTCAATGCTTACAAATAATTCTTTCAAAATTTAATAAAATTATTTTAAAAAGCTCTTCCTTTCCCTCAGCTCCAACCACTATTTTTATTTACCATACAGAGACAACTATTGTAAAGGCCTGGCTAAGGGCTGCTCTACCTACAACCTCACACTGAAATAACAAATTAAATGAGTCTTAATTTAAACAGTCTGTTGTTTCAGTGCAAGTCTGCTTGTGGACATGTCTTTCAGAATACAAATATTCTATTCTGACTGAATTCAAAGTGTCCACACACAGACTTGCACTGAATTAACAAAAGGTGCGTATTAAAACTGATTCCGTTATTTTGGTGCAAGTTTGTGCATAGACAAGGCCTATAAAAACAACAGGAAAAAACCTTTTAAATTTTACATCTGCCAGTTAACTCAAGCCTACATTTTGAAGCTGATAAGGAATACAGAATTACTTTTCTGTTCTGAGGCCCCACGATTAAAAAAAAATATGGACGTGGATTGGCGCACGGGTACTTACTGTAAAAAGTAGCATATAATATACAACCTTTGGTCTATATATTTTAAAAGATTTATTATAAAACACAGCATGTAGATCATAATTTAATACCATACATGCTATCATCATGTACAGGGGAAAAGACAAAGTTTGGGCAAAGAAGAAATTATCTAAGAAAAATCTTTGATCTGTGACATTAAAAAATGAAAATGGGAGTGACTGCTTATCGCTTACCCCATTATATGCCACAGCCCAACAGTGATTGCAAGTCATTACCTCTTGGCTGCTGTTTGGTAGTTTATGTGGAAAGAGTAAGTGGACTCAATCTAGCACATTATGGATTTTTGTTCACACAACACAAAACCCATAATTCACAGCTGGAACCAAAGGACACTCTTGTTGACAGTCTGAGAAACCAGAAAATGAATAGACCTGGAGGCTCTCCCCCCTTAGAGGAGATCCCTGGTAGTTCAGAGTTGAAATAGCTCAGTAGGGCACCATTAGGAAACTGTCATCACTTTGTGTGTTGCACCTGCTCTGAGGTTTGAAATACATTCTTCAATCACCAATGCTGTTTCACTAACACTAAAATTCATTTAAAAATGTAAAAAGAACAAATGGAAACATCATCAGACCCTTAACTACAGTCTGCACTAGCAGGTGCTGCTGTGTAAATAAGAAGATTAAATATCGAACTTTACAGTGATTGTCTTTTCCTTTGAAATAAGAGATTACGTTAAGGGCACAGAATAGTTTCATGGTATAACTGCCTTCTGGTAATCAGGTGTTCATTATTTCTGTCATGCCACTATAATCAAACTGATACAGATTTGATTATTTTGCAAAAGCAAAATAACAGTTTAATTACTATTATTGGCTAATTGCATATTTTGACTGTTTTAAAGAATAATCAAAGAGCAATTTTATGTGTAATTATTTCAAAAGTCCATTGCACTTCTAGAAATACATCAGCTTCTGACTTGATCTGTGAATAAGTGACAGCCATCCAGCCTCGTGCTTGGCTGGTACACCTTTAGTTTGACAGGGGGAGAGAGAGAGAGAGAGAGAGAGAGAGATTTTACTTACCAATTGTAATATGGTCAAGTATCGTTTCCACCACAGATATTTCTGAAATTTAGGGCCACAGGCAGCTAATCCATAGTACATGTACATAACAACATGAATAAAAGAATTCATTTGGGCTCCAAAAAAAGCTGTTCAGACAAAACAACAACAAAGTGTTATTTTTAAACATGAAAACCAAAAAGTTACCTCTATTTTTTTGTATTACACAGTAAAAATAAAATTGGCACATTTTGTACTTAAAATCTTGTATGTATTGTCAGCACTAATAGTAATATGCATAAAAACTGAACTTAAGTTGAAATCCACATCTTTTGTCCATTAGACAGGTTTGACTATGTAGGCTTGAGCCTATAAACATGTACCAAAATTAAGTGACTTGGTCATGTGAGTAGTCCCACTAACTTCAATGGGACTACTCACATGAGCAAAGTTATATGGGTGTTTGCAACATGCAATACACCACTTTTAACAATCTATTGTTAAAAAAATTAACTTTAAAACAATAGCACTGATATTTCAGGATTGCCCTTAACATTTAATAATTCTTTACATTTAGGCTAATATTGCCATCTACGGATGGCTAAAATTAGGCACCCAAATACATAGAATGATTTTCAAAACAACTGAGCACCCAGCAACATCCATTAACATCAATGAATTACAGTCTCCTGAAAACCAGAACCACTTACATAGGTGTCTAAGGACTTAAGTATCGATGGACTTAATTGGGAACAACTCCATTTGTGGACACTCTTATTTCAGAATAAGAGTGCCTTGTTCCTGTGGGTTAACCCTAACCAGAAGTAGCACCGCAAATATGGAGTTCACCAGGAATATGTGTAGACAAGCCCTTAAAATATGGACTTGAATGTCAAACTTTAGGCACTCACTCTTGAAAATCTTGGCCTGAAAACTCTTCAGTAGAAAGCACTGTTTGATAGGATGCAACAGCAGGAGAGGCTGTTCTAGATTTGATTTTGACAAATAGGGAGGAACTGGTTGAGAATTTGAAAGTGGAAGGCAACTTGGGTGAAAGTGATCATGAAATGGTAGAGTTTATGATTCTAAGGAATGGTACGAGGGAGAACAGCACAATAAAGACAATGGATTTCAAGAAGGCAGACTTTAGCAAACTCAGGGAGTTGATAGGTAAAATCCAATGGGAAGCAAGTCTAAGGGGAAAAACAATTGAAGACAGTTGGCAGTTTTTCAAAGAGACATTATTAAGGGCACAAGAGCAAACTATCCCACTGAGTAGGAAAGACAGGAAGTATAGCAAGAGACCACCCTGGCTTAACCAGGAGATCTTCAGTGATCTAAAACTCAAAAGAGTCCTACAAAAAGTGGAAACCTGGTCAAATTACAAAGGATGAATATAAACAAATAACCCGAGTATGTAGGGACAAAATTAGAAAAGCCAAAGCACAAAACAAGATCAAACTAGCTAGGGACATAAAAGGAAAAAAAGAAAACATTCTACAAATATATTAGAAGCAAGAGGAAGACCAAGAACAGAGTGGGCCCATTACTTAATAAGGGGGGAAAGAAAATAAATAGAAAATGTGGACATGGCAGAAGTGCTTAATAACTTCTTTATTTCGTTTTTCACCAAGAAGGTTGGTGGCGATTGGACGTCTAACATAATGAATGCCAGTGAAAATGAGGTAGGATCAGAGTCTAAAATAGGGAAAGAGCAAGTCAAACATTACTTAGACAAGTTAGATGTCTTCAAATCACCAGGGCCTGATGAAATGCATCCTAGAATACTCAAGGAGCTGACTGAGGTGATATCTGAGCCATTAACAATTATCTTTGAAAAGTCATGGAAGATGGGAGACATTCCAGAAGACTGGAAAAGGGCAAATATAGTCCCCATTTATAAAAAGGGAAATAAGGACAACCTGGGGAATTACAGACCAGTCAGCTTAACTTCTGTACCTGAAAAGATAATGGAGCAAATAATGAAGCAACCATTTTGCAAAAATCTAGATGATAATAAGGTGATAAATAACAGTCAGCATGGATTTGTCAAAAACAAATTGTGTCAAACCAACCTGATAGCTTTCTTTGACAGGGTAACAAGCCTCGTAGATGGGGGGGAAGCGGTAGATATGGTATATCTTGACTTTAGTAAGGCTTTTGATACTGTCTCGCATATGACCTTCTCATAAACAAACTAAGGAAATACAACCTAGATGGAGCTACTATAAGGTGGTGGCAAAACTAGTTGGAAAACTGTTCCCAGAGAGTAATTGTCAGTGGTTCACAGTCATGCTGGAAGGGCATAACGAGTGGGGTCCTGCAGGGATCAGTTCTAGGTCTGATTCTGTTCAGTATCTTCATCAATTATTTAAATACTGGCATAGAGAGTACACTTACAAAGTTTGCAGACAATACCAAGCTGGGAGGGGTTGGGCTGCAAGTGCTTTAGAGGATAGGATTAAAATTCAAAATGATCTTGACAAACTGGAGAAATGGTCTGAAGTAAATAGGATGAAATTCAATAAGGATAAATGCCAAGTTCTCCATTTAAGAAGGAACAATCAGCCGCACACATACAAAATGTGAAATGACTGTCTAGGAAGGAGTATTGAGGAAAGGGATCTGGGGGTCATAGTGGATCACAAGCTAAATATGAGTCAACAGTGTAACGCTGTTGCAAAAAAAGCAAACATCATTCTGGGATATATTAGCAGGACTATTGTAAATAAGACACGAGAAGTAATTCTTCCGCTCTACTCCGTGCTGATTAGGCGTCAACTGGAGTATTGTGTCCAATTCTGGTCGTCACATTTCAGGAAAGAGGTGGACAAATTGGAGAAAGTCCAGAGAATAGCCAACAAAAATGATTAAAGGTCTAGAAAACATGACCTATGAGGGAAGATTGAAAAAACTAGGTTTGTTTAGTCTGGAGAAGAGAAGACTGAGAGGGGACATGATAACAGTTTTCAAGTACATAAAAGGTTGTTACAAGGAGGAGGGAGAAAAATTGTTGTTCTTAACCTCTGAGGATGGGACCAGAAGCAATGGGCTTAAATTGCAGCAAGGGCGGTTTAGGTTGGACATTAGGAAAAACTTCCTAACTGTCAGAGTCGTTAAGCATTGGAATAAATTGCCTAGGAGGTTGTGAATCTCCATCATTGGGGATTTTTAAGAGCAAGTTGGACAAACACCTGTCAGGGATGGTCTAGTAATACTTAGTCCTGCCTTGAGTGCAGCGGAGTTGACTAGATGACCTCTCGAGGTCCCTTCCAGTTCTATGATTCTATGAAAAATATTATTTAGATAGTAAATATACTTCAATCTTTAAAAAAAATTAATAGTTGCACTTTAGACATGCATGTTCTAACAGATACTATACATTTGCAAAGTAGTGATGGCCTAGGATTCCAAACTGCAAACCACACATTGCTACACAGCTAACATTGCCTAAAGGATTACTGTCATGCAGGAGAGAGTGTCTTTTCTTGCCAGAACTCATGGTAATTTCCTCTGCAGGGTAGGATACCCCTTGCAAGACAGTAATACTTTTTTTTGTCACCATGGACTGTAGGATTTCCCTGTAATTTCATTTGAAAATCCTCATGTACGGCTCAACCTTAAAGAGACACTTGTCAACTTGAATTTTCAAATGTATCTGCCTGCTTCATATAGCAAGGTGACAATTTTTTTAAAGAGGGAATTTGTAAAAACAGAATTTCAGTCTTGCATTTGATGCCTGTGAGTAAAGTGTTTTGCAATTCATAAAACTACAGCTCTGTTCTTTCTCCCCCTCATTTCACACAGAAGGTAGTTACACTTATGTAACTGCTATGATCCAATGCTGTTTGAATAGATTTATCATATAGTATTCAGTTAACTCCATGAAATACTGGTTTCTTTATTAATTCCAAATAGGCTGATTCTCACTCTTATGTCTATATTGCCTTAAGAGAAAAAGACAGTTCACTCACCTTGTCCTCCTGGAACCCACTTGATACCAATCCACCACAAGGTGAACATAGTGAAATGGTGATAGACATGAAGGAAACTGATTTGGTTAAATTTCTTCCTCAAGATGAAAAATACTGTGTCCAAGTACTCAATTCCTTTTGAGACAAAGTACCACCATAAAGCACCAGCTATCTGCAATATAGGAACAAAGATCCTAATGATTCTTAAATAAATAATTAAATGAAATTAAAGTTAATTACATCAATGTGCGGTGAGGAAGAAATGGAAGATACGACTAGCATTTTTGGCAGTTTCTATTCCATTTCTGAAAAATGCCCTGAATTCTGGGTTATTTACAGCAGGAGTGGAATCATAGGTTAGGAGAAGTCAGTTATGATTTAACTATTAAACATCTGGCAACATCAGAGCATTAGACTTCTTTGGATTTTACTCCAGCCAAGGATGTAGTTTTTTGTAATTTCTGAACATGGGTTCAATATACTATTTTATAAAGGCTACCGTATTTTACAATTTAGCCATCTATAAAGAGAAGCAGTTTACTATCTCTCATGTACTTCCTCTTTACCTTAGTCTCTTCTACAGAGATTGCTACTGAAAGTCCTGTATGCAAGCAGACCACAATTTGACATGGACACAGAAACAAGGAGGCACATACACCACGATATGGTTAAATGCAGAGGCCACAACTTTACTAAAACCCTTAACCAGTGAAGACCATTCCCCAATACTACCTAGCTGGGCTGTTCCAGCGTGGATTTCAACTGGGTAACAATGGTGCCTGATTCTACAAACTTGACAGGCACATGTAAGGGCAATACCCTCTTTACATGCTCAGGCCTGATCTGGAAGTCAGAGTCTATCCTGCTCCCTTCCTCCATGAAGAAAATAGGAGAATGGAGAAAAGGGGAGCCAAACACTGAACAAAACACACCCCATCATCATGCAACAAATTGCTCTGAGCTCATGCCCAACCAGCCCACTGGGTTACAGGGGATTCATATTTGACCATTTTTTAACCCACCAACCACAATGGAGCCCGCTAAAGTTGTGACAATGTAATTTACCTCGTCCAAATCCAGACCTCAGATATGCTGAATGGAAGATGAAAAACCCTACACAGCAGTTTGCCAATTTTGCCATATGGGAAAAATTCTTTCCAGTCCCCAAACAAAGTTTGACAATTACCCTAGCCCAGGGATTGGCAACCTTTGGCACGCAGCCCATCAGGGAAATCCGCTGGCAGGCTGGGACGGTTTGTTTACCTGCAGCGTCCGCAGGTTTGGCCAATCGCGGCTCCCACTGGCTGCGGTTTGCCATTCCAGGCCAATGGGAGCTGCGGGAAGCGGCACGGGCCCAGGGATGTGCTGGTCACCACTTCCCACAGCCCCCAATGGCCTGGAACGGTGAACCGCGACCAGTGGGAGCTGCAAATCGGCCGAACCAGCGGACACTGCAGGTAAACAAACCATCCTGCCCCACCAGCGGATTTCCCTGATGGGCTGCATGCCAAAGGTTGCCGATCCCTGCCCTAGCCCCAGCATCGTAAAAGATCTAGCTCATTCAATAAGGGTGAGTAAGGTCAGGGCTCAGGGCTGGATTAAGAACTCTCATGGCCTTGGGCACATACTCTAAGCCACCTCCTGAAAAAACAATAAAAAACCCCCCGAAACTTTGAACCTTCCTGATATGATGAAAAACATGTTATTTAAAGAATTAACAGAATAAGGGAACAAAACATGCACCATAGCTGACATTAAGAATTAGCTTTAGCTAGCAATTAATATTTACAGTTAATACGTTTCCTCAGAAGTACTGCCTGCTCAATATCGCATGTCAGTTTAGACACTAAACACTTTAGCAATTCCATGCAAGGACTGACAGAGAAAACAGATAACTAGTTCACTACAAAGGAAGCAGAAATAGAGCAATTTGGTTTCATGTACAGACTACTGCTGCAGCCAAATATAGTGGAATTCAGAAACAGTATTCACTAGAGCAAGATCATCTAGAATTACTACCCAACTTTGCGCAGACTTTGTCTGATCAATTCTTCTCCAAAACAATTTACAAAAAAGCAAAAATAGGCATTGATATCAAAACAGCTCTCTCTAGAGACCTGATATACACTATTCTAATTCTCTGATATTTCATAAAAATGTAGTATTTCATACTGACACTGTGTTCAATAAACAACCCAAATTATAATCAGGCTTATTTTTCAAGCTTTTAAGACTAATTTCTAAGATAGTAATTTTTGTTTTTGATAAAGACATAACAGCAAAAAAATAGCCATAGAGGTAAAGCAATGCATTGTAAACACAAATAACTGAAATGCAGTAACAAACATACACTATAATTAATAATGTGACATAGTGAATGGTGTGTCTGATAGGTGAAAAAAACAAATACCATTGCTATGGGCATTTCTCTCAATGTAAAAGCTATACAAAACAATTCATACCTTTTGTTTGGAGCTGTTTTTTTCTGAGATTTAAGCAAACTAAAGTCAGTGATTAGGTTGGCAAAGTTCATTTCTTGGACCAACTCTGTTCCCTCAAAAGCATTCAAACTGTTTTGCTGCACTGTGGATCTTGGTTCTTTTTTTATCCTATCCATCTTTGAAAATGACTGCTCTCCTTCACATTTAGTCACAGATAGGTTGAGAAAAATTCATAGGCCAGTGTCAACTTTAGAAAATGTAGACACCAGACAACTGTGAGGTAGCAGCTGATGCAGTGCATATGGTAATTTGTTTCATTTTGTGCAGAGAACTGACACTGAAAGAGTTTGTCAAGAAAGTTTTGGTCCGAGTCTTGAGGATAAACTGCTGTATATCTGCGAACTTCATTGACAGACACTCAGGGCTGCCCAAAGGATTCAGGGGGCCTGGGGCAAAGCAATATCGGGGGCCCCTTCCATAAAAAAAAAGTTGCAATACTATAGAATGCTATATTCTCGTGGGGGTCCCTGCAGGGCCCTGGGCATACGCTGAACCCAGTTTAAACAGGTCTTCAAAGCACTCATATAGCACATTGAAAGCATCTAGTCTGTGACGTAAGCAAGTTTGTCAGTTCTGACAAAAAATGTTTCAGTGCAAAACTGATGGCTTCATTCAAGTACTGGCTCTACTGCCTCTTCAGACTCACCCTCAATTGGTTTTCTTTTACGGGGACGACAAACTCATGTTGATAGTACAACAGATTCCACTTACTACTGATCCGGATATTAACAACTTCCAGTTACTAGCAAAATTTTGCCAGGAACCAATCCCAACCCAATGACTTTAATATTAATGGGATTTGGATATTGGCAATGGCATGCCACTTATTAACAATATTGTTTTTGGAAGAAAGGCTACACCTGCAGGCAGGTTTATGAGGTTGCAGCCAGGGAAGGAAGCACTGGGACATACGGAGCACCTGCCACAGGAAGGTTTGCAGGGCTGAAGCCAGGGCAGGCACATCCCAGCAATTCCTTCCCTGGCTGCAGCCTCGCAAACCTGCCTTTCGCTTATTAGCAACTGCCAGATAATGGCAACTTTTTTCTGCCATTTCCGAGGGATTGCTAATAAGTAGAATATACTGTATTCAGAAGTACCATACACATTTTCTTTGAACTGAATTCAAAATCCTCAAACTGTTCACATAATATCCCAACAAATGTTTCCAGGGAGCACAGTACATTAACACCAACACTTAGATCTATGTCCATCTTCTGTAGCTGGGTGCTGGTCAGTTTGAACTGCTGAAGCACAGTGTCCAAAAGAGTGCCATGACAGCTGTCTCCAATTGTTCCATTTTCATCTGAAGATAAGTTGCATATAAACAAGTGTCTGGAGGCTGATTTATATTTTTTGAAAGACCTTCCAAGGCTTGTTGAATACTGCTATAGTTTTGACACAATGGCTTGGTAGAATCAGCACAATTACACCACTGAGTATCTGACAGACTTTTGAGAGTCAACAATCTCTGGCTAGTGTCAGTATTTATGTTGTGAAAATGGATTTCCATCAATATATTGAGGCAGAGTGGAAAGAATAGAGTCACTGCATAGCCCCCCAAAAATGACTGCATCTGAGCAATTGTTAACACTGTTGACTCCGACTGAACGTAGTATTATCATACGGTTGTCCACAGCAGACAGACACATCCAAAGCTTGTTTTTTTTAATCATAGCCACCACAGCTTTGGCCATTTGCACATGTGGTTCTCAGGTAGTTGAAACTCAATGAATTTCACAATTATATGCCCCTCTGAATTGAGAAATCAGAAGATGAGTGTGAGCCGGTCTACATGCACTACATCAGGAGTTATATCAACAATTACAGAAAAATATTTGGCTTGCTGTAATTCTGCTGCTATAGTATTTTTAATTATCATTCCCATCAATTCAATGAATATCAGAGACAGCTGACGACATATAGGAGGGCTTAATTTTCCCCTTCTGTACAAATGTAGGTAGGTGGTCAGCCAGAAATTACTCAAACTGTGATATTAGTTCCAAAATCCCAAAATAATTTCTAATGCTTTCGGATTCTAATACATCATCCTGGCCATGGAAGCCAAACCCATTAGCACTTAAAAACTTTATAACTGCCACCACATGCTGAAGAACATCTCTTTGGTACTGTTCTTCTGAATTAAATTGGTGTGCCAGATCACAGTACACAGCGCACAGTCAACTAGTGGAACTCCTTGCCTGAGGAGATTGTGAAGGCTAGGACTATAACACGGTTTAAAAGAGAACTGGATAAATTCATGGAGGTTAAGTCCATTAATGGCTATTAGCCAGGATGGGTAAGGAATGGTGTCCCTAGCCTCTGCTTGTCAGAGGGTGGAGATGGGGATGGCAGGAGAGAGATTACTTGATCATTACCTGTTAGGTTCACTCCCTCTGGGGCACCTGGCATTGGCCACTATCAGTAGACAGGATACTGGGCTGGATGGACCTTTGGTCTGACCCAGTACAGCCATTCTTATGTTCTTAAAAACGGGACCTCTGGTCACCCTTCACAGTGGTACATGTATTAATTTACATATTCAAATTGTAGTTGAAGTACATTGGTATTCATCTAAAAACAGTCAAGCCACATATCAAAAATGCTCAAACCATTTTCAAGGGACAGGTTTGCAAGTGTTATTAAATAAATATGTAAAATCGTGAACAGAAATTCCTGCTCTTACAGTAATGAACACAGGATACATATATGTGTTAGGGCCCCATAAATAAAAAATGGAAGATGAAATATGTAAGCTCATAATTAAAGGTCTCCCATGTCTTCTGAGGCCCCTGTCCATTAAAATGGCCCTGGCAGGGCTGGAACAGAGGCAAAATGGCAGGAGGCCAGCAGAAAGCAAGAGCTCCCTGCAGTAAAAAGCAAGCAGAAGCCACCCTTTCCTCCACCTTCCTGGCAGGATGGCTCCACTGTTCAGTGGTGGTAGGTGTACTGGGCTCCATTACATGGAAGCCATGTCGGACAGCCCGCTGCATGGGGGGTGGAAGGAAAGAGAGAGAGAAGCTGCACACTCCCCCTCAAATACATAAACTGAGTAGGGAGGAGAAGGGGGATGTAGGAGGATATGCAGCACTGCCCCAGCTGTTTCTGCTTGGGGATGTCTCCCTCCCCAGCCTGAGCAGGAGCAAGGGGGATGTCTCAATTGCCTCTGGATCCATCAAGTCACACCCTGGATAGTGAGGTGAGCATTTTAGGTTAGGTAAAGGTTGGAAGGAGAAAGCATCACAGGAGCAGACGCTGCAGTTCTGCTTTGCAGAGTCAGCGAGCTCCCAGAAGGGTAACAACACAGTTTATTGTTGCCAATCTGCATGCTTTGCATGTTAACTGCTGAATGCCTGCTTCATCATCTCTGCACATATTTTGAAACCAATGCAGATGCTAGGGAGGTGAGGCAGACTCATTAGTTTATATGAACAGAGACAAAACTGGGTAATTTCTGTCATAACAGGGAGAGGGAGAGTAGATGAAAGAAATAAACAAAGAAGACTGCCAGAGCTGGGAGTTCCCAGATATATGGACAAGCCAAAAGAAGTTTTAAGATACATAATGCTCAATAAGTAGCACTTCTGTTTCTGGGCCAGGCAGTCATATATTTAACTCCCACAGCAAGGCTTGGCGTCACACCCATTGGTGACACTGTAGTACAGTAACTGCTCTTAAAGAAACCCTGGAACAAGAAGCAGTGTTTGAAGATTAATGTGGATGGCAGAGTGTGGAAGTAAAAGTGAGGTCTGGTAGTCAGACAACCTGGTTTCTATGCCCAGCACACTGTTGGCTTGCCATATGACCTCGAGCAGGTCACTCAATATTTATAGTCCAGGAGCCTTAGAATTCTACCTGTCCTGCAGATTATTCATGTCCTGTTAGGTGAATTCAAGTGAACAACACTGAATCCATTTAAAAGACATTCCCTTCCTGTAAGGCATGAATAATTTTAAAGATCCAGGGTGGTATTTGCCTCCGATTCCCCATTTCTCAGTGGGATTATGCCTACCCAGTTTTTTTTTTTTAAACAGAACCTCAAAATCCCCACCTAAAGGGTGCTACATAAGTAGAAAATATCAGTTGCATGCTCTGCTCAACAGCTATAAATAATTCAGTTTTGCTACTACTTATCACTTACAAAGAAGTTGACAGGTTTCAAGTGCTGTGAAGTCTTTAATTATCCCAATACCCCTAAGGATTGAGGTACGGCCTCTATTTTTATAGATGAAAAAATGAAACTAAGAAATGTTAAGTTGCTTGTCCAAGGTCAAGCAGCCACTTGGAGATGGGGATAGGAAAGCATGCATGTCTATGCTCTGTCCAATTAAGTAATATATCAAGAACAGTCAGGCACCATTAAACTTGCTTTGTAAAGCACCAAAAATGTAGGACCTAACTGATAGTTGTATTTTTGATAAAGTTGCATCTTAATATCAAGTTCAACAGAAAGAGTAACAATGAAATAATTCAATTAATAAAAATAATTAATTAAAAAATAATATACAATACTAAATATTCTTTAAACCAATAATGTAATTATTATAAGATTTCTTTCCTGGGAGCTTTCATATGAGTCAAATCTAAGTCTGTTAGGACACCAGATGGCCCAGAAAGATTACATTACTGCCTAAGATTAAGGGGTCAGCAACAGATCCAACTCCATGACCTCTGCACACTGCAAGCTTTTTTAAAGATGACTTCATGTTCACATTAACAATTTTAACCTAAGGCCTTGTCAGTAGTAGGTTTGTTTCACCAGATCCAAACCAGGGTAAGCTGACTGGTACAAGGCCTGTTTTACACTGGTGTAGTGCAGCTATGCTGGGATTTGCACCACTGTATCTATTCAAGTGAAAATGCCCAGCATAGACAGGGCCTAACTATTTTCAAAGAGTTTAAAGGCCAGAAAAGACCATTAGATCATCTAGTTTAATCTGAAAGTATGTAATGCTTCATGAATTTGCATGTCATCCTTGCATAGGTACTACACTATTTTTTTCCTATTTCATTCTAATTTTAATATACTTGCTGCCAAAACAAGTGCACACACACAAATCTTTCGTGCCTGAACAGTTTTGTATCACATATTATGTTTATCATTCCATTTGAAAAGCTATTTATTTAGTATAAGGGCAGAAACTAAAAAACAACAAAAAAAACCCCAATACACCACAGGATTCTAAAGCGGAATCCCTCTTTTCCTTGCTTTCCCTTCAGAAGAACTCTAATTAAAGGACTGGTTACAGAGGACTTGCAGGAGTATCTTTTATGAGATCATAAATATACTGTATATACTGTGAAGGAGAGGTTTTTTTTGTTTGTTTTTTTAAACTCACATTTCCTTCTTATGGAGTTTTGTAAGAGTTTAGAATCTTGTAATCCAAAATTTATTTGTAATCTGCAGTTACTTACATGATTTTGTTTATTTTATATTAAAAATACCTATTCAAGTTCTAGGCACTTGTACACTTATTAGAAATGCCAAAAGAAGAGAAATACCTTTTATTAAAAGATAGCTGTCCTAGACCACTTCACACTATAGTCCTCCTAGCATCACAAATAGCACATTTCAAAATTGCAAACTATTTAATACCCCCACAACCAATAACCCCAAATTCCTCAACCCATAGCTCCCTGTAAACCCCAATAGACTAGAGGAGCCTGACTACGTGCCCAAAGAAAGAACAAAACCAGGCTCTGATGATCGAATGAGAATTGGAGGTTGGAATCCAGCAAAACAGATGCTTAATTTTAATTTATTTGAGGAATTTGTTCAGTTGATGAGAATTAAAGAGGAAATGCATAACTTTTGAAAAGACCATGCTGTAAATGCTGTAAAGAGCCTAAGGGAGTTTGAACTTTAATGGGATTTCCGTGGTTATGGCTCTCTCTCTCTCTCTGAAGCACCTTCGAAAATTTCAGGTCTTTATCTTTAAATTTAATTGCAAAGCAGGACACACTGCTGAATGTGGCAAAAAGTTGATTCTTCTTTCATCTCTTTTTGCCTCTGTATGAAAGATGTATAGTTTTTCAGTCTAAATTAAATTCACTTTATACTTACAAGACTTGACAGTCAAAGTTACAAAAAACAAACCTCCATTGTGTTGGGGAGAGGGGATAAATATTGTGCAGTTTCTCATATACTTGAATTTTCCAACAGTGCCAAACACTATAGCCCAACTCATAAGAGAATTGAATTGTACCATGCCTCCTAATTGCACTTTTTGTTGCTATCACTTTCAGAAAAAAGGTTAAAACATTATTTATTATTATTTGCCAACCCGTATATCTTATCCTGATCCAAAAACCCCTCTGTATTACTCAAAGACTATTCTTCATGAGAGAAAACTGCTCTCAGCTGAAGGCAATGTAAAGTTGTTGTACACTGTACGAGACTCAAGCAGCACAGATTCACAAAGACGTGATCAGCTCTTCCTTAAAATGTTCATAATGTTCACATTTGGTTTTGTACTTACTTTTCCCCTTCTACATGACCACGTATCCCCTTTATGACAGTGTACCCCATAAGGCTTTATGGGGAGGGGGTGCTTATAAATGTATGTATGACATAACTGGAATATGTTTTGTGCTGCCAGGGCCATGTAATATATCTCCGTAAAGGTTATGATCTACTATATCTATTGATCCTATTTGTACATATATATCATTTTCTACTTGAGGTTAAGAATATGGGCTGTATGCTTGCTTGGTTTCTAAGTAAGCTTTGGGAGGCATTTGGTCAGCTTCTTTAGGAAGGAATTCGCCAGGTTAAGTACCTGATCAGGAAACACTTGGAGAACAATGCATCTTGGAATGCTCCAATCCACATAAGAAGTCTTCCTGGAGACATGCAAGATACCATGTGGACAATGGCTTCGGCCTGTAAAGACTGAGTCATGCAGGGACGTGTGACTTGCCCAGGTGACTCCAGAACTCTATCTTGGAGCTGGACTTTGCATAGGAGGGAGGAGTGGGGTCTCCACCTACAAGAGAGAGTCTTTCTAAACCCGTGGGAGACCCCTCCATTTTGTCTTCAGCTGGTTAAAGAAGGAGCCTCTCCACCCCCGCAGGATACTTGAAGGAAACTGGAACAAAGGACAGTAACTACAGGGGTTGTGAGTGATTGCTGGACCCAGGCTAAAAGGAGATTAGCCTGTAAAAGGGAGCATTCTGGAACTGGTGAGATTATCTGTATTTAGTTTGATTAGACATAGATTTGCCCATTTTATTTTATTTTGCTTGGTGACTTACTTTGTTCTGTCTGTTACTACTTGGAACCACTTAAATCCTATTTTCTGTATCTAATAAAATCACTTTTTATTTAGTAATTTACTCAGAGTATGTATTAATACCTGGGGGAGCAAACAACTGTGCATATCTCTCTATCAGTGTTACAGAGGGTAAACAATTTATGAGTTTGCTCTGCATAAGCTTTATGCAGGGTAAAACGGATTTATCTGGGTTTAGACCCCATTGGGAGTTGGGCATCTGAGTGCTAAAGACGAGCAAACTTCCGTGAGCTGTTTTCAGGTAAACTTGCAGCTTTGGGGCAAGAGATTCAGACCCTGGGTCTGTGTTGGAGCAGACGGGAGTGTCTGTCTCAGCAAGACAGGGTGCCGGAGTCCTGAGCTGGCAAGGAAAACAGGAGCAGAGGTAGTCTTTGCACAACAGGTGGCAGCTCCCAAGGGGGTTTCTGTGATCCAACCCATCACACCCTGATCCTTCTGCTTCATATTTTCTTTTTACTATAAATCCTGCTACACCAAACATTTACATTAAATTATGCATATATTTAAATCTGTTCACCTTGTTTTCAAAACTAGTAACATTACTAATTGGAAAGGCAAAAGCAACAGAAAACAAAATGTTTCAGATTTAGCCAAGTTTAGGAATATATTTACAAGACAACAAGAGAAAATGTGAGCAGAAAATGCATATTGAAATAGAAGACACTGCCTGGACAGACATCAACAGGGAAACACTGCTCACGTGTAGCTTCCCTTCTTTGAAAAAGTTCCACTGTAAGGTGTTAGCTGAATGTTTCTCAAATCCGTAGCGTAACACAAAATAGAAAAGATTTTCAGATTTTCAGGAAAGGAAATGAGGTCATAGAAGTTCATATACATATCTTGGAGGAACGTACAGGATTTTGAAGAGGTCCCATAAGACTGCTGAAAATTTTCTCTCTGGGTAAAATTCTCAAATCCCAACACTGGTTCTCTGCGTATTCTAGATTAGTGGGATTTTCAAAAAAGTTAACTGTAAGAAGTAGGTTTTGTTAAAAGTTGGTAACAAGTCTTTTAAAGAGGATTAGGATGTGCTGAATCCAAATATGGTTGTTACCAAGCTGTATGTTGTGTATAAAGGAATCTAGAAAGAGAGCAAAGAAACAAAACAGAAATCGCTGAAATGTCTATTTCTTTTTTGTTCGAATTAACATCTTTCAGTTCAATCATAATGAGCTGTAGGATGTAAGAAAAGTAATCAAATATGCACAATCTTTTTATAAAGCTACTGAATTTCAGTTTCTTATTTGCAAGAGGTACTAGAAATATTTTAATATGTTATAGAACCATGAAAGAATTTTTACATGGCTCTTAACCTGAGCATTTGCACTTTGACACAAAAGTGTGCAACCTGATTCAATTATCAGAAATGTATCACGTACTCCAAAAACACCTGTTTTAAAAACAACTGAAAATATTTTCTTGACTAAACATTAAATAAACATTTTAATGCACACAAGTTAAGCACACATATTAATGTATTATTTCCATAAACTTTGGTATTCAGTGGCAGATTGAATCAACATCTTATTGGGTCACTTATGACATTTACTTATTTGATATTGTCCGTAAACACGAAGGGTCAGGTACATTGACACACCCTTGTTCCAGTTTTCTACGTTGGCATGCTTCTGTACAAGCAAGTTGTGTTGTCCTGTTCTTGCAACGTTGACTTCTGCACCCTTTGGTGAAGCCACAGAATATTGCCTCCAGGCAGTCGCTGGTACTGGTGGCAATGACCTGACCTGTGGCACCAGACCTCTATTCTCCTGTTTTCAACCCACTGTATTTGGAGGAGGAAGAATTAGATTTCGGTAGTGGAGCTGTCTAGTGCCAAACTAGTGCCTGGTAATGAGCTCTCTGTATGTGGAAGAAAAGAGCACCATTTGTTGGGGTATAGCTTCTGATAACTGCAAGCATGTGAACAAAATGGCACGTGTTTTATCAGTACTGTGGACTGCTGACAAGTCTTACCTCTGACAAATCAACTCTTTTGCACTTTTGACCTACAAGTGCATGTCACCCCGTCCAAGGTGTGTTAGAAGCTGACTGTATCGCTGAAACACTTTCCATGCAGTCATCTTATTGTGTCCAGCGATAGAAGAGGTAACATCATAACTAGTCAGGACATGAAATGGGAGCAGGGTTTCCAGAACAGTGGGTCCATTCTGTAGTTTCTCACAAATGGCATGAACAAGAAAATATTTTGGTTCCTTTGATGTGCCAGGTTTCATCCAAACTGCTTGCCTGCCATTTTGTTATAGTATGCCAGCAAAAGAGTAAGCACATCAGTGTCCCTGGCTGCAATCACCACATTGTTGGCATCAGCATCACTGTGGACATGGTGTAAAATCTTTCTTGTATCTCATTTTTCCTCATGAGCACCAGTCAATTGGTGTGAACTGTTGCTGTTGAGCCCTATGCTTCAGCCTTATCCTGAAAGCCACCAGCCAGAATGATTTGCGTCATTTGTGTCAGATCCTTGTGTCATTAGTTGCTCAGTTAAAAATATTTTCTGAAAAACACAGTGAAATTCATCCAGTTACTTGGAAGAGGCACATATATGCCTTCCACTACTCTTCGCATGGGTCTTGTACCTCTTGAGCATTTTTATTTTGTACCATCCTTAGCAGAGTCCTGGTAGTACCCGTCAAACACAACGTCTATACCGTGGAAGTCTTCTCCACTCTTAAGTACCGTTTTTACAAATGAGTCTGCAAAGTCTCCAATGTTTTGGCTCCGGATGGCTTTTCTATGGCTAACACAACCAGCCCGTTAGCCACTCAAGCACTCTCCTCTGGACTATACCAACCCTGCTTCCTGCAGGTTGACAATAGATATACCCCATCCCTCAAGTCCTTCAAAGTGTCCCCCTGTGGAATCCAGACCCTGATCAAATCCCACATCCTTGTTCCCAAAGAAACAGCGTACCCCAGTTCACCAGTTTTACCTCAGACCACTGCTCCTGTATCACACACAACACTGGAGTTCAATTATAGTAAAACAAAAGGAATTTTATTTAAGAAAGAACAGAGATTCAAACAGAAACAAGTGTGAGTGACGGAAACAAATGGTGACATACAAAACAACATCATAAAACGCAAAATAGGGCCTACACTTATTAACAGTTACCTTTCCTATCTAATACAATAGATTCTCACCACACAGTTGAGTCTTTTGCAGTGCTTGCAATCCCAAGGAGTTAGGACCCAATTTTTCATGAAACACACCCATGCATCCAGGTACCTCCTCAATGAATAGTTCCAGAATGCGTTTCTCCATCCTGTGATCTACTGAATTAGTCTTTTACTTTTATTCATAGATAGAGAGTCATATTTTCCTTGCAAGTGGTTTTGAGGGAAACCTTTGATAACTTTCCAATAACTTCTGTTGCTTGGGGCAAAGGTGGACAATTAAGCAATATACTGCATAATCAGATAGCCAGGGCTGGCACTGAGACATACTGTTCCCATGTGACTCAATTTTACTCCAAAGCCATAAGACCTAATTTTCAATATAATTGCATTATTCCTTAGCTATTACCCATACACACATCTCACAGTGTTTATGAGTATTGATAAGTTACAAGCTTTCATTAGAGACCTTACCTGACATGGATTAATACCATGAAAGTGGTGTATTTGGTGTAGTGAGTTTGTCAGATCTGAAACAGGAGTTGCTCGTAAAGAACAGTAAACCCCTTGTCAACTACCTCAGGGTAACCGTTAGTGGACAGTGGACATTAGCTGTCATTACATTGCCCAGTATTGCTTTTGTGCCTGTTCTTAGACTGCAATTTATCTGTGCCAATACCAAAGGGACAGGCATTAACTCATGTTTCAAATTTTATTGCAGATTCACAGTCCTGCTGGCTTCACAGGCTGTGTTTAGTTACTGAAGAATATTTCTGTCTGCCTTCATGGTTAAAGCCTTTCCTTTGACTTCTTTTCTCACCCCATATAGCGCAGAAAAAAGTTGGAGCATTATTTTTTGTCAGTGACTCATGAATGTGTACATGTTCAGGCATCCCCTCTTATGTTATAAACTTTCTCCACAAAGCTGTCCAAATGCACTTGTCTTAGGATCTTTGCATTCAACAGTGTGCTTTGCATGGCTTCAGTAGCCAGATTTCTTGTTGAAATATTTTGCAATGATGTGGGTGGTTCCTCCCCAGAGAAAACTTTGAGCCTTTGAAGTATTAGTAAGAGTGCATCCTCATCTTCATTGTCACATTGCTTTCTTGCCTTTCTTGACTCATTGCGAATAAGCTAGTCATCCAAGCCAACGTAGAACTTGGCTTTGGTGTCTGCTGCAATATGGGCTCTCAGCTTGTAAGACAAGGCTCATCTGCTGGGAGCTGACCAAATCTTAGTGATGCCTATAATTCCACCTCCTTTCTTTCTTATGCCATTAAGCCACTTATGGGTCTGATCAAGGTCCATTTGGTTGAACTTCTGACATGATTTCTTGACAATAAAGTTCCCTTGCTGGAACTCCTTGAGCACTTCAGGTGGTAGTGGATGTATTTCTACAGTGCAGATTGTACCGCACATAGTTTGTGTGGTCATCTCTCATAAAGAATGACATTACACATTTGAAGGTGAAGAGATGCAGCTCCCAATCTCCTTCTCTCTGGGCATGGTTGAGCATGAGCAGTAAGGCCACCATTTCCATGTATCACCACCAAAACCTGAAGTTCCTACTACCTTCACCTCAACTGGTCACCAATGTGAAGGTGGGATTTCAAAATGTTTGTGAATTACAAAGATGAAGTGACATGAACTCACCATAAGAATGTGACTGATTGGCTTTGACAATATCCTCTTTAAGCTCTCGATCATGTGCTCCTATAAAGTCCAAGAGTTGTGGAAGAAGTAGGCAACACAATGCTTGAAACATTGCTTGTAGTCCTGCGTCACCCTGCCATGTGATTTGACATCACAGCTTGTTCTGATGATTTGGTCCAAGAACTCCACTTTCAATACAGTCATCTGATAGCCCTCAAGCCTGTATGTGCTGGCCTATAAGTCTTTGAAAGTTCATTGAGATATGGAGGCCACCTAATCATGGAATAAGCCATTCTCTGTACCCTGGTGTGCCCTTTTTAGTTTCATCAGTTTACAGTACAGAGTTTCATCAACGTTTAGACCCACATACTGCTGGCCAAGCACTGACACACGTTTGCATCTCTGTACAACAGCACTGAGGATGTCTAGCTCTTGGGCAGGCACGTGAATGATTGGCCAGTATCCAGTGCTAGTTGTCATGTGCAACTGGCTAAAACCCACATCTTGGGGTCTCATTTTGATGTTTAACAATAAAAGCCAAATCAGAAGCTCTTGCCTGCACCGCAGCTTTGCAATTTTCTTCAGATTCAGAGTATCATTCTTTGCAAACATGGTCCATGTATACTGGTTTAGCTTTACCATTTCTTACATTGTCTGATAGGATTGGGTCAATTGCAACAGCAACATTAAAGTATGCTGTTATTTGATGGCTTTAAATGATTCAACATCAGATATGGGGCAAGTCCTCTTTGCCAAGCAGTAACTTGGGTTGCACAGATTTTGTTTTTGACATCCAGAAAACATAATTTGTGTCAGTACTGGTGGCTGCATAGAGGAAAAAATATTCTGAGAACAAGCTGGAAGGAATAACATCATCATTCTCAGCTTCCATACTTTGTAGGGTTTTCTCTGCTAGGGCTGTGCCCACTCTTGCAGCGGCTAGTCTTATGGAAAAGCTGAACAAGTTGTTTTGACCTTGTTGCCTGATGGAGGGTTCACCCAAGACCAATATGCTTTAGTGTCCATTTCCTGCCAATACTCACACCACATACAAAATATTGAGCTACACTAAGCTCCTTGCATTTCACTGATTCTTGTTTCTCAGAGTTCTCTTTATTACCATCGTCTTCATACAGCACTGGAGGAACATGTGCAGACATCATCCTCACTGACCCTGAAACCCTTGTGGCCAGGGTGTGACAAAGTATCTCCTAGAATTTCAACTGCAACATGTACCCAGTGACAGAAATATATCTCCTGGGGGGGATAGTAAATGGGGACAGCTTTCTTATCATCTTGGCAAGAATCATTAGTGAGTTGGATATGTATTTATACTGGGTTGGAATTAAGAGTGTTTGTCTCTCAGCAGGAGACCAATCAGACAATGAAAGAAACTGAAATAAGTCTCCAATATGAGCTTGGAGTTTGTCCTTAAATGATGATCTATGACTTATGTAGGCGTGTGGAATTTCAGTGCCAGTTTCCTTTACAAGATTGCAGTAATGACGCTATACCTCAGATGGCTGCATGCTGAAGCTCACTTTCAAGCCAACGCATTGCTGTATCAGTAATTTTGGTGCCCTCATTCTGCTTCATCATCAACTTCATAAACGGGATGTAACAAGTTAGATTCAGCAGCTATGAGGTCATTCACTCCAGCTAAATGAACACTCATTTTGTGGTCAAATACACCTGCCCTCATTATCTGTTCACTCATCTTGAATGTAGTTACAGAGATGAGTATTTGTTTATGGTGCACGCCTTGTCAAAACATGCAACATCTCCAGTTCATAGGTTTCACAAAACTGGACTGTCTTGTATTACGGACACTGATCGTTTTTATTGGGAAAACTACAGCTTGCCACATGTGATAAATCAGTTGCAGATACTCTTGTGTTCTGTAACCTCTGGATTTTGCCTTTGTCAGTGTATTGGGCATAGCAATTTCTGTGCCACACAACTGATACTGCCTGTTCTGAATGAACGATGGACTCAGTTCTGTCAATGGCCTCACCGTATATGACACTGTGTAGTTTCTTTCTAATGGCTGTTGCCTCCCTTATTCTATGCAATCCTTGTTCACTGACTTCATGCCCATCTTCTCTGTGTTATTTGTCAAGAATCAAGTAGAGACTGAAGGAAACTAGGGTTGATCTGTTGAGACTTACTACCAGTTTCATTACTACCAGTTTATCTTCAGCTGTAACCAATGTGAGTGTCATAAACCACCACCTCAGCTAACTACTGTTGCTTTGTTTGTAAAAAAAATACAATTGCCAGAACTTCTATCTTAATTCTGGTCAAACTACAAAGCATTACATACTATACAACAAATACTAAGCTTGCAAGAAATTGAGAAAATGATTTCACTTTTTATGGGAAAATAACTTCTGTGTATGATTAACTTATTTCTAATATTATGATATACAGATGACTCAGAGCTATAAAAAGTTGAATATTAGGGTGCAATAGGTGTTAAAACCATGATTTGTGTCTTCTCCTTTCTCTTCTTAATAGACTGAGAAGTACAGTTTGATTTCAATGATAAGATCATGCACAAACCATTGGTATATCAAACATTTCTGGTGAATTATGATGGCCATATATATCTGCAGGTTTGAGGGTCTAAACATCAAAATTCAACTTGGTAGCAGCCATTTGCAAAATCAACAGACTCGAATGTTGTTAGAAAAAATGGTTAACTTTTCATCTCTTCTAGAGGATTGATTCTGAGATTTCTGTCTAGTCTACTAAGCTGCCTGATAGGCTGGAGTGGTAGCTGTTGAACCTCTGCACCACCTAGAGGGTTGAAGTTGCTGGTTACTAGTACAAGCTCCACAACTGCACTTAGGGTTTGATCCTGCTGCCATTCCAATCAATGGAAGAACCCCCATTGATTTGAATAGTGCAGGATCAAGCCATTCATTTTCCTATACGCCTGACAATTTTATCCACTGGTTATTCTATTACCATTGAGAATATATATTCCAATACAGACACTCTTCTTCAGAGAGATCTTTGGGCTATTAAATTAGCGGTCTTGATTCAAATCTAAAATTAGTTGTTTTTTTTTAAATCTAGATCTATTAGAACATATACCACCAATTTAAAGTATGATAAAAAGTTTGCAGATGGTAAATTTTCAAGTGAAAGAGTAACCAGAACTGATTTGGATACCCCTTTGGTTATTTTTACTAATTTAATTAAAGAAAATTGAGTATCAGGAAATATTTTGTTTTAAATTAAAGATTTCTGTCTGGTCAAAGAAAGGATTCATGAGATTAAGTCCTTAATACAGAAATAGGACCTATTGAAACTCTGTCTGGAAATTAAATTTGAGTTCCTATTTAGGTAACAACACTTGGAATGTCTTGTATTACAGGAGGAGGAAATGAACCTATGAAATTGTGTAGATTTAATTGTGTTATGTCTTTATAGGACACAAAGTTTTAAAAAAATGTAAATAGCATATCATTAAGTTGTCAAATTTGGAATGATCAGATATTTTATTATGAAAATCAACTTTTGATATTGGACAAAGTCTATAAAATATTGGTTTGGTATTACCAACTAATTACTGCTATTTTAGTAAAATAATAGGTATTATTCAATTTGTATTTTCTCCACCATATTCCAGCTAGATCAACTGGAAACCTAGGCATTTTGGTTTAGAATCTGTGAATTCATTTAAGCTTCTTTTCTGAACGTTTATCAAGAACTTATCATGAAGTTTGAAAAAGTTAAGGTTCCGTTAGCAATGTTATCTTGCTCACACTGGGCATAAGTAATGTCTGTAGCAAATGCCATTTTCTTTTTATTAACTGTATTGTGTTCTTTTATGTATTATGGCAGGTGACCTCTCTTTCTCAGAGGGGTTTCAGAAGGCCCAAAATGCAACAAAATTATTTTGATTACATTGTGCAGGAGGTGAGCCATTGAGAGGTCATGCAAAAGTAGTAGGACATCCAGTCCTTCACAGAACTGAGCTCTGCAGCAGTGCTCTGCATGAAGGCAAAGAACATGGTAATGATGAAGGTGAAGCTGAAGGATTTCTGACAACATGGCCTATAAATCCTGTACATAGAGTCACTATTCCTGCTCACGCTTTGCAATATTGGCCATGAAACTGATATAAGGTGGTGGTGATGATGACAATTGTGATTCTTTTCTTCATTTCCATGTTGTTATGGATGTTTAAACAGGCTGTGGACTTTTTGAGTTTCACCCATAGCTAGACAACTGTTCAGGGCAGGGATCTGGTTCTTGGTTAGCATATTCTATTAATTAAACATTATATACATTTACAGCACTATATAAACAATATTTTGGATTAGACTGTTAAAATTAAGTTTTCATGTACAGTGGCCAAAACCTTCAGAAACACTTAAGTCCCACTGAATCATTTAAGTGCTTTTGAAAATATGGGATGTTCAGTGTGTCACCTTAAAATCATGGAAGGATATTTTTTATACTGGAGGCTAAAACCAAACCCCTCTAAGACCATTAAATTAAATTAATGGAGATATCCTATCTCCTAGAACTGGAAGGGACCTTGAAAGGTTATTGAGTCCAGCCCCCTGCCTTCACTAGCAGGACCAAGTACTGTTTTTGCCCTGCCCCCTCAAGGATTGAACTCACAACCCTGGGTTTAGCTCAAACCACTGAGCTATCCCTCCCCCCTTGTGTCAGCATTTTTCTAAACAATCAAAAGGTAAGATGGAACTCCATGCAGATTTCTGTGGCCAGCAGATAGGACACATTCCCACACCCCTGAAATATCTTGGTGTGACATTAGACTGAAGCTTCACATGCCAACAATATCTGAAAAATATTCATGACAAAATAAAAATGTGTGTAAACCTCATCCAGAAACTAGCAGGAATGACCTGGAGAGCTGATGCAAAAACTCTATGCTTCTCTTCACCAGTCCTTGTCTACTCTACACAGAATACTGCTAACCAATCTGGATACACCACTCCTACACATCACTTGTCCATTCTCAATTTAACATCATCGTGTAGATTATTACAGGCACAGTGAAGTCAATGACACAACCATGGCTTCCTGTAGTAGTGCATATCTAACCACCTCAAAGTCATTGAAACATGAGAATTATTCAGGAGTACAATTTTATTTAAAGAAACAAGAATCTTCCAATACATGAAGACCTAAATAATATACCAACATTCCAACTCTAAGCCAGAAAATCTTTTTGTGGGTTACAGCTCAAGAGCTCAAAGATTTGGGTTTTCCTCCAAAGACTACAGGTAGGCAAGGGGGAAAGATGTTAACAAATAACACCTCAGCAAGGACTCAACCAAAGAACCCTGTGGCTTTTCACTCCCACAGAAAATATGATTCACTCTGAATCACATCCACACATCAGATGGCAGATGCACCGACTTTCTCCATAAATGGGCACTGAGACACAAGCCTATCTGTGACTGTGGAAATAGACTTCAAACTATGGAACTCCTTGTCAATCAATGTCCCAATCATATCCCAGCGGTATCTCTAAAGTCCACTCTGGCACCTGAAACAATCAATTGGATTATGTGCACATCTAACACTGCTATTTTTAAGCCATACAAAAGTAGAAGTATGTGAGCAAATCCACAGTGGTAAGAGAATTTTAATATTTGCATTTCCTGACTTTATTTAGAACGTATATCTTGAAAACTGCATATTCATATAAATTTATGCAATATATGTTGTTATATGGTATTAGTCTGTCTTTCAGAAGTGAGCAAAAGATTACATGAAGCTACCCATGATAGGAGACAGAGGATTGCAGAAGAGCATGGGGTGGGAAGAAGGAAGATTGATCAATACCTTTTGATTCTAAACATATGGTTTTCAGACTTGCTGAATTAAAGCTTAAAATAACACCCTTGTCTGTGCAGAATAACAGTACATAAAAAGGGTACTCACCCTGACTTCATAAATATTATCTGAATAATCCACAGTCTGGCAGACATAGCTGTATCCTCGAGCTCTGGATGCCAAAAATAGCTGAAAATATTAAAATTATATATGAGGGGAAAGAGTCCATACAAAGATAATTATTTATTAGTGATTTTAGTGGTGGTATAAATTTACTCCAAAAGCAGTATTTTAAATCATATTTATTTACAATACAAAGATGCTATTTTAAAAAGTGGTCAATATTTAGTTTTAACAATGTACTTTTTCATATCTCGTGGTGTCAAAACAAGTGGTCCCCTAAATTAAACATAAAATACTCAGAAAAAAATAAATAAACTGAATAGTCTGCAAGATATTTAGAGAACAGAATAAATTACGACCACGTCCACTGTGACCTATAGCCATTCATACATGGATCCTGCCAGCAGAGGGAGCATGTTTCTGAGACTCAGAATCCCTTAATGAAACCTGCAAGAAGAGTAACTTTATGATGGGATATAGGGAGAGAAAATGATCTCTCAGATAGCTGGGCCCTAGATCATTCAGGGCTATAATACTGTAACCAACACTTGGAACTGTACACAGAGGCAAATACAAAACCAGGAAAAAGCAGCAGTATAATGTGTTCATATACACCCCACTTTGAGGCTAACTGCTGCATTCTGTACCAGCGGAAGCTTCCAAGTGCTCTGGAAGGGTCATCCCAAATAAAGCACTTTGCAATAATTTAGCCTGCAGGAGATAAAGGTTTCAATCACTGTGATGAGTTCTCATCAGAAGGGGGGGGCCACAGCCTCTTGGTCAACTTTACAAGGTGTGTCATGCTGCCTCCCTCCCCCGCCATGTCTCCAAATCCAAAGACAGCAATGAATCAGGTCCGACTTCTAGGCTGTCAGCCATAATGGCAAAAAGTGGTTATATAGATGACCTCCAGAAGAGAATGCAGCCCCTATTCCAGCCTCTACAGAGCAGTCACATCTATCTTATTCAGATCAATCTTCAATGAATTTACTGCTCGGTGTCCCCATCTCTGTCAGAAACTGGAAGAGGAGAAAAAGAACAGAGTAGCTAACAAAGAGATGATGTAAAGTTGCATGTCATTCAGATACTGATAAATCTGCAGCCCAAGGCATCCAGCTTCACTAGTTGCAGTATATACATGCTGAAAGGGAGAGATGACAAAAACGACCCTTCACAAAAGAGTTAATAGGGAGAGAGAACAATGAAATCAGCACAGTCCACTGAGTCCTCTTACAACTCATTGTAAGGCCAGCCCACTTACTGGTCTGATCCCACCTATGAATTCACATATTGTCAAAATAGGGGTAAGTGGGTAAAAATCTATAGCTTGTGTTATACAGGTCAGACAAGATGATCTAAATAGTCCTTTCTGGCCTTAAAAATCTATAAGTGTCATAGTCAAAAGGTATCTAAGGCTGTTGATGGATTTAGCCATCAGGAAGGATACCTGGACAGCATTTTGAAGTTTAAATGGTACCTAATGTCTATTGAGTTTACTGGGTAATTTGATTTGTTTCAACTCTATTGGGCATTTCAGGCCAAATTCTGTCATCTGCTATGAAATGCTTGCCTGTGAACTTTGTGATAATTCACAACAGTGGGAATCTTGCATCATGTTACTAATGTAAGTTAAAATGTCCTTGAATCAGTAAATCACTAAAACATTGTGCTGTCTGAAATCTAAGCTGCATAGCTATAAACCATGCATCTCTGAAAACTTAAGGTGCAAATGTTTATTTCAAATGCTCTTCTCTGATCTGTCTCTAAGATCAATAAAACACGCATTTTGATATTACAAGCGTTTCATTTAGTCCTGCTTAGTACATACTGAATACTTGGGATAATGATCTTAAACTAGAGTAACAAAGTTAAAAGCTTACTACACACAGTATCCCAATTTATTTCTTGCAAAATAAAAGAACTCAGAGTATCAACAGTTAATATATATTAGAATTTGATATGTTAAGAATACATAAATCTGATTCATTTCCTACGTGAATCCAGTCTTTCTGGGGCTATTTGAAATTCTCAGTAGTAGACAAATCTTGAGTAGTCACCTGAGTATACCTATTGCTGTGCAACTGCATCTGCCATGCTAGGAGTGACCTGGATTTAAAACTAATGGACCAATATGAACTAGTATGAGATCCCCAGAAACTTATTTGAGCAGAATGTCACTCTGCTTACCCATGTCAGGCAATAAGAAAACAAAATGTCAAGGCTCAGACACAAATTTGTAACAAAAAAGTGTTGCAAACATGGAGAAATATAGTTCATTTTTTAATCTTCCAAGGCTATCAGACTCTTCACTATACCAACAATTAAAACCTGGGTTAAACGGCTACATTTTACTTCATCCTCCGGTGTTACTTTATCGCCCTCTGAGCTTGTACCAGTTACTAGTGATAGCTTAACATTAGATAAACACATCAGAGATGTTTCAATGATAGCTGTAGGTAGTGGAACCATTTTTTTTTTGAAGCTGAACTTGATACACTCTGATAACTTTAAAGAGTCTACCACAGGCGCAGAGTAACACATTGAGAGTATCCTGAAATTGGTCTCACTATTCATTAAAAGAATGGAGAAGAGTCTTGAGGATTTTGATTTGCAGCTTCTGCACCAGTGCTCTTCAATGCAAAGTTCACAAGATAAGCAGTGCTTGTGATCATGAATAAACTGACATTAAGTTTTTAATTAGCACTAACATTTCTAAACTTAGTGTTGAAGATGGCCATCTACCTGAAAAAGTGATGTAATGTGACATCAACTACAGAATATATTATTTTTAGATCAACCATCTCTCTTTCCCCCTCTCCAGCATACACTATCTGTATTACAAGTCTTCAGAGAGGACCTTGGAGTTGACTTCACCTTTCCCACCTTTAGTTGAAGAAATCAAATGTAGTGCTGACACGGCACTGTTTACTCTTTGCAATTAGATGAGACACACACTGAGTCAAATTCTGCTATAACATATATTCTTTGTAATCCTATTGTCTTTAGTGGGTGGTGTAAATAGGAGAGGAATGTGGTCCAGTATGTTCTGAATAATTTAATAGGGAGAGGACTTTCACTGAGGAGTCATGGTTAAAATTCATTCTACTGAAATATGTCTTGACACAAGCAGCTTCCACATAGCCCAACAATGCTGTAAAAGAAGCCCTAGGTCTATATGAAAAAATAATCATCGGGAACAATACCACTTCAATGGTGAACACATAAAAATAGATTTTTAAGAGCCCAGTTCCTAAACGCGGTTAGTTTCAACTGCACAGTTCACTTGTTTAATTCCAGGCTCCTGGCAACAGATCTTGTGCTAGCAAAATCTAAATTCTTCCATCAACGAGTTAATCTGAAGAAAGATTTTCAGCAAATGAATGAAGATAGTCACAAATTTTAAATCAGCAAAAGGTTTGCTGAACTGATATGAATTGCACTAAAAAGCAGTAAGGAATGTTCTAGTAATCAGAGCATTCAGGTGAACATTTCTCACCTTATAAAGTTGTATGCAAGATAATTCAAGCTTAGGTCACTGAACATGATCCCATTAAGGCCTTGCTCACACAAGGAAATTCACTATCATAACTGTAGTGGAATAAAATATCCTGATATAGCTATTTCTTAATAACTCCCCTTAGGAATACTCTATTCTGGAATAAAGTGTCCACATGGGAGCTATTCCAGAATAGCTATTGAGGGGTAACATACTCTGTTTTAGCCATGCTGGTCAATTTACCCAGGTAGACAAGGCCTAAGAAAGGTGAAGTGTAGCAGGCAGCAAGACCAAGTAACTTGGCTATCATAAATCCATGTTTGTGAAATCTCATGTTTTTCAATAGACAACTCCATGAACTGAGTAGGAATACTATTGTAAGATTTTGCCTCGCTGCCCTTAACTAAAAGAAAATATGATTTATCTCTTTTGTTCTCATTCTAAAGATCAAGAAAAGTTTGAATTTCCATTACCTCACTAATATTTTGCAGACATACACTGAAAATACAATCCAATATAATGTAGCTATCCTTCAGTTTCTAACATAATAGCTTGTCTGAGACCTTGCAGGAAAAAAATAAAGACAGGGTGCCAAATTCTGATTTTAGTTATACTGGTACAAGTCTAGAATAACTCCACTGACTTCCGTTGATATGCTCCAGAACTGGGTAATTGTGAGAAGAATCTGATGCAGGGGCAGACATACCTTCCACTCAAAAAGGATTTTTACCGTCAGCGTTAAACAAAGTATTAATAAGTCAAGCTATTCTACATGACTCCTACATATATGTTTTTACAGAATGCTGATTCACAAACTCAATATATACCATTTTCAACAACACCATTACCAAGAGAGCTCTAAAAATCCAATCAATGTATTCAGCTTCCAAAACAGGCAGTAAATTTATCCAGAGAATATAAAAATTATACAATTTATCTAACACTGTCAAAGTTGTGAATTCTAACACAATTCAAAAGTTTAAAAATACAATACCAACCTCTTTGAAAATATAGAAGTTAAGTAGAACCATTCCAAAGTTGTAGCTAACCAGCAAGAAGCGCAATTGGAAGGGTTCTCTTCTCCTCATCCACTTGGGACCCAGCCAGACAGTGAGGAGGTAAAGAGTGCTTATAGTCAGTGTTGGAAATGGAGATTGCATCAAGAACCAGTCATCAACACGTTTGTCTGAGGGAAATAAAACATAACAAATTAACTGAAATAACAAACTACATGTTTTTTCATTAAGTTTACATAAAATATATTCACTGTAATTTTAGGAATCACATTTCTTAAAGTTAAGAACATAAGAACAGACATATTGGATCAGACCAAAGGTCCATCTAGCCCAGTACTGTCTTCCGACAATGGCCAATGTCAGGTGCCCAAGAGGGAATGAACAGAACAGGAAATCATCAAGTGATCCATCCCATCACCCATTCCCAGCTTCTGGCAAACAGAGGCTAGGGACACCATCCCTGCCCATACTGGCTAATAGCCATTGATGGACCTATTCTTCATGAACTTATCTAGTTCTTTCTTGAACCCTGTTATAGTCTTGGCCTTCACAACATCCTCTGGCAAGGAGTTCCACAGGTTGACTGTGCGTTGTATGAAAAAATACTTCCTTTTGTTTGTTTTAAACCTGCTGTCTATTAGTTTTATTTGGTGACCCCCTAGTTCCCGTGTTATGAGTAAGTAACAATTCCTTATTTCCTTTCTCCATACAAGTCATGATTTTATAGACCTCTATCATATCTACCCCCCCCCCAAGCTGAAAAGTCCCAGTCTTATTAATCTTTCCTCATATGGAAGCTGTTCCATACCTTTTTTGTTGCCCTTTTCTGAATCTTTTCCAATTCCAGTATATCTTTTTTGAGATGGGGTGACCAAATCTGCACGTAGTATTCAAGATGTTGGCATGCCATGGATTTATATAGAGGCAATATATTTTCTGTCTTATTATCGATCCCTTTCTTAATGACTCCCAACATTCTGTTAGCTTTTTTGAGTGCCACTGCACATTGAGTGGATGTTTTCAGGGAACTATCCACAATGACTCCAAGAGCTCTTTCTTGAGTGGTAACAGCCAATTTAGACCCCGTCATTTTGTATGTATAACTGAGATTATGTTTTCCAATGTGCATTACTTTGCATTTATCAACATTGAATTTCATCTGCCATTTTCTTGCCCAGTCACCCAGTTTTGTGAGATCCTTTTGTAGCTCTTCGCAGTGTGCCTGGGACTTAACTATCTTGAGTAGTTTTGTATCATCTGCAAATTTTCCCACCTCGCTATTTACCTTATTTCCAGATCATTTATGAATCTGCTAAATAGGACTGGTCCCAGTACAGACCCCTGGGTAAACCCCTATTTACCCCTTTCCATTCTGAAATCTGACCATTTATTCCTACCCTTTGTTTCCTATCTTTTAACCAATTACCGATCCATGAGAGTACCTTCCCTCTTATCCCATGACAGCTTACTTCGCTTAAGAGCCTTTGGTGAGGGACCTTGTCAAAGGCTTTCTGAAAATTTAAGTATACTATATCCACTGGATTTCCCCTTGTCCATATGCTTGTTGACCCCCTCAAAGAATTCTAGTAGATTGCTGAGGCATGATTTCCCTTTACAAAAACCATGTTGACTCTTCCCCAACAAATTATATTAATCTATGTGTCTGATGATTTTGTTCTTTACTATACTTTCAACCAGTTTGCCCAGTACTGAAGTCAGGCTTATTGGCCTGTAATTGCTGGGATCACCTCTGGAGCCCTTTTTAAAAATTGGAGTCACATTAGCTATCGTCCAGTCATCTGGTATAGAAGCTGATTTAAAGGACAGATCTCAGATCTAGAGGTAATGATAAGAGTATTGGAAAACTACTAAATAAAACAGTTTAAAGGGTTGGCTTAGTGAGAGTACCTACTGCCATGTGGGAGACCAAGGTTTTATTTACAGACTCAGTGAGTCACTCAAGAGCACCACTCCAGAGATCTGAAGTTATATTTAAAGGCCCAGAATTTGCTATATTAAGTCCTGGTTCGGTGTCAAAAAAGCATTGCTAGTCTGAGGACCTCGTGACATCTTTGAGATACAATAATTAAAGCATGGCTCCACTTTGAAAAATAACCCTGTAAAAAACGGCACCCATTTAAGCAGCAGATCTGCTTTTTATCTGTACTCAGAATTGTATCTAGTTACTTTACATACAAAGAGTAACTTTTTCATTACCATCAGCACAGCTGTAGGAGAGTGAACAGGATTATTTTCTGGCTCATGAACTATCAGTGGTATTGTTAACTAAATTTCAATTACAGGGCCACTTGTGGAATATCGTTGTCTTAAAATTTTGCCTTTGGTTACACTTGTGCAACCTCACTGAAAGAAATACAGTTGTACATATGTAACTAAGGGTAAAATTTGGCATGAAGAATCTTTATTACTGGTCATGTTACATAACCCTGAACTAATACATGATCCCAGTTTAAGTTGCAGGGCTGACAGAAAACCCATCTTTTTATTTGTAAATTGTGCAATTCTGATACAGAATCGATGAAAAAAATATAAAGCACAACATTTCCATTTGTACAAATTAGAACCATATTTTAGGGTCAGATATCTCAAAACCATCTGGACTGTTAACAAGTTCTGTATAGCAAAATTTGCAGGACTGTAGCCTGCAGAAAGGCCAAATCACACGGTGCTGGCGCTTCCTCCCTGCTTCCAGCCACTTTTACAAGTGTCCAAGCTCTTCTTTGCAATGAAGAGCTTCGAGGCTAGATAGAAGGATTAAGGAAGAGAAACCAGGCTAACTACATCCACTAGCGGGCTGTTGCTATTGAATAGAAAGAGAAAAGGGAACAGGAGACAGCCTCAAAAACTGGAGTCACTAGCACAGGGGTGGGCAAACTTTTTGGCCACATCGGGGTTCCAAAACTGTATGGAGGGCCGGGTAGGGAAGGCTGTGCCTCCCCAAACAGCCTGTCCCGCTCCCCCTCTCCACCCCCTCCCACTTCCCATCCCCTGACTGCCCCCCTCAGAACCCCCCCACCATTCAACCCCCCACCCGCTCCTTGTGCCCTGATTGCTTCCTCCCGGGACCCCCTATCCAACCCCTCCTATTCTCGGTCCCCTGACTGCCCCGCCCCCTATCCACACCCCTGCCCCCTGACAGCCCCCCCCCCGGACTCCCACGCCTATCCAACCCCTCGTTCCCCGTCCCCTGACAGCCCCCCCAGAACCTTGGCCCCATCCAACCGCCCCCTGCTCCCTAGACTGCCCCCCAGGACCTCCTGCCCTTATCTAACCCCCCCGCTCCCCACCCCCTTACCATGCCACTCAGAGCAGCATGTCTGGCAGCCCTGCCCCCACACTGCCCGGCAGGAGCTCGCAGCCCCGCAGCCCAGCGCGCTGGTGGCATGTTTGGTTTGTAGCTTCTTTTTTTTTTTGATCGGCTCCCAGCAACCAGGGGTAGGGGGGACAATCAGGGGCAAGGGTGCTGGGGGGGGGGGAAGAGAGTCAGGGGTGCACAGTGGGCCCACCACAGTCCCCAGACTGAACGCCGGGGGGAAATCTAGTCACATGGAGTGTTGGGGTTCTTAGGGATAAGCTTGTTTTGGCCTTGTTTTGAAATGTGATTAGTTTGATTTTGGGTTTATTGTGAAAGTTGGAGTGTTTATTTACCACAAGAAAGTTGGCAACTGTGCCAGAGAGATATAGTGGAACAGACCAGGTGAGAATGGGAGAAAACATGAAGGGCAAGAGGTGACTGTAATTAACATAGTTCTTGGGACAGTATCTCTCTTAAAATATGATCCAACCTGTGACCATGACTGAGAACCGTGACTTTACAGTACTCAAAGTCTGGGATACTCAGCACTGCAGCATTTGTTTGCAGCCCTAGCAAGATGCTAAATATTTCCCCAGAAATCAAGTTGTGATGATTTACCATTTTACCATCCCACCCACACTTCTATTACCATTCAATTTTAGCAACTGCTTTCTCTCTAGCAAATTGAGATAAACAAGTGCACCACTTATCCCACCAGAAATAACAGAACCTCAGCTTCCCAACAGAATGAAATATTGGCGCAGAGTCTCAATTTGTTCAGCTTCTGCCAAGCAAAGATAAGATGGTGTCTGCAATGGAACCAATCATGGCTTCTAGATTCTGGAGTCAGTTCTGGGCCATCTGAGAGCTGGGAGTAGCCAAGAAGTAGCATGCTCTGGCCACATCACCTTCTCATCTCATACATGAAGGGCTGCCAGGGTGTGGTAACACAGAAACGAAAAGAGATCCAGTTGCTTTGCAGCTTCTTTGCACTGCCTGAGCAGCACAAAGGATCAAGATTGCATCAGTGAATCTGGCCTTTCATCTCCAGCCAGTGGTTCAAAAGACACTGAATGTCTAATATGCCAGTATTGAAATGGGAGCACAGGGAGACCATTTGAATCCCACCAACTGCCAACATAATAAGCAATTCCTTCTTCTGCATCAAGGGGAACCCCAATAGAAATGACAGGAGAAAATGTCGGGCACAGAAAACCTCTTAATCAAATACCATATGTGCAAAGAAACCAGAGTGAAGATGGACAATGCAGGTACCAGGAGAGACATAGCCCACAACTCTAACTCTAAAAGGTGACCAGGCTCTGGTAAGAGTTCCCATTATCATCCTCTTTCCAGGCAGGGAAAAAGTAAAACAAAGCAATCTGCTTTGATGAGCTAATTCTCCCAGTTGTAAATTGGGAATTGTATTGTTACCATCTGGGACAGGTCAGGTTCGTCCCTCTTTGGCAGTACTTGGCAGTGTTCAGCGTCTGGTGGGGTAGAATTCAGGCTATCCCTATATATTGTGACAGACCCAGACCAGTGGGGTACAGGAGTCTGGTAGAGAGCAAATATACCGGTCACTGGATGAGTCGTTTTCTGTTCCCTGAGTGACCAGAGCAGGGGCTGCACTAGAGTAATCAGGAACCTGCTAGAACCAGTTAAGGCAGGCAGGCTAATTAGGACACCTGGAGCCAATTAAGAAGAAGCTGCTAGAATCAATTACGGCAGGCTAATCAGGGCACCTGGGTTTTAAAAGGAGCTCACTTCAGTTTGTGGTGCGAGTGTGAGGAGCTAGGCACAAGGAGCTGAGAGTGAGAGAGAGTATGCTGCTGGAGGACTGAGGAGCACAAGCGTTATTAGACACCAGGAGGAAGGTCCTGTGGTGAGAATAAGGAAGGTGTTTGGAGGAGGCCATGGGGAAGTAGCCCAGGGAGATTGTAGCTGTCATGCAGCTGTTACAGGAGGCACTATAGACAGCTGCGGTCCTCAGGGCCCTGGGCTGGAACCTGGAGTAGAGGGCGGGCCTGAGTTCCCCCCAAACCTCCCAATTGACCTGGACTGTGGGTTCTTCCAGAAGGGAAGGTCTCTGGGCTGTTCCCCAACCCACATGGTGTAACCTGGGGAACTGGACAGATCCATGCTCCCTAATCCACCTTGTGGGGGTCTCACTAACCCCACATACGTATACCAGACCAGTGAAACTAAATGGGGTAGGGACCACGGCACTGGGAGTGCTATCACGCTCATCTCAGGGAGGCTCGTGAAGCGTAGTCAACTGCTGCAGGCTAAACGTACGGGGATAACATGTGTCCATGGGACAGTTAGTTACTACCCCACCATCCCAGTAAAAAATTGAGATCCAAGGGAACACTACTGAACACTCTTCCCCCCCCCCCCAAACCTCCCAATTGACCTGGACTGTGGGTTCTTCCAGAGGGGAAGGTCTCTGGGCTGTTCCCCAACCCACATGGTGAATCTCTGAAGCAAGAAAATCCGCCAATAAGCGCAGGACCCACCAAGATAGAGGAGGAACTTTGTCACAATATCTATTGGCTTAATTCAGGGATCAGCTATCTTTGGCACGTGGCCAAATCTGGTTTGTTTACCTGCTGCGTTACCAGCTTTGGCCGAGTTCAGCTCCCACTGGCCGTGGTTCGCCGTTCCAGGCCAATGGGGGCTGCGGGAAGTGGCAGCCAGCACTAGAACTAGGTGCTCCACCCCTGACAAAAATAGCCAGATATAAAATCTCCTCCTATATTTTCATTTCCTTCCATAAGAAAAAATATGGGAGACATATCACCACCACCTTCCTTCCACAAATACTAATTGCACTCAACTCCATTAAACTTAAAAGAATCTGACAGTTTCTAGAAGGGTTTTGAGGTTCCCCTCCTTCCCTGGGATAGAAAAACCAAAGAAGACCTTGATCTAGGAACTGGATCTTGATGGACAGACACTGCTACCCAGTGATGAGCCCTCATGATTTTATTAGGGCTGCACACTGCTACCGGTGCCTGCCCATGCAGATCTGTTTCAGGATTATGGCCGAAGATTTCACATGGGACCCTGAAATTCAAAAATAGGATGAAAACTTGATAAAATGCAAAAAAGGCTAGTAAAGCTGAAGTCTCCAAGTGACAAGAAAAATAGTTTTGAGTGTAATTACATTCTCTTTTGTGTAAAGGTGCAAAGCTATGCCTTTAATAGGTCACCAAATCACAATACAAAAGTATAATGCTACAAGTTATACAACATCTAGTTTAAAAAAAAATATGGATATGTTCTACTTATGGTAAAATCTTTACCACCTATGCAATACCTGAGGAAACATCTCAGTGGAGTGGCAACCCTCCCCACAATGTACAGAGCAAATCACACAGAAGCTACACAGTTGCTGTTACAATCCCTGAACTGTAACTGTGCTTGCAGCTTGAACAATGGATCTGCATAGTTCAGATACACAGTTAATAGCTGCTCCCTGGTCCACCCAAAACATTTTCAAAGAGAGCACAATCAATTCTACTATTGACATTCCACTACTGATGAGTTAATTGTTGGTAACTTCTATCACACCTACTACATCATGGTTTCTTATATTTATTTATGAGTCTCAATACTAAATGCAAAGATATATTTTTACAGTAGAGCTACTGGAATGTAGTCAATATATCAGGAAATATAGCAGTCCTTTGGAGGTGTGTATCATGTCTCAACATTTCTTTTATAAGTTACTTTGCATGTCCATCCAAAATCTATTTATAACAGCGTAAATTAACTCACACAATTATGGTTAAATCCGGCAATACATAATAAGTACCTTCAATAAAACAACTTCTCTACGGTTTACTGATTTAAGGTTGCTTGACTGAAATATACAAAAGAACATAGTCTGCAGTCACTCTGATGTTGCCCTGAGTTTCTTTTCAGAAAAGTTAATTCACACAATCAGATAATATATCGTACTTATAATGAATTTGAACATATTTTGTTAACAGGCAAAAAAAAAAAAGTCAAACATCCTTACATCAGCAAAATCAGTACTATTATGCACCCTATTCATTACAGTGTGATGACCATAAATGACATCTGCTGGGCACAAAAAACTATGGTTTTAAAGGGACTTACTGACTTATTAAATCCAGCAAATTCACTCGCAAGAAGTTGAGAAATGAATCTTCTCATGAAAATTAAATATAAAAGCAAGATAGCTGACCCCTCCAACTGCTTCAGTTCAAAATTACCAATGCCTTTATCTGATTAGAATTGACAGAGAGTGACTGAATGTTTCAGTGGATTAATGCATTTATCTTCCAAATCCTAAAACCCAGATTCTAATTTGATCACAAGTAAAATGACTTGTTACAGCATAGCCAACAACACAACTACATCTCTTTTTGTAAGAAAAATAAAAATGTATATTCCAAAAAGGTAAGAGTTTTAATTTGCACTTAGCCGAAAGAATGAACTCAAAAAAACAAACAAACAAAAAACATGGAGTCTAGCAGTCACAAATGTTAATGTTTTTACCACATGAGAAATATAGTTATGCAAAACTCAGACCTTCATATGGAGTAAGTTTTACTGTAATTGTCGGTGGGTGGGTGGGAGTGAAAGTTCTTCAAAATCCCACATTATAAATCTGAAGCAAGAGATAAAAAATATATATTCTTTAAGTACCTATCTTTGTGGTATTTAATTCTCCTTATGAGACACATGCGGCTTTAGCATTAGTGGAAGTTACATGCAGTGGGGGGAGAATCTCAATAAAGGACTTAAATAAAACACCTACATGCTAAGAAAACAAAGAACACAAGGACACTAAGGACACAAAACTAACCTATCTTCCAACGTTTTTACGGGGGAGGGAATCAATAATGTGGTGAGCGAAAGCTAAAACAGAAAGAAGCTCAACCAAATCATATTATACGGTGTTCAATTTTTTTGGTGTGAAATTTGCTTCTGTCAAATCTAAGGGCTATTTTCTTTATAATTATCTGTAAGTTATTATAGAGACTCAAAAATTAATCTTTCCAAATTATTTTAACCAGTAAGTATAAACTGTGAAAAGAGGCAGAAGAACACTGTATCTACAAATATATATTGTAGGGGAAAATCCTGCATTGGCAGGAAGATGACTTCATGGTCTAAGGTGGCTTTTCCATCCAGTTTCTATATTAGCTTTGGAAAGCATTATACATCTAAAAATACATAATGCAGGTTTAAAATATCCTTGCATTCATATTTCATGTAATATCAACACACAATAGTCTAGGTTTTTAGATTAAGAGCATATTCATTCTTTAGCTAGAAGGTTGCTACTCACTAATTTATCTGGGGAGCCTTTCAAAGTATTAATAGCTATGGCTACTATTCTCAGCGCAAAGACACTTACAGTGCCAATCCAGCATATCCATCTGTCCAATTACCATCACTTCTGCAGATGTCTTTAAACAGTTACATTTCTAAAGGCGCGTGCTTCATGAGCAAGCTTTTTCAGCTTATTCAGTGTATTTTGACAAAATTTAAACTGGTATTTTAATAATTCCATCAAAAATGATAGTATCCCAGATATTACTAACCAGTTGATCACTTCCTGAGGTACCGTATTATTTTATTTGACTTTTCAGATACTTTCAGTCAGCCCTCCTATTGCTATCATTAAGCAAGGACTTTACAAAACAAAAGAGTACCATCGTAAGAAAGCAAGTCAGGATTAATGAGCTCACACACATTAAACTACAACAAAATGTTTATAAAGGCTTTAAATTAGCTTCCTTCTGATGGAGTTTTTAAGAATTTAAACTGCTAAAAGAAACACTATGCTTCAGAAATAATGGCCCAAATGTTTACTAAATAACAGTCTTGCAAACGTTTACTAACAAGTACAGTATTTACTACTGCACATAATCTACTTGACCTGAAGGGAATCACTCACGGTACAAAGCATGACACTCTAATAAGTGTCTGCAACCCTCGGTCCTAAGCTTGTGAACTGAAGAATTAGCACACATAATAAACATTTCAAATACATTTATTACAAATACATTCTATCACATTTTTTTAGCTTGTCAAAAGAGTCTGCCAGGATGTCAAAAGAATTCTCACCTGGAGGGGTTAAGGTAGCTAGGAAAGGGCCAATTAACTTAGCAGGCTGCACCTAGGGGAGAATTAGGATGGCTAGGCAAGCCCTAATAGAAGATGAAGCTCAGCTGAGCAGGTGTAGGGTGGGCTCATACAAAGCCAGAAGGCTCAGAATAGAAGGGGACTACAGGGGAAGTAGTCTGCAATCATTCCCAGGGAGTAGGGAGGTATGTTTGGAATCTAGACTCTGGCAAGCACCTGAGAGGAGTGAGGCAGCCACAGGGAGCTCCAGTAGTATCCTGGAGGACCAGTGCTAGAGGACAAAATAAGGAATAAGCACAGAGAAATAGTAACAGAGTCTGTGAGTAAGCAGACTGTGGTTGCTGAACAGAGGGTCCCTGTACTGGAACCTGGATTACTGGGTGGGCTGGGGTACTCAGTCCACCACTGAGGAAAGTGCCCTAGTCTTGAATTAGAGGATGGCCTGGAAAGGCAGCCAGACAGTTCATCTGGAGAGACTTTGATATGCAGCCATCCTGCCCCAGAAGGGAAAACACATGGTGACCCAGTTGGAGGACCAAGTCATGAAGAGGGAGTGTGTGGAGTCCCAGTGAGTGAGAGGGAACACTGAGAACGAACAATGGAAGGAGATACCAGGCCTTGAGCAGCCAGGAAGAGGTGCCCTATAGATGAGTGAATCCTGTTGCTCAGTAGTTCAAGATAACTGAAACCTCAGAATGGACAAGAGAAATGCTTTCCAGATGAGCTGCAAATATGCCCTTAAACCCTTTGGCGAATGACTGACCAGTCTGTCCAATTTGAGTTTGAAGGTGAGAACTGACCTCCTATCTCAGTTTCCTTAAACACCATCAAACAGGAGAAAAAAGCAATGCTTTTCCCACCCAGGCCTCTGCTAAATTCCTCTTCTGACAATTCAGCCAGTTGTGCCATAGACAGCACTTCAAATGACGCTAGTGCATCTAGTTTTGTCAGATTTAAGCTTTGGAACAAAAACTAGCTTTTTGCAAAACCCAAGACTAATAGAAATGTCAGGTTTTGAAAATTTCAGTAGAAACAATTTTCAAAAATAAACTTTCCCCTATGGCATTTGCAATCCAAACATTGCAATATTTTGCTGTTATATGAAAAGATGCTACTGAACCAGAGTAGCAAATTTCTATAAACTCAAGTAAAACTGACTAATTCAAGCCAAGAAAAATGCAAAAAGTAAATAAAATTATTTCACTTCTAATAACATGAGATATTGGTAACGTGGATTTTTTTTTTTTTAAAAGGCTTTTAACATGACTGTCTTCTTAGGAATTGATACTCCTCTTCTTCTACCACTCTATTATGTGTGACTCAGAAGCATTAATTAATTTATTAGCATTCTGGGACTCTTAAAGATGGAAAACTAAGGCACAGATTTATCACTGAGCTGGAGGTACATAACAGACAACAGGACTTCCCTGAATTAATGCCTGAAATGGAGCGTATTTTTTTTTTAGAGAAACACCCAGTCTTGATTTAACAATGTCCAGTGATGGCAATCCACCACAACTCTTCATCAAGTTTCCCAATGGTTAATTGTTGTCATTGTTACAAATGTGAACCTTATTAATTTGAATTTGTCTATCTTCAAATTCCAGCACTGGATCTTGTTTTATACCTTTTGTCTGTTAGACTAAAGAGACCTCTTATCAAATTTCTGTTCCCTATGTAGGTACTTACAGATTGTGATCAAGTCACTCAATCTTCTCTTCGATAAAATAAACAGATTGAGCTCCTTGTGTCTTTTGCTATAAGGCAGGTTTTTCAATCCTTTAATCAATCTCATGGCCCTTCTCTGAACCCACTCCAACCTTAACCAGCCTTACTGGCTGTTTGATTGGGCCTTATCTTCACCCAGCAGCATTTCAACTATGCTAATAGGGAAAACAGCATAGGCCTAGTGTAAGAGGATTCTACACACACCATTGTTGTGACAGCCATGGTAGGTGTTTGCAAGAGCACTGAGGAGTGAGTACGTTAACTCTGGCGAATTATGTGGACAGTAGCCCAAAAATGAGTATGGGAGCCAAGCAACTGGCCTTTGTCAATTACTTCCCATCTTTAAAAACAGGCAGACAGATTTAATTCAATTTTTCCCCTTTCCTCCCACTCTGTAATTCTAATAATAAAAAAACCTCCTCCTTTGAGCAGTATTAAAAATGCCAAGCCAAAAATCGTTTGTCTTAAAAAGGTATAAACCACCAAGAGAAGGAAAAGCTAGTGGGAAACTTTCCTGAAACCAGGAATGAGAAGCTTTAGACAAAAAAAAAAAATATATTTTTTTTTGAGAACTGTAAGCAACTAAAATGAGAACTTTAGAATGGAAATATCACCATCTTTAATTGCAGTATCACTTTAACTCATTACTTGGTTGAGATTAGCAAACCAAATTTGAGCAAAAAGCTTTATAGCCAAGATATATACACTTCCATTTGCTTCAGACAGTGAGTTATAGGAGCATTACTGGGCACCAGTATAAACGCATTCCACACTTATGGAATAAACTGCAGTACCAGATCAGACCACAGGGTCGTCTAGTCTATATTTGGAAATCCTGAAATGGGAAATTATTAAAAGATACTTCCTCACGGGCAGGTCTTCCTAGCCCCCTTGGTTAAAGACCAACTTATGTTCAGAAGCATGGGGGTTTATATCTTTCAAACTTTATTTTATAATCCTTATTAATGTAACTGTTCTCATCCATCTAAATATTTTTCACATACCTACAAGCACCAGACGACTGTAGGCATAGTGCTGAAATGCTTCCTTGACATGCACAAGCACAATGAAGTGACATTAGGCTAGTTTAATGACATGGCAATCCTAGCAGAGACTCTCTTTAAATTGTTACAATGATGCTATGGGCACAGAAGGATTTGGGGGCTGGAGATAGTAACAGCTTGTAGGTGCCCCAGATAGCCAACATTGTTGTGAGGGCTTGCAGCCATGTATGACATCTACCATCAGTTCCTCCGCTGAGCCACCAGCTCTACTTAAGGTCACAATGGAGAGAGGAAACAGCTCAGTGGAGAAATGGCATTTCCACCATAAAACAAAACAAAAACACCCCACTAACCACAGCGTTTTTTTTTTTTTTTTTTAAATGCTACAGAACTGCCAATGTTTTAAAGTCAGCAGTGTCTTTGCTGAGTGACTTTGGTCATGGGGCGTGGGGTGAACACTGATTAAATAATTACTTCTAACTTTAAAAAAAAAATCCCAACCCAAATCATTTCTGCGCGTATACAGTGAGCATCAGTGAAAAATCTTACATTTAAAATTAGGCTGTTTTTTCTTTGACACCATCACACATCTATCCTACCCACCTTGCCAAACATGGGAAGGATGCTGCTGGGACAATGCAAATGGTTCAAGGCAGGTATACCATGTACTCTTACCATTTGGCATGCCTGGGGTGCAAATCTACAGTGCTTCCGCATGCCGTGCAGTAACTGTCCATGTGGACCCTGCTGATGCACACTAAAAGCTCCTTAGTGCACTTTGATATATTACAGTTTGAATCAGCTGTATGCCAAAGCACACTAGGATACTTTTAGCTTGCAGTAGTAGGTTCTGCACAGACACTTAGCATACTGGACCACTGCAGATTTACACCCCTGAGAGCCATGCAGTATGTGTACATGTAGAAATGCCCTCAGTGAAGAACACATTGCAAAATGTTTAAAACAGAACTCATATATATGGCTTTAACATCAGTGACAGTACTATGGGCATGAAAGAAAAATGTGGACCTTAGAATTTCATGGTCTCAGCTTACTTATTACATCCTGCAACAGTCTGAAAGTTCATTTTTTACCTCTCTTTGCAAATGTGATGCAGCCATATCAACAGGGGCACTGCTGTTCTTCTAACCTAGTCCCAGTAAAAATACTCTAATCATACAACAATAGTAAAGGTTTACATCCCATTCACTTCGGAGACTTGAACTTTAAAACCTATTTGGGGCCATTTAAATGCTTATTAAACAAAGAATTTTTTTCTTTAAAAACAAGCAAGTTAAATGCAGAAAGCTATATTAATACAACATTATGATCGAACAATCACAAGAAGTCAACACACAAGTTAAAGATCCAGCAACATTAATTAACAAGGCACATTAGACTTGCTGTATATTTTGTCAGTTTTCAAACTGGTTCATGTACCACCAGTGCTCCACGTAGCACTCATGGGTCATGTGGTGATGGTTGTGTTTTGTTGCTTCAAAAATACATTAATTCTTTTCTGTTACTAGTTTTGCATGTAAGGAATTGCTTTTCCACACTGACATATGTAAGCAGAAGTGGGGAGGGAAGTGATCCACAAAAGACATGGTCCTTGCTATGAAAAAGTTTGTGAACCTATTTTGTTATATATTTTAATGATATAAGTGTACTAAACCAGACAGACACTTAACAAAAAATTTACAGGAATAGACAATGCCTTCATATGTACAATTCATCTTAAGCTGGAACTTAATTTTGCCAGTTTGACTTCCTGGGATTTTAAACTGCATTAGCTTTATGGTAACAGCTTTTCATATTAATTTCCTTTTAAAACAAAGTATGATGCAATGTTGTCTTCTGTGTGGTTGTAGATATTCTAAAACAATTCTTGATCAGACTGATGTGAATTCATTCTTCTCAAAGGAGCATTAATTCTGAAAACTAAAGATAAACATGCCAGTGCTTGACTTGTTAACTATGTTGTTGCTGCTGATCATGTCAGTACCTTGATCTAGCTACTGTTGTAACGGGTACGATTGCATAGCCTGATTGTCCAAACTGCCTCTGTCACCTCTTTGAGATACCAAAAGCCCCAAATGTCCCGTATGCAGAGATATAGGGCTGAGGAAAGAGACTGTGTGGGAGAGGAGAATAGATAATTAAAATAGTAAGGGGAGAATAAACCATAGACAGAATGGGGGGAAAAAAAACTAAGATAAAACAGAAGAATAAATAGGGGGGATAGGAAGAAGAATAATCAGTTGATAGGGTCCCCATTGTGTTAGGTGTTGTACACAGTCAAGATTAGTCCCTGCCCTGGAGAGTTTAAAATGGGGGAGGGGAGAGGCGGGGGAGGAAGAAACAATTTTTTTTTTTAATTCTGATTTTTATTTAAACTGGATTTTTTAAATGTGAATTAAACAGGTTTAATTTTTAAAACAAGATCATTTAAAGTTAAATTTGAAATTATGACCACTTATTTTAAGGCATAAACTTAGTACAATATAGTAGTTTAAATCAAATCAATATTCAAGCAGCACGGGTCACTTGCAGGTTTAAACTCGAGTAAATAGTGGATTTTCTGTAACTTGAAGTCTTTAAATCATGATTTGAGGACTTCAGTAACTCCGACAGAAGTTATGGGTCTATTACAGGAGTGGGTGAGTGCAGTTCTGTGACCAACAACGTGCAGGAGGTCAGACCACACTATCACAATGGTCCCTTCTGGCCTTAAGTCTGAGTTTGCTTGACATCCTTTAAAATGAGCTGGTGGAAATCACTGGCTCACCATCTGGAACCAGAGTTGGAAGTGCTAAACCAGCTTTTGACAACAGCGGCCTCGGCTGTGGGTGCAGTCAGACTATTTTCTTCTTTTCAGTTTATTCAACTGATTCAGTTCAATGACTAACTCATTCAAAATTGAGAACCTGATTGGGAGTTGAAAAGTAGGAAAGCTTGTTTTCCTCTTCCACTCTAAAAAATAAAAATGAGGTGTGAGAGGATGAGAGATACTAATTCTAAAAATCTTGAAGGACATGGTGACAAACAATCAGTTCAATTCACTAACTACAGAGAACACTTCCTTTTTTCAATAAAACTGTGTTTTGATCAATTTAAAACTTTTTACATCTATTTCCTTATGTATCCAGCACATTTAAAGTAGATTTAACTAATAACACAATTTTAAAATGCTGGTTTTGTGTTTCTTTAATTCCTACTTTCATCCACATGCTGTTAGACATGCATTATAAGTGTGACCCAAGAACCAATTAATGCCAACTGGCAAGGAGGCATGCAGGGATTACAAGGTTTGTCTGGGTCTGGTATGTACATTCTAGTTCAAAGGATGTCATGTGAGGTCCCAGATCAAAGCTGGTGTCATGCTCGTCATCAGTATTACTGCACAACTCATGTACAGGTATTGTGTAAGGAATTATGTATATACAATGAAAATTATGTTCTGTGTCTAGGGTGACTGGGCAAACAAAATGGCAAAAAATAGACAAACCTGGGTGAGTAGACAACAAAATGGCAGACCAAATCAATGTTAAGTGAAAAGTAACACATACTGGAAAACATAATCCCAACTATACATACAATTACCACTCAAAGATCTAGAGATTCATAGTGGATAGTTCTCTGAAAACATCTGTTCAATATGCAGTGGCAGTCAAAAGAGCTAACAATGTTAGGAACCATTAGGAAAGGGATAGATTAAAAAAAACAACACAGAAAATATAATGCCATTATATAAATCGATGGTATGCCCACACCTTGAATACTGTGTGCAGATCTAGTCGTCCCATCTCAATAAATATATTAGAAATGGAAGAGGCACAGAGAAGATCAACAAAAATGACTGAGGCTATGAAACAGCTTCCATATGAGGAGAGATTAAAAAGACTGGGACTTTTCAGCTTGGAAAAGAGATGGCTAATGGGGAGGATATCATAGAGAGCTACAAAATCATGAATTTTGGGAAGAAAGTGAATAGAGGAGTGTTATTTACCTGTTCACATAACACAAGAACCAGGGGCCACCCAGTGAAATTAATAGGCAGTAGGTTTAAAATGAAAACGAAGAATTACTTCACACAATTCACAGTCAACCTGTGGCACCTGTTGCCAAGGGATGTTGTGAAGGCCAAAAGTATAACTGGGTTTAAAAATTTTAAATAAATTCATGAAGGATAGGTCCACTAATGGCTATTAGCTAAGATGATCAGGGACGCAACCCCATGCTTGGGTGTCCCTAAACCTCCAACTGTGAAAAGCTAGGTCTGGATGACGGGATGGATCATTTGCAATTTTCCTGGTCTGTTCATTTTCTTTGAAGCATCTGGCACTGGCCACTGCCAGAAGACTGGATAGTGTGCTAGATGGACCAGTGGTCTGACCCAGTAGAGCCATTCTTATGTTCTTAGGGACTGGTCACCAGCAAAGGTGAAAAACAGATTTGTCAGACAAGAAGTGTTTACCTGTTGTGCTGTTCACATGTAAATTAAGTATTATGGTTCACAACAGGTCTCCCTCTCCTTAGTCTAATCTAAATGCTAAAAGGTTATAAAAGAAAAAAACATCTTCAAAGACAGAAAAGTAACAGGAAGAAGCAAACAGCAAGGCGGGGGGAACTGACTCTATCTTGAGGTGCACATCAAAGGTTTACTCTACTATATTTTTGGGGGACAAAGAAAATAACCAGTCATCCTTTACCAAGAAAGTAAATGGACAGCAAATTTGCTTCATAAAACAGGGGTTTAAGCCAGGCTTGGTTGAAAACACTGGAGAGAACTTTCGGTGAGGTATCCTCCTGTCTAAAGAAGCTTAACTTGTTAGTTACATTTAAGTCTCTAGAAAGCATGCAATGATTTGTATGTAACCATTTGTTTCCAATATTCTTACATTTTAAAGAAGATTCAAGTATAGTATTTTCACTATAAACATATCTAAGTGCTGTGGTATTAAGCAAAGTGGTGATCCTGAGCTGACTCTTACAATCTGGTATATACTGTTCCTTTGGGAAAAGCAGGTCTGGTAATTCTGTGAGTGTCTAATGGATAAGGGGCTAGATTCTACAAGGAATGCTGCATGGACTTGAGGGTTGGTGTGTGCCTATCACTACTTGTGCAGAAAGCCAGGCCTGCAAGATGGTGCTTCTGTTGGCAGAGACTAGTGAGTTTCAGGGAGATGATCACAGCAGGCACAGAAAAGACTTCCTCATGCTGAGGGCAAGTAGGGCTTAGGTGTCTCTCAACCCTGGTTAGCAAAAAGTAGTACCAAATTATGCAAACTAATGAGAATCAATTTTTTTAAGAGAAAGTAAGAAATACAAATGGAAAATACAAACTTGAAGTTGATTTAAATCAAAGTTTCCTGCTTACTGATTTAAAACAATCCATCCTACTTTAAACTCTAAGACTCTGATTTTAAACATTAAAGTTATACATGTGCTTCTCATGGAAATACTCCCATATACTCCAATAAGACTACTCATGTGAGTAGTTACACGTGCTTAAGTATCTGCAGGACTGGGGCCTAAATAGACAAGAAAGACCAAAAAGCTACATTACAGGGTGTTAAAGTTGAAAGTACATGAATAACTTAAAGAGAAAAAAGTTAGAGATATTGCAATTATCTCAAAACCAAGCCTTTTAAATACAGAAATTCAGAGTTAAGGTTAAACTTACAAGAAATCCAAACACATTAAAGAATGGAAATGTACATTTAGGGCATCCAAACAACCTTAACTCTGCCCAGAGAAATTCAGTGCAATGGTTAGGCAATTCCATGATGGCATACTCGCTCGTGTTATGTATGATGACAAGTCATCTGAACCATTCCCAGTCACCAGTGCAGTAAAGCAGGGCTGTATGTTGGCCCAAGCCTCTTCTGCCATGCTTCAGATGCCTTTCATGACTGTGACACTGGGACTGGCATCAGATACCAGACTGATGGCAAGCTTTTCAATCTGAGGAGACTACAGGCAAAGACGAAGATACAGGAAGTGACTGTTCACGATCTTCTATTTGCTGATGAGACTGTTCCCTGTATGACAAATCGGAGTCTGACATGGGGTGGAGTGTGGACTATTTCTCTTCAGCTTGTGACAATTTTGGTTTCACAATCAACATCAAGAAGACACAAGTGATATATCAGCCTGCACCAGGAAAGCCTTACATAGAGCCTACTATCACAGTGAATGGCCAAGCGCTCCAGGCAGTGGACAAGTTTACCTACATTGGCAGTAAACTGTCGCATGCAGTTCTCATTGATGATGAAATCAAAGCAAGTATGACCTTTGGCAGATTACATGCAAATGTGTGGGAGTGCAGAGGCATTAGTCAACAAACAATTCTGAAGGTCTACAAAGCTATTGTGTTTGCATGCACTTTGATGTACGCACGCAAAAATGGACAGTATACAGACGCCATGTTATGAAGCTGAATCACTTTCATATGGGCTGTCTGAGGAAACTGATGAGGATAAGATGGCAAGACAAATTTCCAGATACTGAGGTTGTCATATAGGCAGGTATTCCAACCATCCATACTCTGATGAAATCACAGGTGAAATGGGCAGGCCATGTCACCAAAATGTTAGATGAGCGACTGCCAAAGGAGATCTTTTATGGTGAGCTAAAGGAGGGAAAACACTCTCAGGGAGGCTAGAAGAAACGTTTCAAAGACTCCCTCAAGTTATCCTTCAAGCATTTCAACACTGACCCAGAGTTTTGGGAAGATCTCGCTCGTGATCGTTCTACTTGGCGAAGTCTCATCCATACCAGAGCTACTGTCTATGAGCGGAGGAGAACTGAGGCATAGCAGAAGCGCCAGCAGTGTAAATGTCACAACAGCAGCATGTCCGCTCTTAATCAAGTAACTCATAGTGTCATCTCTCGTTCAGTGTGCCACAAAAAGTTCAAAGCTCAAACTGGCCTGATCAGCCACTCACTTGTTCACAGAAACCAAACCATTCAGTAATGTCATGGTCATTTTTGAATCTGAAGGACAAACAACAACTTTGCCCTATAGTGACAGCATGAAAAAAGTACAATTGGGATTATCACAATAGTGTTTATAATCCCAGGACAGATTAAACTGATTTTAAAAAAAAACACAATATTTTTCTCTTCCTGGTGATCTTATGACAGGGTGGAGCTACGGTAGCACAAGAAGTCTATGCCAAAATTGAAAAGTGAGCCAAGATATCCCTGGTCCCATTCCTGGATTTTTGGGGCAGCAAAAGGAAAGAAGGCTGGCAACATTGCAAAGTGGCAGGAAGGTCTGGTTGTGCATTACAATAGAACCTCAGTTACGAACACTTCAGGAATGGAGGTTGTTTATAACTCTGAAACATTTGTAACTCTGAAGTTGAACAAAACATTATGGTTCTTCAAAAGTTTACAACTGAACATTGATTTAATACAGTTTTGAAACTTCACTATGCAGGAGAACAATGCTGCTTTCTCTCTCTTTTTTTTTTTTTTTTTTTTTTAGTAGTTAACAGTACTGTACTATTTATTTATTTTTGTCTCTCTGCTGCCTGATTGCATACACCAGTTCCAAATGGGGTATGTGGTTGACTAGTCAATTCGTTACTCTGAGGTTCTACTGTATGAGAAGAGGTGAGAGGCTGGGATGCATGATTATAAATGATGGGAAAAACAAGGTAATGTGGGAAGGCTGGAATAAACAGGTTGTAATGGGAATACCATTTCTTCATTTGTGTATTGTGTAATGTTCCTGTAGTGAAGTTTCAATACGGTTTATTCAGTAATAGTGATTCATAGTATCACTAGTTGATGAAATTATACCACGTAGTGATGTTGCCCACACTCTGTGCTGTGAAATATGATTGCATGGCATAGTTTCTTCTTCTTGGCTGTTGAACAACATCACTGCTATGGTTCTTCAGGACATGATGGTGGTAAATTCATGATTTTAAAATGGATTAGTTTAGAAAGAGGGGCATCCAGATGCTCCATGGCCGCCTTCCCCAAGTAAAAGCATATACAGAATAGCAGAGAACTGAGCAAGACTGCCACAAATCCCTAAACTGAATTTGGGGCATTGTCATGTCTTATCTGATGACACAGCATTTTCATGTGATGACTCTAAAGTTGTCGTGAATTGAATCATCACACACAGACTATGTAACAACATGAGGCAAATTTTTTATATTACTGCACAATCAAATGCAGTGATAACACATATTGCCACTATATAAATAAGAAATACTAAAATGGTTATAGTATGGCTTAGGCCCCTTCCAAGACTGTCCTCGCAGGGAGCCTCCAAAAATAATAACCTGATGGTCATAACAAGAAACGTTCTCCCCCTTTCCAATGTAACTGACATTTAATTTTTTTAAAATCCTAAATTAAAATACTACTTCATTACCAGCAATTAACCAAATAATGAAAAATTATTGAAGATCTAATTAGAAAGAAGCTCAGCATGCTGTTAGAAACATCAAAAGGACATCTATTATTGCCTATGGCACAAAGAAACTGCATAGTGTTAGAAAGTTTTCTATAATATGCAGTTTTAATAGAAGATAGCCATCTCTTTTGCTGCTGTTTTTTGTAATTGCCCTTTTCTTGAGTTTTCTTTCTTCCAGCTCTGTCTTTTGATCACTACGGTTATTTTACTGTACCACAGTAGCCACTAAAAACACACATGCAGTAGGCAGGAAAACTAAAACAATCCTTCTCCTGAAAAGGCTGTAAGGAGACCCCTACCACAATTTTCTTTCAGTCTGACTATAGCACTGATTAGGGAGAAGAGGGTATCTTTCATGTATTACATGGGTATATGCAAATCGATTCAGTGTAGCACACACTGGCTGACTGCAATGTATTTCTGCTGCAGCTTTTCCATGTGATCCTGACTTCTGGAAGATCTGAACCATAGCAGAGATGAGTGCATAGGATTAATTTAATATTTAAAATATGTCAAGGTAAAACCAGAAGCTAGGGTAGGAAGGCAGATCATGAAATAAGCTGTCTGTATCTACAACATAAGCTTAATTTATTATCTGACAGATGGCTGTGGGTGGGGGGCTGCAGAGCAGGAAGGGGAAAGGCAGCTGATGAAGTAGTGAGTTCCCAGGATCTGTAACCAAGGCTCCATACATTGTCATTGCACAGCTGTGGAATCCATTGCCTGTTATAGACAACCAAAAAAATCACAAACTAAGAATAAACAGATGCATTATTGTCATCCTGAGCCTGAAGCCTGGCTGGAAAAGCAACTCTGACAAGTGTGAACCTATCCCATGTCATATCATTGGGATAACTCTGCAACCTAAAGATGACCATCTGAACATCAATTACTGTTAACTATTTCACTGCTGATCATTTTAGCAGAAACATCCACCTAACAGGCCTGCCCTAAAACTGCAAGCTGTTTCCTACCTTGCTCGAAGTTCCAAAACCTCCAGCTTTCCCCTTCACAACTTCTACATTGTAGCTATGAGTTATCAATACACACAGACACAAAGGCAGCACAAGGAAGATGTGGGAACACTATACAATGGAATACAGTGATTTTAGTTAAAAAATAAATAGAAAAGCTTGTGTATTAATTATACTAATTGGTTCCCTATTTTGCAAAACAAAAAAAAACAAAAAAAACCAACCCTGATTTGTAAAATTTAAATGCGGCTGCAGCATAATTTCCAGTCTTCCAGAGAAATCACATGCTAATTGGTGAATTTAGGTATATCATGCCATGGAATATATAGGCCTTGTTTATCACTACTATCAAATATCAAGAAAGTAAATTGGGGAAAGGAGGAAGTGAAGTAGAAGTTCACTTAGCAATCAAATCCCAGAGTACCAATAATATGATTGTTACTGAATGCAGGCTACAACACAGCATTTAATATCATCATGAAGATGAGCTAAGGGGTGAAAAGTCTCATGTTCCAATAAGACACTCCCACTATCTTGAACCATAACATATCATTCAGTAACCTAGGGTTAGAGGGTGAACAGAAGCTCATGCACCAATAAGCTCTCAGTATTTATAACTGAACAGGGACCCCAATAGAGAAAGCTGAGGCAGAAGAGACTAATATTTCATAATTTACCTTCAGGGATGGGGGCACCTTGCTCTTTTCCTCACCCCCACTGACTGGCTAAAACCAGAACTGTTCAATGCACTATTAATGGACTGAGAGTCCCTGTGTGCTCTGCACAGAGAGATGGTGTCTAGAGGAATGGAGCCATTTTGACCGCTGTGTGACAGTGACAGTGAGTAAAGGGAGAAGACGGGGAGGGACAGCCTCTCTCCAGAGTGGACTGGAAGAAGAAAAGAGCAGTAGAAAGGCTGGAGATAGTAGGCATGGCAGGGGCAGGTGGAGAGTAGCAGGGGACAAGAAGAAAGCAGTAAATAGTGATAACAGGGGATGAGGGGGTCAGCAGGGGTTGGCAAAGGAAGACTAACTGGAGAGCGAGGGATAATGGGACAGGACTGCTGGGGGAGATGAGGAGAACGGGGAGGGGAAGAGAATACAGCAGAAGGCGCTCGATAGAGGCAGGTTCCATCAGGGCAGGGAAGGAGATCCATAGGGGGATGTACAGTAATAGGGTCTGGAGAGCTAACAAAGAGCGGAGAGCTGGGGCAAGGCAGAGAATGGGGTGGCAAGCAGTGGCTGGGGCACGGCGGGGGCTAAGGGGAGCAGAGACGGGCACGGCGGAGGCTAGGAGGGAGCACAGGCTGGGGCCCGGCGGGGGTAGGGGGAAGCAGAGGCTGGGGCACTGCACTGGCTGGGCGGTGAAGCGGCAGCCGCGGAGAAGCAGAGTCGGGGCACGGCACTGGCTGCGGCGCAGCGGAGGCTGGGGCACCGCAGGTGCGTGCAAGCGGCGCCGGATACCTCGGATGCTCCAGCTCCAGCGGTAGAACTCGAGGGTGTCGTTCAGCAGGCTGGACACGAGGCCCGTGGCCCTGCCCGGCTGCTCGGCGGCGGATCCCATGGCGAGCAGCAGCAGAGGTGTCTAGGGCTGCGCTGCGGTGCCTCAGTGCCGGAGCGGCGGCTGCTGCTGCTCCTGCTCGCGCCGGGCACGTAATTTAAGTGTGTGCCGCCGCTGGGTCTCTCGCTGCAGACTCCGCCTCGCGCTGACCGGCCTGTGCCCGCGGGCAGGCAGGGCGCGCGGGCGGGCGGGCGCAGCGGAGCAGGCGCCGGGCTCCGAGTCTGCCGGCTGGGGATGGTCCGCAGCGCTCGGCTCGAATCACGTGACCTGGCCTGCAGCCTCCCCCAGTCTCGCCGCAGCACCCCACAGACGCCGCTCCATCACCGGCCGCGCAGGCGCAGACGGCCGGCGCTCAGCCTCTGCCGGGGGTGGACGCTGCCTGCGACAGGAGTTCGCCGGGCACTGGTAGGTGCGGGGGCAGGTTGCCGGGGTTGAGTCCGGTTAGGGCGAACGCGGCTGTTCCCACTCCCCGCCTCGGTCCCTCCTCCCGCTTGGCTGGGGACCCCTAGGTCACCTGGTCCCGCGGGGTGTGAGTATTAGCCAGTCCATCCCTGGCAGGTGTTTGTCTAACCGGTGCTTAAACACCTCCAGCTTGTCCCAGTGCTTACCCACCCTGACAGCACGTTGTCCTGCCCTGAGTGGGTGGCTATCCCTCGTCTTGTTACAGCAGCCTTTATGTACCTGCTGACTGTTACCATGGCTCCCCCCTCAGCCCTCTCTTGTCCAGACCAAACAACCCCCTTTTATTTTTCAATCGTTCCTCATAAGTCATGTTTTCTAGACCTTTCATCATTTTTGTTGTTCTCCTCTGGACTGTCTCTTATTTGTTCACAGCCTTCCCAAGGTGAGGTGCCCAGAATGGGACACTATACACCAGCGGAGTCTGTATGAGTGCCAAGTAGAGCAGAAGAATTACATCTCATGTCTTACTTACAACACTCCTGCTAATACATGCCAGAATGATGTTCACTTTTTTTGCAACAGTGTTACACTATTGACTCTTATAATGGATCATAAACTAAATAACCCCCCAGATCCTTTTCCACAGTACTCTTTCCTAGGCAGTCATTTCCCATTTTATATATGTTCAGTTGATTATTCCTTCCTAATTGTAGTATTTTGCATTTGTCCTTATTGAATTTCATTCTATTTATTTCAGACATTTCTTCAGTTTGTCAAGATCATCTTGCCCTCCAAAGCATTTCTAACCTCACCCAGCTTGGTATAGTCTGCATATTTTATAAATATGCTCTCTATGCCATTATCCAAATCACTTATGACAATAATGAATAGAACTAGACCCAGGACTGATCCCTGTGGGACCTCACTTGCTATGTCCTTCTAGCTTGACTGAACCATTGATAACTACTCTCTGAGTATACTTTTCCATACAGTTGTGAACCCACCTTACAGTATGTTCATCTAGACTACATTTCTAGATGTTTATGAGAAGGCTATGTGAGACTGTATCAAAAGCCTTACTAAAGTAGAGAGATATCACATCATCTGCTTCCCCCCATCCCCCAATCCAAAAGACTTGTTATCCTATCAGAGAAGGATATTAGGTTGGTTTGACAAGATTGATTCTTGACAAACCCATTATACTCTTACTTATCACTTTATGTTCTTCTAGGTGCTTGCAAATTGATTGTTTGAATATTTGCTCCATTATCTTTCCCAGTACCAAAGTTAAGCTGACTGGTCTATAATTCCCTGGGTTGCCTTATTCCCCTTTACCTTGATAGGTATTATATTTGCCCTTTTCCAGTCCTCTTGGATTTCACGCATCCGCCACAAATTCTCAAAGATAAACTTCTCAGACTTTTGATCAAAATGAAACATTTAGTGGAAGGACACTGAACTAGATGGACCACTGGGAGGTGACAGATCCCAGTTCAAATCCCTTCTCCCACACAGGTGGGGGGAGACTTAAACTGGGGCTCTCCCACATCCCAGGTGAGTACCCTAACCACTGAGCTAAAAGTTATAAGGGAGGGCCCTCTGGGCCAGCCACAAGGGCCCAAACTGGTAGGTGAGCTCTTATTGCCCTTAGTGGATTGGGCCCTACGGGTGAGTTAGGTGGAGGAACGCGCATTTACGCCTCTGGTTCATGCATCTCTCTGGGGTTTAGGCATGGGGCTGCAGTGCATATGCGCAGAAGGATAGGCACAGAGGAACTTCTACTGAAAAAATTTAGTTGCTGGGCAAGTTTATAGGTATTTACAGGGCTCAGTCAGTGACTGGATGATCCCAGGTGCTTCAGAGGAAGATGCAAGAAATCCTTGCAAAAGGAAATTATGGGATTACCTCCTACAAAGAAAAGTTTCCTCTCCACTCCTCTCAGACATTTGCATATTTCCTGAAGTACGTGTACTTATCTCTGTGAAATAGTGTACTAATCCTTTAAAAAATGATAGCTTGGAGTATAATCAAGGAGGCCCTGCCCTGGGGCTGGGCTATATAAAGAGGAAGAGGCAACAAGGTGGAGAATAAAAGTCATGCAGGTTATAGTGCAGGGTTGTTTGTGTGTTTCCTCAGGTTCTAGACTAGCTTGAGGCTTTGTTTTGGACTTTAAGTTTGGGAGCTGTGAACCAGGGTTCTGAGACTATTATTCCAAATGCTCCTTCCCTGGGCCCCTTAAAGGAAGGGGGAAATATGTTAAAGGAAATATACTTATTCTGATTAGTTTGTTTTGGTTTCTCATTGAGTTGATCTGTGATCCGCTGCCACCCCGGAGCCCGAAGCCCTCCTGCATCCCGCCCCCAACTTCCTGCCCTAAGCCCCCTTCCTGCACCTCACACCCCTCCTGCACCCCAACTCCCTGCCCTGAGCCCCCTCAGACACTCCGCACACCTCCTGCACCCCAACCCCCTGCCCTGTGCCCCATGCTGTACCCTGCACCCCTGTGCACCCCAACCCCCTGCCGCACCCTGCACCCCAACCCCCTTCCCTGAGCCCCTTCAAACACCCTGCACCCCTCCTCTGCCCCAATCCCTTGCCCTGAACCCCTTCCTGTACACTGCACTCCCTCCCTCTCCCCAACCCCCTGCCCCGGCCCTGCATACAATTTCACCGCCCAGATGTGGACTTCGGTCCAAAAAGTTTGCCCACCCCTGTTCTAATATGTCTCAGTCCAGAAATTCTTCAGCTTGCTTTTGGTTTGATATGATAACTCTCTATAGGATGAAAAATCTTATAATTTGCAGACCACCAGTAGTGTGTGATTAGAAAAATAACAAAAATGTAACAGAGCATAGATTTCTGCAGAATTTGACATCTTGTTTGTATGGAAAGATGAAAACTTTTCATTGGCATTCTATTAGTAGTAGCGATGAGAGACTTGGGTGAAGTCATAAGGAAGTAATTTAGGTAACTCTTTATAAAATATAGAGAAGATCTTGTAAGGAAGCATCCTGGGCCCTGAGGTTTTCTTCACTATTGACCACTCCAGCTGTTCAAGGACTGATACAGAGTAGACTGGAGCCTTCCTCAGCTACAGAGAGACTCTACAATTCAATACCTTTGAAAGTAAGGAAAGAGTAAAAAAGATATAAATTAATGGATCTGAGGGGGATCTTGTAAATTTTTAAGTGTATATGAATAACAAGTAATAAGCTCGTACTTCAGAGGGGAACAAAAGGAATAGAAAATCCTACATATGTATGTAAAACTAGGCCAAGTTAATGTTGCCACAATGACCTTAACCTTTGAAATGTATTGACTTTTCAGTGCTTTTAAAGTTGTATTACCATTATTTTTTTGCACTTAATTTTTTAAACATTACTTCCACATTTTCTTTTTTTTCTTTTAAGGAATCGATTTTCACAGTTTGAGGTCTTCTGTCTTAACCACTGGAGTTTGTAAGCTACTTGTATTGCAACTATTAATTTGTATATCTCACTAACTCTACTGGTGGTGCCAACAGAGCTTGTATGCTCTTTGAATAAACAAGTGCAAACTGGTCTGCACAGGAGTTGTAATAATGCATCTGTTCTGTACTTAAATAAACTTCAGTTGGCTTAAGGGAACTTTCTGCTGTATGAGCGCAGTATGCAATATTCAAATAATTATAACAATTAAAATAATATTACTAATTACAATGACTTTTGTCTGTATATGTCAAGTGCTTTATTATGCACAGCATGGTTTGCTCCATTGTTAGGGTTGCCAGGTGTCCGGTTTTCGAAAAGGGACCCTGGTGGCTCCGGTAAGCACCGCTGACTGGGCCGTTAAAAGTCCAGTTGGCAGGGCTGGCAAGCTACCTACCTGGCTCTGCGCAGCTCCCCGTGCGCCGGCTCCCTGTGCGCGAGCTCCGCAGTTCCCATTGGCTGGGAACTGCAGCCAATGGGAGTTGCGCGGGCAGTGCCTGTGCACAGAGGCAGCATGCACCACGCAGAGCCGCCTGGCCATGCCTAACCCTAGGAGCCAAGGGACATGTCGCCGCTTCCGGGGAGCCCCTGGAAGTAAGCGCTGCCCAGAGCCCACACCCCCTCCCGCACCCCAGCCCCCTGCCCTAGCCTGGAGCTCCCTCCTGGAGCCCGCACCCCCTTCCATGCCTCTGCCTCAGCCCTGAGCCCCCTCCCGCACCCAAACTCCCTCCCAGAGCCCGCACCCTACCTCCGCTCCCGCACCCCAGCCCTGAGCTCCCTCCCACACCCAAACTCCCTCCCAGAGCCTGCACCCCCCGCACCTCTGCCCTGGCTTGGAGCCCCTCCTGCACCCAGAATCCCTCATTTCTGGCCCAACCCCAGAACCCGCACCCCTAGCCCAGAGCCCATACCCCCTCCCACACCCCAACCCCCTGCCTCAGCCCGGAACCCCCTCCCACACTCCAAACCCCTCAGCTCCCAGCCCAGAGCCCCCTCCTCCACCCCCAGCTCAGAGCCCCCTCCCACACCCTAAGCCCCTCATTTCTGGCTTCACCCCGGAGCCCACACTCCCAGCCAGAGCCTTCTCCCCATAGGCGCCGATTCCATAGGTGCTCCAGGGTTGGAGCACCCACGGGGAAAAATTGGTGGGTGCTTAGCACCCACCGGCAGCTCCCCGCCCCCCACCACCCCAGCTCACCTCCGCCTCTGCTCTGCCTCCGCCTCCTCCCCTGAGCACGCCGCATGCCTGCTTTTTCCCCCTCCCAGCCACTGGGAGGAAGGGGGAAGGAGGGGGAATGCGGCACACTCGGAAAAAAGGCGGGGCTGGGTTGGGGATTTGTGGAAGGGGTCCAATAGGGGCAGGGAGGGGGCAGAGTTGGGGTGGGGACTTTGGGGAAGGGGTTGGAATGGGGGTGGGGCAGGGGCTGGGAAAGGGTGGAGTCGGGGCGGGGCGTGAGCACCCACCGGCGCCGGGGAAAGTTGGTGCCTATGCTTCTCGCCCTCCTACATCCCAACCCCCTGACCCAGCCCAGTAAAAATGAGCGAGTGAAGAGGGAGAGAGCAAGCAATAGAGGGAGGGGGAATGGAGTGAGCAGGGGGCGGGGCCTCGTAGAAGGGGTGGAGCAGAGATGGGGCAAGGGTGTTCAGTTTTGTGCAATTAGAAAGTTGGCAACCCTATCATTGTATAGATGGAGTAACTGATGCACAAAGAGATTTAATAGCTTTTGCAGGATCACACAGTGAATCTTTAGCAGAGTCAGGAATAGATCCCAGATCTTCTATCTATAATCTACCCTATAATCAGTTCACTATACCACATCTTTCTTTTCATATGTTTCTGTAAAACAACAGAAAAGTGTCCTGAATCAAACAAATTGGGTGCTGTATCAGAAATTATACAAAGGTGCTAGTTCTCAATGAGGAATATGGGAAAAATTCAGCGCTGGTGTAACAGATTACAGCTCACACTGATTTCAGTGGAAACTACACTGGTGTAGACCAGCATAGACACAGAAACAAATTCAGTGCTACTTCAAGTTTCAAACTTCTACCATTTTTGCTATGGCCCTATCCAATATTATAGTTACATTATATCCAGTAATATTTTTGTTTACATTTTCAAAGTTCAAATCCCACAGACTTTGAACTCTCAATGAAGTAAATACACCTCTACCCCAATATAACGCGACTCGATATAACACGAATTCGGATATAACGTGGTAAAGCAGCGCTCCGGGGCGGGCGGGGCTGCGCACTCCAGTGGATCAAAGCAAGTTTGATATAACACGGTTTCACCTATAACATGGTAAGATTTTTTTGGCTCCCGAGGACAGCGTTACATCGGGGTAGAGGTGTACATCTTTTGTTTGAGTAAAGGCTAAGACCAACAAAATTTAAAGAGCAGAAATTTAAATCTGTCTGTCTCTCGAGTGCACAGCAAATGTATCTGAACAGTTTAGCACTGAACATGAAATAATACAGTTGGTAGTATGCTGGGGAGCACAGCTTTCTTCTAAGCAGTTGACCCAGGTTTGATTCTGTGCCCCTTGCAAGTACAATTTTACATAGATTGTAAATTCTCATGGCTAAAACTTTTTATCTATTTATATAGGGCCTACCTCAATGGGGCCACCAGTGCTTAATTTGTAATGAAAGAGGTGCCTGGGCTCAGAAAATTATTTTACTTTCATAACTGACGTGGCAAGACCAGAGGTGTCGGGGCTATCACCTGCCAAGCCTAGAGGTGCACTGGCAAGCCCTGGCACAAATTAAGCACTAGGGGCCACTATCCCAAACTGGGTCCAACTGCAACTGCTGAGGCCATAGAAAGTAGGAAGAATGTAATTATCCATGTTGGAATTTGGCCAGGACAGAAGGCAGACATCTCTATTTTTAAGGAAAATACTGAGAGATTTTTAAAAGAATGCTATCTTAAGAATATATTGTTTTAGTAAACACTTTTTTAAATCTAAGCTTACAAATAAAAGCTCAAATTATTAAAAGTTTAATAAGTATTTTCACATTGTCATGTTGGTTTACCTTTTGCATTTCTCTCATTATGGACAACGAAAACAAACTTGTCAACTTTTATTTCTAGCTAGTTGCTTATCTTCATTCAAGAAGAGTGCTGAAATCTTTGGGTGCAGTCACCACAGTGGAGTGTATAAATGTTTGTTTTAAAATGTATCTATTGTAATTTAAATATCAGGTAAACATTGCTACGGGACTCAGATTTTTGTAGTGGCTGTTTTAAAAAACCAAACTGGAATTCTTGTGCCAAATTTATCTGATAGTATCCTTTCAACAATCAAAAGTGATAAGGATCTTTGTTCTAGGTTGATCCAAAAGATGAACCCTCCATTTCAGAGTGCTCCCTCATCCTGACGTTGATTCATAACTAATTGCTGGAGGTTTTATCCTAAGAACGAGCCTCTTCTTTAATGTGTTATCCACAGTGTATTTATGTGTGTTCATATGTGCAAGTGCATGTTCATAGCCTTATTTATGTTTCAGTGCAGCTTCTTTTGAAAACTAGTGTTACAGACATGAGAACTGTGATCACCTCAGTAAAGTGAAGATAGTGGTAACCTCAGAAAAGTGTGCATGCTCTTACTGGCTCTTCCTCCCAAGTCCCAAACACAATGTAAATTTCTCTTACCTTTACAGAGCCAAGTATTGGCTATAATATCTGCCACAGCATCTACCTTTTTTTCCCAGGTGTGATGAGAACATTTTTGCAATGAAAGATGCATATGCATGAATGTCTGGTGAATTACCTGGTGTACTGAGGGCATTATGTTGAAACTAGATAAACCTGTATGGTCACATCTATAGCACCTTGCTAACTAACAAAGGCAAAATTTTCCTGGCTCTTACACCACAGCTGTAGTACACTCACCTTAGTAGGTGAGTAACTGTTTAAGGGTGATTTGTATCCTGGCTTCTATACTAGCATTTGGCTGAAATGTAGGGAATATTTCCCAATAGATGCCACTTGTGGCAATATAGTTAGGTGAAGACATATTGATTGTGCAAGGTGTATACTATCTCTGGCTCAAAGTGGTTTCAGTATATACTGGGTTTACAGTTCAGTTCAATGACTCTCAGCACCCCCACTTTAAAAATTACTCCAGCACCCCTGCTCTGGCTGCTTCTGTAACTACCTGAATATGGGTGTAAGTGTCATTGCTAGGCATACCCTTATTTATGTGACGTATTGGGGGAGAAAAGTTGTGGCAGAAGAATTACACCCTTTATTTATCAGCCATGAATTAAGGTTCTGAACCTGAATGAGCCTGAATACATTCAATTTACTCTATCTGCATGCTATTCTCGAGATTTAAGTTCTTCAGAGGAAATATCCAATTGTCACAAGCATGTCTATGATGCGAAATGTTATCTGCCATTGCAGTATATACTTCATAAACATTAGTTTACCCATACAAGACCCTGGGGAGATAGATAGGTATTATTATCTTTGTTCTAAAAAGGAGGAAATGGTCTCAGAGAACACATGACTTGCTGGCAAGCCCTAGCTCTCTGGAATCAGTTAATGAAAGCGTGTGGGACTCCCAACAAATGTAACCAATTCTTGTCCGTTATTATCAAACCAAGGTGCATTGGACTTGCCTCAGGATTATAGGGTGGGTCACTGTGATGTTTGACTAAAGCTTATCTTCCAGAAAGGCATCTAGTTTTGATCTGAAGACTCAAGAGATGGAGGATAAACTACTTCCCTTGATAGTTTGTTCCAAAGGTTAATCATATATATTATTATTATTATTTCTAATTTGAATTTTCTGGCTTCAGCTTCCAGTCATTGGTTCTTGTTATGCTTTCTCTGGTACATAAAGAGCCCTTTACTACCCAATAATCTCTTCTTCTGAAGGTACTTAAACACACTTATCAAGTCACCTTTCAATCTTCTTATTTAAATGGAAGTATATGTAACATGGATAAATCCATATTGCATTTCATCCCAAGACAGATCATGCTAGACTAATTTGATGTCTTGTCTTGTGAAAGAAAGAAAAGGGAAATGCAGTAGATCTAGCTGGACTTCAGAAAGGCATTTGATATGGTACTATGTGAGAAACTAGTTAACTTGGAGATGATGGGGATTAGTATGAGAATTGTAAGGTGAGTATGAACCTGCTAAAAGGGAGGAGACAATGGGTTGTGCTGAAAGGACTCTCAAGGTGGCAGGAGATTACTATCAAGGGATCAGTCCTGGGTCCAGTTCTGTTCAATATCTTCATAAATAATTTAGATAATGACAGAATACACTTACAAAGTTGTGGACAATACCAAGATGGGAGGAGTTGCAAGAGCTTTGGAGGATAGGATTAAAATTCAAAATGATCTGGACAAACTGGAGAAATGGTCTGAAGTAAATAGGATGAAATTCAATAAGAAGAAATGCAAAGTACTCCACTTAGGAAGGAACAATCAGTTGCACACATACAAAATGGAAAATGACTTCCTAAGAAGGAGTACAGTGGAAAGAGATCGGGGGATTATATGATCACAAGCTGAATATAAGTCAACAATGTAACACTGTTGCAAAAAAAAAAAAAAAAAACTACAGGGCTGTAGCACAAAGTACCATTGCATCACACGTGGGTTCACATATTTTATGGTGTGGAGCCAGTGTAGCGGAGCATGAGCCGTGATCAAGAAGAGGCTGCCAAGCAAGTAATACCTGAGGGAATACACAGCTACTTAATCACTAGTGCCTCCTTTTCAATAATTGAGTAGGCCTTCTCACATCTCATCATCTCTTTCTGTTTCAGGTGGGACATATCTATCCTACTGAAACAAGAGATCTGTTTTGATGGCCTGCCCTCAGAGGTTTGATGCATCTAGTGAACTTCCAGAAATCCTCAAGGGAGAGAGGTCTTAAGGCACGGGAATAGGAATCAGGAGACATGGAGTTGATTTTCTGAGTGACCTTGGTCATGTGTTTAACCCTCTATACCTTAGTTCCCCCATGTAAAATGGGGATGATACTTCTACCTCACATGGGAGTTAAAGCAAAATTCTTAAATATTTGTGAGGTGTGATATTATGGTAATGAATGACATAGAAAAACCTCTCAAAATGAAAATGCACTGAGACTGAAAACAGGGGAGTTTGGACTGCATGGCAGTTCAGCATTGAGGCAAGCGGACAGCTCAATTGATGGACTACAATAAAATCTGGAAAATAAGCGAACATGAAAACCTTCAACTTCTAATGTAAAACCAAAACGTAGGTCATCCATTCATAAAGCATATCCATGGAGGCAGAAGACCAGCAACAGATTAAACGTGCATGGGTATGTTACACAATTTATTCCAAAGCATAGAATGTACATCTCTTTGTTTTGTGGCCAAATGTTATAGGTATGCACCCATCAGAGCCTGTGCACAGCATCCTGAGGCAGGGATGCTTAACTAGCAAAGCAGAGAGGAATAGCATTGTATCTGGAGACAGAATATAGACCAGAAGTCTCAACCATGCGGCCCGCAGAGTTATTTCTTGCGGCCCGCTGTAGGCGCCGACTCCGTGGGTGCTCCAGTGGTGGAGCACCCACAGGGAAAAATTAGTTTTTAGTCAAGCTCCTCCACCTACCTCCCAGCGCTTCCCATTGACAAACAGCTGTTTGGCGGTGCTTAGGACTTATGATAGGGGAGGAGGGGGGGGACAGTGTGCTCAGGGGAGGAGGCGGAGAAGAGGCGGGACCGGGGCAGGGACTTTGGGGAAGGGGTTGGAATGGGGGGGGGAAAGGGTGGGAAGAGGCGGGGCCTCATGGAAGGGGTGGAGTGGGGGGTTTGCAGTTTGCTACCAACCAATTTTGAAGTTCTCAGCTATTTTGACTTGACAATTGGTGTACAACTACAGAAAGGTGTGTATCTGTGCTGTGCCACAGTACTAGAGACCATTGTGATATATCACAGATAACCAATCACCACCCTTACTCAATAGCTAATTTGCATGCTAGTTTCATTGGTTGTATTAAGGAGACTTCACAGATGGTGGATTACTTGGCCCGACTGCCACACCCTTGTGCCTAGCTGGCACCTCTCATATCAGCACAACCACCTACACAACAACACATCCAGCAAGTCCAAATACAGATAGCCCCTCACCCCAGCACACACCCCTTATTTGCCACCAACACAAATCAACCAAAATCTCCCAGTATCAAACAAAATCACTGTAAGATGCTATACAATTTAAGGGTGTAGAAAAAAGGTATATATTATATGAGAAACAGTATGTGACCCTGTAATTAAAAGATTACATGATACCACATAGTCTCAAAGAGGCAGCGAAAAAGTTTTGTGTGCAAGCCTAATTTTGGCACATGTGCTTAACTGTGCAGTCTTAACATTCTCTTAGTGTAGTTTTTTTGTATAGAATGTGGTACAATTTGCAAGCCACACTGAGACTGGTTTTGTCTCAGGATATCAAATCTAACATTGATGTTCTGGTTGATGCAAAACACTGCCAGCTAAGTGGCCAAAAATGAAATGACTGTCAAAATTAGCACTGACTTTCGCATTACAGTTTTAAAAAAGTGAATACATTGACTTTTAATAGCATACTATATTACTCTTCATTTTTTTCATTTTTGACCACACTTTTGTATCATTGTATGAAAAGGTTTCAGTGATGCGGCCCTCGGGCCAATGTACTAGTCCTCATGTGGCCCTCATGGTGATTTGAGTTTGAGATCCCTGATATAGACATTGTAAAGTGGACCCACCTCAACTAGTTTCTCCAATCCTCCCATTAAGGAAGCAAGTGTCATGATGAAAGAGAACAAATCTGGAATGGAGAAATAAAATTCCTTAGATTTCAACCAGTTTCCCCTGGATTGACCCCAGTAACTTGTGCCTAACTAAAGCATATCTTCCAGAAAGGCATCCATTCTTGATTTGATTTAAAGATATGGAGAATCTGCCACTTCCCTTGGTAGTTTGTTCCAATGGTTAATTGATTTCTCTGTTAAAAGTATAACTTATTTCTAATTTGAATTTGTCTGGCTTTAGCTTCCAGCCATTGTTTCTTGTTATGGCTTTTGCCTCTAGATTAAAAATCCCTCTTTAATACTGATTATTGGGAAGAAGCTCATGATAACAGTATGTACAGAAGTAAAGATATTGACATCTAAATTATTAGGAGAGGGGTTTCAGTCCAGGGACTTTAGTGTAGCTTTCTCTGAAGTTATTCCAGTTCCATAAGTACAATCAGCTGACAGAGTTTCAATGCATGGAAGAAAACATGCCCTAAAGAGACGGGTTTAGCATCATAAAGAGAATTCTAAATTATTGGACAATTGTGTGTATTAAGGAATAGACTCACCTTAATAAAAATGGAACCAGACTGTTGACCAGGAAAACTAACCTGGACTGAGGCGGATTAAACTAGAAGATGGAAGAATGCTAAAAGGGACTGAAAACATTCCTTTTGGACAAAGATGTGTGCTAGAGATAGTAGTAATATAAAGGTAATTCTATATCTCATAGTACAAGAGAAGGCTAAATTATATTATAGCTTGACTGGAAGAGGGCCAGGTTGAAATCTCAGAGGTTGCAGGGAGGGATAGCTCAGTGGTTTGAGCATTGGCCTACTAAACTCAGGGTTGTGAGTTCAATCCTTGAGGGAGCCACTTTGGGATCTGGAACAAAATCAGTACTTGGTCCTGCTAGTGAAGGCAGGGGGCTGGACTCAATGACCTTTCCCTTCCAGTTCTAGGAGATAGGATACCTCTGTTAATTTTTTTTGGTACATTCCAGAAAAGAAACACTTTAAAAGTGATAACATGCATAATTAATCCATGGAATTCATTACCTAAGGGTATTCAAAGCTGAGGGCCTAGAACCATTTAAAAAAGATTATATATTTATATGGATGAGAACACAGGCTAACAAAATTAAGTTAAATAATAAAGTTGTAACATAGGAGTGCTAGTAAGAGACTACTGTTTATTTTCCAGCCCTAGTAACATGACATATCTGGGTTATAACCTGCAACATGGTATGAGTCAATATACACTGCTGCTAGATGTTGCATGTTCATTTCATTTTTAAAAATAGCACATGAAGCATAGTATCAGCCCATAATAACAATCACAAACAAATATAGTCAACTAATAAAACATACACACAGTAATATTTAGCATGGAGGTCAGGTTCCTGACATCTGTTAATAACTACTGCTGCTAAAATTCTTGGCCATCTGATCACATGGCCACTGGTTCTCAAAACAGTTTCTTCTTCAGTGGTCAGTACTCAGTACCTGAGGTGGATCTGCCATCCCCAGCCTGAATTTGTTACTTCTTGTGTTTTTTATCATCCATGAGTGCATGGGCATCTGCTAATTTTGTCACCATATGAGCATTGTCAGAAACGTTCTGGATGTCCTCAATAAACAGAATCTGTGGAAAAGAGCAAAAGAATTTGAGAGCACTTTCCACCTGCAATTTGAAGCCTGATTGGCTGAGCTGGAAATCTGTCATCCACTACAATGAATGAATCAATCAACTCTCAATTGCATAGGATCATACCCTGACCTTGGCATTCTAACGAGTGTCAGGAAATCCTTTTACCTCCCTTTGAAAATTGGGCAACATCAACACTCATCATCAACACTGAAGCAAAAGGGACCTTCTCATGAATCCCTGGAACCAGTTCATTTTCCTTTTAAGCTCCTCTTCCATGGCAGGGCTTTTTACACTCATCACCACTGTGTTCAAAGCTTCTACTTTCTGCCAGGGAAACAGAGCACCAGCCGTCAGGTAGATAGTGCCCCAGTTGGCTATTACAGTAATATGGTTAGAAAATACATTAGGCCAATTGCCATCATCAGTAAAATATAGGGCTGGTCAACTGACCAATAGAACACTGGTCAAATAATGTAAAAAATGGGCAAATATTTTGAAGCACTAATTTATTAGAACACTAACAACAGTAACAAAAAGAATAAAACTTTCTGGTTTCCAATAGGCTTAGCCTTATACCTAATTACAAAAAAAACCCAAGTCACTTAACTGAGTTATTTTAACTACGAAAAATGCAAAACAATGAAATGAAGTTCTAAAAAATGAAATAATTGTTATTTTTATGCAATGTTAGGTTAGCACTTAAATGTGAATGTTGTTCAAGACTGACCAGTGACAAAATAAAAATAATGAAATTAAATAAAACAAATCCATAGCAATGATGAAAGAAAAAATCATTTTTAAGTTCAAGGTAGGCAGCAGACCAATTCTTCAAGCATCCTCTTTTTCTTTATCAGCTTCAACTATATCTTTGTCGTCATCATCAAAATCTCCTTCCTCTTCATCTGACGAATACTGAGTCAATTGTTCATCTGCCATTTTCTTCTCTAATCTTAAACTGTGATACATGGTTTACCCCGAGGACATTCTGCGCCAAAAAATTAAAAATTCTGCACCAAAAAATTAAAATTTGTGCAAAATTCTGCCAGTTTTATTTGTCAATAAATAAATGCAGAGGCTCCAGCATGACAGTGGGGTGCACAGGCCACTGGCTGCATGAAGGTGGGGGATTACCCTGCAGCCATCCCACCCCTGGGACAAGGACTAAGCAGTGAGGCTGCACCTGACCCTGATGCAGCACAAGGCCTGGGCCTGCCCCAGAAAGACCTTGGGGCCCTCCCCCTCTGTGCCAGGCGCACCAGGTGTAGGGTAGGCAGGCTCAACCAGGCAGGATCCAAGTGTGGAGGGGCTGAGTGTGGGTGGATCCAGGTGTGGGGTGAGAGGATTCTGTGTGGGACAATCTGGGTGCAGGCAGCTCAGTGGGGGGGTCTAGGTGTTGGGGGATCTGGATGCACACAGCCTTGTTGCAGGGGATCCAGTGCAGGGGCAACTGGACTCTGCAGGGGCTTTCAGGTGAAGGTGTTTGGGGCTCAGCTGACAAGTCTCGGTGTGGGAATCTCAGCAGGGGGTGTCTGGGTGCTGAGGGAGTGGGACTTAGTGGGGTGGGGGCCTGGGTGCATCTAGTTGGGGGTCTGGATGTGGGGGCTCAGGATGGTGCAAGGGGTGGTGCATCAGGATGGGAGTTTGAATGCAGGGAGTTCAGTGGGGGGTGGTCTGGGTGCAGGGGTGGAGGTCTGGAAGCAGGGGATTTGCATACAGGGGGGCTCCAGATGCAGGGATTGAGGTTCAGTAGGGTGGAGTTCGGGTATGAAGGGCTTGGGGAGTTCTGGATGTACATGGTGAGGCTTGGCAGGGGTGTCTGGGTATTGGAGGTCTGGATGCACAGGGGTTGGGTGGATGGGGGAGCAGCTCCCCATACAGTGACCCCTCCACCCACAGTTGAGGAGCGATGGGGGCAGGAAAGAGGGTAGGATGCTGAGCTTCCTGCAGCTGGGGGAGGTTTCTGGGGGTGGGTCTGACACAGCCACAGCCACTCTTTGCAGGGGAAGAAGAAGTCCTGTCCTCTTCTGCTTCCAGCCCACCCGGGACTAGCAGCTGATCCCAGCTCAGGGTAGGAGCCACTGGCTGGCGTGTCCCCAGCCCCGCAGTGATTTCTGTCTCCAGCAGCTGCTCTGGTTGCATGAAATGTTGTACCTGCTCTGCTAGGGAGTGGAGTGTGACTGATCTTGCAGCTTCCCTTTGCTTCCCTGTCAGAAAGTCATTTTTCTGCAGGAAAGCAAAGAAATCTGCAGGGGACATGAATTCTGTGTCTCCGCAGTGGCACAGAATTCCCCCAGGAGTAATGGTTACCAGCTTCCCTGCAGTGGAGGTCTTCAGTATATTTCTGGTTTTTGAATGGATGAGTCCCAAACTGACCTGTTTTGTTTCACACATGCAATAGTAGATGGAAGTATTAAAAGACTTTCTGCCATTGTAACTAGAGTGTAAGGAGGGCACAACCCTTTTCACCATGATGAAGGAGCAAGCTGTTTTGATTCAACTGCTGGGATTGCACTCTTTAGTGTTTTACAACTGAATTGGTTGCTTCTTGCTTTATAATTTGCTATCTCTGTCAGAATTGTTTGTTTGTATAGCCTTTAAAATTTGCAACAGCCACTATGAGGTTATAAGCTGAATCAAATTCATCATTAGAAAGGTCTTGGTTCTGGAAGTGTGGATTAAGAAGAAAGGTAGCATTATGTGCGGGAGTGATCACCTGATTTTTCCATGATATTATTTTGTTTATTATCTTTTTCTCTTCTGCTTTTGTAAGTGGATTGTGTTCAGTATTCTCACAAATATGTTCCTTAATATTCAGAAACTCATTCTTGACATCAGACAATGTAGAACTATCATTTTTCCATATTCTGAATGGACTGAGCTATGAGTTCAAGCAGTGAAATGAATTTTGAGTTTTGCATCCAAAAGACATAGACATCAAAAATATCAATGTGGGTTACTTGCGACAACACCCGGCCACCCATTCTTCAACAACAGATGATTTGAAGAGCCTTCTTGCATATATGAAGATTGAGACATTTAACAGACGATGCCCATCAAGTACAAGACAGACTCAATGGATGAAATTGAGTGCTGTATTAAATGATGATGGTAGATGGCTGCTGGTACTGTGTGATTTTTGAAAAACTTGAGAATGCTTTTCACTTTTGAAACATCTGATAAAAAAGTTGTCAGATTTTCAACATCACCAGTATAAAGCTGTATATCATATGGACAGCACATCTATAACACAGAAGACATGGATACTCATTTATCAATCAGATTTCATATTAGCTGCATTGTCAGTCACAACCAAAATAACTTTCCCTGGGCCTAATTCACTGATTATATTTTTAACTGATCAGTAATATATTCGGCTGTGTGATGATGCTCAGTTATGCTGTGGAATGAGTAAAACACAGGCCACGAGTTGTTACCATGAAGCTGATGACATCCTCATTGTGAATATTGCTCCATCCTCAGACACTAGAGATACATACAGAGTTTATGATCTTATTGTGCAAGCTCTTTTTTTCTCCACATCATATACTTTGGCATTCAGAAGACTCCCTGCAAGCTGTTTCCTAGCTGGTACTTTGTAAACTGGATGCAACTTATGAAAAAAAAATTCTAGCATATCTCTGAAGCAACAGGGATGGCCACAGCTGGAGATGGGACATTGGGTGGGATGGGCTGTGGCTCTGAGTTGGCACTGAGCATTCTCTCTTTCGGTTGCTTGGCTGGCTGGTTCTTACCGACATGCTCAAAGTCGAGCTGATTGCCATATGTGAGGTCAAGAAGGAATTCCCCCCTAGGTCAGATTAGCAGTGACCTTGGGGGGGGGAGGAGGGTCACCTTTCTTTGCAGCATGTGGGTACAGGTCACTTGCCAGGATTAGCTGGATATATCTCATTTAATCATTTCCCTGCCATTCCAGGGGCCTTGAGCATCTTGGTCCCTCCTATTCTCTGCCTGTGGCACATAATAATCTATTTGCCTGTGGGTCTCATTTTCTTTGGTTTCATTTCCATTGTTGGGTGCAGGTGCTAGATGGTGTTGGTGGCCTGTGATATAGAGGAGGTCAGACTAGATGATCTAGTGGTCCCATCTGGCCTTAAACACTATGACTCTGATTTTTGACTATATGAAATGGTGTACTGCTGACGTACATACCACTAGCAAACATATGTTCAAGTTCGTTTTTCTGGTGATGATGTTCTGTATAAAAGCCTCTTAATATCAATTTGATGAGCATCTGAAGACCTTCCAGAATCCTTTGATGCCAAAGCAGATGGTGTAGCAAAATTCTTATTAGAAGATGAATAAATGTAATTAGCTTCATGTCCATTGTCAGCCATAATCACTAACTTCATCAGAAGACTCCATGTTTTGTGAGGATGATGCTGAAGATTAAGTAAGAGAATACACATAAGAAAACAAATGTTGTTGCAGACCATTTTTCTCTTTCTTGCTGTTAAATAATCTATCACAAGCATTCAACAAGTGTTTCTCCATTGTATCTGTCACACACATTAAGTGCAAGTTCTGTTCTTCTGAGTAGCAGTTTTTCCGTGTTTAGATCTAATAAACAGATTTCCATACAAATGATTTTGGCTTTCCCCAACTCTGCACATTTTATTATGCCACTGTTATTAATGTCTGACTACTTCTGGAATGCTCTCTGGATTATGTAGTATCTCTTGTATTTCAACCAACCAGTAGCCATTCAATTCTATTTCTGACTGGCTGGAGTTTTCTGTAACAACAACCAAGATGTTTTTAGGCATGCTGTCCCTTCCCTCACAGGACTCCCACAGACTCCCAGATTCCATGGAGGGGGTAGAGGGCAGACCCTCCTCCCATTGCTGCATCAGGGCACAAGAGCAGAAGCAGCAGAAGAAACAGAGCAGGAAGGGGGGCAGGACTCCACCAAGATGTGATGTCACACACCCCTCACTACAGAACTTTTCAATTTATCAGCAAGGCTCGGCTGGGGATATGTCAGGAGTGTTATGAAGGGGATTTTTTTTTAAGGGGAGGAATGGGGGATTATTTACATGGACATTTAATGTGGGTTGTTTGCTTTGTTGAGGTGGGGGAAATGTTAAGGGGATTAACAGCTGTGATATTTTTGTTTGTTAAGGGAGAAGGTTAATGGTTGTGCATCTTTTCTCTGTGTTGGGGGAGGAGACTTACTGGCTGTGAACCCTCCTCTCACTCCCTTCTGAGTTAATTTCTGTATGTTTGTCTAGTCAGTTTAGATTGTAAACTCTTCAGAGCAGGAACACTGTCTTTTAGCTTGTTTAAAGTGCTGTGCAAATTGCCATGTACATTTATGGCCTGGTATACAAATAAAGATACATACATACATACAATTTTTTTTCTAGAAGATTCCAGCCATACAAGATGCTCAACTTCCAATTAATTCACCTTCCCTGCCCTCCAAACAATTGCCATGTAGTAAAATGAGTGATCAATGTATTTAAGTAGGCTTGCTTATGAATGGCACCATGATGAAATCAAAAAGGTAGCCCGCCACCTACCTCTGGGCATTCTTGCTGAAATACTAGGCAATATTTTATCCCAGCAAAATAATAGGCTGTCAACTGACCAGTTAATTGACTGGCTTTCCAAACCTAGAAATTAATCCTAAATTTTCATTTGTTCTGTTAATTAGCCCTTTTGTATTATGCAACTTCCAACATCTCTTATTCAAAATTATTGATACTCTAAGAAAATTTGCAGATTTATATACACATGAATGCACATATTCATCAGTTTTAACCAAAAGTGGAAGTGAAAATTACCCTACAATGCCAATGGAACTCGTGTGTGTGTGTATGTGGAACTTGTGTGTGTGTGTGTACTGTCATTCAAATGACAGCAAGTAGAAATACTGGGGGGAAAAGGGACATAGAAAATAAAATAATATCATGCTTACTAGAACCTAAACTTAACTAACAAGATGTTCTGTTGTCTCACAAAAGTCTTTCATAAGACTCTGTTCATAAGACAAGCACACTGGCAACTTGTCTCCAAGGTGAAAGTTGTACAGTTTCTCTCTGTGTCTACAGCTATAGTACAAAACTCCATTGTCTTTGCTTGTAAACAGGATCCCTTCCAACCTACCTGATAGCTGTTTTTTCCCTGTGTGCTCCTTCCTTGTTGGGTTTTACAATCTCTTGATTAGTATTCAGCTCAGATTGTAGTCAGGCTTCCTTTATGAAGTGGACAATACACGCACATAATCAGCCAGAGACAGATAAGCATCTCTTCCCTCCTGCCTGGCAGGAGTGTGCTGATCACCTTCTGGTGACCCGCTTTAACTCACAGACCTTAAGAACATAATTTTCAGTACATATATACATAATCCTTACATATTATCTGTATGTTCGTCTCACAATGATTAAAATGACCAGCGTGGCACAGGCTTTCAGTAGAGACTTTGCAGGACACTCTTTGGTGAACTAGTATGTAGGTACCAGACTCAGGGGATCCCTGTAACCCTTATGCATCCCTGTGCCCTCTGCCAATTGGCACCAAGAGATCCCTGGGTTGCAGTGGGTCAAAGAGCAATTAAAATCCTATGTACATTCTACCTTGCAGTGCAGAATAGTAACTTCACCTGCCCCTCCACCCAACTGTACTCAAATTCTGCACTAATGAAATAAATAAACTCTTGTTACCGGCCCAAGTTAAGATAATGCAAGAGTGAACAAATGTGACTTGCACTGCATCCTAAAACTATCACCAGACTCCGGCTGTGAATGTCTGATCCCATGGGCCTCTCACAAAGAACGTTCTCCACTTTCAGTTCCCTGGCATGATCCTTCTCATTCAAATGCCCCTACTCCCTATTAAATGTTCCCTCCATACCTGTCCCCTTCCTGAATCCATTTGCTCCAACAGTCCATTCCTCCTCCAAAGGATAGTTTGGCACAGGAATGATCATTTGATAGCGGGTAACTTACTGGAGGGAACAGCAAAATAGAACAGCAGCTCCAGCCTTCCCACGGCTGATCCTCTCCCTTCCAATTACTGTTCACTTATATGCCAGCACTTGCTATTGCCCTATTTTTCTCTTTCTTCCCACCATGCAGTCCACTCCTATTCCCCTCCTACTGCCTCCTATGCCAAGTAGTCAGTTACTGACGTAAAGCAGCCTAAAAAACATGGAGCTGTCAGGTAACCAGTCCATTCTAATCACCTTTTTCTTTATATATGACAGACTAATTTTCTATTTTGACTCCTGTTTTGGGGCTTCAATGGGGGGAGGGTGGGGGGTGTCCCAATCAACAAATTTCTGAAATGACATGCAGTAGAGAGGGAAATATATCATTCCATGTCTATCTTCTAACACAGTAACTGACTGGAAAGTGTGATCTAAGAGTGAAAATGTAAACTAGCTGCCGAGCTGTTTCTTTGTAAACATGTCTGAATGACAGAAGAAATGGATGATTTGCCCATGCAGTCTGTTACTTTGTCAAGAATGCCCATGACTAATTAGCTACACGCATTACCCGAAATATTTAGTATGCAGTTTAACTGCTATTCAATTACACTTACAACCAACTAATGCCGTGTCTACTCTAGAAGTACTTTAGTATACCAGTATATCATACTGGCAAAGCTGAGCTTTATGCCAGTATAGTAAAACCATTCCCAACAAATGAAAAGCTGTACTAGTAAAACCACAGTTTTGTCAGAATAGCTGCATCTACACTAGGAACTTCTGCTAGCATAGGTACATCGGTCTTGGATCACACCTCTTCACGTCCCTGACCCATACAGCTATGCCACCAAAAGTCTTTAGTGTAGATCCCATCAAAGGCAGGAGGTCAGTTTCCACTGTCAGCCTCATGTCTGACATGCCAGCTATCTAACATACTCAGGACTTTAAGTGCAGTTTTTAACAGATCAGCAGCCTGATTTTGTGAGATGTTCATACAACATACATAAAACATAACAAAGTAATTAATTTTTACCTTAAAGGGTTTGTTTTCCTCTGCATCCCTGAAAGTAGTAAATGACAAGGCTGAAGTTGGTTCCTTATTCCCATTTCCTTATTTGTTGCTCTGAGTTCCTTATTCAAAAGACCAAACTTTTTAAAAAAATCAGCGAAAGATTAAATTTTTAGTAATTTCACCCCAATAAGTGATTGAATTTTAGAACAAGTTACATTAGTAATTAAATATTACTTATTTAATAATTATTTAACTAGGGAACTGGGCTTTCACTTGACAAAATACTAATTGGGTTACCCCTAATGACATAGCCCTGCAACCATTAGGCTGTTCTAAAGAAGCTGGGATAGGTCACCATCCAACCTGAAGCGTTATTCCTGAGCAATATGCTGATATATGTCACATCCACTTACGTACCATTTTATAAATGGTGCTTAAATAAAAAACTGGGAACCATGAATAAGGAGCTGGGAATAAGGAGTTAACTTTCAGCCTTGTTAGAAAATGATGGTTATTCAACTGCAACCAGAGTTCGTTTTGTGACCTCTGCATATTCGCACACCCCCTCTTGGCTGTGCCTGAACATTCCATGAGTGTGAATATGCAGCACTCAATTTTTTTAAATGTAAAATGAGATTCTCACCTAATTCCATAAGTCTGGGAGTTCAGGCTTTAAGAAAGACACCAAATTTTGTGAGACTCGCCCTATAATCTGGAGAGTTTGTGATGCTCATTTGTTGCTGAGCTCAGATAACTCTAGCAGCCTGGTGAAGCACAATTTCCCTTTACAGCCACGGGACTGGTCAGTCCCCATCACATGAAAGTTTAAGACCAGAAGGGACAACCAGATCATCTAGTTTGATCTCCTTGTAAATCACAGGCCACCACCACCCACAAGCTAAACCCAACAACCAAAATTAGATCAAAGTATTGCAGCCCACAGGTAACTAAACTATTATGTGCCACAGGCAGAGAATAGGAGGGACTGACGTGCACCAATGCCTGAGGCCCCTGTAATGGCAAAGAATTGATTAAATGAGATATGCCCAGATAATCCTGTCAAGTGACCTCCACCTCATGCTGCAGAGGAAGGCAAAAAAATAAAATAAAAAAAAATCCAAAGTCACTTTCTATTTGACCGCAGATGAAATTCCTTCCCAACCCCCACATATGGGGATGAGTTAGATCTTGAGCATGTGAGCAAGAACCAGACAATTAAGCACATAAAAAAGGAAGAGAATGCTTGGTTCCCCTTAGAGTGCTGGACCATCTGTCCAGCATCTTCAGTCGTGGGTGTGTTTCAAGGTATTTGAGCATTTAATTCTCCAACGAATCGCTCTAGATTGGGACGATGTTTTGCAGGTTGAGCAGGCAGGGTTCAGGAAAGGATGCAGCACATGTGATCAAGTTCTGGCCTTGACCACCTTTATCAAAAACCGCTTTCAACAAAATCTAAAGATGGGAGCCGACTTCTTGGATTTGACCGCCACCTACAACACAGTTTGTCACAATTATCTTTTGTTTAAACTCTCTTAAGTTGTCCCGCGTTAGGTGGTTGAAGTAGTAGAGCTCTTTCTCCACAACCGGCGATTTAGAGTACACATGGGCAACTGATGCAGCTCTTGGAAGTGTCAGATCAATGGCCTTCCTCAAGGCGCCATTGTTTCATGGATACCGTTCAATGTGTACATCAATGACCTGCCAGCTACACTCTTGCACAAGTTTATCTATGCTGACGAGATCTATTGCAGCTACCATGCTCAGTCTTTCTCAGAAATTGACAAGGTCTTAAACGATGATAGGAAGCCGATGGCAAACTATTGTAGTTGATGGCACCAGCAGCCAAGCTTTTCCAAGACCATTTTTAGTGTATTTCATCTGCATAATGCAAGCATAAGCCACGAGTTAAAAGTTTTTCTCAATGGCCACCACATGTAGCATGAACCAAACCCGGTTCACCTAGGTGTGACATTGGATAGATCATTAACGTACTTGAGGAAGATAGCAGCCAAAGTCAGGACTCGGAACAACTGGCTCAGAAAATTGGCTGGTTCAACCTGGGTACAAGCACATGGATACTTAGAAAATCAGCCCTTGCCATCTGCTATTCAACAGCAGAATATTGTGCTCCTGTCTGATGTCACTCACCTCACACAAGGCCAGTTGATGTAGAGCTTAACAAAGCAATGCATATTGTTATGGGGACTTTACAGGCAACTCTGTTGCCACAGCTACCGACATTTAGTAACATAGCACTGCCCCATATTTGCCTCTGTCATGTCATAAACCTCTGTCATGCTGCTGTCCAAGATCTGTGAGAATAGTGACCTGCCTTTGTACACAGCACTCTTCAATCACCCACGAGCTTGCCTGTCTTCTAGACACCCTTTATAGTCATCTATGCCTCCACAGGACATAATGGTGAAATCTGCTTGAAGCAACGAGTGGTCAGCAATGACAGTCATTAATCACTCTCTCATCACTGACCCAACCACCTGTCCACCAGGTTTTGAGGTGCCACTACAAAAGTTTTTTTTCTCCTGCTGATAATAGCCCACCTTATTTAATTAGTCTCGTTACAGTTGGTATGGCAACACCCATTTTTTCATGTTCTCTGTGTATATATATCTTCCTACTGTATTTTCCACTGTATGCATCCAATGAAGTGGGTTTTAGCCCACGAAATCTTATGCCCAAATAAATTTGTTAGTCTAAGGTGCCACAAGTACTCCTCATTTTTTTACTGCACCTGTGGTTACCTCTGAACCGGTTTTGAACAGGACATGGCAACTGTGTGGCCAATCTCTTTAAATGCAGTTTTTCTAATGACCTGTGATGCAGCTGCGGTCAACTTCAGACTATATTGCATATTCTTGACGAGTGCCCACTGACATTTCACTGGTGAGCCACGGGCTCTCCCCCTGGCTGATAATGACGCCATCAATGGCTGGGCACATTGCACAAACGCTGATAAACTGTGAACAGCTCTCATGCTTCAGAGGAAGGAGATGAAAAAAACAGCCAGAATACACTGATGGGAAACAAAATCCCTTCCTGACCCCTGAACTTTTAGGAACATAAGACGTGAACTGGAAGGGACCAATAGAGCTGCTGAGCCCTCACAAGAAACTCTGTCATACAATCCCACTCATAAATCTGTGCAGCTCTCTTAAACTAATTGTTTACCCCAACAACTATTTGGCAGCTGTTCCAGAATCTCACTTCTCTGATGGTTAGAAACCTAATTTTCAGTCTGAATTTGTTCATGGCCAGTTTATACACATTTGTTCTTGTGCCAACATTTTCCTTTAGCTTAAGCAGCACTTCACCATCCCTGGTGTTTACCCCCGCTCCCTTATGTATTTATAAAGAACAATTATATCCCCTCCCAGCCTTCTTTTTGCTAGATTAAATGCGCCAAACTCTTCCAGTTTTCTCTCATAATAGAGACCCTCCACTGCCCTCATCATCTTAGAAGCTCTTTTCTGCACTTGTTCCAGTTTGAATTAATCTTTCTTGAACATGGGTGACCAGGAATTGTACACACTTTTCCAAATTATGTCTTACCAGGGCCTTGTACAATAGCATTAATACTTCTCTATTCTGGAAATGTTTCACCGGACACATCCTAGGATCAGAAACATCACAATGGTGGCTCGTGGTCATCCTGTGATCAACCCACACACCCAGGTCTCTCTCCTTCACTGTTGCTTCCAAATGAACAGATGAGCCTCCCAGATTATAGCAGAAATTCTTATTATTAGCCCCTAAGCGCATGACCTTGCACTTTATACAACTGAATTTCATCCCATTTTCATCATTCCTTTCTTCAAGGTCACCCAGATCTTCCTATTTAATTATCCAATCCTCCTCTGTATTGATGATGCCCCTCAACTTTGTATAATCAGCAAATTTCATTAGCACACACTTTCTTCTTGTGCCACGGTCATTAACATAAATATTGAGTAAGATTGGTTTTAAGACCAATCCTTGAGGAACTCCACTAGTAACCACCCTCCAGTTCAACAGTTCACCATTCAGCACAACCTGTATGCCTTATCTTCTTCTAGTTCCTTAAAAAAGAAGAACAGGAGTACTTGTGGCACCTTAGAGACTAACAAAACCTTCTAGTTCCTTATCCCCCTGGTGATGCTCGTACTGATCCTCATCTTCTCTAACTACTGTAATACCTTCCCCTGTGGTACTTGATCAAATGCTTTAGTGAAGTCTGATTACATCAGCTCTACTGCACTTCCCTCAACTAAAAATAAACAACGAAAATGATTAGAGGGCTGGGGACCATGACTTAGGAGGAGAGGCTGAGGGAACTGGGGTTATTTAGTCTGCAGAAGAGAAGAGTGAGGGGGGATTTGGTAGTTGCCTTCAACTACCTGAAGGGGAGTTCCAAAGAGGATGCAGCTAGGCTGTTCTCAGTGGTGGCAGATGACAGAACAAGGAGCAATGGTCTCAAGTTGCAGTGGGGGAGGTCTAGGTTGGATATTAGAAAATACTATTTCACTGGAATGGGTTACCTAGAGAGGTGGTGGAATCTCTATCCTTAGAGGTTTTTAAGGCCCAGCTTGACAAAGCCCTGAATGGGATGATTTAGTTGGGGTTGGACTAGATGACCTCCTGAGGACTCTTCCAAGCCTAATCTTCTATGATCCAGGTTATTGCCTCAAGGGAAGCAATCAAGTTACTGTGGCATGATGAGCTACCTCTGGTGAACAACCCACCTTGCATAATATCCCCTTTACTCCCTGTATTTAATGAACCTTTCAGGTGGTGAGGGGGAGGAGTCACGTGGCTGTTTCTGCAGCGTGTGACTAAGGCTGCATACCCACAGGGGTCCAAGTGCCTTAGCCCGGCCTCCAGCAGAGAGGCGCTGGCCGGGCTGAAAGCAGCACTTCAGCAGGCAGAGTCGGCGTGCGGCTGCCTCGAGGTGGACGGCGGGCGGCGCCCGCGCCACGGGCCTAACTGAAGCGGAGGGAGACGAGGCAGCGCTCGGACGCGGTGTGCCATAGCGGGGGGCCCTGGAGCAGCGGAAGGAGACTGGTTGATTCCAACTTTTCCGCTGGGGCTTCTTCTGTCTAGTAGGGGGTGGGACGAAGGAGCGGCTCAAAGAGCCTCTTGTCCAATCGGAACTAAGCTCTAGCTGCACGCTGGAGCCGAACCCGCCAATCCGAGGCCGGCTTGTTGGGCGGTGACGATATTCAAACACAGAGCGCGGCGGCGCGCCGTTTCCTCTGCCGCAGGTCCTCCGCTCATAACCTCCTGCCGCGGCGCAGCGGCCTCGCAGCAGCCCGCCTGGCGGTGAGTGCAGCTCCCCCAACGGCTCTTGCTGCCCGCGGGGACCGGGTCCGGGGCTGGGGGTGGCAGGGACTGCCGAGGGACGAGAGTGTCTATGGGGCCCGGTGTCTGGAGCGAGGCCTGTTTGCGCACCGCGGTTCTCCTCCCCGGTGGCGGGGGACTGGCTGCGGGCCACCCGCGCAGCACCTGGGAAACCAACGTGGCGAACGGCGCCTTTAACGCCCCAGACCCGCGCAGACGCCTAGCGCTGCTTGTCGGCTCGCCCGCTGTCACCAGCTTGAGCCGTAGCGGCCTCCCTTTGGGCTCTGCCGGGGGGCAGAGACCGGGCGCTGACTGCAGAGCCCCGACTGTAACTTACAACCGTTATATCAGGGCTGCAACTGGCGTCGTCTCTGATACAACAAGAAGGCTGTGATGTAGGGCTAGTCCTTGGGTCTCCCCGGCCCGTATCCACGCCTCCCATCCCACTGTACAAATCGGAGTCCTGCTCTTTATTATTTGTATTGTGTAGCACATAGGAACCCTAGGGGTGGACCGTTGTGCTATATGCTGTACAAATGCTGAACAAAAGGACCTCAACTTTGTAGCAACAATTCATGACAAATGAAATGGTCCCATGGCTATCCTGAGCCCAAACTGTTTAGGGCTGTATCTGTCCTGTTCTGGGTAATGCTGTTCTATTGTGCCTAGAAATACATAGTTTTTGACAGAAAAGTGGTATAATATGCTTCATTTTGCTGTGTCTGCTTGTGCCTGTATATCTTGGTGGGAACTCTTAATCAGAGCCTTGTTGAGATGCATATAGTGATATTGCAAATGACAGACACTTTAACTTGGACTCATACAGATATCAGTCTGTCACTTTAATAACTTTGAAGACCTTCTTCCTCAACTCTCTTCTCACTACCACCCTGACTCTGATATGCCCCTTTTAGCATATGTGTAGAACAGTTTGTAATCTAAGCCCTTTGCTGTGTTTCCTGTTGTCACAGAATAGGGAGATCTTTTCCAGTCAAACTGGATGCATTCAGTGTTGCAGTTTTGATGATATGGGCCTTTTTTAGCTTTGTAGCTCACTCCTTTTCATCTGACTCCTCACTCTGACTGCTAGTCCCCCTGAGGCCAGATCTATACTTCACACTTACTTTGGTATCACTACCTTACTTGGGTGCGTGAAAAATCCACTGCTGAAGTGGCGCTGCTCCGGCAGCACTCCTCCGGCCATGCACCCTGAAGGATCCTCTTGCGTACCCCACTTTGAAGACCACTGCGCTAGAGCAGTGGTTCTCAAATTGTGGGCCACTTGTAGCCCAGTCAGCACACAGCTGCAGCCCATGTGATGTCTTCAGAGCCTTACAGGTAGTATATAGTGTAGATGTGGCACACATAACCCATAGAGAGTAGGGATGTAAATATTGTTTTAAACCATTCATTTCTTTAACTATTAAAATTATGTTGGTTAATTGCTTGGGCTAGGGCCACTCTGGCTGGCCACCCTGGGGCTGGCATCGCCCTGGCCAGCATGGCTGGGGTTAATGATTAGGGTGGTTAAGTATTAACCTGTAAGACTAACTGTTTACTGTTTTGCATCCCTAATAGAGAGCCACATATGTGGCCTACAATGGTAAATAGGTTGAGAAACACTGCTCTAGAGCAGGGGTTCTCAACCTTTTTCTTTCTGAGCCTCCCCACCCCTCAAACATGCTGTAAAAACTCCAGGGCCCACCTGTCCCAACAATTGTTTTTGTGCATATAAGTCAGTTCTGGCATTGGGGGAAGGGTACCAAGCAGGCCAATTTTCCATGGCCCTATGCCACAGCCCCTTCCCCCCCCCCCCCCCCCGCTCAGGCTCCAGCTTCTGCCACAGGTGGAAGGGCTGAGGGCCCCGGGCTTCAGCCCTATGTGAGGCTTCTGCTTTCTACCCTGGGCCCCAGCGAGTCTAATGCTGGCCCTGCCTGGCGGGCGCCCTGAAACCTGCTCACGCCCTCCCTGGACCCAGAACCACTGATCTAGAGGACAGTTCAGATGCCAGCAACCAGAAATCCTATTGGCTTGGGGCTGCCAGACTTGAGGCAGGTGATTTACCGTCATAGGGCTGAAATATTCTCCCACTGTAGTCCCTGAAGGAAAAGCAATACAGGCCAGTGTCACCCTTCCTTATAACTGGTATCTACTACTGCCCTTTGGTAATTCACCACCAAAAAACCAAAACAAGTCTTTCACACTATAGGTTTTATTGGTATCAGTTGATGTCCTTGATTTACACTGCAATGAGAGGGCCTTTACCCAGTTAGACTAAGTACATGCTGTGATGGGTTCCCCCCAGGATGTCATGGGAAGTGGGGTCCTACTGAGCCCCCCTGACCCACCAGCCTGGGCTCCCTCATACACTGTACTGCTGTGATAAGTTGCAAAGCCCTCCAGGCTCCAGCCTGCACTTTCACTAGCATACATACAGGTAGGGACACACCTACCTGCAGTTCTATGTAGACTCTCTGACCAGGCTCTGCATGAGAAGGCTACAGCTAGGGCAACTACTAGCTCCTCAGGCACGCACCCCCTCTGGAGTATAAACCCAAAATTATACCATCTTGCCCTGCACAGGGAACTCTACAGCATAAATTCATAACATTCGCCTCCTCCCTCCATGTGGGAAGGAATATGCAACTGCCTTTTGCCCCTGAGTTATGATTCCCTCAGACTGGTTTAGATAAAGCAAAAACAAGTTTAACAACTACAAAAGATAGATTTTAACTGCTTATAAGGGATAGCAAGCAGATCAAAGCAGATTACTTAGCAAATAAATCAAAAACGCAAACTAAACATACTAAATAGATAGGGTGAGAATCTACTATTCATATCCAAAGAGATGATACAAGCAGGCTGCAGATTCTTAAGGGGTAAGCTGCACTTGCTTACAGCTTGGAATCCCCAGATGTTCCATTCACAGGCTAAAAATCCCTTTAGCCTGGGTCCAGTACTTCCCCAGTACGATCTTTGTTCCTCAAGTGTTTCCAGGAGCCTTCTTGGGTAGGAAGCGAAGAACACTAGATGATGTCACTCCCTGCCTTATATAGCTTTTACATATAGTGGGAACCCTTTGTTTCAAAGCTTGGTTCCCAGATCGATCTGTGGAAAAACACTGATATCCCAAAATGGAGTCTAGAGACGTGTGGTCACATCACATGTCTTTGTAGAGTCATAGCAGTCATTTCTTACAGGCTGTCTGTAGCCTTCTCAGGAAGGCTCCCCAGGTGGGACATAAGCTTCTCCTAGTGCCTATTGTTTTCCCTAATGGCTCTTCCCCATCAGCTGTCTAGACTGAAACCATCTTGTCTAGTAGGCGTTACCCATGTGTAACTACATTTGAAATACAGGTACATAGTCAATATTCATAACTTCAGATACAAAAATGATACATGCATACAAATAGGATAATCATATTCAGCAAATCATAACCTTTCCAATGACATCTCACATGACTTATCTTGCATAAAATACAATATGATTATGTCATAATCATAAGAATATCACTGAAGAATATGGGGTGCAGTGTCACACATGCCCATTTTCTTCTCACCTTCTCCAAGGTAGGATGGCTTCCTGGGCTAAAGAACTCCACCTGCCCTAGGCTGTTTAGTTATTTTAAAGGTACCAGATCCCTAAGTTCCCTGTAGGCTGCGTGGTCCAGACCTGCTGGGGGGAGGGGCGCCCATCCCTAGTGCTGGTGGGCAGCGGACCTGGTGGAAGCAGCTTTGTCTCTCTGGGCGTGGTTGGTCCCGGTGGGCAGAAGGCAGTGGGTTCCCACACCTTCCCTGGCCTCTGCCGGGGGTGTTCGGGAGTGGGAGCTAATTGCTTCTTGTGAGTTGAAACACGCATTGGGGTGGCCAAGGGGGCAGCCGTGACTCACCGGGCTGTAGAGCGGAGCTGCTGCCTTCTTGGCCAAGCGTGCAAAGGGGAAACTGGTTCAGTGCAACCAGGGAGTTACCTGCCAAGCTGCTGGCTTTTGGGGGGGAGCTGGGTGGGGTTGCAGTCACCTGCCCGACAGGAAGAAGCTCCTGGGGCTCATTAGAGCTGGGCTGCTCGCTAACCAGGGCTGGGAAGAGGTAAGCCCCTGAGCACCCTCTTGCACCCCTCATCCCTGGCCCCACCCCAGAACCTGCACCTCAACCCTCTGCCCCAAACCTTAGCCCCTCATCCCCAGCCCCATCCCAGAACCCGCGCCCCAACTCTCTGCCCCAGCCCTGAGTCCCTCATCCTAACTCACATCCCGGAGCCCACAACCCTAGCCGGAGCCGTCACACCCCTGCACCCCAACCCTCTGCCCCGGCCCTGAGCCCCCTCCCACATTCCGAACCTCTCGGCCCCACCACATAAATTTTGTTATGTGCACCAATATGAAGGCAATGTGTCACACGTCGCCTCCATATTGGTGCACATAACAAAATTCATCCTGCACGTGGGAAAAATTAGAGGGAACACTGCCAGATACTGTTCACATCCCCTCCACCCTCCACTGTTAGTGAAAATATCTCTGCCATGTGAAGACAAGTTATGGGGAGTTTGCCTGTAAGAGTTTATCATAGATGCTGGCCTTTTATAGGTGTTGGGCGCTTAACTGGTCATAACGTCCCTTTCTTTGAGACCATGTCTAACTTTGCTAATGCCACAGTTGCAATTGGGAGGGGCCGTTGACCTAATTTAAGTGGATGGAGGCTGGTGGCAAGGTATTCTCTATGATGGATTTTCAACTCTGGAACTTGCTTTCCACTCTCACCACCTGGTTAAGCCTGGATTTTATCCCTTTGAGATTTTGAAAGGTCCACTTATTTTCCCATCCATCTGGGATGAGGGTGAGTTGCTATTGAGTAGTCAGATGTGGGAGGTTTTCCTTGTGTTCTATATTTTGGGAGTTGGGCTGATTTGAATTGTCCAGTTACTGTATGAAAGTTTATCTTTTAAGCTTGATTAGTAATTAACTGTGCCTAGAACGTGGGATAGGTACATCTTAAACAAAACAAATATTGAACAAACGGGTGCCCACCGTTCTTGTTACTTCATGTTCTTAAGTAGACCGTGTGCATGTTGCTCATGACCTTCGAAAGCTTCTCCTTTCTTCCTCTTGCCTTACTTTCTATGTAGTGTGCAGTTGTTTGTTTTACAGTAGTTACTTGTGACAATCAGTCAGGATCAGGGTGCCATTATGCTAATTACTGTACAAGAGCACAGTAAAACAGCCCTTGTCCTGAAACACTCGAATGTAATTTGACACAGGATGTAGCAGTGGCCATAGAAAGGAGATGGGAGGTGAATGAGAGTGTGTACAGGAACTCCTCACTTAACATTGTAGTTATGTTCCTGAAAAATGCGACTTTATGCAAAACGATGTTAAGCGAATCCAATTTCTCCATAAGAATTAATGTAAATAGTGGGGTTTAGGTTCCAGGAAAATTTTTTTCGCCAGACAAAAGACATTATGTACATGTACAGTATAAGTTTTAAACAAACAGTTTAATATTGTACACAGCAATGAATGATTGAGAAACTTGGTTGAAGTGGTAGAGTAAGTGGGTGGAATATTTCCCAGGGAATGCCTTGCTGCTAAATGATGAACTAGCACTCGGCTGAGCCCTCAAGGGTTAATATGCTGCTGTTAATGTAGCCTCACGCTACAGGGCAGCATGGACTAAGGGAGAAAACACAATAGATGCAAGGCAGTAGCTGCAAACATTTCCCTGCAAAAACTGAACATGATGATGAGCCCACGCTATCCAGCTGAAGCGCACCACTCCCTTCTCCTGACAGCACATGCATGGCTGCACAGGTGCTGACTTTCTAGAGTGCTGGGGGGTGCATGCCTGAGTGAGAGAGAGATGTGCATTGCCCCTTTAAGTACGCTGCCACTACTTCAAGCACGTTGCCCTTTTAAGCAGATCAGCCAGTTCAGACAGGAAGCAACAGTTTCCAGCAAGCTCCCTCCTTTCTGTCCCTGAGCCCTGTCCCCTCCTCCACTTTGTGGAGAGGGGGTATGGGGGGGGCAGGAGCAGAGGGACATCCGGATATCAGCACCCCTCTCCCCCCTCACCCTGCAAGCAGGAAGCTCCCCGGAGCAGCTCCAAGGCAGAGGGCAGGGCAGGGGTGGGCCACCTGAACTGCTGCTGGACAGCTGCGGAGCCACATACCTTACACGGGATTTAGGAGAGCTGTTTGGGGGGCAGGGCTGCAGGCCCTCCTGATTCTAATCCCCACAAGGTGGGGCTGCTCTTTCAGAAAATCCTGCAAGCAGTGGACAAACCAGGCAGCTGCCAAACGACATAAGGGAATATTGCGCAACTTTAAATAACTTGTTCCCTAATAGATCAGCAACATAACAATGAAACAACGTTAACCAGGACAAAGTTAAATGAGGAGTTACTGTACCATAATACAGACTGAATTGCAATTCTAAAATATGCATTTTGGTTTTTGAAAGAGGTTATTTCTTAACTAGTTAAAACCACTCGGGGATATATATTTTTACTTGAATAAGGGCCCTGTATATTTTGAGACATTCTGTATCTGAATTCACTATCAAACTGAAAATAGTGGTGTCTGATTCACAAGAACTCTCAATCAAGTGATGTGGGTTTTTTGTTTGTTTTAGTAAACAGTAAACTGAAAAACTCATGACCCTTTATATTTCAATAAAAGCCTTTTATAGGCTATTCATTTTGTCAGCTAATTCAGCATGGTGGGTCATGGAAACTGGAGGCCCTTTCTATAGAACTTTCACAGCTCTGTGTGATTTCATTTTCAAGGATATGGGTAGAAGAAGCCAACATAGATAGATGATGGTGGTGCAAAGAAGCATTTGGGTTCTGACTATGGTGGGAGGGTTATATGGGGTGAAAGGTTCTAATTATCTGTCTTGATATTGGAATGTTTTCCAGCATTTTCTTCATGGTTTATCAAGTGGTGACTTCTCTGAGAAGGAAGAGGGCCAGTGGCTGCAACATTGCCCCATCGTATGACAATGTTGGAGGCAGTGATTTTTTTAACATGGCCTGGTCTCTGTGCCACAAGGCAAAATCTGTGGCCAATCATTAGGGCTCTGCCCCTAGTTATAGAAAATATTGTAACTTCATTCCATCAAGGTAACTAAACTGAACAATATGGGAAAACAGATTTAGGAGAAACTTTTAAAATTAAACTGTCAAAGTAAGCAATACTCAAAGTAAACAAAACTGGAAAATAAGCGGTTTCCCCCCCTCTATGGTATAGTATTTTAGGGGGTTACTTTTAACCATTGTAGGTACAATGCCTTCTGATGGAAACATGACTCCAGCCTTGTCTACACTGGCAAGTTTCTGCACAGTAAAGCAGCTTTCTGCATTGTAACTCCCAAGGTGTACACACTGCCAAGCCACTTGGTGGGCAGAAACTGCACAGTTGCAACGCTGTAAAAAACCACCCCGACGAGAGGCGTACAGCTTTATGTACCGAGGTTACAGTGCCGCAGTGCCAGTGTAGACACCTTCATCAATTACAGCACTGCAATTGGCCTCTGGGAAGTGTCCCACAGTGCCGGTGCTCGCCTATCTGGTCATCGATTTGAACTCTACTGCCCTTTCTTCAGGTGACCAACCGTGAGCTCCACCCCTTAAATTCCTTGGAATTTTGAAAGTCCCCTTCCTGTTTTCTCAGTAATGCGTACGGTGGTTTCAGCGCATCTTTCCAGGTGACCATGCCTGCTCCATGCACCAGGCGATCTCCCGCTTGGAGCAATGCCGAGTTGCTGGACCTCATCAGCATTTGGGGAGAGGAGGCTGTCCAGTCCCAGCTGCACTCCAGCTGTAGGAATTATGATACCTATGGACAGATTTCACAATGCATGACAGAAAGGGGCCATGACCAGGACACACTGCAGTGCAGGGTCAAAGGGAAGGAGCTGCGGAATGCTTACCACAAGGTGCAGGAGGCAAACTGGTGCTCTGGTGCTGCGCCCACAAGCTGCCGGTTCTACAAAGAGCAGGACGCGATACTCTGTGGCGACCCCACCTCCACTGCGAAGGGCACTGTGGATACTTCAGTGGCTCACGTGTCAGTTGAGAGTGGACCAAGCCAGAAGGAGAAAATCTTGGACGAGGAGGGGGACCCAGAGGCAGAGATGACTCAGAGGTCAGAGATGCATGCAGCCAGGAGCTCTTCTCTACACCGGAAGAGGCTATCCAGTCACAGCTGTCGGAGTTTGGCGAAGCGCAAACAGGTTGAGGAGGCCCCTGGTAAATGGCTTTGATTTTGGGAATCGCTGAAGCGAGTTGTTGGAGGCAGGAGGGTTGCAGAAAGCAGGCTTGTGTCTGTATGATGCGCATACTATCACATGCCTAGTCTGAGCAGCGGAACAGGTTGTTGATTTACTCCCTCACTTCATGGGAATATGTCTCAGAGATCTCCAGGAAACTCTCATGGAGATACTGGGCAATCCGCTGCCGCAGGTTCTTTGGCTGAGCTGCTTTGTTTCTTGCCCCATTAAGGGTAACTTTCCCGCATCACTCTGCCGTCACAGGGAGGTGGGGGTGGGATGGGAGGACCATTGCTGCACACAGGCGAGCCGCATAAGGGCCAGGGCGGAAGCTGCAGTCTTGGAGAAGACCCTCCCTTGATTCCCTGCTCACCCTTAGCAGCGAGATATCTTCCATAATGAACACAGCCTGTGGAAAATGTGGGGACAGGAATAATTATAAGGTCTCTTTCCTCTCCTCTCTCCCTCCCCCCCCACACACAGTGCTGGCTCTCCCCAAGAGCCACGTGCCCAGAGTACAGTACGGTCCTGGAACACTGATTTCCCTGCCCCTGCGGTTACTCACTATTTTGGGGGTCTTGCTTGGGGTCAGCCAGTTAGCGACAGGTATGTGAATAGTGGCTGTGTTTTAAATCACTGAATCACTGGTCTGTGTTTGCAAACAATACTGCTTCTGTAAAATGATGCATTTTGGCTTCACAGATATGACCTTTGGAGCCCAGCCTCCCTCTTTGTTATTGCCAGCTGAATGGCTGCGCAGAATTAGGCCACGAAGAACTAAAGAGGACTCTGCATGATGTCATGATGCACTGTGCGGCTGAAAAACAAGAATTGAAGGGGTGGCGGGACAGTGAGAAGAGGGATTGAAAGGAGAACGTGGCACACCAGAATGAAGCCACAGAGCAGCTCTTAAATGTTATGGAGCGCCAAGTGGACATGCTCTAGGTGCTACTAGCACTGCAAACTAAGCAGCTCCACGCCCGCCCTCCCCTGCAATCGCTGTCTCAAAACTTTCCCATGCACTCCCCAGACACCGCCAACACACTTTATCAACCTCCTGGCTCCAGTCTGTACCCGCTGCATTCCACTCCTTCCACTTCACAGTCCAGCACTGCGGACTCCCAGTATCCACTGCACTCAACACCCCTCCCTCTGCAGTTTAGCCCTGCTGAAGTACAGTACCCGCTGCACTGTACTCCAAAGGAGAAGGTTGGATATGATACCTAGACATACACAAATCTTTAACCATCCCAGGACCCCACCTCCTCCTGGGACCCTCCCTTTCCACATCTACCCCAGTGCTGTTTTGGATTTTTGTTTCTCTCTCTTGCCTCCGGTTGTTGTTTTTTAATAGAAGAATTGTTTTGGTTTGAAAGCAATCTTTATTCTATTAATTGAAAGCCAACAGAGCCCTGCAAAGCAACAGGCAATTTTCTTAAACCTTTATAGTGCATCGTCTGCACCAATCACACTCACCTCCTAGCATTACAAGCACTGCACTCCTGAGCATAACAACAAATAATAGTAGTTTTCAGCTTCAAATTGTAGCCTCAAGGCATCTTTGATCCTTATGGCCCTGCACTGCACCCCTCTAATAGCCATGGTCTCTGGCTGTTCAAATTCAGCCTCCAGACGCTGAGCCTCAGCGGTCCAGCCCTGAGTGAAGCTTTTCACCCTTCTCTTTACAAATATGGAACGTACAGCACACGACTATAAGCATAGGAATATGTCGTCAGCCAGGTTCAGCCTCCCATATAGGCAGCCCCAGCGGGCCTTTAAACGTCCAAAAGCACACTCAACAGTCATTCTGTTCAACCTGTTGTTGAACCGCTCCTTGCTGCTGTCAAGATGCCCCATGTATGACTTCATAAGTCACGGCATTAAGGTGTCGTCGGGGTCTCCCAGGATCACAATGGGCATTTCGACTTCCACTATGGTGATCTTCTGGTCCGGGAAGAAAGTCCCTGCTTGCAGCTTCCTGAACAGGCCAATGTTCTGAAAGATGCGTGCGTCATGCACCTTTCCAGACCAGCCTGCGTTAATGTCCGTGAAACGCCCACGGTAATCAACAAGTGCCTGGAGAGCCATAGAGAAATACCTCTTCCGATTAATGTACTTGGTGGCTAGGTGGTCTGGTGCCAGAATTGGCATATGTGTGCCATCTATCGCCCCTCTGCAGTTGTACAAAGCCATCCACAATGTCACCCACATTGCCCAGAGTCACGATCTTTGGGAGCAGGATGCGATTAATGGCCCTGCACACTTCCGTCAACACAAGTCCAACGGTTGACTTTCCCACTCTGAACTGGTTAGTGGTCTGGAGTAGCCAGCTTCCACGGTGCAATCACCATGCGCTTCTCCAACAGCAGGGCAGCTCTCATTCTTGTGTCCTTGCGCCGCAGGGCTGGGGCGAGCTCATCACACAGTCCCATGAATGTGGCTTTCCTCATGCAAAAGTTCTGCAGCCACTGCTCGTCACCCCCTGCTCGTCACCCCAGACGTGCATGACGATATGATCCCACCACTCAGTGCTTGTTTCCCAAGCCCAAAAGTGGCGTTCCACTGTGGTCAGCATCTCCGTGAATGCCACAAGCAATCTCATGTCATAGCTACTACGTGTGGCAAGATCAATGCCAAACTTCTCTTGCCTTTGTAGTTTAATAACTCCACTGCTACTCGTGATGTATTAGTGAGAGCGAGCAGCATATTGGTCAATAGTGCGGGATCCGTTCCTGCAGACTCAAGAGGTAGAGCGCGCAGTACACAAATCGTTGAAAGATGGTGCCAAATGCGGACAGAAGCACAGGGATTGCTGGGAAGCGAAGCAGTGCATCACAGGTCATTGGGACAGGACCCAGGATGCGCAGCGACCCTCTCCGCCTTCCCACAACTCTTAGCAGCAGAAGAGATACTCTCTGGGATAGCTGCCCAGAGTGCACTGCTCTGAATACCACTGCAAGTGCCGCAAGTGTGAACACGCTATTGTGCAGGCAGCTGACAGTGTGAACACACAACAGCAGTTTCTCTTCAGCGCTCTCTGAGCGGCACTGTACCTGTCAGCACTGTAACTCTGCCAGTGTAGACATACCCTCCTTGAATTGATTATGTCCCTCTGAAACTTTTGTGTGTGTGCTGCTTGGCATTCTTTGTCCTCCTACACAGACTAGTCACTGTAAGAATGGTGTCTGTACAAAGGCTTATATTTTAACAGTTTTCTTTCGTCTCTGTACCAAATTCTGAATCCCTGTTTCCTGTGATATTGCAACACTGCTTTCTCTGTGGATCACAAGCCTTTGAGTTATCCTCAGTTCTGTGTTTCACATATTGTAGCTCTGTGCAGCTAAACTAAGTGACTAGGCTTCTTCTGTTGTTTTATGAGTATTTTTAAATGTAGTAATCAGACTTGTTTATCTTATTCTGTGAATCCTCATTAATAATTGTGGCTGTGAAGGGGTATAGAGTACATATGTCTGAGTTTCTCTTAACCTCACCCTATACAAGAAAGATTTACAATTACACCTCTACCTCAATATAACGCTGTCCTCAGGAGCCAAAAAATCTTACCACGTTATAGGTGAAACCACGTTATATTGAACTTGCTTTGATCTGCCGGAGTGCGCAGCCCCACTCCCCCGGAGCACTGCTTTACCATGTTATATCAGAATTCGTGTTATATCGGGTTGCGTTATATCGAGGTAGAGGTGTATGTCCCAAGATTCCCAGTCTTCCTAGCCAGTAACCCTTTTGATTTTTCCCTGCTTTTGTCTCCTTTCATTTCTAGGTAGAGCAAAGATCATTTTTGCTGATCCTCAAAGAACTTTGAGCCTTCAGATTCTGTAGCATTTGCTGCCTTGATAATTGAAAGAAGACAGTGTAGCAGCCAGCACAAAGGAATTTGAGGAGTGTCTAGATCAGGATCTGAATGCTTAGGGCTCCTTGTGGGAAGAAGGTAGGAGGAAAGTAAGACTAAAAGCCTGACTTTTTTTTTTTTTTTCAAAGGTGCTGAGTACTTGCAGCTCTCAAAGACTTCAGCTGAAGTTGTGGATGCTCAGCACCTTTGAAAATTGGAACTTGGGGTAACTAAGGCTGGAGAACCTAGATAAAAAGAGAGACAGAACACAAGACCAAAGATCGTTACCAGAAGGTAGCAAGTACATAGGGGATATATGTGTAAACGGGTATCTGCTACAGAATCTTTCACTTGAACCTTGACTTCAACAGAACTCTGCAGTAGTTATCTTGTCTTTTATCTGTGTGTCTAGAGATGGAGGAGGAGGATTTAAGCGAAAGAGGACTGACAATTGCTTCAATCATGAATCGAGTCAGAGACCTGAAAAATAAATATAAAAATGAAGATAATGTTACTGATGAGCTTAATTTTACTAAAGTCTCAGCTGATACAACAGGTATGTTTTTTTTGTTAATCTGCATTTTCACTCTTACTGCAATTGATGCTAAAGTCAACTAGTCTGAGAACAAAAACAGTTTAATTTATTTCAGCATTTTCTTTTTACAGTCTTTTTAAGACTAAAAAGCGATGCCCAAAACAAGTGACAAATTTCAGCTCCTCTTGATAATGCTGCTTAGATCCTTTCTTTCAGTAACTGCACTTGTTTGTCGATTACTCATATTTAGAATTTTTTGCAAATATTGAAATTTCTCCCCCCTTTTAGTGTTCACATTTGTGTGTGTGTGTATGTGTGTGTGTATATATATATATAAACTTTATAGCCATAAATCTAAGAATGTATTTGGTGGTTGGTTTTTTTTCTTAGATAACTCTGGCACTGTTAATCAAATTATGATGACTGCAAATAATCCGGAAGACTGGCTGAGTTTCTTGCTTAAACTGGAAAAAAAGGGTATACCTCAGACTGATATTAGTCTATTGAATAGATTGATTGGCCGTTACAGTCAAGCAGTTGCTGCATTACCTGCAGAAAAACACAGCCAAAATGAGAACTATGCTCGGATCCTAGTGAGATTTGCTGAGTTGAAAGCGTAAGTACTAATCACCAATTTACAATAAGAAAACTCCAAAAGAGGACTTCTGAATTTTACTAATGGCAAATAGACACTATTAACAAATCTCTTTTGCCCTTAGAGCACATAAATACTCCTATTAACATTCATGTTATTTAACTTGTACACCTCTACCCCGATATAACGCTGTCCTTGGGAGCCAAAAAATCTTACCGCGTTATAGGTGAAACCGCATTATATCGGACTTGCTTTGATCTGCTGGAGCGCGCAGCCCCGCCCCCCACAGCGCTGCTTTACCGCATTATATCCGAATTTGTGTTATATCGGGTCACGTTATATCGGGGTAGAGGTATATTTAGAGGGCATCTAGGACCAATAGAAACTTACTGCTTGTGCAGGATAAGTGACTAATGTAAACCTACTTATTGTGACGTCAGATGGCATATTTTCTTATATACCGATGAGTATGATTGATCAGCTTATTTTTAACACATAGGAATGGAGGAGAGGGAGCACACCACATCTCACCAAAATATTAGTCTGTTACGTTACTTTCAATAATACTTGTTCAAAAATAATTTTCTTTTACTTGGATTGTATGTGTGAGGGAGGTTGAAAATGATATGAGGAGGCCTCCCATTTTTCCCTTCCCTTTCACCCCAATTTTGTAAAAACTTAAATATTGTGTGGAATACCAAAAAAGTAGGCAACATGTAATTTTAACAAGTTTCACCTCAACTCTGTATTGTGGGTAATAATGCTTAGTTGTGTTTTCACCTGTTCACCTCAAAAAACTTGCTTTTTCCCTCTTTGGAATTTTAGAACCCACTTGCCATAACTTTTGTGTTGCGGTACACAGCTTACGTCTCAGTATTTAACAGTAATGGATCTTTCAGAAAAAACATTATTTGGATTTATCCAAGCCTGCTCCCTTGGCTATTCCAGAATGAGAGGCACTGTTGTCTTTGTTTCTGTCATATCAGTAAGAAAAACAAGTCAATTACCAAAATATAACTTTGCCCAATAAAATGAAACTAATGATCATTCCATTAACTTATTCTCAGTGAAACAGGAGTGGAAAGGGCTGGTTCTTCTTTGAGAGACTGCATATGTCTATTTTGTGTGTGTCTAGTGTACTAGTATGTCTAGCCGGAGTTTTCCTTAGTGGTAACTGTCAGGGCAGCGCGTGTGCTATTCACTTCTTCATACATCAAGCTGAGAGTGTAAAGGGTGGAGTTGCTCCCACGCTCACTTCAGTTCCTTCTTACTACCTGTGGAGCTGTCTGTGGACTGTTGCTCAAGGTTTCCGTTTTTCCCCGGGGAAAGCTTTTTCTTCATATTGTAAATAATAGTTTAGGTTATACGTGTTTCCCCCCCCCCCCCTTGGCAATATTTTATTTCTGTTTTTGTAAAGGTTTTTTATGTTTACTTTTCCAAGCTTGTTTTTCCTTGGTACCAGGAGCTTGGTTATGCCCAAGTCTTCTGGTTTCAAGCACTGTTTCATGTGCAGGGTCTCAGCCAGTTAGTGATCCTTATACCTGCTGCCTGCTTTGTCTTGGCCAGAGACATATTAGAGACAGGTGCTTTATTTGTAGACCTTTTAAAAAGAGGACCAGAAGTCCAGGAACATTAGGTTGAGAGATTACCTCATGGAGTGTGCCATGCGTCCCTCCTTGGACCTGGGTTGTCCGGACCCAGCACTTCTCTTTTGGCCTCAAGTGGTTCTCCTATGGCTCTTTCTGACTTCCCTGCTGTGTGTGGTCAGAGATTCTGGGACTGGAGAAGAAGTGTTTTCCTTCTCCGAGAACACCTTGTAAGACCCACAAGTCAGTCTCAGGATGAAATCTGACTTCAAAAGCAAAAAAGGGTTCCTCTTCTAAAGGGCACTTGGGACACTGTAAAACTTCAGTAAGTCTTCAGAGAACCGTTGTGTAGCAAGGTTAGAGTGTGTTGGACTTCTACAGGAAGCCTTGTCATTGACTTGGTACCTGCTGAGGTAACATCGAGGCCAGCACAGGTGAGACTATTAGTTGAGGCACCAACTTCAGCACTGCCAGAAGCAATTTTGGTACCGATGACAGCAGTAATTGATGCAATGGCAAAGAACTTACTTAGGGGGAATCCATACAAACAGTCTACTATGGCAGAATATTGACATTCTGCTCAAGTCATGCAGTCGGTACCACAGTTAGTGCCTTTTTTTGGTACTGGGCTCCCCTCCTTCATACCAATCCCATCGGATACCTTTACTTCTATGGTCAGGAAATCTCTGGTACCAACTTCAAGACATGCAGTACCAGTGAGGCTTGAACCTCTTGTACCAGTTCTGAAGATGGTACATACAGCTACATCTCACAGGAACTACTGTTTCTGTTTGTTGGATTCAGAGGAAGAGCTGTGTGTCTCTTTACCGAAGAGAAGATCTATACCAGCTCCCACTCGTTCTTCAGTGGCAAAATCTAGCACATCATAGTCATCAATACAGTAGCAGATCAAGAGAGAGATCACTCTGGCTGTCTGCCAGGTGCCTGCCTGCCCTCTTTCCCCACAGTACCATACATACAAATGGCCGTATGGGAACCCATGGGACATTCCGCCAGCTTCTGGATCGGGTTCCCTAGAGCAGTCTAGACAAAGCTCTTCAGTGCATCCCATTGACATAGAAGGTCCTGTGCCTAGTACAGGACTTGGTAACAACCTGCCTCAGGTACCCAATCTTTCAGTACCCATGGCGCAACAATTGGAGTTGGAGGCTGAGGACTCCTTTTTATATGCCAACAATTCATCTGCATCACTAGACGAAGTCTTGTGTCCTGATTCATTTTCACCTATTCCAGATGACTTTAAAACATAAGCATCCTGCTAATGAACTCTTGCTAATTCCCTGGGAATCCAGGTGAAACTGGTCCAAGAAAACCCACATAAGTTGGTGGACATTCTGCATCCTACCACCACAGGCAGCAGGCAGTGAGAAGGAACTGAGTTGACGTTCCATTGTCCTTTTTCCCCCCCTTGTTTATTGCGCCACGGTGAGATTTCTCTGTGTGTTTTGTAAATAGTTTTAGCTCAGTAGTACCCTTTAGTTATTTAGTTAAATAGTTTTTAAGTAGTTTGTTAGTAGTTACCCTAGTGCTGTGCCTTCATCAGGTTTTAAACACCGTCCTTCTTGCTCTTTAAAGCTAAGTATGAAGCGGTACATATGAATTTGCACTTTTCAAGGAGAATCTCTAAACCTTGGCCATGTCCCTAAAACAAAATCCCCTATATGTCTTGGGAAGCTGGACCTTGTTTCTGTGGCAAAATCCCTGAATTCTGCAACAGTTTGTGGCAGACTGGAAATTCTGTGACAGATTCATTTCAGAATTCAATTAATATAGTAGCTCCTGTGTCTTGATGTTGTATTCATTTTTTCACATTATCACCTCATTCTAATATTTTTGGTACACTGCAAATTTTTATAGTGGCAAAAACATAAGTTAGGGGAAAGCTGGAGGCTTTGACACTTTTGGGTTTTAGCACCTTACACACATGTTGGAGGTTTGTGTGTGGTTTAAGTATATTAGCTAATTTTTTCAGCTAAAATTATTCTGCAAGAAAAAAAGTATGGGTAGTTAAAATTATCCTCCTCAGGTTTGAGAATACCCTCACTGATACTAACTAGGGCAGTTAACACCTCTGTTATTCTTTGTCTTCCTGCAGACTCAAGGAAACAGTGTACATTTGTTTAATTTATTTTTTAACAGTTGTGAGGAGTAGAAAGATTTTTGTTTAGCTAATGGAGGGCAGTACTGTGGTGAAGGTGAATTTTGCAGTAGATTCCTTGTCCATCACTAAATATATGGAAGCCTACCCTTAAATTTCCTTTACTCTTTCATTTCCAGCTTTTCCTCTCTACATAAGTGTCAGTGTTCTATTTTACAGTTTTCAAGACCCAGAGGAGGCACGTGACCAGTTTCATCTTGCCAGATTGAACTGCAAGAAATTTGCTTTCGTGCACGTAGCTTTGGCACAATTCGAACTGTCACAAGGTATGTGGAAGTTTATCTAATGTTGGAAGCTTTTGCCTCACTATTTTATATTTAAAAAAATCAGTATAATTGTTAATATATTAAGAAAATAGAATATTGTGTAGTAGGTACTTAATCAGGAAAGTTAAGAATTTAGAAAGTATTTTTTCCTTCCATATGATCTAAAATGCCCTGGTTTCTTCCCTTCAGAAAAGTGTGGGTTTTTCTTTTAGTAGAATATGGGTCTCAGATTTGTTTTAGAAAGTGTGTTCTGTTGAATATGGTATATTTAGGACTGATTACTGAAGCCTACATAATCCATATTGTTAGAGAAAGCAGATCTTCCAACATATTCTAGTATAGCTTCATATGAGATAGGAGAGACTCTTAATACTCCAAGATATGATTCTTGTCCACACAAAACTTTTCTGTGGAAATGGTTAATGTGTGTAAAGATTTGAGTTTTCTGTGGAGCTTTTTCCACCAGTACAAAGAAGTGTCTTCATCTTTCAATCAAGCACAGAGCAGCCAATCCAAAAAGTATTTTGGGTCAATCATCTCCCCTGACACCCTGTAGTTTTTTAACTCATAATTAATATCTCTGACAAACTTCTAAACAACTCTCAACTGAAATAAAAAAAATCCAGAAAGAGGCAGGTTAGCTATTTTAGAGGGAGATGGTTTTTTGCAACATGTCTTGGTCAGTCTCCTTATTTCAGAAATGGCCACAGCAGGCTGTGCTGTACTTGTTCTTGTGTGCATACCAGTGCTTGGATATCTCCATAAAATCTACCAGAATCTTTCTTTCCATGACCAAGATGGGACTTGGTCATGTTTTCTGAATTGAAATAATCTACCTTCCTCTAGAGGGTGTCCATTTTGAGATTGTCATCTGAAAAGCAGAGCCTTCAAACTATGTGTGAGCAGCTATGTTTGGGCATCTCCAGGTCAGCTATTAGTGGCTAATGGAAATAACTGTTCTCAGTTCCTTAGCAGTCAACAGCCTCTGTAAAATGAGACAGTATTTTTCATCATTCTAGTTACTGTCATCCTGAAATTTTTCACTCAAGGTTGTAGAGAGCCTACAGGATCTAACTGGGAGGAGAAATTTAATCTAAGATCCGCCTCCTTGTTCTTCCTTACAAGGTTCCTTAGTGGCGGCCTAGTTTCAGTTCTCAAGGAGGTCTTAAACCTCTCCACTTCAGCTTTTCAAATGAAGCTAAGTCCTCAATTTGTTCCTTCTTCATTAGCAAATACCCAGTAAAGTATAAGTCTGATTGGACCCAATTCCACCCATGTTCTTCTGCAAGCTAAGATCCAAAACTAACTCTTCTACAGTCAAGGTAACTGCAGTTAAAATTAGTTCTGACTCTTCTGTTTCTTTTTTCACAATTGTGAATTGGGGGGGGGGGGGTAGGGGGGGCTGGCAAGGGGTGGAGGAGAGGAATTTTTTCCTGATATCTATGGCTGGGCCAGAATTACCTCGTCCAGCCATGTCCAAACCATGTTGGAAAATAGAGCTGTGGTGGTGTGCCTGAATTTGCAGAACCAAGAGGAAACTGCTCTTAAAGGATTCCCCCTGCTCATCTGGGAAGAAGTCTTGCATGTCTCAAATACCCGGGTTTCAGGCCACCTAAACTTCTACATGGGCTAGTGAAATTGGATTTTAATCCATCCAAAGGCTTACTCCCTCCAAGAGGAAGTAGTCTTCTTATTTTCTCTGATGTTACCACTGATAGCCACATGTTCGTTTCCTCCAATTTCAATTGCCACCCTCCCAGGAGCTACTTGGATCTGAAACCATGGGTTAAAGATGCTCCAGTGGATGGGATGAGGAAGGTGGCCTCTACAGCGCTTTACTTTTCTCCTTCTCTTTAGCAGACTTCCTCTTTTAGCCCAGAAGGGGGCATAAGCTCTAGTGGAAATGTAGGTGGTGTCTTTCCTACACAGAAGAAGCTATTTTTAGTTGCAAGTCAACATGTTATACCAAACAATGAGAACAAACCTTTCTATAAGACAAGAAAGAGTACAAACGCAAAACAAGATAAAAATCAATGATTAAATCCAAAGTTTCTTGCTTGCAGATTTAAATCAAGATTAAAATTACTGATTTAAATCAAAGCACCCTACCCATAATCCTCTCTGTTTACAACTTGTACAAGGAGTACTGACTGCACCAGACAACCATGAGCTGATGCAGACTTTCATCAGTTTTTAGGTGAATCCTGCCTCAGAAGGCCTTAAGGTAGATAGGCTGCTATTTTTAGGGAAGGAATTATCTTCCCACTTCTGGTTAGGCACCAATTCATTTTTCTCCTTTCATCTCCTTTTCCTGTCATTGCTAGACAACCATTATATATATGTGCATCACAGCATTTATTTTTCTTGTTCTGCAACATGGTAGTATAACCTACTGTGTCTCATCAGGCAGATACATTTTGGCAAAGTGCTAAAATAACCATAAGTTTTCTTAAGCTGTGGAGGTTCTCAATAGTGAGAAGGCATGGTGTGGAACTCCTCACTCCAGACTGACTACCATTTGTAATATTTGACAGGAGATGCCATCTGCATCGAAGAAAAAAAATGTGCATTTGTGTAATGATGTAACTTCCTCACTTTACTTTTCTGTTTAAATTGGACTGTAAAATATTCAAGGCAGGGTGATTTGTCAAAGTGCCATGCACACTAATGGTGCTATATAATAAATAAACCAAAGTGAAGACCTTATACCTTATTTTGGGAATGTTGGCAATATCTGTAGAATTACTGCACACATTAATGAGTACAAATGGCTCTGCAATAGATAAGATATTAATGTCAAGGCTACTGTTGTTTATATTTCACTCATCACATATATTTTGCTCATAATAGAATCTGAGTGAATTACAGAAATTTAAAAATGGTGTCAAGGATTATTTGGATAGTGGATCCAATATTTGGATATTGACCGTTATATCTACCAATTCTACCTGTTTGATTATATCATTTGACTATGGGATGTTTTCATACAAGAGTTTTTTACGTTACAGCATCCATTTGCCTACTGAAAATGCAGTCCTGGTCTGAAAAGTGACTTTCTTTAAAGATAAAAACATTACTCAACTGCTCTGGCTTGCCAGGAGTACTCTGATTCATAATCTGCTCACTCTGTGCTAAACTAGGCTTTTATGGCATTCAGCCATAGCCCTGAGAGAGGTTGGTACAGTTCCACGGTGCCACAGGGTACTTCAAGGAGGGTTTGTGCTGCCCTTCATGGTGGTGTACCCTCTTCCTTCAGTCTGCCCAGTCCAATCTGTGGGCCACAGGAGGCTGGAAGAGAAAAAACCTATGTTTCACCTTTTTATATGAAGATCTAGGGAGGTAGCAGTCCCCTAACCCTTTTAGTGCTAAACGTGGTCTGTTTGGTTTTAAACTACTCCTGCCCTTTTAGCATGGGTAAAACTAAGCCAAATTATTTTCTGGTTTGGTCATTATGAATAAAACTGTTAGATAAATTCCAAATAAAGATTCTGCACACGTTTGGTGATCCTGTGAGTCAGAAAAAACTTTCAGATTGACGTTGAGTTTTCTGGACTGACATTCAGGAAAGGTTGCTTTCTTATTTTATTTCTGAACTAAATAAATTTTCATCTGGAAAGTAAGTGAAGCAATAAATACAGAATTCTAGGATGACAGTTCTCCTTTTTCAAAGTAAGAACTTTTAAGTACAACCGATTAGAAGTATTTTATTGCACAAATGACCTAAAAACCTATGAATGTGAATTTAATTGAATCGCATTTTAAAAAAACTAGTTCCTTGTTACTGGCTTGTCAATCTTATAACTTTATTTACAGGTAATCTAATGACTTCATTCTCAAGATGCTGCTTTTTCTTTTTGCTGTATCGTCTCAACCATCCAGGGTTCAGTGCACGGTGGTTTGACTTAAATCACTGATATTTATCTTGATTTAAATAATCAAGCAGGAAACCTTGATTTAATCATAGATTTTAATCTTGTTTTGCATTGTACTCCTTTCTTAAAGATTCATTCTCGTTCGTTGGTATTCAGACATGTTGATTTGAAATTAATATAACCTTTATACTAAATTTGGGACTCGTTGCTAACCAGGATGACACTATGTAAACATTCATTTAAGCAATTATATAGCTTAACATACATGTATTCAGATTCTTAATTTTTACTAGGGCTGTCAACTAATTGCCGTTTACTTTTTTTGAGTTAATTGCATGAGTTATCACGATTTAAAAAATTAATCGCTATTAATTGCACTGTTAAACCATAGAATACCAATTGAAATTTATTATAAATATTTTTGGATGTTTTTTACCTTTTCTAATATATTGATTTCAATTACAACACAGAATACAAAGTGTCCAATGCTCACTTTATATTATTATTTTTGATTACAAATGTTTGCACTTTAAAAAAGATAAACAAAAGAAATAATATTTTTCAGTTCACCTCATACAAGTACTGTAGTGCAATCTCTTTATTGTGAAAGTGCAATTTACAAATGTAGATTTTTTTTTTTTGGTTACATAACTACACTCAAAAACAAAACAATGTAAAACTTTAGTGCCTACCAGTCTACTCAGTCCTACCTCTTGTTCAAACAAGACAAACAAGTTTGTTTACATTTATGGGAGATAATACTGCCCACTTCTTATTTATAATGTCACCTAAAAGAGAGAACAGGTGTTCACATAGCATTTTTGTAGCTGTTGTTGCAAGGTATTTACGTGCCAGCGATGCTAAACACTCGTATGCCCCTTCATGCTTCGGCCACCTTTCCAGAGGACATGCTTCCATGCTGATGATGCTTGTTTTTAAAAAAAAAAAAAAAAAAAAGTGTTTAAATTGTGACTAACTTCTTGGGGGAGAATTGTATGTCTCCTGCTCGTGTTTTACTCGCATTCTGCCATGTATTCCATGTTATAGCAGTCTCGGATGATGACCCAGCACATGTTGTTTGATTTAAGAACACTTTCACTGCATATTTGACAAAACGCAAAGTGAGATTTCTAAAGATAGCTACAGCACTCGACCCAAGGTTTAAGAATCTGAAGTGCCTTCCAAAATCTGAGAGGGAAGAGATGTGAGACGTGCTTTCAGAAGTCTTAAAAGAGCAACATGATGCAGAAACTACAGAACCCGAGCCACGGAAACAGAAAATCAACCTTCTGTTGGTGGCATCTGACTCGGATGATGAAAATGAATGTGCGTGAGACTGCAGTGCTTTGGATCGTTATTGAGCAGAACTTGTCATCAGCATGGAAGCGTATCCCGGCTCCCCAGGCTTCAAGAAATGCCTCAGTTGCAAAGAATCTATCCCAGTGACAGATGAACACACTCAATGCGTTTGCTGCCTGGAAGAGAGAAACATCCCACAGAAGTGTGGTTTGTGTCCGCAGCTGAAGAAAACTCCTACTTATCGAGTCAGCCCTTCAGCCATCTGATCAGTGGAGGGAGACCTCACCACAACCCTCTACTTCCAAAGAAGGTGAGCTCAAGGAGATGCCCGTAAGCCACTTATGTAAAGCCTCTAAGGAAAGGTCCTTGAATTCCCATAGCGAGCCCAGATCAAGCCGAAAACTATCTCCCCGCTCGATCAGTGTAATCGTTACCATCGCCACCAACACCATCTAAATCCGGTACCCAGTGGTCTCACTGTATCCTCCTGACAGGGCACATCGGGTTGCCTATGGACCCAATGGGCACAGACAAGGAAGCATCAGTACCGTCAGGGTGCAACAAACACAGAAAATCTGCACCGGGGAAGGTTCCTTCGGTACGGACATCGACATCAGTACCACCTGTGGTACTCCAGGCGCCGACAGACCATACTTATCAGGTCCATATCACCAACCGCGTTGGTACAGGCCTCTTGGCACCTACAACCACCACTGGTACCGATCCCTTCATCACCACAGGACTTCTGGTGCATGACAGATCTTTTGGTGTCTGATGCACCAGATTTGCCTCTGCTCAGTACCAGGGCCCCAGAACTGAGTTCACCTAGAACCTTTGACTTGCTGATGACTTCTTAACGCACACCACCCTTTTCGTCTTCCGCATCAGAAAGTGAACAAGAGGACATGGTCTCCTGCCACTCTTCTTACCTTACAAAAGGTGCCTAATTTCACTATGGACTTTAGTCATATCGTCATCCTGATCCACAACGTCTCTGGTTTGGACAGCCCGGTACCAACCACTGGGTCCCTTCCCATGGCAATGGCCATACTGGGGTTCCTGGCAGGCTCAAAGACAACAGGCCTCCCGTAGTTCTAGTGTGGCCTACCAGCAACCAAAGAGACGCTGCCCTTCAGTTGCTGCTTTGAGGGCTCAATCTAGTGTTAAAAGGTCTGACTAGACTGCCATTTGAACCCATAGAATCACAGAAGATTAAGGTTGGAAGAGACCTCAGGAGGTCATCTAGTCCAACCCCCTGCTCAAAGCAGGACCAACCCCAACTAAATCATCCCCAGCCAGGGCTTTGTCAAGCTGGGCCTTAAAAACCTCTAAGGATGGAGATTCCACCACCTCCCTAGGTAACCCATTCCAGTGCTTCACCACGCTCCTAGTGAAATAGTGTTTTCTAATATCCAACCTAGACCTCCCCCACCTTAACTTGAGACCATTGCTTCTTGTTCTGTCATCTGCCACCACTGAGAACAGCATAGCTCCATCCTCTTTGGAACCCCCCTTCAGGTAGCTGAAGGCCGATATCAAATCCCCCCTCATTCTTCTTTTCTGCAGACTAAATAAATAAGCCCAATTTCCTCAGTCTCGCCTTATAAGTCACATGCCCCAGCCCCCTAATAATTTTCATTGCCCTCAGCTGGACTCTCTCCAATTTGTTCACATCCTTTCTTTAGTGGGGGGCCCAAAACTGGACGCAGTACTCTAGATGTGGCCTCACTAGTGCCGAATAGAGGGGAATAATCACTTCCCTTGATCTGCTGGCAATGCTCCTACTAATGCAGACCAATATGCTGTTAGCCTTCTTGGCAACAATGGCACACTGTTGGCTCATATCCAGCTTCTCATCCACTGTAATCTCCAGTTCCTTTTCTGCAGAACTGCTGCTTAGCCAGTTGGTCCCCAGCCTGTAGCAGTGCATGGGATTCTTCTTTCCTAAGTGCAGGACTCTGCACTTGTCCTTGTTGAACCTCATCAGATTTCTTTTAGCCCAATTCTCCAATTTGTCTACGTCACTCTGGACCCTATCCCTACCCTCCAGTATATCTACCTCTCCCCTCAGCTTAGTGTCATCCACAAACTTGCTGAGGGTGCAATCCATCCCATCATCCAGATCACCCATGACCACTTGTTCTTTAATTCAGCTTTCTATGAAGACGGCATTTCTGATTGCCATCACCCCGGTGAGAAGGATAGGGGAGATAACAGCTCTGATGGCACATCCTCCCTTCACGGTGTTCTTCCCTGACAAAGTTACACTTAGATCACATCCGAAGTTCACTCCCAAGGTGACTTCCACATTTCATATGAACCAACTTATTCAGCTTCCAACCTTTTCTCCCAAACCTCATCAGGATATATAGGGAAGCCATTCTTCATATGCTTGATGTGAGGAGAGCCTTGGACTTCTATTTGGATAGAACAAGAGCTTTTAGAAAATCTCAGAGACTCTTCCTCTCCATTGTAGATAGGTCAAAAGGTACAGTGATTTCAACTCAAAACTCTCCAAATAGGTCTTGAACTGAATCAAACTCTGTTACCAGATATGTAATGTAGCACCCCCATCTTCAATATGCATGCACTCTACGAGATCGGTCTCCTCTTCTGTCACCTTCTCCAAGGATATCTCTATATCAGAAATCTGCAGAGCAGCTACCTGGGCATCTTCACATACCTTTGCAGAACACTATGCAATCCTGGGGACTCTGCTGTAGACACCAGATTCAGTGTCACAGTGCTATAACAGACTCAACTCTGAAGCCCCAGCCTCCAGTAGGGGGCACTGCTCATGAGTCACCTACAGTGGAGCACCCATTGGCACACTACTCGATGAAAAAGAAGTGACACCCTTTGTGCAGTAACAATGGTTCTTTGAGATGCCCCCGTCCTCCCCCCATGGGTGCTCAATGACCCACTCTCCTCACCTCCACTTTGGAGTTTTTGTCATTAACTCTGCGATACAGAAGGAACTGAGGAGGGCTCGCCCGTGCACGCTGACTAGCCTCGTGGCAGAGCACGAGGGGCAGCGCATGCATCGGCTGAATGGACACTACTACTAAAGTTCTCCTATCAGCAGCGCAGGGATGCAGACACGCCTACAGTGGAGCACCCATTGGGGGAACAGCTCGAAGAATCATCGCTACTGCACAAGGTGAGTAACTTCTTCTCTCGGTTCTTGCTAGCTAAACTGAAACCTAAAGTAATTAAAGCTAAAGCTTGTCTATACGATAACAACTGGAAGTACTTACACTTGGAAAAATGTCTAGAGAATTCTCTCTGTAAAGATGGAAAATAATACAGATACTTAATGCAGCATGTGACGTTATGAAATATTTATGAAGCTTGTGTTGACCTAACAAGTTGAAATGTTCCCTCAATTCTGTATATAATTAAAACAGCAGCACCTTTTAACCCAATAACATTTTTGAAGGGCTCAAAGATGCAGTGTACTTTTTTATTTTTTTAAGTGATTTTAATAGATTAGGGCTTAACATAGGTTGTCATAATTTCAAATTTAATTTTATTCAGGTTTATTTTATAAAAGGAAAATATGTTTAAATATCTATTTTTTGATATCCAGAGTGGATAAAAATTGTGTTATGGAAAGAGATTCTCTCATCAGGTTTGTATTCAGTCTCTAAACCCAGGACATCTGTATTTACTGGTATTGCTGGTCTGTGCTCAGTGCGATGCTCCTGCATACTCTGTATAGTTGGGGTCTATAGTCACAACTTTGTTACAAACTACTGTAGGTAGACGATAGCAGGGGTTTTCAAACTATATCATACTATGGAGCATGTCTTAATAAAGAGTGGCTTATGAAACACCTGTGTTATGATCAAACAAAATTCCTGAAGTAATTACAGAACTTAATTAAATGGAAAAGTAAAGGGAAAGGAATTTATGTATTTTAGCTACACTTAATGTAATAAGTGTAGCCTTTCTTGGAGGAAGTTAATCAGTGTCTTCAGTTCCACAGGCACCTCTCCTTGTCTGTTCTGTTCTCTTATTCTGATCTCTAGCCCATGTTTCCCTGTAACTTAGTTCCCTTGTTATTAAGACATATTACCCAACTGCTTTGTTTTATGCTCTTCTAAATGTTCCCCTCCTCCTGGAGAAACTGCCTCCAGTACTTGGCAGTGACTCTTGTTTCCTTTTTTTAATGTCACAGTGGCCCCTAGAGGAGTCAGCTAGACTTTCTCATTACGTATACCTCTGCTTACAGAGAACTAGATTCTTCTTTCTAGACACTGGAGACTGTGAGGGAATGTGATAAATAATTATGCCTGGTCACTGACTGACTTAATTAGTTGCCCCAACAGCTCCTTCTCCTCCTTTGTCTTCATTTACAGAGACTTACTGAATATTTGTAAATGCTATAGTTGTTTTCTATCATGAATACTAACTACTTCCAAAAATACCCAGTTCTGAATAGTAAGGTTGCAAAGTCAAGCATTCAAAAGTAGAAAATGCCAGAATTAAGGTTGCCCATACAGCCTTAATTTGACACCCTTGTGTGTATGTGTTATGAAAGATTTTTAAGAGCATGGTCGCATAGTTGTACCCCCTGACTCCCACAGGATCCCATCTTAGTCAGTGCTCAGAAATTAATGTGGGCATTAATCAGGGTTGTATAGTGAATGAGGCTGTTGTCTGTAGGACCCCTGCCTTATTAGTTGAAGAAGCTGGAAAGTGTGTAGTGAATGAGGTAGGGGATTGTTGAAAGAGGAAAAAATGGTCTCTTGGTTAAGGTAATTGGATGTCGTCTTGGAGAACTGGATTCTATCCCTGTCTCTGCCACAGAGTTCCTTTGTGCCGCTGGGCAAGTCACTTGAATCACATTTTTACCAGTTATCACTAATTGTGAACTAGAACAGCTGATTTTTAGGTGCCTTGCGACCCAGTGGAATCCACAGTTCCGAGTGAGGCATTGAGGCATTCTATACAATTCATGGAAAGAGTTAGGTGCCTAAGAATGGGATTCACAAAGGCCAGCAAGCTGAGCAGGCAGCAGTCCAAGTTAGCCAGTAGGAAATGCCAAGGAGAGGAGGGTAGCCTAAGCCTGTCCCCCTCAAAGGGACCTATGCACTTTCCCCAACCAGCACATAATCACTTATCTCCACTAGAAATCCAGCCTGAACCCTTCCCTGGAATTAGGTGCCGAAGCCCTTTTTTCTCAAAAAGCGAGGTGTTGGTAGTGTCCCTTTGTTATAACTTTCAGCCCAGTGGTTAGAATGCTCACCCTGGATTTGGGAGACCTTGTTCCATTTCCCCCTCTGCTTGATGTGGAGAATGAATTTGAATTTGTTTCCTACCTCCCAGATGATTGCCCTAACCTCTGGGGCCTGCGGTATTCTGGGACAGGTTCTCACCCTCTTGTAGCAGTTGTTCCACTGTTATTGGGCCAGAAAGGGGGAGAGAGACTAGCCTGGTGGTTAGGGCACTCATCTTGGAGATGGCAGACCCTGATTCCAGTCCCCTTCTCCAATACATATTGAATTGGACCTGTCTCCCAGAGCCTGGGTAAGTGCCATAACCACTGGCCTGAAGATTTATAAAAGGGCGGCAGCACCACCACCTCTCCTCCAGCTGCTTTGTGTGGGCTTAGGTGTGCTCCAGACAATTACTGGAATTGGTCCTGGAGATGCAATAGACAGTGTAACGCCTTTGGGGAACCTGCTGGGGTTTAAATGTGGGAGATTTCCAGGTGCCTACAGTGAGGCAGCTGTGCAAATGCCCACTGGTGGAAATTTTGAGCTTAAGGCCAGAAGGGACCACCAGATCACTTTGTATGACCTCCTGTATATCACAGGCCACCAACATCTGCTTGCTAAACCCAACAACCAGAATTAGATCAAAATATTACAGCCCACAGGAAACTAAACTATTATGTGCCACGAGCGGAGAATAGGAGGGACTGAAGTGCATCAATGTGTGAGACCCTTGTAATGGCAGGGAATTGATTAGGATATACCCAGATAATTGTGGCAAGTGACCTATATCCCAGGCTGCAGAAGAAGGTGAAATACTCCCAAGGTCGCAGCCAATCTGTCTTGTGGGAAAATTCCTTTCCTACATAACATATGGCAATCAGTTAGACCCTAGATATGTGAGCAAGAACCAGCCAGCTAAGCACATGAGGGAGAGAGAGAGAGAGAACACTTGGTATCACCTCGGAACACTTCCAGGTGGTCCAGGGCTCTATCTCCAGCCATGTCCATCTCTCATCTCATTCAGAGGAAGGAGACCAAAAACTTCTGAGAATGCACTGGAGTGGTGAAGGAAGTGGTGACCAACTGAAGCCCTGAATCATGAGCTTTAGGAACATAAAATAGGAGGCTGCTGAGTGGGGGATTTGAGGATATTTGTGTTGCCTAAAGTATCAGGCACCCGAGTCCTGTTGTGGAGCTGGCCCTAATTATGTTCCTCATTTTTTGGGTGCCCAACATGAGAGAAGGGGATAGATTAGAGGTGCTCAGCATTCATGACTTCAATTAAAGTTAAGTGGAGCTGTGTTTTGAGCATATGAAGTGCTATAAAAGTACTAAATACTCTGGAAAATCAGGACTTAAATGTCTCAAACTGAGCGTCCAAATTAGTGGACACTTTTGACCTTAATCTCTGTGCCACAATTCCTCATCTGCGAAATGGGGATAATAATATCACCTATTCTCACCGGTGTTGTGGAAAAAAATTCATTAGTGTTTGTGAAACTCTTGAATACTATGGTGAAAACACCATAGAAATGCCTGAGAGGAAATTAATTTTGTGTTCAGTGCAGGGTTTGAATGGTGTGCAGTTAATAAAGCCTGGGGCCACACACTGTAAGAGGAAGATAAGAAATCTTGAATAACTACCCATTCACTTGAATCAGGCATGAGTTCTCTGGGGGAAAAATAGTAGTGAACATATAATTAAAGACTGTATCATAATGCACATGCACAAAGGGGCAAATTAAGGCTGCATGTACAACCTTATGTATGGCATTTCAGAACTTGTGACTGCTTGACTTTGCAACCTTAATGTTCTTTTAATGTAGGTTATTTTGGATGTAATTTCCTAATTTTAAAAACAAGCAAATAATAATTCCAGTATGTGGACCCATATTAACCCCCAGCTTAGGTAATCAGCAGGATATGGACATTTAGATCCACAGTACAGCTCTCTACCACTTCTATTAACAGAGTAAATGGTAATAGTAATAGGCTAAGTATTTCACACTAGTCCTGGGTGAGTGATAGTGGGGAGGGCAGGTGAAATTTGGCCAAGGTAGGCTTTTTTCCTGGTGAGGGTGTGTGTGTGTGTGTGTGTGTGTGTCTATATAATGCACAATTTTATAATAATTATGTATATGTGTATATATGTACGTATATTAAAGCAAATTCTGTTTTTAGCAAAAACGTCAATATACTCTCTAAATATCTCTTGTATTTATTCATTAGAAGTGGAAATAATATGCTGAGCACAACTCTTTTTCTCTCTTAATTAAACAATATTCTTCTTTCTTATCCTTCCCTCTGATTCTTTGTGTGTGGTTTTTGTTTAATTTTGTTTTCCTGATGTGGCTTCCTTAGTGGACTTCTCACTTTTGTTTTTTATTCCTTGTCTAGTTTTGCTGGGTATATTTAAGCCACAGCTTCTATTTGTGTTCTCTTCATGAATCAAAATTTACAGGGATTATAGAGACAGTTTTTATCAGACCTAGAAAGTCATTATAGAATTTTTTACTTTTTAAATCTGCCTTTTCTTTTCTGGAATACATCTTAAAAAGCCACTGTTTTTTAGAACATAAAACAATGTAATGGGTTGTAGTAGTAGCTGATGAGTAAATGCCAACTGTGTAGACATCCTTTATGATGCTGATTTATGAAACATGTTTTGTGCAATACACAACTTCAAGTGAAAATATGGCTGGCTTTTCATATTTCCTCTGTCATAATTTCTGCTCTGAGATGGGTGGACAATCAGTGTCTGTGATAAATGGGAGAGCACAAAATCAGTCGTGGGTTTGGAATATGCTGATATTGAGAGGGTAATGCAAAGCACATACCAGACAAAATGCTAATACAAAAGGAGTTTAAGAGCATATAGCCTGTTTGTTTAATTGGTATCTTTTGTATTCACTAAAACTTTTAATGAATTCTCTGTCCCTTACTGCTTACTAGGAAATGTAAAGAAGTGTAAACAGCTTCTTCAAAAAGCTGTGGAATGCTGTGCAGTTCCACCAGAAATGCTGGAAATTGCTCTACAAAACCTACACTTGCAGAAAAGGCAGTTGCTTTCAGATGAAGAGAAAGAGAACTTCACAGGTTAGTCATTTCAGTATTCTAAAGTTGCAGTTGAGCTTAAATATTCATTTTGTTTTTTGAATGATGCAATAACAGTACTAATATAGTTGGAAGGATCTTCTAGAGAATAAAGCACTGGACTGAGATTTGAGACCCGTGTTCAGTTCTTCGTTGGGTCACAGACCTTGGGCAATTGACTTAAGTTACCCAGTGCCTCCATTCCTCATCTGCCAATGGGAAACATAGTTCCATATCTCATAGGTGTGTGAGGATAAATCCATAAATGATTGAGGTTCTTGAATGCTATTTGTTGGTGAGGGCCATGTAAATACCTAGATAGTCCTTTTATTCTAACATTTAAAAAATTGTAGTGATGTAGTGCCTTTAGTTCTAGTTAAGAAGGCCAAGATGGAATTTCTTGTGTAATGTGTAATATTGTAATAGAATGGCAGAATCAAAGATTCTGCTTAAGAATCCTCTAAGACTAAGTCATCATGATGTTAGATGTTTGGAACCTGCATAGAGATGTAGGGTCTTTACTGCTGGGTAACTGGCAGGTGCATTTTGTTAACTCAAAGCAGGATATAAGAAGGTTGATTGGGAGAATATTAGTGGAGAAGGTACTAGGGTTTGGGACATGACGCTTTTGCCAGAAACTACTAACAGTTGAGCTTGGGGGAAACACGTAGGCTGAAGAGGTTCCATTCAGTGAAATTAAACTCTAGGAAAGGGATCAGTCTGGATTACATAGTGTATTTATTCCAGTCAGATTAGGATAGGAATTGCATCTCTTTACAAATACAAATTTGAACCACTTTATCACAAAACCAGGTTTTCTGCTCCCTGAGCTCATGTAATTGCTGGCACCACTGAACTACACACATGGAAATGTTTATATTATCACGCCTTACTCCACTCCCTTATTCCCAGGACCTTGTCCCCAGGAACTGGATGCTCATTGATAAATATGGTAGGTACTCTACAAAGGCCACTGTGAGAAAACCCAGTCAGCACAGCTCTACTCCAGACTTGGTTAATGAACTTACTAGTAAACCCTTGAAAGAGCTTATTTACTGTTCATCTAAAAGTGCCCTGTTTACCTTCTCAAGCCTTCCACTGGTCCTCACCAGAGGTTAGAATTTGAATGAACATTCCATGCTGGCTCTTGGCAAACAGATGGGCCTTTACATAGTCACCAGATGTTAAATCACTCTCCTGTCCAACCATAGGTTTTACTACTACTTTGAGTGGTGTCTCTATGGGTTCTCCACTGTAGGTGTGTGCGCGCCCCCATGCTGTTGATTGGAGAATTTCAATAGCAGTCCATTCTGCCCACGTACGCATGGCTACTCACCCTCACGAGGCTAACCAGAAAAGGTTTGCCGCCCACCAACCCCGGTGGGGGGGGACCCCCCATAACAAGGTTATGCCTGCCTCCCCAGGCTTCCAGAAGTGTCTGAGCTGCAAAGAATCCATCCTGGTAACAGACGGACACTCACTAGAACAAGAAATGTCCCCAGTACTGTTCCAGAACGGGGATCAGGCGTCACTCCTTGGGAGATGCACTTCTCCTTCCTTGGTACGAAGGCCTCCTGTATGCCATTCCCCCATTTCCTCTACTGATGAAGGTCCTGCTGAAGTTAAAGAAGAACAAGGCGAACATCATTCTGATTGCCCTAATTGGCCCAAGCAGACGTGGTACCCTTCCCTGTCACACCTGACTGTCCACTGATGACCTTTCTGGTCACTCCTCACCTCCTGTCAGAGAGCAAGGGATGCGCTCTCCATCGCAACATGCAGACCCTGAGACTCAAGGCGAAGCTCCTTTATGGTTCCAGCACATAGAGGCATCTTGCTCTGAGGAGGTAAAAGAGGTGCTATTACACAGTAGAAAGGGCACTAGTCGTCACACCTACCTCCAGAAGTGGAAGCCATTTCAGATCTGGTGCTAACCCAGAGGAATCACCCCGCTATGTCTACCCTGCCATTGGTATAGACTACCTATTATCCTTAAAGAAGTTGGGCCTTTCTACTAGCTGGCTGTAGGTCTATCTAGTGGCGACTGCAACCTTTCACCAACAGGTAGAAGGCTTCTCAGTCTTCTGCCACCCAACTACGAAGAGATTTCTCAAAGGCATAGTGAACCTCTTCTTGCAACCTAGGGCCCCCCACTCCTCCTCACTTGTCAATGGGAACTCTGTCTAGTTTTAAAGGGGCTGACTAGAACACCGTTTGAACCTATGGCCACTTGCTCACTAACTCACCTTTCCATGGAGACTGTGTTCCTCATCTCAATCGCTTCGGCCAGAAGGATAGGGTAAATAGTGGCACTGATGGCTCATCCCCCATTTACGGTATTCTTCCCGGACAAGGTCACACTTGGACCACATCCGAAGTTCACCGCTAAAATGTCTTCTGCCTTTCACATGAACTAACTCATTCAACTTCCAGTGTTTTATCCTAAATCTCACATGGATAACAGAGAGGCCATCCTCCATATGCTTGATGTGAGAAGGGCCTTGGCTTTCTACTTGGACAGAACAAAGGCCTTTAGAAAATCCTCAAGACTCTTCCTCTCCCTTGTGAATAGATTAAAAGGTGCAGCTATTTCAGCTCAGCGACTCTCCAAGTGGGTCTCTGGCTGCATCAAGCTCTTCTACCAACTGTGAAGAAACATCCCCATCATCAATACGTATTCACTCCATGAGGTCAGTCGCCTTATCCATTGCCTTCTCCAAGGATATCCCTATATCAGAGATCTGCAGAGAAGCTACCTGGGCATTTGCTCATACCTTTGCTGAACACTATGCCATCTTGGGGGATTCTGCTACAGACACCCAATTTGGTGCCTCCAGTGATAGGTACTGCTCAAGAGTTACCTACAGTGGAGCCCCAGAGGGACGCTACTCAAAGAAGTAGTTACTCACCTTGTGCAGTAATGATGGTTCTTCAAGATGTGTGTCGCTATAGGTGCTCCATGACCCACTGTCCTCCCCTCTATTTTGGAGTATTGCTAATGGACTCTGTGGGAGAGAAGGAACTGAAAGGGAAATGCCCATGCATGCTGGCTAGTCTTGTAGTGGGCGAGGAGCCGCACATGCGGGAGGGACTGTTATTGAAGTTCTCCGATCAGTGGCGCACGCACACCTACAGTGGAGCACCCATGGGGACATACATCTCAAAGAGCCATCATTACTGAACAAGGAGAGTAACTTCTTCCTACAACCCCATTACCCGCGCACACTAGGGGCACCCACCTTTACCCATTTCCTAGAGCTCGAGGCGTAACCCTCTTACTTTAGGCACCCACTGTTACCCCCTTCCTGTGGCTCAGGGCGTAACCTTACACTTAGGGTTTACCCTGTTCTAAGGGCTGAAGGCATAACCCTACACTCTGTGGGTTTGTGGGGTCTTTTACCAGTGAAAGTGCCTTACACAGCAATATTCTTAACCTCTATTTATTATGAGTTACCAAAACAATGCACATGCTAAGCATACAATGCTCATCACTCCCAATAAGGCAGATGAACCTTTTCCGATGGCCAGTCAGCATCCGGTCATCCGGGGACTCCAGCTTCTGCACGATGTTTTTGGCAGGGTGTTGAGGTCTGGCAGCTCTGATCTTGGGGTTATGTCCTGGAGTTGGTTCCAAAGAACTTTCTTTTGGACCCCAGTTTATATAGTAAAACTTGAGTCCTGCTTAGCTATACCATAACCAATCATTTTAAACTATAAAACAGTATTTTTCACCAATCCTAGCCCATTATGAAACAATTCTTTAACCAATCATACCCCACCACCATTGCTGATTTACACCTAGCAAAATTTGTTATGTAACAGACAGAAACCATACAGATAAACAGTAGAGAAGTGAGTACCATAAAAGCAAACAATAAGCAATAAACAACTGTTGATAAGTGATTCCTTGCCGGACTGAATGCCATCAAATCTTAAAAGTTTCCTTGCTTATCTGACGATGGTGGGTACTATTAGGAGGGGCACCTTCTTAGCAGTAGGATATTACATTGTTTTGATGTAATTTAGAAGCAATGTGAGGATGTGACTTTCTGCTTCTTGGCTCATGGCTCTCCTAATTTAGCTGCAGAAAAAGACCTCAGACATTACAACCCTATACGTGTAGAGAAAATTAGGTATACTCCAATATTCCATAAAAGTTAATTAGTACTGGTAGTGTGTTATGGAATATAGCTATTTTGATTTCCTAAGCTCTCTGTTTCTCCAGTGGAATTTTCAGAAACCACTTTTGTAAGTCGGAATATTTTGGAGTGGTGTACAGCAGCAAATTACTAGTACTTTAAGTTTTGACCTGCTCGTATACGTCTGTATCTCTTCCAAGAGATGTATCTATCACTTCAGTTTCAGTAGAGCCTCTTCAGACTGCAGTGGACTACAGACAATGACAGTATTCCACCCTTATTAGCACAAATATTCTTTGAGTTATTGCACATATGCATTTGGGATGTGTGCGCCTCACACACAGTCATAAATTTTTCCCTCAGTGGTATTCATCGGCATGGTTCGAGTGTCCTCTGCTGCGTGCTGCTGGGCACCAGTATAAAGGGAGTCAGCCAACCCCAAATCCCCTGAGTTTCTTCTTACTACCAGTGACTGTTGGAATTGCTTGACTTGCCTTTGCAAATGCTCTGTGTACTTTCTTGATTTTATTGTAAAAAGTTTCTATAGTAGTATTACAGTTATTACTTAGTTATTAGTGTTGTTAGATCAGCTTTTACTCCACTTGATGGTTTCATCCGATACCTGGTATTGAGGGATGCCTCGGTCTCTGGGCTTCAAGTCCCGAATTTCCTGCATTAAGCCAATGCCAGTGAGCTGCCTGCACTCAAGCTGCTAGAAGGGTTTGGGGGAAGCTCATATTCGGGATTGTTGCTAGATCTTCAGATTTTAAGCCCAGCACAGAAATGGATTGTGAAGCCAGGCTGAAGTTTTTACTCATGGAGGTGTCCTTGAAACCGTTGTCAGAGCCAGGGTAGTCAGAGTTGGCACCAAGTGCCTCTGCTTCAATGGGGAGCACACTGTTCGGTGGGGAGCACAGAGTTTTCAGAACCCAAAGCAGTGGTAACTTAACTGTTTTTCTCCAGGCGGTGCCAGGAATAAATCAGTGGGGAACACAGTTCCTCCTTCTGATATATGATTGATACAAACCAGAGTGCTTTTACCTAAAACTACTTTTTATTAGATCTTAAGCACACATACACATATATGCTGTTACAGTAGGTTCAGAGCAGCATCTTCTTCTCTGGATGTCAGATGTTCCCTAGCATTCTATATTTAGAGGACCAAACCATTCCGTAGATCCACTCAACACTTCATAACAATAGTTGATAGGATAAAAGGCCTCCCTGTCTCAGCTCAGAGAATCTCCTCCTGGATCATTTAGTGCATTTGCCTGTGCTACGAACAGGCGGGTGTTCCACTGCCAGCTATACTGACCCCCCATTCTACAGGGGCTCAAGCTTAATCAGCGGCATTTCTGGCCCAGGTCTCTCTACAGGAAATCTGCAGAGCAGCAACTTGGTTGTCAGTGCATAAGTTTTCTGCCAACTAGGCCATTACAAGCCAGGGACGGCTCCAGTTTTGGTCAAGCTGTTTTGCAATCATCATGTCCATGAACTCTGACCCCACCTCCTATGCTACTGCTTTGGACTCACCTACAACAGAATGAACATATGCAAGCACTCAAGGAAAAAACGGTTGCTAACCTATCTGTAACTGTTGTTCTTTGAGATCTGTTGAACATGTCCATTCCACCACTCGCACTGCTACCCCTCTTTTGGAGTTGTCCAGAAAGAAAGAACTGAGGAGGTGCAGGTCGGCCAGGCCTTTTATACTGGCACTATGAGTGCACTGCACCAGAGGGTGCCAGAGTGGACCCAATAGATACCACTGGGAGAAAAAGTTCCAGCAACTGTGCTCGAGGCGCATGCGCACACACGGACAACAGAATGGACACGTGCAACATATCTTGAACAACAGTTACAGAGAGGCTAGTAACTGTTTTTTTCCTTCAGCAACTAACTTATTCATTGATGTGCATTAAAATCCTACAGTTAATGCAAGCTTAGGGCAGTTGAATATTTTGAAATATGTAATATATTTCATTGGTAGTCACTGAATAATTCAAACTACTTGTTAACTTATTTATAGTCTCAAGCACACAAGAATCTGGACCACAAAACATGGCTGGAAATCTCCGGAGTAGGAAAAAAAGTGATTCTGGTGAAATTTCTGCTAATGCCCCCAGATCTTCTCTTGGGTAACAACTTAAATTCTTATATTTTTATTCAAGGTTTGGTTTTTTTTAACTGCTGAGATAACTGCAGTGTATTTTCTCTTTTTTTTTGTTTTTTTGTTTTTTGTTTTTTTAGGGAGAAGAACAACTCTCCACAAGAGTTTGATGCAGTCCTGGTTGGGCGCAATCCCTTAAAGCAATTAAACAAATCTAACCAGGTGGAAGCTTTTCGAATGCTCACTTCTCTCTCTCCACCCCTCCCCCCCACCCCTGCCCCTGTTTTTTTAGATTTGATAACTTTCAATTTGTTTAAATATTTAGGTGTGCCCATTTGGGAGAGTTCCTGTTAAATTAGTAACTGATGCTGTAGATACTGTGAAGAAGATGGATGCTCCACTTACAACTAGTGTTACAAAGAGGTACAGTTAGTTATATTAATCTTGTTGCAAAACAATAGATTTTAATCCATCTACTCTTCTTTAAAGATATTGTTGGGCAGTAGAACTGACAACTCTTTTCAGGACATGGACAACTTAGTTGGACATAACTGCCAACAATGATTATAGGCAAAAATAAAACTATTATATTACCGTAGGTAAGAATACATGATACACTAACTTTTTCAAATGACCACTCAAGTAAAATCTTTGTACCGGAGTATAGGTCGGCTTGGAAGGATTAGATTTTTATTGGTAAATGCAATTTCACCATGTGCATGCAAACTAAGGAAAAGCTATTATAATTATAGAAATGTACAGATAGGTAAAGTAAGAAAAATGCTACTTGAAAGCTTAGAGTTGAAGGATATTTACTTTATGTATGTTGACAATTTTTGTTTTAATGGTTATAAAGCTTTGTTTTGAATTTGTTCCTATTATTAAATAATTCTTTGATCCCCTCTTGTAATTTCCTGTAACTGTGGAAAATTAAATCGATAATCTAAAAAAGCTTAAGAAACATATCTATTATTATTCAAAACCCTTTAAAAAAAGGGGGGGGCGGGGCAAACAAAAACCTCATTATTCCAAATCTACATATGTACCCATTTACTAGGGAAGCAAACCAAGTAGAACTCCTCATATGGAGGGGCTTCTGCCTATCATGGGATAATGTGTCATCTGTTTAGATTTTTATATTGTACTCATAACTGTGCTATCGGAACATTCTCACTGCTCCTATTATTTTGTGACTTCTGTCCAGCGTTTGCACAACTAGCTCAAAACAGGTGAACATTTGTCCCTACATTTTGAAGTTTGAGGTTTCTTTTACTGTTAACGTTGTCTTTTATATAAACAGGCAGATATCTGGCTCTAAATGCACAAATTTGATTACGCCTTTCTTACTGCATGCACCAAAACTTAATGAGGATGATTCATATGAACCGGGAGACTTAAAGGTAACTTTATTTTTCTGTTTTAAATAAGTAATTGTGGAAACTGTTGATAGCTAAAGATGTTTTAGGTGTGTGTGGGGTGGGTGGGGGAATGAAAACAGTGACTCTGAAACCAAAAAGAGTTCTAGTAATATGAATTTAGAAGCAAGATTAAATTCATATTTAGAGAAAAGAGGAAATGTGTAGGACTTGTGCAGGAAAAATAACTAATGAATCTGTTTATATCCTCACAAAAGTTAATTTATTTTTGGTTTCATCTTTAGAGACTGATACATTGAAAAAACAACAAGGAGTCCTTGTGGCATTTTAGAGACTAACAAATTTATTTGGGCATAAGCTTTTGTGGGCTATAACCCACTTCATCAGATGCATGGAGTGGAAAATACAGTAAGCAGGTATAAATATACAGCACATGAAAAGATGAGAGTTGCCGTACCAAGTGGGGGATCAGTGCTAACGAGGCCAATTCAATTAGGGTGGGTGTGGCCCATACCCAACAGTTGACAAGAAGGGGTGAATATCAACAGAAGGAAAATTACTTTTTGTAGTGACCCAGCCACTCCCACTCTTTATTCAGGCCTAATTTGATGGTGTCAAGTTTGCAAATTATCCATGGCACTGATTGTCCCCATACTGGGCACCTCAGATCCACCTAAGCGCGTGCTCTCTCTGCACCATGCTTGTATCAGAACTGTTCATCTCTATCTTGGCAATGGAAATTGATGATGGAGGTTCATCATCATCATCCTTCACCCATCGCATCACAATACGCTGCACCTTGAGATCAGCTCCCCTACTGAATTCATCCCTCTGACAAATTGTGAGAGGTGGTCACTAAACTATCTCCAGTACACGTGCAGAGATGAAGCACACTGGAAATATCAGCTCCACTTCCAGAAGAGGACTACACCTCCTCCTACTCCCTGTCAGAAGTTCATAGTGAGGCATCCTCCCCAGAATACCTGTTGCTTCTCCTTGGGTGGTGCAGTGGTTGCAGGCATTTGGCATCCTTCAGGAGGTCCAGACAGCCATAGACTTCCCTTTCAAGAACAGTAAACTTTTTAACAGTACCACTGACAATACCTTACATACTCTAAAGGAGTGTAGGGCCACATGGAGATCCCTGGGCTTTTGCAGCCTAGCCCAGGGGTTCTCACTTCATTGCACCACGACCCCCTTCTGAAAACAAAAATTACTACATGATCCCAGGCGTGGGGACCGAGGTCTGAGCCCACTGAAGCTTGAGGCCAGCCAAGCCCCACCACCCCAGGCAGGGGGGCCAAAGCCTGAGCCCCGCTACTTCAAGCAGGGTGTGTGTGTGGCAAAGCTGAAGCCCAAGGGGCTTCAGCCCCCGCTGGCAGGCCTGTAATCTGAGTCCCGATGAAGGCTGAAGGCCTCGGGCTTTGTCCCTGGGTGGTGGGGCTTGGGCTTTGGCTTCAACCCCAAGGCCTAGCAAGTCTAATGCCAGCCCTGGCAACCCCATTGAAACAGGATCCCAACCCACTTGGGTTCCCGACACAGTTTGAGAACTGCTGTCCTAGCCCCTAAGAGGAAGTTCTTGAATCAACAGCAACAGATCCAGACAGCAGCAGTACTACTTCTTTGGAGTCCCCGAGGAAGAGGTCACATTTCCACCTCAGACAACTCCACTTCCTCTTTGACTGCTTCCCCATCTAGAGCCCTACAGAGAAACATCAATTTTGACATGCAGATCAGGAGTTGCATATTTAGAATCACTGGTTGGTCACCCTTCAGTTAGCTCCCTGTTTGGTAACTGCCTCTCCCATTTATGGGCAGTTTCACTGTGAGTCACAACAACAAGTACCCAGAGTTTTGTTTCAGAGGGGGCGCTAGCCCAGTTAGGTTGGGCTCTGAACCTAATACGCACTTTACCCCCATCCGTGGAATACCAAGGATCCTGAGCAAGTTGAAACAGGATGTGGACTGAGTCATCCTGATAGAACTGGCTTGGGGCAGGCAGTATTGGTATTCGTATGTAATGAGTGTATCCATTTGATGGCCCATCACTTTACCAGCTCAACCGGACCTGGTCTCTCAGTGCAACAGCAAGTTCCACACCTGGACCCAGTGTAACGTCTCCTGACTGCCTGGATGCTAGCTAGCTGACATTAGGACATCTTACTTCACAGCAGAAGTAAGATATCGGACTGTCTGCTTTCTCTAAAACTCTCTGGCCTCACTCAGCTCAATATGGGTGCTTCAGGCAGTAACATCTGCTAATCACCCTCTGGTCCAGTGGTAGACAGTCTTCTTGCACCCAGGTATCAAGATTATTTAAGGGGCTTATTAATGTTTTCCCCTGTTCAGGAACCCTCCTCTATCATGAGACCTTAACCTAGTGATGTCAAGCCTGAGGGGGAACCCCCCACTGAAAACCAGCTATGTGCTGCTTCTTCGAGTGCTGTCCCTGCGGGTGCTCCACTTCAGGTGTTCGTGCGCCCCTGCACTCGTAGTCGGAGACTTTTCGTAGCAGTGCCGGTTGGGTTGCACGTGCGTAGTCCCCCCCCCCCCCCCGTATCCCCCTCCAACGGGAATGCCCGGTTTCCCAGGCTCTCAGCGCCTTGCCTCCAGGCTCGGAGTGCCTGTCCCTGACAGCCACGCTTGATGTGTTTGCTGCCTGTGTCTTGGTGCCTCCGGCGCAGGCACTAACAAAGTGTTGCATTGCCTCAGGCTCACAGAAAGGCAGGGAGTGGAAAGGTCTCTCAGACCTGTGTCGGGGCATGAGGCTTGGGACCCCCCCTCCCCACTTCACCAGCCGCAGCTTCGGACAGGAGTGCTTTCTCCAACCCCACATTGGAGTGCCCCGCCAGGCATCACTCGAGGAAGCACCTGGGTGGGTCCCCACCGCAGGAATAAAAAACAAACAAACCCACAGCCGTCCCACGGATGATAATAGCAACGGCTATGCTGTCAGCGCCAGGCGCTCCGGTGCCTGAGCGTTCTGGCACCGCTGCAGACAGAGGCTTCGGAGCCCCGTGCCTCCACGCCACAGCTGCTCCGCGGGCAGGTATCTAGTGCTGGCACCAGCTATGCGGTCAGCGCTGGATGCCGAGGCGGTGGAAAACCCCGGCACCGCTAGAGCCAGAGACTCTACACGAGCCGGCTCCGACACAGGCACTATGGGAAAATCAAAACCCATGCCTCTGCACCGCAATGTATGTTCATTCCACGGGCAGGCATCTAATACTGGCACCGGCTGTGCTGTTAGCATCAGGAGCCAAAGTAGTGGAAAATCGCGGCACTGCTGGCACTGTTAGAGCCAGAGACTACAAGAGCTGGCTCCAACACAGGCACTATGGGGAAATCAAAACTCCGTGCCTCTGCACTGCATTTTATATTCGTTCTGTGAGTGGGCATCCAATACCGGCACCAGCTGTGCTGTCAGCACCAGGAGCCAAAGTAGCAGAAAATCCCAGCACTGCTGGCACCATTAGAGCCAGAGACGCTACAAGAGCTGGCTCCAACACAGGCACTAAGGTGAAACCAAAAACCTGTGCCTCCATACTGCAATCTACAAACGGCAGTGCGGCGCCGCTATAAAAGGTGGCTTCTTCAAAGGTGCACTGACAAGGAGGCAGCCCCAGGGGCCAGTCAAACCAGCACAGCAGCAGTTCCTCAGACAGAGGGTTCTGGTATTCGGCTCTGCCCCTGATCCCTCTATTTGCGGTACCGATATGAGAATTATACCCTCGGCACCAAGTCTTCCTCTGTCCCCAACATCACTCACTGTCTCGTTCCTTATTTGAAGGAGAAAGATTGAGGAAGAACAGGGAGTTATTCCCCCATCGGCTCCTATCCATCAGGAGTCAGTCAACCCAGGAGTCTCTCCTGGGGCATATTATGCTGTCCCCAGGTACTTACAGTGGTATGGGGACCCCCTATGCCGCTCCCATCCCAATGGGCAGACTGGACTCCTTGGGTCATATGCCCCACACAAGGGGGGACTGCCCACCACGGCCAGACCCAGCACACAGTAATTCCCCACAGCTTCTGTACCAGCACCTTCAGTGGTACCAGGGGAAGAGGAGGAAGAACCTCCCCCCCTGCAGGGGACATCAATTACTCACTTGCCATCATTGTCCACAGAGGACACCTTTATGCCTCCTTCCCCTAATCTAGGGGATGATTTCAAACTGTTCAATGACTTATTTGAGAGGGTGGCCTTTTCTGGACATCTCCCTTGAGGAGGTCCCTGTGATACAGCATGGGCTAGTGAGTTTTTTGCATACATCTGCTTCGTTTTAAAAAAAAAAAAAATCCCTTCATATGAATGAGGCACTGATGAACCCTGTAAGGGTCATTCTGTGGACCCTTGCAGATGCCCCTCCAGCTGGTGGAAGGTCCAACAGGAGGTGTGTACCAACAAAGGGCGTTGACTTCGCATCCAGCGCATAATTTCTTAGTGATAGATGCAGTCCAGCAACGTGGCATGCAACAACAGCCCTGAAACACAACTCATGATAAGGACTGGAAAAGACTTGATCAGTTTTGGAAATAAGGCTTGCTTCTTGGCTGCCCCTCACCGCCGCATAGCCAACTATGCGACATTACTAACAAAATACAACTATACAAACTACACAAAAATGTCCGAATTGATTAATTGTATTGCCAAGGACAAGGGAGAACAATTTACAACACTTGATTCTGAGGACAGGGCTGCAACATCTGTGTCGACGGTGGTTGTAATGAGAAGTTCATGGCTCTATCTTTCTGGCTTCCCCAAAGAGGTGCAATTCATGGTGGAAGACTTGCCAGCCCAAATTATTTGCCAAAAAGGCAGACGATTCACTCCACTCACTCACGGACTCACAAGTGACTCTCCAATCCTTGGGAACCTATAACCCCAAACCGAAGAGGAAACAGAGAAATTACTTTACATCCCAATGATACCACCAGCCAATGTATTCACAGCAACAGCGGTGATTTGACTCACAGGGTCGCAGACACGGGCCCTGAGGGGACAACAATCTACTTCTCAAGTTGCATACCAACCATCAACTCCCCCTAACAAGAACTCTGATGGATGGAGACCAATGCTCAACCTCCGATAATTGAACAAGTTAGTCAGAAACACGATTCAAAATGGTCACACTATACGCTATAAGCGACTGCCTGCTAAAAGCATCAACCCAGCAAACAGCATTGCAAGCCACCGAAGAGGTGGTAACCCTCTTCACGAATCTGGGCTTCCTAATAAATACCAAACAGCCCACTCTAACAACAGTGCAAGAGCTGAACTTCATTGGGGCCCACCTCAACTCTTTCGAGGCTATAGCCTCACTACCGAGACAATGTTCTTTCACTCTCACCAGCCTCATACCCACTGCGTGAAATAGCCCACAGGTATCTGCCAGGACTTGCCCCCATCTCCTTGACCACATGACAGCCACAACATTTGCTGTCAGACACACCAGATTAAACATCCGTTGCCTACAAGGAAGGCTACGTATCAACTTTGTTCCACAAAGGCACAGCATAAACAAACACCCCACGATATCGGGCAAAACTGACCAACATATGCACGGGGGCACCCTTCATTCAGACCACAAATGCCTCACTCCTGGGATGCGGAGCACACCTGCACCCACATTCTATATAGGGCTGCTGGTCCCCTGCGGAATCTCTTCAACATATAAACCTATTGGAACTTCAAGCTGTCCGCAACGCTTGCTCCCAATTCCTGCCACTCCTCAAGTCCAAGGCTATTTGAAGCCTTAGCTTGTATGTATTATATATACAGACAAGGGGGGAGCACACTCACAGTACTTCTGTGTGCAAGCCATAAAACCCTGATGATGGTGCATCAGACACAATATCCACGCCACCACAGCAGATACCTTCAGCAGACAAATTTCTCAGGACCACAAAGGGAGCTCGACAACACAGTACTCCTGTATGTATTTCAACACTGGGGGTTCCCCTCAGTAGACTTTTTATTAACTGCACAAAATACCAAACACCTTCGTTTTTGTTCCGGTGCAGGTCTCGATGTGCAGTCGTTAGGCGATGCATTCCTCCTTGAGTGCAACGCTCCCCTTCTCTATGCCTTCCCTCCTATTCCTCTCTTGAACCAAGTGATCCACAAGATCAGGCTGGATGGGCCACAGTAATTCTACTATCATGGTCTCCCAAACCATGGTATCCTTACTCCCTCAGCATGACCGTGCATCTATTAATCAAACTCACACTTCTGTGTCACCTGGTGCCCCAGGACTCCGACTGTGTCCTGCATCCACAGAAACTGCATCTCAGAGCATGGCTCCTCCATTGCTCACAGAACCTGAGCTGACCTGTTCAGAGGAGGTACAAAATATAGTTACACAGTTGAACAGAAATGAACTGTCTCCCATACACCCTGAACGGGAGACGAGTTAAAGCCTGGTGCCAACTAAAACGGATGATTTCCATCCAGGGACATTACCCTCTATACTGCGTTACCTATTAGAACTCAAACAGTCAGACCTATCCATGAGCTCAATAAGTCCATCTACCTACCATCACAACATTCCACCCCAAGGTGGATTGCCATCCCGTCTTTACCCATCTACTGACCCAATGTTTCCTCAGAGGACTCAATAATGCCTACTCTGAACTATGTGAGCCTACTACACCATGGGACCTGAACCTGGTCCTTCGAATCATCACCTCTTCCCCATGTGAACCCAAGATGACATAATCACTGCTACACCGTTCTATGAAAGTAGCATTTCTTGTAGCAATGACATCTGTCACACGTGTGGGAGCACTTTGGGCTTTCATGGCAGAACCCCCATACATGGTCTTCTTCTGAGGATAAAGTCTCCCTCAGACCACACCACTAAACCCCACACAGACAGAACACATTACACACTCCATAATTTGATGTTTGGAGGACATTGGCTTCTTACATAGACCGGACTAAACCATCCCATAAATCACCTAGACTGTTTCTATCCATCACTGAATGCTCCAAAAGGAGCACCATCTCGAAACAAAGACTTTCCACATAGATCCAAAATCGCACAAAACTCTATCATTAGTGTGACTGCCAATCCCTCATGGGGATTCACTCACATCCCACTAGAGTCTTATCAGCCTCCACGGCTTCCCTGCACAATGTACCTATCGCGGACATTTGTAGAGTTGCTGCCTGGGCCACAGGCCATACCTTTAGACAGCACTATGCCTTAGAGCAACAGGCAACGTCTGATACCTCCTTTGGATGCTCTCTACTATCGGAGGTCACGACTTCAACTCCAAAGCCCCTCCTTCCATCGGAGGGCACTGCTCTGAAGTCACCTAAAGTGGAGCACCCACAGGAACAGCACTCGAAGAAGAAGAGAAGGTTACTCACACTGTGTAGTAACTGAGGTTCTTCGAGATGTGTGTCCCTATGGGTGCTCCACTACTCTCCCTCCTCCCCTCTACTTCAGAGTTTCCTTATTAGTCTCTGCAGTAGAGAAGGAACTGAGTGGGGGTTGGTTGCACAGCATCGGTTAACTGCCTGCAGCAGCGCGAGGCAGGGACTATGCACGTGCGACCCAACCAGCACTGCTACTAAAAGTCTCTGACTAAGAGCGCAGGGGCACTTGAACACCTAAAGTAGAGCACCCACAGGGACACGCATCTCGAAGAACCTCAGTTACTGCACAAGGTGAGTAACCTTCTCTTCCTCTATCATTTGTCAGTCATCACAATGATTAGAGAAAACTGGGGAGATGCAGGGTGGGCCTGCCATATAGCTTTCCACAAGGACAGTTGCCCTCAGGTCTCACCCCATGCTCCTGCCGAAAATGTTCTGACGTCCATATTAACCGATCTGTTCATCTCCTGGTTTTCCCTGAATGAAATGAGACTCCATATGCTGGATGTTGTAAGATCATTGTTTTTATTTGGACAGGTCTAAATCATTCAGATGTAGTGCCATGCTCTTTGTGATGTTTGCTGAAAGGGCTGAGGGACAATTGGTGTTGGCACAAACTCTCTAAATGCATCTTGGACTGTGTTAAGATTTGTTATGGCCTGGCCAAGAAAGACCCATATGGACATGTTAGAGCTAACTCTACCATGCCCAAGCAACCTCAGCCGCCTTGGTGGCCCACTTAGCTAACGTCCCCATCTCAGATATGCTAAGTGGGGATATGTAGGTCAGGTCACATTTTCACATCTCACTGTTCACAGGCTTCTAGATTGGATAGAAACTGTGGTAGGTAGGCCTCTGTTCTCACTCCTCTTAGTGCTGGGATGACTGTTTGCTACATATCCAGAGTGGAATCTGTGAATAATCATTTGAAGAAAGTACAGTTACTTATCCTATAGTAACTGGTTTTTCAAGTTGTTTCTTCAAACATTCATTCCCTTGCATTTCACTTTGAATTTCATATATGAGGTGTTCACAAGATTATTTTTTTTCCTAAGCTAGTAAGGAATGATGAGATAGACAAATGAAGAAAAGTCTCTTGTCATAAATAATGCAATGTGCAGTGGTAGTCAAGAAGATAATATGAATATCAGGATTTATTAACTAAAAAGAGAATGCTCAAGATTTGCAGATTTGTTGTTGGCATAAAACAATTTACAATTGGATTAAGAATACTAAAACTATTTTATTGGTTGCTTCACTTTATTTAAAAAAGGGAAAAAACATACCAGAAATAGGAAAATTTAGAGAAGGGTAATAATTGGAATGATTACACAGGTGTAAACTTCAATGTGTTCATATATTTAAAGTTTAGAACTAATAATGTGTTTATTTGGTATGGGGTATATCAGTGGCAAACTATTATCACAAGGAAATGACTTTTAGATACTGTGTTTGAGTTCTTTTTCTTGATGCTTTTAAAAATATATATTGTTTTCTTTAGTCCTTACAAGATGAAAGCTCTGTACAATCACAGATATCAGATGAAGAGAGTTTAGAAACTGCAACTGAATCAACTGTAACCCTAAAAAATAAAACAGATTCAAGTCTTGCAACAAAAAGAAAAGAAGGTAATTGTCCTAATAAGACTAAATTTTTACCAATCCAAAATGGAACAAGCATTTTAAGTGGGCTGTTCTGTTTAGAATGTCTGCTAAAGGGAACCTTATAATTAGCCAATACTTACTACTTTTGTGATGAGGGAAGAATTTAAAAATAAGAATTCCTCTTTATTTTTTGTGGGGTGAGGTTGGGCAAAGTCAACCTTCCAAGAAAGGACTGTAAATGCACCTCTACCCCAATATAACGCTGTCCTCGGGAGCCAAAAAATCTTACCACGTTATAGATGAAACCGCGTTATATCGAACTTGCTTTGATCCACCGGAGTGCGCAGCCCCGCCCCCCCAAGGCACTGCTTTACCGCGTTATATCCGAATTCATGTTATATCGGGTCGTGTTATATCGGGGTAGAGGTGTATGTTTAAAACTGAAGCTTGATAACTTATCACCACTGAGTGCAGGAATTGTAACAGATGTGCCTGTATATAATGTTCATCTACTCTGTCCTTGCTAGCTCTTTGTGAGTAGGCAGGGTGTTGAAAATTACATGAATCCTGACCTTTGGAGAGCAAGACTTTTGGCAATTTGAATATCATGCTTGCTCTCTCTCTCCCCCGACCCCCCCCCCCCCCCAAAAAAAAAGCCAAGGGCAAAGTCCCAGCTCCTCAGCTAAACAATACAACAAAGTTGGAGGATACTATTTCCTATCATCAGACTAGATGGATTACTAGACTAGAAATGGATGCATAACTCTTATCTAGGTTACCAGCATGAATTTAGCCTTCATCAGTAGTAACTAAAAGTAGCTCTGGCTAAAAATAATATATTGACCAAGGGTAAAAAATTTTAAAGTGCCCAAGTACCATTTTCAAGAATGACTGAGGCACTTGGGAACCAGAGTCTCACTGACTTTGTCAGGTTCTTTTAAAATGTTACCCTACATTCCTACTTTTGAGTCTTCTGTTTCAAATGTGAAACAGATTCGCTCTTTGATCCCTTTGAGAGCCATGAAATGAAATAGTCTTCTTAAATAAAGAGCCTGTAACATGCCTTTTAATATTTTTAAAAACATTGGTGATGATCTCATCAGGTGAGGTAGTATGTAGTGGATTCAGTGGGTTTTAATAAATGCTTCAAGGTCTTGTACAGCATTTTATGTTCCCTGCCTTGAGGTATTTGCTATTTTCTAAATCTACATAATATGGAATGTGAAAACACTTGTCTGTGTATTTTCTTTCCCCTGAAGAATATCTCATCTCTGCCACAATTTCTTTCTTTATAGATTTTATAAATGAAATAGACCAGAAGAATTATTTTGTTATATCAGCTACCTTCCAGAGACTAAAGACTATCTCTTCCCTTTTGCTCTTAGATAGCTGAAAATCCCTAAGAGATCTTCAGGCAACTCTAATTTATCTTTCCCTTGACAAAATAGCACTGAGTTAATTCACACTTTCAGTTCCTACAAACAAAAGTCAGATGAACATATTAGGCATTTTTGGATCTGGCTAATTACCACTCTTATTTAATTGTGTATAGGGACAGGGAAGGCGAGACACTAATCAGTCTCAGATATTGGAAGTTAAATTCAAAATTCCACTGCCACGTGTTTTAAAACTGCCTCAACTCCCCCATTCTGGTCCTGTATTCTAGTATTCATACCTTTGGTCAAACAGAATAGAGTAAGTCTTATTTGCAGTCAACACTTCTCTTTAATTGGATAGATTGCTGTTTTGTCCCCTCCTTTTTTCCACTCATTTCTTCAGTTGAAAAGTGGTTCTTCTGTAGTCTCTGGGGCAGACGGAAAGAGACCTGACCCTGTGTTTGCTGCAAGATTATGCAGATTATCATTGTCATCCTACCTGCATAGTCCAAATACCACTACTAAGATAAAATATTACCTATAAACGTGTGTGTGTGTGTGTGTGTGTGTGTGTGTGTGTGTGTGTGTGTGTGTGAGAGAGAGAGAGAGAGAGCGAGTATGAGTGGTAATATTGATTAAGAGTCTAATTCTTTATTCTGTTTAAGAGGCAAAACAAATGTAGAAGCCTGTTCATAGTAAAAATGGTGATATTGAAGCCTCAGATGGTATTCTGACCCTATATTTAAATTTTCAGTGAGAGCAATTGCCGCCGCTGTTAGGATTAGTATCTATTTGTGTCTGAGCACTAGCTATTTAAAAAAAGAAAGGAAAAAAAAAAAAAGCTTCAGCACCAGCTGAGTGCCCTAGATTCCTGTCAGCAGTATTTCATATAGTTTAAAACTTTTGCTAATTTATTATAGATAATTGTAATATTTTTGATAAATCCTGGAAATATTCTAAAGCTCTACTTGAAGACTCCAAGCAGTGGACAAGATATTACCCTACTCTTTAAAACTGGGTGATAGAGAGCTTGTGACTTAAACCACCTTCTTTTTACCTGTTCTTTTTATAGTGTTTAAAGGACACAATTTCTGGGAAACTATCTAAGTGATCAAGGTCTAACAATGAAGAACAGCTTTGAAAAAACCTAATAATTTAAAAGGATACTTGCAACCACCTCTTTTGCTCCTATTAATTTTTTTCATTGGGTACAAAATGCCCACACAAATTTTAACAAAATGCTTAATAATCCTCTTGCTAGTTTCTGATTATTTCCAACAGCAGAATTTGATCAGTCATGAAAACACCCGCTGTCTGTAGTAAAAATCTATTACAAAAAGTAGTTCATACTCAGTAAAACATTTTTAAACTGCACAACTCACCCACTTCTATTATATGAAAATAACAGTGTGATTAGTTTATATACTCAAAGGCTGATTAGAGTTAGTTGCAGAGACTGTCAAAAGGTAAAATTTTTTTTAGCATTAGTTATTTATATAATACATACATGAAAAGAATTAAGATTGCAAAATCAATCATTCAAAATGTAAGAAATGCCTGAATTGAGGATGTCTGTGCAACTATAATATGACCCCCATGTTCATATACATTATCATACAATCTTTAATTAAACGATCATACATAAGGCTTCGAGTTTGTAACGGAAGTCATGGATTCCGTGACCTCTGTGACTTCTGCAGCGGCCAGCTGCACCGGCCGCTGCTGGGGCAGTTTCCTCCTCCCCTCCCTCCAACCCCCCTGCAGTAGCAGGAGTTTGGGTGGGGCGAGGGAGGGGGTGAGGGCTCTGGGCGGCACTTACCTCAGGGATTGTGGGGGCTTCCGGGGGGAAGTGGCGACATCTCTCAGCTCCTGGGGGAGGCCTCCACCAAGGAGCTGAGGGATGTCGCTGCTTCCGGAGAGGCGTGGAGCTGGATAGGGAGCCTGCCAACCTCCCCCAACCCCCACCCCAGCACTAGCAGGGTCCCAGGATGCCCCCCTCCGAGCACCTGCGGCACCCCCGGGCCACCTCCCTCCCCAAGATTTAGTCAGGAGTATAGACTGGTCATGGGCCATGAATATTTGTTTACTGCCCGTGAGCTGTCCATGACTTTTACTAAAAATACCTGTGACTAAAATGAAGGCTTAATCATACACAGTTTTTCGATAGGGTCCCCTTGCTTCATTCAAGGTGCAGAATGCATGACACTCAATGAGAGATTCAATATTTTGTTTTCTCCTCCATTATTCAATGGGTGACCCCATGCCTTATTTACTGTACACTATTCAAACCCTGCTCTGAAGACCGAATTATGAATTTCTGCGTGGGTTTTTAATGTGTCCCTCATCGCTATAGTATTTGAATATTTCAGAAACACTTAGTTTCAGCACACCCCTGTGAGATAAGGGGGTATTATCCCCATTTTACTAATGGGGAACTGAAGCACAAACACTAACGTTGAAAATGTCCACTAATTTTGGGTGCCCATTGTGAGCTGCTTAGGATCTGATTTTTTAGAATACTTGCCATTATAGAGCACTTTATATGATCATAACACAGCTCCCACTAACTTTATTTGCCAATGTGAGCACTCACCCCTTCTGCGAATCAGACCTCTAGGTCAAATTCAGCACCCAGAAAATGAGATGCACATAATTTGGTTTATTTAAAATCTGTCTCCTTTAATAATAGAAGAAAAATGACTTATTTCAGAAACAAATGTGCAACATCAGGAGCAAAGTATACCAGAGTTGAGGTATCTGGAAAATCATGAGCAACAGTCCAGTTCTCTTGGAAGTAACAGAAAACAAGTGGAGCAGTTAAAACTAAATTGTGTTACATCTGCAAAGAAATGGGAGATTCCAGAAGTGACACACAAGAGCTACACAGAGGTGACTTCATTATTTGCTTGTATAGGAATGTAAAATGTGGTGGTTTTGTCTAGTCACTTTCTCTTGTTTTCTTTCATATTGCTATGGATGCAGAAATCTACAGTGCTACATAAAAGCTCACGCTCACTAAGTAATACCAAAAATTTGAGACTAATGTGCTCTTACTCTACGTGAGAATTTCTGAACTAACAACCTACTTTACTGTTGTTAGGGAAAGCGATCAAGTTTTGAACAGCCTATCCTTCCCATTTCAAAAAGATCATCGCCAGTAGAAGCTGCTCCTAAAAGAAAAGATCCAGTGTATTTTTGTGGAACACCAAGCAACAACAAGCTGAATGATTATATGGCCTGGTAAGGGGGGTGTGTGTGTGTGTGTGTTTAAGTTTGTGTTTAAATGGACTTACCACAGTAACTTTGTAATACTTTTATTAAGATAACTTAGTTTAGGGCCTCTAAATTGCAAACCTAAAGTTTAGATGCTACTACTGGGGTAATTCTGCTCCAAAAAAATAAATAATTCTATGCACAATATTTTAAAATTCTACCAAATTCTGCATATTTTATTTGTCAAAATAACACAATATAATCATGCCCGTTTCAATTACTTTGGAAATGTATTTCAAAATACCTATTAGCAAGTATATCTGTAACAATACAGAGACACAAAAAAAGATTCAGGTAATGGTTTTATTTGGCAGATTCCTTACTAGGCATATTAATACAGAACTTTGAGTAATTCATTTAAACTACACTACAGAAATGTATTTCCCACCCCTCAGAAGCAGTGAAAAGGCTTTGTGGAGTTGGGGTAATGGAGGAGCTGAGGGAGAGGGGGAAGGAACCTAGGAATGAACCTGGAGGGTTGTTGTCTATGGGTGGGAGAAGTATGGAATAGGGGTTGTTTTTTGGGAGGGGCGGGGGGGTTGTTAGGGAGTTGGGAAGCCTCCCTCATGCAGATGCTTGGATTCAGCCAGGATCTCCCATTGAGTCAGGCACATTTGCCCCTTTTCCTGTGTGTCCTGCAGCCCCCTTCGACCATCCCCATGTGTCCCTGCCTCCCATCTTCCTGTGGCCCTCTGGCTCCCCTCCCATTCATCCCCTGGCTCAATGCTGTCACTCCTCTAGTTCCTGAGCCTGCACCCCAGTCTGTCCCACCCCAGTAGCCCTTCTGAACCCCAGTCTGTGGCCCCCTGTAGTCTCGTGTGCTCCTCTCTGTCTGTCCTAACCTGGCTCCATGGGAAGGGTGCTGTTTGAACGCAGCCGCCTGCTGGCTGTTCTGGTGCCACAGCAGCCTCTGATGGGTGAAAGGCAGAAGTGCAGCACTTCTCGGGCAGAATGTCTGTGCCACACATGAGTTCTGCATGTGTGCAGTGGTGCAGAATTCCCCCAGGAGTAAAAGAGGCTAGAAAAGATTTCTATGCATCTTTATGCATGGTATCAGGAACAGCACATCACTCTAAGACATCAGAATGATTTTAGAATATAAGGAATTGTTGGCTTCAAGTTCCAAAATCAGGACTTCAATACTAAATCTAAACAGTGGGTCTTCGTTACAAACACTTAAACGTTGATATCTGGTCACTAATAAAGGACACTTTATCTTTTAAATCCCTAATTTTGGGATTGATTAAAAGACCCATATTGGGTTGAACAATTAACCTGCATAATTTTGAGAAACCAGTATTGTAGATTCTGGAGTAGTTGAACTTGAGTTTCCTTTCTGGAATGGTACCTTTGAAGAGTGTGTTCATGTATTGGGAAGGAAGTGGTAGGAGCTGGAGTGAGGGATGGGAGGAGAGAGAAAGGAGCCATGGGAAAACAAGGGCAGAAGGGTTTGCAAGGACTAGAGCACTCTCCCATCCAGAATGTGGACTAGATCCCAGGATTTCTGAGTCTTGGCATTCCTCTGCCGTTAAGCATATAGCTGTGAAACTGGCAAAGTGTCTCTCATTCCTCTAATAACTGGCCCACATAGAAGCAAACAGCCTATTACTGCTACCAATTACTGTTAGTTCAAGCGATAGAGATCTGTGCTGTGGATCCTGTGCTGTGCCAGCTCAGCTGATGAGCCCATGTGTGAATCAATATGATTCCACATAATAGAATTTTTTCAGAAACTTAAAACAAAAAACTACATGGAGGTCTGATCTACGCTAGGGAATTAGGTCGGTATAACTATGTTGTTTGATTGTGAAAAATCCACCCCCTATGAGCAATGCAGTTAAGCTGACCTAACCCCCTGTGTAGACAGCACTAGGTCAATGGGAGAATTCTCCCATCAACTTAGCTACTGCCTGTTGAGGAGGTGGAGTACCTATGCCGAAGGAAGATATCTGTTGGCATAAGTAATGTCTTCATTGAAGCGCTACAGTGGTGCAGCTGTGCTCCTGCAGCATTTTATGTGCAGAAAAGTGCTAAAAGAACACAGGTGGAAAGTTAAGCTCTCAAAAGTAAGGAAATGTCAGAATTAAAGGTTGCCCGTGCAACCTTTAATTAGGCACCTTGTGAAAATGTATTGTCGCTCTTTAATTATGTGATTTCATACTCATGGACTGTGCTCTGGGAAGGGATCCGAATTGCGTAGTGAATGAGGATTTTTATAACACCCCTGCCTTGTTTGTTGTGGAATTTGGAAGATATGAATGAAGTAGAGGACTTCAGGAAGAGAGTGGGTTGTCTCATGGGTGAGGTAGTTGAATGCCATCCTGGATTCCATTTTCACTTCTCCCACCAGGTTTGTGTGTGATGCTGGGCAAGTCATTTAAACCAGACTTTTCACAGTTGCCGCTAGGTATGTCCTCCTCATTTTCTTGGTGCTGAATTTTCAGAAGGGCTGAGCATTGCAGTCAAAAGGAGCTGTGCTTTGAACATACTAAGTACTATTTAAAAAAAAAAAAAAACCCTATGTAATTTTAAACAAACAAACAAAAACAAAAAACTCAGTCCGAGCTGTGTTAAGTTGGTCATCTAAAATTAATGGACACTTTTCCCAGTTTTGGTCTTACACAGAGATGATCAGTTCCCTATCTGTAAAGCGGGGATAATATACCTTACTGGGATGTTATGAAGATGCATTAATGATTGTGGAGCACTTGGATACTTTAGTGACAGCACCATAGAAAAACCCATAAGGAAATGAATAATTCTGTATTCAGTGAAGAATGGCTTGCAGTAAAGGATGAATGGGGCTGCACTGAATGATGATGATTAAAAGAAATATTGTCTGACTGCGTGTTCAGTGGGCACAATTCTTTGCACTGAATGAGGCATGGGTCCAGTGGAAAAAATAGTATGTTGGGATGTAATTAAAGACTGTATCGTAATATATATGCATAAGATAGCCAAACTGAAGACTGTGCAGTGAGCCTTAATTCTGGCATTTCCTAACTTTTGAGTGTTTCATTCTGCAATCTTAATGTTGTTCTAATGTGTTATCTGGATATATCAACATACACTGAGTGACCAAGACTTTTAAAAACCTGCTAAGTCTATACATAGGTACCATAATATGGACCTTGGTGCCCAACTTTAGGCACTCATTTCTTCACATTTTGATGTTTTACATCTTGACCAGTCTCTTCATCCTAAAATGTGTAAATTTGAGTAAAAGATTGTGAGCTTGAAACTAAAGAATTCCAGGTATAGGTCTGAACCAAAGACTGCCTCTGAACATGGTTAGGTTTTCTAACTATTTTGTATGTTCATTTCCCAGTTTTTTTGGGCAGGAGGATAATACCTCAGAGAGGTGTTTTGATCAATTAGTTAACATTTATGAAATATTTCTGAAGATTAAATATTATTTGTGTTTACTTAAAGGTACTTCACATTTGAGAGGTACTTTTTCATCTCAAGTTTGAGAGCCTATATATAGTAAACTGTACTAATGAATAGGAGCATGAATATAGTAGTGACAGGCATTCAGTGACAGACTGGATAAACTCATGATTTTAGGAAGTACTACAGATTTCAACTTGTAACAGACCTACTTTCATACTAGGCATTGTGACCTAGCGGATATGGCATTGGACTGGGAATTAGGAGACCTGGGTTCTTATTCCCAGTTCTGCTGCTGGGTGATTGTGGGCAAGTCACTTGACCTGTACCTCAGTTTCCCCATCTATAAAATGTGAATGATACCTCCTTTTCTAAAGTACTTTGAGTTTACTTATGAGAAACATTATAAATAGCTAGGTGGTGGTGGTAGTAGTAGTATTTATTATGATATTTTTGTAGTGATACTGATTAGGTACAAACCTCTATTTGATGATGACAGATATTTCCCACAGTTTCAGAACTCCAGTTGTAAAGAATGACTTCCCACCAGCGTGTCAAGTGTCCACTCCGTATAATCAGGTTCCATATTTCCAGCCACATACACCAGCAACTCCATTTCAAAGCCAAATTGGCTTACAGGTAATGTAACCTGAATTGTGTATCCTTGCATTTGAAAATTTTTTTTACCTCTTCCCAAGATTTTTCAGCCCCACATTTCTCTTGATTCAATAAGGGAGAAGTGGGTGTGTGTTTTGTATAGTTTAGTTCACCTTTACATTTATGTCTAAGGCTGTTGTAGATCACCTACCTGGAGCAGGAATATGGTAGAGTTCATATTGCCGTAATCAGAAAAGAATAACTATTTTTACCTCTATGCCATTTCGCTGAAATTTATATTAACTACATTAGGTCAGGACTTGAAAAATCCCTTAAGCCATATAAAAAAAGATTTCTTGGGAGAATTCAGTCAATATGTGTGAAATCTAAGCTTCATTTTAAAGGTGGCGTGGAGGACTTTTTAGTCCTTTACAGTTGTGAAAGTAGTCTTCCAAATGTAAATTAATGCAAGTGCGGTGATGTCTTCACGAGTTTGCCAACAGCTCGCTTCTGTATCTCTCTGCTGCAACAGCCAATTGAATTAAAGTAGAACTATCTAATGTCCATTTTTCTTGCTGTTGTTTTAGACCCTTTTGGACAGAGACAAAACTAGCAAGAATAAGGTGTGTTTCACTCTGCTCAGGTTTGGAAAGTACTGGAGCTATACACTGCCGAGAAGGATCCAAAAAGAGGCTAGCAGAAGGGTAGAAGGCAGAAACTTCCACCTTCACAGCATCCAGCAAGCTTAGGGAGGCAGAGGGAAAGGGGAAATAAAGAGATTATGGTCCTCCTCCCTGCTAGTAGCCAGTGTGATTTGAGGGGTCAGTTTCAGAAACATGTTAGCAGGTGACTGTCTGAAAAATGGAGTAACTAAGAGTCCAGGGACAGGATCCTGGTAGGAATCCCACTACTTATGGGGTTGGGGAGTAGGCTGGACTTCTCACTAGGGCATTACCCCTGGGCAGAGGGGCCCATCTTCTTAATTTTAATCCTCTGGCTATTAGGTGACTAAGAATTTTTTCCTCTTTTTTTCAAACCCTGTGCAAGGGGAAGGGTGAAATTGATGGAATAAGTTAGAAAAGAGAAGTGGGGGAGAGGAAGAGACAGAAAATGAGAGATGGATGTGAAGCGCACAATACAAAGAGAGAAAGGAGGAGTATAATGGAGTGGAAGGAGGAAAAAGGAAACTTTAGGACTCCAAAAACAGTGCAGGAAAAGATGCACCATGATCTATTATATTAAAGTAAAAGTGGAATGAAGCCAAGAAAGGAAAGAAAGTATACAGAAATAATGAACATAGCAAGTTTTTTTTAAACTTACTGAACAAAAGTGAATTGGCAAAGTATAAACTGAAAACAGTACAATATTGTTTTATTTTTTAAATGCAAGGATTGGCTTTGGATACATAGGAAGTATCATTACATAAAGAGATATTTCCGTCCTCAAGATATTAAGTGTTGGGTGGATTTTTCAAGCCCTGAATTAAGTGCTTTGATAGGGAAAGCCACAAAGATTTTTGTAATTATATTGTTACTTAGCAATATTTTGATAACCTTCATCGAGATTTCAAAATCTCCATTGAGAAAATAAGTGTTATCTCATAAGTATATGTTGCTGTCCGAAAATATTGATCTGTCTAACAACAGTCATCTGCCAATTCTGATAATTGCTAAATTCGCATAACCTTAATTTAGTCAAGAAGGTTTCTCAATATCTAGATTTGAAATCTACCAATGGCTGAAATTCAAACTGACGCACATATGTGTTTTCATAAAACAAATGCCATACTACTTCCTCTTTTAATGAAATACAACTTTTTTTTTTTTTTTAAACTAGTACATATTTTTGTAATCCAAAGGCAAATTTTAGAATGGCTCAATGACACGTCTCTGATCTGGTCAAGAAGATGTATGTATAACATGGTTGTAGCTATCAAAAAAATAATTTAAACTGTTCTTAAAGCTGTCTCGTCAAGTACCATCTTACGAAATGCCAGAAGTAAGATTGCCCATGAAATCTTAGTTTTGTTCCCTGATGCATATGCATTGATTAATTAAATTAGCTTGGTTTTTCCCCCCACAGTACTGTTCAGGGCCTGGGATGTTTGCAGTGCAGTTGGTATGTTTACAGTATTAATGAGCAAGCTTCTAGCAAGTTTCACAGCACCTGCACAAATAGCTATTTTCATTTTAATTTTTCTGTATGCAGGTTTCAGCTTCTATACCTACAAATGAATGCCTGGCCATTAAAGGAAGAGTATACACCATATTAAAACAAATAGGTAGCGGTGGCTCGAGTAAGGTAGGAGATTTTTTTTTTTTTTTTAATCTTTAAGACTAATGGAGCCCATTATTTGTAATCTGCCTACTTCTGTTCAAATATGTAGCTCATGGGTGTCAAACAGATAGGTCATTTGCTAGAGACAACCTGGATGATGTATTAGGTGACCCACATAACACATTCAGATTCTTCAGAATCTTACTTTTTACTAAGTGAAAGCGTAGTTTCTAGCCCTCATAGCTGCAGGGAACATTCCAAATGTGACCAGAATTTAACCACTGTAATAATGTCTGCCTGAGTCTGCAGACAGCCTGAAACAGTGACAGGTATGTACACCCATGGCCCCTGTTAATCTAATTGCAGTATCAATTTTCAAGCCCAGTGATGACTTGTTAATGTGAACATTAGTGACTTTAATCACTGGTCACTTTTGTGACTGGAATAGGAGTAGTAGGTGGAAGTGAAGCACGTTGGGTTGAGACCTGGGAGATGCTAGAGGGAAAGAAATGTGGAGAAAAGACAGGAGATTCTCAGAGACAGGAAAGGGAAAAGGAAATGGAGAGAGGAGGATGGGGAAGAAAGAGAAACAGATAGAAATAGAAGAGGTACCTCCTTTTTTACTGCGTAGTGAATGTGACAAAGCTCTGAACAAATAATGACTATAGTCAATGGGAGTTGGGCACCTAACTCCCTTAAGTGCCTCTGAAAATTTTAGGCTAGAGTTAACAAACATTTAAAAATAGGATTCCTCCCCCTCCCCCCCCCCCCCCCCCCAGCTTTATCATGTATAAATGCCTGAGCGGCTGTTTATCTAGTTTTTAGAAGTTAAATTTTCAAAGGCTCCTTAGACATATCGGTGATATCAATTTTTACCTTTCTAAGACCTCTGTCTCTGGGAGTTTCTAGCATCCCTTCCACCTGCCAGCAATGGAAACTCTGGTTCAACAATAACTGTTAAGTCTCTCTGATATGTTGTCAAGGCTGAATCCCCACTCTGTCACTCCGAGGTCCAGAAGGTAGGGGCCTGCAAGGATTCTAAAAATTAATATGTGCCACTCCAGGCTTGGATCAAACTCCCAAGGTTACAACTTTTCTCTGTCCTTGGCTTGGTAAACGCTGCCACCACCCAAATGCAAAAAAACACCTTTGAATCGAGGAAGGAGCACTTGGGAATTCCTCTCTGTGGGGTATCCTCAAGCCCTTTCACCCCCGCTCCGGGAAGAGCTGAGAAAGAAAACAAAGGAAATTAGCTGTGGCTATCAGCTAATCAAACAACATGCACAAACCTCTTAGGACACCAAAAATCCAATCCTGTTCTTAAAAAGGTAAATTTTATTAAAAACAAAAAGGGAAAAAATACATCTGGAACTTAGGCTTTTGCTAGATTTTAAAAGAGCAATTCCAAAAATCAAGCACCCAAAATAGCTTTCTTGGGGAGTCAGCTTAAAGGTTACAAGCAAACAAAAGCATGTGGGGTTAGCAGAGAGGAGATCCACAAACAAAATAAAAGAAATAACCCTAATCACGTCTTTTTAGACATTCCCTAATTTTACTTACATATCTGAGGCTCCAGATAAGTAGGTTCGAGATATGAATTGATAATTTATAATCATACCTGGTTTAAAGCTAGGGAAAGTTTCTTTCCCAAGTTTAAAAGTTCTAGCTTTCCCATTGGCTCTTTTGGTCAGGTGCCCACTCCTTTTCTTTTACCTGTGGGCTTGTTAACCCTTTACAGGTAAAGCAAGCAGAGAACAGACCTCAAGAGGGCTTTTACAGCTAACTCGCTGGCTGGGTGTTCATAAATGGGGGCTACCCCCTCCTTCATTTATCACATATGTAAAGTCATGTGATACCAATAGGTGTTGTGGTACCGAATGATGCTGCAGCACCAATATATGTTGCGGTACCAAGTGGGATAGTGGCACTGAACTGGGTTGCTGTCGCCAGCGAGTGCCACATTCTCCTAGAAAGGAGAAATCCTCAGAGTTCTCCTCCAGATCCTCTAAGAAGAGGAGCTCTAGTTCCCCTTCCAGGGATTCTCCCTCAGAAAGACCTCTGTCTCTGGCCAGATGTATAACCTTGGAGAGGTCTTTCTCAAGGCTTGGTACAGTAGCGGCAAGAGGCTCCTTTGGTGCAGGTGAGGTGAGAAAACACCACAGTGCTAAAGGTAAACAGGGCTCTGGGAAGAATCTGGTGCTGTTGGCTGGGGTATCAGCAAGCACAGAAGACCAGTACCATTGCACCTGACTCTAGTCTCCGTCATGGTACTGTGTCATGGTACTGTGTATGCCTCCAGCCTCTTCCCTAGGCCTAGGTACAGTCTAGGCCTCTGGTACAGTCAGAAAAGGACAAACACCCGGTACCACAGCCCCGCTCAATGCCATTATCACACTTGGTACTGCAACATCTATCAATGCTGCAGCAACATTCAGTACCCAGGATTTTAGGTACCAACAAGACTTAACAGTGACTGCTGAACCAAAGTCTCTGCTGCTGGCAGTTACCAAGCACCTTTCAGTACTAAGAACCTTTGGTCTCCAGTTCCTTTTACATCCCCAGTACCATCGCCTCCCTTTTCTGTGGGAGCTCCTCCATTAGACGAAGAGAATGGTGACTATGAACTTCCCTCCACTTCATCTATTTCATTGCAGGATTCTCAGATGCACCCTTACGCTGAAAGGGTAGGGAAGATGTTCTGGGGCCTCATGACTTCTGATGGGAGCAACCCTGGATGCCACTCCCTCACCCGTATGGACCTCTGGCCATATTGGGATCCCTGGCCAGCTTATCCTCCATTTTCTAGGGCCCCGACCCTATCCCAGCAGGATAATAAAGCAATCCAAGCTTCTCCTTGAGGAACAGGAGACCAGGGTAGACACAGAAGCCATGCCTCAAACCACAATCTCATCTTCTTTGCCGAATGAGACCCTGATGCCTCTTCTTCCACCATCAATGTTTGATGATTTTCAGCAGTTCCAGGACTTCGTTAAGCAGGTGGCAGACTCTCTGCAGATATCCCCTGAGGAGGTCAAAGAATCCCAACACAAGCTGTTGGACATTCTGCGCTCTGTGATACCATCTAGAGTTGCCCTCCCTATTAATGAGTCTCTGCTGGAACCATTTAGCAAACCTTGGCTACAATGACACCCACTTGTAAAGGGCTGACAAAAAATATTATGTCCCCATCAAGGACTCTGAATTCCTCTTCTCTCACCCACTTCCCAATTCTCTGGTTATTGACACAGTGAACAAGGAAGGCAAACAACTCAATTAAAAGTCCACTCCCTGCAGCAGAGATTATGAATTATCAAGTGCTGATGGCTAAGTAAAACTTCACCAACTACACAAAGTTTGAATCATTTATTGAACACCTTCCTCCAGATAAAAGGGAACAATTCCAGGCCACTGTTGCTGAGGGACAGTTAGTGGCAAGAAGACTGTTGCAGACAGCTCTCAATACTGCAGACACTACAGCCCGTTTCATTTCCGCAGTTGTGATGGTGCATAGGATTTCCTGGCTACAGTTGTCTGGCTTCCACAAAGAAGTCCAGAATACAGTAGGGGATTTCCCATTTGATGAACTGAAGTTGTTTGCAGAGAACCTTGACAAGTCATTACATACCATTAAAGATTCCAGGACCACTTTTCGCTCATTAGGCATCTACGCTCCTGCAAACAAATGGAAGGTCATCAGATTGCAAACGGCCGAAAGATCCTGCCCTTTGCAATTCTCTGGATTCCAGAGACCCACAGAATTTCCCAGGAAGGAGGCACAGGTTCAAGAGAAAGAGACCCTATACACCCATCTGATGTGGCTTCACAACAGGTGTCGTCATCAAAATGACACTTTTGACGGGACAGTCAAGGGTTCAAATTCCCCTCTCGTTAACCTGCCAGCTTCATTGTTTTGCCCACCTTCACCCATTTGGAAACTGACTCTCCCATTTACAGCATGCATGGGAATATATTATCTTGAACAAATGGGTGCTGGAAGCAATATCAGGCTACACCACTGACTTTCCCTCCCTCTCTCCTCCTCGTTCCCCTTTTCTGCCCCTCTTCAGGGACCCCCTCACAAGTTCCTAGTAAGACAGAAAATAAACACTCTTCTTTGTTTAGGAGCAATAGAACCAGTACCCGCTCAACACAGGGGAAAGGATGTCTATTTGAACTGTTTCCTCGTACCAAAGAAGAGCAGTAAGTGGAGACCAATCTTAGATCTGAGACTCCTAAACAAATTCATGAGATCCACGAAGTACAGAATGGTGATCCTGGAAGCTATAATTGCATCTCTAGATTTAAGGGATTGGTTTTCTGCCTTCAACCTCTAGGATATGTAGTGATACACATACTTCCATATAGTGATACACATACCTCACAAGAGATTCCTCTCATTTGTGGTAGGCCAAGATCTTTTTCAGTATCTGGTGCTCCTCTTTCGCCTCTCCTCGGCTCCAAGAATGTTGTAGAACAGTGTTTCTCAACCTTTTTGATAGCGGGGACTAGCTTGCTGTCATCCTCAACTGTCATGAACTGCTTGAGAGGGGGAAAAAATGAACAGTGTTTCACTGGTATTTCTTGCTCTTTTTTCAATATTGCCAGGCCTTTCTTTTTTTGTACTATCTGCATGTAAAGCATTTTTCTTTCTTTCTTACCAACACAGGGCCAATACTCCAGTTCTGTTTGTTTGTTAAAATAAAGTAGAGTTCAATCAGTTATGTGGTATGAAAATGAAGGGTACCAATAATTTTGTCTACAATTGTATATCTCATTTTATACAGATAATTCAATTGATTCAGTTTTAAAACAATAATAAAAAAAAATCAGATGGATTCACTCACCATACTGTTAATGAGATGCTTGTGCCTGTCTTGTAGACACAAGTCTTTTAATCCTGGGATGAATGTTTGACAAAGACACTCTGAGCATCTTTTCAATGCTCAGCTGATTGCGGTTTTTTGTTTTCATTGCAGTCATTGCTGAAAATCCAATTTCACAGAGGTATGTGGAATGGAACAGGAGCAAAGTTTTGACAGCGAGTTCAATGAGTTGTGGTTATTCACTTCTGACTGTGATCCAGAAAACAGGTAGAGTAACTTCATGAAACTGTAACTTCAGACCTTCATCACTTGACAGTTCCAGCAACTTGTCTTCCAATGATGATAGAGAGGTCTCAGTTTCTAGAGAGGAGAATTGCTCATGAACCCATTGCTTTCCTTTCGTTGGATCAGAATATGATAGGAAATAGTCCTCGAACTTTTGGAGAACTGATTTTAGAAGTGATACCATTATTTCACAGAGGAGAAGCAGATCCACATCTTTACTGTCATCAAGAGCCAGAAATGCAAAAGATGGGAACATGTCATAACAGTCGTGCCTGACTCTCTCTTTCCAGACTTGAAGCTTTATTTTTTAAAGGTCATGATCTTGGCAGCCAATACAAAGACACTCGATATACTTCCCCGCATAGAGAGATTGAACTGATTAAAGTGATCAAATATATCTGCCAAATATGCAAGTTTGGTGAGCCATTGTAAATTCTGAAAGTATGCTGTCAGAGGAGACTTCTTTTGAGACAGAAAGGCTTGAAGTTCATGTTGCAGATCATACACTCGGATAAATATTTTGCCATGGGATAACCACCACACTTCAGCGAGTAATAATAAGTGATGGTATTTGAACTCCATTTCTTCACACATTGTAGCAAAGATGCGAGAACTAGTCAATTTGCTTTCACAAAATTCACAATTTTAACAACTATACCGAGGACATCATTAAGCTCTGGAGACCATTTCTTGACTGCCAAGACCTTGACGAATAAAGCAGTGTGTTGCCTGAGCAACTGGTGCAACTTCCATCACTCTTGCTACTACCCCTGAATGTCTGTCTATCATTGTGGCTGCTCCAACTGTGCAAATTCCAACACAGTGGCCCCACTCAAGTCTGTGTCCTGTCACATACACGTTTAGGACCCAGAACCTTTCTGCACCTCTTGTGTTTTGTGGCAGTTCTTCACAGCAGGGTTCTTCACATGAAACGCGCCTTCATAGGCATAACGCACATAAACAATAAGAAATGCTGCATTAGAAATGTCCATTGACTTCTCCAACTGAATTGCAAACCAGCTTGACTCTTGCACCCTTTCTATCAACTGAGCTTTGATATATTCTGCAATATCAGTGATTTGATGTGAGACATTATCATTTGACAGTGGAATGCAACTTGCTTTTTTGGCAGCTGCATCACCCAAGACTTTGTGACAGACATCTGTTACTGAATGCACGATTAGCTCTTCATCACCTGTAAATGGTGACTTGCATTTAGCTATGTGTAGGGACAGCAGATACGATGTTTTTAACAAATCTTCATTTAACATTACTGCGTGTGCAATACTATCTTTTGCCCCTTTACTTCCTCTTGTTTCCATTGGAAGAATTCCACTGGCTTTTCTTTTACATTTGAATGTTTGGGGTTTTTTGAGTGCTTCCTCATGTCCATTCCATTGTAGGTGCGTGTGCTCGCCACATGCACTGATGCTGGAAGTTTTTCCCTCAGCAGTATCCGTAGGGGACCATCTCTGGTACCCTCTCGAGTGGCGCCTGTATGGCACGGTATAAGGGATGCCACATGCTCCCGCTACCGTCAGTTCCTTATTACCGCCAGTGACGGTGCTGGAACATCATCTTGCTTCGGCAACCTCTTTCTCAGTCCGTTGACACGAACTTTTCCCTGTAAATAGTAAAAGTTATTAGTTTCCCTTAGTGTAGGTAGGTAGTTCGTCCCAGACAGGACTTAGCCTAGAGATTGAGCATGCCCTGATTCCCTGGCTTCAAACCTTGCAATCACTCTAAAGAAAACTATGCCCATCAGCAATCCTCATAGTAGCTGTCCGAGATGCCTGGGCAAGTCCCATATCAGTGACATCCACCTTGAGGCATTGCAGCTCCCCGGCGTCTAGAATGCACTGGCAGATTGCCTCAGCAGGTCCTTCTTCTTCTCTCCTCAAGAGTGGTCCCTCCATCCAGAGGTCGTCCAGGTACTCTTCTGATGGTGGGGAGCTCCCCGAGTGGACCTGATCGCCATGAGACAGAACAGGAAGTGCCAGCAATTCTGCTCTCTCCAGGGCTTAAGCAAGAACTCCATCTCCAATGCCTTCCTTCTGTCATGGAAAGGGGATCTAATGTACGCATTCCTGCTGATTCCACTGGTCAGCAGGGTCCTAGCAAAGGTCAAAAGAGACAAGGCGAGAGTCATCATGATTGCCCCAGCGTGGCCTCACCAGCACTGGTTCGGCACGCTCATGGACCCTCACAAGACCACGGTCAGCTCCTGCACCCGCCTTCCCTCCCTCCACCTCATGGCTTGGTTGCTGAGTGGCTGAACCCGGAGGAAAGGGCCTGCTCCAGCCAGGTACAACAGGTCCTCTTGGAAAGCAGAAAGCCCTCCACCAGAACGACTTACCTGGCAAAGTGGAGGCAGCTCTCCTGGTGGGCGGAGGAGCATGGCATTTCCCTGACATGGTCACCTGTGCATCCATCCTTGATTACCTGCTCCACCTTAAGAAGCAAGGCCTTGCACTTGCCTTCATCAAGGTGCACCTGGCAGACACGTGGTTTTCCACTCACAGGTCCAGGGAAAATCCATGTTCTCACATGACATGTCTGTCTGGTTCCTGAAAAGACTAGAGCCAGCTCTTCTCACTTGTTCGGGATCCGATTCCGCAATGGGACCTCAACCTTGTCCTCTTGAGGCTCACGGGGCCTCCCTTTGAGCCACTGGCCTCCTCCTCATCACATCTGTCATGGAAGGTAGCTTTTCTTGTAGCCATTACCTCAGTGAGGCGAGTCTCTGAGATTAAAGCCCTCACTTCGGAGCCCCTGTACACGGTTTTCTGCAATGACAAGGTCCAGCTGCGACCCCACCCAGCGTTTTGGATTAAGATGGTGTCTCACTTTCGTATTAACCAGGATATCTTTCTCTGGGTTCTCTGTCCAAAGCCGCACTCAACTGCGGAGGAGAGGCGGCTGCACACCTTGGATGTCCAGCACACCCTGGCCTTCTACTTGGAGCGAACCAAGGCCTTCTGCAAGTAGACCCAACTCTTTATTGTGACAACGGACAGGATGAAAGGCTTACCAGTGTCCTTGCAGAGGATCTCTAACTGAATCACATCGTGCATCCGAACCTGTTATGAGTTGGCATGGACCAAACCACCACCTATAATAAAGGCCCACTCGACCAGGGCACAAGCATCCTTGGCGGCCTTCCTAGTACATGTCCGCATCCAGGACATCTGCAGAACCTCTATGTGGTCATCAGTATACACGTTCATGACACATTATGCCATTACCAAGCAGGACAGAGATGACGCTGGATTCGGCAGAGCTGTGTTGCAATCGACACATCCATGAACTCTGACCTGCCTCCGGTGGCACTGCTTGGGAGTCATCTACAATGGAATGGACATGAGCAAGCACTCAAAGAAAAGACCTTTACTTGTTTCGTAACTGGTGTTCTTCAGGATGTGTTGCTCGTGTCCATTCCATGACCCACCCTCCTTCCCCACTATCGGAGTTTCTGGCAAGAAGGAACTGAGGGTGGGAGGAGCCGGCAGTGCCCCTTATACTGCACCATACGGGCACCACTCCAGAGGGTGCCAGAGTCTGTCCCCTACGGATACCTCCGAGGGAAAAACTTCCGGCACCAGTGCATGTTGTGAGCACACACACCTACAGTGAGCAACACATCTTGAACACTAGTTACGAAACAGGTAACTGTCTTTTTCAATGTGTCAAATCATTTTTGAAGGTTTCATAGCATCATTTGTTTAGAGTTGTGCCACACACAACACAGAGTTTTCAGCTATTCTACATCCTCACTTGCAACAAATCCATACTCATGTAAGACGAATCACATTTTTGACTGAAGGCCGAACGTTTCCTTTTCTTTTCTCACCCTTCTTCCTTGTCATGTTTGGAGTCACTCGCATCTCTGTTTTTCTGAACTTTTGTTAGTCCCAAAAAATCAATCCAGAGGTAACTTCTTTGACAATGACATTGTCTGGTTTAGCTAAGTAAGTTTTTTACTAGAATTTAACTTTCACTCACTGCTAACTACTTCCTTCCAACAAATGCATGCAAATGTGCTTTGCATATCAGCACGATGGCAACGTAGTCGGTTTGTTTGTTTATGTTCAGAAATAATTGAATATAGTGATGTGAAATGCAAGCACAAAAAACCCTTTACATTTTAAATATTAATATTCTGTGTTGGGAAAATCTCAGGAACTGGCAAGGAGGCTGCCACTAACCGGTGCCTGTCCACGGATCGGTCATTGAGAAACACTGTTCTAGAAGGTCCTGTAGGTAGTGGCTGCTTACCTGCGTGGTTGGGCTATTTTGGTATTCCTCTACCTTGACGGTTGGCTACTCGGATCAATCCTACCAAAAGGTGTTATCTGCCACAAGATCAACACTTTCTCTGTCTTTGGAACTGGGCCTTCAGCTGAACATAAAAAAAATCCATACTAACTCCTGTTCAGAATGTACAATTCATAGAGGCCTTCTTGGATTCCCTGACATCCAGGGCATCTTTCACCATGGACTGGTTCTGGGTATTATCAAGACTTGTCAAAAATGATTCAGGACAGCTCTGACCTCAGTCAAAAACTGCCGTCAGCTTCTGGATCACACAGCAGCTTGCACTGTTGTAACAGAGCATGCCAGGTTACACCTCCACTGTTTCCAGGAGTGGCTCAGAACAGTTTACTCTCCAAACAGATACAGTCTAGACAAGCAAGTGTCTGTTCCCCAGCAGGTACAACATTCCCAAGACTAGTGGAAGATTAAGCATAATGTAGGGACAGAGGTCCCCTTCTTCCAACCAGTACCAACAGTAACCATGACCCGCATGCCTTTCTGTTAGAATGGGGGGTGCATCTTGGTGCTCTGACAGCACAAAGCAGCTGCTCACCCCAAGAGACCACCCTCCATATCGGCTTTCTAGAGCTCAGAGTGGTCAAAAATGCAGGTCTTCATTTCCTTCTTTTCATGAGACCCAGATCCATCAAAGTCATGACAGACAGCATGGCTTTCATGTTTTATATCAGTTGCCAAGGAAGGGCAAGATCCCATGTCCTCAGTGCTGAGGCAATAAAATTGCGGAATTGGTTCATAAAGTATCACATAAGGATCTCAGTGTATCTACCTGGCATACAGAATGTTACAACCAACAAACTCAGCATGTGCTTCTCCTAAGACTGATTGGGATTTCGATCCCCAGGTTCTGGTCAGAATCTTTTGGAGTTCAGTGTTTCCAGAAGTAGACCTACAAACAAAAAATGCCATTTTACTCAAGGGGAGAGAGGAGGATTAGCTTGCAATTCCCTGGGGAATGCCTTCCTCCAGCCTTGGATGAAGATAAAAAAGATTAAATAGGACAACTCCAGTATCATTCTAATTACCCCGATGTGGTTAAGGGAAGTATGATTCCCTTATATGTTGCATCTAGCTCTTTTTCCTCCGACAGATCTCCCAATCGTTCCTTAGCTCCTCTCCCAGGATGCCTGTAGTCTGAGACATCCCAGCTTTGGCATTCTTCACCTCCAAGAGCTGGTACCTCAATGGTTTGTGGAGCTAGAGTCATCTTGCTCTGCTGAGTTACAACGCGTTCTATTAAATAGTAGAAAATTTTCCACCAGAACTATTTACCTTCAAAAAGTGGACAAGATTTGGCCACTGGTGTGAACTCCACAATGCTGATCCAGAATCTGCCCTGCTTTCGCTTGTCCTGGAGTACCTGCTACAGCTTAAGAAATCAGGACCGTCCCTTAATTCCATCAAGGTTTATCTGGCAGCCCTAACAGCCTTTCATACTACTATCAAGGGGCTTTCTTTATTTGCTCACCCCATAACCACAAGGTTCATGAAAGGCCTGGGGAATCTCTTCCCAGCATTAAAAGTTTCTGCTCCTATCTGGGATCTGAACTTGGGTCTCAAAAGCCTCACAACCCCCCACCCCCTTGAATCAATGGCCACCTGCTCCTTCCTGAATTTATCTAGGAAAACAGCCTTTCTAGTGGCATCTTAATGGCAGATTTCCCCCCTCCCCCCCCACTTCACAATGTTCTACAAGAATAAGGTGTTCTTACAACCCAGGTTTCTTCCGAAAGCGACTTCCGAATTGCAGCTGAATCAGATCGTATACCTGCAAGTTTTCTTTCCAAAATCTCATACTTCCAACCTGGAGATTGTTCTCCATACTCTAGATGTCAGGAGGGGTATTATCCTTCTATCTGAATAGAGCTAAACCATTTTGTAAATCCAATAGACTGTTTCAGTTGCAGGCAGGTCAAAGGACCCTGAGCTCAATCCACCAAATCAGGGATCGGCAACCTTTGACATGTAGCCCATCACCCCCGCGCTGCTTCCCGCAGCCCCCATTGGCCTGGAGCGGCGAACCACGGTCAGTGGGCGCCGCGATTGGCAGAACCTGTGGACGTGGCAGGTAAACAAACCGGCCCGGCCTGCCAGGGGGCTTACCCTGGCGGGCCGCGGGCCAAAGGTTGCCGATCCCTGCACCAGATCATGTAATGTCTTATGCTGAATAGATGTGTAAATATTCCAAAACTGGCTTTCCCATCATACCTGGGAAGGTACTTAACCTAAATCTTATTCAGCCCTCTTCATGATGTTTCATTATTCGCAGTTACTCCTCAACAGGATATGTGAATCAACTTTTTTTAAGCTGAAACCTCTGCATGAATTTAAACAAATCAGTTGTCTGGTGGACCTGAGAAGTTGGCATCCCTCCCACCCCAGAATTTGTATTTAACCTTGGAATTTGAACATGCATGCACACTCATGTTGTAATTACCACACCCCGGTGTTCTCAGTAGGTTTCTTCCCTATAAGAGTGCTAAGGGGAAATGCAGGGATGCTATCTTAAAAACAAATACACAAAAAAACCTTGCTGATGTATTTGGATGCCAGTAAAGAAACAATTTCTGCACAAAAAATCCTATACAGTATCCAGATTACATATAATCTTAACAATTGTGATTTCAAAGCAGTTTTGGATTTGATTTATGTTTATAGCTCTTCCTGTCAACTTTTTTTTAACAGAATTTTATCTATACTTTTTTAATTGGCAGGCAGTTTTCGTTTTGTGTTTAGACATCCATAGGTTCACTCTTAAGAGACAGGAGCCAAACTGGAGAGGAGGCAGCAGTATTGATATTGGCAATTGACAAGGGCCCACAGGGGAAAAACTGGGACTTGAAGTGTTGGTGGAGATGGAAATTTGGTTTTGAACTTGCATAGGCTACAGTTTTATTCCAGGGACTGGGACCTGGAAACTTGGATAAGTTGGGAGGAATATATGAGGAGAAGGCAACAGAGGTGGTTATGCTAGACATGAAATGGGAAACGCAGCAGGAAGTCAGAAACTGCTATTCTCTCTGGAAGGTGTTAAACTTCATACAAAATAATTAGGCAGTAACTTTAAATCACAGTTCTCTGTCCAATGGTCATTTAAATTTATTTACTGAGAGTGTCTGTTGACTATCTGATGTGTCTTCAGTGATCCTAGTCCAGCTCTTGGTAGGTTGTCATAGAATCATAGAGGATATGGGTTGGAAGCGACCTCAAGAAGTCATCTAGTACAACTAGCTCAAAGCAGGACAACCCCAACTAAGTCCACATCCTAACTTTCAGTCTTAAGTGTGCAAGTGGGTTCAGTTGAGAGCCCAAGAACTGTAGAATCTGAACTACCTTCTGAATCCCTTGAGGTTGTTCTTCTAAGTGAGGTATTGTGGGGCCAAATAGGGAAACTTGTAGTATTTCCTCTGTAAACTAAAATGAAATGTTATTTTCTTCCCAAAATAATGCTGTTTGCCCATTTCTAGATGTGGTGATGAAACACACCACAAAGTGAAGGAACATTGGGAATGCATAAAGAGGGCACTTTGGTTTCTCTGCTGTTTTGCAGGTGTTTCAGGTATTGAATGAAAAGAAGCAGCTGTATGCTGTCAAATATGTGAATCTTGAAGAAGCAGATCAACTGACCGTTGAGAGTTATAAGAATGAAATTGCTCATTTGAATAAGCTACAGCAACATAGTGATAAGATCATCCGACTTTATGATTAGTGAGTAAACATTTTAAAATGAGTTAAGTTTTCAAAATATTCCTCAAAGCAGTTACTCTCTAAAATTTAATTTCAGTATGATGATAGCACTTATTATTTATTTTAGTGAAATCACTGAACAGCATATCTACATGGTAATGGAATGTGGAAATATTGATCTCAATAGCTGGCTTAAAAAGAAAAAGACTATTAATCCATGGGAACGAAAGAGCTACTGGAAAAATATGTTGGAAGCCGTTCACACAATCCACGAACATGGTATTGCTAAATATTTCTAGATATTAATGTAGTATGTGTTGTAGAGATCAAATGGATTTTACAGAGTTTGGAGGGGTAGCTGCTCTCTGTGCTGGTACAAGCTGGGAGCCTTTTTGGATGGGTGGCTTTATAGCAGAGTCCTTGAGTTTTTGTTTATTTTGTGTATTTCAGAGCAATTATGATATAGTCCAGATATCATATATCCCTCCGGAAATGAAGTACCACAGTAGTACTTTCCTCCACGTCGTCTTGACTAAAACACTTGCAAAATAGTATCAACACTCTGTTCAGTGGTAACCAGGACACAGATATAAGGCTTGGAGTAGAAGCAGACTTAGTTTTTTTTCTTTGTTTATGTGGTGTTCATGCCTTTTAGTTAACTCTCAATTTGACTGCTGTGACATATTCCCTTATTTCCGATGTAACGCCCTTTCATTCCCTTGCAAGAGGAAAAAAAAAATTCTCACCCACCGACTGGATCACATCATTCCTCCCTGTATCTCTTGCTGATATTTTATATCAGATTCAAGCTGCTTGTCCTCTCCTTTTAAGGCTTTATTTAACTCTACCCTTTCTTCTGTTCTTTGTTTTCCTCTCACATTCTCACCCTGTCTCCTTAAATCTGATAACTAACATTGCTTCAGTTTCCTTTTCTCACTACCGTCTCTATGCTGCTTTCCTTGCTGACCCATATGCCCGATATGCCCCCGTCTGTGTGCACCAGACTGAAAGGACAAGATAGGAATTATTTATATTGTAAATTAGGTGAATAAGATAGATCAGGAGCATCTGTCATTTTTCATACTACAAAATAAGGGAACATTCAAAGAAAATGGAAGATGGCAAATTCAAAACTAATGAAGTAAAATGCTTATTTCACTCACATGTAACTAAACTGGATGCTACAGGATGTCATTGAGACCAAGAACTTGGGAAGATTCAAAGGGAAATTGGATGACTACATGAATAACAAGAATATCTAGAGTTAAAAGAAGAGCATTGAACGGGAAGTCTCATGCTTCAGGGTTTAAACCAATCTCTAATTATTAAGGATTAAGCTGGGAGAGGTGGATTATCCCATGTCAGTATTTCTGCACCTTCTAAGAAATCTGATGCTGACTACTGTGTGAGATGGTGTCGCGGGGCTGATAACCCTGTCACCCCATGGGGGCAGGGGAGGGGTGTGTCACAGTCCTGTGATCAAGTTTGAAGGGGTGCCCCGGGTCTCAGGGACCTCAGTCCTTAATGCGACCCTTGATAGCAGGGCAATGCGGCCTATTGGCCAAAATCAATACCACAGCTATTGCTGTCAGGGCAGTGCAGCCAGAGGCAATACTACAGCCCCTGCTGTCAAGGCAGCGTGGTCCAATGGCCAGGGTCAATACTATAGCCCCTGTTGTCAGGGCAGTGCGGCCCAATGGCCAGAGTCAGTACTACTGGTGAGCTGGGCCATCACCCAGGGGTGGGTAGTGGCCAGGATAGAGGGACCAGGCCTGCCCTCTCCACCGGGTCCCAACCTAGGGCCCTGTTGGTGATGGGTTTGCCCGCCACTAGCTCAGCAGGGGTCCGACTGAAACACGCCGAGTCTTGGTCTGTCACCATTTCCCTGCAAAGCCTTCCTGGGTCACTTCCTATCCGAGTCTCTGGAGTCCTCCGTCTCTGGGATTCTCTTGTCTCTCCCCTCTCCGCGACGTCCCGTGCCGGTGTGTCGGGGTCTGTCTCTGACTGGCTGGCCTCTGCGTCTTGGAGTGCAGGCAGTCCTTCCTCAGGAACTCCTACCCCACTGGCGGTTAGCCCAGACTGAGCTGCTCTGCTAGCTTTTATATCCTGCTTCCAGCTGGAACATGTGTGGCCTCCTCAGCTAAGAGAGAAGGGTTAACCCCTGCTGTAGCAGTGTGGGGCTGATGCACTCTCCCCCTTAAGATGGTGTCCGCGGACGGTGCCTCTTCCCCTTCTCCTCCTCCCACCCGGGAGAAGAAGTCTGCGTTCTCATGGGCCTTCCCTGGCCAGTGCAGCGCATGGAAGGAGTAGGGCTGGAGTGATAGGTACCAGCGCACGATTCATGCGTTCGTTTCCGTCATGCTATTAATCCATCGGAGGGGTGCGTGGTCAGTTACCAGAGAAAAGGGGTTCCCCAAGAGGTAATACCTTAAGGCATCGACAGCCCACGTAACGGCCAGGACCTCCCGTTCTGTTGTTGAGTAGCGGATCTCCTGGGGGTACAGGATGGGGTGTTCCTCCCCCTCCAACTCTTGCGACAGCACTGCTCTCAGCCCTACCTCTGAAGTGTCGGTCTGGAGGGTGAAGGGTTTAGTGAAGTCAGGCTGGTCCAGTAGCGGCTCTTGTCAGCCACTCTTGTAGGGACTGGAAGGCGGCCTCAAAGTCTTTTGACCACTGGACTTTCCGTGGCTGGGAGCTCTTTGTCAAGTCCATCAGTGGGGTGGCAAGCATGGCAAAGTTGGGCACAAACCGGCAGTAATACCCTGCCAAAACTATGAATTGCCATACTTGCCTCTTTGTCGTGAGGGTAGGGTAGCCCCATAAGGCCTGCACCTTGTCCAGTAAGGGGCGTAGTTTTTCCCTACCCACGGTGTAGTCCAGGTAAGTCACCTCTCGCTGGCCCACGTGACACTTGTCCGGGTTCGTGGTGAGGCCCACATCTCCCAGGACTTGCAGCACGCTGTCGAGGTGTTGGAGATGTTCCTCCCAGCCGGCGCTATAGATGACAATATCGTCGATGTACACAGTAGTGTATGAATTATGGGGACTCAGTATTTGGTTCATGAGCCCCTGGAAGGTGGCTGCGGCCCCATGCAAAGCAAAAGGCATCATGGTAAATTGGTAGAGGCCAAAGGGTGTAGGAAAGGCCATCTTCTCCCGGGAAGCTGATGTCAAGGGGATCTGCCAATATCCCTTGGTTAGGTCTAAGATGGAGATAAATTCCGCGTCGCCTAGCCACTCGAGCAGTTTGTCCAATCGGGGCGTGGGGCATGCATCAAACCGGGAGATGGCATTCACCTTTCTGAAGTCAATGCAGAACCTGATGGCTTCATCAGCCTTGGGGACCAGTACTATGGGGCTCCACCACTCACTCCTGGACTCCTCAATCACTTCCAGGGCTAGAATCATTTCTAGTTCCTTCTGCACAACCCCCCCACATCTTCTTGGGGAGCAGGCAGTGGTTATCTCTTACCTTCTGTCCAGGGGTCGTAGCAGTGTGATGGCTGATCACATGTTTTTTTCCCTGGCCGGGCCGACAAGACAGTGGGGAAGGTAGATACTAACTGCCGTACCTGTTCCTGCTGATGGGTATCGAGCTCCTGGCCAATTGCCACTGGTCCTGGCTCCGTGGGTTTGTCGGCCAGTGGCCCCAGCTCAGGCTCTGGTGGGTACGGGGCAATAATCAGGCCCTCACATTCCTTCCAGGCCTTGAGGAGGTTCATGTGGTAGACCTGTGCATCTCTCTGATGCCTTGGCATCCGCATTTCATAGTTGACGGGCCCTACCCATCTGGTCACCTCAAAGGGGCCCTGCTACTTGGCCAGCAGCTTAGACTCCAAGGAGGGTAATAACAACAGGACCCAGTCTCCGGGCTCAAAGACCCTCATCTTCATTCCCCTGTTGTACTGGTTCTCTTGACTGTGTTGGGCCTGTAACATGTTCTCCTGTGCCAAGGTACCCAGCTCTTGGAGCCGTTCCCGCAACCGTAGTATGTACTGGACAGACCCCCTAACTCGGCTTTCCTGTTCTTCCCATATCTCTCTCAGGAACTCTAGGATTCCCCTGGGCTGCCTCCCATAGAGGAGTTCAAATGGGGAAAACCTGGTGGAGGCCTGTGGAACCTCTTGCACGGCAAAGAGGAGCGTGGGGAACAACTTGTCCCAGTGCTTGTCCTCCGCGAACTTTCTCAGCATCGACTTCAGGGTCCTGTTAAATCGCTCCACTAACCCATCCGTTTGGGGATGGTAGACCAAGGAGGGACAGCCTCCGGGTACCACATCACGTAGTCGACCACGACGAGGATATACTTGTGGCCCGTATTGCTCTTCTCCAGCGGCCCCACCAACTCTAGGCCAATACGCTCAAAGGGGATCCTGACCCCGGGCAAAGGCACAAGGGGGGCCCTCGGTACCCCCTTCTGGCCGGCCTTCTGACACTTGGGCAAGAGGTGCAGTAGTCTCACACTTCTTGGTGTATACCAGGCCAAAAAAATCTTCGGGGAAACCCGCTGCAGTGTTTCCTCCCTCCCCAGGTGCCCGGCCCTGGCATCTGTATCTCATCGTCAATAGGCCTGGCGACATACCTCCTTCCCCGTCGGCGATCAGCCCAGACTGAACAGCTCTACTGGCTTTTTTTATAGCCTGCTTCCAGCTGGAGCATGCCCAGCAGAGGGGCGGGGTGTGTGAGTGTGGCCTCAGCTAAGAGAGAAGGGTTAAGCCCCTACTGTACCAGTGTGGGACTGATACATCCCGTCACAGATGGTATATAGGACAAGATGAACTATGAGCTTGATACAATATGGAGAATTCTGTGTTCTTATTCAGTGGCATAATGGAACTAAATAAAAATGCCTAAATTCCATATCAATGTTATTTGAATCTACCTCCTTTAAATATTCTTCATTCCCATTTTCTCCCCCCTCCCTACAAAACACATAACCGACTCCTAGAACATAAAACTAGTTGATGACCTTGTCAAGGCTGCTTCCCCACTTTGAACTTTAGGGTACAAATGTGGGGGCCTGCATGAAACTTCTAAGCTTAACTACCAGCTTAGATCTGGTCCGCTGCCACCACTCTCGATGCTAATTCCCTTCCCTGGGTAGCCTTGAGAGACTCTTCACCAATTCCCTGGTGAATATAGATCCAACCCCCTTGGATCTAAAAACAAGGAAAATCAATCAGGTTCTTAAAAAGAAGGCTTTTAATTAAAGAAAAGGTAAAAATCATCTCTGTAAAATCAGGATGGAAAATAACTTTACAGGGTAATCAAACTTAAAGAGCCCAGAGGACTCCCCCCTAGCCTTAGGTTCAAAGTTACAGCAAACAGAGGTAAATGCCCTAGTAAAAGGTACATTTACAAGTTGAGAAAACAAAGGTAAACTAACATGCCTTGCCTGGCTGTTTACTTACAAGTTTGAAATATGAGAGACTTGTTCAGAAAGATGTGGAGAGCCTGGATTGATGTCTGGTCCCTCTTAGTCCCAAGAGCGAACAACTTCCCAAACAAAGAGCACAAACAAAAGCCTTCTCCCCCACTCCCCCAAGATTTGAAAGTATCTTGTCCCCTTATTGGTCCTTTGGGTCAGGTGTCAGCCAGGTTACCCGAGCTGCTTAACCCTTTACAGGTAAAAGGATTTTGGAGTCTCTGGCCAGGAGGGATTTTATAGTACTGTACACAGGAGAGCTGTTACCCTTCCCTTTATAGTTATGACAGACCTATTCAACAAAGATTGTGGGTTTTGGTTTGTTTTGTGTTTTGTTGTTTTTGTCCAGGTGGCCTGTCTCCATGGGCCTTGGATGATGATGTCCAGGTGGCACACAGCAAATCTCTCTTTCCCCCTCCCCCATGTGGGAGAGCTTGTCCCTGGCTTGTTTCTGGTATCCTGGACCTTTTCTGCTTTTCTATTTTTGAGGCAGCCCAGCTCATCAGACTACACTTAGGATTTCTAGATTTACCACTTTCTGGCTGTAAACTGGACTCTAGTTCTATCTCCATGGAACAGTTCAGGGTGTATGCACCCCAGTTGTCTCAGATTCTCCTTATAAGTAAAATTGGAGTTAAAGGGGCAGCTGCAAGCAGGTCCCACCAAGGCAAAGAAATGTTAAACAAAATGTCAGTCACTTGGCTGCAGCAAAAGTACTGAATTCTGCAGCATTTTGGAAAACGCCCAATTCTGTGACCTTGAAATCATGATGCCCATGAGGCCTTGATTGAGAGTAATAGTGCAAATCATACCTCTTGGAGATATTGTTTCAGACTATCTGCAGACTCAGGTAGTTCACATTTTCATGATTTTTACTGCAATTGTTAAGGACTGAAAACATCTAATTTTATTTTTTTTAAATTAAATCTGAGATTCTACAGCACAATTCAGCAGCAAGGGGTAAATTTTTATCCAAAGAATACATTGGTTCCTGCTCAAAAGTTTAATTGATACATTTGGGGGGAGGGCCAAAAAATCATACATACTTGGTACACCTCTACCCCGATATAACGCGACCCAATATAACACGAATTTGGATATAACATGGTAAAGCAGCGCTCCGGGGTCACGGGGCTGCGCACTCCGTTGGATCAAAGCAAGTTCGATATAACGCGGTTTCACCTATAACACGGTAAGATTTTTTGGCTCCCAAGGACAGCGTTTTATTGGGGTAGAGGTGTAGTTTAAAATTCATGTCTTAGTTGGATTAATCTTGGAGTTTTCTTACCTTGCAGGCATTGTGCACAGTGATCTGAAACCAGCAAACTTTCTGATAGTTGATGGAATGCTAAAACTAATTGATTTTGGCATTGCGAACCAAATGCAGCCAGATGTGACAAGCATTGTTAAAGATTCACAGGTGAAATATTTTTAGTAGATGGAGTACTGTGTTTTATAAAATGTAATTTCTGTGTCTGCTACGTTAAGTGATCTACTAACCTAAAGAAAACAACAAACATTAGAATTTTGTGCTACACAGTACTTTTTATGTATCTGTAGATAAGATATGCGCTAATAAAACTTAAGCTACTCATTATTATTTAGAGTGAATTTCTGTGCTTATTGCATGCATATTGTTAACTTTAAAGTTTAGACAACTGAAAGCCAGAGCATGGCAGAAATACCCAGATTCTCAGTCTGGAATGTTGCTTTTCAAGGCTTTTATTAGACTGCAAACTGTCAAAAGAAATTTTTCAAGTTAATTAGATTCCATTAAACACTTGGTTAATTTAAAAATATATATGTTTTTTATTACTAGGTTGGCACAATTAATTACATGCCACCAGAGGCAATCAAAGATATGTCTTCCTATGGAGAAAATGGGAAATCAAGATCAAAGGTAACATATATTCTCTCTCTCTCTCTCTCTCTCTCTCTCTCTCTCTCTCTCTTTTTATAATATATAAAAAATGATAAAGGGAGAAATATTCCAGACATTTTGAGGAAACAAAAGCTATTTCATCAAGGCAACTGGATAGACTCACAGGCCAGGTACATGCTTGCTTTTAACTTGGAGGTGAAGGGGAGTAGGGCAGTCTCGAGTGGCAACAGATGGGTGGGTATGATTGAGGTGCTAAATAAAGAAAGAGATGGGGAATTGAGAAGTTATGATCTCTGATCAAAAGGAAAGACAGGAAAAAGTAGATTGAAGCTAGAAGGAAAGGAAGATAGGATAGTAGGAGACTCTTGTAGAATAAGCTATGTTAATCCTTTTTTAAAAGGAAGCTGGCTGTCAATGTTCTAGTTAAATACTGTGCATGAGAAATTGTGCATTCCTTTAAAAATTGAAATGGGGCTTCATGGGAGACATAGCCAGGTATAACTTTCAGTCTGGCTAGTAATTTTATGCGCTCTGGTCAGTAAGGATGAAGTAAACTTCTTCAAGCCCTGACAGTAAGAAAATCTTTTTGCAAACTTTTATCTTATGCCTTTATACTACTGCCTATACTGTCTGCCTATCTGCTGTTGATATTGATTTTACATGAAAGGGGCTCAAAGCCCCTTGTGGACATCATGGAGTCTCTAGCACTTCTCTCTTTTGGGAATCAAAACCCTGCTTGAGGTAGGCTTTTTTGTTTTCATGTTGTGAGAGTCACTTATGGTGAAAGGCTTTCTCGGAGGGAGGTTTTGCAATGTTCCCTAAAGATGGTCCTCCAGCAATTTGTTCGCTAGCTGGATCCACTTGACCAAGAATGGTTTGTCCCCAGCTCTCACATGCTTTGTGATCTCTGTTTTAAAGGATCATAGCTATTACAGTGGTTCATAAATCAAAATTTAGTCTTTCATGTAGCTAGGGCTTGATCCACTAATTACTTTGAAAATTAGGACCCAAGCCTCAAATCAGCATCTGGAGCTGACTGGGAGCCCTTGGAGGGACGTTAGCATAGATCCGATGTGTTCAGAGCCATGGAGAAATTAGGCAACCTCATTCTGTGCCATCTGGACCTGTGGGTCATCTTCAGATGCAATGAGTTGCAGTAATCCATTTTGGAGGTGACAGATGCATGTATTATAATGGCCATCTCATTATCTGCGAGGAAGGGGTGAAGTTTCCTAGCAAGTTGGAGGTGAAAGGTGTTTTTGGAAACTATTACTTGGTTATTCAAGTGTAGTGAGAAATCCGACATAATGCCAAGTCTTTGCACAGCTGTGATGAATGGGGGCTGTATGCCTCTGATGGAAGGTGGGGACAATAAACTGGGCCATTTCTTCAAAGTGTTCTCTCTTCAACAAGCATCACTTTGGTCTTACCTCAGTTCGGTTTGAGCCAGCTGCTCTTTATCCTAGAGCTAATTTCTTGTAGGCATTCTGACGTGTTAGTAGTGGTGGCATCAGTGGAGAATGAGATATATAGCTGAATGTCATCAGCATACTGCTTCTAGTGGAGTTAATGTTTTATACACACTTTACTTCCAAAAAATTATAATTTTGGCAAAATTGTATCTTTTCAGGTTGAAACTTTTAAATCTTAATCTCAAGCTTAGGGTAAATTTGATTTGGTTGTGTTTGATTTGAGGCTGCTCAATTATAGCTATAGTAATATTTAGTGCACAGATTTAAATAACCCTTTCAAATAGTATTAAGTTAGGATGTTTCAGATCTACAGGAGGATTCACTTTCTCTCATTATCCACAATATGATATTTTGGTATGTTGATATTATAGTATGGGTATAAGGTTGTGCTAAGGTTTCACCTCTGATCTTAACAATTTTGGCAGAATGGTGAAATGAAGATGTGGGATTATTTCATCTACTGTTCTTGTTAGCATTTTAAAAATAGCTACTCTAACTTAGCTCAGTAATGGTCTGTAAGATCTTTGCACAAAGAGGTTACTGAAGTGAGCACCTTGCATGACCATCTGAGCCATATACCAAAGTACATTGCCCACCACATCTGGGTTAGCATTAAACTTACTGGGTGAGATTCTGTGCTGCACTTCTGAGAGATGTAGCAAAGAACTCTCAGCCCAATGGGAAAAGCAGATAAAGATGGGTTTAAGCCATCTTTGCACCTTCCCAGTCCTGGGCTGCTCCAGGCAATGGAGCAGTCCCCTAGCACAAGTTAAACTGTCCTGGTAGCCTGTCTAAAGTATTCCAGGGCTGCCCTACAGGCCAGAGTGCTACAGGCTGTGGTCCCTGGCCAGACATGTCCCTCCCTCCCTCCCATTTGCCTCTTATACCAGGGCTTGCGTGGGGTCCTCAAAGACAGGCTTACAGGCTGTGTTCTGCAGTGCCAGGACCGAGGGATTCCGCCCCCGACCAAATACTGTTCTTTAAGGATGTTTTTGTGCTGCTCTGGCCCTCTTACTTTGCCTGACAGAGGGTGAAGCTTTCACCCCATGTGTTAATCAAAGGCTTCATTCATAAGATCCTGCATGAAGGGTCCTGGCTTAGGAATCTAATATTTCTAATTTTTGATCAAACCCCAATGCATGTCGGGTAAGTAATATGGCGTGGTGGTTGTGCCAGTGTCCTCCTATGACATCTGTAGACAAAAAGTAAGTTCTGTAGAAAACACAGATGCCTAGTGAAATGTCTTCATTTTAAAAATAAAGACAGCCCTACTCACTGGGATGCAACTTTTATTAAACAGCCACTAACTTACCTTTCCTTCTAAGAGATCCATGTTGGTGATTATCAGATCCTCTGGCTTTGGAATCAGTAGTCTCTTCCCATTTATAATTTGATCATACACGGGTGATGGGGTTAGTGAGGAAAACGCTGACAAAAAGAACTGCTGTATTATTGTCAGGGTAATATATCTCAATTGAGGCTAAACTGTGTCTCCTCCTCCCACTCCCCAATGACTGATTGATATGGAGGCAGTTCTGGGATCATGTACCATCAAAAACAAAACCCCAAACAAACAAACCCAAACCCCTACATTATCATATCCCAGATAATGCAGTTGGTTGTTTGCTTTCTTTTCTTCACCACCATCTTTGTGAAGAGATGCCAAGAGGAAATAACTATTTTAAGAAACTGTCAAAAGCAATATCAAGTTCAACTTTAAAATCAAATATTTTGTTTTAATTTTATCACTAACTCTTTAGCTTTTTAAGTTGGGTTACACTTGGGAAAGACAATCTAGTCCTCAAAAAATAATTCTTTAGAATATATTTATTTAGAAGTTAATATTGTAACAAGACACTCCCAAGATCTGTGTTTATGGTCTAATAATGACATATGTTGGCAGTGAATGGCACTCAGCCTTTGGCTTTTGTGCATAAACACTAAGGCGAATCATCAGACTATGTAACACCCCCCCCATTGTATCTTCTTGCTCAAGTAAAATTATATTACACGAAGTAAATGATGTTTGGTAACTATGAGAAAAGAGATCATTCTCTTTTAAACTAAAGTAATTAATATTATTATTATTCAGATAATTACTTTGTTTGTTTTTAGATAAGTCCCAAAAGTGATGTTTGGTCATTGGGATGCATTTTATATTGTATGACTTATGGAAGGACTCCGTTTCAGCACATAACAAATCAGATCACCAAACTTCATGCTATAATTGATCCTAGTTATGAAATAGAGTTCCCTGATATTGCAGAAAAAGATCTCCAGGATGTGTTAAAGGTAACTTTCTTTAATATTTTTAGTTTTTTAAAAAAGTTGAATTCAGATTCAAATGATGGTTGTTCCTTTACTAGACTGTTGTAATCTGAGTAGATACGACTTGACTTCTTCTGAAACATTTTCTAATTTGGTTCCCAGATGGGCATAATTCTGATTGTGCATGTAATGATGGATATGACCACCAAAATGAAGTTTAATTAGTGCTAAGGCTAACTATATGGCTTCCTCTTGCTTGAGCATGATTTTTCAGCTCAATTTGCAAATGTGATAAGTAACTATATAGATTAGGCTGTATGACCTGGTTGATTTGGCTGAGTCATAATACAAGTGCAACATATGCCCTGCCCAGAAAAAATGTTCTTTCCCATACTCCCCACAAATTGGAACTGAGCCAAATTTTTCATGTCTCTAAAAAACCAAAACTGAGTCCAGTTGAGTTGCTGACAGGGAATATAGATTCCCAGAATATACCTAGCAGGGAATATAGATTCAGAATCCAGATACTGCTCTTGATCTGGTGAAGGCAGTTTACCCTTTGATGGGTTGATGGGGCACGTTTGTGGAGCATGAACTGAGAAACTTAATGGAAATACTAACGATTTATGTTGCATAAAGTAAAACTGGATCACAACCAGTTGTATTACATGATCCCTTTTTAATAATAGGTATGTTGTAGTTGATCTTCAAAATATATATTATAGCATAACACCAGTTCTCCAAAAGTTAGGGTTGGCAGCACTTTCTGTTTAATGGTCAGCTTTTCTAAAGGCTCTAAAATCCACATGCTTACTTGTATTGTCTTGAACCTTGCTGGGTTTCATGAGGATACAGCGTAGTAGTGTTAGTGGGGATGTGAGTGAGAATACCCACAGAGAAGAAAGGAGCAGTTATCACATCTCAGAGCTATTGTTTCAGACTGTATTCATCTCCATGGGGTGTTTTCATTCAGGTGAGAACATCCCATTGAAATAAATGGGCTACTTCACCCCTCTGTTTCCTAGGTTGCAAATGGATGTGTAAAGTCGTTGAAAGAGGGGGAGGAAAGGAAGGGATCAGAGCTATTCAGTGGGGGGAATGTTACAGGGGTTTGTTATGCCCCTCCAAAACTCCCACATTTATCAATCAATGGTAGGTACTTATTTGGCCCATGTCACTGTAGTGCCTCACAATCTGAGTGCCTCACAATTTTTAATGTATTTATCCTCACGATGCCCCTGTGAGGTAGGGAAGTACTTTTTTTTTCTCCACACAATGCACAGTTCTTCAAGTGCTTGCTCATGTCGATTCCAAGTAGGTGTGCGCGCGCTGCGTGCACAGTTGTCGAAAGGTTTATCCCCTAGCGGTACCCGTTGGGTCGGCTGTGGAATCCCCTAAAGTCGTGCCTTCATGGTGTGCATATAGTAGCTGCCAACCCGCCACCTCTTCAGTTCCTTCTTACCACCAGTGATGGTCGTTGGAGCTGCATGTCTCAGCAAGCGTTTCCCCTAGTGATTGAACTTTGAATATACTGTAAATAGTTAATTAGTTAGTGTTAGTCTTCATAGTTAGTTAGAAGTAGGGGGCTTCCCCCCCCCCCGACCCCAATTTTCTCCCCTCTTGGAGCTCGGGGCATGCCTCAATCCCAAGAGTTTAAGACATGCGGGACCTGCCACAAGCCCATGCCAATGGGTGACCCCCACGACTCTTGCCTGAAGTGTCTGGGGGAGGGTGCATCAAACAGATCGCTACAAAATCTGTAAAGGGTTCCTTATGGAGGCAGCCCTCCATCCCCTGCCAGCTCCGTGCAGAGTGCTTCAGCCTCTGTTCAAGAAACGGCACCGAGGAAGGACTCTGGGCATAGAGACCCCTGACACCGACACTCCCTGGTGCTGAAGCCCGTGGCGGCAACATGGCACCACTCACATTCACCGGTACCGCATAAGTGGCACAAGAAGACAGAAGGAGTGCGCTCACAGAGGAGTCAGTCGAGTCTGGTGCCAGTGGATTCTCCTGCTAGAGTGTGCCAAGTGGAGCTCCCTTCCGCCCTGGACATAGTTGATGCGGCCAGGGACTTGATTGCCATGACGGCTCCGCAGTCCCTCCGCCAGCCCAGACAGACCTCCAGCACCGCCCAGAGGCAAGCTCGGGATGATGAGGCACCATTTGCCTTCTCCGCGGCACCGCTCTCTGGCACCATCGCAGTCGACACCACTGTGGTGTCTGCACTCAGGGTCCCTGTCATTGGACTCACAGTGGAGTCTTACTATTCCTGGCGCAGCTGGCACCGATTGCAGCGGCACTGCTACAGGCAGGAGGCGGGGATGATGCCGTGGCAGGGGCCTGTGCAATGGCCATTCTGGTCCCTGTGGGCATACCACCAAGCCCAGTACATGCACTCCAGAGGTACGTGCCCCCATAATGTCCTGGGATTGTCCCACACCTCGGGGCACCGAGACGGCTTCGGTCCACAGCATAGAGCCCCATCCAGGTCCCAGCTCCACCACCGAGGCCACAGTCGGCGCTGAACAGCACAGCACTCGTCCAGGGAGCCGGAGGGATAAGAGGGCCCAGTGCTGCCTAGGGCTTTGTCGTCATCCTCGCCTGATGAGGCAGTGGCGGGGTCTTTGTCCTCTGGGCCGCCCCCCGTTGATAACAGAGCGCACCAGGAACTGTTACACATGGTAGCCAATAACATGGGGCTACAGGCTGAGGAGGTGGTTGAGTCTGAGGACCCCATGGTAGACATATTAACCTCTGAGTGGCCATCCAAGGTGGCATTGTTTCTCATTAAAACGATTCAAGCCACTACAAAAACCTTGTGGCAGACTCCTGCCTCCATTTCCCCTACAGCTGAGTGGGTGGAGAGGAAGTATTTTGTCCCTCTCAGGGATACGAATACGTATTTACTCATCCGCAGCCAGGTTTGCTTGTTGTTGCAGTGGTCAATGAGAGAGAGAGAGAGAGAGAGACGGGGCCAACCCCAAAATCCAAGGACTCGAAGAAGCTGGACCTCTTTGGCCAGAAGGTGTACTCCACCAGGGGGCTCCAGCTTTGGATTGTTAACCAGCAAGCAATTCTTAGTAGATATAATTTCAATTAATTGAACTCCATAATGAAATTTAAGGAATAGGTCCCGTCAGACTCTAGGGTGGAGTTTGCTGCCAGAGTATAGGATGGCAAGGCAGTGGCACAGACCTCTTTACAGGCCTCACTGGACACAGCAGATTCGGCCACACAAACCATGTCCTCTGCCGTAGCCATGAAGAGGAGTTCACGACTCCAGGTGTCAGGCCTTCCACCAGAGGTCCAGCAAACAATTCAGGACTTGCCCTTTGACGGCATGGTATTGTTTTTGGAGCAGACAGACTCCAAGCCCCACAAGCTGAAGGAGTCACGGGCAACATTAAAATAATTGGGCCTGCATACCCCCACCACCCAGCAAAAGTACTTTAAGCCCTAGCCCTCTCAGCGCTTATATCCTCCCTAGCCTAGACAAGACTTTTCCAGGAAGTGGGGCAAGAATGGCAAGCATAAGCCTCCCCATCCACCACCCAGTAAAGGCCAGGGCTCGGCAAGGCAGTCCATCAGGCTCTAACCAAGACTTTTGAAGGGGCACCCAGGGGCAACACACCAGTCCACTCACAGATCCTTAACCAGGTTTTCTGAATCGTCTGTCCATTTCTACCGTGAATGGTCCCACTTCAGATCGCTGGCTCCTTCGCACTGTAGAAGTGGGATATTCTCCCCAATTTTGCTCCTTCCCTCCCTCCCACCACCTCTTCCTTGTCTCTCTTCAGGGACCCTTCTCACGAGCAACTCCTCATGCAGGAGGATCAGACGTGTCTCACTGCGGGAGCAGTGGAGGAAGTTCCTCAGGTGCTATGGGGCAAGGGATTCTACTCCCGATATTTCCTAATCCCCAAAGCCAAAGGATCTCAGACCCATTCTTGACCTGCGAGGCCTCAACAGATTCATGAAGAAGTTGAGGTTCCACATGGTCTCTCTGACTGCTATCATTCCATCTCTGGATCCAGGAGACTGCTGTGTCACCCTCGACCTCAAGAACATGTACTTCCACATATCGATAATTCCAGCCCAAAGACAGGTTCGTAGTGAACCACAACTATTACCAGTTTACAGTCCTCCCCTTCGGTCTGGCAGCAGCCCCTTGAGTTTTTACCAAGTGCATGGCAGTCAGAGCCGCCTTCCTGAGAAGAAGGCAGGTGCAGGTCTTCCTCAATGACTGGCTGGTCAGGGGCCACTCCAGGGCACAAGTGGAGCAACACGTCAACCTGATGAGATCCATCTTCGACAGGCTCCGTCTCCTTCTGAATATACACAAATCAACTCTTTCCCCTATTCAGAGAATAGAGTTTATTGGTCTTTGGTCAGGCCAGAGCCTTCCTGCCAGAGTCTCTTTTTCAGACAATGCAAGACATCATACAGGGCTTCAAGCAATACCCTACCACCACAGCGAGGAATTGCTTGAAACTTCTCGGACATATGGCAACTTATACATGTGTGGTACAGCATGCGAGGCTGAGGCTCAGACCTCTCCAGGCCTGGGCGTGACAGTCTGGACAAGGTGGTTACACTCCCAAAGCCAGTTCACGTCCTGTATTTGGGCATGTTATGATTTGGGAAAGATACCTGTCCCTGCACTAACGGCACATTCTACAAGAGCGTAGGCCTCCTCGGCGGCATTCCTGGCCCAGGTCCCAATCCAGGAGATCTGCAGGGTGGCAATGTGGTCATCTATCCACACGTTCACCTCTGATTATGCCATTATCAGCATGCCAGGGACAATGCAGCATTTGGCAGAGAAGTGCTTCAGCCAGCAATTCCATGAACTCTGACCCTGCCTCCTAGCAAGGCTTGGGAGTCACCTATTTGAAATCGACATGAGAGAGCACGCGAAGAAGAAAAAAGTTACCTACATTTCGTAACTGTTGTTCTTTGAGGTGTGTTGCTCAGTCTATTCCAAGACCCATCCGCCTTCCTCTCTGTCAGAGTTTCCTGGCAAAAAGGAACTGAAGAAGTGGCGGGTCGCCAGGGGGCTCCACAGCCGACCCAATGGGTATCGCTAGGGAAAAAACCTTCTGACGACTGTGCACATGGCGCGCGCACACCTACTACGAATGGACATGAGCAACACATCTCTAAGAACAACAGTTACGAAAGTTAGGTAACCGTTTTTTTCCCCGCACAATGCACAGTCAACCTGTGGAACTCCTTGCCAGAGGATGTTATCAAGGCCAAGACTATAACAGGGTTAAAAAAAATAACTAGATAAATTCATGGAGGATAGGTCCATCAATGGCTATTGACGAGGATGGGCAGGGATGGTATCCCTAGCCTCTGTTTGCCAGAAGCTGGGAATGGGTGATGGGATGGATCACTTGATGATTACCTGTTCTATGCATTTCCTCTGGGACACTTGGCTTTGGCCACTGTCGGAAGACAGGGTACTGGGCTAGATTGACCTTTGGTCTGACCAAGTATGGCCGTTCTTATGTTCTTACATACCATTATCCCCATTTCCACAGATGGGAAATTAAGGTACAGAGACTTAGACTTGCTTAAGGTCACATCCTTCCTTGCTTAAGGAAGTCTATTGCAGAGCAGGGAATGGAACCCAGGAGTCCCAGGTCCTATGCACTGGACCATGCTTCCTCTCATGTCTGCCCCACTGATTCCATGCTTATTCCTGTAGCCTCTCTCCAGATCCTCAACCTGTGTGTCCCATGCTGACACCTGCCTCTCTGTGGGAAAGATGGTTGGACCGGGAGAGCCAGGCTGTGCTGGACAGGCAGAGAGAAGGGAGAGGAGATGATGCGGAAGTTGTGAAGGGACTAACATGCAGTCATTCTTTGGCTGGGATAATCATTGCCTACGAGCCAAAGGCAGTGGAAGGGCAGAGCTAGGCTGTGGTAAATCGGGGAGCTGAGAATTTTTTTTTTTTTTTTTTCAGTGAAGGAAACTAAATGCCCAGAAATTTCATTAACATGGAGTTAAGTGGTGCCTAGTGTCCTTCCAGAATATGGAGAGTGTCTGTCTAAATTTAAACATCTGAAAACCAGGAAATATAAGTAAAGTACACACTAGTTACCCAACCCAACCTTAACTTTGTTCCTGAATGATGCCCCGGTATACCAATAACAAATACTATCACTTGACCCTTACAGATGTTACAGAACACTTTTTGGGAACAGAGCACCTGAGCACTGTAGGACAAAGTCTAACTCTTTCTCCTTGGAAAAGCAATGCTCATGGTTAGGTCAGGCATAGTGAACAGGAGCTAACTATACTTGGCCTACACCCAAACCATCCCAGGCTCGCTAAATGTTACCATGCCTCCACACTTGCCCTGAGAATTCGTTCTGAGACATTGTTTTCACTTATCCCTCACTCCTTGGAGGCTACTGTCCTATATGCCACCTGAGTGCTGGGATTCCCCAAGGCAAGAAGACCCCATTGTGCTCCTCTGTGGACACAGTCTACAAAACTCAGCATTAAAATGAGGCATACTTGAACCTTTAAAAACACACGTGCCTCTTATCACATTGTAATAACAGCTCTGCCAAGCTGCTCCAACTAACCTCTCCACCATTCAATATAGCTACACCTAACACAGTGAAGGCAGTTGGAGCACATCCAGATAAATGCTGGAATTCAAGGCTGTGGAGCACAACACATGGTGGCATGTTGTTAGAACTTTCTCATGTCTACCTGTTATGGTACACCGCTTTATTGAACCATTCTCTGCGACTTTTGCCAATTTCAGGGGACAGAATTAAGGTTACATTGTGGGGGTAGTGTACACAGTATATTCTGGTTTTCAGAGGTTTAAATTTAGCCACTCTCCACGTTTTGGGAGCCTACTGGGCAACCTTAACTCTGTTAATGAAATTTCTTGGCATCTAATTTCTGCACAAATGTGACTAAATCTGTAGCTATTACATTCATGTTAATGCAAATTAATGTGACTGCATAATTAGAATTCCTATTCAGAAGATAGGGTTTTTAAAAACTTCCAATTCTGAATTTAAAAGTAAAAAAGGTGTATTCCAATGTGATCTGTCCAAACAGAGCCAAGTCAAAGGCTCCATTGTTAGTGTACCTCTTCTGTAAACTGTAACCTGTCAGGTAAGTTGTGTCTTCATTTAAAACGTAACTAGAGGATAGCTGTATCCTGGTTCACTAGTGTCAAAGTAATCGTCGCCCATGAAAGTCTATTATGATTATTAGTTGATGTAGTTTAGGATTAAGCATTGATAATGTGTGTGTGGGGTATATGTTTGTTAACCCGGTGACATGAAAGTTACGACTCCAATCTAGATCTTTGAAGAATTGATTTTTTTTTTTTGGTGTAGCTGGGATTTCTGATAAAGTTAGGGGAAATATTTCTAGTTGTTTTGATTTTGTTTTGATTTGATTTTTTAATAAAATTGAAGAAAATTTTGAAAGTAGAATTTCAAGTAGAATTTTTTTCTACACAAATTTGTGAAATGTTTAGTTGATCAGAATCTGCATTCCCATAAATAAATAAATAAATATTTTATTTTATTTATTTGCTCAAACTATTTTTCCCAGTTCTATCCCTAATTAAACTATGTCAGACTACTTTGGCATTTACAACAGGAGAGCCTTACTCCTCTTGCCTATAGAGGAGTGATATTACAGGAGTATTTCAGTTTCTGTTCTGTGAAGAGGGGGATTTCTAGGCGTCTTGGTTTTAAGAGATGAGGATCCATACATGTGTTACAGCTTCCTTCCAGTTCAACAGATATAGCCAATTTGATGATATCCTACCAAAACAAGTTTTATAAGTTACAGATTTGTACATGGATACCAGGATAACTGTAATGATTCAGGAAATTGAGCATGTGTATTTAACTGTAGAAAACAAAGCTTCAATTATTCACCCACTCAACCTACTTTTTCAATCTTTTTGTTTTGTAGTGCTGTTTAATAAGGAACCCTAAACAAAGAATATCAATTTCTGAATTGTTGACTCATCCATATGTGCACATTCAAACCTATCCACAGACAGGTAATTTTTACATTTTATATTAAAGTTATATCACAATAAATTAGCGAACATTTTCTAGATTTCTTTAAATTTATTTTGATTTTAAAGAGGAATGCCTTTTTTTGTGTGCATTCTCCAGTTATTGGTGTTATGCATAAGTGTTTCTGTTACACTTCTGTATGTGTTGGCAAGGGCTCCAGTATCTTAATTCTGAAATTCTTATATATTCAAAATAAAAGACTGATTTTATACATTTTGTAAATTACACTTAGAATGCGGGTTTCAAAATAACTATTTTTGAATAGCCGTAGGTGGTCTGAATACAAAAGGAACAACAGAAGAAATGAAGCGTATCCTTGGCCAACTTATTGGTCTGAATTCTCCTAACTCTATTTCTAGAGCTGCTAGAGTGAGTACAGTTTTTATACCAATATAATGTTCACATTTCTTTAAAATATAATCAGTTTAGTTAAAATAAGTGTGTGCATCACAAAGCTAATAGGAGTAAGTATTTCAAAACTTTATCCCCCGATATAGAGGACCTGTGCAATACTGTCATGAAACTTGCAGATTAGTAAATTACCATTTCTCATGATCCTTGAGTGGTGGGAGTTAGAGTGGTGGTGGTAACAGGATTTTTTCTCATCTCCTTACCTTGCACAATAAATGTTTCTCCCTAGTTTTCCTGTGCTGACTGTTTTCCTTTCTCTCTCTCTCTCTCTCTCTCTCTCTCTCTCTCTCTCTCTCCTCTCTGACACAGCCCATGTCTTGTTGTTCTGCCCTGACCAAAAGTAACAAGCCGCTGTGAAGTGGGCTAGCACAGCAGCACTTTCCTGCAATCAATATGGATGAATGAGCAAATCTTCATGTCCATCAGGGACCCAGTTCAGATGCAGGGTTTTATTTCTGCTGTTTTTCCTCTTCCTTGTGTTGAGGCATGCTTTCCCAGTTATTCCTCTCTATGGAAGCAGCTAGTACCCCTCTGCCAAGGTGTCACCTTTCTTCCAGGCCTCAGAAGCGCCCCAGATGACATTCTAGAAAAAGATAGGGAAGAGCAGCTTAAAATGTACCTCCTTTGCCTCTCCCTGCAGGCTTACACAGTGGGTCCATTCTGCCAATCTGCCCCACTCCACAGCCAGTCTTGAACAGGGTTGGGAGTGCCTTTGAACTGGGCGACTGTTCTATGCTTTATTAGCACTCCACCTCAGTTTGATGGCTGACTGCTCCCAACACCTCACAGATATCCGAGAGGGTCTCCAGGAGGGCTTAGATCCAGTCTGAGGCTTACAAGACAATGGTAGAGGCAGGGAATACACTCTGTCTCTGGGAGGTTGGCAGGGGGAACCTCCTTCCCTCCCAATAGGGAATCACATCAAGGTCACAGGACCCACATTTTCTCCCATCCTCCTCCTCTGAACCACACCTCATAACACAAGGTGAACTGAATGACCTTGTCAGGGATTTGGAACTACCCAAGAGTAAGGCAGAGCTGTTGGGTTCCAGACTACAGCAGTGGAATCTCCTGGCAGGTGATGTTAGGGTTTCCATGTTCCGTGACCTTCAAAAGGATTTTGTCCCATTCTTCTTCATGGAAGGTGATCTTGTAGCCTGCAACAACATCAATGGTGTGATGGCAGCCCTCAACATCGTTCACGATCCAGATGAATGGAGACTGTTCATTGATTCATCGAAGACGGGTCTTAAAGCTGTTTTACTGCATAATGGCAATGTTTTGCCATCAATTCCAGTTGGTCATGCATTCCATATGAAGGAAACCTATGACAACATGAAACAACTTTTGAGGTGCATAAACTATGACCAACATCAGTGGCAGCTCTGTGGCGATTTGAAGGTTGCTGCTCTCTTGCTTGGTCTGCAAACTGGATACACAAAGTACTGTGTTTTCTGTGCGAATAGGATAGTCGTGCAAGAGATTCCCGCTACATCAAGAAAGATTGGCCACTCCGACAGTCATTGGAGTCTGGGAGGAAAAGTGTTCAGCATCCACCACTTGTTGAATCAAGGAAGATGTTGTTACCACCCTTACACATCAAGCTGGGTCTGATGAAGAACTTTGTCAAGGCCATTGACAAAACAAGCAGCTTTCAAGTACCTCCGTGGAAAATTTCCAAGGTTAAGTGAAGCTAAGATAAAGGAAGGTGTCTTTGTTGGTCCTCAGATTCGTGAACTTCTTCGAGATGATGCATTTGACCGTGCAGTGCGTGGCAAGGAAAAGATGGCATGGAAAGCCTTCCAATTGGTGGCAATAAATTTTCTTGGAAACAACAAGGCAGACAACTACAGGTTGTTGGTGGAAAACCTCCTCAAGGCATACAAAAGCCTTGGTTGCAACATGTCACTAAAGATACATTTTTTGCACTCTCATCTAGATTTTTTTTTCCACCAAACTGCGGAGCAGTGAGCGACGAGCACGGCGAGCGATTTCACCAGGACATTGCAACAATGGAGAAACTCTATCAGGGCAAATGGAGCCCATCAGTGCTTGCAGACTATTGCTGGACAGTGACAAGAGATGCTCCATTTAATGAATACAAGAGACAAGCCAAGAAGCGCCGAGTAGACACTGAATAGGACTAAACTATGTACATAATATTTTTTTGCCTTTTGTTTCATAATACATTTTATTTATACAACCCTTTTTGCTGATTTTTAAAGTGTTACATAAACAGGACAGGTGAAATATCATGTAAAGCAACCATAAACACATAAAAAGACCTAGGTTTACAATTTATGATTAAAACTCTACTATCTACACAATATACCTAGACACAAAATGTAAAAATTTAAATATCTTAGAAACAGTAGCCAGTTGTTTTAATTGTCATATTTGAATTCAGCACATCAAAATACATAATAAATAGCACATTTTATCTCTGAAGCAGGCGACTTCTCAAAAATTGTAGTCCAGTGTAATCTTTAGAAAAGAAAATAGTTTACATACTGTTTTTAGTGTTATAGCTCTTAGATAGTTTTAATTAGACTTTACTTAGCCAGTTATTTAAAAAAAAAATTCCTTTTGGTTCCTTAGCTTAGTAGTAGTAGAGAGAGTGTCCTTTAACCAGTTTCTATATATAAATGGTTTTTTTTTTTGTTTTTTTTTTTTTTTTCATTTCCCTTCCCAACTGGGAAAAATTAATGGACGTAATGCCAGGCTCACCTGGTATTAAGAGATGTGACTCTTGCCACAAGGCGATACCGGTCTCATCTTGTGTCCATTGCCTGGGGGAAACTCATATCCCCCATAAATGTGTTCACTGTAGCAATTTAAAGGCGAGGGATCTCCCCCTTAAAATGTTTTTGATGGAAAAGTCCCACTAGCCTCCTCAGGAGAAAACATCAACAGTCACAGAGCAGTAAAACTTCTAACAATGGGAATGCGCAGCCTTTCAAAGCTTCAAGGAAGTGAGACATGACTTCCCCAAAACGGGACACTCAGAGAAAGAGGAGGTGGCACTGAGTATTCTCTCTTGTGCTTTAGCTGGCTTGGTCTTGCTCACATGCTCAGGGTCTAACTGATCACCACACATGGGGCTGAGAAGGAATCTTCTGCCAGGTCAGATTGGCAGTGAACTTGGGTTTTTACCTTCCTTTGCACTGTGTTGGGTACAGGTCACTTGCCAGGAATTTTAGGGGCATGTTCCACTGATAGTAAAACTATCTCTGAAATAGTAGATAGATCCAGAGAGAGCCAGCAAAGGAGTCCCCTTCCCTCTAAGATCGTGTAATGGGTGCATCTTCCCTAGAATGAGTAGGCCATATAGACAATGTGCGAACTCAGGGCATTTGGTCACCTCAAGAAACATCACTTCACATAAACATACTGGAGTTGAGAGCTATCCATCAAATTTGTGAAGTCTTTCTGGCAAAGATCAAAGGCCTCTCTGTTCAAGTAATGACCAACACAACTGTTATATTTTACCTAAACTAGCAGGGATGAGCCAGATCCTCCCTACTGCGTTGGGAGGCAGTATAACTTTGGAATTTCTGCATTCTTCAACATCATGAGGGGGAGGGATAGCTCAGTGGTTTGAGCATTGGCCTGCTAAACCCAGGGTTGTGAGTTCAGTCCTTGAGGGGGCCATTTATGGATCTGGGGCAAAATCAGTACTTGGTCCTGCTAGTGAAGGAAGGGGGCTAGACTCGATGACCTTTTGGGGTCCCTTCCAGTTCTATGAGAGAGGTATCTCTCTCTCTCTGTCTCATTTTTATATATATATACACACACACACCTCTCTCTCTCATTTTTTTTATATATATATATATATATATATATATAATCTTTTTTTAAATATTTTTAACAGTCTCTTTCCAGGGATTCACAATTTACTAGTGGATAACCTCAGCAGGGAATTCAGATAAAAGGTGATTCACTTCATTTTCTCAAGATGGGGTTTTCCCTCTGTAGTTCTGTTCCACTAGGGCAGTGGTTCCCAAACTTTAACAACCTGTGAACCCCTTTCACCAAAATGTCAAGTCTCGCAAACCCCCTCCAAAAAATGAATATTTCCAGGGATTTTCTTTTACCTGAGTATAAATTATAAAAGCAGTGATCTTGGAAATATAAAATTAGTTTTTATGACATGTTTATTACACACTATTAATTATTATTTATAATTACACTATTTTTATTACATTATTAAAACAGCAATACTCTTCCAAGATCTCACTTTTGTAGCTTGTATCACTTTGAATAAGCTTGTTATAAGACAAGGCTTCTACGTTTCATCAAGAAGCATCAGATGTGAAACAGCATGAAGGTATCTAAGAAGCCAGCTCAAAGAGTTCCTCTTACACAAGGATTCAGGTCTTGACAGTTCAGGCAAACAACACACGTTACAACAAAACTTAAACTTATTCTTCATAATAATTTTAATACTAGCTGCCTATTTAATTTTAAAAACAGCAAAAAATAGCCACCTCCCTTTCCATTTCTTATAAGGAGGCTTGAAGTTTAAATCTCCTCAGTGCGATAGATATGCTTGCATTGATCTGCTTAATGCTTGGAAGTCCAGGGGCTCCGGGCTGCTGGTCCCATGTTGCCCGGGGTCCCTAGGACAGCGCTGTCCGCCATTAGGGAATTTTTTCCTGATAACCCCCTGAAACATTTTGCGAACCCCCAGGGGTTCACGAACCCCAGTTCGGGAACCACTGCACTAGGGAAACCATGAGATGTCATTGATTCTGCTCCGGGGGGATGGCCCAAGATCCAATTCTAAACCCAGGGCTCTTGGATACTATTATATGTGTATCTCCCAATTGCCATGATACCAAGAATTCTAAGGAAAATCAAGCAGAATATAGCCACGTTTAATTATGATATCCCCCACTTGGCCAAGGCAATTTAGTATGCAGATCTCCAAAGGTTTAGTTCAGCCACCAAATAACCTTACCTCTGCTCTTGGATGCAATATCTGAGTTAAGGACAGATCCTGTATCCAGATCCCACGACGCTCCATCTGACGACAAGGATGCTGAATAGCTGATTTCATCAGAGAGACTACACAGAATCCACTTTCCTCTCCAAATGAAAGAGATTCTTAATATAGGTGCCATCAACATTATTTGTCTCCATCAGTCTCACATCTCGGTCCTAGATTACTTTCTACAGCTCAAGAACTCACACCTGTCTCTGAGCAGTTTGAGGCAGCTTTTTGCCTGCTATACAGCACTTTTCTACTTTTTCTCACCCAAAGGTAGCAAGGTTTCTAAAATGTCTGATAAGTCTTCACTTTCGAAAAGGAATATGTGCCTCCTGAGAACTTTAAAATTTGATTCTACTATGTCCTCTGGTTTTACCCTTTCAGCCCCTCGCTCCATACTCTGTTTCACCTCTTTATCAAAAACATCCTTCTTTGGTGATAGTAACATCGACCGGAAGAATGAGAGACTTACAGGCTCTAATGGCAGACCCACCATACATGATTTTCCCTAATGACTAGATATCCTGTAACCACACCTCAAATTCTTACCTGAAGCAGTTTTGAGTGTCATTTGAACCAAATAATACAACTCAAAGGTGAAGAAAAATTGCATTTCTTAGTTGTACATGGAGCAATTTGTTTTTATTAAGAACGGACTGAGCACATTAGGAAATCTCACACAAACATAAGCAGAAGGAGTTAAAGGTGAGGCTGTTTCATCACAAAGAATTGCTAATAGAGTCCAGTACAAGAGGAGATCCAATCAGCCAACTCCTAACACCCACCCACCTTCAAGATTAACTGGACATTCCACAATGACTTGGTCTACTTCTGTAGCCTCTTTCAGAAATCTACCAATTATGGATCTGTGTAAAATGACTTTTTTCCAGCCACATGTTGACACAACACTATGGCATAGTAAGGGAATCCAGAGATGATACAAACTTGGCAGGACAGTTCTGTGTTCACTAGATTCCTGGTACACACCTCCAGCAAGGGTCACTGCTTGGAAGTCACCAGCAGTGGAATATATAGATGGACAATCACTCAAAGTTACTTACCTGTATAATAATTGTGATTAAGATGTTGTGTTTGTATGTCTGTTCCATGACGTGCTTTCTATCCTCATTACTTGGAGTCTATTAACATCAGGATTCCATATGGCAAAAGAACTAAAGGATAATTAGGGCAGTGCTGCCCTTAATGCCATCGGTTAGAGGTGTGTGAGGATGTGTTGCCTCAACGGGTACAGCCCAACAGGTTCACCCAACGGTGTGGGTGTAAAGTATAAAAATAAAATATGGACAACATATCTCAAAGAACCAGAGTTACTGTGCAAGTAACAGTTTCGTTCTATCCCTCGTGCACTTCTGTGGCAGCTAGGCCAGAACAGAGTCGTTACATATCTTAGCTTCTCCATAGGTCTTCCTTGCCTAGATATAATCTCTATTAGTCAGACCTATTTTGTCCATATGGATGGCGGCCATTTGACATTAACAAATTTCTCTTACCGCACTAATTTTATCCTGTGATGTGGCAATGTCAATATGGACACCCACCCAAGATGTCTCAATGGCCAAATATTTTTTTTCCATTTCCTCTATGGAACTATACCTACTTGCATAGAGGAGGAGGAGAAGGAACTGGATGCAAATACCTTCATCATTCCATACTGGTACTGGGTGTAATTTAGATCTTGGTGATTTTCAGGCCCTCCTCTGCCTGCATTGCTCAAAATGTTCATATTTTTTTTCTTAGTGGTCTTGCTTTATATGTTTTTCACCATCTGGACACTAAACTGCATTTAATGCTAGTATTGCTTTACCCTGTCTTCCTATTCATTTCCTCATATTTGCATATATCTAAAATTTTAGTTCTGGGTTTAGATGATACTCATTACTATCTATTGAAACAATTTTGTACACTATACCATCATTTGTTACAAACAGACATCATTTGAATAAGTAATTCTTGGAATGACTATTTCTACCCCTTTATCTTTTTAAATTTCAGACTTTATATGAACAGTGCAACAGTGGTGAAAATCTTGATGTATCTGCGTTTACAAAACCTGGCAATCAAACACGGACAAAGAAATAATGTGCAGTAATGCATGATTTACTAGAAATGTGTAAAATAATTTTGATAAAAATATATATTGATCTGCTCTTTTAAAAAAAAGGACACTGACCGCATAAAGATCCTATTTTTTAAGTAAATGTCATTATCTCTTGTGAATAATGCCATATATTATTAATACAGATTTTTAAAAAATCTAATATACTCTTTACCATCTGCTGTCTGTTTACCATTTGAATGTCACTGGTTAAATAGTGAAAATGAGCTAGTCTGTCACACTTTAGATCCTGGGACTGGCACAAAGCTATAATATTTGGATTGCAAATACTTGTGTGAGTATGTCTAAATAAAAAACAACTTTTTGAAGAAACTTTAAAAAAAAAGGCTGGATTTTTAGATTTCTATAAAACCCAAACTGTGGATCTAAAGTGCCTGACAGAGTCCTTGCAAGTATCATTTGGAAAGTATATTCTACAGTTTCGTTCTTTACCGTCAAACATAGTCAATATCAGTGACTTTCATTAAGTCCAGTGGATTGTCTTAGACTTTTGGGAAAACAAACACTTATGTAATATTGTTAATGTTAAAGTGCTAAAACACAGCATTGTTTGTTGATAAATGTAAATCTAACATCCTGGCTTTGAGATTTTCAGTTGTCATTGGATGATAAATGACACACTGGAAGTATTGATAAAACTCTGAAGAACAATGTAAATAAAGTGGCTTACACTGTATAAAAATTGTTCCTTGTAAATTCAATTTTCTACTTGCTACTTTTTTTCCAAGGTGCAAAATATACTTACTTACCGTATATACTCGATCATAAGCCGGTTCGTTTATAAGCTGACCCTCCCCCCAAGATGGATAAATAAAAATGGAAAATTTTTATGACCTGTTCATAAACTGACCCTATAATTCAGGGGTCAGCAAACTTTTTGGCTCCCGGGCCATCAGGATAAGCTGCTGGCGGGCCGAGATGGTTTGTTTACCTCAAACGTCCGCAGGCATGGACGTAAACCTAAGTAAACAAAGTGTCCTGGCGCGCCAGCTGCTTACCCTGATGGGCCGGGACAGCAACTGGTGGGGAAATTTTTTTGGAGGGAGAAGCTGGGGGTCAGGGGAGTGACCCCTGTGACCACCCCCACATGACCCCACCCCACCCGGGACCCCCACACTCTCCCCATCCCATCCCTTCCCAGCCTGCCAGCCCCAGAGCTGTAGCTGCTTTAGAGGTTGGGGGGAGAGCAGCGTGGCCAGAAGCGGACAGACTCTGGCCCCACCTCTTCCCTTCTGACTCTGCTGGCTGTGCTGCCTCTCCTTGCTCCCTCTGTTAGAGGGAGCGGCTGTGTCCCACCTCTCCCTCTCTATACCCGTTCATAAGCCGACCCCCTTCTCTGGTGCTTCCTTTTTTTTTACTAAAAAATTCGGCTTATGAACGAGTATATACGTAACTAGTTTTTGTGGTGTTCAGAAAATAGCTGAAATTTAATACTAGTTTTAAAAACCTCTTCAGTTAAAGTTCTGTTCTGAACTTCACGTAAGATGCTTTAAAGGTGGTAGACCTATTACAAAAAGCTGAAATATAGTGTAGAAAGAGGAAGTTTATGCCATGATTTTTTTATACTTTTATTCTATTACACTGATTACTGTTTAGAACAGTACTTATTAATTTAGAAGCGTGTTTTAATTTTAAATACTTATTGAACTTTAGTTATGCTTAAATAAATTAGCAAGAGTAATCAGATTAGCAAGTAGTCATTTACCTTTTGCTTTAAAGGTAAATCATTTTGAAGGTTGTTTTGCCATCCTTAAAATTGTGCTGTTAAAAGCTAGTTGGCAAACTAGAAGTTTAACTTCTTGCACAAGCATTTTTGTTAATACATTGTACGTGATTCATCATGTCCTCTTTTAGTGTCCTTTTCTCCAAAGGTACCACTTCCACTCTTGAGTCAGGTTTCCCAGTGTACAAATGGCTGGAAGTCCTACAGTGATTACCTCCCCTACTGAGGGCTGTACTATCCCCTAGTCAGTGAAAGAGAATGTTTGGAGGCACTTCCCCTGATTGCTTCTGCATCAGTAGCTAAAATTAGTTACATTTTTGAGAGAAGTCTCAGGAAAACAAGTAGTATCATTCATTTCATTATGTTTGTCAGCTTTAATTTAATTACAGACTGGGTAACTGTGCTGTGGGAACCAGATGAGATACCGCACAAAGCCCACGGTTATTCCTCCTTTTCATTTATATTTCATTTTAGTATAGGCATAGATTTGAATTTTCACAGTAGCATTTAATCACCAAGGTAATGTTTAATTTCAGAAAGGAGAAGTATAAAAAATGAGGAAGTTAGTTATACAAATTAAAAGGTACAGTGCCAAAAGTGAAATCCCTGCAAGCTGCATGGAAACTTTTTAAAGACATCATAATAGAGGCTCAAATTAAATGATACCCCAAATTAAAAAACATATAGTAAGAGGACCAAAAAAGTGCCACCATTGCTAAACAACAAAGTAAAAGAAGCAGTAAGAGGCAAAAAGGCATCCTTTAAAAAGTGGAAGTTAAATCCTATTGAGGAAAATAGAAAGAAGCATAAGATCTGGCAAATGAAGTGTAAAAATATAATTTAGGAAGGCTAAAAAGAATTTGAAGAATAGCTAGCCAAAGACAAAAAGTAACCACAAAAAACATTAAGTACATCAGAAGCAGGAAGCCTACTAAACAGCCAGTGGGCCATCGGACAATCAACATACTAAAGGAGCACTTGAGGATAAGACCATTGTGGAGAAACTAAATGAATTCTTTGCATCTGTCTGCACGGTTGAGGATGTGAGGGAGATTCCACAACCTGAGCCTTTCTACTTAGGTGATGAATCTGAGGAACTTTCCCACATTGAGGTGTCATTAGAGAAGGTTTGGGAACAAATTGATAAATTAAACGGTAATAAGTCACCAGGACCAGATGGTATTCACCCAAGAGTTCTGAAGGTGAATACCATGAAATGTGAAATTGCAGAAGTACTAACTGTGGCATGTAACCTATCATTTAAATCAGCTTCTGTACCAGATGACTGGAGAATAGCTAATGTGATGCCAATTTTTAAAAAAGGCCCCAGAGACCATCCCAGCAATTACAGGCCGGTAAGCCTAACTTCAGTACCAGGCAACTTGGTTGAAACTATAGTAAAGGACAGAATTGTTAGACAGCTAGATGAACATGATTTGTTGGGGAAAAGAGTCAACATGTTTTTTGTAAAGGGAAATCATGCCTCACCAATCTACTAGAATTCTTTGAGGGGGTAAACAAGCATGTGGACAATGGTGATCCAGTGTATTTAGATTTTCAGAAAGCCTTTGATAAGATCCTTAGAATATCAGGGTTGGAAGGGACCTCAGGAGGTCATCTAGTCCACCCCTCTGCCTGAAGCAGGACCAATCCCCAATTTTTGCCCCAGATCCCTAAATGGCCCCCTCAAGGATTGAACTCACAACCCTGGGTTTAGCAAGCCAATGCTCAAACCACTGAGCTATCCCTCCCCCTTCACCAAAGTCTCTTAAGCAAAGAAAGCTGTCTTGCGATAAGAGGGAAGATCGTCTCATGGATCAGTAAGTGGTTAAAAGATAGGAAACAAAGAGTAGGGATAAATAATCAGGTTTCAGAATGGATTAAGGTAAATAGTGGTGGCTCCCGGGGTCTGTACTGAGACCAGTACTGTTCAATGTATTCATAAGTGATCTGGAAATAAGGTAAACAGTGAGGTGGCAAAAATTGTATATGATACAAAACTACTCAAGATAGTTAAATCCAAAGCAGACTGTGAAGAGTTACAAAGGGATCTAACAAAACTGGGTGACTGGGCAACAAAATGGCAGATGAAATTCAATGCTGATATATGCAAAATAATGCACATGGGAAAACAGAATCCCAACTATACATACAAAATGATGGGGTCTAAATTAGCTGTTACCTCTCATGGAAGAGATCTTGGAGTCATAGTGGACAGTTGTCTGAAAACATCCACTCAACGTGCAGCGGTAATCAAAAAAGCTAACAATGTTGGGAATCATTAAGAAAGGGTTAGATAATAAGACAGAAAATATCATATTGCCTCTGTATTTATCTGTGGTAGACCCATATCTTGAATACTGCGTGCAGATCTGGTTGTCCCATCTCAAAAAAGATATATTGGAATTGGAAAAGGTACAGAAAAGGGCAACAAAAATTATTAGGGATTTGGAACAGCTTCCATATGTGGAGAAATTAATAAGACTGGGACTTTTCAGCTTGGACAAGAGAATACTAAGGGGGGGATATGATAGAGGTCTATAAAATCATAACCGGTGTGGAGAAAGGAAGGAAGGGTTATTTACTCCTTCTCATAACACAAGAACTAGGAGTCACCAAATGAAATTAATAGGCAGCAAGTTTAAAACAAAAGGAAGTATTTCTTCACCCAACACCTGTGGAACGCCTTGCTAGAGGATGTTGTGAAGGCCAATACTATAACAGGGTTCAAAAAAGAACTAGATAAGTTCATGGAGGGTCAATCCATCAATGGTTATTAACTAGGATGGGCAGGGATGTTGTCCCTGCCTAGCCTGTGTTTGCCAGAAGCTTGTAATGGGCAACGGGATGGATTGCTTGATGATTACTTGTTCTGTTCATTCCTTCTGAAGCATCTGGCATTGGCCACTGTCAGAAGACAGGATACTGGGCTGGATGGACCATTGATCTGACCCAGTATGACCGTTTTTGTCTTATGAAAAGAAAAACTGGAAACTTTAATCTGTTTTCCCTAAAATGTTTATTCCAACTGTCTTGCCACAAAGGATTTAGCTGGGCCTTGGTGATTGGTAAACCCCTGTGTTCGAGTTTACTGCCACCAGATTCTGGAAGCTTTAAATCTCCTGAGATGGAGACTTATAAAATTCACTCCCCTGTCTGTTCAAGGTTTAGGAGACTCAGGTTGAAAAGCTCAACATGCTCACTGTGCTTTCAGGCACTGGTGCTAGCCAGCCCTCTGTGCACTAGAGCCAGGCACTGACAGGCAATCCCATAACCGTGTCTATATTGAGAAGAAGTACTAATTTGACATGTTTCATTGTGGCCCTCTCCACTGATATATTGGTGTTGTGTGGAAATACCAGAGCTGCTTATCAGAAAACATCCCAGGACAAAGTGAAACTTAAATAGAAAGGACAGTTGCTAGTCACAGCAGCACTTTCTGTTGCTTCTCTTCTCTTCTATTTCATTGGATGTGGGCCAGTGTTGTTGCCTACTGTTATTGTTGGAGGCTCCAGGCTGAGCCCTGTGCTTCAGCACGGGCCACCACTTTTTTTTTTTCCATCTCCAGCAGTGGAACAACTTGGCGATTCACTTTCTCCTGACCATTTTTGTTTTATAACTTTAATTTGTATTTGTTGTTGTGCATTAATGACTTACAATCTTTCTTCCTCTTCCTCCTCCCATGGATTGGGTGTTTGGGACCATGGTAGTGTCAACCACCTACAGAGTCTCCCTTCCAGGACTCTTCTGCCCGACCTCTTCACAGCCAGCTGACCCTCACGCTGCCAGGGCATGGGACTCAGAGTTTGACTGGCATAGTCAGGTCTTTCCCCTTCCCAAGCAGTTGCAACACCAATACAGAAAAGCCAATCTGGAGCTTCTGTTTCAGGAAGGGAACTGAAGGTTGGGGAGGGCACTAACTGGCCACCTCATAGGTAAATCCCACAACATACCTGCACTGGAGACAAGTATCAGGGGGTAGCCGTGTTAGTCTGTATCTACAAAAACAACAAGGAGTCTGGTGGCACCTTAAAGACTAACAGATTTATTTGGGCATAAGCTTTCGTGAGTAAAAACCTCACTTCTTCGGATGCATAGAGTGAAAGTTACAGATGCAGGCATTATATACAGACACATGGAGAGCAGGGAGTTACTTCACAAGTGGAGAACCAGTGTTGACAGGGCCAATTCAATCAGGGTGGATGTAGTCCACTCCCAATAATAGATGAGGAGGTGTCAATTCCAGGAGAGGAAAAGCTGCTTCTGTAGTGAGCCAGCCACTCCCAGTCCCTATTCAAGCCCAGATTAATGGTGTTGAATTTGCAAATGAATTTTAGTTCTGCTGTTTCTCTTTGAAGTCTGTTTCTGAAGTTTTTTTGTTCAATGATAGTGACTTTTAAATCTGTAATAGAATGACCAGGGAGATTGAAGTGTTCACTTACTGGCTTATGTATGTTACCATTCCTGATGTCCGATTTGTGTCCATTTATTCTTTTGCGGAGGGACTGTCCCGTTTGGCCAATGTACATGGCAGAGGGGCATTGCTGGCACATGATGGCATATATGACATTAGAGGATGTGCAGGTGAATGAGCCCCTGATGGTGTGGCTGATGTGGTTGGGTCCTCTGATGCTGTTGCCGGAGTAGATATGGGGACAGAGTAGGCAACAAGGTTTGCTACAGGGATTGGTTCCTGGGTTGGTGTTTCTGTGGTGTGGTGTGTAGTTGCTGGTGAGTATTTGCTTCAGGTTGGGGCACACCACACCACAGAAACACCAACCCAGGCTGAGTAAAGCCCCAGGTGGTACTAGGTTGGTACTACAGTATTTGGGTGTCAGTGAACATGTGGGGGAGCAGGCTTAGCAACCAGGGACATCTAGCAAGCTATTCCCACAGTTGAAGTATTTTTACTGATATCCCTCTGCCATTGAATGGTCCCTAGGCCAAGCTGAAAAAGTGTGATCTCTCTCTCTCCTGTAAACAGCAATGGATGACACCACACATGCATCACCACCACACCCAAAAAAAAAAAAAAAGCCTGCAGTACTTTCACAGCATACACAGCCAACAGCTTGTAAGGAACTGAAAGGTTTATGAGGTTTTTGTATGTATGGGAAACTCAGGTTGGTTCAGCAGTAGTGCCACCAGTGTAAGATATGGGCAACACCTTCAGAAGGGGCTTCCTTCCAAAAGACCCCATAGCTGTAACAGAGGGGTGTACTACACAGATATCTCAAAAGCCTCAACCATAGCCATTCAGACAAAAATAATGTCCTATACTTGGTGAGAAAAACCTATTTGATGGCAAGTAAATAGCTTGTCAGCCATGGGTATGTTCCATCTTTGGAGTGAGAGGTGTCTAGTTCTGTTCTGGGTTAAATCCTTGATGTGATTTGTGTCAAGAGCAATGACTCCTAAATCAGTGGCTCCAAGGAAATGATGAGGTAGCCAAATGGGTAAGCACCCATAAATAGCAATTAGTCATTCTTGTGCATGCAAACGTGCAGCTGAAGAGCTGTTTGGGGAACACTAGTGAAATTAGTTGAGATTGAAGAGGCCTTAAATCTTAACTGTCAAAGCCAGTATAGCAATCCATTGGTCACTACCAACACCAAAGGTATTCAAGAAGAGACTGTCCCCTTAGCAGAGGAAAAAAAAAATGGCTCAAAAGCTCCCAAGCAAAGCTAAGGAAAATTTCTCCCAAACCAATACAATTCTCAGCATGACAAAGACAAAACGAACTTTTGTGTATGAGAGTTTTAACTTCTGCACTAGCCTCTTCCCCTTAATCTACCCTCTGCACCCAGAGACTTAGATTGTTGGTGGTAGTCGGAGCAAGTCATAGATTGCAAATTATACATCTCTACCTATTCATGGGCAACATGCTAATAAGTGCTCTGTCCAGGGAAACATTAATTTGTGACTGGACAGCTGTGGGAAAGTATTCATATCATCAGTTTTTCAAAATCAAGAACTTTTTGGACCCAGAGTAGATAATTGCTCACCCAGGGGTCAAAACAAGCGTGGCTTTGGCCATAATTTTACCACCATGGTAAAATTTGCAAATATCTAAAACTTAATTGCATGTCATTCTTGGCAGTGGCCATTAGTAGCCAATTGTCTCCAAGGACTAATATTGCTGGCATCATCCCCTGCATGAGACTTCTGAAATTGTGACTCCAGAGAATGTGGAAATATGCACTTGATACATTTCAAAATTTGTTGCCATTCCTAGACTGCATCTGTATGTCTTTCTCAGCAGGTAAGTACAAATATGCTGAAAACCAACCGAAATTACACTCTACACCTGTGCATTCTCATTTTGGAAGCAAGCCTCACAGTGTGGAGAGCAAACTTGAACTATCTTTTGAGTATATGTCATTAGATCCCAATGTAGGTGCATCTATGAGGAATATTTTCTGAGTAGCCGTTTCCCTCAGGACCACTGTGTCTTGTTCTCCCATTCAGGAGCATAAAGTGTGGAGTTGGCTGCTACCCTCTCAGGTTGCCTTGTACTGCCTGTGGCTGCAAGATGGAACCTGGACAACTAGCAGGAGAACCTGCTACTCATTCTGAGTTTTTTACATCTGTGCTCACTAACTTCTTTCAAGTATTACATATTCTTTTTTCTACTTTCTAATTCAGTCCCCCTGTACAGTGGGAAGAGGCACTCTGCACTACCATTATCATACTCATTGTGCAGTGGTCTAATGCCCCAGATTGGCAGGCATAGCAGATGCCTCTTCTGCCTTTGGAAAAGACTAAAAATACTCAAGCTGCCACGCCTCATCCTGCACCTGAAAGTAATTTGAGAGACCAGGCTAAAATTACATTTACTTAAGCAATTCCATGAATGTTGCTTCATATCCTGAAGAGATGGGAACTGTTAAGTTTCAGTTGAGTTGGCTATCCATGGCAAGTGCCCCAACAAGCAGGTGCCATACCCTGAGTTTCAACAGGGAGAAGAGTGCCAGCACCAGGATAATCAATGCTGCAGTGGCACTGCACTGGACTGGCCCCCTTAACGTCGGCAATTTCAGCACTGACAACGTTGGCACCTATGCCTTCTACTTCAAAAGGCATCAAGTAGCAGGGTACACGGAACATGAGCACTGCTCTAAGCATCACATGGGATCCTCTCACAAGGACTTCTCCAGATATAAGCCTTACAAGTCTACATTTTCCATGAGGGCTGATAAGGTGCCGACACCCAAAATGCTGCAGGAGAAAGCAGTGCCAATACCAACTTTGATGTTAAGATCTGTACCAGTACATTGGCACTGATAAGCAAACCCATCCCAGTAATGAGATACACGCTGAAAAAGGAACCACCATCTCCCCTTGCTTCGCCACCAAGATGCTGGCACCCCCGGTACCAGGGCTGCATCTAATGGCAGCACAATTTCAGGAGTTGTACTTATCACGGTCTCTCAGCTACTCCCCTCTCTCTTACAGAGTAGGGACCCCTCTTCCCTCAGATTGACAAGGGATCCTAGAGGGAGTCCTGGAAACTCCCCATACTGAATATATGATTGGCAAAGGTCTGGCCAATACCCTTGCCTCCTTGACCTTACTGGGTCCACCTTCCCACATGTCTAGGAGCAGTTCCCCACAATGAGAAAAAGAGAAGATCTTGATCATTAGTGGCCAGGGCCCCCACACCTGAACTTGGAAGACCCTCGTAAGCCCATAGAGACAGTTCTGGCGACACTGCACCAACCTCCTATCCTGCCAAATGAGTCTTCATCTTCACCTGATGTGGCATTCACACTGGTGACTTCATGGCCTTCCAGGACTTGCTCACAAGAATAGCTGAAACCTTGGAATAGCTTGAAACCTGTGCTCCTCAGCACCAACAAGAATTGCCCTTTTGTTTAATGAGGGCATACTGAAGCCAGCAAAAGCACTCTGGTACATTCCAGCCTTGCTTCTCCTGACTTCAAAGCAAGTATAAAATGTTACCGAGTGCCAGCCAAGAACTTAAACATTTTAATGCTCATCCAGCCCCAGTGTTTCTAGTAGTATCCACAGTCCAAGCAAAGACCAGGTACACCAAAAAATAAGGACCACAAGAAATAGGACTTTTTCAGTCATAAGGTGTATTCATCTGCCTCCTTCCAATTTTTATTGCAGACTGCCAGGCTCTGTTAGCAAAATTCATTTTTTCCATGGGAGGGTATCTTCTGTTCCAAGCTCTCAGAGGACCGTAGAGAAGAACTAAGGAGACCATCAGAGCGTGCCAGATGGTAGCAAAGATGGTACTTCATGTGGCTATAGATGTATCAGGTATGACTGGCAATTCCATGGCCACAGCAATTATGATGCAGAGCATACCTCTTGGTTGCAAGCATCTGATATTCTGAAGGAAGTGCAGGCAATTACAGGCCTGCCCTTCGAGGATGTCATGGATCTGGTTGAGATCCCCCTACTGGACACTTTTCAGATTGCTGAAAGAGGATCCAAATGCTGAATCTCATGTGTGCTTAGCTTGCTGGTGCTGGGCAGAGTTTAGGCTCTGGCTTTGGCCTTTAGGCATGCATTCCAAGAGGAGACCTCATGTCTGACAGCCCTCCTGGCACTGGGAACCCCTGCAATTCAATTTCCTATGCCCTGAAACTAGTGCTATCTCCCCCAAGCCTCCTCAGGAACTCTTGCACATTCCCCCGAATTTCACTGAAGGTTGTGAGCTTTCTGATGTATAGTATGCAGTAAAGATAGATAACAGATGTAGACTTTGCATAGGACTCTAGACAACTTTCTCCTTTCTTAACATGACATTACACACATCCATACAAAATTAAGACACCTGTTTGCATTTTGCAAGCTCAATTTCCTCACCACTCTGGAGGATTATTTCAGCTTGGGCAGACACCTCTTTGGTGTCTGGGATCGTTCCCCTGAAGTTCATGAAACAGAATCAGGGAGCGCCTTCTCGCAGTTGGCTAGCTTTCTGACATTGGCTGGTCTCTCATTTTAACTGTCCCGCATTACGAAAGCCTGATAGTTTCTTCCTTTCTCCTGCCCAAAGCTTTTTGTCCTTCCTAAAATCTTTACCTTGGTTTCTCCTGGGAAGACATTTTAAGCCACTGCTAGTCACCTCTGTCTTTCTCCTATTTGGGGATTTTGCACTCTCCACTTCCCCTCCCTCACTGCAGACAAGGTGGTGGAACTATCTTCAGCCAACATCCTTAGCATACCCATAGTTTGCTCAGAGTACTGTCATTAAGGTTAACCACTCAGCATTGTTCCTCGTCGGGTAGGTACATGCCCAAGGCACCAGATGGATGGATTCTATATCTACATGGAGGCATTTCCTGATCTAACATTTTGTAAGATAACATCAACCAAAATTCATAAGTTGTACAAACAGATTCCCCAAGTCGTCACAGAAGGGATGGAGCTCTTCAGAAACTAGATGGATAAAGCACTCAGTTCCCTAAATGATTCCAGGGCAATGCTGAGGTCATTGGCGATCTTAATTTGGGCAGCCCAACATGGCCTAGACCCAGTGCAAGCCCTAATACCAAAGATATTTCACTATTTGCTGCAGCTGAGACACTCTGGCCTTTCTTTTAGCTCAGTTCTACCTGGCAGCAATATTGTATTATCCACAGATATAGTCACTGTTAGGCTTCTCTGATACAGTTGGAATGCAATTTGTAACTGAATTTTTTCCTCGAAAGGGAGAATTAGACATGGAACTGCCTTAAGGTTAACTAATATATCAAGTTTGTGGTCTTAATGTTAATAATGAGTGTTGGAGTATTTCTACAGATTGGGAAGAATCTTTCTGGTAGCCTGAGCTGATGCGGGGAAGCAGGGCTTAGTCCTGGAGTCTTCAGAAACAGCATTGGACCACCTTCAAATTTCACAGGTGGGCACTGGTGATGAATTCAGAGAGAAGCTATTCACAGAAATTTATTAGATAATAGATTTTTGCATTCCATCCACTAGCACTTCCTACTCCTAAGGAATGATGTGGAGGCTGTTGTCAGACAACTGACTAAAGCTTCCTGAAGGAATGGTGCAACAATCTTTGCCTGAGGAGATTGTGAAGGCTAGAACTATAACAGGGTTTAAAAGAGAACTAGATAAATTCATGGAGTTTAAGTCCATTAATGGCTATTAGCCACGATGGGTAAGGAATGGTGTCCCTAGCCTCTGTTTGTCAGAGGGTGGAGATGGATGGTAGGAGAGAGATCACTTGATCATTACCTGTTAGGTTCACTCCCTCTGGGGCACCTGGCTTTGGCCACTGTCAGTAGACAGGATACTGGGTTGGATGGATCTTTGGTCTGACCCAGTATGGCCATTCTTATGTTCTAATCCGAAGCTCCCTGACACTTCAGAGCAACCCTAATCTCCTTAATACCGAGGACAGCATAATCAAAACCTGTTGTCAAGACAATTACCCTATAGCACCATCAGCAGCATCAGTCTATACGTGGTAAGCCAACCAGACCCACTGAAGAATCTCCCTCTGCTGCTTAACCAAGGAACACAAATGCCAAAATTTCCCATTGATTCACCAAGTGTCACGGTCTGGGACATGGGCAGTCATACCTAGCAGTTGGTAGCCAGGAATGGAAGCCCAGAGTCAGAGTTGGAGTCAAAGGCCAGATGTCAGAGTCAGGAATCGAACCCAAGGGTCAAAATTAGTCAGAGGCCAGATGTCAGAGCTGAAGGCAGGAGTCGGAGCTAAGGGTGAGAGCCCGGTTACCTGGAATGAAGGCAGGAACAGAGCAGATCTAGGTCCAAGGCTGGAGCAGGACTGGGAACAACCAGGCACGAGACCTATTGCAACCATGAGCAAATGTTTTGAACTGCCAGCATTGTACTGCTGCTGGTCTTAAGAACAGGTCTGCTCATCTCCCTCAGCCAATCAGGTGACTGGGCTAATCAGGTGGCTCAATTGGGGCCCAACTGTGCTCATTAGACTGCCTGGGATTAGACTAGTGGGTAAGCAGATTTAGCTTCATGTCCTTACTCCTGATACCAGGGGAGACTGTGTGTGTGTCAGTGCACTAAAATCAGCTGTTCCTTCCTTGCACTAATATGTGATGAGGTGCAGTTGTGTTACCAATAAGTGGAGCAGCATTAACAAGTGAAACAAGGAGAACTGGTAGATAGACACCCCCTTTGTTTGACTTTCCAGGGCTGAATTTTTTATACACAAGCTTCTGGCTTTCAGCAGTTTGGAAATATTCTTTCCTCCCAATGAGAAACCTACTGCCTCAGATGGAAAGTGGCCACCTCAAAGAAAGGCCTTTCACATTGAAAGGGATAGAATGCCACCAACCTGCTGTCTCTTACAGTGTTAACTACCTCTTTTAAAGGATCTATTGCTTTAAGCAATTGCATACCGCCAAAGGAATGTTGACTGATTCCATGCAGCTTGGAGAAATCTGTAAATAATTCATTTTTGACTCTTAAAGAGACCAAAATACTCTTTCCTCTGCATTTGAGTTATTATCGTAAGTGTTCAGTGACCCATGCACTGTAAGCACTCCTTGCAAGATTGTGTGATAACATACCAGCCAAGTTATGATGATAGCCTAATGTAGAACCATTCAATTTGTGATTTCCTGATTGGAATCATAATATAGGTGGTTCACTTGATCTGAGATCCCAGGATGTATACTTTTAAATTAATTATTACTATTATAAGAGCAGTTTTCAGATGCCTAGAATGGCATTTCCTATCCAAGCATCAGTTGATTCCCATCCCCTTATTGTGTTGAGATCATTGTGTTACCTGCACAGTGACAGACAGAATCTGTCCTCTGTCTAGACTTTATCTAGTCCACTAGTTGTTGAATAGACTCTAAGAAATCTTGATTCCTCAGTTGGACGTCTCCTAGTAAGTGCCTGGTGGAACATTCACCCTGCAGTTCTATGTCACAGGGCTACTCTTAATCTTCATTTGTAGGCAAGAAACAATGAGAGAGACAGAGCTTCTGATTTTTATCTATGGGAGTACTTGCATTTTGTATAAACTTATCTTAAGATGAGACAGGGCTTGTCTTGAATTCTTTGCACCAGGGATGCTTAGCATTGTCAGTAGTCTTCAGTGAAGCCCGTTCTGTGGTGAGTTTGTGTATCTACTGAACGTATACCTAACGTGTATGAAATATGAGTGATCTAGTGATGAGGCATCAAAGATCTAGTGATGAGGCATCAAAGCTCTTTTCCTAATCCTTTGTTTTAAGTTCAAAATCTTAAGGTTGCATTGATTGTTGGGGGGAGGGGTTCCCCTTCATTTTCTTTTTCTGCTTTTATTGTTAAAGGGAAAAATCTGCCTTGGCTTCAATATTATTACTTGTATAAACAACATATGAACTTTCAAGTTTATCTTTATTTAGATGGAGTTCTGGTCACACCTCTTTGCTTCTGTCTGGCTGGAAACGGTTATTCTGTAATACTGGTTTAACCAGAAAGAAGCATATGTCTTACACTGTGGTGACTGTACCTGGGTGATGGAACATAAGTAGGCTTTTTTATTGTTTAACATCTTAGAAATTGCAAAAAGAAGCATAAATTAGTCAGCATAAAATTCACAGATTCCAACACTGCAAGGGCCATTGTGATCTATCTAATCTCCTGTATAACGGGACATAGAACTTCCCCAAAATAATTCCTAGAGCATTTCTTTTAGAAAAGCATCCAATCTTAGTATAAAAATTGCCAGTGGTGGAGACCCTTGGTAAATTGCTCCAATAGTTAATTACCCTTACTATTAAAACTTTACACCTTATTTCCAGACTGAATTTGTCTAGCTTCAATTTCCAGCCACTGGATCATGTTATACCTTTGACTGCTAGATTAATGAATCCATTATCAATATTTGTAGGCATTTACAGACTGTAATCTAGTCACCCCTTGACCTTCTCTTTGTTAAGCTAAACAGATTGAGTCTATCAATTTAAGATATGTTTTCTAATTGGACACAATATTCCAGCTGCAGTCACACTATGGCTAAATACGGAGGTAAAATAACTTCTCTGCTCCTACTTGAGATTCCTCTGTTTATGCATCCAATGATTGCATTAGTCCTTTTGTCCACAGTGTCACACTGGGAGCTCATGCTGATTATCCCCCAAATCTTTTTAAGAGTCAGTGCTTCCCAGGATAGATTTCCCCCATCCTGTAAATATGGCTCACGTTCTTTGTTCCTAGATGTATACATTTACATTTAGTCATATTAAAACTACTCTTTTGCTTGTGCCCACTTTACCATGCAATCCAGATCACTCAGTATCAATGACCTGACCCCTTCATTCCCCCAATTTTAGTGTCATCTGCAAACTCTATCAGTGATTATTTTATATTTTCTTCCAGGTCCTGGATAAAAATGTTCAATAATATAGAGCCAAGAACCAATGCTTGTTAGACACCACTAGAAACATACCTATTCAGTGAACGTTCCCCATTACAATAACATTTGAGAACCTACCGTTTAGCCAGTTTTTTAATCTATTTAATTTTGTGTGTACTATGTTAGTTTTTATACCATTTAAGTTTTTTAATAAAAAAGTCATACTGTACCAATTCAAAGTATATTACAGAAACATTATTACCTTTTATCAACTAAATTTGTAATCTCACCAAAAAAAGATATAAAGTTAGTTTGGCAGGATCTATTTTCCATAAACCCATGTTGATTGGCATTAATTATACTTGTGATCGGTTCCCCCTGGTGTGCCACCTGGAACTGGGGTATCATAGAACTCCTCTGACCCACCACCCTGGGCCCCCTTTACACTGTACTGCTGTGACCAGCCTGCGAAGCCCTCTTCCAGGCTCCAGCACACATACAGGTAGGGACACACCCAGCTGCAGTTACATACATATGGGTTCTTTAACCAGCCCCTGCATGGGAAGGCACAGCTAGGGCACCTCCCAGTCCTTAAGGCACCTTGGGTTTACACTCCCCCTCCCAGAGTGTAAACCCAAAATTATATCGTCTTGCACTACACAGACAACTGTACAGCATAAGTTCATAAAATTCACACCCTCCCTCAATGTGGAGAAGGATATGTAAAAGCTTTCTGCCCCAAGTTACGACTCCCACACGCTGGTTTTAGACAAAGCAAAAACAAGTTTATTAACTACTAAAGATAGATTTTAAGTGATTATAAGGGACAGCAAACAGATCAAAGCAGGTTACCTAACAAATAAACAAAACCACAATCAAAGCTTAGTATACTAAAGAGATTGGATATGATAGCAAAGTCTCACCCTAAATGATCATTCCAGCAGGCTGCAGAGATTCTTAAGGAGCCAGCTGCACTTGCTTACAGCTTAAAAACCCCAGATGTTCCTTTCACAGGCTAAACATTCCTTCAGCCAGGGTCCAGCACTTCCCCCCCAGTTCACTCCTTGTTCCTCAGGTTTTCAGGAGTCTTCTTTGGGCGGGAGTCAATCATTTAGACTGAGAGCCTTTTGCCTAGTGGGCATTGCCCAGGAATAATTACATGAAAGTTGATATGTCTACTTCCACCTTTTCATGTTCTGTATGTATATATATCTCCTTACTATATGTTTCATTCTATGTATCTGAAGAAGTGGGCTGTAGCTCACGAAAGCTTATGCTCAAATAAATTTGTTAGTCTCTAAGGTGCCACAAGTACTTCTGTTCTTTTTGCAGATATAGACTAACACGGCTGCTTCTCTGAAACCTTTTCAATGACATCTCACATGCCTTATCTTGCATAAAATACATCATAATTATGCCATGCTCATAATAATATTACTATGAAGAATATGGGGTGTAGTGTCACAAAATTACCCTCCTTTAATTCTTTATTAATGGAGTCGCATATCAGCTGCTCCATTATTTTGCCTGAGATTGATGTCAGACTGACAGGTCTATAATTATCCAGGCCATCCCATTTTCCCTTTTTCAATGTTGGCACAATGTGATTGGAAGCAGTACCTGCAGGTCCCTAGCAGGTCAGTTCCTGGCTAGGACCAGAGGAGGGAAGAAGAGTGCTCCTCTCTGACCAAAGGAGCTCGACAATTAGCTGGAGATAACTTCTGGCTTAGTTTACCTAGTTGGGATTGCCGAGAGAGAAGAACCTGAGAATGCTGGCCCTGAGATAGAGCTGGGGATAAAAGGATCTGGTAGGAAGAAGCCCAGGGAAATAGCAGCGATGGAAATAAATAAGCAGTATGTGGTTGCTGTGGATAGGGTCGCTGGCTTGGAACCTGGAGTAACAGCCAGGCCTGCATTCCCCCACCAACCACTGGCAAAGTGTCCTAAACCCCAAGAAGGGGACAAGGCTTGTTTAGAAGCTCAAGTGAAGGGCTGCATTTAAAGGGCCCAGAGCCTGGGCTGAAGGCCCTGGTGAGGGCAGGCAAATAGTTTGCTGAACTCTTCGCTACCCAGGCAGGGGTTCATTTTTAACTATGAGACTCGGCCAGAAAGCTAAGCCACTGAATCATAGAATCACAGAATATTAGGGTTGGAAGAGACCTCAGGAGGTCATCTAGTCCAACCCCCTGCTCAAAGTCCAACACCAACTAAATCATCCCAGCCAGGGCTTTGTCAAGCTGGGCCTTAAAAACCTCTAAAGGATGGAGATTCCACCACCTCCTTAGGTAACCCATTCCAGTGCTTCACCACCCTCCTAGTGAAATAGTGTTTCCTAATATCCAACCTAAACCTCCCCCACTGCAACTTGAGACCATTGCTCCTTGTTCTGTCGTCTGCCACCACTGAGAACAGCCAAGCTCCATCCTCTTTGGAAGGCTGCTATCAATTACCTGAAGATCCACCAAACAAGGTCAACAACCTACAGGGGGTGCTAGGAGCAAGAAAAGGACTGCATTACCTCTCCCAAATGCTAGGAAGCATCCAAGAGGTAAGTGCCCCCCATTACACACAATATTATCTTTCTTGTGGGATCAATACCTGAAACATTTTTCTATTAACGACTAAGACTTTTTTTTTTTTTTTTTTTTTTGGTAGTACTTTATTAAAAATGTCTCATTGAAAATCTCCCTTGTGCAAGTTGTCCCAGCAGCAGGCTACCCCTTTTAAGCCAGACGTGTAGAGCAGTGGTCTCCAAAGGGGGTGTGCAAGAGGATCCTTGGGAGTGCGTGGCAGGAGGGGCGCTTTTTTTTTTCCTTCGGCAAAAATGGTAGAGCCGGCGCGGCAGGGGGTGCGTGCCCAAAAATTTTTTACTGATAGGGGTGTGCGATCAAAAAAGTTTGGAGACCACTGATGTAGAGTATGTAATTATCCCTGTGATCTTTCCAGTGTTATAGAGAGGAAAAGTTTCACTGGACAGTGCTAAGATTGTAGCAGATGCCCACTGACCTTCTTTGGAAGCTGCTTCTTTTAATAAGTTTTTACCTGAAATAACTGTTTTTATCTCTCATGCTTAACCAGCTCATTTTGTCTGAGAGGCCTAATCAGCTTCCATTTTCTGGTGTTCTTCTGTTCTGCCACTTTTGAATTAACGGTAAGCAAAAATGGCCTCCCATAATTCAAAAATAAATATAGCAATTAGCTTTCAATAAGGACAGACATAAACTGCTGGCCTGTGACTAAGCATAGGACACTTCAGATTGAAAGGATTAAAAAAAAAAAAAAAGGACATTATAATGGAGGTCTGCATTTTAACTAGTTTTTGCTAGTGTGAAAAACGCACAGTGCCCAATATCCTTGGATAATCTAAATTTGCATTATTATAAGTTAGAAAATCTCAATCTGTTAATGTGGGGAAGCATAACTACCAGGTAGCAGCCCTTTCTTAAGGTTGCAAAATACCCATAAAGCACCACAACCTCCCCCGTTCTCAGCCCTCAAGGCTATAATAAATTTCATCCAAGACAGTAACTCTCTGTAAGCCTGGGAAAGAAAATAACTGGGAACGGCTAGGCAAGAATATAACTTGTTCTTGATGTCACCATGTCTATTAATTCCCACGTTGGATCTAATGGCAGATGGCTTAATGCTACTTCAGTTAATATCAGGGTAGTGCAGATCCATGTTTACAAGAAACTAAGTAAATGGAAAGATAATATGTGTTTAAAAGGCAAAGGTCAATAATATCTGGATTTACTGATTATTTTTAATTCAGGACTACATTCTGTCTGCCTGCCCCCACTGCAATCAGTTGCAATACTTATTCAGGAAGGTACTACTCAGCAGAAATAAGAGATTCAGGGTCACATTCTGCTGAAGTCCCTTATAATAACTAACGTAATGCAGTGGAGTATCAAAAATCATGGTTTTGACTTACTTGCTATCAATGGAGAATTAATCATTTTTGCTATAAACTGGGTACATATCAGTTGGAAGTGACAGAGAAGGAGAAAGACTGGGTGTATTGGTTGATTACAGGATGACAGAGCCACCAATGTGATGCAGCCGTGAAAAAGGCTAATGCAGTTCTAGGATTCACCAGGTGAGGAATTCCCAGTAGAGATAGGGAAGTGTTGTTAGTACTATTATACAAGGCGCTGGTGAGACCTAATCTGGAATACTGTGTGAAATTCTGGTTTCCCATGTTTAAGAAAGATTAATTCAAACTGGAACAGGTACAGAATAGGGTTACTAGGATGATCCGAGGAATGGAAAACCTACCTTATGACAGGAGACTCAAGGAGCTTGGCTTCTTTAGCCTAACCAAAAGAAGGCTGAGGGGAGATATGATTGCTCTTTATAAATACATCAGAGGGATAAATACCAGGGAGGGAGAGGAATTATTTAGGTAAAGCGCCAATGTGGATACAAGAACAAAGAATATAAACTGGCCATCAACAAGTTTAGGCTTGAAATTAGACGAAAGTCTCTAACCATCTGTCATAACTATAAAGGGAAGGGTAACAGCCCTCCTGTGTACAATACTATAAAAATCCCTCCTGGCCAGAGACTCCAAAATCCTTTTACCTGTAAAGGGTTAAGCAGCTCGGGTAACCTGGCTGACACCTGACCCAAAGGACCAATAAGGGGACAAGATACTTTCAAATCTTGGGGAGGGGGGAGGCTTTTGTTTGTGCTCTTTGTTTTGGTGGTTGCTCGCTCTTGGGACTGAGAGGGACCAGACATCAATCCAGGCTCTCCAAATCTTTCTGAACAAGTCTCTCATATTTCAAACTTGTAAGTAAACAGCCAGGAACGGCGTGTTAGTTTTTATCTTTGTTTTCTCAACTTGTAAATGTACCTTTTTGCTAGAGTGTTTATCTCTGGTTGCTGTAACTTTGAACCTAAGGCTAGAGGGGGGTCCTCTGGGCTCTTTAAGTTTGATTACCCTGTAAAGTTATTTTCCATCCTGATTTTACAGAGATGATTTTTACTGTTTTCTTTAATTAAAAGCCTTCTTTTTAAGAACCTGAGTGATTTTTCTTTGTTTTTAGAACCAAGGGGGTTGGCTCTTGATCCACCAGGAGTTGATGGGAGAAAGGAGGGGGATGGTTAATTTCTCCTTGTTTTAAGATCCAAGGGGTTTGGATCTGTATTCACCAGGGAATTGGTGAGGAGTCTCTCAAGGCTACCCAGGAAAGGGAATTAGCACATTGGGAGTGGTGGCAGCGGACCAGATCTAAGCTGGTAGTTAAACTTAGAAGTTTTCATGCAGGCCCCCATATTTGTACCCTAAAGTTCAGAGTGGAGAAGCAGCCTTGACACCATCAGAGGAAAGAAGTTCTGGAACAGCCTTCCAAGGGACTAGTGGGGGGAAAAAACTTAACTGGCTTCAAGACTGAGCTTGATAAGTTTATGGAGGGGTTGGTATGATGGGACTGCCTACAATGGCATGTAGCTGATCTGTGACTGCTAGAAACAGATATCCCCAGTGGCCAGTGATGGGGGCACTAGATGCGGAGGCTCTGAGTTACTACAGAGAATTCTTTCCCAGGTGTCTGGCTGGTGGGTCTCACCAACATGCTCAGGGTCCAAATGATCACAATATTTGGAGTCAGGAAGGAATTTTCTCCCAGATCAGACTGACAGAGACCTTGGGTTTTTTTTTTTTTTTTTTTGCCTTTCTCTGCAGCATGGGTCACTTGTAAATTTAAACTAGTGTAAGTGGTGGATGCTCTGTAACTTGAAGTCTTTAAATCATGATTTGAGGACTTCAGTAACTCAGCCAGAGGTTTTGGGTCTATTACAGGAGTGGGTGAGTGAGGGTCTGTGGCACTGTGATGTGCAGGAGGTCAGACTAGATGATCATGATGGCCCCTGCTGGCCTTAAAATCTGAGTCTAAGTCAAATGTTGCCCATCTTTCACACCAAAGAGCATACCTTTATTTGACTAAATGCTGCTACTAGGAAGGGTCAAAGTGATATATTCTTTACCTTGCAAAGAAAGAAACTGGCTTAATTTAATATAACTAGTAAAGCTGCAAATAATTAGGCCACCACACATAGAGCTGAATAATTTCTATCAAAAAGGACAGTCACAGCACAAAGCCAGTACTGCTGCCATTGAAGTCTTAATTGACAAGGTTGCTTTTTTATTCCTCTGTAGCCTCCTGCCCCTGAACTCCACTGAGAAATATGCTTGACATCCCCCTTGCAGTAGATAGGCTTTTAGTAGTCATAAAACAAATCTAATTATGAAATCACCAGAACCACCCGAGTCTGAGAATTAGAAATCACTTACTTCCATCAATATTGAATGTCTCTCTGAATGAACAAGTAAGAAACAAACAGCTTAGAAAAATCTATGTTAAACAATCTGTTTCACATTGTATTTAGCTGTGACACGCCGATTAAGTTTCCCAGCCCTGAAGAGGAGCTCTGTGTAAGCTCAAAAGCTTATCTCTCTCACCAACAGAAGTTGGTTCAATAAAAGATGTTACCTCACCCACCTTCTCTCTTTAGAACAGAGGTAGGCAAACTACGGCCCGCAGGACCGTCCTGCCCGGCCCTTGAGCTCCTTGCCAGGAAGGCTAGCCCCCAGCCCTTCCCCCGCTGTGGCCCCTCCCCCAGCCACATAGCCACATGGGCAGCACTCCGGGCGGCGGAGCTGTGCGCTCCTGCTGAGCAGAGCGGCAGCGTGTCTAGCTCCAGCAAGGCGGCGTGACTGCCAGACATGCTGCTCTGAGCGGCATAGTAAGGGGGTGGGGAGTTGGATAAGGGGTGGGGGCTCCTGGGGGGCAGTCAGGAGACAGGGAGCAAGGGGCAGTTGGATGGGGTAGAGGTTCTGGGTGGAGCGGTCAGGGGACAGGGAACGAGGGTTTGGATAAGCGTGGGAGTCCCGGGGGGCCTGTCAGAGGGCGGGGATGTGGATAGGGGTCAGGGGACGGGGAACAGGAGTGGTTGGATAGGCGTGGGGTCTCAGGGGGCGGGGAACAGGGAACAGGAGGATTCAATAGGGGGTGGCAAAACTGGTCACTTTACAAGTGCAGTTGCCTAGTTGGCACATAGAATTACCCAAATTGTCATATAAATGGGGTGGGGGGTCCCAGGAGGGGGTGGTTAGGGGACAAGGAGCAGGGGCGGTTGGATGGGTTGGGGGTTATAAGGGGGGCAGTCAGGGGGTAGGAAGTGGGAGGGGACGGATATGGGGCAGGGGCCAGGCTATTTGGGGGGCACAGCTTTCCCTACCTGGCCCTCCATACAGTTTTGCAACCCCAATGTGGCCCTCGGGCCAAAAAGTTTGCCCACCCCTGCTTTAGAAGAATCGTCCCAGTTTTCTGTCTCTACATCCTCCTACATTCAGACATTAAAATCTCTACAAAAATTCTAGATTAGAAAACTTCTTTGCTTATTCAATCGAAAGACTCAGATGAATTTATAAAAACAAAACCCTTCATGTAATTTGTCTGACATGTTTCCTACTGACTATTATCCACTTCTCCAGTAAAACTGTTTTACTTTTATCAACTGAGGGCCTGGGTTGTTTTTAATTTTGTCTAAAAATGGGAACTTTGTGCATACAGTTGGCCAGTTAGAGGCAAAACTGGCCACTTTACAAGTGCAGTTACCTAGTTGGCACATAGAATTACCCCAACGTGTCATATAAATTAAACCACAGTTGTAAAAACCAGTCCTTCCGTACTCTTTCAAACAGGTAATGTCTTACTTTTGTCATTGAATACACCATATGTATAGTGGTAAATGTCTAATATTACATATTGGATATTGGGTACTTCTATAGAGTTTTTCATGCAAGGATCTTGTTACCTTGAACTGAGATTTTATTAAGCTTCACAAAAACTGGAGGCGGTAGGGTGAGAACTGATGTTCCCATTTTGCACTTATGGAAACGGAGGCAAAAGTTAAGGGCTAGATTCACAAAGGAACTTAGGCATGGTGGTGCTGAGCATTTCCACACGTATCTTTGAAGAGCCTAGACAATCACTGGAATGCACAAAGCCTGGGTTAGGCACCTAGGTTTCCTATACAATGAATGGGGAGAGATAGGTGCCTCAGAATGGGATTCATAGAAGCCAGGATGCTCCTTACCTAAGTTAGCCAATGGGAGTTGTCAAGGCAAAGGGTGTGTGCTAAACCCCCATCCCCTTGGACATGGGTGCCTAAGTCCAGGCTATATGGAGATGCCTCCCTCTGCTTGGGGTTCCCCGCTGAAAACGCTTTCTTGGTGTTTGGCGCCTATGTCATTTTATCATGAAGGGAGGGGCAGGAGACCTCCCACATAACCTTTAGCTCAGTAGTTAGGGTATTCACTAGGAATGTGGGACACTGCCTGGTTCAAGTCCTCCCTGGACCTGAGAGGAGAAGGGATTTGAACAGAGATCTGCCACCTCTCAGGTGAGTGCTCTAACCACTACGTGATGGGATATTTTCCTGGTAAAGCTGTTCAACTTTGAATAGGTGTCACTGGGCCACACAGAGACAGCAAGCATGAGAATGACTCTGTCGCCTGGGTGTTAGAGTGCTCATCTGGCAGATGAGAGAACTAAGATCCCGCCCCCTTCTTTCAATGACTTTTTTGTTATGAGGGAGGTCTCCCCTCTTCCCCTGCTCCTGCCCCAACCAATTTGGGTAAGCTCTCTACCCCTCCCCCCCACACCTACCCATTGGAGCCAGTCATTGAGCCCTGAGCCTGCTTACTGGATTGAGCCCCACAGGCAAATTAGGTGGAGGAACTTCTATCTTCCCACAGTTTGTGTCTCATGTTGGAGCTACAGTGCACATACTCAGAGGCAGAAACACACCTAGGGAACCGTAACTGCAAAAATTTAGTTGTCAGGCTTATTTAGGCACCTATAGGATCTGGGGGCAGCTGAACGGGGGTTTTCTGAATTCTTGTGGAAATGGGCTGGAGCTTCTGCTGTTGTAGCTGCTGTTAAAGTCCAATCCTGTTTCATCCGATGTGGTGGTTGAGATTCAGCTGGAGCTAGGGTGGTGACGTCAGCTGGGCCCTCCTCGCTGGTCTGGTTTGGTCAGAATGTCTCTCAGGATCAAAAATAACAAAAGTGTGGAGTCCCTAAAAATAGTTCAGAAGAAGGTAAGAGGAGGCCTTTCCTTACCATACTTGTATCTTTACCTCCTGCTGCTCTATGCTTTTCTTTGTTAAAAAAAATCTTTGGCAACATCTGCTAACTATGGAACTAATGACTCTGGAAGAAAATCTAAACTATATTCCCATTTTCTAAGCATGGCTTCCTCATACACCAGCTCAACGGAGAATAAGATGGGTAATAATGATGCCAACTGGGCAGCCTGATAAACTCAAAATCAGACCAATGAAGAAATTTGTGCCATCTCTCAGGCACTTAGTTGCCAAGACTACAAACACACACTTGTATAACTCAACCCATGTGAGTTGTCCCATTGAACTCAACGTGTATGGTTCACATATGTACCTAGGTGTCTGCAAAACTGGGGCCTCAGATATGTGAACTAACCTAAAAATAAGGATAAAACAGGCACTTCCTTTTATTAATACTTGCAGTTTAGACCTGTTTCACTGCTGATAAATAGCTTCTCTTGTGTTGCTTGAATGCAAGTGACTAATAATGAGGAAATTCATTCCAAATGAATACTTGCAACCCTTCCAATCCACCCTCAATGAAATAATCATGAGGTCCTGACAAGAGTGCATCTTGTTCTGCACAAAACCTGGCTATTTTTAGGCATATTTGCAAAATATCTATGCGCAACTCACTCAATTGATAATTCCAGATTGCATAAACATCTTATCTTACTCCATTTGAATTGAATAAAGTTGGAAGCTTGGCGTTAGATAAATGTGGGAGAAGATGCAATAGTGCCACGAGCAGCTCTTCTCACATGTAGTGAAAATGTACCAAGAATACAGAACCATAACACAAATATAAACAATAAAGCAGGAGACACTTTACCCTATTTCCCCTATATGCTTGCCTGAGAATTTTTGAAATAAGAACTAAGATAAAATCTGACACTTCACCTCAATTCCTCACTCCACAGTCATAGCCACAGAATGGTGCAATCAGTACACGCTAGCTTGAATCAGATGGATTGCTAAAAGCTGGGCGGCTCTTGCAATTGAAAGAGGGCTTGCTGTGCCAAAAGTCTGAACAGTTGATAAATATATTGAAAAAGTCAATGTTTAAATATTAATCAGCTCACTTGCCTCACCTCTCACATTAACAAAAAGAGCTCTTGTGCCTCTCTGTGCTTGTTTTGAGATGTGTGAATGATGTGGCTGAGTAAAAGCACGAAGACTTTTCATGGTTGCTTGTTACTTACTTAAACTTAAGCCCCATTGTTTTCAGTTTGAACCGATTTTTACCGAAAAATTCTCAGGTTTTACTAAAAGTATTATTCATTTTTTCCAATTTTCACCCTACTTCTGTGTCATTCAAATATATAAAAAATAACTTGTTTTATTAAGAAAATATAACACATTGCATGAGATATGTATTATGATGATACATTAGTCTGTGTGTATATGCAAAGCTGCCTGTTGAAGTAAGGCGATGTATTAATCTAGGAGATACAATAAACAAACAGGCATGCATGCAAGCTCTGAAGTCCGTGCGCATCTGAACGTACTGATGAATCTCATGCCCACCACATGCACATTTCAAGCTTTTAGCAGATAACGGTTTAAAGATCTGACCCACTAAAATGGGAAGAAAACGAAAATCTGTATCAGAATATGTTTCAGAACACAAGGAAGTATTCAAAAGTTTTAAACAAAACAAAAACAGGAGAAAAGGATGAAGTTGAGTGTATGCGCTGCAAATGGTGTGGCCCAATTATTAAATGTAAAGATCTATAGTGTGACAGACCCAGACCAGTGGGGTACAGGAGTCTGGTAGAGGGCAAATATACTGGTCACTGGATGAGTAGTTTTCTGTTCCCTGAGTGACCAGAGCAGGGGCTGCACTAGAGTAATCAGGAACCTGCTAGAACCAGTTCAGGCAGGCAGGCTAATTAGGACAAATGGAGCCAATTAAGAAGAAGCTGCTAGAATCAATTACGGCAGGCTAATCAGGGCACCTGGGTTTTAAAAGGAGCTCATTTCAGTTTGTGGTGGGAGTGTGAGGAGCTGGGAGCAAGAGGCACAAGGAGCTGAGAGTGAGAGGGCATGCTGCTGGAGGACTGAGGAGCACAACCGTTATCAGACACCAGGAGGAAGGTCCTGTAGTGAGAATAAGGAAGGTGTTTGGAGGAGGCCATGGGGAAGTAGCCCAGGGATTTGTAGCTGTCATGCAGCTGTTACAGGAGGCACTATAGACAGCTGCAGTCCAGGGCCCTGGGCTGGAACCTGGAGTAGAGGGCGGGCCCGGGTTCCCCCCAAACCTCCCAATTGACCTGGACTGTGGGTTCTTCCAGAGGGGAAGGTCTCTGGGCTGTTCCCCAACCCACATGGTGAATCTCTGAGGCAAGAAAATCCGCCAATAAGCGCAAGACCCACCAAGATAGAGGAGGAACTTTGTCACAATAGGCTAATAGTTCTAAGTTGACACCAGAAAACTGTTAATTCAAATGAAAAGTTTTATTTGGAGACTAGAGATATATTGTTTTCTTAAATTCAGAGGTGATGTATTTTGAGTACTGTTATAGTTCTGCAGCAAACCACATTGATGAACGCAATTCAAAGCATTAATCTATACTGTATACTTTTTCCCCTGTCTTTCCATCCACCAAAATAAACCCTGATATTTACCCAGACAAATTATTAATAGTTTTTTGCACTGATTTTTCACCTGTTTTGTTGTTGTGGTAATAATAAACACTGATAAATTCCTGGGAAAAATTAAATAACCCTCCCCTCCCTGAAAATGAAGGTACCTACGTGCACTTCATATATCCTGATTTGCCTAGTTGTACTTACCTTTCATACGCTCTTGTATTTGTTGAAAACTATGATAAAAAATAATTACAGTGAAACAAGTGACCACATAAGAGTAAGGAAACCCGAGTTATGTTTGTGGCACTGCTACTCACCTGGTTTGTGGCCCTGGATTACTTACTTCCCCTCTTGCATTTCTGTTACTCCTCACCTCCTTTGTCTTATCTACTCAGAGAGTAAGCTTTTTGGAGAAAGAACTGTCTCCTACTACAGCATCTACAGTATTTGTACAGTGCCTAACGCAGTGGGGCCCTGATCTCAGGTGGGGGGGGGGGGTGTCTTTGGTTGTTGCTGTAATGTAAATATTAAATAACCAGTCTTCTTAGCCATTTAAATTTGCTGTCTCAAATTTTTCAAAAAAAAGTCATCCCTCCTTGCTTCCTTATGTCCAAGAGGGTTGTTTTGATGCGGTTTTATTCTTTAAAATAATAAAGTATCTATTGCCCATGTAGTTTGCTGTCCTGATGTGTATCTTGGAGGAAAATGGGGTAGCAAGAGTGGGTCAGACACCATTCTTCTGATCAGGAAACAAACCAGTTGTGAGAGGGTGAAGTGGCATACTTGGGAATGAGAAATAAGATGTGATGGGAAGAGCACAAGGAGAGTGATTTGTGTGTGGCATAAAGGGAAAGATAGATGAGAGGATTGGGTTAGGGATCCTAAGCAGAAGGGAGGAGGAGGAGGAAAAGGATGCAGGAGAGGCAGAGAGGAGGGAAGATTTGAGAGAACATAAGAAGGAGAAAATGGAAGAAGAGAGAGAAATGAATTAAATGGATAAACGCAGAAGCTTCAAGCGGGTACATCTCTGTGTCCAGCAACGTTGAAATACATGGCAGACAACCTGTACCGGGTTAGCATGCCAACCAGGTGATGATTAAAATGTTCAGGCAGTATAGGAGACAATACTAGAAAAAATATGTGCTGACCTAGGAACAGCTAAGAGATGAGAGCTAGGACTTCTTTCTCTTCTCTTGGTTGTCACTGTGCTACATGTCAGAAGTACTTGCAACTTCACAGTGGCAGGAAGAAATGTCATCCTGTTCCAAAACTACATCCCTTGTCGTACACTTTCAGCTAAACAAAAATGTCTATTGGATGTTATCTGTGAAGGACCTCTAGTGTACAGCTGAGCAGTGCTTATTCTATCTAGCAGAAGGCAGTGGTATTCATACCGGCCACTTCATAACAATACTGCCCAAACAGAATATTGTAGACATTAGAGTTGAACTGCTTCACAGGACTTTATGTATTCATGTCCCTGACTACTGTGGTTCTTTGGCAGAAAAGGGGAGATGAAAGGAGAATATGTTTGCTTGTTTCTAATTTACCTGGGTGTACAATGTGAATTACTATGCAAATTAGGTATAGCCTTTGAATTTCCAGAAGCTTGATCACACAGTTTGGGTGCTGCTGCCACAAGCCCACACCTGAAGGTAGGGAGGAAGAAGGGAGGAGGTAAAGAGAAACTCTTTTGAAAGTTTGTGGGAAACAGGGGTGTGGTAAAGGGACTGGGTGTTTGGCTCGCATGACGTCCACTGCAAAACCATTGCCATTAACTAGTAGTCTCAGCTGAGGTATAGCACCAAATGGGTATGGAGAGATTACTAACTTTTTCCTCTGTAAGTGAACTCCAGAACAGGGTCAAAGTGCATTTTTGTGCAGGAATGAATGCATTGGTGCTGCCTGTGTTAGAGCTGTTAGAGAATTTCAATCTCCAAGCCTGTGGCATGACTCATTTTTTTCAAATTTGCTCCAGCGTATAAAAGTTCACCTTCAGGCTCCATCTGCACTATAACTTTTAACTGAGTTTGTAACCACGTATTGATTTAGCTGGTATTAAGCGTGGCTGTAAAATATGTATAACGCTGAGCTAATACTCTACTAGTAATAATGACGGATAACACTGATTTACCCCTGCACCACCTCTGTTGGCCCATGGCTGTATTCAAGTAACCAATTTTGATGTATAAAGAAGCCCCCTAACCATGCCAGTGTAAATGGTTTGACTATTCCTCCCTCTTCAGAGTTCTCTGCACAGCTGGACATCCCAGAATTCATTGCCTCACATTTTGCCATCTGTGCGCATGTCCACTCCATGATGCCCAATGGGATAAACCATATTTTCCTAGAAAGCACTGATATAAACACAGGTTGGGTGTTGATGCACAGACATGGTTGATATATAAGTGAGCTGTGAACATAGTTACTATGTGTGAATACAAATCAACCATGTTTATCAGACCAGATGAGCATGGCACAATCTGGTTACAAAAAACATGGGTGAACTCAGATGGGGTCTTATGCATTCTGTTTGCCCAAAATATGTTCACACTTTTCTCCTTGAAAGAGGTGTAATTTGGTTCTTCTGAAGTTGAGGCTTTTGTAATTTTAACAGTCAGCAGAGTGGCATTTACATTGAGGTACTTTCTGGCTCAGGTTAATATTGATTTTAGCTTCACCCTTGAGGTCTCTTGGAACTGCATACTATAACAATGAGAGTTTAGTCTTCGCCTGTTTTCTCTGGAGCCAAAGGCAAGAAATAAAACTAAGCTGAAGTTAACTTCCTGAGGTTTGTTAAAGCTGTAAAGTGCTTTGAAGAATAATGCTACATAACTACTGAGTAATTCTAGATAGCGAGTGCTCTGTGCCGAGAGCCATAAACTGTACTTGAGTTCCTCTTAAGTAATTAAAGAAATAAATATTTCAATTAAGCTCTCTCCACATGTGTATTGAATCAGGTTAAAAAAAAAGACACCGCAGACATTATTTTTAAGGGATTTTTTAAAAATTTCTATGTGTGTGAAGAGCTATTGGGAGAAGCTAAGTCAAAGAAATAATGTTTATATTTATTTTTGAACACTTGGGGCCTGACATCATTCTTGCCTCTCACAGGAGCGATTTGTGTCTCCAGGGCTCATGTCTCTCCCTCTAGAGACATTCATTGTTTGCAGTGGAATGTAGCTGTTTTGGGAGGTCATGGTCATGGAAAGAGGAAACCTCTCAGGTAACTACGGCTTGAACTGGACTCTGCTTTCAGTGGGGATCTAGTGCAGACAGCAGAGGACTGGAGTGATGTGGTCATGGCAACGTGTTGCTAAGGAGACACTTTGCTGTATTGTGTACAAACTGGAGCTTTGGGGGTGAGGTTTCATTCCTAGATGCAATAAGTTGCAGTAGTCAAGTCTGGCAATCAGAGATGAATGGATCGCTATGGCCACATCTGTGTCCTATACGTTGGGGCAGAAGCTTCTGACCAACTGCAGGCAGAACTGGGTGTTTGTTGCAACAGTGTCCAAAAGTATTGAGGAGTCCACAACCAAACCAAACCCTGAATGCGTGAACCAATTTTTATGAACAGTTGGCTGGAGCCCGCTGTAGAGGGGATGTTATAAAGGAGGCAAGTTTTTCAAAGTACAGTAAAAGTTTTGTTATCCAGCATGTTGGGGAAATGGGGGTCCCGGTAAGTCAAAAATTCTGGTTCACTAAGAGGGAGGGAGTTTGGGTGCGGGAGGGGCTCAGGGCTGGGGTGTGGGAGGGGGCTCAGGGCTGGGGTTTGGGGCACAGGAGGGGTTTTGGGTTGCTGGAGCCAGGCAGCACTCCCCTCGGGCGGCTCCCCACAAGTGGCAACATGTTCCTGCTGCTCCTAGGCACCGGTGTGGCTAGGTGGCTCTGCATGCTGCCCCCACCCACAGGCGCCGCCCCCACAGATCCCATTGGCCACAGTTCCGGCCAATGGGAGCTGTGGAGCCAGCGCTTGGGGTGGGGGCAGCACATGGAGTCCCTGTGGCCATTCCTACCCCTAGGAACAGCAGGGATATGTCGCTGCTTCTGGGGAGCCATGCGGAGCCAGGTAGGGAGCCTGCAGGCCCTACACCAACCGGACTTTCAATTAAGTTCAGTGAAAAGCAACAGAGGGTCCTGTGGCACCTTTAAGACTAACAGAGGTATTGGAGCATAAGCTTTTGTGGGTGAATGCCCACTTCATCAGACGCAAGCATTCACCCACGAAAGCTTATGCTCCAATACCTCTGTTAGTCTTAAAGGTGCCACAGGACCCTCTGTTGCTTTTTACAGATTCAGACTAACACGGCTACCCCTCTGATGAATGAATATCAGAAATGCCGGTTTATAAAGCTTTCCAGTTAGTAAAATTCTGGATAACCGCTTTTACTTTGCTTCTCTCTTCCCATAAGTATCCCCTCTTTCTTGTCTGCATTTGGTCTTGATAGTTGCTGATCTCTGCCAGGGAGCTATAAGATGGTGGTGTTGATGTCAGTCATTAAAAAGAGAGAGAGAGAGAGATGGATTGCTGAGATTTTTGGCTTGTGTTGTCTTAGCTCCCCCAGTGGCTTCATATACTTGTTGAGTAGGATAGGTGACCAGGCTGAATATTGTGGAACACAACATATGCAGGTTTTTGGAGAAGAGGAACACTTGCCCATCACAACCCTCTGGGTTCTGTTTGAAAGGCAGGGTGTTTCAGTTCATGTCTGCAAATTTATGGAAGTAGGACAGGGAGTTTCACAGCTAATCACACCAGGAAGTGATTGGGTGGTATATCACCAAGAGATAGGGCCCAGTCACTTAGGTGTCAAGTGGGTGTTTTAAAGACAGGGGGAAAAGGTGCCAGATCTAGAAAGGAAAACAATGTCTAAGGCTTTTGAGTTGCAGCTGGGCTCTACAGCCTCCTGATTCCTTTTTGCCTGGTTGAATCAGCAGGAGTGCAACACCACAATCAGCTTTTCAAAATCTAGTAATAATTATATGAAAGCCTTGTTATAGCTCCAGGGGGCAATGCTTTAATGTAAGCAAGTTGGCTAGAGAAGAAAAGGAACATCTAGGGGTGGGAAAGAGAATTATATTGGTAAATGGATGAAAGTGGCTCAATTTCTAATTTTCACTCCATCACTAATTAACGTTTTTTTTTAAATTATACACTCTTTGGGCCTGATTCTCATTCACACTAAGGCCTAATTACTACTTTGGCAGTGTAAACAGGCCTTAAAGGTGGGCACAAATTACACTTATACTCAATTTAATATTGAAGTTAAAAACCATACAGCACTAACAATGGAGTACATCAAGTATCTGAATATTCTGCATCCACTTGAGGGCACCATCATACTGCTTATAACATAGTTTTTGCTTAAGATGATGGCTTATAACACTGAATTATCATTCATTGTAACATAAAAGTAATCATTTAGGAATATCAGATGCTCTGGTTTTTTTCTCATTACTTGTAATGACACCTGTATCTAAACCACTTTTGCCTCCTCCCAGGTTATGTGTCTTTCCCTGTCCTCCCCAGCAAAAAGGTCATATACTCTAAGCTATATTATCAGTCTGACGTAAGTACCCACACTAGCTTCTGTTAGTGTTAGTAGGTATTGTGTGCAAACACGCACAAATGGAGAGACTTAAAAACCACACACACACACTATGGGCTCAAACACAGATGCCAACCTGGCATGTTGTGTGGAACTCTTTGGTGGCCACAGAAGAGCATGGGTTAATAAACTGTTGGAATTAATAGTGTCAAGGACAAGCAAGTTGTAGTCCTCTAGGATAAAAACAGAAGTGGCTGCTTGGGCTCCTGGTTATGAAGACTGCAGGATTACTGGCCCCCCCACATCATAATATCAGGAGGCTGGGCCTTCCCCATTCAGACTCTGACTCCAGAATATTCTCTCACATTGATACAGACTGTGTGTGAGAATCTGGCATTTTTGTTTAGAACTGAACCTGTCAAACAAACAGCCCCTTTCATAGCAGCTGAAAATAGCATGTGGCCTGAGCTTGAGTATATTTCATTAGCTGAATTGAAAAGAGAGCCTCTTGGAAAAGAGGGTCATCTCTCTTCAGGCTTCAACAACCCATAGTCTGCCAGGCACTGCACAAGTAGTGAGACTGAGGAAGAGTCTCCAGTGGGTAAATGGCATCAGCCTGGACTAGTAGGTTTGTTTAAACTTGACACAATTATGAGGTTTCTGACTTGCCACTAAAATAACCATTCGTTGTTGAGGGTCAGGAGGCTGCAAAGTCCAGTTTATAGCACTGGGGGAAGGAGGAGCTTTCCAATTTAGTCAGTGAAGACTGACTGAGTCTGACTAAACCAGAAATGGATGAGGGAAATGGCTGACTGCCATGAAGAATGGTTGACTGTCAGAGTGCCTCAAAAACACTACAAGAAAGCTGTCCAGCAAATCTTTCTCAGGGGTGCATGAGTCTAAAGCCAGTTCCCACAGAAGGAGAAGTGGTAGGTGCATACTGACAGCAGGAAGATCAAAGAAGCTGTTACCTTGCTGAAGTTGACAAGTGCTGCAGGCTCCGGCACTGTACACAGAACACTTGCATTTCTTCTTTCAAAGACAGGGCTGCTTTAGGCCTGTCAGCACAGGAATAAAGAGCACTCGGGTATTCAAAGATGACTTACACAGAGGGAATCAGCAATCAGGGCCTGCAGCAGAGCCGGTCTCTGGCCAACCTAACAAGTGCAGCTGGCTTGTACTAGTCTGCCTAATTGGCTACACCACCTGATTGGTTGGAAGAGTCAGCAGACCAGATCTTAAGCCCAGCAGCAACAGCAGTTCAGCAACTGGTCAAAGCATTTACCCATGTCTGTGATAACTCCTTGTGGTGTTTAGATGCTGCATGTGATTATTAGAACTGGGAGCACTGGCTGTTGGGAGTCTGAAAGGACAGGAAATAGGAAGGAGGGGGGGGGGGGGGGGGAGTTGAGGAGGCTGGGAGAGTTACAGAGTGTGCAGCTACAGCTTGGAAAAGAGACTTCCACTGTAAATAAAGTTCTGTTGAAGTTAATACTTTGCTTGGTGGATACAACACTCCTGTACCCCCTTGTTCCAGGCCTGCTCCTGCCTTGTCTCACACCATGTAACCCGGCTCTAACTTCAGACTTCTGCCCAGCGATATCTTGGAGATGAGGGCTGAATAACCAACATTTTTAAAGTTTAAGAAGGTGTTGAGGAACCAGCATTGGTGATTGTAGGTGGATTGTTTTGGGTATCTTCACATTCCTGTGGCTTCTATCCAGATCAAATCCAAGCTTCTAGTTCAGAGGTGGGCAAACTATGACCTGCAGGCCCCTCCTGCCCAGCCCCTGAGCGCCTGGCCTGGGAGGCTAGTCCCCAGCCCCACCCCTGCTGTTCCCCCTCCCCCCCCCCCCCCCCCCCGCCTCAGCTCACTGCACTGCCGGTGCAATGCTCTGGGTGGTGGGGCTGTGAGCTCTTGCCAGGTAGCACAGCTGCAGAGCCGCGGCCTGACCCGGTGCTCTGTGCTGTATGGTGGCCTGTCCTGGTGCTCTGGGCGGTGCGGCTATAGCGCTGCCAGCTACTGGTGCTTCAGGCAGTGCAGTAAGAGGGCAGGGAGCAGAGAGGGTTGGATAGAGGGCAGGAGAGTTTGGGGTGCTGGTGGTCAGGGGGTGGGGGGCTGGATAGGGGTTGGGGCAGTCAGAGGGTGGGGAATGGGGGGATTGAATGGGGGTGGGGTCCCCAGGGCAGCAGTCAGGAATGAGAGGAGGGGTTGGATGGGGGGGGCATGGGGCAGTAAGGGGTGGGGGGTCTGGGAGCGGTCACCACATGGGGGGGTGGATGGGGTAGGGGTCCCAGGCAGGCCATCAGAGGGCGAGAAGCAGGGTGGGTTGGATAGGGGGCCGGGCCATGCCTGGCTGTTTGGGGAGGCACAGCCTCCCCTAACTGGCCCTCCATACAATTTTGGAAACCTGATGTGGCCCTCAGGCCAAAAAGTTTGCCTGCCCCTGTGCTGCTACTTACCCTCAAGGGTCTGTACAATTTAGATCCCATCTACTTCTCTGCTCACATCTCCAGTCCCCTCTTGCCCTGTTGCTGTATCCATTCAACACAATCTAGCTGCTCCTTTGTGATCCCCCACCCCCCTCTACTGTCCACTCCAGACTTCACTTCATACAGTCCCATGAGTCTGGCGCCCTGGCTCATTTCATCATGCCCCCCTCCTCTCCTTAACTCACCTCTTCCAAATGCCCTCCATGGTTAGTCTTACTGACTTTCATAGATTCCAAGGCTGGAAGGAGGGAACTATTGTTATCTAATCTGACTTCCTGTATAATACAGGCCATAGAACTTCCCCAGAATAATTCCTAGAGTTTATCTTCTAGAAAAGCATCCATTGATTTAAAAATTGTCAGTGATGGAAAATCCACGACCACCCTTGGTAAATTGTTCCAATGGTTAACTACTCTCACCGTTAAAAATGTACCTTATTTCCAGACATTGGATCATGTTATACCTTTGTCTGCTAGATTGAAATGCTCATTATTAAATTTGTTCCCTGTATGGAATTACAGACTATGTAATTAAGTCACCCCTTGACCTTCTCTTTGTTAAGCTAAATAGGTTGAGCTCTGTGTGTCTACTACTACTAAGGCATGTATTCTAATAGTTTAAATCATTCTTGTGGCTCTTCTCTGAACCCTCTTCAAATAATTACTATTTGTATTGCACCTTTGGAGAGAGATTCAGTAAACAGTGGATTAATCACAATCTCTCTTGTTTTCAAGGAAAATGACCCTATGCTTTCTGATGGGCCCAATCCAGAAGCTCTTGCTTACACCTGAGTTAGTGGGATTACTTGGGTTTAAAGTTAAATATGTGCACAAGTGCTTTGCTTGTTTCACACAATTCTTGGTTTTCAAAAACCTCCATTCAGAAGAACAGGAGAAGCAGTAGATATTAGTGCCAAATTGTTTCCTAATTATGTGATAGGATTTAAATTGTAATTAAATTTCACTTGTAGCTTAAGTGAGAGGATTACGTCGTTTTGGCTTATAAAATCAGAATATTCAGTTCATTTGTTCCTGCTGAATCTCAATTAAACGTTAACTATATTACGCTGTCACATGTTATCTGGTTCTCTTATTTGTTTCCTATCAGATACTTTAGTTGCTGTAATTTCGCAGGAGATCTATAAACTCGATGTATATATAATTCTGTCCTTGGATTTTACAATTACTGTATAGGTTATTGGGTTTACCTTTAGGTTGGTTAGAACTAAAATCATGAGGTGTAATCTTGGCCAGATAAAGTGCGTGTGTGCATACGTCCACATACATATGCATTAGGAATGTGGTGAATTCTCTATTCATATTCAATTTGTACACAAATCCAAAGATTCCAAAGGTTTTTTGGATTTGCTAGATGGTCTAAGGAAGAAGCACAGTCGTGAAATCTTACTTCCAGTGCATGGCCTCATATTTCAAGGATATTAATTTATTTCTTCAACACTGGTACATTAGCTATTTTTTGTATTTATAGCACAATAAATAAAAATAATTTGCCACTCTTCTAATGTATGGACACACCAGCTGTTTCCAGGTAACATTAGTAATCTTATTTAAAGTAAAGAAAAAAGACATTCCAAGCTAAGGCTGTGGTCTGCCCTCAGTCCACACTTTAATACCTAGGAATGTTCTGGGGGAGTGGAAAACATTAACTCTGGATCTATATTCGGGCATAAGGGCCTTGAATATCATATTTTTTATTTGCTTTGTATTGGGTTATCGCCCAGTGACCCCAAACAGGATCAAGGTTGAGTTGTGGTAAGTGCTGTAGAAACACTTAAGAGATGCTTTCTGGACTAGAGAGTTGACAACTTAATTTGAGACAAAATTCAACAAATGAGTATGTAAAACAAAAGTCAGGGAAGGGGAAACGAGAGAGAGGGTAACACAACTAAGAACATTTGACTAGGTAACTATTGCATAGCTTGATGGTTCCTGGCCATACACTACCAATTTTATGAAACTTTAAAACCACAATATTCACCCTTCACAGATGATACACAACCAAATCATCATAAGTTGTCTGGTTTCCTGTAAGCATCAAAGCAAACATTTAACAGGAATGTTTTGTTCCCTGGAAAGATTTATTTTGTTAGTTTAAAAAATAAAAAAAGCCTCTGAATTTATTTCTCCCTCTTCCCCAATTAAAACTCAGGAGTTTCTTACTCCAGCCAGAAAATGTTTATTCCCATAGTAAAATATTTCTAAGGCTTTTTATGATTATTTCTTCAGTTTTCCTTTTCCTCTGAATCCCGCTTGTTAAACTTGTGCCTCAGAAATGTATGTGCAACAGAATGCACAAAGACCCTACCCTTAACCTTGCTCTCCCCTTTTTCAGTCACTAACAAAGTAGTTGCGTGACTGGGTGGCACATTTTGAATTCTTTTTATGATGTTTATTACAAAATGGCATATGAGTAGTAAACTAGGAACCGTTGTAACATTTTTATCATGTTGATGGGTGCTACTGCTCTGAAGGAAGTCATTAAGTTGTTTCATGTCAGCGCACGCGGTGATATATTTTGGCAAAGTGCCTTTATAATGCTTGTCAGAGTTGAGTTTAACATTACACAGTTCTTGATTGCCCCAGTAGAGTGAGCATTAAAATGAGGATAAGAAATTGGTGGGTTTTTTCATGTTTTATTTTTCTACTCTTGCTGCTTTAAATGACCTTCTTGATCTTGCTTCTGTTTTGAAAATGTATTAAGATTTTGCTAATACTTAACGTACCTTGAAACAGAGGGGCTACAAAACAAAGTTAGAAACATCTGGACCTTTATTCTTGGCCCTTTGTGAAGCGAGCTATGGCTCAACCTTACAATCTCTCATGTCAAGTCCTATAAGCTGCCATGCAAACATCAATTTTGTAAAGAGGATACATTTTCCAACAAGATTTGTTAGGTCTAATTTTCAGAGCATGTTTTAAGCGCTCTGTTAAAAGTAGAGCTGGTCAGGAAACTGAAATTATTCCTCTGTGCAATTTCAAATGAAAAATTGCTGTTAGACATTTTGTTAAAATTTGGTTTTCTGCAGGAAGTTTCGAACTGATCCAAATGAAAAGATCAAAATTTCAGAACAAAATGACAGGTGTTTTTTTTTTTTTTTTACTTAAATTGTTTTCTTCAGTTTAAAAAACAAAAGTACACATTAAGTCAAAACTTAATGAAAATTTTCCTTTAAGGAAAATGGAATGTTTGTGTTAGAATTGACATTTTCCCCATGGAAAAAAGTTTAAAGAAACTAAATTGTATTTTTCGGGGGGGGGGGAGGGGAGGAACTTTCCACACAAAATTGTCAGCTCAGGTTAAAAGCAACAAAGCTCAATATTGCACACTCAAATGTATTTTCATCAAGTGAAATCATAGCTCTAGTATCTGGAAATGAGGGATTTTGCTACACAAAGACTTAATCCTGCAAAGTGGTCCTATTGACTTCAAAAGGAGTTGAGAGCACCAGCCCCATACAGGATCTGGCCCAGAGTTTGAGACTATACCTTTGAAATACTATGGTCCAAAGAGTTTATAAGAACTCTTTGCCTACATGCCCTTCTAGCAGGACAGGGGGAGGGATAGCTCAGTGGTTTGAGCATTGGCCTGCTAAACCCAGGGTTGTGAGCTCAATCCTTGAGAGGGCCATTTAGGGAACTGGGGTAAAAATCTGTCTGGGGATTGCTCCCCCTTTGAGCAGGAGGTTAGACTAGATGACCTCCTGAAGTCCCTTCCAACCCTGACATTCTATGACAAATGACTTTTCACCCCTCCACCCTCATGCCAGTAAATGGGATAAACTTGAGATTGCTAGGATCTATTTGGTGAGAGAGACATGCTTTCAAGCTACACAGAGCTCTTCTTCAGGTCAGGGAAAGGTATTCAGAGTGCCACAGCTAAATAGAAGATCAAACAGATTGAGCTTATGCTAAACTATCTGTTTGATCTTCTATTTAGCTGTGGCACTCTGAATACCTTTCCCAGCCCTGAAGAATAGCTTTGTGTAGCTCAAAAGGCTTGCATCTCTCACCAACAGAAGTTGGTTCAATAAAAGATATCACCTCACCCATCTTCTATCCAACATCCTGGGACTGGCACAGCTACAACACTACTGCATACAGGATGTATTTGGAGAGATTTGACAGCTCTTTCATATTTACTTGGGCTGTGAGAGATAAATCAAGTCACTCTCTTTCCAAGAACAGGAAAGGGAGTGTTAAATTTGCCTCCTGTGCAGAGGATTTGCAGAAAACTGCATGTACAATTCAAGCCCTTCATTAAATACTTAAGTGGAGCTTCTGTGGCACAAAGAGCCTCCTGCAGGTTCTTTGCATTACAGTCAATTTCACTGTGTTTGACTACATTATGTTAATGAGTCACACATGGACACAGTGTTTCTGGGGTTATAACTGGTTAATTCCCAGGGTTTGCTTTATCCCATGGTAATATTTGATTTTTGTTGATATTTGATTTGAAAAACAAATAGATAATTGAATTATTAATAAGATTGGAAAAACTGATAAAATCACCCTAAATTACAAAAGTTGCAAGGACGCCAGAAGACTGACAGAGCAAAATTGCACTATATGCATCCAAATATTGCTATTAGTTGAATCATCTGTAGATTCAGTCTGCTACAGTTAATATAGTCCCAAAGGGAAGCGCAATGTTGAGAGTCCCCAGTAGTGCTGCTCCAGTGGATCTACTGTACCAGATTTGGTGACTGGCCCCACTGCCTTTCCCATTGTGAGGACTAAAGCTATGCTGCTTCTCAGGGGGATCATGCAGGACCAATCTCTGCAAGTGACTTCCCTCAGCGTACAGCCACACGGGGATAAAAGCCCCGTGGCACAGCCAGCTGGCTCAGGCTCGCAGGGCTTGGGCTGAGAGGCTAAAAATTGCTGTGAAGATGTCTGGGCTTGGGCTGGAGGCTGAGTTCCAGGCCCCTCCATCCTTGCAGGGTCTCAGAGCTCTGGCTCCAGCTGGAGCCCAAGCATCTACACAACAATTTTTGTACCCTGGAGCCTGAGTCAGCTCACCTGGACCAGCTGTGGGTTTTTTAGACATAGCCTCAAAGGCCCTTTTTCTGGGTTTTTGGGGCCATTTATTAATGTAGGTGACATCTTAAAAAAAAAAACACACCACCACACACATTTAAAAGTATAAATCCCCATTATAATTGCAAATAGCAGGGTTTGCCATTCCTCGTGTTTGGCAGTGTGCACCGTAAGCTCAGAGAACGTGAGCTGCACGCTGTGTTTATGATGAACATACCCAGCATTTTCCTTTGTTACTCACCCACTCTGTGTAGTGTACAGTCTAAAGAGGTGGCAGGGCCCTGCCTTCAAGCCCACATACAGTTTAAGACCCACAACAGGTGACCCTCATTTACTTCAGTGGAACCCCACACAGCTCCCGCTGCAGGATCAGGCCCTGTGTTAGACCACATCCTCTCTCACTCTTGCCCACACAGTCTCATTTGAGCCCATAATAGGTTTTATGCTCTTAAGTGCCATATGTTGAAAATGTGCATGCAAGCCCGTTCCATTGAGCACACAATTACTCATTTTGCCCACACCACTTAGTCACTGATATTATGGTCTCAGATATGTGCATGCAACTCCCATGGACATCGACATGGTGGGGAAGGGGAGTTGCACATATTTGTACATGTCTCAGAGAGCCAAATTTGGTTCTTGCACAAAGTAATTCAAGTATAGAGTATCATTCTTTTTGCAAAAAGCCAGTATCATCCTCGACACTTACTCAATATCAAAGGCCTAGTCCCACTCAGTGAATTTAATAGACCTACAAAATACCATTTTATTGGTTTCACATAAGTATTACTAATATTCTCAGTGCTTCCTGACACTGGAGAATTGGTTTGATTTCTTGTTGGTTATGTTTTATAGTGCATTTCACACCAATAAATTGCATGTATTATTTTCATTTCCATTGGTTTAATGATCTCCAGGTTTCCTGAAACTTTCATGGAGTTTCCACTGGGTCTTAAAATACTTGCATTTTAATTACATGCAGATTTTCCTGTGGCAAGCTGCACCAGGATTGCTCTATGGAGTCCAACTCCTGCAGATGTGCTTGCTTTGAACAGCTTTATGGCTATTTTTCAAAGTGACAGGAGTACCGTAAATGCCAGTGCAATGAGGAGTTGAACCCAGTGCTAAAAACACAATCCTGACCTGAGTAGATGCACAGAAACTCCCTACTATGTATAGAAATGAGTCCAGAGCAAAAGCCTGAACACCCCTCAAACTTTGGGTGAGTTACGCTGGCATGGCATTGCAGTCACCAGGCCTCAGTTCCCCTCTTGGCTCTCCAGTCAACCCACTGTGACAAAGTTCCTCCTCTATCTTGGTGGGTCCTGCACTTATTGGTGGATTTTCTTGCCTCAGAGATTCACCATGTGGGTTGGGGAACAGCCCAGAGACCTTCCCCTCTGGAAGAGCCCACAGTCCAGGACAATTGGGAGGTTTGGGGGGAACCGAGGTCCACCCTCTACTCTGGGTTCCAGCCCAGGGCCCTGTGGATTGCAGCTGTCTATAGTGCCTCCTGTAACAGCTACAATTCCCTGGGCTACTTCCCAATAGCCTCCTCCAAACACCTTCCTTATTCTCACCACAGGACCTTCCTCCTGGTATCTGATAACACTCGTGCTCCTCAGTCCTCCAGCAGCTCTCCCTCTAGTTCCTTGCACCTCTTGCTCCCAGCTCCTCACAGTCACACCACAAACTGAATTGAGCTCCTTTTAAAACCCAAGTGCCCTGATTAGCCTGCCTTAATTGATTCTAGCAGCTTCTTCTTAATTGATTCCAGGTGTCCTAATTAGCCTGCCTGCCTTAACTGGTTCTAGCAGGTTCCTGATTACTCTAGTGCAGCCCCTGCCCTGGTCACTCAGGAAACAGAAAACTACTCATCCAGTGACCAGTATATTTGCCCTATACCAGACTCCTGTACCCCATTGGTCTGGGTCTGTCACACCACACACACCTAGGAGTTTGAAAATAATGTTCCCCTTCTTGGGGCCTGATTCGTTAAGTCCTCCCAGCATACACATAGATCCTCTGGCACTTCTAGACTCAAACCCTTCCTTCCTTAGGGCTTCGAATTTATCCTTGTTTTATGTCTTCAGGCTCCAGTTTTTCAATTCCTTCTGGGTAGAGGAGCTCTGCCAGTCCCACTCTGGACTCCTCTGGAGAGACCTTCCCTAGGTCTTTTCCTATCCTGGTTCCTGCTCAAGCTCTTACTGCCCTTGGGCAGGGTCTCCTTAGCTCTGCTTCTTAGGGCCACTCTTGAATGCTGGCAGACTTTCCCAGCCCTACATTATGCTGGTTCTACCACAGGCCCCTTACTGCAGGTCTTTTTTGGCTCTAGGTTCCCCTTGTTTGAGCTAAGAGTACTCCTTTTAACTCCCCAGGCAATCACTGACTCAGGCTCCCATTCCCAGTGTGGACTAGTGATCTTTCCCAGAACTAGCTTTCTTTAAGGGGACATGCCTTGGAACAGGGCTGGCTGGCCCTGAATCCCTACTGCCTTTAAATGGGACAGACTACCCTCTTAGAGGGCGTTTGAAATCTATGTTCATATTTAGCCGCTGGAGCCAATTGTTCATAACGTTAAAGAATCTAAAGTCCAAACCAACTGAAACTGTTTCAGCAAAAATATGCACCAGGCTTTGGAATTGTAGCTTGGGCCAGGGTGCAGAAACCCCCAAAACCGATTGCTGGAAAACTGATCCTGAGTTTGGAAGCACTAATTTCTGAGGAGCCACAATCTTTGATGCAAGGCATTAGTAAAGACTTCTGCCGACACCAGGGGAGGGAAGTTCCACCCACATTGCTGTGGTGATAAGTAGCAAGCTGAGCTGTGATCTTCTCCAGGCAGCACAAAGTCCCAGTACTTGGAACCACCAGTTGAGACTCTTCTTCCCTATGACCAAATGTGAAGAAGTGAATGGGACAGGAAACAGCAGGTATCTTGCCCCATCAGGCAGCAGGTGGTTAGGAGTAGCTGCTGTGACCCCTGGCAAGAAAGTAGCAGGAGAAACTCTCCCACCACTATGTGAGGAAAGCTCCCAACCTTCTCATCCACCAAGATGGGAAGATGGCTAGATCCTCCCCTTTCAGGAATTGGGTGAGAAAAGAGAAGGTATCTTCATTGCCCACTTGTTAAATTTTCAAACAAGCACCTTCATGCTTTCTTCCATGCTGCCCCTCACGTTAGGGAGCAGCCCCTGTCAACATCCCCCAAAGTAACTCATTATCCTTCTTCAAATCCCTCCTAAAATCCTCCTTTGCTGTGAGGCCTACAAAAAACTTGACAATGGTGAGACTGTTGGTGAACTGAAACCACTCTGTCATGCTGACCAGTATTGTCTCATTGTTTCCTGTGCTCCCTCATCTGTCTGTCTGCATCCACCAGTTTCCTATCTTATACCTAGATTGTAAACTCTTTCAGACGGGGGCTATCTTTTCGTTCTGTGTTTGCCCAGCATCTAGCACAACGGGTCCAAGTCCATGATTGGACCATAATGCAATTACCAGTGGCCAGAAACATGGGGAGGGGTGGTGCAAATTCCCAGCAATTAGGAAGGGGAGTCAGATGGAAGGAAGATTAAGGAGTCTTTAGTGAACTGGGAGGAAGAAATCTGTGAAATGTTTGGGGTTGCTTTTCAGCAATCTGATCACTGTACTAGGGATTTTTTTTTCTTTCCTTTCCTCCTTGTCTTAGCTTCTGTTATTGTGGGCTGGCCTCTGGGAAAAGGTGAGCTTTTCAGGGGGCTCTGAAGATTATGTAGTTAGGCAGGTGCACATTTATTTCACTTTAAAAAAAAATCTGTTAAAGTAGTTGTTTTCAACCTAGGGGTCTGCAGACTACAGCTAAGAATTCCCAAGGATCTAAGAATGCACCTCCAGCTGAATTTTTTTAGGGGTCTGCAAATGAAAGAGAGGTTGAAAACCACAGAATTAAAGATTTGTTAGCTCTGGGCTCCAGTTAGTGTTAATTGACGCCTGACAGCAAACTTAATAATCTCTGAAAGGAGCACAAACTAACCTTATTCTCCATTCTGCCATCCATTTCCTGTAGTTGTTCAAAGTGCATGAATGCTCTTCTCTCTGAGGCTGCCTATATCTAATGTTAGATGCTAAATGTTTGTGTTATCTAATCTATGGTGTTTATAAAGTGCTAATCACTAGCTCTAGGCACTCGCTTCCAGTGAAATAGGAGAGGTATTAGACTAAAATGAAAGTAGACTCCACTCTTGCTTTTCAGTGGTCTGGCCAATCTATGAGGTATTTTTTTCCCCTTCCCTCCTCCTTGTAGTTACTGTTACTGTGGGCTGGCCTCTGGGAAAAGGTGGGCTTTGCAAGGGGCTCCAGAGATGCTGGACAAGACTGGTGCCCATTGATTTTTTCACTCTTTGAAAATAATGCCTACTCGCCACTTCATGATTTCTAACATTTTTTACTTCACTGAGCAATTATTGCTGTCATATCTTTATTTGTTTACTATGGCAGGTGGTGCATGTCCTACCATTGATAAGGGCTGCAATACAAACACTATGTACTTGGGTTTCTTTCTGGAAGAGTGGCAAGCACCAGCTGCTATGGTGATTTATCGTGAATGATAGGATTTTTTTCCCCACCCTTTATGAAGGTCATCAACTTTTTCAGTAAACATGCTGGAAGTGTAAGACTTCCATAGAATAGCCTGATATCCCCTTGTGCCCTTAAATCCTTACCAGAAAAAGAGCCTACAACAAAAAAATCCTACCCCAAGGAGAGCTTTGGAAAGGGAGGCGTGCCAGACATTCCATGAAGTCAACTAGAGACTTTGCTATAACTGTTGTTTTTTTCATGGAAAGTGCTCAAATTCTACAGTGGTGGGCTGCAATATAAAATCTTAAGGCAGGCAGGCTCCTGATACAGAAAATTATATAAATAGTAATTGTATGAATAGATACTTATTGCTTATCTTATTGCATCTGTTTTTCTTGGCTTAATGAAAAAAAGAGCAATCACCATCCTTTTTCACAATGAGCAGAGCTCTGATCACAGTGGGTCTGTTGCTGCAATGCTGGTGCCAGCTCTTTGAAATCAGTGTAAGCTGCTGGATACTCACCACTTTTGAAAAATCAAGTCACTTATTTAGGTGCCCAAATATAGACTTGGTAGGCTGCCTTAGGGACCCATTTGTTTGAAATGTTGACCAGTAACCGTAACCTACCTCAAATGGTGGTAGAAAATGCAGTCAGCCAAGCTCAGATTAGGAGTAATCCAAACAAGGACATGAATACATATGTTCCATTGGTAGCAGTTTTGTGTGGACACAATGCATTATAGGTAGTCCAAATGGTGGTGAGTACGCCAAATTTCCCTTGGGTAGCAAGACTGATGACTGGAGGGAGAATGCAGTGTACACATGGAGCAGGTGTTGCTGGGCACACTCACCCCTTCTCTCTGTGTAAACTGTTGGTTGAGAGTCTGTGTAGGAGCAAAGCAGAAAACAGTGGGGTGAAAATGCACAACCCCAGCTCAGGCTGTAATTTGAATGAACTGCTTTGTCAAGGCCTGTCTACCTGGCCAAAGATAGATACAGTATGAAAAAAAGCCCCGTGTGAGGATATCTGGGGACTCCCGAAACCAGAAAAATCTTTTTTTATCTTGCGCATTCTCTTTTTAAAATTTAAAAATAGAAAATGTCATCATTGCAATTTGGGGGCAGATGTTCTCTCCAATCAGTTAATGTATTGTAGGGAGTCCAGCTGCCTAATTTAGAAGCATAAGTCTATATTCAGCTGCAAAATTGGATCATTTAGAAGCTGAATGTTAGACACTTGCTTTTCAAAACCTTGGTCACTGTTTGTTTCCAAAGTATTATATTTTTCTTTACAATTTTGTTTTAAGCAATCTATTAAGCAGATGAAAATATTGATGATCCTTTACCAATTTTACTATGAGAACCTTCTCCCTGGCACTAACTTTTGTTCTGTTTCATTTGGTAAACAATCATAAAGCTATTAAAGTGTACTGGAAAATTAGATTACACTTTTATAACAGGATTGTCTCTGCATTTCCATGTAATACACGATGAAGGAAAATCAATGATGATAAAAAGGAATGATGTCCTATACCATATGTTACTGCCGGCAGGACTCTGTGCTTGTGACTAATATGCATACCAAACATGGGTGGGAAAGGAGTTAAAATAAACAGGGACGGAACTTTAATAAGCATAATTATTATTTGTGATGTAATAGACTGATTCTGGTCCCACTGAAGCCAAATGGGCTATTTTCCAATGATTTCAGTGGGAACAGGATCTATCCTAAGGCATTAGAGCCTATTGTTCCAACTGGATCAGCACAACAGTAATGTGTAAACACTGACAACACTTTCGGTCAGGAGATGGAAAAATCTATTCTTTGATGGACTCGCAAACATAAGTTATGGGAGGGAATGAGGGTAGTAGCTCCAGCCTATATTTTGATCACTGCAAATGCCAGCCTACCTGTCCAACTTGAATTCTGGAACTACCCTCTACCAAAAAAAACAAAACAAAGACATGCTCAAGCAGAACTTTTATAACACGAAAAGTAAGACGATCTAGAGACTCTATATCTACTGGGGACTTTTTTGTTGCTAATTGTGACTGAATGCACCTTTACATTCACACCCTACACACTATTGTAATAATCTTTGTACAAAATATGCCTGATTAAGGTATCGTTTGAAAACTAATAACTCAATAACATCATAATGAAATGCGTGTAGCAATATTATATGTAAAGTTATGAATTGCCCAAATGATGTTGGTAGCAAATGTTCAAACCCATCTGGCCTTGATTAGGCAGAACTGGTCAGGCAGGTCTTAAACAAAGGAATGTGTATTTATCTTAATTTACATGGGAGTAGTAAACAAGATCCTTGAAACAGCAAGAAATGAGACAAGGCAAATCTGCATTTTAACAAACAACATGAAACCTTTCACTAGGAGACCCCATGTCTGTCCTTACAGCTGGAAGGACCTCAGCAAAATACATTTCAAAGGGTGACTGAACAATCAAAGTGAGGGACAAAACACCCCAAATCTCTCTCCCTGTCCATCTCTTTCCTTCACCTAAGAAAACAAAAGAAACCGCCTATGGACTTGGGGAGCAGATCCTTACCTGAAACTTTGTCAGCAATGTTACTGGGAACCTGTGGTAAGAATTTCACCTCAGAGCAAGACTAGTTTAAGTTTAGTGCTAGGAAATGTTTTATCTTTATTTTTCTAGTGATTATTTCTGACTTTAATACCTTATACTTGTAATCACTTAAAACCTCTCTCTTTCTAGTTAAATAAATTTGTTTTATTCTTAATCAAAACTAATCCAGTGGTGTGAGCTGTGTGGGTAACTCCATTTAGGGCAGCAAACTCTTGTACATTGATCCCCTTAGAGGGGCAATGGACATAATATATCTGGACTGTCCATGAGAACACGTTTTTTTTGGGGGAAATCTGGGACTAGGAGTGTATTGGGGTTACCCTGCAAGTGGTAACCAAGGCTGCTGGAAGCCAGAATGTGGCTAGTGTGTGGCTGACAGGCTGCTGGGGTCAGAGTTGCTGGACCAGGGCTGTGGCAACACATAGACACTCGAGTGTAACCTGCATGCTGGCAGGCTGTTTGTGAGGATCCCAGGTTGGGCGCTACTGCAGCAAAGCATTGTGAGGTACCCCAGATAGCAGGGCAGGCGTGACAGCCTGTCTCTGGCCTGGAATGCACCTCAGAATGCCATGCTAATCTCATTACCCTAGAAGGCACTCTCGTACTATGGAGATCGGCACAACTACAAAACTGTCAGACAAACAAATAGGTAGATCTTGCCAGGTGCTCAGTACTTTCAGCTTACTGACTTAATTGGTGTTGATGGCACTCATTGTCTGGCAGGATTGGACACCTCGGGTATGTCTACATTGCACAGTCGTACCCAAAATGTTTGTCTTTCGCGGGTACTTAAAAAAGCCCCCCAGCGAAAGACAAAAAAGTTTTGCCGACGCAAGTGGCAGTGTGAACGTGGCTTTGTCGGCAGGAGAGCTCTCCTGCCGACAAAGCTTATGCCGCTCGCGGGGCTGGAAGTATTTTGTCGGCAAAAGTGCCAACACAATACCACAAAAGAGTGTTAACACACGCTGACTTTTAGTGACAAGGCTGTGTCAACACAGCCTTGTTGCTAAAAGCTGTGTAGTGTAGACAAGCCTCTAGACTTCCCAGTTCTGGGGCAGTTTCTGCCCCTTCTCTTCTTTCTCCTCCTTAAAGGAAGAATCTCTCAACATAAACATCATGCAGATGCAAATAAAAGGGTATGTGCGTCAAAACTCAATGGACTAGCACAGAAAACCCAATTCTAACTAGGGTCAAGTTTGTGAGTTTGCACTATGCTTGGAATATGCCTTTTGCAGAGCTAAACCTTCAAGCTAAACCCCACAACTGATTTTCTTTAAGACAGGCTAGGATGTGTCTATAAAGACCTAAATGTGGGAAAAAAAATAAATGTGGGTGCTTCATAATAAAATCTGAATAAACTTTCCCATATGTAAAACCAGGTGAGAAAGCTCTATGCAATGGAGAGCTCAAGCATAATTTCCCCCTTGCTAAGATTCAGTTAATTGTGTTCAGTGTTTGTTTTGTTATATATAATGCTCCTAATGATGTATTTTAGCCCCTTAACTATAGAAGGAATGGCTATGATCATTCCTGTCTACTAACTCTGTTATGATATAGCTATACAGATCGGTGTGTCACCAGACTTATACTCTAATTTTTTTAAAAAACTGACATACAATGGGCGGCAAATAGGAAGGGAAGAGACAGTATGACACATTGTTTACTTTGTTTTCAGCAGTCAGTTCAGAGGCACCGGGCCATTACGTGGGCAATATGCCAACTTGGCTGCACAGCTTACGAGGAGACAATGTGAATGGGTTGAGCCATGCAGCAGAGGACTAGGAGACATTTATCCAAAACCACCGAGCATCTTTTAGGTCCCTCTGCTTTTATTTCTTCATATATTCTCTATATAGGCTAATGGGATGAGTCCCTGTGTGCTATCTTGGATATGGCCAGATGTGAAATGTAGGTGGAAGTACTGCCATGAAAAACAGTAACGTTTTTGTTTGTTTTTCAGAATTTCCTATTGTTCTAAATAGAACTGTGTGAAAATGGTCAGTGTAACCCCAAGCCCCTGGAGACGGAATTTCAGGTTGTGTTGCAAAGTCTAAATGCCGGCCTTTGTAATCAGAAAAAAATTGTTATCTGCAAAGGGGCCTGGTTCTGAATGTACAAGATCCCATTTGCAGTTGAACCTGGGCCGAACGATGGCTTTGCATCAAAATCATGTAGCATTGTGGCTCTAAGGTGAAATCTGGCACCTTTGACTGAATTTGGATTTGGAACCTGAGACTCAAAATGAAAACTGAAGAAGAGTTTTATGATCAAAGCAGAAGGAAATATTCATAAAGCCCTAGTAATAATTATTGTAATTTGGGTTTCTTTGGTGCTTTTTAATCCAAATACACTCCCCAAGATGGGCATGTTTCCAGTCTGGGAAAATGAGACACAGAGCAGTCCAGTGAGTTGCTCCAGCTGATAGTCATTTATGTATTTAATGTAACAAAAATTCTTTACTCCATCCTCCTGTAGCGCTTGCTGAGTAACCATCTTACTTTATTGATGTTATCCCTGATTTTACCCCTCTAACATTTTTGCTCCCTTTATTGTATCATGGATGAAATTAGGCCCCAGTCCTGCAAACACTTAGCACATGCTTAACTTCATGCACATGAATAGTCCTTTTTAGCCAAGTGCAGTTGTAAAAACACCTGCAGGATCATGGCCTGAGTTTGAAAGTTCCCTGGTGGAAGGACGGTAACCTTTTAGTCTAGCACACTTTGGTGCGCTGTAAGAAATAACCATTATTAATTATAAAAGACCACACTGCCTGCAAATATATCCCTCATGTTTCAAATTTACAGAAATCAAAATTTTGATTCACTGAGATCAATCAATAGCATTAATACGTATAAATACATTTCTGCACCTTGTTTTGCCATGGACATGAACAAGGTCAGTGTATCTATAAAAATACAAGTAGCTTGTTTCTGCAGTTAGCATATTTTTCTGTTGACTTTCCCCTCCAGGGCAAGCTATATATAATACATAGCCTGCAATTGTAAAAATATCACTACAATTGACAGCATTAGAGTCCTTGGTGTCATGGCATGGGGACAGTCACTACAAAATTGCAATGATGCCTGACAGCAAAGAATACCTCTTCTATTGTTGTGTTCCTCAGTCAACCAGCCCTGGCTCTCTCATTCAGATAATTTCAGTCATGCAAGATAGTGGGATTGGTTAAGCCACGCCTTGTTTGGCTGTGAATAAAAACACACTGGAGCAAATAAAGTTCAAAGTAGCTTTACAGCTCTGGGTCACATTTCAGCTCAGCTAAGTGTATAAAAAGCACACAATGCCTAGCTGTTTGGCAGAAAGACTCTTGCACTACAGCAGCATAGTTCTGCATATAATATCCTGACGCAGTGAGTGCACTGCTCAGGAAACCCTCAAGGCAGTGGGCATGGCTAGTCAGGCCTCACCTGAGAAGTCTAGAAAATGCCGGTGTGAGACAAGTCATCCACAGAGCATCCTTTACCAGATCCTTAACAAAGAAGAGCAGGATGAGACCAGATGGCATCCCCAGTACTACCATCCTTGCTACTCGATATCAAGTGCTGGCTGTCCCTGCGAGGGCAACAGGAAAGTTGTCCTCAGAACTCCAGAAGTGACCTGCATGAGAGCTTCTGAAGTGCTCTTAAAGACTATAACTTTTATAAGAAACTTGCCTTCTTTTTATCATTTGCCCCAGGAGGATCAGGCACTTCTAGTACAACAGTGCTGGGCCCCTCTCTTCGTCTTGGGCCTGGCACAGGAGTGGGTGAATTTTGAACTGAAAGAGATTTCAGTCCCTAGTTTGTTGAAAAAAATCCTTCTCAATCAGTCTCTGACAGATAGTGACAAAGTGGAGAACTCCTCCCTGGGAGCATCATTAGCAGACGTTCAGAAGATGAAGAATTTCCTGGAGAAGTTCTGGAATGCGGACATATGTGCAAAAGAATATGCCTATCTGAAAGGAATTATTCTCTTTAATCCTGGTAAGTTCCATGGCAATATTTGTAGACAAATGCACAGCTAAGTGTGTGTCTAAAATATTTTAAAATATTATCTGCAAACAGATGTTCGGATTTTTAATCTGATTTCTGTCATCCTAGCTAAACACTTTCAAAATCAGCATTCAGCAATGTAATTACTTTTATTCTGAATATACTTTGGGTGATATCTAGGTTTATATATGCTCATCCTGTTGCCCTTTGTAAAAACAAATGGCTTTAAAAAAAGCCCTTTATTAAGAAATTATTAGGTCATATAAACTTATTGTGTCACTTAAAACTTTGATTTCCAGACTTATGGACAGAGATAATATAGCTGCATTAAATATGTGGGAGGGATACATGTATACAATTTAATATTAGACATATTGTAACAGGATTTCCTAAATACCCAAAATATTTATTAAGAGACAAGGTAGGTGAGGTAATATCTTTTATTGGACCAACATCGGTTGATGAAAGAGGCAAGCTTTCGAGCTCCATGGAGATCTTTGTCAGGCCTGAAGAAAAGTTGTGTCTCTCACCAACAGAAGTTGGTCTAATAAAAGATATTACCTCACCCACCTTGTGTCTCTCAGATCTTGGGACCAACATGGCTACAACATTGCAAACAATGTAAAATATTTATTGTTGAGAGCACATCAACAAATCAGACGTCATACGTAAGCTGCGGAATCTGAGCATTGCGAGTAAGGCACCTATGGGATTCATTGTGTTGCAAGTTGTATAGTGTTTTTTTTTTTTTTTTTTAATATGTTGCAGTTTGAATTTAGCATTTTCTACATCACTGTTTTCACAGCTGGGTCCCTGTATAACAAACAGTAAGAAAACTTTAAAAAGTTATGATCTTCTCACTCCTCATGGTTAGGGAGAGAGACAAGCAAAGCTTATCCTTTGCGAAGGGGGTTGGCTACTTCAGCACCACAGAATGAATGAGGCAGGAGGGGCCTGATCCTAAGTCCCCTGAAGTAAAAGGAATGACTTCCGTTCACTCCAATGAGCTACGGATCAGGGCCTTGACTCCATCAATAATTACCATTCACGACACAACCATCCACAATGTGCTCTATTTGGGGCGCCCTCAGAAGAACACTTGAACATGTCAGCAAAATGTCTGTCCATTTAGTGACATTTCTTGCAAGAAGCATTGTAAAAGTGTGTTTTAGAAGCAGCACTGGCTTCACATGTGTTTTCAAGTGGAATTCAAGATGTGGTTTTCATTGTTAAGGCCCTTGTCTTGTGTATCCTGGGATTGCATCTACATAAGAAAATTTGAACCAGTGGGATTTTTGCTTGCTTTACTGTGAATAATTTTTAGTTACTGAACTTCTGAAAATAAATCCACATAATGGGAGTGCAAAAATCATACTGTGGTTTACAAACTTTAATTAGTTAACACACTTTGCCCCTCTGAAGAAAATATTCTATTGGGGAAACTGAGGCAGAGACATTAAGTGACTCGTTCAAGGCTAAAATTAGAATTTAGGAGCCCATGGCTCATATTCCTGTGCTCAGCCTACTAGGCCGTTCCTCCTTCCCCTTACCTATTTCAGTGCAGATTCATTTGTGTAGCTCTCATTTTTGGATTATTATATCAGTAGTTCTCAAGAAAATTCCACTTGCCAAAAGGTATTCAGTACAAGTTCAGCCACCTTTTGCATCTCTGCCTCTGCTTCAGTGCTTGATGCTTGGCCCATACTTAAGGCTCTGCAAGTCTGAGCTGTGAGTTTTGAACAATTCCTACCATCCATAGTGCTTACTACCCATAAGGGGGTTTTTGGGGGTGGAGGCAGGGTTGGGTAATGTCCAGGCAGGGTGCTCAGTGTTTCTAGAACCTACCAGAATGCCTCATGTTGCTGCACAGCAACTTCTCTAGCTGATTAAGGAGCAGAGTTTGTCAGGCTTTGAAGTTAATCCCCTCCTTGCCTGGAAGGATGATGGCTGTGATGCGGAGACTTAAGAGCGTGCAGGAGAGTTTAAAGCCTGGAAAGGCAAGGCTGAGCGATTCAGTAGCAATGTTCTGCATTGCCAGACAGAATACCCAGAGTTGGTACTTATTTGTCACTCTCAGGGCCAATCACAGTCTGTGGATTGGGCTCAGACAGCATGCTCTGCCCCTTGTGGAAAGGAAAAAGCCTCATATCACTCAATAACAATCCCTCCAACAAACGGCACGGCTGTGTTGACTCCAAAGGGAATACCAGTCACTTAAGATATCCCTAGTAAGGAGGTTAATGTCTTGGATATACAGCCTTTGCCAGGAGAAAATGGGGGGGGGGGGGGGGGAAGAGGGTTAAGAAAATCCTCAAGGCTTCCTCTGGGATGTGGAGGGGGGTGGAGAGATAGCTCAGTGGTTTGAGCATTGGCCTGCTAAACCCAGGGTTGTGAGTTCAATCCTTGAGGGGGCCACTTAGGGAACTGGGGTAAAAATCTGTCTGGGGATTGGTCTTGCTTTGAGCAGGGGGTTGGACTTGATGACCTCCTGAGGTCCCTTCCAACCCTGATATTCTAGGCTACTATGTAAATTATGGCCCAAATCCAAGGGAGTGGTTGGAAAATGCCCCACATATATGAACAGTGAAGCTAAATTGCTCTCAATTACTTCTGACAGTGCACTGAGAAACAAACACAGTGATGAGACTGAAATAGTGAAAATAGCATTGTTATTACATCAGTGCCATCTGCAATGCTAATGTTAGGACTATGTCAGGGGTTCTCTTATAAATGTCATTTTTCAGCGGTTTATAACTTGGCTGGAGACACTTATACATCTTATTGCACACGATCTCAAGCCAAGTGATTTCTTTGTATTAATATTTATAACGTGAAAACATTGGTTTGTTACATATAAAAAGAGGGAACAAATGAGAAAATGTAGCAAGTTTCAGGGGAAGAATCCATTCTGAGTAAATAAAGCTCTTGATATCTTAAAGTTAAGCATGTGCCCAAGTGCTTTGTTGGATCGGGGTCTTATACTGGAATAGTTAAGAGAGAGATCAGGATCCAAGTGACTATATTAAAGTAGCATGGATGAGATCCTCACCCTTGGTTCCGACCCCCTTACAGCAGTAAAAGAGCCAGAGAGACATAAAAGGGTGTTAAAAGCCCCTTAGGTTACTGTGGGAGAATACCCCAGTGCAGGCACTGCAGTTAAACAGCTATAAAGCTGCCTTTTGAGAACCCCCTTGCAACCTCTGGCATAGGGAGTGAGCTCAGGTGGGGCTGGGGACAGGACGGGTATGTTGGGGGTGGGTCACAGCATGTAGAGTTGCTGATTCTGGGCAGCACTGTGGCCCACAGGGCAACCCAGGAAGACTGCTGTAATTTAGGGTTTGTCTATACATGCTACAGCGGTGTGACTTCTAAAACACAGGGATCAATGTATGCATAACACATTAGTGTGCTTTAGAAACCCCACCCCCATAGTGTGAATTACCCCACTGTGTAGACAAGCCCTTAGACAGGCCCCCAGGCCTGTCTAAGCTATGCTGGGGGCCTCTCCAGCCTCAGAAGCAGCTAAGGGCTGGGAAGACACAAAGATGGTGTAAACCGGTGGTTCTCAGCCTTTACAGATGACTGTACCCTTTTCAGGAGTTTGATTTGTCTTGCGTACCCCCAAGTAGTTTTTAAGTGAAACGAAACTTACTTAAAAATCAGACATAAAATGCAAAAGTGCCACAGCAGATTATTACAAAAATCGTGTATTTTCTCATTTTTACTATATAATTATAACATAAATCAATTGGAATATAAATATTGTACTTGCATTTCAGTGTGTAGTATATAGAGCAGTATAAACAAGTCATTGTCTGTATGAAATTTTAGTTTGTACTGACTTCACTAGTGCTTTTTATGTAGCCTGTTATAAAACTACGCAAGTATCTAGATGAGTTGATGTGCCCCCTGGAAGACCTCTGGGTACCCCCAGGGGTACACGTACCCCTGGTTGAGAACCACTGGTGTAAACCCACCTTAGCTACCTCTTCCCAGGGCTATAAGTTCTGTGCTGTCTGTCTTAGAGGTACAGCACAGAATCTGCCGCTGTCTGTTTAATCTAAGTCACTTCCCTAATATTGTCTTTTTTTTCTAAAACTTCACTTTTAATATAATTGTCTGATTGCATTATACTGGGTTTTAAATACTACACAATGTTTACTAAAGCTACCTAAGCATGTTTTCCCATCTTTTTAAAATGAATAAATAAAACAAGATTTTTTTAAAAAAAGACAATAAATACTCTTAGCTGGAGGGATGGCTACAAACCATTACAGAGGATACTTCATAAACTAGTTTTACTCAAAAAAGCTTTCCTTGTTTTATTCCTGTTTTTACAGAACTGCCTGGCCTAAGATTTCGTCACTATGTGCAAACCCTCCAGCAGGAAGCCCAGCGCACTCTGATGGAATTTAGCTCAATGATGTACAACAGAAACCTCGGCAGATTTGCTTGGATTCTTGGGCTGCTCGCCAGCCTCAAAGCCGTTAATGCCGAGACTATTGCAGATCTCTTCTTCAGACCTATTTTAGGAGAGGTCAACCTAAATGAATTACTTCTAGAAACCCTGTATTTCAAGCAAGACTTACTTTAAAAACAAAACACCTTTTTGTGTTCCTAAATAACAACAACAACAACAACAACAACAAAGATTTAAGAGGGGGGAAAGTTTTATGGTCAATATATTAAAGGTAAACATAGATTTAAAAATTGACTAACATAACATTACTATTTTTTTTTTGTAAAACTAAATGTAATCATGTAAACTTCAGACTAAAAACATATTAAATATCAGTTCATAAATCTGTGTGTCATATCTGGAAGAGATTTGTCCTAGCATACCACAAGGAAGTTTGAAAGATATTAACATCATCTCTAATTGCTGTAGTTCCAACTGTATTACTGTATTTCTAATGTTCATTTTCACAACCACTTAAAAAAAGTGTTTCCTACAAGCTGATTTGGCAGCAATTTTTGTTTTCAGAAAAACGCTGAGTTTGACCCTACAATAGCCAGATCCCTCTGTTTATGTACCCATCCATCTTGATCAGTGACAGAATAAGGATAAGCCCTGCCCCTTTGTGGGATGTAATTCCCTAATCCCTCCCGTCTTAAACCGCACTCTTTTGCATTTGGCTGCTCCCTTAACTCCATCCTTTCTGACTCTTGATCTCACCTCTAGCCCCTCTTCTAGCTCCTCTCTGTCTGAGCCTGCCCTCTACTCCTTCTGGCATCTATTCCCCCCCCACCCCTGACCCAAAATGTCCCATGGCCTCCCTGCCTAAACTCTTAATCAATATGAATTAAATCCTTGTATGGCCAAGAACCTTTGCGGATAATTAATGCTACCCTAGAAACAAAGAACAAAAGTGAAAAATCATGAGAAAAGCTCAAAATGTAAATATAAGGAGATAGGTATTCTAAGACATTTGCAAGCGGGCTAGCTGAGAAAAATGGATGTTAAAAATTTTAAAATACATACTTTTACTAAAGCACCACACAATGTTTTCCCTCATGCATAGGCATGCGCAGCACATTTCATTAGGGTGTGTACCCAGGGAGCCCCGCCCTGCCCTAGCCCCGCCCCCATCCACTCCCTCCTACTTCCCACCCCGCCCTGCTCCTTGTCCCCTGACTACCACCTCCTGGGACTCCTGCCCCTAACGGCCCCCCAGGACTCCACCCCCATCTAAGCCTCCCTACTCCTTGTCCCCTGACTGCCCCCCTAGAACCCTACCCCCTACCTGCCCCCGACTGCCCCGACCCTTATCCACACCCCTGCCCCCAGACAGACCCCTAGGACTCCCACGCCTATCCAACTGCTCCCCGCCCCCTGACAGGACCCCCAGAACTCCCAACTCATACAACCCCCCCCGCCCGCCCCAACCCATCTCCACACTCCTGCCTCCTGACAGCCCCCCACCAGAACTCCCGACTCATCCAACCTCCCCAGCTCCTTGTCCCCTGACCACCCCCTCCAGGGACCCCCCCACCCTAACTGCCCCCCCGGAACCTCCTTGCTCCCTGCCCCCTGACTGCCCTGATCCCTATCCATCCCCTGCTCCCTGACTGCCCTCTCCAGAGACCCCCAACCACCCCCCCCGGGATTCCACCCCCTATCCAACCCACCCTGCTCTCTGTCCCCTGACTGTCCCCACCCCTTATCAAACCCCACTGGCCTCGGACCCCTTACCATGAGGCTCCTAGCAGCATGTTTTGTTCCCGCAGAGCCAGACATGCTGGCCCATGCATGGGTGGCAGGTTTGTAGAAATTTTGGTGGTGCCCAGAACCTGCCCCCCCTTCACAACTCCACCCCCCCACCTGCCTAAGGCTCTGGTTTGGCGTTTGGGTGGGGGAGGGGATCTGGGGTGCAGGCTCTGGGATGGAGTTTAGGTGCTGGGTGCAGGCTGGGGCAGGGGGTGGATGTGCAGGAAGGGGTGAGGGGTGCAGGCTCTGGGACGGAGTTTGGGTGCAGGCTCTAGGCTGGGGGTGGGAGCGTAGGAAGGGGTGAGGGGTGCAGGCTCTGGGAGGGAATTTAGGAGTGGGAGGGGGTGCAAAGGGGGGGTAGGCTCTGGGAGGGAGGTTGGGGGCAGGAGGAGGTGCATGGGAAAAGGGTGCACACTCTGGGAGGGAGTTTGGGGATAGGAGGGGGTGCAGGGGTGAGGGCTGTGGGGCTGAGAATGAGGGATTCATGATGCAGGAGGGGGCTCAGGGCTGGGGCAGAGGATTAGGGTGCAGGGGGATGAGGGTTCTGGCTGAGGATGCAGGGCGACCGGGGGGGCAAGTGGGGCAATTTGCCCCAGGCCCCGCAGGAGCCCCCACGAGAATGTCGGAGGCTCACCTCCGCCTTCCCCCGGTGCCTCAGCGCACCACATCCAGGAACAGCCCTGGGCAGCACTGCAGCGCCGTGGTGGCTCCAGCAGGGCTTGAGCTCCTCCCACTCAGAGCTGCGTGGTAAGGGGGCGGGGTTGTGAGCTGTGGCTGAGCAGGAGGAGCTCAGGTCCTGTCGGCAGGGCCGCCCAGAGGATTCAGGGGGCCTGGGGCAAAGCAATTTCGGGGGTCCCTTCCATTAAAAAAAAAGTTGTAATACTATAGTAACATGTATTTGGATATGTAAAAAATAACCAGTGAAATACATTCAAAAATTATTTTAATAATTTGAAAATACACGAAATACATTATTTAAAAACATTAAATGCTTTAATTGTATGTATACATTTGCAATTACATAATGGGCTGTCGCTGGGTGATGGTGATGGTAGGTGCCAATGGGCTGTCGCTGCCTGTTGCCCAGGGCTGGGTGGGGAGTTGGGCTCTGGGTCAGGGGATACCCGGCTCACAGGGGCTGGGCTCGGAGCTGGGGGTCAGGGCTGTGGGGAGGATGAGGTCAGGAGGTGCCCGGCTCAAAGGGGCTGGGCTCGGAGCTGGAGGTCACGGCAGCAGGGGATGGGGTCGGGGGATGCCTGGCTCAGAGGGGTTGAGCTCGGAGCTAGGGGTCAGGGCTGGGGGGGGGATGGGTTCAGAGGGGTCACGGCTCAGAGGGGCTTACTATGCTGCTTACCCCCACCTCCCACCTCTCCCGGAGCCCAGCGAGTCACATACAGAAGCAGCCCTGGGCAGCGCTGCAGTGGCGTGCCTTCGATGAGGGGTTCATAATGCAGGAGGGGGCTCAGGGCTGGGGCAGAAGATTAGGGTGTGGGGGGGATGAGGGCTGGGGCTGAAGAGTTTGTGGTGTTGGAGAGGCTCAAGGCTAGGGCGGAAGGGCAGGGTACCCTGCCATTCAGGGATGGGGGCACTAGGACCCTGGGGCAGCAGACAGCCATTGAGCAGGAATGTGCATCTCAAGATGCAGGCATAGGAGAGGCGCTGCTTTCTTTCAGGCAGGGACGCACGGGGGCGGGTGGGGGGAGACCCCACGGGGGTTGGCAGGCGAGACCTGTGGGGAGGGGGTGGCAGGCGGGGGCTGGCCCGGGAAGGCAGGGGAGGGGCCGGCAGCTTGCTGCCCCGGGAGCCATTTGCCCAATGCTCACCCCTGCATTAGAGTGTGCCAGTGCACACCCGGCACACCCTGTGCGCACGCCTATGCCCTCATGGATAATTGAAGAAGAAATCGTATCACTCAACCAACTAAAAAACCCTACTTATTATAAGCTTGCTTAACATGTTCCATTACAAGGCCCTGTTTTAGTTGCTTGTAACTTTGCCAAACTTAAATTGTTTTGGCTGAAATTTTCCATGTCAAGTGTCTGCCTTAACCTGAACCATTTTAGCAAAAACATATCAAGAAACGTCAGCCACGTCTGAGAATTAATTTAGGAAAAGGTACATTTTTTCCCATGTTAAAAAAAAAAATCTTAACTTTTGTTGACAGATTGTAGTGCTCCCATGCGTTAGAGCAGGGACTTGAAATTTGGTAGAACTGGTGCTAGGGATGTGGTTTTTGCTGGCCTTGTGAAAATTCACCCAAATTTGGCCAAGTTATAAATCCCCTGGGAAAAAAAATCTCAATTTGCACATGCTCAGTAAAGACTTGATAGAATTTGGCAGAAAAATTCTCCAACGATTCCCTCTGCACTGAGCATGCTTTATTTCCTCACAGCTCCTACCTTGTGATTGGACCTCAAATGAGCCGTCCCAGTCCAGGACTAGAGGCTGAGTAGCGGTTTCTTTGCTGAGGCTGTTGTGACACCAGATACAGGAATGGATAGCAGGGAGACAGTCTTTACTGTGGTCTCAATTCTCCCACTGCTGGTGCCCATGCAGCATGGATGAGTTGGAAGAACAGCCTCACCTGAATGCAGAGGGGTGAGGAATGGTGGGGAAGAGAGAGAGTAGAGGGTGGGAGGATAAGAGCCTGGGGTGGTTAGGTGTAGAAGCTGAGAGAGGTGCATAGGGGTAGAAGATGGCAAGGGAGAAGGATAGGAATAATGGGAAAGAAACCCACCCTGGAAACATTGGTTCTAGTCAATTACCATCCAGTGTTCCTGAGCAAGCTCAGAGAAGATACTTCTAGGCCAACTACAAGTTTGTCTAATTGAAGGTAAAATCTTACCCTTGGCACAGTCTGGATTCAGGACATTGGATAGAAAAAGCTTTAGATGGATGATCTCCTCCTGTCAATGGTTTGAGAACAGACACGGATTCTCATCCTCCCACACCTTTCGGCGTTTGGCACCATTGACCAGACCGTACTTCTGCCCCATCTAAGAGAAGTGGCAGAGGTCCAGGGAAATGAACTAAAATCTCTTGAGTCCTTCCTGGAGGGACACACCCAGAGTAGTGATGGGAAACTGCATCTCCACCACCTGACCCTTCTACTTCTACTCAATTCTCTCTCTAGTCCTATTCAGTGTCTCCATGGAGCCACAAAGTGATCTGGTAATATATAGACTCAACCACCACTGATATGCATATAACATACTGCTCTACCTATTCATCACCATATCTGACTCCAACACTACCAATTGGCCCACTGTTCGGATGAGATCAACTCATGGAGAAAGAACAGCTGGTTGAAGCTGAATCCAGGCAAGACAGAGGTGATGCTGGTAGGTAGAAGAGTTTGTGAAGAGTTTGTGGCCATGGTGCAGTCTCCTTTGGTGGAAGGCACACACCAACAATTAATCAAATCAGTCTGTTGTTTAGGAGTGATCTTGGATTCCTTGCTGATGCTAAATTCTCACGTAAGAGCAGCCACGAGTAACACCATCTACTATCTATGATTTGGCTAGGAGACTCCATCCCATCCTGACAGATGATAACCTGGCCTTGATTTTACATGCCTTTGTCACTTCCCATCTGGACTAGAGCAATGCAATATGACTGGGCATGAAACCATGAGCCCTTAGGAAACTCCAGTTAGTACAGAATGCTGCAGCATGTCTCCTCAGCAACACAGGCATCTGAACACATCAAATTTGTCCTCTGCTTTCTATACTGGCTTCCCATAAGTCAAGTTCAAGGTCTTGGTCCTTATTTTCAATGGACCAGAGCCCGAGATATCTTAAAAATCACCTAACACTCCACAATGAAGACCGGGGTTGACAATTACACTCTTCTACCATAAAGGTAAAATTTGGCTGGGCAGAAGACAGAACTTATTTGAGAGCTCGTGTGAGACTGTGAAAGGCACTCCCACGGGAACTAAGGAACATCATAAACCTGACCACCTTCCACTCCGAGTGCAGCGTGCACTTTTGACCTGCCTTCTCTAACATAAACACAGAGCAGCACGTGAATTTAAAACAAACATAAAAGAATGCTACCAAACTAAAACAGTCCACTGCTCATGTGATTCTCTCCCTGAAGAGAGAATGACATATAAGGTGAACTGCATGTGACTAAAGTTAGTCATGTTGTTTAATGGACTACTGGAAGGGTAGATTAGATACTGTGGTGATGAGGGCAATATAAGAACCTAGATAGAATCAAATAGCATAGAAGGGCAAGAGCCGTGGAGAGGGGAGATTCTGAGCCGAGGAGGTGGGGGAACTTAGGTAGAATCTGGGGAGGAGGCAGGAGCAGGGAGGAGTTTGACAGGGAATGGAGTGACGGTGGGAGGAATGGGCAGCAGCCAGTGGGATAGCAGCAGGGGGCATATGAGTTGAAAGGGATAGCAGCAGAAGCTTGGTACAGAGGGAAATGAGGAGAAGGGGACAGGGAGAGGTTAAAGTGGACAGAGGCAGAATGGTCTGACACACTAGGGCGCTCCACTACAAAACGTAATTGAATCTAGGAGTCCTGAGCCTCACATTCTTGATCTGTCTCTTGTATATTATTTGCTCTGAAATCCATCGTTAAAGTCTGTGTCTCCATCCCCCTCTCGTGGCTGAGCCACACAGAAGCTACTACTACTGCTACTGCCTACTCTGCTATTGCAGCGGGCAGAGGATGTGGATCTAAAGATCTCAACCCTGCTGGTGACCCTTCAGAGGGAGTCATTAGGATTCCACATGATGACATTTTGTTTTTTTCAATTTTTTAAGTTTTTCCAAAACTTTAGGAAATTATATAAAATTTGTAAAAGAATTTCGAGTGCTTGACTTTACAACCTTAAAGTTAGGGAATACCAGAATTAAAGTTGCCTAAGCAATGTTAATTTGGCCCCCTTGTGTGTGTATATATGCATCACGATACAGTCTTTAATGACATGATCACATACTATTTTTTCCTACAGGCCCTTGTCTCATTCAGTGCACAGAAAGGACTACGCTTTGGAAATGAATCAGGATTGTGCAGTGAATGAGGCTGATGACTCCTGGCTCATTTGTGGCAGAAGTTGGAAAGTGAAGAGGCCAGTTCCTCATTTTCTGAATATCAACTTGAGATCCTGGAGTCTGATTTGCAGAAGTTTTGAGCACTCACAGCTGCAATTGAGGTCAATGGGAAACACTGTGCTTTGAACATATAAAATGCTATATAAGAATAACCATACTGGATCAAACCAATGGTCCACCTAGCCCAGCATGCTTTCTCACATGGTTATGATGGGTTCGGTCACAGAGACGCCCTTGGGACTGTCACCTGATGCACGAAATTACCTCTGAGCCCATTTTCCCTGCCAGCTTGGGACTCCAGAACCCTGCCTTGTTGAGCCAGACATGCTAGCCTGCTGCAACACAGACCCAGGTGTGAACCACACCCCCAAAGCTCTAGGCTTTAACTGAAAACCACTCAGCAGGTTACCTATCTCCAGCACCCAGACACCCAGTTCCCAGTGGGATCCAAACCCCAAATAAATCTGTTTTACGCTGTATAAAGCTTATACAGGGTAAACTCATGAATTGTCCGCCCTTTATAACACTGATAGAAAGATATGCACAGTTGTTTTCTCCCCAGGTATTAATCACTTACTCTGGGTTTGTTAATAAAAAAAAAGTGATTTTATTAAATATAAAAAGTAAGATTCAAGTGGTTTCAAGTAATAACAGAAAGAACAAAGTAAGTCACCAAGTAAAATAAAGCAAAAACATGCAAGTCTAAGCCTAATACATTAAGAAACGGAATACAGGTAAATCTCACCCTCAGAGATGTTCCAATAAGCTTCTTTCACAGACTAGACTCTTTCCTAGTCTGGGCCCCAATCCTTTCCCCTGGTACAGTTCTTGTTAGTTCCAGCTCAGGTGGTAACTAGGGGATTTCTCATGACTGGCAGTCCCCTTTGTTCTGTTCCACCCCCTTTTATATCTTTGGCACAAGGCGGGAATCCTTTGTCTCTCTCTGGGTTTCCACCCTTCCTTCTAAATGGAAAAGCACCAGGTTTAAGATGGATTCCAGTATCATATGACATGTTAACATGTCAGTGAGACTTCATTACTCACTGGCTGGCACCCACTTATACAGGAAGGCTTACAAATAAACAGAGCCATTTACAACCAATTGTCCTAGTTAAGGGGAGCCATCAAGATTCCAAGCCCCCATTAATGGCCCCCACTTTGCATAGTTACAATAGGACGTCAGAGTAATACTTCATATTTCTAGCTTCAGATACAAGAATGATACATTCATACAAATAGGATGACCACACTCAGTAGATTATAAGCTTTGGAATGATACCTTACAAGAAACCTTTGGCATAAAGCATATTCCAGTTACATCATATTCACACTTATAAACATATTTCCATAAAACATATGGAGTGCAACATCACAATGATGGCCAGTGCCAGATGCTTCAGAGGAATGAACGGAACAGGGCAATTATTGTGATCCATCCCCTGTGGTCCAGACCCAGCTTCTGGCAGTCAGAGGTTTACAGACACCCAAAGTATGGGGTTGCGACCCTGATCATCTTAGCTAATAGCCATTGATGGACTTCTCCTCCAGGACCTTACTTAGTTCTTTTTTTTAACCCACTTATACTTTTGGCTTTCACAACATCCTCTGGCAATGAGTTCCATAGGTTGACTGGCATTGTGTGAAGAAGTACTACTTTGTTTTTTAAACCTGCTGCCTATTCATTTCATTGGGTGACCCCTGGGTGACCTGAGGCGCCTAGGTTAGCCCACACTGAAAATGCCACGGTCAGGGCTGGCTGCTAAAGGGAGAGCAGAGTTTCCCAAAACTGATGGTTAACACTGTAGTTAGAATCACCAACCAGTCACAAACTATGCTCCCTATCCCCTCACTGGTTATCAAAAATCTTTAAAATAAAAGTCAGATGGCCACCTTTATTGCATTCCAGTTCTCTGGCTCTCAATCAGCAAGTAGGTCCAATAGGATAAGGAGTTATTTAAAACTCTGCTCCCTGTACAAAATGTTCTTCTGATCCCCAAAGGGCTAGCCTCTTTACCAGATCAATATTAATTTGGATCTTACCCAAAAGTACGATGTTGCCACCAATCCTTTAATATGTAAAACTAAAGGTTTTATTATAAAGAAAAGAAAAAGAGAATTGTTAAATGGTCAAAGCAATCAGATACATACATAATGCTTCAGATTCCATATATCAGGTTCTTAGCAGTATTGGTGAATTTGCTGGCTTGTAGAGTTCCTCTGGAACACATCCAAAGCTTGGATTCATTCAGTCCTTTGGTCAAAGCTTCCATTTGTAGAGAAGTTGCTCCAGAGATAAAAAGCAGGATTGAAGACAAACTGGAGAAGATGCAGCTGCCTTTTATATCCTTGGCCATGTGGCCTGTACATCCTTTTTCCCAAACACAAGCTCAGAGCACATAGGCATGGAAAAGCACTCAGAGCCCCCAATCCACAGGCATATCCCGACAAGTCCTGCTGACTCATAGGTGTAACCTCTGGCTTCTCTCAACGGGTTCATTGTACAGATGATTGCCCTTGATGGGTCATTAAGCAGGCTAGATAGTGCTGATGCCCATCTGTCTGGGGGGTGTCACCCAGAAATACAGCACAAGTTTGATATACAAATATAACACATATATTTATAACTCACAATACAAAGATGGTACACACATATAAGCACAATTCTCATATTTACCTAATTATAACTTTTCCACTGATACCTTACATGACATATATTGTAAGATTCATTGCAAATTTGTAATATTGGTATCAAATATATTATAAATGGTCACCCATATTCCATACAGTGTCACACCCTGGTTCTTGGATTATATGAAGAGATAAATAACACTTCCTTATTCACTTTCTCCACACCATTCATGATTTTATAGACCTCTAAAATATTTCCCCTTAGCTATCTCTTTCCTAAGATCATCAGTCTCCAACTCTTTTTAATCTCTCCTCATCTGGAAGCTGTTCCATAGCTCTAATAATTTTCATTGCCATTTTCTGTATCATCTCCAGTTCACAGATATATTTTTTGAGAGGGGGTGAAATACAGGTAGTATTGGATACAGACATGGATCCAAGAGTTAAACCCTCGAGCTTTTTTTGTCCCATGCAGTTCTCATTCATTGACATTGGTGGTCAGTGATGCAGCATCAGCTTCTACTGAGGCTGCTGAATTTTTAAATGTAATTCAAAGCATTTATGTATTTTTCTCTGCATCAATTCATCGATGGCAAATTTTGAAGCAACATCTGGGAACATCCTCTCTGATACTGAAACCACTGAATACCACATGATGGGAAAGTTGAGTGGACGCGATAAAGCCTATCAAACACCAAATTGGGAAGATAGATGATGCCATAGTTGCCATTATGAAGAATAATGCTATGACAGGAACTGTTCGTGGGAGAACAGTGGCAGAGGGAAATGGAATCACCAGAAACATACATAGCTTCAAATTTCTGTGTGGCTTAGTGTTGTGGCATGACATACTGTTTGAAATAAAAGTTGTAAGCAAGAGACTCCTAGGTATTGACTTTGATACATCTGGAGCAATGGAACAACTGGACAAAGCAAAGTCATATTTACGGTCTTACCGGTCAGATGAGGGATTTCAAAACGGTCTGAAGAGTGCACAGAAGTTGGCAGAGGAACTTCACACTGAAGCTATTTTCCCACCCATTCAAGAATACAAGAGTCACTGAAGAAGAAGACATTTTGATTATGAGGCACGGGATAATCCCATAAGAGACCCCAAACAACATTTCAAAGATGAATTCTTTAACCAGATGCTAGATTGTGCAATACAGTCAGTTGAAGAACGTTTCATGCAGCTCAGGGAACACAGCAGTATATTTGGGATGTTGTATGATATTCCAAAACTCCTCACTATACCTGAGGAAGACCTACACCAGCAATGCAGGGCACTAGAGACAGTGTTGACACATGCTGATATATGCAATATTGATGCGAGTGATTTAGGTGATGAACTGAAAGCCCTTTCAAGATACATTTCAGCAGGATCAACTCCAAAGGCTCTTCTGGAATATATGTGCACAAATAAGATGACCACCCTCTTTCCAAATGCTTTTGTTGCTCTGCGCATACTTCTAACACTACCTGTAACAGTTGCCAGTGGAGAATGCAGCTTCTCCAAGATGAAGTTAATAAAAACACATCTACACTCCACAATGACACAGGAGAGGCTGGTTGGCCTTGCAACCATCTCAATAGAGCATGAGCTGGCCCAGACTGTAGACCTTCAGGAAGCAGTTCAAATCTTTGCAACCAAGAAGGCATGGAAAGCACCACTTTGATTATTCAAACAGATAAAAATGCCAGTGTTTACTATGCAGACAAGAAAAGTTACATTTGCTGTTCAGGCATTTGAAAGTTAAGTGTTATTTAACATTTTTCAACAAGGCATTGTAAGTTGTTAGTTCTCCTTTATTGGGGTAGGTAGTAGAGCAGTACTATGAGAGGAGTAGAACAGGAAGAAGGCAGAATTGAGACCTTTCAAAGTTTTGGCCCAAGCGAGGGGTCATGGGGGCATCACTTGAGCTCTTGCCTCAGGTGCCAAAATGTTGTGGGTCGGCCCTGGGGGGAGGGCTCTCAGCTGTGAATCCTGAGCAGAGGTAGACGCCCAACTCCCTTTGAGGGGTGGGACCCTCCTTGCCTTTCCTATTGGCTATCATAGGTGACTTCCTGCTCATCTTGCTGGCTTCTGTGGATCCCATGCAGTGTACAGGGAGCCTGGGCACCTAATCTGGGGCTGTGGATTCCATTAGGCAGCAGGGTGCCTACAGTTAGGTGATGGAATGCAGAGCCTAAGTCCCCTGCGTGGATATAGCCCCAAAAGTTCTATTCTAGAGAGAAAACAAGAGTCCTGTTTTGCTCTGAGTTCCTTATCTGGAGAATCTGAATCCTATATGGAATCCTGTGGGATTGAACCAGGCTGAACTTGCATAGCCGTAGTGTGGGGTAGGTTTCCCAGCATGGCCTGACACGACTGGTGCAGAGCTGAACTGCACAGAATGGGGTACCAACAGACGATGATGGTGGTGCAGAGCTGACTTCATGGTGCTGTGACAGATGGCAATGCAGCACTGACTTTCACAACTAGGCCCGAGCAAACCACCAACTGATGTCATGTTACGGGACCAGGTAGCTGCACATCAGAGTGGGAGCTGGTGGGGTGGATTTTGCCCCATTGGGTCTGAAAGGTAGAGAACAGCAACTCCCACATTCCCTCCCACCCCGCCTTTGACTACTACTGAGTCTAACTGGATCCATGAGTGGGGTCTGAGGTGGGTGGAGATTGTTTTGTGGTTAAGTTATGGACCTCAACAAACTGGACAGTTAACTATGTGGTTAGCCATGCTCCAGACACTGATTTGGTGTTGCTCATTTATGTAAACATATAATTGTTATATTTTCTGTTGGTGTTTTGCTTTCCCCTATTCCCCTAATAGAAGGTATTTGTGTGGCCATGTTCCTAAGGACTGCTGAGTGCTTGCAAGCAGGGAAGAAACTCCTGCAAATGTGATGAGAGGATCTATTTAAATTTCCAAGAGCTAGAAGTTGTACTATGGCTCTGGTGGGGCTTAAGATGCTGTTTTAGTTATTTTAGAAAAGGATCCCTTGACAGACTGAACCCAACCCTTGTTGCTGCCATTGGCGCCTGGGAGAAGGATTGCGTATACATGGCTCTACAGCAGTCCCGATGATAGTGGTGGAAACCCTGTTGATAAGTAATTTAATACTTAACTGGACAAAACACTTTGACAACACAGTGTCAGGAAGTGATTCCTGACAAAGGACTGGCATAGGATGGTGAGAAGATGATCTAACAGGCCTTTGGCACTTCTACATGTTATATGGACTAAGTTTCATGGACTCATAATACTAAATCTTTATCATTCTCCGCCACCTAGTGGTTTCAGAAATAAACTACAATCTCAGTAAGATTAACTACAGTTCTACTACCATCTAAGGGTAGGTCTACACTTACCCGGTAGTTCGGCGGCAAGCAAATCGAACTTCTGGGTTCGACTTATCGCGTCTTGTCTGGACGCGATAAGTCGAACCCGGAAGTGCTCGCCGTCGACTGCGGTACTCCAGCTCGGCGAGAGGAGTACTCGAAGTCAACGGGGAGCCTGCCTGCCGCGTCTGGACCGAGGTAAGTTCGAACTAAGGTACTAAGGTGAATAACGTAGCTGAAGTTGCGTACCTTAGTTCGAATTGGGGGGTTAGTGTAGACCTGCCCTAATTGACTTGTATGTTAATTTTTATTAGATTGTGTTTCAGGTACATTTAAGAGAAAGTTATTATAGTCTGTTTCTGAATAGGGCCATGGTCATCTCACAACTCCCTATCTTCTGAAAATACTGGCCAACATTTTCAGACTTGAGTGGCTAACATTAGGCACTTAAATCCATATTGAGGAAGCCATACAAATAGTCTGATTTTTTTTTTCTTACCAGATGTGCAAAATACCAAACAAATCCCATTGAATTCAATGGGGACTGCAAATGCTCAGAACCTTGGAAAATCAGGGCACTTATACAGATACCTACACACAGATTTAGATGCCTAAATTTAGCCCCTCCCCACCCCCAAGTTTGAAAACTTGAGCCATTGGCACTAAGTATCTAACCCAGGGGTAGGCAACCTATGGCAAGTGTGCTAAAGGCGGCACGTGAGCTGATTTTTAGTGGCACTCACACTGCCCGGGTCCTGGCCACCGGTCTGGGGGGGCTCTGCATTTTAATGTAATTTTAAATGAAGCTTCTTAAACATTTTAAAAACTTTATTTATTTTACATACAACAATAGTTTAGTTATATATTATAGACTTATAGAAATCGACATTCTAAAAACATTCAAATGTATCACTGGCACGCGAAACCTTAACTCGGAGTGAATAAATGAAGACTCGGCACACCACTTCTGAAAGGTTGCCAACCCCTGATCTAACCAAACGTCTCCACACACTTACTTATGTGCCAACTCTTTATATAAATCTAGAAGGAAAAGAATAAGGTGCTACTACAATAATTAGAGTGCTCTTTTAGATCTAGAAGCAAAAAAACAATTAGCATCTACACATTAAAGATCAGAATCTTAGAAGTACTTGATAACCTGTAACTTACTTTAAAATCAATGGGAGTTTCAGGTACTCAGCAGCACCTCTAAAAATATGTTCCACAATACAGAAACACACTGTGTATGCATATACACATCCCTACCTCTCGTGACGATCATTCCATTCTCAAGATAGTTCCAGATTACCCTTGCAAGCTTTGATACATATTGCTCTTTTTAAGAAATATTTCTGAAGAAGTATTTAAAGGGTTTTTTGTTTTGTTTTGGGTTTTTTTGCATTTGCAATGCACCACATTTACATCGGGTAGCAGGTATTTTCAAAAACATTCCCGGGGAAGGTAGCACAGCATTTATAAATCAAAATCTAAAAAAAAATCTTTAAAAATTATGCACACTATTTTCTCCCTGGTGAGAGGAAGAGAAAAAGAATAGAACCACAAATGATAGAAACTGTGTTATGTAAAGACTGCTGGACGCTGCTCAGATACCACAGTGATGACTGCAATATAAGAACCTGAATGGAATAGATACCCAAATCCTAGTAAATGAATCATTTTGTAGTATAGGCTAGTCAAAAGAGCCAGTCTGGCCCAGAAAAAATTATCCAGAGGCTGAGCCCACCACAGCAGCTCCAATACGACCCTGAAATCAAAAAGTTGCTAAAAGATGGCAAATACAAGACCTACCTCATTACTCGACATATATCTGGACTAATAATGGTGGGGGTGCTTGTTGGTTCAGTGTTCTGGACCTCTCAAATGCTTTTTTAAGCATACCGGTCCAAGATGCGGACCAACATAAATTTGCCTTCACTTTTGAAGGAAGGGAATTAATCTTCACATGCACTCCACAAGGGCTACACAACAGGCCCATGATATGTCACTGAGTGCACGCAATGTGCCAAGCATTAATTAGGATGTCATCAGCAAGTTCTCAGTTACATTGATGATATACTGATAGCTACTGATACCCGAGAATAAAATGTGTCGGTCCTTGAGCAGGTTATTCAGGCAATTTAGGACACTGGATTCAAGGTGAATCCAGAAAAAGCGCAGCTGGTAAAACAGACTGTGTCTTACCTCGGCGTCACTTTGGGCCAAGAGGGAAAGTCCCCGGATAGAAACAGGGTGGAACTTATTGCTAAACTGCAAATTCCAAAAGACGTTTCCACACTTTGATCATTCCTGGGATTGACTGGGTTTTCTGGGAGTTTATCAAAAATTATGCTGGTATTGCCAAACCCTTATACCAGCTTCTCAAAAAGGATACTCCATGGAAATGGGAAACAGAGGAGCAAAATGCTTTAGACTCTCTAAAAAGGGCCCTAATGCCTGCACCAGCACTAGCTTACCCACGACAAGGCCTATTGTTTTACTTGCAGATTGCAACAACTCTGGTGAGCATTGGTGCGGTTTTTTTACAAAAACAAGCTGACCAATTAAGACCGGTAGCTTATGGATCCAAAACCCTCAATGAGGTTGAGGCAAGGTTCTCTGCCTGTGAGCAGAGATACGTCACGTATTTGCCCTGGCATGGTCTCTGACACATTGGGAGTATCTAATTGGCACAGCTCCCATTGTGGTCAGGACTTGCCACACCCTGGTGAAATATGTTATGTCTGGGCATATTAATGAAGGCAGAGTATCATTGAGGGGTGGACATTAAGCTTGATTAATAGAGATCTTCGTACCGAAAAGATCCCCCATATGGGAATTCTCTCTTACGCTCTCATTATGGAAGGACATGAACATGAATGCCCGCTACCAGACCCTGAGTCAGAACTACAATCCTCCTTTTTACTGGCGACATCTTGGGAGGAGTTACAGCAGAAAGGGCTAATAGTTTGGGCAGTGGATGGGAGTGCATACTACCACAAAGGGCATCCTGTTGCAGACTATGCCGCAATCCAGGAGGGGTCACAGAGAATCTTGCAGGGAACAGTCAGGTCGCCTTCGGCACAGGCTGCAGAGTTGGTCACTGTCCTGGCAGTATTATCAGAGGAAGCACAAGATACAAACGTATGTTTGTGCTCCGATTCCAGTTGGGTCACCCAGGCACTCACCAGCTGGATTCCTATCTGGAAGAACAGAGGGATGAATACCACTAATGGGAAGCCTGTTAAGTATGCTACTTACCTGAATCATGCTTGGCAGCTAGCTTCTTCCTGAGAGGGTCAGACACATATGTTGAAGGTGAAGACTCACACTAAAGAGGGATCAGTATTGGCAAAACTCAATAGTCAGGAAGATCTTCTGGCAAAGCAAGCTGCCAGATTGGGATCTGAGTATCTCTGGGTTAGGACTCCTATTGTGGCTGCTGTTATCAAAATGCTACTTCCGGACATATCTGTAGGTACTGACATCCAAACCCTCCAACAGCAGGATAAGGATCTTCAAGTCATTCTTAAAGAGGAGAAACACCAGGGGTATGCCATATTGAAAGACACTAATGGGTTGATATTGGCGAAACCATGTGACTGTGAGATACCTGTGTTAGTCATGCCAACTAGCTTGCATAAAAAGCTAATCACATTAGCTCACAGTCAGGGACACTATGGGGTTTCTGGATAGAATTTCTAGAGTCGCTTGATGGCCAAATATAAAAGATAACGTGGCCAATTATATCAGGTCATGTCTCCGTCACACAGAAAATAATATTGATACTCGGCCCATCAAATGCCCGATGTACCATCATCTATCAGATGGACTGTGATATCGCCTGAAAATTGACTTTATAGGGTCATTCCCACGGTCAAAGCGGGGCAACCTGTATTGCTTGGCTGTGGTTGATGTATTCACGTGATGAGTGGAGGCGTACCCTATGTGGAATGTGACTGCCCTCATAGGCGCCGACTCCGTGGGTGCTCCGGGGCTGGAGCACCCACAGGGAAAAATTGATGGGTGCTCTGCACCCACCGGCAGCTCCCTGCCCCACCCCCTCACCCCAGCTCACTCCATCTCTACTCCACCTCCGCCTCCTCCCCTGAGCGCGCTGCTTCTCCCCCTAGCTCCCAGCGCTTCCCACTGCGAAACAATTGTTTCGCAGTGGCAAGCGCTGGGGGGGGGGGGGGGGGGCAGGGGAAAGGAGGGGGAGCGCGGCACACTCGGGGAAGAGGCGGGGCTGGGGCAGGGATTTGGGGAAGGAGTCCAATAGGGGCAGGGAGGGGGCGGAGTTGGGGTGGGGACTTTGGGGAAAGGGTTGGAATGGGGGCGGGGCAGGGCATGGGTAGAGTCGAGGCGGGGCCAGGGGCAGGATGGCGCGAGCACCCACCGGCGCAGGGAAAAGTTGGGGCCTATGACTGCCCTAACCACTACCCGTGTTTTGATGGACAAACTTTTTCTTGATTTGGCCCCCGGCTGAGATAGACTCAGATAGAGGGCCATACTTTGTGGGGGAGATAACTAGGGCACTATGCACTGCATTGAACATGAAGCAGCGGTTGCACATAGCTGCCCACCCACAAAGTTCTGGGATAGTCGAATGGTCTAATAGGACCATTAAGACGGCTCTTCCAAAGCGCATAGATGCACAGGGGAGGGATTGGGATAGCAAGCTACCTTACTTCCTTATGGCTATGCGATCCAACCAAACTGTGCAAGGGTTTTTGCCACATGAGGTATTAACAGGTAGAGCCATGCGTACACATGAACTCTGGTGGGTAGTGTGGAGATTAATGGAAGGAGGAGGCACACGTCAGAGCCCTAGGGGGGCTCACGTCAGGGCCCTAGTGGGGCTCTGGGTGATCGCTACTTCCCACCACCCAATACAGATGTAATGAGGTTGAGTAGTGTCCGCAAAAGAGAAATTAAACAACTAATTATTCCCCAAGAAAGGTTTTTAATGACTTACAACTATAAAGGCAACACAGACAGAATAAGAAAAACAGAATTAAAGACCAGCACTGAGTGAGGATTAATACAAATGGCAAGTTATACTGAAGACAAGCACAAGTACAAGTAATATTATGCATTAACGACCTATTCCTATAAGTGCACATATGAAGGTAAATAATATTGAAAATAGTCACAAGTACATGCAACGCTACTATTACTGATTGCCTAGCAACTTTACATGTACTGTAACCACCCTCAACAAATACAATTCTATATGTAATACTAATACATTGATTAACTATATTTTGCTAACCTTAACCTACCTATAACCTTACATAACAACATAAACTTTTATTGACTTTTATGATAAACTTGATGGTAACTTATACTGAAGTCAGGCACAGCGACTTGCAAAGTTACTATGATTTATAAACTACCAGCTTCACCAGCGCTGTACCTGCTTTCAGCAAGGCACAAAACATATCCAGTTACTATATATTGATTAACTATTGACTACTATTATTTTTAAACAACTTAAACAATTTGTGGGGGGAGGGATAGCCTGCTAAACCCAAGGCTGTGAGTTCAATCCTTGAGGGGGCCACTTAGGGATCTGGGGCAAAAATCAATACTTGATCCTGCTAGTGAAGGCAGAGGGCTGGACTCGATGACCTTTCAAGGTCCCTTCCAGCTCTATGAGATAGGTATATCTCAATTTATTATTACTAATATAATTAAACTATAGTATTAATACAGACTTAAGATTAACTAGCTCAAGCACAACCAAACCTCTTTACTTCAAAACCTTACCCTGTGTTCTTCCAAAGATACATTACCTTCAGTTGACCATTTCCTGCACGGGCCTGGCACAGATAGTCGGTGACGCGCAAGTCCCTTTGGTTCAGGGAGTGTATGTGAGCCTGACAAAGAGTGATCTCTTTTAGGTCAATACACACACACACTTGCGTCTTTGCACCTTTTTTATACGGTATTTGCTGGCCGTGTTTCAAAACAGGTCAACCAAAGAAGGTGGCCAAATGTTTCAGTGTGGTATTTGCGGTTGTCTTGATCTTATGAATTGTGCACCTCTGCTCAGCTCATCTCTTCTCTATGTGACTAATTTTGTGGTCAATTTGCTAGACTCAAAAATGCTCGAGTTAACTCAAAGCGGTATTTGGTTGCAGAGCATAGTAACCACAAATCTGTATTTATCTTTACAGAGTTTCCTTTTTAGTCTATAAAGCTTCCTTGCTAGATTATGCTTAGACTTGCAGGATTCAACTGTACTCACTTCTTACAACTTCCGGAAGGTTGAGGCCTAACAGTATTTAGCCAGACAGTACTTGACAAGACTTATGCACATTAATCACAGGTGGGAGGAGTCCCGCCAGATGAATATCAACCCAGATACAGATAGATCTATATATGCGTCAACTGTTAAATACTATCAGCGACATACAACATCAGGTAGGCCTTCAACTAAGGCGAGCAATCAGATAGTAACTAATTGTTTGGGACATGTTAATGATATCGGATGGGAGGTTGGCACTAAAGTTATGTTCCGACACTACTCAGAAAAAGGGCATATTTTTAGTCCTCGCTGGGTGGATCCGGCAATCATAACAAATAGAGCTAGTGCTTCAGTATACCAGGTTTGAGTTCCTGCAAAAAGGGGAACTAAATTAAAATGCTACCACAGCAGTCAATTAAAGGAATGGAGGGGAGATCAACTTATCTGATCTGTACTCATGGTGTTTTCTCTCTCTTCATTCTTAGATAAACATGACTACCATCGCCCCATCAGCTGTGTATATATGTTGTATTATGTTTGCTAGGGTGGAAGCCGCTATCGACCTTGTAGAAGGCGACCATTTGTTTTGTATAACGGATAATCATTATGCCCTTATGATATTTATTTTGTAAAAACTCCTTAATTTTTCTTACAGCTAGATAAAAAAGAGCAAATTCACATGGTAAGGTGAAAGAGTAATTACCTTTTTTATCTTATGGATTCATGTATTATTATGATATGATTTTTTTGTATTATTTAATGTAGAAATACAAAATAAGCCTTGAAAAATTGTTGGCGCCTGCCACACTCTTCTGAAAACATCAATGTACTATTGGCCACAAAAAGGTTGGGGACCACTGCTCTAAGAGGCTCTAAGGAGATTCATGGGTACACTCCCTTTGAAGTTATGACAGGAAGGCAAATGCGCATGCCTGAAAGTTGATAGTTGGGAGTGGAACTGCCTAGTGCCTGGGAAGGGAAGGTGGTAACAGATGAATGGGTACAAACCTTAGTAGAGGCGATAGCTGCTTTACACAAGTGTGTGGCAGCACAGCTAGGCATATTACAGCAAAACATGAACAAAAAACTAGGCTGGGGAAAACCCCCTTTAATATGGGAATTAGGCCAACCAGTAATGTACAGAAGATTTTCAGTAAAGGAGCACTCTTTGACACACACCTGGGATAGCCCCTGCTTTATTGTGAATTGGGCCAGCCGCAGTGTTTATCAGGTAGATATCCTGAATGGAAAAAATGGGAAACCCTGGTGGAAATGGTTTAATTCCTCACAGCTCAAAGAGTGGAAGGGTAAACCACCTGACCCTCAAGGAATATTATAACTGTCTTCTCCACCTGCCAGCCACCCTTCTTGGCTAGCAAGAAGGAACGGCTTGGGGCCATTGGAAAAAACACTTCGGGTGGGCTTGTCAGTGCCTACCCTGATGTTGAGGTAGGAAAAGGCCAGAGAAGTCCTTGATTTAGTATGGCCACCCTCATGTAGGTCACTGCTTCATGTTCACCCTGCAATATTGGTCACAGATTCTCCCAGTATATACGGGGGGAGTGTGGGAGTTTGTTCTCTCTTCCCTACCCCCCTCACAGGTCCTCTACACGAGTCATGACATCCCACCATTGCACCAGCACCCTGCTGTTCATAAGTATCTGGAGTCTGATGCTGTCCAGGCTCTATGCTGAACCTGTGATCCCTCTGAACCTCTGGAGGTGCTTGCCAGCTGGAGCCCAGGAAGTAAAATTGCTGTGCCACATGCATGGATTCTATGGAAATGGGAGCAACCCCCTGGCCCTGCAGCATCGCTACCAATTCTACGCTGTTGGCAACTCCTTGGGGTGCCCCTGGGAAAGCATTGCCAATTGCACACAGAGTGCCATGGGGGAGTCACTCAAGTTTTGTTATGAAACTAAGACCACACCAGACTCCATCCCATTCTTTTGTAAGCCATTGTAGTCTTGAAAGTGACGTACACCATCAAACGTAACCTGTGACAGCCTCCTGGGTTGTGGAAGGTGCAGGATAATCTTGGTTTCCTCTGCTGTTTGGGGAGCAACCATGCCCCTACGTGTCATCATTGTCATTGAAACCCGGACATCTCCATTACCTGGAGATGAACTGCAGCTGTCTCTGATCACGCCAGCAGGCAAGAATATCACACGGTTCCTCGTAAACCGCTGAACTGGACTTTAGCTGGACATGACCTGATTCAGCAAGGTCCCCCAGACTGGGTAGTTCCATTAAAGGGCACACATTGTGACAAGCTCATGCCAACAATTTGGTTTAAATTCTATGGGCACATTGCCATTTCGGAGGGATTCCATGAGCCCGGATTGTACAGAATGGAATTGGGCCAACAACAAAAAACAGTTTTAAATTTTGACCCTCTGATCACAAACCTCGCTCCCCTCCAATGTTTAAGAGCCCCAATTTCAGGACCCCATGTTTTGAAATTGGTTCAACATTTGGTTCTTCAACCTCAGACTTCTCTGAAGGAGGTTCAAATCCACTTAGAAGGCATGAATATCTCTCACATAGCACCTGTATGCTGGACTGGAACTAGTCATAAGGGTTGGGATGAATGGGTAAGAATGTGGCAAGGGGCTGACCATGTAAATAGAGTAAAAAGGGAATTAAGTGATTCGATCGCACCTCTCATCCAGAACATAATCATGGGAATGATTTGGCAAGACATAGTAGGGCAAATTTCATGGAGGCAATCAACTTGATTTGGCCCCATGTAACGGAGGAAGAATTAGTCCTCCGGCCCTGGTGGAGACTAATTAATGCTTCGAACAATCACCACCAGCAAAGCTTGCAGTTATTCTTGATAACTGTGGCAGGCAAAGAAATTAGAGTAATCCACCCAGTAGTCCCACTGGGATTCCAGATTAATGATAACTCAGTAACGTATTCCAGAGATCCTAACACTTGGGCCTGGCAGAAAGATAATGTGTGGAACACAGTAAATGTAAAGGGGTATAGGAGAAAAGAAGGTTTGGGCTATATCTGTGAAGATCAAGGATTGGAGGGACATGATAAATGCTTCTTCCCGCAACCTGGGAATAAGTCTCACTGTTCCTTCGAAGTTATTCAGGAAGAGGTGTCTGTTATTATCTATATTGGTAAAGCATGTGTGTGTGTAAGAACGAGATGTAATATTGTATTGACTAATAGACGTTGGATTCAACCCATGGTGCCTTATGTTAATCGCTGTTTCTGTAATGTAACCACTATTGTTAGTTGCAATATTAAGTTTACTGTGCCTATATGGACTGTACAACATTTGAAAGCCTATCCTGAGCTCTACAAGAAGGTTTCCTCCATTTCACTGGGAATGGGTCTTACTGCCATTAAGGGACTATTAACTCATCCCTACTTACAAACTGAGCTGCAGAAGCTTCGAACTTTGCGGGAGAATGGCAAACTCGAGATTCAACACCACACCCAGCAGATCTCTAGTCTAGCAGCTACAGTTAAAAACACAGGCCATCACAGCTCTCTCTACCCTGTCCCATTCATGCTCCCCTCAGCCCCCCTGACTTCCCCAGTCCCAATCCTGTCCCCCTCAGTTCCTCCACCCTGCTTCCCCTGGTCCATCCCCACACACCCACTGACTTCCTCGACCTCCCTCCCCCCAATCCCACTGCCTGGACCCACCCCCGTCCCACTCAGGACATGCAGGAAAAAGAAGCAATGGGCTTAAATTGTAGCAAGGGAGATTTAGCTTAGACATTAGGAAAAACTTCCTAACTGTAAAGGTAGTTAAGCACTGGACAAATTACCTAGAGAGGTTATGGAATAGCAGTCATTGGAGTTTTTTAAGAGGTTAGACAAACACCTGTCAAGGATGGTCTAGTGTTGTTATTACTCAGTCCTGCCTCAGTGCAGGGGTTTGACTAGATGACCTGTTGATGTCCCTTCCAGTCCTACATTTCTGTGATTCACACTGAATTGCCTTGTGCCACTGTCTAGTAATAGTGGCACACAGTTCTCTGACATGCAGGTTTATAAAATTGTAGTTAATATACAGTTTAGAGCATAGCAGTTTTAAAGCTCTGCATGTTCAGACCAACTGAGCTGAAAATTGTGATCTATAGTATTCAAAACTATTAAGATGTGGGCTGAAATAAAATCAGCATGAATTGCTCAACAATATCAATGGAATCAGCATTGCGCTGCTATATATTGTAAAACATTACAGTGAAATCTTGCAAGTATTACATAGCACGCCACCTTGCCCAAATGATAACTAAGCATAACATCTTCCTGTTTCAACATTCTTAACTTGTATCCCATAGCTCCTAGAAGTTTTTTTTTTCAAGCACTGAATACTGCTAAGTTATGAGTTTTAACAGTTTTTTTTTCTTTTAAACCACAGCACTGAATGTTATTCTAAAATTGTTTTCCAAATATTCTTAAACTCCCAGTTTATCCCCCGCTGATGTTTGTTGTGAAAAGTATTGCAGATCTAATAATAATATTTGGCACTTTTGTAATTCCCTGTCCAACATGTGTTTTGTGCCCTCCTCTGGTGGATTTTTAGAGGATAACTGTATAGCTACCAGCTAAGGGAGTTATATCTTGAACTCAAGCAGTAGAAGCTCATGCTTTTAAGTCTGGATGGCTTGGGTTCAATCTTTGGTGACTAGCTATGATGGAGGTTGCTACACTTATAATCCCTTTAATCAGAGGTTCTGAATATGCTTTGTTGTAGGCAGAGCTAGCCTATAGTTAAGCAACCGAAAATTTAGAATGGGAAGTGTTGAAATGTTGGGAAGTCTTATAATTTTGCCAGTCTGGAACGAACATCCCATCTGAGGGATGGGGGCGTGGAGAGAAGAGAGTGAGACAGGACCAGGAAACTGGGACAAGGAATCCAGAGCGGTAGTGGGGGGCAGTTGAAATCAGATGAGGAGCTGGGGCGGGTTAGACAGCAATAGGATAGACATAGACTGGAGGGGACGGGGAAGAACGGTCTTTGACTACTAGAGACCACTCCATTCAGGACCCTGGAATAGACCCAGGATTCTTGAGTTTCACAGTTCCTCTTCTGTCAGCAGATATCTGTGAAACCCAGTGGCAAAAAAAGTATCTCATCCCACTATAGAGCTGATCTATCACATATAGGATGACAACCTACTGCCTCTGCCATCACTTACTCCATTAGCTCAAGTGGCAGAAGTCTGTGCAGTGGATCTAAAGGTTCATCAGCAGGGCTGGAGCCATGCGAGTTTCACAATGATTCCACATGACAGAATTTCTGGGGCAGTTCAGTTTTGATTTTTACAAAAAAACCTGGGGAAATGCATACAGAAATAGGGTGACCAGATGCCTAAATAGGGGAATCTCAAGCAGGAGTAGAGAGGTTATTTTATCTCTGTATTTGGCACTGGTGCAACCACTGCTGGAATACTGTGTCCAGTTCTGGTGTGCACAATTTAAGAAGGATATTGATAAATTGGAGAGTGTTCAGAGAAGAGTCACAAGACTGTTTAAAGGATTATAAAACATGCCTTATGGTGATCGACTCAAGGACCTCAATCTATTTAGCTTAACAAAAAGAAGGTTAAGAAGTGACTTGGTTATAGACTGTAAGTATCTACATGGGGAACAAATAGTTAATAATGGGCACTTCAGTCTAGCAGAGAAAGGTAGAGCATGAGCCAATGGTTGGAAGTTGCAGCTAGACAAATTCAGACTGGATATAAGGCATACCTTTTCAATGATGAGAGTAATTAACGATTAACAATATACTAAGGGTCATGGTGTTTTTCTAAAAGCTTTTTCTAAAAGCTATCCTCTAGGAATTATTTTGAGAAAGTTCTATGTCTGTGCTATACAGGCAGTGAGGCCAGGTGATCACTGGATCCCTTCTGGTTTTATAATCTAAGAACTAGGTACATCAATTCACATGCAAAATTCTCATTGAATTCAATAGGTGTCCTTGCCCTGTGGCTTGTGGTGCAGGCTGCAGCACGGGCCATACAACCCCTCTCGCAGCTTCCTAGGGCCCCCTCTCATGGCTCTGTGCACCTGTGTCTGTCATTGTCGTCCTCTCCCCTCCCCCTGCCCCACTTGCCCAATGTGTCCTGATATTTCACTCTTGCGATCTGGTCACCCTAAGATGGGATGAGACTAGGAAGGTGAAGAAATATCTTTTATTGGAACAACTTCTGTTGATGAGAGACACAGAGCTCTTCTTCTGGTCTGGGATTGCCAATGGGCCTGTCAATGAGGCTAGAGGAAAAGAGGAATGTGCAGGAGGGAAGACAAGGGGTGGTGTTTTGGCCACATTGTTTAAGATAGTTCCCAAACTTTTTGTATTGGCAATCCCTTTCACACAGCAAGCCTTAACATGATGTTAAATGCTAAATTTAAACCCTATTGTTTAAAATGAATTTCCCTTTTCCCACTGCTTTTAAATTAAGACAAACACGTTTATAAGCAGAAAGTTATTTTTAAATAGTTACTGTTAACTAGAATTTTATTTTAATACTTGACAGCAATTAATCACCATAAGCAGACAAAATCAGTGAGATGGATGATGTTATTTGACACAAGAAGTTTTATTCTTGGCATTGTTTTAGAAAGGGTGCATCTGATGTTGTCCTTCACCTCAAGCCAGTTTCAGGATTTTGTCTTTATTGTTAGAAGGCTGGAGAATCCACTCTCTCATCATAGATAGTGGAAAATGGCAGAAGGACTCTCAGGGCCATTTCAGACACCAGTGGGTATTCACTTGCAACTGAACACCAGAATTGGCTTGGGACCAGCTGTATGAATTTTGCTTTCACTTCATCATCATTGATCATGTCAATAAACTGTTCCTGTGTGTGAATATCCTGAATAGTTAACTGCTCAGCTGTCACACTGAAAGGGTTCTTCACCAGGCAATGAAGTGCTGGGAAGTAGTGTGAGAACTCTTCATGAAGGGTTCTCAGATGTTCACTAATAGCTGACTTGAGAGCACTATCAATGTTGACTTCCTTCTCACTGAATAAGTAAAGTGTCGGAAACATGCCGTATCTGTGTCCAACTTATTTCACCACAGATCAAACTTTAGCTGGAAGGCTCTGATTTTATTAGTCAGGTCTATTAACTTTGTATGAGGTCATTAAGACTATCAAAGATATCAACTAGGTATGTCAAGCAGATAAGCCATTTCTTGTCACTGAAATTTTTGTTCAGGTCTTGTTTCTCTTTTTGCAGAAAAAATTCTGCCATCTCTTCATGAAGTATAAAAACATGCTTTAATGCATGTCCCCTAGACAGCCATCCGACTTGAGTGTGAAAAAGCAGAACTTCATATTCACCAGCCATTTCATTGCAGAGCTCTCAAAAGAGACAATTCAGAGAATATGCTTTAGTGAAGTTCACTGCTTGTATAACAACATCCATTACCACAGCATTAAGGCACGTTGGGAATGTCTTTACAGCTAGGACTTGAAAATTGATTCCACAATGAGACATAATCACATGCACTTTACCTTCTGTTGAAAGACAGACTGTGCATCCATCATGGCTGCAGCACCGTTGGTACATATACCACAAAGATTTTTCCACTCAATGCCACTGCTTTTGAAAAAGGCATTCACCTTATTGAAAGTGTCCTGCGCTGTTGTGGCTGTTGCAAGTTGTTCACAGAATAAGAACTCATCCTTAACATCCCCAGTATTAACATACTATATGAACATCATCAATTGTGCACAGTTAGTAACATCAGTAGTTTCATCAAGTTGCAGGCAGAACATACTGAAAGCAAAATGTTTAATTTTGTGCACAACTTGCCCACCCTTACATTAGGCATTCTCATCTCTTCTGCCTATTTTAATCTCGTTTCTAAATTATTTGCAGTATAGTCTAAGCTTAAGTTGTCTCACTAGTTGTATTTTGGAAACGTAACTCTGCGCTGACATTTTCTAAACAATTAAAAAATATTGTTAGCATTAATACAGTATTAAAATACCACTGACATGATGGCAAGTAGTTCACAGCCATGGAAATGAAAGGCATGGACAGTCAAAGAAAAATTGGAAGCTTTGGACAGACTGAAATCAGGAATGAGCCAAGCAAAGGTCTCAAAAGAACTAGGAGTGGGGGAATCAACATTAACAGGGTGGATCAAAGATGAGGAAAAATTATGATCAGTGCTAGTTGAACTGGATGAAAGTGAAGGCCTGGAAAGGAAGCACCTAAAAACTGCCCAGGATAACCAACTAGATAGAGCAGTATTTACGTGGTTTACCCAAGAACGCTCTGACGGCACGCCAATTTCTGATGACATTATAAGGAAATAAGCGGAGAAATTGAAGAAGGATCTCAATTTTAGATGATCGGGCGAGGATGCTTCTCCACATCAAGGTAACGAATTTAAAGCTAGCAGTGGATGGCTTAATCATTTAAAAAAAAAGTCATGGCATTCGGCAAGTTGCAATTTCAGGAGAGACGCGCTCTGCAGATATAAAAGCTTGCGACAAATACCTGCTAAAGTTACAAGAGATCATCATCGATGGTGGCTATGCTCCGGAGCAAATCTTTAATGCTGATGAAACCGGCTATGTTACCGTATGCTGCCGGATCAAACACTTGCTTCTAGGACTGAAGAACAAAAGGCCGAAGGTTTTAAGGTGATAAAAGAGAAAGTGACAATACTTTTCTGTGAGAATAAAACCAGTTCACATAAACTTAAACCTCTGTGCACAGCCAAATTCAGGTAACCTAGGGCTTTCCACCATAAGAATATGGATTCACTTTCATTCATTTATCACCATTCAAAAAATGCCTGGATGACATCGGATATTTTCGAGCAATGGTTTACGAAATATTTTGTACCAGCTGTCCGGAGCCACCTACGCAGACAAAAGCTGGAGCCAAAGGCATTGCTCCTCCTTGACAACTCCCTGCCCACCCCCCAGTTGAGACCTTAACCAGCAAAGACGGGAAGATAAAGGTGAGCTACCTTCCTAAGAACACGACATCCAAAATACAGCCCCTCGATCAAGACATTATAGCCACATTTAAGATGAACTATCGTAAAGCCTTAGTAAAGAAAATTGTTGAGGACAACAGTAGCATAACGGATGTAATCAAGAAATTGAATTTGCTGGATGTATTTAACTTAGGTGAGACAGCCTGGCTAGGAATCACTCCGTCAATGATAGAGAAATGTTGGCATCGTGGTCTCAATAGTGCTTTTGTCACTGAAAGCAACGACAACCAAGATGAGGAAGAAGACGAAGATGAGAACAACTTTGAAGGTTTTATGGAAGAAGAGGCCATGGAGGCAGAACGAGTCTACAGGGAACTTATAGCTCAAAGTGGGATAGCTGATGTTCAAGAGTGGATAGAGGTGGATGTTATGTGTCCAACCTATGAATGACTTACAGATGTAGATATAATTCATAATGTTGCCCCTCAACCACCTGGTGCCTCAGAAAATGGATAACCCTGAGGATGGTGACGAAGAACCCTCGGAGCCACCACCCAAAGCTGCTGATGAGGTTGTAGGGTTAGAGATTGGTCTTAAGTGGCTAGAAAGCCAGGATGTGGATAGACTGCAAATACTGCAGTTACAATCCATAACTGACCTGGCAAAGAAGAAGGCTCACAGTAGCACGAAGCAACAAAGTAAGAGATTGGTCTTAAGTGGCTAGAAAGCCAGGATGTGGATAGACTGCAAATACTGCAGTTACAATCCATAACTGACCTGGCAAAGAAGAAGGCTCACAGTAGCACGAAGCAACAAAGTATAACAAGTTTTTTTTTAAATTAAAAAAATGCTAAGGGGTGCATCTTAAATAAGAAAGCATCTTGTACCCCCCCAAAAGGTATTTACTACTTTATCAATGTGTCTAAAACTTGATTACTTTACTTTTTAGCTTAATTTTAACCTTTTCTATAAGAAAAAACTCCCATCTCCAAAATGTTTTCAAACAATTTAATAGTTAACAACTCATATTATTTAACAATCTACTTATAACATAAGGTAGTTGGCTAAGTGACAAAGTGGCCCATGCTCCTATTTGCTAAAATACCAAAATCCTTTTTTACAACTATTTGTAAGGATGTGTAATTAAAAGCGTTTTCTGATATTTTATGTGAATTTTGCATTTTCCTAAGCATTACATGCAGACCAAACGATTGATGTATGATGAAACCTAGCCCACATGGTTGCATTTAGCAGTGTTTAGTACCTGTGTTGTTACTACACTGTATCTTTTAAGTAAGCTTATAAAATAATTGTTGTAATTAAAGAAAGGAGATACAGTTTAACCATTGTAAAACAGATTTATTTACTGCATACACATACATTGTTAGTTCTAACAAAAATGATTTGCTGACTATTAATAACGGAAATGTGCGAGGCCAAAGCAAGTTCGATATAACGCAGTTTCATCTATAACACGGTAAGATTTTTTGGCTCCCGAGGACCGCGTTATATTGGGGTAGACGTGTACTTTCACTTTTTAGCAGTTTTAGCAGTAGAGGTAGCCATTATTTTCAGGAGAAAGTATGCACCTGCATATCTGACTGTTAAATTAAAAGTTACTTTTCCTCCCCCCAATCTCAGTGTTTTCATTCGTCTGCGGTTTAATGCAACTTTTCAGCTGCTGAACAATCAAGCCCTCGAAAGTTGTCTCAGTCCCAGGGCTCGCCTTAGGGAAAATGGCACCCTCGGCCAACTTCTATTTTGCTGCCCTTTCTTTGGAGGTGGAGCGGAGCTGAAGACAGAGAAGGGTTGGCAGAGGAGCTGGGCTGGAGGGACTTGAGGCTGAGAGCCCCACGCATGGCCGGGCTCTGGGCTTGTAACCCTCACATAATCACCTTGTGACTCCCAGTTTGGAAACCACTGGTTCAAGATGACAAGCTGGCTGCAAGAAGCTGTCAGCATAGGCACTGACTTCCTCTTTATTTGGGGGGTGCTCAACTCCCCTCTCTGCCCCAGGCCCATCTCCACTCCACCCCTTCCTCCAAGCCCCCACCCCGCTAATTAGCACCTGCTAATTTTTTTCCATGGGTGCTCCAGCCCTGGCCAAACTGAGGGGTGCACAGGAGAAGATAGGTTCCGGGGCACAGAGTGATGGGCCCGGCCCAGGGGCACCATTTCAGATTTTGATATGAAGAGGAAACTTTAACCATGATTCCAGGGGCTACTTAGGCAGCTGAAAACTCTAGCTTTTTTTTTTTTTTTTTTTCAGATAATAATTTAGAAATTAGTTGACAGGAGCACTGTATCTAATTCCTATATAAAGAAAGAAATTTAAATAAATATTAGACCCACTCAGCTCTAATACTAACATATTCTGACATCTTGTGGCAAGTCACTTAAGGGACACTGGTTAGGTTTAAAATTTTAATACATATTCTTACGTTGCTACTAACTCTTCAATACAACAATTGAAACAAAGGAAATCTATATTACTTTCTATCATTTGGGCTAATTAATTTTTGCAGTTTTTCCAAGCTTGGAATAGATCATCTAATGTTTGGAAATATCCTACGAGGTCAAAGCCCTGTGAGTTTATACTGCACCTGCCTGGAGTTTAGGGGTGTTACTAAACTAAAAATAATAGACTAGAAATGGACTTTAAACAGGAGTGAAGCTGACATTTTCAAATCACTTTATAGTATTGCCAACCCCAAATGTTCAACAATCAAGCATCAGAATCACCAAAAATCACAAGCTTGGCTGAAAAATCACAAGTTTATGTAAAATAACAGATTTGGTGTTCTTTTTATTTGCCTTCTGCTTTTTGAGCCTTTCGGGTGCACTGGGGTCACATTTTGAAGCTTTCTCCACCACCCTGAGGACTAGAAACTTTTTCTTTAAGAATAAAGGCTAAAATCATCACATATCCACTTGACTGCAGGAGCTGTGGCTTTAAGGAAAACAATAATTATCATGAGACTCATGACAAAATCATGAGAGTTGGCAACACTGCTTCCACTTGTTTAAAGGCTAGTTACTTTCCAGAAGGCTCTTAAACACAACACTACAGTAATTGAGTTTCAGTTCTCACAGGAGAATATTTAAAACAATGGGAAAATTCCACATTTTAGGTTGAGAAAAAAATTGAGTCTTCTGAGGTATATCAAGGCCACAGCAGGGAGGAAAGGAAAATAAACAGGGACAGGAGCGCTGGGCAGCTCTTCCTCTTGAAAGAAAGTTGGAGAGTCAAATCTTCCAGTCCCTAATAAGATAAAACTTCTATTGCCATCAGTGCCTCCACTCATAAATATTAACATGTGCTCAATAGCTATACTTAAATATCAGAGCCATTTTATCCAAGGTACACATTGTATACACATTGGCCCAGAGACTACATTTTCTGCATATTCTGAACAGTGCTGAGCACCCAGATGGTGCTTAGTGAATGATACAAATCTTGACAATAATCATTGACTTTATGGACTTGGGGGATGCAGTTTCTGTTCTTTATTCTGGAATTGGCTTGGATATAGCTAAAACCCTAAGAATTTGAGGGATAAACACATCTGATACTCAGACGACATTTTCTCAAACACAGAACAAAAAAATCACAACACAAAATGGTTTTCAGTTAAAATGTAAAATTGCATAGCAGCCATTGCTCTAAAACTTAGCATGGGGCAGAACTTGCCACCCCTTGGGGGTTAAATGATCTCCTCTCATCTGACTGTCATACTCTCTTTCTTTATCCTTCCTGACCGCTGTGTTGCTTTTCACGCAGTCAACCATGACATCCTTCCCAACAGCCTGGGACCATTTGATGGAGTCTCAGAGAACTGGCCTTCTTGACTTTGCTCCCATCTATCAGAATCCTCTCTTTTTGCAGCATTCAGCAGAAGGAAAGGCTGGTCCAGCAGATAAGGTGTGAAACTCTGGGGGAAGGAGCCTGCCCCTGGCCCTGCAGCTGCCCTGCCTTCAAGGCTAACTGTAGTGGCAGGGAGCAGCAACTTGGGTTTATTGCTTGCCCTGAGTACAGTCTGTGCAGCAAGGTGCTGTCTTGGAACGGTTCAGGCCTTTCCCCAGGAGAACAGCCCCACAAGCCCAGGAGCCCAACCCCCAGGGCTGGCACCAGGGAAGGCACAGGGCTTGTGGTTCGAGCTAGCTCCTGCCCACCTGGCACAATACTACCCCTCTATCTGATACACAGCTGCCTGCTGACTCTGCCCCTTTCCTGGGCTCCCCGGGCCAAGCACAGTCTGGGCGGCAAGCCACTGCCTCGTGCTGGGACCACAGGCCCTTCCCCCGCCCCTTTCCTATGCTCCGCCTGGCTGGCACAAAGCACCGCCCCCTCTTAGCGTGACCACGCCCCACCTCGCCTTCCTCAGGCCGGCCCCTCCCCCTACTCCGTCCTCTGCGCATTCTCTCCCTCTGCGCAGCCACGCCCCAAGCAGTCTAGCTCCACCCATTCCACAGCCCCGCCCCTCACGCTTTCCTCCTCCCCCGCCGCGCCGAGCCTATTCTCGAAGACCTTGGTTATACGCGTGCGCAGTAGAGACTACTCTCTCTCCGGCCTCACCCCGCCCACAGCACCGTGGGTTCTGATTGGGCCGGTCTACGTTGCCCTCATAGCCAATAGGAAAGCCCCATTCCTACCCCGCCTCTTTACAACGTGCTGTTGCTGTCACACCTGCTTCCTGAGTCCTGACCCTAGTGGAGATGGCGGCGGCCGGGCTCGGGCTGTGTCGGGCAGCGGTGCTCGCCTCCGGACCGGGGCCGTTGCGGGCCGGCGTGTGGGGCCGGCTGCCCCCCTTGGCGGCCAGGCCGCGGCGACACGCGGCGCATTTCACGTTCCAGCCTGACGCGGAGCCCAGCGCGCACGGTGAGAGGGGGGGCGCGCCCGGCTGAGCCTCCCCCCGTACCCTCAGCAGCCTGGCCCTGCCCTGGAGAGGAGCTGCCCGGCGCGGGACTGGCGGAGGGCATCGGGCTCCCTGCTGAGCGCCTGGTGCTCTGGGTCTGCTTGTCCCGAGGGGTCCCAGGCGCTAAGGGGAGCCTCCCACCCCTCCCCGCCCGCCGTACTGTCAGCGCCCGCTGCGGTTGGGGCTGGGGAAAAGGGCACTGGGTTCCCCGGGCCTGCCCCCGACCGCCAGTCAGACCCACCTGGGGCAGCCGTTAAACGGCGCCTGGCAGCGCCCCAGGCAGGCAGCGCGGAGCGAGCGTGTTGTCCCCGCAGAACTACGAGCCCCTTCCCCGAGCGCCCTGACAATCATGAGACTTTCCCGACAAACAACAAACGCCAGCTCTTGGCCGCCAGCCTTCTGGGGTCGGAGCCTCTGGAGTGGCTGATGCCACCTGGTCAGGCCCTCTTCAGTTAGGGTGGGAACTGCCTTTCTGTTAAGGGGGGAAGGGGCTGAGTGTCTCTCTCTCCCCCCCCCCCCATCCCTCCTTTCTAGCCGCTGGGCTAGCTCCGAGCCTTGTGACAAAATTACACAAGCTGGAAGAGTAACTCACCTGAAATGACCTAAAATTGAAGGCAGGCGGCATGATTCAATTTTTGGCCAGCATCTGGAGCTGGTCACCAGGTAGAAAAGCACTAACAGCTGTCTGTTGCCATTTTTGGGTGAAAACTTGTTTTCACTCGGGCTCAGGAAAGGTAGATGTGACATAATTGCATTTTAACTTCAGAAGCCAATACTACTGTAAAGGAGGAAAAAAATTCACTTAAAAGGTGCAGAGAAGATATTTTGTTGAACAGAGTAATGTGAGAGTCCAGTGAAGAGGAGCTCCATTATCTTTTGTTGGGGGCGGGATAGCTCAGTGGTTTGAGCATTGGCCCACTAAACCCAGGGTTGAGTTCAATCCTTGAGGGGGCCACTTAGGGATCTTGGGCAAAAATCTGTCTAGGGATTGGTACTGCTTTGTGCAGGGGATTGGACTAGATGACCTCCTGAGGTCCCTTCCAACCCTGATATTCTATGGTCTGCTGTAAATAGGCTTGTCAGAATTTGATTTTTTTTTTGTAGTTTTGATTAATAGTGATTTTTGTTTTTGCCAATTTTTATTGTTACAGTTATGGGAAGTTAGAGGTTGGTGGTGGGGTTACTGTTGGGGCAGTGCTGACAGTGGGGCTGTAGAGGACTTTCTGTAAGGCTGAAGGGCCCAAGACAGCTGGAGGAAACAGGCAGGGGAGGCAGTGGTTCTGGTCTGGTGGAGCAGAGACCCCCCTGGCCAGGGCTGCAAGGAGGTGGATGAGCCCTTGGCACTGGGGGTCTCTGAACATCTCCTGACAAGGGATTGCCCCCCTCCCCCACCTGGCTGGTGAGTGAGCTGGGCTGCAAAGGGCTGTATGTGTTGCTGCAGGGCCAATGCCCTGCAGGCACATGCTGCAGGAGGGTGCATTCAATGCTGACTGTTATGGTGGATTTTTGTTGTTGTTTTTGATATCAGTGTGTCAGCTAAAATGAATGTTTATTGACATCTGCTGATTTAAATTGGATCCTGTCAAGCCTAGCTATAAAGTAGCCAAGTTCCCATGCACTCTGTGGCAAGCTGGCCCTAAGTTCTGCAGCATGTTATAGCAAGCTAGAAATTCTGTGGCAGATTCAGTTCAATTCACAGTTTGCCATTTGCATAGAATTAATGGTGAGAATGCCAAATACAATTATTTTCATATAATATTCAATTAATCTTACATTGCCCTCAAATTTCCAATATGCCACAGAATTTTGACACATCACTGCAATTGTAGAAATTTTCAGTGTATGTTGAAGCTGCAGGTTCTGGTATTTGGGCAGGAGACACTTGGCACTTCAGTTTCACGTTGTGGAGTTGCTACCAACAGCGGGGAAAAGTTTGCAGACAGCCTAACAGTCAGGGCTCTGTTCAGAAGAGATTGTGACAGGTTCCCCCCAGGGTGCCACCTGGAATTGGGGTACCACTGAATTCCCCTGACCCACAAGCCTGGGCTCCCTTTTACACTGTACTACTGTGACAAACTGCGAAGCCTTGGGGAGTATAAACCCAAAACTATACTGTCTTGCGCTGAACAGGGAACTGTATAGCATAAGATCATAAAATTCACCCTCTCCCTCACTGTGGAGAGGAATATGCAACAGCCTTTTGTCCTTGAGCTATGATTCGCGCACACTGGTTTAGATAAAGCAAAAACAAGTTTATTAACTACAGAAGATAAATTTTAAGTGATAGCAAACAGGTCAAAGCAGATTACCTAGCAAATAAACAAAAAACGTAAACTAAACTTAATATACTAAATAGATTGGCTATGAATAGCAGTTTCTCACCCTAAGAGGTGATGCAAGCAGGCTGCAGATTCTTAAGGGGCAAGCTGCACTTGCTTACAGCTTGGAATCCCCAGGTGTTCCAGTCACAGGCTAAAAATCCCTTTAGCCTGGGTCTAGCACTTCCCCCAGTTCAGTCTTTGTTCCTCAAGTGTTTCCAGGAGTCTTCTTGTGTGGTGAACTGAAGAATACCAGATGTCAATTCCTGCCTTATGCATATGGTGGGAATGCTTTGTTTCCAAGCTTGGTTCCCCAGATGGGTCTTGGAAAAACACTGACATCCCAAGAGGGAGTCTAGAGACATGTGGTCACATCACATGTCTTTGTAGAGTCATAACAGCCATTACTCAGAGGCTGTAGTGTTCTCAAGAAGACTCCCCAGGTGGGAGATAAACTTCTCCTAAGGCCATAAGAACAGCCATACTTGGTCAGACCAGCGGTCCATCTAGCGCACTATCCTGTCTTCCGACAGTGGCCAATGCCAGGTGCCCCAGGGAATGAACAGAACAGATAATCAAGTGATCCATCCCCTGTCACACATTCCCAGCTTCTGGCAAATAGAGGCTAGGGGCACCATGCCTGCCCATCCTGGCTAATAGCCATTGATGGACCTATCCTCCATGAATGTATCTAGTTCTTTTTTTGAACCATGTTATAGTCTTGGCCTTCACAACATCTTCTGGCAAAGAGTACCACAGACTGACTGTGTGTGTGAAGAAATACTTCCTTTTGTTTGAAACCTGCTGCCTATTAATTTTATTTGGTGACCCCTAGTTCTTGCGTTATGAGAAGGAGTAAAGTAAATAAGGAAGTATTATTTACTTTCTCCACACCAGTTATGATTTTACAGATCTCTATCATATCTCTCTCTCTCCCCCCCCCCCCCCCCCGGACATCTCTTCTCCAAGCTGTAAAGTCCCAGTCTTAATCTCTCCTCATACGGAAGCTGTTCCATACCCCCTAATAATTTTTGTTGCTCTTTTCTGAACCTTTTCTAATTCCAATATATCTTTTTTGAGATGGGGTGACCACATCTGTACGTAGCACTCAAGATGTGGGCATACTATAGTTTTATATAGGGGCAATATGATATTTTCTGTCTTATCTATCCCTGTCTTAATGATTCCCAACATTATTAGCTTTTTTTGATTGCTGCTGCACATTGAGTGGATGTTTTCAGAGAACCGTCCACTATGACTCCAAGATCTCTTCCTTGAGATGTAACAGCTAATTTAGACCCCATCATTTTATATATATAGTTGGGATTGTTTTCCAATGTGCATTACTTTGCATTTATGAACATTGAATTTCATCTGCTATTTTGTTGCCCACTCACCCAGTTTTGAGAGATCCCTTTGTAGCTCTTCGTAGTCTGCCTAGGACTTACAAAACTTATCAAGATAGTTGTCATCTGCAGGTTTTTCCACCTCACTGCTTACTCCTTTTTCCAGATCTTTATGAATGTTCAATAGGACTGGTTCCAGTACAGACCCCTTGGGGACACCATTATTTACCACTCTGCATTCTGAAAACTGACCATTTATTCCTACCCTTTTTTCCTTACCTTTAGGAAGGCCCATTGTTTTTTCCTAATGGTTCATTTCCCTGAATAGGCCATTCCCAACCCAGCTATCTAGAATGACTAGTGGGTGTTCCCCAGGTGTAACTACATTTTGAAATACAGATTTATAGTCAATATTCACAACTTCAGGTATAAAAATGATGCATGCATACAAATAAAATAATCATATTCAGCAAATCATAACCTTTCCAATGACCTCTCATGACCTGTCTTGCATAAAATATAGTCTAATAATGTCATAATCCTATAATATCAGTTTCAAGACTATAGGGTACAGTGTCACAGAGATAATAGGTTTTCCCATAATGATCATGTAAGAATTTTGTTTTTTGTTAGGTGGTGTAGCAGATGACATGCATCCCCCTAATTTCTTTAAGCCTACTCATTGTGGAGATGGCCTCAAAAGCAAAGAATAGTTCCTGGCTCTGATTCTCCTCATATCTTTCCCAGGAAGATGCAGAATGAAAATTGACATGACTCTTGTCTGCTGTTCTACTGCCCATAAGATTCTTCACAGTGGCTATGAAACTGACTAGTCTGGTCAGTTTCATTCTGACCCCTCCACCTGCGCTCAGTTACAAACACCTTGGGAAAGGAGGTTGTTTTATAATGCTGAAATGTTTGTAACTCTGAACAAAACATTATGGTTGTTCTTTCTAAAGTTTACAAATGAACATCTACTTTATACAGCTTTGAAACTTTTACTATGCAGAAGAAAAATGCTGCTTTCCTTTTATTTATTTTTAGTAGTTCATGTTTAGCCCCGTACTGTACTGTATTTGTGTTTGTTTGTTTGTTTTTTTGGTCTCTGTTGCCGCCTGTGTACTTCCAGTTCCAAATAAGGTGTGTGGTTGACTGGTCAGTTTGTAACTTTGGTGCTCATAACTTTGAGGTTCTAAAGTAAGTGTGTGTGTGTGTGTGTGTGTGTGTGTGTGTGTGTGTATATATGTATATAAACAAGACCCATTCCCTTCCTGGTTACCTTCCTGAGGGGCCCCACAATAGTGAACCTCTGTAAGCTCCTTAATGGTGAGTGTTGGTCTTAGCAACAGTATGCATTTATCTCACTCTTTCATCCACTGGGCACAGATCACACTGCTGGGAATAAGCTTTTGCCTCAGTGGAGACTTCTGTCCAGTAAAGGTTTACAAGTTATCTCTGCACAGTTTTCAGTAACTGCAAGTATCCTGAAAATGAATAGAATGGATGCAATTCAGTGTCTTGGCATAGTATTTCTGATGTTCAGATGTCCTGGGAGGTACCCATGTTCTGTAGGATAATCCCTTCTTCAATATGAATTTCTCTGCTCCTCTGAAAAGGGGTCATTAGGTTGGCTACCTTGGTTTTAGCTCTTTCTACCCTCAACTTTCTCTGAAGTTAATAGGCGATAAAGGCACTCAAGATACAGCAAGATCAGGGCTACAGGTTTATTTATTCTTAGTTCCACCCACCTCCGGTTGAGATGCAGGAGGGTATAATGGAGGGGCCACGGTGGGGAAGCCTGTTTTGTGTTGAACCAGTTAATTCTATGACTAGAAAACTTTTGGTTCCTTGATTTACATGCAGTATGACTTTGCATTCATATAGAAGGTGGTAAAAATGAACTGTGTGATGCTGATGTTGACTATGCCATCACACAGTAGACTTTAAAAAAAAAAAAAAAAAAAAAATTCTACTGCATTCTCTTCACCTAGTTCCAGAGCTCAGATATGAAGGGTGCATCGGTTCCCCTCTTCTTGAAGGGAGTTAGTAGGGAGCCTTTCAGATAGGTCAAAGCAGTAACTATTAAACTACTAACAAATTAGAATAATTCAGAAGCTACAATGAATGGCCTGGAACTCCATTTTACTGTTCAGAAGACAAGCCTATCTACAGCAGGGTACAGATTTAGTAATAACTCAGAGGGGGAAGTTTTACCAGCTAAAGAATTGTCATCATCCGTTCCTATAGTTCTTTGTAGGTCTTACTCCTGAGGGAATTCTGCGCCAAAAACTTAAAAATTATGTGCACAATATTTTTAACTCCTGCAAATTTTATTTGTCAATAAATAAATGTGGCCCCAGAATGGCAGTGGGGAGCACAGGCCACTGGCTGTATTGAGGTGGAAGATCACCCTGAAGCCCCCACCTCTCCCAGTACAGGGACTCGGCAGTGAGGCTGCACCTGACCCTAGCACGGTGCAAGGGCTGGGCCTGGCCCAGAAACACCCTGGAGGCCTGCCCCTCTGTGCCAGGAGCACCAGGCAGACTCAGCCCACCAGGATCCTAGTGTAGGGGGATCCAAGTGTGGGGTGAGAGATTTCTGCATAGGGCAGTCTGGGTACAGGCAGCTCAGGGAGATCTGGATGCACAGGGCCTTGTTAGGGGGTTCTGGGTGCAGGGACAATGGGACTCTGCAGGGGATCCAGATGATGGTGGTTGTGCTCGGTGGGGGCGGGGGGTGGCTTAACAGGGGAGCTCTAGCTGCTGCTGAGGGGATACTGCATGCCAGGCTCCTGCTTCCCTCCCCCCCCCCCCCCCCCCGTGATTCCCTTATCCCCTTTTCTTCTCCATCTCCATCCCCCTCCCCCTGCCCTATTCCACCCCCTTCCTTCCCCACTGCTTCATTTCCCCCACCCACCTTATACAGCCCCACTGCAGCCATTCACTGTTCCACAGAAAATAGGAAGGCTACCAGTACACAGAAGGGGAGCACAGTTGGCACTTGGACCCAGGATGCTGCATTCAGCTGCAGAGCCCAAGACACAGCCTCCTGGCTGGGCAGCTCTGCATTTGCAGAAATGAGCATGTGTGTGTGTGTGTGTGTGGGGGGGGGGGGGGCAGTGGCATGTAACCCCCTATGCCCTCCCATGCCTTGCTTCTGTTTGGGGTGCAATACCCCCAAAAAACTGCACTCATGGTGGTTGCCCCCTCCCCCCCCACCCCCTCCCGGGCACGGCTTTCCTTTGCTTCCCTGACATTTTCTGCGGGGAAAAGCAGGAAATCTGTGCTGGGGAAGGGGAGCAGTTTTCTGTGGGTGTGCAGTCTCACAGAATCCCCCCAGGAGTAAGGTCTCCCATTCAGTTACTGACCAGACCCAACCCTGCTTAGTTTGTAAAAATCTGACTGGTTAATAATAGAAGGTGGAGTGGCTGCTAGCTATCCATTTTTATACAATATCTGCATTTCCAGGAAATTCTTGTCATCTTTACAGCATATTGGGATGAGGTATGGGAAATCAGTAGTGTAAAAGTGAAGATTTGAAACTTCAAAAATTTGCTATGTGGGAGACCTCAGTAATAGCACCCCAATGTCCTATTGCTCCCTCTATGCTTGTAGTTATGGCTATTCAGCATCACCGTTTTCCCCACTCTGTTGCTATCTGGACTTAATTCTGCTACCCTCATTTCAGTTGCATTCAAAGACACCATCTACATGGTCCCCAGAAGTGGAGGAAATGTAAGGCTAATTCTGCGCCCTTACGGAAATGTCCTATGTTAACGAGGATCCTGGGTTTAATAGCTGTAGTATCCTGTAGGAAAGAAGGCCGTGGAATGAAATTTGGGCAAGGTTTTTGGTAAACTTTAACAGAGTGGGTTATTTTTCATAATGAAACAGTTTTAGGTAAGCTTATTGTCTTATAACCAGTAGGTGCTAGCCTTTGAAAATGCCTTGCGAAGTTACATCTGTTCTCTTGTACCCGAAGAAAGTTACAGCATTGGCTATCATCAGTATGTAACTTTTGAAAGAGATCTGAAATACTGGCCATCAGTATTACAGTTACTGGGATTATAAAGTGTGCCAAACTGCATCTCATCCATTTAAAGTCTATGCAGCAAAACAGTCCTTTTGGTCCTCAATAGCATTTTCCTTTTAAAGGCTTCAGTGGCTGCTGGCTCATTTAAATTCTTATTACTAAGTTTTGTTTTGTTTTGTTTTTTTTTAAACAGATAAATAGCTAAATAATGTGTCTCTCATGCAGGGCAAACTCAGAAAATGAATCTTTTCCAGTCTATAACAAGTGCCTTGGATAATACCTTGTCCAGAGATCCAACTGCAGGTATGCTATAACTGAAATTGTGTATCTCTGTGTACTCTGAAGTTAGTCATTTTTAAGATTATTTGAAATGTTTTTTAATAAAATGTAGAAATAAATTGATTCAGGTCCCAAATCACTAACAGAATACACCTATAGGATTAAGAATGTATAAACAGTGTACTGAAAGACTATTTACCACATTGGAACCCAGACGCAGTTCTTTCTCCTGCAGCAATTGACTGCATCATTAACATCTAATGTGGGGCAGAGAGCTGCATTGCTTAGCCTGCTTTGTGTATGAGTGATGTTCCAAATACGTCAGGGGAAATTCAGGTCCTAGCAGGTAAACTAGTTAATTCTGAACTTAAAAAAACCCAAATTACTTTAAGTTGAAGAGTATACTTTTAGAACACTTCAGATGTTAGAGGTTCTCCCTTCTCCCCCCCCCGCCCCAAAATGCATTTACTTTTGAATTTTCCTGATTGTAAATGTGCATGTTTGCAGTGGTGACCAGAGCCAGATCTCAGCAGTATTTCTGGTTTTTCATTTTGCTGCTCTAAATATTTCTGCACACTTGTAACTTAGATATTGATTAAGCAGCTTTCATATAATTCTGCTATGTACTAGTACACACTGCTACTTACTGTGTTCTCTTTCATGGTGTCAAGTATCAGGGGGTAGCCGTGTTAATTTTATCTACAAAAACAACAAGGAGTCTGGTGGCACCTTAAAGACTTCCTTGTTGTTTGTGTTATCTTTGACTCCCCTTTTCGCCAGCTGATTAAAAGCTGTATAGAGTTTCTGTAGTAGTTTGCCTCAAAATAATGTTGACGGAACTCTTTATAGACCACATATTTGTGATTGAATAGAGGAGAACCATTGTAATCTTGATCTCTACGTCTGGAAGTAGATAATTCACAAAGGAAAATGGAGTACTGTAGCCAGATTTTTAGAAAGACTGTTATTGGTCAAAGTTATTCAATTTGTGACTTCATGCTAGGGTAAAGCACATCAAATCAGGTATTCTAGGAAGCAAGGTGATCATAGTAGAGATTAGTCCCCCTCAACACAATTACACAGCTGTTAAAATCTATTATGTTTTTTTCATAAAGCATCAGCACCTCAGGTATTGGTTCTATTGGAGGCAGGCTACTGGACTTGATGGTCCTAACTAAGGGTCTCATGTAGTATGAAAAAAAATCTATGTTAAGCATTCAAACAAGTCTCTGCCTAGATGTGTTCCCTGCCTCTGTATGTATGCTATGATTTGCTCAGTTTTGGAAAAGTGAGATGACTCCAGGCACATAAGATTTCTGAAGCATTCTCATGGAATCAGCTCTCTATCTGCGAACTGACTGTTCCAGTGTATTGGAAAACTGCTTTTTCCATGTATCATCCTGAGTTTTGCACAGGTGGACTCATGCAGAATTCCTTGTAGGATCAAGACTTCAGTTTAGAGCCAATATCTGAGCTATGAATTTCACCTTACTTTGTATGTTCAGTACTTAATCTTGCAGTAGAAGATAAGATATATCCCTAATATTATTTTGTTGCTTTATATAACTGGTTGATCCAGTTCCCAATGAAGTGGATGGAAATCTTTCTATCCACCTTCATGAGAAGGTTAGCTGCCCAAACTAACTCCCATGAATCTGTGCATAGCCTGGTTGAATACATTCAGTCAGTGACTACAAAGGATAGGTCTCCACTCCATGTGCTCTAGTAGCAGTATGATAGCACTGATGTTTCCTGTACTAACTGACACAAAACTAGTAGCCATATTAAATGGGAAAGGCTTTGTAAAGACTCTGACCTCAAGCATAAAAACAAATACAAACAGTAAAACCACAATAGAACAAACCAAAGCAAGGCAAGCCCCAGCCAAAACAAATTAACAAGGAAATCTAGGAAGATAGACTGGAGACATATCTCAGTCAATAAGAGCATGCCATCATTAATCTGTTCTTGCATCATTATTGCTATTCTGTTTTGTGAATCTGTCTGGTTATTAACTTGTGCAGTGGTGAATTATCCCACATTTATTTAAAAGCTCTAACATAGATACAGAGGGCCAGTTTTTATTTATTTATTTTTTTTTTCCTTCTGTAAAGAGGGAGGGAGGGAATTAATGAGCTCTCCATCCCTTAGGATATGCAAGTATTTGGGGAATATTAGCACTGAATAACTTGGCCAGCAGATGTAAGTCACATCTTGTGATGTATTGCAAAAGGCTGCAGACCCCTCTAGTTTTCTATATTTAATATATAAATGTTGTATTTCTCAATGAGGAGAAATAAAGTAGCCTTGCCCTAAAAATCCTAAAATTATTTTTTTAAAAGAGATCAAAGTTCTACAATCAACCAGTTTAAGGGAAAGGACTAGACTGCTTTTAAAATTTGGATCGATTTGCTGTCTAATGGCTTTTTGGTGGTTTGTATGGTTCCTAGGCCACATTGCAAAGAGCATAATAATGGTGAGTATTTAAACTGGCAACTTGCACAGTTATTGGACTACCTTCTTTTCCCTAAAGGTTGTACCTCCAGATCAGGATTGTAACACATGGGTGGGACGTTTGGAGAAACTTGCTATTTCATGGATCAATTAACATTTGTGGTGATCAGTTCAGCATTTTTCAGGAGCATTAAAATCACGTAGAAATGAAATGCGAAATGAAACCAGTTGAAGCTTACAAACTAGTGGATGAGGAGTCCTTACTTATGATGTCATTTTATTTTTGATTAAAAGGAAAGATTGTATCAGATCTTAAACTTTTTTTAAAATGGAATGTTTAAATTCAGTGGCTGTTTGGTTAGTGTCCTACACTAACCTTCTTGGAATTTTTAAATGACTTTGTAGTAATTCAAGTGCTGTGGTATTACTTAAATATTTTTCTGAAATGTTCCTGCAGTAGTTTCTGAAACATAGCTAGAATAGTTTAAACACACTCTCGGGCCCAAAATAGAATGTTTTTCCCCTTCCTGTGGCGCTCCTTTTGTTTAACGTACTGTTTTTTAAATAGGTAGTGCGGAAGGAGAGGTGGTGGTGGTGGTGGGGGGGGGGGGAGAATCTTGATTGCTAATGCTGATTAAAAATACAGTACTTTGGTGTCAAATTAACCGTCCTTTTGGGTATGATGAAACATCTAAAATTCAATGCCTTTCATTTTAACTATATAATATTTTATAGTTGCATATATTAGTAAATTGTTTAGAAACCTATTAAAACTTGTTCTTGCTCAGTCATGAATGTTGAAACTTAAGATATTGAATGTAAATGGAAACAGTAAAATTCAGGTGAGGACTGTGCTAACAGTTCATAAATGGTTAGACTAGAATAAATAGGATTATCATTTTCATACTAGATGAGAGTTTGTATTCATAAAATTAAACTATGTATGACTTTTTATTTTGCAGTAATATTTGGTGAAGATGTAGCCTTTGGTGGAGTCTTCAGGTGCACTGTTGGGTTGCGAGACAAATATGGTGAGTTAGCTGCTTCAAGACAAGCAATGTTAGATTTAAAATCTTTCCTTTTTCCACTATAGCTTATGATCCTAGATGAGTCTTGTGGGGAAAATCATGTAAATGCATTTGTTTGTCTTAGTTTTGATATAGCTGAGGATTTCTGTTTTGAACAGATTTTATGATTTTGTTTATTAATAAGAATTTCCAAATTAGGCATTGAACTTGGCCTCCTAAGTTTGTAACTTAAATTTTGTTTTCAACTAAGTAGGCTTGCAAAAAAATTCTTTGGTTTTTACAAGAATTCCAGGTTGTAGTGTCTCTTAAGATCAGATAAGAAGTATTTATCTGTACTCACAACTAGTAACCTGTGGTCATTCATACCAACTGTATTGCTTCCACAAAGAAAATGAAGTAACACGTATTTCTGGATCCTGTGTATAATTGACCAGGAACTGAGTTTCGGTCCTATATTCAATTTGGTTTTAACACTCCTCTTCTTCTCTTCTCCCCCTCCCCTGCTCTCGCCCCCCCAAATAAAAAAAAAAAAGTATACCACTTTCTCATGTGGTTTAGCTAGCCAGTGTTCGAACCATACTTGAACTGTCTTTAAAACTTGATTCTTTTACTCATTTTTCTGGCCCTGTGTATAAGGAGCCTCAAAAATGTTTACCTTGTCCACAAATTAACCAGAACAGTCATTTTTGTAACCTACTAGATATGAAAAGCATTACTTTAACCCCATCACTCAGTTCTTGGATAATCTCATGAAGCTTGGCTTAGTAATGAGGAGAAGATAGGAGGAAGTTTATTTAAAACACTTGGGAATCTTAACTGTTACTTTGACAATAAGCTTACCTACTTGTGGAATCATTGTTGTGCTGTGTGATCATCTCTTTAATGGCACATTCTCAAAAATCCTTTTGTCCCATTGTATTTTTGAGTCCAGATTCCTGTAACTGATTCTTGCTTTCAGTTGCCTAGGGGAAAGGTTAGACGTCTCCTTGAATTATGCTGGTGTAATTCTGACTTCAGTGGAGTTGGTCCTGATTTGTGAGAGGGAAGAGTCAGGCTCATAGCTCTTTTTAGACTCTGTTCTTCTGGTTAATGGTGTGTTTTCTTAGAAAATGCAAAGAAGTACTTTCTGAATTTCTGCTTTACAATTGAAATAGCTGTCTTCTGGTTGAATGTATGGTTTTTAACTTAGCTTTTGTGGTTCTAATAAAAATACTATCAGACTGTAAAATGTCAGTGTTTCATGTACTATATGCTGGGTAATATCTATAGCTACCTGCATGGTGGTTAAGAGTAATAGGGGATAAGATAGCCTTAAGCACACAAGGGAGACCATGTCTACACTGCCCTGCACCTCAGACTATGGGATGTGTGAATTACAGCAAGCACTGAAGTGCTGTGCTGTAAATCCCTTGTGTGGATGCTGTGGGCCAAACAAAAGGATACCTAGTTCACATTATTGACTACTTTAATGCAAACTAGGTACTTTTTCATTTGCACACACGGTGTCGACATGGGGAGTTACAGTGCAGCATTCTGGTGTTATGTAATTTACCCCACTGTCTTTCAAACTGTGGGGCAGTGTAGACAAGCCCTAAGCCTGTCTGACTTAACTAGGCATATCTTCTTTCTATGCCTCATCCTCTTTCTTACTATAAATTCAAATAGGCTACCGGTGTATCTTTTATCTGTAACTTTGTTCATGGTAGGCAAATTTAAAAATCATAGCTACAGAAATCCCTAACACCATAATTTTTTGAATACTAATATCTGCATCAGAACAAGGTCTCTGACATTACATTTGGTTGCTGCGAAAACTAACAAGATTTCAACAGGGAAATAAGCAGCAGGAGCAGATGGGTTCTCAAGCAAATATCCTGTTTCTGTGCAAATGTCCCTAGTAGTAAAGGACAAGGGAAAGCAAACACACGTTGTATTACCAGGAGACTGTTTATGCAGTGTATTGTGTATGCAAAAAATAAAAAAGGCCTTATTGATATTCTTATCAATGAGAGCCAAAGGGATCTTTTAAATGTTTGCTGTTGAAGGTTTTTTCCACTTACCAGCAAAACAGCAATAAGCAAATGTTAACAAATGATCTTATATCATACCAATGTATTGGTATAAAATGTGAGGGTGTTTTTATTTTCCCTGACAGGAAAATCCTCCTTTCTTCTTGTGGTTTTTGTTTTGTTTAAATTTTTCGTGTGTGTGTTGTGGGGGGGGGGTTTCCTGGTATATAATCATCAAGATCACTAGATGGCACTCTGTCTCTGAAAAGTAGTACTCGAAGAGCAAGTTGGTAGTCCTTTTTTATTTAAATGCAGGGAGTAAGATCTAAATAACAATTTATATTCTTGTAGGCAAAATTTAGTTTATTAATGGCTCACTACTACACAGATGTTACTCAATATCAAGACTATGGTGCAGAGAAGTTGGGAGAAAGTATTTTAAAATAGAGATTTCTTCTGTCAGTGAATCAAAATTGACTGTGTGCTATGAAAGCCATTTAAACCCCGTGTGTATCTTATGCTTATCTCAGGAAGAGGGTGGCACGAGAAAAAATAAAATCCTAATTTTAAATCGGGTCAACTCTTAAAATGTCTAGTTGTGAGACTACATATAATTAAATATTTTAGCTTAGCATTTAAATGCACAGAAGTTAGTAGATAGTGTTTTTTCTCACAGCAGCTGTAACTTGTTAGCGCAGGTTTAATTCAGACACTAACTCTTCAGAGTCCCTTTTTGGCAGACCCAACTATGTGTTGGTATTAGCACGTGAACCCACTAACATACCTTTTTTTGCCACTTCTCAACAGTGAAGGTGTTGCTCTGGGACTCCTGAGGTATATGTATGGATGGCCTTATGGGGATAAGAGTAGAAAAGGTCATGCATGCCCTTTTCCCTCTTTGTCCTGCCTCAGGACTTTATGGGCATTGGGTGGCCTATTCTTTCTTTCTCTTTTCATAAACGTGCTTTGGCATGGGAGTCAAATGTATGGCCCACAGCCTGTGTCAGGCCCACCTGGTGTATGTGTCCTGCATGACATGTTCAGACTGCAGAATCTCAGCTTAAATAAAATTCTAGCTTTCATGGTTGAGAGCTTCCCAAATGAACCGAGTAAAAGGACAAAATGTTTGCTTTCCTGAGACTGTATATGGCTTATGGCTTTGAGAGGTGTGATCTCCCATGCCCCCTATTAATCTAATCCGAGTTTGAACTAAATGACCCTGTCAACATCATTAACTATTATATTGCTGATAATTTTAGCACGTGGATTGGGGAAAGGCGTGAGAAATCTAGGGGTGGGAGAGGAGGACTATTGTAGGGAAGGAAATGCAGAAGGAAGAAGAAAGGAGAGACAGAAATAGACAAGGGAGAGTAGGGGGAGGCAAGAGAAACAGAATAGTTGGGTGGGCAAGGGGCTTATTTCCCACTGAATGTGACAATGAAGTAATTAAATGATGATGAAACTTTTAGTTACTAGTAAAGGCCAAATTCTATCCTGTTCCTTGAAATCTTCATGCTGACATTATCTAGTTTTGCTGTGAATGTAAGGGGATATAGAGTCCTAAGGCTGTGTTCCAGTCAATGGACTGTAATTAAAAGTGGAATTTAGCCTTCTTTACTGAGTAAATTTGACGTGCTGTCCTATAGGAAATCCCCAACATTTTCCTAGCTAAACAATTGTAGTGGCAGGTTTTAAGTGGCTGCTCCTTTTGTACTGATCAGTTGCTAATAACTCTTAGCTACCATGCTAGGTTTATGCTGAGCACCTGCAGTTAGCTCATACAGAACTGCTGGCTGGAGGGTCAAGAGTATTTCCCTGCTCCCACTGTGGGTGTGATGAGTGTTAATTTCCCCTTTGAAGATTCATAACTGCTACGGTAGGAAGAAGGATGGCAGTGCTCCATATTACATGGCTCCTGAAGACATTGCTGGACTGGAACAGTAGCATAGTGTGATACTGTCTTTTTAAAATTAGTCCTGTGTAATCACCAGAGAGCCTCCCATTGTGAGGGGTATCACACATGATGTAGACACACTTGAGATCTGCATGCTCAGAGTCTGTAGGAGCCATCTTGTTTTGTCTCTGATAAAGATAGCTGTGGTTTAAACTTTATATCCCTGGTCTCAATCTGGTTCCTGAAGTATAGCAGCTGCAGTAGAATCATGAAGAAGACACTCTGACGCCTGACCATGCTAGAATGCATGACAGGAACAACCAAAGTGGCCAACTCTTTCCCACGAGTCCAGTCGGAGGGACATTGGATCACCAGGCTTCCTTTTGTCCATCCCTTCTCGTTGGAGAGACTTTGAACATTCTCAGTCCAGTGTGGTAATCTTCACTGATCCTGGGCTGAGGTTTGCAAAGGTAATAAGAAACAGGATTCTCACTTTTTTTTAATTCTTTGGGGGTGGGGGGAAATTGTATCCTTAAGTTTAATACACTGTGGAGTTCAACTATGTCTCCTAGGGACTGTGACAGTCATTCCATATTCTTTATGAAAATATGTTTATGATATGAATGACATAACTACTTTATGCAAGATGGCTCATGTAAGCTATCATGGGAAAGATTATGATTTACTGAATGTGATTATCCAATTTGTATGCCTGTATCTTTTCTGTATCTGAAGTTAAGAATATTGACTGTGTATCTGTATTTCAACTGTGCTACTTTGGATGATGCCCACTGCTAACACTTCAGGTACAACAATGGAAAAGCCAGACAGGGTGGATGGCCCATCAGCAAGGACAATGAACTGTGTGAAAAGCTTGGCCTTCCTGTGGACGCTCCATACTGCCACTGACTCATGGACACTGGGATCCTACAGAGTCAGGTGGTCTTGTCACCTGATATTAAAACATTACCTAGGATGTCTTGTAATTTTCCACTGTAAGGGAAGGGGTGTCAAGTTTGGGAAACCAAAAGGATTCCTGTCTTATGTAAACCCTATTTAAGGGTTGGGAGGAAGGCAAACAGGACTCCTCCTCTCCATGTCCTGTCTACTCTAGAAGAAAAACTGAAGGCAGGGAGAGTCCAGACTGAGACGGGGGTCCAGTCTGAAAAGGAATATAGCTGGAACTCTGAACCACAGAAACTTTGCAACCTGTCTGCGATAATATCTAGGGTGAGAAGTACTATTTGTAACCAATTTCTTTAGTGAAACTAGCTTAGTTTGTGTTGGATTACTAAGCAAATGAAATAAGCTTTGTTTTGTTTTGTTATCCCTTTTACCACTTATTTGCTTTTTATAGTTAATAAAATTTGTTTTGTTTATTAAACCCAGTTCCTATAACTTCTAATGGGGTAGGGGGGCAGGGAAGAAGTGTGCACACTTCTCTCCACATTGAGGGAGGGAGCAAATTTAATAATATATCTTTGGGTCTGTACTCCAAGGGAGGTGGATATCTGAGTGCTGGAGCAAGTCCCTGAAGCTGAGTCTTACCAGAGCTGATCTGCAGCTGGGTATGGCCCTGCCTGTGTGTGTTAGAGGAGGTTTTAAGAGCCTGGCTCAGCAAGACAGGTTAAAAGGGGCCCATGCTGGCAGAACAAATAGACTCAGTGGTATCTCAGCACATCAGGTGGCTTCCCAAGTGATCCAACCTGTGACAGGGACATTCTTAACTGAAATGCAGCCTTAAGGGATTTATTTTGCATTACATAAAAGAAATGTGGCAAAAAATGAACATTTTGTCCATGTTCAATGTGGTCTCGAAAATGAGTGATTAGGTACACATTGCAGTAAGTACATGGTATGTTTGTTTTCCCAGATGGGTGTGTATACAGACTTTCTAATAAGTGTCTAATCAGATAAGTATAGGCAGCTGTATTTTCAAAGTATATGCATGGCTGTGTTTGTATTTGGATAATTTTGGTTCAGTAAAGCTATATCACTGTAGAAAATGATGCACTATTTTCATTGTTATAACTTTACTTCTCAGTCAGTTTTTATCACAGTTGGCAAATTGTGCAATCTTCGTTGACTAACATCATTCCTGGGAGGAGGGATGGTCTAGTGGGTAGCGTACTACACAGGGACGTTGAAGACCTAGATTCAATTTCTGGCTCTGCCGCTGTCTTCCTGCATTACTGTAGAAAGAGTGAATGATTTGTCCATACTTTCATCTCCCATCTCTAAATTAGAGATCACAATTAATCCCTCTCTTGTCTATTTGGATAGTAAGATGTTTGTAGGCACTGTCTCTTACTATGTTTGTACAGTGCTTGACGTTGGGGACCTGAATTACAGTGGAGTTCTTGGGCACTATTATAATATAAGCGTTTACAAATTGAAGTCTAAAAATAGCCTCTTTTGGACACAAACATCTGAACAATATCCTTAAATTGTGTATGTGACGCTTCCTGGGGGCATCCGCGGTAGTGAAGCATCTCATTACACCTGCCCTTAGTGTGCAGAAACTTTGTCTGTCACTTCCCAGATAACACAAGCACTTCCCTCCCAACCTACGACAGAACTGCTGTTCTTCTGCAGGTTAGCAATAGGCAAGCTCCAAGCTCTGAGTCCTTTAAGTGTTGCCCTGGAATGTTCAGCTGCTGTTCTCTGAGATACTCACAAAATTCACAGATCCACTGTTCTCAACGGAACAGTACACCTTAGCTTACCAGGATCGCTGCTCTTCTTAGCTCATGGCACTTAGATTTGTTTATAGTGAAAACAAGTATAAACTGAGGCCTGGTCTACACTGGGGGGGTGGGGGGATTGACCTAAGATATGCAACTTTAGCTACAAGAATAGCGTAGCTGAAGTTGACGTATCTTAGGTCGACTTACCTTGTGTCCTCACGGTGCCGGGTTGACTGCCACTGCTCCCCCGTCACCTCTGCTTCCGCCTTTCGCTGCGGTGGAGTATGGGAGTCGATGGCAGATTGGGGATTGATTTATCATGTCTACACTAGACGTGATAAATGGATCCCTGATAAATTGATCACTACCCGCTGATCCCACAGGTAGTGTAGATGTAACCTTAGACATTCATCTGTCTCAAAGATTATCACACCCAAAATCTTTCCCCCAGTTTATAACAGCCAGGCTCACTGTGACCCTGTCTTAATAAGACGAGCACGCTGGCTGATGGTCCGCTAGGTGAAGGATACCATATGTCTCCCTGCAGTCTCCTGATATACCAGACTAATTGTTTAGGACTTAGATAAAATAAGACTTCCTCATGCTCTGTGTTCCTTTTCTGGAGATTTTGCAGTCTCTTGTTGACTTCACAGTCTTGATCAGCTGGTAGCTCTGTATGCAAGTAGACTCTCTGGCTGACCATGACCCTCTTACAAGGGAAGACAAGTGTCTTTTGCCTGAACAGAATCTATTTATTACCTTCTGGTGACCTGTCTTAACTTTATATACCTTAAGAACACAGTTTTCAGTGTAGTTACGTAACTTTTAAAATGACTATATGATGACCAGTGGGCTATGGGCTATCAATAGAGACCTTACATGCTGCCCTTTGGCTAACTATTAGACAAACATCAGACCCAGGGGATCCCTATGCACCCCTTATCCCCTCTGCCAGTTGTTATCAATGGGTCCTTAGGTCTCAGTATACACCAGCTTTGTGATTTATATTCCATATAAATAGTTAAACTAAGAGCTGAATGGCATGGACCTACCTCTCTGGACATGACACATGAGTGAGTAAAACAGGATTTGGCCCTAAATTTTACCATACTTAAAAAATCGAGTTTTCTCTTATAAAATAAAATACATTTTTGCTTCAGCTGCCCCCATTGTGTTGCCTAATCATAGTGGACAAGTAAATGGAATAGAAGAGCAAATAAATGGTAGGCAGGTATAAGAACCATGTTGCAGACTTAACTAAAAATGAAATTGCTTTTGTTGACCTGTGGTTTTAAAGCTGAGAAATACTAACTTTGAATTCATACCGGCCAGTATTGCTGAGGCTGAAAAAAAGCGTGAGCTGCGCAAGTCCAGAGCTGCTCGTAAATCATCGACAGTGCCATTACATGTTTGCCCGATGTGTGACAGGACGTTCCACGCCCGAATCGGACTGATCAGTCATCTTTGGACGCACAAAGCCCGGTCATCGAAAGAATGAATTGTTGAGGTCTTCATCGATAACGATGGACGAACATCATCATATAGAAAAGTCTTTTCTTCGGGACAGTTTGTCCCAAAAATCTCATTTGTGAAAAACTTATTTCTCTGCATGACCTTCCACAATAGGAAATTTCTGAAGAATCTCCATTACACAAACTGACAGTGTTATGAATGTGCATATTCATTTTGTATTAAAGGATGTAAGACTTGAACCATCAGCATCTCCACAGATAGTTGGCATCTTTATAAATACTGTTTGACAAAGGAAAATTTGGAAATGTCACTAATGAAATTACTAAGCAATAATGCATTTGACCTATTTTTATAGTGATTGAACTTCTTTAGTAGAATATCTTCTCCAAAATATATCATAGGTTTTTAAATTAGATTATTGTAAATGAATTGTTAATTATGGAAGTAATGTTTGAGTACTACCACATTTTATGTTTAGTGTGTGTGCGCGTGTGCAACAATACAATTTATGTATAATCGATCCTTGCTAGTTGCTGGATACTAAAGAAAATGATTAATACACTCCTGAAAGGTAATCAGATAGGTTTCCATGCTGCCCTCATCATTGTCTTATGTAGAATAGAAATATGGAATAGAATTCACTCTGGTGCTCAAATCTCTTTACAAATTACTGAATTTTGCTAGCTAATAAGCCTACACTAGAGTATTTTTGGTAACAAGTTCTCATAGCTATCTTTTGGACAATTATAATGAGTGCTATGTCACCTCTGAATTGGCATACTTGCGCTTTCACCGTAAAAAGGAGGTTGTAGAAATGACAGGTTCTTGAACAATGTTTTGATACCTTTTCTTGTACCAGCCTCTTCATCCTTAGATATATGGTGCACATCATGTCTTTCAGAGGACATAACCATACTGCACTGGTTTGCTTACAGAAAGTTGTTTTTAATCCCTTAGACTAGTGGTTCTCAAAGCTGGTCCGCCGCTTGTTCAGGGAAAGCCTCTGGTGGGCCGCGCCGCTTTGTTTACCTGTCATGTCCACAGGTTCGGCCGATCGCGGCTCCCACTGGCCGCGGTTCGCCGCTCCAGGCCAATGGGGGCTGCGGGAAGGGCGGCCAGCGCATCCCGTGGCCCGCGCTGCTTCCTGCAGCCCCCATTGGCCTGGAGCAGCAAACCGCGGCCAGTGGGGCCGCAATCAGCCAAACCTGTGGACGCGGCAGGTAAACAAACTGGCCCGGCCCGCCTGGGGCTTTCCCGGAACAAGTGGCGGACCAGCTTTGAGAACCACTGCCTTAAACACCCTCTCATTTCCCATCACATCAAGAAATGAGAAGATAAATACTGTGTTACACTTAAACTACAACCCACCAGCTACCATGCTCTCAAGTGGCTCAGTTTTTAGATCTAACTATCTTTATTTTGTTGTTTCAAAGTTTTTATTGGTTGTCAGGTAAAGCTACAACAAAAATGTGAAGAGTTTTTTCCATGTAGGAAAAATGAAAGAATAAGGAAGACAGGGGGAGCATGCAAGGTATTTCAACAAGTGGAAAAGACACAAAATGGCAGGATTTGTCTATTTTCATCAAGTTAAAAGAAAACAATTTATCTCTCATCATTTGTTGTCTCATCATCCCACCTGTCTTAGCTAATGATGGTGAGTGTGGGAGGGTCTTCCAATGATAACACCAATCCAGAACAATAGTCTGCCTGAAATTTAAATTGGGGTTATCTGTTGCAAGTGATACTTTTCAAGGCCATAAAGCTAATTTCTGGAAATCCATTAAAGGAGTTTGAATGGAGTGCACAGTCTTGTCCATTAAATCTGGCTGGTTGGAAACTACCGGTTTGTGGTGCTTTAAAAGGGTGAACATTTCCTGCTTTTGGGTTGGATTTAAACCTTCCCTAACCTCAGTGCTTTCCATAGGAGTTTCTCCCCTGCTCTCTTTGACTAAATCAATTAAAGAGAATTTTTCCTCATCACAATAAATTATGTTTACTGCCATCTTCCTTTCATGGTAAGCTTTTAATCTGTAGATATGCAGTGAGACAGCTCCTCTGACATTGGGCTTCCTTACATTATATGTTACTTCAGGGCTCGGCAACCTTTCAGTAGTCGTGGGCCAAGTCTTCATTTTAATGTTTTTAGAAAGTATCTTTCTACAAGTCTATAATATATAACTAAACTACTGTTGTATGTAAAGTAAATAAGGTTTCCAAAATGTTTAAGAAGCTTCATTTAAAACTAAATTAAAATACAGAGCCCCCCGGACCGCTGGCTAGGACCCGGGCAGTGTGAGTGCCACTGAAAATTGCCTCGCATGCTGCCTTTGGCATACTTGCCACAGGTTGCCTACCCTGTGTTACTTCATTCACTCTTTTCAATCATCTCTGAAGGTCTTTCCTAATAATCCTTTGTTTTTTTCCTCACAGGAATCAGCATTTACACCAGATCACCAGTATCAAATGATCTTTCTTCAGTATGCCATTCATACCAAACTTTCTGAGTTTCCTGACTTTTCTTAAGGTGCTGTTAGACTAAATCATCATCAATCTCAAATTCTCCTTAAAACGAGTGATTTATTTCCCTACTGACTGTCCTGTTTCCTCAGTATTGCCCTTTCAAGAGCCTCAAATCTAGGGGTCCCCTCCCCTGCCTTCCATACTGGAGATAAAAGGGGGCAATACTTCTGTATGCATATAAAAGGTAAGGAAGTAATAAGTCTCAGTTGTTTTCATATCAGGAGGCATACATTCTTATCATAGTTTTTATAGTTTCATTAAATCTTTCCACAAATCCATTAGTTTCTAGGTGATAAGGAGCAGCCTTTATATGCTTCACTCCACGTAATTCCTGTAACCTTTTAAAGACTTCAGAGATTAAGTTTACACTATGGTCTGACAAGATGTCTGTGGGAAAACCTACTCTGCTGAAAATGGTGAATAAAGCTGTAGCCACTGATTCAACTTCAATATTAAACAAGGCTGTGGCTTCAGGATACCTAGTGGCAGAATCCACCACAACAAGTCTATATTTATTTCCATTTCTGGAAGGTTTAGTGAAAGATCCCACAATATCTACAGCCACTCTGGCAAATGCCTCTTTAATAATGGGAAAAGGCTGCAGTGGCGCTTTGCAATGTCCCTTTAATCCCTTATGCTTCTGACATAAGTCACAACATTTACATTTACAATCTTTTACCGTCTCAAATGTGAGACCAATAGAAATTCTGTTTCTCTGTCAGTTTTTTCCCCCACTCCTGACTCTCCTGCAAATGGGCAGTCATGGGCTTGTTACACTAATAAAAGAATACCAGTAGGATCTTTTAAGAGGGATAAGGCAAAATGCCACATTTATTGCAAATACAACAGACAGTTTTTACATTCATTCATTCACACAAGCATTCACACAGGTTCTGCAGTAATGAGTTATAGTTACTGGCTTTAAGTTGCTCGTGATGCTTAAGATGCGCATCCGATGCTCCTGGAGGGTGGTCGCAGAACCAAACTCGAAGAACGCTGTCCCCTGTTTCTGTTCTTCTAGGTCTTGGGCCCAATGCAAGTCTATGGGGATTGCCTTGTCGTGCTGAGGTCATAATTGGGGCAACCATCAATCGGCTTGATCAGCAGATGGTACATTTATGACGGACATATGTTATCTTCGAGTCTTCTATCTCTCCTTGATCCGCTTTGGGTGGGTTCCGGCTTGCCCTCCGGGGGTCATCCAGTTTCCTCCACCCTGCGTTACCTTCAGCCCGCAGATAGTTGTGAGTCTTAAGTTCTTCTTCGAGTGCTTGCTCATATCCATTCCATTAGGTGTGTGCGCGCCACGTGCACGATCGTCGGAAGATTTTCTACCCTAGCAACACCGGCGGGTCGGCTGTGGAGCCCCCTAGAGTGGCGCCTTCATGGCGCTGAATATATACCCCAGCCGACCCGGCGCCCCCTCAGTTCCTTCTTACCGCCCCTGACGGTCGTTGGAACTGTGGAGCGCTGCTTAGCTGTTCTCCACTCTCCCTAGCTTAGTTTGTTGTATCACAGTGATAGTTATAGTTATAGTTCTAGTGTTTATAGTTAAATAGTTAAATAGTTTAAAAGTTGTTTTAGTTGTTCTAATTAGTTCAGGGGATTAAGGGGGTCGTCTCCCCCTTTCTCCCCCGGCCGCGGGGCCGGGCTCATGCCCAACGCTCCCGGCTTCAAGCAGTGCGCCTCCTGCGCTAAGCCTATGCCCACGAGCGACCCGCACGACTCCTGTCTGAAGTGCCTGGGAGAGTCCCATCAAACAGATAAGTGCAAGATCTGTAAGGCCTTCAGACCAAGAAGGAGCGGGACTTTCGGCTCCGGCAACTCCTGATGGAGGCGGCACTTAGTCCGGACGCTCCATCTACAAGTCAGGCCCCGGCACCAAGCACCTCGGTGCGCAGTGCCCCGGCGGCACCGGCTATGACGACCACGCGAGTGGCGTCAGACAAGCCTCCCCGGCACCGGACCTCGTCGGCACCGCAAGCAGTGCCTCGGCGCCGGTCATTATCCCCGGGGCATAAAAAAGCCCATAAGACGGGGACATCCGTGCCGAAGACGCCGGCTCCCCCAGTGCCGGGGGTAGAGCCGCGTCCGCCGGTGGAGCACCGGAAACAGGTGCCTCCAGCACCGTCGACTCCGGCGCCGAGGCCGTTGAGTCCGGTGCAGATAGCGTCTCCACCGAGACCGGCGGTGATACAGTGCCTCCCGTCGACTCCAGAGACCTTCGCGGCGGCGAGAGACTTAATAGCTCTCACGGAGCCGGCACCGCCTCAACCACCGGCACCGACTGCACCGTTGACTCGCCCGGTCCAGTCGAGGGGGAAACCTGCCTTGATGCGCCCTCCATCGCAAGGGCTGGAACCTCGGCACCGATCCAGGTCCCGAAGCAGGTCCCCACGCCGCTCGCAGTCCCGGCACCGAATATCGCCTCGGCACCGGTCGTACTCGCGGCCAAGATCTTCTTCGCGGCACCGCTCTACGTCTCGGCACCGATATGATCGTCGGCACCGATCAACGTCGAGACGTAGTTCTCGGCACCGCTACGGTCGACGCTCGACGTCGAGAGGCCGCTCCCGGCACCGGGCATACTCCAGGTCCTCGTCGAGGTCCAGATCCGGCTCCCGGCACCGACGAGGTCATCGGCACCGATCGCGGTCCCGGCACCGTTCGCCGGCACCGCGCAGAGATAGATCATCTCCGGACCGGTACCGTGCGGCACCACAGCACACGGGGATCGTTTCATCTCTCTCGGCACCGCCATGGCCGTCAAGATCAGTGTCTCGCTCCTCGGAGGACCTGTCGAGATCGGCATACCCCCCTCAAGGGCAAGCCGAGGAACGGAACTTGGGCCATTGGCAGGAGTTGGCAGAGGACCACTCCCATGGACCATCTCACTGGTCATTTTGGACCCCGTGGGCGTACCACCAGGAGCAAGGGGCTCCAATACCATCGACCTCTCGCTCGGGTCACTCGGTTAGAAGGGCCCCAGAATCCACCATCTCTCGACCTCCGCCAGGGGGCATGGAGGCTTCTGTGTCCACGCCACCTGACACCATAGACCCGAGTACAGGTGATGCTCCGGCCCAAGAGCAGGGGGATCAGGACCCCCCCTTGGATCCAGTACCACCGGAGGCGTCTTCCTCCTCCTCTCCGGATGAGGCAGTGGCGGGCACTTCATGTACGGGTCCCCCTCCGATAGATCTTCGGGCTCACCAGGATCTCCTGCGTAGGATGGCCCGTAATATGGACCTGCAGGCGGAGGAGATAGTGGAAGTACAGGACCCTATCGTGAACATCCTAGGAGCGGATGCCCCATCGAGGGTGGCGCTACCCCTGATCCGCACGATACAAACCAATGCGGATACGATATGGCAGACTCCTGCCTCTATCCCACCCACAGCGAGAGGGGTGGAAAGGAAGTACTTTGTCCCGTCTAAGGACTACGGGTACTTGTATACCCACCCCCAACCGTGTTCACTGGTGGTGGCATCAGTGAACGCACGAGAGCGCCACGGCCAGCAGGCTGCAGCGCCTAAATCAAAAGAGGCTAAGCGGCTCGATTTGTTTGGCCGTAAGGTTTACTCAGCCGGAGGGCTGCAACTTAGAGCGGCGAACCAACAGGCGCTATTGAGCCGTTACAATTTTAACTCCTGGAACTCTATGGGGAAGTTTAAGGAGTTGATTCCCCAAGAGTCCAGGGAAGAGTTTGGAGCCATGGTAGAGGAGGGTAAGAAGGTGGCTCGGACCTCCTTGCAGGCCTCCTTGGACATAGCAGACTCAGCTGCGAGGACCCTGGCTTCGGGTATCGCTATGCGGAGGATCTCCTGGCTTCAGGTTTCGGGTTTGCCTCCGGAGCTGCAGCAAACCCTACAGGATCTGCCCTTTGAGGGACATGGATTGTTCTCGGACAAGACGGACTCTCGCCTGCAGAGCCTCAAGGACTCGAGAACAATCATGCGCTCCCTGGGGATGCATGTTGTGGGCCCTCAGCGCAGACCATTTAGGCCGCAGCCTCAGCGCTTCTACCCCCCCCCCCCGCCTCGTCAGAGACAGGACTCGACCCGGAGGCGAGGGCGAGGTGGTAGAAGAAGGTGGGCCGGCCCTCAACCCGGCCAGAACCAGGGGCCACCTAGACCACCTTCAGGCCCCAGGCAGAACTTTTGAAGGTGCGGTCGAGGACGGCGCCCCAGTCATCCCCCAGGATCCAGCCCCCTCCTTTCGGGATCGTCTCTCCCACTTCCACCGTGCGTGGTCCATTATAACTTCGGACCGTTGGGTCCTCCGCACAGTGGAGAGGGGATACACTATCCAGTTTTCTTCTATTCCCCCCTCCCACCCCCCTTCCCCGTCCCTCTTCAGGGACCCTTCTCACGAGCAACTTCTTATACAGGAGGTTTCCACGCTCCTTGCTATGGGGGCCATAGAGGAGGTTCCAGTAGAGTTAAGGGGCAGGGGATTTTATTCCCGTTACTTCCTGATCCCCGAGTCCAAAGGAGGCCTGCGGCCCATCTTGGACTTGCGCGGACTCAACAAATTCGTAGTAAAGTTGAAGTTCCGCATGGTCTCTTTGGGGGCCATTATCCCCTCCCTCGATCCTGGAGACTGGTTCGCCGCCCTCGACATGAAAGACGCATACTTTCACATCTCAATTTACCCACCTCACAGACGCTTCCTGCGATTCGTGGTAAACATGGTGCACTACCAATTTGCAGTCCTTCCCTTCGGCCTATCCTCGGCCCCAAGAGTGTTCACGAAATGTATGGCTGTCGTGGCAGCGTACCTTCGTCGGCAAGGGATACAGGTGTTCCCGTACCTAGACGACTGGCTGGTACGCAGTCGCACCAAAGAGCAAGTTCAAGCTCACGTCCACAGAATAGTGCACACATTCAACGAGTTGGGCATCCTACTCAACAAGGACAAATCCACTCTAGAACCTACCCAGAGAATAGATTTCATCGGCGCAGTTCTAGACTCCAGACGTGCACAAGCCATCCTGCCAGACAACCGCTTTGGCACCATCACGAGCCTCATTCAAGGGCTCCAGGCCTTCCCAACTACCACGGTGAGGTCGTGCCTTACCCTGCTGGGTCACATGGCTTCCTGCACGTACGTAACCAGGCATGCCAGACTTCGGCTTCGCCCACTCCAGACCTGGGTGTCATCAATATACCGTCCACATCGGGACAGCCTGAACACGGTGGTCACGGTCCCGAACTCGGTCCTGACCTCCCTCACCTGGTGGCTAGATCACAATGTGGTCTGCGAGGGGATGCCTTTTCACACCCCACAACCCTCTCTGCACCTGGTCACAGACGCTTCATCTCTGGGTTGGGGCGCCCATCTCAACGGACACCATACCCAGGGCCTGTGGACTGCACCCCAGTTAGCCCTGCACATCAATGTTCGGGAGCTGATGGCGGTGCGCCTGGCGTGCCAGGCATTTCTCAATCAACTACGTGGCCGTTGTGTGTTAGTTCTCATCGACAACACCACGGCCATGTTTTACATCAACAAGCAAGGAGGAGCACGTTCGTCAGTTCTATGCCAAGAGGCCATTCGCCTGTGGGACTTCTGCATCGCCCACTCAATCCATCTCACGGCATCGTTCCTCCCTGGAGTCCAGAACACTCTAGCGGACCGACTCAGCAGGTCCTTCCAGACACACGAGTGGTCTATCCGTCCGGACATCATACATTCCATCTTCCGGAGGTGGGGGTTTTCCCAGATAGACCTGTTTGCATCCCGAGACAACAGGAAGTGCCACGTGTTCTGCTCCCTACAAGGTCGAGCTCCGGGCTCCCTCTCGGATGCGTTTCTCCTTCCCTGGAAAGACCACCTGTTTTATGCCTTCCCTCCGTTTCCTCTGGTCCACAAGGTACCGCTCAAATTGCGCAGAGACCAGGCACAGGTAATTCTGATCGCTCCAGCGTGGCCGAGACAACATTGGTACACCACACTGTTGGAACTCTCGGTTCAGACTCCGATCCCGCTTCCGTTATGTCCGGATCTCATCTCTCAGGACCACGGCCGGTTGCGTCACCCCGACCTGCAATCACTCCACCTCACGGCGTGGCTGCTCCATGGTTCACCCAGGCAGAGCAGCAATGCTCGCTCTCTGTCCAACAGATTCTGCTGAGCAGTAGGAAGCCCTCAACACGCACCACGTACCTGGCCAAGTGGAAGCGGTTCTCCTGTTGGTGCGAACAACGAGCCACGTCCCCGTTGCAGGCACCCATTCCCCTCATTTTGGAATATCTCCTCTCCCTAAAACAGCAGGGGTTGGCGATATCTTCAATTAGAGTTCACCTGGCCGCTATATCGGCCTTTCACCCAGGGGAACTCACGTCCTCGGTATTCTCTAACCCGATGGTCGTTAGATTCCTCAAGGGCTTAGACCGGATGTACCCACAACAACGTCAGCCCGTCCCGACGTGGGACCTCAACCTGGTTCTCTCCAAGCTCACAGGTCCTCCATTCGAGCCACTGGCCACCTGTTCACTTCTGTACCTATCCTGGAAGACAGCCTTCCTCGTAGCCATCACCTCAGCAAGGCGTGTTTCTGAACTCAGGGCGCTTACATCTGAGCCCCCTTACACAGTTTTTCACAAGGATAAAGTGCAGCTTCGTCCACATCCTGCCTTTCTCCCTAAGGTGGTTTCTCCTTTTCATATCAACCAGGATATATTTCTCCCGGTCTTTCATCCTAAACCACATGCCACTCGCCAGGATCAACGTTTGCATTCCCTGGACGTACGTAGGGCCCTGGCCTTCTATATTGACCGCACAAAGCACTTTAGAAAGACGACGCAACTCTTCGTTGCAGTGGCCGACCGAATGAAAGGCTCACCGGTCTCCTCACAACGCCTATCCTCCTGGATTACGTCTTGCATCCGGACTTGCTATGACCTGGCAGGTGTCTCAGCACCGCACCTCACCGCTCACTCCACGAGGGCCCAAGCTTCCTCGACTGCTTTCCTGGCACATGTTCCGATCCAGGACATTTGTAGAGCGGCGGTTTGGTCATCAGTCCACACGTTTGCAGCTCACTATGCACTAGTGCAGCAGTCCAGAGACGATGCTGCTTTCGGATCAGCGGTTTTGCACACAGCAATGTCTCACTCCGACCCCACCACCTAAGTTGGGCTTGGGAGTCACCTAATGGAATGGATATGAGCAAGCACTCGAAGAAAAGACGGTTACTCACCGTTGTAACTGTTGTTCTTCGAGATGTGTTGCTCATATCCATTCCAAACCCGCCCCCCGTCCCCACTGTCGGAGTAGCCGGCAAGAAGGAACTGAGGGGGCGCCGGGTCGGCTGGGGTATATATTCAGCGCCATGAAGGCGCCACTCTAGGGGGCTCCACAGCCGACCCGCCGGTGTTGCTAGGGTAGAAAATCTTCCGACGATCGTGCACGCGGCGCGCACACACCTAATGGAATGGATATGAGCAACACATCTCGAAGAACAACAGTTACAACGGTGAGTAACCGTCTTTTTCGGCTGGTACTGTTTCCAAACACTCACTTCCATGCGTTCAGCATTCTTACATTCAAACTTAACAGGTCTGTTTTACATGTTTTTCCCCCCTCTTTACATTGCTAAAGAACATTGCTATTGGATTTACATAAACACAATCCTCATTCCAAGGGATGAGAGAGCCAGTGGGAAGACATCATTGTTTTCCCAAAGTTCTTATCCCCTGGTACAGACTTTCTGTCCTGTAACAGTATTCTTATCAGTTACTTGCATACTCAATTCTTTCCAGGCCTTAGATAACACTGGTCTACAATTTTTGAGAAGTCGTCTGCTTCAGAGATAAAATGTGCTATTTATTAATTATTTTGATGTGCTGAATTCAAATATGACAATTAAAACAACTGGCTATTGTTTCTAAGATATTTAAGTTTTTACATTTTATGTCTATGTATATTGTGTAGATAGTAGTTTGAATCATAAATTGTAAACTGAGGGCTTTTCATGTGTTTATGGTTGCTTTACATGATAATATTTCACCTGTCCTGTTTATGTAACACTTTAAAAATCAGGAAAAGGGTTATATAAATAAAATTTATTATGAAACAAAAGGCAAAAAACTACTATGTACATAGTTTAGTCCTATTCAGTGTTTACTTGGCGCTTCTTGGATTGTCTCTTGTATTCATTAAATGGAGCATCTCTTGTCACTGTCCAGCAATATTCTGCAAGCATTGATGAGCACCATTTGCCCTGATAGCGTTTCTCCATTGTTGCAATGTCCTGGTGAAATCGCTCGCCATGCTCGTCGCTCACTGCTCCGCAGTTTGGTGGAAAAAATCTATAGTGACATGTTTGCAACCAAGGCTTTTGTATGCCTTGAGGAGGTTTTCCACCAACAACCTGTAGTTGTCTGCCTTGTTGTTTCCGAGAAAATTTATTGCCACTAACTGGAAGGCTTTCCATGCCCTCTTTTCCTTGCCACGCAGTGCATGGTCAAATGCATCATCTCGAAGAAGTTCACGAATCTGAGGACAACATAGACAGCTTCACTTAACCTTGGAAATTTTCCACGGAGGTACTTGAAAGCTGCTTGTGTTTTGTCAATGGCCTTGACAAAGTTCTTCATCAGACCCAGCTTGGTGTGTAAGGGTAGAATGGATTTATTTAGATTTAGACCCCATTGGGAGTTGGGCATCTGAGTGCTGCAGCTTTGGGGCAAGTAATTCAGACCCTGGGTCTATGTTGGAGCAGACGGGAGTGTCTGGCTCAGCAAGACAGGGTGCTGGAGTCCTGAGCTGGCAGGGAAAACAGGAATAGAAGTAGTCTTGGCACATTAGGTGGCAGCTCCCAAGGGGGTTTCTGTGATCCAACTCGTCACATCTCCCACTCTTAGATCAGGTCTGGAGCTACAGTACCTTGTGTATCAACCATGTTTAGCCAGCACGTCTGACTGGTTTGGCACCAGTGGGTCTTTCCTTTGGGAATCTGTGACCAGTGGTGAATATAGTAACCAGACAGCTTTCTTAAACCAAACTATTGTTTAATCTTAACAGGAGGAATAAAGCATTTAGAAAGGATTTTTAAAACAACCAGCCTGCATCCATGTCTGTCTGACCTAAAGACTTGCCATCCACTGATGGAAACCTAGGAAGGCCTAATGTCTTCAGACACATCCCCAGGTCATGGGTGGCAGCATGACTGAGTTTGACAGCAGTTCCCTTGGGTTTTGTCTACACAAAGACTTACTTCACAGCATTCTGCGCGTGAATCTACCCTACACTAGCCGGCTGTGCACTAAGTGTTTCTGTAAACCCTGCTGGTGCCACACAGATACTTCATGTGCAGCAGACTAAAATGCTGGCATGCTGCAAACTAAGTGTTCATGTACATGAGCCCTTAGAGGGATAGAGTCTGTTTTTTTTATCTAGCTAGTGTTCCTTTGTCTTATCAGTTCTTGGGCATTTTAGCTCTGCTAGCCCAAAACTAGTTTGGTGGGATTAGGAGGAGGTCGAGCCAGTCAGGGCCAATGGCTTTTCCACTGTCCTGTAACAACCCCCAGTTGTTTGCTGGGAGATGTCTTATTTCAAGTAATTCTTTCACTGCCTTGCGTGTTTCCCAAGAACATTGTTGATTTACCCCTATATAGTTATACAGGAAACATCCCAGTAATCAGGTCACAATACAATATTTATGAAGTATTATAGAGCAGGCACACTTCCACCATATGTGCTTTAAGCTCTCTCAGTATAGATTACAAATAAAAAGTCTATCTTTGGTTCTAAGAATACATTTTTTTCCCATAATGACTGGAATAATGACACATCATGTTTTCCCTTTAGTGCCTCATTGACACCTTTGAAAATCTATTAAGGTGCAGGCTTGTCACAGGATGACAGAAAAGTCAAAATTCAAGTTTTTGTCTCTTGCTTTATAAAGGTGTCTCTGCTAGCTAATCAGTAATTATGAATGTAGACCAAAACAAGAAAACAAAGGCTGATGTCTGTAAATTAAGAAAATATTTAATAGAATGCTTAAGAAACTTAAAAAAACCCCTCAAACTGGTAAATATAATAATTCCTAAACACATACAGTATTGTTTTACAGGAGTGAAATATTTGCAAACAAGAATATGGAAAAGAATAAATTCTTCTCACAATTTGTTCAGAAACATGTATCAAATTTTTCTTTTTCTAAGGGAATGGGAAGCAGAGACCAAAGTTATGCAAAGTCTATTACTTTATTATTTGAATTGATTTATCTGAGAATTAAGTAACCATGTTCTCTTCCTGTGGAAGGGAGGGGGAAAAAGATGGAAGAACAACTTTACTGTACATGGAAAGGGAGACAGATGCTTGTAATAAATATAGAAGAAAAATGTACACACAGTATCTTGAATAATAAGGGAATGACATTTACGTACCCTCTTAAACAGAACTAGTTTTTCTTAATTTCAAAGGTCTATTCAAATTTCTTTTCATGAAATAAGAAATAATGACTGATTTAAGAGGAAAAACCTCCAAACAATGCTAAGGAAATAAAGTTGACATCTTAGCAGTTGCTAAATTTATATTTATTCACATTAGAGGTTTCCCAGGAGTGCTGGTCCTGTCAGTGGGCCAAGTGAAGTCCAGACAGATTGTGGAGAATTCAATCTTGATTACAGACAGCTGTTGAGGCAAGTGCCTTTTTAATTGTAGACCAGGGGTGGCCAACCTGAGCCTGAGAAGGAGCCAGAATTTACCAGTGTACGTTGCCAAAGAGAGACAGTAATATGTCAGCAGCCCCCCCATCAGCTCCTGCCCCCCTGCTCCCACCCACCGGCAGCCCTGATGATCAGTACCTTCCCATCCCTCCCCACACCTCTTAATGAACTGTTTTGTAGCGTGCAGGAGGCTCAGGAGGGGGGAGGAGGAGGAGTGAGGGCACGGCAGGCTCAGCGGAGGGGGCGAGAAGGGATGGAGTGGAGGCAGGGCATGTGGCAGAGCCAGGGGTTGAGCAGTGAGCATCCCCCGGCACATTGGAAAGTTGACACCTGTAACTCCAGCCCCGGAGTTGGTGCCTATACAAGGAGCTGCATATTAACTCCTGAAGAGCCACATGTGGCTCCGGTTGGCCACCCCTGGGGTAGACCATGGTGACTAGGTGCTTTAAAGATTAGAACCTGCTAGTCTCCTATTTTTCATTTTGGGACTTAATTCTTGCCTGTGAAAATGAGTAAGGAACCTAATCTGTCAGCAGTAATTTTCAGTGTATTTTTCCAAACAAAAGGAAACAAAAATTTCTTGGTCCTTTATTATTGGACATAGCATGATAATAGCATGCAGCAGCAATCTATATAGTTAAAGATGCATAAAGGTTTCCATGCAGACACTTCCTCCCATCCCCTGTCTTTTGTTATTCATAATTGCAAAAAAAAAAAATTTTTTTAACTGAAATATTCAAGACTTTGATTCTGCCTGAAGGTGACTGTTCCAGAAAGTCTGGTGTGTGTGTGTGTGTGTGTGTGAGAGATTTAATAATGCTTGATAAAGAAGTCTTTGGGAGGGTGGGTGTGGAAAAAGACTTTTTTCCATAAAGTAAAAGTTTTTATTTATTTATTAATTATGAAGAGCTTGACAAGTGAAATGACGTGGTCTAAAAAGTTGAGATTTGGCATGGAAGTAGCCCATATTGAATAGAAGTACCTCTGAGTTTGATTTGACTGAGTTATTAGCCTCTGAAAGACTCTGAATGCACAGTTGATTTTTCACATTGTTTGCGGTGCCACTGTTGTAAAGGAACCAATCCAGTTGCCCTGATGTTGACAGGAGTCTTTTCATTGACTTTAATGGGAGTTAGATTAGGCCAAAAGCCTGTAGTTTGGGTGCACTAAGTGATTGATCTTTCTGCATAATTAGAAGTTTTGTAGCAGTGAGGATAGTTAAACATTGGAACAACTTACCAGGGGAGATTGTGGACTCACCATCACTTGGAGTCTTTAAAAGGAGATTCAATATCTTTCTAAAAGACATGTTTTAATCCAGTGTTCGGGGAAAATTCTCTGGCCAGTGTGTGCAAAAGGACAATGTAGATAGTCATAATGATCTGTTCTGGCCTTTGGATGTATGACGTGTACTGAAGGTTTACATGGACAGAGGCTGTGAACTTTCAGGAATCCTGGTCAGTTGCTGCAGCGCTTGTAGGATGCACCGTGATTTGGAAAGGAAAAGGTGGGGGCTGCAGCACACCTTATAGGGTTTGCAGACCCGAGTTCTGCTCTTCTCTACCCTAGGACTTCATGGTAGAGTACATTCCAATCAAATAGTTATAATGGACTTGTCTAAAACTTAGCTGAAGCTTCACTTGTTTAACTTTGCTCCTGAGGTGGGTGAAATGATCCATTTTGTACAGTCTGCACACAGCCACTTCTGCAATGGAAGACAGCAGCTTTTAAACTGTGCAGATCTACCGCACACAATGGTTCAGGGCAGAAAATGAAACTGTCCTTCTCCAAGGAAACAACATTGGAGTTTTAGGTTAAGTAGATTTTAAATACTCCATTTGAATTTATCCAGGACACTGGGGCTAATAAAAAAACCTGTTGTATAAAGTGATAGCAATTTAACAACTATAACTGGTCAGGTCTTTGGTTTTAAGTCTCACCTGTAAGATAGATTTTCTTGCAGCAGAGTACCCTCTAAGTTAAAGCACTGGTTTGGTACAGACTCAGAGGGAAGAAACTCCATGCTACATCACCAGCGCAGCTGCTTACAACACTTGGGTCTTCTTTGAAAATCTCACATTAAAGCAGCACCAAGCCTGATGCTGCTTAGCTTGGGAAAACAGACAAGGTTAGAGCCTCAGGTGATATGACTGCACTGCTGCATAGAGAGGATTTGATGTGTGAATGTCTTGCTTCCAGCATAAAATTCAAAAATAGCAGAGAAAACCATTGTATTACTAGTGGTTAAAGACTTAAACATTTACAGCTTTTGTTCTGTTTGTTTTCAGCAAATGGAGAAATAAATAAATAGGAGTGTGTGTGTACAGTCACAACAGTTATGATGCTGCGAAAACTTTTCTGTCTTGGGATGACAATGTCATGAGTAAAAGATTCTGTTAAAATGGCTGTGTTATATTCTCCTTTGGGCGAGGGGCAGCATTAATCATTTACGGGTACTGAGGTATAATGTGTTGTCATCCTGTTTTAAAGGTTACAAGGAAATTTCTGTCAGGCTGAGCTTTCTCTGGTCCACGTATAAAAATTGAAGTATATAGTCTGGTGTGGGACCCAGTAGTTGGTTTAAAAAATAATTACATTTAATCAGCTGCTGTTTTTTTCTATAATTTCAAACTCTCGAGGTTTACTTTATTAAATACTTCTTCCAGATGAACCTGTTTACTTGTTTGACATATATACCTAGCCCTGTTTATAAGTGATTGGGGAGGGGGAATTACCAATTTTCATGCAGCTTTATTTATCATATAGTTTCCTTCACTTCTTGGAAAAGGGCACCAACCTGTTCAGATGGCTGAAGCGAGGGCTGTTTATAAAGCTAGGCAGGTTAATTGAAATTGACAGCACCATAATGCCTTCCTCGGAGGCTGACGCACATGGTTCCAGATAATGTAGGGATACTGTTTTCACCTATAGCCAAAAGTCAGCTTGAGGAATTTATATGCCCTTGTTTTGAGCTGTTTGGTTGACGCAGGCAACAGGAAAAGATATCCTTTAGGAAACATCTCATTTCCATATAAATGAACAAAGATATAAAAAGGCAGAGTGTCTGTAGCTTTTTGGTCTACTTGACTTTAAATTTCAGTTGTTGAGTAAATGGCTCACAAGGGGCGATGAAGATAACTAACAGTCTTTTGCCAAAATGACGCCCCCCCCTTTCATGTTTCAAACATTTATAAACGAAAGAGTCTGTAAGTTTAACACATTTTAATACTGGGGTATCCCTTCTGGATATTTCTCATGTAGTTAGATGCAAATGGAAAATTACAACAACATGTGACTCTGGGGATTAGGTTTGATATTGTAGGTATTTAAATCTTAATGCTGTTTTATTGTGAAATTAAATTTTTTATTTAGTGAAAATGAATCTCTTATTCCATTTAAAGGATAATTTTCATTATAGTTCAACTATGATCTTTCCCAGTGTGGTGTCCTGTGAATTATTTTAGATTATACTCTTTTCCATCCCCCAAATCATAAATGAGATATTAAAGCGTTTGATTCAGAATGGAGCCCAATGAGACCCTTACCTGGTGACCAATCCCCACTTGATACTGAATTGCTAATAATTATTTTTGATTGGTTTTTGCTTTGCTAGCAACTTGAGGACTCATTCTATACCACAGCCCCATTAAATCCATATTTCTCTGAGACTATGTGAAATATACTATATCAAATCTTTAATATACCAAAATGACTACACCACCTTTTTTCCACTGACCTTCTCTATGAATGAATGAAATTAGGTCAGGTTGGTATGATTTGTGTGCGACTGTCTCTGTAGTTTACTACTTTTGTCCTTTTGTTCATTTAGGTACTGTCAAATCAACTATTTAAATGTTTTGTTTCTCATACATAGAAGTAAAACAATGGTTTATAATTCTCTGGGTCAATCCCTTGTCTTTCTTAATATTAATTACTACATTAGCCTTTCTCCAGCCCTCTGGGACTTCACATATTCATCATAAATGCTCTAAAAATATTTGACTTGTTTTTATCCATTAAGCATGGAGTACTTGCTTTTCATAGTAATAAGTCAAAATACATAATTATGTTTCCGTAGTATGTAACGTATACTTCAGTAATTCTGGATACTATATAGTGAGGCTTTAAATCTGCATTTCATTCTGTTAATGCACTTTAAAATTGCATAAAAATTCATGCAGGGAACAGATAAAGGGAATTGATGATTTTGGTTTGGATACTTATCTCCCTCTCCTCCCCCCTCCCCCTTTTTTTTTTAAACAGTCTAGTGAGACCTTCATTGGTCTTGCTACTTTGAACCATTCAGGTTACCTATGTACTTTCCAATGTGTTCCTTTCTGAACATGCCTTATAATCTGACATCTCCCTTTTCCCACTCTGTGATTTTTTTTCTTAAAGTATTCTGTTACTATTATCTGTGGTGTTCCTTACATTTTGCTCTTTCCTCCCTTTATTGCAACCCAAAGACGTGTTTACACCTCTAAAAACGTGAATACAAGGGTATGATCTTGATGTAGAACATAAATGCCCCTGCCCTTTTCCCTTGCTTCCTCTCTTGAACAGGTCATACCCTTGTATATTCAGAAAGCCTTTGACAAGGCCCCATACCAAAGGCTCTTAAGTAAAGTAAGCAGTCATGGGGTAAAAGGGAAGGTACTCTCATGGACTAGTAATGGATTAAAAGACAGAAAACAAGGGGTAGGAATAAATGGACCATTTTCAGAATGGAGAGAAGTTAACAGTGGTGTCCCCTATGGATTTGCACCGGAACCAGTGCTGTTCAACCTATTCATGAATGATCTGGAAAAAGGGGTAAACAGTGGCAAAATTTGTAGACAATAACTATCCTGAGTAATTTTGTAAATCTAAAGCAGACTGCAAGGAGTTCGAAAGGATCTCACAAAACTGCGTAACTGGGCAACAAAATAGCAGATGAAATAGATAAATGCAAAGTAATGCACATTTGAAAACATAATCCCAATTACACATACAAAATGATGGCATCTAAATTAGCTGTTACTATTCAAGGAATAGATCTTGGAGTCATTGTGGATATTTCTTTGAAAATTTCTGCTCAAGATGCAGTGGCCATAGGTGCTGAAACTAAGGGTGATGGGGGTGCTACTGCTACTGGATATAGTTTGATTCAATGGCTCTCAGGATCCCAACTGTACAAATTGTTCCAGCACCCCTGGCAGTGGCAGTCAAAAAAGCTAACAATGTTAGGAACCATTAGGAAAGGCATAGATTTAAAAACTGTAAATATTATAATGCTACTATATAAATGCATGGTATGCCAACATCTTGAACACTGTGTGCAGTTCTGATCATCATCTTAAAAAAATACATTAGAATTGGAAAAGGTACAGAGAAGGGCAACACTGATTCGGGGTATGGAACAGCTTCCATATGAGGAGAGATGAAAAAGACTGACTTTTCAGCTTGTAAAAGAAAGTACTAAGGGGAGGATATGATAGAGGTCTATAAAATCATGAATGTGTGAAGTGAATAAGGAAGTGCAAGAATGAGGGGTTGCCCCAAAAAATTAATAGACAGCAGATTTAGAATAAACATATGGAAGCACTTCTTCACACAATGCATAGTCAGCCTGTGGAACTTCTTGCCAAGGGATGATAAGGCCAAAACTATAACTGGGTTCAGAAAATAATTAGATTAGTTCATGGAGGGTAGGTCCTTCAATGGCCATTAGTCAAGATGGTCAGGGATGCAACCCCATGCTTTGGGTGTCCCTAGACTCTGACTGTCAGAAGATGGGCATGGATGGCAGGATGGATCACTTGAAATTGCCCTATTCTGTTCATTCCCTCTGAAGCACCTGGCATTTGCCACTGTTGGAAAACCAGATACTGTGCTAGATGGACCATTGTTCTGAGCTGGTATGGGTGTTCTTATGACATTTCAGACAAGTATGATCCAGCCACCCACCATCTCTCTGCTATGTTTCTCAGATTGTTCTGTTCATGTAGTAAGATTTCTAGCTCTTTCTGCTAATTTAACATATTTCTTGTGCTCATCTGATAAAGAAACATCTCAGGCTTGGTCCACACTGGGGCGGGGGATCGATCTAGGAAACGCAACTTCAGCTACGAGAATAGCGTAGCTGAAGTTGATGTTTCCTAGATCAAACTAAGTTTACTTACTGCGGGTCCACGCGGCGCAGGCAAGCTCCCCCTTCGACAGTGCTTCCTCCTCTCGGCGAGCAGGAGTTCCGTAGTCGATGGGGGAGCGCTTCTGGGATCGATTTATCGCGTCCAGATGAGACGCGATAAATCGATCCCAGAAGATCAATCTCTACCCGCCGAATCAGGCGGGTAGTGTGGACCTAGCCTCAGATTTGTTTTAATGCTACTCCTACCTCTTATAGCCTGTGTTATCTCCTTGGTGCATATTGTATTTCTAAATTCAGTTGAGATTTTTGCTTCCTAAACCCCAATTTGGTGATAATTCTATTCAGTGCCTGAGAGGGAGGAACCTGACTCAAATGGAATAATCACACTGGGTAAATGAGGAATGCGATATGACTAAAAATTTTTTTTATTCTACTTATTGGAATGTCCTAGTGTTTGCTGTTACCTTTGAATTATAAATGAGAGAGAAACTGATTTTTCTGTTAGACAGGTATTAATCAACAGGGAGTCTTAGTGATGTGCTGTGATTATTTTGGAAAAAGAATAAAAGTTCAAATAAAATAAGCAAACCAGTGCTAAGTACATAGGTCTACAAATAACCTTGTAAGAAATAGGAAAAGTGTAGTGGCTTGAAAATGTTAATGTATTTTAAAACTTCTAGGAATTGCTCAGTGAAAGAGGAGGAAAATGATAATCACCTCATTTATGGTCTGAAATCAACTGGAGTTATAGCTAATTAGCCAAAATGGGTGTCCCTTTTAAAATCCCTTATGGCAGGAGTAGTAATCTCTCTGGTTTAATCTCATGGCAAGAACCTTTCCATTAAAAAAATAAGGGTATTGTGAGGAAAGCATAAGTAGTAGAGATATGCCTATTCCAAACCCCAGAATCCGAACACCTCCTAGTTTTGAAGTTCAGATGTGGTTGCTGTTTGGATGATGTGTAAGGACAACATAAATGCTGAGACCAAATGTTGCAGGATGGGCTCTTCTCTGTCAAACTGATTCCTACAAATGAAAGCCACAGACTTTTCCAGTTAAGAACATCTGATTCCTTTTTAAAATATATTTGAAAGATAACTAAATTGTTTTAATCTCTCAAGGCAAAATATCCAAACCAATTGAAATTCTGTGAACTGCTTTATTACAATTCATGATTTTTAGTAGAAACAAAACAAAAAAACAATGTGTCGCTGGCCTCTGGCAGACATGGAGCTGTTATGTAATAATTTTATGAATGCTATATGTGATCTGTTCAGTGAGATCGTGACTGCATCACTTTGTTGGGTTATTGGGTTTTCTGCTGTGAATGTACTGGTTTAGTTTAATAGTGGGCTGTTGGAAAAACAAGCTGGAATCAACACAATAGCTCTAGGTAAGCAACTTCCCAACATACACTTGGGTGTGATTACAAGATTTATTTATTTTAAGACAATGGCTGAGCTATTAGCAGTGAAGATACTACTTCCAGGCTCCAACCAACGGTTACACAGCGTTTTGCTTGGAGGTCAAAGGTACACTTAGGGTTTGTCCACATGGTGGGGTAATAGGGGGTTTGTATAGGGGTTTGATTTCTAAAGCACATTAATTGGTCTGTGTAGACGCTGCTGGTGCACACTAAACAGCACTACTTTAAGGTGCATCTGCAGGATGTACAGAGACCAATTAATGTGTATCATGTTAGTATGCTTTAGAAATCAATCCCCCGGCCTGTAGAGTGCATTACTGCTCTGTAGACAAACCCTAACTGGTTAAAAAAGGCATTTTGGTGGGAGGGCTGGGGATGATGTCAGTGAGCTGTTTGTGCAGGGAACAGACTGATATGGACTTTGACAGGAACTGGAGTGGTATCTGAAGCAGTTGGGCCTTCTTGAGATCCCATGGGATGGTAAGCCTTAGGGAAGATAGGAATGTGTTTAGACTGCTTGTTCGAAGATCTTTTTTCTCTGAAATGCTTTGATTCTAGATAAACAAGGCTATCTGGATGTCATGAGTCATAACTCCCAAGGAGTGGAATTACAGATAGTGAATCTTAAGTTGGGCATGCTTAGACAGTCACGGTTAGTACCAGGGGGCCTTGCAGCCCAAGATGCAGTCTGAGAGTGGGAGAATCACAGGATTCTTCTTCGAGTAGTGTCCCTATGGGTGCTCTACTGTAGGTGTGCTTGTGTCCCTGTGCTAATGATTGGAGAACTTTCTTAGCAGTATCAGTTAGGCCTGTACATGCACTGTCTCTCCTCATGCTGTGGCATGAGGCTAGTCAGCATGCCCCGGCTAACACCCCCCTCAGTTCCTTCTCAGCCACCCTTGGCTAGAGACAGAGCGATTTGCAGTCTATTAGGACCATTCCTTTAATTTGTATTTCTATAGTTCGCCTCCTAGTTTGTAGTTGTAGTTTTTCTTCTTTTCTTATTTTACCTTTAAAAAACTTTTGTTTTTTTTAATAAAAGTTTAGTTTCTTTCCCTCTTTGGGGACCCTTTCCCCAATGGTGCATGCCAGGCTTCAAAAAGTGCTTCTCTCTTGCAAAGAGGCACAGACAATCCCTGGCACAGACAAGCACTCCCAGTGCATTTGCTGCCTCATGGAAGGCCACATTCAACAAAAGTGTTGTCTTTACCAGCAACTCAGGACCTGGTTTAGTAAGGAGAGAGCGCTCAGGCAGAAGATTATCTTCATAGAGGTGGCGCTCCGACCCTCTCTGGACCCGCTCCAAGAATCACCTGGCAAAATATGAGTCTTTCCCACAGCCCTCAAGGTCTTAAACAAGCCACTGATCTCTCTCCCAATTCATCAAAAAAGAGTGGGAAGTGCCTACTCCTACACTGAGCCCCGAGATAGCTGTAAATGTTCTCTGGCATTCTTGGTATCCTCTGTGCTGCTGGCACTGAGACCTTCTCAGTCTGGTACCCATGGCTCACGGAAATCCTCAATGGCCGATACCATTGACAAGCCTACGGACCCGATGGAAATGGTCACGGGCACAGAATTAACGGCACTGAGGGATAAAGACAGGAGTAAGCACGCCTCTGAGAAGGCACCGGTACGCAATCCTGTATCCGTACTGTCCTCGACACCTCATCCGGCACCAGAGCAACTGATATGGGCAAGATCCCCTTCACCCCGGTACCGCCAATGCCACCAAGTCATTCGGCACCACTGGAATTCCAACACTCCAGGGACTTCCATGTAACAGATGTACCGAGGTTTCCTTGGTGCTGGGACTTCCGCACCAAGTCTTTGCTTGGCGTGAGAATCTTTCCCACTGCCCTGTCATGCTTCCCCACTCTCCATTGAGGGAGCTGACAGTAAATCGGAGGAGGTGGCATCTCAGTATTCCTTACAGGCTTCCTACGGTACAGGCTCCCTACGGCCCAATGACAGCAGAGCAGTTAAGGATATCCTCAGATGGCACAACTACCACTATCTTGGTATGGCCATCAATATGCACCACCACTGACCTCTATGCCACCCACCCCTGTGGCCATACTGAGACCCTTGGGCTGCATGTCATTGCTGTGCCTCTCGAGCCTCTAGCCCCACTCGAGAGCCTTTGAGGTGCACAACCTTTCAGCTGTAGCCTCCTGGGCTTCAGAACCTCTGAATTGAATGATAGAGGAACAGGAAGGCAGCACTGAGTGACCCCGAGGACCATTTCCTCCTCCTCCTCCTCCTCCCCAGATGAGGCTATTCTGCTCGTCTCTGGTGGACGACTTTCTTCCAGGACCTAGCAAAGAGAGTGATGGACATCCTCCAAATACATCTACAAGAGGTCAAGGACACCCACCATCGTCTCCTTGACATACTCCACTCTATCCTCTTTCTCAACGATCTCTCTACTGTTACCCACTCAATTTAAGGCACCCCGCCTATTCCCTAGTGAGGGCTCAATGCATGACCTGGTCAATTTAGGGCACCCTGCCTATACTCTACCGAGGGCTCAAGGCGTGACCCAATCAATTTAGGTACCCCCACCCTTTCCCTTCTGAGGGCTCAGGATATAAGGCACCTATCCTTACCAACAAGGCTCAGAAAGAAACCTGGTCAATTTAAGTACCCGCCCTTTCGCTCAGGGCTCAGGGCTCTATGGGTCTGTGGAACCTTTTCCCAGTGAAAGAGCCTTACATGGTTGTGCTCTGAACATCTATTTATTAACAACTCACACAGAATACATAGACCAAGTAAATCTCTTATGCTCACCACTCCCAATATACAGACAAATTTCACCCGATGGCGAGTCAGGATTCATTCCTCTGGGGCTTCCAGGCGATGCGTCTGCATGTCATGGTTGTGCAGATGGGTCAGAGTTCCAGCAGCTTGATGTTGAACCGCAGTCTGGAAATGGTTCCCAAAGATCATTTTTTTTCATTTTCATTATATAGGTAAAGCTAGCTCCCTCCTTCAAATATACTAAACCTATCACATTATCTAACACTCCTAAATAACAAAAATTTTAACCGATTACGCACTGGCATCTATGTGTCCTCCTTGCTGCCCAAGTTCTTTACATTTTATCTTTCATGCCCAAATTGTAACTTAATTGCGACCTTTTCTATTTGTGCAGCTGGTCAGCTTAAAACGCTGGTCAGAGCTTATCTTACCAATTGTTGAGTCTCTTTCTGTATCCTCCCTAATTTCCCAGCGTCTTTACAACCTTGGTGGTTATAATTCTTGTTAGGGACATTCCTGAGGTGGGGGTGCTTTATCAGCAGCAGAACATTCTTTTTTTTTTTTTTTTTAATTTTAGTGATGAACTACCTGAGTTTCACTGAAGGGTGGTTTAATATGGGGGTGGGGGGAGTGAGGGGGAGTTGATCAGGTCTCAGGCCTACACTACCTATAAACGAGGCCATTCTAGACCCAGCAAAAACCTTCTGGCAGACCCCCAGTGTTGGTGGCACCTACCTGCAAGTAGATGAACAAAAAAATTATCTCCCAGTAAGGGAAACTGAATTAGTCTTTTCCCACCTTCCACACAACTCCACCATGGTGGACACCATTAACTCCTGCGGCCATCAACATCAGATATGGTCTACTTGCTGTGACAGGGACTGGAAGCATTTGGACTTTTTTGGGAGGAAGGCTTATTCCTCAGCCACACTTCAGTTTCGAATTCCTGATTACCAACCCTTCATGGCGAAAAAAGATTTCGTAAATTATTCAAAACTGAATGACAACAGCTGCCCAAGTTGCATTGTGACCAATTTAAGGCCATAATTCAGGAAGGACAGCTAGTAGCAAAGACAACGCTACAATCTGTCCTTGATACAGCTGACGTTGTGGCCAGGTCCATTTCAGTGGCAGTGGTGATGGGGTGCGCATCTTGGCTCCATCTCTCAGGCTTCCCAAAGGAGGTACAGTCAACTATCGAAGATCTTCCTTTGAGGGCAGTAAGCTCTTCATGGAGAAGACCAATGCCTCTCCTCACACCTTGAAGGATTCTCAGGCCACTCTGCGCATCTACATGCCAGAAGACGAAGTGGGCATTCACCCACGAAAGCTTATGTTCCAATACATCTGTTAGAATCCTGTGGTAACTTTAAGACTCTTTTGCTTTATGCCAGAAGAGGAATTTAGTCCATAGCCCCAATATAAGCCTCACACCTTACAATACCCTGCTGAATGCTGCTACGAGCCTGAGGCCTGGTCTACACTGGGAGAGGGAGGGGGGAATCGATCTATGTTACGCAACTTCAGCTACGTGAATAACGTGGCTGAAGTCAATGTACTTAGATCTACTCACCGCGGTGTCTTCACTGCGGTAAGTAGACTGCTGCCGCTCCCCCGTCGACTCTGCCTGCGCCTCTTGTGCCGGTGGAGTACAGGCGTCGACGGGAGAATGCTCGGGGGTCGATTTATCGCCTCCAGACTAGATGCAATAAATTGACCCCCGCTGGATCGATCGCTGCCCGCCGATCTGGCAGGTACTATAGACATACCCTTAGAGGAAGAAAACTAAATTTTTTAGGCATAAATCATCTGGCCTGCAATCTTCCTTGTCCCAGCCATTCATGTCCAAGAACCAATTTTGACAGGTTGGTTGAAATGCCAATGGACCACTCCTCCCCCCAACTGCTACAACTGACCACCATTACCCACCCATTTGGCCACTGGTTAACAGCATTCCGCAGCACCAGGGAACGCATAACATCAAATAGATAAGTCCTAGACATTGTTCACAATGGAAAAAACATCGTTATTCATTTTACCTCCCTACTCCCTCCACAACACCTGTCTCCGTCCCTCTTCAGGGCCCCTTCTATAGAGTTTACTATGACAAGAGGTAGATTGTCTCCTCCAGTCTTTTGGGCTATTCAGCACTGACAGTTCTCATTAAATGTGTTCTTTCCATGATATTTGGAAGAGAGGACAAAATAACCACATTTTAAAATAATTCTTATCTTGCTCATAAAGTCTTTTGGGAACCGAAACTTATGGGTTTTCCTGCATCTTTTGCAGTGATATAGCTGACAAGAAATGAGAATCATGTTTGAGTGTCTGATTGCTGGACATCTGGGCAGCAAACTACCACCCTTTAAAAGCCATGCAAAATTTGAATTACTGTACTAGCTTTGTGTGTTCTGACTGCTTCCATGGCAACTATGGTGCTTTTAATTTATTTATGAAAGTGCCCAAAATACTTTTAACTGGGCATTAACTCTTGTGATTCAGTTTTTTTTCAAAAAGAATATTAAAGCAAGTTCTCTGGTAGGGAGTTTCTGAAGAGGAAGCATCCCAATCTGTGTATAAGTAGCTTAAAAGAACCCAAGACTACTGGGATGCATGGATGAAGAGAACAGTTTTGGAGAAATGAGTTGCAAACCATAGAAGTAGAATACATGAAGGTCAGAGCAAGTAATTTAAGAAAAATGATGTGTTTTTAAAAAAAAGATGGTATTTAAAATATCCCTGATCTCCTTCCTCTGCATGATGATTCTATATATTCATGCAAAACAATTAAACTTTTTTAAGTGTCCTGTTAAATACTGGGTAACCTAATAGACTGGTAATGGAGCCATAATGGTGGTAGCTATATTGGCAGTAACCAAATATCAATATCCTCTGATATATGGAGTAGTGTTGTGGCCATGTTGGTCCCAGGAGACAAGGTGAGTGAGATAATATATTTTATTGGACCAACTTCAGTTGGTGAGAGAGACAAGCTTTTGAGTTTACACAGCGTTCTTCTTCAGGTCCGGGAAACGTATTTAGGTCTGGTCGACACTACTGATCTATATTGGTATAACTGCATCGCTCAGGGGTGTGAAAAATCCACACCCTATAGCGATGTAGTTGTACTGACCTAAACTCCTGTGTAGAGAGCGCTATGTCGGCTTGAGAGCTTCTCCTGCCGATGTAGCTACCGTCTCTCAGGGAAGTGGATTAGCTACACTGATGGAAGAGCTCTCTCCTGTCGGCGTAGAGCATCTTCATTAAAGCGCTACAGTGGTGCATCTGCGCCGATGCAGCTTTTTAAGTGTAGATTTGCCCTCGGAGTGTCACAGCTAAATAAAAGATGCTGCAGATTCCTTAGCATAAGTGGTTAACATAGGTTTCAAGGGACCTTTCAAGGTGAAGTGGCCCATTAATACCCCTTCAATCATAAAGGGGAAGAGAAGGAAGGGGAAAAGGTATCTGGGAGGGGTTGTTAGTAGGTTATAGATTGTTGTAATAAGCCATAAAGCCGGTGTCTCTGTTCAGTCAATGATTTTTAGTTTCTAGCAAAGTTATGAATTTAAGCTCTCAGAATTGTCTTCTGAAAGTGTTGTGCAGGTTTCCTTTGAGGGTGAGGACTGATAGGTCAGATAAAGTGATCACTTTGTAAAAAGTGTTCACCCACAGGTGACATGGTGTTTGTCTTTTATCGTTTTCCTGCGTAAGTTCATGTGACCCTATGGTTTCACCTACATAGTAGTTGTTGGGGCATTTAGTGCACTGGTTGAAGTACACCGCATGTGTAGGACCCACGGTGTGACGGGTTGGGTCACAGAAACCCCTTTGGGACTGCCACGTGATGTGCCTAGACTACCTCTGAGCCCGTTTTCCCTGCCAGCTTGGGACTTCAGTACCTTGCCTTGTTTGAGCCAGACATGCTTGTCTGCTACAAACACAGATCAAGTCTGAATGGCGTCCCCCACAAGCTGCAGGCTTAAGTGAAAACAGCTTAAGAAGTGCTCCTGTCTCCAACATTCAGATATCCAGCTCCCAATGGGGTCCAAACCCCAAATAAATCCGTTTTACCCTGTATAAATCTTATACAGGGTAAACTCATGAAGCTTTGTTCGCCCTCTATAACACTGATAGAGAGTGATGCACAGCTGTTTGCCCCCTCCCCAGTATTAATACTTACTCTGGGTTAATAAGTAAAAAGTGATTTTATTAAATACAAAAAGTAGGATTTAAGTGGTTCCAAATAATAATAGACAGAACAAAGTAAATTATCAAACAAAATAAAATAAAACACGCAAGTCTAAGTCTAATACATTAGGAAACTAAATGCAGGTAAATCTCACCCTCAGCGATGTTCCAATAAGCTTCTTTGACAGACTAGCCGCCTTCTAATCTGGGCCCAATCCTTTCCCCGGTACAGTCCTTGTTCCAGTTCAGGTGGTAATTAGGGGATTTCCCATGACTGCAGCCCACTTTGTTCTGTTCCACCCCCTTTTATATATATTTGGCATAAGGCGGGAATCCTTTGTTCCTGTCAGGGTTCCAACCCCTCTTTCTAAATGGAAAAGCACCAGGGTAAAGATGGATTCCAGTTCAGGTGACATGATCACATGCCACTGTAAAACTTCATTACCCATTTGCCAGCACACACGTATACAGGAAGCCTTGCAAGTAAACAGAGCCATTTACAGCCAATTCTCCTGGTTAATGCGAGCCATCAAGATTCCAAACCACCATTAATGGCCCACACTTGCATAACTACAATAGGACCTCAGAATTCTATTTTATATTCCTTGTTTCAGATACAAGAATAATCCATTCATACAAATAGGATGAACACACTCAAATCATAACCATTTCAGAGATATGTTATATGGCATATATAGCATAAAACATATTCCAGTTATGTCCTATTTACACTCATAAGCATATTTTTATAAAGCATTATGGGGCACAACATCACACTGAGATCTTGAATGTATGTTGTAGAGTGTGTTGATCATTGTAGTAGTGGAGATACATCTGCAGGTTTTGCATCTGTTGTTCTGGTGCCATCATAGTTCTCATTTGTGATGACTACATTAACTGGGACAACCAACTGTTATTCGACACCACTTACTATAAAGAACTGAAAGAAGAGCACACACCACAATTTACCTAGGAATTTAACAATATCATCAAATCCTTCCTTCCTCAAACAACTCAAAGAGAAACGCTACAAATTCAGCCCCAAAGAAGCCACCTGTGACAGTTTGGACCCCATATTTACCCCCAGCACACTACTGTAATAATCATTTTGTACAAAGTATGCCTTGTGAGGTATCATTTGAAAACTCATAATTTCCTGATCAGTATTGTCCTTATAAAATGTGTAGCAACATTGTATGTAAAATTACAAGATTTCACTGTGTGGTGGTACTAAGCATGTTCCAAGTCTGAGGAGCAGCCAATCCAGTTCCTCTTAGAGTGCTTGCTCATGTACATTCCATATTAGGGGTGTGTGCTTGCCACATGCACTGATGTCAGAAAATTTTCTCTCTGCAGTATCCGTAGGGGACCGGCTCTGGTGCCCCCTGGAGTGGCACCCGCATGGCATGGTATAAGGGGCGCCACTGGCTCCTCCCATCCTCAGTTCCTTCTTGCCACCAGTGATGGTGTGGAACTTCTGCTGCTTTGGCTAGCATTGTTTCATTCTCTGTTCTTGCGAACTTTGACAACCTGTAATATAGTTGTACATAGTTAGTAGTTTCTTAGTTACCCTAAGTAGAGTAGTAGTTCTCAAACTCTTCGTTAGTCCTAAACGGGACTCAGTCGGGGGTGGGGCATGCCCTGGTCCCCAGGCTTTAAGCCCTGCGAACACTGCAAACAGCCTATGCTCATCAGCGTTCCACATACTAGTTGCCTAAGGTGCTTAGCCGAAGGGAACATAAGTAACAAGTGCCATATCTGCAAGTCCTTTAAACCTAGGATGAAGGAGTGTGTTATCCATTTGAAAGTGTTCTAAATGTATTTGGCACTCACTCTGGCACCGGAGCAGCGGTCTGACTTCTCACGGAGCACCACGGCCTCCATGCAGAATGCTCTGCCGGTGCCGTCTACAAGGCGGCACTGGTCCCCCTCCACGGCTCCGGTCTAGAATCATAGAATATCAGGGTTGGAAGGGACCTCAGGAGGTCATCTAGTCCAACCTCCTGCTCAAAGCAGGACCAATCCCCAACTAAATCATCCCAGCCTGGGCTTCGTCAAGACTGATCTTAAAAACCCCTGAGGAAGGAGATTCCACCACCTCCCTAGGTAACCCATTCCAGTGCTTCACCACCCTCCTCGTGAAAAAGTTTTTCCTAATATCTAACCTAAACCTCTCCCACTGCAACTTGAGACTGTTACTCCTTGTTCTGTCATCTGCTACCACTGAGAACAGTCTAGATCCATCCTCTTTGGAACCCCCTTTCAGGTAGTTGAAAGCAGCTATCAAATCCCACCTCATTCTTCTCTTCTGCAGACTAAACAATCCCAGTTCCCACAGCCTCTCCTCATAAGTCATGTGCTTCAGCCCCCTAATCAGTTTTGTTGCCCTCTGCTGGACTCTTTCCAATTTTTCCACATCCTTCTCGTAGTGTGAGGCCCAAAACTGGACACAGTACTCCAGATGAGGCCTCACCAATGCCGAATAGAGAGGAATGATCACGTCCCTCTATCTGCTGGCAATGCCCCTACTTATACAGTCGAGAAAGATTGTGAAGGGAAGATCTCCTACCTCCCGTAAGGGAGAGGAGAGGGCTGGGGGTGAGCTTAGGCCTGTGCCTGGCAGCTCAACGCCCCTTTTGGGAAGTTAGGCCCCAGCTCAAGTTGAGCGGTGCAACCCATCCCACACTTCGCCTGTGACTTCAGATAGCAGCGCAGGCCCCAGCCAGCTTCAGGTGCCGTCGATGCCCAGAGCCCTTCAAGCAGCTCAGGAGATCCTGATGTCCCCAGTGCCGCCCAGCTCCAGCAATACCCCAGTCTCAGGGAAAACCGGCTCTGGGAACCTGTGTGGTCCCCCCACCCCCGCCTCAGCAGCACCGTTCCCCATCAAGAGGGATGTCCTGCCATCTCTTGCCTGTCCGAAGGTGTCACGCCTCAGGACTAGAGAGGCAGGCTCAGCGGAGCCCTCTTCGGTCGCTGCACAGAGGGCACTGATCAAGGGACTCGAGGCGTATCTCACCAGTAGATTGGCGCAGACCCTCTGAGGCATGCGCCACCTGGCAAGAACTTCCGGGCTGGCCCCGACTGCCTTCTAGGGTCCGGTATCAGTCACAGGACCGATTGAGGATCAGAGATCGCAGATCTCCGGGCCTTCATTGCCCATATCCTAGCAGTAGGTCACCCTACTCGGGAAGATCCTCCCAGCAACCGGCCCGTAATAGTTCCCGGTCCCGTTCGAGTCGCATGAGGCATGGATCGCCGGGTCTCCAATGCAGATCTGTCGGTCCCAGAGATCCAATCCAAGATGCCCATCTTGCTCGCTCGGACAGGTCGGCTTCGGGACTCAGTGACTGGCACCAGTCGGACAAGAGCCACCGCTCTACCTGGTCGTGGTCACCCGGTACCGACTGCTCCATTTATACCTTCAGCATGGAGCAAGGCTCCCCGACCACGGGACAAGCCCCGGTATCTGGGTCTTTACATCCCAGCTCCGGCGTGTAAGCAGTTCAAACTGCAGCAGCCACAGGGCGAGGGGAGTCTGCCTCAGCAGGACCAGCCCCACAAATGAGCCAAGGTCTGCAGCCACCCGCATCCACCCTCTCCACAGTCAGGCTTAACCAGTGCCAAGCAAAGGGCCAAACCCTCATTTTGAGGGTACTCCCAGGGGCGACCTACCAGACTATTCCCCAGATCCATCTGTCCCAGTGTTCTCCAACTGCCTTTCCCTTTTTCTCCCTGCTTGGACCGCTATGACTGATGGGTCCTCAGTACAGTGGAGCAGAGTTATATCCTACAGTTCCTTTCTACCCACCTTCCCACCCACCTTCCCCATCCCTCTTCAGGGACCCCTTTCACAAGAATCTCCTTGCGCAGGAGGTAAAGGGGATGCTACAGCTGCGTGCGGTGGAGGAAGTTCCTCTCGAATACAGGAACGAGGGGTTCTATTCCCTGTACTTTTAAATCCCAAAAGCCAAGGGCATTCTACAGCCCATCCTGGATCTGCAAGACCACAACAAATACCTAAAGAAGTTAAAAGTTCAGCATGGTTTCCCTGGCTTCTATTCCCTCCCTGGATCTGGGAGGCTGGCATGCTTCCCTCGACCTGAAGGATGCATACTTCCACATAGTGATCTTTCAAAGACATAGATGCTTCCTCCAGCTTATGGTGGGGCCCCACCACTACCAGTTTGCGGTCCTCCTGTTCGGCCTGGCAACAGCACCGAGAGTGTTTACCAAGTGCATGTTGGTGGTAGCAGTTTATCTCGGGCGCTTGGGTATCCAGATCTACCTGTACCTCGACGACTGGCTTGTCAAAGGCAGCTCCAGGTGTCAAGTCCAAAGGGATGTTGCCCTGTTCAAGCCACGTGCTGCTCTCTAGGCCTACTGGTGAGCGACAAAAAGTCAACATTAGTGCTGGTGCAGAGGACAGAGTTCATCAGAGCGGTCCTTGACTCGACCTGTAGCAGGGTGTTCCTGCTGCTGGACAGGTTCCATGTGTTGATGAACCTCATCATGGAAGTCTCAGTGTTCCCTTTGACCACAGCCAGGGTCTGTCTGCACAAGCTGGGTCACATGGCAGCATGCACTTATGTGGTCCGCCATGCGAGGCTCCAGATGCGTTCCCTGCAACAATGGCTGGGAACGGTCTATTCCCAGTCCTGGGACCCCATGGAAAAGATCATTACCATTCCTTGGCGATACTAACCTCGCTACAATGGTGGACCAACTGCGGGACAGTCCTGGAGGGGGTTCTGTTTGACAACCACCCTCACTCCATTGAGTTGGTGTCGGACACCTCAGATCTTAGTTGGGGTGCGCACCTCGGCGACCTCAAGAACAGGGAATGTGGTCCCCAGAGGAGTCAAAGTTGCACGTAAACATCAAAGAGCTCCAAGCAGTCCGGCTGGTATGCGGAGTCTTCCTGCCCCACCTGTCGGGCAAGACAACACAGCCTTGATGCTCTACATCAAGAGGCAAGGGGGAACGTGCTCAACAGCTCTCTGTCAAGAGGCGCTCCATCTATGGGACTTCTGCATCAGCCACGAAATCCCCCTGGAAGCTTGTCACCTTCCCGGTGTCAAGAATACGCTGGCGGACCAGCTCAGCAGGGACTTCTCCTCTCACGACAAGTGGTCACTCCATCTAGAGGTAGCCTGCATGATCTTCCAAAGGTGGGGAACTCCCCAAGTGGACTTGTTTTCTACTAAACAGAACAGGAAATGCCACTGGTTTTGCTCTTGGCAAGGTCTGAGCATACACTTGCATTAGAGTGCATCTCGTGGCCATCTCTGCTTTTCACCCACCGATCCAAGGACAGACTGTGTTTTCCCATGACATGTCGGTCAGATTCTTGAGAGGGCTCAAGAGACTCTTCCCGCAGATATGGACTCCTGTCCTGCATTGGGATCTTAGCTTGGTCCTCTCTAGGCTCACGTGCCCACCCTTTGACTCGCTGGGTTCCTGCTCCTTTTCCCACCTGTCATGGAAGGTCGCTTTCCTGGTGGCGGTGACGTCGGCAAGACGGGTCTCTGAAATTAAAGCCTTGACCTCAGAACCGCCATACGCTGTCTTCTACAAAGACAAGGATCAGCTGCGGCTCCATTCGAGTTACCTGCCGAAGGTGGTAGCCACCTTCCATATGAGCCAGGACATCTTCCTTCCAGTGTTCGTTTGAAACCGCACAAGACCAGTGAAGAGAGGCGTCTTCACGCGCTGAATGTCCGAAGGGCCTTGGCTTTTTATTTAGAATGTATCAAGCCTTTCCGTAAATCAACTTAACTTTTTATCGCTACAGCAGATAGGATGAAGGGCCTTCCGGTGTCCTCGCAGAGGATATCCAATTGGATCACTTTGTGCATAAGGATCTGTTACAAGCTACTGATTGTCAGAGCCCACTTGACGAGAGCACAGGCATCTTCGGAGCTCTTCCTGGCGCACATCCCTATCCAGGACATCTGTAGACCAGCAATGTGGTCCTCTGTCCACATGTTCACGGTGCATTGTGCCATCACTCAGCAGGCCAGAGGTGACGTTGGATTTGGCAGAGCTGTGTTGCAATCAATAGGTCCGTGAACTCCTACCCACCTCCAGGGGTACTGCTTTGGAGTTACCGAATATGGAATGAGCATGAGCAAGCACTCGAAGAAGAAAAGGCAGTTACCTTCTCCGTAACTGGTGTTCTTCAAGATGTGTTGCTCATGTCCATTCTATAACCCGCCCTTCTTCCCTACTGTTGGAGTTTCTGGCAAAAAGGAAAACAGGGTGGGAGGAGCTGTCGGCGCCCCTTATACCATGCCATGCAGGCGCCACGCCAGGGGGCACCAGAGCTGGTCCCCTATGGATACTACTGAGGGAAGAGCTTCCGGCACCAGTGCATGTGGCGAGCACACACACCTAATATGGAATGGACATGAGCAACACATCTCAAAGAACACCAGTTACGGAAAAGGTAACTGTCTCTTCCTCCAAGACGAAGGGCAAGCTGATGCCTCAGCCAGGTGTAAACAAGATCAAATAGCAGGTGATGTTCCTTTTTCAGCCAATGAATAGCCACTTGGGTCATGGGTGAAAATCTACATCTTAGCAAACAAACAGCATAGAGTTCCTTTCCAGGGACAGTGCCTAGCACCCCGCTCCCAGCTGGAGAAGGGCTAAAGAAAGGGGAGGGGAGGATGCTGCAAATGATCTTTCTCTTTCTCTCTGCCCACAGCATTTATGACATCTGAAGAACAAAGGAAGCAACGTTGGACTGGGGGGAGGGATCCTGACTGATAGATGTTCAGCCAGTAGAACTGCTGAAACATGTGGTGAGCGAGACCTTGTTTTGAATTTATCCTAGTTTAAGTTAGGCATTAGTTGTGTTTTACTTTTGTTTTTCTTGTAACCAATTCTGGCTTTTATGTCTCTTTACTTGTGTTCACTTAAAATCTCTCTTTGTAGTTAATACACTGGTTTAGATAAAACAATAAAACAAGTTTATTTGAATTGAAGAGTTTGGGAAAATCCATTTGGCATAACAGGATTTGTTCCTATCATTTCTATTAATAAAATGGTGGACTTTATATGACCTTGTATTGTCCAGAAGAAGGCTGGGCAGTTCAAGACACACGTTTCTGGGGACAAATCTGGGACTGGGAATATGCTATTGTTACCCTGCGTGTAATTCAAGAGTGGCTGGCTGCAGCACTCACACAATATATTTGGGAGTGATTTACATGCTGGAGGCTGAGAGAGAGGAGACCAGGATTGGTAGCTACAGCAGCAAAGCAGTGAAAGGGGACCCAGATAAGAAGGCTGAGGTGTCACAGTTGTTAATCAGTCTAGATTGTACTCTGGATATATCACACCACCTCAGGGACTTCTGCATGCTTTCCAAGATACACAAACGAGAGCCCAGGCAGACCTGTCATATCTGGCCACAGCATTTTTACTGAAGGAATATTTGGACTCGTCTGATGAGCGATTTTAGGATGGTTTCTATAACAGGCCAGCTTCCTCCAGGACACACCCAACTTACTCCACAACATTAACGATCTCCCTCAGAAAACCATCCTCACCATCATGAACATCATTACCCTATATAGCATCATCCTTCACAATGACGGCAGCTCTACCTGCTTCAAATATTTACAAGACAATGGACAACCCTCAGATACTCACCCCAAACACATCACCAAACACATCCATTTCATCCTCACCGATAAAAATTTTACATTCAATACCAAACACTTTGTCCAAACCATGGAAACAGCCATGGGCACTAGGATGGCTCCCCAATATGCTAACCTCTTCATGAGACACATTGAAGAAGAATTTCTGGATGAATGCACCACAAAATCAATTATATACCTGAGATATGTGAATATTTTCATCTTCTGGACAGATGACTTAAAACTTCCTCATAGATTTCCACCACAACTTCAACAAACACCTCAATCCACTAAACTCTCCTTGGAACCCGCTCACATCAGCCTCAACTTCTTAGACACCCCAATCAGCTTCAGCAATGAAACCCTGCAGACAAATATATACAAGAAATCTGTGGATCACCACACCTACCTTGATGGGTCCATTAATCACCCCAGACACACTAGGAAATCGGTTATTTACGGCCAGGCACTCAGATACCACAGAATATGCTCCAAGGAGAAAGTCCAGGATATACACCTTAACACACTTAAAACCACCTTCACCAAACAAGGACACTCCCTACCTAAGAAGCAGATTGCATTGTGGAATGGGCCACCCAAATATCCCAAGAGAACCTGCTTCAATACAGAAATAAAACCCTCTCTGACCGCACACCCCTAGATATCTCCTACCATCCCACACTGGAACACCTAGGGTATATCCTCAAACAATTAGAACCCATACTTGTTGGGGACCCCATCTTGAAAGAAATCTTTTCTAAACCCGCACTTCTGGCCCTCAAACAACCCCCCAGTCTCTCCAAGTTCATGATCGGAAGCAAGTTTCCCACAGACAAGGACCCACCTACTCAAAGTGATACCAGATCCTGCCAACCTCTCCCCCCCCCCCCCCCCGCCCCAGCTGACTTTCCTGCCCTTTCCTTTTCCCCCTGTGTCACCTTGAATGGCCCCTTGAAATATGTTAACTGCTTATCCTAAAAAATCTGTCCTACCTCTTATTTAGCTGTGACACTCTGAGTAAGTTTCCCAGATCTGAGTTTACACAGAGCTCTTCTTCAGAAGCTTGTCTCACCAGCAGAAGTTGGCTCAATAAAAGATATTACCTTACCCACCTTGTCTCTCTCTCATCTGATGGCAGTTACCTATGTTAAAGGACTAGTGTGTCTTAATCATATTCCTAGTGGGCATAATTCTATACTTTTCATCTTTGTTTAACACCAGCAACTTGTTCAGTGCTGTACTTGATCTTGAGGTATGGTGCCTAATTGACTCCCATTCATTTCAGTGGGAGCTGTGGGTGTTCAGGGCCTCTTAGGATCAAGCTGTAAATAGCAAAAAGTAAGAAAATAATATCAAACTGTAGGTATGTATCTTGTTTAAAATGCTATTTTTGGCAGTGTTTTCCTTACATCGCATTAAAGAAATTAGATGGGTTTAGACATTTTCCCCCCTCATAGCTGAAATATTGTATAATCTCAATGTGTTAAGACTGAAGGGGACATAGTGGTAAAGGGAATGATAATATCTTCATCATATTTACCAGCACTTTGCCTTTGGTCTCATGACATAATATTGAATCATTTTGGAAGGCTAAGTAAGGGGTGATGATAACTGAGACGTGGTTATGAGGCATGTCCAGAGATTTATGTCTATAACTCTTCTTGAGCTGGGTCACTAACTTTTTCAGATGTAAAATTGGTTTTGAGATCCTTGCTGAGAATTGTATCTCACAAAGTAATGATTTCAGTCTTTTTGGTAACAGGAAGATGGATGACTAGCAAATGAACTGCATACTAAAAATGTATGTTTACCTAACTGATTGTGCTCTTATTTACATATTTTGGGGGGGTGGGAATTCAGCAAATACGGACATTTTCTAAGCTTGACACTTTTTTTTGACAGGTACGGTAGCAAGTTCTGTAGAAGTGCCTCTACATACATTAAATATATCATATTGCTGTAGTCTAGCCAAGAGGTGACGTAGACTAACTGAGGCCAGGGTATCCTCTGTCAGGATGGGATGGAATCATCTAGCCCCTCTGAGAGGAGAGAAAGCATTACTTGCATATGCTTTTGTGTCAGAGCGTGGCATCAGGAGGAATTGAGGAGTGTTCCGAAACTACAGAATGACTTGACCGATTGTGGGTGTGTACCTTCAACCAAAGGGGACTGCTCTGTGAAATATTCAAAATGCTTTCCTCTGCCTCCCAGCATCTTCTCCGTTTTGCTCGGGTTCAGTTTCAGCCAACTGTTCTTCATCCATGAAATGATCTCATTCAGATACTGGGCCATCTTGGTGGTAGAGGTGTGGTCATATGTGGTGAGGGATAGGTAGAACTGTATGTCATCTGCATACTGCTGGCACTTGAATCCATGTTATCTGATCAGTTCACCTGGTGGTTACATGTAGATGTTGCAAAGGACAGAGAGAATTGATCCTTGTGGAACCATTAGTGAATGGTCTAGTGGTGGTGATCGCTATTGGTTGGGTGCACCCTCCAGAATGGACTCAAACCTCTTTAGTGTGTTTATCTGTACCCGTGCCACATCTCTCAGATGAGACAGCAGTATGGTCTGGTCAGCAGTACTGAATGCTGCAGAGGGGTCCAGTAGGATTTCTATTAACAAGAAGAGATCATCCATCAGTGCAATTAAAAGCAGTTCCAACTTCATATCTTGGACTGAATGCAGATTTCGATGGGTCTAGGTGAGCTTATATTTGCCCTTTAACTAGCTTCTCTATTAGCTTGCTCAGAGTTGCAACTGCTGCTAACAGGGTGGGTCATCATAAGAACCTAGCTACCCTGTTGTGCTCTCTTTTACTAGATGACTAATTTTTTTTTTTATGATGGGTATTGAAGAGGGAATTGAAGGAGGAGAGGGTAGTGGCCTTCTACATCAGCTTAGGGAAGTAGTTTTGTTCATGGGACAGTTTGCAGGAACGTGTAAAGATGGTTATGGGAGAAGTGGTCAAGTTTTACATCATTGGGTGAGGGAAATGCAGTAGAGGATGAAGGTGGCCAGTTAGGAAGGGTCATAGCCGTGAAGATCCCAGAGTACAGTAGCTTGAACTTGATGCAGTGTATAAGAAGCCTGTTTCCGCCCAGCGTGTCAGTGCACGATACCACCACTTGGTCATTGCACCTGTTCTCCACTCAGTGCTTTGAATTTTATATTCTCGGAGTTTGGTTTCTATTACTTGGTCCACCAGGAATTAGACTGTGGTCTCTCCTTTTTGTAGTTTTACTCTTTTCTAGAATGGGGGTAATAATACTTCCCTTCATTACAGGTGTATTTGTGAGGCTTAATTAATGTTTGTAAATGAGTTGTAAACCCTTATTATAGGTGTATGCAAGCCATCCACAGAACCATGTACTTGTCAATCTATTAGGCATATTGTAAATTGTATACGTCTGGGGACAAAAGGTGAATAGTTTTCTTTTTACAGTTGGATGTATTAAAGGAGCTCTTTTTTTTTTTATAGGTAAAGACAGAGTTTTCAATACCCCTTTGTGTGAACAAGGAATTGTTGGATTTGGTATTGGAGTTGCAGTTGCTGGAGCTACAGCCATTGCAGAAATTCAATTTGCAGACTACATTTTTCCAGCATTTGATCAGGTTAGTACCTATCACAGGTTGTTTAGGGAAGTAAAGGGAAACAAATTGCCTGTTGAGAATGGCTTTTCTGGTGGATTAAAATATAATCAACTGAACCAAGTTTTAGATTATGATTTTTGCAAATATGTCCACAGTGATGAGTATGTTTAATGTTTAAGGCTAAGATTTAAGCATGGGTATTTTTAGTAAAAATTATGGACAGGTCATGGGCAATAAACAAAAATTCACAGCCTGTGACCTGTCTGTGACTTTTACTAAAAATACCCATGACTAAATCTTAGCTGCCCTGGGGCCAGTGCTGCTCTGTTCTCCCCACAACCTCCTTGGGGCTGCTGCTGCGCTGGGGGGACCAGGCCACTGAGCAGCAGCCAGTGCCACTGGCTGTGGGGCAGCTCCAGCAGTGGCTGGTACGGCTGGCTCTGGCGTCAGGCACACTGGCCGCTGCAGTTGTGGAATTTCACGGAGGTCGCGGAAAGTCACGAAATCCGTGAGTTCCGCAACCTCTGTGACAAACTCGCAGCCTTACTAATGTTTGTATATACTTTAATCAGAAACGTACAGGTCCAGGCTAAAAGTTGAACTTAGCTTGCAGGGCAAGGCATCCAGAGTTTAGACACAGGATGGTCCGGTACAAAAGACATGGTAGTGGAAACAGGAATATTTGGATTTTATACTAGGTATACTTGTATAGCAGTATAAGTATACCTAGCTTGTGTTAGTGGAATGAATATTACTAATGTGTAGGAAGGATTTTTAAATTATGATTCTCTTTTTTCAGATTGTTAATGAAGCAGCAAAATATCGGTATCGCTCTGGAGATCTTTTTAATTGTGGAAGTCTCACGATAAGAGCACCATGGGGTTGCGTAGGTCATGGTGCGCTATATCATTCTCAAAGTCCAGAAGCTTTTTTTGCTCATTGTCCAGGAATAAAGGTACAGTAATCTTCATATTTAATCTTTATTACAATTCACAGTATGAGCGAGAGTAAATACTGTCTGTGGAAAGGAGACTAAACAGGGTTCAGAGACTCTTTTTGGGTGAATTTAATCCTTTGAACCTACCTGTGTGTCTGGGAGCAAGTGAGGAAAGGGACAAGGAAAACAAAGGCAGTTAAGGTTTTTTAAATTTTCTGAATCATAAACTGAATTAAAATTAACACATAGAAAAGCGTGCACACAAAATATCTGGTAATGAACATAGATGTGTATTAATTGAAGACTACATTAAGTTCAATGTTATTGTTGAGAATGCACAGCATTCAGGTAATCGTAACTTGTCCCCAGTAAGCATATGTGGTATCTTGTATTAATGTACCATATCACTCAGAAGGCATACATTTAACATACCAATATCTACTCTATGGCCAGTGTATAGTAGATTTGGAATCTCTTAATTTCCCAGTTTTGATGCATCTGTACGTCCTTAACTACAATAGTTAATTAAAATAAGGTTTAGGTTGCAATATTTTTAGAGAAGAAACAGCAAAGTAAATAATTTTTAAGTCGCGTGTGTTTCCTTTTTCTTCCCTTCCCAAATGTGTGATGTGATATTCACATATGCGAGGTGGAAGAGAGAGGAAACCTGACTAGTTGTATATTTTCATAAACACTGTAATGTGGGCTAACTCAAATAAATATTGCTGGGCTAGGATATCTCCATTTCTAACTCCATTTCTCTGGAGTTAATTTTTACCTATAGGTTCATACCCTTACACAGCCTCCAGCCCTTAGCACAGAGGAAGTGTTTCTTCACTTGATTAATTGAAAGATTTCTGAAGCAAAAGCGGTGTTCGTAAGTCATTTAAAAAAAAATCACAGCTGTTCCTTATTTTCTCTGGTGTACAGAGATAATCCCAACATGTTTTTGTATCTCATGAGCATCAGATTAGGTATAGTATTTCTTGCTGGGAACCCTTCCCCACCCCTTGTTCCCTTCACCTAAAAAAAAAAAAAATTCTTTCTTTTATTAGATACAGCTGGTTCAGGGTGGGAATGCATTTTATTTTTGTATATTGGATTTCATTCTGATATCCCAGAAGTGTCTCAGAGACATCAAGAAATAATGTCTCTGGTCTACATTTGACACAAAACCTCTTCAAAACAGGAGCATGTAGAACTGTCCCTACAACAGTTTTCATTGGGAATGTATGAGGAAGAGACTCAGGTGCTTTATGACCGTTAGATTCTTATTATTTCATGACTGACACAAGGAGCTGGGGATTGATTTTTGTTTTGTTTTGTTGCTAGGGTGAATGAAGCATTGCATATGTTGGTGAGAGAAATTTCTCTGTTAGCACAGATCTGGGGAATTAACAGAATCGTAACACTGAACAAAAGACAAACTGCAATACAAGCATCAGGTTAAGATAACTATTCCAAAAAGAATGCAGTACCAAAGATGAATACAGTATTTTAACTTCCAATAGGGAGAATATGGACACCTTAGGAAGTCAGGGGAAGAAAATCAGCAAGGTGTCCATAAAGCTTATGCAGGGCAAACTCATAAATTGTTCACCCTCTATAACACTGATAGAGAGATATGCACAGCTGTTTGCTCCCCCAGGTATTAATACATACTCTGAGTAAATTACTAAATAAAAAGTGATTTTATTAAATACAGACAGTAGGATTTAAGTGGTTCCAAGTAGTAACAGACAGAACAAAGTAAGTCACCAAGCAAAATAAAATAAAATGCGCAAATCTATGCCTAATCAAACTGAATACAGATAATCTCACCCTCAGAGATGCTTCAGTAAGTTTTTTCTCAGACTGGACACCTTCCAGGCCAGGGCACAATTCTTTCCCCTGGTACAGCTTTTGTTGCAGCTCAGGTGATAGCTAGGGGATTCTTCGTGATGGCTCCTCTCTCTCTTTTGTTCTCTTCCATCCCTTTATATATCTTTTGCATAAGGCGGGAACCCTTTGTCCCTCTGGGTTCCCCGCCCCGCCTCACTGGAAAAGCACCAGGTTAAAGATGGATTCCAGTTCAGGTGACATGATCACATGTCACTGCAAGACTTCATTACTCACTTGCCAGCACACACACATACAGGAAGACTCACAGGTAAATACAGCCATCTGAAGACAATGGGAGTCATCAAGATTCCAAACCATCCTTGATGGCCCACACTTTACATAATTACAATAGGCCCTCAGAGTTATGTTTTATATTTCTAGTTTTAGATACAAGAGTGGTACATTTCTACAAATAGGATGATCACACTCAGTAGATTATGAGCTTTGTAATGATACCTTACAAGAGACCTTTTGCATGAAGCATATCTCAGTTACATTATATTCACTTATATTTTTATAAAACCATATAGACTGCACAACGTCACAATTATATCTAGTTAACCTATAGATTTTCTTCACATTAGGGAGTGAAACATTTAATATCTTTTGCAAAGCAGAGTAATACTTGCCCACTTACCATGCAAAAGAACACCCTTGAAGTAAATGACCCAGTAGCATACCCTGACTTTCCATAGTGGCTTAAGGTTCTCTGTACAGAACAGAAGTGATCATGTTTAAACAAAACTGTGAAGTGCGGTTCTACTGAGTTCCATGTCTTTTTTTTCTTCCCATTGTAGACAGAAAATTAACAATGGTACAGTGTAATAATTATAGGGATCCTTGTATTTATTCAGAGTATCTACGAGAGTTAAAACAGGACTCCCTATTATAGTTATAGCATGTTTTCTTTGCTTTTTCCCCTGTATGAACTGACAACCTGCCCTTCTTGAATAGCAGCAAAAACATGTGGCGTGGGTCCTACTGCATTTTAGAACTGTGTTTAAATGATTACTGCACATTTAAATAGGGAACACTGTATCATCATAAACTTATCAGAGCACATTATTTGCGTTAGTTTCAGATGCTCTGCTGGCAAATTCCCTTAAAGCAAATTAAATTTATTTTAAATTTCTACTTTTTATATAATTCATTAAAAACAATCAGATGCAAATTTGCAGCAGCTTAATGTTCAGGATAAACTTGAAAAGCTGATGTGAATTTCAGTCACTTGATCACAGAGATCTTCAAGCTCATTGGAGAGGGGCAGATAATGCTCTTGTCGTCTAGAAAAACTTTGAGTGAAAAGTTACCACATTATAATAAATTTAAGAACCTTGAGCAGGAGTCAACCCACTCTTCTGACATCCCAACAATATCTGTTAATGCTTAAAAAATTGCATTAAGTTCAGAGTTAAGGCAGAATTTGCATTTTTGAGATGTTAACAGTCTTAAATTGTTACTCGAAGACATTTCACCAGCACTAAATCCATACACAATTTTTTAAAAATTTAAGTTAATGATTATATGCAAATTATTATAGGTAGAGCTGATAGCACTATCTATAATTAAGGTTGCCCAATACTCCCCCCGTCAGACCCTGTTTCAATTGCTTTGCTTTGTTAAATTTTAGTAATGGATCAATTATCACATGAAAATATTTAAATTTGCTGTAATTAAAGTTACTAGATTGTGCAACTGTGTCTAAATCTGTATTCTGGATAAACTCTGAGATCCTTGATTCACTGCATTGGACAGAATTTTACTTCCCATTACAGTGCAAATTAAACTAGTGTCACAGCCTCCATACTTCCAGCTGAAAGAGTCAGCCATCAGAAGTGAATATTAGAATGTTATAATCTTAGTGTAATTTTCTTCCTCTCTCTTCCTACTTCATTTCTTTTCCCTTTTCCGTCAGTCTAGATTTGGGTATCAAAGCTCCTTCCATTTCAACATAGCACTATATTGCTGTAATTGCGTGAGGACCAGATCTTCAAGGTTAGGTACATGAGTTGCAGAACTGCAGTTGCACATATCTAATGTATGCATCCAGATACCAGAATGAACTTGTGAATCAATTGTCTGTGTATACAGATAGCCTTGTGTGGTAGGTATCTAATTGGTTATGTGCATATACAAATAAATGGCTTGTGTGCGTGCGAACATTGGGTATGTGCACACCTATGTGTAGTTGGGTAACTGCACCTGCCTAATTTAAAAAAAACTAGCCATACATGTTAGTAGACTATCCAGTATTGATATTGGTTTCTATACCATATTTCTTCAAGTGTGAGAGCCAAAGCGTATGGTACATGAAATGTACTCAGCTCTTGCTACCCTTGCATGGATATTTAGAGAAAGGGCTATAAGAATGAGTGGTTGGGAGTCAGAAAAGGGAATAATGCCTTTAGGATGGTAGAGGTTATAGGATGTGGTTGAACCTCATCCTGGAGGATTTTTCTGTTTACTTCTTGATTGCATTAACCCTTTGTTTTGTTTTGAAACACTGTTCTCTGAGGAAAACACCTTGCTGATTGCAAATGTCATTCCTTTATCTTACAGTGAAATAAAGTTTTACTCTAATAAAAGTTGTTGGACTTTCACCGTTTCTGGTTTTCCCCTCTCAAGTAAATGATAAGAGAGCTCCCATGATAGCACAAGTGCCAACTGGACAATCCAAACTACCTTATGTGAGCAGAATTCCTCAATGTCTGACCCACTGCAGAGAGGAGGACTGTTCCAGGTCTATTTTGAGGGGAAGATAATACTTTCAAGAACCAAAAAAGCACTTTTAAGTAACATAATTTGATTTTACTACCCGTGTTAGCATACTTTAAATAATTTTCATCCTGATTGACTACTCATTACTTAAAGCAAAGCAATTGCTCTTATTTGACATTAAGTGAAATCATTTCTGCTAAACGGTGAGATTATGTAAATTTCACTGATTTGCGTGGTATCACTTTTGAGTATGGTACATATCAAGAATACTAGTAAAGGTTTTCAGTATTGTGCATTAAAGTCTATCTCTTTAAAGTCTAAATATTGAACATACTGTATTTGTGGTATAAATGTTGCAGCCTTACAAGGATTAACAATTTTTTTTTTAAGAAAGAGTCTTGTAGCAGATAGGAATTTCCACATTATTTAGAAATGGTCACTGTAGTAGCATTTAAGAATAGAGAAAACCTTTCAGTTGTAATTACTGTTAAACTTAAAATAAGCCTCCTAAATATAGGCCCTGATTCAGCAAAACCCCCAAGCTTGTGCTTAAATTTTGCCACACTGATGATGTTGATGAGGGATGGATTTAAGCACGCGTATAAGTGCTTTGCTAAATCAGGCATAAACAAAGATTTTTTTTTTTATTGTTAATAGCAATAGCTGCACTTTTAGAAAAAATGAAACAAGATAGAGTGCAACACATATATAGCAACAGGTAGCGTTTCCAACAGCTAGTGATGGTTCAGCAAATGTTCAGATGAAAATCCCGGTTTTGTTTTTCGTGCTTTGCTTGCTCCTGATATTCATCATTAGTCTCTTCTAGTCAGTTTTTTAAACTAGGAAGCGGCACAACTTAACCCAGTGTAGAAAAGGAAAAACATTCTGAGCTGTTTTTAATCTTTAAACAATGATTTGGTAAAGCCTGACCTTAGCGGATTTTATGTAAGTATTTGTGTAAACTCGAGTGGCCTGCTAACCTAATATTATATCTGTATCTAATCCTTAAATAGCTGAATTATATTTTTAATCAGTTTTTATAAATAATTTTTACAGGTTGTTATTCCAAGAAGTCCTCTTCAGGCCAAAGGACTATTACTATCGTGCATAGAAGATAAAAACCCCTGCATATTCTTTGAACCTAAAATACTTTACAGAGCAGCAGGTAAAAATGTTTCTTGTATGTAGTGTGCTCCAATAAAATGTAATTTACGTGTGTGTGTGTGTGTGTGTGTGTAAGTGTGTACTCAATATAAATTGATGCATTTTACATTCTGGGATCCATCTTTATATTTATTTGTCTCTTTTTTTTATGTGTTTAATTATTTAATGTGTGTTTTAGAGAAGCTGTTCAAAAATTGGCCAAGATTTTAAAATATGGGTGTCAAAGTTAAGTACCCAAATCCATATTAAGCACCTGATCCAACTCCCACTGACTTCAGTATTTGTAAATCATAAGTCGTGAAGTCCTGATTCCAAAGTCCGTAAAAGTTTTGTATTCATATTGGAATGAAGAATTGACCAGTAAAAACATGAAGAGTCAAAAGAGACCAGTGGGAATTACTCTTTATGATTAGGGAAGGGGTCTTGTTAAAAATAATATAATTATGCCTTCCAATACATATATGAGACAAACAGAAACCAGCCTTGTAACAGAAAGACGCTGGACTGAGGAACTGTCCTGGCTAAAGTAAAGGCAGTTGGAGTGTACATCATAGCCACCTGCTGATTTTCAGGTAGACAGTCTTCAGGTGTGTTTTGAAATATAAATTATGTCCATTTCATTTTTCTTTACCAGAAACTGCCTTTCAGGGGTATTATCTTTTTTTGCTCTGAGAATTTCTGAGAACATCATTTATCACAAATGTACTGTAGATTACATCCTAGCTCACATAATGTCTGGAGGGGGACCAAGGTTTTGATACTCCTAGGCTTTTACCTTTATTTAATACCATCTTTATGGCTCAGTTCCTACCCTTCCTTAGCTGTTCATCTTTTGAGCTGTTTTGCTGCTCTTGGGAGCTGGATCAGTTTGCAGAAGAGGAAGAACAGTGGTAGAGGTTAGAAGTTGCTCTTGATGTGGTTCATGGAAAATTATATGAGCTCACTGGTTGGTGTGTTTCTCTTTCTGCTCCCTGCTGTGCTGCTGAACTGAGAATCATTGCCGGGCTCTCCTGTGGGGCCACTACAGCAGAGAGGGATCTAGTGAATTCAGGCAGGGACCAGAGCCATCAGTTCTGTGTGAAAGATGATGTCAGTGCAGCTGAGGGAAGATTTTAAATTGCTACTGCCTCTGTCCTGTGGTCATTCCCCTAATCACAGGGCAGATGTGGCAACCACCTTTTATTGTCCCTCGTAAATGCATTGATCCCAACTGCTGGAAAGCAATGGCACAGAATCAGAGGATTTATTCTGAGGTGCTGTGGGAGAAAGAAGCATAGTGGCTTCACGTTCTGCTTCTTTATTCTGTTGGGCCTTCTTCACTCCTGTAGTGGCTCCAGCACAGCCAGGCATGCAGGAACCTGGCCCTGTTCCTCTTAGCAGCACAAGCAGGAAGAGGTACGCAGGATTGTGACTCTCAGCGACGAGCAGGACGTAATGGATGGATTTGCAGTAATGGAGTTCTGAACTGCAGTGGGGCTATAGCACACCCATCCCTATTTTGGCACTCACCTACCACAGAGTACGTCAACAGAAAGGGCCACTTTTCTACAACGATTCAAGTGTTGGTGGACACTTGGGGACACTTCACCAATATCAGTGTTGGCTAGCCAGGGAAGGTGCATGATGCTTGCATTTTTAAGAACAAAGGACTATTCAGAAAGTTTTAAGCAGGGACATTTGCAGATGACACTAAGCTGGGGGGGAGAGGTAGATACGCTGGAGGGTAGGGATAGAGTCCAGAGTGACCTAGACAAATTGGAGGATTGGGCCAAAAGAAATCTGATGAGGTTCAACAAGGACAAGTGCAGAGTACTTCACTTAGGACGGAAGAATCCCATGCACCGCTAAAGGCTGGGGATTGACTGGCTAAGCAGAAATTCTGTAGAAAAGGACCTGGGGATTACAGTGGATGAGAAGCTGGATATGAGTCAGCAGTGTGCCCTTGTTGCCAAGAAGGCTAACAGCATATTGGACTGCATTAGTAGGAGCATTGCTAGCAGATCGAGGGAAGTGATTATTCCCGGCACTGGTGAGGCCACATCTGGAGTATTGTATCCAGTTTTGGTCCCCCCCCATTACAGAAAGGATGTGGACAAATTGGAGAGAGTCCAGCGGAGGGCAACGGAAATGGTCAGGGGGCTGGGGTACATGACTTACGAGAAGAGGCTGAGGGACCTGGGCTTGTTTAGTCTGCAGAAGAGAAGTGTGAGGGGGGGATTTGATAGCAGCCTTCAACTACCTGAAGGGGGGTTCCAAAGAGGATGGAGCTCAGCTGTTCTCAGTGGTGGCAGATGACAGAACAAGGAGCAATGGTTTCAAGTTGCGGTGGGGGAGGTCTAGGTTGGATATTAGGAAAAACTATTTCACTAGGAGGGTGATGAAGCACTAGGAGGGTGGTGAAGCATTAGAATGGTTTACCTAGGGAGATGGTGGAATCTCCATTCTTAGAGGTTTTTAAGGCCTGGCTTGACAAAGCCCTGGCTGGGATGATTTAGTTGGTGTTGGTCCTGCTTTGAGCAGGGCGTTGGACTAGATTACCTCCTGAGGTCTCTTCCAACCCTAATCTTCTATGATTCTGTGATTCTTTCCTGATTGGCAGATTATCATTGGTGGTATTGAAATTTTTACTCATGAGATTGGGATATTTTTCTCATTGAGATCCAATTATTATAGTTGCTTGTTGTGTCCTGCATAATACCTGTGAGGTAAAAGCTGCTGCTGGGGTTGAGGGTGGAGATGGAGCACAAAGTGGAGTTATGTAGTTGAGGGAGAGTTTGTAAGCATAATTTAACGGTCAGCTGCATTAATGTCGTATGCTTGGCTGTACTTGTACCCTGAAGGTTTGTGGGCTGTTAGGAACTATGTAGTGCTTGGTGTACATTTATACATACACCTCTACCCCGATATAACACGACCTGATCTAACACGAATTCAGATACAACGCGGTAAAGCAGTGCTCTGTGGGGGCGGAGTTGCGCACTCCGGTGGATCAAAGCAAGTTCGATATAACGCAGTTTCACCTATAACGCGGTAAGATTTTTTGGCTCCCGAGGACAGCATTATATCGAGGTAGAGGTGTATAACACTGTCTTTTAGTGAACCTATGCCTTTTTTGTTGCTTGTTGTGCATTTATCATCATTACACTGCATTTCACTGAAACTATGAATTATTCAGTGTGTGCTGTATGTTTACACATCCAACTGGGTGTTTTCTTGTACTTGTGAGTTCTATGGTGCTGTACACTCACAAGTACTCGGTGCTTTGGGTACTGCTATGCATTCCGCAGTATGTAAGAACAGCCGTACTGGTTCAGATCAATGGGCCATCTAGCCCACTATCCTGTCTTCTGATAGCGACCAGAGCCAGGTGCTTCAGAGGGAATGAACAGAATAGAGCAATTTTGAGTGATCCATCCCTTGTCGTCCAGCCTCAGCTTCTGGCAGTCAGACTTTTAGGGATATCTGGAGCATGAGGTTGCATCCCTGACCATCTTGGGTAATAGCCATTGTCCATCAAGAACTTATTGAATTATTTTTTGGAACTCAGTTATGCTTTGTTTTCATAACATCCCATAGCAGTGTGTTCCTCAGGTTGGCTGTGTTGTGTGAAGAAGTACTTCCTTTTGTTTGTTTTTAAACCTGCTGTCGATTAATTTCATCTGGTGACACCTAGTTCTTACGTTTTGTGAAGGGGGAAATAACACTTCTCTATTTACTTTCTCTACACCATTCATAATTTTATAGACCTCCATCATATCCCCCTTAGTTGACTCTCTTCTAAGATGAACAGTCCTAGTCTTTCTAATCTTTCCTCATATGCAAGATGTTCTATACCCCTAATTATTTTTGTTGTCCTTCTCTGCACCTTTTTCAATTCTAATATATCTTTTTTTGAGATGGGGCGACCAGAACTGCATGCAGTATTCAAGGTGTGGGCATACCATTGATTTATATAGTGGTGTTAAGATATTTTGTCTTATTATCTATCCCTTTTCCTAAGGATTCTAACATTGTTAGCTTTTTTGACTGCACATTGAGTGGAAGTTTTCAGAGAACTATCCACAATGATTTCAAGATCTTTTTCTTAAGTGTAAAAGCTAATTTACATCCCCATCATTTTTTATGTACAGTTGGGATTATTTTTTCCAATGTGCATTACTTTGCACTTACCAACATTTAATTTCATCTGCCATTCTGTTGCCTAGTCACCCAGTTTAATGCGATCCCTTTGTAACTCTTTGCCGTCAGTTTTGAACTATCTTGAGTAACTTTGTATCATCTGTAGATTTTGCCACCTTCGTGTTCACCTCCTTTTCTAGATCATTTATGAATATGTTAAACAGCACTAGTCCCAGTACAGATCTTTGGGGGACCCCACTATTTACCACTCTCCATTGTGAAAACTGACCATTTATTCCTACCCATTGTTCACCATCTTTTAATCAGTTACTGATCCATGAAAGGACCTTCCCTCTTATCCCATGACTGCTTACTTTGCTTAAGTTAGTCTCTAAGGTGCCACAAGTACTCTGATCTTTTTACTTTGCTTAAGAGTTTTTACCTCACAGGATAGCGTATGTGAAGCTGTGATTGTCCTTACTGTCGCCAGTGTGGAGTGGTAGGAGTAGGAATGCGACCCTTGGTGCCAGATGGAATGTTGGGGAATGCAGGGAGCTGCCATCGTGGAGTTCTCTAGGGACTGCAAAGGGTGGTGAGTCCGTGCTTGGATTTCCTGGATCTTTCTCCATTTTCTCTGGTCCTCTCTGTCCCTCTACATGCTGTCTGCCATGTTGACCAAGTAGGGCCTTTGTTTGCCATTCATTGCAACACTGGTTTTCAGGATCTCACTGAACATGTCCTCCCTCGTCGTCTTCTTTCTCTTCCTCCTCAGGGTCAGGTGTTCTGCCGGTGTGGAGGGAAAAATCCCTCAAGATCACAACAGCAGCAGCTATGCATAAAACAGACAGCTGTATCATTAGATATACAGGCACAATGGAAAGTGAAAGATAATTTTCAAAGTTCCCCTTATTCCATACACTTTTTTTAACAAGACATGCTTATTGACACATCAACTTTAGAGTGTCTCTGAATGGCACCGCTCTCCAGTCCCAGCCATGGTGAATGTTAAGAGGCAGGGTGAGAAGGAGGGCATTTGGTTGTGTGAAACAGTAAAATTTCGGTCCCTATTTCCAGGGGTGCGAGTGTAGGGTAATGGCACTGAATATTGGTACTATTTTCCACAGTTGGCAGTGATTTTAGTGGCTATCTTACTCCTGAGGGTAACAGAAGCACAGAGAGCACAGCTACCCTAGGTGTCCCGAAATTGCCCTGACCTGTACGCTGCTAGCCTGTTTACTGCAGTGGTGCCAGTCGAACTTATCGTGGAGTGGAGTGGGAAGATGTCCTGCTGTGGAGGAAGAAATCATCCCTTGAAACCTTCTGGAGAGTATTGCAGAGTATCTCCATGGAAGTTTAATTGGAATCTCTCAGGAGGACACCAGGGACATCCCAGTGTACATAAACTACCCCCCCTCCAGTTTGTTGTACTGCTATCTCTTCTCATATGAGTGTAACAATGATATGTTGATACTTGTCATGTTGATTTGGGATGAGGCAGGCGCCATCTTGTGCTTGCCAAGTTGGACCAACAGGAAAAGGCATTTCTGAAATATGTGGGGTGTTTTAAGGGGAATAGTGGCTTCCAATCTCTGTGACCCTGGGCAGTGGAGTTTACAATTGTGACCAGAGCAGTCAGGCAGGCATCGCTGGAGGACTGTTTAGGGTTGACATAGGTCACGCAGTGGCTACAATTGCATTGCGTAGGTTGATTATGGCTCAATGCCATTTAGGGAGGTGGTTTTAGTGTTGCCTCAATGGCGTACTTAAATCTGCTGGAAACAAATTTGAGTGTAGACACATGCACAAGTCAATACAAGGCAACTTACTTCGACCTAACTTAATAGTGTGGACCCAGACCTTCGCCTACAAAAGAGTGCAATATCATTCACATTGGCTGTCCCCTGGCACATCTGCCGAAATGCCGCTGACAAGCAGCGTCATCAGAGGAAATGCCGCCGAAAATCGGCAGCATTTTGGCGGCGACGCCTATTGAAGTTGCCGTTTGTCGGCGGCATTTCGGCAGATGCTCGTCCGCCGCCACCGTCCTCAGTGGCTTGTCGTCTGGCGGTTGGGGACCACTGATCTGGTAGGTTTTTGTCTCTGCTTGGATTGTCAGTATCGAATACAAAGTGTGTGAGGATCTGTAATGTTCAGTTGTATCCAAATGGAGTGGAGAGCTCATACTACATTCAAGGAACACTCTCTTCTTATCTGAACAAGGAGAGGCAGAAGAAGGAGGGTTTGGAGATTTTTCTTAGCATGAAAGCTGTAAGACATTTTCTTGTGGAACATAGTTCTGGTCGAAAATAATATGCTGAAATCTCCATGAAGAGGCTACCACTTATTCAGCTCATCTGGCTGATAATGTAGCTATTAAAGAGAGAGAGAATCTTTGGGCTAGATCTGTTTAAGTCTGCTTTAGCCACTCTTGCTGTGCAAAGTGCTTCATTGTTATAGGAGCATCCTCAGGCAGTGAAAACTATTGTACCTAGGCTTATGCCATGGTTTGGACCAGAAGACACATTAGGGACTTGACAGGAGAAAGGGGACATGGCCAAAATACTTTTGCACTCCCTGCAATCCCTGGCTGTGGGACACACATTTTGGGGGGAGGGGCATATCTTTGTGTTAGCTGTATTTAGAGCAGCCTGATTTCTGGAACCCAAAGATTTGACATTCCTCTGCCTCCCTTAGAAATGATCTATTTTGGTCAAGTTTGAAGCACATTGGCGGAATGCTGTGGTTTGCAAGTTCTGTGACTTTGCATCAGTACTGAAATTCACTTTGAAAAAGAGCACAACTAGATAAAGAAGACATCAAGGGGGAAAAAAAAATCATTGCCCCATGTGTGCTGTAGAAGAGACTTCTCATTAAAAAGAGACATATGCTATGCCTCTTATTAACCCTGATCTTTTAGTAGCTGCAGTTCTATCAGCAACTCTGTTCAGTTATATACCAGTTTCTCTTTTTAGTAGGAGAATTAGGTGTTAAACTTTTTTGTTTTTGTATAACGATCACAGTGAAATACAATCTTCATCATCAAAGCTACTTCATCAATTCCCATCTGTTGGATGGTAACAATTTTGGATCTGGTGTTGTGCAGAAAAGCACTGAATTTAATAGGACGTCTCTTGAAATGTTTTGAGAAATAAGATGGTCTCTAGGGTGAAGCATAATGGAAGAAACTGGGCATGCATCTAGCACACTGCTTAGGGACTTGCTTGTTTTGTTTCCAAGAATACTGTAAAATATTTCCTCAAATAACCAACCAAAATGAATATCTTCCCTGTATTTTTGTATACAAATGTATTAACTGTATTTATTTCAGACTCTGGGCATAATACAGATTTTATGTGAAAGTGCTTTAATTACAGTATTAAAAGTGGATGCCCAAATGAGGTTTTTGCCCCTAGAAAATACAAGCAAAAATACAGGTCTTATATCTTGCCATAATCAGCCATTCCCCAAAAATCTTGGGAAAACATGGGGTTTGCATTGTGCCCTGGTGGTCACCAGATCCATACTGTGATGAACCAAGGGGTGAAGCAAATTCCAAAGTGAAGGACACCTTGCTGAGAATGTCTTGCCACCATCCTCTTCCAATTTATACAAGGAGGGACAAACTAACTCGCACACCTCACATGGTCAACGGTCCTGGTAACATACAAGCATAGGGACAAGCCTCAGAAAACTGGGACCCAAATGATTTAGGACAAAACCAATCCCTTAAACTTCACCTGGGGGTCTGTCAAAGCCATGGAACAGAGGTATAATGAACTCCCTGCATTAAACACCTCATAAAAAATGGTCTGCTGCATTCAGGTGGTTTAAAGCCATACCCCTATGTAGAGCACAATGCAGTAGTCAAACCTCAAGATGACAGAGATATGGAGAGTTTATGATGGATGCATCTTAAATAAAAGAACACACTTTCTTTCCTGTGTGCAATCTGGATATCTGTGGCAACCTGGAAATGCTGCAGCTGCTCGGTACCCTACTAAGCCCTTTGCTTATCAACAAGCATAGGTTCCAGATTGCACATTAGTTAGAGGAAATCTCAAAACCCCTTTTGTAAAATGCTGCTATATCAAGATCTTTAATTGCCCCTATAAGATGTCATTTGTTTTAACCAGGGCTGTAAATTAATCCTAAGGAAGGGTCTGAAAAGTAAAAATTTATTTTGCTTTTTTTAAAGTATACAAGTGGTAGAGTCCTAATGTGTTGCTCTTGACCATCTTTTCTATTTAATGAATGGGGAGAGGTTTCCGAATGTACTGGCTGACAACTTTTGTTGTAGGAGACAGCAGCTGTAGTTGAATTTTCTGTCCCATTGATAAATATGTTTGTAATTTGCTGCAACTGCTTCGTCTATGTCAGAGGTTCCCAAGCTGTGGTCCACAAGCTCCATTCAGGTGGTTCGTGGATAGTTCCCTCTAAGGTGTGCACCTGGGTGGCCACACACGAGAGAATGAAGGGCCACCCACCTAATTAGTGGAGCCGCGCAGGCATGGCTCTACTAATTAAGTGCCGGGACCCTGGAGAAGATGTACTTGTAAGGTGAGGTGAGATGGGGGAATAGGTGGTAGGTGGGAAGGAGCAGTGGGGTGAGAAGAGGGGGAATTTGGGACGTGCAGGGCTGTGGAGGCCAGCGAAAGAGTCAACTTTCCCTAGCTCTAGGGCTGCGGCTACCAGGGAGAGACAGCCCTCCTTCCCAGCTCTGTGGCTGCTGTGGTGGGGGAGAGAGAGAGACCCTGCTCCTTCCCAGCCCCAGCTCGGGGGCTGCCACGGCGGGGGAGAGGGTACGTCCATCGCATTAGAAAGGTAAGACTACTGATGATAAAATATGAGTTGTGTGCTTTTTATTTGTAGAATAAAAAAACCTTTTATTATTAAGGTTTTTTTTTTTATATAGTACTTTTATCCAAAGTGCTTTACAATAGTTAGCTAATGGTACAAACAACATTTGGAAAGATCATTAAATGGTCCACCGAGACCCTCAGCAATTTTCAAGTGGTACGTGGAAAAAAAAAAAAGTTGGAGAACCACTGATCTATATCAAACCTGCCCTAGCTCAAGCTATTTATGAAAGTGTCATTGGCTTCTTGTCAGCAGGTGGTAGTTTCACAATTGTTTCCTGTCAGATGAGCTGTTCCCCTTATGTAACATTTTCCATGCAGAAAGTTGTGTTCAGAGAATGTTAGACTATCTGGTTAAGCTGTCAGCAGTTAAGACATGCTAAAGTGAAGGTTGTGCATATACATTGTGATTAGGTTGTATTTAATAACATATCAGCTCATTACGTCCTGCATCACAAATACAACACATCTTAAAATCACTTCTGCATCCTCATGCATATGTGCACCTTGTAGATTTTATCATTCTTCTTCAATTGCCCTATTCTATCATAGTGAACCTACAGAAACAAGGAGGGAGAAATTTTTTTTAGGGTGGCATAAATAGGAGGATAATTAGGATTACATTTGTAAAAAGGTAACTTTAGAGGATAAAATTCTGACCCCATTGAAATCAATAGGAAGTTTTGTGATTGTCTTCACCGACTGACTGGGATTTCACCCAGAATAAACACCGGGAAGGCTTTTAAAAAGCATTTCTCAACCATGGAGGATGAGATGGGGGATTGGGTACAGGTTTTTCATGTGTCTTAGTCAGGAAGCTCCCCATCTCCCTGGAATAGGAAAAAATGGAAAAACCTTTCCTTCTTCCCTCAGATATCCCTTGAAATACTTCCCCTTCTTATCTAGCTACCTGCTTTAAGGAGAGCTCTGGCATGAATTCTCTTTCCAGCTGCTGGCTGAGCAGCTCCTCTGAGGGATTGGAAATGAGGGCAGCAGGGCAGTTAACCTCTTCCTTGCCTGACTTAATGAATTTTTGATGTGTATATATACCTCCTCTCACTTTGGCAGACATGTTCTTTTCTTCCAGTTTGTTTAGCTGCTCTCCCCTTCCCTTGTCGCCTACTGCTAGGGCCGATGGGGGGGGAGGGGAGCCGGTACAAATTACTGGGGCCCGGCGGTCCAGAAGGGGGCCCGGGGGCCCGGCTTCCCCAGCACACCCCCCCCCCCCCCCCGTCGGCCCTGTTTAGCCGTTCCGCCCTTGCTGGGGGGCCCAAAATTTTTTTTTCACCGGGGCCCAAACCCGCTCTCGGCAGCCCTGCCTACTGCCCATTACACCCTGCCCCAATATTTTAGCTGCTTTTCCATTTTTCTTTGCACCACTTCCCCTGTCATTACTAGTTGCAGATAGCTGAGGGCTTTTGCTCAGGACTCCTAGCTCTCTAGCTTCTGCTCTGAGGACCACTCCTTTCCTTGCAAAGCCCTGACTAGGGATTCTGTCCCAGTCTTTGGTAGTAGCCCTTTGCAGCATCTAAGGTGTATCAGAGTTTGGTGTTACCTTTCAGGGTTTGCAGGAACTCTCAACACTGCTTGCTGTATGCCTGGCTTTCCCTTTTAGAAAAGAAATACATGTAGGGTAGAACTCTGTGATCAGCTTTTTATGTTTTTTAGTTTAGTGGACTGACTCCTGATTTACACCTGTGCAACAGAGCACAATTTGGCCTATAAAGAGCCCAGACACTGAAAATATGATGACTTAAAGTCTTTCTGGGCATGCGATGTTTTTCTATACCAAGAGCTTCCTAACAATTTCTCTCTCAAACTTTTTACGTGCCTCGTGTATAAACTACATGTGCAGCGTGACCTTACTTAACTGCACATTTCATGAACTGAGCAAGAAAATACATAAACTCTACAGTATGTGGAAATAATGCAGTTTTCAGAGGCTCATAACTTAGTCAAATCAAAATCATTTTTCTCTACAAAACGCAAAGCTACAGAATTGTTCCCGTGACAATTGTAAGATTTTATTTCTAATGGGCAAAGTGAATTTCCCCCCTTTTCATACTTAGAAATAAATGAACTAGATTTGCTCAGGTTTCCCCAGAAAATTTTGTCTTCAGGCAAAGCTTGGAGTGTTTCAGTCCTAAGGGTGAAAGTCTTGAAAAACTGAAAGCAGAAGGTTAGAATAGAAACTTTTTGTGCCTCCTGAACAAGAATAGGGAATGGGGAATGTGGGGCTTGTGCCTTGATTCTGCAGTTGGATTTGTACAGTAGACACTTTTATCAATGACCTTGAAGAAAACATAAAATCATCACTGATAAAGTTTCACCTGGATCTGGATCACTTGTTATGATGGGGGCAAGCAAACATTATGTGTTTTAATATAGCTAAGTGTAAATGTATATATCTAGGAACAGAGAATATAGGCTATACTTATAGGACTCTAACCTGGGAAGTAGTGACTAAAAATGATTTGGGTTCATGATGGATAATCAGCTGAACATGAGTTCCAGGAGTGATGCTGTTGCCAAAAGGGCTAATGCAATTCCTGGATGTGTAAATGGGGGGAATCTTGAGAAGCAGTACAAAGATTATTTTATCTCTCTATTTGGCACTGCTGTAATACTGTGTCCAGTTTAGGTGTCTACAATGCAAGGAAGATATTGATAAGTTGGAGAAAGCTCAGAGAAGAGCCATGAGCCTCAAGGAGTTGTCTATTTAGTATAACAAAGAGAAGGTTAAGGGGTGACTTGACTACAGTTTATAAGAACCTATGTGGGGAGCAAATATTTGATAATGGGCACTTCAGTCTAGCTGAGAACAACATGATCCAATGGCTGGAAGTTGAAGCTAGACAAATTAAGACTGGAAATAAGGTGTACATTTTTAACAGTCAGGGTAATTAATCATTGGAACAATTTATCAAAGGTTGTGTTGGATTTTCCATCATTGGCAATTTTTAAATCCAGACTGGATGTTTTTCTAAAAGCTGTGCTCTAGGGATTATTTTGAGGAAGTTCTATGGACTCGGTAATACAGGTAGTCAGACTAGATGACTACGATGGTCCCATCTGGCCCTGGAGTTTATAAATCTATAAAAACAAAAGTCTCCACATGATTAAAAGATCAGAGGTTAGAAAATAGTGGTATTGGGCTTCTAGTAATTTTATGGTAGTATAAACAATGTTACTGAAAGTGCTATTGTGACTTCCTTCTAAATGTCAGAGCTGTTTAGAAAATATCCAAATAAGAGAAGAGGTTTTTGTTTTTAAAAGATAATTAACAATCTGTGTGGTGCCAAGAGCACATAATGATTATGAATCAAGGGAGAAAATGAGTCACCTTGACATTATCAGGTTTAGGCATCTTGTGGCTTATCTATTCTGATGTCTTTTGACCTTTTCAGTTTCATTTAATTGTACTATATATGACATCTGTGATGTAGAAATAAATATGACTTGCATCAATGGTTGTTATAGTGACAAGGCAGGTGAGATGAAAAGCATGTTTTTTTTAAAGTGTTCAAACTATTCTTTTAGACAAATGCAGCATATTTGCAGCCTCTTGTAACTTGTACTTACACTGGTACTATATAAAATTCATGGTTTTTTGGGGTTTGGTTTTTTTGAGAGAATGAAAATTGTTTTTTGATTGCTCTGCTGAAATTTGTTCAAAAGATTTTAGTTTTAAACATTCAGTACTAAGAGAGTGACTGTTTAGTGCAAATTTTAAACCAGTTTTGTCTGGATTTAGTTAAATACAATTCTATGGGAGAGAATAGATAAACTAATTTAATGCCATATGTTTTCACTGTGTCTGGTAAATGAAGGTTTTGCAATGGTGCTGAGAGAAACTCCTTTCAAGGCTGAGCTTTTCTTAAAACTCTTTATTTTATTATCATCAGTGCAACTATAGATTGTGCTTTAAAAGTGATAGGAATTCAAGGAAAGCTGATCCCAAAACAAACAACATAATATTGCCAAGGAAGCAGAACCATTCAGCCAGAATGACAAAATAACTGATTATCATCATAATATCTTATATTGTATAGGCCTTTCAGCTCAAAAAACTATATGCCCCATCCTTCTCTACATGGGAATAAGCCCTAGAGGGAAGAGGAAGCACCATCAGTTTCACCTCACAGTTGCCTTTGAATTCTTTAACTGAGAGGGCAAATAGATATAGTTTCCAAACCCTTCTGTGCAAGAAGCCATGGATTATTTTATTTGTGGAACCTCATTACATCTTCATGAAGCACCTACCAAGGGCATACCCATCTGCCAGGCACCTCCTGGATGGCAGCCCCTCCAGGGGAAACACTACAATGTAGGTTTTTCTGTAATTGGCTGTATGTATTTGCACCTCACTCCCTGCTGCATTGTGGTGTGTGAGAGAATCTGGAGAAACCAACTGGATCTCCAGTTTCTAGCACACCTCATTCAATGCATGGTGTTGATTTCAACTGGAATAATGGGTTTTTGGCATCCCTGAAAATCAGGCCCATAATTCTTTATTTTTCTTCCCTTTTACAACCATTTTTGTGATTAAAAGAGATGGTTACAGGAAGAATGTATTTAGTTATACATCTAAATACAGTAACTCCTCGCTTAACATTGTAGTTATGTTCCTAAAAAATGCTTCTTTAAGCGAAATGATGGTAAGCGAATCCAGTTTCCCCATAAGAATTAATGTAAAGGGGAGCGGGTTTTAAGTTCCAGGGACATTTTTGTCACCAGACAAAAGACACACACACACACACACACACACACACACACACTCTCTCTCTCTCTCTCTCTCTCCACACCCACACACACACACACCCCACAATAAGTTTTAAACAAACAATTTAATACTGTACACAGCTATGATGATTGTGAAGCTTGGTTGAGGTGGTGAAGTCAGAGGATGGGATATTTCCCAGGGATTGCCTTATTGCTAAATGATGCCCTCAAGGGTTAACACGTTGTTAATGTAGCCTCACACTCTACAAGGCAGCACGAATGGAGGGAGGGGAATCAGCATGGCAGAGAGACAGACAGACACACTCCCTGTGTGTGTGTGTGAGAGAGAGAGAGAGATGCGCATTGCCCCTTTAAGTACAGTGACCCCACTCTAAGTACATTGCCTTTTTAAGTAGATCAGCAAACTGAGACAGCTGCTGCTGCCAGCAAGCTCCCTCAGTCCTGAGCCCTGTAGGTTCCGCTCCCCTAGGGTTACCATACGTCCGGGTTTCCCCGTACATGTCCGGCTTTTGGGTCTTTAAATAGCCGTCCGGGGGGAATTTGTCAAAAGCTAAAAATGTCTAGGATTTCCCCCGGACGGCTATTTAAAGACCCAAAAGCGGCTGACGGCGGTACTGGGAGCAGCCTGGAGCAGCCGCGAGCGGTGGGTGCGGGCGGCCCGGCTCCCCCTGCCTGGGGCTCTCCTCGCCCGCCAGGGAGCACAGGCTCCTCCTCTGCAGCACTGCCTGCCGCGGGGCTGGGGCTCTCCCGGGGCTTTGCCCTGCACACGCCCAGCACCCCCGGGGCTGCTCCTGCCTCCCTGGGCTGGCCCCAGATCCCCTCCCCTGGGGGGCTGGGGTCCTGCTGCGGCTTGCACCCCTCTGCCTCCCCCCTGGGCTGCCTGCCCTGCGGACTTGAGGCCATGCCACCCCTTCCCCAGCTTCCCCCTCCAGCAGCCCCCGCACCGCCCTGCCGGGCCTGCTCAGCCCCACCGGGTCCTGTCCTGCCTCATGCAACCCGCCCCAACCGTGTGGCGGCTCGGCCCGGGAGGGACTGGGGGAGCCGCAGCAAAGCCCCTCCCGGAGCTGGTGCAGGAAACGAGCCTGGCTCTCAGCCCAGGCTCCAGCATCAGCCTGCAGTGGGGAGCGGAGCCACCCGCCACCGGCTCGGCTTAGCCCAGCCCCGCTCTTAAAGGGACAGGGACCCCACCGTGGCTCAGCCCGGCCTGGGGCACGTGGGGGTGTCACCTCTCCCCCCACCTGGGGGGCCCAGCGAGGGGGGTGCTCGGCCCCATAGCAGCGCAGCGGGGAGGCCAGCGATGCACCTTACTCTCTCCTGCACTGCCAGCCACGGTCTTGCCTCCTTTCCCCAGCTCTGTGAGGCACTGTACACCTCAGAGCAGCAAATGGTAGCAGATTCTGCTGTCTCCAAGCAGAGTCTAGCCCTGAGTGTTTATTTCCACAGCAGTGAGTTTTCGGTTTGGTGCATTCACTCCTGATCTCCCTGGTAAAGTGTAACAAAAGCCCTTGGCATTCATTTTCTCAGTGTTTCTGGGAATACCTTTTTCAGTTTCATAGATTGATCTAGGATCTTTCTTTTGCTGTTTCTGGAGAGAACTGTTGACAGCAGGGAGATACGTCCCTGACTAGAGGGCAGGAAGCAAATTTGACTAGATCAGTTGTGACTTCCTTTTTATTTGTTACTATAAAATGTATTACACACAAATAGATTGCTAATGAGCTTCCACCTTTGGGTTTCAGGAAAACAACTCACTCTAATACTTGGAAGATGCAGGGACCTTTGGTCTTGAAAAATGAAACATCAGACTCATTAATTTGGGGGAAGTGCAGTGGTCCATTTATGAAATTTCTTAAAAACATAATTCAAAAAATCCTTCTGAGACTGTATTTTAATGCTGAGATCCCAATAGCCTTACTATAGAAATAGAAAGTAAAACAAAGACATTCTTGATCCAGGTCAATTAGAGCAGTGGTTGTCAATCTTTCCAGACTACTGTACCTCCTTCAGGAGGCTGATTTGTCTTGAGTACCCCTCACTTAAAAACTACTTGCTTACAAAATCAGACATAAAAATACAAGTATCACAGCACAGTATTACTGAAAAATTGTTTATTTTTTCATTTTTACCATATAAATTATCAAATAAATCACGACTCCCAGATTGAGAAACACTGGTATAGTATATAAAGCAGTATAAACAAGTCACTGTCTACAATGATGGTTGCATATGCTTCAATACTTAGTTTGGCAAGGCCTTCTATATCAAAGTTACACACATTTTTACACAATATCAGGCAAACCAGGTTGGATCTCTCACTATTCATGTCTCTGTACTAATTGTGCTCTGCATCATTTCACAAAAAAGTTATTTAACTGAGCTTGAAATTTGTCATTATACTGAGATTTCTAAAAATACCCTTCTAGAAAAACTTCCATTTGGTTTCCCAGTAAAGAAAATGACTTTATATAGCTTGTTTGTTTGAACTTCGAGTCCCTGAAATGACACTGCCTTGGTTAGTGTTGTGCCCCATTTATCACAGTACTCATGATGGGTTGGATTGTCACAGCCCAGCTCAGCCACACAAGGGAGTAAATATTATCTTTTCCAAGTAGATCCCGCTGATATGGGGATGCCCCTTTAAAGGAAGGCCCCGGGACAGGTATGGACAGGGGAGTTCCTCCAGTGGAGGGAGAGGTGAGTGTCAGAGGTAGGGTTACCATACGTCCGGATTTTCCCAGACATGTCCGGCTTTTTGGTCCTCAAATCCCTGTCTGGGAGGAATTTCCAAAAAGCCGAACATGTCCGGGAAAATAGGGAGGCATGGTAAGGGGACCGCCTCCTCCCCGGGCTCCAACTTTCCCGGCTCCTGCCGCTCTCCACCGCAGCAGGGGCTGAAGCAACTTCCCCAGCGCAGCAGCAGCTGGGGGGGCGGGAGGGAGGAGGGGGAATGTGGGGTGCTCAGGGGAGGGGGTGGAGTTGGGGCAGGGCCGGGGGGTGGGGAAGGGGCGGAGTTGGGGCGGGGTCCCGTGGAGTGTCCTCTTTTTGCACTATTGAAATATGGTAACCCTAGCTCCCCTCCCCTGAAGATAAGGTACAGGAGATGGGGGTACAGGAGTGGGGGAAGGGGGACACCCTGACATTAGCACCCCCCTCCCCCCGCACAGCAAGCAGGAGGCTCCTGGGAGCAGCTCCAAGGCTGTGGGCAGGAGCAGCACATGGCAGTGGGGGCAGGGACAGCTGAACTGCTGGCAATTGGTAGCCTGCTGGGTGGCTGCTGCACAGGGAACTTAGGAGAGCAGGGAGCTAATGGGGGGGCTGCTGGTCCACTCTGATTCCAAGCCCCCACCAGCTAGCTCTAACTGGCTGCTTTTTCTGCAAGCACTGGACAAAGCAGGCAGCTGCCAAACAATGTTATAAGGGAGCATTGCACAACTTTAAACGAGCATGTTCTCTAATTGATCAGCAACGAAACAACATTAAGTGGGATGATTTTAAGTGAGGAGTTACTATAATGTAAACAGGCACACACAAAAGTATACAAGCAAACAGGAAGATTGCTCCTGTTATACTGTTAGTAATAAGTTAACCCAGCATTTGCTATAATAAATTATTATGTAAACATGTACATGTACAGCAGCGCGCACTCGCGCTCTCTCTCTCTCTCTGTTTGGTGTGGCATATCTCAGCAGCTATTTATGTTTGGAGGTGATATAAGCGCTCATGCTTCAGGGCAACCTCTAATTAGTAGGAAGAAACTTTCCTTGTTGCCAGATTATTCTACTCTCAGCTTTCTTGCACCGTACTCTGAAACATCTGCTACTGGTCACTGAAGGAGACAGGACACCCTGCTAGATAGCTTGATCTAGAACGGCAGTTCTTATGTTTGTGGCTGCATTATGTTTCTCCAGATTGGTTTTGTGCCCTTGATGTGGTTGAACTGCTCTTTCATGTGTGAAATGTTTTGGATCACAGTTTTATAAGTGATTTAGCCCACATTAGGAACTAAACTGAGCTTGTTGATTGCTTTTAGGGGAGGAGACAGGGGAAAACTATTTTATTTGGAAAAAATTGTCCATCTAATCAGGATTTATATTGCATTTTTCATGCTTGGAACTTGGAATGTTTTCAGTGTAGGGTAAGTAACAGTATCTCATTTTATAGATGGGAAAACTGAGTCTTACCCAAGTCATAGATCAAGTTGGTGGCCGAGTCAGGCTCATAACTTGATTTCCTAACTACTAGACTTGTGCGCTGTACATCACTAGGCAATGTATGTATAGTAACTACTTCTCATCAGAGTTTCCTGAGGTTTTAACTATTGCCCACAACAATATAAGGGAAACATTATACTTAACGAAACTTCTTACGTTTGTGAGAACTAGCTGATATATCACACAAGTTGGTTACAGTTAAACTAGGAGATTTTTTTAATGGGGGATGGGGAAGGGTAACTAGTGGGTGGATAGGAGGGGAAAATAGATGGGAGCTAGTATGGGGGTCAGGGTTGTGATACAAAATTATATATCTTCTAAACTTCCCATGTGTACCTGTTGCACAATTTAATACATTTTCCTTCAGTCTTTTGCTAAAATGACTCAACGTGGTCCTGGCAGCGACAATAAATCCTTAGTCTGTCTGCTGAAACTGCCTGTGAGGGTGCCAATTAATGTCAAATGTTGTGATGAGCAACAGAATGAATTGCTGATGGCAGAAACCACAATTCAATATTTCTCTGCTTCTGTGGTTTAACACACAACTTCCAGAAAGAAAGTTTTTTAGGGATGTCGATGAATTGCAGTTAACTCACGCAATTAACTCAAAATGAATCACAATTAAAAAAAAAATTGCGATTTAATCGCAGTTTTAATTGCACTGTTAATAAACGTCAACTGGTATTCTATTGTTTAAGTATTTTTGAATGTTTTTCTACATTTTAAAATATATTGATTTCAATTACAACACAGAATACAAAGTGTATAATGCTCACTTTATATTATTTTTATTACAGATATTTGCACTGTAAAAATGATAAAAGAAATAGTGTTTTTCAGTTCATCGCATACAATACCATAATGCAATCTCTTTATTGTGAAAGTGCAACTTACAATTGTAGATTTTTTTTGTTAAGTAACTGCACTCAAAAACAAAACAATGTAAAACTTCAGAGCCTACAAGTCCACACAGTCCTACTTCTTGTTCAACCAATCACTAAGACAAACAAGTTTGTTTACATTTACAGGAGATAATGCTGCCCTCTTCTTATTTACAATGTCACCTGAAAATGAGAACAGGCGTTCGCATGGCAATTTTGTAGCCAGCATTGCAAGGTATTTACGTGCCAGATATGCTAAACATTTCTATGCCCCTTCATGCTTCGGCCACCATTCCAGAGGACATGCTTCCATGCTGATGACACTCATTAAAAAAATGTGTTAATTAAATTTGTGACTGAACTCTTTGGGGGAGAATAGTATGTCTCCTGATCTGTTTTACCCACATTCTGCCATATAACATGAAATATAACAGTCTAGGATGATGACCCAGCACATGTTGTTCATTTTAAGAACACTTTCACTGCAGATCTGACAAAACGGAAAGAAGGTACCAATGTGAGATTTCTAAAGATAGCTACAGCGCTTGACCCAAGGTTTAAGAATCTGAAGTGCCTTCCAAAATCTGAGGCACTAGGTGTGCATGCTTTCAGAAGTCTTAAAAGGGCAACATTCTAATGTGGAAACTACAGAACCCGAACCACCAAAAAAGAAAATCAACCTTCTTCTGGAGGCATTTTGACTCAGATGATTAAAGTAAACATGAGTCGGTCTGCACTGCTTTGGATCATTATCGAGGAGAACCCCTCAGTAGCATGGGCGCATGTCTTTTGGAATGATGGTTGAAACATGAAGGGACATATGAATCTCTAATGCATCTGGCACATAAATATCTTGTGATGCCGGCTACAATGGTGCCATGTGAACACCTGTTCTCACTTTCAGGTGACATTGTAAACAAGAAGTGGACAGCATTCTCTCCTGTAAATATCAACAAACTTGTTTGTCTGAGTGACTGACTGAACAAGAAGTAGGACTTAGTGGACCTGTAGACTCTAAAGTTTTACATTGTTTTATTTTTTAATACAGTTTTTTTGTACATAAATCTACATTTGTAAGTTCAACTTTCATGATACTTGCATGAGGTGAATAGAAAAATACTATTTTTATAGCACAAATATTTATAAAAAAATAAATACAAAGTGAGCACTGTACACTTTGTGTTCTGTTGTAATTGAAATCAATATATTTGAAAATTTAGAAAATATCAAAAACATTTAAATAAATGGTATTCTGTTATTGTTTAACAGTGCGATTAAAAAAAATAATTGTGATTAATCACTTGACAGTCCTAAAAGTTTTACATGTGTATTAAACTTAAACCATTTGTTACTTTGCCAGATAATTTGTTGTGTGTGTGGGAGGAACAGAGAGAGAAAGTGTGTGTGTAATAAAAAAAAAAATCCTGGACTACAAAAAAATTCATGGTTGTTATGTAAATGTACTACTCTTCCACAGTGTAACAAGCTATAGCAGGGATTGGCAACCTTTGGCATGCGGCCTGCCGGTTTGTTTACCTGCCATATCCACAAGTACGGCTGATCGCGGCAGAACCTGCGGACGTGGCAGGGCTGCGTGCCAAAGGTTGCCGATCCCTGAGCTACAGGCACCTCAGTGCAGAAATTATTGGTGGGACTTTTTGGCCTGTGTTATGCAGGAGGTCAAAATATCTGAGCATAAAAGTCCCTTCTAGCTTTAAAATCTATGTCTATATTAACTTAAATACGCTATAGCTTTCTACAGAATTTACAATGTGTTTTTTTTTTGCGAACAGTAAGAATATGAAAAGTGTCAGGAAAAAAGATTGGAAAATTCTACAATTAATGCATTTTTTAACACTGTTTCATATCACCTTCTAGTGGTTGGTCCACTCGGAGGATAAAAGCTTGTTATTTCTGTAGCTAACAGTTGTATTCCTTAACTGAAGAGGTAAAGATCTGTCCTTTTGGACAGAGAAATCCCTTAGGGGAGGATTTATTAAAAAGAATAGTCTATATCCTAGTAAAGAGGAGAGGATAGAAGTTTTTAAAGCACAGGTAGGAACTGAAGAGAAACAGTCAAATTAAAAGGAGTCTCATTTAATTACATCTCATGAAGGCAGACAATGAAATGTTGACAGATTTTACAAGTGCTTGTATACAAATGCTAGAAGTCAAAAGAGTAAGATGGGTGAACCTGAGTGCCTGGAATTAAATGAGGCTATTGATAGGCACCACAGAACCTTGGTGGAATGATGATAAACAGTGGAACTTGGTAATAGCAGGATACAAAATTTACAGGAATGATAAGTAGGTTGCACTGGTGCGGGAGTCGCACTATATGTGAAAGACAACATAGGGTCAAATATAGTGAACTTAAATGACTCAGACTGTACCATAGCTATGGATAGAAAATCCATGTTTGAATAATGAGTATAGTAATCGGAATATACTGCCAACCACCAAACAAGTATGGTGACTGTGATTGTGAAATACTCAGAGATTTTAGAAAGGTTACAAAAACCTTAATAAAGGGGATTTCAACCATCCCCATATTGACTGGATATATTTCTTTGAATGACATGATGCAGAGAGGAACTTTCTAGACACCATAAATGATTGTTTCTCAGAGCAGCTCATCCTGGAAGATAAGAGGAGAGGCAGTTTCAGAAATTAGTCATCCCAAAGCACATACTGCACTCCCTAATGTGGTAGTCTCATCACAATATTGTGTCTGGGCTGCCCTTCCATCTTCCCACATCTTCAATGATAACCACATCAGATGCATCTAGTCTAGATGGGGTTATATCTAAACAGTTTGAGGTCCATTGGTTCCCTACAGAAAAAGTTACACATCAGTGGCCTTGAGCTAAAGGCCATTACTTTTGGCTCCAGTTCAATCCACATTAGAATATTTGCTGCATCTTAAATCTTCTGGTTTCTGGATGTCCTTTAAGAGTTCACTCTTCTCTTATACACTTCTACCTCGATATAACGCTGTCCTCGGGAGCCAAAAAATCTTACTGCGTTATAGGTGAAACCGCGTTATATCGAACTTGCTTTGATCCACCGGAGTGCGCAACCCCGCCCCCCTGGAGCACTGCTTTACCACGTTATATCAGAATTCGTGTTATATCGGGTTGTGTTATATTGGGGTAGAGGTGTATCTGTATGTGTTATATTGGGGTAGAGGCATTCTGTTATGCCCTCACCCAAAATCTTGTCAAAGGTGGTTGTGACCGGTTTCCCCTGGGGTGCCAACTGGAACTGGAGTACCATTGTGCCTCCCTGACCCACCAGCCTGGGCTCCCTTTTACACTGTACTACTTTGACAAGCTGCCAAGCTCTCTCCAGGCTCTAGCCTGCACTTTCACCAGCACACATACACGTAGGGACACACCCAGCTGCAGTTACATGTAGATGCTCTGCCCAGCTACTGCATGGAAAGGTTCTAGCTAGGGTACTTTCCAGCTACTCAGGCATGCACCCCCTCTGGAGTGTAAACCCAAAATTATACTGCCTTGCACTGCACAGGGAACTGTATAGTGTAAGCTCACGAAATTCACCCCCTCCCTCAATGTGGAGAGGAGTATACAACAGCTTTCTGCCCCGAGTTATGACTCCGACACATTGATTTTAGATAAAGCAAAAACAAGTTTATTAACTACAAAAGATAGATTGTAAGTAATTATAAAGGATAGTAAAGAGATCAAAGCAGATTATCTAGTAAATAAACAAAAATGCAAACTAAGTTTAATATACTACATAGGTTGGATATGAATAGCAAATTCTCACCCTAAGTGATGATACATGCAGGGTCCAGATTTTTAAGGGGCAAGATGCACTTGTGTACAGCTTGGAATCCCCAGGTGTTCCATTCACAGATTAAAAATCCCTTTAACTGGGTCCAGCACTTTCCCCAGTTGGTGTTTGTTCCTCAGGTGTTTCCAGGCATCTTCTTGGGTGGGGGAGTCAGTGAAGAACCAAGATGATGTCACTTCCCTGTCTTATATAGCTTTTGTATAGGGCAGGAACCATTTGTTTCAAAGCTTGGTTCCCAGGCCAGTCAGTGGAAACATACTGACATCCCTGTCATGTCCCTGTAGTGTCACAGCAGCCATTACTTGGCGGCTGTCTGTAGCGTCCTCAGGAAGGCTTCCGAGGTGAGAGATAAGCTTCTCCTAAGGCCTATTGTTTTCTCTAATGGCTCATTAACTTGAATGGACCCTTCCCAGCCAGCCATCTAGACTGAGAGTCTTTTGCATAGTAGGTGTTGCCCAGAAATAGCCATATGTGAAATAGGTACATAGTCAATATTCATAACTTTGGATATAAAAATGATACATATATACAAATAGGATAATCATATTCAGCAGATGATAACCTTTCCATTGACCTCTCACATGACTTATCTTGCATAAAATACATCATAGCTATGTCAACCATATATTCTTCACAGTGATATTATGGGGTGCAGTGTCACAGTGGTTACTAAATTCCTTGTCAGTCAATTTACCTATATTTTTTCCAAAACTACATAATCATCCAGATGAGACTAGATTACACATCCCAGATGCAGAATGGGCTCTAACCTATCATATAGATAGAACTAGAGTTTAGGTAGTCCCCTAGTCTATCAATCCCTTACCCAAGAGTAAGGCAGAACTGTTGGGCTCCAGACTACAGCAGTGGAATCTCCTGGCAGGTGATGTTAGGGTTTCCATGTTCTGTGACTGTCAAAAGGATCTTGTCCCATTCTTCTTCATGGAAGGTGATCTTGTAGCCTGCAACAACATCAATGGTGTGATGGCAGGCCTCAACATCGTTCACGATCCAGATGAGTGGAGACTGTTCATTGATTCATCGAAGACGAGTCTTAAAGCTGTTTTACTGCATAGTGGCAATGTTTTGCCATCAATTCCAGTTGGTCATGCAGTCCATATGAAGGAAACCTATGACAACATGAAACAACTTTTGAGTTGAATAAACTATGACCAACATCAGTGGCAGCTTTGTGGCGATTTGAAGGTTGTTGCTCTCTTGCTTGGTCTGCAGACTGGATACACAAAGTACTGCTGTTTTCTCTGCGAATGGGATAGTCGTGCAAGAGATTCCCACTACATCAAGAAAGACTGGCCACTCCGACGAGCCTGGGAGGAAAAGTGTTCAGCATCCACCACTTGTTGAATCAAGGAAGATTTTGTTACCACCATTACACATCAAGCTGGGTCTGATGAAGAACTTTGTCAAGGCCTGTGATGTTATTGACATAAACTGGGACCGTATAGATCATTGTTGCAACCAAGGTCCTGTAGTGGCACCCAAATCTTGTTTAAAGGGGGTCAAATGGGGTGTCTAGGACAAGGTTATGGTTTACTGGTTATGATTATGCTGTCTATATGTGTGTATCAGTGTTGTAGTCGAAGTTATGAATATTGGCTCTAGACTGTCTGTATGGCAAACTTATGCTATGCTTCTGGGTGACATCCCAGACAAGCTGAGATTAGCTCTGCCTAGCCTGCTTGATGGCACATTAAGGACCATCAGCTATACAATGGACCCATGGAGAGAAGGCAGATACGCCTTGTAACTCAGCAAAGTATGCAGGGACTGGCCCATGTGACTCCAGGCTCCATTTTGCTGTAATTTTCCACAGTAAGAACAAAGAGTTGTTCTTACACCTGGAAAAGACTATATAAGGCTGATGCCTCATCTCCATCTGGTCTTCAATCCTGCTTCATACCTCTGGAGGAACTTTGCTACAAGCTGAAGCTTTGAACAAAGGACTGAGGACCCATCCCAGCGGGGGATGTATTCCAGAGACTTGATTTGAACCTGCAGTTTATTCCATCGCTGCTGCAAGCCTGAACCAAGAACTTTGCCATTACTGTATGTAATTGATTCCATTTAACCAATTGTAACTCTCATCTCTATCTTTTTCCTTTTATGAATAAACCTTTAGATTTTAGATTCTAAAGGATTGGCAACAGCGTGATTTGTGGGTAAGACCTGATTTGTATATTGACCTGGGTCTGGGGCTTGGTCCTTTGGAATCAGGAGAACCTTTTTCTTTTACTGGGGTATTGGTTTTCATAACCATTTTCCCCATAACGAGTGGCACTGGTGGGAGTACTGGGAAACTGGAGTGTCTAAGGAGATTGCTTATGAGACTTGCGGTTAGCCAGTGGGGTGAGACCGAAGTCCTCCTAGTCTGGCTGGTTTGGTTTGCCTTAGAGGTGGAAAAAATCCCAGCCTTGGGCTGTAACTGCCCTATTTGAGCAATTTGTCCTGAGTTGGCACTCTCAGTTGGGTTCCGCCAGAACCGCATTGTCACAAGGCCATTGACAAAACACAAGCAGTTTTCAAGTACCTCCGTGGAAAATTTCCAAGGTTAAGTAAAGCTAAGATAAAGGAAGGTGTCTTTGTTTGGTCCTCAGATTCGTGAACTTCTTTGAGATGATGCATTTGACCATGCACTGCGTGGCAAGGAAAAGACAGCATGGAAGCCTTCCAGTTAGTGGCAATAATTTTTCTCGGAAACAACAAGGCAGACAACTACAAGTTGTTGGTGGAAAACCTCCTCAAGGCATACAAAAGCCTTGGTTGCAACATGTCACTAAAGATACATTTTTTGCACTCTCATCTAGATTTTTTCCACCGAACTGCGGAGCTGTGAGCGACGAGCACGGCGAGCGATTTCACCAGGACATTGCAACAATGGAGAAACGCTATCAGGGCAAATGGAGCCCATCAATGCTTGCAGACTATTGCTGGACAGTGACAAGAGATGCTCCATTTAATGAATAGAAGAGACAAGCCAAGAAGCGCCGAGTAGACACTGAATAGGACTAAACAATGTACATAATAGTTTTTTGCCTTTTGTTTCATAATAAATTTTATTTATATAACCCTTTTGCTGATTTTTAAAGTGTTACATAAACAGGACAGGTGAAATATTATCATGTAAAGCAACCATAAACACATGAAAAGACCTAGGTTTACAATTTATGATTAAAACTCTACTATCTACACAATATACATAGACATAAAATGTCAAAACTTAAATATCTTAGAAACAGTAGCCAATCAGTTGTTTTAATTGTCATATTTGAATTCAGCACATCGAAATACATAATAAATAGCACATTTTATCTCTGAAGCAGACGACTTCTCAAAAATTGTAGACCAGTGTAATTGGAGTTCTTTGAGATGGACTCTGCATGCTCACACTCCTTTCCTGGCTTCCCCTCTTCTTCAAAGTCCTTATTTCTATGCAGGACCTGACAGGGAGGTGAAGGAAACTGATTTGGCAGGAGCTTCAAGCCTCCTTTTATAGCCTCTCATTCAGAATGTTCACAAATGTGAAAAGGCGGGGCTAGAGGGGCATGTGATCAGTCCAATAAGCACTGTTAGAGTTCTGCCCTCTAACCTGCACTTGGCCAGTGCATCCCATGAATGTGAAAATGCAGAGTCCAGTTACAGTTACTTCATTTCTCATTAAAGATGTCCATGCATTATTATTATTATTTAAAATAATTAGGAAAATATCAATATTCGAAAATAATTGTTCCTATAAGGCAGACTCTAAAAAACACCAAGTACCGCACACCATTGAACAATGCAAGATCATATAAAGTCTGTCATTTCATCAATGGACAATGTTATGCACCAGCCTTGTTATCCCAAATGGAGTTTCCCATGCATTTTAATCCAAACAGGCTGATTAAGATAAAACAATAAGATAAATTTATTAACTACCAAAAGAAAATAAATATTTTAAGTGACACAGGTAATAGGCATAAAAGTCAGAGTTAGTTACAAAAGGCATAAAAGATAAAACACAAGTTAATACCCAACTTAAGAAGCTAAGTGAACTTAAAAGCAAAAAGGTTTTGTCTCACCATATGCTTACAGCAGTCTGCACTGGCTGAAAAGCCTTCTACCCAGGACCACCCCTCTTCCAGTTCAATGATGCTTTCTTTCTCTTTCGAAAGTTGTAGCTTCCGAGAATAGAGATGGGGAGAGAGAGGTGAGGTGTTGTGTGTGTCCTCTGTTCTTGTACCATTTCCCCCCCTTTGAGGAATATCTTCATCTGGGGTACATGTTCAGCAGAACATATGGGGAATGGAAACCCCCAGCAGTGTCTTTGCCAATATGTAATGTCCTTGCTCACACCCTTTTTCTTGCCAAGAAATGACTGCTTAACTTGGTGATAGCCCACTTGACTTTGTTGACACATGGCTTGGGTGTTGGTCTGTCTTTTGTTTCTGAGAAACAGGTTTGGGCCAGATTTTTTAAACTTGAAGCATGTTACAGCATTGTGTTCTAGTAGAATCCTATACCGGGGTGGCCAACCTATGGATCCAGAGCCACATGCGGCTCTTCAGAAGTTAATATGCGGCTACTTGTATAGGCACCGACTCTGGGGCTGGAGCTACAGGCACCAACTTTCCAATATGCCGGGGGGTTCTCACTGCTCAACCCCTGATTCTGCTACAGGCCCTGTCCCCACTCCACCCCTCCCCCCCCCGCCCCGGGCCTGCTATGCCCTCGCTCCTCCCCCTCCAAGCCTCCTGCATGCCACGAAACAGCTGATCGGGGGGTGCAGAGGGAGGGGGCGCTGATCTATGGGGCTGCCGGTGGGTGGGAGGTGCTGTGGGGTGGGTGGGGGAGCTGATGCGGGGTTGCTGACATATTATTGTGGCTCTTTGGCAATGTACATTGATAAATTCTGGCTCCTTCTCGGGCTCAAGTTGGCCACCCCTGTCCTATACCTTTACGTACAATGTTGATATACATGTTTTACCAGGACAGTAATGTTCAGTAGATTGAATTTTCAAATGATGCCTCACAAAACATACTCATACAAAATTTATCATAGTATTGTAAAAATGGTGAACATAATAGTATAGATATAAACCATCACAGTGCTGTGGGGTGCAGAGCAAAAGGCTGCAAAGGGATATTTGAAAAAGACTTGAGTGAAGAAAATCATTGTGAAAAGTCATCTGCTATGTGCTACAGTGGTAAAATAGTTTACTACTTAACAGAGCATTTAAGTAGTATGGCTGGAAATTGTGACTTGAAAATGCCAGGCCTAAATGAATTACATCACCAGGGTTATAACTGATCACAGATGTCCTTGGTAGAGGCTTTTATATTCTGCAAAAGGAGGGGAAAGAAAAAGAAAAAAAGGAGTGAACGAGAGACATTGTCTGTGTGAATTTAAGCTACGATTTTATTTAGACATCTCTTTGACTCAAGCTAATGAGCCAACTGGGAATTTTCAAGAGCTTGGAAAAATACTTTTGGTCCCTCAAAAATGCACTTTTATGTTTGTTTTACCAGAAGGATTTGCAGTGTGTTTGACAATTAAATAGTGAATGGCGCAAAAGGCTTTGAAAACCCTGAATGTTTCAGAAATCCAGTGTTGTGTTTTAAAACAAATTAAGGGTCAAAGTCTTCTCCCAGGTAAGCTCATGCAGCTCAATTTATCTGAGGACTCATCTTTGCCCTGAATTGAAAGTAAGGATTTTGGCTATATTCTGTATGAGACTAAAAGATAACTGTGGTGTTCAGTCTCTCTTGAAGTGCTGTTTTCAAGCATCCTCACTACTTTGAATGAAAAATGGTGTTATATCTTCTGAATCGGTGCATCAATAAATAACATGTGAAATCTTCATAGTGGTTTCAAATGTAAACATAGAAATGTAGGGCAGGAAGGGAATTTGAGAGGTCTCCTAGTCTATCTGCCTGTGCTGAGGCAGGACCAAGTATACCTAGTATTCCTGACAGTTGCTTGTCTAACCTGTGCTTAAAACCTCCATGTTTATTCCATGGCTTTTCTTGGTAACCTATTCTATTGCTAAACTATCCTTATAATTAGGAACATCTTTTTAACATCTAACTTAAATCTCCCTTGCTGCAGATGAAGCTGATTATTTCTTGTCCTACCTTCAGTGAACACGGAGAACAATTAATCATAGTCCTCTTTTTTTTTATAACAGCCCATAGCATATTTGACGACTATCAGGCTCCCTTCTCCCACCCTGTCTTCCTTTCTCTAGTCTAAACATACCCAGTTTTTTAACCTTTCTTCATATGTCAGGTTTTCTGAACCTTTTATGATTTTTGTTGCTCTCCTCTGGACTCTCTCCAGTTTGTCCGCATCTTTCCTAAAGCGTGGTACTCAAAACTGGACAGACTACTCTAGCTGTGTCCTCATCAGTGCCGAGCAAAACAGGACAGTTATCTCCTGTGTCTTGCATACGATACTCCTAGAAGTATGGCCTTTTTCACAACTGCATCACATTGTTGGCTCATATTCAATTTGTGATCCACTTTAACCCCCAGATTCTTTTCATCAGTACTACTGCCTACCCAGTTGTTCCCCATTTTGGATTTGAGCCTTTGATTTTTTTTCTCAAGTGTAATACCTTAGGCCTTGTCTACACTACGAGAGTAGTTCGATTTTACTTAAATCGAATTTTTGGAATCGATATTGCAAAGTCGAACGTGTGTGTCCACACTAAGGACAGTAATTCGACTTTGTGAGTCCACACTAACGGGGAAAGCGTCGACATTGGAAGTGGTGCACTGTGGTCAGCTATCCCACAGTTCCCGGAGTCCCCGCTGCCCATTGGAATTCTGGGTGGAGCCGCAAATGCCTTCTGGGTAAAAAAAATGTGTCCAGGGTGCTTTTGGGTAACTGTCGTCATCCGTCCATCACTCCCGCCCTCCCTCCCTGAAAGCGCCGGCGGGAAATCAGTTCGCGCACTTTTCTAGTCAGTGACAGCGCGGATGCCACAGCACTGCGAGCATGGAGCCTGCTGCAACCATCACTGCAGTTGTGGCCGCTCTCAACGCCTCGCAACTTATCATACACCTTTCCCTGAGGCAGATGCAGAAAAGTCAGGCGAGGAGGCTACGTCAACGCGGTGATGGCCTGAAGTCTGAGAGTAGCACAGACCTCTCAGAAAGCAGGGGACCCAGCGCCGAGAACATCACGGTGGCAATGGGTCATGTTGATGCCGTCGAAAGGAGATTCTGGGCACGGGAAACAAGCACTGAGTGGTGGGACCGCATAGTGCTGCAGGTCTGGGATGAATCCCAGTGGCTGCGAAACTTTCGCATGCGGAAGGGAACTTTCCTGGAACTTTGTGAGTTGCTGTCCCCTGCCCTGAAGCGCAATGACACCCGGATGCGAGCAGCCCTGACTGTCCAGAAGCGAGTGGCCATAGCCCTGTGGAAGCTTGCAACGCCAGACAGCTACCGGTCAGTCGCGAACCAGTTTGGGGTGGGCAAATCTACCGTGGGGGTTGTTGTGATGCAAGTAGCCAAGGCAATCGTTGATGTACTGCTGCCAAAGGTAGTCACCCTGGGAAACGTGGAGGCGATCATAGATGGCTTCGCAGCGATGGGATTCCCAAACTGCGGTGGGGCCATAGATGGAACTCACATCCCTATCCTGGCACCGGAACACCAGGCCAGCCAGTACATTAACAGAAAGGGCTACTTTTCCATGGTGCTGCAAGCACTGGTGGACCACAGGGGACGTTTTACCAACATCTACGTGGGATGGCCGGGCAAGGTTCATGACGCTCGTGTTTTCAGGAACTCTGGTCTGTTTAGACGGCTGCAGCAAGGTATTTACTTCCCGGACCACAAAATAACTCTTGGGGATGTGGAGATGCCTATAGTCATCCTCGGGGACCCAGCCTACCCGCTAATGCCCTGGCTCATGAAGCCCTATACTGGCGCCCTGGACACTGAAAAAGAACTCTTCAACTACCGGCTGAGCAAGTGCAGAATGGTGGTGGAGTGTGCTTTTGGCCGTCTCAAGGGGAGATGGAGAAGCTTACTGACTCGCTGTGATCTCAGCGAAACCAATATCCCCATTGTTATTGCAGCTTGCTGTGTGCTCCACAATCTCTGTGAGAGCAAGGGGGAGACCTTTATGGCGGGGTGGGAGGTTGAGGAAAATAGCCTGGCTGCTGATTACTCACAGCCAGACAGCCGGGCGATTAGAAGAGAACAGCGGGAAGCGCTGTGCATCCGGGAGGCTTTGAAAGCAAAGTTCCTGAGTGAGCAGGGTAACCTGTGACTTTAAAGTTTGTGTATTGAGAAGCTAAACCTGCCCCCGTTTCTTTGCCCAGTTAATGTTGACTATCCTATCCAGTTACATACCCCCTTCACCCCACTTCCAACACACGTTTCAAAATAAAAATAGTTCTACTTTGTTAAAGCACACCGTTTTCTTTAATACTGTATTCGCGGGAATTTTTTAAAACTGGGACGCAGACTGTGGTGCGGAGCGGGTGTACTGTAGTGGCGCGAATGCAGCTTCTAAACTCAAGGATTGACAGGCTCCGCTGCGGTGGGATGGTTGTTTCAACGGAGCCTGTCACCCCTCCTGATAGGGACTGTGTGTATGGGGGGGTCTATGTGACTTTGTGGCAGGGGGAGGACGGTTACAGATCCCCTGCTGTGTGGCTCTGTGATCCTGCCTAAGGACCGCCGCTTAAGATCTGTAACTGCCCTCCCCTGCCACAAAGTCACAGAGCAACCCACCCCCCACCACATAACATGAAAACAATCTCCCAGACTAACCAGGGTAACTAGTCACTGCATCACTGCACTATGTATGTGCCCTGCTGCTGTGCCTGCCCCCGACTATATACCCTGCCAAAGGTGACTGTCCTGTCGAATTACCAAGCCCCTATCCCCCCCTCCTCCAAAAGAACATGATGGAAACAGTAGTTAACAGAAACGTATTTTTTATTATCAACCAAACATGGAACTGGGAAAGTGAAACTTGGACTGGGGCTTGTGTCAGGCGGGAAGGAAAGAACTTGTCAAATTTTGGGGAATGAGAGCCTTCTGCTGCTCGAGCTCTCTGCAGGGGTGGAGTGAGAGTTAGCAGGGACTCTGCCGCCTCTCCTTCTGTGCACTTTGGGTGAGGGGAGTATGGGACTTGGTGGCGGGGGAGGGCGGTTAGAGATGGACTGCAGCGGGGCTCTGTCCTCCTGCCTCCGTTCCTGCAGAACATCCACAAGGCGCCGGAGCGTGTCCGTTTGCTCCCTCATTAGTCCAAGCAGGGTTTGAGTCGCCTGCTGGTCTTCCTGACGCCACCTCTCCTCCCGATCCATGTTGGCTTGGTGCATTCGGGTCAAGTTCTCCCGCCACTGGGTCTGCTGTGCTGCCTGGGCTCTGGAGCAGGCTATAAGCTCCGAGAACATGTCCTCCCGTGTCCTCTTCTTCTTATGCCTAATCCGCGCTAGCCTCTGGGAGTGTGATGACAGGCTAGGTTGTGAGACAGTCGCAGATGGGGCTGTGGGAATGGGAAAAAGGGAGTGAATTCCTCAGAAAGATAAATGTAGTTGTGAACAAAGAACATAGTCTTTCTCTGTGAACAAGACCATGCACAGCACCTATCACATGCGCACTCAGCACAAGGTCGAATTCTCGGCCTTCGCATTCAGTGCCTGGGGTCTTCTACAGCACATTTGAGAAGCCTCTCAGGAGAACGGAATTTCTGTTGCAGGCAGACATGGTAAGCCGTAGACTTGTGGCAGCTTAAAACTTTAATATTAGCAATGGCCTCATTTCACATTGAAATCAATGTCGGTCCCTGCTGCCAGCAATTCGGCAAGCAGGAAGTCTGCTCCTGTCCCATACCCTCGCGGCTGTCCCCGGGAACGATCCCTTTCGGCTGCCCCTCTCCCGCCTCCACCGCGTGGCTGCAAACCAGCGGTTACAGTTCTGTAAAGGAACGGCAAAGCAGTCCCAACACTAACATTCCCCTACCTCATTCAAAGCAGGTCATCATGAGCGACATCACCCTCATGAGGATCTCTGACAGCGAGAAAGAGAGAATGCTCCGGGAAAGCCTGCAAAGACCAGGGCCGTATGCCGCCATGCTGTGCAGAGCAATGATTCCAGAGTACTTGATAGTCTCGTGGCGTGGCAACGTGTCCTACTACGGAGGACCCAATAAGGCCGCTCTCCCCAAGAACCTAATGCAGCGGATTTCCAATTACCTCCAGGAGAGCTTCCTCGAGATGTCACAGGAGGATTTCTGCTCCATCCCCGGACATATAGACCGCATTTTACTGTAGCTGCTGTAGCAGTGACTAACCAGTAGAGCGGCTTGGGCAGGACAATCATGCAAAACCGGACATTGCTAGATTTTTTTTCAATAGTTGCACTGCCCATGACTGAATCGTTAAGCTAATCAAACTAATCATGAGAAACCCATTTTTTAAATTGTTAATATTCCTGTTCTGTTACAAATAAATGTTTAGATTTTTACAACACTTACTGGCTGATCCTTCCCCAGATTCTGTGTCCGGGGTAACGGCTGGGGAGGGTTGGTAGGGGATCTCTGTAAGGGTGATGAAGAGATCCTGGCTGTCGGGGAAATCAGCGTTGTGAGCGCTGTCGACTGCCTCGTCCTCCTCATCTCCTTCCTCATCTTCCCCGTCCGCTAACATGTCCGAGGATCCAGCCGTCGACACTATCCCATCCTCAGAGTCCACGGTCACTGGTGGGGTAGTGGTGGCGGCCGCACCGAGGATGGAATGCAGTGCCTCGTAGAAACGGGATGTCTGGGGATGGGATCCGGAGCGTCCGTTTGCCTCTTTGGTCTTCTGGTAGCCTTGTCTCAGCTCCTTGATTTTCACGCGGCACTGCGTTACATCCCGGCTGTATCCTCTCTCTGCCATGTCTTTAGAGATCTTCTCGTAGATCTTTGCATTCCGTCTTTTGGATCGCAGCTCGGAAAGCACGGACTCATCGCCCCACACAGCGATGAGATCCAAGACTTCCCGATCAGTCCATGCTGGGGCCCTCTTTCTATTCTGAGATTGCACGGCCATCACTGCTGGAGAGCTCTGCATCGTTGCCAGTGCTGCTGAGCTCGCCACGATGTCCAGACAGGAAATGAGATTCAAACTGGCCAGACAGGAAAAGGAATTCAAATTCAAATTTTCCCGGGGCTTTTCCTGTGTGGCAGTTCAGATCATCCGAGCTCGTACTGCTGTCCAGAGCGTCAACAGAGTGGTGCACTGTGGGATAGCTCCCGGAGCTATTAGCGTCGATTTCCATCCACACCTAGCCTAATTCGACATGGCCATGTCGAATTTAGCGCTACTCCCCTCGTCGGGGAGGAGTACAGAAGTCGAATTAAAGAGACCTCTATGTCGAACTAAATACCTTCGCGGTGTGGACGGGTGCAGGGTTAATTCGATGTAACGGCGCTAACTTCGACATAAACGCCTAGTGTAGACCAGGCCTTACACTTGTCTTTATTGAATCTTATCTTGTTGATTTCAGATCAGTTCTCCAGTTTGTCAAAGTCATTTTGAATTCCATTCCTGTCCTCCAAACTGCTTGCAACTCTTTCCAGCTTAGCGTCTGTAACACTGCAGACCAGGTGGCAGCTCATGCCAAGGCCCATAGGCCTCACTGAACACTAAAAAATATATAGCTGGAGCCAGTCAGGGTCACCTGTGTGTTAGTATTGTTAAAATAGGCATTAGAGTTATAAAAATGTGTTTAGTGTGTTTAGACTTTATTAAATGCTTGTAGTGTGCTACATATATTAATCTCACTGTACCCCATGTTATAAGGTGATATTAAGTGTTTGCATTGTAATGTTCTTAATTGTGTAAGTCATCAAACAGGAAAGAAGCATTAATTAATGTAAAACGCTGGCTTCCTATAGAAAGTGTTAGGTCCTGCCTACAAAGAAGGCCCATTGAAACTGAATGAGCTGTTGTGAAACAAAGGCTTTGTTAATGCATCCTCCCCTTTCCATGAAGAGGACATGTATGCATGAACTCATCCCATAAGATTGAACTCTGGAGGGAAGGGAATAAATATCCCTAACAAGAATAAACTGGATCTTTAAGCTGCTTGGACTCAAAGGGGCAAGAATTACTAAGCATGAGCAAAAGATCCCCAGTGCTTGGCCTGGGTTAGCCCTAAAGGACATATAGAAGCTGCAGTAATACGCAAGTTCTATCACCTTTTGGAATGTAAGACTGTAACACATTTGTGTATTTGTATGCCTTGTAAATAACTCATTTCTTTTTCTTAGTTAATAAATCTTTAGACAGTTTATTATAGGATTAGCTATAAACGTTGTCTTTGGTGTAAAGTGAAGTTGATCTGGGGTAAGTGACTGGCCCTTTGGGATTGGGAGTAACCTGAATATTATTGTGATTTTTGGTGTAAGGATCCATTTCTCACCAAGGCAGGCTTGCCTAGGTGGCAAGATAGACCAGAATACCCAAGGAGACTGTCTCTGACTCCATGGTTAGGTTATTAGAGTGCCTGAGGAGTTTACACTTGTACTTGTTTGATGAAATCTAAGTATAGAATTCATAGCCAGTTGCGGGTTTGTGCCCTGCTTCTTAACAGTCTTCCCTGGGGTGGGTACTCATGCTCCTGAGACACTTCAGACAGCTTGTGACACTGTCATCTGCAAAATTTATAAGCATACTTTCCACTCCATTTCCCAAGTCATTAATGAAAATGTTGAATAGCACCAGACGCAGGACACACCCTTACAGGATTCGACTAGATATAGCCTCCTAATTTGACAGCAAACTTTTGATAATTCCTCTGAGTATGGTTTTTCAACATGTTGTGCATCTACCTTATAGTAATTTCATCTAGACCAGTAGTGCTCAAACTTTCCCAGTCGTGCCCTCCCCCTTCCCCCAGTAACAGAATCTGTCACGGTCCCCCTCCATTACTGCACAGCCAAGGCTTCCTCAGCAGTGGAGTTTGGAATGAAGGCAGGGATGGGGGAGGAGTTAGGCCTAGGGGTGGAGCAGGGCTGGCCGCATGGCTCTCCCTCCCTGCCCCGCTGCATGCCCTCCCAAATGTTCCTCTGCACTTCCCGAGTGCGGTGTGCCCCACACTTGGAGAACCACTGGTCCCTAGTTTGCTTATGAGAATGTCAATGGGACAGTGTAAAAAGCCTTGGTAAAATCAAGATATTTCACGTTTACTGCTTCCCCTGTATCCAATAGGCCGGTAACCCTGTCCAAGAAGGAAATTAGGTTGCCACTACCATGATTTATTCTTGGCTATAAAAGATTTGACAAATATAATAATCAGAGATACAGGAGCCGACTCCGTGGGTGCTCCGGGGCTGGAGCACCCATGGAAAAAACTAGTGGGTGCTCAGCATCCACCAGCCATAGCTGATTGGTAGTGCCACTGAGCAGCTGTTTTGTGGCTCGGGGAGTGGCTTGGGGCAGGGTGGAGAGCAATGACTGGGTAGGGGCCTCAGGGAGGGCATGGGGCGGGGATGGGAAGAGGCAGAGCGAGGGTGGAGACTTGGGGGAAAGGGTGGAGTGGGGCAAGACCTTGGGCAGAACAGGGGTGGAGCACCCCCAGGGATAACTAAAAGTCAGTGCCTCTGATCAGAGGTGAGTTCTTATCTTCTTGATTATGTGGTGCATGGAAGTGCTTGGTTCAGATATGTTGAAGATAGAATTTATGCCACTTCACAGCTTGAAGAGAAGAGCTAAATAGTAGTATTTGTCATAGTGACTCGTATATATTCCCTTACTAAAGCTGCCATTAAATGCCCCAAAACTGTGTAGACATAAGCATGTGCCTAACTTAATGCCCTGTGAACCACTTAGATAACGTTAAGCATGTTTGTAAGTCTTCACAGGATCAGGCCTAATAGTGTGTGTGAGCGTGTTTGTAAATATGACGATGGGATTTTTAAACATGATAGTCATTTATATTTTACACGTACATTTTCTAAGCCCTGTGCAAACTAGAAATGGAACAAAACCTGAACCTGTTCTAATTTTGGGGAGATGGGTCAGAAGCTGAATTTGAATAATCAGATTGGTCAGTTACATCGCCTGCTGCTTGGGAAATCCGAGAGCAGAAGTGGGAATAAGATCCCCTAAAGCTGAATGAAGAACCCTTCACTTTTAAGGAATCTAACAGTTATGTCCTTTTCATTGTGTTCTGTAGTTTAATCTAACATTGTCAATCAACTTTCAATTTAATTTATTTTTTAGAATGAAGTTTGACCTCTAGAGCAGGTCAAATAGCAGAAAAAAAAATTGTTTGAAATATAGTCAATGATTGCAATTTAAAAAAAAAAAAAAATGTATTTGCTGAGGGCTCAGTCGTTTCTTTGCCCAGAACCTGGAGCAAGGAATAGTGTGGTGGTATATTTCTCCTGAAGCAGACCAGGCTTTGAGAGTCACACTCTATCTTCCAGGTTCCCCATTGTTCTGAGTAGATGAAGTCTGCCCATTCAGAGCTGCCACAATTGCCAGGTCTGCCCATGCAGAGCTGCTTGCAGGATCAGGGCTTCACTTTGTATTTGGGGAGCGGGACAGGCAGAGAGAACTTTTCAGGTAGCAGATAAGATCTTGAGGAAATAAGTTGGTTGCTTTTATCTAAATCCTGGTTGAAAAGTTGGCTTCATAATGTGCACTTTTATTGAGTCTCCGCAGAAAAACCAAGAATTTGAAAAGGCATAGAAACTGAAGCATCCTCTCATGTCTAAGTGATCCCTTCAGAATATGACAGAGGCATTTTACTAGGGCAGTGTATGAAAGCAATCATTTGAATAACTCTCCTTCAAGCAGTTGTCATTTTTTTAAAATCAACCTACCAAGAGTGCAATTTCACCTTCATCATACACTGGACTAAGGGAAAAGGCAGGCAATCTTTAGTCTTACACCAGTGGTATTATTAAGGTTTTCTGTTTTGTGATCCAAGCTTAGAAATAGGAGATGTAAATTTTTGGAAAGGTGATCCCATCTTTACAATGGAATATTCCAGCATTTACTTCTAGTTGTAGAAGGCTCTGAGATTGATCTTAAAATCCTGACATGATCTATATAGAAATCTATTTTAGATAATTTTTAAATGTTAGGTAGCATTTTCTTTGCCCTCAAAGTCCCTTTTGGTTAGACTGATAATATTGATGTATTCTGGCTTTAAAGATAGAAACATATGAAAATGAGTACCAAGCAAACTTTTAAAAACCTCTCTGAAACCCTTCTTTTTTTTCCCTGTTTAATATGTGATTATGGACAATGAAGGAGATATCTATAATTTTAAGGCAGTAAGGGAACAATAGCTGAACCATTAATTGGGAAGAGGCTTTCCCAGGTGCCAGCTAAAAGTTTGTGGACGCAGGAAAAGAAAAAGAGGGTTTAAGTGCAGCCATTTAAGTGTTCGAGACAAAGCATATCACTAACCTTACATGGGGCAACCAATTCCCCATCACCGTTCTGCGTCTGATCTTGTTGCATAAGCAAAAATTTGCATGGCGTGAGCCCAAAGGGACAGACGGCCCCACGGTCAGTCCTCCTCCGATACCCCAATAGAGATTTCAAAAGGTCTCTTACCTCTGAGTTGGCGCCTGGGGTTTGAAAGGGGACGGTCCGTGTAGCGGTCACTGCCTCACCCGGGCGTAGCCATCCGAGTCACACGGCACCAAATATTGTGGAAGAAACAACCTTTACTTTTAGGTTGGAAGCAACAAAATCAGAGACAACTTTATTCAGGACATGCAATTGCAAGGGAAGAACACAGCTGACAGACAGCATCTCTGCCTTAGTTTCTTCAAAGTACAAGCAAAATTACACAAGCATTTATACCTTTTTGTGACGTGGATTAATTAAAAGCATCTGCATTTTATTTAGGCTATTTGCTATTTATTTCAGTTCCCCCCCCCCTTTTTTTTTTAACACCATTATCTCAAGGCTAGGTCACACTAACTATTTTGCTGTTTTTTTTACTTCTAACGTAAGCCCTGCTTCTACAGGTTTCGCAATATTAGGCTAAAACTTAAGACACCACACAACCATGTATACTTTGTTTACGTACTACCTTTTGGTTTAGTGATGATCAGGGTATTGTTACGGAGTATCAGTAGCATGCATTTATTTTTTTTAAGATTATTGGATATGAAGCATTGAGCACTGTGATGAACAGTATCATTGTCAAACATAATTTGCACTCTGACAGTTTGGGATACATGATGTTACTACTTCACATGAATTCGGGCTTATTGTTTCCAGTACAGTGTTAATAAATACATTAAAGATTATATATCTTGATTTTCAAAAAAGTACATTTTCCAGGTCAAGTACTGCATAGTAAGAGAATCTAATCTTTGTTGCTTCCTTTTTTAAACTTTTATTTATTCAGTGGAACAAGTTCCTGTGGAGCCATACTACATTCCATTGTCTCAAGCTGAGGTACTGCAGGAGGGAAGTGATGTTACACTGGTTGCCTGGGGGACTCAGGTCAGTAAGTCTTGTTTAAGATATGCCATAGGGCTGTTGCATGCTGTAGGAATGTAGTAATGGGATTTGACTGTGAGCATGAAAATGAAATGAGCAGTTTAAAGTAGCACACTGAAATAAAATTATAGATGTTTGAATGCTAAAACAAAATATGCTCTGTCCTGGCTGGTACACTTGCTTCGTTGTTTAGTGATCCTCTTCAAGCATTCTTGGGCCACCTTTTAGATGTTGTTAGCATAGCTCTTACAGGTTCTATAGATTATCTCAAACTTTCACTACGAAGAAATCTACATCCGTAAGATTCTAGTGGTTAATTGGCAAGACTGCATACAACATTCAAAGCCCCTGATATTCTGTGAACTTTGTAAAAATTCAAGATGTGGAAAAATCTTTTAAAGCTTGGGAAAGATATAAAATAACACTCTCCAACGCAAAAGTATAAAGCATGAATTTCAGGGTCTAAAGTTTCTCAGTTTGATGTCATTTGGGGCAATAGTTTTTAATGCCTTTTTTATCCCTGAGCTCTTTATAGAGGGGATATATGGCTTGGAATATAAAATTTGCATTCTGATCAATATCTTCTTGTATGCTGTCACTTGGAGAAGACCTGTGTATGGGCGGCCACTATTTTCATGCTCTTTATGTCACTTAGTTGGAAAGCTTCTAAGAGAGAGTGGCATAATTTCCATTACTAAAGAATAGTATTAGGTCAATCTGCTTTTTGGTGGGGATTCTATTGTAGTGGTCCAGGGGTCGGCAACCTTTGGCACACGGCCCATCAGTGTGATCCGCTGGTGGGCTGTGAGACATTTTGTTTATGTTGACCATCCGCTGGCACGCCCCCCCCACCCCCCCGCAGTTCCCAGTGACTGCAGTTCACCGTTCCTGGCCAATGGGAGATGCGGGAAGTGGCGTGCCGTAAACAAAATGTCCGTGGCCCGCCAGCGGATTACCCTGATGGGCTGTGTGCCAAAGGTTGCCGACCCCTGGACCACTACAATAGAATCCCCACCAAAAAGCAGATTGACCTAATACTATTCTTTAGTAATGGAAATTATGCCACTCTCTCTTAGAAGCTTTCCAACTAAGTGACATAAAGAGCATGAAAATAGTGGCCGCCCATACACAGGTCTTCTCCAAGTGACAGCATACAAGAAGATATTGATCAGAATGCAAATTTTATATTCCAAGCCATATATCCCCTCTATAAAGAGCTCAGGGATAAAAAAGGCATTAAAAACTATTGCCCCAAATGACATCAAACTGAGAAACTTTAGACCCTGAAATTCATGCTTTATACGCGTGCCGAAGGTTGCCGACTCCTGTAGTGGTCCCTTGAGCTCAGGCTCAAAGGTGTGCCACTCTGAGTCGCTGTGTCAGGCAACAAACAGTTAATTAAGAGTCTGTGGTTCTGATCTTCTGGCGGGCAGAGTGGTAAGCATAAGTGGTTCCTTGGTGCTCGGGCAGGGGCAATCACAGGGGCCCTGACCCTCTGGGTGGAGAGAGCAGGAAACAGGCTTTTGCCTAAGCCTCCTGGCTATGACGGCCCGCAGTCTTCAATCTGGGGTCCGCCACAAGCAAAGCACAGGTTTACTGGCCAAGGGGTGAATAGGCCATCATCTCAGGAGTGGGTTTGGTATCAGAAGGTAGGGGGACCTGGGCCCAGCCCCAAGGCCTAATAGTGGCGAATGGTTCCACCACTGGGTCAGCCGGGATCCCATTGAAACACGCTGATTCGTGCTCTGGCAACAAAACCGGACTAAAGTCTGATTTCCCTGGGCCAGTTCCTACCACAATCTGGGCAGGGGATTCCGTAGTCCAAAGGTCCGCTGTCTCCTCCGGGTACATTGCAGACAGCAGTCCCGGCAACTCCTCTCCAGGGTCGTTCTCCTCCGGCCAGAGCACTGCACAGCGCAGGTTCAGTTCTGGAGTTCTGCAGTGGGCTGGAGTTGTCTGTCTCCTTCCCTAGCTTGGGTAAACTGAGCTGCATGGCCTGCCTTTTCTACTTCCTGTCATGGTCCTCTGTTTCTGTCTTGGGCCTTTCAAAATCTAGTCCAAATATAAACTGGAGGTTCTTTTGATCTGAGTAATGATTAATAATACTTAGCACTTTTATAGTACTCTACATCTTCACAGTGCTTTACAAGCTTTAATTAATCTTTACAACATCCGATGTGAAACAGGAGATTTCTGCTTTTAGCTGTCCTGAAAAAAATAAAAAAATAAAAGCTTGCCGCACCTAGGACAGAGATATGCAGAGGAAAACAGTTAAGAGGGTTTAAAAACATTATGAAAATCACTTCTCCAAATTTACATAACAATGGGCCTGATAGTACCATAATGCTTTAACTTGCATAAAACAGTAGTTAGTTTTAGAATTAAGGCTTTAGATAAGTAATAGTTAATGATAGTTTATAGTTAAAAATCCAAAATGGCGCTGATGATGATTCTCTATTAGAAAATATCAAAATGGAGGACACAGACTAAGTTGACCAACAGCAGACAAGAGATGGGGGTGAAATAGAGTTCAACAGGCATGACTTAGCTTCCTCTCCAAAAATGCCTAAAGGAATTAGGAGGAGGACTAATGCTAACAGCTAGAAGAAGGATTTAGACAGGATGAGGGTTTATGCTAATAAATTCAAGCTGATTGGCTGAGCTGGTATAATTAGGCAGGGAGGATCTGTGCTAATTTCTGATCTTGGAAAAGCAACCAATCAGAGAAGACTAGGGACTGAATATAAGGCTGACAACCAGCAGACCGATGTGTGAGTGCAGGGCCGGCTCCAGGCACCAGCTGAGCAAGCTGGTGCTTGGGGCGGCAGATTGTTCGAGGCGGCATTCTACCCAATCCTAGGGCGGCACGGACGCTTTTTTGTTCTTGTTCCGCTCCGGCCGCCCTGTAGGGGGTGGCGGCGCGGAGAACCAGAGCACCCTGCAGGGCAGTCCTCTTCCTTCCCTCCCCGCCGACCGGAATGGAGCCCTCGCAGCAGGAGGCGGCGCGGCGGGAGGGGCTGCGTGGCAGCGCCACTGCTGTAGCCCTGGCCGCCCCCTTCTCTCTCTCTCTCCCGCCCGCTCCCTTCCCCTTCCCCCCTGCCTCCCTCCAGCCGGTCCCCCTGCACCCGCGCTCCGGCTGCGCCACAGGTGTTTTTTTGCTTGGGGCGGCCAAAAAACCAGAGCCGGCCCTGTGTGAGGGAACCAAGCAGAGAAGATCAACCAGCAAGGAGAAGAGAAGCAGCAACCTGAAGAAGCAGCAGCAACTGAAGCTTCTGAGGTAGCTAGAGACTTCTAGAAGGCAGCACCCACAGAAGCAGAAGAAGCAGTCTGAGGTGGTAACAGGAGAGAGCAGTAGCAGCCAGGAACCCCGCAGCCCTGCCAACCATTTCTATTACCTTGACAGAACAGAAGGACCACCAGAGATGATACAGAGGGATTATAGAAGGAGTTTAAATTTGATTTTCTGTCTAATTTAAAAGAATGACTGGGTGTGCCAGTAAATAAAGCTGGACACCTGCCTTTGTGTGAGACTCATCCCAACCATCCTGTGACCGTTTGGCCACCCCTCACAGGATGATAGTGTTAAGTAGTAAAGATTTTTCTTATATTATTGTAATGCTTTCTTATGCATTGTATTGAAGCTCTGCTTAACTACAATATTGAAATAATTGTATTAAAGCGCTATGCATGTGTATAAAAGATCTCTATGTACTTTAAGTATTAAATTGTAACGGCTATAGGGTTTATATATGCTATGCTTCCTATGTGGTCTGTGTCTTTTATTTTATTGCACGGCTTTAAATGTATGATTTCTTTCTTGCTTTATTGAATATATTGTAACTGATTATTTCCTTTAAATAAAAAAATATTTTGTTTTAGAAGAATTACTGCTTGGATATCAGTCCTTTGAGTGGAGGGCTGTATCCGTGTCCTCCCAGGGGGTTAGCAGGATTAGTTTGCTCTGAGGAGTCCTCTGCGGGTTGGAGACAAACCCCCTGGTGAAACCCTGGCAATTCCTCTAGGGTGGGCCACCACCTTATTACCCATTTGGGCAGAATAAATTGACAAACCACTTATGGCTATAGGCAGGTCGGTATTAAAGTGCCTGAAGTCCAAATTTGGGGTAACAGATGAAGCAGGTAAGCATCCTTATTTACAGATGGGAAGACTGAGAGGTCAATGTTTGCCAAACATTATTAGTTCTTCAAGTGCTTGCTCATATCGATTCCAGTTAGGTGTGCGCGCGCCGCATGCACGATCGTCAGAGAATTTTCTACCCTAGCAACACCCGGTGGGTCGGCTGTGGAGCCCCCAGGAGTGGCACCTTCATGGCGCTGGATATATACCCCAGCCGACCCAACACCCCCTCAGTTCCTTCTTACCGCCTGTGACGGTCGTTGGAACTGTGGAGTGCGGCATAGCTGTTCTCCACTCTCCCTAGCTTTACTTGTTAGTTCTTGTAGATAGTAGTTTTGTTAATAGTTTTATAGAGTAGTTATAAATAGTTAGCGGGGGTAAAGGGGGCTTTTATCCCCCCCTTTTTTCCTCCGGTGCGCAGCCGGGTTTGTGCCCAAGGCTCCTGGATTTAAGCCGTGCGCGACCTGTGCTAAGCCTATGCCAACGGGAGACCCTCATGACTCTTGTCTGAAGTATCTAGGAGTGTCTCACCAGACGGACAAGTGTAAGATCTGCAAGGCTTTCAGGCCCAGGACCAAAAAGGAGCAGGACTTTAGACTTAAGCAGCTCCTTATGGAGGCAGCACTTAGCCCAGATCTTCCTTCGGCGCGCCAAGTTCTGGCACCGAGCGCCTCGGTGCGCAGTGCCCCGGCGGCGCCCTCGGGTACTGCACCACGAGGAGACACTGATAAGGCCCCACGGCACTGTCCTCCGTCAGCACTGCGTCCGCCGCAAGCCCCTCGGCGCCATTCCCCGTCTCCCATAAGACCCAGGACACTGCCGTACAACAGGCACCGGCTCCCCCCGAACCGGTGGTGGAGTTGCGTCTGGCTTTGGCGCGCCAGAGGGTGCAGGCATCGTCGACACCATTGACTCTGGCACCGGTTGTAGGGCCGTTGAGTCCGGTGTGGACTGGCTCCCCGCCTGGTTCTGTGGTTGAGCCCTGTCTCCCCTCTACGCTGGAGACATTTGCAACGGCGAAGGACCTCATCGCCCTCACGGAGCCGGTGCCATCTCAGACCGCGGCACCGCATCTGCTCCGCACGGTGCAATCCAGGAGCAAGCCTGCCCTGATACGCCCTCCATCTCAGAGTGTGGACTCGCGGCACCGCTCCCGGTCTCGGAGGAGGTCCCAATGCCTCTTGCAGTCCCGGCACCAGTCTTCATCTCAGCGCCGGTTGAACTCGTGGCCCAGATCTTCCTCCCAGCACCGGTCCACTTCTCGGCACCGACCTGAGCATCGGTACCGGTCAGAGTCCAGACGCAGTTCCCGGCACCAGTATGAGCGGCGCTTCTGTTCGCGAGGCCGCTCCCGGCACCGAGTCTACAGACGGTCTTCGTCTTCGCGATCCAGATCGGGATCCCGGTACCGGCATGGCCATCGGCACCGTTCTCGATCCCGGTTCCGCTCTCCGGCACCGCGCAGAGACCGCTTGCCTGTGGACCGGCACCGTTCCAGGACAAGCCTCTGCAATCACGCTTGGCACCGCCCTGGCCCTCAAGATCGGCGTCTTGTTCGTCGGAAGGGGCCTCCCGATCAGCATACCCTGCTCAGGGTCAGGCTGCGGACGACTTGGGCCATTGGCAGGAGGGGATAGAGGACCCTAGACAGGACCCTGCACATTGGTCTTTCTGGACCCCATGGGCATATCACCAGGCACAAGGGGCTCCACCAGCGCCCTCTCGCTCGGCACACTCTGAGCCCAGGGTACCTGAGGCCACCATCACCCGTCCTCCCCAGGGGGCATGGAGGCTCCTGTGCCAACATCCACGCAGGTCCCAGACCCCGGTTCAGGGGATCCTGCACATCAGGGACCCTTGGAGCCGGACCCACCTCTGGATCCTTTACCTCCTGGGGCGTCCTCCTCATCTTCCCCAGATGAGGCGGTGGCGGGCACAACAACCTCAGGCCCACCTTCAATAGACCTCTGTGCCCACCAAGACCTGCTATGTAGGGTGGCATGGAACATGGACCTACAGGCAGAGGAGATAGTGGAGGTGGAGGACCCGGTGGTGAGCATCCTCTTAGCTGATGCCCCATCCCGGGTGGCGTTGCCCATTATTTGCACGATCCAGGCTAACACTAATGCCATATGGCAAACCCCGGCCTCCATCTCTCCCGCTGCCAGAGGTGTAGAGAGGAAGTACTTTGTCCCCTCTAAAGACCATGAGTATCTCTACACACACCCTCCGCCGTGTTCACTAGTAGTCTCCTCAGTGAACGCAAGAGAGCGCCATGGTCAGCAGGCGGCAGCACCCAAATCGAAGGACGCCAAACGCTTCGATTTGTTTTGACGTAAGGTTTACTCAGCGGGGGGTCTGCAGCTCAGAGCCGCAAACCAACAGGCGCTCTTGAGTCGGTACAATTACAACTCATGGAATTCCATGGGTAAATTTAAAGAGTTGGTCCCCCAGGACTCGAGAGAGGAGTTTGGGGCCCTAGTGGAGGAAGGTAAAAAGGTGGCTAGGACCTCCTTACAGGCCTCCCTAGACATAGCGGACTCTGCCGCCAGGACACTAGCGTCTGGGATAGCCATGAGATGCGTCTCCTGGTTTCAGGTATCGGGGTTACCGCCAGAACTGCAGCAGACCCTGCAAGATCTGCCATTCGAGGGCCAAGGGTTGTTCTTGGACAAGACGGACTCTCGGTTGCAGAGTCTCAAGGACTCCAGAACCATCATGCGCTCCCTGGGGATGCATGTCCCAGGACCCCAGCGCAGGCCCTTTATGTCCCAGCCACAGAGGTTCTACCCTCCTGCTCCTCATCCAAGACAGGACCTCCCCAGAAGGTGGGGGCGAGGTGGTAGAAGGAGGTCGATCGGCCCCCAATCCGGTCAGAACCAAGGCCCTCCTAGACCACCTTCAGGGCCTGGGCAAAATTTTTGAAGGTGTGCTAGAGGACGGCGTACTAGCCACTACCCAGGATCCATTCCCTTTATTTCGGGATCGCCTCTCCCGTTTCCACCGTGCTTGGTCCCTTATAACCTCGGACTGTTGGGTCCTTCGCACGGTAGAGAGGGGATACGCTCTCCAGTTTTCTTCGTTCCCCCCCTCACACCTCCCCTCCCCATCCCTCTTCAGGGACCCTTCTCACGAGCATTTCCTTACACAGGAGGTTTCTGGGCTCCTTTCTATGGGGGCCATAGAGGAGGTTCCATCAGAGTTAAGGGGCAGGGGGTTTTACTCCCACTACTTCCTGATCCCCAAGGCAAAAGGGGGTCTGCGACCCATTTTAGATTTACGCGGATTCAACAAATTCATAGTAAACTTGAAGTTCTGCATGGTCTCCTTGGGGACCATCATCCCTTCCCTGGATCCTGGAGACTGGTATGCCGCCCTCGACATGAAGGGCGCATATTGTCATATAGCAATCTACCCTCCACATGTGCGCTTCCTTCGATTTGTAGTAAACAACGTGCACTACCAATTTGCCGTCTTTCCCTTCAGCTTGTCCACGGCTCCAAGAGTGCTCACCAAATGTCTGGCTGTCGTGGCAGCATACCTTCGTCGACAAAGGATACAGGTGTTCCCGTATCTAGACGACTGGCTGGTGCGCGGCCACATCAGGGAACAAGTTCAAGCCCACCTCCAGATAACACTACAAACATTCCATGGGTTAGGCATCTTACTCAACAAAGAAAAGTCCACTCTGGAGCCAACCCATAGAATAGAGTTTATCGGGGCAGTCTTAGACTCCAGACTCGCCCGAGCTCTTCTGCCAGACACTCTGTTTCACACCATCACAAACATCATCCACGGACTCCAGGTCTTCCTGATTACCACGATAAGGACGTGTCTCGGCCTGTTGGGACACATGGCTTCTTGCACTTACATAACCAGGCATGCCAGACTTCAGCTTCGCCCACTTCAGGCCTGGGTGTCATTGGTGTACCGTCCTTATCGGGACATCCTGAACATGGTGGTCACGGTTCCGAACTCGGTCTTGACCTCTCTCACCGGGTGGCTGGACCACAAGGCAGTTTGCGCAGGAGTGCTGTTTCACGCCCCACAACCCTCCCTGTACCTGGTCATGGACACTTCATCTCTAGGTTGGGGCGCTCACCTCGGGGAGCACCATACACAGAGCCTGTGGACCACATCCCAACTAGCTCTGCACATCAATGTTCGAGAGCTGATGGCGGTGCACCTAGCCTGTCAGGCATTTCTCGGTCTCCTACATGGCCGTTGCGTGTCAGTCCTTACAGACAACACCACGGCCATGTTCTACATCAACAAGCAAGGAGAAGCCCGGTCATCTCTCCTATGCCAAGAGGCCATTCGCCTGTGGGAGTTCTGCATTGCCCACTTGATACATCTCATGGCATCGTTCCTCCCTGGAGTCCAGAATGCTCTAGCGGACCATCTCAGCAGATCCTTCCAGACTCACGAGTGGTCGATTCGCCTGGATATCATCCATTCCATCTTCCAGAGGTGGGGATTTCCCCAAGTCAACCTGTTCGCTTCATGCGCCAACAGGAAGTGCCACGTGTTCTGCTCCCTCCAAGGGCGATCTCCGGGCTCCCTGTCGGATGCTTTCCTGCTATCGTGGAAAGACCAGCTGTTCTACGCTTTCCCTCCATTTCCACTGGTCCACAGGGTACTGCTCAAGCTATGCAGAGACAAGGCACGTATGATTCTAGTCGCTCCGGCTTGGCCAAGACAGCACTGGTACACCACGGTTCTGGAGCTATCGGTACAGACGCCGATCACGCTTCCATTGTGCTAGAACTTGATCTCTCAGGACCACGGCCGACTCTGTCACCCCGACCTGCAATCGCTCCACCTTACAGCGTGGATGCTCCGTGGCTGAATTGGACAGAGCTCACATCCCGTGCAACAGATTCTGCTGGGAAGTAGGAAACCCTCTACACGGAGCACTTACTTGGCCAAGTGGAAGCGTTTCTCCTGTTGGTGCGAGCAGCGGGTCACGCCCCCCTTGCAGGCGTCAATTCCGCTTATACTTGAATATCTCCTATCCCTAAAACAGCAGGGCTCAGCGATATCTTTGGTCAGGGTTCCCCTGGCTGCTATATTGGCGTTCCACCCAGGAGAACACGCTTCCTCGGTCTTCTCTAACCCTATGGTCGTCAGATTCCTCAAGGGCTTAGACCGTCTATACCCACAGCAACGTCAACCGGTTCCGGTGTGGGATCTTAACCTGGTTCTCTCCAAGCTCACAGGGCCCCCGTTCGAGCCATTGGCTACCTGCTCACTCCTTTACCTATCTTGGATGACAGCCTTCCTTGTAGCCATCACTTCAGCAAGGCGTGTTTCTGAAATCAGGGCGCTCACGTCTGAGCCTCCATACACAGTCTTCCATAAAGGTGCAGCTTTGCCCCCACCCTGCCTTTCTTCCCAAGGTGGTATCAGCTTTTCATGTGAACCAGGATATATTTCTCCCGGTCTTCCATCCTAAGCCGCACGCCACACGTCAAGACCAGCATATGCACTCCTTGGACGTACACAGGGCCCTTGCTTTCTATATTGAGCGTATGAAGCCGTTTAGGAAGACGACGCAACTCTTCGTTGCAGTGGCTGACTGGATGAAAGTCTTACCGGTCTCCTCGCAACGTCTCTCCTCTTGGATCACGTCCTGCATTCGTGCTTGCTACGACCTGGCCGGTGCCCCGACGCCGCGCCTCACCGCCCACTCCACGAGGGCCCAAGCCTCCTCAACTGCCTTCCTGGCTCACATCCCGATCCAGGACATTTGTAGAGCAGCGGTTTGGTCATCGGTCCCCACCTTCACCGCTCACTATGCACTTGTACAGCAGTCCAGAGATGATGCTGCATTTGGATCAGCGGTTCTGCACTCAGCGATGTCTCACTCCGACCCCACCGCCTAGGTAAGGCTTGTTAGTCACCTAATTGGAATCGATATGAGCAAACACTCGAAGAAGAAAATATGGTTACTCACCTTTGTAACTGTTGTTCTTTGAGATGTGTTGCTCATATCCATTCCAAACCCTCCCCCCTTCCCCACTGTCGGAGTAGCTGGCAAGAAGGAACTGAGGGGGTGTTGGGTCGGCTGGGGTATATATCCAGCGCCATGAAGGCGCCACTCCAGGGGGCTCCACAGCCGACCCACCGGGTGTTGCTAGGTTAGAAAATTCTCCGACGATCGTGCACGCGGCGCGCGCACACCTAATTGGAATGGATATGAGCAACACATCTCGAAGAACAACAGTTACAAAGGTGAGTAACCATTTTTTCCTTTGTGTGATATAAAAAAATTAGCTTTTCTTTGAGCCACTGATCCATTTGGAGTTTAGAGAATACCCTACATGCTAAATTTCCTCCTTTTCCTGTTACAACACTTTAAAATGCATCTTTGGTGTTATAGCTTTCTTTCTTGCATTATAGCGGTTTATACATAATCCTTAATGATCTTGGTTCAGGGTAAACAAACATTGCATAGAATTGAATTATTTTCCAGTTGTCTGCCTCAAATTTACTTTTTTAAAAACAAACACCTTTTTGTTCAATTTTTCTGATATATCTGTTAACATTTTAAATGTCTAAGTCACACTTTTAGCTCCTTCATATACAGGACATACAAGTTTAAAGAATATTAGCAAAATATTCTTAATCTATATATGCACCATATATGATAATGATTAGAAATTGGACATGGTGAACATAATGACAAATAGTCTTGGTGTTAACCCACTGGACTGGGGCTCAGGAGAGACTGGGGCTCTGTTGCAGGTGTCCTGTCTGATGATGGGCAAACTGTTTAATCTCTCTGTGCCTCAGTTCCCTTTTTTTTGCTTGTATGCTATAGCCCTTTCTCCCACCCTTTGTTGTCCTTGCCTTAAAGAGCTTATTTTACTATGTGTTTGTACACTGCCTAGCACAGTGGGTATTTGGTGATTAATGTCTCGAGATGCTACTGGAATTAAACAAAACAAAATCCCCACAATAGCAGGAACATAGTGCATCTGACTATCTTCTAGATGGGAACAGTGAGGCCCAGAAACAACTGGTATTCTCTCTAATATTTGTACAGCACCTCTTTACTGCACTGTACACCTGAGCGACATTAAACCTGAAAATAGTATCTGATATTCGCTCACACCTGCTGCTCTTTTAGACTGTCCCATACAATAGAATACTACCTCTTTCATTGTTTGGGACTTTGCCAAAACTATATACTATATAAATACTTTGTTTTCTCCTTTGCCAAAACTAGCTGCATTCCTGTTCAGTATAATTCTCCTGCTGGAGGGGTATTACTTGCATTTTTTCATATTTGTTGATTATAGTTATATTATGATAAGGTTTGACATTAATCAAAGTTGCACTGAAATTCTGTACTGCTTTAACTGATGAGTATGCAGATTTCATATGTTACTAATAAAGTACCATTGTATTCTTGTTTTGAATGAGACAGTGTTGTTAATTTTGGCAGGTTTTTTTTACCCTTTCTAATCTTTTCCTGTGATGACACTTTAAAAACAAGAGACATACACCTGATAATCTATTACTACAATCTACAAAAAGAAACATGTATGTGCAGTACCTAGTACTATTTTTTTTTGGCTGTGTGACTTCCCCCTCTCCCCCATTCTACTATTATAAAAATTATTACTCTGTAGTTTTGGTCTTAGTCTGTTCACAGATCTAAAAAAATGTTAGGGATGGCAAAGTATATTAAAACAGTAAGGTTGATTCAGTCCATTTAAGGATGATATTTGCCAGAAATTTGATAAATGTTCCTGTTGAACAAAATGTATTTTCCCTGAATGGTAGTTGTAGATTGTTTGAGAGTTATTTCTTAGTTTTTGAACACAGAATTGAAGTAATAAATGAGAAAAACAGAGCAAAGGGCTAGATATTTATTAAAGTACTCAACAAGTAGCTTGTTGTTCCATACTAAATTTTGTTCTCAGATAAACTATCATGAAATAAAATAATATTAAGCTATTAAAACTCTGAATGCATAATTAAACAAATTTTTAAGCATCCCTTTAATATTTCAGATAGCTCAATTATTGCATTATCTTGCATTTTTAGGTGCATGTTATCCGAGAGGTGGCAACCATGGCTCAGGAAAAGCTAGGTGTGTCCTGCGAAGTAATTGATCTGAAGACCATTTTACCTTGGGATACAGAGGCTGTTTGCAAGGTAGAAATATAATGCTACTTAATACATAAAAAACTATTTTGGTTGATGTACCCAGGAGTATCTACAATAATTTAATACTGAGGATAATGGGGACAGCGCTTTGCATATATAATTGAAGATTTATATTTGTTTGTATTTACTGTGCATATAATAATTTACAAAGGAAACATTTGCAGAACACTGTGTGCCTCATTATCATTAAAGGGAGGATAACAGTTTAGGCCACTAAACAATAGTGGTGTACCAGCATGTTCTTTTGAAGGATTTTTATGATTTATTTTACAGCATTCCAGGGTTTTTACAGTATAGGTTTAAGGCAGGTAAACAGAGTGTTTGAAAATCACTTTTCTCCTCATGTGTCTCGCTCTGTCTATCCTCTTCTGGCATCCATAGGCCCATGGAATTTAGTGGGAATTATTTTTGTGTGTGTGATTTTTCTTTGCCACTCCATGGTGACAGTTTTATCTCATTATAGGTGGGTAAAAACATTTATGACCTGGCTGATCTGTTAAGCCTGTTTTCTAGAAAAAAGTGGTTTTGATTTTTTTTTAAAGATAGCAGCACTTTAGCATTTTTTGTTTTTCACATCATTAGAGGTGAGCGTTTACTGGTCTGGCATTTGATTCAGATTCCCTGGAACCACAGGTTCAAATTCTGGCATGGTTGAATGCGCCTTTCGTCTTCTAAGGTAGATATATTGTAAATATAATAGCTTACGGTATAGGAGTCTTTCAGATAGGACCTTAAAAAAATAAGGTACTGAACAGCTTGCTTGGAAGTTGAAATATCATGTGTTAAGTGCAGCAGTAACTTAGCTTTGTTCCTCAAGTGTCCCGTGCTCTATAGTATTTGTGACTTTTCTTTGTTGTGCTGCTTCCTTTTCACCTTCATAGAGTTGCCAGCAGAAGGGTCACGGATAAACAAACATATTGGAGGTGTTTTTGAAAACAGATTTTGCTTGGATGGGGTGGAAGAGGCACCTAAAGAAGGTTCTCAATATCTGTAACCTTCCCTCCCCCACTCGTGGCACCTGGCCACTTGCCAGAAAGTAGCTGGGAAAGTGATTGGTACTTCTGTATATACTGAGTGAAGCTAGAATTAAATATGAGGCACTGAACGCTGAAGTTAAAACTTCAGAGGGGGTGAGAATTGAAAACATTTAGTTGAAGTTAGAAAATTTCAAATGTGCTTATGGTGTTTTGAGAAAGGCTAAAGCTTTAATATGATTGGAAATTAAATATAGTGAAGCTTGAGTAAACTGTGCCCCTTCTGATAAATATATTACACTGAGCAGGCGGCATGTTGGCAGGGACCTATATACACCGCCATGAAGGTGCCACTCCAGGTGGCTCCACAGCCGACCCGACAGGTACTGCTAGGGGAAGAACCTTCTGACGATCATGCACGCGGCGCACACACACCTATTAGAATGGACATGAGCAACATATCTCGAAGAATAACAGTTACAAGAGGTAGATAACCGTTTTCTCTCTCACAAAAAATGATAGTTTGGGGCTTTAGTAATTATTAGTCAAGGTCGTAGAAGTCACATAAGTTCTTCTTCGAGTGATTTGCTCACGCGCTGCATGCATGATTGCCGGAAAGCTTTTCCCCTAGCGGTACCTGTCAGGTCGGATGTGGAGACCCCTAGAGTGGCGCCTTCATGGCTGACCCGCCGCCTGTTCAATTCCTTCTTACCACCTGTGACGGTCATTGGAACAGCTCAGTCTCTTGATTCTGCAAGTGTCTTACCTAGTGGTTCCCTTGTTTATCTGTGTAAATAGTTCAATAGTTGTTAGTTAATAGTGTAGATTAAAGAACACCTTACAGACTAACAAATTTATTTGAGCATAAGCTTTCGTGGGCTGCAGCCCACTTCTTCGGATGCATAGAATGGAACGCACAGCAAGAAGATATTTATACATACAGAGAACATGAAAAGGTGGGAGTAGCCATACCAACTGTAAGAGGCCAATCAAGTGAGATGAACTATCATCAGCAGGAGAGAGAAAAAAACCTTTGAAGTGATAATCGAGATGACCCATAGAAGGTGTGTGGATATTTTAACATGGGGAAATAGATTCAATTAGTGTAATGACCCAACCATTCCCAGTCTCTGTTCAAACCTAAGTTAATTGTATCTAATTTGCATATTAATTCAATTTCAGCAGTGTCTCTTTGGAGTCTGTTTTTGAAGTTCTTTTGTTGCAAAATTGCCACCTTCAAGTCTGTCACTGAGTGGTTAGTTTAGCTTACTTAGGGGGATTTCCCCTGGCTCTTCACTCCCCAGCGCTGGGGCATGCCTCGGTCACAGGGGTTTAAGGCGTGTGAGAGGTGTGCAAAACTTATGCCAACAAGTGATCCGCACGCCTCCTGTCTCAAGTGCCTCAGGGAGGGCCATCAGACAGATAAGTATCCTATTTAAAGGAGACCTAGGACTAAGAGGGAGTGTGACTATTGCCTGAAGCTCCTCCTGATGGAGTCGACCCTTCAGCCACAGCCAGAGCTGACCCCGGCATCCTTGGTGTGCAGCACACCGGCCTTGGTGCTGGATGTTCCAGCACTGAGGAAGGACTCCGCCAGGAAGCACCAGCACCGCTCCCCGGCCCGCAAAGCCCATACCACGCGGCGGCACTGTTCACAGTCCCTGGTACCACATAAGAAAAAGAAACCAGACGGGATGTTCCCGTCAGGAAGCCGAGGAGAGATTCATCATCAGAGGAAGCCCATGATGTTACGGCGCCAATCTCTGTCTCCCTGGTACCGATCCCTGGCATCGTCAGGCTCCGCTCCTCCATGGTTGGGTACAGAGTACTTGTCAGAGTCAGACGCAGAATCGTCTGTGTCCCAACGCAGCCACTACTACTCCCGGTCGTGGCACCGATCCCGGCACCATAAGCCAGCGGAACAACCGGCACTGGCTGTTACTTGGCCATCCCAGTGGCAGGGCCCAGTGCAATGGCCTTTTTGGACCCCTTGGGCCTACCACCAGGCTCAAGGTCAGGGATCTAGGCCAGTATTGGTGGTATCGGCCCCCTGTGCCCTCCATCAGCGATGTTGATGGCACTCTACACTCCTAGGGCCCCTGAGGACCCAGTACGACTGTTGAGCGACCACAGACAATCACAGCCACTCCTCCACCGATGTCGGTGGCACCTGATCCTCCAGTCGTGGGGAGCTCTGTGATGAGACTATTGGGGCACATGGCGGCCTGTACATACATGGTACAGCACACCAGGCTGTGCCTGTGGCCCCTCCAGGCAGGGGTAGCGCAGGCGCACAGACAGGGCAGGGACCCATTGGACTCAATAGTGACCCTCCCGCCTCGCATTCTTCACTCTTTCCACTGGTGGCTGCAACCACAGCTGGATTGTGCGGGAGTACTCTTTGCAGAACCCCAACCCTCGCTTTCCCTGGTCACGGACGCCTCCGCGCTCGGTTGGGGAGTGCATCTGGGCAATACCAGAACCCAGGGCCTCTGGTGCCATGCAGAGCTATCGCTGCACATCAGTGTGAGGGGGCTGAGGGCGGTTCGCCTTGCATGCCAGGCATTTCAGGCCTGCCTTCAGGACATGTGTGTATCAGTGCTCACGGACAACGCTGCAGCGATGTTCTATGTAAACAAATAGGGGGGTGCTCGCTCCTCTCCCCTCTGTCGGGAAGCCCTCGTGCTGTTGGACTTCTGTATCACCCACTTCATACACCTGCAGGTGTCGCACCTTCCGGGGGCACAGAACGAGCAGGCATACCGCCTCAGTCATTCGTTCCATGGACATGAGTGGTTTCTCAGACCGGACGTCGCTCACTCAATTTTTCAGAGGTGAGGCTCTCCCCACATGGACCTGTTCACGATGTGGAGCAACAGGAAGTGCCAGAGATTCAGCTCCTTCCTGAACCACAGCCCAGGCTCCACCGTGGATGCCTTTCACTTATCATGGACGGGTCACCTGCTGTACGTGTTCCTGCCATTCCCCCTCATACACAGAGTGCTCCTCAAGACTCATCAGGACAGGGCTTCCCTGATCCTCATAGCGCCAGCGTGGCCTCGCCAGCACTGGTTCACCATGTTACTGAACTTCTCTCAGTGGGCAGACCAGTAGCGCTCCCTTTCTCTCCGACCCTAATCATGGAGGACCACAGCCATCTACAGCTCCCCAATCTGGAGTCCCTCCACCTCATGGCATGGAAACTCCATGGCTGAACCTTCTTGAGCTCTAGTGCTTGCATTCAGTGAGGGAGGTCCTGTTAGGAAGTAGGAAACCCTCCACGCGAGCCACTTACCTGGCTAAGAGGAAGCGTTTCTCCATTTGGTCTCGACAAAGGGGAACTGAGCCACAATCGGTCACAATTCCCCTTATTTTGGACTGTCTTTTATATCTCAAGCACCAAGGGTTAGCAAAATCATCCACAAGGGTACACCTTGTGGCCATTTCGGTCTTTCACCGGGGATCGGCGGGTGGGTCAGTGTTCGGTAACCCCATGTTGGGCAGGTTTCTTAAGGGCCTGGACAGACTTTATCCTCCAGCACGTCGGCCGATTCCCCCTGGGACCTCAACCTGGTCCTGTCCTCACTCATGGAGCCCCCCTTTGAGCCCATGGCCCTGCCCTCTATCCTACCTTTCCTGAAAGGTGGCTTTTCTGGTGGCTATAACCTCCGCTTGAAGGGTATCCGAACTCAGGGCCCTGACCTCCGAACCGCCTTATACGGTATTTTATAAAGACAAGGTGCAGCTACGCCCCCACCCTGTGTTCCTGCCTAAGGTTGTCTCCCAGTTTCATGTGAGCCAGGATATATTCTTACCTGTGTTCTTTCCTAAACGCTATGCCACTAACAGGGAGCACATGTTCCATTCCTTGGACGTTAGACGTGCCGTAGCATTTTACACTGAAAGCAGAAAGCTGTTTCGTAACTCACCGCAGCTTTTTATTGCTATCACAGAAAGAATGAGGGGACTCCTGATCTCATTCCAGTGCATCTCGTCATGGATCACGTCCTGCATCAGGACTTGCCATGACCTGGCTAAAGTTCCAGCCCCTCCGATTACGGTGCACTCTACCAGAGCACAGGAGACATTTGCAGCTTTACTGGCGCAGGTCCCTATCCAGGACATCTGCAAGACGGCGACCTGGTCTTCAGTTCGCACCTTCACTTCCCACTATGCCATCACCCAGCAGGCAAGGGACGATGCTGAGTTTTGTAGGGCAGTCCTGAATTCAGCAACCAGGTGAACTCCGACCCCTCCTCCGGGGTAACTGCTTGGAAGTCACCTATTGGAATGCACATGAGCAATCACTTGAAGAAGAAAAAACGATTACTTACCTCTCGTAACTGTTGTTCTTTGAGATGTGTTGCTCATGTCCATTCCAAATCCCGCCCGCCTTCCATGAAGAGATACAGGCATAGATATACTGATACATGAAGGTGTGGATGGAAGACCATGTTGCTGCCTTGCATATGTCCTGGTTAGGGACCTGTGCAAGGAATGCGGCAGACAAAGGACGTGGTGATCCATGACGACATGCGCTGGGACGATATGGGAAGCCCCTTCATTCACTGCAATTACAATAAAGAGCTGTGGTGACTTACGAAAGGGCTTTGTGCATTCAATGTAGAAGGCTAGGGCATGCCTGATGTCCACGGAATGGAACATTCACTCTCTTTTACTGGCATGTGGCTTAGGGAAGAATAGAGGCGCATGCGGCGCGCGCACACACACACCTATTGGAATAGACATGAGCAACACTTCTCAAAGAACAACTGTTACAGGAGGTAGGTAACTGTTTTTTACAGTGAGAATGAGATACTTTATTTTTTTGTCTGCATTGGCTACAGGTACCCTTCTGACACACCATTTAAATTCAGGATGTACAGATACGGACTTTGTGTTAATAATTATTGCTACTTAATCATTAAAAGTAGCATTAGAACTTAAATTTTCAATTTAACTATTTAAAATTAAGTAATTTAAAGTAAGATTTGTTAAATAAAAAATATCAAACTCTAGGAATTACTTGACATAACTAAAGCTTATGGTGAGGCGTGGGAAAAAGTGGATTAAAACTGTTAGTGCTTTGGAGACAAGCAGCAACATGTCAGGGATTTTCCTTTGCAATGGCTAACTAGTTAATCTACATTTTGAAACGTTGTTTCTAGTTGGGAACTTTGTATCGGTGATTTAAAAATACAGCAACAATTTTCTCGTTTCACAAAGTTGTACTTCACAGCGGCCACTGGAGGCCTCTCTTAAACCAAGTTAAACAACTGGTTTGATTTGACTTTGCACTTGCTGACTACTGTCCTGTGAGGAACTTGGAGTGTGAAATTATGCTAAATAATAATTTTAAAAAAGTTGCTGCCTAATCTCATTGCTTTAATTTTTTTCAGGTTTCAGGGCTAGATTTAGCTCTGAAATATGTTGTCATCTCGGCCCTAAGACACTTGTGGTGGAAAGTTTACCTGTCATTCCCGGACATCCTGCATCAGCTGGGCTCTTGTGGAATCCCAGCCAGAACTGAAAGCTATCCTGTGGGAGGCTAAATGTGCACTCGCTGTCTGCACTGCTCAGGGCAAATCCCTCTTCTGACAGTGGCAAATCAAGCATTTAGTTTGTAGAAAGTGCTGTTGACTCTCTGCCAGAATAAAAGCAGAGAATTTGCATCACTGCTGCCTTTTTATGTAATGTTTTACTAATCTTAAGAATTAGAAAGGTTTCTCATGAGATAAATGGTTTATCTCTTGTTTGTATGCAGTGAAGAAAACTGTCCCTTGATTCTAAAATTGGTGTTGATCTGGTCCATTCATAGGTGTTATGGTAATACAAATTATACTTAATAATAATCGGGATGTTGGTTTCTGATCAAAGATGACTCATTATTCAGCCTGAGAATAGCAAAACAGTAAGATAAAAACGTTATAAATATTGATAATGATGGTAAGAGAAATACTTTCACTTGACTAATTAAGCTGTAACTCTATTTTATTCTATGAGTTGCTCACAGCAAATACTTACAAACATGCATACGTTTGTATAGAAAGCATATTACCCAGATTTGAAGCCCATCCCTTAGTTGTTTGTAAGTTTAATGTTACAGTTTAATCTTTGTGAGCAATATTTAAAGAACTGAAATTGCAGCTTTTCTACACATTAGTATTTGAATGATCTGACAAATCTAATGAAAGCTTGGAGTGATGTACATCTTCTAAACTTTGTATCAGAGTTTGTGTTGTGACAAAGTTCCTCCTCTATCTTGGTGGGTCCTGTGCTTATTGGCGGATTTTCTTGCCTCAGAGATTCACCATGTGGGTTGAGGAACAGCCCAGAGACCTTCCCCTCTGGAAGAACCCACAGTCCAGGTCAATTGGGAGGTTTGGGGGGAACCCAGGCCCGCCCTCTACTCCGGGTTCCAGCCCAGGGCCCTGTGGACTGCAACTGTCTATAGTGCCTCCTGTAACAGCTGCATGACAGCTACAACTCCCTGGGCTACTTCCCCATGGCCTCCTCCAAACATCTTCCTGATTACTCTAGTGCAGCCCCTGCTCTGGTCACTCAGGGAACAGAAAACTACTCATCCAGTGACCAGTATATTTGCCCTCTACCGGACTCCTGTACACCACTGGCCTGGGTCTGTCACAGTGTATATTTAGAAAACTTCAATCTCAAACCTGATAATTTTTATAATGCTTATTGCTGTTCTATGACATAGGAAATTGTCTTCAAATCATAATTTTTCCCCAATAAAAATAATCTTTTTTGTTTTGCTTTTTATTTACTGGTTTTGTGGTTAGGTTTTAAGATGGTTTCTTTACACTATTAGTATGATGCTTTTATTTTAATGTAAAAATGACTCTTTGAAGAAATGAGGATACTGTTCAGTTATTCAGTAGCAATTCCACTTTATCAATAAACTAGCAGAAATCTATTTTGTGGTAGAAGGTATTCAGAAGCTGAATTTTTAGTGTATGTATTTTATATTAAATATTTGCTACTTCTTTATAAATCACAAAACCATTTAAAAATACTGTTTATTTTCCCAGACAGCATGACTTCAGGAAGCACATGTTTTCCTTCTACATTATCCTAGCCAGGGATGCTTGCAAGCACTAGAGATTAGATTGGGTGGATTTTCTCTGTTCCAGAATTTTGAGTAATATGGGCTTAATTAAAAAACCATTCAAGCCAATGGAACAACTCCCAGTTTACTTCACTGGTCTTTGGATTAGACCCTATATAAGATTATCTTTGTACTGAAGTGTCTGTTTTAGTAGACTGTTAAATCCAGAAAAGGATTGAATCATCTCAATGTGTCTAATTGTGGGCACCCAATTCTCCCCAGCACGAGGCACAGTAGTTAAAACTGCAAGATTTGGGCATGAAGTGAGTTTGAGAATGTTCAGGTGAACTTTGGTCATTGAGAGACGGTGAGATCATTTAGCATTTTCACGTGTGCTTCTTAGATAGTATAGTTATGCAACACATAACCGTGAAGAGTTGTGTTACTTACATAATTGATTGCACATCATTTCTAAAGGTGTTATTTTTTAAATCCTTCCCGTCTCTAGGCTGCTTATAGCATTGGTCAAAAAAGGTGCTGAGAACATCCTTAGTGTTCCTTGTCATTCTCTCTTTATGATTTGGCTGTACCAAAAACATAGTAAACTAAGCTGAGGCCTTGTGGATTTCTTGGTTAATAGTATCAGAGGTGTAGCCGTGTTAGTCTGAATCCACAAAAACAACGAGGAGTCCGGTGGCACCTTAAAGACTAACAGATTTATTTGGGCATAAGTTTTTGTGGGTAAAAAAACCACTTCTTCAGATGCATGGAGTGAAAATTATAGATACAGGCATAGATATACTGACACATGAAGAGGAGGGAGTTACCTTACAAGTAGAGAACCAGTGATAACAAGGCCAATTCAGTCAGGGTGGATGTGGTCCACTCCCAGTAATTGATGAGGAGGTGTCAATACCAAGAGAGGGAAAATTGCTTTTGTAGTGAGCCAGCCACACCCAGTCCCTATTCAAGCCCAAATTAATGGTGTTAAGTTTGCAAATGACTTGTAGCTCTGCAGTTTCTCTTTGAAGTCTGTTTTTGAAGTTTTTTTGTTGCAGGATGGCTACTTTTAAACCTATTATTGAATGTCCAGGGAGATTCAAGGGTTCTCCTACTGGCTTCTGTATGTTACCATTGCTGATGTCTGATTTGTGTCCATTTATTCTTTTACACAGAGACTGTTGGGTTTGGCCAAAGTACATGGCAGAGGGGCATTGCTGGCACATGATGGCATATATCACATTAGTAGATGTGCAAGTGATTGAGCCCCTGATGATGTGGTGGATGTGGTTGGGTCCTCTGATGGTGTCGCTAGAGTAGATATGGGGATAGAGTAGGCAACAGGGTTTGTTACAGGGATTGGTTCCTCGGTTAGTGTTTTTGTGGTGTGGTGTGTAGTTGCTGGTGAGTATTTGCTTCAGGTTGGGGGGCTGTCTGTAAGCGAGGACTGGCCTGCCTCCCAAGGTTTGTGAGAGTGAGGGATCGTTTTCCAGAATAGGTTGTAGATTGTTGATGATGTGCTGGAGAGGTTTTAGGTGGGGGCTGTACGTGATGGTCAATGGTGCTCTGTTATTTTCCTTGTTGGGCCTGTCCTGTAGTAGGTGACTTCTGGGTACCTGTCTTGCTCTGTCAATCTGTTTCCTCACTTCCCCAGGTGGGTACTGTAGTTTTAAGAATGCTTGATAAAGATCTTGTAGGTGTTTGTCTCTGTCTGAGGGATTGGAGCAAATGTGGTTGTATCTTAGAGCTTGTCTGTAGACAATGGATCGTGTGATGTGTCCTGGATGGAAGCTAGAGGCGTGTAGGTAAATATAGCGGTCAGTAGGTTTCCAGTATACGGTGTGTTTATGTGAACATCACTTATTTGCACTGTAGTGTCCAGGAAGTGGGTCTCTTGCGTGGTTAATGTAGCTCTGGAACCAAATGGTCGAGATAATTGTGATTTTTGTTTTTAACCTCATCTATTAACGCAAAGAAGATGAAAATAGTTCATAGGTTGATTGTGCTGAAGAAATTATGGGCTCGATTCTTCTGTCCACTGAGTATTGCTGAAAAATGGGGACAACCAAATGCTAGCATTGGGCACTTGCAATTTGCTATACATTTGTGTAGAGAGACTTCTCTAGAGGGCCCAATCCTGCGCCCACAAATGTTATTTATACGAGTGCTTAACAGTGTGAGTGAACATTGACACCTGCACTGAAATGAGCACCCCTTAGCAGGAGCGAAAGCAAGAGAGGTAGGAGATGGAGATGGGGTGGCCAAAGCATAGTGCCCAAATGCAATCCTGTGAAGGCAAACTCCATGGAAAGGATTTTCATTTACCCACGCCAGAGCTGCACTTTGAAGAACCTGAGAGCAGGGGTAGCCCTGAGATCCAGTCGCTGATACCAAAATGTGTCTAAGTATTCTAAAGGAATGATATCGCTCACAGGCAGCTGTTCAATGCTTATGACATACAATAGCCATTGTGTTTTTGCTGGCCCACCAACTTGCAGTTCCCACTCCCCTCAGCTTACTTCACCTTATTGGATTGTGACAAATGGAATATCCAGCTTAGCAACCATGACTGTGCTCTCTCATTGCAACCACCAAAGGCACCCTCCTAGTATTGAACCCTGTAGTTGCAGTGCAGTTATCTCAGGATCAGAATTACATATGCCTTGGCCAGAAGCTACTGTTCTCTGCCATTTCACACTGCTTCTAAGGTTTTGCAGTAAATCCATGTCTGTATCTATAAAATGACATTATAATTGTACCACTTTTGCTATTAGAGTTAAGTTTGTCACTATTTCCATTGTAAACTCCTATTTTTGGTCTAATAAAAAGTACGCTCCAGGCTGATACTTGGCTTACAAGGACAGCGCTCTATAACTACTTTTAAAAAGTAGACTGCCACTTTTGAGCCAGGAGTGTGGAATATTAAAGTTTTGCTGATTCAGATTACTACTTGAGTTATAGAAATGCAAAAAGGCTTTGAGTTGAAACCTTGCAGCCCATTAATACACTTCTGGCTGCTTTAGGAAAAACTTTTAAAATGATGGAGGTGTTTAAACGAAGATCAGTTTTGTACGTGTGTGCCTAATTTAACCTCCTCTCCCAGTGGAAATTTCATAGGAGTTTTTAACATTCAAATTTGCACGTCTAGTCTTCTGTGGATCTATTGACAAGCTGTGTATAAGGAAGGAGTATGCCTGGGTACAGAGAGTAATATGCATCTGTACATAATTCCTGTCACACAGGTAATGTAGTCTGTGGAGTAGTGGGAAAAGAGATTGATCTTCCAGATATCTTGAGATATCTGTAGATGTTTGTCCTCTTTCCCTATAATAGTAATTACTTAGTCAAACTACACTTATTTAAATGTTAGAACTTTCCTTATTAATCATGACTCCAGTTTAACAGTAATCCCTGGAGTCAGTGGATGCTGACCTTGCTCATGTAAAAAGGCTGTTAACCTTTATGACTGTGACCCAAGTGATGTAGTTTAGTTTAAAAATATTTTAATTATATTCAATGTAATTATTATGGCAATTATATATTCATAGTATTGAAATTGTTATGCTGGATAATTGCTTAATGGCATTATGCATTTTCTTAGTTTAATGTAAGTGTTTTTTCTTAATTTAGCAATAAGTATTGATGAGCCTACTGTGAGGACAATCTGAACTGTTGATGATTGTGTTACACAGAACATAGGAACATTGAAGTCTCTTAAGATCTAGTAGCAAATCCAAGACTAATTTGTACTTCCCGTGAATATAACATTTATCTTATTGCCATTATACTTTATTACCAATGAAGAATATTTAGATATGATAATACTTAGCACTATATCTTACAAAAGAGTATCTTTGTCTTTACAAGAGTTAATGAGTAAGATGCACATTGGTGAACGTTTTACTTGTAATAAAACAGAAGCAGATAATTAGAATACTAAAGACAATGAACATTACCCTCTTGCTGGGTATGCAATTAAACATAATGGGAAAAAGGACAAATGTTACTTTCATGCTCAATTGATAATTGGGCATACAGTTAAAAAAAAAAAAGACTTCTGATTGTTTTTTGCCACATTATGGCCACATTATTATTATTTTTTTGTCTCAGTTACAGGACAAACTACTTCATCTTGTAATCATTGCATAACCATAGTTTAGTGTAAGTATTTATGCCAAACCACAGACTTACCTGATTTTATATTTAATACTGCCTAGGCATTGTCTCATATCCAGAATATTTAACATATAAATAAAAAAATACATTGACATATTACATTGCAAACTGAATACAAAGCAAAATGATTGAGAATCATGATTCCTACATAATGACATTATTTCGAATTGAATAATTATGTAAAGATTTTAAAATTCTCTGCAGAGGGTTGTAAGTTACGAGTTCACAAACACAATGGAAATGCACTGATGGTCATTTGTCAGGCGCCATTTTAACTAAGCCACTGTAGCCACCTGGAGTGACAGGTGGCATTTTACATCCTAACATCTTAAAATGATCATTTCCTTGAGCCAATGTGAAGTGTGTGTATAAGGCACAAGTCAATGTCTCCATGTTATAAATACTCTTCAGAACACTTGTATGCAGTAACATAGGTCTCGAGAAGAGAGACTAAGGGGACAGTCCCTGTCCCAAGTAGCTTGAAATCTAAGGGACCAACTTCTGCATTTAAGTCAACAGGACTTGGAGGCTCTCAACAACTCGCAGGAAGTGGTCTAAAACTTGCAAGATCACAATCCAAATGCTAATCTTACCTCTCAGGCCTAGTCTTCTACATTGTTCTCTGCTGCTTTCGCTCTACCAATGATGCCAGCCTTGACATTCTATTCCTTTATCTTCTTTCTAGCTGCCCCTACACTTGGAATACTTTCCTGTTTGGTTGTGCCAGGCTACTGTGCTCTCTTAACTAAAATAGTTCATTCAGATAAATCTCTTATAACATGTCTACAATAATTTTTAATATTAGCCACTATAAAATATTTTAAAAACTCTGGTAATTTAACCAGACATGTAGACAACTAGTACTAGTAACTGTATGATTTTGAAGATATTTCTTCCTACTATTCATTAACCCACAGCTCACATCTGACATTTAGGTTGTTTACTCTTCCATCAGGGAGCTTGTCTTTCCATTTGTGCTGTGCGCACCTATGGGTACTTTCAGATATAGGGATAGATGACAGGGGGCAAGGTGGAGTGAGAGAGGTTTTACATAAATGAGATTATGAGGTTGTTTGAGTTGTAATGTACATGTCATGTTTCCTTTTTTACCCTTTTAATAGGTTGGCATGAAATCCATGATGGAGAAACTATAATGGAAAAGATTTAAATAGCTGAACAATAAGTTACATGTAATGTAAATTAATATTGCCCATCTCTCTGTCACTGCAATAGAAATATCCTGTGGCAGAGCTGCCCAAACTTTCAATGAAGCATATATGCACTTAGAACATAACATTTAAAAAAACAAACAGTACACCATTCAGGGACCAATCTCTGAATAATATTTGTATATTGCACGATGTGCAAGGTTAGGCTTTATGGCAGCAGATAGTGTTAATTTGCATAACTCCCCATGAACAGTATAAATGTGTGACACCAATTTTTTACAGAGGAGACTGGTCGTAGCAGTAGTTCGTGTTCAAGAGATTATTGATCTTTGTCAATCCAAAGCAGTTATTGAAGACCTCCAGGCTCTAGAAGAGTTTGCACCCCAAATCATGAACACACAGTTTATGAAGAGCTCACTGTTGTGAATGATATGCAAGTAATGGCATGCATTATTTTGTGTTGTGAGCAGAGAGGTCTTCTGGAATGATGTTGTTTGCAGAAACCCGAAGATTCATGTTGCCTTGACAACCATGGGTAAACACAGCTTTGCTGAGTTTCCCTCTCTGGGTTCCATTGTATTTCCTCACAGAGATTCAGTAGTTTCTGGTAGGTTGATATATTTCAAATATTATTCCTCTGTGCAGAGCTGGCCTGAACATTTTTGGATGTGCCTCAAAAATCCAAGGACCTATGGCCACGAGTATCATATGTCCCAGAATCAAAATTTTAAATCCTTTGAAAAATCACAGTTTGCACATGGTTAGTAGAGACTAGTAATGGGCATGCTCATTCCAGGGGCTGCAAGGGCTAAGCAGTATTTTCCCTGCAATTGCTGCTGTGCCACCAATCACAAGAATTAAAATCAGGGAGATTGTGGTCTCAATGGTACCTCTGCTTCCCAAAGAATGTTGTGGGTTTTGTCTATTTTTCTTTCTTTCTATGGAATGCCAAGTTTTAAAATATTGTGGGTCTATTTGAAAGTTATATAATGGCTAGTGGAAAAGGAATGGTTATATGTTTTATTTCTTTCTTTTCTAACATTCATGTGTTGATTCTGCAAATTAGAAGGTATAAGAGCATTTACTTCATTCACATTTTCTATAGTGGAGTAGTAGGAGAAGCTGGTAGGATGTTATAAACCAAACTCCTGTTTCTGATATGAAGTCTATGCAACAAGGTGGGTGAGGTAATATCTTTTATTGGACCAATTTCTGTTGATGAGAGAGCCTAGCTTTCGAGCTTACATAGAGCTTGTCTTTGGATCTGGAAATATATTCTGGGAGTACATCTACATGGGGATAAAAGCCACGCGGCTGGCCCGGGTCAGCTGACAGGCTCACGGAGCTTGGCTGTGGGATTAAAAATTGCTGTGTAGATGTTTGGGCTGGAGCCTGAGCTCTGGGACCTTCCACCCTCGCAGGGTTCCTGAGCTTGGGCTTCAGCCTCAATCCAAATGTCTACACAGCATTTTTCAGCCCAGGAGCCCAAGCCCCGCAAGACTGAGTCAGCTGACCTGGTCCAGCCGCAGGTGTTTTATCCCTAGGTAGACATACCCCAAGTGTCACAGCTAGATACAAGCTGGAACAGATTGTTTAGCATAAGGTACACAAAACGATCACTCTATATCTGTCCTCTCAGTGGTTATCCTCAAAGGAAACCTGACCAACACCTTCAAATGATGAACCTGGGAACTTAAATTCATAACTTTGCTAGACTGGATAAGACCCTGGATTTATGGCTTATTTCAACAGTCTATAACCCACTAACTGACCCTTCCCCCCAGCTTTTCTTTCCCCCCACTTATGACTGGAGAGGTGTTAACACACCAGTTCACTTTGAGCGGTCTCTTGAAATATACGTTTACTTTCACAAAACAATCTTTTCCACCTTGTATTTAGCTGTGTTCCTTTGAGGCTATGTCTACACTATACCCTATATCAGCATAACTTATGTTGCTCACGGGTGTGAATAAACCACCTGCTGAGTGACCTAAATTACACTGTGTGGTGTGCACGGCGGTATGTCAGAGTGAAGGTGGTTTTATTATGCCGACAAGAGAGTTCTCTTCCATTGGCATAGAGCGTTTTCACCAGATGCGCTCCAGTGGTGCTGCACGTGTAGACATGCCTTGAGTATATTTTCCAGACCTGAAAAAGAGCTCTGTGAAGCTAGAAAGCTGGCCTCTCACCTACAGAAATTGGTTCAATAAAAGATATTACCTCACCCAGCTTGTCTCTCTAATATCCTGGCACCAACATGGCTACAACAACACTGCAAACATGAATCTGCGTTAAGTCAAAACATTTTGCTTTTTGGCCTGTTTTATCCATTCTGTCACTAGAATAAACCTCAAGTTGAAAGTCACAATATCTTAGATTCCGTAAACATGTTAACATCTGGAGACTAACATCTGTGCAAACAAACATATTTCATATGTTATATAATCACTTATGCCTCTTCCTAACTAGAATTTGTTCGGCAGTAAAAGAAATGAATTGAAGCTACTTGTATTTTCCCCTGGTATATTGTGACGTTTGGAGGGTTTATGCTTTATTTCTTAAAAAAATAATTAAAAAAATAATAATCCAGGAATGTTTATGACCTACAGTGTGAGAATCATCCAACACATTCAATAGCCAAATGTATTTAATAACTGAGTATACAACTCAAGTGTGTTCACAAAATCGTAAGATAATAACCTAGACCAGACATAATTAAGATGATAGATTTCTTCTAAGTAACATTTCCTTATTACATGGGAATGCACATCTAGGAAAATAGCAATAACATTATCTAAAATATTTCCCCATGAGAAGAGGAGGTTGGTTTGATAGACCACTCACAAGATTTTGAGTATCAGGAGATCTGGCTTCTGAGTCAGTTGTAAAATGGGAACAAGAGTGTTGCCTACCGATGATGATGATGATAATAGTGAAGCACAGTATTTGAAACATTACCTAGTAGTCTCTCCAATTTATCTGCCAAACTCTTAAAGTCTGTTCTGCATAAGCTGAGTCTGTCCATCCTGTGCTGGTGGCTGCCACGGAACCTGCTGCTTGGCTCTGCTGCCTTTGGGGCGGAGACATGGCCTCTTCGCTCCCAGCCTGGAGGGCTGTGCTCTAGGTGACAGTAATATGAGAAACGTTCTCATTATTAAAGAGATATGGAAAAATAAAAAATAATACAAGCCACAGAGTTTTACCTTGTGATTCCTAGCTTTTAGTTCAACGATTTGTTGTTGTATTAAAGCATATCTTTACATCACAACTGAAGGTCTTTCTAAAAGACTGCAAGTGATAGAGAATTTACCACATCCCTTCGGAATAGATTATGGGAAGTTTTCATTCATGTTATCATATCAACATGTTAATAAGCAAGACCTGTAACTAAATAAAGTCACAGAGGGTCCCGTGGCACCTTTAAGACTAACAGAAGTATTGGGAGCATAAGCTTTCGTGGGTAAGAACCTCACTTCTTCAGATGCAAGTCGTATGACTTGCATCTGAAGAAGTGAGGTTCTTACCCACGAAAGCTTATGCTCCCAATACTTCTGTTAGTCTTAAAGGTGCCACGGGACCCTCTGTTGCTTTTTACAGATTCAGACTAACACGGCTATCCCTCTGATACTAATAAAGTCAGTCTTTCTTTTTTTGTAAGTGGCTCCTACCTGCAAAGTTCACATCTGGATCCAAATGTCCCCCCCAAAATTCACAGTTGTTTGGATCTGGCATTTTTAGTGCAAGCCTGTTTCAAGTTGTAGATAATTGAATGCAATAAAGTATGTTTGCCCAGTTAGTAAATTATAGTATTGTAAAAGTTTTTAATGTAAACTGAACTTTTGGATTGAAAAAAACAGTTATTCTTTTCAAGAGCAAACCTGCCTATTGTCCTGTTTTTAGCAAGTTAGACCATTTTTTAGTTCTCAGAATAACTTGCTCCAGTGTTAGCTTGTTATTTATTAACAAGATTACTAGTACAGAATGGTATTATAACGTCTATTTGGTTGAAGTGCTTTTGAAAGTGATCTTTTCTTCTAGGCATGTGTGGATACCAATTACATAGATTTGGCTTGCCAAGGTGGGAAAATGGTGTTAGCCTCAGGATTAGGATGTTTGTTACATCTGATAGGGACATTAATTTATAAAATAGGCAGAATTACTCTTTTGTACATTTTGCATTGAATCCTTAGGTACTGATTATGTTGAGTGGCTAAGAGCAAAATAGGGCTTTAAGTGATTAGTCACTGTTGAAAGATACAGTTATAATAAAAATACTTTGATAGTACTTTGTCGATAGTCAAAGGACTTGGCAATCATTAATTCACACAGACATCCCAGGGAGTTAGGTAAGTAAGCATTCCCATATTCCTTTTATGGAATATTATTTGTTATATAGTACTATAGAGTATGCATGCTGCTTTATTAGCCACATAGTTATGTGCTCTGTCTAAACTGCAGGTACATTGTGGAGAACATTAAGATGGGTTAGAGAAAACATTCACAGGTAATCAATGATGCAAAGTTAGGCAAAAAGAGTGGGCTTTTAGGACAGATGCGTAAGTTCAGAGGGAGTTGCTTGGCGATTGAGAAGTAAGTGGTAGTTCAAAAAATGAGAAAACTGAAGCACACGATGGTTAAGGTTATGTAGGAAATGATTGCAGTGCTGGGATTAGAATGTAGAAGTTCCTGGCTCTCAGTCCTGTTCTCATGTAATGAAGTTACAGATTAACTGAAAACCTGCTGCTTTGTTTTTGTCTGTATCTGGTTTTTATTGGTGTTATGCATAGGCATACTGTAAGGATCTACAGAAAGGACAGTCTCTATGTAAAAGAATAAATGGACACAAATCAGACGTCAAGAATTATAACATTCAAAAACCAGTTGGAGAACACTTCAATCTCCCTGGCCACTCGATTACAGACCTAAAAGTCACAATATTACAACAAAAAAACTTCAAAAATAGACTCCAACGAGAGACTGCTGAATTGGAATTAATTTGCAAATTGGACACCATTAAATTAGGCTTGAATTAAGACTGGGAGTGGATGGGCCTTTACACAAAGTAAAACTATTTCCCCATGCTTATTTTTCCCCCCTACAGTTCCTCACATCATCTTATCAATTGCTGGAAATGGGCCATTTTCATTACCACTACAAACAGTTTTTTCTCACCTGTTGATAAAAGCTCACCTTAACTGATCACTCTCCTTATAGTGTGTATGATAACACCCATTGTTTCATGTTCTCTCTCTGTGTGTGTGTGTGTGTGTGTGTGTGTGTGTATATATATATATATATATATATATATATATATATATATATATCTTCCTACTGTATTTTCCACTACATGCATCCGCTGAAGTGGGCTGTAGCCCACGAAAGCTTATGCTCAAATAAATTTGTTAGTCTCTAAGGTGCCACAAGTACTCCTGTTCTTTTTGCGGATACAGACTAACACGGCTGCTACTCAGAAAGTATAATATTCTTAGTAGGCTTTTCAGTGGCAGAGAACTAGAGAATGACAATATAATCCCAATACTACACTTATATGTGGCAGCACATTTAACAGCATGCCAATGATACTCTGCTCTACATCTGCTTTTCCTCAGAGCTGAGTTCTACAATTCACTTGCTATCCCCATGTCTGACTGAGTTAGACTGAATGAAGGGTAATTGGTTTATGATCACTTCAGGCAAGATTGAGGTGAAACTGTGTAAATAGAAATCTCTGGATGACTTGATGGGATTGTGATAGCTCACCTGTTCTTGGTGTCAGTGGTTTGCAGTCTTTGGATTATAATTATCCTGGTTTGCTGCTCCTGGATTCCTAGTAGGCAGCAATTGCCTGAATTTCTCTCTGCTTTTCCTTTCCAATGTGAATCTTACCTTTACTATCTAGATTCTCTCCTGGATGGATTAATGTAATGTGTTTTGCTTGTGAAGACCACCCATATGCTTTAGTTACTGAGGACAGTGGACCTTTGGTGGGTGGAACCAGCATAAGCACGCAACATCTTTACTTGGCAGTCTGCCTGGGCGCCTTATGTTCAGAATCAACTCAGTGTTTTTGATAATTATCTATAAAGACGTAAATGGTGTGAAAAATGCTGACCAGGGGACCACTTCTCCCCTTGTTTCTCCACCATGAAAGTTTTGCAGTCAGCTAAAATGCTCTTGATATTCATCCTTGGAGTTCAGCTCTCTGGGCAAGTGGCAGGGAGATTTCAGCTGAAGTCCCTGGAAATTATCTCTGCTTTGTTATATAATAAAAAAAACACCCAAAACCATGAGCTTCTGAGATACTGTTCAGTGGTGTGCGCAGTAGTTTTTCAATTTAGACCTGTATATATTGTTAGGAAACATAGGGGCATGGACTATATACCCAATTGTGTGTGTCTTAACTTCAAAATCTAATATCTTAACTATTAAGGTACAAAAAATGCAATGAAGTTGGTAAACTCCCTGCATTCTTGATTTGATTCCAAAGAATGTACATCTTTAGAGCATATAGCAATCACTTTTTTTAAAACTTGCTGAAGAGAATTATTATTAGTTTTTTTGCCTGGCTGGGCTCAGATGGTGCACCAGCTTTTATTGTTAAGCTTTCACTTTGTCATGCCTGATTATTTTGAGACTTCCAGCTGTGTTCCATGGAAGCTTATTTTTTTCTTTTCCTTAATGTTTTGATTAAATGTCATTGTAGCAGGCGTGTGAAATTTGACAAGTGAAATGTGTTTAGTGGTCCAGAGCCTGGGTATCCTTTATTGTGTGTGTAAAAAAAAACAAAAAACAAAAAAAACAAAAAAACAAAAACAAAAACTCAAATTTCAATTTTCTTTTTGGTAAAATGTGGTAATGGTAATTGTTTCATTTCCTGGATAGGAAATAGCATCCTGAAGAAGGCCATGCAATTGGTGTTTATTACTCATCTGAGTCCTCTTGTTTTTATTAACAGTTTGTCCTGATTTGTAAATATATAGTGATCTGATTTTGTATTGAGACAGGCAGCAGTATGGAACATTCTTGAATACATTGAGGAGAACATAATATCCTTTTGCACCTAATTTCAGCCACTTAATGAAGGCTAGTAATTATTAAATATCTCCTGCTGGTATGACTGTAACTGCAAGACTAGAGTGTTTCATGATATATTTCTTAAAAATTAGTTGGGTTATTAGAAATTGGGATAGAATATATAGTACGATTCCAGTAGTATTTTATTTGTGATGTGAATGGTCTTAAATGTTAGGAAGCTTTGCAGAGGAAACTGGAAAGATACCAAATCTTTAGGGAATATGAAAAGAATGGATATTGTAGGTTATATTTGAAGAAATAATATACTTCTGATACTGGCTGTTCTGTGACTAAGGGTTTCATCCACTCAAGTTAAGAGCAAATCTCCAGTTCACTACAGTGGTGCAGAATCAGGCCCTATCTTTATATTCAGCAAGAATTTGGGATAAAAAAATGCATATGCCTACTATAAATCAGCACAAGTTTCAAAAGTTGATATTTGTATGTAATTTAAGGTTGTGAGGGAGGACTTAAGATATTACATTCTAGAGTCTTGTGAATTTTGCAAATATATTAAATGCAAGGTGTGACGCTGGCAAACCGGCTAACCTGTTTATGATTCATAACAACTTAACAAGAGGCATTAGGATTGTATCAGGACAATGCACTTGTATGTGAATATCAAAGAGGAGATGTACTAGACCAGCAATCACTATCCCGTTCATTTGCAGCAATGGAAATCAAACTGTATTTGGATTCTAACCTTTTGGGATGATTCCAGAGAGACCTTTGCAAGCCAGTAGACTCATCCATCACTGTTACAAATCTGATATAAGAATCTTGCAAGCATTTGTAATGTACTGTTATATAATCTTTTAACTATTCAATAACTCTCTTCTTTTCTTTTATTAATAAATCTTTAGTTAGTTTACTAAGGACTGACTGACAGCATGATATTTGGGTAAGATCTTGACCTGGGGGTAAGTGCCTGACTCCTTGGATTAGTGGATATAATATGGTGAATTGGGTTTTCAGTAACCTCTCACTATATTAGATTTGTGTGTATGGATGGGAAAGGGCTGGAATGCCTAAAGAGGACTGTTTGGCTTTCTGTTAACCAGTGTGGTGCTACAGATGCTCTTTTGCTACTGATTGGTTAATCTAATTGTAGAATGAACCACCAGTTTTCGGGGGTTGTCTGAGCTGTTTCTTGCAGTTTGCCTTGAGTGTGACATTCTCAGTGTGGTCTATTCCAGGCACTCAGTCACACAAGGTACTTGAAAATGAGTTCATCTTTGAAATAGCCACTAGTGATCTTCCCTTTATAATTTTAATTTTAAAAGTGAATTTAATTCTGATGAAATGTGCCAAATTAACATTGCATGAAACTGAATTATCCACAGGACAGGCAGCGCATGGCAGTAGTGATGCAAGCTACCCCACATTGCTTCATCCATGCAGCTCAAGCGTGACCTCCTCTTGAAGTAAGAGGGTAATTCTGTACGCAGTTCAATCTTTGACGTTTCCAAAGACAAATTCAGCAAATGTCAGTATCTGTTTAATGATGATCTTTCCCCCCTCAGAAACTGGACTGAAACTATAGATTCTTCTTTGAGTGCATGCCCATGTCCATTCCAAACAGGTGTGTATGCGCCATGTGCACAGTTGCCAGAAGGTTTTTCCCCTGCCAGTCTCCTGTTGTGTTGGTCCAGGCGCCCCTGGAGTCGTGCCTCCATGGCGGCATATATAGGTCCTTGCTGCCCCACTGCCCCTTCAGTTCCTTCTTACCGCCTGTGACGGTTAGCTGGAACACTTGTTTCTCTTGCTTCAGCAAGCCTTCTCCTTAGGGGTCATTGTACCTAGTGGTTCTCTGTAAATAGTTATCTTAATTAGTTTAGTTGTTATAGTTAGTCTTAGATATATAGTATAGTTAGAATTCCAGTAAGGAATTATTCTGGGGGTTTCCCCCATTTTCTACCCCCACTCCTCTGGCACCGAGGCACGCCTCGGTCCCCGGAGTTTATACCCTGCTCAGCTTGTAACAAGCCTATGCCCAGGGCTGACCATTACACTTCCTGCTTGAAGTGTCTGGGGGGCATCGCATCAGAAGGACCATTGTACGATTTGTAGGGGATTCCTCCCCAGGACCCAGAAAGAAAGAGAACAACAGTTAAAAATCCTTCTGATGGAAGCTGCCCTCCATCCACACTTGAAACCGAGTTCTCCCGAACCAGCACCTAGCTCCTCAACATCAATACAGTGCCCTGGCATCGACGAGGGAGACTTGGGTGCCAAGAAAGAACTTGTCAAGGCTGCTTCCTCACTTTGATCTTTAGGGTACAAATGTGGGGGCCTGCATGAAAACTTCTAAGCTTAACTACCAGCTTAGATCTGGTCCACTGCCACCATCCCAAAGCTAATTCCCTTCCCTGGGTAGCCTTGAGAGACCTTCACCAATTTCCTGGTGAATACAGATCCAACCCCCTTGGATCTAAAAACAAGGAAAAATCAACCAGGTTCTTAAAAAGAAGGCTTTTAATTAAAGAAAAAGGTAAAAATCCTCTCTGTAAAATCAGGATGGAAAAATAACTTTACAGGGTAATCAAACTTAAAGAGCTCAGAGGACCCCCCTCTAGCCTTAGGTTCAAAGTACAGCAAACAGAGATGAAACACTCTAGCAAAAGGTACATTTACAAGTTGAGAAAACAAAGATAAATTAACAGGCCTTGCCTGGCTGTTTACTTACAAGTTTGAAATATGAGAGACGTGTTTAGAAAGATTTGGAGAACCTGGATTGATGTCTGGTCCCTCTCAGTCCCAAGAGCGAACAACTTCCCAAACAAAGAGCACAAACAAAAGCCTTCCCCCCACCAAGATTTGAAAGTATCTTGTCCCCTTATTGGTCCTTTGGGTCAGATGCCAGTCAGGTTACCTGAGCTTCTTAACCCTTTACAGGTAAAAGGATTTTGGAGTCTCTGGCCAGGAGGGATTTTATAGTACTGTACACAGGAGAGCTGTTACCCTTCCCTTTATAGTTATGACAGGACTCTAATAGAGACTCTCGGTACCGGCAGGGCTCTCTGCATAGGAGCAGATTGCAGAACTGCTCCCAGTCTCCAGTGCCCCACAAGAAGAAGAAGAAGAAGTCGGACATGGGCACTCACCCATGCCGAGACTGGGGCGAAAAGACTTGAGTGCAGTGAGCACAGCAAGCGCGGCACCACCTAGCCCGGCACCAGTGACTCCTGCCTCAACAAGGGATCAGTTGAGTCTGGCACTGCAAGACTCCCCTCCCCAGGAGAAGCATGGAGAGCCTTTGGGGCCGTCCTCCAAGCCGGAAACCTTCAAGGCAGCGAGAGCTCATTGCCTTCACAGCACTGCCTTCCCCGCCCAGGTGAGACCGGGCACTGGGCTCTAGACTAATGGCACCCCGGAGATTCTTGGTGCCATCCCGGGGCAAACCAGCTATGGTACCATGCCGGTCACCATCACCTCGGCACTGGTCCTTGGTGCCTTCTGGCAGCAGACCGGCAGGGGAGCCACCCTGCTCCCCGGCACAGGGGTGTGCTATGCCCCCGTGGCCCTCTCAGAGTGAGTCTTCCCAATTGGACTCAGAGGTGGAGTCAGCACAGATCGAAGTGCAGACCCTTAAGGTCAGACAGGGGGATACAGCAATTTCCCCCTTGCCATGGCCCACGCAATGGCAGACTCCAGCTCCATGGCCTTTTTGGACCCCCTGGGTGTTCCCCTAAGCTGAAGCGTCCTATTCTAGGAGGTCATTATCAGAGGCCTTGGAAAGCCACACTCCTCCTCCACCTCCTTCGGTGAGGACCAGCTGCTTCACCGCCCTATACTGAACTGGTCACTTCACTGGAAGATCGGGCATCGCACGATCCTCTCGGCACGGCAGGTCAAGAACAAGAACCGGTCATTGCTAGAACCTCATCCTTGTTATTGCCAGATGAAGCAATGGCTGGGACAGCAGGGTCCATCAACAGTTCCTGAAGAACCAGGGGCTTCAGGTCAAGGAAGTCTCTGACTCCTCAGACCACGTGGTAGATATCCTGGCTCCCTCAGGGCCATCCTGAGTTGCCCTTCCACTCATTAAGACGATACAAGATTACCACCAAAAGGTTGTAGCAGACCCCTACCTCCCTGCCGCCAACAGCGAAGAGGGCAGAGAGGAAATATTTTGTCCCCTCTAAGGGATTTGAACATTTTTATACGCACCCGCCACCGGACTCCTTAGTGGTGGCAGCAGCGAGCAGACACAATTGTCGGGGGCATCAGGGACCCTCACCCAAAGCCTGGGATGCTAAGAAGCTGTACCTCTTCAGGAGGAAAATCTACTCTACCAGGGGGCTCCAGCTTTGGATCTCAAATCACCAGGCAATCCTCAGCAGCTATAGCTTCAATTCCTGTGGAGCTATGTCAAAGTTTACAGAGCTTCTGCCAGAAGAATCTAGGGCAGTTTTCCACCTTGGTGAAGGAGGGCAAGCTAGTGGCATGGGCTTCGCTACAGGCAGCCCTGGATATTGCTGATTCGGCCACCCGGACCATGGCTTCGGCTGTGGCCATGAGAAGGAGCTCTTGGCTGCAGACCTCAGGACTCCCGTACAAGGTCCAACAGACCGTTCAGGAACTCTCATTTGAGGACTCATCCTTCTTTTCAGAGAAGACTGACTCATGGCTTCATAGCCTTAAAGACTCAAGGGCCACCCTCAAGTCCCTGGGCCTTCATACCCCAGCACCACAGCGAAAGCATTTTAAGCCCCAGCCCCTGCCTCAATTCTGTCAACCTCAGAAGAGGCAGGACTATTCCAGTAAGCATAACAGAAATGATAGGAGGAGGCCTCCTCCTTCTTCTGCTCACAGCTCTGGACAGGCGAAACAGCCCTCTAGACAGAAGCAGGCCTTTTCAAGGTGTGCCTGAGGGTGGTGCACCAGTTTGAGAATCGGATCCAACTGTCCCATCTTTCTCATGCCAACTATCCCATTTCTACCCTGCATGGGGCCGTATTACATCAAATACCATGTGACGCACCCAGCAATAACTGGGAAATTCTCTCCAATTCAGCTCCCTCCCCCACCCCTCTTCACTGTCCCTCTTCAGGGACCCCTCTCATGAGCAACTTCTAATGCAAGAGGTGCAGATGCTCCTAAGAGTGGGAGCGGTGGAGGAGGTTCCTCAGGAACTAAGGGGCACGGGATTCTATTCATGTTATTTCCTGATCCCAAAAGCCAGAGGCAGTCTCTGACCTATCCTAGACCTGCGAAATCTCAACAAATTCATGAAGAAGCTGAAGTTCCACATGGTCTCTTTGGCCTCCATCATCCCTTTCCTGGATCTGGGGGGCTGGTATGCTGCCATCGACTTGGAAGACGCATAGCTTCATATCTCAATAACAAGGTCTGGCAATTCCCTACCGCCGCAGTTTATTCACAAGGTGCTACTCAAGGTGAGGAGGGATGGAGCCTCGGTGATATTGATAGCGCCAGCCTGGCCCCATCAGCACTGGTACATGTCTCTCCTAGAGCTGTCAATGGAAACTCCAGTCACTTTACCGCTGCTTCCGGACCGGATAACTCGGGTCCATGGCCGTCTTCAGCATCCTAACGTCGAGTTTCTGCACCTCATGGCTTGGAAGTTTCTTGGTTAAATCTGTTGGAATTTGCCTGCTCGGGCCCCTTTAGGGAAGTTCTCCTTGGCAGTAAGAAGCCATCCAGTAGGGCTACCTACCTAGCTAAGTGGAAGAGATTAATGATCTGGTCATTGCAGAAGCACACTTCTCCTATGCACTCATCAGTACCTTTTATCTTAGACTGCCTTTTGCACCTGAAGCAGCAAGGGCTTTCGATATCATTGATAAAGGTTCACCTGGCTGCCATTTCTGCATTTCACCCAGACGTGGCTGGCCGATCACTCTTCACTAACCGGATAGTTGGCCATTTTCTTAAAGGTCTGGACAGGTTATACCCTCAAGTACGACAGCCGATCCCTGCCCGGGACCGTAACCTTGTTTTTTCCAGACTAATAGGACCCCGCTTCAAACCATTAACAGAATTCTCATTGCTCTATCTCTCATGGAAGGTGGCATTTCTAGTGGTAATAACCTCTGCCAGGAGGGAGTCTGAGCTTAAGGCCCCAACATCTGAACCTCCGTATACTGTTTTTTATAAGGACAAGGTTCAATAACATTGATGCTTAGGGAACTTTTACTGCAAAAATTGAGGTGCCAAATGAATTTAGGTGCCCGCAGGATTCAGGGACAGCTAATCAAGTGTTTTGTGAATCCCATTGGTGCCTGATTCTGAAATTTAGATGCATAAAGTGGCAATTAGGCACCTAGGTCCTTTGTGATTCTAGCCCTATGTATCTACTTGACTAAACCAAATATACTCCAGTTTCAAAACTATTATCAGTATTCTTATAAAAATGTAGTTCATCCTGTATGTAGAATAAATTGGAAAGGTGCGTTGTTAAAAAGGGTTGTGGCTTAAGTGCTGTTGTTTATAAAGTCTACTAAATAGATATTCCAAATAGAAAGAGCAACACGCAATAATTTATAGTAGCGTGGTCACACTATCATGTACTTTGAGTATATTCTGGGTCCATCATCCAAGTGAAAAAAAAATCACCTTTCTTTTTGAAGTAACTTGCCTTGAAAGCAACTAAAAAAATTGCAACCCTGTCACTTCCAACCACTGTGTTTGATCATCTGGGCAATTTTTGTCCACTAGGTAGAAATCTGAACTATATCCTTTTCTTTGGCAGCTGTAAGCACCAATCACCATGTTTATCTAGGCACCCGTATGAATGGTTAACAATATCTTTATGCTGCTTGGAGAATTCAAACTTCCTTTGTTAATGAACTAGGAATTAAATGATTTAATGGAGGGTTTTTTGAGTTTTAAGGGGGCTCTTTTAATTGGAGCCATAATGCACCAAAAAAGGCCTGGGTTGGCAACAAGACATTGGCAAATACAATAATTTATTTGGATGAGGTTACAATTGTACCTAGAGGGAAAGTTGTATTAAGGAGTTTTTCTTTTGTTCTTGATAGAACAAGTGACTTTAGGTTTGGAAAACATTATTACAAAAAAGAAAAATTGCCAGGAATTTTGGAACCTGGTATATTGGGTTATTTATGTGCGGAAAAAGAAAATAACAATAATAATTGCTTAGATATAGAAGGTTCAGGGCTATTGATTGTGAGTAACCTCCTTCATTTAAAATTTTAACTCATGTGTGATATCAATACTAAAAGTTAAAATGGGGATATTAATTATTTTTACATCTGTTCAGATATATTTTCTTTTATTCCTTTCAAGTTAGTGTTCTTTAATAAAATAAATCTGGGTGGTATGGTTCTTTTCTTTCTGTTTATCACCTTCCTCCTGGAGAACAGAATGGAGTTTGTTTGGAAAAAAAATAAAGATAATTAAGTAAAACATTTCTGAGGTTTATTTCTCCATTTACTAATGCTTCACTGTTTATTTTCAATATGATGGCAGCAGATATTGCCCTTTAAATGCCTGTGGAAACCAACCATAAGGTTAAGTTTTTGTTAGCAGAGAAATGCTGTAACACTTTTGGTTCAAAGGCTAATGATGTCTTAGAAACAATGGATTAAATGTGGCAGAAAGAAAAAGACACCATTTGTGAATCAGTACACAAATTACATACTTTTTTTCTATCTAAAAGTAAGTGAAAGTGCTTCATTTTGTATTCTCATAAAAGTTCAAATAAAGTCTATCAGAAAATGTATAGCGCAGGGGTAGGCAACCTATTGCACACGTGCCAAAGATGGCACGCGAGCTGATTTTCAGTGGCACTCACACTGCCCGGGTCCTGGCCACCAGTCTGGGGGCTCTGCATTTTAATTTAATTTTAAATGAAGCTTCTTAAACATTTAAAAAACCTTATTTACTTTACATACAACAATCGTTTAGTTATATATTATAGACTTATAGAAAGAGACCTTCTAAAAACTTTTAAATGTATGACTGGCACGCGAAACCGTAAATTAGAGTGAATAAATGAAGACTCCGCACACCACTTCTGAAAGGTTGCCGACCCCTGGTCTAGCGTATAGGCTTTCCTCAGAAGAAGAGGTATTTACCATGTGCACTGGGCCTACCTATTCAACAGAAACCGTTGATTGTTTTTGAACCCATGAAACAGAAAAAGCTCTAAACCAAGATATTTCAGTGCTACTCAGGACACATGGGGGGTGAGAGGGTGAAGAAAAGGAAGCTTATATACATGAGTGCTCTGGCTCCTGTACACTGGAACTCCTTAGTCAGGGTCCAGACCTCTCTTGCTGCAGCTGCGCAAGCCCAGGGCTGAAGTTACTGTCCAGGGTGGTCAGTGTCTTATAAACGGTTGGCTCCTTGTACAGTAATATGTGTTCCTGGGAATGTGGTGAAGGCTTTCTGCCCCTGTGCTGTAGGAGTTCTGCTGGGTATCTGAGTGGTGAAGCGGGGAATCGTGTCTCTGCTAGGAAGTGCTTCTCCAGACTCAAAGGGCTTGCTCTTCTGTCCTTCACTATCCAAGTCAGGAGGGAAATTCACATCTTCACCTTCCTGGCTGAGCTTCAGTTTAGATCAGTCACAAAGGAGCAGGTGCTTTCAACCCTTTTTCCACTTTACGTATCTACCTTAAACCCATGAATTAGGACTGAGGGAACAAAGTGCATGTGTATCCTGAGTGCATTGCTCTTGCTGCTTCTAGGCACTTGACTTTTTTAGGGCTGGACAGGTTTTTGTCATACTTGCATCAGTTTTACACTGGTATAATTCCTTTGACTTCAATGGAGCTACTTCTGGTGGGAGAGGAGAATCAGGCCATACTCTTCCCCTAACTAGAGGGCAGAATTGGGCAGCCATGGAATTCTAATTTAAATATTAAACAGCAGCTTCAGTTAGAGTACATTCTCTGTGATTGTATAATTCAGGAACTCAGTGGAATTTTCATAGGTACTATCCATGGAGACTAATTTGGGTTGAATAAATCCCCAGGGCCTCTCCAACTACGATTTGTGGATACTGCTAACTTTTTTGTAAAAACAAGTTTTTATTGTTGTTACCTTTTCCTCACAACTCCTTCCTTCTTCCATTTGTTTGTTTCTGCTACTTTCTGTTTCTTACTTTTTAAAACTGAGTCCATTTTGGAGTAGGGATTGCCTTTTACAATACAGAAAGTCTGTACTGTTCCCAGCACAGTAGGGTTGTCTCTGGGTTGCAGCTTCTAGGGGCTACTGTAATATCATTAATAATAATTAATAAGGTCTTGATCTTGCAGAGGTGTGGAAAAAGCCAGAGGGAGCACATGTTAAGCGGCTACCAAGTAGGATGTTTACTTGCTTCCAGTCCGGCAAGCTGGAGTTTCCTCAGCAGTAGTGTGGATCTGCAATTTGTGTCAATGCTGTCAGTATTCAGAAATCTATTCAAAGATTTCATTAGTAGTGTTCTCATGCTGCTGGCACCATGAGATTTCTTTATATATATACACACACACACACACTGGCTAGCTTTCCCAACATGTCTCAGGTGGCTATGCTTGATTATCTCTAGTGCTCTTTGGACTATATCTGTGCTGGGTTTTGTTTAGAATGCCTAAATCCTGATACTGAGCACATTCCTACAAGTATGTAGTAACAAGGTGAAAACAGTAGTGACTTTTATGGAGCAATGTATTTTCCACACATCTAATTTGAAATGCCTGGTATCAGATTTAAATATCCGATTTCTCACTCAGCCCCAACAGAAATAGCATTGGAAGTACCACTGAAGTCAATGGAAATGGTAGCTGTTCAATGCCTCAGAAAGCAAAACCACTTATTTAGGTGCTTCACTTGAATTTCAGTGCCTAACTTTAGGCAACTTCTGTGAAAATATCACCTATATTAATATTGTGCATGTATTTATGTATATATGTTCACATGTTTATAATTAAATGAAGAATAAAGGATTCACAGATTTTTGTGGTGTTATGGTTTTACTGGTGGGTCTTTAAGAGTCACGTAGCAAATTCTACAAATTTTGGAATCTTTTGCATGAACATACATTCTGGTTGTATAAGATCCATATGGATGTGCAATATTAAGTAGGTTAGTTTCCCAGCTGTCTGGGAGAGATGCCCAAAATTAAGAGAGACATCCAGTTCTTGAACATTGAGAAACAGTTGCTATTGCAGTAAAGTAATAAATGAAAACTTCTGTTCTCCATGGCTGTTTATGCAGAGTCCAGTTTTTGTTTCTGAACTTTTAAATGTAACTTTTCATTTTTGTACATTAGTAAATCTTAAAAAAAACATGCTGCCACATACTTAGCTCTAATTAGGTCATTTTTATTATTTTTATTTGTATTATCATGGTTCCAAGGAGTTCGGGTCCCCATTGTGCTAGGCACTGTACAAGCACCCAACAAAAGATGGGCCCTGCCCCAAAGAGCTTACAATTTAAGTATAAAACCAGAGACAATGGATGGACAGAAACAGTTAAACAGAGAATTACCAGGAAAGAGTAAGATAGTATTGATCAGCATAATAGGTAGTGGTCTTAGCGCACCAGCAGCTCAGCTGTTGTCAAGTTGTTTGTAGGCATCATGTCAAAGGAGAGTTTTGAGGAGGGGTTTGTATACCCAATCACAGGGATAAAAGATATTGAACTTCTCAGTAAAGCACTTTTAGATATATGGGCGAAAAGTGCTATATAGCCATCAAGCCTTAGGAAAAAGAATGACAAGGTTTCCTCTCATCATCTCACATCCTCTGTCATCCTAACTGAAGTTAGGATTTACCATTCGGAGGAAGTTGTAAAACTCCCATGTCCTTTTTAATTTAAATTCTCCCATGAGGCAGTTGTATGTCTGACGATTATCCTGTAATTGGAAATCAGACAGATGGCTCTCTTTTGTGTTTTCCCTCTATAAGACCACCACCTGTACAGTGAGCATGAGAAAGAATAAGCACGTTCCTCTTTGTGGGCTGTGAGCATCACTTCCACGATGCACCAATTATCATCAGGCTGCTCTATTTAGAAATCAGAAGCAAATTAACCTCAGGTCTTCTGAATAGCCATAAGTATACTGTTAGCTGAATCTGAGATGTTCATACCTATGGGGAAGATATCCAAAAGTGACTGGTAATTTTGGGTGTCAAACTTAAGACAACTTAAAGAGGCCTGATTTTCAGAAGGTGTTGAGTTCCCACTCTATGAAAATCAGACCCCTTAAAGCATCTAATGTCGAGCAATCATAATCACTGATCACGTTTGAAAATCGGGGTTCTACATTTTCTTTTATGTGTCCACCTTGTTACCCACCTCATTACATTTTTGTAAGTAAAACACTTCAGTTGAGGTAGTTTATTAATTGTTCTCTGAACATTTTGGCCTAGCCAGTCAAATAAGCATTATTGGGATGTGCAGTTTTCTCATTACCGTTAACAGGAATGACACGAGAATGAAAGTAAAGTGCATTGGACCACTCTGGGAAAAGCGCTATTAGGTTTAGGTTTGTCTTGTTTCTTTAGATGTGAATGGAAATCGTCATTTACTTACAGAAAATATTATGTAATATGACACGTGTGGCAAGCCTAAGAATCTCCTGATTTAATCACATTTTTATCTTAGAGTTGTCATCTCTGTACTGCCTGTCCTTTCTCAAGAGTCTAGATGATGTTTGTTCTACACTCTCCATCGCATAGGTGCAGCGTCTGTTCATTGTGTTTTTAAAAATTTATGCAGTGTTTCGTTTTTTTTTTTTTCATCCACCAATCTTGGCACTTAACATTGCTTAAACATTAACAAATAGCTATATAATTAAACTTTTCATTAGAGTGCTGTTGGGGTTTCCCCACACATTACCATATGGCAACATTGACTCTCATGATGAGGACTAATGTGGCTGATTTCAGGCAACTGGGTCTTTTAGCTAGGTTTGCATAGTGGTGTAGATGTAAGGGTCCTACCTCTGGTGTTGAAGGTCATGGGTTCAAATTTGCCAGGAAGTGGGGATGCTCTGTTTTTTGTCTTTATTTCCCAGACAGAAAATAAGGTGTACATTTTTAACAGTGAGGGTAAGTAACCCTCATTGGAACAATTTACCAAGGGTCATTGTGGATTCTCCATCAATAGAGAGAATCAGGACTGTTTGGACCTTCCTTCTTGTTATCCTGGATTTCCTGCAAAATAGTATGAAAATTCAATGTTGCAGATGAAATTCAGTGTTGATAAATGCAAAGTAATGCACACTGGAAAACATAATCCCAACTGTACATATAAAATGATGGGGTCTAAATTAGCTGTTATCACTCAAGAAAGATCTTGGAGTCATTGTGGATAGTTCTCTGAAAACATCCACACAATGTGCAGCAGCAGTCAAAAAAGCCAACAGAATGTTGGGCATCATTAAGAAAGGGTTAGATAATAAGACAGAAAATATCCTATTGCCTCTATATAAATCCACAGTACGCCCACATCTTGAATACTGTGTGCAGATGTGGTCACTCCATCTCAAAAAAAGATATATTGGAATTGTAAAAGGTTCAGAAAAGGGCAACAAAAATGATTAGGGGTATGGAACAGCTTCCGTATGAGGCTAGATTAAAAAGACTGGGACTTTTCAGATTGGAAAAGAGACGACTAAAGAGGGATATGGTTGAGGTCTATAAAATCATGACTGGTGTGGAGAAAGTAAATAAAGAATTGATATTTACTCTTTCTCATAACACAAGAACTGGGGGTCATGAAATGAAATTAATAGGCAGCAGGTTTAAAACAAAAGGAAGTATTTCTTCATACAATGCACAGTCAACCTGTGGAACTCCTTGCGAGAGGATGTTGTCAAGGCCAAGACTATTACAGGATTAAAAAAAGAACTAGATATATTTATGGAGGATAGGTCCATCAATGGTTATTAGCCAGGATGGGCGGGAATGGTGTCTCTAGCCTCTGTTTGCCAGAAGCTGGGAATGAGCAACAGGGAAAGGATCACTTGATGATTACCTGTTCTGTTCATTTCTTCTGGGGCACCTGGCATTGGCCACTATCAGAAGACAGGATACTGGGCTATATGGACCTTCGGCCTGAGCCAGTATGACCACTCTTATGTTCTTATCAATGCAGGCATGTAATACTTTGTGTCAACCACTGATCAGCCATTGGAGGAGAATGATCTTGTCACTATAGAATGAGTTGTACTTAAACCAGTCATCTAACATTGAAAAGCTCTGAACCCCATTACTGATCCACAAATTATCCATTCACTTCGAAATAGGCTTTTCCTGATTTGGAGAGACCAAATTAGGACCTCAGAACAGTAACCATTGAATAAAGGCTGTTTCTTTCTAATCTGTTCTTTTACGTTGACCCCCAACATCATGGTATTTTGTCACTTTGTGTTGAAAAATGTTACTTCCTTGGAGATTTATCAAAATAAGGGTCTATGCAACTAGATGTGTATCTTTTGCCTTTACAGCAAAGGAAGACACCTCCATGGATATCAGTAGAAAGCTATCTTTAGTCCCATTTTCTCTTAGCATTGCAAACTAGATTCATTATCTTCTATTGAGGCTGATTAGAGTCCTTCAAGTAGTAGATGTCAGTTGTGGTTAAAGAGTTTTCTCCTTGTCTTGCCTTTAAGGAATTGGTGGTAGAATCTTGTCATTCCAGGCTGGTGAAACCCAAAGTTGCAGGAAAAAAGAACCTTCTTTTCCTACCTGTAATGTTGGTTTGTGCACTTCATCTGGAGCACCCTCAAAGACTTTCCAAGTTTAGTCTACAATATGATTTAGATTTTTTTTACCCTTTTTTAAGATTTACTGGCCATAGGTTGGTCTCTGTAGGCAGTTGAAGTCCTTTGAAACCCTTGTTTCTCTGTGGTGAAATGCAGTCCTGTGCAGAGCCAGAAGGTTGCACAAAACGTGTGCATCATTTCAGCTCCATCAGGGTACATATACATAAAACAAACGAATATGAATTAAGAAAAATAGATATGAGAATAACCTTCCCTCAGTGTGAGTTTCAACAAATAGCAGATGAACTTGCGGGCTTAAATCAGACGTAAATGGACTTAGCCCTTGTATAGATGAATTTCACACAATATGCTTTTTTCCATGTATAGGAATGCTTTTCTTATTTTTACATAAAAAATTAATAATGTATTCACTGTTCTTCCTTTTGTCTCTTAGTGGGCTCTTGTTACATACGTTCCCCTCTTTGCTATGCTATTAATCCTCTCCTGTTTTGCTATAAAACCAGAAGAAAATCTGCAAAGACAACTTCACATTTGATTAGTGCTGACTCAATTTCCTGTTGAGTAAATTGTCATTCTGGTGTGGTGTTGCTAAAGTAGAGAGACCAAAATTACAGGTAGGAAAACATTTTTCCTTTCATCTGCTGTCTCTGAGTTTGGAATACCTACCAAACTGAAGGGTTCACTGTGGGTAGTGGATGTGTCTAAATGCGCTAAGGTTGTAATACTGGTTATATACATACATGAGCTTGATTCATCTCTATTGGTGGTCATGGTAGTTTTCAAAAACTTCTAAACCTCCAAAATGTGGGTATATGCAAACTACTGCTTTGTAAAAATCTCTATTCAAAGTAACTGCGTAAGGAGTTTTATCCTCATCATAGGTGTTTCTCTATAGAGTTATTTAATTCTGTTCTTGCAATTGCAAAAGACAGCCACCACCGATGATCACTAATAAAATTGTCACTCTGAATTAATTTATAAAATCTAGACTCAAGGCAATAAAGGGTTAAAAATAAGTCATCCTACAATATAGGGCTTGCATTTTCTTATTCTTAAAGTTGCCTTTTGTGTGTGTGTATGTGTGTGTGGGGCTGTTTTCTTATTCTTTGGTTGCCAAGAGCTCAAGGCAGGAGAAAGTGAGAATCATGAGGATAATGCAAAAAAGCTGCTGATGTTGTTGTTTCTGAAGTTTAATTTTGTTTACTTATTGGCATACATCATTTATGTTTATAGTATAGTTGTCATTTGTTTACTAGTAATTCTGTGATTTTTTTCTAAAATTGTGTACAGATGACTTTTATGCCACCTAAAAGATGTTCAACATTAGTGAAATTAGCATTCTGTTGCAAGTTTTATACATTTCAGTGACAATGCCAGCATCACAAGGCTGTTCTGCGCAATGTGTTACGACTATGAGTGTAAAGCAGGCTTGTATTTCTATCTTATAAAAGAAATTCTGAATCTTTTGTGAGTGCAATTTTTACTGATTTAATAGTTTGTTTCATAATTTTAAAATATAATTGCTTTGATTGCCCAGACCAAAAGGTCCACTCTCCACTGAAGTCGTCATGAACTTGCTTGTATCAATCTTCTTAAAATTTAATACAGATCTATTCCTAAAATGGTACTTTGCCTGAAGAAATAACTTGCTTAAAGAGTGACAGTACGTAGTTCCTTCTCTAAAGAAGTAGCTATATACATGAATTTTTATGTTGACTAATTTGTGAAAGAAGTTTTCATTTACATTTAGTGAAGAAACAAGCTTTTAATGAAGGTCCCAAATGTTTGATTTTGTTGTTGAAACGTGAGACAGAGATGAGTTATGAGAAAGAGAAATGCGTTGGCATATTGTTTAATTTAAATCTATGAAATAAATAAATCCTATTGGAACGCATTTGTTGCATTTGACAGGAAGAACATTCTTTTGAATACTTATGCTTAACAATGGTAGTGGAAATATCCCAATGTTATTACTATACTTTTCATTATAAATGTTTGTAAGAGTGAATGAAATATCTTTAAATAGAATTATTTAGCTTTATAACATAGAAAAGGCACTCAGTGCTCCCAATGTTATGCATTGTTTACTGTCAGGTTCTGGTAAAAGAGGTAGAAGTTCATGAAAAACATTGACATAAATGTCAGTTACGCAGTAATAACTATATGGCTGGGGATAAAATGGGTTCTGAGAGTGAAGTACTAGACTTAATAACAAATTACTAAAATGTACACAGTAGATAAGATTTTGTTAACCTTACTACCATAAGTTCCTTTCCTTTCTGCATTCACCAGTGTTGCTTAGTGGAAGTACTGCTGGAATGCGATCTGTTTTGGAGAGCTGTAGGTCTAGTTTCCAATAGGTTCCTCCTTCCATTCATTGCTAGCTCCCAGTCAGGTGCCAAGCACTCCATCAGAACAACTAGCAAAGCATCTGAACCAGGTGCCTGGAGGGAGTGGATCATTTAACAAGTTGAAGGCTGGCACTAGTGAGGTGGGAGAAATTGGGATGAGGAGTGAGAATATGAAGTCTAGAGTTATAGATTTGAAACATATGGAAAAATATAAACTGCAATATTTGGGAGGGGAATTTTCAGACACTGTAAGAACTTCCTTGGACCATGAAATGCTGGTTCCTTCAATTTGGAAGGGGAGGTGTACAATGAGAGAGTCTCTGTAGTTCAGAGTGATATGTGGAATGAAAATGGTTGAGAACAATTGATATAGAACATTGGCCACTCCCCTTCCTGCTTGTAAAAACAACAACGTTTTAGTGATTAACTTTAGTATGGTAAGGGTTGATGATGTGTGTCTAGCTCCTAAGAACATCACAGGTAAACATCCTTCATAGTTTTCTTGGGGAAAAAAGGCCAACTTTTCTAGGAATCCAGGGCCCTTCTGTTTTTCTGGCATTTCATCTTCACTTTACCACATGTTCACAGACACCGGTAAAGATGACAGGCACCCTGGGGAAGGTTTTATAAACATATATTTCTTCCTTTTTCCTCCTCAACACACACGTACATATGCATTTTTCATTAAATGATCCACCTTACACACATATATACTATGCAGAGCGGGTTTATAACTCCTTCTCTTCAAGGTGGCAGATGTTTCTTTCCTCTCTGAAATATACCCAAGTTAAAAAGGAACCAAAACTGACCATCCCTGGGTACAAAAAATGCAATCACTCCTTTGGTTAGCCTTGGTGTTTTGAAATCTGAATGGTTAATTGCTCCCTGGTGGTGAGGGGGTGTAGCTGAGCTAAGCAGGGAGATTTAGCTTAAAACGTCACTTGTTAGGTGAATTTGAGAGCTGTGAACAGAGGTAGCTAACAGGAAATTTTTGGAGAGAGTATAGAGAGGAACTGTGAGAGGCTTTCCTTCCAGGTTCAGCTTTATGCTTGATTCCATGAGGGTCAGCAATGGAACAATGGTTGTGACATGCAGTAGTTGTGCTGTGTTTTCTTTTCTACCTGAAGCCAGAAGGGTCTTCTGTGTATGAAGTGTAAGTTGGGGGCACAAGATGGGGTAGTAATTGGTGTATGCTACAGACCACCCAGTCACACTAGAGAACAGGAGGATTACCTCCTTATGTACCTATCTATAATGTGTAAGGGAAAAAAGCTATTTGATCATGAGGGACTTCAATTTGAATGAGACATGCTGTACGTCGTATCCTGACAGTATTAAAACATACTCAGAATTTCTAAATATTACAGGTGATAATTTCCTAACTCAAAAAGTGTTGCATCCAACATGGGATAATTCTATATTAGACCTTGTCATAGAATCATAGATTTAGAAGGGACTACAAGGGTCATCTAGTCTAACTCCCTGCCAAAATGCCGGATTTGTTGTGTCTAACCATCCAAGACGGATGGTTATCCAGCCTCCTATTCAAAATCTCCAGTGAAGGAACTTCCACAACATCCCTAGGCAGTCTGTTCCATTGTCCTACTGTTCTTACAGTTAGGAAGTTTTTCCTGAGAGTTAACCTAAATCTGCTATACTGTAGTTTGAATCCCTTGCCTCTTATCCTGCCCTCTCTGGCAAGAGAGAACAACTTTTCTCCATCTTTTTTATCGCAGCCTTTCAAGTATCTGAAGACTGCTATAATTTCCCCCCTTAATCTTCTCTTTTCCAAACTAAACATACCCAGTTCCTTCAGCCTGTGCTCATATGGCTTGCATTCCATCCCTTTGATGATCTTTATTGCTCATCTCTGGATTTTTTTTTCCAGTTTCTCTACATCTTTTCTATACATTGGTGACCAAAATAGGACACAGTACTACAGCTGAAGCCTAACCAGTGCTGAGTAGAGTGGTACTATCACCTCCCGTGGCTTGCATGATATGCCTCTGTTAATGCAACCTAAAATTGCATGGTGTTTTTTTTTTTTTTGGCAACAGCCTCACATTGCTGACTCATGTTGAGGTTGTGATCCACCACAACTGCCAGATCTTTCTTAGCAGTGCTGCTGCAAAGCCAGTTGTCTCCCATTCTGTATTTGTGCATTTGTTTCCCCCCCCCCAAGTGCAGCACTTTACATTTCTTTGTTGACTTTTACTTTATTGTCTATAGACCTGTTCTCCAACTTGTCAAGATCCCTCTGAATTTGAGTTCTATGCTCCAAAGTGTTGGCAACCCTCCTAGCTTTGTGTCATCTGCAAATTTGATCAATATACTCTCTATACCAACATCCAGGTCACTAATAAAGATGTTAAATAACACCAGACCCAGAACAGATCCCTGTGGAACCTCACTTGAGAGACCTCCCTCCAATCTGACATCATTCCATTAATAGCTGCTTTTTGCGGTTGTTTAACCAATTATGTATCCACTTAATGGTAGTTCAGCCAAGCCTTCATTTCTCCAACTTACCTATCAGAATGTCATGTGGGACTGTGTCAAAAGCCTTCCTGAAATCCAGGAATATTATGTCCACTGCATTCCCCCTGTCCACAAAACCAGTTACCCTGTCAAAGAATGACATCAAGCAGATTTAGCATGATTTGTTCTTAGTAAATCCATGCTGGTTGCTAGTGATTACCTCTTCATCCATCAGGTATAAAACATTCAATTTGCGAATACATTGCTCTAGTGCAGTGGTTCCCAAACTGGGGTTCGTGAACTCCTGGGATTTTCCGAAATGTTCCAGGGGGTTCTCAGGAAAAAATTTCCTAATGGCGGCCAGAGCTGTCCCTAGGAACCTTGGGCAGCACGGGTCCAGCAGCCTGGAGCCCCTGGACTTCCAAGAGCTAAGCAGATCAAAGCAAGCCTATCTATCACACTGAGGAGATTTAAACTTTAAGACTCCTTATAAGAAATGGAAAGGGAGGTGGATATTTTTTGCTGTTTTAAAAATTAAATAGGCAATTAGTATTGTTTTTAAAATTATTATGAAGAACAAGTTTAAGCTTTGTTGTAACGTGCATTGTTTGCCTGGACTGCTCAAGACCCGAATGCTTGTGTAGGAGGAACACTGAGTTGGTTTCTTAAATACCTTCATGCTGTTTCACATCTGATACTCCTTGATGAAACATAGGAGCCTTGTCTTCTAACAGGCTTATTCAAAGTGATACAAGCTACGAAAGTGAGATCTTGGAAGAGTGTTGCCGTTTTCATAATGTAATACAAATACTTTACTAATAAATAGTGTGTAATAATCATGTCATAAAAACAAAGTTTATATTTCCAAGATCGCTGCTTTTATAATTTATACTCATGTAAAGGAGAAAATCCCTGGAAATATTCATTTTTAGGAGGGGGCTCATGAGACTTGACATGCTAGTGAAAGGGGATCACAGGTTGTTGAAGTTTGGGAACCACTGCTCTAGTAACTTCCCAGGTATCGAAGTCAGGCTGACAGGTCTATAGTTCCCCGTCTCCTCCTTTTGCCCATTTTTAAAGATGGGCACTGTTAGTCCTTCTCCAGGCTTCTGGGACCTCTCCTGTCATCCATGAGTTTGCACCATAGGGTACATCAGGTAAGAGTCTCCCACTCTTCCTGTCTTAAACTCTCCCTCATTCCCCTGGAAAGATGAATGGAAGAAGTAAAGAATAGGTAGGTAAAATAGGGAGAATAAAAGCCTCACCCAAAAGAAAAGAAGAACAGGTTAGAGTAACCCAGGAAATGAAGAGAAATGTAAAGGTCAAAATGGCTCCACTCCCACCCTGTTAAATTGATGGCATATGTGTTAGGGGAAATCTTGAGCTTCACTTCTCTCTCTCTTGTGTTATAGGAAGCAGCATGCATACCAAAACTAGAGATGTGGACACCTGCAGAGTGCATAAGATTATCTTCCCTCTGTGAGGAAATAATCACACACACACATGAAGGCTCTTATCAAAGGCTGAGGGAGTTGTGAAAAAGAGTCAGATACCATGATGATGGACATGATATAAAAACTTGAATGGATGGAAGCTAGTGGCTTTGTCCAAAGGAGTAGAGTTGGCTGATAAACTAAATTGAGTTCTGAGCTTGAAGAGGAAATGTCCTGCTGGCCAGGGAGAAGAGCTTTTCAGTTCACTTTGTAGAGTCATGATTTTTGCAACAAAATGTATTAAGTTGGAGATAAGCAGCAAGTAATGGTGTTTATTTCTAATAGATGGTGGTGAGTAGCATGCTGCCTGTAGATGCATAATGTCTGTCTTCTCCCTAGCCAGGACAGCAATGCAGATATTTGACAAGGTAGAGTGGAACTATTTGAGATGCTTCTGTGTAGGAGCAGCATTCCGTTGGATGAGACAAAAATGTGCAATTGGTGTAGAACATATATTCTGTATTTTAATGTTTCCATGGAGCATTTAATGTAGCATGTAGTCTTCATTTGTTTTTGTTTTTTTGTGATATCTCAGCTGGAGTAATGTGCTAGAATAATTTCTTTGAAGTTACTAAAAAAAAGCCTGACTAATTGATGATTTTATTTCTATGCATGGGTGAAACATGTAAAAATGCAACTGTATGTGTAAAAGTTAAGGTAATGACTTTGTAGTTAAAACATTGGCTATCACAAGCATCTTTGAATAAATCTGAGGCCAGTGTGTGAGACCACCTTCATTTTCACTGATCTGACTCAGCAGGTGTCTTAGTGAAGTGGCAAAAAAAAAAAAAAAAAAAAAAAAAAAAAAACCTCCCACCACACATCAGGAACAAAACCTGCCAAGATTTAGTTTTTTTCCACTTCCTCCATTCTGTTACTTGTAAAATTACTAAGAATGAGATGATATTTAAGAGACACACTTGTATTAAATATGTGTCATGTCTGTGACCTGTGTTTGTACTAGACACTAATGAAGTATCAGTAGTTTTTCTAGCATTGGGACGAGAACTAAATAAAGGTCAATCTGAAAGTAAAACCAGGCTTTCCTTCCTTGTATACTTCATCATATCTTCATCTTTATTTCATTAATATCAGAACCAACCTGATTGAGTCAGCTAATGATTCAGCTGAGGAAATTGTTGGCATGATTCAGGATCTGAACTTGAATTAGTATGCTTTCTTTAAAATATTGTGCATCTTTTGTACATTTGTAAACTGATTAAGATGGAAAGTATTTAATAGTAATGGAGAAATGCAGATTCTAACTAAAGAGAGCAGCATCTCTGTAGTCTCATTTTCGGTTGTGCAAGCTGAACAGTTTTCTAACCAAACATTGTATAAAGTAAGAAGGCTACTTAAACAAAGGAAGGTGACTTTGTGGTTAAGGCACTGGACTGATATTCAGGAGATCTGGGTTCAGTTTCTGGTTATGCCACAGATTTCCTTTATGATCTTTGTCATATGACTATCTGTAAAATATTGATAATAATTCTTGCTTTCTACTGTCTTGGCTATTTGAAGCCAGGTCTGTCTCTTCCTGTGTAAGTGCAGTGCCTAGTACCATAGGACTCTCATCTTGGTTGTAACCTCTGGGTTCTACAGTAATACAAATAGTGATAACAAGTGTGGAAAATTGTCACATAATTTTGTTTTAGAGGATTATTTTTATATTCAAAAGGTACATTTCAAGCCTTAGATACTTTGTGAAATGAGGTATGTTTAAAAATATAAAAATACATTACTTGGTGTGACCATTTAAACTACAAACTCCATGGTGTTTTGTGAACACATTTGGAGTGTAAACTGTTCTGTGCCTTCGCTGTTGCCTCTTTACTTCCCTCTTTGACTAGGATTCCAAAAGGTGTTAGAAGGCTAATGATATACAGAGCAATCGAATCATTAACTTGGAGGGTCTCCCATTGAAATGAAAGCACGCTAAGATGATCAGTTAGTTGCTACCCAGTGGAACCAGATCTCCCAAGTGGGCTTGCAACTAAACAGTAGATCCCCTGATGAGGAATTTGAAGCCACTGTTGGGGATAGACCTCAGTATTGATGCAAAAATAGTTATTAATAAAGATATAATATTTGTCTTATAATATTAGTTTATTACAAATTTCCATGAGCCTTTACTGAATTTTAAGTGATGCTTACAGTTATTTTCATATACATGATGCTTGGAGAATATGATAGTGCTCATTCTTATGGTTTGGTTACCTATTTAATTAAATGAAATGTTCAAGCTAATTAAGGAAATTCCTAGGAAATCTCTGCTTTCCATCAACCAGTAATATGCACCAAAAGTGTCAACGGGGGTGACACCTCCTTAAATGTACTTCAAATGGCAGGCTGTAAAGCTAGGAACTGTTTTGTCAAAAGTCAAATGACGCAACAAGACTGTCTTCTCAAAGAACAGGACACATTCTCCTTATACAAGACACCTGTTTAGTATAGACATGATCTTTATCTCAAGTAAACAAAATTTCTAAGATATTTTAGAAAGGGACCAGGTTATAGGTAAAAGAATGTGAGGAAGTTTTTTATTTGGGATATTCCAAGGAGAAGTGATGTTTTGTATGTGCTATAAACTAAATCATAAATGTAGGCCCTCTTTATCCCTCCTCTTTGTAAAGAGAAAAGCCTTGCTTTTAAAGCCACACAAAGAAAAGAAATATCCATATTGAAACTGATTTAGTTTATAGACACACTAAAGTCTTCATTCTCTAAACTTTAAGGAGAATATGGTTGGAAAACGTTTTATAGAAGATGTTGGTTACTTCTAATTCATGCTTCCACTTAATGGTGAAAACCTTTACCGCTCAAGATGGTATAAACTTCTTTTGTGACACTTGCAAATACTTTGTGCAACCCTCCATATAATAATTTCCTGATGTCATTGTTATGTGCATGGTAAGATGTTTTTTGGGCAACTATAACAAGGACATTTGATGTCATAACTGATTATTAATGTAAGAAATAATTTGAGTACAAGAGATCTGCATCCCAAGAGTGTGCCTAGAGTTTCAAAGCCAGATACAGTGCCTAGACTCTACCCAGTACCAGCCAGTCTAAGAGCACATGGGATTCAGTGGTCAGATCCAAGTGTAGTAACTTTGTGAGAGTCCACCATGGGGAACTCATCCAGAGTGGTAACACCTTGTTTCATTTAATGGGGTAAATTTTTGTGGTTGGGGAAATAGTCTTCTTGCCAGTTGAGTAGGTAAGTGCTAGTACTGCTAAGAGGAGGAGGTAATGAGAGAATTTTTAAAACTGTTCTAATGGTTATCAGATAGTCAAAGAACAAATTCTGTTTTCCCCATGCCAAACATGAATACAGTGATCTGGTTAAGGGGCTCTCAGTAGGATCTAGATGAGGTGACATATGGAACTGCTCTAGGGCCTGCTTCTCTGTAGCAGCCCTCTGTTCATAAGACCAAGAGCCACATTTCCTTCACTGACCCATCCCCATGTGCACATAAGGTTAAGCTGGGCTCCTTAGCAATCGGTGTGCTCCCCAACATTCCTCCCTTCCCCACCCCCATCCCTCTATGTATAAGGGAACTACAGCAATTCCTCTCCTCAAAGCACCTCCGACTACAGTGGTGTAAGATTTATGCAAGCAAGTTCATTTCTGATTTTGTATAATGCTGACACAGAAGATTAGTTCTGAGAAATCAATCAACAACAAGAATGGCCCATTTGGGTCCTTCCTATATCTAATTCCTGTTAAAAGTTGTCTCAAGTAATTAGGAAGAAAGAATCTGGCCTGAAGATTGCTTTGTAAGAGAGTCACATTTCAAAGTGTTCATTCTAAGCACCCTCTCTCAGATATGTTAATAACATACAGTAGGCAGGAACGAGGGAGATGGGGAAGACATCCTTATTATTCTGTGAGATACAGAACTCTGAAATTACTGCCTGACTTGCAAGCAGGCGTTGATTATTTATCCTATCACCGAAATGACTGCTGTCTTGCTAGCTGATAACTGTACAAAGGGTTCCACTAATCTACCAAATTAAGCTATTGATCCAAGTGAAAAAATGCTAATGTCTGTGCATCGTGTTGAATGTAGATATGAGAAACAGAAGAGAACTGTGTCTTTGGGGAGTACGCTTTTTATAGAGGGAGAGGATATTTGGCCTTATGCCACCTTTTGAATGACCATAAAGTCATATAACATACAGTGGACCTGACAAACAGCAGACGGTGAGCAAGAAGAAGAATTATTGAAAGATTAACTTGTTTTATGATCCAGAATTCTGATTCCTTACCTTTTTATTAGAAGATATCAATACTATGTAGCAGTCTGTCAGAGTGTTAGATTCTGTATCAGCATGAAACCAGGAATCTCTGTGGTCTAAGAGTAAGTATGAAATTGGGGGCCAAGTCACTTAAACTTTCCTTGTGTCAATTTCTGTATTTTGGAGCTTAACCATTTTGCTTTTTGTTGCAAGGACTTATTCATCCTTGCTCTGTGTGTTGATAATGTAAAACACTAACTAAGTGGTAATCTAGTACTCGGTCATCTGTATCTATCAGTCATCTCTTGTTTTATACTTGGATGTAAGCTCTTTGGGACAGTGATTATCATTTTGTTCTGTGTTTGTACAGCACTTCGCACAGTGGTTCCTGGTTCATAACTAGGTCTTCTAGGTGCTATGGTAATACAAATAATTAATAGTAATTATGCATGGTCTCTACTGTAGGTCTCTGTCATGAGGTCAGTACTCCCCATGTTTCTTTTGCAACCAACGGGTTAACTCAGAAACTGCCTGCCTGCTCATTCAGAGGTGATTGGCAGCCCCACAGCAGCTGTTGGGAAAAAAAGGGCTGTAAGGCAGGTGGGCGGGGAGGCTGCCAGAGAGGCAGAGGGACTGTGGAGAGAAACTGGTGAGAAGCCGCTGGAGAAGCTAACACTACAGAGAGAGAGGAAACTGAGAGTCAGGAAAACCCATAGAGGTAGGAAATGGCAAGGGACTTGAGAAGGGTTAACTCTGGCTGCTCTGAACAAGGGCCCTGAATTGGACCCCAATGGAGCGAATGGCCATCGGTTCCCCCACATTTTCCCCCAACTAAAAAAGGCGAAGGAAAATGGTCAAGGACTGTGAGTATTTGACAGAGACTGGAAGAGAGACTCAGACCATTGTAGTTTGAGTTCCTTATTTCTGGACTTTTTTTGTTAACCATGAAAGGAGATAGATTGAGCAGTGACAGCCAGAGAATTAGATCACAGAAGATGACAGATTGTCTTGATCTGAAAGGATGCCTGCAATACTGCACCTGGACACAGGGAGGCACTCTAGAGATGAGTGTGCTCCTCCATCTCACATATATCAAAATAAAGCTTATTATTAAACCTGTAATAAGCAAACCCAGTTGCTTGAAATTCAAACCTACATTATGCTTGGAAACTAAAATAATATTATCACTTATCTCTAAATTTCAGTGTGCTCAATCAAGATGATCAAGCATTATTATCCCCATTTTACTAGTGATGAAACTGAGGCACAGAGAAGTAGAATAACTTGCTCATGTCACCAAGAGATTCAATGGCCGAATTGGAAACTGAACCCATCTTTTCTGACTCGAGCCCTGTGCTCCATATTCTATACTTCAGATGCCTTTTAGCTCAGTAGACTCATAATAGGGACCACATATAAATAAAACTCAATAAATAATCATTCATTAATAGGTTCATTAGTGGGTTACTCTGATGCTGTGGTGATGAGTATCATTTGAAAAATGCATAAATACGTAATAAGAGCAGTGACATTTCTTGTTTCAGTTGAGAGGGCCATGACCCATCTCATGGTTTGAGGCCACCTTCGCATCACTCCCATCTTGTCCTTGTTTGAGTTGTAAGAGATCAATTCAAACATTTGAACCTAGTTCTCCTTGGAAGCACAGAACATTACATGTCAGCCAGGACCTGTCTCTAGGAGAGACAAATTTGGGGCCCCATTCAGAGATTCCTATTCACTTCTGAGGAAAGTGGATAAGACCCATATTTAATTTTTTCAGGTACTCCTTTTTAAATGTAGGTATCTTATTTTGTTCCCCTCAGTTTAATTGGCTATCAGAGCGTATGTCTACACTGAAAATGCTACAGCGGCACAGTTGCAGCGCCACAGCTGTGCCACTCTAGTGCTTCAGTGTAGATACTTCCTATGCTGATAGGAGTTCTCCCATCAGAGCAGGTAATCAACCTACCTGAGAGGCAGTAGCTAGGTTGATGGAAGAATTCTCCTGTTGATCTAGCATTGTCTACACTGGAGTTCAGGCTACATCTCTCAGAGGTGTGGATTTTTCACATGCTGGGAGACATAGCTATGCTGATGTGAGTTCCCAGTGTAGACCGACCTGGAGATTTAGTCCAAGTACACAACTGCTTTATGCAAAAAGCCAATGAAATGTTAATGGAATTGGGAAAAGAGAATGGCTTTGGGTTGTTACAAACAAAACCAAAAGGCATATAATTAACCTTTCTTAATGTGACACAGAGAAATTGGGGTGAGGGAGGGAATCTTGGTTTCCACTAATACTTTGATCGTTTTAGATTGGATTCATAAGATTTGCTGCCGTTGTTGGAACATACATCAAAAGATTAAAGTAATAGCATTTGCCAGAAGTTGAACTAATAGATAAAAGGTCAAATTTATGTGTGAGGGTAAAACTGCAGGATGTCAGCCATTGTTTACACATGACTCAAAGCTTGTGCACGTGGAAATAATTTTAAAACAGAAAACATGTGAACATACTTTTTTTTCTGCTGTTTGGTGGCTTCACCAGAGTGTTAATTTGATGTCCTTTCTCAGTATTTCAGAATATTGCATCATTGTGAATTCAACAAACCTACCAAAATTAACTTTTTCTTCCAGAAATGAGAGAAAATGTATAAAAATTAGGAACACTTATCATGTATCTGTGGGGGAATATCATAAAGAAGAAACTACTGTTATACTCTATTTGAATGGGCCTGCCAAAACCTCAGAATAATAACAGTCCTTCTAATGAAATAGCATAGGGCAACTTGAGCCACTGAAGATCTTTCTTTTTATTTCTTTCTTCTTTCGCTCTTTGAGTAGCTTTTATACTGGACCTCACAACAAGGGAGGTTGTGGGATCCAGTATAATGAATTCTGTTTTAAATGAAATGAGCTGGGTTTAGTTTGTGTTATACCTAATATAGTATATTTACTAAACAGCACAAAAACCATAACAGTTAAAGTATATTAAAAATGAACATTTTAGAAACACACGAGTATATCAAACATTACACAAGAGGGCAATATTCCATCTATTGTCACCCTACTGCAGTACTTGCATCCATTATTCTGAAGAGTTGGGTTGGATCTCACCACAGTTAGTCACTGTAAATTGATAAGGAGTGTAACCTTATTATCCAATTGTTGTACTTCCACTTTTTCCAGAGTTATCTAAATTTAAAGGTTGATTCATGAGTCAGGAGGTCACTGTTATAAACTGGGATGGGATTTTCAAAGGGGCTTAATAGAGTTAGGCCCCTTTGAAAACTGAAGATGCTCACTGGAACAGCATGCATTTTAATACAGCTAAATTCAAGATCATGCATCTAGGAACTAAGAATGTAGGTCAGACTTATAGGATTAGTGTCTTTATTCTGGAAAACAGAGACCCAGAAAAAGACTTAAGGACATAGGGGATAACTAATTGAACATGAGGTCTGTGCGATGCAGTAACTGAGTATATCCAATCCTTAGATATATAAGTATGGGAATATTGAGTAGAAGTTGCAGATTTATTACCACTGTATACAACATTAGTGAGCCCATTTCTGAAACATTGTATCAAGTATAAGGTGCACATTTTTAACAGTTAGGTCAGTTCTTCCAGTGTGGATGTGGTGCATTCTCCATCACTTGATGTCTTTACATCAAGATTAGATATCTTTCTAAAAGATGTGCTGTGGTTCAATCAGAAATCATGAGCTTGATGCAGGAACCAACTATTGAAATTTTATGGCCTGTGTTATGCGGGTGGTCAGACTAAATAATCAGAATGCTCTCTTCTGGCCTTAAGAGCTATGAAAAAAACCCAAGCTACATTTGTTACAGTCCATAAATAAAATGAATATAGTAAGTGACGGTCCATTTGAAACAGTTATTTTTCCTAAAACAAACAACCCCTCCATACACCTCCAAATACTTGACTTTTTCAAAAATTTTCATAAGTTGCAATATTAAATAATAGAAAAAAATGTTTTATAGTTGAAGAATTTGTCCAAAGCATTGTATGCAGGAAGTGATTAAAATCTAGCTCAATAAATTCATTAATGTCAGTGAGGTGCTTAGCTATTTATGATTAGTATCCTAGGAATATCTTTACATAACTAAATTTCACTGTTCCACATTCAAGAGGCACTTCATTGGCTCAGTAACATGGAGAAAATATTGGGTGGGGTATAACATCTTGAATAGAATAGAAAAAATTCTTGGAGTTCAGTCAACCATTGTCAGTTTTATTGCATTGTGTTTAAAAAAAAAACCATAATTCTTGTGTTGATTGCTTTCTGCATATAATTAGCACATTGCTTGTGCTCATTAGTATGTTTGAACAGGGAAATCTTTCCAGAAGCATCAGGAAATACTCGAGCTGCAATAATAAGCTTTTCATTATAAACTTGCATCAACTTTTTGGAATGGTTTCTGATGATTCTGGTATTGGTTCTTCTTGAGGGTGTTATCTTCTTTTATCAGGGCCAGAGAGGCTTTATGGCCATTAGCCTCCCCTTTTCACTACTTCTTTGAAGTGAAAGTTGAATGATCCTCTATATTCGGTCATGAGAGTCAAATCGCCATGTTGAAATATGAGAACAATATGTATCGTCTCTTCAAATGAAGAGGTATAATTAAATAAAAAGTAAAATATATGGAGATATATCTATCTCATAGAACTGGAAGGGACCCTGAAAGGTCATTGAGTCCAGCCCCCCTGCCTTCACTAGCAGGACCAAGTACTGATTTTTGCCCCAGATCCCTAAGTGGCTCCCCTTAAGGATTGAACTCACAACCCTGGGTTTAGCAGGCTAATGCTCAAACCACTGAGCTATCCTGCCCCCCTAATAATTGCAGCTCACCTTGTCACAGTGACAAAACTCGGAGACTGTTGATATATTATACGCTTGATGAATAAGCATCTTGAAAAAATGTTTTATTGTACAGTGTATCCATACAAAATTGCAATTGTAATATGTAAATTTGAAAAAAGAATAAAAAGTTAATTAAAATGTTCTAAACAACTTGCTTAAACAGCTTAAGCAAGTTTGATACAATAACATAGTGTCAGTAGTTCAAAAGATACACCTCTTTCTTATAGTACCAGAATGCCTAAGCTATGGACTGCATAGGCTTTCCTGACCAAAAAAAGGAGAAAATTGTCTATCAATTTGCACTGAGGCATTTTATTTTAACCAGTTACTGATCCATGAGAGGAGAGTCTTTTCCCATTACTGCTTACTTTGCTTAAGAACTTTTGGTGTAGGATCTTGTCAAAGACTTTCTGAAAGTCCAAGTACACTATATTCATTGGATCATCCTTGTCCACTTGCTTGTTGACTCCCTCAAAGAATTCGAATAAAGTGTTGAGGCATGATTTCCCTTTACAATAGGTGTGTTGACTCTTCCCTAACATGTCATGTTCATTGGTGTGTCTGATAATTCTATTCTTTACTATAGTTTAAACCCATTTGCCTGGCATTGAAGTTAGACTTACCAGCCTGTAATTGGTAGAATCGTCTCTGAAGGCTTTTAAAAAATCGACGTTACATTAGCTATCCTCTGGGCATCTGGTACAGAGGCTGATGTAAGCGATAGGTTACATACCATAGGTAGATATCATATTTTCGTTCCTTCAGAACTCTTGGGTGAATACCGTCTGGTCCTGGTGACTTATTCCTGTTAAATTTATCAATTTGTTCCAAAACCTTTTGTATTGACACCTCAATCTGGTATAGATCTTCAGATTTGTAACCTAAAAAGAATGTCTCAGATGTGGAAAGCTTATATCCTCTTCAGTGAAGACCAATACAAAAAATTCACTTAGCTTCTCTGCAACAGCCTTCTTTTCCTTGAATGCTCCTTTAGCACTTTGTTCGTCCAGTGGCCCCACTGATTGTTTGGCAGACTTCCTGCTTTTAATGTACGTAAAAAATATTTGCTGTTAGTTTTTGTCTTATGATAATTGCTCTTTAAATTATTTTTGTCCTGGCTAATTATACTTACCTTGCCAGAGTTTAAAAGAGCTGACGGGGTAGTGAAGGTGAGACTGAATGAACAAAGGAGAGAGTAGGAGAGAACACAACACCAGACAGGGCAAGTGACGGGAGAGTGGATTGAAGAGAAGAGTACATTACTATACATTATAGAAAAATGAGCTTAAGGGAAAGAAAACACTGAAAAAAGATTAAGAAAGAATCCAAAAGGAAATGGGATAAAGGAATGGAAGAGGGAAAGAGAACCATAACAAACATAAGGAAGACAGTAGGTTGCTTTTCATTTTTTAAAAAAATATTTATTTTAGCATTATGCTTTCTATTAATAAAATGGTGTGATTGATAGATTGTTGGTGCCTTGGCAACATGTACTAAAGTTTAGCCAGAGCAGTAAAATGCCAAGTGCTGACGCTGTTAGGCTAGCTATGAAAGTTCTGAGAGCTATTTGAGGATGTTTCTGTCAGTTGAGCTTTCCTCAAAGCACTTATCTTTGAAAGGCATTTGGCACAAATCTAAGATGTGTAACATTCTGCATCACTCAAATCATAGAGTATGACACTGTGCCCACCTGATGCCCATTCATGCTTGGCTCTCAGTTGAATGGAGAGATAATTCCACTGAAAATTATCGGGGTGTCATTCTCAGTAGTGTACTTGATCGTCTTGATCCACCTGATTGTATTTTTATCACAGAATAGTTATTGCTGCTTGTCTCCTCTGCTCTTTCTGTCAGGTTGCCTCAGGTTTATGATCCAGACTTTATAGCTATTCAGTGAATACCAGGCACAGTGGGTTCACCATCTGCAGTGAGGCTGATCCATACAGCTTGGGATGAGCCATATGAATTCAGGCTATCAGTACTGTGTTTGTGACGTGAGGAATTGGATGCAGATGTTGGATATCTTGATGTTGAAACACCTCTGCTTTTCAGGGAATTTTAATAAGCAGTTTTAACTGAACTGTGGTGCATTTCTTCAGGTTGATTCCAAATTTTCCAGATTAGAAAATACGTTGATTTCACAGGGGTGGGGGAGATACTTTTCACATTGGAGATTTAGATTCTATACAACTTTCAAAATCTAGACCTTTTTCTTGTGAAAATATCCTTGCAAATGTAAACTCAATGATAGAGTTGAAAGTCTCTCAGATTTCTTATAGGAAAGCCTATGCAGACATTTTTCTGTGAACCATGAATGGGAGATTTTTGATTTGGTTCTCTCTGATGTCTTTGTCCATTGGGGAATGCCGGTCTGGGATCTTTTCACCTTGTAGGCAAACAAGAATCTTCCTCAGTACTGCTCCAGAGCAGCCCTGGGCAAGGGCTCAATGAGATCCACCCTGCTGATGTCATGGAAAAATCGCCTTGGGAAATGCCTTTCCTCCCATTCCATTAATACCACAAGTTCTGCAAAAGATCTGTCAAGACAGAACTCTAGTCATCCTTATTGTACCCAACTGACTGAGACAGTTCTAGTTTGCGGATCTGCTAAAGCTCTCAGCTTGACCATCCATGAACCCCGTCTCACCTCCCATTACCTGACTTTCTAATACAACATAGGGCAGGTTCAGATGCCCTAGTCTGGGCCCACTGCAACTCAGAGCCTCATATTCCAGAAGGGTGCAACTCCATCCTTAACCAAAACAGAAAGGACTCTATGAGGAGCTGTTACTCAGCAAAATGTAAACATTCTCCTCTTGGGCTCAGCAACGCTACTTGTCCCTGGAATCAGTGGGAATCCCTGCTATCCCTGGGTATCTATTTACTCTTAAGTCTTCAGGTGTCGCACACAGTTCTCTTAGAAAGAATTTATCAGTGATCGGCATTTTTCATCCTACGGTGGATAACCATATGATCTGCATGCACCCTGTGAGAACTAAATTTCTGAAGGGATTTCTCAGATCCTTTCTAGCATTGGTGAAGTTTGAACTGCAGTGGGAATTCAATTTTGTTCTCTCATTTCTCACTAAATCTCCCTTTGAGCCTCTAGCCACATGCTCTTTGGCTCAGCTTTCTATGGAAGTGGCCTTTCTATCAGCTATAACATCAGCCAAAGGAGTCAGCTGGGGATGCTCATGGTGCTATCTTCTATGAAGAAAAGGTCTTATTATGACCATACCCCAGGTTCATCCCTAAAGTAGTTTGAGTTTCATGAGTCAGGTAATCCGTTTACCTGTATTATTTCGTAAACTATTTTCCTTGAATGAAGAGAGACGGCTGCATTCTCAGAACATCCATAGAGCTTTGGCCCTTTATCTACAAAGACCATTAGAAAAGCACCTAGAGTATTTGTTTCCATAGTAGAGAGATCGAAGAATTCACCCAGAGGAGGTGAGGACTCATTCCACCAGAAGGCAAGCAGCCTCTGTGGTGTCTTTGAGAGACATACCCTTATTAGAGATATGCAGGGTAGCTACTTGGAGCTTTTTGCATACCTTCATGAGACATTACACTCTTGTCCAGTCTTCCACTGTGAATATAGCTGTGGGTACAGCAGTATTACAGTCAGCTCTCACTTCTGGGTCCTTGCACCCATTTAACCGTTTGACTACTGCTTGCTAATTTCCAATGTTTGGAATACACTGGAGACAATTTCGAGAGACCCAAAGAAAAAATGGAGGTTATATACCTGTAACTGGAGGTTCTTTGAGATGTGTGGTCGCTATCTCATTCCACCACCCGTCCTCTGCTGTGGATTTCTGGGTCTGTGGTGAGAATAGAAACTGGAAAGGTGTTAACCCATAACACTGTTCATAGGCACGGGAACTAGGGGTATGTGGGGGTGCTGCAGTACTCCCAGGTTTCATGCGGGTCCCCTGCTCCCAGACCCAGCTCGGGGGTGGGGGGTGGACAGGGGTAAGAGTGCTGGCTTTCAACACCCCCACTATTAAAAGTGTTCAAGTGCCGTTGCCACTGTTTATGCCCTCGGTGCAGAGCACAAGGAGAGCTACAGCACATGTGCAGGCCAACAGATACTGCTTGGAAAAAAAAAATCTGGACTCAGGCTCATGGTGTGCATGCGTACCCACGTGTGGAATACAGATAGGGACCACACATCTTGAAGAACCTCCAGTTATAAGTAGAGAAACTCCAATTCTTCCCTCTGTTAGACCCTCCATAATGATTTACCGGGAGCACCCATAAAACCTCTGGTATGGACTGTCTTAAACCTTCCATTCTCCTAAGTGGAATTGCACCAGTGCAATTATGTTTAGGGTGGTCCTCTGCACCCACAGCAATGTGTATGTGGTGTGGGAGGAATTGGCTCATCTTCATCTAGTTTGACTTTTTTTCTGTTTTTTGTTATCCTGAAAATGTTGTGGGTTTATTGAGACGCTTCCATGTGTGATTCCCGGCCTTCCCAGTGTATTTAATAATTTGGTACAATAGTACTGTAATCTTTTTATTTATATAAAAAAATACATGTATAATGTAATCGAGTTTGCAACAGCCACAGAAAGTCCACATCTTTTACTAATAAAGCACATTTTAATTTTTAATAAAAATCTGCAGATGTTGATGTAATTTCATATGCCTCAGAGCTGAAAGAAGCCTTTCATAGTCCTTATGTAACCTTTAGTACAAACAACTGGTGTATCATTCCAGGATGTCCTGCATGGCTACCATACTGTAAATATAGATACTGAAAAACATGATCACTTTGTTTAGGGAAGCTTCTTTAAAACAATGCATACAGTGAGCACATTTGACAATACTTCTGAAACTAAATATTAACTGTCTTCGTATGAACTTTTAGTCTGAAAAAAGGAAAAATGTCCATTACAGACAGAAAAAATCCATGAGAAGAATAAAATTAAAATTACTAATTAAAAATATGCCATTGTAAGAAAACCATTCCAGTGATCCTCAGACATTTTGACTTGGAGTCCATCCCCAAACCCTTTGTCATAAATCCAAATCCCTGCCTGCTGTGCCTTCTTATGCCGGAACCAGAAATCTCCCTCGGTTTTGTTCATTTTCTTTCCCTTTGCCTCACCATCTTTTTTTGCTCTCTATTCTCCTTTTCCCGTTTTGTGTGTCTCTTCTCTGTGTATTTGTGCAGGGACTTGCTTTGTTGATTTCACTTTTTTTCTTCCAACTTGTCCTCCTTACCAGATGTCTTGCCACTGTGCTGTCTTTCCCCTTCTCTGTCTCTCTGGGAAAGTACTAATTTTATCTCTTTCTTTCTCCAAGTGCATCTGTTCTTCTCCAGTCTCCTCTCTTTGCCGGTTTTAATTCCTGTCCTATTGTATCCTCTTCTCTCTTCGTGTGTTCACTCTCCACTTAGGCAGGTGACAAGCTATATTGTGCACACTGCTAGTCTGCAGGAGAATTTTGTTAAAGCAGTATATCATATTTCTCTTCCCTTAGAATCATAGGGTTAGACGGGACCGCAAGGATCATCTACTCTAACCTCCTGCCAAGATGCAGGATTTGTTGTCTGAATCATCTAAGACTGATGGCTGTCCAGCCTCCTTTTGAAAACCTCCAGTGAAGGATCTTCCACAACCTCCCTAGGCAGTCTGTTCCATTGTCCTGTTCTTACAGTTAGGAAACTTGTGCTTTTCCCTTTCCATCTGTTTGCTTGTTCCATCCACCAGCTGCATCTTGTCATTTACTGAGACTGTAAGCTGTGGTATGAGCTGTCCTTATACTATTTGTGTGTACGGTGCCTAGCACAAAGGGGCTCTGGTCCCTCATGGGGGCCTCAAGGTGCTATACAAATCATAAATAGTATTTCTTTTCCTCACCTCTCTCCCTAATTTAGCTCATCTTTTTTTTCCCTGCTCCTCTTGCTACTTAGGGGATCCTTGCTATGGGATGGGGTTAGGAGAATCTCTTCATGTCTTTGTGGTGCCTGTGTGCCTGCTCAGGCACTCTGAGCAGGCAGTTGTTTGAAGAGAACACAAAGAAAAGTTAGGCAGGTAGTTTAAAAGGATCTTTGGCTGCTCTCTGCTCCTTGCTTTCAGCCACAGCTAGGGAGCACCGATGCAGTAGGGCAGGAATATATCAGTTCACCACCTGTGCTGCTCTTCTTCGCCAATATCCACTGGTTTCTCCTGCTGCTATGTCCACTTCCTCCTCTGGTCAATTTGGCATAGGTTGGGGTTGAGGGTGAGGAGACACTCCGATACCATAGTGATGGGCAAGGAATTAAAAAAACCCACAAAACCCTAGAAATAGATAATTTATTTTATTTATTTATGGGATTTGTTCTTCATTATTATTACTGATTGCCACAAAAAAGAGAGGGAAATGGGCAGATTTGATACTTCCTTGGTTTATTTTCTCTGTCTTTATCTCAGGCTGAACAGTGCTGGAACTATGGTGCCTCTCTGGAGTGGCTCATTCTCTCCTCTGCCCTACCTGGGTCCTGTCTCACAAGTCAGGAACCACTGAGCTATTCTAGAAGGAAGTATGCAGCTGTTACAGTACATTGAATAAAACTTTAGTTACCTTGAATGATTACAGAATTTTAAAATCATTTAAGTGCTATGGCTGTGGAACTTCTCAAATGGAATAGCTCCATGCATTTGACTCATGCGTCTGACTAGAATTGCTATTTAGGACTCCACATTGCTTATTTTTTCCTTTTCTCAGAGATACATGTTTTCATCAAAACAAACGTTTGCAATTGTGTTGAAGCGATATATTAAGACTCTGGTGCCTAATGGCTTCTGTGCTCATGGAGCTGAGCAATACAGGTCTTGTGTAGCGAGATAAAATGTTTTACACTCATTCGTACTTGTAATATGGAGCCTAGAAGGTATTTAACAGCAGAATAAGAGTACTAGTGCAGAGTTTATTCTTTTGACCTCACTGTATTAGTTGTGACTGTATTTATGGATTCTGCAAACTCTGCTTTGGTGGAAAAAACAAAGATGGAAGTTAGGGCTCAATTTTTACCTTCACAATGATGCACATTGTAATTTGAAAACTGTTCTTAGGCATGTGTGCACCAGCCCAGTAGCAGATTGTAATAGTTAAGTTGAAGCACATTCTGAACATATCTGAAAATAGAACTGAACTCTGACTTTGCAAGCACTTTATGGCATGAGCTGCCTTCATACTATTGGTGTATACTATTGGTACCATGACAATCCTGTACACAATGCTATCTGTTTGCTCTTTAGATTTGAATGTTTTTCTCCTTTTTTAATATTTATTTTCTTTTATTGCACTAGAGAATTGCACTGATCCATGGTAAGAATAATCCTAAATTAACTTCTCAAAATTTAACTATTACACTTATTTTCTTGGCTGATTTAATGCCCTGTTGCTTTGGACAGTGTTTGATTTATGATGATAACCAATCCCAAAATGAGCATGGATAAGGCTATTCACATTAGGAATATCATATTCACGGAAGATTATGAGTCAGATTCTAGCAACTACTGTATGTAAACATGAACCAACAATTTTCTTCCCATAGGAAGAATGTAAGATGAAAGTTAGCTGTCCCTTCTTGTTTTACCCAAAACACATGGAGATTTTGCTTAGCAGGCCCTCTGCACAGGAATCATAGAAAGAGATTTGGGCTTCATGATTACATGTACATATCCTCTGAACTAGTAATGACCTTGTAATGGGTGTGGCCCAAGGACCTCTTGAGGCCAACTGGCATAGGGCACAGGAGATATACAGGTAACAGGTACCCCTAGGATCTAGTATTTACATTCTAGATCAGCAAAGAGTGCCATGTATGGTTTCTACTGAAAGCCGTATCATACAGTTCACTGTAATCTTTGTGAAATGTACATGTGGATAATGTGTAAGGAGGTATGTATGTGTATTGGAAATCATGTTCTTAAGGCCTTGTAGTTAAAGGCAAATCTCTCAGAAGTAGCATGACTTGAGGCAGACTTCTCCAGACAGGATGTAGGGGAGACACTTATCTTCCTGATTATTGGGTATCTTACAATTGACATCGATTTGCATATTGAATCAAATGCTAATTAATAGATTGCTACAGGGAAAGACAAAAACAGCAGGGATTATCCTGATTACAAGAAAAGACGAACATTTTGGGGGGTATCCAGGTATCCATTATCCAGGTCATTAATGAAAATATTGAAGAGTAGCAGCACCCCATTAGATACTCTCCGAATTTGACAGCAAACTAGTCATAACTATTCTTTTGAGTGTAGGGTCTTTCAACCAGTTGTGCACCCACCTTACACTAACGTTATCTAGACCACATTTCCCTAGTTTGCTTATGAGAATGTCATGCAGTGTCAAAATCCTTACTAAAATAAAGGTATATCATGTCTACTGCTTTCCCCTATCCACTAGGTCAGTGATCCTATCAAAGAAGGAAATTAAGATGTTTTGACATGATTTGTTCAAATCCATGCTGGCTATTGCTTATAACCCTATTATCCTCCAAATGCTTACAAATTAATTGTTTAATAATTTGCTCCAGGATCTTTCCAGGTATTGACGTTAGACTGATCTGTAATTCCCTGGGTCCTCCTTGTTCCCCATTTTAAAGATAGGCTCTATGTTTGTGCTTCTCCAGTCTTCTGGGATCTCTCTCGTCCTCCAGGAGTTCTCAAAGATAATGGCTAAATTACTTTTCCAACAATGGGGGACTTTAACTACCCTATTTGGGGTAAAGAACCCCATTACTAATAGGTCCTGTGTTTTGGATATTTCTGTTGTTTGTTTTAGAAATGCCTCATCCACCACCTCATCCTGATATAATGGTTTATATTAGACCTCTCCCATGACATCACCTGTATTTTAACCCTTTTATCTTTACTCGGAGATTCTCAGCTGGTCTGTCTCTTACCTCTTTTTGGACCTCAGAGCAAAGGTATATATCCTTTATGTATTATCCTCCCTTTTTTTCCTGCCTGTTTTTTCTGAGCAAGCTATACCGCTCCACACCAATATTCCAGTCATGAGATTTATCCCACCATGTCTCTGTGATACCAATTAAATTATAATTTAGCTTATGTACTAATACTTCCAGTTCTTCCTGTTTATTCCCTATGCTCCTTGCATTTGTGTACAGATATCTAAAACGTTGATCAGTTTCCCCCATGGATATCTTTCTTGTTGCTCCTTTGACCCTATTGTAATTTTCCATGTCACCCCCTCTTCCAACATCTAACACTGTTAATTTTTTTTTCAAACTTACCTGTGGGCTTTTGTCACCTACCCCCATTGAACCTAGTTTAAAGTCCTCCTCACTAGATTGGTGAGGTGATGCGTGAAGATGCTCTTCCCTGTCTTGGTCTGGTGGATCCCATCTTGTCCCAGAAGATCTGGTCCATCTCCTACTGAAATCAGTAAAATGTTGCCATGACTTCAAAGTGAATAGAAATGGATCCCTCGAAGTAGAAAATACCATTCAGGTTATCGGTCCATCTCTCTACCAGTACATGGTCCTGTCTATTGTAGTTTTAATATGCTCTAACAGGAAGCTTTTCTCCCCCCTCTCTTCCCACCCCCATTATTTGTATTATTATAGCACCTGGGGAGCCCCAATCATGGACCTAGGACCCCATTGTACTAGGCCCTGTGCAGACATAGAATAAAAAGATAGTCCTTTCCCCAAAGAGATTACAATCGAATACAAGACAAGAGACAGTAGATGGATACAGACAGATGGGGGAGTACAAGGAAACTGTGAAACAGTATAGGTCACTATGGTGGGCTGTGGCCTTAGCATACCAGCAGCCTAGCTGTTGTAAAGTTTGTTTTTTCCTAGGCATCATGGCAAAGGAGAGTTTTGAAGAGGATTTTGAAGTAGAATAATTTAGTTTTGCAGATATTTATGTGCACTCCTTGAGCAGCAGCATAGGAGAAAGCACAAAAGTGCTTGTTTGAAAATTTAACAAGCAGGCAGTGGAAGTTGGCATCAGGAGTCAATCAGGGGAAGAGACAACTCAGTAGTGAATGATAGACAATGATAAGTGGGGATAGACAACGAAGGGCCTTGAAAATGGAAAAAAAGCAGCTTATGTTTGAGGTAATAGAGAAGGGGAAGCTAGTGGATGGAGGGATTCAAAGAGAGGAAGGACGTGGTCAACGTGATGGACTAGGAAAATAGGCAACCTTCTGAATGGATATTGGTGGGGCAAGGTTGCATTTGTCAAGACCAGAGGGAAAAACGATGTTGCAGTAATTGAGATGTGAGATGACAAAAGCTTGGACAAGCGTTTTAGCTGTGTAGCGGATAGAAAAGGCAGTATGTTAGAGATGCAGAAAGAATCTATGCAGAAAGAATCAGCAAGATTTAAACATAGCCTGCATGTGAGGACCTAGAGAGAAATCCAAGTTGAAGATGCTACCCAAATTACAGGCCTGAGTGATAGGCAGGATGGTGATGTTGTCCACAGTGATCAAAAAAGGAGGTAGTGGGAAGGGCTTACAGAAAGAGGTTTAAGAGCTCTATTTTAGACATGCTGGTTTTAAGCTCTCAGCTAGGCATCCATGAGTAGATGCCAGAGAGACAGGCCAAGATTTTAGTTTGGACAGAAGGAAACAGTTTTGGAGTAGAGAGGTAGATCTATGAATTATCAGCATAGAGATGGTAGTTGAATTTGTGTTTGCAGATGACATTACCCAGAGATAAAGTGTAGAGAAGAGAAAAGAAGGGGACCAAGGATAGAGTCCTGTAGAACTTCCACTGATAGCTAGAGGGGGGTGAGGAGGATCAATTAGTGAGGTCGGAGGAGAACTAGGAGAGGACGAAGTCACAGAAGCCAAGGGAGGACAGAATTTCAAGAAGAGCATGGTCAATGGTGTCAAAGTCCCCTGACAGGTCAAGGAGGATGGGGATGGAGTACTGGTTCTGAGCTTTGGCTAGGAAGAGGTCATTAGAGGCTTTGGCAAATGGAGTGCAAGGGCCAAACTGGAGAGGGTCTAGGATGGAATTGGAGGAGAGGAAGTGATTGTAAAACTGTGCATTCATGAGCTTAAATCTTAGCTATAAAAGGAGATGAGGCAGTAGATGGGCAGGCAATTGAGGTCAAAGGTGTTTTGTTAAGATGGAAGAGACTATAGCATGCTTGTAATTGTGAGGGGCTAAGGAGAACATAAGGGAAGGGATAAAAGCTAGTCGTCTTAAAGTATTCCTTGTGTCCCTATGTACAACACTAAACTATTTCTCTCCTTCTTTGATGCTCACATCCTTCATAGATTAGTAGAAAGTTATCTCTTCCCCAATACCTTAGTTGTTTGTTAGCCACCAAGAACCCAAAGAAAGATGTTTAGGATGGGATCATAAATCTGCCATTACAGGATTTTTGGTGTTGCTAGGTTTTAGTGGTGTTTTACATTAATCTAAATTTAATAGAAGGTATTCACAGAATCAGTAACCAAACAGTAGAATATTTCAAGAAAAACAGATGGCCCCAAGATTCAGTGTTCAAACCTATTGATATTCTATGTTCTAAGTCTGAGTGGGCATAAAGTCCTTCTGGGAAATTTAGTTCCATTGCCATGGCTGCATTACATTAAAAGTTTAAGATGAGCTGATGCAATGTATCTCAATTTTAATGACCAAAATCAGATATTGTCCAACATTTTCATAGGAACAATCCAGTAATATCAATTCTTAAAACCAAATTACTTATTCTGATTCAACGATAGGCATATTTTAGGTAGCTCATTATCTACAGTGCCCATCTAGGCACTGGTTTCAGAGGGGTAGCCGTGTTAGTCTGTATCAGCAAAAACAACGAGGAGTCCTTGTGGCACCTTAGAGACTAACAAATTTATTTGGGCATAAGCTTTCGTGAGCTATAACACTTCACGTATCATCTGATGAAGTGGGTTCTAGCCCACAAAAGCTTATGCCCAAATAAATTTGTTAGTCTCTAAGGTGCCACAAGGACTCCTCGTTGTTTTTCATCTAGACACTGACAATGCTATATAGAACGGACAATGAAGTACATTCATTTCTATTTACAAAAGCAATTTTTTTCATTTATTCCCTCAATGTTCTTTTTAGGGCATTCATCAGCACCTTAATCAGAGAACAAGCAACCAATTTCTTCTATATTCATCACTATTAATTAATTCTAAACTGGTTGCCATCACCATTTGTTGAATTTTCCAGACTGAAGTACGAAGCTCTAATCCATTCCTATTCCTATCCCCATCTCTCAGTGGCAATACTCTACTATTTCCACAGAAGGCTGACTACAATATTGTGTTCTCAATGTCAGTTATGCAGAGACAGCCACATTACTCTTTCAGAATTGCATTTGGGATTTGCAATGTAAAGTGATACACTATGGAATAATCAAATCCGGGTGTGTTGAGGCAATAAAGCATTATGGTCAAACTAACATTTTGCTTTGAGATGTTTTCCTAAGTTTGCCCTAATTGTGGTCACAGTTCTTAATAAACTGTTCCGGCCATTCATACATTTTAAACTGGGAACAAATCCACACTGATGCGGATTTGAAATTGGTCCGAATTTACCAGTGTAGAATAGAACATGAACTCAGTTATATGAGATATATAATCTGCTACTGCAGACACATAAAGAAGACTAAGTTATAATAATATTTTCTGAACAATGGCTTCATGTCGAGCATACTTAGGGACCAATTCTACAAACACTCTGATTAGTGTAGTGCTTTCTGCCATGAGTAGTCCCACTGAAATCACTCACAGTTGGATGATCTGTAGTCCTGAGTGTTTGTAGGATTGGGCCCATAAAGAGCAGTCAAACCATTATAAATCTCTTGTATGAAATTACTGGCAAGAGACTTGACATTGCTGTTTTCTTTGCCATGGTTAAAATTAGGATGATCACTTTAGTGAATTTTGAGGGTTGGATTCACAAACTTTCTTTTCCTCTGAAATGTATGCTCTTTTTATTCCCCTCAGGATGATCAGTTTTAAAAACAAACCTGTGTCTCCAGCTAAAGGGAAGCAAGTACTATGTATCAAAAATAGGACAGCTCACAAAAGCCAGGTTGTCTAAGTGTGTGCTATATATACTTTTAATATTGATTAAACAGTGTTAGTATCCTCAGCATTGTGCAAAATGCAAAAAAAAAAAAAAAAAAAGAGAAAGTCCCAGCCCTGAGGCGTCCACGGGTTAATTTGTTGGTCAATCCAGAGGGTAGTTTTCTTTAAGCATTGCAACTCTCTGCTATGATGCAGAGAGGGGCAGAGGGAATGATACTAAAAGAAATCCTCGGTGGGCAAAAATAGCAAACCAAGGAGTGAGAACTCTGAGGGGAGGCATTATTGCATGGCAAACACAAAGTGTAAAGAGTAAAGGAGGTGGTAAATTGATCCGGAGATGTAGGTGAAATTAGAAAGTAAGAGAGAGCAGCAGAGTCAGATGGACCATAATACCACAATACCTTGATTTTTTTTTCTTCTGTTCCTCATCTTCTTTCAGCTCTTTCTTTCAGTTTCTCCTAAGCAAAATGTGAGCCCAATAACAGCATTTGGGGGCAAATTTTTGAAAGCCATCATGATAAAGAGGATGTGAAGTCAGGCAAAATGAACTTCCCCCATGCCACCACCCACCTCTGCCCAAAACAGTGTTCTACACAGCACAGCTCATGGCTAGGCTCAGCGTCAACTAATGAACTGGACAGTCTTGAATATGTAACAGAACAGAATGTTATCAGTGAACTTAGTCATCATGCATCTGTCTGGTTTGTCAGAAGAAATTTAACCTTTCCACTGTATTTACAAATGGAGGAACATGATAATTAGAGTATAAATGACTATGTTAAGAAACTGTCAGGCAAATGGTCAAAATGGTGCTCAGGGATTTAGCTGTGTGATAAGGCTCTGTCTCATCGTCAGCCCATGAAGGATCCACTGCCACACCCATTTATTTTAAGGGACTTTGGCATGTAAAAAAGCTTCTAAATAAGTGTTCTTCAGCTACATCAGGAGTAAAAGGTACATGTGGGAGAGAGAGAAATGGAATACTAAAAGACTGTAAAATGACTGATAAAGGCCATATTGTGCAAAGTCTCTCATTCAGTGTTAGAGACAGAAGGGAGAGAGTTAAAAGGAAATCTTCCCTTTTGGTACCACTTGAGCAGCAGACAAACACAGTGGCTTTCTCTGTTTTCCGCTCGTTGCCTTCACTTCTTTGAAAATCTCCAGTACAACCTTTGTTGGAAGAAGAGTAGCTTTCATGTCCCCGTCACTGCTGAACTGCAGCCATCATAATCTTCCACAAGCTTACACACATGAGAAGGGGAATGTACCTTTTGCTAGTATCCCTGGTATTGTGGCTTTAAGTACGGGTCTGAGAAAGGGGTCCAATCATACTTTCTACCTCTCTTAAGTAGTCTCTCCAAGGGTCACCTAGCTCATGAGATTAGTTCTGTTAGTGAATAATCATCAGAAGCACTTGCTTTGACACAGTGATTCTCCCCTCCAGTGAAAGCCGGCTGTTCAACTGTGCCCTAATTCCTTTTCTCCCAGCATCTTTACATACAGTTAGATGTCTTCTCTTAATGTTGCTTATGAGATGTATGTACATCTAAATTCAAACTAGGGGATTGAAACTAAGTGTGGTCCTTAGTGAAACATTCTAAATGTGTAACCTCTAATCCCAGGGAGGAAGGAACATGTTACATTTATTTCTTACTGGGTCACAGGTTTAATACTGTTGCCCTTCACTAGGGACCTGATCCCATATCAATTAAAGTCAATGACAGTCTTTTCATTTACTTCAGTGGACATCGGATCATACCTAAATGGCTTCAGTACCTGATTTACTACTTCAGTTTCTCTTTGTTTTATTCTATTTGCTACATAAGATCTAGCAAAGCTCTTAAGCACATGGGCCTACTCGTGTGCTTAAAGTTAAACAAGTGATTAAGTGCTCCTCTGGATGGGTTGATATAACACTTCACAACACCAAGTCCAATTAAAAGGGGAAAAAACCCAAAGCTTCTGAAGACTCTGGTGGGATGAATTGGCTCAAATTCAACATAAAGCAGCAAGAATGTCATCCGTTCTCAAAACAGATTCCTTATTCTTAGCCATTAGCCAGGGGACCATCCTCTGTTCAAACAGTTTTTAACTGGAGGGGAAGCTGATAGTGCCTCCTGTAGTTAAAATTGCCTGACATTTCCCATTATAAGACCCTGTTTATATATAGAATGCTATATATGGCATGAGAATCAGGGATCTGTCATGAGAACCAAAGATATTTTTGCTGCTTTGTCACATTGAATTTGATCTAGTTTGTCTCATCATAGTTTCCAGAAGCTTATTTTTGTTGTTGTTTGTTGTTATGCTAACATTTTATATAGGAACAAAGAACAGTTATATATAAAGTAGAAAGAAGGGGAAATGTTCCATAAATAATGCTGTTATCTGGACAGTCAGTGGGCTAAGAGTAGCAATATCCTGAGCAGAGCCAGCCAAGACTGGCTTAACCAGGTCCAACCTGGTCACACAGCCTAAGAAAAAACATTATTAAAAGCAAGAAATAAGAAGGACCCTGTACATCTAGAGGTAATTTTATTCATCCCCTTTTACAGTAAGATCAAGTTGTTTGGAGAATCCTTTGGAAACGTTTAAAGGATTTATCCAAACTTATTAACCTGTTTCCTCATTCCAGCTTTGCAGCAGGGATATATAACTCTATACAGGAAGTACAGATTCTTTGGCCCACCAGGCCAGATTTAGCAGGCATTCCTGCTAAGGATTTCATTCATCTGGAGCCAGCAAATGTTTTTCCAACTTAAGAGGGGGGGAAGGTTGTCTCAAGTCCTTCAACAACTCAACCAACAGATAATGAAAATGTACTGTGTGCAGGAGCCCTCAAGGAGAGATGACAGACAAAATATTATCATCATCCTTTGGGCTGGTTCATCTGTAGACAGATGAATATTAGATGCCATAAAAAGTGCGCCTAATAGAATTTTAACACACTGCCATCCTCTATATTTTTTTTTGTCCACTGTGCCAGAAAGCTTATTTTAAAAAATCAATCTTCTTTTTAATCCAAAATGTTATGGACATAAAGCCATAGTAAGAGTATTACTTTTATAATTTAATTCAGGCATTTTCTCTGGATTAGTGGATTCATCATCATTAAATCTGTTTGTAAGAAAAGCATAATTTAAAATGAAAAATATTCCATAAATATTCTTTTAAAAAAGCTCCTGGAGACTTTATTATTATCTACAGTTTTCTCCCTTTAATTTCCCAGGAAACCTGATCATCGTTGTTTCTTCTAAAATACTCCTAAATTGTGGCCATGCCACTTGTTACAGCTGATGGACTGTTATGCAAATCTGTATTATCTGTATGACCTACTGGTTTAAAATGCCCCTGAAGAAAACCATTGTGCACATAAGCAAACCAGTCAGTTACTGTACTTGCAAGAATTTATAATCAACTTTATTAATGATTTTAGATTGATAGTCATCTTGGGGATCTTATTACAACATTTCTTAACTCATTGGTCTCTCCTGACTTCATAAAACTCCAGAGTTTATTCCTTTTTTCTTTCCAGTCATCTGCTTAGAATTGCTTCTGATATTTCCAATTGATAGGCATGATAGTTGCATGTGAAGGTTTGTTTTAATAGAATGCTCCAGACCCTGAAATTCTTAATTCCAGACAACTGGAACTTATATAATGAATAACTTGACACTTAGGTGATCCTTCCATCAGTTCACCAATACTTCTGTGACAGAAGTCCTAAGAACAACAACCTAGGAGTCTAAGAACAACCCAGGAAACTACAGACCAGTTAGTTTAACTTCTGTTCCAGGGAAGATAATGGAGCAAGTAATTAAGGAAATCATCTGCAAACACTTGGACTTTAGTAAGGCATTTGATACGGTCTCGCATGATATTCTTATCAATAAACTAGGCAAATACAACTTAGATGGGGCTACTATTAGGTGGGTGCATAACTGGCTGGATAACCGTACTCAGAGAGTAGTTATTAATGGTTCCCAATCCTGCTGGAAAGGTATAACAAGTGGGGTTCCGCAGGGGTCTGTTTTGGGACCAACTCTGTTCAATATCTTCATCAACGACTTAGATATTGGCATAGAAAGTATGCTTATTAAGTTTGCAGATGATACCAAACTGGGAGGGATTGCAACTGCTTTGGCAGATAGGGTCATAATTCAAAATGATCTGGACAAATTGGAGAAATGGTTTGAGGTAAACAGGATGAAGTTTAATAAAGACAAATGCAAAGTGCTCCCCTTAGGAAATAACAATCAGTTTCACACATATAGAATGGGAAGAGACTTTAGGAAGGAGTATGGCAGAAAGGGATCTAGGGGTTATAGTTGACCACAAGCTAAATATGAGTCAACAGTGTGATGCTGCTGCAAAAAAAGCAAACATGATTTTGGGATGCATTAACAGGTGTGTTGTGAGCAAGACACGAGAAGTCATTCTTCCGCTCTACTCTGCTCTGGTTAGGCCTCAGCTGGAGTATTGTGTCCAGTTCTGGACACCACATTTCAAGAAAGATGTGGAGAAATTAGAGAGGGTCCAGAGAAGAGCAACAAGAATGATTAAAAGTCTAGAGAACATGACCTATGAAGGAAGGCTGAAAGAATTGGGTTTGTTTAGTTTGGAAAAGAGAAGACTGAGAGGGGACATGATAGCAGTTTTCAGGTATCTAAAAGGGTGTCATAAGGAGGAGGGAGAAAACTTGTTCACCTTAGCCTCTAAGGATAGAACAAGAAGCAATGGACTTAAACTGCAACAAGGGAGGTTTAGGTTGGACATTAGGAAAAAGTTCCTAACTGTCAGGGTGGTTAAACACTGGAATAAATTGCTTAGGGAGGTGGTGGAATCTCCATCTCTGGAAATATTTAAGAGTAGGTTAGATAAATGTCTATCAGAGATGGTCTAGACAGTATTGGGTCCTGCCATGAGGGCAGGGGACTGGACTCGATGACCTCTTGAGGTCCCTTCCAGTCCTAGAGAATCTATGAATAAGACCATGCTATTTGTCAAATTGGCAGGCCCTCAGCCATCTAGGATAACCTGTCTTTCAGCTTGGTCTTGTTAGGTTGACTTCAAAGGAAGTGGCCTATATGAAATACAAAAATGCCTAAACTTGAAAGGCTTCAGGCAGTACTATCAGGTAATTGCCTCCTAGATGTTACTTTTTATTATTAATTTGCTTATGATAGTGCCTAGGGTCCTTGTATATTCTTCTATCTGCTGTATAACTATAGAGATCACAATGTAGTTTCTTCTAAATGCATCAATAATTAAAACAGACTTAAACAGAATTAAAACAGACTTAGGCATACCTAAGTCACCAGGGACTTATCATAAATCCCAAACTGAACCAGAAAGCTACTAGAATAATCTAATATTTAGAAGTGATGTAGCAGGGAATTCTGATCAAAGCTGTGTTTATTCAGGCGACAATAAACTATTAAATGTATTGACTTAATAGACAAACCCTAGCCTGAGGAGAACTGGAGATGGACCAGCAGATGTTCACTTAGCCAACATGTATATTGACTCCTTTCGTAAGTGTGTGTGTGTCTTGGAACAGCAAAGAGGCGCAGCCTGCCTAGTCTAAACATAGGTACCCTCAGTCATAGAGGATATGATTAACATTAGTATGGCCATAGCATCAACACAGAGCTGAAAACACAGTCCCTTCCTCAAAGACAGAACCTTCTTAAGACGTTAGATGCCAGCAAAGAATGGTGGAAAGGGGTGCAACATCCCTGGGACTTAAGAACGTACGTAAGTGCTTTGCTAATTCAGGGTCAAAGTGATCAGGGTGGTGATAGGCATATGGCTATAAATATGTTTGTTTCATTGTGAACGTTTGTTTTAATGAAATTCTTAATTCTAAACAGTTCTTTAATTTGTTAAATTATTCTTTCTTTTTCATTTGATCAGGAAAATAGAGTAATAGGAGCCCATTGTAATTCACATAACTGTATTAATCTTCTTTACACCCTTGGTTTCCTTAATTGATGAAAATGTCAGTTTTAAATCTCTTAGGCCCAGTTCTTTCACCACAGGATACAAGTCATCTGTAATTTGTGGTGCCTTCCTTTTCATTATACATTTTTAAATGATTTGCCTTGCTAATTTTATAGTTTGCTCCAAGCCTTAATTTGAAAGAAATTTGATTATTTTTATGAGGTAGGGATGTCCCTTTAAATCTTATTGGAAACATTTAAAAAGTATTAGCTTTTTCATTTAATGGTTATATTTAGCATACAGAATATGAAACATTTAAATACATAAAACAAAAATGTAGTACAACTATCTATAATGCAAAATGTCTGAAGTTGAAGAACACATAAGAATGTTATCTGGCATTGTGGAAGTATGTAATTAATGTCTATAATGCTTTTTTTTTTTTCTTGTGGGAGAAGAGAGAGAGAATAAGAATAATAACGGACTGGACTTAATATGGTTAAGTGGAGAGACCACCTTTTTTTGATTTCATTGAGTTGTCTGGCAATTGCATCTTTTCATCATACTGAAAATGTTTATGCTTTTTCCATTAGGCCACTTAGGCCTGGTCTACACTAGGCGTTTATGTCGAAGTTAGCGCCGTTACATCGAATTAACCCTGCACCCGTCCACACCGCGAAGGTATTTAGTTCGATATAGAGGTCTCTTTAATTCGACTTCTGTACTCCTCCCCGACGAGGGGAGTAGCGCTAAATTCGACATGGCCATGTCGAATTAGGCTAGGTGTGGATGGAAATCGACGCTAATAGCTCCCACAGTGCACCACTCTGTTGACGCTCTGGACAGCAGTACGAGCTCGGATGCTCTGAACAGCCACACAGGAAAAGCCCCGGGAAAATTTGAATTTGAATTCCTTTTCCTGTCTGGCCAGTTTGAATCTCATTTCCTGTCTGGACATTGTGGCGAGCTCAGCAGCACTGGCAATGATGCAGAGCTCTCCAGCAGTGATGGCCGTGCAATCTCAGAATAGAAAGAGGGCCCCAGCATGGACTGATCGGGAAGTCTTGGATCTCATCGCTGTGTGGGGTGATGAGTCCGTGCTTTCCGAGCTGCGCTCCAAGAAACGGAATGCAAAGATCTACGAGAAGATCTCTAAAGACATGTCAGAGAGAGGATACAGCCGGGATGCAACGCAGTGCCGCGTGAAAATCAAGGAGCTGAGACAAGGCTACCAGAAGACCAAAGAGGCAAACGGACGCTCCGGATCCCATCCCCAGACATCCCGTTTCTACGAGGCACTGCATTCCATCCTAGGTGCGGCCGCCACCACTACCGCACCAGTGACCGTGGACTCTGAGGATGGGATATTGTCCACGGCCGGATCCTCGGACATGTTAGCGGACGGGGAAGATGAGGAAGGAGAAGAGGTGGACGAGGCAGTCGACAGCACTCACAACGCTGGTTTCCCCGACAGCCAGGATCTCTTCATCACCCTTACAGAGATCCCCTACCAACCGTCCCCAGCCGTTACCCCGGACACAGAATCTGGGGAAGGATCAGCCAGTAAGTGTTGTAAACATCTAAACATTTATTTTTAACAGAACAGGAATATTAACAATTAAAAAAATGGGTTTCTCATGATTAGTTTGCCCTAGGCGCTTAACGGTTCAGTCATGGGCAGTGCAACTATTGAAAAAAAAATCTAGCAATGTCCAGTTTTGCATGATTGTCCTGCCCAAGCCGCTCTACTGTTTAGTCACTGCTACAGCAGCTAGAGTAAAATGCGGTCTATATGTCCGGGGATGGAGCAGAAATCCTCCTGTGACATCTCGAGGAAGCTCTCCTGGAGGTAATTGGAAATCCGTTGCATTAGGTTCCTGGGGAGAGCGGCCTTATTGGGTCCTCCGTAGTACGACACATTGCCGCGCCACGAGACAAGCAAGTACTCGGGAATCATTGCTCTGCACAGCAGGGCGGCATACGGCCCTGGTCTTTGGAGGTTTTCCCAGAGCATTCTCTCTTTCTCGCTGTCAGAGATCCTCATGAGGGTGATGTCGCTCATGGTGACCTGCTTTGAATGAGGTAGGGGAATGTTAGTGTTGGGACTGCTTTACCGTTCCTTTACAGAACTGTAACTGCTGGTTTGCAGCCACGCGGTGGAGGCGGGAGAGGGGCAGCCGAAAGGGATCGTTCCCGGGGACAGCCGCGAGGGTGTGGGACAGGAGCAGAGTTCCTGCTTGCCGGATTGCTGGCAGCAGGGACCGACATTGATTTCAATGTGAAATGAGGCCATTGCTAATATTAAAGTTTTAAGCTGCCACGAGTCTACGGCTTACCATGTCTGCCTGCAACAGAAATTCCGTTGTCCTGACACAGTTCTCAAATGTGCTGTGCAAGACCCCAGGCACTGAATGCGAAGGCCGAGAATTCGACCTTGTGCTGAGTGTGCATGTGATAGGTGCTGTGCATGGTCTTGTTCACAGAGAAAGACTATGTTCTTTGTTCACAACTACATTTATCTTTCTGAGGAATTCACTCCCTTTTTCCCATTCCCACAGCCCCATCTGCGACTGTCTCACAACCTAGCCTGGCATCACACTCCCAGAGGCTAGCGAGGATTAGGCATAGGAAGAAGAGGACACGGGAGGACATGTTCTCAGAGCTTATGGCCTGCTCCCGAGCCCAGGCAGCACAGCAGACCCAGTGGCGGGAGAACTTGTCCCAAATGCAGCAAGCAAACATGGATCGGGAGGAGAGGTGGCGGCAGGAAGACCAGCAGGCGACTCAAACCCTACTTGGACTACTGAGGGAGCAAACGGACACGCTCCGGCGCCTTGTGGATGTTCTGCAGGAACGGAGGCAGGAGGACAGAGCCCCACTGCAGTCCATCTCTAACCGCCCTCCCCCGCCACCAAGTCCCATACCCCCCTCACCCAAAGTGCACAGAAGGAGAGGCGGCAGAGTCCACGCAAACTCTCACTCCACCCCTGCAGAGAGCTCTAGTAGCAGAAGGCTCTCATTCCCCAAAATTTGACAAGTTCTTTCCTTCCCGCCTGACACAAGCCCCCGTCCAAGTTTCACCTCCCAGTTCCATGTGTAGTTGATAATAAAAAATATGTTTCTGTTAACTAATGTTTCCATCATGTTCTTTTGGAGGAGGGGGGGAAAGGGGGATGGTAATTGGACAGGACAGTCACCTTTGGCAGGGTACATAGGCGGGGGCAGGTACAGCAGCAGGGCACATACACAGTGCAGTGACTAGTTGCCCTGGTCAGTCTGGGAGGTGGTTTTCATGTTCTGTAGTGGGGGGTGGGTTGCTCTGTGACTTTGTGGCGGGGGAGGGCAGTTACAGATCTTAAGCGGCGGTCCTTATGCAGGATCACAGAGCCACACAGCAGGAGATCTGTAACCGTCCTCCCCCTGCCACAAAGTCACATAGCCCCCCCATACACACAGTCCCGATCAGGAGGGGTGACAGGCTCCGTTGAAAGAACCAGCCCACCACAGCGGAGCCTGTCAATCCTTGAGTTTAGAAGCTTTCTTTGCGTCACTACACTACACCCGCTCCGCACCACAATCCGCGTCCCAGTTTTAAAAAATTCCCGCGAAAACAGTAGTAAAGAAAACGGTGTTCATTAACAAAGTAGAACTGATTTTATTTCGAAACGTGTGTTGGAAGGGGGGGAGAAGGGGGTATGTAACTGGAGAGGATAGTCAACATTAACTGGGTAAAGAAACGGGGGCAGGTTCGGCTTCTCTGTACACAAACTTTACAGTCACAGGTTACCCTGCTCACTCAGGAACCTAGCTTTCAAAGCCTCCCGGATGCACAGCGCGTCCCGCTGGTCTCTTCTAATCGCCCGGCTGTCTGGCTGTGCGTAATCAGAAGCCAGGCTATTTTCCTCAACCTCCCACCCCGCCATAAAGGTCTCCCCCTTGCTCTCACAGAGATTGTGGAGCACACAGCAAGCTGCTATAACAATGGGGATATTGGTTTCGCTGAGATCACAGCGAGTCAGCAAGCTTCTCCATCTCCCCTTGAGACGGCCAAAAGCACACTCCACCACCATTCTGCACTTGCTCAGCCGGTAGTTGAAGAGTTCTTTTTCACTGTCCAGGGCGCCTGTATAGGGCTTCATGAGCCAGGGCATTAGCGGGTAGGCTGGGTCCCCGAGGATGACTATAGGCATCTCCACATCCCCAACAGTTATTTTGTGGTCCGGGAAGTAAATACCTTGCTGCAGCCGTCTAAACAGACCAGAGTTCCTGAAAACACGAGCGTCATGAACCTTGCCCGGCCATCCGACGTAGATGTTGGTAAAACGTCCCCTGTGGTCCACCAGTGCTTGCAGCACCATGGAAAAGTAGCCCTTTCTGTTAATGTACTGGCTGGCCTGGTGGTCCGGTGCCAGGATAGGGATGTGAGTTCCATCTATGGCCCCACCGCAGTTTGGGAATCCCATCGCTGCGAAGCCATCTATGATCGCCTCCACGTTTCCCAGGGTCACTACCTTTGGCAGCAGTACATCAACGATTGCCTTGGCTACTTGCATCACAACAACCCCCACAGTAGATTTGCCCACCCCAAACTGGTTCGCGACTGACCGGTAGCTGTCTGGCGTTGCAAGCTTCCAGAGGGCTATGGCCACTCGCTTCTGGACAGTCAGGGCTACTCGCATCCGGGTGTCATTGCGCTTCAGGGCAGGGGACAGCAACTCACAAAGTTCCAGGAAAGTTCCCTTCCGCATGCGAAAGTTTCGCAGCCACTGGGATTCATCCCAGACCTGCAGCACTATGCGGTCCCACCACTCAGTGCTTGTTTCCCGTGCCCAGAATCGCCGTTCCACGGCATCAACATGACCCATTGCGACCGTGATGTCCTCGGCGCTGGGTCCCCTGCTTTCTGAGAGGTCTGTGCTACTCTCAGACTTCAGGCCATCACCGCGGTGACGTAGCCTCCTCGCCTGACTTATCTGCATCTGCCTCAGGGAAAGGTGTATGATAAGCTGCGAGGCGTTGAGAGCGGCCACAACTGCAGCGATGGTCGCAGTGTGCTCCATGCTCGCAGTGCTGTGGCGTCCGCGCTGTCACTGACTAGAAAAGTGCGCGAACTGATTTCCCGCCGGCGCTTTCAGGGAGGGAGGGCGGGAGTGATGGACGGATGACGACAGTTACCCAAAAGCACCCTGGACACATTTTTTTTACCCAGAAGGCATTTGCGGCTCCACCCAGAATTCCAATGGGCAGCGGGGACTCCGGGAACTGTGGGATAGCTGCCCACAGTGCACAGCTTCCAATGTCGACGCTTTCCCCGTTAGTGTGGACTCACAAAGTCGAATTACTGTCCTTAGTGTGGACACACACGTTCGACTTTGCAATATCGATTCCAAAAATTCGATTTAAGTAAAATCGAACTACTCTCGTAGTGTAGACAAGGCCTTAGTGCTTAATGTCCCTTTGCAGCTGTAGCAACACTGTTTAGATTCATCAAATGGAAATCTTTGACTCTTATTTCAAATTTCAGTTTGATAAATCAAAAACAATATCTAAAATACGGGTCTGAACAAAAATGGCTTTCAAAGAGCCAAAGGAACAGCATACAGTAACTAGACTACATGTTTATTCATTTGATTTTCTTCCTTTAGAATATTTTTCAGTGGTTGTTCTTAGAACTGAATGTTGTTGAATCCTTGTTTTACTTCTTCCAATTCTTGTCTTTTGTTCCAAAAGGTCAGAATAAATTTAAAGAGAGGTTGAGACCCATCCACTTCCACATTCTTTTTTCTGTGCACCACAGGCAGGACACTCTCTTGGTCTTATGTTCCAGAAACAATAAGAAAGACAGCAAAAATGCTTACACATTTTACAGCTGTTTGACATGTGGGGGCCCTAAACATCTTCCGACATAAATTGAGTACTTACCACAATTTTTTTTTTTTTTTTTGGGGGGGGGAAGCTAGTCCTCAGCAGTTCAGAGATCTGCACAGGCCACTGCTTGTAACACAACCCTTGGCTGTTATGTGTGGAGACTGATCCCGCAGCCCTCTGGTTCTAAAAGCATGAGCCTTTTTACTGCTTGGAGGTAGTTAGGGACTTACAAGTCTATATTTGCTTTAACCATTAGAGGGGGACAGAGAATCATACTCTGCTAACATGGATTGCATTAGTAACTAAAATGTTCGCAATCATTTGTGTGTGAAATAAAAATAAATTGGATTTTCTTTTTTCTCCCCCAAGAAGCCAGTCACTTGAATATTACAGAATGTTGTCTGGTTCTTCAGAAACACTAGTTTTCTTCCTTTCAGATGTAAATTTTCTGTTAAGGATATATTTAACTAACTTTTTATGATACAATTAAAGTTACTTAAGTTTCAAATGGTTTCTTAATGGCTGTGTTGCAGAGAGTACGTATCTGAACCTCTTGCACTCAGAGTTTGTTTTTATCTTGGATCTAGCTGTCTAGCCTGCTAACTTTTGCCACCAGTGTTCCAGCTGAGAATCTAAGTCCACTGATATCTCCACCATTATGGTGTGGGACTACAATTTATTTATTGTCATTCCTCTCAAGGTCCCTTTAAGAACATTTAACAGATTTATCCTGGATCTGACCATTTTGTTGCTAGACATTGAGAAATCCTGCTTCATCAGTTAATGGTCCACTGCTCCGTATGTGAAGAAATCTTGCTTGTCACCTTCATTTTAGCTTCTCTGCATCTTGTTCCTCTTGTAAAATGAGACCCAGATATATCCGGTATCCAGCATAACTAAAGCAAAACTATTTGGATTCTAAGGCTTTCTCTGCTTTCCTTTCTGTGGGAATCTGACACCGTTAAAGGACTGGTTTCAGAGTAGCAGCCGTGTTAGTCTGTATCCGCAAAAAGAACAGGAGTACTTGTGGCACCTTAGAGACTAACAAATTTATTAGAGCATAAGCTTTCGTGGGCTACAGCCCACTTCTTCGGATGCATATAGAGTGGAACATATATTGAGGAGATATATATACACACATACAGAGAGCATGAACAGGTGGGAGTTGTCTTACCAACTCTGAGAGGCCAATTAAGTAAGAAAAGAAGAAAAAAGAGAAGATAATCAAGATAGGCCAGTACAGACAGTTTGATAAGAAGTGTAAGAATACTTACAAGGGGAGATAGATTCAATGTTTGTAATGGCTCAGCCATTCCCAGTCCTTATTCAGTCCTGAGTCGATTGTATCTAGTTTGCATATCAATTCCAGCTCAGCAGTCTCTCGTTGGAGTCTGTTTTTGAAGTTTTTCTGTTGTAAGATAGCCACCCGCAGGTCTGTCATTGAATGGCCAGACAGGTTAAAGTGTTCTCCCACTGGTTTTTGAGTATTATGATTCCTGATGTCAGATTTGTGTCCATTAATTCTTTTGCGTAGAGACTGTCCGGTTTGGCCAATGTACATGGCAGAGGGGCATTGCTGGCACATGATGGCATATATCACATTGGTAGATGTGCAGGTGAACGAGCCCCTGATGGTATGGCTGATGTGATTAGGTCTTATGATGATGTCACTTGAATAGATATGTGGACAGAGTTGGCATCGGGCTTTGTTACAAGGATAGGTTCCTGGGTCAGTGTTTTTGTTCAGTGATGTGTGGTTGCTGGTGAGTATTTGCTTTAGGTTGGGGGGTTGTCTGTAAGCGAGGACAGGTCTGTCTCCCAAGATCTGTGAGAGTAAAGGATCATCTTTCAGGATAGGTTGTAGATCTCTGATGATGCGCTGGAGAGGTTTTAGTTGGGGGCTGAAGGTGACAGCTAGTGGTGTTCTGTTATTTTCTTTGTTGGGCCTGTCTTGTAGGAGGTGATTTCTGGGTACTCGTCTGGCTCTGTCAATCTGTTTTTTCACTTCAGCAGGTGGGTATTGTAGTTTTAAGAATGCTTGATAGAGATCTTGTAGGTGCTTGTCTCTATCTGAGGGATTGGAGCAAATGCGGTTATATCTTAGAGCTTGGCTGTAGACAATGGATCGTGTGGTGTGTCCTGGATGGAAGCTGGAAGCATGTAGGTAAGTGTAGCGGTCCGTAGGTTTCCGGTATAGGGTGGTACTTATGTGACCATCGCTTATTAGCACAGTGGTGTCCAGGAAATGGACCGCTTGTGTGGATTGATCTAGGGTGAGGTTGATGGTGGGATGGAAATTATTGAAATCATGGTGGAATTCCTCAAGGGCTTCTTTTCCATGGGTCCAGATGATGATGATGTCATCAATGTAGCACAAGTAGAGTAGGGGCGTTAGGGGACGAGAGCTAAGGAAGTGTTGTTCTAAGTCAGCCATAAAAATGTTGTCATACTGTTGGTAAAGCTATCCTGAAAGATGATCAGACTCCAACGAGAGACTGCTGAACTGGAATTGATATGCAAACTAGATACAATCAACTCAGGATTGAATAAGGACTGGGAATGGCTGAGCCATTACAAACATTGAATCTATCTCCCCTTGTAAGTATTCTCACACTTCTTATCAAACTGTCTGTACTGGCCTATCTTGATTATCACTTCAAAAGTCTTTTTCCTCTTACTTAATTGGCCTCTCAGAGTTGGTAAGACAACTCCCACCTGTTCATGCTCTCTGTATGTGTGTATATATATCTCTCAATATATGTTCCACTCTATATGCATCCGAAAAAGTGGGCTGTAGCCCACGAAAGCTTATGCTCTAATAAATTTGTTAGTCTCTAAGGTGCCACAAATTCTCCTGTTCGTTAAAGGACTGTGATTAGATATCTTTGAGTATTAGATTTTCATTTTTTGTATATGGTTAGCTAATTAATATAAACTTTCTTTGGTGTATGAGAATATTATTTTCAGTTGCAGTGGAACTTTAAAGAACAGAGTATTCCTAATTCTTGCAGGTGAGTTACAGGTTTACCAAGTAGACCATTATAGTGGCAGAAGAGTGAAAAGGCTTGAACATCAGCACCTCAGTCATAAAATGCTTTATTTTTCAACCTTTACTCTCTGACTCCTCATCTCTATGCTTTCCCTCTTCATTTACCATTAAAAATCTGATGAACAACTTCATTTATGTTGAAACATTAATAGAAGTCTTGATCTGAGGCCATTTTGGAGGGCTTTTTTCCCCCAGAACATTTTATAAATTTTCAGAAAACAAAATAATTAGAACTGGTCAAAAATAGGAAAACAATTTCATGAATAATTTTATATTTTTAAGCATTTGAAACAGGTACATTTTTCATTTTTGCAATATTTTTACTGAAGGTTTTTACCAATAGTTTTCAAAAAATTTCATATACTGAAACCCCAGTTTTCAGTGAAAAAATGCAGTTTTGGGAAACTGAATTTTTAAAAATCATTTTGATGCAAATATGATGAAAATATGAAGTAGAATATTTAAAAAGAAAAGTTAAATAACTGACAACTTTTCTTACTCTCTTTTTAAAAAATGAAACTTTATTTTCTACAAAAAATTGTGACCGTCTCAGAAAAATGATAGAATTAAAATACTTAACTTTCTTCCCATTCTAAAGCACACGTGGATAATGAGTTTTTCGGTAATTAGACTTGGAATGATTAGATTTTTATCAGTAAATGCTGATAAATGTTGATTTCACCGTACATACACATACTGATGAGAAAATATTTCCAGCTATAATAAAAGAAAATTACAAATAGGCAAAGTAAGAAAAATGCTTGAGAGCTGAGTCAAAATCCAGTGATTTAGACTTTTTGAATTAGGCTTGTTATAAATAGACTAGTAAATGAACAGTAAAAACAGGTATGATCTGTGGATTTAAGGATATTTACTTGGTATATTTTGACATGTGATGTTGACAATTTGTATTTTAACAGTTTATAAAACTTTAACTTTTAGAATATCAATGTCTACTGTCATTAAATAATTATCTCTCCATCCACCCAATAATTGCGTGCAACTGTGAAAATTTAAATTGATAAAAATAGAAAAAAATGCTTTAAAAATAAAACATCTATATTATCTGTCAAAATTATAAAAAAGATAGACGTCAGGTTCTGCCAAGCTTGTGTATAATGGACTGGAGATTCTTTTACCCTGAGAAATGGACTTTTATTAGTTCTTAGAAAATAGACACAATTTATCCATCATGACACAAGAGAGTAGCAAAATTTGTACTTTTAGCTTTTTATAGTTCCCTAGAGGGGTATTGGCCTAGTAATGAACCAGCTGGTTACAGTGGAAATTGTACCCTTGAGATACATTGAAAGTAATAATGTAAAATGCAGCTGGCTGACAGTCAGTTTTAGTTAAGCCTGCTTTTTCATCAAGAAGGGCATAGTATGTTAGTGATGATGTCAGCACACACATTTCAGAACTTGTATAATTGCCAGAATCATATTATTTCCCTCTGTTGTCAACACTTGGAGGTGTAGAAAAAGCTGCCAAAATAATGAATTGCAAATTCAGGAGGAAAATGGTATTAAAATAATTATAGAACCTTTTGGATAAAGAGAGTGGTGAGAGAGAGGGAAACTAATTTGCAAAGATGCTTCATTGCAAAAACATAGGGCCACAGATCAGAAAAGCCTTAGAGCACAGTTCACAAATATTAGACTTGCAAAGATGAAGCTTTAATTTTACCACATTTCCTTATCAGGATGGACATGCTGCCTTTTTTATAATCTGACAAAATGTTTCTTTATAATCCTCATATTCTCTACCGACATAGTGGAGTATTTTAAAGTAGTCCCAATAGGAAAGTAGTAAGGGGAAAGTACATTCTGTTTGGTTTTTGTTTTGTTTTTTTTTCTTTTTAGCATGAATTTAGAAATCATGAGCTCTGGAGTCCTTTCTCCATTGAGCAGGTACAGCACAGGCAATGCCATAACAGTTTTGAAGTGGTGCCTTGCTAATTGTTTCTCAGCACTCCCTGGAAGGACTGATGACAAGGGTAGTTAAGGTCTCTGGGCCTGTTGAATCTTTGGGCACTGTGTTGCAACTGACAGCAAGGTGCCATTTAGGCACTGCACTAATGCCACCAGAGCTTTTCTTTGGTCCTGATTAGCTATCAGATGGCAACAAACTTTCCTTCATGAGTAACTTGGATTAAATTCAAAAAGAAGAAAAGTTTCATATCTCAGTACTAATCTTCTGAACCATCCAGTATTCACTGTATTTTTTTTCTTTTTAAATCCTCTACATAAAGTAAAATATGTGTGTGTTTTCTACTTTGAACACGTGAAAGCCAATGAGATTTAGAGTAAACGCAAAGGTTCTGTAAAATGGAGGGTGGGGAAGAAAATCCAAACAAAACATACACCAGGCAAAAAAGAGAAGAAAAAAATTACAGCATGGAGTGTGAAATTCATTCTTTTCTAACGTCCTTCCCCAACTCTCCTATTAAGGGGTGTCAGACAGAGTGGTGTGTGGGGAGGAGAGTAATGCCAGCAATGTTTTTAAAAGATAAGCACCTGATTAACTACTGTGTTTCTCCACTTTTATGCCAGTATATCTCCAATTGACTTAAGTAAGTGTAGAATGAGGTCCCTACTGCCATATGCTGCTGTGCTGTATTACAGAGCTTCTGCTAGCATGTTATGCATGTCTTTGGTGAATGAGGGCACTCTCTTGGACCATCTTTGCCTTTCTGTGAATTAGGATTGTGTTCAATTATCCCTGAGACTGCATACTTGGTTAGACAAATATTGAGTGACTTTGACCCCAGGTTTATGAGGGAATACATATCTTTTTTTAAAATTTTAGAAATAAATGATCATATGATGTTCTATTCAAAGCACTATCCCTCTGCAAGCGACAGTTAACAATTTTTCATCATGTGTTGTAGATAATACAATTATTTGTGAAGCTGAACTTTTCTCCAAATACAGAAATTAGGCAATTCACGCTGCGACTCCTTGTTACGTTTTCAAAGTAGATACCTTATTTTCGTTAAATTTTGGTACAAGAAATATATCTGCCCAGTTCAGTTAGATCTATCAGTTAGTCCCTTTGCTTCTAAAAGTAAAGGTATATTTCCAGGTATGTAAAAATGAAATGGTTTTAGTAATTTCAGGAGGACAATGGTAGTTAAAATAAATCCTGTTACTTCTTTTCATGCCACACAGCTTCTCAATGGTCACATGGTATGATGCACTTCTCCATAGTAATCTGATTGCTGCCATTTTACTGAGAAATAGTGCCATCATTTGTCATGTGGCACTGGGATCAATCTCCATCCAGTTTTAAAACTCGTTTAGCAATCAGAGGAAATCTTCGGGTCTGATCAGCAAATCCTTACTCACTCTAACAGTCTTTACACATGTAAGCAATCTCCTTGAAGTCAATGGGACTGATTGTACAAGTAAGGACTTCTCACAGGAATAAAGGTTTCCACAGTTGGGCTTTTATTTTCTACTGTTGATATGATGGGTGTATGTTTCATGTTGTGAAATTCTCAAAAATAAAAAGTGTACTGTAGTTTTAAAAATAGCTTGGAACACTCCAAATTCCAGACACACCCTTCTCAGAACAAAATTGTATAAGAAGAATATTGAAACAAAATGTCCTTTTGTTTAAAAAAAAAAAAATCAAAAGTTTTTAAAAATGATTCAGTAAAATTCTTTATCTCATCAGTCAAAAACTTGAGTAAGCTGATTAGTACATTTTGTTCTGCAATGAGGAACTATCTCTAAGAATTTTTGGCAGATTTATGGGGTAGTTAACAGCTCCTACTCTTTAATGAGAGTTTCCAGTGCAGGTGAAAAGAAATTCAAGACTGCTTAACTGCAGATTACTTTCTGATGTTTAAATGATTTTTTGTCTTGTATCTCTGTGACTGTTGCAAAGCTGCTTCATTTACAGAATATAGTGCATACAGCACTTACAGGGCTGCCTCTTGCCAATGCATCTGTGGTCCAGCTGTTCAAAACCACTAAAGCACTCCTGGGCTCCTGAAGAAATGAGACATACTCAAATCAGGGTTTAATCTGTGTTCTATAGTAAAGAGGAGTTACCTTTTAGCTTCAAGAAATATCACTTGGCTGCCTTATTGGATGGAGAAATTGTCTCTGAGGGTTTTGCTACAGTAGCCTCCACTCAGATTTTAAATCAAAGAGCAGAACGGTTAGGAAAGCTGTACCTAACTCTTGGGGCTTCTTGTACTTCGCTTTAAAAATCTGATTGCAATAGGCCTTGAAAGATTAATATACAAGTCCTTTTTTTTTTTTTTTTTTTTTTTTTGCCGTGCTACTCCAGAAGTTCATGTAACTTTTATATGCACTTTATAAAATGAGTATTTTGAAAAGTGAAACATGACTGTCAAAATATTTTGACTCTGTGGGTATCTGGTGTTGCCCAGGTCGAGGAAATTTAGCAAATAGTTACAACAACACATTTCATGATGGTCAGATATACTGCAGTCTTGCACTGGTTATATGGCTAAAGTCACTTAACCGTTGTCCTTACGGTTCAGAGCAAACCCAGCATAAACACTTATCTGCCATAACCAAAACTTTTTCATGAACCACTGCTTGTTTGTATGACACTCATGGTATATACTATGTGCTATGTAGCTATTTTTTGAGCAGTTCACATTAAATCTCCTAACATTTGCATATTGTTTCTGTCTTCTTCATAATAAATGTTGCCTATAGTTGTAACATAAAAATCACTGCCTTCTTGCTTATGACTCTCAATTTTCTTTAGCAAGCAAACTTTTATTTGAATATTTTCAAGGTTTGTGAGCTTTATGTATGACCTGATCCTATAGATGTCATCACCTGATCCTTCAGGATTCACCACACCTTGAAGAGGGGGAGGGACCATTGTCCAGTTTACTGGATGGATGAGAATAGTGCTTTACGGGTTAGGGGGCGGGGCAGAAGGGAGAAGCTGTTGCAAAATGGGGAGTGGATCAGTGGGCAACGCTGACTCATCCCCAGGTACCAGAAGGGCTGGGGAGTTGAAAAGGGACAAGCCTGGTGGGAAGAGCAGTACCCACCCTCCTGCCCTTTGAGGTGACAAAATAACAGGTTTGGGCAGGACCTGCTGTGGGCTTCGTGCTAGCTGCTCCTTTCTAGAGGGGCTGGGAAGGAATTTTTCCTTCACTACCAGATTGGCCTAGGTGGAGTAGGGTTGGGTTTTTTTGCCTTCCTCCACAGAGGGTTCAGGGAGGGCTTTGTTATGGTGAGTAAGAAAGGAAGTTAGACTCATTATGTAAGTGTGGGGTGGATGCCCAGTGCAGGTACTCCATAGGGAAGGGATACAGTGACCAGATAAATGACTTGGTAATGAACTTAAAAAGGGATGTTGGTAAAAGGATCAAAACGGGGGGCATTCGGGGCCCCTATGGTACGGAATAGAGCCACGTCCCCCTTTCTTATAGCCCACCTTGACCCCAGTTCGAGGGCAGATGGTAAAGTCCCAGCAATGGGTTGAGTGGGGGAACTGGATGGAAAAAGAGGGGAGCTGGCGGAAGCCCCCTGGGTAGATATTGAATGAACATGGCGTTATCTTCACTGTGCACTTTTAACTGCCAAGTTGTCCCAGACATCTAATAACAACATTGCAGCCTGATTAAAACCATATCAAGCATCTCCTGTCCCTCTTTTGGTATAGCCAGACAATGAGCCCTTGCTGGTTTTTTCTTCAACTTAATTTTTATTTTCCCTCAGAAATGACATTGTTTACATTCAGAAGGTCAATTCAAACTAATGGAATATAATTCCATTCTCATTGTTAGCTTACAAACAAAATACACTATTGATGCTCTGTTCCCGAAGAAAATCTAGCAATTCACTCCCATTCTGCTAATATCAAAACTTGGCTGTTTAGGCCCATTCATCTGTGCAAATAAAATGTTGTATTGAGGCAGTGAGAACAGTTTATATTTTATCATTGCAGCTTAAAATTACAGAATTTGTATTATTTCTCATGTGATATAGTAAAAAAGATTGCTACAGAGATCTAGTGTGATACAAATATTACCTGATTTTTTAAAAAAAGAGATATTCTTGTTTCTTTTCAGTCAGTGGTGAAGACTGGGCGACTGCTGATCAGCCATGAGGCCCCTCTGACAGGAGGTTTTGCATCGGAGATTAGTTCCACTGTTCAGGTACAGTGAAGTTATTACAGTTATTATGTTTTACATGCCTGGCCATGTACGTTTGCAGAAAGAATATTTATCAGTAGATTTAAAGGCAAGGTTTTAATAAAGTAAATGTTAAAATCTCTCACTCGGCTTTCACCACCTTGTCAGTGCTATCACTGTATGTTCTCTGGAGAATGAATCTGGGAGAAAGGAGATGAACTAATATAACTTTCATAATTCTACTAGCTGAAGTCATTTGCTTCAATGTAAAATAAGGGAAAGGGTTGGAATTTACGAGATCAGGTTTCAGTTTTAATTAAATAAATGTTTGCCAGATTGCCTAATATATTCTTACCCTAATTTGTACCTATATATAAAAATATATAAATAAACTGTATTTAATAATACAAATAAATAATATTTATTTATAGAAATAATAAATACACCATACCTTTATGTGGATAGTATTATGTCCTTTGAATTCTTGATGTATTTCTTCAACTAAACAAAATCTTTTTCTGAAGTCTTCTTTGTGAGATTGCTCTTAAATATTCAGAAGTTTCAATTCAGTGTACATTAGTTTGTCAGAACAATAAGGATCCCATGCATCTAAAGTACTTTATGCTAATAGCAGCTGCTGAAGTGGAAACTTTAATTTTAGCTTGGGTAAGGATTTACGTTTAAAACATTCACTGAAAAATGTACAGCATGTGCTATTAAGTATGGAAAAAAAAATCTCCCTGCTGTATTGTTTCCAGTTCTTGCCGAATTTACTTCAAACCTGATTTACATTTTATTGTTGTCCTCAAAAAGGATCATTTAAGAAATGTTTTCCTCTTTTCTTTTTTTGGCATATTTAAATTAGAAACTAAAACCCACCAGACCAAAGCATACTTCTTCACCACATTATGATGTAATGGTTCAATATGGTATTAAAAATGACAACTTATTAAGGACCCAATCCTGCAAAAGTGGAGCTCCATATAGGCGCAACAGCACTAGTTAAAAAAACATGGGAATAAGTTACAGCATAAAAGGGCTGATTTACAGTTGCTGGGGAACCGTATCTTTGCATTTCCTGAGCTTTGTGCATTGAAAATATCAAATGTAAGAATATTTCTATGGGTTGTTTTACATTTAATGTATTCTTTTAGGCTTTCACTTTTTCTCCTATGTTGGTAAATAAAAAACCTTTGGCATTTGTATTTATTGCAGTAATTATCTATATAAGGGAGAAAAACCTTTCTTGAAAGGAACTAAAACATTTTATTTCATCTAAAAATTTTATTTTGTGAAACAAACAATTTCTTTAAAGTTTAAATTTATTTTAACAGTCTAAGAGATAATGCAGACTCCTGTCAGGATGACAGTATTGCTCCCCACTAAACCATAATCTCACTCTTTAGAACCTGATTCTGCCAAACTTCTTGACATTGCATAGTAGTGTCTTAACCCTGGGGGTAGCCTTATTGATTACAATAGCACTACTTGAGATGTAAGGTACTGCTAAAAGTGATATATATTATGCAGGGCAGGGGAGAATGCAGAATCTGACACGTCAAGATTTTTTATGTTCCTACTAAAAAAGAAAAATAGGAGAAACTGAACCAAAATAGAGTATAGCCCACTGTTAAAGTCTTTGAAGCCTCTTTAAAGTCTGCAGTTTGTTTAAAGAGTTGAATATGCCACATATGAAATAAGTAAATAGAAAACAAAATCCAGCAAGGTATTCATTGTTGCAATTGCTGAATAATTGTTAGGAAGTAATAATGCTTAAGAAAAAGTTACTTCTCAAGTCATGTGAAAGTCCCATACTAATTAATTTAAATAAAATAAATCACATGTATCCATGCAAAAACGGGGGTGGGGGGATAAAATAACAAAAAGAAAATTCAATCATATAATTTGGGAGAATCATTTCATCGTATTATTCTTCAGACTACAAAATTACTTTTTATCTTTTTGAAACTGTTAAGAAAAAAATGCCCAGCATCTGATTCATCTGTCATGGGTTCATTATCCATATCAGAAACTTCTTTTTGCCTAATATAATTTATTTAGAAAACAAAATGAAACCTAGGAAGCCCTAAACCCAAGGGACATTACATACTGTCTATACCAAAAGCATCTATTTTGGGATAGTACCTCTTGGTTTTACATTCATATTTAATCTGGAGACTATAATTTAGAAAATCTTAACTAGTTTACCGTACAGACTACTTTAAAACAAATCTAAATATAAGAGGGTTTGGCACAGAATTTAGTCAAGCTCCATTTCTTCTTGGTATACAAATAATTTAATTGGTTCAGCTTGAATTCTCTTTTTAATAATCTATTATCATTGTTTGTCTTTGTTTAAAGATTTTGTCAATTTCTTAACTTTCTTAAAAATAATTGGTATGAACAGATAATATCCATACTTAAAAACTTACCAAATTTGTTTAAATTGAAATATAATTTATGAAACGCATTCTCTGTCATAACTCCTTTTTGGCAGAGTATTGCTTTAGGCATAATAAAAACTTAACTTCATTATTCATTTATAACACATATTCCCTGTGCAGTGAATTAAGAACTGTATGTCTGATATGACTGTGCCATAAAATTAAAAAGTAAAAGGGAAATTCATTTTTACTGGATGTAGAACACACTAAGAATGCCAGAAATCTTGTGTATTGTAGTTGGCTTTAACTTCTTTTTGCACATGGAAGTAATGAGACTTCAACACAGAGTCCAGTTGGAGTAGATGGTAAGTTTCCATATTGTTATTCCATCCTTGCTGTGAGGTCTCTCGTGAGGAAAAAGGTGAATAAAACCACCCAGGTTATTTTCAAAGAGCCTTATTATGATAAACATCTCACGTTTTTTGAACACTTTAAAGAGATGGTCCAGAACTGTAACAGTGACTCTGAACCTTCTTGAACTGCAGGGAAGCTTGGAACCTGAACTGAACTTCACTTGAACTGAAATTGGACCCACATTTAGCTACAACAAAGTCTAAAACATCTGAATATTTGAATATAAATAGGATTAAAGCCCTAGAAGGCACCACACCCCCGTAAGAACAGGCAGTGAGACAACAGCAAAGGAGAGCAGGCGGGCAGGGTTCCACACCCATAGTGAGATGCATTTACTGTGGGAGACAGCATGAATGGGTAAGGGAGAAGTGCCCCACACAAGGACAACATTGCAAGTCATGGAGCATGTTGAACCATTTTAGCAGTGTGTGCAAGAGCAGAAGAAAGTCCAAGAAAGATTCAGTCAGAGGGAATGGCCCATCAGACATGGTTACATCATGACTCTCTCCTTGAGTCTGAGAGCATATCAGGTTAAGGGTGTCGGAACAGAAAAGCAACAAGGGACAGTACCAAACTCTGCATGCAACAATGTTAATAAGGAAACTCCCTGCGTGATTTCAGCTCAGGACAGCTGGACCTTGTGCAAAATGATTCCTCAGAGTGAATTGGACTTGAACACACTCATTGCAAAAAGTAGGCATGCTCTAATAATGTACAATGAGAGCATAAAGCAACCCAAAGGAAAATGTAACTTCATAGTAACTAATCCAAAAAATAAGATGATACCAACTGAAGTTTGTGGTGGTGGATGAAAAGCATCACAGACCCTTCTTAAGGAACAAATCCAGACAAGCCATAGACTTGATCAGGATACAGCATCCGAATTTTATAGCTGCAGTGCAAAAAACAAAAGGGGGAGTCCCATGGACAACGAAGACAATTTTAAAAGAATGTGGTTATGTTTCAAAGGCAATGGGTGCTTTAAGGAAAGGTGCAGCTGGAAGTAGACCCTACAGTGGAACCTGTGTACTTTCCACAAAGGAAAATTCCAGTGGCATTACATATTTCAGTATGCAAGGTGCTCAAAGTCTGCACCTATAGAGGCCAATACAGCCTGAGTAAGCAGCATGATGGAGATAAAGAAGCCATCAGGCAAATTATACATCTTTATACACCCAAAACTACTGAATCAGGTATTGAAAAAAATACCAGTATTCACTGCCTGCAATTGATGACATCTTGCCAGAACTTTCAAAAGCCAGAATCCTTATGGTCTGAAATATGAAGAACAGATTTTGGCATATTAGCCTGGATAAAGAGTTCAGCATGCTGACAACCTTTGCACTACCATTTGGTCTGTACAGATGACTGTGCATGCCAATGGGTATAAGCTTCACACCAGAAGTGTAAGGGAAAACTCATCCAAGCATTGGAAGGACTGTTGGGGGTGAAAATGATTGCAAATGATATACTCATTTTAGGTGAAAGGAGTAAGGATACAGAAGCTGAACAAGACCATGACAGAAAACTACAAGCTTCTTTACAGAGATGCAGGGACAAGAACGTAAAACTACCCCTCTCCCCCAAAATGTGACTCAAACAGTGTGGGGTGACATACACTGGACAGATGCTTAGAGCAGAGGGACTGGAAGTGGATCCAAACTAGATTAAGGCAGTCAGTTCCAGCTCCAGTTGACATGAAAGGGGTACAGCGCTTAATAGGAATGATTAATCTTCCGTCAAAGTTCTGTCCACAACTGGCTGCAATAGTGGAACTCGTACGTCAGCTCACCAGGCAGGGTGTTGAGTGGGACTGGGCAGGTCCCCAATGGCAAGCATTTAATATGCTGAAACAAATGACAGTATATGCTCCTGTCCTGAAGTACTATCACCCAGGAAAGCCACTGAAACTCCAGTGTGATGCATCAGAAAAAGAAGTGGGTATAGCTCTTTTGCAGAATCAGCCAGTTGCTTATGCCAGCAGAGTCCTGTCCGAGACCGAGCAGAGGTACACCCAAATAGAAAAAGTGCTTCTGGGTGTGGTATTTAGGATGGAGTGAGTCCATCTGTTGAATCTATAGGCAAGTACACCTATGGCCATCCAGTAAAAGTGCAATCAGACCACAGTCCACTAGAGACCGTCATGGCAAAGCCCCTACTTAGTGCCCCAAAGAGATTGCAGCTCATGCTGATGTGCCTCCAGTGCTACCAGGTAGAGATCACATATTGTCCAGGGTGATTAGTGGTGAAAGCTAACACTCTGAGCAGGGCATAAATACCTAGCATCAGCAAACTGGGGGAAGGAAATAAGGGCATAGTGCAGTATTGCTAATGGATTCAATCTCCAAGTTTCAACAACAAAGCTGATGGAAATCCAAGAGTCCATGGAAAAGGACATCCAATTACAGGCAGACGGGAGAGCAGTACTAGCATGGTGGCCAGAAGGCAAAAGCCAAGAACCAGTAGGAGCAGAACCATACTTTCAAATAAAATGTGAGGTGGGTATACAGGATGGAATCCTATTTTGAGGACAGAGCTGTTGTTCCCACCTCATGACATAAGGATGTCATGCAAAAAAAAATACATGCCTCACACCTGGGCATTGACAGCTGTCTTAGATGGACTAGAAGGTACCGTTGGGAATGAATACACAACTCCGTTCCTTATAGAAGGGTGTGACACTTGGCAGTTGTGTGATAACCTGAAGCAGAAAGACTTTGTCAGCAAATGAGCTGCCCAAATGACCATAGGAAAAAATGGGAGCTGACTTATTTGCTTTCAGTGAAAAGCAGCACTTGTTTACAGTGGACTACTATTCTAGTGTTTGGGAGGTTGATGCTTTGCCTGATACAAGAAGCAAGTCAGCGACTGGCAAACTTTGCGAGCTGTGGCATTCACCAACGATGGACCCCAATTTGCCTCGGAAGAAGTCAAGGACTTTGCATTCCAATGGGAGATGGCCACCACCTCACCTCCTCAGTATACCCACAGAGTACTGGTTAGGTGTAATCAGCTGTGAAAATAGCTATGAGACTGTTGCACAATGCTGTTTTTTTCTGGTTCAGGCCCCTTGTTAGTATTTTTGGCACACAGGAACATTCACAGGGTACCAGAATAGTCCAGTGCAGGCATTGATGGGATGAAGCACCAAAACCCTGCTACTAATGAGGGAAGACCTGTAGAAGCCAGAAGGATGGAAACACCACTGAGATGGCCAACAATCAGAGAAAACAGACATAAGAGTATGTCAGATCATCCAAGGACGTACCAGCTCGGGAGACAGGTACTCGTGTGAGGATCCAGCCATTAGAGAGAGACCAGAATGAGTGGACTAAAGGAGCTGTGGGCAGTGTAGCGGCACCCAGGTCAAATGAAGTAATTACAAAGAGGGATAAATCTTGCTTGTGTTATGAGCTGCCCTTCCCCAGAGCAATTCAGTCAAGCTCGAGAGAGACCGGGTGTTTTTAACAATTGTGACGGGGTCAGGCTATAGGAGAGTAGTAGAAGGCAGGTATATTAGCCCCAGGATAAGCAGGTCCCTTTCCCCCTGTTAATTGAACAGGGGTTACTCCAGGTTAATTAGGACACCTGGGGCCAATCAAGGGCCTTCCAGAGCCTGTTAAAAGCCTCCCCTCCAGTCAAATATGTGCGCACAATAGGAGCTGTGGGGAGCAGGTGTGCTACTGGAGAGCCGGACAGTGCAGATACTGACAAACGCAGAAGAAAACCTCACAGGTACAGAGGTGAAGAGCAAGGGAAACCAAGCAAGGGCATACAGCTCCCCCAGGCCCCAGAGGTTTGGGGAGAAGAGAACCTACCAGAGGGGAGAGACTGAACTGGGTGCCTGGCCTGCTGCCACTACGCCCGGAGGAGCTGCCAGAGACTAAGAGGCTGCCCTCCCCTGTCAGGGAGGCCGGGAGGAACCCCTGCTCAGACAAGGTGGGGACAGTAAACCCAGGGGTGTGGAGAAATTCCTAAGGAGAGAGGAACCCCCCTCAGCCCACCGCTAAGAGGAAGCCTGGAACCCACCTAGGTGGAGAAGGAGCTCTGCCACACAATTTATTAAAAACTACAATAGGATTTAAATATTATCCTAGACTACAATTACAGCAAGTAAGTAAGATCTGAACCCCTGCTGGATGGTCCAGCGAGGCATACCGACTGCGATCAGATGAATCTGTTTCTCAGTCTGTCACCCCTGCACCATAGAAGCCACGACACAGAGAAGCTCTTAACATACTCCTATATACTCTGCTGACAGACTTGATTGACATTTGCTTTGCTTGCTTTTGCTAGTATCTTTCTGTCAGAACTCTGCAGAGGGCATACCATATCGCCCTCAGGCAGCAAACAGTCAGGGATGCTGGCTCTGGCGAACCACTGACAAATGCAGGCCTTGTGGTCTAGAGTGGGGACCCTGTCCCCACCGCGTAGGACCCGGGCCAACCTGACTCTACCGGGTCCCAGCCCAGGGCCCTAACAGTGGGAGAATGATCCACCACTGGGTCAGCAGGGAATCTGACTGCAACATGCTGGCCAGCTGTCATTCAGCAGCACACCGAGCTATATTCGGCTTCCCTTGGTCACTTTCTATACTCCCGTTCCGGGGAATGCCTGGGGTTGTCGTTCATCTAGCAAGGGTAAACAGCTAATGGCAGCTCCAACAACTCTTCGGCATCTCTGGAGACCAGTAGCTTTCTGCACTCCCTCTGGATCTTGGGCGCTGTAGCGGCTGCCATCGGGTCTGAGTTCCGGCAGTGGGTGGTAAACATCCTTCTCGGTGGCTTCTTGCCAACTGAGCTGGAGGGCCATCTTTTATATTTCCAGTCCTGTCTCGCTCCTCTGCTTCAGGCAGGGCAGGCATGGGTGTCCTGATTCTGCCCAGCAGGGGGCGGTTTTGACTGTTTCCCCATCTGTCTGGAGCAGTGGTTCCCAAACTGGGGTTCACAAAATGTTACAGGGGGTTCTCGGGGAAAAAATTCCCTAATGGTGGACAGAGCTGTCCCTAGGGACCCTGGGCAGCACGGGGCCAGCAGCCTGCAGCCCCTGGACTTCCAGGAGCTAAGTAGATCAAAGCAAGCATATCTGTCACGCTGAGGATATTTAAACTTCAAGACACCTTATAAGAAACGGAAAGGGAGATGAATATTTTTTGATATTTTTAAAATTAAATAGGCAGCTAGTGTTGTTTTTAAAATTATTAGGAAGAACAAATTTAAGCTTTGTTGTAACGTGTTCTGTTTGCCTGGACTGCTCAAGACCTGAATGCTTGTGTAGGAGGAACTCTTTTGAGTTGGCTTCTTAAATACCTTCATGCTGTTTCACATCTGATACTCCTTGATGAAACATAGGAGCCTTGTCTTATAACAGGCTTATTCAAAGTGATACAAGCTACGAAAGTGAGATCTTGGAAGAGTGTTGCCGTTTTCATAATGTAATAAAAATACTGTAATGATAAATAATAATAGTAGTGTGTAATAAGCATGTCATAAAACAAATTTTATATTTTCAAGATCACTGCTTTTATAATTTATACTCAGGTAAAGGAGAAAATCCCTGCAAATATTCATTTTTAAGAGGGGGTTCACAAGACTTGACGTGCTAGTGAAAGGGGTTCACAGGCTGTTAAAGTTTGGGAACCACTGGTCTGGAGGGAGGCCATGCCCTCTCGCTATAGTAGCCTTTCAGTGTGATGGTTCGCACAGGATTAGCTATTTGCCCTTTGGATTTTCTGTACAGTTTTGCTTTGATTTCTCTTTATAATTTGTTAATAGAAAGGGTCTGAAATTTGGCTCTGGCTGAAATTGTTCCTTGGCAGTCAACTTCTATCTCTTAAAAAAAATCTTTATGTACACAAAATTGGGTGAAAGATGTATCCCGAATAAGCCTGGTGCAATTTGTTTTGTTTTTTAAATTTGTATTTCTGGGAATTTTTGGCAGCTATTTGTCATAAGCAAAAAAAGCACAAAAGGTTGCTAATAGAGAAACGTTTTATGCATAAATGTTATTATGTGCCAGTTACATGCAGCTTTTGTGCTTCACAGAAATACATGCTAAGCACAAAAGCTTATGTGTAGCTGCTGGCACATAATGGCTTCTGTGCATAAGCAAGAAGGCTTTTATGTACAGCTCCTGGCACATAAGGGTTAATGTACAGCAGCTGCTGATGCATAAAGTCCTTTCCACCAGCAGCTGCATTTACACCATATGCTACAGACCATACACTGCAACCTTACCCCTAACTGCTCCCCTCACCAAAGTGAGTTCAGTGAGACTACTCATAAAGTTAAAGTTAAGCATGTTCTTTGCCTCAGTCACTCAGTGCTTCAGTTCTCTATCTGTAAAACAGGGATAATATTCCTTTGTCTGTCTGTACTATTTACATAGTACACCTCTACCTCGATATAACACGACCCGATATAACACAAATTCAGATATAACACAGTAAAGCAGTGCTCCGGGGGGAGGGGGCGAGGCTGCGCACTCCAGTGGATCAAAGCAAGTTCAATAAAACGTGGTTTCACCTATAACGCGGTAAGATTTTTTGGCTCCCGAGGACAGCGTTATATCAAGGTAGAGGTGTAATCTGTTTAGAACTGTCTTTCTACATATACATACAGTACACAATGGGGCCCAATCTCTTTAGGTGCTGGTGATAAATACTGTAATAAAAATAGTAAATGAAAATGTTTAATGATACATCAGCAGCGTAATTTCCTGCTATAATAACCTTTAATGGAACAGCAGGATAAATGACAAGACCCAGGGCATTTTTGTCAAACATTTCAAAAAGGAGAAAAACTGATATAATTGAGTATGTCCTTCAAAGTCATCTATTTCAAAGCAATCTCATTCTGAAGCAAGTTGCCATAGCAGAAAGTTACAAAACAAACCAACCTTGTACAAAATGATTTCAGTAATTTTGGAGTTATGGACATTTAAATTTGAATGGCCCAGAGTTTGAGATTGAACAGAGACTATTCTAAGCCAAACTAGTTTTATATTTATCACACAAAATTGAATGCAAGGATTTCACCTTGCTACTGTAAAACATTCATAACCATAAAACTACTGAACCAATTTTTGACTAGAAAATCCTGTGGTTTTTTTTTTTCAAACTCTTTCATTATACGACTTGAAAAACTGAGAAGTTTAGAGACTCTGTACAACTTCACTTAGGCAATTTACTTCATAATCTGAGATTGAGGTGGTTCTGTCCAAGGCATTTTTGACATTCTTAGTGGTTGTTTGACTGGCTATTTGAACATAAATTTATCATATGATACCTTAGAAAAAGCCCAGTCAAGCTATAGTGCATAAGTTTTTTTAACTATGGGGGCTTTTACAGTCAGTTCTAGAGACTAGCCTCCATTCTTTCAACGCTTCCCATTCGGAATCTATTTTTACCCAAATAGGATGCAAACATTTTTGGGGGATCTGTTATTAATTTATTGAAAGCAAGTATTTTCTGGGTAATCTGCCTTAATATATGCTTTAAGATTCTTACTGCCTCAATATATGTGTTGATGCAGACTGATTTGGATTTGATCATCAGACTGTTGTTGAAATGCATAAATCTTAAACATTTGGAGGAGGAATTTGAGAATGAGGAAAAAAATAGTACTTATACTGAAAGAAGAGATTGATGTTTCAGAGCAGGGGTGGCCAACCTGAGCCTGAGAAGGAGCCAGAATTTACCAATGTTCATTGCCAAAGAGCCACAGTAATACATCAGCAGCCCCCCCATCAGTTTCCCCAGCCCCGCTCCCAGTGCCTCCTGCCACCGGCAGCCCCGCCGATCAGTGCCTCCCCACTTCCCCACACTGCCTGATCAGCTGTTTCATGGCATGCAGGAGGCTTCGGGGGGAGGGGGAAGGGGAGAGGAGCAAGGGCACAGCAGGCTCAGGGGAGTGGGCAGGAAGGGGTGGAGTGGGGCAGGCCTGTGGCAGAGCCAGGGGTTGAGCAGTGAGCACCTCCAGGCACATTGGAAAGTTGGCCCCTGTAGCTCCATCCCCAGAGTCGATGTCTATACAAGGAGCCGCATATTAACTTCTGAAGAGTTGCATGTGGCTCCAGAGCCACAGATTGGCCACCCCTGCTTCAGAGGAATTTTCTGGGGTCCTGTTTATCTTTGGTCAACCAGAGAAATAGTATAATAGCCCTTGCACTTGTGTTTTCCAGTTTATTAGAAGGATGGCTCAGGGTAGGACAGTCCCTGTAATTTGGAGAGCTGCATGAATGTCAGTGCTGAATGTCTGCAGTACATTAACAGGACTTGATGGCAATGCCTCTCCTCTTTGGGCCAAATCGTGGGAGAGGTTTGGAAGTTACCGTCAGTTAGATACTCCAGAAGAAGGCATATTGAAGTATTCAGGTGCAAGATTGTTAACACACACTACTTACACAGACACATAAGAAAATTATTAAATGTGGTGATCTGATTTTGTTTTATATTTTGACACAATCCCAGTTGGCAGTAAAATTAAACTGACTAAAATCCTAGTCTCTGAAGCACTGGCAGATAACCATGGTGTTTCAGAATCTGCCATCCTAGTCAATTTCATTTCTCGCTCCTCACTCTTTTTTTGGTGTCCAGCTGGCAAGGATCATAAACTATAAAGGACTCTGTCACTGTTTTCATAAATCACAATATTAGATGGTGTCACTGGGTTGGCAGCCAAAACCAAATAAAGTCCAGAGAGATAACACAGAATAAAGGACTGGGATAGACACAAAGAAAATAAACTCAGACGGGGGCAAAGAACTAATGACAGTGACGGGGGTAATAACAAGGGTGGTTAGAAGGAAAGAGGAGAAGTGGAACAGACCAAAATAACCCCGAATAATGGGAGGGAGATTATGCCATTTGAAAGGAAAGCAGGTGAGAATAGTGGGAATCTGATTAAGATGTAAGAACAGTAAGGGACAAATAACTCTTTGAACCAAAACACAGTCAGGTACATAATTAAGAGGTTTGTTGTGTCTGTATGATATAAATATTAAGGCAGCAATTCAATAAACTCATAAATTTCTGACCTAGCATGATCTAGGCTTTGTTTATAGCCTATATGGATTCTCTTGGCACAATCTTTTCTGTATTGTTCTAAAATCCAGGACAGGAATGAAGATATACTCAGGATATTACAATAGACAGCGTAGAAATATGGAAGAGAGAGGCAAAACATTGCAAGGGGAAATGAGACCAAAAAATTACAATTTGCACAGAGCTACAAAAGATATGCTAAAAAATTCAGATTTTCCTGCTAAATTTAGAATATAAAAAGAAAAAAGCACACAAAATAAATTCATGTTTGAAACAGTCATACCAAATACTCTACATTTTAAGCCACGTAGACATTACAATAAATGTTAGAGATTTTCTGTTAGGAATTCATACTTAGAATTTCATTCAGAATCTGATTTTTTTAAGCTAGATTGTCAAGCTTTCTTGATTTTTGTCCCAGTGCAAGTCCTCTCTATGATACTTCTAATTGTCTCATGAGAGTCAAATGGTAGAGTTAACTATGCAGGGATCCAAATCTTGATATCTTTGCAGTCCAGCAATTCTATATCATGAGTCTGGCTTACTGGACTCAGTTGAAAACAACAAGGAGTCTGGTGGCACCTTAAAGACTAACAGATTTATTTGGGCATAAGCTTTCGTGAGTAAAAACCTCACTTCTTCGGATGCATAGAGTGAAAGTTACAGATGCAGGCATTATATACAGACACATGGAGAGCAGGGAGTTACTTCACAAGTGGAGAACCAGTGTTGACAGGGCCAATTCAATCAGGGTGGATGTAGTCCACTCCCAATAATAGATGAGGAGGTGTCAATTCCAGGAGAGGAAAAGCTGCTTCTGTAGTGAGCCAGCCACTCCCAGTCCCTATTCAAGCCCAGATTAATGGTGTTGAATTTGCAAATGAATTTTAGTTCTGCTGTTTCTCTTTGAAGTCTGTTTCTGAAGTTTTTTTGTTCAATGATAGTGACTTTTAAATCTGTAATAGAATGACCAGGGAGATTGAAGTGTTCACTTACTGGCTTATGTATGTTACCATTCCTGATGTCCGATTTGTGTCCATTTATTCTTTTGCGGAGGGACTGTCCCGTTTGGCCAATGTACATGGCAGAGGGGCATTGCTGGCACATGATGGCATATATGACATTAGAGGATGTGCAGGTGAATGAGCCCCTGATGGTGTGGCTGATGTGGTTGGGTCCTCTGATGTTGTTGCCAGAGTAGATATGGGGACAGAGTAGGCAACGAGGTTTGCTACAGGGATAGGTTCCTGGGTTGGTGTTTCTGTGGTGTGGTGTGTAGTTGCTGGTGAGTATTTGCTTCAGGTTGGGGGGTTGTCTGTAAGCGAGGACCGGCCCGCCTCCCAAGGTCTGTGAGAGTGAGGGATCATTTTCCAGGATAGGTTGTAGATCGTGGATAATGCGCTGGAGAGGTTTTAGCTGGGGGCTGTATGTGATGGCCAGTGGTGTTCTGTTATTGTCCTTGTTGGGCCTGTCCTGCAGTAAGTGATTTCTGGGTACCCGTCTTGCTCTGTCAATCTGTTTCCTCACTTCCCCAGGTGGGTATTGTAGTTTTACGAATGCATGATAAAGATCTTGTAGGTGTTTGTCTCTGTCTGAGGGGTTGGAGCAAATTCGGTTGTATCTTAGGGCTTGGCTGTAGACAATGGATCGTGTGATGTGTCTTGGATGGAAGCTGGAGGCATGTAAGTACGTATAGCGGTCAGTAGGTTTCCGGTATAGGGTGGTGTTTATGTGACCATCAATTATTTGTACTGTAGTGTCCAGGAAGTGGATCTCTTGTGTGGACTGGTCCAGGCTGAAGTTGATGGTGGGGTGGAAATTGTTGAAGTCCAGGTGGAATTCTTCAAGGGCCTCCTTTCCGTGGGTCCATATGATGAAGATGTCATCAATATAGCGCAAGTAGAGGAGGGGCATTAGGGGACGAGAGCTGAGGAAGCGTTGTTCTAAGTCAGCCATAAAAATGTTGGCATACTGTGGGGCCATGCGAGTACCCATAGCAGTGCCACTGACTTGAAGGTATAAGTTGTCCCCAAATCTGAAGTGGTTGTGGGTGAGGACAAAGTCACAAAGCTCAGCCACCAGGCTTGCTGTGGCCTCATCAGGGATACTGTTCCTGAGTTGGACTCAGTTGGAATCCATACCTAATGGAATTATCCTTTGTGGGGTGGTGATTCTTTGAAACTACATTGTTATCATCAAGGAACCATCAACAGACATTCAGGGAGTAGTAGGGTGACCAGATGTCCCGATTTTTGGGTCTTTTTCTTATATAGGCTCCTATTACCTCCCACCCTCATCCCGATTTTTCACATTTGCTATCTGGTCACCCTAGGGAGTAGTAACAGTGCCTCTTATGCACTTATAAGGTAAATGTAATGTGAATGTAAAAGAGGGCCTTTCTGGGACTGCAAGGGATATAAATACCCCCCTCACCCACTCTTCCAGTCAGCAGAAAGAGAATGTAGTGGCCTTCTACAGATCTGGTCCTAGTGCTTTCTGCCTTTTCTGTCCATCTTGTAAACTTTACTCCTTCCCACACATTGTAAGGGATCTCCTTTTTTCCATCTAGCCAGACAAAAACTTGCTTACATGAAGGTTGTGATAGGCACAATGTATGTATTACATGTCTGTGGTGTTTATAACCCCCAAAATATCTAATGTCTTACAACAACAGCAATACTCCTTTAAAATGACGTTCAAGATGCAAAAGATAGATAATGCCAAATGTTGCCTGTCCTCCTGCAAATAAGCGTTACGATTAGGGCCTCAATTTCACGGTCATAGGATTTTAGAAGTCATAAATTTCATGATATTGTAACTGTGGGGATGATGACCCAAAACAGAGTCATGGGGCAGGAGTCACAAGGCTATTGTGTGTTTGTGTGGGTGGGTCGGTGTTTGCAGTATTGTCACTCTTACTTCTGTACTGCTGCCTTCAGCGCTGGGCAGCCAGAGAGCAGCCACGGAGTTTCCTGGAGCTGGAGGAGGTTCCCGGAGATCGGCCTGGCTTGGCCTGGCCTTGGGAGCAGCCCATGCAGAGGAAGAGGAAGTCTTGTCCTTCTCCAGCCCATCCAGAACAAGCAGCAGGAGCCAGGTGCACAGTAGGAGCCCTGGCTGAAGCGCCCTCAGCCCTGCCTCTCCCTTGCTCCAGGCCCAGAACTTAAAAGTTAAAGGGGCCTTAGGCTGGCTGTGTGTGGGGGGTGACCATGGTGCCCCCCTGACCATGACCTGGGCGGTCACTCATTCACCCACCTATAAGGCCATCCCTGCCCCCCAAAAAGTGATGACCCCCAGACCATGTCACCCTCATTTCTTCTTCGAGAGATGTCCCTGTGGGTGCTCCACTACAGGTGTTGGTGCGTCCCTGCGCCTTTGCCCGGAGATTTTTGCAGCAGTACTCATAGCGACCACGCATGCTCAGAAGCTGCCCCCCGCTGTGAATCTAGGTTGATAGTACGCATGCGTGGCCGGTCTCCTCAGTTCCTTCTCAACCATCCCCGGCCTGAGACGGAGCTCAGCAGACTCATTAGAAAATCCTTTACTCTTCCTACAATTACCCTTTAGTAACCAGTTGTTGTCAGTTTTCTCTGTTAGTATAGTTGATTACCCCGTTTATCTGTTTAAAAAAAAAAAAAAATTTCTGTCAGCCGCGGCTATGCCGGGCTCCACAGGCTTCAAGCGCTGTGCTACGTGCAAGGAAGCTATCCCATTATCGGACGGACACTCAAAGTGTATAAAATGTTTGGGGGAAGCTCACATTCCCCAAAAATGTGCCCATTGCTGTAAACTCAGCTCCAGGGCACGGAAAGACAGGGAGCTTAAACTTAAACTGCTCCTCCTTCAAAAGTCTATCGGGTCAGTTTCAGACCCAGGCGCTGAAGCCGGCTCCACTGCCTGCCACAGCCCCCCCGCCTCAAAAAAACTGAAAAAATCTACGAAGAAGGGGCACCCTTCTCCACCAAACAAGGCTATGAGGCACAAAGTATCTCCAGGCAGATCAACGATCTCTCTGCCTGTGTTCCCTCGCCTCAGCAATTTTCATGAGCCGGGCTCTTCGGGAACCGCGCAAAAGCCGCCTGAGGCTCCGGCGGCGGCGCGAGGCTCCGGTGCCGAGGCATCAGGCTTCCAGTTGCCTGCCTCTATTACGGCACCATTCGGCACCGCGAATGATACGGTGCCGACATTCCACAACATGCCTGATCCCAGGCAGGCTGACATTGCCCGCCCGGCACTGACCGCGGCACCGACCCCTGCGGTGCACTCTGATACAGAGATCACAGGCAGAAACCCCGATCGCAGGAATGCTCCTGTGCGGCAGCCTCTCCCGGCTCAGCTTTCACCTCCCGCAGGAGCTTCATTACCTCACTTTACCCAGACAGCAGATCTTCTGGTATCACCTACCTTGCAGTCTCCCCTGATGAACGAATATTCTTCTCCAATGCCTGAGTCAGGATCTGAGCAGTTTCCCCCCAGTGAGGAGGAAACAGATCCACAGGGAGTTTTTTCTCCATACCATGACTCCCAGCCCCAGACCATGGGCAATAGAGGTTATGAGAAAATTACCTCATCCCACTCTCAGGACCCTGCCTCCTGGGGGGTGAACCCCTGGATGGCACCACCTATGCCCTACCCGCCACCATGGCAATACTGGACACCATGGGCATCATACCCTCGGGGATACATGCCCCGTGGCCACTCGACCGGGCGCAACACTGATCCAGCGCCGCCTCCTAACGAATATGCCAGTGACACGAGACGTCTGGCAACACAGTCACGCTTCCAGGATAAACCTAGCCCTACTCCTGTTCCAACAGAGCCGGAGCTAGCACCTGAAGAAGCATTACTTCCCCTTCCTCCGACTCCCTCGGACGAATATGCAAAATTCCAAGACCTCTTTAAAAGAGTTGCCAGTGACCTGAGAATTAACTTGGACGTGGTCACCGAACAACAGCATGAGCTAACGAACATCCTACAGCCCCCATCTTCCTCCAGGGTGGCACTACCAATTAACGCAGCCCTTTTAGAACCCTCTAAGTCCATCTGGCAGACTCCAGCGACAAGCCTACCTACCTGCAAGCAAGCAGACAGGAAGTATTTTATTTCTCCAAAGGACTCTGAATTCCTTTTTACCCACCCAGCACCAAATTCATTGGTAGTAGACGCTGCGAACCAGAGGGCTAGACAACAGTATTCTCGTTCCGCCCCACCCAACAAGGACAACAAACGATTGGACCTTTTTGGTCGCAAAGTATATGCATCCTCCACCCTCCAATTTCGTATAGCTAATTATACTGCAGTCCTGGCAAAATACGACCATAAAAACTATAATAAGTTAATGGACTTTATTGATGACATTCCAGAACAAAGAAAACAACAGTTCAGAGCTATGGTTTCTGAGGGACAAGCCATATCACGCACCGCTCTCCAAGCAGCCCTCGATGTAGCCAACACAGCGGCAAGATCGACCGCTACAGCGATAGTCATGCGACGGGGCTCATGGCTCTCCTCTTCCTTTTTTCCTCGCAAAGTTCAGAGCACCATTGAAGATCTTCCCTTCGACGGTGACAAACTTTTTGCTTCTACCACGAACGAAGTGCTTCATTCAATGAAGGACTCAAGGACAACCCTCCGGTCTCTAGGTCTCCAGACACCTACGACCAGAAGATGGCAATATAGATACCAACCGTACCACCGGCCACGTTATCCCGCATTCACACAACATTCCCATAGACCGCAGGAACAACAACAACCACAACGTCAAAGACCAAGATTCCAGCGACGTCGCCCAAATTCTGCAGGGGCACCTCAACCCCCGCCAACTAATAGGCAGATTTGAAGACTTGGTCGAGGGTTTAGAAAGCAACGCCCCCACTCCAGCCGACACACCTATCTTTGGACACCGCCTACGACCTTTCTTCCATCAATGGAAGAAGATTACCTCCGACAAGTGGGTCTTAGAGGTAGTTACAATTGGATACGTCATCCCCTTCCTCTCCTTACCTTCCACCCACCCACCCTCCCCGTCCCTCTTCAGGGACCCTTCTCACGAGCAGCTACTCCTCCAAGAAGTGCAACATCTCCTTCATCTGGGAGCAGTAGAAATCGTGCCAGAACGGCACAGAGGGAAGGGTTTTTACTCCCATTATTTCTTAACGGAAAAGAAAAATGGGGGATGGCGACCAATCCTCGATCTCAGGCGGCTCAACAGATTCATCAAAAAGCAGAAGTTCAAGATGGTTACCCTCACTACCATAATCCCAGCGCTGGAGCAGGGCGACTGGTTTTCTGCCCTCGACCTACAAGATGCCTATTTCCATGTCACTATACATCCGGCCCACAGAAGTTTCCTCCGATTTACCCTCGGTTCGACACATTTCCAATACAGGGTACTCCCCTTCGGACTATCCACAGCCCCCCGTGCTTTTTCCAAGCTTCTAGCTGTAGTCACTGCCTACCTCAGGAAACAAGGGGTCATAGTATTCCCTTACCTCGACGATTGCCTCCTCAAAGCTTCAACATTCGACGAGGCGCTCCGGTTCACATGGCTCACAGTCGATTGCTTTCTATCTCTCAGCCTACAAATAAACAGAGACAAATCCACATTACGCCCCACCCAGCACCTGCAGTTCATAGGCGCAGACCTCGACTCCCGGATGGGGTTGGCATCGCTCCCACCCGATCGCTTCAATTCCATAAACCAACTGGCCACAATTATTCGCAACAGCCCATAGGTGACCGCCCGAGACTGCCTGCAACTACTAGGTCACATGGCCTCGTGCACTTTTGTCGTCCAGAATGCACGCCTATACATGAGGTGCTTCCAAGCGTGGCTGGCAACGGTCTACAAACCGAATATGCACTCTTTAAACAAGACTCTCTCCCTGCCTGCTCCAGTCAAAGATTCGCTACATTGGTGGACCGTTCACTCCAACCTTTGCTCTGGAGTCCCGTTTCTTCAGCAGGCCCCATCATTCATCCTGACCACCGATGCATCTATGACAGGTTGGGGTGCACATATGTCTCATCACACAGTACAGGGGCTATGGTCACCAACCGAGACCTCCCTGCACATAAATGTTCTAGAACTTCGAGCCATTCACAACGCGTGCCGTCACTTCCTGCCACTAATCAAGCATCATCATGTACGCATAATGACAGACAACATTGCATGCATGTTTTACGTAAACAGGCAGGGAGGAGCTCGATCCCATTCGCTGTGCACAGAGGCTATGAAGCTCTGGAATTGGTGCATTGCGAACAACATCCGGGTATCAGCAGCCTATCTTCCCGGGATCATGAACACCACAGCGGACGAACTAAGCAGACGCTTCCCATGGGACCACGAGTGGGAGATGGACGAGAAAACCATTCACAATGTATTCAGCACCTGGGGTTACCCAACGATAGACCTCTTTGCAACTACAAAAAACAAGAAATGTCCCAATTTCTGCTCCAGAGCAGGACTGGGCAAACATTCCCTGGGGGACGCATTCATGATCTCATGGCACCGAAACCTATTGTATCCATTTCCCCCGATACCAGTTCTCAACAGGGTTCTGATAAAAATACGAACGGACCGAGCCAAGGTGATCCTCATTGCCCCATCGTGGCCCAGACAACCGTGGTTTCCGTTCCTCACCAGAATGTCAATCCAACCACCAATCTCCCTCCCGCTCATCCCAAACCTTCTATCCCAACAACACGGCCGTTTTCTCCACCCCAACCTGTCCATGCTTCACCTCAAGGCCTGGTTCCTACATGGTTTTCCCAAAGCGAATTAGACTGCTCTGAACAAGTTCAGAAGGTGCTCCTACATAGCAGAACGCAATCTACTCGCAAGACCTATCTTCAAAAGTGGAAACGATTCACACATTGGTGTTCTGCTAAACACCTTTGTCCTACCTCGGTACCTCTTTCAATTATACTTGACTATCTATTGGGTCTTAAGCAATCCGGCCTTTCTTTCAGCTCCATCAGGGTCCATTTAGCTGCTATTACAACTTTCCACGACAGAATTGATGACACGTCTGTCTTTGCTCACGCTATCACGAAGCGTTTCCTCAAGGGACTACAAACCTTATACCCAGACATTAAACCACCGACCACCCCGTGGGACCTTCATCTGGTGCTGTCTGCCCTAACTCAACAACCATTCGAACCCCTAGCCACGTGCTCCCTTTTACACCTCTCGATGAAAACAGCATTTCTAGTGGCAATTACCTCTGCCAGACGGGCAGGAGAAATAGCAGCTCTTATGGCACACCCACCATATACGATATTTTTTAAAGACAAGGTTACCCTCAGATTACACCCCAAATTTCTTCCAAAGGTGCACTCGTCATTCCACATTAATGAACCCATACACCTGCCGACTTTTTTTCCGAAACCACATGCGAACTCCTTCGAAACCTCAATGCATACACTAGATGTACGCAGAGCCTTGTCATTCTATTTGGATAGAACCAAACCTTTTAGAACTTCCTCCAGACTTTTTGTCTCTATTGCAGAGCGCTCCAAAGGCACGCCTATTTCTACCCAGAGACTCTAGAACTGGATCTCCCAGTGTATCCGACTGTGCTATCAGATGAAGAGGGTTACACCTCCAGACGGCATTAGAACACACTCCACTAGATCTCTGGCTGCCTCTGTTGCGTTCTTACGCAAAGTTCCCCTGGCTGACATTTGTAAAGCAGCCACCTGGTCCTCTGACCACACTTTTGTTAAACACTATGCCCTTACTCAAGGCCCTCTATCTGACATACGCTTGGGCAGGGCGGTACTTTCAACGGCGTTCCTACCAGATCCGAAGTCCCTACCTCCTTAAGATACACGGCTTTTAAGTCACCTGTAGTGGAGCACCCACAGGGACATCTCTCGAAGAAGAAGAGGAGGTTACTCACCCTGTGCAGTAACTGACGTTCTTCGAGATGAGTGTCTCTGTGGGTGCTCCACTACCCACCCTCCTCCCCTCTACTTCGGAGTTGGGGGGCCTCCGTGGTAGAGAAGGAACTGAGGAGACCGGCCACGCATGCATACTATCAACCTAGATTCACAGCGGGGGGCAGCTTCTGAGCATGCATGGCCGCTATGAGTACTGCTGCAAAAATCTCCGGGCAAAGGCGCAGGGACGCACCAACACCTGTAGTGGAGCACCCACAGGGACACTCATCTCGAAGAACGTCAGTTACTGCACAGGGTGAGTAACCTCCTCTTCTGCGCTGCTGCTGGTGGTGGCACTGCCTTCTGAGCTGGGCTCTTGGCTCAGCTGCTGCTCTTCAGCCACCCAACTCTGTGAAATCTGGACTCCCCTACAATAGCCAGATTTCACAGGGAAGATCAGATTTCATGGTGATGGCCATGAATTTGGTAGGGTCCTAATCATGATACAGTGTTTAATGATATAATCACATACTCCTTTTGTGCAGAGCTCTTGCTTTATTTACTGTGGAGTCTAAATTATGCACCATGAATGAGGCAAAGTTGTATGTGTATTGGTGGAAGCAAAGGTCTTGTAAATTATCTATGATTGTGTAATTAAAGACTTCAGTGGAGCCACCAATATGGTTAAAGTTAAGCACATATTTAAGTGCTTTGCTGGATCACATGCCAGAGTGCTCAGTACATTGCAGAACTGAGCCATATATGGCCCTTTCAGAGTATTGTTGAGGATAACCATTTGACTTCACGATCAAAGACATAAAAAGAGGGGAAGGGTGAAGGAATGGAACATGATGCACAGCTTTTATTGATGAGATATGAGAGACAGTATAAAATCCTGGTCTGAAAAGTCAGTGATTTCACCCACCAAGAAACTAGCTGGAACTTGTAAATTGGTAAGACAAATAAAATTCTGACAGCTTTTAGACTGAGAAGCTTTGTTCATTTATGTTGTGATGAAGGCAATATTTCCAGACTTCTCAATGCAAGCCTGTCTAGCTGGGCCTTTGTCATTTTTTGCACCTTTGCTTTAAATGTATGTATTTAAAATTATTTATTTTGTGGTCTTTATTTTCCCTCATAAACTCAATGAACAAAGTCACTAGTTGAGTTGTGTGAGGTCATTCTCCGTGTATGAGAATTAATGTATTATGCTGCCTCCCCCTGGAATCTATACTCCCTGAGGCCTTGGCTACACTTACCAGCTAGTTCGACGGCTGGAAATCGAAGTTCTGGGTTCGACTTATCGCGTCTAGTCTGGACGCGATAAGTCGAACCCGGAAGTGCTTGCCGTCGACTGCGGTACTCCAGCTCGGCGAGAGGAGTACCGCGGAGTCGACGGGGGAGCCTGCCTGCCGCGTGTGGACCAAGGTAAGTTCGAACTAAGGTACTTCGACTTCAGCTACGTTATTCACGTAGCTGAAGTTGCGTACCTTAGTTCGAATTAGGGGGGGTAGTGTAGACCAAGCCTGAGAAACCCACTGCTCTATTCGTGATAATTCCTTGTCACATTTCCTACTAACCTATTCATAGTGATAGTAACCATTTTCCCACTCCAAAGTAGTGAGTGAAATCTGTTATTTCAAAGTGTGTCTTTAAAAACAGTGACTATACAGAATATGGGATTTGTTGTTTAAGTGAGTGATATCATTAGAGTTTGTGTAGTTAGCAGCTTTTACTCATTGAGAAGAGAGAGTGAAGTGAGTACTGAGGCTTGGTCTACACTACCCCCCCTAATTCGAACTAAGGTACGCAACTTCAGCTACGTGAATAACGTAGCTGAAGTCGAAGTACCTTAGTTCGAACTTACCTTGGTCCACACGCGGCAGGCAGGCTCCCCCGTCGACTCCGCGGTACTCCTCTCGCCGAGCTGGAGTACCGCAGTCGACGGCAAGCACTTCCGGGTTCGACTTATCGCGTCCAGACTAGACGCGATAAGTCGAACCCAGAACTTCGATTTCCAGCCGTTGAACTAGCTGGTAAGTGTAGCCAAGGCCTGAGATAAGGTTGCTCACTGTAGCTTGTGTTCGGTGGTTGCATTTGCATGTTTGTATTGTAGGATGAATAATGATAAAAGCTTGTTGAATCAGTTCTTAAACTTTTTTCTATGATGTAATAGTTCTTCAAGTCTTACATCAGAGTTTTCACTTTAATGTAAGTTAATAAAAATGCAGTTCCTCTAATAAGATTTTAAGATGTATTTCATGATCAGTTTAGTATTTCTTGCTGTTTTTTCCCCTCCTTGCTTATAGAGGAAAATCTGCAAAAGGCACCACACTGGTATTTTTCAAACTAGATTACTTAGCTCATAAGAGGTGACTCAATGAGTCAACGGGCAGAAGCTGACAAGGTGGGCAGAGGTCTTGGCAAGCTCATACAAAGTAAACAGCAATATTGTGATGTTCAAATTCAGATCACCCATCTTATGAGACAAACATTTGTGGTATGCAATAAACACTCAGAACTGTCACTTATTTGAGAAACATTAAATGGGAAGAAGAAAAACTTTTTGCAAGATTTCTCTGTTCTTATACACTTTTTCCAGAGTCACTGAATAAATAAGTTTGCTCTGCCCAATGCCAAGAAAATTCCTCTCTTCATTTTTGCCTCATCATTGCTCCATTTTAAACCTGCATTGACGGTGAGGCAGAGGACAGCATTTCTTCCACCCCCAGTAACATCGCCTTTGTCTCTTCCAGTCTGAACTGGTTCTTCTCCTTTTGGCATGCAAGGATCCAGATGGATTCTTTTAAACTAGTTATGCACGTGTGTGCAAAGACACAAGAAGTTTATCCCAGGACAGCACAAAGTAGTGCAGTAGTAGGATATATTGACAGAAGTGTATTCTTTGTGGTTAAGTGACGCTGAAAGTTCTTGACGTGGAACAAATTAAAGGTTGGATTCATCTTAATCAATAGAGTGTATATTGTGAAGTACACTCTTGCCCTATTTATTAAGAATGGTATTTCCTTGTGCTGGTATTTAATCTGGCACGCCAAATGTTCATTTGTCTAAGGCTGAACTCCAGCACCATTGTCATACTGATACATGTATGTTTATCCACTGTGATTTATAACTTCAGTCAGTGTGCTTGGCCCTCACTGCACTGATTCTGAAGAGAACCAAAATTATGGCCACCGAAGCAGAACTGAAATGAATATGGGCCTTCATTTTTAATGTTTTTTCTCCTTTTAGTGGGTTTAGCATTTGCATCTCACTCCAACTGTTAGAATTTGCTCTTCTAGAAAAACCAATGTGTTTTTTATTATGCTTTCTCTTTACGGTACAGTTTACAGCTGCAAAAATATCATTTTAATTCAGAGCAATCTGATTAGAACCATGTTATGTTTCTAACCATAAATTTACGATATCCCACAAAGTTGATAGAAATGAGAAGTTTTTGATCCATAATAATGTTGGGGTGGGGAGGGGGCGGAGGAGGGGCAGGGAGAAAGCCTCCAAACCTCCCATGACTCTAGGACTTGTGCTTTCTGGGCTGTGATGTGGTGATATTTTCCATTTTATCTCTAGTAGCTTATTATGGTTCAGTAACATCAGCATTTTTAAACTGTTATGTAAACATAACTAATGACAATTCAGGCAGCTATCTGAGTTATGAACTCTTCAGGAGTCATTTTAGATTGTTATAGTTGATACTGAGCAGGCCTATATATTATGCTGTCAAATCACTGACTTAGTGTTTGTTTAATTCAAATTAATATAAAAAAATCCCTTCTATTTTAATTGGCTTCACATTGCTTTTAAACCCTATGATTTTAACCTGACATAGATTGACTATGACAGGCTCTGCTGTAAAGCAGCAGCTCTGTAAAATAATTAAGGCATCATGGAACACTTTAACTTCTTTTCTGCTTCAAAGACCTAATAATGCAAGGTTTGATAACATTTTATTTTGCTTAGCATAATGGTTTATTCAGAATGAATTATGGCTTTGCTTTGACTGCTGAATGGAAGTAGAGCCTTATGATTAGCTGTCGATGTCATGCCCAGTGATTCCCAGTAAAAGCATAGAAATGGTCCTTTTCTGTACTAATTTCGTTTCATGAGAGCAATAATAAACTTCTTGGGTATGAAATCACTTGGCCTTTGGCCTCATTCCTCACAGCACATCAGTGGAGTGTGCTAATTCCCTAGAAATGGCTGGTTTTGTCTGACTGTTTATTTACATCATTGTACTTGAAGCTAATAGAAAAAATATAAGTGCATGTCAGATTCACATGCATACTTAGAGATCCCTGACTACATGGAACTTTTTTCTGAAGCACGTGCTGAACAGTGAAGCTTTTAAGTTTTGTAAAGCATTGATTCATTCAAAAAATTATGTTTTTGTTGTTGTATTGTTTCGTATTTTGATACTTTGTTGTGGTTATCTCTTTATATTGATAATGTGGCTGAAGCAACAGCATATGTAGGAATAGATGTACTTCACAATATGGTGCCATCTGTGCTTTCATTTAAGGGGTCCACTGTTGTCTTCCGTATTATAAGTTGTTTCTTCTCAGTGATGTATTTATTAATGTATAATATGTGTGTAAAATATACATTAACGTGTACACATATATAAAGTTATATAGCTATACATAGAAGGTTTGAGTGTGACTACTCTACCTCTGCACAGGTGTGCATTGGTGGTAGGAGTCTCACAGAAAAAGTCTCCTTTCTGTTATTGTTCCTTGCTCCCTTGTGTGGTGGTTAGACACAGTTTCACTCTTTGCCTTTCCTGAGTGCCAGGATTGTTCCAAGCTACAGTTCTTGGCTACCCTAGCATGGCCTCAGAGGAGAAGGTAGAGGCTGTATTGACTTATAGGCTAGCACAGGGGGATGTATGCTACACTCTCTTACAAAGAGGTCTCCTGTCCCAACACTGCCTGAGTCAGTCTCTTATTGTAACCCATTTCTTAAAGCACAAATCTGGTCCAGTGAACAGAGTATATTAGGATGATGCTGAGTTCTCAAGTGGCTACTCTTCTCTCCCCACTTGCAGAGATTTTGGGGCCTGCAGAAAGGTACCACAACTGCTTATAGTCTAACTGTAATTGGTCTTTTGGGAGGAAGTGAAGTGTATGTGCATATCCACATATAGGACAGCAAGAGGCAAGAAACGGTGCTGATCTGAACTGATTACAGCAAGGAAATGAGCTGGGGAAGCAGATAACATCCCATAATCCTCTACATCCGATCATGAGGGAACTATAGTTTGTTGCTTAACCTAATTCCTAGAGGATGTGATTGTTATCTTACTTCACACGCACTTTCTATGAAACACTCAGTGATACCCTAGCTACCCACTGTTAAGACTATAGGGTGCTACCTGCTGATACTAAGTTTCTGAATCGTAGTTGTAAGACCAGGACTGTTCCCTAAGAACAAAAGGCTTATCAATTTCAGTCACCTTCTGGTTGACTGGAAATAAAGATAACCCTAAGAAAGGAGGGGCTATAAAATATGTTACATACATTTCTGAGATCCTAACATACCCAATGCTCTAGATTGCTGGTGATGGGTTACCCACCTACCCTACCTGCCGTAGCACTAGCATAAAAGAAAATGAACATGAAGCACTTTCCTATTTGTACTAAGTACGGTAGCCACATATAGGTATTCCCTACAGTATAGATACCACCAAAGGTGCTTAAAATAGTTGTGCTGTGTTCATCACAACACAGGAGTCTGAAAGCTGGATTTAAAATCTACTGGCTGTGCTACAGGTACTGCAGCAAAGGAAATGTCATTGAAAGACTCTGTGTCTCAGGCATCTGTATATGAGGAGCTTTTGTTAACATTACATCTAGAAAGAAATTGAGATTATATCCGTACAGAGCACAAGAATATTGTCTGCAATTATCTCATGAAGAGCAAAAGTTGATGGAGAATTAATATTAAATATGTCTGAGTCAAATAGGAAAGTCTGCGTTTCAAAGAAGCTGCCAGAATTGAAATGTTCACTTTCTAAAACACATATAGCCCAAAACACTCTTCAAAAAATTAACAAGTTGTCTCTAAAAAGAGCCAAAAACCATGTTTTCTTAATCTATATATGGAAGTTTCTGACTTTGGAAAAATTGACCAGGGTAGCTGGAATAGTTCTTGAGATGTGTTGGCTTGAAAGTTACTTTTCACTCACTGTCATCAGAGAATTATTGCATTTTATCCAGTAGAGCAGGCGGGATGCTGATCACAGCGCTGCTCTTATTAATCAGCTAGACCAGTGAGTCTGGAAATATGGGGGCTTCTTGGTCCTAAGGCCCATGTGGGCGATACAGCATCCCCCTTAGATAGAAACCACCAGCAGGGAGGTGGGGAGAGACATGCTGCTTTCCTCTCACTTGCATCACATAGTAGAGAAAGAGCTGTTCCTCGTACTAAGATTTTTAAATGAGCTACTATCCCAGAATGCCTGAGTTGTACTTGCTTTTAACAGTGGTGCTAGGGGTGACCTTGGGAATTACAGACCAGTGAGCCTAGCTATGGTAATAGGTAAAATGGTCACACAATAGTGATTAAAGATCCAATTATAAACAACCTATATGGTGAGAAGTGCGAGTTCAGGAGATCTCCAGGGGCACTTTCTTGGATGCTCCTTCTTCCAGTGTGGCTCCCCTGTCACAGCCTTAGTTTTGGCCCTCAGTCACTGAGGGTGAAATTCTGGCCCCCATTGACATTAGTGGGAATTTTCACCAAGAGTTCCTCCTTTATTAGTATCTCATCTCTTTTACTTTAGCATCTGCACTGTAAGGTTGGTTGGCCCCAAATGCAACATCTTTTTCTTATCAATTGGCAGATCAGTACAATTTGGTGGCTAGGGTGCTATTAGAACAAACACTTCCACGTTTTCTGCCAAAAACAATGTTAGCTGTCCTGAATGTAGGAGTAACCCTATAGTAAATAAAATAGTTTGCTCTCACAACTGAATGAATAAAAAATGCTGAGACAGCATGCTGTGGAGACCAAATAATTTTATATTATGAAAAGTATCTTCACTGGGTCCTTTTCAAAGGATCCTTCTCACATTAGGCAACATCCCTGGTGTAACTTTCTGACACTGATTTCAGTGAAGTTACTTCAGAGATGAATTTGGCCCATTGCATTTGGTAGGTCCCCATTTACATAACCCAGTAAATAACTGGACCTTGTTAGAAATGAGAAGTAAGTAAATCTGTATCGCAGCTATCCGTTAGAATGTCGTCATCAGTGGCCAGTAGAACATAAAGTAAATGATGTGGTTAAATGTTATGCATTCTACTGAGATGGCACTATTAATTCATTTCATAATGACACCTGTACTGAATCGATTGGCAGGAGCAGCAGCAAAAATAGGACCCTTCTTTTGAGTCACATGGAGAAAACAAAAACAACAAGGAGTCTGGTGGCACCTTAAAGACTAACAGATTTATTTGGGCATAAGCTTTCGTGAGTAAAAACCTCACTTCTTCGGATGCATAGAGTCTATGCATCCGAAGAAGTGAGGTTTTTACTCACGAAAGCTTATGCCCAAATAAATCTGTTAGTCTTTAAGGTGCCACCAGACTCCTTGTTGTTTTTGTAGATACAGACTAACACGGCTACCCCCTGATACTTGACACCATGGAGAAAACAAATAGTGCCGCTATTGTAGATTAGTTCTCCAAAAGCACAATAGACCATTTCATGAGGTGCACAACAGGTTAAAAATAATTCTATATTTACTGAGCACTTGCTCAGTCCTCTGAATAAAAGGCCACTGTTGTGGATCTCAAGTGAGGCACTCAGGAATGGAGGTACCCACATTTCTGGGCATTTTTTGAACGTTTGGCCTTAATGTATTCTGTGATATTCTGCAGTTACCCTAACCGTCTCTCCAATTTGGAGCCACTCACTGCTTAATATTTCTTCTTTAAAAATAATTTTGAAAGTGTTAAAGAAAAGATTATGCCCTATTTTTTGTTTGTTTCTTTAAATATGGGTGCCTAAAATTAGGCTTCTAAATGTATGTATTTTAGATACCTAAATATATGGCCTGACTTTCAAAAGTGCTGGGCATCCACAACTCCCAATGAAGCTCATGTACATTTCAATTGACTTCAGTGGGAGCTACTGAGTGCTCATCGCTGTTGAAAGTCAGGCCACTTATTAGATGCCTAAATATAGATTTAGGAGCATAACTTTTTGTCAAAAATTGGTGCCTACTTAATCTAAATGATTTTACATTTTTACTCTTGAAAATAAACAAATTAAATGATGCATTTATGCATAAGGCATTTAAATCTGTTTACAAAACTAACATAGACCTTTAAAAAAGCATATAATTACTTTCCTTTTACATCTTTGCTTTAAAAAAAAAAAAAAAAAAGGGTAAGAAACAAGCATCACAACTCACTGACAATGACATCAATCTACCTGGTTAATGTGTTATTTCTGTTCATGGGTGAAACTCTGACCCCACTGAAGTCGATAGGAGCTTTACCATTTCACCCCATATCTTTAAAGATATTATCCTCCTGTGCTGGAATTCAGTGGCAAAACTCCTGTTTGTTTCAGTGGAAGGAGGATCAGGCTATTAAAAGTTATTTGGGAGAGTAACTCTGAAACAATGGATTTGAACTCAGTACTATTTATATGATACAGTGAGCAGGATTTGGCCTGTTGTCCTCAGTCTGTTGATTTGTGTGTGTTCACTATTGTAAAGTGTCTCTTAAGTCTCAGGTGCTTTATAAATAGTAAGAACACTTGTGTGTTCTTCATAAAGATTCCCTGAATTAAATCATTTATGGACAAATGGAGGGATGCAGTTATTCCTGCTGGGATAGCAGGAGTTGCATGGTGATCAGCATTGTGTTTTACTCATTTAAAGGTGAAATGATCTAGTTAGGCTTTGCCAGGGCCGGTGCTACCATTAAGGCAAACTAGGCAGTTGCCTAGGGCACCAAGATTTGGGGGTGCCAAAAAGCGGTGCCCCCAATTTTTTTACAGCGTTCTTGGGCTGGGCTGCTGGTGGCGCGCTGCCACGTGTGGCTCAGACTCCCTCTTCCAGTGCAGCGGCCACTCCGCTTCTCCCGCCTCCCAGGCTTGCGGTGCCAATCAGCTGTTTGGCGCTGCAAGCCTGGGAGGGGAGGAGAATTAGAGCGGGCGTGGCATGCTCAGGGAGGAGGCGGAGCAGAGGTGAGCTGGGGTGGGGAGCTGCTGCACGGGGGGAGCACCTCAGGCCGGAGGGGGGGCAGAGAGCTGCCGCAGGGCTGAGGGGCGGGGGCGCAAGGTAGAAGTTTCACCTAGGGCGCAAAACCTCCTTGCACCGGACCTGGGCTTTGCAGGGGTAGAGGTCGGATGTATATTTGCCTTGCAAATGTATTATATCTAGTGTATATAGGAATTTGTTATTTTAAATGTACTTACGATTTCTTTAGGAATAAGAATAAATTAAAATTTGGAATGAACAATGCTTCTCCTTTTCTTCCTCTCTTTGATTATTTTCTCCACACATACTGTACTTCTCCCGTACTCCCCCTCCCCCCCCACCACCACCACCAAAAAAAAAAATTAAGCATTATTAACAGATGAGCTGTGCACAATGGAGTTAGAGGCTGGTGAACAGGATAGTCCAGGATTACAGGAAATTGCCATACAGGCATCGTTCTCTACCAAAAAGCAGTGAGTTTCATATATAAGCAATGTGCAGATTTTAGTGAAATAATCTGTAGAAAGTTGCCTGTTTATTATTTGTTTTAGTTTGACATTTTTGACAGAGTATATGTGTATGTAATTTTGATACTCTGTGGATAAAATCACGGTTTTTATAAGGAATTAATTATTTAGTTCAAATGCTAGGAATTTAGACATAGCAATCTTTACCCTGTATGCGACAGGGGTAGGAGGATGGGATGTTGGATATGTTGGCAACTCTGAGAAGGTCATACTTTTGTGGTTTTGTAATAGAAGTTTTTTTCTGATAACACTGTGCATTGTACACTGTATTTAATGCACAGTGACAAGCTGATAAAAAGCAAGAGGAATGAATTAAAGTTCTTGTCCAGTGCCAGAGAAATTCTGTCACTGACCATTAGGTTTTCCCTTTACATTATCTACACCACAACTTGATACTGTCTACATATGTGCCAAAATTATCTGGTTTTGTTTAATAGCAATTTAAAGGAAAATACGGCATAGCGGTGTTAAGATGAAAAGATAAACGGAAAAGATATATGAGCCATGCTATGAAAACTTTTATAATATGTGCAGCTGCACATATTTTATTGGAAAAAGTTGATGTTTGGTTCCAATTTGTAGCGGTGGCAATGCAAACAGTGTTTGAAATAAAGAACAGTAGATGTTAGCGAGAATATAATCTTTCACTGCCAAAACTGATATTGTGCTGTATTAATAGCTAGTAGCAGAAACAGATTAATAATAGAATATATTTAAAGAAATACTCCAGTGCAATATAAGAGATTCTAATCACTTCATCTAATTACAAATAAGAGCAAGAACATAAGACCAATGGTCCATCTAGACCAGTATCCTATCTTCTGACAGTAGTCAATGCCAGATGCTTCAAAGGGATTGAACAGAATAGGGTGGTTATGAAGTGATTTATCCCCTGTCGTCCATTCCCAGCATCTGGCAGAGGCTTAGGGACACCCAAAGCATGGGGTTGCATCCCTGACTATCTTGGCTAATAACTATTAATGGACCTATCCTCCATGAAGTTTTCTATTTTTTTTTAACCCAGTTATTGTTTTGGCCTTCACAACATCGCCTGGCAATGAATTCCACAGGTTAGTACCCATTGCCAAAGTTTGCACAATTTGGACCTTATGCAAGTCCTGGATCTGCAGCAGTTAGGGTGAGTAGCACTTATTCATATGAGTAGTCCCAGTGATTTCAATATTGCAAAACAAACCTTGAGTTAATTTTGAACTATCTAAGGTCCTAGGTAAGTGGTTTCTACACACATGGGACTCTCAGTTGATTGAATAATAGTAGTTTAGAGCCAGGGTAGCTGCAGAAGTGAGCTCTAAAACTGAGCAGTGACATTTTCCTTTCATAAAACCCGAAGGAAGAAAGATTGAAAAGAGTTCAGAAAAGCTTGGAAATAACATTAGCAAAGGCTGTTGTTGATTCTTTACTGGACAGACGGACTACAACCGCAGCCTCACTCTGCTAGGTACAAGATATTCAATTGTGGTGAGTGAATAGTGTACATATACATTTCCCTTACTGTCAGAGCAGTGTGACAAATGCAAGGATTCTTGCACAGCCTCAAGGAAAGGAAGCTTTTTTCCCCTCCAAACTATTGTAGGTTATCTAGTATAAAGCTACGATAAGAAGTCATCCAGAGTGATGTCAGACAAAAATCTGCACGAGGAGTGGGTAGGTGTAATTTTACCAACAGTAAATGAGAAAATAAAAGGAGGCTTGTAGACAAAATATCAAAGCAAAGAGATTTTCCTCTGTTAGAGTTCATACTTTAAGAACCAGTATCGCCCTCAGTCTAAATCCACTGGCTTTACACTAGGGACAAACTTGGCAAATCCACTGACTTGAATAGAGAAACACCAGGGATAAATTTGGACAAAGACTGCTTTCTTCAGATGTATTCCCGAAATTGAGCAAGAGGGGGAAACCCTTTTGTTCTCTTCCAAGTTGTGTACGGCTCTGTCATTTGCGTCCCCTCAAAGTGTTGGTGCACTTGTTCATACTTTGCAAACTGCCACGTTGCCTAATGGCTCTATTCCCTGAAATCCTGACAGTTTATGCAAAAGGCCTCTGGTGTACTGGGGGAGCAAGCCTTAAAATGGCCAGCAACTTTTAGGATTCCACTCATTCCCTCTCCTCCCCCCATCAAAGTTACCAAAATTATTTTCTAGTCTGTTCTGTTCTGGGCCGCCTTTGTTTTTTTCTGCCATAAATTTTCAGCAGTGAACATCTCATACTAAGAAGATGGATGGATTGGTGCATATTTCTGATGTGAAACATTTGCAATGGTTCTGTTTGATTGTGTTAATTCCACCTTTACAGTCTGCAGCGCGTGGTTAAAAGTGATCCTGCTGCTAACTGCCTGTATTTTCCTTGAGCGAAACTGCTGAATTTCTGCTTTGTGGAAACTTAGGAGACTCAGATAGGTAGGAAAAACAAAGGAAACATGGCTGAAGATTTTGTTGGCGGCTTTCAGGTCTGAAAATAACCGATGAAACAAGTATTGTTTGACCTACTTCCAAAAGGGAAGAAGAGCTTGTTTGAAATAAAAAGCCATAAAATGATCATCTTTCTTTGGAAGAAAAATACATTGTGTAATCTCCAAGATTTAAAGCTGGAATTCGTTGTGTAATTACTGCTGAGACCTATCGTTCACTGAAAGGCTTGACAGCTTTTGCGTTAAGCTTCTTGTGAAGGTTAATTTTCAGTGCATTTAGTAAATGTGTTTTAGACAAGTTTTTATAAGGAAAAATAACAGTGGAAAAAATGAAACCCTGCGAATCTTAGGAACATCTGCACATAGGCACCTTGCCGCTGGCATTCCTCCACCCTTGGTCCCCAGAAGCACTGCTCAAGGGATCCACTCCCCTCCAACCATGGCTGCCCTTGAGGGGGGTGGAAGCTGGAAAGGGGGGCTCCCCTCTAGGGAGGAAGCTCCATGGTGAAAGTACTACATCTGTATAAAAACAACAAGGAGTCTGGTGGCACCTTAAAGACTAACAGATTTATTTGGGCATAAGCTTTTGTTGGCAAAAAACCCACTTCTTGAGAAAAAGTGGGTTTTTTACCCACAACAGCTTATGTCCAAATAAATCTGTTAGTCTTTAGGGTGCCACCGGATTCCTCGTTGTTTTTGTGGATACAGACTAACACGGCTACCCCTCTGATACATCTGTATAATTGGGATGATGTGCATCCACTCTTCTTCTCACCTTGCCTCTGCCCTACTCTACTCAACATGAGTCCTCCCACAATTTCCTTGCCTGCCATGAAACCAAACCCCACAGAGGGCCACCTGTGGATTTTGGGGATGGTTTCATAGAGGTGACTGACCCCACTCTTTCTGTGCATGCTAGTAGGGGGACATCAATGTACAAAGGAGTAATGGTCTGAAGCTGCAGTGGAGGGAGGTTTAGTTTGAATATTAGGAAAAACTTTTTCACTAGGAGGGTGGTGAAGCACTGGAATGGGGAGGTAGTGGAATCTCCTTCCTTAGAGGTTTTTAAGGTCAGGCTTGACAAAACCCTGGCTGTGATGATTTAGTTGGGGATTGGTCCTGCTTTGAGCAGGGGATTGGACTAGATGACCTCTTGACGTCCCTTCCAACCCTGATATTCTGTGATTCTATGACTCTGGACTAGGGGCACACAAAATGACTCATTTTCAGTTACAGCACCAGTAATCCATATTTATGGATTATAAATGTGTTCGAAATTGAGACTCAAGAACAGTAGCTAAGGGATAAAATGTCATATTGTTTGTTTTAGAAAGATTTCAAATCATAAAAGCTTTCACTTGCAGAAAGCTGCCCAGCTACTAATAAGCCTACAGTACTGATGCAAGTATCTACGCAAGCAAGCTTTCTAGTTTACTTTGCACTTCCCCATATACAAAACAAACAGACAGCTAATGACTGGGTAAATACAATGGGACTGTACTTTGTGCACTGCATGTTCTAAGCTTGAGTGTTTTGGTCTTTATTTTGTTTGTCTATTTTTATACTCTTTCACAACCACATTTTGTAATAATGGAATATTAGAGTTCCTAGTACAGTACGGAGACCTAACACAAGGAATGTATTATGCACACTTTTTTCAACCTGAAGCGTTCTCCAGTGCTGATTATTTTTGGCTTTTATTATATTATACTAATAAAATATGAACAGCAAGGGGATTTTACACTGTATGATTCTCTCGTGCAGGGGCCTGTGTCCAAAGCAAAACAAAATGTGAAACTGAGAAAAAAGCATCAATCAAATTTTGGCATATTCATTTTCTTTTGTTTCCTTTTCTCCTTTTTTAAAATGAAATCCTTAAGTACATTTCTTAAATTTACAAGAGCAACAGTTCTAGGTGAAAAAATGCCATTAGCTTATAACTCTTGCCAGTTGTGTGACTTTTGTATTCATCCACAAAAACCACATTCAAGTAGTATGAAGAGTCTCACTTACAAGCCACAAAAGCAAATCAATTCAGAGTTTAAAACCAGGGTGATTCTTGGACTTCTACGTGTTCCACTTTTCCTAGGTCTTGCACCACATGTACAGAAGTGGTGGTGTTTCCTTTTGCAACGTGAACAACTAGGCTGTAAGCTGCAGAGCTGGAATACATGATTTTGAAATCTTTTAGTAGCTCTACTAATTTTAGCTGACACTATTGTAGCATGATAGGAGAGAGAGTGATCTTGGGAATCATTATCCAGGAAAACAAACTTGGATCCCTGTTCAAATAATAAAACAAATATTAAAGGGAAAATGTTTATACATATTTATTTGCTGTGAAAACTGTGAGCAATTAACTTAATAGATTATGCTTAACATCTAGTACAGGGTTGGTAATTAATTTATAAATACATATTAATAACCATAATATAAAGAACAAAACGCTAAAGAAATTCAATCACTTTTGGATCAGATTACAAAATTAGATGAGGGAAATGGACTAGATGAAATCAATCTGAACTTTCGTATTTTGAGACAGTGCCTCTTAACGCTTTGCTAGAATAATTCATTCATATTAGCACAGTAAAAGTACAGTGAAATAGACTGAGAACTGGGTATAGACTGTAAGGAAAAAATCATCTGTGTTAGACTCAGTTTATTTAACCTTTATTAATAATCTGGAGGAAATAAGAAAGAAAAACAATGATCACAGATGACAATTCATAAATTCTCCATTTTTAGTTTTTAGAGGACAGAGGTTTTGATATTCAGGTGTATATCAATTAGATACACTTGTACAACTAGTATAGGAAGGGTTCTGAACAGGGACTCAAAAGACATGTTTTTATTTCCTGGCTCCTCCTCAGATTTCCCTTCCAGTCCTACATTTCTGTGATTCTGTGATATCCTATGTGAGCTTGGACAACTAATCTACTGTGTGCCTCAGTTCCCCATCGATAAAATGGGGATAATACTTCCCTACTTCAACAAAGTGTAGGATAAAAAAAAAAACCCTTTTATGATTATGAGGCACTCAGATACTATGGTGATGAGAGCTGTATTAGTATTTAGGGAGGGAGGTAGATAATGACATGCACAGATGCATAGTTTGAGAAATATTTTATTTTGTTCAAAATACACCTCTACCCCGATATAACGTGACCCGATATAATACGAATTCTGATATTACAGTAAAGCAGTGCTCCGGGGGGGCGGGGCTGCGCACTCCGGCTGATCAAAACAAGTTCGATATAACGCGGTTTCACCTATAACGCGGTAGGAGTTGAAGTAAGCTTTGCCAGCAAAGATTTCAGGTGATTTATGAAACAAGTTAAGTCCAGTATCATTCAGTATGGTAGAGCTTGACATCAATCTCTCTCCTCAATAAAATTCTAACACCTTTTGTCTTCCCATTTATGAAAGTGTACTGTCAATTCATTTTTCAAAAGGTGTTTCATTATTATTGCCAAAGTTTCCTTGGCATCTTCTTTCATATCTTCCCCCTTATTGTCCCTGACACTCTGTCTAAAGATTCTTTTGTTGCTTCTGTTTCAGAAGGGCACACACTGATATATTCTGTATTGATTGTAGAGCAGTGTTGGAATTAAGGCTTTCATCCACCGTTATTGAATTTCATTCAATTTCTTTACAAAGTCAATTCTGTGTTTTTTGCAAACACTGTTGCACTTGGAGAAGCAGAAGAATCAGATAAACATTAAAAGGAAGTATAAACTTTTTTTTTTTTCCTTTGCATTTATCTGTGACATACCTACCTACTACTTTATTCATCTGGCATTTAAAATGTTGTCTGCTGGAAAAATTGCTAATTCACTGGTATTTGATTTGTGAGAAGTGCATTTTAATTTCAGGTTATTCAGCTGCTAAACTGCTCATTGATCTTTTTATTTTAAGGGAATGTATATTTATAGCGTAGTTTATGAAGAGCAGCTGTATTTCCCTGCCAAGTGGTTGGTAAGAGGCTAATTTTTTTTGTTTTCTCTTCATTTGTATTCATGTAGAATTAAAAAAAAATCTAGAATTTTTAAGCTTCCCCTATAATTTGCTTCCTCCTTTTGTGCATTCCTCAGAGTTTCTCTCAACACTCAGTTTTCTCTCTGCTGTGTTTAATGTTGTTTTTTCAACTGTGTAATACTGAAAACACACCTTGGCCGGCAACCTTTCTTTATATTGGCTGAGAAAAAAATGCTGGTTTTGGAAGCACTATGTCAGCGTAGTAATACCCACAGCCTGCTTTACATCATAAAGATGCAAATCCTCCATGAGCCCCAACTCAGCATGGATAGCGTGGTTTTTCAGTCAAAGGGAGGTGAGCAGGGCAATGGGATGCAGGGTAGTGTGGCCATACTGCTTGTATATTATCTAGCTGGGGTGAGGGGGAGAGGGGAACTTACCTACACTGTATTGTGCAGAGCTTTTTGGAGAAAGCCCAGGGAGGAGTGAAGGCAAAGGCATTGAATCTGCCACTACCTGGACTCACTGGTCATTTTCTTTCCTTCTCATCATGTGGGTAAACAATATTGCTGCCACAAAGACTACTGCAGCTCTGATGCTGATAAAATAGTCTGTCGAGTATCTCTGCTGCTTTTTATGAGTTACCTTTCTCCCTCAAGCTTCCAATTCCCATGGAAATCCCCAGTGCACACTCTGTCAGTTGAGCTAGCAGGGGTTCCCAGACTTGGTTCGCGGCTTGTTCAGGGTAAGCCCCAGCAGGCCACGAGACACTTTGTTTACCTGAGCGTCCGCAGGTACGGCCACTCACAGCTCCCAGTGGCTGCGGTTTGCCGTTCCCGACCAATGGAAGCTGCGGGAAGCATCACGGGCCGGGCCACCGCTTCCCGCAACTCCCATTGGCCGGGAACAATGAACCGCGGCCACTGGGAGCTGCGAGCGGCCGTACCTGCGGATGCTTAGGTAAACAAAGCGTCTCATGGCCCGCCGGGCCTTATCCTGAACAAGCCGCAACCAACTTTGGGAACCCCTGAGCTATGGGCTACAGTAAGGATATTGGCCCCAATATTATACCTGGCACTTTAAGCACATGAGAGAGCTTGGATTGGCACAACATTTTTATTAGTTTCTTTTTAAACTTTTGCCAATCCAGGAAATAATATGGAGGCATGGCTAGTCCCAAACCCAATATGCTAGATCCCCACCTTCTCATTCAAACTTCTTCTGAAAAGTCATTCACTCCATGACATCTACAAACAGTAAATTATGATGAATATCTTTTCCTAGTACAGTTTATATTGGAGAAGAAAATAATTAGATCAAAAGACCTCCCACCCCTAAACGGGTAATTCAAGTTAATTCCCTCTTCTGGACCTCAAAGGGTAGGTCTACACTGCCGCATAGGTCGATATAATTACGTTGTTGAGGAGTGTAAAAAAGCCACCTCCCAAGCGACACAAGTTACAGTGACCTAAGCGCTGTCCACACTGGCACTATGTCAGTGGGAGAAGCTCTCCTGTTAACAGCTTCTGCCGCTCACAGAGGTGGAGTAATTATGCCAACAGGAGAGCTCTCTTCCATCGGCTTATAACGTCTTCACCAGACGTGCTACAGTGGCGCAGCATAGCTCTTCTGGTATAGACTAGCGGCTCTTGACTTTTTTGTATCTGTTGTTTAGACTGTAAATTCTTTGGAGAAGGGATTGTATTCACATGTGTGTCTAGCACAGTACTAAGCACGTTACTGACACTTAACTAAGTGAAAAGCGCAGATACATGCAGCAGTACATTTTTCCACTTCATCTTGCTTGTCTTTCTTTGAATCAAGATTACTATGCATATTGTAAAGCACAGGAAGGCTTTATAAAATGTTTCTATGATCCTAGGTCAACAACTGTATTATGTTTTCAATTTTCAGGAGTTCTATTGCAAAAAGATAAAATGTCTTTTCTTAAAAGATGTGGCAGTGTTCAGCCAGTATCCGTGGTAAGGAATCTTAGATTTATAAATGGATCTATACAATCTTTTAACTAGCTAGCTAAAAGGGAAGATGCTGGATTGGAATTACAACCTCAATCAAAGTAGTAAAAGAGGATGGGCATCTAAGTGTCTGGTATTATCAACAAGTCTATTAGTGCCTAGATACTGTGGGGATGGGCGTCCTAGAAATATCTTAGAAACATAAAGGCCCTATGATTTGGTGTAGTGAACAGTAGTGGCCACAGGAAACTGGTTGCAGTTCCCTGATCCTCAGCCACCCAGCCATGGCAGAAGTTAAAGCATCAGGGGCCTACACTAACTGCCACCACTTGCAGATCTGTAATGGACCTTCTGTCAATGGAGGATCAGGCATAGTGGGGATCCACTTCACCATGCCCCCTCCTGCTTATGGAGTGCAGAGTGGCATAGCAGATTGGAAAATCCAGCCCACTGAAGTTTACCAGTTTATGTATTTATTCTAAAGTGAATTTCTTGATAGAGAAAACTTTGTTACTTGTGAGCAACATTAATTACAATGGAAATAAAGGGAAATTCCTGAAAGCATATTTGTGAAATTGATCTGTGACAGTTATAGTTTGAAAATTATGAAAAGCTTTAGTCACCATCTTGAGCGAGCGCAAGCCTGTGCTGTACACTGTGTTAGCACTTCTCGCCTCCTAAATTCTTTCTCTCTAACGATCTTTCAAGACCACTCATTAGCAATCAAGCCAATTTCCTCTTTCTTAAATAGTCTCTCGGTGATGTTTACGTGCTTCTCTGTAGGATTCACTTACTGACAGGATTTCAAAGGATACGTTTGAAAAAGCAATTAAGCCAAGTGAAGGTTGATAATTTTTGAGCGAATGAAATAGTTTGTTTAGAAAAATCAAAAGGGGTTGAGGCTCAAGATGGATGCAGGGGTCTATATTAGGGGAATCCCTGCTTTGTACTTTGTGATGCAGATGTTTGCTTGTCAGGTGGGTTTTGTTTATCCATTTTTGTTGTTTTTTCCTTGTTTATAATCTTTATTTTAATAATACCCATTCTCATTTTCAAATTGAGCTGTTTTCTTTTCTCTCATTCAGCAACTTTCACTTGTTTGAGCAATTTTTTCAAAAGTCCTTAGAAGGAAAACAGTCATCTGGCCTCATTAAAAAGAAAATATTAAAAATACATTTCCTTGAGGTCTAAGAAAAATGTGTTAATGATAAACTAGTGTTTGTGTCTTAACTCAGACCATAATTATCCTTCTGTAATTATTTTGTTTTTTGGAAGTGCAAATTATCTGCTCTCATCTTGACAACGCCATTTATACTGCTAATGCCTAAAATGAGTATGGTATAGAAACAGGTTTGCTGAATTCAGCACAAAATATGCACAGTTTTTTGAGGCATGCAAGCACTGAAAGAATATGGGCTAGACCAGCAGTTCTCAAACTGGGGGTCGGGACCCAGTTTTAATGGGATCATCAGGGCTGGCTTAGACTTGCTGGGGCCCAAGTCCAAGGGCTTCAGCCCTTGGCAGTAGGGCTCAAGTTACAGGCTCCCTGCCTGGGGCTGAAGCTTTGGTGCATTTGGCAAAGCTTTGAGCTTTGGCCCCCTGGCCTGGGGAGGTGGGGCTTTGGCTTTGTTCCCCACTTCCTGGGGTGGCCGGGCATGGGTGGGCTCAGACTTCGGTCCCCCCTCCTGGGGTCCTGTAGTAATTTTTGTTGTCAGAAGGGGATCTCAGTGCAATGAAGTTTGAGAACACCTGGGCTAGACTGTGCATCCTATAATCATATTGGCAAGCAATTATTGACATTGCTGGGGCTACTTGTGTGAATAAATGCTCACCAACAATTGCATAATTGAGCCCCATCAATGCTGGCTCTGCATCAGTCTGACCTCTTCAATAAAAATGCTGACTGACAATTGAGGAGGAAGAAATTACATAAGAACATAAGAATGGCCATACTGGCTCAGACCAAAGGTCCATCTAGCCCAGTACCCTGTCTTCCAACAGTGTCCAATGCCAGGTGTCCCAGAGGGAATGAACAGAACAGGTAATTATCAAGTGATCCATTACCAGTTGCTCATTCCCAGCTTCTGGCACACAGAGGCTAGGGACACCATCCCTGCCATCCCGGCTAATAGCCATTGATTAACCTATTCTCCATGAACTTATGTAGTTCTTTTTTGAACCCTGTTATAGTCTTGGCCTTCACAACATCCTCTGGCAAGGAGTTTGACAGGTGATTGTGTGTTGCGTGGAAAAAATACTTTCTTTTGTTTGTTTTAAACCTGCTGCTTATTAATTTCATTTGGTGACCCCTAGTTCTTGTGTTATGAAAAAGGAGTAAATAACACTTCCTTATTTACTTTCTTCACAACAGTCATGATTTTATAGACCTCTATCATCTCCCTCCTTAGTCATCTCTTTTCCAAGCTGAAAAGTCCCAGTCTTATTAATCTCTCCTCATACAGAAGCTGTTCCATACCCCAATCGTTTTTGTTGCCCTTTTCTGAAACTTTTCCAAAAACTTGCAAAACAGTGCAATGCTTGCTTAAAAAAAAAAAAATAATGCTGGACTTGCCTGACTGCTATCCTCCAGCTCATAGATGACATGGGGTTTAATTTGGGAATTTAATTGGTTAATTTGATTATTTTGTAACATAGTGAACAGAAGGAAGAATTGTCTGAATATTTCTTAATATTCAAAACACATTTTGAATCAACTGAATTCATTACTATTTCATTTCCATAGACATAGATTTACTAGTGTGTCTGTTCCCCAAAAGCAATATTTTAGTTGCTGTGGTTGAATATTGGCTGAAAGTGAATTTCAAATTCTATATGGGATAGTGAAATTCTCAATTCAAACTGTTTTGTTGGCTAATTGCATAAGTTATCCAATTAAGGAACAGAAACAGTGCTACATGATGTATGTAATCAGCCAGCACAGAAAAAATTGCAAATATTCATAGTAAATCGTTTACAGGTTGTGCATACCAAGAATTCTGCTCTGAAGAAATCTACACATTTTGCATACATTTGAGAATTTTGTCATCAGCTCCAACAATTAATAAACAAGAAAATGGCAACATGTTCATAAAACACATTTGTTACAAATTATTTGGTCAGCTCTGTTCAGCTCTGCACCGCGGTGAAGGGAAAGCAAACTGTTATGATGAGGCATTCATTTTTAAGCCATTGTAGACTTCGGGAAAAATAAATTATTTTTCATTAGGCATTAGTTTCCACTTAAATGGATAGTACTATATTTAAGAGAAGCTCAGCCTTCAGAATAATTTAAGGGAAACCTTTTAAAACAAGGTTAACATTTTGATTAACATGGTTAACATTTGGATTAGATTATATATTCAGGGAGTCAAGAAATAGAAAAGATCTACCACAAAGTCTAGTGGGAGTTAAGAATTCCATTATGAGGAGCTACACACAGTGAGAGCAATAAATTGTGGCAGTTTAATATAACATGGAGCATCAGACTTAGAAATTATACAGCGGGGGGAGGGGGTGACGAGACAGAGAACAAGCAGCAAAAGAATGTCAGGTTGCTCAAAAAAAAAAAGATTAATTCTGAATAAGGCTCTCTTATTCGAGAATAAGCATGTCTACATATAGAGTTAATCAGGAATAGTTAAATTCACACTCTCTATCTTATTCTTGATTAATTTTCATGTGACAAGCCCTACATGGGATGTTAATTCCAAAGCACAATAATGTCAGTTTAAAGTAAGTATTAACTATTCAATTGCTGATATTCTTTCCAGATGGCTTGGGGAAGGGGATTGGAATGAAGCCCAACGGGGGAGGTGTGTTAAGGGGAAATTGGGAGTTGCTGCAGGAATGGAATACAGGAGGAAGAAAGAAGGGGAGAGATACAAAGACAAGAAAAAGGGGAGAATGGGGAAGGAAGAGAAACAAAGGACAGAAATAGCAGTAGTTCCTAAAGACTTCCCAGAGTGGAGCTGAATGCAATAATAAGGAGCTGAGCAAATAATCACAACTATAATAAACTAATAGTTTAGTTACAATTGAAAGCTATGTTCTACCCTTGATCTATGTGCAAGCCTCCCGTTCACATCAGTTGGAGCTGGGCTGTGGATTGAGGAGATTATGTAGTTCTAACTGTATATGGACCATAATTAAAAATGGAATTCAGGTCTCTCCACAGAATGAGTCTGATAGCACCGAGCCAGAACATACTTCAATACACCATAAAGATTCACAATGTGCTGAACATAGGTCATTTAACTGATGTGGAATGGATTGATAATATGCCATCTTTCTCTGAAGCATGGCATGAAGGGCATTGTTGTAAAAAAAAATTTGTTGATTGTTTCTTGTTAAATAAATTGTATCTAGCATAAATGAGTTGTTCCCTGTCCCTCTCTCCAATGGATGAGTAGGTAATGTTCTTAAGATGCCTTCTTGCCAGTTAGGTTTTTTTTCATGGTGCAAATATTCTTCTGTAAGGAAAGTTAATTAATAAGCTGCAGTGCTGGAATACAAATGTAATAGTTCTAAAAGAACAGTTAGTTACATAACCTTATAATAGTCCAATTATGTGGATGCTCTCGTTAGGCATATATTTTTGATTAGGCAACTCAGGCTTTCATTGAAATGGAACTACAATACTTTAGATTAAGTATGGAGAAAATAAAATTAAATTTTATAGAAAAAATAAAGATTAAAACATAGTTGAAGCAATACAGTCTGAGCAAGAACTCATGAAATGTCCGCAATTAAGGATTTTTTTGCACAAAAGTTATTCAATAATTGCATGTGACATGGTTTATTTTATCATCATCTGCAGTATATGAGTCAGATTATAGATTATTTGCTTGGTTTTAAAGGTGAACAAGTATTTCAGCAAACTCTTAAAAGGAGAGTCATTTGGTCCTGAGATTTTTAGATTAATAGTAAATTGTAAAATTTGTGGTAATTGAAGTATGAGCATTAGTTCCCTTAACAAGTATTGTGTGCGATTTAACTAATCTGTGCATGTGCTATAGTTTCTGAATACCTATTTAAAAAGTTACTTCCAAACTCCTAGTTCTCAAGTAAGAAACTGATGTAGACTTTTTCTGTGCAGAGTGGAAATCAGCTTTGTAAACATCTGCAGTCTGGCTGGAATCAGTGAAAGTCTAGATTCACCACGTGGTAAATGGCGAAGTTCTAACAGCTCATGTCCAAATTGTGTGTTCAGTCTTCATCTTTGAAAATTAAGGAGAGGAAATTACTCATTGTTCACCTCAAAATTCCTAAATAAGTACAGCAAGGGGTTAAAAAAGCATGATTCACAGTTGTGAAGCTCTCTAGGTTCACATTACTGGCAACTAACCTAGTGTTCTGTCACCACTCAAATTGAGGCATATAATCCAAAACAAAGATTCATTTAGTTCAGGTAAGCACAGAGAAATGTCATGTGAAATGGTAAATCATGGGAGCCAATTTCTAACATTAAAGATAAGTGGGAAAATATTAAACTGTCAGTGTAAAAGAAATTAGGTAAATATAGTGGCAGGCAAATAAATATATTCATGCGAGTACTGTATGTTACACAGGCATAAACTATTGAACATTTCAGCACTGCACTAGTATTTTTATACTTTGTTTTACACTTCAGAGCCTTTTGGCACATAGGAATTTCCAGGCCTGGTGCTTGGGAGTTTTTTGGCTTGATAGCTTTTCTGTTCCTATGTGGCTTGTTTGATCTAGGACATGCTGTATTAGGTCTGCCAGAATTTGCTGATTTGCTACTCTGTATTTAGAAAAAAAAAAAGGTTGGACTGTAAGCAACTGTGAAGTGACTGGAGTTATGACAGTTCTGTAGATAACAATAAAATGACTAATGTTCCAAGTTACATTTGTGGATTGAATAATTGAATTTCACTTTTGGCTCTTGGTTAACTTAATCTGGACACCAAAACTCAGCAGCAACTAGTGCTTAGATTTTTAGCTTACCACCATCAGCCCAGTATCACTTGCTGTATGACTCATTCCCACCCTCTACCAAGGATAAGGATGTTAGTGGTTGTGTAAGCAGAATGCAAGCTTCTTGTAGCTGTTGCTGACGTGTATCATAATGATCCTCGTTAGATTTATCTTTCATATGACAGTAAATATCATAATTCTTTCAGTTGTTGTAAAAGGGATTTCAAGAGAATTTTGAGTGAATTTATTGTGCTAGCTGTCATCATCAAATTGTAGATAAGTAATCCATATTCTTAGAAGGTCTGCCTGGAAGAAAGGGGGTCCATAGGTAGGTAAAAGCTGGTATGACAATAATTTAACCATTTGTTCTACTTGCCTTACACTTAAAGGGGAAATTTAGGGCTGAATTTTTAGATGCAGACCCTAAATTCACATGCATTACTTTCTGCACATTCCCCTTCCTTTGTTAGGCATCTAACTACCCAATTTATACATGTAAATGTTGTTTGTGCATGTTTGCAGGTATTTGCACAAACTAATTTAGAGGACACTTTAAAAAAATTAGCCCTTAAACTTAGTATAGCCAGTAACTATTCAACTGTGTTGCAGTTTTGTGTTCAAAATTAATTCTGAACAAGACTAGAGCTCTGACTCTATTCCACAAAAGATCAAACTTTTAGTCATCTATATGGAATCCATCCAATGTGGTTGCCACTTGAAGTTTAACGGATAGTGTATTTCAAATAAAGAATAGTACAAAACCAAAGTGGTTTTATTTGAAGTGAACACGTGATGATTGGAACAAGTTTTTATTAGTTTGATTCATGATTGCTTCCAAAGAGCGGTGCAAGGAGACCAGATGGTACCTTATGATAGTGGAACTCCTGTAAGACAGATGCAGGACCAGTTTTTCCAGTATTTATATGCAGTTTATGGCATAGATTAAGAGAGAGAAAGAGGATGCTGATATTTGCTAATACCAGTGCCAGTCCTTCTCTGTACTTGCATAGGCAAAATACCTAGAGACTTCAATGGGAGTTTTGCCTAAAGGAGGTGTGGGAGTAGCAGGATTGGGCCCACAGAAACCAAAACGAAGAAGCAATTTACAGGAGAATAAGAGATTAATTTTATTTCTTTTGTAAATTTACAGTTTAGTGAGCCATCACTTTTATAATCTCTAAGAATAAAAATCAGAAGCTTGTGTATGGTTTCAGTACAACCTGTTTCATATTGTTTCCTATTCAAAATAACCTTCACTACATAACAATATTAGAAAATTACCTTTATTGACAGTATCAAGATGGAATAAATTTGTGTCAAATGCTAATGACAGTGGTTTAGTCTGTAGTGGCACAAACAGTTTCTATATGAAATTTTAAGTACCAAATACTAAGAAACAGACATGCTTCAATTTCAGCATAGTCTAGATTATAAATAACAGATAAAAGCCTGCCTGATCTGTGTGGTGCTGAACATCATCAACTCTTATTGACCTAGATGCACAATGGCAATTGAAGACAATCAGCACTTCAGAACACTGGGACATTTAGATCTTGTGATGAAATAAAAAAAAATGTTTTTTGACAATCTGAAAACTAAAGAGCAAATCTTTTTAAATATAAACATTTCAGAATAGTAACAAGGATGTGTCTGAATGAAGCAATTTAGGTTGTTTATGTTTATCAGAAAATTAAGGGGAAATAACCAACCTCTATTTAAATATTATTAGCAATAATTTAACTTTAAAAAATTTATACAGCAGAAAATGCATGTTGTCATGCATATTAATCATCCCATAAACATCATATTTTTCTACTTCTGTTACTTAGAACTAAAAGGTAATTAATTATTCCAAATTCTTTTTAAGTATAAACCAAGGTAGCAATTAGCAAATGTATCAGCCTTTCAAATAAGTAGTATTTTAAAGCATTATTTACTGCAACAGCACTATAATTGTGTTAATTGCTTCCACATGCTCAAGATTGTAATATCAGCTTTTGAATTTAACATTCTCTTGGTGGTTGTATGACATGAGATTTACTTTTTTTTTTTTTACTGTAGATTTTTATCAAAAACCTCAAGTACAGCAGAGAAATTCTGAAAAGATGTTGATCTGAATAGATTAATTCCTTTTTTATTGAGCTGATCTGTTTATCATTTTCTGAAGGTTATTAAATATTTTTTCTATAGCTTAGGGGGAAAGTATTACTTTGCGGTTTACTGCAAAAATCAAAATGTATGGGTAAAAATATTCCCTTTATTACTGATGGATCAGTACATTGCCGTTTGAAACCCATGCTTTCAGGGGATGAAAAATTTATCAAAGGACTGGAAAAATGCAGTGAAAAATGTATTGAACATAAAATATCAAATCTGGTTTGTATAAACAAACATTTTGCTGCTAGAAGTCAGGATTTCTCTATAAAAGCTGCAACTGCATAGAAGTGTTAGCATCAAGAACAGTATTGAATAACAAAACAGAAACGACATATGTTTAATTTTTTGCCAATTAATGCATATATTTTAGAGTAGAAAATATTTTAGGAAATTGTAAAATAAATAAAGAAGTATATAAATTAGAAGATATCCAGGAATTATCTCCTTCATGAAGTGCAGTCCTTGGTATTCCCAAACAGTTATACATAATTCATTTGCCTCAGGTGAAGATGAAATAGAAATCCAAACTACTCTACCTTGCATGTAGTTTGTAAGATGATCCCTGTGTATAAAATCCTGGGGGTTATATAAATGTACCTGTAAATGAATTTGTTTTCAACTTTCAGTTTTTGTGATATAATCTTCTTGAATCCTAAAACCTCAGATTCAAGTTATCTGAACAGGGAAGCAAAAATACCAGTATTGGTGAAATCCAAAAGGAATACAAAGAACAGCTTTTGGATGTAAAAGTCCAAGGACAATGTCGATGGTGTTGCCGGAAAAAAAAAAAAAAAGTGAAAGCTACATGCTTTTGTTGGAGAGCTGAAATAGATGAATCCTGTGATTGACTGCTGCTCTAAATGCAGCCAAACTTTTACTGTTCAGCATTGTCGCAGAAAATAAGTTATCTGCAAGCCCAAGTTTCTGTAATTAAATCCTGGAAGGCCCCTTGGGTGGCTAGCACTGACTGGTGTATTATTATTCAACAGAAACAAGCATCACATTTCCTTTATGAAATATACAAGCAAATGTATGGCATATCAGTCTCTTTACCCAATATGTTTTTAACAGTTGTTCTCTCTTAAAAATAAACTGTATTGAAAACATGTACAAATTCTTGTGCTTGAATGCCACTGTATCTTATGGATGGATTGCATTGAAAGTGTCTGTAGCCCTTGCTACCCCAGAAACTCTGGGATCTGTAGCTAACATGCCAACTTATTCAGAAGAAAGGCTGGCTCCTCCCCTACAAATCAGCAAACTCTCTACCTTAAAATTTAAGCCTTGTGTTGGACTGGCTCTAGGTATAGTACCTGGGGGATAATTTATTCCTCTGCAGCCATTACCGCAATAATAGCTATGTTCCATTTGAATAATGAAAGTGCTGAGCAGTTGAGGGAGGCCTGGGAGATGGGAGACAGAACTTTCATGGGTACTCGACTTGCGCTATAAATAAGAGTGACCACAGACATCACCACTTTCAGAACTGACCTCATTTCTTCAACGTAGCTTTCCCTCAATGCGTTCTTCCCATACAACATACCCTCTCCTTAACACAAACATATATTCACAAAAACTCTAAAAGCCCTGTAAATGTAAAAGCCCACGTATGTGACAGGCAATTACTTGGAAAGAGCACAACTGCTGGCAGGGCTGGCTCCAGGGTTTTGGCCGCCCAAAGCAGCCAAACAAACAAACAAAAAAAAGCCACGATCGTGATCTGCGGTGGTAATTCGGCGGGAGGTCCTTTGCTCCAAGGCGGAGTGAGGGACCTTCCGCTGAATTGCTGCCGAATACCTGGACGTGCCGCCCCTCTCTGGAGCGGCTGCCCCAAGCATCTGATTGACAAGCTGGTGCCTGGAGCCGGCCCTGACTGCTGGCCAGGATGCTGTACCCTTTCCTTCCTCCTCTGCCGTTTCTCAGCCCCCTGAGCTAGGGGATTCTCTTCAAAATGGGCTGAGGCTTGATGTATGATGTGACTCCATTGCAGTCTATTGCCAACATTGACCCCTGGTTCAATGGGTCAATGCCTCCCTTCTTAAGATATACCTTCAGGGTGTCCTTGTAGCATTTCCTTTGTCCCCCATGGGTCCTCTTACCATGACTAAGTTGAGAAGACCAGTATCAGCCACCCGCACACAATGACCAGCCAAGCAAACTTGATGTTTCATAATCTTCACCTCAACTGCAGAGAGAACGCTGGCATTGGTGCGACAATCCTCCCATCTGATACAGAGAACCTTCCTAAGGCAGCACTGTTGATACCATTCCAGATTATTAAAATGGCTTTGGTATGTCACCCGTGTCTCGTACCCATAAAGAAAAGTGGGGATGACTACTGCATTGTAGAGCAAAATCTTAGTTTCCATCCGCAGATCTGTCAATAAAGACCAACTTTCCAAAGGATACGCTGGCACAATGGATCCTATGTTCAATCTCCACATCAAGATTGTCTGGGAGAGGTGGTTACCAAAGCAAGGGAAATGCTCAACATTTTCCCAGGGGTTACCACCTATGACAATTAGTAGGAGAATGGGGACAATTTGTGGAGCACCTTAGTCTTCCCAATGTTGAGGAAAAGTCCCAAGCTATGCTAGGCACCTGAGCAGAGATTTAGTGTGGATTGCAAGTCAGCCTCAGTGTGTGTGAGGATAGCACAGTTGTCAGCATACTGTAGGTCATTAATAACAGTCCTGGTGACTTTAGTTTTAGAATAAAGACATCGTAGGTTGAAGAGCTGACCATTCATGCAATACTCAGTCCCAATTCCAGAAGAAAGGCAGCCATGAATAGGAATAAAGATTATGGCAAGATAGATGGAAAAAAGGGTCCATTCCTTGGCATCCTGTAATAGAACCTCTTGCTCACCCCCCATCACTCAGACTAGAAACAACAAGAAGCCAGGCTCAGATGGCATCCGTGTGGAGATCTTCACAGCTGGTAGAATAGCACTTATGCAAAAACTTCATCAACTTCTTGTTAGAATTTGCGTTAATGAAGAAATTCCACCTGACCTAAAGAATGCCAATGTTGTGACCATTTTTAAGGGGACAAGTCAATGTGTTGGAATTACCAAGGTATTGCCGTCCTCTCCATGGCCGGGAAGATATTTGCTCGCAACCTTTTGAACCATCTCTTCCCTTTTGCTGAAGATGTCCTTCCAGAATCCCAAATTGGGTTCAGACTGTCTTGGGACCTCACTGACATTTTTGTTGTATGACAGATCCAGGAAAAGTGTAGAGAACAACAGTAGCCATTGTTTATTGACCTAACAAATGCCTTTGATTCCATCAATCATGAAGCATAATGGAAAGAGCTGTCTAGGTTTGGTTGTCCATTGAAGTTCATTCGTGTTCTCAGGCTACTTCATGATGGAATGACTGCCACCATTCTCTGTAATGGGTTGGAGATGGGACCCGTTCACCATGCATACCAGTGTTAAACAGGGCTGTGTTAATTGCCCCAAATAAACTATGCCCTGGAAGGGGCACTGTTCAATATACAGTCTCACTGGACTTATTGAAGCCCACTAGGGGAACTGCAGGGAGAGGCATAATTACAGTGCTGCATCAGGCCGCCAGGGCGGGTTCCAGGGATGATGCCCCCCTTCCCATATAATACGGTCCCAACTGGCAGAAGTGAAAAAACAGAGATCATCATACCTGAACTTATCACACATAACAGCATATACTACTATACACTGGGTCAGTAAATCAGCCCCGCATAGTCAAAATATTTACAAGACCCTCATACAAATATGGGTCCTAATAAATTAAAGAGAATAAACAACTCAAGTGTTGTTTAAAACTGAAAGTACATCGCAACACTGTAAACATATATGTAAAGGCACCATTTTAGCTGATGCTGTAGTCACTTAGACTGTGCATTAAACAGTGTAATTGGAATTGAGAAGCATAATCCCCTTTGGGGCAAACTCTTCCAATCTTTATGTAAATAATAGTTATTTACTTCAAAGGGACTAATCATGTCAGGATTTTTTATGTGAATAAGGGTTGGAGGATCGGGCTGCAGCTTCACTGCTATTGTTATTTGAGCTAGCTAGATCTAAGGTAGCTCAAGTGTCTCCTTCAAAAGGAGTCTGGCTAGCCATCTGTCTGGGATGGTTTAGACACATCAAATCCTGCATCTTGGCATGGTTTTAGACTAGATGACCCTTGCGGTCCCTTCTAACCCTATGATTCTGTATGTACTGTAGTCACACATCTGATTGCAGCGTAGACCTATCCTAAGGGCTGGTTTACACTGGGAACTTACAGTGGCATAGCTGTGTCTCTCAGGAGTATGAAAAATTCACATCCGTGAGAGATGTAACTATGCCAACCTAACCCCTGGTAGACTGTGTTACATTGACAGAAGAATTTTCCATTGAGCAAGCTACTGCATCTCCAGGAGGTGGATTACCTATGCCAACAAGAGAACCCTTCCCGTCATCGTAGGTAGTGTCTACAGTAAAGCACTACAGCGGTGCAGCTGCAGCTGTGTCACTGTAGTGTTTTAAATGTACATACCCTTAAGTGTGCATGTAAGACATGGATGTTATAACCCTTTCAGAAATTAAAAGAAGTAGTTAGTATTTTTATATGCAAATGGTAGAAGATCTCTGATTTAACTTAAACTAGTAAAGTTCTGCATATCTCAGATTTTCACATGGGATTTTAGGATACCAAAAGGAAACATCTGTTTCTATCCACTGTGTACAAAATCTGCAGTTTAGAAGCATAAAACATTCCTGAGGATAGAATAGTCTTTATAATATGTTAATATTGTCTCTTGTTTATTTATGTATTTACATACTTTGCTTCCTAATTAGAATGTGAAGAAATCTCTGCTGCCAACTAGATTCCATTTCTAGGAAAGCACTAATTCCCAATAAAAGACTGCTTTGTTTAGTTTATCAAGTGGATTAATCTAAAACATCACATACTTTTAGAAACCGCTCTGTGGATTATCAGGGCTCCTGAAAACATGGCACACTAATGGACACAGGATGTCCCAAGTACCATACAGTGGCATTTGTTTCTCCTATGGATCCACCTCTATATAATCCTCATACACATTTAACAAATTCTGATACATGTTTATCCGAATAGACAATTTATAAAAGAAAATTACAGTAAGTTTACTAAATGCAGCAGACAGTCTGGAAGTTTGAAAGGTCCAAAGCTCTTTTGCAATCAATAAACTGCAAATACATTAAACTTAAGTTTAATTGCAGTTGGTTCGGACACACAGTAGAATGAAACATACAGGGATGGATTTTAAAGTGTCAGGCTGTAATGTCAGGCTGTAACTTTTTTAACTTTTAACTTTAATAGGGGGTGCAAACCTTCCAAATTACCAGGCATTTATATGGGGCCAGTGTGGTGTTAAATGGCTACATGTCAAATAACCCATATTTAGGGATGGCCTTCTTCAGCAACTCTAGGCTTCCTTTACCCTCCCCCCCATTAAGGGGCATGAGGGTACACATGAAGGGTGCCTCAGTTTGCAAACATTTAAGATATCTCTACAATACTATGAAGATTTAAGGTGTCTCTGCAGAGAGGGGCTGCATCTTTAAGGGGGCCTCGGGCCAGCCAGCTTTGTTAGATTTTGAAAAATATCTGGGAAGGGGTTCAGGTGATCCTGAGAAAGCTCAGCCAGAGGAGAGTTGCAGAAAGGAAGTTGGTTTCTGTGATTGTTTGTGGAGTGTAGTTGGGTTAGCCAGTGCCTGCCTGCTTGCCTGCAGACCACTGCAGCCTTTGCTGGTCACAGGAATGGCGATGTTCTCTGCTACTTTATGAGCTTCTTGTTTAATAAATTGTGCCCTGAGGGAAGGGCTGAAAAATGATCTGGGCATGGCATTTAATCCTTCATGGCCAGCAGCTCTACATTCCTCTAGGTCAATAGGGTCCAGCAGCTATCTCCCAGATCTCATGTTTACCTCTGGAATCTGGCGCCTCTGAGCTTCTCACCCACACTGGACACTGGCTGGACACCGGCTGCAAGTTGTGCAGAAATTACAAACAAACAACTTTTAAATCCTGTCCTTACTGCTTATTAACCTAAAGCCATGCCTCCACGATGCTACCAGGAAGGTGAAAAAACCAACTGGCCACATTGTCAGGTTTTCCCAAGGAAAATATTCGTTGCTGTTGTCAAAAACTGCTGATTGCTCAGATTGGCCACATGTTGGAAACACAGTTCAAACTGTACCTCCATTACAGTGCAGGGACAGTGGGGCAACAACAGCAGCAGAGCAGCTGCTGCCTGCCCTGAGGACTTTGCAAACAGGAAGGGGAGGGGCAAGAGAGACAGTTAACTCTTCTCTCCCCCTCCACAGCCCAGGCAAGCCAGTGACAGCTAGGAGGGGTGAAGAAGAGTCCAGTGGAGGGCAGCAAAAATGATTAGGGGGCTGGAGCACATGACTTATGAGGAGAGGCTGAGGGAACTGGGATTGTTTAGTCTGCAGAAGAGAAGAATGAGGGGGGGATTTGATAGCTGCTTTCAAATACCTGAAAGGGGGTTCCAAAGAGGATGGATCTAGACTGTTCTCAGTGGTACCTGATGAGAGAACAAGGAGTAATGGTCTCAAGTTGCAGTTGGGGAGGTTTAGGTTGGATATTAGGAAAAACTTTTTCACTAGGAGGGTGGTGAAGCACTGGAATGGGTAACCTAGGGAAGTGGTAGAATCTCCTTCCTTAGAGGTTTTTAAGGTCAGGCTTGAGAAAGCCCTGGCTGGGATGATTTAGTTGGGAATTGGTCCTGCTTTGAGCAGGGGGTTGGACTAGATGACCTCCTGAGGTCCCTTCCAACCCTGATATTCTATGATTCTATGGATGTGAGAAGAGTAGTTAAATAGCAGTAGATGAGAGCTGAAGATTTCAGGAATTCAGGCACATATTTCAATTTTACAGGAATAAAACAAAGAGAAAAGGGCCTTGAAAGCATTTGTATCAAGACAGCAAACAGGGGAAAATCCATTAGAAGGTTACTGGTAACTACAATTGGAAGCATTTAACATGCTAAGAAAATGACAAAACTACAACTTAAACTTCAGCATGCTGGTTTGCCAGACGCTGTATCAACATCACCCATTGCTTTGTTTGGTCAACGGGTCTTCCAGGCTGCAGTTGTTTATTAACCACTAAATGCTAAGCTTTCCTTCCTCCCGGTACTTAGCTGTGACCACTCAAGTAAGCAGAAGTGTCATGAAAAAATATATATCCCGTTCACAGAAACCCCCTATTTCTCCACAACATTCAAAATAATATTGATTTTACCCTGGCTTGGAAAAGGTGCTCATTGCAGCTGTCAGTACTGAACATAAACAGTAAGTTCTAAAGAAACCCTGAATTCAAGGTGGTACAAGACCAAGAGAGTGTAAGGAATTCTTTATAAGCTTGTTTCCCCATGGCTTGTGAATCCACTACTCAAAAGGACCCCTTCTTCCCCCCCGTGTGTGTGTGTATGTGTGTGGTGTGTATGTACATGTTTATACATAGTTGAGGTTAATAATAAAAATGTCAACACTGGATACTTAGGACAAGATTTTGAATTGGAGTAAACTGGTGTAGCTTCATTGAAGTCAATGGAGCTATGTCAACGAGTTGAGGATCTTTTTCCTTTGTTAATTGTTAGCAAGCTCTGCTGGAATTTGTTGACTGTATGTCTATTGACAGTTATATGCAAAATCTAGAACTGCCTCACTCATCGTGGATGTGCAAGAAAAACCCTATAGCAACCTACAGATTTGTGGTGTGGAAGCCTTAAGAAAACAAATTTACATGTAAGAAATTACCCATTCTCTCTATATTTGGCTCTTCTTTTTAACCGTAAGTGGTTTATTCTCTCTTGATGGTTCTGAACTCCCTGCCAAAAGCATGCAGAGACTTGATTTCTGCTGTTATAGTATCCCTCTATGGAGGTTTGTCAGACTGTTGCTGTCAGCATTAGCTTCTCCTTAAACTTCACGTTACATAAATTTTGTCCTGCTTCTCTCAGCAATTTTGTGAAGATCATCCATTTAGCTGGACATAGCATGGTGGTCTGATGATTGAGAGAGGTTCTGACATATGGAGTGGCTAAAGTAGAAAGTTTTCCATAATGGGCAGCCATTGTTTAAAATGTGTGTTTTTATTTTGTGGTTGCACAGCTGGAAGAGAACATTATCATCAATGCACCTAATCCCTGACTCTGTTCTTGATGGTGACTTTATGGGACAGCAACATTGATCATAACAACAGTGGGTTTGGCAACAAATAAGGGAAATGAACCTAAATAAAAGTTGAGAGTTCCAGGGAATCTTTAGTTGATTTTTCTCTTTATGCTTCTGATCATATATCACATTTCCTTATGGTCACGCACTGTTTGAGTTTTTGCTACTGTGTGATTACAGTACTTGGGAATTACATGAAATGAGAAACTTAATGTATTTTAAAAAACGTTTAATATTAAAAAAGCAATTGCCATTCAGAAGCAAATGTTTAAAAAGTATGCTATTTTAATGAAATACCTGAACATTTGCATTTAATTGAAAATTTGCATTTCCTTTTCTGTCCCTGATATTTATCAATTAAGTTGTTAAAGTTAAACCTTTTTAAAAAAAATCTCATTTACACCTTGCCTATGTCTTTCACTGATATCAAAATTCTGTGTTTGTAATAACATTCACTGTCACGAAACATAGTACCTAGATAAGAATTTGAGGACAATTATTTGAATACATTGAGCAGGAGCAACATACTAATTTAAATAATGGGAAACATTCTGTTAAAATACGAACTCCTAGTTGTTTAGCAATTATGTAAGAAAAATAATGTCTCATCTCAATGGAAGTTTATTCAAGTATAGTTTTAAACATTTGCTCAACTGTAGTGTGGACTTTAAATTAAATATCTGTAAACTAATACCTCAAAGGTCCTTCTTTATACTGTTGTGCTCTATTCTGTTCTTGTTCATTCCTAGTGAAGTGTTTTCTCAGTTCTCTGGACATACAGCTAACAGGAGAAAATAAATCCACTTGGCAACTCAGGGTTTAGAGGAATAGGAAGGAGATGAGGCTAAGTCTTTTTAAGAATACCGGTATATGGACAAAGAATGTGACAGGTATGGAAAGATCTGCTAAATTCATTACTCCTGGTCAGATAGTAATTGTTGACATGAGGTAGAACACCGCAGGCGGTTATGTTACCCTCTTTTTTGAAATATTACCAATTAAATATTTTTGTATCTCATTCTACTTGAATATGTGACTACTTAAGGTTTTAAATTATATTTTAGGAAATAGAAGAAAATGGTCCCGATTGTTTCATGACAATTAGGGTAGCTACATGGATATTCCACATTTTAATCTGCTTGTTCATTAACAATATTCTTTAGAAAGCGACAAAGAGTCCTGTGGCACCTTATAGACTAACAGACGTATTGGAGCATAAGCTTTCGTGGCTGAATACCCACTTCATCAGACAGCTGCAGCGGCACAGGAGCCAGGAAACAGAGCTGTAAACAGGGGAGTTTCAGTGGGAGTTCTGTTGGAGAAGAAGGTTTTTGTATTTTGTGTATTGTATTTTGTAGTTCTATGTGTGGAGGCTGGTAGGGGCAGTGTGCTGGGAGAGTTGCTGAGCCCTGATTAGGGGGCGGGGCTTCTCTGCTTTGGGGTCCTATAAAGGTAGCCAGCCAGTCAGGCAGTGGCATAGACAGCTGCAGCGGCACAGGAGCTAGCAAACAGAGCTGTAAACGGGCGTTTGCGGGGGAGACTAAGAGAGCGAGACAGAGGAATAGACAGGCTAGTGAAGGGAGTGGGTGGTGGTCTGCCGGTGTTCTGGTGCCCGTGGGGGGTTTGTTTTGCTGTGGGTGGTGGTGGTTTGGTTTGTGTTTCCTGGACTAACAGGTTTTAGGTGGGAAGGCTATGACCGATACAGAGGCAGCAGTGGAAGACACAATGAGGATGACTGGATGTGGAAGCTGCGGCATGTACATGATCCTGGAGGGGGTACCTGAAAAGAGTTTCGTCTGCATGAAGTGTCACCTGATAGAGCTGATGGAAGAAAAGATCCGAGGATTGGAGATGCAGGTTGAAACCCTGGTTGAGTTTAGAAGGGGGTTCAAGCAGATGATGGAGCAAAGATATGAGGAGGCTGAAGGGAAAAGCTCAGACTTGCAGATGGAAGCAGGAACAAAGAACTCTGAGGGGAGACTTCTGGGTGAGGAAAGTGGACAGTGGAGGCATGTGAGTAAGAGAACCAGGCAGAGGAAAAGATGGGCTAGTGAAGGAGAAATAGAGCTCAGGAACAGGTTTGCAGAGTTGGAAAATGAAGAAAGGGCACAGCAGGTGATCGCTGAGGGTGAGAGGGCAAGGAAGAAGAGAAGAGCAGCTTGTCCTATAGAAAGAGGGGAAGAGTCAATGGAGATAACACCAAATATGAGCCCCAGGAGGATATGGGATGTGTTGCGGAGGATTGCAAGGGACAATAAAAATCGAGAGGACTTGCAGCCAGAGGAAACAGAGGATAGACCGGAGAATCGCACCATCACTAGAAAAAGGCAGGTCTACATGATTGGGGACTCCTTACTGAGAAGAATAGACAGGCCTGTAACTAGAGCTGATTTGGAGAACAGAAGGGTATGCTGTCTGCCGGGTGCTAAGATACGAGATGTGGACTTGAGGCTGAAAAGGATCCTAACGGGAGTGGGAAAGAATCCGCTGATTGTCCTTCATGTGGGAAAAAAATGATACAGCTAGATTTTCGCTAGAACGTATCAAGGGAGACTATGCCAGGCTGGGGACGACTCTTAAGGAAATCGAGGCTCACGTGGGATTCTTCGGTGGGATTCTGCCTGTTCCTAGAGAAGGGCAACAAAGGTGTGACAAGATTATGGCGATCAACAGATGGCTCAGGCAGTCGTGCTATAAGGAGGGCTTTGGGATGTCTGGCCACTGGAAAGCATTCATGGACAGAGGACTGTTCTCTCGGGATGGACTTCACCTGAGTAAGGAGGGAAATATACTTCTAGGATGGAGGCTGGCACAACTGATTGAGAGCTTTAAACTAGGAATTTGGGGGAGATGGTTGGGAGATGTCCAGGTAATCTCCACGCCGGAATTTAACCTTGAGAGGGAAGAAAACGAAGTAAGAAGGGATACAGCTGTGGGTATGAGAATGGACATAAGGAGGAAGGGTAGTGTAGATACCAGTCTAATAGGTGATACTGGTGGTAGAATGTCTGTGCCTAATGGGGCAAAGAATGTCAGTGAAGCCAAATGGCAAAAATTAAGATGGTTGTACACTAATGCGAGGAGCCTAGGTAACAAAACAGAGGAACTAGAGCTAAGATTAAGCTAGATAAGTTTATGGAGGGAATGGTTTAATGGAAAAACATGATTTTAGTCAAAGGAATACCGTGCCATGGCAGGTAAATAGTATAATGGCTAACAAGGGTCAGGCTGGAGACTCTTGCCTACATGCTCGGGGTTTTACTGATCGCTATATTTGGGGTCGGGAAGGAATTTTCCTCCAGGGTAGATTGGCAGAGGCCTTGGAGGTTTTTCGCCTTCCTCCGCAGCATGGGGCAGGGATCGCTAGCAGGAGGATTCTCTGCCAATTGAAGTCTCTAAGCCACAGGATTTGGGGACTTCAACAGCAGAGTCAAGGGAAAGGGTAGGGACGGCTTTGTGGCCTGCATCATGCAGGGGGTCAGACCAGATGATCATAATGGTCCCTTCTGACCTTAAACTCTGAGTCTATGAGTCTACTGGTGCAGGAAGTGAAACCAGATATTATAGGGATAACAGAAACATGGTGGAATAGTAGTCATGACTGGAGTACAGGTATTGAAGGCTATGTGCTGTTTAGGAAAGAGAGAAATAAAGGCAAAGGTGGTGGAGTAGTATTGTATATCAATGATGAGGAAGACTGTAAAGAAATAAGAAATGATGGAATGGATAAGACAGAGTCTGTCTGGGCAAAAATTACATTGGGAAAGAAAGCTACTAGAGCCTCCCCTGAGTGCTTGGGGTGTGCTACAGACTGCCGGGATCCGATTTGGATATGGATAGAGACCTCTTTAATGTTTTTAAAGAAGTAAACACTAATGGGAATTGTGAGATCGTGGGAGTCTTTAACTTCCCAGATATAGACTGGAGGACAAGTGCTAGTAATAATAATAGGGTTCAGATTTTCCTGGATGCGATAGCTGATGGATTCCTCCACCATGTAGTTGAAGAACCAACAAGAGGGGATGCCATTTTAGATTTGGTTTTGGTGAGTAGTGAGTTCCTCAGAGAAGAAATAGTTGTAGGGGATAACCCCTTGATTCAAGTGATCATGAGCTAATTCAGTTCAAACTGATGGAAGGATAAACCAAAATAGATCTGGGACTAGGGTTTTTGATTTCAAAAGGGCTAGCTTTAAAGAATTAAGGAAATTAGTTAGGGAAGTGGATTGGACTGAAGAACTTGTGAATCTAAAGGCGGAGGAGGCCTGGAATTACTTCAAGTCAAAGTTGCAGAAACTATCAGAAGCCTGCCTCCCAAGAAAGGGGAAAACATTCATAGGCTGGAGTTGTAGACCAAGCTGGATGAGCAAGCATCTCAGAGAGGTGATTAAGAAAAAGCAGAAAGCCTACAAGAAGATGGGAGGGATTAGCAAGGAAAGCTACCTTATTGAGATCAGAACGTGTAGGAATAAAGTGAGAAAGGCCAAAAGCCTTGTAGAGTTGGACCTTGCAAAGGGAATTAAAACCAATAGTAAAAGGTTCTATAGCCATATAAATAAGAAGAAAACAAAGAAAGAAGAAGTGGGACCGCTAAACACTGAGGATGGAGTGGAGGTTAAGGATAATCTAGGCATGGCCCAATATCTAAACAAATACTTTGCCTCAGTCTTTAATGAGGCGCTAAGGGATAATGGTAGGGTGACAAATGGGAATGATGATATAGAGTTAGATATTACCACATCCGAGGTAGAAGCCAAACTCAAACAGCTTAATGGGACTAAATCGGGGGGCCCAGATAATCTTCATCCAAGAATATTAAAGGAACTGGCACATGAAATTTCAAGCCCATTAGCAAGAATTTTTAATGAATCAGTAAACTCAGGGGTTGTACCATACGACTGGAGAATTGCTAACATAGTTCCTATTTTTAAGAAAGGGAAAAAAAGTGATCCGAGTAACTATACGCCTGTTAGTTTGACATCTGTAGTATGTAAGGTCTTGGAAAAAATTTTGAAGGAGAAAGTAGTTAAGGACATTGAGGTCAATGGTAATTGGGACAAAATACAACATGGTTTTACAAAAGGTAGATTGTGCCAAACCAACCTGATCTCCTTCTTTGAGAAGGTAACAGATTTTTTAGACAAAGGAAACGCAGTGGATCTAATTTACCTCGATTTCAGTAAGGCGTTTTATATAATTCCACATGGGGAGTTATTACCTAAATTGGAAAAGATGGGGATCAATATGAAAATTGAAAGGTGGATAAGGAACTGGTTAAAAGGGAGACTACAACAGGTCATACTGAAAGGTGAACTATCAGGCTGGAAGGGCCTGACAGTTTTTGGGACCAATCTTATTTAATCTTTTTATTACTGACCTTGGCACAAAAAGTGGGAATGTGCTAATAAAGTTTGCAGATGACACAAAGCTGGGAGGTATTGCTAATACAGAGAAGGACCAGGATATCATACAGGAAGATCTGGATGACCTTGTAAACTGGAGTAATAATAATAGGATGAAATTTAATAGTGAAAAGTGCAAGGTCATGTATTTAGGGATTAATAACAAGAATTTTGGTTATAAATTGGGGACACATCAGTTGGAAGTAACAGAGGAGGAGAAGGACATTGGAGTATTGGTTGATCACAGGATGACTATGAGCCGCCAATGTGATATGGCCGTTAAAAAAGCTAATGCGGTCTTGGGATGCATCAGGCGAGGTATTTCCAGTAAAGATAAGGAGGTGTTAGTACCGTTATACAAGGCACTGGTGAGACCTCATCTGGAATATTGTGTGCAGTTCTGGTCTCCCATGTTTAAGAAGGATGAATTCAAACTGGAACAGGTACAGAGAAGGTCTACTAGGATAATAAATGGAGATATCCCATCTCCTAGAACTGGAAGGGACATTGAAAGGTCATCGAGTCCAGCCCCCTGCCTTCACTAGCAGGACCAACTACTGATTTTTGCCCCAGATTCCCAAGTGGCTCCCACAAGGATTGAACTCACAACCCTGGGTTTAGCAGGCCAATGCTCAAACCACTGAGCTATCCCTCCCGCCCTGATCCAAGGAATGGAAAACCTGTCTTATGAAAGGAGACTCAAAGAGCTTGGCTTGTTTAGCCTAACCAAAAGAAGGCTGAGGGGAGATATGATTGCTCTTTATAAATATATCCGAGGGATAAATATCAGGGAGGGAGAGGAATTATTTAAGCTTAGTTCCAATGTGGACACAAGAACAAATGGATATAAACTGGACATTAGGAAGTTTAGACTTGAAATTAGACAAAGGTTTCTAACCATCAGAGGAGTGAAGTTCTGGAACAGCCTTCCAAGGGGAGCAGTGGGGGCAAAAGACTAAGCTTGATAAGTTTATGGAGGGGATGGTATGATGGGATAGCCTAATTTTGGCAATTAATTGATCTTTGATTATTAGCAGGTAAATATGCCCAATGGTCTGTTATGGGATGTTAGATGGGGAGGGATCTGAGTTACTACAGAGAATTCTTTCCTGGGTGCTGGCTAGTGAGTCTTGCCCACATGCGCAGGGTTTAACTGATCGCCATATTTGGGGTCGGGAAGGAATTTTCCTCCAGGGCAGATTGGCAGAGGCCCTGGAGGCTTTTTGCCTTCCTCTACAGCGTGGGGCATGGATCACTTGCTGGAGGATTCTCTGCACCTTGAGGTCTTTAAGCCACGATTTGAGGACTTCAATAACTCAGACATAGGTTAGGGGTTTATTACAGGAGTGGGTAGGTGAGATTCTGTGGCCTGCGTTGTGCAGGAGGTCAGACTAGATGATCATAATGGTCCCGTCTGACCTTAAAGTCTATGAATCTATGTAGTGGAAATTTCCAGAGGCAGGTATAAATATGCAGGCAAGAATCAGTCTAGAGATAACGAGGTTAGTTCAATCAGGGAGGAAGAGGCTGTCTTCTAGCAGTTGAGGTGTGAACACCAAGGGAGGAGAAACTGCTTTTGTAGTTGGCTAGCCATTGACAGTCTTTGTTTAATCCTGAGTTGATGGTGTCAAATTTGCAAATGAACTGAAGTTCAGCAGTTTCTCTTTGAAGTCTGTTCCTGAAGTTTTTTTGCTGCAGGATGGCTACCTTTAAATCTGCTATTGTGTGTCCAGTGTAAAGTGTTCTCCTACAGGTTTTTGTATGTCGCCATTCCTAATATCTGACTTGTGTACATTTATCCTTTTACATAGGGATTGTCCAGTTTGGCTGATGTACATAGCAGAGGGGCATTGCTGGCACATGATGGCGTATATTACATTGGTGGACGTGCAGGTAAATGAGTCGGTGATGTTGTGGCTGATCTGGTTAGGTCCTGTGATGGCGTCGTTGGTGTGAATATGTGGGCAGAATTGGCATCAAGGTTTGTTGCATGGATTGGTTCCTGAGTTAGAGTTACTATGGTGCAGTGTGTGGTTGCTGGTAAGAATATGCTTAAGATTGGCGGGTTGTCTGTGGGCGAGGACTGGCCTGCCTCCCAAGGCCTGTGAAAATGAGGGATCATTGTCCAGGAAGGGTTGTAGATCACCAATGATGCATTGGAGAGGTTTTAGCTGAGGATTGTAGGTGATGGCCAGTGGAGTTCTGTTGATTTCTTTCTTGGGCTTGTCTTGCAGCAGGAGGCTTCTGGGTACACGTCTGGCTCTGTTGATTTGTTTCCTTATTTCCTCGTGCGGGTATCGTAGTTTTGAGAATGCTTGGTGAAGATCTTGTAGGTGTTGGTCTCTGTCTGAGGGGTTGGAGTAAATGCGGTTGTACCTCAGTGCTTGGCTGTAGACGATGGATCGTGTGGTGTGTCCGCGATGGAAGCTGGAGGCAGGAAGGTAGGCATAGCAGTCGGTGGGTTTTTGGTATACAGTGGTGTTAACGTGACCATCACTTGTTTGTACCGTGGTGTCTAGGAAGTGGACCTCCCGTGTAGATTGGTCCAGGCTGAGGTTGACCTCAGTGAATGGGACAATAAGACTAATGCTCTTCAATATATATTTTTATAATGGAGTAGCTATGCAACATATTGTCTGGGAAAATAATATAGGGGTTGTATGGAAAAGTGGTTAAAACTGTCAGAAAAGTGCATATCTAGAAGAAGGAGGAAAAGACACTCCTTATGGGAAAGTCCTGCATAATTCAATAAGAAATGACAACCTCGCTATAGAATTTTTAAATGAACTTATAGCATTCTATAGCAAGGATAGAATTCTCTGTTAAATTCTGTACATGGTGAACATTCTATACACAAGTTTTAATTTTCTATCAAATTTGACTTTTTTTAATGTAATTTGTTATAGAATCCTATTTAGTATCTGTAAAACCCGTCACTTTCACCTCCATTAAATTTTATAGGATTCTTCAATATCGGAGTTGACTCATCAGTACAGCGATTAGAATAAAAATAATAACAGTTAATTTTTCTATTTTACAAAAGTATATTTAATGTGAGATTTTCTTTAGCTTTCTGTGTTGCAATATTTCAGCCAATTGTTCTGAAAAGTCAAGCAAATTAATTTGAAGTACATAGATTTAAAAGTACATTGTTGTAGTGGAAACCTGAAGAAATATGCTCTCAGTTTGAAGATAAACATATAAACAATTTACAGAATTTAGGTTCATATGTTTTGTGACAAATTGATCAGTATGGTGTGCTGTCAGAAAACTCACCTTGCTAGAACAAAATGGGAAATGTATTGTCCGAAATTACATCATAAAACTAACTAGAAGTACTTCTCCTTAGAGTATTGTTAGCATGTGATGAGTAAAGTGTTACTCCCCCTAGGAAGGGTATGAAATGCAGGATATGTAGGTTGACAAGGTGCTTCATTGCAGGGAAGCCTGATCTGCATAGACAGCTGTGAAAATAAACATGTCATTCACTAGCTATTAAAACTCTAAACGCAAGTTCTTTCAGTGATTTCTCGGATGGCACATTTAACTTAATCAGAAAATATTTTTGAAAGATTTTAAAAATAGGATTGTGGGTCCTGCCTGGTGATAATATTACATAAAAAAAAATCTGAGTTTAATTATTAATGCAATATCCTCTCTGTAATTAAAAAGAGCAGGAAGGGGTAAGATCCTCACTTACCAAAAAAGTGAGCAAATATGTATCATGCTGTTCAGCCACGAGAAAAAAATGTTAGTGGTAAATAAGCTGCCAATATTTACACACATGAGTAATATATGCAGGCTAGTAGTCTAGTGGATTTGTTCATTTGCTTAAAGTAAAGCACATGCATAACTGTTTTCAGGATCCAGGCTTGAGTAGATGCGGTAAGAAATAAAAACAAAATAAAACAAAACTCTGCACATACTTTGTCAGGCTTGGCCCAAAGCCAGCTGAAGTAATCGTATGTGTCTTCAATGGGCTTTGTATCAAGTCTATAGAGTGTATGTAGATCCTTGTACTAATTCTTACATAAGTAGTACTAAGGCCCTACAACACTGTATGAAAATATGCAGCAGCCTTTTTTGAGGACCTTGAACCCAGTACATGTGCAGACATTTTGCATATACACCTCTACCCTGATATAACGCTGACCTCGGGAGCCAAAAAATCGTATCGTGTTATAGGTGAAACTGCGTTACATCAAACTTGCTTTGATCCGCCAGAGTGCACAGGCCCACCCCCCCGGAGCACTGCTTTACTGCGTTATATCCAAATTCGTGTTATATTGGGGTAGAGGTGTACTTAAACATCCACTGATACAGTTAGTTTTTGCCATACTGATTTTGCCATATTTTTGCTGATTGCAAGTTAAAAATTCTGCACAGTAATAATGTTCTGTTCCTGCCCACACCCTGAGGAGCATGCTTTGGCTTTGCTATGTCTCTTTAAATATTTCTTCAGGCTACCGCCCTACTTTTTGGAGTTTGCAGATGTGTTGAGGTTCTTCTCTGTGGCTTGATTTTAGTGTTGTAAATTGGAATGGGTCTGTAACATGTAGGACATTTTCGTATGTGTATAGAATTTGGAGGCTGGCATAGTAGCAAATGGCTATGATTTTCAATGGATAAACCATGCAAGACTTTAGTAACAATTAGTAATGGTATTAAATCACAGACACGGAGAGAGAAAAAGTGTCACTTTGTACTAAATAAAGTATGAATAACAGTTATGAGTTCAAGATAGTAATCCTAATGGTGTGATACCAGTGTGTACAGCTGAGGGAGAAGATACGCACTCCTGGCATTCAAGTTCCCTTTTTTGTTTATAAATACATCTATGTATTGTAATTTGTCCCTTTTTTCTTCTGCCATTGTTGTCATTAACTTACTTCTTGAGCTCAATCAGCATTCTCACATTTTACAAAAGATTGAACCAAAAGAATCTTAAAAGAAGACTTCAGGTACATAGTATAAAGTATATGTGATTTGGGAGATAGACTTTAGATGGTATCCAGATTTCATCTGGATCTGCTGAAGTGCTGAGGGGCCAAAAATCAATTCAGGGTATTATTTGTGTAGAATTGTCTCTGGAAAGTGGCCATCAGCAAGGTCAGCATTCATCCTCCAAAGAAAAAAATACATTTTAAAAAATCACCATTGCCTTAATATAAGAGCTGCTTCTGGCAATCTGGGGTCCAGTTGCACCCTCGTATTAGTGTTCTGGGGACCCTCCATGCAGGTTCCTTCTGTCCTGTGCAGTAGATTTTGTGGAGAGGAGTCATGCCTCATATCATACAAACTGTAAACTTGCCAGGGCAAAACTTCATTATATCTGCCAGGGAATCGTTTTGGGGGTAAAAATCATTCAAGTCTACCTCAGGACAAATTTACCCAGGGATATATTTTAATCATATATAATTTTCACTGAGCATGTTGGCCATTTTATAGTCAAAATAGTTATGATGGTGTTTTCTAATCTACATGCAAAAGTGGGGTAAGGGTTTTGGGGAGGGATGGGGTAATGAGGGAAGAGAGGGATTTTTATTGGTTTGTTTCTGTGACAAAGAAAAGGAATTTGACATGCACAGAAAAGGTTTCACTTTTTTCACAGACACCATGGCAATGTCGCTGACATTATTCAATTTTTGTACAGCTCTACTCCCAAGATGTCTAGCTTCCCACTGTTACTAACCAAGGAGCCAATCCTACTGACTTCAAATAAAAGTCATAGAGTCTAAGGACAGAAGGGACCACCAGATCATGTAGTCTAACCTCTGGTATATCACAGGATTTAAAAAACCATGTCAATCCTGCATTATATTATCATAGAAAGTATAGCATGAAAAGGCCTATTGGGTTCATACCATTACTAGAGCAGGATCGTTTCCTGCAGGACATTTCCCTACTGCTTCATCCAGTCTAGTTTTAAATATCTCAAAGGATAAGGTTCCCACCATGCCCCTTTGGAGACTAGTAAACAGTCTGTTATCAGTTAAGAAGTATTTCCTAAATTTATCCTAAATTTTCCTTTTTCTTCATTTGATCCCAGGTAGCCCTCTCTACCTCTCTGATGTTTACACCATTCAAATATTTGTAGACTCTTATCATATCCTCCTGCTTCCTGTAGTCATTATTTAGACAAGCTAAGTTAAACATACTCGTTTCTTTCTTTTCCTTAGAACTTTATTTCTCCAGCCTCCTTCACTATTTTTACTGCTCTTCTGTGGACAACTTCCAGTTTGTCTACATCTTCCTGGTAATGAAGTGCCCAAATATGGACACAGTATTCTAGGTGCTAGACTCTTGCAAAGTTCTAATATGTATCAGAAAGAATGTTTTAATGTTTTGAAATGCTTACCTAGGCTGTCTTAATTGCTGCTGTTTGTGGGCATTAATCATTCATTAGTATTTTGTTTCCCCCCTTGTGTCTCTTTTTCCAACTTTTCGTGTTTAAATACAACGTTTTCTTTTTGCCACCAAAGGATCTCATGCGCTGAACGGGATCTGGGACAGATCCACCCACATGTGAGGGTTCATTCTGAGGGAGAGCAGGTGTTGGTGCTGATGATCAAGCATGTCTCACAGTGCCCTGAAGGCCGTGACACATGCAAAAGGATCAGAAATTTCGCATCAGTTTTTAAAAACTATTTATCATCCAGGGGCTTAGTTATCCTGCTGGTGGTCCACTGCCTTGTTTCTGTGCTATTTTAAATCAGCTGCTTCAGGAGCCAGCACTTCCAATTGGTGATTTACAGGAATAGGTAGTTCAGGAATCTGGGCATGTAGCATGAAAGAGCTGCCATGTGAATAGAAGACTGAATGGAAGCCAGGAAAAAAAGATTGTTTTAAAAAGCCAGGACAGTGACAGTCTGTTTCAAAAATGGACCATCCAGTTAAAAAACAGATGGGAGGCAAATGACAGCTCTTAAAAGTAGTATTATTTCAGGTCCAAATTTAATACAAGCAGTCCTTGGACTTGCGACACAATTGGTTCCTGAAAAGTGCGTCGTAAGTCAAAACGTAACTCGGACCTGCAATACACTCCATTGCGGAACCAAGCATCGTTAAGTCAAAACCAATTGTTGTAAGTCGAATCAGGGAGTCAATTCAGAAACATCGTAAGTGCCGTTTGTCCTAAGTCAAACGTTGTAAGGTCGAGGACTGCCTGTAATGCTGATGGCTGCAGAAATGGATTTCCAAAAATGATTGGCCTTTCTTGTGATCCTATAGAGTTTCCAGCTAATAGTTTGATGATCTGTTCCTGCTTTATTATGGGATTTATATATTAGGGACCTCATCTATTATGAACAAAAAGATAAGATTTGTTTTCAGATCATCTCTGCTTTTGCATTTACATTATTACATTACATATCTTGTGGTGAGCTGTATGGTGCCCCCCAGTAGAGCCAAACCTTCCCAGATACAGCCCCATGCTACTTCCCCAATTTCCCACAAGCTCCAGACCAGCGTATGTGCTGTTTCTGAAGGAAGTGCAGAATTCTTACAGGCAGTGAGATGTTTGAATGCTTGACCCCTCTGAGAGAATAAACTACTTCCTTTTTCTTTTCCTTTCTTTTTAAGAACACAAGGAACTTAAGTTCAGGAAGAATAAGTCAATTTAATGTTAAGGTGGAGAATTTTATATATTATCTAGGGTGTAACTGTGGATGTTCTCATTATTCATATAAATTACATTACACTGTTTTGTATTGATCTGTGTGCTGCCACCCAGTATGGCCAATCTTTTTTGACAACTAATGCCCTCTTGGTCTCAAAATCTTGTGGCAATGAGTTCCACAGGTTGATTTTCTGTTGTTCACATTAAAAACAAGTATTTTTAGCTTTAAATTTGTTGTCTTTCAATTGCAATTGAGTGTCCCCTTGTTCTTGTGTTATGTGAGAAAGTAAATAGGAGTGCCTATTTTATGCTGAGTGTCCAGCAAGAGTGGGAGTCAGAGATTTGGCCCAGGAGCAATTTAGAACAGACTGGAGTCTGCTCTAAAGTTTGCCTGTGGTGTATGCCAGTTGGGGATTGCTGGAATTCATTACTGTCTGGCCACTCCCCCTAACCACACCTTTCTACCTCCAAAATTACTGCTAATTCCATCTGTTGGGGCGGGGGGGGGGGAAAGGTGGGGGTGTTCCTAGGACTATCAGGAATAGGTTTTCAGTAAGTATTTGAAGTTAGTTGTTGCCAAGCAAATTTAAAAAAATTAGTTTCCTCCCTCCAAAAATACCATAACTTAAAGGAAGTAACTTGCACAAGTACAGTATTACACAGCTCATGAAACAAGTGGCCATTCATAAGAATATAACTATATACACATAGTCAAAGCAAATTCCATTTACAAACTCACAGCAGCTGGTGCTTTCAGCTGTAAGGAAAGGTTTTGTGCTGCAAACTTTGAGACACTTCAACCTCTTTGGAAATTTGAGATATTTGCCATTTTTTTTTTAATATCTGACTTTTATTAATTATTTATTGTGTTTGCATGAAACAGACTTAAAGGTAATTTGCATTTGATCAGCTAAGTCCTTAGAATGCTGAACATTTCTTAGAAATCTTTTTTTAATCTGATTTATTCCTTATGCAGGAATCTTTCACATAGAAAAGAAATTTCTTCAAGTATAATGTGTCTTAACAAATAAGATTCAACTCATTGTTAGGTCACTAAATGGCCTGTGACAAGTTAAATTGAGGGATTGTAGGTAAAGTGAGTGCAGAAGTGAGTGATGACATTTCAGTAGAGAAATGTGAGATGCAAAAGTCTGTTCTTCAACTCTGCACATATATGATTTATGACAAACATATATTAGAAAATACCATAAAACATAGTGAATCTCTAGAGCTAATTTGACTTTCCTCTCTGAAAAGTTTATGGACTCCCAGTAGCCTTTTCAAAACTATAGATCTGACAACTAACTAAACTCCTAAATCCAATATGCCCAAACTTCAAAAAAGTTGAGAACTGGTCCTGACCTTTGCAGCCAGTCCCTATCTGTCTAATGAATCAAATTAAATTTATAGATTTGAACAGCCTGCCATCTGCTTCCTCCAAATTTAACAATTTGGACCATCTAGTAAAAAAAAAAAATACCTCTTCAAAAAACAACAACAGAAATATTGTTTTACTTACAATGTAATGGATCTTGGCATTGTGGTTATTGTGGTTCCTGTTGCATACATATCAAAAAATTTCTAATAGTAGAAGAGATGACAAAAATATTGCCATCCTCTCCTTGTGCATACCCTTCCTTAAAATTAATTTTTGCTATGTCACTAACAAGAAGTGAGCTCCTACATTTAAAAAAAAATTGTTACAGAGCCATCAAGATATACCCATCCGGTAACTGAGGAATTATATAATCTTATTGTAACCTTTGTGCTGCCGACTTCCATCTCCACTTGTGTATTTATTCTTCTCACTTGCATCACGACTAAAATCTATAGTATAATCATTTTGGGGTAAGGACCTTGGTTTTTACTTTTTATATAAAGTGCCTTGCACACTACTGAGTGCTGTAAAATAATAACTGAGAGCAAGAATGTGCCTACTGGGACACAGAATATTACATCAATAACATGGAGTTTTAAAAGACTTCAAATGCTGAGGTAACTTTAAAAAGATGAAAATATTTTTGTATTGTCTGCTATTGTTTATATGTAGCAAGAGAGGATGAGAAATGGATCATAAACACATGAAGGTGGGCAAAGGAAAAGAATAGAAGACACAGAAGTGGGATACTTAAAGGAAAAAAATCATCTCCCTTTGTGTGTCTTCTCTTTCTTTCCTGCTCTTCCTTTAACTAAGTAATGCATAATTTGCTACTCACAGAACCAGTCCACCATTTCCCAGAAGTCTGGAAAGCAACCCAGTATCAATTTGCAGCCAAGCATTTGCATGTGTAACTCTGTATATCAGTAACACTGGATGCTGCAAATTGCCTGTCAGGCGAGGCACTATGGGAACATTTCTAAATAGTCTTCAGTTAATAGCCAGATGCATATAAGCACTTAGTCCAATTTGTGAAGTTGTTGGAAAGAACTGCAGTGATTTTAATCTCTTGCAGGTTGGAAAGGGATGGGGAATATTCATTTTCAACATAATGTATTTCAAAGCATGTATTAGTTTAATAGTTTTATCATGTTGCTCAAATCATATCTCTTTGCATATATCTATAACTTCTAATATATTATTCAACATTTCTGTCCAATAACAGTGGCCCCAATTCAACAAGGTACTCAACTCATGCTTAACTTTAAACACTTGAGTAGTCCCATTGACTTCAATTTGATTACTCACATGGTTTAAAGGTAGGTGTGTGCTTATGCACATTGCTGATTCAGTAATCAGCAGTAATCTTTGTGAAAGTTTTCCACTGCAGCATGCTAAAAATGTGGGGAGAAAAATCAAAAAGGCAGATTATCTGACACAGAAAACAAATTTAGAATACAATCATGCAAAGTTTAGCAAATCCTTGCATTTACCATCTGTAAAGATAGGGCACAGTTTTGTTCTGAAGTGCTTGGTTAGAGTGATCACTTTATGAATGTTGAGAATGGATTTTCAAAGGGATTTCTGCTCCTACATCTGTGGGTCACGTTTGAATCACTTCCCTTAAATGTATCTAAATGGCCACATAGTTAAGATTAGAGAGCACGGGTAGCTAAAATGCCTTTATAGCATGACCAGGTATTCTCCTATTAAGTTTTAGAGTGAAATCTTGGCCTGATGGAAAGTCAGTGGCAAAACTCCCAGTTACTTGATTGGGACCAGAATGTCATCCCTAAAATTTTAGCTTGTGGGGAGTGATTTTGTGTCTTATCTGGACACTTTTCATATGTATCACTGCCATGTTTTTAATGTGAATTCTCAGCCACATATGTCCCTTTTTAAACACTTCTTCAAAGGAGAGGATGATATGTTCTTTTATTTTTAATAGTGTGGAGAAGTTTTACATCATAATACCAAATACCCACGTGGCTCTCTTCCAAACATTTTTTTTCAAAAGTACCTACACTGAATCATAAGCCAGGTATCTACTTCACCTCGCAAAAGTATTGAATTTCTAGTATTGAATGTTTAGATCTGTCTTTTCCTAAGCACTTTTCTTCAGAAGGTATCAGGTTTCTGGAATTGTTCATTGTAGAATAATTTTATCTAAACATATGGAGAGATATCTAAGGCCTTAGCATTGTGCACAAAAATTCTTTGGGACAAATTTTTTTCTCTCGTGCCCCAAGGTAAATATGGAATAACTCCACTGACATCAAAATGAGGCCTGTTATATTTCTATGAGTGTGGAGGGGTGAGAGTGGGGGAAGCTCTGTGCATATGTTCAGTGTACCAGTTTCCCAGTAGGCTTGTAAAATAGGCTTTTGCACATCAGCTCTTTATAAGGGATTAGATTCCTGTGCATATTACACTTCCAGTCCCATTTTCTGTACAGTATGGCGACACAGGTGCAAATGGTCTGGCACAACAATATGTACAACAGATGTTGCAGTGTCATATTATCCATCAAGCTGCTTTGGTTATCCTCATACAGTCTTATATTATTATACAGCTGCTGTGAACAAGAATCCATGTAAAATATGTTATTTAGCATGGTCTGTCACATGGAGAATTAAGTGTTCTTCAAGACCACACTTTATATGGGACTGATGGGCTGAAAGTGTAGAATATGCTGATAGACAATATAAAGAGAGCTGTTCACCTGCATGAAAGACTTACTAATACTGTAAATTTACTAATGTATTGTCCTATATACTCCTCAATGTCATCTTATTTGCTTGGGTTACAATCAGCAAATCAGTAACCTATCAGATAATCCATTTCATAATCTGTAATTTTGTGGAAAAGTCTTATTTATTTGGCTGGGGAAAAAAAGATACCATTACACATTTCCTTCCTAAAATTAGCATTACCCGGCCTCAAACCCTCCTGCAGCCTTGCAGTGTAAAAGACACTTTTGACTCCCAGCCTGCTTTTGATCCTGTTCTTGTTCATGCCGCAGCCTTGCCAGAGCCCTGTTCCAGTCTTGTCCTTGCTCCAGCTCCATTACTGACCTGCACCAGCCTCCCCTCTGCTTCCTAAGCCTCAAACTCTGATTACCCGGCTTTGGCCTGTACTTGGAGCCCAACTATGGTACTGACTTAACTTGTCCCTGGACTCTGACCGCCCAGCTTCGACCTGGCTACAGTACTCATTCTGGCTTGTCTAGAGATTTTAATCTCCATTCTGACCCCAGCCTGTCCCCGTATCTGATTCCAGAGCCACCCTTGGCCCAGTCCTCACCCTACACCTGGCTTCAACCTTTGTTCCAACCACTAGGCCTGAATACCAGGAAACAGCATCTGACAACACCAAATGTATGCCTCATTCTTCTTCGAGTGATTGTTCACGTCCATTACACATTAGGTGTACGCGCGCCGCGTGCACGGATGTCGGAAACTTTTTCCCTTAGCGGCTCCCGTCGGGCCGGCAGGGCCCCCGCCTTCCCGCCAGAGCGGCGCCCCGCTCCAGGGTATATATATCGCTGCCGACCCGACCCCTCCAGTTCCTTCTTACCGTCCGTGGCGGCATTGGAACAACTCTGTCTCTCGTCTGAGAGTGTCCCTTAGCATAGTCATTAGTGTTATTTAGCAAACAGTTAGCAGTTATTTAGTAGTAGTGTTGAGCTTAGTAGTTAACAGCTCATTAGGTACTTAAAGTTCCTGCTGTGGTTGCTTGGTCAACCCCGGCACCGGCCCTGGGCGGCGGGGCATGCCGCACGCCCAAAGCTTCAAGGCTTGTGCCACGTGCCGCAAGCCTATGCCATTGAGCGACCCCCACGACTCGTGTCTCCGCTGCCTGGGGGAAGCTCACCAGAAAGAGCGCTGCAAGATCTGCAAGGCCTTTAAGCCCAGAACTAAGAAAGAAAGAGACTTTCGCCTTAAGCAGCTGCTCATGGAGATAGCGTTGCAGCCCTCCACTTAGGCGGCACCGTCTGCCTCCGTGCGGAGCGCCCCGGCATCGGTGCAGGAACCGGCGCCGGCGGGTCACCCGAAGCCCACGGCACCGACCCAACGGGGGCATGTACGACACCGGTCGTCTTCGCCGGCAAAATCGAAGGGCCAACCTAAAGCCCGAGGACGCTCCCCGCATAAGAGGGCGGCGCCGGTGAAGACCTCGAGTGCGCCTAAGGCCGGTACGGCCCCGGCACAGACCCCGGTAGTGGCTCCGGCGCCGAAAGGCCCGTCGAGCCCCGGGATAGGCGCGTCGAGTGAGGATGAAGGGCTGGAGGAGCTCTTGGAACAGCCCTCCACTCCGGACACATTTGAGGCAGCTAAGGACCTCATTGCATTGTCCGTTGAGGCCCCTACACGTACTGAGGACGCTCCGCCGAAGCTGCCACACAGAGGCAAGCCGGCGATGGTGCGCCCATCACGGTCGCCGTCTCGGCACCGTTCACGGAACCGGTCCCGGTCGAGCTCCGGCTCGGTGGACTCCCGGTTGCCCTCAGCGCAGAAAGCACCGCAGCAGTCGGGCTTCAACAAGCGGTCGGCACCGACTCAACAACCAAGCACGAGTCGGCACCGCGAGGCGTCGGCGGTACGTTACCCGAGGCTGACCAGCCGTAGTCGTTCCCGGTCCCGCGATCACCGGTACCGATCCAGGTCCAGGTCAGCGAGACGCTGCTCCAGGTCCTGGTCGCAGAGGCGCTACTCCCCAAACCCGGACCGGCACCATCCTACGGCTCCACCGTGGCCTTCCAGGTCACCGTCTGTGGTCTCGGAGACTGACTCGGGCCGGTACGGCGGGTATGCCCATAGGGCGCAGGCTAGCAGGGACTACGAAGCCTATGGCCATTCCCAGTGGGGCCAACCGAGCCAATGGCCCTTCTGGACACCCTGGGCCTACCACCAGCAAGGGCCCCCATCGAGGACCTCGAGATCCGGGCCATCAGGGTACCGATCCCGCTCCCCGCGTACCGCCCGCCATCGCATAAGGAGGCAACGGTCTCTAGACCGCCGAGTGGGAGGGAGTGGACTCGGCACCGAGCACGGTACCGTCCCAGTCCCACACGGTGGGTCAGGCCCCAGAGGAGCAACCGGTCGATGCCGGTTTGCAGGAAGATGAGGATGGGCAGAAGGCCCCGACCTCTTCCTCCTCGCCGGACGAGGCAGTAGCGGGCACGATGGTGTCCGGCCCTCCCCCGATTGACCATCGGGCGCACCAAGACCTGCTTCGTCGGGTAGCCCTCAATCTGGGCTTGCAAGCGGAGGAGACTGTAGAACAGGAGGACCCCATGGTCGATATCCTGAGCTCGGAGGGGCCCTCCAGAGTCGCTCTCCCGATTATACGGACAGTCCAGTCCAACTATAAGACGGTGTGGCAAACGCCGGCCTCCAGTGCACTGACTGCAAGAAGCGTGGAGAGGAAATACTTCGCCCCATCTAGTGGGTTTGACTTCCTCTTTTTACACCCGTCTCCTTGTTCGCTGGTGGTCTCGGCGGTCAACGAGCGAGAGCGTCATGGCCAGCAAGCTCCTGCGCCCAAGGGCAAGGAAGCTAAGCGATTAGACTTGTTCGGGAGGAAAGTCTATTCATCTGGGGGCCTTCAGCTGAGGATCGCTAATCAGCAGGCGATTCTAAACAGACACAATTTTAACTCTTGGGCATCAGTCTCCAAGTTTAAGGACTCCCTACCGCCTGACGCGCATCCTGAGTTCACGGCCCTGGTGGACGAGGGGATGGCGGTGGCCAAGACCTCATTGCAGGCCTCCCTCGACTCAGCCGACGCAGCGGCTAGAACAATCGCGTCAGGGGTAGTGATGAGGCGTTCAGCATGGTTACAGGCTTCAGGCCTTCCGCCAGAGGTGCAGACCACACTGCAGGATCTCTCGTTTGAAGGTTCGGGCTTGTTCTCCGACCAAACGGACGCCAGGCTACATAGCCTTAAGGACTCGCGAGCAACCCTTAAGTCGTTGGGTATGCATACCCCGGTGACACAACGCAAGCCCTTTAAACCTCAACCACCACAGAGGCAGTACCACCCTCGCCCTCGGCACGAACCGTACCGCCATCGTGGCAGGGATAACAGGCGGAGACGTAACAATACGCCTAACCAGGGCCAAGGTCACGGCCAGGGCAAGCCGCAGCCAGGGAACAAACCAGGCTTTTGAAGCTACGCCCGAGGACAGCGTACCACATTCCATACCGGATCCTCCTCCGAGTTTCAAGGACCGCCTGTCCCATTTCTACCGGGCATGGTTGCGCATAACATCGGACCGCTGGGTCCTGCGCACAGTGAAGGCGGGCTATACCCTCCAGTTTTCATCGCCCCCTCCCTGCCATCCCCCTTCCCCGTCCCTCTTCAGGGACCCCTCTCACGAGCAACTTCTCATGCAGGAGGTACAGACCCTTCTCGCAGCAGGAGCAGTGGAAGAGGTCCCACCAGACCTAAGGGGAAAAGGATTCTACTCCAGATACTTCCTGATTCCCAAGGCAAAAGGGGGCCTCCGTCCTATCTTGGACCTGCGCGACCTAAACAAGTTTCTGATCAGAGCGCGCTTCCGCATGGTCTCCCTTGGAACTATTATCCCATCCCTGGATCCGGGGGATTGGTACGCTGCCCTCGATATGAAAGATGCCTATTTTCACATCGCTATCAATCCGGCCCACAGGCGGTTCCTGCGCTTCATTATCAACCAGCGCCATTTCCAATTTACGGTCCTGCCTTTCGGCCTGGCATCAGCACCACGAGTATTCACGAAATGCATGTCCGTGGTAGCAGCCTTCCTTCGGAAGAGAAGGATGCGTGTGTTCCCGTACTTGGACGACTGGCTTCTCGCGGGCAGGTCGGAGGCCGAGGTCCGATCTCACGTGAAACTGGCATGGCAGACGTTCGACAGACTCGGCCTCAGGGTCAATGTGCCCAAGTCCACGTTAGTTCCCACACAGAGACTGGACTTCATAGGTGCGACCCTAGACTCGGTGACCGCGCGGGCAAGCCTCCCAGAGTCACGGTTCCTGACAATTCAGAGGGCCATAAGCTCAGTCCAAAAATTCCCCACGACAACGGCGAGGTGTTGCATGCAGCTCCTGGAGCATATGGCAGCTTGCACACATGTGGTCAGACATGCCCGCCTAAGGCTCCGGCCTTTGCAGTTGTGGTTTGCCCAAACGTACCGCCCCAACAGAGACCCATTGGATCGAGTGGTGACGATCCCAGATCAGGTGTTGGGCTCGCTCCGCTGGTGGCTCGATCAACAGCAGGTCTGCGAAGGGATCCCCTTCGCTGCCCCACAGCCCACTCTGACGTTGGTAACAGATGCATCGGACCTGGGTTGGGGAGCGCATCTGGGGGAACTGCGGACCCAAGGGCTGTGGTCCAGAGAAGACAAACTGCTTCACATCAATCTAAAGGAGCTAAGAGCGGTTCGCCTCGCCTGTCAGACCTTCCATGCCACCATAGAAGGTCACAGCGTGGCAGTCCTGACGGACAACACTACCGCCATGTTCTATATAAACAAGCAGGACGGGTCCCGGTCTTCTCCCCTCTGTCGCGAGGCACTCCAATTATGGGACTTTTGTATAGCCCATGCGATCCACCTCATCGCAACGTATCTTCCGGGGATCCAAAACAGCTTAGCAGACTGCCTCAGCCGATCCTACCGAATGCACGAATGGACGTTGAGGCGAGACGTCCTGCATTCAATCTTCCGGAGGTGGGGCTTTCCCCGGGTGGATCTGTTCGCCACCAAGGACAACAGTCAATGCCCTCAGTTCTGCTCGTTCCAGAACCTCAGCCCGGGATCATTAGCAGATGCCTTCACGATCCCATGGGGAGGGAGCCTGAGGTATGCCTTCCCTCCGTTCCCACTCATACACAAGGTCCTCCTCAAGACCCGCAGGGACAGGGCGACAGTTATACTTATCGCCCCGGCCTGGCCACGCCAGCATTGGTTCACGACCCTTCTGAAATTGTCCATAGCCGACCCGATCACCCTCCCCCTCCATCGCGACCTAGTCACACAAGACAAGGGTCGCCTGCTCCACCCAAACCTGTCTTCGCTACATCTCACGGCGTGGTATCTCTCTGGCTGAACGATGCAGAACACAGGTGCTCTCACCAGGTTCAGCAAATCCTCCTTAGTAGTAGGAAGTCCTCTACAAGAGCGACCTACCTGGCCAAATGGAAAAGGTTCTCCCACTGGTGCGAGCCTCAGCACATACAGCCTTTACAGGCCTCAGTTCCGTCGATCCTGGACTACTTACTGCACCTCAAGCATCAAGGGCTTGCGCCCGCCTCGATTAGAGTGCATTTAGCCGCCATTTCGTCTTTCCATCCGGGAGAGTTGGGAGTGTCAGTGTTCTCCAACCCCACAGTGGCCCGATTCCTCAAGGGGCTGGAGAGGGTGTTTCCCTACTCGCGCCCGCCTGTCCCTGCGTGGAGTCTGAACCTAGTCCTAACAAAGCTCATGGGACCCCCCTTTGAACCCCTAGCCACTTGCTCCCTCATGCACCTCTCATGGAAGGTGGTGTTTCTCGTGGCCATCACATCGGCCAGGAGAGTATCGGAATTGAGGGCCTTCACTTCAGAACCCCCTTATACAGTTTTTCATAAGGATAAGGTGCAACTGAGGCCGCACCCCAAATTCCTTCCGAAAGTGGTATCGCAGTTTCACATGGGACAGGACATTTGTCTACCGGTGTTCTTCCCTAAACCCCATACGGACCCTCACCACCGTAGCCTACATACCCTTGATGTTCGAAGGGCATTGGCATTCTACCTGGAACGGACCAGGTCGTTCCGCAGAACACCTCAGCTGTTCATTGCCATTGCAACTTATGAAAGGCTTGCCTATCTCGACACAGCGCTTGTCGGCATGGATTGTGCATTGTATACGCACGTGTTATGAGCTCGCCGATGTTCCGGCCCCAGAGATCCGGGCCCACTCGACTAGGGCCCAAGCGTCCTCAACGGCCGCCTTGGCGCAGGTCCCTATTCAGGAGATCTGTAAGGCGGCCACCTGGTCGTCCGTGCATACGTTCACAGCCCACTACGCGATCCATCATCAGACCAGAGAGGACGCGATGGTCGGACGGGCTGTGCTACAGTCAGTTGTACCTTGACTCCTACCCACCTCCAATGGTAAGCTAATGTGTAATGGATGTGAACAATCACTCGAAGAAGAAAGAACGGTTACTTACCTTCTGTAACTGTTGTTCTTCGAGATGTGTTGTTCACGTCCATTACACTTCCCACCCTCCTTCCCCTCTGTCGGAGTCTCCGGCAAGAAGGAACCGGAGGGGTCAGGTCGGCAGGGATATATATACCCTGGAGCGGGGCGCCGCTCTGGCGGGAAGGAGGGGGCCCTGCCGGCCCGACGGGAGCCGCTAAGGGAAAAAGTTTCCGACGTCCGTGCACGCGGCGCGCGTACACCTAATGTGTAATGGACGTGAACAACACATCTCGAAGAACAACAGTTACAGAAGGTAAGTAACCGTTCTTTCTCTGCAGTATGATTTCATTCCAAGTTATGTGAAAACATTCTAAAAGTTATTATTCTTATAAATATTTTCAGCAAATCTGTAAACTAGTAATAAATTTGAAAGCCTAGATTTTACCAGTTTACTGAGCTTCTGTCAGTAGTAACTGGCGCCATTGACATTGTTACTGACTTCAGAGGGACTGCTCATGCTACTAAATATTAAACTTATAGTGTTTGTGGCATCAGATCCTAATTCAGCATCCAGAGAATGTAAAGGTAGCTATGGTGGCTTAAATAATTAAAGTCCCTGTAAAAGGATCTGATATTAGCAAATACCTCCAGTGGCCAAAGATGGGACACTAGCTGAGGAGAGCTTTGAGTTACAATAGAGAATTCTTTCTCGGGTCTCTCACCCACATGCTTAGAGTCTAACTGATCACCATATTTGGGGGTTGGGAAGGAATTTTCCCCAAGGTCAGAAGGCAGAGACCCTGGGGTTTTTTGCCATCTTCTGCAGCGTCAGGTACTGGTCACTTGCTGGTTTGGACCAGTGTAAATGGTGAATTCTCTGTAACTTGAAGACTTTAAATCAAGATTTAGTATCTCAGCCAGAGATTATGGGCCTATTACAGGAGTGGGTGGGTCAGTTTCTATGGTCTGCAATGTGCAGGAGGTCAGACTAGATGATTGTGATGGTCCTTTCTGGCCTTAAAGTCATGAGTCTAAGATATACTGTTGTAGAGTATATCTGGATACTGGATCACTCTATGATTGCCTGTTCTCTTCTTTCCCTCTGAAACACCTGGCATTGGGCCACTGTCAGAAGACTAGATGCTGGGCTAGATGGACCATTGGTCTGACCCAGTATGGCCATTCTTAGGTTCTTAGAGGACTTTCCCACATAATTATTTAAAATAATATATTGTAAGTATGATAATGAACATTCATTTAAAGAAGTTTTATGTAAGAAAATAACCAATTTGTTACCTTAACTTCATATATTATTTTTCATTATACCTAATGCAGTTTTTTTATCAGCCAATCAGTTTGCTAAAATATCACTTATTCCATGATTAACAAGAAGTGAAGCACAGAGTACAGTACTGATCCTGCAATGAGATCCATATGGGTATGTTCCCGCATGAAACTACATTGACTTCAGGGGGATTGTGCAGTGCTTCACCCACATGGATTTAATTGCACGGTTGAGACCTCGTTTTCCACCTCTGAAATAGCTTGTTGATAAAATAAAATTTCTTATTTGTCAATGTGCAAAAGAAAATCCTCACGGTCAGGCACATTTTTTTAAAAAGCCCCGAACAGCCCCAAATTCAAACACATTGTAGTTCCATCACTTTTTTTTTTTTTTTTTTTTTTTTTTTTTGGATTGTGATCAAGCCTCCATCACACATCCAGCTAGCACTTCTGAGAGCTTTAAAAATGTCTAAGCAGTGTATGTGCTCAAGATGAAAGGTTTTTAAAATGCAGTATAAAACTCTCACAATTTTTAAATTGCAGCATAAAGGCTGACTTTAACATCCATTTGGGATTCTCTCCCTATAAAGAGAAAATCCAAGCGGCGGTTTTGGAAGTCTTAAAATTTATTTTTATTTTAAATTAGGTAGGATAGTGATAACATTAATAGAATGAAAGTCTGCAACCACTTCATTAGTAAATGTCTTGGCTTTACCACTATCTGTCAGTAAGGAGAGACCATTACTGGAGCACAAACTCATTCTATTTGTTATCACTTGGTTCTATTTTTCAGTATTTATTATGCAACTTTTCCAAATTACATTTCTTTAGGTTTTAAATAGGGACACTAAACAATGTGGAATGCTTAAGAAGGACTATAAAGATTGTAATACTTGGATGAATTAAACTAAGAGCCTGAACCAAACAAAAAAGAAGGCTGGGATGTAACTCTCTCCATGCGTAAGTACAGTTTGAATACTACAATTAGAATGAATTCATACTGGCTCAAGGAGATTATTGAAATAATATAGAACCTTTCTAAGTTGCTGGTTTGAATTCAGTGTGGATCACTAACGACTGCAAGAAGGTGGTAGGGTTCTTCTGTTGAATTAACCTCTTAAGTGCTGTTGGAACCCTGCAGGGTGATGCTGATTGATTCCTGCTGACTCCAGGAGCAGCGCCAGGGTTTTGGCGCCCTAGGCGGGGGTCCTTCCGCGCTCCCGGTCATCGGTGGCAATTCTGCGGTGGGGGGGTCCTTCCGTGCTCCCGGTCTTCGGGGCACTTCGGCAGCGGGTCCCGGAGCGAGTGAAGGACCCGCCGCAGAATTGCCACCGAAGACCTGGAGCGCAGAAGGACCTCCTCATGCTGGTGCTGAGGGGGGAGGCGGGATGCCAAAGACTTGTAGCTGGCTCCGGGGGTGCTGGTTCTGGGGAGCAGGCAGTGGTGGCCTGAGGAATGGCGTTGTCACTGCCAGGCTCTTTTTTGCTATGCAACCTGCGCAGCCACCACCCCGGAGGCTGAGCTCCACCCCATCTCCTAGTAATGCCTGAGATGGCGTGGGACACGCCGACTCAGTCCCAGGTATCTGCCTAGTGCAAAGGGCCCAGCCTGTCTGCAAGGAGTTGGGGGATGGTGCAGAAAAGCACCAAACCTGCCCACCAATTCTACTTAATGGCTCAGGCTCAGATCTGGTAAGGATCGCCCTGCTTGACCCACCGGACTCTAGCCCATAAATATTCCTTCTCCACAGTGTCTACCCCAATCTCCCCCTCCCTCCAAATCTCTCAATTCCACTCCACAGTCCCTAAACTCTACCTCTCGCTCCTCCTGCAGCCACCATACCAGTCACCAATTCTCGTCACAATCCCACCCCACAGAACAGAAGACCCCCACCCCATTTAAAGTAATTATTACTTGATTGTTTAGTCACTTCTTCGTAGGCTGAAGAATCGCTGTCTTAGTTAGCTCGCAAAAACAATACTATTCGGGAAAATTTCAGGTAACACTCAGTAAATTTTTTTTATACTTCACCCTTCCTGATTGAGATCCCAGGTGGTGCCTCTGAATATGGTGTTTCTGGAGCCTGTTCAGCGAAGTATGGGAACTCCACCTGGTAGTGACTAAAATTCATTGTTCTTTGATGGCTGTCGGGTGAATGGCCTAAGTGAGATGAGATGGTGGCGTTAGTCCAGCTCCTGGTGGGAAAGTGTTTGCAACATTGCACCAGCCCCCAGTAAAATTGAAACTGAGGCCCAGAGCTTAAATGGCCTCTGTACAGATGCACAAGGTGTGGAGTAGGCTCCAATGAAACTCAGCCCTAAACTTCTGGGGTGGGACTGGCCACAGTTTCAGGCTTGCACTGCCATGAGAGCGTAGACTCCCCCAGTCCATGATCCTGTGGCAGCTAGGTATTCCAAAAGGGGAGGTAGGGTCATGTCATATAGAGCTAGATGGCTGTGGAGTGCAGATGGTCTACTCACCCTGTGCATCTGGGAGCTCCTGCTGCTGTGCTGCATCTCCACCCCACCCCTGTACAGACCATTTTTGAACAGGCATTACTATGTCCAAAATAAGCACTGTTATCAGCAGTCACAGTACAGGGGCCAAGGACTGACTGCATATGGAGAGTACACTATCGTCTCCCCCATAAAGATTTTCCACCAGTCAGGGGTGAGGCAGATTTGGAAGCTTGATGTAGCTGGTCTGTGGGTTAAAATAAAGGATTTTTGGTCTCTGTTACTTTCCATCTAGCACTTTTCAGAACATTAATCTCGCCTTTATAAAGAAAATCCAACCTTAAAATGCTTAAACTCACATTATAATGAAAATAATACCAAGTAGCAAGAAGTGGTGTTACTTAAATGAATCACGTAGCAGGATACTGATAGTCATATGTTCGTGCTTCTAGTTGACAGTTAAGACAAACACATATTAAATATGGAAATCAATGTGATTTCCTGATTCAGCGGAGGGGTATGTCCCAATCTGAAGTTAACTTACCACTCTCAATATTGCTATTTAAGACTCTAAGCTTTGCAAGCTTTAAATAGTGATTTTCTTTTTCCCTACTGCTATCCCAAAGCTCTGTACCAACAGAAGGGTCAACAAGAAAGCCAGCCTGAAAACAGATCCCAGAAAAAGCATAGTGTTTGTTTGATATTTGCCAAGGAAACATATATCCACACATGGACAGTTCATAGGTTGACCTTTTCACTAGGAAATGCTATGATACTGGGTTGGATTGAATGACCTACTGCCAGTGTTTTCCCCGGAATTGAAGTTAGAGGGGGTATTCGAATTTATAGGAAGATGAGGGCCAAGGAGTGAGACCATGAGGGTGAAGGTGGCACCATAGTAAAAACTGAAAAACATAAGTATTAGATTTCTAAAACAAAATATATTATTTTTTAAAAAATGTATTTAAATTGACTTTTGAAAAAATCATAATAATTAAAAGGTTTAGTTCAGTAACTCCCCGAGATAACGAACCCTCAAGATAGCAATGATGTGAGATAATGACCTTTGCAAATATTATGCATTTTAAAAATCTTAGCCTACTAGAAAATTTATATTTATATAAATTTCCCAGTCACAAATCTGGCATTCTGAAGCAAAATCACTAAAACATACTAATCTAGTTGTTCCAAGAATGATAAATTGTATTACTTCCTTCTCTGTGGGCATAAACTTTCATGAAATTTCAATAAAAAAAGGGGGGTTACATTTATTGTGGCTGCCTGGTTGCTGTAAGCAAGTTTCATACAGTTTCATCAGCAAGGCGATTTGGCGCTAATTCTTGGCCCCACATTTTAAACATAATAAAACACCAATAAACATCAGCATTTGATTTTATGATGATTTGTTGTTGTTTATCAATCATAATTTGAAATTATGAGGCTGGCCAACATCACCAAAATGAATATGCCAACATTGCCGCAACAAACTCAGTTGTGTAAGGAAGCTAGTCTTTGTTCATACTTTTGAAATCTATTATGCTTTTTCAGGTACAAGTGTTTTATCATACATATGCTTTTAAAGTGTGTATTAATGTTTCAATTTCAATTCAAACATCCGACCAACAACTAAATGCAATTTTTTTCCAACTAGAAATTTTTTAAAACAATTATATCTATTTGGAAAACAACTAGATTGGCAACACAGCTAACCAGTTGACCACTAGGGGGGAGTAATGGGTGAGTTCAGAAAGGGTAGGGAAATCCTTTTCCTCCTGCATTTTCTATTTCCAACCGCTTTGAAAGAAGATGCTACCATACAATTGCATGTGAGTAATATGGAGAAACAGGACATTTCTGCAATTCACTTCTGTTACAGGTATCTCCTATCCATGCCATCATGCATGGTGAGGGGTGACCTTATACAAACCTAGGCAGATAGCTCACTCTTGGGTTGCAGCATATCCTTGTGTTCAAGACAATCCAGCAATCTGAGAAAATATCTAGCATCCCACTATTGAGAAACATGAGTGTTTGACAGGAACTGATTATATGGGTTCAGTGGAAGAGGGCTACGAGGAAAGAGACTTCTCCACACTTGCTGGGCCCAGGACAGGAGAAGTCCAACCAGGAGATCTTAGTATATGTTAGGAGGAAGGGTCAAGATCTTTTATCTCTTATCTTGACCCTGTTCTCCACTGGATCCAGGGTTACATGAGCAGGTCTGTGGTTCTGCTCTTGCCCCTTCCTCTTCCTGGCCAGGAGGATGAGTCTGCAGAGGACATTCTGGGGATGAGAGAAAATTTGTGAGATGATAATTGGTATTCATATCAGTACTATCTGGAAAACTTACTACTGGATTCACCTATCCCAGATTGCCACAATCCCTGCACTCACCAAGCTGTTTGGGAAAGCAGGAATACTTCAGTGCCATTCTTGAGTTGGCTACTAAGGATGCTAAAATTTCACACAAGCTCCACGTCCACCTTCAGATTAGTGGGGTATATTTGTGATTCTCTGCATGCCTGGTGGCCTGAATAAGCAGACTTTGTTAAGTCTGGGCCTCTCAGGGTCTGTCTACACAGAAACTAGTCAACTCTCCCACTTCTCCGGGTCCTAGAGCCTGGAAATCTACACAGACCAAGCCCGGAAATCTACACCGCAATGAAACAGCCTTGTAGCCTGAGCCCGCATGCCTGAGTTGGCTGGCACGGGTCAGTCATGGGTGTCTAGTTGCTGTGTAGACATACCCTCAGGACAAAGATAACTTTTATTTACAGACTGTGTGTTTGACTCTCAGAATGTGCTGAGCACATGCAAGTCCATGGATTTCAGTGCCAGATGCAGCTTCTCTGCACTTCTTGGGATAAGTCCCTAATACACTAGAAGTTGTATATAACATTCACATATATAACAAATAATACTGGCTTGTAGATTATTTGATTTTCCTTATTTGTTTAAATGTGGCTTAGGAAGTATAAACTCTTATTTCTTTGTTCCTGAAATATGTTGCTTCCTGGCAGAGTCTCTGTTTGGATGTATAATAGATGTGCTAAATATAATCTGCATTCAGTTTAACATAAAGCACATCTATAAAATGAATGTAACATTAATACCAATTGTTCTTTAAATATAAACTGCTAAGAAGAAAGGGAAGCTTTACTTCTGTTGTCTGGGCTGTACCTATGCTGTGGTGTAAATAGAATGTTTAGATTTTCAGGGGGGGTCAGTCTGGCATAGCTCACCAGAACTTAATTTGTGAAACATGTCTTCTGAAAGTAAAAGCCTTACTAACTTTCTTCCTTGTTTCTGTTAACAGGAAGAGTGCTTCTTGAATCTCGAGGCTCCTATTTCACGAGTATGCGGCTACGACACTCCTTTCCCTCATATCTTCGAACCTTTCTACATCCCAGACAAATGGAAATGCTATGATGCCCTTCGAAAGATGATTAATTATTGATAAAATTATTGATGAAGCCTACAAGCATTCTAACCAGAGTAAGTGGAAGATTTAAAGGTTAAAGTACTAGTCATTTTAAAAGCAGGAATTGGCTATTGCTGCTGGAGGTCATGGTTCAGAAAGGTACTTAATCCCCTGCCTAACGTTAAGCACGTAAGTAGCCCCACTGTAATCAATGCTCATAGTGGAGCACATGTTTGAGTACCTTGCTGAATTAGAATATAAAATACTTTGCATTCTGAGAAGTGTGATTGATTAAGAACAATTGTTGATTGAAAGAAAAAATCTATATTGCTTCAGATATTTCACATATGAAAGCCCATTCTGTTTGAACTTTAAAACCTCCTATGGCTCGTGGTGGGTTCAAACCTGTGATGTGTGGGTCATCTTCAATTCATGTTGACTTTAATGGGAGCTGAGAGTTCTGAGCCCTTTGCAGGATTGACCCTGCATACAGTATATTGAAGACATGATTTTTTTCCAGTCCTTTATTATATTAAAAGATACTTGTAAGCTTCTCTCATGGAAAGGTCATCGAGTCCAGCCCCCTGCCTTCACTAGCAGGACCAAGTACTGATTTTGCCCCAGATCCCTAAGTGGCCCCCTCAAGGATTGAACTCACAACCCTGGGTTTAGCAGGCCAATGCTCAAACCACTGAGCTATCGCTCCCCCCTCCCCAATGTTTATTCTACAAATAATAACCAAATATTGCATTTTCTGTATAATTTTTCCAGCTTCTTTGCCCACTCATCCAGTGAGATTTCAGCTGTTTGCAAAATCCTGAAAGGAAGCAAGTGGTATTAATTTCCATTACTTGTATTTAAATCATTAGGATGTTTAAAACACATTCCTAATCTTAAATTTCTTTTCAATGTAATAGCAAAAATCTGTTCTTTTCCTTCATAAACATATATAGTATTAGACTGTTCATCGGCCAACAAAGTCTTTGAAAGGAAGCTGAAAATGACTATAATAGATCTTCTGTATTTACTGGCTGATGTTATGATGTAAATCTGTTTTAAGCAAGTCGTTGATTTACTATGGATTTCAATGACACTGTAAAATAGTAGCATTATAGCTACTGTATTTAGATGTACAATGGGAGGCAGTTGCTGGGATCCATACTTCATGGGCCTCATCTTTCTAACATAAAAAGAAATTAGAAAATAGCATAATCCAAAGGTACTTTATATATTGTGGAGTTCCTCTTGCTCCCATTGAAGTCAGTAGGAGTTTTACTATTGACTTCAGTGGCAGCAGGATTATGCCCTATAATGGGGACCCATTCTTGTGTTCATATTCCCAGTATATGGCTGTGGTTTCATGTAAATATCCCATCAGAATATACCCTGTGGATGATGTAATGTTCTTACCTCAAAGTCTTGAGCTGTTATACAGCTTCACCAAAGCATAGTATTATCTACCTGCAGCTGACACCATTGGGACAGGCCTTAATGCTTGATACAACTTCTAAGTGAGGAACTATCGTTCTGCAGTATCCAGTTAAGCTGTGAAGTCTTAGTTGAATGTGTGAGGTGCATTAAGTAGCCTGTGTCTCTCATTTTTGTAGCTGTTTCTTTTCAGGTCTTTTTTGCCCTGGTATGTGTTTTCTTTCCTTCCTTTTGTCCCCAGAGTAGGAAGTTTTAAGTGTTCCCCTACATGTGATCAGAAGTTTACCCTTTCAGATCACTAGTCTGTTTTGCTCAATCCAAAGAGTCCCTGTCTCCATGAAATACTGTGGTTCCACTTAGTAACTCCACATTTACCATATTTACCATATTGCCTCTCCCTTTGTGGGTTCCAGGACTAGCTACTCCAAGAAGCTGTCATTTAAGGTGTCAAGAAACTTTCTCTGCATCCTGTCCTGAGGGGACATGTACCCAGTCAGTATGGCCACCATACTATGTCATGTGAAATACCATAGCATTTCTGTATATTTTAAAAGTAAGGACATCCTATGTTAGCTGAGATTTCATTATGGTAATTGTGGGTAAGTTCTTATTTGTTTCATGCCAACCACTGTTGATATAAAAACAACAAGGAGTCCGGTGGCACCTTAAAGATTAACAGATTTATTTGGGCACCAAATAAATCTGTTAGTCTTTAAGGTGCCACCGGACTCCTCGTTGTTTTTGTGGATACAGACTAACATGGCTACCCCCTGATACGTGACACTGTTGATGTGAAATTGTCCCTCGTGTTTTACCTGTACTGAAGTACATTTGTCCAATCAGATGTTCCCTTAATTTGACACCATCTTACATTAAATCAAACTGTCTCCAGAGAACTGTGTCTCTGTAACTATCTGACTGCATCTTTTATTATTTTGCACATGGTTGAAACTTGGGAGGTTATCAATGGAGCATGGTCGGTTGTCTCTGATCTGTTCTTATTTAGGGGAAAAAACATCTATGACAAAGGAGAGGCAAATCCAGAAGACTGCCCTCCTGGGGATGTAAAAGAGGGGTCTGCAGCTTCTGCAGCATCGTAGTCCATTCCCATCTCTGACCGTGCATAGGATGGGGATGAGGGGAGTCTGTGCAGGGAGGCAGGTAGGCTGTGGGAGGGAGGTAGACATGCACACTACATTTGTGACACTTTTGTCCTCTGGAAACCAGCATGCAACTGTCTATAAAGTGAATGTAGACTTAATCTGAATTAACTTGTGGATATGTCCCTTTCACCACCTTCCAGTTTGTACTATGGATCCCACCATGCAAAAACTGTCAAAGGGGACTACTGGGGCAGCTGGTAGTAATTTGGCCGGCATTGCTATGGAGATAGGCTCACTGAGATGAGGGGAAAGCTACAAGGCTGGGGAGGGGCAGGAGGCAATGTAGAGACACTGGCTAGCACTGACTTCCAGCTGATTTCAGGAGATCTGCAGGTTACGGGGTCCATAACCTCTAGTCATGCTTTTGGGGGTCAAAATAGGTTTTGTCCCTCACAGAATAATTTGCTAGAAATCGGTGATGGGAAACCTTGGAGTGTCATGTCCTCTTTGCAGGCTATTTGGTGTGAGTGTAGTGGAGAGACATAGGTCTAGGAAATTTTGAGAGGAGTCTCATAAAATTCTTTGCATAGTTTTTTCAAATCATTGTGGCTGGGATTCTGTATTATGGTATACACCCAAGTTTGCCCTATCCACAGCTCATACATCCCATCGGCTTATAATTATTTAGGGGTATTGCAGTATTTAGTTTTTACAGTAAATATTTGCTTTGGCCTCTTAAAAATAAATAAATGGATGTTACAGTTTCCTGTGCAGGTTGCACTGAATTGTTATTGCTGTGCCTTTATTTCCACTTGTAACAAGTTTTTCCTTGTTTAGTTAATAATTTTAGAAAATAATCTACTTATCAGAGGCAGTAATTACAAAAGATCCATGTTCAGCCATCTGCTCCACGGAGTTCAGATGGAAGAATAATGTATTTTTATCTGTATTGCTATGAAAATGAAAGGATAATTGTAGCATTTGCTGACTTTTGTACTCAGCATAATTCTCATTGGTGAGGTGGTTTGTTGATCCAGAATTTTGAGGTCAGTATGTTGCAAATCCATTTATATGCAGGGAGCACAGCGATCTCCTGTAATAACTACCTTCAAAGAGACTGGAGATTGTCTTACAGTTCATGAGGCCCCAACCAGAGTAGAGCCATATGTTGCTAGAAAGGCGGAATATCAGACCATGAGTTGTCCCCTTCTCATCCTGTTGCTGGAAAGACAGAGGGGATCTACAGGTGCTTGTTTCTATTCCCTCTGATTATACTGCCAGAGTGGAGTGTTGGGCTGGCCTGTTAGCTGCAGCGCTGGCATAGGTTTTAGGATCCCAAGTAGCCTCTTGCTTTGGTTGTGCTTGTGAACAACAACTTGATGTGCAGCAAGTAATTTTCGTGTTTCCCACCTGTGATCAAGTCTTTTACTGGAGACTTGTACCCATTACTTTCAAGCAGATGGCAAAAACTGTGCCAGTTAATCAAGTTACAGCTCTGTGGTACATTTCTTTGTGTCTCTCTAACTTGTAGTTATTGGTATTGATATTTTCAATATCCATCTCTATCACAGTATTCAGAGAAGGAATAATACATAAATCCATCCCTCTCCATTCACAGGACTAAGCATTACTAAAAAGGTAATTCTGAATGTTTTGCAGAAAAACAAGGGCACTTGTCCTGCAGTTAGCTGAGCACAAGTGTACCCTGCTCCCAGTGGGGCTGCGCGTGGGCACTTGGATTCACTTGCAGCACTGCGCCTAAGCCTAGTCAAAATCTCTGAACTGGAGACTGAAATAGTTCATTTCTAAAAGTAGCCTCTCTGCCTTGTGCCACCTTTTTTTTTTTTGCCCCCTGACTGGCTGCGTATGTGTTGACAATATATCACACGTACACAGTCATTTCTCTCGATGTTGACGTGTGTCATGGCTTTCCTGTTCATAGACTGAGTTGATAATATAATATAACGTTGTATGACTCATCAATGAAAGATAGGAAGCATAAAGTTTCCACATAACTAAGTCAGACCTTTCAACAGCTTCTTGGCTGCTACTGAGCTCACATTAGACATGACACTGTTAAAATCTATAGCTCTAAATGTTAGGTGTGCAGCTGTGCTTCAAATAACACTTAATCAAAATGGAAAGAGGGAATGAGATGAACATGAATATATATTTCCTGTATAGCTGGTGTGATTAGTGGCTATTCAAAAAAAGGCAACACATATTAGAAAATGCTCTCGTGTGACACACAAAATATCAGGGGCGGTTATAATACACAGATGGCAGAGTATCAGAGGGGTAGCCGTGTTAGTCTGGATCTGTAAAAAGCGACAAAGAGTCCTGTGGCACCTTCTAGACCAGGGGTCGGCAACCTTTCAGAAGTGGTGTGCCGAGTCTTCATTTATTCACTCTAATTTAAGGTTTCACGTGCCAGTCATACATTTTAATATTTTTAGAAGGTCTCTTTCTATAAGTCTATAATATATAACTAAACTATTGTTGTATGTAAAGTAAATAAGGTTTCTAAAATGTTTAAGAAGCTTCATTTAAAATTAAATTAAAATGCAGAGCCCCCCAGACTGGAGGCCAGGACCCAGGCAGTGTGAGTGCCACTGAAAATCAGCTCGTGTGCCGCCTTCGGCACGAGTGCCATAGGTTGCCTACCCTTTTCTAGACTAACAGATGTATTGGAGCATAAGCTTTTGTGGGTGAATACCCACTTCGTCAGATGGCAGAGATGTCATCAGACCATTCCAAGTGGCCTTCCTCTGGCCATGCACAACTTTGTATTCTACAGGACTATGTTTTTCTGTCTGTTGCCAAGATCTGCATTTTAAGGCTCTTTCCCTAACAGATAGAGATTCAGTAGATATGTACTTTATCTACTCCTGTTACACATTGGTATGTCCGTGTATACATTGTGATAGTGTAGGTGCTGCTAGTAGTTATGCCTATTTAAGAAGTTACCTAACACTTTTCCATCTCCCATTCCCTATTTTCAGTTATAATTTTGCCAAACTTAAACCATTCCATCTCGAATTTCTTGGCTTTCTCTACCTCAAGCAGATTTTTTAAATTTCAGCAAAAATGGTTGTTTCTGAGAAAGAGGTTGGGGGAAATTGGTAGTTTTGCCCATGATAATTTTTCCCCAACCATTTCTCTGAAGAGTTCTCATGCTTCGTTGGTTTGGCATAGGGACCTAAAATTTAGACTGGCAATAATCATGGGACCAGTAAGGTGCCTTTTGCTGTCCCTATGAAAATCTGTCCCAATTATGGTGAATTATAAACCTCTGAAAATTGCCATTCGCACATGCTGCTAAAATCTCTAGACATTCCATCTGCTCTGGCCCCCCAACTCCCTGCGTGCTAGCTACAGTGAGTCTATTCCAGCTCCTCAGAGCTCCTACTTGCTCCCAGTCCCACTCAGCTTCCTACATGTAAGGCACAGCTAGAGCTCCAAACGAGTCATAGGTGCTGAAGCAGCAGGGCTTCCTGCTTCCTTTGTGTGAGAAGGTGTGCTGGGCTCAGAGACAGGAGGAGAGCTACTACAGACTAGTATTCTGTGCACTTCGAAGTATTTATTTATGGGTCATGGCTTCACACCCCTATTTTAGCAGGAAGGAAAGTATCATTTTTCCCCCTCCCCATTTTACAGATAAAGTATGTGAGAGGTTACACAAGGTCACTTCTGGCACATTAGAGAATAAAACCCAGGTGTCTAATATAGCAGGAACAAGTCTCACCCACTTAACCACACTGCCTTTCAAAGTGCTTGGCTGTGTTGTCTATAACCACTAGAACACAGTCCTCCAGAGCCTGGAATAGAACCCAGAAGTCCAGGAGAGCTGGCTGTATTTTAAAGAATCCTTATTGTGGTTGCAGGAACAAACCATCCCGATGTGTAGAAAGAATAGTAAATGTGGCAGGCGACCAGCTTGGCTAAACAGTGAAATCCGTGCTGATCTTAAACGCAAAAAAGAAGCTTACAAGAAGTGGAAGATTGGACAAATGACCAGGGAGGAGTATAAAAATATTGCTCAGGCATGCAGGAGTGAAATCAGGAAGGCCAAATCACACTTGGAGTTGCAGCTAGCAAGAGATGTTAAGAGTAACAAGAAGGGTTTCTTCAGGTATGTTAGCAAAAAAAAAGAAAGTAAAGGAAAGTGTGGGCCCCTTACTGAATGAGGGAGGCACCTAGTGACCGAGGATGTGGAAAAAGCTAATGTACTCAATGATTTTTTTGCCTCTGTCTTCACGAACAAGGTCAGCTCCCAGACTGCTGCACTGGGCAGCACAATATGGGGAGAAGGTGACCAGCCCTCTGTGGAGAAAGAAGTGGTTCGGGACTATTTAGAAAAACTGGACGTGCGCAAGTCCATGGGGCCGGATGTACTGCATCCAAGAGTGCTAAAGGAGTTGGCGGATGAGATTGCAGAGCCATTGGCCATTATTTTTGAAAACTCATGACGATTGGGGGAGGTCCCGGATGACTGGAAAAAAGCTAATGTAGTGCCCATCTTTAAAAAAGGGAAGAAGGAGGATCCAGGGAACTACAGACCAGTCAGCTTCACCTCAGTCCCTGGAAAAATCATGGAGCAGGTCCTCAAGGAATCAATTATGAAACGTTAGAGGAGAGGAAAGTGATCAGGAACAGTCAGCATGGATTCACCAAGGGGAAGTCGTGACTGACTAACCTAATTGCCTTCTATGATGAGATAACTGGCTCTGTGGATGAGGGGAAAGCAGTGGATGTGTTATTCCTTGACTTTAGCAAAGCTTTTGCTATGGTCTCCCACAGTATTCTTGCCAGCAAGTTAAAGAAGTATGGGCTGGATGAATGGACTGTAAGGTGGATAGAAAGCTGGCTAGATCGTCGGGCTCAATGGGTAGTGATCAATGGCTCCATGTCTAGTTGGCAGCCGGTTTCAAGCGGAGTGCCCCAAGGGTCAGTCTTGGGGCTGGTTTTGTTTAATATTTTTATTAATGATCTGGAAGATGGTGTGGACTGCACTCTCAGCAAGTTTGCAGATGACACTAAACTAGGAGGCATGGTAGATACGCTAGAGGGTAGGGATCGGATACAGAGGGACCTAGACAAATTAGAGGGTTGGGCCAAAAAAAACCTGATGAGGTTCAACAAGGACAAGTGCAGAGTCCTGCACCTAGGACAGAAAAATCCCATGCACTGCTAAAGACTAGGGACCGAATGGCGAGGTAGCAGTTCTGCAGAAAAGGACCTAGGGGTCACAGTGGAGAAGAAGCTGGATATGAGTCAACAGTGTGCTCTTGTTGCCAAGAAGGCTAACGGCATTTTGGGCTGTATAAGTAGGGGCATTGCCAGTAGATCGAGGAACGTGATCGTTCCCCTTTATTCGACATTGGTGAGGCCTCATCTGGAGTACTGTGTCCAGTTTTGGGCCCCACACTACAAGAAGGATGTGGAAAAACTGGAAAGAGTCCAGCGGAGGGCAGCAAAAATGATTAGGGGTCTGACTTATGAGGAGAGGCTGAGGGAACTGGGATTGTTTAGTCTCCAGAAGAGAAGAGTGAGGCGCGATTTGATAGCAGCCTTCAACTACCTGAAGGGGGAGTTCCAAAGACGTTGGAGCTCAGCTGTTCTCAGTGGTGGCAGATGACAGAACAAGGAGCAATGGTCTCAAGTTGCAGTGCGGGAGGTCTAGGTTGGATATTAGGAAACGCTATTTCACTAGGAGGGTGGTGAAGCACTGGAATGCGTTATCTAGGGAGGTGGTGGAGTCTCCTTCCTTGGAGGTTTTTAAGGCCCGGCTTGACAAAGCCCTGGCTGGGATGATTTAGTTGGGAATTGGTCCTGCTTTGAGCAGGGGGTTGGACTAGATGACCTCCTGAGTTCCATTCCAACCCTGATATTCTATGATTCTATGATTCCCAACATCACAATACGCTACTGGCAAAGTATGTTTGGCATCCCCCACTACTGTCTGGTCCACATAGCAGATGATAGCCTGCTATTCCTACCAATTACTATTTTATGTAAGTTGATAGAGATCTGTGGTGCTGTTCTAAATATGTTGAGTTCAGACCTTGCAGATGATCCATCTGGGAGGGGGAGAGGGGTCAACATGGTTCCAGATGGAACTTCAGTTTACTTTTTTTTTTAAAAACCTAGGGAATTACATACAAAATATTACAATAAAATTCTTTCATTACATGATTACGTACTATTTCCTCTACAAGACACCTTCCTCATCAGAATGGCATGACTAAGGCAGAGAGTTAAATGAAGAGGAAGGACATTCTCTTTTGCTTAAGGCACCTGAGTGGGACCTAGGAGAACTTAACCTGCCATAGACTACCCAGCCAAGACTGTATAATAATGCATATGCATAAATTGTCCAAATTACTGTGCGTGGGCAACTTTAATTCTGTCATTTCCTAACTTTCACCCTTTGCAACCTTAATATTCTTTTAACGTAGTTTTCTATATGTAATAAATATATTCCTATTGTTAACTGACAGTTTAGATACCTATAACATTTTATCTATTTTGTGCAGTGTTAGGAAATAACAAAAATAGCCTTGAAGTTAAATGTTCCAGAACAACATTTACTGTTGGACTGTATAACTGGAATAAATTGAAGCAAAAGATATTGAGTTAGTTGTGTTTAGGAAGTCTCCTGCCACCATTAAGGTGCAAACAAGTTTAATCAAAATGTATACATGATATGAGTAAAGATAAATCATCTTTTATATTCTGCAGGTAACATTATACATGAAATGAAAGAACGAGATTGTGGTTTAGGGAGGTATGTATTTAAGCTATGGATATTACTTGCACCCTAAATGTGTATAATTTATTTTATCTTCTACTTTTGCAGAGATGGGAGGAAGAACAAGAATGTACAGAAGCCTTCTTTAGAACTCTTGGCATTTATTCAGATGTGTGTGTTCTGGAAGTCCTATAGCAGATTATCTTCTCTGAAGTAAACCCATTCTGAATGTCATCTTGGCTAATCTTCAAAAGCTCAAATTTTCCCCTAATTATGAAATCAATGATGGACAGGTGATTGCTGCAATAAATAGTTTCAGATGTATTAAAGAAATAAATTCCAGATGTAGTATGAACTTTATTCACTTTGCAATGCTTCACTAGGATACATCTTTAAATGACTTCACTGTGTAAATATTATGTGGGATTTTATTCAATAAAACATATTGTACTCATGTGGTCTCCCTTTGCTTTTTCTGTTTTGGGAAAAGTCCAAAGAAATCCTTATTTGGTAACTATACATTTTAAACAAAAATAATGTTGAAGCAGAAAAACTGATGTGTGTGTCAAAATGGCCAGTGGTTGCACACTTTCTGACATTGGGGCCAGATGGCGAGGGCAGGACTTGGGAAACATGGGATCAATTCCCTCCTCCCCCACAGACGTCCTGCGTGACCTTGGGTTCTCTGTGCCTCAGTTCCCTATCTGTAAAAATTGTGATAATAGCACTTCCCTACTTCATAGGGGTGTTGAGGATAAATGCATTAAAGAGGGTGATGCATTTTGAGATCTACTGATGAAAAGTGCTGCATAAGAACTTGGTGTTATTTTCATTATTTTAATATATAACCACTGTCATTAATTGTCATTTTTCATCACTATAATGGTCTCCAATAAGACGATCCTAAAGTACTGATTCCTCTCCTCTCTCTTCCAAATTAATTAAAAATGTGCAGTGGGAGAGGAGCTACGGATACTGTCCTGTATGGTTGTATATCTGATGGGCTCCATTACTAAATCTCTCTCTTAGTGTCCATATGTTTCAGTTATTTTCACCTCTAGCTGTAGGATATATTCTGATGGTGAATAAACAATGTTAAGTCATCAAAAGAATGGCAATCATCAGGTCTCTTCCCAACTGAAATGAGTGGTGGGAGAAGAAGCTGTGCAGGCTGTTAGGGAAGTAAATAGACCTGCAGTATTATAGAAAGGATTTTACAATATAATCTATCAATGCTCACCTTCCCTGTTGTGGAATGTCTCCAAAAATCAGACCTCGCTACATAACCTGAAAGGCACTGACCATCCCTAAGAACAAAAAGAATTTAGACCCTCTAAATGTCTTGAGAGGTTTTGCAATATTCAGGTTTACCCAGTTTTTTGTTGATCATGCCTTTCATGTCCTCATCAAGCTGGGGGGAGGGCTTAGACAAGCTGAGGCAAGCATGGGGATCCATTGTCATGAGGATTCTCTCAGTGGATGGCTGTGTAAGGGGTTGCAGAGCCTATTACAGCATCATGGCTTCAAGCCAGAATGGATAACCCCTCAACAACCTTTGTTCATCTGCCCACCACCTGCCTTAAGTGCCACATAAATAGTTCATAGGCCTTGTTTTGGTCCTCTGTGTAGGGGGTGAATTTCATCGAGTCCTCATTCTAAAAATCTGAGATTCTTTTTTAATTGCTGCAAATGTCCAGTTAATTGAACTTCTTCTTGTAGGCAGGGAGTTCCAAATACTCCAAATAAAACTCAAGTTTTGCCTTCAAAACTATGCATTATCAGAGGGGGGAAAGTGCTTCTCTACATTGAACAGCTCAGGGGGATTTCCAGCATGACTTAGAGAATAAGGCAAAATTACACAAGAGCAAGGATGGCCCTGCGAAGGCATAGCACTGGATATCAGAAGACCTGGGGTATATTCCCAACTTCCTGAAGACCCTGATCCAGCTCCCATTGACGTCAAAGGGAGTCTTAGCTATTAGGCCAACATTTTCAAACTGGGGTGCATAAACCCATATTTCCTCCATTTATACACCTAAATAAGTGGCTTGGTTTTCAAAGTTGCTGAGTATCTACAAGCTCAATGGCAATTGTGAGCTCTCAACAACTCTCAGGATCAAAACAGTAATCTCTATACATCTCACTTCCTTCATCTGTGAAATCGGACAGTGCCTGCTTCACAGCAGAGTTGAGGCTAATCATTAATGTTTGAAAGGGCTTTGAGATCCTCAGGTGCTAAGGTGCTAAAGATGATACATCTATTCAGGTCCTACCATCTGATTTCATGGCGTTTATTACACTCTTAATTCACACCTTCAGTGCACAGTCCCACATGGCCCTGCTGGAATTAATGAGGGAGGAAGAAATCATTCTGATGTGATAAACTCTAAAATAAAGCCCAGCAACGTGTTTTTAATCCTCCATTAAGATGGCACTCTATTAAGTCTTTTTATGAAAGCTATTTATGGGATGTATTCATTATTTGTATAAAACTTAAACATGCACTAATCATTCTCTATTTCGTATAGTGTTTTACTCCCTAAGGAAGTTATTTCTGATTTTTTTTATTACTCCAAAACTTACTATAAAAATCTACTGTCTAGAATTTCTAACATAAATAGAAAATGCTATTTTTCTCTATGAATTTTCTTTAAAATTGTTCTAATAGCATATATCAAGAGATTTTAAATACACACACATTACCACAGTAATGTATACTTTATTAACGGTATTAATACTATTTATATTTAATAATATTTCTGAACAAGCATATTGTAAGTATGAAATCCATTAACCATGTCCAACAACTTTATTCTCTGTGGTTTTATTTATTTAAAGTTTGTTGTGTGAAAGTAAAAAGAGATAATAATAATCCAGAATACACATCTTTAGAAAATAAAATGTGTTCTTAACTTTCGTTTCAGTATCCTTTCTCCTCCCCACCCCCAAGTCTGTATTTTCAGTGTATGACTGGTGTGGGATTGTAATAATGAAAATCGCACTTTCCATTTTTGGATAACTGGAGTATTTCTCTATGGTATAACTGGTGGTTATTCTGTTTTAGAACATGTGTTGCTCTCAAAATCCTGCCTAGATGGCAGTGTGCACTCATCTAACCTACATTCAAGGATGAGTGCTATGAAAAGTATATGTACTAGTAAAAATGTGCAGTCATGGACTGAAAGGGAGGATGCATACTGTATATGCAAATTCAACACGTCACACGAAATCCCTCAACAAGAAATCTAATGTCAAATAAATCAGGGTTATTAACTATCACCTTGTCTCCTAAATGTCTGAGGAGAAAGTAAGATTTTTAAAGCAATCGAAAAATTCTTATTCATTTCAGCATTCAGCAGGGGGACCCATTTGCTTCCTATCTCATCCACTTACATAATCTAAATTGCCCTATACTTTTTAACCTACAAACAGTAGTACATACCAGATACAAGAAATAAAAAGAGAAGGACTCTCTCACATGATTTACAGAAAGTAACAGGCCTTTTACTGATGGTATGTGTATCCAGAACAAAACCTAGGAAGCGGCTATCATTCTTTCTGCTCTTTGTCCAATTACCATAAAGTACTAAAATCCAGAATGTAACTCCAAAGATATTGTTATGATATACCCTGAGATTATAATAACATTACTTTGTTTTCATTTATAAACTATTTTAGATTCCCATTGTTAGAGATATTTGAAACTAGCACTAGTAACTTTTTATAAGAACTGCAGAAGGTCCTGAGGGATGGACTAGAATAGAAATAAGAAATTACAGTACCCTGGTAGCTGCATAAACCCACTAATTCCAGACCAAGGTCTGACACACTCATGTCTACCTATCTAACTAAGTTAAGACAATGGTACCAGAGCAACTTCAGTGGAACTCCTTAGAATGACAGCTACTCATTACTAAAGCTCTAATTCAACTCCCATTGAAGTCAATTGGTGTCTCTCCCTTGGAGCTGAAGGAGCTCAATGTGTTTGCAGGATTGAACCTAAAATCTATGGAGCTTCTTAGCTACTAAGGCCAAATAGCTGCTTAAGAAGGGTGGTGTCCACCGTGCACTGGTATATTGTGGAAGGTCAGCACTAGACAAATAACACCAGCTGCAGGAACTAAAAGATTTTGTTGGGAAAGCTCCTGGGGATTGTTATCTGGGTGACTCAGAGAGCACAATGAGCATGATGTGTTCAATACAAAATAAACTGATGCAGTTTTTAAGCTCTCTCAGCTCAATAGATCTGAAATAAGGAGATGATTCCCCTGCAGCTCCATTCCTGCTCAGGTCGTCTGCAGGGTTTAATTTCAGTTCGGTATCGGAGACACATATCTGACCAAAATATAACCAAGAGTTGTAATTAACCAGAGTTCAAATAACCACGGTTGATTATATGTTTTCATCTGAGTTTATATGAGGTTCATTAATACAGCCCTAAATTTTCAAATTCAAGCATTCAAAATTCAGGTAAGTATAAAAGGTGTCTCATTCATCGTAAAATTTGAGTCTGTGGTATATATAAAGGAGAGGAAGGAGAGTCTTGTGGCAAAATGCACTGGACTACCTGAAGAGGTTTGGGTTCTAACACAGACTTCATGTGTGACCTTGGGCAAGTCCTTTCAGATGAAATCCTGGCTTCATTGAAGTCAATGGAAAAACTCTGCCTATGCAGATTGTAAGGTCATTGGGGCTCTATCTTACTGTGTGTATAGCCAAATAAGGCCCCAATCCCTGTTATTGTTTCCCTTGTTAAAAATAAACCTCAACATCTTACCCTGAATTAATCTCCAGTATTAATACATTTGCACAGTAAATCATTCTTGAGTTTACAACTTGAATATTGAATGAATACCTAGAGTTAGGAGATAGCCGTGATAGTCTATATCCATAAAACAACAAGGAGTCCTGTGGCACCTTAAAGACTAACAGATTTATTTGTGCATAAGCTTTCGTGGGTAAAAAACCTCACTTTTTCAGATGCATGGAGTGAAAATTACAGATGCAGGCGTTATATAATGACACATGAAGAGACGGGAGTTACCTCACAAGTGGAGAACCAGTGCTGACGGGGCCAATTCGAATAATCGTGAACTTATTTCTGTTTACTTGTACTTTTTGCGACACTTCATTTACTTACAACTGAGCACTTGTTGAAACCATAAAGTGTGAATTTATTGTGCCACTGAGCTGCAGAGTTCTCTTGAGGTTAATGAGGAGTTTAGCATATTCAGGCCAGATGTTTCTCATTTTCTGCACTCTAGAGGAAATGGAAAAGGAGGACAGACACAGATATGGATGCCAGGAAAAGGTATTTCCACTGTTGGGATTTCTCTTCTCTCTCCTGACATCAGGGAAGAGGGATTTATTGTGCCCTCCTTCACCCCATGACACACTGTATCCTGGAGAGTAGGAAATTGCTGGACTGGGGAATCCTTATGCCTTCCAATGAGAGGCCAATAGAGAGAGCAACAGGCAAGGAATCTTCTTCCATCTCTTGACAAAGGCCAGAGAAGGGGGGTACCAAACAAGGGATATTTTGCCTCTTCCCATAGAGCCCTAAGAAAAGAGTTTGGGACCTTAGTAGAAAAGGGGCACAAAGTTGGAGATCTAATCTTCCACTCAGGTGGCTGGGAAAAAATGTAGCAGTCCAGCACTGGAGTTGTCTCCAGTGTCTCTGGCTAGCCCAAGCAGAGATATTTGTGCATTTGTTACTGCTCCTTTGCCATTTCAAACTACTGTAGTTCTGCAATGATGGCAGCAGACTCCAGAGACAGGTAATGAAGAGCCACGGTTTTCCAAAAAGCATTCCCCATTGTGAAAGTGCTTGAACTATATTAGAATTTAGGCAAAAGAATGGTGCCTTTCAGCTGTCATGCGGGTGCAACTGAGCAGCAGGCATGAAGCACTGCTGCTTTTCCACAAACGGTTGAAGGAAGGGACTCCAGACTGTTGCAACAGTAACCTTTGCTGGGGCAAGCCATGGCAGCACATGCAAATCTCCAGTCAACTTGCAGACCGTCCAGTGCCCTTTCTATGATCCAGAAAATAGTTCAATACTTACACATTGAACAGTTCAATATTCGACAGACGATCAGCAAGAACCGTAGGAAATGGACTAATGCAGGAACTAGGATTGTCTTATCCTAACCAGCCGGGAGACCTGGATTTGTCTGGGTCCCTGCTTTTATATCTAGATGAAATGACCTGAATGACTTTTGTTCACTATTGTTTAGGTGAGACTGTTGGGAGAGCATCATTTATTATGGTGTCCTGCACCTGTGCCACACACCAACATGTGCTTTTGTCACCTGCATTCTGCATCAGCTGTTCAAGATTACAGCTACCTCTTATAAGGTATGTGGCTTTCACATCCAGTGTGACCATGGGGCTGCACTGACCTTTTGCTAGAATGTCTGCTGGTATGTCAGTTCGCACGGGTGCCCTTTAAGCAGAAAAGGGAGAGCAACAAGACACTAGAACAGAGTAGTTGGTGATAGCTGCAAAATACATATTTGAGCGGCTTATTGCTATTAGAATGTGGTTTATTAATTTTGCATTTCATTCAAAGAAAAATGGAATGTGTGAGAGGTGAGGTGGGTTGGGGAGGGAGATGGAAGAGTGTAATGCAAATATCATTCCACTATAGCAAGTATCTCCTAATAGGAGGCTAAGAAAAAATAATAGATTAAGATTTCTCTCCTTTGCATAGATTTCTTATTGGTTGATTTTTTTGATGTCTCTGATTTCATAAGGTTCTCTTCCCCAGAAGCTCAGCAGCCTGTTCAGCAGCCATTTTTGGTCCAGTGGTCAAATTTTTAAAAACACAAACGTAGCATGTTGACCAGCTCCCTGTTTAGCTTTTCATTAGCCTTGGAGTTAAAAGTTGCTGAAAGGTCAACAAACCACTGCTGAAATGTCAGCCTGGTAGTTTGGACCTCAGAGATGGTTTAACATGATCACTTCTTCCTTCAGCCCCTCACTTTTCCCCTTCCCCAGTCACCAGCCAGTACCCTCATGCACAGAGAGTGCCTTATTCTGTTTATCCTTACCCCTCCACACCCATTTACCTTAGTGGATGTAGGGATTCTTTATGAGCGTTCAGTTCATGTGGTCCCAGCTGTGCACTGTATGTGATATTATCCAAAGGCCTAACAGGCCACCCAGAATATAGCTTTGTGTCCACAGCCTGACTACTATAGATGCACTGTAAATGTACACCAAGTAGTCCTTTGGGAAGGAGCACTGTACCACAGCCAAGTTAGTCTACAGTGGAGAACTTATGGCTATTCACTATTCAGTAAGAGTTTTGCCATTTGCTTCAGTGGGAGCAGAATCAAGCCCTTAGATATTATGGTAATGTGTGCTCTGCACAACCCTAATATAGATTAGAATAGGTTTGTTCCATTTTGGCACCACTCGTTACCTCTAAGTTGGTGCCTGTTACAGTTCCTGCAAATGCCAGAAAGCTTAGCAGTAGCGGTGTGGGAATCGCACACAATCTGGTAAAAGTAGTGAAATGGTTAAAATTCTTTCTGGAGTTCAACAGTTTGGTATCACTGCTGAAGTCAGCTGAGTTAGTCATTTGTTGAATTCCTGACTGAGGTCAAGGGAGTTACCATAGAGATGAATTTGGCTCCTCGTGTTTGAAGTTTAGGGGCGAGGAAAGTAATATTATTTGAAATTAATTTAGTTGAGATTTCTTAACGATGACTAGCTCTTTGTTTTAGGTGTTTCTCGTTGATATGTTCTTAACATCCATCAATATTCTTAGAAATATTTCTGTATACTTCTACAAACACCCATTATTGTACTATTATTGTAAGTGGGTCCTTTGGATTTATTGCTTATTTTTTACTCACTGCCTGTAGTAAAATTAAAGTTTTCTTAGTTCTTTTATTACTTATTGATAAAACTCTCTAATTCTTTTATTAACTCTGGGTACCATGCTGAGCAGGCGTCTCTGAAATCTCCTGGTTGAATTGAGTTATGGATGCTAAGAATTCCAATTAGTTGCTGGGATACTTTAATGCCTTACTCTGTTTCTTAGAATTAAAGTGTCAGCTTTATTATTCTCTGTAAAGTAGTCCTGGAGAATGTCAGAGTTTCCAAGTTAATCACCTTGTTAGTACCTTGGATGTAAAGCATGACCAGGGGACTTACAATCTGTGATGAAATGGAGATATTGACTTGGGTGCAGTCAACAAGTGCCATAGTGATAGTGCCTGGATCAGTGTATGACTTCTGAATGTTTTATATTAAATGAGAAATTCCTGGGGTCCAACTGTGAGCAACTTACTCAAGGAAAATTAAATAGGAATTTTTGCCTGAGTAAAGAGTTCAGGATTGGGCCGTTGCCATGAGCCAAGTGCTGTACTCCACTGAGCATGGACAAAACATACGCTTTGGCCTTAACTTTCTTGCTAACGTATTACGTTTCAGTATTGGCATATTCATTTCAAATGGTCCCCGTGCACTAAACAGATTGGACCACTGAAGATTTCAGGCTGTCACTTCTACATAAAGACAACTTTTCATTCCAGCTCACTGTAACTGTGTGGGTGGCAGCCATTTCAAATTCTCCAGCAGATTTGCTGTTCCTACCGCTGCAATCAGATAGGAGTGCACCCACACTGGAAATGATTAGGTTTTCTTCTGCTCTGAAATGAAGATTCCCCTTTTTTGTAATTCAGCAGCTGTGCCCCTAACGAAACAGATCAATGTTAGTTATGCATCACATGTTTCTGAGGCGGTGTCCAAAATTTGCACTAAAACTGGGAAGGTCATTGATGACACTGAACTCAATTGTGAGTCAAAACAGAACAATGTATGGTTATGTATGTACTCTCCATTTTTGACTAAAGAATTTACTAACAAATTTAGAACATTGCATTTATAATACAAGACCCAGCCAACTGAAGTAGAGATAATGTATAAAGCATATCTATAGTCAGATTATTACTGACGTGTGTGTGTGTGTGTGTGTGTGTGTGTGTGTGTAATATATGTAGAGAGAAAACATATTCTCAGTAGACCAGATATTCCATTGTTTAAACATCCTCAGCCAAATTCATCCCTGGTGTAAGTACATTGAAGGGACTGTCTATAGTAAGCTTTGCATTGTCCCATTATCTGAAATGAGATGTTCAGCAACAAGGAGGTGACAAAACATGGGAAAGCCGTAAATCATAAACTACAAAGCTATTAAATGTAGCTATTATCAACGCCAGGACTTGCAACAAAACCCGTTTTATTCAGACAAGGAAGTGCACTTAGGCGTAACTTTAAATAATACGTCTGAAGAAGCCTCTCAAATTCTATATAATTTGAGATAATTAAATGTAGTTATTTCATCGTACTGCCATTTACTGCTTTGCCGCTTATCCCTACAATTTTGATATTCATCATGCATTTGAATGGTTTATTTCAGTGAAAGCTAACCCACATTTGCAGGGTGCAGATTGTAATTATCTTATTCCAAAAAACAGTCACAATCCTTTCGATTGTCCGTTTGGCTAGTCAGCGCAAATCTTGGGCTGAGAAAGATTCAGAGCACTTCAACCACAGACACGTACAGGTGAATTAAAAATGATGCTAAAGTAGTGTGGAGCCCGAGCCCCTCAATTGGGTTTGTATTTTAAGGAATTTATTCATCAATTTCCATGTTTGCTTTGCTTCCTCTGCCCCTGCATAACTACGACTCTGCCTCTTGACTATGAAGTTATGGGGATTATGTGATTCCATGAGGAAAAATTGCTTTGATCAGCCTAAATAGAAGAAAAAGTCCTGGAAACCACACTCTGTCTTGGCTGTTGTACTCAAAACAAAGAGCATGTAAGAATCCAATTATCACGGGGCTGAGATGCACTGACTGATCCAAAGAGCAAGCAGTTAGATGCTCTACCCTCCTTCGCTCCCCTTGGGTTGCTAAGGCAGCACAAAGTGAGCAGAGATGGCCCAGATCCACCTCACTGGGCATTCCCCTGATGTGGGGAATAGTCAGCGCTTACCAGTGATGTAGTGGTAAAAAAACAAGTGGCTAAGCTAACCTAAACTAAACTTCATATTCCTCAAATGAGAAGGGGATAAACTCTGTTTACTTTTGATTAAAGTAGACTTTTACATCAGGCTTCCAGCAGCCCTGTGATGGAGTGTACTTGGCCCTTCGTGTCCCCCTTCTGGAGGCCCTGAGCTCCTACTATAACTTGCCCCAGGCAGGAGCAGCAAAGGTGGGTCCTCCAGGCCTGTCTAGAAAGGCAGCACAGAAGCAGCCAATCAGAATCCAGCAAGCACAAATAAAAGGAGCTACAGGGCCTGAGTATGTCAGTTCCTGGCTGGGCCAGAGGGACAAGGAAAGAAGGGTGCTCCTCTCTGGCTAAAGGGGCTTTGACGAGGGATGCGTTTGCTAAATCTAGGAGTGAGAGGCCCTGAGAGCTCTAACCCTAAGGTAATAACTGGAGTTAAAGGGACCAGATGGGAAGAGGCCCAGGAATTCTAAGTGAAAGAATTGAAGGAAGTGGTACGTGGCTGCAGTGTATAGGGTCCCTCAGCTGGAACCTGGAGTAGTGGGTGGACCCAGGTTCTCCCACCAGCCCTTAGCAAGGCGGCCTGAGCACCAAGAAGCGGAAACAAGGGCCCAAACAAAGGGCTGGATTTAAAGGGCCCAGTGATAGGGCTGAAGACCCTTGTGAGGGCTGAGATTTTGGTGAACTCTTTGCTACTGTACAAAAGGTCCATTTTTGACTGGGTCATTTAGCCAGAGGGCTGAGCCACCAAAGACCCACCTAATGAGGTCAGCAACCTGCAGAGGGTGCTAGAAGCAGGAAAAGAGATTGCAGCACCACACCCATCCGATAGAAGGCACTCAGGCTTCCTGATGCAAGGAGCAAGGTGAGGGGCTGGGAAGGGCATATCTGGGAGAAGGGGATGGCTGAATTATGCTCAGTGGGTTGTCAGGTGGTGGAAATTAGAGTAAACTCTAGGCTGTTCTAAACTGCCCTGGGACCAGGACCTGAGCAGAGAATCAAGGAGCAGTAACTAACTTACTGATGCTTCTTACCAACACCTGCATTACAGAAGTGAAATCGTGGCAGAGCATAGAACTTGGCCATTTCAGAAGGCATGGTCAAGAGAACAGGGTGGGATCCCCTATACTCAGATCTTGCTGCCTGGGAGCAAATGTCTTTTACTCTAGAACAATGAAATTAAAAATATACCCATTATTATTATTTATTATTCTTCGAGTGATTGCTCACGTGTATTCCATAATAGGTGTGCGTTCTCGCCACGGAAGTTTTTCCCCTAGCAGTACCCATAGGGGAGCGCCCCTAGCGACCCCTGGAGTGGCACCTCCATGGCGCGGTATAACGGGTGCTGCGCGCTCCCCCCACCCTTAGTTCCTTCTTGCCGCCAGTTAAGGTGCATTGGAACTGCTCTGCTCCAGCTTGTCTGCAGCTTTCCTCTAGAACTCTTGTTCGTTCATAGTAGTAGTACCTGTAGTTGAAGTAGTTTAGATTAGTGTTAGTTTAGTTTAGTGTTCCCAGGTCGGGGCATGCCCCGGGCCCCAGGCTTTAAGTCGTGCGACACTTGAAGGTGGCCGATGTGGCACCGGGTTCCTTGGCTCGCACCATGGTACCAATGGGCCCCGTGGCCCCCAACGCATCCCCCAGTTGGGGCTCACTTGGTGGCCGGAACCTCGGAACAACCGTCAGCCTCCCTTTCCCAGCCTCCCAGAAGGGAGTTGGTGGGACGTGCATCTTCAGTTCCGTGCCCGGGGGGCGACCAAGTGGTGGGACCTCTGGTACCAGCGGGTACGCAGAGTACCGCGCCTGCATCCTCACCCTCACCTGATGAGGTAATTACAACCCCTCCTCCCTCTGTTCTGCAGGAGGACTCTAAGGCCCACCAGGAACTATTGAAAAGGATGGCATGAAGCCTCAACCTTCAGGCCGAGGAGATGGAGGAACCCTCGGACTCCCTCTTCAACATCCTACCGGCCTCGGTACCAGGCAGGGTGGCCCTTCCACTCCATGAAGGGGTGGCAAAAATTTCAAATGCCTTCTGACAAACCCCGGCTTCCTTGCCCCCATCTCTAAGAGGACAGAACAGAAGTACTTTGTGCCCACCAAGGGGCATGAATACCTGTACATCCACCCTGCCCCCAACTCCGGTCAACCACAGGGAGAGGCAGGGCCAACCAGCCCCTACTCTGAAAAATAAAGACTCGAGGCTGGACTTATTTGGGAGAAAGGTTTATTTGTCCTCGAGTTTCCAGTTAAGGGTGGCGAACCATCAGGCTCTCCTGAGTTGGTATGAGTTCAATTTGTGGGGCTCTCTACCCAAATTTGAGGACTACCTCCAGGAACGTGACAGGAAGGAGTTCAAAGCTCTGGTGGAGGAGGGTACAGCGGTTGCCAGGGTAACCCTGCAGGCAGCGTCAGATGCTGTGGATACAGCTGCAAGGTCCATGGCCTCCGCGGTGTCCATGAGAAGGATGTCATGGCTCCTGCTGTCTAGGCTGTCCAATGAGGTACAGAACTCCTTGCAGGACCTCTCTTTCAGTGGCAAGGCCCTGTTTGCGGAACAGATGGACGTGAAACTGCACGGCCTGAAAGACTCCAGCACTACGCATAAGACACTTGTCCTCTATGTCCCGGCTCCGGCTAGGCCCAAGTTCAAGCCTCAGCAGGCTCCCACCCAGGCCACCCACTCTAAATACGAGCCCCCTTATTAAAAGTCACGGGACTATAAGAAATGCCCGCAGAGGCAATCCCGGTTTGCCCCCCAGCCTGGGTCCTCCACAGGTAAACAGGTGGGGAAACATCAGTTTTGACGGGACGCCCGGGGGCGACCTACCAGTTCACACCAGGGATCCACCTGCAATAAACCTTCCTTTCTACAACCGGTTGTGTGCTTTTCTCCCAGAATGGTCGCAGCTGACTTCGGACCATTGGGTCCTCAATACCGTCTCCCGGGGCTACACCCTCCAGTTTACCTCTACCCCACCCAACCACTCTCCGCTCCATCCCTCCTGGGGGACCCCTCTCACGAGGCCCTGCTAGAGCAGGAGGTGGGATGGCTCCTTGCTTAGGAGCGGTGGAAGTGGTGCCAGCACAGTTCAAACGCAAGGGGTAGTACTCCCGCTATTTCCTAATTCCGAAGGCCAAAGGGGGGCTCAGCCCATCCTGTACCTGTGAGGCCTGAACCAGTACATGGTAAATCTCAAGTTCCGCATGGTCTCTCTGGCCTCCATCATCCCCTCCCTGGATCCCGGGACTGGTACGCTGCCCTCGATCTGCAGGACGCATACTTCCACATTCATGTATTCGAGGGTCACGGATGCTTCCGCTTCGAGGGGCACAGTTTCGTGGTTGGGCAGGAGCACTGCCAATTTACGGTCCTCCCATTTGGCTTGTCCACTGCTCCCAGGGTATTCACAAAGTGCATGTCTGTGATGGCGGCCTACCTCAGATGTCGTGGGATCTTCCCCTATCTGGATGACTGGCTGGCCAATGGCAGCTCCCGGTCGCAGGTGTAGGATCATGAGGCGCTCTTCCTGTTCACGTGTGCCTCCCTGGGCCTGTTGGTGAACGACACCAAGTCCCTGTTAGTCCCGGTACAGCGCATAGAGTTTATCGGGGCAGTCCTGGATGCAACATCGGCCAAGGCCTCCCTCTCACCGGACAGATTCAAGACCCTGAAGGGGCTCATCGACACAGTCACAAAGTTTCCCGTGATAAGAGCCAGAGCGTATCTCCAGCTCTTGGGTCACATGTCGGCGTGCACATATGTGGTTCGCCACGCCAGACTCAGGATGAGGCCCCTCCAGTTCTGGCTGGCCTCGGTGTTCTCCCAGTCCAGAGACAGGATGGACAAGGTCTTCACTGTGCCCGAGTCGGTTATCACCTCCCTACAATGGTGGTCCTTCCCAGGGAACATGCTCCACAGGGTCCCATTCAGGAGCAGGCCCCCGTCGGTGGAGCTGGGCTCCGATGCATCAGACCTGGGGTGGGGAGCCTATGTGGGGGACATTCAGACCCAAGGTCTGTGGTCTGTGCAGGACCTTGCCCTGCATATAAACGTCAAGGAACTCAGGGCAGTCAAGCTGGCATGCGTGGCCGTCCACTCACACCTGGAGGGCAGAGTGGTCAGGGTTCTCATGGACAACACGGTCTCAATGTTTTACAACAACCCAGGGTTGTGAGTTCAATCCTTGAAGGAGCCACTTAGGGATCTGGGGCAAAAATCAGAACTTGGTCCTGCTAGTGAAGGCAGGGGGCTGTACTCGATGACCTTTCAGGGTCCCTTCCAGTTCTATGAGATAGGTGTATGCAAAGCGGGGCCTGCTCCTCTGCCAGGAAGCCCTCAGGCTCTGGGACTTCTGTATAGCCCACGACATTTGCCTACAGGCCTACCACCTACCGGGCGCCCGGAACTCGCGGGCGGATCACCTGAGCCGAGACTTCTCCTCTCAGCACGAGTGGTCTCTACACCCAGAGGTGGTGCACAGACTTTTTCAAGAGTGGGGAACTCCTGAGGTGAACCTGTTCACGACTCGGCAGAACCGCCAGTGTCCCTGGTTCTGCTCCTGGGGTTAGGGGGGGAATTGGGAGTGGGCGCTATCTCCGATGCCTTCCTCCTATCCTGTTCAGGCCAGCTTCTCTATGCCTTTCCCCTGATCACGCTGATCTGCAAGGTCCTGGAAAATATAAAGACGGACAGGGCCCGGGTCCTCCTGATTGCCCCGGCGTGGCCTAGGCAACGTTGGTACAGGACCCTCACGAGCCTGGCAGACGCCCCACCCTGGCCATTGCCATCCCACCCAGACCTGCTCTCCCAGGACCAGGGCCGCCTCCTCCACCCCAACCTAGTGGCACTGCACCTCATGGCGTGGCTGCTCAATGGTTAGGCCAGGAGGAAAGGACGTGCTCGGAAGGGATTCAGCGCAACTTCTTGGAAAGCCGGCGATCCTCCACGCGTGGAGCCTACTTGGCAAAGTGGTCTCAGTTTTCCCGATGGGCGGATGAGTGGGGTGTTTCCCCCGTGGCTGCCCCAATCCAGCTCATTTTGGACTATCTCCTTCACCTTAGAGCCCAAGGCCTGGCACTCTCATCCATCAAGGTGCACTTGGCGGCCATATTGGCCTTCCACTGCCGGTGCAGGGGCACACGGTATTCTCCCATGCTATGACTGGCTGATTCTTTAAGGGATTGGATCGTCTCTTCCCATATGTCTCTTCCCGCAGTGGGACCTGAACTTGGTGCTGGCCCGGTTGACAGGTCACCCCTTTGAGCCGTTAGCTACATGCTCCTGGTTGCACCTCTTAGGTAGCCTTTCTGGTGGCGATCATGTCTGCTAGATGGGTCTCGGAACTCAGGGCCCTGACCTCCGAGCCCCCATACACGGTGCTCCATAAGGATAAGGTCCAGCTCCACCCACATCCTTTGTTCCTCCCAAAGGTGGTCTCTACTTATCACATGGGTCAGGACATTTTCCTGCTGGTCCTCTGCCCCAAGCCCCATGTGTCCAGTGAGGAGCGCCGCCTCCACGCGCTGGCCGTGAGACAGGCTCTGGCCTTTTACCTGGAGCAGACTAAGCCCTTTAGGAAGTCTTCGCAGCTGTTCATCGCCTCAGCCGAACGCATGAGGGGTCGGCCGATCTCCACTCAGCGGCTCTCCAACTGGATCACCTTGTGCATCCACACTGTTATGACCTGGTGGGAATCCTTGCACCGTCAATTGTGAGGGCACACTCAACTACAGCGCAAGCCTTGTCAGCTGCCTTTTTAGCTCATGTCCCCATTCAGGACATTTGCAGGGCTGCCACATGGTCTTCAGTTCGCTCAGCTTCCACACCAGGGAAGATGCTGGGTTCGGCAGGGCTGTGCTCTGTCCTGAGAGTTTGTGAACTTCTACCCACCTCCAACAGATATAGCTTGGAATCACCTATTGTGGAATACACATGAGCAATCATTCGGAGAAGAAAAGACAGTTACCTTTTCCGTAACTGGTGTTCTTCGAGATGTGTTTCTCATGTCTATTCCACATCCCACCCTCCTTCCCCTCTGTCAGAGTTGTCTGGCAAGAAGGAACTGAAGGTGGGGGCAGCGCATAGCACTCCTTATACCGTTCCATAGAGGCGCCACTCCAGGGGTCGCCAGGGGCGCTCCCCTATGGGTACTGCTAGGGGAAAAGCTTCTGATACCGGTGTACGTGGCGAGCACGCACAGCTATTGTGGAATAGACATGAGCAACACATCTCGAAGAACACCAGTTACGGAAAAGGTAACTGTCTTTTATTTATTATTTATTTATTTGTATTTTGGTATTGTGTAGAGGCCCCAACTCTTTGTGCAGTAGTCAAATATGCCAGGTGCAGATGATAGCTTTGCTTTATTTCAAAGATCCTGAAGCAGAATTACACTATACGTATGTCTCCACTGCTCACCACTAGCAGTGGTGTGTAGAGTACGTGTAGCTATGCGCCACAATGAAAAGCCGTGGGAAAGCTGCTGGGAACTTTTCCTGTTGCCTCCTGCTGCCAGAATGTTTTCCTGCAGTGGGCAAAGGCTCCAGTCGCGGGAAGCTGCCAGAGCCTTTCCCCACTGCCTTTCCTTGCTGCCGGAGCCTTTCCCTGTGGCAGGGAAAGAGTCTGGCAGTGGGAAGACAGTGAGGCACTGCATGCTAAAAATATCAGTGTAGATGGGGGTGGCACTGCTTGGGCGTGAAGAGAGCCACGCAGGGAACATACGCATAGGTTCTGGCTTGTCTTTACTCACCTAAGCTGTACTTCTCTGTCTACACTGCTATTTATACTTGTGCTAGGGAGCGTGTATGTACTCTACCCACTGCTGTACGGAGTGTGTAGTGTAAACTTACTCTATATGGGTGAAATTCTGGCCCAGTGAAGCTAAGGAAAGTTTTGCCATTGACTTCACTAGGGCCAGGATTTCATCTGATCTATTTAGGCTGCATAACTATAGGTATTAATCTGCAGCATAGTAGAACATGTACTTGCTATGGGGCTAAATCCTGTCCCTTGCAACACGCTGAAATATCTGGCCTTGGCTCAGAAGGTTTCCATGAAGTGTGGGGAGGAAGGAATTGTCCCTTCATGTCCTGGAGCAGGAGCAGAATGCACTCTGACTGCAATGACGAAATAGCTCAAACTGCTGCTGTGTCCCACATTTCATAGTAGCAGATCCATAGTCCTGCCCCTGTTCCTTCTCAATTCTGCTGTGTAGGGATTTGCAGAAAAGCCCCGCGGGGGGGACTGACCTCCTGCCCTATACAGGGTCTCCAAATCCCACTTTTGGGAACTACATTCCTTCTGCTGCATTGAGACCTCCACTGTTGCAGAGGCTGAGGCAGGACTTCCCCAGTCTACAGTGAAAAGCTATACTTTATACGCCTGTAGATTAGTGTTACAGGTACTTTGTGTTACTCATCAAGTGCCATAAAAGTACCTGTTTTTTTACAGAACCCACACAGAGACAAGGCCCTTGCCTTAAGAAGCATGCACTTTAAGACAATAGTTCTCAACCAGGGGTAAGCATACCACTGGAGGTACTCAGAGGTCTTCCAGGTGATACATCAATTCATTTAGATAATTGCCTAGTTTTACAACAGGCTACATAAAAAGCACTAGTGCAGTCCAGGCAGACTAAAATTTCATACTGACAATGACTTGTTTATACTGCTCTATATACTATACACTGAAATGTAGTACAATATTTATATTCCTATTGATTTATTTTATAATTATATGGTAAATATGATAAAGTAAGCGATTTTTTCAGTAACAGTGTTCTGTATTTTTATGTCTGATTTTCTAAGCAAGTAGCTTTTAAGTGAGGTGTAACCTGAGGGTACGCAAGACAAATCAGACTCCTGAAAGGGGTACAGTAGAATGGAAAGGTTAAGAGTCACTGGTCTAAGACAATAACAGAAATGTGCTGGAGGCGGAATCACTAATGTTCTGCCGTTCATGTCAATGAAAGGCTGGGATGAGTTTCCTACCAGTGGTAGAGTTCACCTCCTCTGGATATGGGCAGCTCACACCCTTAAAAGGTTTTTAATTCCATTCCTTGTTTTGGTGTCTGCAGGTTTGTGACCATGCTATATTTTCATTAACTCAGCATTGTGTTCCAGGGACAGCGTATAAACATTTCCAACAAAGTTCAGCCTAATATATGTGCAGCCTCTTTCCTTGCTTATTGTTCTGAGAAAGCATTGTTTAAATGGGAAAAGCAACAAATAGAGTTCCCCAGAGTGTCTCGCTCACAGAACCACACCCACCAACCCAGGACACAGGGTTCATCACAGGCTAATGGAGAACATTTTTCTGTCCCTTGTTAAAACATTGGCTGCATATCACTCAACAAATGTGATATCAAGGAAAACAGACTTGGCACAAATGAGCACAGAAATTCATGGCCAAATTTTCAAAAGAGCTCAACAGTTCTCATGGAGAATATGGGTAGCAGCTTGGTGCTGAGCAGTTTTGAAATTGTAGCCAGTAATTTATTGAACTAATTCTTTGAGGCCAACTTGAAACCAAGCCTACTGTAAAAAGCATGAAGTACTTTCAGGTGCTACATTTGCCTGAGTCTCCCTGAACATTTTTGTGGTTTTACAGTCATATTTTCTTATATTTTTAAATGTTCTTCTCACCCAAACAACACTGAAAACTGACTGATTATACACAATGTTTTGTAAATTGTACCAAATAAACACACTGAAAAAAATACTTCCCCCAAACCTCTTTTTAGTTAGAGATTGTGATTTTTTTTTCAAGTTGACAGTGCCCCTTTAAAAGAAAAATGTGTTTAAATAAATCCCATTGATTCTTAATAACCACCAGCTCTCCGATTTAGATACCTTCAGTGCTCTCTCTCTCTCTCGCAAATAAATTTACAGTTAAAGATAAGAAACATCCATGATGATGTTATAGGGTTTGATATTTTTGTTTAGTCGTTCTCCCATGTGGTAGTCTCTGGGCATTTGGGAAGGTTTATCATGTATATATATTTCTATTTTTACTTCCTCTCAAAAACATGTAATTACGACTGGAATGAACAGGGCCTTCTGAGCAAAGGAAACTTCAAGCAATGCCTCTCACATACCACAGCAACCAGTGCTCTGAGGTATGCTATGTGAAATGTATTTGTAACTAGCTGACTACAGAGCTGAAGGTAGAGACAAGAAAACCAAGCAGTGAAGTTTTAACAGGTGTGTGTGTTTTCTTAATCAGGAGGGGTGGAGAAATATAGTTCACAACTTAATATACAGTGGGTACAATAAACAGTCCAACTTGTCACTCTGCTGTGACTGCAGAACTGTGATATCTTCTGTTCAAATCATAGGAAGACATTGCAGAGAATGCCTGTATTACAGTCGTGAATGATACATTTTTAATGATGCCCAGCATTCCTGTATTTTTCCACATAACATTGTGTGATGGGAGGCTGCAGCAGTTGAAAAACTGCTATTGCCTTCCTCTTAGTTCATAACCACGATCCATAAAACAGGTGTAACTGGTTGTTGACAGTGGATTTCTGATCTTTGCATAATGAGACAATCTAAACCCTGTAAACACTGACATGTATGCTTAAATTTAGCATTGTAAATAGACCCATTCTCTTGAATAGTACTGCTAATGTGCAAGTTAAACAACACGGGCAAGTCTTTGCAGCATCAGGGCCTTAATGCATTTGCAACTTCAGTACAAAGTGGAAATAAGTACAATTATCTACCACTTCCTATTTATTTCCTGTGCTTTGGTCATTAGGTTCACTACAGTGCGTGAATTTTATTCAGTTGTCGGGATGCTCAAAGTCTCAAGATCTCTACTGAGATTACAAGAAAAACTTGTTCCTACTGCACAAACGTGCCAAAAGTTAACAAGAAAAATAGCATGAAATGCATGGGAAGATAAATGTAGTTTTACTTTGGCAGATCCCATAAGATTACAAGTTGTGTTGAAAACCCCTCTTGCAAACAGTATTTGTGCCAAACATTTCATTCTGAAGCTCATGACACATTTGGAAGCATTTCAAAAAAGGGGAAAAATCCATGAGTACAGCTACTATATGCCTTTCAGGTATAATGAAGAGTTGAATTTCATGCAGCGGATGTGATTGTACTGGTTTTCTTCAGTATAGCTTGGATTGTTTACATTTTTGAAGTTGTATAATTCAAATCACTGTGCCAGAAACATTGAGAAGTCTTTTTCATGTTGGATTTTTATGAAATATTTTAACCCACGAACACTGTTGAAAGTTGAGATGTGAACCAAGAAAGGCAAGGAAATTCAAGTTAAAACTGATACTTGAGGCACAATTCTAGCCACTAGCGAGTGGTAGTATGAACTGCTCTGTAACAAAAAGAATCTGCTACTGCACTTATACAGCATCAACATCACATGGGACAAATTCATTAGTGCAAACATGGTGCAAGTTAGTCAGAAAATGAGTATCAATCTCAAAGGAATCTATATTGCACCAATTTGGAATTCACTGGTTAGTTACTTAACTCTAGAAGATGGAGTGTGCTCAGTTTAAAAAAAAGAGGGCTTTTGTGTGTGTGTCAAAGGCAAAGCTCCACTAAAGCAGACTGTAATATAGTGATTCAAGAAACTAAAATGTGTTTTACAAGAGGATGCAAACAGAGAAGCTTCCCGTAATTTAATTACCCCAGTAGACATCCCTAACTTACAGCAGTGCACACAAAGCCCACAGAGTCGTCCAATATTGAGAGGATATGTCTACAGGGGGGGTTTAATGCAGAGCTTTTTGATGTGCATGCGGTAACTTGCAGTACACAAGCCACACCAATAGCAGGCACATGGGACACCTGTACTATTTTCAGTTCATATCCTGTGAACACATGACTGTGGTTTGCTGTGAACTGAGGGAGTAGCATTTGAGGGAGGGGTATTGCATGGTCCTTCATGTCCTGGCTGAGCAATGTGCATCATGGGACAACTTTCACTGTGAATTGTGGGAAGCAAAGCAGAAGCCAGGAGAGTTCAGTAGTGTGGAGGATGGTCCAATTTTTCTGGGAGACCCCATTGATCTCTTGATGCCCTTGTTAATGAGGCTATGCAAAGGCTGCTTGGACTGAAGGAAGGACCATATCCCCTGAGTAGTTGCAGAATGGTGGGCGATGTGCATTTGGCCATTTGAACGTCAGACGGTGCCACTTACAGAATCATTTAGAAGCAGCAGAAAAGAAGTCCTTACAATTATAGCTGCTTGCTGTGTTCCACACAATTTTTGAGACCAAGGTGGAGAAAGCCTTAATGATGGGTGAGAAGTTGAGGTGCGGAGACTTCTTCATTTTAAGCAGCCAGTAAGGCAGCCCATAGAAAATGCTAACGACCGGGGAAGATTGTTGGGGAGGTCTGTTATTCATATTTTGAGTCTTGTGCTTGAACATGTGTAGCTGTACATGCAGCTGCTAATGCATGGAAGTGGGGCAGTTGGGATAGACTGTGAGCAGTGCAGGGTTGTTTATGGGGGATGGAAGTGAGATGTTGCCTATATATTTTTGTAAGCCCATATGAATTATTTTAGCGTTTTCAAAAGGATTTGATATATTACGTATTTTAAATGGTTTTTATTACGAAACAGTAACAAAGCCAAAAAAAGTGTTAATTGAATCCATGTATAAATTTTTATTGGAAAATACATTTACCAAAACAATCTACCAATTAACCAACAAAAAACACGTCCATAAATAAAAAGGAGTGTAAAACCAAACTGCAAGTGCAACAGTGCAAAAATGACACTATGTGTGGACTTCTGAGTTCAGTGTCATGGCTCATACTTTTCAGGTGCATTACAGGGCTCAAAAGTGCTAGGATCCCATGAGCCAATGTTCTCAGTGGGTAGATGTTGGACATGAAAGGGGAATGGCCTCTGTGACAGTTGCTGCATAGTTACAGTAGGGAGGAGTTTCTGCTGGTCCCAGTAGCCAGTATTGTCCAGGGACTGAAGGACATGGCTGTGTCCCAGCTTATGGGACTTCAAGGTCTGCTGGCCTAGCAGAAGCATATTTTGTAGGAGAGCATTCAGGCTTGGGATAGCATCTATGAGTTGCATCACCATGTCCCTATCTTGGAACCATAGAATATCAGGGTTGGAAGAGACCTCAGGAGGTCATCTAGTCCAACCCCCTGCTCAAAGCAGAACCAACCCCACCTAAATCATCCCAGCCAGGGCTTTGTCAAGCTGGGCCTTAAAAACCTCTAAGCATAGAGATTCCACCACCTCCCTAGGTAACCCATTCCAGTGCTTCACCACCCTCCTAGTGAAATAGTGTTTCCTAATATCCAACCTAGACCTCCCCCACTGCAACTTGAGACCATTGCTCCTTGTTCTGTCATCTGCTACCATTGAGAACAGCCTAGCTCCATCCTCTTTGGAACCCTCCTTCAGGTAGCTGAAGACTGCTAGCAAATGCTCCCCCACTCTTCTCTTCTGCAGATTAAATAACCCCAGTTCCCTCAGCCTCTCCTCGTAAGTCATGTGCCCCAGCCCCTTAATCATTTTCATTGCCCTCCGCTGGACTCTTTCCAATTTGTCCACATCCCTTCTGTAGTGGGGTGACCAAAACTGGATGCAGTACTCCAAATGTGGCCTCACCAGTGTTGAATAGAAGGGAATAATCACTTCCCCTCGATCTGCTGGACTAGATTGTCGGGCTGAATGGGTAGTCAACCTTTTAAGGGTGTGAACTACCCATATTCAGACAGTCAGCTTTCTATCCATCTTATAGTCCGTTCATCCAATCCATACTTCTTTAACTTGCTGGCAAGAATACTGTGGGAGACCATATCAAAAGCTTTGCTAAAGTCAAGATATATCATATCCACTGCTTTCCCCGTATCCACAGAGCCAGTTATCTCATCATAGAAGGCAATCAGATTGGTCTCCTTATCCACTGCCATGATCTCCTAGGAGACCTACACAAGCAATCTATTCCGCTGGTTAGGAAAGATAGAAAATGTGGCAAAAGACCACCTTGACTTAACCACAAGATCTTGCATGATCTAAAAAATAAAAAGGAGTCCTATAAAAAATGGAAACGAGGACAGATTACAAAGGATGAATATAGGCAAACAACACAGGAATGCAGGGCCAAGATTAGAAAGGCACAAAATGAGCTCAAACTAGCTACAGGAATAAAGGGAAAAAAGAAGACTTTTTATCAATACATTAGAAGCAAGAGGAAGACCAAAGACAGGGTAGGCCCACTGCTCAGTGAAGAGGGAGAAACAGTAACAGGAAACTTGGAAATGGCAGAGATGCTTAATGACTTCTGTGTTTCGGTCTTCACCGAGAAGTCTGAAGGAATGCCTAACATAGTGAATGCTAATGGGAAGGGGGTAGGTTTAGCAGATAAAATAAAAAAAGAACAAGTTAAAAATCACTTAGAAAAGTTAGATGCCTGCAAGTCACTAGGGCCTGATGAAATGCATTCTAGAATACTCAAGGAGCTAATAGAGAAGGTATCTGAGCCTCTAGCTATTATCTTTAGAAAATCATGAGAGATGGGAGAGATTCCAGAAGACTGGAAAAGGGCAGATATAGTGCCCATCTATAAAAAGGGAAATAAAAACAACCCAGGAAACTACAGACCAGTTAGTTTAACTTCTGTGCCAGGGAAGATAATGGAGCAAGTAATTAAGGAAATCATCTGCAAACACTCAGAAGGTGGTAAGGTAATAGGGAATAGCCAGCATGGATTTGTAAAGAACAAATCGTGTCAAACCAATCGGATAGCTTTCTATGATAGGATAATGAGCCTTGTGGATAAGGGAGAAGCTGTGGATGTGATATACCTAGACTTTTTAGTAAGGCATTTGATACGGTCTCACATGATATTCTTATTGATAAACTAGGCAAATACAATTTAGATCGGGCTACTATAAGGTGGGTGCATAACTGGCTGGATAACTATACTCAGAGAGTAGTTATTAATGGTTCCCAATCCTGCTGGAAAGGTATAACAAGTGGGGTTCCGCAGGGGTCTGTTTTGGGACCGGCTCTGTTCAATATCTTCATTAACAACTTAGATATTGGCATAGAAAGTATGCTTATTAAGTTTGCAGATGATACCAAACTGGAAGGGATTGCATCTGCTTTGGAAGATAGGGTCATAATTCAAAATGATCTGGACAAATTGGAGAAATGGTCTGAGGTAAACAGGATGAAGTTTAACAAAGACAAATGCAAAGTGCTCCACTTAGGAAGAAAAAATCAGTTTCTCACATACAGAATGGGAAGAGACTGTCTAGGAAGGAGTACGTCAGAAAGGGATCTAGGGGTTATAGTGGACCACAAGCTAAATATGAGTCAACAGTGTGAGGCTGTTGCAAAAAAAGCAAACATGATTCTGGGATGTATTAACAGGTGTGTTGTGAGCAAGACACGAGAAGTCATTCTTCCGCTCTACTCTGTGCTGGTTAGGCCTCATCTGGAGTATTGTGTCCAGATCTGGGCACCGCATTTCAAGAAAGATGTGGAGAAATTGGAGAGGGTCCAGAGAAGAGCAACAAGAATGATTAAAGGTCTTGAGAACATGACCTATGAAGGAAGGCTGAAAGAACTGGGTTTGTTTAGTTTGGAAAAGAGAAGACTGAGAGGGGACATGATAGCAGTTTTCAGATATCTAAAAGGGTGTCATAAGGAGGAGGGAGAAAACTTGTTCACCTTAGCCTCTAAGGATAGAACAAGAAGCAATGGGTTTAAACTGCAGCAAGGGAGGTTTAGGTTGGACATTAGGAAAAGGTTCCTAACTGTCAGGGTGGTTAAACACTGGAATGAATTGCCTAGGGAGGTTGTGGAATCTCCATCTCTGGAGATATTTAAGAGTAGGTTAGATAAATGTCTATCAGGGATGATCTAGACAGTATTTGGTCCTGCTATGAGGGCAGGGGACTGGACTCGATGACCTCTCAAGGTCCCTTCCAGTCCTAGAATCTATGAATCTACATTTCTTTCTCCCGCAGGGTCATCATGTATGGCCTCCACCTCTCAGCTAGTGCAGTCTTCCTCTGGGACTCTGCCATGAGCTCCAAAAACATCTTGTCCAGAGTCTCCCTCTTCCTCCTCCCCAGGTTGGTCAGTCTCTTGGCAGTAGATAGAGGCCCTGTCTTTGATGGTCTGGCTGTTGCAAGTGCTATGTCTGTGGGAGTATGGAAAAAACAGGTGCATATTACTCATATTTCAGACAGGTCATGATAGCATGTTTTTTAGTATGCACATGTGACTTACCTCACTAAGGCTACGTCTACACTACCCGCCTGAGTTGGCAGGTAGAAATCAATCTCTCGGGGATCGAATTATCGCATCTCGTCGGGACGCGACAATCGATTCCCGAATCGACGCTTGTACTCCACCAGCGGAGGTAGGTAAGTGCCGTCGACAGGGGAGCCGCAGAGGTCGATTTGCTGCCGTCCTCAGAGCGGGGTAAGTCGGCTCCGATACGTCGAATTCAGCTACGCTATTCGCGTAGCTGAATTTGCATATCTTAAATCGACCACCCCCCCCCTCCGTAGTGAGGACGTAGCCTAAGGCTGTGTCAGCTCCTTGAAACTCCAATCTGTTTACCTTGCAACAAAGTCCTTGGTACTCTGCTGGTCTTCACTTTGCCTGGCAGGTAACAATCAGTGAACCCCAGTTCCCTAGTTCCCCACAGACATCTCCCTGCCTCAGAAGAAAAGACCACACCCCAGTCAATTGGTTTAACTGAGAACTCACATTTAACATTAAAATAACAGCACTGAGATGGTTTTCTAATAGAACAAAAATGAGTTCATTGATATAGAACTGAGGTTTAAGTGATACCAGGCAAGACTAAAAGAGATAGATAAGTGTTCAAAAAAACCAAACCCCAAAAATAACACACTTTCTAGTGCCTAAAACTTAATTCTAGCAAGCTATATCTTTACCTAAAAGTTTCTCCCTGATAGCAAGCTAGCAACAGTTCCTGCCCTTGATTTTTTTCAGTTAATGGTCACATTTTACAGTCCAGACTATATCCCATAATAAAGTGCAGGAAACTTTGTCCATCTCAGTTTTTAGCTAGTTTTTGCCTTTTCCGATATCTTCCCAATTATTCAGAGCCTCGCCCAGATTACAAATTAGCTGAGGCCCAACAATCAGTCTCTTAGTTAACAGTTTTCAGAGATCCCATGAAAGAGTTGATGTTTACATCTTTTGGAACACAAATCTGCATCAACAACAAGCCAGGAAGACTCAAACCCTATTTGGATTATTTCTATAATTACGTGGAGAGTCACAGGATGTGCTCTTCTCTTGATGAGTTTAGTCTTCTCTATATCAAAGAGACTTGTTCAGTTGTAAAGATCAAAGACACTTTGTTACTTTGAAAGCTAAGTTGAACAATTAAAGAGAGTCTGGTCTGATACTTGTATGAAACCATAGTACCGCATGTTAATTTCTTTTTTTTTTTTTTTTTTCTATTTCCTATTGGCTTTTTTAGTTTCAGAAGTGTAGAAGAGCTGACATGAGAAACCACTATTATTTTGAGGCTTTTGAACTCTTATGTGAAATCAGACTTTTTAGAGCTTGACTATACATTCTAAATGCATATATATAGATATTTTAAAAATAGATCGTTGACTCCCATGGACTATCACAATTCAAAAACCTGGAGCAGGTTCTCAACTACACAGGGAGTTGGATTAAGCTGAAAAAAGGGGATCCCAAGAAGGAGTTTGGCTCCAATCCTGGGTCTAATTCTGTACTGTGTTTGGGTCCTGGAGTAGTTTAGAACAGCCTCAGGGCTACTCTAAACTTAACTAGCTGCCAGTGATCTCTAAGGGCTGTTCTAGTTGCCAGGGTTCATCAGAATGTCAGGACTTTCTCCTTTCAGAGTCACACGTCTGTCCATGCTATTTATTGTCAATGATGCCACTGAATTCCTAACAATTGCTGCCAAAAAAGGAAACTAGAACCAGCCTTGTTCCCATGACTTCAATGGGAACAGGTGTAAGTCCATAAAAGATAACAGTGGCAAAAGAGTGACATAAAACATCTCTCAGTGATGGCACTAGCTTAATATAATGTATAGATCTAACAAATCAGCTAAGGACTTGTCTTCACTACCGCGCTACATCAGCGCCACTGCGATTTTAGCACATCAGGCGAAGACGGGATTATGTCGATGGCAGAGTACTCTTCAGTCAATGTAATTACTCCACCTCAACTAGAGGCGGAAGCTATGTTGGTGAGAGAGTGTGTCCCGCTGACTTAGCACAGTGTAGATACCACTTTAAGTCGATATAATTTATGCCGCTCAGGGGGCCAGTATTTTACACACCTGAGTGACTTAACTTACATTGACTTAGAGCAGGGGTCTCAAACTCAAATGACCACGAGGGCCACATGAGGGCTAGTTCATTGGCCTGAGGGCCACATTACTGACAGCCCTTCCACTCGCTGCCCCCGGCCCTGCCCCCACTCCACCCTTTCCATGAGGCCCCGCCTCTTCCCACCCCTTCCCTGCCTCCATTCCAACCCCTTCCCTGAAGTCCCCACCCCAACTCTGCCCTCTCCCTGCCCCCAGAGGGTGCATGAGGGGTGTGGTGGGGGCTCAGGGCAGGGAGTTGAGATGCAGCAGGGGGTTGGGATACAGGCAGGGGGCTCAGGGCAGGAAGTTGGGGTGCAGCAGGGGGTTGGGGTGTGGGGTGCAGCAGGGGGCTCAGGGCAGGGAGTTGGGGTGCAGCAGGGGGTTGGGGTGTGGGGTGCAGCAGGGGGCTCAGGGCAGGGAGTTGGGGTGCAGCAGGGGGTTGGGGTGTGGGGTGCAGCAGGGGGCTCAGGGCAGGGAGTTGGGGTGCAGCAGGGGGTTGGGGTGTGGGGTGCAGCAGGGGGCTCAGGGCAGGGAGTTGGGGTGCAGGCAGGGAGTTGGGGTGTGGGGTGCAGCAGGGGGCTCAGGGCAGGGAGTTGGGGTGCAGCAGGGGGTTGGGGTGCAGGCAGAGGGCTCAGGGCAGGGAATTGAGGTGCAGAAGGGGTGTGGGATGCAGCAGGGGGCTCAGGGCACGGGGTTGGGGTGTTGGGTGCAGCAGGAGTCTCAGGGAAGGGGGTTGAGGTGTAGGCAGGGGGGCTCAGGGCAGGGAGTTGGGGTGCAGGAGGGGTGTGAGGTGCAGGAAGGGGGCTCAGGGCAGGGAGTTGGGGGGGGCGGGGTGCAGGAGGGCTTCGGGCTCCGGGGTGGCAGCGGCGCACACCGGGGCCAGGGCAGGCTGCCGGCCCCAGCCCCGCTCCACTTCAGGAAGTAGCTGGAACCATGTCCCTGAGGCCCCTGGGGGAGGGGGACACAGGGCTCCGCACGCTGCTTGCTGCGCCTCCAAGTACCTCCCTTGAAGCTCCCATTGGCCGCGGTTCCCCGTTCCCGGCCAATGGGAGCTGCGGGGGGGGGGGAGTGAAGGAGGCGGTGCCTAGAAGCCAGGGCAACACACGGATGGAGCCCTCTACCTGGAGGTGGGGAGGGGGGCGGGGGCAGGCCGCGTGTTTGAGACCCCTGACTTAGACCTTGTCTACATTATCGCTTAAGTGCAATATCTTTCCTCCCAACATATTTCTTAAGAGGGTGTGTGTTCCTCCTCACATTTAATGGAGAAAAATATTCATGATGTCTGTGAATTTTTATAAAATGTGTTATGCTTTCAGAGAGGAAGGCTGGCCCCGTGGTTAAAGTGCTACCCTGTGATTTAGGAATGCTGGGTTCAATTCCCTGCTCTGCCACAAACTTCTTATGGGACCTTGGGTATGTCACTTAGTCTCTCTGTGCCTCAGTTCCCCATCTGTAAAAATAGGGATAACAACATTTCCCTACCTCACAGGGGTGTTGAGGATAAATACATTAAAGATAGTGAAGCTACTATGGTGAAGGGGGGGGTCACATAAGTACCTAAGATAAATAGATGGGGTGGGATTTTAAAAGATCCTAAATCCATGTCAAGTATCAGGGGGTAGCCGTGTTAGTCTGTATCTACAAAAAAAACAAGAAGTCTGGTGGCACCTTAAAGACTAACAGATTTATTTGGGCATAAACTTTCGTGGGTAAAAACTTCACTTCTTCAGATGCATAGAGTGAAAGTTACAGATGCAGGCATTATATACTGACACATGGAGAGCAGGGAGTTACTTCGCAAGTGGAGAACCAGTGTTGACAGGGCCAATTCAATCAGGGTGGATGTAGTCCACTCCCAATAATAGATGAGGAGGTGTCAATTCCAGGAGAGGAAAAGCTGCTTCTGTGATGAGCCAGCCACTCCTAGTCCCTGTTCAAGCCCAGCTTAATGGTGTTACATTTGCAAATGAATTTTAGTTCTGCTGTTTCTCTTTGAAGTCTGTTTCTGAAGTTTTTTTGTTCAATGATAGTGACTTTTAAATCTGTAATAGAATGACCAGGGAGATTGAAGTGTTCACTTACTGGCTTTTGTATGTTACCATTCCTGATGTCCGATTTGTGTCCATGTATTTTGTGGAGGGTCCAGTTTGGCCAATGTACATGGCAGAGGGGCATTGCTGGCACATGATGGCATATATAACATTAGTGTATGTGCAGGTGAATGAGCCCTTGATGGTGTGGTTGATGTGGTTGGGTCCTCTGATGGTGTCGCCAGAGTAGATATGGGGACAGAAGGCAACGAGGTTTGCTACAGGGATTGGTTCCTGGGTTGGTGTTTCTGTGGTCCATGTCTACATTACAGCAGCACAGCTCTGAGTTGCTGTAGCGTAGACACTTCATACATTGACAGAAAAGGTTTTTCCATCCCTGTAGTTAATCCATCTCTCCAAGATGTGGTGGGTAGGTTGACAGAAGAATTCTTCCTTTGACCCAGCTGCGAATACAGTTGTGGTTAGGCTGAGCTAAATACATCACATAGGGCATGACATTTTTCACAGCTTTGAGTGATGTAGCTATGTCGATCTAATTGTAGGTATAGGCTAGATCTTAGTGACTTAGGAGAACAAAGTTCACTGAAAGTCAATGACACATCTGCTCCTATATCACTCGGGTGCTTTTGAAAATCCATCTGTTTAAATCTCACTCTGATGGCAAAGAGAGCCTGTTTTCTTTGTGCCTGTCCCTACGGTGATGCAGATACAGGGAGATCTATTATTAGGTTCCTCAAAGTGGCCATACTTTGTAATGCTCTGTCCTGTGCTCCAGGCCTGAATCTTGTCCTTTAGTGCTCATTTAGTTCCCTTACATTTTTCATTTGTTCTATCGGTTGGTTTGTTTGTGTGTGTGGGGGTGGATGTGTGGGGGGGTATTTTTGGCATGCGGTTTACTGTGCACGCTGCATAGAAGGCTAGTTCCTGGGAAACAGACTCTGTTTCTACACTCTGACTTTAAGAATATTGTATTGCATCCTCTGTGTTTTTGCAGCCAAAGCAGGAAGCCTGACCTTATTATTCTCAAGACACCTCCCTCTCTCTCCGAAGGTCAGTCAGACAATAAACAAGGGGACTAAGTTTATCTGTGCAAATGTATACTTTCTTGTAAACAGGAAGGAAAAGTGAGACAGCATGTTAGTAGCTTGACTATTGTTGTCTGCAGGTGCATGAGGCCTAACTACTAAAGAACCACAGACCGACAGCAGTAGGAAGATGAAAACAGTAGTATACTAGACGTGATAAATCGACCCCCGCTGGATGGATTGCTGACTGCCGATCTGGTGGGTAGTGTAGACAAGCCCTTAATGAAGTATTTAATCATCTTCCTACTGCTGTCTGTCTGCGATTCTTTAGTAGTTAGGCCTCATGCACCTAAATCATGCGATAAATCGACCTTTGAGTGCTCTCCCATCGACTCCGGTAATCCACCAGAACGAGGAGCACAAGCAGAGTCGACGGGAGAGCGTCAGCTGTTGACTTACCGCAGTGAAGACAGTGCGGTTAGTAGCTCTAAGTATGTCGACTTCAGCTACGCTATTCATGTAGCTGAAGTTGCATATCTTAGATCAACGGGTCTGTAGTGTAGACAAGTAGTGCAGGCAAGCCCTTAGTCTATTGATGAACCTCAGTATTGTGCCTAAAGGCGTCAGCCGAACTTTCATTCATAGTTTACATTGATCAGAGTTTTGTTTCAGCAGACATTAGGCAATGTTGAGAAATAAAAAGAAAGAATCAGAACTAAATTATTTACTAATAAAAATGTAACGAACTAGTTGTGAATATTTTTCAGCCATTTGTAACAGACGCATAAACACTACCAGTGCTCGCTGATATTTGTGGTAAAAGAACTCTACAAGTATGACTAATATTTCCCCCTCTATTGTTCTAGCCTTTCTTCTTATTCACTTTTTACTCAGAGCCCTAGTTAGTGTTTCTTACAAGCACTCTTGGTGAAAGAAATAAAACCTACTTGAGTTACTCCCATTTTGTATCATGTATCTTCCTGCATCTGCATCTTGGCTTAGATGATTTCTCAAAGAACAAGTGCTGAAGTGTGCTAAGTGTTACCAGACACAAGTTTTAAGGATTAATAGACTTTAAGGGTACCAGTCAATACAACAACAACAAAAAAAGACCAATTTTCTCTGTCAGCAGCCTAATGAGTTTTATCACAGTTGATGCATTATCAGCACTCTTTCTCTGAACAAAACACGTATGGGCATTGTGGTTTATACTTATTTGTCTGCTTAATTTAATTACTCTTTTTTGATCACTCCTAAGTGAAAGAAGTTACTGGAGATTGCATTCCTGACTCACTTTGTCTTGGATGTGAGCAAAGAATACATTAATTACAGTAACTCAACATTCCGCTTAGCGTATCCTCAACATACTATGAGCAATCTCTCCCAGCTGAGCACCCTCAGATCCAAGAACAGTAGCTCTGCTGCTTCAGGGAACTTTTATTAGCGCTGTTAGCTATCACAAAAGCACCCTCTTGCCATTAAGGGTGAGACTATAACAAACTTCTCCCTCGAGTGCTTTACCCTGAGCACACTGCAACTGCATCAGATGTAATACAGACTCAGTATTTGAATGTACTGGGCCAAATAGAAGGATTCTATCCCTGTGGGAACTTCAACCAGGAACCTTTAGATTCAAAAGTATTGGTTCCTGAAAGATGAACATTTAGGATATGTCTACACTGCAGTTAGACACCCGCGGCCCGTGTCTGCTGACTCAGGCTTGCAGGGCTTGGGCTGTGGGGCTGTAAAATTGTGTTATAGACATCTGGGCTTGGGTTGGAGTCTGAGCTCTGGGAACCTATGAAGGCAGAAGATCCCAGAACTCGGGATCCAGCCCAAGCCCAAATGTCTACACTGCAATTTCACAGTCCTGGGGCCCAAGCACTCTAATCCCGTGTTAGCTGACACAGGCCAGTCACAGGTGTCTAATTGCAGTGTGTATATATGTGAATAGCCCCATGATATGATGATTTATTCTTAGGAGAGCTGAACTGGTCTGTTTTAAACACATGCTTTAATTTTTCTCTGTGTGTGTGTGTGTGTTTACTTTTTGAGACTGTGTGTCCTTAGAGCACACAACTGGATAAGACAGCTCACGGAAGGACTAAGTTTTCCATCATGAAGATTGCAAAAAAGAGTCCTGTGGCACCTAGAATTCACCTATGAAAGCTTATGCTCCAATACATTTGTTAATCTATAAGATGCCACAGGACTCTTGGTTGCTTTTTACAGATCCAGACTAACACGGCTACCCCTCTGATACTTGACATCATGAAGATTGTAACTAATGCTACAGTGAGAACCTATACAAGCTGTGTCATTTAACCTGGCTCTGCAGTTGTTTTTCACCCAGACTGGGGATTCCTGGTATACATACCACAAAATTGTACCAGTTTAATTAAATCGGGGCAATTTTGTGTGTAGACAAGGCCCTTCAAACATCTCCTTTTGCTTGAAACTCTGAGTGTGTATCCTTCCTATTCCCACTACATCTGTCTCTCTCCTAGGACTTCCCATGCTTCTCTGCTCCCCCTAAAACCATCTTGTCTCAGACTCTGAAAATTCCCCTATCCATTCCCAACCCCTGCTTGGCCATCTACTTCTTGGCTCCTTGGTACTTGCCTGTTCTCACTGACATCTCCACTCCTACAAAAGATTCTCTTATCCATCCTGACTCCCATTAAGGCCATCCTTGTCACCTTCTCTTCTGTCCTCCAAGAGACTCCCAGTGCTCCCCTAAATTCCTCCCACAATTCCTATACAAGCCATTCCTTTCTAGCTCCTTCCCATTCCCCTAACTAACAAACTAAAGCTCTTTCCATATGGAGAGACTCTGGAGGAATTTGTGAACCTCATTTTAACTTGAACTCAAGTAAACCCCAGAGGAGCAAGCAGTATTTGGTGTGCTTAAAAATACAACTTTTATTCTACTTCCAGTTCACAACATTCAGTGTTTCTCTAGCACATGGTTGGTGTTTCTATTTTAGTTTATTTTGAAGGTAGAATATATTTTAGAAAATATGGAAGAACACCAACCCAGAAAATAGTTCTTAAGTGAGTCACAATGCATAAATAGCTCTGCTGAGAACAAAACAAAAGCTCTATACAGAGGTTAACCTCTCCTATCCTTCTCTTCAGTTAGTGAAGGATTTGGCTGTTCTGTGGGAAAGAGACATTTCTTATGTATTGTGAGCCCCCCCCCTTTTTTTTTTGAAGTAAAAAATATTATTAACAGACCCCCAATTCAGCAAATGATCTTTATTCAGCAACACAATGAGACATGTGCTTAAATCCTATTGACTTTAATGGGATTTAAGCAGAGCGTTAAGTACTTTGCTGAACAGGTGTGGGCATAAGCATGTTTTTAAAAGCTTTATTGAATTGGGGCCACAGTGTATAGATGTCAGCACTTACATAAGTCTTTGTGGGATCAGGGCCCTGAGTTGCAAATCTCAGTTTTGATACGCCTTGAAAATTAATTTTTAATCAAAAGAATTTAAAGTTTCCCCTTGTTAAAATGTATTTTGTTGCTTAGTTGTGTTCCAGATAAGAACATCTCTCTATTCATATTATGAATGTTTTCATCTCAAAAGATATTATTTTACTATTAAAGCACATAAGGATTTTAAATATTTAACTTCAGTCTAGTACTTTACTTTTGTTGCAGTTTGAACTCAAAAAATGGCCAAATGTGTTTTTTTTAATCATTTAAAAAAAAAAGTCTACAAGCATGAGCTCCACAGACAGGCAAAATCAAAAACAAACAAACAAAATTAAAATGGCAGTAAAGATAAAGCACCTTTTAAAGCCTGTAAGGGAGTGTGTAGTCAAGCATAGCTAGACTAATTTCAGTGATATTCCTGTGGCATGTGACATGCTCTTTCAGCTGGATTAATAAATGCAACCAGCTTCTTTTATGTCCTCCATTATAAACAGAAATTCATCCCTTCTCCCCCGCATCCCCATTGCAGTCTATTTGTAAATGGAACAGATTATGCCACCATTACTCATGGTGAATAGCACCTTGCTCTTTGACTGATTCTGTTGAAATATATCTGACCGCGTTGCAAAATAAAGCATCACTCAATGGAAGTTTAGCAGAATCTCACCCAGAATGGAACGATCAAAGTTGTACATTTAGGCCCTGGTCCTACAAACATGCTCATGTTTAACTTCACTACCATGAGTAGTCCTGTTGCAATCATGGTAGCACAGTTAAGGATGCGAGGAAGTGTTTGCAGGATTGGAGCCCTGGTCAAAATAGACACTTGAAAACTATCATTGTTTCAGACACCAGGCAGATTGGGGTTGAAAGCAAACTATCTGCTGTTAGCTGTAGTATTGCAAAGAAGAAAGGATGGCTGTGAAAACAGAAAAAGAATCCTATGGTATGTCTGCACTGCAGTTAGACACCCACGGCTGGCCTGTGCCAGCTGACTTGAGCTTGTGGGGCTTGGGCTACTGGGCTGTTTAATTGCAATGTTGATGTTCTGGCTTGGACTGCAGCCCAAGTTCCCACCTCGCAGGGTGCTAGAGCACGGCTCAAGTACAAGTCCAGATGTCCACACTGCAATTAAACAGCCCCACAGCCCAAGTGCCATGAGCCCACGTCAGCTGGCATGGGCCAGCCACTGTTTTTTTTAATTGCAGGGTAAACATACCCTTAAAGAACAAAACAGTAAAACTGTGTTGGGAAGCTAGGTATCAGAGCAGTTAATGCTTAGTACTCCACCTCTGGATGAAATCTTGGCTCCATTAAACTCAATGGGAGTTTTGCCATTAACTTCAATGGGCCAGGATTTCACCCCAGGACTGTGTTCATATTTGGCTTCATGACTGAAAATGATTTGATAATCTCAGTTTAGCCTCTGTGGAACACTTTTCTGTATCAGAAAGCCAGCATACAATTAAACCCAATCTCTATGCATTCCCCCTCCCCGCCCACAATAAGAGAGGATATAAATAAAGGAAGTATGCTAGGGACATGCTGGCAGAAACTACTGTAGTTGAGAGCTGCAAATGGAAGCAAAATACCTAATTATTTGCAAGTAGTTATTTGCAATTAAACAATCACATTTGTGATGTAACAGAATCTGAGCAGCATGTCATGCTAGATTGTATAACAACACAAAGAGGAATGTCGTGCAATTTATTTGAGGCATGAACTAAATAAATATCCTCTTCAAAATGCAGATACCATCGGTGCCGGTTATTGTCTCACTTCTGTTTGCTATTCTGCTTTAAACTTGTACTGGTTATTATTTATGAATGGGTTTTTTTTAGTAAGCCATCTGGTGAAGGTAACAGTAATTTACCCAATTTTCACAGATTTATATAATCACTCACTGTATCACTCCACTTCTAAATACATTCCTCTGAATACTGTTTATAAAGTTAGTTTAAAACAGTGGTTTTTAAACTTTTCTCTGGGGACCCAGTTGAAGAAAATTGTTGATGCCCGCGACTCAACAATAAGGGGTTTGGAGTGTGGGAGGGGCTCAGGGCTGGGGCAGAGGGTTGGGGTGCAGGGGTGAGGGCTTCAGAGTGGGGCCAGGAATGAGGGATTGAAGGTATGGGAGGGGGCTCTAGGCTGGGGCAGGCGTTGGGGTGCAGGAGGGGGGTAGGGCTCTGGGCTGGGGGTGTGGGTGGGGCCAGGGATGAGGAGTTTGGGATGCAGGAAGGGGTTCTGAGTTTGGGGGGGGCTCAGGGCTGGGGCAGGGGATTGGGGGCATGGGGTTGGGGTGCAGACTTACCTCTGGTGGCTCCCGGTCATCAGTCCAGCCGGGGTGCACAGGCAAGCGTCCCACCTGTCCTGGCACCTCGGACCACGCTGCGGCTGAAGCAGCCAGCAGCAGGTCCGACTCCTAGGTGGAGGCACGCAAGCAGCTCTGCATGGCTCTCGCCCACAAGCACCGCCCCTCTCAGCTCCAGTGCTGGTGTTCCGGGTGGGGGAAGTGCACGGAGCCCTGCGGCTCTTTGCCTATAAGCCGGACTCGCTGCTGGCCACTTCTGGGGCACAGTGCGGTGTTGGAGTAGATAGGCACTGCTGGGCAGCACTGCCAATGGGATTTTTAATGTCCCGGTTGGCAGTGCTGACCAGAGCAACCCAGTGCCTTACATGCCGCGAACCAGTACTGGGCCGCAACCCAAACTTTGAAAAACGCTGGTTTAAAACAGACTCTACTATACAATGCCTGTGAAGTTACTCTATAGTAACCTAGTTTTTGGGGCTCTTTTCTTGCAACTACTGTGTGAAATGTGTGTAAAGCTTTACTGCATATTGTAAGCTTTTGTAACATTCTGTGTATGTGACCTTGGAAACAGCCAGCCAGGAAACATTGATTACATTTATAGGCATTTTATTGCTATTGTAGCTATATTCCCAAATGCCCTCTTATCCTGATGATTTCATTGTTCCCATTCTACTTGCCAGCATTTCTGATTTGATGCACTGAACAGCCATTAACTATTCAAATACACATAGAGTTTCGTTCGTGCCTATCTCTGAACTTACCAAAGCCAATTCATAAAATCACTGTCAAACACAATACAAATGGGAGGGGGGGGGGGGGAAGTAGTACATGTAGTAGTACATGTAAACTAAAAAAGTAGTATATGTAGTAGTATATATAAACTAGACTTTGATCTCATGTATCACAACAGGACCAACTCTAGGTGTTTTTCTGCCCGAGGCAGAAAACAACGTTTTCAACATCCCTCAGAAGTTGGTGAGGTAGATGGGCTAAGCAAAAAAGAAAGAACAGTTGATTTTGCGCTTCTGTAAGTTGGCACCCAGGCAACTGCCCTGAAAGGCCGGGCCTTTATCACAGATACAGGCTGAATGAAATGGTTTAAGAGCCTACATTTTTTAGCATGTTCACAAGGCTAGCCACATTGTAGCACTGAAGAATATTAAACCACCCTCAAAGGGAATGCTCACAAGTACTGGCTCATCTCAGCCTGTTAGTTGGGCAGGGGACCCATCAACATCAGTTGATCACCGGTGGATTCAAAGGCTTGATTCTTGGTTATGCTAAGGTACTCGTATGCCATTCTGTCAGGGAAAAAAAAGAAGCCACCTAATACCACCCTCTGGCTCAGGAGATCCTTTTGGTTGGTAGTGTTTTGCTCTTTCTGCTCTCAGTCCCCATTTTAGGGGGTAAAGTATCAGGGGGTAGCCGTGTTAGTCTGTATCTACAAAAACAACAAGGAGTCTGGTGGCACCTTAAAGACTAACCGATTTATTTGGGCATAAGCTTTCGTGGGTAAAAATCTCACTTCTTCAGATGCATAGAGTGAAAGTTACAGATGCAGGCATTATATACTGACACATGGAGAGCAGGGAGTTATTTCCCAAGTGGAGAACCAGTGTTAACAGGGCCAATTCAATCAGGGTGGATGTAGTCCACTCCCAATAATAGATGAGGACATCAGGAATGGTAACATAGAAAAGTCAGTACGTGAACACTTCAATCTCCCTGGTCATTCTATTACAGATTTAAAAGTCACTATCATTGAACAAAAAAACTTCAGAAACAGACTTCAAAGAGAAACAGCAGAACTAAAATTCATTTACAAATTTAACACCATTAATCTGGGCTTGAATACGGACTGGGAGTGGCTGGCTCATTACAGAAGCAGCTTTTCCTCTCCTGGAATTGACACCTCCTCATCCATTACTGGGAGTGGACTACATCCACCCTGATTGAATTGGCCCTGTCAACATTGGTTCTCCACTTGCGAAGTAACTTCCTTCTCTCCATGTGTCAGTATATAATGCCTGCATCTGTAACTTTCACTCTATGCATCTGAAGAAGTGAGGTTTTTACCCACGAAAGCTTATGCCCAAATAAATCTGTTAGTCTTTAATGTGCCACCAGACTCCTTGTTATTTTAGGGGGTAGGGTATGGTCAGAGCCACATTTGTCCCCACCCCAGCCTCCATTTCTTCCCCCAACCTCAGGAATGGAGCCAATGACAACTAGAGACAGTATATTGCTTTTCTGGAAGGCCACTCTGTTACAGTGTGATTTTTTTAAGGCACTTGAAGTCAAAAAGACAGAGTTCATCCACATCATCTCACAAAAATAAGGCTATAAATCTCACTTTCTAACCTTGTTTTTCAAGTCTTTCATCACTACAGTTTATCTTCTCTGAATCTGTGCTATATTTTCAATAGCACTTCGGAGCGTTCTGAGCATTTAATTGGTAAAAACAGTTTAATCGGGAAATGTTGAGAACGTGCTCATTAGTGTAAATGTTTGGATGTGGGTGGCTGTTTAGTCCTTAGCGGGGTAATTAGACATTTTCCTTTGACTGCCTACAGAGCTTTGTTGAAAGAGAAACACTAATTGTAGAACTGGGAGACCTGTCAGCAACTTCTCATTAGTATGTCTATGTCCAGAAGCAATTTGCATTACCCAATGTAGTATGCATGCTTTCAGCAAAAATTGTCTTTCCTATAAAGTCATGTGGAGTACCCTCTATAATCAACTATTTTCATGCTACAAGTGCTCTGTTACTGTGGCTTTAGGGGCAGATCAGAGTGAAGAAGGAAAGAATAGGGCAAGATTCATATATCTATGAAACGTGTGGCTAAATGCAAAAAGCCTTTGATTCAATTGAGTCTTCCCCTCTGCAATAAGATCAACTACTGAGCTCTGTGCGACATAATAAAAATTAACAAGGAAACACCTTCCCCTCTAAAACAGCAAACACATTGCACCAATGTGTCCTATGTATACTGTGTGATTAGAACTCCAATTAAATACAAATGCATCTTAGCATCAAGGACTAGAAACACTACTGCACAGGAAAAAGCCCTAGCTCTTGCTGTGAGTTTTATTGAAAAGATGCTGTCTTATTTGAAAATGGCACTTGTCTTGTTTGGAAAATAATAAATTAGCATTGTCTCAGGTGATTGAAAAGGATCTTTAGATCACTTGTGATAGAAACACCTCCACCACATGAAGGTGATGATATTGACCTGATTGGATCTTCACAAGAAGAGGGGCAAAAATTGCTAGAAAGAGTAGCAGTGGAAGCAGAGAAGTTAGGTCTAAAGATATCACATGAAAAGATAAAGACAAAAATGGCATTGAAGTCTGTTGAAAAGACTAAGAGATTCCTACCGTAATCTGTGGAGGCATTGGAGTGTGCTGAGCACTAAAATATCTAGGTAGTCTGATGACAAGGGATGCTAGAGATTTGATATAGAATTGGATTCATGGCAACTGTTTTAGTGATCTTCAACCACAAATGGAGAAGCAAAAGCATTACCATGCAATGTAAAATGAAATTGTTCCAGTTTCTTGTCGTCAGCATCTTACTATATTCATGCAAGATGTGGATGCTGAGGATACAAGACATTAAGAGGCTTTCTGCCTTGGAACTGAAATTCTACAGGAGATCGCTGTGCACGAGCTATACCTTGCATATGACTAACGAGGAGGTAATTGCCTAAATTTACTGCATAACCAGAGTGATACCCGATATCATCAAGATCAGTGGAAGAAAATGTGAGTTTGTCAGACATCTGGATTAGATGAGCATAGGGAGATCTCCAGAGCAAGTTTTGTGGGGTCTGATGCTGGGGAGATGGGGTGCCCTTGGTGAGTGTCATTTGATGACATGGCTGACTAGATAGCATCCGATATGGCATGCTTCTCAAGGGTGTATGAAGACCATGAAATGTAGAGGAAGATTACTGACCAGTGACTCTAGTGTGTTGTATTTACTCTTCATTATGATGTGACTCTATTGTGCTTTGCACTATAATAATAATAATTAATAGTTTTAGGCATCCTTAACCATTCAGTAATAAGCGTTCCTACACAGTACGGTCAAAATGGAATTGCAAGATCCCTGCTCTGAAGAGCTCACAGTCCAGGTATACATGTGATATGACCAATACTCAGTAACAAACAGTAGGGAAGGGTAGTGGATGGAGGAGCAGGGTTGCAATGATAAGATCATGTGGTTATTCTTTTTTGCCATGTGCACAACTTGCTGGTTCTATGACATTTTATTATTACTTATGTATTTTATTGTCGCTGTTTAAGTCCCTTCTTGAGAGTATTGCAGAAGGAGTGAGTTTTAAGGAGGATTTTAATCTGGGGAGAGTAGCAGATTGGCAGACAAGAAATGGGAGGTCATTCCATTGATGGGGTAGAGCAGAGAATGCATGGAGACTGGTGTGAGAAAATAAGAAAAATTGAAACCTGCAACAGGCGCCAGTGGCAAAACGGGAGAAGGCATGGAGGGGACTGTGCTAAGAGAGGGGGTTGGCTAGGTAGGCAGGAGAAGAGTTATGTTAAGAATTAAAATCAAGGACAAGAAATTTAAATCTAAAGGGGGGAGAAAGGGGAATCTGAGCAAGGACTGTATGGAAACATGATCAGATCAATGGGCACATTAAATAATTTACATTCTCATCACTCTGGGACTCAACAGTTGGGTGACAATGGGAGGCAGTAATGCCAGAGAGTCATTAGCCATAGTCAAAACTAGGCTTCCTTCTTTAAAGTCTGGTGTGGTTTGTGCATTTATGATTCATGTTTTGAGGGGAGGACTGACACACTTTTGGGCATTCCCCCTGCCCTGAATGGAAGACCAGTCTGGATAGAGTCCTAGGTTTCCTTCTCTCACCACTCATGGGCCAACAACTCATTTCTACTTACCCCTTCCCCCAACTTATAAGCTTTACTTTCATGACCATTCAAACAGGTTGTTACTATATTTCTAACCCTTAGTTTCCTGCGGTCACCTATTATGAAGGATACTGCTTGGAAACAAATATGTAGGTGCTAAAGCAGTAGCAATTCCCAAGTAGCATCTGTATGTGTCCCTGTGTAAATGGATTCAAAGCCCACAGACAAAGGGAAGAATGAGTCAAAGGAACATTGTGTCCAGGATGACAAAAAAGCTCCCACAGCCCATCAGCAATGTAACCACATGAGAAACCCCATAGCAAAGCACAACCACTGGTGTTAACTGCCCAAGAAGACAGATCTTCCACAGCTTGGCCCCTGTGCGTAGTCTGATGTGGTTGGGTAATTGGTATATCCCACCACATCCCTTCTTGAATATTTACAAAAAGCATTTTAAATTCTTCTCTCATTTCAGAAAAGAAATACAAGCACATTCTTGCTATGAACATGGTGTGTATAGACAAGGTATATCCATGCTTGTAGAATGGGTGGACGGATGGTCCTGTGATTAAGGAACCGGCCTGGAACTCTGGAGACCTGGGTTCAAATGCCAGCTCTATTACAGGCTTTCTGAGTGACCTTGGGCAAATCACTTAGCTGTTCTGTGGTGCAATTCACAACTGTAAAGTGGGGATGATGATGATACTTCTCCACATTTTGGCAGGCTTAATTATGAACAAAATCACACAAAAGTTTGAAGGCTAAAGTCAATATGAATCCAATAGAGAAGGCTTGAATATTTTAATCTAACTGTAACTAACAAATTTCCAGAAATATTACTGTATAAAAATGACCCACTGGTTTAAGTATGGTATGAAATGTTTCTTGGTTTGCATTTCAGCTGCTGCAGATCACAGAAAAGGTAAAGAAATTAAAGTGGCTTAGTCCAGACCAATTCATAATGACTCAGGCTGATTCCTTTTCTCCCTAGCAGTACCAAACAGATAAAGACAATCTATAAATTATTAGCTAAGCTAGAACACATGTTACTGAAACTTGGCAATACATAGCTAGATTCACCTTAGAAACTCTCACAATCCTCCTGGCTGTTGTTGTATTACACCGTATGAAAATATCTATTTCACCCACATGGTCTAAGTAATAGGATAGATGTAAGTAATTGTTAGATGTAAATAATTGTTCCCCACTTGTATGACATTGTAAGTATGGGAGATGTGGCCAAGAGCACACAAAATAGTTTATAGCAACTTTTAACTTTAAGACAAATCCCTTTACTGTAATGCTTTCATCTAAGATACACTTTGAATTGTTTTGTATCCTCATTCTGGCAATAAAACAGTATTGTTCATACACAGAACCCCTGGGAAAAGGGAACCAGTGTTCCTAAGAATGTAGAAAGCCTGAGAGCAGTGTCTAAGTTCTACATTGCTGGCGTAAGGCATCTATTTTAGCATTGGATTGTGGCTATCTGGCCCCTCATGGCTCCTCAAAGGGGAGGTAACAAAGAGGAGGGGTGGGCACCAGAAACCTTCCTCCTCTTGTAAACCTTGAACAGATACTGACTGCAACTGAAGTCTTATGCTCTCCTGAGTTAAGGACTGCTGCAGGCTGGCAGTATTCACTGGCCCAGAGGGGGCCCATGGGCACATGACTATACTAGACAGCGCACCTCTAAAGGATGATGCAGCATCTGTGCTGTGTTTCTCCCTGCATGCCTGAGGGCTCTCCTGGAATTACCCCTAGATCAGGGAACCTCAGAACTGTGGCTTAATGTCAAAATTTAGCCCTTGGACTGGAGCTGTCAATGACATTTACTTGAGCCTTATTTCAAATATTTGCACAGTTAATACAACATTAACACATCTAGTTGACAATGACCCACTCAGCGGGTAAATAATTATTGTTTGCAAATCCTGAAGATATTCATCTTGTCAGGGAGAAGTGCCTGGGGATCTTTAATACCCACTATTGGTCAGGAGATAGAACAGTGCAAAAATGAGTGCACATGACATTTTTCACACTTTTTTGCTATTTTGTTTCATGCAATTTCACTTTTTCTTAAATGTTGATTTGGTTGCAATTTCAGTAAAATAGCTTTTTCACCCCCTGACATACCATATACCCTCGAAAACACCATGAGAAAATGTATATTGTTGCATGTATGGAAAAAAAAAAAAACATTTTCACCCCAAACCAGGCCTAGTTGTGCTTTAAAACAGGCACATTCTCATTGGAAAATGGGACAGGTATTGCATTCACTAAATGCAAAGAAATGAACCTATTTGCATGGTTTATAGTGAAACATGAAAATCCCTGAACCAAGTAGTTTTGCTTTTGTTCCAAATGTTTTTCACACTAATAATCAGGACTTCTGAACTAAAAGATGATTCTTCCAACCATCCAGGGCTTGCTAACCCCATATAGGGGAATTGGTTATGTGCTGAGTCAGAGGGAAGAATGCAACCTATTGAATCACCATCACCACTTCCTGGAGTCTCATGGGCTTTTCTTGGAGGTCTCCCTAATAAAAATGAACTGTGAAAACACAGGGACATGGGGGCTGACGGAATGGTGCACATAGTGGTCCCCCTAGTTCAATATTATGTCTCTGACTCTCGACAGCGTCAGATGCTTCAGAAAGAGGTGCCAAGGATAGATCATTGTGAAATAATCTGCCCCCACGGGAAGTTTCTTCCTAACTCTCTCAGTCAGTGTTTAACTTGTGCCCTGAAGAGAGTTAATATGCTGAATTTTTATGCTACCTAATAAAAGTACAGATATTCTCATTGTCTGTATAAATGTCAAGTCTGTCTTTTAATCCTATTGAGCTCATGGCCTCAGTGAGATCTAGTAACATAGAGATCTACAGGTTCATTATGCATTGTGTTCAAAAGAAATATTTTGTTATGAGTTTGTGCACTGTGCCTTTACATTTTGAAGAATTTCGCGTACAGTGACACCAGCTATTTTATGCTGACTTGGCACAGAGGAGACATAATGGTGCTTTCCCATGAAGACATGATTTTGTGCTTGTCGTTATTCCTTTCCTTCACCTGAAAGAACTTATTTTATACTGAACATAATAATGAGAGAGAGAGAGAGAGTACATTGGGAAAGTATAAAGACAAGTGGGACAAAGCACTCAGACTTCAACTTAACATGTATACAAATACTGGGCTATTTTATTCTTTGCACAGATTAAAACAGATCAACAGCTGCTTCCAAAATCATGCCAGAGTAACACCAGACATATAAATTAGCAGCTTTGACATGAGGAAGTACTGGTTGAAGAAGGAGCACTCTTCCCTGTCAGTCAGTCCTGAACAAATTCTGCTACTCTTTTCTGGAGGAGATTTAAAACTGTGGTTTGAGCCAAACCACGAGCCATAAAGGGTCTGACTCTCTCTGTTGACTCAGTCTCAGGCTCTAACTATCCCATGCCACATTTTGCAAGATCATGGATTTTCCTGGACTAAATTGAATTTGCATTCTGCCAAACTATGGCTACTCAATAGAGCAATTTCAAACAGAGAAATTACTCTCCACTTTTTTTTTTTATTAAAAATTAGTGTATAGTTTGTTGGAACAGAGTGTGGTCCATGTTTCATCTCAGAACTAGATACACTGCAGTGCTGGATGAGCAGTCCCTCCCCCTATATTGTAGGCGTGGCTGGTAGCAATGCTTGTTGCTAAGAATGTCTGACACTTCCCATTCTGAGACCCTGTTTTCAGTTGCTTATAACTTTGCCAGAATTTAACCACTGGGGCTGAAATTTTTAATGCCGGGTGTCTGCTTTGGACTGACTTTGGGGGGGGGGGGGGGGGGATAAATTTCAGCCAGAATGGTTCTTCCATTTTTGAGAATGGGGGAAAATGCATTGTTTTGCCCTTATTAAAAAATTCTGGTGACCTCTTCTAGAAAAGCTCCAGAGCTGCCATGTTTTGGAGCAGGGACTTAAAAATTGGCGAGGAAGGGTGGCCGTTGTGTGAGCGAGATGCCTTTTGCCGTCCCTATGAAAATTCTGCACAGATTTGGCCAAGTTATAACTTATAGGTCTTTGGAAAATTGCCATTTGTACATGCTCAGGAGAGGCTTGATAAACTTCACAGTTAAACTCCCTGAAGGTTCTGAACATCTGAGGTATTTTCCAGCCCTATGATTTCCTGGTAATTGCAGCGCAGAGCTGCTGCAGGTCAGGCGAGGTCAGTGCATCTACACCGAGAACAGGGAAACTCTGTCTTTGTGCTTTCACTCACATCCTTTCCTCCTGATGGGCCCAGGCAGTTCTGGTTGAGGAAGCTGCCTGAGTCAAATGTAGACGAGACTGGGGGGGGGGAGTATTTTGGCACAAAGAGTCTCAGGGATGGGGAGGAGCTACGACTGGATTCCGGGAGCAGTGAGAGAGGGATACTGGGAGTTAGGGTCACGGGGAGTGGTGGGGGGAATGAAACTGACTGGGTGAGAAGTCTGGGACTGAGAGACAGGAGGTGGAGAGGGAAATGGGAGAACTTGGAGGCAATTGGTGGGAGAAGGGAGATTGAGATTGGATGAGGAGTTAGGGGAGGAGACAGGGACAGGCTGTGCAAGGAGGTTGGGACTGGGAACTACTGGGACAAAGGAAAGAAGGTAGGAGACGAGGGGAAGCAGATCTGATGAGGAGCCAGGGTGTGGTGGGAGAACTGGCACTGGCTGGCCAAAGAGACTGGGACAAGGAACCAGGGAGAAGTGTGTGGGGAGACTGAGACTGGATGAGCAGCCTGGAGAGGGAGCTGGGACTGGGAACCAGTGTGAGCAGGAATGCAAAAGGGGGGTAGGCCTGACTTGGAGCAAGTGGAGGGGAAAGACACAGATTGGAGATGGAGCTGGCAACTATGTGCAGGGGAGAATGGGACTTGGGAATAGCTGGGCAAGGATACTGGGGAATGTATTAATTTTGATGGAATAAAAGGACCCAGAGAATCAAGGTGTAACATGACCTTGTGACTCCCACAATAAACATTTTTAAACAAGGTTCAGAGTTTGGCATAGAGAGATCTCAGCCTGCTTACTGCCATGGTGAACACACCATTAAAAACCTTTAAAACATTTTATTAAAGATACAGAAAAGAAGGATAAACAGTTAAAGCATTTGAAATGTAAAGTATGAAGTAAGGATTTCATTTGAATAGCTTCCCTTGTTCCCTTTCCCATTAGCTGGAGAGGGTGTTTAGAAGGAACCCCCTATCCCCGATCTGTCAATGGCATTAAAGATGGTAATAACTTTCCTTTTTGGGGGAAAGAAAATAAGTTAGTTGAGCTGGGCTGGAGCTGTTGTTGTCGTTGTTGTTGGTGTTAAAGCCTAATCCCATGTCCTAGAAGACAAAACAAGACAAACACACCCAAAAGGGGAGAGAAAAGAATAGCAAAGATAGAAAATGCAGCTTCTGTGTCTGGTGTGGACTCTCGCTTGCAACCTCACTGCTGGAAAAACACAGGCACAGCATATGGGTATATCAGGTACTTTGAGACCCAGCAAACACCAGCATCGGGTTGTTTAGGCCGGGCATTGCTTTTATCTGCCTTTCTGGTCACAGGCTTACGGCAGTACTGAAAAATATGCAGTCGTGACCAGCTAAGCCAGACACTTATTAGACAGAAGGAACAAGAAGAGGGATAGGAAAGAGAAGAGAGAAGGTGGGAAGGAAAAGGACACACAAGAGTGTGTGTGTGTGTGTGTGTGTGAGACAAAGTCTCACATCCCAGGTGATGTTCAGCAGTTAGCTGGAGCTAGTGGAGATGGTAACATCATCTAGCTCCCTCTCTCTGGCCCAGTCTGGTCAGGATATCTCTTGGGATCAGGAGGACAAAGCCCAAGAGTGTTATGGTAGATGCTGGGGTCCCAGTGGGAGTGGCAGCTATGAGGATGAACTCACTCTTTCCTGTTCTCCTGTCTTGTTGTCAGACAGCATTCATATCTGTCACACTTTCAGGGTAACTGCTGCTGTATTCTCCTCTCCACGGTCCACTCCAAGAGTGCCCAGTCAGGTCTCAGGTCTGCAGCTGTCAACTGTCTCTGAGTAAAAAGAACAGGAATACTTGTGGCACCTTAGAGACTAACAAAAATTTATTTGAGCATAAGCTTTTGTGGGCTACAGCCCACTTCATCAGATGCATAGAATGAAATATATATATACATACAGAGAACATGAAAAGGTGGAAGTAGCCATACCAACTGTAAGAGGCTAATTAATTAAGATGAGGTATTATCAGCAGGAGAAAAAAAAAAACTTTTGTAGTGATAATCAAGATGGCCCATTTTAGACATTTGACAAGAAGGTGGAAACATGGGAAATAGATTCAATATAACCCAGTCATTACACATATTGAATATATTTCTCCATGTTAAGTATCATGTTAGCAGAGAGAACACATGAAGACAGGTACTACTGCAGAGAAGGATTTGGAAGAGCCCTCTGAGGGAAGGTATCAGAAAGAGACGCCATCGGCCAGAAGGCATGGGATACGTTGTCCTAGGGATGGAGGTTCCATGACCATCACTCCCAAGAGGAGGAGACGGGTGGTGATGGTCAGGGACTCCTTCCTAAAGGGTACAGAGTCATCCTTCTGCCGACCAGACTGGGAGACTCGAGAAGTGTGCTGCTTGCCTGGAGCTAGAATCCAGTATGTGATGGAGTGTTTGCCAAGACTGATCAAGACCTCGGACCACTACCCCTTTCTACGTCTCCACATGTACACTGCAGACTACATTTCTCTGGGAAGAAGGATAAAGGAGTTGAGGTGCAAGTCATGTTCTCGTCCATCCTCCTTGTTGAAGGAAAAGGTGCAGATAGGGACCGTCGAATTGTGTAGGTGAATGCGTGGTTGCGGAGAGAGGGCTTTGGATTCTTCGACCCTGGGATGCTGTTCCACGAAGAAGGATTGCTAGGAAGAGATGGGATCCACCTAACAAAGAGAGGGAAGAGCATCTTCACAGGCAGGCTTGCTAACCTAGTGAGGAGGGCTTTAAACTAGGTTCGCTGGGGGTTGGTGACCTAAGCCCAGAGGTAAGTGGGGGAGAGGGATACCGGGAGGAAACACAAGGAGGAGGGTACAATACCTCCTGATTCATACTGAGAAAGCAGGGCAATTGGCTAGTTATCTTAGGTGCATGTACACGAACTCAAGAAACCTGGGAAACAAGCAGGAAGAATTGGAAGTCCTGGCACAATCAAGGAACTATGGCGAGATTGGAATAACAAAAACTTGGTGGGGCAGTTCACATGACTGGAGCACTATCATGGATGGGTATAAACTGTTCAGGAAGGACAGGTGGGGGAGAAAAGGTGGAGGATTGTATTGTATGTAAGAGAGTGGTATGATTGCTCTGAGCTCCAGTGAGAAAAGCCTGTTGAGAGTCTTTGGGCTAAGTTTAGAGACAAGAGCAACAAGGGTGATGTTGTAGTGGATGTGTGTTATAGACCACCAGATCAAAAGGATGAGGTAGATGAGGCTTTCTTTGGACAACTAACTGAAGTTTCCAGATCACAGGCCCTGGTTCTAATGGGGGACTTCAATCACCCTGACATCTGCTGGGAGAGCAATACAGCAATACAGGAAGTTTTTGTAGAGTGTTGGGGACAACTTCCTGGTACAAGTGCTGGAGGAACCGACTGGGGCCATGCTCCTCTTGACCTGCTGCTTACAAACAGGGAAGAATTGGTAGGGGAAGTAGAAGTGGGTGGCAACCTAGGTAGCAGTGACTAGGTCAAGTTCAGGATCCTGACAAAAGGAAGAAAGGAGAGTAGCAAAGTACGGACCCTTGACTTCAGAAAAGCAGACTTTGACTCCCTCAAGGAACTGATGGGCAGGATCCTCTGGGAAGCTAATATGAGGGGGCAAGGAGTCCAGGAGAGCTGGAGAGCTGTATTTTAAAGAAGCCTTATTGAGGGTGCAGGAACAAACCATTCCGAACTGCAGAAAGAATAGCAAATATGGCAGGCGACCAGCTTGGCTTAACAGTGAAATCTTCGGTGAGCTTAAACTCAAAAAGGAAGCTTACAAGATGTGGAAATTTGGACAGATAACTAGGGAGGAGTATAAAAATATTGCTAGAGCATGTAGGGGTGTAATCCAGAAGGCCAAGGGACAATTGGAGTTGCAGCTTGCAAGGGATGTGAAGGGTAACAAGAAGGGTTTCTACTGGTATTTTAGCAACAAGAAGGTCAGGGAAAGTGTGGGACCCTTACTGAATGAAGGAGGCAACATAATGACAGATGGTGTGAAAAAAGCTGAAGCATTCAATGCTTTTTTTGTCTGGGTCTTCACAGACAAGGTCAGCTCCCAGAATGCTGCACTAGGCAACACAGTATGGGGAGGAGGTGAGCAGCCCTCAGTGGTGAAAGAACATGTTAAGGACTATTTAGAAAAGCTGGACTTACACAAGTCCATAGGTCCAGATCTAATGCATCCAAGGGTGTTGAGGAAATTAGATGATGTGATTGCAGAGCCATTGGCCATTATCTTTGAAAATTTGTGGCAATCAGGGGAGGTCCCGGACGATTGGAAAAAGGCAAATATAGTGCCCATATTTAAAAAAGGAAAGAAAGAGAACCCGGGAAACTACAGACCAGTCAGCCTCACTTCAGTCCCCAGCAAAATCATGGAACAGGTACTCAAGGAATCCATTTTCAAGCATTTGGAGGAGAGGAAGATGATCAGGAACAGTCAACATGGATTCACCAAGGGCAAGTCATGCCTGACCAACCTGAATGCCTTCTATGATGAGATAACTGGCTCTGTGGATATGGGGAAAGCAGTGGATGTGATATATCTTGATTTTAGCAAAACTTTTGATATGGTCTCCCACAGTATTCTTGCCAGCAAATTAAAGAAGTATGGATTGGATGAATGGACTATAAGGTGGATAGAAAGTTGGCTAGATTATTTGGCTCAATGGGTAGTGACCAACGGCTCGATATCTAGTTGGCAGCTGGTATCAATCTGAGTGCCCCAGGGGTCAGTCCTGGGGCTGGTTTTGTTCAACATCTTTATTAATGACCTGGATGATGGGATTGATTGCACCCTCAGCAAGTTCACAGATGACACTAAATTTTGGGGAGAGGTAGATACGCTGGAGGGTAGGGATGGGATCCAGAGTGACCTAGACAAATTGGAGGATTGGGCCAAAAGAAATCTAATGAGGTTCAACAAGGACAAGTGCAGAGTCCTGCATTTAGGAAGGAAGATTCCCATGCACCGCTACAGGCTGGGGACTGACTGGCTAAGCAACAGTTCTGCAGAAAAGGACCTGGGGATTACAGTGGATGAGAAGCTGGAAATGAGTCAGCAGTGTGCCCTTGTTGCCAAGGCCAAAGGCATATTGGGCTGTATTAGTAGGAGCATTGCAAGAAGATCGAGGGAAGTGATTATTCCCCTCTATTTGACACTGGTGAGGCCACACTTGGAGTATTGCATCCAGTTTTGGTCCCCCCACTACAGAAGGGATGTGGACAAATTGGAGAGAGTCCAGTGGAGGGCAACAAAAATGATTAGGGATCTGGGGCACATGACTGACGAGGAGAGGCTGAGGGAACTGGGGTTATTTAGTCTGCAGAAGAGAAGAGTGAGGGGGGATTTGATAGCAGCCTTCAACTACCTGAGAGGGGGTTCCAAAGAGGATGGAGCTAGGCTGTTCTCAGTGGTGGCAGATGACAGAACAAAGAGCAATGGTCTCAAGTTGCAACGGGGGAGGTCTGGGTTGGATATTAGTAAACACTATTTCACTAGGTGAAGCACTGGAATAGGTTACCTAGGGAGGTGGTAGAATCTCCATCCTTAGAGGTTTTAAAGGCCCGGCGTGACAAAGCCCTGGCTGGGATGATTTAGTTGGTGTTTGTCCTGCTTTGAGCAGGGGATTGGACTAGATGACCTCCTGAGGTCTCTTCGAACCCTAATATTCTATGATTCTAAGACCAATAAACAGATTTCACCACTCAATAAACATCCCAGAAATCACCATCTCCCACATAGGAAGTCTTATAGGCCAAAATCCTTTCCAACCCTTCAGCCAGAGTTGGGGCCTTCACTTGACCAGAGTGTCATGTTCGTTTTCTGAATCAAAAGGAAGGTCACAGGTCAGTTCAGGTTCATCACTTTACATCAAAAGCCGCCCCCCCCCCCCGCCCACTCCCTAGTCTCTGGAAAACCCAGCCTGAACCAGTATATCCAAACCCTTCTAGGGGATGGAAACTCTTTGGAGTTGTTTAGTCTCAGTGATTCACCTTAACAACAACCCCTCACCCCCAAACTGTTTTTTCATTCCTAGAGGAGCTGTGGTAACCCTCCCTCATGGAGTAGAACACAATTATACATAAGCCATTCATAAATTTAAAACAACAGCCTCCCAAAGATATTGCATGGGGTTGTAATATCTGTCAGAGCAACCGTATGTATTCTCTCTCCAGAGTCTCCTTTTGAGGACCCTAAAAGGCAGCGATGGGTGGAAGAGCCCATCCTCTCCTTATATTATCCACCCATTAGGCCTAATTTCCAACACATCACTTGTGGTCTATTAGGTCCTAGTCTCACACTGTTCTTGCTGATCAAGCAAGATTTTAAGAGTCCTTGAATTATATCAGCAGGCCTATTTGTTTGGCCTTAGTCTCTTTGTCTCCTTTTTGCTCCTTTTCTTATCAAAACTTTTGTTGCTATAAGTCAATGTGATATCTCATGAACTTTCATGTACTTCTCACACTGGACTTTACAATTAGGGTAAATTTGTAGGCCCAATTATTACAGCATGACAAAGGGAGAACTAGGCGTAAGTGGGCAAAGATAATGGGACTGGGAGTGGGGGCAGTAATACTGGCACTGGGAGTGTGGTTGGGGGACTGGGACTGGGAGCATGGAAGGGGTGACTAGGACTGTCTGGTCAATGAGACTGGAACTAGGATGGGAAGACTGAGGAGTGGAGACTGGGAGTGACTAAATGAGGAGACTGGAACTAGCTAGGAGAGGAGCCGTGGGTGGGAAAGAGACAGGAATAAGGGGATGGGCCAGAAGAGGTCAAGTTTGGTTGGGGGTGGCACTAGAGTAGGCTCCCCTCCAGAACCTGGAATGGAACTCAAAATTCCTGAATCTAACCCTTCCTTTGCTGTCAGCAAATAATCATGAAATCTATTGGTAAAGTGAATCTCATTTCTATCTACTGCTGATCTACATTGAGGATTACAACCTACTAGTACTATTGGTTACACCATTAGTTTAAGTGGCTGAGCTCTGTGTCATGGATCTCAAGGGTTCAGCTAGGGTCATCCTTAGGCATATGCAACATACGCGGCTGTGTAGGGCACCTGAAAATTTTGGGCACCCCTGGGTCTTAGCGTTCACCCTTTGCCTCTTCCTATCCCTGTTCTGACCCTTCCTGCAGGCTCCCACAGCTGGCTGCTGCAGGTTTGTGAGTCTTCCTCCGAGGGGATCTAGTAACTTAAAAGTGAAAAAGCCTTTCAGCCTTTCAGACCTATTAGCACAACATTGAAACTGTTAAAGAGCCATTCAAGTGGTAAGGAAGCCATTTAACAGGCATTTGCCAACTCCCAGGTATATACGGGCCGGCTCCAGGGTTTTGGCCACCCCAAGCAGCCAAACAAAACAAAACAAAACAAAAAGAGCCGCGATCGTGATCTGCGGTGGCAATTCGGCGGGAGGTCCTTCGCTCCGAGCAGGAGTGAGGGACCATCCACCGAATTGCCGCCAAACAGCTGGACCTGCCGCCCCTCTCCGGAGTGGCCGCCCCAAGCACCTGCTTGGTAAGCAGGTGCCTGGAGCCGGCCCTGGGTATATACTGTCAGTTTCTGAATTTACTGACAAAACAGTTGTGCATGACTGTAATATTTACTCAGAACATGTCAGTCTACAGGACCTTAGTTTAAAATTTGCTTTAAAAATATGTCATTAGTGTGTTGTTAAAGATGATAAAATCACATCTCTAAAAATCCTTACATAGATTTTTAGATGCACAATCTGAGTATTTATCTTTAGCCTTAAATGCTTGGATATTCAGACATATCATTTTTTAAATAAATCCTTCAAAGGGCCACCCTTATCTAAAATACACATTTTAATTTTAATTACTATAGTATAAAAAACTTGCTTCCAAAGTCTTCCTGTCCTTTTTGTCCATCTCTTTCTCCCTTCACCCCCCCTTTTGAAAAGAGCCTTTAAAGGAACAACACCCCTTTTCTTCCAGATTGCTGGACAAACGAGTTTCCTTTTCTTTACTTCTGACTGTTTGATGAACTAGTTTTAAGAGAACTTACTAGCAAAATCAGTTCCTTAGTAAGATATAAAATCCTTTGTCATGCCTAAAATCTTTGAAAACATATTTTTTAAAGTTGGTGAAATGTCATAAACATGTCTATTAAGGAGATCACACAAAGTAAATTAGTGTTCCCTTTTTCTAAAAGCAATGAACATTGTTATAAACACACTAAACCTCTGTGACTGATTAATTTAAAATAATGTCTTTGTTTCAGTGAGTTAAATATGTGGTAATCTGAAATGATTACTTTATGAAGGCTTAAGAGGACATTTAAAATATAAAATCAGCTTAGAAATACTGATTAAGAAAATGTAAAACAGAGAAGAGCTGCATCATGTATTCCATAATATTTAATGTTGTATTCAGCAGGATAGCTGGCTTGTTCTTACTACAAAGTTTTTGCAAATAAATCTCTGACAAACTTCAGGGTATATCAAAAAACCCGCAACTGACATTTTTTATTCCCAAATTTAGCGCTTGTAATTAGGTACCTTCTGCATGTCCAGTCTTTACCTTCTGGCATGCAGTGGAAAACATGCTCCATTTTCTTTAGAAAGAAATTGCAGAAGAGTGGTTTTTACAAATGTCATTTGCTTCATTCGGATTCAGGGATTTGGCTGGAAGGGGGTGAGCAACGTTGGGGAGGGAAGAGAGGAGGGAGACAGTGGGGAGAGGGCGAGGCCTGGGCAGAGTGGGGATGGAGCCTGGGGCAGTGCAGGGATGGAGTATGGACAGGGCCACAGGCAAAAGAGGTGGGCTGGGGAGCTAGCCTCCCCAAGTGGCAGCTTCACCTATGGCCCATGACAGCAGGTAAGAGTGGGTCGGCTCCCGCACACCCAGCATGCACTGCAGTGTCCTTAGGCAGGGGCCGTATTCACACAGTCGAATGTATTGGTGCCGTGAGTTCTGCCTGAGGGAGAGGGTATGGGCATCTCTGCAGGGAACTGGGCTTCTCCGCCGCCGTGAGGCGGGCCAGGCAGCTCGGTATCCTTTGCTGCTTCGTCCCTCCCTCCCACGGGCTGCGAGCCCAGGCTGCTGTCGGGCATAGAGCCACCAGTTTAATAATACTGTGTAGGGCTCCATAAATCCTTAGGACGGCCCTGGGTTCAGCCCTGCTGTTGACCCGGGTGGGTTGCAAAATAATGTCACAGGATGGAATTTCTGTTTCTTCTGGGCTTTTTTAAAAACCGAGGAAATTATACGCACTCACACAATCTTAAAAGAATATTATTAAGGTTCCAAAGTTAAGCATTCAATAGTTGTCAGAAAATAGATTGCCCGTGTAACCTTAATTTGGCCTCCTATTGTGTATGCATTATGAGACAGTCTTTAATTATTTCTCATGCATGAACAATGTATAGTTATATTGCTGCCTTGCATGCTCTCCAGACTTGCACAGTCTTTCTTCCGATGTCCCACTTGGAACAATATATTTGAAGACGCTGGGGTGAAATCCTCGCCCCACTGAAGTCTATGGCAACATTCCTATTGACTTCAATGGAGCCAAGATTTCACCCCAGGTCCCAGAAAACAAATATATGAGCTACCCTCATGTGAAAGGAAAAGAATGAATCTGGAATATTTTCCTTCAGAATTGAAAGACTTAACTTTTATTGTGTAAGGTTCAGATTAGGTCTTTATAAGAGTGACAAATCTATCATTTTGGTTGTGGTTGTAGATTGACTAAACTCTTTTGTGTGTGTGTGTTCAGGCTGTGGGTAGGTATCACTTGTAATTCCAAGTATGAGACAAAGCTATAATCAGGGTACTGTAACTACAGTCATTTTGTTACTCCCTCCTGGTTCTCAATGGGCAGCTAATAACTATTTTTATGCTGTATATCTACGCTCAGCTTTATTAAAGTGCAGAACTATCGGGAGTAAAATTGTGCTTGGATCTTTTCTACTCTCAGGAAGAAGTTACCAAGCATTGAAAGAATAAGTGGTAGCTACACACTATGATTTACAGAATTTGTTCCTAGCATTCAGTTCTACTAAACTTGTCAGAATATTCTCAGTCTTGATGCCTCATTTCTACTGCAAGAATTCAGGAATGCTTAAAAATGCATTTTGAAATGTTCATATTCTGTCTGACATGTTATGGAGACATCTGTTTACCTTAGAAACACAATTCATGGGCACTCAGCCTCAACTGAATTTCTGTTGAAGCTGTAAGTTAGTGTCTCAGTGCTTTGGGATTCAGCTGACAGAAGAGTTTTCTGTCACTTCATTCCTTCTCCACATGTTTTCAAGTCTGAAGCAACATACAATGTGTGACAAAGTTCCTCCTCTATCTTGTTGGGTCCTGCGCTTATTGGCAGATTTTCTTGCCTCAGAGATTCACCATGTGGGTTGGGGAACAGCCCAGAGACCTTCCCCTCTGGAAGAACCCACAGTCCAGGTCAATTGGGAGGTTTGGGGGGAACCCAGGCCCGCCCTCTACTCCAGGTTCCAGCCCAGGGCCCTGTGGACTGCAGCTGTCTATAGGGCCTCCTGTAACAGCTGCGTGACAGCTACAACTCCCTGGAATACTTCCCCATGGCCTCCTCCAAACACCTTCCTTATTCTCACCACAGGACCTTCCTCCTGGTGTCTGATAACACTTGTGCTCCTCAGTCCTCCAGCAGCACACCCTCACCCTCTCACTCTCCCTCTCAGCTCCTTGTGCCTCTTGCTCCCAGCTCCTCCCACTCACATCACAAACTGAAGTGAGCTCCTTTTAAAACCCAAGTGCCCTGATTAGCCTGCATTAATTGATTCTAACAGCTTCTTCTTAATTGGCTCCAGGTGTCCTAATTAGCCTGCCTGCCTTAACTGGTTCTAGCAGGTTCCTGATTACTCTAGTGCAGCCCCTGCTCTGGTCACTCAAGGAACAGAAAACTACTCATCCAGTGACCAGTATATTTGCCCTCTACCAGACTCCTGTACCCCACTGGTCTGGGTCTGTCACATATGTTATACATGATTAATCCCTGCATCATTTTATCCCCAGTTAAAAACATGCTATTTGCAAGAGGGATACAAGGCACAGCACACAAGATAAATATTTGTGACTAATTGATTTTATACCATTCTTAATGTGGAATGAATGCAAGGTAGTGTGGGCACTTGCCACTCAATGATTTTGCTCAGTCTTAATTGGGCAGTACTTATATTATTGACAGCAGTGTTCTCCAACCTTTTTATACACAAGATCACTTTTTGAATTTAAGTGAAACCCCACCCCTTCCCTGAGGCCCCACCCCTTACCCAAAGCCCTGCCCCGCTCACTTCATTTGCTTGCTCTCCCCCACCCTCACCCTCTTTCACCAGGCTGGGGCAGGGAGTTGGGGTTCGGGAGGGGGTACAGGCTCTGGGCTGGGGCTGAGGGCTTTGGAGTGTGTGTGGGGGCTCTGAGCTGAGCCTGGGGCAGGGGGTTGGGGTGCAGGAGGGGTGAGGGGTGCAAGCTCTGAGAGTGATTTTGGGTGCAAAAGGGGGCTCCAGGCTGGGGCACAGTATTAGGGTATAGGAGGGGGTACGGGATGCTGGCTCTGGGAGGGGGCTCAGGGCTGGGGCAGGGGCTTGGGGTGCAGGAGGGTGTTCAAGGTGCAGGAGGGGGTATGGGGTGCTGGCTCTGGGAGGGGGATCAGGGTTGGAGGTTGAGGTGCAGGCTCCTGCCGGGGGGCACGTATCTCGGGCGGCTCCCGGTTGGTGGCGCAGTGGGGCTAAAGCAGGCTCCCTGCCTGCCCCAGCCCCAAGTCACTCTTGGAAGTGGTCAACGCACCCCTGCAGCCCTTTAAGGGTGGGTATGTGGCTCAGAGTGCTGCCCCTCTCTCCAGACACCACCCCCGCAGCTCCCATTGGCCGCAGCTCCCCATTCCTGGCCAATAGGAGCTGCAGGGGTGATGCTTGCAGGCAGCAGCAGTGCGTGGAGACCCCTTGCCCTCCCCCCCGCCTGGGCTCCAGGGGCATGCTGGCCACTTCTGGGAGTGGTGTGGGGCCGCGGCAGCCCCGCTGTGCCGCTGCAGCCGGAGATCGGAATTGACTGGGAAAGTCTCCAGGATTGACCAGTCGATCACGATCGACCAGTTGGTGACCACTGATTTAAAGCATGTCATGAAAGTATGTACCTACTTTTTCACTAACAAGATGCTCTGCACAAAAGTCTTTCCTTTTCTTTTCTTAACAGGTATGTTAGTTATCCTCTTATTTATTTAATAATAATCATGCAGTCCAGCATGTGGACAGCATTTTCTGGTTTCTGCCCTGGCACTGTTATACTCACAAACGTTGCTCTATATTTTTTTTATTCAATAAGTAACCCAGTTTCAGATCAACTTACAATTTATAATCTCTCTTGTTAACTAATAAATACGTTCCAGCTGTTTTGAAGGGGTCTTAAGCAGATCAAGAGCAAGGGCACTGTAGATGGAAGTAATGTGTTTTGCTATTAATCTAGTTAACATCCTATAAAATCCAGTCTCTTTCATCACTCAGTGGGTATGCTTATTCTTTGTTGCTGTAAGTTCTTTTAAAGTGTCTGTCATCAAGTATAGTTTATTAAAGATTTGGTGCCTTGGGCAATACAAACTAACTGGTTCCTTAGCACTGTAACAATGTATAAAGGACACTACACAGCCAGAAAACTAAGGGACAGATCCACCACTGGTTTAAATAATTATAGCTCTGTAGATGTCAGCTAAGCTGTGTCACTTTACACATGTTGAGGATCTCGCCCCAAAACTAAAAATAATTCTGTGACAAAATTAGCATACATTAAGGACTTTAAGTTTCATTCATAGATTTTAAGGCCAGAAAGGATCATTGGACAATCTAGTCTGACCTACTGTATAACACACGTTCACTCAGTGATCCCAGTATTGAGCCCATAACTTGTGTTTGGTTAAAGTATATTTTTCAGACACCCAGTCTTGATCTTAAAGACATAAAGAGATGGAGAATCCACCACTTCACTTAGGAGTTTCTTCCAATGGTTCATCACAGTCACTGTTAAAAATCTGGGCCTTATTTCTAATTTAACTTTGTCTGTCTTTAACTTGCAGTCATTGAAAATGCTGTTGAGTGATGGAATACTGCAAAATGACCATTTCTTCTGGCCATTCCTGAGAGCAAAGCAATAACGGATTCTTCAGCCACTGTCGTAACTGTTACAGAGACTCTGGAATTGAGTGAAAAAGTTTTGTGCTGCTCCCAGAGGTATGTAAAATATTCACAGTGAAATGCAGAAATGCACCAAGCATTTTCACATTTCATTGTGAATTTGAATTTGGTTCTGTTTTTATTACGCCTCAGTCCTGCAAACTTTTGCACCTGTATGTTTAAAGTGACCAGTGATTTTGGGTGCCTCCATTTTTTGGTGCCCAACTTGAGATGACATCTTAAAGAGGCCTGACTTTTAGAAACTGCTGAGAAAATCAGTCCCCTTTAAAGTGTCTCAAATTATACACCTAAAATAGCAAGTCACTTATGAAAATATAGGTCTTAAGCAGGCGGGTAATTTTACTCATGTAGTAGTCCAGTAAGAAGTCAATAGGGCTACTCATATGAGTAAAGAGAATCACATGCTTAAGTATTTGAAGACTCAGGCCTAAAAATAGGCTGTGAAAACATGTACAATTATTGTTTATTATTTATACTGAAAGTCGTGCCCAAAATATGTTATGTGCTTTCTTAACAAAGAGGAAGACGCTGCTGCTGCCTGAAAGAGTTTACAATCTAAGACAGGCAAAATAGACAAATCAAACAATCAAGACAAACTAGAGATAAACAACATACAAGAAATATTTGCAGTGATGTTAGATATATTTCTTATGTGTTACTTTCCCTTCTGCTTTCTGCCTTAATCGCTCCTCCCGCCTTCTGTCCAGGTGCTCTCTGGTGCCTGCTTTGACATGGTTGCCCGCATGTGCCTGACTTCTATTCTGCCCAACTCATGTCAAAGCTTCAAGCTCAGCATGAGAATCTGCGGGAGAGTAGCAACCAGTCAGATAATGGCCATTTCAAAGAAAGTGCCCAAAGAAAGTCAAGTGGGGCAAGGGTAAAGGTCCATATAGCTCTACCTGCAGTCACTGATCATTTCTTTTGCTTGCTCTTTCTCACATTCACTCCAAAATCAACAGTATTTGGTTTTCAAGTCTTTTCACAGACAGGTGACCGTTTTCATAGAATTTTGCAAAACTAAGAAACCCCCCCAAACAAACAGCAATCTTGCCCAGCAGCTAGAAAGACTGGGAGAGCTCATTTTGTGACATTTTAGAACTCATTTGAAATGCACCCTTTCTAGATTCAGAACAGCATAGGCCTTCAGACATTTGAAGTTCATCTTTTATTTGGCTGTTGCAAAACATGAATTCTAGGCTTGGCTGCTGTGTTTAAGAAATAAAAATTCCCTTGCTAGTCCCAGAAGCAAAGCAAACAGGCATCCTCATTGTTTGGATAGTGCAAGCTTCCATTTAGTTAGGAACAGATGCTTTTAAAATAACAGTTTTCTTGAAAAACAGCAATTTAAATTAAGGACAAAATGGTTATTGCAAGTCAGTTTTCCAAACTCTCTACCTCAGAGTCAGACTTTATAAAACTCAAAACGCCATGAGACTCTCCAATCCCTGCTATCTAGAACTAAACCTCCCTAAGAGCCATGCTCTCCATCATGAAGGAGTGCAGAATGATATTCTTAACTGAGGAATGTCTTTCCCAAGACAAATTAGGGGAAGCTTATTATTATTATTCATTAGCTAGAGAAATTTAAGTGTAGACTGTTTCCATTGTGTTTTGGGGATCCGATTACTTGAAACTTTGTTTCTGATCCAGGGGATAAACAAATAGGAGTCTGTGACAGACTGTACCCTTATGATCGCCACTTTTACAAGATTATGATAAATTTTGTACAAACTGTGCCTTGTGAGGTATCCGTTGAAAACTCATAATCTACTGAACTTTATTGTCCTGGCAAAATGTGTGTAGCAACATTGTATGTAAAGTTATTTTTACTGTTTGAAATTGCTGAGACATGCTTCAAATTTAGAAAAGCAGCCCAAACCAGTTCCTCAGAGACAAAAGGTTAGCCAGCACCTTAGTTAGGTATCAACATCACCCGGGTAAGCTGCCATTCTTTGGCAGGAAGAAGGATGTGAATGAGAAATTTACATTTTCACCTACCTGCAGGTACTATACCCTGACTTTGGGTCTGCAAACAAAGTCAGTCTTGAGTGCCCATTTAACATTTTTTTCTAACAAGCATCTTTACATTGCTTTACGTGCATGGGGAGAGAGCCACAAGCTCATCTCATTGACCTGCTTCAAATCCCTCCTGAAAACGCTCATCTGCTGGGACACCTACAAAATGCTCAGCAATGATCAGGCAGCTGGTGTGCTGAGATCACAGCTTTGCATACGGATCGGTGGTGTCGCATGGTTACTTTGCATTCTCTATGGCTCTCTGTTTTAGACACCTGTTGTCTATCCTTTTATACTTAGATTATAAACTCTCTTGGGCAGTGCCAATCTCTTTTGTTCTATGTCTACATGGTGCCTAGCACAATGAGGCCCTAGCTTCTTGGTGCTCTCACCATACAAATAATAGATAACAATAATTAATAAGCATGTCTATAATTTCTGTCCATCTTTTTCTCTAAATTACCTTGTCTTCATGCTGAGGGCAGAGATTACGTCCAGGACCCTGGCCTTGTTTTCCTGCTTTCCAGAATAGGGCTGAGTCTCTTTGCAAGAGATAAATTGCTGTTTAAAAGCATCATTACATGCTTTGTTAACTATGATGTGGCTGTAGAGTAAACCCACTTGCAATTTGTCATATTTAGAGTCTGGAGGCAAATTAAAAAGAGAAATGCCCCATGATGAGACTGAAGTCACTGAGAAGAGACAGAAAATTGAAATGTTTTCTAAACTGCAGAGACAAGTTCAGAGTGGCATTCACACAAGTGACTGGAATAATCTCCGCCATCATTATATGCTAAACTTATTCGATCTGCCCTGGCAAGAAACTACTTATGTTTTCTGCACAGCATTCAAATCTAATGCCACACACACACTACATACATCTCACTTATCTGGTGATCTGCACTGAGTAAGCACACTGAGGGACAGTGGTGTGGGGGACAGCTATCAGTGTGCAGACACTGATATAGGAAAAACATGCTTCCATGAGATCTGGAACAGACTGCATAAACACCAGGAAATAAATCCTGCCCAAATCTCCATTGCTCCCATTGGAATGGTTCAGTGGAATGGCTGTGAATTGAACTCAGAGTTTTATGTCCTCTATATAAGTCTGTCCCATGAAGGGGTGACCTAGCCCTTACTTATGCAGCTAGGATTTCCAAAGGAGCCTAAGGGTGTTAGGTACTCAACTCCCATTGAACTTCAATGAGATTTAGATGCATAATTCCCTTTGGCTCTTTTTATTAAATCCCAACCATTTTATGTTGTTATGGCTAGACCCTCTCACCTGGCTGATCTATGTTTGCTGCACGATAGAAGGTGGGAGTGGGAGGCAGGGTACAGGTGGCTCTCTGATCCTGAAAACTGGGTCAACCCACATATAATCTAGAGCAACCTTAGGGCTGCCCTAAATTGTGTTCAAATGCCCATGCCCCTCAGGGACCTTTCTAGCAGCTGGAACACAGCTGGGAGAGAATGGGGTGGCAGAAAGCCACTATGCCATCTCTGTGCCACCCAGGGATTTCCTAGTAACCTATTAAGTTGAGTTTATAGACTCTGTGTGGTGCTGAAGTGTACAGTGTTGGTCTTATGCATCTGGCACTGCACAAAGGCTATCAGTCATTAAAATAAAGCTAGGCCCAAAAGGATGGCTGGGAAAGAAACAGAACAAAAGAAAGGCAAAGAAAAAAACGACTCAGAAAGGATTAGCTAATGAAGATAAGTACACGTTACATAGCTCTGTGATTAGAACCTTCATTACAAGTGCGTTATCAAAGGTAACGAAATATATCACCTAGTTGTGCTCTCTGACAGGACAATTCCCCTCAAAGAATTACTCCCCCCGACTTGTGCTCCATCTCCCTTGATAAGCATAATTTTCACTAAATGCTGTGTATAAATATATGACACACAAATCCAATATATATATTACAAGAACAGTATATATTACAGTACAAGAACTTTATTAAGGTTGCAAAGTCAAGCCCTCAAAAGTAAGGAAAAGCCAGAATGAAGGTTACCTCTGCAACCTTAATTTAGCTACCAAAAGCTAACAAGGCTCTACTGCGCATGTGAGAACTGCATTTTTTCAGAAGTTTATAACTTCGGCCAGTTTTTCCTGGGGATGGCAAAAGACACTTCCCAGACACTAGGACAATCCCTGTGCCAAATTTCAAATCCCTGGTCTAAAGTATGCTGGTGCTAGAGTTTCTCAATGAAGCAGTTAACCTTAACTGGGCAAATGTAACTATGGGTGCACCACTTATAATCCATAAGTGCACAGACGACCTTAATTCTGTCACTTCCTAACTTTTAAGTGTTGGTCTTTGCAACCTAAATGCACTTGTAGTTTTTGTGTGTGTAATATATATAAACTTCAATGTCGCTTTTCATGTTTTGGGGCAATTAAGCTTTATTACAAGGGTTTTTCTATAAATTTCCTGAAGACTTGATAGATGCTGAATGCAACAAAGTAACATTCTTTTAGAAATGAGTATAGAAGAAACAGTCCTGACTGTCAATCTGGTGTCACTACTGACTGCGTTTTAATTTGATGTTTCCAACCTGCATGGCTCATAAAAAGCAGTGAACAACAAGCCATGAGAGTAAGAAAAACAAAACAGATGCCTTTCTGACTTGCCATAATAGAACTGGAGTTATTTCAGTAACAGCTGGAACTAACTGGATTTGCTTTCCTTGGAACCTAAAAATATATGTCTCTCCATGGTCTCAAAAAAAGAAATTAAATTGAGGCAGAAGACAACCGAGAGCAGGAGAGACCGTAGCTGTCTAGTTGTTATGGGCTAGATTTGTGGCCTGTTTTTTGTGGGCTACCCAGAGACAAAGAGCATGGGAGAAGAAGCAGGGTCCACAGAGCCACTACATCCCTTATTGGGCAGAGCTTTGGCTCCACCCTAAAACATACCTGCCATCATAGCTTTACCTTAGTTATGGACTGGGTGCAGCTTACTATCTCCCCAGAGCTGCTCAGAGACTGGATCTCAGTCTTCTTAATGGGCCACCCCAGGGCAGCACGTGGAACCTACTTTCCCTTGCTCAGGACAGGTCATCTAGTCACAATGTAGCCCTATATTATTTGGGATGACCATGCTGTTTAGTGTGGATTTCTGGTTAAACCAAGACCACCAGTGTTCAGTGAGAGGAGTGAAGAGGCAGTAGATGTGTTTAAGCTCATACTTAATCCGGGGCTTCTATAAAGCTGGTTGAAAGTCTGCCCTAAGTCACAGGGGAAATGAATTTCATGAGCTCAGCTTGCTCCCCCATGGACATACACCTGTGCCATGTAAATTGGTGTAATTGGGAGCTTGCACTGGAGAGGCACTGAACAGAATAGGAAGAAATTTGCTAGGGAAGGCTGGGGAGGGGGAGTGGAAAAAGTTCAGAGTGAACTTTCACAAGGACTGCTTGCACTACTAACTCTCTTTCTCTCTTACACATAGAGATAGATGTGCACACAAAAAATGAGAGCAATAGAAAAATAAATATTCAGCGTTTCTGTTTGTAAAAGCCTGATGCTGGAGGTTCTGTAGACCTGCACAGCTGAATCATTATAGACCAGTGCCTTTAATTGTGATTGGTGATCAGATGAAAAGCAGTTTAGTCTTCTGCTGAATCCTTAATTTCAGCAAGAACTTATCAATGTTAGGTTAATTTTGCTAATTAGATGCTAATTCTTTCTCTCCGGATAAAACATGGCTGCCAAAGAAGAGGCTGATATTTTGTCTATGTATGTACAGTGCCTCATGTACTTGCACCCCTGCTGATTTCTGACCTATCCCACAGAGCCTGCTGCCCATACATTTCTATTTGATGACTCTGACACACCCTGACTTTCCTCCTCCAGAAAGTGGCACTGACTAGGAAGTGGGAAAAGAAACTTGTTGTACTTTTTGGCAAAGTGTATGAATACTGCAAAGATAATTGTGCTAAGTGAGTGACTCAGCAGCATGAAAAGAAAATAATTGACTATTTATATTTCTTTGGTCTGTAACATCATATACACAGAATTGCAGTATGAATTGTGAACATGGATTTCTAACGTAAGTAGTGATAGGCCCAAACTATAACATTTGCAACTGCAGTTCAACCTCCCCCAAAACTGTGAAATTTGAGCCGTTATCATGTAGGACCTGGCTTCAGATTGCAAGCCCCTCCCTAATAATGTAACCCATAGGTCTAAATAAAATCAATATAAAATCAGTACAGAGTTTCTCCAGAGTTAGAGGGTGACCAGAACTGTTCCTGATTATTAATAACCCTGTAATATCTGTTGACAGAACAGAGGGCTTCTTAGAGTGAGGATACACTTACTAAAGTCAGAAGGGACCATCATGATCATCCAGTCTGACCTCCTGCACATTGCAGGCCACAGAACCTCACCTACCCACACCTATAATAGACCTCTAACCTCTGGCTGAGTTACTGAAGTCTTCAAATCATGCTTTAAAGACTTCAAGTTACAGAGAATCCATCATTTACACTAGCTTAAACCTGCAAGTGACCCCATGCTCCAGCATCTCAGCCAATCTGACCCAGGGGGAAATTCCTTCCCGACCCCAAATATGGTGATCAGTTAGACTCTGAACTTGTGAGCAAGACTCACCAGCCAGCCACCTGGGAAAGAATTCTCTGTAGTAAATCAGAGCCCTCCCCATCTGTCGTCCCATCTACAGCTGTTGGGGATTTTTGCTACTGGTAGTTGCTGATGGGCCACAAGCCAAGGCAGTGCTCTCATACCAGCTCCTCCATAAACCTATCAAGCTCAGGCTTCAAGCCAGTTAGGTTTTTTTGCCCCCACTGCTCCCCTTGGAAGGCTGTTCCAGAACTTCACTCCTTTGATGGTTAAAAACCTTCACCTAATTTCAAGCCTAAACTTGTTGATGGCCAGTTTATATGTATTTGTTCTGGGGTCCACATTGATGCTTAACTTAAATACGGTAACTCCTCTTCCTCCCTGGTGTTTATCCCTCTAATGTATTTATACAATAATCTCTCCTCATATCTCTCAATCATATTTCCCTTCAGCCTTCTATTGATTAGACTAAACAAGCCAAGCTCTTTGAGTCTTTTCTCATAAGATAGGTTTTCCATTCCTCAGATCATCCTAGTAGCTCTTTTCTACACCTGTTACAGTTTGAATTAATCTTTCTTAAACATGGGAAACTGAGGTCCAGCTGAGGTCTCACCTTGTATAACAGTACACTTGTATAACAGTACACTTCCTTGTCTCTACTGGAAATACCTTGCCTGATACATCCTAGACAGCATTAGCCTTTTCACGGCCACATCACACTAATGGTTCATAGTCATCCTGTGATCAACCAATACACTCAGGTCTTTCTCCTCCACTGTCACTTCCAATTGGTACATCCCCAACTTATAGCAACAATCTTGTTGTTAGTCCCTAAATGCATAACCTTGCACTTTGCACTATTAAATATCATCCCATTTCTATTACTCCAGTTTACAAAGTCATCCAGATCTTCTTGTATAGTATTCTGGTCCTCCTCAGTGTTAATACCTCCCAATTTTGTGTCATCTGCAAATCTTATTAGCACATTCCCACTTTTCGTGCCAAGGTCAGTAATAAAAATGTTAAAAAGGTTGGTCCCAAGACTGATCCCTGAGGAACTCCACTAGTAATCTCCCTCTATCCCAACAGTTCGCCTTTCAGTATGACCTCATGTAGTCTTCCTTTTAACCAGTTCCTTATCCACCTTTCAGTTCTCATATTAATCCCCATCTTCTCCAATTTAACTAATAATTTGTCATGTGGAACTGTATCAAATGCCTTACTGAACTCCAGGTAGATTAGATCTACTGCATTTCCTTTGTCTAAAAATTCAGTTATCTTCTCAAAGAAAGATATTAGTAACTTTATTATCACCTCTTGAATACAACAACTGAAACAATTGTAGAAAAATGTACAATTACTTTCTATCATTTTAGGTTATGTCTACACTATGCAGCTTTTAGCGACATGGCTGTGCAGCTAAAAGGCGCGCAGTGTAGCCGGTCTTTGTCAGCAGGAGAGAGCTCTTCCACGCAGCACTCACCATTTTTTTCCCGTGGGTGCTCCAGTCCCAGAGCACCCACGGAGTTGGCACTTATGCTCCCATGCCCTCCCACCCCCCCCACAAACTCCGCCTATGCTTGGAAGTTGAAATCACTAAGGATGAGCAAGGGGGATTGTGAGGAGAGGGAGCCAGGAATCAAAATTGGAGAGGAAGGCTTAGGGGGAGAAATTTGCGTGGATGGTAGATGACTGCAACATAGACAGGGAGAGGAGAGAAGAGTCTGATGCAGTGCTGTTCAAAAGAGGAGAAGGAGTGGTAAGAGGGAAGGGTTGGAAACAGCACGAAAAGAGAGGCGAAGCCCAAAAAAGCATTGTGTAGCATCAGTGTATCTTTAAAAGCCTACTAATGTACTCATCTGCAAGGTTAAAAAAATTAAGAAAAATAATATTCTCCCAAAGATAATTTCTTAGCCTATTGTCACACTTCTGTAAAGATTACAGCTTTTGAATATATTTTATGATGTATATTTCACCCCTCTGAAATAATGTGCTATGCTGGAAATATGAAGATCAGTTAATATTTTCATGTTTTGATCATAAGGCAATCTTGGGAAACTCTCTCTCATGGATTTCCCATGACAAACCATGCTTCAGCGACTCTCTCCTTAAGATGTTATCTGAAGTCCTACAATATTTAAATGAAACCCCAATTGCAATGTGCAGCTCCAAAAAATAAAAGGGACATGGGAAAAAATTGTTGATTCTTTTTTTCCATACCAAGTTGCAGTGGTAGATTTTTATGACGTATGGAGACTTCAAATCCATCTGAATTTTTCACAGGATAAATATTATTGCTTTTCATTGCAATAAATAAAGGGAAACCTGTGTGAAATTCCAGGGAGAAAAAATGTTTGGATTGCTAATCCAACATGAGATCCTTTTGTGGATTATATGAGTAAGAAACTAATGCACCATTGTACTAAAGAAAAAAGACTGAGTGACTATTAGGCTGATAAACAGTTTCAGATTTTCTGGTATACATTTTAATCCCTTGTCAGTGACAACAGTTAGTGGCTCATGCCCCATCCATTCCATACCAATTAAGAATGGAAAAGAGTTGGAATTCTACCCAAAGGTAAATTAAATTAGTGGAAGGGGACTCTGAGACACATTCCTCACAATTCTTAGGAAGACATGGTGACATCTTCAGCCCCACCGCACCGCTTTGCTCCTGATAAAAGGGCTGGAGTGGTCCAGGGCTCTAAAAGCTCTGGTTCTCTCTGGAGAGGATTCTCCCAGGGCAGCTACTGTGGAAGACAGCCATAAGGCTGACTTTTGAGGATCCCTTACAAGTCCAGGTTTAGGGGGGATGTTGGAGTGGAATTCCGGCATGTTGGGGGAGGGGCTGCAGCATGCAGTGCTGTGGAGATTCTGGGAAGTGCTGCAGCTCCTAGGGCAGCCTGGAGATGCTCTTTTAACTTATACATGCCCCCAGGGCTCTCTCGGTTTCAGTGGGAGGTCTCTCCTGCTCCTGGATCAGCCAAGAATTGAGAGGACACAAAGGTGGCTTAAAGCCGCCTTATCCCCCTGGGCTGTGAGTTCTGTGCTGTGGCAATGAGCCACGCCAGGGGTGAAATACTGGCCCCACTGAAGTCAGTGGGAGGCTTAACTTCGATGGAGCCAGAATTTCACCCTTAGAGTGTTTTAGAGTGGAAATTCACAGTAGAATTATTAATACTTGGAACAGCATTAACTACCCTGCCATGGCTTCCCCAGACCATTGGGAGAGGGTCGTGTGTGGCTTCTGTCCAAACTATGCCTTGAAAATATACAAATAGATGTGTTTCTAAATACCTGGCTACTCAGTGTCTGCTGGCTGGCTCTGTCAGCTAATACAGATTCTGTGGTGACTGTAGGTTCTAATAAATTCAAATTGCCTTTTCAACTTTTCTGACTATTAATTACATTATTTTCCTAAATGTAGTATTATTATTTTAGTGTTAATTGCATTGTATATCTTATCATATCATTTGGCGTGTTTAATATTATTTATACTGTAGTAATATTATTATTCATTGTCATTTATTACTGTTAATAATTTGGGGCCAAATTCTTTTCTGTTACTCTAGGTTAAATAGAGAGTAACTTACAGTCACTGAGTTATTGCTGTAAAAAGTGTTATGGGCTGCAAAAATGGGGGATTGGCTTACATCTTGGATGAATTTTTTGCACTCATGGATGGCTATTTTGTCCAAGCCATGTATTTGTCAATTTCAGTTTAGATCCTACTGGAGGCCACTGAATGTGGATTCTCCAGCACTGGCAGTTTTTAAATCAAGATTGGATGCTTTCCTAAATGATATGTTCTAGGAATTATTTTGGGGAAGTTGTCTGGCCTGCATAGTGCAGGAGGTTAGACTAGATCAGTGGTTTTCAAACTTTTTTTCTGGGGACCCAGCTGAACAAAATTGTTGATGCCGTGACCCAGTGGAGCTGAGGATGAGGGGTTTGGGGTGTGGGAGGGGCTCAGGGATGGGGCAGAGAGTTGGGGTGTGGGGGTGAGGGCTATGGGGCCCAGAATGAAGGGTTTAGGATGTGAGAGGGAGCTCTGGGCAGGGGCAGGGGGTTGGGGTGTGGGAGGGGGTCAGGACTCTGGGCTGGGGGTGCAGGCTCTGGGATGGGGCTGGGGATGAGGGGTTTGACCAGAGCGACCCAGTGCATTATATGCCATGATCCAGTACTGGGTTGTGACCCAGGGTTTGAAAAACACTTGACTAAATGATCACAATGGTCCCTTCTTCAGGCTGTGGACTCTATGAACTTTTATAAGCTTGGTCAGTTTTGTAATTTTCTGTGGGTGCTCCATGGGAGGGATGCTGTTTCTGAAATTGCCTTTGAATGTTTTGTCCTTGGTATTTTATATTATTTTCTACCATTAACTTTTTGTTTGCACGTTCAACAAAAAGAAAATTCTTCAACATATGTGTAGACAGCAATAGAAGTTTTTAAATGGTATTGCTCTGTATGACTGAGGCACCAATTGCTAAGCATGGTACTTTTAATTTTTTTGAATGAGTTCTGTGGGAAACTATATATGATCAGATAAGGCTTTATAAACCCGAAGATATAAACTTGGTTTCTTGCCCATTGTATGTTTTCTTTCCCCTTTGCAGTTGTCTGATTTTTTTAATCACTTCCCGTCTCACTTTCTGCCTTCCAGAATAAATGTTCTGTACTTTTTCTTCTTAATTGTTGTCAAGTTTCTTTTCCTTTTGCATAATTTATGAGGGTCTGGCTAGAAGGATTGGGCTCCAACTATAGACCATTGGCCAAGATTTTCAACAGGGGCTAAGGATTTGGGGTTCTCAATCTGAGACACCTTAAAGGGACTTGATTTACAGCAAGTGCTTAGATCCAGCGCTCTGAAAATGCTTTACGGCATCTCAGATTGGGCACCCAAATATTGAGGTGTTGGCCTTAGTGTTCACAGTTTGCTCAAGGCGTGCAGATTGATTCCTCTCACTGTGTCAAATCAATGTTCAGATACTGTAATATAGATAAGTAAATACCCTTTGAAAAACAGGAGCTGGCATTTTGAAAATACTGTGGTTGTTCTAGTCCAACAAGCTGAATCCATCAGTAGACTATATGCCTGACAACTCGGAGGACAGCAACCTGGCTCCATTTTGATTTCAGAAAATTGCAATATACTGCAGTAATATTTTGTTGTGTATCCCTTCCTCCTGTCTCCATTCACTGATCAGTTTAGGGGATAGATCTCAAGCAAGCAAATTAATTTTTAACTCTTCTAGTGTAACTGCAGATGGCCTGGGTGAAATCCTGGCCACATTGAAGTCCATGGCAAAAGTCCCATTGACTTCAGGAGCGCATCCTAAGAGCTTGAGACACTTTTTAGAACTCTTAATAATTTTATGGTTTTCCCTACGTAAACACGGCACATATTTTTAGTCTAGATTATTTTTATTTCAGGTAGAAGAAATAGGAGAGAGCAAGAACACAATAACTCACTAGGTAACATTTCTTCTTTAACATTCTGAATCGGAACGAGAACACAGAATGTCAGCTACCTCAGCCAAAGGCAGGAAATCACCTTTCTATTTATTGGTGTAGTACACTGAAAAGAGAATGGCACGATCCCCTTTCAGCTATAGCGTTATACACATGCTGTATTTCATAGCTTCTAAGATCAGAAGGGACCACTGTGATCATTTAGTCTGATCTCCTTTACAACACAGGCTATAGAACTTCCCCAAAATAATTCCTAGAGCATATCTTTTAGAAAAACATCCAATCTTGATTTAGAGGTTGTCAGTGATGGAGAATTGCTAAGCTGTTGCAATGATTAATTAAGCTATTTCCCTCAGATATATCTTACTGTAGCACTGAGTTCCTCAGGTTAATTATATAGGGCCAAATATGCATGCACTCCCTGTCTCCTTTCTGTGCTCCTGTTTATTGGGCAGCTAGCGAATGTGAGAGTGCTAATATTTATCATGATTCTACATCCTATTCTTCACACAGGCTAACATCTTTGCTTTTTGAATTGCTGCCATACAATAATCAGGTATTTTCACTGAGGTGGAGGGTGGAGGGCTGGGAAGACAGGCTAAAGATCCCTTGCATTATATTATGACATTTCACAAATAGGTGTATAGATCCTGAGAAACATCAAAGATCCATAACTGCCACCGAGGTCAAGAGGAGTTGCAGGTTCTCAGTACCTCACTGGATCAAACCTATGTGATGCAAGGACAGCCAATAATTCAATTTGGCATTATATCCTTTTTCTTGGAGAAATGGGAAAAGCAGAGGTTTTTATCTTGAAACAATTTCAAATTCACTGAGGTTACACATGAAGAATATCACATTGATTTAACTCTCTTCTCTTTATATAATTCTGTCTAATTCCAAGAAATGCACCTTTGAGAGGCAGGTGCAGACAGTACCACCTCCACAGTTGTGCAGCCTCCCTTGAAGGTTTTGCCTTCTTTCACATCTCACTACTCTTCAAAGGAGTGAGGAGAGAAATGAAACATCTAGATTTATTAAAGCCCTTGGGGTTTCTTTACCCCTAACATAAATGAAATGTAGACATTCAAATCAAGACATCCTGGAGGATAATGAAATCCTTTTTTGATATTATATTTCTCTTCTGTAAAGTTATGCATAGCATTTTAAAGGCTATTTTTACATTTGGAGAAAGTATTTCTCATTTAAAACAACTATTTCTCATCTGAGACCTAAATACCCATTAAAGCTGTTTCTGTTACTAATTTCTTATACTAGAAATGTAGAATCATGAAAATTAGATTATAAATTCTTTGGGGCATCACTTTGTGCTGTTTTTGTGGGATCCCGATCCTTGGTTGGGGCTTCTAGGAGCTAGTGTAATCCAAATAAATAATAATAATAATAATGTTGTTCCATACACTAAAGAAATTAATCCCATATTATAGTAAGATTTGTGCACTAGGATTTTCTGTGGTGTGTTTTATTTTGGGTCCCCTGCACACTGGGCCAATCCCAGCTTTGGTGGATCTTCAATGAAGTCACTAGCCTTGTACCAGGGTTGAATATGGCCCATGGCATTCCACATTTAGACCTTGGTCACTCAGGAACTATACATATTTAAACCTCAAAGATTTAAAGAGTGGTGGAATGGAAAGAGGACCAAAAATGGGAGCAAAATGTATGTTTTTTAGTATTAGGAGCTCTGTTGAATTATTAAATGGCCTCATCTCAATCTGATTAATTTATTGAAGAAAATCTCTCTTGATAGAGTAAAATATACACATTATAACAATTTGTGACCAGACTAAAAGAATGAAGAGAATTAACTAAGAACACAGACAAATGATCTGATTATTATAAAAGTGGGGAAAAGTACAATGAGGCCACTGTGCTTTTTAATCAGAAACATATGGCATAAAATGACCAGATGTAACCACCATTTGAAGTGCTCAACAAACCTCTGTGATCTAATGGAAAACTGTGCTTCCAAAGCGATCAATATCATCAACCAATTGCACACATATTTAAAAGATCTGGTTTGTATGGTGCAGGACTGGTTCTTTTTCTTCTTGTCTTTTGTTGGCAGACTGAAAAGTTTTCCAAGAGCTCAAAATAATCAACATACCCTATCAGAACTTATTACATTTCCAGTGCAGTAGGTTAATTATCAGGTCATGTCATGCTGTCTTTGACAAATAAATGCTTCCTTTAGCTGAGCTTGCGAGGCCTTACATTCAACTTGATGGCCTTTCTCTGTGTCTGTCTGTGTATGCAACACGATAACTTCTGAAACCACATCCAAACAGTTGCAAAAGTCAGGGAATATTCTAAGCATCAGTGGGCAGAAGCCTATTGATTCTGGGGACAATTGGAATACTGAAAGAGTGAAAATGGGGGACCCATGGAGCTGCTGTTAGCTATTGATTGCACCCATTAAAATCTTGCAGCATGACAATCTCCCTGCTGATCCTTCAAATAGAGTTTAATATATTGACACTTTGAATGACAGATGGGAAATAATTGCTTTCCCTGCTGGGAGCCAGGGGGCAGATACTCAGCCTCTGGTGGAGAGGAAAGAGCAGACCTTTCTTTCCTTTCCTAATGTCCTACTTCCTCAAACCCTGTGCCAGGTAGAAGGGAGGGAGCACCAGTCATCCACATCTCCCTTCCAACCGGGGGCTGTGGGAAGAAAGAAAGGTATTTGGGGTTGGTAGGGAAGAATGACCCACAGAAGCCCTGAGGTGGAGAATGGGGGACTCTGATTTTGAGGGAAGAAGGTATAGGGTGCAGGAACAGAGCTCTTGTATGATGGGGCGAATGGTGGAGCCTGCTGTGTGGTGGGAGATAGAGGACATGAAGGGCACACAGAAACCCTGGTTGTGGGAAGAGATTGGAGGATCGGGGAAAGGTGAGGCACACAGAGAGCTCTTGCCATAGAAGACAAGGGGTATGGAGGGCATGGGGGGAAGGGGCAATGAGGGTATACATAGAGCTGTGGAGGTAACCTTTACAACAGTACAGCTTCTTCAGAAAGTTTAGTACAGAAATATTTTCTGGTAGTCTACACAATTTATTGCTTTATTCAAAAATGTTTTTGAAATGTTGATTTTTATATAACTGTGGAAAAATGTGCTTCTCTTTAGAAAACTTTTTAAAGAAATGTGCCAATTAGTATGTTTTTTCCTGAAATATTTATGGACCTGATGTATGTTCTTTCAGAAATGAGCCAATATGTCGGTTTTCCTGGAAATATTTATTTGAAAGCATTTATTAAAAATTAAAGATGTTGATTGAAACAATACATTGGCTTCCTAAACATTTCATTATACCAAGGAACAAAAAGTCTAAAAGGTTAATAAAACAAATTCCAAATGGTTTAGAAAACCATGGCAGAAGTTAAAAATTGGAACTTGGGTTAAAATTAAAGCTGGCCAGATATTAACAGGACATATTTGTGCTGATTGTTGGGAAAATAAGTGGCACTGGATTACTATTATTTGTGAAAACCAACAGAGGGTCCTGTGGCACCTTTGAGACTAACAGAAGTATTGGGAGCATAAGCTTTCATGGGTAAGAACCTCACTTCTTCAGATGCAAGTAATGGAAATTTCCAGAGGCACGTATAAATCAGTATGGAGATAATGAGGTTAGTTCAATCAGGGAGGGTGAGGTGCTCTGCTAGCAGTTGTGGTGTGAACACCAAGGGAGGAGAAACTGCTTCTGTAGTTGGATAGCCATTCACAGTCTTTGTTTAATCCTGATCTGATGGTGTCAAATTTGCAAATGAACTGGAGCTCAGCAGTTTCTCTTTGGAGTCTGGTACTAAAGTTTTTTGATGTAAGATGGCTACCTTTACATCTGCTATTGTGTGGCCAGGGAGGTTGAAGTGTTCTCCTACAGGTTTTTGTATATTGCCATTCCTGATATCTGACTTGTGTCCATTTATCCTCTTGCATTGTGACTGTCCAGTTTGGCCAATGTACATGGCAGAGGGGCATTGCTGGCACATGATGGCATATATAACATTGGTGGACATGCAGGTGAATGAGCCGGTGACGTTGTAGCTGATCTGGTTAGGTCCTGTGATGGCGTTGCTGGTGTAGATATGTGGGCGGAGTTGGCATCGAAGTTTGTTGCATGGGTTGGTTCCTGAGTTAGAGTTGTTATGGTACGGTGCGTGGTTGCTGGTAAGAATATGCTTAAGGTTGGCGGTTGTCTGTGGGCGAGGACTGGCCTGCCTCCCAAGGTCTGTGAAAGTGAGGGATCATTGTCTAGGATGGGTTGTAGATCACTGATGATGCGTTGGAGAGATTTAAGCTGAGGACTGTAGGTGATGGCCAGTGGAGTTCTGTTATTTTCTTTTTTGGGCCTGTCTTGTAGCAGGAGGTTTCTGGGTACATGTCTGGCTCTGTTGATTTGTTTCTTTATTTCCTTGTGCGGGTATCGTAGTTTTGAGAATGCTTAGTGAGTTCACATTATTCATTATTTGGACTACCACCCGCTATTTGTGAAAATGTTCATGAATCCTGAAAATATAATGAATTTTAGCACAAACCATCTCTACGCAAAAGAATTAATAGACACAAATCTGACATCAGGAATCATAACATTCAAAAACCAGTAGGAGAACACTTTAACCGGTCTGGTCACTCAATGACAGACCTGCGGGTGGCAATTTTGCAACAGAAAAGCTTCAAAAACAGACTCCAATGAGAAACTGCTGAGCAAACTAGATACAATCAATTTAGGCTTGAATAGAGTCTGGGAATGGCTGAGCCATTACAAACATTGAATCTATCTCCCCATGTAAGTATTCTCACACTTCTTATCAAACTGTCTGTACTGGGCTATCTTGATTATCACTTCAAAAGTTTTTTTCTCTTACTTAATTGGCCTCTCAGAGTTGGTAAGACAACTCCCCCCTTTTCATGCTCTCTCTATGTGTATATATATCTCTTCAATATATGTTCCATTCTATGCATCCAAAGAAGTGGGCTGTAGCCCACGAAAGCTTATGCTTAAATAAATTTGTTAGTCTCTAAGGTGCCACAAGTACTCCTGTTCTTTTTGTGGATACAGACTAACACGGCTGCTACTCTGAAACCTGACATTTTTAACAGCGAGGCTGATTAATCACTGAAACAAACTACCAAGGAAGTGGTATTGAGATCAAGACTGGACGCCTTTTTGGAAGATATGCTTTAGTCAAGCTCAGGTTATTGGCTCAATACCATTGGCAATTGGGTGAAATTCTATAGTCTCCGTTATAAAGGAGGTCAGACTGGATGGTCCTCTCTGGCCTTAAAATCTATTAATTAATGCAGGGACTGTAGCACAACCTCAGGAACTAGTTTTAACCTTGAGCAATATTTTACCATTGTTCCATTTGAACCCTGTATATAAAACTGTATATGGAATTGCTGTGTATGAAAAATATCTTCTAATTTAAATTGTCCTGACATATTTCCTCACCAGTCTAGTTACAGTCTATACCATTCTACATCTGTGCATTTATGTTCTGAGAATATTAATTTAGTTGGAACATTCCAAAAGCAGATATTTCCCACTTGCAGTAGATTCTCAGATCCTTCACTTTAAGTCTTCCTGCTCTCCCAGGATCCCTTGATTTTCCTTTTCCAGTTTCCCTTGATTGACTCTTCTTCCTCACCTCCACCCCATCCTGCTCCATTGGGCTCCTTTAGCTTCACCTCACCACCCCTTAAGATAGATTCAATTCTCACAAACTCACTGCTCTGTTGGACTTCCTCAGCTTTCTGGGCCAAGATTCAGGAAACCCATTTCCTGGAAACTGACCATCACATGCATAACAGAGCTGTAAGGGTCCAATCACATAGCCATTGAAGTCAACAGTTTTGTGTATTTCAATGGGTGCAGAATCATGGGCCTAAGTCTTTCAATTCTGTTTACCATAGTCATGTCTTAGTCTTCATGGATGAAATCCCGGCCCCACTGATGTCAATGAGAATTTTTGCCATTGATATCAATGGGATGAGAATTTCTAATCTTTTATTTACTTTGATTTTTCTGTTTACTTTATCAAATGAACCTTGCTCTATTTCAGATATTTGGAAATGGTTGCTGTTATTAGATGCAGTCATTGCTAGAACATTCCTCAGTGACAACAACCAAAGCTTTCCCCCCACAGCAGATTGAGTAGGGATAAAAGTACCACTTGAACACTTGGTTAAAGATGTGGGTACCTCAAGAGCCATGCTTAAAGAGTGATGCTAGAAGCCCGACTGGTAGACTATTTGCAGACCCTAAGAAACCAAGAGGATAGCTAGTTTCAGAGTAACAGCCGTGTTAGTCTGTATCCGCAAAAAGAAGAACAGGAGTACTTGTGGCACCTTAGAGACTAACAAATTTATTAGAGCATAAACTTTCGTGGACTACAGCGAAGAAGTGGGCTGTAGTCCACGAAAGCTTATGCTCTAATAAATTTGTTAGTCTCTAAGGTGCCACAAGTACTCCTGTTCTTCTTTTTAAGAGGATAGCTAGGTTTTGAAGATCTTGAGTTACCCCATCTGCTGCTACCACCACCATCAGCCACTCCCCTTGTTGCCTGTTTCTTTATTTGATATTAGGTCATTAATATATATAGAGAGTACATTCATATAAATAAGTTACAAGACTGGGTGGCAGAGACCTAGCTTCCAGTCCTCGCTCTTTTGCTGTGTGACCTTGGGCAAGTCACTTTCTCTCTGTATCTATGTTTCCCGCCCCTTTGTTCCCCTTCTGTAGTTCAACTATAAACTCTTTGGGGACAAGAACTGTCTCCTGTTAAGTCTTTGTACAGGACCTAGCACAATGGGGCTCTGGACTCATTGGGGACCTGCAGGTGCTACTGTGCTATAAATAATTGTAATGGTGCAGTCTGAAGACATTCAAGGAGACTGGTTGCATGTGTTTACTAAACTCTCCATGGAAATTAGTCTTACATTTTTCTAGGATATTTAATTTCCGGTGCTAACTTCAATTAGGTGATATATATGTCCATGTAAAAATGAACCCTTATGCCTATTCTGAATTTCTACAAAACTGAAGTTTGTTTTCTGTGAAAATAATGAGTTTATACTAGCTATTTTTGGTAACGTTTCAGACCAAAATAGCACTATTACAAGCTGGAGAAAATCTTGTGGCTTACACCACAGCAAGCTTTAAATCTTATGGAGTCAATGGCAGAGTCTTTGCTTTTAAAAAATAAAATAAAGTGTATTCTAGATTTATTTCCCAAAACCAGGCCTGGGGTGTGGCCAACCCTAAAGGAGTCTCTTTATTCAGGCTATGCTTTCATGAGTAGCATGAAATTAAAATCATTTTATAACCATCTACTTCAGTTACAACATTTTCCATGTAATGGAACGGATACTGTTCATTTGATTTCTTTAGTAATGACACGCACAGTTCCCTAAACAGTGACAGCAAATCTGACCGTTACATTTTGAGAGACTGAATTGAAAAGAAAACTTTAGTAATTCTTTTTTTAATCCATAAAACACAGAGAGTGTTTTCCTTTAAAAAATCAGATTAAATCTTTAAGTACCAAATATGTTTGAGAAATGAATTTTCCAATGTCCGTATTTCTAAAGTAGTCAGTGGCTCAGATTTTACTTGATGGAGCTTGCCATTTTGTGATATTTGGGGTATTGAGGCTGCTCCTATTGAAGTAGTGTCTCAAATATTTTTTTGTTGCCACCCTTGACATTGGGAACATGCTTCCTGAGCTATTCTGCAGAGCCCCTACCCCCTTCTTATTCACATATCTCTTTAAAACCCGCTTCTATCATGGTGTCCGCTTTAAAATAGGCAATTGTTTAAGTCATTTAGAAAAATACTCTTATTTGCTCTATCGTGCTAGGTTTACACTAGGCTTCATGGACTTTCAGTGTAATCTTATTGATGATGCTCCTCTTCTTCCTCCCACAAACTTCCCCTTCTGTGTTGTTACCCCCCATCATTGCATCCTTTTTGTAAGTTCCTCCAGGCAGGGATCCAACTTCTTTTCTCTATGGTTTGTGAGGTACCTGGGAATTGGGAATTGTAAAAGAAATACTCATTGCTAGAGAAGCATAAAGGGAAATTCACTTTCCACTTCAAGGATTAGGCTTCAACATCTCCATAGGTTTTCCCAACTTCTGATGAGTTTCAATGTGTATTGAGAATCAAGACTTTGCTCCCTCTCAGGAGCATGGAGAGCATTCAGGCCAATGTGAATCCTATTAAATGCTGTCAGCATCTGATTGCCTTGCAAAAAAAAGTGGGATCCAGTTCTGGAAAAAATAAAGTCCATGGAGCTGCAACACAAGCCGGTCTCACAGAGAGGTGCTGGCCAACACTGACTCTTTTATGTGGAGCTTGACATCCAGCCCAATCACAGAAACTGTTAACCTTGTGGACAGTGGAGAACCAGAACCAGAGGAGCCAGTTGAGAATGATTAAACGGTCTTTCTACAAGTCAAGGAGCTCTCTGATTCAGGTATCATGCAAGCTGTTTCTTACTATGTGGCATGAGAGTTTAGTCTGTGACATGGACAATGCCTGGTGTCTGGGTGAGATAAGAACCACAGTTCCTGGCATAAGCACACAATTTCTGTTGTTGTGATGGCAGAACAAGCCTTTCGTGAAGGTGAAAACTCTTTCACCACTATTTCTGCCTTGTAATGGTCACCGCAGAGAGGGTTTTTCTTTCTTGACATGCCTTGCATTCATTCAATGTCAAATCGATAATTGATTTTGTTTGTGGCTAGAGCTGATTTAACATTCTTCAAATTTTGATTGAAAACGCTTTGTAAAAATATTTTTGGTGTTCTTCAACCAGCTTCTAGAGCTGGTCAATACTTCCACCCTTTTCCAACCAGCTCCATCAGTAGCCACCCTTCCCATGCCCCTCCAGCATGACTCACTGTGCTCCTTGTGCAGGGCAGAAGCAGAGTCTGGTAAGGGAGGATGCAACATCTGGTAAAGGCTGAATTTAAGTGGTGTACTTTCACTGCTAGCTACAAGTAGATTATTCTAACTGTGCAACAAGCAAAGCAAAACAAAGAAAGATTCATCTAATCAATGTATTAGGGAAATTCAGTGAGGGTGGCAGCATTACTGCTGCAGGAGATTACATTTCTCTGCTGTGCCCACACATGACTCCTGAGTCTGGTCACATCTGGCTTTTATCATAACATTGTTTGGTGTCACAGCATAGCAGAAACTCCCAGGCACCTGGATGGTAGATTAGAATAGTGGATAAGGGGTGATTATGGACTCCTGTGTTGTTAAGCTATAAAACAAGCATAAGTTTTGTCAGTCCTTCACTGGACTGGACTGAATGCTGTGTTACTGATTTGAAAGCACTGATAGCATTTACCATAAGAATAGAAAGCTAAAATTAATTGCCATAGTCCTCATGTCTTGGTTGGCCTAATGGTTGTGGAATGAGGTTTGACTATCTTCTCCTGTTTCCAAGCAGGGACATGAAGAGTTTTAAAAAGAGAAGTGCCTCAAAGGAAATTTACATCAAGAAAAAGAGCCGAGGGGAGTGGGATAATGGTCCACAGAGAGTCACTAAATACTTTCACATTATTGAGATACCATTCTCAATAGGTGAACGTCACTCCTACGTATAAGGTCAGTACAAGGCCTATGTAGCATTGAAGTCCCTGTTGAGCCCTGAAAATGGGACTTAAGTGGGATTTTACAGGCCTCATGTTGACCTTCTGCACAATGGTGACTCACTACCAACAGAATTATTTTCTTCTCACAGAAAATCAATTTGCAGAGTGCCCTTACATTGGGTCATCATGCCTAACGCATAGAGGAAAGGGAGTTGGTTGGAAAATGGAGTTTTCCATTTTGTGGGAGATTTGGACATTCAGTTTTGTTCTGAATCAGAATGAAAAGCAGAAATGTTGCAATGTCCTGAACAATGGGAATTTGGAAAAAATTTCTATTTGGCATTTTGATTTCATAATGTCAGAACAATGTAATCTAATATAAAATATGAAATATATATATATAATATATTAATATTGCACAATATTAAAGTCAAAATAAAAAAAAATGATAAGGTAAGCACATTTCTTTTGATTTTACTGAAACAGAAGAATAGGCTAAACTGTTTTGTCTTTCTTCCATTGAAATTGTCATCCAAATCAAAAATTTCCCACCAAATGTTTAGATTTTAACTAAATTGCATTTTCCAGTGAAAAAGCATTCTGTGGAAATTTTTCAACTGGGATCATCTGTGCCCATACTACCTTGCTCAGAGAAAAGGCATGCCAAGACCTCGGTGTTATAAGCAAACCTCAGGCAGAGAAGAAAATGAAGGAAGGACTCATTCTTGACTCCATGCATGCAATGAAATATAGGGAAGATGTCTGCATGTTAGGCCTGGTTTACACTATGAGTTTAATTCGAATTTAGCAGCATTAAATCGAATTAACCCTGCACCCGTCCACACAATGAAACCATTTATTTCGAAATAAAGGGCTCTTAAAATCGATTTCTGTACTCCTCCCCGGCGAGCAGAGTAGCGCCAAAATCGATATTGTCATTTCGAATTAGGGTTAGTGTGGCCACAATTCGATGGTATTGGCCTCCGGGAGCTATCCCACAGTGCACCATTGTGACCGCTCTGGACAGCAATCTGAACTCGGATGCACTGGCCAGGTAGACAGGTAAAGCCCCGCGAATATTTGAATTTTATTTCCTGTTTGCCCAGCATGGAGAGCACAGGTGACCACAGATAGCTCATCAGCACAGGTAACCATGCAGGCCGATAATCGAAAAAGAGCACCAGCATGGACCATACGGGAGGTACTGGATCTGATCGCTATATGGGGAGAGGATTCAGTGCTAGCAGAACTTCGTTCGAAAAGACGAAATGCCAAAACTTTTGAAAAAATCTCCAAGGGCATGATGGAGAGAGGCCACAGATCAGTGCCGCGTGAAAGTCAAGGAGCTCAGACAAGCCTATCAAAAAACAAAGGAGACAAACAGTCGCTCCGGGTCAGAGCCGCGGACATGCCGCTTCTATGCCGAGCTGCATGCAATTCTAGGGGGGGCTGCCACCACTACCCCACCTGTGACCATGGATTCCGGGTCGGGGATAGTCTCATCAGCTACACCTGAGGATTCTGCGGATGGGGAAGAGGAGGAGGAGGATGAGCTTGCAGAGAGCACCCAGCACTCCGTTCTCCCCAACAGCCAGGATCTTTTTCTCAGCCTGACTGAAGTACCCTCCCAAGCCATTATCCAAGACCATGACCCAATGGAAGGGACCTCAGGTGAGTTTACCTTTTAAAATATAAAACTTGTTTTAAAAGCAAGCGTTTTTTAATGATTACTTTGCCCTGAGGACTTGGGATGCATTCGTGGCCAGTACAGCTACTGGAAAAGTCTGTTAACGTGTCTGGGGATGGAGCGGAAATCCTCCAGGGACATCTCCATGAATCTCTCCTGGAGGTACTCCAAAAGCCTTTCCACAAGGTTTCTGGGCAGTGCAGCCTTATTCCGTCCTCCATGGTAGGACACTTGACCACGCCATGCTAGTAGCAAGTAATCTGGTATCATTGCATGACAAAGCCTGGCAGCGTATGGTCCTGGTGTTTGCTGGCATTCAAGCAACATCCGTTCTTTATCTCACTGTGTAATCCTTAGGAGAGTGATATCGCTCATGGTAACCTGGTTGAAATATGGGAATTTAATTAAGGGGACAGAGGTGGTCGTTCCTACTGGGCTGTTTGCCTGTGGCTGAAAAGAAATCCTTCCCTGCAGTTAGCCAAGCACGGGGGGGGGGGGGGGGGGGGAATTGGCCCTGAGCTTTTTACGTTTGGCTAGCAGGGATCTTTCCTGATACTAGCCACACAGTGGGGAAGGGGTAAAGTGATCATCCCAGAGAATTCATGGCGGGGTGGGGGGGGTGTTAGTTTGGTTCCTGCAGGGATCTTCCCTGATATCAGCCACGCGGTGGGGAGAGGGCTAAAGCGATCATCCAGAGAATTGGATGCGGGGCGGGGGCGGGGCGGGGGGTTAGTTTTTTTTCTGCTACTGAAGGTTAACATGAAAACCACAGCACTCAATGGGCTTTGCTTGGTATGTGGGAAAGGAGGGCACAGAAGCCAAAAGACAATGGCTTACCATGGTTGCATGCAAGCCGAATTCTGTTGCCCGGACCTGCGTCTGTGATCTCTAGCAGCAAAGCCACAGGCACTCAATATTAAGAGGCAAAATGCAACCTTGCACAGAAATCACATGTGCTGTGTAATGTGAATAGTGTTGGTCACCGTGTTGGTCACCGAAAGAATATAAGCATTGTTCCGTAAAATGTATCTTTTAAAAAAATTCTCTCCTTTTTTCCCTCCCTCCAGCAGTTGCAAATTTTTCAAGCCTCCCTCCTCTGTCCCGAAGGCTATCTCAGATAAGGTATCGGAAAAAAAAAGACGCAAGCCGAGATGTTCGCGGAAATCATGAAATCCACCCACAGTGAAAGAGCTCATCTGAATGAGTGGAAGGACACGGTTTCAAATATAGGAAAGATGCCAGTAAACGTGAGGACAGGAGGGACCAACGTGAGGAGAGGAGAGACGCTCGAGATGAGAGATGGCAGCAGGAAGATCAGAGGAGGCAGGATACAATGCTGGGGCTGCTGCGTGAGCAAACAGACATGCTCCGGCGTCTGGTGGAGCTTCAGGAATGGCAGCAAGATAACAGAGTGCCGCTACAGCCCCTGTATAACCCCCCTTCCCCCTCACCATGTTCCATAGCCTCCTCACCCAGACGTGTAAGAACGTGGGGCGGGAGGCTCCGTACACCCTCCCATTCCACCCCAGTGGACAGCCCAAGCAAAAGGCTGTCATTTTTTAAACCTTTTTTTAGTGGCCTTTTCCTTCCCACCGATCCTCCTCCCAAACCCCACTCGGGTTCTCCCCCTCTTTTTATAACCAATTAATAAAGAATAAATGATTTTTAAATGATAGTGACTTTATTTCCTTTGAAAGCAAGCTGTGATCGAAGGGGGAGGGTGGGTTCCTTACAGAGAATGAGTCAATAAAGGAGGCGGGTTTTCGTGAAGGAGAAACAAACAGAAATTTCACACTGTAGCCTGGCCAGTCATGAAACTGGTTTTCAAAGCTTCTCTGATGTGCAGCGCTTCCTGGTGGCTCTTCTAATTGCCCTGGTGTCTGGCTGTGCGTAATCAGCAGCCAGGCGATTTGCCTCAGCCTCCCACCCCGTCATAAAGGTCTCCCCCTTACTTTCACAGAGATTGTGGAGCACCCAGCAAGCAGCAATAACAATGTGGATATTGGTTTGGCTGAGGTCTGAGCGAGTCAGTAACGATCGCCAGCAACCTTTTAAATGTCCAAATGCACATTCTACCACCATTCTGCACTTGCTCAGCCTGTAGTTGAACAGCTCCTGACTCCTGTCCAGGCTGCCTGTGTATGGCTTCATGAGCCATGGCATTAAGGGGTAGGCTGGGTCCCCAAGAATAACTATTGGCATTTCAACATCCCCAACGGTTATTTTCTGGTCCGGGAAGTCAGTCCCTTGCCGCAGCCATTTAAACAGAGTAGTGTTCCTGAAGACGTGAGCATCATGAACCCTTCCTGGCCAGCCCACATTGATGTTGGTGAAACATCCCTTGTGATCCACCAGTGCTTGCAGCACCATTGAAAAGTACCCTTTGCGGTTTATGTATTGGGTACCCTGGTGCTCCGGTGCCAAGATAGGGATATGGGTTCCATCTATCGCCCACCACAGTTAGGGAATCCCATTGCAGCAAAGCCATCCACAATTCCCAGAGTCACTACCTTTCGTAGCAGCACCTCAGTGATTGCTTTGGCTACTTGCATCACAGCAGCCCCCACAGTAGATTTGCCCACTCCAAATTGATTCCCGACTGACCGGTAGCTGTCTGGGGTTGCAAGCTTCCACAGGGCTATAGCCACTTGCTTCTCAACTGTGAGGGGCGGCTCTCATCTTGGTATTCTGGCGCTTCAGGGCAGGGGACAGCAAGTCACAAAGTTCCATGAAAGTGCCCTTACACATGCGAAAGTTTCGGAGCCACTGGGTATCGTCCCACACCTGCAACACTATTCAGTCCCACCAGTCTGTGCTTGTTTCCCGGGCCCAGAATCGGTGTTCCACAGATAGAACCTGCCCCATTAACAACATGATCTCCAAAGCACCAGGGCCCGCGGTTTGAGAGAATTCTGTGTCCGTGTCCATGTCTTCATCACTCTTGTCGCTGCGCTGCCGTCACCGCCTCCTCCTTGCCTCGTTTTTCTGGTCCTGGTTCAGCATAAACTGCATGAGAATGCGCGAGGTGTTTACAATGTTCATGACTGCTGTCTTGAGCTGAGCGGGCTCCATGCTTGCCGTGGTATGGAGTCTGCAGTGTTCACCCAGGAAAAAAGGCATGAAATGGTTGTCTGCCGTTGCTTTCTTGGAGGGAGGGGTGAGGCTGTACCCAGAACCACCTGCGACAATGTTTTTTGCCCCATCAGGCACTGGGAACTCAACCCAGAATTCCAATGGGTGAGGGAGACTGCGGGAACGATGGGATAGCTATGGGATAACTACCCACAGTGCAACGCTCCAGAAATCGAGGCTAGCTCCTGTACATGGACACACACCGCCAAATTAATGTGCTTAGTGTGGCCGCATACATTCGACTTGATACAATCTGTTTCCAAAATTCGAATTCTGTAAATTCGGATTAATCCCGTAGTGTAGACATACTCTTAGTGTTTTAGAGGCCATTGATGAAAGGAGGAGAAAGACAGAGAAAGATTAAATAGAAAAAAGTGATGTCACTGGAAGGAACCAGCAAAGGCATTAGTAGAGGGAATGGAGAAGAGAGGAGGTAGAGTCGGTTTGAGATACAGACTTGGATGTTGAAAAACAATCACAAGATATTTTCTGCCAGACCACAGATGGGACCAAGGATGTACTGCAGTCCCATTGCCCATCAGTGGGACACCATATATAATGGCAATGTGTCCCAGTTCTCAAGTTCCAAACTGGTGGCTTTGCCTCTTCCCAGAAACACAGACTTCTTTCCTGTGGGTGCTGGAAAGACTGTGGCAAGAAGTGACTCATCTGTTGCAAGCTGCAGCCTAATTGCATTTTGGTGTATTGAATTTTGGACCCCAGTTATAAAGATGTTCTGCATTATTATTTTTATAATAAAAGCCCTGTTCTGAGGTAATATATAACTTGAATATAAAACCAGAGAAAAACTCTGGTAAGTAATTGTTTCATGTTACTACATACTGAAATGATTGATATCAAAGCAATATAATGAATAAAAGGCATGTGACATAAGCATGTAAACATGAAGATCTCACTCCTCTTCCTCTTAGCTTTTCCAAGCATCCATATGAGGGAAATACTGGCACTGAACAACTCTTATCAAGCTCTCCCACAGAGAATGGTCACCTGCACTAGTCGTGGGGCTCACAATGAGCTGGAGAAATGGAAAATGTGCAGCCTGTGGATTCCATGTTTCCAAGTAATGCTCTGCCTTCTGTTCAGGCATTATGGAGCACGCAGAGTCAGCAGCGACTAGGGGATGAACTTCAGAGCTGTGTCATTTTGGTTCAGTGGGCATCTCCCTCTCCTAAAGGGAGAACCAGTCTGGCATGAGTGAATGGGTGGTTGGATCCTTCTTTGTTGACATCCTCATAGTCTGGTTATGACCTCATGAGTAGGCTGGATCTCCAAGAATCACACTCGGTACAGAAACACCTTTAATATCCCTGCTGTGTCATGGAAGCTGTATTCTTATCTGTCCCTTCCTGTACAAGCTGGAGTTTTCTAATATTCTGACTGTAAAAGAGCAGAGTATTGTTACTAAGGCAGCAGAACTGAAAGGGATTTGTTAATGAATTAAGAGATCAATAAAATTTAACAAAACATTCAAAACATTTATTTTTGTGTTACATTTGTTTAGACTGTGATCCTGCAAACACTCCCACATATGAGTAACCTTTCTCATGCAAGTTCAGTGGGACTGGTCATGTCCAGAAAGTGTTTGCAGAACAGTAATCCTAGTGCCTTGATCAGTGGTTCTCAACCAGGGGTACGTGTACCCGTGGGGGTACGCAGAGGTCTTCTAGGTGGTACATCAATTTATCTAGATATTTGCCTTGTTTTACAACAGGTTACATAAAAAGCACTAGTGAAGTCAGTACAAACTAAAAAATTTCATACAGACAATGACTTGTTTATACTGCTCTATATACCATACACTGAAATGTAAGTTCAATATTAATATTCCAATTGATTTATTTTATAATTGGTAAAAATGAGAAAGTAAGCAATTTTTCAGTAATAGTCTGCTCTGACACTTTTTTTGTGTCTGATTTTGTAAGCAAGTATTTTTAAGTGAGGTGAAACTTTGGGTACACAAGACAAATCAGACTCCTGAAAGGGGTACAATAGAAAAGGTTGAGAGCCATTGGCCTATGTCAGTACACCAGCCTGAGGTATGAATTATGAAAAAAGACAGCCCACTTTCAACTTCACTCACAATTATTTACAAGACGCAACAACCCAAAGGTTAGTTGGCTGAGAACAGAGAATCACATCCATGGTGGGATTTTCAAAAGCATTTGCTTCATTCTGCAGCCAAGGATGTTGATGGTAAAAGTTCCACTGACTTCAATGAGAGCAGAATTAGATTAATGCTGGGGTCTTTTGAGAATCCCGCTCTAAATAATATAGAACCAAACGGCAAACAAGTGCACCTAAGGGGCCTGTGAGGATATGTGCAGTGTTTCTTTAAAATTGTAGTAGGGAGAGAGAGAGAGGAGGGAGGCTGGAGAAGGTCGTAGGCTGAAGCTCTGCAGTGAAGCAGATAGAGCCAGAGGGCCCAGATTTACAAAGGTATTTAGGTGCCTAAAGATGCAGATAGGCGCCTAGGCCCAGATCCTCTGGGGTATTTAGGTACCTAACTCCCACTGATTTTGAGGGGAATTAGGTGCCTAACTACCTTTAAGGATCTGGCCTTAGATTCCTTTGTACATCTGGCCCAAAGTGGCTTTGGGGATTATTCTATTTTCTTTATTAATTTCTAATTAAGTTCCCTCTTTGGTCCTGGAAGAAAGTGACTCTCTCTGTGATTCTTCACCATTGTCACATAATGAGGTGTGATCCAACTCCTGTTATTGACAAGGTCAAAACTTTCATCATCTTATGTGGAAGCAGGCTGGGGTCCTTTATGAGATCATTTGGGGCTAGACTGAGCATTTGCTCCTACCTCTGTATAAGGGCCAGTGTGAAGCTGCATCACTCCAGCAGGACACCTCAAAAGGAGCTGTGCCTCAGAAAGGCATATTCTTCCTTAATCTTTATAATTAAGGGCGGCAGATTAAGGCATTAGCCTCAGACTTGGGGGACCAGGGTTCAATTCCTGGCTTTGCCACAGACTTCCTGTGTGATCATGGGCAAATCTCTGTGCTTCAATTCCCCATCTGTAAAATGGCAATATTAGTATTTCCCTGCCTCACAGGGTTGTTGTGAGGATAAACACATTAAAGAATGTGAGGTGCTTTGAGCTCTACCGATGAAAAGTGCTGTATTTGAGCTAGATGTGATTAATATCCCCATGGGCTGACTGGGCTGTGCTAGTTGGTGCACTGGGGGGGGGGGGTGCAGCCCAAGGCTCCTTCTAATTCCCCACTTCCCTCCACTCTTGTTCATGGTGGAGGGAAACAGCAGGTGTAGAGTCTCTACTTTCTTGCCCACACCTGCAGTAGAGATGCAGGAAGGTCATGCAGGGGTGTGTTTTGGGAGTTCTCATTATCTTTTATGTCTTTTCATAGCCAGGTAGCACTAAATCTCAGTCTACCTCAGAGATAACAAGCTTTACCTTAGTGTAGATTCAGCATCAGAATTACAAAACAACCTTTGAATATAATCTTATGGACAAATTCATCTCACCGGTGTCTCTATGTTCATAATTAGGTTAGGGATTTGGTTGTTTCAGAGTAAAATATCAACAATAAAAATTGGGGTAAAAATCTCTCTTTCTTAAAAAGAACAAAATAATGTTGTTAACTTGTTCAAAACCATTTGCTTTCATTTTTGCCAACACACGATGATGATAATGCTATCGTAACAAGCTGGGTTGGGAAAAAAGCCCTGACATTTGTTGAGTTTGAGTTGAGGAACGAGATTTCTGTTTATGGGAAAGAAAGGGCACTGAAAAGGAGAATGTCAGGGAGTATAGGCAGTAAGTGAAGAAAGGGTTTTTCTTCAATGTAGACTGAAAACAGAAAATAAAGTCAGGATCAATATTTCATCCATGGGGGGACAACGTTAAACCATTAATGTCCCATTTCGCTTCCAACGAGAGTGATTGGCACCATCTCTGTTTTAATGTTCTTTAGCCAGGCTTCCGAGTTGCTGATCACAGAAAAACCACTTAAACCGCATTTCTCATCCGCTTGGTTCTAACCAGCTCCTAGGATTAAATGACAGACTTATTTTCTACTAATTGCTCCTTTGCCTCTCATATAATTTGCCCTATATACAGTACAATTCCTGCAGTATTTGTATTCATAATTCTGTTTCCTCTGCCTGTACTAATGTATCTCATGGGTTTTCTCACCTTTCATGGCTCCAGTCTTGTTTGTCTTATTTCTTTATCTATGCTTATTGCCAGTTGGCTGGCATTCCTCACCAGTCCACTGTGGTTTTTATCACCTCTTTTCTCATAGACTTTTTATTAGATTATATTTAAAGACCATATTTTTTTATGTGTAACTTTCTGTTTATTAGTTTCCCCCTCTTTTCGTTAGCTATGTATTTTCTGCCTACTGAATTTTCTGGTCCCTGCACCTCCCTATTTTTCTCATGCATTTGCTCTGGGTTTTCTTCTCTCTCTTCATTCTAGCATTGCCTTTCCACAGAATTTCTCAATAAAGTCTCCTGATCAAAATGTTATCTCTAGCATTTTTAACATTGATTATATTTAAGAGAACTATTTTCCTCCTCCTTTATTATTATTATTATTATTATTATGCATGATGACCTATTTTTTCCCCTTATTCTGCAGCCACAGAACAGGCATTGTTCATTATGGAACAACAAGGAAGTTTATCTTACGATATGTTGCAAAATAGAGCCAGAATTTCAAAAGAGTGTTGGAGTCTATTATTCTTGCTCATTTTAGTCATTCCATGGCACTGTTTGGTCTGTTAGTACCCTCCAGTTGTGCATCACCTAACTGCTTTGGGCGGATGTGTCTTTATTGTTCATAAAACAACCAAGAACAACTGAGCTGAGAACAACTAGAAGAAAAAGCCTCCCTAAAAGCAAAGAGAGAAGGGGCACGTTAGGATGCTTAAGAGACTTACCGTACCCCCTGTTCAGTGTGTGTCACATATCACTCTCTGCATATTGGTCTGTTCCAGTGTCCTGGTACATGAGCTGTCCCTTTAGTTCAGGTTGTAGGGGGTTCATGCTTTTAGGTCTGAAGATCCCCAGTCTATCCTTAGTGATGACCAAGGTGATAGTTGTTATGTATACATGCTCTGGGCCTTGTATCTGCTCTCACTTTCACCAGTGTAAGGCCTTGATCCTGCAAATGGATCAGCAGAGGTGGATCTCTGCTCTTTCACAGAACCCCACTGAAGTCAACTCCAGTATGTTCTTATAACGTTATGGTTATCCAGTCTTTGCCAAGCTTTAAGGCAGGGTTTCTCAAACTGGGGTCGCCGCTTGTGTAGGGAAAGCCCCTGGCGGGTCGGGCCGGTTTGTTTACCTGGCCCGTCCGCAGGTCCGGCCGATCGCGGCTCCCATTGGCCCAGGATCACTGCTCCGGGCCACTGGGAGCTGCTGGAAGTGGCGCGGGTCGAGGGACATACTGGCCACCGCTTCCAGCAGCTCCCAGCGGCCTGGAGCAGCGATCCGCGGCCAGTGGGAGCCGCGATCGGCCGGACCTGTGGACGGAGCAGGTAAACAAACCGGCCCGGCCCGCCAGGGGCTTTCCCTACACAAGCGGTGACCCCAGTTTGAGAAACCCTGCTTTAAGGCAAATTGATTTGCCCAAGATTTGGAGTAATTCCACTGAAATCAATGGAGTTATTCGAGATTTATATCAGAGTAGCTGAAAGAAGAATTGGCCCTGTATTTCCAGATCATATAAGTCACCTTACCCTAATTTGGATTGGTACAATGCCACTTTTCAAGTCTCAAAACCAAATTATATTTATTTCCTTACTTGGTTCTGGGTTTGGACTTTCCACTTTTCAAATCCTTAGTTTGAAATATTTGTCTAATATATTCATATTTATTTCCAGGCATTCAGCCTACGTTTGTCCTGGCCTTTGCATCTGTTTTTCCTCCTCTGTTTTAGTCCAACATAAACGGCTCCCTTTCAGCACACACAGTACCCTGCTATTTATTTAAGATTGAAATAAGGCAAGAAAGTCATTTTCTCATGCAATTTCAAGGGCATCTCCAATTCTGTGGCACCTCCTTCTGGACACTTTCTATGTCAAGACCAACTGTCGTCTTCAGCAAAAGAAGGTAGATGGTGTGGTTAATGTAGCATTTTCTACAACACACAACAAATTGGACTAATCACACTGACATTTTAAGAACTGTGTGACAGCAGCTTTATGAAATATCTTGACCATAATTACCAACAAGAGATACAATATTGCAATCAAATAATTTTAGAGTGAATTTTGTTTAGCCCAAATTTGCTGTTCTAGGAAAGTGGCCATCCTTGTACTATGGGAGGTCAACAACAATGAAAAATATGGAGGCAAAGGGAAGAAGGATTCTTTGCAGGCTGCTATCCTAACAGAATGCCAATTTTTGAACAATGAAACATCGCTGTGCATTAATAGTATTATGAACACAGACTAGTGCTGGGGTGAAAGAGGTGGCAGATGCCAGCTTTCATATTTCCAACTGGTGACTCTGATATTTATGTATCAGAGGGGTAGCCGTGTTAGTCTGAATCTGTAAAAAAGCAACAGAGGGTCCTGTGGCACCTTTAAGACTAACAGAAGTATTGGGAGCATAAGCTTTCATGGGTAAGAACCTCACTTCTGACATGCATCTGAAGAAGTGAGGTTCTTACCCACGAAAGCTTATGCTCCCAATACTTCTGTTAGTCTTAAAGGTGCCACAGGACCCTGATATTTATGGTTTGCTGCTGATGATTTTCTATGTTTTTGATGTCAGAATAGTTTAAATTTATGGGGCCAAATCCTCTTAAGCCCTGTACAACCACATTGAAGTCAATAGGTTGGAGAAGGTGTAAGTCAGTGAAGAATTTGGTTCCTTGGATGGAATAGCCTTCTGTCCTGAGTTAGTACTGAAGTCAGCTCTCACCATTAAAAAAAAAAAAAAAAAAAAAAGACTTGATCCTGCTGCCCTTAAATCATTGGGGGTATTGCCATTGATTTTAGTGTGATTAGGATTGGGCCCACATAGTGTGTTGAGGATCTATCTATCTATCTATCTATCTATCTATCTATCTATCTATCTATCCTGTACTTATATGACTCTCATAATCATCAATGGCCAGATTTTCAAAGGTGTTTGGGATTTTCAAAAGTGCATAGGCACTGAATTCCCAGGTACCTAAATACCATTGAACATTTGGCCCTGAATGGCTCCCACAGATTCCTAATTGTACAGTCATCTCATCAACATGTATGTCTCAAGGTTCATAGCAGTTTTATTGAATCTCCTGAAATCTCTAAAACTCGTGTGTGTATATATGCATGCATGCGCACAAGACAATGGTTAAATTTGATTAACTCTGCAGCTTCCTGGAGTTAAGTTTGGTTCTTTACTTTGAGATTCAGTTAGAGCTTCTCAAAAATATTGAAACTAACTGTGGTATAGATTTCTCCCACTTTCATATGTTTAGCAGACTAAGGACTGGTCTACACTAAAAAGTTAGGTCAAAAGAAGCCGCCTTAAGTCGACCTGTTAATGTATGTGTCTACACTACCGGGTCCTTTATGCTGACCTAAGTCGCCTCTACTGTCGACTTCTGTAATGTACCTCTGCGAGAGGCATAGTACTTAGTTCGATTTTCATGGGTTGACTGCAAGGTAGTGCAGACACAGCATTGTGTAATTAGACTTTATTGGCCTCCAGGTGGTGTCCCACAATGCTCATCTGTGACCGCTCTGGAGATCATTCTCAACTCTGCTGCACTGCAGCCAGGTACACAGGAAACAGCCCCTCCCCTGCTAAACCCCCAGGAATTTTTGATTTTCCATTTCCTGTTTGATCAGCATTGGGAACATGCCAGCTTGAGCACAATTGATCATGGAGACTACACGCCCCAAACGTGCTCCAGCCTGGTCTGCACAGGAGGTGGTGGATCTCATTGCTGTGTGGGGAGAAGGGTTTGTGCAGGCAGAGCTCTGATCCAGCAGAAGAAACACTGATATCTGTGCAAAGATCGCTCATGGAATGGGGGAGAAGGGCTACATGAGGGACACACAGCAGTGCTGTGTGAAAATAAAAGGACTTTGCCAAGAATACCAGAAGGCAAAAAAGGCGAACAGTTGTTCTGGTGCTGAACCCCACACATGCTGGTTCTACAACGAGCTGCATGCAATTCTTGGGGATGACCCTACCAGCACCCCGACATGCAACATGGACACCTCACAGGTGTGTGAGTCTAGGGACAACAAAGAGGATGATATGGTGGATAAGGAAGAGGAGGAGGAGGAGAATGGGACAGAGGTGAGCGGTGGATCCATTCTACCTGAGAGCCAGGGAATATTTTTAACCCTGGAGCCCTGTGAGTCGCAGGACATCATGGTGGCCAACCGTGATACCGGGAAGGCACCTCTGGTGAGTATACGGTTACAATCAAAGTCCAGTTAAACTTTAGAAGGCACACACGTTCGGTGTTTACTGTGAAGAAAAAGCGAGGTGTTGTGGTTCTCTGCTTACATGAAGCTGCTCCAGCTACGCAGAGGGTGGCCCCTGGAAAATACTGTTTATGTGTACTGGGATAGCCTGGGAATCCTCCATGGATATCTCTAGGAAACTTTCATGGAGGTGCTCTTCAATCCTTTACAGAAGGTTTCTGGGCAGGGCAGTCTTATTTCTTCCACCATGGTAGGACACTTTCCCCTGCAGCTCCTGAATTAATTCTGCTGACATCATTGTGGTAGACAGCATAGCAGCATAAGGACTGGGTCTGTATCCAGATGCTTGCAGCATCCCCTTCCTTTCCGCTTGTTACCCTTAGGAGACTGATATCACATAGGGTCACATAGGGGAAACGGGGGAAGTTCTCATTAAAAGTGCTTTTACAAGAAAAAAAAAAGGGGGCATGTATACCCCCCCCCATTCCGGATCACCAAACCATGTGGCCGCTAATGTGCCTTTACTGTGCTTGGCATGGGTCGGCAAGTAGTTTAAAGTGGCTGATAGGGGACTGGGGCCCCACATGACAGATTCTGCAATTTGGGAGTGAAAACGTTCCTCCCCACCACCCCATTCGTAAACAGCTTCCCGTGGTGCTATGGGGAAGGGTCATTTTTGACTAGCTATCTCTGCTCCCAACATGAGCCTGCCATAAACTTCATTAAAATTGTGGTCACCCATGACCCCGGGGTGTGTGTGTGGCTACTCAGCTTGGCTGGAACAGCAAAACAGCACGATGAATGGTTACAGATTCTGATTGTTATGGCTTGCACCTAGTGTAATAAGTTTCTTTTTTTTTTTTTTTATGAAAACAGCCTTGCTATGGAAAATTTTATTCATGTACAATAGCTCCTTTATTTTCCCCCATGACTGACAGCTGGAAATGTGTCCTTTGGCATGTCATCAATACCTGAAAGCAGACTTTCACTGATTAGAAGGAGGAGAAAGAGAATGCGGGCGGACATGTTCACCAAGATAATGGATGCCTCTGGGACAGCAGACACAGAACTGAGAGTGTGGAGGATTTCACTATCCGAGAAGTTAGACATGGACATGGAGAGCAGGAAAGCTTCCTATGAGCAAGAGCGTGCGGCATAGGATGAGATGTTTCGGATGATGAGGGACCAAGCAGGCATGTTGAGGTGTCTGGTTGAACTGCAGGTACTGAGGCAGGAGGGTAGAGTCCCTCTGTAGACCCTGGTGCAGAATCAGCACCCTCCATTATTCCTTTCACTTAACTCAGGGGGAAGGTACAAGGAACAAAAGGCACCTATTCACAGATCTTTGATCGTCTGGTATGAGGTATTATGTTACACAGCTGAAAATGTTTCTCCCGTTCCAACTTTACAACCCCTTTTCCCCAAGGTTACCTTTTCCCCCCCTGTTCTCCCTCTTTACTTACATTTGTTAAATAAAGTAAATGGATTCGAGAAATAAATGTTCTTTCTTGAGTAGAAGCAGTGGGCTTGGGTGGGGGGTTGGATGTTCAGGGACAGTGATACAAGGCAGGTGAAGGTTTGGGAAAGCACAATGCAGACAAGCAACTCACATTACTGTGACTCATTATTGAAATGGCTTTTCAAAGCCTCACAGATACGCAGCGCCCCTTGCTGTGCTCTTCTTATTGCCCTGGTGTCTGACTGCTCAAAAATGACTGCCATGTGATCTGCCTCAACTGCCCACCCCTGCGGAAAATTTCCCCACTTTTTTCACAGATATTATGGAGCACACAGCAGGCAACTATAACCATGGGGATGGTCTCCTCACTAAGGTCCAACCTTGTTAGTAAACTTCTCCAGTGCCCTTTCAAATGACCCAAGGCACATTCAACCACCATTCTGCACTTGCTGAGCCTATAGTTCAACCGTTCCCTACTACTGTCCAGACGGCCGGTGTACGGCTTCATGAGCCATGGGAGCAAGGGGTAGGCTGGGTCCCCCAGGATAACTATAGGCATCTCAATTTTGTCAATGTTTTTGTGATCTGGAAAGAAAGTCCTGGATTGCAGCTTTTTGAACAGACCCGAGTTCTTAAAGATGTGCACGTTGTGAACCTTTCCTGACCATCCTACATTTATGTCGGTGAAATGGCCCCTGTGATCCACCAGCACTCGCAACACCATTGAAAAGTATCCCTTTTGGTTTATGTATTCTTTGGCAAGGTGGTCCAGTGCCAAGATGGGAATATGCATGCCTTCTATCGCCCCACTGCAATTAGGAAACCCCATCTCAGCAAAACCATCCATTATGTCCTGCACATTTCCCAGGCTCTCTACCCTTCATAGCAGAAGTCAATTAATGGACCTACACACTTGAAGTACAGCAGCTCCCACAGTTGATTTACCTACTCCAAATTGATTCCCTGCTGACCGGTAACTGTCCGGTGTTGCAAGCTTCCAAATAGTGATCACCACTCGCTTCTCCATTGTCAAAGCAGCTCTCATTTTTGTGTTGCTGAACTGCAGGGCAGGGGAAAGCTCTGCAAAAAATTCCTGGAAGGTGGCCTCTCGCATTCGAAAGTTCTGCAGCCACTGCTTATCATTCCATTCCTACAAAACAATGCAGTCCCATCAGGCAGTGCCTGTTTCATGGGACCAGAAACAGCGCTCAACTGTGACTGCCAGCAGCAATTGTGAATTGTTTTTTTCAATGGCTTGCAGAAGGGCTGCTTGCAGGACATCATTATGTTCTGCGTGGCGGACCCTGCTTCGGCTCTGAAAATACTGCAGAAGGTGCGAGGTGTTTGAGATGCTCACAGCAAGAGTGCACAACTGAGCAGACTCCATGCTTCTGGGGTTATGGCGTACGTGCAGCAGTTTTAAGGTGCAAAAACCAGGGGGTTGTTTGCCGTTGAGCACAGTGCATCATGGGATGGCGACGCAATGTTCCCATTCTCCCCTGATACAATGTTTTGGTCTCATCTGGCATTGCACAAACTTCCCAAACTACACTGCGGCATGTTGCACTTTGGGATAGCTACCCACGATGCACTGCTTTGTGCATTGATGCAGGCACTGCTAGTGAGGACGCACTCCATCAAGACAATGAGCATGGTGTGGCCACGCACAATCGACTTAATTAATTCGGAGGCTCGAGGTCGAATTAGATAAAGTTGACTTCATTTTGTAGTGTAGACAAACCCTAAAGGTTTTGGCTGTTCTTTGCGCTTGAAATGTCAACTCTAATGGTAACTTTAATATTTTCAGCTCATCATATGAAGAATGTGTATAACGGATGCTGCTTAAAAGAACTGCTGTGCTCTGGCTGCCACAGCAGAGAGGACTGAAATCTTCATTACAATGCACTGGCTTTGCAGCTAGACAAATTCATTTAATTCCTGTGCCGCTGATATTGCACCCCAAGCAGGCGGGCAGAGAGTGAGGAGTGCATTGGCTGAGCCAATACAGTGAGTGGCTATTGTGTATATGTGTCCTAATGTGATGCTGGCATAGGATAGTAGTAAATTCCTACATACTCTTTCTTCTTCCTCCACCCTGTGAACAAGGGGGAAGCAGGAAGTGAGTATTCCCTGTGCTGTGCTGCACAGTTACAAACCGCCCCATATGTTGGCCTTGTGGCAAAGTCACTATCTAAGCCTTATTAATTAATGCAAATATGGGTTTTTTTCGGGAAGCATTTGATAGTTATCTCATGAATCCCTCTTTGGAAGGGCAGTTCAGACTGGTTTGAATACTAGTGCTGAAAGGAGACTGAAGATTACCAAAAGACTGTAAACAAAGAGCAATGATAAAACTTGGGGAGGGGAGGTGGAGTGAGAAAGACTAGTGGGGTGCCGCAGAGATTGATCTGACCTCCAGCCATATTTAATATCTCCATTAATGATCTACGTTAACTGCATAGAAATGAAACTCCAAGATGTGGCTAGAGTGGGAGCCATTCTGATCAGCATTGATAAGAAGATAACAAATGCAAAGGAACCTAGAGAAATGTAGATGTACGAGCAGAAAATAATAAAATGAGATTCAACCTGAAAAAACAATAATGAAGTAATAGATTCAGGGGGAAACAATCCATAACATATTTTCAGTGTGGGGGGGAAACGTAGAAAGTAAAAATACACAAAGGGTCTGGTCCAAAGGCTGTTACAGTCAATTGAAAAAAGCAACAGAGGGTCCTGTGGCACCTTTGAGACTAACAGAAGTATTGGGAGCATAAGCTTTCGTGGGTAAGAACCTCACTTCTTCAGATGCAAGTAATGGAAATCTCCAGAGGCAGGTATAAATCAGTATGGAGATAACGAGGTTAGTTCAATCAGGGAGGGTGAGGTGCTCTGCTAGCAGTTGAGGTGTGAACATCAAGGGAGGAGAAACTGCTTCTGTAGTTGGATAGGTTTCAGAGTAGCAGCCGTGTTAGTCTGTATCCGCAAAAAGAAGAACAGGAGTACTTGTGGCACCTTAGAGACTAACAAATTTATTAGAGCATAAGCTTTCGTGGACTACAGCCCACTTCTTCGGGTGCATCTAGAATGGAACATATATTGAGGAGATATATATACACACATACAGAGAGCATAAACAGGTGGGAGTTGTCTTACCAACTCTGAGAGGCCAATTAATTAAGAGAAAAAAAACTTTTGAAGTGATAATCAAGATAGCCCAGTACAGACAGTTTGATAAGAAGTGTGAGCATACTTACAAGGGGAGATAGATTCAATGTTTGTAATGGCTCAGCCATTCCCAGTCCTTATTCAAACCGGAGTTGATTGTGTCTAGTTTGCATATCAATTCCAGCTCAGCAGTCTCTCGTTGGAGTCTGTTTTTGAAGTTTTTCTGTTGTAATATAGCCACCCGCAAGTCTGTCACTGAATGACCGGACAGGTTAAAGTGTTCTCCCACTGGTTTTTGAGTATTTTGATTCCTGATGTCAGATTTGTGTCCATTAATTCTTTTGCGTAGAGACTGTCCGGTTTGGCCAATGTACATGGCAGAGGGGCATTGCTGGCACATGATGGCATATATCACATTGGTAGATGTGCAGGTGAACGAGCCCCTGATGGTATGGCTGATGTGATTAGGTCCTATGATGATGTCACTTGAATAGATATGTGGACAGAGTTGGCATCGGGGTTTGTTACAAGGATAGGTTCCTGGGTTAGTGGTTTTGTTCAGTGATGTGTGGTTGCTGGTGAGTATTTGCTTTAGGTTGGGGGGTTGTCTGTAAGCGAGGACATTTTTATGGCTGACTTAGAACAACGCTTCCTTAGCTCTCGTCCCCTAACGCCCTACTCTACTTGCACTACATTGATGACATCTTCATCATCTGGACCTATGGAAAAGAAGCCCTTGAGCAATTTCACCATGATTTCAATAATTTCCATCCCACCATCAACCTCAGCCTAGATCAATCCACACAAGCGGTCCATTTCCTGGACATTACTGTGCTAATAAGCGATGGTCACATAAATACCACCCTATACCGGAAACCTACTGACCGCTACACTTACCTACATGCCTCCAGCTTCCATCCAGGACACACCACACGATCCATTGTCTACAGCCAAGCTCTAAGATATAACCGCATTTGCTCCAATCCCTCGGATAGAGACAAGCACCTACAAGATCTCTATCAAGCATTCTTAAAACTACAATATCCACCTGCTGAAGTGAAAAAAACGGAGTGACAGAGCCAGACGAGTACCCAGAAGTCACCTCCTACAAGACAGGCCCAACAAAGAAAATAACAGAACACCACTAGCTGTCACCTTCAGCCCCCAACTAAAACCTCTCCAGCGCATCATCAGAGATCTACAACCTATCCTGAAAGATGATCCTTTACTCTCTCAGATCTTGGGAGACAGACCTGTCCTCGCTTACAGACAACCCCCCAACCTAAAGCAAATACTCACCAGCAACCACACATCACTGAACAAAACCACTAACCCAGGAACCTATCCTTGTAACAAACCCTGATGCCAACTCTGTCCACATGTCTATTCAAATGACATCATCATAGGACCTAATCACATCAGCCATACCATCAGGGGCTCGTTTACCTGCACATCTACCAATGTGATATATGCCATCATGTGCCAGCAATGCCCCTCTGCCATGTACATTGGCCAAACCGGACAGTCTCTACGCAAAAGAATTAATGGACACAAATCTGACATCAGGAATCAAAATACTCAAAAACCAGTGGGAGAACACTTTAACCTGTCTGGTCATTCAGTGACAGACTTGCGGGTGGCTATATTATAACAGAAAAACTTCAAAAACAGACTCCAACGAGAGACTGCTGAGCTGGAATTGATATGCAAACTAGACACAATCAACTCCGGTTTGAATAAGGACTGGGAATGGCTGAGCCATTACAAACATTGAATCTATCTCCCCTTGTAAGTATGCTCACACTTCTTATCAAACTGTCTGTACTGGGCTATCTTGATTATCACTTCAAAAGTTTTTTTTCTCTTAATTAATTGGCCTCTCAGAGTTGGTAAGACAACTCCCACCTGTTTATGCTCTCTGTATGTGTGTATATATATCTCCTCAATATATGTTCCATTCTAGATGCATCCGAAGAAGTGGGCTGTAGTCCACGAAAGCTTATGCTCTAATAAATTTGTTAGTCTCTAAGGTGCCACAAGTACTCCTGTTCTTCTTTTTGTAGTTGGATAGCCATTCACAGTCTTTGTTTAGTCCTGATCTGATGGTGTCAAATTTGCAAATGAACTGGAGTTCAGCAGTTTCTCTTTAGAGTCTGGTCCTGAAGTTTTTTTGCTGTAAGATGGCTACCTTTACAGAACTACAGAAGCAGTTTCTCCTCCCTTGGTGTTCACACCTCAACTGCTAGCAGAGCACCTCACCCTCCCTGATTGAACTAACCTCGTTATCTCCATACTGATTTATACCTGCCTCTGGAGATTTCCATTACTTGCATCTGAAGAAGTGAGGTTCTTACCCACGAAAGCTTATGCTCCCAATACTTCTATTAGTCTCAAAGGTGCCACAGGACCCTCTGTTGCTTTTTACAGATTCAGACTAACACGGCTACCCCTCTGATACTAGTCAATTGAAAGACTCCCATTTAAGTCAATTGGCTTTGAGTCAGCCCCATAGAGAGCTAGTGATGATAGCAGATAGCAAATTAGACCTGGAAAAGAGCTCTCTGTAGTTCAAAAGCCTGTCTCTTTCACTAAGAGAAGTTGGTTCAATAAAAGATATTAACTCACCCACTTTGTCGCTCTAGCAAGTTAGATAACAGTCTGAAGCGTAATAGGACAGCAAAACCTAACTGTGAATCTGGGTGGATTTGCAGAAGCATCACACTGTGGAACAGGGAGTCAAATCCAGACCACCCGCTACACATCCCTGGAAAGAGACAATTCAGAGGAAATGTCACGCTTTCCCTGCATGGAGGGAAAAGGAGCGAGCTGTGCAGGGGGGACTCTGCCCCCTATGTGAGGTGTGGAGCAGAGCACTGCTGCATTTCACTGTGCTGAACTGCAGGATGGGAAAACCAGGGGTAGGTGTGTGGCAAAGGGCGGGCTTTTGAAAATTTCACCCTAGGAGTTTTCTCTTTTTTTTGTTTGAAGAAGGCATTTGCCAGGGGTTAGTGTTCTAGAGCATGGTGGAAGGGTGATCTAATTGGTGTTCCTTATCTCTAATTTCCGTGATTCTGTTGTATAACTGGTAAGTGGAATGCCTTAATACAGTGGGTATATTTATGTGACCGAGTTACAGTTACATGGGAAATATATTTGGAATGTCCAAACTTCTCCATGTTTAAAATCTCATTCATAAAACTACCTGGATATATATTTTGGTGTTTAATAAAAGAAGAAAGAAGTAACAGAAAGTAATTGATTTGCTTATCTGACGTTGTGACTAGCAATTGCATATCCAAATAAAAGTCCTTTAAAGAGCATTTTATGCCAGAGAAATAATGCCAAATGGATAATTCATGGCCTGAGGTAGATACATAAACATCACTAGAGCTGCCTAGGGTGAGTTAACCTCCTAGCTTTTATGATGTCATCAACAGGGATCCTAGCAATCTGTTTGCCAAAGAAAAATGTGGAATTTGTGTTTTTATAGAAAATCTTTAGTTTTTACATTTTGTGAAAAAATAAAAACATATTCAGTAGAACCCCATTTATCCAAGCCTCCATTTTCTGGCTCTCTGTATTAACTGAACCACCAGCCTCCCGGGGCTGACAGCGGCTGGGCCTCCGGTGGCTGGTGGTCTGGTTAATACAGAGAGCCATATAATGGAGGCTTGGATAAATGGGTTCTACTGTATATCAATAAAACATTGTGTTCAACTGATACTTATATATATTGTTACTAGGGAAACTAAAATTCAGCATTTCATTTTCATTGCAGAAAAATGCAGATTTTTATGGTTTTATTATCAGAGAATTTTTTTTTATCACAGAAAACAAAGATCCCTGGTTATCAGAAGGATCTCAACGTATCTGGTGGCCTCTCTTCTGGGGCTTTCTCCATCAATCATGTCTGTAGCACACATTGCCACTGCAAGTCTGTATTGTATAACCAGTATTTAAAAAGCTATAAGTTTAGCCTTATTTTGCTTTTATGGTTTGAGGTTACATTACCGCAGATTTTATTGTATGTAAAATAGAGTATTACCACATCTGTTATTGTATCAAAGTCATATGTCTTAAGGTTAGAGGATCACCACAGAAATTTCATAGACTAACAGATTGATATTGCTATGCCATCATATTTGTACCAGTTGTGCTCTGACATAACTTAATACCCTGCTTCCCCCCCTCAGTGTTTCAAGGTTGGTATTTACACAGTAATTTGGGGCATATTTTGGTAATGATGTAAATTTATGAAGACCATAACATGGATGATTCATGCAAAACATTTTTTTTCTTTTCTGGAAGTCTTCAGGCAGGACTTCCAAACCCAAGCCACTAATATAACATAAATACAGGGGAGATACTTTTCTATTTCTAGAGGCAAATGTATTTAAAATGAGGGGTAGCTTGATTTCAGTACTTTGAGGACTGCCAGAATATAATCATGTCCGACTTTCTGGGGTCATGTTAATTTGGAAAGTTGAATGACGTCCATTTGTAAGCCTGGCTCTCTTAGCCATCTGCACTTTCCCACACACATAGTAGTTTTGTTTTGTTTTTAAAAATTGCCATCTTAGCTTCAAGAAAGATATGAGGTTATAATGGTGTATGAACAATCCTGAACTCCAAGACAGAGATTTAAATGACAGACAGTGCTGAGAGAAAGAAGGGAAAGCCGTCCTTGTAATGAAACGCTCCCTAGAGATGAGGGAGGTTTGGCAAGCTCGAGCAGCAGACAGAGCAGTTTTCTCTGCCTACGGAATACAGACCTTTTAATGAAGCTGTGTGTAAATGCCTACATGGGACTGGTGTGAATTTGTGATGTATCTATGAGCCATCAGCATATAAAAACAAACTATGCCTTGTTCTGTACATTAAGAAGCCTAACCAATGCTTGAGAGTTCATCATTCAAAAAGCATTCAACTTTTTTCAATGCAAATTCACTGGAAATAAAGTATCAGGACAAAAATACCTCTAAGGCTAAATTTGGAAGGGATGCTCTTATGACGGTTCAGCATAATTTGATCTGCTGACTTTCCCCCCTTAGATCAGCTGGCAACCTCTATTTAATTCTTGCTGGGTTCTATTGGTTGATGGGGAGGGACAGCAGTGTAGAATTGCACTGCCCCAGGGATTCTCCCGTGCACATGGCGCACCCTTTGTGAGGTGCAGCCTACTAGATAGTGTTTCTCTGTTGCACACTGCTTGGCCAGTGCTTGGCTGCCTGCCTTGTCCCTGAGCTCAGCCATAGGCCAAGTGAGTATCTTCCACCACTGGGGGCAGACTTTGGGTCATAGGGTATGTCTACACTTTGAGCTGGAAGTGTCCATTTCCACCTTGAAGAGACATACCCACACTAGCCCTGATCAAGATAACGTTCTAAAAATAGAGTGTAGCTGTCAGAGCAGCAGGGGCTAGCCTCCCCCAGTATGAACCTAGTGTCTTGGCTGGGTGCCTATTCAGGGGTCTAGCTCCTTCTGCCACTTGTGCTTCCACAGCTACACTCTACTTTTGGTGCACCAGCTCGAGTTTGTTTCCATCTCCAACTTGAAGTGTAGACCTACCCATAGACTATGTTCCTAGAGTACACAGTACCAACGATTGTGCCAGTGATGATACCTGCCTCTGAACTACTGCCATCTCATCTCCTGCATGGGTTGCTGCTCCAGTCCAACCATGAGACCAATTTCTGTAGTTTTCGTGCACTGCTGCTCATGGAAGGCAAGGGAGCCGTGTGGTGTGACATGTTGAATGGGAGCCAAGACAGTGCATGTGTGACGGCTGCCCTCTTAGCCAACACGTGAGGGACTGAACCAGGGATCTCCAGAGCTAAAAGCACAACGTGCTATAGCTTGAGCTAAAGCTCTACAGGTGGGGGCTGTAACAAGTTATAACTTCTGCTGATCACATGTGTTTCACAGGTGTATCTGTCTTCACCACTTCAAAGAAGATGTCTTTCCTTTTAGTATCCTCATCCTCATATAGCCCCATCCTACCGTGAGGCTGTCGTGTCATACTGTGTTGCTTGTGGATATCCCTGGGTGTGGTTACCACACTGAGGCCAGCCCAGCCCTTTCTGAAAATCTTTCCTGAAAATCATCAGCAAATGGGGCGTCAACAGTCTGCCACTGCAGGCAACTCTGGGTACATTTTCATACCTCCTTTCACATCCTATTAGCCCTCAGAAAATTCATATCATATTCAGAGTGGCCAAAAGAGAGTGCTCTCTTCTATCACAGAGCACCCATCTCAACACCTCTGAAAATTCCACTCTAAATATATTTGTAGGACCACTGGGTTGTTTGAATATTTCTTTGTCATGTGCACTGATTTCATATGCATCTGGCTGGCCAACTAACTAAATCTTTGTCACTTGGGTGATGATTAGAGATGAACCAAAACCCACACCCAAACTTCTTGAGTCTGCATCTCTCCTGCTTTGGACCCTGTGTAGTGATTCACATCCATGCAGAGCAGGTGTAAAGCACTACCATTCTGCTCCAGCAGCATTTTGCACCCACTTTTTGCAAATGTGAATGACTCACAAGGTGAGAGAGGAGCAGGTCCTGCTTTCCTAAAATGGGATGAACCAACTGCCTGAATCTGAATGATCAAACTTGGGGTTTTCCCAATGCAGATCCCAATCCAAACTTGCCCAAATATGCGGTGTTCAGATTCCATCTAGTATAAATAGGTTTCAGCTGCGAACTTGGCGCTGAACACAAATCTGGGCCCTGTTTACCAAGCCACCACCTGTTCTTTATTTAAATTCCTTTTAAAACAAATACTTCTATGATTCCATGCACAACAAGTGAGCTGATTAACATAAATAAAATATATCAGTCAATAAATATGATGGTCCCAGCAAGATGAGCACATACTAAAAATGTCTGAAGATACAGTCTGATTGCTGTAAACCTTTTCTGGCTTTAGTCCGTCCCACCTCTAGTTTGCCACTCTCATTGTGTCATGTTTAACGTTGGTCTGTAAGTTTTTGGGAGCAGGAGACCTGGGAAGTATTTTAATTTGCTTTGTGAAGTGCCTTACACATTTTTGTTGCTGTTTAAATAATAATTTATTGTAATGAGTCATGTATAAGAGTGAATACTTGCCTCTAGTTTTTTTTAAAACAGAGCTAGAGGTAAGAACAAAACTGGGATATAATATTTTTATAACATAAGTTTTGTTTTTATTGGACTGTTTATATCCAGCAAATCCAGAAGGTCTGAGGTTACAGTTTCATTTGGGCTGAATGTATTAATGGAATTAAGTACAAATCAGAGTTTAGCATCTTGAGTTTATTAACATTTTTGCATTCCTTTTTACTGAGTTAAGGTCCTTTTTTGCTAACCATGTACAGCTGAAATGGTGCGATTAATAATTATGTGCAGACTGGCAACATGGCAAATAACTGCCTCTATCAGATAAGAAAAACAAATCCATAGCAGTCATGTCATATGTTTTTTTAAATGAGTTGTTTGTCTTTGTAGAACTGCCGATTTTGACCTGATGGTTTGGCAGGGCACAGTTTCATTGAAAACAAAGGAAAAGATGAAATAGGTTCTTACTAATCTTGCTGTAACCTCTAAAGCAGCTGTTGCTATGGGAAACATATTTCCTCAGTAACTCTTCTGAATATTACATGATGACCTTAAACCTTCCCATGCGCACACATTCAGAAAAGAGGATTCTTTTTTGTGTTGTATCTTTTTGGGCTGTTGTCATATTTGAAAGTAGTACTATTCAAGGTACAAAGGCATTGATTTATACTTACAGTACCTATCCCCATAGTACAGGTTCCACGTCTTGATGAGTTGAAGTCATATTATTTTTAATATACTTATCCTATATTAGAAATGACTAAACAAAATATGTACAAGATAAAATAAGTACTAGATTAATGTGGGATTGCTATTGTTTTATTTCTATAGGAATTACTAAATTTCCCAGGTGCAGTCCCTACACCTCTGACACAGCATCCCAAATTTCTGCATTAGTATAATATATACAAATATACCAGTGGTTATAAAAACCACCCCAAAAACCACTGTGAAGTCATCCAAAAGAAACAAAATTAAAGATCCGGTGTGAGAGAGAATTTTGGAGGAGCTCTGAGCAACTTTTCATCTGCACAGTATTCTGAAAAGAAACATTTTCCAGTGTCACTCCTTGCTCTTTATAAATGAGCCAACCTCAGACGTTACCTGGCACCCAAACAATTGGGCTGTTTTAGACTCACAGTGCATTAATAAATGATGATGTTTATGAGGCAATGGCAAGCGTAATAAAAAAAACAAAGCAAAACACCGAAGTCCAAAAGTGGTCTCTGAATCCTGTTGTTTTCTGAAGACTCAGGACATGTAAATGTAATGTAATAAGTGTATGTCTATGGGTTGAAAGACCACTATTTCTAAGTTCTGACTTCAGTGCTAGGGAAAAGGTACATTTCCTAAGAACACGTACTGCTTCCTGAATTCGTTACACAGTATTTGTTTTTATTTCTGTTAATAGAAGCCCAGCAGATGTTGGTAGAATCCAAATGTTATAGGAAAAGTCTGAACTATTGAGGGGCCACCTACAACCAGCAGAGAGAGTGAGCAATAGGGGGCACACACACTAATAGCTTGCATGCATTTTCCATAACGCATGAGGGTTTTTTCCTTTGGGGAGTGGGGGTGGGGCACAGATCACATCTTTCAGCTGTTTTTTATGTCCTCGCACAAGTTTTAGGAAGATTTCAAATGACCTATTAAAGCTTTTAAATGGGATGACTCATGTATATTGCCAGTAATGATGTCAAAGTATTATCACAACTCTGTGCCATCAATACAGATCACTAGTGGCAAGCGCCTTAAGTGACAGTGTACTGGGAAAATAAAGGAAAATGACTTATCTCATTTTTTTTTCTGGCAGAATTGTATAGTACATATGGAATATATTAAACCTAACTTAACCAGTTAACACAAAGACCTTTGCCCTGCACTTGTTGCAATTGTCGAGCACTGTGAATAATTAAAGGGAAAAGAATTAAAAGTGCCAGAGGTCAGATGCTGGGAAATCTAGATGGTTTTTTTTTTTCATGTGGGTTCCTTCCCCTAGTCCACCTGGCCTGAAAACAGTGTACTCCGTATGCAGAAGGCTTAGAGAGAACAGAAATGGTAGAAGGCAAAAGTCAAACACATCACTAGTGACACTGTGTCAGTAAACCCTGACATAAACAGTAGGACCAAAAAAAGAGGAAAAATAGATGCTATAGCAATGCAAGAAAGCTGAGAGTGGGGGGAATATAGGGATTAGGGAAATATTATGTATGTAAAATAGTAGACCAGAAAACACAAGTCTCTTAATTCCCCTCTCCTTCTTCTAGGAATATTGGACTAAATTTAGCCCCAATATAACTCCAGCAAAAGTAACTCCACTAGTTACACTCAGGATTAAATTGCTGCCATAAATCATTGAAATCAATAAGACTTGTGTCTGCTCATGCCAGGGGTCAGCTTAATCTGTTTTTGACATCCATACCAAAATGTTTTTCCAGCTTTCTGTCTGACGCTTCAGACTTGAGCATCTACACCGACTGATGTCCTCCTTTCTTTTGGTTTTGTATGTGTATTTTGCTTGGGAAACATGCTCCAATGAAACATGCCTACATGCCCCAATCCACCTCTTCTATGGATAGGGGACAACAGTAGGATCCATGAGGCAGCAGAAGTTCTGTCCCTGTCCCTGTCCTCATGGCCATCCTTAGCTTCTTCCCACCAAACCCTTCTATGGTGGCAGAAAAGGAGCTTCCAGGGAACTCGGATCAGCTCTCTACAGGGAGTCTATACTTGTTATATACCCCCTCAGACCCTAACATTCCCATGCTCGCATACAACATAGAAACATGCATTCTGTTGCCATGTGAGCCTTCACGGACACAAAAGCAAGGGCAGCATTTGCCCTTTAGTACTAATGAAAGGTGCCAAAAGGGCAGGTCTGAAGATGGAAATTATCTTTTTATGCACATAATAGGTACGGTGGCTCAAGCTTCCCAACACACACTTCCCAGCCAACAAAGGGCTTCATCCAATGCTTGTCAAAGTCAATGGAAAGGCTCCTGTTGAATTCAATCAGTGTTAGATCAGGTCAAGTCAAGATTATAGTCTGACTATGTGGACCCTTTGCAAGGGTCAGAGTAAAATTCTCTCACCATGTCCTTTCAGTCCTCCTCAGCTGGAATGTCTATTTCACGGCTGTGTTTTTGCAAAGTCTGTATATTTTTCTCTTGGTAAGGGGGACATCATGATGAAAAGGAGTGTGAAGAACTTTCTCTCCTTCACTTTAGAAACATCCATCGTGCATGGGTCACACTTACTAAGAAAACTGCAGCCAAACAGAAAATTAAAACTAATTGTATGGTGGATCCATCCACAACTAGCATATCTTATGTAAATGAAGTGGTGCTTAGAGTGTGCTATCAGCACCTGGGAAAGGAGCAGGGGAGCCAATAAACTCAGCAAATTTGACCACACAGAGTTGTCACTGAACTGTTCCATTAGGGATGGCTTCCTGGACCTACACATGTTAAACAGCAGCTATTAAAGTTAGATATTTTTAAATCAGCATCACTTGGATAACTTGCATCCAAGAGTTTTAAAAGAGATGGCAGAGGAGCTTGCTGGAGAATTAAAGTTGATTTTCAATAACTCATGGAACACTGGGGAAGATGCAGAAGACTAGGAGAAGGCTAATGGTGTGCCAATATTTAAAACGGATAAATGGGATGACCTGGACAATTATAGGACTGTCAGTCTGACATTGATCCCGGGAAAGTTAATGGAGCAGCTGATATCGGACTCAATTAATAAAGAATTAAAAGAGGCTAATATAATTAATGCCAAGTAACATGTGTTTATGGAAAAGAGATCCTGTCAAACTAACTTGATATCTTTTCTTTTTATGAAATTAGAAGTTTGTCTGATAAAGACAATAGTGTTGAGGTAATATACTTAGATTTTGTAAGAGAGACAAGGTGGGTAAAGTAATACCTTTTATTGGACCAATTTCTGTTGGTGAGACAGACAAGCTTTTGAGCCACACACAGCTTTTTCTCCGGACCTAAGGAAGTGCAGGAAAGGGCCATTGGGAATGGTGGCCCAAGCTGGGGTGCACATGCTTAGGGAGTGGGTCTCATTTGCTTGCAGAGCCTAGGGCAGAGGCCAGAGGGACTTTCCTGGCAGCAGAGTGGGAGGCTCTGGAGATCTTCTAACTGGGTAGGAGGGGGCTGGCAGACTAAAATGTTGTCTGTGGATGGCAAATTGCCTTAACCAGCCTTTGTCCAACCCCCCTACCTAGGGAGGGCCATAGAGACAGGAATCTCCCCAACCCTGGCCCGCGTCTGATGAAGTGGGTATTCACCCACGAAAGCTTATGCTCCAATACTTCTGTTAGTCTATAAGGTGCCACAGACTCTTTGTCGCTTTTTACAGATCCAGACTAACACGGCTACCCCTCTGATACTTGTCTATTTAGGATCAACCCTCCCTCACAGAAGTGACAATCAGTGTCTTAGAGCCAGGAAGTCAACTGGATTACCCATGATAATAGGGGAACAATTTCAAAGGCGCAAAAGGCAATTAGGCACTTAATTCTCTTTGACAACCAATGAGAGCTGAGTGCCTAACTTCCATTTACAGCTTTGAAAATCTCCCATGTAAGGACAATTGTTGGTAATAAGCATTACAACCACAGGTCCTTAGATTGTATGCCAAGTACCACAGGGTGTTCTATGTTCTATACAGTAGTGGCATACTTCGTGCTCCACAAATAATTTTTCAAAGCATAAGTATGATTTTTGGTAGCCCTACAAACTCTATTTGATGTAACCTTTGCTTTTCATCAGAACAATGCGGAGGAGGTATGCTGAGATTATCCAGGTGCCTGATTTAGTTCTTTGTGTATATTTGAGATTCCAGGCTGAATTAATTTCTTTCGTGTCTTTTACAAGCCCTGTGCTCGTTTGAAGGATTCATTTATGTTCCAGCTAGAAGAATTAATTTTTATTTCACTTTTTTATTTCCTGGCTTGAATCTCACTTTTAAGTGGAGTTAGAGGTAATTTTTACTTCCTTCACGGAGCTTATAAAATGATAAAGGAAAAATGTTAATCAAACAGCAAAATTCATAGAGGAAAATTGGATTCAGAAAGAAATTATTTCAACATGCATGACTTTTATCATGTTGCCAATGTAAATCTATGCAGTAGGTCATCAGAGTGGAATTGGTAGCAGCTAGGCTTAAGTTTCTGCCTTACACTTTGAAAAAAAAAGGGTATTTAGTTTCACGGTCTTCTGGGGCAGCAGGGAGCTAAGAGGAGAATTGTCCTTCATTACAGTATATACTAAGTAAGCCATATAATATACTTTTGCTGCTATTAATAAGATGTGCATAGTGATATTCTGCCAAGAACAGCTGTAACTTACTCTGTGGTTCAGTTCTGATGTATTTATCTGCAAAATCTGACTGATTTTTATTTGCAGAGGCCAATATTGACCACTTGGGCAACTTATGTTGACATTGATTAAGATGTATTAATAGAAGTATAAAATTAAGTCCCAGGAGGAAAACTGAAGTTTTGTAGAATATATTAGGATTAAAGGGACACTGTTTGATATAATTTAAAAATCAACATTTTTCCTGCAGATGTTATAATTTAATAGACATGATGATTTAAATTAAAAGAAAAGTGACTTGATTTTCATTATTTATGATGTTTGTTTGCTTTTTACATTTCTCTAACCTTCAACAATGAAAATACTAGTCGGTTTCACTTTCAAATTCCTATACAGAAGCAGGACGAGACAGTATGTGCATTACAAACGCTGAAAATCATTCCAGTTAGGGGAACATGTTTCTGTTTTAATAGGAATTTTAATTAGAATGTTTTAATAATCCATTGAAACATTTCTACTTGTCTCCCAGTTTTGCAAAAGCTTATGGGCTTGAAACAGCTCCACACCACCTCTGAGCTTCTCAGAGCCTTGGCTGGCTATGGGCTGAAGTTGTCCCTGTTGTAACTTAGAGCAGCGTCAGAGCTGCTCTAATTTACTCTGGCTAAAGCCAGCCGCTGTGGCCGCCAAGGATCCGGTGGAGGGCCAGGTGCTCTATTATATCACTGATATATCCCCTATGTGGGAAGGGGTGGAGTGATGGGTTGCATAGGGCAACTTTCCGAGGACAGGGAAAAGGATTCCGTTATTTATTTTTTAAAAAACAAAACAACAAAAAACAAACAAACAAAAAATCAACTCGACAAAATATAGCCAAATTTGACTAGAGGGTATCACTTTAAATAAAGGCTAAGCATGTTACCATATAGAAATATAAGTACCTATGTAGATCTGGAATTTGGATTGGACTGAGTATGTTATAAATCTAGGCTTGTGAAAGATGAGCTACTGTCGGATGCCCTGCATATTGCCTGAAAACAGTACTATTTTCGTTTAACCATATTGCAGCTTCAAAAATGCTATTTTGCTGGTACTCAGATAACATTTTGGTGGCAATTATGAGCATGAGGTAATATTGTTTCCCCACTTACATATATCTTTTCCTAGGAGAAGGGAGACATGCATCTATACATAGGCACAGATTTTTAATGGTATCTAGGCAGCTACGGGGATTTTCAAAAGCACTTCGGTATCTAAAACTCATTGATTCCAATGCATGTTCGGCACCTAGATGCATTTGAAAATATCTTTAAAAGTCTGCTCCATACAGAATGGAGCAATCAGCTTTTTCTCCTCTGGCTTCTCTCTAGTTAATATATATGCCATGGTGCACTCGCAGTTTCATGTGCATAGCAACCGGAAACATTTAACAAAATGTTGTGAGTTGTAAAATAAACATTCCTATATTACATTTTTACATAATGCTAGGAAGAAAGAGAGCACTGGCTTACTCATGTTTCATACAGTGAGGCCTTTACGTAATTAAATGAAAATGTTAAAATCCTTTTCTAACTGTTTCTGATTTTTTTAACAGCTTCTTTAAAGTACAAGGTGAATTTTTGAAAGTTATTTGTTAAAGAGGCTTGCGGGTCTTTCAGTAATGGAGGTCTGATATTTGATATGATCATAACACAAATCATAATAGAATGTTATAAAATATTTAGCATTATATTCACAAACAAGTCACTGCACATCTGTTTTACACTGAAGGTTTCATGGGAAACCTTGGGGGAAAGTAACCCTTTATCTGGGATATGTTCCTGGGCCACAACATTTCTTCTAGGCAGGGAAAATAAAAATAAAGGGCAGGGGGCAGATCCTCCAAATTATGTAGGAGTCTAACTCCCATTAAAATCAATGGACTTTGGGTGCCTAAATACCTTTGAGCATCTGGGCTGGGCTGACCAGGCACATCAGAGCATTGTGTCCTTTGGGCTCTCTTGCACGGGGTGAGGGTTTCCCACACTGACTTGATATGGATTCCTGATGAATGCCCAATGCAGTGAAGGTTGCCTCTGGCATTTGCCAATAAGTGGGTGCTGCAGTGACTGGGTATCATATGTTGACATGACAGCTGCCTCTGAAACTCCCAAAGGTTGGGCACTCAGTGGAATCCAAAGCACTATGAGGCCACATTCCTGCAATGAGCACCAAGTGGGTGGACTTGCATGGAGCTCACTGCAGCATGGTAGCCTAAGCAAGACTGGGCACCCAGGGAGGAAGCTGAATTTAAAAAAACAGCTAGCACTGTTCATTTATAACTGAAAATTACTCCAATATGCAGGGGCCAAAGGGAAGCACACAACTTTACTGCTGTGGGCCCCAGATGTCCTTGTTGAAAAGTGACTTGTCCCAGGTCAGAGAGACCTGTGCAAGACTTGGGATTACATTTCACAAGTTCCTGACTGCTCAAGTTGGCCACTCTCAGAGTGCTAGACCACACCTCAGGAATTCACTCAAGGGAAAAAAATGTGCATATAGGGTAACCAGATGTCCCGATTTTACAGGGACAGTCCCGATTTTTTGGTCTTTTTCTTATATAGGCTCCTATTACTCCCCACCCCGTCATGATTTGTCACATTTGCTGTCTGGTCACCCTATGTACATACCAGGGAATCAGGTGCCTGCAGCATTAGGAGATCTGGACAAGGTGTAGCAAAGTAAAGTGTTGCATTTCACCGGAAAATTCTGAATTCTGATTGGTTGATAAGCAGTTAGTGATTTATAATACACTACAATGGAAGCCTGGTGAAAAAAAGCAGTTCCAAGTAAATGTGCTCAATCAACCACACATCTCATTTTGCTCCTGTCTGTGGTGAGAAAATTACCGAGCACTGAATCACTGATTCATTCTGTAATGGAGTTTCTTACTGATGTCTCTTCCTCCAGTTCACCTTTTGGGTTGGTTGAAGATTACATTATCTGTTGTGTTCAGATGTCAGAAATCCCAGGCAAAATGATCACGGGGGAAAAGCCTTCACAACAGGTAAAAGAATAAGAGGCATGCAAGATATACGGTGAGTTTTGTAAGAAAACCCTAACTTCCTTCAGGAATGAAAGAGGGGCACAGGAGCAGCATGTGGGGGAGAAAGCTGTCTGAGGTCTCCCTGTCTCCTGCTGACTCCGCTGAACCATGATTTAGGAGGCTTGTCAATGACTCTCCTGCCAAAGAGCTCAGGTTCTCTGCGTTAGGTATCTCTTTGAGCATTTCTGTAAACCCTCATTCCATCTGAAATTTATATCCCTTAGTTCTCCTTTGTTACTCTGTAAGGAGGAGGGGCCCAAGTGAAATCAATCATAGAATCATACGACTGGAAGGGACCTCGAGAGGTCATCTAGTCCAGTCCTCTGCACTCACGGCAGGTAATGTACATCAGTTTCCTCACTTTTTTTATCCACTTTCTTCTGATCTGAAGTTAGGCCTGATGTTATTTGCCTCGTCTCCCCTGAAGCATATATTGGTATTTACTTGGTACTCATTACTATTAACAAGCCCAGATAGAGCACAAAACTGCTCAGAATACTGAATCCGTTTTGGCCACTCTGACTTACCAGCAAAGCCATGTTTCCCTTGCTATTTCTGTGTCTTTAAGGCAGCTCGTTTTTCTGTTCCTGTTCCTGAGGCGGTAGCCCCACGCTTTCTGTTTCAGTGATCGCTGGGTCTCCTTGCTGCAGCTGCTCTGGTTGTGGTTTGGAATCCAATTTCTTGGTAGAACCTCCTTTTAAAAGAGTTTCCTATTCTCTGACCTTCATGCTTTTCTCTCTGTCTCCCTAGCAAGACCTCTGCCCTCAGAGCCTTAGCTGCTCTCTCTTCTTTTTCCTCACTAAATTTAGCCCAGGCAGCCCAGTCTGGCTTGTGAGTTACTCCAGTGCTTTGTGGAGGTGAGGGAAAGAAAGCATTCCTAACTGCAGAGGGGTCTACTAACTCTTCTTGCTCTGGAGTGAGATCTAGGAAGTTCTGACACTGCCTTGTTTGTGTTGAGCACAGAGAGGTATATGTGTGTTACCTCACAGGTGTTTTATTAGAGCTAACTGGAAGGTGGTGCAGTTAGCATTCATTACTTCTGGGTGTATTGAGACCTACCTCTGTAAATGCCTTCTAGCGCAGTACCTTGCTTGAGTATTTCAGCAATGGAGAAGTGAAAACAAATCTATCTACCTCCTAACATCTGCTAAGTAGAATGTGGTGTTTTCCAATGTTTAGTCTATTTTCCTGACCTATAAAGATATTTTAATGTTTTTGTGGTATTCATGGAAACCAAGGGGGCTGCAGTGGTGGCTTAAGTTTCATAATTATAAAATAGTTCACATTGTTTTGTGGTAACCACGTGGTAGTCACATGCACCCAGATTGTTTCATCTGAATCTGTCTTTAGAGGGGATCCTCCACATGTAGATCTATCCCCATCTGTGTAGAAGCAGGGGGCATGCTGCCTTGATTGGGAGGGGACGGATTTGTGGACTGGTCACTTTTTATGGAACCATCTCCTTCTAAATTATATCCTCTGAGAATTAGTGCTGTTGGAAACAACAGTAGTGTCCTGGAGTTTCCCTGCAGGAGAAATTGGCCAGTGGTGGTGCCAGGAGAGGTAGGACTTATATTCATGTGCACTCTGGAGGACCCCAAAGCCATCTCACTACATGATTGACTGGTAGGAAACTCAGTGATTACAGCTTCACAGAATTTTCTTTCCCCATTCCTGTAGGTTTCCTGGTAGGAAGCAGCAATCAGGCCAATAGTAAATTCATTATAAACAGTTACAAAAGTTGACATTAAAAAGCGATCATTTGTCAACAGTTACCATTAGACCTACTCACAAATTGTCCAGTTTTGAATTTTTTTTTGACAAAAAGGGACATTTTTCTTTTTTACAATAACTTTCACATTTCATCCCCGCCCGCTATTTTCCAAAGAAATCTAACTACTGCCTCACAGAGTGATATCTAAGATAGTTCCTCTTCTTAGAGGGGAAAATTATAGCATCTCGGATACCTCAGTGTGATGAATCATGGCAAATATTCACATTTTAATGTTGACATGGTAATGTCAATTTACACTATTGAATTGTCTACTTATAATTGTGTATTTAACTCATGTCACTCTGTATTTTATAACTGTTAGATGACTTAATAGAACTAAGAACTGAAATACTTGATATTTCTAAAAGCTGTCTCACTACAGAGTGTTATTTACCATCCAGATCATGTTTCCTAGATCTTCTGTCACTTCTCTCTCCTAAAGCTTCTGTCATTTTCCTCTAAACATATACAGATTTGACATTTACTTTTCCAATCAACAGTATAATGTGAGTAGTGTGGAACACTACTTGATCCGGGGGAAGCAACTCAGTAATTGACCTTGCATTCAGTGCAGCTGCTCAGGGAGAACTGGAAACACAGATCCTCCTGAAATGACATCAGTCATAATACAGTAGTCTAGAAATCCGAAGTGTCTGTATGTCAAAACAGAGACAGTCGCTGCATTCACGGTCTCTTGAGAATGAAGACTGTACTGCTTCCTGTAAACCCCATGCACAAAGATTAAGAGTTCTTTTCATGCATTTATATGCACAGAGAGAGAATCATTATTTTATTCATTTCACAGAGCATGATTACAATTAAACCAAGTTAGACATTAGTCAATTCCACCTCTACATGCTTCTCATTCATTTTGTGGCTTGCTTACAACTGGTTGAAAAATGTACAATTTCCATCCTAGCACATGGTCACCAAACATGAAAGGCTCTTTTTAAACACAACCATAATCAAAGACAGAGGCAGTCCAGTTACAGTATATGGGTATCTTGGTGTAAGGTTAAATCACAGATTTCTATAATCCCAGAGGTTTTTTTAGATGTACTCCTATTTATTTTAGAGTTTTTAAAAGTGCTTATTTTTAATTTGGGTGATGAATACAAACCCTACTGTTTCTTTACTTTATGCTGGTTATTACAATAATGGAATACATTACGACAGACTGTAACCCAAAAGAGTGAAAAAGAAAAAGAAAATATGTCTTCACTTGTCATATGTAATTGTAATAGTCTTTAAAAGAAGAGAGAAAACCTGACAGAGACCATAACAGAGACATATGTGTTAGGAGACTGTTTAAATGAGGGGGATCTAAACCCCTGGTCTGTTGAATATTTTGTTAGGAAAATATGAAGTTTCTAATAGTCTGCTTTGAAATGTATAGCTGGGATGGATATTTTCTGTCACTCATATTCCTTCTTTGAGTTAAACATCCACAAAACTTGTTTTCTGTGTAATGGGAACATCAGGATTTTTTCCAGCCACTCATGTATTTTGACTTGTTACATAGTAGGAATACTATGTAAGTACAAAAGCTCAGAGAATTCAGCTTATCTTGGTTTTCTTTATATAACATATATAGATCTATAAAGTCAACTTAGTTCTCATATACAGTGTCATGGAGGCTCTAGCCACAACGTAAGTAATGGCAATTCAAGTTTCCCCACACTACCACATCTCTATCTGGAATAACCACTTCTAAAGGGAAGTTCTGTTCAGGGCCCGTACCTTCCTAGGTGTCTTTGCTGATTCTGTTTTTATTAACGCCTTTTGTGGTTGTCATAGGGACAGCCATATACTGGGAATCGGATGGAAACAGTAAAGCTGTCATAGAGACCAAACACATCAGTCATTAGATTCATGGTCTGATTATATAATATTGGAAATGGGATGCTTGGGATAGAGTTATATGCAAGTTTTTTTAAATCCTACAAAAACAATGTAGTGCGAGCCCTAATAGTATGCTGCCATAGCAGCCTTCCAAATATGTCATGTCAACACATTTTGCAATATGTGACATCTCTTTGTTAAATATGCTCTGGGATAATTCATCATGGAGCAATGTGTACCAAAAATTATGAAGATTACTAAGGGAAACCGTTGTGTGTTTTGAAGTCAGAATGAAGCAAAACTTTGTTTTTTTGAACTAATAAAATATACTCAGTATATGGGATTGTTATCCGTTGGACTCTGGCTGAATGTTTCTAATGTGTGTATTGGCAATTCCTCCCACGGCCACGTACACCACAATCTGGTAGAAATCAGGGTAAGGCTCTAAAATTTTACGTTGTTTTATTTTTGAATGCAGGTTTTTTTGTACATAATTCTACGTGTGTAAGTTCAATTTTCATGATAAAGCGATTGCACTACAGTACCTGTATAAGGTGAATTGAAAAATACTGTTTATTTTGTTTTTTACAATGCAAATATGTGTAATCAAAATAAATATGAAGTGAGCACTGTCGTAATTGTAATTGAAATTGATGTATTTGAAAATGTAGAAAACATCCAAAAATATTTAAATAAATGGTATTCTCTTGTTTAACAGCGCGATTAATCTTTTAAATCACGTGCTTAATCGTGATTAATTTTTTTAATCGCTTGACAGCCCGATAAGAAACTGGTCTTTATTTCTTGTCTGAATCACCTGACATGGGTCAAGGTTACAAGAGGTGTTCTTTGATGCTGGCTATAGCCATCCTCTCTTGAATCCTAGAAGTCAAGAGGTGATCTTGCAGTGAATAGGCTATATGCTTTAACTGTTAATGTTCCTCTAAGCTGTCTACTACATAGATATTTTAGCCTTTTCAATAATCTATGATCAGAATTATCCACTTTATTTTGGACACTTTTTTACTGAGGCCTGATCCAAAGCCCACTGAAGTCAATGGATGAACTCCCAGTGACTTCAATGGGCCTGGGAATGATTGAAGGTTTATGTGGATAATGAGAACATCCGCAGGTAAACTGGGTAGAAATGATTAAAATCCGCTCATGATTCAGGGGAGAACCAACCAATAATTGATTAGGGTTAGGAATCACCTTCTTTAAATGCACACTATTCCATAATAATGCACTATGGGGTATCTTGTATTTTCCTTTAAAGAATATTCTATTGGCTGCTATTAGAGACTGGATAAACAGTCTGGACTCTCTTTCCTCATAAGAGGGTTAAGGGGCTGGGGAAAGGGGGCTGTCCCCTCACTTTACCAGACATTACGGAGCCTCAGTCCAGCTTCAGAAAGGTGACTAGTGCAATGCCCCAAAACCCACTCCTACTCCAATCCCAGGGATCAGAGCTGTTTCTCTGCATTTCCTCACTTCTAGGGTGCTCCTTTTAACCTGCCTGTCCTAGCATTGCCACTCTCACCCTGCCTGGTGGCCACTTCCTTGGCCTGCAATGGCCTCTCTCGGCCTGCGTCTTCTCCCGACTCCCCCTCTGGGTGTTCTGTGACATAGACCTCTGGCCAAGTCATGTAAAATTCTAAGCCCCTTCCATGATAGCACAAACAAGTCCAAATAGACGTCCAAATAAATATTCAAACTAATTGCCCTTCCACCCCTCCCAACTTCACTGTAGTTTCCTTGTTGGCTCTAGCTCAGGTTTTCCCCCACAGGAGTCTTACCTGCCCCTGTACTGTTCTTCCTCCATTGTCTGTTAAACCCTATGCTAGAGTTTCTCAGGTTGTGTTCTCATCCATCTTTCTGGTTAAGAATAAGGACCCTCCAGCTCAGTTGGAGGAGAGCTGTCAGAAGAGCAGGACATCTCCCGCCCCCCCGCCCCCTTTACCCCTGCTGCTGGAGCTTGGACCTGACAGAGACTGCTACAGCACCATAGACCTGGAGGGACTGCTGGAGCTGCCAGGCACTGGGAACACCGAGCAGCTGTTGGTGCTGCCACCAGCCGTTTACCCCAGTGAGACGAATGACAACCCTGGACCTCAGGCATCCCCTGAATGGGAGTGTAGGAAGAGCCCAGGGAAGCCAAATAGGGTTTTGCTGTGTTACTGACTGCAAGTCGTGTTGCAGAAGGTTTTTCCTGCTCATAGACTCATGGACTCATAGACTTTAAGGTCAGAAGGGACCATTATGATCATCTAGTCTGACCTCCCGCATGATGCAGGCCACAAAGCCGTACCTACCCTTTCCCTTGACTCTGCTGTTGAAGTCCCCAAATCCTGTGGTTTAGAGACTTCAATTAGCAGAGAATCCTCCAGCTAGTGATCCCTGCCCCATGCTGCGGAGGAAGGCGAAAAACCTCCAGGGCCTCTGCCAATCTACCCTGGAGGAAAATTCCTTCCCGACCCCAAATATGGCGATCAGTAAAACCCTGAACACGTAGGCAAGATTCTCCAGCCTGACCCTCATTAGCCATTATACTATTTACCTGCCATGGCACGCTGTTCCTTTGACTAAAATCATGTTATCCCAGAAGCGGATCACTCCACCACTGTTAGGGCCCTGGGCTGGGATGTAGTGGAGTCGGGTGAGCCTGCGTCCCCCTAATCCCGGCCACCCCACCTTTTGGCCAAAAGGCCTGCACTGGTCTGTTGCCCGCCCGAGCTAGGATGCCAGATGGTTTTGCTGTCTAACCTGCTAGAGAGCTGATCCCCATAGACTCACTTCTGCACTATCTGACTGCAGGCCAGAGCCATTAACTGTTTGCTGCCCCCACCCTGGCTGAGGGCCAGGGCTCACAGCCCCAGTTGCTGCCTGGCCTGGACTGCAGGGTTGGGCCAATTAACTGTTGGCTAATTTCCCCCTGAACTGAGTCGCTCCAGAAGCATTGTAGTGAGGGGGTGTGATCTCCCTCTCTGACAGATGGGGAGAGAGCCGTGACTGCCTTACACTGTCCCTGGTCTTCCTCTTGCTTCTCATTTATTTGTAAAATGCTTTCTTGTTACTCTATATATCCCTGGCTACTTTAAGCTTGTTTTGTGCCCTGGGTTTTATAATTTTGTCCCTACAGGCTTGTGTTGTGGTTTTTTTTATATTCATCCTTTGTAATTTGACCTAGTTCCACTATGACATTATAGATAGGTGCCTAAGGAGATGAACATCCTGTTCCTTACTGTGATTTGGTGGTCTATAGCTAATACCCCGTCTTGTGCTTTACCTGTTAGGACATGGATCCATAAGTATTCAAAATAATTTTCTTCCAAGTTATCAGTGGCTTGAGAACAGGTAATGCCATTTTTGACATAGAGTGCCACACCCCATTCTCTTTTGCCCACTCGATCCTTTCTAATCCTCTAGGTTATGACCATTCACTTTAACAATCTAACCATGCAAATCATCTTATCAGATTTCAGCAATACCGACTAGATTGAATTTATGCTCGTAAATGAGCAATTCCAGTTCCTCGTGTTTGTTACCCAGCCTCCTATTATTGGCGGTATAGGCAATTAAAGAATTTCTTTGGTTCCTTGATTAATTTTGTTCTAACATCTCAATTTTGTGCTGAGTGCTCATATCTTCCCTCCTTTTGCTATTAGTTTAAGGTGGGAATGATTGCACATGTACTTAAGTGACTGAGGGATTTCTTCTTTCTGGACATATTGTAAAAGTTAAGTGCTGGTGTCCTAAAGCAGACCATACTTTACATTTTATTCATTAGGAGCAAAAGCACAGAGAGTAGGGGTGGGTTGTCTTCTCAGAGGAGAATACAAAAAAACTGCTTCAGCATAATCTTCTCATATTGTTGGTTCCTATTCTGTCTCTTTATGAGGGTCCCCTTTATGAGGCCCCTTAGGGCCACTGTGTACACTTGTGTGATTGAGTTTGCGCCTAAAATATCCAACATTTTGCATGCTACGTTTAAAAAAAAATCTATTTTTATTCCTATAGTTAGCATTACTGTTTTAAAAGGTAAGTAAACACCAGCCATGGCTCAGTGCCTACAAAGTCAATGAGGATCCAAATGAAACCAGACAGGTTTTGAGCAAGATATTGTCCTTTATTGCAGTGTAATGATCCCTGGCTGCATACATACAGACACCCTTGTCGTGAGCCAACCTCATGCATGACTCATTACCAGCACAGAAAACACAGACCTCTCCCTGATAATCTAAAGAAGCAGGTCCACCAATTTGGGCAGCAGCTAAAACTATGTCTATCCTATTAGCAGTCTGACATAGTCTGTTCCTCAGAGAGCAGTGGTAAACATAAGCACCAGCCAGTACATTGTTACTGCCATAGTAAAGTTTGAGAGAGACAGAAGAACTCTCATACATATGACAATTGGGATATTCTTTGGTAACCCGTCCCACCCCCCAAACCAAACCAAACCACCAATAAGAACAACAAAAAACACCTGGATTGTTTTATACTTGAAGAATCTACAAAGCATGCTTTCCTCTAACACCAGTAGCATTGGAAAGTTTTTTTTCAAGAACAGATTATTCTAAAAATAACCTCCTTTACATCTGTTATGCTGGTCATGGCGGTGTCAATGTAGGTTATTCTTGTTATCTTAGTTGTTAGATCTCCAAACCATGCTGCAAAGACAATTTTCCACTTATGAAACATTGAGGAGGAAGGATGGTCTTGTGTTTAGGGCAATGGACTCGAGAGATCTGGGTTCAATTTCTGGATCTGCCGCACGTTTCCTGCCTGACCTTTGGCAAGTGTCTCTTTGTGAGTCTTTCCAAGTTTCTTTAAAATAATGATAATAATTTTAAAAAGAAATGTCCTTTGTTTGTCTTGTCTATTTAAATAGTTTCTACCCTGAAGCACTTGAAAAGTATTTGCACACTGGGCTCTGGTCTGGTTTGTTCTATGGGGCTCTGCTCTCTGTTGGGGCCTCTAAAGATCACTTTGGGCAAGTGAGAGGATGTATCAAAAATGTGTTGACTGCACTGAATGGTGATGAAACCAGAAGTCATTAGCAGTAACTGTAGTAGTAGCTTTATTTGTAAAATGAGATGTTATGGCTCTTGAAAACTTCTCCTTTAATTCAAGGTCTCATTCTCATGAGACTACTTTCATTACTAACCATGCCATAATATTTACGTTAGCTGCATGGAGGCTTTCACTTAGGAAATAGAAGGCTGATATGCTTCGACATCTGGCAATAGTTATTTAAAGGGAATCTGACATCTGAGAAAAACCCAGTGTAATATTTTAACTGAGGTGGAGTGGAAAGAAATTAACTTAAAATGACATAGTGCTCAACTAGTCAGTGTTGAGTATCAACATGTATTTTATCTCGGTGGCTATTTAAGTACAAGAATATTGTTTTCATGTATACATTAATTGTATTTGTTTATGTTGTTTTTAATACATAAAACGTGCCTATTCCAGAGCTTTAGTGAGGAAATCCTGGCTCCATTGAAGTAAATGGGAATTTTGCCATCACAATTTCACCCTAGGTGTTTTATCTATTAGTAAAAACATAGCAATTTCCCAGAAGGATCAGACCAGTGGTCCTACCAGTCCAGAGTCCTGACTCTGAGAGTGGCCAATACCATCTGCTTTAGAGGAAGGGGCCAGATGTTCTGCAGTAGGTAGTCATGGAATAACGTCTCCGGGAGATTTTTTCCTAACCCTTATTAGTTAGTGGTTGGCTTATGCTCTGAAGCAAAAGGGTCCATATCCTTTCCAAAGGTCTTGGCTTTCTTTGTCTCTTAGCCAGTGTCAGATAATCCATTCAAAAAGAAAACCAATCCATCAGCAAGTCCTGTTCTGCCTAGGGAAACCAACCAGTCCTGAAAAAGAGAACACCTCCTACCCTTTCCAAATAGTTCAAAAAGTCTGGGGTTAAAGATGAAATGTTGTATAGGATAAAGCAGCATGTGATGTGTATGAGCATCAGCTGTTTGTCCCAGATACATTGAAAAAGGAAGTTGTTAGGTTATGTCACCATTTTAAAATTGCTTGACATTTTGGGGTTGCAAAAACCTTAGCCAAGCTAAGAGAAAATCTGTCTTGGGTAAAATGCAGGCAGCGGGATATAGACAGGTGGTGAAGGAAATGTGATCCTTGTGAAGCAAAAAGAGTCCCCCTAAGACAGGGAGAGCCCCTATGCAGCAGTGTCTCAGGGGTTCATCAATGGAGCTCATTGCTGTTGATTGTGGTTAGGCCTTTCTGGCACTCAGTATTTGTTGGTAGCTACAGACTACTTTACAGATGAAGAGTGGAAAGGCTATTCTATGTGTAGGAGAAAGTATGAAAGAACAGAGAACCTGACAGTGGGAAAAGGAGATAAAGGAAAGAGGAATGAGGACAGTGGCTGGATAAGAAGAGGGTACAAGAGCAGAGATTTGCCAGGGACAAGGCTGTGCAGGTCTTTGATGATCTGGTTGAGTGAAAGGGAGTAAGTGAAAGGATTCCAGGAAGAGCAATGTAGTCAGAACAACATGTGTGAGCATGACTTTAGCAGCTATATTTTAGACAAGACCAGAGTGGGTGGTAAGCAGGGAGACCAGAGGAGACCCAGGTTAAAGGAATGAAAGTAGGAAATGTCTAGGGAGGAAAGGATATCTCAAGACCAGAACTGGCTAATATAGACTTCAGTTTTTAGTAACTGAGTCATCATTTGTACTTGTCAAATGTTTTTTATGAGCAATCCATAAGAGACACAATATTGCCTCCATTATTCCTTTGGGTGTTTGTTAATTGTATTGGGCTATGGTGAAACTATGAAAGTCACCTTTGTGCAGAGGGCTGGTGCAAGACACTACGGAAGTCCTACTTAGTCCCTATTTTGAGGACTTAAATCACGCAGAGGCCGTGTGCTGACCCACTGCACAGGGTTGTGCTATTTGCACTGTCACTTAAGCCATATGGTATTGTTTTTGCTCTCAGACTCGGAGACTCCTGGTACACTCATGCGGCCCTGCTGCCTTGTTTGCAAAGAGTGACATTGAGCTGGCCTTCCATCTCCTGGTCCACCCAGTGGACTGACACCTCCTTGACTTTTCCTTCAATGGTCTGTTTTATGTGGACAACACAGTGCCCGTGGGCTGTTTTATTTTGTGTTTCAGTACAGTTTCAGAACAGTACACATTCAGTACAGTGCTGGACTGGGCGGTCAGGAGGTGCCCAGGATGCCAACAGGTGACACATTACCTGGATGATTTTCTGTTTGTGGGCAGGGCTAGGACAGATGAGCACGGGGGGCTGCTTTGGGTTTTTCAGATGCTTATTGGTGAATTGGTATTCTGCTTACTGATGAAAAAACGGAGGGACCTGAGTCCATGTTGACATACTTAATAATTGAGCTCAACATGGTCTAGAGGCAGACCCACCTTCCTTGGGACAAGCTAACAGCACTAAAACATGATTGTTAGTGTCAGCAAGGCCAAAAAGGTTTGTCTGAGGGATCTCCAATCCTTGTTGGGCCATTTGCGTACGAAGTCATAGCCCACAGGTGTGCCTTCTGTGCACGGTTTGCTACTGCTGCTAGTGGGGTATGGGTCCCATCTGACTTTATAAGGGTCATTTTGGAGCTGATGGAAGACCAGACATATTTTCCTCACTCACTGGCTGAGGATGTGGATTTGTGAGCACAGTACTGTGCACTGGGCATTCAACAGAGTGTGTAATTCAGAGAGGCCTTAGGAGGTTTTTGATTTGGTCTTGGCACAACAGACTGGATATATACTGGGACCAGCTCATGCCTCTCTTGCATGGGCTCGTACCCTGGGAGGACACACCAGACATCATCATTATCTACTTAGGAAAGAGTGACCTTGGAATGTGTGACAGGATCCCCAGGGTACAACCTGGAATTGTGGGACTGCTGTGCCCCCTTGATTCTCCAGCCTGGGTTGTCTCTCAGAGCTATGCTAGTGACAAGCAGCAACCCCTGCCCCCGGGCACTGTGATCACTTAGCCATCAACACGTGAAGCTCTACACCCAGCTAAATTGCAGGAATGCTCCATGAGCCACTCGTGAATCATACAGAGAGTGGCACCAGCCAATCACCCCAGCCCCCAGCCTTGCACCCCAGAAATATACCATCTTACACTGCTCAAGAATCCTTTGGACAGTACAAACTCATTAATCAATTCCCCACTCCAGCAAAGGGTAGTGGATGTGCAACAGCCCTTGTTAACCTCAGCTGAGATTCCCCAAGTACTTCAACCAAAACCACACTGTTTTAGATAAAATATAAAACAGATTTATTAACTACAGAAAGATAGATTTTAAGTGATTATAAGTAGCAGGCACAGATATCAAAGTTGGTTACATAGAAATAAAAATAAATTTGCAATCTAAATTCTACAGACTAAGCAAGAATTGAATCAAGCAGTCTCTCACCCTAATAGATGTTACAGGCAGTGCTCAGTTCTCAATACACAGGCTGGATTCCTTTCCCAGGCTGGGACCAATCTCCCCAGTTCAAAATTGTTGTCTTCCAGATGATCTTCCAGGTGTTGATATGTGGGAGGAGATAAGCCAAGTGATGATGTCACTGTCCCTCTTTTATACTTTCTTTCAGCTTGCTAGAAAGATCCTTGCTGTGACATGGGGGTCAGGCCGCCCCCATTGCATACATGCCCTCTCCTAGGAGCCTCTGGGAGAGTGGATCCTTCTTGATGGGCCATCAACGCCTGTCTGGCCAGTGATGGTTGCTCCTTTGTCCCTACTGAAAGGCCAGCTGTGGGCGTCTCCCAACACAACACATATAGCAATACTTCATAACTTCACCTACAATTATAGTACGTACAATCCAACAGGATACTGATGTTCAACAAATCAAGACTTCTTAAATGATACCACACAAGGCATAGTTTGCACAAAACACATCATAATCATATGACAAGGGTGAATATGCTGGAGCGGGGGAGTCTACGATGCTACTTTGAGGTACAGAGCGTCACAGAATGTGCTCTTGCCTCAAACTGATTTTGAAGTCTAGACAGGATATTGGACGGCTGGCAAACATGTTTCCTGGCGTGGGGATAGTATGGCTGGAGATGGCCTGCAGCGTTTAGTGCACTGCTGTACAGCAGCAAAAGGTGGATGGGCCTGGAGGAATGCCACCCAGTAAACAGAGACATGGCTGAAGCCCAGAGGTGGCATGGTTATCAGACATGGGTGCATAGTCCAGAGTGCGGCTGAGCTTTATTGAGAGGATGGAGTGCACTTCTCAGCTAAGTGCCAATTTGTTCCTGAATCATCTTGGTATTGGTTTGGCTGAACTTTTAGGTAGCCTGTGCAGGGTGGGGTGGCGACAGCCAAACTGATGCTGGCACCTCCTTGTGGCAGGTGCCAAGTGCAGGGACTTGCTGATTTAGGTTCCTGATCCAAAAAGGTAGCATATGGCCATCCTGAGGGCATCTAATACAAAATGGGGGCACCGTGTCCAACCCTCTGGAAGCAAATTCACACCAGGGGCATGCACTATCGTGGGGGGACTGCCCTGCCAACATGCTTGACAGCAATGCTGGCTGACGATCATGGTCTTCTCTTATCTCAACCCCTGAAAAAGGGAGGGATGCCATCGGGTGAGTGGAGGAGCTCAGAGACCCTCCTAATGTGATGATTGTCTCCTCCTGGGGTGGAAACCCCCAAGAACTGTCAAAGGATCAATGGAGTATGAATGACTGCAGTGGACTGTCCTCCCGATAGGAACCTTGGATGTAATTTTACTAATAAAGTTATGGCCTAGTTAAAGCCCATTCCACGTGTCCTTGCCTTTTTCCACACATGAGCACACAAATCATGACCCTTCAGTGTATCTGTTGTTGGAATTTCAGACACACTCAGCAATGTGGCTGGTCTCTGATTAAGGCCCATTAAACATTGAAGAATTGCAAGCTATGCTACATCCCTTTATTCATCAGTAGATTGACTGACAAACTCCAGGGCACAGTGTATAAGGTTTATGCAGAGTTTAAGTGCGGTATCCCTGTTTTTATGAAGCAGAGTTAATCTACTTTTAATTGACACTAAATTTCCTGCTCTGATTTAGTAGTTTCTGTGTGTTTCAAGACTCTCCCTTGCTCTTTACGTCTGTCTGTTCTTTTCTAGGTGTTCTCTCATAGTTTAACTTCCCCATTGTAACCTCTGTAGCTTTGCTTAGAGGTTATTAAATTGCTCAATTCATGTACACAGGCTTTATGCAGAAAAAACAAAAACTACAGTGGTGAAGCAGGACATGGCTGTTACTTCATTGTGAGCTCTGTGCTAGCAGCCACAGCCCAGCTGAGAAGGCACCTAGATTGAGTGGGGTTAAACATTTCATCTTCATTTGAGTACCCTTTAACTTGGGCTTTGCTTCCCTCTGCAGGATTTGGCCTATAGGGAGGAACTGGGGTTGATAAGATTGTTCACTGAGCATATCCCCATCCAATTCTTATAAAGCAGTTTGTTCCCTTTTTATTGAACAGGCTGCAATCAGTTTGCCAAACTATTCATCCAACCCTAATAGGAATGTGCATGGAGTAAAGTCAAAGAAGCAGCTGTGGCTGGGTAAGGCTGCTCTGGTTTTATGTGTGAAGAATTAGGAGCATGTTCATCTGTTTCGTCATTTGCGAATAGGGTTATGCTAGGCACAGCTGAGAACAGAAGTCAGAGAAGCGCTGTTCATATGGTATGGACACTGTATGCCACCCGTTGAGTGGCAGACTCCATTCCTTAGACCTCATGCTCATCTTTTAATGTTCAAGATCCAAAATTCATCCACTTGTTGAGTGGGCGCATCATTCCTTCAAACGTGGATGGCTCATTGCAGGGGGTCTCCAGCAACTCCATGATAACTGTGCTCCAGTAACTTCAAAATCTGGAGGTGTATGCTGTAGGAAAGCCTGAAAAGGATGAAGGCCTCCTCTATAACTATTCAGCTATTTCTATACTCCCCAAACCTCTGAAATTAAAAAACAACAACTGAGAATGTTACATCAAGAAAACCCATCTGATCGATCTTTTTATATCAGTGGTTCTCAACCTTTCCAGACGACTGTACCCCTTTCAGGAGTCTGAGTTGTCTTGCATATCCCAGGTTTCACCTCATTTAAAATCTTGGACTTCGGCTTCAGCCCCACACGACAGGGCTCAGGCTTCGGCTTTCTGCCCAGGGCCCCAGCGAGTCTGACACCTGCCCTGGAAACCTCATTAAAATGAACTTGCTCACAGTTTGAGAACTGCTGATATAGTATATAGAACTGTATAAACAAGTCATTACCTGTATGAAATTTTAGTTTGTACTGCCTTCGCTAGTACTTTTTATGTAGCCTGTTGTGAAACTAGGCAAATATCTAGACGAGTTGATGTATGCCCTGGAAGACCTCTGTGTACCCCCAGGGGTACATGTAAGCCTGGTTGAAAACCACTGTTTTATAGGATAGCTTTTTTACAAATACTTACACAGTCCACCCATATTTGGGGGATTAATTCAGTGCAAGCAGGAACCAGAGAACCCACCCTTTGAATTCCTTTAAAACGATCCAAAACAAAGATACAATAAATCACTATTACACAAATGCAACTGTTTTCTGCTGCATTACCTTCAGAAAGACTTAACTTCCACCAAAGAGAGCTATGCATGCATTTGATTGATATATCTGGAGGATCAGTGCTCTGCTATAAAGAGAATTACTCAGTGTTTGGATTCCCTTTTCTCCCATCCCAATGCTTCACAGTAATAAAATTGTGAACCTGAAAAAATGACCTCAAATGATCTTGTCTCCTGGATTTCGAGCCCTAATTTTTAAGGGGAAAATACTGTTTGTTTGCTATATAGGTTAAATGTCATCTGTATACTTTATGGCATATTTTTGTAGTTAAAGACTGACTTCACTACAATGTGATTTTTGAATATAAAGTTTTGAAGCATGGCCCTTATTCACCTGAATAAGCCCATTGAAATGTATAGGATTGCTCACATGAGTATGGGATATTCAAATTAAAGACCCTAAATACTATTTTAATTCTTGCATTGAGGCTACACCAGCTGCACTCTTGTCTTTGCATATTTTCAGTATAACTCAGACCTTTTTATCTCCAACACTATAGAAGTTGTAGGAGAACAGTGGTGTTATTCAGAGCTATATGGTTGTTTTTAATCATACATACTTGAAATTGTTAAATATACTTATGATTTTCCAATCCAACAGGCATGGGAGTTTTCCTCCTTGTCCTGCCTGTTACAGCTGCCATGTTAAATTTAGTCAGATGCTCTGAAAAGGGCACAGATTGTTCTCCACTGGCAGGTGAAAACAGGAAATGAAAATATTGACTCAAGACTTTTACAGGACAATTAAACAGGTAATGAAAGGCCTTCAGTTCCTGAAAGCCCAGTGACCAGGAAAGTAAAACTGAGTACCTCAATTTGATCCTCATTTGATTCCTACTTTTGACACCGACACTTTGGCTGTGGAATTAGTAATGCTATGGTACAGAGGATCATGAGTAGCAGTAAAACAGAAGAATGTTTCCTGAAGCATTTCTCATTCCAAAGAGACAGTCTGAACCTCTATTTTTATGCTTCCAGACAGAAGGTTAACACTCCATTTACCTTTCCTTTGGATAGGCTGTAGCAGAAAGGCTGAATGCAAAACAATGCGTGCAATACTGTTACTCCACAAGGGCTCCATCATACTGCATTGGCACAGCCTCAACGTGTGGGGTGGTTCCTCAGGGGAAGTTCCAGGAGGAATTCTGTCTCACAGATGTAGGCTGTGCTGAATGGAACTAGTAGAGAACCATTGCACCTCTCCATCGTAATTCCACCCAGAGCCTGATAGGGTAGATCCGCCACTGCTGTATTCCTTTAGCATGCTAGCCGCAGTACACTTCATAGGCTGGTGGGAGGCAGGGAGGAAAGAGCCATGGTCTCACTTCTTCCTATTCCTTCTGGAGTGTCTTGCACCTCAGGGGTATGCAGAGATGGCTGTGCATGTGTGCCAGGCAGCAAAGGGAACTGGAATAGTACCCAGCTGCTGTGGAGGAGCTCCAGGGAGGGTGCGCCTTACTGTCGATTCTTGTCCCACTTGTGCCAATACTAGACAACTGGACCCAATCTGCCCCACCTTGGTTCATGTATCAATACTGATATGTTAGAATCTATGACAGTTGCTTTAAGCCTCTATAAAGAAGTGGGTCCAATAAAAGATATTATTTCACCCATCTTGTCTCTCTAATATCCTGGGACCAACATTGCTACAACAACACTGCATACTTTAACCATTATTAATCTTAACGTAACTTACTGATAAATCTGATTTAGGAAGAAGTGAGACCATGGCTCTTTCCTCCCTGCCTCCCACCAGCCTATGAAGTGTACTTCGGCTAGCATGCTAAAGGAATACAGCAGTGGCGGAACTACCCCAGCAGGCTCTGGGTGGAATTACGATGGAGAGGTGCAATGGTTCTCTACTAGTTCCATTCAGCACAGCCTACATCTGTGAGACAGAATTCCTCCTGGAACTTCCCCTGAGGAACCACCCCACACGTTGAGGCTGTGCCAATGCAGTATGATGGAGCCCTTGTGGAGTAACAGTATTGCACGCATTGTTTTGCATTCAGCCTTTCTGCTGGTGCACTGCTGCCTTCCATTCCACTGTAGCAATTTTAATTTAGAGCAGTGGTTCTCAACCTACCTACCGCATATGCAGCTCTCTATATTATGTGGGCCGCATACACACAATAGATATACTAGCTGTATAGCCCTGAGGATGTCACATGGGCCACAGCTCTGTGCTGATTGGGCTGCGGGTTGAGAACCACTGACTTAGAGTGATGCTTGGGCTGATCCAAACTGCAGTCTGGCCATCACAAGCAGGCCAGATACCACTGTGGTTTTGAGCACGCACAAATGAGTGAGGGGTGATGGATGGTGGGTGGTGAGCAAAGGAGGACGTTACTTGGTCTGGCTGAGCCAGAAATCTTAATCTGTTGTAGCAGGTTAACTTGGTATAGTTGCTCACAAATGTTAGGGAACCACCGGCCTAAGCCTGGGGATCTTACACTTTTATAGTATGGCCCATATGTTAATAGAAATATTGTTTGTGAATAAAATTGTACCCTGAAGTCAATGGAGTTACAGCACCATAAGACTAAGTTTAAGAGATTGAGAACCTCAGGGTTATGGTTGGCCCTGAAGAACAAAAATTTGGTGATGCTGCATTAAAAAAGAAGGATGTCCCAGGTAGTCCTAGAAACAGGCCAATACTTTTCAAACAATAATTAATACCTTTTTCATTACACAGGCTCCCGTTTATTTGGAAGAACATAGCTTCAGTTGAACTACACTAACTTATACCAGCTGAGCCTCTAGCACACGATTTTTAAAATTAAATTTTCCTTTCTATAGCAATGATTTTAAATTGTGAGAGTGGATGTGTGTGTATAGAGGGGGAGTTCTGCTTCATGAAATTCAAAACATCGCCAGGTCCCATTAGTGAGAGGAATTAAGTTGACTAAGGCCCATTTCTTGACATTGGTAAGATGGAAATAAGGAACTAAGGCATAATATACTTCAAGCTTATAGGCCTAGATGCTCCAATCTTCTCATATAGGCTGAGGGGTGGTAACGTGTGGGATTATGAGGTGCAGAATTGTGTGGCACGGTATCATGCTTAAAGTACCCCAAGCATACACAGCCATCCACAGAAATCCCCTGTGATATAAGAACCTGGGTAATCAGTTGAAGGAAGTGGATATGGGGAGCAACGACTCAAAATAGCCTAATCATTTTGGAGCAGGCCCTAATGCCAAAGCAATATGCCATGGGTATTAAGCATTAATTGCTGACCACCATTAATTCCCAGACTACAGGGAAAGGGGCTAAAATGTCCAGATTTATTGGGTGTAGCTTTGGAGTAACTTTTCCATATCACTGGTTTTATGTGGAGAGTTGAGGTGGACCCTGCTACTTCTACTGCAGTCTCCACCCATGACAGACTTTCTGCCTTGCAGCACATTGCCAAGGTATCAGAAACCGGTGTCAACCGAGGAGTCAATCTGAGACTACTGTCCGCTTTAAGAATTCCCAAAGGAACTAGGGCATTTGAACCAACTTGGTATTAAGCGTTATTACTGGGTAACACAAATCGAATAGCCAAGACTTTGGGGCAGGGAATTGAGAGATCATAATTTTGGCTGGACCAATTTGTACTGTCTATGCCTATAGAATATATACTAGAAACGGAGTTAAAAACTCAGTCAGGAAAGGTAGAGTACTTTAATGATTTGGAGGAAGATCTTTCAGGCTCTATGGGTGTGTGTTAGCCCTGTTAAAAGGACTTAAATGTTGTACAGATTTTCAGGATAGCCTTCCCTACATGTCTATCATTTGACTTTTCAGTTCAAAGCTGGAATGTCTCAGCCAGAAATGTTTCCTATCAGACAAGATTAAAAACATTGCATATAGAAATGTGTGTCACTTACCACCTCACACTGAAACCCACACAGGGTATCATCAGCTGGTTAAGACGAGCATAGGAACTTAAATTCCTAACTCTGCTAGACACTAAAAAAGCATGGTCTTCACAGAGACACTGGTTTTATGGCTCATTACAATAATTCATAACCTATTTGTCCTCCTGTGTGCTATGACTGCAGAAGTATTTATTGCCCACTTCATTTTAAGTGATTTTCTGCAAAGTGTTGCCCCCACCCCCGATGCTTAAAAATCTGGCCCACCTCTGGCATCCTCATTACCTTTTCCAGATCTGAAGAAGAGCTCTCTGAAGCTTGAATGCTTGTCATTTCCACTAACAGAAGTTGGTCCAATAAAAGCTACTACCTCACCTATCTTGTCTTTCTTTTGATAAAAGAACCTCTTCAGAGATTGCATGTCATAGATGATTTCATGACGTTCAGTGTTACAGCAGGAGTACATTAGCAGATGTCAAAAAGGTGTGTTCCCTTCGATCTGCTGGTTAAGGAAATTACAAATCCTTAGGGCCTCATGGATACCTTACTTTGGGAGGAGCTGTGCTTTCTTCAATAGGAATTTCTACCAATGTACTTGTATGTTGGCTCAGTCCCAGTGCAGTGCCCTGTCCGCCATAGCAGTGGTTCCCAACCTTTTCAGATTACTGTCTCCCTTTCAGGAGTCTGATTTGTCTTGTGTGCCCAAGTTTCACTTCACTTAAAAACTTGGGCTTGGGCTTCAGCCCCATGCAGCGGGGCTCAGGCTTTGGCTTTCTGTTCTGTGCCCAGTGAGTCTAACATGGACCTTGGGGACCCCATTAAAACAAACTTGCCCACAGTTTGAGAACCACTGATATAGTATCTAGAATTGTATAAACAAGTCATTACCTGTATGAAATTTTAATTTGTACTGACTTTGTTAGTGCTTTTTATGTAGCCTCTTGGAAAACGAGGCAAATATCTAGACGAGTTGATGTATGCCCTGGAAGACCTCTGCATATCCCCGAGATACATGTACCCCTGATTGAGAACCACTGCACTATAGCATCCTTCCTACTCATGACAAAAAGCAAGTGTGAATAAGGGTAGCAGAATTGGGCCCTTAAATAGTATGTAACAAAGACGAGCATTTAAGAATGTCAGTTGCTTAGAAGAATAATTTGAAACAGAAACAATCCAGGACCAGTGTTGTTGTTTCCAAACTATATTAGGAGACCTGGCAAACTCTGGATTTATTTTAATGAAAGATTATGCATGACTCCATTTGCCACCTCACATAGTATTGTTACCTGCCAGGAGTGAAGGGGTTAATTTCTTTCCCTTCCAGAGGGGCAGATGTGAGACCTTAATAGCATGAAAACTTCAAAGACTATTATACTGAGATATGGCAGATATTAAGGACATGTGCAATAGCTTTGCGACTATTGTGTCAACATTATAAATGTTGTGTAGCTTTGTGAGCTAGGGATTGTAGTCTAGCTCTATGATTGAGGGTTATAGAGCTTGCTGAACAAATTACAATCTGTGTGAATGGGGAGAGGGGAGGGCAAGCAGATGTCCTGATATTAGGGACTTTGTCTTATATATGCAACTACCCCCCTCTCCTCCTGAGAAAAAAAAAAGTGTCCCCTGATTTTTTACACTTGCTATCCAGTCACGTGTGTGTGTGTGTGTGTGTGTGTGTGTGTGTGTGTGTGTGTGTGTGTGTGTGTAATTACTGCAGGTCCCTGCACAGATAAACAGTTGTGGGAATGCATCATCCCCTGAAGGAACCTGATTTTGTCTGGGCCCAGCAAACAAAGAAGGAAGGATGGTATAAAGAGTTAGCCTTAACTGACCAAGGAAACATCTCCTGAGCCACAGACTGATATAAGACTTAAACCAAGAGGGGAAAACTCTGCTGGAAGGGTTTGAAGGACTCTGAAACTTTCCAGAGTCACCACATAGAAGGTGGGTGACAACTCATAAGCTTAGTGTGCGTGTAGACCAGTGGTTCTCAAACTTTTGTACTGGTGACCCATTTCACATGGCAAGCCTCTGAGTGCGACCCCCCCTTATAAATTAAAACACTTGTTTGTATATTTAACACCATTATAAATGCGGGAGGCAAAGCAGGGTTTGGATGGAGGCTGACAGCTCGTGACTCCCCATGTAATAACCTTGTGACCCCCTGAAGGGTCCCGACCCCCAATTTGAGAACCCCATAGACTGATTATTATTTTACTATATGTTTCTCTGTAATGCTTTTGTTCTAAATCAGTGGTTCTCAAACTGCGGGTCACCAGGGCAGGCTTAGACTTGCTGAAGCCCAAGCCCCACTGCATCGTCCATAAAATGGAGGACACACCATTTAAAACTCACCATTCATTGGCCTAGGGACTTACAAGAACCACACTAGCCCTTCCCTTAAACAATCAGCTAGTACTCCATTGCAGAATGGCAAGTCAGGAAGGTTTCCTATGTTTCTGGACCATCAGCAATGAATGTTTTAGTTGCACATATTCAATAGATCAATGGTTTTCAAACTGTGGGTCGCGGCATGTAAGGCACTGGGTCGCGGTGGCTCTGGTCAACACCGCCAACTGGCCATTAAAAGTCCCGTCGGCATTGCTGCCTGGCTAAGGCAGGCTAGTCCCTACCTGTTCTGACACTGCACTGTGCCCCAGAAGTGGCCATCACTAGGTCTGGCTCCTAGGTGGTGGGGGGAGGCACGGGGCTCTGCGCGCTGCCCCCACCCTGAGCACCGGCTCCGCAGTTCCATTGGCTGGTTCCTGACCAATGGGAGCTGGGGGTGGTGGTGCCTGTGGGCGAGAGCTGTGTGGAACTGCTTGCACACCTCTGCCTGGGAGCCAGACCAGCTTCCGGCACAGTGCAGTCTGAGGTGCCAGGACAGGCAGTAACAGGTGCCTCTGCACCCCGGCTGCGCTGTTGACCAGGAGTTGCCGGAGGTAAGCCTCTACCCCAACTCCCCGCCCCAATCCCCTGCCCCAGCCCAGAGCCCCTCCTGCAACCCAAACCCCTCATCCCTGGCCCCACCCAGAGCCTGCACCCCCAGCCAAGAGCCCTGAACCCCTCCCACACCCAAAACCCCTGCCCAGCCCTGTGCTGCCCCCTCCTGCACCCCAAAACCCTCATCCCCAGCCCAGAGCCCTCTCCCACACCCTGAGCCTCTTATTCCTGGCCCCACCCTGCAGCCCTTACCCCCGCACCCCAACACTCTGCCCCAGCCCTGAGCCTGTCTCACCCCCCCAAACCTCTCATCCCCAGCTCCGTTGGGTTGCGGGCATTAACAATTTTTTTCAATTGGGTCTCCAGAAAAAAAGTTTGAAAACCAATGCAATAGATTGCATTGTCCATGCTGCAGAATTTTAAATAAAAATTCTCTAAAAGGTCACAGAGTCCGTTTCTTTCCCACTCTTTGGCTCTCCTCAGATTGAAATATGGGAGTTTTGCAGGTATTGAATTCATACACCAAACACCTCATTTCTGCAAGCAGTTTCTGAAATTGGATAGCCCCACACAAGTGGGTTTTATTTATGCATTTGTTGGTAAAGATTGTTCAGAAACAGGGGGTGAGTATTTTGATGCTCCTCATCTCACTAATTATTTATCTATGCTATGTGCCAAACAGTCAAAAAGAACAGTCCCAGCTCCAAGGAGCAGTCTAAGGACAGACAGGCAAGTAGACAGATGGGTGTTAGGGGCAGAGGAGCATAAATAGCAAATTTATATACAAGTCGAGTCACTCTATAAGCAGCATGACAGAAGATAATTTTTAAGAGAAACTTACATGTGGACCTGTTAGTGGCCTGCTGGATGAGACAAAGATGGTGAGCCAGGCACAGGGAGCCATGTCAAAAAATGTGCAGGTGATGGGGTGAGATGCTAACAAATGGGTAGACAAGGCTGTCTACCCACAAAATGGGTGGATGCTGGCAAAGCAGAAAGGACAATCAGGGTATGTGCATGAGGGTGTGTGCGTGCAACGTGGAGCTTGACCAGGGAGGATAAATAGGGAGGGACATCATCTTTAAGAACTACCATGCGTAATAGTCTACCTGTTCTATTCTGTGTTCCCTAACAGTAGCCATTGTCAGATACTTCATAGGACTGTGTAAGATTACACATTATGTACTAATTATTGAGTACTCTATCATAGATAAACATTTATTCCTAACCCAAGCTAATGATCAATTTACCCTGGAAACATGAAGACTGATGGCCTTAGTAACTTATTCTTGGTAGCATAACTGCAGCTACTACTGGTTCTGATGATTTTATTCCCTTTTCACTTCTTAAGTGTGGAACTCTCCCCACTCCCCATCTCTATTAGAAACCTGTGTTTAGTGCCATTGACATTTCAGATTCTTTCAGACACATGTGATGATCCAGGCATTTAGTTAGGAAACCTGGATCTAGCATCATTTTTTCTGAACATGAATTTTGTGTTAACTGACAGGTGGAATGATTTGTCATTTAAAATTACCTTGCTGATGACCTATAGATGACTGTTATTGTGATATTGTCCAACCTCTGCTAAAAAAATAATGAGCAGATTTTACTCTGGTCTCAGTCAGATTATTTTCCAGATCTCTGGAGGTTAAAAATGAGCATGTTATCTGTGGTGACATGTAAACCTTTTATGGGGAGAAAAAGTCTTTACTGTTAATAATGAAAGAAAAAATGTAGCAGCCTTCTGAAAAAAACATATGAGTTTACTTTAAAATTAAATAGAGGTCTTGCAAGAGCGTTATATTTTTCTCCCAGTAGAGAGAATCTTCATACATCATTCACAGCTAGTGTGAATTCCTATTCAGTGTGCTGCCACTTCACATATTACCTTCATTCTTTATCGGAATTATAGATGAATCACAATTTATAATTCAGGGAAAACAAAAAACCCAACCTGATAGCTTAAAGCCATTGTGGTGCAAATAAAAGAGGAAAACAACTTTCACTGGCAAAGAAATAATGACTGCACTGGTAAACAAGTCCACCAAGTTAGGTGAAAGGGTAGAAATGTAGTCAGATCATGTCCTCCTGAACAATTCCTTTCTGCAGCATTTTCTTATAAATGGGAACTTTTTTTTTTAAGCAGAGATATACATGTATTTGATATATTTGAACCCACAGTGTTATTTTTAAAAACTGCTCAGATCATATTCCAAAGCTCTTCTTCTTGGTTCTCCTTCTCTTGATTCCTCCATTGCTTCAGGTAACCCTACTCATTTCTATTCTTAGTTCCCTGTGAGTTTAAGAATGCAAGAGCCTGAACTTTGAAGCCTTTACTCATGTGAATAGATCTATTAAAGTCAATGGGCAGACTAGTGTAAGAACTACTCATGTGACTAAGGATTTGCAGAATGGGGACCTTAGATTTGCCAGTAGGGTATTAGAGTCATAGAATTTAAGGCTAGAACAGCCTACCAGATCATCTAGTCAAATGTCCTGTATAGCACAGGCCACCAACATCAATCACCCAGCACCCGCATGCTAAACCCAAAGAAAAGACAAAAGTTATTTGCATTCAGTATTTCTCATTTTTCTATTTCCTTAGTATCAATCTATTTTATCAACACCAACATACTATAAAGCTATTTATGATAAGTGGTACCAAGTGCAGGGCATGAATTCCTTACTAGTTTTCAACTCAAGTTAAAATACTCTAAAGACAAAGAATGAATAAGACCAAAATAAGAATTTTAGAATTAGGCAAGTAAAAAAACAAAGAAACAAACACTAAGTTAGGTAACTATGCCTCAGCTGGAGTTATCTTTCAATTTCCTATTCACTTCAAGATGTTCTTTCTGAATGATTACATCCTTTAGACTCTTGCTGTAAGTTATCTGTCTATTTCTTATAGCCCCAGAATCAGGAGTGATCATCTAAGCCAGCTTTCTTGCTTAGGAATAGTTGTACTATAAGATCTGTTTGCTGTACCTTCCTCAATAAAGTCTGCATCAGTGTTAGTATGTTCCTGCAAGATGGATTAATTTGCTCCTTTGTGGTGCCTGTTCAAAAGCAAATGGGATAGGCACATAACAGGAAGAACATCATTTCCCATTTTTTTTAGCATAATGGTACCTCTATTAAAATACTCTAGCAAGTTTTAAAAGAAGAATATCTTTTAATGGCTGCAGGAGTTCTGTTTTAGATCTTCTGTTTTCTTTTCTCTTACCTTTTTAAGCAGAAAAAAATCTGCAATCCCAAATTAAAACATGAGCTGGCATCTGACATGCCAAATACAGCACATTTTTCTTCTGTCTTTTCCTCCAACAACATCATCACAATGAAAGGTATGTCACTAGAATGCTTATATTCCATGGCAGAACTAGGCAGTATTTTCAAGCTGATGCAAATTTCCCATTGGGAAGTCCTTATGGGGGAAGACACACACAGTGTTTGTATTAGCTTAGTTGTAATTCAAGCAGTCTTGTGCAGTTCCACTAAGTTGATAATAGTTAAAGGTGTTAAGTAAATGCAAAGGCTTCCTCAAGCCAGGATATAGGAGATGCACCAAATAAGTATTTGTTACATGGCCGTTTAATTTTTGCAAAAGACGTAGAGCTAGATCTTCAGCTATTGTATATCATCATAGCTCCATTGACTTCAACTGAGGGCCATTGACTTAAATGGAGCTACACTGATCTATACCAGCTAAGGATCTGGCCCATAGGATTACACAAATTTCCTTTAATTAGGCAAAATTATATTGAATAAGTATATAAAGTAAAGTTGTTTAACACTCTTGATTGAATACTCATCTACAGGGTTCCCTTTGAACCCTCATACTAAGTAACCTGTCACATGCCAATTGCAAACTACTTCCAACCAAAGCCCCACTTATTCCTGGCTTGAGAATTTAGGCTTTTGAAGTTGTCCACCCCACAAGGGGAAAGTGACTTACTCACTAATCCATAATGAAAGAAAAAGAAAGGCAAGTTGCAGAGATTTTGAACATTAGCACAATAGCCACTTAAAATAAATCACATGAGATGTGCTATATAACTACACTGCAAGAGTCATAATTCTGTTGTCAAGGTAAAAGAATGAATACCTATGTGACTTCTAAAGACATTAATAATTTGCATGGAATGACCTGTCGGCACTAAAGGAAGTGTGTTGTTAGGATCTACATTTATCATACCATACGGTAGAATAATCATAGGTAAAAAGAAAATGAGACAAGGTTCCTTTGGAAGTAAGGACTGTGTTTTTCATTACTGGAAATGGCAAAAGTAGTATTTGTAAAGGCAACACCCTAAAGTAGATTACAAGTAGTGCAAAAATGTGAAAACAAAGCTCATGTCTGTTACTTGACTATACTGCAAAATAAAATGAAATAGCAATAAAATTCTGCTGGAGATACCAAATTAGATGTGGACTACCACAGACAGCAGAACTTCAGCATATACGCTAATGGGAATTCGTCCTTCGTCAAGTGCTAGCTCTAGTATTCCAAATCCCTGGCCTGAGTGGCATGGCTGTATTAGTAGGGAAAGCAGGCTTAGGGAGTCTTTTCTCTGCCCTTCCTTCCACCCTCCATGCAGTAGCAGGACAAGATTCCAACCCAGTGCTCAAAAAATGCCAAGGAAGGGAGCTATGTATGTCAGTTGACATACCACATACCACCCTGTAGAGAGTCGGTGTGGCTCCCCGCCGCCCCGGAAGGGGGAGAGCCCATCCAGAGGCTGGAGTGGGCGGAGCTAGGGAGTTCTGAGCCCACCCCTCAGAGGGTCAGGTGGCGACCTGGAAGTATAAAGCCGGGCCCTCAGAACACAGTCTGGCCCCAGCTGCCAGAGAGACCAGATGTCTCCAGCCTAGCTTGGGGCTGGGAAACCTTCGCGGACCAGAGTGACTTCCAGGAGCCACCGGGCCTGCCCTGCGCCCGCTACCCAGAGGAGCCGCCGGGCCTGCCCTGCACCTCCTATCTGGAGGAGCTCCCAGATTTGCCAAACAATCCCTGGCCGGATGAACCCATGGTCCAGGATCCCCCCCGAGGCTGACGCCAGCATCCAGGTAGGCCCAGAGGGGGAGTCTGGAAGTAGCCGGGGGCAGCCAACCCCAGTCTGGCTGCAGCATTGCCAGAGCCGATGTCAGTGTGTTGTGGCCAGGATCCCCACTGACTAAGCAGTGGGTCTTCTGCTGCTGCTAGGACCCCGGGCTGGGAAGCAGTGGAGTGGGAGGGCCTGTGTCCCCCCTGCCACCCAATCCGTGGGTGGCAGTCTCCCCGTCCCCAGGCCTGTTGAGGCTTGGGCCTATATACTGTGTTACTGTTGCTCAGCCCTGCCTGAGGGCCTGAGCTCTGTCTCACCGTTTGCTGCCCCGCCCTGACCTAGGGCCTGGGCTTAAACACTCTATATACTGTATTACTGTTGCTCAGCCCTGACCTGGGGCCTGAGCTTACATACTTTGCTGACCGTTGCTCAGCCCTAACTGAGGGTCTGAGCCCGGATAACGTTGGTACCCGCCCTGAGCCAGGGCCGGGCCTACTGTACATTTCAGGACTGCAAGGGCTGCCAGGGAAGATCGTGCCGCCGGACCAAGTGCCCCAGACTCAAGGGTAGTGAGTTGGTGTGGCTCCCTGCTGCCCCGGAGCGGGTCAAGCCCCGGCCAACTCTTGTACACACCCTTAGAGGGTATGGTCTAGCAGCAGAGACCACATATCTGTGCATCCTTCCACTGGCTCTTCTTTCTCTATTACATCAGACATAAGCTACTTGGCTTCACTTTCAAGGCTTTTCACAACCTATCCCCATGCTTCCTCTCATCTTTCATTCACTATCAAGTTGTTGATTCCCTTCTCTGCTTGCCAGCCTCCATCTTCCACCTGTTAAATTTTCAAATAAGCATCTTTGTGCTTTTTCCCATGCTGCTCCTCAGACTAGGGAGAAGTTCCCTGTAAACTTCCACAAAGCTAATGCAGCCCCCTCCTTCAAAACCCTCCTCAAGACTCTCCTTTGCTTTGATGCCTACAAAAATCTTGACAATGGTTAGGCCACTGGTGTGCTGAGACACTGCTTATCATGCAAGCCAATAATGTCTTATTTCCTTCAATTCTCCCAACTTTCTATATCCATCTGTTGTCTCTTGTTTTATACTTCCAGTTGTAAGCAATTTTGGAGCACAGGGGTCCTAGGTGCTATGGTAATACAAATAGAGGCTGTAGCAAGACCGCATTTGGCTGTGTATATGCCGCTGTCTGCCACATTTAAGTTCATATTCTTAGTTTTCAATGGAGCAGCAACACTGCTATACTATAACACTCTTATGCTATACAGTGTGGCTGTCCACTATTTGCCATCGTGCCTTTCACTGGTAAGATCACTCTAATGTATGGCTGAGCCCACTTCCTTATGTGGCGCACAGCAATAAACAAAAAAATTCAGGCTTTCATAGTAAGAACATTTTGAACACTGAATATTTTGCACTGAAACTTGGAAATACCAGACTGGCCATCAAGCCACATAGAGTTTTAATTGAAGGCAGACAAACCAGGGTGCCTAATCCTCCTTCTCAGTTATATCAGTGTAAATTGGTTATACCGCCACTGAAGTCAATAGAGTCAGTGGGAGTGAGGTCAGAATAAGGTCCAGTGTAGCTCTGTGTGAATAACTGATGTTTGAACAGCAAAAGTGAAAATTCATTAGGGTCAAACATTTCATTTTCAAGTTTTTTTAAAAAACCCTTTTGCAATTTAATGACATTGAAGTAAACTTCAACAGGAAAAGTTGTTTTGAACTGAAAAAAAATTGAAGTTTCATTTAGAAAATGTCAGAACAAAATATCTTGATTTTTTTTTTCAGATTTTCTTTTAACCTAACAAATTCAACATGAATTCACAAAATGTTTTGATCAGCCTGAATCTGAACATTTGTACTGTAAACAAAGTGTTGTCTGAAAAATGTCACCCAGTATGCTCTGTTCTGTGTTATAGTCACTTCAGAAATTCCCTGGTAGGCTTGTTGTAAGCTCCTGAAAAAGGTTGAGTGAATCAGGGCAAGTCAGATGAGGGCCAGCCTGAACTGTCAGTGAAAACTTATGGCACATCCAAACTGAATCTTTTCAAAGGGTTCTTTAAATCTTGGAAAACTTTAAACAGACTCCCTTACTGTAGTGGGCCAGACTGATACTTTGTTACATTTGCACCTGGCTGCTATGATGAGGAGCTATTTAAAATCCCCAACTAGGACAGGATAAGGCTATTTCCACTATAGAATTATTTACAGTATTAATCACATGGTCGGTTCTAAAAATTCAGGGATACTTGGTATACTAAAGAAAAAGGATAAAAGGAAAAGAGAAAGGATTGGGGAAAGGATTGTTCACCTGCAAATTATTTGTCCCACCGAAACACATGTGGATTAAAATTATAAAGGTTGACAGAAATTTAGGGCACAGCCAAAGAAATAAAAACCACTCTGACTTACTTTGATTTGTGTAAGGTGATATTTTGGATATCAAAGTCATGGACTTGCTGCTGCGTTCTCAGGAATCGGGCAACTTTTGGATGAAGAAACAGGAAGCGACATTTGCATATTCTTCCCTGTTTATAGAAGAGCTGGCATTGTTGTCTTGTATCTTTTTATTTCCTCTTTTACAACCTGTTTCTTTTTTTCCAGAGTTTCTACTACCACTCCTAATGGTGGCATTTTCCCCATTCACTTTGTACTCATTTACCACAGATTTTTCAGCAATGCCTTGTGCAAAGTCCTAGTTCAAGCAGACTGGATCAGTCCTGGGCAGCAGCCCCTTAAATCAAATCAATAAAAGGCAGAAGAAAGAAACATAATCTAAATGAGTCAAAAGGTATTTGACAGTCAGGGCCTCGATTTACAGCTCCCTCCATCATATCCTAAGAGGTTCTAAGTTTCTCGTGCTAACTAGTCTGGCAAAAAGTGGTTGCTCACTTAAAATCCCAAACTCTTCTAGTCCGTCACTTCCTATTTCTCCTTCTTTATACTTGGGTTTGCCTTCATTAGCTGCACCAACTGGAAGGGGTATCTCACAGCTGAGCCAGGTTGGGCCTGGTTTTGCTGTCTGTATAAGAGACATTCCATAATCAGAACTTAGCTGACACTTCTCCTGATGATACATCTTCATCATATGGACCCACAGGAAGGAGGCCCTTGAAAAATTCCACCTGGATTTCAACAATTTCCACCCCCATCAACCTCAGCCTGGACCAATCTACACTAGAGATCCACTTCCTGGACACTACAGTGCAAATAAGTTATGGTCACATAACACCACCCTATACCAGAAACCTACTGACCACTATACTTACCTACATGCCTCCAGCTTCCATCCAGGACACATCACATGAGCCATTGTCTACAGCCAAGCCCTAAGTTACAACCACATTTGCTCCAATCCCTCAGACAGAGACAAACACCTACAAGATCTTTATCAACCTTTAAGACTAACAGAAGTATTGGGAGCATAAGCTTTCGTGGGTAAGAACCTCACTTCTTCAGATGCAAGACTTGCATCTGAAGAAGTGAAGTTCTTACCCACGAAAGCTTATGTTCCCAATACTTCTGTTAGTCTTAAAGGTGCCACAGGACCCTCTGTTGCCTTTTACAGATTCAGACTAACACGGCTACCCCTCTGATACTTATCAAACCTTAAAACTACAATACCCACCTGGGGAAGTGAGGAAACAGATTGACAGAGCGAGAAATCACCTACTACAGGACAGGCCCAACAAGGAAAATAACAGAACACCACTGGCCATCATACAGCCCCCAGCTAAAACTTCTCCAACACATTATCAACGAGCTGCACCCTGTCCTGGAAAATGATCCCTCACTCACAGATCTTGGGGGGCAGGCCAGTCCTCACTTACAGACATCCCCCCAACCTGAAGCAAATATTCTACTCTAGTGACACCATCAGAGGACCCAACCACATCAGCCACAGCATTAAGGGCTCATTCACCTGCACGTCTACTAATGTTATATATGCCATCATGTGCCAGCAATGCCCCTCTGCCATGTACTTTGGCCAAACCCGACAGTCCCTACATAAAAGAATAAATGGACACAAATCGGACATCAGGATGGTAACATACAAAAGCCAGTAGGTGAACACTTCAATCTCCCTGGACATTCTATAACAGATTTAAACGTAGCTATACTTGAACAAAAAAACTTCAGAAACAGACTTCAAAGAGAAACAGCAGAACTAAAATTCATTTGCAAATTTAACACAATTAATTTGGGCTTGAATAGGGACTGGGAGTGGCTGGCTCATTACAAAAGCAGCTTTGCCTCTCCTGGAACTGACACCTCGTCATCTATTATTGGGAGCTGACTACATCCACTCTGATCCAATTGGCCCTGTCAACACTGGTTCTCCAGTTGTGAGGTAACTCCCTTCTCTTCATGTGTCAGTATATAATGCCTGCATCTGTAATTTTCACTCCATGCATCTGAAGAAGTGTGGTTTTTTTACCCATGAAAGCTTATGCCCAAATAAATCTGTTAGTCTTTAAGGTGCCACCGGACTCCTTGTTGTTTTTAAAGCAGAATAACACTCTTTTGTAGGCGTATTGGTTTTGTAGTGTTAACAGTAATAAACATATGTTTTTATCAGTGACATTAGGGAGGGTTGGATGAAAGCAAACATGATTCAGAGACAGATGGGGGCTACATTTCCTCTTGTTCAGCTGGGAGAAAATACAACAAAGTCAAAGGAATTACACAGGTTTGGCTACAGTGTAAACGAAAGTGGAATCAGGCTCAGGAAGTAGACAAATTGAGCTAAAGGTCATTTTTGATAGGTCATTCACTATATCTGCTCTTTAAACCCTGTGTATTGATCATTACATGATAAAATGCTCCTGGAAGACACAGGCTCTACATCATTTGTGCACACTTCATTGGGAGTTGCATGTGAACAAGTAAACAGGTTAAACATTTGCAAGTTATCTTGTCCTGAATATTTAAAAGACTATTGAAAGAATAGGCCAAAGGACTCTCTGAATCATTGATATTGATATTTAACAAATCTTGGAGTACTGGAGAAGGTCCAGAGTATTGGAAAAAAGCTAATGTTGTGCCAATATTTTAGAAGGGTAAATAGGATGATCCAGCTAACTGTAAGCTGGTTTGTCTGACATCAGTCTTGGACAAAATCATGAAAAAAATTGATATGGGACACAATCAGTAAAGAATTAAAGGATGGTGCCTATCAACATAGTTTTATGGAAAATAAGTCTTGTTATAGTTGACTATAGATATATTTCATAGCACAAGTTTGGTTGATAAAGGTAACGGTCTTGATATAATATACTTAGACTTCTGTGAAACATTTCATTTAGTCTAACATGACATTCTTACTAAAAAAATAGTACTATACAAAATCAATATAGGACATATTAAATGTATTAAAAACTGGTTAACAGATAGATCTCAAAAAGTAATTGCAAATGGGGAATCATCCTATTGGGGTGTTTCTAGTGGGGTCCCAGAGCTATCTGTTCTTTGTGCAGTATTTAATATCTTTATCAATGATCAAGAAGAAAATACAAAATCACTGCAGGTATAATTCGTAGATGGCCTAAAAATTGGTTGATTGGTAAATAATGAAAGTGACAGATCAGTTCTACAGACCAGTTAATATTGTTTGGTAAGGTGGGCTGATTTGAAGAAAATATTTTTTAATATAGCCAAAGTCATACATTTAGGAATGAAGAATGTAGATCACACTTATAGGATGGGGAACTGTTTCCTGGAATGAAGCAATACTAAAAGGATTTAGGAGGTATGGTGGATAATTCATTGAACATGAGAGGCATGAGGGATTGCCCAATCCTTAGAGGCAAAAAGCAGGGAAATAAGAAGTCAGGAGGTGGTATTACCTTTGTGTAAAGTATTAGTTAAACCACTACTGAAATACTCTGTCCAGGTCTGGTGTCCACACTTCAAAAAGGATGATCCAAAATTTGAAAGGATACAGAAAAGAGTTACAAGAATAAATTTGATCTGGGGAACATGCCGAGTGCCTAAAGAAAAACTTAACCTGTTGAGTTTACCCAAGAAAAGATAAAGGGGCCTGAGTGACTTGATGATGTGAAATAGTACTTACATGGGGCAGTAGAGGGTTTTTTAATCTAACACTCAAAGGTATAATCAGATTCAGTGATTGGAAGCTGAAGCTCAACAACTTCAGACTAGAGATAGGGTAAAACTATTGAGTAATTAACTATTGGAACAACTTTTCTAAGGACCTGATAGATTCTCCATCACTTATAGTCTGGAAATCAAGCCTGAAGGAATAGCTGGAATAGGTGCTTTGGTCTGTGTTATGCAGGAGGTCAGGTTATGCAGGATGATCACAGTGGTCCCTTCTGGCCTTAAAATGTACTAATCTATGAATTGATGGAATAATCGGGAGCCTGCTCTGCTCACATATTCATTTTCCCAAAGTGGTCTTTATTCTGTTGGGAAAACAGCAACATTCCATTATTGTTAAGGATCTCAATCAAATATCAATGATGTGATTTAAATAGCACAAATTATTTTGCAAATGAGAATAGAAATATTTTAGTCTCATCTATAACCTAACAAAATAAGAGTAAAAAATGACAAATCCTAAAATAATAGAGAACATTTCAGCTGGGATTAAAAGGATTTTAAACCAGACATGCAGTGGGTAAATAAGAACGGGTCCTTTTAAAGATTATATAGAGTGAAAAGAAGGAAACTTGAAGATTATAGCAGAAATATTTGGCATGTGACTTTACATATAATAATGGTGATTTTTTGCCTAAATCAGTTTTTTGGGGATGTGTAATGGAGTGCACTCATCTCTCACAAGCACCCCTTTTCTCAGTGTGTGTACCTGTCCACTCTCTCTCTGACTGTGGTGTGTCTTCACGGACTCAGCCCTTCAGCCAAGTCATACACAGTCTGTCTGTGAGATCAAAGCAAAGCAAACCCCTCCCGGGGTACAAGTCCAACAGGAGCCTCTCTCAGTGCCCTCTGTAACATCTCTCTCAAGTTGTCACTGTTCCGGTACAGAGTCTTTGCCCTCTTAGGGTCTTTCCGGACACAGCTCTCCAGCTGGACCACTATAGTTCAGTTCCCCTTCTGGGTGTTTCAAAGTCCAGGCCACTTTCCCAATGACTGGTAGGGGGGACCCAGGCCTGCCCTCTACTCCAGGTCCCAGCCCAAGGTCCCTTTATATAGCAGTCATGCTATGTACCTTTATCTAAGCCGCATCGCTGCTCTAATTCTCCAGGCCACTTCCCCATGGCTCCAGCACATTCTTCACCCTTACCTCAGGGCCTTGTCCTGCTGGAATCCCCGCAGCCAGCCCAGAGCTCCTTCTTGCTCTCCCTGGCTTCTAGCAGCTCCTTCAGCCATCCATACTCCTCCAGAAAGGAACTGATTTCTCACTGGCTCTGCAGCTCTTCATATACTAACCTGCTGGGTCTGATTGGCTGTTTCCCACACAGCTGCTCTAGGCTGCTTGGAGGATCTCTCTACTGCCCTTTTCTGAAGCAGGGTGTGACAGGGCCGCAAGGCCTCCAGCAGAGGGTCTCTGGACCTAGTCCACCACATCACAGGATGAAAGATGAGGGATTAGGAATTATATGCATAACAGCAGAAATACTTATTAACGTTATCAGTTTGTAAACTTGACGTGGCACTCAGTCCAGAGAAAATATAACTGAAAACTAAAAGAAGTGGAAACAGATATAAGAGAAATTTTCACAGATATTTTCACAAGTCAGGAGATATCCCTGAGGATTGGCCAACAGGACTGAATAACATGAAAAGGGCAAAATACCATAGTAAAAGGCACTACAGACTAGCTGATATCACCTATCACAAATGTTGAGGGGCCAAGTGGAAAAATACTTGGAGAAGCAGAGTTTGGTGAGAGAGTGCCAATTTAGTTTTCAGGAAGACAAGACTACTTCATTAGGAAAGATGTGGAGACACTGGAGAGACGCCAGAGGAGAGCAACAAAAATGACAAAAGCTTTAGAAAAACTGACCTATGAAGAAAGGTTAAAAAAATGGGCATGTTTAATCTTGAGGAAAGAAGACTGAGGGGAGACCTGATAGCAGTCTTCAAATATGCTAAGGACTGCTATAAAGAGGACTGTAATCAATTGTTCTCCATGTCCACTGAAGGTAGGACAAGAAATAATGAACTTAGTCTGCAGAAAGGGAAGTTTAGATTAGATATTAGGTAAACTTTTTTAATGGTAGTGGAATCCCCCTCATGGGAGGTTTTTAAAAACAGGTTGGACAAACACCTTTGAGGTTTACTTGGTCCTGCCACAGTGCCAAGAGCTGGACTTCATGAGTTTTTGAGGTCCCTTCCAGCCTTACATTTCTAAAAGATTCTGACAAGTTAATCAGAGAATCATAAAGACCTTATTGTCAAGACAGAAAAGGGGGAATAAGAACATGACAAATACCTAAGAGATTCAGCAAGGGCTCTGCCATGTTTCCTATCTGGAGTTAACATATGATGAACAGAGCTGTGGAATATGAGAAGCTAATGCACTGGTTTGGAAAACTGCCAAAGACTGAGAAACAGAAAGTAGCCAAAAATTGAACCATTTAAAGCTTTAAAACCCATTTATAGAAATGACTAGTGTGAGTGTATAAGATGCTGGAATAATATAGTTTATTCATAGAGTAACACACAAAATTTATTTTAAAAAGTATTCATAGAGAAGACTAAAGTAAATGGTCTGTTGATTACTATATTTCATTGAAAACATGGGAGAATTATTCCTTATGTGTCTGACTACGAATAAATAAATGAATAAATACATTCTGAGACTGATAGCAGGATTTTCTCTTTATTGGCTGACATTAATTGAATGCCCTGACTAGAGATGGGTTAAGGCTGCAACGTTCTGATTGTCACGGTCAAAAGGAGTCTGGTATATGTGTTATCTGTATGAAACCTGGTTGCTTAGTGTCAGGAGAAGGAGAATAGAAGGGAGAGAATTGTTCTACCAGAAATTGAAATCATACTTGAAATATTCATTTTGTGTCCTTATATGTATGCATTATTAACATTAAATACCAGCACGTCCATACAAACCCAGTGTCTTCAAATTTCTCCTGCAAGTTCATTTCTTTCAGTCACCTTTGATTTTCTGGCCTCCATCCTGGACATTGTCTACAAACCCTAATATATTAAATTAATTTATCAGAAACCCCCACAGAGAGGAGCTGATTTACATGACTATATGACATAAAGCAAATCTTCTGATCTCTCACTTTTTTAGCAGTCATCTTTTTATACCCTCTTCCACTCCACTTTGTTATTGACATTCTCCCTTCTGGTGTTATGTCTAGCTGGTAAGCCCCTTATAGCATAGCTGTATTATTGAATTGTTTCTGAAGTACCACATGCACTCCTGATGTCTTCAATTATAAATATTTGGTAACATTCTCAAAAACAGCCTCCAGGGTTACTTCACTAATGAGGAAAGGGTTTTTCTGGTGAAGGCAATGGATTGGGGCTCCAGAAAGCTAGGTTCAGTTCCTGGTGATGCCACAGGCTTGCTATCAGACCTTGAGCAAGTCATGTAATTCGCCTCCGTTTCCCACCTATTAAATAAGAATGCTAACACTAGCTTTTTCCCATTCTTTTGTCTGTCTTGTCTATATTGATTTCTCTTACTTTAGGTATGTCCCTGATTTAGCATAAACAGACCCAGAACTCAATCACACTAATAATTGCATGCCTTCAATTTTTGCACTCACTACCAATTCCAGTTTGCAGGTGCAATTGTGTGCCCAAATGACAGAATTTAGATCTTTTACTACCTGATTTTCAGGCCCAAATGATAGTTGTGACCAGAAATCAGTTGTGTATCTACAGTCTAACACTGACACCCACAAATTCACATCTGCAACTTTTTGCTGAAGGGAGAAAAATCAGGCACTGAATTAGAGGTTGGGTTCACGCTTCTTCTGAAACATGGCTCCCTAAATATTAAATAAACAGGAACAACCTTTCCCCCAAGTCCTCCCTCCCCCTCCAAATCCTAAGTATTGATGGAGTTGGCTGACTGATTTACTAGGAAATGTGGTATGGATGTACATTTGTAATTTGATTGTCTGGCTTTATATAGCAAGTACTGTAATAATATAGCATTATCCTGTATTATATAGTGCTTTCTCAAATGCACTGTGGAGATCCACCCTGGGTGGAGAGCATGAAGCATGGTTAAACAGAGTTGTTTTCAAGTGAAATACATGTTTATGACCTTTACTCTATCAGTGACTGAAAGTCATGAAACCAAATACTTCCTAACTTTTCAGCAAGTGAAATAGCTGGGTGTACATTTCTGGACTATAATGGATTTCTGTTGAAACAAAGTGGACTGTGGGAGAGTTTTCTGTTGCTTTTAGGGTTAGGAGTTAATTAGACACCATCCGTCTAAAACCTTTCTTGTGTGTTATTTTGGCTAACCTTTCTTTTGCAAAATATTCTTTATAAGCCTGGTAGTAGTGGAAATAAATTTTTATTTTTATCCTGAAAGAAAAAATAACTTTGGTTCAATACTAACTCTTCTTGTTCTCTTCTTCTTTCTCTCTGAGAGCAGTCCAAACATAATACATCATGGGAGAGACCATAGGTTGTGCAATTTAGGCTGCTTTCACCAAAACTCTAAAACCCACTCAGTGCCTCCTGGATGTTAAAAAGATTGAGCTGAGTGGGTCACTTCCCCCCCCCCAGGATGAGGCAGTAGAAGATCAGCATTGCTATTCTGACTACTTTAGTTGCCTAGAAAATGCCAGATTAAGGGTTTGTCTACACTACTGTTTATGTTGGCGTAATTTATGTCGCTCAGGGGTGCCCCCAAGTGACATATGTTACACTGTCATAAACACCGGTGTAGATAGTGCTGTGTCGGCAGGAGAAGCTCTTCTGTCGGCATAGAACGTCTTCACGACACTTGGCGGAAGGGTTACATACCTTAAGACAAAGCTTATCTAAATTGTGTGCCTAAACTCAGAGCTTGTCTATAGGGAAAGTTAGTGTGCGGCAAGCTGTGGTGCAACTCTATAGCTCTCTAGTCAGATGCATGCTAACGGGTCACTATCATTCAGTAAAAGGGCTGTAGTGTGCTTTTATGTACTGCTACTGCAAAGCGTAGTTCATCAAAGTGCAGTACAGAACTTCTAGTGTGTAGTGGGTGGGTGGGTTCACATGGACAGTTAATATGTGGCAGACTAGAGTGCTGTAAGTTTGCATCCCAACCTACTGCATACTAACTCTCCATGGAGACAACCCCTCAGGCTCTAAATCCATATCTAAGCACAGAAATAGGTAACGCCCAGCAGCTCCCATTGATTTTGATAGGACATTTTGGGATTCTCAACTCTTAAAAATCAGCTGCCTAAAATATGGATGGAGGAACCTCAATTCAGGGACCCATTTCTGAACTCTTGCTCTAAATATGATACAATGTTATACTATGTGTTATGCTCAATTTATCTTTTAAAATATTTTTTCCAAAATTGTGCTATTCTAAGAATAGAAAGAGAGGACGTATAAAGAATAAGCAAACAATACATCCTAAAATTATATGAAATCATTGGCTAGCCAAGAACATAATAAAGGAAATGCCCTATATATGCTTTGAAAGTCTTTAGTTTGCAGAAGTATGTGGGCTCAAGACAGGCACAGAGATCCACCAGTGCACAGTGCATAGCTTATGTGCGTCCAGGAAGAAGATCGTTTTAAATGTCACCAATTCAAAAATTTAGACATGGGGGGGAAAAATAAAACAGATCTCTAAACCTATTTTAATGATCATTAATGAATATTAGTTTAATAGGTCATGAATACTGTTTACTAGAGAGCATGGATTCTGAACCAAAGGGGTATAATGAATATCAGGGTCGTGACTAAAGCTGTGCCCACAGCTGATTTTTTTGTTTCACTGGCAGATCTGAAAAGATTAAAAAAAAAAAAAATAGATTCCAGGTTGTCCCAAAATGAACATATTCCTACATTTTTGGCAAACTGAAAGGTCAAAAAGTGAAAGAGCGGGAAAACATGATTTCTGGGCATTATCTTCCTTAAAACAAATGAAACCAGTTTGTTCATGTTTATTTTACTTTTATTTTGATCAGTCTTGACTTTGTGCTTCAAATATTTTTCTCATACCCTCTAAATCAAGAGAAGTGGATCTGAGACCTTGCATAAACACTTAGCGTTTTTCCAGATTGAATATTATACGTGCATTTCAGCAACTGTTAGTGTTTGAGCACCCAGAAGTGTAAACTCAGCTCATTTGGTATGAAAGTTACAAATCACTTCTTAGACCATATCAGCTTATATACACACTCCCGCACACACAACTATTCTTCATTGTCTCTATAGTACCAAGAACTCTAGTGCGAGCATATATGGAACACTAGTACAGTATCATTTCTTGAGAAGCTGAAATGGCATGAGGGAAATACTCTGCTCCATTTGCAATACTCAGGAGGTGCAAATGGAACTGAGATTGGTTTCATGACTCTAGCTGGGGATTCCCCCAACTGCCTAAGTCTCCTGTGTAGCTATCTCCTATTCCACACTCCCTGAAGTCCCTGGCACAGAAATCGTACTGGGGCTCAGGGGGGCTTTCTGGGGCTGAGAAGGTTTTTTCAGGAGCACAAGGTGGTCTTACAGTTCCCAGATGGAGAGCAATCCTTTAAGGGCCATTGCAAACTGGTGCAGGTTAAAGTATCCTGTAGCATGTATTAACCTGTGTTGGAGCCAGGGTCTGGACAGAGAATCAGGAAGCCATAACTGGTGGTCTTATTGCATATCTTTCCCTGATCCATCAAGCATAAGCATTGGGGTCAGGCCTGGGTATTATATAACAAAATTAGACATATTTAATACTCAGACCATGATCTTCTAATCAACACATTAGAAACTAACTTGGGAAATCCATAATGGATGTCAGCAGCTAATCATCTTTTAAAGTTGTGTAATATATGACTAAGTTATTAGTTTTAATTCTATTTTTGAAATTAGACACCTTAGAAAATCATAGAGACATAACTCGGGATGTAGGACATTGTTGCAGCATTCAATCAATAGCTAATTAATTTGTGTGCACTCTCTATTCTGAATTATAACTGTATGGGCGAGTACACACATAAGTATGGATAAGTAGTGACCTTTGTATAGGAATGTAAACATCTAAAATGTAAAATTTTAAGCATCGAGTTGTACAAGGTATTTAAAGATCTAGAGGGTCTAATAAATGTGGTGCCAATGTTCTCCTTTACATTTGTATTGGTTATTTCCTCTTAAACTCATTGTGGTCACTGTCAAGTTTCAAATGTTGGGCAATGTAATGTTGGGCACATTGAATAGGAACAAGGCTGAGACACTTCAAGAATGAGCTCCTTAAAGATGTAAAGATGCTGATAATAGCCCACCTTAATTGATTGGTCTTGTTATAGTTGATATGGCAACACCCATTTTTTCATGTCTATCTATCTATCTATCTATCTATCTATCTATCTATCTATCTACTGTATTTTCCACTGCATGCATCCGATGAAGTGGGTTTTAGCCCACAAAAGCTTATGCCCAAATAAATTTGTTAGTCTCTAAGGTGCCACAAGTACTCCTTGTTCTTTTTGCTGATACAGACTAACATGGCTACCACTCTTAAAGATTTTGGACATGCTTTTAGCAGTGGGTTTCCAGATGCCTCCGTCTGGCTTTCCCCAGGATTATCGGGGATGATGTGGAGTAAGGTAAAATAGCAGGGAAGCCTGCTTTAACTTTCACCTTCAAGTTAATTGCTGTTCCTATTTCACACCTCTCATTCTTCCCCATTGGCAAGTTATGCTCATTTTGCACCCCAACTGGTTCAAATTCTCTGAAGTCAGTGAAGGTGTGCCAATATACACCACAGAGAAACCTATCCGCTACATTCCAGTCTGCACTATTTTGGAATTTACACTGGAAAGAACTCTCCATCAAAGTTTGCAGAGCCATCATTGTCTCCTCTTTTAAATCCCTCCTTAAAACTAACTTTTGCCATGATAGAAATCACTACTGTCTGGTATTAGGAAGGCTGGTGACCACCTGTCAGTATTGAGATCACTGTGACTACTAACTAGTGCAAATGCACCTGCCCCTCCTGTGACCTCATTCTTCTCACCCTGGCTGTATGTTTATACACCAATTGGAAAGGGTCTAGATCACATATTGTGAGATGATAGTCCCTGCCCCAGAGATCATCTTTGTGTTATTTGTACCATACCAATTACAATAGGGCCTTAATCCCTACATGGGGACTTTAGGCAGAAGAACCACAATACAAATAATATATAAATTATACCTGATGTGCAACTCACGCCACCATTTACACCACAACTGAATTTGACCCAGAGGCTTCCCGTTGGATTTGCATCTCCTTACTCTGGGCTGAAATGGGCTTGTCTTATTTAGCCTCTGGTGCAGAGTACAGCCACTTTCACAGAGTAAATTGCTATTGTACCTTTTGAAAACTGGCTTTCTATTCAGCTTCATAGTCTACTTAAATGAAAGCAACTTACTTTATTTTGATAATGGTGGGAATAATGGTTATATTTCTTTCACATGGCAGGTTAGTAAAGTTTTATTCTTTTCTTCCATGGATTTGTACAAACACCTTGTTAAAACATGATAAACTTAATTCCCAACATGCCACTTGTGAACAATTTTTACCAAATCTATGATGATGGAAGGAAATAAAAGTATTTCCTGACTAAGTGGCAGGCAGGCCATTTATAATAAAACAAAAGCCTCCGATGTGAAGGTAAAAGCAATTGCTGTACTAATTAATCTGCGTATCCTTTTCCCCAAACTGTCTGCTGTCCTGTTTGGTGTAAGGTTCAAGAAAGTAGTGAGTAGTAGTTCATATTGGATTACACTCGTATATCCACTTTTAATTAACATTTGGAGGAAACATAATACCAGTGAGGGAAAAAATAGCATAGCATTATTATGAAAGCTAGTCAGCAGTTGGCCGCTTTCGCTAGGAGACTTGCATTCATGTTAACTTTTTAGATGGCTTTATTTGAAAACATCAGAGGCCATATGGTAAAATAGAAAGATGATGAACTTCAGTCTCTTTAAATCTGTTTGACTATGTTACATTTCAGTGTTTATGAAAGCAGGAGCCTGTGAAGAGATGTACAAAATAAAAGGACTATACCAGAGTTAAAGGGGTTTGAGGAAAGAAGGAAAGCCAACCTGTAGAAAAAATAAGGATAGAAGGGGCTAAATATTCAATTATACATCTCTATATATCTACATATCTTTTCCCATTTATGCTACTCGGGTTAGTGTTAGTTTCTCCTGTAAATAACTAGCGGCTTGATTTTGCCAAGTGCTGAGTTCTTCCATCTAGGTGTTGAAAGCTCTGAATTCCTATTTACGTCAGTGGCAGTTATTCTTATCACCTCAGAGCTCTAGGTTCGATTTCACTCTGACAGGGACACCATCATAGATTTCTACCACAGATATGAGCCAGATATCTGTCAGATAGATAATAGGCACTTTACTTATGCTGGTCTGGCAATCCAGCTGATTCCTGACCTGTAACTTGCTATCCCAATATTGGGTCTCTGTGAGTAGGGGCTGGTAATAATGCTGATCTTTTTTTTTTTTTTTTTTGATGTGTTAGTGATATAAACAGAGCTTCATTAAGCACGGTATTGAGACTAATATAATTCTTTTGTAGGTTGTGGTCATGGCCCCAGTAGTGCATGGCTATTGAATTAGCCTACTGTGCCTTTCACGTAACTTTTTGTCTTTTAAATTCCCAGAGAGATTTGTAAGTGCCACTGGCTTTTTTTATTGCTTGCTATAATTTCTAAGATGCATAGCTATGTGTCAGTCCATTGATATATCTTAAATGTTGATTTGATAGTGTACACAATCAATAGGTTATTTTATAGATTCAGATGTAGGGTCAGATTCAGACCACACGTGCATGTAAAGAGGCCTGACAGAGGAAAGCATGGTTTAGGGGTTGGCTGGAAGTGCTTTCATTTGGTGGTCTTGGGAGGATTTAATATTTTAGACACTGGTCCTAATTTGTAGGTTTTACACATTAATTTGTTTGTACATGCATCCACAATTTTTTGCATATTAGTTTAGAATACATGATTTAATTAAAATAGCCTCCTGCTGTACACTCTGGGGGACAGATCCTGACATCTTTACTCAATCAAAAGTCCCATTAAAATTAAGGACTTAAGGACCGGCATATGTTACTGAAGCCCTTAGAGATACTCTGATGTAAACCTGTGGAATTGAGAAGAGAATCAAGCCCAAAATATAAGAATCCCTCATACAGATATATAACGATTAACGTCAATAATCAAATGGTTAGAAACTCCTGACCAAGTGTCCAACCGATTTCAAAATGGAAATGCCTAGAAAATTGAAGTTTTTGTCCTTTTTCCAAGTTACTTTTTTACTGTCCATGAAAGATACCAGCTGGATCTTGCTGGAGATAGAACTGCTCCATCTGCCTACACAATATAGGTACTAGCAACACACTTTTCTCCATCCCACCGAAGTACCCCTCTCCTCTCCTACAGTAACACTCTCTTGAATGAGCACTGACAGTTTGATCCATCCGGCTCAAACAGATTAAAAGGACTCAGAGGGACTACCAGTTGGAATGCCCATTCAGGCCTTTGGCTGGCTTCTGGATTGTCAAAAAAGATGTCAGGAAATACTAATTATGTTTATGGTTTATGTGGTGTGGATGACTGTCCCCTGGAGGCAGACTGAGATCACCAAATCATTCTACATAGGTCATCAAATAGCTACCAAAGAGTAGTGCCTTTGTACTAAATGTGAGAAGTTTTATGCTCCTTTACTGGTCTCCTGAGGCAATCACCCCTTCTCTCATTTAACTTTTTGAAGCAGACCACCTATATTAAATTTTTCCTGGTCTAAGTGAAAGGAGTTGGTGATCTTAATCTTGGTCAACACAGTAAATATTTTATTATTCCCATAAAGCTGAGAGTGGAAGGGAAGGATTAGCAACCTCTGTAGTCTAGCTATTCCTCCTCTTGAGCACTTTTTCTCATTTGTTTTGCTCCCCTCTCTAAACTAGTTGCACTGGGAATTATGGTTTTCTGCTGAGCTTTAGCAGCCTATGCCTTCAGGGATTTGATGTCCCCCAGAGTCTTTTGCCCTGGCTGTTACAGCACATCAGAGAATATACCACATACACATGGTCCAAAGCTCAGGATGAAAGGCATGTATGAAAAGTGGGATCACTTTTGAAGCTAGAGCCAGCATTCAAAACCTCACTGTCTCATGGTATACTTAAAATATTTCAATTTGAGAGGAAGTTTGGAGATTTGTTTCTTTTTCTGAGTAAAAATTGCCTCAGCACAAAACAGAAACAGAATCTTCCTTTCTGTGCTCTTTTTTCTACATAATGACATTTTCCTAAGATAAAGTTTCATAAGGCAGAGATCACACCAGCTAACCCTGGTTTGGGTATCTTGAAACATTAGCAGTTTACAGGAACTCATTGCACTGGAATTTTGTAAGACCTGAAATCTGACATGTTGTTCTGACTTCCACTGTAAATCGGGTAAATTCAGTAGAGCCAATGATGATAACCATTGTGAGAGGACAATCAAATCCATTGTGAGAGGACAATCAAAACCTTCAGGATAGTGTAGCCTGCGTTCCCTTGTGCACCTACTCCACTGTGATTGGCCTGCTTTGGGGTTATGGGCGCCTTTGGGAGCCCAAGGAGGAGCAATCTGTGCTCTTCTCCAACTGGAGAAAATATGATTTTGACTAGCTCTTGGACAGGGCACCACAAGGAAGGGAAAGGCTATTGCCTTGGCCCTTGTTCATCAGCCATTCACAGTGGATACCATTAAAAAAAGGAAGTCAAGATTTACCCCCCAGTGGTATCTAATTGACAGCAGTTATCTCCTGGCTGTTGATACTGATCCCTCACTTAGCTAATTGTGAATAAAACTTGACTTGTTAATACAAACACTGTAATTCAGTCAAAAAGTATATTAGCAATCCCATATATGTAAACATAATATTTGTAACACGAGCTGAGATGAGAGCACAGGAACAGCTACTTTGTCCATTATAGGACATAGTCCCTTTAAATCCAGGGGTTGCTGGAAGTTGTAGTCTCTGTACAGGTCACATGACTGGCAGGGTTCAGCTGACTCAGATACCATGACTGCCTACTGGAGACTATATAAATGAATTCTTCTGAATCACTCTGGGGTAGAAGTAAGACTTGAGGGAAGATCCCTCCATGAGGGACCTGCTGGAGGCCTGAGACAGATCTAGGAAAGGCTGCCTCAGGGGAAAGGTGTGTTTGTTCTTCACCCCACCCAAATCCTGCAGTTGCAGAAAGCTGGTAAGGCCTCTGAAGGTTGTTGCCAAGTGTCTTTGAGTTGTTTTCCCTCTTCTTTTGGGTTAATAAAGTGAACCCTGAGGAAAGGGACTTGAACTGACTTATAGCTGGAAGCTTATTTACCTCCCCTGGCTAGTGAATTTCCCCATTGACTTCCTTGAATCTTAGTTTTTTAAACACAATAACATTTAAAGCCCCTTAAAGTGTTATGTGGCCTGTCAGGCCTTAATTGTAATAAATGTGGAAATATTTTATCATCTGAGTGGTCCTCCAAATTCTAGCTTGTGGCTGGATCTTCGAATGTCTTCTTATGCTTCCTATGGATGCGGGTGCAGCATGCCATCCAAAGTGGTGTGCCTTGTGGCATGCCAGGAAAACAACGGTATGCTTTCTAATCTGGTGTGTCTGGGTGTTGTGAATAAAGATCACTCAAAGAAAATAGGTTAGGTGATTCAGTAGAATGTGAAGCCTCCTCTTTTCCTAACAACTGACTGGTGCCTTGAGGCCAATCATTATTTAGCTTATTTAATTATTCACTAATTTCCTACCCTGCAGGGTCAAGAACAGTAGCACTGAGTGTATACACAAATGAAATTCTTTGCTTTCATGAACTATAAATCCGCATGTGATCTGAAAATATACATATAAATAAAAAGAAAATGATAGTGAAAAACTTCCCAAATACCCATAATTTCGGGACATTGTAGTAACTATTCAAATAAATGAATTTCGCATCACTTAAAAATGCCAAATTGAAAACAGAGAAATGGGTACAAGACCAAACTTTTCCTCACTGTCTGATCAATATGTCCCGATTCTATTAGTCAGGATCCACATGTGAGGATAAATTAGTAGTTCATTTTCCATTCAGTTTTTCTTTTTACCTGAGGAGAATACAATAAAGTTGAAGTTATGACTGTGGCTTTTGAGAGATAGGTACTTTTCCCCCACTTCTTGCTAGCCTATCTTGATACTTATATGGCCCTGTCATCGGGGTATCTGAAAGTCTTACCATACAGTGGACGGGGCAGACAAATTAAATTAAAAGAGATCACCAGATAGACCTCAGGGAATAATGGCACTGACACGTGCTAGATTCAGACTGGTTACCTAGAGATGACATTTTCTGTATTCCATCACCAATACCCTGAGCCATCTGACCCCCTAAGTACATGTTCTTTTTTTTTAATTTATCACTTTGCTCTCTGGAGTTACAGGATTGGAACGACACTGATAATGCATTAATGTTGTTCTCACAAACATAGTAAATTAGCTTCTCACTCTGAAGTGTGGTAGACTTAAAAATAGCAAAGGGAAAACTGCATAGTAAATTAGAGATGTACCTATAACACTGGAGGTATTGTTGGCACATAATGCTGTAACATAACAAAAAGTCCTTTAAACCCCCTTGTTCCATGTTGTTTAGAATATGGCTTGGCATCCTGTATTAGGATGTTTCATTCAGTTTAGTTTTATTAACTGTAGTTAAACATTCTGTATACACCCATAGACTAATTATTTTTTCCACCACAGTTCTCAGGAAAGAAACCAAAAAACCAAAACAAAAACCTCCCCAAATACCTCAGACATGAAAATGATGAACTTTTTGTAAAGATAATCTGTAAAATAAAAAGATCTGCTCTGGATTACCCTGTTTAACTGAGTTTATTTCAAGTCTGGTACATTGAAGAAAGGCAAGCACATTAATATTGAGAACGTAAAATCGCTAGTGTCATATAGACTTCAGTTTTGTAAAAGAACCATTTTAACAATGTCTGATCTACTACATAGTTGTGGTTGTCTAGTGGGATCCTAAGTACCTCTTTAAAAAAATGTTCAGCTTAGTCACTGAGGAATTAATAGACACTTGTTATGAATGCCTCTCTTATTTTTCTGTGCAGAGCCGGCCAGCCAGCAGAGGAAACATACTGGATGTTAACTAAGTTGGATGAGTGACCGTCTCAAAGGGGCGATTAGGAAAAAACAGAAAGCGTACAAAGAGTGGAAGAGGGGAGGGATCAGTAAGGAAACTTACCTTAGTGAAGTCAGAGAATGTAGAGATAGAGTGAGAAAGGCCAAAAGCCATGTAGAGTTGGACCTTGCGAGGGGAATTAAAAGCAATAGTAAGAGGTTTTACAGCCATATAAATAGGAAGAAAGCAAAGAAAGAAGAAGTGGGACCGCTGAAGACTATAGCCGGAGAGGAGATTAAGGATAATCTAGGCATGGCACAATATCTCAACGAATATTTTGCATCGGTGTTTAATGAGGCCAATGAAGGGATTAGGAATACTAGCAGCATGACAGAGGGGGATACAGGAGGGGGGATTACCGTATCCGAGGTAGAAACGAAACTTGAACACCTTAATGGGGCTAAATCGGGTGGACCGGATGATCTTCATCCGAGAATATTGAAGGAATTGGCGTGGGAAATAGCAGGCCCATTAGCGATAATTTTTAATGAATCTGTAAACTCGGGGGTTGTTCCGTTAGACTGGAGAATAGCTAATGTGGTTCCTATTTTCAAGAAAGGGAAAAAAAGTGACCCGGGTAACTACAGGCCTGTTAGTTTAACATCTGTAGTGTGCAAGGTGCTGGAGAAAATTCTGAAAGAGAAAGTAGTTGAGGACCTTGAGGTTAATGGCAATTGCGACAAATTACAACATGGTTTTACGAAGGGCAGATCGTGCCAAACGAATCTGATCTCCTTCTTCGAGAAAGTAACAGACTTATTGGATAAGGGAAATGCGGTGGACCTAATATACCTTGATTTCAGTAAAGAGTTTGATACTGTACCCCATGAGGAATTATTGGTTAAACTGGAAAAGATGAGGATCGATATGAAAATCCAGAGGTGGATAAGGAATTGGTTAATGGGGAGAATGCAGTGGGTCGTATTGAAGGGTGAACTGTCAGGTTGGAGGGAGGTCACCAGTGGAGTTCCTCAAGGTTCGGTTTTGGGACCCATTTTATTTAATCTATTTATTACTGACCTCGGAACCGATTGCAGGAGTGGGCTGATAAAGTTTGCGGATGACACGAAGCTGGGAGGCGTTGCCAATTCGAAGGAGGATAGGAATATTCTGCAAGGAGACTTGAATGAGCTTGTGAATTGGAGTATCAGAAATAGAATGAAATTTAATAGTGAAAAGTGTAAGGTGATGCATTTAGGGATGACTAACAACAATTTTAGTTACAAGCTGGGGACGCATCGGTTAGAAGTAACAGAGGAGGAGAAGGACCTAGGGGTCCTTGTAGACCGTAGGATGACTATGAGTCGACAATGTGACGTGGCGGTGAAAAAAGCCAATGCGGTCTTGGGATGCATTAGGCGAGGTATATCTAGTAGGGATAAGGAGGTGCTGCTTCCGTTGTATAAGGAGCTGGTGAGACCTCATTTGGAGTACTGTGTGCAGTTCTGGTCTCCCATGTTTAAAAAAGATGAACTCAAACTGGAACGGGTACAGAGAAGGGCCACTAGGATGATCAGAGGAATGGAAAACCTGTCTTATGAAAGGAGACTAGAGGAGCTCGGGTTGTTTAGTCTGACAAAATGAAGACTGAGGGGGGATATGATTGCTCTCTTTAAATATATCAGAGGGATAAATACAAGGGAGGGAGAGGAATTATTCCAGCTTAGTACTAATGTGGACACGAGAACGAATGGATATAAACTGGCCGTGGGGAAGTTTAGGCTTGAAATTAGACGAAGGTTTCTGACCGTCAGAGGGGTGAAATATTGGAATAGCCTTCCGAGGGAAACGGTGGGGGCGAAGGACTTGTCTGGTTTTAAGATTAAGTTAGATAAGTTTATGGAGGGAATGGTTTAATGGAAAAACATGATTTTAGCCAAGGAATACCGAGCCATGGCAGGTAAATAGTATAATGGCTAACAAGGGTCAGGCTGGAGACTCTTGCCTGCATGCTCGGGGTTTTACTGATCGCCATATTTGGGGTCGGGAAGGAATTTTCCTCCAGGGTAGATTGGCAGAGGCCCTGGAGGTTTTTTGCCTTCCTCCGCAGCATGGGGCAGAGATCGCTAGCAGGAGGGTTCTCTGCCAATTGAAGTCACTAAGCCACAGGATTTGGGGACTTCAACAGCAGAGTCAAGGGAAGGGGTAGGGACGGCTTTGTGGCCTGCAGCATGCAGGGGGTCAGACCAGATGATCATAATGGTCTCTTCTGACTTTAAAGTCTATGAGTCTATGAGTATGAGTCTAACAAACCTAAATTCCAGAACTGTACTGACCTCCAGAAATCTTACAGACATCCAAAGGAGGGGCAGGTGCTCAGCACCTTTAGAAATGAGACTTATCAAATGATTGTAGGCACCCAATTGTCTGAAATGTTTGGCTTAGGTTTGTATACTACTTAAGTTTACAAGTAAATGCAATCATCAGATATTGTTACATCTTAATTTTTAGGAACTTTTAATACTAGCATTATCACTTAAGGCTTTTGAAATGTCACAGAATTGGTATGCAATTTTCTCATTCACAAGTGAAAGAATCTGCAACTCTATATAATTATTATAATCAAATTATAGTGCCTGATTTAGCTCCTGTGGAAGTCAATGAAAAGAAACCCAATGGGAGTTGGATCACACCAGGAGTTCAGTTTCTGGAGCAGCAGTCATGGGTGATGGGTTATTCGTATAAAGCATGATCAAAACAATTCAGCCTTTCTTTGTCTTCTGTCAAACAGAGGAATGATAAACATTTTCCTTGGATCAAAGGGATGAAAATGGCATTGCAGAATGACAGAGAGCCCACTGATAACTGCCTTCAGCATTTTAATGGTGTAATGCGCCCAGAAGCATTTAAGGACGTGTGTCGAGACCCTTTGTCTCAACTGTGCGCATTCTTGTGTTTGTGAGAAATCCCAGTTTTTTATGATGTTCTAATTTCTTAAGCTTGATTAATCTTTTTTGTTAGATTGTTCTTTCCATATGGTGGGCACGTCCAATGTTCAAGTAGCACTAGTGCTGAAAAGGTACACCTTGCACACCTTGTTTGGCATGTGGGTACCAGAGTGACTTGTGTAGAGGAAAGAACAAAACAAATAGTAATTTAGATAACAATTTGGTCCTTTTATTATTTCCCCTATTTAATTTTTAAATGTTGAGTGCACCCAGAATGTGTCAGGCTGCAGCGACATTTATGAATTCACACTCCTCTGCCCTCAAGAGCTTACAGGGAAAAACAGATTGAAGGGTGGTGGGAAGGAATACAACATGTAGTCCCAGCAAAATTCAGTGGTGATTGACATGCATCCTGTTTAGATCCGTATTTGTTTGACTGTGACTAGTGTAAGGTAATAAAGATTCATGCAGATTCATTTCCTGTAGGGTTTGAAAAAGAGAATTGAATGACGAGGGAGTAGTGACATGGTAAAACAGCTCAGGAGGGGCATTCCACATGCAGAAGGTGGTATGGAAGAGATGGCTGTGGACAAAGCAGATGAAGGGGCATCAAGGCTAAATAATTGGCTTAGAGTAGGGGCCTGCGTGGGCGCCATGACAAGAAGCCAGGTCAGATAAGCAGGGTGGGGTGGAGTTACGCAGGACCTTGAAAGAAAGGACAAGAAGTTTAAATATGATGCAGCAGAAAAAAGGGATTTTCTTTTCATATAAAGAAGTTTGTATTTGTTTGAAGGAAGAGAGAAAAGCAACAGCTAGAGGCTGTTTGCATATTGGAATAGGAGGGCATATGCATGTTATCTAATGCATACATTGATCCATCTGCAACTATAATCATGCATACTTTTTTTCTGATTTTTTTAAGTCTAATGAGATGCTTAATTTCTGCCAGGCTCAGCCCCAGCAGCTCTAAGCTTGGCAGTTCATAGCCCTGACACCTCTGGGCTTGCCGGGTCAGTTATGAAAGTAAAAAAATTGCTTGAGCCCCGGCACCTCTTTCGTTACAAATTAAGCACTAATGGAATGACCATAACTGGAAGTCCTAAATAAGATGTACAATTGGGCAACAGAAATATTTTATGTCTATTTTTCTAGACACTTACCTTTCCCTTTTGAAAATGCTTCCATTTCTTTGTGCCCCGTTTTGCACCACATTGTCCCAGGGAGCACAAATTGACTAAGCTGGATAAAATTCCACAGAAGACCTCACCTTTTAATTATCATTTCTGTATGCTATTCCACCTCTTTAATCAGCGTAATTTCAGATCTGCTATCTTATCTTTTAAAATTATGCCACTGCACTGCATTGTCCCATGTGTGTGCTCAAATGCCATTCTTTGAACCTCTGAGTCTTGCAGTTACTCTGCTTGTCAATGGGATTGTGAACTGAAAAGTGGGGCAGTGAAACAGAGTTTTAAGAGATCCTATAAAGATCCCTCCTGTTCAAAAATGTGTGAGCATGTGTAGGTTTTATTCTTATTATTGGTAAGCTGGAGATCACACAGCTGGGAACTCTGTTTCTTTTTCATGATTGTCTCGGCTGATGTTGCAGGTTGTACAATCTTGAAGTTGTCTGCAGAAAAGTTTAAGGAACTTCCTAAGTTGGAGCACTTTCTCAGCTCCAAAATTCTTAATTTTTTCAATAACATGAGCTGAAATATTGTTTCCTGGGCTTGAGTATTACCCTTTTTCCTCATATGATGGGTATTACTGGAAAAGTGCAAAGCATGCATACCTTTTAAATGATGCATAAGGATCAAGTGCTAAAGTAGACTCCTGGTTTACTCTGACTTATTATTTTCTGTAAGATGCCAGCAAGAACCAGGGAGCGCCGTTTGACTAAGCCGGAAAAAATTCCACAGAAGACCTCATTCTTTATTTGTCATTTCTGTATGCTATTCTGCCTCTTTAGTCAACATAATAAATATAAAAGTTTAACAGTAAAAGTCTACATTTTGACATGTTTGCACAGAAGACTGGCAGTGATTTCATATCTGCTATCTTAGCTTTTAAAGTGATACTACAGTTTAAAGTACTGATTGAATGTAGTGCATTTCAGGTGGTGAAGGATAGATAAGGGAGATAAGATCAGAGTCACTGAATATTTAGCAACTAATTCAGTCCAGCTCTATATGACATTCTAGGCTACTGCATCAGGCTTACATTATGACCTTCAATACAATAGTTGATTAACATAGTACATTCTGTACACTCTCTAAAGCTTACATTCTAAATGCAAGAAGTCTTCTCAGACCTGTCCAGCAAAAGGGGCTTTAGGTACTGATATTCCTTCTATGGCTTTAAAAGATCCAGAGCAGAAGAATCCTTGGCCCTGCTGTACACATTCTGGAGGGCCTGAACTAGTCTCAATGTGAGCATCCAAAAGTGAAAACAAAACACCAAAGCTCTCTGTCTGTTAAAAATAATAACTGATTTCACTAGAGCGGAAGACAGATTAAAGTAAAACACTCATTCACATGTGGCAGGCATACCTTTTCTCAGATAAAAAAAAACTGACTTGAACTGATCAGAAAATTTTAAAATAAATGTTTTTTGTTGGAAAATGCCCATTTTTCTAAACCAAAATGTTTTCATGGAAACGTATTGGTTTTGACCAAAAAATTTGTCAGGAATTAGTCCCAGGTTCAGGGTGGAATTTCTGGTGAAAGTGAGAGGCAAAGAAATATCTACCCCAGAGGTCAGGGCACTCAGCTGGGATGTGGGAAACCAATAAGACTGTGGTGCAAGTCAGGCAGAATGTGGGTCTCTGACATCCCAGCGGAGTGCCCTAACCACTAGGTTATAGAGTCAGGCTATGTCTCTTAGTTTCTCTTGTTGCACACACTGCAGGTTCCCACTAGCAGCTTGGAATAACATCTCCCTTTGCCATTCGGACATGACAAGAACTCCAAAATAGAAAAAGTTTTTGTAGCACTGCCATTAATGGCACTCCCTCCAAACTCACGTTGCTCTGCAAATTGTAGAAAACAAAAAAACAACTTGGAATTTTTCATTTACCATTGTCTCCGCAGTTCTTTCACTGTGACTAGGAAGCTTCCATGAACTGAAGCATCCCTCTCATGATATACTGAAGTTCAGTTTGGAAAAGTAACATTTTATATCCTTGAAATTCCATGAGGATTTTTTTCCGTGCTTCTGCAGTGGGCTATTTGAGACAATCACCCTCTGTGTCTTGTCCTGTTCCAGGTCCGTTGATCTCTAGTGGCTGCAGTACCTCCACAGCTGACCCACGCTGCAGTAGAAGTCTGGTCCAATGTACCATCACGCACCATTCCAAGAGGAAGCATTTCCATGATGAACTTATGATTGAAGTTCTGGAGAAGGCCCACAAGTGGGTCCAGTTCCAAAGACAGAGGGACTTGCGGCCAGAGGAAAGGCATGGAGAGAGCCAAGAGGAAAGTCTCAGGCTGGCTGCACAGCTTGAGGACCGGGTTTCAGCATGGGAGCAAGCACTTGCTTCACAGTTCCTGGAACAGGAATGGCAGTTAAGGGAGGAGGACAGAGCTCAGCAGAAAGTGCTGTTTATTTGGCTCGTATCAGTAATGACTGTAAGATTAGTGGCTCTTGCTGCATCACCCACTCATCACTTGAGTCCCCTGCATGCTATCCTGTGCTGCAGTCTAGCAGTGGCTTGGAAGACTCCATGGCTGGATGGACCATGCAATCGGGCTCCATCAGTGTCTGGGCAGGGCAACTTTGCCCCATGCAGCCCTCCATATTAACTTCCTCCCCTGTGGATGCCTCCACCCCCCACCCCGGGCACCCTCAGGCAATATCTACACAGTGATAAAAAACCTGCGACTCGTCCAGGTCAGCTGACTTGAGCTCCTCGTGGTCAGGCACTGGGGCTGAAAAATTGCTATGTAAATGCTGAGGCTGATCTCTGAGCTCCTGGACCTTGCGAGGCTGGAGGGTCCGAAGCTCAGACTCCAGTCCAAGCACCTACACAGTTGATTTTTAGTCCCACAGCTTCAGCCGCAGTCAGCTGACTAGTCCCAGCCGTGGCCCTTTTATCCCTTATAGAAATACCCTAAGTGACGTTAGGCAAGACTATGGCAGAACAAGGAACTGAGCCCACGTCTCTTGAGTCTCAGGGCAGGTCTTCACTACGGGGGGGGGGTCGATTTAAGATACGCAAATTCAGCTTCGTGAATAGCGTAGCTGAACTCGACGTATCGCAGACGACTTACCCCGCTGTAGGGACGGCGGCAAAATCGACCTCTGCGGCTTCCTGTCAACGGCGCTTACTCCCACCTCCGCTGGTGGAGTAAGAGCGTCGATTCGGGGATCGATTGTCGTGTCCCAACAATCCCCGAGAGGTCAGGCGGGTAGTGTAGACCTAGCCTTAGATTAACACCCTAACAACTGGCCCACTTTGCTTAGCTCAGTTTAATTTCACTTAATCCCTGTTTTTTTCTTTTAAATCACCAAACGGTGGCATATGGTTCAACATATTTGACAGTTTCTACTCAAGAGGTGCCCAGAGCTGCAATAGCAGGAACGTTGCAGATAAGGATTGTCGCTTAATGACAGAGCTGTGTGTGGGACGAGGAGCCTATGCAATGACTGATTCCAGTCAGTGCTATATTAGTCTCTCATTTTCATGGACATTATATTGTCTGATTAAATTTAAAAAATGAATAATAAAGTGAGGGATGATGGAGGTGTGCCAGCCTAGAGAATAACTGCTATTTTCTCCTCTGCACCTGCAGTGGGCAATTTTATTCCAAATGCCAGGGAGGCAGTACTTCCAGATATGACATTTCATTGTGGCAGATTAAGTGGGAGGTGTTTGCATGTTGAAGTTCTGGATAATGTGTATTGATTATGTTGTCATTGCTAGTGAGAAAAATAATTGGTGAACAAATATCAGATTCTTTCATGTGTATTTTTGACTTTATCTTTTAAAGGATCCTTATGAGGGAAGTTTGAAATTAGCCTTTCGAGGAGAAAATCCAGAGGTTCAAGATCATAAAAATTAGTAGCACATATTGCTAAACTGTCTCAGTATCATGTTCTGTTCTTTGCTAATATGACATAAAATTCCTACAGTCTTGTTCTTAAGTGAGTAACATACCTGCTGGGACAAGATAAGACCAGCCATGACCTTTAGCTATGTAGGAGTAAATGGGATGTTAGTTACTTCTACCAATCCTGACAATGGGTGGTCTGGTGCAATTGGAGAGTGTAAAGGTGTCTGTTCTTTAATACAAATTATGGAGCCACGTAGGATCTGTGAGGGCAGCAAAGGCAATTTCAGCGTTCTAATAATTCTTGCAAAACTGCTTTGGTGGGACAGGACTGAGTTATTGAATTGGTCACCTTTCCCTGTCCCTCAACCCCAAGCACAGCTGGGGCGGGGTGTTTGCTGGGCAGTCTTTTGACTGCCCCACTCCTGATCGTGGTACGCTCTCCCAGAAGAAATCTGGTTTAGAGCTTTAAATTGGAGTTGACAGCTGGAGGAAATCTACCACCCATATGGCTGTGGGGTAGCATTGCACAAGCACAATGTCTCCTTGACATTACCTCCCAGAAGCTAGGCATGGTCTGAGTCATGGAGTCTGCTGCCCTCTGGGCTGGGGGAGAGGTTGGGAAGATGTTTAACATGTGCACAGCTTAGGGTATGAGCAGGTCCTTCATGACATTGATGTTGAACCATGTTGGGCTGCACAGATCTGTACTACAGATGGATTTGTGCCAGGAGGACTTAAATGAGGAATTGATCAAAATACTAACTCTCTAGGGAGCTTCCTTGTTGCCACAGTAGTTTGGCTGCCAGTGACATAGAGTAAAACAACTAATTAAAATCCTAATATTTTGATGACTTAAGTTTGCCCCACAGATAAAGTAGCACATGCTTTAAAACATAGCCAGTAAAAATTATATTACTAATAAAAGTTACCAAAATGTTTTCACCTTTTTATTTCTAATGAGAATGACATACTGCAGTACAACACGGTACCTGTGATCATATTTCATCCAGATGTTGCCTTTTCCAATGTGCAACAAAGGCTGCTCATTCATTCTTCATTTGTTTTTAATACCCACAAAAGATAATCTTAGTGCTAGAAATATAGGGCCAGCTCCTCAGCTGGTGTAAATCAGTATAGCTCCATTTTAACTTCAGCAAGCAACTCTATTTTCAGCCCCATTCCTTGCCCTACTCCTAGAGCAACAGCCGTTGAGTCCGTGGAAAACAGACAATGCTGCTGAGCCAGCACTCTTTTCCTTTTTGCGACCCTCAGTCTGGATCTGCTTGTTCTGGGTTTCTCTGCTCATGAAAACTGAGAAGAAAGCCTGCAGGCACTTTGCCCTGATGGAACTGTTGTCACAGTATGTCCCAGGCTGCCCACTAATGTCAGAATCTGGCTAAATCCATTGTGAGGAATGCGTATATTAGCACAGGCCCCATGATGAGGGACACGTTTTCTGTTTTACTCTTTGTGTCTAGTCTGTATCAACTTCCAGATGAAACTAAAGAAAGTTATTTGCCATTGCTATTGACTGCTTTTATATTTTAAATATTGCCTCTCTCCATCCTTCCAAAGATGACTTCAAAGTCTTTTTTTTCTGGTGATGCTTCAGGAGAATCTGTCCTATGACCAACTAGACATGAAGGATCTACAAACTTTCTTGAGCCTTCCGCATCTTTCAGCTGAGGGTCACTCAGCACTGTAAATATATGGATACATTTTTAACAAACAACAATTTCTCTTTCTCAATATGGCCCATATTGTACTAATTTTTAAGTTTTTCCCTGCTGTTCAACTTTTAACTTTCTGTTCTTGTAGGCTGAACTTGTGGAGAGAAGGAGTTTTACTCTCAGTTCTCACTGAGGAGTTATTGCTAGGATTTCCCTTTCCATTTCCTCCTCTTTATTACAAATCCTGGAAAGTTGTTTGCACTTACTCAACTCATACTGCCGTTTTGATCTGCGGCTTATGAAATTCCTCAGATTGAAAGGATATGCCTATTTGAAGCAGAATATGAGAAGAAAATGAAACAAATAGAAAAGATCTTTAGGGGGAAAAAATCCCAATTATGCTGTAAAATAAAATTCTGATGTCTCACTTAACTAAAAATGAAGATGTGGCCAAGCCATAAAGTGACGATCCAGCCTGGGATGTGACCATCACTAAAGTTCTGTGCATTTGGACCTGGGGTTTTGGTACACAACCATATCTAAATAAACAATTTGTTTCTCCACGGACCTTTAAAAATATAGAGATATGAACCCTAAACCATAAGGCTCTGTCCAACCTTATGAGCTCACTGCCAAGTGCCCATTAGGCTTGAGATGATGAAGAGAGAATCTGAAACCAGGGCAGAGAGCTGCTAGAAAGTTATGCAGTAGTCCAAAGTGGCCTAGGAGCCGGGAAAGCAACTGAAACCATAATGTCATCCCCTGAACAACTTTCCTTGTTTCGTGATCTTGTTCTGCAGATGAGTTATCTTTCTCCTGATTGGTTTGTGTGAGCCCCAGCTTAATTATTAGAGGTGTTCTGAGAGTGCATAGGGCAGAGGGAGAGGAAAGCATGAAATGAGACTCCCTCTGAAAAGACCTTTGAAGCCTTTTTTGTTTCTCTACAGCACCTGCAACTTTAATTAGCCTCTGTAATGCCTAAATTCACAGGCTTGGGGAACATCTTTATTTTCCTTTTGTTCTCTAAGAGACAAGCTTACTCACCTGGCGATTTCTCCCCCTCCCCCCCAGAGCTCTCACAGCACTGTCCTCTGCTTCTGCATCGTACATGTGTTAGCAAGGCACGTGCATTGCAAAATAAACGGAGGGAAACAAGAGCTATGGAAAGCGTGGGGTAATAGAACCGGGGCTGTTGAAATAAGGGGAAAAAAACAACAACCAAGATCGCCCAAGCCTTGCAAACACTCATAATAACAGCACAGCTTTAACTGAGCACATGCTAAAGCAATGTTCATTCTGCAACTGAATTTTTAATATGTCAGGATTGAACTAAGAAAACAAGATTTGAATGTCCAATTGACCTCCGGGTAAATTGTGGCTTAGGGCAGAATGGTCTGGCAAGGAACATGGGAGAAAACAAACAATGGAAGTATCCTGAATTTTAAAAATGTTATAAATTAAGGACTTTGGCTTCTGATACACCTTGGCTTTTCCTCCCACTGTTTTAGATTCTGCTTTTTTATTTTATTTTATTTTGTTTGTAGTGGCTGTGTGAATGGTTTCGATCAGCTATTAAATGAACTCATTCAGATGTTGATTGTTCAGGCCATGCTTTCTGAGCATATGTTTCCTTTGTGCACCTGAATTATCCTACATTTTTGCAGTTCTATAGCATTTTCTCACTGCTGTGTGAATCTGTCATTCCCTTTTGCTGCATGCAGTGACATCATTTTTGTACCCATGAGGAAGTGTCTTTAGGCTATGAAAATCTTAAAAAGAGTATAAAAAAGCACTGTTGGCTTTATTTTTAAAAGAGCCTATTGATTCATTCACTGTTCCTGGCCTGAAAATATAAATATAATTTAAAAAAAATAAATCTCAGCCCTTTTCACAAGATGAATGTTTGGAATTAGATGATCCAACTGTTCTGCTCCTTGGCCTGTGTGGTTCCTGTTTGTGAATAATCTAGTTCAAGAATTATTCTTTTAAATGGTTTGTATGGGCTTCTGAGGTCCTCAAGGTGGTACCAGTTTCTGCCAGTAGAACAAAGGATGGGAAACAAGCCCTATGGCTACTTTAGAAAATGTTTTGACAGTTTCAGTGTTGAATGAATGCAGCTAATGAGTATTCTGTAAAATACAGGTGCCTCCATTTCTATCCCTCCTACATCTTTTTAATGATACACCCTCAACCAGAACTCAACAAAACATACTCTCTGTTCAGGTTTACAATAATCAGTCATACTGACAAACCTCAATTCGTGATGAATGACAAAGAGTATTATGCAAAGGTGTCTGTTATTCTAAATAACCAATGCCATTCTCTCTCTCTCTCGCGCGCGCACACACACACACACACACACACACACACACACACAATCTTTGTCAGCCTTGAATTGCTTTGTCACTGATGAAGTTCTTCCTAGTTTTCATTTCCATTTGTCCATGAAACATTCACGAAGAAAAAATACTTCCTACTGAGTATCCATTAGCCACCAACGCTGATGCTAATGAGTAAACTGCGAGTGCACTAGATAGCAAATTGAAATGAGTCACAAAATACACTTAGCATGTGCTTCCTGCTAGCGCTGGTGCGTCATTGGGAGAATGCTTGTTCCTTAACAACCAGGGTATAAAGAGTAGAAATGCAACTGATAAAAAAAATTGCTGTGTTTAAAGGAGCTCCATTAAAAGAGATTAACTGATTGAGCTCAAATGAATCATCCCTGCATGTTAGCTCTTTAGTTGGTGGTTCAGCTTTTTTTATATTACATTAAAATAGTTTTAAATTAAAATATAGTGTTGAATTAAATTAAGCCTATATAAAGAAACAGAGACTATCTTTCTTTAGAACAGGTGTAATTGGTTACAGTTAGCCTGTCTAAATGAGTGTAAATAATTATGTAGTGAGAAGGAAAAATGTGATCTTCCGTACCTACTGCAGCTAAACAGACGTGCTAAGTTATGACAGCTTAGTACCTTGTGGGTTTTGTTTGTTTTTATATTTTTACACATTGTTAATGGCAAAGGAAAGTGGAAAAAAGCAAATACATTGTGTTTCTTTTTTTACAGACGAGCTAAAGACAGTCTCTTAATATTCAACAAGAAGCAGATGGATGAAGGAAACCATACTGATTTACATCACTTGGATGAGATGAAACTCACACCATGTCCACAAGATGCACAGATGGCAATTTCAGGTACAATGTCACTGCTAAGAAAAGGAAACAGTTCTCCTGATTAGGATCTGGATTATGTTTCTAAAATGCTCATCAAGGAAAAAGAAGCAATTCCCAAGAGCAATTAAAGAGATGGCACAGTGTCTTTCATTTTGCATTGATAGTTACACGTGTATTTCTGTTTGTGTCAAACATTTGTAGGAAATGTGCAGTTTTGTGTCTGGGAACATATAAATGCCCCAAGTAATTATTTAAAGAATCCAAAGCCCCAAATTGTCATCTGTTTTATACAAATATTTTGTCTGTTAGCAATGTCCAGTCATCACACACAGTCAGGAAATAAAACCATTAAGGCAATTTATTTAGCAGTGCACAGTATAATTTCACAGTGGGCCAGCAGTCAGGAGTATGGAGAAAAGTGCCAGGAGGATGGGGATGTGATAAATTATGTGTGGGTTGCAATGCTCCTATTGTGTAGATGTTTTTGGGATAAAGACTTGCAACAAATCCATGGTCTTCTAGGGCTTTACAGTTATCACTGGAGCTGGACAAATAGAGCCCAATCCAATTCCCATTGAAGTCCATGGAAAGATTCCAGCTGACTACAGTGGGAGTTGGAATACCCAAATAATGGGAGAATATGTTCATGGGGATATTTAAAAACTTGTAAATAGAATTTCAGTTTGATCATTTATAACCCACACACCTTCTAGGTGTGGTGTTCTGTCCCATCTAGTGGCACTGAGACCACTTAGAGAGAGAGATAAAATGACTCTGCTCCATAGCCTTAGCTAAGAGCCAGTTGCTTATATGGTAGAGGCTCATGCTCTAAGCTTCAGAGGCCCCAGGTTCAATCCCACCTGTCAACAACCGGGGTCTGTCAGCCTTACGCATGCGCTATTCCTTTCCCCACCAATCCACCCTCTCCTTTTAAAATTTGCTTTTCAAGAACACAGATATAGGTATATTTCTGTTTGTATGAGAAGTGAATTTGGGCCTATGCTCAAAGGTTGATTATTCACAAAGTCAAATTTGTTTCATGACCAAATCAAATTAGTTTTGGGCAAAAGTAGTTTTTAAAAAAGATTTTAGGCCATCCAGGCAGGAAACAGAAACAAAACTATGGGCCAAAATGTCAGTTGATAAAAACCAATGTAGATCTGGTGTAGATCTGGATCATAGGTGACCAATTACACAGTTCAAAGGTCAAATCATGGATGAATAGTCACAGTGTTCATGATCAATCCATATGTTGAAATTTGGTCACAAAAATATTTGTTAAAAAGCTGCTAATAACAAACAAAGAAGCAAAAATCAGACAATTTGCAAAATGAAAACAGCTATATTCACCAAATTGTCCCTCATTGTTGTTCACCCAACTCTGACTCTCACTGTCCTATACATCACAACTACTTGGATTTTCACAGCATGATCAGGGACAGAACACACGTCCTCTTGCTCCAAAAGCACAAGGTACTTTTGCTAGAGCTGAAGAAGAATTTCTTCTAAGTGATAGAACTATAGGATTTATGAAACACAATTACACGGTTCTGATTCGACATGCTAGCCTAATTTGGTACAAACTGAGCACCCACAGTGTGGTGCTAATGCATTATCATAACAGCGATATTTGGAGTGAAGTTGACCAGGAGTGTGGGAAGAGTATAACTTGTTCATTAAGCAGCCTTCCGTGTCTCACAGCTCAGTCGGCTGAATTTTACATTAGATTTTCTGTTTTAGAATATTGCTATTTAATTTTCTTGATTCCTATTGAAGGACTGTAGGAAAAGAAGAGTAAACAGGAAGGTCAAGAAATGCTGGGGTGCCTTGATGTGGCTCAGAATGTGTGGGATTGTTTGTCTCTAAGACACTGCTTTTAGAAAAGAGATTAAGGCCTGAAACAAAAGCCAGGATCTGAATATCCCTGAATTCTGAGAAGGTTGTTTGGGCTCAACAGCCAAATTCAGATCTGGTTCCAAATTATACAGCAAGCCCACCCATAAAATGGGCCAGTCTCAAAACCTCAGATCTCAACACACCTAATATTGGCATATTCAAAATCAAGTTCTGAACTTTGTGGTGCAGGCCTGCTTCCAGTTTTGAAAAGGACAAAATAAGTTTACAAAGGAATTGAGTGCAATGAGTGTAATAGTCATAAGTGTTAATTGTGATAGTCAAAATGGAATCCTAATACTGCAAGAATCCAGTACATTTGATAGGCAAATCCATGTGTGTTTTAAAGCTGAAATTCAGCACAACTCTGAAAATTTAGGGGTAAAAATTCAGGCTCATCTATAGTTAATTGCGTCTTACACCTTTGATTTCTTGCACTGTTGCCAATTTTTATTTTGGAGTATGTTCATCTGTACTTTCAAGACTGCTGGTATTTTGTGCTTTCATTTGGGCCAGTTGATGTCCCACATCTAGCCTCAAGTTGCAGAGGCACAGGAGAAGGAAAAGTAATTAAAGCAAAAAAGTTAACTAAACTTTAAATCTTAAAAAAATTGTGGCTTGAATGAAAGTTCTGGTCTATTCTTATTTCAGCTCACTGGCTCTCACCCATCACTTGTCCTTATATATTAAGTTGACACTGGGAGCACAAGGAATATGATGACAGACTTCTTCTTCAGTAAGCCAGTGTCCAACACTTGGTGAGTTATTTCTGTTTCAGTTTTATGAGTCGGGGCAGGTCAATGGGCAGAAGGTAGAGATTGCCTGGAACTGGTTGGATGGGTGAGTTGTTGATGTGCTGCTTTCTTTGGGCCTGAATTTGTAGCTGCTCCCCTTTCAGAATTCCTACTGAAGTTGATGGTAATTCTGAATTCAAGCAGCTTCAAAACGGAGTCCTAAATCCGTTTTGAATCTCTCCTGATCAGTTTTGTGCTGCTTCTTACAATAAAAGTAACAATCTAAGAGCCGGAGATCTTCAGCACTGTGTTTCAGTGGGATGTTAGGGCAACCGGGAAAGACATTGAAAATTCGTGCTGAGTTTTTGGTATTTTCGTGACCCAAAAACTCACACTACAAATTTTAATGATGACCTGAAATGTATGAACTTTCTTGGGTGCAGTACTGTACTCCCCATCTCAGTTGCAGCTAAAGGATCTTCAAATCAAGGGCTGAATTTTTAGGAGAAGGAAGCAATGTGGATCAGACAGGAGGATTTTGCACATAACTTAGGCAAGGGTGCTGTTGCTGGAATGAGGCTCTCACCACCCAGCTCCACCTCAAAGAAACATCAGCACTAGTAAAGGAGGAAAGCCCACAATATATTTTAATATATTGATGTTACTGCTCTGTTAACATTGGATTCGTCCTTTGAGAATTAAGTGATTTCACGGAAGTGTTGGGCTAATTAAAACAAAATTGTTTTATGTCGCTGCATTTGTTTCTTTATTTTTAAATTTTAAGTCACACAGGCCCTGATCTTTCATGAGCCCTGCTAGCATGGATCTCTGGATCTAGAGACTTAATGATTCAAAGATCAGTCCCAATTATGTATTTGTAATAACTATACTGTTTCAGGCTGAATTTCCCAGCACAGCCAACCGTAGAGTTTTCCTATCCAAGACATTTTTGTTTTTCCTTTAAGTACTTACATTTCTGATTTGTCATTCATGATTTTGGGCTTTAAAGAGCCTTGTTCTCTCCTCTTCCTTGATTATGTCACTTGAAAGAAGGCAGCGGTCAAGGAGAGAAGCACCATAGTAAAATGTGTAACTTTTTCCACAACACTCAAGGAGAATAGAGATGCAAGGAACAGCATGTTATGTTCTCCTTCCTAGTCCCTTTCACAGTATCTTCTTGCCATTATAGATTTTGAAGTAGTCCAATTAGCTGCTGAGAGACTTCCCCTAAACAAATTCCATCACTTTAAACTATTTTAGTTGCTGTTCAAATGCCACAATCTTAATTTGATTCATTCAAATCAAAGTTGGATCTGGTCTCAGCAAAAAATGTTTCATTGGGCGCAAAGACATTTCCCCATTGAGGGGAAAATGTGGACCATCTTGGACACATGATTAATGAAGCACAGGTGGAAAATGAGAGTACTAAATCTCTAGGTGGACTTCAATAAAACAAAATGCTTTTTTATATCAAATAATTATTGTCAAGGGAAACTAAAAATATCCCAGTGGAACAATATTAAGGATTCCAGAATCTTTGGGAGACAAGGAGTTCTTTGAAAGAAATTTGTTTATTTTGAATTGAATACCTCACCAAATCTGAACCCCTATTTTCTATGCAAAGATATTCCATATACCTCTTAAATCTCCTGTTATATTATTGTCTTCTTCCATTTTCTCATATGTCTACAAAGGAATAGGGACAACATATGTAGACATACCCACACTAGTTTTGGTCTAGCTAGATCACTCAAATTATCAGTGTAGCCATGGCAGCTCAGGCATAAGCATGGACTAGCTGCTTGAGTATGTATGCTGGGCCCTAGGTGGGATTGTGTTCAGATAGCTAGCCTGACCCCCTGTTTGTGCTGCTACACTGCTATTTTTAGTGAGCTAGCTAGACCAAAACTAGCTCAGGTATGCATACAGGTATTGCAATTGTGCCTCCCTGATTACAGTGTAGATAACCCCTAGATGGCCATAGTGACTTTGCATTGCCAAGGAACAGGGAATATAGTATGACTACACTATGAAGAAAGAAGTAGGACATGCAATTTTTAGCTATAATTTTGTTTTCATTTTTCCTCATATTAACAGATTTATTCAAAGTCATGGAAAAAAGTTATCAGCACTGAGCCCTGAATCCTTGGTGTTATGCACTCCAGATTCTGGGTTGTCTGGCAAAATAAAAGATAGAAGAATGCACCTCTCTCTCTCTCTCTCTCTCTCTCTTTTTTTTTTTTTTTTCTACATGCAAAATTCATCTGAATTACATAATTATACTAACTGGAGGGTTGTTTAAATAAAGATGATGATGTAGATCCTAAGGAAGTTTTTTTGGAAAATTCTATATAGTTTTTGCCAAGAATAGGCATCGTAATGTGTGAAGAATGGATTATTCATGTGTCTGTTTCTTGATATGCCAAAACCCTATTGAGAGTACATTTTGATTCTGACTTTGAACTGCTACATTCTTTCTTTTTGGTCCCCAGAGCATTCTAGTGGACTTCTATCACAGCTGCTCTTTTGCGGCTTGATCTTCTAAAGAGCTGACTACTCTGGCCCTGATTCAGCAAAGCACTTAAACATGCGCTTAACCTTTAAATGTGTGACTAATTCCACAGAAGCCACTGGGACTAGGCAGCTGGTTAAAATACAGCATGTGCTTAAGTGCTTTGCAGGATCAAGCCCTTTTCCTTTAATTCTGAGCTATTTGTAATAATCAGAATCTCATAATGCACATGTTTGCCTTTATTACAATCACATATTTGTAATTTTATTTAAATAAAAGTATAATGGGGAGAACCTATGTATAAATGCCCCTTTGTTCTCTCTCTAGACTAGATTGGGAACTTTTTACTGAAACTGGTAAGTACTTATGGACTTGTGAAGCCTAATGGAGCTACTTGGGTGAGTAACTGCTCACCAGTGCAAACATAGGATTCACAGTCTGGCACTCTCCTGGGCATTATAAGCAAATTGTTGATGAGTCTGCATGAATTTGAAATATTTCATATATTTTTATTTTCTGAATATTGGGATCCAAATGGGGTATGAAATCCGGCTGAGTGATTGTGTCTATATCTCCTACCAAGATATGTCAAAGCTCACTGATGAGACAGTGATGCATCGACATCCAGTGATGTCTTTGCAGCAGAGGGATAACATTCTCACTATAAAGATGGAAAAAACCCTAATACAGCATTAATAAACCCACATAGAACAGAAGGTTCTGTTCCAGCAGCTCTAAGCGCTTAGACAGGTACTTTTGTAATCAGCTACTGATCCTTATTGAAAAATGTACAAATACCACTTTCAGGAGAGGATTGCACAAGCTTCAACTTGTTTTGTTAATTACTTTTTTCCTAGGGAACAGCGGAATTTTCTGGCAGAAGACTTTGGTGAACCAAACCCATAGGCCATTAAAAATGGATTAAATTTAGATTTAAAACCTCATTGATCCTGTTTTTTTTCTTCTTCTTCTTCTGAGTCTACTTGACTTGGAAAAGTTATTTAAAAACTGTTATTTTCCTGGAGTGAAAGTACTAAGAAAAGAACAGCGTATTGGATATCCTTGTTTTCTAACATTGAAAATTATAGGGGAAAAACCAATACAAGCTAAATACAGTAAATGTATAAGATGACCTCCAACACAACACCACTAGGTATGCTTTTATCTGCTAATGAATACATCCTGCTGCTTGCTTTTGAACCGCTGTCATTAGTATTTTAATTAAGAGACATCAATGAAAATGAACTTTGCAACTGGATTATAGTGTTCTACCGTAAGAATAATGCTGAGGCATTAATAGAAGATAAATTCATTTAGAAAGCAGGAAATTTTTTTCTAGTCATAGTATTCAGTTTCATTAATGTTTTTGCTACTATACTGAGGGCTAAAATGTGACTCAGATTATATGCCTGCACACAGATGGCATATAAGTGGGAAGTGGGAATCTTCCTTACATCTTTATAAAGGGTACGTAGGCCTTAGGTCTGGACAGGTACTCCACTGCTAACTACCTCACTTTGCTGCCTGGCCAGACTAGATGAGCCAGCAAGGGGTATGGTGGCATTTAGCAATTTAGGCTTTGATCCAGCAAAGCACTTAAACCTGTTTAAATCCATTCATATTCAGAAAAGTAGTGAAGCACATGAGGAGTGAGAGCCATGAAGGTACTCAGGTGCCTAAGTCCCATTTTTAGATGCCTAAGTCCTGTTTTTAGGCACCACTGCAATCCAGAGAACTCCTGGTTGGCTGCTACTGAAACCTGTAGGCACCTAAACTCATATGGCACCAATTTTTTTCCTCTGGGCATGTGCATTTCAGCCTCACTCTCAGTGCTTGGGCACCTATCTCTTGTCTGAGCACATGTGCTACTGCCTCTGAATAGGCATGTGGATGCCCATCTCCTGTCTGAGCCCCAAAGTGCTCCATGAGCTGTAAAAGATAGATACTCAGCTGCTAAGTCACATGCAAGACCCAATCCAGTAGGTGGCCTCTGAGCATGCCTACTAGATTGGGCCCCGCAGGTGAATTCACACAAAGCAGTCAGGAGGAGGAAGAGGAAACAACTCCCTTATTATCTTTAGACCAGTGGTTAGGGTACTTACCTAGGAAGTGGGACACCACTAGTCCAAGTCCCCACTCCTCCTGACGGGAAGAAGGGATTTAAAGAGGGAGCCGCCACTTTGCAGGTGAGTGCCTAATCATTAAGCTATGAAATATTCTGACCTAAGTCTTTCTCAATTTCTCCTATTGAAGTTGTTACACTTTAATTAAATAAGTTTCAGAGTAACAGCCGTGTTAGTCTGTATCCGCAAAAAGAAGAACAGGAGTACTTGTGGCACCTTAGAGACTAACAAATTTATTAGAGCATAAGCTTTCGTGGACTACAGCCATCCGAAGAAGTGGGCTGTAGTCCACGAAAGCTTATGCTCTAATAAATTTGTTAGTCTCTAAGGTGCCACAAGTACTCCTGTTCTTCTTTTTAATTAAACAGTTGAATAATTAAATATTAATTGGGCCAGTGAAGGCATTAGAGTGACTCTATAGCCTAGTGGGTAGGGTACATGCAAGAGAAATGGGTAAGTCTTGGTCAAATCTCTTCTCCCCCTCAGGAGGAGGGGAGACTTGAACCAGAATCTCCCACCTCCTGGGTAAGTACCCTAACCATTAAGCTAAATGTAATAAGGGAAGGCCGCCTCCGACATCTTGCTTCACCCCCATTTTGTTTCTGGCCCTGCACACAACTGAGATGAATGGCTACTTTCCCCCAGTTTGTGGATCACTAGCAGAGCTAGGAGTCTATCTCCCAAGAGGGGTGGGCTTAGCACATGACTCTCTGGTCAGCGCCTCCCACTGGCTAGCTTAGGTGGCTCCCTGCCTAGTGTGCTGGTTTTGTGATTCTCAGCCTTAGGTGCCTATCTTTCTCCAGTCATTGTATATGGAGCCAAAGTGATTTGATTTTGTAGGCACCTAAAAGTCAGACGCCCTGATGCTCCGTGTTACAATGCCTAAGTCCTTCATGGAACTGGGTCATCATGTTAATGTGATTACTCACATACTTTAAGTTAGGTTTATCCTTAAGTAACTAGCTGAATCAGGGCCTGAGAGATGCATCTCCCACTCCAAGGGCTACTTTAGGGTTTGTACAATTTATTTGCCACCCTTACTCAGGATTGTGCCCAAGACAAAATCTCAACCTAAATGATCTATCTATTTTCCAAAAATAAAATAAGTGAGCATGGTCCTGCAGCCCAGCATAAGATCTATGTTTGCTTCTATTGAAACAGTTTGTTCTCGTTGGTAAAGATTAATTATTTTCTGTTTTTCAATAATTGTAACTCAACTAAATTTAATTCAGATTTTTTATTGATTGAGACCAACATTTTCAATTTCAGGTGCTGAAAACGACACGTCTAAATCCATAGTTTACTGAGATGCCTTACTGTAGCTACTACATTGAAAATTTTGACCAGATGCTTTATTTCTTTGTTAAAACATATGTCAATAAGTAATCTAAATATTTAATACATACTAGGAGTAATTTTACCTAATGTTTGCGAATGCTTTGAAGTTTAAAAGTGATACATTACATGTTAAGGAATAAAGTGAATTAAATATAGAAAGCTGAACTAACAGAGTGCAAGAATATGTGATACAGTGGGAATATAATGTAATGTAAAATACAGTACAATTATTTGGTCAAAATAATTATATGGTGCAATGGATGTTTAATTTTCTTCACAGGAGGAACAATGGGCATTTTCCATCTCAATATTTTAATGATGCAGTGGTCCTGACATGGTTTTCATGACCGATGATAAAGTGGGATTAATCAAATACACAATAATATTCATTAGAAAAATTACATTAAAAATGCATTGAGGGTGAAAATTACATTCACAGACACAGTATCAGAAAAGCACTGTAACAAACTGTACTGTTGAATAAATGATTCCGTGACGAAGAAAGGGCTTTTAAAAAAATTTAACTTGCAATTAGAATTAACCTTTTTGTTTCAAATCTTTTCTAAATGCAAGCTTGCAGGTTGCTCAGTGTTGTCACAACCAATTACCGTTCTTCAGATTTCTTCAGACATATTAAACTATAGCTTTTCCACCTTCATGTCAAAGAAAAGCCATCCTCCCAAAGTGCTATTTGCAGTCTCTTGTCCTGATTCTGCAAACACTAACTTCCAGGCATAGTGCTTACTACTATGAATAACCCCATTGAAATTAGGCCCTCAGTTTTAAATTCTGCAAAACCTTATGCACGTGAGGTTTTATGCCCCTTATCAGTGCAGCAGCAAAATTTTAGCCCAAGTTAAGTGAAGGGTTTGCTAAAGATTCACAGGCTTATCCTGTGAACCTGGGCCTATTGCTAGCTGAACAACATTCTGAATGGTGTACTGAATACATTTTTGCGTTAGTCGTTAAACAATGATATGCAAATTGGGTAAACTATTCAGTTTTTGCCTCTCAGTTGGTAAATCGTTTTTCTCATTATTCAATGAGCTCTGTCAGTTTATAGTTTTGCATTGAAATTGTGCATTTGTAGTTTGCAGAGTTTCACTATGGGTAGGTTGACACTGCAATGAAACACCTATCCCCTCCTGGGATCCCTAACCCGAATCCAATCTTTACACCACAGTTAAGCAGCCACATAGTTCAAGCCCTATGAGCCCAAGTCAACTGACATGGACCAGCTGCAGGTGTTTAACTGCTGTGTAGACATACCCTGTGAAACATCCTTTTCAACAGAATGTTGCTTTGACCTGAAAATCAGGTTGTGAGTGCCCCAGAGAAAGTGAAGCTGAAGAAAACATTCAAACAACCAAATAGATTAATGGCACACAGATCTAGGTTTTAAGCAAAAGACTTAGAAGGAAGTTAGGTATTTCAACCCCCTTTAAGAGTTTGTGAATGTATAGCATTGCATATTGGGGAAAGGATGAGAAAGAAGAGAATTCAGAGTACTGATTGCTAGCTCACACACTAAATTTTGCAGTTGGAATCCATCATAAAATTCATAGTATGCTGACCTAGTAGATGTGGAAAATGCCTGTGGTTTCTCCAGCCTTCCTCTCATAGGAGGTCTTGCTATTATACTGTCACAAAATTATAAGAGAAACACGAACAAGAAAAAAAAAATATATAATCCCAAAATTGCAATAATGAAGTGTTAATTTTGGTTACTGTGATCATAAATATTTTAGTTCCTTTGATCATACTACTGCTTCACTTCATCTTTCCTTTAAGAATCCTTCATCGATTATACTCTACTTTGGATCACAAACATATATACAGTATGAAATACAATTGGGTCAAATAGCTGGCATAAAACAGTATAGCTTCATTTACATCAGTGGCACTTCCTGTGATGTACACCGTCTAAGGATCTGACTCAGTATGCCTGCGATGTCTGTCAATTACAGTGAACAGAAATACTACAATGGCCCTCTCCTGATTACAAACTCTCTTAGGTGTTGATTGGCACCTTGTATCTACATGTTGACTTTGCTCCTGAGGTGAAGTAAGCAGCACCAGCCCCATACCTGACTCTGCAAATTTCCCTTTCCCAGCAGGCTCAGCTGTGCTGACTGGCATTCTAAGGGACATGGAACCCCAGTTCCCCGTCTGTGCAGGAGAAGGGAAGGTTGTGGCCCCAGGGAAGTTGCTCTGCCTCTCAGCATTGCTACTTATGATGTAAGGTGCCCTTGGATTCCTCTGCATGTCCTCTTAGCGGACTGACTCGCAATTGCATTTAGATGGTTGCAATGGTCAGCGTGATGATCGCATGTGGCCATAGATCAAAAAGAGGTGTAATAGATTGCCATTCCAATGATAGCTTCCTGAAGACACTTTAATGTAAATCTTGTAAGCAGATCCTTGAAAATAAAGGACAAATGCAAATATTAAGTTGTGTCCTTTCCAGAAGTGATTAGTTCTGTATTTATAAAATAATTTAGTGATGCTGCACTTAATAGCTATTTATTTGTGCTGAAATATCAATATAAAGGCCATCAGTACATTGCACATTGCAATGCACAAATAATGGGCCAGGTCCTCATGCTGATCTACATTTGCATAGTTCCATTTCAGTTGACCCAGTTTACATCAGTTTGAGGATCTGGTCCAATGTATTTTGGTTTTCTGCAGGAGATGGTGATATATCATCTATAAAGAGGACCAAGAGGGCAGAAGTGACTGCAAATGACATGCCAGTGAAAGATAAATTCTTCCCAAACGCTACCCTCGTTAAATTTGAATGGATGAGATCAGAAGTGGAATGCGGATCTCTAATTTTATGTCTCACAGTGATTTACTGAAAGCAAACCACAGCGTTTTTTACTGAGTTTTGACAACATTTACCATGTGTGTATGTTAACCAACTTGAAGCACAGTAGTGGTTTGAGCAAAGAGAGGGTTTGGTGTCCTCTCCCATTTCTTTATGCTCCCATCAATCCACTCACATGGCAGGTGGAAAAAGATGTTTCCTCAGAAGGGACAAGAATAAATACAACCCAGTGCAAGATTCCCTGTCCTACTCTGCCAACATGCCCCAACCCTGACCAAGAGGGACTACCTCTTAGGGTGAGAGTTTATTCTCAATAATGTAGCACTGTGCTTGACCTCTCTGCTGAGAATCTTAGTAAAGGTTCTAGCTGTGGTAATGGTGGTTTTTCTGATGTGAATCCTCATTCACTGGAGACTAGACTGAGACCACTAAACTTAAGTTATATTTTTAATTTTAGTATCAGTGTTGCAATTTGGCTGGCTATATGTCCCTGGACAGAGAGGTAAATCAATCAGTCAGTTAAAGTGGGTTAAGTCTCTTTCAAGTTTTTTATCCCCAGACCACAAAATATAATGTTCACATAACATAAATCCCAAACAAGAGGAAAGCTCTCTATTTTGGGTCTCTTCTGTCAGACCACAGCTCCAAAGATCCTATAATAAAACCTGAAAAAGAAATTTCCTCTTTCTCTGCTCTGAGGATCAATCTGGTTTCAGCTCTTTATTGATCAATCTCTCAAAGTTCTCATTCCCCAGAGTCTATTCAAATAGCCTAATTAGTTTCAGCTGGTCCTACTCATATTACCCTGGCAGGGATCCTTTTCACTTCCTGCAGTGGGTGCAGACTCCAGTTTCAGCTTTCCTGCCAAAAAATGGATGGTCCCTTCTATACACCTTTTCATAACAGTCAGATTGAATAGGTAAAGTAGATTAAATCAATGGCTATTTCATTGCATGCTTTTCTAATTGGAGTTGTGAATAGGTTGTGGAAGAATAAAATCTCAGAATTAATATAACAGAGAGAAAAAGTTTCTAAGAAGTGTAGATCTGGTAATAAGCACATCATTAGAATTAAGAAAACAGGAGCAGTTTCAAACTTGCTTCACAGGATGCGTGTATCAAAGCAGACATACCAGAAACACCTGAATAGCAGAACAATTCTAAGCTCTTCCCAAGACTTATATTAATTCATTAAAGCTTATATTAATGTATCTTTGTCATTCAGATACTAACTTTTTCATGAAGAAACTTTATCCAAGTGTCCCAATAAAGTTTAGCAAAATCTGGCAGGTGGTAGTGGAGGAGAGAACGGTAGGATACGATTAGCTGATTTTATGGTTTATGAGATACTGGGGGAAGCAATAGTTTGAAGTGTCAGAAGAAGTAAAAAGGAACTGTTTTTATCTAAAATTATGTTGAATGGTTACATAACTGACAGGCAGGACTGTTTGGGCTCCAATTTAAAAATGAATTGGATTGGCGGTTACTAGCATTTATTTAGGTGACGTTCCTACCATATTAGAACTGTAGAAATATTAAATATAATTTTTGGTGTGTCTTTGCATTTTATGATAATCTTCACTGAAGTGACTAGTTAAGGTGCTAGGTGAAGATTAGCAACTATTTCTGGTCAAAATTGTTTACCCCATATTCAGGAACAAAAGGGGACCCCCTATTTGCAAATTCCCTCATCTAAGCAACAAGAGGTTGAGCTGTATTGTGGAACCTACCTCCGAAAGCCTGCAGAAAGCCCACCATTTTATAAACCTTTAATTCAAACTTCCCATGAAGAGCTTATTGATCATGTTAATGACAAGAGCTAATTCTTGTAAGCTTTGCTGGGCTTGCTTGCTCAGAATTCAGGAGTGGGAGAAGCTGTTAGTGTCAACTAAGTGATCTAGGGAAAAAAAGTTGCAATAGGGAATCTTGCATTTTGGGAGCCTGATTCTGCAAATCCTGACTCCTGTGAGTAATCATTGTTCATGTAAATAGTTATATTGAAGTCCAGGGTTTGAATAAGTGTTTGCAGGGTCAGGTGTCTCATGTATGAATGGATACAACTGGTTCTTCATATCAGAAAATAATATAAGTAAAGCATATATGCAGTGCCTTTGAGTCTAGCAACAGTATGTCAAAGATCATTGATACATTCAGCATCCTGACACTTAGAAGACACCGATTAATTGTAAACAGTTTTCATTAGAACTATATAGCCTACAAAAATAAAGGTAGCTTTTGATGCAATGTGGATAATGGAATGAAGAGCATTTAGAGTGAGGATGACAAAAACATTTCTGTGATATGTTAGCCATCTTTATAATACATATATCAGAGATCAGAGTAACAGCCGTGTTAGTCTGTATCCGCAAAAAGAAGAACAGGAGTACTTGTGGCACCTTAGAGACTAACAAATTTATTAGAGCATAAGCTTTCGTGGACTACAGCCCACTTCTTCAGATGCATATAGAATGGAACATATATTGAGGAGATATATATACACACATACAGAGAGCATAAACAGGTGGGAGTTGTCTTACCAACTCTGAGAGGCAAATTAATTAAGAGAAAAAAAAAACTTTTGAAGTGATAATCAAGCTATCAATTGATATGCAAACTAGATATGCAAACTATCAATATCAATTGATATGCAAACTAGACACAATCAACTCTGGTTTGAATAAGGACTGGGAATGGCTGAGCCATTACAAACATTGACTATCTCCCCTTGTAAGTATTCTCACACTTATTATCAAACTGTCTGTACTGGGCTAGCTTGATTATCACTTCAAAAGTTTTTTTTTCTTTCTCTTAATTAATTGGCCTCTCAGAGTTGGTAAGACAACTCCCACCTGTTTATGCTCTCTGTATGTGTGTATATATATCTCCTCAATATATGTTCCATTCTATATGCATCCGAAGAAGTGGGCTGTAGTCCACAAAAGCTTATGCTCTAATAAATTTGTTAGTCTCTAAGGTGCCACAAGTACTCCTGTTCTTCTTTTTGTATATCAGAGAGTCTCTGACAAATTACTTGGCACATTCTCTGGCTCCATCTGTGGTTTTGTGAGTTTTTGCTAAAATCCTCATCTACCTATCTTTATAATGGCGAAGGGGAATGCTTTGTTGTGCTTGCCTATCCCATTAATAGTTCCAGGTAAAGGTGAGTATGCATAGTATCAAGTAATTAGAGTTTTTCTTTCCTTTCTTCCCTCTTGTTTTTGAGACCTATCAACATGGCACTGTGAAGAAGAAGACGACAGTAGAACTCAAGATCATGTCTTTTAGTGGCCTTTCTGGAATAGGAAGAAGGAAAGGTATTAGAATCTTGCTTCATCTTAGCTCAATTTTTCCTCAGGAGACATCCAGTTGGCTACAGTTGTGTCTGTGGCTTCAAAAATAGTAGAAACAAGATCTAGTTTGATAACAATTAGAGATGGCACATGCCATGAAGCACGTGGATTTCAAACAAACCCTACCAAAGTTTAGGTGTCTGTCTGGATCCCGGATTCTGGTTCATTATTAAAAATAAACTCTTTTGGACATGTATTTGTGGTCAGCTTTTGTTTGAGCTTAAACATAGTAATGAATAATTTTAATTGACCTTTACCTGCTGTCACCAGATCTTTATATTTTACAGGGAGGTTTGACTGGATTTTAATAGCTATTTTCTATGCTCAGAGATAGAAATGAATGAATAACTCTTAATTAATTATTCCCTCTCCCCTCACCACCACCCAAGAATTTAGCTTTGTTTTCTGCTCATGGAACATCTGTGAGCAGATCAGTTTTTCTCTCATTTATTTGTCATCTAAAATTTTTTACCTTATATATTGCTTCATTTTGAAAATTTGTAGTCATTTTTGTTCAGTTTCCTAACTGTTCAGATAGGATACATGGTATATTTTTTGCCCCCTGATTAGATGAATGCACAGAGTCTTGCAGCATGAATGTAATGCACATAACATGAAAAATTGGTTTCTATAAATACTCATGAATCTGACTTTTTGAAATTCATTTCCCATGAACATTAAATGCAATCATTTGAATATGCTTAGAAAGGAAATACAAAAAGGGACATGCACATGGCCCAAGCTAATTAAACAGCCTTAAAAATGTTGGCAGAAAATATCTGGTATTATTTGCCCAGCTCTAGTTAAAGAAGTAAAAGGGATTTTATTCAAATAGTATTGAAAAACATTATCATGTCTTTCTGCATGTGGACATAGTGCTAGTTGTCTCCTGACTCCTGATCCAGATCTCAGGATGTGCAGCCACTCAGGTTACAATTGCTACTCTGATGGGGAAAATACATCCCGTCTTGTGCATGTGGAATACCAAGTTAGGCATCCTGAACTGTAGAGCACACATCTCTGGAGGTAATACTGAAGACAGAATGGTGCAACACTTTCACAACAAAACCCACACGAGCAGAGGAGATTGAAACTTGGCCCAGGCTCTTGGAGATTCTTGAATTTTTCAAAGGGTTTGGGAGGACTATTATCCCACCTGGAACCTCCTGACTTAGGCCCTGATCCTGCTTGCTTTGAAGTTAATGGCAAAATTCCCATTGACTATAATACTGCAAGATGCTGCCACAAGTGTCCTCTCCCCACAAAGGCCCAGGAATGCTCCTTTTACCTTTGCGCTGGTTTATGTTGGGAGGCTGGAAGTTTTTACTTCGTTCCATTCTGATGGTTTTTGAGAATGTGCACATGGGCTCTCTCTCATCATGAGTTCTTCAGTGAGTAAAGAGTTGTCCTTTCTTCATCATCAGTATCTGAGATGGTTAGCTGGAAAGGCAGATCTGCTCCCCAAGCGTCAAACCCTCAGGAAATTTCTGAGCTAAAGGCAGCATGCTTCTCAATGCTGCATCATAGGAACCTATCAGATTCAACTGCCCAGGGCTGATTTCTGCTTTACGTCACTCTGGACTCTGATATGCTCTACAGTGTGTCCCCAGAACCAGTATATCCTACTCATTTGAAGAAATCGGTGAGATGTAATCAAGCCAAAATGTATTGTTATTTTAGTGACCCAGTTTCAGAATGGAGCCACATTTTAAAGAATGTGATTTTCATAGTTACACCATCAGTGTTTCTATAAATATGCTTTGGTTAAATATAGGACAACGTTAATTCCGCTACCCAGGCACAACTCCCATTAAATTCAATAGGTGGCATCCATGTACTGAGCTAGGAGCAGAATTTTACCCATAATATGTACGCATTTACTACTTAGCAATGCTTTTCATATTTTGTATATTGTTCTTTATGGGACAAAAACTTAATATATTCAATCTTTGTTAGATGTCCTAGTATAAAAAAATATTTACTAGAAGAATGTCTTCGTATACTGAATTCTTGAAAACTCTTTCATATATATAGTGTGAGAATTTAATATAATTAATCCATGGAATGTTTCCATAACTCCACATAGTTAAACCAAATTTGTAAAATAAATATTTGCCAAACAGTATCTCAGACTGACTAACTTTTGTAAAGAAAGACTCTAGCAAAATTCATATATCTAAAAAGGAAACATTAAAATTGCTGTGTATGGGCTACTCTGAATTTCTTTACTTTTGTTGGTTTTTATTTCAAACAGAATATTTAATTAACATAATACTTTGTACTGAATTATATCAGTTTAGCAGAAAAAAAGCAATAGAGATATTAATTCCCAACCCCCCTCACAATATGACTGCATCCAGTGTTTGTTTTTCAGCATTAGCCTTTTTTCTTCACTTACACTTGTCACAGGAAAGATTTTTATGACCATCTATATTGACCCTTCCAGGTCCCTGAAGTTATTTTTGATGGCCAGATCTTCCTCCCAAGATGGCATGTGATCCTGTATGATTTACATTCATTGGGAGTTCCTTAAGATGTCCAGCAACCCTTTGGTTAACTACCTGCAAAACAGCATAGCATTTGGGGCCTGATTTGTAAAGGTACGTAGGTGCCTAAAGATCCAGATTGGTGCCTCAGTGAGTAAGTGCTTATTTACTTTTGTACATTTGGCCCTTTGTTTTCTTTATTTGGCCCATAGATTTCTGCAGACATGTTCATCGGTATGGATTCATCAGTTACAATTTCTTCCTACTATTTTTTCCTAATTGCTTCTTTTCAGTGCATGCCTGTTTGACTGAAGTTGATTTCCCTTCAGTCTAATTTCCCACCCTGTCAAGGGCAGAATACCTAATGAAGGTATCTGTGTTAAATGGTTAGCATACATGTTTTCCTTTGCTCTCCTTACTGCTTCTAATTTTCCTTGATGTCTTAAGCCTTTATCTTTTTTTCACAGTCCATCTGTCTATTCCATCCAAGTCTTACAAATCTATTTCTCTTCTGACAATTATTCCTGTATGTCACTATCCAGTTTGGCTTCTATTACCTCTCCCAGTGATTTCTAATGCCTTCCAGGCTCTCCATCTTTTCCTCCAGAAAAAGTAACAAGTTTATACTTTGTCTTGATCTATAAGCCACAATGCTGCACAACAGGCTGTCCTGGATCCTTCTTGGAGTCATTAGAGGTAGTTACTTCTTATTCTAGGATGTCTCTTGTTGCTGCCTGTTATTGTAAATACAGCATGTTAGAGATTATTTGTCAGGAATCAGGGTCTTCAGCAGAGCTAATCTCCAAGCAGTTGCCTCAGTATAGCTGGCCTGCAGTGGACTGCCTGATTGGCCACCCCACCTGATTGGTTGGAGGGGGCCAGCAGGCCAGCAGTAGTTTGCTGGTTGCTCAATGCTCATACCCACCACTGTGCCTGCTCCTGTGTTACTTTGTTCCTGCTACTCCTGCCTTGCACCCAGCCTTGCCTCTGTCCTGCTCCAGCCTTGAAAACCCTCCTTGCCTGTTACCAGGCTTGTTCCAGTTCCCAACCTCCAGCTTAACCTGTGGCTCTGGTGTTTGACCACTGAATGCAGCTAGACACTCAACTCCGGTATCCAGTTCCTGGCTTGACCCTTGGCTCTGACTTCTGACTATCGACTCTGGCTCTGATCCGAGTTCTTGTTTCCTGAAGCCTGTGCCAACCATGTGGGCTGATGCTTGCTCTGATCACTAGGTTAGACTGCCCTTGTCCTGGTCACCCAACAGATTGAGCAGCCCCAGAAGTTTAGGGTAAAGGGTCCTTGGTGCAAGCATGAACTCTATCAAGCATGAACAACATCCAGAACCTGCGCGTGCAAGTAACCACTCTGCAATCACAGAATATGGCCCTGCAGGTCTAGGTTGCTCCACTGGCTCCGCCTCTCCCTAGATCTTAAGATACCATGCCCGACAAATTTGATGCAGACTGGGACAAGTTTTGGTGTTTCCTGAACCAGTGTGGGCTCCTGTTCTTACTACACCCTCCATCATTCCCCACAGGCTATGCCCGTGTGGGGCTTATCATAAGTTTGTTGACTGGGGAGGCCATGGCCTGGGCTTCCCTCCCCGTGGAGCAGTTCAGCCCCCTTTTGTAACAATTAGAGGAATTGTTGGACAAGCCACGTCCATTATCTTTGATGACTCGGTGATGCTGGCAGACCAGGTGCCAGCTCATGCCAAGGCCCTGAGGTATCAACTGAACACTGACCAATACATAGCTGGAAGCAGTCTGGCTCAGCTGTGTATTAGTATTGTTAAAATAGGTATTAGAGTTACAAAAACATGCTTAGTGATTAGACTTTATTGAATGCTTGTAAGTTGCTGCATGCATTAATCTCACTTTTATAGTATCTGTCTCCTATGTTATAAGGTATTATTTACATGTTTGCTCTCTAACTGTAAATCACCAGGCTGGAGAGACGCATTAATGAGTGTGAAATACTAGTTTTCAACAGCAGATGTTATCTCCTGCCCAACAACGAAGGCATATCAACGCTAGATAAACTATTGTGGAACATCAGAGGCAGGGCCGGCTCCAGGGTTTTGGCTGCCCCAAGCAGCCCCCTCCCCTCCCCCCCCCCAAAAAAAAGCCGTGATTGCGATCTGCAGTGGCAATTTGGCAGCGAAGGACCGTCCACCGAATTGCCGCTGAATCGCTGGACCTGTCGTCCCTCTCCGGAGTGGCCACCGCAAGCACCTGTTTGCCAAGCTGATGCCTGGAGCTGGCCCTGATCAGAGGACAAAAGACTGTGTTGGTTGCTCTCCCCCATACATGAAGAAAAGGCATGCAAGTGAATTCCTCCCATCAGCTGAACTGGCTGCTTGGAAAATGGGAATGGTATAAAAAGTCCTAAGAAGAAACCGTATCTTTATGCTGCTTGAACTCTTGAGGGGAAGGTTTACTAATCGTAAGCAACAGATCTGCAGTGTTTGACCTGGGTTAGCCATAAGAGACATATAGAGCTTTCTTAGTATAGAAGTGTCTTTTGAAACTTAAGGCTGTAACTCATTTGTATTTATATGCTTTAACCTTGTAAATAACATCCCTATGTCCTTTTCCTAGTTAATAAACCTTTAGATAGTTAACTTACCACACCTTGCTAGAAATGATTATCATTCTCTGGGGCTAGGGTGACCAGACAGCAAGTGTGAAAAATCGGGACGGGGTGGAGGGTAATAGAAGCCTATATAAGAAAAAAAAACCCCAAAATTGGGACTGTCCCTATAAAATTGGGACATCTGGTCACCCTATCTGGGGCATCAGGAAACCCTCCAATTTGGATTAATCCAGGCTTCCTATTATCCCATCATTCTAGATATGTCCTTGCTTACTACTTATTACCCCCACATTCATTGGCAGAGGGGGATCCTCCAATTTAGCTCCTGGCACTGTCAGCTATCCTGCCTCCCAGGATCTGAGAACCAGACTGGTATGCTCTGTGGTTCATGTTACCCATTGGAAGACACTGATCATCAGGCAGCAAAGACTGCCAGGACCCTCAGCATCCCCTGCAGCTCTGTCTGCAGTGGCAGAGACCCCCCTCCCCCAATTCCCTCACTTCACTGATGTTTTTGACAAGTGGAAGGCAGACATCTTGCCCCTGTATTGGACTTATGATTGCCCAATTGATCAGCTGCCTGAAGCTGAGATCCCATTTGGTTGGATTTATGCCCTCTCCAAACCCAAACTTCAGGCTCTCTGAAGGGTTTCATACAACTGGCCATGTTCCTGGCAGGCACTCAGAGCTTTTTTGTCAAGAAGGAGAATGGCTCTTTGTAACCATATATTGGCTATCAGGCCCTGGAAAAGGTGACTATACAAAACTGCTCCCTGCTTCCCCTACTCCCTTAGAATGGCTATGTGTGGCCCCTATTTTCACAAAGCTAGATCTGCATGGTGCCTATAACCTGGTGTGCATGAGTGAGGGACGTAAGTTGAAGACCACCTTTCATACTCTATGCAGCCTACCACCCAAGCAACAATGGGCAGGAGAAGCAAGACAATCAGGTCCTTGAACAGTACACATGTTGCTTTCTAAACTATCATCAAGATGATTCGCTGTCCCCGATCCCTCACAGTGAATTTGCTTGCAACAATGCCACAAGTGCCTCCAACTTGCAGACTTTTTTTTTTTTTTTTTTTGCTAACTCTGGTTTCCAACTTTATGCTCATCCAGAGATCCCCTCTGAATTGTTGATGCCCATTGTTACCAAACTCACAACCCACATCCACCAGGTACACCAAGAACTCCAGGGGCAGTTACAAGTCATCAAGGAAATGTACAAATGATGAGCTGACTGGTCCCACCAGCCGATACCCAGCTTTGGAGTAGGGGATAAGGTGTGGTCGTTTGGCTGGAATCTGTAATCAACTTGCCTCTCTGTGAAGCTGGACCATAAGAACCTGGAACCTTTCCAGATCACAAAACAGATTACATTCAAGTTACCAGATTCCCTCAAGAGTCACCCCATCTTCCACATCTCTCCTCTAAAACTATTAGTCAAGAATCTCTTCCCACTCCTTACTACTCTTCCACCCCACATATAACCACTCAGGGACAAGAAAAGTATGTGGTTCATCAGATTCTAGACTCTTGTTGAGTCTGAGGAAAAATGCAATATCTAATTGATTGGATGAGTATGGGCCAGTCAAGTATTCATGGGAACCTCCAGAACATGTCCATGCCCTGGATCTTCTGCGTGCAGCTCATCCTGCTTAATCCAACAAACAAGGCCCTGGGAGCAGCAGCTCTCTGGATGCTCAGTGCTCATACCCACCACTGTAACTGCTCCTGCGTTACCTTGTTACTGCTGCTCCTGCCTTGCACCCAGCCTTGCCTCTGTCCTGTCCCTCTCAAGCCCCCCCTCCCTTCCTGCTACTCTGCTTGCTCCAGTTCCTGACCTGTGGCTCTGACTTCTGACTCCGGTTTGACTCTTGGCTCTAGTATCTAGTTCCTGACCTCTGGTTTGGCCCTTAGTTCCATCTTATGACTTCAGTTTGATCCTTGGCTCTGGCTTCTGACTATTGACTCTGGCTTGATTCTTGGCGTGGGTATCTATCTCCTGACCTCCAGCTTGACCCATGGCTCAAGCTTTCAACTACTGACTCAAGCTCTGACCCTACTCTTTCATTCCTGACCCCTGCTCAACCACTAGATCTAATGCCTGCTCTGACTGCTAGGCTAGGCTGCTCTCGTCCCTGTCACCTGACACTGCTGTCTCAAGAACACCTATTCTGTAGCCACCTATTCACTGCTAACTTTCTGAATGTGCTAAATTTATAAATTCCTATCTCTGCCTGTTAATACTGTACCTTGGTTTAATACTCCGCACCTAATTTTCTCTTGGATCAAGCTTCTGATTTATTTGTGCTCACTCCAATGCTGTCTGCTGTGTTGCTGACCTCTCAGAGCTAGAGGGATAAACTCTGCTTTAATGCTTTCTATAACTGGCAGCTCCAGGCAGGAGTGGATTTATTATAACCACTGGGAGCTGGTAGGTTAGATTGTAAACGTGCATTAATTCAACTTGGCAATCCCCTTACTTTTTGTCAGAACAACCAGAAATGTTATGAGTACACAGACATGACCATTTGTGGGAGGGAAGACGCTTACAGTTTGTTAGAGGTTAAATTGACATTGTACTGGGCTGAGGTCTAAAAACAAATTAATATGCTTCAAATTATGACTTAATCAGGGTGAGTCCAAATGAACTACTTTGTCTTTATATAAAATCTCATTCCTACCTGTCAGCCTATGTATTGTTGGCCAGATTCTTCCCTTCTGTAACCCACTGGATATCAGATTATGGAGTCAATGGGAATTACATGAGTGTAAACTCTCTATAGTCATACACTGTATAGCACAGTGATGTTTGAGGTATATGTCTATAGCCTCTGTTGAAATGTTTCCTTTGCATTCCTGAAAATGAAAGGCCAGTCTAGTCATTTGTTATCAGCTTTAAATATTCCTCATCATCTTTGCTGGTATAATATAGACGTTTTAAGGAAAATACAACTTTTTTCCATCAGGGTTTTGAATTCACTTTGCAAAACCAGAAAACCCAAACCACTTGAGGTGTGTGCATATGTATATACACGCTATTATTCACAATGTATATATGCAGAAAAACATTTGTAGCCCATGGGGCTAGCCAGCTAGCTTTATATATGATATAATTTGTTTTTCTTTATTGGTTTGATTGATTATATTATTTTGGCTTATGTTTTTGTATTGAATAATTTCAGTAGATGTTACTTCATTATATTTGGCTGTAATGCAAGGAACCTACAGGCCTGTATCCTATATGATTATCTGGAGCAAGTTAGCATAAGTGCTTGTAACCTTTGGAATAGATAAATGGCCTACTGGTTACCCTTTTTTGATGTTTGGGGAACTGAATGTGTTTACCCAAATTCAGGGACATACTGGTAACAAGGTATACAGCAAGAACATGGAAGTAACAATTCGGGCCAAAGGTAACAGTTTCAAGAATGAGATAAATGACATTAATATATATGGATATGTTAATATGTAAGAATATGCTCGCCTATAAAGTGTACCGCAAGATTTATGTGGGTGAGGAAATAAGATGTGGGTATGTAGGTTTGGGCACTGATATGAATATTCAAGATAATGCTGGGACCCTATAGGAGGGTAAACCACCATGTGGAGGCATGCGGCTTTTAGTTTCAAGGTGTGTGTGTGTTTTTTTTTTTTTTTTTTTTTTTTTTTTTTTTTTTTTTTTTAGCGATCAGCCCAGTTTTTTGCAATATAGCTTAGTTACACAGCACTCAACCCTAATCTCCATCATCTCAGGATTGAGGAACCTGGACCATCAAGCTCACTGGGCATGACAGAGATGCGGCTGGTTGTTTGTCTCCCACTACCAGGTCTCCAAGGAAGGGTGTGAGTATGCTAGTTTAGCTTTTGTAAAGGAATGGTACCACAAGTGCCGATAGAACTGTACTACTTCTTTTTGGCTCTGTGGTTTGGAGCTTTGATAACTCTTTCCTTTATTTAATAAAATCTCTAACACCTAGCTTTGTCCTCAGTGTGACTGTCCTTGCCACACACTCTGAGGAGCCGTACAAAGTATGAACTCTCTAGTTCTGTAGCCTGATTCTGGGACAAGAACCTAAATATCTTCTGGTCAGATCAAATAAATCAGCTCTATAAAAATCAAAATAACGTTCTATATAGGTATTCTTTATAATGCTATTATTTTGATGATAATCTTAAGAATCTGGTTACATAACGAGGAATTTGGGTCATCTGTTCTTTCATTACTTTCCACCCCATTTGGCAGGAATGCAGTTAACATGTCTTCCATACTTATTAACGTTAGAAGAGCTCTATTGAAAATCAGTCTTCCATTCCTATTATAGCAAGAAGTAACATAATGGAAATTGGCCTTTATATTTCCTTGATGTAGCAGCATGATGGAATAATTGGCCTTTTGTTTTAGATGGATCCAATGACAATAAAGTCAAATAGGAGAATGAATTGATATAATTCCCAAATGAGGGAAGGCAGTTTCCAGGAAATGTTTGGTTCTAGTTGATCTAATAGTTTTTCCAATATTTGTTTATACAGTAGAATTTGCTGAAATCACAAGTAACACTTTTGTTACTTTTCTCATAAAAATATTCTTTACTATTGTATACCCAGCATATTTAAAATGTATGCATTTTAATAGAAATAATAACTAAAAAGAGCCCTATCTGTGGCTCTTGGTGCCCCAACACAACATTAGCAGTAAAATTAAGCCTCAGCAACATTAAAATGATCCATTCAGCAGGAACTCAGCCACCTACATAAATTCCTTTCAGCTGTTCATTATTATAGGACACATTCTTTCAGCCTTCTCCAAAAACTTGATGAAACAGATGTCTTTTGCAGTGTGCCGAGAAGAAAAGAGAATCCCTCAGGTTGATTCTTGCCATTTAAAGATCATGACCAACACTTTAAACTCCACCTGGAAAGCAATCAGCAGTATAAAGAACTGTGTCTATGAGACTAAGTTTATGCTACGAGATAGGAGTTTGATTCCCTTGCTCATATACACATACTTGGACTAGCTCTCATCGAGCTAGGATAGAGTACATACCCACTGGTTCCAGGCACTTTTGTACTTGATATGACTCAGCTGTGCCTTGGTACCACTACCAGGGCTACAGCGGCTACTATTTATACTCGCACTAGCTCAAGGACAGCTAGCACAAGTGTGTATACGTGAGCAGGGCAGTCACACCTCCTAGCTCATAGTGTAGCTTGCAGTGTTAGGTTGACATTATATTTAAATATGTTACATAAGCCAATGAGCCAAATCTTCAGCTGATGTGTATCAATGTAGTTCCGCTATATCAAAGCAACTGCACTGATTTACACCAGCTGAACGTCTGGCCCACAAATTCTTTCCCAATGCCAGGCTTCAATTGTGGACCAGTACGGTCCAGGTGAAGATTTTACTTTGAAAGGTTTTCCCAATTTTTTCTGTGCTAGAAGGGGAAAATTTTGAATACACAAGGAAAAAGTTTCTAGCAAAACCCACTTTGATTACTTTTTAAAAAGGCTTGGGCATATTTTTCATCACCTTTGGCTCTGTTACATGGACATCCTAGAGAACTGCCCCAGTAAATACAGTTTTTGCTTATGTTCCCTGGCCATGAATAATCTGACTGTTGCTGGAGTGTACAGCTTCATAAAAATAACATTAATTTGCTGCAGCAGTGTTAGTAAATACTAGATATTATAAGATATAAAGAAGCTAAGGCGAAAATTACTGCATGGTTCACTTTTAATCTACAGAACAGGAGATGACCGTTTTACTAAGGCATCCAGAGAGACTCTCAAGTGCTGCCAAACTTTTTGCTCTTTCCTATTGATCTGCAAAGAATTTAAGGAAAGGGGCTAGCCATATATCTACATAGCGCTAAGTCACTCAGACTACTTAATAGCAGATTCTGGGACATTGTGTTGATTGAATACTGTTAAGGTCATTTGGAACAGAGGCAATCATCATTGCCAATAGAACAAATATGGTATTTTATTAGAAACGTTGAGATCTGTTTAGAGTATTTCTAATTGATCTTTCCAGATCTTTCCATATGCTGTGTCTATGGACTTAAAGTTTGCATGTGGAAAAGAATACTTCACGTTGGGAAAGGCTAATGAACTGGGACATTTCAAGTTACCTTATAATTATTTTTGTCAAATTTTCTTGGCAGTATCACCAGTGCATTAAAAATCGCAAATGGAAAAGGGAAAAGTTGACATTTTTGGACAAGATTATTCCAACCCAAACACGTAATTAATTAAACCCATGCAATCTAGTCAAGGGCTGAATATCAAAAGCTTGATTTTAATAGGAAATGATGATCAAGGTTTCTTGTTATTATCTATGGCAAGAAGTTAACAATGACATTACTGGCCCAGGATTTTTCGGAATGCAACAGGGAAAAATAATTTGCTGTGAACTACTGATAGATTTTTATCTAAGCCACAGTTATTAATCAGGTTCTGTATGCTCCACAAACTTTCCAGATTGGGAATCCTAAAAAGAGCTTAAATCAAAGTAACTTTCTGCGTTTCTTTAAAATCATGCTTGTTCTTGCTCCAAGGTTATCCCTTTAAAAGCCAAAAAACCAAACCCACCACACTTGCTATTCTGCAGTAATGGATCAAAACAGTACAAGTGCCCATAGCAATGTGGCAGGATTTTAACTAATTAATATAGAGTACTTAATGTACTTTTTATTAAAATAATAATCTGGATGAGATGTCCAGTCCAATGGTCACCGTAGATGCTGGAACTAGGAGTCCTGGAGGTGCTTCAGCACTCCCTAGCTTGAAGTGGTTTTCTTCATATACAGGCTTTATAGTTTGGTTCAATGGCTCTCAGCACCCCCACTACACAAATTGTTCCAGCACCTCTGATGGTCACTGTAAAGGAATAAATTGCACCTGAAACTAGGTTTTGATGCTTGGGGGGGGGGGGGGGGTTATTTGGAAATACTGGATGATCCACAAATTGGGTCAGAGTCCTCAGTACTTATTCCCTGGAGTATATTATGATCTGCTTATAAAGTTAGGATGTTTTAAAAGCAACTGACTAAATAGCACCTATTTCAGATTTGTATTAAAGTAGTGTCCAGAGAGAAGGAGACTTGAAGTCAAAATCTGTGTGTTGGCTCAGCTTGCCAGAGCTTTACAAAATGGTTTAGCTAAAATTGAAATTACATTAATACAAAAATAAATCAACATCTCTCTTATTGTCTTGACAACCAATGCCATAGAATCATAGAAGATTAGGGTTGGAAGAGACCTCAGGAGGTCATCTAGTCCAACCCCCTGCTCAAAGCAATAAAAAAAAAACATTGGGTTTGCCAGTTCAGTAAGACGAAGATATCTATGCATATACCACATATCAGGCAAAAGTGTTCATATCAGTATTGTTGTAAATAACATTCTGAAAATCAAAAACAGTGGAGCTATGGGTGAGTGGTTCTTGTTCATGGAAGCCATGGCTTTTTTCTGATGGAATCTGCAGTTATCTATACCCATATGAATATGAGTTTTAAATTCTGTAAGCCAACAAGAAGATAAAAGAATACGGAAAATCCAGTCCTTTCCATAATTATAGTGCCCTACAACCCACTTGTAAAGTGTTGCTAATTTGTGCAAGTTTCAATATGCCTCATTTGTGTGACTTGAAGAAGAGCTCTGCATAGGCTTGAAAGCTGGGCTCTCACAACCAACAGAAGTTGGTCCAATAATAGATATTACCTCACCCACCTTGTCTCTCTAATATCCTGGGTGTAGCAACACTGCATACATCCTTTGTATTCAGTAAGCCTATGGATGTCCTGAGATACACTTCTATCATCCTGGGAAACACAATGGCATCTGAAAAATGTTTTCCTGATTGGACATGACTGAAACAATAGACACTGTTGTAGGATGATTTACTAAGATAAATGAAAATAATTCTGCCCCATAAAGCCTTCCAATCAACACAATGCTGTCTACACCAGGAGTTCAGTTTGTATAACTGCATTGTTGAGTAACATAGTGTGACAGACCCAGACCAATGGGTTACAGGAGTCTGGTATAGGGCAAATATACTGGTCACTGGATGAGTAGTTTTCTGTTCCCTGAGTGACCAGAGCAGGGGCTGCACTAGAGTAATCAGGAACCTGCTAGAACCAGTTAAGGCAAGCAGGCTAATTAGGACACTTGGAGCCAATTAAGAAGAAGCTGCTAGAATCAATTACGGCAGGCTAATCAGGGCACCTGGGTTTTAAAAGGAGCTCACTTCAGTTTGTGGGGGGAGTGTGAGGAGCTGGGAGCAAGAGGTGCAAGGAGCTGAGAGGATGTGGTTGTGCCATTGCAGGACTGAGGAGCACAAGCGTTATCAGACACCAGGAGGAAGGTCCTGTGGTGAGAATAAGGAAGGTGTTTGGAAGAGGCCATGGGGAAGTAGCCCAGGGAGTTGTAGCTATCATGCAGCTGTTACAGGAGGCACTATAGACAGCTGCAGTCCACAGGGCCCTGGGCTGGAACCTGGAGTAGAGGGCGGGCCAGGGTTCCCCCCAAACCTCCCAATTGACCTGGACTGTGGGTTCTTCCAGAGGGGAAGGTCTCTGGGCTGTTCCCCAACCCACATGGTGAATCTCTGAGGCAAGAAAATCCGCCAATAAGCACAGGCCCCACCAAGATAGAGGAGGAACTTTGTCACAATAGCTATAGCAACTTAAGTCAGAGTGTAGACCAAGCCTTACTTGTAGAAGCAGGTGGGATAGTTAGTAGTAAGAATGACTGTAAAATAAAAATAGCTCCAATGTTTAATATATGTTCAAATATGTTTAGCAAATAGAAAACTTATACTAGATGCCAAACATCTCTAATGTGAAAGATGTGACTCAGATCGGGAACAGTAGCAGAAGTCCATACATATCAAAAGAAATTCAGAAAAAAATGTATCTAAATGCCTTCTAATTCATGCCCCCCTCCCCATCCCTTCCTAACTTCAGGGTATGTCTACACAGCCTCTGAAAGCAAGCATCCCAGCCTGGATCACAGACTTGGGCTAGCAGGGCTTATGCTAGTGTTTTAAAAATAGCTGCATAAATGGTGCTTTTATGTTGTGGCTCAGGATAGAGCACAGGCTCTAAGCGTAGGGTTGGGCCTGGGCTTGAGAACTTGAGCACCAGCCCAAGCCGTGCCGTAAAAGCACTGTCTATACAGCTATTTTTAGAGCACTGATGCGAGGCCTGCTAGCCCAAGCCTGTGACCCGGGCTGGGAGGTTTGCTTCCAGAGGCTGAATAGTCATTAGATACAAATATAAGATGTATATTTTGGCCAGGGAGGTTTTTTTCCTTAAAACTTAAAGTGAAGTCACAAACTATTATTTCAAAGTACCTTTCTCCAAGTAACCTGGAATAAAGGCCAGTTGCAAATACTGCAGTCATTCCACATCTTTAACATTTGCGACAATGTGCAATTCATTTCATATGGGCCACTGAATAGCAGCCATATGGTAACTACCTTATTTGCTACCAATTTGTGCCTCATTCAGACCAGGGACTTAGATGCTAACTCATCTCTTAACTCATGTTGTGGAGGATGAAACAAGATCGTGCGTATGTATTATATACAATTGGTTTCATGTCCTCTGTAGTATACTGATTAGGGCTGTCGATTAATTGCAGTTAACTCACGCGATTAACTCAAAAATTAATCATGATACAAAAATTAAATTAATTTTAATTGAATCAATTGACATTTATTAAATATATTGGATGTTTTTCTACATTTTCATCTAGCTAGTATTCTATGTTGTAATTGAAATCAAAGTTTATATTATTTTTGGTTAAATATTTGTACTGTAAAAATGATAAAAGAAATAGTATTTTTCAATTCACCTCATATGAGTACTGTAGTGCAATCTCTTTGTTGTGAAAATGCAACTTACAAATATAGATTTTTTTCGTACATAACTGTACTCAAAAACAATGTAACAGTGCAAAGCCTACAAATCCATTCAGTCCTACTTCTTGTTCAGCCAATTGCTAAGAAAAAAAGTTTGTTTAAATTTACAGGAGATAATGCTGCCCTCTTTTTATTTACAATGTCACCAGAAAGTGAGAACAGGTGTTCGCATGGCACTTTTGTAGCTGGCATTGCAAGGTATTTACATTCCAGATATGCTAAACATTCGTATGTCCCTTCATGCTTCGGCCACCATTCCACAGGACATGCTTCCATGCTGATGACGCTCGTTTAAAAAAAATTAATTAAATTTGTGACGGGGAGAATTGTATGTCCCCTGCTCTGTTTTACCCACATTCTGCCATATATTTCACGTTAAAGCAGTCTTGGATGATGACATAGCACATGTTTTTCATTTAAGAACGATTTCACTGCAGATTTAACAAAATGCAAAGAAGGTACCAATGAGAGATTTCTAAAGATAGCTACAGTACTCGACCCAAAGTTTAAGAATCTGAAGTACCTGTCAAAATCTGAGAGGGACAAGGTGTGGAGCATGCTTTCAAAAGTCTTAAAAGAGCAACACTCTGATGTGGAAACTACAGAACCAGAACCACCAAAAAAAAAAAAAAAAAAATCAACCTTCTGCTGCTGGCATCTGACTCAGATGATAAAAATGAACATATGTCAGTCCGCACTGCTTTGGATCGTTATCAAGCCGAACCCATCATCAGAATGGATGCATGTCCTCTGGAATGGTGGTTGAAGCATGAAGGGACATATGAATCTTTAGTGCATCCGGCACGTAAATACCTTGCAATACCAGCTACAAAAGTGCCATGCAAATGCCTGTTCTCTGTTTCAGGTGACATAGTAAATAAGAAGCGGGCAGCATTATCTCCTGCAAATGTGAACAAACTTGTTTGTGTGAGCGATTGGCTGAACAAGAATTAGGACTGAGTGGACCTGCAGGTTCTAAAATTTTACTTTTTAATTTTTGAATGCAGGTTTTTTTACATAATTCTACATTTGTAAGTTCAACTTTCTTGATAAAGAGATTTCACTACAGTACTTGTATTAGGTTAATTGAAAAACATTTTTTTTGGTATTTTTACAGTGCAAATACTTGTAATCAAAAATAAATACACAGTGAGCACTGTACACTTTGTATTCTGTGCTGTAATCAATTACAAAAATATTTAAATGGTATTCTATTATTGTTTAACAGTGCAATTAATCACGATTAATTTTTTTTAATCGCTTGACAGCCCTAATACTAATCTTACTCCACACTGCAATGCCTTGGGAAGCTTTCACTAAGGCCTGATCTACCAATTTTGAAAATTAGATCAATCTAACTGTCATCCAGGGCCATGAAAACTTTTGCACCCTGATCACCATGGTTAGGTCTACCTAACTCCCATGTAGATGTAGCTAGGTGAAAACGGGAGGATTCTTCCATTGACTCTCAGAGATGGATTGCCTACATAGATAGAAAACGTCCTTTTCATCAACATAGGAAGCATCTGCATTATGACGCTACAGCTATAGTGCTGTAGTGGCTCTAGTGTAGACATGCCCTAAGGAAGCAGTCTAGTGCACGCTCTGTGTCGCTGTAGTTTCCAAACTAAGGCTATGTCTACACTCTGAGCTGGGGTGTCATCCCTAATTGTGTACAAATGTTCACCCTAGCTTAATAGGAGCTAACATGAATATGTGTACACCCGTAGCTTGTAGTGTAGACACAGTCCAACACTCCCCAAAAATGTGTAGGCCAGCCCATTTTGAAGAGATGATGAGCCATAAAAGAGTAGGACCATTTTTAAAAAAATCAGTAACAAAGTAAAATTTTAAATAAAATGGGTCAGACCTTCAGCTGGTGTAAACTGGTATAGCCCCACTGACATCGATGAAGCTAGCTGATTTATATCAGCTGATAATCTTGCCCAGTAACTTTACAATTCTTTTCTAATTTTCTTTCCATAATCTTCCCAGGAAATTTTGTACCCAAGGATGAGATGTGGCACGTGTAATTTTAGGAAAATTGGTTTCTTTTGGAGGAAGTTAGGGAAACTTGAAAAATGAGACTTTCCTTAAGGGGAAATTGCCATACACAACTTCAGAAGTGTCCCCAAAAGACAGTTCCAGCAATGTGTAAACAGTGTGACTGCACAGGGTGTTCCCTTGCCCATAGTGCTTCTTGGCTGAAGTTAAGAGAAGTGGCCATAAAGTAAGTTGTTGTGTGGTGTGTGTTTGTTTTTGTTTGTTTTTTTTAGTAGGAATAAAATGGAAGGAATAACAGCAGTGGGAGACCATTGAAAGGGAGAGGGGGCATGAGCTCCCTGAAGTGGGCAGGAGGCAAAGAGAACTGAAGAATATCCTCAAAATATCTAATATATTGAGTTTGACTCTGTTTTGAGCAGTAGCAGATTTTGGGGCATAACCTCACAATCTCCTTCAAACTCCCCTTGAGGTTCTGCCAGGACCGTCTGCAAATTGCACAGCCTGCAGGAAATTCTAGTCCTTTTCTCTAGAGGGGTGAATGAGTTCGAAATCTAAATCCAGCAAACTGGAACTGTGCCTGGAACACAATGTTTATGGCAGATCCTTATGATCATTATGCACCATGGAGTTCTTCAGTCTGGATCTCATGCCTTCTATTTACAGACTCTTCTCCCTCCCTTTGAGTTCCCATTGGTTCCATTCTCAGAGTGGGAGTCTGGGCATGTCCTGCCAAGCAACTTGCCCATAATGGAAAGCACCCAAATAGCTTCAAATAAGTAATGAGCATGCCGCATGGCCATCACATCCACTTTTTTTTTTTTTTTTTGCTTCTGCCCTATAAAGCAATCAGCCCACCCAGCTCTGGCAAGTCTGCAGGTGCACATAAAGTACTATAAAAGAAGAACTATGTATATCCTCTAACCATGGTCAGCAGGTGAAGCTTCCCCTTGGGGAGGCAAGCTCTCCCTCCCACATCTTCCTCACATGGCCCCACCCACACTCCACCATCACTCTGCCCCAGCCGCACTCCACCCCAGCCCCCACTCTGCCCAAGGCCCAGACTCCTCCCCCGTTTGGCTCGTTCACTGCGGGCATCCCTCCTTTCCTACCTTCCTTCCCGCCGCTTACCTCCCCCCACCGCTGCTCGCCAGTCCTTCCTCCTCTGCTTGGCCCCCACATGGCTTCTTGCTGTGTGTGATTCTCCTTTCCTTCTCCCCTCTTCCCTGCTTGCCCACCACCGCTTACCAGTCCCTCCTCCCCACCCACCCCACCGCCCCTCATCTCATTCTTCCTCCTCCCACCAGTGGAGGGACATGGTGCAAGTCAGCAGGGGGGGGGGAGGGGGGCTGAGCAGGGAGTGGGAGAAGGGATCAGCTGGTGTTAAGGGCCTGGAGATGTTGGAAAGGCTTTCCTTGACTTCAGGCCTTACATGCTGCATGCCAGGGAGGGTATCACTGCCCCCTCTGGCTGAGCAGGGCTGAAGTTGTCACTTCTCAGAGCTGGAAGGGAGAATGAAGCATCCCTGGCTCAACAGCATTTTGCTGCAGCTGCTTGTACTGGGGAAAGCATGTACACATAAATGAGCTGGTGCCAGCAGCATGGGGAGCCCTGTTATCAATGGGCTGGTGGCAGGGGGGCTGAGCAGGGAGGGGGTAGAGGGAGTGGCAGAGGCAGGGGCCGAGTGGGGAGAGGAAGGAGGGACTGGTGAGTGGCGGCAGGGAGGCTGAGCAGGGAGGGGAGGAGGAACCGGCGAACGGTGGCGGGGACGTCCAGAAGGGTTGAGGTGAGAGTGCTAGAGAGGAGCAACCAGGCAGAGAACGCTGAGCTTTTATGTATATATCCCGGGTGGCTGAGGAGATGGTTCATTAGTAATCTCCCTGGGGAGTCCAAAGGACCCAGGAAGCTGAGTAGCAGATACCGCCTCCCCAGTCACCCAAGAGCCAGCATGGCGCATAATAAATAAGTGAAAACTTCCCATGAAAGCCCACTCCCAGCAGGAGGGGGAAGAGGCAGGGCCACCATGGCCCAGGCATCCAGTGGCAGGGGCAGCGGCTTCGTCAGGGGAGGCTCAGCCTCTTCTTGCCTATTATACCCACTGCCCCTGTCTCCAACTGTTTCTTTCCTTATTTACACCACTAAATGCTGCAAAATGAGCATGTGGGTTATACAATGACATCCAGAAAGATACAAGTCTCAAACAGAAAAGAAATAAACTCATAATTATAAAGGTTTAACTATTTACATCTCTAAAAACATGTTAGACCAGTGCTGGCTGCCATCATCTATGTTATTCTTTTTAATGACCTCATATTATCATTTCAGTATAGACACTCAGATACCACAGTCATAAGCATAGTATAAATACCTAGTTAGCTTGTTAGACCCTCCAAGACTAAGCTATTCATTTTCAGCCCATTTGTTTCTCCTCCATTGCTTTTTCAACGGCAGGTCAGTATTAAAACTGATACTGACAAAACCAAATGATACTTTGAAATATTTTCTTATTTCCTGTGAGGAGGTTACCAAATGCTGAGGCATCTGAAGACGGGAAACCAATCATGAGGAGGACAAACAATTTTGAAAGGAAAATGGTTTGACAGCAAAGGAGACCAAGAATGAGGAGCAGGATGAAAAAAACCACACTCCTTTCTTTCGTGTCTTTGAGGAAATGTGCTGAAAATTAAGCAGAACAGTAGAAGAGATTAAGAAAAGTTCAACTATTGCCATAATGTTAAGAGGTACCACAACTCCTGGATCACTTCAAACGCATATACCGAAGTGATTAACTTGCTGCAGCTGATAAATGAGAGTAAGAAGCTGTTGCCTGAGGAGCGTAGATGGGATACAAAAGAAGCATCCAATGGCTTTAATTGTGTAAATAATACTGAACAGGATGGAGAAGAAGGAGCACATGAATAATTTAACAGAAACAAATAATATTTTCTCTGAGGCTGTGTGGGCTTAGCAGGGTAAACTGAAAAAATAATCATTTGAGTTTTCAGACCTTAAACTATGTGTCGGTGGCCTTCCAAATAAATTCTATCCTTCCACCTACTCCACTGTTTCAACAAACTCATTCTAACAGGTGACTATCTCATTGGGTAATTTTGTACAGCCAACAAAACAGGAGCACCTCTTTCCTTAAACAAATACCTAACTATTGTGATAAGCTAACTACTTTGTTCTCAAACATTCTTGTCTCTTGTTTTACATAATTATCCCTTGTACATGGAGGAACAACTAGTTGGAAAGCAACTTTAAGGAAAATAGCTCTAGGTCTTATGCAGACTTCTTCTGAAATAGTACAGCATTGGTTATTGGTAGTGCAGGATAATTTATTGTTTTGTTGTTGCTGCCTAGGACACTGTGCTAATGAGATGTGTCCCTGTTATCTTAGTGGCCTTTTCTTTTTGTAAAGCATTTTTTAATACTGTGTACAGTAAGTCACCGAATAATTGTTGTCATTGTCAATCTGGGACTCATTAATAGTGTCACTGCCACAGAATGTTAATTACTGTGTGGACTGCAGTTAAAGGGACTCGGAAAAGGAGCCAATTAAAGGAGAGAAATGGTAATCCAGAGACTCTGTTTTGCTTATTGAATGAAACTCATGCTAATTAGGTGGAAACAGTGGTCTGATCATTTCCGTTCAGCACTGGTCTGTAGACCATTTTAGAAGTGTATATTAATGGAACAACCATTGATTCTGTGCACTGCTGAATTCTAAAAGCTGAAATAAAGCAGCAGAAAAGGGATTGGCTTGAAAAGAGGTCAACATTTTTAAAAACTTACCAGTTGCCTTAGATAATGGCTTATGTAACAAAATACTTTAGACCAGATTCTCATGTAGTGTAAATTGATGCATCTCTGTGGACGCTAATGGAACTGTGCCTATTTACACCAGTGAGAATCTGGCTTAATAACTCAATGTTTGTGGTATGCAAGTTCTACTGAGTATATAATACTCAAAGGGAATTCTGACGCAACCGTATCTATTTATCTAAGGTAAAATTGGCAGGTTTTTAAGGTCAAGTGCTGTAAGCCTACAGGTTGAGTGTGTGCTTTTTTAAATAAAAGACTAGATTGTTTAGCTCATTTAGTATATTCTCTTTGGTTACTAGAGCTGGGTGAACTATTCCCAGGGGGAAAGGTATTTGTTGTAATTAACCCTTTTTTCTCTTCACACCTTGTCCTTGAAGAAATCATTATTTCTTCAAATTTGACTGAAATTATTTGTCTATTTTATCTGAATGTATTTCAGCACAAGGACTGATCACAAATGCTTCCTGAGAATATTGCTAAGATTCACAATTCAAGCTGTTTTAATTGGTTACATAATATTTTTGGGGAGGAGGAAGTGTGGGGAGTTTTAGTTAGACCCTGTGTGGATACAAAAATTTGGATGTGTATTCGATCCACAATCCGCAAAGATGATAAACAATACAACCTCATTCTATCAACCACGGATATAAAGTGGATATCCGTAGATTTGCAAGGCTACAGTTGTAGTATGTTTCTGTCCCATGACTGAATGAATGCAATTCTTAGAATCTGGTTCCCAGTGTGAATGCTCACAATTACTAACTTAAAATTCCTTTCAGCAAATATTCTCCACTATTTACTTAAAATGTGCTGTTTTCTGCCAGTAAACTTTTAAACTAGAGTATTCACAGAAAGTGCATTTAAAAAGGGGGCAGACACAACTACAGTTCAATGCCTTTAAAAATGGGAATGTTTGCAAATAATGTTTACCGTATGCACCCAGTTCTAGTGAAGAAGTTGCATTTCTCTGACAAATGTTGCTTTCAGATCAGTAATTTGTGAATTCAGCATTTTAGGAAAGATTTATATGAATCACTTATGTCTGAAAAGGACATTGGTTTAAATCATTTCAGAAGGAGGAGAGTGTTTCGTCTTCTTTCACTGTGATGTGAATAGGTAGGTTAATGAAGATTGAATGACTGTTGTTTTGACTACAATCCCGCCCATGGCTTTGTTGTCAATTACTCTAATCCTCAAGTATTATAATTTCTTCCTCTTTGGCTTTTATGCCATTCATTTCATTCCCCTTCGGATCATCCAAAATTCTGCAGATAAAATAATCTCTTCAATTACTCAGACTGCAACACTGCCCTTTTTTAAATCCTCCACTGGCTACCTCTCACCTTCTGCAGGTCTTATCCTTTACCTTCAGGGCAGAACTTAGCCCCTGGAAAATCTCTTCTTTTATTTCCTCCCATTCTCATTTCTGGTTCTTTTACTCACCCGAAGCTTGTCTCCTGTTAGCTCTTCTTACAAGGCTTTCCCATTCTCCAGTCACTAGAAAGAGTCTCCTCTTCTTGTACACCCCCTCCTCTTGAATGACTCCATTCAAAAATGCTCAGCATGCTATCCTGACTCATCTGCCTTTGAACTGTTTTATCTATATCAGAAATGGATTGTAATCCAGCTCCTTGAGAAGAGATTGTCTTGTTTGTGAAATGCCTGCCATACGATAGCTGACTGATAGATACTAAATAAAATTCCTAGCCTCTCACTGTGATCCAGGGACCCTTTGGTGCCAACTGGCAGAGGACATAAGAGATACATAGGAGTTTACAGAGATATCCATGGTCAGGTATCTATGTAATAGTTCACCAAAGGGTGGCAGGCAAGGTCTCTACCAGGAGCCAAGAGTTTACTGGTCATCATAGTCACTGTGAAATGTATGTATGGGTAATATTTAAGAAGTTAGGCCTCTATCCTGAAAATTATGTCCTTAAGGTATGTAAGTTAAGGCAGGTCATCAAAAGATGATAAACATGCTTCTTTCTGGTAAAAGAGAAGAGACCCTTATCTCTTTGCTGGTCTTGTGTATTGTCCACTTCACAATGGTGGCCTAAGTGATCTGAATGCTAATCAAGAGACTAAAACTGGCCAAAAAAGAGAACATATAAAGAAACAACTAGCAGGGGGATCCAGTTTGAGTAAAGACAATAGATTGTTGGGGGTACAACTTGGGGTGCAAAAAGACACCCTTCATCCTCACTGAGGAGATAAGCTAAGAGTTTGGCTTATTTCATGAAACAGGGATTGCAGTTTACCTGGCTGAAATACATTGATGAGCAATACTGTATAAGACATGACAGTAACTGGTTAAGTAGGTATAGCTCTAGTTTTACATGTAACAATTGGTTTCCAATTTTTCTATCACTTAAATCTCTACGCTTTGTTAAATAAATTTTACTTGTTTTTCACTATAAACATCTCAAGTGCCATGTGTTAAACAGAGCAGTGATCTGAACTGAAACTGGCAAGCTGGTGTGAATGGGTTCTTTGGGTGCAGCTAATCTGTGAAATCTGTTAGTGTCTAGCAGACCAGGGGCTGGACTCTCCAGGGAGATGCTCAGAGCAGTTGGAGTGAGCCTATCACTAACCTGTAGAATGACAGCAGGGTCTGTGAGGCCTAGAGTGGAGTGCCTGTGTTGCCAGTGGCATTAGGGAGATAACCTCTGGCAGACACAGACCAGGCTTCCTCATGCTAAGGACAAGAGGTAGACAAGGTGCCTCACAACCCTAGGTACCCCCAGGAAGCGTCACACTTACCTTTGGAACTTACTCCTCGTGGTAGCTGACCAGAGCATTGACCTTCATGACAGAGAATACGAGATGCATTTATTTTGCTTAGGGTTTAACGGAGTTATTTTTATGAACATCACTTTGAACTTGTGCCTCAATCCCTATAATTCAGTATCTTGCTGCCATTGTGCTCTCTGATATAAAATTTGGTCAATAAATAAAGAAATAAATGCCTTTACAGTGCAAAGCATGCGCTCCAACACTACAGCAACAGTCTACCAATCTGCATGCTGCAATTGAAATTGTGTTATTCTTATGAGGGATCTGGCTGCAGATTTAGAACTCCCCCCCCCCCCCCCCCGCCCCAAATTACCTGAGAGATGGATACTTTGTACTACTTTGCTTCAGTTAGTTCCGCAGCACTCCATGCAGGTTTATGCTGTGGGAGGACAGGTAATGTTAAGATTCCCATAAGGGAAGGCACCTTTAAATCCTACTGGCAGAAACCATGGACTATACGTCTGAATTAGTGTATTTCTGGCAAGGCCTGCCAGTGCTAACCATTTATCATAGAATATCAGGGTTGGAAGGGAGCTCAGGTGGTCATCTAGTCCAACCCCATGCTCAAAGCAGGACCAATTCCCAACTAAATCATCCCAGCCACGGCTTTGTCAAGCCTGACCTTAAAAACCTCTAAGGAAGGAGATTCCACCACCTCCCTAAGTAACCCATTCCAGTGCTTCACCACCCTCCTAGTGAAAAAGTTTTTCTACTATTCATACTAAACCTCCCCCACTGCAACTTGAGACCATTACTCCTTGTTCTGTCATCTGGTACCCCTGAGAACAGTCTAGATCCATCCTCTTTGGAACCCCCTTTCAGGTAGTTGAAAGCAGCTATCAAATCCCCCCTCATTCTTCTCTTCTGCAGACTAAACAATCCCAGTTCCCTCAGCTTCTCCGCATAAGTCATGTGCTCCAGCCCCCTACTAATTTTTGTTGCCCTCTGCTGGACTCTTTCCAATTTTTCCACATCCTCCTTGTAGTGTGGGGCCCAAAACTGGACACAGTACTCCAGATGAGGTCTCACCAATGTCGAATAGAGGGGAATGATCACATCCCTCAATCTGCTCCCCTTGCCTGAACTCCTCACCAGAATCAAGATTATGACTGCCTTCTGCCTCAGCCTCTCTCCCAGAGGAGTTCCATGACCAAGGACTTTCAATGAGAGTCTATGCTGGGTTTTACCATCATCAACTGTGTAATGAATCTGCCCCTTGTATACTGCATACTTTTTAGGCTGGTAGATTAACATTTGGGGCAGTAGTTTTAGCAGTTTGTTGAGTAACAAGGCCTGTACTAATGCCAAAGTGTCACCGCTATTACCAGGGTAGCTGGAATTTTGCAAAACATTGGATTTGACCATCAGTTTTCCAAATATGGGGGTACTTTCAGTGGAACATTTGTGCCTATTATCTGACACTGAGGAATATAGCCATAAATCACATAGTGATATGAGCAATCCTATCAATTGCTTGCTTGTCAATTTTTTTTATCACCAAACTAAGTACATGGTGGTAGAATTTAAAACCTTACTTTATGCATCTTCTAGTTTACACAATTTCCAGTGGTCACTTATTCAATTTTCCAATAATCTTGAATGAAACAATCTCTTCTAAATATTATATTTATTTCATAGAACTCCAATGAATGGAACCTTTGTTGAGGTTCAGAAATATTCAGTTGATGTTTCCAGAGCAAGGCAGAGGATAGAAACAACCTATGTATAGTATTGTTTGTTTACACACTTGTGTAAACTAAAATGGCAAGTGTGTAAATAGACAATATTGTACATAGGTTGTTTCTATCTAAATACATACAAAACAAGCTGAACTTAAAATATAAATCAACACAGGTGACGTTAAATCTTATTAAAATATATACAATCCATTTTGTCAAAACGCTTATGAATCGGTCATTAGTATATTTTGTTGAAGCAGGCCGCAAACCTTATGAAATGCTCCGGTGGACCGTGTTCAGCCCATGGGCCATAGGCTGGGCACCTCTGTTTTAAATGAACTCAGGAAGCAAGTACTGCAGCCAGACCTACTAGACTATTTCTGGATACTACAATTGTACAATGGGGATGGTGAGCACATCATTTACCCATTACAAAGTAATGTTATAGGGATATATAGGGAGCACAGGGACTTCTTTTGCTTGCTATCCCCAGGAGGAAGCCAATGAAAAGTGGTAGGGAAGAGGTATGGGCGTGCCCTTGTCAATCCTCTTCCACACAGTAGGGGAGTAATGTGACTCATTAACTGTATTAGAGAGACAACGTGCAGGAGATGATATCTTATTGGACCAACTTCTCTTGATGAGAGAGACAAGTTTTCAGTCCTGACACAATCTCTCCCTGGGTGAGCAAAGCACTGCACTGGGTTTTGATGTAGGTGTCAAAATCTAGCCCTACATATTTATAGACTCAATAAGAAGACATAAATTGCACTTTTAAAACACAACCTAGTGGTTGCTTATAGAAGATCTGAATGATTGGTTAGTTTGAAATTACTCAAAATAATGTGCTTCTCCATCACTTACTATCCTACACTTGGAGGTCAAGGGAAAAGGTTTGGTCAGACTTGATTTTCACCAGTGACAATTTGAAGTTCACATTATAGCCAAACACAAGATCAGTAAATCATTTTTAAAAATAGTTTTTCTCATCTAGAGCATAGTGGTCATATTCTCATTGTGGTATTTTAACTACTTGGGCAACTCGAAGTTTTTCTAGGTCTCAGTGCTATTCATTCCAATAAGCTGGAACAATATTAAAATGGAATATTTTATAAAGTCTCCTTAGCACATTAGCAGGTTTTAATAACTTCCCTCTGCAGTCTCCTTGGAGTTGTATGTGCTATATATAGAAGCTGTATAGTTATGTACCTATAAGGGCCACACACTGCATATATACATTGTACTTCACCTCCTTTCAACCCCAACTGGTTTTCATTTGCCATGGAAGGTCTCTACCACATGTTAGTGAATAAAACTGTTTTTCTTTGCTGACAGATCTGCTGAAACAGAACACATCCCTTTTGAAAGAACAGAATATCTGTTTCTTTAAATAAGAAACAGATATTCCGGGAAGTCTTCATAGCAGATTTTCAGTGTTTGTTTTCAACAAATGGAAAACAATTATAAATGGTATAGCATCCTAATGAGCTGCAGTGGGTATATTCAAAGGACAGGACTAAACCAATCCATTTTTATGCTATCCCTTTTTCAGCACCACAACGCTGCCAAAATAGATCAAGTAATGTGTCCTTTGCATGGTCTCTTTCAGATATAGAAACTATCTGTCCGTGATTCATAGATTATAGGACTGGAAGGGACCTCGAGAGGTCATCGAGTCCAGTCCCCTGCCCGCATGGCAGGATTACCAGTCTAATTTATGTATAATCTAAAAATGTTCTCTCTGCAGAATTCTGTCTCCAGATCCTTGTGTGTTTCTGTTTCTGTTTCATGAAAATGTTACATAAAAACCTAAAAATGAACCAACAGGTGCCCTTCTCCCATTGCTGCTTGCAAACTGAAAGGTACTCCTTCACTCAGAGTTTGACAGAGTGTTTTAGAGTGGACCAGATCAGAGCACTTACTAATGATGTCAGCAGTATTTGCCTTTGCTGGATGTGAGCTGAATGTTGCCCATGACAGAGGACTTTTGAGCTGGAGTTTGTGAGCTCATTTTTCCAGTGACTGGATTTCCAAACAAGAGCTCTTTCCAGCTCTGTTCCTAATGTCGTGATCTTATATTTTGAGACTAACGACAAGGTGAAGAAGGCATATTCTTGAATTTTTGCAGGGTGCTTAAAGATGTTTTATAAATATAAATTTACGCTCCTGTTAAATGGAAATCTGACACATAACCTTACCTATGTTGTTACATTCTACTCCAGGATATATATATATATAGACACCCCCCCCCATTCTATTACTTTTCTTCTGGGTTTATACTTCCAATTTTCATGTTTCTGTATGTGAGGTTGATGCAATATCTGATATACTGCAAATGAGAAGTCATTAGTGTGTCTGATAAAAAAAAATCACTTTCCACCATGAGTAGAATATGCCTTAGTGAATTAAACTAGGAAGTGTTCTGTACTTTAGGAATAATGTCAAGCTGCTCTTGATAAACAGCGTCAATTCACAACAGTCTATCTCTGAGCAAACAACAACCCCCAATTTGAAAAAAAAAAACATCCAACTTGCGGCTAAGTACTGTTTCTACACTTCCAGTCAAAAGCTCTTGAATATTTCAAGGATGACTAGGTCTGATGCTTACTTTACAAGAAAATCACTGAACTCTGGAAAGATAGGGAAGGAAGAAATAAATGATGATAAAGCCATATGGAAGATCTCCATTTTAACAATGGCCCTTTGGAATGTTTAACATAAAATGTTGTTTTCCTCTTTGTCTGTCAAAGTTTATGCAATACAATTCTCCAGCTACAGATCTGAGCAATAATGTACAGTAAATAAAGTTGAAATATTACCAGAAAAAGTAATTTGATACAGCAAAGATTGCAGATACGGTTTCTGAGATACCTTTCAACATGACATACATTAAATGGATTAAAAGTTGGTTAACTGATAGATCTCAAAACTGTAAACAGGGAACTGTTAGGACTGGGAAAGGACATTAAATTAAAATGTGCAGTATCACTGAAGAAAAGGTAACTGGCAAAGATCAGTAGCTGTACTGGGATCTGATGGAGTTTTAAGAGGGTGAAGGTGGGGAGTAAATAACTCAAATTAACCACCTTAATATTTAACCAGTTAATAATACTCAAACACGCTCATTCTCATGGAGGATTACATAAAAATATTTTTTAAATGTGGATTTGCAATTGCTGGTGTTAGAGTAACATAAAACCAGCAGAATAAAGTAGAGTATCAGGCCCCGTACGTTAAAATTCAGTCCAAATGAAATGTCATGGCTAATACACTACTCATCCCTTCCCTTCTAAAAATTTGAGTTATAATGGATATGGTGAAAAAATGCATTGCAGTGCTGCTCTAAAACAATTAACAGTCGTCAAATAAATTAGGGGCCATTATAAAGAGGACAGTGATCAATTGTTCCCAATGTTCACTGAAGGCAGGGCTAGATGTAATCAGTTTAATCTGCAGCAAGGGAGATTTAGGTTAGATATTAGGAAAATTTTTCCTAACTATAAGAATAGTTAAGTTCTGGAATAGGCTTCCAAGGGAGGTTGTTAAGAACACTGGAGGTTTTTAAGAACAGGTTTGACAAACACCTGTGAGGAATGGTCAGTGTGTCTAAGGCCAGAAGAGACCACCAGATCATTTAGTCTGACCTCTTGTATATCACTGGCTACCAAAACTACCCAGCACCCACACAGTGAACCTAACAACAGAAATTAGATGAAAGTTTTACAGCCCACAGGAGACTAGACTATTATGTGCCACATGCAGAGAGTAGTAGGGATCAAGGAGCACCAGTGCCCGAGCCCCCTCTGAAGGCAGGGAAATAATTAAGTGAGTTATACCCAGATAATGCCGGCAAGCAACCTGAACCCACAAGCACAGAGGAAGGCTCTTAGTCGTCCTGTGATCAACCCACATACCCAGGTCTCTTTCCTCCCCTGTTGCTTCCAACTGATGAGCCACCTGCTTGTAGCAGAAATTCTTATTATTAACCCTACATGCATGACCTTGCACTTTGTTCCATTGAATTTTATCCCATTTCTGTCATTCCTCCTCCTCGCGAACTTCGTATCATCAGCAAATTTCATTTGCAGACTCGTACGTCTTGTGCCAAGGTCAGTAATAAAAATATTGTGTAAGATTGGTCCCTGAGGAACTCAACTAATAACCTCCCTCCAGTCTGACAATCGAAGCAAAGTATTCATTTAGTTTTGGGGCTATACTTAGATTATCTTTAATCTCCTTCCTAGTCACACTGCCTAGTGGCTCAACCTCATCTTTCCTTATTCTCTTTACTTTTAAACTAAAAAATGGTATTATTTATATTAATTTCTTTGACAAGAGAGCTTGATTTTATCAAGTCTCACCCTATTCCTACATTTTCTAATCTCTACGATGTAGCTTTTTTTGTTGATCAACCTCTTTTTCCATTCGCAGTAGGTTCTCTACTTAGTCCTAATGATCTTTTTGAGGTGATTATTCATCTGGCTCAGTCTGGAGCCTTTCCCTATATGTTTTTTTCCCCTTTCTTGGGTTTCAAATTACAGATAGTATTTGTATAGGTGATCTGAAGAAATTCCAAGCCTCCTCCATATTTAAGTTCTTGAGCTCTTCAGTCCAGTTAACTTCTTTAACTAATTCCCTTATTTTCCCACAGTCTTACAAAATTGCCCTTTTGAAATAAAAAAAATCTTATCTCATGACTTGGTTTTGTTTATCCTTCCTTTTAACTTAAACTGAATCAAGTTGTGATCACTTGAGCCAAGGTTATTTCCTATGACCAGCTCTTCTATGATCTCCTTACTATGTATCAAAACCAAATCTAAAATTATATCACCTCTTGTTGGTTTGGTGATAAATTGATGAAGAAAATGGTCATCTATCACATCCAGGCATAAGTGAGCCCCACCCAGTATTAATAGCATTTATTCTCCAGTCTATATCTGGGAAGTTAAAGTCTCCAATTATGACACAATTCCCAAAAGTATTTATCTCTCTAATAATATTAAAGAGATCTCTATCCATATCTGAGTCTGACCCTGGGGGTCTATAGCTGACCCCTAATACTATCCAAATAGACCCCTTTTACTTTCCTTCCCCAAAGTGATTTTGACTAAATAGATTCTGTTTTGTCCATACTATCACTTTTTATTTCTTTGCAGCTTACTGCTTTGTTGATGTACAACGTTACCCCTCCACCTTTACCTTTATTCCTATCTCTCTTAAACAGAACATGCCCTTCAATACCTGTATTCCAGTAATGAATTCTTTTCCACCATGTTTCTGTGATCCCTATAATATTTGGTTTGACCTCCTGCACTAGTAGTTCCAGGTACTCCATTTTATTGTTCTAGGCATATTTAATTCTCCCTTAGCGGAGGGGGCTGGAGTCAGACTAGATGACCTCTTGAGGTCTTGTCAAGCCCTATGATTCTCTTATTTACTTTCTGCAGTTTTGCTTTTTCTTTATTGTCTTCATTTCTCTTTCAAAAAGTGACAATGAGTCCTGTGGCACCTTATAGACTAACAGACGTATTGGAGCATAAGCTTTCGTGGGTGAATACCCACTTCGTCAGACACATCTCTTTCATTCTCTCATTTTTCTTTTTGTGAGTAAAATAGATTCTTCTCCTTCCTCTGTGCCATAGTTATATACAAACTCACAAGCTTAACCTTATTGCCAGGATCTAATATAATATATGATCTGGGTATTAATTACTCAAAAGGGATGAACTTTGGATGAAGTGGAAGACTAGTCCTTACTGCCTACTAGTATCCATACAATTCACGTAAAAATGGACTTATAAATGTATGCAATTGAAACGCAGAAATTTTATGTGCCATTAGCCAAGATCTCATAAGTTTAGAGTTATAATACTATTTAAAGGATTCTAGGGTAGTATAAATATGATATCAATATTAAATCATTGTGTAGGTGTAATTTTGCACAGCTATTTTGAATATCATCCTGAATTAAGTACAGCAAGTCATTTATTATTATTAACTGTTTATAATACCTTAGGGTCTGTAGAAATATAATTGTGACTATTTGGGGACTCAGTCAGTACTATTTATGAATTATGGTTGATATAATTAAGTTCTTACTATGAAAATTGCCATATTATTGAATGTTTTATGTAAATGTGCAATCCAGCATGGTCTGAGAGGGCTTGTAGTATGTACCTATCAGACTAGGGACAGTGGAGAGTAGCTAACCCTAATGACTGTACTCTGACCACACATTGGGTATGCTAAGGAGTTTGGCTGAAGATAGGAGAATAATTTTCCCCCAAGCCCTCAACAGGGGGCTGTGGTTTGGTGTTTGGAAAATTAACAGCAGCTGGAAAAAGAACTAAGGTTTTGATGTTATCTTTTAAAATCCACAGAAGCTGAGTGGGCCAGGGACAAGACTCAGAGCCCCACATAGGAAGTTTTGGTAAGAGACCAGCATGCTTTCATAGAGGAACGTGGGAAGGGTTAGGTGCAGGACCAATCAAGATCAAACCAAGTTGACTTGAAAGAAGGCGTCAGGGTCCATGGGTGGGATGAAAGCCTGTGCTGTGGAAGGTGCACTCCAGATGACCCGAGAGGACTCTGACTCCAGGTCAAAGAATGCTCCAGAGTGGTAAGGAAACTAAGGTAGGGAAAATGTATGTAAGATTTATTATTTTTGTATAGATCTTTGTGTTTCTTGTTTGATGCAAAAAGAGCAATGGTGTTAGAATCCTGTGTAAAGTCTGTGGGTGCATTAAGAGTTACACCTCTCAGGTGCTCTTGAAGACGTAACCTGTGAACCCAGAACACCTACACAGGTGGAGTTCAGGGAGAGAGTGTTACAAAGGAGTCTGAGGGAGTCAGCACTGGTCTCTGGGCTGGGCAGTTGGACTGTGAGTTCTCAGCTTTCTGAAGAGATGCTAGACAGATGTTCTGCACCCCAAGAGGGTACATGGAGACCCCAGCTAGGGTGACCAGACAGCAAATGTGAAAAATCGGGATGGGGTGGGGGGTAATAGGAGTCTATTTAAGAAAAAGACCCAAAAATCGGGACTGTCCCTCTAAATTGGGACATCTGGTCACCCTAACCCCAGCCAGGGGCAGTGCCAGGACTCTGTTCAGACTCCTAAAGCATGTGAGATCCATCAGTTGAATTCCCTCACAGAAGACTAGTGGGTAGCCAAGAGGGACATTCAACTATCTCTGTGACAATAGTAACATATGACCTCTTCAGCAAATAAATTATAATTCATACCTGGGAAACTTTTTTAGAGACATCTATTTTCATGCAGCAAAATCCCATAGTGCATGGTCTTCCCATTTGTACAAGCAAATATAGTCAATATATAGTCAAGAAAAGGAGTGTTTGGATTTGGTATTTGAGGCCAAACTACTGCATCTGGAAAATGTTGGGGTGCATTTTTAGAAACACAATGAAAATTTGTCCTCATGTGCCTGGTTAAATGATATCGATGTGAGGTTTCACTTTCCAATCAGCATGTTGGCTATTCAGTCACATGAGGTTCTCTCCCCATGATATAATTACTAACATGTTGATTTGACAAACAAAGTACATATGCTGTAGGAATTTTGCATCTTAAGCATATTTATATAACAATAAAAGAAGAATGATGCCAAATAATGTTTTCCAAGAAAACTTAAATAGTTCAATCACTGTATAAATATTATGAACAAATTCAAGGTTCATTGTTGCTGTATCAGGAGGAGGACCTGGATCTCTCTTTCTGGCTGTGGAAAAAGAAAAGAAAAAGCAGATGTGAAACACTGCATGATCATAACCAGTATTGCACCTGGCCTCCACGTATTGTTACACAAAACCCTTAATACCACACTGATATGAATCTTAACATATGAAATGAGAAAGCTCATTTACCTAATCTTTCTTGCATGAATAAATGTTGTTTGGCATGAGACTTACAGTAGCAATGTCTGTGTACTGTGACTGCCACTCCTACTGTTGTGGGAGCATTAGGAAAAGTCATCCATTAAAAGACTTAAGGGTAAGATTTCCAAAAGTGCCTAATTCACTTATGAGCCCACATTCCATTTTCAAAGGTTACATAAGCCCAGATCCTTCAAGGTATTTAGGTGGCTCCTCCCATTGAAAACAATGGGAGTTAGATGCCTAAATACCTTGGTGGATCTGGGACATAGGCACTTTTGAAAATGGGATGTAGGTTCCAAAGTGACCTAGGTGCTTTTGAAAATTTTATCCCAACAACTACAAAATAGTAATAATTAGCATCAATATGATACTTCATCTTCAAAGAAATTTTGGAAGATTATCCCTATTTCTGGATCATGGAGAAACTGAGTAAGAGATGACTTGCCACAAAAAGAGTTAAATGTCAAAGCCAGAATAGAAATGACTGCTGAACTGATACCAATTATAAGAAGAAAAACTTTGATGAACTACCCATTGCTGAGTCCTTCACTCTGTTAAAATGAAGATTAACTAGAGCCTCAGGATTAACTAGATTTACTTCTGCTCTTTGATAACCAGTTAACAGAGCAGCAAGAAATGCCTTGTACCATCTTCATGTTGCTAGGAAACTGCCTCCATAACTCCTGGACAAGGACATTGCAACCATGATCCACCTCAAAGCTGGAATACTGTAATTCCCTTTATCTACAACTAACAGTCAAGGCCAGTTCAAAAACTGCAGCTTTTTCAATATTGTAGCAGACTGGCTCTTCAACAGGCCTATCGGGTAAGAGCAGTGTTCAGCATTCTCCAAAAACTTTCCATCTACCTCTGTGTCCAAGCCAAGGTTCTAGTCCTAACCTACAGTACTAGGACCCTCAGTGGTCTGGGCCGTGGCTACCTTTGGAACTATATCTGCTGTACAGTATGACCCACCACGACAGTTGCACTCTGCTTCTACAATACCAGCAGGGACTCTCCAGGCACATAATCACAGTAATACAGGGAAACTCCCAAAAATGTCATACACTCTTCCCTATTTTTAACCTGTTAATCCCAACATGTCACTTGCTCAGAAGTCAAAGGTTTGTAGCATTCCCACCTGTCCTACAAACCTTTCTTTTCAGAACCAGGACATGGCATCCCATCTGAACAGTGGTTCATCTGGATAGCCATGATGTGTACATATTTTTTTTTTTTTATAATCCTGATGATTATTCTAACCCTGGTCCATTCTCTCTTCTCCTTCCCGTCTTATGATTTCCTACTTGTTTTTAACCTTTGCTCCTGATGCAATGTCTGCATTCAGAATGTAAGTTTGTAGAGTGGTAACTATACCATATTCTCCACTGATATAAATCTGCTTGCTCCAATGCCAGCAGAGAATTTGGCCCTAAATCTTTACATGTTTCTTTGAGGCACCTAGAAAAGCAACTGGAAAAACCAAACTATACCAACTCAAACCCCAAACACCATAATATAGCAAAGGCCAAAATTATGACAATAATTTTATTGGAAGTTGTTACATTTGGGGGACAGTACTGTCAAATACTGAAGATTTGATTTTTTGTTATATGAAGAATAAAATGTTTTCTTTAAGTATGATAATCCATGCCTAGATAGGGCAGGAGAAAAAAAAGGAGAGCAAGATTGATTAACCTAAGGACATAAATAAAGAACTGATAACCAAGCCCAGTCACATTCAGAATGCATTAAGCATGATTTATAGCATTTATTTTATTAGTTTGGAATATTAATAGCTGTAAAAGCTGAGGTAAGATTATCAATGATGAACCTTCAGTAGTGTCAGAAATTAACATTGCTTTTCTCCAAGAAGCCAATTCCAGTCCAGAAGAGGAGAGACATGCAGTACTGTACAATAGTGGATTGTCAGGCAGGCTTCTTTTAGGTCAGATAGAGGGGTCTTTTGATTCTTCAATGATTCTTCTATCTTTTTAAAATTATCTTACTATAATTCATAGTTTGAAAATAATCAAAGGGAAGGCACATTGGCTGTTTTTTTTTCCAGACCAATACACGTAGGGACAAAGTCAGACCCAGGGCTGACCCTTAGTAGTATGTTCTGAGCTGCTGTGGATTATCTGACTTGCACAGGGTGCAGGTACAGACAGAGCTCTATACTGTGCAGACCTCTTGCACAGCTCCTCAGTTTAGCTGAACCAGCTTGGGATAGGGTTGTCAATTTTGCTTGGATGTATTCCTGGAAGTTTCATCACAATCTTTAATTAAAGATTAATCTTTAATTCCTGGAGGATTGGCAACCCTAGTTTAGGGTCCCTCACGGTGGGGCCACAGAGGAGAGGGCAGGCTTTGCCCTTTGTTACATTCTGGACAGGATCTCTTCCCAGTTTAAACCTCAGGTTTCAGCACTGTTACACATTGTGTGGGTTGAGCATGCCTTCACATGATGCTCAATGTCTGAGTGCAGACCTGGCCACTGAGCATAACTACACAGAAGTTTCTTCATTTTCATAACTCCTAAATGTCTTCCATGAGCCACATTCAGAGCTGCTTGTCGCAACGCTAATGGAATAATCACCCGGGCTCCTCTGCATAATATATGTCAAGTTGCACATGTATTCACTGTGGGTTTAGGATTTGTAGAAAGTAGACAAAGTTTTCTTAAGCATGGGATTTATCCAACCCACTTGTACAACATATATCAACTTGCACAGTTCTGAATTTTGAAGAGTGGCATCAATGGTCTTCCCTCAGTCAATTGGCATATCTTTCAGTAAAACACATACAGTTTACTCTGCCATTTCTGCATATGATGGTGCCAACCCAGAAGAATTTCTCAAAAGAGCATTAACAAGTAAATAATCATAGAACTGGAAGGGACCTCGAGAGGTCATCTATCCAGTCCCCTGCACTCATGGCAGGACTTAATATTATCTAGACCATTCCTGATAGGTGTTTGTCTAACCTGCTCTTAAAAATCTCCAATGATGGAGATTCCACAACCTCCCTAGGTAATTTATTCCAGTGCTTAACCACCCTGACAGTTAGGAATTTTTTCCTAATGTACAACCTAAACCTCCTTTGCTGCAATTTAAGTCCATTGATTCTTGTCCTATCCTCAGAGGCTAAGAAGAACAAATCTTCTCCCTCCTCCTTGTAACAACCTTTTATGTACTTAAAAATGATTATCATGTCCCCTCTGTCTTCTCTTTTCCAGACTAAACAAACCCAGTTTTTTCAATCTTCCCTCATAGGTCATGTTTTCTAGACCTTTAATAATTTTTGTTGCTTTTCTCTGGACTTCCTCCAATTTGGTCACATTTTTCCTGAAACGAGGTGTCCAGAACTGGACACAGTATTCCAGTTGAGGCCTAATCAATGTGGAGTAGAGTAGAAGAATTCTCATGTCTTGCTTCCAACACTCCTGTGAATACATCCCAGAATGATGTTCGCTTTTTTTGCAACAGTGTTACACTGTTGATTCATATTTAGCTTGTGGTCCACTATGACCCCCAGATCCCTTTCCACAGTACTCCTTTCTAGGAAGTCATTTCCCATTTTGTATGTGTGCAAATGATTGTTCCTTACTAAATGGAATACTTTGCATTTGTCCTTATTGAATTTCATCCTATTTACTTCAGACCATTTCTCCAGTTTGTCAGGAGCATTTTGAATTTTAATCCTATCCTCCAAAGCAGTTGCAACCCCTCCCAGCTTCGTATAATCCACAAACTTTATAAGTGTACGCTCTATGCCGTTAGCTAAATAATTGATGAAGATATGGAACAGAACCGGACCCAGAACTGATCCCTGCAGGACCACACTCATTATGCCCTTCCAGCATGACTGTGAACTGCTGATAACTACTCTCTGGGAAAGGTTTTCCAACCAGTTTTGCACCCACCTTATAGTTGTTCCATCTAGGTTGCATTTCCCTAGTTTATTTATGAGAAGGTCATGTGAGACAGTATTTAAAGCCTTACTAAAGTCAAGATATACCATGTCTACCACTTCCCCCCTATCCACAAGGCTTGTTTCCCTGTCAAATAAAGCTATTAGTTTGGTTTGACATGATTTGTTCTTGACAAATCCATGCTGACTGTTATTTATCACCTTATTATCTTCTAGGTGTTTGCAAATTGATTGCTTAACTATTTGCTCCATTATCTTTCCGGGTACAGAAGTTAAGTTAAGTCTGCAATTCCCCGAGTTATCCTTATTTCTCTTTTTTTTTTTCTATTAGCAAAGTTATATTGTCTATAATGTTTCCTTTGATATCTACCAAATCAAAGTTACGCTGCTAAAACTGAATAAATCACCACCAGGGTGAGAGTATAGGTTGCAAATATAACCAGCAGTGCCTCCTGGAGAAGAACTGCTCTCAGACCCCAGTTGCATGCATCAGTTTGAATCACTGAGGGCATGCAGGGATCAAAATAAGCATGGGATTGGCTCTGACAGAGGACTTGACACAGGGTTTCCAAACTCTGCTTTGTTTCTTTAATCGTTGTGCCATTGGCTTGGCAAGGGTACTAACATGGGGCAGAGCATGACCATATATGTATTGAGCTCAGCCAAGGAACTGATATAAACTGCTTACGAATGGTGGATAACAGTAGCGAAGCAACATTTTGTTGGTTTCACATCATCAGCCAGCAAACAATGCCCTAGAAACTCTGCAACATCTTTTGTAAAACTTCTGATGGCTGCATTCAGCTTTATGCCATCTTTTTGGCATTGGATTAGTACTTGGTCCAGAATAGCATTATACTCAAGAAGAGTCTTTGCCAAGATGAGAATGTCGTCAAAATAGCAACATGCACTGGTGATATTATCTAGGAACTGAAAGACCAATTTCTGAAATACTTCAGGAGCAGAATGTGACATTATCTGATTAAAATATGACCATGCAAATCACTGTTGCTACCTCTGTTATATAATTTCAACAAATCTTATACAAAGTGTGACGCGTGGCTAGAAAGGGTTCAGCAGCTTGCAGGCTAATTGACCCCAATTCAACCCTTACAGACATTTTGATAGATAATCTTTGTGTTTTTGTGTGTCTACTTATATATTGCTAGAGGTTAACAATGTAATCAAAGAGTCCCTATCTATGCTGTAGTCTGTTAATTCACAAATCAAAAGGACACAGAGAAAATTTGGGATCTGCTTAGCTGCTTAGCCCCGGGAGGGTTAGCTTAATATACTTCCAATGTGCATTAAGCTAATGTACACAAAGGAACTCTTAATGAACAGTAAGATGTCAACACAGGTAGTTAGTGCAGAATAGATAGTGTACACCTGTTACTTGGGCTTTTCCCCCATGTAGACGGGCCCTAAAAGTGTGAATTTAAAGTGATTGGCTAAACTGCATTAAGCCCATGTGTGAATACTCTCATTCAGAATTAAAGTAGCCTTAATCTGATTTAGTGCAATTGACTTCCAAAGACTCCTTCATCGCCTACCTTCATTGTGCACCATCTATTTTACTTTCCAAGCTGCACCACTCAAGACAGGTTGGCAACTTCTCTAGGAAGCCCACCCCACAGTTGAGAAACAGTGGCCTACTATCAGTTGTTTATGTGGTATGATTAGATCAGAGACTTTATCCCTTAGAACATGTGTAGGAGGATTCTGGCAGCTGAACCAAAATACTTTAGTATGTATAACAAAAAAATGTGTAATGACTGAGTCATAATTATATTAACAGAAGTCTGATGGCACACACAGGTAATATATTCCACTAATAAACAAAATCATGCACTTTACTATTCTGAGATAAAAGGTATTAGTCATTGCAGGATAATGAGGAGGTGTTTTTGTTTCCCTCCATTTGTTGCCATTGGTCACTATATTCAAAAAAAGCAAGAGATCCTAGACAAAGAAGAAAAACACCACCTCATTAGCTGCATGAAAGACACTTTAGCAGCTGGCTAATGTAAACAGCTAAAACCTGAATAACTGTGCAATTGGTAATTATTACTCTAACCAACCCTCTTTTCTCTACCCTCTAGTGTATTGGCTGTGAAACCAATAATTACAATCTGCCTTTTTGTTTTATTAGACAGAGACATGGTCTGTTTTGCTCTTGATGTGAATGCTCCTAGCTCTTCATTTCTGGCTCTGAAAAAGGAACAATATGTGAGATAATCAAAATACTAACGTACATTCACCCCAGATCTTTCCCTCCCCAAATCTTGATGTGTAGGTTTTTAATAATTTGAGAATGATCAATGATACTGTTACACAGCTGCAAAAAACTATCCCCACTAAAACAATAATCTTATCATTTTGAATCTGAGCTAGTCAGAATTTGTCAAGTGCAAAATTATTGTAGTTGGTACATGAAATGCTAATTAGCTATAACAAGGCCTTGACAAGGTCCCTCAGAATGTACTAATAAAGAAACAGAGAGTCATGGGGTGGGAGTGAAAGTATTGTCATTGATCAAAAAGTGTCTAGGAGACAGAAAACAGAGTAGAATTAAATGGTCAGTTTTATCATCAGGGTGCTTTAAGGTTCCATAGTAGGTCTAATACAGTTTAATATATTTATTAATGAGTTGGAAAGGGAGGTTGAATAGTAAGGTAGAAACATCTGCAGATGTCACAAAGATATTCAAGATCAGAGATGCAAAGTGAATGGACATCACGATTGCAAATGATGTTCAGGGTTCACAACTGCAAAATAATGCACATTGGAGGGAAAAAATAAACTACGCATACACCTTACACAGTTCTAAATTATAGGGAAGGGATTATGTGTCATTGTGGAGAGTTCAATGAAAGTCTCTGCTCAATGTGCAACTGTGGCTGTTTGCACAGCTAAGATTTTTCAGAAAGTAATGAGACTGAAACAACATGGGGCTTAGGAATCGTACTTATCATGGATTAAGTATTCATTTTTGTCTATTTTAGAATCTTATTGCATCAATAATAAACCATGAGGGCTGGATTCTTATCTCAACTTCAGCCTGCAAACCCTTAGTCTACTAATGCTAGTTTCCAACGTTTTGACACTGGTATGAATGAGATTCAGAGTATGTCTACACTTTGAGCTGGGGTGGGATTCCCATCTTGGGAAGACATATTTGCACTAGCTGCCATTCAGTTAGCATACTAAAAATAGATTATAACCATGGCAGCACAAGCTGTGGGATGAGCTAGCCACCCTTAGAACATGCCCATTTTAGACCCTATGCACATACTCAGGGCAGCTAGCCCATCCCACCACTTGCACTGTTGTGGCTACACACTGTTTTTAGCGTGCTAGCTCAATGACAGTTAGCGTGAGCATGTCTCCTTGACCTGTGAATCACACCCCCAGTTCAAAGTATAGCCATACCATCAGTTGAGGTCATTGGAGCTACTATAGATTGATACCAATGTAATTTGGATAAGAGTTTCTCCTTCATATTTGAAATGGAAATGGCTGTCCAACCTCTTGACAGATGAAAGGAGATGCAACAAAGTCAGTCCTTTAGTATTGCTTAGCAATGGTATGGGAAAAGAGCCCAATGCGCAAGTGGCAAACCTTCCCACAGTGGCTACAGGTCCACTTTCCAGACAGAAGTTGAAGCACACTCTGCTTCCTGGCTTGTCTGCGGGCCTGAGCCTGGGCTCTCTGATGGGTCTCTGCAGTGACTGCACCAGTCTTAACCTGGTTTCTCCAAACTGAGCGATTGTGGGCAGGATTTTCCCAGTTATCAGTGGAATGCTGAATTTCTTGAGGCCTTGCTTGGCCGTGTTGCTGTATCCGAGCTTTGGCCTTCCTCTGTGTCGCGGACAGTTCTTCAGTTGGCCATAGAGCACAGCCTTCAGCTGACAATCTTGAGGCATCTGTTTCACGTTCCAACCGGCATAGCTTGTGAATGTCCAGCATAGTCTGCATAGACTGTAGGCTGGTTCTTTCAAGGATCTCCTTACTGGTGATCCATTGGTCCCAAGTAACTCCAAGGATTTTTCTAAGACAGTGGAGGTGGAAACTATTCAATCTCTACTCCTGCTTGGAGTACGTAACCCAGCTTTCACAGTTGTGTATGTATGTATGTGTGTGTGTGTGTGTGTGTGTGTGTATATATATATATATATATACACACACACCCATAGAGTTTTCATTAAGAAAGGTTTGGAGAGGCAAATGAATCATTAACAGATATTTAATGTCTAACAGAGAAGAATTTGGTGACTTTTATGCATTGCAAATTTATAGTAGAGGGGCTGCTTCTAGCAAAAAGTGCAGTTAGTTTTCCCAACAACTAGCCAGCACTATATAGAATATAAAACACAGCTAATTACAGACTTTTATAAACACACACACACACACACACACACACACACACACACACACACACAACTCTATAATTCTTGCAATACTGTTTGGAATAGTCATGCCAGTGTCACTAGAAAAGGCAAGATGTAAAATTAACTTGTTTCAAGGGCCTTTTCTAGCAGACATGTTTTATGGATATAATTTGTTCCAGCTGATGTATTTACTACAAAGGTCAAAGAGGTACATTTTATTCTTTAGCTGTGGCCCCTATTTTATTGTTTCTTAGTTTATGCCGAGACACATTAGCATTTATCAAAAATGGTTTTGCCCATTACTTAAGTGTTTGCTTTATTCTGAAGCTTTTCCCAGCATGGTACAACTTGAATTCATTTTCTCACCCCGGAGAATAATGAGGATCATGCTGAGCCCACCCAAGTTTGATCTGACCCGCTCAGGCAAAAGCCAAGTTTCACATTCCGCCTCCTGCTCAAACAGGGGACTACACCTGCTGTTCACTTTCAAGCTCAGGTTTTTCTCTTCTTTATCTGGATGTCTGAGTTAGCATGGATGATTTGTGACCCATATTTCACTTTAATGATGGTCCATATATAATCTTTTTGGCCAAGGACATTGTGCAGTCCTCACTGCAAAGGGTGTGATCATGGACCCTTCTCCATCTCATTCAACTGTGTTCATGTTCTGGCTATGTTTCTGGAAATACAATACTTGTGGTGCTGATATAGCAATATTTCATATAACTAGCAACTCCATTTACTGGTCTCCAGATCTGTCATGTATCACCACTCACACTGATATTGTCACAAACAAATTAGCAACCTGGTTCTCTGCCTCACTAGTATTCAAAGATCTTCAGCAGTTGACCAGTGGGCCAAATTAAATCAGATTTGAATGTGAAGAAATATCCCAAGGGTAGTCTTCTATCTCTTGCAGAAAGTCTGAGGGACAGCTGGATCTGCAAGAGGCACTTTTTGAGGAGTCAGATCTGATGGGAGGAGAGTGTATTCTGAGACTGGATTCTGACAGAAATCAGGAGAAAATATCTGTTATATCTTATGCGGTGGAAGAGAATCTTCCTTTTCCTCTCCTGAAGGCATTGTAAAATGCAAGATAACTACCTAATAGAAAACAAAGAAGAATAAAATTGTGTCATTTTGTATAATGGTATAAGCTGCAGAGTCATTTCACAAATTCTGCCTGGCACTTTGACAGTCACACCTGCCCTGGAATGGCTTCTAACATTCCAAACCTCTGAGCAACCTCACACACTACCATTTTTGTTAATTGTTATGAAAACTGTTTCTTTTTACTCCCAAATATACAGCTTTTCCCCAAAATTATATTTGTCTCAATTCCAAGATTGTCAGTGTTCAGTCCTGACATTAAATCATCAGGGTTAGAAACAAATGTTTTATGCATTACGGGGGTGGGGCTCTGACAGATCACATACGTGTAAGAAAGGCATGCAAGGTCAAGATCCAGTTGCTTTTTACAAACTGCTCAGGAGAACCATACTTACAATTATAAACACTCTGCTCTGGTTACATTACAAATCAGATGTTTTTGTGTTTTTAATTCGAAGCTATAGCAAATATTTTTAAACATATAGCTGTTTCAAAGGTAGATCTAACAGTACAAAGCAACATGCAAATTAATCAGTTTATAGGCTCAACAACCCATATTATTTTATAGGGCCCTATCCTGCTCCCACCAAACTAAGCAGCAAACTCCCATTGACTTCACTGGCAAAAAAATCATGCCTTGGAGTGAAGGTATCAGCTGCAGCATTATACCCAGGGCCGGCTCCGGCATTTCTGCCGCCCCAAGCAAAAAAAAAAAAAAAAAAGCTGCGATTGGCGGCGGCAGTTCAGCGGCAGGTCCTTTGCTCCTAGGGGGAGTGAGGAACCTGCGGCCCTCGAATTGCCGCAGGTGCCGCCCCTCTCCCTTGGCCGCCCCAAGCACCTGCTTGTTAAGCTGGTGCCTGGAGCCGGCCCTGATTATACCAGTGCTCCTGTGCCATTCTTCTGAAATGCATTATGTATCACTGAATACATCTCAAAGGCCATTGGCTATTTTTCTTCCTTCACAATTCACTTTAATATAATTGAATTTCATTATTGGAGAAATGCCCCCTTAACTTATTCAGTTCTGATAAGAAAATCAATACAAGTTTATGAATGATTGTAAAATGCTCTGGTAATCCTGCCACTATACGAAGTGTGTTTGCAATAAAGTACTCTGCAGAAGATGCACTTGGAATCAAATAGTTCCTCAGACCTCATATGAACTTATCTTGCACAATATGCCTTTTTTCAAAACATGGGAATTCCTTGGCTCTGAAAGCATATGTAGACAGAAGATATAATGCATGCAAAGTAATATGAAAGGGAGAATAAAGAAGATGGAATAATCACAAAATAGTGCTTATTGCAAAGTATGGTATATAAAGATTTCAGGTGGTAGACAACCAGGGGGAATTTCAGTAATATTTCAGGTGTTTAATTGCATAATTGTGCCTGGCTTTGAGACAATCCTGCCATTATTTCCCATCTTGTTATTTTATGTGTGTTTTTTTAATTCTTTGAGACAAACCTCACATTGTTTCCCAACTTGTGATCTTATATACCTTTAAAAAAAATTATAGACAGTGTTTTTGGATAATTGCTTCCAGTCCAGAACATGTTTTATTTCTTAATGAACAAGTTGTCTCTAAAGAATGCTGCCTTTTTTATTTTTTGAAAGGGCAGAGTTGAGTAAAAACATAACGTGTTCAGTTTTAATGTGAATTCAAATCAGTGACAGTTATCAAAGAGAGATTATCTTCTGTTAATCCAAATAGGCGTATACTGTTTATTTAGGGATTTGTCTGATTAAAGGACATGCTTGGCACAATTCTTACTAAATTGGTCTATTTTTTTCTGGGAAAAAAAGCTCCTAAAATAATTAAACTGTTTTACATATGTTAGATTTTTGTCTTGAGTAAAACATTCTGTAATTATATATTGCATTCTACACAGACAATGCTCCAGATGTCTCCTGTCTTTAAAACAGCTGTGAAGCGTAGTTGATGCAAAACACCTTCGGGATTTTTTTTTTTTGAAAAATTGGACAGTTTAAGATAAAGATGGTCAGACTACTTTGTTTGACCCAAATGACTTCCTAATTGTCAAACCAAACACTATTTTCCAGGTTTTAAAGTGTTTTAACAATGCTTAATATAATAAATAAATAAATTGTGCATCTCTGTACTTTCTGATTTTGGGCTAGCAACCACAGTACAGAAATATGGCTGTATTTGCAGAATTTTATATCCTATACCCCAGTGGGCTTTGAATTCCTAGGGATTACATTATGTCAGCGAAAACCAGGTACGTGTTAAAAAGGTGACATTAATCATATATGAAAATAAATGTTCCCATGGGACTGCTAATTCCATTTCAACTCTTTGAAATATATAGAAGAGGTGCATGTAAAGTACTGTCAATATTAATAAATTTATTCATGAATATTTCCTTAGAAAACTATAGAATGATCTTTCTTAAAACAATTTGGGATGGCAGTCTGAGCATTCCTAGTCTAACGGTGGAGGGAAAACATAGTTGTTTGGCTCCTATTATAGATTTACTTTGGACTTTAAAAAAAATCTTTTACAAAAGTGTAAGGGTTATTGAATACTCTCCCAGATTAGAGGTTCAGGAACTGACCTAAAGCAAACAGGTCAACAGGAATTTGCCATTGGCTTCAGTGGTATTGGATCAGGACCTTAGTTATCCTGTAAATCCCCTAAATGTTTCTAAATTTTAATCCTTTTTCAGTAAAATAACATAAGTGTATGTTTTATATAACATATTTCTTGTATATTTGTGTTCTTATTGCATGCTGACATTTGGCCCCTTTGTCTACTTTCAGGATGTTGTTTGTAATCTATTCCTGATTATTGCTGAAGAGTTTGCTCAAGGAAAACACATCACCAGATGGATTAAGGTGCCTTTGCCTAGGGTATGTCCATACTAAATTCTGTCATCCCAAGGGCATAACTTTATTGGAGGCCTCTCAGCACCCTGGGAATTGAGGAGTGGGGTGTTTTTTCTCTGAGGTGCGCAAGGGTAGCAATATGGTCATCATCTTCCACATTTATGAAACACTGCTGCCTGCACAAGCAGGCTTGTTTGGACACAAGGTGCTACATGTAACAAAATAAGGGAAGCCCTTTACTATGGGTCATGTTACATTCATCAGCTATCCCCAACTCTCTCTCATAGAGTGGGAGAAGAGTGACTTCAGACAAGGGAAGTCTTCCATTTGCTGGAGAGATGATTAGGGACGGTTGGCATTATGTCACCAATGACCAGGAGGGAAGGAGGTGAAATAATTGTGAGTGAAACTCCTTCTATAGGGAAAGGGATAGCTGAGTGGTTTGAGCATTGGCCTGCTAAACCCAGGGTTGTGAGTTCAATCCTTGAGGGGGCCACTTAGGGATCTGGGGCAAAAATCAGTACTTGGTCCTGCTAGTGAAGGCAGGGTCCCTTCCAGTTCTATGAGATGGGTATATTTCCTATATTATATAAATCCAAATCTCCTTCCTCTTCCATCAGTTAGACACCTCTATAGCTGGAAATGTATAGAAAATTAGAAGGGAAGCATACAAGGAGAGGCATCATCCCATAGGTGAGAGTTTCTTGCACTGAACAATGGATTTAGATTTCCTAGTACAAACCAGAGGGAGCTTGGCAGAACTTGTTATGAGCCATGCATGTTTGTGCATAACATATATGTTTAGGAAAAGAGCTTTTTGATAGTAGGCTACATGCCCAAAGACCAGCTCAGTAAAATCTGGTAATGATTGCTTCAGGAAAAAAAACCAAACACAAATGTTTATTGAAGTTTATATAGTTCCCAAATCATTTTTTTCAAAGTTTGAATAATAAACTAAAAAAACAAACAAACTAAAAATTTCCCTTCATTTTGTCCCTAGAGCAGAGGGGACATTTCTCCTATTGGCTTTGACCAGGCTCTTTTCTTATATCGAGCGGCTGGAACAGGAGAGAAGAAAGGAGACAGTAATATCAACTCCTAAGAACACTGCTGGGAAATAGACTCAATAGTTCCTATGTGAAATATTTCTGGGTTGAGAGACAGGGAAGGATCAGATTTATCACCAGTAAAACCTAAGGGAGAAAAAGAAAATGCATGTAGTGACAGGTGGTACCAGATTATGATTGTATTGCTGTAGCACCTACCGACCTCATCTGAGATTGGGGCCCCATTGTACTAGCGAAAGACAGTCCCTGACCCAAAGAATTTACATTCTGTGTAAGACAGACAAAGGGTGTACAGAGAAAAGTTACCTGTCCCCGGTAGAGCATTAGCAGAGCTAGGACTAGAACGCAGGTCCTTGTTTAGTAGTGTGACAATAGATATTGAACTCAGTTGCCTGAAATGCCTTACCAAGCTCTATATGGGAAAATCTGCAGAAAAACCCAGGAAGGGATTTAAATTTGGAAAAAAATATTAAATTGCTTAACTGAACATAAAATGCGTGGTGATAGTATCAGGACCCTTTTACATGCTCATAACAGTAATTAGTTTTAGGGATAAATCTTTAATTAAATAAAAATTAAGAATAGTTTTAATTAAGAAAATCCAGTAATGCCAGCTATAGGATGATGTAATCAGGAGACAGTATTGGATCATGTTTTACATAAGAATATAAGAATGGCCATACTAGGTCAGACCAAAGGTCCATCTAACCCAGTATCCTGTCTTCTGACAGTGACCAATGCCAGATGCCCCAGAGGGAATGAACAGGACAGGTAATCATCAAGTGATCTGCCACCCATTCCCAGCTTCTGGCAAACAGAGGCTAGGGATACCATCCCTGCCCATCCTGGCTGATAGCCATTGAGGGACCTATCCTTCATGAATTTATCTAGTTATTTTTTGAACCCTGTTATAGTCTTGGCCTTCACAACATCCTCTGGCAAGGAGTTCCACAGGTTGACTGTGCGTTGTATGAAAAAATACTTCCTTTTGTTTGTTTTAAACATGCTGCCTATTAATTTCATTTGGTGGCCCCTAGTTCCTGTGTTATGAGGAGTAAATACACTTCCTTATTTACTTTCTCCACACCAGTCATGATTTTATAGACCTCTATCATATCCCCCCTTAGTCATCTCTTTTCCAAGCTGAAAAGTCTCAGTCTTTTTAATCGCTCCTCATACAGCAGCCATTCCTTACCCCTAATCATTTTTGTTGCTCTTTTCTGAACCTTTTACAAGTCCAATATAACTTTTTTAAGATGGGGCGACCACATCTGCATTCAGTATTCAAGATGTGGGCATACCATGGATTTATATAGAGGCAATATGATATTTTCTGTCTTCTTATCTATCCCTTTCTTAATGATTCCCAACATTCTGTTCACTTTTTCGACTGCCTCTGCACATTGAGTGGATGTTTTCAGAGAAACATCTTGTGGAGATACATTGCAGCCCATAGGACTACATGGGACTTTTGCTAGGGTTCATCCAAAGGTCATAGGAATGCATTGGAGCCCATAGAATACAATGGGGTAAATGCTGTGTCAGAATGACTCAACAAAATCCCATAGGAATACATTGAAGTACATAGAAGTGAATGGGGCTTCTGTCGCATGTAGGTACACATAACTAGGGTGTGATGTCACTGAAAAGCTGAAAGCTGATTGGCTGAGCCTAGGTGGCCAAACAGTATATAAGGACCACAGCTAAAGCTCTGTAGGGATAGGGACCAGCAAAAAAGAGGAATGCTGCAGGACACCTGGAAGAAAGAAAGTGCTTGCGGAACAGTGGCAACAGCTCCCGTGGAAACTGGCAAAACAGAGGCTGCTTGAAAAACAGCTATAGCAGCAGCAGCAGCTCACCCAGGGTTCTAGGGTTGCCCCTGGCAATGGCCGCTTCTGCCACCTGCTCAGCAGGAGGCCTCCACAGCAGCCCAGCACCAGCAACCAACAGGCTTCCGTCTCTCCTGCCTGAGGCAATACTTCGCCTAAGGAAGCGGCAACAGCAAACACCTCAGCAGACAGCAGCCCGTCACTGGACAATGCTCCTCAAACACCATATCCCAAAAATAGAGCAGAAGGACCATTACCTTGGTGGTTCAGAAGGATTTTAGAGAAGCCTCTGCAAGTTAAAATCTTTTTCTATTTAACATACTAGATCGTATGGGTTTCAAGTGAAAATAAAGCTGCATGCCTGTGGTCTGAATGAGATGTCCCTATCCATCTAATAATTGCCTGATCAGCACTTGTTAGATGCTTACTGTTAAGTATTTAGTATTGAATGTTAATTAATATATTGTTATATGTTTAATTGTTATTATTATAAGGTATAGAGTATTAAGTAAATTATTATATTGTTATATGTGATAGAGTTAATTGAAACAGTAATTGTAGTATTGTTACTTTATTTGCTGTGCCGCTTCATTTTTATACTGTAACCTTATTGCTTCCATCTCTACTCTTTTACTGTAACTGTTCACTTCTATATAAATATTATTTTTGTTTTTGAATAATTTATTGCTTGTTGCCTATTCTTGATCGGAGGGCTGTATCCGTGTCCTTCAGGAGAAAGTTAGCTAGCTGTGGCTTTCTCTGGAAAATCCCTTAGGGTGGGCTACAACCTTAACTACCAGAATAGATAAATTGAAAATAAAGGTTTTAAATCGAAAACGGTATTTTTAGGCAAACTCATTGGCTTGATATAATTGATTTTAAATCTTCCAGTAACAGTAGGGACACAGTGCCTTTCAATTTGCTCTGCCACACAGAATTTGCCTGTTAGCCAGCTCTTTATTGACTGGGTTGGTTAAGAAGTGGCTGTGTCTTCATGTAATTCTGTTCAACATTTACATGTTCAGAGTAATAGATCCCTGAGCAGAGGGAATGGAAAGATCTTGACGTCATTGCCGTTTGAAGTTGCTTTTTCATATATTTAATATGGCAGCAGATGACTCTGTAATCCAATATACGTATTTTGTGTATGTGTATACTTGAAACCTGACTCTGTTATCAAAACTGGAATTAAAAAATTCTGATGACTAAAACCCTAACAAATTAAATTATGCTGGATAACATGAGTTTTTAGAGATTGCAAAAGTTTACAAAGCTCATTACAATTCAAGCTATTAAGACAACATTTAAAGTATCTAAATACGTTTTTTCATCATCGTTCTAAAATGTTGCCAAAACAGAAGCCAGAGACAGATTTTTTCCCCTGAAATAGTTACATCTGATGAAAGTGTTTAATATTCACTCTTCCCCAGGGCACATGTCAATACTGTGTCCAGACTTTTAAGAAAGGGTAGCTTTTGTTTTGCCACAAATAATCTTGCAATGTTTTGTTCTCTTCCAGAAGCAAATTGTTTTGTCTAGACGTTGCAGTAGATGATACTGCACCATAGGCCCATTCTTTGTTATGAGAGCTCGATTTAAAAATAAAAAACAAAAAACCCTGTGTTGAAAAGGCACAATCATGTTGAGACAAAGAGGGAGCGACAGTCACCTTGAATGTCTTTGCATTAACAAATCCATTAATGTTATTTAGCATACACCAATGTATGGTAAAAGGTAATGACAACTAACTAAACAAATAATATCATAACAATGCTTTACTCTTACTTCATGGTGTGCTTTACAAACAATAAGGAACTTTAAAACAATGTTGTTGATACATTTTTTAAAAATAAATATTGTTTAAAAAGACACTCAGGTAAACTCAGGATTGTGTAGCTGTAAACTTAGCACATTAGCCTTTCTACCAATTCCCTTTTGTTTGGCCTTCACTTGTCATGCCATATCTTCATTTAGTGCCCAGTCCTGCAAAGTGGTGCTGAAAGGGTTGTGAATCTTTCAACAGACATGTTTTGAGGTTTGTAAAAAAAATCCTGTACCCATCAATTTTAGCCAGAATAATGTCTGAAACTGCTATTAGTGATTTAGTTTTATTTTCCGAATTTCTTCTTAAACATAGAATCCTGCATATTGTCTTAGCAAAGGGTAAAAGTGGAGAGAATGACAGACTTTAGAACAATGTGAATTTAGGAATATAAAAATACAAGTACAATAATTATTCATTCATTCATTCAACTGGTGGTGAGTGTGTGTAATATCCTACGACCACAACGCAAGATATTCAGGCAGTAAGTGACTTCTAGCTAGACAAGTTTAGTGCAGCTCCCAGTGAGTTGGCCGGGGAAGATCCCATTGGTAGAGATGATGCCTATGAATAATGAAGGTCTCAGTTAAAGACTTGGTTGCAATAATGTGCAGGAAGTATGTTCAGAGAATTCAGCCACACGGTGGAGGACTCAACTAATTTGTTAAGTCTGTTCTAATCTCTGTACCAGCTTGCAGGCACTGCTGCAGGCATGTTCAGATGCAATGGATGGAAAAATAACAAAAAGAAAGTTTGAAAGATCAAATTTATAGAAGTGAGCTAAACCGGCTTGTGAGGCTATGTTACCCCCAAAATCTTGGGTGTACAGATTACAACTGGGTGGGAATTGATTTTTCTGTCCCAGAAAATTTTTTCGAGATTTCAATTTTTTTTTTCTGTTGAGAAAAGTAAAAGTCTTGAAAATTGTTTTTGAGCCAACAATCGGCAAAATTTTTTGTTTCAGTCGATCAGAATGCTTTGTTTAGACATTTTTGAAACATTTTGTTTAGATTTCAACCTATTTTAAATTTTGAAACAAAATGACATTTTGAATTGAAAAAAATGGAATTTTTCATTCAGAAACGGGACATTTCTACCATTTCACACCTTTTTTTCAATTTTAAATTTTTTGTTGTTGAAATCAAACATTTCCTGCAATCAGTTTTGGTTTCAGTAAACAGCATTTTTCCAATTTAAAAATATATAGTTGAAAAATTCTCGACCAGAAGCACAAGGGTATTTTATTGCTTAGTGCAACTCCCACCTTCTGCCAGTGAGTTGGGTAGTTCAGAATACCAAAGTAAGTGCAGGTGTTTTGACATGACAGGTGGAGCTGGGGTTATTTTTCTTAATTAATTCAATAAAAAGGTGTCTGGGTTGGCTGCCTCACTAAATGTCCTCTCACTGCCCATCTGTCACTTCCTCTTTTTCCTTCCAGAAACTCATGTCTCAGCTGACTGACCAGCCACAGTGCCATCTCCCACCTGCCTGAGTCTCCATTGAACTATGTGCATGCTGGGATATGCTGAGTGGAGCACTCTGTTTCCAGGTGATATATGATCTGGTATATGTTGTGCACTCTCTGGATAGATATAGTATGACTTGAAAGGTTTTTGATATTGGTAGTGGGGGTGCCTCATACAGTATATACAGTCCTTGTATTGACAGCCAGAGCATTTGAAAACAAAAACAGGGAAATTCATCAGTGTTATATTATATGGTACATGTAGTCAGATCACTGATTCTCCTCAGATGTTAATATGGTATCTTTCACCCTTAACTATGAAATTCATCTAGATAGTGAATATTTATTTTAATTGAGTCTATAAATTAATAGCTTCAAGCAGTCTATTAATAAATATAATTACAGTAAAACAGTATAAGCCAAAATCAGTGAACTCTGTATAGATCTCAAAGGAAAAGTCATTTTTCTGATATCTGTGAAGTGAAACAAGCTCCTCAAAGTAGTGAGAATTTTTTGTGTCTAATAACAAATAACTACTCTGGCAATAGCTTAACATATGTGAATTTTGGAAAAGGAGAAAAAATAGTTATACTGTTCCTTCCTTCCTTCCTTTCCAAACAAAACTTTCACAAGTTACCCGTCACCCCATAAGACAGGTAATTCTTTGAAATTTAAAGCAATTATATTTGTTATATTTCTAAGAAACGCTATCATGCACAGGTTATGGCACAAACAGTCAAAATGTTTTTTAGGAAAGGAACTTTAATAACATGTATACAATTTTAGTATGATTTTTTTAAAGTATGATTTTTTTACTTGAGCTGGTTCTGTTGGTGAAAGCTAGAGCTTGGGGGATTAGTATTTGCAAAAGATTTGAATAGGGTGACACAGTAGGATTCCAGGTTTTACAGAGGTCTTACAGAAGTGGTGGTTCTAAATCAGAATATTGGATGAGACACGGTGCCTTACCATGGCTATGCATGAGCTCTGTAAGAGCACTTTTGAAACTGCTTCGGCCCTTCGCTGTATTGTTCATTAAATCCTGCTTCTGTTTTTGTGTCCCCCTACTGGTATGTGCAAAGCTGTTATCTGTAGAGCTAGTGAATTAATGGGTTTTTGGTTTGGTGGCTACACTGAAATAATCATACCAAAAAAATATTTTGGGTCAAATGAAACATTTTGTTCCATCCAAAATATTTTTTCACTATTGTTTGGTTTTGACTATTTTTTTTAACCTTTTTTGTTCTTTGAAATCTAGCAAAATGCAGAAATGAAACCATTTCAAAATGAAAAGTTGAAGCATTTCATTAAAGAATGTCAAAATGAAACATTTAGATTTTTGGGGAGAAAAAACCATTCACCAAATTTGACCTGAATTCAGAAATAGTTTCAGTTGATCCAAAACTGTATTTTTCAGTGAATAAATTATTAATCTGATAATTTTCACCCAACTTTACCTATCAGCTGATCCTTTATTAGAAGATTGGTTGTTAGTAATGGGAATGGTGCAAAGAATTAGGTGAAAAATATTTATTTTGGTCTGGTTTAATTTTTTCACTTTTCTGAGTGGGGATGTATCCCAGATATTGCCAGTGGATAGCCCAGATGAGAAAAATGTGTAACCTCGCAAAAGGCCTGATCTAACTCCCATTGAAATCAGTGAAACTATTACCATTGATTTCAATGTGAGTTAGAGTGGGGGCTAAAATTCTTTATAGTCTTGTCCATATTACTATGTTTCCAGACAACATCAACATCTTTAAAAACCCAGAACCAAACACAGACTGAAGACATTGTTACTGCTCTGGCTTGATATCACTAAATAAATATTATCGCAACTAAATGCCACAGTGATTGTTATCTTCAAAAATGCCTTAATAGAACATAATCCAAAGCCCATTGAAACTAGTGGAAAGGCTGTCATAGGATCAAACTCACTGAGAACATCCCTTTATAATTCCAGTCTTTGGTCACATAGTTATTATCCAGGGACTTGCTGTTACAGAGGTCCTTGTGAAGAGAGAGTTTAGCTTGTTCTTCCACAAGGCAACATTTACCCTCTCCTAAATCAGAAGGCTCCTCTAGGATACCTCAGTGTAAATCCTACTAAAGTCAATAACATTACTGAGAATGAAAACCAGTGCAGCTGAGAGTAGAATTTGGTCTAGAGTCTGCTTTTCAGTTAACAAATGAACAGTAATATTTGCTATGAACAACATCATGATCCTATTTACTACTTTCAGAATACAAATGATACAAGGCAATACTGGTACTCTTATTTGATTTAAGATGGCCTACTGTTCCATGAATTCATGAAAGCAAAGAAAAATAGAAAGCAATGCTAAGTGTTCAATGTATAAATGTTAGTTGCTATAGTGGAAATAATAGCAAAGGGATGGTGTGTTCTACATGGCAGACACACTCAAAAATGGATAAAATGCAATAAAAATGAAAAGTAAAACAGAAACAAAGTAAATTTGTATTGAAGAATCTGATATTGTATCTTATCCATTAGATTACAATGTCTTTCTTGGGACCTGATCCAAAGTTACCTGAAGTCAATACATCAGTGGGATTGGGATCAGGCCCCTTGTGTCTGTTGTTTTTATTCTGAAACGATTAATGTAGAAATGTTAAAGATGTTTCATTACTTTCCTGCTAGGTCATGACAAAATTAAGTATTGTGGTCTACTGTGTGGTCAGAGGGAATGGAGAGTATTCAAAAGCAAAATCAATTCTCATGAAAAATAGTCACTGTACATGAGGTTGAAGGGCCTCTATTTAGTACATCACAGCACTTGCTTAAAGTTAATTTGAATATCTTAGCCATGTTTTAGCTTTGTCTTTAAGATTTTAATAGTGGGATTATGCTGTACTGTGAGTTCTAAACATTTACCAAATGATGTTTTGAGCAACAAACTTTGAGGTTTTTTGCATTATACAACCACAAAATAAAAATAGTAATAAAAAACTTGCACATTCATTGTTTTTTTGTATTTTGCACTCCTATAAATAGACCATTGCAGGAGAAACATTGAAAAATGACCAAACAGATCAGCCGTCATCACGAACTTCAGCAGGACAAATGAACCTTTGCCCTTACAGAAAAGCATATGGTATTGTAGAATTAACACTTTCAGGCAGGGTTTCATTACTTTTTCCAGACCCTATACCCCAAAATAAAAAATTCTAGAATGCCTGGTAGTGAAGAGAGCCTGGCTAATGTAAGTATTGTGCTATTGTCGTGTATGAATTGTTGATAGCAAATAACTTGGTGTTAAGACCATTGTCCCTGTATTTATCTTGGCTTTGGATCACAAGGATTCACACAAAACTTCTGTTTTGCCCCAAGTGAGTGGGTGTGAAAGGATATTCAAATTCAAAGATAAATGCCAGCTGAAACTACCAAGGTTCACATGATTTTGTGCAAATCCAAACATGTTGCATGGTTTTTATTCTAAACCATAAAACAACCCAGGTTCACACAAAATGCTTGTGAATTTCAGCAAAGCTTTTGAGATTGTGACAAAACCAAAAATATGATTTGAGGGATTGTAATAATGCTTTTGCTCAACTCTCATCCGCAGCTGAGAAGTCTGAAACAAAAGCACTTATTGAAGTTAACATTTGTTTTCCATTTCTCTTAATGTGGTAAATTTTGAAGACTGTTGTTTTACTTCCCTCAACCATCAAATTGCAGATGAAATTACAGGATCTGACTGTCCAAATGAAATTCTAATTTTGTGCCACTGTGGATATAGATTTTCTGTTTGATGAGGAGGATGAGATAGCATTAGGACATTTGAACTGAATTCCAGTTGTTGGCTATTATTGCCTTTGTGAGGCGTCCACCTAATCCCAGATTGACCGCCTCGCAGTTTCATATCCTCCTTCATTGATCCCTCATGTCTGTTGCTCTCTTGTGATCCTTCTAGAGATAGTGTTCACTAGTAATATTACCATACTCAACTGAAAAGGACATTACACAGAGCAGCCATAATTAGGACAAAATATAATCTGAACACAATTGGGACATGTGTTTTGTAAGAATTATTAAATCTTTGTTACACCAACGTCTATAATGAATTACTGTTACAAGAACCTAGAACAACACACAATTGCTGCATAGGATGTACCTACAAATAGATGATACATTTTATTAAACATTCTGGAGCATCCCCTTTAATAATGTTTTTTTCAGGCATTCATTCTATTTGTTAATGTGAGCATGTTGCAAAACTCCCCTTTTCTCACATGTTTGGAGAGTGAATGAATTGAGGGTTATTGTATCTTGTATGTGAGATAATTATTGAAACTGTTATGGTGGGCAAATCCTATTCTGCTATCCCACAGGCACTTCATCATTCCACATATGTTTTGAAATTATTTTTATATAATATAATTTAATCTTCTAAAACTAGAGCCTGTTACAACCAGGGCATGGGTGGTCTGACTAAGTAGTTGAAGCAAGAGTTAGGAGCCAGGCCAGGTCAGACACTAGGAAATCAGAATGTGAGGTATGCCAGAGGGCAGACCAAGAGCCAAGTGTCAGGAGGCAGGCAAGAGCAGGTTAGTTGGAGATCAGAATTAGGCAGTACAAGCAGGTAGCACAAAGGAAGCAGGAGAAACCCAGTTGCCTGGACAATTTCTTTCTTGTCTTTCCTTTTTCTCCTTTTTATGGTGAAGCAGACTTGACTGAATAGTCTATAGCTGCCACCAGCTATAATTCCTCAATATATAGGGTACATCCAGACTACCTGCCGTATCAGTGGGTAGCGATTGATTTATCGGGAATGGATATATCACATCTTGTTAAGATGCAATACATCAATCTTCGAACGCGCTCCCCGTCGACTCCGGAACTCCACCGGAGCAAGCGGCGGTAGCGGAGTCAACGGGGGAGCCGCGGCCGTCGATCTCACTCCATGAGGACAGGAGGTAAGTTGGAATAAGATATGTCGACTTCAGCTACGGTATTCCCATAGCTGAAGTTGCATATCTTACAGCGACCCCCCGCCCCCAGTGTAGACCAGGCCTTAGTTGTTTATATTCCCTTGCTCTGCCCTGTGTCTTTCAGGTACTGTAACAATGCCTTTTTAATAATACCCCAGTCCCCCAATGTTTCTGCTAAATAACATAATGTAATTTTTGTTACGCTAAGACATTTGAATTCCTCAGGAAGCTTTTATTTCTTTATCAAAACCCTTACATAAAAGGTGACCAGTTATTTCTTCCACCTTGCAGAATGCACATAGTCCATCTTTGAGCCTATTTATTCAAGAAAGCTTTTTGTTTAAGCCAGTTCACATTCTAAACAAAAGCACTTCATTAGTCCTATCCAGGCCCTCATGTATGTCATCATCCTCAACTCTAGGGCACAATTGAAAAAATCTTCTTCCTCTTTTTTATTAATCCACATTGTTTGCCATTCCTCTTTTAGTTTTTTCTGTACTTGGCTTTTGAATTCCTGTTTATTCAAGGGTATTTCTATGTCAATCCTTCCATTTCTTACAATGTTTTTAGGCGCTTTGTCTGCCATTTTATTCCCCATTATCCCAATAGGCACTGGGATCCAAACGAATGCTGCATGTATTCCCATCTGTACCAACTCTGTTATAAGAAATATAACTTCACTAATTAAATCACTTCTATATACTGAAACACGCTTTTTTAATCTCCCTAAGCCCTGAGACTGAATTTGAAAAAAATATCTCTTATCCCAAAACAAATAAGTGTTAGGTTACATGCCACTCTATTTGCAGAGAAGTGATAAGTGATAGGTTACATATCACAGTTAATTCTGCAATTTCATATTTAAGTTGTTTCAGAACACTTTGGTGAATACCATCTGGTCCTGGTGACTTCTTATTGTTTAATTTATCAATTTGTTCCAAAACATTTTCTATGGACACCTCAATCTAGGATAATTCCTCAGATATGTCACTTAAAAAGAATGGATCAGGGGAGGGAATCTCCCTCACATCCTTTGCAGGATCATCAAAATCTCAATCTGCTTCTGCTCTTTTCCCCCCTACTTTGCATTTGTTCTCCTTTTCTAATAGACTCTTCTTCCGTTTCCAGAGTCACTTCATTTGGGTTCAGAAAATACCATACCATACCCCACCCCACAAATTCTTGTTCTTGTGCTAAGTTTAAATAGAAGCAGGGAACCAATCAGGACTCCAAGACTTCTGCCAATCAGAGCCCAGGACTGGAGTCCTCTGTTAGAGTTCCGTTTCTAGGTCTGGTAAGTGTTAGTAAGTCCCTGAGTGGCAGGATTAGAAGTTATTGGCTTTTAAGAGCTTTTTAGACTGTGGTTCAAGATTCCTGGTGCCTGCCTGAGCCAAAGAAACAATTAAAAAAAACATTTTGTGCTCTTTTTCAGAAGTTGTGTGTATGTATAGCTATATTATCCCATACTCTAGTGGAGGTTTATATATCCGTGGCAAAGGACAAGACAAACACAGAAAATATTTTTGGTGAATATTGAACTTAATGCCTGGTTGGTCATCAAGTATGATGATCAGTGGGATGCACACAAGTTGGATTTCTAGTGCCAATAGCAGCTGGTTATGTCATTCCTGTCTGCACTTGCACATTGGATCCCAAGCGTACTTACTTGTCTTTTTCACAAGCTTTGCTAGTATAGCTATTTGAAAAAGTTCTGTCTGTTTTTTCAAGAAAAAATGGACTTTTCTTCTAAACATATTTTTGTGAATTAAAAAGTATGGTTTGGCTTCTCATAGAAAAAACAGACTATTTCTTTGGGGAAAAATGGAAAAAAATGATGTGTGTGTGTGTGTGTGTGTAAAATAGCATTTCCAAGAGGCACTATTTACTAGGTTACTTGTATATTGTTTAGCTGCCATGTACAGAAATTCTATGAGTAAATGTTATTAATCATTTATTTTCTTGGATTGATCGATATGACTCTTATCTGTGCACATCTTGCTGTCCCTTTTCAAAGACTGTTTCTAAGTTCCTTTCCCATCTGTCTTGCACTTGACTTTCTCTGCTTAGTGCCCCTTAGAAACCAGGATTTATAAAGAAAACACCATTGGGATCAGGGTCCATGGACAAGCCACATCAAGATCACAGTAAGTCCAGAAGGAGGCTGAAGGTCAAAGCTGGGTTCAAGTACGTTCCAGAGCCTGGGGTCAGGAGGTAGGCATAGTACTGGAGCAAGTCAGGAACAGAGCTACAGCAAGGTCTGAATAGGTACAAACAAGGCTGAAATGTCACTACAGGATGACAAATATTTTTCAGAAGAGCACTTTTGGAAAACAGAATTCATAAATTAAATAACATTGGTGTTTTAGTTTATACACTTTTCTGAAGTGCTCATAGTTGTGTGTTTTAAAAGGGGTCGGTTGTTATAGACCTTCGGGTCTAGATGTTTTCATTGACACTCTACAAATGTTTAAGACAGACACTTTAGAAGGTTAAATAAGTGGGCCACATTCTACTCTCAAATATAGGTGTACGAGAATAAATGAAGGACTGTGGTTTGTATCTAAAAGTAAAATTTGGCAGAGTATCTCTATATCAAGGTAGCTTAATAAAAACAATATTTAGAGACGAGAGGTCATTTTGTTGTGATTCAGATTAGAAGTCTGTAATACCTTCCTCCTTTATAAGTATAATGATAATCAGCTTCACAATTTTCTTAAATATTCATAATGGGAAAGTGAAGAATCATTTTTCAAACTAGTGTCTGTTGCATAACTGATCATTTCACATTCCATTCTTGTTACTGATTTATGTTCATGACTATGAGAACATCTTGGCAGCTTCCATAGGTGGGGCATGGGTGAGAGAGTTGGAGTGAATTGTTAAATCCTGGTCTATAGCCAGAAGTTGAAAGCATTTTAAATGAGCTGATCAAGGGACCACCACCCTATTGGCCAGGATACATGCAATTTTACTTAAAAAGTTACCATAAATATTTTTTGTTTATCCTCTTTTTATTTGAAAAAAAAAAACAAAACCTTTCTCTCCTGAATATACACGTGTTTGTGATTTGACATGGTTTGATTTATTAAAGAAGCATGAGAATTTATTTCCAAACAATTGGCTCTGGGGTGAAAAGAGTCCTATAAGCCAACATGTAGGCCCAAATACTAAGGTCTCTGAATAAGGAATCAGAGAGGAGATGTAAATAAATTTACCAATTAAAACTCAGGATTACTTATAGCCATCTACAACAATTACTCATAGAGCAGGCCAGAAAAAAATGAAGAAACATTTTTCTTCAGAAGTTGGCAATTTGTTGAAATTGAAACATAAGAACATAGGGGTTGCCATACTGGGTCAGACTATGCTCAGAAACGTTTCCCAGAGATGATTCTATTTTGACCAAGTCCCAGTGGTACAGTTAGGTTCTGCAAGATGCTGCCTCGTTTCATGCCAGCTCATCTGCCCAACTCCTAGGTAACCCCCCTATCTGACTGCCTTGAAGATGGGTACCCAGGGCTTCCAGAGTCTGTGGCTCTGGGCTACCGCATGGCAGATGTGCCCCAGAGCCACGGAACCTTTTTTTTTTTTTTTACATTTTCATTTCCAAAGCAGAATGAAACCAGATTTTGAAATATAGAATTCTTCCATGAAACAGAATTACCTTTCTCCACATAGCTCTAGTCCCTTATGCCCAGAGCTCATCACTCAGGATAAATGGCTAGACTTTCAGAGCACCCACAACTCCATTCATCCAGGCTATACTTCTTTAACTTGCTGGCAAGAATACTGTGGAAGACCATATCAAAAGCTTTTCTTCTTTATGTGCTTTAGATATTGTTGACTACATATAGTTTAACATAACTCCACAAAACCCAAATGCCTTCAGAGACAACTTTGTGACTGAAATGGAGGGTTTTCCCCACACCTGGACCATCTCCAGCTGATTCCACCCAGCAGCTGCTTGAGGTGATATCTTGCAAGAGGCTGGGTCTTGCTATATTTCTCTCTACGCAAAGAATAGCTCCACTTTCAGTCTGAATGATTTTATTTTGGACAGAGAGAACAATAAATCAGGATAGAAAAACGTTCTCCGTGAGAGAGCATAGTATTGATGTGTCCCACTGTAACAGACTGGATTTAGTTGAATACAAAATGTCTATGTGGACAGCAGAATCCTTAAAGAATTATAGGTGCAGTAGTCAGAAAACAAAGGTATAACAGTTACATAGCTATCTATAGAGACCTTCTCTCTAACTCTACTGCTGCTGGAAATGAGGTTACTTTCCATCCTTCTGCACCAGAACTGATGTTCTGCAAGGGCATGGAGGGATTTAAAATCTCCCTACTTCTTGAGTGCTGGTTGCTTCTAGAGAGTAGATCACTTTCTCCTAATTTATGTTGCTATGGTGCTTCATTCTGGTACATTTTATCAATGAAAAGCATGGTGGTATAGATTATAGTGCTGGAAAATATTTCTTTCATGGTGCCATTTCTGCTTTTTAGGTACTTATTAATAACAACAATGGCAGCAAAGTCTCAATCCATCACTCAGTTAATTGTTTACATTGCTACTTATCCTTGACTCCGTATGGAGTGTGTAGAGTACAGGAAGGGAAGCTGGTGCCAGCACTGACAGGTCTAGTTGGTGAAGTACAAAGTTACTCTTTGTGCAGATTGCTGCTGTGGTTTGTCTAGTTTTTGCCATATCCAACTCTGACTCATTTAAGTTTTTTTCAGTTTTGAAAACCATCTTCGGAATGTCAGTGTATTGTATAATACATATTATGACAGGTTCGGAGTGCAATCGAGACCAGTAAGGGGTCGTGCCACCACTTTTCCTGCAACCCTGGGTGTCTCAAAATGCTTTGTTGCTGTGGCTTCCACCCTGGGATGCTCACAACCAGCTTACAACCATGCAGGTCATCCCTGGAGTTTCTCTGTGCCAGACAACCCTGATTCAGCTGCTCTGACCCCTGCAGCCTGTCTACAGCCCCACAGCTCCACTCTAGATTACACACCTGCCTTGGTTGTTACACGTGGGGTGACCCCAACACACTCCTAGTTCTGAATTTTCCTCAAACCACGTGCTCTGTAATGTCTAGCCCTCTCCTGGACAATTCAGAGAAATAATATGGTTCGTTTGTTCCTCTAAAGCCAGAAAGCCCACCAGCTTGCTGCATTAACTGGAACTAACATTCAGTTTCATTCAAACATAGCAGTGGTGGTTTAGAGTAATAGTGAAACAAATTAATTAATAAAAGGACATAGGTTAGGTGATGCCAAGTAAAAGAAATAAGGTTAGAAAGAGTTAAAAGTAAAACAAAAATAAAAACACACATCTAAAAATCCAGCAAGATACAGGCTTTGTTCAAGATATTTTTTCTCACCTATATTCAGTTCCCAGACACTTCAACCCCACCATGGTTGAAGGACCCATCTTTCTTAGCTTGCAAGAGCATGTCCTTTGTGTCTGTTTAGCGATGAGTGCTAAAGATGGCTTCTTGCCTTGCTTATATCTTCCAAAGTTCAATGACTTTGTTTCAAGAAGCAGGATGATCTCATGCTGTCCTTCCCTTCCTGTGAGCTTCCCCTCCCGTTGTATGTAAATGGGACTTCCATTGTTTTGATTCCACCATGCTTAATTTACAGAGGAGACAGGAAACCTGCTTCTTTCTCTTCCACCTGGAATAGAACCAGTTTCTCCCTGTTTGGCTACAGACTTTAAAACATCTTTAATTATCCATAATTCACAATGATATTAATCACCACAGTGTAATTAACTTCAAAAATAAGTAATATTGTGTAAAAGCAGCTGATTCAATTGCTTATCACTTGAGGTTTAGCTCCCATGTCTTTATAGACTAGTAAACCTTTGAAATGGAGTCTTCTGAAGGTTACCTCACAAAAGGAAGTTTATTCAAACTGTGAGGAAGGCAACATGGAGTCTGGTAGTGAAGGAAGCTCCATGCTTTTTCTTCTGCCACTTGTCTTTGCTGAAATCAAATTGTTCGGTTTCCTGCTTCTCCTCCGCCTGCTATATTGATGGTCCTGTTTACTGCTTCTCTGTAAACTGAAGTAACCACCCATTTGTTTGTTTAGGCTAGATCTGTTTAACAAATTCCCCTCACATGTTTTGTTAACACACACTTTAGTCATAATTCTAGCATATATCCATAACTTTTAATACCCATCATGTATACATCACAAGAATATTAATGATCAGTGAGTTATTAATTTTCATGATACCACGCAAGGCATATTTTGTACAAAGGTTATTACAATTGTGTGAAGGGTATGAATGCAGGGATGCTTAATGTCACGTGCACACACATATTTAGAAGTAACAAAAATTGGACAGTTTGGAAGTATTTTTATTACATATATGCACATCACATCTGTAGAACTGATAACTGTGTGATAAATCACAGAAGCATTTGATAAATAGACATATCATGCACCTTAGACTGCCTTACTTGCCCTCTGGCCACTAATCCAATTATATGGAATTCATGCCAATGTTCCAAACCTCTGGATAACTTAAGACAGCTCTTCTGGACAGGGGTTATCTTTTACCACCTCTTTATATAGCACTTAGCACTATGGGACCCAGATTAAGCGTGGGGCCTCTAGGCACTAGTGTAATCTGGCTGTAAACTCCAGGGGCAGAACAGAGGGATGGAACTTTTCTCTTTTTGTAGAGAAGATGGGTAAAAAGAAAGTTCTGCCCAGTTTCATGTGCTTGAATTATAACATTGTTATCCATTGCTTTAGTTTATATTTTTATTTATTTAGATTATATAAATGATAATATTTTACTAATGAAAGGCATAGGAATTGTGCCAGATATGCTCTGGAATGAATGGGTCACCCTGAGTTGTGGATAGGGGACTTTGGTTGGTAACAAAACACAAGCTCAGAAAAGAAGAAAAAAATGGCTCTGTCCTTGAGACCAGGAGCTGTGTCCCAAGGAACAGACTCTCAGTCCAGGAGTTTTGTTTTGCTCCTGGTTCCTCATCTCGAGATTCTGCAACCTATGTGGTGTGAATCTATGAGACCACACCGGCAGTAGCAGTGGCATTGCACAGATGACTTTGCAATGAGGTCTGATTGGAGTGGTGGCAGTGATGGTGCAGATCTGACATTACAGAGAGGCCCAGCTTGGACCAATGGTAACAGCAGAGCACAACTGCCTTCTAAGTTAGGCCAGACAGAGCCAAGATAGTGACTCAGTGAGGACCGTGTAGTGACTTGGCAAAGGTCAGCTGAGTTTGCAGAACCCTGGCCCACCAAGCCAGCAGAAATGGAGATATCACATCACAGAACTGGACCAGGTAGCAACACATTAAGAGCAAGTGGTACTTGGTGGAGCAGTTCTCTTTGGATTAGAGTAGACTGGAGGAAGAAAGCTGTCCCCTGATTACAATGGGATTTTCAGTGGGTTGGGGTTTGTAGTGGGTCTGGAAGACCTGGAGCTCTGTAAGTTGAACAATTACTACTTGGAACTGGGGGGTTAACCAACTCGCGAAACATTAATTTGGGTTACTCAGTCTGTTGTATGTAATATATATTAGGTTCTCTTTTTTCCCCTTTCATTCTCCCCCTCCCAAGGAAAATATTCTTTTGGGTCCATGTTCCCAAAGGACTTTGAGTGCTTGCAAATGTGGAAGAACCTCCTACAAAGGTGGGCAAGGAGGTTATATTTTAATTTCCCAGAACAGGCAGTAGAAGTAAAGCTCTGGGTGGGCGCTCAACATCATTTTGTTTTTTTGCAAAGGATCCCTGGACAGATTGAATCCAGTATTCGGTGCTGCGATTGGCACGTGGCAGACGGGAAGCAGAAATATTAAAACTAAAAGGTGAATTTCCTAGCTTTTTAGTTCTGAAAGGCTGTGATAATGGACTTTAAATGTGTGACACTTCTAGAAAACTGACATGAGGTCATTTTTACAGGGTTTTATTACTCCCTCTGAGCCATGTACAGTCCAAACAGGTGGTAACTAAAGTCTCAGTGAGATCCACAAAACAAATCAGGGAAACAATTTTAAAGTAATAAAGTTAAGCTTTGGCCAACCCCTTCAGCACCGTCAGATAGGCAGGAACTGTGAGCTGCTGTAGAGGCTCTTTGGCTCAAATATACTGGGAATATATTTTATTTTACAATATAAGCATCTCCTTCTGCAACCTACCCTGAGACTTTTTGAACTTTTTTTTTTTTAAAATTACTGAATGCATTGTTGTTTCTGTGACAACAAAGCAATGACAATTCCTGGGAGAACTCTTCAATTCCACGCAATCCAACAGAGCTTGGACATCGGCAGTGGAAAGTTTTAAATAATCTTTAATCACATGCCATAAAAGATAATACAATAAAATGACATCTGAGAGAAATGCATGAGATTCAAAACACAAAAGCCATCTAGAAGATTAATACATATATTCTGCTTATAGCTTTCTCACATTTCACATTTAATTGCCCACAAAAGAAAAGGCCCTGCTTTGCCAGATCTCCCCTGCAATAGTAATTAAACTGAGTTCAGATAGCTTTTCCTACTTATAATTGCAGCTTAAGCAAAACCCCTTTAGAAGCCAGTCAGCCAATGTAAAACCTGTTTGACTACTTCTGTCAAACACACTCTATTTCAACCTCACAAATTATCCTTTTTACCTCAACTTAATCTTCCACACGAGGAGCTAGATTCATAAAAGCATTTATGTGCCTAATTCCCAGAATCAGGCCCCACTGGGATTCACAAAATCCCTGTTCAGTTGCTGCCCTGCAAAACTCATTTGGGGTCTAAATTTCTGCTGTAAAAGTTTCCTAGACACCTAAGTTTCTTCGTATGCACAGGTGCACTACGGACCTATTCTAGATGTTCAGATCCATAAACTGATGCATAAATCAGGGGAAGATAGACTTTGGTCCATCTAATTCATCCAATCCAGTAAATCTGCTCAGAGCTCTGCTACTGGAGCCAGACCCCATAAGTGAGCTGTCACAAAACATTCAAAACAGAGTGAAAAGGGGCAACACCGTCATAATGCTTAGCCCAGTGGTTAAGGCACTCTCCTGGGATGTGGGAGATGTCCCAGATCAAGTCTCCCCTCCACCTGAGGGGAAGAAGGGAATTGAACAGGGACCAGGCACCTCTGCTGTGAATATACTAACCACTGGGTTATAGGATATCAAGATGTGGGGGCTCCCTCAGTTTCTCCTATTGAAACTGTTTCACTGTGAGTAAATAATTAGAGTCATTGGGCCAGAGAGAGAGAGAGACTTAATAAAATCAGTACAGAAACACAGTAAAAACAAGATAATTTACAAATTCAAAAATAAGTGCCCTTCCCAAATAGCACAAAGAGCATTTCAGCGCACCTCTGAATAAATTGATCCAAATCACTTATAAGAGTGTAATATCTAACCTCCAAATGAAGGTGTAAAACCAACAAAAGTCTAAAAGACCGAAGAACATCAGCAACCCCATTACCAAATAATTTACATCACCTATATTTTTAAAATGAACATCTTTACTTGTTCCAAAATAAGGTTTGCAAGGCATACTATCAACCTATTTGTGAACCTATACTTAATAGTAAAAATACAGTAGGAATGATAACCAAAAAACATCTTGTAGTAAAACAAATAATGGCTGTAACTTCGAACAACATATGAAACAAATGAAAACAAATGAAAAACTGTCTCCATGTCACAAAAAGAACATGACAAGGACACCACCAGAGTCTAATGATATACAAACACATTCATGGCAAAAGTTCCATGACAAATTCACCATTAGAGACCACCATCCTCTTCTAATTGGAGGCTTGTATACAGTTCACCAGGCTGGCTGGCTGGCGTCTGTCACTAGAAGCTGTCTTCTCCATACCATATAGGGATAATCACTAAGTATTTAAAAATTATAAATCTTTACCACAAACATATACAATGATTTACAGAGTAAACCATTAAAAAGTACATTCAGAGACTCACTGAAGGCAAGCAAGCTGCCGGGCTTGTCAGCACCCCAATCCACAGTAAGAGCAACAGGTAGAAAATAGAATGGCTCACTCAAGGAGGCAACTGTCTATAGCTTGGCAATATTGCCCCTAGGAAGGGGCGAATCCACCTCTTGGGGAAAAAAAACAAACAAACACAAGAAACCCAGTGAAAGGAATGGAAACCAAGCTTGACAGACAAGATATCTGCTGAGACCCATGTAAAATTAGTAAAATCTATTAAAGGAATCAGTTTTGTTACATGCATAACAAAAGTTCAACAGAGCATATCATAACCCTGCCTGATTCCCCTACTGACTGGAAAGGGAGCACTTAAAACCCTATTCACCTTAAGTAGATTATATATATCATTATACTGTAACTGAATGCTGGATACAACCCTGGGCCCAAAACCAAAAGCACAAAGGATGTGAAACAAATAGCCATGATCTACATAATTAAAACCCTTGTCTTGATCAAGCGAAATCAACTCAACATGCAAATGAAACATTTTTGATGCCAGAGTAGGAAAAGGATATCACAGTTAGTCCTGATAGTCTAGATTAACATGGATGACCATACCAATCACAGTTTGCAATCTATTTGTAAAGGCCTTTGCAAAAGGTTGACAGTCAGAGCAAAGCAGGGACACAGGTCTCCCATTCCTCATCTCCCCAAAGTCCCCCTTCTTGAGCAACAGGATAAGACTCACTTGACAACAAATAAGCTTCTTTCTGATGCTCTCCGGAAAAACCTGGAGGGAAGTCCAAACGGCCTTATCAAATTCAATATGTAAATCATCAATACCAGGTACCTTCCTTGGAGCAAAGCCATTTAGGGCAGAAATCAATTCTGAGTGTATCAGGTCCCGTTTATATCTGTCCTCATTCTATGTTGAGATCCTCGGAAGTTCCTCAAGGTGCTGCCAAATCTCACATGGACACACAGGCTCTGTGGTCTACAAGTCTGAGGAAAAAAAAAATCACAGCAAAATTCCTAATCCACACAGGATCTGAAAACTCTTGACCTGACGACATCTTGAAATGACCAATCATCTTCTGCTCAGCATTGTTTCTTTTCTAGGCTGTGCAGAAAAATTGTGCAGATGGATTCATTTCAGAAATGCCCTGAAATTGGGCCCTACGCAGTGAACCTTGACCTTTGCTATCCAACAGGTTCTTTAAGAGCTGGTTTTTATATTTCAAGCTCTCATTCAACCCAGCATCATTACTGCTGTTACCCCAAAAATCTCTGTGTGGAATAATAAGGAGGTGACAAATAAAACAGATTCGACTCCTACCAGCATCTATCAGCTGGGAGAATTAGAAATCTGTGTGCCTCCCGCCCATGTTGCATTGAAATAAAGGATAGAGAGAATATAACCTTAAACAGAAAGAAGATTTATTAAGGGATAGATACAACCGGGGGAAGATTCATGATGGGGAACACTACAAATACCCACAAATACAGTCCAGCAAGGGGGCATAAAGCCCAGGCCCTTAAACTGTCCCTTGGCTAAACTAATAAATGCCTGAAAAATAATTACTGACTCTCTTCTAGCTGCAGATGGAGGACACCGGCAATGGATGGTCCATCTCAGGATCTCTGGAACATCGGAGGATCTGACTCTACTGTTGAAGCAGGAGATCAACAGATCTGAGCGGATAGCACAGTCTTCACTGGATCCTTTGGTGGATTACAGGAGTCAGTTAAGTATCAGAGTCCTTGACAGATGTTAGCAGCTGAAGTCTTGATCTAATGCCGTACAAAGAACCTGGACGTGGCTCCTTGATAGTGGACAGCGCCTGCATCACCACGAACAGTCCCTATATGCTCTCTGAGGCGCACATCGAGCAACAAGAATGATTAAAGGTCTTGAGAACATGACCTATGAAGGAAGGCTGAAAGAATTGGGTTTGTTTAGTTTGGAAAAGAGAAGACTGAAAGGGGACATGATAGCAGTTTTCAGGTATCTAAAATGGTATAAGGAAGAGGGAGAAAACTTGTTCACATTAGCCTCTAAGGATAGAAAAAGAAGCAATGGGCTTAAACTGCAACAAGCGAGGTTTAGGTTGGACTTTAGGAAAAAGTTCCTAACTGTCAGGGTGGTTAAACACTGAAATAAATTGCCTAGGGAGGCTGTGGAATCATTAAGAGTAGGTTAGATAAATGTCTATCAGGGATGATCTAGACAGTATTTGGTCCTGCCATGAGGGCAGGGGATTGGACTCGATGACCTCTCGAGGTCCCTTCCAGTCCTAGAATCTATGAGGCACACTGACAGGCACTGCTCCCAACCGGTTCCAGACAGTTCTCTGTCCCTCTGGTTCCGTGAGGAAAACGGAGTTTTGGTGGGAAAATACCATGAAGAAAGGGTACCATAATGGAGTTCAAACCCTTTCTATCATATGAGCCATCTTGAATTTCTCAACTCCATTTTGAATTGCAGCAACATTCGTAACAGAATTTGACCATGTACCAAAATCACCTTACACTGCCATGAAAGACTTTTCTAGTTCCACAATCCTCAGCTTTAACTCCTCCATACCCCAGTGAAGGCCCAGGGTTATCTACTGAGGGTACTGCTGACAAAAAACGTTTAATATTAAACTATACCATCCTCCCACAATTTCCTCAAGGAGGGAAAAGCATTCTTTGAGGCAACACAGGCATCCCAAAATAACTGAAAGAGTCCCGAAAGTGAACCTCTTGTAAAAGGAGTGTTAATATGCTAGTATGGCTTACAGTCTTGATAGAAGTAAGAGTCAAGACAAATAAGACCCCAAACCATGAACTGAAATACCAGTAGAAACAACTGGCAAGCAAATGAGACAAATGATAAGGTAAAATACAAATGGTCCAAATGGGCCATAGAGAAAGAGCTGTCACTCACACAACCAATAGTACAGCTGCAGATAAGGGTGAAATGTTGCAACACATCAGTCGGGTCAGAAGCCTGTAAATGAGTTGCAATTTGCTGAGCAGACAGTGGATGCAGTTCCAAATGATTCCTACCTAATCTCTCATTAAGAATACAATTAACCCCCTCCCCCCTAATTAAAATAGCACTTATCAAACAATAGCTTTAAAAATCTGACCCTAAAGGCCCATTTTATCTCTTCAAACCAGTCAGTCTTTTTAAAAGATAAGACTATTATTTATTCATCAGGAAAAACCCCTGCTGCGGGGGAAATCTTTTAGATGAAGCTGTGATTCAATTATTTTTTAAGCTTCATTATAAAAATGATTTTGAACCAAAACTCTAGATTTCTAGTTTGCATCATTTTTCACAGCTCTAATACATTGGTTTTGGTTCATAGTGATTTTGGTGGGAAATCTGGATTTTGAGTCCCTATGTTCAAATTTATTTGGGCCCATCTCTTATTCAGTGTCTCATAATTTAAATGCAATTTAAAGCTTGAGACAATGGCCACTGCTGTCAATTAAAAAACCTCAGATTTATTTCAATGAATATTGGATCAGGCTTTTAGAGAACTATTTCTTCATTAATTTTCTCATCATGATAATGTTTTCCAAACAGAAAAAGTCTTCTGTATGAAGCCCTGCCAAAAATGTTAAACTGTTACAGATCACATTTCCATATATAATAAAATGAGAAATAGTGAGTCTGGGGAAATTCCCTGCTGTGTTTCTATACAGGTTGTTCTCTTTGGAGACCTGCTGTCTTACCCAAGAAAAGTTTACAGGAGAAACCTTTTGATCGGACAGTTGGCAATGGTCATAAGTGAAATGAATTCAGGAAACATGAATCTAGTATCTTTTTAGATCTATCATCTGAGTCTAAATAGTCACTAACTGGGATCTGCCCACACAGCTCATTGCAGGAATGGGACTTCTGGTTTGTAATCTTTTCAGATTGAGTCTTTATCTGTTTTCTAAAGCACCACACACACTTATAGCACTATGTAAGGACAAGCAAGGTGGCTAGCCAAGTATCTAACACTCTCTGATCTCCCATCCATCTGGCTCATGAGAAGCAATTCAGTGCTGCTAGGTGAGCCTCACTTCTTATGTCCCCTCAAGAAAAGAGACTTGTCTTGAACAATAGCTGAATAAAGCACACTTTCTGCATCTTAACTGTATAGTCCAATAGAAGGACATATCTTATTGATTTTAATTGTATCAAATGCAGAGGTTACCAGTTTTTTATATATTATTTTCATGTAATCATTTGGACTACACAAATGTTCACCACCAGTCAACTTGAACATCTCTGTACCAACATTTTACTTTAATGGCATAGCCCCTGGCATACTAGTATATTTATATTTAGCTTAGAAAATCCCCTATTACACCTGTTAAGCAGGTAAATTAACTGATTACATATTAACCATCATTACACACTCAAACACATACCCTTGAATATGTTAACTGGTCTCAAATATGATGTAAACTCATATGGTTACAGGTGTTTCACCTATTGTTCTTGTAATAAAATCATCATTTAATTTATTCCTTATTTTAGTACAAGAGTTATTATCCTGGGGGAATGTATTGCTATGTGTAATATGGCTTTAGGTAATCTTTAAACACATTCCATGGATATACCAATACTTTAGCATATTGTCTAGTCCTTTACAAAGTCATGCAAGAAAGACCCTGTTTCTCGGTTGATAGAAATCAATGTAACTCTATTGATGTCAATGGAGCTATGCGGATTTATACCAATTTAGGATCTGGCCCAAAATGCAGCATATTGTTTAATCCTTGATTAATATTATTAATATCCATATTTTAGGGATTGTATCCTTACATAGGAATGGTGCCACATCTATACAACAATCAATATCTTCTATGATGCTGAGTGATTTGCCAACAGCATCACCTGAGCCATAGTGGATTATCTGGGGCCAGATTCTGGTCAGTCCCTGAATGGTGCATAAGGCAAGGAAGTACAGGGAGTTCTTCTGCTCTTGCACAATTGCTAGCCAGCATCGCATTGGGGAGTGTAGACCATGACCCCTTTCACTGACTTCCGACCCATCCCAGGTGCTAGTTATCTGAAAGGGGAAAGGGCAGGGGTGCTGGAACAATTTGTATAGTGAGGGTGCTGACAACTATTAAACCAGACTGTAAAGCCTGTATATGATGGAAACCACTTCAAGCCAGGGAGTGCAGCAGCACCCCCAGAATCCCTAGTTCTAGCACCTATGGGAAAGGAGGAAGTTAGGAGGAAGAGCTACATCAAAATGTGAGAGACACAACCCAGTTTCAGAGCTTGTGATGTGAGATGTAGAGGTTTTATTTTATGTAAAAAAACCCAGATCTTATATAAATAGGTTTTGAAAGGTAAAGTCTTGATCTCAAGTTGCATTATCTGTCAAAAGATAATTTTCTATTATAAAAGGTCTCTGTTTCATAATGGCTTGTTGATAACATTTCTGGATTTATAATTTCATTGAGTCCACCCTGGTAATTTATAGCACTCTCAAAAAGATTAATGTAATTCACACGATTAAAGCATTCACTCTTTTCCTGTTGGAAATTTTTTTTTTGGCCATAGAGAATACACTTAGCCAAGGAACAATGCCTCTGAAGTAGAATCATTTTTAGTTCCTGATCTCATTCCCAACACACATGGCTGGAGCCAGAGTAAGCTGTATTCTTTAAGAGGATAGAGATGCTGTTCTTAACTTATTGCCAAAACTGCTTCAATTCAGAACATCTGCTCATATCATGAGCAAAGACCTAACTTCCAAAATCTCTAACGGGTCTCAATACCTGCATACTTTATGAGACTGCTGTAAGCCAGCATAAAGTAGGTGCCTATCTAAGAAGTTGAAGTATAGGTCTCATTTTCATTACTTTCAATGACATATTGCATCTCCTGATAATATTCTATTGTTTCCAAAACAGCTGCAGATCTATCCTCTGTGGCTTCTGTAGGTCTTGTTTACAATTATCAAAGTAAAAGTCTCTGATTCTTGTGAAAGCAAACAAAGAATACAAAGTCTTTATTTACATTGGAAGTGGAGGGAATACAACAAGAAAGAGTTGGTGGGACTGCAAATTAATCATTTAGAAGCTGTACACAGTAAGTTGCTTTCATTAGTTAAACAAATGATAATAGAGACGTTCCTGAGCTGAAAAGTTTCAATGCCTACTGATGTCTATAGGTATTGTTGAACTGACCAATACTGTATAGAAGGCACTTGGCATGATCATGAGAAGAGCTCTCATAGCATACTACACTACAGAATAGGTTGCCAAGGGAAGTTGTGGAAGCCCCCTTACCAGGGCCGGCTCCAGGGTTTTGGCTCCAGGCTCCCAAGCAGCCAAAAAAAAAAAAAAAAAGCCGCGATCATGATCTGCGGCGGCAATTCGGTGGAAGGTCCTCCGCTCCGAGCCGGAGTGAGGGACCGTCCGCTGAATTGCCGCCGAATAGCTGGACCTGCCGCCCCACTCCGGAGTAGCCGCCCCAAGCACCTGCTTCCCAAGCTGGTGCCTGGAGCTGGCCCTGCTCCTTACTTAAGAATGTAGAAATGTAGCCCTGTCTCTTTTCACTACTGGTGGCCTGTACCTGGAGCTTTAGAGGAACATATAAGAAGAAACCCCGCAGTAGGTAGTGTGGAATCATCAGCCCCTGTTGTGGGGTAGGTATACCCTGCTAGGGTGACCAGATATCCCGATTTTATAGGGACAGTCCCAATATTTGGGGCTTTTTCTTATATAGGTGCCTATTACTCCTCCCTCCCCCCCATTCTGTCCCTATTTTTCATACTTGCTATCTGGGCACCCTACCTGTCACCCCCTAGGGGGTATTGGCCCTGCGACCAAATCCAACAGACCACTCCTCTCAGAGCAGTATAGTCTAATGGTCAGGGTTAGATTAGATTCAGGACAGTCAGGCCTAGTATCCAGGATCAATAGAATCACCCTTTAGCGCCAGGTGCTATGACCTAGCTGCCACAGGTAATAAGACTGCCCCTCTTCTGCAGTGTGGCATAGTAGCTAGAGTCAATGGGACTGCTCCTCTGCTCTGGGCAGTGTGGCCTAGCAGCCAGAGTCAGTAGGACCACCCTTTAGTGCACTAATAGCCAGCGTCAATGGGCATACCCTTCTTCACAGGGCAGTGTGACCTAGTGGTCAAAGGGGGTGACGGGTGGGTTGGCGGCCAATGTAGGGCTACCCAGCCCCTCCCCGCTCCAGGAGGTACCAATCCAAGGCCCTATCAGCAGTGAGTGTATTCACCACTGGGTCAGTGGGGATCCATCTGAAACACACTGACTTAGCTTCTGGTTTCACACCCAGATCAATTTCTGGTTCCCTGGGCTACTTACTACCCTGTCTTCCTGCTCTGTAGTCCGCAGGTCCTCTGGTTCCCCGGGTGTAGTTGGCAGGCGAAGCTCCCGACGACTCCTTCCCTTCATTGGTCTCTATGGACAGCCTGGTATTCACCTCGGTCTTGGCAGGCCAGGCCTGGCCTCTGTGGCCTGGGGCTGACAGCTCCCAGGTAGGAGCTTGCAATCCATGTTTTCTCTCCTCCCTGGTAAGGCATACTAAGCTGAGCTTCTCCCTTTTATACTTAGTTCCAGTTAGAGCATGCCCAGCAGGGCAAGGAGGTGTGGCTTCCTCAACCCACAGTATGAGGTTAACCCTTCCTGTCCAGTGCAGGGCAGGTATACCTCTTCCCAACTCCCATTAGTTATAAGTTGGGTTATGTTGTGAAGGATGTTGTTTCCAAAATTCTTTATTTTTTCAAAAATCCTTAATATAATAACTCTGGACATTCTTTGTAGCCATATAAATGTCTATCTTTTTTGAATTCTTCTAGCTCTTGTTCTCAACAAGAAATTTAACACTAGACTGGACAAAGCTACTGTAGAAAACAATCAATCTTTCTGTGGCAAAGCAATGGACTAGGTAACTTCACAAGTCTTTTCCACCACTGACGTCTATTATTCTACAATGATTCATTCTCTCGCCTGACAAACTTGGGCTCTTTCCTCGTTATCCAGGACAGTGGAAGCAATGGGGAACAGGGGCGGCAGGTTTGTAAAAATTTTGGTGGTGCCCAGAAGGCCCAGAGCCCACCCCTCCAAACTCCGCCTCCCACCTGCCTAAGGCTCTGGGAGGGAGTTTGGGTGGGGAGAGGAGGTCTGGGGTGCAGGCCTGGGGCAGGGGATTGGGGTGCAGGCTCTGGGAGAGAGTTTGGGTGCAGAAGGGGTGAGTGGTTGGGCTCTGGGAGGGAGTTTGGGTGGGGGAAGGGGTCTGGGTGCAGGCTCTGGGATGGAGTTTGGGTGCTGGGTGCAGGCTCCGAGCTGGGGCAGAGGGTGGGGGTGCAGGAGGGGGTGAGGGGTGCAGGCTTTGGGACAGACTTTGGGTGCAGGCTCTGGGCTGGAGATAGGGGTGTAGACTCTGGGAAGGAGTTTGGGAATGGGAGGGGTGTGGAGGGTTGGGGTGTGGACTCGGAGAGTTTGGGGACAGGAAGGGGTGCGTGGGAAGGGAGTGGAGGTGCAGGCTCTGGGAGGGAGTTTGGGGGCAAGAGGGGGTGTGTGGGAAGGGAGTGGGGGTGCAGGCTCTGAGACAGAGTTTGGGTGCAGGCTCTGGGCTGGGGCAGGAGGTGGGGATGCAGAGGGAGGGGTTGAGGGGTGCAGACTCTGGGAGGGAGTTTGGGGGTGGGAGGGTGTGTGCGGGAAAGGGGTGGGGGTCAGGGGGTGCAGCGCTTATCTGGGGCTCCTATGCAGGGCGGGCTGGGGGGCTTCCGCATGCTGCTAGTCCCAGGCACTGCACCCACAGCTTCCTATTGGCCGCAGGGGTGCTTGGAGCAGGAGCAGCGCGCATAGACACAGATTCACCCTGTCCAGGGGCCACAGGGAGGGGCCAGCAGCCATGTAGATCGAGCAGGAAGGACGCCGCTTAGCTCCTCTGCGCTGCCAGTGGTGGGTGGGGGCCCCAGGCCATTTTAAATGGCCTGAGGGACACGCGGGGGCAGCACTCGGGGGCAGACGGCGGGGCCGAGGGAGAGACCTGGCCTCAAACATTGCTTGAGCTGGGCCAGGAGTATTCCTGATGCCCAGGCACCATGGGCCCATGTAACTCGCCACCTATGGTGGGGAAAATGGATGTGTCCAAGTGACAGCTTTCATTTTACTGATGACTTGATTGACTTTATACAAATATTTTGGAGATCTGAGATTGTGTTTCAATTTAAGTAATAAAATAGTCTTTTTTCCTATTACAAAGAATCATTCAATTGGAAGAAAAATGTTTTTTTATAGAAATTTAGCTTCTTAGAGTCCCCGCAAAGCAATTTGCTGTTTGACACCGTGTCAAAGAACATTGCTTCTAACAGACCATAACTGCTCAGTAAATATTTAAGTTTCAGATAAAGAAAATACAATATAAAAAGAAAATGAGCAGTTTAATTTACAGAAGAAAATGAGTAGTTTAATTTACAGAACTTTGTTGATGTTGGCTGCTTACCTTTTAGGAAGGCCTGAAAAGAAGTTTTTACTGCAGTTGCAAGCTGCGTATTTTGCTAATTACTGAATAATTTTTTTTTGGATGAGAGTAATCAGATGATGGTGCAATATAAATTGTAGTTCAGTCGTGCACTCAGTGCAAAAAGGAATCAGTGATCAGGACAACAGTGACTATCTTTCTCTGAAGCCTCATTTTGCACATCAAAAATCCCATCATTGTTTAATCGCCCCACCCACAATCCCACTATTCCATACTGGCATGCTAATTTTGTCATGTTTACCTAAATATCTCATTTGGATGGCCTGCTATGAAGCCTGTGTCAAACTCAACAAGAGTTGCTTTGACAAGTGTTTGTTAATACATATTTTTAAGTATTTGCATGATTATTTGATATTTAAATTTTCCATAATACAGTAGCACTTTGCTAGTTTGCCTTCAGTACACTACATTTCACAAGAAGATTGGATTTAGTCTGAGGCTAAATACAGAGCTTCCTAATTTTGCAACTTTCATGTTACTAAGACCAGAATTTTCAAAGCCACTTAGCTATTTGTGACTACACACAGGAAGAGCTGCCCACCCAACTTTTTATAGGAATTTAAAAAAAAAATAGTTAGCTTATTTTACACCCAGACTTAAAAAAGTGTGCCTCATGCCTTGATCATGGACACTGAGAGGAGTGGAGGCAAGATTTTCACAACTGTATCTTTACCATACACTCTTAGTCATCCCTAGTCACCAGCAGAACACTGTGCCATCTCTGAGTTGTTGGGAATTTTAGCCATTTTGTTTTTGTCATTGTCTTTTACCCTCCATTTTGATGCATTGTCTTCATGCTTGGCTTGGTGCCCTTTTTGTGGTGTCTAATTTTTGATTGGTCAGTGTTTATGTAATCTTCTCCAGCAACTGAGCAAAGATGGGACACTCAGACAAAAGGAGCGGGAAAGGGTCACATGATTCTAAGTAATCAGCTTGGTAATAAGGAACTGACGTAGTTCCTCCAGGTTGCTGTCTGCTCAGGAGGCAGCCCGTGTTCCTGAGTTCGGATTGCGCAGTTCTTCGAGATAACGTCAACAACCTACCTGCAATCCATCTGGTGATGGTTATCTGCTCTAGACATCTGCCATTCCTGATCCCTGGTGGAGTGATCCTCCGAGTTCCCAGTCCTGGTTCCCATTACCTGTGAGAGAGACAGAAGTGAGCGGAGTCCATCCAGCCTATGGTCATCTAACTGTAACATTACTATTTGTTTGTTAGCCCATTTATCCAAGTGGGTCTGGGCTTCATGCCCATTGTGTTTGGTAAAAACAGCAAGGTGTTTATACCTGTTTCGTATCTGTTCTAGATCTGTTCCATACCTGCCTTATATTCTTTATCTTCCCTGTTAATAAACCCTGTTTTGGTTTATCCTTTAAAGGTGCTTAAGTTTTCTTTTACTGCGGCTTTAGGCAACAGTGGGAATCAATTCGTGGGAATCAAGCTTGATTTTGAAAGCAGGGTCCTTAAACATTTCCCTTTTAGTTTTCTTCTGGTAATAGAGTTACTTTTAAAGCACTTTATTTATAATGTGACACAATCACATTATTTTGGTTACTTACAAGTAAAGGACTTTCTTTTGCAACCTTTACTTGTGCAGATAGTTGCATTCACTTCAAGGAACATGACATGATAGGGAGAAACTAACATGGCTCCTTTCAAATCACGTTTCTACTTACAGGAGCTTTTGAATACAATATTGAGCAGTAATTATACCAAACGATAATATTTCCTCAGCTTAGTGGACTTTTTTCCTATTACTATTATGTTAGAGACTCTGTGATGTAACTTCAGCTTTGTGATGGAAAGTATGAACCAGAGCTTCCTAATTAAATATTATATAAATATAATAGAAGCACCATGCCAAAAAGTGTCTCTCTAACTTGGTAAACTTCACTGCTTTCATATTTTTTGTGTTACTTTTGATTTGATTAGTGGTTTTTTTTTTTTTTTTTTTTTTTTTTTTTTTAAGTATCGGCACATGTTCATTTCTCTCTGAAACGTAATAAAACCTTAAAGTCATGTGTTCATTTCTATGGAAAATTGTGAGATCTCTTTGCTATACACAAAGCTGGAAAAATAAGTGGCTACTGTTACCGACTCACCTATTTCTTTTCCTCTCTAAAGATATCGTTTTTATCTGAGTGAAAATGCAATGAGCAACAGTAATTGCCTACAAACATCCTTAGCTCTTTCTATACAATGCAGTAGGCAATATTTAAAAGCAACAAAATGCACCGGAATCACAATGCTCATACCACAAAAATAAATTTTCAACTCTCTAGGAAACAAATTCTGAAATAAAGTAAAATACAAGCCAGACAGATTTAAATGTACTTTTCTTCTGAATTAATATTCATCTTTTTGGTTTACTGAAAATGCAGTAAAAAGAATAGGAGTACTTGTGGCACCTTAGAGACTAACAAATTTATTAGAGCATAAGCTTTTGTGGGCTACTGCCCACTTCTTCGGGTGCATCCGAAGAAGCCCACGAAAGCTTATGCTCTAATAAATTTGTTAGTCTCTAAGATGCCACAAGTACTCCTGTTCTTTTTGCGGATACAGACTAACACGGCTGCTACTCTGAAACCTGAAAATGCAGTGGAACACTAAAGCATTTCATGTTTTGGGGAGAGAGAGGCAGGGGCAGGAGAACAGTTCACTATAAATGGAGATCATGGTAGAATATGGCACACTAATATTGCAAAAAAATCTTATACACAAACTCTTCCCAGAAAACACCCCTGGTTGTGAATCAAAGCTCTTCTAAGCAGCCATCGCTTGAACCAGTACTTCCTGACTCCTCATTCATTTCTTACTTCCTTTAAATTCTTCTGCAAGTATTCCAAACTATTGATGTATATTTTTGTGAATAGAAAATTCCTCTTTAAAGCGTCAGTACACTAAAGTAACTGGTAATGCAGCCTTCTTCTGCATCAAAAACCAATCAGCTGGGATACAGCAGGCAAGCTACTTATCCTAGTTCAGTTTAAGGTGAAATTCTAACTTATTTTAGTTCAGAGTAATGACGTGAGATGCTAACCCTACCTGACTGAGAAGCCCCTTAAGTATACAAAGATAAACTGAAAAATATATCTGTTAAACAGAATAAAAATAAAAGTTATTACCTCAGACATTACCTGAGATATTACTTCACCCACCTTTTACTCCTGTTAAACAGAAAGCTTTGCTCAGCCCGTAGCACTACTCAGTATAATAGGGGTTCTGTGTATGCCAGTATGATGCTGTATGATAGAAATACGACCATGCATATCAATGGTATGGCCATGGTTAGACAATTGCAAGAAATCTTGTACAAAGTATATCATTTAAAGTGATGATGGAAAGTAATGACTTTCTAAATAAGATTATCCTGTTTAAATCCACGTATTATCTCTGTGTCGGAGTTATGACAATTGGCTTTATATCTGTATCCCAAATGTGTTTGTTCCTGGGTAAAACCCACCAAGTAAAATCTACATTGAAACTACTATTTTGATGACATTCTGAACGAATTTTAACAGATTAAATGGCACTTTTTAAATACTTGGAAAGGGAAAAGTCTCATAGAAACCCTGCACTAGCTCCCAGCTTACAATTTTAGGTACAGAAAAAGCTGTTTTAGGTTATTTTATCTACTTCCATGATGCTTAAAATCACTCAACAATGACTATGAAGCTGATGTTCAGTGACTGTCCACTATTGTTTCATTGTTACTTCTGCTCCCCCAGCTCTGTTGTGACTTCCTGTTGTCTTTTGTCTTATACTTGGACTGTAAGTATACAGTCTACAGGGCAGGTACTAGCTTTATTATATGTTTGTATGGCCCTTACCTTAATACAATGGAGCTAGGGCCTCTACAGATTACCACAATACAAATATATAATGATAATAATGACTGCCTATGTAATGTGATCTATTTGATTTGCTGGCTCTCTCTCATCTTATTTAATTGGAAGTTCCTTGAGGCAGGGATTGTCTGTGTTTTTCCTACAATGCCGGGAATGTTGTCAGCATTCAACATATAATGGGGCCAAGATTTTGCTTCCTAAGATTGCACATGGAAGGGAACCTTTATATGCAGAACTTGAAGCTCCATTAGGGCACTAGAATTTAGATTGCTATGCACTATTTTTACTACCACCATTCCACGTCTACAGTTCCAGCTGAGATCTCTGTATATGGTCTGCAGTGTAGTCTGGGGAAGGACATGGAAACTGGGCATCAGAAGGAGGAGTTGGAGGGACTGGATGATTATAGTGGGAGGCTCATTTCATACTCCCATATAATTTCTCCTGTGGAAAATAGTTAAGACAAAATTGGTACAGTCTGGGTATCTTGGGCAATCATGTTCAAATTGGGGATGTCCCGGGCACTGTTGCTCCAATGCTGGATGTGGGGATATGGGGAGGTTATAGTTACAGTATCATGTGGATTATTTGCATTAGTGTATTACTTAGGCAAAGATAAAAGTTGTTTAGGCTGCCTTAATGCTGCATTTTCAAATGCCTGAGGGAGTTTTAAAGTTTAACCTTGAATTTCCTGACTTTCTAAAAATCTACTGTACATCATTATTTTACAAGTTTTCCTTAGGTTGCTATAATGTGCTCGCAACCTTTACTCCAGCTTTAAAACGTATTTGTCTGGGAATTTATATCCAATTTTTTTACTATTAATATTTTTAATCTCTGTTACACACATTGAAGCTTTCAGGCAAATGGTAAAATTGTGTGTTAACCATGGCAAGTTAATTTGAACTGGAACATTACAGAGTTCAGACTGGAGTGTTTTATAACAATATCCAAGCTTGTTCCTAAATAATTTAAATTTGGTGTTAATTGAGGTGCATCAAACCTCTGCTCACACCACAGGTAGCAAGCTAAGTGCCACTAGCTTGTATAGTAAATCTGAATCTGAATGTATTCATTGGATTCCTAGTGAAGAAGGCACTTAAATTACACTGACAATTGTGCCATTCCAGCAATGAGGATGTCCTATTATATTTGTAAGCAAATAAGCTAGTGTTGCTGCGAAGACGTCCAGTATGATTCATACCTAGATCATGGCTTCACTTTTGGCACAACATTGTAACATACAACATAGCTATAACTTACATATAGAAAAATCATTTTTACAACCTCACTATTAAACTATAAAAATCAAATAAGTCAACACTTTACAACTAATCAGAGGACAACATGAACAAGGCAGGGAGAGGAAGTCTGAAAGCAGAGGGGGAAAGAAGGTGAAGGAAGAGTCAAGGGAGAGGGAGAAGGGGAAATGGAAGGGGAAGGGGAAGGAAATCTGGATTGGTCACTGTGACTTTGGGTGCTCCCTAGTTAGATGTTTCTAAAAATGGAACCCAGATCTCTTCAAATCTCTGTAGTTGATCCTTGTGGCAGAAAGTGACCCTTTCTTTGACTGCTAAGTCAGAGAACTCAGAATACCCTTATTCTGTGCAATGAATTCGGTGATGAATCCTGTTCTGTACCACCTGAGGCATATTGCGCATACACTAAGAAGAATTAGCTTTTTTACCTCTGTAAAAATCATTCTCCTGTTGATTGTAGTAGAAAGAGAGCCTGAGACATAAGCCCTGTATCAGAGGTCTGGTATGAGGCAGGACCTGGTCATAGAATCTGTCAAGAACAGGACTAATATTGCAGAAATACACTTCTTAGGGATGTGTATCAGGGTACAAAGATGTATCTCAGAGGGAGTATCTTAGCCCAGCAGAGGTGGGAATGAAAAGTCATTCACTGAGCTGCGTCCATTGTCACGGGCATACATGTCTTAGTATTCTTGTAGAGTCTGCCAGGTGCTATTACTGTGCTATGTCGACAATAAACCTGGCCTGGTGCTGTCATACCTTAACGGATCTTATGGTCATTGGGCGGTTCACTCAAGGTCTGCTGTGCTAGCTGTCCGCACAGAGCTGGGGTAGCACACATGAAAAACACACACATGCAGCCGAACATCTCACCACATTGATCGTAGCTGCTCTCAGAAACCTTGAATTCTGTGCTAAAGAGAGACCAACCAGCACTTTTGAAGGCTCTTTTTATCCCCCAAAGATGATAGATTGATTAAGCCCTAGAAGTATTTGTTTAAGACATTAAAAAACTATGCAATACCAGAGCCTGCAGTCCCCTTACAAACACAGCCCTCATTGGCTTCAGTGTCAGGACTGGGCCCTAGAGAGGAAACAGAGTGAACAATAAAATGTTTCAAAAAATGATTCCATAAGAACAGAGAAAACATCTTCCCCCTTTAGATTTAATCATGTGTTTTAAGCCTGAAAAACCATGTACAGTATCTTACCACTGATGACCAGTGTTGTCTCATTGTTTCCTTGTGCTTCCCCATCTGTATCAGAGCTGGATGAAATGATCTGCACTAAACTTTTTTAGGTGAAAAATGCAGATTTGGAGACACTGGAACATTGTGAATTTGTGTAAATTTTGCCAAATTATATCAGTTGGTAAAAAACCACCCTAAATAATAATAATAATAATAAAAAAAAAAATCAGGAAAAAATAAATATTTTGTTTTCATGTTTTCAAAATAAAGTGTTTTGACATTTGATTAGAAATTACTTTTTATTTCAAGATGTTCTTTAATCATTGGCAACCCTTCTGCCTAGTATTGGCGGTAGCAAATTAGGGCTGGGTTCAGGCTTCAGGGCTTACATATCAAAAAAAATAAAAGATATTTAAAAATGGTCAAAATCATAATGAAATATTTTGATGTTGTCAAAACAAAATATTTTGTTCATTTTGAACAGATGTTTATTCAATGTTTCAATTCTCCAAAAACTTTTAAAGTAATTTTTGGTTTGATCCAAGACAATTTTTTAAAGTTCTTTGGAATTGTCAGTGAACTGAAAAAATCTGTTGTTCACCTGACTGTAGTCTGTATCCTTAGATTCAGGCTGGACTTATTTTGTAAGTTCTTTAGGGCTGGGGCCATCTTTGTATTCTGTGTTTGTACAACACCTAGCATAATGGGGTCCTGATCATGGTTCCACAATGCAAATAATAAATATTTATAACAACAATATTCAGAAAGCTGAATATTTGCAAAGAAGAACAAACTATTTGACCATTGGGTGAAGTGTAAGCTTATACTTCAAAACTAGAGTTAAAACTTCGAGGGAATTTACAAATATCGCAGAGAATTCCAGTCAGTCAGTGGCTAGATTTAAGCAATCCGCATTCAAGTCCCAGCCAACAATTAATTTTACATAATGGCCATCAGTAGTAAGCAACAATAATAATAATGAACATGATAATAATAATCAGGGATCCTAGATTTCCATGATAAAACCCATCAAAATTCTCTGATAAAAAAAACCATAAAAATCTGCGCATTTCCGCAATTAAAATGAAACGCTGATCTTTGGTTTCTCTAGCCACAATATATATAGGTATCAGCCTAACACAATGTGTTATTGATATATTTATAATTTTTAAGCAAGTCCAAAGTCTACCAGCACCATCAATTATAATAACAATAAATTAATAGAATGATCCAGTCAAAGTGCATTGTTTCTTTACTGTTGTCAATGATCCTGCTGCTTCAGTCTCTTGTTTTCAATTCTTTTCATTCAGTTTATGTTTAGAGCTTTCCGTGTGTTCTAAATTTATCTGCCTTTGAACATAATCTATGGCCTTGCTGCATACAGTATAGAACAGAACATTACCATCAACGTGAAATTTGTCCTTTCCAAACTCAGTGACACAGTGTTTAAAAATCACCCCTAAAGTTTTCAGCATCTTTTCATAACTTTAATTACTCACAACTGGAAGCTAAAGTGAAATTTGAGATGCATTAAAAGTTGAATCCTCTACATGCTGTTGAGTAACCTCTATATGCTGAAACCATTTATTGGAGTATGTTTAGCTATGTAAATTTAAAGTCCATTAAAAAAAATCAAACACAAGAGGGGGGAGGTTACGCGCATTGGTACTTTCAGTAAAATGCAGTTAATAATTAATATGTTTTTATTTTTTCACGCTGTAACCATGCCTCTGTGGGTCACAACTGAGAATACCGAATTCAGCACAAACGGCTGAGAAATAGGGTAGATACACCCCAAAACTAGAGGTTATTCTCCCATGAGATATACCAAACCAGCAACAAAAATAAACTTCTGTTTCACCACAGTGGCTAACAAGAAGTCATAAAAGCAGTTTCCTTAGGCACTCCAGTCCTTGTATCACCACAAAAAACACTATAATTAAAGATGAGTGATTCTTTAAAACCAGTTTCATCAAACAAAGGGTTCTTCAGATCCCAAAGGACAAGCCACACACCCAGGTTAATATACAACTCAGATCTTACCCAAAAATCAGGCTGTTGCCAAGCCTTTAGTATCTAAAAATCTAAAGTTTTATTTATAAAAAGAAAGAAAGGCAAGAGTTAAAATTGGTTAAAGGAATCAAATACATACAGTAATTGCAAAGTTCTTGGTTCAGGCTTGTAGCAGTGATGGCTTACAACTGCTGGTTTAAGTCAAGTCAAATCGTTTGAAGGTCCTCAGTCCCTTGGTTAGAATGCTCCATTAGTATAAATCCATAGTCCAGAGGTTTGAGCAAGAAAGAGGCTGGAGCAGGAAAGAGGCAAAATGGGTGCGTTTCCAGGGCCTTTTATAGCTTCAGCCATGTGGAGAGGCACCCATTGTTTCAAACAAAGTCCTCAGCACAGCTAGTGGAAAATCACAGGTGACAAGATAGTGTTTGGAGTCACATGGGCAAGTCACATGTCACAAGACACAGTAGAAGCCATTACCTATACCTCAAACAGTGTAGGTGGGCATCTTCCATTGTGAGCTAAATGTTCCTTGATGAGCCACTTAATTTGAATAGTCCCCTCCAAGATGTGCTGACTAACTACCTTGTGGGCATTACCACAGGAGCAAACATTTTGAAATACAGGTATAGAGCTAACCGTCATAACTTCAAATACCAAAATGGTACATGCATACAAACAGCATAATCATAAGCAGCAAATCATACTCTTTCTATTGACACCTACTTGACACTGTATAAGATTCACCGCAATTATAAAACAGTGGTAGCAACAATGATGTGCATGGTCATATTTTAATCAGATATCACACACACATTGTAAAAACTAAAGATTCTCTGTAAAAATGCAAATTCCACATTTTTCCACAGCAAATGAATTTTCAGATTCCTGATAATAATAATGTAAAGTGTTAAGATTTTTAAAGTTCATGCTTCTCTAGGCTTCTCAGCATATCCCTTTCTTAGCTGTATCTATCTCTCAGATTGAAAACTCTTCAAAGAAGGGTCTTCTTTCTGTTTTTCTTTCTCTTGTACTGCTTCATGCACATAGTTGGCACTCAAATAATTTGACCTGGCCCCAGTTAATAGTGTATTTAAGCACATACTTAATTTAAGCATGTAAATATTCCCATTAACTTCAAAATTGGGCACATGCCTTAGTACCTAGTTGAACTGGGGCTTGGTTTGGGTGATGAAGATGCTTGGGAGGAGTCTGCTATCAAACAAAAATGTGCTGAAAGATAAAATTGTCATTGTATTACACTGTTGTCACTTTTCCACATTGAAATATGTATTTAAATAAGTCCCCTATATAATTAAATGCTCTTAGTTTTGTCAAATGAAGTGTTTAGGGAAGAGGTGAAAATGCAAGCAAATTTATCTTCCTAGGTACATCTGTGAATCTAAGGATTTTATACTGCTACCCAAAGTGGTTCACAATATTATGATTATTTATACTGAGTTACTATCCAAAAGGCACTTTCTAAACATATAAGATGACCATTCCTGCTTTGAAGAGCTTGCAGAGGCACATCCTAAAAGAACACTCCCACCCAAAATATTACATAAACAAAAAGAGAACAGAGAGCGGGGGAAAGTATTACAATATATAAAAACATAGTGGTCAGGCTAATTGCATTCATATAGGCATTCAATTTGGCTATCCAGCAATGTAAAATGGCTTGTGGATAGTACAAGTGATAGAGGACTGGACAGGTCAGTAGTGGGACATACAGATCTTCACCTATTGGTTGCTGATCTTTAGGGCTGTCAATATAGCAATATAATGTCTAGAACAATAAATTTCATTTTTAAAAACATATTACAACATAAGCATACTTTAAGTATACAACTAAAGTTTCTTGTTTGACATAGATTGTTCTCTCTTTTACTAGTGCTACTGAGGATCATCTCAGTCTTCATCAGAGTAGCTTTATCATCATGAATTTAGGTTAACTCTTGACTGTAAGATCACTTCTTTCCCAGGAGAAAAAGTGTGTATCTAAACACAGCTGATTGCATTTCAAATCAATGGATATTTTTTCCTGCAGAAACTCACCCTCCACTTATCTCTAAGCCAAAATTTTCTCCTGGGGTCTAATGCTTGCTACTGCTGGTCCTGAGCTCTGCCAATAGAGCCAAAGATTAATTTGCAGCAGAAAAATTAAATTTGAATTTTAAAACAAGTAGTTATTGATGTTTGCCTGCTGAAGTAAACACAGCACATTTATTGCAAATAAGGAAGAAAATGTGGAAACTTCAATATGCTGCACATACAGATGACATTTATGTAGAATTATAATCTCTGACTCAGAGAAAGGAAGCAGAACTGCACAAAACAAGAGTGTTTGATACTTAAAACCAACCCTAAAGTCTACACAGCAAATACACCTGGAAATGTTGTTGATCTAGAATACTGCAGGTAAATGTCTCTTAAGTTCTGAATGGGGGAATCTTGATTCTAATATTCTGCCCTCCCTACATAAGCAGAATTCCTCAATCCAGCGATCTATACATATTTTGAAAGGGCAGCATATTGAAGTCAAGGTTTTCCAAGCATATATGAAAGGAGAATTTCCCCCCAGTTGAAAAAATAGCATGTCAATAATAATAATAATAAAATAATAATAATATTAAGACAGAAAAATGGTTCCTGATATCTTAAATTAAGCAAAAACAATGAGGAGTCCTCTTGGCACTTTAGAGACTAACAAATTTATTTGAGCATAAGCTTTCATGTGCTAAAACCCACTTCATCAGCTGCATGTAGTGGAACATACAGTAGGGAGGTATAAATACACAGCATATGAAAAGATAGGAGTTGCCTTACCAAGTGGGGGGGTCAGTGCTAACGAGCCAATTTAATTTAAGTTGGAAGTAGGCACTTCTCAACAGTTGACAAGAAGGAGTGGAAATCACTTTTGTAGTGTTAATGAGGCCAACGTAAACAAGCAACAGAGGGTCCTGTGGCACCTTTGAGACTAACAGAAAGTTAGTCTGTTAGTCTCAAAGGTGCCACAGGACCCTCTGTTGCTTTTTACAGATTCAGACTAACACGGCTACCCCTCTGATACTTAACGTAAACAAGGTGGCCCATTTCAAACATTTGACAAGAAGGTGTGAGTATTTAACAAGGGAAAATTAGTTTTTGTAAAAACAAGGAGTACTTGTGGCAATTACTTAGAGAGTAACAAATTGATTTAGTTTCTGTAGTGACCCATCCACTTAGTCTCTATTCAGGCTTAATCTGATGGTGTCCAATCTGCAAATTAATTCCAGTTCTGCAATTTCATGTTGGAGTCTGTTTTTGACTTTTTTTGTTGAAGAACTGCCACTTTTAAATCTGTTATTGAGTGACCAGGGAGATTGAAGTGCTCTCCTACTGGTTTTTGAATGTTATAATTCCTGATATCAGATTTGTGTCCATTTATTCTTTTGCGTAGAGACTGTCTGGTTTGGCCAACGTACATGGCAGAGGGGCATTGCTGGCACATGATAGCATATATCACATTGGTAGATGTGCAAGTGAACGAGCCCCTGATGGTATGGCTGATGTGGTTAGGTCCTATGATGGTGTCCCTTGAATAGATATGCGGACATAGTTGGCACTGGGGTTTGTTGCAGGGTTTGGTTCCTGTGTTAGTGTTTTTGTTGTGTGGTGTGTAGTTGCTGGTGAGTATTTGCTTCAGGTTGGGGGGCTGTCTGTAAGCGAGGAATGGCCTGCCTCCCAAGGTCTGTGAGAGTGAGGGATCGTCCTTCAGAATAGTTGTAGATCCTTGATGATGCACTGGAGAGGTTTTAGTTGGGGGCTGTAGGTGATGGCTAGTGGTCTTTGTTGGTCCTGTCTCATAGTAGGTGACTTCTGGTACCCTTCTGGCTCCGTCAATCTGTTTCTTCACTTCACCAGATGGGTAGTGTAGTTTTAAGAACGCTTGATAGAGATCGTGTAGGTGTTTGTCTCTGTCTGAGGGATTGGAGCAAATGCGGTTGGAGCTTGGCTTAGACGATGGATCATGTGATGTGGTCTAGATGAAAGCTGGAGGCATGTAGGTAAGCATAGCGGTCAGTAGGTTTTCGGTTTAGGGTAGTGTTTATGTGACCATAGTTTATTAGCACTGTAGTGTCTAGGAAGTGGATCTCTTGTGTGACTGGTCCAGGCTGACATTGATGGTGGGGTGGAAATTGTTGAAATCCTGGTGGAATTCCTCAAGGGCCTCCTTCCCATAGGTCTAGATGATGAAGATGTCATCAGTGTAGTGCAAGTAGAGTAGGGGAGTTAGGGGATGAGAGTAAAAAGTCTCCCCCCACCCCCAGGTGTATACTCTATTATAGGCAACATGTATATTAATATGAATTGTTCTTTGCCTTACATTTTGTCAAATGTTAACATTTTGGGCTGAAATTTCCTATCCTTGAAGTCCTCAGTATGACTTTTTCCCTCAAAATCTTCAGTTCAAGATAGCCAGACAATTATGAATTTAGTAAAAAAAAACCCGGCAGTTTTATCAGTGTAAAATATAAATTTGATACTAGCTATGAGCCAGGGAGAAACAAGAGACATCAGACAGTGAAGTTGTTTCCTAATCGCTCCTATGATTAACAATTTTCATTTTTGTTCAACTCCAAACAGTTTAGTTTGTAAAATTTGTTTCTCTGTGAGGACAAAAACCATACGCAAATTATATATTTTCTTCACTTACTAATGAATCAAGGTTAAAAAAAAAAAAAAAAAGACAAACCCAGGTTTTGATTGCATGTCAAACTTTCCCCAAAGTTCTAATGAATACTCCAAACATCTTTTATCTGATAAACATATTTAAAGCAGGTTTTCAAAAAATCATTTGATTTGGCATGCGTTTGTTGTGATTTATATATGAGACTATTGTTATATGGCTTCTGGAGCTGGGTTTTGTGTTAAGGAAATGATTAACAGACAATTGTATGTATTTTTTAAATTACCTCTACAATGCTTGGTGGTAAGATTTTTAAAAATACAGTTTTATGCAGTGTATTATGCACACTTAAACACAGAGTCTTCATTTTGATTTCTTCAATCACATAGCAACCTAGCCCCTACATGGTTGCACTTAAACTGTTTTGTCATTATCACCATAACATTATCTTTTTATCCTATATACATCATGTAATCGCCAAAGACTTGAATTAGCATTGTTTTGCAGATCAGTGTAATAGGATTTCCATGGACTTGCATTGCTATTACTCTACTGCTGTCTTGTAATTTTAATATGGTGCAGCATCCATTGCATCACGTTATATTGTCAACATTTTGAAAATGCAGAATGATCTCCAAGGACACTCAGTGATATTGTTTTCATCTTCCCTGATATTATGGTTCTTTTTTGCCATAGTGTTAACACTACTTATGAAAAGTAATTTCTGACCATGCTCAGACTTTTTTCCAAAATGCTAAAAAATAATAAAGATTATCTGAAGAGTTTCAGGTGCAGTATCACTAAAAAAGTAGGTTGGGTATTTTGACATCACAGCAGCCTTCAAAACAGAATATGAATACAAAATTAAAAGTATCATTTCAAATGTACTGTGCAGCCCCCAAAGTAGAATTTCTGAAAATGATGTTAAGTGTTTAGGAGAGATGATTGGCCAGCAATGTGACATTATTCCAGTAATAAACTGTTGCATTTGTAGGACTTATGCAAAAAGTAATATTCCCCTCTTTCTCCATAAACTTTCTACAAATTACCACCTAAGTCTAGAATTACTTATATTTCTTTGCCCTACTGGTTGTGGGGAAATGGACCACAGAGAGATGTTAATCTCACAACTTCACCACATTCCCTCCCAACCTGAAGATCTGGATCCCCATGGACATCCCACAATGTAGCTTCTTTGGAGTCTAGGAGAATGGTTGCAGAACTGTCCTTCCACCGTCTAGGAGAATAGTTGCAGAACTGTCCTTCCACTGGCCATGTTTCACCTGGCTCAGAGCTACAGATTTTTAGCTCCCCACTGTTCACAGAAGAAGAGGGAAGCATGGAGCCCTGGCTAGGAAGCGTAAACCTGAGCAATAAGTAAAAAGACAACACTGGAGTACAAGATGGATGGCCTGGTAGTAAAATTCTTCTCACGTTCTGACCAAATGGTAGGAAGCCAAAGACTATCCCACTGTGTTTTCTAAAAAGGCATGAGAGATGAAGCACAATGCAGTGAAATCTATTGCATTAATACCAAGGATATTGGTCAGCAGATGGTCTCCTACCTAGAGGCAGATGAGTGACTTGGTCTAATTTATACTGTGAACTTCCCCTCATTTTCTGTTTTCAAACACATCCTGATTTTCTCATATTTATTCATTTACAAAATTTTTGTCAGCTACTTTCTGCAAATAATTCTTGGTCTGCAGATTGCTCATAAGCAACTCATTGCATGATTTCAATAGTCCAAGTCTGATCTGCATTGAGTGGTCACAAAGACACATGGCAAGATTCTGTTCTGTGATGAGATGAGTAATTCTTCAAATCAAGTTTCTGGTACAGATGTTCCTATATATGAATTTGGCATTGACTTTCTGTGACTGTTGTATTCCTTTAAGCCTCTCTATCTCAATGAACTTCCATATCAGTAAAATCATTTGCTATAATATTTGCAGAAATCCAAGAGGGGAGCACCCAGGGAAATGGTCAAAACTAAGTTGCTTAAAAAAATTCAATCAGTATTCATGAATAATTTTTTGCAGTATTTGTCCAAACTTATGCCTAATGTTCTCCTCCAGATATTTTTACATTTCTTTTCAAAGCTGAATACTACTGTGACAACTAGAAGCAATTAAATTTATGTCTCTGCCTGTGTTTGTACATCCTGTGTGAGGCAAAATACCATAATTCAGTCACAATAATTTTTGCTGCTGCTAGTGAAAAAGCCATGTCATGGTACCCCCGCTCATAAAAATGGTATTAATATTGTCTCTATTCTCACTTTCAGTGTCATTTCTGTGAGGACAGCTTCAGGAGTTAATGAAACAATCCCAGCCAACTTTTAAATCCATTTATTTTTTTCATTAAAATAGCTCTGTTATTATGTAAACATGTTAAAAGTGAATACCCATTCAGACAAAATACATGCTACTGCTGATGCTGATCTTTAAATGTGGCAACTATTTATATGGAATTGTAAGTACTGTGCACTAGAGAAATATTTGGCAAGACTCTGGTAATGCACACTGCAACTAATAAAAATTATCCAATTAAAGTATTGCAAAACAAATTAGAAGGCCAATCAAAATGCTTCAGTGATGGTGGTAAGGTTGAATTACAGATGCTGCTGCAGTTTATGGTGGGGGTAGGATGATGAGTTCCTCAATGAAAAGAGATATAAATAAAAGCATAAATAAGCATCTTTTTTTAGGGAAAAAAGTGAAAGGGAATGCTGAATTCAGCTTATCTGACACTGTTGGGGGGATAAAAATAAAAAACCCATTCCATACATCATGAAAGAGGCTGGTCCTCTGATGAAGACTAGATTACACAGGTCTTTCTGTGAATGTCTTGAGGAAAGGCTTTGCAAAAACTTAATGGAAGCACTCTATATATCTTGTCACCAGGACAGCATAGCACAGAATATGGAGAGACTGGGTGGATCAAATTTTGCTCTGAGTCATACTGGTGTAAGTCTTGCTTAACTCCACTCATGTCAATGGGGTTATGTCAATTTTATACTGGTATAAATAAGAGCACAATATGGGTACATGTCTTAACTAATATTTTGTAGATCAACAAGACAATTTGTGCATGAAATGCATGTGTGAATGTATTTGACTATGGAAAAAAACTAGTCTTTAATGACTTCTCAAGGGACTGACAGATTGGTTTCTTAATGCCGTCTAACAAAAGTTATAAAATGATAATTAAAAAAAAAAATTGGTCTTCAGTAAAGAAATCACACATTATGTATCTGTATACTGCTGTAATATTTACAAGAAGATTTTTTTTAAGTTCTTTTGTCATAATGTTCCAATTGGCTCCACCTTTCCCGTCAATTGCCATTACAATATATTTCTATATAGGTATTTATAGGATATATCAAAATGGTATTTCTACAGTTCTTAGTGGCAGAGTTCGCAAAAGAGAGATAGTTAGAGATGAGAGGGATGGAAGAGAGAGAGAGTGTGTGTGTGTATGTATGTATGTCTAGGATTTTTTCCCCTGTTCTTAAAATTTATTTTATAGTTAGCTGACTATGGCCCCAATTCTTCAGTGTCTTGCACATCAATAGATTGTTGTGCCTACATGAGTCTTTGGCCTTGGCTACACTGGCAATTCACAGTGCTGCACTTGCTGCGCTCAGAAGTGTGAAAAATAATCCCTCCTGAGCGCAGCGAGTGCAGCGCTGTAAAGCGTCAGTGTAATCAGCGCCTGCAGCACTGCACGCTCACTCGCAGCACTGCAAGCTATTCCCCTCGGAGAGAGCGGCAGCGCGGTGAATCCGTGAGTGTAGCCAAGGCCTCATCAATGACAGAGATGCTCCATACAGGTATGACTGTCTGACTGCACACAAGAAGTCATAGGTTCAGATCCTGATTAGGTATAGTTTCCATATTTACCCTTTCTTCTGTATATCATCTCCTCACATGATGTGTGTGTTAATGTTTTGGCCCGTTTTTATTCTCAGTTGTGTTGATATTTTTGTAGCTATTTATATCATTTTTATATATTATTTATTGCATTTAGTCCTGTTGTTGCTCCCGTCAGCAGTGTTTCTTTCTGAAGTATTTCCATGTTTATTATAGTTTTCATTTTCCAAGTCTTTTTTTTTTTTTTTAAGGCTCTGAAAGTAATCCTAAAACAGGAAACTATTTGTAATGCATACCATAAAAAAAAACCCCAATACTTCAGAGATAAAAAGTTCATATCGTATCCAAAACTGCATAGGAATACCCAATGACTAATCTGTCATCTGTCAAGAAGGGACTAATTTGTTTGGATATTATTTACTGTGAATCTTAGTCTTTGTTGATAGTGGCAAAATATATGGTACCACGATGCATAACAAATGGCATATGTTTCTTAGTTGCTCCTTTCTAGTGCAGTCTATTAAAATCAGAAAATAAAACTATAAAACTGAAGAGCCAACTGTTACTTACAACAGGGAAATCGCAGTACTTTTTAAACAGTGACTGATTTATCAATCTTCAGGTTATGCTGTACTTTTATTATACCACTAACAAACAGGAAACACTACATACTGACTACAGAGTGGTTATATTTTGTGGACATTATACAACCTCTTTTGTATAAGGGGCTAGGTCTAAAATGATAGATTAGATACAGATGTACAGACAGGTGTTTTGGGGAATGCAGTCATGATTTATAACTGTCCTTAGAGGGATTTGTATGTGTAAATATTTTCCATTACCTCCTGACTGGTCCCTGGTTTTGTTCTTTGCTACCTCCACACTGAAACCGAACCATTAATATAAACATAAATCAAGAGAAGTAGTAGTCCACACATACATGGAACGATCAATAACAGATTGAGAGTATAACAGAAGAACATCTGAAGTAAACAAAGCTACTACTTGAGGAGGAGAACACAGTCTGGCTCCTGGGGAAGGTATGAGAGCATTATAACATGGTTTTGGTTCTACTGATACATTTCTAATCATAACTACGTAAAAAGCTTTCATGATCTTTTAATAAGTCCCCAAGCTGGTTAGGACTCAGTCCTGCAAGGTGCCATACTTCTGCAGCTCACATGGAATTCAGGGTCTCAGTTTCTTACTGAGTTAGGCCCATGTACGTACATGCCTGTTAACAATGATTATCTGAGAAGCCACCAAAAGTGTATTCGGCCATTCTAACAAAGTCACAAACTGCTGGTTTTAAATAAACATGGTGGTTCAGGTGAATTATCCAATACATATAAAGTTATGAGATTTCTGGGAATTATTCAAATAAACTCAGTTGTGATGTTGCTGTGAGAGTGACCAATTTCCCTATTTTTATTCACATGGGCCCAAATCTTGCAACCTTTAGCGTGGCAAGACATCCTGAGTAAGCATCTAGGTTGGCTCTAGTATTTTTATCACATTAAAATTAAAAAATAATATGCCTGGCTTCTAGTGGTTCTGCAACTTATTTTCATTTTGTGCCTGAGCAAAATTGTGCACACAATCACTTCTGCATGTCATTTTCTTTATTAATAATAATTATTATGGTGACCTACAGTGCCAGTCATGGAAAGAGTTTCCATTGTGCTAGTCTCTGCACACACTTCTAATGAAACTAATTCCTTTCTAAAAAAAGCGGGGAAGGATAAGATAATATTGAAAGATTATGCTTGGTATAATAAGCAGCAGTCTCAGCAAACCAACGGTTAAGCCATTGTAGCATGTTTTTTTAAACACTATCACACAAATGTTAGTGTTCAAAAAGTTTGTACACAGGTTATTTGGCACAAATTTTGAAATTTGTTCAACCAAATAGTTTCATTTTGTCACTCTGCAACTTTTCTTAAATTGAGGAAGTTTTGGAAAGTTATACACACAAAAAAAAAGGAAATGAGAAAGTAAAAAGTGAAAGGTATTCCATTCTATTGCATTAATTGGCTAAAAAAGGTGAAGATGGAAAACAAAAATCTGAAAGTTCAGAATTTCAACATTTTGGGTATGTTTTGGTTTTCAAAAACCAGAAAGGTTCTACTTTATTTCACAATTTCCCATAGAAAAAAGAAATTGAAGATGACATTTACTCAGGACAAATTTCATGTTTGACAAAACCTAATTTTTCAAGAGAAATATTTCAGTCAAAAAATTTCAACTAGTCCCACCCATTCAGAGTGACAGTTTTACTTCTTAAGGTTAACCATCTATGTGAGATATTAATCTCTATGGGAGATATTCTCTTCTTTAGGGTTAGATTCTTCCTAGCCCTCACAAAGGAGGGCATTGTGGGAATGGGAGTCTTTCAGCCCCTTTCACCAACTTCTTCTTCATAGCTAAGAGACAGGCAAAATTTGCAGTCCTTACACTTAGAACACTCCTTAATAGCTTGCCCCAAAAGGACAGGGAGGAATGGAGAGTAGGTGGAGCTACAAATGAACCATCATAAAGAAGGGTGTGGGAGAAGGTAGTGTGCTGTACAGTTAAAAGGGGTTGTAATGGGCTGGATTCTCCTTAGTGCACCTACTGTGGTGTTTGGTGATCTTTCAGAGCTTAAGAAACTGTTGGGGATGGTTTAGATATATGTAGTCCTGCTTTACTGCAGGGACTGGACTAGATGAGCTCTCTACATCCTTACATTTCTATGATTCTGTGCTCAACTCCTATTGAGGGCAATGGGTGCTATCCTTGTATAGAAGAAAGGAACAGAACTGTGTTTATTCCAATTTTTTTTTTCCTGCTTAAGAGGTCCATACCAGCCTGCATTTCTATGATTCATTGTAAGGGGTCGGACTCACCCCTGTGGCGCCTCCTGCTGGTCGTCTGGGGAAATCAGCTCAATCCAGCCTCCGGAGCACCCTCTGCAGGCCGGTGATCTGCCTTGTTCTCTACTGGCCCCCCGTGTCCCTCCCAGGACCCCGGTGCCCCTTGCTCTGCATGCTGCCCCCTGGCAGTACCCACACACACTGGGTCTCCCCTCCCAGGGGAACCCCCATCCACTAACCCCACCTCGCCTCAGAATAAGGCTACTGCCAGTCACCATCTAGCCCCACACCCAGGGGCAGACTGCAGTATCAGCCACTCATCACTGGCAGGGTTGGGTTTGGACCTGTTGCCTTGATCTACACCTAGGTTACCCCCTGCAACTCCCAGTACCCTTTAGCCCAATACTAGGCTGCAGCCTGGGGCTTTCCAGCCTTTCCCCCAGCCCTGCTCCACTCAGGTACAAGCTCCCTGCAGCCAGGCCCTTCTCCCTCTGAAGGCAGAGGGAGACTCTAAGCTCCTGGCTCCCAGCCTCTTTATACAGGCCAGCTGGACTCAGATTGGGGTGTGGCCCAGGTGCAGCTACTTCCCCAATCAGCCCCGTAGCTGTTTCCCTGCCCCAGCCTTCTCCCAGGGCTGTTCCAAACCCCTCAGGGCAGGAGTGGGTGTCCACCCCACTACATTCATGCTGTACTCCCACTGATGGTAAAGTGAGCTACCCATATGTAGCAGGAAGAAAAGAGAACTGTTTCTTCAAAGTTTTCTGCTAAATCTGCTAATGAGATTTTTTTCCCTCCATGAATGTCAGCACTACTGACACAATGCAGCTGTATTCTATTCAGCATCTTGCATCACCAAGAAAATGGAGAGCAAAATTCTGATTCGAGAATCATCATTGCTGGTGTAGTTCAGCAGCAATGTACAAAGCAGAATGAACAGCTTATTTTTCACATATTAGGCTGAGCCTGATGTGGCAATTAATAAAAAAATCTTTTGAATTCCTGAGTGAATTTAGCCAAAAATTCAGCACAGTAATCCAAAGATTGCAGTCCAATGCCAGAGATAAATTTGAAAGTAAGGAAATTCTGAACTGGCAAAATACTAGAAAGAGCTGTGTGCCCAAGGTCCAACCAAGAATAGGGGTCTCATTGTACTAGGCACCGTACATACACAGAGTAGTAAACAGTCCCTGCCGCAAAGAGTTTACAATTTAAATAGGTACAGAAAGACAGGGTGGGGAAAGGGGATATGAGACAAGTGGAATGATCAATACGATTTTGGGGAGGGACACTAAGGGGGTTTGCTAGGAAGGATATGCTAAATGGAAAGAAGACCAAGAATGGAGGGAGGTGAGGGAACCTGGTAAGGGTGGAAAGAAGAGGGTATAAAGGGCAGGTGGAGTGAGTCTGAAATGAAGATATAAGGGAATGAATGTGTGAGAGGGTTGGAGCAAACAGCCAATCAGCACAAGGCAGAAAATGTAGAAATCACTGATGGCATCATCAGAATCTATTGGTCCTTGCTGCTTCAGTGTTTGCTCGTGCGAGTTGAAACTGTTTTTATTGATGGAAAATTGGGTTCATGGCTAGATAATTTTTGGAGCAAGTTTCTTTCCATGAAAATTTTGACTTTTTGTCCCAAAGAAAGGAAAACGTTTCAGTTTTTGGTTCAAAATTTTCTGTGGGTGAAAAAAGAATTCTGACTAGCTCTCCTGCCAGCATCTGTTTCTTTGGCCTTGGGGCTGGCTCCTTTCTAGAATTTTCTGCTTCCTCAAACCAATATGGCTCAGGGGAGGGGGGCAATGTATGGGTCTTAGTGCTCCTTGAGGGGAAGGGTAGTCACTCCTGCACAAATCTGGGTCCAGGACAGTGCTGGGGAGAAGGGGGTGATCCTGTCTGGGCCCCATCTTTCTCCTGCCCCCAATGCAGCTGTCAAGGCTGTATCCCCACTTTGAACTTTAGGGTACAAATGTAGGGGCCTGCATGAAAACTTCTAAGCTTAGCTCTGGTCCGCTGCCGCCATCCCAATGGATTCCCTCCCCTGGGAAGCCTTGAGAAACCTTTCACCAATTCCCTGGTGAATACAGATCCAACCCCCTTGGATCTTAAAACAATGGGGAAAAAAAGTCAGGTTCTTAAAAAGAAGGTTTTTAATTAAAGAAAAAGGTAAAAATCATCTCCGTAAAATCAGTATGGAAAATAACTTTACAGGGTAATCAAACTTAAAGAGCTCAGAGGACTCCCCTCTAGTCTTAGGTTCAAAGTACAGCAAACAAAGAAACACTTTAGTAAAAGGTACATTTACAAGTTGAGAAAACAAAGTAAAACTAAGACGCCTTGCCTGGCTTTTTACTTACAACTTTCTAAACAAGTCTCTCCTATTTCAAAGATGGGGAGAACCTGGATTGATGTCTGGTCCCTCTCAGTCCCAAGAGCGAACGCACTCCCAAACAAAGAGCACAAACAAAAGCCTCCTCCCCCCCCCAAGATTTGAAAGTATCTTGTCCCCTTATTGGTCCTTTGGGTCAGATGCCAGCCAGGTTACCTGAGCTTCTTAACCCTTTACAGGGAAAAGGATTTTGGAGTCTCTGGCCAGGAGGGATTTTATAGTACTGTACACAGGACAGCTGTTATCCTTCCCTTTATAGTTATGACAGCAGCAGTACCACAAAGTCACACGTAGCAGTGATTTGGTTCAGATTTAAAAAGGCTTGTGGGTGAGGGGAGAATCAAGGGATTAATTGGTAGATTTTACATAAACTGGGTGCTGTTGTAAAAACCTATAAGGTGCAATGCAATGGAGAATCAGTCCCACTGTCTATTGCAGGCTTGTTAGAAGGATATTAAGCAAAGTACCATTCAGCTCTCTGGTACTTTTGTAATTCAGTTAAATTCAGACTTTCAAAGCTGAGTTATACACCTTCCAAAAGGAGGCATTAACAACAAATGCTGACAAGCAACCTTAAGTATAGCCATACAAATAGCTCTGCTATAATTCATTATTACAGATGACTGAAGACTGAATGTTCTTTGTACTGGATTTGACACACACTACAAATCTTGCCTACCCAAGTTTGGGATTTGTTTTTAACATTTTAATTTCAGATTTATATAGTAAAGTTTAAAAAATATTGAGATCAGCTCCTTTGGGAACAATTGTGTTTCATACAGAGGCATCTGCAGAAGTTATAAAGTTTAATTTCCACCCTTGGAAAGTTAGTTCTTTGTCTTTTGAGCCATGAATTGAAGTGCATGAACTGTAGTATCAATGGTTGCTCTTTTGACACTGACTGCATTACAAAAGAAAATGTGTCAGGTGTAGTAATTCAAGAATTTGAGGAAAGTAGCGATCCTTTCACACTGCAGAACTCTTGGGATCATTTTAATCATATTTAAAGCACCAGTTTAATCTAATAGATACATCCTGGTGGCCTCAGGGCAAAAAAGTCAGACCCAAAGACCTGGCCCTACCTCAGAGACTGCTGGCAAATATATTCCTCCTCATGCTCCGGTAACATTTCCAAGGGCACTGAGGTTCTTAAGTCACTTAAGTGTCATTTTCAAAGTGCACTTAGGAGCAAGATTCTCTACTGCTTTGCATTTTCTGCCAGTGGAATATAAAACACTATCCAATCAGAATGCTAGTGTTTAACATCTACTTTGCATGTGTGTAAATGACTGCCAATGACTGATTCTGATCTAAATTATTCTGGTATAAATCAAGAGTAGCTCCAGAGAAGTTAGTTGATAGAGTCACACCAGGGAAAAACTGGTTTGAGATCAGAATCAGGACCTTTTAGCTCAGAAACGTAAGTGGAATTACTCTTGATTTTACACCAGTGTCACTTGGATCAGAGTCAGGTCCTGGGCATGCAAGCAGACTAGCCATTATCCAGTCAGTAGTACACACAACACATACCTTACACACACAATCTGTGGTTTGCATCTCTTGAAAGGAGCATTTGCCAGGATGCTGGGCTTATCCAGTAATTCAGTATTTACTATCTGTGATAGCTTTTTCCCCATGTAAAGTTAGAGCCATCTAAGGGATGCCCTCTAATAGTGCAACAAAATAGAGGGTTTATGCATATTGTAGAGAGGAAATTAATAGTTAATGGTAAAGGGATGCAGAGCCTCTAACCTCTAGCTCACTAATGCATTTACATCTATCTTTAACCGACAATTTCAGATAAGCTACCTGTCATCACATAGGTAAGTCTAGGTCTTAGTGGACAGGAGTCTGGCACATAAAAATTACTGATATAAATATCCATTCTTGCTGCAATCCCAGTAGAAAAGCTAACAGGCCTGATCTTCTGGGTGCTGACCACCTCAGAGTCAGGTAAAAAAAAAAAAAAAAAAAAAAAAATGAGCAGGGAAAAAGCGACAGATCTTTTCACTTGTAATGGTGATCCCTTTCCTCAGGGTTGGGGAAAACTCACAGGTTGGTCTGATGGAAGCCTGCATTCCTGGCACCAATGTTTTAACTGGTTTGTGGGTAAACTGAAGGCTTCAGTCACCACTGCTGCCATTCCAGGGCTTCTCATGACCACTAGATTTGGAAGAAAGAAAGAAAGAAAGAAAAAGAATCCACCATCCCTGAACCTGGTAGAATTCTAAGGATCAACTTTCATCCAACTAATTAAAAGAAATATGCAAGTTACTCAATCTGCTAAATACAGTACCTGTGAAACAAGTTTTATTTGCATTTGAAAAGCTCTAACCCCCCAGTTCTTAGTGGGGGTAACACAGCTGGGAAACATCTAGAGTTAGAGATTAGACAAATAAAAGGGCTTTAATGTTTTTTTGGCAGTCAGACATTGGAAAAAATATACTCATTAGGCCTACAGATAGAAATATAAAAAAAAATACTGAAATGTATAATCTATCAGAGTTCAAGGCTTCTCTTGAGAAAATTGTTAGAAATCTGGATCAGATACTTCAGATGAAAGACTTCAAATAAGGACAATTAATATCAGTAGAGAAGATTCAGAAGGTGTCTGAGTTCAGCCTAAGGTAAAATGCCTAGTGAAGTTATATTTCCTGTGGAATTGTATTCAGTGTGCCAGGATAATATTACACCATGTGTGTTACAATCTATACTATATGTGAAAAGTATGAAATAGGAGATTTTTCCCACCTGCAGTAAAAAAAATCTTAATGTCTATGTTTTTTAAAGCATGAATCATCTTTATATATTTAATTAGTTGCCAAACCAAAATGCTATTAAGAATTTTAGCCTTTAATGAAATAGGTATCTCCGATAATTACTCTTACACAAATATATGTGTAAGAATGCTACAGAATGAAAACTGGCCGTTCTGCAAGGGTTTTTGAGACAGTTAGGGATTTTGTACAAACATACATTTCTATTCTACATTCTCTTTCCTAAACTAAATACACATATAAATAGTAAAATAAAGTTAATGAGAAAACAGCGGTTGAAAATCTAAAGAAAACAAGAGCTGGGAAATGTGTGTTGTTGAATCAGAAAGGAATTCAAACTAGCCAGCACAGAGATGCTGACAGAAATAGCAATGGGCAGGGCAAAATCAACATGAAGGAGACAGAATGGTCTTGGTAACAGGATTCCTATCCTTTCACCTCTAGATCAGCAGTTCAAATCAAGTCCAGATAGATGATGACCAATGATAGGTGGTAATCAAGGGTTGATGACTAATGTAAAATAAATTGATAATCTCACTATAGCTCCTAGTTGAGAGATTTTCTCCACTACTATTGGTCCCTTTGCAACAGTCTCAAAGAAGCCATAAAATAAAAGGAAATTGAACTACTAATCCCTAGAGGTAGGTGATCCTTCCAGGTGAGAATTGAGGCACATTGGCTAGGTGGTATGGGAAAGTTTACCATGCCATTGGCCATACTGCATCTTTTCTGTGGATAACTAGAGAGTTAAACAAGCACTGCATGTTTCCTTTTCCTTGGAGGTGATGGTAGTCACTATGAGTGCACAACATATGTCTGGGGCTCCATGCAACTTCAAGAGGTACCACCAACTGAGGGGACGAGCTAGGGATAAGATGGTCTAGGCAGCAAGTTCCCCTGGAAAACCTGCATAGCTCCTTGAGGACATTTTTAGGGGAGATAATGCTAATGAAGATTAATTTCCAACTTGAGTCTTGTGCCTGGCTCGTGTTGGGAGGTAGTGTGAAACCAAGGATGAGGACAACCCACAGACCCTTCGGCTCCAGACAGTGAGAATCCCATATCCACTCTCCCTTGTGCCTGGCCAGTGACCCATCCCCATGCACCAGGCAGGGGAGAATGAGTCAGGTTTTCTGCACCATGCAACATTCCACACCAGCAAAATGTTTTGTAACTTGGTGTTTTCCCAACAGAAAAGGAATGATTCGGTTCACAGAGATTAAAAATAAGATTTATATTCCTGTTGCCTCCAGACAAAAAATGTTTGAGACAGAGATAGGAAGGCAGCGAGGGGATGGTGACCTGAGGGATAAGATATTTTTCATAGAAACCCCAAAACAAACATTAAAAAAGAAGTTTGCTTTACTTAAAAAAGTGGAACATCCAAATTGCATTTTTAAATAGACTTCTCTATCAGTTCAACTAATTCCCTATTAGGCCATGAGCCTGATTTACTACCCTGTTTCCCCGAAAATAAGACATCCTCCGAAAATAAGGCCTACTTACAGTTTTGCCTCTCGTTGTAATATAAGGCATCCCCCCGATAATAAGACCTCCCCGATAATAAGGCATCCACCGATAATAAGGCATTTTTCATTTCTGAAAAATAAGACATCCCCTGAAAATAAGACCTAGCGCATCTTTGGGAGCAAAAATTAATATAAGACACTGTCTTATTTTCGGGGAAACAGGGTAGGACACTTCTGAGAAATAAATGTGAAAGTGCTTGCTAAGCGGATTTCCCTCCAAGCTCAGCAAGCTACAACAGCAAGTAATCAGTAAGCACTTTATTCACACAAAAGGGATCTAGTCTCATTGAGACCAATGAGTTACATCTTTGTCACCTACGCAGAGCAGTCCCCTAAAAGTTTTATACTGCATATTTATAGATTCCAAGGGCAGAGGGGACCATTGTGATTATTACTCTGACCTCCTCTATAGCACAGGCCATAGAACTTTCCAAAAATAATTCCTAGAGCATATATTTCAGTGTTATAAAATCATGACTGGTGTGGAGAAAGTAAACAAGTGTTATTTACTCCTTCTCATAACACAAGAATTAGGTGTCACCAAATGAAATTAATAGGCAGCAGGTTTAAAACAAACAAAAGGAAGTATTTCTTCACACAACACACAGTCAACCTTTGGAACTCCTTGCCAGAGGATGTTGTAAAAGCAAAGACTATAACAGGGTTCAAAAAGAACTAGATGAGTTAATGGAGGATAGGTCCATCAATGGCTATTAGCCAGGATGGGCATGGATGGTGTTCTAGCCTCAATTTTACCAGAAGCTGGGAATGGGCGACAGGGGATGGATCACTTGATGATTACCTGTTTTGTTCATTCCCTCTAAAGCACCTGGCATTGGCCACTGTTGGAAGTCAGGATACTAGGCTAGAGAGACCTTTCGTCTGACCCAGTTTGGATATTCTTATGTTCTTAAGAACATTCAATCTGGATTTAAAAATGGTCAGGAATGGAGAATCACGTAGGGTGACCAGATCACCCAAGACAAATATCAGGATGCGGGGGGGGGGGCGGTGGCACGGGGGGGCGTGGCCAAAAAAATAACCAACCCTTCCTCCGCAAGCGCTGGAGGGAGGCCCGGGAGACTCAGGGGAAGCGCGGGGCCGGGGTGAGTAACAGTACGGCCTGGTCCCTTGCAGGCAGGACTCAGTTGGGTGGTTGGGAGAGGAGGGGGGCGGCCCGCGGGGCCAGGCGGCGGCTGTTCTCACCCCCGGCCAGCGGGACTCGGGAGCAGCCGCTTCTGCAGCTCCCACTGCCGCGGGGGCAGGAAGCGGCCATGGCGATCCGCGGCTGCAGCTCTGGCACCCCCGAACCCTCCGAGCCGGGGCCTGCTGCAGGGACCCAGCAGCGCGCACGCTGGGCCCAGCCCCTGGCCAGTCGCGTCTGGGCTGCTGCCCAGCTGGTGCTATCCCGCGGCGGCCCCGGAGTGGGGGCAGCAGGCCCCAGCCCCCGTCCCGCAGGGGAACGAACGGGGCTGGGCGGCCGATGCCTCCGCCCCGGGGCCGCCGCGGGATAGCACCAGCTGGCTGGGCAGCCCAGACGCGCCTGGCCAGGGGCTGGGCCCAGCGTACGCGCTGCTGGGTCCCTGCAGCAGGCCCCGGCTCGGGGGGTTCGGAGGTGCCGCAGCACGCCATGGCCGCTTCCTCCCCCGCGGCAGTGGGAGCTGCAGCAGCGGCTGCTCCCCTGTCCCGCTGCCCGGGGGGGGGGGGGGGGGGAGAACAGCCGCCGCCTGGCCCCGCGGGCCACCCCCCTCCTCTCCCTACCACCCAACTGAGTCCTGCCTGCTCGGGACCAGGCCGGACTGTTACTCACCCCGGCCCCGCGCTTCCCCTGCGTCTCCCGGGCCTCCCTCCAGCGCTTGTGGAGGGAGGGGGAATGGTGAGCCCGGGGAAGAGGCAGGGATTCGGGGAGGGAGCCAATGGGGGGAGGAGGGGGCGGAGTCGGGGCCGGGGGGGGGGCGCGTGAGCACTTCCGGGCTCCGGAGCATTTCCTTGTTTGTCCAGGATGTCGGTCGGGACGCGGGACAAACAAGGAAATATCGGGACAGTCCCGATAAAATCAGGACGTCTGGTCACCCTAGAATCACGACCCTTGGTAAGTTGTTCCAATGGTTAATTACCTTTACCATTAAAAATTTACACCTTATTTCTAGTCTGAATTTGACTAGCTTCCACTTCCAGCCATTGGATCATGTTACACCTTTCACTGCTTACACACCTTGTTCTCTGATTAACACTTAACACAAATCTTAGCTAAATTGCAGACACTAAAATACTGTCCTGGTGCTTTGGACATCCAGACAAAATTATTTGAAGTCTACATTAATGTCTTACCTCATGGGGCAAAGTTCAATGGGTGGGCACTCTGGGACTTGGGGGGCCTATTGCTGGTCACTCCTCTAAGTGGATTTCCTCTGGATGGTGTCCACTAATTCTTTAGACACCTTTGAGGAGCAGTGGTTGTTATTGGGGTGGTGGGGTTCTTTGCTTAGTACTCCCTTCTGATTCCCTGATTTTCAGCCTTTGACCTTCATTCCTGTCCTTGTTTTCTCATTTCTGTTCCTTGTTCACTTTCCATCCAAGTTCAGTGGCACTTCCCCCATTGTTCAGGAAGTGGGTCTTTAGATTTGGGTAGGACTAGGCATGCTCAGCCCAGTACCTGCAATTGGTATTGCATGGAGCAATTTTCTTCCCATTACTAACAATTCAATGTGTTCATTAAGTCACTAACAAATGCAAAGGTCTATTAGATCATAGATTATAGGACTGGAAGGGACCTCGAGAGGTCATCGAGTCCAGTCCCCTGCCCGCATGGCAGGACCAAATACTGCCTAGACCATCCCTAATAGACATTTATCTAACCTACTCTTAAATATCTCCAGAGACGGAGATTCCACAACCTCCCTAGGCAATTTGTTCCAGTGTTTAACCACCCTGACAGTTAGGAACTTTTTCCTAATGTCCAATCTAGACCTCCCTTGCTGCAGTTTAAACCCATTGTTTCTGGTTCTATCCTTAGAGGCTAAGGTGAACAAGTTCTCTCCCTCCTCCTTAGGACACCCTTTTAGATACCTGAAAACTGCTATCATGTCCCCTCTCAGTCTTCTCTTTTTCAAACTAAACAAACCCAGTTCTTTCAGCCTTCCTTCATAGGTCATGTTCTCAAGACCTTTAATCATTCTTGTTGCTCTTCTTTGGACCCTTTCCAATTTCTCCACATCTTTTTTAAAATGCGGCGCCCAGAACTGGCCACAATACTCCAGCTGAGGCCTAACCAGAGCAGAGTAGAGCGGAAGAATGACTTCTCGTGTCTTGCTCACAACACACCTGTTAATGCATCCCAGAATCATGTTTGCTTTTTTTGCAACAGCATCACACTGTTGACTCATATTTAGCTTGTGGTCCAATATAACCCCTAGATCCCTTTCTGCCGTACTCCATCCTAGACAGTCTTTTCCCATTCTGTATGTGTGAAATTGATTTTTCCTTCCTAAGTGGAGCACTTTGCATTTGTCTTTATTAAACTTCATCCTGTTTAACTCAGACCATTTCTCCAATTTGTCCAGATCATTTTGAATTATGACCCTGTCCTCCAAAGTAGTTGCAATCCCTCCCAGTTTGGTATCATCTGCAAACTTAATAAGCGTACTTTCTATGCCAATATCTAAGTCGTTGATGAAGATATTGAACAGAGCCGGTCCCAAAACAGACCCCTGCGGTACCCCACTCGTTACGCCTTTCCAGCAGGATTGGGAACCAGTAATAACAACTCTCTGAGTACGATTATCCAGCCAGTTATGCACCCACCTTATAGTAGCCCCATCTAATTTGTATTTGCCTAGTTTATCGATAAGAATATCATGCGAGACCGTATCAAATGCCTTACTAAAGTCTAGGTATACCACATCCACCGCTTCACCCTTATCCACAAGGCTCGTTATCCTATCAAAGAAAGCTATCAGATTGGTTTGACATGATTTGTTCTTCACAAATCCATGCTGGCTATTCCCTATCACCTTACCACCTTCCAAGTGTTGGCAGATGATTTCCTTAATTACTTGCTCCATTATCTTCCCTGGCACAGAAGTTAAACTAACTGGTCTGTAGTTACCTGGGTTGTTTTTATTTCCCTTTTTATAGATGGGCACTATATTTGCCCTTTTCCAGTCTTCTGGAATCTCTCCCGTCTCCCATGACTTTCCAAAGATAATAGCTAGAGGCTCAGATACCTCCTCTATTAGCTCCTTGAGTATTCTAGGATGCATTTCATCAGGCCCAGGTGACTTGCAGGCATCTAACTTTTGTAAGTGATGTTTAACTTGTTCTTTTTTTATTTTATCCGCTAAACCTACCCCCTTCCCATTAGCATTCACTATGTTAGGCATTCCTTCAGACTTCTCGGTGAAGACCGAAACAAAGAAGTCATTAAGCATCTCTGCCATTTCCAAGTTTCCTGTTACTGTTTCTCCCTCTTCACTAAGCAGTGGGCCTACCCTGTCTTTGGTCTTCCTCTTGCTTCTAATGTATTGATAAAAAGTCTTCTTGTTTCCTTTTATTCCCGTAGCTAGTTTGAGCTCATTTTGTGCCTTTGCCTTTCTAATCTTGTCCCTGCATTCCTGTGTTGTTTGCCTATATTCATCCTTTGTAATCTGTCCTAGTTCCCATTTTTTATATGACTCCTTTTTATTTTTTAGATCGTGCAAGATCTCGTGGTTAAGCCAAGGTGGTCTTTTGCCACATTTTCTATCTTTCCTAACCAGCGGAATAGCTTGCTTTTGGGCCCTTAATAGTGTCCCTTTGAAAAACTGCCAACTCTCCTCAGTTGTTTTTCCCCTCAGTCTTGATTCCCATGGGACCTTACCTATCAGCTCTCTGAGCTTCCCAAAATCTGCCTTCCTGAAATCCATTGTCTCTATTTTGCTGTTCTCCCTTCTACCCTTCCTTAGAATTGCAAACTCTATGATTTCATGATCACTTTCACCCAGGCTGCCTTCTACTTTCACATTCTCAACGAGTTCCTCCCTATTTGTTAAAATCAAGTCTAGAACAGCTTCCCCCCAGTAGCTTTTTCAACCTTCTGAAATAAAAAGTTGTCTCCAATGCAGTCCAAGAATTTGTTGGATAGTCTGTTCCCCGCTGTGTTATTTTCCCAACATATATCCGGATAGTTGAAGTCCCCCATCACCACCAAATCTTGGGCTTTGGATGATTTTGTTAGTTGCTTGAAAAAAGCCTCATCCACCTCTTCCACCTGGTTAGGTGGCCTGTAGTAGACGCCTAGCATGACATCTCCCTTGTTTTTTGCCCCTTTAAGCCTAACCCAGAGACTCTCAACACTTCCGTCTCCTATGTCCATCTCTACCTCAGTCCAAGTGTGTACATTTTTAATATATAAGGCAACACCTCCTCCCTTTTTCCCCTGTCTATCCTTCCTGAGCAAGCTGTACCCATCCACACCAACATTCCAATCATGTGTATTATCCCACCAAGTTTCAGTGATGCCAACAATGTCATAGTTGTATTTATTTATTAGCACTTCCAGTTCTTCCTGCTTATTCCCCATACTTCTCGCATTTGTATATAGGCATCTAAGATACTGGTTTGCTCTTTCCTCCCATTTTTTTCCTGACTCTCCTTTCTCTCTGCCAATATAGCCCACACTCCCTCTTGTTTCCGACTCATTTCCCCGGTCTCCATGTTCCCCACTTACCTGTGGGCTTTGCTCACCTGTCCCCGTCGAACCTAGTTTAAAGCCCTCCTCACTAGGTTAGCCAGTCTGTGTCCGAATAGGGTCTTCCCTCTCCTCGAAAGGTGGACGCCATCTCTGCCTAGCAGTCCTTCCTCGAATAGCATCCCGTGGTCTAGGAAGCCAAAGCCCTCCTGGCGACACCATCTTCGCAGCCAGGCATTCACCTCCATGATGCATCTGTCTCTGCCCGGGCCCCTACCTTTGACAGGAAGAATTGAAGAGAATACCACCTGCGCTCCAAACTCCTTCACCCGTGCTCCCAGAGCCCTGTAGTCACTCTTGATCCGCTCAGTGTCACACCGCGCAGTATCATTTGTGCCCACATGGATGAGTAGCATGGGGTAGTAGTCAGAGGGCTGGATAATCCTTGACAATGCCTCCATAACGTCTCGGATACGGGCCCCCGGCAGGCAGCATACCTCCCGAGATGAAATGTCAGGGCGACAGATGGGCGCCTCCGTCCCCCTCAGCAGAGAGTCTCCGACCACCACTACCCTACGTTTCCTATTCGCAGTGGTGGCAGCAGACTCTCCAGCCTTAGGGGTACGAGGCTTCTCCTCCTTTACTGTAGGGAGTGATTCCTTCTTTCCTGTATCAAGAAGAGCATAACGGTTACCTATAACCACGGCAGGAGGGTTCGGAGCAAGAGTGGAGCACTGCCTGCTGCCAGAAGTAACCAGCTGCCAGCGTCCACCCTGAGCCATCTCCTCCTCCACCAGTGGTATATCAGCAGTCCTGTGTACTGGGACAGCTACCTCAGCTGTCTCCACATGGACACTGTCGAGGAATTGCTCGTGGATACGGATGCTCCTCAACCTAGCCACCTCCTCCTGTAGCTCTCCCACCTGCTGCCTGAGAGATTCCACCAGCAGGCACCTTTCACATTGGATGGTCCACCCAGCCTGGATATCAGTAAGTGGAAATTGCAAGTTACAGTCTTTGCAAAACCACACCAGGATCTGGGTAGAGGCATCCATGCTTAGGCACTCTGTCTGGCTACAGGCACAGGTGGAGGAGACAGTAGCAGTGCTGGCACAGGTGTTGCGGGTCTTCCTAACCATCGTAAGCCTCCCTCTGTCAAACTCCTGTCTGCAGCCCCCTGTCAGCTGAAAGGGTTGTTTAAGCAAACAGTTAGAATGTAGTTGCTTTATAGGTATTAAGGGGAATCAAGAGAAAACAGATGGAACCGGCAAGGGACCCTCGCCCCCCTCCTGCTCCCTTCCAAACTCCCTTGCGAAACTCCCTGTTAGCAGCCCCTGTTTGCAAAGCTCCCTGGTCGCTTGTGCGCTGCTTTATAAAGCCCTGGCCTGTATGAATGCCCCGCCCACTGATTAAGGCTCAGCCACTTACCAGAGGCTTCTAGCTTTCAAACCTTCCTTTGAAGCTCACAGCTTCCAACTGCCAGCCACAGCACACGGTCCTTCAAACAACCAAAACAAACAAACAGACTGACAAACACAAGCTCAGCACACAGCAAGTAACCCTCAAACACAAACAAACACACACTACAGACAGTCACTTACCCCAAAAGGTTGCTGTATTGCTCCTCCTTCACCTGGAGAACTCCCTTGCAAAACTCCCTGTTAGCAGCCCCTGTTCGCAAAGCCTAAACATAATCATGCTAACATAAAATATATGAAAGAGATTGGTATGAAGCAAAACCTATAATCCAAACGGTATTTGAATTAACCCCAATTCAGCACGATACTTAAGCAGGTACCTAACTGAAAGGACATGCATGGTCATAAGGAAGTTATTAGGGGCTACACATGTTCTTAAAGTTATGCACTTGCCTAAGCACCTTGCAGAATTGGGGCCTTTGGAAGTTAATACTATTGGTCTCACTACACCCAGAAGTAGAACTTACATTTTTGCTACTGTGAAGTTAACAGATCGCTTACCTCTTTTGCCACCATATGTGTCTGTGATGGGGCACTCGCCTCTCATAAGAGCCTCCTGTTAGGTGGGTGTGGGGCTGCAATTTTCTTTTTCTCATGCCGCCCCCTGTAGGTTGATGATTTCATCAAGTGGGTCTTCAGTGGCTCAGCCCTCTGACTAAGTCACACATTCAACAATGGATGAATGAACACCTTCTGGGTAACAAAGGTCCAACCGTGCCTATTGCTGTGCCCTTGTTAGTGTCTTTAGCCCTTTCTCTTTGCTCAATTCTCAGCCCCTTCTGGGATAGCTTTAAATCCATCCCGGCTATATTATACAGCACTGCCCAGGGGCTTTCTCCCTTGAGACTCTTTCTTCACCTGTTCTCGCTGCCCCAGCTCTGCAGCCAGGTCACGCTTTAAGTTCAGTCCCCTTCCAGGGTAGCTAAATTCAACAAATGGTTGGCCCTCTCCAGGGTCTTCAGCCCAGGCTCTGGGCTATTAGTAAAGAGTCATATCCCCTTCTCAGGGCTTTGGCCACTTCCCCAACGACCAGTGCAGGAACTCACTACTCTGTGTCCCAGCTCAGGGACCCTATAAACAGCAGTTACATACTGCTTCCTTACTAGTTACTGCTACAGCTGCATTGCCTGGGCTGCTTTCCATTTGGTCTCATCACCTTCACCCATTACCTTAGGGTTACAGTTTTTGGGTTCTCTGTCTGATCAAGGCCTCTCTGCCTGGAGAGTTTCACTATCTTCCAACCCTTCTGATCCCAGCCAGGAACTGACCTGCTTAGACCTTGCAGCTCTTTTTATCTGAGCCTGCTGCTCTATGATTGGCTGTTTCCCTGCAGCCTTTCTAGGCAGGCCTGGAGGACCCATCTTCACTGCTCCTTTCCTGAGGCAGAGAGTGGTAGGACCATGAGGTCTCCAGCAGGGGGGCCTGAAAGAGACTGGTACCCCCAATCACAGTGTTTCTGTGTGTTCTTTGCTGCTGCCTGCAGTACAATACAACACAATGAACTTGAACTTGGAGAAGCTCTGCCCAGTAGCTAATAGCAATGAAATTATTATTAATATATTTCTTAATGAAAAATATTCAGAATAGCAAGAACCCACTCATGTTTGTGTATTTCCTAAGTAGGATTGAAAGTAGATAATACCAATTGCTTTAGGATCAAATTTTCAAAAGCACTTAAGCACTAGCAGCCCAAGTCTCATCCATAAAAGTGAATTAGGCATTTAGAAGCCTTTCATTGAAAATCAAGTGGTTGTAGGGTCCTAAATGCCTAAGGGGACTTGGGCTTCCTAGTCACTCACAGGCTTTTTGAAAATTTGTAAAATGTCTTGGACACTAAGAGCCAGAGTCACAAAGGAACCTAGGTGTTGTGAAGCTCAGCATCACCATGCCTAAATTTTAGGTGCCTAGAAAATCACAGTGATTCACAAAGTCTGACTTAGGTGCTCAGGGTCCCGTACTGTGAATGGGGAGAGCTAGGTGCCTGAGAATGGCATTAACAGAAGCCAACATGCTAGGCAGTGCCTTGCCGAAGCAAGCCAATGTAACTGCCAAAATGGGAGTGTATGCTAAGCCCTGCCCTGTCTTGGATATAGGCACCTAGGTCCATGCTGCAGGAACAGCTTCAACAACAGAAAATGATGGATCCTCAAATCAGAGTATCCCTTAGCCCAGTGACTAGGTCATTAGGGTTGCCAACCCTCCTAGTTTCACCAGGAGTATCCCAGAATCATGCCCTATCTCCTGAAGGCTACTGAATCTAAACTGTGAGGTTTTAGGCACTGAAAGTCCAGCAGCGCAGCGGGGCTAAGGCAGGCTCCCTGCCTGCTCTGGCCCCACGCCACTCCCAGAAGCAGCTGGCACATCCCTGCTGCCCCTGGGGGAGAGGTTTGGGGGTTTCCACGTGCTGCCCCTGCCCCAAGCACTAACTTGTAGCACCCATTGGCCGGGATATGCAGCCAATGGGAGCTGCGGGGGTGGTGCTTCCAGGTGCAGGCAGTGCACAGAGCCCAATCCCTGCCCAGGGGCCACAGGGACATGTCAGCTGCTTCTGGGAGAGGCACAGGGCCAGGGCAGTCAGGGAGCCTTCCATATCCCTGCTGCACCACCGACTGGGAACTGCCCAAGATAAGCACCCTGCACCCTCTCCTGTACCCCAACCCCTACCCCAGCCAGGAGCCCCCTCCTGCACTCAAACTCCCTCCCAGAGCCCTCACCTTCTCCCACACCCCAATCCCCTGCCCCAGCCCTGAGCCCCCTCCAGCACCCAAACTCCTTACCAGAGCTTTCACCCTGCACCCCCTCTTTTACCCCCAACCCCAGGCTCAGCCTGGGAGCTCCCTCCCACACTCTGAAACCCTTGGCCCCACCCCCCAGCCCAGAGCCCACACCCCAACTCCCTGCCCCAGCCTGGTGAAATTGAGTGAGAGTGGGGGAGAGCGAGTGACGGAGGGAGGGGGGATGGAGTGAGTGGGGCAGGGCCTCAGAGAAGGGGCGGGTTAGGAGGTGGGGCAAGGGTGTTTGGGTTTGTGAGATTAGACAGTTGGCAACCCTATAGGGCATTCACCTGAAAGGTGGTCTGTTCACCAGTTCAAATACTTTGTCTCTCTCAGGCAGAGGGGGCCTTGAATGGGGGGCTTCCCACATCCCAGGTTATTACCCTACCAGCTGAACTAAAAGTTATCAGGGAGGTTGCCCCCTGAACATCTTGTACAAGCTTGCCTGCCTTATCCAATAGGTGAGGTCTGAGCATGCTTAGCAGATTGGGCCCTGCAGGTGAGTTAGGTAGAGGGATCGCAGAGTCACACTGGGCCTTAAGTATCTAGATTCCAGACATGAGGCTCCGGTGCACCGGCAGAAATATAGGTGCCTAGGGAGCTTTTACTGGAAAAATTTAGATGCTGAACGAGTTTAGGTGCCTACAGCTTTCTGTGGCAATCGGGGGGGGGGGGGGGGGGGGGGAAGGGGTTGTGAATTCCAGTGAAGCCGCATTCTGGGGTTTAGGCACCTAAAGTGACATTTAGGCACTGAAGTCCTTTTGCGAATCTAGCCTTTACTCTATTCACATTCTACAAATGCCCATTGATAATTGTAGTATTTATTGTACAGTATTAAGGATAATATGGACCAAAACTGAATTCACAGTGTGTGAAATTCCCATACTCACTGAGCCTCATTCACCTTTCACTTATACTGGTGTAAATCATGACTAACTCCATTGAATTTAATAGAGTCCCACTGGTGCTTCCAGGGTAGAGAGGAGAATGAAGCCCAGTGTAAAACAGGAAATGATGACAATGAATTTGTCCCTTATCCTAGGGTTGTTTATTCTCCTTAATAGTCTCTTGAGGGGGTCTTACCTAAAACTTGATGGAAATTCAACTAAATTATGTCCACTGGGTCACTTTTATCTAATATTTTATTAACATGCTGAAAAATAGAAAGAGATGAAGAGAAAATCTCCAATAAAAACTGGTGTGATGGCAGCAGTTAAAAGCCATAACAATTTTGGATTTGCTTCACTGAGGGAGGAATGGTAGCAGGGGAGGTTTTATGGGACTGAAGGGACTGAGCAATTAGTAAGAGTGCCAAATCTCATTGAAAACCCTTCAACACTGCATATTTATCTCGGAAGAAAAAGAATGACTGTAAAGCCCTTAGTCACATAGTACTAGGTATAATGGTTCCTTAACACAGCTCAGAATAGTTACAGTATGTTCAAAAACAGAGGACATTTTTCAGAGTGGAGGAACTTGGGGCATAGTACATTTTCTGAGATGTGCGGTATTGAGAGCCCAGCTAAATTTGGGCAGGGAAAAATTATCTTTAGCACTCACATAGCCAGCCTTTCATGCCTGGATCTCAAAGCACAGTACAAACATGAAGTAATCTTTTCAACTACTCTGTGGAGGTCGGTATTATTATACATATAGGAAAATACAGGCACAGAGAAGGGAAGAGATCCAAGGTCATACACCAAGACATTGGCAGAGTGGTAAATAGAAGACCAAATCTGATACTCTAGCACAAGACACCTTCCATCCCTGTTTGCTGCTGGTACTTTCAGCGGTATCAGTAAAGTATTTCACATCAAACACTATTATGAAGTGGTTTGTTTAAAACAAAAATACAAATAGTGGTTGAGGGCTCAATGATGTCCACTCCAGGACAGGTGCAATATAGCAAGGAGTTAGAGGAGGAAATCCTGTTCATGGCCCTGTACACCCACAAAGGAAGCAGACACCATTTAGCTCCCAGTCCTGCATTGCCCAAGGCCCACGGATAGTATTGTTGATCAGTCCCAGATATGGCATGTCAAACAAAGGGGATAAATGAAGCTAGTGCTCTGATTTCCATGACTGCTGCTTTAGGGGAGTGCATGCCACACCTTTTAAAAAGTGTAGCAAGGGATCACTGCCCACTGCGTTTCCCAATGTTGAGCAGACAATGGCCCAGATCCTCAAAAATATATAGGCTCTTAACTTCCATTTAAATCAATGAGCATTAGGGGCCTAAATACCTTTGAGGACCTGGGCACCATTGCCCAGACAGTGCATCTCCTCTTACTACCTATCAGTGGAAGCAATTTGGTGGAGCTGGGGTGTGGGGGTGAAGACCAACCCCCTCCTCTGAGGTTTTTGCATTTGCTTAAAGTTCCATAGACTGCAGAGCTTAGAGGCCATGGCCCAATCACTTTTAAGCAGTGGTGCTGACCAACTCAGTACAGTTGTCACCTGAGAAGCCTGGAACATTGCTCTGGCAGTGTGGTCGCAACACCACTGAAATTTGAACTGGCCACTCCTCCCTATAGATGGAGGGGTGGCCAGGCCAAATTTCAGTGAGTCGTGCTGTGACCTGGGGTATAGGTAGTCTGTTCCTGTATAACGGAGCACAGGGGAGTCTGCTGTGAACTCGACTTCTGGCAGCACCACTCATGCACTGTGTAGGTAAGCACCTCCTGAAGTGTTACAATTGAAATGATTAACATGGAATATTTCTGTGTTTAAAGGTAAGTAGAAAATGAAATTAGAAAAAGTAACTCTTTTTGTTTTTGTTGTAATTGTTTAAAGACATTTGTTTCTTTTAACACTTCATTGGATTTACAACTAAATTAGAAAGACAAGAAAGAGAAAAACATGACAGCACAATTAGGCATTAACATGCTGGGACTATATAATCTGACAGTCTTTACTTATACCAGTATTCCCACTGAAATTAGAGGAAATACTAGTACAAGTAAGGCTTGGGAGGTTTAGGCTATATAAAACAATTTAGAACAGGCCGTGGGGTAACCGGATGATGATGATGTTAAAGGAGCACTCAAGGAAGACAAGGCCATTGCAGAGATGCTAAATGAATTCTTTCCATCGGTCCTCACTGCAGAGGATGTGAGGGAGATACCCACATCAGAGCTATTCTTTTTTGGTGACACATCTGAAGTACTGTCCCACAATAGAAGAGGTTTGAGAACAAACTGCTAAATTACACAATAATAAGTATTCATCCAACAGTTCTGAAGGAACTCAAATATGAAGTTACAGAATTAATAACTGTATCATGTAATCTATCACTGAAACAAGCCTCTGTACTAGTTAACTGGAAGGTAGCTAACATAAAGCTGATTTTTAAAAAGGGCTTCAGAGATGATCCTGGCAATTACAAGCCAATAAGTCTAACTTCAGTACCACACAAATTGGTTGAAACTATAGTAAAGAACAGAATGATCAGACACACAGAATTTGTTAGGGAAGAGTCAACACAGCTTTTGCCTCATCACAATCTATTAGAGTTTTTGAGGGTGTCAACAAGCATGTAGATAAGGGCAATCCAGTCAATATACAGTACTTAGATTTTCAGAAAGGATAAGGGACCTTGTCAAAGGCTCTTAAGGAAGATAAGTAGCCATGGGATAAAAGGGAAGGTCCTCTCATGAATCAATAACTGGTTAAAAGACAGGAAACAACGGATAAGAACAAAGAGTCATTTTTCACAATGGACAGAGGTGAACAGCAGATTCCCCCAAGGATCTGTGCTGGGACCTGTGTTGTTCAACTTATTCATTAATGATCTGGAAAAGGGAGTGAACAGTGAAGTGGCAGATTTTGCAGATACAAAATTATTCAAGATAGTAAAGTCGAAAGCTGACTGAAGAATTACAGGAGATCTCACAAAACTGGATGACTGGGCAACAAAATGGCAGATGAAATTTAACACAGATAAGTGCAAAGTAGTGCACACTGGAAAAAAATAATCTCAACCCACACATATATAATGATGGGGTCTAACTTAGCTGTTACCACTCAAGAAAAAGATCTAGGAGTCATTGTTCATAGTTCTCCGAAAACCTCAGCTCAATGTGCAGCAGCAGTCAAAAAGACTGTCAGAATGTTAGGAACTATTAGGAACGGGTTAGAAATAAGACAGAAAATATCATGACACTATATAAATTCATAGTGTACCTACACCTTGAATACTATATCCAGTTCTGGTTGGCACATCTCAAAAAGGGGATAGTGGAACTGCGGAAGGTTCGGAGAAGGGCAACAAAGATGATCAAAGGTATGGCATGGCTTCCATATGAGGAAAGATTAAAAATATTACGGCTGTTCTGCTTAGAAAAGAGATGAATAAAGGTAGACATGAAAGAGGTCTATAAAATCACGTATAGTGTGTAAAATTGAATAAAGAAGTGTTATTTACCCTTTCCCACAATACAAAAACCAGTGGCAACCAAATTAAATTAATAGGTAGCAGGTTTAATACAAAGAGGGAGTACTTTTTCACACAATGCACAACTAATTTGTGGAACTAATCACCAAGAGATGTTGTGATGACCAAAAGTATAACTGGGGCACCTGGCATTGGCCACTGTCGGAAGACAGGATACTGGGCTAGATGGACCATTGGTCTGATCCAGTAGGGCCATTTTATGTTCTTAACTTCTTAACTACATAACTTCATGTCTGATACGTCCATCAATGGTTATTAACCAAGATGATCTGGAACACAACCCTATGTTTGGTGTGACCCTAAACCTCTAACTGCCAAGAGCTAGGAGGGGAAAATATCTCCAAAATTTCCCTGTTTTGTACACTCCTCCTGGAGCTCTGGTACTGGCCACTGTAGGACACAGGATACTGGACTAGATAGACCTGTGACTGGTTGGATCACAGAAACCCCCTTGGGAGCTGCCGCCTGATGTACCAAGACTACCCCTGCTCCTGTTTTCCCTGCCAGCTCAGGACTCCAGCACCCTGTCTTGCTGAGCCAGACACTCCCGTCTGCTCCAACACAGACCCAGGGTCTGAATAACTTGCCCCAAAGCTGCAAGTTTACCCGAAAACAGCTCACAGAAGTGTGCTTGTCTTTAGTACTCAGATGCCCAACTCCCAGTGGGGTGTAAACCCAAATAAATCTGTTTTACCCTGTATAAAGCATATGCAGAGTAAACTCATAAATTGTTCGCCCTCTATAACACTGATAGAGAGATATGCACAGCTGTTTGCTCCCCCAGGTATTAATACATACTCTGAGTTAATTACTAAATAGAAAGTGATTGCATTAAATACAGAAAGTAGGATTTAAGTGGTTCCAAGTAGTAACAGACAGAACAAAGTAAGTCACCAAGCAAAATAAAATAAAATGTGCAAATCTATGTCTAATCAAATACAGATAATTTCCTCACCGGTTCCAGAATTCTCCCTTTTACAGGCTAATCTCCTTTTAGCCTGGGTCCAGCAATCACTCACACCCCCTGTAGTTACTGTCCTTTGTTCCAGTTTCCTTCAAATATCCTGGGGGGGGGGGCGAGGGGGTGTGGAGAGGCTCCTTCTTTAGCCAGCTGAAGACAAAATGGTGGGGGCTCCCACAGGTTTAAATAGACTCTCTCTTGTGGGTGGAGACTCCCCTCCTATGCAAAGTCCAGCTCCAAGATGGAGTTCTGGAGTCACCTGGGCAAGTCACATGTCCCTGCATGACTCAGTCTTTACAGGCCAAAGCTATTGTCCACATGGTATCTTGTATGTCTCCAGGAAGACTTCTTATGTGGATTGGAGCATTCCAAGATGCATTGTTCCCCAAGTGCTTCCTGATCAGGTACTTAACCTTGTGAATTCCTTCCTAGAGAAACTGATCAAATGCCTCATAAAGCTTACTTAGAAACCAAGCAAGTATACAGCACATATTCTTAACCTCAAGTAGAAAATGATATATGTGTACAGATAGGATGAATAGATATAGTAGACTATAACCTTTACGGAGATATGTTACATGGCACAGGCAGCACAAAACATATTCCAGTTATGTCATACATACATTTATAAGCACCCCCCCCCATAAAGCCCTATGGGGTACACTGTCACAAGACCATTGGTCTAACCCAGTATGGCAGTACTTAGATTCTTATAACAACTTCTTTAAAAGATTTGTCTGCTTGAAAATATAATCTTCCTCTAACAGAGCTGGGCACCTGTCTTTGTGAAGAGATTGGTATTAGATCAAAGTGTGAACAAATATAGATGAAGTACATTTTGAAGGCACAGCATAGAACAGGAGTCAAGGGAGCTGAGTTCTAATCTTGGGTATTATTGACTCACTGGGTGAGCTTGGGCAACTCACTTTCCCCATTTTGAAAATGGGAATATGACTACTTATCTATCTACCTACCTTTCAGAAATGTGTTGAAAGGATGGTGTGTACATTTGTTCCTCGGTTTACTGTTGAAGATTTTACTCATGCAGAAGTTGAATTCTTCTTTTGTTTTAAACTTCTGCCTGTGAGAAGCCATTTGCTTTGCGTTCTACACCAGATACAGCAGTTCTTTTGTGGCAGCTCATAAGTGAGTGTGGACCAGCCAACTCCCACTGTGGGCTGGCCAAATCCTTGCACTTCTGTTATAAAGACACACTGAGATCTGGAAAGTTATGGTTTGACAATGTGCCTTATTGAGACAATGAACTGTGTAAAGTGATTCCTACTCTGCCTCTTTGGGTACATGCAATAATTAAAAACATACTGTAGACATATTATAGCTGTCAGAGCAGAAACTCATGCAAAGCTATTTAATAGTCTTCCCAAAGACTGCACAGGAAAATAATTCCATAAAGTTGGTGCATATGCAAATGATTTATAGTTCCTAAAAATTTTTGGATTGTTAACCTTTAGAACAACTGTATCATAAAATGTCAGTAAATGTGCTTAAAGATTTTGTCTTGAAGTCAGAGCCAGATATTATGGAACGTTGACTTGAATATCATTAACCACAAAAGCCTGTAGCTGGGGAGAGGATGGGAGCCTACAGTTTAGATTCAACTAGTTTAATTCACAAGAAAATATAAAATAAATGTTTTATAAATGGAAATGTCAGGAATGCAAGGGACAAGGTTAAAGAAAATCTTCCAGAATACACCCTAGTATGAGTGTATGGGTTATCACAAAAGTTACCATGAGAACTCAGTGGAAATCTTATGTGAACTCCATTTTACTCCCCAGAAGAAAGTGCTGTTGTTGGAACATGTAGTTGCTGCATTTTACAATTGCATACATCATATAACCTTTAACTGGCAGCACATTTTGTATCACTAGCCTTATATGACTCTCTTGTTTCAAACACCTCTCATTTGTCCACAAGAAAATAACTTTCTACAGCTCTGACCCAAAGGAGGTTTCTGGCTGGTTATGTGGGAAATTCTCATTACAGCTCAAAGTTATGTATGTAAATCCCATGGTCAGATTGAAAAATCCATCCAAAAAGGTCAATGAAAGGTCAAGATAAAGAACAAGATATGCATGAGACTGAAGGATTTCCAACTTATCACTCACTGCTGGATACAATACGCGTGTTGGAGTCATGGACTCTTGGGACAAATCCCAAAAGCATCAAGTTGCTTTTCTGAAACATTCAAAACAAGACTGTTCTTCATTTAAGCTTTTAAAAATATATTAAAACCTGATTGAATTTGAAAGATTCTGGTACATGAAAACCACATACATACAGGATGGCATAATAAGAATATGTCATTTTTTGCACCATTTTCTCAACCCAATGTAAAGGACATTTGGATATAGTAAGATAGGACCCTGAATATGCTCCTTTGAAACCAATAGGAATCTTTCCTGATTTCACTCTGCTTCACTAATTTTTAAAAAGAGGTCAGGCTGCAGCAAGCTGATCATGATGACTTTCAAAGCATTGTTTGGCATCCTCACACACATTTTAAGGTTAACATAGGAATAAGTGAAAAAGGCAAGCTAACAACTGAATGGATACTGTGTAGAATCTCCCACTGACTCTCATTCCTTCACCAATTCCAAAAATAAAATTAAGTAAATACACGGGAACGAGCACAGTTCATGAGTTACACAAACAAATAGCCTTATGGCCTTACATTGTGTACTCTTTAACATTCTCTCCTGCACCCTCCTTCCCTTAACTGACATCTTCTCTTCCTATGCCATGTTTAAATTAGATCTTTGGAGGAGGGAGCCATCCTGTTTTTTATTAATCTGTAATGTGCCATGCACAACATGTAGTGCTGAATAAATAAATAATCATTGGATCTGTTTATTCAATGAACTTGTGGGGCAGAGAGATTCAGGCCCTGATTCTATTAGCCAATCACACTTTTGGCTTTAGGGTATCTGTTTTATTTAAGTGGATGAAGCCAGAATCAAACTCGTATAATCTGTAATTCTTCCCCAGTATGCCACATTGTCTCTGCAGTTACAATCCAGTATCTTTCTAGCTGTATTTATTAGAGCTGAGGGAATAATACAAAAAAGTGTTCACAATCAACTGAGTTTTAAAATGAATTCACCTCAGCTACTTTCATACTCCATTTTTTGTCCATTTTCCATACACTTTTGTGTGGCAAATGATGTTAGAGGAAAGTGAATTTAAAAGTTAAATAATGTAATGCAAACAGATGTAATACTATAAATCCTACTACAAGCAGTCATTGCTCCACAATTGATGGATCCATCTCACACATACATTATGGGTGTTCTAAGAATGCCAAGTACTCAATGGCAAAACCCCTCTAGCCTTTACCTATCAAATGTTGGTTGGCTTGTAAGTAGAGTGGGGGTGCTCATAGTCACACATGAAGGATTTTGGTGAAAGGGTGCACTAAGAAGCAAAAAATACAGATTCCTCAGGAGCCATTCAGTCACCTTGTGTACATGTGAGATCATGGAGGCTGCTCTAAGTTAATTGCTGTTGTCTGTTGACCACTTTGTTTCTTTACTCCTAGCTAGGGAAGGGACCCAGGTGGGTCTGAGGAAGACAGGCTCAGATTTTTCTGCCTCTCTCCTTTCTTTCTGCTTCGGAATCTCGAGTTTTCTCTGGGGTCCTTGCTGGGAAACACCACTAGGACTGGCACTTCCAGAGGATGGTTTAGTTGCTTCACAGAGTCCTCCATTTCCCTTTGACTCTCCCAATCTTTAATATTGGATCTCTTCAGCCATTAACTCCTGTCTGTCTTGTGGCAAACTCCCTGGATTTTGATTAGACTGAAACATTTCTGGTGGCATTTGAAGCCAAATCCAGAGCTCCTATTAGAAGACTTTGGGAGTAGCATTGGCCCTGGAGTCACTGTTGCTGTTAGTAATATGAACTTCCTTTCCCTTCCTTTAAAGGGAAAGGCTGACAGGTCCCACAAACAAAGCCACAGGGTCTATATCCCAAATCCCCTCAGTTTCTCAACTCCTCAACATCTACCCACCACTCCTCATCTACTTCTGACCAATAGGCTACCTTAAATCTCACCCACTAACCTCTTGCCACCACCACAGCCCCTCCTCACGTCAGCTCCAAATACCCACCTCTTCTTGCCCTCCATCAAGTCCTCTCTACTTGTTGGTGCTAAACAGTGCATTTCTCTCATTAGCCAGAGGAAGAGGTAGAGAATAACATAGAAACTGAGTAGTGCTGATGGGAGGAAGGTCAGTATAAGGTAGGGGTTAACCCAATGACTTGAGTCTGCCTTGTGGCTGCATTGAGTCCAGATGTGGGAACACAACGCAAGCTCTTGGGAACCTGTGCTCCAGCCCTTTTGCTTTAAATCAATGGATTCTATTGGAAATTTAGTTCTTACAGGCAGGGAGTAGTGATTAAATCTTAATGCATGATTGGTTATTGCTAGAACAGCTGAATAGGGAAGATGAATTATACTGATAGAACTATGAATAAAAATGGTAATTTGATGTTGATTAGTAACCAAGAGCATGGTGTTGAAGACACAAGAAGCTTGGGTACATTCAAATTACATATATCTCTGCATAATGGGGATATTTACTATTTTGCTTCCCTACATCACCTAACCAGCAGGAGATGAGCCAATACTTTTTTTGCAGAAAGTAGTTTCATTGTGTCAGATACACGCAGGTAGAAGCCAATAGCAAGTATTTGATATCTGTGCACTGCCTGTGTCAACATTGACAAAATGCAAAGAAACATATATTTCAACTTTTAAAAAACCCACAGTTAAGAAAACACAAATACCTGAATCTAGTCCAGTTTATTCCTGCCATGCTTGGTAAATATTCCACTATGAACCATTTACTGTGAAAGTTCATCCTCAGAGTATTCTATATAAATAAGTGAAAGTTTGCATATGTTCCATAAACATTCAACTAGTATCATCTGTGTCGTACATCCATCAACATTTGCATCTGTATCAAAGTCAAGTCCTGAGAAATAGCTGGTGCCCAATGGAAAGCAGTAAAAACATTTTTTTAAATGAATGATGTTGTTGGAGCGAAAAGGAGTTCTGATAAATGTGTTAGAACATGGACACTGCTTAACATCTCTATGGTCCGTAGGGTGACCAGACAGCAAATGTGAAAAATCGGGACAGGGGCTGGGAGGTAATAGGAGCCTATATAAGAAAAAGGCCCAAAAATCAGGACTGTCCTTATAAAATCGGGACATCTGGTCACCCTAATAGTCCGATTTATTAAATAAGTTAAATATTTTAATATATTATTTCTGCGGGTTATTTAAAAAACAACAAAAAAGACGGGATGGGGAAGCCTTGTTTATGCCTAGGGGCTTGTCTATATGGCAAGTTAGTGCACAATAAAATCCGGATGTGAATCTAAAGTGCACTCGTCTGCCTTGCACTAGCTTGCCATGTGGACCCTGCTACCCCACACTAAGGGTATGTCTACACTTCAATTAAAAACCTGTGTCTGGCCCAGGCCAGCTGACTCGGGCTTGCGGGGCTTGGGCTAAGGGGCTCTTTAACTGCAGTGTAGATGTTCAGGCTTGGTCTGGGCTTTAGGATCCTGTGAGGTGGATGGTCCCAGAACTCAGGATGCAGCCAGAGCCCAAACGTCTGCACAGCAATTAAACAGGCCCTTAGCCAGTCAGGGCCGGCTCCAGGCACCAGCTTGCCAAGCAGGTGCTTGGGGCGGCCACTCTGGAGAGGGGCGGCACGTCCAGCTATTCGGCGGCAATTCGGCGGACGGTCCCTCACTCCCGCTCGGAGCGAAGGACCTTCTGCTGAATTGCCGCCGCAGATCGGGATCGCGGCTTTTTTTTTTTTTTTTTTTTTTGCCGCTTGGGGTGGCAAAAACCCTGTAGCCGGCCCTGTAGCCAATGCCCCATGAGCTTGTGTCAGTTGGCATAGGCCAGCTGCAGGTGTCTAATTGCAGTTTAGACATACCCTAACTCACCATGTAGACAAGTCCTAAAGAACATGTAATGTCAATGGAGGGATTTAGATTCAGATTTTCATTTACTGATTCACACGGACAAGATCTACAAGTCCAAGGAAATGTGTTTAACTATAAATAGATTGCCTATAAATCTGAGCCATTATCTATTTTGTTTTTTAAAAAAGAAACTTTTGAGGGAGGATCCATGCTCATTTACCAATATCTTCAGCCTGCCTATTAAAAATATTCACTGAGTTAGCCTGAGTACTTTCAGGCCAAAATACACTAACCACTTTCTTGATATAAAATTCAGCTTTTTTGTCTCAGGTCTCCGTAAGAGAGACCAATAAAATTGACACCACTCAAAACAGACAAAATATAAACAGAAGATCCAATTTATGCTTGTTTAAGGGCATGTCTCTCAAACATCTGAGGGAAGGGAAATACTGTGTGAGCAATATTACAAGTCTAAAAGAATTTCCTGGTTACTGTTTACTCAACAAATATTACAAAATTAGGTCACATTTTAAACCAGCAAACTGTGAGACAACCCAACATATGGTGATGAAATTAAAACCTGGATCCATAATCCCAAAAATATGGTAGGGAATCCCCACAACTGGCATTTCTTTTTTTATTCTTCCAGCTTCAAAAATTTACTTGTAAAGCTCATGTAATCCAGTGATTTTCAGCATGAAAAGAAGTCTCCAGGGGCCTTATGTTCCAGGCTGTAGTCTCACAATGTCTTTTGCAATCTTGATTTGGAAATTTGCAACATCTCATCCCAATATGGCTTCATCATCAAGAATTTGTTTTGATGGTGAGCAGCTGTAAATGCCTAACAAATTTTGAGTTGGGATGTGCGTGCTACTCACATTGTATTAGGGAAATCCTGATGTTACCTGCTATCTTGCTGTACTATATCCTTCAGAGGGAGCCAACAGCTCAAATCATTTCCCCTGTATTCCTTGAGGACATGGTAAAGTTGAAAGGAGTCTGTAGGACCAGTGGGGAAGTTTGTGACTGTGGGGTGCTTTTTGGAAGATGAATGGAGACAGGGCAGTGCAAATAGGGGTATTTTAGGAATTAAAATATTTTCTGACCAGTGGTGGTGTTAGTAAATTGCAAAAAAACTGCAAAGACCTAAGTTCACAGATTCATGTATTTTTAGGCCAGTAGGGGCCATAATGATTGTCTATTTTGACCTCCTGCATAACACAGGCCATAGAATTTCACCCAGTAATTCCTGCATCAAGCCCATAACTTTTGTTGAGCTAGAGCATATCCTTTAGAAAAACATCCTGTCTTGATTTAAAGACTTCGAGTGATGCAGAATCCACCACATCTCAGGACATAAGTTGTTCCAATGGTTAATTACCTCCACTGTTAAAAATGTGCACAGTTTTAGTAGTTTGAATTTGTCTAAATTCAGTTCGGATCTTGTTGTGCTTATTTTGACTAGATTAAAAAACTATCTACTAGCAGAAGTCTTTTCCCCATGTAGGTATTGGTAGACTGTGATCAAGTCAGCTCTTAGTCTTCTCTTGAATAAACTAAATAGATTGATTTTCTTAATTCTCTCATTGTAGGGTATGTTTTCCAGACCTCAAATCATTCTTATAGCTCCTTTCTGAACCCCTTCCAATTTTTCAACATCCTTTTTGAAATATGCACTCTAGAACTGGACATAGTGTTCCAGTAATGGTCTCACTAATGCCATATACAGCGGTAATATCACCTCCCTATTCCTACTTGATCTTCCCCTGCTTATACAGATATTGATCATGTTCACGCAGTTTGTTACAACATTGCACTGGGAGCTCACGTTCAATTGTTTATCTACCAAGACCCCTAAATCCTTTTCAGAGTCACTGCTTTCCAGGATACAATCTCCCATCTCATAAATGTGACTGAGCAACAAAATGATTGATGAAATTCAATGTTGATAAATGCAAAGTAACACATATTGGAAAACATAATCCCAACTATACAGACAAAATAATGGGGTCTAAATTCCCTGTTAACACTCAAGAAAGAGATTGTGGAGTCATTGTGGATAGTTCTCTGAAAACATCCAACTATGTGCAATGACAGTCAAAAAAAGAATGTTAGGAACCATTAGGAAAATGATAGATAAGAAGACAGTAAATATAACAACATTATATAAATCCATGGTATACCCACACCTTGAGTACTGTATGCCCTATTTCAAAAAAGATATATTAGAAATGGAAACAGTACAGAGAAGGGCAACAAAATTGATTAAGGTTATGGAACAGCCATATAAGGAGAGATTAAAAAGACTGGGACTGTTCAGCTTGGAAAAGATACAACTAAGGGGAGATATGATAGAGGTTTATAAAATCATGAGTGGTGTGGAGAAAGTGAATAGGGAAGCATTATTTTACCCCTTCACATAACACAAGAAGATGGGGTCACCAAATGAAATTAATAGGCAGCAGGTTTAAAACAAACATAAGGAAGTATTTCTTGACATAACACATAGTCAACCCATGGAACTCATTGCAAGGGGTATTCGGAGGCCAAAAGTATAACTGGATTCAAAAAGGAATTAGATAAGTTCATGAAGAATAGGTCCATCAATGGTTATTAGCCAAGTTGGTCAGGGATGTAACCCCATGCTCTCGATGTCCATAAGCCTCTGACTTGCAGATGCTGGGACTGGATGACAGGGAATGGTTCACTAGATGACTGCTCTGTTCTGTTCATTCCCTTTGAAACATCTGGCTTTGGTAGATTGACCATTATTCTGACCCAGTATGTACATTCTTATGTTCTAGTTACCGATTTTATAGTGTAAGAGACTGGGCCATAGGTGGTCTGGCCTAGCGGTCACAGGTGTGCGGAGGTCTGCCCACCAGGGATGGCAGTCACCAAGCAAGAGCCCCATCCCATAAGCAAGAGTCAGGGTCACAGACTGGAGATCAGGGATCAAGCAAATTTTGGCATTGCAGCAGACCAAAGCCTGTATGATTGCCCAAACAACTTCCAGGGGCAACTCCTGGGGTTAAATAGGGCATTTGGCACAGAGGCCTGCAGGGTACCATCACTCTGAGCCTCTTAAGTGGTATGTCTTGTGTCACCTACTCTCCAAGGTGCTCTCTGGCTGTGCCTCTGCATAGACTCTTGGGCCTGGTCTACACTGGGGTGGGGGGTGTCGATGTAAGATACGCAACTTCAGCTACGGGAATACCGTAGCTGAAGTCGACATATCTTATTCCTATTTACCTCCCGTCCTCACGGCGTGGGATCGATGGCCGCAGCTCCCCCATCGACTCCGCTAGTGCCGCTCGCTCCAGTGGAGTTCCGGAGTCGATGGGGAGTGCGTTCGGGGATCGATATATCGCATCTTAACGAGACGCAATATATCGATCCCCGATAAATCGATTGCTACCCGCCGATATGGCGGGTAGTCTGGACATACAGCTGTCCCAGGCACTGCAGACCCAGGTTCTAGTCCCTGGATCCTTACAGAAAGTAAGATATGAATCCTTACAGATATCACTGTAAGATATATATATGTACATCATTCTGAATATAAATATTTTTGTACACTTCTCCCTTTTCTGCATCATGAGTGATAATTTTACTACCAATCTCTATTATAAGACTTATACCATTGCTAGGATTTCTGTTGTGCTTGATATATCAAAGAATTCTTTCTTATTATCTGTAACACTACTGGACATACATTTTTCATTGATACCTTTAGCTTCCCTTACCAATTGTCCATCTTTCCTAAATGCTGATTTGTACTTATAGCTATCAGTTTCACAATTTTTACATTTATATTTTTTTATTTTTTATTGCATTCTTTACCTCTCCTTTTAACAAAGATTTTTTTAAACCAAAGAAGGCTTCTTTTTTTTTGTGACTCCAGAATTGTTGTTTTATGAGCATCTAATACAGCATTCTTAAACTATTCATAATTTTCATTCATATTTTTTGTTTTAAATATTTCTTTCCACTCAACTTTCCTCATAATTGTTTTGAGTTTTGGGAAATTGGCCTTTTTAATACATCAAGTATATGTAAAATTATTAGTGGATTGGAAAGAACCTCTGATTTTGGGATGGGTTCTCTGAAAGCAGTCTACACAGCCCTCTTCTGGCCACTTGAGTCTCTATGTTCCTTTCATTTTCAGTGTTTTACTTGGCAAATGGTATCTTTACCATTCTGAGATTCAAAATACATCACTTCATATTTGCTTATGTTATTTGGTTAAAATATACCAACTATTTCATGAACTACCTCCTGATGTGTCTAAGTCTTTCTGAGGCTAATATATATTACACAAGGTATTAAAAATATTTCCAATTCTGGGGTTACTTGGGAGGTTTGCTAGTAAAAATTCTGTTTCTAAGAATTAATAAACAAGTTGAAAAGCACTATTTAGTGAGTTAGTCTATATTCTGGGCTGTACAACAAAACAGAAAACTAAGGAAAAGGAACATTCAAATCCAAGATAAAAATCACCCATCAAGAACTGTAAGAAGATAAACAAATAAAATTGTAGCAATAGAGTAAAGGCAACACTTTGAAAATTATTTCAGGTTTCTATATTCAAATTGGAACTAAACAGAAAGTGCATATAACAACTTTAGAAAGAAAGGCTATGAAAATATCCTCTGAAATCAAGTGCTCAGTCCTGCAAATACTTGCATATATTTAATTTCAAGCACCACTGACTTCAGTTGGATGGAGAATTAAGTGAAAGTAAGAGTAGCGCAGAGTCAACCTGTGAAACTCCTTGCCTGAGGAGGTTGTGAAGGCTAGGACTATAACAGAGTTTAAAAGAGAACTAGATAAGTTCATGGAGGTTAAGTCCATTAATGGCTATTAGCCACGATGGGTAAGGAATGGTGTCCCTAGCCTCTGCTTGTCAGAGGGTGGAGATGGAGGGCTGAAGAGAGATCACTTGATCATTACCTGTTAGGTTCACTCCCAGTAGTTTACTTTGTTCACCTGTAAATGAGTGGCTACTCCCAAGATACAGTGTGGCCTAGTGACCGCAGCTGTCAGTTAAGAGACCTCAGTTCTGCTTTCAACCCTTCTATGAATTTTTCATTTCCTCAAGTGTAAAATGGGGATGACAATGCTCACCAACCCTGTAAAGCACGTTTAGAGCTATTGAAAAAAAACAGTGAGTATTATTATTGTTATTTTTTTCTCTATTCTCTGTTTGGGAGCCATCATCCTTGAAGTTATCACTTCCTGTCAAAAGTAATAATGTAGGCATGACAGTATAAGGATTACATAGCTATTAGATTTGAGCAGGTTCCTCTGAATACTTTTCAGACTTCAACACATGAACTCTGCTTTGCATTTTAAGGACACACAACCTCCCACCCTCAAACCCAGGAGAAACTCAAGTGCAAGTGCCACGGTTTACAAGATTTCAGGCAGTCATTGAGCAAAACTATAAATAAGTTCAGTTTTCCTGATGAGTTGGTGAAACTCAGTGAACATTTCGGAGAACTGGCCTAATGAATGCCAAAGCTAGGAGAGTGCTGCCTGGTGTTGACTTTTATTATCACAATTGTTTCCATAGCAATAGACATATCACTGCGGAGGCTTTTAGAAATAGTATATCTTTCTCAAAAACAATTATTTTACTCACAGGTAAGTGCAGATCAGCCAGGAAGCCATAGTTACATTTCATGGCAGGAAGATATATAAATAAGTCCCACCACCATTCTGATGTTATACAGCAAGGCTGGATCCATTGGTGAAGATACTTCACTTTGCTCTCTTTCTCCTTCCAGAGTTCAGACCACTGAGCTGCCACTTCCGCTCTCTTTCCTCTTGTAGGAAGCCAAACTAATCAGAGAGAAAAAATTCTAAATACTAAAATGTGAATATTGAACATTGGGAAAGTTTAGCATAAGAGGACATGAACTCAACTAGGGGTAAAACAGACATGTATTATTAGTTGGTTGCAATTATCACCTACAGCTCTAAAGGCAATCATCTGCTCTGGAGGTCAGAAAGTGCAGAGTGTTTATGAAAGAGGAAAAGCAAACAGGGAGTTGCTCTGGAAAGGAAGGGATGGAGTTTATACATGCTTTAGCAATCAGCCCTAAGAAAAATAGCTGTTGATTTGTAAAGTGACTAATCTCAGTTTGAGATTTCAATATTGAGAGATTGTACTGCACTGAGAGAATTTGCATGTATCCTTCATGCACAAATGTAAACTTTGCAGTATGAAAGCAATTCTCCCTCACTATTTTGGTTACGCCACGATTCAGTTTGTTTTCTTTTTCTCTCTTGGGATTGTCAGAGTTTCTGAGAGTGAGGCTGTATTTGGTGTGTGTTGTGTGCACTAGCTGTGTTTTTGATACTTTGTTTTGTATTGTTACTTGCTGTTTCTTTGTTGTTGGTCTCCCCCCTTCATAGAGACTTTTCCCTGGTGGTAGGTGGGTGGATTTTCATAGGCCCACTTCAGATGGGTTTAGTGGTTTGACCCATAAGCCTGAGGCTGGGTGTGTGCCAGCTGTGTCCTGGACTGTGGAGGAAGTGTTGCTGAGGTCTTGCCTTCACTACCGGGGTAAGTTGACCTAAGTTACGCTGCTCCAGCTAGATGAATAGCTGGAGTCTACGTAGCTTAGGTCGACTGACCCCGGTGTCTTCACTGCGCTGCATCGATGGTAGCCGCTTTCCGGTCAACTTCCCTTACTCTTCTCGGGGAGGTGGCATACCGGGGTCGACCGGAGACTGCTCTGATGTCGCTTTAGTGGGTCTTCACTAGACCCGCTAAATCAACCTCTGCTGCATCAATCTCCCTGTAGTGAAGACCAGCCCTGAGTGTAGGTAAGGTTAGTGGCTGTGGTCATATAAAATCTGCCTCTCAAATGAGTAAATCTATAATGATTTTCCTGGCCCAGGAGCAGTTTGTGAATCCTTTGGTGCAGGAGGAACTCTGGGTCAAGGAATCTTTTGTTCAAGTTTTTCCGTTCTTTACTCCTGCTACTAGTTTTTTTTCCAATGTCCCCCCATTCCTTCACAATAGTGTCTGCTGTCTCCCGTTATGGGAAGGTAGTTTCTGCTGTCAGGATAATTCCATTAGGATGCAAGAACGCAGATGTGAGGCATGTTATATCATTCTAGAGCCAGGTTTATGTGACTCTAAATAACCCTGAACAGCCCTTGAACCTGGTTTTAAAGCACTACATAGATGGGGTGGATTATAAAGTGTTTGCTACCTCTGAAAATATGAAATGGTGTGGTGACCCTAGTGTGGTGACCCTAGTAATTTGAGGGGTCCCTGACCACACACCGCTGGCTCAAGGAACAGTGGGGGAGAGGGTTGGTCCTTTGATGTCCCAGGACAGTGGCTGAGACATCAAGGTACTAGCAGGAACAAAGCCTGTATCTCCCCCCCTCGCCATATGTGACCTTCTATTGTCCAGGGAGCAGCCCCACTCCAAGAACCCTATGTTGTGATCCCATCATTTGTGCTTCCTCTGGGTGCTTTAATACCAAATTATTACAGGACTTGAATTTCATCCAGACCTTTGCTGTGGTTTTGGAGCACTGTTGGCAGCACAAGCCCGTGAATGAGTCCCTGAGATACTGTTGGGATGTCGAAAAGGTCCAGATCCAACTGTTCTGCCAGAGTATACCCAGCCTGCCATGCAGTCCTTGCATAAGGCCATGAGTGCCCTGAAACCAAGACATCTTGGACCTTCCTGGCAACCTTGATATACAGATTCACCAAACCTTACCTGAGAAGTACCAGTTCCTGAGAGGCTTGTTGGAAGAGCAGATGAAAGGTGCCCTGGTTTGGATCCCTTTTATTCAGCTGCATGAAACAGTCTTCCACGAGGGGTTTTTTCACATTTTTTGTCCATGACTGCCGAATGGTTGTTAGCAGCTGACCCCCGCTGAGCTCCGGACAGCTGCTGTTTCTTGTGACAGTACTCTGTACTCACATGAAGTCTGTGATGTGCTGGCAATGGAGGAAGCTGCACCAGGGGTTACACCGCCTGATTGGACTCCTCGCTGTCACTGCAGGAACTCTCTGTTGTAGCCCAACAGCTCTCTTCAGGCAAAGCCCCAGGCATTGATGGGCTGCCATCTGAATTAGACAAGTACTTCTGCATCTTATCAGTCCTGACTTTTTTCTAGTGATGCTGGCATGTACCCAGGAGAAAGAGCTGACCCTCAGTTTTCACAGGGGAGTGATCACCCTTCTGCACAACAAAGGGGATCTCTGTGACTTACGGAACTGGAGACCGATTTCCCTTCTCTGCTCTGATTATAAGATTTTATCCAGGGCCTTAGCCAACTGGCTGAAGTAGTGTCTGGACTTTCTGACACATCCTAATCAAACACACTGTGTTTGGGATAATTTAGTTTTAATTTGTGATGTTTTTACTGTTAGCAAATTTTGTAATCTAGATTTTGTGCTTATTTCAGTAGACAAGAAGAAGGCCTTTGATAGAGTTAAACATGGTTATCTTTTAAAACCATTAGATGCTTTCAGGATGGGGCCAGTGTTCTCTTCATATATTTCTTTATTGTACCATAACATTTTGAGTGTCCTAAAGATTCATGGGAGTCTTAGCTACTGCTTCCCAGTTCACAGAAGCATTCGTCAGGGCTGTCCCCTGTCTGGGATACTGAATGATTTTTAGTTTGGAGACATTCCTGCACCTCCTCAGAAGCCATATGACTGGCCTTTCTATGGCATGGGCGGTGAATGTTTTCCTGGTTCACCTGTTGGCCTATGCTGATGATATCTCAGTTTTTATAACATTTGACAATGACATGCAGGCCCTTTGCATTTGTTTACAAGTGCATGAACATGCATCTTCTGCCTGAATTTACTGGTCCAAGAGCAATTTGATCTTACTGGGCTCTTGGTGGTGTAGTGGACCTCCTTTGTTGCCCCAACACTTGCAAGGGGGGCACCTCTGGGACTAAGGTGTTGGGGATCTTTTTAGATCTGAACAATATATACTAAGAAACTGGGAGGGGCTGAGGAGAAGATGCAAGGCAGCCTGCAGAAATGGCACTGGCTCCTTCCTGGGCTCTCTTTTTGAGGATGGGTTTTGATCATCAACAACCTTGTGGCCTCAGTCGTGTGGCACTGGCTAGTAAGTCTGTACCCTCCCTGGGGCCTTTTTGGCTGGATTCTGGGGTGCATTGCCCATTTTTTTTAATAGTTACCACTGGTTGCGACCTGCTTTGCTGTTCCTGCCATGGGCGGAGGGAGTGGGCAGGTGCTGCCCTTCACCCCCCTGCAAGCTGCCTTGACCGCCCTCTACGCGCTCCCTGTGGCTGCCGTTTTTTTTTTTTTTTGCTTTGGCAGTCCGGCCGCCTTTTTTTTTTGCCTGGGGTGGCAAAAAAGCTAGAGCCGGCCCTGGTGCAGATCACCAAATATTTCTGTTCACCTCTAAGTTGTTGCAGAGGTAAATGAAAATACCCTTAAATGATTTGGCTTCTTCCTCTCAGACTGAGTTTGGAGGTCCATTATGGGCCTCCACCTCTAGAGCCCTCAACTTCTAAATCCCACAAAACTCAACTATCTCCCCTACATTATTCAACAGTGGCCTGAAGATGTTGGAAAAGCAAGTGAGACACCAGGGGTTGAAGTGCCAACCATGCACAAATGACATCCAGTTCTACATCTCCTTCACATCAGAAGAAAACAGTACCATTTCCCAGCCAAAATCATTACCTGGATGAGGAGCATCTGGCTAAAAGTGAACTGAAGAAAGACTTAGTTTATGTTGGCTGGGAAGTTTACTGAAGAACGTATATTCTCTGGAACATCCCCCATTATTCAGAGCATCTGCCCTAATGTTGTTGTATTGATTCATAATCCTGGGGTCCTTGTGGAGTTCTCATTGCTAGTGGATACCCAAAGAGCAATGGCAGCTAAAAACCCACACATTTCAGATCTACAATTAGCCAGAAGTTTTTGTCCCCATTCAATTAGAACCAGATCTAACAACAGTAAACAATGGATTATGATGTCCTCTCTTGATTATTGCATCTCATCATTACTGTTTATTTTCATATTTATTACAGTAGAGCCCTAAGGGCCCACTCAGGATCAAGACCTAATTGTGTGAGGTGCTGTACAAATGCATACTAGGACATTAAGTTCAATACTTCCACTTTATTTACTTTTATTTGATTTTTAACAATATTGGTCCCTACTCAAATGTTGAGCCTGGGAGAAAGAATCCTATGCTGGAATTTCACATTTTGCTTTGTAATAATCATCGCTATAGATTATATTTATGTGCTTTTTATTTCCATAGCTCCTAGATTCTCAAATTATGGATCATGACCTCATTGTGCTTACACACACGCAATAAAAAAGCAATACCTACCCCAAAGAGTTTATAATCTAAGCATGTGACAAGAAAAAACAGGTGAAGAGAAACAAGCAAATGGGAAAGGGAACAAGGTAATACTGAAATGAATGAATTTGGTTTAATGAGTAGCAGTCATAGCACATCAGCTGCCTTGCTCACTGACTGCATAGCCAAAGGCCTGATCCTACAAATGTTTATTCTTATGAAAGAGCCCAGTGCAGGGTCAGGCTCCATTTCTTGTTTTTTGTTATGGCTGTCTTGGGAGCTATGAATTCCATGGTTTTCATGTATTTTAGCAAATTTCCACGACTTTCAACACGTTAGGATATTTGTGGATGGCTGGATATGAAGGTAATTAGCTGAGCTAACTTCACTGAGAACCTTGAATTCTGCCAAGTTAAACTCTGGTCTTCATAGAAAGTTGATAGAGAGAAGGAACTCGGCAAAAGATTTCTGATAAAATTAATATTTTAGTGATATACATTTCTAAAGCATTCATCACCCGTGTTTTTGGGTGCCAGCACGGACTACACCAATTAACACCATCAAAGAAAAAAAAAATTGAAAAAAAAAAAAGGGGGGGGGGGGAGTTAAGCTGGAGTTCCAAAAACCTTTTCTGATGGGACAACTACCACATTTAAGTGTGTTCACTCTTATTACAGCACAAGGACAAATAGAGATTTGTGTTAAAATAGGAAAATAATTTATTTTTGGTACAGAACCATGTTAGTGTCACTCGATTATTTTATTTACAATATTGCCATTGCTTTTGTCAGTTTCATCATATCCATCTACAAATCATCCTAAAGCCTGGCATGCTAAAACACACCACAAAATATTTCAGTCCTCCTTCTGTGGCTGGGTGAATGACTTGGATATGATGTTAGACTGAGACCACCAACTCATTTAACATAGGGCTGCAATGGCCATTGGGTAGCAGAATTTGTTCTCTTTTGACGGAGATCAGATTCAAATTGGTGACCAAGGCAACATATTTAAATCACTAAAGGCCCAGCCCTACAAAGCATATTTTGTGATGTACTGAGTGTTCTCAATTCCCAGAGAAATCAAAGGCAAATGAGGACATTTAGCACCTCAAAGTATGTGTTTAGCACTTCACCAGGCCAACAAGCAAAAATTCCTTAACCTGATTTTTTTTTGTATTTATTAATTCCACATATCTAATGGGATTAATAAACTGCTGGTGGAACCACAAATACCAAAAATAAATTCTCCTAAAGTGTACATAATTTCAGAGACATGAAGCAGTTACCAAATTAACCATGTTAAATTAGTTGTGTAGCTTTCAGGTTTGGCAGATCGGTGATGCTGTCCAGGAGGAATTGTTAAAAGGTGGTTTAACAGTACTCCTATTATCAGCGATGATGTGCAAGGGAGGAAAAAAAAGATCCAGTTTTATTTTCAGAGACCATGGTAAATTTGCAGAGCTGGCAGGAAGAAAAAATAATTTACTTTTATTTTTAAACTGAGCACATTTGATATGGAAATTATTGAGAGAGAGTAAATATGGTTGAGGGAGCGAGGAAAGGATGGGGAGTGAGTGTGGAAAATATTTTTAAAAAGTGTATACAGTAATATAACAATATATTAAAAATAGCAGAGAAAAGGTGATTAAAACCGATCCTTATAGTCTCTCTCATCCTTCTAATAACAATAATACCAATACTTTAAGAACTCCACATCATTAAATAAAAAATAATGGATGGATACATACAAAATTTACATAGCTTACAGTATGTAATTCACTTTAAAAAAATGCACTAATTTCTAATTAAAGTCTCATGTTGTAATAGCTACAGACAATGCCAGGACATACCTGAGGGAGTTCATACAGCACTTCTTGCTGGCCTTCAACCACACAACATACAGAAGATGTGCATCAATAGCTTACTAATCCACACCTTGCTGTCTCGAAGATAGCTGGGAGTGCTGGTAGCGTAGACAGCTCTCTAACACCACATTCTACAGGCCATTATCCTCTGATCCCACTGAGGATTACCTAAAGAAACTACACCATCTGCTAAAAAAACTCCCTGACAAAGCACAGGAACAAATCCGTACAGACACATGCCTAGAACCCCGACCAGGGGTATTCTATTTGCTACCCAAGATCCATAAACCTGGATATCCTGGACGCCCCATCATCTCAGGCATTGGCACCCTAACATCAGGCTTGTCTGGTTATGTAGACTCTGTCCTAAGACCCTACGCTACCAGCACTCCCAGCTATCTTCGAGACACCACTGACTTCCTGAGGAAACTACAATCCATCGGTGATCTTCCAGAAAACACCATCCTGGCCACTATGGACGTAGAAGCCCTCTACACCAATATTCCACACAAAGATGGACTACAAGCTATCAGGAACAGTATCCCTGATAATGTCACAGCTAACCTGGTGGCTGAACTTTGTGATTTTGTCCTCACCCACAACTATTTCACATTTGGGGACAATATATACCTTCAAGTCAGCGGCACTGCTATGGGTACCTGCATGGCCCCACAATATGCCAACATTTTTATGGCTGACTTAGAACAACGCTTCCTTAGCTCTCGTCCCCTAACGCCCCTACTCTACTTGCGCTACATTGATGACATCTTCATCATCTGGACCCATGGAAAAGAAGCCCTTGAGGAATTTCACCATGATTTCAATAATTTCCATCCCACCATCAACCTCAGCCTAGATCAATCCACACAAGCGGTCCATTTCCTGGACACTACTGTGCTAATAAGCGATGGTCACATCAATATCACCCTATACCGGAAACCTACTGACCGCTACACTTACCTACATGCCTCCAGCTTCCATCCAGGACACACCACACGATCCATTGTCTACAGCCAAGCTCTAAGATATAACCGCATTTGCTCCAATCCCTCGGATAGAGACAAGCACCTACAAGATCTCTATCAAGCATTCTTAAAACTATAATACCCACCTGCTGAAGTGAAAAAACAGATTGACAGAGCCAGACGAGTACCCAGAAGTCACCTCCTACAAGACAGGCCCAACAAAGAAAATAACAGAACACCACTAGCTGTCACCTTCAGCCCCCAACTAAAACCTCTCCAGCGCATCATCAGAGATCTACAACCTATCCTGAAAGATGATCCTTTACTCTCACAGATCTTGGGAGACAGACCTGTCCTCGCTTACAGACAACCCCCCAACCTAAAGCAAATACTCACCAGCAACCACACATCACTGAACAAAACCACTAACCCAGGAACCTATCCTTGTAACAAACCCCGATGCCAACTCTGTCCACATATCTATTCAAGTGACATCATCATAGGACCTAATCACATCAGCCATACCATCAGGGGCTCGTTCACCTGCACATCTACCAATGTGATATATGCCATCATGTGCCAGCAATGCCCCTCTGCCATGTACATTGGCCAAACCGGACAGTCTCTACGCAAAAGAATTAATGGACACAAATCTGACATCAGGAATCAAAATACTCAAAAACCAGTGGGAGAACACTTTAACCTGTCTGGTCATTCAGTGACAGACCTGCGGGTGGCTATATTACAACAGAAAAACTTCAAAAACAGACTCCAAAGAGAGACTGCAGAGCTAGAATTGATATGCAAACTAGACACAATCAACTCCGGTTTGAATAAGGACTGGGAATGGCTGAGCCATTACAAACGTTGACTCTATCTCCCCTTGTAAGTACTCTCACACTTCTTATCACACTGTCTGTACTCGGCTAGCTTGATTATCACTTCAAAAGTTTTTTTTCTCTTAATTAATTGGCCTCTCAGAGTTGGTAAGACAACTCCCACCTGTTTATGCTCTCTGTATGTGTGTATATATATCTCCTCATTATATGTTCCATTCTATATGCATCCGAAGAAGTGGGCTGTAGTCCACGAAAGCTTATGCTCTAATAAATTTGTTAGTCTCTAAGGTGCCACAAGTACTCCTGTTCTTCTTTTTGTAAATGTCTTTTTTTTTCGGGGCAACAATAAAGAATCAGAGACAGACACAGACTTTGGAAAGGGAAATATGATGGCGACAACATAAATGAAACAGTGAGAAGGCCTTCTGTAGTCACAAAGTAAGGTGGACTGAACCTTGGATCTGATATCAGACCTTTCTGGCAAGAGAATTTGTGCTAAGGCAAAACTTTGTGTGGCACTTTATGGTTTAGCATCTTGTCTGTGGTACAGGAGTGGGAAAAACTTGGGAAATCTCTAAAGCAAACTGCAACCACACCTGATCCCTGTCCAGTCAGCCAGCTACACATGATAATTTCTGGAACATTTTTATTGGAGAATAAAGCAATTTACATTTTTGCTGCCACTAAGGCTAATGGTCACGTCCCTTTGAATCCCAAGTAGTGTGTTACCCAGGCAATCACATTAGACTATTCCATCTTCACAGATAAAAGGATAAAAAACATTTACAGGGTCTAACACTATTTATTGACCTTCTAAAAGTACACAAAAATAAAAAATGCAAATTGAAACAGACTTGAAGCAACAAACTGCAACAGTAACAAAAACATTTTAAAGAGCTGCCTTAAATAAAATTACAGGAGCACAAAAATAAACCTGGGCTGAATTATAAAGTAATGACTTCTTTGTCTAAGATCCTAATCCTTGGGTTACCTTACCTCTTGCTCTTTCTAAAGGCTTTGTATTGTCACCTCTCAGTAATTCACAGTCAAACATACATCTTGAGCTTTCTACCACTCTCTGAGAGGGACAACAGTGCCTTTTTTTAGGTAGGTGTTCTGCCAGGCAGTCCACTCGCCAGACGACCCTGAGATTCTGCTTTCACACTCAAAGGATGTAAAGGGGTTTGTCTACACTTGTTTGTTTACTGTGTGCCCTCCACCACTCTCAGGTCATATAGACTGCATGATACCTTCTCTTTCAAAAGCTTGTGCAAAGCCAGGCAAAAATTCATTCGCCCCTGGAGTTGTAGTACTCAGCATTCCAGCAGTACTATTACAGCAGCATTATCCAATGCCTTGTGTGGCCACTTGGATCCACTTGGATCCTGGCAGAGGTCATTGTTCTCCCGGCCATCTGTGGAGAAGTGAAGGTACAGGCAACCTTTCCCACAAAACGCCAGCATAAGGAGGTGTACATATCCAGCTCTAAACAGATGGCCAAAAGGGTCACAGGTGGAACCTTATTCAGTGCCACAACATAAGCAAAGAAAACCAGACTTCGGCAGTGCTTCTGTGACCCATCCATATCACGAGGAAATGGACAGGATTTCTTCCCATGGTGCTGCCACCACACCCTGGGTAGCGGCGGACAGCATGGGAGCATGGAGGACATTGTACATGCAGACAATGAGGAAGAGACCATCCCAGAAAGCCAAGAACTCTGTCCCACACAAGATCCTGAAGACATCCACATGCACCTCCTACTGGACACCTTGCCAGAGACTCAGCCTGACAAACTCCTGGAGAGGGCTTCAGCAAGTAAGTATATTTCTTGTTGTGCATTAAATCACACTTTATTATTGAAGCATTGTCTTAGAATCTGCTAAATACAGTTGGGGTTTGTTTTGTTCTGGGTGCCCAATGGCCACAGACATTTTTGGCAGATGTGAGCTAGGAACCTTTCTGAGCGTTAAGCCTCCAGCCCCTCCCCCCTCTTCCTTCCCCCTCACCCTCTCAGTATGAATGCTCAGAATGGTGACCGCACTGAAGGACTTCATTTCAAAAGCAGACTATTAGCCATAAAACTGGATGCCAGGCTAACACACACCACCAAACCTTTCTTTCCCCCTTTTCTGATCTGCATCCCTTCCACTCACCAATGTGGCCTATCTCCACCTTCCACGGTAAGACAGCACTATCATTCATGCCAGCTAGGTCAGGACTCCCTTCCATTCCTGCAGCACTACTCAGGGTGGACAATCCTTGTGAATAACTTCATTGCATATCTTTCTGGTGTATACTTGGCCTTTTAAAACAAGCCCCTTCTCTGATTCCTAGTCTCCTATGTCAGCATAATGACATTCAAAGTAAAGACTGCCTAAAGAGGCAATTATTAACTGACCCTCTGCAACTCCCCCCAGGGTCCCCTGCCATGAGCCCTCCCCCCCAGACCCCGGCTCATCACCCTCTCCTCCCAAGACCAGCTGCCCATGGCCACAGTGCCATGCAAAGCCATGACACACATCTCCAGACCCAAACCAAAGTGGCCACCCACCTCTTCAAACACCCAATGAGAGAAACAGAGTTCATTTCAATTAGGCACAAGGGGAGTAAGGGAGATATGATAGAAGTCAATAAAATTATGAATGATGTAGAGAAAGTGAGTAGCAAAGTGTTATTTACACTATTCCATAACACAAGAACCAGAGGTCACCCACTGAAATTAATAGGTGAGTGGTTTAAAACAAACATAGAAGAAAGGATATTTCAGGGAAGAATCAACACAGCTTTTGTAAAGGGAGATCATGCCTCACCAATCTATTCAGATTTTCTGAGGGGGTCAAACAAACATGCGGATTAGGGGGATCCAGTGGATACAGTGTACTTGGACTTTCAGAAAGCCTTTGACAAGGTCCCCTACCAAAGGTTCTTAAACAAAGTAGGTACTCATTGGATAAGAGAGAAGGTCCTCTCATGGATCTGTTAAAACTGCTCATGGTTAAAAGATAGGAAACACAGGGTAGATATAAATGGTCAGTTTTCACAGTGGAGAGAGGTAAATAGTGGTGTCCCCCAAGGATATGTATGGGGACCAGTGCTGATCAAACTATTCATAAATGATCAGGAAAAATGGGTAAACAGTGAAGCAGCAAAGTTTGCAGATGATACAAAATTACTCAGGATAGTTAAGTCCAAAGCTGACTACAAAGAGATACTAGTCACCTAATTTTGTGAGCTCCCTTTGTCAAGAAAATGGCAGATGAAATATAATGTTGATAAATTCAAAGTAATACACATTGGAAAAAACTTAATCTCATCTACACATATAAACTGATGAATTCTAAGTTAGCTGTTACCGCACACAAAAAAGACATCTTGGAATCATTGTGAATAGTTCTCTGAAAACATCTGCTCAATGTGCAGTGGCAGTGAAAAAAAAGCTAACAGAATGTCAGGAACCATTAGGAAGGGAATAGATAATATGACAGAAAATATAATACCACTATATAAATCCAGAGTATGCCCACACCTTGAAAACCACATGCAATTGTGGTTACCCCATCACAAAAATGATATATTAGAATTAGAAAAGGTACAGAGAAGGACAACAAAAATGATTAGGAGTATGAAACAGCTACCATAGGCAGAGAGATTAAAGAGACTGAGACTGTCCAGTTTAGAAAAAAAAGAGACTAAGGGGGTGGGAGGGCTATGATAGAGGTCTATAAAATCATGAATGATTTGGAGAAAGGGAATAGGGAAATTTTTTTGCCTCTTTCACATAACACAAGAACCAGGAATCACCCAATGAAATTAGCAGGCAGCAAGTTAAAACAAATAAAAAAATTACTTCTTCCTACAGCGCACAGAAAACCTGTGGAACTTATTGCCCAGGGATGTTGTGAAGGCCAAAAGTATAACTGAGTTTTTTAAAAAAATAAATAAGTTCATGGAGGATTGGACCATCAATGGCTAGTAGTCAAGAGGTCAGGGATACAACCCCATGCTCTGGGTATCCCTAAAACTCTGGCTGCCAGAAGTTGGGACTGGACAACAGAGGATGGATCACTTAATAAATTCTGCTGTGCTGTTCATTCCCTCTGAAACATCTGGCAGTGGACATTGTCAGATGACAGAATCCTGGGCTAGGTGGACCATTGGTCTGACCCAGTGTGGCCACTCTTATTATGTTCTTATGTTCTAAGGTTGAAATGGACTTAACATCTCTGATGTCTCAGAAGACTGAGACATAACACAGGAAAGGTCATTCCAAAATAGTGATTTAAATTTTTTTTTTGCTGCTATGGAAACTGAAGTAATAAGAACAATAAATCACTTATGATTTTTCTCAGCTGCCCCATGTTCTGCACCTGAAGTGGTGCAAAGATCAAAGCCATGGCCTCTATCAGTGTCTGAACAGCTGGCCAATCTTTGGGGGCAGAAAAGAAGGACAAAAGAAGAAATATTTGAGAGGCTTCTGACAGCCTCTCAGAAAACATACAAATCTATGGAGGATTGGAGGAGTGATTTATTGGTGGAGGAGAAAGTGAGGCAGCTGATAAGAGACATGTCCCAGTGGAGTGTCACAATGACCAAGAACCTGACCCAGGACACTACTGAAAAGCACAGGGACCTGCAGAGGTAGGTCCTGGAAGTGATGCGCAAACATAATGCTCTGTTGGAGAGGATGCTGTTGCAGGGCTGCCACAGAGTTCAGCAGGCTCAAGCAGTACAGCATCCCAGCCATATATTGAAACCCATGGACAACAATGGTTACTGGAACTGTCGGCGGATCCCTGCATAGCCTTGTAACCAGAGGCCATTCCCACCACAGATCACAGCATAGGGTGGTGAGAACAGCAGGGTGTGGGAGCCCACCACTTTGGACTCTCAAATGTAGGCCAGGCTTTCCCCTACATCAAAATGACAAGGAAGAAATCAATGACCTACAGATTGCTGTGAAATATGTGCACACATTACACTTTTCGGGTTTTTTGCCATCTCCTGTTTTTGATGATAAGTCTGTAATTTGTCACATTTGTTTTTTGAAGTATTTTATTTTCATAATTTGTGAAAAACAAATTGTAATTTGTGTAAAACAAAGTGCGTTTTTGTTGAAAGGTGATTAGGGAGTCTTAAAAGCATTTTCCATACATCTGTAACTCTTCTGCCAGGTGGTGTTGGCAGCAACAAAGGCCAGGTTCCTCCAAAAAAATTACAAAACAACACCAGCTCATTCCCCAGCACCCAGAAATCTGGGAAACTAAAAAACCCCTTGGGTGTATCTAATAGGCAATCCAATGGCAAGCACTGAGGCTGTGTATAACAATAACAAAAAAGGGAAAAAGGGAACACAGCATTAATGTGGGAAAACATAGCTACAAATGACTCAAACACAAAGTAAAACACACTCCCCACAGTATTTTGGGCAGTATCCTTTGTCTGAGTTTCCCATCTTGTGATGTGATAGTCCAATGGACAAATGCCTCTTTAACACACTACTCCCCTTTTCCCTCCACTGCACCCCACTTACAGTTTGTGGTACGAAGTCAGTGAAGTCCCAGAGCCCAGGGTGCATTCAGGTGACTTCACCTCCAGCCCTGAGAGAGGGGGACAAGTGGTGCCTCTGCTGCTACCACCTTTGCCACTTCTTCCCATTGCTGCTGCTGTCTCTGCCACTGCTCTCTGCCATCTCTGCTGTGTTCTTTGTCCAGTCTGGTTCTACAGCACACAACCACCTGGCCCAGCTATCACAGCTGTAGGATGTGCTCGAGAGGGGCACTTTCGATGCTGATGCTGCATCTCTTTACCATGCCGCCTTTAACTGTGAAGCTGTGTTCAGAAGTGCCACCCTCTAGCCTAGCTATCAGTGATTCCAGCTCTTTAGCAATTTCACTGGGTAGCAGGGAACCTCCATGCTGCTGCGCCCGCCACATTGTCTTTTACCACATCACTGTTCCCCCACTAGCTTTAAGACTCAGCCCCCCAGATGAGTTTATCAGGGATCCCAGCACACCCTAGAGTTGAGTCTAATCAGCTTTGTCCTTAAAAACTAGAGAAGGAGAGTCAAATATAATCTAGGTAATTTTAAACAGAGATACCACCTGGTAGGGACACTTGTCCCCTAAACCCTTCTTTTTTCTTTCACTTGGATTTTTGTCACTACCTCACTCTGGGTAAGAGAGGTGAACATTATGGTGACCCCTCAATTAGAGCAAATTAAATACAGTTCTGCTGCCCTTTAGTTGTACAATAAGGATGATAACATTTCATTACCTCCAAATCAAAGATTTCAGTGAATTTTCACCTCAAAGCAGCAAAAATTGGCCGTTCATAGCATTCTGAAAGTCTGTTCACCTCTCTCTCCCATCCATCACTGAGGATCTCTCCCTTGCACTTACAGATACTGTGCAAAATGCAACAAGCAGTTATAACATGAGGGAGATTTTGCTCAGCCACCTCTAATGTTGTCATCAGATAGTATCATCTACCCTTCAATCTGTACACTCCAGTGTCATCCTTTAACTACTCACGTGATAGTTAAACAGCTCCTTTTTGCTGTCCCATGCCCTGTAAATGGCTTCAACAGCCAGGGAAGCAGGAGATAATTGGGTCTTCCAGAATGACTGGGGGAATCTCACCACCATTAATGTCGGTAGCAGTCCTGGGAGCAAATTTTCCATTTTTCATTAGTGAAAACAGGTGTGAGTTCCTAAAGATCCTAGCAGTATGGAATTTTCCTGACCACCCCATATGAAAGTTCTCACTCAGCCCTTGTAGCACTATGGAGAAATAACCCTTGCGACTTGGGAATGTTATGGCCTGGTTTTGGGGGCAAACAATAGGCATGAATCCCAGCCATTGTCCAAATACTATTCAGGAACCCCAAGTCCAAAGCCAACATTAATCTCCTGAGCACTGCCACACTTTATGACCTGCACCATCAATACCTTCTGTACTTGAGCGCAAATCTTCATCACAACAAGTCCAACACCCATCTGCCCACCTCAAATAAGCTACCAACCAGTAACCATTGGGGGCAGTAGGCTTCCAGATCATGATCACCACATGCTTCTAAATGCTGAACAGAGCTCTCATGTTGTGGAGCTCAGTGCAGATCTCCAGGAAAATGACTTTTGTCATTCTAAAATTCTGCAGCCTCTGCTGGTCGTCCCAGGTCTGCAGAATGGTCCTTCCCTACCACTCACTGCTGGTTTCCTGAGCCCAGAAATGGCCCTGCACAGTTTGCAGCTGCTTCAAGAAAAGTTCATCCACAAACAGCTTCTCAATCTCCTCCTCCTCCTCCACTTCCTCTTCTGCCTGCTGCAGTTGCTGCCGGTACAGTGGCTGTTGCAGCTCCCAAAACTACTTAGCAGCGTGGCAGGTGACATACAAAGCTAAACCCACCTGGAGCCAAAGTCTCAAATAAATCTCCACCAACCTCTGTATTTGCGTTGTCAGCATTGTGGTATGGAGCATTTTTCCATCCATGCTGGATGACAGCAGTTTGCAAATGTTCTCAAAATGCTGTTTGCTTGCCAAAGAGAGAAATCATGGGTGAGGAATCATGGAATTTTAAATGTTCAACCCAAGTTCTAGAATTCTAATAGCTTCTGCCTGGCTTCCACAATGTATCCCTCAATGTACAGCACATGGTCGTCTGTCCTCACCTCACCTGTTATGGATAAGTTTACCGAGTGGGGGATTTATGGTAGAGGACACATGGTGAGCTGCATAGTCCACCGAGAAAGTGACAAATAATTATCTTGTCTCAGACTCCACTGAATGTCAACCTGGGTCTGATTTACCACAAAGGGAATGGAGCCTTCTGAAACACTTTTGTACCAGACATGGAATTTGTGCTGCAGTAGAATTTTGGTGGCGTTTTAGAGACAGTCCACTATGTCAGTGTGGGCAGCCACAAACCATGCCACATATTGTTGAGGACTGCAAAATGACTCAACTTCCTGGTGGTCCTTGTGCCTTGAACATTGTTGATAAGACTTTCTATTGCTTGGCTTGACCGGATTGCATATGCCAAATAATAAATAGTGTGCATCAAGAAATGTTCCAGAATGCATAGATGCCAGCTGAGAGGCAATATCTGTCCAGAATATTATGTGCTTACTCCGCACAAAGTCACTGTCATGTAAATATGATATGGATTGAAACATGGGTACACAGTTATTGTGAACTATCTAATATGTACCATTATATGTGCAAAAACTCAGTATGAATTAAACCCCTTGTTTAGATAAGGGTAAGTGTTTTGCAACTAGCACCTGCCTGCAGCCAAAGTTTCCTTGGTATTAGTATGTTATCAGCATATTATGTCCTGGCACCTGTACATTCCACATAGGCCACCAAAGTGATCTAGATAGGCTTACCCACATCTCCTGTGTGGGTTAGCCTCCCTGTTTGCTTAGGTGTCGACCTATAAGTTTCTCCTCATGGTAAAAAGAAAGTTTTGAAAGACAATGAAGGATGAGAAGTGGAAGAATACCTAGCAGAGAAAGCAGGAAGGAAATGGTGGTATAAGGATGAGCCTGAGGGAGAAAGTGCTCCTAAAATATTGTGTAAATCCTGTTTTTCCATATGTTGAAGTATTGAAATTGAAGTCCACCATCTGGGATTTACTGATGCAAATTATTGTGCAACTGATGTTTAGGCCAAATGAATCTAACTAGTTTGGAGATGTCTGTTCATTGTAAATATAAGAAAAATTAATACTTTTGGTACTGAGCTGGAGCAAAATATATATTGTTTTGGATGGAATATATCTAATCTATCTGGCCAATGTGGCCTACATATTGAACTAGTTACACCCCATCTGAATTTTATATTTTCTGTAGGAAGTATGGAAGACGCAAAAAACATAACAGGCATTCTTCTGATTTCAATCTTAGATTAACATGTTGTCCTTACATAAATCTCTAGAGCTGTCATGCTTGGAAGGATTTTTAATCTGTTCAAGAGTTCTGGTGTTTTTAAATTGTCATCATCCCTTCATTTCTTCTTTACATTATCCAGGTTTTTAGGCTGTATGATCTCCAGCTTTGTGTTTCTTCAGATTTTCTTTCATATGTAGTATTTTATTTTTGTCCAGGGCAGACACATTTTGTTATAAGAACTGTATATGATAAGTATTGTTCTTTGCCACAGAATATATTCCTTTTGGGAGATGAGGTTGGACTTCTTGGCAGCTATATTCCTGGGGCTTTTGGGGTATGATAATTCTTTAGTTACACTAGCCGTCCATGGTATATCTAATGCCCCGTCTTCTAATCCTCCGTGTGAAAATTGGGAGTGTACTAGAAGTAAATGATGACTCAGCTAATTTTTAGGGTTATCTATTTTTCCTATAAAGAGGTCAGGTATTATTGCAATGTATTGGTGGTGATGTTTCTGCATTCTCTTTTCAATTACATCATTTTAAACTTTGCTGTTTTGGTCATAATATTATTGTCTCTTGATTACCCCGTTACGTGTAATTGTGATGACACTTTTCCCTTTCCAAAAGGTAAAGACTACAGCCCCAAACCAGAGGCACATACTTAACTACAAGCACATGTGTAGTCCCACTGAAGACAATTAAAGTTTTAACACAAATTTAAATACTTTGCTGGATCTGGTTCTTACACAAGACTTTTGGGTGAGCAAGAATGCAGGACTGGGTCCTATAGAAATGTCGACCTGACACTTTAAAAGTATGGCAAAGCAACTCATACTATAGGTCAAGGGGTTAGGACTCCCATTGTCATCTTTGTTACCCAAACAAAGAAGGAAAGACTAATGGACAAAGATGGTTGTCAAATACTTGTATGGATGAAACTTTTATTGTATATGTTTAAAGGTGTTCTAGAATGGAGCTACATTTTGAATCAAATGAACACAAACCTAGAAACATGAGGAACCTATCAATAAATTGAACTAAAAATTTACTATGGATTACTTGTCATTAAAGTTGATGGGATGCACTATATATTTATGGGACCCATGCAAGTTTTCAGTTGCCATAAAAGATTATGGCAAGAACTCTTAACTAACTTTACGTGACTTGGAAGCCAGGACATGAAACACACCAGCTACTAACCATAGTAGCAAAAGACATTTTCTGACTAACAGACATAATGCTGTTTCAGGATTTATATAGGCAGTAGGCAAAACTAGAAGCATTACAATGGGGCATAAAAATCAAGTAGGCATTCACAATTATAAAATATGCAGGCAACTCATCTCAACTACATTGAAAGTAGAAGCTGAAAATTGTAGCAGTTAAACAAATATTGTATTTTAGAAAAGTAGTGAGAGGAACATTCAATAGAAGAAATGTTGCTATTGCAAAATACTTAAAGCTGTTTATAATTCCCTTACCCATGAAAGTGACAAGGATAAATGACACATGAAGGATTTTTCTCTCTTATTCCTATAGTTTCTGGCAAACAAATAAGCATAATGACTTTTCCAGGACTATGTCTTTTTTAAAAAGTCTTATTAAATAGTATTTACACTGCAGCTGGAACTCTGCTGTGTAAAATTCTTTACTGTTTAAACAGCGTAAGCCTTGGTTCAATTGTGATTCATATTGAGAATCGGAATAAAAGGATTTCATGAAATCCTCATTTTTAAAGGATTAAAACACCACTTGCATGGAATAGTAAAATACTATATAGACCATTAGATTTTAAAATTCCAAAGTACTTCACTTATGTCTCCTGCTGACAGAATACAGCAATACACCAGAAGCAGACCAAAGGATAAAAACCAAGAATAAAACCAAACAACAAAGATACAAACATAAATGAAAATGTTAAAACCTCTACCTTTATTCTTGTACTTTTCTGAACTGACATTATTTTATTCCTACATCTTAGCAGCACAGCAGTACTGGTAGGTTATTGAGGCAGGTTCAGGAATAAAAGTATTATGTAAACATTTACAGGGAGGTTTCCCAATACACAAATGGCAGTTAGGTGCCTACCTCCTACTTATTCCTTTGAAAAATCTCCCTTGTAATATTTTAGGAGTTAAAAGACCATTTAAAGTAGCTTGTTTAGAAAACTAGCTGAGCAGAGTAGCAATAACACTAGCTAGTGTGAGTTATGAAGTACATTTTCCTGATAAAGAGCCTGTGACAAGTTAAACTGAACAAAGACAGCCTAAAAGCAGAAGAATGCTGTTCAGCAAATTAAGCAGATGATCAACTTCACCAGTGGTTAAGCTCTTCCTCTATCTTTGAGAAGTAAAAATCACAAAGATATTATCTTTTAATTCAGTGACATCCAATTTTTGCACTCAGAGTCCCTTTCTGAAGGTGGCATAACCAATATTTTAGGACAGAGAATCTGCCCTGTTCTGCTCAATTTACATTACTTAGACAATACAAAGGGAGCAGCACCAACCTACAAGTCCCTCTGGGATTCCCCCCTGCTGGGGGTACCCAATGAACCCAGAGTTGGCATAAATGGCTCTAGGGTGACCAGATGTACCAATTTTATAGGGACAGTCCTGATTTTGGGGTCTTTTTCTTATACAGGCTCTTATTACCCCCAACCCCCATCCCGATTTTTCACATTTCTGTCTGGTCACCCTAAATGGTTCCTACACTGCCCTCCCCAGAGCTGCTGATGCAGGGTGGAATGGTGGCGGGGGGGGGGGGGGGGAGGGAAAGGGAGGGGCTACAGAATGTTACACTCTGGTAATTCCAGCTGGCACATGGTCTCTTGGGAACTATTGCCAGCTGTCACAGAGTTAATTTTGTTTAATTTTTTTTAGATAGAATGAGTATATTTGGAAAGAGGCCAGTTTCCTTAGGAAACAAGACATTTCAGTGAACTAATAAATGAGGAATCATTAAATATTACGATTGTGAATAATTCTTGAATTATAAATACTATTAGATGATACTGATTTCCCATCTGGGCCCATATATCTCAAAAATTAATAATAATGTATTTTTCCAGGAAAAGGCCTTGCAATTTGTTGTTTTCAACATTACAGTCATAAACATTCTTCAGAGAAGTTGAAATGTCTACAGGAGAACTCATCCCTTCAGTAAGAAAAAAAAATAATATCAGTTACAATTTCTGACTACCTTGTCTTCCATGGATATGTAAACAGTAGGGCTGTCAAGTGATTAAAAAAATTAATTGCAATTAATCGCACTGTTAAACAATAGAATACCATTTATTTTAAATATTTTTGGATGTTTACTGCATTTTCAAATATATTAATTTCAATTACAACACAGAATACAAAGTGTACAGTGTTCACTTTATATTTGTTTTTGATTACAAATATTTGCACTGTAAAAAGCAAAAAAAAATTGTATTTTTCAATTCACTTCATACAGGTACTGTAGTGCAATCTCTTTATCATGAAAGTTGAACTTACAAATGTAGAATAATGTAAAAGAAAAACAATGTAAAACTTTAGAGCCTACAGGTCCACTCAGTCCTACTTCTTGGTCAGCCAATCACTCAGACAAACACGGTTGGTTACAATTTGAAGGCTATCATGCTGCCTGCTTCTTGTTTACAATGTCACCTGAAAGTGAGAACAGGCATTCACATGGCACTGTTGTAGCTGGCGTTGCAAGATATTTATGTGCCAGATGTGCTAAAGATTCATATGTCCCTTCATGCTTCAACCATCATTCCAAAGCACGTGCTTCCATGCTGATGATGGGTTCTGCTTGATAACGATCCAAAGCAGTGTGGACTGATACATGTTCATTTTCATCATCTGAGTCAGATGCCACCAGCAGAAGGTTGATTTTCTTTTGTGGTGGTTTGGGTTCTGTAGTTTCCACATCAGAGTGTTGCTCTTTTAAGACTTCTAAAAGCATGCTTCACACCTCGTCCTGTTCAGATTTTGGATGGCACTTTAGATTCTTAAACCTTGGGTCGAGTGCAGTAGCTATTTTTAGAAATCTCACATTGGTACCTTCTTTGCGATCTGTCAAATCTGCTGTGAAAGTGTTCTTAAAATGAACATATGCTGGGTCATCATCCGAGACTGCTATAACATGAAATATATGCAGAATGCAGGTAAAACAGAGCAGGAGACACACAATTCTCCCCCCAAGGAGTACAGTCACAAATTTAATTGATGCATTATTTTTTTAACGAGCATCATCAGCATGGAAGCATGTCCTCTGGAATGGTGGCCAAAGCATGAAGGGGCATATGAATGTTTAGCATACCTGGCATGTAAATGCCTTGCAACACCAGCTACAAATGTGCCATGTGAACGCCTGTTCTCACTTTCAGGTGACATTGTAAATAAGAAGCAGGCAGCAGTATCTCCTGTCAATGTAAACAAACTTGCTTGTCTTAGTGATTGGCAGAATAATAAGTAGGACTGAGTGGACTTGTAGGCTTTAAAGTTTTACACTGTTTTGTTTTTGAGTGCAGCTATGTAACCAAAAAATAAATAAATCTGCATTTGTAAGTTACACTTTCACGATAAAGAGATTGCATTTCAGTTCTTGTATGAGGTGAATTGAAAAATACTATTTCTTTTATCATTTTTACAGTGCATATATTTGTAATAAAAATAATAATATAAAGTGAGCACTGTGCAATTTGTATTCTGTGTTGTAATTGAAATCAATATTGAAAATGTAGAAAAACATCCAAAAATATTTAATAAATTTAAATGGGTATTCTATTGTTATAAGTGCGATTAATCATGATTAATTTTTTGAGTTAATTGCATGAGTTAACAGCGATTAATTGAGAGCCCTAGTAAACAGTAAACATTTCTGGAGAGATACCTAAAACAAATGGATTTCCTATCAAACTAAGAGCACGTCCAGTTCTTCCCAAGCATTCTTAATTCCCCCTGGCTTCAGGAAATTCCTGTAGTTCATCTGAAATAATCAGTTCATTCATTTCCTTTTGAATGGATAATCCACTTAAAGGAACTGTAAATCTCTTCCAGTCTGCTTTGTCCAAGAACTTAACATAATATCAACATGGCAGGGCCATTCATAGAACATTGGGCCCTTTTCTAACATCTGTGCTGTAGTTCAGTGGTTCTCAAAGTCGGGCTGCCACTTGTTCAGGAAAAGCCCCTGGTGGGCGGGGCTGATTTGTTTACCTGCCGCATCTGCAGGTTCGGCCAATCGCGGCTCCCACTGGCCGCGGTTCACCATTCCAGGCCAATGGGGGCTGCAGGAAGCGGCAGCCAGCACATCCCTCGGCCCGCGCTGCTTCCCACAGCCCTCATTGTCCTGGAGCGGCGAACCGTGGCCAGTGGGAGCCGCGATCGGCCGAACCTGCGGATGCGGCAGGTAAACAAACTTGCCCAGCCCGCCAGGCCTTTCCCTGAACAAGCGGCAGACTGGCTTTGAGAACCACTGCTGTAGTTAACGTCACAAGGATTTATGTGCCTATAAAATTTGATACCTCCAAAACAAGGAGACGTTCTGAGCATGGATTCATACTACTACTTACACATTGAGATGAGCTCCTATCTGTTGATTAGAGTGGGGCAAAAATTTTTTTTACAAATAGTTTATTTTTAGAAAACTGCGGTTTCTGTCAGCTTGGAACTATTTGTAAATAGTTTTGTCCAGAAATTTGGGGGGTGGCAGAGGCTAAATTCACAAAACAACTGGCGCAGGTGCTAAACAGCTTATAACTTTTAGCCCACTGGTTAGGCCACTCAACTCAGACGTGGGAGACCTGGGTTTGAATCCCTGGTGGGGAAGCCAGGAGTTAAGCCAAGTCTACCCTCTCTCAGCTGCGTGCCTTAACCACCAGGATATAGGCAGAGAGAATTCTCTCTCTATTTCTCCTGCTGAAGCTGTTCCATTTAGTTTGCATAAATAATCATTGGCCTAGGGACTTGAACTTGCATCATCCAACTCCTAGGAGAGCGCACTGCCTCCTATTCGGTGTTCTTGACATGCTCATAAAAACTTTAATAAAAATTAGTTTTAAAAACACACCAACGGACAAACATACCCAACCATTTTTCCACATTCAACCAAATAACCCAGAGACAATGTAAATTAAACAAGAACTTATGAACTTCCCCATCAAAGTCAGGCATCAACTTTACCTACACTTGCTCAACAACATATGGGCAAGGGAGCACTGTCGGTCAGATCTGGAATAAGGTTTACACCACTAGTGCTCTAACAATTTCTCCTAATGCTTAATTGTCCCAGGTTTTAAGAATAAAATAGAATAGATTTCAACTATTATGTCATACTATTACTTATTATTACCTAGGGAGGTGGTGGAATCTCCTTCCTTAGAGGTTTTTAAGGTCAGGCTTGACAAAGCCCTAGCTGGGATGATTTAGTTGGGAATTGGTCCTGCTTTGAGCAGGGGGTTGGAGTAGATGACCTCCTGCGGTCCCTTCCAACCCTGATATTCTATGATTCTACTTGTTGGTAGTAATAGTGCATATTATGCTCTAGCATCACTGACATCATGAAATAATGTAAAACTAATAAATATAAAAATACAATAGAATTTGAAATGAGATTTCAAAAACCAGAATTTTTGGAGAAATTCTGTTCCCAGGGATATTTCAAAAATATTTGGCTTTGTTCCAATTTGGAATGACAACAAATTTTAAATGGTCAAATTTCAACTTTCCCACAAAAATTCCAAGTTTCAACTCTAACTATAATACACATTGCATTTGAGGTTATGAATTAACATGACTAAGAGTGCAGGTCAACAAGAGTAATATAAAGACAAGGTGCACAGGAGAAAAATGTTTCCTGTTAAATAGAGTAACAGTCATTATTTATGTTTCTCTTTTTACCTCCTTGACAATCACTTTTCTTACTAAATGTTGCCTTATACCACAGTGCTGATTTTTTTTTTTTTTTGCTATGGTTGAGCGATATAATGTTTCCTGAACATGATTTTTTAAAAATCAGAATAGTTATCTACTTTCAGGAACTTTTATATATATGTTTATCTAATCTATCTATCTATCTGTTATATAGTCCTCTAAGTTTGACTATAGATTCTATTTCAAATTCTTGAAAGTTTAAAATAGAGCTTGGTGAAATAGTTCAGGACAAACCATGAACTTTCCAGTCTGCAGGCCTGTGGAACCAAACTAGGCCACTGAGTTCCTTTTTACAGAAAGGACCCCTGCTCTAGGAGAGAACCAGTAGGATGAAACTGGTTGCTTCCATGGGGCAGATTAGATAGAATGTACTCTCTGGGTATATGGAGGAGATGGTGCTGGTGAGGATCAGGATCTGAAATTCATTGCTCTCCATGGTCAAAAATAGAACTCAAACTTGAATTCTTTGAGCTTTGTTCTCCCTTTACTTTTCACTAGTATGATGTCACCAGAGTGACTTTATATTTATGGTTGAAAGACAGCGTTCAGACTAAGGAGAGCTGAGCAAATAATTCAAAAATTTACACAAATATTCCTTTGTATGAAAGAGTAAACACAAAATCCCTAAATTCATTTAAGCAACTTTAGCAAATCTGTTTCCACTGGTGCAACTGGACCTTTGAGCTGATGCCAAACATCATGGATTTCAATAGACCCCCCAGTAGGTTAGGAATCCACTCACATATATGCGCTTGCAGGTTGGAGGCTTTCATTTACTGACAGGAATGTTAACAAAAGCAGCTAATTGTATGCATATTTGGAAAGTGGAATTTTGATACTGTAAATCGAGTATTAGCACCAGAAAACTGTTTTTTGACATTACAGACATCCCGGGACATCTGCTCTGAATAGCAAATAAATCTGAGAAATTCATAAGCTGCTTATGGACAATTCATGACCAGAAGAAAAAAAAGCCCACATTTACTAAATAAATTATTTTCAACTAATTTTTTCCACTGCTGTAATAACAAGGCTGTTTTTAATACACTATAAACCATACACACAGAACACACACCGACCTTCTTGCTTTCTGGGAGCAAAAAGGCTCATATTCACCTGAAACTTCTCATTCTTACTCTTAGACCAGAAGATGCCTTTGGACATTGTAAAATAAAAAGTTTAATCTAACAAACTGGGCTATAGATTGAATTATAACTGTCTGTTCTGTAGAGATTGTTTTTTAAAAGTGAGTTTTCAGTAGCTGAAAACTTTTCTTCCTTTGTTTGAAGGATATATCAGAAATGTCTTGATCTAAACTTCTCAAATTTATACATTATTGAGGAGGGAAAGGGTAAGAGTTAAGGTTTTGTTTCTTTACTTTTTTGTTATCTCCAAATTTCCTGACTTTCAATTTCTTTTTATAAACTATAATATTTTAATTAAGTCCTTTATAATTATGGTGTGTATATTCTCAACCATAATTGTCTTAATTAAGTTTTTAGCCTAGGAAATTTTATAGACTTGTAATTTTTGTGCATTTACTTCATGAAATTGTTTGTAGATTCATATATACATTATTTCTAGATCCTTATACAATAGCTTATAAATATTATCTGATGTTATGGGAAAACTGGTGCATTCACCCAGTGTGCAATCCCAAAGTGTCTCTTGAGACTATGGCTTCTCCCGCTGTTAACCTGGCATATGCTTAGATTCATAGATTATAGGACTGGAAGGGACCTCGAGAGGTCATCGAGTCCAGTCCCCTGCCCGCATGGCAGGACCAAATACTGTCTAGACCATCCCTGATAGACATTTATCTAACCTACTCTTAAATATCTCCAGAGACGGAGATTCCACAACCTCCCTAGGCAATTTGTTCCAGTGTTTAACCACCCTGACCGTTAGGAACTTTTTCCTAATGTCCAACCTAGACCTCCCTTGCTGCAGTTTAAACCCATTGTTTCTGGTTCTATCCTTAGAGGCTAAGGTGAACAAGTTCTCTCCCTCCTCCTTATGACACCCTTTTAGATACCTGAAAACTGCTATCATGTCCCCTCTCAGTCTTCTCTTTTCCAAACTAAACAAACCCAATTCTTTCAGCCTTCCTTCATAGGTCATGTTCTCAAGACCTTTAATCATTCTTGTTGCTCTTCTTTGGACCCTTTCCAATTTCTCCACATCTTTTTTAAAATGTGGCGCCCAGAACTGGACACAATACTCCAGCTGAGGCCTAACCAGAGCAGAGTAGAGCGGAAGAATGACTTCTCGTGTCTTGCTCACAACACACCTGTTAATACATCCCAGAATCATGTTTGCTTTTTTTGCAACAGCATCACACTGTTGACTCATATTTAGCTTGTGGTCCACTATAACCCCTAGATCCCTTTCTGCCGTACTCCTTCCTAGACAGTCTTTTCCCATTCTGTATGTGTGAAATTGATTTTTCCTTCCTAAGTGGAGCACTTTGCATTTGTCTTTGTTAAACTTCATCCTGTTTAACTCAGACCATTTCTCCAATTTGTCCAGATCATTTTGAATTATGACCCTGTCCTCCAAAGTAGTAGCAATCCCTCCCAGTTTGGTATCATCCGCAAACTTAATAAGCGTACTTTCTATGCCAATATCTAGGTCGTTGATGAAGATATTGAACATAGCTGGTCCCAAAACAGACCCCTGCGGTACCCCACTCGTTACGCCTTTCCAGCAGGATTGGGAACCATTAATAACAACTCTCTGAGTACGGTTATCCAGCCAGTTATGCACCCACCTTATAGTAGCCCCATCTAAATTGTATTTGCCTAGTTTATCGATGAGAATATCATGCGAGACCGTATCAAATGCCTTACTAAAGTCTAGGTATACCACATCCACCGCTTCACCCTTATCCACAAGGCTTGTTATCCTATCAAAGAAAGCTATCAGATTGGTTTGACATGATTTGTTCTTCACAAATCCATGCTGGCTGTTCCCTATCACCTTACCACCTTCCAAGTGTTTGCAGATGATTTCCTTAATTACTTGCTCCATTATCTTCCCTGGCACAGAAGTTAAACTAACTGGTCTGTAGTTTCCTGGGTTGTTTTTATTTCCCTTTTTATAGATGGGCACTATATTTGCCCTTCTCCAGTCTTCTGGAATCTCTCCCGTCTCCCATGACTTTCCAAAGATAATAGCTAGAGGCTCAGATACCTCCTCTATTAGCTCCTTGAGTATTCTAGGATGCATTTCATCAGGCCTGGGGGACTTGCAGTCATCTAACTTTTCTAAGTGATTTTTAACTTGTTCTTTTTTTATTTTATCCGCTAAACCTACCCCCTTCCCATTCTTCTGCACCTGCTGCTTTTCTGTTGCTCAGGGTCATAATGTTGCTTTCATATCATCTGCTCCGGATCTGTTTTCAACATCAGAACCCAACGGCAAATGCAAGCTTATCTGTATTGAAGAGGAAGATATTTTTTTCTGGGAGAAAATTTAAGTGCCCATTTGCAAGAATCACCAACTATTGCAATCAATTTATTGCCAGGGGACCCTAGAGAGAACCCTGAAGTAGGATTCTGATTGGTGTTCTTATTAATTCACTACCCACTAGGGTTGCCAGGCATCTGGTTTTTGACCAGAACGCTTGGTCGAAAAGGGACCCTGGCGGCTCCGGTCAGCACTGTTGACCAGACCATTCAAAGTCTGGTTGGTGGTGCAGCGGGGCTAAGGCAGGTTCCCTGCCTGCCCTGGTTCCACACGGCTCCCAGAAGCAGCCGGCATGTCCGACTCCTAGGTGCAGGAGCCAGGGATTTAAGGCTGATGGTTTTGTCCACTGCTAGGCCTTCACAATGACACACACAACTGCTATTTGGCTTCCTTCTTTGACTTTTCCCTTATAGCTAAAGACCCAAACTCAATGCTGTCCCTTAGATCTGATGGTATAAATGTGCATGATATTCTAAGGCCATAAGCAGAAAACGGGGCTGGACTTACTCATGTTGTGGAATTATGTTTTCTTTACTTGTGAATGTTATTAATTTGTACTTTTGGACCAATATGGAAGAGAAGTAGAAAAAAAAAGTACATTTTAAGAGGCCCATTATATATGATGCAAATTATTGTGTAGTCATGCATTGCATATTACATAGTGATCCAAAGGAACATGCCTGATTTTCTAGCGTTTTGTTAAAGCCAGGAAATACAAAGTAAATGCTTTCTACTCCAGCCTTAACCTATTCTAGGATGTTTTTAAGGATAGTTGGTCAAAATGTTAATGAAAGTTTTGATCAAATTTTGATGAAAAAAATGTGGGAATAAAATTTCACAAACTCCACTCCAAAATATTGTAGTACATACATGAGGTGACATCACCTTCTAACAGTATCTCTGTCCTATTTTAGTCATTTTTAATGGATTGGCACTCCATATAAAATACTCAGTAATATAATGTGAAAAACAAGAATTACTCTTAACATTTCAGTTTTCCTTGTAATTCTATATTTAACCACTTACCATAGATTGGTCGGGAATCATTCAGGAAAAATCCTTGTATGGAAAGGCTGAGGGTAAGATTATGCCCTGTCTTGCATGGATATCCAAAGGGGAGAGACCACAAGAACCCTTTCCACTATGCAGATGTTTGCTGACGCTGGGCAGTGTGCAAAGACAACAGGAGCCTCTTGAAGTATACAAAGAGAGGCAATGCTATGGTCTCACAATGGCCTGCAGAATAGTGTTGCACATAAGCTCTCTATCCCTATGTGCTCATTAGAGCTGTACTATGCCTGATGTAAGCACAAGGCTCCTAATGGGACAATGTGCTTCTGCACCTCCCTAATGCAAGGTTTTGCCCAGTGGTTGAAGTAGACTGAAACAGAAGGGAGGAAGCTCTCGTTGGACCAGCCAAGGAAGGGAAGAAGCTCTAAAAGAGCACTGCTCAACCAAGCCAGGAAGAAAAGAGGGTGCTCTCCCTCTGTTTTTAATAGAGCAGGAGCAGTGATCCCACACTGTACCCTGTCTATTCCTTTACAGCACAATAGAGTCTTAGGAGTGATATGTTTTTACATAAGAATGGCAACATTGGGTCAGACTAATGGTCCATCTAGCCCAGTGTCCTATCTTCTGACAGTGGCCAATACCAGGTGCTTCAGAGGGAATGAACCGAACAGGGCAATCATCGCGTGATCCATCCCCTGTTGCCCATTCCCAGCTTTTGAAAGCGAGAGACACCCAAGCAAGGGGTTGCATCCCTGACCATCTTGGCTAATAGCCATTGATGGACCTATGCTCCATGAATTTACCCAATTCTTTTTTGAACTCCATTATCGTTTTGGCCTTCACAACAGCCCTGTGAATTTTGTGAAGAAGTACTTCCTGTTTTTTGTTTTAATCCACTGCCTGTTAATTTCATGGGGCGACCCCCGGTTTCTTTGTTATGTGAAGGGGTAAAAAAATTCTTCCCTATTCACTTTCTCCACACTATTCATGATTATATAGACCTCTATCATATCCCCACTTTATTGTCCCTTTTCCAAGCTGAGGAGTCCCAATCTTTTTAATCTCTCCTCTTATGGAAACTGTTTCGTATCCTTAATCAATTTTGTTGCCCTTCTCTGTACCTTTTCCAATTCCAGTTTATCTTTTTTGAGATGGAGTGACCAGAACTGCATGCAGTATTCAAGGTGTGGGCATACCATGGATTTATATAGTGTCATGATATTTACTGTCTTATTATCTATCTTTTTCCTAATGGTTCCAAACATTCTGTTAACGTTTTTGACTGCCGCTGCACATTGAATGGATGTTTTCAGAGAACTATCAACAATGACTCCAAGATCTTTCTTTAATGGTAACACTTAATTTAGATCCCATCATTTTGTATGTATAGTTGGGATTATGTCTTCCAATGAGCTTCACTTTGCATTTAGCATTCTATTCTAATTGTAGAATGACTATATAGAAGACACTGTTCTAAACAGTTTCCAGGGTAGAAATCAAATAAACTAAACAGATCTGGTGTTTAGATGTCCATTCAACATAGTCAAACATCTGCTCAGCATAAGAACCAACAGTGGCATGGGCTGGGTTTTTTGTTTTTGCTTTTAGTTTTCCACATATTTAATATCTATTCAACACTAAACTGTGGAAGCACATGGTTTAAAGGTGCGTGATCCAACACTATTCTGCAGGCCATTGTGAGACCATAGCATTGCCTCTCTTTGTATACTTCAAGAGGCTCCTGTTGTCTTTGCACACTGCCCAGCGTCAGCAAACATCTGCATAGTGGAAAGGGTTCTTGTGGTCTCTCCCCTTTGGATATCCATGCAGGACAGGGCATAATCTTACCCTCAGCCTTTCCATACAAGGATTTTTCCTGAATGATTCCCGACCAATCTATGGTAAGTGGTTAAATATAGAATTACAAGGAAAACTGAAATGTTAAGAGTAATTCTTGTTTTTCACATTATATTACTGAGTATTTTATATGGAGTGCCAATTCCAACCCATCACATGAAAATTCTAACAAATGGTACAGGAATATAAAGCAAAACAAATTAAAGTTAAAGGAAATATACATTCATTAAGAACATGTAGGGCAGTGAAAAACAAGTCAGCAATCAGAGGTGGAGAGGGAAGAGATAGTGAGATGATTTTAAATTTGTACTTGAGTAAGTCATGTTTTGCTCTAGCCCACTGGATGGCTCTCTGATCACTGGAACACAGTATGCAAAAGTCTTCTTAAAGATTGGTCTGTTTACTATATTCAGTGTCATTACCTTAGGCCTTTTTTAGCCAGGAAGGTCTTTTTTTGTGTTACCCATGGTGTGACTTTAAACTGATATTATTCCCATGTGGCTGCTTTTATTCCTGTATCAAAGCACCTTTTTTCAGTTTCATTTATGTTGCTTCAGAAGGGATTTAAGTGAAACTGAAACAAACAAAAACAAAACAAAACACACTCATTCCAGTATAAAAGTGCACTATAACTATACCTGTGTAACTATATTGCCATAACTGGTAAAAGTTTCCTGTGTCGACAAGGCCTTAGGTTGCCTATAGTTGACAGGAAAAATAAAGCTTTTTCCTACTCCCAAGGGCAGTGGATTTGGGAGGAGCTGGATGAAAATAGCAGTATTTTTCATCTCAGGTACATTGTGCAGGTTTCTTCAGTTATAATTAGCATAAAGTATATTTCGATCCTGGCAAGCTATGAACAACATTTCTGTCATCAGAATACAAAAGAATGAATGCAGTGTTACTCTAGTGCTTTCATCCTGGGATTCTAGCAGTTCTCTTCTCTTCTGCGATTAGTGAAAGAGTCATGTTGCTTATATTGGAAAAGATTCTTGATGTCCAAAAGAGTCATGTCAAACACAGGATTTCATGATGTGAGGAGTAAACCAGCTGCTTTGATGCCATCAAGAGAATCTCTCTCGTGCTCTCAGGCTACGTTTACATTGCACAGCACTAGTGGCGGTGTTTAGGGTTTGTGCAGCTGCATGCCACAGTGAAAAGCAGGCTGCATCCACCCTGCAGTGTGTAGCACATGTGTCAGTCAGAGGCTCTGGCAGGGGAGGTAGTGGGGAAAGGCTCTAGTGGCAGGAAACTTTTCCTGTTGCCTCTCCCCTGCTAGAGCCTTTCTTGCTACTGGAGACTTTCCCTGCAGTGGAGAAAAGCCGCAGCAGCAGATAGGCAGAGAGACACCCCATTATTAATAATAGCAGTGTAGATGCAGAAGGCACTGCTTGAGTATGGAGAGAGCCATGAAGGGTACATACCAAGGTATATGTTCTAAGGGTTTCAGGCGTGTCTCTATTTGCCTAAGCAAGGCTTCATTGTCTACACCGGTATTATACCTGTGCTAGGGGGAAAGTGTGGTGCATATACTCTACATGCCACCAAAAGAAGAGTGCAGTGTAGACATACCTTTACACAAACACACATTTAATGTTACAAGATCCAATCTGCATCAGTACCCACTTAAGACACTGCAGGTGTCAGTTCTGAGTACTCGGACAGGTAGTTGCACTAGTCTTATCTTATCTCCACTTGCGAAGTAACTTCCTTCTCTCCATGTGTCAGTATATAATGCCTGCATCTGTAACTTTCACTCTATGCATCTGAAGAAGTGAGGTTTTTACCCACGAAAGCTTATGCCCAAATAAATCTGTTAGTCTTTAAGGTGCCACCAGACTCCTTGTTGTTTTAGACTGATCTAGGGCTGGCTGGAAAACAAAAATTCCATTTAGCAAAAAAACCTTGACATTTGGTTCCATTCTGATGCAGAATGAACCAAGACCTTCACAAATTTTGAGAGAAAGCAAGCCCCAGAATAGTCAATAGCGTAGTAGCCAAGGCACTCATCTGGAAAGTGGAAGACTCAGGACTGAGTCCCTGGTCCAAATCAAACTTATCAGGGACTTGAAACTGGTCTCTGACATCCCAAATGTATTCCATAGCCACTGGTTATTCTGGGCTATTTTCCTTCTCCCCATCCCACGCCCAGAAATTTTATCCTGAACCTGAGAAAAATTTGGGGGAAAATGAACATTTTATTATGAAAAAAATGCTTCATCAAAAAAGTTTCCAACTAGCTCTAGACTGAATTCACTCATGGAAGATGTTTTCTTCCTGTTTCTCCCCATCTCTGGCAGGTAAAGAGGGCACAACTGTATTTAAATGCTCTTTTGGCATTTAAAATTGAGCTTCAAAATGCCTGGATAGATCTATTGGGGGTGTTTACACTAGCTGCTGGAAGACATACAAGGCATTTATTGTCCTATGTGTTATCCATATTTTTCTAAAGAACAGCTTTCTAGAAGGGATCGCCATGTACAAAAATGAAAAGAAGCAAAGATGAACGTAAATGCTCCAATACTTGAACCTCTCCAAAATTAAGTTTAAAGCAGAAGAGAATGAAATTTAAAAGAATGAGTGACAGGAAGAGAGATTTGCTGAAGGAGTGATTTTTCCAGACAAATAAGAATACTAATAATTTATTTTTTTAAAAATAAAGTGTCTCAAAACAAAACACTGCCATAAAGGGGCATACAAATATTTCCCTATCCCTCTCTCTGCATGCGATCTGGTATTCTGCTGTAGACAGCTCCTCGCCTCCTGTTATGTGGGCCTCTAAGCAGTGCCTGTATTAGAGCTGTTTGTCTGGAGTGAATCATTCCAAGATGTGAACCAGGAAAAGTAGACTGACCGGTCTCTGCTGCTAAACGGAAGGGGGAAGGAGGTAAAGTGACCCACGTGTTCTGACTGCACTTATGTGTTTGGTTCCCTCTAAATGGGAGGAATCACTGCGGGGCTGATTGGTGGGTTTCAAAAGACCACAGCATTTTAAACATCAGGGATGTTTTTAATAAACAGTGTGGAAGCTTGGCTCATAGTGTAATTCAGATTATGCATTTTAGTTTGCATACTATGGAAATCTGTCTCCACCACATATGTCAGCAACCGGAGCAAAACTCTTCAGCACTAGGGCAGCCTGAAATCTGCAACTCTCCCCTTCTCTGACTGTTGGCAGTGGGAAGGGGAGGGTTGAGGTCACACAGGGAAAGACAGAGGCTGGGAGATGGAGGGTTTAATAAATGCTCTGTTGAGTATTCTCATGTGCACATAATCTTCCAGAAGACCCAATTTCCTCTCTCTTTCTGCTCTGATTCCTCTCCACACCTGGGATGTGCCAAGAATAGTGATTTTTTTTTCTTCTTGGAGACTTCACTCAAATTGAGAGACTTGTATATGTTGGCTTTTTTCCCCCCTCTCAAACATTTATGGCATTTAAGGAAGGCCAAGGGTGAACTCTGGCAGCATAGGCACTGAAGATGAGCAGTGACCGCGTGGTTCTTTCATTATCCTCTTCTTCATCCGGTTGCATTGCTCTTGCTCTCAAAGTTGTAGATTTCTCTGTTTCACTGGTCACTCATGCCCATCTGTTTCAACAGGAGACACTAATGGGATGTTTCCTACCTGATGTGCTGTAGACAAGTCATTCAAATACTTTACCACACTACACATAATTTTGATTAAAAAAAACTTCAATATAAAATTAACATGGCACACATTAAATAGATTCAAAGCTGGCTAACTGGTAAATCTCAAAATGTAATTGTAAACTCAGAATCATCATTCAGTGGATGTGTTTTAGTGGGGTCCAGCAGGGATTACTTCTTGACCATATACTCTGTTTAACATTTTTATCTACGTCCTCAAACAAAACAAAAAGTCATCACTGATAAAGTTTGCAGATGACACAAAGTTTGAGGGAGTGGTAAATAATGAGGAGGACAGGTCATTGACACAAAGTGATCTGGATCATTTGGTAAACTTGGCACAACCAAACAAAGTGTATTTTAATATGGCTAAATGTAAACCTATACATCTAGAAAAAAATAATGTAGGCCATTCTTACAGGATGGGAGACTAACCTGGTAAGCAGTGACTCTTAAAAAGATTTGGGGTTCATGGTGAGTAATTAACTGAACGTGCACTTTCAGTGTGATGCCAAAAGAGCTAATGCAATCCCTGGGTGCATAAACAAGGGAATCTGAAGTAGGAGTAGAGAGGTTATTTTACCTCTATTTCGCACTGGTATGACTGCTGCTGGAATACCATGTCTGGTTCTGGTGTCCACAATTCAAGATGTTGATAAATTGAAGAGAGTTCAGAAAAGAGCGAAGAATGATTAAAGGATTAGAAAACATACCACATAGCGATAGACTCAAGGAGCTCAATCTATTTAGCTTAACAAAGCAAAGGTTTAGGGGTGACTTGATTACAGTCTATAAGTACCTAGATGGAGAATAAATATTTAATAATGAGCTCTTCAGGCTAACAAAAAAAGGTACAAAATCCAATGTCATCAAATGGCTAGAAGTTGAAGCTAGACAAATTGAGACTGGAAATAAGATATAAACTTTTAATGGTGAGAGTTATTAACCATTGGAACAACTTACCAAGAATCATGGTGAATTCTCCATCACTGACAAATTTTAAAATCCAGATTGGATGTTTTTCTAAAAGCTCTGCTCTAAGAATTATTTTAGGGAAGTTCTGTGGCCTGTGCTATACAGGATGTCAGACTGGATGATCACAATGGTCCCTTCTAGCCTCGGAATCTATGAATCTAACCACTGTGATATCAAAACCCAGGAGAAAGCTCACTTTTGTCTAATCTGAGCCTAGCACATTCATTGACAGCTACTGCTCCTTAACTGTAGAGGTCAGGATGCAAAGGATTTATAGATTTCATTGGACAAAATGTAATAAAATATTATTAATAATAATATTAATCATATGCATTTAACAAACTGAATGGCAGACATGACAAATGTCATTAGTGTATTTAGGACACTTTGTAGGAGATGAAGAGGCTTTAGATGTGGATCCCATTTTGTAACAGAATTTTGAAACATTGTGAAGACATGGCAAATGGTGAACTCTCAGTCCCAGTGTATGGCTAGTGGGCAGCATGGTTTACTCTACCTAGACAAAGAGGCAGATTCTCAGCTGCTGTAAATTAGCTTAACTTGATTAACTTCTTTGGAAGTGTGACAATTTACATCAGCTGAGGATCTAATAAAAATTAGTAATTTCCTCTACTTTCAAACTACTGAATAGCTATTTGGCATCTGATTGTCTTAGATATAAAGATGTCTCAGTAGATTTTAAGCCTAGTGGAGCAGGGATTTGTCTGAAATTCTGAGTATTATTGATATATCAGCGTAAGAAACTAATAATAATAGTAAACAATAAGACTTACTTATATAAGAGCTAAGTATTATTCCCATTAATTGTTTTTTAAAGTGCAATGTACATTTGTAGTGATATAAAAATAATGACACAGTAAAGTGCCTCTCATGGGGTCTGCTCAGCACTAGTGTGCTTCCTCCTGGTCACTCGGCGGATTAGCTGATTCCAGCTCCAACATCTCCTTTCCACCGCTCACTGCATGCCCTGCCTTCTCTTCCCAGCTCTCAGTGAGGCAAGATGCTCTGTGTTTGTGGCTCAGCCCTTTGGCCAAGTCACATGTGTCCTCCCCTTCCGGGGTTTCAAAGTCTCCTTTTTACAAATGGACTCTGGAAGTCATCCGACTCTCACTGCCTAACTCAGGGGTGGGCAAACTTTTTGGTCCGAGGGCCACATCCAGGTGGGGAAATTCTATGCAGAGCCATGAATGTAGGGCTGGGGCAGGGGGTTGGGTGCAGGAAGGGGTTCAGGGAAAGGGATTGGGGGTGCAGGAGGAGTGTAGGGTCCAGCAGGGGCTCAGAAGGGGGTTGGGGTGCAGGAAGAGTGCAGCAGGGGGTTGGGGCACAGCAGGGGGATCAAGGCAAGGGGTTGGGGTGCAGGAGGGGTTTGGATCCAGCCCGCAGGCCATAGTTAGCCCTCCCCTGGCCTAACGGATACCACTGCCACAGTGGCTGGTTGGGAGAACCCAAGCCTATCCTCTATTCTAGGTTGCAGCTCAGCAACCAAGGTCTGTTCTATCCCAGACCTTGCACAGTCTTTTTCCTGAGCCTTTCCTAATCTTCTGGTTCTCCCCCTTCTTCTGGATTTTCCAGTCCCAACACTCTCTCCTCCCAGGAAGTAACTTAGCCTACTTGCCTCTGTAGGCCAAAACACACCTCCCTTCTCCCAAGGAGTGACTACAGAGTGCTTCCCTACAGCCTCCTCTCTACTGCTCACTTCCTGCGTTTATAAACCCAGCCCAGCCTGTTTCTCCTCAGCTGGGCTCCCTCATTATTCAGTCAGGGGATTACTTAAACCACCAGATTCCCCTCAGCTATGGCCTGTCTGGTTAATTGGCCCCCTTCTTAGCTGACATTAACCCCTTCAGGGCAAGTGTGGGGGTGAACACCCCATCACAGGGCCCTAACACATATGATTTTATGTGGCAGTAAAGATACAATAACTCAAGGCATCAATAGCACAGTAGGATGTCATAGCAGCATTCATCTGTCATTCATATGAAGAAAGAGGATGACAGCATTGAGGAAGTTAGTCTCACATTTGAGGGAAAAAAATGACTGAACACAGATATGATACTATGTGAAATGCTGGAGGAGAAAAGGAACGTGCTATGGTATTTCTTCAAAGAATATAAGGTTAGTGCAGTGCACACAATTTTAACTATGGAAATTACACCTTAAGCTTAACGCAATTATAAAGTGAGCCAAATTCTGATGCCAGTAATACCGGACTAACACGGGAGTTGCTCCATCTTAACACTGTTGGAACTGTGTGCAGACTTTCACTTGCAAAATGTGTGTACTCTAATCCCGATCTGGAGGCAAACCCAGATAGGGATCTGGAATTTACTAATTACTACACTCCATAAACAGATGAGCTTTTCTACCGCAGTTCTAAAAAACAGTAAATGTGCAGTAGGCCTTGCCCCATTTTCACATTGCCCTGTACTTACTATTAATTGTACTATTATATTATGTAAGCAGGGTCTGAATGAGATCTGACACCTAGTGATGAGCTGGGGGAAAAGAATTCAGGAGCCAACCATGTTTGCATACACAGGACTACTCTGCCTAGATGAGCGGCACATTGAGCTGCTTTGCCAAAACGATCAATTTTGGCCTGTTTAGGTTACAAATTGCTCTAGTGTTTGAATGCAGGGGTAATGTTGTTATCCTTATTGTAGAAGAAAGGGGCAGAAAGCTTAGCATGTCCTGAGTGGGTGGGGATCACCCTAAAATGAACCTCATTTGCTGATAGGGGGTAGGGATGCCAAAGCCCAGTGAAGACTCTCCCTAAAGAGTCCTAGAGATCATTTGATCAGATCCTCTCCAGTGTTCAAAGACAGAGTTGATTAGACTCAACTGAGAGTTCTTGTTTCTGGTGGGTGATTCTTGGAGCTGATATCACTGTTGAACAGGTCTAGGGGCTAAGCCTTAGACCTTGTGTGAGGAATGTGTTACAGCAAAAGACAACACAGAAACCGTACTGGCTATGAGATTCCCCACTACCTGCTGAAATCACTAAGAGCTGGGTTAAGTAGTGGAACCTCAGAACATGACAGGGCAGAGAAACAGCAGCAGAAAGATAGAGGTGGACAGTGGCCAGTGGTGGCAGCGAGGCAGCTGCAGTGGTAGTCAGCAGCAGGGGCATTGCTCAATGACCCTCCTCACAGCCATGGGAAGTGTACCCCTGTCAACACACCTCTGAACTCTGTGTCTTTGCTAACCAAGGACTGCCAACTGTGAATGGGGTGAAGCAGAGGATAGGGGAATGGTACATTCAAAGACATTTGTCTGTCCGACTTTCACACCACTAGGCAAGAAACTGAGGTAAAGGACACTGCCCAATGCACTGTGGCATGGGTGTTTGCCTATAGTCACATGCTTTGGAATTGTGGTTGTGATGTTTTCCCAAATCAATGCTTCCTCCTGGCCCCCATTTTAATAAAAGTTTTATTTTGTTATACACAGACTCAGTGCTTGAGAGTGGGGAAATACTGTTGCTTAGAGGTGTCCAGAGGTGGTATTTAATTTTTCCAGATTACTGGTTGAGGGCTCTATTCTATTTTGTGTTGTTAAGAGAAACCTCTAGACATTGAACCCGGTCCTTTTTGCTACTAACTCCACCTGGCAGAGGGGTTACTTTATTTCAGTGCTTCTTTCTTAATTTGTTATTGTTCCCCTTCCCTTACCTCATACACCCCAGCCACCCTTTTCACTGAGACTTATACCCTCTGGATTTAGATGCTACTTATTAAAAGCAAATAGATGGGTTCCTAGAGCTAATGAGCGGTTGTATGGATAAATCAGTATCTCAGTGATATTTTACAGGACTGGCCAATATACTATTTTTTCTTTTATAACACTACAGAATCCAGTATATGCACATCACTGTAACTGTTACGTATCTGGCAAACACCATTAATGGCTGTGAGGCAGTTTAATTTAAATTAATTAACTTCTTAGACTGAAAAATGTACAGATTCCAGGCTCTAGTATTCATGTCTCTAATGCCAGAGGAAAGGGATTTGCCGAGCACTTTGCAATGTGTTGCTTTATGAAACAACACATAGATTTTCAAGCTTCGCAAATGACTTTAATGAGTTAACTGTGCTCGTCTCAAAAAAAACAAGCATACAGATTTTGACTGTGTAGATCTGTGTAGCTGGCTGACAGGATCAAATGATACTGCTACTGTGGGTGATATCAAATATCAATGCGTAGCAGCTTCCAGAATGTCGTATTCTAGCGGAAAGGTCAATTTCCCAGTAATTCACAGTTTCCTGCATACAAGGATCTTTTCCTGAGTAAGAACTGTAAGACTAATCCCAAAGTATGAAACATATGGTCATTCAGATTATAAAAGCTATTGAGCTTATACAGAGCTCTTCTTCAGGTCTTGGAAAAGTACTCAGAGTGTCACAGCTAAATATAAGGTGGAACAGATTGCTTAGCATAAGTAATACATAACACATATTCCAAGGGACCATTCAAGGTGAGGTGGCCTGTTAATACCCTTCAGTCATATTTGATAACATACTAGCTGGTATGCTGAACAATCTGTTCAACCTTGTATTTATCTGTCACACTCCAAATATGTTTCCCAGGCGCTCTGGGAAGAGCTCTGTAAGCTCGAAAACATGTCTCCTTCACCAACAGAAGTTGGTCCAATAAAAGATATTATCTCACCCACCTTGTCTCTCTAGTATCCTGGGACTGACAGAGATACAACAATACTGCATAGAAAACTGTTTTCAAATACTCAAACAAAATTACTTTCCATACATAATTTATTAGACAGAGCATAAGGATATATAATATTGTGGCATAAGGTTTTATAGACATGAGTTTGGGGTGACTTCATTACCCACAAGTGATAAAGATGTGAATAACCTCATATATTCTATATATGCCACAAAGAAACAATTTTAGAGTTTATTTTTTACAGTTTAAAATGTATTAATTTTCAGGTCTATTTTTCATGTCCTGTCAAGTCAGGTGTCTTAGTTTCCAAGAGTCTAATTATACAGGGCTGAAACTAAAATTATGGTCCCTGATTTGGCAAGGTACTTAGTCTCATGACAGGTTTCAGAGTAGCAGCCGTGTTAGTCTGTATCCGCAGACTCATGAGATACCTTAAACCCGTAAGTAGTCCCATGGAAGTCAATGGCACTATTACTTGTGAGTTTAAAGATTATCCGAATCAAGGACTTAAGGTCCAAAAATTGCTCAGGTATGCATAACAATGTCAAAATGTAAAAGTCCATTTATTGCATCAGGTCCTTCCAGGGCTAACCCCCTGCCCACTGTAATGATATGAAGGTGTTTATACCTTCACTTATTCCTGTACAGGAAGGGAAATAAGTATGCCAGGCACTTTTATACCCATGTAACTTCCCATGGCTGTGAGGAGGGGTTGTACTGGCATAATTATTTTGGTTATACCAAATAAAAAAAAGTCACACCTCTAAGCAAAATAATTATACCACTACAACTTTCAAGTGGACCAGGACTGAAAGGGACACATTAGGAGCTGGTAATCAGCCCTTCCAAAAGGTAAAAGGCTCCCATTTCTGTTCCTACAGGATCCCAAGATAACAGATGCACAATTTTTTATGTGTAGAAAACCATTACCAGTCCAGGATTGAAACTTGCTTAATCTGGGCTTCTGTCAGGTGAGATTTTTATTTATTGGCAGGCGGTTGAGGGGAAATTTCAAATTCGTGAGTCTGAAGGAAGAAACATTTCTCTGGCATGTGGATTTTTTTTTTTAAATGGCTGCTGTTTGCAACTGCTCCTGACATTGGGAAGATAATCAGTCCTGAGTAGATGTATTAGTGAACAGAGGGTAGGCTTTCAAAGATAAATGGCAATTCATTTAGCACAGGGTTACATAGTTTACCAAGTGTTTTGCCCCTTTCTCCTCACCTCCTTTACCTTCCCCCTTTCTCTCCATTTAGTTATCAGCTCCTCAATAGCCGCCTGCCCGCCCACCCACCCACCACCAAAAAATCATGGCATTAACATGATGTTTGTTCACATCATATTGTTCACTTTGCTTGAACGTTCTACCCTCCCCCACTCTGAGGCTGTCTTGTCTATTTAGATTGTAAGCTTTTGGGGGAAGAGATTGTCTACTACTCTGTTTGCACAGTGGGGGTCTCATCCTTTGGCACTACTAAATAAATATGAATAATAATAATGAAATCCACCTTCATGTAAGATGTGTGTATGCGTATGCAGGCATGCTCAGTATAAAGAGTAAAACCTCCCTTATCTTCAATAAACTCTGTGAAATCCATTGCAAATTAGCTATTTTTTTGAATTAGCGAGACTTCTAGCAACAAAAAAAAGTTAATCATAAAATGTACTTGTATCATTTGACAAGTATAGTTTAGTTTTAGCTACTAACCCACATTTTGTGTTTCTGAATTATGAAGTGTTTAGATTAGCAAGATAGTGCATATACAGATGATGGCTATGTATATGGATATGCAAACACACAAATACATAATTATTCTACAAATTCTAGTAGTAAAAAGTTACATTCCTATATTTGCCATGCAAATCATTCTAATCATTTCTAGAAAATTAATTTAACAAAATTTAAAGGAAAATTAAGAGAAGGTACCTACAACAGGGTGAAATAAATAGGTGGTGCCAAGATAGGAATTGCATTTAATGTTTTCACTCTTTACTAATTAGGGGTAATTTACAGCAACTTGCTTGTGGCTTTGCAATTCATCTTTACAGTTATCCCAGTTATGCAGTCATACTTAACACATGAAAACAGAAAGCCCACCACTAAGCTGCTTATCTGTACGTTTTTTATACTGCATCCTAAATATGAAAAGAGGATTTTTATTCAAACAAACATCCCTCAGAACTTCATATTGAAGTATATTGTTCTTGGGCCTAATGCTGCTCTTGAAGTCAATGAGAAATTTGCCATTTAAAGTATTTCAGAAGAAGCAGAACCACCTTATGGAAAGGTCTTATAGAATTTAATACAACCCAGGTGCAGGATTTCATAGTAAGCTTCAATAAACCTAAAGAGATGTCTTCATTTTATATTAAATAATGCATATTTAGCAGTTACTATGCAGTCATGTATCTCTCCCCAGAACAAAACACACAAACATATTTATACAAAACATACACAATGTGAAAATATGTAAGACTAAGTGTTCAATTGGATTTATCATACACTTCGACCATTACACCTGCTCCCTACTTAAAAAAGTCTTCTCTTAAGGACTTATTCTAAATCTCTGAGAAACTTCAAAATCACTGATTTCAGAGTAGCAGCCATGTTAGTCTGTATCCGCAAAAAGAACAGAAGTACTTCTGGCACCTTAGAGACTAACAAATTTATTAGAGCATAAGCTTTCGTGGACTACAGCCCACTTCTTCGGATGCATATAGAGTTCACGTGGCTCAACACACAATGTTTTCTTCCTCTTTTCCTGCCCCAAACTTTCCCTCCAAAATTATAGTGGCCCTGATGCCCAGGATGGGAAACAGACAAGTCAGACAAATGATGAAGGTTAAGGTCCTACGTTTTCTGACCTTCATAACGACAGCCTAGCCAGCGGGTGGCTGAAAATAATGACTAAAACAATATGGAAAACCAAGTCTGAGTTCTCTGCACGTCCCTCGATCCCCACTCCGGAGGCAGTGAGACATTCAATTGACGAGAGGCTGAAAAGAATCTCAGGTGCCAGGTTGCCAAAAGGAAACCGGACAACTCTCTTAGTGTGCACTTATAGCTGCAGAATACTGATGAGGGAGGAATCGATAAACCATCTCATGAAGGAAAAAGCAAAAACAGCCTATGATGTAGTGGGTGTTTGCGAAACACGACGAAAGAAGGAGATGGAGGTCAGCTGGAGGGATGGAAGTACGGTCATTCTAGGAAAAGGAGAAGGCATGAGGACAGTTGGAGGAGTCAGAATCATCATAAAGAAGGAATGGTCTTCAAAAATCGTCTCATGCCATTTGAAGTCATCGCGTATCAGGGTGCTTTACCTCTGATTGAACCGAAACAGCACCCTCAAAATCATCCAGATTTATGCTCCCACAAGTGCATGCGAAGATGATGATGTGGAAGGATTCTATCAGGAGCTGGAGGAAACCCTCACTCAGAATTCCACATATACAATTGTGATGGGATATTTTAACGCCACAGTTGGAAGAGAGAGAGAGGGTGAAAAGTTCATAGGAAGGTACGGTATTGGAGAACGAAATGCACGAGGAGAATGACTAGCTATATTGGCAGAGACAAGGAGAATATTCATTGGTAACACCTGGTTCCGAAAGAAGGCCAACAGGAGATGGACCTGGATCGCACCTAACATGAAGACAAAGAATGAAATCGATTACTTTGTGATTGATAGACGACGCATTGTGCAGGATATTTCGGTAATGCCATCATTTAACATTGGTAGTGATCGTCGCCTGCTGAGAGCCAGACTCACATTCACTGTGAAAGTGGAGAAAAAGGCTCTGTGTATGGTGAACAGAAGGCACCAACCGGTAGCTTTTGACAAGGAAATCCTGAAGGAAAACATTTCCAGAGAAGACTGGAGCCTCCTGGATGACTCTGACGATGATTATGAGAACTTCAGCAAGAGACTGGAATGGTGTGTGAAATCAGCTGAGCGTGAAAGACCAAAAAGAGCTAGTGAAAGAATCTCAGAGAATACAAAGACCTTATTGGAGAAGAGGAGGAAAATGAAAAGAAATGGCAGTGACAGGCTCGAATACTCCATTCTCTGCAAGCTCATACGAATGGATCTGAAGGAAGACTTTGAGAAACCAAAAAGCTCCCAAAGGCTGCTGAAGATCATTAAAGTCTCAAAAACTGCAAACGGGAACTGGCGTTGTATAGGCCATCATTATCGGCTTTGAAGAACAAGGATGGAGAATCAGTAACTGATCAAACAGAGATGGAGGCAATCTGCAGGGATTTCTATTCCCAGCTCTTTGCATTCCATATAGACGTCCCAAGGCCATCACTTCAATAAACCGATGAACACATACTCCCGGTTCTCATCAATGAAGTCCGTCACACAGTCCATCAAATGAAAGAGGGAAAGGCTTCAGGCAAGGACAGTCTGACAGCAGAAGTGCTTAAGGCGGGAGGTCAGGAACTCTGGAAAACTCTCGCCCAAAGCTCAGCCGTTACCTAGAAATCCAGAAGATACCGTCCAGCTGGAAAGAGCCCAATACCATTTTGCTGCATAAGAAAGGCGATCAAGAAAATCTAAAGAACTATCGCCCGATCTGCATGCTTTCGCATGTCTATAAGTTGTTCACCAAAATAATAACAAATCGACTGTCACGAAACCTGGATGAACAGCAACCTAGAGAGCAGGCCGGTTTTCGAAGAAATTACAGCACGATAGACCACATCTTCACTCTAAACCAACTACTAGAGAGTTCAAGGGAATACAAGTCCCCTTTGTGCATTGCCTTTGTGGACTACGAGAAGGCATTTGATAGCGTGGAGACTAACGCCATTCTTGAAGCTCTTTCAGAACAGGGCATCAGCGCAAAATATATCACATTATTAAAGGAAGTGAACTCTGGCTGCAGCACGGATATATCGCTATTCGATACTCCCATCCGAATCCCCATCGAGAAAGGTGTGAAACAAGGAGATACAGTTTCACCAAAATTATTCACAGCCTGTCTTGAATTGGTCTTTCGACAAGCAGACCTGAAAGGCGGGATTAATATCAACCGTGAGCGGCTAAACCATCTCAGGTTCGCAGATGATATAGTGCTGATAGCTGAAAATACAGTCCAGCTTGAGAATGCTTAAAGAACTAAACACGAAAAGTAGTCAAGTCGGATTAAAAATGAACCAGTTGAAAATGAAATACATGAGATCAGATGTTCTGCCAAGAACCCAAATAACTCTTGGAGGAGAGCAGATCCAAGAGGTCGACAAATACGTTTATTTGGGCCAGGAAGTCAACATGCGACACGATCAGAAAGGTGAACTGTTGCTCAGAAAAAAAGCTGGATGGTGCACATTCAATGACATCAGGGACATCCTCCAAGGAAAGATCAGCAAAACAACTCGTGCAAATCTTTTTAATCAACCGTGCTTCCAGCGATGCTATCTGGCAGCGAAACATGGTCGAACTCCGCGATCACATCCCCAATGAAATAATTAGGCAGCAGTCCGGAGTGCAAGATGTTGTTGTGGAAAGCAGGCTCAGCAAAATGCGGTGGGTGGGACGTGTGGCCTGACTCAATGACAACAGATGGACTGCAGCTATATCTGAGTGGTATCCGCGAGAACGGAAATGGCCACGCGGTTGGCCTCCAATGAGGTGGGATGATTTCCTAACAAGGAGATATGGACAAGCATGACAAAGGATGGCCAAAGCGAGAGAAGATTGGAAGATGTGTTTTGATCGGCTCTGTCTTAACTGATGAAGGACCGACAGTCTACGCAGTCTACGCATAATGTATTGAAAATATTCTTGAAACTGTTATAACCAAAAGCTCGGGTTTAAGTATATGAAACAAAATCAATAATCATTTTGATAAGTTTTAATGACATTTTTTATTTAAAAAATGAGAAATTCTGACAGAAAGTGTCATGGCAAACTTCAGAGAAAAAATATATGTATTTTTCATGAAGAGTTTTTCATGAAGTTTTTCATTTTTTAAAAAAATGCAATTTTTCAGCGCAAATACTTTGAATAATTTCAACTAGCATAATTATAAATAATGCAGCCAACCCAAAGACATGCAATGAAAATCTTTATATTATACCATCATGTTATCTCTCTCCTTTAAAGCAATAGCTCATTTATACACAGAATATTTTAATACATAGGGATTTAAGATGTATATGTCACCAGGTGAAGCAACCACATGATCTTATTCTTGTTATCCGTGTTCTCTCCTCACACTAGGTTTGTTAGCAGTAGGTTATATTTACCAGTCCAATTCTATAGCCTTACACACAAGTGCACCCATTGAAACACATGGCACTGTATATTTACGTATATTCTGTCAGCTAATGTGAATTGGTATATTCTGACAGCTAATGTGAATTGGTGCAGCTCCATTGGGGTCAATTGAACTATGCCAATTTGTACCAGCAGAGGATGTGGCCCTCAGATTTTAACTTCTTTCCTAGCCTTCTTTTAGTCACTAATCTTGTACTGTCATTGAAATCTCTCTGAAGTCCCCTGCTACATACAGTTCTATGCTTAGAGAGTAATTATGGCCCCGATTTAACCAATCACTTAAGCCCTATTTGTGTCAATTGAAGTTAAGCACATACTTAAGTGTTTCAATGAATCAGGGCCTATACAGGCTTATCATTTAACTGCAAGAGGAAGACATACATATATTAATTGCAGTGCACTGTAAGTATCCTTTATCTCTTAGAAGGCCGCCCAGAAGGAGGGGCAAAAGGAGCAGTTTGTCTCTGCGCCCCCATTTGAGAGGTCCCCCAAAATAATAGAGGGCAGCTGGGCCAAATTTGAGTGAGAGGAGTTGCAACTTGCTGCATGGGGTCACAGTGCCACTCGGGTTTGGCCCAACCCCACCCCTTTGTCCTGTCATGGGGCAGTTGGGCCAAATTTGGGTGCTGCAGCTGCAGCACCACTCAGGGTTGGTGCCTGCCATTGACAGTGCAGGGAGCAACTTGCCTGCCCCAGCCAGGTCAAGGTCCCACCATTGCCACTGGTGGTATCATTGCATCAATCCTGAGGGTGAGAACCTGGAGGTAGGAACAGGGTTGGTGGTCAGGGATAATGCTCCCATGCACAGCAGCTCTGGAGTTCAGAGAGAGGTGGGACCAGGAGCAGCCCCCTGGCCACATGTAGGGCAGAGCTCCCTGCTACCTGCAGAGAGAGAACCGATCCCACAGTTCTGGGCCTTCCCTGGCCCCCATCCACACCCCTCTTCCTCAACTATTTCACCTCCATGGTAATTTTTGGAAGTGTGGGGGCATCTCAGTTTTAGATTTTGTCCCAAGCCCACATAACCCTCTGTGTGGCCCTGCTAGAGTATGCCTGCACTGCAAATTAAGGTGCATTTGTAGCATAAATAGGCATAACCACACTAGCTTTAATCTAGCTAGCAAGGTAACAATTGTAGTGAAAACATGGTGTCACGGGATTCAGCATGGGCTAGCCACCTAAGTACAAGCCTACTGGGGACCCTGAGTATATACTCGGGTTGCTAGCCCATGCTCCCACACCTGCTATTGTTACCCATACTAGCTAGATTAAACCTCAGTTTGCAGGGTAGAGGTTTCCTTTCACTGGGACTAACGTGGAATCTGGCAGTCTGAAGAGGAAGGAGAAGGCTATACATTGGAATGTTAGCTGAATGTCTGAAAACCATTTAACATTGCACTAACTCATCCTAGAATAATGAGATGTTTAAACTTTGAAAGCTTTTAACTGTTAGGGTTGAATATTCACATAAATGCTGTCTAGTCTGATCCACAAATAACAAACCCCCAAAATAAAACTTCCAAAAATACCAATGCAGCAGCATGGCTTCAGCTTTCATATCAGACCAGAAATATTTGGGCTTTAAGGAAAACAGGAAAATAAAACAAAACAAATATTGTATAATTAAACAGTAATTGCTATTCAGGAATTTGCTTCTCCTACCCAGTGTTTAAGTCTGGAACATTTCACCTTCAATAAATATTTCTATTCCTACCTTGTCTGATGGAACAGACCCAGTTTAAATGAAAAGGCCAATTTCTTCTAGCATGCCACCTCAGTGACACAAAGTTGGCGGAAGGAAATATATATGCTGGATAAACAGTGTGAGGGTGTTTTTGTTTTGTTTGTTTGTTTGTTTATTTTTTCCTCTTAATTTTACAGTGAAACATTCTTGCATATTAGTGTTAGAGGCCTGGCTTTTCAAATCATTCTTGGAGAAAAGGCAGGGCAGCTTTGGGCATTTTTGGCTTGGCTTTAAAAATAAAAAAAAGCCTTTGGAAAAATCTTAACATTGCAGCATCTGAATCCAGACACCAAGGTCCATGAACTCAGGTGACCCTTCAGGAGGTACAATTTGATAAATTAACTTTAAAAGCAAAAGGTTAATGTGGAACTGTAAAAACATTATTGTTAAGCCAAGTGCTAGGGATTTCCAGCTTTCAGTCTCCAGAAAACAAATGGTGTGTTTATATTTCTTTCTTTTTATTGTGTTTATTTTTTATTTCAGCACTTTGAGATCACAGAAGTTCCAGTGGCAACACTTAAAAGGAGATTTGCTATGAGATTCCCTCACCATGTCAGCTGTCATTCTCAGTGCTGCTAATGGACAAGATAGAGGCAGAACTGCTTTGCTAAGTGTAGTTTTTAAAAAAAGATATATCTAGAAATACCTGTACTAGATTTTACAGTTGCTTTTCTAACTTACATATGAAAGAGAGTTATTTTTTTTTAAGACTCAATACACCTCTGACTGATCCAGTCACAAATCCAGTCTAACAAGTTCGAACCAATGGAAGCTGCACCAGTGTAAAAGAGAGAGTAGTATTACCTTTGTAAGGATGATCAGGTTGAAGAACTCAATAGAAGTACAAAGATATTCTGCTGATATAACACTGCACCAAATCCAGATAGGTTTTATGAACTTCAATCTGGAATATAAAAAGCTGAAATTCTCACTGAGGTAAGAGAGAGATCTAGAGAGAAGGATAGGGGTCCAGCAAGTAGATATCCCAAACAGACATCTCAGGAGGGCCTTTGGGGACTCAGGCTTTTGTTTGTAAATCCAGTCCTGGCTTAGGGCTTTGTTATTTTAAGAATGAATACAGGCAAACTTCAGGAAAGGGATTGAATTTGGATAATAGCCATTGTTTGTTATGTTAGGAGCAAGATGAAGAACACGACAGTTATCTACAGGCCTACTACTGTATATCCACTATACAGTACACCAATTATGTACACATTGGCCAGACCACTTTAAAAGCTTACTACACACCACTTGTTTGATTTACAGGGAAGATTTAGGTAAGAGTGCCAGGAGTCTAGTAGACAGAAAATCCACAGTACATTAAAAAAATTTCTTCTGCTCCTGTTTGCATGTTAGTTTCTTCCTATACTATACCAGCAGCCATTAATGCTAATGAGTAGAGCCATTAGAAAAACACCCCAAACAAATTATGTAGTATGGGTTTGGTATCTTTGCAGAATTATTTACATTTACAGTTTTTTAAAGAATAATTTTGCAGAATTTTCCAGATATTCAGTGACCCCACTACTAAGTCAATGTAGCATGTGGTGAAACCCTAGCTATTCAGTTCTGGATAACTTATCTGTAGCCATGATCAGCCTTTATCTGCCTGTCATAAGGAAATTCTGGGGGTTGTGATATTTCAGGCCCCTGATCTAGGATATTTTCAGAATATGTATCACTATAGTATCAAAGCACAGTCCTGGACAATCTTTAATCTATATCTTATAGAAGAATATGTTCTAAACCTTGGAAATCTTATCTATGAAATTGAGCGTTCGTGGCTTCTCTGTGCTTGAAGTGTTAGCACACGAGGAGTTACCCTTTGCACAGGTGTGAAGATGTGTAGCAACCTATTTCACTTTGGGCAAGGGATGATGTAATTATTATTAGGAGTGTAAACAATTTGTGAATCTAAATGAAAGATCTCATTTTCCTAAGCAGTTTCTAGAGGGAGAAAGCATTTTAAGCTTTGAGACACATTTTCCAATTTCCTGGTTCCGTAGTGTTGATAAAATACATAAATGTTAGAAAAGCATAAATTGATTCTCTGATAGTCTGCCTTAGTGGGGAGTAAATTGGCTGAAGCTTATCTAAAAGATAAGAACTGTGGCTATTAACATGAATTAAATTTCTTTCCTCATTTTATTTAATGTTTGTCTCTAGCTGTCTGACTCAGATATGCAAATTCTTCCTTATTCTTTCCTGGGGTATTGGAACAGGCTATAACAGGAAAGGCGTATCGTATGCAGCAAACAATTTTGGTAGGATAAGGTGCTGTGGTCCCGTAGACTAGGAGAGATCCTTAAGAGTGTATTTCATTATGAAAATCCTCTTTGCAAATGTCATTACTAGCAATAAATAAACCAACACTGTCTTCAATTAGCTTGTTGGGGCTAGATCTTGCATTCGTCACCCTAACACAGATATGTATGAGTTTGGTTATCGGAACTGTAGGTAAAATTCAGTGGAGATGTGAAATATAGTAGTAGCAAATGCTTTCATTTTTATGTATAATTATACACACAGATGCACTAATATTAAAGCATATTTGATATGGAGAAGATATGTATAGAACCTAGGAGCCCCAGCCATGAGCGTGACACCATTGTACCAGGTACTGTGCAAACACAGAATCCTGTTCCAAAGAGCTTAAATCTAATAATATGATCTTCGTGTCCAGAACCGTCTCTAAATTTAAAGAATATGGCATCATCACTGAAAGTAAGTAATGGGCAAATAGAAAAATAGCTAACTGCTGCTTAGGAGCAATTGCTGTTATGGTTAGCAGTCACCAGATCTTTGAGGGCAGATTCTCAAATTTTGAACAGTCATACAAGCGTTCAAATGTTCATTGAATCTCTTGAGTCTGAAAATCGCAGCTAGAAATCTCACAAGAAAGTTAGTTATTAGGGTTGGTCAAAACGTTTTCCTTTTTGTGAAAAATTTCAGACAAAAATAAAGATTTTGTTTTTATTTCAAAATTTATGTGGCAATATTTTTCTTTAATTGTTTCAAAACTATTCATTTCATTTTGTTGGGGAAAATTCCATTCTATGTTATTTTTAAGACTTTCTTTCTCTCCCCACAGTAAAGAAATGAGGTAGAGGGTTTAAAAAAAAGCGAGACAAAGTGCAGGGAAAACATTTTTTCTCTCTGTTTTCCAGTTGGAAAAAAAGGTGAAAAAATTGAAACGTTATGGCAGTATAAATGTAATTAGTATTTTCTAAATTGTTTTTATATTTAACAAAGTTGAAATTGTCTACAAGCATATTTCAGAATGCTAAAGTTAGGGTTGGGCAAAGCAGTTTGTCTAAAATGAGAAATGGTTCCAACGTTGGCCCCCACTGTGGATGAAAAAAATAAAACAGAACGGAATCATTTTTAAGATTCAATAAATTTACACATCTTCCCATCTCAGCCTCTAACACACCTTATCTATCAGCTTCATAGCTAGTTCTGGGGGAATACAGAAAATAAAATTGTTAATATGCAGTTGACTTAAACTCACCAATTTGGACTGCTGCTATTCCCAACCCCTTTTATTCACCTAATTGTGGGCAGTTGGGTTAGCAAGGTTATTTTTCTAAGAATTATCCCAGAAAGCAATAGCATCATGATTAGTAGTACGAATAAATATTCCTAGGAGTGTTCATGATGAGAATACTATTACAGCCATTTCCTTGTCAAACCTATTCTGTGAATAATAAAATTACACAGATCATCAGAGATAATCTGAAGATAATCAAAAAGAGGCTCCTGTTTGCTGCCTGGATCATCCATTACAGGGTTCGAAATTAACCCAGAAGTGGTTCTAGACTGAATTACCATCAAACGCATTTTCATCTGGGAAGAAAATCTAACCTCCCCATTGTAACAGTCTTTGCCTTAACCTCAATGAAGCAAGGGAACCACCCTGTCTGACATTATCTGGAAGAGAACTGAAATTTATGCCTGGAAAACAGCTCAGAAAATAAGAGAAACTAGTCATGGAAAATATCTTTTAAGTCCACCTCCCTTTCAGTGCAGGATTTTTTTCCTACAGCACATTTTCAGGAATTTTGTCAGGTCTAGTTTTACATGTCCCAGGCAATGAGGCTTTTACCGCTCCTCGGGCGTCTCTTCCTCAGTCTAGCAAGTCGTATTACCAGGATGTTTTTCCATACTGAACTTTTCCTTTCTTCATTTCATCTCATTTCTCCTATTAATAGCATCTTGCTCCACATATATAAATAAAGTGACAAGTAACTGTATATGCTATTTCCAGCTATATTATTTACGAGGAAGTGTTTAGTGTGCAGTGGCTGAGAGTGATTTAAACATGAAAAGGGCCATAAATATAAATAGTCAAGAAAATCTATTTCACTACTCACTCAATTTCTAAGATGCTCTTGCTCTTAATGCTTAATTGCAGCTGACATTGAGACAGAGCCATACTTTAAGTACCTTGAGTACGTAGTGAGCAAAGTCAGATTAGCAGTTCATTACCAAAACCTTCACGTTGGCATAAACCCAATAACACATGCTAAGGAGATTAATTTTTGAAAGCTTTCCTCCCTAGACAATTACATACAAATCAATGAAACACCACTTTGCTGACATACTCAACATCTCAAAATGTATATCAAAGTAAAATTGTTTAAAAATATTTGTCAACATTTTTCCCCTTTTATCCTTTAATTTCACCTCACTTTTTTCTTTGTTAATGTACTGAAGTGGTGAGAAAAGGGAGTGATATAATTATTACCAAAAGCATCTGTTTTAAGGAAATACTACTCTGCCAAAGATACGAGCACATTTTCAAACATGAGTAATCACTTGCTGGATACCAGTCTTCGTATGTTTCTGCTAGGGATTAAAATCACTAAAAATGTGTGCTCTGTATGACTTTAGAGACTTTTAATCACTCTTTGCCTCAATCTAGTTATTTTCAAAATGGGCATTATACTACCAAAATTACTTCCCTCACAGCATTATCTTGTGGCTTAATTAATATTTCGAGGATTAAAGGGTGTGAAGTATAAAACAATGTTAGAATTATTTCCCTAGGATTAAAATAAATCTTTTGATTTCTGGGCTACAGGCCTTGCCTTGGGCATCATTCTTATAAAATTTAGGCTACTGTAATATTTATTGCTGCTTATAGTAGATGTTACATACAATTTTCTCTTGGCACATTCACATAGAGTTAGTGAGTCAGTGTATATGTGTACGCTCAATCCTATTTGTGAAGGGCAGTCAGATTCTAGAAAGAGCCTCTGTGCCAGGCCTTTCTCAAGGAGTTTGGAGAACAGTTCAACAAACCTATTCTTTATGCATGGTGCAAATAAAGGCCCCAATTCAAGAAAGTAATTAAGCAAGTACTTAAAGTTAATCATATGCTCAAGAATCTTTCCTGAATAGGGATGTTCTTTTGAACCAGGGCCAGAATATTGAGGATAAGATTCTCACTTGCACTAATACCCCTTTCAACTATAAACTGATATAATGTGCTCCCCTATTAGGGCACCTTTACCCTGTACGTGTGATGAGTAAGGGTCTTAGTGTAAATAAGAATCTGTTCCAAAGAGCATTACATATACTGGTCTGTATGCATTCTCTCTCCTAGCTGCAAAGGATGAGATCACATCTCCCCGTCTATCTCATTTAATTGCATTAGAGCCAGGGCTCTCTCTCCAGTCCTATTCAACAGCTACACACAGCCATTTGGTGAACTGATTCGATGATATTGTCTCAAGTGCTAGCAATATGCATATATCACACAACTCCGCTTAACTTTCACTACATATGGCCACACCACTACCACCAAGGTGTCCCAGGCTTGGAGAAGATCAGCTTGTGGATGAAGAACAGCTGGTTAAGATTCAGTCCAAACAAGACAGAGTTATGATGGTGGGCAGAGGAGAGCACTTTGAGGAGTTCATAGTCATGGTGAAGTCTCCTTTAGTTGAAGACATATCCCACAGTTGGGCAAGTCAGACTGTAGTTTAGGGGTGCTCCTGGATTCCTCATTGATGCTAAGCTTGCACATAACAGCATCCGCAAGTAACTCCTTCCACCATCTGTTTGGCTAGGAGCCTCATCCCATCCTGGTGGACAATGGCTTGGCCTCAATTATATATGCCTTCGTCTTCTTCTGTCTGGATTTCAGAAAGGGATGGCATACTTGGACATGAAGTCATCAGACATTAAGGAACACCAATTATTACAGAGTGCTGCGGCAGGTCTCCAAAGCAACATGGAATATGCAAGCACATCAGACTTGTCCTGTGCTTTCTGCATGGGCTCTCCATAGAATATAGAATCAAGTTTAAGGTCTCAGTGTTTATCTTCAGGGTGCTAAATGAACCGGGTCCAGCATAACTAAAAGATTGCCTAAAGCTCTGCGGTGAACACCATAAGTCACGATGGAACTTTTTACCTTAAGGATAAAGTTAGTCTGTGAAGGAGACAGAGATTTCTCAAGGGCTAATCACAGACTGTCAGATGAACAGATGAACTTCCACAGTAACTAAGGACCATCAAAAACCTCACTGCTAATGTAAAGTACAGTTCTTCAACACGGCAACATGTACATACCAATAACAAAACAAACAACAAACAAAAAGACACACACAAAAAACCCCTTCAGAAACCAAACCACTACACTGCAAACTCATTTTTCCTCTATAGAGAGGATGAGAAAATGAATCACATGTGAATGATGGTATCATATACCTATACTGCAATTGGGAGGTGTGACTGTAGCACTTGTATGCATACTGGAGCTAGCTTTGATTGCACTAGATCACTAAAAATAGCAATGAAGCCTCAGAAGCATGGGGAGAGGCATGGGCTAGCTGCCCAAATACAAGCCAAACCAGGACCTTTTGTACATCGTCAGGTGCCATCTGATCTGCTGAAACTTCACTGCTATTTTCAGTGAGCTAGCTAGATCAAAACTAGCTCAGGTAATCGAGCATGTCTGCGCATCATGGACATATTTGCAGTGTGGACATATTTGTGGTCATGTTGCTTAATGCACAACTGGAAGGGGTTCAAATACTAGAGTGATGAGAGCTATACAAGAATCTATAGAATAGAATAGAATAGAATAGAATAGGGCTCTAGCTTGGCATTTAGGGAGCATAGTCCCCATGTGGTTATACTGAGTGTGCTCTCCCCCATCTCACTGTATGTGAAACTGTGTATTTAAAATATGCATTTATCTCCCATATCTGCCATCATCACAATTATTGTCAAACAAATAGCACCTAAGTTTGCCATTTCGTTTAGTTAATTGCATTAGTATCTGGGATCTGGATAGGGGATTCACAAACAATCTGCTAACTGTGTGTTTCTGCTCACACCTTTTAGCTGCCCAGGCACATGAAAGCTGCTCTTTTGAAAAACTGATGTGTTATAAGCTGGATGCATTTCAATATCACAAGAAATGTGATACCTCTCTCTTCCTCTTGCATCTTTGAATGTAAAGTTGCTTTTCAGTTTTCCCGACCTTTTGTTCCAGTCACAACCAACATTTTTGAGGCAGTACTTTCTATCTGCCTGACTGACAAGAGATGCTGGGCCAGATCCTCTGCCCCATTTGTGTGACCTTGAAACCTGACTAACGTGGCAGTTTCTGGCCCTTCCCCCTGCCCCAACCTACTCCTGCTCACACCCATAAGAAGTAAAGGAAGTGTTAGAGGTGATTGAAAGCCTAGAGCCCCATCAACTCCAGGTATCCCCAGCTGTGTAATGGCTGCACGTGGACTGTTACCAGCCAGCACAAGTTTGAGCAGCCCTGAGTCTGGCTACCTCCAGCATCAGAGGCCATCTTTGCCTCTAGAGGATCTATCCCATAATTTCCTAGTGTGATGGCTTTTCTGCATCTTTTCTTTATTCTGCCTTTGTCTCACCTCTAGTCTTTTGTTTCTATGCCCCATTTTCTTATTTACCAACAATTCTTTTTCCATTTTTCTCACTTTCTTCCTCCTTTTTTTCTTAACTGTTCCCTTTGCACCCAACTTCTCCTCACCTGTGTTGCTTGTATCTTCTTTTGTCCTCTACCCGTCTCCTCCTTCAGTTCCTGAAGGGATTTGTGTTTGAATCTGCCTTCTGACTCCATTCTCTCATTCTACACTTCCAATGAGGCCAATGCCTGTCATACATACACATCCCACCAAATGTGTGTGCTCTCATACTCTCTGACAGGCACTCTGTTCAGTGTACTGCCTGACACAAAAGTAAGGAGCAGAATACTGGAGGTACAAAGCCAATCGCTTAAATTGGTAAATTTACCCCTTGGTAAATCATTCCAAAGGTTAAATAGTCTCACTGTTTAATATGTACACCTTATTTCCTGTCTGAATTTGACTAATGTCAATTTCCAGCCATTAGATCATCTTATGCCTTTCTCTGCTAAACTGAAAAGCCCATTATCATATTTATTTCCCATGTAGGAACTCATAGACTGTAACCAAGTCACCTCTTAACTTTTTATATGTTAAATTAAATAGATAGAGCTCCTTGAATTTATCACTAAAAGGCATATTTTTTAAACCTTTAATCAGTCTTGTGGCGCTTTTCTGAACCCTCTCCAACTTATCAACATCCTTTCAAGAATTGTGCACACCAGACCTGGACACAGTATTTCAGCAGCAGTCCTACCAGTGTCAAATGCAGAGGTGAAATAACACCTCTCATCCTACTTGAGATTCCCCTATTTGTTTATGCATCTGTAATGGGACAGGCCCCTGTCTCACTGACAGCAAACCTAATGAGTGTCCCTGCACTCAGGCAGTGCCAATTAGGCACACCTGCAGAGCATGCTCTGCCTGGAGAAGGGAAGTGTAAAAAGGTGAAACTGGCCACAGAGCAGTGAAGGGAAAGTTTGCCTGCTAGGGAGCTCAGGAAGGCAGTGACTAGCCTTCCCTTCCCCTTCCCCTTCCCCCTTTGTTTAGAACAGGGATAGGCAACCTTTGGCACGCGGCCCGCCAGGGTGCTTACGCTGTGGGAAGCGGCGGCCAGCACTTCCGTCGGGCCGCGCCACTTCCCGCAGCCCCCATTGGCCTGGAGCGGCGAACCGCGGCTGGTAGGAGACGCAATCGGCCAAACCTGAGGACGCAGCAGGTAAATAAACGGGCCCGGCCTGCCAGGATGCTTACTCTGGTGGGCCGTGTGCCAAAGGTTGCCGAACCCAGGTTTAGAGGCTCTAGATGTCTGGGGACTAGTGATAATCAGACCCCAAAAGGATCCCATAAGTGACAGGGTACAGTGAGCTTGCAGGAGTGGTGGTTCCAGGGGGGAACTCGTGGGCAAGAGACAAAGAGACAATGGCTGATCCAGGCTTTGAGCCGACTGACTACGAGATCCAAGAATCACTTTAGCCCTTTTGGCAACAACATAGTACTGGCAGCTCATGTTCAGCTGATTATCTACCGCAAGTCTTAAATCTTCATCAGGGTAACTGCTCCCCAGGATAGAGTCCCCCATCCTACAAGTGTTGCCTCCATTCTTTGTTCCTGGGCGTATAGATTCAAAACGGGGATGGCTGAGTGAGATAGCTGGTGTGCCACCACTGCTGACCAGCTGCTTAGCTCTAGAAATGTGTTTTGGAGCTCTAGTCCTACTTGTTCCATTGACCCCAGCTCAGAACCTCTGTTCAGTAGAGCATATAAAATGGATGGTAGAGTGTGCTACCATTCAGCCTGAAAGAGGATCCTACCTGCATTGAAGGCTTAAGAGGAGGTACAGAAGGAGGAGGGCACGGACTTTTTTTTTGCAGAGAAGAATTAACAGTATGTAGTTCTTTCCATTTTCTCCTGAAATGAGAAAAGGTGAGCTCAACTCCTCCCTCACACCTCACGCATGCCTTTGCTAGTACAGCAAAACAGAGAGACTTTTAATTCTTACAGACAGAATAAACTGTTTGCAGAAATTACATGAGTAAGGTCACTATCCTGTTGACTAAGAGGCCATTCTCTTTCTCTTCTGATCTATCGTTATGCTGCCTGGTGTAGGCTAATTTGTTTATGACATGACACAAAGATTTGATTTTCCGTCTCTTACTCCCATGGATAAATAATTCTTTCACAGCTCATCCATCACAGCTGTGGTCTCATTTTGATGTTATCTTGGCAGCACTTGATGCACTGGCATCATTACTGGCAAACGCTGCAAAACAAAACAACTAAGTATATGTGTTTTAAAAACATTCATTAAAAGAAAATGATAATATATTTTGCTATGGTAACAGCGGTACCCATGTCCCATACATCCTGTGGAATATTTTTCTGTTGCTACAAGCCTCATATTCTGTTGGAAGGCAAAGTGGGGGTATTGTGGGTAACAGATCAAGATGGCAGTTACAAGTAGCAAGACTAATTCACAGCTTTGATATACAGCGAGTCTTCCTGCAGTGAAGATGTGTGCTTTTCTGGGGCAACCTTTGATAACACTACTCCAGTTTAGTCCAATTTTGCTTTCTGTTAGGAGATTCAAAGATGAAGTAATAAGCTCTAAGGGCTTGCATACAGGGTGACATTCAGAATACTTAATCTGAATTCACTTTAAATTCACAGTTCCTATTGATTAGTTAAACTGCATTAAATCCCTGTGTGGACACTCACATTCAGGATTCAAGTGGCCTTAATTCAGTTTAGTTTTGTTTACTTTGGGGCAGATCTACACTACCTGCCTGAATCGGCGGGTAGAAATCGATCTCTCGGGGATCGAATTATTGCATCTCGTCGGGACACGACAATCGATCCCCGAATCAATGCTTCTACTCCACCAGCGGTGGTAGGAGTAAGCGCCGTCGATGGGGGAGCCGCGGAGGTCGATTTTCCGCCGTCCTCACAGCGGGGTAAGTCGGCTCCGATACGTCGAATTCAGCTACGCTATTCATGTAGCTGAATTTGCATATCTGAAATCGACCCCCCCCCCCCCCCCCCGTAGTGAGGACGTAGCCTTGGAAGAGAATTAAGCTAAACTGAATTAAGGGTATATCACACAGTGCTCCCTTATGGCTGGGCATGGTGTGGCAGGCTCTCTCTTCTCTGGCACCTCCTGCCAACAGTCGCTGCAGATCAGTGGTGGGCTGCTCTTCTCATGATTCAGCCCTCTGACCAAGTCACAATTTAGTTCCAACCCTTCTGGGGTAAGAAAAGTGCAATTAAAAGTTCAAAAACATCCCAACCCAAAAAATTCTTGTGCCCCCACTTGGACTATACCACAGACCCCTCTTTGAGATTCAATCTTCAGCTGAACCTGGTTTCATCAATCCTTACATCAGACCTACACACACCCCTCTTCCTCAGGGCTAATAGTGGAACTCCATCCCACCCTTTGCTTGAGGTTCTGGCCTGGGGACCTTGTATTAAAAGTTCTTCTCCTTCTGCTGAGCTCTTTGTGCAACTTCCCTACAGCCTGCTCTTAACACAGCCTCTTCTCTCATCCCCAGGCCTCTGGCTTCTCCCTAGGTGCTCTCAGCTCTTTACTGGAACACCAACCCCCCATGATTGCCTCTCTGTTCTCTGCACCCTTTCCAGGTCCCACAACGGGTAATAATTTTGTCCCTGTGGCCTTCTTCAGTTGGCCTTCTCCAGGCCACTCCCAGATAGGAGGAATACCCTACTGCCGATCTCCTGGGTTTCTCTGTTATAAGTCCCTCCCGAGCCTCCTCTATAGCTTTCACTCCCTCTTTACTGAAAAAGACCCAGCTCCTCTCAGTTGGGTCTAATAACAAATCTAGCCTGATCTGCAGTTAATTTATAGCTCGAAGTATAGCTCCAATTAACCCTTTTAGTGCCAGTGTAGGCATAAACGCCATCACAGGGCACTTTAATTCTGAACGAGAGTGTCCACACAGGGGTTTAACTGTGGTTTAACTAATCCACTTTAAGATCACACTTTTAGTTATTTGGCTTATCTTTCCGGATGCCCTAAACAACATGTGCTGGAACAGTACTCTAGCCTTACTCATCCCATCCTTACTTTGGATCTCTCTTCAGCCACTCCATGAGCAAAATGCAAACTGGGGAGAGAGTTCAAAGAACAATAAAAATTATTTAGGGGCTCATGGAGTTGTCTTCAGAAGAAGGCGTAACATAACTAAATATGGTTGTAGCTTGGTTAAGTGGTGATTAAGGCATAAGAATGTAAAAATATTCAAAGGATATAAACATGAGCAGCTTATATTTGGTCAAAAAATTAAATACAATAGCTACAACCATGTTCACATCCTTTCATATTGATTTTGCATTGGGATGATCACATTTTGCTGGTACTAATGATCATGGAATACAAGTTTCAAAGTGCATTTGTGGGGGGTGAATTTTAAATTTGCACACATCACTATTCACATCAGAAGAGCTTTGGTTTTTGTCCAGCTGAGGAGTTGACAGCAACACTATATGTCATATCTGATTAAGCCTGACAAACAGCAGAATTTGAATTTCAAATCCCAAATCAAGAACTGAACACTTTCAATTAACTATTCGTGGTCAATCCATAGAGCAAAGGAAAAAGTTATCAAAGAATTGACTGACTAAATTTATAAGACGAATTCAAGGAAATAGCTATCTGCTTGCAAGTATTCTGCAAGCACAGAGACTAAATTTTTCAAATTAAATTATTCATTACAAATTATTAATTCAGCTCTTGTATGCACCAAGGGGTGAAGAGAATGAGGTGGAACTATTAGATGAGGTAGAAAGTTGTATAACTAGAACCAATGGGATGACAGTAAGTAAAATTCAGGATAAATATTAGGAAAAACTTTCTCCTGGTGAGATCGATACGACTGTGGAATAGTCTTCTAAGGAAGTGGTAAAAAAAAATCACCAGATATATTTAAAACTATATTCGGCAAGATTCTAGCAAACATACTGTAGGGAACAGTTCTTCACTAGTGGAGGGAAGATCGGATGACTTCAAAGGTCTTTGCAGCTCTAATTTCTTTGATTCTATAGACATGACCGACAAATCAACTAAACCTTTGAACAGTTATCTGTCACTTTAACCATCCCCAGGTAGTTTCATATCACATCCACAATCAGAAGGAGCAGCAGTTCACATATTTTGAAAAAAATGTAGCCTCCATTCTTTGTACAATATTTTCTTTCCGCCTTTTGTGCTGCCAGCAACTATTATACTGTAGCTACAGTCTCTGTGACCATGAGTACTTGGCCTCTCTACTGAGACTGGGAAGAATGTGCCTATTCATGCCAACTGTGATGTGGGCTAGAGAGCAGACTGAAATCACTAATTCATTTTACATTGGCAACTGTGGGCAATTCTGGTCTCCCATGTTTAAGAAAGCTGAATTCAAACTGGAACACGTACAGCCAACCTATCTCACGAGAGAAGACTAAAGGAGCTTAGCTTGTTTTGCCTAAACAAACAAAGACTGAAGGGAGATATGACTGCTTCTATAAATAAATCAGAGGGATAAATACCAGGAAGGGTGAGGAATTATTTAAGTTAAACATGAATGTTGACACAAGAACAAATAGATATAAGCTGGCCATTAACAAGTGTAGGCTTGAAATTCGATGAAGGTTTCTAACCATCAGAGGAGTGAAATTCTGGAACAGCCTTCCAAGGGGAGCAGTGGAGGCAAAAAAACCTAATTAGCTTAAAGACTAAGCTTGATAAATTTATGGAGGGGATGGTATAATGAGACGGCCTACAATGGCATGTAGCTGGTCCGCAACTGCCAGTAGCAAAAAATCCCCAATGGCTGGTGGTGGAACACTAGATGGCAAGAGGTCTGAGGTACTGCAGAGAATTCTTTCCCAGGTATCTGGCTGGTAGGTCTTGCCGACATGCTCCAGGTTTAATGATCACTATATTTGTGTTGGGAAGGAATTTTCTTCCTAGTTAGATTGGCAGAAAGCCATTTTTTTTTCCTGCCTTCCTCCACAGCATGGGACACGAGTCACTTGCTGGTTTAAACTAGTGAAAATGGCGTATTCTCTGTAACTTCAAGTCTTTAAACCACGATTTGAGGACTTCAGTAACTAGGCCAGAGGTTCGTGTCTATTACAGGAGTGGGTGGATGAGGTTCTGTGGCCTGCAATGTGCAGGAAGTCATACTAGATTATCACAATGGTCTCTTCAAGTCTTAAAGTCAATGAGTCTATGAGATGGCAACATGGAGTGCAGTGGCAGAATGAGGAGGCTCTTTGATACCCGTGGCCCTTTATTTAAGTTGAAAGTTTCTAAATTTATCCTTTCACTCTATGCATCCGAAGAAGTGAGGTTTTTACTCACGAAAGCTTATGCCCAAATAAATCTGTTAGTCTTTAAGGTGCCACCAGACTCTTTGTAAATTTATCCTTGTTGATTTATCTAAGCACAAAATATCTGACCCAAATATCATCGGGAAAATTGAAGTGCAAAAAATGGATGTGCTCAAGCTTTTAAAGGACTGTTCCCCTGAGCAGAGAGCAAGCATAGAAATACTCAGCCCACAAGGAATCTGTTAGAAAACTGTTTTGAGCAGCCAAAAAGAGAAGGTTATTCCCCTGCTATGATTGCTTTAAGTCTGATATTTTTATCTGATCTACTCCTAAGGGCTGATCCTCAGCTGGTGTCAATTGGTATCATTTCATAGAAGTCAATGCAGCTATGGCAATTTACACCAGTGGAGGATCTGGCCATTGACTGGCATTTTATCTCATAACTATCCATATATAGAGGCATCTGTTTTATACAGGACTCCTGTAACAGCATGTTAGAAGGATTCCTCCAGTTCTGGGTTACTTGAAGGCACAAAATACCATTGTGCTGCCGCCGCCCCCTTTAACCTTGAGCTCACTGAGAAGGGCGATAAATATGCTCAGAGTTCTAAAACACAGAGCTAATGGTCAATATACTCATCTGTGCTCTTTCTCCCAGAAGGAGCTTGACCTCCCCTCCATTCTCTCCTCTTCCATTTCCCTCCAACCCGTAAGAGCAAAGAAATGGCAACCCTCTGCCCCAAGTGGATGGAGAACCATTGCACAGTATTCCCTGCACCTGGTCCGTGAAATAAAGAGCACTCTCGCCCAAAACATCTGCCAGTGGCAGCTGGGGATTGGTTGACTCAAGGGAGTCCCTGGCAGAACTCCTTCCTTGGCTCTCTCAGATTCCACATAGACAGGGGAGATCACCTGGGGGCCAGATCTGCTGGGTTTAAAGCCACTTTGCACTAGTGGACTAATAGAAAGTGACATTAAGGACCGTGTCCTAGTCGTTCCCTCCCCCCCATCTCTATTTTATTTGATTTTCTAAGAGCATTTTTCTTTCCTTCCCTCTCATTTTTTGTGGGTATTATACTTAGATTCCACTCTCACAACTCCAACTGGCAGGTGATGGTTACTCACACCCTTAGCAGGAATGTTGGACACCAGGACTGCTGAGCAACACTTAATTCATATTGGGTCAAATCCTATAGTCATCACTTGGGCAAATTGCTTTCAATTAGTTTTTTCCTGAGTAAGAACTTCAGTATGTGGCCCATTATGTTTACACAAACTCTATTTGCTTAGTATTAATGTCAATCATAGAGCAAGTCAATGATTGAAATACTTGTAAATCTAATTCAAATAAGCATTTTTACTAAAAATACGAAGTCTCAAACAGACATGGGACAGTCTCCAGACAGTTACATAGGACGTTGCCCAGAATGCAATTAATATAGCTGGGTCATAATACATAAAGCAGCACAGAACAGAACCAAAAAGAAAGCAGATTTGGAATAGAAAGGTAATACTGTTATAGAAGAATGATTTGTCTGATGCTACCCAGGTGCCAGTTAATCTAGTGTATCATGAGCCTGATTTTCCAAGAGATTTTTGTGACAAGTGAAAAAGGAATGTCTTAATTTAATGCTAATAGACCTATCATAAACATCCAACATACTAGCCAGATGTTTGGAAGACTATCCTTGCAGACAAAGAGTTTTCATGCACAAACCACAACATTTTCATCACATCATATTGTTTCCACTCTCAGTAACTCTGTTGCTGCAACAGCTTAGAAATAGAAACCTTCCCACAAAACCTTGTAAATAGCGCTATAGTGATCAGGGATCAGACTACACCCCAAGGGCTTCATATGATCCTAAGATCTATCAGTTCATATCAGGCCAATGATTTATATGCATAATTCTCCATTGTGTTCTGTGTAAAAATCAATGAGATCCTAGAGTCCTATGAATCGGTTAACGACACAGGTAGCTGATGCATTTTTGTTGTTTTGGAAGATGACCAAGACAGCATGATATTCATGACCTAAGTTTTATCTCACTGTATTCCCACAAGGACTTTGATTTGGCAAAACACTTCAGCACATGCTAAAATTCCATTGAAATGAGCATCTTAAAAAGATGCATAACCAATTGCACTAACTAGACAATTTAAAACTGCTTTAAGAGAAGGTGTCTGTTGAGGTCCTAAGATCATAAGGAGCATCAGCTCATTCTGTGTGTTTAAATAAAAATTGTATGAAATCACTGATTCCTAAACACAAGGTTATTAGCATCATTTGAATGAACTATTGAATGTCCCTAGAATTTCAGAGGCTCAGATGGTCCCTTCCCTTAGTATTAAATTCACTATTAAAAATTGTACCCAGGAATCAGTATTTAAAAGGATTACAAGTACTTAGTTTATAAATGTACAAATTATACAGAAATAGAATGCTAATATAGATACAGAAATGCAATATGAAAAATACCAACTTCATTAACATTTTAAATTGGCAAGATCAAGAACTCAAAGGTAAGAAACTGAAAAACTTACAGTGGCACCAGCAATGTTACATCTGCCAACCTTCATATTCTCTTATTATAGTTTCAGATACCCTGTTTTCAGTTGCTTAGAACTTTGCCAAACTTTAAGCAGTTGGGCTGAAATTTTTCCATGTCAGATATCTGCCTCAGGGTGATCTTATTTATTTATTATGAAAGTTTCAGGAAAAATGTTGCCGCTGTTTCCAAGAGTGTGATTAACAACAACAAAAATCTTACATTTTTATTGCAAAACAGGCACCTCCATGATTTGAGGCAGAGACTCGATATTTTCCATGAACTCCTCCCACTCCCCAGTTTTGGCAAAGTGATAAGCCTCTGGGAAATTACAACTCACACATGCTCAGTAGAGACCTATTTTGACAGCTAAAATCTCCAAATATCCCATCTATACTGAACATGCTCCAGCCCAGTGCAGCAGGAGATGAGCCGAACTATCCCTGCAGTTGCTGCTCCTGGGTGCTGCAGGGCCAAACATCAGAACTGAGAGTGGGGAAATTTTTCTGTGCTTTCAGTGCTCCCCCTGCTGATGCCCCGGCAGTGTGGAGGAGGAGGTGGAAGCTGCATGACTGAACTGCAGAGCAGTGAGGAACAGGGGACATGAGATCTGGGAAATAGATACAGGATGGGTGGGAACCAGGGTAGGAATTTAGACGGAGGTGGGGAGAAGAGCCTGTTGTGGGAGAATGGGGGGGGGGAAGGCGGGGGGGAACATGAGTATGAATGGACAAAACGGGAACTGTTTTTAGTAAATGGAATGCACCAATCATCCGTCTCTGCAGGTGGGGGCGGAACTATATGCTTGAGTTCCTCTCCATGGGCTTGGCCTTAATGGGAGCCCAGCATGGCACCACCAGCATTTCCCGAACATGTCCATACACTATTTAGGGATCTTAGGCAGGAATTTCCTTTTGCCAGAACATTGCACATTACCCAACACAGCTTCATTAGATTGTAATTTTCTTCACTTCCTTTGTGTCTTGTTTCTCTGGCACTCCGCCAATAGCTAATAGCTTGAAATAAATCTCAGTCAGGATGACAGCTCATAATGAAAACAAAGGTGAATTCCCAAAAGGGAAAGTTAATGGTTGGAGCCATTAAGGTTCTAACTCCCACAGGCCCTGAAATGTCCACTAAAGCTCCAGGTCTAGTTTACTTTCCCCTGCTACAGTGACTAATTTCACCAAGATATTTGATGGCAGCTGTCTTTTACCAGGTGAAAGCCCATCTCCAGCTGAACAGACATTTATCGCCTGTGAATCAGAACTTGAGAAGAAGGTGTGAAAAGGATTGAGTCCGCAGTGTTATTTTCTCTTCCTCTGAGCGTGGAGCTCTAACCTGCAGAGAGGGCAGGAAATCTGACTCTTACTCCCTGCTTCCAGCTGTCCTCCTGTTGGAGGATGGAGATGTCATTGAGAAGCTGTAGGAGAGGGCATGTGTTATGCTTTTGTTGAGAATTAGAGCAGGCCCAGAGTCTGAGCTAGGGCTGGGAGACAGGCCCAGGAACTATGAATATGGCCACTATGAACTTGCACCACACTGCATGGAAGAATCAGCCAGAGACCCAAGAGAAGGAGGTGCCCCCAGGCCCTGATTGCTGATTCAGGGACCAATACATTAGGGACAACAAGACTGTTTTGTTTTCTTATATATTTGAGCATCTGCTTGTCAGTGAAGAGACTTAAGTGATTTCTGGGTGATTCCTTGCCTCCACAAAAGCTGTCAGACAGCTCTCCATCCCAAAGCAAGAGGTGGGAGTTTGGAACAAACTCCAACAGGAGGGAGACTCCACCACATAAGAACAGGTGGAAAGATAAATATTTCAGGCAAAGAAAATGAACAAAAGAACTTTCAGTAGCTGTTAATTGTGAAAGCATTGAGGTTAGTGTTAATAGTACTGTAACCCTTCTTCCAGGTGTTGCCACCAGCAACTAGGGCCGGGTTCAGTATCTAAGGGTTCCTATTCAACAATACAACACAAAAGCGGCTTAAACCCCCACCCAGTGACCTGGGACAATTACACACCATCCCCTGGGCACCAATAAGAGGTAATACTTCCCCTCTCACAAGCACAGAGTCTGAGTGTAGCAAAAACTTTTAATAAAAGGAGGGAATTAACTCAGCATTAATTTGGGAAAACACCACAACTTGGGTTCATAAACACAAACCATGAGCAAAAGCTCCACCCCCAAGTAAGTAGGGCAGTGTCCTTTTCTCCTCAGGATCTTAAATACAGCAACCCAAGAGTCCCTGTAATGTGCCTGTCCCTTCTCTGTACCCCACTCATAGTTGCTGTCCTTGGCCAGTGCATCCCCAAAGTCCAGATGTTCATCTGCACAGTTTACTTCCTACCCTGCATGGAGGGCGACAGGGGGTGGGGGGATAAGGAGGCACCTTACATGCTGCACTGCTCGGGCACTCGCTTGTCACCCCAACGGTTGATTGTCAGACCCCTGTGGGGCTCTGCTTTGGCCCTCTCCACCAGCTTCTCTGCTGGCCGTTTGCCACGCCTCTCCACCAGGAGCCCTGCTAGGCACTTGCCACGCCTCTCCACCAGCTTCCCACTCTCAAGGTGTCATCAGGCCCCCCATCACACACTTAACACAGCTCTCAGTGATTTCAGCTGTTAGTGGGACCTCACTGCTGGTGTACACCAGGCAGTCTCTTGCAATAGAGACACTGTCCCAAAGTAGGTCTAATACTTACACCTAGGTATCAGTGATTTCAGCTCTGCAGCATGTAACAAGACTCTCAATTGAGTCTAAGTTAGCCCTTTTATTATACCAGGGGAAGCAGAAGGGTCAAATGGCATCTAGGACCCTTAAACAGGGCCCACAGCATCAGGTACAAGTACCTATCACCACCCTCTCTCAACTTACTTGGCTTTCGAACCCATGTCCCCTGCCTAGTGAGCGCGTTTCAGTTGAGGTTGAGTCCCTCCATTGGGGTATGCCAGGTACAGTTCTGCTGCCCTCGGTTCACATAAGAAGGATAACAACGCTTTATTACTCCTGTCCCAATAACAAGGAGACCAGCGATCCAACACCAGCCACAAGTGATCATTTGGGCATGCAGTCCCATCATGCTGAGCACCTACATAGGGTGGGTATGTCCATGCAAACGAGATCAGCTTCTGAAGACTTTTTCCACAGCTCACCACTAGATATCAGGGGAGAGCTCATTCAGACCTGCTTACATCACTATATGTGGTCCCAGCCAAAACCATTACTGGATGAGTTGTGGAGAAGCCTAGTGAACTCAGTGATAACGCAAACCAATCATGCCCTCAAGTTCCCTGTACAAAGGTAGCCAAGGTTGCATTCTCCTTGAGCATAACACCACAATCACCACCAACTTTCAGGCAACTTGAGGGGTCTTGGTAGGGTCCAGAGCCAGGAAGAGGGGGGCAGACCCAGGAGATGCTTCAGATCCTTTGGAATCTGCCAGTTTTGGGGATGGTCTTGCTCCCTTCCCTCAACAACCAATTTCTCTGTTAAGGGTTCCCCCAAATACCTCATCTCCTATTATTTTTCATGCAGAAGGGGACAAGGTACCCTTTCCTGGGTAAGGAAAGAGATTCTGTCTCATTTGTCTCTAACTCCTCTCATTCCCCATTCTTTCTTTAGTTATCACTTGCAGTTTTGCCTTCCTCAAGGATGGACACTTTAGGCAATTCTATAAATCGGGGCTGGTCAACTTCCAGTGCTGAAGTCAGGCAGTGTGGGTTCTATACATCTGTAACATGGCTCCCACTCACTGCTACTGCATCTCCTTGTGTCTAGATCTGGGAAAGTAGCTCTCACAGCACTGGGTGTCCCCTTCTTCTCTCTGCGATAGTTTGTCTTCTGATAACTTGGCCCTCTGGCCAGGTCCTGATATAGTCCATGGGCAGTTATGAAGTCCAGCAGGACCGCTGTCCAACTGCCTTCTGTGAATGGTGGTCAACCCCAGCTCAGGGCCCTGTGCCACTGTACCAGTGGCTGGCGAGGGGAACTCAGGCCTGCCTACTACACCAGGTTCCAGCCCAGGGGCCCTATACCTAGCAATCTAGACCTGCTCAAGCCCCTTCCCTGTTGCTGTTTCCCTGGGCTCCTTCCTACCCAGCCTCTCTCTCTTCCCTTGCCTCTTCCTGGGTTTACCAGAGGAGCCTACTCTACTTCCTGTGGCTACTTTCACCTCCTCCTTTCATCTTCTCCTAGCCCCCATCAGAGAGTAACTACTACCTCCTTTCCCTGTAGCCTCCTTCCCGGTGTTCGACAGCTGTCCCAGCCCTTCTCCAGCTGGGCTTCACTCTTAATTAACTCTGGTCCTCCCAGGTGATATCAGGTAACTTAACTGGCCTCTCAGGCCATCATTAACCCTATATGTTCTAGCATAGAATGCACACCACAGCACAGTATGCAGGGTCATTATATTCTAGAGTGAACGTTTGGTTTGTTCAGACTTCATTTATTTTCAGGATTAGTGCCAAATCCTATAGTCCTGACTTTAAAATCCCACCTACTTCTATGAAACTTTTCTCTGATAAGAACCCCAGGATTTGGCTTCTATTATGTAAAGAAAAAAAAAAAAAGCTAGAAAAAAACAGTTACTCTCCAGCCATTAGAGAGGATATGCATACACCGAAATCTGGACTAATTAAATATTTAGGCCCTGATGGTTAAAAGGACATCAATATAACTTCTGATTTTCTACTAGCAGATAGTTACACATGCAAAGAATCATGGGTGCATTTTAAAGCACTTGAGTGTCTAACTACCTCATTTGCTAGCACAATCATTTACAATAAATATCTAAGTAATATAAGATGCTATCAATTACAGGTGCCTGCAAAATTGTTCGACACAAAATTGGAGGGCAATTTTCAGTAGAGGAGAATGCAAATCAAGCAACAGGAAACATAAAGAAAAAAATTCAATAAGCTCCATAAATAAAACGAGAGAAATCCAAATCATTCAGCATAACCCACTGTTTCCATATCTGTCTTTCTTTAATCTGCACTGAAAACAAAGAGCGTAGATGACTTGATGAAATCAAACATCACATTTAGAGCAATACATTCTATGCTGAGCAATCATTCTTGATCTTGCTATTCTTGGTCCTTTTCTGAATGATGGCCAGCCACTCATGAGGTCTAATTAACTTTCTCTGGCATTAGTCTGAAATCACGTAGCACATTAGTAAACCTAATTTCATAGAAACCCATCAAATGGAGAGATTATTGTCTAGAGGAGGAGAAGGCAACAGATACATTTTGGGTTTGATGACTGCAGAGCTCCTTAAATATTTCTTTGGCTTTCTTTGTGGAGTTATGATTTCACAGTATGTATCTAGCAAAACCGCGATAGCTCATTTTGATTTTTGTATTTTAAACCATGTTTTTATGGGGTGCATAACTCACATAATTCAATTTATATTGGGATGGAAGTTGACTCATATTTTCTCTTCTTAGATGGAATGTTTTTTTTAAAATGGCTTAATCGGTTAACTTGTTTTTTTCTTGGTTTAAAAGATTATTCTCAAATTTTGGATTTTTTAATGCTTTAACTACAAAATGGTGATGTACAGGAAAAATGCATGATATCTAATATTGTGTACCTAAGTCAAATCCAGGTAGTTCATCTCAGCTGTGATCATTTAGGGCATAATCCAAAGCCCATTGAAAGATTCTCATTGACTTCATTGGGTCTTGGATCAGTCCCTTATTAATATCAATTTGTGTCCAGCTTGGCAGTACACTGTATAACTCAGTGGGTGAGATGACTCATTACTAGTTAGATGAAGGCCAGGGAATAAAAGCCATAGATGTTTACATTCTGTGAAGAAGCAAGAATACTAAATGAAACTGCCCATTCAAAAACAAATTGCACTGAGCATTTGATCTTTTGAAATCTGATGTCCTATCACATACTTTATAGTGTGTTTTAAGTTCTTGTAAACTATTTCACAATGTTTGCTTTATTATTTGTAGGGCCCTACCAAATTCACGGTCCATTTTGGTCAGTTTCACGGTCATAGGATTTTAAAAATCACACATTTTATTATTTCAGCTATTTAAATCTGAAATGTCACAGTGTTATAAATGTTGGGGTCCTGTCCCAAAAAGGAGTGGTGGAGGTGGGGGGTAGCAAGGTGATTATGGGGGGGTTGCAGTACTGCTCCACTTATTTCTGTGTTGCTGCTGGCGGCGGCGCTGCCTTCAGAGCTGGGCAACTGGAGAGTGGTGGCTGATGGCTGGAAGCCCAGCTCTGAAGGCAGAGCCACTGCCAGCAGCAGTGTAGAAGTAAGGATAGCATGGTATGGTATTGCCACCCTTCCTTCTATGCTGCTGCCTTCAGAGCTGGGTCCTCAGTCAGCAGCCGCCACTATCCATCCACCCAGCTCTGAAGGCAGCAGCGCAGAAGACAGGGTGGCATGGTATTGTACAGTATGGTATGGTATTACCACCCTGATTTCTACGCTGCTGCTTTCAGGGCACTGCCTTCAGAGCTGGGTGCCTGGCCAGCAGCCACCGCTCTCTGGTCACCCAACTCTGAAGGCAGTGCAGAAGTAAGGGTGGCAATACCGTGACTCCCCTAAAATAACCATGCGATCCCCCCGCGCCGCCCTTTTGGATCAGGGCCCCAAATTTGAGAACCCTGGTTTCCCCTGTGAAATCTGTATAGTATAGGGTAAAAGCATACAAAAGACCAGATTTCACCCAGGGAGGCCAGATTTCACGGTCCGTGACGTGTTTTTCATGGCTGTGAATTTAGTAGGGCCCTAATTTTCTGTATGCATAAGGTATGGCTGCATTGGAGTCTATTCATTCTGTTTCTAGCTTGTGAACACTATTATGTTTTTTTTTTTTTTTTAAGTGAGGCGTTCCAAGTTCCAAGTATGGCTGCCATCTGCTCTTTGAAGAAAAAAAACAAGAAAGCTAATTTAAGGGAATTTGTAATGCTTCTTTGCATAAAAGGTCTCTGCTCCACCATTCCCTTTTTGCCCCAGTATGACTGCCAAAGTCTATTTCCTGTATGATGGAGTGGATCTTAGGTATGTTTGTGCTGATTGTCAGTGACTACATAGAAGAAAAGTTGATCAAAGTATAGGGAAATATATGAACAAGAATACTCCAGTATTCCAAACAAGACTCGGGGGGCAATCTTAGATCCTCATACTATGCTCTACTTCTAATTTTAGCCCCACATTCTATGTTCCACATGAAATGATCACTCTGACATACCAGCCTGATCTATATAGCCATACATAAGGGGAATGATGTTCTTATTGATTCCCGAGAGCTAAGGAAATGCTGTCTGAAAGCAATAGAAGAAGGGGTGTGGTAAAGATAGACTGAAAGTACAGAAGATATAAAAAGCAGCATGTTTAGAGGAAGTTCACTAAGGGTCTGGTTTGCATCTTCCATACTGTAATCAAAGACAACAGTCTCCCTATTGTTGCAATTGAAAAAAAATATTAAATAATGTATCCCTTCCCCAACCAGCATTTTAAAGGGGGGATATTAAAACCAGTATTCCCTCTGTGATAGTCAAAGTTCAGTAAATTTCGTTAAACTGGAGAAAGTTTCCTTGGGAAGTCTGAATTTATGAGTAATAAAACAAAACAAAACAAAAAACCCTTCAGATTTCTGATTCATCCTCCTAACCCATCACTTTCCCCATGGAGAATTTCTTTCTTTCTTCCTCTGTGATCAAAAGAGAAAGAAGTATGCTGTGTACTTTTACACAGTTCTTTACAAAATCCTCTATATTGTAATGTTCTCAGAAAATTAATCAGCCTCAGATCATTGAAATTAATATTTCTGTTATGGATTACTAACTGGTGAAAGGAAGAGCCCAACACAAGCTCTATTTTAGTTCTGTGATAGCCATGAATTATCAGCATTAAATTGAGTAAGGGAACATTATAGAACAGCTATATTGCTGAGTTTTCCACCCTACTAACAATAATAGCAAACAAATATCCTTCTGAGTACTCTTCAAAAGATAACTGAAATATTCTTCTAGACAGTTTTTCTTCAATTTGCAGCCATATATTAAAAAACACTTCCAGTCTGCTGAGGTTTTCAAACAGGCAACCAGAAAGAAAGCAAAATAATTGCAAAATGACCACTAATTGTAAAATAAAAAATAAAATAAAATACATAGGGGAAAACATTTACTAATGAATGCAGATTTAACCCAGACCAAATAAAAATATCTAAGTTAATTAGTGTAGGTGAGATTAATAAGGTATCTTCATTTACATACTATCAAAATTATTTTAAATTCACTCAAACAGCAAACAGTATTGTGGATCAAGTATGCAGGTGCTGGAGAATGTTAACAATCAACAATGTACTACTCAGATGTCACATTGGTGAAATGATCATGCTTTAATTCCTAGCCATAACAAGACTTTTACCACTATGTTTGCAATGTAGGAATAAAGTAAGTTTCTTTCTTTCTTTACAAAATATAAATTGCTTTTCCCTTTGATTGCCATACATTTATTTAAGATAGCATATGGTATTGATTGTATCTGGACATTGTTCCCAAACATTCACTGAATGGATGTGTAGTGTATGAGGAGCTTGGAGGTTCAGCTGATAAAGCACTAGTGCCTGATTCTTTGCTGCCTTACACCTTTGGCAGCTGTTTGCAGCTTTACAAAGTAAATGCAAACTGGGTGTATATATCTCCCAAGTCAGAACGGTAATATTTAGCACCTTGCACAGGTATTACAGCTACACAAGGTGCAAGGCAGTGGAGAATCAGGTTCTCGTTCTTTCACGGTTGTCTACAAATCAGCTGAGGAGATCAACATTAATTCTGGTGTTTGAACAGTGTGTCCCAATTCTGCTCCCAGTTATAATGTAGATCTTCAACAATTCCATTCTCTTCAGCTATGCTGTAACTCATGGCATAATTGGCCATTAAGTAACTATAGGTGATCATGCCTGAGAATTGATTGGTAAATATTTCATCATTTCATAATAGTCAACCTTTCTATGTTTAGTGTTTACAGGAGATCCGTGAATGGTAACTTCTTTTTCTTCTGTGCACAAACACAATTTAAAATGATTACCTTTGACCTCAATCCCTAATTTCTAGCAACCTTTTCAATCAAGTGCTTGTTGAGTACCGTACATACTCGTTCAGTAGCCCGTTCATTTATAAGCTGACCCCCCAAGATGGTTAGGTAAAAATAACAAAAATGGTATGACCCTTTCATAAGCCGACCATATATTTCAGAGGCTGGCAAACTTTGGCTCCCGGCCATCAGGGTAAGCCACTGGCACGTCGGGACGTTTTGTTTACCTGGAGCGTCTGCAGGCATGGAGCCCCTCAGCTCCCTGTTGCCGCGGTTTGCTGTTCCCAGCCAATGGGAACTGTGTGCCAATTTCCGCAGCTCCCATTGGCTGGGAACGGTGCATCGCTGCCACAGGGAGCTGAGGGGCTCCATGCCTGCAGACGCTCCAGGTAAACAAAACGATAGTGTATTAGATATTCAATTCAATGATTCCATAGAGTTTAAAATCATCAAATTTTGGTGTAGACCAGTTTGTAAGCCGACCCCCGCTCTTTGATGCATCACTTTTTTACCAAAAATATTCAGCTTATGAATGAGTATATACAGTAAATCTAGCAGTAGCCTTTAGTCCTTTCAACTGATGTTTCCCTGGGATACACCACAGTGATTCATAACTGAGACTACTGAAGGATATGCTTAGATAGAAACTCAGCGTGGGTGCAGGAACAGAAGCTAAACATAGTGCATGTACTGTTTTCCAGCTAGCTTGAAAAGGACATCAGCACAAAAGGAACATCCTGTTAACAACAAATTCTGGCTTTTGGTGTCTGCACTTCCCATGTGCCATCTTGGAAAGGCACCCCTAAACTTTTGAAATATTGCCCAGATGCCATAATGAGTATGCTGAGCACAGCTCCTCTTAAAAATATTATTGTTGGCAAACATGGCTGGCGGGAGCAGGGAAGGAACCTCTTCGCCAGGAATAATGGCCAAACGCTGACTTTATCCTCAGCAGCCCCTGCCAAGCATTTTAACATTTCCTTGTAAATCAGGGAATTTTACCAGAAAGTCAACCACATATTTAAAAAATAGGAGCACTGTGTTAGGCTGGTAGCTCACGGTGACTACTATGGCCAATGAGACTTTTGAACATCCCCATCTTTAATCTTACCTTGTCACCCACAATACCCCAGTTGTCCATACAACACGATGGTGCCTTGAGACCTGACTGGGAGTGCTAGCCACTACTGCTATAAAAATAAGTAATAGTTGTGTCTCAATGTCACGACAACTCTTCAACAGCTAAGGGTAAAATACAGTGGTTAGTGAAGATCAGAGGCAAAGCCTTGTTTACAACCATGCTCGTTTGGTGAAACAATTCTGCCAGCCACATGCGTTTACTTTATTATACTAATTTTCCACTTGTTCATATCGTGTTACTACATGGTGAGCTGCCAATGGTAAATCACAAAATTGAACCATGAAGTTACATGGGACCAAATCCTCAAGAATTCAGCCCCCATTTAGGCACCTAAATAAGAACCAGATTTTCAAAACTGTTCAGTCTATCCTCTCTCAAGCTTGGTGCTATTCTATCAAAGGCACTGACCAGTGGGATTTTCATATGTGTACAAATGCCTTACGTGATAACCCCACTCTTTTATTCATTTGACTTGTCAAAATATACAATCGCAGTTTGAGATTTGAGAAGCTACTTGTCAGCTAATTTATCAATTGCTCTTCAAAAGCTGTATTTTCTTTGTGATTGGTTAGAATTTTTTTTCCAGTTCATGGAAGTGATTAGAGGGTAATGTCTAGAATCAGGCATTTTGTAGCCACCTCATATTTGCATGTACCTGCTTAGGCACTTGGCTTGCAACCACTGCTGGGATTCTTTTCAGACAACAAATGCTACATTAAAAGTGATTATAGGATTTGCACAAAGCACACTGGAAAGAACTCAGCTGATGGTCTAAACCATCACAATCACATCCTTTTGTGACCTTGTCCAGGTTTGAATCCATCTTCCCAAGGGGGAATAGGAAAGTGAGCATGCCCACCTCACCACAGTTCCTCAAACAAAATGTGTCATGTGTTGTTGATGCCAAAACATATACTATGCTATTGGTAGACACATGTTCCATTTATTTAAAGAGTATATTTTGTGTATGTCATGCTATGCAGAAAATAGATCTTATAGTCTAAAACATTGCAATTGTTTTAATTTATTTTTCTATCATTAGGATCAAATTTGTTTGTTTTAAATACGATGATAGGGACAACTATCTCCTAGACAGTTATTTTTTTAAAATGGGATCCACCCTTTAAATAATTTTTCTTTTTAGTTTTGGGGTTGCTCTGCCCGATTTGGTTCAATAGGCGAACAAATGCTGCTTTCATTCAAACAGAAGATGGAATTGGTAACAACCTAGCAACAGGGTGGGTCCACACTGAAATACACTCAGGAAAAAGCACAGAAATATACTGCCATTAAAAAAGTATGCTTGGAAACAAAATATTCCCATCAAGATTCCTATTCAATTAATCTCAAGGCTGTTTAAAAGAGAGGAAATTCCTTATGGCAAAAATACGATGTCAGAATAAAATAGCGAATAGAGGTAAAAACCACAACAGCCAATAATGCAAAGGAAAATTTCAGCATGACTTTGAAATATGTAACATACTTGAGAGGGATTTTTAATGAACAAAAAAGATACAGTCCATAAAATAGTCTCATTTTATATGGAAGAGTGTAGCTTCTCTTCTTCCTATGTTCCTTGTACTCCACCAGCTAGATGTAGGTATCCTACACCATACTGTGTTTAGTGTTTATCAAATCAATTCAGAGTTGCCACAGTAGGTAAGGATTAGTTTTTGAATGCCAGTCAAAATACATGCTGAGAAATTGTTGTATAAAACATACAGTCAAATCCTGATCTCCCTACTCCCGTGAGTAATTGCATTGTCTAATTTGTTAAGTGCTATGAGATCCTTTAAGATAAAGCACTGTGTGCATCATTTTATATATTCTTATTTATTAGCTAAAGGTTCAGAATATGTCACTGTTGAAAAGTCTGGAGTTAGTATCACAGCCAAACATGGGCCAAACAGTGTCTGGCTCTGGATTGAGATTAGGTTTAGAAGTAGGCTAGGTTTCATGATTTGGGTCTGAAGATGCTGGATTGTCAGGAACTTCACGATAACGAAGCCCAAACCAAAAGAAACATTGTGATATCAACTGTTTTGAAGATAGTTCTGCCATCTGGAGCTAGGATCTCATTAATATGGTGAGATTTCAGCGGCATCCAAACTGGAACTAGAAGACAGGTCTTATTTAATCGTAGATCCAATCCTGACCAAAACTGTAGGTACAGATTCAAATCCAGGCATCTGACACTGATTTTCTTTAGTCTATGAGGAATGTGTAGGGCTTCAAATTTGAAGACGTTCAAGCATCTAACACATCTAGATGTTGCTACTAACACACTATTCAATACAGTGAATATACTAAAGAGAGAAGAAAAACAACTAGATGGTGCAGCCAAAATTACTGCCACCTTGCATATTTAATGTCTGCTAAGTCCGCCCTCTGACAAGGAAATTAGAATTCCACTTTTTGATTTGCTTGATTAGTTATATGTCTATCTAAAAGTTTTAGTTGTATGATCAGTCCATACCAGGTGACACTTTATGGAAAGTTTGTCAGGTAGGTTTTTGATCTAGAAGAGCGCTCGTATCTGGCAACAGTGATCTCCCCTTGTCAAGGCTGCTTCCCCACTTTGAACTTTAGGGTACAAATGTGGGGGCCTGCATGAAAACTTCTAAGCTTAACTACCAGCTTAGATCTGGTCCGCTGCCACCATCCCAAAGCTAATTCCCTTTCCTGGGTAGCCTTGAGAGACCTTCACCAATTCCCTGGTGAATACAGATCCAACCCCCTTGGATCTAAAAACAAGGAAAAATCAATCAGGTTCTTAAAAAGAAGGCTTTTAATTAAAGAAAAAGGTAAAAATCCTCTCTGTAAAATCAGGATGGGAAAATAACTTTACAGGGTAATCAAACTTAAAGAGCTCAGAGGACCCCTCTCTAGCCTTAGGTTCAAAGTACAGCAAACAGAGATAAACACTCTAGCAAAAGGTACATTTACAAGTTGAGAAAACAAAGATAAACTAACACACCTTGCCTGGCTGTTTACTTACAAGTTTGAAATATGAGAGATGTGTTCAGAAAGATTTGGAGAACCTGGATTGATGTCTGGTCCCTCTCAGTCCCAAGAGCGAACAACTTCCCAAACAAAGAAAACAAAAGCCTTCCCCCCCGCCCAAGATTTGAAAGTATCTTGTCCCCTTATTGGTACTTTGGGTCAGGTGTCAGCCAGGTTACCTGAGCTTCTTAACCCTTTACAGGGAAAAGGATTTTGGAGTCTCTGGCCAGGAGGGATTTTATAGTACTGTACAGGAGAGCTGTTACCCTTCCCTTTAGAGCTATGACACCCCCCCCAAATCACAGACAGTGTTGGACAGCCGGTTCCACACTGGCTGTGATTTCTTCCGGGAGCTCTAGGAGAAAACAGAGTTAATAAGACACATGCATCTTTAGACATACTACTGATTATATAAAAACTAACAATATGTTCCACATTCCAAGAACAATTTTTAACCAGTTGATTCTGGGAAACTTTCCCAGGACAGTGCATCAGCCACGTTGTTAGAAGCCCCTGAAATGTGTTGTATTTCAAAATCAAAATCTTGGAGAGCTAAACTCCACCGAAGAAGTTCTTTGTTATTCTCCTTGGCGGTATGAAGCCACTGTAGCGCAGCATGGTCTGTTTGTAGTTGGAAACTCCGTCCCCAAACATATGGGCGTAGCTTTTCCAGCGCGTAGACAATGGCGTAGCATTCCTTTTCGTTGATTGACCAGTGGCTTTCCCTCTCAGACAGTTTCTTGCTGAGAAACACGACAGGATGGAATTCTTGATCCGGTCCTTCCTGCATTAAAACTGCTCCCATGCCCCACTCAGACACATCTGTGGTTACTAGGAACGGTTTGTCAAAGTCTGGGGCCCTTAGCACAGGGTCAGACATGAGTGTCGCCTTAAGCTGGTGAAAGGCCTTTTGACACTCATCAGTCCACTGAACTGCATTTGGCTGTTTCTTTCTGGTTAGGTCTGTCAGCGGGGCGGCGATTTGGCTGTAGTGTGGTACAAATCGCCTATAATATCTGGCCAAGCCTAAGAAGGATTGGACCTGTTTCTTTGACTTTGGAACCGGCCACTTTTGGATAGCATCCACTTTGGCCTGTAGGGGATTTATAGTTCCTTGACCCACCTGGTGCCCCAGGTAAGTCACTCTGTTTTGGCCTATTTGACACTTTTTAGCCTTAACAGTTAGTCCTGCCTACCGGATGCGCTCGAAGATTTTTTCCAGGTGCTCCAGGTGTTCTGTCCATGAATCAGAAAAAATGGCCACATCATCGAGGTAGGCAACTGCAGACTCTCCCAATCCCGCTAGGAGACCATCTACAAGTCTTTGGAAGGTGGCGGGTGCATTTTGCAACCTGAAAGGGAGTACATTGAATTCATACACCCCTGCCTGGGTGACGAAGGCTGACCTTTCCTTAGCGGGTTCATCTAGTGGTACTTGTTCTCCTGTGGTTCCAAATTCATGTGCAATACTGTATACAATTAGTCAGAGGTCGAAATCATCATTTAACTTTTGCTATAATAACCACACAAAAGGCAAAGGGGATGATGATGTTCCTGGTCTTGATACTTATTCTTACCCTCCTTGCTTTTCATTCTTTAAATTATTCTTTTTTTTTGCTTTAAAGAAGTAAGGGGGCCATTATGGAAAAAGGAGTCCACAAACCGCAGATCAATGACGGGTGTTCCAAAGCACTCAGGATTGGCCTAACTCCACTCCCTCTGAAATGTTTACCATTGATTTCAATGGGAGTAGTGATAAACCAAGCTGAGTGCTTTGGAAAAATTCCGCCCTGCTGATGGATGCCATCCCAAAGTTCCGCCTCATGGCCTTGGATGGTCCTGCAGCACCCTGTCCTCACTTCCCTCTTGGCTTCTTTGCAATAATAGACTCAAAGACCTGAATCCTGTCAATAAGATTACATTTTCTGGGATCTTATTTATTCAGTCTTTGGCTCTACAGTGACAGCCTTTAATCTCATTGGTTCAGGAGTCCGATAGCCCTCTTTCTCAGGGCGTTGTAGTTTTCAGCCTTTTCCATGGTCTTTTTATTCTCTAACACTCAGCTCCTCCTGGTCTCCTTTGCGATACTCCTTGTTCTCTAGTGAGCAGCAACTCCCAGAGCTGGCTTCCTTATCTCTGGAGTCTTTTCTCTTTCTTACCCATTACCCAGGCCTCTCCCTTATTTATCCCAGATTCCTGATGGGGTCATGTAACCCATTTTCCCCACATGGGAAGGCAAGTTAATTGTCACAGGTGGGGATGAGACTCATCTCTCCTTAAAGGGCCACCCACCTGTGCCAAAATATCCTTCATTTATTATGTCTGTACTTTAAACTGAAGGAACCCAGTCTAGGATTCTCTACTACTATCTTCAAGCTTAATGACAGGCTCACTTTAAATATGTTTTTTAATTATACTAAGCTTGTGATTTTTACCATATACTTAATTCAAGAACATGTTAAAGAGGTCTCTAACAGCTGCAGCCAAGCTAAGGTATTGTGTGTTTAATGAGAGATGGAAATGTAAGACAGTTTTTATAACTACTTACAGAAAGATAAGTGGGACTTAAGATGTGTACAAAAACAGTCTGTAAAAGCATTGTGAAAAAACAACATGGACAGCTTAATGTCTTTCTGCAAATTCTCTTGAGTATCAGCATTGCTATTCCTCTGTAGAGGGGCAAATTGCAACTTTGAGCCATAGTAAAATTTTAAAACATTGTCTTAAGATACAGCTTTGGGGAAAAATCAAATATAGTTATCTTCTTACTCCATGTTAATAATCTTTAGTCATTCCTACTATGGAAACTATTATTTAACTAATTTTTATAGGTTAACAATAATTGCACTAGTGACATCTGTGAAATTTCTTTAGCAACTGGTTTTGGAAGTAAGCCTTGGTCTGTATTGGTCAATCTTTCATTTGTGTCTTTGCAAATAAAATAAAATAAAAATCTGATTTCTCATCAGGTTTCAATGTTGAGTAAAATGTGTCAATTGCTAGCAGTGATTAGTAAGTACCTAAAAATGTGGCTGTTTACCCAAACTGTCTCAATCTTCTGAATTTGAAAAACTGGCCTTGAAATCTCTTGGTGAAAGGTGTAATTTCTCATGCTCCTTCTTTCAAACACAGCAAACAGAGTTCAACTGCTCTCGGCAGTCCTGGTTCTTGAATATGCTGGAAAAAGTGAAGAAGATTATGCTAATGAAATAAATCTGGAGAACAGTTGTCTGAAGTTTTGAATCTCCTCCTCCTCCACAACATGTTTTGTTCGGATTCTGATGGTGTTTGGGATCAACATTAAGACTGAGTCTTGTTTTGTTCAAATAGAGTTACTTATTCCTAATGATCTGGGAAATAACACAGAAGTTGTTCAGGTTTTACTCCTATCCCAAGTAGTTTCAGCTAAGAAATGTATTGCTGTACACAATGCAAAAAGCACACATTTGAAAGATATTTGCTAATCATAGAAGGTTAGGGTTGGAAGAGACCTCAGGAAGTCATCTAGTCCAACCTCCTACTCAAAGCTAGACCAACACCAACTAAATCATCCAAGCCAGGACTTTGTCAAGCTGGGCCTTAAAAACCTCTAAGGATGGAGATTCTACCACCTCCCTAGGTAACCCATTCCAGTGCTTCATCACCCTCCTAGTGAAACAGTGTTTACTAATATCCAACCTAGACCTCCCCCACTGCAATTTGAGACCACTGTTCCGTCATCTGCCACAACTGAGTACAGTCAAGCTCCATCCTCTTTGGAATCCCCCTTCAGGTAGTTGAATGCTGCTATCGAATCCCCTCTGACTCTTCTCTTCTACAGACTAAACAAGCTCAGTTCCCTCAGCCTCTCCTCGTAAGTCATGTGCCCCAGTCCCCTGATCATTTTCGTTGCCCCCCACTGGACTCTCTCCAATTTGTCCACATCCTTTCTGTAGTGGGGGGCCCAAAACTGGACGCAATACTCCAGATGTTGCCTCACCAGTGCCAAATAGAGAGGAATAATCACTTCCCTCGATCTGCTGGCAATGCTCCTACTAATGCTCCTTCTTGGCAACAAGGGCACACTGCTGACTCATATCCAGCTTCTCATCCACTGTAATCCCCAGGTTACGATTATGATTATGTAATCCCCAGGTTATATTATGATTAATTAAAGCTGTAAACATGAATATATAAAGATGAAGTGTACTAGTTTTATTCCCAATTTGCAGCATAGCTGCTCAATTTAAATGAGATCTGAATTTGCTATTAAAAAATCTGAAATAAATTAGATTAATTAATTCATTTCTCTCTGTTAATATAATTTTGTTAGTTAAACAATGAGACACACAAATAAATAAAATGCGTTCAGACGTTTGGGAAGACAGTGGTAATGACACACCCATATAAATAATCTGCAAAATTGCCTGGGTTGGAGCAATGTTTGCTTAGCTAGCCCCATAAATTGAACAAGTCATTGTACAGATCAGATGGGCAGAAGAGAGCCTAAATACATCCATGTTTCTTCCAAGGCACAGCTAATTTAATTAATCTCAGATTCACTTGTTTTCTTTTCTTTCTTAGACCCCCAGGCAAATTTGAAATTATGCACCTCACTTCAGCAAAAAGGTGCTTGAGGGGCTGGTTACACAAGTTGATTGAGCTTCAAAAATCCCTCTAGATTTCACTTCACAGTTAGACCCAGTCACAAAAACAAACATTCATGTCCACTACATCACTCTCATCTACTTTTGAAAACACCCAAAAGGTGAGATGCATGAAAACTAAGATGGGCCCAAACCCAAACTTTTTATCTGAAACACCACAAACCCTCATAATAAAATGGAAGCTGTGGTGAAATCATGGCCCTATTGAAGTCAATGGCAATCCTGTAATTGATTTTGTTGGGACTGGAATTTTATCCCAGAGCTGAACTCCCCTTTTTTGTCTTTGCAAACCAACCCCCTGCCAGGTTGTCTGTTGAGCAAATCTTTTTATCATCTGACCTAGCTATCCCCAAACACTGATGAGATTCAGATTAAACAGAATCCATACTTGACCAGATTTTGGTTTTGCAAAACTAAATCTTGATCAGTGATGTTTTCCTAATTCAAAATCCATCCTCCTGGATCCACCTGTAATGGAAACTAAGCTACAGTCACATTTTATTACACAAAGATGAAAGAACTTCAGACCCAGTTTGGCACTAAGACTTATTTTTTTCTCTTTAATTTTGTGTAAATATTTGTTTAGGCCTAAGTGAGAGGTTAAGAATGAAATGGCACTTGATTCAGGATTTCTCATTTTCCCTGTCTGAAGTCACTATTATCAATTGAATATAATCTTGATATATTTTTTAAATTTAATTTTTCCTTAGAGAAGTTAAGCAAAATCACTCCCTTACTTCCAAACTGTTGCCAATTTGCATGGTGTTTACATAACATGAAGGTGCTGGACATTACTCCTTGGACAGTGATAATCATGTAGACTGATGAAAAGCATTTTTCACAATTGCCAAAATGGCTTAATAACCATATTAAATTAAAATAAAGCTAAAAACATTAACTTCTAGAATAAATATTTACCCTACATGCTCTGAAAAGATTAAAATAAGAATAGCATGGCCATGTGCCAGTAAACCAGGATCTGGAATGTATCCTACCTACTAAACTCTATTGTGCAGGAGGGGTTTTCATCTGTTATTTCAGGGAATACATGCATTTCTTTAATGGCTAGTATTCTGATTGTAAAAGATAGAAGGAAACCCTTCAAAAAGCACACTTAGTCTTATTTACAAGATTGAAAATTAAATATCAAAAATCCTAACAAGTGTCTACAAAACAAGACACTATTCTAAAGGGAAAATATCTGATACCATAATTATATGTGGGGCAGGCTACAACATAGCTAAGGTTGCCCAGAACTTTCCAGTATATACAAAGGAAGTGCAACAACAAAAGTCTGAAAGAATATTTTCTTCCTTCTTCTGAAGTTAAATGTTATATGTAAGATGATTTGTTGCAAAGTTACCTTACCTCCAGATAATTAGAAACACCGGTAAAACTTCAAGATTTTAAGTGTACCTGTAAAACAAAAACAACCCTATGTTACTGGTTTTGTCCATTAATACTTTCTTAGCCAAAAATGAAAGAGATCTACTTTCTCACCATATTATAAGAATAACATCCATTAAAGTTAATGAGAGTTGCTCATCTCCTGGCAGGAGAATTAATCCAATAGAGAAAAAGAATTAAATAAACTCTATCCAGTTCTTCACTAAAAGGATCTGTTATTTAATTTTGATTTTCTGCTTTTCCCTCTACTAACTTCACTTTACTCTTCCTTTTACTATAAACATGCTGTTTAAAAATCATTAGCAGTCACTTTGAAGTTTTTCATAAATCCAGCTTAGAATGTAGAATTTCCCATGGTAGAATGTAAAAATAGTGGATTCCAACTGGTAACTTGAAGAGCATTTCAAAGTATTTTCTGTCAACAAATGTCTATGACTTCATATACCCATCTGTAACATGGAGAGAAGGGTTGATCTGTTTCTAGAAGCTCTATAATCAATTACTCCTGTCAGAAAGATGCTCTAGAGAGCTTCCGGCATGAGGCAGCTACTCTTGGGCTAAGGCTTTCTTGGGCAAAACCAAAAATTCACAATGTTGGTACAAAAGTTTGATACAAGACATCTGTGCTTCCAAACAAACCATGGAAGTAGTGGATGACTTGATCTATATAGGTAATAAACTATCATCAAATGGGAATAGTTAGCCAGACTTAAACATTTTAAATAGGGAGGGGTCAACTGAATATCATCAACCAAAGATTCCCACAATGGGAGGAAAACCCACTCCCAGTTGGTCCGCTTAATTGTTTTATAGATTAGGTACAAATGCTAGCAAGAATTAGATAATTCATTCATCAGAGCTATAAAAAGTAAGCAATAAATGAGAAGAAAGTAGATCTGTATGATCAACAGATTTTTCAGTTCATTGGCAATTCCAAAAAATCAGAAAAAAAATTGGTTTGGGTCCACCAGGAAATGAAATGTTTGGAACTTTTGAGCAAATCCAAAAGGTTTTTTTAAAAAGGTTTCAGATTGAAACATTTCCTTTTATTTTCAATTAAAAAAAAATACATTTGAAAGAAATTTCTAAACAGAAAACTAAACTGAAAATTTTCATTCTGAAAAGATTGAAATAAAACATTTTGATTTTTTTCAGATTTTTGGGGGCAGAGAGGCTTCACAAATAATTTGGTGAAACTGACATGAATTCATGAAACATTTTGGTGTCATCAAACTGGCATGTTTCACTGAAAAGAAAATAAGTTTCATTTAGCAACTAGTAGCAAGTCCTTGTCAGTTACCTGTGGCTATATTTACAATGATACAAGACACTGTTCCCCACTACCACCCTGACTTCAGTGAAAATTAGTTTAAATGACTTCTGTTAATCCATCTGACATCAAGAATAAACTCAGCCAATCCAGAAACTAGAACGGTTACATGTGACAGAGCATTCAATCTAACATAATCAACCCAGCTGAAAAAGTGAAAACCAGTGCAACAGGTATGTGCTTTCCAACTACTAAGGCTTATCTGTGCATTTTTTTAGTCAGAAAATTATGAAGTTTCAAAGATTGGCTTCAGTTTCATGTGTGCTTGAAACAAGTGTTTTATTTGAAAATAAACCCAAATACCTTGTGATGAATACCACAATAATGAAAAATCATTAGAGCCTGTAAAAATGTGTTAAGAAAATTAAAAAAATGTTTATGAAAAAAATATAGAAATTTCAATTTTTCAGAACATTTTGGCCACCTATATTTATTATGCTAGATGGAAGAAGGTGGAGTCTCTGCTCCTAGGAGCTTATGTTCTATAAACGGTTTATAACTATAATGTAAAATTGCGAAGCATCAGCAACTGGACTGCATTTAACAGAGAGAAAGTAATCAATAGAATGTGCTTCAGGAAAACAAAAATGCATAGCACTAAAATGTTTTATGGCAAAATTATTTGTTTACAAGGGTTTTGGGCTGACACCCATTGTCTACTCCAGCATTTAGAGGAACCTTTTTTGTTTAAAATGTACCACTTGTTTTCCATTAGCAAAAATGACACCCTTTGAAAAGATAGGCTGTGCTCGCCTCAAACTGTTAACTACTTCCAAACTAAGACCTCAGCTCTATATAGGGATAGGCTGGTTCAATCCCATGAAGTGAGTGGACTATGCACTGACATAAGGATCTATGCTAGCGGATCCAATATAGGATCAGAGCCTCAAACCAGCTACTTCCCTGCCAGATTGGGTGTGTCTTTTACTATCCAAACACAACTCCACTCTTGAAAATAGAGAGCTGCTTTCTTTTGTTTATACTAAAATCCCAGTCTGGATAAGCTGGTTGATAGGTGAAAAGGATACACTGCACTTATTGCATCCTTTTTCATCCAACGATCACAAGGCACCTCATCCAAAACCCACAGAAGCCAACCCTAGTCGTTCCATTAATTTCAATGGGCTTTGAATCGGGCCACAAAGTGAAGAGAGGAGAGACATGCAGAGTGGTACAAACTAGTTAAAAAGAAGAAGAAAATTTTCTTCCTAACAGCACAGAGTCCTGCACTAAGGGACAAACCCTCTCCCCTCTTATGGAGCCACAGAGGGCCACAATAAAATGAGAAGGAGGAGAGGGCAGGATGCTGGGAGTTCACCTAGAGATCTAAAACTTTGTACACTGGAGAGGGAGGGGAGCTCCAGGGGTTTTCCCTCTGCACTTCTACAAAAATGAGGCTGAGTGGGGAGGGGTAGGTGGATCTGGGTGGAACATCTTGGGAACCACCTGTAATCTTAAACACATTAATCCTACCGCTGGCTCAGTTACTAGTGTCTTTGGAAACTGCTCCAGGGATGTTACTATGAAGGTGTGCATTGGCAAACAGGAGGTTAATTCTAAGTTCAGCGTTTTTTTCCCCATCACTTAGGTGCTGAAGGGAAGATAATGAGGCAGGGCTAGAGACTCCATGCCATAGAATTCTCCATCAGAATAGCATGAAGGTCTGTAAGTGTAGCTGTTAGGGAGGCAAAAGGAAAGGACATATTGGAGTAGGGAAATCTCCATGCCCTGTTATTAGAGGGATGAGGTCACACCCCTTTCTTTTGTTGGAAATTATGTACTCTAAGCACCATGAAAAATAAAAGATTATAGCTAGCCTGATGGACTTTTCTGTTTTGCTAATCCACTTGGTGAGTCACTCTGCCTTCCTTGTACCATTTATCCTTTAGCATGGGTCACATGCCAGGATGCTATTCTACCAGTACATAGAGGGCATGCAAAAATACCAACTGGATAATGTGATTTTAAGGGAAGCACCAAAGCTGGAAACAACTGTTGTATACAACTGGAAAGTGGAGATTCCCATCTTTCCACTGCTATCTACAATTAGGTATTATCCTACATGGTTCATAAGGATACTATACGTATCAGTAGTCACTGGTCCCTCAGACCAGACAAAATTAAAGGAACCCTGCCATTGCATGAAATTGAGCAGACAGCTCAGAATGCTTTCTCCAGCCCAAACATCCTCTGATCAGCTTTGCTCACACTATAAGCAAACCTGGACCTTGTCCCCTGGAATATTCAAATTATGGTCAAGTAAATGGGCAGGATATTAGAGACTATGAGTGGAACTGTTCAACTGCAATTGTTAATGGAGTCCAGCAATTAGCCAAATCTTTTTATAAGTGCCTCGTTAGCCTGGGGAAATAATGATGATGCTTTTACAGTCTAAGCCATGGCCTATGCCAGGTTACATGTAAACCCTTTTCCTACCTGAGTAAATGTATAGCCAAAATCCAAATGGACAATTGATGGTTGCAGCTTCGTCAGTGTTGCTCCTGGGGCCTAAACACTTTAAAGTTTGCACCCAGAGATGACATGTGGGGACGCACGCGGAGTCATATCCCCTGCCTTCCCCCCAGATTTCTGCCAGGGTTCACACCAGAACGATCTGGCAGAACACATGGACTAGGGGTCACCAAATGAAATTAATAGGCAGCAGGTTTAAAACAAATAAAAGGAAGTATTTCTTCACACAACACACAGTCAACCTGTGGAACTCCTTGCCAGAGGATGTTGTGAAGGCCAAGACTATAACAGGGTTCAAAAAAGAACTAGATACATTCATGGAGGATAGGTCTATCAATGGCTATTAGCCAGGATGGTCAGGAATGGTGTCCCTAACCTCTGTTTGCCAGAAGCTGGGAATGAGCGACAGGGGATGGATCACTTGATGATTACCTGTTCTGTTCAATCTCTCTGGGGCACCTGGCACTGGCCACTGTTGGAAGACAGAATACTGGGCTAGATGGACCTTTGGTCTGACTCAGTAGGGCCATTCTTATGTTCTTATGTTCTCTTTGCCTTGCCCAGGGGCTGCCCCTGGCCTGTGTCTTTGCAAAGCTCATCCCTTCCACCCTCCTCCCACTGTGGCTGGGAGTAGCTCCCATCCCTTCCCACCTGCACAGTGCCAAAAGGCTGCTGCTGGCCACCAACATAACCCAGCCATCTCCTGTCCTCCAGCTGCATTGTGCTTCTGGTCCCCTGGAAACCTGCAGGGATGGCTGGGATCTGGCAGAGAGGAGGAGGTGACACTGAACCCCTGCCTGGAGAGAATGCCATGAGGGGTCAGTGCAGCCTGGCTCCTTCCCTTCCCTGCCAGTGGCACTGATGCCATCCTGGTCTGGAGGTGCCTCCCACCATTGCCTGCCCTGCTGCGCAGACAGCAGCAGCCAAGTAGGGCAGCCTCCTGCACATGCCCCTGGCTGCGGCAACTGGGGGAACAGACAGGGCATAGGGTTCCGCCTGCTCTGGACAGCCCGAGCTACCTGCTGAAGGTGGTGGAGGGCTGGAGGGGCACTGCCCATGGAGTGAAGGGCATTTAGAGCTACCCTCAGGCTGGCAGAAATGTGGGAGGTCTCAGTGCAGCATGGATGGTCTCCAAAGCTGGCTCATGGGGGGTGACTCCCTTGAGCAGCAAGCAGCTTGCCCTGCTCTGGCAGTGTCTCTCCAATGATCTCAAAGTGCTTTACAAGCCGCAGTGCACCACTGGGAGTGAGGTGGGGATCCCCCATTATAGAGAGGGGGAGGCCTTGCATTTAACCTCATACAGCTGTGCAAGCATGCATGCGTTCAGGGGCTGCACCTGCAGCCCTGACAACGAGGCCCAGCTGCCTTGTCCAAGATCACAGAGTCCATCACAGAGCCAGGAATAGAGCCCAGGGGCTGGGATCCTGCTGCCAAAGGCTGGGCAGGACTGGGAGCCTGTGGCCAAAAGTGGGGCTGGCTGGTGGGGCTGGGAGCTGACTCAGAGCTGGGAGGTGCTGGGAAGCTGTTCTGCATTGCATTGAAGAAGGCTCAGCAAGTGCTGTGAGGCCCTGCTGCTGCCCACAAGGCTGTGTAGCATGCTCCCCCCCCATGCATCACCTCTGCTGTCAAGGTTCACACCAGAACTCAGTGCCCCAAATTATTACAGTATCGTGCTGATTTTCCTCTGCTACAGACAATCCTAAGTGGCCAGCAGCCTCCCAAAATGATTCCAAAAGTTCTTGGCAAGTTTCTGTTTTTGCTGGTCCCACAAATAAAAAACTCAGCTCCATAACAAACAATCGGTTTTAAACCTGTTTTACTCATTACTACCCTCTGCACAACCTACAAAAGGTCTCAAAAGTCAAAACATGTTCATGAACAAAAAAGCCCATTGGCAAACACTTATCTCTGTATATTCTTCTTGAAACTGAAAACCAGGCACGTGAAAACTCTCCAGATGCACTGGCAGTAAACAATACGCTGATAGAAATCTGCTTTTTCCATTAGATAACCACTATTCTTAATTATGTCAGCTCTGATTATGGAGTGCAAAGAGGCAAATTAATTCACATCACCACAGATGTGTGGTTGGAAGGTGGATTACGTGACAGTCTCTGTATGTCAAGTAATGTTCCAGACTGATAACTCTGGCCTATCACCACTCCAAATGTCACCAGGAAACTTGTCCTACAGTATGATTTGTTAAAGGTGTTAACAAACATTACACTGCTGTCAACCAACTCTATGAGATTTGTAGTCTTAATGTGAAAGGGACGTGTCCTTTGACTGTGTGTCATAGCCTTAGCAAAGGAGAGGAATAAGAAATCCCTTATAATATCTGTGTGCACCTTGCACATTCCAAAAATGCACACTATAGAAATTATGAAGTAACCTGAAGAAAACAGCATGATGTTGAGGTTTATTTGCACTCTTTGCATTCAATATTTTTAGCCATTTCTAACTATAGCAATTTATAATGCCTTGCGCATGGCCATGCACAAGCTCCGAAAGGCATTTTTCCTCAGTGGAAACTGTTGAACAACTGTGTTGATAAAAAAAGTCTTGAATGTTTTTAATTGTTTGATCCAAATGTTTAAGCTAGGATCAACATGGAAAATTGCTCAGTTTAAAATAAAAACAAAACAAAACAAAGCACACAGATCTCTGTAAAAGTGTCCTCAGCAAATGGCATTCTAATTCCTATCATCTTCCCATTCAAGAATGGGTACAGCTCACAGATGGCAGGGAATGCAAAAGCAATCAGTGAAATAGCCACATTACTAAGACTAGCAGGAGCAGCAAAACAATAGCTTGCTTGTGCTGCTAGTGGTGATACAGAATAGGGTTAGGGATCAGATCTAGGCAAAGCCAGGTATTGTTTCAGTTCAAATGCAGAGATAGGTCCCATTTTATGGAAGCTTTGGTAAATGCTACCAGTTTTGGCTTTCCTTTCTGTGGACACTTTAGGATTTCACTCATTGCCAAGAACTGGGCAGGAACAGGTATTAAAGTGTGTGAGCCCTTCCACATTGAAAAGTTTATAAGTCCAGGAAGATCCTTAAGCATAACTAGAGTTGAGAATTTGGCTGTGGTCAGGGCATCAAAAATTGTGTCACTAGCTAAGTTATCAGCCATTCAGTATATACTCTCAGTATATTTCTAATGCTGTTGGTAAGTGAGCTGTATTCTGCCATTGCATATGTATGGCCCCCACTAACGTTAACGGGAGGAGTTTGTGAATATAACAGCAAAGTTTGGCTCATCGTTATTTGGAGGAATCATTATCTGAGGTCTTTTGGTTTATCTCTGCTACTTTTCAAGTCATGAGGGCATGTCTATATGGGGACACCCAGGAAAGTTAAGATGGAGCAACCAAAGGTGTGAAATTAAGGCAAATGAAATCCCTGTGTAGATGCTCTCATTCAGAAGTAGAATGGCCTTAAGTCTCTGTAACTTAACAGCAACAGAAAACTAAGGCCACTTTACTTCTGAATGAGAGCATGCACACATGAGTTTAAGGCTCTTCCAAGCATTTTAAGTTCACCCCGTACTTTGTCTTCACTTTTTTTCTGAGTGTCCCTGTGTAGACAAGCCCTGAGAGTTTTGTGGAAGCAGGGCCCTCTCACCTGAACATCTTTATAAGACAGAAAGATCTTCTTGCCTTGTGGAGACAACAGGTATTTCAATATTTCTATATTCCACTGATAGGATTTTGTCCCCCACAGATTTTAATAAGATATTATTTTTATATATCTCTTTGTATGTACTTTCCATGAACCCTGGAACTTTTGGCAATAGCTGTATCATTGCTACATCTTGTGTCAACAGTTATGTTTTCTTAGTTGAAGGGCTTGAGATAGCAAACAGGAATAATTGTTTTTATCCACTGGCGAAAAACAGATTAAAGCAAAGGGAAAGGAAGGCTTACGTAACATAGCAAACAAAGAAGAAGAGATTTGTACATTACTTGCATTACATTTACAGTAGAATTAATTTGTCAACACACATTTTACCAAACAGAATCCTGGGACACACCTAGGCTTTCTCCATATGCAAAAACAATAAATCAGTAGCTCTTAGTGACATTTTAAACCAAATTAAAAAAAAATCTACCTGGCTGTGTGCTCTAATTGACTGCACTGTCATAAATTGGCAAAAACATAGCCCGTATGGGTTCAATATATTTTCAAAGATTCGTTCTAATATAGAGTAGGCATAATTACTAAATGCAGCTTGTGCTTCCTAAACTTGGCAGCCAACCTGCAAAGCAGGGGCTAGATTCTGATCTGATTTGCATTAGTCTAAATGAGATCAAGATCTTCCCAACACTGCTGGATGAGGCATTTGATAGGACTTCACAATATAGTATAATTCAACAGTAAGCAATTCAGGTCTATATAGAAGAAAATCCTGGCTTTCCTTTTTTCCAATGTGAGGGTGTTGGGTTGCACGTGGGAAGAGCTGTAGAAATTAGTGCTCTTATATGAGCAAAATAAAATATTATCACTAAATGGTATTCTCTTTGTAGTTGTTGAGTGCGTCATAGTTTTCTTCCTACTATCCCCATTGTCTGTTGTTTCCATTTCATTCTGCTTAAAGTAAATTTTCATTGTCTATTCTTCACAGCAATCAGTGATTGCTCACCTGAATTTACCAAGAAGAGGAATCTTTCTTCACTTCTGCTAACTTGTTTTGATCTGGTAGGATGAAGCTGAAAATTCTTCCATTTCCCGTCCTTAATGTCCTGCCATTGGTTTAAAGCACAGAGGCACAACTCACTGGTAAGTTTCTCCCCTTTCCTTTGGACATCGAGTGTATCATTCTAACAACTGAGCCATTCACACTAAAACATGTTTTAGAACTTTGATTACACTGTTCTACAGCCAAAATGCTTCTGAAATAAATGTAATCAAACTTTACTAATTCTGGGTCACTGAGAACGAAAATGATGCTTAAAATTGTTGATTGGCTCTAGTTTTCAAGATATGCTATGACCTATTTACAAGATGACCTATTGGGTCAGTACATACGACCCTTGACTTGGGAATGGCAGAGGATAACTGAGTTATAAAGGGAAGGGATCTCAATTTAAACCAGAAATGACTAAAATACATCTTTGACTGGATCTATCAATAAATCTATGACTGGGTTTGGACAGTACTTGTTTTTTAGGCAAAACAATGAATGATGCAATCTGAAGCTGGTATTGCGTCATACATGATATGAATTGCATCATGTTATTCCTAGAAGTCATGGATGATGCAATCTTAATGAAGCTTACATCACTCTGCTGAACAAATTGCCCTATATCAGCTCTAGAAATCATACAGTGTCGTGCTCTCTTATTTGTCAGTGTTTGATTTTGCAAAGGGACACATTTCTCTTTAGCCAAAGTGAGCAGAGATGCCTCGTACTTGTGTGAACAGTGCAGATAACTTCTGGTATGTTTGTGGTGAAGTGACTTTTGCATCACAAAAGCACAGTACAACCACTATGGTTAAGAAACCCTATCACCTTTATTTTGGCTGCAAAATTGGAGATCAGGACAAGAGGTGGGCCCCACACATATGCTGCAACACTTGTGCAACAAATCTTCGCCAGTGGTTGAACAGGAAAAGGAAATCTATGCCTTTTGCAGTGCCAATGATTTGGAGAGAGCCAACAGATCATACCAGCAATTGTTACTTCTGCATGGTGCCTCCAGTTGGGAAAGGTGTGTCAAAGAAGAAAAAGTGAACTGTGCATTATCCAAACATTCCATCAGCTATACGCCCAGTACCCCACGGAGAAGGACTGCCGGTTCCTGATGCACCAGAATCATTCTCACTTGAGTCAGATGAGAAAGAGGAAGAGGATGAAACTTCTGGTCCTGAACCATCAATGTCACAGGACACACATTTTCTCCCATCCTCCTCCTCTGAACCACACCTCATAACACAAGGAGAACTGAATGACCTTGTCAGGGATTTGGAACTACCCAAGAGTAAGGCAGAGCTGTTGGGCTCCAGACTACAGCAGTGGAATCTCCTGGCAGGTGATGTTAGGGTTTCCATGTTCCGTGACCGTCAAAAGGATCTTGTCCCATTCTTCTTCATGGAAGGTGATCCTGTAGCCTGCAACATCATCGATGGTGTGATGGCAGCCCTCAACATCGTTCACAATCCAGATGAGTGGAGACTGTTCATTAATTCATCGAAGACGATTCTTAAAGCTGTTTTACTGCATAATGGCAATGTTTTGCCATCAATTCCAGTTGGTCATGCAGTCCATATGAAGGAAACCTATGACAACATGAAACAACTATGCATAAACTATGACCAACATCAGTGGCAGCTTTGTGGCGATTTGAAGATTTTTTGCTCTCTTGCTTGGTCTGCAGACTGGATACACAAAGTACTGCTGTATTCTCTGCGAATGGGATAGTCGTGCAAGAGATTCCCACTACATCAAGAAAGATTGGCCACTCCGACAGTCATTGGAGCCTGGAAGGAAGAGTCTTCAGCATCCACCACTTGTTGAATCAAGGAAGATTTTGTTACCACCCTTATACATCAAGCTGGGTCTGATGAAGAACTTTGTCAAGGCCATTGACAATACACAAGCAGCTTTCAAGTACCTCCGTGGAAAATTTCCAAGGTTAAGTGAAGCTAAGATAAAGGAAGGTCTCTTTGTTGGTCCTCAGATTCGTGAACTTCTTTGAGATGATGCATTTGACCATGCACTGCGTGTCAAGGAAAAGACGGCATGGAAAGCCTTCCAGTTAGTAGCAATAAATTTTCTCAGAAACAACAAGGCAGACAACTACAGGTTGTTGGTGGAAAACCTCCTCAAGGCATACAAAAGCCTTGGTTGCAACATGTCACTAAAGATACATTTTTTGCACTCTCATCTAGATTTTTTTCCACCGAACTGTGGAGCAGTGAGCAACGAGCACGGCGAGCGATTTCACCAGGACATTGCAACAATGGAGAAACGCTATCAGGGCAAATGGAGCCCATCAATGCTTGCAGACTATTGCTGGACAGTGACAAGAGATGCTCCATTTAATGAATACAAGAGACAAGCCAAAAAGCGCCGAGTAGACACTGAATAGGATTAAACTATGTACATAATAGTTTTTTGCCTTTTGTTTCATAATCAATTTTATTTATATAACCCTTTTGCTAATTTTGAAAGTGTTACAGAAACAGGACAGGTGAAATATCATGTAAAGCAACCATAAACACATGAAAAGACCTAGGTTTACAATTTATGATTAAAACTCTACTATCTACACAATATACATAGACATAAAATGTAAAAACTTAAATATCTTAGAAACAGTAGCCAATCAGTTGTTTTAATTGTCATATTTGAATTCAGCACATCAAAATACATAATAAATAGCACATTTTATGTCTGAAGCAGATGACTTCTCAAAAATTGTAGACCAGTGTTATGAATGAGATTCAGTGTTGTGTTAACCAGTGACTTTGTACAAGTAAATGTCCAAACTACCTGCCACCATTTAAAAGAACTCACTCACGAACTGCAGAAAACTCTGTGATAATAGCAAAATTAGCATCATTGTATTTATTATAGGCACTGCTGGTAGCTCACCCATTATGAAGGTTGCCCTACACTTCTCATTATAAGATTCTGGATTCAGTTGCTTATAACTTTACCCATTTGGGATGAAATTTTCTATTCAGGGTGTATGCCTCAGGCTTAATTTATTTTGCCCATGTTCAAAATTCTGGTGACTTTTTTGAAAAGCTGTACCACCTTCCATGTTATGGACGAGAGACATGAAATTTGGCAGGGGGCCTTTGTGTCAGAGGAGCACTTTTGTCATCTCTGTGAAAAATCTACCCAAATTTGGCCACGTTATAAATCACAGATCTGACATACTCTGTGGAGACTTGCTAGATCTTCAGAGCTAAAAATGCTGAAGATTCTATCTGTATGGGTCTGGGGCTGAGCAGGACTTAATTTGAAATTGCAGCTCTGGGCTGTTGTGGGCTGGGTGAAGACCAGACACTAGAGCTGAGAGCAGGAACCTGTCTCTCTTGTGCTCTCAGTGCCCCTTGCTGGCAGCAGCATGGAGGAGGAACTTGTCCGAGTCCAATACAGACATCACAAAAGCCAGACCAGGGCCTGGGGAGTAAATTGGGACAGGAGCTGAGGGGAACCCAAGACTCAGACTGGAGATTGACGGGGACTGGATAGGAAAACTGGGACTGGGAGTTGAGGTTTATGGGGAGGTTGGGATTGCCTGGGAAGAAGACTTGGAGTTGAAGTGGGCAGAAGATACATAGGTTTTAAGAACTGAAGGGACCATTAGATCATCTAATCTGACTTCAGAGGTGACTGGGAGTGGGAGCTGGGGAGGGAAGTGGCTGGGGTTGGACTGGAAGCCAGCAGGTTGCAGTGGGAGATTAAGATTGGATGAAGAGCCAACAAGGGAGACTGACAACCAGTGAAGCAGGAGGAAGGAGATGGGAGTGAGGAGAAATAGCTCTGATGAAGGATCCAGGGTTGTGGACAACTGGGACTAGCTCAGTAAAGAGACTGGGACAAAGCGCAGGGAGAGGAGATTAGATAGAGAGCCCAGGGAGGGGTAGTGGGCTTGAGATAGCAAACAGGAATAATTGTTTTTATCCACTGGTGAAAAACAGATTAAAGCACCAGGTTTAAAGGAAAGGAAGGCTTACGTAACACAGCAAACAAAGAAGAAGAGATTTGTACATTACTTGCATTACATTTACAGCAAAATTAATTTGTCAACACACATTTTACCAAACAGAATCCTGGGACACACCTAGGCTTTCTCCATAGACAAAAACAAAAAATCAGTAGCTCTTAGTGACATTTTAAACCAAATAAAAACCCCCAAAATTAAGGTGGGCTATTGATTAGTCTCGTTAGAGTTGGTATGGCAACACCCATTTTTCATGTTCTCTGTGTATATATATCTTCCTACTGTATTTTCCACTGCATGCATCCGATGAAGTGGGTTTTAGCCCACGAAAGCTTATGCCCAAATAAATGTGTTAGTCTCTAAGGTGTCACAAGTACTCCTCGTTCTTTTTGCTGATACAGACTAACAAGGCTACCACTCTGAAACCATCAAATAGTAGTTACTTTTGTCTAGGAATCCAAACTCCCTGTCTTGAGAGATATGCACTTTACCATATTTTCCAAGGTGGTGAACCAAAAAGGAGAGAAATCATGTCCATGCAATCTTTTCATATAGCTATTGAAACATATTTATTGCAGTTTGGGATTTTTCACAGATGCTATCCAGAGTAAAAAAAACATCGAGAGTAAAAATGCAACATCTCTAGGATATATTTGCTTCACAACTCAAGTGTCTACATGACTGCAAACTATCAGTTTTGTCGTGAGTCACAACATTACAAATGCCGTGATTTTGGGCAGCTCTCAGGAGAAAGTGCAGGCTGCTCAGGCATTTCCCCACAGCTGCCTACAGTTTCCCCTTTTAGCTGCTAAAGGCAGCTGCACCATTTGTGCTGCAGGCAGCTGTAGCAGCTACCTGTGGTTCTAGGGCTTCACTCTGCTGTATGAGCAGGACAGAAGCCCTAAGGGCGGAGTAGAGCCACCTGCCTCTTGAGCTTGAAGCAGCAGCCTCGCCCTTCCACCCAAAAGGGGGAAAAGCCAGAGAGACTCCAAGGAGTTGACTGGAGACTTCACTGTTGCCCATCTATTTCACATGGCAGTAAAATATTATACGGCATGGGTAGCAGTACAAAACATTGAATTACATGAACCTCTCCTGCAATCTCCATTCAGGTTCTGAAACGTTCTGTAGAATCCAATGAAGCCTCTGTGTTTATCTAAGTATCCCCTTTACTGAATTTTGAGTGAGAAAACAATGCTATATAATATATTCACTAAAACTTTGTTTGGAAGATTTATTGCTAAAGATGAATAGTTCAAGGCAAATCCTTTGCAGGTAGTTGGGTTCATCTCTACTGTTTGTTGTCTTTTTACAGCTCCAGTATAAAGCTTGAATATCCAGGTCTAATGGACACTACATGAAAGACTTCTGAATATGAACATTTGCTGGTGCAGCATCTGCACTGCTTTAGCAAATTTTTCATAAATGACCATCTTACCTTTTCACCACATAGAGCCAAAGAGGATGCTGCCGGCATGCATCCTCCTACGAACGTCTGTTTGCCAGCTGTGTTCAAAGGGTTTGATAACATGTTATAAAACTCCAAAAGCCTGAGTAGCAGCTGTTCCCAATCAATTTAATATATTTGGGCTGGGGAGAAGAGGGGTTCTTATTAAGAGATGTAAGCAATGTCTAGTTATATGACCCAATAATAAACATCAGTTTTTAAAAAAGTCGGGGTCATTTTGGGGCCCCTGAAGTGTTGTTTTTAAGTCTTTCTTAATTTCTGCAAAGAGCAAAATAAAAGGAACCTTCCACTCAGCGCTGTACATGGTACAGGAATTTAGGTATGAATCCATTATAATGGAGCAGAGTGCACCCCCTCTTGGTGACCCCCCATATTGACCCAAATATTTGGAATTCTGTTTCATAAATTTTAATGTGGGAAATATGACATTCTAGACAAACAAGAATGCAAGCGTATCCTCTGCCTATCATTGTAATTCTAAACAGTTCCAGCCCTGCTCTTCAGAAAGGAAGATAAGGAACATTCTTGAAAGAGGATGATTACAGTAGGATTTGGAGAACTTTGGAGCCAAGATAAGATAATACCTAGTGCTTTTCATTAGCAGCTTTCAAAGCTCTTTGCCAAGGGGGAAGGGCAATATAAATATCCCCATTTTCCAGAGGGGAGACTAAGGCACAGAGATGCCAAGTCACCCAGCAGATCTGGGAACAGAACTCAGGTCTCCTGAGACCCAGGCCAGTGCTGTAGCCACTAGAACAGCCTGCTCTCTAGAATGCTGCCTTAGGATGTTCTAATAGAAATCCCTTACCCTCAATCCTCTCCTCTCCTGTACATTAGTGAGTAGGAAGAGGACGATGGAGGGTGGGGCCCCTTTAGTTAGCACAAACTGTAAGGTAGTGTAATGGCATAGAAATATACTAGGAATTGAATGTGACTAATGGGACAGTCCATGCACCACATTCCAGTCCCTGGTTATCCAAGTCAGCTAGAGTGCATGCTGCCATCAGCAGTCCTACTGATTTCAATGGGATGTTGGACCTTAATCTGCTTAAACACTTTTGTAAATCCCAGTAGGCCCCAGTTTGCATCCTTAGCCACCTAAATAGCTTTTAAATCAGCTACTACAGTGAGAACTGTGATAAAATAAAGTGCCTAAAACCACAAACACAATGGTCCTTTCACCTGAACGTTTTTATTTATTTATTGCGTGATATGGTGCCTAGATTCTGTGATGGTATTAAAAATATCATAGAACTACTCAAATAAAATGACTTTAGTAGTGATGTACTTTGTACATAGAAGGAAGGTACACAGATAATGTACTCTATGTACTTAGTATCACTGAACAATAAATGAAAGTGAAGCTCTCTTGTGTGCACATTCATGAGAGCTACACTGTAAACTGTACCCTTTAAATTGTCAGAGTTTTTGTTTGTAATAACCAGGTAGAAAAGTTAGATTGCATGTCAAGAATGAGAATGCTGAATGCTCTACCTTGTCACTACATGACTTGTGTACACTGAAGGAGAACATACTGTATGTATTGTTTTAATATAAAAGTGTCTTAGAAATAATGCAAGGTAGGTGAGGTAATATCTTCCATTAGACCAACTTCTGCTGGTGAGAGACCTGAGGAAGAGTGCTGTGTAGCTCAGAAGCTTGTCTCTCTCTCAGCAGCAGAATTTGGTCCAATAAAAGAATTATCTCACCTACCTTGTCTCTCCAATATCCTGGGACTGACATGGCTACAGCAACCCTGTTTACTAGAAGGAATGCGTCAACTGAAATTTTCCATTCTGAGGTGGCTTTCTGTGACCGTGTGTGCCTCTATGGTACCTCTTCATGGCCAGTCAGGGCATGATTCACCCAGCTCCCGTTCTCTGCTGATAGGTCACTGTCACTTGCGAGATCCAATGTAGTGGTGCTTTAGCCCTCCAATCAAGGCACACTTCAGTCGTAGCCCTTCTGGAATGTTAAAGTCCAAAAGAAATGAGGAACAAGAAATCACAACTCAAAACAGGGCTGCCCAAAGAACCTTTGATAGGACTCTGCCCTTCTATCCATGGCTTGACTTCAAGGAGTGCATACTGCAGCCGATCTCCTATTAACCCTCTTATTGCCAGAGTGGGGTCTCTCTGCCCTACCACACTCACTTTCAGCTCTCCTTTCTTTGTTTCTTAACACTGTTTGTCAGGTTCTTTACCCTTCCAGTAGACCGTAATGAACACTTACCACTTTTCCAGACTCTCAGAAAGCTCCAGTTTCAATCAGACCCGCATTGTTGGCACAATAGAAAGGTACTTTCATTAATCTTAACAAAAAATAAAAACATATGGACACACAGACACCAAGGAATGTCGTGTACTGGGAACTTCTGAGTGAAAAGAGGAAAGATTTGGCCTGAAATAACATTAATTATCTGAACAAAGCAAAATATAATTACATTATTGCAGATACCTGAGGTGAAAACTTTTGGCATGGTTATCTGCTTCATACGGTCACAATACATTTGGATTTTAAATGTGGTTAACATGAATTAGATTTTGCACAAACTTTCAGGGGGAGTGTTCCTTCATTTTTCCGAGAATTTACCTCTGCAATGATTTGTATGTGTGTGTGTCTGTTATTATTCACCCACTAGTTATATATTTCAGACAGGGTGTGGTGTCTGGTAAACAAGGAAAACAATGCTGAAATTCAAACTGTGTGGAAATCTGTAACTGTATTTAGAGTTAAGTTTCTTTAACAGACCTGTGATTACATTTAATACAACAATCCCTACTATGAATGGATCTTGCACTTCATCAACTGCCATGGTCCTGGCACTTTTGCCTTGCTCCCCCCAAAACTATGAATCCAAACTTTTTGAAAAGTGATAGAAATGATAACTACCTAAACATGAACTATGCCTTTGAAGGAGACTCAAGTACTATTATAGAAGTGCTATTTTATGCAAAAACTCTTGTGCTGTGTTAACTTTTTGTGACTAGCCTGCCCTAAGCATTGAATCAGCTTTCTTCCGTGTTTGTGTTTATTACAACTATAATGTTTACTCATAAGGAAAAACAATGGACATGGGAAAATCCTTCCTTTGTTATACTGACCTCTATGTGAGAGAAAGGAGCTGTTAGGAATAAGGGCCTCAGCTATGCCTGCTCAGTACATCTGAATCCCTAAAGACCCAGCTGGGCTGCCTGATTAGCTGAGGAAACCAGCCGGCCAGTTCTGATGCTCAGCAGCAGCAGTAGCTCATTGGCTGTTCAACACACATGCTCATGGATTCTCTGGCTCCCTGTGCTCGTCTATCCAAGTCCTGCTCCTGCTTTACTCCTCCACCGCTCCACCTCAGATTGTGCCCTGTACTCAGCCTTGTTCCCATCCTGTTCCACCATTGCTCCTGTCTCAGAACTAGACCTGCTTCTGTCTTCCCTGACTCCTGGCAATCCGGTTCTGACCCTTGGCTCTGACTTCTGACTCCATCTCTGTCTCGGCCCTTGGCTCTGGCATTTGGACTCTGACCACTGGGCCTGACCACTTACGACCCAGTCTGCTGACAGGAGCAGAGTGGAACCAGGGCAGGATAGCTCAGGGGAACTTGGGGAAATATGTTTTTTGTATGTTTTACAGCTCTTTTAAAAAGGATCTTTTGGGGGGAAAGCAAGTGCTTTTCCTACTGAAATAAATCTCTTTTTCTGCACCAGGGATTACAGAGATGCTGACCTTCTGGAGACAAATACTTCAGGGCATTTGTAGAACTAGTAAAACTTCCTAGGCAGGAAAATTGATTTTCAATCCCTAGCAAGAGACATCCCACAAGGTTCTTGTTTTGTTGATTAAAGGTGGGGAAGATATGGAAAGTGGATTAGAGGTTAAGCAATAACCACACCAAATGAAATGGCAGTACAACATAAATTCTGTACCTTAAATGCAGCTATAATGAACCCACAGGATCTATCCCTCTGACAACCTTTATTCACAGAGTACTTAACACAGTCAACTGATGTGTTGGTGTTTCTTTTACGGAGGCACCCATTAAACTATGTCTACCAAAACCTTGGGATTAGCAAAATTCAGAGATTCAAAGATTCCAAAGCCAGAGGGACCACTATGATCATCTAATCTGACACCCTGCCTAACACAGGCCGTAGAATGTCCCTGAAACAATTCCTGTTTGAACTGAAGCATATATTTTAGAACATAAATCCAATTTTGATTTAAAAATTGCCAATAATGGAGAATCCACCACAACCCCTGGTGAGTTATTCCAATGGTCAATTACTCACTATTACAAATTTACACTTTATATCCCATTTGAATGTGTCTAACTTCAATTTCCAGCCATTGGATCTTGTTATACCTTTCTCTCCAAAATGAAGAGCCCACTATCAAATATTTGTGCCCCATGAAGATACTTATAGACTGTGAAAAGTCACTCCTTAACCTTCTCTTTGTTTAACTAAATAGATTGAGCTCCTTTGAGTCTATCAACCGTAAGGCAAAATTCCCAATCCTTTAATTATTCTTCTCTGAACCCTCTCCTATCTATCAATATCCTTCTTGAATTGTGAACACCAGAACTAGATACAATATTCCAGCAGCTATCGCACCAGTGCCAAATACAGATGTCCTCTCTACTCCTTCTTGAGGAATGCATTTTGGCCACACCATTGCACTGGGAGTTCATGTTCAGCTGATTATTCACCGTGACCCCCCCCCAAATCTTTTTCTGAGTCCCTGCTTCCCAAGATAGAGTCCCTCATCCTGTAAGTATTGTGTACATTCTTTGTTCCTATATGTATACTTTTATTTTTGCCCATATTAAAATACATGTTTTCTTTTGCTCAGTTTACCAAGTAATTTGGATTTCTCTGTATTAGTGACCTGTTCTCATCATTATTTACCACTCTCCCAATCTTTGTGTCATCTACAAACTTTTATGAGAGAAGTGTTTATGTTTAAGTTCTGCTGTCCTGTGAAGCAAAATTGCTGATGATCACTATCTTGTAAAAAATAACTATAGGTTTACCTTGTTCTTATTGACGCATGATACTTACACCAATTGGTTTTCAAGATGTTTATAAGCCAGACAGAAATGAAAAAAGAGTAGACCTAAAAGGGAACAATCAAAATAAAATTACCTTTACACATGGCTGTCCTCCTTTGTCACAATGTAAGGAGAATAATCTAAGATTTACTGGCTGCTAAAACAAACAAGTCTACTATTAACAGGCCTATTCTGAAAGTTGTTTGAACACAATCATGACCTAAGTGCAAACATCATTTGCAAGAGAGATAAGGGGATATGGTAATATCTTCTACTGTACCAACTTCTGTTGGTGGGAGACAGAGGTTTTCAAGCTTTCACAGAGCTCTTCTTTAGGTCTGAAGAAAGAGAAGCAGAGCTCTGTGTAAACTCGAAAGCTTGTCTCTCTCACCAACAGAAAATGGTCCAAAAAAAAATATTACCTCATCTACCTTTTCTCTCTAATATACTGGGACCAACATGGCTACACAACACTGCAAACATCACTTCCTGAATACCTAAGGCTCAATTCTGCCTCCCTTACTCACACTTGTTATGTTCACAGCATACACACAGAGAAATTAGATAAAAACGTACTCTCTTTCTGGAAGGTTGCAATGAAATACTACTTTATTTTTAGAATTCAAAATGATAATACACAAGAACCCCAAAACAGAGAGAAACAGAACCAGCTGCTCTCTAAAACAGGCAGGTGCAACTCCCCTCATCTTACTGTAGGCTGTCTGCAAACTGTGCTTGCATGCTTTGATTCAGAAACCCCTACCCTGCAACCAGGACTAGTTTCCCTTCTTACTTAAGTGATAACTTGCAGTTCCAACACAGTCCTCAACACTGTATCTTACTCAGAATAGCCCCTTGAATAGGAAGAGTAATGAGGTGTTACCCCATCTAAGGGTGGCAGAATCAGACCTATAGCTCTCTATTGGAGACAGGTAGGTAAAATAAAATAAATTCCTTAGGCCCCTGATACAATACAGGTGCCCTATGTATAGTAACATGATGGGAGTATTAGATATACAGTAGATGATGACTAGCTCGAGGTCTAAAGTAAGGCTACCTGGTTTACGTACATTTACAATATGCTTTTAAACTTTTTGAGCTTTATTCAAAAAGTAGGGACAAAACTACTGCTCCACAATGCGTCACCAGATCGGAGACTTCGTGGTTTGCTTGCTATTAGCCACCAAATATAGAGCCACCGTATTTGTCTGTGTCTGGAAAACAAAAACAAACACACATACCCCTCCAAATATCAAAGTCTTTAGTTCTGTCTTTTATACATGAATCCATGGTGCACAATTAAGCAGCTTATACATTCTGAGATAAGGGAAGACCTGTGGCCTGTTGGAGAAAGTAATCAGCATCAGCTTCACACTGGGAAATTATTTTGGGCTCAGTGACAGCCAGTAGCAGAGCACAAGAGAGGATTTCTGAACTAATTTGGTAGAGTAGAATTCAGTGAATCGTTCAGATAAAAAAACTAATTAACACAGTATGTAATTGTTAGAAACTCATTTGCTCACGTGTTTAGCTGGGTAACTATAAATGAGAGCTATGTACTAGATATGGATATGTAGGCCTCAGGCCATTGTTAATGGAGAATTTCACTGCTTGGCAATGACAAACTATTTTAATTTATAATTAAATATGCCTCTTACCTGTGAGCAATGATGAGACAACAATCCTGGATCTCTATGTTCATAATATGTATATGATTCATAGATTCATAGATTCATAGATTATAGGACTGGAAGGGACCTCGAGAGGTCATCGAGTCCAGTCCCCTGCCCGCATGGCAGGACCAAATACTGTCTAGACCATCCCTGATAGACATTTATCTAACCTACTCTTAAATATCTCCAGAGACGGAGATTCCACAACCTCCCTAGGCAATTTGTTCCAGTGTTTAACCACCCTGACAGTTAGGAACTTTTTCCTAATGTCCAACCTAGACCTCCCTTGCTGCAGTTTAAACCCATTGTTTCTGGTTCTATCCTTAGAGGCTAAGGTGAACAAGTTCTCTCCCTCCTCCTTATGACACCCTATTAGATACCTGAAAACTGCTATCATGTCCCCTCTCAGTCTTCTCTTTTCCAAACTAAACAAACCCAGTTCTTTCAGCCTTCCTTCATAGGTCATGTTCTCAAGACCTTTAATCATTCTTGTTGCTCTTCTTTGGACCCTTTCCAATTTCTCCACATCTTTTTTAAAATGCGGCGCCCAGAACTGGACACAATACTCCAGCTGAGGCCTAACCAGAGCAGAGTAGAGCGGAAGAAGGACTTCTCGTGTCTTGCTCACAACACACCTGTTAATGCATCCCAGAATCATGTTTGCTTTTTTTGCAACAGCATCACACTGTTGACTCATATTTAGCTTGTGGTCCACTATAACCCCTAGATCCCTTTCTGACGTACTCCTTCCTAGACAGTCTTTTCCCATTCTGTATGTGTGAAATTGATTTTTCCTTCCTAAGTGGAGCACTTTGCATTTGTCTTTGTTAAACTTCATCCTGTTTACCTCAGCCCATTTCTCCAATTTGTCCAGATCATTTTGAATTATGACCCTGTCCTCCAAAGTAGTTGCAATCCCTCCCAGTTTGGTATCATCCGCAAACTTAATAAGCGTACTTTCTATGCCAATATCTAAGTCGTTGATGAAGATATTGAACAGAGCCGGTCCCAAAACAGACCCCTGCGGAACCCCACTCGTTACGCCTTTCCAGCAGGATTGGGAACCATTAATAACAACTCTCTGAGTACGGTTATCCAGCCAGTTATGCACCCACCTTATAGTAGCCCCATCTAATTTGTATTTGCCTAGTTTATCGATAAGAATATCATGCGAGACCGTATCAAATGCCTTACTAAAGTCTAGGTATACCACATCCACCGCTTCACCCTTATCCACAAGGCTCGTTATCCTATCAAAGAAAGCTATCAGATTGGTTTGACATGATTTGTTCTTCACAAATCCATGCTGGCTGTTCCCTATCACCTTACCACCTTCCAAGTGTTTGCAGATGATTTCCTTAATTACTTGCTCCATTATCTTCCCTGGCACAGAAGTTAAACTAACTGGTCTGTAGTTACCTGGGTTGTTTTTATTTCCCTTTTTATAGATGGGCACTATATTTGCCCTTTTCCAGTCTTCTGGAATCTCTCCTGTCTCCCATGACTTTCCAAAGATAATAGCTAGAGGCTCAGATACCTCCTCTATTAGCTCCTTGAGTATTCTAGGATGCATTTCATCAGGCCCGGGTGACTTGCAGGCATCTAACTTTTCTAAGTGATTTTTAACTTGTTCTTTTTTTATTTTATCCGCTAAACCTACCCCCTTCCCATTAGCATTCACTATGTTAGGCATTCCTTCAGACTTCTCGGTGAAGACCGAAACAAAGAAGTCATTAAGCATCTCTGCCATTTCCAAGTTTCCTGTTACTGTTTCTCCCTCTTCACTAAGCAGTGGGCCTACCCTGTCTTTGGTCTTCCTCTTGCTTCTAATGTATTGATAAAAAGTCTTCTTGTTTCCTTTTATTCCCGTAGCTAGTTTGAGCTCATTTTGTGCCTTTGCCTTTCTAATCTTGCCCCTGCATTCCTGTGTTGTTTGCCTATATTCATCCTTTGTAATCTGTCCTAGTTTCCATTTTTTATATGACTCCTTTTTATTTTTTAGATCATGCAAGATCTCGTGGTTAAGCCAAGGTGGTCTTTTGCCACATTTTCTATCTTTCCTAACCAGCGGAATAGCTTGCTTTTGGGCCCTTAATAGTGTCCCTTTGAAAAACTGCCAACTCTCCTCAGTTGTTTTTCCCCTCAGTCTTGATTCCCATGGGACCTTACCCATCAGCTCTCTGAGCTTCCCAAAATCTGCCTTCCTGAAATCCATTGTCTCTATTTTGCTGTTCTCCCTTCTACCCTTCCTTAGAATTGCAAACTCTATGATTTCATGATCACTTTCACCCAGGCTGCCTTCTACTTTCACATTCTCAACGAGTTCCTCCCTATTTGTTAAAATCAAGTCTAGAACAGCTTCCCCCCTAGTAGCTTTTTCAACCTTCTGAAATAAAAAGTTGTCTCCAATGCAGTCCAAGAATTTGTTGGATAGTCTGTGCCCGGTTGTGTTATTTTCCCAACATATATCCGGATAGTTGAAGTCCCCCATCACCACCAAATCTTGGGCTTTGGATGATTTTGTTAGTTGCTTGAAAAAAGCCTCATCCACCTCTTCCACCTGGTTAGGTGGCCTGTAGTAGACTCCTAGCATGACATCTCCCTTGTTTTTTGCCCCTTTAAGCCTAACCCAGAGACTCTCAACACTTCCGTCTCCTATGTCCATCTCTACCTGAGTCCAAGTGTGTACATTTTTAATATATAAGGCAACACCTCCTCCCTTTTTCCCCTGTCTATCCTTCCTGAGCAAGCTGTACCCATCCACACCAACATTCCAATCATGTGTATTATCCCACCAAGTTTCAGTGATGCCAACAATGTCATAGTTGTATTTATTTATTAGCACTTCCAGTTCTTCCTGCTTATTCCCCATACTTCTCGCATTTGTATATAGGCATCTAAGATACTGGTTTGATCTTTCCTCCCAGTTTTGTCCTGACTCTCCTTCCTCTCTGCCAATATAGCCCACACTCCCTCTCGTTTCCGACCCATCTCCCCGGTCTCCATGTTCCCCACTTACCTGTGGGCTTTGCTCACCTGTCCCCGTCGAACCTAGTTTAAAGCCCTCCTCACTAGGAGATATATCTATCTCATAGAACTGGAAGGGACCCTGAAAGGTCATTGAGTCCAGCGCCCTGCCTTCACTAGCAGGACCAAGTACTGATTTTTGCCCCAGCTCCCTACGCAGGGCCGGCTCCAGGGTTTTGGCCGCCCCAAGCAGCCAAAAAAAAAAAAAAAAAAAGAGCCATGATTGCAATGGCAAGTCCTTCACTCTGAGGGGGAGTGAGAGAGCATCTGCTGAATTGCTGCACCTGCCACCCCTCTCTGGAGTGGCTGCCCCAAGCACCTGCTTGCCAAGCTGGTGCCAGCCCTGTCTCTACGTGGCCCCCTCAAGGATTGAGCTCAGAACCCTGGGTTTAGCAGGCCAATGGTCAAACCACTGAGCTATCCCCCCCCCCATGAAGTTCAGAAGTTACATGAAAGAACACACCAGTGTGTGGGGGACAGCAGGCACTCAATCTGTTATAGCATTTAGCGTCACAGGAAGCAAAGAGAGAGAGAGCGAGCGAGAGTGTGTGTGAGAGAGAGAGAAGGGGATATCTTTATTTTCAAATGCTTTGGTTCCTGCCATTTACTGCTCCTTGTCTGCCTCTCAGCCACTATAAAGGATGTAGTGCAATAGGGTCTTTCTACTGCATACAGCACTTCCCGTTCAGCTGTTACAGGAAGTGTTACATGTGCTAATGCCCACTGCAGAGCAGCAATAGGACACAGATTAAAGTTTGTCTCTTAAAGCAATTTGACTTGGTGGCTTTTTTGATTGGAGCAGAAAGGAAAGGAGAGAAGATGCTCAGAAAGGCCTGTTCTCACTCAATGCTTCCACAGATATTCTAGACAGAAGATTTATGGCTTTTGTATTGGAACAATGAGTTTGGTCCACCACATTTCAATCTGCAAGTGATCCTGGTTACAGGATAAATAGATGTGGAACCTAATACTGGTTCCTTTACACCCAGAAAACCCCATGAGGTTGCCCAGATGTACATGAGTACAAAATTCGACCCCTCAAAGGACAAAACCCTGTTCACCTGATTCACACAATAATCCTTGTGATGGGATCCCCGCGGTGCAGCCTGGGACTGTGGGACCGCTGTGCCCCCTCAAGTCTCTCCAGTCTGGGCTGTCTCTCACAATGACTTTCTAGTGACCAGTAGCAAACGCCTCCAGGCACTGTGATCACTCAGCACAACCGCATGTGGAGCCCCACGCCCAGCTATATTGCAGGAATGCTCCCAGAGCCACTCATGAATCGCACAGAGAAAGGCATCAGAGCCAAATCCCCCCCACCGGCTTCCAGGAGTGTACCCCAGGAATATACCATCTTGCACTGCTCAAGATGAGTAGTGCAAATTTATTAATTGGTTCACCACTTCATCAATGGAAAATCGATACACCAGCGCAAAACCTGAACAGATTTGTCACATACTTCATAAAAACTGACAGGCAAAGATAAATAGTTTAAAAAATTATTGATTATAAAAGTTTTTAAGTGATATTAAGTGATAGGCAAAAAGTCAGTGTTAGTTACCAAAAGAAATAAAATATAAGCATACAGTCTAAACTCTCAACCCTACTAGACTGGGCAGCAACTAGATTAAGCAGTTTTTCTCACCCCACTGGATATTGCTGTCCTTAATTACAGATTTTCCCTTAAATCTGGGCCAGTCTCCTCTGTTGGAGTCTTCAGTCTTCTTCTCAGTGTCTTTGCTGCTTGCAGCATAAGGTGGGGTCAGGAGAAAGGCCCCACACATGGCCACTGCATCTGTTTTATAACCTCAGTCCTATGTGCTTGGGGAGCACAAGTCCAGGCATGTCTGGGTGAGCATTGCTGAGTCTCCAGGCAAGGTTGAGCAATTCCCCTGGTGTGGCCTCATGCAAGTGAGTCACTGAATTGTTGGTGGGTTGATTGATACCCTGCCCGGGTGTTGGTTACTTAATACACATATATGGATAGAGAAATGACTTTCAGCAGATCATAACCTCTCCCCTGATACCTTACAAGGCATGCTTTCTATGTAAGATCACAATCATATATAAATAAGGAATATGGGGGGGTTAGAGGGTGTTCCCCCAAAGTACAGAATGTCACATTCCTATTGAAATCTATGGAACTGCTGCCCTGAATCAGATAAATAGGTATGGCTCTGTGCTAGCATGATGCAATACAGATGGTTCACAATGATATGTGAAAAGTTAATTAAATAAAACTATGAAATTAATTAAAATCATATATTAAATTATTTTTCTATAATAAAATGTGAACATTCTTTCACCTCCACAGAAATGAGAAATGCAAGCATTTTAGCAAAAGAATTAAAAATGTCCTTGTCCTGTTTCACTCTAGCTTCAGCAACTACTGCAATTGTCTGCTGAAATTAGTTTTGTCATTTCCCACAGCAATACTCAGCAGTGAATCACAGTAGAAGGACAGCAGTGAATCACTTCAGAAACAATACCCTGGAAGAACTGTGTTTCTTATTTTTTAAGCAATGGTAGAATATCGTTTTCACAAACATCAATGCAATATCAAGACTCTAAATCTTTCTGTAATGATAATTATATCCTACACCTAGGACTTGTATACATTAGAAAGGGTTTACTTGTAGAGATATTTCAGTAAACTACACTGGAAAACTCCCTTCGTGGAGACACAACTTTTAGCTGCAGAAGAGTTCTTTCCCAATGTAGCTTATACCAGTTCCCCAAACAAAATAATCAATACAGTCAAAAGGACACTTTGCTGGTTCACTCTAGGACTTTTGCTGGCATAGTTATGTTGGTTAGGAGTGTCATTTTTTTTTCACACTTCTAACCAACATATGTATGCTGGCAAAACTTTTAAGCAAAGACCAGGCCTGCAGCTCATATATTGCCCTTACCTGGCATGCAGAACTGCCTTTGACATCATTAGCATTCTACCACAAATCAAGGACATTATCTTATAACACAGACCATAAAGCCATCGATCCTAAACATTTAAAGGCAATGAAAATTAATATTTCAGTACAGCCACTTAAACCCAAGCTGGGATACCGAGAGCCTCATGCTGATTTTAAAACTAGTGTAGCGCCACTTAACATCAATGGAGTTACTCCTAGCTTGCACTGTTGTAAGTGAGATCCTTATCGGACTCCAATACTTTAAAGCACAGTGGTAAAGTTACATGTCTATGTTGTGCCAGAATAAAAACTGGACTGGCTGAATTCAGTAAAAAAGAGATTAAACTAAAACGTTCTTTTGTCACTCCATCAAATCAACAGTGGTTTAAACTGTGGAATATAAACAACTTTGATGGATAGAGTGATTTGCTGATACCCTTCCATGGAAATCTGAAAAAAAATGATCAAGGCAAAGCCTGAAATAATAAACTGTTGGGATTCCAAACCTTATACAAAATCTGATTAAGTTTATTTCAAACTATATTTTATTAAATACACTACAATAGTTTCTTCTCTAAGCCTTATTACACTGATGTAAATTTTGAGTAATGCTATTGAGATCAATGAAGTTACTGCAGATTTACACCAGAGAAGCTGAGAACTAAATTTGGACCATTTTGTTCAGTATAAATTCCATAGTCAGTACTATTGAGTTAAGTAAATGAATTGTGCAAGAACCCTTCATAGGATGTTGGTTATAGTCAAAGGATGTGGTACTAAAATATTTAGCTATCAAACCCCAAAGGAAATTCAAATAAAGTTCCATTCCCGCTCAAAGATGACTGAGCTTTTCTGTTTAGATTTTAATACAGACCAGAGGCTATAAGGCAACTAAAGTAAAAGACCAGTGAAAAAGTTGCCATAAATGCATAACTCTATATAATGAGCAGATTGATTTTTATGATATTTGGCCTATCACATTTATTTTATTTTCCTCTCTTAATTGACTTTAGTTCTTGAATTAAGTAAGACTTTTCAAGCACCCTGTATAAGGTCTGTTCAATTAATGAGAATGTTACTCACATTAACTATAGACCCAGGAAATCATTAAGTGACAAAGAGCAGCGTTGTTGAATTTATGTACTTGTTAAGAATGCAGGTAGATAAGGAATTAGGTGGCAAAACAGTATTTATAGCTTTGAAATTTGACTTGACAGCTTGGGAAAGTAAACTAATGTAGACTGCATTGAGACAGTGGCCTCTATTCACTGGAGACAGTTTAAATAATTTCCCTATGTTTTTGAGGATGGGTAACTCTGGAGTTGGGCCTAATGGTTGGGCACATCAAAATAACCAGGCAATATTTATAATTACTTGTTTCACTGCAGCACCTAGGAGCCCCAACTGAGGTCAGAGCCCCATTGCATGAGGCTTTGTTCTCATACACACACACAGTAAGAGGCAATCCTTGTCCTGAAATAAATTATAATCTAAATTGACAAGACAAAGAGGGGCAAAAACAGGTACAGAGAGGTGAGGAGACTTTTGCTAGATCACGCAGCAGGTTAGAGAAAACTTTAAAAAAAAATCTGAGGAAACAGCAGAGAAAGGAGTGAAGATTTTAAAAAGCTGGGGGGGGGGAAGAGAAGGGAGAGGATAGGAGGGTGACAGAAAGGTGAGGGGGAAAGGATGAAAAGTGAAGAAAAGGAAGAAAGAAAAAGAAGGAAGCAGAAAAAGATGGGGAAGGAAACAGGAAATGTTTGGAGGGAAAGAAGAAGGAAAGGAAAGAAGAGAAAGTGAAAAGGTAGGAAGATGAGGGAGGGAAAGGTTAAGGTGAAAAAGAGAAGGGCTAAGGAAAAATGAAGGATCCCCCAATTAGCTCTTCTTTTAATGTTAGCTTCATTTCTTGTTCCTCCCTATTTATCCATTTTTATTCCTCACTTTATATGCTTGCAGCAAGGGAAAGATATTGTGTTTGAGAATGAACATGCCATACTTTTAAATCTATTTTAAAAAGAACTTAAACTATGACGCTTAAAGCACTAAAGAACAATTCATCTAGATCCAGAAGTTTTATTTACCTAACGAAAATTGAAACATTTTCAAATTAATTTTCAACAGATATATTACCATAAAACCTGTACAGAACTGTCAGTTACACCTCTGATAATCCATTGCTCAAATAAAATACATTCCATGTAAGTGCCAACTAAGTACTGGGAAACATGCCAAACCACAAACATATGATATTGTATATGTATATTTTTTACAGTGTAAAGAAGAAGAAACACTCCTAGGTTTAAGACTATATTATTAGGAAAAGAGGCTACAATTGCCAAAAGTGAGATTATTTACCTTCTGCAGTAACTGGAGTTCTTTGAGATGTTTGTCCCTATGGGTTCTCCAGGTATACACACACCCATGGATGAGTGGAGATTTCTGGCAGCAGTGCCCATTCGGTCTGCCCATGCATCTTAGCTATCCTTGTGCCCCATACAAAGGGTATATAGGGCAGTGACAGATTAACCATTCTTAGTTCCTTCTCTAATGCAAAGAAGCACTGAGATGAGATGCCAAAGCAGAGGGGAAGGAAGGTGAGTAATAGAGCTCCCAGAGGGACAAACATCTCAAAGAACTTCAGTTAGTGTACAAGGTCAGTAACCATTCGTTCTTCATGTAATATCACTATGAGTGCTCCATTTCAGGTGACTCCCAAGCAGTCCTCCTCAGAGAAGGTGGGCACTTTGGAGTAGGATAACTGATTGACGAATAGGAGACCCAAATTTGCTCAGGATCCATGTGCCAAAGAATAGTTCTTTGAGAATGTGCGGATGGAGGCCCATGTGGCAGCTTTGCAAATTTCTGCAATAGGAGCATCTTTTAGTAGGGCAACAGAGGTGGACTGAGATCTGGTGGAATCGGCTATAAACCTAGGAGGGCATGGGCTGTTAGCAGCTTCATAACAGGACAGAATAAAGCCAGAAATCCATTTGGAAAATCTTTGGGAGGACAGCCTTTGCACACTTCCTGTTGGTAGCAGTGGTGAAAAGATCTACTTCTGGGAAACACCAGGTGAGAACTAGCCATTTGAATAGGGAGTTGCTGAGTTTCCGTCCATAATCGTGTGAGAAGTGTTGGCTGAGACCATCGGGTACGGTGTTTTGGAGACCAGGTAGGTAAATAGCTGAGACGCGGATGTTCTGAGTTATACACCACTTCCATAATTTTGTTGCTTCTACATGAAAGGAAGGTGATCTCACTCCTTCCTGATGATCTACATAGTACATATTTGCGCTGTTGTCTGCCATTGCTCGGATGGATTGTCCCTTGATCATAGGAAGGACATATGATGGCCTTGAGTTCCAGAAGATTGATATGGAAAACAGATTCCTGGATGGTCCACCTACCCTAAATAGTATGCTCCTGAAGATGAGCCACCCATCCTAGAAAGGAATGTGTCTGAAACTGTGGTGATGGTGGGAGGGAAATGGCTGGATTGATGAAGGGGACCTCTGAGCAGACGTTGCCTAGATTCTTCTATCAGTTGAGGAAAACTAGCATGTGGTGAGGAATGGAGAGTAGCTTGTTTAAACTGTCTCCTGGGAGTATAAACTGTTCTGAAGCAGGCTCGGAAAGAGTGGAGGTGTAGCCAGGTGTGTAGAATGACAAAGTTGCATGCTGCCATATGACTTGGAAGCTGCAGGCAGAACCCGGCAGTGATCTGATGGCTTATTTGGACTTATGTAACCAAATTTGTCAGAGTAAGAAGCTTGTCCTCTGGTACATAAGCTCTCGAAGTTGTAGCATCCAGGATAGCTCCTATGAAACTCTATTCACTGAACAGATAATAGAGAATGCTTGTTGGCATTGAGCTGAAGTCCTCGTATGCGAAATAGAGTCATAGCCCGCTTGATGGTAACTTGAACTTGGATGTGAGAGCATCTGTGGAGTAGCCAATTATTGAGTTAGGGGAAGACAATCATTCCTCATCGACGAAGCTGGGTGGTCCTCCATTATCAAATTTATGTTCCCTATGTAGGTTCTTGTGTCCTGATATCAAATCACCATTAACCTTCTCTTTCACAAACTAAAAAGATTAAGTTCCTGAGTCTATCACTATAAGGCATGTTTTCTAATCAATTTCATAGCTCTTCTCTGAGTTCTCTCCAATTTTTCAACATCCTTCTTGAAGCATGAACACCAGAGCTGGACTCTGTATTCTGCTAGCAGTTGTACCAATGCTAAATACAGAGGAAATTTGATCTTCCCACTCCTACTCAATATTCCCCTGCCTATACATACCAGGAGTGCATTAACTCTTTTGGCCATAGCATCTCACTGGGAACTCATGCAGCTGATTATCTACCATGACCCAATGTCCTTCTCAGAGTCATGGCTTCACAGAATAAAGCCCCCATCCTGTAAGTATGGCCTGCGCTCTGTGTTCCTAGGTGTCTGACCTTACATTTGACCATATTGAAATTCACATTGTTACCTTGTTCCCAACTTGCCAAATGATCTAAATCTTTCTGTAGCAGTGGCCTGTCTTCTTCATTATTTAACACTCCCCAATCTTTGTAACTGTATAACTAGTAAATATTAGTCAGGCCGAACAGCATCCGTAATATTATGTTGTAATTGTTTTGCTTTACCAGTCATAGACAAGCACCCCACTGTGCTGGGCACTGCACAAACAGAACAAAAAGACAGTTCCTGCCCTAAAGGGTTTACGATCGAAGTTTAAGACTAGAGACAATAGGTGGATGCAGACAGACAAACAGAAAGAATCCCTGTGCAGTAAATATAGTTGTTCCCACTTTTACAGAGGTGAGAACTAAAGTGTATATATGTTAAATGATTTGTCCGAGGTCAGTCAGCAAGGCAGGTTTAGAACCCAAATCCCTTGTTTTTCACAACTATTCCTAATCAGCTCGACCACTGCATGCCAATCACACAAGTCATTTAACATCTGTGAGCCAGTTTTTCAAGCAAGGGGAGCAATGTGCACTTAAATCAGATATGTGCAAGAGTGCACTTTGGAAAATCTGTCACTTTCTCCTAATTCCTCTTTGTGAAATGAAGGCATTAATATTTACTATAGGCAAAAATCAGCAAACAATAGAGGGTTATATTCACAGGTATGTGCTTATTATTCTCTATTTGCACTTTTGAATATGGGAGCTCAGAAAGATTAAGCATTGGATTGGGAATCAGGCAACCTGAGGTGTAATTCAAGCTGATACCAACTTGCTATGCATGCTCTTGGGCTAAATCACTCAACCTCTCTGAGCCCATTTTCTTAAAGTAGGGGTGTTATTCATTATTGCCACATACAGTACCCACATTTTTGCCATATTATTGCCACATACAGTGCCAAGAAGGTTGTTGATAAATTAGAGAGGGTTCAGAGAAGAGCTATGAGAATGATTAAAAGATTAGAAAAACCTACCTTATAGTGGTAGACTCAAAGAGCTAAATCTATTTAGTTTACCAAAGAGACAGTTAAGAGATGATTTGATTACAGTCTATAAGTACCTACATGGGGAACAAATATGGTAATTTGCTCTTCTATTTAGTAGAATACAGGAATAACATGATTCAATGACTGGAAGTTGAAGCTAGACATATTCAGACTAGAAATAAGATGTACATTTTTAACAGTGAGGATTATTAACCATTGGAACAATTTACCAATGGTTGTGATGAATTCTCCATCACTGGCAACTTTTAAAGATTAAATATTTTTCTAAAAGACATGCTCTAGGAATTATTTTGGGGAAGTTCTATGGTCTGTGTTATACAGGAGGTTGGACTATATGACCAGCCCTTCTGGCCTTGGAATCTATGAATGTGCATGTGTGAAAACATATTCCATTTTCACAACTGCTAATAATCATGTTAAACACTCCTTTCATGATCTGTGGTGTGTGTGTATATATATATATACACACACACCACAGATCATGAAAGGAGTGTTTAACATGATTATTAGCAGTTGTGCATATACACACTCACATACACGATATGTATAAGATGATTCAGAATTACCGTTGCGTGCCACATTCACACATAATCACTTGCCTTTATGATATTCACCTGTCTTGCAGCTACAAGTATGGGAAATTCCCATATTCAAACTAAGTCGTATTTTCTTGTTCCTCTACATGGACTTTTCACATGGTTATATGCTCTCTATGTCCTTTTATAGGAAGAGTACATGCCTCTTTAAACTCAGAAGTAATTTTCAAAGGCTAGCAGCTAAATTGTGCTATAAAAAATGTGCACATATAGTTATTGCACTGCAAAACCTCCAATTGTGCATGCAGATTAGGTAATAGCATGTAGATCAGATACTTCATTGTACAATTACTCATTCTGCTAAGGGAGGTCTTGCAAATTTTGCAGGGGTAATTGAAGCACCAATCTCAGAAAGGCTATAAATCATAGAATATTAGGGTTGGAAGAGACCTCAGCAGGTCATCTAGTCCAACCCCCTGCTCAACAAAAGAGGTGTGGGCACCACACCATTCCTTTGCAATTCATTGTTTATTTTTCGAGGTAAGTGGTATTAAAAAAAGCAGTATGCTCTAAGCACTAAACACAATTCTACATCTTCAGGTAAATAAGACTAATAGCAGCAATTATGTTCTAAACATAAAGACCCTGAAATAACAATCAGTGAGTATATTTGAACCCTTTATATTTATTTCAAAGCAAATTACAAACAAAATGTAAAACATTTCTACAGAAATAAAACACAAAATGCAATTACAAATTATAATCTCTAGTTGTTCTCTTTATTCACAGAGCCTTTTGGGTAGTGTAAAAAGACTTTGTAATTCCAATTGCAAAACAGCTTGTGCAAATGTTATGAAGTTAAATAAAAAGGGTTAAGCAATAAAATCTCATGATGGACAAGCTCCCTACATTTTTCAGTCCTCTCATGTTTGTTTACTACTGTCCAGTGTGTGGCAATTACTAACCCATTCCTACAGATAAGAAAGAATACATTTTCACACCTAGGACCCCGAAATATTCATACTGGATCAGTATTAAGTTATTCAGCACAATGATTTTATGATGTTGTGAAGAACTATTGGACATTCACCTGTACAGACTGGTAGTAGATGATCAGTTGACTGGGCTGTAATGTAAGAAATCAAATAAGATGTAAGCAGGGAGAGGGGAGTGAAGTAAAAGCCTGATGGAATATTATTATGCCAGGCAGCCTGGGTTCAAGGATCCACTTACTAGTTTGTGCTACTGAGGTCTTGTGTGCTGCCTGCAGTGATGCCTATGGTTCAAGTATATGTAAAGCTCTCTAAGCAATAATTCCAGAGTTGTCAAGGTAATGGAAACTTTTAGCTAGAGTCCTTGGTATCTGGTTAAGCACACATTTCATTGCTCCTGCTGGAATGACACACAAAATGTTTGGATTCTGTGGAATGTGCCATGAAATCTCAGCCTCAAAACTATTAGGATCAATTTGAATGAGTACGTGAAAGTGACGGGAAGCTATTGCTTTAAAGAAGTCAGTCCATAGAGTTCACAGGGCAGGAAGACAGAAAGAAGATGGAAATCATGACAAAAAACAGGCAACGGTTGCTTAACATTTTTGTTTTACCAATAAAAAGAGGAGCAGAACAGTCATGACAAGAGACATTCAGCTAATACGGTGCCATATGGTTTTGAAACCTCACTCCTCCCATACTAGGGGGAGGAGGATCAGCCACCTCCGTGGCATTGTTTTGTTCCTGAATGATTTATTTAAAAAAAAAATCTTATTACAAATAAAACTGTATTTGAGCTGTATTATTTGGCATTATCTCAGAGGCAGAATGGCCTTGTTTAATGTCAGCTATTAAGAGATGTCATCTGCATGCATTTTTCGGAACATCACAGGTTTAGAGAGTGTCAAAGAGGAAGGATGTATTCTGCATATGTCTAACCACAGCGTTATGGCAATATTACTGCCTCAGTCTTCGGAGGGTCTTCCACTCAGAAACTAGCTGGATCACTGCTCCTTTTGTGTAGGTCTGAAATACAGTGTGTTCTCACTCGGACAAAGTCAAGGCTTCATATAAACAGGTTTGTCTAATTTGGTTTACCAGGGGAGTGGAAGAAAATGGAAGTTTCACTAGAATCCGTAAAGTGAGACTATTACTATTGAAAACTTTGAAACTATCCATCCACTTAATATTTATCACAGAAATCCATCAGTCTTTAAAAAAATCATGATCACACTGAATGAAATCCCACAAGACAATCAAAAGCAAAGCAAAATAAGATTTCACTCCTCTTGAATGACAAATACATCTTACATAGAAAATTAGAACAGAAACTGAAAGTATGTTTGATTTAAGAAACATTTGATTCTACCAATATAGCAATGCTATTTTGTAAAAACAAAACAAAAAACTGTATTAAAATGAGATCAGATGAAAGCAAGAGAAAAGACAAGTCAATTCCAGTGCCAAAGAGCCTGTAGCCGATGAACGAGTTCATACATATTACATAGCTATTTGCCCTTGGCTAGAAAAATCTATCATCTTATTTGTTACCAAATATTTGTATTTCTCTCATAGCCCCAGTCTTTTTCCTTAGTCCTATAAGGAAGATGCAATGGGGTGCTGAGTGTGTTACATTGCTTCTATTTCCATGGTAACATTCAGTGATGATATGAACAAAGGAGTATGACTTTTTCTGTAGGATCTAATAGGAAGGAGAGGTAGAGTAGTGAAAGGCTCTAATTTAAGCACATATCTGTAATAATAGTGAAACACACTCTGATCAAAATCCCATCCCTAACATCCTGAGTAACTAGATGGTATATTGTGGGGAGCCATTTGGGCCTTACAGAGGAAAATAATCTGAGGATGTTAGTCCTGTTTCCTTAAATCTGTAACAGGAAGCCAGGTAGGTTATGGCCTGAGGAAGGTACTAGGCAGAAGCTGTACAGTGAAGCAGAGGGAGTCAGAATAACTTTAGGGATAATACTCTTCACTATTGTAATGAAGTTTAATTGCTAACACATACTGGAGCAAAATGAGACCTAAACTGTCTTCCCAAAGGCAAGCTGTTTTTGAATTGTTTTTAACAGATTATCTGGATCTGGGATAAAGGACAAGGGTTCTGTTTTGAGGTGCTAAAGCTGACCAGATACCCAATACTATCATGTTTTCACATAGGTACTAGAACTAGGGGAGCGGCAAAACCCCCTGGTTTGAAGTGGCTTCCATCATATGCAGGGTTTAGAGTTTGGTTCAATGGCTCTCAGCACCGCCACTATACACATTGTTCCAGCACCCCTGTATTTCCAAGTCAACCGCTGTTACAGTGCATACCAGCAGTTATGCTCTTAGCACAGTAACTGCAGTAGCACACAGGAATTTGGTTGGCCATAGTACATGTTCCAGATGGCTGAGTCCAGCTACACTCAAAAGAGAAAGAGAATGTTTGGGAAGAAAATTGGTGTGGTATTCGCAAGCTTGTGATAGATCACAAAACACATGTACCTTTAACAAACAGTAAATGCACAGAGACAAGGTGCTGCGTAGATGCCAAAGATTGCCCATTCTGCACAGTGCCCATTCTGCTACTTCAATTTAGGACAGATTTGCGCCTGTAAAAAGTAAAATTTCATTTTATATAAGTTTTCCTTTTTTTGTTTATTTGTTGTTTATTTGCTTGTTTGTCTTCAAATTGGCTCCAGAGTAGGAATCTGCATAGGATGGGACTGCTTACTGATCTCAAAGCTCTAGCTGGCCAAAGGGCAACATTTTCAAAAACAGGTGCCTACTATTAGGCACTTAATGAAATGATTTCAGAGGTGCACTATCACCTGCAAGACCCACTAACTTAATTGTACCCAGGATCTTTCGGCAAGGGGAGGGAATCAGGCAATTTATTTAGGTACCAAAGATTGTGTGGAAGTTTTGGTCTCTCTAGAATCTTTGACAAGGACAGCAGTTGAGCTGCTTGAGATTTTTAGCTCAAAACTTTTCAACCCCAAAATAGCCTTTTCCTAAACCAAAATCTTACTCAAAAAGCTCTTTTTCCTCACTCAAATTTTCAGTCTTGACTTTTCCAGATTCCCCTCCCACACACACACAAACACACACACAATGTTTTTTAATTGTTAGCAAAAAGGAATAGAATAAATCATGTCTAGAGATTTCTTCCAACACACACACATTTTTTTTTCTTTTTTGCCCCTCAACTTTTTAAAACGTCCTCAATTTTGGAAAACTCAGAGGGGCAAAAGAAAAAATGAAAATAAGAAAAAAAATAAAGTTGTGTGTGTTGGGGGAGACTCCTAGCACATGCACTCTGGCTAAAACAAAAGTGGAGATAGGAAGGACGAATGGGGAAAAGAACAAAATGTTGCAATTTTTCAAAAATATATTTCTGAATTTTCATGACAAAAGCAAAAATAGTTCTGTTTTGAACTCTGCAAAATTGTTTCAATTTTGACATTTCAAAATTTAATCACAAGATTGTTTTTTTCCATGTTTTGACCTGCTCCAGATATCACTTTTCTCTGTACTCTCCCACCCCATAAAATTGGTCAAATCAGTCTATTGTAGAAACTGGGTGTTCTCTATAAAGAAGAGAGCACTCGTAGTCAGGGCCCCATTTACTTTGTGGAACAATGGGACCAAATTCTGTGGCAAAACCACCTAAGTTCTGTGACACTGTTAATGTGTTGTATTTCAGTTATGTACCCTTCATTTTCATTCCTCCCACACACCAATACACACATGACATTGGCTCATAGCTCAAAATACTCACCTGATGTATAATTTGTCAATGATTATTTTCAGCAATTATTTTTGATGATGGATTTGGACTTGGACTTTAAGTCCCAAAGGGACCATTGTGATCATCTAGTCTGACCTGCTGCACATCTCAGGCCCAGGGCCGGCTCCAGCATTTCTGCCGCCCCAAGCCACAAAAAAAAAAAAAAAAAAAAAAAAGCCGCGATCGCGATCGGCGGTGGCAATTGGGGGAAAAAAAAAAAAAGCTACGATCAGCAGCGGCAGTTCAGCGGCAGGTCCTTCACTCCTAGAGGGAGTGAGGGATCTGCCGCCCCCGAATTGCCGCAGGTGCCACCCCTCTCCCTTGGCCGCCCCAAGCACCTGCTTGTTAAGCTGGTGCCTGGAGCCGGCCCTGCTCAGGCCACAGAACCTCACCCACTCACTCCTGAAATTCTGGCTGAGATACTGAAGTCCTCAAATCATGATTTAAAGACTCCAAGTTACAGAGAATTCACCATTTACACTAATTTAAATCTGTAAGTGACACATGAAAGGCAAAACAACAACAACAAAAAACAAAGGGTCTCTGCCAGTCTGACCTGGGGAAAATTTCTTCCCAGCTCCAAATATGGTGATCAGTTAGACCCTGAGCACATCAGCAAGACTCACTGGCCAGACATCTAGGAAAGAATTCACTGTAGTAACTCAGCCATCCCCATCTACTATCTCTTCTCCAGCTATTGAAGATTTTTGCTAGGAGTACCAGATGAGCCACAGGCCATTGTAGGTAATTTCATCCCCTCCATTTCTTCACAGATGGACCAGCTCTCTGTGATCCAGCTCACAATCTCTTTTTCCCAGCCCGTGTAGGAGAAGTAATTAGAGCTGATCAACAATTGGAATTTCTGTCCTGGAGGGAAATTCCAATATTTCAAATATTGCTTTGTCCCAGATTGGAACAAAAACTTGAAATATTGAAAATTTTCCTGGAACAGAAACTCTCATAATTTTTCATTCAGAAATGTGGAAACATTTTGTTTCAACATTTCTGATCAAAATGCAAGATTTCAACATTCCTGAATTGAAATATTTTGCTTTGTTTGTTGAAATGAATTAAAATATTTTGTTTTGGAACAGTTCAATGTTAATGTGTCCTCCTGAGCAGTGCCTTGTGGGGATTGTGCTCTGGGTGACTCAAGCCCCTCCAAGGACCAGACCCCTTCACTGGACTACATCTCCCATGATGCACTGTGGTCGTGTAACTCCACATTGATTCAACCACAAGTGAAATTGTGGTGCTTCATGGGAGATTTAATCAAAATTTTCTATAAAAAGATTAATGTTGTGAAAAATATATTTTCCAAAAAATTGACCAAATTTCCATCCAGCTCTACTTGTAATCAGCTTCAGCAGTTCATTTTTTCAGCTCCTAAGGTCTAGGCCTAGGTTCCCAGACTGGACTTTGGGCCCTCTGTTTGCTGGCTGGAAAATGGATTCTATCTCAGATTCCCTTACCCACTTTCTGCCTGATTTTATAGAACAGAGAAGGGAGCATGCATAATCCAATTAATTCCTCCTAGGGGAAGAGATTCAAAGCAAGAGCTAATTGTAAGCCAGTCTGAGAAAGGCAGGACAAGAAAACAAAATACTAAATGCCTGGCTGCTTCAAAATAAAGAACTCTTCAGCAAAAATCTGAATTCTGCGATATCTTGGGGAAATGTCAGATTCCATGGCTGAACAGTCTTGTAGTCTATAATACCTGGGACTAATTTTGATTGTTGAGTTTAGCGTGTGGGTGCTGGGTGGTGTTGGTGGCCTATCATATACAAAAGGCCATCCTTTCTGCCTTAAACTCTATGACTATGTAGTCCATGAGGTTCTGTGTGAGATGACTAGTTCACACCTCCCAGAGTCTTTATTTCAGGCTCTTTGCAGACTCAGGTACTATTGATTTACACTTGGTCCATATTTTTGGTGTTTTCTTCACAGCCAGCTAGAAACCTAATTTTCATTTAAATGAAAGCTGAGATTCCAGAGCACAATTCTGCAATGAGGGGTTTATTCCGCAGCAAATTCCGTGGACCATGGAATTGCAGACAACACAGGCCCTACACATAGTTCCCAGATGATCTAATGTCACCAGGGGGCTCAACTATTAGGATGATGGGCAGCAGTACAAAACCCTAAGAGTGTGACTCACATCCAAAATAAAAGTAATCAACAATGAAAAATATGCTGAAGCAGCAGCTGTATAACAAATGGTATAGAAATAATATAAACCAACTGCAAATGTACTGCATGTTGAAAAAACAAAGGCATTAAAAGACATGTTTCCAGTTTTCACTTGCTAGTTTTAAAGCTCCAGCCATCTGTAGCTGGTTTGTATTAAGAGCAGGCTTATTTTACTATTCTCAATTAAATATGAAAAGACTGGTCTCAGCTAAAGATCAAAACTGCTGGCAGGCTCAGCTGTTACTGCTCCCACAGGTCCTGAGAGCAGCCACACCCCACAACTGTAACTAACCTGTGCAGAGGAATATGAAGAGCACTCCTCAGTGCTGAACCAGTGACTTACTTATCTTTTCTGTATCTGGTCCTTCCTCTTACAATATTGCTATTGAAAATAACCCACCTCAGAATAGCCAATAACCCGATGGCTAGGGCACTCACCTGGAAATCAGAAGACCCGGATCCAATTTCCTGCTCTAGTGGATTTGGAGCAGAGCATTGATCCTAGGTCTCCTCCCATAACCCAGGTTATGCCCTGACCACTAGGCTATAGGGTCAGTCTCTATGGCTCCCTGAATATTAAATTATTTCCACAAAGTAGTATAGCTCCAACAGAAGAGATTGAGAGATCCCCACCCCCAGAACACCCAATAGCCCGGTGGTGGTTGGAGCACTCACCTGGTTTGTCCTGATAGGGAATGGAAATGTTTTTGAAATCTTGAAAATATTCACTGGATAGGAAAACCATTTCCCGCCCTGGTCTAATTGAAAGGATTCTTATTTCTGCTTATTTCACCTCTTCTGGTGACAATTGCAAAAAGGACGGTTAAGTGAACTGTGTTACCCTGCATCTCAGGCCCACCATGGGTATGTCTATCCTGTGTTTTAAAACCTCTGGTAACTAGGGTCTGGTCTACACTACGGGTTTAGGTTGACTTTAGCAGCGTTAAACCGAATTAAGCCTGGACCCGTCCACACAACGAAGCCCTTTCTTTCGACTTAAAGGGTCCTTTAAACCGGTTTCTTTACACCACCTCCGACGAGGGGATTAGCGATAAAACCGGCCTTTGCGGGTCGGAATTGGGGTAGTGTGGACGGAATTCAACGTTATTGGCCTCCGGGAGCTATCCCACAGTGACCGCTCTGGACAGCACTCTCAACTCAGATGCACTGACCAGGTAGACAGGAAAAGACCCGCGAATGTTTGAATTTCATTTCCTGTTTGCCCAGCGTGGAGAGCACAGGTGACCACGCAGAGCTCATCAGCACAGGTAACCGTGATGGAGTCCCAGGATCGCAAAAGAGCTCCAGCATGGACCGAACGGGAGGTACGAGATCTGCTCGCCATATGGGGAGATGAAGCAGTGATAGCTGAACTCCGTAGCAGTAAAAGAAATGGAAAAGTATTAGAAAAGATCTCCAAGGCCATGAAGGACCGAGGCCATAACAGGGACACACAGCAGTGCCGCGTGAAAATTAAGGAGCTACGGCAAGCTTACCACAAAGCCAGAGAAGCAAACGGAAGGTCCGGGGCAGAGCCGCAAACTTGCCGCTACTATGCGGAGCTGCATGCGATCCTAGGGGGTGCAGCCACCACTACCCCAACCGTGTGCTATGACTCTCTCACTGGAGAAACACACAGGGAAGACGGTTCGGGGAACGAGGAAGATGACGATGGAGGTACTGTAGGTAGCTCACAGCAGCAAGGAAGCGGAGAAACCGGTTTCCCCAACAGCCAGAATATGTTTGTGACCCTGGACCTGGAACCAGTAACCCCCGAACTCACCCAAGACCCTCAGGGCACACAGGAGACCTCTGGTGAGTGTAACTTTGTAAATATTTGTAAACATTACAAAAAAAAAGCAAGCGTGTTTAATGATTACTTTGCCCTGGCAATCGCGGCCAGTACATCTACTGGAAAAGTCTGTTAACGTGTATGGGGATGGAGCGGAAATCCTCCAGGGACATCTCCAGAAAGCTCTCCTGGTTGAAATGGGGTGATTTTATTAAGGGGACATTCCGAGGCGCCCGTTCCTGCTCTTCTGACCAGAAATGTTCCCCGCTGTTAACCACGCGGTGGGGGGAGGGGTGAAGTGATCATCCCAGAGAATCGTGTGTGTGTGTGTGTGGGGGGGTGGTTTACTTGTGTTTGTGCCGCATGTTAACCGGGAAACCGCAGCCCCCTCCTTTTACATTGAAACCCCATTTTAAATGGACAACCCAATTCATCCTTGATATGGGAAATGCGCTGCTGTTTGCAACCTTTCCCGCATGTTAAGAAGGTTAAAAAAGCCAAAACACTGTGGCCTACCATGGCTGCCTGCAAGCCGAAATATGCGACCTTGTAATGAAAGAGTGTACCCATTGTTCTCTAAAATGTGTCTTTTTTAACCACCTCTCCCTTCTCCTCCACCAGCTGCAAATGTTTCTCCTTTGCAGAGGCTCGTGAACATTAGAAAGAGAAAATGTAGGACGAGGGACGATATGTTCACGGAGCTGCAGATGTCCTCCCACGCTGATAGAGCACAGCAGAATGCGTGGAGGCAGTCAATGTCGGAGATTAGAAAAGCCCAATATGAACGAGAGGAGAGGTGGCGGGCTGAATCGCGGGATGAACAGAGCAAGTGGCGGGCTGAAGACGATAGGTGGCGTCAGCTTGCAGACAGACGGCAAGAGGCAATGCTCCGTCTGCTGGAGCATCAAACTGATATGCTCGAGCGTATGGTTGAGTTGCAGGAAAGGCAGCAGGAGCAGAGACCGCCGCTACAGCCCCTGTGTAACCAACAGCCCTCCTCCCCAAGTTCCATAGCCTCCTCACCAAGACGCCCAAGAACACGGTGGGGGGGCCTCCATCCACCCAGTCACTCCACCCCAGATGATCGCCCAAGCATCAGAAGGCTGGCCTTCAATAAGAGTTAAAGTTTTAAAATGCAGTGTGTCCTTTTCCATCCCTCCTCCCCCACCCATCCCAGGCTACCTTGGCAATTATCCCCCTACTTCTGTGAGGAACTAATAAAGAATGCATGAATGTGAAAAAACAATAACTTTATTGCCTCTGCAAGCGGGAGGGGAGGGTGGGGTGGGGTGGTTGGTTGACAGGGAAGTAGAGTGAACTGGGTCGGGGGGGGGGTTTGGAGGGTTCATCAAGGAGAAACAAACAGAAGTTTCACACAGTAGCCTGGCCAGTCACAAAACTCGTTTTCAAAGCTTCTCTGATGCGCACCGCGCCCTGCTGTGCTCCTCTAACCGCCCTGGTGTCTGGCTGCGCGTAATCAGCGGCCAGGCGAGTTGCCTCAACCTCCCACCCCACCATAAAGGTCTCCCCCTTACTCTCACAGATATTGTGGAGCGCACAGCAAGCAGCAATAACAATGGGGATATTCTTTTCACTGAGGTCTGAGCGAGTCAGTAAGCTGCGCCAGCGCGCTTTTAAACGTCCAAATGCACATTCCACCACCATTCGGCACTTGCTCAGCCTGTAGTTGAACAGGTCCTGACTCCTGTCCAGGCTGCCTGTGTACGGCTTCATGAGCCATGGCATTAAGGGGTAGGCTGGGTCCCCAAGGATCACGATAGGCATTTCAACATCCCCAATGGTCACTTTCTGGTCCGGGAAGAAAGTCCCTTCCTCCAGCTTTCGAAACAGAGCAGAGTTCCTGAAGACGCGAGCATCATGTACCTTTCCCGGCCATCCCACGTTGATGTTGGTGAAACGTCCCTCGTGATCCACCAGGGCTTGCAGCAGCATTGAAAAGTACCCCTTGCGGTTTACGTAGTCGGTGGCTTGGTGCTCCGGTGACAAGATAGGGATATGGGTTCCATCTATGGCCCCGCCACAGTTTGGGAATCCCATTTCAGCAAAACCATCCACTATTGACTGCACGTTGCCCAGAGTCACTACCCTTGCTATCACCAGGTCTTTCATTGCCCTGGCAAATTGGATCACAGCAGCCCCCACCGTAGATTTGCCCACTCCAAATTGATTCCCGACTGACCGGTAGCTGTCTGGCGTTGCAAGCTTCCACAGGGCTATCGCCACTCGCTTCTCAACTGTGAGGGCTGCTCTCATCTTGGTATCCTGGCGTTTCAGGGCAGGGGAAAGCAAGTCACAAAGTTCCATGAAAGTGCCCTTACGCATGCGAAAGTTTCGCAGCCACTGGGAATCGTCCCATACCTGCAGCACGATGCGGTCCCACCAGTCTGTGCTTGTTTCCCGGGCCCAGAATCGGCGTTCCACGCCATGAACCTGCCCCAGTGACACCATGATTTCCACATTGCTGGGGCCTGTGCCTTGTGAGAGGTCTATGTCCATGTCAATTTCCTCATCACTCTCGTCGCCGCGCTGCAATCGCCTCCTCGCCTGGTCCGGGTTTCGCCTTGGCATGTCCTGGCTCTGCATATACTCCAGGACAATGCGCGTGGTGTTCATAGTGCTCATAATTGCCGCGGTGATCTGAGCGGGCTCCATGATCCCAGTGCTAGCTATGGCGCCTGGTCAGAAAAAAGGCGCGAAAGTAGTATCTGATGGACCAGGAGAAGGAGGGAGGGCGGGAGGGAGGGAGGGCCGAGTGACGACATGGCGTACAGGTACAGGAACAGGGAGAAACACAAACAACTGTCACACAGAATGGTCCCCCCAAAGATTAAACTGAAAACCCTGGGCTTAGCAGGCCATTGATTTCACGGAGGAAGGGGAAGCAAATGAATACAGAACAAATCTATTTTTTACATCTTAAGCTGGCAGCCGACGGTGCAGCATGAGTGATAGCCTCTCCAGTACGATGATGACGGTTACCAATCATAAAATACCATCATCTGCCAAAAGGCAAGGGGCTGCTGCTGTGTAGCAATGCAGCCCCACGTCTGCCAGCCCCACGTCCGCCAGCACCCAGCATCGCCCTTGGCCTCTTCTGGGTGCTTAGCAGACAATACTGGGCAATTGGCAGAAAATAGTATATTACGACTGGTAACCATCATCATCGAAACAGTAGCATGTCTGCCCAGGTGGCCATGATTGACAGCCACACCAGTACGACGACGATGGGTACCAGTCATAATATACCATCGCCTGGCAAGGGGCTGGTGCAATGCAGCCCTACGGCTGCCAGCCCCACGACTATCACTCATGCTACACCGTCTACCGCCAAAAGGCAGTTAGCAGCTGCTGCTGTGTAGCAATGCAGTCCCACGTCTGCCGGCACCCAGAGGACATATGGTGACGGTGAGCTCAGCTGAGCTGAGCGGGCTCCATGCTTGCCGTGGTATGTTGTCTGCACAGGTAACCCAGGTAAAAAGGCGCGAATCTATTGTCTGCCGTTGCTGTGACGAGGGGGGAGGGGCCTGACGACATGTACCCAGAACCGCCCGCGACACTGTTTTGCATCATCCGGGCATTGGGATCTCAACCCAGAATTCAAAGAAAAGGCGCGAAAGGCGCTTCTCGGCTCTCTGAGCTGTGGTGCAAACGTAGTATCTGATGGACTAGGGGAAGGAGGGAGGGCGGGCCGAGTGACGACATGGCGTACAGGTACAGGTACAGGGAATCAAAATCAAGAAAGGTGGCTGTGCATCAGGGAGAAACACAAACAACTGTCACACAGAATGGTCCCCCCAAAGATTAAACTGAAAACCCTGGGCTTAGCAGGCTGTTGATTTGATGGAGGGAGGGGGAAGCAAATGAATACAGAGCAAATCTATTTTTTACATCTTAAGACAACGGTGCAGCGTGACTGATAGCCCTCGGCATCTTTCTGGGTGCTTGGCAGCAAATACTGGGCGCTTGGCAGTTAGTGTATGACGATGGTCTTCAGGCCTATTGCACGATCGGGTGCTCGGGGAAGACTCTGCTAATGTGCGATGATCCGACTTGTAATAGGATGGCTAACAGTCATAATACACCATCTACTGCCAAAAGGCAAGCCCCACGGCTGCCAGCACCCAGATCGCCGATGAAGGCTACCAGTCTACTGCACCGTCTACCGCCAAAAGGCAGTTAGCAGCTGCTGCTGTGTAGCAATGCAGTCCCACGTCTGCCGGCACCCAGAGGACATATGGTGACGGTGAGCTCAGCTGAGCTGAGCGGGCTCCATGTTGTCTGCACAGGTAACCCAGGTAAAAAGGCGCAAATCTATTGTCTGCCGTTGCTGTGACGGGGGAGGGAGGGGCCTGACGACATGTACCCAGAACCGCCCGCGACACTGTTTTGCATCATCTGGGCATTGGGATCTCAACCCAGAATTCCAAGGGGCGGCGGAGACTGCAGGAACTGTGGGATAGCTGTGGGATAGCTACCCATAGTGCAATGCTCCGGAAGTCGACGCTAGCCTTGTACTGTGGACGCGGTCCGCCGACTAGAGCACCTAGAGCATTTTATGTGTGGACACACACAATTGGCTGTATACAACCGATTTCAATAAAACCGGCTTCTATAAATTCGAACTAATTTCGTAGTGTAGACATACCCTAGTATAAGAGCCCAGGTCTACAGAGTGCTAAAAATAGCAGTGTAGATGTGGTGGTTGGGGCTCGGAAGTCCAGGGAGATGGGTGGGTTCAAACTCATCCCCCCTTCCTGGGCTTCAGAGCCCAAGCTCCAGCCTGAACCCGAAATTCTACACAGCTGTTTTTAGCATCAGAGTGCAAGCCCTGCGAGACCAAATCTGTAAACCTGGGTTCAGAGATCCATTGCCATAGGTTTTAAAATACAGTGTAGATGTACTCTATTAAGGCCTGTGGCAGGGCAGAGGTAAAGCCCCCTTTAAAGCCCTGCCAAAATGGTGGCTGCAGTCTGCTCTCTTGCCAGGAGGCCAGAGTAGAGACACAGGTATTCAGCAGTGGGCCCAGCTGTGAGCCCTAATCAGGGCTGGCTCAGAGGAACATGTTGAGCTGAGTGCTGACAGCTGGGCTGAGACACGGGAGGGCTATAAAAACCCTGAAAAACCTCAATTAGGAGGCTAGACTAGGAGGAGGCAGGAGAGTAGTATTGCTGTCACCTTACCAAAGGAGGAAGCCTCAAAGGCAGGAGACACTGGAGAGGGTCTGTGGGGCACTAGCTGTTGGGAGAACTATACGAACTGCTGTAAATAAAGACACTTGGGTGATCCAGCAAAAGAAGGCGTGGAAGACTCTTTATTATACCGGCCTAAACACAGGGTGCAGGCACAAAAGCGGGAGAGCCTGCACTCACCTTGTGAATGGGCCCCTCCTTTGGAGCCAACTGTAGGTTGGCAGGAGGTTTAAATCCAACCTACAGTTGGAGGTTTTAAGAGACTCATGACAGTGGTTTTTGTTTTTGTTTTTTATTTTTTTTATTTATTTTTTGGTTGGGCCCATTGCAGCTCAACTCCCCTGAAGCATCTGAATATTTTCTTTGTTACTTGTCCCACAATAAAAAAGTTATGCTGCTGAACTTTATCTATAAGGACATTTATGTCATGCTTGTCATTATGGCATATGAGCACACCCATGTTATTTGACCCTTAAAAGGAGGCACCCAGTTGTTGTGCCCAAATTCTGTGTTTTATTTTCCTTGTTTAATAAAGTCTGCAAAAGTAAATGAACAAACTATCCAAAAATAAAGAGAGAGGGAAATAAGAGTGTATAAAAACAGAAAGGTTTGGAGTGGCAAATATGCCAGTGTAACCCAGCTATGCAGTGCATGCCTTTGTCCCCCTCTAGTAACTAGTCCACACAAGAGGTTAAGCACCTATAATGGCTTCCAGCTAATGAGTTTCTTCTTCATCTCAAGAGGGTTGTTTTTCACACTGAGGGTCTTTTGTTCAAATCCTGCTGGTAAATCCAAGTTGCAATCATAATAAGTTGCAGAATAATGTGGGAATCAAACACCAGTAAACCTACAAGGCTCAAGACAACTCCTAGGGCAGCCCCTTCTTAGGCTGTCAGAGATGTTTGAACCTGAGATGGTCTCAGTGCTCAGAGCGTTAACCTCTACCACTTGAGCTGAAAGAGTTACTCTCAAAGATGGCAGCCACAATGAATGCTTATCTTTCTATCTGGCCTGGCCACTAGAGGAAGAGAGACTTATACTCTCCTAGCATGGGTTACACCAAAAAGGTAGGGACCAAAAATAATAGAGGATCTTGTCTTCCATTCATCATCAGATTCCCTTTCAGCCACTGCCGCATTTGATGAAGTAAGCTCAGGTGTCAAGCTCTCTATCCATCAACATTTGACTATTGGCAGAACTCCAAAAGTTCCTCAGAACCCCTTTCTCCACAATTAGATTCCTACTAAGATTCAGTTATGTTACAAATTGATACTTTAGACATTTAAAGTAGCAATACTTGAGCTATGCCTTAAGGGATGCTGAGGGGGAAAAAAACTTCTGGTAAAGATACATAAAGCAATACAGAAAGTTAAATCACTGTGACATTCCAGGGGGCAATTCAGGACAATGAGGGGCTGCATCACCCCTGTCCTGAAAACTTGGGTGCCTCACAATGCTTTGCTGCTGTAGCTCCCGTCTGGGCCACTCACAAGCAGGCAAACGACATGCAGGTCACACTCTGAGTGTCTGTATAGCTGCAACCTGCCACCCACACATAAGGCACACTCTGGCTTTCTCTGGCATTGGTTACCACTTGTTGTTGACACCAACACATCTGCAGTCCTGGATTTTCCCCAAAAATGTCTATTCTACACTGTCCAGTCCTTTTCTGGGTAGTTCATATGTATTAGGTCTATCGCCCCTCTAAAAGGATCAATATACAACAGTCTGCTACCCTAAATGGAGTTGCCCACAAAGCTCACAACACGGAATTATTTTTTTATTAAAGAATAAAACGAGTTTATATAACTACAAAGAGAGAGAGGTTTTAAATGAGTACCAGTAGAAGGCATTAAAGTCAGAAATGGTTACTACAAGAAAAATAAAGATAAAACGTTGCCTACTTTTAAACTTGACTAGATGTGGTTCAAGGTGAAGTCCCTTGCCATATGTTCCCAGTAACATCGCTGACCAAATTCTCAGGCCAGGATCTGCTACTAAAGTCCAAAGGCTGTTGCTTTTGTCTTAGGTGAAGGAAAGAGATGGAAAGGGAGAGATAACTTGGGGTGGTTTTGCCACTCACTTTGATAGTTCAGTCACCCTTTGAAATGTATTTTGCTGAGGGTTACCCCTAGATAAAGTTCATTCCTGCTGTGAGGATGGAGACAAGAGGTCTGGCAGTGAACGAGGTTCCATACTGTTGTTTTCTAAAATGTAAATTGATCTGTTCCTATTCCCTCTTCCTTGCCAAAGAATGGCCACTTGACAGATGGTGGCCCATCAGCTTTGATGACAGCCAGCTAGAGGCATCGCCTTGTCCTTCGTCTTTGAGAAACTGATTTACCCCCTCCCCAGACTTATCTGGTAAACACACTTCAGCCATAATTTCAGTTCATGTTCACAACTTTATATATAATGTTGCTATATACATTCTATCATGATATTATTGCGCACTGAGTTATTGGTTTTCAAACAATACATCACAAGGCATATTTTGTACTGTCAAGGTTCCTTCCACACTCTGAACTTTAGGGTACAGATGTGGTGGACCTGCATGAGAAGCTCTAAGCTCAATTAACAGCTTAGATCTGGTCTGGCTGCCCCCACTCCCAAGCACTAATTCCCTTTCCTGGGTAGCCTTGAGAGACTTCACCAATTTCCTGGTGAACACAGATCCAAACCCCTTGGATCTTAAAACAAGGAGAAATTAACCATCCTCCCTCCTTTCTCCCAGCAACTCCTGGTGGATCCAGATCCAACCCCTTGGATCTAAAAACAAGGAAAAATCAATCAGGTTATTTAAAAAGGCTTTTAATTAAGGAAAAGAAAGGTAAAAGAAAACCCTTTGCGAGAGATTAGCATACCAGCTACTTTCACAGATAACAGATTCCAAACACAAAGCATGTTCCCCTGGGCAAAAACTTACACAAAAAATACCCAAATACCCAATTTGACTATTCCTCTAATTGCACAAGACAGGTTACAAAGAAATAAACATAAACCTATTTATTTCCTTCACTAATACTCACTACTTAATAAGAGGCTGAATTCTGGAGCTTTCCCACTCCTGTCCAAAGTGAAACTCAACAGACAAAGGGAACTTCCCTCCTTCCCTTTGAACCATCTTGTCCTTCCACTGGTCCCTCTGGTCAGGTGTCAGCTAGGCTAGGTGAACTTCTTAACCCTTTACAGGTAAAAGAGGCATTAACCCTTAACTATCTGTTTATGACATGTACAAAGATTATGACAATAGTGTGTAGGGTATGAATACAGGGGTGAGTTCATTCACAGCCCCTGACTGATGTCGTTATCAAAGGCAAAGCTTTTATGGATGATAAAATAAGGGTACTATCATCTTCAATACTTTTTTTTCTTTAAATTCCATTTCTTGTTAGAAATTTTGTCTTTCCTTGAAAATGACTTTAAATAAAAAAGCCTAATGTTTCTTGCTCCTGTAACAAGAAAAACTGATTATCTTTGCATCTCCATGGGGCAGGGAGAGTAACACATCGATTTGGAAACACAAAGGTAATGCTTAAGGAAGTATATTCCTTTGTGGACAGCTAGCTTCAATGGCTAGAACAGAGAGGGCACCATAGCCCCACAACCCCACTCTCTTCAGGGGTGGTTTGGGCTGCCAGCTAGGCACAGTCATGCTCAGATGTGCGATGACACTGGAGCTAGCCCCTGCAAGGACTCCTTGTGTAGCTGCATTTTCTCACATTTTCTCTAGTCAAATTAAAGCCTATGTACCAGAGCACACACAATCCTGTTAAAATTAAGTTCTCTTCATTTTTCTTTTAAGTTAGCTATCTTTACAGTTTAGTACTCAAAGTGTCTGATCTAAGGCACCCTGTAATTAATGAATAGAAATTCTCCCCTTACTTGGATGGGTTTTCAATCACACCCAAAATTATTAGAGGACTTGTTATTAGATATGTTTGTATAACTTTATCATTCCAATTTCATAAAGTTTCAATCAATCGGAATATTCATAATGGAAAATGAATAAGATTTTGGAACAAACAAACAAAAATCGGCAGTCAGATATGACAGTGAGTAAAGTTGGCGGTCCAGTTACCACCATCTCTCTGTGGAAGTAAACTCATCCTGAGGCAAACTTGGACTCTCATCATTACAAAGCTTCTTATTTGATAGGGCTTTGCAATTACTATTTCGTTCTTTTGCCCACTGAGAACTCTGAACCTATGTTATAATTTAGCTGGACTTACCTTTGACAACAATCTGTTGCTGAATCCCACATTTTAGAGAGTCAGAGATGATGCGTTTGTTTCCCTGGGGAAATCTGTCAAAATGCAGTTAAAGGTTTGAGGAGAAGCTCAGTATCCCATCTAAAAGACAGAGGAGAAAATTGCTCCGCACAGAACTATGGTACACATCAGACATGTGTTCAACACAGTCTTTAGATATTTGTGCTTTAATGCAGCTGTGCTTTTAAATTTGCACCCTATAGAATTAATGGAAATGAACTACAACAAAATCATTTCTCTGTTTGCTTTGTAGTTCTCAGTTCGTCAAAATTTTCCAAAATCAACCAAACAAAAGATCAAATACAAAAAAACTCACCAAAAAGTGATATTTTTTTCATGAAAGACTTTAAGTTTTCTGCTTTTTCTACCTTCACTTGAGCCTCATTTTAATCTCTCCTCATATGGAAGCTGTTCAATACAGCTAATCATATTTGGTGCCCATCTCTGTACCTTTTCCAATTCTAATATATTTTTTGAGATGGGGTGACCAGACTTGCACACAGTATTCAAGGAGAGGGTGTACTATGGATTTAAATAGTGTCATGATATTTCCTATCTCATTATCTATCCCTTTGTTAGCTTATTTGACGCTGCTGCATATTGAGCAACTGTTTTCAGAGAACTATCCACAAAGACTCCAAGATCTGTTTCTTGAGTGGTAACAGCTAATTTAGATCGCATCTTTTTGTATATATAATGGGATTATGTTTACTAATGTGCATTTCCTTGCATTTATCAACAATTCATGAATTTCATCTGCAATTTTGTTGCCCAATTATCCAGTTTTGTGAGATCCATTTGTAACTCTTCACAGTCAGCTTTGGACTTAACTATCTTGAGTAATTTTGTATCATCTGCAAACTTTGCCACCTCATTGTTTACACCCTTTCACAGATCATTTATGCATATGTTTAACAGCACTGGTCCCTGTACAGAACCTCAGAGTCCCTATAATTTCCCCTCTCCATTGTGAAAACTTAGCCTCTCATTTCTACCCTTTGTTTCATGTCTTTTAACCAGTTACTGATCCAGGAGATCCTTCCCTCTTATCCCATTACTGCTTACTTTGCTTAAGAGGTTTTGGTGTGCAACTTTGTCATAGGTTTTCTGAAAGTCCAAGTTCACGATAATAAATTGGATCACCCACATCCACATGCTTGTGAGCACCCTCTAAGAATTCTAGTAGACTGGTGAGGCATGATTTTCTTTTACAAAAGCCGTGTTGATTCTTCCCCAACAAGCTGCGTTCATCTGTGTCTGATCATTCTATGCTTTACTATAATTTCAGCCAATTTTCCTGATATTGGAGTTAGGCTTTCTAGCCTGTAATTGCCAGATTGCCTCTGGAGCCTTTTTTTTTTTAATAGACATTACATTAGCCATCTGGTACAAAAGCTGATTTAAGTGCTAGTTTACATACCACAGAAGTTTTGCAATTTCATATTTGCATTCCTTCAGAACTCTTGGGTGAATATGATCTGGTTCTGGTTTATTATTGTTAAATTTAACAATTTGTTCCAAAATCTCCTCTGCGACACCTCAATTTGGGACAATTTCTCAGCTTCGAGGGGGAAACTTGCACCACTTAACTTCTATGATGCAGCAACAGAGAGGACTGAACCCAGAAAGCTAACTGTTATTTGTGAAACGTTGCTGACCTGGAAAGGAACTGTTCATCTTTTGTTAAATTGAAATAAACCTGACCCCAAAAATGGAAACATTATTTGAAGCAGGTGGGATGGGCCTTCCTGGAAGAGTTAGGGGGCAAGCAGAAATATGACTGGTCTGGAAACCAGGGACAGGTAGAGCAACCCTCCCACACATAGTTGCAGCTCAAAATCTACTTATACTGCACAGGCACCTAGATCTTGTCTACACTACAGGTTACTTCGGAATAATTTACATTGCTCATGGGAGTGAATAATCCACACCCTAAGAACGGAAGTTATACCGACCTAAGCACCGATATAGACAGGACTTTGTCTGCAGGAGAGCTTCTCCCTCTGATATAGTTACCGCCTCTCCCGTTAGCTTAGAGCTTCTCCACCACAAATACTACAGTGCACCGGTGAAGCTGTGCCACTGTAATTGCTGTAGTGTAGATATAGCCCTGGAGGCTGCAGCCACATCAGGGCCCTATTGTGCTATGGTGATTGAAAGTCCCTGCTTCAAAAAGCTTACAAGTTTCAGACAATCTTCACTCTTTAAGCTGATTATTGATAATAAGGATAAAGTAATGATATTTGACTCAACAATAAAAATAATACTTTTTCCTGGCAAAAATTTTTTTTCTAGGTTGTCCTTAATTGCTTAACACTGTCTTAATGACTCTAGCCATTTGCAGATTTTAAGGAAACCCAGAAACTTCCACTCATTGGCTAAAATATTCTAAAAGTTAAAATGACTAGATGACTCATCATTAGCATCCTCATCTGCTTTGCACTCTTTAAAAAAAATCTCTGTCTCCTGCAGTGATTCCACAGTATGTCTAGATTATCACTATGTGAAATTCAGCCCTCTGAAGAGGGCCAATACGAGGACCCCCACACCATGTAAACCCTAAAATAGACTGCTTAGTCCTTGTGCTGTGAAATTTCACTCCATGGGCCAGATTCTTACTCTCAGTATCACCTTACTCTGCAAACAGTTCCATTGACTTCAGTAGGGATTGTTCATGGAGTAAGGTGCTATTCACCATAAGGGAATCATGGTCTGGTCTTGAGTTAATAACTGCCCTATGTACAGTTCACAGCACGGAATAGCCCTGCCTTGAAGAGTTTGTCTGGAAACTGACAAAGGATCCCTTAATGAAATGTACATTCCTAATGATGACTTTACGGAGGTCAAATTTCTCTTTTTTCCCCCCCGTCCAATTGGCCATTTACTTCCAAACGTTAATGGATAATCCAGGAGATGCTTTTATATTCCACCATCAAGATTAAGTTTTATGCTTTCCCTGGAGTGCACAGAGATTACAGGCTGTCACAGCGAAGTGTAGGGAGCTCAACCAGGCTTCTGTGCTTAATGTTGTTACATTGTTCCCATTAAGTAAAACAAACTTGGGAGGCCACAGAGTTGCTATGACTCAGCTTGATCCTTGTGTCATGAAGCAAATGCTTTCCAGCCTCCTGTCTGGAAACACTCTGATTAGTGCCCCCGCTCAAGCTATGAGAAAGAGAGAAAAAAACCATTGTAGGCGTTGACTCATTTCATACACTTTTTAATCAATCTCATCTTGATGAGCTGTAACCTAATGCACTTAAAAAAGCAGGAAAGTCCCCTCCTCTCCCCACCTTTGTTCTACCTGCTAATGTGCTGGGACTTCAAAATGCTGAGTGCTCTCAGGTCCCACTGAAGTGACCGGGAGTGGCGAGTGCTCAACACCTTGCTGGAGTTGGCCCATTTATCAATACCATTTTGTGCAAATTAGACATAAAGGTTTATTATTGAATATTTATCTGACAGGTAGCACTCGGAGGCTCCAAGCAGGGGCCTCCATGGGGCTAGGCAATCTACACGACACATCCATGGTTCCTGACTCAAACAGCTTATGCTCTAGGAAGCCAAGTGTCATGCAGAGGGTGACGAATAAAAGATACAAACAAAGGTAACACCCCCAAGGAGTGTTCCAGCGCCTGGCATGCAGGACTGAGCCTCTAGGAGGTCCTACCCTATGGATTAGAGCAACAATGGCTACCAGAGCCCTCTGACACCATTTCGCAGTCTGCTCAGAGTTGGGGGTGTGGACAGAGAGGGCTAGAAACTCCTGCTGAGACCAGTGGGGAGGCTTCTGAAGGGGTTGATCTGGACAAGCAGTTTTCTTGGTTAATTATGAACCAGAGCTGCTCAGCCCCCTGCTCCCCAAAGGGCAGTGATAGCCTGACAGAGGCTAAGAGACTACTAGTTTTAGTTTCAATTTTGAGCTTTGAGTTTGGGAGCTGAAAGTGATGCAGCGGAAGAGCTCAGAGAATTCTGATTGAGTCCCACTCCCCCCAACAGGGCTCTGAATTGCTGTGGGATTTAGTGCATGGCCAGATAGTCCCAGCCTTGCAGAGACCAGTGTACAGAATGGCAGAGTTCTGACCCAGCGCTGGTTACTGAGAACCAGTTAAGAGCTCCACAGGGCTCCAGGCCAGAGAGCCAGGAGATGACCCTGCTCCACCCAGGGTGAAGACACAGTAAGGGGACACTTTTTGTTCAAGCTGGCCAATGTTCACAGTGCTGCAGCACTCATCTCTGGACTCACCCTCAATGTACCCTCTGCCTGGGAAAGTGTCAGGGAGGGAGCTGGGGGTTGGGAAAAGGTATGGGTGTTGGGGAAATTTTGTTGTTTTAGTACTTAGTATCTCGGCTCTCCGAGCTCTGGTCAAGTGTCAGTAGTCTCTTGGTCTATCCAAGGCTGTGATCAAGTGTCTTGATGTTTTTGGTCTTTTGGCCTCGAGATGAAAACCTTGTCTGTGTTTCTGGGACCTTGAAGTGAAAAAATATTCTCTAAGTTATATCTGTTCTTATCAGTTTAATCCTAACCCTTTCCTTCCCCAGATCTTTTTCTGCTCCCAATAAAGTCACCCTTTGTTATCTTGTTATTTTGAGTCTGTCATTTCTTTGTTGGGGTTTGTATTGATGTACTTCATTGTTTCTTATGTACTGGGTTTTATGGTCCTTGCCAACAGTGGTAGTATTATTCATTTGCATGCTTTTTGTCTTGGGCACAGTGAGGAGTCACCTTGGGGGGATGCCCCAGGCATCAAAACAAAAGAACCTAGGACCCAACCCATGCAAGGAGGGGAAGAAGCCATTCCATTGAGCAAGCACAAGGAAGGAGACTTCAGACTCCTAAACAAAAAATAAGCACCAACTATTTTCATCTGCCCCGCAAGGTGGATGTTAACTGTCTGACTTCTTATAGGCATCTTGGTGGGTCTTGAAGAGAGATGGTAATGGCTGTATGGATCAGTTCAAGGTGAGCACTCCAAGCATATAGGCCAGCATGTAAGAAGGCACAAAGGCAATTGTGTGAGAAACTGATAAGAAGTCAGATGAAGATGGCATCATTGGTGGAGCAGAAGAATGAATGACTGTTATTCTGTTTGTAGCTAAGGTGCAGCTGTCAGACTGGAGAGCAAATACAGCGGGTTATAAGCTTGTTTTGTTTCATTTTCCCAGCCACATAATGGAAAGGCTAAGAAAAAATGATGAAATCTCTCTAAAATCATGCAAAAATGCCCCCAAATCTAAGCCAGACATTTATGTGTAGTTTAGCAGGAGTGTATTTGGGACACAGAATTTTCAACGTTGGACAGTTATTTACTTATGCTTGTAGAGCATAACTCAAGCATCTTGTCAGAACCATTGATTACAGTACAGAGCATCTATAACAGTAGCATCATAGAACCTAAGCTGCCTTCTTTTAATTCACAATTTCTAGATATAGGAAAACATACACCTACATAAATAAAAGTAGCAGAATTCATGTAAAATAATAATCTGAAACTAACCTGGAACTGGGGTGGCAGCTGTAAACAATCTGGCTTTATAATGGAAGGTTTGTAGCTCTTTAAATACCCTTGAAACATTAAAACTAAGAATGAAATTATTATTTTCCCTTAATTGTAAATCACGGAATTCTGTATTGAGCCAAATTTCATAAGAAAAACATTCCAAAATGAATAGTCAAGAAGGATCTTACTATGGAGATTCACACCAAAGTGACAAAAGGATCTTTAATTTCAAGGAGGAATTACTGTATCCCCACTATTGGATATGGGCAGTCTCAACTAATGGAACTTCAGATCTAGGGTGCTGTAATACCACCAGTGTAAACCCTGACCAGTATGTTCCATGTAGAATAGAAACAGTATGTGTTCCATGAACACGGTTTAGAAAGTTGTGTGGTGTCTTGAGAGATTGCTCCATATATTCAGGTGACTTGAACTTGCTGGAAGTGGCGCCACAGCAAGTTGTTTTCTTCGGCTCTCAGGTGAAATCCTGGCTCCATTATAATCAATGGGAGTTTTTCTATCGACTTCAATAGATTTCAACTCTAGTCTTGAGTGAACAGGCTCTAGTAGGTATGCTTCTCTCTTAATTCAGATGCTAGGGTTATGTCAGGTTCCCTTGAGATTGCTGTCATTTTAAAGGATGTTTGTGTGCACTCTGACACTTTACCTACCCCAGGTCCCATTGACTTGTTTTAAATTCTAAGCCATTTCATTTACAACAGGGGTTTTAGGCCTGTCACTTTGATATATGCCTGTTCCCAGCTCAGTGCTGTTTTGATACAGCCTCGTAATAGTAACCTATGAAATTTCATGGAGGGTTGTGATAGTCTAGCCCTCTAGCTGCTAGAGGCCATTTAGAGGGTGTCAGTGCAATTACTACAGACATGTAATGTAGTACAGCTACTTCTTTTGGAGGAGAGCATCTTTAATTTATCTCCCATGAGCAACAAAGCCCTGACATTAGTGTTGAGTATTTGGTTCTTTGAATCCACTGATATGGAGTAGCCTACCTTATATGTACCAGCTATGGAGGTATGTGCATGTTGATCTGGACCATTTGAGGATGACTATTTGGTGATCCTAGTGTTCTAGTAGCAGGAAGAGTTTATCAATGAACATGCTATTTTCTTTTAATTCTAGTAGTAAGTAATACTTTTTATCCTTGATTCAAATATAGAGCAGATTTATAATCTAATTTTGAGATGAGAGACCTATGAGACCACCAAATAGCTCTCCCTTGAAAGTGCAAGATAGACGATATATCAGTTAAAAAACTACTACTACATTTGGACAGACTTAAGTGATGTGCAAAGAATATTGGGTGATATGAAGTTAATGGCAGTTTTGCCACTGACTTCTGTGGGGCCAAGATTTCCCCTTTTGTTTTCAAACTGGGCTTATGCCCTTTAATACTTTGTGATGAATAAAATGCCTGGAAATTCTTTCTTTTTAAAGTTTAACTCTGCCTTGAGTTGGCTTTTATTTAACCTTCAAAATATAAATTCTGATCTTTCTTGGTCAATATTAATTCTCACACTTAAATGAAGCTGATTAATCACCAGTTTCCTTTTCCAACATGCTTGTCATTGAAATGATGTGATTCAAAACATTTAAAAAACAGTCCAATTAAAAATCCCTGTCCCTCTCAGTAAGTCAGCTTTCACTCTAGGTTTTTGTGATGCTATCATTTTCACTAATTCTCCAGTCAGAGTCTTCCAAACCACATGGTAATAGAATGCCAAATGGAAAAAAAGCTGAATTAAAAATAATAATTTTAATCTTCTCTTACTTAATTGGCCTCTCCGAGTTGGTAAGACAACTCCCACCTGTTTATGCTCTCTGTATGTGTGTATATATATCTCCTCAATATATGTTCCATTCTATATGCATCCGAAGAAGTGGGCTGTAGTCCACGAAAGCTTATGCTCTAATAAATTTGTTAGTCTCTAAGGTGCCACAAGTACTCCTGTTCTTTTTGCGGATACAGACTAACACGGCTGCTACTCTGAAACCTGTCGTTATGTAATAAAGAATCAGAAAGAGCTACAAGTCCAGTTTATTTTTCCTTTCCAGCTGTAATTTATTAATAAAGCTCATATGATCTTAATGAAATAATTGTTTGAGGATTGCCATAACTCTAGGTTCTGAAGAGTACCTCATTCTCTCTGATCAGACAGTTCACATAATAGGAATTGAATTTGCTGATATTATTTTGAAAACTGACTCATTCAATTTCATCCCTGTAAAGCTGTGGGCATTCCCTCTACTGCCCCCTGATGGGCAGTGTGATGCTGCAGGTGTGCCCTACCTTAATTTGCCTTGCTGGTAATTAATTAGTTTGCTTTAACAGCCCAAGAGAAAGGAGAATCCACCACACACACACCCCAACAAAATACCATATCCTCCTGTAATAAGACTTCAGAAAGGACTAATTACAAAAACAGGTCATAAGGTCCTCACATCAGAATCCTGGTTCAACTCTCAAACTTAAAATACATAAAACAAAGCCTTTGGCTAGACTGGTCTCTTAGAGCTTGAAAGAAAACCACCACACCACACACTACAGCCTGCATGGCTTCCATTCTCCTCTCTCACTCAGCTTCCTGTTCCTGTTTGCATAGCCTGTTTCTAAGTTGATTACACCCCAGGCTGCCTCAGCTGTTGGCTCCAGCCTGTTCCTTAAAGGGGCATTACACTCCTTCAGAACCCCATTCATGTACCTTTCTCTGCATTTTTCTGTGGCAATTGAAATAACTGTTTTCTGTTTGTACAAAACTGTGTGTAGGTGCTGCTGATATTCATACAAATAGCCATGCAGGCACGTGAACAAATTTATTTGCTACAGATCACTTCACTGTTCATCATTCAGCATTCTCCTAGTTTCAATCATCCAATCAGGGCAAAGGAATTAAGCCATATGACTTACAGTAGATGACCACTCACACACAAATACATCATAGTGGTCAATTTCCAGATAACTTCTTGGACTTGACAATTACTTGGACAAATGATCCTATGAACCAGCATGCATGATTGATGAACAATCAAGATCAGTTCCTGAAAACTCTGAAGATCAAAAACTTGTTCCCCTCCCCTTCCCTGAACAGAAGTTGGTCCAATAAAAGCTATTGCATAACCTACCTTATTTCTTGAGAGAGACAAGGATTGTTATAACTAAGTGCCAGAATAAGGAAATGTATGTAATTGGCCATTGGCCAGGATTCTTGGACAACCATTCATCAGGAAGTATTACAAGTAATTAAACATGAAACACATAATGTGGACTTGTACATCACTGATTTTAACCTGCTTCTACTCCCCCACCCTAAAAGAAAATAACAACCACAGAGCTCATGCTATACCACAATGAATGCAGGAACAGCACTTTTGAAGGCAAAAATCTGTGTTTGGTAAGGATTCCTGGAATAAATTGACTCCATGATCTTGATTTCTTTGTGCTTACTGGTTAATAGGGTTTTTATATAGCAGTGTGCATTCATGCTGGGGCCAGGAGATTACAGCTGAATAGAATGAACAGCACCAAAATCTACACTTATGTAATAGCTAATACTTTATGAGACTCACTCAGCAGGACAACATCTTTAAAATAGCCATGTCTGATGGGAAAATTAGAATTTCAAGGCTCTTTAAAAACCATTTAACCAGATTATTCTCCAAATTACTGAGGAGAAGGAGTGAGGATCATCTTTGGGATGAGAATTTAGAGACAGGAGTAGAGTATAATGCTTCGTATGATTACAAACTGAGATTGATGGCCGGATAATGGTTCAAACTGTAGGAGCAAGCTTAAAACTAAATCTTTTTTTAGTGCTAGGAGAGCTGTGATGTGTTTGAGGATGCTGAATGAATCATGTTCAGCCTAATGATTCAGAGAGGCCCTGAAAGAGACCCTGTTTTGAATTTTTTTTAAATATATAAATAAGAGCTTGTTTTTAATATGCAGTTAGTTTTGTTACATGTAAGTTATAGGGTAGTATCCCTATGGTTTAATCCAGAGTTGTAATATGCAGGCATGAGTAGATTTTGTACTGTGCTAGGCAGTGAGGCATGCGGGATCTATTCTTCTGTGATGGTTTCTTTTTAATGCTATTTTTATTACCTTTTTTTTACTAATAATGGTATGGTCAAATCTAATGGGAACCATTCCCTCTGAACAGCAGCATGCATGAGTGAGTGAACAGCCAAAAAGAAAAGGTCAATAAGCTCTGGCACCCTGCATATTGATGATCAGGGATCCTAGTTTTCCGTGATAAAAAAAAAAACCAAAAAACCAAATTTCTCTGATAAAATACTATAAAAAGTGTTTTTCCTCGATTAAAATGAAATACTGTAGTTTCCCTAGCCACAATATATATAGTTATCAGTTGAACAAGTTTTATTGATATATTTACAATTTTTAAGCAAGTTAAAAGCCTACCAGTGCCATCAATCATTATAATAAAGTACAATGTATAGAATTGCAATTTGTATTTCTTACATATGCCAAATACTTCTCTGTCTGGATTCTCTGGATTCTATATTATCCGAAAATTGTTCTTTTTTTTAAATGCACAAAAAAGAAAGCTCAGGCTGTCAGCCCTGCACAGCGGGGCTTGGGCTGTCAGCCTCGTGTGACGGGGCTCTTGCTGTAAGCTGAAATCTTATTAAAATATGTAGAATCTGTTTGGCCCACACAAGGTTGTGCTTAGGTTTACGTGGCCCTCCTGTGTAATAAGATTGGGCACCATTGGAGTAAGTGACACTGGTACTTTCAGTAACATTTATTTAATAGTTAATACATGTTTTTATTTTTTCACAAAATGTAAAAACTAAAATTCTCTGTAAAAATTCAAATTCCAAGTTTTTCCATGGCAGAGGGATTCCTAGGCTCCTTGTCAATGATACCATATTTGAAATTCTTTCTGTGCATTTGGATTCTGGCCACAGTTCCTGATTTTGGATTACTTTTCTTTTAGCTGCAATGTGTCAAATTGTAGCTGAAAAACAGTGATCTCCTGCTATTGGGTTATTTGTGTGTGCATCCATCCAAACAATATAGTTTGACCACATTAATTGAATGTACAATTTAAAGATAATTGACAAGGTGCTTTACAAAAATATGTAACGCTGGTTTACTAAGCTAAGGTAAATTACCAAATTCCAATAACTTCATCAGTGTATGTGGCATGACCCTAGTCATAGTTTTATTTTAAAATTATCCTACACCGAGGCACTAAAGGCACGGCACATCAATTTAAAGCTGAGCTAAGGTGGCCATTACAGAAGAAGCATTAAAAGCATAATCTCAATTGGAAACCCTTTCAATTTCTAGAAGCAAAGTTGAATTGAATTTCACTAGCTCTGGTCTCCCTCCCCATGGTTTGTTGCTGGCCCATATTTAAAAACAGATGGCACCTAGTTTCTTCTTCAGGTTTAAATGTGGCCAAAGTTTCATAACAAAAGCTCAGATTAGTTGATCCCATAACATTTCTGCCATTTGAGGCTGCCATTTAGTGGGCAAGATTTTGGTGCCACTGCTTGCTAACCAGATCAGTAGCCCAGATTCAGTTGCAAGACTCCTCTGAGCTGAAAAAAGCCTTATCAGCCCATCTCTAATTTTTTACCTTCGACATGAGCATATTTTGATTCTTAAGTTCCCTTAACATCCATTCCATTTGTGGCCAGAAAACTCCTGTTTTGCTGTGATACTACAGCAAACTGTGCAGTCACAAGCCACCCCAAAACCCCTATAGAGCCCTGGAGCCAATTCAGCTCCTATTTTTAGGTATAGGTAAGTCCAAGTTATTATGACTAATATGGACAACACTGAATGATTTTGGATAATTGAGGAATTTGTTTGTTATAGTTAATATACATAAGAGATAAAAACCTGTGGTTTGGATAATGGAGGTGTAACTAATGAAAATAAATGAACCCCAGATATCTCATAATGCTCTGTGTCTGCCTCTTGACTAACTCTGAGCTAATGAAGGATAGGGAGATGGCATAGAGACATGTAACATGGAACAATCTTTTGTTTCCATTTGTGGGAACTATGTGGGAAAATTTACCACTTTTCTCAAACTGTAAGAACGAAGCCAAAAAAAATTAATCAAAACCCTTTTTTTTTGCTTCTGAATAACACAACTCTAGTTCTGTTCAGACTAAAATTGGGCCAGGTCCCTTTAGACACTATTCCATATGTCCAACAACTCTCAATAGGCCAACAGCCTCTGTGTATTTATACAGATGCTGCTATTTGGGGAAAACCAATTGAGGCTCACAAGTGAATTCCGAGTGCTTTTGAAATTTAAAAGGAGCCTTGTCTTTTTTTTATTTCATTATCTTGGCTCAAAGCTAATTTTGGCTGCTTGCTGGGTAGGGCGGGGTGAATAATTTGTAATAAATAATACATTCATTGAATTTTGTCACTTTTTCTATTCATGAAGTTTTCTGAGCAGAGTGAGATTTTCTTGAATTGGCCATTTCAAAATATGTCTATTTCTTCAGCAAATACTTCTTGCTTTGAACAGCATTCAAAAACAATTCATTATAAATTTTCAAAATACATGTTAAGTCACATGGCATTATTTCTATTCCCTGACTGGTAAGATAGGTTGTTGAACCGTAGGTTGTTTAACCAACAAAGCAAGAATTGTACGTTGAAGTGTGAATTTTACAGTTACAGCTTCATTTTTGTTTCGTATCTGAGCTTAAAATTTGCTTTGTGAGTGTTCCTGCTAGTGAAACTGTATTTTCTAGAATATTCACAGAAGATGAACACAGGGGAGTGGAACTTATTAACAAATAAGTTAATTAAAAAAAAAGTAAAATATTAATGGCATTGGGAAGGGATATTTTTAGTAAATGGTGTACAAATGGCATGTAGAGTGGCTACAACAGAACAAACCTGAGATCCAAGTTTTAAAACGTGGGTCCCTAATATTACAACTTCTTTAAGGTATGGTTGTGACTGCAATCACATGTTCTCAGATTAGCACCAGAAGGCTCTACAAGCTACGAAGATAAAAGACCCAATTCTCTATCCCAGGATGGCTGCTTCATGTAGAATCAGAGGTGCCACCTAGGGGGATTCCCCTGGCTCCATGCCATGCATTCCTGGTCCCCCAACTTAGGGCCATGTTGGGCTCAGGAGCAGGGATGGCCAGAGCTGTGATCTGCTGATTCCTAACCAATGTAATGGCTCCAAGTTATAGAAGTCTTGAGGCTTGCTCAAAGTGATGCCCCAGATTCTGGGGATCAGGCATAGGCTACAATGACATTTGGGGGAGGAGGCATGAAGATAGCATAGGGCACTCTTTTGCCAATATCCCTCCTTCTCTCCCTCCCCCCCCCACAACCCTCCAGTTCTTGTAGCAAGCAGAGCTTGGCTGGACCCAAGAATTGGGGCCATAGGAACTGACAGCAATACATATGAGAGTCAAGAAAACAAAGGTGTCTTCTGCTGCATAAAGTCTGTGCAAAGCTCACAACCCAGAGGAAATAAAACAGAATTCACACAGAAATAACCCATGTACTGCACCCCAAATGCCCAGGTGAGACAAAAAGTCACAGTTCCAGATTTGGCTATTCAGAGTAGCTCCTCCAGCCACTCAGTGTTCGGGACGTAGAATAGATTCACAGTGAATAGACATGTTAGTATTTAGACAGTGTGCAGCAGGGAGGAACAACTTTGTAAATAACTTTGACTGCTTTTAATTTAGCCAAAGATGTACTTATAATGAGAATTCTTTGTGGATAGCTTAGTTTCTGTGAATCAGCACAGACCCAACAACAGAGGTTGTGGTTTTCACCAGTCTTGTTCATCTGGTCTAAAGATGGATTTTTTTTAACGGAAAAATGTGAGTGATTTTTAGGAAAGCCTTGCACATATATTTTTTTTCTAAAAGAAAATATATAATTTAAAGCTCCATATACCCATTACTCTGATTCTTATTTCTGGCCAGGATAACTCAGCACAACAATTGGGTGGTGAGGAGAGAATTAAACAAAGACGGCTTCTTTGTACTTCTTAGACCCCGGAGGAGGGACCTCTGGTCTACATTACACTCTGTTGCAACAGCTGTTCAAGGACTGTTGTAGGAGCCTTGAACAGCTGCAGTGTACTCCAGCTTCTCCCTTCCTCCTCAGACATGCCTCCATCCACCCGGGACAAGTGGGGCTGCAGGGGAGGGAGCCAGCACAGAATCATTATGCAAACTCTAAGCCACTGGAGAATCCCTCCTATGCTGGAGGTATTCCCCAGCATGGCAATCTGTTGTCTTTACAGACCCTATATACCGGCAGAGTTGGTATATAGGATCTGTGGCAGAACCTGCCAATGGGTAAAGTTTTTTTTATTAAAGAAATGTTACAATTTCAATATTTCTGTAGCCGACAGTGGCTTGGAGTTTATCGCATAGTGCTACCACATTGGCAGGAAGTGACACATAACAGGGCAAAAGGACCACTGACTGCACTTCACTGAATGGGAACTTTTAGATATGTTTGAATATGTATCAAAATTCTTTTTTCTAAGTATACTGTAAATACTGCCTGTGATTTTAGAAGTAAGACCAATGGTGTCAAAATAATTCATTGTACATTCTCATGGGATGTGGAATGTTCTGAATTTGACAGCATCACCCATCCACCTTCTCTACTCCGTATTTGGATGCATCAATTAACTTATTTTGCCAAGCAGTGGAATTAGCTTCTGAAAATGTTCAGATCAGTATAATCAAAATAATAAGATACCTTCAAACTACTTCACAAAGTAGGTAAGCATCATTACACTAATTTAACATTTGAGGAAACTGATTCATAATGATGTAACATTTTTTTGCCAAAGACCATACAACAAATCCACCGCAGAGCCAAAAATAGGATCCTTCTTCGAATTTACTTCACTGACCTATGTTGCCTCTACCTATAGTAAAGACTGAATTTGACCATTACTTCAGTAGGAGAAAGTGGCAGATGTGTCTTTGCAAATACTGGTGCTACAAATCAAGGAAAGAAGTTTATTGAGGTGCACATTGTCTTTTTCTTTCTGAGGTCAATTGATTGAGGAGTTCACTCTCACTCACCTCCTACCATCAATAGACGTGACAATACTGTTTTTGGGAGGGATCTGGCCAAAGAATGTTTCTTCTCTACAATTTATTACTCTGAATGAAGAAAGATGTGACATTTCTAGCACTGGCAGCAATATCAATTTTGCCTGCTTTCCCTGTTTACAGGAAGATTTAAGAATATATTGGTGATGTTTGATGTAAAACATCTATCAGAAAGCAGGTGAAAATGAATTGGAGCAATGCCCTGAATGCTATGTCATTTCAACTTACACCCCGAATACCCCCACATTCTGAACACTAAGAATTTGGCCCAGGCACATCCCTAATAAATAGACATGTGTGTTAAAATGCACCGATTCTAATTATAGATCATACTTGGTTCGTGAACGGTGAGCAGGATTTGGAAAAATTCTTAGATGACCTCTTCAATGGGTCCAATCTCTGCAGAATATTGTGTGATGGAGAAAAGACTGATCCCTCAGTCTGGCTCGAAACCTTTTTTAAAGTTTTGACTTGGAACTTTGTGGCAGCTCAGCAATGTGATTTTTGACTGACTGTTCATTGACAGTATCGTCACTTTGAGCTCCAATACTGGAGGCCCCTGTGTTGCTTGTCTTTTCTGTGATCAATGTTTGGAGGTGTAACAATGAAACTAAAGTAGAGTGGACCTGGGGGATCATATCATACAAGTTTAGTTGTTAAATTCAGGTCACTGATACAGCCTCCTTAGCTCAGCTCAGTTGCTTTTCCAGGACATAAGGATGGCAAATGTTGCAGTTACGCTAGTGAAATGTTTAGCTAGGATGTAGTGTGCTGCAGTCCTCTTCCCCCCAGCCCTCTTCTCTGTTCCCTCTATCAAAATGTGAATTTATCAGTGGGAGGCAGATTGAAATATTTAAACTTGTAAATCCAAACAGCTTTCAGGGCACACTTCCCTTCTCGCCCACACTGCAACTGAGACTTCGCTATGAAAGCAATCAGCATTCTGATTGACTTTAGATAAGCTGTGAAATAAATGTTTTGGTAGGATGTTAAAAGATCCTTTGCCTTATTTAATTTCTTTTTCATCACTATTTTGAGTAGATCTCTTTGGCACCTCTCTGGATCAGCATTATTTGGAAACTAAAAACACATCAGAGGTCAGCACAGCATAGCCCACTGGGTAGAGAATGAAGTCCACAAAGGTGGCCATTGTAAACCGTGACGACATGCCGGTGTCAGTTACTGAACTAGCAGGGTCACAATTTCCCCTAGTGTCTGTTCATGAAATACTAAACTCATTGGTACTGCAAGGCATGAAGCAAGGGAACAAGCAAGCCTTTAAGGCACCCAAACCCTCATCACAGAAGAAGGATTAATCTCATACATTTAGGTGAAATCCCTCTGGTAAGACAGCCTGATCTGTGGTGGTCTTTGGCTGAAGCCAATTTAGATGTGTTTATTTTACTGTGGGAACAGTAGCTTCTAAGACTTAAATGAGCAAATGAAAGAGACGAAAGTGTAATATTTCGGAACAAATGTTTGAGCAACAATTTTAGTCTATGTGCATTTTTTCTATTGCTTCCATTTTCTGTTGCCTTTTCACAAGGGAGACACTGGATGCAATGTGCAAGGAATCCTGGCGTTCAGAGATTTATTTTCAAGACAACAGCACATGAAGAGCAGATTGCTGAACTAATGGTTTCACCATTTATATTTGATTAGAATTCCTGGGTTTCATACTCTCGCTGAAGATTTCTGAATCTCACCAACTGCTTGGCGTTTACACACATCAGTTAACAGATCACTACACTGAATTTTTATTTTTCCCTAAACGTATATAAAGCATTCCATACTGAGCAATAAAAGCTGCCTTATTCACATTCATCATAGTGTTTATTTATTCCACTTACTTAAAAAAAAAGTATTTCCCGTTGTTTTCCTTCTGTGAAGATATAAGGCTCATATCACAGTCTGGCAATGATCATCTCAAACCCACCATATAGAGCCCTTGGGGAAGTGGTTAAAATGGATTGTGCTGGCTCAGGAAGATAGCAGCTTAATTTTTTCCTGTCCACTTCCCCCACCATTAAGGGATTTGGGACAGACTTTCTAAACAGGGTGTATGGCAGCGGTGTTCAAACTTTTTCAGTCACCCACCCCCACCAGTAATGGACTCTGTCTGTGCCCCTCCCCACACCCCATTACTGCATAGCCAAGGCTTCCTCAGCAGTGGAGCTTGGGCTGATGGCGGAGCCAGGAGCAGAAATGGGTACGGGGGACCACTGGTGTAGGGTGTGAACAGGAGCTGTACTGAGATGGGAGCCTTAGAAGCCACTAAGTCTGGGGAGGAGGCTTGAGTTGAACTTTTTAATATTAATGTCATCAGTTTTTTACTTTATATTCTGTGGGGATTTTATTCGAAAGCAAGTTGTGAACGGTCCCGCAAATACCTATGAACCCAAGTAACTTAACTCAGGAATAGTGCCACAGAGACCAATAGCACTGATCACGTGAATAAAATTACATCTGAGTAGGATCGGACCCAGAAGATGTAACAAGTCACCACTCTTAGGTCAAAATTCCCAATGAAAGAGCAGGTGGGAACTTCAAAGTTCTAAACCATTGGCTCTGGCATCCATATCTACAGAAGAACCTTACAGCATCCAGTCCTAGCTTTGCCTCTGATAACCTATAATGGCATCTTAGAAGTTATCAATGAAGCTATAGGGGGAAGCTGTACAACAAATGACATTTCATATATCAAACTGAATAACAAAAGGAACATGGTACTGATTGTATTATTTACTGTCATCACCTATTCAGTAAAAACCTATTTTTAAAAATGTAAATGAAACTGCCACATAATTTCCAATGTGTGGCGCCAGAAACCAGGATTCTTAAGAGAAGTCTGCCTCCAAATACACACGGGCTTGTCTAGATGTATCTAGATGGTATGGCTGATCCCCCCATTGCTGTGCACTTTGTTTAATCACTTACACTTGTTCAAAGTGAGTAAAATGCTACTAGATCAAAGGGGTAGAGGTTTACAACATCTATTCAGAGGTATAAATAACTGGGCAGCAGATAATCCATTTTAGTGTGGTTATTGTTATTCTTGGTATAGCACAAGAGGGTGATAACATAAATGGTAGCAAGTGAATTCAGTTACTATATTATTTAGAGTAGCATATCCTCCATACCCCATCTCCTTCCAACACACACACACACACACTTCTTTTGCCTTATTAAAAAGCTAGAAACTGAGACCAGGATTTTCAAACATGGGTGCCTAGAGTGAAGCACCTAACCTAAGAGGTTTGCTTTTCTGAGGGGCTGCCAACCTGCAGTTCCCATTGAAACAGTTTGCCCAGCACCTGCAGCAAGTTTGAAAATTTTGGCCCAAAATCAAAAAGTCTAACCTTTATTCTTTAGAAGTGCATATGTTATTGCTGCTTATGATATCCCAGAGTTCTACTCTTGCATCTCACAAGCATCATTATGATTTTTGGAAGTAGCTAGAGCAAGCAAAATAAAAAATGAACTATATCATCTGCAGAGTTTATTTAATAGACTTTTGTCAAAGCTTTCCACGAGGCACCAAGGATGAAGGAATAACCATCTCCCATGACAGAAGACTAGTGACTGCTTTTAGGGATATGTTTTATGTTTAACTGTTCCAGGACTCCATTCGCCCCCAACATCTATGGACATTGAGTGAAGGAAAATGAGAGGCAGCTTGTGGCTAGGCTTGGAAGGATTTGATTTTTATCGGTAAATGTAGGTAAACAGATTTCACCGTACGCACACACAAACTGAAGAAAACATATTTCCATCAATAATAGTTGAATATGACAAGTAGGCAAAGAAAGAAAATGCTGCTTTAGAACTTTTTAAGAAGTTTTGTTTAAGGATATTTGTGATGTATATTTTGACACATGATTTGAAAATGTGTGCTTTAATAGTTATAACTCTTTGAATCTCAGGTCTACGGTCAAATTATTGCCTGACCTCCCAGCCCCCAAATTTCCCACAACTGACAATTTAAATAGACATGAAATTGAAAAAGGCTTAAAATAAATATTATCCATTCAAATTATACAAAAATAAAAAGTAAATTCTGCCACACCTACTTATGGCAGTAAATAAAAATCTTGTGCCATGTAAATAAAGGATTATTTTCCTTGATCTTTTCAGCAAAGTCACAGAAAATGACCCCGCTCTAGCAAAAATAAAAAATAAAAAAGTCAATGTCAGCAATAGTAATCTTCACTAGATTTTTTGTTATTATTTTAGAAATGACAAATGTCTTAATCTAGAATTTAGAAAACAATAGAGGAAAAGTTGTTGACGAAAATCAAGAATCTAAGTCTATTTAGCAAAATTGAGCTAATACTGACAGACCATAGTTAGAAACACAATTGTCACCCAACCATGAATTAGCCTGTTTTTCAGAGTTAATGATGATAGACAAGGAAACCATTTAAGTGTCAAAACAGGCCTCCAAATTGTGGCTTTGGCCCACTGGACATATTGAGTGGGAACTCCACAGCAGCAGAAGCCAAAGGATTAACTAGACAGTATTTCTCCATAGACTGTGCAGGAGTGCCTTATGCATTGGGAGCGCCTCCTCTCTCTAGAAGGACCAAATTTTGACTGCATTGCATGGATGCTCAAGGGGTCAGAGGGAACAAAGAGCCTTCCATGACGTTGCCCTCTAACTCTGGTGTCAGCCACAATCAGAGGGTGGGAACACGAATGGCACTAGTCTGGAGTGCTGAAGCTAAACTGGCTTGATTTTCAGATCCCAGATAGAGTTTTCAGTTGTGGCAGCTAAAACAAACAAACAAAACCCCACACATTTTTTTATTATGGGAGCAAGTTGTGTATGGAAGTTAGGGAAAGACTATACATATGAAACCTCACAATACTACTATTTTACAGTCATTTTAAAGAGCCTAACTGTACACTTCAGTTTGATAATAAAATTTGCCTGGCTTGGCCAAGATACTTATAAAATTAGAAATGTATTCTCTATTTTCATTTTAGCCAACATTGCTGAATAAACAGATTCCAAGCAATGTATTCAATTACTGTTATAGACTTCACCACGGGGTGCATTTGACTGTATTTCCATTCCACAAACGATTGTTTGTCAAATAAATAATGCTAAAAATTGTGCCAGTAAAAACAGGGTAAAATATAAGAATCCCTGACGTCACAGCATTTTTATTGCTCTTTTCTGTACCTTTTCCAATTCTAAAGTATCTTTTTTGAGATCGAGCAACCAGAACTGCACACAGGATTCAATCTTTGGGCAGACCGTGGACTTATATAGTGGATTTTTATACTGTTTTGGACTTAACTATCTTGAGTGATTTTGTATCATCGCAATTTTTGCCAACTTACTGTTTATCAGTTTTCCAAATTATTTATGTATATTTTGAACAGCACTGATCCCAGTAGCGATCCCTGAGGACCCTGTTATTTACCTCTCTCCATTGTGAAAACTGAATATTTATTCCTACCTTTGTTTTCCTATCTTTTAGCCAATTACTGACCCATGAGAAGACCTTTCCTCTTATCCCATGACTACTTACTTTGTTTAAGAGCCTTTGGCAAGGAACCTTGATTTCAGCTTTACGCGGTCGGCAAAACCAAAACCAAAACCCCCAAAAAGAGAAAAATAACAATTTAAATACTGTTTCTGTAGTGCAGGCGATTCCACCCGCCATTACACTCAATGTAATTTTGACTATACGCGATTTTCGCTTTAGGCGCTGACTGCGGAACGTAACCCCAGCGTAAGATGAGACAGACCTGTACACTATAATCAACTGGATCACCCTCGTCCACATGCTTGTTGACTCTCTCAGAGACTTGTAATAAATTGGTGAGGCATGATTTCCCTTTACAAAAGCCATGTTGACTCTTTCCCAACAAACCATATTAATCTGTGTGTCTGACAATTCTGTTTTTTACTATAGTTTCAACCAATTTGCTTTGAACTGAAGTTAGGGTACTAGCCTGCAATTGCCAGGATTGCCTCTGAAGACTTTTTTTAAAAATCATCATTGCATTAGTTATCCTCCAGTCATCTGATGCAGCAGCTGTTTTAAACCATAGGTTATATACTGCAGTTAGTAGTTATGCAATTTCGTATTTGAGTTTCTTCACAAGTCTGGTGTGAATACCATCTGGTCCTGGAGACTTACTGTTCAGTTTATTAATTTGTTCGAAAACCACCTATATTTACATCTCAGTATGGGACAGGCATTGTGGAAATTCACTGCCAGTAGGTCATATAAGCAATGCCTTCCTGCCCTAGTGTGAGATTTGTACTCCCAGTTACAATGATCCTTAATGTCATTACAGTTACTGTGACTGACTAGTCTTAGGGAAATAGTTTTGTTTGTTAAATTGCACATTTTACACTTGAACATGCTATAGTTCATCTTTAATCCAATTTTGTTAGTTTCTTTCCAACTATGTTAACATGTTACTCCTCATAGTTTTTATGCCTACTATTTTTTTTTCCTAGTTGAGTCAATGATTGAAGAGTATTAAGCTGCAGAAAATATACAGAAGCTCAACTTCACAGGTGAGATAATGTAAACCATATGTAGTTCTGACTGTGTCAAAACATGACATGACAAAACACTTTAAACTATAATCTGAGATCATCCCTTAAGTGGTAACTGTAGGGGTGGGGGGGAACTGTGGTAATTTCAGACCACTTTCTAAATGTGCTTTATTCAACAAATGCAATCTCATCTAAGAAATCATCAAACAAATGACACAACCAACAGTTTCTGTTTAGGACTATGCTAACATGCTGGCTGACTTTCTTATCATGAACCTCAGATAGGATTACGTCTCAAAGAAGAATCACTGTGCACAGTATGCATGTATCAAAAGTAGTTTGACATTTACAATAGGTTAACACAACAGAATTTCTAAAACCCCTTTTTAAAGAAGAATTCTCAATATGTAGGAGCTATTTTGCTAAGGTATTCCTTGTCTTTTAGAAGCAATTATGAAAAAACTGGACAAGTGTTTGTAGTTTTCTTTAACCAAAGAATAAAGATATGTGCATTAACAAAGCTTTAATTAATGTTTCATTCACACATGAAACCCTTCATTTATAACTGCAACAGATCACAGAAGTTCATGGCTGTTTTAAAACAGTAGCTCATAATTTAAAATAATTTAATTTATCTTTCAACCTTGAAAATTACATTCATAAAAAGTAAAGAATCAGTTGCAGCCAAGTGACTTCTGTCAGAAACTAAATTTACCTGAGAAGCAACAGACAACTATAATCTGAGGTATACATTTGATAAACATAGCTACTGTTAGTGCTAATAAGAGTTATTCACACTCCTCAAGGAGAGAATATGCCTCCAACTTTGTACACTAGTTGAAAACAAGCAATATTATAGAGGGGAAATAAAAAGGTTTTGTATAATCCAGTGACCTATTTACCCTGGTGTCATCAGGGGTTTTGAAATGGGGAGACAAAATTTTCCCTCCCAATAAATTTTAAAGGAATTAATGGAGTCTTATTTAAAAGAAAGCATCTATAAGATGTTGCAATCTTATGTCTTGTTTAAGCAAAATAGAAGGAAATACTTTGCTAATACATTTCGTTTATTTCTGTCTAAGTATTTATACCATATTCATCTCCATGGTAGCCAAGCACATTACAAGGAACCACCTAATTGTGATGTTAATCTAACACGTTCAACTAGCAATGTAAACTAACAAAAAACCAAGCTCTGAAGCAGGGAGTAGTCCGGAAGCAGCAGTGTAAATGCTAACAACATTGATACAAATGGAAATTCTTATTCATTATGTATTTGGGTCAAATCCTGGTCCCAAGGTCAGAAACAGAGTAAACAGCCTTTGCATATGGAGTCTTCACAGAGGTTAGTAAAAGATCTTCCTTGATCCAGGGGCAAGATATACCTGCAGAGCCCTTATACCTGACTCAGTGCTGCAGATAACATATGCTGAACCATGGCTGAACCATATGCGTTCTTGCCAGTGATCTACAAAGATGGGGACTGACTGAGTGCCACACCCCTTCCCTGAACTGTCCTTGAGCCCTTCCATACCAACAAAGATAATACTGCCATAGAGCAGAGTGTCACTACCTGGCCTCCCCTAGACTGGAAAAATGAGCCCTTCCCCCCACAAACATTTAGATGGTTGTAGTGAACCATGCAGTCCTCCTAAGGCTGATCATGAAAAGCGAATTGGTTTTAACATCACCTTCTCTGTCTACAGTAGATGTTTAGAAATGTGTTAGCTAACATGCTTTAATACACTTCTGATTTTAGATATGCCCTGTGTGGCTGGAGCCCTTGCATTGGTGTCACCTGTCTTCAAGTCTTTCAGACCTCCTGTGGTGTAGCAGATTTGGCCCATTGGAACTTGGAAGACAAGGACATTAGAAAGACAAGCAACACTAGGAAGTCAGCAGTCATGCAAGGTGGGAAGCCACTAAATAGTCATATGGAAAATGGGTAGTAAATGGGTTGCTGGGGAGCCCAGGCTTCCAGGCTCCCAGCTCTTCAGCAGTCACCTGGCAGGAAGCTGGAAATCCCGGGACCCCTGGCTCTGAAGCTTTCATGGTCTAAGGCAGCCTGGTCTCCCATGGATTCAAGATTTCCAGCTGCACAACAGCCTACCAGATGGGCTGCTTTGGAGCCAGTGCTGCCCGGTGGGCTGCTGGGACTTTGGACAGGTTTTGAAAATGTTGACATGAAATGCCATCTCAACTTTATCAAAACAAAATTTCAGACATCCTGTTCCGTGGGAAATTTCATTTTTCATTCCATTTTGGAACTAATTCTAGTTTCTGGCCAGCTCTAGTATTCACTACAACGATATGCCATCATACTTTATTGCTACTGAGACATTGTGAAGAAAACCTCATGAATATAAAGGTTGTAAATGTAAGAATTTGGACTCTTGTGAGTAGTAAGCATGTCTCGGTCTAAAAATACTTCACTTTTACTAATGACCTTTATTTGTCAGAGATCTTGAGCAGTGAAAGTGGGTGAGATTTATGGGCGTGAGACTGTGTATACAAAACAATATGCCTGATGTTTCCTAGGAATTCCTTGGAAAGAAACATTGATGTCAAACAGTCATGTCTGGGAGCCAAAATGAAAGAGGTTTTGAAGACAAGGCTCCTTATCATTAGAAATCAGCTTATAATTCCATAAAACAGAGTATTTAAGTTTCCTTGGATATTGCAAACTATTCTCCACCCCAACCCACAAGAAATCCCAGTTTGAACCTATTTTTCAAATGCAGATTGGGAGAAACTCACATTCTCTTTGCATGAAACAGGACTTGGAAGAGGAGCACATCTGTTCCCTTTTCATCTCTCCAACCCCCTCATCACACTGCACACACAAACATGGACACTTCCTTTCACTTGCATCTTTGCTTTATTTTCTTGCAAAGACTTTTCTCAGAACAAAGCATCAGCAGGTGCCAGGAAACAAGACGTGGTGCAAGTGAATGATTCCTTTCCTAGTTTTGACATGAACAAAACAAGAAAGTGTTAGAATTGACAGATAAGTTTGGCTTCAGATCCTCTGAACTCTCCAACAGATGTTTGATGCTAGACAGACATTTTATATACAATATCAACACAAGAAAAAGTTGCACTCTGAATGCCCTTATGATCCTAGTACATTAATGACTATAGATAAGGTGTTACCAAAGAAGAAATTTACTCCCTAGTGGGTCTAGGGAAACCAAATCCTCGCTACAGCCTAGCTTTAGCCAAGACATGTTCATGGGCTATTTAAATCAATGTATATTTCATTATTACATTATTATTTGTATTATGGTAGATAGTAGTGGTCTCATGAACTGGTTCAAGCGGAGTATTCTATCCATCAGGAGCAGCAAGGGAAAAAAAGCACATGGAAATTTGTAGGAGCAACAGGGCAAAAGAGCATTCAAGGCTGACATCTTTGGCAGAGTTGGAAGAGAAGTAAGAGTCAAGAGTGTACAAGTGTGGGGGCAGAACTGTTAAAAGGCCTTGAAAGTGAGGACAAGAAACTTGAAATTTTATGCAATTGAGAATAGGGAGCTAATACAGAAATTCAAAGGAGCAAAGAAAGGGAGGCCACGTCAGACCTTTTTGATCTTTTCTTTGAAAAAGTTGGCAAGATCTTGCTTGGCAAAGAAGGAGTGTACAGGGAAGAGGGGCCAGGGGTGCAGAGAAGTTTGCAGAACTCTGTGGTCATCAGCAGAACCCAAACTTCTAGAGGTTTCACAGAAAGGCTCTGAACAGCAAGGAAGAAAGGAAGGAAGGAAAGCATTGTTCTTTGAAAAACTATTTTCAGACATCTATTCAAAAATAAAATGTAGCAATTAGGAGGAATGAGAACATGGCTGGAAAGCCCTATTTTAATCCCGTCTCTGCTAATGACCTGCTGAATGGCCTTGGAAAAGTCACTTTGTCTGGTTCCGTTTCCATGCCTCTAAGATAAGGATAATACTTAATTACCTCACAGAGTTATTGTGAAGTTTAGTTAATGTTTGTTCAGTTGTTTGAATGATATATTTTATTGCTAACTACTAATGGGCCAAATCTTTAAGAACTCGTACCACACGGCTCTACGACAGTCTAAAACTGCACAGCTATGTCAGATAACTTCGGGCACAATTTTTAAAAGCTATAGTGCCTCAACAAGGTTACAAAAACCAGGAATTGTAATAGTATATTTACTTTCATTAATAATATTGAATTGGTGGGTACAGAATTTTCAACATGGGAGAAAACAAAGTTTAAAAAACAGCACAATTTTCTGCAGTCTGTCAGTCGCTGCCATTTCAGGCAAGGAGAGTGAGATAAGTTTCTCTCTGGGTTAATGGTGGTGATTTGTTGCATTAATTAATAGCAGGGGAAGTTAGGTACTCTGGACAGGCTAGCCTTATATCAGTATTAGAGAGTACAAGCAATGTGGAGCAACACAGCAGCAATAACTGCTTAAAGGGTTAGCCAGGACAGAATGATAAAAAGCAAGGCATATCCCCAAGGGCTTGTTTTATTTTGTTTACTCTTTAACAATAAAATCTGTGAATGTTAAAGACCAAAGAGACTATAGTGAGTCTGCGCCTGAAAACAAGCTGGTAATATGGCTTTGTTGGGTTTTGTGACAATTCTGATTTAATGAGAGGGTTCCTATGAAAGACAATTCACGCTCAGGCAGGCTGTTGTGCCAGGCAAATCTGGAGAGATCTTTCATTTATACAGTTTCTAGTTCACTGTGCATCTACAGGCAAACTACTGTTAATGCTTTTCATGTGTCGTATTTATTCTACATTTCAGTTTGAATATATATTGGATCTCTTTTCAAGATCAGAGAGTGATCCCAGTTTAGTTTGGGATCAGGAATTAGCCAGTTTGGTTGCCCCAAAAGTCTCCAACTACTCCCACATACACCTATTGAATCCGAGCAACAAATTCCACATCTTACTATTTCAGCCATAGTGAAAAAGTACAAAAGGATTGCCGTTACAAAATGAATCATTTGCTTGAGTAGTTATTTTTTTAAATTGAAATATGAAGAGAAATTGCCTGGTTAATTACTTCACACGTGAGTTAAATGGTGGGACCATTTGAATGAAGAGGACTGTTTAATTATTAGAGTTGGGGATTTCATATTACCTCCTCCTACAGGCCCCATCTTAAAACCATAGGATCACCCACTTGTGACGCAGAAGTGAGATGCCACTCAGAGTAGACACATCTGTGCAGATATCCATTATGCCATCTCATACTATGGTGATAGACACAGTCCAGTAATCTAGACAGATGGATAAATCATCAGATCAGATAAATATGATGATCTCTCTTCTTTCTTTCCTCCTTTCATATACAATGAAACAGTTAATGTTGAAATTTAAATCACCATTTTTATTCTTCAGAGTCAACACATATTGAGAAGAAAAGGGAAGTTTTTAGCTTTAGGAGGAAGTGTTGCAGACTGTCTTTAGACAGACATATTGCTGTAGACTATTTACTATAGTTCACGTTGAGTGATATCTTTGCTAGATTTTTATAATTAAAAGGCATGAAATAATAACTTGTTTCTCCAGTGAGAAATCCCAGCTTTCCAAAGCCAATCTCCAGGGTAGTTGTAAGGCTTTGATCCAGTAATGAATTCTACATAAGCAGATAGGCCTCTGTAATGGTACAGAGCCCCATTGACTTCAACAGGGATTGATCTGAGTACAAAGGGTAAAATTTTCAAAAGTGCCAATGTGACTTTGAAGCCTAAGACCCGTTTTCAAAGCTAGGCACTTGGGACTAGATTCACAAAATGGGCTTAGACCCCTCACTGTTACTGTAGGCACCATTGAGATCATCACAACCATGTAGGCACCTAAAATCCCTAAGCACCCTAAATTCTGAGAGCAAAGCTACACAGCCATCTGAGTTCCTGCTGAACTCCATGCATGAAATTGCCTAAATCCTGATGTTGCCAAGCTTCTCAGTGCCTAGCTCATGCCCCAAACCCAGCAGCATTCATGAATGAGGCATTCGCCCGTCTGTCTTGCTTGTGGGGCCCAATCCCATAAGCGTCCTCAGTGAATGCCTAACCTGCATGAAAGACAGCCAAAGGCAAACAGATTAACAGCAGCTTCCATTCCATCCAATAGCCTAAATGGGTAGAGCACTCACCTGGGAAGTAGGAGACTTGGGATTAAGTCCCTACTCTGAGGCATGGTCCTAAAAGCAGGCTAACCCACAGGCTTTTGGGTATTCTGAGGGGGAGGCGAGTGGTCTCAATTTCTCCTATTTAAGTTGTTCTACTTCATATAAAATATATTCATTGGGACAAAGCCAGGGAGAATGACTTTAAAGCCCAGTGGTTAGGGCACTCATCGTGGATGGAGTAGTCCTGGGTTCTGGCCCTTGGAATATTTAGCTATTTATACAAAATAGAACAGTTCTAACAGGAAAGATTGAGTGAGCCCGACCTCAGAATAGCCCAGCTCTCAGGGCACTCTCCTGGGAGACCTAAGTTCAAATCCTTGCTCCTACTCAGGCAGAATAGGGATTGGAAAATAGGTCTTCTACATTCAAGGTGAGGCTCCTAACCACTGGGCTATTGGGTATGATACAGTGAGTCTTGCTCTCTCATTTTTCATGAGAGAGACCGACCTCACCTGGCTTAGGCTCCTAACTTCAGGAGAGGGTTCACAGCTATGAATTCTGACCAGAGATAAGTACCTCGCCTCAGCATTTCCTCTGGGCTACCTTAGACGGCTCCCCATTCATCCTGCTGGCTTCTGTGAATCCCATTCTTAGGTGCCTAACTCTCCCCATGTATTGAATAGGGAGCCTGGATGCCTAACTCAGGTTTGAGGATTCACTGGGTAGCAGGATGCCCAAAGTCTCTTTGTGCATCTAGCCCTTAAGGCCAGATTTTAAGAGATATTTAGATGCAGATGATTTTTAAAACAAACCTAAAGATGCAGATGATTTTCAAAACAAACCTATCTGCATCTTTAGGTGCCTAAATACCTTTTAAAATCTGGCCCTTAGGATTCAAAGTTTCATTGAAAGTCAATAGGACATAATTAATCTAAAGCCAGTGAGTGATTTGGGCAGATGGAGAACCCTTACTCTTGGGGACAAAATTAATATCAACATTAATATGCTTCCCTGAATACTGTATATCCCGAGAGGTCTCCCAGTAATTTTCCTAAAATAAAATGAAATAGTAACAACATTAAAAAAATATTTCTCAGGAGGTTGGGTGGGAGGCTAAGACTGGCTTTGGGTAAGTTGCAATTCCCAATCACATCTGCAGGCTTCTGTTTCCCCAACTTGCAGCATTAGCATACATACAGCCTTTATCTCTAGCCAGACAGCCTTTTGGCTCCGGAACATAACAGTGCAGACCTTTCCCTGGCTGCTGCTGGAATGGGAGTTGGTCCAATTGGCAGAAATACATTTACATTTTGATTGTAAAGTGCCCCCTACAGTATTGGCTGCCAAACAAACATGGGCCAGTTTGGTTAGGAAATTTAAATCCCATCCTTTCTCATACATTAATGCTGTACTTTAGGGCAACCCACTGTTGAAAATTGACAAGAAACCATTAATATGAAGAGAGTGAATGGATAAGGAGAAAATAGGGGTGTAACAGGGTCAGCACCCACCTCTCATGAGAGCCCACTTTTCTCTGGCTGATAGTGCCTGCAAACATTGTTCTTTCTCAGGGGGTGGGAGGCACCCACCTATAATGGATGGCTCCCTTTCTCTCAGTTAGGTGCCTTCTTCAACCATCCAGCTGGGGCACATCTCAGTACCCTCAACTGGCGTCCTTTTCAGCAGCCCTCCCTGGGCTCAGTCCTCAACCAGACCAGCAAGGCCCATCTCAGTACCCTCTTGCCTGGTCTGTCCAGGTCAGGTCCTGGGCTCAGTCTGCACACACTGACCTTTTCATAATGCTGCTGCTACTCTATCCATCCAGCCAAGCACCTTGTCTTTGGCAGCCTTCCCAAGGCTCAGTTCTGCCTGGTGATCTCTCTGCAGTGAGCTGTCCATGGCCTGCTGCTTGTCTAGCTACCCAGGCACCCAATACTCCCCCATCAAGCTCCACACAGCAACTGAACTTCTCTGCTCTGCTACTTGTCTTATATAGGGGCCCTTCTGGCTCCAGATTGGCTGCTCCATCAGTCCCTCTGATTGGCTGCTCCTGTGCAGCCACTCTAGGCTACTTGGAGGACTTCTCTTTGCTCTATTCTGAGACAGGGTGATGAAGAGCCATGATGCCTCCAGCAGGGGGCCTCCAGATCTAGTCTACCCTGTCACTGGTGGGTGTCTCAGTTGATCTCAAAAGATAAGTATCTGCCATCCCAAGCACTCCAACAACAATACAACCTACCTTGTCCAGCTGCATTGCATTACCTGCAGCTTGAGCATCTCTTGAAGGACATATTTGGTCCACATGCCTGGGAGCACCTGATACTCCAGAATTGTTGTTGATGTAAAGAGCTTCATAGGTTCACCTGACCATCTGTAGCCTGTTGTGACTTCCTGTTCCAAAAGGCCCTCCTTAACTTAGATTGCCTGCACCAGGCCTAGAACAAAGATTTGTGTACATGTTTGGCTCCAAGTCAATGCGGAAGTGCCTTGCAAAATATTAAAAACTACTGATAAACTACAATTAAGCCTGATGCAACAGAAAATTATGTTTCATTCACCGTGGTCCCCACATAAGTTATATGTTAGAGGGTTCAGACAGCCAGTGGTTAGTCCTCCTGATCGCCAACCCCTTGCCTCACTGTCCGGGGGCAGTAGCAGTGCCTGGTCTCTGCCACGACGTCAGTAGTGCTTAAGTCTCCCCAATGTATATGGTGTTTTGCCCTTAAGTGGGACATGGTAGGGAGTCCCAGGCCAGGGCCCTATGGGAAGTAACATGGGCAGGTTCATCCCATAGAGGGCCTAAATCTGCCACCCTGGCTTACTACTACCTATGTGATCCTTCAGTTTGGGCTATAGGAACCACACCCCAAACAGTCAATAACTTCACAAACAAAGTCCCAAACGAGTAGGGCTCTTCAAGACCTACCACTTTTTGAAGTGAGTGGTGGTTGCGGAAGGCGCTGTCCAGTACCTTACCCACTATGTGGTCCCCTCTCCGGGCTTGTCTCCATTTACTGGGGGATCGACGCGTGGCGATCGATCCACCGGGAGTCAATTTAGCGGGTCTAGTGAAGATGACTCTCCCATCGAGATCTAGTGAAGATCGCTCTCCTGTTAGGTCTAGTGAAGATTGCTCTCCCACTCTCCCACCAACTCCAGTACTTCACTGGAATGAGAAGCATAAGGTAAGTCAACGGGAGAGATTCTCCCGTCAATCCCAAGTGGTGTAGCCACTACAATAAGTCGACCTAAGGTATGTTGACTCCAGCTATGTTTTCACATAGCTGGAGTTGCTTAACTTAGGTTGACATAGCCCGATACTGTAGACCTGCCCTCAGGCTCCACCATCTGTTTAGCTTTCTTAAAGATTCTTCTCTCCAGCTGCCGACCCACCAGCCCTTGCCTAGCCTTCTGAGCTCCCTTTTAACCTTCTCTTTCAGCTAGAGCATGCTCAGCTGCTTGGGCCAAGAATTGCCTTTTAACCCCTTTGGGCCAATGTGGGGTCTGTATTCCCCATCACAGGTTACAGGGTTACAGTTCATAGGCCTTGCCATAGAAGACTGCTGCTGGAGATGTGGGCCTCCTGGAGCCACACCGGCTCATGTGTATTTTTTGGACTGTCTCAGGATACAGTCCTTTTGGCAAGAAGTAGGTAGGAAGATTAATACAACAATGGATACCTCCTTTAAAACTACTTCCTTTCCTTTTTTGTTCTTTTGTCTTTTTTTCTGTCCTTCCCCTTACTTTTTTGGGGGGGAGGGAGAGGCGGAAATAATAAAATATAAATTAAAAAATAGAGAAAGTCAGTGAATGCCTAATTGCATAACTCAATTTTGAAAATGCCCCGAGGAGAAGGTTTTACAAAAATGCTAATATTGGTTGGGTATCTAGCTTTCCTAGGTGCTTTTAGAAATGCTGCTATTATGTCTCTGAGGTACTTTTGAAAATTTTACCCAAGATGACTTCCAAATCTCATTGCAAGATTGGGGCCTTATAGAAAAATCTAGTCTTTTTCTTTTCTTTTTTCCTTTTTTAATAAAGGATAAAGGATATCACCACCTTTCAGCTTCTAATTAATTGGACAATGAAAAACTAAAAGTAAATGCTTATTTTAAATGGGAAATTTCATCCCATATCATTCTCACCATCAGATTCTGAATCACCAGGACGTTTGTATCAATGTAAGCATTAACAGCAATATTTTTTACATAACTTCACTCACAGGAGCGTTATCTGCAAGAGCCAGATGTAGAAATGTGCAAGCTATTAGCACGGACTTTTGAACATTTTCTCTTTCATGTTTATAATACCTGAAAAAAGGACTACGGCATTTTGTGGGGTTTTCCTTTCCTTTCCGAAGCCATCATGGATACAGTAGCATTAGGAAGTAGGACTGGCTTGGAAATCAGCGAATGAAAGGAATTCACAAAAGGAACAAAAGGGGCTTCAAATCTTAAAATGCTAGAATGTGCTAAATGTACTCAACCACATGACAAGTAATTTTATATGCTAAATGACTTCCAGTTGATTCCTTGCTGTAGTGAGGCGGTGTGGCGCCCCTCCGTTCCGTATAGGGCCGAACTTCCCCTAACCCCAACGTGGGCGGAGCCACTGGGTCCGGCGCCTGCCCCTCCGAGGTCACGGCCCCGACCTGGAAGTATAAAAGCCCGCCTGCAGAGCTCAGTGGAGCCCAGGCCGACAGACGTCCCGGGCCAAGCTCCCGCTTGGGAGACAGCCGCAGGCCACGAGCCGCCTGCTACCCCACTGCGCCGGTCGAGCCTACCTCTTGCTAGGTACCCCAAGGAGGACTGGCCAAGCCTGCCCCGGGCCTGCTACCCCGAGGAGGAGCCAAGCCTGCCTCGAGCCCGGGGCAGGCTTGGCCAGTCCTCCTCGGGGTACCTGGCGAGAGGTAGGCTCGACCAGCGCGGGGAGGTAGCAGGCGGCTCGCGGCCTGCAGCTGTCTCCCAAGCGGGAGCTCGGCCCGGGATGTCTGCTCTCTCTGCCGGCCTGGGCTCCACTGAGCTCTGCAGGCGGGCTTTTATACTTCCGGGTCGGGGCCGTGACCTCGAAGGGGCGGGCGCCGGACCCGGTGGCTCCGCCCACGTTGGGGTTAGGGGAAGTTCGGCCCTATGCAGGACAGAGGGGTGCCACACCGCCTCACTACACTTGCAATATATACCTGCTATTGTCACACTACCTGGAGTGGCTCAGGATGGTGCGTGCCTACTTTAAGGCAGTCTGTCAAAAACAGGGCACACAACCCAAACTGGTGGTATGTTCTATGATTAGATTTCACCAACCTAGTAAAAACGTGAACTCCTGGATCACTATATCAGTCTTATCATAGAGTCCCGGACAATCCCCTTAGGCTCTTCAGTCTATCTTGCCATCCAGGCAAGTTGGACTTAATGATAAATAATCACTTACATCAAAAAACACAAAATATTCAGGTTGCTTCCAGTCACTTACCCCAGATCACTTGGTACCCTAGATCTTACACCAAAGCCAGTGCCTGTCGCTAATCTTGTAATAAGCTATCTAAAGGTTGATTAACTCAGAAAAAGAAATGAGTTATTTACAGGTCAAAGCTAGCAACATCTACACACAAATGAGTTGCAATCTAAATCCTCAGAGTGACAGAGTTGTAGTGATTGGTCAATTCGAAATAGTGGGAGTGGGGGGACATTATCCCACCTCTGCCTACTTTAGAGTTTCTTGCCTCTGAAGAATTTGTTCCTGGCCATAGCTGTCAGAGACAGGGTAATGGCTTAGATGGACTTACAGTGTGATCCAATATGGCAATTCATTAATTCCTATGAAACAGATCCAGCAAAAGCATAGTAAAGGGGAATTTTCAAAAGGCCTCTTTCAGGAACATAGCATAGGTAGCTGGTACCCAGTTTATGGTGCTGAGATAAAAATAGGGTATTTTCATTGCAGACTGTGCTCATATTCTGAAAATGTCTGAGTTTTGAGCATTCAAGTGGAACATAACCTAAAAACTCCTGTTATGTGGCTTTCTCCCACAATTCTGCTCCTCATTTGAATAATTTACATCCCTGGCCTCATCTGGAAACTAGGAATGGGAATAAGGAGTCTACAGGGCTGTGTAAAACACAGTTTAGGTGCTCTTTCAGCTGCCTGATTGTGTAAATGCCCAGCAGGTTTGGATGCATTACTTCAATCTCCCACAGTTGCTTCTCCAACCCTGTGTATCCAACCTCAACATTTTTCTTCCACCCACACGCCTGTAAAGCTGCCCTTGTTTCTACTAACTTCCTAGCCCTTTTCCCTGCTGCTCCAAACCCCTGATAAAAACTCTGAAGTTCCCATTCCTTCTCATACACAATCAGTTATTTGTTCAGGAGGTTAGATTCTGTTTGCAGAGTGACTGAAGGCTGCATACACTGCAGGATAGCTAATAAGGGGCTGCTGCTTTAATACCTTTATTTACACCTTAAAAGGTAGACATGTTTTGGACCTGACTCCTATTTCAATACATCACATCCACATCCCCAGCTGGAAACAAAAGTCCCTTAGTTAGGGAAGCTAATCTGGAGTATGCAGAACTCCTGCTCTTCTGAAATTATGGACTCAGTGCTCATTGCCAAAATCACAGCACAAGACATCAAGAGCGTGCCAGGCACAAGACCATGACTTAAAGCAATCTTTAGAAATCCCATGAGCACTCAACCCATTTTGTGTCCCCATATGGATAACCAAATGACTACTTGCAGTCCCATAAGCTTTTGAAAAGGTTGGCAAAAATAGGACGCAATACCATGCCCAGTTAATTCAACTTAATGGCTACAGAACTTGGATCAGCATAGATCCATTGACTTTAGAACAGCTCTGTCGATTTGCCCCAGCTTTAGAGCTGGTCCCTATTTAAAAGTGGGACCCAGAGTAGTCTTTACAGCTAACACTGATTAGTTGCACACTCCCCAAATGACCAGCAAGCAGTATTCAGTTGCCATATATCAAATACCTGGTCTACTGTGTTAAGATATCTTTTCGTTTAGAGGAGCAATCAGAATATTTTCAGCTCATCTTTATTTTAGAAATGGATTGAAGGAAACAATATATTTTTGAAATGTTATTTACTTGGCCCGCCCTACTGAGAAAAGCAGGTTTCTATCAGTCTGGAATTTCTTCCTGGAAAATGTCTAGTCAGATTCAGAGTGCTGCTCTGTTGCAATGACTGTGTCCTTGGATCCTTTAAAAGCTTTTTCAAATCAATTGTCAATATGTTAAGAGGTTGTTGGCCTAGCACTGCATAAATGGGCTAAATAAGACCTCTGAACTACAAGTGGACTTTGGCCTGATACATTTGTTTCAAGATTTATATCCAGTGCTAGGAAAATAAATTCAGAGCAATTATGTAAAACTCTGACTTAACTGAGCAATGAAAAAAAGTGAATGTGAAGATTCACTATTCATTTGGACACATATGAATGAGTGGAGTTGAGTTATTCAGGCAACAGCCTGAAATACATAATGTAGAAAGAAAAAGCAGGTACAGTTTCTATTCCAGAAAACGACAGCTGGAAATTATTTCAGTACTGGCTCACATGAGGTGTCCATTAAGTATTGTATTAGTCAGCACATTCTACCAATCATCTGAATACAATAAACTTGGAAATATAAATAATAAGGACGTGGTGAGGGGCAAATGGTAGGCTTCTGTAATGAAGAATATATTTTTCTGTATAACATGTCCAATAGCTCCTGATTTACATGTTATCTTCTCAAGTATATGGGGCGGCTTAAGAAAATTTTCTGTGCTGAACACACACTACTTTAGAGGAGATTTTTAATCAGATCACGTGCAAAATTTTCAAAAGTGTCAGTTTGGAGTTGCCTGTAATAATGTGTGAATATTATGCTTTGACCTGGTTGTTGTGATGTTTACTGTATGAATATCTTGAATAATTCAAAAGCAAGGCTGTCCGTACCTGAACCCAGGAAATGGCGGATGTGACTCCTAATATATATTTCTTAGCAAACAATTGAGGGGCAACGCAAGAGCTGTTTGCTTTGCTGCTTTGCTGTGACCCTCTACTGGGCTTCTCAAGCAGGTTGCCCCAGGAATGACTCAGTCCCTCTGAAAGGAGAGGGGGTCAAAAGATTCAGGAAAGTTTAAACAGACACTGCTTAGGGGAGGGAGGGAGACTTCTGAGACCGAGAACTCTGAGCCCGCTGAGTTGAGGGTTGGGGGAGGTTAGACCATTCAGGGCCCCCATCAGGAGGATGATTAGACTCTAGATAAGAGACGTGCATGTAGACCTTTTGTAGTTTTAAGATCCTTTTCTCTGAAATGTTAAATACACAATCCTTTGCTTTAAAGAGACTGTCAATCACTAAAATCCACTGCTCACTGCTCCCAAAGGGAAGTAGCTCAGGTGCTCAAACCCAGTCAGACCAGCTGGGTAAGAACTGTTACTGCACAGGGTAGTGCAGCTGAGAACCATAAGAACGGCCATACTGGGTCAGACCAATGCTCCATCTAGCCAAGTATCCTGTCTTCGGACAGTGGCCAGTGCCAGAGGCTTCAGAGGGAATGAACAGAACAGGGCAATTATCGAGCAATTCATTCCCTGTTGTCCAGTCCTAGCTTTGGGCAGTCAGAGGCTTAGGGAGACCCAGAGCATGGGGTTGCATCCCTGACCATCTGGCTAATTGCCATGGCTGAACCTATCCTCTGTGAACTTATCTAATTCTTTTTTTAACCCAGTTATACTTTTGGCCTTCACAACATCTCACAGTGAGCTCCACGGGTTGATTGTGCATCCTTTAAAAAAAAAAAAAAAAAAAACTGCTGCCTAGTAATTTCATTGGGAGATCCCTGCTTCTGGTGTTATATGAAGGGGTAAATAACACTTCACTTTCTCAACACCATTCATGATTTTATAGACCTCTATGCTATCCCCCTTAGTCGTCTCTTTTCTAAGCTGAACAGTCCCAGTCTTTATAATTTTTCCTCATATGAAAGCTGTTCCATACCCCTAATCATTTTCATTGCTCTTCTCTATACCATCTCCAATTCTAATATATCTTGTTTTGAGATAAGGTGACCAGAATTGCATGCATTATTCAAGGTGTTGGCATACCATGGATCTATATAGTGGTATTAGGACAGTTTCTGTCTTAATATCTATCCCTTTCCTAATGGTTCCTAACATTGTTAGCTTCTTTGTCTATGCTGCATATTGCATAGATGTTTTTCAGAGAACTACCCACAATGACTCCAAGATCTCTTTCTTGAATGGTCACAGCTAATTTAGACCCCAACTTTTTGTGTGTATACTTGAGATTATGTTTTCCAATGTGCATTATGTTGCACTTATCAATATTGAATTTCATCTGCCATTCGTTGCCCAGTCACCCAGTTTTGTGAGATCCCTTTGTAACTCTTCACAGTCTGCTTTGGACTTAACTACACCTCTACCCCGATATAACGTGACCCGATATAACACGAATTTGGATATAACACGGTAAAGCAGGACTCCGGGGGAGTGGGGCTGCGTGCTCCTGCGGATCAAAACAAGTTTGATATAACGCGGTTTCACCTATAACGCGGTAAGATTTTTTGGCTTCCGAGGACAGCGTTATATCGGGGTAGAGGTGTATCTTGAATAATTTTATATCATCTGCAAACTTTGCCACCTCACTGTTTACCCCTATTCCAGCTCATTTATGAATATGCTGAACAGCACTGGTCCCAGTACAGATCTCTGGGGTCCCCTGCTATTTACCTCTCTCCACTGTGAAAACTGACCATTTATTCTTCCTCTCTGTTTCTTATCTTTTAACCAGTTACTGATCCATGAGAGGACCTTCCCACTTATCCCATGACTGCTTACTTTGCTTAAGAGCCTTTGGTGAGGGACCATGTTAAAGGCTTTCTGAAAGTCCAAATATACAGTACTATGTCCATTCGATCACCCTTCTTGACCCCATCAAAGAATTCTAATAGAGTGGTGAGGCATGATTTCCCTTTACAAAATCCATATTGACTTCCCCAATAAACCATGTTCATCTGTAAAAACAACAAGGAGTCTGGTGGCACCTTAAAGACTAAGATTTATTTGGGCATAAGCTTTTGTGGGTAAAAACTCCCACTTCTTCAGATGCATGGAGTGAAAATTACAGATACAGGCATAAATAAACAGGCAGATGAAGAGAAGGGAGTTACCTTACAAGTGGAGAACCAGTGCTAACAAGGCCAATTCAGTCAGGGTGGACGTGGTCCACTCACAATAATTGATGAGGAGGTGTCAATACCAAGGCTACCCCTCTGATACTTGACACCATGCAAGGCTTTAAGGTGCCACCGGACTTCTCATTGTTTTTGTAGATACAGAATAACACGGCCACCCCCTGTTCATCTATGTGTCTGATAATTCTGTTCTTTACTATAGTTTCAACCAATTTGCCTGGAACTGAAGTTAGGCTTTCCTGCCTGTTACTGCCAGGTGCACCTCTGGAGCCTTAAAAATAAATATTGGTTTTACATTTGCTATCTTCCAGGCATCTGTTATGGATTTAAGCAGCGGGTTACATAGTTCTGCAATTAAATATGTGAGTTCCTTTGGAACTTTTGGGTGAACACCATCTGGTCCTGGTGTCTGATTACTACTAATTTATCAATTGGACCCAAAACATCCTCTACTGAGACCTCAATCTAGAACAGTTCCTCAGCTTTGTCACCTAAAAAGAATGGGTTGGGTGCGGGAATCTCCCTCTTATCCTCTGCAGTGAAGACCGTGCAAACAGTGTAAGAGTGAGAGAATTGCACAATTCCTCCCTGAGAAAGGTGATGGCACAAGGCCTGAAACCTGAGGAGGATGCAATCAGAGAGACCAAACTAGATGACAGAGATATAGTTAGTCCTATAACTATGACAGTGCTAAGCTCCATTTTCAGAAGTGAATTGGGCACTCAGGGTCAGATTTTTCAAAGATATTTAGATAGGTGCTTTTGAAAATCCCACTAGGAGCCTATCTGCATCTTTAGCCACCTAAATACCTTCGGAAAAAAAACTAGAGAGATAAGGTGAGTGAGATAATATTTTTCCCAGACCCGAAGAAAGGCTCTGTGTAAGTGCGAAGGCCTGTCTCTTTCACCAACAGAAGTTGGTCCAATAAAAGATATTATTTCTAACATCCTGAGACCAACATGGCAACAACACTGTAAATGAAAAATCAGGCCTTAAGGCCATTTTGAAAATGAGACTTTGAAAATATTACCCCATGGCTTTATAATGTACACAAATGGACCAATACACAATATCACCAAATTCACAAATGATATGAGGGATAGCCCATGTTCCACTTTATGTTACTGAACTTTATTTCTGAAGAAACATTCTGAAGATAATTTACAGGTAGATTGTGCTGATGGCATAGCCCAGTAAGGCCCTGTTTTAGCCTTCAGGTGGTGTAGAATAATTCCCCTGCATGCCAGTGTCACTCTGTGGGTTGATGTGTAGGGGAAGTGGTGAGGCCATGTCCCAACCTCTCTCTATATCTGAGCTGAATTGCCCCCTTGGGGGCTGACACTATACGACCTATTCCTGGTGGCAGCAGGAGTAGGGGGAAGGCTTCTTGTGATCTCTTTGCCAGTTCATCTATTAGTCGTGCTATGAGTGTGTGGGTTTTTGTCCCCCTCTAGTGGTTGGTCCACATAAGAGGCATCTGTGTGCGCTACTATTCACGCCACTTATTAAGCATCTGTCAACATTTCCATTAAACTCTTTTTCAGCTGTTTACAAATAGAACAATGAGCTGAAACTTGACATACAAAGTCTCAGTGTTTTATAAAATTATTTTTTTCTAATAAAAACAGCTTAGTCATTGTAAGGCTGGAATGTAACTTGCCATCCTCCCTTGCTCCTCCAACAGAAGTTTTCCTTTTTGGGCTGCTTCTTTGTGCTCTTAACTCAAAAACTATTTTTAAAATCCAGGCTGATCATAATGCAAACTAGAGTTTAAAACATTTGTAAATGGCTAAATTAATCTTGTTTGAAAATGAATTACTAGTAGTTATATGAGGAGTGTATACTTGAAGACAACTGGTTGGCACATAGACTGAAGATTTTCCTAGCAACTACATCACCTTTCTTTCCATGTAGTCCCTGAAGGAAATGTTGAACTCCATACGGAGGCCCATTTTCAAGAAGCATTACTTAAGTGTGGAATCCACCTTACGAGAGGAAAGCTACTTGTCTCTGAATTTTTGAGGAGGCTTGTATAATGGCTGGAGGCAGCACTGCATCAGGAACAGTACAGCCAGTTTCTATAGTTTTCTGGACTGAAGCGCTTTCTCTCACTTCCCTGCTCTTAGAAAGACAGGGATTCCTGTTACATCAGCATCTTGAGGGCTTCAAATGCAATGACTGTAACTATGTGCCTTAGTAAATATTTCCACTCTCTGTTGGTGACCCTACTTGTGGAGTTTGAAGCCTGTCATTCAGACACCGAATCAGAAAATCTGTCTCCCTCATCCTGATGAGAGGCTGGGGGCTATTCTGAAACATCCCAACGGGCGGGTGGGGGTGTGTGTCTGTGGAGAGAAATCCAGAGCTCAAGGCCTTTTTCTGAAAGAGAGTGTTCACAGAACAAACAGACAAGCCTTGGGAAGTAGTAGAGAAAGTGCAAGAGGCCTCAGGACAGCCCCTCAGATTTCTCAGTGGGGAAAGGACTAACCTTTTAGGAAAGACTCAGTAATGTGCTCCAGTACTAAAAGGAATAGGGGCAAAGAGATACATTATTGCAACCCCTACCGTCTGGAACAATTTATCCACCTAATGCTGCTGTGGGGAGGGCCTCTGACATTTGAGTGGGCTGGTTTTTTGTCTGCCACAGCCCCAGAAATTACTTCAGATGCTGCCAAGAGAACAATTCCTTCACCTAAGTGTGCAAGGGGAGACTTCTCACAATGAATAGCAGAAATGGTTTAAGGCATCTATGAATAAAGCACTGCTGCAAAAAGCTTAACTTTTGTTCCATATCTCTGGAAAGAAATCTCCCCAGGAGTGGCAAAATGGCAGCCTGACATTCACAGACATCAGTGTCCTACATGTGGTTTCAAGTGAGGCAGGAATATCCTGGATTATGTTGGCCATTTTCTTGCCTCTCAGAGGCAAAGAGGAGGAGGGAGCCATGAACCAATTGTAAATAAGACCTCACTGTAAATAAGAGCATATTAAATAATTCACTCACAGTTACTTGTTCTTAAGCTGTGGTATCCAAGTTCCCAGTGATGGTTATGAGGGGAATTGTTCTCAGGAACCTGTGCTCCGGTGTGATAAGATGTTGGGATAATGTTATTTTTAGTGCAGTGAGCCTGGGGGCTTCCACAGGCTTTGGCAATCCCTCCACTCTATTTTTAAAATCTTTCTCCAACATCTTTTCATTTCATTTTCTTCAATGAGGACATATATATTAGTTTTCTCTTAGCCCTGCTCCCATATCTACTACCTTTTCCCTCGTGTGCTTGTCTGAAGAGGGCAGTTATACCATGCCACTGCACTTAGCAAAACCCAATCACAAAGAGCAAATCACAGAGAAATCAGTTGCCATTTAATGCAATTCCTTTTTGACACAAATCTCCGTCTCCCTATGGCATGATGTCAGAGATTAGGCACATGCAGGGAGAGGTAGAACTATTCTACTGACTTATGCTTGAAGCCAGATCAGTGGGGCTTATTAGCTCCAATCCAAAGTATAAAAGGGTTTTGCTCCTCAATGAGGGTGAAGGAAAATTAGAGGTAGGATCAGAAGTTCCTTGTAGGGAGAAAACTCAAGAATAAACTGAGCTCAGGAGTTTGTGGGGATCTTTAATACAGTTTTGTTCCATAAACTGATAAACAGTCTCAGTGGACAGGCTGCCTGGGTTGATGTGCTGGAAACAAAGTAATGGAATCACCTCTCAAGACATGTCCCATTTTCATGGCTTTAACTCACACAACCCACTAAATATCCTTCTCTAGCATTGTTCTTGCAACTTTCTTTTCTTCAGTCCATCATTAGGCATAATGTATGTTTAGCTGATCTCACAAGAATCAGAGTAAGTAGCATATCGCTCTCTCTCTTTACAAACTGTTGTCTGGCTGAATCATAAAATAGTAAGTTCAGATATACCCAGACGTTCAGATGCTACTCTAAGTCTTTAGAATCTGCATAACTGAGCTGTAAGTTTGAGAAAAACAGCTTTCTCTGCTGCTTTTGGCATTTCTGTTTCTAGAAACATGATACACAGGGGTGATTAAATTAATATATATCTTTTTAAATTAACCAGTCTCTTTGAAGCTTCAAAATTGGGGCATTTGGGGAATTTTTTGGTGATGATTCAGAGCAGTTCTTACTTTTATCCAAGCCAGTGGGCAAACCTTTGAACAGGGCCCGCTCTGGCTTTTTTGCCACCCTAGGCAAAATGCATAAGCATTTTCTTTTGCCGCCCTGGGCAAAAAAGCCACCCACTGCCACCACCCCCCACCCCACACGGCAGGGCAGGGCGCTGAGCTCACCGTGGCTCCACTCTCTCTGGCGGCCAGAGCGCCGGGAGGAGGGCGGAGAGCCCGGCCGGGGCTCTCCACTCTCCCCAGCGGCCAGAGAGCCCGGCCGGGGCTCTCTGCTCTCCCCGACCGGCTGGAGCGCCGGGGGGAGGGCGGCGAGCCCGCTGCGGCTCCGCTCTCCCCGGCGGCTGGAGCGCCGCGGGGAGGGCGGCGAGCCCAGTTGTGGCCCCGCTCTTGGCCGGAGCGCCCCGCCATGCCACCCCCCTCCAGGTGCCGCCCCAAGCACATGCTTGGTGGGCTGGTGCCTGGAGCCGGCCCTGCCTTTGAAATACTTAGTATGAAGGAAGTTATATCAGAATTAACTGAATAGAACAGGTAGCACGAATGAAATGTAGTAGCATAGTCTCTAGAGTATTTTTGTATCTCATTTGAACTGCCTCTACATGTTCAGGTGCATACACTCACCTGACTAATTATAATTTCTATGCATAGAAAATTCCTACCAGAATAGGTCACAGGTCAGAAATAATCATCATCCAATCAAGATATAATCAAATTTTCATGTTGTGGCATGCTGCAGCCACAGGGGACTCCCACACGATCATCTCTTTCTCTCTTCTCAATCTTAATCACTTGAACAAAAAGAACGCATAAGCATTTTCTTCTTGTTGTGTACTCTTGTAGTATTGTCTTATATTCAGGAGCTTTAGTCTGAGTTTGTCCTTCACTCAATACAGAAATACGAGAAGCCACAAATTTCTGAGAGCTAGACTCTAATTAATCCTAAAGCAATTGCTTGCTTGATACCCAGATTCAACTCCCATTGAAGTCAGTAGGAGTCTTTCCATTAACTTCAATGAGAGATGGATAAGGCCCATATTGATGGACAGATATGAACAAATCACACCAGTTCTGAGCTATCCATTCCTAAAATGAATTTAAAAATCCTAGTTCTAATCCACAAAGCCTTTAGCAATCTTGTGGTAGTGTATCTCAAAGACCACACATCCGTCAGTAACCCACCAAGACAGCTGTGTTCCACCAGGATGCCACAATTAGAAAGGTCAAGATAAGGATCTTGGGTACAAGAGGAAAAAAAATCACATCCAGTGGTGAGGCCCCACCTGTGGGACACCTAACTAGAGGATGAAATGAGTTTGACCCCAAGCCTCACTGTCTTCATATCTAAATGCAAGGGTTGCCTCTTTGATAAAGCATTCGTGCCAGTACCAACTCACATACTTGTGAAAGGGGAAGTTGGAGATAAGAAAAAACATACCAAAAGGAAAAGAAAATAGTGAAGAAAATGGAAACCCAGGAAATGGGGTAAATCTGTGACAACATAGCCCCTTTTAGGGCTCTCTCAATACTATCATTATTACTACTGTTGGTATTTCAATACCACAATCACAAAAACTACAAAGTACCTAAGACAGTGAGAAATAGATCAGTCATAGCAGATTTATCAAGCATCCTATAAAAAAGTCAGTGGGAGGAGAAATAGCAATCACAGCAGAACTGCAAAACACAATCAAGCCTTATATCGGCTGATTTTTTTTAAAGGTTCATAGATTTTTGACCTATACTATGTAGGCCATTAAAGCTACCAAGACTGCTTCGGAGAGCAAATATGAGAGGTTTACACCAAAGTATACAGATGTCTGAACACACATTATCTATACAATTGTAGTTGAGCATGACCATAAGTACCCAATCCACACTAGCACATTATTGGAATAATTGTAAAGTGCATGCTAGTTCTGTATGTCTACATCGTAGGCATTTTGTTGCTATTCAGTCTCCAAGATCCTATCCATACTAACCAAAGACAACTTCAACACTAATAAGGAGAGATCCTGGTTATAACCCATTAGGGAAGGCTAGAATCAATGAATGCCTTTAGATACACTTCATACTGTCCATTAGCTTACTCCTTATGTTGAACAACTATATCTTAGTTTGTACACAATAAAAAATTGTTTCTTCCTAGATTTTACAACATGATGGTAGTTTACACTACAGAATCTCCTAAAAAAAGGATGTATTAAGTGTGTAGTTGAACACTAATTGAAAAAATATTACAGTATATACATACAATAATTTGATCTGCTAACTAGTGCCCAGGAGGGGGTGGAGAGAATGAGTCAATTACCACAAGCAAATAAGTTTCACAATACTGCACATATTGATGAGAGTTCGTGTTACCAAATGTATTAGGTAGGGAAACAGATAGGGAAACAGGGATTTGAATTGGAATGCTTATGAACTCAACAATAACTTTGTTATGTATCCAAAAGAAACAGTTCCACTCACATTCTCCCTTTAGTTAAATCAATAACTTGTCCCCAGAGCAGTTCTGAATGTAATTTGCCTATTTGACTACAGAAGTAAGAACTTTAAAGGAATGCAGTTGTATATAGCTGATAATTTATTCTTAATATACTCATACTATGAATTGGAAATCAAGAAGGCATGAGTATGCACTTGGAATGATGTAGCTTGAGAACATTAACTGCATCTGATGCACAAGCTTAACTATGTTTACCTATCAAATAAGGAATTAAAGGCAAAAATAATGGACTATAATTATGGACAATAGAAATCTGTAGCAATTTGCTATAAAATGTATAGAAATTCTATAGACTTCTTTTGTTTTCCATTCTTCTAGCCTTACCAACACCAACTATTGTAAGACATGAGGGTGGATGGGTTATTCCAAATAATATTTATTTTTCATAAAATAAACTGATCTTGCTGTGACTGGACCAATTTAAAAAAACCCACAAAATCCCATAACCCACAAACTACACCACAGTAGTCTAGCACTTCTCAACTGATGGCAATATAAATACTACTTTTCTTGAAATTTTTAAGCAGACTAGCAACTGTCTTAACTATTTGAATAATTAGAAGAATATATTATGGACTGTAATATTTGAGTATTTGCATTTCCAGAATTCTTGTAACGTTTATATTGTAAAATAGATTGTCTTATGTACAGGTGTACTATAGCCCTCTGAAGCATGGAATATCAGATCTAATCCCTCACGTTTCGAGTTTGTAATGACCTTGCCTTCCAATGTCTGGAAAATGGATACAAACAACCCTCAAAATCATTTTCCCACTGGCAGTTTGCAAGTTCCATGACAGAGTGGCAAGTATGAGATAAGTGCCCTAAGGCCATTGAGTGAGTCAGTGGCAGAGGTGGGATCAGCACTCCTGGTTTCTGGCTTCTCACGCCTGGACTCATTCTTCCACGTCACACTGCTGCTTGAAGTGAGTGATCATCAACTAAAGCTTAAATCCAGGGGTGAAAGTAAGACTTACCAGTATGGGGGCCAGATCCAGGCCCTGGAAGGGGGGGGGTGGCTCGGGCAGAAGGGGCGGGGTTGAGGGTGAGTGTCCCCCAGCCAGCCCTTCCATGCCACCTGGCCCGCACTGCCTGGGGCTCCAGCGGCAATTTCAAGGGCCTGGGGTTCTGGCTGCTGCCGCAGTAGCAGCAGCGGTGGCAGGAGCCCCGGGCCCTTTTAAATCGCCGGCTCCGGGGCAACTGCTCCCTTTAGCCCACCTCCCCCGTTGGTGGCCGGGGGAGGGGGCAAAAGGGGCAGGGACATTAAAGCATTGCTGTGGCAGCGCTTTAAGCAGGGTCCTTTGCCATGGCAGCACTTTAACGTCGCTGCCCCTTCCTCCCCCCGCCCATTGGCGGCCCTGCCGGTAGGGTCCGTACCGGCAGGGCTGCCGACAGGGGAGGCAAAAGGGGCAGGGGTGTTTAAAATGCTGCTGCAGCAGTGTTTTAATGTGGGCTGCGTACGGGCCAGTACCGGCTTCTTACCAGTACGCTATACCAGCCTGTACCGGTTCACTTTCACCCCTGCTTAAATCAGAGTGGGTTCAGGAGTCAATGGGAAAGTTTCACACATTTCTCAAAATTTTGGGCATAATTTAAGGCTCTATAGACATGTTTTGCAATGCCAAAGCCCATTCACCTGTTACTCATTAGGAACATAGACGAAATGTATGAAATGATATAGCTAGAATGGAAATAAAACCCATATCCTCAAGCTGCTCCACACACACAGTGGAAAGATTTCAGCCTTTAAATACATACCAGCCTTTAAATACATACATACATGAAATACTAAGTCTTAGGGTATGTCTACACTATGAAATTAGTTTGATTTAATAGAAGTCAATTTTTTAGAAATCTATTTGATACTGTCGTTTGTGTGCGTCCCCACTGAACGCATTAAGTCAGTGAAGCGTGTCGACAGTACCAAGGCTAGTGTCGACTTTCGGAGCGTTGCACTGTGGGTAGCTATCCCACAGTTCCCACAATCTCTGCTCCACATTGGAATTCTGAGTTGCACTCCCAATGCCTGATGGGGCAAAAACATTGTCGTGGGTGGTTCTGGGTACATGTCAGCCACCCCCCCCCCACCCGTGAAAGCAATGACAAAAAATCGTTTCTCGCCTTTTTTCCTGGGTTACCCATGCAGATGGCATACCACGGCAAGCATGGAGCCCGCTCAGGTCACTGTCACCGTACATTTCCTGGGTGCTGCTGACAGGCGCGGTACTGCAGTGCTACACAGCAGCAGCTCCTTGCCTTTGCAAGTTGGCAAAGACAGTTACCAGTCATACTGTACCGTCTGCTGCTGTCATGGGTGCTCCTGGCCAGCCTCGGTGAGGTCGGTCAGGGGTGCTTGGGCAGACATGGGTGCTCCTGGCCGGCCTCGGTGAGGTCGGTCGGGGACACCTGGACAAAAATGGGAATGACTCCCCAGGTCATTCTTTTCTTTAAGTTTTGTCTAATGGAGATTCAGTCCTGCTTGGTTGGCAGAGACTGCGGGAACTGTGGGATAGCTAAAGTCGTCAGTCGCCCCTCCCTCACTGAGAGCAATGGCTGAGAATCGTTTCGTGCCTTTTTTCCACACAGACACCATAGAACGGCAACATGGAGCCCGCTCAGATCGCTGCGGCAGTTATGAGCACTGTAAACAGCATGTACATTATCCTGCAGTATATGCAGCATCAGAACCTGCAAAGGCAGGCGAGGAGGCGACGGCAGCAATGGCAGGGTGGTCACGAGAGTGATGAGGACATGGACACAAACTTCTCTAAAAGCATGGGCCATGGCAATTTGTCCATCTGGTGACAATGGGGCAGGTTCATGCCATGGAACGCTGATTCTGGGCTCGGGAAACAAGCACAGACTGGTTGTTGCGGGTCTGGGATGATTCACAGTGTCTGCGAAACTTTCTCATGCATAAAGGAAAGTTCATGGAACTTTGTGACTTGCTTTCCCCTGCCCTGAAGCACAAGAATACCAAGATGAGAGCTGCCCTGACAGTTCACAAGTGAGTGGCGATAGCCCTCTGGCAGCTTGCAACGCCAGACAGCTCCAGTCAGTTGGGAATCAATTTGGAGTGGGCAAATCTACTGTGGGGGCTGCCGTGATCCAAGTAGCCAAAGTGATCTTTGACCTGTTGCTATCAAGGGTAGTGACTCCGGGAAAAGTGCAAGCCATAGTGGATGGCTTTGCTGCAATAGGATTTCCTAACTGTGGTGGGGCGATAGATGGAATGCATATCCCTGTCTTGGGACCGGAGCACCAAGGCAGCAAGTACATAAACTGAAAGGGGTACTTTTTAATGGTGCTGCAAGCACTGGTGGATCACAAGGGACGTTTCACCAACATCAACGTAGGATGGCCGGGAAAGGTACATGACGCTCGCAACTTTAGGAACTCTGGTCTGTGTCAATGGCTGGAGCAAGGGACTTACTTTCCAGACCAGAAATGCCTATAGTTATCCTTGGGGACCCAGCCTACCCCTTAATACCATGGCTCATGAAGCCATACACAGGCAGCCTGGACAGTAGTCAGGAGCTGTTCAACTATAGGCTGAGCAAGTGCAGAATGGTGGTAAATGTGCATTTGGACGTTTAAAAGCTCGCTGGTGCAGTTTACTGACTCCATTAGACCTCAGCGAAACCAATATTCCCATCGTTATTAGTGCTTGCTGTGTGCTCCACAATATCTGTGAGAGTAAGGGGGAGACGTTTATGGCAGGGTGGGAGGTTGAGGCAAATTGCCTGGACACTGATTATGCGCAGCCAGACACCAGGGCGATTAGAAGAGCACAGCAGTGCACGGTGCGCATCAGAGAAGCTTTAAAACCAGTTTCATGACTGGTCAGGGGGCTACGGTGTGAAAGTTCTGTTTGTTTCTCCTTGATAAAAACCTGCCCCCTTGGTTCATTCCACTTCCCTGTAAATAAACCGCCCTCCCCTCCCCCCTTTGATCACCACTTGCAGAGGCAATAAAGTCATTGTTCAAAATTCATGCATTCTTTATTACTTTGTCGCACAAATGGGGAATAACTACTAAGGTAGCCCGGGAGGGGTGGTGGAGGAGGGGAGGAGGGAAGGACAAGGCCACACTGCACTTCAAAACTTATTGAATGCCAGCTTTCTGTTGCTTGGGCAGTCCTCTGGGGTGGAGTGGCTGGAGGCCCCCCCCCACCGCGTTCTTGGGTGTCTGGGGGAGGAGGCTATGGAACTTGGGGAGGAGGGTGGTTGGTCACAAAGAGGCTGCAGCGGCAGTCTGTGTTCCTCCTGCTGCCTGTCCTGCTCAACAATATGCCGGAGAATATGTGTTTGATCCTCGAGTAGCCTGAGCATTGCTTCATGCCTCCTTTCATCACGCTAATGCCACATCTCCTCTCGCTGGTCCCTCCTGTCCTCTCGTTCATTTTGTGCTTTCCTGCACACTGACATTGTCTGCCTCCACGCATTCTGCTGGGCTCTTTCCATGTGGGAGGACTGCATGAGCTCAGAGAACATGTCATCGCGAGTGTGTTTTTTTCACCTTCTAATCTTCGCTAGCCTCTGGGATAGAGACGATACAGCGAGCATTGAAACATTTGCAGCTGTGGGAGGAAAAAAAAGGGAGAGTAGTATTTAAAAAGACACATTTTAGAGAACAATGGGTACACTCTTCCACGGTGAATAAAGCTGTTAACATTACATGCCACGTGTGCTTTCTTTACAAGGTCGCATTTTGACTCCTATATTGAGGGCCTGCCGGTTTGGTGTGAGAGCTCACACACGCAGGGCTGGCGGGCAACAGAATTTGGCTTGCAGGCAGCCATGGTAAGCTACAGTGTTTTGGCTTCTTTAACCTTCATAACATGTGGGAATGGTTTCAGGCAGCAGCGCCTTCATGTCCCATACCAAGCACCCGTTGGGTTGGCCATTTAAAAGGAGGGCTACAGTTTTCAGGTTAACATGCAGCCCAAACCCAACTAAAGTCCTCCACCCCACCCTATTCTCTGGGATGATCGCTTCACCCCTCCCCCCACTGCATGGCGCACAGCAGGGATGATTTCTGTTCAGCCACAGGCAAACAGCCCAGCAGGAACGTCCACCTCTGAATGTCCCCTTAATAAAATTCCCCTATTTTAACCAGATGACCATGAATGATATCACTCTCCTGAGGATAACACAGAGAGATAAAGAATGGAAGTTGCTTGAATGCCAGCAAACACCGGGACCATACGCTGCCATGCTTTGTTATGCAATAATTCCAGACTACGTGCTACTGGCCTGGCATGGTAATGGAGGACAGAATAAGGCTGCCCTCCCCAGAAACCTTTTGCAAAGGCTTTGGGAGTACATCCAGGAGAGCTTCACTGAGATGTCCCTGGAGGATTTCCGCTCTATCCCCATACACGTTAACAGACTTTTCCAGGCCACGAATGCATCCCAAGTCTTCAGGGCAAATTAATCATTAAACATGCTTGCTTTTAAACCATGTACAATATTTACAAAGGTACACTCACCAGAGGTGCCTTCATTGCCTTCGTTGCCTTCAAGGTCCATGAGCCCGCCTTGGGTGGGTTGGGAGGGTACTGGCTCCAGGGTGATAAACAGTTCCTGGCGGTCGGGGAAAATGTTTTCTCCGCTTCCTTGCTGTGCGCTAACTTCAACGTCGTCCTCCTCCTCCTCTTCTTCATTCCCTAAATCTGCATCCCTGTTGCATGACAGTCCATTGACTGAGTCAAAACACAGGGGTGGGGTAGTTGCAGGGGCACCCCCTAGAATTGCATGTAGCTCATCATAGAAGTGGCATGTCTGGGTCTCTGTCCCAGAGAGACCGTTTGCCTCTCTGGTTTTTTGGTAGGCTTGCCTCAGCTCCTTAAGTTTCACGCGGCACTGCTGCGGGTCCCTGTTATGGCCTCTGTCCTTCATGCCCTTGGAGATTTTTTCAAATATTCCAGCATTTCATCTTTTGGAACGGAGTTCGGATAGCACGGATTTGTCTCCCCATAAAGCGATCAGATCCAGTACCTCCCGTTCGGTCCATGCTGGAGCTCTTTTGCGATTCTGGGACATTATGGTCACCTGTGCTGATCAGCTCTCCATGCTGGGCAAACAGGAAATGAAATTCAAAAGTTTGCAGGGCTTTTCCTGTCTACCTGGCCAGTGCATCAGAGTTGAGAGTGCTGTCCAGAGCGGTCACAATGGAGCGCTCTGGGATAGCTCCCGGAGGCCAATACCGTTGAATTGCGTCCACACTACCCCAAATTTGACCTAACAAAGTCAATTTCAGCTCTAATCCCCTCGTCAGGTAGGAGTACCTAAATCAATTTTAAGAGCCCTTTAAGTCGACAGAAATGGCTTTGTCATGTGGACAGGTGCAGGGTAAAATAACATCTAACGCTGCTAAATTCAACCTAAACTCGTAGTGTAGACCAAGGCTCAGACAATGCTCTGAATTATCCTTCAGGAGGAGAAGTAGCTAGTTAGGCCAGGGAGAACAACTTTGCATGATGTGCAGAAAAAAATACCAGGTGGGAATAACTGTGTTGAGAGATGACAAAATCGAGAGACACATAATGTCTGAACTCATCATGGAATTTCTTTTCCTCTGCAGGACCCAGCCGTGAAGTGGATCAGGAGCCATTCTGTTCAGTCTACCACTCAACCCAGCCATTCTGAGGATTGGTCAGGCTAGTGGCATACGTGATGCTGAGATGTATGAATAAGGACCCAGGAGACATAAACCTACAGGGTTTGTTAAGCTTCATGTAATAACAAAGTATGCTGTTTGACCCAGCCTCCTGATGACACATTAACAATGGTACTAACTCAAATAAGTAGGAAAGGGCCAGGTCAACTCACTGGCAATTTGATGAGGCTTTTTCATCAGATACAGCCTCTTCATTGTCTTTCTCTGAGGGCTCAGCTACAAGAAAAAGTTGCACTAGTAAAACATAAATCAGTCTTTGAACCAGTACAAGAGGCTGCGTGCACACTTCTATTTCAGTATAAGCGTGACTTATGTTGATGTAGTTAAACCTCTTGTTAATTGACAAACTAAATCAAAATAAGCCACTCATTGAAATAAGTTCTGAAAATGGCTTTTGCATATGTTTAACTATATCTGTTTAAATTCATACCCTACATTATACCAGTGCAACTTTGAGTAGAAAAACCCATGGGAAACTCACTGCCACTCTTGCTGTATCATCTGGTTTCCCCTTCTTTTCAGGGTTAATGGTATAATTACCCAAGCACAGTGATTTATTCATCCACTAGAACTCTCTAAGGAAGTTGTTAACAGGTCAAGAATCAGGTGTTAGGCTATTAAAAAAACATGCAAATGCTTCTCGGTCATGCATACTGGCTCTAGTAAAATGTTTTTTAAAAAATTCCCCTGACTCAGACTCAATGGGTACCATGGCTTAGGTTAGTTGCCCTTGTCCACTGAGGTCTTAATTTGCAGCATGCAAAAGTCTCTATATCTCTCTGGCATTTTAAAGTGCTTTACAAAGGGTGTAGAGCCACACAAGACTAACAGCATGAGGCAGAGCAACAGACCAGTTATCAAGCAAGCTAAATTTTTCCCAGGAGGAAGCTAATGTCCTGACTGAGGAGGAGACGAAACAGGAAGTTGTTTTGTTTGGAAACAGTAGAGGGTTGGGGGCCAAAGGTGTGCAAAAATAAACAAATAAATAAATAAAAGAGAAGGTCCAAAATAAATTCCCTGAGGCAGAACCAACAGAATTAAAAGGAGGTAGTAGGACATGCTCAGAAGGGCTAAAATCAAGAATATTTCAGAAATGGGATTTTCTTCATGCTCATTTGCTGTAAGAAAGTAGTGGAATAGCAGAGTCACAGTGTAGACAGACTTGTTGGAAGTATTGATAATACAGGCTGGGAAAGGCTCAAACTGCTTTCACCATGATCTAATACTTCAGATTTCCCTATAAAATAAAAAAGTGATAATGTGTTTTTCATTTTTTTTTAAATCCTCCTGATAACTAGAGCTGGTTAAAAATGGCTAAGTATTTTACTTACACACATACATACAAAATCATGTTGTTTGACATTTTTAATGGAACCATTAGATATTATGATTAAATAAAAAGTTTCACTTTGGTTCATTTTGAAACTAACGAAATGTCTTTGGTATTTGAAAACTAATGTCTTCACTTCCTCCCCCATTTTCTCTCCCCATCGTCCCACTGGAAAAGTAGGAAATAACAGAAGGAGCAGCAAGCCCCAGGAAATCTGATTTTGTGCTATTTTGTTTTTTCAAGAAAATTTAAAAAGTTAACAAAAAGGTTGGTCAGTAAACATGATTTTAAAAACTAATAATAATAATAATAATAAAAAGCTATACAACCCAGAGCTCTGATCAAACAGGACACTTTCTGAATTGTTGACTACAAAAAAAATTGCTGAACTTTCAGCAGTTAACTGTATCACCATTCCCTGAGTGAACAGCATACTGTGAATGGATAATTAGCAAGTTGGTATAGGGCCAGGGAGTTTAGCAGTACAGTCTGAATGGAATCCAGTCACCTCAGCAAGACTGACTGGCAGGCTGTACATTTTACAATGGTCACAGGGGATGTCTGGTTCTTACATCACAGGAGCTTCAAGAGCACACTCCGGCATTCCATACATTACTGTAGACGTGGGTCAACTGTACTGGCATATTTTGCAAAGCAACCTAATTTCTGTGACTTCATAGCCTCTGTTAGGGAAAGACATTATTAAAGACGAACATAAAATATCCACTAGAGAAGGAATATAGAAAGAGAGAGACAAGTTATTGTCTTGGCCCTCAAATAGTAAATACTTTGGAATATCATTGCGCTTTAAAGTCTGTGGATTTTGGTGTGTCTTCTGAAACTACTTTAAATTTTTGTTATCCATAAATTTCACTTAAACATTTTTTTTTATTTTCAATTACAATACAACTGTGCATTCACTGCTGTAGCATATCAGACTCCAGTTCTCAAAGCACATCAGCACATGCTTAAAGTTGAACACATACTGAAGCATTTTGCTGAATCTAGGCCTTAAAACTAAACCCCCTGGCTTTGTTCTCAGTATTATTTTCATTTCTAATGCAAGAGGACAGTCTAATCTCAAGTCAATACACCATGACCATGTGAAAAGCAAACACCAGATATTTGGGGAAACCAAAATCAATTTTCTTTATGTAATACTACAAAACTGTGCAATAATTTGTATATGATAATATCTATATCACAGTTGGCTGAATAACTTACACAACAAATTACACATTTTCCCCCAAAATTTGTGACGGTATAAGGGTTACCATTCCACTGAAGTCAGAGGCCAGCAGATGGTTGGCTGACCGATTAGCCCCGCCTGCTGCACCTGGGAAAAGACCTGCAGCTTAAACTGGCTCATCCTCATAAAAAGAGAATCAGGAAATGGAGAGGAGGGGCTGTAATACCTGACAAAGGTTGGAGCTACTGCTGGGAAGAACTGCACCCAGAAACAAAAATGGACAGAAGGGAGACTTTGGGAAGTTCTATTATCAAAAGGTTCTGAGGTAAGAGCTAGGAATTCTGGATTGAGGAACTTTTGCGGGATGAGGGACAGACTTGGGGAAGTTTTGCTCTTGTTTGTTTAGGAAACTTGAAATAAAAGAAAAAGAAACCACAACAACTGACCCTAGGGGAAATGACTTTCCCTGGGTGAGATGGGAAGATACCTGGAAGAATTCCTCCAGGGAGGGTGCTGGCTATAATGAGCAAGCTGAGGTCCAGCTGGAAGAGGGTGCCATAGGAAAGGCTGCACTTTTCATTAGTCTACCTTTAAAAAAAATATTTTCTCACGTTAGAAAGGTAAGACGAGCTCACATTTGTTACTATATATTGATTTCATGACATTTTCCTAATACATTATTTTTGATCACTCTATTTGCTCACAAGGTTGAAATATTTTTTGACATTTGAAAATTTCATTTCCCTCCCAAAATGTTGAATTGGGAGGAAGGAATGGAAATTTTTTTAAAATGCTCCCCTCGCCCAAATCCATTTTTCAGTCATATCTAATATGGTGTAAACACATGGATACACAAACATACTCTGTACACATCTGAACTTTTCTTATTTGCTGTAATGACTGGGAAGCACGTTGCACATAATTGCTTTTCTTTCAAATTAGTAATTTAATACACAATAAAAAAGCTAAGATACAGCATCATAAAATGTACATTAATCATTTATTTTCAGAATGAATTTATTTCTGATATGTGCTAGTATCTAGTATAGTTTAAAACAAAATATTATCATAGGAAGAGTAACTGTAGCAGCGTCTAGTAAATCTTTGCAGTAACATGAGAACTGTGAATTGGTTAACACTTGTTTTTTAGTACTGTATGGTGTACAGAGCCACAGAACTTTTCTGCACAGAAAGAGAAGATCTCTACCCTGAGGATGTTACACATGAGTAAATTTTTATAAGATTAGGGCCCAAGATTGTTAGTCTTTGCAGGATTGAGACCTTGGTTGATATCACAGTGAGAGAGATCTAGGACAAAGTGCTTCATTTTATAAAGGTAAAGTACACATTGTGAGGCTGGCTAGTGGGCTGCTAGCTCAAACCAAGGCAGCAGGCTAATTCACTCGCATGCTAATAGAAACCAAAGATATGTTAAAGTGTGTTCAAGCCAATTCATTTGTTATCACATTACATTTACATGGCATATTACATTTGCTCTCAATGCTTGAAAACTAGTGAAATGATAATAACAGGCTTCAGAGTAGCAGCCCTGTTAGTCTGTATCCGCCAAAAGAACAGAAATGCTAATGTTATTGTCTTCACTCATCTAAAACTTGTTGATTTATATCAGCCCTAGATCAAATGGATGCATGAACAAATGTAAGTTCACTTACTTTCATGGAAAAACTACTGAAGGATTTTTTTTCTGGCTATCACATTGTATTTACATTATGTTTACCCATTGGAGATTCTAAATGTAAATGAAAAGGTTGTTAACTTCAGAACAAGGGCCATTAAGAAACAATGGATTCACAGTCCCAGTATGCACTTCCTAATCTTCATCATCACTGGAAGCACCCATGTGGTTCAAGACACTTGTCAGCATGCCTTCTGTGAGTGGGATCTATAAATACTGATTCAAGAGAATGAGCCTCTATCTCTGATCTATTTGGGTGCTATCAGGGGGTATTCCAGATACAAAACAGATCCTCCAAGCCATTTTGGGCTACCCTAAGAGACCTATGGGAAGCTAGCAGATACCACATCACTGGTATACAAACTGACTCACCTGTAATGTAATTTACCTATTTTAACCTCTCAATAACTCATTTTTCTTAGTTAATAAACCTATAGTTAGTTTACTAAAGAAATTGGCTATAGCATTGTTTTTGGTGAGATCAAGAGTATCCATTGACCTGGGGTAAGTGGCCTCTTGGGGTTTGGAGTAACCTAATGTGTGGTGAATTTTGGTTTTAATAACCTTTCATCATAAAGTTCAGTTTGTCTGGGTAGCAAAGAGGCACTGGAGAGCTGAAGGGGACTGTCCATGACTCCATGCCAACACTAATATAGTAGTCTAGGAGTGCACATTTGTCACTGGCTTGGTGAAATCTAATTATACAGAGCTGGCCAATCTGAGCCTAAGAAGGAGTCAGAATTTACCAATATACATTGCCAAAGAGCCACAGTAATACGTCAGAAGCCTCCCCCAACAGCTACCCTGCCCCCACGGCTCCCAGTGCCTCCCACCTACCAGCAGCCCGGTGGATCAGCGCCTCCCTCTCACTCCCCCTCGCATCTCCCAATCAGCTCTTTTGTGGTATGCAGGAGGCTCGGGGGGGGGGGGGGAGGAGCAAGGGCACGGCAGGCTCAGGGGAGGGGTGGGGAAGGGGTGGAGTGGGGGCAGGGCCTGTGGCAGAGCCAGGGGTTGAGCACTGAGCACCCCCTGGCACATTGGAAAGTTGGCACCTGTAGCTTCAGCCCCGGAGTCGGTGCCTATACAAGGAGCCGCATATTAACTTCTGAAGAGCCACACGTGGCTCCGGAGCCACAGGTTGCCCACCCCTGAATTATAGGATATACCACCAGTTTGAGGTGTCTGCTCTGTTTTCTGACAGCCTGACCTGAGATTGGTATGGTGTGTAGCTGAGAATGCCAGACACCATGACACACACCATATTTATTCTTCTGTTTAGCACAAAGTAGTTAAAGTTAAAAGGTACAGTATAAGTAAGATGACCAACAGGGAGAAGGTATAGGGAAATGTATTAGAGAAATGGATAGGTAAGGTATTGGAAAAAGAGTAGGTCCTAGACACAAAAAGAGGCAGCCAACATTAGAAACAAAGTACGAAAATAGAGACAGAAAGTAACTTAAACCCATGAAGGAGCTAGAAATGCCTACACAGGTAGAAAAGTGGTTCCCAGGCTAAAGCAAGACCACAACCAGGATCCACACTTGTCAAAGATATTCCTGTGTGGTGAAAGAGGGATTTCCATCTTCAAGAACTTTGCTGAGGGGGAAAAAAGGCTATAGATGTAGTGAACGGCTGAATGACAGGACCAAGGGAGGATTTTATTTAGTTCATTTAAGAAGGAGCTAGACAAGATGTTATAGAGCAGAGGCGGAAGAGCTGAAATACAGAGATCAATGAAGGAAAATGGGGCCAAATGATAGAAGAAAGGTACTAAAAGTGGATGCTTAGGCTATATCTGCACTTGGAGCTAGCAGTGAGGTTCCCAGCTTGTGCAGATATACTCACGCCAGCTCTCATCAACCTTGTGCATTAAAAATAGTACGTTAGCAGTGGTAGCACAGGCAGTGGTAGCTCAGGCTAGCCACCCTGAGTACACAGTCAGGGCAACTAGCCCGTGCTACCACTGCTCATTCTACTGTGGCTACACTGCTATTTTTAGTGTGCTAACTTGATTAAAGTTAGTGTGAGTAATTCTATACAACTGGGAAGCCCTAGCGCAAAGTGTAGACTTAGCTGATTTTCTATTCAGGGACAGGATGGTATCAGGAAGGCCCAATGGGCACAAGGAGTGGTGGGAAATGAATTGATATGGATGAGGGGACAAAGAAAGCATCAGTGAGAAGATGTTAGAAAGCTTAGAATGAAAGAGAAAAGTCTAGCCACAGAGACTTTGGATGGGGAGATAAAAAGTTTTGGTTGAAAGAATTACTGATGTGGAAATGTAGTGAGGATTACTGGTGCCATAGATTCTGCAATCCAAAGGGTGCCCATGGTAAGTAATTAAGATCAGATCATGCAGAACACTGATGTCAGGAATAGATGGACCAAACATTTAAATCCCCAGCATTCTATTTCTATTATTTTGAATATATTTCTCTCAATTTACTATTTGAACCTCACAAGCAGTTTTTAACCATAATCATTAAGAAAACATGAGTGTGAGAGAGAGAACCTATACAAAGAAGAAATGCCCAGACTAAAGTGGAAGCATTAAAAGACATTTCCTATCTTAAACAAATTCTTATGATTTGAAATGCCAATGTCCTCAAAATGTCTTTTAAATTATTTTCAGTTCTCTTCCTTCGCTCCTTGCCCTTGGAAATCTGCTCAGGGACAATTCCTCTCTGTATTGTTTTCTATTAACATAAAGTACAAACACTTATGTAGTAAATTTCATTGCCATGTACTGTAGATGGATAAAACAACTGGAGGGTTAGAAATCACTATTTCATGTGCAAAATAATGAGTCACTACGATGAGATAAAACAAAGTAGTTATTATAGAAACTCATAGTAATCATCATTTCTCCAGGATTATAGTTTATAAATAGCTATATATAAAGAGGGATTATTACTATATAATACCTGGCAATGACCAAAGATAGATCACAGCTATACTAGTTAGAAAATCTCTACTAAGTCTTCTGCAAATATTTCCTTCTAACCACCAAACAGCTAAGGAACAAATCCACTTTAATTCTTTCAACCCCCACTTTGTGCCACCACTTTCCTCAAGAAGTGTGCTAAGAATATAGTAGTTTCTCAAACTCAATTAAAAAAATAATTTCACACCTTATCGAGCACAAATAAGGGGAATGCAGAGGGATTGATCTAAGAACTGAGTCATGTATTAAGAATATAGATCAACCTTTCTCTTCCAAGGTATGAATTAAAAGTTACATAACCAGAAGGGATTTCTTTTTCTATGTTGTACATCTCTATATATTATGACTAAAGGTCATAATATAAAAGGATAAGATATCAAAGTTCCATTTTGAATGGCTATATGCCCTTGACCAGAAGTTCCAATTAGAGAACTAATGAATCCATTGGGAGTTTAGTTTCTGTTAAGTTCATATATTTGTTCTATTATTTGTACCCAAATAACTAACTTAGGGCATTCACACCAGACATGAATGAATATATTTCTCAACTCCCTTCAGCATGTATTGGAATTTAATGCTCTTGAAATTGGTTGGACTGATGATCTGGAATTTCCACTATCAGGAAAACACTGGCCAGACCATCTGGGCTTTCTCAGCAAAATATACCAACAATTTGAACTATACATCAGTAATCTGTGAGCACTCCTATAGCAACACCAACCCCAGCCCAGAACAGTCTCAGAATACTGCATGTAATTGGTGATCTAGTTCTTACACCTGTCCCTCTGGGTGGAAGGAGGGACTGATAGAAATACAAATACTATCAAGAGATCTTTCTGACAAAAGACCTGTGAGACTGAAGAATCAGTGGCTAAGACTTTGGAGTGCTGTCCCTCCTCACTAACTGCTATATGTAGGTATGATCTAGAAACAGTGTTTCTGGGAACTCTTTCCTATTTAGGAAGGATTGAGTGGGCAAAAGGGAAAGGACTGTGGCATTCTGTCAAAAATGGCATTACCTATTTCCAAGTAACTGGTAACTCGAAAGAAAATGATCTTGAATGTTTATGGATCAATAGTCTAACAGATCAAACACAAGATGGGTACCATTGGGCATCTCCTACAGACCACCAAATCACACTAGGGAACAGGATGACATCTTCCTTATGCAGCTATCTACAATATATAAGGAAGAAACTGTGAGATCATGGGGGACTTCAATCTGAGTGACATATGCCGAAGGTCTCATACTGCCAATATTAAAACATCCTTAAATGACAAATTCCTAATGAAAAATGCGGCAGTCAACACAGGGGAATTCTTTATTAGACCTTCTCCTAACAGATAAAGATGAACAGATCACAGAACTAAAAATTAATGGTAGCTTAAGTACAAGTGATCATGACTTTATTATATTTATAATGTGCAAGCAGATTGTCCAGACAAGTGATGTATATGCTTGGTGCTTTAATAGGACCAATTTCACAAAACTGATAATTATGAGCCAGATCAGCTGGGAGGAAGAATGATAATTGGGAATAATTTAAGCACACCTTACTAGATGCCTGAAAAGCCACAATTGAGGAAGAAGGTTATTCTCCCCTCTCTTCTCTCCAAGATCTTATTTAGAGAGAAAGTGGAGACAGCTGTAAATAAATATAAAACAAATGGAATAAAGGGGAAGTTAATAGTAATGAATATAAATCAGAAGCTAGGAATTGTACAAAATTGATAAGGGAAGCCAAGGACACCAGGAGAAATCTATGGCAGCATAATTAAGGACAATAAAAAGGAGTTTTTAAAAACATATTAGGAACAAAAAAAATCCCTAACTATGGAATTGGTATCTAGTAACAGACTAGATGGAACTGGTAGCGATATCAATAATAATGCAGAAAAAGGAAAAGTGTTCAATAAATATTTATGTTCTATATCTGGGGGGGGGGGGACACGATATAGTCTCACCATATGGTGATGACAGCACTCTTTCCATTCCATTAGTATCTCTGGAGGACAGTAAACAGAAGGTACTAAAGTTAGACATTTTAAAATCAGCAGTTCCAGATAGCTCACTTAAAACTCTTGGATACAAGTTTTCTGAGAAGTTCATTGACGGACCATTAATGTTAATTTTTCACTAAGTCTTGGAGCACTGGGAAAGTTCTAGAAGACTGGAAGAAATCTAATATTGTGCCAATTTTTAAAAGGGTAAACTGGATGACCTGCTGATATGGAACTCAATGAATTAACAGATACTGTTTAATTTGATTTTTTAAATAAAGGTAATAGTGTTGACATAATATGCTTAGATTTCTATAAAAGCATTTGACTTGGTAGTGCATGACACATTATAAAACTAGAATATAAAATTAACATGGCATATATCATTTAATATATTAAAACCCAGCTAATTAATAGGCCTCAAAATGTAATTGTCAATGAGAGATTGCCATCAATAGGTTTGTTTCCAGTGGGGTCCCACAGGAATCAGTTCTTGGCCTTATGCTATTTAACATTATCAGTGACCTAGAAGAGAACATAAAATCATCACTGAAAAAGAGTGCAGATAACACACAAATTGGGGGAGTGGTAAATAATGAAGAGGAGTGGTGACTGAGAAAGATCTGGATCACTTGGATACTTAGAGGATGGGTGACTTATTCTGGGAAGCAGTCATATTGGGTAATCAGCTGAATGTGAGTTCCCAGTGAGATGCTGTGGCCAAAAGAGCTAATGAGATCATGAGATGCATAGCATGGGAATCTCAAGTAGGAGTTGTGACAAAGTTCCTCCTCTATCTTGGTGGGTCCTGCGCTTATTGGCGGATTTTCTTGCTTCAGAGATTCACCATGTGGGTGGGGGAGCAGCCCAGAGACCTTCCCCTCTGGAAGAAGCCACAGTCCAGGTCAATTGGGAGGTTTGGGGGCAACCCAGGCCCACCCTCTACTCCAGGTTCCAGCCCAGGGCCCTGTGGACTGCAGCTGTCTATAGTGCCTCCTGTAACAGCTGCATGACAGCTACAACTCCCTGGTCTACTTCCCCATGGCCTCCTCCAAATACGTTCCTTATTCTCACCACAGGACCTTCCTCCTGGTGTCTGATAACGCTTGTGCTCCTCAGTCCTCCAGCGGCTCTCACTCTCAGCTCCTTGCGCCTCTTGCTCCCAGCTCCTCACACTTGCACCACAAACTGAAGTGAGCTCCTTTTAAAACCCAGGTGCCCTGATTAGCCTGCCTTAATTGATTCTAGCAGCTTCTTCTTAATTGGCTCCAGGTGTCCTAATTAGTCTGCCTGCCTTAACTGGTTCTAGCAGGTTCCTGATTACTTTAGTGCAGCCCCTGCTCTGGTCACTCAGGGAACAGAAAACTACTCATCCAGTAACCAGTATATTTGCCCTCTACCAGACTCCTGTACCCCACTGGTCTGGGTCTGTCACATATCCCTCCCCCCTGCTCAACGCCAAAGGGTTGGGCAGCTTGGGACATCAGACAGTGCACACGTGACAAGCCATCGGCGTTCCCATGATAGCTCCCTGCTCTGTGTTGCACACGGAACTGGAAAGATTGGAGGGATAAGAACCATCTGGTCACCCGTGTGTTCTTCTCCTTGTTCCGCTGCATCCATTGAAGAGGGGCATGGTTGGTCATGAGGACAAATCTGCGCCTGAGCAGGTAGTAGCGCAATGTTTCCATGGCCCATTTTACAGCGAGGCATTCTCTCTCCACCACTGCATATTTTTGTTCCCCTGGAAGGAGTTTCCAACTGAAGTATAGAATTGGGTGTTCCTCCTCCCCAACCATCTGTGATAGAACAGCCCCCAATCTTACTTCCCATGCATCCATCTGCAGGATAAACTCCTTGGTGAAATCAGGGGCTAGCAGTACGGGGTTACTGCAGAGGGCAGTCCGTAGGTCTGTGAATGCTTCCTCTGCTGCGTCAGACCATCTCACCAGATCAGGTCTGCGGGCTTTCACTAGGTCTGTCAGGGGGCTTGCCCTTGTGGCAAAGTGGAGGATAAATAGTTGGTAATACCCCACCACATCTAGGAACGCCTGGACTTGTTTCTTGCGACTTGGTTGGGGCCAATTTTGGGTGGCCTCTAACTTGTTCACTTGGGGTTTTAGCAGATCTTTTCCCACAATGTAGCCAAGATATTTGGCTTCTGTAAACCCTACAGCGCACTTGGCAGGGTTTGCTGTAAGGCCAGCTCACCTGAAGGTATCGAGGACTGCTTCCACCTTCTCCAGGTGGGTTTCCCAGTCTGGGGTATGAATGACCACATCGTCCAAGTAGGCAGCAGCATAACTGTTATGCGGGCGTAATAGCTTGTCCATGAGGTGCTGGAAGGTAGCTGGGGCCCCATGTAGTCCAAAAGGGAGGATAGTATATTGAAAAAGACCCTCTGGTGTAGAGAACAGTCTTTTCCTTTGCGTCTTCTGCAAGGGGACTCTGCCAGTACCCCACTGTCAAGTCTAGGGTAGTCAAGTACCGGGAATTACTCAGACGGTCCACTAGCTCATCTATGTGAGGTCTGGAGTACGCGTCGAACTGGGATACTTCGTTTAGTCACCGGAAGTCGTTGCAAAATTTTGTGGTGCCATCAGGTTTGGGCACCAGCACGATTGGGCTGGACCATTGACTGTGGGATTCTTCGATGATCCCCAACTCCAGCATTTTTTTACTTCTGCTTTTATTTCGTCCCTTTTTGCCGCTGGCACCCGATAGGGCCTCATTGTTACTCTGGCCCAGGGTTCGTGATGATGTGGTGATATGTCTTGGTTGTTCGACCCAGTTTTGTCGAGAACACATCTTGGTTCCAGAAGATCATCTCAGACACCTCATTCTTCTGGTCTGGTGTTAAATTGGGAGACACTCTCACCTGTTTGGAAGGCTTGTTTTCCTGGGTTAGGTCTTTTTGTACCGTTGTGCATGCCTCTTGTGCATGCCAGGGTTTCAGAAGGTTAACGTGATAAATCTGTTCTTGTTTTCTGCGTCCTGGTTGCCGCACCTTGTAGGTTACTTCCCCCACGGGTTCAACCACCTCATAGGGCCCCTGCCATTGGGCCAGAAGCTTGCTTTCTGCCGTGGGTACCAACACCAGAACCCGATCCCCTGGTTGGAACTGTCACACTTTTGTCTGGCGATTGTAATGGGTTCGCTGGGCCTCCTGTACCTTCTCCAAATGTTCCCGTACAATAGGGGTAACCCAGGCTATCCGGTCTCACATCTGCATTACATGCTCTTATTATATTTCTCCCCTCATTGGGTTCCTCTTCCCAGATCTCTTTGGCGATATCTAGTATGCCACCGGGGTGACGCCCGTATAATAACTCGAAGGGGAAAAACCCAGTTGAGGCCTGAGGTACCTCCCGGATAGCGAACATAAGGTAGGGTAGTAGGGTGTCCCAACCCTTCCCCTTACCACCTTCCTTATCATAGCCTTGAGGGTTTGGTTAAACCTTTCTACCAACCCATCAGTCTGCGGATGGTAGACCGAAGTTCTCAGGGTATGTATACGGAGCAGCGTACAGAAGTCCTTCATTAGCTTTGACATAAATGGTCGGTTTATCTCTCCTTCGGTAGCCCCATTCGGGCAAAGATCCCCACCAGCTCTTTGGCTATAGTTTTAGAGGCCATGTTCCACAGGGGAAAGGCTTCTGGGTAGCTAGTAGCATAGTCCAAAACAACAAGTATATATTGGTGGCCCCGAGCCGTCTTCTCCAGGGGTCCCACTAGGTCCATGGCTATTCGCTCAAAAGGGACCTCTATGATGGGAAGGGGTACTAAAGGTGCCCTCAAGTGGGGACAGGGACTGTGCAGCTGACACTCCGGGCAGGAGGCACAGTACCTCCGCACTTCTTCATGTACTCCGGGTCAGAAGAACCATGATAGGACTCATGCCAGGGTCTTCTCTACCCCCAAATGCCCCCCAAAAAGATGACTTTGAGCAAGACTTAATACAGCATTCTGGTGTTTTTGAGGTACTACCTTCTGCCCCTGTACTGGTGCAACCCGGTATAAGAGATCCTTCTTCATTAGGAAGTAGGGTCCTGGTCCCTGGGTTTTCCCTTCCACGGGGACCCCATCTATTTCAGTCACCTCCTTCCTAATGTTGTCATACCTTGGGTCTTCTGCCTGGTCCCGTCCAAAAATTCCTCTCCCGGTGTTATTCTACCCAAGATCTAGGGGCCCAGTCTCTGTTGCCTCTACTGGTTCAGAAGCATTAGGATGGGGGTCAGACTCAGGTGCTTCTCCCTCCTGCGTGGCCTCCTTTTCAGCTGCGCGGGTCCACCTACCTACAAGAGCAACCCTCTGGGTTTGGGTCAGTATTTGGGTTCCCAAGGCCTTAGCTGCCCTTCTTTCCCTTTTTGTCTTTCTACCCTGTCTGGGAGTGGAGAATAAATCTGGGGATATTCAGAGAAGATTGGGGGTTGACAGTCTGCTGTGGATGCCTCACCAATTTTAGGGTCCCCATCTTTCTCTAATCCCCCTACTGGGAGTAAGTTTTCAAACCCTGGGAAGTTCCTCCCTATGAACACTGGGTATGGGAGTTTAGGGACTACACCTGCTGCTACCTCAGTAGTGTTCCCTTGGATCTCGATTTTTACTGGGATGGTGGGATAGTAACTAACTGTCCCATGGACACATGTTATCCCCATACGTTTAGCCTGTAGCAGCTGACTACACTTCACGAGCTTCCCTGAGATAAGTGTGATAGCACTCCCCGAATCAACCAGTGCCGTGGTCCCTACCCCATTTAGTTTCACTGGTCTGGTATACATATGTAGGGTTAGTGAGACCCCCACAAGGTGGATTAGGGAGCATGGATCTGCCCAGTTCCCCGGGTTACACTGCATAGGCCCCTCAGCATTGGGACACTGTGCAGCTATGTGTCCCCACTCCCCGCAGGCATAACATCTGTATGGAGTCCTAGGCCTTCCCCGATCTTGGTTTGGGCAGTCTAACATCACGATCCTCTTCTCCCTCAGTGCTCCGACTCTTTGTGGCCTCTGATGGGCCTTCAGCCTCTCTCTTTTTCCACCCGGGCCCTCCTGGTGGCCCAGTCACCCGAACTTTAGGGCTTGGTGCTGCTAGTTTAACCCGGGGTGCCTCTTCCTTAACTGGTAGGGTCAGCTCCCTCGCTGTCCTTCGCCTCTCTACCAGGGCGACAACCTCGTCATAGGTGGAGGGTTTGTTCTGGCTTACCCAGGCACGAAGGTCTGGTGGTAGACCCCTCATGTATCAGTCGATGATCAGAACCGCTAGTATCTCTTCTGGACTCCGGGACTCTGTTTGCAACCACTTTCATGCGAGATGGATGAGGTCATACAATTGGGACCACGGGGTTTTGTCTTCCTGGTACCTCCAACCGTGATACTGCTGGGCCCGCACTGCTGTCGTTACCCCAGATCTGGCCAGGATCTCTGCTTTCAGCTGGGGGTAGTCTGCCGCAGCCTCTTCAGGCAGATCATGGTAGGTCTTCTGGGCCTCCCCACACAGGAATGGGGCCAGGCCTCCCGTAGGGCTGTCCTCTCAAAGGCCAGAAGGTATGTCTCTACATCATCCTTCCGTGTCATTTTCTGCAGCCAATGGCTGGCCCGTATGAGCCACGTCCCATCATGGCCGCGATTCAGCTCTGTAAGGGACTTTACCTGGTTTACCAGTTCCTGCAACATAGCTCGGTCTTGAGCAGCCTGGTCCATCAGCAGGTGATTAGTCTCTTGCTGCAGCCGCACTGCCTCCTGTTGGGCGGCTACCTGGACACGGGTAGCCTCCTGCTGGGCCGCCATAGCTTATATCAGTGCCCGCACTACGTCAACCATTGTGGTGAAAAAAAAACAAACCCTCTCCCTTTTTTTTTTTTAAATCACCCTCCTTCTTCCACTGCGCTGTGCACCCCAAGATCCCACTCCTCACACCAGTGTAACAAAGTTCCTCCTCTATCTTGGTGGGTCCTGCGCTTATTGGCAGATTTTCCTGCCTCAGAGATTCACCATGTGGGTTGGGGAACAGCCCAGAGACCTTCCCCTCTGGAAGAACCCATAGTCCAGGTCAATTGGGAGGTTTGGGGGCAACCCGGGCCCACCCTCTACTCTGGGTTCCAGCCCAGGGCTCTGTGGACTGCAGCTGTCTATAGTGCCTCCTGTAACAGCTGCATGACAGCTACAACTCCCTGGAATACTTCCCCATGGCCTCCTCCAAACACCTTCCTTATTCTCACCACAGGACCTTCCTCCTGGTGTCTGATAACGCTTGTGCTCCTCAGTCCTCCAGCAGCACACCCTCTCACTCTCACTCTCAGCTCCTTGCATCTCTTGCTCCCAGCTCCTCACACTCGCACCACAAACTGAAGTGAGCTCCTTTTAAAACCCAGGTGCCCTGATTAGCCTGCCTTAATTGATTCTAGCAGCTTCTTCTTAATTGGCTCCAGGTGTCCTAATTAGCCTGCCTGCCTTAACTGGTTCTAGCAGGTTCCTGATTACTCCAGTGCAGCCCCTTCTCTGGTCACTCAGGGAACAGAAAACTACTCATCCAGTGACCAGTATATTTGCCCTCTACCAGACTCCTGTACGCCACTGGTCTGGGTCTGTCACAGAGTATAGAAGCTATTTTACTTCTGTATTTAGCACTGGTGCAACCACTGCTGGAATACTGCGTCCAGTTCTGGAGTTCAAGAATGATGCATCCAGTTCAATTCAAGAATGAGATTAATAAATTAGAGAGGGTTCCGAAAAGAGCCACAAGAAAGATTAAAGGGTTAGAAAACATGCCTTACAGTGATAGACTCAAAAAGCTTACTTCATTTATCTTAGCAAAGAGAAATTAAGGGGTGACTTGATTATAGTCTAAATACTTACATGGGGAATAAATATTTAATAATGGACTCTTCAATCCAGCAGAGAATGATTCAATGTCTGGAAGTTGAAGCTAGACAAATGCAGACTGGAAATAAAGCATCAAATTTTAATGGTGAGCGTAATTAATCATTGGAACATGGTGGAGTCTCCATCACCGACTATTTTTTAAATCCAGATTGGATGTTCCTTTTCTAAAAGCTCTGCTCTAGGAATTATTTGGGGAAGGTCTATGGCCTATGTTATACAGGAGGTCAGGCTAGATGATCACGGTCCCTTCGGATCTTAGAATCTATAATATTCCATAGGAACAACCATCACTTTTAAAGCAGTAGCTGCTGAATTGCCCTCAGTATTGAAAATCAATGGCTCTGGCAAAAACTCTTTAACCTTATCCATTTTCAATGGATACTAAATCTGAGACGCTAGATGTTTTCTCAAAAAGAAGAACAGGAGTACTTGTGGCACCTTAGAGACTAACAGATTTATTAGAGCATAAGCTTTCGTGGACTACAGCCCACTTCTTCGGATGCATCCGAAGAAGTGGGCTGTAGTCCACGAAAGCTTATGCTCTAATAAATCTGTTAGTCTCTAAGGTGCCACAAGTACTCCTGTTCTTCTTTTTGCGGATACAGACTAACACGGCTGTTACTCTGAAACTAGATGTTTTCTGAAATTCTAAATGCTTGTCCTTTGGTATATTAACTGTTTTCTAATGGCATAACTCTGACATGAATCTGTGTAGGCCTCATGGAAGAAAAGTGTTTTCAGAAGGAATGTGCAGACCTGATTCAGCACCCACTGCTTTGGAGCAGGTCCTAAATGAAGATTCTTCCATGCGTTGGAAATGGCATGGAAGAAAGAATGAAGAGGAGAATGGTAGAAGAAAATGAAATATTATGAACTCCTCCTGGAGTTTCACCTAATTTATCACAGTCAATGATTCATTACAAACAACTGGCTATCTGCCTTTCCACAGCTCTTCTTTTAATTCCATAACAACTCATCACTCCCAACAGAGTTCACCCATAGAGGTCATACGAGGGTATCTAGTGGCAGTTGATTATCCAGAACTGGCTTTTTTGTTATCTTCTGGGTTTTCACATCCCCACTAAGTGGTTCAGAAATGTGTGATCAGTGTGTCTAGAGGCCCTGATATGTGTGAAGCACTAGGAAGGTAAGTTGAAGAGAAGAGACAAAATACAAAAAGAAATATGATTTTTTAAAAAATAATCAAATGACATTGTTTTGAAATAGAAGATAAATGGGAGAAAAAAAACACCTGTTAAACACAAAGCACAGGAAAAAAATCTTTTCATTTAGATTAATTCAGAACAGCTGTCCACTCAAAAATAGCAAAGATGTGAATGGAAACAAAAAAAGAAACCAACATAAAGGATAACAGATACTAATTTACACTGGAGAAAAAAGAAAAAAAAACGAGAAAGGAAGCTTTCAATTGCTAAAAGCCATCCTGTGTGTTTTTACCTCAGAGAAGCAAATCCAAAAGAGCAACCTGTATTATTGGCTCCTGTGGGAAACCCTGCAAAATCTTGCAATTAGTCCCATAAGACAGTTCCAGTTTTCAAATGACATCTTTGGAGCTCTGCACTGTGCAAGTGATTTGGATGTGGGAACACTCATTGGACTCCAATTTATGTCCCATGGCACAGATTACGCATGCTGCAAAGACAGAGCAGGCCTGCCAACTTGTACTCTATTGGTGTGGGTGGGCTTCATTTTTTTTTTTTTTAATTTTAAGAAAGACTTGTTGTGTTATAAGACCACTCTGAGGCAGGATGAAGCAAAAAACCAATTGCTTCTGCCACCAGAGCTGTGTACTTATGAAAAATCCAGTAGTGAAGCATATTATTGATTTTCTAGAATGATTTTCTTTTTTAACACACTGAAAACGTCATTGGGGTGGGGGGAGTTTGTAGAGTTGTAAACATTTTAAAGGAGAACACAAGGGAAAACTATTTCATTTTACAGGAAATTTAAAATGTATGATTTTATATTTATATATATGTGCGTGCAAGTACACCACTCTTAAATGTGACCACCCTGGACTGAAGTGCTCAGCTTATCCACAGAACAAGTATATCTTGGGCAGAGGCAATATGCTGTAATATGGACTGGGATGGACTGCAGAGAGGGTAGTAGTTCAGTTTCCTTGCTCATTCAGGGGCAGATTGGCACCTTGCAAGCTCTCCTGAGGCAGGGGACATGAATAGCTGTACTGCCCCAAGAGCTGAGCAAGTCCTTCCCTCATGCTTCATGGGGGAAGATATGCGCTATTAACCTTTTTCCTACTACAATTTAGGGCTTGTCTACACAAGGAAATTTACCAATATAGTGGAACAAATCTTCATGTGGATACTCTTAATCCAGAAAAAGAGTGCCTTTTAATGGTTTGGTTTGTAATATGAGCTACACTGGAAAAAGGCACTTATTATAAGTGTCCACATAGGGAATGGTATAACTACAGGAGTAAAATTATACTGGTATCATTATAGTGGGAAATTTCCCTGTGTAGATACGCCCTTACTTTTCCCTCCCTCTGCTCAGCTGTGCTGATTGTTGCATTGAGGGGACAGAGGCAAAGAACCATCTATTTCTCACCTCTGTCTTCCTTTGTGGGAAGGGGAATAGTAGTAACTTGTGCAGGGGCATAAAGGTTGCCTTCCGATTTCCTAATCCCTAGCAATGTTCCCTCTAATTTTTTTTCCATCCGTGTGTGGAAAAAAAATTGTTATGTGCACTGAGGTATGTGCCTATGTGTGCCACTACTAGAAACAAAAAACCTAGATATAATATATATTTTTAAAAAGTTACCATAGGGATAATTACTCCAGCCAGGAAAAAAAAGGAGTCCTTGTGGCACCTTAGAGACTAACAAATTTATTTGGGCATAAGCTTTTGTGGGCTAGAACCCACTTCATCAGATGCATGGAGTGGAAAATACAGTAGCAGGTATAAATACACAGCACACGAAAAGATGGGAGTTGCCATATCAAGTGGGAGGTCAGTCTAATGAGACAATTCAATTAACAGTAGGATACCAAGGGAGGAAAAAATCACTTTTGTAGTGATAATGAGAGTAGCGCATTTCAAACAGTTGACAAGAAGGTCTGAGTAATAGAATCACAGAATCATAGAATATCAGGGTTTGAAGGGACCTCAGGAGGTCATCTAGTCCAACCTCCTGCTCAAAGCAGGACCAATTCCCAACTAAATCATCTCAGCCAGGGCTTTGTCAAGCCTGACCTTAAAAACCTCCAAGGAAGGAGATTCTACCACCTCCCTAGGTAACCCATTCCAGTGCTTCACCACCCTCTTAGTGAAAAAGTTTTTCCTAATATCCAACCTAAACCTCCCCCCTGCAACTTGAGACCACTACTCCTTGTTCTGTCATCAGGTATCACTGAGAACAGTCTAGATCCATCCTCTTTGGAACCCCCTTCCAGGTAGTTGAAAGCAGCTATCAAATCCCCCCTCATTCTTCTCTTCTGCAGACTAAACAATCCCAGTTCCCTCAGCCTCATAAGTCATGTGCTCCAGCCCCCTAATCAGTTTTGTTGCCCTCCGCTGGACTCTTTCCAATTTTTCCACATCCTTCTTGTAGTGTGGGGCCCAAAACTGGACACAGTACTCTAGATGAGGCCTCACCAATGTCAAATAGAGGGGAATGATCACATCCCTCGATCTGCTGGCAATGCCCCTACTTATACAGCCCAAAATGCCGTTAGCCTTCTTGGCAACAAGGGCACACTGTCGACTCATATCCAGCTTCTCGTTCACTGTAACCCCTAGGTCCTTTTCTGCAGAACTGCTTCCTAACCATTCGGTTCCTAGTCTGTAACAGTGAATGGGATTCTTCCGTCCTAAGTGCAGGACTCTGCACTTGTCCTTGTTGAACCTCATCAGGTTTCTTTTGGCCCAATCCTCTAATCTGTCTAGGTCCCTCTGTATCCTATCCCTACCCTCCAGCGTATCTACCACTCCTCCCAGTTTAGTGTCATCTGCAAACTTGCTGAGAGTGCAGTCCACGCCATCCTCCAGATCATTAATGAAGATATTGAACAAAACCAGCCCCTTGAACAAAGGACCAACCCTTGGGGCACTCCGTTTGAAGCTGGCTGAGAACTAGACATGGAGCCATTGATCACTACCCGTTGAGCCCGACGATCTAGCCAGATTTCTATCCACCTCATAGTCTATTCATCCAGCCCATACTTCTTTAACTTGCCGGCAAGAATACTGTGGGAGACCGTATCAAAAGCTTTGCTAAAGTCAAGGAATAACACATCCACTGCTTTTCTCTCATCCAGAGACCCAGTTATCTCCTCATAGAAAGCAATTAGGTTAGTCAGGCATGACTTGCCCTTGGTGAATCCATGCTGACTGTTCCTCATCACTTTCCTCTCCTCTAAGTGCTTCATAATTGTTTCCTTGAGGACCTGCTCCATGATTTTTCCAGGGACTGAGGTGAGGTTGACTGGCCTGTAGTTCCCCGGATCCTCCTTCTTCCCTTTTTAAAGATGGGCACTACATTAGCCTTTTTCCAGTCATCCGGGACCTCCCCTGATCGCCATGAGTTTTCAAAGATAATGGCCAATGGCTCTGCAATCACATCCACCAACTCCTTTAGCACCCTCGGATACAGCGCATCTGGCCCCATGGATTTGTGCTTGTCCAGTTTTTCTAAATAGTCCCGAACAACTTCTTTCTCCACAGAGGGCTGGTCACCACCTCCCCATGCTGTGCTACCCAGTGCAGCAGTCTGGGAGCTGACCTAGTTTGTGAAGACAGAGGCAAAAAAGCATTGAGTAAATTAACGTTTTCCACATCCTCTGTCACTAGGTTGCCTCCCTCATTCAGTAAGGGACATTTCTTTGACTTTCTTCTTGTTGCTAACATACCTGAAGAAACCCTTCTTGTTACTCTTAACATCTCTTGCTAGCTGCAACTCCAAGTGTGATTTGGCCTTCCTGATTTCACTCCTGCATGGCTGAGCAATATTTTTATACTCCTCCCTGGTCATTTGTCCAAACTTGCACTTCTTGTAAGCTTCTTTTTTGCGTTTAAGATCAGCAAAAATTTCACTGTTAAGCCAAGCTGGTCACCTGCCATATTTACTATTCTTTCTACACATCGGGATGATTTTTTTCCTGCAACCTCAATAAGGATTCTTTAAAATACAGCCAGCTCTCCTGGACTCCTTTCCCCCTATTGTTATTCTCCCAGGGGATCCTGCCCATCAGTTCCCTGAGGGAGTCAAAGTCTGCTTTTCTGAAGTCCAAGGTCTGTATTCTGCTGCTCTCCTTTTTTCCATGTGTCAGGATCCTGAACTCGACCATCTCATGGTGACTGCTGCCCAGGTTCCCATCCACTTTTGCTTCCCCTACTAATTCTTCCCAGTTTGTGAGCAGCAGATCTAGAAGAGCTCTACCCCAGTTGATTCCTCCAGCACTTGCACCAGGAAATTGTCCCCTACACTTTCCAAAAACTTCCTGGATTGTCTGTGCACTGCTGTATTGCTCTCCCAGCAGATATCAGGGTGATTAAAGTCTCCCATGAGAACCAGGGCCTGCGATCTAGTAACTTGTGCTAGTTGCCAGAAGAAAGCCTCATCCACCTCATCCCCCTGGTCCGGTGGTCTATAGCAGACTCCCACCGCGACGTCATCCTTGTTGCTCACACTTCTAAACTTAATCCAGAGACTCTCAGGTTTTTCTGCAGTTTCATACCGGAGCTCTGAGCAGTCATACTCCTCTCTTACATACAATGCAACTCCCCCACCTTTTCTGCCCTGCCTGACCTTCCTGAACAGTTTATATCCATCCATGACAGTACTCCAGTCATGAGAGTTATCCCACCAAGTCTCTGTTATTCCAATCACATCATAGTTCCTTGACTGTGCCAGGACTTCCAGTTCTCCCTGCTTGTTTCCCAGGCTTCTTGCATTTGTGTATAGGCACTTAAGATAACTCGCTGATTGTCTCACTTTCTCAGTATGAGTCAGGAGTCCTCCCCTCTTGCCCTCTCCTGCTCGTGCTTCCTCCCGGTATCCCATTTTCCCACTTACCTCAGGGCTTTGGTCTCCTTCCCCCGGTGAACCTAGTTTAAAGCCCTCCTCACTAGGTTAGCCAGCCTGCCTGCAAAGATGCTCTTCCCTCTCTTCGTTAGGTGGAGCCCGTCTCTGCCTAGCACTCCTCCTTCTTGGAACACCATCCCATGGTTGAAGAATCCAAAGCCTTCTCTCCGACACCACCTGCGTAGCCATTCATTGACTTCCGCAATTCGACGGTCTCTACCCAGGCCTTTATATGCTGGCTGTTGGTGTCAGAGCTGTGGCTCACTGCAGCAAAGCTTCTAAGGCACCCAGAGTTAACTTGCAGGACAGGCTGTGACACAATCCCTTACTAGCCTGAGTTCACCTCCAAAACCTCACAGCTGCTGAGTCAGGCTGCTCACAATTGAGCCCTTGGTGGCTGATCTACATTTCATTGACTTCTCTTGGAACTCAGCTTGTCTACTGGAGTTTGCTAATAAGTGCTCATTGAGAGGATAGTCACAACTGGATACCTGTCAACTAGGAAGTCAATTGAGACTCCCAGGTGTGGCCACATAGTAACCAGCGACTATCAACCTGGACTGGGTTTGGAGATGTGATATAAAAGGGAAAGACTCTGTAGCCCATTATCAATCTCCTGAGTCATCCTTGTGTTGCTTTAGGGGATACTTTAATTGAGGATACAAGAGCACAAAACAACGGAGATAAAACTTGCAGTACCTTTCAGTTTAGCTGTGTCATTAGACCCCACACTATGGCTATTTCCAGTGAAAATGCTTTTATTTAACCCAAAAAAGGATTTAAACTACTTCATTTTTCAAAAATTCCCCCTCCTCCCTTAATCAGAGCTGAGTATTTAAATTTAAAAAAAAACTTATCCAGGCAGATAAACATCCCCTTTTCAGTAAGGACTGGCTTCACCTCAAGCCACAGGAACTTTAAACAGTCTGCTGGCAGAGTCAGCATAGGCTGATTGAAGTGAACTGTGTGATAAAAGCTGCCACCAGCTCTGCTGAAGTCTGTGGGGTTTTTTTAATTTTTTTAATTCTGTTTAAAATATATTACTTATGTTTGAAAAGAAGATACTGGAAAAATGGATATTAGAAGTGTTTTTTAAGGCAGAGTACACAAACTTTGCTTAGTACTTATTTTCATCAGTACAATGTGCATATTCACACCTGTTCTATAATTAGACATGGGTCTTGATCTTGCAATTGATTCGGACTCCAGACTTCTGTTGAGTCCATGGTGCTCTGCACCAGGGAATGCTTGCAGGTTTGGTCTTGGATCTTACCTGTAAAGTCATAGGACTAATTTGTGACTAGCTCTGTGGAACTACACAGTTGAGGAGAGAAAGCACAAAGCTTCCCTCCTTCCACAAACCTTGCACACCCATGATGCAAGTGCAAACAGTGGCACAAGCTTCCTGTGGAAGACTGCACTCACCATAGGTTCACCTACTCATTGTTGGGTGTAGCATAGCAGCTCATTTGTCACCTAGCATTCTCTGCCTATGGTCATTCCAGTCCCAGGGTGGTCTACCACTTCTTGCAATTTGGCCCTCCAGTAAGGTCACTTTAAAGTTTCTCCTCTTCTGGGATATCAATGTCCCACACAGACAATGCCCCACTTGCCACTGGTCATCAATAGGACATCTTCTGTCCCTCAAGGGCTCCTCTTCCGGTCCACTTCTCTGTCAGAGCAGTAATCACAGGGTTTCTCCCAGGAGTCTTTTAACTAAACTCAAAAGTGAAACAAACTTCTTAAGCAACTCCTGCCCTTTCCCTCAGCTTCAACTTTAATCTATCTTGAGTCCTCCCCAGCTCTCTGTTCTTCTACAGAGCACTGACTTTCAGGGGTCACCTCCCTGGAGCCTTACACCTAATCAGGATCTTCAACTGCAGTCTACCCGCCAAGGCCTTCTGCTAGTGGGTTGACCATCTCTCAGGCCCACTTCCAGAGACTCCTTCATCCCTGCTTCCTTCTCCCATCAGGGCCAGTTGTAAACTCCCTCCTGAAGCTCCTGTGCCCTCTACTACCCATAAGGGGCTTACTGAGTTCTTCCCCTCTCTCCCTGCAGCCCCCTTCTGTTCCAGGCTTCCTCTCTTTATAGAAACCATGCAGCTCCTCTCCCAGCAGGGACCCATCTTTAATTAGGCCTGCCCCATCTTCCAAGTGCAACCACATGCTAATTGGCCTCTCAGGCCCACATTAAGCATTTTACCCCCTGTGTGGGGTGAACACCCCATCACACCTACCTAAAGGAACAGAGGAAGGATAAAGATGGAATTATGATGTCTGGAAATATATCTTTCTAAGAGTGAAGTATGGACACTGTGGCCCATGCTTCTCTGCCAGATTATCTTCTCATACCATAAATCAGGTAATTCCACTTAGGGTACATCTACACTAGCGACTGTACACACGTCCATGTGTGTGGTTGTACCATAATCCTGCTATTGTCCACACCTAAACTTTAGTTGCACATGTCTGAAGGCGAGCAGAGGATGAGTAACCTAGCACGCCTCAGGGGTGTAGGTAACTACACAGCTTCGGCTGAGGCACTGCCCTACATCTGTGCCAGTTTTCAACATGGACAGGGGTCAGAGGTGTGTACCAGATCTCAAGTTTCAGTGATCTTTCCATCCCCATTCCCACAATCCACTGAAACCCTTTTTTTTTGCTTACCCTTACCAACCTATAAAGGTCTCTGTCCTCCTGTTTTCACTGGCAGTAATGGAGTGTGCTGACCACAACAGAACAGCTTTCTGCTACACTCTGTAGAGATCAGTACAGATCAACATGGGTCCTGCTCTGAGAGCAGCCACCTGGCCCACTGACCACAGCTGGCTGCAGATCAATGTGTCGTTTGAGCACACCATTCTTCATGACTTCTGCTGGAGAGGCAGGAACGTTCATCTGTACCAGGAAATTTCATAGATTATAGATTAATAGATTCATAGATTATAGGACTGGAAGGGACCTCGAGAGGTCATCGAGTCCAGTCCCCTGCCCGCATGGCAGGACCAAATACTGTCTAGACCATCCCTGATAGACATTTATCTAACCTACTCTTAAATATCTCCAGAGATGGAGATTCCACAACCTCCCTAGGCAATTTGTTCCAGTGTTTAACCACCCTGACAGTTAGGAACTTTTTCCTAATGTCCAACCTAGACCTCCCTTGCTGCAGTTTAAACCCATTGTTTCTGGTTCTATCCTTAGAGGCTAAGGTGAACAAGTTCTCTCCCTCCTCCTTATGACACCCTATTAGATACCTGAAAACTGCTATCATGTCCCCTCTCAGTCTTCTCTTTTCCAAACTAAACAAACCCAGTTCTTTCAGCCTTCCTTCATAGGTCATGTTCTCAAGACCTTTAATCATTCTTGTTGCTCTTCTTTGGACCCTTTCCAATTTCTCCACATCTTTTTTAAAATGCGGCGCCCAGAACTGGACACAATACTCCAGCTGAGGCCTAACCAGAGCAGAGTAGAGCGGAAGAAGGACTTCTCGTGTCTTGCTCACAACACACCTGTTAATGCATCCCAGAATCATGTTTGCTTTTTTTGCAACAGCATCACACTGTTGACTCATATTTAGCTTGTGGTCCACTATAACCCCTAAATCCCTTTCTGCCGTACTCCTTCCTAGACAGTCTTTTCCCATTCTGTATGTGTGAAATTTCACAGAGGCTGGAGAAGGTGGATATTCAGTGGGCTCCGGAACTGTGCCAGGAATGCATCAAGCACTTGAGGCTCTTGTATAGGAGGGCAAAAAACTAAGCAGTCACTCAGAGTGGGCTTGTTGTACATGTCCCTATGAGGAACTTGATGGGATGCTGTCAAGGGCTCCCAGTACAAAGCCTCATGATTGTGTGATGGGATGCTGATGAGGGTCAGGATGAGGAAGCAGCAGACACCATGGAGGAGGCCCTGGAAGACCTGGAGGATGAGAAGCATGTGATTCTCCACCTCTACCCAGAGGAGCCAGTTGAGGAAGTCCCCCTGACAAACTCGAGGCAGACCTGAAGGTGGTAAGTTACAATGGCCCCCCAATGACCCTGCCAATATGCTCTCATGCTCTAGTCCTGATTTTAAGATCCAGGGCATATGAAGTACTGTGCAGTGACTTTTCCGCCATGGATAATATGCCACACATGGCTATGTCTGAGTTTGAACTGCAGTGCTGAAACCAAGACACTGTCAACCCCATTGCCTGCCCAAACTCCTCCAACTTCCTCCACCCTCCATCCAGCCCCACTCCTCTCCACCTCAAAATGGTCCCCAAGAAGACATGATTATAAATCAATGATTTTATTTATTCCTGATGAACCATTATTATGCATTTGGCTAAAACTATTTTGTAACTAGATTTTTAATTAAAAAAAAATAATTATGCTGCTGTGTCAGTGTCTTTATCAGCTAGCAGTCAGGCAGCAATGGTCCCAGGGCCACGTATCTTGGGGAAGGGAAGGGGCAGGTTAGAAAGGACATAGTTGAGGATGGGTGGAGAGAGGGGTTGGTCTGGGCAGGGGAAGGGAACAGAATACATTTGTAGAACACTTTGGTTGTCTGAAGAAAAGTTATTCACAGCAGTCCTTTCTCCCTTGGAAGATTACAGAATTTTTACTGTCCCTGGTCTCTGACACCTCCCTTTGCACAGAAACTCTGTACGTTAGCTGAGAATATCGTCAATTTCTAGTTGAATTGCCTCCCAGTCCTACAGGCATACTTAAGCAAATTTCTGGCGTAGCAAAAAGTACATCTAGTTCTTGAGTTTCAACAGCTGTGCAAATCTGCTTGGTCCAGCTTCATAGCTGACCAAACATCTCCATTCAGCAATATATAGAGGGATGACCATTAGCAGAAACAGCTTTCTGGCATAGATTGCCAGATCTCCTCCACAGGACAGGAAACCCACCTCTTTTCCCCCCATTATGATACCTTAAAAACAGCTATGTTGGCCAGCCTTTAAGGAAGAACTTGCCATCTGGTAACATAGCCCCCGGAAGGAACTCCCCCCGCCCCTCCCAAGACACTATGGAAACTATAATATTTTAAAATATTTTTCTTACCATTCGTAACCTCTGCTTCTTCCTCCTGGGCTGCCAAATTTGTCTGAGAGGCAATGCTAGTCTAACAGTCATTCCTGGAATGCTGAAAAGTGTCAATATCGGGGCCTTCCTTCTGTAGCAAAGTTATGTTATGTGGGGGGATTTCTTGGCTTCTTATAAAGGAAAAAAAATATGCTACCTTTGCCTTTGAACTGGCAGGACCTTTGACTCCTGAGAGAACAACCATTCTGCTGGGAGGGCAAGAGCAGCACCACACAGACAGCAGAGGCAGATGGAGAAGGACCCTGAAAGAGCTGCTCATAAGGATGGACAAGAGGAACCAGGAGTAGTTCGAGTTCCTTGGGGCCTGAGAGGATCAAACTGTTCAGCAGGAAGACACACTGATGAAACAGTTCATGGAGCAGGAGGCACGCCATAGGAAACAGGCATATCCCCTAATGGTGAAGCTTATTTAACTGGTGGCCAGAGTTCAGGGTCTGCCTGCTACTGAGGCCACAAAAATCACTTTATCCTCAGCAACCACTGCCACTCCCTCCAGCTCCTGGATCCCCCTGAGTGATCTGGAGGAGAACATGGAGCCTGGAGAACTCCTGGGACCACACTGTTCACCGGCATCTGAAACCCCTTGTAGGGGATGCCCCTGAGCATCTAGGAGGGGAACAGTGTGCCTGCAGGAGTCCCACAACTTCATGAAGAGCCTCCACCCACAAACCTCTCATAAGAGATGGCTCTGGTTTTCCCCAAGTGTCATTCTTCCCTCCCCCCCCCACCTTGTTCTCTCTCGTCAGGAGGATGGCAAGGAGACAGGTTCACACACCATAACCTTGCTGGTACTTTCCCTTAATTTTTTAAAAGACTTGTGGTTGAACTTTATAAAGTATTTCAGCTACATTCCATTGAATACGTTTAATAAATGTTATATTTTCCTTGACTTTGTGTGGCCCCTTGTTCCCAAATACGATGAACTGAAGATTTTTTGCAGTTCAGGACTGGGTATCACAATTCCTAACACAGGATACTGAATTGTGTAGATGTGAAGTAATGAATCACCCCTGAACTATAGAACCTGATGACTCATCACTACATTCACAAGCCAGAAGCTGATCTGGTGACTCACAGACCAGGTATAAAAGCCACACAGGAGAAACAGCAGTTCTATCTGCCCAACATTACTTCATGGCTTGGAACTCTCCCGTGGCCTGATATGGTAACAGACTCCACAGACCTTACCCTTCTTTAGCACTGTCCTTGATCCAGCCTGGCTCCCAGCCCTAACTCTTGCTTTGTTCCAAACCTGCTCTTGATTCCGGCTCCAGTCTTTGGCTCCAGTTCCTGGCCTGGCTGTTACCACACTGACCACTAGGTCCAACTGCCACTGCTCTAACCTGCCGGCCTGACCTTCCACGTGTCAATTTCTGACAGCATAACTAGAAGTGCAGTTAGTGTTATGTGCTTGCAGAAAGGACTACTAGTTTTCAATGCAACAGAACTCTAAACAGAGGTTCTCAAAGTGGGGGGCACAGCTGATGATGTTGGTACTGCCTTCAGAGCTGAGTGCCCAGACAGCAGCCACCACTCTCTGGACACCCAGCTCTGAAGGCAGCGCTGCTACCAGCAGCAGAAAAGTAAGGGTGGCAATATCATACCATGCCACCCTTACTTCTCCATTGCTGCTAGCTGTGCTGCCTTCAGAGTTGGGTGGCTGGCCAGCAGCCGCCACTCTCCACTCTGCCTTCAGAGCTGGGCAGTTGGAGAGTGGCAGCTGCTAGCCAGGTGCCTGCAGAGGAGTGGGCGATATAAACTACTACAGACACAAAGAGGGGGCACACAATCAAGTACGTTTGAGAACTACTGCTCTACAATACAGAAAATAGTTAGATGAACAGCTTTATGGCTTAGGTCACATGCAGAAAACTGAAACATTTCCAGTAACAATACAGGTAACAACAGCATTTGCCACTACCCTATGAATCAACAGCCCCTTCTTCCTCCTCAAAACATTAAGCAGTTACAACCATAGTAGGGATTAGGGCTCTATAACAGCTGTTAAATGCAGTTAGCACCACTGACACTGAATAGACAAAAAATGGCTGCATATCCCCTCCCTCCCAAGAAAATGTTCATAAGGTCATTGAGAGATGGAGTGTTCCCGATAACAGAAGTCTATACCCCAGTGTGAATAGTGAAGACAAAAACATTACACAATGACCTCATTACAACTCAGCTGCCACTTTCCACAGACCAAAACCCAACCTTAAGTGGTAGCTCAATGGAGGTAGCCTGTTATAATTGCTTTTAATGTGTGCACTATCACATGAACAAATGGCTAATGACCTTCAGTTACGAGGGAGCAAAACCCTCACAAAACTATTTAGTTCCACAAGTGCGTGAAAATATTCCCTTATATGCATGTGCATGTACAGGGTGTGAACAGTCTATCAAATGTGCACACCACAACCATTCTGCAGCAACTGAGCTTGTAATTGAATTGCCTTTTTCCAGGATCACTGATGTTGGGGTATGGTTTCATGAGCCAAGTTAGAAGCAGGTATGCAGGGTCCCCCAAAATAACAGTTGCCACAGACACCCTTCTTCTCCCTTCAAGTACAATTCTGATCTTCTCAACACCCTGGCGTTATGAACCTTTCCAGTGTTTCCCCTGTTTATATTCATGGATCTGCCTCGGAGGTCCACTGAGCCATGCAGTATTAGCTAATAGTAACCTTTTCAGTTCACATACTCATTTGCCACCTGTGATGGGCAAAATATTGAGATAAGGGTGCCATCGATGGCCACTGCACAGTTCTGAAAACCCATCCTCTCAAATCCAGCTATTATTTCTGGAATGTTTCTTATAGCAACTACCATGGGTAGATCACAGTGTTAATTTCCTCATGAACCTGCACAGTCACAACCCCAACAGTGAGCTTTCCAACCCCAAAGTGGTTTGCAATGGACCTGTGCCTATCTGATGTTGTCAGCTTCCACAGGGCAATAGCAACCCACTTCTGAAGTAGTTGGACTTCCTGAATGGATTGTTCTGGCACTGGAGGTTTGTTTCATCTCTTCACATAGCTCCATCAAGGTTTGTTTCCTCATTCAGAAGTTCTGAAGCCACTGCTGGTCATCCCAGGTTTCCAGAATTAGGTGATCTCACCACACTGTGCCGGTTATCCTGAATCAAAAGGAACAGTCCACCTATGGGCATACTGTGGCAATATTGACATTCACCATATCTGTACCATAAGAGCTGAATGAATTGTCATTGACCCTCAGGATCTTCAACATGTCAGCAAATTCTGCCCAAATTCTATCCAGCATCTTCCCAACTGCCTACTTCACTACATAACCACTTGTCCCAAAATAAGGAGCAGAAGCAGAAACAGATCCTCATGCAATTGCTCCATGTTATCCACCCAGTTGGTTAGAGAATAACAGTGAAAGGGTTACATGATTGACGGTAGGAACAGTGCCAACACCACAAAGCAAAGTGGTTTCCAGAGTGTCCCCTTCTGACACACAGAAACCTGGGAATACCACCCCTGAAATGGTAGTGCTGATGTTGCCTAACCACAGCAGCAGTGTGAACGTGGTTGTGTGTGCTTACACAGCATTATACCCATGTCCAGCACAACATAATGTGGAGAGTGGAGACTCCACACAGGTATGGGGAGCATGCCAGTGTAGACATAGTCTAAGTCACTAGTGTGAGATGTGAGCGAAGCATGTTTCCCATTGTCTTACAGCCCTGTAGTAGGACAAAACATCCCATCAAGAGCTGCATCTTCAGAGTTACAGTCAAGCCAATAATGTGATGATCTTGGGAATTAGTTGGATTGCTCTATTTCTCCAACTTGTTTATTAAGAAATGCCACATTGTGTTGGCTCTTATGCATGGAAGTTGGTCCCACTAAGGGCCACATTTGCCTGTCTCTTCTGCAAATGTGCAGGGGCCAGAGGGCATGGATAACCTCCATTATATCTGTATAGCAGAGGAGCAAAGCTGTAGTTCTTACACTCCCCAGGTTCCAAGTGATTATTTAAAATGCAACCCTCCCAAAAAAATAAAATAAAAAACCCTCCACCAACTTCTGTTAAGACATTGTTTTTTAAAAACAGAATTACCCTCTGTGATGGGTGGCTTTGCAGCTCCTGACAGAAAGCCCTGTGGTCCTGTTACACCCCACTTCAGGAAGCAGCAATGTTGGAGGAACAGAGCAATGAAGGTGGATCCTTCAGGCCTTCCGAGAGAGGCCTCTCTGGAGCAGCCATCTTGGAAACTACAGAGACCTGGTTCTCCAAGGGCCAGAAAGGCTAGCAACAGCCAGGCTCAGATAAAAGGAGCTGCAGACCCTAGCGGGCAGTCCCTGGCTGGGGCCAGAGGAACAGGGAAGCATGTTCCTCTCTGGCCAAAGGAGTTTGAAGACTAGCCAGGATGTCTCTCTGGCTGTATTTGCATAGCTGGGTTTCCAGGGATAGAGGAACATGAGAACCTTGGCTCTGAGCTAAGGGTGAAGATAAACAGGCCAGCTTAGAAGAGGCCCAAGGATGTAGCAGCAATTAATTGAATTGAGCGGTAAATGGCCATTCTTTATAAGGTACCTGGGTTGGAAACCGAAGTAGTGGGTGGGCCCGGGTCCTCCCTCCAATCACCAGCAAAATAGAGTAAACCTCGAGAAGGGGAGACAAGCCTAACCTAAGCCCAGTGAGGGGACAGGGATCATTTGGCAGCGCAGTTGAAGGGCTGAATTTAAATGGTTCAGAACCATGGCTGAAGAGCCTCGTGAGGGCAGATAGACTGTGTATTTGCTGGACTCTTTGCTACCCTGGTAAGAATTCATTTTTGACTGCGTGACCTGGCTGGAGGACTGAGCCTCAGAAGATTGGCAGAGGCAGACAGATCACGTTCAGGAGCTACCAGGAGAAGGAAAAGGACTGCAATTCCACAACCAGCCACAAGAAGGAGCTCAAGAGGCAAATGCTCCCTACACCTTCTCATTGTTCTCACTAGACTAGATTTAGGACAATGGATTTATTCAAGAAAATTTCAATAAAATAAACAATTTAATTTAAATTTCTCAGTCCTCCATGATTTTCTTCCTTCTTTTTGCTCAGTCCTGTCTCTTTGGCCTTCTTTCCTCCTTGGCAATTCCTTCTTCACATCCCTGCCACAGAAAGGGCTGCAGGGAGCTAAGCCATTTCATCAGGTACATGGGGTACCATAAAACTGGACATCACAAAATCCATGGTTGGAAAACTCATTGTGCTAGGGACAAATTCTCATTGTCCTAGTGAATTTAGCCCTAAATAATTTGACCACTTTCTCATACCACAAGGATGAATCTTGTGGATTAGACACTGGACTGAGACTCAGAAGTTCAATTCCCTGCTCTATTACTATTATTATTGTTACAGTAACATATAAAGGCATAAGTGAGATTGGGGGTTCCTTGTGCTAGGTGCTTTACAAACACACAATGAGACACAGCCTCTGCCCCTGACCCCGAGCAATCCAAATAGACAAGATAGACAAAGGGTGAGAAGCAGAGGCACATACGGGGAAAAAGCGTCTTGCCCATCAGTGGACATATAGACATTTAAGACAAGGTTGAATTGAAATAACACTTATTTCATATCGCTGAGGAACACCAAAGAGTAGTTTGTTTTTTAAGTACTTGGGAATCAAAGTGTAGCCAACCATAATTGTTTGTTAGATAATGGGAGTAATCTAGCTTTCTTTATTAGAATTTACTTTGTTGTAGTGATATTGAAATTCAGATTAATAGGAAGTTACACAGATCAGTGCAGTAAATTAGGGCCCAATGCTGCAAACACTTACTAACAAAGTGATTGCTTATTACTATGAGTGCTAGGAACCAGTATGACTTCTTGCAGTGTGCCTGATGTGTTTGTGGGACCAAACCCTTAGTAACTGTTCTATAGATTGGGCTGCACAGCTCTATATTGCAGGTAGGGCATGCTCACTGAGGGCAATCTGGGAATCAAGGAGGATTCAGATGAACTAACTACTGTAGAATGAAAGTACTTTACACTGGTAGTACGCCACAGAGAAATGTCTTAATGAAATCCTGGCCCTGTTAAAGTCACTGGGAGTTTATAGGGGGAGGATTTCACCCTCGATTCTTACGTGTCACTGTTATTAGGATGAAGTATGGACATTTTTCAGTATCCTTTGCGTTAGAAACCATCCAAGTGAAAATATTTTTCATGAATTTGCTTTTTCAGTGAAATTATTTTTGCACCAAAAATGACTGAAAACTGCCAACCTGTCTCATCAGCATTCTTTTCACAAACACGACCCGAAATGGGAGAGGAGGACTGTCAAAACCAAGAAGAGTTAAAAGGAGAGCTGGGGAGGAGTTGGACGCTCAACTGAGCTAAATGCTTCCTCCACATAAACTAATCTATATGTAGTCCCTTTCAAAATGCCTCAGATGGACTAAGCCAGAAAACCAACACACCTGTTTTATATGACCACATTCCAAAATAGTAATTCCCCAATACACAGTTCTATATTCTTTATCTATATATGATGATTCCGGATTGTCACTCTGAAGCCTAGAATGTCTGAATCAATGTAGCTGGTTCCATTGCTTTCACAAGCATGGTTGAGAGTTCTTTGATTAGAATACCACAAGGATCAATCACTACTGAGATCTGTAAGCTATTACCATCCATTTTTTAAAGTTCTCAGCCACTTTCATCTTTTTTTTAAAACACTTTATAAATTACACCTTTATGACAGAACAGGCTTTCACCTACTTTTATTACAAATTAATGATTGACATTTATATAGTCCTTTTCACCCATAGAGCTCCAAACTTCACAAACTGATTTACAAATTACTATATATATGGACACATTGTTTCACACATCACTGAAATACAGTAGCCCTTTAAACACTGCACAGCAATGTTACATAGCAGGGCCGAAAGTGTGCATTTTTCAATTGTAACCACATGGGTAGTTTTAGGCGACCAGGATATTCCTGTTTTAGTACTAATAACACTGCTCTACAGCCAAAATGCTTCTGAAATAAATGTAGTCAAACTTTACTAATTCTGGGTCACTGAGAACGAAAATGATGCTTAAAATTGTTGATTGGCTCTAGTTTTCAAGATATGCTATTGGGTCAGTATATAGGACCCTTGACTTGGGAATGGCGGAGGATAAGTGAATTATAAAGGGAAGGGATCTCAATTTAAACCAGAAATGACTAAAATACATCTTTGACTGGATCTATGAATAAATCTATGACTGGGTTTGGACAGTATTTGCTTTTTAGGCAAAACAATGAATGATGCAATCTGAAGCTGGTATTGCATCATACATGATATGAATTGCATCATGTTATTCCTAGAAGTCATGGATGATGTAATCATAACGAAGCTTACATCACTCTGCTGAACAAACTGCCCTATATCAGCTCTAGAAATCATACAGTGTCGCGCTCTTTTTTGTCAGTGTTTAATTTTGCAAAGGGACACATTTCTGTTTAGCCAAAGTGAGCAGAGATGCCTCGTACTTGTGTGAACAGTGCAGATAACTTCTGCTATGTTTGTGGTGAAGTGATTTTTGCATCACAAAAGTGCAGTATAACCACTATGATTAAGAAAGCCTATCACCTTTATTTTGGCTGCAAAATTGGAGATCAGGACAAGAGGTGGGCCCCACACATATGCTGCTGATCATACCAGCAATTGTTACTTCTGCATGGTGCCTCCTGTTGGGAAAGGTGTGTCAAAGAAGAAAAAGTGGACTGTGCATTATCCAAACATTCCATCAGCTATATGCCCAGTACCCCACGGAGAAGGACTGCCGGTTCCTGATGCACCAGAATCATTCTCACTTGAGTCAGACGAGGAAGAGAAAGAAACTTCTGGTCCTGAACCATCAATGTCACAGGACCCACATTTTCTCCCATCCTCCTCCTCTGAACCACACTTCATAACACAAGGTGAACTGAATGACCTTGTCAGGGATTTGGAACTACCTAAGAGTAAGGCAGAGCTATTGGGCTCCAGACTACAGCAGTGGAATCTCCTGGCAGGTGATGTTAGGGTTTCCATGTTCCGTGACCGTCAAAAGGATCTTGTCCCAATCTTCTTCATGGAAGGTGATCTTGTAGCCTGCTGTTTTCTCTGCAAATGGGATAGTCGTGCAAGAGATTCCCAGTACATCAAGAAAGGTTGGCCACTCCGACAGTCATTGGAGCCTGGGAGGAAAAGTGTTCAGCATCCACCACTTGTTGAATCAAGGGAGATTTTGTTACCACCCTTACACATCAAGCTGGGTCTGATGAAGAACTTTGTCAAGGCCATTGACAAAACACAAACAGCTTTCAAGTACCTCCGTGGAAAATTTCCAAGGTTAAGTGAAGCTAAGATAAAGGAAGGTGACTTTGTTGGTCCTCAGATTTGTGAACTTCTTTGAGATGATGCATTTGACCATGCACTGCGTGGCAAGGAAAAGACGGCATGGAAAGCCTTCCAGTTAGTGGCAATAAATTTTCTCGGAAACAACAAGGCAGACAACTACAGGTTGTTGGTGGAAAACCTCCTCAAGGCATACAAAAGCCTTGGTTGCAACATGTCACTAAAGATACATTTTTTGCACTCTCATCTAGATTTTTTTCCACCAAACTGCAGAGCAGTGAGCGACGAGCACGGCGAGCGATTTCACCAGGACATTGCAACAATGGAGAAACGCTATCAGGGCAAATGGAGCCCATCAATGCTTACAGACTATTGCTGGACAGTGACAAGAGATGCTCCATTTAATGAATACAAGAGACAAGCCAAGAAGCGCTGAGTAGACACTGAATAGGACTAAACTATGTACATAATAGTTTTTTGCCTTTTGTTTCATAATCAATTTTATTTATATAACCCTTTTGCTGATTTTTAAAGTGTTATATAAACAAGACAGGTGAAATATTATCATGTAAAGTAACCATAAACACATGAAAAGACCTAGGTTTACAGTTTGATTTTGTATTCTACACAATATACATAGACCTAAAATGTAAAAACTTAAATATCTTAGAAACAGTAGCCAATCAGTTGTTTTAATTGTCATATTTGAATTCAGCACATCAAAATACATAATAAATAGCACATTTTATCTCTGAAGCAGACGACTTCTCAAAAATTGTAGACCAGTGTAATTTGTATACATAAAGGCAATCTGGCAACTTTCATAAGAATTAAGGGGGAATTTTCAAAAGCATGTAAGTGACTTGGGTGCACGAGGCCCATTGAAAGTCAAAGGGAATTGTGCTCCTAATAGGGCTGACCCCAAAAATAAAAAGTCTGATTCACAAATAATTGTGAGTTTGACATTTTCTATTCTGATGTAGAACAAAAACAGCAACCTTCCAAAGTTGTATGCGAGAAATCAGAGGGTAAGAGATTTCCCCAGAATAACCCATAGCTCAGTGATCAGGACTCTCACCTGAGAAGTAAGAGAGATTAGGTGTCAAATCCCTGCTCTGAATCAGGCCGAATCCTCAGAGAATGCCCTCTCCAGTGGGATCTCTCTCTGGCCAGAAGTTCCACCTGAGAAACATTCCCAAAGAATTTAATAGAAACTCTTACATTTCCATTAAAAGTTTTGGTTTCAACAAATTGGAGATAGCCCACTGAAACAGCCCCTCAACCGGAGCCTCTTGAACCTAAGTCAGCTGGCACAGGCCAGCCACAGGTTTTTCCTTTGCTGTGCTGCTTCAGAAAAATCTCACCCAAAATTAACTGGCTACACAGTTTCAATAGGGGTAGGGCTACAGGGGCCGGCTGGCAGTTGCTTGCTGGATTTCTTGTACTCTTAAACAACTTGCAGGAGCAAATCTGTTCAGGTCCAAGTTTATATTAATTTGAACATCTTCTCCATCCACATTGTGGAATTTCTACCTCTTAAGTGTTCTGGAACACCAGAACACAGAAAAGCTCCTAATTGGATCCAGGGTCTTGGGAGAACCTTACACCTATTCCCTGGGAGGAAGGAATAGAGATTCTACTCCTTTTCTTTGTGCAATTACAAGTTTAATTCTTTAATTACTTCCATGGTCCATGGATATACAAGGTGTGGGGCATCTGCGAGGGGTGCAGGGAATAAAATGTATCTGAAAGAAAAACAGTGAGTGAAAAATTTTAAAGAAAAATCTTTCATTTGGATGTGGGAGCATTTATAACTGCCAAATTTCTACAAAAGCAACATACCATAGCAAGAACGAAGATGCTGCCTTTAGTTCCATCTCATGTAAATTGTCTGCCTCTAGTTCTCAAGAACTATTTTGTTTCTATCATTGTAATCTGTTCAATTAAGGTGGCTATCTTAATGGTTATAGTATGCAGGTATGTATCATTGCAAGGATGTTCTAAAATGGAATGGGAACACATACTTAATATGTATATTAGAGATGGTTGGAAATACTTCGATAGACCCACGTTCCTCTGAAATAGAAATGCTTTGCATGTTGATTATCACAGAAATTTTGTTTTGGAAAGATATTACAATGATGTTGAAATGGGATGATGTTTTGATTTTTTGTTTTGAAATGACTTTTCATTTTGAAAATATAAAATAAAGGTGAAATTGATCCAAATTGATTTTTTCCCCTGAATTTTATTTTGCAGAGAACTCAGAAATGTTTGTGTGTGTTCTGATTCTAATGCGATAAATTGCCTCTTCTCTTCCAAGAGATACTGTAGAGATTACAAAATACTGGCTTGTGTTACTGTTACACTTGTTTCTTCCTGCTATGTCCTCAAACTTTATTACTGTTCTTTGAAATTTTATTGCATGTCCGATAGGTCTTCCAAACCAAGGGAATAAATCCTCCAGAACTGTCTTAAATTGTCTAATGTTTTAAAGTGCTAAAATATTTGAAATAGTTTCCTATATCCTGTGCCCCACCATTTTTATTTTATATCTGTGTCTGGTGCTAATCATGACTTCCCCCCCGCTTCTTCACATTTGTAGATTTCATATTTAAAGTTTCTCTCTCTCCAAGACCTTTTTTTGTTCCATAATTATTGGTTTTATTGTTATTCAGGTTAATTTGGCTACGTACCTTTTTTCCCTTCTAACAGAGGCCTCTGTTTTTTCTTAGCAAGACTCTGAATGAATACTAGTTTAAATTTAGACAGAAATTTGCTTTATTTGCTTGGCCCATAAATGTTGTTTTAAGATGTATTTCAATTATAGCTTCCTTTTGGAGCACTTTTTTCTTCAAATATTATAAACATAACTTCATTTTGAGGAACAAAATGTACTCAAGAAACCTGGTCATGACAGGCTTCTTTTAAATAAAATCCTTTAAGTTGTCAGTATTTTTCTAATATAACATTTCAATAAAAGTGCATTTAAGAATGTATTTTGGTTAAATATATATATAGATATATATAGATATATGAAAGAAATTAAAATTGAACAGCATGAAAAGTTAACAAAACATCCCCCGACAATACATTTCTTTGAAGGAATTCCGGACACTAACAATTTTGCTTCACCTAATTAACATTCCAGAGAATGCCCTTATACATGACAGACGTATAAGGAAGCAATGTCCATTCGACAATCCTTCTCTGCTGTTATGCTGACTTAATATACTTCATCCAGTATATCATTGCTTATTTTTTTCCATGATGCAGAATCCACAAAGGGCTACTGTCTGCAGAAGCCCTGCTCCTTTGGCAAAAGCTGCACAAACATGAAAATATACAGTGGCATGCATCTGACAGCACACATTGGATGTGTACTCAAAATGTACCACAAACGGTTCAATTCTCTGTATGCACAAATGTCAATGTGTTAAAAACTAAGAAAAACCCCTCATCATTCCCCATGAGGTTTTTTTTTTAAAAACTCCATGTCTTGTAAATAAATGATGCTTCAATAAATGATCACTAGGTAAGCGATTTGACTTTACATTGTTTTCAGACACCCAAATTAAAATAGTGGGATCTTCCAGCTCCCTACACCTCCCTGCCCCATAGCAGGCATTCTGGTGGTCAGGGGGACAAAGATCCGTATGATTAAGACAAACTCTTAGAAATAAAAAAAAAGGATTAAATCGTAACTTAAAAAAACCCAAACAGCATATTTTATTTATTTTAGAGTGTTCTTCATTCTTGTGCTTGAAAACCTTTCTGGATATTTATCTTGGTTCAAATTCTTCTTTACACTGTCTAGTATAGTTTGGCTGACTACGGTCTGTAGCTCTGCCCCTTACAAGAGCTATACTCTTTAACTGGGGCAGTGGAAAGATGCTTAAGAATATTTTGAGTTAAAAAGCTTCATTCAGTCCTTCATTCAATTTGCTTATGTTACTTAAATAGTTTTAGGGCCCAGGAGATCAAAGCTGCTAATGTGTTGTGTTTCTGAGTGACAAATAGAACACACCAAAAACAGCATTAAGCTGTTTTTCTAAGACAGTTTCAGGGAAATTCATGCAGCTCTAAGTGAAACTCTACCCTGCCTTCTAGCCATTCAAGTATTTCCCTCCTTGTACTGAGGGCTGAATGATTCATTGTGCCTGAGATTTCTGTTGACTAGTAGGTATGAAGTTGACTGTGACTACAGAAAGCAGAGCCAGCAAACAGGAGCACTTCTTAGACTCTGAGAATCTGAGACACCCAGCACTGAATCATGGAAAGGAAACATTCCTTCTGGTAATTTATCAGTAATATGAGGGCTCAAGTGCTGCCAGAAGTCATACCCATTTCTCTCACCAAGGTGTCCTAACAGTGTTGTTCTAGTCTGAGAGCATAGTCAAGGAATTTCTACCAGGAGCTACACAATGAAAATAGATATGAAAGATGACAGAAAATGCAAACAATTGCATGAAGCCAATCTTAGAGAAATGATTGATTTTTAAAGTGCTAATTCAGTTGAAAATTAGGCTACTGAACAGAAAAGCTTGTCTCTTCCACCCGACGGCTATGTGCAAAGCTGAAAGTATATTCTGGGTCTGTTCCTCAGTTGGCATAAATCAGAGTAACTCCATTGAAGTCAGTGATTTACACCTGTTGAGGAATTGTCCCATTGTCTCCGTCTCTTCAGTATGCTTTCTCTTTTACCCACTCCAGCTGCAGTTCATTCTATAGCCTCTTCTTTTATAAATAGAAAAGAGTTCATAACACTTTCTCCAGCTTTTCCGACAAACAGAGCATGCCAACGTGCCACAAAGAACCACCACAAAAATAACAATGTAAGGATAAGCTTGCTTCTTTGTTGGTTACTGTATCATAAAGTCTGACTAATAAAAGAAAATTTCAAAAAGCTTTAAGTTTTATTCATGAGGACTTCAAGCTCAGTACAACAACAAAAGCCAAAATCTACATCAAAAGAAGACATTAGCATGGTATTATTAGAAAATAAAAAATATCAAATGCTAAAACAGAAGAATTGGTTTTATAAAACAAACTAGCTAGATTACTGAGTGTTCACTTGACCTTCATGCAGTACTTATATACCGACATACAGACGGTCCTCTGAGTCAGAGCATCAGTTTACATAGCAAAAAATAAGGCCATTTGGTGATCAGACACTTTCACTATAAAATTAATTTCCCCAGAGGAATTTCCGCTACATGTCAGGCTCAAATGTATTGGTGTTGAAATAGTTCACCATTGCAGGTGAGGTCTAGCTTTCAAAGATGTAATGAAATAAAGATTCCATAATATTCTGGATACAGGAGGTCCAGGATGATAACCTAGCTCCATGGAAGTCAATGGGATCCGGATTTCATGCCATGTATTTATACTGTATCAATTTTCAACAAGTGTTCCTGAATTTAAATAGTCATTTTTGGAAATTCCACTATCTAGGTTCTTGTCTTTTCTGAGGTGATTGGTTAGCACTGAGGGTGGCCAGGTGATTTTAAGAAAACATAATAATGGGTCTGATTCTCCTAATTTACACCAGGTTTACTCCAGGGAATCTATAATGACTTTAATAGCTTTATCCCAATTTATAGCAGTGTTAAGTGACAGTAGAATTAGGTTCAGCTCTACTTATAAAGCATCCTTCCATCAAGGTGCAGTATAGAATAAATAAAAACAAAAGAAATATTAACATAAGAAGTAAAGACATCATTAGGAATCACCATCTTAACATTCAAATGGTTAAAAGCAAAAAGGCCATCTAATACTGTCACGGGTTGCTCTACTCACCATGGGTTGTGCCTCCTTCTGGAGATCCTGGAGATTAGCTCCACCCAGTACAGCACCCTCTTTCTTCTCTTGCACCATAGCAGGTCTCCTCTACTCACAGAGTCACAGTAAGGCTGCTTCGTGACTCGGTCCTCCAGCCAGGTCACACTGCAATTCCCCTTCTTGGGGAGTCTTTCAAAGACTGTCAGCACAAGCAGCAATGGGCAGTCCTCACACCCACTGCCCTATGTCACTCCCACAGTTACTCAGACAGTCTTCTCATTCACTGCTCCAAGCAATACCACTTTACAGTGGTACTACAGTGGAACTCAGGCCTGCCCTCTACTCTGGGTTCCAGTGTAGGGCTCTATAGAGAGCAATTAAGTCTGGGTCTTTGCCAGTCTTACTGCTCTCTTTCCTGGACTATGTCCTATGGTAATTCTTTAAGCTTCTCCTTCACCATCCTTCCTAGTCAGACCCCTCTCTCTTAGGCCTACTAGATAAACCTTTCCCCGTGGGTTCCTATTCATTTTCTCAGCAGTTCCTATTTCTCCCCTTCCTTCTCCTTTACCCTAGAGAGAGCCTGAAGGCTTTTAACTTGCCACCTCCCAAACTGTTGGCTTTGTGGAAGCCAAGGCCGGCTCCAGCCCCAAGCAGCGAAGCAAAAAAAAAAAAAAAAAGATAAATCCGATCGGCGGCAGCTCAATCGCGCTGCTTCATTCTTCGGCGGCAATTTGGTGGCGAGTCCTTCGTTTCCTCTCTTCCTCTTCGGCGGCAGCTCAAAAAAGAAGAGAAGGACTGAGGGACCCACCGCCGAATTGCTGCCGAAGACCCAGACGTGCCGCCCCTTTCCATTGGCCGCCCCAAGCACCTGCTTCCTTCACTGGTGCCTGGAGCTGGCCCTGATGGAAGCCCTATCTGTTCTCTCACAGGTGAGCTTCCTTCTAATTAGCACTCTCCGCACAGCCTAAATTTCCCCCATTTTCAGCTTAATTGGCTGATTGGGCCCACCTGGCCAAATTCAATTCATCCAGGGTCAGTGTGGAGAGTACTCCATGTCACAAATACATGAAAGGAGGACATGGGAGAGAGGAGAAGAGAGCAGCCTACATCAGAATTTCCAAGCCCCTGAGCAACTAGAGACAGAAGAGCAGGATCAGTAGGAACAGAAAAAGGCATGCCCCTTAACACCCTGTATGCCCCCCCCCTTTTACTCTGGGGCTGCACTGACCAGGGACAGAGACTTTGGGGGTTGTTGGACTTTTGGGACTTTGGGTGGTTGCTGGACCCAAGAGACTTTGGGGGTGTTGGACACTGGGGATACTGGCTGATTTTTGGGTTGCTGGATTCAAGAACCAAAGGGAAAGGACACAGCCCAATTTGCTGGGGTGGGTTTTTTGCTCATGGTTTGTGTTCTGAATCCTGTTTGTGGTGTTTGTCCAATTTAATGTTGATGTCGTTTACCTCATGTTATTAAATATTTTCTGCTACACTCAGACTCCGTGCTTGCAAGAGGGGAAGTATTGCCTCTTAGAGGCACCCAGGGGGTGGTATGTAATTGTCCCAGGTCACTGGGTGGGGGCTCGAGCCGGTTTTGCATTGAAACAGAACCCCTAGATACAGAACCCGGCCCTTGTTACTGCCAACTTAGATGGGCAGAAGGGTTACACTTGGATCCACTCTGCTTCCCCATTGTAAACATGCTCTTGTGGCTTCAGATAATGCAGTGGGCAGTCTCCTGAAAGCCACATGCTCATGTGGTAGTCCCCCCAAGAACCTGTGTATCAGAATACTGGGAACACAAGTTGAGGCAGCAGCTCATGCAGCCTGACTCCATATAGCCATCAAGAGATGCTCTCACCTATTTCAGTCACAAAGAGCAGCATTTAGCCACCAGACCTCCATCCATTACCACCAACTGCCCCATTTTCTAGGTCTGAGTGAAACCACTGGAAGGCAATTCCAGACACCTCAGCAATATAACTTAACTGGAAAAGAAATAACCAAGGGTCATTTATATCAAATGTTTTGCAGCCCCAATTGACCAAAACAGCTACCAGTCCTGATCTAAAACCATTTCTGGGCCTGACAGATATCAAAAACAAAATCTTACTCAATTTGTTTTCTTCTCTTTCATCTGTATTTTTATTCAAAATACAGATGAAAGAGAAGAAAACAAATTGTGTAAGACCAGGGAAAGCAGAGCAAAAATATCTATCTTTGGCTAAGGAAAGCTTAAACAATTATGATCTTCTGATATTTTTCATTCTTTAAATCTTTTTCTTTTGAAGAGGTGTCAATACTGTTAACATAATTTTTACAAGTAACTTTGCACAGGAACATTCAAATGCACATTTCAGGTTATTACTAAATTCTCAGAAGTTGATTTTCACCTCATAAATTAACTGGACATTTTCATATAAATGGTCTAAAAGGGCTTAAATGGAAGAACTGTGAAGGAGACACTCCTAAGTGAGGGACAGAGCTCTGGTACCATTCCCTGCTCCTGATGCACCCGTTTCTCTCTTCTCATTACCCTCTGCTGAATTTTCTGGTACCCTGACCAATCAGCATCAAAAGAAAGGGCAATATTTAGTCCTGATATTCACCCCTCTTTCCCCAGTAGCAATGTCAACTCCTGCAAGAACCCCCAAGAATCATATCCCCCCCCCCAACCACTGCATGAGTGGAGATCCAGTATGTTCTAAATATTTGTAGCACACTCATCACAGCATTAATTAATCACCTAATAAAATCAAACTTACATTAAATGGGGTCTCTATCTCTTTGTCCCTATTGATAGCTGTGGGACCTTCTCATTTAAGCAGTGGGTGCACCTGAAATGGAGGCTGACGCTCCAGGAAATAGCACAAGTTGCTGTGGTGGAGAAAGCAAGAGTCCGCTGAGGAGAAATTTCTTCCTGACTGAAAAACATGTGAATCAGCATTGAAATATGTGCTGCAAAGGCACAGCCAATAAAATTTCAATATATGAGGTACCATTTGGGTTAGTTTTGGGGTTTGCGTAAAGCATCTATAATTTAAGTTAGAGGTCTATGAATATCCTCAGTGGAAAGAGACTTTCCTTTAACCATATCACAGACCAACAGAGAATATATTGTTTTCAAATAAGAAGTTCAACAAATTATTACAAAGATTAGCAGTATCAGCTAAGGAAAAAGCTGTGTCTAGTTTCTCTAACATGGGACATGGCTCTGACCCTTTCCTGAAGTTGAATATTAGCATTGTAGGATATGAGGAATTCTTTCAAACCATTCAGCTTTGGCTTTTCTCAGTAAGCCACTGGCATATTCCTCTGAGGCAATCTAAGCAGGGTAGTAAAAGCCAAGTTTTTTTTAAGTATGTCTAAATAATCTCTTTTTTACTATAATCCTTTTAATAAGATCAGTTGACAACCATGCCGTCAGTATACTCTAGCTATTTGACCAGAAGGCAAAGTTTCATAATCCTTAAAAAAAAAAAAAAAAAAAAAAAAAGCTAAATTTAGCTCTTTATTAGTCAAGGCCCAATTTAGGAAAGGTTAATAACTAAGTATCTAGTTGGCAAGTCCTCAAACAGCCAATTTGTAGACCTTGATACAAGGTTTAAATTTACATGTCAAGTGTATAAGAAATACAATACTTTAATGTTAATAATTGCTTAGAAGGGCATAACTATTTGGGATGACAACATTCAAGTTAGTTGAAAAACAGTTGGGTTTGATTCACCACTGTGTTACTCCAGTTGTGCGTTATTGTAAACAGGGAAATAAGATAAAGTATTGAATAAAACAAAATATTAAGAATAAGGAACATAACTAAAATAATAAAAGTAATAATATTTAGTACTAATATCTTATGTTTACATAAAGCCAAATCCTGACTTTAATAGGACTTTTGCCTAAGTAAGGAGAAAGGAAAGGCTGTTGGATTTAGTCTTTATTGAACAATAAATAAATATTTGAGGCCTTGTTTCAAGAAAGCACCTGAGCACATGCTTAACTTTAAGTATTTGAAATGACTGTGATCAGTATGATAAGCAATGGTCACAGCACACCTGCTGCCTAGGCAACTATACCCAGGCTTTCAACATTATAACAAATGGAAAGTTTTAGGTTCATCAAACCATGCAGATGTATTTTATTTTATGTGGTATTGCAGACTGGATGCCTGGATAACCAGATTTGGGTTTAGTGAGTTATTCCCATCTTCAGTATTATAAATTAAGGTGCAATTAACTTTAGAAAGATGGATTAGATATCCACACATTTTATCTCTCAAAGTTAATCTGGATGGCAAAGTATTTTTTCTTATATTTGGCAATAGGTGTTGTTACATATTTGTATACTCTACTCCCTTAGCATTGGTTTAAAGGGTTCTTGTTAAATGCCATTTTAAAAGAAATTAATCAGTTCAAACACTATTAAAGATTGTCCAGTTTTCTTGGTGAAAAATGCTACACCTATTTCATAAAAGATAGAGATAGAAAGAAGAAAGGCGGCAAATATTACCAACAATAAGGCTTAAAATAAGAACCTGCAAGACCTCAATAATTCCAACCATTTTAGAATGGATCCAGACACAAACAAAATACACATTTTTTTTTTAAATTGCAGTCTGAAAAAGAAATGGAGCAAGAAGGAGGAATAGATATCCTATATATGGAACATTATTTGCTCAAGGAACATTTTAGAACAATATCAGTAAATTGGCTATGTTATTAGTATTAGAATGCACAATATGCATGAAAAATCAATATAATATGTTTTCCCCCTTTGTTGGCGCAATAAATACTATTATGAAGCAGGATTAAAACTACCCAAATTTTGGCTACTTCAGTTACTACATAACATACAAACTGCCTAATTCTTTTGTTGAATGCACAGCATTACTGGTTTGGCTCTGTATGCTTTGTTATGTTCTACCTTGTAAATTTTACCTTGAAGTATGAAAGTGGCAAGAAGCTTTCTTAACAAAAATAAAATAATTAATTTGCACAGATTTATTATATTCCTCAGGAAATCACCACTCTGGTGACGTTAACCAAACAATTGCCAATCCATTAGAAGCATGCAGCCTCCAAAGCAGTGTCTGTATTACATACTGTATTCTGTATTCTGACCTCTACTGTAAGGAATATTCTGATTACCCCTAGAAATTATGGGTGGCTTGTCTAAAATATATGTCACCAGTTCTATCATGTGGCACATAAGGGATTAAGTTGTAATAATATAGTCTGATACTTCCCTCCCCATAGGAATAACCCAAGTAGACTGAGTGTGCAGTGGTGTGAGTTTACACCCATGGAATTTTCTGCTGATACATCTGTCTGAGGGATAGTCCATTTCACACATCTGCAGCCCTTCTGAATCTACCAGGCACAAATAGTTTCTGTACAGGCACCAACTGCTTCTACTCTGCCACCCGTGTCTTACTCCCTGCCATCTATGGAGGGAAATAGTTCCTGCAACAATTAAAGTTGCCAGTAGCATTCCCAACCTGTGGCTTCTCCCAGAAGCCCCCTTTCAGCAATAACTTATGCTGGTTTCCCTCTGGGTTTTGGGATGAGAAGACTCTGGTACAGACAAGACAGATTACCAGCTCCCCCCATTCACCAAACATGCATAGCTGAAACCCTGATGAGCTGCCCCAGAGGTTTAATTTTATTCATTATTCAAATTAGTAATTCTCTCAACAATCTATGAGACAGATAATGCCACTGATTATCAAGGACTTTCACATGCTTCTTGAAGAACAAATAATTAGCACTTTCCATTGAAATCCTCTTCTGCAGGTAAATATTACTCTCCTAACTTTACATATAGTTACACTGAGATACAAAGAGGAAAAGCTCCAAAGACCCCAAAGAATCTGCTCATTTTGGGCACCTCAATTTTTAGTTGCCCAGTCTGAGGCTACTGGTGCTTGATTTTCAGAAGTCCTGAGCACCCACAATTCTAATCCAAGTCAGTGGAAGCTGCAGATGCTCTGCACCTCTGAAACTGAGGCCTTAGCTGTATTATATTGGGCACCCAAAAAGTTAGGCATCCCAACAACTGGACATTTATGAAAATTTAACTTAAGCAAGTTGCTCAAGTCACACAATAAAGCCACAATAAGTCATAGCCAAGATATGAACCAAAAGGATTTAATCCCTTCCAGTTATATCACCTGGGCGGGAAAGAGGGAAACATTGACAGATTAGCTCTGTAGTCATCTTGCTATCGCCTGCAGGACAGATGCACAAGAAATAAAAATACAGCAAATATCTACAAAGAGCAAACAGTTTACTAACACAGGGTTGAATCAGACTAGATAGTACACACATACACACTTATTTTACAACACTGATGCTCTCCCTTCCATTTCATAAGCAGGATCCTTATCTAAAAACCTCATTTTGGAATCATTTAAGAGACTAATAACTTATTTTGTCAGGTCTATAATTATTTCCAGAATTGGCATAAGCCTCAATTTTAACAAGTACTAACAAGGTACACCCTTACATGCTCTGAACAATAGGTATATTCTCTGAATCTTAAACCCATCTGAGGTTCCGTTAAACTGACACATATCATTTTTCAACATATTAAACTTAAAGTCACCTTATACATAGAACCTAATTTTGGAAAGAAATAGCTGGTAACTTACTGCATCAATATGTAGAGACTTGTTCTAAAGAACAAAAAAAAGAGGGTTGATTCAAGATTAATAATCATCATCATCAAACTTTCCTTTAATTTTTTTTGCAGAATTCATGCTTTTCTGTATTTCTACATTTTGCAGGTTTTCACTTGCATTTGCCAGCTAGCTAAGAATTATTTTACAATTGTTCCCAAGGGTAAAAGCCCCAAAACAAATATTATGGATACAATGGGCCTTCTTCTCCTCTCACTTTAACCCCTGAAAATCTAAAGGAAGTCCACTATGTCAATGAACTTACACCAGTGTAAAATATGTGTAAGTGAGAGAAGAATCAGGTCTCTGCTTCAGAACTTTTTTTTTTACTTCAAAGGATTAAATATTGTACTGCATCTGGAATAGCTGGAGGTCTAATGGCATTAATGTGCATAAATTAAATACTAGTATGGATGACTGCCAGCATTGCTACTACTTTGTAGTTTCTAGCACTGTACATAAGTTTAATTTTATTTATTGTTCAGATTAGTAATTCTCTCAGCAATCTCGGGGACAGATAATGCTACTGATATCAAGCAGGATTTCTTCATGTTTTCTGTGAAGAGTCTTTAGTATTATTAGTACTTAAGAAAAGTAAACTTCAGTCCAAACATTAGCTTCCTACAATGGATACAAAAAAAACAACCACACAATATGGAAAACACACTGGGACAGATTTTCAAAGGATTTAGGTACCTCAAGATGCGGCTAGGTACCCAGTGGGATTTTCAAAATCATCTCAGTTGGTCAGGCACCTAACTCCTATTAATGGTGATTCCCAACCACCATCCAACCAAGGAGTACTGAATGGAACTCTCTTTGGAACTGATCAACAAAAGTCTTTAACCATTGTTGAAATATTTCATACCTCTGCCAGCCTGGGCAGCATGAGACCTTGACCATGAATGGAACTCATGCCTACCTTATGGTTGTGCCAAACTATAACAGGAAGCAAAAAGCCAGACAAAACCTGGTTTTTGTTAACTTTTCAATTTTCAAAGTGAAAATGCTTATCCTTCCTTTCACAGAGAGCAGAAAACTTTGATCCTGCATCAGCGAAGATAATTTTGGTCCATCATTGTGCAAAGCCAGTAGGAAAACCTCAAAATCTGTTTACACTAGTACTGCAAAGTATGTCCTAGATTTGTTTTCTTAAATGTCTTTGTTCAATATTTTTCTCTATAACTTTCACATAGGTGTGGCTTAATATTTTTAATGCTCTTTGTTCCTTAGCATATCTGCATAATTCCTGGCATTCCTCTAGATGACCACAAATTAAAATATAATCGTGTGAGCTGTCTGTTTCAAGCCATATTGCTTTTCCTGTAGGGCAGTGAAATTGTCTCTCTTTTTTTTAAAGAAAACTGCAGAAATAAAATGGGAACTCTGGCATTTATGACACCTGTCTCATCTGACAAGATTTTACATATTACAATGGAAAATGTGCAGATATCATTAAATTGTAGTTGAGGTAAAATAGATTGGAGAGGCAGGAGAGATTGTAGATCTAGTGTTCAGCTGCTAAATCTCTTCATTAAAATAATGTATTAGCCACCATTCTTATTATTATGACCTTCCATGGGGATTTTCAGCAGAGTATATCCTACTTCCTGGTGTCATTGCTCTCTCCACATGGAATTAATAATACAGAAATCTACAGAACTAAAACCAACATTGAATTCAAAAGGCTGGGCTTGTCTACACAGTGCATTAGTCTGCACCAGAAGGGTGTATATTTAGCATGCACCAGTGAGTCATGCACTAACTGGTCCACGTGGACCCTGCTGGTGTGGATTAAAAGTTCTCTAGTCTGCGTCAATGTAGTCTGGTCTCAACACGTACTAAGGAACTTTCATGTGTGCCAGCAGGATCCCACATGAGCCAGTTAGTGTGTGATGCACTAGTGATCACCAGAATTTATATCCCTCTGGTACAGACTAATGCACTGTGTAGACAAGTCCTATGATGAAAAAAATGTTGATTGTCTCACCATGGCTCAGATAGTGAACATTTAAACAGAAGAATCCTCTTGTCTTTACCCTTCTCCTTATAAAGTGTGTATTAAACTAATTCAGTCACAGTATTTTAACAGTGTTTACCCTGGGTGGCTCTCTTTCTAAGCTTATTTCTAAGTCCAGCAGCATAAGCACTGACTGGGCAGGGGGCATTACAGGAGTGCTCTAAATCTATATATATGTAAACAGCTAATTAACAGAAAATGTGCCAGCTGATAGCACTCAAGAATAAACATCGTTGTTTATTTGAGTTGTGCAGGAAGCAGAATTTTTGTTCCACAGAAAATTTCACATTTTCTGAATTGGAACAAAAAGTCAGGAATGCTAAATTTTCCATGGAACAGAAATTTATGAAAATTTCAATTTTGGAGGAAAAGAAATTGAATTTTTCAAAAATTCTGGGCAAGGAGCCACCATCCAACCTGGGGAGTCTGTCTGCCAAACCAAGCAGTAAGTCAGCTGTCTCCCTGGGGAGCTGTACAACTCAGGTACCTGGGGACCAAGGCAGCGCATGAGCCTGGGAGCTAACAAAACTGACCAGCCCATCAGGCTGGCTGCCATCAAAAGTTTTGACAGACTCGACATTCCTGTGGAACACTTTCATTCCATTGACTGTTCCCCTAAAAATTTTCAACCAATTCTATTGTTTATGCTTTTTGTAGGACCAATGAAGCTTGTGGGTTTCAGGAATCAGGACCTGCAACAAAGCCAGTATCCAGGCAACCAAGCAAGAGCAGCTGGCCTACAGTAAGATGTGTGACTGGCTACACCACCTGGTTGGTGGGAAGAGTCAGCCCACCAGCTTTTAAGCCAGCAGCAGCAGCAGTGGGGGGGGGGGCTTTGAGTTGGGCTGACCCTTGGCTTTGATTGTCAGTCTCTGACAGTGGTTGTGCACTGCAAATAGCTTTCTTCATACATTTAGTTACATCACTTCTTCTCAGGGGGCATGGCCATAGCAGAAGTATGTATCTTGTAGGCAGCCTTAACTGACACAGGGCCTGTGGAGCCACAGCTACAATTTAAAGATTCTCTCTCAGAGAATTTAATGATGATTGAACTAGTAGCATTACATATAAAAGTGAATAGGGCTATATAGACATTACTGTAAAACATATATAATTTAAAAGAAAATATTATCCTTTGAATAGGTTCTTTAAAACTATCCTGTAGCTTTCTACCATAAGGATATATCTTTTTACTAAGTTCTATAGAACAGACCAAGAACCCTATGGGAAAGATATTATTTTCCGTTAAAGTTTTATAGAACTTTTCCATAAGGGAAGTTCCAACACATTCAAGAGCCCCACATTGGGAACCTCTGTTTCTTCAGCTGGGTTTTGTTCTGCTTTTCAACCTCTTGTATTTCCTCTTCCTCCTCCTCCTATACCATCATCATCATTTTATTATATACCATACTGGAGCATTTTTTAGTTTAGCAGTCTTTACACCAGTGGTGGGCAACCTGTAGCCCATCAGGGTAATCTGCTGGTGGGCCGCCAGACTGTTTGTTTACATTTGCACAGCCACCCGCAGCTCCCAGTGGTCGCAGTTCGCCGTTCCTGACCAATGGGAGCTGCGGGAAGTGGCACGGGTCACAAGGACATGCTGGCCGCCAGTTCCCTCAGCTCCTATTGGCCGGGAACAGCGAACCGTGGCCGCTGGGAGCTGCCAGCAGCTGTGCAAATGTAAACAAACTGTCTGGCAGCTCGCCAGTGGATTATCCTGATAGGCCATGTGTGGCCTGCGGGCCGCAGGTTGCCCACCACTGCTCTGGGGAGATATTAAAATTACCTGGAAAATGAGATTTATTTTATTGCTAAAGAGAAATATTGATTGAAGTTATTTGATGAGGAAGGTACACATGCAATAATTCCACACTGTTTCCATTGGGAGGAGATAGCATAGCATTTGCTTCTGGTCTGCAATTTCATGGCATTTTGAATATTCTGCTTAAGAATCTTGACATATATGACCCTTTTTTATAGGTGCATATGAGAAAGGAGTGGAAAATCCTGACTACAACTCTTCCCCTTCTCTCTGACGTCTTTGTAGAAGTGCTAGTGTGCTGCATGATATACTAGCTCCTCAAAGCTATGCCTTGTGTTGAGCATGGTAAACCTAGGAGATACCAGAAAAATAAATAATTTTCTGTGTCAGTAAATAATTAAAAAAAACCCTGAAGCATTAGTCTGCTCCAGTCTAAACACTATTTAAATCCATAAACTCAACCTTAATTATGGAGTCTGAACTATTGCCTTCATAATATAGAGAATCTGACATTCTTTATAGCAGGGGGTCTCAACCTTTTTCTTCCTGAGGCACATCCTAGGATGCTATGAAAACTCCATGGAAAACCTGTGCCACAACAACTGGTTTTCTGCATATAGAAGCCAGGGCTGGCATTAAGGAGAACCGCACTGCTTTATAGTATTGAACACAATTGATAGGCATTATAGTGATCATTTACCTATCTGTAGTTAAAAGCAGAGGCTGTGAATGCTCCTTTAACTGTGTTAGGAATAGGCTGAAAAGGGAAAACCCACTGACTTCAGGTAATAACAATTATATCTGCTTTTTCTGTCAGTTAAAATATGTTACTCTCTCAAAAATTTGTCCTGTGGAAAAACAGTATGTGATCACGTAATTAAAGACTGCCTCATGAGGCATACGCACAATGGGGCCTGAATTCAGGTTGTACAGGCAGCCTTATTTCTGGCATAGCCTAACTTTTGAGTGCTTAGCTTTGCAACCTTAATGGTTTTTTAATGTAGTCTAGAGCTAATGCATTGTGGAGAGACAGACTTAACAGTATGAGGACAGGCACATGAATGGAATTAAGCGGCAGGCCGCAACTTTTATTAACCTTTTAACACAAAGAAGAGGTACTACTTGCCCATCACCCACACTGTGCTATACCAGGCATTTAATTGGTTCCAATGAGGGGGTTACAGAGCTCCTTACCATATAACCTGTAACTGGTGCCAGGATTACAGGGCTCCTTACCATATAATCCATAACATGGGATAGGCTCTCCTCAGCCTATCCTCACCCAGGACTCAGCTCTCTCTGAGTCTTAGAACCCTCCGGCCCCACGAGAGAAACAGAGGGTGCAGCAGGGTGGGATCTTGGCCAGCAAAAACCACAAGGTCTTACCCATTCCTTGAGCCCATGGCCCATCACCAAAATCCCAGGTCTCTTACCTCTGGGAACCATTATTTTATTCTCTTAACGGCGCTGTAAGTCAGTTACAAGTTGCGCTGAATAAGCAGCACCACCCCATTACCTCAGTTAGGTGTCATGCACATTCTGATTTAACCCACTGTGGAATTCAGGTACAGCAAGGAAGGAAAAAACTCCCTGGTCCTCTGCCAATGTGGCCCAAGGGAGAAAAAATTCTTTCCTGACTCCCAAAACTGGTGGTCGGCTATACCCTCAGCATCTGTCAGGCCAGGTTCCAATTTCTAGTTTGGGTGGGTAGGGTGGGGTGGCTGGAACAGAGCCAAAAGAGGCTCCACATGGCCCCTGAGCTGGGCTAAATCCTGCGAGCCAGGAAATGCTGGCCAAAAAGCACCCAGTCCCCCAGCTGGCCAATGGGTGCCAGAGACTCCCATGGGAGGAACTTTATCCCTTGGCACATGCCTCACTCCCTTGTTACTGGGACTGTCCTCCTTTCACTGTTGACCCCATCAATTTTCCTCACCCATTAAAGCGGGTGGGTGTCACTTCTATTACTTTATTAAGCATAGCACTAGGCTACAGTGACTCTGCCATCAGTATATTGAAAATCCACATTGTTCTTTACTGCACCATTTTTTTTGATTCCCAGGTGCAAAGCTTAACTGCTGATGCAGCTACACTTTTCCAGGGCAGAGCACGCTCTCCTAGCTGACTGACTGACCGCATGTCTGAATGACAGGGGAGATTGTTTCAGGGAACTCACATCTTTCTAGGCTACAGAACCATTTCAGTGCACCGTGCCTCTGTGTTCATGTAGATGTTAAGCACAATTATATTTTTTTGACTCAATGGGGCTTCGTGCAGTAGCAATGGATATTACACTTCTGATCTGTGAGACCTGGTATGCACGTTACACAGAACTTTTGCTTATAGCAGGGAACAGCAGCTAACAGATGTATTAAATATCCATGATGTTGCTAGGCATTCTCACATTATTTTGAGAGGCTCAGGCCATTAACATGTGTCACTCATAACACTCATGTATGTTAATTAATCTTTTGCAAAAACATATTTTGCCTGCATTTTCAATTTGTCCTCAGCTATCCCAATAGGAGGTTTTTGACTGAGATTTTCATGTCTTGTAGGGATTGAGGGCTTATTTTTTATCATCGTTTTATCCATTTCATCCTCATTTAAAAATCTTTAATTGCATTATATACTACAAGCTCATAGCAGATACAGAGCCAAATATTTTCCATTGTTAGAAAGAAATAAACAAGGGGTTTGGTAGGGAAATAAATCTCATGCTTCAGGGCATAACCCAACCTTTAAATATTGGGGGTTGAGAGGAAGCTTCTCAGGGATCCGGTTATACCGTAACTGCCTAGAGCAGGGTTTCTTGCTCCTTTCTTTGAAGTCTTTGGTCCTGGCCACGGTTGTATACTAGACTATCTGGACCTTATCAGCTGCACTGATCCACCATGTCAATCCTTATGGTTACTTTTTCCCCCTCTTTGTTGGTTAAAGTTTGTCTGCATGGGCTACAGAGGGGAGTCATCTTCAAATCTCTGGACCATGAGAGAGAAGGAAATACGGTGGATAACTGCTCTAGTTGAATCTACATTTATTGTGTTGATCTTATATTTTTATGTAAATGATGATTTTGTTGATTTTTTTTTCAAACCTGCACCATTTTGCAGTTTTCTATATTTGTATCCTTTCATCTGAGTAAGAGTTAGGCCCAGATTTGTAAAGGTATGTAGGTATTGCCATGCTCAGCATGGCAACACCTAAGTGATTTAGCAGGCTAAATCTCATTTTCAAAAGGGAGTTAGGCACTTAGGAGCATTTTCAAAATGAGACTTAGGCCAGCTCTACACTACAGACCTATATCAGTATAACTCCAGCACTTAGAGGTGTGAAAAATCCACACCGCGGGGAGCGACGTAGTTATACCAGCCTTAGCCCTCATGTAGACAGCGCTCTGTCAATAGGGGAGCTTCTCTTGCCAACACAGCTACCGCCTCTTGGGGAGGTGAATTAACTACGCTGATGGGAGAAACTAGCCCATTGGTGTAGTTGTGTCTTCACGAAACCACTACAGCAGCACAGCCACACCAGTGCAGCTGCTCCGCTGTAGCACTGAACATGAAGAGAAGTCCTTGGGCTCCTAAATCAGTTAGGCATTTCAATGCTGAGTTCAGCAATGCCTAGATACCTTAGACTTTAGCTTTTCTCTATAAATTTGCTCTTGGTATTTCCTTACCCTTACCTTGTGCTTTATATTAAATGGCTAGATTAAATTCATTCAGAGAGGCATAGATTTTAAGGTCAGCAGGGACCATTAAGGACATCTAGTCTGAACTCCATAACACAATTCGGTGGCACTACATATTGAAGTTACTTTTGAAAATTGTATCTTTTGTGTCTTAAATTAGATCATAAATTCTTCAAGGCAGGGTCTATGGCTTCCTCTATATTTGTATACCACTTAGCATAATGGGACCCAATTCTCATTGTAGCTTTAGGCCACTAGTACAGTACAAATAATAAAAAGATTGACTTGTCATAATGCAATAACAAATCTGAGAAGCATTTTCCCAAACAATTTCTTTTTACCAGAAGAGTTGTGTTTGTGTATGTGTGTATGTATACTAGCCACTTTGGGCTCTGAAATAGGATTCTCAAAGCATTATGGTGCAATCATGAACATTTGCTATGAGCAGACATTTAGCAACAAAGATCTAAACCAAGATGCACATTATTAAAAAGTAAAACAGAAGTCAATGGGAGTCAAGTGAGTGCATTCAACTCCAATGTCTTTGACTACCTGTGTACCAGTGCACAGAGGACAGGTAGGGACAAGACTAGAGAATTTGCTGCTATGAGGTTTCCACTCTTCCCGGTGGAGGGGACATAAAAGAATTATGGAGCTACTGGAAACTTGGCTGCAGCAGAAACCACAGAGCACCCCTGTAGCTGTTCAGTGGCCTAGGAGAAGAGGAAAAGATTATTTTCCTTCTTTCCCAGATCTTCTCCTTAGCAGCCTGGTTATTTGGTTTGAGCTCTTTGGGCTGGATTTGGGCCTAATTGCCAAACATGAGCTACTACTTACAGTTCCAAAACTTAGGTCACTCAAGAGATTAGTCACTCAAGCAACATTTTACTTGTCTTTACATTCAGTCTGACTCAACTACAGTAAATCTGTAAGGGCAAGTAGGCCAAGTAATAGAATGTGTGTTGCTGCTGGGACCCAGGAACCACAGAAAATCAGGATAGTTCCGGGAATATCAGAACAGGGAGTAAATAATGGTGAACTTAGAGTCAGACATGCCACTCACAACAGAGGAAAAGATATTGCCTGATTGCAGGACAGCTTCCATCTAAGGGTGAAAAGCTAGTTCAATTCCAACTCTGCATTGTACTTAACAATGCTGAGCTCCAGTCCGTGAAAATAATTGCTTTGATCATGTATATTTTTCCAAGCAGTTTTTTTCCTTGCATAAACTGCAGAAAACCTGAACAATAAGTTCAATAGCTTCCTTTTCATTAAGGCCTTTATACCTTGTGCACAATTTGTTAATTAACCATTGTTCTCCTAAGGGGAATGTATGCTAAAATGGAAGCAGAGGCAGCTGACAGATGTGTGCCCTACTTAAGAGCAAACCATAGCTGGGAGAGTAAAGTACCTCAATAATATTCAACAATGTCACTGCATAACTTTATGCAGTTCTTACTTGGAAGCTGCCAATTTAAATGTGATTTGAAATTAACCGTACTGTAGAATTGAAAAGTGCATTTGCTTTTCCTCATTGTAATATACATATTTTGTCTTAGAAATTAGAAAGTTTATTTAAATATCCTGCAGGTTTTAATTATGCACATTTTCAATGCCACAAGCCTGCTATTTGATCTCTCCACCTTTGAAACCTCACAGATAACCTGTGGTCTCACAGACTTTAAGGCCAGAAGGGACCATCATAATCATCTAAGGGACCGTCATGATCGTCTAAACTTATGACTCATACAAATACAGCCAACCACATCATGGATTGGGTTTGGACATGAGAAACAAAAGAATTACACCTTGTTTTGGTAAAACCAATCCCTACTTCAGACAGAAGTTAGAAAACTCCCTGCAAGAACAAGCTGGTCACCCTGGTCAACTGCTCCAAATTATTTACTCTACCAAAACTTACAGCATTGTCCTCCCAACTAAGAGGGAGGCATGTGGAAGAAGCAGCATCACTTCTGGAGCTGGGCAAAACTTTTCATCAAAAGTTTGTTTTTTTCCAATGAAAATTAGCTTTTTTGATCCAAGTGAACTTCCAGTTTCTTGAGAAATAACAGAAACAAAAAGGTAAAAATGTTTGGATTTTGATAATATTCATCTTTTGAAACAGAAAAATTTTACTGGACACTGAAAATGTTTACCAAAAATTGATTTAAAAATTGAAAGGTTTCAATTTTGTTTTCATTTTTCACCGTAAAACCTGAAAGTTTTCTGTAATTAAAAAATAATGTTTGGGGGGGAAACTGCCATTTTTTGGACCAACTCTAATTACAACAACTCTTCCGTAACTGTGGGCATGGGTACACTGCCCTGCAGTTCAGACTAAGGCTGTGAAGTGTAGTGTGCACCAAAGTGCTGCATGGTAACTTCCCCGTGTGAACACTGCAGCCATGAATTTAAAGGCCTCAAGTTTGCACTGATGTAATCCTCTTCAGAGATTCCTCTGGAGTAAACTCAGGACCTTTTAGTTCTTGCCCATAGCATCTACACTAGGGAGCTACAGTGCAGCACTTTGCAGCACACTCCTATTCACACCTCTTTAATCTAAACTCAGGGTTGGGTAGACTGGGGGGTAGGTGTGGTGCTTAACAGACTGGCACCAGGGCACACTCTCCTACCCTAAGGCCCACATAAATCTATCTAGTTAGGTATTTACATGGCTCCCATCCTGTAATATCTGGAGCTCTCACAGACATTGATTAATTTATCTTCAACATCTCTGTGAGTTAGGGGAGTATTTTATTATTATCCTGCTTTCACAGATAGAGAACTGAGGCTCAGAGAGATGAAAGAAGTCTGGCAGATTTGAAGATTGAACTCAGTTCCCCTGAGTCCCGCTGACGGGCCTTTACCACAGGACCAATAGCTGTGTAATAGCCAAAAGAAAGGGAAGGAAGAAACATGGGCTGATGCTGATGGAAAACAAAGTTTGATACAGACAGACTCCACCATGAGACATTTTAAAAAACCTTTGCCACTGCCATGAAGGACGCAAAGAGAGCTCATGTCTCTTCTGCATAGGGGTAACCAAGTTACGTCCCATTGAACTTTTCCAAACTGTATATTGTTTCTTAAGCCAGGAGTGCTTAAGCCTCCAAGCTACCTGGTGTTTCCCACTGCAGGGAATTATCTTGTTACTTCACAGAAAAAGTTGCTCACATCTGGCAGTAGGCCCAAGACACCAAGAACAAGTTGAGATCAAGATAAAAAATACTATGCCCTCTTCTCAAGAATTTGAACAAGAAGCTAACAGTAGTCTCAGGGCCACAACCTGTATCCCTGACCATGGTGTTTCCTGGTTGTTAAAAGTAGAGAACATCCACATCCCTACAAACATGAACTGTCAACACTCCTTTGAAAGACAATTCTGTTTCTCACTCTGAAGCACACAGCGTCTGGCCAATGCTAAAGTAGCCTCATTCGGTGCTAGTGACCTCACCAGTTACCACTTCATGCCACATTTTCCTTTTGTAAGTAAGCTAATTGAAAAGCTAGGGAAGAATTGCAAAATTTAGTAAGCCTTTCCATCAACCTGGGCTAAATTCTGAATTTGTAATGGAGTCGAATACTGATATTGGGGTTAATGTATAGAATAGATCACAAAGGCTGCAAAGAAAGTGGCCTTCTGCTACCAGCCATGTATGTGAAGAAGATAAAAAATGTTGATTCCCCTCATTGTACTGACTCTTGACTCTTACTTCATTTTTAAAGGGGTTAGGTAAGATCAGGGATTGTGTACACCAATCAGGGTTAGCTCCTTGTAAGAAATGTAAGAGCAAGTGTGAGGTGGTGGTGGTGGTGGTGTTTTAAGCACTCCCTGCTCTCCTAGTCTTTGTGCATTCATGCTGAAGCTGGCCAGGATGTGGACTATAAAAAAAATATTCCAGGTGCATCCAAGAAACATAATCCTCCTAAATAACCTGACAAATAATGTTTAAATTAATTAACCAGATACTGGGCAAATTTTTTTTCTCATATTTACAGCATAACATTCAGCTTCCCCTCCAGACTGATAGTAGTGATAACAAGACTGTTCTCATGTGGATCTTAGAAGGCAAATATGTCTATTTGCAAAAAAACTGTTGTCAAGGTAGATGATCATAAATTCACTCACTTATTGTTCCCCTCCTCCCTTCTAAGCAGTAAATTGTCTACATACACACTCCTCTGAAAGTACAAACTACCTTCCACTCTATCAAACCAGTGCGCATTGTTGCTAAGAGCTAGGTATGCAGTGCCGAATGAAAATGTCTCATTTAATGGGTTTGGACTTCAGACTGTAGAATTTATTCTAAAGTACTTTATAATCCAAAACCAGCATTGCTATTTATAAACAAAGGACCAATTGCATCCCTTCATGGTCTGCAGTGGGTTTGCATCAGGGATTAATTTGACCCAGGTTTCTTAAACACTTTATAGAAGGTTGATGGACTAGATCAGAGTAGAAAATAAAGTATTTGTTTTCTCCTATTTTATTTAACATTACAACTACAATTATCTTTCAGTCTTTAGCACATTATGGTATCTGAAAAAAAGATAATCCAGTTTTTATAACAATAGCCTACATTTACACACTTGAATGCACTTGGTAAACTGCACAGTACCTCTGTAACTACATAGAATGTTCTGAGACTTAAAAAAAAAAATACTAAATGTCACCTTTTTAAAGTGCTCTTGGGAAAGAAGACAAAGGATGCCAGATGACAAATGCTAAGTGCTCATAGCTTAGCAAACATCCTGAGCAAATGTCACAAACCTGAAAAGCCATTAGGTGCAGGAACTCCACCCCCAGAAATCTGGAGGAAGAAGACAAATATAAAAGCTGGTATTACAACAATGCTAATAGGGTTTAATGCAACCAACTTATGCCACTATTGAATGAGAGATGAGTTTGTTGTGGTTAGACATCACATTACATTAGTATTCAACTACTGTGTTTCAAGTTTAATATGTCACAGGGCCAGCTTTAGGAAGTGCGGGGCCTGATTCGAATAGTTTCAACGGGGCCCGCTGCCGAAATACTGCCAAAGACCCAGAGTGAGTAAAGGACCCACCGCCAAGGTGCCGCCGAAGACCGGGAGCGTGGGGCCCTCTTAGGGGCGGGGCCCGATTTGGGGGAATTGGGGTTCCCAATTCTCCCTGCACCCTCAGAAAGGTAAGGAGGTGAAGAATCTTTTGGCACTCCTTAGTAGTTACAAAACATTGCCTCCGTTTGGGAAAATAGTTTCCAGAGACTGAGTGTACACTTTAGCATCTCTCCCCTCCTCCTCATCCCAAAACATCACAGGGAAACCCACTTAAACTAAAAGGAGCAACACTTACATCTAAAGGAGTCAAACACGCAAAGTGGACAATAAAATCACAGAAAACGATCATTTAACCCTGAGTGGCTCCAATTCAGAGCACCTATCTGTCTGTGGGCTAGATTCTGTCCTGTTACAAGTGGCATTGTATTTAACAGATTCCTCTCCAGCTCAGGAGGGAAAAACTGGGTACACAAACAAACCCTCAGGGATTACACTTGCATATTCTTTGCTAATGTTTCATTCACAGTATGCACATACTCCCTGTTCTGTCAAACAAAGCACAACTTTGGGCAAAATTGACAAAAAAACCAAAACAGAAAAACCTCAGGGAAGTGTTTTAAGGTTTTGCTAATTCTGGATCTGAAATTTGAGACTAAATTGATTATGCTGAGCCTAATTTTCAGATGTTTGCTCCTCAATAGGGCGACCCAAGTTTTGGATGCAGATGAGCAGATTAGTGTATAAAAGGAACAGGTTGCATGCTCAGATTTATATTTGAGTATGTCCTGTTAATGAGCCCACATTCAAACATGATGGTTTCAAAAGCTCGGCCTTCCATGTTCAAAGAAGTAGGAGATCCCAGTGTCCTGGCTAAATTCCACCTCAGGTAGCTACATATCTGCCTATCTAAATTTGTCACTCTAATGGTAGGCGGAAGTTATTCTTCACTGCTGCATTTGTTAAATATTAGAATTTGAAAGAGATCTTGAATTTTTGGACACATCATCACTATCTCTACTGAGAAAAAGTCTGGTGAATTTTGCATGCATGGCTGCCATGAACTGCCTGAAAAGTGTCTCTTATTTGTAGTGGATGAGCTTGCAAAAGAATATTAAGAATTTTCATATTATTATAACATACTAGAACAGCCATTTTGTTTAGTAGTAAATATTTCATCTAGCTTTTTTTAGCTCTCATTCCTCCTAATGGGAATAAGTGGTAGAGGCTATATCTCAAATGCTCTGCTTGCTTATTTGAGTGTGGACTGAGCAAAGAGAAAGAAAAAACTTGGGTTAATTGTCAATGTTAAAAAATAATAGTAAAAGTTTATTTTTTTAATTTGATCCAAACACTTGTAAATGAAATAAGAGGGAAAGGGGGAGACTTTTGTGGGTGTAGCAGATACAACTGAAACAGATTTTTGAGGTAAAAATATGTTTAAGAATGTGGGAGGTTTGAGGACACTAGATTAGGGACCAGGGAAACTAAATCTATGTTCTGAAGTATTTTAACACTGATGTCTTTGTATGCAAAGCACTTTCCTTAGTGTTTTGTTTTTCCCTAATACATTAACCTGGCTTTGCTTCATGTATTCTTTGGATCTGAATTCTCTCTTTTTTTCTAGTTATATGAGGTAGACATTTTCCATGACAAGGGCTAGATTACTCAGTTAACAATGCCATTCAGTATTCTCCAGGAGCAAGAGGCATTTATCCGTGAATAACACCTTAGTGTTATGCTAAAATTAAAATGTCAGGGGGGGAAATAGTCAACCATATGTTAGTTTACATCAGAATCCCTGTAGAAATGGCAGGCACATTAACATTTACAGCAATCCACTGTATTACTACATAAAGATTTGAATATAGAAAGAATTGAAAAGTTAGTAGGCATGTTCTATGGGGGGGAAAATCCACATATGTCTATGGCAACCAGCAAGTAAATCTACTCTTTCTGTCTTTGTTTTTGTAGTTTGTTGTTTCTTTGTAGCAGATCCAGATCAGAACTTTTCAGACTGAGTCGATTTCTGATTTCTCTCTCTCTCTGTATATTTAAATCATATCAAGTTAATGTCAATGCAGTATTAAGATTGAAAAATCAAGCACAAAGAGACCAAGAAATTACAAAGGTTAAAGTTTATACTACAATATTAATCTCCCTTATAGCACATCCTATATATTTTTAAACTTTTAGGCCACTGTTTTCAATTATGAATGCCTACATACGAGAGGTCTGATTTTCAACCTGTGTATAAATTTTCAGAGATGGGCAAAGGTTGCTATGCTCAGATCTGGATTCAAATGCTACCAGTTTGAATCCAGTTTGGATTTTATCCAAACTTGGATTTGAATTCATATCAGATGGCAAAATCAAAATATCAGAAATCTCAAACCAGAACACAGCTGCTATGACACACTTTGGATGTTACTTTTATCAGTTTTCTTTGTGTGTCCCTGGCCACACAGGCCCTGCTTCCTTATCACCTCCATTAAAAATCTTCCGTGGTGGTAGGACACTGCCTTCTGTTCCTGAGATCTTCAGGGGACATTGCCTGGCTACTTTTGCCCCACATTCAGCTTCAGGAGGGAGCCAGATCAGGCTACGTCATCTATTGGATCTTCCAGGGGTTGGTAACAAGTCCATACTTACAGGTTTCAGAGTAGCAGCCATGTTAGTCTGTATCTGCAAAAAGTACAGGAGTACTTGTGGCACCTTAGAGACTAACAAATTTATTTAAGTAGCGGAATTGAATCTATTTCCTTATGATAACTATCCTTACACCTCTTGTCAACTGTCTGTAATTGACCATCTTGATTATCACTACAAAAGTTTTTTTCCTGCTGATAATAGGTCATCTTAATTAATTAGCCTCTTAGAGCTGGTATGGCATCTTCTCTGTATGTATATATATACTCTTATTATATGTTTCATTCTATGCAACCGATGAAGTGGGCTGTAGCTCATGAAAGCTTATGCTCAAATAAATTTGTTAATCTCTAAGGTGCCACAAGTACTCCTGTACTTTTTAAGTCCATACTTCTCACTCATATGGCAGAAAGGAACAGTAGTGTCCATTCCCCACTACAGGCACTACTGCCACCAGCTGCACTGCAAATCCCAGAATCTTTGGAATGATTCTGTCACTATCCAATAAAACTTGGGGACAGGGACCTGACCTGGCAGATCGTCTGGAAGATACAGGGGGATAGCGTTGCCAGGTGTCTGGTTTTCGACCAGAACGCCCTACTGGCTCTGGTCAGCACCGCTGACTGGGCCATTAAAAATCTGGCTGGCGGCACAGTGGGGCTAAGGCAGGCTCCCTTCCTGTCCTGGCTCTGCGCAGCTCCTGGAAGCGGCTGGCATGTCCGACCCCTAGGTGCAAGGATGGCCAGGGAGTCTCCGCGCACTGCCCCTGCCCCAAGTGCCGGCTCTGCCGCTCAAATTGGCTGGGAACCACAGCCAATGGGAGCTGCGGGGCTGGCAGCTGTGGGCAAGGGCACATGTGGAGCCTTCCTGGCCGCCCCTGTGCCTAGGGACCACATGGACATGCCAGATGCTTCTGGGAGCTGCACAGAGCTCCCAAACTCCCTCCCAGAGCCAGTACCCTGCACATCCTCCTGCACACTGAACCCCTTGGCCTCAGCCCAGAGCCCCTGCCCTGCACCCCAGTCACCTGCCCCTGCCTCAGAGCCTGCATCCCCAGTGGGAGCCCTCTCCCCCCCCACCCCAATCCCCTGCCCCAGCCTGGAGCCCCCTCCTGCACCCTGAACCTCTGATTTCTGGCTCCACCCTGGAGCCCACACCCCCAGCTGGAGTTCTCACTCCCTCCCACACCCCAACACCCTGCCCCAGCCTGGTGAAAATGAGCGAGAGAGCAAGGGTTGGGGAGAGCAAGCAACGGAGGAAGGAGGGATGGAGTGAGTGGGGGCAGGGCCTCGGGGAAGGGGTGGGAGAAGAGTGTTCAGTTTTCTGCAATCAGAAAGTTGGCAACCCTACGATGGGGACTAAGTGGCCAGATAGCATCCCAACCACTGAAAAGAAAAACTTCCATTTCAGTGAGCAAGTAGACTGATTAAAGGCAGAATAACAGAATGGCAGGTCAAGCAAGGTGCTAACAGACATAAATAATTTTATTTGAAGAGGCTATATTTCCTCCCCTAAATGTTGGTATGTCCTAGATCCTGCAATGGATTTGTCTCTTTAAACATTCTAGGTGTCTTGTTGTCCTGCCAAGAAGCCATCTGCTTGAGGTTCTAATAAATTACAATTGATATCAGTGTTACATGCAACCTTAAACATTTAACTTTAACATATGTGCATTAAGAAAGCTCGTAAGGACTTAAGGCAACTTCAGACTAACTCCATCTCAGGCAGAACACTGACTGGAAAGATGCCACATGACATCTCACTAGCTGAGGAAGAAGTCAGGGCCCTATCAAATTAGCAAGTTAAGGTAAAGTTGGTGGTGAAGAGCATATTTTCAAGGTATTCAGGATTCAAAGCACTACACCATAGGACTGATTTCCCACTGTCTTGAACCTTGTGTAGTTCATAAATCTGTGCAATGTGGGTATTATGTATTCCAGGGTGAAATCCAGACCAGAAAGGGTCTGTGTCACCCCTGCCATGCAAACTTGGTGCCTCACAATGCTTTGCTGCTGTAGCTCCCATCTAGGCTGCTCGCAAACAGCCTCCCAGCATGCAGGTTACACCGCAAATGTCTGTGCATAGCTGCAGCCTGCCAGCCACACATCAGTCACACCACTTGCAGGGTGATCGCACCAAACTGCTAGTCCTAGATTTTCTCCAAAAAACATATGTTCTGCACTGTCCAGCCCTCTCCTGGACAATCCAGATTATTTGGTCTGTTGCCCCTCTAAGGGGATCAATATACAACAATTTGGTACTGTAAATGGAGTTACCCACACAGTTCACAGCACTGTATTAGTTTTGATTAAAGAATAAAATAAGTTTATCTAACTATAAGGAGATTTTAAGGAGGTTTTAAGTGAGTATGAGTATAAGGCATTAAAGTTAAAAATAGTTACAAGAGAAATAAAAATAGAACACTTTCTAGTGCTAAAACAACAAATTAGACTTGATTCAAAATAAGGTTCTTACCACATGCTCCCAGCAACAGGGCTAACCAAGTTTCAGCTCCGGATCTGCTCCCAAAGTCCAAAGGCTGTTTCTTTTGTCTTCTTAGGTGAAAAAGAGAGAGATAGATAGGGAGATATAATTTGGAGTGTTTTTGCCCCTCACTTTAATAGTTCAGTCATCCTTTAAAATGCATTTTCCTGAGGTTTACCTCTAGACAAAGTTCATTATCACTGTGAGATTGAAGTCTGGTGGTATAAAAGGTTCCATGCTGTTGTTTGCTAAGACACAGATCTGTTTGTTTCTGCTCCTTCCCTTGCCAAATAATGGCCACTTGATAGGTGATTAGCCATCAACTATGAGGACACCTGACTAGAGGCGTCACCTTGTCCTTTGTCTTTGAGAAACTGATTTACCCAGCCTTCTCTGGTAAACACATTTCAGACCTAATTTCAGCTTATGTTCATAATTTTACATATGTAAAATTACATTTCATACATTTATATACATTTCATGTATATTTACATATGTTTACATACATTTCACCATGATTTTATTGACCAGTGAGTTATTAGTTTTTAAATGATACCTCACAAGGTATATTTTGTACGAAGATTATTACAGTAGCGTGTGGGATGTGAATACAGGTTGCACCCCATTTCTCCAGGTGTAGATGACTACACAATGTGCAAGTCAATGGAGAACTAAGCCCACTGTAATGCTGATGACATAATTTTAGATTTCAAGCTCTTTGGAGCAGGGACTATTAGTACCATGGCAAACACACCATTAAACCTAATTTTTAACTTTTTTATTCCAGATAAAGAAAAGAAGGAGTAACAGTTCAAGTATTTGAAATGTAAAGTATTAAGATAGGCTTTCTTTTTAACAACCGCATATTCCTTTTCCCTTTATCTTGAGAGAGGTTTTAGAAGGAAAATCCCCTTATTTGACAGTCTCTTAGATGATATAAAAATGGTAATAATTGTCCTTTTTGGGGAAAAGAGAAGAAGTTAGTTGAGCTGGACTGGAGCTCATGTAATTGCTGTTGTTGCTAAAGTGTGATCCTGTTTCATCCAAGGTGGTGTTTGGGATTCAGCTGGAGTCAGCAGGGATGGCCATGTCAACCGGATGCATCTCTCTTTGGCCCAGTCTGGTCAGGACATCTTTTAGGATTAAAAGTAGAAGAAGGTCCAGGGACCCAGGAGATGGTGGGCGTGGCAGCCATGATGATGAAACTTGCTCCAGTAGCCAATTTTTCTCCCCAAAGTCTTTCTTTAAGGACCCACAAAGGGAATGGTGGGTGGAATAGCTCACGCTGTCTATGTTTTGTCCACCAATTAAGCCTAGTTTCTGACACACCAATTTTGGTTCGCTGATTTCTAGTTCCACACTTTTCTTGTTTACCAAGCATGATCTTAACACAGACCTTGAGTTATTGCAGTAGACCTTTGGGTTTGGATGAATTCCCTTTCGGATCTTTTCCCAACAATGTTTGTTGTTAAAGGTTATTGTGACATCTTATGAATTTACACTCACTTCTTACAATGAGATCACAATTAGGTTAAATTTGTAGTCCCAATTCACACCAATACACAGAGTGATTTTAAGACACCAATTCATAATCAACAAAACAACAGATTCAAACAGCTTGTACCAAAAATGCCTAGCAACATTAAGAATCAACTCACTTATTAAGAAGACTTTGTATGTTAATTCTGTTACCAATGCTTATGAGTCAGCCTAAAATCCCTGATTTATTAAATGAATTGTATAATTCATGGTATAGTTTCTGTCCTATGAAAATAAAACTTTAGTGTTGCACACAGTATGGGATGACTCATTCAGTTTATCACGATGTAAATCAAAGGGACAATACAAAATTGTCTCAGCTTCAGGTTTTTTACTGAACAGGTCATCTTTACTTGACCAATATGTATGTTATTTTATTTCCAACCTGCATTTCTTCTAATGCAGACAACTTTCAAAGTAGAAAGCATTTTTTTAAAACTGAAAAATGGCAGCAAATTAACCTCTTCACCCTTATGTACTTCAGTTCTAGGAAAAGTGCGAGAAACCTGTGTTGTTTAAATAGGAGAATCTTCCTCTTCAGTGATATATTTCCTATTAATATTGCCCTAAAAGCATTTCTGTAGGTGCAATTTGCGAGAAAAGAGGGAACACTTATGAATAAAATCCAGACTCTTTCTGGCCAACAGGCCATTTTGCTACATTAGCAATGCCATAAATTTGGTTCTGTAAAACAAAACAAAACAAACAAACAAAAAAACCCATAAAAACTCCATTATCTTCTTACAATTGCAGGCCTATTGTTGTTTTAGTAATGGAAATAGCAGTGCTTTTTGACCACAGTATTGCAATCACCTACACACGTAAATAACTTTACTCACATGAGCAACCTCATTGACATGACTACTATTTAAATCTCAGCATAAAAGTGTTTTGAGCAAAATCCAGTCAGCTAAATTTCATTTATGGCAGAGTGAAAGAAAAACACATTTATCTAAGATTAAGGATGAAATTCTATTTTTGCATAACTCAAAAATGACCAAGCTAAATATTTCAAACTGGGCTTGTCTCATACTCTTAACTGACACAAGTTCAATTAGGCCCATCAATGGCTATTAGCCATTCTGTTTGTCAGAAGCTGGGAATGGGTGACAGGGAATGGATCACTTGATGATTACCTATCCCATTCATTCCCTCTGGGCACCTGGCATTGGCCACTGCCAGAAGACAGGATACTGGGCTAGATGGACCTTTGGTCTGACCCAGTATGGCCATTTTTATGTTCTTATTAAAACTAGCTTAAGGAAAACCATTGAAGCATTTACGTTTGAAGAAAATGATCAGCCTTTTTTAAGTGACTACTACACTCTTGAGTAAAATGCCATTGTTATATAATGTAATGATGTACCACCCAGCTGTTGCCTGTTCACAGCCAACAGGCTAGTTCTCCATGACTTAGGGCTTTTCTACACTGGTGCTTTACAGCACTGCAACTTTCTTGCTCAGAGGTGTGAAAAAACACCCCCCTGAGCGATGCAAGTTTCAGTGCCGTAAAGAGCCAGCGTAGACAGTTCACAGCGCTGGTAGCTCTTCTCCTCATGGAGGTCGTGTTTTTACAGCGCTGGGAGAGCTCTGTCCCAGTGCTGGTGCCGTGATTACACAGCCACATTAAAGTGCTGCAGCGGCAGCGCTTTAACATTGCTAGTGAAAACCTGCCCTTAGATTATCCCCCATCTAACAAGCTTAAACCACATTTGCTGTCAAATGATCAACCCTTACAGAGCTCATTTGTACTATATTTTGAAACCTTATATTAAAAACAATCTAATGATTGTCTTCATTCAAGCACTGGTAGAGCTGAGGGGTGACAGTAACATTTTATTATTATGCTGCTAATCATCTTCACAAGCTCCAGTCCTCTTACTTTTGTTAAACTTTGATTACAGAAAAAGCACAGATTTACATAATCATCAGAATTTCATATGAAGAAGTGAATCTTGTTTGGTACTGCATATTCTGGAAAAAGAAATTATCTTATCCTGGGGCAGATCAAGAAAATCTTTTACTTGGCCACCAGAGCAATAGGTGAATGACATCATTTCAAAATACTTTTCCTTCTCATTGTGCACTCTTGCTGAAGGATTTTCCTCCCACGGCAAAGAGAACCCTTAGGGAAACAGCAGGCTGTCAAGCTACTTTCTAACCATACTAATCACCTCTGACTCATATCAGATGAAAACAGAAAAAGCACTGCACAGATGCAGTCTGGCAATTTAACTGATAGCTAGATGTATTGATATTCATGTTCTTTATCAAGTACACAGATTAAGGAGGACTTCTTCTGGGAGTACATTCGAGACAAAGTGCAGATCAGCACAAATTGATAAACAAACTAAATTATCACCAAAAGCTGACAATGTTAGTATGCTTGCACTTTACTGAAGGCTTGGATCAGACCCACAGTGAATATGGATTGGTTATTTGGCTTATCAGTAGTGATTTCCCCTTGTGTTTGTCTTTTTTTGTAGAGGCACCAAGAGATACACTAAGGCCTGGGTGTTCTGATTACTCTGAAGAGCACCGTCAGCCTGGGTAACAATAAGAGCTTGTACTTAATGTTTATTCATAAGAAGCAGACTTTTCCATAGTGGTATTTAACTGAAGCATCTTTTATGGCATAACAGGGAAGCTGACAGAGTGAGGAAGTATCAGACAGAAATGGTGGTTATTTATTAATAATGCCATCATGTATCTCCATGGATCTATTTTCAGACCATAGTTTTGAGCTTCTAGAGTGGGATGGGCTGGATCTCCTCTTAGTGTCTTAGAATATTTGCTCTTCATTATGGTCTAATGTTTGCCTGACTACAGTTAAGTTCAGAGACTCCTTCCTCACCCAGAGTTTTAGGGAAAATATGTGAAAGCTATACAGATTATACCTTTAAACCTACTACATAAAACTTTGTCTAGTACAGTGTGTATAAAAAAATAACTTTGACTAGCGTAGATTAGTGTTTAAGATGTACACTTGTTTTATACCTTTCAAGGGTGTTTTTCAATACAGAGCTGTATTTTGCACTTTATAATAATTGTGACTCTTTGTTTTTGCATCTATTTGGGGTATGTAGCCATGGGGAAAGGTCACTTATGCACAGGATTTATATGGAAGGAATAATAAAAGCTTACACTATACTGCTAACGGCTGCTGTAAAAGCCTCCTGTTGGCCAGTACATGGGGTAAAAGCTTAGAAATCTACTTTCACAGTTAGCTTTTTTTATAGTTTTTTCATTGTTAACACTAGGCATAATCTCATGCCTGATAAATGAGGGTGATCTGGATTAATGGTTCTGAGGCATTAAAGCTACAAAGACAGGAGGAATAGATAGCAGATCTCTGGCATATGCAGGGATTTGGAACCGTGCCAAGGATGTTCTCCATGCAAGTCAGTTTGGGTTTACCATTTAGGACCCATTTTCAGCAAGTCCTTTTGTCAATCTTCTTGTCTGCATTTGCGGGGCAAGCCTTCCCCCCCTCCTCGCCCCCGGAACTCACTTACATCATTATATGGGGCCCTCCCTTTCAGAATCCAGACACACCATGGGAAAGACAGGAGGTTAATATTAACTTAATTCACTAAGCTTAATATTGCTTAACAAAACATTAGGCTCCCTGATGCTTTTACAGCACTGGATTTTGATATTGTACATACATATCCAATTTGCTGCCTTTTTTATAACTGAAGTGTTCTGGAACCAGTTGATAGAGAACCACATGTTTTGCAAGGCCTAGTGCGTAAAAAAGCTGATTTAAGAGTCCTTACCCAAAATATATTTTATGTTACCTTAACACTGATTTTATATGCGTTTAATTTACTTTTTACTGTTATAACGTGCATTAAAACAGGTTCTCCATCAGGATCTTCAATCACAAAGTCAATGCTCTTTAACTGACATTGCAATGACTATAGTACAACAACATTTGCCTGTTTTTGCAAATCCAAGAGGGAGATATTAGAGATGTGGGAACTCTAAGTATCACTGAGTCCATCCCTTGTCAATAAAACTTTACCTATAAGTAACATTTTTACTACTTCATCCAGTATTAAACTACTTCATCCAGTAACATTTCACAAAATGTTTCAATGTGAATTTTGCAGTGTCACCAGATTTCCACAATATTTTGCAAATTTTCTTTTTGTTTTTCATAAAATGCCATGAATTGTTACACTTTTTTCAAAATATCCAAAAAGCAATACCGATATAACACAAAGGGTGATTTTACTCTTTAACCAATACATCTAAATCTACGAAACCATGTAACCTGCATGTACTAACCATGACTGTCATTTTGTACTTACTCTTTAGAGAAAGCAAAGAGGACCTATGAACTATGTTAATCAGACACGCTGGTTTTTAAACACTAAAAAGCATGGCAAGATTCACTTCATCTGGCAATGAATTCAAAATACCATTTGGAAGGTTAGGGCTCATAGAAGACTCTGCAAAATGCACTGTAATTTGTCTCATAGGTTTACTACACCTTTCAAAGGACAGCACTAGACAGCTTTAGGGGCCAATCTTGCATTCTTATCAGTGTAGGCAGGCTGCTTGTGCCCAGGCCTCCCTGAATTCACTGGGACTCACTGAAAGCATAAGGGCTCATCTGAATGGATCAGATTGCAGGATCAGGGTCTTAAACAGCTTTGGCGTTAAGTATGAAAGGGCAACATGGATTAGAGGAAATAGTATTTGTTTGCCCAAAGTTCAAAACAAACTCAAACCTTTCTGGAGATTCAAAAACATTTAGGGTAAGGGTAAACTTTTAAAAAGTGCCTATAGCCCATGGCCCAGATTTTTAAAGGTATTTAGGCACCTACTGGAATTTTCAAAAGCATCTAGGCACCTATCTCCCATTGATTTCAATGGGTGCTACGCACACAGATGCTTTTGACAATCCTATTTGAAAATCTCTTTAAAAAATTGGCCCTAAATCCATCTTCAAGAGCAATTTAGGCCCAGATTTTTAAAGGTATTTAGGTGTTTCTGCACTAAAACTTGCAATGCCTAAGTCCCATTTTCAAAATAAATTTAGGTCCTTAGGAGCCTAAATCCCATTGACTCATGATTTAGGCCTCCCAAGTGCCTTATTCACTTTTGAAAATGGGACTTACGTGTTGCAAGACTGAGCACAGAAATCATAGAGTCATAGACTTTAAGGTCAGAAGGGACCATTATGATCATCTAGTCTGACCTTTTGCATAACACAGGACACAGAATCTCACCCACCCACTCCGGTAATAAACCCCTAACCTATGTCTGAGCTATTGAAGTCCTCAAATCATGGTTGAAAGACTTCAAGGTGCAGAGAATCCTCCAGCAAGTGACCTGTACTCCACGCTGCAGAGGAAGGTGAAAACCCCCCAGGGTCTCTGCCAATCTGCCCTAGAGGAAAATTCCTTCCCAACCCCAAATATGGTGATCAGATAAACCCTGAGCATGTGGCAAGACTCAACAGCCAGCACCCAGGAAAGAATTCTCTGTAGTAACTCAGATCCCACCCCATCTAACATCCCATCACAGACCATTGGGCATATTTACCTGCTAATAATCAAAGATCAATTAATTGCCAAAATTAGGCTATCCCAGCATACCATCCCCTTCATAAACTTATCAAGCTTAGTCTTGAAGCCAGATATGTCTTTTGCCCCCACTGCTCCCCTTGGAAGGCTGTTCCAGAACTTCACTCCTCTGATGGTTAGAAACCTTCGTCTAATTTCAAGTCTAAACTTCGTGATGGCCAGTTCATATCCATTTGTTCTCGGGTCCACATTAGTACTGAGCTTAAATAATTCCTCTCCCTCCCTGGTATTTATCCCTCTGATATATTTATAGACAGCAATCATAACTCCCCTCCGCCTTCCTTTGGTTATGCTAAACAAGCCAAGCTCTTTGAGTCTCCTTTCATAAGACAGGTTTTCCATTCCTCAGATCATCCTAGTAGTCCTTCTCTTTACCTGTTTCAGTTTGAATTCATCCTTCTTAAATATGGGAGACCAGAATTGCACACAGTATTCCAGATGAAGCCTCACCAGTGCCTTGTATAATGGTACTAACACCTCCTTATCTCTACTGGAAATACCTCACCTGACGCATCCCAAGACCATGTTAGCTTTTTTCACGGCCATATCATATTGGCAGAACATAGTCATCATGTGATCAACCAATACTCCGAGGTCCTTCTCCTCCAAATAGCTTTTAAAATCTGGGCATTAGGTACTTGAAGTCATTGAAGCATTTTGAAAATTTTACCCTAAATATTTTCACATGCCCATTCACAATTCTGGGGTATTTCCTCTTGGCTAAAATAAGGAAGCACCTGTTGAATTTTCTTGAGAAAACCTAATCACATGACATTTTCAGCACAAGTTCCCTACCAAGAAAGTTCAGATAAGCTCTGGATAATTCCTGCTCTATAGTATTTATAGTGCAGTAGGCTGCAATATAAACTCCCCTACCCATAATTTGAATGTAAAAATAAATTTCATAGATGTCACATTTATTTACTGCAAATATTGCAGTGATGAGCCTGGCACCTTGAAAGATAGCATGTTGGCTTAAACATGAGTGTATATGGTAGAGGGAGAAGATGAGCATGGTAGAGGAGAGGATGACTAAAGGGAAACAACTAGACCCACAAGTGCAGAGCATCTATTAAGTTATTTGAGCCATAACCACATAGTTTATAAAATGTACATGTTCCATATTTGTGGAGATTGTGAAATTAGCATGCTTTAGGCCTTGATTCAGCAAGTTGCTTAAGCATGCATCTAATTTCAAGCAGATGTGTATTTGTAAGTACCTTGTAAGTATATTCCATGGGTGCGGATCTTCACCCCTCTCCTGCATGTTGGGCTGGTGCAGTGTAAAAGCCCTGTATCCAGATGGGTGAGCATTCCCCCAGAACAGACAATGTGGAAGACTGTCAGAAGGTTGCCTTCAGAGAACCCCCTCAAAGTCTTCTTGGCACAGGGTGTATGCCAGGGACAAGGCTGGGAGGGAGGAATAGGTTGGGGGCTTCAGCAAATAGTGCTGCAGGAATTTCAAGCAGTACTGTTGCCCAAAGGGCAGCCCAAGGATGCTACTGTAGCTTAGATGGGCCTCCAGAGATGCCTACATTATGATAGGGGCAACTCCAGCCCCCAGAATGGCCCAGGATTAGGACAGTCAAAGGTAGCTTAAAACCACCAAAGCTCCTACTCTCCCTGGACTGCAAGATCTGTGCTGCCTTTGTTAGAGACACAGCATAGACTCTCACCCCATGAATGAGATTGACGTCTTCCTAGTAATGATGGCTCCTCTTCTCATGCTCCCTACTTTGACAATTCCCTAAAACTGGGCCTGATTTTTTTTACCTAGAAGACCCTAGTTTAAATACATGTGCAAACTTGTCAAAATTTCCTTTTCTATCACCTTTTCCTGAAATGTTAAAGGTGTTATTTAGTTTTAAAAGATTCTACAGAGCAGCCATTGGGTTAAATACAAAAAGTCAGCTAAGTAGCGATTATTAGAAGTGAAGAGAAATGGTGATGCTAGAAAATGTGCCACTGAATTCTATCCTGCTCTCATTAAAGTAAATAACAAAGCTGCTATGGACTTCAGTGTGAGCAGGCTTGGCCCCACTAACTGTACTATATTTGTGAAAGATATCATGGGACCAAATTTTCCCTGGGATTCTTGTGTGCTATATGTTTTTAACCTTCCATTGTACTATATCTAGTGGAAGATTCTCCTTGGATCAAAGTCTTCTTTCTTTTACACCTGAGCAACCCCATTGAGTTCTGGTGGAAGTCAAAGGAAGAATTTGTTCCATATGTTGTGTAGCATGTCAGATATGTTGGAACACTGTGGACCAGATTTCATTGACCCCTGTATGGATCCACAAGCGTTGGAAAGTTCAAGTAACCTTCCCTCCCCTTGTGCTTCATGCAGAAAACTGACACAACAGTCACTGTACTATTCTGAATACAATCTATAAAGCAATACAGTCCATAAATCTAAATGGGATGCTCTAGCTCAAACAGAAGTTGTGAGTTTGATTCAGGAAATACTGAGTGAGGTTATATGGCCTCTGGCCTCTCCCCCGATTGCACTGGCCAGTTGAATTGGCTGGACATCCTGGGAGAGTATGTAATAGTGTAGTTTTACCACCAAGATCAACTTCATTCACATGCACAACTGGGAAAGGATGAGATGTGGAAAACACAGCAGAATACTAGTGGAAAATATTGGGAAATAGTGATGGTAAGGGTAATAGAATGGTGGGTGCATCCTCCTGCATGGTTGGAAGTGCCAAGAGGGAAGAAATGGATGGTGAGACTCTGATCCTCCCTCAGTATGAAAGCCACAACTGAGCCCGATGTCCAATCTCTACTTCCTCCCCTATGTCACAAAAAAGTGCACTTATTGAGTATCGTGGTTAGGCTCATCCAGAATAGACTGTCATATGGGTTATGGGAAGATTTAATTCTTAGCGTCTCACAGCTTTAATAGTTTGGACTGTTGGCTAAACATATCAAATCTTTTCTTTTGTGCAGTAGGAATGATTGAGGACCTAGGGGTTTCAGTGGATGAGAAGCTGGCTATGAGTGTGCCCTTGTTGCCAAGAAGGCTAATGGCATTTGGGTCTGTATAAGTAGGGGCATTGCCAGCAAATTAAGGGACGTGATCATTCCCCTCTATTCGGCATTGGTGAGGCCTCATCTGGAGTACTGTGTCCAGTTTTGGGCCCCACACTACAAGAAGGATGTGGTAAAATTAGAAAGAGTCCAGTGGAGGGCAACAAAAATGATTAGGGGTCTGGAGCGCATGACTTATGAGGAGAGGCTGAGGGAACTGGGATTGTTTAGTCTGCAGAAGAGAAGAATGAGGGGGGATTTGATAGCTGCTTTCAACTACCTGAAAGGGGGTTCCAAAGAGGATGGTTCTAGACTGTTCTCAGTGGTACCAGATGACAGAACAAGGAGTAACAGTCTCAAGTTGCAGTGGGGGAGGTTTAGGTTGGATATTAGGAAAAAAATTTTCACTAAGAGGGTGGTGAAGCACTGGAATGGGTTACACAGGGAGGTGGTGGAATCTCCTTCCTTCGAGGTTTTTAATGTCAGGCTTGATGAAGCCCTGGATGGGATGATTTAGTTGCGGATTGGTCCTGATTTGAGCAGGGGGTTGGACTAGATGACTTCCTGAGGTCCCTGCCAACCCTGATATTCTATGATTCTATGATTGATGGTCCTTAAAGACAGTGTTGAATTAATGTTCTATCATGCACTTTCAACCATCAATACAACTAACGTCCCTTAACTTACAGTATTTGGTACCCTATGTTTGCCTGTGGAAATGGATGAATATCTCCTTAACTTTGATTTTTACATATTATGTCAATGTTGCTACACATAGTCTATACTATGGCACATTGCTTGTGGAAAGGTAATTGAAGAGTAGAAATGGGGTTGGAGAGGCATACATTAAGGTACAGATTTTTATTTACAAAGTTTAATGATAGTATTCTATACTTTTAAATGTTTCTAGCCTGGTACATACAACTTACTGACTAAAGTGAGTCAAGAAATCATAGATGGAACAGTTTTAAATTGGACAATGCAGTTCATAGACATCAACATTTTTACAGGAATGTGTCAAGTTCAATGGAATTTTTTTGGGGGGGGGAAATGTCTAACCAAATTATTTTGATTTTCTCATTTCAATAATGCCAAGACATTTCATTTTATAAAGTAAAAACATTTTCCTTTTGACTATCATTTTGATTCATTGCATTTTAAAGCTTATAGTATAATATTTTAATATCTGATATATATTTAATATTTAACATTATAATGTTTTAACAGTATCTAAAGGTTTTTACCTCATAGAAATGTTTTGATCTTTCCAAGCCAATATTTTCAGCATTTCTGTTCCAAAATAAATTTTGAATTTTTTTAAATTGTTGTTCCAATTCAGAATGAAAACAAATTTTGAAATTTCAGAATTTCCCAGGGGATGGAAATCCCATTTTATGACCAGCTCTGCTATTGACATATGACAATAGTTTACTAGAGAAATTACACTGAAAGTCTGATCCTGTGGCCCTGACAAGTTTCCATGGACGCCTATTGTATAAAAATTAATGGAATCCCAATTTGATTTTTAATAGTTGTGCAGTGCATTCATCTCCTCAGATGAGAGCCAAAATATAAGTTCAAAATAGCAAAGGAGCTGCTTTCATACTGACATTTAATATTTCCTCAGCTGTTAATAGTCAACAGGGGCTCAGACTTGCAAAGTGGAGAACCTTGTATGAAGCAGAATTCCCACTCAGGTTCATGTACAACTCTCATTTAAATAAAAAAGGAGTCTTTCCATTAAATTTAATGGGAGGTGGACTAGGCCCTATGCCTTGCAGAGAAAGATGAGCTTTGCAGAATGAGCTTTCCACAAATTTCCTTGACTGGCTGCTGCAAAAACCTTTTAATCTGATCAATTTATATAGTATGAAAAGTGTTTTTAGGTTGCAATTAGTCTCTTCCCCACCTGCTCACACCAGAACTTTAATTCCTGAGGAAATATAACAAAGACTGGGGCAACACGACACAGTTTTAACTTGTACACCACATATTTAAGTGACTTTTCATATCTAATGAGCATTGCCCAAAAGACATTCTATTTTTTTTCTCATATTGAAATTCAAGAAAAATGGAACAGATTCACTGGTTCAGAATATTTTAGATTGGTACTCTGTTGTGTTTCTTCCACATCTCATCCTTTCCCAGTTGTGCATATGAATGAAGTTGATCATGGTGATAAATTTCAACCTACAAATCAAGTCACAGTGAGAACAATCCTATTGTTTGGCTGTCTGAAACAGCCAGAAACCCATTTCAGAGAGCTCAATGCCTGGTGGACAAGCTGCAGAACATCATTTAAAAATCCAGTGTGCATTGTCTGGCTGTCAGATCAGGCTGAAAATGAAAATTGGCCTCCATTCTTCATTCCAATGTAAATGCCACTGCATGGCAGAAAAATAAAGTGGATGATTTGCCTGTCCAGTCCATTATTTTGATCAACTGTCTCTCTGGTTCTACTTAGTTAATTGCATCCCATACTGCATGTTGCAAAGAGTGCACTTGGGTAACTACGTGTGAGTATGTATGAAATTAGTTCAACCATATTCTACTGACAGACCAAATCAGAGCCCTTTCTGTCTTCTGACATATCACCTACATTTGTTCCTCTCCAGCAATCAACCAGCATAATTTTCACTCTGACCTTCAGCTCCCCGTTGATGCTTTGACACACAAATTACATTTTTTTCTGCATTTTTAAAATTCCAGCCATGTTTCAACAGAGTAAGTCCAACATGGCTCCTCTTTGCCACCCACCAAACTCCTGCACTCAGTTGTCTCACTGGAGTGTACAAGGTCAACATAGTTTAGCAAAACATGGTTCACCGCTGTTAGACCAAAGGGCTGATTCATGCTTTTTTACAATACATACTGAACACAATAGTTTATCTACATTAACATGACAACTATTTTTAACATCAGCCTGGAGGGAAGTGGGAGCTGCTGTTGTTGACACTTGATGTCAAACCAAGCAGCACACTGTAGTTTCTTGGCTTACAATGAAAACACTTTTCCAGACATTCATTTTGCATCCATGACACTTCACTAGCAGGTTTCCTGAGCACTTCTCCAATGTACTGAGGCAATGGAATTCTCCAGCTCACCATGCATACATCATCTCTATGAGCTTCTGGACTGGCAAAGAAAGAGCTTTTAATTCTGTATCCTTTCCTCTTGCATTACCACAAATAAATCATGTAGTGTCTAATATGGAGTTCAGCCTGGCTTATCCTATAACAAATCCGGGTTCCCAATTCCATCTCTCCATACAGGAAGTTGTAAAAAGCCAAATTTCACTGATTCACAGAAGACAGAGATAGAAAGGATGCATTATATTATATCTGGTGTATCTCCCTGCCTGTGCAAGAGGATGCTGGATTCTTCCCTTTTATGTTAAAAAATGATCAATTTAATTACTACTCCAGCTCACTTCGTTTCTTCTTCTGGCGTGTTCTCACCCTCAGTTATTGAAATGATGTAGCTTTTATTCCCTATGTTCTATCCTGTTGAATTCATTCTGCCTCGTCCCAATGTTAGGTTGTTCTCTCTTGCTGTAATCATTTCAGCATATCCATTGCTTTTGTCACTGATGAGTACATTCTCCTGGTTGACATGTCTCATCCTTACTTTTGGTAACACTGTCCTACCACCAATCTGGCCACTCCTTGAGCATCTGTTTTGGTGGGTCTTGCTCCTTCCCTCTCCCACTCTTGGTGTGGGTGCCACAGAGCCCTGCCCTTGACCCATCCATTTCTCTATCCAACCCCTTTTTCTAGTTGATCACATCTGCTGTCATGGGTTTAACTGCTATCTCTATCTAATGTCCCCTACAAATGATTCAGTGCCTTCCCTCCCACAGCTTCCAATTACAATTCTTCATTCTTTATGTACGTATCTTTAGGGACTGTCTTTGTGGGGAGCTTGAGAGAAGGGCAGCAGAGACAAGTGTGGGGGGAGGTGGAGAGAGCATGCAGGGACAGGCTCTATGGGGAAAAGGAAAGGGGCAGGGAAAGAAAGCAACACACAATGTTAAATGGCAGGGTAGCACCAGAATGAAGAAGGAAGCCACTGGCTGGGGGAAGCACATGCTACTAGGAGTGAGAGATCCTAGAAGCTTCCATGGACAGCTGGTGCCAGGAAGATTGGGGAGAATGGGAGCAAAGGAAGCACCAGTCTGGAACAGAATCAGCTCTCTTTTGGAGTGGGGTAGAGGAAACCCTGCTCAGAGCCTGTGGAGCAGCCCTGTAAAGGGGTTGAGAGAAAACCTCTTGAAGGGAGCGGAGGAAACAACAGTCGGAACAGGGAGGAGCTGGTGGGAGGTAGAGACTCAGCTAAAGTCCTGATGGAGGGCAGACACTTACCTTTATGGGAGGAGGAGTAGCAGAGGCCAATCAGAGAAAGCAAATCTGTGGGAGGGAATGGGACTCTTTGAAGACCCCATGGGTGGGGGAGGGGCTGGAGCGCCTCTGGGTGGGGACCAGTTAAAGGCATTGGTTAGCTGTTAGGTAGGGCTGCAGCAGAAAATGGTCCCAGGCAGGGACAGCTACAGAAGCATAACATAAGGCAACTGGGAGGCAAAAGCCAGGAAATAATAATAATTCCCACCCACCACCTTTCTACTAAGCTATCTCCCTTGTACTTATGTCTCAACACTTTTGGGCGGCAGGGAAGAGAGAAAGAAAGGGCAGTTGTTCCACTGTGCTAGTGATCAAGCCTAGAGGCTTTGGAGCCACAAAATAAGGAAAGAAGCTCAGGATAACCTATTCACACACTCACTCCTTATATAAAGTGTGGAGGAGCAAGAAGCTTGCTCTCTGACTGAGATCCCTCCAGTTGCAGGTTCTGCAGCCTGTCACAACCAGTCCTGTGTTGATGATTCACAAATCTACCTATCCAGACATGGTCCATCTCTCTCTTTCCAAATCCCCATTGTAACCTGTCTCTCTGATATCTCATCCTAGACGTTTCATCATTAATTTCAAGTTAATATGGCCAGAGCCAAACTCCTTATTTTTTCTCTAAAATCCTCCTGTCATCATGTCGTTCTGTTGACAACACCACTATGCTCCCTGTTATTCCGGCCTACAATCTGGGAGACATCTTTGCTCCATCTAGGAGATGTCCAAATCTTTCCTTCAGACTTCTAAGATCAGTTATTTTCACTCAGTCCATGCTACTAAAACTCTCCTGCTGGCCCTCAGTATCTTCCTCAGCCATCTTACCTCTTAATATTCAAACTTCTTTTCCTCACCTTCAAGGCCTTGGAGAACTTGGCCCTTCCCAACTTATCTGACCTTGTCTCTTACCACATAGTGTCCTGCCTTCTCCACTCTCCCAGTGATGCCAGTATCTATGCCCTGTTTGTGTCCTCCCATTCTGGTCTCCAGTTTTCCCCCCACACTGTTCTCTATGCTGTCCCTGAACTAGTACCCAGGTCATTGTCCTCCTCTCCCCATGACCCACCTTTGATGTGATGCCTAAAAGAAATGTGTGAACAGATATTTTATTTCAGATACTAAAAAAAAAAAAAAAAAATCTGCTCCATCATGCTGTTCACTAGTTTTGCTGCTAACAGTGTAATTTAATTGCTGTGACCCCTGTTTACCCTCTTCCAGCCTCTCCCAGCTATTTTGTAGTATCATGTCAAACTACAATATAAGATTATTTAAACAAGAGCATGTAATCTTATTTGAGCACTGAGGCACACAATACTTTGGGGGCACATAATCATTTTCATTTTTACCTCAGTTCAACCTTAATAGTTTGTCCTATTGGGTAACTCTCTTATTTTCTTTATTAAGTATTATTATTATTACAGGTCAATTCTGTTACAACTTATTTTGGCTTGACACGTTTCTCTTTTTGCAATGCCAAAGTTCAAATATTCTAGGACCATTAAGCACTGAACAATTTCTAACTGATAAGATTACTCAACTACAGCTTAAATATTCGCACCATTGTTTTGAAAGGAGATATTCCCTTGTACAAAATAAGAGTTTTGTTCATGAAAGACTCTTTGAAATCCATGACTAAAGAATATGCATGCAATTTTGTAAATATTTAATAAAACATTGATATTTCTTGCTAAGCTCTGTGTGTGTGTGCGCCTATGCATTATATAAGAAAGAAGGAATGGATTTTACCATCTTTTAGCTCAGCAGAATTGTTTGTAAAGCCATGTTCTAATACAAAATGAGACTCTGGATCCTACATTAATATTTCCAGACAAAAGCTATGTTAAGATGGAGTCAAGGTTGAGAATATATATATATATCAGTAGATTAGGATAAAATACATTACAAATTTGTGACACACTATACCTCAAAGTAGAACTCTGCAGCCCCCATATTCACCACTGTCATATGATTACGATGTGTTTTGTACAATACATGCCTTGTGAGATATCATTTTAAAAGTCTTGATCTGCTAAACATTAATTTCCTGTTGGATTGTATGTGCTATCACTGTATGTGAATTTATGAAGTATTGTTATATATGTTACCGAAATATCTTGAGAGGTTGGGAACACTCATAGCTGGCTTTTCATTTGCAATAAAGGAGCAGCCATCACAGGCCAGACAGGTGTTAATAGCCCATCAAGAAGAATTAGGGTGACCAGATGACCACACTAAAATATCGGGACACATTGGGGTGCCATCAGCCCTGCCCATAGTCCACCCCCGCTCCTCCCAGGCTCCTCCAACCCCCGCTCTGCTCCAGGTTCCGCCCCCTCCCTGCTTGCCCCCTACCCTCCCATGCCCTTCCTCATCCCCCGTCCTGCCACTGGCTTGCTGCATCCCTCCTCCGTCCCTCACCCACCACTTGCCTCCCAGCCCACCTGCCGCTTGCCTCTTCACCCCTACAGTGCCGACCACCCCTCTGCCGGGTGGGTGGTCAACCACTCTCCGCCACTTCCCGCCCCTGCACCACCCTCGCTCCACCCCCATTCCACCCTCTTCCCCCAAGTCCCTGCCCCTGCCCTGCCTCTTCTCCACCTCCTCCCCTGAGCGCACCGTGTACCCGCTCCTCCCCCCTCCCTCCTGGAAAGCGCTAAGCGCCGCCAAACATCTGTCAGGCAGCGGGAAACACTGGAGGGGGGGAGGAGCGGAGACGCAGCGCGCTGGGGGATGGGGGGAAGAAGGAGGCGAGGAGCAGGGAGCTTAGCTGCAATTTTTCCCCGTGGGTGCTCCGGCCCCGGAGCACCCACAGGGTCAGTGCCTCCCTCCCGCGCACATCCTTACCTGAATATCAGGACAAATGGCGTCCCGATCATACATTGATCGGGACATCTGGTAACCTAAGAAGAATCCACTATCCCAGAGGCTTCTCAGAGAAGGCACTTACGCAATTGGGAGGCCTAACCCATGTCACAGCTAGGATGTTTCTAGCATCTGGAAGAAAGTATAAAAGAGAGACAGTGACATAATCACTTGGCCTTTCTCCTCCCCCATCCCAACACCTGGAAGATTGTCTGGAAGACAAAGACTTTGAACTGGGGAGATTGGTCCCAGGCTGGAAGGGAGGTCAGTTTGACGATTGAGAACTAAAACTTCCTGTGAAAAGTAAAGACTGAGTAAAATCACTAAGGTCATTATGTTTGCAGGATAAGACCCTTCCACCTGAATACACATATTAAACCCTCAATGCTGCAAATGACTGTGCGGTGAGCTCCATTGGGGTCTATCTGCACTGAGTCACTTGCAGGGTTTGGGGGGCCAATATGATTCAGAGAATCAGTTTGCACTGGAATGAAGCTCTGTAAGAGATTCGGTTGAGCAAAAGACTGTATAACATGTACTTCTCTCTCTTTTACATGTAGCACAGAGTGAACAGGACTTCTCATAGGAGTAGAGTTACTGTCATGTGCATTTGCAGGAGTAAGCCCTTAGACTTCATATTCTTTTGATCACTGTTTGAAAGCATTTTGTCCCCAGTCACTACAGCTAACATGCATTCCCAACTATTGTCAATTCTGAATATATTACATTTGAAGACCTATCCTTTGTCATAAGCAGTAACAGACGAATACCAATGTAAAATACTGTGTTATAAAATGCCAACTTGTAACATTAAAATGATTTGTTTATGATCAGATTTTGAAAAGAATTCAAATGTGAATATATAGCTATAGTCAAACGCCTTTTCATGCACACTTTCCAGCAATATATAATTCTGAAGATATTTTGCAAAAAGCAATATTCCACATTTCAGCTTTCATCCTTTGTGCGTTTGTAGCTGAAATTTCAAAGTATTGATTGGCCAGAAATAACAATACCCTTTTATGTACCAAAATGTAATTTGATGTACTTTCCTTTTATGCTTTAATTGATTTCATACATTTGTATTGTTTCCGTGCTATTTCACACATTAACCATATTGCATATTGTTATTGGAGAAGTATGAAGCAAACATCATTAAAAAAGTATGCCACGTCAGGCTTACATGCAATGTATGCTCTATTAGTATTCAGAATGCAAACAAAATTCTTCATGTGGAGAAACTGAACTGCAGACTTTCTTGTTTTTACTTTTCCAGTCCTTAATGAAAATTCCAATCAATATTTGTACTAAAATGTTAATGAATTGTACCACCTCATTAGAACTTTCACAATTTCCCCATATCCTTATTTTCACTCTCTAATGCATAGTTAAATATCATGCCTATGGCAAGCCTAATCAATTTCCTCTCTCTAAATAGATTTTCTTCCTTTTTTAATAAAGAGCCTTTACAGAAAGGAAACCAACAGTCTGATCTTTCTTCTGATTCTGCTAAAAGTCACATTTGTGAATTATAACTTTCCCTTCATATACCACTTCTTTACTTTTCTGTGAATCCTACTGTAATCCTCTTTATCACCATGATGGTGATGTATGGTAAGTCTTTTGTTCAATGTGTATAGGGCAAGCTAATGAAACATTGTTCTATTTATTATTTTTGTTTCTAGTCTTTGAATTAGCCCATTCTTTCTGGCTACAAGAAGAGGACAGACTGATAGCATGAAAGGTAACTTGATCTAGAGCAGGGATCGGCAACCTTTGGCATGCGGCCCACCAGGGTAAGCATCCTGGCGGGTCAGGGTGGTTTGTTTACCTGCCGCATCAACAGGTTCGGCTGAAGGGCTGCTGCTCCAGGCCAATAGGGGCTGTGGGAAGCGGTGTGTGCCAAGGGACGTGCTGGCCGCTGCTTCCCACCGCCCCCATTGGCCTGGAGCGGTGAACCGCGGCCAATGGGAGCCGCGATCGGCCGAACCTGCGGACGCAGCAGGTAAACAAACTGGCCCGGCCCACCAAGGGACTTACCCTGGCGGGCTGCATGCCAAAGGTTGCCAATCCCTGATCTAGAGACTGAAAGCACGGGTTTGAAAGCAAGAATCATCCGTTCTCTAATCCAGGGTCAGATGCTGACTCCTGTGGCCTTAATCTTCCTCCATTTACTTAACCATTTTGCCTTATGTTTTCTCATCTGTACATTAAGAATAATACTTACCTAGCCCCCAGGAAGTTTTGATGATTCATTATTTAAGGATTGCGAAGCACTGTATAAATAGAGCTGTGTGAATAATAGATTTTTGGTTTGCTGCCAGTTCTGAAATTTAAAAAAAAATCATTTTGGTTTGACCCAAAACAAAAATTTTGGTGAACTAAACACACACAAAAAATCATTTCAGTTTTGAGATTTTTAAGTGGATTTTTTTTATTTAAAAAAAAACACAAATGCAGAAAAATTCAAAACAAAGAATTGAAACATTTCATTTAAAAAATGTCAAAATAAAAAGTTTCAATTTTGTCAGAATTTTTTTATTTGTTCTTCAAAATAATTCAGTAAAATTGACATGAATTTATGAAATGTTTCAGTCAACTTAAATCTGTATTTTTTGCTGGAAAATAATTTTACTCAGCACTCTCTATCTATCATTGTGCCTGCTGGTTACACTGCCTTCCAGTGCTTGGAGACCTGGCAACTTCAAATTCCAAGCTTATTGAGACAAATATCCTAGGACAACACTTGTAAATGTCTATCACAAAGGCATAGGCCTCATCAACAATGATGAAAGGATTGGAAAGAAGGTTATTGGGTTTTTTAATTTGGTTTTCTTAGGTGGCTGGCTAGCAGAGTTCCTGTCTGAATGATTATTTTAATGCTGCAGGGGTTATGTTGTAATATTAAATAAGTGTAAGGGCACTGTTATATTATTTAAATCAAAATAAGTAAAGTAAATAAAAGCAATTTGTTTTCACTTATGTAACAGGAAGCTGTTACTAACTTGACAATTCCATTTCTCTGCAATATTCTACATAAAGCGAACTTGGGGGTGTCCCATTTAAACATCTCAAAATCTTCTGTAAAATCCCCACCAGCCCTGTGTATAAGAACAACCAAGCTAAGTCAGACCAATGGCCCACGTAGTCCAGTATTCTGTCTTCCAATAGTGGGTAGTGCTAGATATTTCAGAGGCAATGAACAGAACAGTACAATTATCAAGTGATCTATACTGTCATCCAGTCCCAGCTTCTGGCAGTCGGACATTTAGGGACACCCAGAGCATGAGGTTGCATCCCTGACAATCTTGACTAATAGCCATTGATGGACCTATCTTCCACGAACTTATCTAATTCTTTTTTGAACTCACTTATACTTTTGGCCATCACAACATCCCCTGGCAATGAGTTCCACCTGTTGACTGTGCATTGTGTAAAGAAATATTTCCATTTGCTTGTTTTAAATCTGCTGGCTATTAATGTCATTGGGCAATCCCTGGTTCTTGTACTATGTGAAGGGTAAATAACACTTCCCTGGTCACTTCCTCCAAACCATTCATGATTTTATAGATCTCTATCGTATCCCTTCCCCACAGTCATCTCTTTTCTGAGCTGAACAGTCCCAGTCTTTTCAATCTCTCTCTGCATATGGAAGCTGTTCCACACCCCTAAACACTTTTGTTTACCTTCTCTGTACCTTGTCCAATTCTAATATATCTTTTTTGAGATAAGGCAACCAGAATCTATGCAGTATTCAAGGTGTAGACATACCATGGATTTATATAGTGGCATTATGATATTTTCTATCATATTATATATCCCATTCCCAATAGTTCCTAGAATTCTGTTAGCTTTTTTGATTGTCTCTATATATTGAGCAGATGTTTTCAGAGAACTATCCATGATGACGCCAAGATCTCTTTCTTGAGTAGTAACAACTAGTTTAGAACAATTTGAACGTATACTTAGGATACTGTTTTCCAATGTGCAATCTTTGCATTTACCAACACTGAATTTCATCTGCCATTTTGTTGCCCAATCACACAGTTTTGAAAGATGCCTTTTTAAATTCTTCACAGTCAGCTTTGGCCTTAACTACCTTGAATAATTTTGAATTATCTGCAAACTTTTTCATTTCACTGTTCACCCCCTTTTCCAGCTCATTTATGAATATGTTGAACAGCACAATACAGATCCTTGGGGGGCCCCTGCTATTTACTTCTTTCCATTGTAAAAACTGACCATTTATTCCTAATCTCTGTTTCCTATCTTCTAACTAGTTACTGATGAAAGGACCTTCCTTCTTCTCCCATCACTGCTTACTTTGCTTAAGAGCTTTTGATGTGGGACCTTATGAAAGATTTTCTGAAAGTCCATAATCTGCAATGAAGATTGATGTCAACAATTAATTTAGCTTCTTCTCAATGGCCTTTTTCTTCCATGAATGCTCCTTTAGCCCCGTAGTGGCCCCACTGATTGTTTGCAAGCTTCCTGCTTCTGTTGCACTTAAAAAAATGCTGTTAGTTTTTGTGTCTTTAGCTAGTTGTTCTTCAAATTCTTTTTTGGCTTGCCTAATTATACTTTTAACTTGACTTGCCAGAGTTTATGCTCCTTTCTATTTTCCACAGTCATATCTGACTTCTTAGTTTTAAAGGATGTCTTTTTGTCTCTAACTGCCTCTTCTACTCTGCTTAACCATGATACCATTTTTTTTGATCCTCAAATTGTTTTTTGTGTTTTTTTGGGTGTGTGTGCATCCTTCAACTGTTTTTCTTTCTTTCTTTTTTTTTTTTTTAATCTGGGATGTGCATTTAGTTTGAGCATCTTATGGTGTTTTGAAAAAGTTTCCATGCAGCTTGCAGGCATTTCACTCTTGTTCCTCTTAATTTCCATTTAACTAGCTTCCTCATTGTTGTGTAGTTCCCATTTTTTAAGTTAAATGCAACTTTGGTGGGTTTCTCTGTTATTTTTCCCGATACAAGGATATTCAATTTAATTACATTAAGGTTGCTATTACCAAGTAGCTCAGCTATATTCACCTCTTGAACCAGATCTTGTGCTCCATTTAGGTTTAAAGCAAGAATTACCTCTCCAGTTGTGGGTTCCAGGCTGAACCACTTCAAGAAGCAGTCAATGGTGTCTAAAACTTTCATCTCTGCATCCCATCCTGAGGGACATGTACCCAGTCAATACAAGGATAATTTAAATCTCCCATTATTATTGGGTTTTCTGTTTTTGTAGCCTCTCTAATCTCCCTGAACATTTCAGAATCTCCGTCACCATTTTGGTTAGGTAATCAATAGTATACTGCTTATAGTCTTTTAATTCAAGAATGGAAATTCTATCCCTAGAGAGTCTATAGTTCCATTTGATTCATTTAAGATTTTTACTAACTTGGTGTGGTGACAACAGACAAAAATTAGTTACAATTGGGGAGGTGGGGAGTAACAGTTTTGTAGGCCTACACAAAAATTCCAAGGTGGAATTCGGACACACTATGTCCCCACTATTTCATGTACCATGTGATGGGTAATGGCTCCATGTTTTTTAAGACTGAACTGTCTCTTTTTTGAGATACCTATTTACAGAGGAGCGGCAATTTCAGCTAGCATTCCAGCCATGTGCACACACACTGGCTTCTTGCTTTTTCCACCAAACTCTTCTCTTCTGCAATCGGTGTTCCTCTCTCAAAGTTTCATGCAGGTTGTTAAACCCACCTCCAAGTCTCCCACTTTACTGTTCTAAATAGAGTACTACATCTTGGGATGTAGACAGGTTACCCTACTACCCTGCACTGCCTGCATGGGCACCAGCAATCATGTGCGAACTGGTTACTGTGATTCATGCATATCCCAGCAGAGGAGCTCGGCCTATCCAGGAGGGCAGCTGCTGAAAAGATCTGATGCTGGTATGGCAGGGAATGAGCTCATCATTGCTGGACTAAGCTCATTCATTTTTGCCAGCTTTTAAGTGATTCATGAATTGCTTACCTTATTGCAGTTGGAAAAAAATGTTGAATAAGTGAAGACTGTCTCTATTCTCTGACTCCATCCCAGAATATGCTTTCAGGAGTTTAGAATCTTCCCATTTTAGCAAGTTTGCTATATTTCTTTGGCTTGCTGGATAAAGCTGCTATTGTTATAGGCTAACTTGATAGAAACAGCTTTATATTTTCACTGTTAGGGATTTCCATTTGAAATCAGAATTAATATTTTCCTTATTAATATTTTTGGGTGAGCCACAATTTCCCCCTTGAAGCAATGTGCAAAACTTATATATATATTATTTCTTTTAACATAGTTTGTTCCAAATGTTACTGCTCAGACACTCTGCTTTTATGTTACAACCCGTCCCTCTGCTTTATCTGGATTTTGTCTATTTAGATGGAAAGCTCTTCAGGGCATTGTTTTCTTGTCCTCCAGTTTCAAGATATAAATAACAAATATTATATTTCTGAAACATTTTCACTGCTTTCCATTTTCAAATATAGAGAGGGAAAGTGATTGATGACAGTTATATACTATGTATCACACCATCACTACAGTAAAAACACCCTGATATGTATCATATGTTATAAATAGGGCCCTACCCAATTCATGGCCATGAAAAACGCGTCACGTGAAATCTGGTCTCCCGCCGTGAAATCTGGTCTTTTGTGTGCTTTTCCCCAATACTATATAGATTTCATGGGGGAGACCAGAGTTTCTCAAATTGGGAATCCTGACCGAAGAGGGAGCTGGGCGTCCAGAGAGGGGCAGCTGCTTACCAAGAGCCCAGCTCTGCAGGCAGTAACGCAGAAGTAAGGATGGTAATACTATATCATGCCATCCTTACTTCTGCAGTGCAGCTGGCAGCAGCTCTGCCTTCAGAGCTGGGCTCCTCACCAGCAGCCTCTGCTCTCCAGCTGATGAACTCTGAAGGCAGCGCCGCCGCCAGCAGCAGTGCAGAAATAAGGATAGCAGTTTCGCAACCTCCCCTAAAATAACATTGTGACACCCACACCCACCCATCCACACCCATCTCCTTTTTGGGTCAGGACCCCTACAATTACAACACTGAAATTTCAGGTTTAAATAGCGGAAATCATGAAATTAAAAAATTTTAAATGCTGGGACTGTGAAATTGAACAAAATGGACCGTGAATTTGGCAGGGCCCTACTTATAAATGGCTTAGGCCCCAGTTGTGTTAGCAAGTACTGTGCCTTGATTAGTCCCATCTGACTTCAATGGAACTATTTATAGGAGTAACCAATATGCTTGCGAGTAAATTTATGCAGGATCTGGCCTTTAATAAGCCCAGAGGAGCTCAAACAATTGCCCAAGGAAGAATTACAGAGCAGTGCATTTCAGGGACTTTCTCTGGTCAATGGATTAATTGCACACCTAGATTCAAATGCTACTGTTTCCCTCGAGCCCGGTCACAAGAATAGCAGTTAACAAATCTGAACTGGTGTTTAACAACTATAGTTTTGTACTGTGCAACCTTTTGTTCATGTCAGGCTATCTCCCTGATCTATTAGGTATGGTTCCAAGCAACAAAAATTAGATTTGGATCCAAGTTTCTCCCAAGTCTGGACATGTTCGGATTTGGATACTAGGATCTACTTTTGTGGCCAAATTTCAAACAAAATTTGATTCCAATTTCTGATTCTGAAGCCCCAAAGTTTGGAAATAGTCAGATTGCAGGTCATTGTTGGGACCCATCTCAAAAGCTGTTGTCTCCTAAGTGATTCAGACTTAGCCTTTAGTGGTGGTTATTTGTTTTAAAGCTTTGAACAATCTCCATCTTCAAAACAATTTTTGGAAGAAAAGTAATTATCCTGCCAGCACAATTTATCTGAGAATCAGCATGCTGCCTTGAACTGACATATTTCCATTTGTTCTAAGATATCACTTAAGGGCCCAGTCCTGCTCCCATTTAAGTTAATGGTAAAACATGATGAGCTTATGTCTACACTGAACTTTTTCTTAAAAATGTCCATTATTAGAAGCAACAATTGGAGATCTAAAGTAGAAGAGCCACAGCCACTGGCATTTTAACCATCATGTTGTGTAACCTTTTTTAGAGAGAGAGCTGGTGTACAAAAACAAGTTTTTGCATTAGTTTCACCTAATCAGGAAACTCATTTAGTTATATCGATGCACAAATTTTGTGCAGATAACTGTGTCTTTGAACAGAGGAATTCCTATAGTTGTTACTGCCAGCAGAGCTCTACCTGTAATCGTGCAAGCGTGGCAAACTTTAAGAAAAACCTCAGTGTACACACGACAGCACTGACTTCAACAGACTCAAGTTCAAGCCCTCAGAGGACTATAAATTGCAATAGACCTAAAAAATATAACATAGATGATCTGGCTTAGACTAAAAGCCTTAAAATGTAACACCTTGTAATATAAAATGTTCTGCAAATATTTGAACAAACAAGTCCTACATGCCCACAATGTGTTCTTTTAAATAGTTTAATTAAAACTTAAATTGCTGCACAATGGAGTCTGTTCTCCCCTAAATGTTCCCACAAAATTTAAGATTATGCATCTGTATGCAGAAGCAACTGAGACAACAAGCTCTGAAGAATTTAGACAACTATTTTCACTGACCAACTAATTCCTTTTTTTTCCACCCCTCTGTATTGTGGACACTCTCCTCCCTCCCCCTCAATTCTCCTCAACCCAGGATGCAAGGAGGGGCTGGGGCAGAGTGAGGAGGGAGAGGTGCATAGATACATTGTCCGGATGGCTGTGGGAGAGCAGCAGATTCTATGGGGCAAATGCTCTGAGCTCAATGGACTGGCAAACTTCTCCTCTCCTGCCCCAGAGAATGATCAGTCAAACTCCAAGAATCAACCCCTGGATCATCAATTATGCAGAAAAGACAGCCAATAAAAGAGCACTGAAACATATTTTAAGCGATAAGTGTGAAAAGCTCAGAGATACAAAGCAGCTGCAATTTCAAGCAATGAAATACAGCAAGATCAGAGCTACTGCATAAGAAAGTGACATTTACAAGAAAATAAAGAAACAGGCAGACAAGATATAAGAACAAAATAAAACTATGGCAGGGTAAAGAAAATGATGATTTGAGCAGCTTTCCTTCTGAAAAAAGAAAGCTTTGCCTTGGAGAGAGCCATGAGCAAGTAAAATACAAGAAATATGCCAATACATTTTTATAAAAATTGAAAGCATATGTGTTGCATTCAAACCTACAATTCAAACAAAATGTAGTTTATAGGGATCTTTTCATTGAAGAGGAACTGTGGGGTGGATTGTGCCTTGGAAGGACAGCCCATGGCAAGGAGCCGTGGGGAGCCGCACCATCCCAAGGGGGAGCACTGGAAGGCATCCGGGGAACAGAACGCTTCCTGGAGCTTCTGAACACACAAGGGCAGTGCACTCACTACTGCAGTCCTTAATGGGGAGCAGATTGCTACCCTCCCTGGTGGGGGAGGCGGAGTCATGGCCCCACCTACTCACCGTCCCTTTTGGGGTGCTGGGAAGTGCAGAGGAGTAAGAAAGGGGCAGTCCCCATGCTCTTTGCAAGGGCTGCAGGTCTCCCTAGCCCTTACTCTTATAACAACCTGTCACGTCTCAAAAGGCTGTTCTTGTGCTCCTCCTCAGCCATCTCTCCTCCAGACAGAACAAGCCCAATTATTCCAACTGTTCTTCACCGTGCTTTCCAAACCTCTGATCATTGCTCGCCTCTGGTCTATCTCCAATTTTTAAACTGTGATGCCCAGGACTGGCCTCAGTCTTTCAGCTGAGCCGTTCCCACAGGATTAGACTCCCACCTCCCAGCACTTTACCCCTCTGGAAAAGCTAGGTAGAATCTGGCCTGATTTGACTGGTGTCCAATTGTCCGGATGAAATCATCACACAGTCCAATAGACAAGATCACTGTAATGCATGTTAAATGGGTTCGTTTTCCTTTTTTTAAATTTTTAAACATGTATTAAAGGAAAACCAAAACTAGGGGTTTTGCACAGTGGGATATTAACTATGGTACTGTTTTCTAAAATACTGACATTGTCACCTGCACTATTGTGGGATCACAGAAAAGGATTTGCTTCTCATGTACTCCATATGAGCAAGTACAACTTGTTGAAAATGCCAATACTTTGATATACAGATATTTAAAAGCCTATTCAACATAGAAGCCAAACAATTGTGGGGATACAGTATGCAGCACTAGAATAGCACCTGCTCAGGATTCTCCATCTCTGACTTTTCAAGGTTTAAATATTTTTTCCCCAAATGCAACTCAACTGTGCCCTAAGCCTAGTGAGATAATATAGTCTTATAAGCACAGCACTGGCCAAAATTATGTCTAGCCTTTAAATTTCCACTGGCTTCAGACCCAAGCCATCATGTGTCTCTGTTACTTCAGTATTTATGGTATCCAAAGCTGGATGGCTCAAAGCCGCTGAATGTTCAGTTCTATTCCAGTAAAAATGAGAGCCCCTCCTTTGGAAAAAAAACTAAACTAAACTAAAATCACTCAGCTTGTCAGCCATTCCTTCCACCTTCCAACTCAAATGGTGAACACCATATTACTACCTAAGAAGTTAATCATTTTTAATTCTTACTTAAACTTTTGAATTAGCCCTGAATCAGACAGTGACAGACTTTTTTTTTTTAAACCATGTGAGAAAGATCTCCAGCCTGAAATGGTTTTCTTTCCCTGCTGACACTAGCCTGGTAATGTTCCTGTATTTGTCACTTCACACATTGACTATTATGCTTACTGTAACATCCTACCATTTGGCCTCTCAGAATAGGCAGGCAGAAGACTCCAGCTGACTAAACCTGCCACAGCATTCTGAATCACTAGCTCAAAAATGTTTTTCTTCATTCACACTGTTGGTTCCCTTTAATGTTTTTAATTTATTTAACAATCCTGGTAATCTACAATACAAAATCGTTGTCTCTTGATAGTCTGACCTGTGCATTATGTTCCCTGGTAGAAAACTATATAGAACCTCTCCAACAGAGACAGCAGATGTCACCAACCTGATATGTCGACAATAGGTTAAAGTCTTTCATGATCTTGAAAGCATTCTAATGAATGTAAGTATGTTCCATAGCTTTTGCTTGTTCTAATTATTTGATTGTATGGTGTACAGAATCCCTAGATGCTAGCTAGAATAAGAACTAGAAAAGAGTAGTGTGTCTAATAAGACTTTGCTTCTGCAGAACTATGTCATCTAACAATCATCATTTTAATACTTTAAACAAATGTGTACTGGTGTTTTTCAATACAGAAAGAAAAAGGAGGCCTTTCCCCTGAGGGTTTTAATAATCTTAATATAGTTTGATACAAAAACACAATAGTAACAAACAGGTGGGAGGGGAAGGAAGGATCAGGGCTGCAGTGATAAGATGATGGGTGCTCACTCAGTTTAGCTGTCAGCACACCTTAGGGATGCCACTAACAGGGTTTTATTTGCTTGTTTATTTTAATAATAAACACAAGACTTCAATTTAAGTTGTCGGCTCCTCGGAGCGGGGACTTTAGTTCTTGAGTGTTTGGAAAGTTCTTAGCACACAGTGGGCACTACCATAATAATAATTGATTGTTATTATTATTCAGTATCTATCAGTTCCTGCCTTTTGTTGTTGTGGGATTGTTATTTTTTCAGTGCAGCACAGCAGGGGCTGCACAGCACTGTCTTCAATTTTCATGCACCAAGCAGGGCTTTTTCATTTCACAGATCATTACGAATTTGATAAAGTGATTCTCCAGAGACACAACCATATCCTGCCACATCCTCTACATAGAGGGTAGGTTCAGATGGTTTTCTTTTTGTTATCTCTGCCATTGGGTATATAATGTGGAGTGGAAGGTTCTGTGTGGGCTCTTCTATAGGGTTAAAATTCAGTATTGTTTGCTCTCACTGACCAAGGATTCAATTATTTTGGAATGGCTTCACTAGTTATGCAGTACAATAGCCTCTTACATTATTTTAGTATCAGAGGGGTAGCCATGTTAGTCTGAATCTGTAAAAAGTAACAGAGTGTCCTGTGGCACCTTTAAGACTAACAGAAGTATTGGAAGCATAAGCTTTCATGGGTAAGAACCTTGGGTAAGTCTTGCATCTGAAGAAGTGAGGTTCTTACCCACGAAAGCTTATGCTCCCAATACTTCTGTTAGTCTTAAAGGTGCCACAGGACCCTCTATTATTTTAGTAGGGAATCTTATTTTATCTTGCAATAATTATAAGAAGGTTATGTTTGTTACTATTTAACTTCTCATTCATTTCAGCAAGGAATTAATTTCAAAATTGATCTAGGACCATTTAAAATCTTACATTATTAAGGAGTTTTGGAAAAACTCAGGCACCTGGAAACCAAAACTCAACTATCTTTCATGATTTAATTGAAAAATCTCTACCCAGTGTTTGCCTAGAATAGATCCCTTTCCCTATCTGCTGCTCTAGCAGGATTTAGCTGCTTTGTGGTCTTTGATGGAAAGAAATTAGGGGTTTTCTTGATATTGGCATTATTTCCACATCAACAACATGGTATTATATCTTCCCTACACAGAATGGGCAAATAGCTCTTAAGAGTATTTGTAAAAGCAGTTTTTGATATATGGTAGTAAGATTACAAATTATATATGGGATACTTTGGTACATATTCACGGGGTTCAAAGTATATACGGCACTTTTAAGAGTTAATGAAGCCAAAAGGAATTTGATAGTTTGCAGAGTTCTTGTGGTGACAATAAAAAAAAAGTCCCTCTGTATCTAATTATTCTGGACCACATAAACCCAAAGAAATGTTTTGGTTTAATCAGTCTACAGATTTTCATACTGTGGTAAAAGATATTCCCCTCAGCATTAATACATGTATGATATTCAACCAGAAAAGGGACCAAAACTGATAGATATAAAAACTTGGTCCATACACTCATATATTCATGGAATGCTCACTGATGTCAATTGGAGCAGGACTTCTGGTTCAAAGGCATTATACAAAACTTGCATCAGAATAACTGCTTTAAGGTGGCTTGTTTATCACTGTGTTTGGGGCTAGGATGTACATTTTTCTCTGCTTGTACAAGAAAAGCAAACCCTTCATCTTCAAACAGATTCCCTGATGCTGCTCTGAGTGGTTGGCTTTCCAGGTTGCCTTTGTTTAACTGAAGGTAACATGGGCAAGAGAGTAGTCTCTTTGACACTACACCCCATATTCTTCAGTGGTATGATTATATAAGATGAGTGATGTAAGTTGTCATGGGGAAAGTTATGATTTGCTGGATATGATTATCCTAGTTGTGGGCATGTATCATCTTTGTATCTGAAGTTCTGAATATTGACTATGTATCTTCATTTTAAATGTGCTTACTCTGGAAAACATCCACAGCCAGCCTTTCTGGTACAACAACGAAGAAGCTAGATAGTGCTAATAGCTCATCAGCAAAGACAATGGACTGTGAAAAAGTTTAGCCTTCCTGTAAATGTTTCGGCTGGCCTGTAAATAATGGCTGCTATGACTCAGCAAGGGCATGTGACCAGGCCACATGATACTGGACTCCATTTTGCGTACCTGTATTTTTCCATAAACTGGGGTGGGAAATGTTTTGGAACAAAGGGTTCCTGCCATATGCGAAAGCTACATAAGGTGTGGTGTAACATCATCTACAGGCCTCACTCGCCACACAAGGACACTCTTGAAACATCTGAGAAACAAAGACGGAAATGGGGGAAGTGCTGGTCCCAGGCTAAAGGGATTTCTAGCCTGTGTATGGAAACCTGGTGGACTGCTTGTATCATCAGCCAGGGCGATAAATTACTAATTCATACCCAATCTTTTTAGTATTTTAGGCTTAGTTTGTGGTTTTGTTTATCTACTAGGTAATCTGCTTTGATCTGTTTGCTATCACTTATAATCAGTTAAAATCTATCTTTTGTTTTTTGCTTTATCTAAACCAGTGTGCCTTTAAGTGAAGGGTCTGGGAAAAATTCTTATCTTGGTTAACACAAGTTTGTTGCATATTCCTCTCCACAATGAGGGAGAGGCAAACTGGGTAATACATTCATACTGGTCAGGGTTTCGACCAGGGCAGGATAGTACAGCTCTGGGGTCTTAGGCTGGGGATGTGGGGGTTATTTAAGCTGTAACCTCTCTATTGTTGGTTCATGCAGTGGCTGACTGCAGCCTGCATGCAACTGCAGCTGGGTGTTCCTGCCTGTGTGAATGCTCGTGGGAGTGTAGGACTGGGAGCGGTCTACAGCTTGTCATCACAGCACAGTGATTAGAAGGAGCCCAGGGTGGTCAGTCACAGAGCTCAGTGATACCCCAGTTCCAGGTGGCACCCCGAGGGAACCTGTCACAGTTTCCATACTCCAGGACTAGAGATTTACAACTACCCACAAAAGAGGTCAAGCTAACAGCCATTTATCTGGAGCTCACAGTAAAAATGAATTGTCTCTTCTACCTGAACATCTTTGTTTGTGCAGCATCGGTACCTTATTTCAGACCAAAATCTTGTGGGCAAAATACTTAGCTTGGGTAAATGGGCATAACTACTGCAGTCAATGGAATCTGTCTTCAACAACAGAAGATCTGTCACAGTATCTTCTGTTAATATGCTAATTCATTTTTAGATGTGTGAGGTGTAAGGAGTGGTCTGGAAATGTGGGAAACAATATACCCCCATACTGCTACCAGGACTGGAGGGGATGAGGGATTGAAAAATATATTTGGGTTGCCTTCATTAAACCAAAACGAGTTTATGCTCACAGACAAATTCTTACTCAGACCCTTTCAATATTCAAAGTTGCACCAAATGTTACTCAAGATGTGACTTTAAAGTGAGACCATTAAACCACAGCAAAACTCAGTATGGCCATTCTAAATTGGATCTAAAACTGGTTAATATTGATTTATTTTAGCTCAGGTTAATCTAAGTCAATAGCCACTGGCCTAGTGGATGGGGGAAGCTATATGCATTATATATCTAGAGTTTAGTAAGGCTTTTGACACAGTCCCACATGATATTCTCATAAGGAAACTAGGGAAATATGGTTTAGATGAAGTTACTATGAGGTGGGTGTACCAATTTAACTAAATTAGGTTTTAAATCAGAATAAAGTTAAACTGGTGCAACTTAAAATATAGGCAAAGTGTAAACAGGTGCAACTCCACTGCTTCAATGGGCCTGCACACATCATGTCTGAATTTGTCATCAGTTAGGATCTCAATACATTTTATTTTAAATAAGAAATAACTCTTTCCTATTGTAATCACAGATCACATCAGTCAGTTATGTCATCCTAAAATTGATAGCACAAGATCCAGATGTTCATCGGGGTGGCCAACCTGTGGCTCTGGAGCCACATGTGGCTCTTCAGAAGTTAAGATGTAGCTCCTTGTATAGGCAACGACTCTGGGCTTGGAGCTACGGGCACCAACTTTCCAGTGTGCCAGGGTTTGCTCACTGCTCAACCCCTGGCTCTGTCACAGGTCCTGCCCCCACTCCATGCCTTCCTACACCCTCCCCGGAGCCTGCCATGCCCTCGTTTCTCCCCATCTCCCCCAGAGCCTCCTGCACACCACAAAACAGCTGATTTGGAGGTGCGGGGAGGGAAGGGGGGGCGCTGATTGGTGGGGCTGCCGGTGGGCAGGAGGCGCTGGGAGGGAAGCTGATGCGGGGCTGCTGACGTATTACTGTGACTTTTTGGCAATATACATTGGTAAATGTTGGCTCCTTCTCAGTCTCAGGTTGGCCACCCCTGGTCTACGTTTTTAGGCTAACTCCAGATCTGGTGTAAGTGGGTTCAACTGCAATATCTTTAATGGAATTGTACCCAGTTAGTTAGGCCCTTTGCTTTTAGCTAATTTTGTTTCTTGGTTGACCTCTTCAGGTCAATCATAGAAGGACTGCAAGAAATTTAGAATTGATGTTGTATGTTCCACTTCTTGAAAGAGATTAGAAAAGTGGTCAGTTTAACTAATTCTTGCCATATTTTTGTCACATGCATTTCCAAGACACCCATTACTGAAGTATCTGTGATTATTCAAACTATAATTTTGTGGCTTTCCATGCATGCCATGTCTACACGCTCAAATGAAGAACAGAAGGAAAACAGTAATTGTCAGACAACCGTGGAAATAAATTCAGTGTTTATGTCACCAATTCAGTCCGTGTCATATTCAAAACCACCATCATCCTAAAATACCTGCTACCAGTGCTAGCCTAACACACTATACGGGCTTAATAACTCTTTGTAACAATTAACAGTAACCTCTGAGCTGGGAGACTATATGAGAACACATGAAAGTAATGTAGAAAAGCAACATTAACTGGCAAACAATAAAAGGCCCCTTCCCACACCCATAAAAAAATCTTCTTCAGCTATCTATATAAAACCAGGCAAGACTTCAAATACTTTGAATGCTTTATGCAGTTATGATAATACATTTTCAAATTAGCTATCTCTGCTTTAAAATAACTGAAAGGAAAAGGTCAGTTTGTGCCCTAGCCTTATCTTTTTCACAGCACTGAAGGTTCCATTCCTTTGTTTAATAAAATCACTGAGAAACATTACTCACCAAAACTGCAGTCATTTAAGTAAGATTCTTCTGTTAACAGATATTCATGAATCATGAAGTTCACCCTTCCTCACACCACGTCTGAGAATGGTATTCTCAGGACCGGCGCAACCCACAAGGAGACCTAGGCGGTCGCCTAAGACGCTAACATTTGCGGGGTGGCGACCGCGGCGGCCAGATCTTCGGCCGCCCAGTCGTCAGCGGTATTTCAGGGGTGGGATCTTCCGCCGCCTCCGTCGGGGCGGTATTTTGGGGGTGGGACCTCCTGCCTCCTCGGGCGGCAAAAAAGCTGGCGGCGCTCCTGGGTATCCTTACCCCCATTTGAAATCAAGGTCAGTCATAAGGGTGCAAGTCACATTTTATTCTAGTGTAGGGCATCTACAGTTAAAGGTGAGATTCTGTGCTGCACACCTAAAAACCCGCAACCAAGGACAAAGGAGGGATGAGGCTAAAGTTGCTGCAAGCCATCTTTGCACCCTTCCAGTCCTGGGCAGCTCCAGGGCCTGGAGAGTCCTTTGACATAACTTACACAACCCTGAGGCTTTCAATTATGGCAGCCTCCCCAGGTTGCCCTATGGGCTGCAGCTCTGCCTGGCATATCCATAGAGCAACATGGTGCAACCCTGCCTACAGCATGTCCTGGAGGGTGACTGCATTAAGGAGAAAATATGTATTTGATTATGAACTGAAAATCTTCTCCCTGAGCCACACTCATCGTTACAGGGAGAGCAGGACAGGAGAATGACTGGCTCTGCCTGAGCCAAGGGGCGCAAAGGATGGCTACCTTGCCCCTCAGAGCCACTCTTGACATCCCAGGAGAGGAGAAAACGAGAAGAACTAGCAATCAATTCTGGTTCCCTGATTCTCTTCCTCAACCCAGGTAGGAATAGCTTTGAGTCTACTCTACCTTGCTTCAGTTTGCTATGGTTTCCGAGAGACCATGGACCAGTTGAGAATAGCCAGAGAGCAGCATCAACCAGTCAATTTTTGTCCCTGCCTTCAACACACACTTCCTTATTAACTAACAACTCCCCTCTGGCAGGGACTGCGAAGAGGGAAACATACGAAATTTTAAAATCAGGGGTATTGTGTGGCGGTTGACACAAAGTCCTACACTATCACCAATAAGGCAGAATCTGTTATGAGGGGCCAAGACATTTGAAAACATTCTTCAAACTTCTCCAACCCTCTTGTAGTCTAAGATGAAATCCACCATTTGAAAAGCTCCCCCAACATTCTTATGAACCATGCACACATACAAACGGACACCATGGTCATCATTAGAAATTGAACCTGGGACTTCCGGCACCAAAAACACAAGACCTCTAACACTTGGGCCAAAGGACTATCTTCATTTGCTGCCAGCAAAAAAGTATACTTCTATCATAACTGGGACAGACACTAGAGCAGGGGCGGGCAAACTTTTTGGCCTGAGGGCTGCATCGGGTTTAGGAAATTGCACGGAGGACCATTTAGGGGAGGCTGTGCCTCCCCAAACAGCCAGGCGTGGCCCGGCCCCTGCCCCCTACTTTCCCCCTGCTTCTTGCCCCTTGACGCTATCCAACCCCACCTGCTCCCTGCCCGCACTGCCTGGAGCACCGGTAGCTGGCGGCGCTACAGCTGCACCGCCCAACTGGAGCCAGCCATGCCACTGCACAGCACAGAGCACTGGGTCAGGCCGCGGCTCTGCAGCTGCGCTGCCCGGCCACCCAGAGCATTTACACCGGCAGCACAGTGTGCTGAGGCTGCGGGGGAAGGGGAGCAGCGGGGGAGGGGCCAGGGGCTTGCCTCCTGGGCCAGGAGCTCAAGGGCCGGGCAGGAGGGTCCCGTGGACTGGATGTGGCCTGCGGGCCATAGTTTGCCCACCTCTGCACTAGAGGGAGACATAATCATTAAGTCAGTGCATTACATATTTAGACAAACTTACCACAGAAGTTAGAGTCTCATTTGGGGTGCCCTTTTGTAATGCACAATGACCACATACAAAAAGGTGATCAGCAGGTATTGTACCTGGTACTTTTACCATTTGAGTTGTAAGTAGCAGGATGATATACTTGTTGGGTCAGTCAATAGAGGGATGTCACACAGAGAAATGTTTTAAATTTTGCCCCACTAAAATATGGATAATTGCCAATAGCAATAGTTAATAGTTATTGCTACTCAAAGGCCTGGTCTACACTAGGCGTTTATGTCGAAGTTAGCGCCGTTACATCGAATTAACCCTGCACCCGTCCACACCGCAAAGGTATTTAGTTCGACATAGAGGTCTCTTTAATTCGACTTCTGTACTCCTCCCCGACGAGGGGAGTAGCGCTAAATTCGACATGGCCATGTCGAATTAGGCTAGGTGTGGATGGAAATCGACGCTAATAGCTCCGGGAGCTATCCCACAGTGCACCACTCTGTTGACGCTCTGGACAGCAGTACGAGCTCGGATGCTCTGAACTGCCACACAGGAAAAGCCCCGGGAAAATTTGACTTTGAATTCCTTTTCCTGTCTGGCCAGTTTGAATCTCATTTCCTGTCTGGACATCGTGGCGAGCTCAGCAGCACTGGCAACGATGCAGAGCTCTCCAGCAGTGATGGCCGTGCAATCTCAGAATAGAAAGAGGGCCCCAGCATGGACTGATCGGGAAGTCTTGGATCTCATCGCTGTGTGGGGCGATGAGTCCGTGCTTTCCGAGCTGCGATCCAAAAGACGGAATGCAAAGATCTACGAGAAGATCTCTAAAGACATGGCAGAGAGAGGATACAGCCGGGATGTAACGCAGTGCCGCGTGAAAATCAAGGAGCTGAGACAAGGCTACCAGAAGACCAAAGAGGCAAACGGACGCTCCGGATCCCATCCCCAGACATCCCGTTTCTACGAGGCACTGCATTCCATCCTCGGTGCGGCCGCCACCACTACCCCACCAGTGACCGTGGACTCTGAGGATAGGATAGTGTCCACGGCTGGATCCTCGGACATGTTAGCGGACGGGGAAGATGAGGAAGGAGATGAGGAGGACGAGGCAGTCGACAGCGCTCACAACGCTGATTTCCCCGACAGCCAGGATCTCTTCATCACCCTTACAGAGATCCCCTACCAACCCTCCCCAGCCGTTACCCCGGACACAGAATCTGGGGAAGGATCAGCCAGTAAGTGTTGTAAAAATCTAAACATTTATTTGTAACAGAACAGGAATATTAACAATTTAAAAAATGGGTTTCTCATGATTAGTTTGATTAGCTTAACGGTTCAGTCATGGGCAGTGCAACTATTGAAAAAAAATCTAGCAATGTCCGGTTTTGCATGATTGTCCTGCCCAAGCCGCTCTACTGGTTAGTCACTGCTACAGCAGCTACAGTAAAATGCGGTCTATATGTCCGGGGATGGAGCAGAAATCCTCCTGTGACATCTCGAGGAAGCTCTCCTGGAGGTAATTGGAAATCCGCTGCATTAGGTTCTTGGGGAGAGCGGCCTTATTGGGTCCTCCGTAGTAGGACACGTTGCCACGCCACGAGACTATCAAGTACTCTGGAATCATTGCTCTGCACAGCATGGCGGCATACGGCCCTGGTCTTTGCAGGCTTTCCCGGAGCATTCGCTCTTTCTCGCTGTCAGAGATCCTCATGAGGGTGATGTCGCTCATGATGACCTGCTTTGAATGAGGTAGGGGAATGTTAGTGTTGGGACTGCTTTGCCGTTCCTTTACAGAACTGTAACCGCTGGTTTGCAGCCACGCGGTGGAGGCGGGAGAGGGGCAGCCGAAAGGGATCGTTCCCGGGGACAGCCGCGAGGGTGTGGGACAGGAGCAGACTTCCTGCTTGCCGAATTGCTGGCAGCAGGGACCGACATTGATTTCAATGTGAAATGAGGCCATTGCTAATATTAAAGTTTTAAGCTGCCACAAGTCTACGGCTTACCATGTCTGCCTGCAACAGAAATTCCGTTCTCCTGAGAGGCTTCTCAAATGTGCTGTAGAAGACCCCAGGCACTGAATGCGAAGGCCGAGAATTCGACCTTGTGCTGAGTGCGCATGTGATAGGTGCTGTGCATGGTCTTGTTAACAGAGAAAGACTATGTTCTTTGTTCACAACTACATTTATCTTTCTGAGGAATTCACTCCCTTTTTCCCATTCCCACAGCCCCATCTGCGACTGTCTCACAACCTAGCCTGTCATCACACTCCCAGAGGCTAGCGCAGATTAGGCATAAGAAGAAGAGGACACGGGAGGACATGTTCTCGGAGCTTATAGCCTGCTCCAGAGCCCAGGCAGCACAGCAGACCCAGTGGCGGGAGAACTTGACCCGAATGCACCAAGCCAACATGGATCGGGAGGAGAGGTGGCGTCAGGAAGACCAGCAGGCGACTCAAACCCTGCTTGGACTAATGAGGGAGCAAACGGACACGCTCCGGCGCCTTGTGGATGTTCTGCAGGAACGGAGGCAGGAGGACAGAGCCCCGCTGCAGTCCATCTCTAACCGCCCTCCCCCGCCACCAAGTCCCATACTCCCCTCACCCAAAGTGCACAGAAGGAGAGGCGGCAGAGTCCCTGCTAACTCTCACTCCACCCCTGCAGAGAGCTCGAGCAGCAGAAGGCTCTCATTCCCCAAAATTTGACAAGTTCTTTCCTTCCCGCCTGACACAAGCCCCCGTCCAAGTTTCACTTTCCCAGTTCCATGTTTGGTTGATAATAAAAAATACGTTTCTGTTAACTACTGTTTCCATCATGTTCTTTTGGAGGAGGGGGGGATAGGGGGTTGGTAATTCGACAGGACAGTCACCTTTGGCAGGGTATATAGTCGGGGGCAGGCACAGCAGCAGGGCACATACATAGTGCAGTGATGCAGTGACTAGTTACCCTGGTTAGTCTGGGAGGTTGTTTTCATGTTATGTGGTGGGGGGTGGGTTGCTCTGTGACTTTGTGGCAGGGGAGGGCAGTTACAGATCTTAAGCGGCGGTCCTTAGGCAGGATCACAGAGCCACACAGCAGGGGATCTGTAACCGTCCTCCCCCTGCCACAAAGTCACATAGACCCCCCCATACACACAGTCCCTATCAGGAGGGGTGACAGGCTCCGTTGAAACAACCATCCCACCGCAGCGGAGCCTGTCAATCCTTGAGTTTAGAAGCTGCATTCGCGCCACTACAGTACACCCGCTCCGCACCACAGTCTGCGTCCCAGTTTTAAAAAATTCCCGCGAATACAGTATTAAAGAAAACGGTGTGCTTTAACAAAGTAGAACTATTTTTATTTTGAAATGTGTGTTGGAAGTGGGGTGAAGGGGGTATGTAACTGGATAGGATAGTCAACATTAACTGGGTAAAGAAACGGGGGCAGGTTTAGCTTCTCAATACACAAACTTTAAAGTCACAGGTTACCCTGCTCACTCAGGAACTTTGCTTTCAAAGCCTTCCGGATGCACAGCGCTTCCCGCTGGTCTCTTCTAATCGCCCGGCTGTCTGGCTGTGAGTAATCAGCAGCCAGGCTATTTTCCTCAACCTCCCACCCCGCCATAAAGGTCTCCCCCTTGCTCTCACAGAGATTGTGGAGCACACAGCAAGCTGCAATAACAATGGGGATATTGGTTTCGCTGAGATCACAGCGAGTCAGTAAGCTTCTCCATCTCCCCTTGAGACGGCCAAAAGCACACTCCACCACCATTCTGCACTTGCTCAGCCGGTAGTTGAAGAGTTCTTTTTCAGTGTCCAGGGCGCCAGTATAGGGCTTCATGAGCCAGGGCATTAGCGGGTAGGCTGGGTCCCCGAGGATGACTATAGGCATCTCCACATCCCCAAGAGTTATTTTGTGGTCCGGGAAGTAAATACCTTGCTGCAGCCGTCTAAACAGACCAGAGTTCCTGAAAACACGAGCGTCATGAACCTTGCCCGGCCATCCCACGTAGATGTTGGTAAAACGTCCCCTGTGGTCCACCAGTGCTTGCAGCACCATGGAAAAGTAGCCCTTTCTGTTAATGTACTGGCTGGCCTGGTGTTCCGGTGCCAGGATAGGGATGTGAGTTCCATCTCTGGCCCCACCGCAGTTTGGGAATCCCATCGCTGCGAAGCCATCTATGGTCGCCTCCACGTTTCCCAGGGTGACTACCTTTGGCAGCAGTACATCAACGATTGCCTTGGCTACTTGCATCACAACAACCCCCACGGTAGATTTGCCCACCCCAAACTGGTTCGCGACTGACCGGTAGCTGTCTGGCGTTGCAAGCTTCCACAGGGCTATGGCCACTCGCTTCTGGACAGTCAGGGCTGCTCGCATCCGGGTGTCATTGCGCTTCAGGGCAGGGGACAGCAACTCACAAAGTTCCAGGAAAGTTCCCTTCCGCATGCGAAAGTTTCGCAGCCACTGGGATTCATCCCAGACCTGCAGCACTATGCGGTCCCACCACTCAGTGCTTGTTTCCCGTGCCCAGAATCTCCTTTCCACGGCATCAACATGACCCATTGCCACCGTGATGTTCTCGGCGCTGGGTCCCCTGCTTTCTGAGAGGTCTGTGCTACTCTCAGACTTCAGGCCATCACCGCGTTGACGTAGCCTCCTCGCCTGACTTTTCTGCATCTGCCTCAGGGAAAGGTGTATGATAAGTTGCGAGGCGTTGAGAGCGGCCACAACTGCAGTGATGGTTGCAGCAGGCTCCATGCTCGCAGTGCTGTGGCGTCCGCGCTGTCACTGACTAGAAAAGTGCGCGAACTGATTTCCCGCCGGCGCTTTCAGGGAGGGAGGGCGGGAGTGATGGACGGATGACGACAGTTACCCAAAAGCACCCTGGACACATTTTTTTTACCCAGAAGGCATTTGCGGCTCCACCCAGAATTCCAATGGGCAGCAGGGACTCCGGGAACTGTGGGATAGCTGACCACAGTGCACCACTTCCAATGTCGATGCTTTCCCCGTTAGTGTGGACTCACAAAGTCGAATTACTGTCCTTAGTGTGGACACACACGTTCGACTTTGCAATATCGATTCCAAAAATTCGATTTAAGTAAAATCGAACTACTCTCGTAGTGTAGACAAGGCCAAAGAGAGCCTTCATTGGCTATCAGTTTCCTGTAGTAATTCTCTTAGAATTTCCAGGGATCACGTATGTAGTATTTTTGTTTCTGATCTTACCTGACCCAAATTGTTCCAGACCACAGCTCCCTCTTATGCAGCATGTAGCTAATTTCTCCCTCTTCCACCTGGAATTTTTTTTTTTTTTTGCTAGACATTAGTATGGTAGTTAACAATGAAGAGGGTTTTTTTGCTTGTACATGGAATTTGGAGGCAGGTTTTGTAATGTTGCTAAACTTCGCAGCACAGAAAACCTTCTGAGTATCTTGCGCTCAGTGAAACCTGCCTTCAGTGGCCACTCAAGAAATTTACAGAAATTAACTGCTTTATTTCAGTGGTCTTTTAATATAAGTGGAGCAGAACTGTGCTCAGTATGGTTTCAATTGTGCCTTTGCCATGAGACCTGAGCAAGGGTCAACAAGTTGTGTTGTTTGAAGAGCCAGACTGTGATTCTCAGTCACAATCTGGTTCCGAGTTCCTCTCTGATTTCCCAGGCACAACAGCTACATTGCGCTGACTGGTGCACAAGTTAGAACTGAAGGGCAGAACTACTGCTTCACCCACTACCCCCATCTGCCTACATAGGGAGCAGTAGTAACATAAGACTGTTCCCCCTGCTGTGATGCAAGTGGCCTATGCAAGGGTAACTCCCTTCTCCCTTGGACAGGTGTATAAAACAGCTTGCAACTGAGCCTTATCTTTGGGGGTACTTTGGGACAGTGTCTGAGGGTCTTGTTTAGAAAGAGAGAAATCCCGATCCATTTTGCATGATCTGGTGAGAAAATTCAATTATGAATAAAGATAACACAAATGTTCTGAGAGGAAAATGCTTCAGTGCCATATGAATGCTCTAAGTGCATGCCGACACGAAAGAAAACTATAGCAAGTTCTTTAGGAGGAAGGTAGAAGCGTAGTTGCCGAAAAAGTAGCAGAAAGACATTTCCCCGGTTATGCATGTGAATCCAGGTTCTTGAATTTAAAGCTGACGTTACTTGCTTTTACAAGCACATTAATAGTTTCTGTGTGTCATTTGACAGCCATATCAAATACAGTTAAGGGCAGACAAACATACTCACATATTCTTTACAAAAACATAGCTGACAGCAGAGGCAATTATTATCTGTGTTTATATAAACATTAGTGTGAGACTTTTTAAAAAAAAATCTGGTGATCAAAATTTAGCACCCATTTACAATTTATTTGGCTTGTACTTCAGAAAAGGCGTTGGTATAATCTGAGACAATGCTTCCTTAGAATCTGTCCTGACTTTTGACGTTTTCCTGGTGCCAGATTCGACTGCCACCTTACCTCGAAGTCTGCTGTCTTTCGTTTTACTACTGAGATTGCAACACACATTCTCTTAGCTGCTTAGCAATTAGCCCAGAGCTTCAGCTAGCATACATCGGTGTAGTTCCACTGAAATCAATGGATTTATGGCAATTTGTGCCAGTTTAGGATCTGAGGCTACTTTTTCTGTTATTTAAGATCACAGAGTTGGTTACACCGTGTTTTTACATTAACACTTACCTATACCTATATCGTATGTGTCTGTGTAATAGTGACTAATGGACTATATTTACTGCAGATATTATTTTATAACACAGCACTGATTTTTTTTTCAGTGCTACTTGTTGCTCTGCCACAATAAAGAAGTCAGCATTCGGAAGAATGAGCTCAGTTACTGGAAATCGACAACATTTCATTGCCACTTTCTGCACAAAGGTCCCAATCCTGGAAATGATTCTGTGCAAATGCATTCCCATTTAGGTCAATTAGGCAGTATGCCCATGTGAAGTCAAGCTAAGTGCGTATGGGACAGGAGGACAAGGGGTTTTGAAGTGGATTTTTGCAAATTTTTACAAAATGTAATTCTTGTTGACTCTCAAACCTACAGTCAAATAAGGTGTGGGGGAGGTGAGGGGAAAGGAGTCAAACAGCACTAGTGCAATGACAGAATGCGTATAGTCATATTTCAGATTATTATACTAAAACTGAAGGAGGATAGAAGAATTTAGACTGGTGTCTAGCTGTAAGTTTTAGTCATACCAAAATGTGGCTGCTTTTAACTATTATTTTAAGGCAGTAAGAACTAATTAAGATCAATTAAGCTTTAGTTTTCAATGGCTATTAGCCAGGATCAATGGCTATAGCCAGGATGGGCAGGGATGGTGTCCCTAGCCTCTGCTTGCCCAAAGCTGAGAATGGGTGACGGAATGGCTCACTTGATGATTACCTGTTCTGTTCATTCCCACTGTGGCACCTGGCATTAGCCACTGTCGGAAGACAAGATACTGGGCTAAATGGACCTTTGATTTGACCCAGTATGGCCGGTCTTATGTTCTAGTAAATAAAGAATTAAATGTTTTAAAGTTTGCTTACTATAAGTGATAGGGGTTTGCTGTTAGTTGTGAACATTTAGAGCCACTATTCAGGGTGGCTATTAGTGTATAGTAAGGACATGAAGTCTGTGTAAACAGGAAATAAAAATAATGTCCAATTCACCCCACCTAAGGAGGCCTGGGTTTCTGTAATCAGTACAGAGGCAGAAAGAGAAGAATTTGATTTTTAAGATTTAAGTAGCAATTCTTATCCATTTCCTTTTCTGTTTTCCCATCCCTTTTGAAGGGGCTCAGTCTGATACCTTACAGACACCTCTCAACAAATCAAATCCATTTCAGATTGGTGCGAATGGCTGCAACTTGCTGTTACAGATGTGAGTTTTGGAGGCATGCTGAAGATTTGGCCCCACACACTTATTTGACTTTATTTCTGTGACTTTTGTCCCCCCCTTTTTTTTTTTAACTATGTCTGATGCTAAAATTTCCATGATCAGGCACACGGGACTCAATTTATACTCTTTTCAAGAACTTTTAGAAACTGTTATTTGGAAAGAAGATGGAGGGGTCTGGCCTAACTTTCTCTTTTTGTTTCTTCCTATGTGGACTTAGAAAAGGGGGGAGTGGGGAGCAATGTATCACATCCCCCCAACCCCTCAATGGGAGTCGTGCCAATGGCATTCTCACATCTCCATGTTTGATATTATTGAGGTGAAATGGCGGGAGGATTAAGGGTCCAGCTGAGTTAACCAGAGTAGCATAAGAACTACATGAAATTGCCATAATTTCCTAGGCAGAAGTGGTGAATTATTGTCAGGATGCCAGCAGTCGGGGATAAAAATGAAGCATCAATACAGTCTGTAATTACATGATCACATAGTATTTTTCCCCACAGGACCCCTGCCTTTTCCAGAGCACAGGATGGATGGAGGACAGGGAATAAATCAGGGTAGTGTACTGAATGAGGCTGTTTTTTAAAGGATCCCTGTCTGATCTATTGCAGCAGTTGTGAAGTGTGTAGTGACTGAGGCAGGGAATTGCAGGAAGAGAAAGGACAGTCTCATGATTAAGGCAGTTGAATGGTGCCCCGAAGAACTATATTCTATCCTTCTACAGAGAGTTCCTATATGCTGCTGAGCAAGTCATTTATACCAAACCCCTTGTTCCCCTGTACTCCTATATACACACTATATCCAAGGCAGAGTTTATATGATGTGCATGGCATCATATAATAAATGATGAAGATAAAAAGAAATACTGGCTAGCTACCTATTCAGTGAGCAACATCCATCCTGTGCACTGAATGAAGCATAGTTCCTGTGGAAAAAATCATGTTCAAGAGTGTACCATAATGCATATGCACAAAGGGGCTGAATTAAGCAACCTTAATTCTGCATTTCCTAACTTTTGAGTGCTTGACTTTGCAACCTTAACATTCTTTCAATGTAGTTTTTGTGTATATCATTCTATATACAGCACATAAAGAGTTAATAATGGGCAGAGGAAATATTTCAAATAGATTTGTCCACCTAACACAAGAATTACCCGGATTTTATGTTTTAGATATTTTAAATATATTCTTATAATATTAAATATAAAACCATTTTATTTTTGAGAATAGTATACTTGTTTATTCTAGACAAATTTTAAAAAGCATTTATGTTTTAAAGCCAAACATCAGGATCTTCTCTTGCTTTGGCTACAATGTTGGAAGTTTTGACAGAATTAATTCTTCAGCACGTATAACTAGTATACTCCATGGCAAGAAGTCTTTGCTGAATTTAACAATGTAAATGGAAAAGTATGACAGATTTTAATTAAATCATGCAAATTAAAAAATAGCAGTAATTATGAGTTTACTCCAAGATACCACTAGACAAATGTCTGATTTACTGTAAGACACTAATTGCAAATCCCAGAACTTTAGTGTACATTTATTTCCCCTGGCACTAATACGCAACACATTAGTGTAATATTTTCAAAGTATTTATTATGGAAAGTGACTGACGAGTGATAAGCAACATTCTAGATGAGCTTTGTAAATTGATAGCTTTTATTTGAGGGGAAATGCATACAAGCTACTTTGTTGCATATTTGTATTTGGGTACATTGCCAAAGGCTAGGAAAATTTACAGTGGAGTTGCCACTCACAAATTTGATAAATGGACGAGCATTTATATGGAATGCCTTAGTCGTGGGAGAAAATGTTGCTTGTAACTCTTCTTTTTAGAACCAGAGAAGAGGCTACACCAAATCCACCAAACTTTGTGGATGTTTAGATCCAGGTCAAAACTTTGCAGCAAGATCATAATGAATTAAACCAAATCTCCAGGTCCAGGCTCCTCCTCCACCAACTTTGAGAAAATTTCGATCCAGTTTAGAACTTTTGAAGCTTGAAGGCCTCTCCATTTAAAATCTTTGACATTCTCAGAGATTATAAGATTTCCCCAGTGACCATGTTCTATTCAGGTAGTTTTAGAATAATCAATGATTCTTAATCTTTTCAGGCCATCAGAAGAGTAAGAGCTCAGTTGTGCCAGTCACTCCCAGCTCCATCTCATTCCAATATACAGCTCTAACCTGTAATGAGTTTAGCAAGTGGGTTTGGAGAAGTCCCAGATGCATTGCTGGATAAAACTTCTACATAAATGGAAGGTCAGCAACAGTGATGACATTGAGCCCAGCATGAGGCTCATCGATAAAGTGGAGAAAAGGAACCACTCATAAAAGTATTAAGTAACACTCAGTAGTGATTGGGATTCATTTGTCCTATAGATCTTACATTTTTTTCTTCTTGTTTTTTTTCATTCTTTTAATCAGTGCCAATGGTCATTCTTTATGGATAGAGTGACCAGATGTCCCATATTGGAAGAATTTAAATTTCTCTGTGGGCAAACATGACTGCTCTGTTACCTCTGACAAAGAAAGAATGGATCACTCACAATATGCTATATTTTGTGAAATTTCACTATTGCAAAAGAGGTCACATTGTTCACTCAAACGATTCTTTCCCTTCCTATCAGCCAGTGCACAGATCACAGGAGACAAGGTAGTTCGAAACATTAAGGCCCAAGACAATGAAGGCAGGTACTTGAAATTATACTAACAATTCTGTCCCAGAGAGAGCAGCTGGAAGCATATCAAGACATGAATCAATCAAGAAGCTTATTGTGAACACTAAATGGGGCCCAAAGAAAGAAAACAGGAGCTGGGGAAGTCACAAATGAGAATCTAGAGCAAAGGGGTTTGCTACCATCTTCAGATGCAGACATCGAGAGTTTTACATCTTTTTTTTTCTTTAAAGTGAAGCTAGGTGCTTGCAACCAATGTAAGAGTTACAGCCTGGAGACTTATAATACCTCTCCAAAGAAAAAGTGAAGCAGGGACAGATTCAGAGCATTCTCTCTCTCCTGGGATATTAGAGTTCTGTGCTGGATTCAAATAAAGGCTCAGTATCATATTGCCAATCCCTTGATCCCTCTTTTTGTAGTCTTTCTTCCAGGTAGAAAAATTTTCATCTACCAAAAAGCTGCCTTCTGAGAAAAAAAAAATAAGTGTCATGGAGAAGACACACAAAGCCTCCTGAACAAGTTTCTGTTGCAAGCTAAGGTGGAATCAGAAAAATACAGATAACAGAAGAACCTGTAAAACCCCTAATTAGGGCTGGTCTACACACAAATGTTGTACCGCTAAATATTCTGGTGCAGTTAAAACAGTATAACCTCCTAGTGGTATATAGAGCTTACCAAATGTAACTTATGCCTGTACAGAAAGGGGGGATATAAGATATACTAGTATAAGGAACACTTATACTGATATGGCCGTAGCCACACTAGGGATTGGATCAGTATAATTATTCTGGTAAATAGTCACACTTCTAACTGAAATAGTTATTCCTATACAAAAGTCATGTGCAGACCAGGCCTATGAAGATAAGCCTGATACATGGCTGCAGCTGCTGACATAATTAAGAGTTGCTACTGAAATGATTCTGATGTCACAGGCAGAAAAATATTACTTTAAATGGGGAATAAGCAGAAGAAAAAGATGAACACCCAAGCAGTAATGATCATGTTTTCATGGAAACATCTCTTGAAAATAAAGAAAATCAAAAAGGGTGGGGGGTGGGGGGAAGTAGAGGGAGGAGACACAAATTGTGTAATACCATATCTGCAAAATTGTTCTAAATAGAATGCTTTCCAGAGTTTTCCCTATTGTGTCAACAGCCCTTTAAAGGTTTCGTAGCAAGTTGTTAAAGCTGGAGAGAAGTGTAACCAGCATTATAAAGAGAGTAATTACTGGGGCAAGGGAAGAGAAACTCATCTGGAGCCAGTTCGGAAGGGTAGCCTTATCAACTTAAACTTGGGATGACTGGCGCAAGCCATTACAATGTCTCCCAAGCAATATCTTATGCTAGTAATTTTTTCCCTCGATCAAAGTTTCAAGCTATTCAAACTTTTCCAAACCAATTTGGATCATCTCTAATTTTGATCTTGGGGTGCTGACAATGCTGCAATCTGTTAATATTTACCAGATTATTCATCACTGGACCAAATTCTGCTCCCATTGAAATCAATAGAAGATTCCCATCACCTACAGTGGGAGCAGTATGATGGGTTGTTGTTTTTTTTCATGCTCTGCTAAAAAAGTAAGTTTTTAACCTGGTAACTATTCTTGCAGTGTGTGTGGTCTTTAACTTTTTTTTTGGACAAAAGTAGTTCTTAGATTTGTCCTTAAAATTTCCCATTTTAGCAACTTAAAATGTTATTTAACATTTATAGTACAGCAGCACCAGTAGGCCATAACCAGGCTAGGACTCCATTGGGCTAGGTACAAATATATAGCAAATGAGAGTCCCTGCCCCAAAGGGCTTTCGGTCTAAGAGCTTGTCTACAGTAGAAAGTTTTGCTGCTTTCACCATACCAGTATAGCTTAAGTGGCAAAAAAAACCCAAAACCCTCTAGTTTGGAAGCAGTTGTATCAGTATAAAAGTGGTTACCTCGGTATAGCTTACTTTGGTTCAGAATACCCTAACTCGGTGCTTCTGAAAGCCGGTCCACCGCTTGTTCAGGGAAAGCCCCTGGCGGTCCGCAGGTTCGGCTAATCGCGGCTCCTACTGGCCGTGGTTCACTGCTCCAGGCCAATGGGGGCTGCGGGAAGGGTGGCCAGCACATCCCTCGGCCCACGCCGCTTCCCGCAGCCCCCATTGGCCTGGAGCAGTGAGCTGCGGCCAGTGGGAGCCGTGATCAGCCGAACCTGCGGACGTGGCAGGTAAACAAAGTGGCCCGGCCCGCCCCGCCAGGGGCTTTCCCTGAACAAGCAACGGCCCAACTTTGAGAAGCACTGCCCTAACTGACATAGCTGGACTGGTAAAACTTTTCCAGTGCAAATCAGCCCTAATGTCCCAATCTTGCAAACACTTATACGATTGCTTAACTTTATGTACTGTCAGCCCAGAGGCACCAAATTGAAGAATGAAACTTTTTAATCTTCTTGGCAAAGGCCCACCAATCTGCTTTAACCAAGCAACTACCAGCCTTCAGCATGACATTTTTGCTGGTATGTCACAGAGAAGATGCACAAAGGTCCCTGTAAAACATTCTATTCATGCAGACTGAAGTTTCAACTTCCAGGTTATTTTTAACATTGTTTAAATTATTTGTTCTCAAGCACTTGGCCACAGCTCAAGAGAGTTCAATACCAACTGAATCCTTGTGCCGAACAGATTCTTTTGTTTTATTTCTCTTCCTTGAGCAAAGTTCTCAGTTAGCTGCCGAAGCAGACATGTAATAAAACAGATCAACCTAGTGCAAAAGGTTTAGTGCGGTGATAGCTATGAGAGAAATAAATCACAAGAAATGATGGAGGGCAGAGTCTGACACTGAGAAAGACCCAGGTGTATTGATCTTTTACCTCCTCAGAGTCCAATCAACATTGAGTCATCAATTTAAGACCAACTAAAGACAACCATATTAAAGGATGACAGACTAGAATAATAGGTTTCCACAAATCCTAAAATGAAAGCAAATAACCCCCCGAGAAACCTTCCAATCCACATTTTACTCTATTTCTGCTCATCTGCAGCCTTCATAAGCCCTGTAGGAGAAGAAAAGTCAAGACTGAAAAAAACATCTTGTAGATAATTTCCCTTTTGGACTGATTTAAAAGACCAAATTCTATGCTATTTCACTGGTGTAAAACTGCAAGTTACTGCAGATTTATAGGCTATAACCAAGAACATAATTTGGCCCTGAGTATACCTTTTATGTATAGGACAGTATAAATTAAAAAAAAAAGCCAGATGATGTCTCCCCTCCATGGTTCTGTAAACTGTGTGAGGGGACATCTGCATGGAAATTTCCTCAAGGATTCTCCAGAGATGGGGTTTGCCTTCCTTCAGAAAAGGCCTGGGGCCTACCCCCAAACTTAATGGTTCCCCCAGAATCTGCAGGAGGCCAGGCTTATCCAAGTGGAAAACCTGTAAATGTTGTGAGCATAGGAGGGTGAAGAGAAGTATGACCCCTGCCCATCTACTCCTTCTTTTCTCCTGCCTCTTCTTTTATTCTGCTTCCCATGTGGAAGCCAAACCTCATGGAGAAGCCTCCTCGGAGGCTTGGGGGAATGGTGGTACCCTCACAAGCAGTCTTCTGCACAGAGATGCTGAGGGGTGACCTTCCAAGCTGTGTCCAGAGGACACAATCTGCTCCCAAAAATCTTTGAACTGAGTCTGTAACTGTGGCCTAAAGGTTCACTGACTTGGGAGTTCTTTCCACCAGTGACAAAGAGATTATGATGTGTTAAGGACTGACAGTGACTTGGGCAATTTACAAGTTTGTTGATGTTCATGGTACACTGCAAAGACTGTCTTTTCCTGGGACCACTGGGGAGAGACTGATGCTTGAAAGACAATATTTAGGGAAGGCAGGGGCTTTTTTTTTTCCTGGGCTAACAAAAATTGCTGTAAATGAGAGAGGTTGCTGGTCAATTTCTGCTTATATTTTGATCTGTGCTGTTAAATAATTGGCAATGGTGCCTACAGTTTGCAATTTGATGCTCTTGCAAATCTTAAATATATATATTATGTCCTGTATCTTCAAGTCAGGCAATATAACTCAATGAAACTGGCCTGGGGGATGTCCCAAAATATCTGAGACTCATTGTGCCTGTAGATTAAATACTTTCCCCAGTTGTTCTCTGACAAAAATCAGTGGTGTTATCTGATAAAAACAAAAATGAAGTATCTGTGTATTAAAATAAATGACTCAGTGTCACAGCTCAGTCATGCATGAATGATATGCTGGAGATGTGAACAGACACTTACAAAATGTAATTACATTATCATTTTGCTTCTGATTGTACATTTAGATAGCAGATTCTCTACCAGAATTGTATATGTGCAGAGAAAGATAAAACATGCATTTCTAACTTTAAAGGGACACTGTTAACTTGAAATCTAGTCAATTAAAATTTAAGATTAATGTATTTTCAGGTTCTACAGCTATGCCATAATGCCATTAATCTTACAATGGTAATATTAGCATTTCTTTACTTTTTAAAAAAAATCTCTCCCTTATTTCTGTGTAAGAGACCTCCAAATGGCAACAGGGGAGAGTAAAGATTTCTGTTGTCACAAATGCTGTAAAACGCACAAAGTAAGCAAGTAGAAAAGTCAGATTCAGTTAAAATTACACTTCTAATGTTAGTATAAATTCACACTTTTTTGTTCAAATTATTTCGAAAATTGGGAGTGAGGCTGGATTCTACCTATTTCTTCTCTCTCCCTTTGCACAATCTCCTAACTTGGTTAATTGTGGGGACCTCCACAGGGGCTGTGGGTGGAACAAACTCCTCAACCAACCCAGAGGTGAACAAAAATCATGGACACGACAGCTCTCTGATCTCTGTGCCAGGGTTTTGGGTTATTGGATTCAGGTAAGCATGGCTCATGTGGGCCATCCACCAGACTCCCTCCAATGGCATCTTCCAGACCAGCTTATCTGTGTCCAATAAACCTCATTTCTCCTTTGTGAAGAGGAGGTACACAGCAACTTCATCTCCACACCATCTCTCTCGGTGCTGCTACTCTGCCTACACTCTCCACTTCGTCTATTGCACAGATCAATCAAAGGACTTAAGTGATGCACAGGGCTTTGCACTGGCCACCTGCACTTGGTGGAACATCATCCTTTATACTTATACACTTTTCCAATAGCTTTAAAACACAGCTGATTAAAGTTGGGGGGAAAGAGAGAATTCTCACAGGGCTCCAGTCATAAATACGGAAATTCAAACTGATACTATGTTTTGATACCAATCTGGAAGAATAGCCAGAAGTACTGCATATATTTACCTTCAGCTTCCTTACCCAAATGCAAACATCTGAATGCTTTTGTGTTTTAAAGACCTCAACGTTTTCACTCTGTGTATTGTATCTTGATATTTTATAGCCTAAACTACAATGTTAAACATTAGTAACCTCTTTTATTCATATCTAGCTTATATGCACCAAATCCTGCCAAGATGGGAAGCAGAAACACTGGCAGGTGTATTTTCTACTCCACAAATCTTGCCCTGGGCCAAATTTCATGGGGAGGAAGCCAAGGCATGGCCAACCTCACACTGTTGCTCTTTTGAGAAGGAGCAGCATGCACTCTTAGCTACCACATTCTATTAGGGAGCAACAATAGGGCTGGCCATGCTTAGTAGTCGGCAGATGATGCTCTCTTGGGACTGCATGTGCTAGCTAGCATAAGAGTTTGTCTGTCTCCTTAGTACCTCAAACCAAAGAAATGTTATCTTGAAATCATGGTGTGCTGCTGACCTGTGTGGTGAGGAGGAGGAAGGAATTACCTATGCCCTTTTTCCTCCCACTAGCGCACCTGTGTAGCATCCGTCAGGGTCTGACTGAACTAGGACTGAGCTAGGAACAGTCACTTTATAACATTTTAACAAATAGAAAAATTACAGAGCTAAATAAGCTTGGCTTTCAAGTAAGAAGACCATGAACACTGGAGACACAGTTGATGAGAAAGTAGCTAATGATAATAGATCTTCTAGGAATCGCAAGAGCTCGAAATTACCTTCCTTGGGCCACCAGTGCTGCAGTGAGCAGAAGGAGCTTTTAATCATCATTTTAAGAAAAGCCACTCTCTGGGTTTATGAGTCATGGAGGACCTTATCCAAAGGCAATGGGAAAATCTTCAGTCAGGAAAAAAATTAATGGCTTGATGTCATCAAATAGCGAATGGCTGACTTGGTAAATGAAGAAAGACATAACTAGCATAGTAATGTTTTTGAAAGTGTTTTATAGGGCCTAATACAAACCGCAGATTCAGAACCACCCTTAAGGTTAGCTGAAGCTCCAGATAACAGAAGGAAGTTTGTATATTATAGAAACAATCAAATAAAACATTTTAAAAAGTGACAAACTGAATCCCACAAGAGATAAAGCAATGAAACCTCGTCAGAAAAGGGTATGAAAGATTTATTACATGTTACAGGTTTTTCAAGGGAGGCCCCATGAGATCTGCAGAAAACTCAAGGAGAATTATCTTGCAGTGAGACATACTACCTATGACAAATGGTCACTACAAAATGCAATCTTCCTTGGTTGTTGGTACCATGGGCCTGACATTACAGAGGATTTAAGTAACCAGACAGTCTCCTCCCCCTGCACCCACACACTAGTAGCTGTATATCCAGTGTGTGCATCCAAATGTAGATGACAATACTGCAGAGACTCAGCCTGGGATTCTTACAATCCATAGGCAGCGGCTAAGCATGTGTGAATGAGGTCAGGTAAAATGAGAAAGGTCTGAACCATCTGCCAATTTTAGAGCCAAACTCAAACCAAACCCTCTCTATAGTGTTTAGATAAGAAATTCCCCTTTGCTGGATGCCAGGAGCCTCATGTTAGCTCTTATGAGATTTCCTGCTCAAAATGCAAACTCATGCTGATTGCAAAGGGCAGATAAGCTGAATGTTTTGATGCATCTAAGCCTCCCATCTGACTTCTGCCAACATTTTATCTTCCTGGTTATCTTCACAACTTCTGGGCTGCTGCTTATACTGGGAACAGACTCCGTCCTCCCGTGAGTCGAAAGAACATCCTTTCCTCTTTCCCTATATCCATTCTTGCATCACAAAAGCTCATCAGTGCTAATTCCCCACTGAAAGATCATTCATTTTTACTAAATATACAGATAAAAACAAAAACAAAACACATTTCCATAGTTCTAAAAGTGAAAACTCTCTCTCTTTCCCCCCAAGTCACTTACATTGATGGTTGTGTTTGGATCTCTTTCAAGATGAGGGCACACTATGGAACGGTGTTCCTACAATTGGATCCCCACAAGTGGACACTTGTGCTCTTGCAGAACCCGAGGTCCACATTAACAGTGACAGAGGTACAGCATTGCAAAGACTGTAACTTGCAATTTCCACTTACTGATATCCAGGCTGGGGGGACCATCCAATGTGAAAGGTGCCTGCTGGTGGAATCTCTCAGGCAGCAGGTGGGAGAGCTACAGGAGGAGGTGGCTATGTTGAGGAGCATCCGTATCCACGAGCAATTCCTCGACAGTGTCCATGTGGAGACAGCTGTCCCAGTACACAGGACTGCTGATACACCACTGGTGGAGGAGGAGATGGCTCAGGGTGGACGCTGGCAGCTGGTTACTTCTGGCAGCAGGCAGTGCTCCACCCTTGCTCCGAACCCTCCTGCCGTGGTTATAGGTAACCGTTATGCTCTTCTTGATACAGGAAAGAAGGAATCACTCCCTACAGTAAAGGAGGAGAAGCCTCGTACCCCTAAGGCTGGAGAGTCTGCTGCCACCACTGCGAATAGGAAACGTAGGGTAGTGGTGGTCGGAGACTCTCTGCTGAGGGGGACGGAGGCGCCCATCTGTCGCCCTGACATTTCATCTCGGGAGGTATGCTGCCTGCCGGGGGCCCGTATCCGAGACGTTACGGAGGCATTGTCGAGGATTATCCGGCCCTCTGACTACTACCCCATGCTACTCATCCATGTGGGCACAAATGATACTGCGCGGTGTGACACTGAGCGGATCAAGAGTGACTACAGGGCTCTGGGAGCACGGGTGAAGGAGTTTGGAGCGCAGGTGGTATTCTCTTCAATTCTTCCTGTCAAAGGTAGGGGCCCGGGCAGAGACAGATGCATCATGGAGGTGAATGCCTGGCTGCGAAGATGGTGTCGCCAGGAGGGCTTTGGCTTCCTAGACCACGGGATGCTATTCGAGGAAGGACTGCTAGGCAGAGATGGCGTTCACCTTTCGAGGAGAGGGAAGACCCTATTCGGACACAGACTGGCTAACCTAGTGAGGAGGGCTTTAAACTAGGTTCGACGGGGACAGGTGAGCAAAGCCCACAGGTAAGTGGGGAACATGGAGACCGGGGAAATGAGTCGGAAACAAGAGGGAGTGTGGGCTATATTGGCAGAGAGAAAGGAGAGTCAGGAAAAAACTGGGAGGAAAGATCAAACCAGTATCTTAGATGCCTATATACAAATGCGAGAAGTATGGGGAATAAGCAGGAAGAACTGGAAGTGCTAATAAATAAATACAACTATGACATTGTTGGCATCACTGAAACTTGGTGGGATAATACACATGATTGGAATGTAGGTGTGGATGGGTACAGCTTGCTCAGGAAGGATAGACAGGGGAAAAAGGGAGGAGGTGTTGCCTTATATATTAAAAATGTACACACTTGGACTGAGGTAGAGATGGACATAGGAGACGGAAGTGTTGAGAGTCTCTGGGTTAGGCTTAAAGGGACAAAAAACAAGGGAGATGTCATGCTAGGCGTCTACTACAGGCCACCTAACCAGGTGGAAGAGGTGGATGAGGCTTTTTTCAAGCAACTAACAAAATCATCCAAAGCCCAAGATTTGGTGGTGATGGGGGACTTCAACTATCCGGATATATGTTGGGAAAATAACACAGCGGGGAACAGACTATCCAACAAATTCTTGGACTGCATTGGAGACAACTTTTTATTTCAGAAGGTTGAAAAAGCTACTAGGGGGGAAGCTGTTCTAGACTTGATTTTAACAAATAGGGAGGAACTCGTTGAGAATGTGAAAGTAGAAGGCAGCCTGGGTGAAAGTGATCATGAAATCATAGACTTTGCAATTCTAAGGAAGGGTAGAAGGGAGAACAGCAAAATAGAGACAATGGATTTCAGGAAGGCAGATTTTGGGAAGCTCAGAGAGCTGATAGGTAAGGTCCCATGGGAATCAAGACTGAGGGGAAAAACAACTGAGGAGAGTTGGCAGTTTTTCAAAGGGACACTATTAAGGGCCCAAAAGCAAGCTATTCCGCTGGTTAGGAAAGATAGAAAATGTGGCAAAAGACCACCTTGGCTTAACCACGAGATCTTGCACGATCTAAAAAATAAAAAGGAGTCATATAAAAAATGGGAACTAGGACAGATTACAAAGGATGAATATAGGCAAACAACACAGGAATGCAGGGGCAAGATTAGAAAGGCAAAGGCACAAAATAAGCTCAAACTAGCTACGGGAATAAAAGGAAACAAGAAGACTTTTTATCAATACATTAGAAGCAAGAGGAAGACCAAAGACAGGGTAGGCCCACTGCTTAGTGAAGAGGGAGAAACAGTAACAGGAAACTTGGAAATGGCAGAGATGCTTAATGACTTCTTTGTTTCGGTCTTCACCGAGAAGTCTGAAGGAATGCCTAACATAGTGAATGCTAATGGGAAGGGGGTAGGTTTAGCGGATAAAATAAAAAAAGAACAAGTTAAAAATCACTTAGAAAAGTTAGATGCCTGCAAGTCACCCGGGCCTGATGAAATGCATCCTAGAATACTCAAGGAGCTAATAGAGGAGGTATCTGAGCCTCTAGCTATTATCTTTGGAAAGTCATGGGAGACGGGAGAGATTCCAGAAGACTGGAAAAGGGCAAATATAGTGCCCATCTATAAAAAGGGAAATAAAAACAACCCAGGTAACTACAGACCAGTTAGTTTAACTTCTGTGCCAGGGAAGATAATGGAGCAAGTAATTAAGGAAATCATCTGCAAACACTTGGAAGGTGGTAAGGTGATAGGGAACAGCCAGCATGGATTTGTGAAGAACAAATCATGTCAAACCAATCTGATAGCTTTCTTTGATAGGATAACAAGCCTTGTGGATAAGGGTGAAGCGGTGGATGTGGTATACCTAGACTTTAGTAAGGCATTTGATACGGTCTCGCATGATATTCTTATCGATAAACTAGGCAAATACAAATTAGATGGGGCTACTATAAGGTGGGTGCATAACTGGCTGGATAATCGTACTCAGAGAGTTGTTATTAATGGTTCCCAATCCTGCTGGAAAGGCGTAACGAGTGGGGTTCCGCAGGTTTCTGTTTTGGGACCGGCTCTGTTCAATATCTTCATCAACGACTTAGATATTGGCATAGAAAGTACGCTTATTAAGTTTGCGGATGATACCAAACTGGGAGGGATTGCAACTACTTTGGAGGACAGGGTCATAATTCAAAATGATCTGGACAAATTGGAGAAATGGTCTGAGTTAAACAGGATGAAGTTTAACAAAGACAAATGCAAAGTGCTCCACTTAGGAAGGAAAAATCAATTTCACACATACAGAATGGGAAAAGACTGTCTAGGAAGGAGTACGGCAGAAAGGGATCTAGGGGTTATAGTGGACCACAAGCTAAATATGAGTCAACAGTGTGATGCTGTTGCAAAAAAAGCAAACATGAATTCTGGGATGCATTAACAGGTGTGTTGTGAGCAAGACACGAGAAGTCATTCTTCCGCTCTACTCTGCTCTGGTTAGGCCTCAGCTGGAGTATTGTGTCCAGTTCTGGGCGCCGCATTTTAAAAAAGATGTGGAGAAATTGGAAAGGGTCCAAAGAAGAGCAACAAGAATGATTAAAGGTCTTGAGAACATGACCTATGAAGGAAGGCTGAAAGAATTGGGTTTGTTTAGTTTGGAAAAGAGAAGACTGAGAGGGGACATGATAGCAGTTTTCAGGTATCTAAAAGGGTGTCATAAGGAGGAGGGAGAGAACTTGTTCACCTTAGCCTCTAAGGATAGGACCAGAAACAATGGGTTTAAACTGCAGCAAGGGAGGTCTAGGTTGGAAATTAGGAAAAAGTTCCTAACTGTCAGGGTGGTTAAACACTGGAACAAATTGCCTAGGGAGGTTGTGGAATCTCCATCTCTGGAGATATTTAAGAGTAGGTTAGATAAATGTCTATCAGGGATGGTCTAGACAGTATTTGGTCCTGCCATGTGGGCAGGGGACTGGACTCGATGACCTCTCGAGGTCCCTTCCAGTCCTATAATCTATGAATCTATGAATCTATGAAACACGCCTTTTCTTTTTATCCTATCTGTTCTTCCTGAACAAGATATACCAGTCTATACCAATAATTCAGTCATGAGACTTATCCCACCAAGTCTTTGGGATGCTAATTAAGTCATAATCTAGCTTATGTACTAATACTCTCAGTTTTCCTGTTTATTCCTCATACTCCTTGCATTTTTGTATAAATATCTAAAATTTCCCTCACTGATTTCCCAGGCCCCCTCCCCTGCCCGCGCCATCATCTAGCCCTCTGTTAAGGTTACTTTTTTGTACATACCTGTGAGCTTTTGTCACTTGTCCCCTCTGAACCTAGCTAAAAGCTCTCCTCACTAGATTGGTGAGGCGGTGCGCAAAGATTCTCTCCCCCTTCTTGGAAAGGAAGACCCCATCTCTTCCCACCAGAACTCCTTCCTGCAACAGCATTCCCAGCAGGTCAAGACCAGGGCCTGAGAAGAAACCTCCAGAGTTGGGGTGTCTGTTTAGTGGGAGCCTCCACAGGTGCAGGCAAAGGAAGAGCTAATAGTGGTGTTGGTGTCATGCAATTTCTTCCTACTCCAAGTTCTTCCTTTTAAAGTATCTGCAAGTTAAGGAAAGGAAAAACAAAGCACACAACCTTACCTCCCTACCTTAGTCAATTTGCTAACTCCCTTAATCTCCCAGCTGCCTTCATTTTACCAGCTCCTCGAAGCCTACATGCTCTTTAAAGTCTGGGTCCCAAACACAGCTAGAATGGGTGACTCCACCACCTCTCACTCAGCTGTTTCTAGTCACTGACCTATCCAATCAGAAACTGTACTGACTTCAAAGAGCCCTGCCTGAAAGCAGGTGCTAATTCACCTAACTGCACGGCAAGCTAGCCCAAATAGTGAGCAACCTAGCCTAGATTACACAACACAACAACCAACCCAGAATCCTACCAAACCCAATGGCAAGTTCCCAGCACAGAACATGCTCCTCTTTTGCCCCCACCCATCCCCAGAGTTAATCAATAGCCATAAAACAGAAGGGCCCACAGATACTCACCAGCTGGCTAACTCCCTTAGTCTCCCAGCTGTGGAGACAACTTCTGGGAAGTTTATAGTAGGGATATCCCAGGGATTAGTGCTAAGTGCCTAACAAAGATAATAAATTGTGTTGAAAACAACATGAGATTCAAATGGGAAATATGCAAACTAATACAGCTGGGAAAAATAAGTTAAATACAGATATTCGCATTACAGATATGAAGAAACCCAGAAAACAGTAATGCTCATAGACTTTAAGGCCAGAAGGGACTATTGTGATCATCTAGTCCAGGGATCGGCAATCTTTGGCATGTGGCTCATCAGGGAAATCTGCTGGCAGGCCGGGACTGTTTGTTTACCTGCAGCGTCCGCAGGTTTGGCCGATCGCAGCTCCCACTGGCTGCAGTTCGCCGTTCCAGGCCATGGGGGCCACGGGAAGCAGCGGCCAGCACATCACACCGCTTCCCGCAGCCCCCATTCTCAGGTAAACAAACCATCCTGGCCCGCCAGCGGATTTCCCTGATGGGCCATGTGCCAAAGGTTGCCGATCCCTGATCTAGTCTGACCTCCTGCACATTGCAGGCCACAGATCCTCACCCACCCACTCCTGTAATAGACCCCTAGGGAGTTACTGAAGTCCTCAAATCATAATTTAAGGCTTTAAGTTACAGAGAATCCACCATTTACTCTAATGCTGAAAGAGAGCTTTAAGGTTAGACAGAAAATTAGCAAAATTATGTATGAGTTTGAGATGGGGCAGGAAAAAATATTGGGCTACAAATACATCATGTCATGGAGAACAGAAGTAATGGTCAGGTTTTATATTATAATGTGACTGTACCTGGAATATTCCATTCATTCCTGGGCACCATTTTACCAGAAAAATATTGACAAACTGGAGAGTTCAATTTTGCATTGGCAGGGAAGTAGACTAGTCAACCTGATGGGTCCTTTCCATCTTAAATTTCCATAATTTTGTAACTGAAATCATTAATGTTGTTCCTGAGATTCGGGTGGATACTTGAGGACTTGGGTGGTTATGCTACAATAGAGGCTTGATTTATGGGATGGGTACAGTTTTGTCAAAAACATGGATTATACCTAAGAGAATTTATTGCTGAGCTAAAGTTAAGTACACAACTTGGCTGCGATCATGCTCCTAGGCTTAGGAACAGTCACAGGGGCTCCATGTGCAGCCCCCACCCTGCCCTGAGTGCTATTTCTGCAGCTCCCATTGGCCGGGGACCATGGCCAATGGGAGCTGCGGGGCGCTGTGTGCAGAGCCTCCTGGCTGCACCTCTGTCTAGGAGCAGCAGGGACATGTCACCGCTTGCGGGGAGCCGCCCAAGGTGTGAGAGACGCCCAGATCCAACATCCCGCATCCCCTCCTGTGCCCAAACTCCCTCTCTCTTAGTTAACTGGAATTTCTGACATATCACACCCCCCATTCCCCCAACATGCCGGATAACAAAGCTTTTACTGTATCTAGCTAGTCAATTATGACATATTTATAAATATATTTCATGAGATGCTGAATTTCCTTTTGCTCATACTGCACATACAGTGTTTCAACACAGCACTAATAACCTATTTTTCACATTTAGGACCTTAATTCTGTTTTTCTTATTTAGGCTCAGATTTATGTTGAGTAGCGCCTTACTCCACACACAGTCTTATAGATTTCAGTGCTACTATTCATGGAGTATGCTGCTATTCAATGTGAATAAAAGGGGTCAGAATCTAGCTTTAAAGCTATTATTTAACTTTTAGGCCTATAGTGCACTATAATATAGCAAAATAATGAGCAAACCTTATAAGGCTGACTCTAGCACAGTTTGTAAGTTGCTTTTAACAGATTGTTTGAAAAGCAATTACAACTAGATCTGCCTCTGCATCTTTCACCAGAATCACCTCTCTCTTGCCTCCCAATCCCACCTGCTTCCAAAAAGTCTGAAATTACCATACAGGTTTTTCTGCCAGAACAGATATTTGATCTGAGATTTTCTTTTTTGTCTCCTGCCATATCTTTCTTGATTTTTGTCTAAACCTTTTTCAGAAGTCTTTAGCATGACCCTACAGCAGAGGAAAAAATGCCAGGATTACAGTACCCAACTATCTTTGTTATGAAGTGGAAATATTTTTTATTCATTTTCCAAAGGACTCATACTTGTTGTCATAATTTTTATTCACTTAATTTTCCAAATGTGCTTATTGGAAGATATGCAAGATCATCAGGTTTTATCACTGATTATTTTTCCCTTGAAGGGAGTTAGTGCTGCTTAGTGTCAGGAGGATGTGGGAGAAGGACTCCCAGTCTTTCCCAGGAATAATTTATGTTAATGTTCAGTATTTCTCACTAGATAAACACTAAGTCAGCTAAATATATATTACACACAATAAACTACAATTGAAGATCATTATTAAGGTTAAAAAGTCGAGTACTCAACAATAAGACTATGCCAGGATTAAGGCTGTCTGTGCAACCTTATGATAGTCTTTAATTATATGATCATATTATATTTTGTTGCCACAGGACCCCTGCCTAATTCGGTGCACAGGCTGGACCTACTCTGGGGATGAATCAGGTTGTATAGTGAAGGAGTTTGATTGTAGGATACCTGTCTCATTTCTGCAGAAGTTGGAAGGTGTGTGGTGAATGAGGTGGGGAACTGCTGGAAGAAAAAGGGTGGTCTCATGATTAAGGCAGTTGAAGGCAGCCCTGGAGAACTGGATGCTATCCCTACCTGTGCCACAGAGTTCCTGTTTGATTCTGGGTAAATCACTTAAGCCAAACTTTTCCCAGGTAGTCACTGAGGGTAAGGTCCATCAATACCAGATGGACTATTGTGAGACGTTAGAGAGGACAAAAGACTCAGTTGTCCTGCTCTCTCGCCCCAAGAAGATGAGTCTTGCAAATGAATTCCTCTCATCAGCTGAGTTTGCAGCTCAGAGCACATGTCAGGAATGGGATAAAAAACACCAAACAGAAGGACCTGATTATCTGTATGCTGCTTGGACTCTGGGGGAGACAATTTACTATGCATAAGCAAAATATCCCCAGTGCTTAACCTGGGTTAGCCCTAGAGGTCATATAGATATTGCTTTTTATAGAGACTTATATTACTTTTGAAACTCAAGATTGTAACTCATTTGCGTATACAGATTCATCTGCTTTAATGTTGTAAATAACTTCTTCTTTCCTTTGCCTGTTTAATAAATCGTTATAATTTATTATAGGATTGGCTACAAGTGTTCTTTTTGGAGTGTGTGACGATCACCTTGAAAGTGGTAACCAAGGCTGGTGGAAGCCAGAGTGTGACCAGTCTGTTGCCGACAGGCTGCTGGGGCGGGGTCTGACCTGCATGCTGTATGGCTCTTTGTGAGCGGTCCAGATTGGGAGCTACAGCAGCAAAGCATTGTAAGGAACCCCAGGCTGCAGAGCAAGTGGTGACACAGACCTCATTGGTCTGGACTGAACCCCAAAGTGTGACAAATACTCATTATATTTAATTGTGACTTTTTTCTATATCCTTTGGGCCAGATCCTCATTTGGTGTAAATCAATGTAGCTAAACAGAAATCAATAGTTATGTGATCTTCAGCAGTTTAGGCTATGGCCCTTTTTCATTGTTTGACTTGTGGTTTGAAAAGCTATGACTAAAAGATGAATTCATCTATATTTAGAATCCATGTTGTATTTTATCAAGAGTTATGGTTTGATTATATATAAATGCATATAGTGTTATAGAAATTAGTAAACTGGTTTTTATTTTTGCTTATCTTCTCTAGCAGATTCGTTCAAATTCATTTTCCCACCCACCACAACCCCCCCAAAAAGAGAGGGAGAATATGACAAAATACTGAAGGGCCAAATTCTCCCTTGTTACTTCTGCGCAAACACATATACACTTATGGGGTAGTTCTGGATGATTTGGCTGGAAAACTGTCCTGTGGTGATTCGCTGCCTGGACACGAAGTAGATAGGGCACCAGCACAAATCCATTGAAAGACCTTATATTTATACATCTAGATACATTATCTGTTTGGAAAATTCTGTTTCACTGGAGTGTCAGTGTATGGTGCTGCATTGTAGAACTAGACACACTTTACCTATAAGGCTCCAAATACAGATGTATATTCTGGCTGCTCATGGAATGGGTTGGCATGTAACATTAGTGGCGGCTGGATATTAAATTAACTCTAGAAAATTCTCAAATTGTTTTCTTGATAAATGATTCACAGTTGTTTCATAAAGTAATATTATTCTGAAGATAAGTAACTACTGGCATTGCAGTTTGAATGAAGTATGCATGTCTTGTAGCCTTGGAGAAGTTCAGGTCTGAATGAGTTATGTAACCAAAGTGTTTCTACAGTTAGTAGATGTTAAACATTTCATTTGTGCAATATAAAATTTTTATGAAAAAAATGAGAGAGAAAACATATAACTTAAAAGTGGAAGTGCTGAGACCACATGAGAGACAACTTTCTAGTAATTCCAGCCTTCCAGGCAGAAATCTTTCATGACACACTGTTCTCATAAAATGTGCATCCCAGTTTTTGTAGCCCAAAGATGTTGGGATAAGTATCCAACTTTTGGTTACTTGAACTATTTGGACCGATGTTTTGAGGTTTGCCCATACCTATTCATTTACAAAGCAATTGGATGTTTCCAACTGGAGATGTTTTTATAATTGACTCTCAGTGGGTCATGTTCTGCTATTAGGTACAATGATACTAGCCTATTGAAGTCAGTGGAGTAGCACCAGTCTAACTGAGCAGAATTTGGACGACTCTGTTCTTCTAAACAGAATAAACATGCTGGACACAAATCTCTCAGGCCTTGTCTACACTACGAGAGTAGTTCGATTTTACTTAAATCGAATTTTTGGAATCGATATTGCAAAGTCGAACGTGTGTGTCCACACTAAGGATAGTAATTCGACTTTGTGAGTCCACACTAACGGGGAAAGCGTCGACATTGGAAGTGGTGCACTGTGGTCAGCTATCCCACAGTTCCCGGAGTCCCCGCTGCCCATTGGAATTCTGGGTGGAGCCGCAAATGCCTTCTGGGTAAAAAAAATGTGTCCAGGGTGCTTTTGGGTAACTGTCGTCATCCGTCCATCACTCCCGCCCTCCCTCCCTGAAAGCGCCGGCGGGAAATCAGTTCGCGCACTTTTCTAGTCAGTGACAGCGCGGACGCCACAGCACTGCGAGCATGGAGCCTGCTGCAACCATCACTGCAGTTGTGGCCGCTCTCAACGCCTCGCAACTTATCATACACCTTTCCCTGAGGCAGATGCAGAAAAGTCAGGCGAGGAGGCTACGTCAACGCGGTGATGGCCTGAAGTCTGAGAGTAGCACAGACCTCTCAGAAAGCAGGGGACCCAGCGCCGAGAACATCACGGTGGCAATGGGTCATGTTGATGCCGTGGAAAGGAGATTCTGGGCACGGGAAACAAGCACTGAGTGGTGGGACCGCATAGTGCTGCAGGTCTGGGATGAATCCCAGTGGCTGCGAAACTTTCGCATGCGGAAGGGAACTTTCCTGGAACTTTGTGAGTTGCTGTCCCCTGCCCTGAAGCGCAATGACACCCGGATGCGAGCAGCCCTGACTGTCCAGAAGCGAGTGGCCATAGCCCTGTGGAAGCTTGCAACGCCAGACAGCTACCGGTCAGTCGCGAACCAGTTTGGGGTGGGCAAATCTACCGTGGGGGTTGTTGTGATGCAAGTAGCCAAGGCAATCGTTGATGTACTGCTGCCAAAGGTAGTGACCCTGGGAAACGTGGAGGCGATCATAGATGGCTTCGCAGCGATGGGATTCCCAAACTGCGGTGGGGCCATAGATGGAACTCACATCCCTATCCTGGCACCGGAACACCAGGCCAGCCAGTACATTAACAGAAAGGGCTACTTTTCCATGGTGCTGCAAGCACTGGTGGACCACAGGGGACGTTTTACCAACATCTACGTGGGATGGCCGGGCAAGGTTCATGACGCTCGTGTTTTCAGGAACTCTGGTCTGTTTAGACGGCTGCAGCAAGGTATTTACTTCCCGGACCACAAAATAACTCTTGGGGATGTGGAGATGCCTATAGTCATCCTCGGGGACCCAGCCTACCCGCTAATGCCCTGGCTCATGAAGCCCTATACTGGCGCCCTGGACACTGAAAAAGAACTCTTCAACTACCGGCTGAGCAAGTGCAGAATGGTGGTGGAGTGTGCTTTTGGACGTCTCAAGGGGAGATGGAGAAGCTTACTGACTCGCTGTGATCTCAGCGAAACCAATATCCCCATTGTTATTGCAGCTTGCTGTGTGCTCCACAATCTCTGTGAGAGCAAGAGGGAGACCTTTATGGCGGGGTGGGAGGTTGAGGAAAATAGCCTGGCTGCTGATTACTCACAGCCAGACAGCCGGGCGATTAGAAGAGACCAGTGGGAAGCGCTGTGCATCCGGAAGGCTTTGAAAGCAAAGTTCCTGAGTGAGCAGGGTAACCTGTGACTTTAAAGTTTGTGTATTGAGAAGCTAAACCTGCCCCCGTTTCTTTACCCAGTTAATGTTGACTATCCTATCCAGTTACATACCCCCTTCACCCCACTTCCAACACACGTTTCAAAATAAAAATAGTTCTACTTTGTTAAAGCACACCGTTTTCTTTAATACTGTATTCGCGGGAATTTTTTAAAACTGGGACGCAGACTGTGGTGCGGAGCGGGTGTACTGTAGTGGCGCGAATGCAGCTTCTAAACTCAAGGATTGACAGGCTCCGCTGCGGTGGGATGGTTGTTTCAACGGAGCCTGTCACCCCTCCTGATAGGGACTGTGTGTATGGGGGGGTCTATGTGACTTTGTGGCAGGGGGAGGACGGTTACAGATCCCCTGCTGTGTGGCTCTGTGATCCTGCCTAAGGACCGCCGCTTAAGATCTGTAACTGCCCTCCCCTGCCACAAAGTCACAGAGCAACCCACCCCCCACCACATAACATGAAAACAACCTCCCAGACTAACCAGGGTAACTAGTCACTGCATCACTGCACTATGTATGTGCCCTGCTGCTGTGCCTGCCCCCGACTATATACCCTGCCAAAGGTGACTGTCCTGTCGAATTACCAACCCCCTATCCTCCCCTCCTCCAAAAGAACATGATGGAAACAGTAGTTAACAGAAACGTATTTTTTATTATCAACCAAACATGGAACTGGGAAAGTGAAACTTGGACGGGGGCTTGTGTCAGGCGGGAAGGAAAGAACTTGTCAAATTTTGGGGAATGAGAGCCTTCTGCTGCTCGAGCTCTCTGCAGGGGTGGAGTGAGAGTTAGCAGGGACTCTGCCGCCTCTCCTTCTGTGCACTTTGGGTGAGGGGAGTATGGGACTTGGTGGCGGGGGAGGGCGGTTAGAGATGGACTGCAGCGGGGCTCTGTCCTCCTGCCTCCGTTCCTGCAGAACATCCACAAGGCGCCGGAGCGTGTCCGTTTGCTCCCTCATTAGTCCAAGCAGGGTTTGAGTCGCCTGCTGGTCTTCCTGACGCCACCTCTCCTCCCGATCCATGTTGGCTTGGTGCATTCGGGTCAAGTTCTCCCGCCACTGGGTCTGCTGTGCTGCCTGGGCTCTGGAGCAGGCTATAAGCTCCGAGAACATGTCCTCCCGTGTCCTCTTCTTCTTATGCCTAATCCGCGCTAGCCTCTGGGAGTGTGATGACAGGCTAGGTTGTGAGACAGTCGCAGATGGGGCTGTGGGAATGGGAAAAAGGGAGTGAATTCCTCAGAAAGATAAATGTAGTTGTGAACAAAGAACATAGTCTTTCTCTGTGAACAAGACCATGCACAGCACCTATCACATGCGCACTCAGCACAAGGTCGAATTCTCGGCCTTCGCATTCAGTGCCTGGGGTCTTCTACAGCACATTTGAGAAGCCTCTCAGGAGAACGGAATTTCTGTTGCAGGCAGACATGGTAAGCCGTAGACTTGTGGCAGCTTAAAACTTTAATATTAGCAATGGCCTCATTTCACATTGAAATCAATGTCGGTCCCTGCTGCCAGCAATTCGGCAAGCAGGAAGTCTGCTCCTGTCCCACACCCTCGCGGCTGTCCCCGGGAACGATCCCTTTCGGCTGCCCCTCTCCCGCCTCCACCGCGTGGCTGCAAACCAGCGGTTACAGTTCTGTAAAGGAACGGCAAAGCAGTCCCAACACTAACATTCCCCTACCTCATTCAAAGCAGGTCATCATGAGCGACATCACCCTCATGAGGATCTCTGACAGCGAGAAAGAGCGAATGCTCCGGGAAAGCCTGCAAAGACCAGGGCCGTATGCCGCCATGCTGTGCAGAGCAATGATTCCAGAGTACTTGCTTGTCTCGTGGCGTGGCAACGTGTCCTACTACGCAGGACCCAATAAGGCCGCTCTCCCCAAGAACCTAATGCAGCGGATTTCCAATTACCTCCAGGAGAGCTTCCTCGAGATGTCACAGGAGGATTTCTGCTCCATCCCCGGACATATAGACCGCATTTTACTGTAGCTGCTGTAGCAGTGACTAACCAGTAGAGCGGCTTGGGCAGGACAATCATGCAAAACCGGACATTGCTAGATTTTTTTTCAATAGTTGCACTGCCCATGACTGAACCGTTAAGCTAATCAAACTAATCATGAGAAACCCATTTTTTAAATTGTTAATATTCCTGTTCTGTTACAAATAAATGTTTAGATTTTTACAACACTTACTGGCTGATCCTTCCCCAGATTCTGTGTCCGGGGTAACGGCTGGGGAGGGTTGGTAGGGGATCTCTGTAAGGGTGATGAAGAGATCCTGGCTGTCGGGGAAATCAGCGTTGTGAGCGCTGTCGACTGCCTCGTCCTCCTCATCTCCTTCCTCATCTTCCCCGTCCGCTAACATGTCCGAGGATCCAGCCGTGGACACTATCCTATCCTCAGAGTCCACGGTCACTGGTGGGGTAGTGGTGGCGGCCGCACCGAGGATGGAATGCAGTGCCTCGTAGAAACGGGATGTCTGGGGATGGGATCCGGAGCGTCCGTTTGCCTCTTTGGTCTTCTGGTAGCCTTGTCTCAGCTCCTTGATTTTCACGCGGCACTGCGTTACATCCCGGCTGTATCCTCTCTCTGCCATGTCTTTAGAGATCTTCTCGTAGATCTTTGCATTCCGTCTTTTGGATCGCAGCTCGGAAAGCACGGACTCATCGCCCCACACAGCGATGAGATCCAAGACTTCCCGATCAGTCCATGCTGGGGCCCTCTTTCTATTCTGAGATTGCACGGCCATCACTGCTGGAGAGCTCTGCATCGTTGCCAGTGCTGCTGAGCTCGCCACGATGTCCAGACAGGAAATGAGATTCAAACTGGCCAGACAGGAAAAGGAATTCAAAGTCAAATTTTCCCGGGGCTTTTCCTGTGTGGCAGTTCAGAGCATCCGAGCTCGTACTGCTGTCCAGAGCGTCAACAGAGTGGTGCACTGTGGGATAGCTCCCGGAGCTATTAGCGTCGATTTCCATCCACACCTAGCCTAATTCGACATGGCCATGTCGAATTTAGCGCTACTCCCCTCGTCGGGGAGGAGTACAGAAGTCGAATTAAAGAGACCTCTATGTCGAACTAAATACCTTCGCGGTGTGGACGGGTGCAGGGTTAATTCGATGTAACGGCGCTAACTTCGACATAAACGCCTAGTGTAGACCAGGCCTCAGTAAACTTCAATGGGATTGTGCCAGTGTAAATGAGAATAAATTTTGGCCCACTGCATGATATTTATCAGATGTCACTTATTAAATATGAAGTATTTATATGAATATATATCCATCACTATTGAGAAAGATGTGGTCAAAAGTTAGCGAAGAATTACTCAAGATGAGTGTCACTGAAGCTGTCTGTGTAGCCAGTTTAGATATAGCCCCATCTCCTTAAATAATAGAACAAATAATCCAGACTCGTTATAAATGCATCATGTCTTTTGGCACATGAACAACCTACATAAATGGCATTGCTAAAAAAGACTGAAATATTGTGCAATCAACATGGGCAGTTCCTTTCTCCCCATTCCAGCATTGGTCTGGCTAATCCACATGCCTAAAACCCAACATCTGTTTGTCAGATATGCACAGCTTTACAGTTTGTGAGCTGCTGATGATCCAACTGTACAATGTGTTGCATTCCAGCTGCTTTACTTAGACGGGTAGGGACAGTGTATTCTTTCTTGATGCATTAATTGTTCGTTTTTCTCCCCTCAGTATAAAATTTTCTGTCAACCTTGCTGAAATTGATGAACCATGAACGTGAACACATTTTTTTTTTTTGGAAGACAGGTCATTCTTTTACTACGTGGGTTGTTCCCATGATCACCGTTAGTAGAGAGTCAACAGTAGGATACAGTAGATCCTCATGAAAGATGGCTTAGGCAGCAAAATTTAGATATAATCATAATGCACACAGCAAAGAAGATCCATTATTATGAGCTCATGAAATCTAAACAAGTCATTTCAACTGACTCAATTTCTGTCACTGCAAAATGAATTTGAATGATTGACAGACTTTTAAAGTATTTCATAAGAAAATGTGTGCTAAATAATGTGTCCCAGCTTTGAGAGGCCTGTAATAGGTATATAATTTAAATAGCAGAATTTCAAGGACCTTCTGGAAGTTTCTCCAGTTCATATCCACTAGAAATACAAAGAAAATCTATTAATTGCAATATAACTTTTCTCAACTGAACCCCAGGTAGCTGAACCTCTCAGTTAACAGATTCAGTAATGCTCCTCTTCAGTTAATAATGCTAGACAGAAGCCTGGCAGCTATTCAGCCATTCAGTTGGTTGGGAAACCAGTGTGAGACCATTCCACAGTTGGCTGGCAAGCCTTTTGATTTGAAACCCATAAGGTTTCAGATGTTCTCCAAGAACTTTTCAAAAATTGATTTGTATTGTAACTACGACTAGTATTAATTATATTGACAAGATGGAATAATAATAAAAAAAAATAGCATACGTGCTTCAGGAATCATTAAGTATTATTGTTTGCACTGCCAATACCAAAATGAGAGTTCCACACTTGGAGAACGGAAGAAAGGGAAACGTTTACACAAATGGCTTTTCTTTAGTGCTATTGGTGATCTTTTGTTTGAAGAAAGTTTTTCCACTCACATGCCTTTTGTTTTGCATAATCGTGATTTGAAATTATCCTCCTTTGTTCATGATCTCAACCTGTCAACATGGATGTGACTGTATTGTCAGAAATTCAGAGGATTGTCTGTAGGAGGAGGGACAGACTTGTGGTTAAAGCACACTGGCCTAGGACACAGGAAAGCAGGATCCAATTTCTAGGCCTGCCACAAGTTTCCTGTGTGACCATAGGGAAGCCAATTTCTTTGTGCCTCACTGTGCCATTTGTAAAATGAGGATACTGCTTCCCTATTTTATAAGAGTGTTTTTGATGAGGGTATATTCATTAATGCTGATTAGGCATTCAGCCCCTGTGATAATGAAGGCCATATAGATACTTAGAAGGATAGATTAATAGTCTACAAAGTGAACCAATATAAATGTATGGTAGGCAGTATTTTGAAGTCATCCAATGTGGGTTGTAACATTGTTCCATCTGCAAGATAACAAAATATATTAAAGATCATTTGAGATATTACTTTGCAGGTGGTAAGTGGATGAGTTTTTCAAACCATGCTGATTGACTTTAAAAATATTTATCATTGGCTTACATTATTTTGGCAATTTTGTTTCCTACAGTAAAAGACAACCCTTGTTAGGGCACCACTATTTTTCTAGTAATGAGGTCATTTGAATACCTTTCTAGTAGATCCTTAAGTATTGTAATTAAACATTTACTTTCTAAGCTGGGGTGGGAACACTTTTTGGCCTGAAGGCCAATCTGGGTGGGGAAATTGTATGCAGGGCCATGAATGTATGGCTGGGACAGGAGGTTGGGATGTGGGAGGGAGTGCGGAGTGTGGGAGGGGATGCGGAGTATGAGAGGAGTCTCAGGGCAGGAGGTTGTGGTGTGGGGTGCGGCACGGGGCTCAGGGCAGGGGGTTGTGGTGCAGGAAGGGGTGTGGAGTGCAGGAGGGGGCTCAGGGAAGGAGGTTGGGATGTGGGGTGCAGGAGAGGTTTGGGATGTGGGCTCCACCATGGTGCCACTTACCTTGAGCTGTTCTGGGGTGGAAGTGGCATGCAGCGGGGCTAAGGCAGGCTCCCTGCCATGGCCCTGCACCACTCCCGGAAGTGGCCAGCATGTCCAGCAGTGGCTCCTGGGGATGGCGTGGGGCAGGCAGCTCCCCCGCGTGCTGCCCTTGCCTGTGGGTAGCACCCCCGAAGCTCCCTTTGGCTGCGGTTCCCCATTCCTGGCTAATGGGAGCTGTGGGGGGCGGTGCCTTCAGGTGAGGGCAGCGCGCGGAGCCCTCTGCCTCCCCTCCTCCCGCAGGGGCCGCAGGGGCCACAGGGACATGGTTTCAGCTGCTTCTAGGAGCTGCGTGGGGCCAGGGCAGGCAGGGAGCACCACAGGGCTGGCAATCCCGTGGAGCAGATTGAAAGCTCTGATGGGCCAGATCCAGGCCGTGGGCTGTAGTTTGCCCTCCCCTGTTCTAAGCCATACCCGTAGAAAGGTTCCAGAAATTGTTATGTTGTTGTAGTCATCTTTACCACTAACATTGCTATAAAAATATCGGGAAGCACATTATAATTTGAGTAGCATTATTATGAAAAAAAAAAGGATATCCACATGAGATACCATTGTTTTCATCTGGAAATCTGATTGCTACATCAGATGATATGACATTCCAAGAAATACACTTTCACTTTTCTCTTTTTTTTCTTTTTACATGAAGGGCATTAAATAGAAAATCTCTATTAATACACATTAAAGTTGCTATCTTATTTGCACCCAACTTGGGAATTAAAAGTTACAATCCCCACAGCAGTTGCAACATATTTCAATAGCAAATCATCTGAACTACTAATAGATAATGAACGGTAAAATCCTGGCCCCACTGAAGTCTATAGCAAAATCTCCATCATTTTCATTTGGACCAACATTTCATCTGAAGGGTTTAGAGAATCGGTACTGGATTCCCAAAAGACATTGATTCTACTGGTAAGAAGCCATCTTTGAAAAACTGTGAATCTCCAGGTTTTTGTTGTCCGTATTTGAGTTATGCATTGATCAAAAGTGAAAATGTCAACTGAAAGCCACATGAAACAGTGTTGTTATGCTGGAGGATATTGGTGGCTGCTAGCAAGTGTGTTTTGATCTATGGGCCATCACAAACCTCATTGAACCTGCTAGACACCTTTCATTCAGGTTAAATGAGGGAGCAATTAAATGCCCCTTTGTTTAGTGATAGCTGAAACAATAGAAGCCCCTGCACAAGATGCTAGACCACATAAGAAGGCCTGAGTAAGAAATGTAAATGCAGGGACTACAGTATTGATTGGTGGAGCTGTGTGTGTCTGTATGCGTGAGAGCAGAAAGCACCAAAAAGCCAGGAAAAAAACCAGGCAAGCACTGGTGAGTATGGTCCTGGGAGGAAGCCAAAAAAGAGAGCTTCTTTTTGGGCAGAGTGTTAGCCGGTTTGGGTTTGTGAGTAAGGAATCTGCCTCCTGCTGTTTGTTCTACTGTGTTCAGGAAACTGGACATTGGGTACATTGGGTTCTTTGTAAATACACAGCATTAGACGAAGAAATATCTGTCTCATACCTTCAATTTCTCTTAATGGAAACAACCGAGCAAGATTCTGAAAACTAGGTAAGTGCTTGTACCAAGGGATAATAGTATTATATTATCCAAAGAGAAGGGTATTTAGCAAATATTTGGGTCCCAGTTAACATCAGTTATCTGTGGGTTATCAGAAGGTTCTCTGGTTGTCTGTGCTTTGTAACTTATATCTTCTGACATACCTTAGAGTAGACTTAAAAAAAATATTGAATTTTAGTGTTAGCTAATGCCGTGTTGATCCCAGGGTATTAGAGAAACAAGGTGGATGAGGTGATATCTTTTATTGGATCAACTTCTATTGGTGAGAGAGACAAGCTTTTGAGCTTACACAGTGGTGTTTGTCACATCTCAAGCTCGAAAGCTTGTCTCTCTCACTAACAGAAATTGCTCCACTAAAAGGTAGTGTTAGCTAATAGCATTAGATTTACAGCCTTGGATCTTTTTATTTATCCAGAGTGGAATAGCAGCAGTGTACCTCAGTCCTGTTTCCATGTTCTCCATGACCATTCAGTTTTTGGCCTCCCTAAGACAGGCAATATCATTCATTCCAATTATAATGTTGGATTTTGGCATGTGGACACCTACTCATTACAAATTGGACTGAGAACAGCAACTCATTTCACTATGACAACCAAACAGCTGTCAAATGGTAACAACATATTTTCATTCATTAGTGACCTTGGGCCAGATTTGAACTGATGACCAAGAATTAAAAACCTTCACATTCCATTACCAATCCCTCCTCCTTACCCATTTGGACTCAAACACTCTTAACAACTACTGGCAGAGTCCTGAAATACAGAATTTAATCCACATTGCTTGAATTATCCAGCATGAGTGAGTCACATGTGGAATTATTTTAAATTAATTGAAAATAGACCTTGTGGAATATACAAGTCAATTTGGATTTGGACCCTAATGGCCATATATGGTTTTCAATCCATGGCAGCTCCTCCATTGATGTCAATGAGCATCGCCTACACAGATCAAGGGAAGAATATGGGTCAAACTCTTCCTTTTGACTTATCTGGTGGATATTTTTGCCCTGCACAGAGCATTCTTCTAACACCATACACCAGTATGCTGGAGGAAGGAGGAAAGGCATTCCCAACTCTCCCATAGGCAGATGTGGAGGAATAGTATTAGGAGCCAGCAGGCCTCCACTGCTGGTTTTTAAATGTTGTGTTATGTGTAAGTATAGATGTCTGTCCTTCTCTGAGAAGACTTTTGGTGCCACATCCAGGAGCTCCGAGTCAGTTTGACAGTAAATTGTCTGTAGCAGCCATTCAACTGAGCAGAGGAAGCTTCCAGGGCTGCAGCTCTGGTAAGGTTTTTATTTTTACCTCAGAAATGCAAGGTCTTTAAAGGTTTCAGAGTGGTAGCCGTGTTAGTCAATGAGGAGTCCTTGTGGCACCTTGAGACTAACAAATTTATTTGGGCATAAGCTTCCATGGGCTAGAACCCACTTCATCAGATGCATGGAGTGGAAAATACAGTAACAGGTATATATACATAGTACATGAAAAGATGGGAGTTGCCTTACCAAGTGGGGGGTCAGTCTAATGAGACAATTCAATTAACAGTAGAATACCAAGGGAGGAAAAATCACTTTTGTAGTGGTAATGAGGGTGGCTCATTTCAAACAGTTGACAAGAAGGTGTGAGTAACAGTAGGGGAAAGTTAGTATAGGGAAATTAGTTTTTGTAATGTCCCATCCACTCCCTTTAAAGTGAACTGTTATATTTTAAAGAGTATCTGATCCCTCATTTAAAAAACAAGAAAAAACATTTGGTAAACATTCAGTTTTAGAAATATGTGATTCTGTGTGTGCACGCCGACAGAATAGGTTGTATTTTGTATACTTATGTTTGGTTTTTCTTCTCTCCAAGGGGCAGAAATAGCCTGTTTTTACAAGAGCTATTTTCCTCCTCTTAGCCCAACTCTAGAATCACTTAGTTTTATGTGTTAATCATTTTCTATGATAACCACATTATCCTTTTTGTGATATCATTTGTATACCATCAAAAGTATGCAAGGCACTTCAGGTGGAGAATTACTTGCTTGAGAAGATGAACTCTTAAAAACACAGAAATTGTTTTTGTGCAGATCTTCCAAGTAATAAACAGAAAGGAAATTAAAAATACAGCATACCAAAATATGATCTATCCCTGATTTTTTCGTAAATAAAATGTTATTCCAAGTTCTCCATGAGTCATCATCACTTTTATAATAGACTATTAAACTGTAACAATGTACATTAAAAACATTATACAACTGTTGCAAAAATACTTACCAAAGATGCGGAGCCTGGAAACTTCCTTTACGTTATTGATTGGCTCCTACAGACAGTTTACTGGCTAGCTGACTCTAAGCTGCTGGCTGTGGCAGCTACATTCTTTTTTCTTGTAAAGGTTTTATGCTTTCACAGATGCCCACTTAAGTCTCCCTGGCTCCCTTCTCTTCATGATGTCCATTCTTTGAGGTTCCTTTCGGCACTGCATACAGACGTCAAACTTTTTTTCTTCAACTTTGTATCTTCAAAAAGAGACATTTTCTTGGTTTACTCTTGGATGACTTTATGAAGCAGCAAGAAGGCACTTTGCTGAAAACATTCATACATCTATTTACTGAAGGTTAAAAATTTTACAGAGGTTTCCAGAGAGTCTAATTTCTACAACAGTGTCCCGTTGTATTCAAGTCCTGGGGGTTTCCCCCGTAAAAGATGAGAAAACTCTCTGCATTTCACAGAAATAGCAAACTAAGAAATAATAGCTAGTTCTATTTTTCAGCACACCAATGTGGGAAAAGGCTATGCAACAGCTTCTGTCTGCTCTGTGGCCGTCTGTGGACCTAGGTAATATAGGCATTCCCAGGCAGGCATATTACACTTGTGTCTGACCAGCTTCTCAATAGTTCACCAAGAGTGTGTGGGGTTGGGGCGAGGGTTGTGTGTTCTCTTTCTGAAAGCTAAGACCTAGCTGGTCATCATGGTTATTACAAGATGTTTGTGCAGGAAATATTTTCAGATATGTAGAATATTATGTTCCAAAACTGTTGGAGATGAACCATGTCAGCTACGGCAAGATAGGTCTCAGAGCTAACTCAATCAAGTGTTGAGGACAATCAACATCTCTTGACCCCTGCATTTACAGCCTGGACCAGATATAGGCCTGTGCATTTACAAAGACAAAAGAACCCCAAGAAAAGACTCTCAATATGGGACCCTCAGGGCTGAGCTGAAAGTTAGTGAAATGCCCTGATTATGAAAAGAGACAAAAAATCTGGGAATGTATAAGAGAAGAAGAAAGGGTACAAGATGTCCATTATGGAGGTAACAAAGAATCTGGTGGCACCTTAAAGACTAACAGATTTATTTGGGCATAAGCTTTCGTGAGTAAAAACCTCACTTCTTCGGATGCATAGAAGAAGTGAGGTTTTTACTCACGAAAGCTTATGCCCAAATAAATCTGTTAGTCTTTAAGGTGCCACCAGATTCTTTGTTGTTTTTGTAGATACAGACTAACACGGCTACCCCCTGATACTTGACATTATGGAGGTGACAGCCTAGAAAGTGGTTCCCAGCGCTCTGGACTGGACAAGCACTCTATGGTCTGACCAGTGGGTGAGAAATACTTTATTAGACTGGGAAGGCACTTGTTAAGTATAAGTCCTAGATTACATTTTATATTTTTATTTGATCTGTAACCTGGTGTTTCCAATCCTTTTACTTGCATCTATTTTGGATTTTTTTCTTAAGCTCTGCTAAATAAACCTATATTTAATTTTACATAGACATGACCAAGTGCCTTGCACTAAAGGGTATTGAATGAAGGGAGGCTGGTGAACCAGGGTGCACTGCTTCCATTGAGACAGAGGATCGATGTACATTGCAGGTGTCCAGAAGACAAGAGAGTGAGCACCCAATTATAACAAGGTGCGGTACATGCTAACTGTTAGCTTGCAGAAGCAAAGAGAGGGGCTCTCAGAGCCTGGAGTGGAGGGTCTGTGCTGCTAGCGGCAGCATAGTGGACGGACAAGACTCTCTCATGCAGTAAGCTGGTGACAGAGATTCACAACCTGACCCTGAGAGATGCTAGGCACACTGACTTAATGATTTTGATGGGAATTGTGGATGCTCAGCATATCTAAGAATTCGGCCTTGTTAGGGAAATAGACAATTTATGTTTCGTTTTCCAAACTTCTTATTGCACAACTAGAAAAACCTGCAAAATTATTACTTTAATTGTTATGATTATTATTTCTGAAGTGTGTGCAATGAGAAGGTAAATGCCTTCAGTAGAGAGCCAGCTTCTCAAACCATTTCCCTTTCCCAGTATCACCTTGTTCTCACCCGGCTTGAACTTGAACTAACGGCTTTTGTGCATAGATTTATTTTTGTCAGGCCTTGACACATTTGCTTGGTGCTGCTCACTATGCCTGCTGATGGAGCTAAGGCTCTTAGCATCTTTTTACCGTTAGAGACTATATCTCATAATATCCACTAAACATGAAGAGACACTATTCATCAGTGTTTTTAAGTAATAGGAGAAGTTACTTATCCTGACTGCCTGGGATCTGGCTGAAATTAATGAGGGAAGCCAGTTCAAATACTCCACCCTCCACTCCTGCTAAGTCTGATATGCGAGTCAGCAACAACTTGTGATCAATCATGCCAAAGGCTGTTATAGTAATATAGCTATAGACATATCTCCTCTGTTCATCAGGAGATTGTCCATCAGTGTACCCAGAACTGTTTGTAAATCACATCTCAGCCTAATACCTGATTGTGAGGTATCTAAAATCTTCTTTGAGATCATGCCTTGGTAGAGTTTTCCAGTCATCATCTTTTAGGGAAAGGGATGTTGGAGTTGGGGGAACGGTTGGTGAGATCACTGATATTAAGTGAAAGGTTCTCGTGAAATGGCTGGAGTATTGTATATGGATAAGATAGCCATTCTAAGGGAGGTTTTCACTTCCCTTACATGCTGCTTACATCCCTTAGCGCTTTTAATGATTCCATATCTGTGATTGGGTCAAACAAAGATGTAGAATTATCATCTTCTCTACTCTGGTTCTCTTCATACCAGCACAGCTAGCTCATATTCAGGTACTTATTGCCTTACAGCTGGAGATACTAATTAATTTTATTTTAAATTTACATCTTCCTGCCTGTGTTGAAGTCTTCCTGCAGTTTATTATTGGTAAACTATATTGTTTGCAACTTAAGTGTTCTGGTAATTTGCAGTATATATGGAAAGCTTTTTTCCCATTAGACACATTAACATCTATTTGTCTTTTCTTGGAAAACATATATTTTAAATAACAAAGTACTATATATCTGTTTGTCTCCAATGTCATAAATAACCATGTTTTAGAGTCCATTCTTGGTACACTGCCTGCATGTTAAATTACACTTTCCATGAGAACTCGTTTTGTCAAGACTGGTGCCAAAACTTCTTTTGAAAATAAAATAAAATTGGCATTAACTTACCCCCTTTATTTTTGACAAGACGAATTTCCTAAAAAAGGAAAAATGCGAAGTACAGGCACTGTATTAATATTGCACTCTGAAAGCATTTTTCAAATTAAGTTGTAGCTTGTGGCAAGACTCTCCAGCTGGCATTGCCATTTACTTGACATTAACACTGAAAGGAACCACCATCTCTTTGTGTTTCTAGGTGCACTTCTATGTTATCTCTGCACTTGTGTGGAATTGCAATATTGGAGTGATGCATGTTTTTGGACGTCCGGAGAACAAGATAAACTTTCAGGCACTCTTCAATTGTAGATACTGGGGAATTTAACAGAACCAGAGAAAACGAGAAGCTGCAGAAAGCCATGAAAAATAACATGCACTTGATTGCTTTACCATAGAATAAACTCTAGGCCTCATCCTTCTCTAACATCAGTTTTAATAAGGAACAACTCTGCTAAAGTGAGGTTAGTAACACTGGTGTAACATCAGAATGAGGCTCTGTATACTTCTTATCTTTGAGACTTACATGGCCCTACATTTTGTTGTAATAGCTAAGCACCTCACAATCTTTAATACATTTGTCCTCACTATGTAGTAGGGAAGAAGTAGGCACAGAGAACCTAAATGACTTGCCCAAGGTCCCACAAGAAGTCTGTGGCAAAGAAAGGAATTCAACACGAGCCTCCAAATTCAAGGCGAGTGTCCTCATCACTGGAATATCCTTCCTCTCCTGAAGCTTAAAGCCATCTTCCACACAGCCCTCAGGCCATGTTAATTTTATATCATTGTAGTTTTTAATCAAAATCTCATGTGGTACTAGGTCAAACGCTTTACAGAAGTCTAAGAATATTCATGAGAATGATTAAAGGACTAGAAAACCTGACTTAGAGATATAGACATAAGGAGTAACTCAATCTATTTAATTTAACAAAGCAAACGTTAGGGAGTGATTTGATTACAGTCCATGAGTACCTATATGGGGAACAAATATTTAATGATGGGCTCTTCAATTGAGCAGACAAAGGTATAACACTATCCAATGGCTGGAAACTGAAGCTAGACAAACTCAGACTGGAATGAAGGCATACATTTTTAATTTATTGTGGTGGATTCTCCATCACTGACAATTTTAAAATCCAGATTGGATGTTTTCTAAAATATATGCTAGAAGAATTTGGTGGGGGAGGAGTTCTATTGCCTGTGTTGTACTCGAGGTCAGATTAATTGATCACTGTGGTCCCTTCTAGCCTTGGACTCTATAAATCTATTAATCTCTCTGCTTCCCAGTCCTTTTCCATTGACACTTTTGGCCAGACCAGAGAATCTGTCCCCATATTTGGATTAGTATACTCACATTAATTTAATAATAATACCTAGCTCTTACAGCATTTTTCATCTGTAGATCTCAAATTGCTGTACAAAAGAGTTCAGTATCATTCTACCCATTTTACAGATGGGGAATAGAACTCAGTTCACCTCAGTCCAAATCTAGTGCTGTGTCTACTAAACCACAGAGCTTCTCCTTCAGGAGTTTAATGCTGTTTCAAATGCTGGGTAAAAGAAAATTCATTTTTTTTTTTAATTTGATTCTTCTTTCTGTGTGTCCAGTGATGTGCCAAGTTCCTCTCTCTTTCAGATGGTGTTATCTTTCTGGCAGATAACAAATGCCTATTTTACAACAAGAATGTTTAATGCTTGTCAACAAAACAAATAGTTTCTGTCTGCCTTCAGCCACTATATGTGCTTATTGGTTTGTCAGGCCAGTCAGGGTAATCTCCATCTTTTAGAAAGTGTGACATTAGGTTAAGTGATTTTTCCTCATGTTATCAATTATAACTGTAGGAAAATATAGTTTCCCTTCACATAAAGAATATGAACTGTTCTCTCAATGAAAAAAAAGTCTTGGATCTTAAAAATGAACCTCAACTTTGCAGTGTTACAGAAACATATTTACTTAGTAAGAAGCACAAAGAGTTGGAAGACAGATGACATAGGCGAGGTCCTTTTTTCTTTAGTTAGGATTAAACAAAAGAGGGTGGCCATTCTTTAGTTCATAAAAGAATCCTGAAACATACTAATATAATTAAAGATACAGTACTGGGCCAAATTCTGTTGTCAGTTATAACAGTGCCAGTCCATTAACTTCAATTTGATTTTTACCAGAAGAGATTTTCAGTAATGTAGTGCCAAATACAAATAGGAAATACATTTTCCCCATTTCTGAAAATCCTCTCTGCACATTTTTGATGGTATTGTGACAAAAGCATCTGCAGCTTAAAACTTTGCATGTAAATAGTCATAATAAGTGGAAGTGCCTTTGATAGGTGGGGAGATTTAAAATGTTATACGCCTTCAAAAAGCCAGTTCTCAGCAAGCTCAGCAGGCATCTGCTGAGAATTTAGCAGCCTAAATGGAGTCCTCGCCCTTTTGTGACATTGCTAAGGGACAAGAAAAGCTGTGCTTTCCCTTTGCCAGGCTCGACAGGCACAGTAGTCATTGGTCTGTGGCATCTGTACAGGAAGAAGATACATTTAGACAGGATGAAAAGTGTGTGTATACACACTATCTTAGCAAGAGGTTGGAGTATCACCTGCTTACAGTGTAGTTACCATGTACCTGGTCAAAGTGTCTATTTCTCCAGAATATGTTGCAATTTACTTGATTTAAAAGGCCCAGCCTCCCTTAGTATGTAATAGATTCATAGATTCATAGATTCTAGGACTGGAAGGGACCTCGAGAGGTCATCGAGTCCAGTCCCCTGCCCACATGGCAGGACCAAATACTGCCTAGACCATCCCTAATAGACATTTATCTAACCTACTCTTAAATATCTCCAGAGACGGAGATTCCACAACCTCCCTAGGCAATTTGTTCCAGTGTTTAACCACCCTGACAGTCAGGAACTTTTTCCTAATTTCCAACCTAGACCTCCCTTGCTGCAGTTTAAACCCATTGTTTCTGGTTCTATCCTTAGAGGCTAAGGTAAACAAGTTCTCTCCCTCCTCCTTATGACACCCTTTTATATACCTGAAAACTGCTATCATGTCCCCTCTCAGTCTTCTCTTTTCCAAACTAAACAAACCCAATTCTTTCAGCCTTCCTTCATAGGTCATGTTCTCAAGACCTTTAATCATTCTTGTTGCTCTTCTTTGGACCCTTTCCAATTTCTCCACATCTTTTTTAAAATGCGGCGCCCAGAACTGGACACAATACTCCAGCTGAGGCCTAACCAGAGCAGAGTAGAGCGGAAGAATGACTTCTCGTGTCTTGCTCACAACACACCTGTTAATGCATCCCAGAATCATGTTTGCTTTTTTTGCAACAGCATCACACTGTTGACTCATATTTAGCTTGTGGTCCACTATAACCCCTAGATCCCTTTCTGCCGTACTCCTTCCTAGACAGTCTTTTCCCATTCTGTATGTGTGAAATTGATTTTTCCTTCCTAAGTGGAGCGCTTTGCATTTGTCTTTGTTAAACTTCATCCTGTTTAACTCAGACCATTTCTCCAATTTGTCCAGATCATTTTGAATTATGACCCTGTCCTCCAAAGTAGTTGCAATCCCTCCCAGTTTGGTATCATCCGCAAACTTAATAAGCGTACTTTCTATGCCAATATCTAAGTCGTTGATGAAGATATTGAACAGAGCCGGTCCCAAAACAGACCCCTGCGGTACCCCACTCGTTACGCCTTTCCAGCAGGATTGGGAACCATTAATAACAACTCTCTGAGTACGATTATCCAGCCAGTTATGCACCCACCTTATAGTAGCCCCATCTAATTTGTATTTGCCTAGTTTATCGATAAGAATATCATGCGAGACCGTATCAAATGCCTTACTAAAGTCTAGGTATACCACATCCACCGCTTCACCCTTATCCACAAGGCTTGTTATCCTATCAAAGAAAGCTATCAGATTGGTTTGACATGATTTGTTCTTCACAAATCCATGCTGGCTGTTCCCTATCACCTTACCACCTTCCAAGTGTTTGCAGATGATTTCCTTAATTACTTGCTCCATTATCTTCCCTGGCACAGAAGTTAAACTAACTGGTCTGTAGTTACCTGGGTTGTTTTTATTTCCCTTTTTATAGATGGGCACTATATTTGCCCTTTTCCAGTCTTCTGGAATCTCTCCCGTCTCCCATGACTTTCCAAAGATAATAGCTAGAGGCTCAGATACCTCCTCTATTAGCTCCTTGAGTATTCTAGGATGCATTTCATCAGGCCCGGGTGACTTGCAGGCATCTAACTTTTCTAAGTGATTTTTAACTTGTTCTTTTTTTATTTTATCCGCTAAACCTACCCCCTTCCCATTAGCATTCACTATGTTAGGCATTCCTTCAGACTTCTCGGTGAAGACCGAAACAAAGAAGTCATTAAGCATCTCTGCCATTTCCAAGTTTCCTGTTACTGTTTCTCCCTCTTCACTAAGCAGTGGGCCTACCCTGTCTTTGGTCTTCCTCTTGCTTCTAATGTATTGATAAAAAGTCTTCTTGTTTCCTTTTATTCCCGTAGCTAGTTTGAGCTCATTTTGTGCCTTTGCCTTTCTAATCTTGCCCCTGCATTCCTGTGTTGTTTGCCTATATTCATCCTTTGTAATCTGTCCTAGTTCCCATTTTTTATATGACTCCTTTTTATTTTTTAGATCGTGCAAGATCTCGTGGTTAAGCCAAGGTGGTCTTTTGCCACATTTTCTATCTTTCCTAACCAGCGGAATAGCTTGCTTTTGGGCCCTTAATAGTGTCCCTTTGAAAAACTGCCAACTCTCCTCAGTTGTTTTTCCCCTCAGTCTTGATTCCCATGGGACCTTACCTATCAGCTCTCTGAGCTTCCCAAAATCTGCCTTCCTGAAATCCATTGTCTCTATTTTGCTGTTCTCCCTTCTACCCTTCCTTAGAATTGCAAAGTCTATGATTTCATGATCACTTTCACCCAGGCTGCCTTCTACTTTCACATTCTCAACGAGTTCCTCCCTATTTGTTAAAATCAAGTCTAGAACAGCTTCCCCCCTAGTAGCTTTTTCAACCTTCTGAAATAAAAAGTTGTCTCCAATGCAGTCCAAGAATTTGTTGGATAGTCTGTGCCCCGCTGTGTTATTTTCCCAACATATATCCGGATAGTTGAAGTCCCCCATCACCACCAAATCTTGGGCTTTGGATGATTTTGTTAGTTGCTTGAAAAAAGCCTCATCCACCTCTTCCACCTGGTTAGGTGGCCTGTAGTAGACTCCTAGCATGACATCTCCCTTGTTTTTTGCCCCTTTAAGCCTAACCCAGAGACTCTCAACACTTCCGTCTCCTATGTCCATCTTTACCTCAGTCCAAGTGTGTACATTTTTAATATATAAGGCAACACCTCCTCCCTTTTTCCCCTGTCTATCCTTCCTGAGCAAGCTGTACCCATCCACACCAACATTCCAATCATGTGTATTATCCCACCAAGTTTCAGTGATGCCAACAATGTCATAGTTGTATTTATTTATTAGCACTTCCAGTTCTTCCTGCTTATTCCCCATACTTCTCGCATTTGTATATAGGCATCTAAGATACTGGTTTGATCTTTCCTCCCAGTTTTGTCCTGACTCTCGTTTCTCTCTGCCAATATAGCCCACACTCCCTCTCGTTTCCGACCCATCTCCCCGGTCTCCATGTTCCCCACTTACCTGTGGGCTTTGCTCACCTGTCCCCGTCGAACCTAGTTTCAATAGTTATCAGAATGTATACACTAGTTCTGAAGTCCAGAAGGAGGTCAGAGGCAGACCAGTTGAAAGGCTCTAAAGATAAAGTGGGCAAAAAATAGGGGTGACGTCAAGGTAGGTGTCTATTAGAGACCACTAAATCAGGAAGAGGAGGTGGCTGAGGCATTTCTAGAACAAACAACAAATATCAAAAACACAAGACCTGGTAGTAATGAGGGACATTAGCTATCCAGACAGCTGTTGGAAAAGTGATATGGCAAAACACAACATTTCCAATCTTGGAAGGTATTGGGGACAACTTTTTGTTACAGGAAGGAATCAGGGGGATAGCCATTTTAGACTCTATTCTGCTCAGTTGGTAATGAATCTGAAGGTGAAAGGCAATTTGGGAGAAAGTGATCATGAAATGATGACTTCGTGGTTCTAAGGAAAGGAAGTAAGTAGAGAAGCTGAATAAGGACAATTGTCTAAGATTTTTTTTTTTTTAGTCTAACTCAGAACTAGTAGATAAGGTCCCTGGGAAGAAAATCTAAAGAAAGGTGTCCCGGTCAGCAGGCAGTTTCTCAAGGAGATAATATTAAATGCAGAATTACAAACTATCCTGCTATGAAGGAAATAAAGGAAGAATAGTAGGAGGTCAATATGGCTCTATCATGAGACCCTTAAAGACCAGAAAATCAAACAGGAATCTTACAAAAAGTGGAAATATGAACTAAGGAGGGATACAAAAGAATAGTAGAAGGGTGTAGGGAGAAAATTAGAATGGCTAGAGCACAAAATGAGTTATACTTAGCAAGGACATAAAAGGTAATAAGAAGCATAGGCAGTGCATGACTCTCGTTTGGAGAGGCTTATGCGAGCGCTGGAAGTTCCCTAGAACTGTGGGGAGCCACCGGTTCCCTGACTCTGGTCCCACCCCCCTACCCAACCCCAAGGCCCTATCCCTGCTCAGCCTCTTCCCCCAAAACACCCCCCGCCCCACCTGCCGCTGGCTCCTCTCCTCCCTCTACCCCCCATAGCTCTCTCTTAAGGCAGGAAAATAGGGAAGGGCATAGCCTTCCCACTTTTAAAAGTCATGGGGCCATGGCCCCTGGCTCCCCCTAGTCTGGTGCTCCTTAGCTGAGTTGCTCCAGCATCAGTATGCAGAGCAGGAGGAGGAGTCCCACAGCTGGACTGTGAGTGTTAATGATGGTGCTAAGGGGTGCCGGAACGGGGGCGGGGGGGATCAGGGGGCCATGGCCCCATCACTTTTTTCCTGCCTTCAGGGCGAGTGATGGTGGGGTCACAGGAGAAGAGGCAGAGCAAAGGCGGAGCCACAGTCTGGGTGCCAGTGGCTCCCCCACTTCTAGGAAGCTTCAGCTGGCGGCGCTCCAAAAGCTGGCGCACCTTCAAAGGGAGGTGACCCTGCTGCATCCAGCATTTCTTGTCGTCTGCATGGCCAGCCTTTTCTGGGGAGGCTTAGCCTCCCCAAGCCTCTTGTACGCACCACCCATGATAAGAAGAGATAATTTAAATACATTGGGAGCAAAAGAAAGATGAAGGAAAATATAGGTCCTCTACTTAGTGGGGAACGAGAGCTGATAACTGATGACATCAAGAAGGCTGAAGTCTTTAATACCTATTTTGCTTCAGTCTTCACTAAAAAGTCCATGGTGACCAGATACTCAACGCAGTTAATATAACAACAAGGGGGAAGAAGCACACACCAACATAGGGAAAGAACAGGTTAAAGAATACTTAGATAAGTTAAAAGCTACAAAGAGTCCTGTGGCACCTTATAAACAAAGAGTCCTGACGAAGTGAGTATTCACCCACGAAAGCTTATGCTCCAATACGTCTGTTAGTCTACAAGGTGCCACAGGACTCTTAGTCGCTTTTTACAGATCCAGACTAACACTGCTACCCCTCTGATCATTAGATAAGTTAAACATATTGAAGTCAGCAGGAGATGAAATTCATCCTAGGGTACTTAAGGAACTAGCTGGATTTTCAACTAGTTGTGTACCAACCACTCAGTCATTTCATCTAGACCAAGCCTCCATAAAGTATTATTCATTGTTAAGGATGCACACCAGCTAGACCAGCTGATCTGTCCATGTTAAAGTTCTCAAGAATCCTCTTACGTGCTTTGACTGACCCCTGTACCCTTATGCTGTGTTTTTGTAGTTGTGTCGATCCCAGAATATTAGTGATGTAATATTGTTTATTGAACCAAATTCTGTCTCTCTTACCAACAAGATATTACATCACTCTCCTTGTACTCTTAAACAGTTTGACTTCCTCTGTACCTACAAGGGCACTCAATGGCATTTTTGTGCCACAGCCCTCTGCCTCCATCTGCCCAATAGAAAAATCATGCCACCATTTAAGACCTATGCTTCTGTAAGAAGCAGAACATCATCTGCACCTTCACCATCCCAGGAGATTCTGTGATGTAGCTGTAACTTTAGTGCCCTCGTGGCCAAGATGGAGTCTGCTCTGCAGGCAGCTCTGGCCAAGAGAAGGCATGTGCAGGAATGCAGCAGGAGAAATCCCTTCCACCCCAGGGGCACCTGTTCCAACCCCCCCAGAGTGAACACACACACCCACAGGAAAAGTACAGTGGATATAACAAGGGAAATATTTATTTACAGAGGGATGAGAGGAGAAAAAGAACAAGGGGAAATATAGGGGGAGCAGTAAAACAGGGCTGCATCCAAGCCAAGGCCCCACAGGCCCAGTGGTAGCACAGTCTGGAAGGGCAGACACTGAGCAATGTGTCTGCACACAGAGTTCAGAAGTCCTGAGCAAAGTTCCAGTCCAGTGGTGAGTCTTGGGTGCTCCTGGTAGTCTTCGGCGCCAGTGAACTTTCCCCAACAAACCCCTCCAGTGCCCTCTTCTGTCGCTCTCTGCAAAGCCACACAGAGCGATCACCTCCCCACTTTAACTAGCTAGCAACCTCCCTCCTTGTCCCCAATGCAGAGTCACAAGCTCCAGTACTTACAGCCCCGTGCAGCTCTGGGCAGCCATGATACTGGGTCCAGCTCCGGCCTGTCCTTCTCGGCAATTCCTCCCTGGCACAGTGCTCCTCCTGGCTCCTGTCCTGGGGTGTCCCCGATTGGCCCTGTCTGACCCAGGCCTTGGGAAGGTTCTCTGCTGCTTCACTTTTCCAGGGCCTGCAGGCTGCCTCTCCTTGGAGCTCCAGTGCTACCCCATGGAGTTTCCCTCCTTTTTTCTTACTCTCCCCCTCCCCCTTAGGAAAAAGATTTAAAGGGACATGCTCTCTAAACCCAAAAGGGGTTACATAGCATTTTATACACACTTTCCTCATGTTTAAATAACTGTGTAAGGTGCAGGGCAATTAAGATTCTGGTCTTCTCTGTGCCATGTTGTAGGGATGGGAGTTTGCATCCATCCTTTCTCCCACTGTGTGTGTAGGTAGGGGACAATTCAACAAAGAAATGGTAAGGTGGATGGCTAGCTAATGGGACAAAATTTAATATAGGAAAGGGCAAAAACAATGGGGGTAGGAGTGGGAACTAGGCAGCAAGTGAATAGAAAAGGGTTGGAAGGAATCATCTGAGGGTATCAGCAGAGAACTGGAAGGACAAAAGGTGTCAGGGGAATGGGAAGAGAGAGAGAGAATAAAGTGTGAAACAACAGGACAAAATTTCACTACCACATTCATCACTTTTGAGTTGATGCTCCCTGTCATTACACAATACTTTTGCCTCCAGCTAGTCAAACATCTGACCAAAACATTTTCCTGTTGGAAAATATGGTTGCCTCAAAATTGAAATTTTCCATGAGAAAATATTAATTTTTTTTAGATCAGTGGTTTTCAACCTTTTTTCATTTGCGGACCCCTCAAAAATTTCAAATGGAGGTGGGGACCCCTTTGGAATTCTTAGACCCCCAGGGCTCCATGGACCACAGTTGAAAATCACTGCTTTAGATTTTCAGATCAGAACGTTCTAAATGAAAAATATTGCTTAGCTTTGTTTTGAAAAAGTCCACGGAAATTATTTTTAAAATAATTAAATAGTTATCCTGTGAAAACTACCACATGAAAAAACTGGGTTTTCCACCCAGCTCTACTTTTGACATATATTGCTAACATTTCTCTTATCTCCTACACAGGTTATACTAACTGAGAATGACACTACTGTGAAGAAAATAAAGTTTAAGTTATGACCATTACACCATATTCTCCATGATTTAGGAACTTCTCTTATATCTAATACTTGTTTGAAACACTACATTATTTGTTATATCAACATATTAGTAAATTCATGCTTTTATTCTTCATCTCTATCAACTATCAGATTTTGTAAACTGAAATTACATAGCATTATTTTGGTTAAGTGAAAGCTCTCTATCCCACTCACTACCTACTTCAAAGCCTACTTAACAAGTCCAGCCAATTTTCAGCCTAGGAGGCTAGAGATCATCTCATTCAGCTAATTGTAATTGTAATATCTTGAGCATCCAAACCCTTCCCCTCTGAACCACAAACACATCCATCAGTAGGGGACCTACATTGGACTTCTTCATTCACTCTTGACAATGGAAGTATCTCAGAGAAGAGTATCTGAGTCCTTCGAGCCCATAATAGTTCTTTATCCCAGTTCCCTGAAGTAATTCTTGCTTATAATGAATCTTCCTTTATTGTTGTGGTTTTGTTTCCATACATGTTATAATCAGTGGGATCAATTGCAAAGTTAGTTAACTGATGTAACAGTCATTCACTTTCCCATCATTCTTGAAGAACTTCATTAGTCTAACTGTAACATTCTTTATTCTGGCAGCAAAACATCCTATTTTATTTTAGTTAGTTAGTTCATTCATTTTCTGGGTTATATAGGTCTCTGGTGGGATTCCTCCAGAGAGTTACCTATCAAGAATATTTGACAGAATTACTACTCTTTCCCAGGCACCAGAGAGCTTTATAATCCCTATAGCCACCGAGAAACATCACTAGTATTCCAGCCTTTCATCAAGCTACACCTCAATTCCACAAGTGGAACATTAGTGGGGCAGGGTCAAACTACTCTAGGAGCTCATTTTAGTTTGTCATAATAGGATTTTGAGAGATGACAACTCTTACGTGACAGTGATGTTTCCAGGTTCCTTTTTCTTTACTGGATGGTACTTCCCTCCAAATTAAATGGGATAAGTTAACAATTGTCCACCTTCCAATGCAGTTTTGATAAACAAGTATAAAATTGCAGGTCTTATCATTCATGTTCCCATTTGCTTACTGTTTTGTACCCTGTATTCTTAAAAGCCTAATTCATATGATAAGAGGTTGTAGTGAAAGTTAATAAAAAACAAAAACAAAACACTTTTCCTATCTGAATCCCTGCTATGAGCTTTCCACATATGGAAAAACTGGTAACAAGACATTTATTTAATTGCCATAAATTACTTAGCTCTCACATAGTCATTCAAAAACCTCAAGACACGTTAAAAAGGATGGTAAGTATCTTCATCTCACTTTACAGATGGGTTGACCAAGATACAGAAAGGCAAGATGATTTATCTAAAGCCACACTATAGGCCTGTGAAAAAGTACCCAGATGTCCGGACTCTATCCCTTAGCAGCGGTTCTCAAACTTTAGCAACCCGAGGACCCCCATTTTGATTTATGGACCTCCAATTTTGCCATGGACCTCCAAATCTCCCCCTCCCTGCTCAGCCCCAGGCTCCGCCCCCACTCCACCCCTTCCCCCAAGGCCACACCCCACCTCTTCCCATCTCTGATCCACCCCTGTCCCTCCTCTTCCCATCCCTCCCCCAAGTACCCACATCCCCTCTCTCTCCCAGCATCTTCTGCACACCGGGGAACAGCTGTTCCACAGCATGCAGAAGGCACTTGGAAGGAGGGGGAGTGGTTGATCAGTGGGCCCAGTGGCCCCAGCGATGATTCTTCCTCCTCCCCGGAACACGCCTCATCCCCACTTCTCCCTCTCCTTCCCAGCGCGGATCCCAGTCCTTCCCTCCCTCCCAGTCCACGGATCCCAGTTTGAGAAACGCTGCCTCCCCTTTCCATAGTATCACTAATATGTTTATTAAACTAGAAGATTCAATAAATTTACATATGCTAATTGAATGCGATCATATATATTAAAACTTAAATTATGCAAGACTGTCCAAGTGGAAACAACTTGAACAGTGAACAACATGAATAGGTCAAATAAGGGAAAAACAGCTGGCAAAAGCAGAAAAAGTACACTAAAACATATGTTTCATTTGTGCAAGTATACAAACATAAACATACATGATAATAATTCACTTTTACTGCAGCTGCTTCCAATCTCTGTTTCTGCCAGCTCCAACTATACCTTTATCGTGCAGACTCAGTTTGTATTCCCATTCCCAGCTTGCTTTGCCTATGCGTTTTACTTAAGGCCTGAACTTGTCCCACTGAAGTCAATAGGAGTTTGCTAATGACCTTAACGGGAGTAGAATTAGACAACAGCTGGGTGAAATTTTCAGACTAGCAGTTTATTGAACAAACTGTTTTGATCGACCCCAAGCTATTCATGAATTGGACACAAATAGTTTCAGCCATTTACAAACCCACCAGAGCAGGAAGTGTAAGAGATGGCGCTACTAACCAACTCCCCACCACCACCCACTTTAGCCCAATGAGTAGCGCACTCACCTGGGATAGAGGAGATGCAAGTTTGAATCCCCACCCAGAAACAGAGTTTTTCTTTTCTGCATACCTCTGCATTTTTCAGCTTCTCAGAGGCCTCTACATTCTTGCAATCTATCTGTTGACATGCTTTCCTTCCAACTTGTAGATTGTTTCTAAAAAGTTTAAATAAACATATAAAATAGGTTCTCTCTAGGGCTCCTGTCCATGCCTGACAGAGCTCTAATGAAATTACAGTGTATACTCATTGCCAGCTCTGTAACTCTGCAGTGCAGGAGGGAAGAAGGTAAAATTCTAGTTTTTGTTTTAACCCAGTCTAAACTTTTTAGGTAGTAAAAATGAACTTTGTTCAGGCTTGGTTTAGCATGACAGGATTCACTTTGCCTGAGCAGTTTAATCTCAAAAAACATATGCATTGTCTGCAAACATAAAAAAAAAATTACTCTCTATGGGTTCCCTTTTCTATATTTAACCCTGCATTTGTGATCAGTTTTCCATCTTGCGTGTCAAAGGAATATTGCTGAATGATGTGTATTAGTTGTTTGTGGGCACTTGGTGATGAAATCAAAGAAAGTGGTAGCTTTAGATGAACTACAATTAAACATCCACTAATTTAGTAGGAAATGTCTTACATATATTGCAGTTCTTTGCCATTATGAAAACACAGTCTTGAAAACTGGGAAAATATCTGTAGTGCTATTTTCATTAGTGTGCATATAGTAAATAACTGATCTGACCTGAGTTTGGAGAAAGCAGCAACAAGACATAAATATTATTTGGTACAGTTGTCACATTATCTTGCATTATTGCTTAAGAGCTACTGTTAGGCTTTTTAAAATACAGTTATGGCTAGAAAATGGACCTACTTACTCAAAAAAACCTGCTTCCTATTTGTATACAAAGCCCTATCTTCTTGCGTTCATTACGTAAGTTTATATTATTTTTATCTCATTGGCAATAGAAAACCAGCATAGCTTGGGAAGAGGGAACTGGATTCTTTTCTGGCTCACACGTCACCAACAGAATTTTTAGCTAAATTGCAGTTGCAGAATCTTCATTAGCGGTGGTGAGATGTGAGCCAGAAAGGACATGGGATGGACTTTCAAATCCCAGGGTTAGCTTGAAAGGCTGTCAGTTAGAAAAGCTATTGTTTTACTTGTAAAATGAGCACACTGTATGTTGACGCCTTTGAGAAACAGATGTGGAACTGGACATTGCCATTTGTACAGTCACTTTTCAGAAGATTTAGCTGCACTTTTAAAAAAGGCAGATGCCTACAGGAATGCTTTCATCTCAACGGCACTCATACTTTCTTGCTACGGCTTTATCAAACCCATATTACGGAAGCCCTTTGGCTGGGTATGAGAATGTTACCTCACCTACTATCCATGCAGACATAGCAGTTACTTCTTCTGACCTTAGCAACTTCAAGTATTTTTCAGTAAAAATCGGAAATGTTGTTTTAGGCAAACTCAGGATTCATCAGTTGTCTTTTTCTTAACATAGAGAAGAGCAAGCCTAAGTTTGTCCAAGCCAAACACTACACAATATGAAAGCCACCACTAAGTAGGTGCGGTGAAATTGCAGAACTAATCTTGATTTTAACCAAAAACCCAGGGCATGTTGCTCTAACATAGCAGCTCTTCAGGCCTCCCAGCGATCTTTCTATCAGGAGTGTGCAGATATTACACCCACATACAGGAGACGAGCAGGAACACAAATGCTGAAGAGTGCCTGGGAGTAGCCAAGAGGACCACTGAGATAACCCAGACCAGAGAAGGTAAGGAAAGGGCAGAAAAATGTTAGCTAGAAAAATGGCAGAGTGAGAACATAGGCCAGGCGTTCTGAGCACGGTGATGATATTATTTACAGCAACATACGTCAGGAGTGACTCCAATAAAGTCAACAGAAAAACATGAATAGAGTCAGATGAGAATCAGGCCCAGAGTGTTCTAAGCTGATCTGAAGACAAGTGAGAGTGGTAAAATAGTGACACTTTCACGGACATGGCATTGATTGGGGGTACAAAATGAGCAAGATAAACTTGCCAAGAGAGTGGAAGGGGGTGTAACAAGAAAAAAGAGTTACCATGAGGGAGTAAGAGGCAGGTAAAGAGTTTGCAAGGTGCTGGTACTTCGTGTTAGTTGAGGATGTTGTGAAGGCCAAGACTATAAGAGGGTTCAAAAAAAAACTAGATAAGTTCATGGGGGATAGGTCTATCTATGGCTATTAGCTTGGATGGGCAGGGATGGTGTCCCTAGCCTCAGTTTTGCCAGAAGCTGGGAATGGGTGACAGGGATGGATCACTTGATCATTATGTGTTCTGTTCATTCCCTCTGGGGCACCTGGGCTAGATGGACCTTTGGTCCAGTATGGACAATCTTATGTTGTCATGTTCAGAGAAGAAGCCCCCTCCTTTCTTTTGAGAGTTTTTAAAGGGACAGTCTTCTCATTAGTACCTGAAGTCACTTTAATAACAATTTATTAAAGGCCCAATCCTGATCCTACTGAAGTCAATAGCAGAACTCCATTGATTTCAAAGTCGAGAATAGGATCCTTAATATTAACTCCCCATGAGAAACTAAGGACCAGATTGTGACTGTTCTTGGTACAGCTGCCTGGACTTGTGGGGAGGTGATAAGGAGATGAACCCTCTCCCCCCCCCCCCTTCCTTGAGTTCCTGCCAGTTATAGGAACTGTGGACCCTGTACTGGCCTGAGCACAACAAATGTTCTCTCATTACTACCCTTGCAGGCCAATGCTTAATTTATAATGAAAGAGGTGCTGCGACTCTAGCAATTTTTTCTTTCATAACTGATGTGGCAAGCCCAGAGGTGCCGGGGCTATGAACTGCCAAGTCTAGAGGTGCCAGGGCTCAGCCCTGGCAAGCTCTGGCACAAACTAAGCACTGTAGCATACTAAGCTATTCCACAGCATGCAAGAAGCACTGGGAAGGACGGGAAGTATGGCTCATGCCTGCCAGATGTGAGTGAGCCCTATATATCAAGGCAAGAATCAGGGGGTAGCCGTGTTAGTCTGTATCTACAAAAACAACAAGGAGTCTGGTGGCACCTTAAAGACTAACAGATTTATTTGGGCATAAGCTTTTTACCCACGAAAGCTTATGCCCAAATAAATCTGTTAGTCTTTAAGGTGCCACCAGACTCCTTGTTGTTTTTATATATCAAGGCAGTATATCATCAATGCAGTTTGCCCTACAGAAGAACCACCATCAGAGTAGAACAAGAGGGTCACAGAAATTAACAAAAGCATGTGAAATTATGAGACCTGTGTTTGTACGACTAAACTGAAATCTAGAATTCATTAAGGAATAAGTAAACAGAGTGGAATGAGGGTCTTGTAATTGGAAAAGGCTAAGCATAGTGGTCACCCTTAAAAACTTGCCAACTGCCTCAAGGAACTAAAGAATGTTACTTCAGCATTTGCCCTATTCCCTAGGTATTCTCTATGGGAAGAATAGTCAACCGTATCTGTTTATCTAAAGCAAAACTGACAAGTTTTAAGGGCAACTTTGCCAAAAGTTTTTTTAGCCAGAAAAATGACAGAGTGAGAACATATGCCAGGCTTTCTGAGCACGATTGTGATATTATTTACAGCAACGTAAGTCAGAAGTGACTCCAGTAAAGCCAACAGAAATACATCAATAGAGTCAGATGAGAATAAGGCCCGGAGTGTTCTAAGCTGAGCTGAAAACAAGTGGGAGTGGTAAAATAGTGACACTTTTGCAGACCTGGCATTGATTGGGGGGAACAAAATGAGCAAGATAAACTTGCCGGCAGAGTAGAAGGGGGTGTAACAGGGAAAAAAAAGTTACCATGAGGGAGTAAGAAGAAGGTACAGAGTTTGTGAGGTACTGGCACTTCATGTTAGTTGAAAAGAGACACGAAAATGTTAGCAGGGAAAACAATCTGGCCCTCAACCAGATTAATTTAGTAGGATCCATGTGTTCAGCAGGCCATGTTTTCACTTCCATAACTTCTGAGAACTGGGCTTCAGAACTGAATGACACAGTATAGACACTGACATTGTGTGCTTGGCTGAAACTGTCAATTGAATGCAAATATTTATTTTATTTCATTCTTTGGACTTAAAGCTGTAACCATGAGTTTAAAAATTACTTAACCCCCATCCACTCTCATTTCCCAACCTCTTCTTTCTTTATGAATGACGAAGATTCACACTGGTGATTTTCCATTAGATGTTAACAGAACAGTATAGGTTAAATAAATCTCAGCCAAGAGGAATTAAATGAAATGTATTTGCATGTGATAAACATAAAATTGCAATCACAAGAATTACCTCCTTCCTTCCTTCCCTTATCCCTGTTCCACTTTCTGAGGTTATAGGTCCCATCAGATGATTACTTGGGATGAACTGCAATATGCAACCTTTTCCCAGTAATCACTGAAGCATAAGGGCAAAAGGAAAGATCTAAAATTCTGGTTGACAACATTTGCTAACTCTTCAAAAAACTTCAAACGAAGAATGTTCAAGCCTATTTTCCAGCTTCATTTGCTTCTCAGATTGCTCTCTCCCTTAACTGTTACCCCTTTCCAGTATCATTGAGCAATGCAAATGATTATTTTTTTTCTTTAATGGCAAGAAGTTTAACCTCTTTGTTGCCAGACATTTAAATGTAACAATGTGAGTGGCATATCTAAATGATACATCTTTAGTATATATTGGGCAATGGCACCTGGTACATGATAGTGCATAACCCACATTAAATTCCTGCTTAAAATACATTAATTTAGATGTTTTTAGACATTAACTACTGATGTGACACTACAGGCACTGGATTATGCCTCTCCCCTTCGCTTTTAATTGCAACTCAAAGTACTATTAGACAGAAGTATGGTAGGAACTGTGGCATCACTAGAGCTGGTTGCAAAGTTTTCAACTGAACAAATTTCTGTCAGAATACACAGTTGCATCAAAATCAAAGTCTTTTGGAGAAACATGATTATTTCAATGATATTTGACAGAAAAATATCTAAACTAATCATTTCAACTTCCATGATAGTAAAATTTGTTTTAATATTTGTTTAATATTTACTAAATTTAATATTTTCTATTATAATGTTTAACCTTATTCAAATAAAACATCTCAATGTTTCCAAATCAGAATTTTTCAGAACTTCCATTCTATAAAAACATTTTGAGCAAAAACAAAATTTAAAATATCAGAATTTCCTCAGTCCCTTTTACAGATGGAGAGGATGGAAATTCCATTTTCTGAACAGCTCTCAGTATCCCTTCTCAGTTTGGTGAAAAGTCAAACATCAGAAAGACTGTGTTATAAGATACAAAAATCCTCTAATTGAAGTGACCTGAGAAAGTTTTTGGTACTGGTGAAAATGAATTGAAAAGGAAAGGATATTTTCCTTCACCAAGATCAATTCTGGTCAATCTGAAAAGACCATACATTTGATATAAACAACAAAGGGCTGAATATTTGCTAAAAGAATCCACTGTTTGAGAGAGTGTGATTAACAAAGAGCTGGGGAGGTAGAACTTTGACTAATCTACTTATCCCAGGGTTTTCTATAGCACCCATTGTTATGGTCTCTAAAACAGAAATAGTCCAGGGGGTTATTCTTTTCATTTATCTTGGGACATTGGCTCAGTTTCTCCCTACCATGGAATTTGAACTTAATTTTGCGTAGGATGGATCAGAATTTCAACCAAGCTGAACCACCAGTGGTATCACGGAGTCCAGCCCAAATACTATCTGGAACAACTTGCCTTGGAACAAGGCCTACAACCTATTCAAGAGGTTGTTTAAAATTCTTGGTCAAAGAAAATCCTCATCACAGTGTTCAGTTTCCCCCTCCACCATTCTTTCTATCTTTCCTAATACTTCTGCCTCTTTAGATTCGGGATTGATCACTTTGGATCTTTCCTATTTCAGTGCTCCTAAGAGTTAAACTGAAGACATACCCCACTTGGAATAGGAGAAGAAGTCAATAAGACTAAAATCTTGCCTTTGACCAGGAGAAGGTGATCAGAGACAGATGGCTACCTGCAGCCGCAGTGCTTCAATAGCTATAGTAAGACAGAATAAAGAGAGAGGTGGAAATCTTGGTTCCATTGACTTCAGGATTTCACCCTCCGTTTTCTACTGTTTCTTTCCTACAATGTGTGAGTGCTTGTCTGTGACCAAGGGCAGTAACTTTGTACAATTAACATTTAATAAAAAAGAACATGCACTAAATTATTACCAACAGAATTTTTGGCAAGGACTTTCTATGTAAAAGGGAAACTCTTAAATGAAAACATGTTGCAAAAGGAAGGGGGGGGAAGGAATTCCTAAGAATGAGTATGTTGTTTTTTTAATTTTTAGTTAGTATAATCTTAACCTCATTCCCTCCCCAATTTTCTATATTAAATCAATTGCGAAAAATATTTTATTGGTGATTTTTGTTTTTTTTCAGGTCAGTAATCATAGAAATAACTTGAAAGTTAACCCACAGTGCCAGATCCTCAGCTGATGTAAACTGGCATAGTGGTGTTGAAGTCTATGGAGCAATGTCAATTTTTAACAATTTATCAGCTGGCCCTAAATGTAGTTGCAGTAAATTTGGATTATAAATTCAAATTGTCCTAAACCACTCAGTCCCTACTACAAAGCACATCTCATCTCTGTAAACTGTGATTTGTCTGACTGGTCTCTTCCCCTCACTTTAAAAAAAAAAAGAAAAGCAGATTTTGGATCAATTCCTGTCGCGAGTAACCCTCATGCTGCCTCCCTTAACTCAGAATCTGGTTCTCTGTCAGACTCGGTTTGAAAAAAGACTGAAAAAAGGGAACAGAAAAATAGTGTCTAGCCAGACCTCACACATCACTTAAAAAAAGCCACCCAAAATTATTTCAATAACCTTTCCATTTACAGCCAGAGATTGATAGAAAATTGTACAATTGTGATTTGAGTGGTAGATGTTTAAGTGCTGCAAGAATTCCTTAGGGTCTTGCACTTCCTCAAACGAGGACAAGGCTTTGAAGATAAAGATATCCTAAATCAAGATTGTTGCAATGTTGATATTTCATGGGAAATTGTTGCATGTTCTTGAAAGAAGTCAGTGTGTGGTATTTTAAATGCAATAGACCTATGGATAGTATGATAATAAATGACAGATGAGCACAAGTTAAAGTGATTACTATAGATATATTTCTAGAAAGGAAAAATAATATGCTTCCAAAAAGAAAACAGTAGCACACCCTTATATAACACCTAGACAGGAATAGATGAACTATAACCATGTCTGTATATTTAGCAGAACTGGGTGAAAATTTTTAGCCAAAGCTTTTTTAATGCTGAAAAATGCAGATTCGGGTTAACTAAAACTAGGGCTGTCAAACAATTTTAAAAATCGCAATGAATTGTGAGATTAAAAAAATAGTTGTGATTAATGACCATGTTAAATGCACGGTTAAACAATAACAGAATACAAATTTAAATTCAGCATGAAAGCAAGTTCTCTGGAATGGTGGTCGAAGCATGAAGGGGAATACGGATATTTAGCATATCTGGCACATAAACAATGTCATGTGAACACCTGTTCTCACTTTCACGTAACAGTGTAAATAAGAAGCAGGCAGTATTATCTCGCATAAATGTAAACAAACTTGTTTGTCTTAGTGATTGGCTGAAGAAGTAGTAGGACTGAGTGGACTTGTAGGCTCTAAAGTTTTACATTGTTTTGGTATTGAGTACAGTTATGTAAAAAAAATTCTACATTTCGTGCACTTTCACGATCAAGAGATTGCACTACAATACTTGTATGAGGTAAATTGAAAAATATATTTCTTTTGTTTATCTTTTTTACAGTGCAAATATTTGTAATAAAAAATAATATAAAGCACTGTACACTTTGTATTCCATGTGGTAATTGAAATCAATACATTTGAAAATATAGAAAAACATCAACAAATATTTAAAATTAATTTAAATTAGTATTCTATTGTTGTTTAACAGTGTGATTAAAACTGCAATTAATCTCACCTATTTTTTATTCTAGTTAATTTGTTTTGCATTAATTGACAGCCCTACCTGAAACATTTCATGAGTTCATATTATGTTCAGACAACTGTTTCAGGCAAAACAAAACAAAATAAACATTTTGGAAAAGTCAAAATGGTTTATTTCAATATTAACCAAAGGCCTTGTTTCCATTTTTCAGGCTAGATTCATTCATATCAGAGGAAGAAGAATATTTGAATAGTCATCATCACCACAACTGATATTTTGTGAATCTAGCCTTTCATTTCCTTTGCTTTTTATTAAAAATGCCTGAAACAAAATTTGATTTTTTCAATTTTTTTGTTTTCTGATTTTTCAGAACTGCCAGTTAACTGAAGAATCAGTTATTCATCCATCTCTATTCTCTTAGATGAATCATGACCAGCTTTGAACTATTAAGGAACAATTCTTGCTTCTTGCAGGTAAGCTGTCTCACTACTGATTCAGCTTCAAGTAGAAAAGGGGGTTGGGTTATATTTTATCAGGCACTGAGCCAGCATTCTGGAGACTTCAGAAAACTTAGCCATCTAATAGAATCAGGACTGGAGTGGACAAACTTTCTCACAGGACTCTCCCAATATACTTGTATCCTGCCTATAATAAAGCCTTTGCTATTTTCAGCACCAGGCCTGTTCTAAGCAGAGGCTGTCAGCTCAATCCAGGTTTTGTGAAGAGGAATGTGTACCAGGATGAAGACTTCAATTCCATTTCCCTTGTCATCTCCCTAGATATCAAGGGGAACATTTGGTGCAATAACCTGGTGAATCATCGCCCCACTCCACACCACAACAAAAGCGTGTGTCTTTAAAACAAACTGGATTAATTTGCCATCAGCAAGACAGGCTTCTAGTGTACCGATGAAAGGGACAGAAAGGTATTACTATACACTACGTGTGTGGAATGGAAAAAAGGTAGCCTAAATACAACTGAATCTAGAGTCTGGGGGAAAGATAGTTTAAATGATTCTACCCAGACATGAATAAAATTCCTAATTTTTCAGTTTCAGTTCTGAAAATCCAGAAACAACCATTCTGTTTATTGAGCTCCTGTTTGGGCGTTGCCATCAATTTACAGTCTTTCCCAAATGATGTAAGTTGTTATAAAATTAGGTAATACATTGTAAAATGTCTAAACAATTTTATGTTTTTATTCAAAAACTTTTATTAAAAACATATCTGAGTTTGTCAGAAATTCTCAGGCTCTAAGCACCTACATTCTACTGCACTTTTTGCAGGATGAGGACCATAACATTGCAAAAATCATCACAGGGAAATAATTCAAAGTGGAGAGATCACAGATGGAAAATCCGAAGGAAGGCAAACGTTTGATGGGTGAGGGTTTATCCCATAGCTGTAGAGCTTCTATTTATATCTGAGAGTTCTGTTGCTGTAATTTAAAATAGAAAAAAAAAAATCTATATTTCCTCCTTGTTTGCCCCAGAAAAAAAGCACAGTGAAACTAAAGTCGCAATGACTCACTGACCTATGCATCACTCTACTGCTGGGAAATAAATAAGAGTTCAGTTTTACTTGGAAGTACTATTGACTTTCCTGTATGCTATACTGTATAATGGTTCTTTGATACAGTGAGACAGATTCTCACCTACCCAATTGCCCCTTTGTGCCACTTTGTCACCACAAAATTGGTACAGCCTCTGTGGGGATTCCCCATGGCACGTTAGCTGTGTGCCAATCCCTCTTGCAATACTACAACATAGGGAGTGTGTCCAAGCACAGGGGGCCACAAACAACCAGATACAGATAAGAAAAGCCCTAACGCTGCTCTAAGTTAAGCTAGTAGCCAGCATCAGAATCAAGGAGACACCAAGATGGCATCATTAAGCCACCTTTACCCCTGTTTGGGTCTTGCTCTAAGTGCAGTTTGGCTGGGCCCAAGATTTGGGGCCAGTTAGCACACAACAAAATCGCATACAAAACATAATTACAATAACTACAGGTTATGAGGTAAACAAAATGGATCAAGCTTATACCCCAGTTAAGGTAGAAATGTGTACAACATCCTTCAGTGCCTTGGCATTTCAGGGAAAATTAAGGAAATCAATTAGGCTATGTCTACACTATGAGCTAAGTGGTGTGATTCCCCTGCTTGTGTGTACATATTTGTGCTAGCCCTCATCTAGCTAGCACAAACATAAATAGCAGTGTAGCTGTGGTAACATAGGTAGCAGCGATGGAGGCATGGCTAAGCTGCGCTCAGTACATTCTCCCTGGTTTCAGGTAGCCTATGTTAATGCCTCATTTTGTGTAATGTGTTAGGGTTTACTGTTTTCTGCTGCATTTGTTTAAATGTAAGATTGGAGTTTTCTTTGAGATTTTTTTTTTTAAGTTTCAATTTCATTCATTGGGACCACAGTTGGTCCCCACCAGGAGGCTTGCATGTATTCACAATGGATTTTGGTGCAAGTCTAGGGGTAACCTCAGGTGCCTTTCTTTTGTTCAAGATCACTCTTTTCTTCGCAAAGTACATTAGAGTGCAGCTACGAATGCTAGTTATGGAGCTGCCCTGTGTAGATAAACAGCTGTTCTGAAAACACTGATTTTCTTGGAGACGTCACACACCAAGCATTTTCTATGCACATTTTGATTACATTTCACAGGATTTATTCCTATAGTGCCCAAAATTTTAGCTGAGCCCTTCCCAAAGTATAAATCCTATTGAATATAATCAGTGTCAGTAGTGGGTGGGATTGGCTCTGCATTTGTTTTCTCCCTTGGAATTGTCATTCCATTTGGTCAAGACTAATGAATCCAGCTGTATTAGGATTAGTGTCGATCTCTGAGAGCACCCTCATTTTATCAGGATTTCTTTTGACTTCTAGTTTTGAAAGACACTTTGGATTTGTTTGACAAATAAAAAGTATGGAAAACAATTTCTGTCGAAGAGAAAAGGCCACCTATCACACTCCCAGTTGTGTTAAAGTCATATTTTATGCTATAAGTTCCTGAAAACAGAAGTGTGAAAATTGGGCATTCCAATGCATGAACATGTAAGCAATGTCTCAAGTGGGAAGAGTTTAATTTGTGGGAAAAGTTGGAAGAGTACCACTGTTTGTTTTTCCTTCACGCACTGTGTATGTGCATATGTGGGTGGGTGTGAGAGAGCATGATAGAAAGAAGAGAATGCCTAAAATAAGTCTAATTAATAACACATTCTTTTGTAAGCTTTTCTAAACTAAAAAACCAGGTCAGCAATATATGATGGACACATAAGTGCTATTGGCAGGAAGAAACAGATATTTTAAGTTTCAGAAAAATATACTGATTAAGTAAAGATAGAAAAGCTTCAAAGACTCACATGATTAAAAGGGGGATTTCTCCAAATGATTGGCTTGCCTACTATAGACAACATTAATTAATGAAACACATCAAGTGCCAGAGCTTTTATACGTAACCTGCTACTGTCTTTTGAAGGTAATCTAAAATCAGAAGCTATTCATTTGAACTTGGAATTTTTTCCAAAGATAAACAAGATTCTTTGTGTGCTATGAAAGACTGAAATCCAGCCTGTCTCTACATTTCCAGTTGCAGTCACTCTGAGGGCTTGTCTTCACGACCATACTAAATCAGTGCCACTGTCATTGATGCAGCAGCGTCGATTTAGCAGGTCTGGTGAAGACACACTAAGTCAATGGGAGAGTGCTTTCCCATCGACTTCAGCACTCCATCTCAACAAGAGGCAGAAGCTATGTCCACGGAAGACCATCTCCTGTCAATATAGCATCGTGTAGACACTTCTTTAAGTCTATGTAAGTTACGTTGATCTAAGTTTCGTAACTTACGTCACTTAACTAGTGTAACTTAGATAGACTTACAGCATTAGTGTAGACAAGGCCTGACAGAATATCACCTCACAAGAAAAGAGAAAAAGGAGAATGAACCTTTTCCAAAGCTTGCACATTTGATCAAATACATGGCCAGATTCTATTTGTTCCTGCACCAGGTGCTTGGTGCTATAGGTGGGGGTGGTTAGTGGGAGGAGGGGAGATTCTCGGGGATCCAGTTACAGCTTTATGATTCTGAGATTGTCCCAATCCCTGCCCTACTCTAGAGTCCGTCTTATGGGGCCTTATCCTAATTGAGAATTCCCCTAATGGGTGGCAGCCAGAGTACATCCCCTTTGCTTAGGTTGCACAAAGGAAATAGCACTGGGACTGGGAATCTAGTGCACTGTGTCTAGCTGGATTCAACACAAGTGTGTAGCCACGGTATTATGACACTGCTTTGGTGCTACTTATTACTAGTTCTGCAACCTGTTTAAATCAAACTTGGGGTTATTTAAAGGCGATATCATTACTTCCTCACTGATACAATTTAGTGTGCTATCATTTCAGAAGTGAAGAAAAGTACTTCAGGACATAAGTTATAGTTGTGAAAAGGATTGTATCATCAGAACATTCAGAATTAAATTATGATTAGTAATTTACCAGATGCTGGAATATAACTTCCTAGACATTTAAGTGGCTGGAAGCAGTTGTTTTATTCTTCTTAGTGAAAATTAAAGAAAGCAACAACTGGAGAAAGGCCATCTGGCAATCTGCTGCCTTTCACAAAGCCATTTTTTATCCTCATCAGAGATGACAAAATACCTTTGAATAGGCAGACAAAAATTCTATACGTTATATTCTAATACAGATAGACAAAAATCATATTGCTTAATTTTAATACAGTCCCCAGGGTGCTGTGTTTCATAGATAGTAAGATTATATGTAAACTAATAAATGTGATCACTGAATTTACTGGACTTTAATTTTCCCTTTTACAATGAGGTCTGAGCATAATACATCCATGCAATCATTACTAAATTGTTTGTGTATGTGACTGGAGTCATTTGTTCAAGCCATTTCCATCCATGCCAGTCACTGACATAATCAACATAGGAGTTTTTGCATCAGTGTATTCTGCACTTTCTTCACTTGAAAGAGCACAGAACCCTCTAACAACCTGTATGTCAAAAACAGAGCTGGGTGAATAGTGGGAATATTACTCAGGGCCAAACTGTGAGCGCGGTTGGTAGTGAGAAAAATGGGCTTCAGTCTAACTATACTACAGTAAGACATTTTGGAAAGTAAAGATGTTGGCATGAATGCTATATGGTACCATATGTTGTCACTTTACAACTATTTCCATAAGCCATTATGTGAAGAACCTTCAACATACTCCAAAAAATTTGGGTTGTTACCTCTACAGGATCCAAAATAAAAGGTCTGGTATGTGTTGGTGTGGCGGAAGGGGGAGGAAAAGGGGGAGGGGGAATTGTGAAGGGAAAGGTAGGAAATCTGTGTTGCATACCATAGAATCGTGGGACTGGAAAGGACCTCAAGAGGTCATCTAGTCCAGTCTCCTGCACGCATGACAGAGCTAAGTATTATCTAGACCATTCCTGACAGGTGTTTGTCTAACCTGCTCTTAAAAATCTCCAATGACAGAAATTCCACAACCTCCCTAGGCAATTTATTGAAATGCTTAACCATCCTGACAGGAAATTTTTCCTAATGTCCAACCTAAACTGCCCTTTCTGCAATTTAAGCTCATTGCTTTTTGTCCTACCCTCAGAGATTAAGGAGGACGATTTACCTCCCTCCTCCTTGTAATAACCTTTTATGTACTTGAAAACTGTTTTCATGTCCCCTCTCAATCTTCTCTGTCTTCTCTTCTCCAGACTAAACAAACCCAATTTTTTCAATCTTCCCTCATAGGTCATGTTTTCTAGACCTTTAATCATTCTTGTTGCTCTTCTCTGAACTTTTTCTAATTTGTCCACATCTTTCCTAAATTTGTGATACCCAGAACTAGACAAAATACTCCAGTTGAAGCCTAATTAGCGCAGAATAGAGTGGAAAAATTACTTCTTATGTCTTGCTTACAACACTACTGCTAATACATCCCAGAAGGACATTTGCTTTTTTTTTTTCTTTGCAACATTGTTATATTGTTTACTCATATTTAGCTTGTGATTTTAGCTAGCTCTATGACCCCCAGATCCCTTTCCTCAGTACTCCTTCCTAGGCAGTCATTTCCCATTTTGTATGAGCAACTGATTGTTACTTTGTATTTATCCTTACTGAATTTCATTCTATTTACTTCAGATCACTTCTCCAGTTTGTCCAGACCATATAAGATCCCGATTCAGCAATCATAGAATCACAGAAATGTAGGTATTTGTGATTAACATACTAAATCTTCAGCACAAAGTTACATTCATCACCCCAGTTCTAACCCTTTAGTTCACAGTAGCCATGAGATAAAGGTAACATGAATAAATAAAAAGGCTAATGTCTTAGCCTGTCTTGGAATGGAGTAAATGAATCTTTAAAGTATACAAGTTATCCATGTATTTTCCAATGTCCTACAAGGCCCTACTCTGGTTTCATACATTCTCTCCTTTTACACTGTTTCAAAAGAATAATAAAAGGTTATTAAAAATGACAGTAACAAAACAATAGGAGCAAATGAAACAGAGATTGTCCAAGTGTAGAGAAAATGCAATTAAAAAGTCACCTTCAGTTCCAGCAGAGAAGACAGGACCTTTCTGTCTTTTCTCTCTGCTTGAAACTGAATCAGACTGAGCTTAAAATGCTGTCTCACTTTCACAAATTACCAGGAGGAGGTGGGAGGATGCCTCTTTAGCAAGCTCACTTCCATAAGAGCCAAGGGTCACTCCTTACTCCTTTTCCTCCCACAGTACATTTACTAAATAGAGTGTTTGTTCACTAAGTCCTGACTGGTTTTCAGTAAAAAGTCTATTGCTCCTACAAGCGACACCACTAATTAAAACAGCAGAAATAGATTCCAACTTTCATTTTCAGAAAAAAAGTCAATAAAAATAACAAATTCCTAAGTATTTATTTCCTGCATACGCTTCGATATCCACACTACTTTTTTACTTTTTCCCGTATAGGTGTGCAAATCTTTGACTCTTTGCTGAATAATTTTAGCTTGTGTCATCCTGCTCCCATCTACAAGCCCTTACTTGTGTCATTAAAGTTCTCTGTGAGAAAGCCAAAGTAAGCTCAAATTACCAGTCATACTAAATGTGTGCACCCTTCTGTGAATTTAGGGCTTTGGGGCTTTTTTCAGCCCATCAGACAAAGATCACCGAGGGAAACTTATCTGATGTCTGAACAAGCCAAGCATTAACATAACTTTAGAGTTCTCAGTATACACTAGCTGTAGCATGAACAAGGTATTATTTTCATCTCTCTGGATTTTGATTAGTAGAAATGAAAAATGTAGGTTTTGTTTGTTTGTTTCTGCTATATTGAAAGGCAGTTTCTGCAGGTGTGACTGATCTTAGCAGACATCCCACTTTCCATTTCTGAACAGCACGAGAAGCAGACTTCCACATGGAAACTCCTCCAGTGCTAATATAAGTAAGACTCATTTACAAACAGTGGCTGAGACCACATCTTATGCCCTAAAAGATGTTGCACCCTCCTTGTCCCTGCCTTGTCCACAAGTGTCCTCATCTCATTTTATGGAGACTGACACTGCCTTTCCCTCACCTTGGAGCTTATGATCACACCGTTATCTTCTCCCTGTCTCAGCAGCAGAGTTCAGGTACCTTTTCTCATGTTTGCCTGTGTTAGTCCCCACTAAATCGCCAATTTAATAGTTAGGAGCAAACTAAAGAGAAAACCACCTGGGCCCACACAGACTGAAGCCAGCCCCTGCATGGATGTGAGACTGAGAACAGGGCATTGCCTTTCAACACCAGTAAGTAGAGCTGACTGGGCCCAATGGGGACAGCAGACTGCAGCCTTGCTAAGCTGCCCTAATTGCTGCCCTACTCTTGTGCATGGCTCTGGAGCCCTGAGGATGAATTCTGGCTAAGTCAATGCAGCTCCTCCACACTTTCACCAGTTTACATGAGGGAGGGTCACCGTCTAATCCTACCAAAACAGAAGTTATCTAGAATATAAACGAATCTACCAAAATGCAAATGGAAAGACTGTAATACTTGTGCCTAGCTGGGCCTAACCTCTTTGTCTTTCAGCCTCTCTCCTTGGAAGTCTGTGTAACTTGACCTACCAAGATATGGCCAGGGAAAAAGTGTTTCTCTATGTAACCAAAGACCCTCTGTTTATAACCCTCTGCAGCTTTGTGAGCCCAGACAGCCTTCATTAGCATATTGCGCATTCCCTAGGCCATTGATTCAGATGTCATTGCTCAGCTATAAATATTATTTGTAAGTTACAACATATTTGTTGCTCATTAATTCTTTTTAAAGCCCTTCTGCTTTGCATGGGTGAATTTCAAATATCTTTTGTCTGTTGCAAAAATATCTTTGATGTTGTGAAAGGGTTTAGAGTCTTTTACATGTTCTACACAAACCCTCAGCATCAAAGACAACTCAGGAGATCATACTATTTACCTAATGTGATCTTGGTACCTTTCAGATGTTACCCCCTTTCTCTGGTGCTACATAAGCAAACAGGAGAATCCCCAGCCTTATCAAAGGCAATAAAAAACTCAGTTACTTCTCAAAAACAATGAGGAGTCCTTGTGGCAATTACTGAAGTGTCTTATTACAATTAAGACTAACACTGAGGGCTCTCAGTTTCTTGACTGATTTGTCAGATGATACAAACACAAAATTAAACTTCTGATGATTTCTGATCCTGACTTCATTGTGAGTTTTGCTTGATTAAGAAACACAGAATTTGGCTGACAACAAAATAGTAGTTATTCTGAGACAAAGGTGCCAGCTATCTCAGAGGTGAATCTCCTCCCCACACCCGGGGAAAATAACATCTTTTAAAAATTGCAAAATCATCTTTGCAGTGAACATTTTTGCAAAGCAAAGATTGACCATTTCACACCATTTTATTTACTGTATGTAGAATGAACAAAAGAGTAAAAGAAGAAAGAGGATATTTTACTAGGATAAGGAGAAAACAAAATATTTATAGGAATGGTTATAGAGAAAACAGTGAATCCTTGTTACTCATGGGAAAGGGGTAAAGAGGACTACTGCATATGCTGTTTCTTTAGGGTATTTACCAGCCTATGCACACCTGTATGTCTAAATACTAGGGTTGAAGAACTGTATCCCCAAAGGATTTGTCCACTCATCTCGGAACATCCACCAATATGGACAGAAAGTGGAAATGCAACTGTTTCTTCATGACATGGCTAACTAGCATGCCCTATAGTCAAATCTTGTAACACCAGGTGGAAGTTAAAGAGGACTTTGACAATAGAAAGTAATAAACATCACATTTTCCTATATTCCTCTAGCACCATCAATTCCAATAAGAGATCCATTATTCCATCTATTTAATGGTAAGAATGCAAGATGATATTCAGTGGCACAAGCATATGTTAAATATCTTCATGGTACAAAGATTGTGGATGAGTTGAAGCTAGCACAGAATCCATTCCAATGGATTATCTGGGAAAAAAATGAAACCACCCTTATAAAACAGGCAGTTTTATTAGTTACTAGTAGGGCTGTCAATTAATCGCAGTTAACTCATGTGATTAACTCAAAACAATTAATCGCGATTAATCACAGTTTTAATTGCACTGTTAAACCATAGAATACCAATTGAAATTTATTAAATATTTTTTGTTTTTCTACGTTTTCAAATATATTGATTTCAATTACAACACAGAATACAAAGTGTACAGTGCTCACTTTATATTATTTTTATTGCAAATATTTGCACTGTAAAAATGATAAACAAAAGAAATAGTATTTTCCAATTGACCTCATACAAGTACTGTAGTGCAATCTCTTTATTGTGAAAGTGCAGTTTACAAATAGAGATTTTTTTGTTACATAACTGCACTCCAAAACAAAACAATGTAAAACTTTAGATCCTACAAGTCCACTCAGTCCTACTTCTTATTCAACCAATTGCTAAAACAAACAAGTTTGTTTACATTTACCTGGAAATAATCTGCCTGCTCCTTGTGATGCTGTACCTCATAATGCTTTATGGAAATATGCTTATGAATATATATGACATAACTGGAATATGTGCTATGCTACATATACCATGTAACATATCTATGTAAAGGTTATGATCCACTGAATCTATTAATCCTATCTGTATGCATGTATCATTTTTGTATTCAAAGTTATAAATATTGGCTGTGTACTGGCTTGATTTCTAAATAGCCTTAGTAGAGCATTTGGTCAGTTCCTGGAGAAAGGAATGTTAAAATTAAGTACCTAATCAAGAAACACTTAAAGGACAATAAATCTTGGAATGCTCCAATCCACATAAGAAGTCTACTTGAGGACATTCAAGGTAGCATGTGACCCATGGCTGCTACCTGGTAAGAAACTGTGAGTCGTGCATGGACACGGGACTTGCCCAGGTGACTCCAGAACTCCATCCTTGAGCTGGACTTTGCATAGGAGAGAGGAGGAGGTCTCCACCCACAAGAGAAAGTCTATTTAAGCCCGTGGGAGACTCCTCCATTTGGTCTTCAGCTGGCTAAAGAAAGAGCCTCTCCACCCCCCAGGATACCTAAAAGAAACTGGAACAAAGGACAGTGACTGCAAGGGATGTGAGTGATTGCTGGACCCAGGCTAAAAGGAGATTAATCTGTAAAAGGGAGCATTCTGGAACTGGTGAGGATCTTATCTGTATTGAGTTTGATTGGACATAGATTTGTGTGTGTTATTTTATTTTGCTTGGTGACTTACTTTGTTCTGTTTGTTACTACTTGGAACCACTTAAATCCTACTTTCTGTATTTAACAAAATCACTTTTTACTTATTAATTAACTCAGAGTATGTGTTAATACCTGGGTGGGCAAACAGCTGTGCATACCTCTCTATCAGTGTTATAGAGGGCGAACAATTCAGGCGCTTACCCTGTATAAGCTTTATACAGGGTAAAATGAATTTATTTGGGTTTAGACCCCACTGGGAGTTGGGCATCTGAGTGTTAAAGACAAGAACACTTTGGTTAGCTGCTTTCAGTTAAGTCTGCAGCTTTGGGGCAAGTAATTCAGACCCTGGGTCTTTGTTGGAGCAGACGGGAGTGTTTGGCTCAGCAAGAAAGGGTGCTGGGGTCCCATGCTGGCAGGGAAAGCAGGGGCAGCAGTAGTCTTGGCACATCAGGTGGCAGCTTCCAAGGGGGTTTCTATGATCCAACCCGTCACACTCCTTATTTACAATATCACCTGAAAGTGAGAACAGGCATTCGTGTGGCAACTTTGTAGCCGGCATTGCAAGGTATTTATGTGCCAGATATGCTAATTATTCATATGTCCCTTCATGCTTCGGCCATCACTCCAGAGGACATGCTTCCATGCTGATGACACTTTAAAAAAATAATGCATTAATTAAATTTGTGACTGAACTCCTTGGGGGAGAATTGTATGTGTCCAGCTCTGTTTTACCCACATTCTGCCATATATTTCATGTTATAGCAGCCTTGGATGATGACCCAGAACATGTTCACTTTAAGAACACTTTCACTGCAGATTTGACAAAACGCAAAGAAGGTACCAATGTGAGATTTCTAAAGATAGCTCCAGCACTTGATCCAAGGTTTAAGAATCTGAAGTGCCTTCCAAAATCAGAGAGGGATGAGGTGTGGCGCATGCTTTCAGAAGTCTTAAAAAAGCAACACTCCGGTTACAGAACCCAAACCACCAAAAAAGAAAATCAACCTTCTGCTGGTGGCATCTGATTCAGATGATGAAAATGAACATGCGTCGATCTGCACTGCTTTGGATTGTTATCGAGCAAAACCCGTCATCAGCATGGATACATGTCCTTCGGAATGCTGGTTGAAGCATGAAGGGACATATGAATCTGTAGCACATCTGGCATGTAAATATCTTGTGACGCCGGCTACAACAGTGCCACACAAACTCCTGTTCTCACTTTCAGGTGACATTGTAAACAAGAAGCTGGGAGCATTATCTCCTACAAATGTAAACAAACTTGTTTGTCTGAGCGATTGGCTGAACAAGAAATAGGACTGAGTGGACTCATAGGCTCTAAAGTTTTCCATTGTTTTATTTTTGAATGCAATTATTTTTTGTACGTAATTCTACAGTTGTAAGTTCAACTTTCATGATACAGAGACTGCACTACAGTACTTGTATTAGGTGAATTGAAAAATACTATTTCTTATTTTTAACCACGTAAATATTTATAATACAAAATAAATATAAAGTGAGCACTGTACACTTTGTATTCTGTGTTATAATTGAAATCAATATATTTGAAAATGTAGATAACATCCAAAAATATTTAAATAAATGGCATTCTATTATTGTTTAACAGTGTGATTAATCGCAATTAATTGTTTTAATTGCTTGAGAAGCCCTAGTTACAAGGTAGGAAGCAAAGAAACAATAAAATAACAGGGGAAATGAGACACATGGTCACTCAAATTTGATTAGAGACGTTTCTGATGATGACATATTTTCTCATTAGCAGATGGCTTAAACACTGGCAATGGAATATTACACCCAACATGACATCACAGCAGTGTACTTCAAAAGTTTAAAGATTGGCTTGCTGTAGCTTCAGGACTGGTGACTGGAGGGGAATAAAACAAATGTTGGTCACACATGATTGGCAAGATAGAAGTACAGTTCTGAGAAAAAGCTTCATAAAATATATATCTCCTGGAAGGCTAGGGCTGAATGATTTGAGCAACTCAGGATATTTCTTGGCCAACATACAGGTGACAGATGTCTTCTGAATGGGTCAGCCAAGCACAACAGAGGATAAACTATTTGTGCATGAAGGAAAGAAAGGAGATAATTATAGCTAGGCCCATCATCCACTCTGTGCTTTTCCCATATAACTCTACTATACAGCTGGGGCATATCCTTTCTTACAGTCTTATATCAATGTTTGTCAGAAACAACATTCAGATGTAATCTGACAAGAAAATTTTCCTTGATTTCTTACTTAAACAACATATTTATACTGCTGCACAACTCTGGTTGCTGCAGCTATCAATGGTGCAGGTGTCCTGTTCTTCAGAACTTGTGCAACACAACAGATCATTTAGACAGAGCATACAGAAGACTTTGCTTATATTCTTCAAGACAACTATAAGGAACCCAGTTATTCTAGCTTTACTTAGTAGCATTCCTTCATTTGTTCACTGATGAACTCAAATATGTCCAGTGAGGACTTCAGATAATGTATAGATTTGATTATAAAAATCTGGCTCATTACTTTTGCTTATTTCTACTGTTGATACTAGCTGCACTAGGAGACAGAACACTGCTTGTGCTTGCTCTTTCCCTGGAGGACACTGACAGCAGCATGCTGTACAGCCTGAGACACACTTTGGGAAGTGTTTCCTCCTCTTTCCTGTTTTATTGTTGGCAATACAGTATATTCTACAGGTCATTGAAGTTAAGGAGAATTTACTCACTGATTATTCTGTTTAGTGTAGTCTTCTGTCAGTCAAGACTAATATACAAGCACCAGTCTGCCCAGAGAGACTTGTAGGGCAAAGTGATGAATCAGCCCAGAGGGAGAACAATTTGCTGTCATGGGGGCTGGCTGGCTGGCTGGCAGGCAGAGAAGCCAAATCTCATTCTGCGCGAAGGAACTGAGCCTCCAGCCCTACAGGAGGGCAGGGGAAGTTGATGCTGAGCACGTCTCAGCTGAGAGAAGCCTGAGAGGAAGGTAAGGTAACTAGGACGGAATTTTCCTGTGGTTCCAAGGAGGCTCATCTCCTGGCTCATCAGACACCTCCTTGTAGCTGCAAGGTGGAGATGTCCATAAAAGGAATTTTCCATGCTGTCCCTGCTCCTCCCCTCCTTTTTCATTGTCCATATTTCTTAGTCTCTCCTAATTGTTTTTTTCCCCTTCCTTCCTTCTTATGAAGAGGAGCTGGATGAAAAAGAAGAGGTTGGAGAAAAGACATATCTGAGACAATGTCTGAGATATGAATATTCATTCCATGTTTCCAGTTCAGAGGGCAGAGAGATTTAGAAAGGAAGTGGTGCTTATATACTAGCCTTGATTGACAGGCCTTTTGCCTTCTTGAATCTGAGTAGGTGGGGTCGTAATGTTGTCTTTAATTGGCGGAGCAGATGATAGAAGGACAGACAATAAAGAACAGATGGCCAACTAGAAGCAAGTGCCAGAATATGGTTTGGAGTTAAAGAGCCTGCTCCTCCTTCTACATCAGACAGTGTAAGTGTTAATATCTCTAATACTAAATTTAGTTTTATTGTTAATATCCAGTGGCAATTACAGTTGATGTAGGTAATTATGTATCTATAAAGCTCAGCACTTTGTCTTCTGAGGTAACTGTTCTAACTCACACAGGGACCTTTCAAATCAAATGTTCTTGCTTTTCAGTTTAACAATTTAAAGTTAGTTGGAAGTGAAAAAAAAATCAGCTCTTAAGAGAGCTGTTGTTTTTTCTCCAGAGTCTGAGAGGAGGATAGTCCCCTTTTAAAAATTATTCTTCATCACTTCAGAGCTCTGAAATAGGCACCCTCACCATCGCTCTGCTCCACAATGAGATATGCACAGACTGGCATTGCAAGGGCAGGATGAAAACAGGAGGTGCATGGCAATGTAGGTCATCTCCACCTCCACATGACATTACAGGCTAAAAGGACATTTGTTGGGATACTTGAAATCCAGCCCTAACCATTTCAGCTGAATTGCCTTTGCATAGATGAAGTAAGTCTAGGATGAGCCAAAGAACAAAACGATAAGAGTGACAGTATCATTCTGATACAGGGATTTGGAATTGAAATTTGATAGTACTGCTGCTAATTGACATGTATCAAAGAAAACAATCTGCATGATATTAAAACATCATGTGTCAGGAACTGACATGCCTTCAAGTGCAAATAGATCTGTGGAACAGAATAAAGGTTCTCTTTCCCAAATGCTCAGTATCAAACATTTCTGTTACTCCTTTAAAGTCAAAAGCCAGTGACTGTCCTCTGCTGAAAATAAAATATATATCAGTTGCACACTCATATGGCTTCAGACCAGTAAATAATTACTTGGAGTGGAGAATGTACATGTCATCTAACGTATGTAATGTAATAAACTGAATTGATAAGAGCAAGCATTGATTTTTCAGATTCTAGAAAGAAATCCTTGGGAAAGAATGCTGCTCACTCTGTCACAGTAGGATATCTTGCTCACAGCCAATGGTTTATCTAGTCAAGGTTCTTCTTACAAAGCCTCCAGGCTCCTTACATCTATTCTCATGATGAAAAGGCTTGATAAACCTGATTGTGATCTCATTTACACAGGTATAACTCTATAGATTCTAGCAGTTACTCTTGATTAACACTAGTGAATCTGAGATCAGAATCAAGCCCGATGAATCTAAATTGTGTATTGAAATTCTGTTTTATCCACTTGGATAAAATGACTGGGAGCTTCTATTCACAATTGAATTAGTGGATGAGACTTGGAGAGAAGATCATTACAAAATAATGCAGGTAACTTCAATGCACCTCAGCCCTAAGGTAAGAAACGTAATTGACAGTGCAAAATCTGATATGACATTAATGAAAGGCAGGAAATGACAAGTGCGCTCTACCAAAAACAGAGTTTATCCCCTGCAGAAGAACTTGATCCAGTTACTGTTTTAGATGCAATAACATGCTAATGTTTAAGGATTTAATGAAACTACTAGATTTTTTTTAATGTTGGGTTTCATAAGTTATTGTCATCTTCCACAAAATGTTTTTCCAAGAGAAGAAAAAGTTCTCCCCTAAGTCAGTAGCAGCATGAGTTATGCAAAGAATAAGTATTCCTGCTTGGAAATAATTCCTGCTCTATTTATAAGAATACCAGTGAATAAGATAAGGTCGGAAAAAATATTCAGCGGCCCCAAACTTGCATTTTCAATTACCAAAAGGAATTCAAACCTCACAACTTTTCAATTCTGTTCCAAATCTAGAAACAATGGCTCAGATTCTGTCAAGCAGACAGCTGCCCGGGGCAGCTGAGGAAGTCTGAGGGGGAAAGTTGATTAAATTTGGATCACTGGCTATGTACCTTAAAGGGATTTATACCCACTGAGAATTGGCAGAGGAGGTCTGTGCTCTACACTGTGCCCATATGTCCCTTCCTCCATTCAATGCGCTCCCTCTATACCATGGGCAGTTGGCATCGGAGGCAGCTCTGCCACCTTCATGCTAGGATGATTCTCAGCTCCTTTGTACCTCTTGGGAAACACAGAGGGGCCAAAGCCAGAGGACAGAATCTGGCCCATGGTTTTGCGTGGTTTCTAAATGCCTCAAGAAGTTCTCCCAACCTTGCAGTTGATACGACAGCTCTGAAATTGCTGGGAAGTCCAGCAAATATAACTCTGAAAGTCAGTAACAGACAATGGGCTAGATTCTGCTATTAAAGTCAGTGGGGTTACTTTGGATTTATGCCAATGTAACAGGTAACAGAATTTGTCCCTACAATTCAAATGTTCCACTCTAACCTGCAGAAATCAGCTCCAGTTCTAACCTGCAGAACTATCAGGGAAATGAATATCAGGAGGTTAATATTGTTGAAATGGATTTGCCCTTTAACGGCATGTTTGTTCTTAGATATTTTGTGAATTATGAGCATCTTGGAAGTCCCTGGAACCTTCACGAAACAAAAACATTTCAACTTGTTAATTAACTCTGGATGTGTGACCTCTGCATACATTCTCGATCAGAATATCAATCTTAAAACATTAAAAAAACAAGCTGACATTCTTATGAACTTGGTATAAGTGGAATTTATTACCAGGTCGCCAGTGGAATGTATTTGCACAACTCATTTATTCTCTCCTAGGGGTAGCATGGCTAGACATGGAAGCGTTATCCACTGTGCTTCTAAAATTACTTCCAGGATATTTTACCCTAGAAGGGGCAGACTTTAGTATTCTATAGAAAAACACTTATGTTTAACTTTGACTATTGATAGTTTACTATAAGGGTTATTGATATATAGACATTTCCATGGTAAAATATATAGGTAATGGAAATAATGACAGTGCACCTTTTGGTCTTACTTTGGTGAACACTTATTCACATAAGTAGTCATTTATTCCAGTGGTGTGAGGAAGGGTTACACACTTGGACCTTATGGAGTATTTTGCATATTCAATATTCTGTCTGAACACTCACTAATTATACCTCATAGCAGTCCTCTGTGGTAAGTAGCTATTTTGCACCTGGAGGAACTAATACACAGAGATTAAGTAACTTGCCCCAGACCATGCAGTAAGTAGATGGCACAGGTTAGAATTCAAGTATTCTTCACTTTCAGCCTGTGCTCAGTCCATTAGGTCGTATTGTCTAGAGTGATAGTAACGTGATTATTTCTACCTGGAAGAGATCCAGGTATAATAATGGGAAACTTTCGGAAATAGAGGAGTATTGCTTGCCATCTGTGCATATTGGACAGACCTTTCCACCATTTAGATACACGTACCGTTCCGTTGCTGTCAACCTAGCTGAAGAAAGGGCCTAGTGTCCACCTAATCCCTCACCCTTAATATCACTCTAGACTTTTCTTGTGTTGCTTGCCCATCACAAGACTCTCCAAACCCACTCTCCAATGCTGGTTGCCCTTTGGAAGGGGCATCTGTTTCCTGCTCACTTGCCTGCATTAATCATCCTCAGTTCTCAAACGCATCTCAGAATCCTTTTTTCCTGACTTCAGCAGTGCTTCAAAGGAGGTACCACAAGAGCCATCATGACGGATTCTGAAGCACATCACATCACTCTATAGGACACAGTGAAAATAGTTGAACCTGAAGGTATGTAAAGCCTATATAAGCATTAACATATCATATCTTCACCTTTGACTCTTTGCCCAGCAGAGACAGTTAGGTATTGGGTATCAATTTCTTGCACAAGACAGATTTGTTACATGTAACCAAACTTACTGCATGAAAAATACCTTGTAAATATCTGTACATGTTTCTGCAAAAGACTAGTTAAAGTAGATCAAAGAGTTTTTCCTATGCAGCTGTAGTGTTAAGGGGATAAGGCTCTAGCTTAGAAGATCAGAAAAAAATATTTATTGCATTTCATTGTACAGTACCTACCATATTATGAATTCACAATCATGGCTCTTGGAGACCATCAATTACCACATAACACAAACATTGCATCTAAACAATCCAGGGAAGACTCATTGTTTAGGCCTCACAGTTTCCTCATAACATTGTGGCAGATTCTGATATCATTACTTACCGTTAGTACCACCTTACCCTACACGTTCGTCCCAGTGGAATCAATTATTCATGGAGTAAGGTTTTATTCAACACAGTAAGGGTGACAGAATCTGACCCTAAAGCACAGTTCTGTGTTTGTTCTAAAATTCTAAGATTTCTAAAATCTATAATTATTTGATTAGTGATAAGGAGAGGTGTATAATTTTCCAGTCCCACCCACTTTAACTTCTTTTATTAAGTTAAATTGCTTGTGTGGTAAAGGACATTAAAAATTAAGAAAGAGTGAGAAGGGATTTTGTGGTTCCATGAGACAACCTTTTGATAAAAAGCTACAAATTGCAGTTTCATTATATGAGAAATGAATTATCATTTGTGCTGACAGAGCACAGTAATACGTTACCGGGGTCTAACTATATAAAGTGAGAGAGCTTTTGTCTGGACTAATTGAAGTGAATTAGATTACAAGATATCTGCCTCTGGAATGTCTACAGCCAGACTTGCTAACAGAAATACTATTTAGAGAATAGCAGTTGTGTGGCACATACCACTGGCAAAGACATGAGATCCCTAGGGTGCTAGTTTGTGATGGCTGATTTTAAAAAAGATACACCTTATTTTGTTTCAGTGTGCATGTTGCCCAAGAATGTAGTAAATGAACAGTATACCAAAAAAATAATAATAATAAAAAAAAAAAAATCAGAGCTAAAATGTTCATCTCCAGGCCCACAAAAAACATGGGCCAAATTCTACTCTCCATCATACTTGAATTTAATGCAGTTTTAACATGTATCACTAACATCAGAATTTGCTCCCTGGACTAGCATCTACACCTCATAACAAAAGTGAACCCAAGAAGAATCTTTGCCAGTGGGGAGGCTCAAATAGTGTAGCTTACAGGATGTTTTATTAATAAGATTTTATAAAATCTTTTTAAAAGCCCAATATGAATAGGAATATTCCTTTCTTAAAATTCAATACAAAAAGTATTTTGGGATTTAATCTCCACTTGCTCTCCGCATTGTGCTAGTGAACAAGAACTAAAGGGACATTAAACAAATCAGACTAAATATATACACAAACTTCATTTGTAATAGTGTTATTAGTACACTAATACCTTGCTGAATCTGACCTATATCGTATCTAAGCACACGCCTAACTTTCAGTCCAGGAGTAGACCCACTGTCTTCAATTTAGACACATGCTTAAATATCTTGCCAACCTGGCACCAGACTGTCCCTCACCCCTGATTTTCAGGTGGGTTTAAGAATTGTATTTTGGCAATCCCTATTCTGGTGTAAAGTGCCTAGAGAACATTCCTGGCCTGGCACAGTTATTAGTCTACGGTGGGTGCTTCCTGGGCGCTGCAAAACCCATTGGGCACCCCCATCTGCATGAACAAATATCTCAGTGATACCAAATTAAGCTGAATAATCTGACTGCGTTTGAATGGGATGGCGCTCCTGGCTCCCATTCCCCAAGCCCTTTCAGTATAGTCCCAGATTCCCTCACCCTGGGAGGGGTTAAGGCTAATGGTACTGACCACAAAATGGCTCACCTTGAAGCTTGCCAAACTTATCTTGCCCAGCCGCTATACTGGAGTCTGCTATCTTCTTCTAGGATCAGTGTGTTACCTTCATGAGGGCAGTTGCCCGAAAGCTTTCCAGAGTCCCTCTCTGCTCTCTCCCACAATTGCCCAGCAACTGTCTGGACTGGAATTTCCTGTTTTTAAACCCTTGTTCCATCCAACATGACTAACAGGGCCAGAGAGATGGGCCCAGCCCTGCCCAGAGCAACTCTTTAACTCCTTTGTCACTGGTGTGGGATTTATACACCCCGTCACATGATCACACAGAGATAATACATTACATTTTAAGGTCTCATCTGAAAGACCCTTACCCAGTAACCTGCTTGGTACTCAGCACTCAGTTACTATGATGATGAGCACAGTATACGACCTTTTTAGTTCAGAATAGAATTAAATACTCAAACTACCTTGGAAGCATAAAAGTGTTCCCCCTCGCTGAGATCTGAAGGAAGCCCGTCAAGAAGGGGAGAAATTCTGGTTCCGCTTAAGTCAAATGGGAGTTTTAAGACTGACTTCAATGGGGCTAGGATTTCACCTTAGATTTTTCAGACCTGAGTTAAAGGCTTGTCTATATGGAGACTTAGTGCAAACCAAACCAGGATGTGAATCTATAACACACCAAGTGGCCATGTAAACCTTGCTGCTGTGCACTAACAGTTCTGTAGTGCATCTTGATGTACTGCTTACAGCATGTCAAAGCACATCTGGGAACCTTTTATTTAGGCTACATCTACACTACATGCCAGTGGCAGTGGCAGCATGTAGTGTACATGTAGCTACATGCCGCAGTGAAAAGCCTGCTGCATCCGCACTGCGGTGTGTAGCTACACATGTCTGTGAAAGGCACTGGCAGAAGAGAATCTTTTGATCCTCCCCCTGCCCACCTGCAGGAGTCTTTCCCTGTGGATGAGAAGGTTCCAATAGCAGGGAGCTGCAAGAGCCTTTCCCTGTGGCCAGTCTTTTCCTGCCTCAGGGAAAGGCTCCAGTAACAGCGAGACAGGGGGACACTACACTGCTAGAAATTGCAGGCACAGAGGCAAGACTTGGGCAAGTAGAGAGCTGTGTAGGGTAAATACTTGCAGACATATTCACACTCTTCAGGAGCGTCTATACTCACCTGAGCCATTCCGCCCTGCAATTTATACCCATGTTAGGGAGGCTACACGTATACATACTCTACGCACCGCCAAAAGGAGCATGCAATGTAGCCGCACCCTCGTGCTGGTGGCATGCAGTGCATGCCTTAGCGTGCAGAAGCTTGTGTGCTCTGGAGTCAACCCTGGCTTGCCGCACACTAAGTCTCCATGTAAATAAGTTTCATTATCCAAGCTGAATAAAGTACAAAAATTAAATAGCGAGTTTACCTGGAAATGGAGTAAAGTCAATTAAAAGTGGAAAGTTTAACAGATCTAATCTATGTTATTTGCATCACAGGTAAGGTAAAGAATTTTTTTAATGGAATTTTTACCTTGACTGTGCCTTTTTCAACATACTTAGCTCTGAGCACGTGGCAGTTGAATAACTGTGTTGATACTGGCCCTTTTATGCAAGGCTAATATTTGAGGGTTTTTTATTTTTTCATAAACCAGAAATCAATTACGCAGAGATAGGATAACATTACAAGTAACAAATGAAATACAGTTATTGCTGTGCTCATTCAGCAGAGTTGGTTTTGGCATGTTAATTTCAGCTAAAGCTTGAATAAATGTATTTTATCTATTTTTGGATTTGTTGTGCTATGAGCCAATTTTAAACCCTGGTTTAGCCTAAACCATGCTCATGGAATCTTAGAACACTCCTCACTTGTGGGACAGGTTCACACATAATCAATCTATTCAGGGTCAGTGAGCTTAGAGCAGAATAGCTGTTTCATAAAACGTCGGACTCCTAATAGAAATCTCAGTTGATGCTTCTTAGTAATTGTTATCAAAAGCTGAAATCATTTGGGAAAAATAAATGATAAAATAAGACTAATCACTTATTTTTCACCATAATTCCTCGTTGTCAGCCCAGGTGCAGTGGCTGTGACTAAGTTTAAGTGGGGCAGAATGGCTGGGTCAAAGGCCAAGATGCAGTACTACCAGTCCAGTCCACAGCCAACATGCCTTCTCCCTGCTGCAAGCAGGCATCCACTTTCCAACTTCTTCACCACTCTCTCTCACGTGGGTGGTAGTGATGGAAGTTGTGGCAGCTGGATGCAAGGGGGGGTAGTGCTAATTGTTAGGTGAAGGACTCATGGCTAACCTTTTCTTCCATGCTCACTGGTCCTGGACGAGGGCTTAGAATCTCATGATGCTAGTAAAAGCTACTAAGAGAACACAAAGACTTTGTAAAGAAAGGGAGGAGGGGGGGAAGCAAACAAAAACAACAAACCTCTCACAATCCTAGTTTTTGAATCCCAGTGTCCCCCACACTGAAATCAAGTCTATGGGCAGTGTACATCTTATGAGCCTGTAAAAAAAGATATAACTGAGTAGGTGCAGAGCCAGTCTTAGGGGTGGGTGGCCACCCAGGGTGCTGTGGTCAGGGGGGCACAGTGGTCAAGAGGCAAGCAGCGGGGTGGGCCTGGGGTGCGAGGCAATGAAAGGGAGGTTGGGGCAATGGGGGGGGGGGGGAGCAGCAGGGGCCAGGGGCAATGGAGGGGAGGGGAGGCAGCGAGGGCCAGTAGCACCAGAACAAGTTTGTCCAGGTTGCCATTTTCCTTAAGGCCAGCCCTGAGTAGGTGAAGGGAATAGCAATGGTCCCTAGTTCTTATGTCACGGGCCATATATGAACAGATTATAGGATTTATGTATTTTTATTAATATTGTCCAATATTTAAACCAGTATCTAGAGACTATCTTGAGAGTAAGGGTGGTTTTCTGGTTGTGGTTCAGCTACTGAACTGCGACTCTGGGACTCATTTCCCAGCTCTGCCATGGATTTCTTGTGTCACCTTGGGCAACTCACTCTCTCTGTCCCTCAGTTCCCCATATTGTAAAAAATGGAAATACTTCATTTCCCCCAACCTAATTGCTTTGTCTCATTTAGATTGTAGACTCTTTGGGACTCTCTCTTACAATAAGGTTGTAGAGTGGGGTTCTGATTTTAGCCAGGGGGCGTTATTTTATAAATAAATAATCATTCAAGGACCACAAAGAAGAGCTAAGAAATGGCATAAAATGGAGAATGAAAAGCCTTCACTGGAGTAGGAAGTAGTCTAGAAGACATAAATAGATTGCACTCCCTATTATATACTGCACATTAATTCCCTCAAAAACTAGTGAGAGAGACACTTGGGTTCTGAAAACTCCAATGCAGTATTGACAGTTAGACTGCCAGGAACAGCTCTTGTTAGATAGGAGTGTGTGCAAGTAGTAGGAATGTTCCATTATCATTATTCTATTGTTTTCATTAACATTTATACTGTGGTAATACCCAGAGAGCCCAATCAGAATTGGTGCCCTATTGTCCTAGGTGCTATATAAACACAAAGGCATAGTCCCTTTTATAGCCGCTTCAGGGCTATGTAGGAACTCCACAGTTGTCTCTATCCTGCATGCCATAGCTATTTGGAACTTCATAGTGGCAATGGGAATAGAACTCAGACCCTCCAGCTCCAAAAGCACTACTGCTTGAGCTAAAGGAGATTTTATATCAAATGTCAGCAGTATAGGGCTTATGTCACACAGTCTAGCCATTCTTATTCTAGCCAAAAGAGAGTATGTGGTATAGATATTCAAGTTCAATAGCGTGTACACACACATACACACAAGCCCTACTTGAATTGTGGGGTGATTGTCAAATAATTGCAGCTGAGCTGTGAACAAGAGATGGAAAATTGCAGAAAGGTAATAATGGACCTTTATTAATTGTGGTCATTTGGAAAAGCTGGTCACCATGCGCAGGGCGGGACTGACTGTTAAAATGGACCATATATATATATATATATATATATACACACACACACACACCTGAATTCAGCATCAAAATTGTGGTGGAAGCCTAATATTCCAGGATCCGCAATTTCTGCAGTATCACAAATTAAGTAGGGCCTTACACATACATACATATATATACACACACACACACACACCCCTACCTAGAGAGAGTTATTCCTCAGAATGCAACAGTGATTTTTCCTCATTAATTTTAATAAATTTATATCCTCTTACTGCTCTTGAAATGAAACCATGAAGTACTGCAAGGGATTTTGCACAGCATATCGACACAATTTCAAATGAAAAATGAGCATAAGTGTTTCATCCTCTACTGATTCAATATTTCTTTACTTCCAGCACTGTAAATCTCTTAAAGCCCGTCTTTTGAGCCTAATCCCCTAATCTGTTTCTTATTTTGAACTGTTGGCCCAAATCCTGAGAATCTGCAGTCTCCACCACATTTCAGTGGGAGTTGTAGGTACTCAGCACCTCTCAGGATTTGGCCCCTTGTCTGAATAGTCAAGTTTTTTATTATAGGCCACTTCACTCTTACTAACAGCCTGCAGTATGATTTAAATATTTCTGCAGAACTGAAATCTGGAGGATATTGCATCTGGAGTACCTAGAATTACATCTGATTCAAGTTGCACTTGTCTTTGTGCATAATCATTTTGGGTCATCCACAGAGATAAAACTTTCTAACTTAGATATTTGAAAGGAGAGAGTGTATCTCAATTATAAAGATTAAATTACTACCATTGGATTTTTCACATCCCAAATTCAAAGCTTGCAACTTTTTCTCATGAATATATGGAAACTTCATCATTGTTAAAAACACAGGGCCAGATTATGTGCCCACCTGGGTGGTGCAAAGGGTTTGAATTTTGGCCACAGCTGCCTGGTTGAGAATCCCTTGCTAGGGAGAAGGGGAGACTGTTAGAGCCAACTCCTGTGCCAGATCCCCTCACCCACCCCAGCATAATTCATAGAGTTTAAGGCCAGAAGGGACCACCAGATCATCTAGTCTGACCTTTCGAATATCACAGCCCACTGTCACCAACTAGCACCTGCACATTAAACCCAACAACCAAAATAAGATCAAAGCATTACAGCCCCCAAGAGATTAGATTATTATGTGCCACAGGCAAAGATTAGGAGGGACCGACGTAAATAATGTTTAAGAGGAGGAAGGGGGCATCGCTGAGGGGTGGGCAAAGGAACAACTCTATCAATTCACAGCTTATGTATGGCTCGTTGGTGACCATATCCAGCTGCTATAAGTCAAATAAAGCTGCTCTAATCTGACTCAAGGAAGCTTGAAAATCCAGGAATCATAGTCAGCAGCCTGAGGGTCCCTCACCCCCTTCTGTACAAGATGGCACAGGACAGAATCTATCCCACAGTGCCACTGAGATTTTCTGCTCACCACATACTGGACTTTGTTTCCCAGTGCTCCAGGTTCTGACAAAGAACCACAAAAATATGTCCCACAGAACACCCCAGGGATTAGGAGGACTGTGCCCACTGCCTTATCCCTTCAGGGGTGCAGTATGCACTTCCCTTCAAAGCTGGCCTGTGCAGAAGCCAATGGATTAGGCCACAGCTCCATTTTCTCCTTACCTACTTCATGGGTGGCTCAGCACTGAGTCATAGGCACCAACTCCGTGGGTGCTACAGGGCTGGAGCACCCACAGAAAAAAAAATAGCGGGTGCTTAGCATCCACCAGCAGCCAAGCGCCCCTTCCTCCCCCCACTCCCACCCACCAGCAGCCCCTGCCAATCAACTTCTCCCCTTCCCTCCCTGTATGCCATGGAACAGGAGGCGCTGGGAGGGAGAGGAGGAGATGGGATGGGGCGCGCTCATGGGAAGTGGGTGGGAAGAGGCGGGGAAGAGGTGGGGCAGGGGTGGAGCAGGGGTGGGAAGAGGCGGGGCCTGGGGCTGAGTGGGGGAAGCCAGCACCTGTGCACTGTGTAGTCCCTATGTTTAGGAGAGCAGGATGAATGCAATTGTGATGGGGTAGGGTAGAAGGGAGGCTATTTTCACCATCCACTCCCCACCCCCTCATTCTGGGGCCCTCAACAATCCCACTGGATGCTTATACAAATTCCAATGATATATTTCTCTTTTCCTTTTTGCAATCGTGTTCCCTCTGAACACCTATTACCCAAGCAATATATATGATCAGGAGCTATTTTAAATCTCTTTTAACATCTGGGTTTTATTCCTGTTCGTGGTCCTGGAAAGTGACTATTAAAAATGACATCATCTTACTAAACAGATTTGCTTCCAATGTGTATTTAAAGACAGAACCAAATTATTTGTTACAAATATGTTATATGACAAATTCAGCCCTTTTCTCCATTCATGAATAGTTTGCAGACCTATCTTGATTTGGTATTTAGTATTCACTGAATAGTTATGCCAGCAAATTGCAGTCTAGGTTGTGTCATGAATTGTTCACTATTCGTGGTTTCTGATTGGCCCCCTCTGTCACATGATTTGTTTTGCCTCCCTGTTTGAATGACTGCAACTTTGCAAAGAAGAGAACAACAAATACTAAAAAAGACAAATTGCAAATAATGAATAGCAAATCCCCTGTTCACGGATGAATACCCTTGTCCTTTTGTGATTATGGCTATTTGCAGAAAGACCAGCTATTCCCCAAACATCTGAGTGAACAAGAATCTATTAGCATGAATGTTTGCAGATAGGAAATAGTAAGGGGCATGAATGTGGTAGAACCAGATTACTGACTGGAACTGGCATGAATGTTTGAACACAGTTAGCCATATTTGCCCAGCTCTGCTTCAGTTATATCTGTTTAACATCTGTGGCAGATGTATTTGTTTGTTTTCACACCTGCAGAGCCAAGAAACTGAGAGAGAGGGGGAATAGGATTGTATTTTGGCTGAATCATTCATCAAAAATTGTTACCTACCCTCCAAATTATGCCCTCAGTTACACGTATACAATCCTAGAAGAGAGACTCAGTTATACTTGTGCTACCTAATTGAACTCAGTGTGGTTGCACAGGTGAGCAAGGGTATTACCTGCAGAATCTTTATTACTGGTGGCAATGAGTGAAAAGGAAAGCCAGCTTGACTTTCAGATCCCAGGGGGAGTTTGCAGGACTGAAGAAAACAACCCCCTCCCACATACATACTTTTAGCTTTTAAACGGTGTAAGTCTGAGCTGGCAATAACTGAGGTACAATGAAGATGGAACTCTAGGATGCTATTTTCACAGAATGTACAGAATACAACTACACTTTAATGCATAGATTTCATTTTAAAGTAAAGTACACAGATTAGGTCACCGTAATTCTTCTGCCCACTATGCAGATAGAAATGCAATGTGTCTTTGTACCTGCAATGCAGCCACTACTACAGCTTGTGGGTGGGACCTTCCGCATCTCCTCCTATTGGAGGTTTTGAGCCAGTGGCACAGATCCACTGGCATAATCCATCAATTCTCTAGGCAGCCCACCAACCTCTTTGTGCACTGCTCCACCTCATGCATGATATTGGTTGTCAAGTCCCTCTGTATGTCAGTCAGTAGTCTAGTCCCGCAGTGCAGCAAGAACACAATGGAGCCCTATGGCCCCTTTGTACCAGATACACCTGTGTAAATGGGCTAAAGGACAGGCATACGTTCCCTACCCTGGAGCATATCTCTTGTGCAGGGGGCATTTGTGCCACCTCCCCATCAACAAGTGCACAGGGATCTGTGGCAGAACATAGGGTAGAGGCTGGAGGGATCATGGCCAGGGCAGAATTGCACACTGTGATTCTTCACCACAACAAAGCCCCACAGGGGCCACTAAAGCAGGGGTGAAACTTTAGGGTATTGCCAAGCATGTGCCAGAGGCCACGCTGGCTCCCACATCTTTTATACAAGGGGAGAACAAGACACTTCCCTTTCATCTCTGCACTGGCACCTACACCACCATAGAGATTAACATGGTTTAATATTTCTACTGTCTCCCTGGGCTTGCATGCCCTGTGAAATGGTCACAGTGCATGACCAACTTGAAAGCATATTCTCATTCTGATTTTGGATAGGATTTTTTTGAAAAGCTTCAAATCATATAGCTGTAGGACTGGAAGGGACCTTGAGAGGTCATCTAGTCCAGTCCCCTGCCCTCATGGCAGGACTAAGTATTATCTAGAACATCCATGACACGGGTTTATCTAACCTGCTCTTTAAAATCTCCAGTGATGGAGATTCCACAACCTCCCCAGGCAATTTATTCCAGTGCTTAACCAGCCTGACAGTTAGGAAGTTTTTCCTAATGTCCAACCTAAACCTCCCTTGCTGCAATTTAAACCCATTGCTTCTTGTCCTATCCTCAGAGGACAACAATTTTCCCTCCCTCCTCCTTGTAACATCTTTTTATGTACTTGAAAACTGTTATCATGTCTGTCCCCCCGGCCCCAGTCTTCTCTTTTCCAGACTAAACAAACCCAGGGTTTTTTTTCCCAATAGTTCCTCATAGATCATGTTTTCTAAACCTTTAATCATTTTTGTTGCTCTTCTCTGGACTTTCTTCAATTTTTCCACCTCTTTACTGAAATGTGGCACCCAGTACTGAACACAATACTCCAGTTGAGGCCTAATCAATGTGGAGTAGAGCAGAAAAATTAAATCTTGTGTCTTGCTTACAAACACTCCTGCTCATACATCCAGAATGATGTTTGCCTTTTTGCAACAGTGTTACACTGTTGACTCATATTTAGCTTGTGATCCACTATGACCCCCAGATCCCTTTCCTCAATACTCCTTCCTAGACAGTCATTTCACATTTTGTATGTGTGCGGCTGATTGTTCCTTCTTAAGTGGAGAACTTTGCATTTATCCTTATTGAATTTCATCCTATTCAGACCATTTTTCCAGTTTGCCCAGATCATTTTGAATTTTAATCCTATCCTCCAAGCACTTGCAACCCCTCCCAGCTTGGTCTTATCCTCAAACTTGCAAGTGTACTCTTTATGACATTTTCTAAATCATTCATAAAGATATTGAACAGAGACGAATCCAGAACTGATCCCGCGGGATCCCACTTGATATGCCCTTCCAACTTAACAGTGAACCACTGACAATTACTCTCTGGGAATGGTTGTGTGTATCTCTCAGATGCACATACACTCTGAATGTGCAACACATACAAAATACTCTTTGGAGTGAATTAACCCTCTCCCTTCTCTCTTTCTGTGTCTTTTTCTTTGATCTACAACTTGCTGGCAATTCATTCAGTTGCAGTGATACCTATCTTTGCATATTTTTCTCCTTCACAGTGGGAATTTTAGAATTTCATGGACACACTTAAAATCTACCTCTTTGTAGTCAATAAACTTGTTTTGCTGTTTTATCTAATCCAGCATGTTTAAATTGAAATGTTTGGTAACCATTTAAAATAATAAACTGACATATTATTCTCTTAAAGGGATAGTGGATTTAATGTGTGTGTACTGTCCTGGAGAGGGCTGGGCAGTACAGGACATACATGCCTGGGGGAAGATACGGGACTGGGGATGTGATGGGGTCACCCTGCAGTATAAACAAGGCTGGTGAGAGCCAAGGTGTAGCTGGCAGGCTGCATTTACAGACACTCAGGGTGTGGTTTGCATGCTGGAAGGCTGCTTGTGAGCAGCCCAGGTGGGGCTACTCCAGCAAGGCATTGCTGCGAACAGCTGCGAACAGAGGAGAAGCAAACAGAGGAAGTTTGCCTGGGAACTGTCCAAGAGGAGCTATAGTGAGAGCTGTGTTATGAGCTGGTGGGGTGAATATCTGAGTGTCTGTCTGTTGTGACCATTTGTTGACTGGTGCTAGTTGCAGGGACTGTTTGACCATGTGTTCATTTGTTTGAAAAGTGTGAACTGGGAGTGCTTTGTTCCAAGTGGGCCTTGAGTGGTTGATTGGAGGGAAGGTTTTAAGATAGGGGAAGTGCTTCGAGCCAGCAGCCTTATAAAAAAGCAGCCAGCTGCAAATGGAGGGAGTTTGCCTGGGGGGAGTTCCCACAGAGTTTTTGCCTTTCAGGCTTCTGTGGGCAGTAAATACAACATCTGAGGAGGCTCTTAGTAGGAAGACAATATGGATAGTGAGTGATCAGCTGTTGTGACCTGCACAGGATGTGCCTTGTTTGTCTTTCTCCCAGAGGATAGAAGCGACTTCGTCTGTATGAAGTGCAAGCTGGTCTCCATGTTGGAAGAGAAGGTTAAAGATCTAGAGACCCACATATCAACCCTGCGTTGCATCAGAGAAAATGAAGACTTTCTGGATAGAAGTAAACGTTTGGTACTGCAGACACAGCATGCTGAAGAATCAGAGAAGGCAGTGCAGAACGGAGAAGAAAATTGGCAGCATGTGACTTCCAGAAAAAGAAAGAGGAGAACCCATGTATCCCCAATTCAGATAGAGGTAAGAAACCGTGTTCGGGCTCTCTGCACAGGTACTAGAGTGGAGAATGGTTTGGAAGAGTCATCTGACTGAAGGGATCAGAAAGAGACCCCATTGACCAGAAAGCATGGAATGCATTGTCCTAGGGATGGGGGTTCCATGACCATCACTCCCAAGAGGAGGAGACAGGTGGTGGTGGTCATGGACTCCCTCCTAAGGGGAATGGAGTCATCCATCTGTCGTCCAGACCGGGAAACTCGAGAAGTGTCCTGCTTGCCTGTGATGTGACAGAGTGTCTGCCGAGACTGATCAAGCCCTCGAACCGCTACCCCTTCCTACTTCTCCACGTGAGCACCAATGATACTGCCAAGAATGACCTTGAGTGGGTCACTACAGACTATGTGGCTCTAGGAAGAAGAATAAAGGAGTTTGAGGCACAAGTTGTGTTCTCGGCCATCCTCCCTGTTGAAGGAAAAGGCCCAGGTAGGGACCATCGAATTGTGGAGGTAAATGTGTGGTTACACAGGTGGTGTTGGAGAGAAGGCTTTGCATTCTTTGACCATGGGATGCTGTTCCAGGAAGAAGGATTGCTAGGAAGAGATGGGATCCACCTAATGAAGAGAGGGAAGAGCATCCTTGCAGGAAGGCTTGCTAACCTAGTGAGGAGGGCTTTAAACTACGTTTGCCGGGGGATAGAGATCTAAGCCTTGAGGTAAGTGGGATACCGGGAGGAAACACAAGGAGGATGGGATGGCGTAACAGGGGAGGCCTCCTGATTCATACTGAGAAAGTAGGGTAATCGGCTAGTTATCTTGTGTATATGTATATATTGTGTATACGAACACAAGAAGCCTGGGAAACAAGCAGTAAGAATTAAGTCCTGGTACAGTCAAGGAACTATGATGTGATTGAAATAACAGAGACTTGGTGGGGTAACTCACATGGAGCACTGTCATGGATGGGTATAAACTGTTCAGGAAGGACAGGTATGGGAGAAAAGGTGGAGAAGTTGCACTGTATGTAAGAGAGCAGTATGATTGCTCAAAGCTGGAGAAACTGGAGAAAAGCCTGTTGAGAGTCTTTGGGTTAAGTTTAGAGGCAAGAGCAACAAGGGTTATGTCATGGTGGGTGTCTGCTATAGACCACCAGACCAGGAGGATGAGGTAGACGAGGCTTTCTTCGGACAACTAACAGAAGTTTCCAGATCACAGGCCCTAGTTCTCATGGGGGACTTTATCACCCTGACATCTGCTGGGAGAGCAATACAGCAGCGCACAGACAATCCAGGAAGTTTTTGGAGAGTTTTGGGGACAACTTCCTGGTGCAAGTGCTGGAGGAACCAACTAGGGGCTGTGTTCCTCTTGATCTGCTGCTCACAAACCGGGAAGAATTGGTAGGGGAAGTAGAAGTGCGTGGCAATCTGGGCAGCAGTAACCATGAGATGGTCGAGATGAGGATCCTGACAAAAGGAAGAAAGGAGAGCAGCAGAATATGGACCCTGGACTTCAGGAAAGCAGATTTGACTCCCTCAGAGAATATATATTTTTTTTTTACGGGGGACAATTAATGTAAAAACAGGGACAGGAGTGCGGTCAAAGGGTCAAAAGAAGGGAACCTGATGGGCTCCTCAGGGAATTGATGGGCAGGAATCCCTGGGAGGCTAATATCAGGGGGGAAAGGATTCCAGGAGACCTGGCTGTATTTTAAAGAAGCCTTATTGAGGGTGCAGGAACAAACCATCCCAAAGTGCAGAAAGAATAGCAAATACGGCTGGCGACCAGCTTGACTTAACAGAGAAATCTTCGGTGAGCTTAAACACAAAAAGGAAGTTTACAAGAAGTGGAAACTTGGACAGATGACTAGGGAGGAGTATAAAACTATTGCTCGAGCATGCAGTGGTGTAATCAGGAAGGCCAAAGTACAATTGGAGTTGCAGTTAGCAAGGGATGTAACGTGTAACAAGAAGGGTTTCTACAGGTATGTTAGCAACAAGAAGGAGGTCAGGGAAAGTGTGGGACCCTTACTGAATGGGGGAGGCAACCTAGTGACAGATGATGTGGAAAAAGATGAAGTACTCAATGCTTTTTTTGCCTCGGTCTTCACAGACAAGGTCAGCTCCCAGACTGCTGCACTGGGCAGCACAGTATGGGGTGGAGGTGAGCAGCCCTCAGTGGTGAAGAACAGATTAAGGAATATTTAGAAAAGCTGGAGATGCACAAGTCAATGGGGCCGGATGCGCTGCATCTGAGGGTGCTGAGGGAGCTGGCTGATGTGACTGCAGAGCCATTGGCTATTATCTTTGAAAACTGGTGGCAATTGAGGGAGGTCCCAGATGATTGGAAAAAGGAAAATATAGTGCCCATCTTTAACAAAGGGAAGAAGGAAATTCCAGGGAACTACAGACCAGTCAGCCTCACCTCGGTCCTCGGAAAAAATCATGGAGCAGGTCCTCAAGGAATCCATTTTGAAGCACTTGGAGGAGAGGAAGAAGATCAGGAACAGTCAACATGGATTTACCAAGGGCAAGTCATGCCTGACCGACCTGATTGCCTTCTATGATGAGATAACTGGCTCTGTGCATATGGGGAAAGCAGTGGATGTAATATACTTTGACTTTAGCAAAGCTTTTGATACGATCTCCCACAGTATTCTTGCCAGTAAGTTAAAGAAGTATGGATTCGATGAATGGATTATACGGTGGATAGAAAGCTGGCTAGATCATTGGGCTCAATGAGTAGTGATCAATAGCTCGATGTCTAGTTGGCAGTGGGTATCAAACGGAGTGCCCCTGGGGTCGGTTTTGTTCAACATCTTCATTAATGATCTGGATGATGGGATGGATTGCACCCTCAGCAAGTTCGTGGATGACACTAAACTGGGGGGAGAGGTAGATAAACTGGAGGGCAGGAATAGGGTACAGAGTGACCTAGACAAATTGGAGGATTGGGCCAAAAGAAATCTGATGAGGTTCAACAATGATAAGTGCAGAGTCCTGCACTTAGGATGGAAGAATCCCATGCACCGCTACAGGCTCGGGACCAACTGGCTAAGCAGCAGTTCTGCAGAAAAGGACTGGGGATTACAGTGGGCAAGAAGATGGATATGAGTCAGCAGTGTGCCCTTGCTGCCAAGAAGGCTAACGGCATATCGGTCTGCATTAGTAGGAGCATTGCCAGCAGATCAATGGAAGTGATTATTCCCCTCTATTCGGCACTGGTGAGGCCACATCTGGAGTATTGCATTCAGTTTTGAGCTCCCCACTACAGAAAGTATGTGGACGAATTGGAGAGAGTCCAATGGAGGGCAACAGAAATGATTAGGGGCCTGGGGCACATGGCTTATGAGGAGAGGCTGAGGGAACTGGGCTTATTAAGTCTGCAGAAGAAAAGAGTGAGGGGGGATTTGACCGACCTGATTGCCTGAAGGGGAGTTCCAAAGAGGATGGAGCTCGGCTGTTCTCAGTGGTGGCAGTTGACACTAGGAGGGTGGTGAAGCACTAGAATGGGTTACCTAGAGAGGTGGTGGGCTCTTTTTAAGGCCCGGTTTGACAAAGCCCTGGCTGGGATGATTTAGTTGGTGTTGGTCCTGCTTTTAGCAAGGGGTTGGACTAGATGACCTCCAGAGGTCTCTTCCAAGCCTAATGTTCTATGATTCTATTGTAAGACATCCAAGGTTTCAAGGCAAGGGTGAGACAGCGCCCCCACTAGTCTGGATTGTGCCCCTGTATGTCACACCAGTACCACTCACTGCTTTCTGCTTGTATGTGTTTAATAAGTGTAGAAGCAGGAAAATGAAAAGTCTCAGAGGAACCAGTCTAAGGAATACAGCCACTTTTTGCAAATATTTATTTTTCTCATCTTGAGGCCTCAGGGTATGTTTGATTTACAGTATTGAAAGAGCAATCAGTCTAGCCAGTAGCAAACTATTTTGCTGAACAAACAGCCTCATGGATTAGAACCCTAAAAAGTATTCACATTGCATCACACCGTGTAATAGTTAGAGAAACTCCTTGTTACCTAGTTTGGATCAGGGGTGAAAGTAACTTAAAGGACTTACCGTACGCCGAAGTCCTGAGCAGGGGCGTGGCCTCAACCGGAAGAGGGAGGGCCTTTAAATCTTGATTTAAAGGCCCCGTTCCAGCTGCTGCTGGGAGCCCCGGGGCCTTTAAATCATCCCCGGAGCTACCAGCTACAGAGGTGGCTCAGAGCCCCGGGGCTAAGGGGTGATTTAAAGGGCCTGGGACTCTGGCTGCCGCTACTGCAGCAGAGTTCCGGGCCCTTTCAATCGCCAATGGAGCCCTGCCGCCGCTACGCCGGAGCTCCAGAAGCCAGGCTCGGGGCGGCACTTTAAAGGGGCCAGGGCTCCCCACAGTGTCAGGGCCCCGCTGCCTGAGCCCAGGGGTAGGTGGCAGGGCTCCAGCGGCGCCTTAAAGGGCCAGGGCTCCCCGCAGTGGCAGGAGCCCCGGGCCCTTTAAATCACTGCCCGAGCCTGGCTACCTGAGTCCAGGGGTAGGTGGCAGGGCTCCAGCGGCGCCCGGGGCTCGGGAGGTGATTTAAAGGGCCCGGTACTCCAGATGCTGCAGGGAGCCCTGGACCTTTTAAAGCGCCAGCCTGGGAAAGTCGGTTTGATTCTGCATGACATACCGGCTCTTGCCAGTACTCCATACCAGACCGGACCGGCTTACTTTCACCTCTGGTTTGGATAGTTTGTCATGTCATTTGAGGAATATATGTTATTTTGTGAAATTTTCTCAGCAGCTACTTGTAAACAGATTTATTCAGAAAGAAAGCAATTGCAGTGAATTGTGAGAGCAGTTCTTGGAGGAAAAGCTGGGGACAACTATTGTACCTGCAAGATTTGTGTGTTTCATTTTTATGCAAAACATACTTCTGTGTACAGAAATGCAAACACAAAAAGCTGTTGTTTGCACAGTTATTACACATGCAAATGACCTTCTGGAGTACAAGGAAGGTGCTCACACACTACAAGTACGTGTGAAAACATTGGCAGTGCATGCTTGGAAGCACATTTGAAAATTTGATCCTGAGAGTCTTCGGCATATCTTCAATGCTGTAGTGCCAAGAAGAAGAAGTAGCAGTGTTCCCAAATGTACAAAAGTGTTCCCAAATGTACAAAAGTGGTTGAGAATTGCAGAGCTGTCTGGAGGATCTAGCCACAAAACCGAGTGATTAATAGAACCTGTGTGGCTAAATTCCCCTAGTCAACTTTGAAAAACTCAACCATATGTTATTGAATGTGGGTATATTTGCATCTGAGGGGGGAGGGGCAAAATGTAACTGTCATAAAGGGCAACATATGGGGCATGATGTTGAATTAACTGAATTTATTCTGACTGTATTATAAAGAGAAGAGAGATGAGAAACATGATCTGACATCAGGAATCATAACATTCAAAAACTAGTAGGAGAACACTTCAACCTCTCTGGTCACTCAGTAACAGATTAAAGGTGGCAATTTTGCAACAGAAAAGCTTCAAAAACAGACTCCAATGAGAAACTGCTGAGCTTGAATTAATATGCAAACTAGATACTATTAACTTGGGTTTGCATAGAGACTGGGAGTGGTTGGGTCATTACACATATTGAATCTATTTCCCTAGTTTAAATATCCTCACACCTTCTTGTCACTACATTTTTTCTCCTGCTGATAATAGCTCATCTTAATTAATTAGCCAATTACAGTTGGTATGGCTACTTCCACCTTTTCATGTTCTCTGTATGTATAAATATCTTGTTGCTGTATGTTCCTGTCTATGCATCCGATGAAGTGGGTTGTAGCCCACGAAAGCTTATGCTCAAATAAATTTGTCAGTGTCTAAAGTGCCATAAGTACTCCTGTTCTTTTTGCAGATACAGACTAACACGGCTGCCACTCTGAGGGACAGTTCAAACTGATGGAAATGTGTTGTGATCCCTTGTATCCTGCTGATACCAGCAAGTACTAAAACAAAGTGGTTCAGGCCCAGATCTCCCATGTGACCAGATCTTTTTGCCAGTTTAGTTTCCTTTTGCCTAATAGGGTCTTCTCCAGATAATTTCACTTCTTCAGACTCTTAAAACTGCACTGTAGTGAGACTCTACAGGAGCATATGTTTCCACCCAAACAGATCCCTTTGCAGGGTCAGGCCTAACAGAAGAAGACAAAATTGTTGGGTGCTTTGTGACACTTTGTTAACATCACCTAAAGTTGTGGGAAATTTGCAATAAAATTTGAATACCTCAAATTTAGAACTTTTCACAATTTGGTCAAATTTTGCAAAAATATTGCAAAGGATGGAGGGCTTTGTACATCTTTCTCCTTCAGGTGGGGTTTTAAGAATTTCACAGACACAAGTGAAGAAATGGGACATTTCATAGTGACTGTGAGCCTGGAGGCAATTGGTAGAGAGGATTCCTTGCCTAATAATCCCTTCATAGCAAACTCTACCCATCCTGTCCCCACATTGGAGGCAGGATGCAGTGTGGCCAAAAATGTTTTAACTTGAGCAAGGGACTGACCCAGTTCTCAGCGGCCCAGAGATCGGGGGAGTGGCAATGATAACTTAAAGCCACTTTTATCCCCATCCTTCACCTCTGGAGCTCTGAATGGAGCTGAGGAGCTGAGGCAAGTTCTCCATCCTCATTTTGATGTGACAGTAGTCACTTCACTAACATTTCACAAAAAGCCATAGCATTACAAATATTTTTTCATACAATTACATTTTTTTGGTACTTTCACACACCATTAATATAAGACATTATTTTTATTACCCTTATAACATACATTATTAACTTTAATGATATTACCACAGCATGCGTGTTACCACAGATGTTACCACACCATGGAAACAATATTGAACTAGCAAATCACAAATACCATCAACTTGCAATACCCATCATTGTGCTCCCTGTAGCCATATCATTTACAACTGATGATGGTCTGATGATCTGGATATGAATTATTCTCTGTTTGACATTGCTGTGGTTAATTTACAGTGAAACCGTCAACTTACAAGGTTAGACAAAGCAGAGTTAACGGCTGCTGAACTACCTCTGTATCTCTGAAAGCTCTGATGCATTATTGTTTGACAAATTAGGAGTGATATTACTACACGCCTGATGTGAAATTCCTTACTTCCAAAAGCCAAAAGAAGTACTCCCTGAGTGAGCATGCTGAGGCACTGGTCCATCTTAGGGCCTCACATTGCTCCTCTCTTATGGTAAGTCTACTGCTTTAGTAAAAATTCCAGAATAGGCCAATGGGTCTTGGAAGGAAATTGAATAGAGTTGCTGCCACCACTGCAATGTTATTCTGTGGTCTTCTTGCTTTTCCTTTAGCTTGCTTTTCATGCTTTTTCACTGACTCCTATCCTTCTACATAGCTGCTTTTGTAGGTGTTTCCCCTTTCCTCTTTACAACCAGAAAAATGTAAATTCCTCCCTACCTTCAATTGTCTCTGTATTGTGATCAGTGGAGCTAGAGTCAGAGTACCCATATTCTCTGACAGAATTGTTATTGATGGCACACCAGTGGAACAGAGAGTGCAGGGAGTTAGGGTGGAAGCAACATGGACAGAGTGGGTAGTGCTGGGTGCAATCAACTTCCACTTGTTCCCCTTAACCTGCCGTCAGCATCACACTGTGAACAAACCATGGTGGTAGCATCTGAGCTGTGAGTTGTTTGCAGTGCAGCAGCTGATAGCATGCAGGGCCGGCTCCAGGCACCAGCTTAACAAGCAGGTGCTTGGGGCGGCCAAGGGAGAGGGGCGGCACCTGCGGCAATTCGGGAGCGGCAGGTCCCTCACTCCCTCTAGGAGCGAAGGACCTGCCGCTGAACTGCTGCCGCCGATCGCGGCTTTTTTTTTTTTTTTTCCAATTGCCGACGCCAGAACGCGATCGCGATTGTGGCTTTTTTTTTTTTTGCGCTTGGGGCGGCAGAAATGCTGGAGCCGGCCCTGATAGCATGAGCCATGGATCTTTGTTTGAAGCCCCCCCAGAGGCCTAGATTTTGCTGACAAAAACCTAGCCTTGCCCACCTAGATCTGGTGGATGGATGGTCACCCAGAGGTGCTGGAACAATTTGTATAATGGCGGTGCTAAGAGCCATGGAACCAAACTGTAAACCCTGTATATAATGGAAACCACTTCAAGCCAGTGGGTGAAGCAGCACCCCAGCATCCCTAGTTCCATCACCTATGGAAGTGGCTATTCCACAGAGGTGAGCACATATTAGACAGGCTTAGATACAGGACATGCAGCAGAAGCTTCAAGAAAAAGGATGAAAGCCCTAGGAGACACAACACCTCCAGAAGTACATGATGTGAGACAACAGGAAAGGAAAACAGATGGACAGGGTTCCATACCCATAGTAAGATGCACTGACGATGGGGGGACAGCATGAGAGGATAAAGGAGAAGTGCCTCTAGGATAGCATTGCAGGGAATGTGGCAAGATGAAGCATTTTAGCAGTGTGTGCAAGAGCAGAGGAAGGTTTCAGTAAGATTCAGACTTTACAAGAGGGGGATGGCACATCAGACAGCAGTGATGACATTATGATTCCCTCCTCGACTCCAGGAGCATATCAGGTTCAGGTTGTTGGGACAAGGAAGCAACAAGGAAAAATACCAACTCCTGTGTGCGAAACAATGTTGAATTTTCAATTTAAAGATGAGCTGGGTGTACAAGATGGAATCATATTTCAAGGGCAGAGCTATTGTCTCTGCCTCATTACATAAGGATATCATGCAGAAAATACATGCCTCATTTCTGGGCATTGACAGCTGCCTTAGACAGACAGGCTTGAGAGTGTATTTACTGGGTGGGAATGAATACACAACTCCCTTCCTTGATAGAAGGGTGTGATACCTGCCGGTCATGTGATAACTGACATCAGAAAGAGACCCTGTTACCATTTAAGCTGCCCACCTGAACATGGGTAATGGTGGTATTACTTACCTTCAGTTAAAAGCAATACTTTATTACAGTGAACAACTATTCAAATTTCAGGGAGGTTGATGCCCTGCCTGATACAAAAGCAAATCAGTGGCTGGGAAACTGGAGGCCCACTTTGCAAGTTACAGCATTCTGGACTCTGTATTCACCAACAGATCCCAATTTGCCTCAAAAGAATTCAAGGAATTTGCACTTAAATGGGAGTTTGACCATCAGAATTCCTCCCCAGCTAACCCACAGAGTAATGGTAAGGTGGAATCAGCAGGTTCAGACCCCTTGTTAGCATTTTTGGCACACAGGAATGCCCCATCACGAGTGCCAAAACACTCCAGGACAGGTGGTGATGGGACATAGGACCAAAATCCTGCACCAATGTGGGGAGACCTTTGTGGCCAGAAGGGTGGAGATGGCCAACAATCAGAGAAAGCAGGCAACAGAGTACAGTAGATCATTCAAGGACCTACTAGCCCTTGAAAAGGCACTCCTGTGAGGGTCCAGCCATTAGAGAGACACTAGGAGGAGTGGATTCAATGAGTCATGAGGGGGGCAGTGGCACCCAGGTGATAGGAGGTGACTACACAAAATGGATAAGAGATCCAATGGAACAGGAGGCACTTAGGATCCAGCAGACAATACCCTGAGAGGGCCTACAGAGATCATCACAGAATGGAGAACCAGCCAGAGGACAACCCTACAGGAAGGGAGGAGACTTCACAGAGAATAGTTCGCTATACTCAGAGACAGATGACAAGGACATAGAGACAGGTCACTCCTACTGCGGTTGTTCGTTTAAAAGACAAAACTATCTCAAAGCCTACATAACCAGCTGAGTCTATGGTAAAGATGAGACTCCAACTCAGCAATGTGCTAGCAAACCCCTGGCAAAAGGAAGATGGTATGGGGATCTGGGAATTAATTATTTGGTTTTAATATTTATACTGAAATGTTTGTAAAATAGGGAAGATGTATCATGATCAGTGGAACTAGAGTCAGAGGCCCCATTTTCCCAGAGGGACACCAGTGAAACCTGGGATGCTGGGGTAATTAGGCTGGAAGCAAAGCAGCCACATGGACAGAGCATTGCACAGGGTTTAATAAAGTTCCACTTGTTCAACTTAAACTTTCTTTCAGCTTTCCTCTTTGCTAACACACTCTGCATATTTTAACTTCTTGGTTCCTTTCCCTCAGCAAAACAAAGGTAACTTTTAAGCAATATTTAAGTTTACCCTCACATGCTTATTTCCCAGCGTTTGCATACCCTTCTTCTATACGCTTCTGCTAACCATAGTGTAACAGGGGACACTCATTTATTGAGTGCCTCCTTATGGCCGGGCATGGTATTGCAGTCCTTTTCCTGCTTCTGGAGCCCTGATAGTTTGTCTACCTCATTTGGTGGGTCTACAGTGGCTCAGCCCCCCAGGTCACACAGTCAAAGTGAACCCCTTCCAGGGTAAACAGGAATCCAACAAATAAATGGTCTCTCTGCTCTCTATAGCCCTGGTTCTGGGCCCTTTAAATTCAGTCCTTCAATCGTGCTTCCAAATGAGCCCTGTCTTCCTCCTTGGCATTTACACCATTTTGCTGTTGGCTGGTGCGTGAACTCAGGCCCACCCACTACTCAGGGTTCCAACCCCGGGACCCTATACACAGCAGCCATGTACCCCTCAATTAAATTTGTTACCACTGCTTCTCTGGGCCTTTTCTCACCCGGCCTGTTTATCTTCATGCTTAGCTCAGGGCCAAGGTTCTCAGGTCCCTCTCTCCCTGTGAACTAGGGTGACCAGACAGCAAGTGTGAAAAATCGGGACAGGGAGTGGGGGGTAATAGGAACCTATATAAGAAAAAGACCCAAAAATCGGGACTGTCCCTATAAAATCGGGACATCTGGTCACCCTACTGTGAACCTAGCTATGCAAGTGCAGCCAGAGAGAAAACCTGGCTAGTCCTCAGACAGCTTTGGCCGAAGAGGAACATGCTTCCCTGCTCCTCTAGCCCCAGCCAGAAACTGTCCTGCTAGGACCTGCAGCAACTTTTATCTGAGCCTGCTGGGCTCTAACTGGCTGTTGCCGCAAGGACCAGATCTCTGTAATTTCCAAGATGGCTGCCCCAATGAGGCCTCTCTAGGTAGGCCTGGAGGATCCACCTTCGTTGGTATGGGAATCTGGGAAACTGAAATGTGGTAATTCCTTGCACATTGCAGCTTCCTGGGGTAGGGTGCAGTAAGATCACAGGGTCTCCTATAGAGAGCTGCAAAGGCCAGGTACACCCTGTCACACATAGGAACATTGAGTTGCCATATTGGATCAACCCTGAGATTCACCTCATCCAATTTCCTGTCTCCGACAACTGTGGTCAGCACCACGTTCTGAGTGCTTCAGATCCTGTGACACAAATATTCAAATCAAGACCAATATGTATTTTACCTTCTTTCTTCCTTTCCTGTTTTGACACGTTACTTCCTAAAATGATGGTTGATAAAAAAAAATTGAACAAAAATCCCCACATTCCCATTGGAAAAGGGGGTTTTGTCAAAACTGAAGTTTTCTGTGAGAAGAGATCGATTTCTACTGACATTTTCATCAGGAAAATCTAAATGAAATAGTTTTATTCTGATCAATATTGATTTCTAAGTCTGTATGATCTACCTTGGTACCTCCCAGGAGTTCTAATTCCAGGTTTTTCATGCCCCCATTCACCCTGATAAGCCCATCACTTTGCAGCCAAGCTACGTATCCCATGATGTACAGCATTCTCTCCCTGTGTCTGTGAACAAAATGATTCATTTTTGACTATCATTTATACAATTTCATTATTTTATTTACTTAGATAGTAATATGGCCCTTATCACCCTAGTATCTGAGCGCTTCACAATCATTAATGGCTCTTAACCTAGAGCAACACCACTGTGAGGTAGGGAAATGTTGTCCCCATTTTGCAGATAGGGAACTGAGGCACAGGAAGTCTGTGGTTGAACCAGGAGGATTTGCACCCAGATCTTTTAACCTTAAGACCCAGCCTACTTACCCTTCCTATCAATGCTACAATGCCTATAACTAGAACCCTGATTTTCTGAACTCAAATAGTTACTTCCAGCAATGCCTGTCAGTAGTTGGATGTTTTCTAGGAAACTTTTCACCATTTTTTTAGGGAGGAAAAAAGACTGGACATATGCTAATATGCACAAAGAATTCAGAAGACTGTCATTTTGTTCTATTTTCCACACTAAGAAAACAAACCACGCAGGATTTTAAATATTGTTATACAGTAAAATCAAAACGTGTCTGAAGATCCATAAATGCCAGAAAACATGTCAAGTCCAACAGCACTGGGCTCAAACAGTGGAAAACTTTAGCAATATAATCAGTTGCCCTTTAAACTGCTCCAATCTTTCAGTTTAGAGCAAATTTCAATTATAACTTTTAAAAAAAAATTAAGAGATAAGGCATCAGGAAATGGTGGTTAGAATTTTCATACCAAAATAAGAAGCTTTGCAACATGTGAGAACAATTAAATATAGTTCCAATATTGCTTTGGCAAAACATAAACCAGGAAAACTAGATAGGGCATTTCTGAAAATTAAGCACAGATTGTTGGGTGATGCACAGCACAATCCTATATTACTAAACAATGTACTCAGATAAGTAACAGTTGATGTTTTAAAGATACAAGTGATTTAGTTACTGGAGATATATGGTGCTGAAACAGCTTAGTTGGTGGTCCTTGCTTTTTCAGGCTATTGCTTTAATACAGTCAAACAGAGAAAATTCTAGTGATTTATTGTTGGGCTAGATTTCACTCTCTGGGCAAAATGCCATGAATTCGGGATGCAGGCTGAACTAAACATAGCTTTTTCAAACTGAAAGGCACATCTGACTGCTAGTCTTTACATGCTATCTGTTAGACCTATTACTGGTCATACTCCTCCAATTATAATTTGTCTATCAAAAAGTTACAAAGAATGCATCCTGCCTTCAACCAACCCCTTACTGGCACTGAAAATCAGAACTTTGCGAGAGGAAGCAGCAAACAAGTCTTTATCCTCATGGGATCAGGTTTAAAATAACATGTCTAGTTAGCATGTCACATCCCATCTACCTTGATCTCCCACGCGAACTACTCTCTTGGAATTTCATGACTTGCTCTTGAGGTGTTCTCCCAAAGCAGATACACACTACACAGAGTTGTTTCCATAGATTCTGCTTTCAGAACACAATAATGAGCCAACTGCAGTTCTTCATTCTTTCCTAAAGTTAGGCAAAAGTCAGCAACTTCCTTTGCGTGCATGTGTGTGTGTGTGTGTGTGTGTGTGTGTGTGTTTGTGTCACCATCAGAGTGAGAAAGGAGAGCAAGAGAAAGATGTAAGTTCAGAAATGAACATCAGTTTACACCGAGAGTCTGTGAGTAAGAAAGAAACTGAAACTAATCTCTGTCAATAAGGAACAAATTTATAGTCTTCAAAGCCAAAACATTAAGTATCCTTGCATGCAAGAATATTTCCTCATTGCCCTCTCAATAATATCCATGGCAAGATTAGATAAAACAGCTATCCACACAAACAATTATTCATAGGCTATACCTCTCTATGCACCTTGAAATTTCTAGGGCTCTGGTATCCCACAATTTTGCTTGGAACTTTTTACCACTGTAATTGCATTTAGTAATTATTTATATTAAAAGGGAATATACTATAATAGTAGACAAGGAGATATTAACCAGTTTTTCAGTTGCAATCCTTACTTGACAGGAAGTCAACATGCTGAGATTAACATTGCTGCAATGTTAAATAAACAGAACTGGCAAGCCCTCTCCAGTAAAAGAGAATTAGCTATATTCTATATTGTAACTCCAAAGATGCTGTAGCTAGAGCCAAGCCAACAACTGATGTTTTGTTCAGCCACCAAACTGAAATATTAAAAAAAAAAAAAGTTTCAGATCAAGGAGAAGAAAAAATGTCTCAGTTTTTCTCACCATAACAAAAAAAAAAACCCAAAATTAATTTCAGGTCAAACTAAAAGTTTACTTTGACCTGAAAAAGTATTGTTGGGGTTTCCCCCCCGTTTTGTTTTCCGGTGGCATTTTACTTTTTTTTTAAATCTAGCTAAATTTCAAAATGCCAAAAGTTTGAAACTGTGACATTTTTGATAGTTTCAGTCCCCAAAAAAAAAGAAAAGAAAAAAAGAGAAAATTTGCCAAATTCAACCTGAATTCACAAATAGTTTCAGTCAACTCAAAACTGCAATTTTTGTAAATAAACTATATTTTGTTTAAAATTTCACCTAACTCCAGCTGTAGCATCACATACAAGAATAGTGCATTACTGAGGATCTTGTAACCAATAACCAGTATTGTAAAGGCACTCTGCTATTGCAAAACACTTAAGTATGCACAGTATTACCAACTAACTCCCAAAGAAATTGGCATCACCAGTCTCCTTTACCTCTCTTCTTGGAAGAAAGAATTAGGCATCGCAAGGCACTATAAAAGAAAAATATTAACTGCACATAAAATAATCAATTTTATAGTTCAATATATTATAAGATATAGTAACCGTATGTAGTTATATATGATGAAAGATCTTGCAAATGCTAACACTTGAATCTGGATGCTTTTTTTTTTTTTTTTTTTTTTTTTTTTAAATACTTAATTCACCAAAAATGCATTTTGGGGAACACCAAAACTATTCACAAATTTGGGTTGAATTTATCAAATAGTTTCAGCTGAAAACATTTTGGGGGAATGTCAAATATTTTGTTTTGAAATTAACTGTTTCAAAATCTCATGTGAAATGTCACTTTAAAATTGACATTCTAAATAGATTTCATTCAACCCAAGCAAAATGTTTTCAGGTTGTGGGGTTTTTTTGGCTAGAAAACCCCACCAAGATTCAGTTTGAACTGAAAAAAATAAATTATTCACTAAGATTTAATCAAGAATATGACAGATAGGTAATGGACTAAGGATTAATGGATTAGTCAAAATATGACAGGACAACATAGATGTAATACAACCTTACTAAATATAGTGGGCCAAAGTCAGCTCTGGTGAAAGTGGACCTCATTTAATAAAGTTGCACTTTTTACTCCAGGATTCAGCCTGCACAAATATTTCTGTTTTCTATAGAACTGAATGAATAATTCACAACCAATAATTTATCCAGTTAATTTAGTCTCTTTCTGCTCATATTGTGGGAAATCTGCAAATAGAGCCCAGTTTCCTAGAATTTTATTCATTATTCAAAAGTATTTCACTTTTTTGCAAATATTTTTCAGAACTACAGATCCATAAAAACAGCTATATTTAATATTAATTGTTTCAGTCATGTTGATTAACATATGTTAAACTGGTCAGAAAAGTCATATGGCATTTTTTCCCACTTCCTTGATTGAATAAGTTCCTAAGCACTTCCTGCATGAATAGTGTCATGAGTGCAAATTTAAAATTTGGCTTCATGAATAATCACATATGCCCTCACTTTTGTGAAAACATTTCATGCCAAAAAATTGTTCAGGAATGGTCACAGAAAGCAGCCATCAGGAAGGCTTAAGCATATCCAAAGCAAATGTATTGAGATACCAAACAAAAGAAGAGTAGAAATTTTGTTTACAGTTTTCACTCAGCATTAAATTTCTGCCCTGGACATTTTCTGCTTCACATCTGTTAGGAAATATTTACTACCACCACATGGGAAACACCTACAAAAGAAACACCATTTCCATGAGTGAACACAGCTTAGCATATATATGTGTATGAAGACAAGCATGAAATATGTAGGAAATCAGTAACCAAATCTCAGATGCGTTTATGTAAAGGGATATTCTAGAGAACATTGAATGCGATGCAAAAGCTATAAATGAAACATTGTGGTGTGAAGTTTGAGACTAAAGAATGATAGAATCATAGAATATTAGGGTTGGAAGAGACCTCAGGAGGTCATCTAGTCCAATCCTCTGCTCAAAGCAGGCCCAACACCAACTAAATCATCCCATTCAGGGCTTTGTCAAGCCGGGCCTTAAAAACCAATAAGGATGGAGATTCCACCACCTCCTTAAGTAACCCATTCCAGTGCTTCACCACCCTCCTAGTGAAATAGTGTTTATTAATATCCAACCTAGACTTCCCCCACTGCAACTTGAGATCATTGCTTCTTGTTCTGTTATCTGCCATCACTGAGAACAGCCTAGAACCATCCTCTTTGGAACCCCCCTTCAGGTAGTTGAAGGCTGCTATCAAATCCCCCTCACTCTTCTCTTCTGCAGACTAAATAACCCCAGTTCTCTCAGCTTCTCCTCGTAAGTCATGTGCCCCAGCACCCTAATCATTTTTGTTGCCCTCAGCTGGACTCTCTCCAATTTGTCCACATCCCTTCTGTAGTGGGGGGACGAAAACTGGACACAATAGTCCAGATGTGGCCTCACCAGTGCCGAATAGAGGGGAATAATCACTTCCCTTGAACTGCTGGCAATGCTCCTACTAATACAGCCCAATATGCCGTTGGCCTTCTTGGCAACAAGGGCGCACTGCTGACTCATATCCAGCTTCTCATCCACTGTAATCCCCAGTCCTTTTCTGCAGAACTGCTGTTTAGCCAGTCGGTCCCCAGCCTGTAGCGGTACATGGGATTCTTCCTTCCTAAGTGCAGGCACTCTGTACTTGTCCTTGTTGAACCTCATCAGATTTCTTTTGGTCCAATCCTCCAATTTGTCTAAGTCACTCTGGACCCTATCCCTACCCTCCAGTGTATCTACCTCTCCCCCCAGCTTAGTGTCATCTTCGAACTTGCTGAGCGTGCAATTCATCCCATCATCCAGATCATTAACAAAGATGTTGAACAAAACCGGCCCCGGAAAATTAACATGTTAGACTAATTGGGCGGGCGAGGGAGGAAAGCCTTAGATCTGGAAGCCAAATGAGAAACACATTTCTGATTGTTTCATTATTTATTGCCCCAAAAGAGTGAAGCTTCATTAGAAATAAAACTACAAGAGTTATGATCAAAATATTTAAATAAAGCTGGAGAAAACAAAAAGCAATATTTGGGGAGTGAAATAGTATACAGGTCTGACCTTTAGATCTGTACAGTTGTTAACATGTAAGGACAAAATTGATCATTTATAGTAAAGTATTCTAATGAACTAAAATCTGCACAAAAACACTCCAATAACATTTTGTTTAAGCAAGTTCTTACATTGTGACTAAGGCAGAGACATTTTGATCAAACCACTGTACTGTAGAAAGCCTTCTGCCTAATTTGGTGGAATTTTGTTATTATTCCATTAATTTTGCAAAACATGCTTAGTGACGTTTGGGAAAATGAAGATAAAGAATGTTAGCGGAACAGCCATCTTCCGGTTTGCTCCTAAGCGCGTTATCCTCTCACTAAGGTGATCCTAAAGAGGAATACAGGCATGAGAGTTCTGCAGAGCAAAGCCCTTCAGGACAGTGAGCCAAAGCACTATACTCCCACGTGATTTTATTACTCCAGAGAATGACGACATTATAAGAAGAAAGATGGTGGTGTCCTCAGCTGCACCTCATCTGATGGTGATAATTTTCAAAGCTGTCTGAAATTATTGAAAGGAAACAAATAATTGGCCTGCCCATAAGTAGAATCACATATCAGCATTTCAGAGCTTTCCACATTCGTCACAAGTTTAGTCAGGTGGACTCTTAGGCCTGGTCTACACTAGGCGTTTATGTCGAAGTTAGCGCCATTACATCGAATTAACCCTGCACCCGTCCACACTGCGATGCTATTTAGTTCGACATAGAGGTCTCTTTAATTCGACTTCTGTACTCCTCCCCGACGAGGGGAGTAGCGCTAAATTCGACATGGCCATGTCGAATTAGGCTAGGTGTGGATGGAAATCGACGCTAATAGCTCCGGGAGCTATCCCACAGTGCACCACTCTGTTGACGCTCTGGACAGCAGTACGAGCTCGGATGCTCTGACCAGCCACACAGGAAAAGCCCCGGGAAAATTTGAATTTGAATTCCTTTTCCTGTCTGGCCAGTTTGAATCTCATTTCCTGTCTGGACATCGTGGCGATCACAGCAGCACTGGCAACGATGCAGAGCTCTCCAGCAGTGATGGCCGTGCAGTCTGTGAATAGAAAGAGGGCCCCAGCATGGACTGATCGGGAAGTCTTGGATCTCATCGCTGTGTGGGGCGATGAGTCCGTGCTTTCTGAGCTGCGCTCCAAGAAACGGAATGCAAAGATCTATGAGAAGATCTCAAAAGACATGTCAGAGAGAGGATACAGCCGGGATGCAACGCAGTGCCGCGTGAAAATCAAGGAGCTGAGACAAGGCTACCAGAAGACCAAAGAGGCAAACGGACGCTCCGGATCCCATCCCCAGACATCCCGTTTCTACGAGGCACTGCATTCCATCCTCGGTGCGGCCGCCACCACTACCCCACCACTGATCGTGGACTCTGAGGATGGGATATTGTCCACGGCCGGTTCCTCGGACATGTTAGCGGACGGGGAAGATGAGGAAGGAGATGAGGAGGGCGAGGCAGTCGGCAGCGCTCACAACACTGATTTCCCCGACAGCCAGGATCTCTTCATCACCCTTACAGAGATCCCCTACGAAGCGTCCCCAGCCGTTACCCCGGACACAGAATCTGGGGAAGGATCAGCCAGTAAGTGTTGTAAACATCTAAACATTTATTTTTAACAGAACAGGAATATTAACAATTAAAAGAATGGGTTGTTCATGATTACTTTGCCCTAGGCACTTAACGGTTCAGTCATGGGCAGTGCAAGTTTTGAAAAAAAATCTAGCAATGTCCGGTTTTCCGTGATTGTCCTGCCCAAGCCGCTCTACTGTTTAGTTCCTGCTACTGCAGCTAGAGTAAAATGCGGTCTATATGTGCAGGGATAGAGCAGTAATCCTCCCGGGACATCTCGATGAAGCTCTCCTGGAGGTAATTGGAAAGCCGTTGCATGAGGTTCCTGGGGAGAGCGGCCTTATTGGGTCCTCCGAAGTACGACACGTTGCCGCGCCACGAGACTATCAAGTACTCGGGAATCATTGCTCTGCACAGCAGGGCGGCATACGGCCCTGGTCTTTGGAGGCTTTCCCGGAGCATTCTCTCTCTCTCGCTGTCAGAGATCCTCATCAGGGTGATGTCGCCCATGGTGACCTGCTTTGAATTAGGTAGGGGAATGTTAGTGTTGGGACTGCTTGCTCGTTCCTTTACAGAACTGTAACAGCTGGTTTGCAGCCACGCGGTGGAGGCGGGAGAGGGGCTGCCGAAAGGGATCGTTCCTGGGGACAGCCGCGAGGGGGTGGGACAGGGGCAGAGTTCCCGCTTGCCGGATTGCTGGCAGCAGGGACTGACATTGCTTTAAATGTGAAATGAGGCCAGTGGTAATATAAAAGTTTTAAACTGCCACAAGTCTACGGCTTACCATGTCTGCCTGCAACAGAAATTCCGTTGTGCTGTCCCGCTTCTCAAATGTGCTGTGGAAGACCCCAGGCACTGAATGCGAAGGCCGAGAATTCGACCTTGTGCTGAGTGCGCATGTGATAGGTGCTGTGCATGGTCTTGTTCACAGAGAAAGACTATGTTCTTTGTTCACAACTACATTTATCTTTCTGAGGAATTCACTCCCTTTTTCCCATTCCCACAGCCACATCTGCGACTGTCTCACAACCTAGCCTGGCATCACACTCCCAGAGGTTAGCGAAGATTAGGCATAGGAAGAAGAGGACACGGGAGGACATGTTCTCTGAACTTATGGCCTGTTCCCAAGCCCAGGCAGCACAGCAGACCCAGTGGCGGGAGAAATTGACCCAAATGCAGCAAGCAAACATGGATCGGGAGGAGAGGTGGCGGCAGGAAGACCAGCAGGCGACTCAAACGCTGCTTGGACTACTGAGGGAGCAAACAGACACGCTCCGGCGCCTTGTGGATGTTCTGCAGGAACGGAGGCAGGAGGACAGAGCCCCGCTGCAGTCCATCTCTAACCGCCCTCCCCCGCCACCAAGTCCCATACCCACCTCACCCAAAGTGCAAAGAAGGAGAGGCGGCAGAGTCCCTGCTAACTCTCACTCCACCCCTGCAGAGAGCTCTAGTAGCAGAAGGCTCTCATTCCCCAAAACTTGAAAAGTTCTTTCCTTCCCGCCTGACACAAGCCCCCGTCCAAGTTTCACCTCCCAGTTCCATGTGTAGTTGATAATAAAAAATACGTTCATGTTAAGTACTGTTTCAATGATGTTCTTTTGGAGGAGGGGGGGAAAGGGGGTTGGTAATTGGACAGGACAGTCGCCTTTGGCAGGGTACATAGGCGGGGGCAGGCACAGCAGCAGGGCACATACACAGTGCAGTGATGCAGTGACTAGTTACCCTGGTTAGTCTGGGAGGTTGTTTTCATGTTATGTGGTGGGGGGTGGGTTGCTCTGTGACTTTGTGGCGGGAGAGGGCAGTTACAGATCTTAAGCGGCGGTCCTTATGCAGGATCACAGAGCCACGCAGCAGGGGATCTGTAACCGTCCTCCCCCTGCCACAAAGTCACATAGCCCCCCCATACACACAGTCCCGATCAGGAGGGGTGACAGGCTCCGTTGAAACAACCATCCCACCGCAGCGGAGCCCGTCAATCCTTGAGTTTAGAAGCTTCATTCGCGTCACTACACTACACCCGCTCCGCACCACAGTCTGCGTCCCAGTTTTAAAAAATTCCCGCGAAAACAGTATTAAAGAAAACGGTGTTCATTAACAAAGTAGAACTATTTTTATTTCGAAACGTGTGTTGGAAGGGGGTGAAGGGGGTATGTAACTGGAGAGGATAGTCAACATTAACTGGGTAAAGAAACGGGGGCAGGTTCAGCTTCTCTGTACACTAACTTAAAAGTCACAGGTTACCCTGCTCACTCAGGAACCTAGCTTTCAAAGCCTCCTGGATGCACAGCGCGTCCTGCTGGTCTCTTCTAATCGCCCGGCTGTCTGGCTGGGCGTAATCAGAAGCCAGGCTATTTGCCTCAACCTCCCACCCCGCCATAAAGGTCTCCCCCTTGCTCTCACAGAGATTGTGGAGCACACAGCAAGCTGCTATAACAATGGGGATATTGGTTTCGCTGAGATCACAGCGAGTCAGTAAGCTTCTCCATCTCCCCTTGAGACGGCCAAAAGCACACTCCACCACCATTCTGCACTTGCTCAGCCGGTAGTTGAAGAGTTCTTTTTCAGTGTCCAGGGCGCCAGTATAGGGCTTCATGAGCCAGGGCATTAGCGGGTAGGCTGGGTCCCCGAGGATGACTATAGGCATCTCCACATCCCCAACAGTTATTTTGTGGTCCGGGAAGTAAATACCTTGTTGCAGCCGTCTAAACAGACCAGAGTTCCTGAAAACACGAGCGTCATGAACCTTGCCCGGCCATCCCACGTAGATGTTGGTAAAACGTCCCCTGTGGTCCACCAGTGCTTGCAGCACCATGGAAAAATAGCCCTTTCGGTTAATGTACTGGGTGGCCTGGTGGTCCGGTGCCAGGATAGGGATGTGAGTTCCATCTATGGCCCCACCGCAGTTTGGGAATCCCATCGCTGCAAAGCCATCTATGATCGCCTCCACGTTTCCCAGGGTCACTACCTTTGGCAGCAGTACATCAACGATTGCCTTGGCTACTTGCATCACAACAACCCCCACGGTAGATTTGCCCACCCCAAACTGGTTCGCGACTGACCGGTAGCTGTCTGGCGTTGCAAGCTTCCAGAGGGCTATGGCCACTCGCTTCTGTACACTCAGTGCAGCTCGCAACCGGGTGTCATTGCGCTTCAGGGCAGGGGACAGCAACTCACAAAGTTCCAGGAAAGTTCCCTTCCGCATGCGAAAGTTTCGCAGCCACTGGGATTCATCCCAGACCTGCAGCACTATGCGGTCCCACCACTCAGTGCTTGTTTCCCGTGCCCAGAATCGCCGTTCCACGGCATCAACATGACCCATTGCCATCGTGATGTCCTCGGCGCTGGGTCCCCTGCTTTCTGAGAGGTCTGTGCTACTCTCAGACTTCAGGACATCACCGCGGTGCCGTAGCCTCCTCGCCTGACTTTTCTGCATCTGCCTCAGGGAAACCTGTATGATAAGCTGCGAGGCGTTGAGAGTGGCCACAACTGCAGCGATGGTCGCAGCGTGCTCCATGCTCGCAGTGCTGTGGCATCCGCGCTGTCAATGACTGGAAAAGTGCGCGAACTGATTTCCCGCCGGCGCTTTCAGGGAGGGAGGGCGGGAGTGATGGACGGATGATGACAGTTACCCAAAAGCACCCTCGACACATTTTGTTACCCAGAAGGCATTGCCGGCTACACCCAGAATTCCAATGGGCAGAGGGGACTGCGGGAACTGTGGGATAGCTGACCACAGTGCACCGCTTCGAATGTCAACGCTTTCACCGTTAGTGTGGACTCACAAAGTCGAATTACTGTCCTTAGTGTGGACACAGACGTTCGACTTTGCAATATCGATTCCAAAAATTCGATGCAAGTAAATTCGAACTACTCTCGTAGTGTAGACAAGGCCTTAGTTATTCTGTTGGGGGAGTCTTTTACAAGCTATTACAGACAGAAGTCATAAGGAATAATTTCTTCCATAAATTTAGTCTCTGTGCTCACAATTTGTCTGTAAGTCACAGTTTACTCAAGTGAATGCATCATTTGCAATAATTCATCAAAATGTCTCTGAATAATCCTTGGTCTGTTGATTGTTCAAGAGCAGGTCAGTGAAGACCCTTACTATCTTACATTTCAGCTGTGTGCTTTAGTTTTGACTGGACACATAGGTTGCATCATATTATTTTGGTCTCTGACTGAAAAATGGTCCTGATTAAAAGACATTTTTGAATTTTAAATTTGCTGTCCTGAATAATTACTAATATTTTTGTTTAAAAGTCACCATTTCCACAAACATACTTGCCAATCAGCTTATTTACTGCATATTCGTGGAATATAAACTAAAAAACTAAAAAAGCAGGTGTAGACTCTGATAGAATGAGATCAGGTTTTTATTTGAGTGAAAAACCCTGGAAAATTACTTAAACTATGCACCTAGCTTTGTGTTACTGCTAGTTCTGGCTGCCATTACTGGTATAAGGAAAGATGTAATATCTTCTTTCCTGTTATTATTGTGTTGGCTACTTCAGGAGAATTCAATTAATAATATTCTTAGAAAATGTGCTTAAGGAACTTCCAGATGTGTTAGAGCTTTAATCTGACCATAACCAAAACAAACTAGACAAAGAATGCATACAAGGATGGAAAGAATCAATTTTGTCTTATGAAGCAGCACTAGGGGCATTGAAAATGAGTTATGCTGATACTTGTAAGAGCCTTGTTCCAGATCTCTCTCTGGTATTTCTAAGCTGCTCAAGGTATCTCTTGATCCTAAAGTTTCCATCTCCTCTTTGGTAGTTCTTCTCTCTTTTTTCCCCACTTAACCTATCTGAGATCCCAGTGTGGTGGTGTGACTCCTCCACCCCCATCCCAATAGCACAATTTGGCTCCTGAGAGCATATGAAAATCATGTATTTGTATGTGCATGCAGCCAGTTATCAGCCTGCATGCAAACAGAAACATCAAGTTTGTGCCCACACAGACTAATTTACCTGCAAATGTATATTCACAAATGCACGCATCTTAGTTTGAAAAATCTGGTGCTACAAGTCTAAGATTGAGCCTGTGAAAACAGCTCTCGGTAAGTGGGTTTTCTCCTTTAATTGTAGCCCCCATCTGCAGTGTGAGACACAACATTTTCTTTGAAGCAAATAGGCATAATTGCTCTAGTCAAATAATATTTTCCAACTTTTTTTTCAAAATATATATTTTTAAAAAAATCATCCGTTTTGCCTGAGGTGCCACACTTTTCTATCATATCTGTGTTCAGTGTTTTCACATTCCAACCAGGGGATTATGAATCGTCTTCCTGCTCGTCCCCATGCACACTTTATACATCATACCCTATAGGTCCCTTTTTGTGGTTGCCATTCTTCTGGCTGAAGAGGCCTTTAACCTCTGGCCCCTAATAGTCAAAGGGTTAGTTAAGCAATCTAAGGCATTTTGCCACCATCTTTCTTCAAGTGTGGAACATGCTGCCTATGAGCTCTTCCAACCCTATGTCAGCCTAAAAGCACCAGAAGCAGGATTCAAACTCCCCTACCTATCTCCGGTAGGTATGTGTGTTGGTATTTTAAGACCGCAGGGTACATATATTTGTTTTTACACTGTGTGCTTTGCTGGAGGGAAGCAGTGGTCAGTTTATAAGTAATATTACATGGGAGTACAGTGGTTAACGTTTCCATTTTATTGAATAAAATATTGGCACTTTTAAGCTCCTAATGGAGATTTCTCTCAGTACAAATTGAATTAAAACTCAAACTATGACTGTGCTGTTTAGATCTTGAAAAAGTTAGGTTTGACCTATATGGTGAGCACGTCTAACCATGGCTGTGCAACCTATATCTTGGGTTGCTTCTGTCAATAGCTTTTCTCTAAAACTATACAGAAAAAATCCAGTAATATCACAAACTTGTAAGGGTACTGACAATCATTAAAATATTGTCAATCTCATTTTCTGTACCTATGTGCCAATATTTAATTATCAAAGTAAATTCCACTGTCTGAGTAAGTTTGCAACACCAGAGATCAGAAGGTTTGAGCATCAAAACATTACTGCAGAAATGTGGAGTGACGAGCCAGAATTTCTATTAATTCTCTGAGCTTCACAAGACATGGAGATAAAGGAAAACACAGGAATGACTGACTCTTACAAGATGCACAGTAGCCACAACAAGCTAGAGTATGAAGTAGTTTAGGATACAATCTGCTATTGCTGAGCCTAGCTTGTAACTGAACAACCAGTTTCTGAAGTGACACTTGCAGACAACAGAGAATCTTATGATGTACTTGCAGCAGAACATAGTACAAGAGATCTCTGAACACAAATACAGAAAAAGGGTTAAAATCTCTCTCTTCAACAACACTGAGTTCACCAAGGAGCAAAAGCTGATAAATTATGTATCTGAACTCAATAAAATTCCACAGGGATGTCCACCTGAAGGCTAATCTTCATTCAAGAGAACCTTGCTTTGTAAAATATATATTCATACATACATATACACACACAGTGAGTGACATATGGGTCTGAAAAACCTTCCCCTCCCCAGATATGCAAATCCCAAAAGTTAAGGAAAGAAGAGATCCATAAATTAAGTATATGTTGGGTCCCTGATGGTATGCCATGTCATTTTTAGTCAGGAATACAATTCTACTCTTGTACGCAAAATGGCATCCTCTGTGAGGCATGACCTCATACCATGAGTACAGCCAGTCCTGGGGCATGCAATGCATACACAGATGGCATGCCACCCTGTTTCCTTCAACCTCTGTGTACTAGTGTGTGTTTGTGTGTGTGTATGTGTCTTCATCTTGTGATTTCTTGGGGACAGGGACTGTTCCTTCTTCTGTCTGCAAATTGTCTAGCACACATAGGGTAACCAGATGTCCTGATTTTATAGGGACAGTCTCGATTTTTGGGTCTTTTTCTTATATAGGCTCCTATTACACCCCATCCCCATCCCGATTTTTCACATTTGCTATCTGGTGACCCTAAGCACACAATAGGTGCTATCATAGGAATTGGCATACTGGATCAGACCAGATGCTCAGTGGAAAGTGCAAAGAAACAGAACAAAAGCAACCATCAATACACCCTCAACTCAGGCTAGGTCTACGCTACTGGGGCGGGGTCGACCTAAAATACGCAACTTCAGCTACGTTATTCGCTGTGAGGACGGCGGTGATTCGACCACTACCGCTCCCCCGCCAACTCCACTTCCGCCTCTTGCTGCAGTGGAGTTCTGGAGTTGACGGCAGAGCAATCTGGGATCGATTTTATCACGTCTACACTAGATACGATAAATCGATCCCCGATAGATCGATCGCTACCCACCGATCCGGCGGGTAGTGAAGACATGCCCTTAGTATGATAGGTAGGCATGGGATAGCTTGCCTCAGGAAAAGCTCTCTTCTAACCACTAGTAGTTAGAAATTGGCTTATGCTCTGAAGCATAAACCAATAAATGATAAAAAGACATGAATTTCACAGCCAAACCTTCCTTATTTAGATGGATGTCATTAAAGAGATCCAGAGCCAGAACTATCCCAGGTGTACAGCCGGAGTGATGCCAGAGCAGCCAAGGGAGCTTCATAGGTATAGAACAGGTGTGAAAACAAAATCAGGCCGAGAAACTTCTGTTCTCTGAAGACACTTAATTGATTTGCATTTTCTGAATATTACCCATAATGATCTGCTTATGCACAGAGTTGCCTGAGTTTGATTTGTTATGTTTGTAATTTTCATAAACATTTCTGAATGACCATGTCAAGTGTTTCGAAGATGGTTTAGAGAGGCAGCTGGCAGTTGTTTTGTTAAGTCTTGTGTAGAATTTAACTGCTAGACATATAAATGCTTTTGCTGTGTCAAAGAGGAAAGATTTGATGGAGAGTCCAGCTGCATTGTTCCCCTTGTCAAAAGTGTCACTTTCTTTTCCACTGTTACCAAATATCCATGGTATTCTCATCAAGGATTCAAACTCTTGTGCAAACAACTTTTTAAGATATATTTTTCCTCACTCGCTTCCTTTTTGGTTTTAGACAATCTTTAGTGGCATATCACTTTCACCTCACTTTAGTTGGAAAAGTGAGGAGAGAGAGTTAAAAATGCTCTCAGTCACAAACATACCCAGACAGTTTCCCTCCCCCCCCGCCCGTGTATTTAATCTTCAGTTTAAATACAACAGAGCATACCAAGACTATACAGCAGTAGGAGACTTCCACACCGCTTCTCTTTTTCTCCCTACCTCACCTCCGGAGTCCCCCCCTGAATCCCAGATATATAGCCACCCAGCTACTGGACCAATTGTCTCATTGGCCCCCAGCTATTACCACCCACCTGTCAGTAAACCAACAGAAACTGATTTATTACTTCCAATTAAGCCTGCAGACTGCAGCCTTCTCTCTGCTACAGCAACTTCAGTGACCAGGTGCTACAGCTAGCACTCTGTCACAGCTTTCATTGTGCAGCTGTATTATGATGCAGTCTTTAATCACATGATCATGTACTTCCCCCCCCCCATGGAGCCCTTCCTCCTCCACTCGCCATTCACCCAGCCCTGGCCTCATCCAGTGCACACAGAATGGTGGTTGCTCACTTAGTAAGCAGCTACTCAATATTTTGTGTTATCCTTCTTGTTCAGTGGGTGGCCCAGACCTTATCTTCTGCACACTATTCAAACCCTGCACTGAAGACAGAATTGTTAATTTCTTCTTGGATCTTCTGCAGTGCTTATCACTACAGTGTCTGGGTGCTTCACAAACATCCATGATTTTATCTTCATATCACCCCTGGGAGGTGACAGGTGTTATCCTCATTTCACAGCTGGAGAATGTTAAGATAAAAAGTTATACCTAATTCTGGGTGCCCAACTTAACACACACAGGGCCTGATTTTTTAAAGAGTATTAAGAATATATAGCACAGTATATATTCAAGCATAGCTCCTATTGACTTCAGTTGCAGCTGTGAGTGCTCAGAATTTCTGTAAGTCAGATACCAGGATATCCAGCTAGGCAACCAGAAAATGAGGAAAATGCAATTAGTGATCACCTGTGAAACATATGGTTGAAAGCAACTTAACCAGCATCCCATAGGAACAATGTGGCACAGGCAGGGACAGAGTCCAATTGTCCGGCAGCATTCAACTGCCATAACCAGGAGACTGACTTGTCTGTTTTTGCCATCCCCTGCCTCATGCACTACACCTTCCAATTACTGCAACAAATGAGGCAGGACTCCTACAGACAACAGTCTTCTTTACTAAACAACCCTAATTCATCCATAGATGGGAGCCTTCATTCCGTCATTTCAGTGCTTGATATTTCAACCCTAATAATGCTCTCCTAATGGGTGGGAGGAGAGAGGGAGAGATTTAGTGTGCGTGAGAAAGAGATTTCCTATGAGTTTAAAAAGCAAACTGAAAAAACAGAAATTCCATCACATGGCTTGATATTGACACTCACATGGCTAATCAGAAGGGTTGGAGCCTTTAGATCCACCACGCGGACCCCCAGCCACTTGACCTAAAAGAGTAACTGACAGGTGTAGTAGGTTGTCATCTTCTGTGTGCATCAGCACTAGAAGGGGATGGGACACTTTCCCAGACACTTGCTGACAGCAGAGAATGGTGAGATTCATGAATCCTGGGTTCCATTCTAGGCTCTGAAGGGGAGTATACTCTAGAAGACACAGTTCTTCCAACTGATTTCCCTCCCCCACCCACCCAATTATGACCTCTTTTGTCCTGTCTCCTCTAAGCTGTTCCTGTCCCAATCCTGTCTCTTCCCCACCCCATGCTCTTCGTCTCAGTCCCATTCTCCTTACCCAGCCAGTCCTAGTTTCCCTCTCGGGGCTCACTGTGCAAGTCCCAAGTTTCCTACACTACCAGTCTGTCCTCCTTCCAATGCTGAGTCTCAATTTGTTTGCCCAGACAGTCCCAGTTACTTCTTCCCCATTCAATCTGTCTCTCCTTCACTATCTCCCAGTCTGAGTCTCCCTCCCAGGGCTCAGTCTTCCTCCCTTCTTTCTTTCTATCGCCACCTTCCCTGGCTTCTTGTCCCAGTCTCAGGAATACTAAAGGGCACATCCTTCACACAGAGGCCATTCTCCTTGCCAAATTTCATGTCCCTGCTCCAAAGCACTTTGACTCTAGACATTTTCAAAGAAAAGAAGTTGACAGAATTTTTTAACATGGGCAAAACAATGTATTTTTCCCAAGTCTTGTTCTTGGAAACGGTTTAACCATTTTATCTGGGAAAACAGAAGCCATAGGCAGAATTAAAGTATGGAAAATTTAAACCCAAATGATTAAAATTTTGCAAAGTTATAAGCAACTGGGAATGGGATCTTACAATGGCAAGTGTCAGGAAACTTTAATAATAGGCAGCACTATGAGCACTAGTCAACAATTTTTTACAGTATTTGTTGTTGCATGCAGTCTTCTGTAAAATAACTTTCCTCATGCACTTCTGAGAGTTTTCAAATACATTCATATTAAAGGTGAAAGGAAAATTTACTGAGCCCAGTCCATTTCTGTAATAGTTTTCTAATTCTCTCTTTAACATTTTGCTCATACTTAAGAAAACTCCTGATCAGCCATCAGAGCTGACATTTTGACAGACATACATTTTGGTTTAGCACTAACTGGATGTTTGTAGCCCAGACTGCAGTTTCTGAGTTCAGAGATCATGCAGCAGATAATAAAAGTGCGCCCTATTTTTTAATGAGTGCCACAAGCATGCCAAAACCACACAAACGTAAGGGAAAACAGTCCCCCTAAAGACTCTACATTCTAAATCAGACAACTATTTTTTCCAAGCCATGCCATTCATTACTTGCAAGCCTCTCCCAAAACATCTAATGCACTTAACAGAAAGAGAAATTCCATGGGCTTACTAATATATTTCAGGATCTGTATTTAAACCAGCAACGTAGAAAGCAGATAATTTGGAAGGTGATTCTGGAGTTGGAAAAGAATAACTGCCGGATGCTACATGAGAACAAAAAAAAAAAAATGAATAAAATAAAAAATCACAAGAATGTCACTACCAATCTCTATTTCTATTTTCCTTTGCTTTCTTTGGCTTGCTATAGTCTTGAAATAGTCTTACTTGCTATTTCCCCAGTTTATCTATAAAGTATACTGTAATGTCAAGGAGGGGTTGTTAGTCATAATCAAGTTGGGGGCAGCCAGGACAGAATATCATATTGCCTGCTTCATAATGGCTTGCTCTCTTTTGGATTTCTATAACCCAGACATCAGACAGGCATTCTGTCCTGACTACAGTTTAGCCATGGTGTGAGCCAAATCATTCTGTGGCCATTTTTAACTGTCTCGTTTGTTGCAAGTACTCATTGTTATAGGTGTCTATTAGCATTTCTTCCTATTCACATAACTTTCTGTCACATGGAAGGGCATGCCATCCTAGAGTCCAGATACCTTATTTGCTACCATATAATGAAGAGGACTTAGCCAGCACATGTGGAACCCAGTCATACATGGCAAGTGCCACCATCTTAGCTTCCAGTTGACTGACAAAGCATTTCTGAAACATCTTCTTTCTGAGAAAAGTCTTGGGGTACGTCTACACTGGAATAAAAGATCCCCAGCACAGCCACAGCTTACCTGCATCAGCTGACTCGGGCTTATGGGGCTAAAAATTGCTGTGTAGAGGTTCAGGCTTGGGCTGGAGCCCGGGCTTCAGGATCCCATGAGGGAAGAGGGTCCCAGAGACCGAGGCTCCAGCCTGAGCATCTACACAGCCCAATTAAACAGCCCAAGCCCCACAAACCTGAGTCAGCTGACAAGAACCAACCATGGGAGTTTAATTGCTTTATAGACACAACTTGGAGACCGGAATTTGGAAGTCTTACCAGCATGGAGCACTTACAGCTAAAGAACACACCGAGAGAGAGGAGGAGAGATAAACAAGGGGCCTGTACGGATCACATATAACCCAGTCTGATCATTTCCTAGCTAGTAAGCAATATTGTTTTTTAAAACCCATAGAAAAGCACTTGAATTTGTTTGACATTATGTCAGCATATCTTTCCTAATGCATGGCATTCGGCAGGCATATTTCCGAAATACTTTCATTTTAAAAGTCCATTCATGCACTCTAATGCTAAATTGGTCCTAAAGGAAAATGTGCTTTACTATTATTTACCTACATTTTCAAAGTGACTAGTGATTTGGGAGGTCTCCGTTTTTGGGTGCCCAACTTGAGACAATGTAAATGAGTCAGTTTTTAAAAAGGACCCACTGTTTTAAAATCAGAATAACTTATGGTGCACCTAGTTGGATATCAAACACTGATACCTTACAATAACTAGTCACTTTTGAAAATGTAGGGCATTAATATTAATTCTTCATATTGTAGTAGCACCCAGAGGCCCAAGCAAGGATCAAGACCCCCAATGTTATAAATGCCAAGCAAGCATAAAGGACCAGTTCCTGGTCCTAAGAGCTTACACTCTAAAAAGAAAATAAACAAACGGGGGGAGGGGGGGGGAGCAGCCTGTAACATATATGCTAAGTGGTCAATGTGATGAGAGGCACATGTGTTTGTTCCTTTTTTTTTTTCCTCCCTTTCCTTTTTTTTTGGTGCCCCAGAACAAACAAGATGAAACCAGTGAACCTTGACACCCAAACATCATTTGGACATTCAAATGAGATCTCTCAAGTTCCTACCTCCACTGAACCCATAGACAACATTTGGGTTTCACGGATTCACAGATTTTTTTTTTTTAATCTTCCAAGCATTTTACAAATATTACCTAATTAATCCTTGTGAGGTAGGCACAGTAAGTATAACCCACATTTTGTAAAGGAGAAAGCTGAAGCAAAAAGGACAACTTTGCAAGGTAACAGAACGCACCCGTGCAAAAGACAAAACAATACATTTGATATAGGAGAAAGGGACCTTAATTCCCCTTCCCAACTCTGCATGTTCTTGTTCTTCTCCCTTCCCCAAGAGGGCAGAAAGCCTCAGCATTCCTGCCTACTTGCTCCCAGGTGCTGGTCTCATGTATATGCAAGAAGGTAGACCCGAAGACTGAAAAGAGGAGGTGAAGTCAGATATAGGGCAGGGATGCTCCAACACACTAATGACGCAAAGAGCCTCTCTGTGGATGGTTCTTGCTTCTGACAGTTTATATGAGTTCTACAAAGATCTCAGGAGATCCAGGAGCTTGGGGCTAAACCTGCTTGAACTTTGGGAGGGCCAAAGAGTCGATCATAACCCCTCCATTGTCAGAGAAGTGAAGAAGAAACAAAGAACTTAGAGTATTCTCTCTCAAGAGGGAATGACAGCCTTAGGGAGAATCCCCTTCCTGGTGATTTTGCTTTAGATGGTGAGGGAACAGACTGCTCAGTAGTACCAGGGCCGGCTCTAGGTTTTTTGCCGCCCCAAGCAAAAAAATTTTGGCTCCCCCAGCCCTGGGCTCCCCGAGACCTGGGCTCTCCCACTTGACCCACACCCCCTGCTGCCCCAGCTCTGGGCTACCCCCTTCCCCTCCACCAGTGCCCCTCCACCCACACACCTGCTGCCACCCCAGCCCTGCCCCCCCCCCCGCACCCTCCTGCCGCCCCAGCCCTGGGCTTTCCCCCCCGACACATACACACCCTGCTGCCCCAGCCCTGGGCTTCCCCCCCCCCACACACACACCCTGCCCCCCCAGCCCTGGGCTCCCCCCCCAGCCACACCCCCTGCCATCCCAGCTCTGGGCTTCCCCCCACCCTGCACCCAACTTCTGCCCCAGTCCTGGGTCACTGGTAACTTGCTCCCAGGGCGGGTCATTCAGCAGGAATTTTGGATGTGCACAGAACACAGACAGGATTGGTTCCTATATGGTTACAGAACCGCAGTAAAGTGGAACAATTTTCAGCTTGTGTGATTGGAGGGTATCTGGATGCATATTATAAGGCTGTCCTACCTAAATGAGGAAAAGTTGAGGTGCCTTTATTATTCTTTTGTTCCACTCTTCGTTTCTTTGGGGAATTTGCCAATGCAATATCACTGTCTTCCTTTTAAACAAATAAAACTAAAAAAAAAAAAAAAAAAATGGCAATGGCTGTTGAAAATAGCAATTCCAATCCCAAAAACCACTGGGAAGCATTTCTTGCTCAATTTTATCCTACTTTTTCTACAGCAAATTACAGTGGATCAGTATATTTGATTTGGGAGAAATGACGTAACAGCTGCCCAAACTGAGCTTGAGTACTCCTGAATTTTGAGGTGTTCAAATCTGGAAGGCAGGTGCTAGATTCCCTTTCTGAATATTAGCTAAATCTGGAAAGGAAAAGTCAATTTCTGCTTCCATGGCTCAGGAGTGGAACTCCTCCTACATGCCTGGTACTGTACCTAAAGCTGCCCAGGTCCTCTAGTAGAGCTTCCCCTCCCTTACTCTTCATTTTAAATTCTAATGGGATCCACGTACCTCCCTTGCTAGGCTTCAGAAAGAGAGAGGCACTGTCCATTCATTCCACCCAATTCCTTCTTTCGGGGCTGCAAGGTGAGGTCACACCAGTATCCCTAATCCAGGCTGGGATGTCTTCTGAAGGGGATATCTGGGCCAAAGCCTACTCCTTGGGCATACTTGTTCCCCATTCCCAGGGCCACCCTGTTCTAGCAGTGAGCTCTCCATTCACATCAAGTGCATGGGGTCTCAGCTTCCCCACTCCCTCTCCCTCCCTTTCTTGTTAATAGCGGTCAAAGGAAAGCTGGGGAATGTAGTTCTTTCCCTGCTACAGGGCTGACTCTATAGGCAGGGAGCTAAACAAGGAACTACAGCTCCCAGAGCCCCCTGTGGGTTCTCAGTTCCCATGCTGGATCCCTGCCTGCTGCCGCCCCTGCAAATGTGCTGCCCCAAGTGCCTGCTTGCTTTGCTGGTGCCTAGAGCCGCCCCAGAGTAGTATGCAATATAATACAACATATGCAAGACACCAAGTAAGCAATACTGTAGTGCATCTTGTTTTGTGCATGAGTTCAATCGTTTTCTAAGCCATTTCAGAGTCCCACTTTGCAGAGAATGCTGTTAAGGAGTATAAAAAAGGGCATTGGCGCATTTGTCTCCAGGGATTTTGCTGAAAGAGTTTTAAAGTGGAACTTCTAAAGAGACAGCCAGGAGGAAATTCCAGACTCCTACATTTATATTTTGGGGGAGAAAGAGTGGAGGATGAGGGTTTTAACATGCCACTTCATTTAACCCACCCCTAGTTTAGTGTACAAGATAACTACGATAAACAGTCAGCAAGCAGCTGTATCAGCAACAGATCTAGACACTAACAGTGGGTCAGGACCACTAATTCTGCCAAACAATAGTACAATAAGTAGGGTCAGACTTCAGCAGTAATGACCGAGGAATTTCCAAGAGAACCTGCTGGGATTGGTTTATTTTCAACATTTGCAAACCAAATCTGCAGGGTTCAGGCCATAAGCTGCATTGCAAACTGAAGAGTTCCGTGATTGTGCAGCCCTGCTGTAAATGTTCAATGATTGCAGCCTTTACAATCTGTAAACCACCTTGAGGAAACAATCACCTCAGCATCAAACATTGTGCATTTTATGCTCGATAGCAATAACTGCAGATAGAGGTCAATATTGACAGAAGTCTGTCAGTCACACCACCCTAAATGTACACCAGTACAGTACAGCAGCTTGTCGTAATGGGTTCCCAGCCTAAGAAGGAAATTTTAATTTTCTTTTGCCACACTCTTGCCAAGAATAAATTAAAGCAAATATTACAAGTATTTCTGCTCAGGCTGTTTCCCAGCCAAGAGAAATTATAGCGTTTTTGCCCAGTCCACACACTAAAATATCTTTTCACAAACATGTCAGATGAAAAGGTTTCCTCCCCCTCCCCGCCCAGACTAATATGTATAAAAAAAACCTCCACATATTTAAACACATTTTTAAATTTGTCAAGAGGAAGAGACTTGATCACTCTGACATAGGCCATTCACCTAAATGAGCTTCACAGTGTGTATCTACTGTGCAGAACACACGTTAAGCAACCTGGCACGGTACTGGCGTAGTAAATGAGATCACCCTGAAGGAGTTATAATGATGTGGCTCTTACATAGCACTTTTTATACAAAGACCTCAATGCATTTTACATTATCCATTATTACAATTATTTTACAGATGGGAAAACGGAAGCATAGAAGGGTGAAGTGACTTCTCCAAGGTCATACACAAGTCTCCTATGTCCCAGTTCTTTGCCCTAGCCACTGGACCACTCTGCCACCCTGTAATAATTCTATCGAAATAAGAGATGCCCTGGATTTACACAAGGGTAAAGGAAACCAATAACGCGCCTTACATTAACAGGTCTACATTCTCAGTTGTTACCATTCAGCCTGAGGAGCTGAATGTTCTCTAATTGTCCCATTGGAGGAATTCCATAATGATACCCTTTATTTTATTCCTCTGCTTTTTTTTTTTTTGCTCTTCGAGAAACTGTCTTTAATGTTTCATATTTTCAAATTCCCTGTTTATAACCCGAATTTCTCAGAACAGGAAGCAACAATATCCTTCTTATAGCAACTACTCATGAATTATGACTGCTACAAATTAGCAGAAACTTTCAGCATGTTGGGAGATACACATTTCCCAGATGACATTTGGAATGAATCCATCTAAATCAGAATGCCCTCCCAAATGGAGGAGGTTTAATATATTTATGATGTTTTTGACTACCATAAACTTCTGTTAATTTATTTCTCCCTCAAGAAACAACAAATACAGTGCTTTAGAGCAGGCAGGTATGTCTACCTTTAAGAAATATACTTTTTGGAAGCAGGGTTAAAATACTAATATGAATATAAATAATAACCATTGCTAGAGGTGCAATCATTTGGCATCTGTTTAACAGGTTTTTATTATGAAATACATTTATTTTACTGCACAATGATATTATAACACCTCTTTGTGGCCCTTCTGAGACAATTTCCCCCAAAATTGTTCTGTTGGGGAGCAGGGCTTGCTTCCTATGGAACAGGCTGCAGGACCTGCCCATGATCCCCGCTGAAAGAGCTGAACCATCCATGCATAAGTACCTGATTATTTTGTGCCATGCTTGGAGCTCCACTATGGTTCCCCTATCATTCCCTGTGAATATACTCAAATGGAACTCTTTGCCTTCCATGGGCCCCTGTTACCTTGTGCTTCCTGCAACTTCATGTTACTGCATGCCTGTCACTCATAATTGTTCCCTTCCAGAAGGCTATACTGTGAGTGTGAGAATGTCATCACAGCACTGGCCAATCTGCATTACCATACACAGAACTACAATTTCCAAAGAAGATTTCATGTTCTGTTTCATGCTGATGCAGCATGAAAACAAGTTTCAAAACCTCAAACATTTTTACAAAACAGAATTCTTGTTCTCCCTACTCAGCAACTCACAACTCTACTTCTCTGTCTCTTACTCTCTTGTGTCCTACCTCACATACCCACTTTTCATACTCCTTTTCAGAGTATATACCAGCTTTGTGTTGAGCTTAATACAGCACTCGGGTGAAGAGCCTCTGTTTTTTAAATAAATATTTTCTTTTGTTTGAGTTGTTGTAGATGCAGGTCCCTTGGGCTCAGAATGATTTGTGCAATATCTACTCCCAATCAGTGTGTATCCATAGGATTCTATTATGCTGTTTTGTCATAGAAAGCTCAGGGACATTTCCTCCCTGTGGAAACCTGACTAATCAGTGCTGTCACAAGGTGCCCATTAGAGCTTTATTGTTTTTGTTTTGGCAGATGCTTTCTTGATACACATTTTGATAATCGTCTGTGTTTTATGTTTCTGGGAAGCCGATTACATTGTTTTAGATTTAGATAGATTTGTTCAGATTGTAAAAGAGGGAAGACATCTTCTCAATATCCACATCCACCCATGCCTGCTGAGGGATGATAAATGAGACTTGATTTTTTATTTCTCAGCTTTTGTAAATCCAGCAGAATCAGACACCACATGCTTTGATTGTCAGGACTCGGATGAAGAGGCTAAACCTAACATAGTTAATCATCATGAGTGCTAAACTCATGCGTACAAACAATAACAGATCAGCCCTATCTCAACCTGATGCTGTTGGAGGTGTTGCCGTCTTATTTACTTTGGTCACGAATGATGTGGAATTAATACCAAAAATCAAATAAAAGTCTTTGCTACCTGGCTCATGGATATGGTAGCTATATTTGTCCCTAGGCTTATCAAAAGATGACAATCGGAGGGTCCCAATATATATTCAAACTGAAAAACAGAATAATCACAAAAAACAAGACCAGTCTGTGAACACTGATTTGCAGTAAGTGTGCTGGATGTGAGAGATTCCTTCCTGAAATGGAACGCTGTTATGTGAATTTGAAATGCATCTTTTATTGTCACACTGGCACTAAAACTAAGTTGTCGCCATAACAAGAAAAAAAAACTGTTATACTGGTCTACGACTTGGTTTGAGTTTTGGGAGACAGTTTGGGCCAGCTCCTCCTATAGCTGAACTGGTTCACCAATCCCAAGAGAAGATGGCTGTCACATACATTCCAAGCACAAGACACATACATTTTTGGTACAAAGAAATAAGCTTATTTTGCCATTAGAAAAAAACAAAACACCTTTTATGTTCACTGGTGTCTGTAATATTTTCATGTCAGGTTGGACCTATAAAGGTTAAATTTCTGCAAATTGGAGTGAAAAGCATTGGATTTGTCCAAGGCTCTGTGCTCTGAAGCATTTGACATTTGTGAAATAAAGTGAATGTGACACCCTGAACACTTATTTGGCAGGTGCTGAGAGTTCCATAGTAACTGGAAACTTGGTAAGAAATACAAAACTTATATAAACATAATCAGACAGCTCAGTCTCTTTCTTCCTCTGTGACTGGTGGCATTCACAGAAGCGGTATCTTCCTTTCTTTGAAAATTGCCAGATTAGTTCATGCTTTGTCATTTTTCCGAGACAGAAAGATGGGATTGTATGATGTGGTGGAAGGGGATTTTTCACATCTATGGCTTGAAATTACTTTTCTAGCCATCCTTACTTATTTTAATTGAATCTTGAGACCACACTATTTTTGGAGCACTTCATTTTTCCTGCAGTATGAGGCATTCCTCATAATACTCTTATTTTTGTAATGTCTATTGCACATTGGTAAGAAATAGCTGTGAGAACTGATGACTTTTACACAATGTGAAGAAAAGACCCAGCTGACTTTAGCCTTTGCACAAGTAAAAAAGGATCCCTACAAAATATTAGTGGTCCTCACTTGTCTAAAGAAGCTATACAAAGTGGCTTTTGCACCTTCTATCACCATCTTTCCTGCTGCCTTTAGGACTCTAGATAAAATGGATATAATAGATGATTTGCAATTCTCTTTCAAACTCCCAGTTGGCAAGATCCATGAAAAACCCTAACCTGCCACGACATTGAGCAAACCCACCCCCACCCCACTGTATTTTATGAAAGCACCTGTCAACATTTTGCTCTCAGGATTATTCTCAGCCCTTTCACAGGAGAACTAGCACAATCTCAATCTTTCTTCCTGCTGAAAGACAACTAACTTCCCCATGCTGTTTTCTGGAGACCTAGTCAATCACAGTTTCCTCCCTCTCCCACACAAACTTTCCCCAATTTTAGCATTTTCCAAATCTCTGGTTCACATTAGCAGCACTGCCTGATTCACATCCCACTCCCATCCTAAATCATCCTCTTCCTCCTCATCACAGGGAAACAGCTTTGACTTCTCTTGTTAGCTAAACTTCGTCCCTCCTCTTCATGGAAACAGATGTCTTCCTGATGTGCCACTTGTTTGAAGTAGTTGCCGGCTCCCCTTTATTAGAGATTTAGCTTTAACTGTGAACCAGAGAATGGAAATATTAAGAAATACTAAGGGTTTCATATTTGGGATGACGAAATGACTTTTGACTGACATAATGTTGTTTTCCTCTAATGTATGACACACAACAACTTGTTTATTCATGATTTTATAAGACAAATTGATATGTAAGCTACATATCATAAAATGACAATGACACAATCTGATCCGAGAAGAGATCCCTAAAATTTGTCTTATAAAATCACGAATAAACAAGTTGTATTGTGTGTCATACATTAGAGGAAAACAACATTATGTCAGTCAAAAGTCACTTCCCAGAGCTGTCAACAACTTTTAAAAAGGTATTTGTAAGCTTACTGCTATGCATTTAGCAACAATGGAATGGGTATTTGAAAAAGATCTTTTAATATCTATATACTCAAACTTTTTGAAAAGAACATAGGCCATAACTGCTTCTGAGCATTACATTTATGGCATTGTTTAAAAGAGCATGAGACAAACAATTCCACACACCCTCTTACGTCAATTAGTCTTTATGAACGTAGGCCCCAATCCTGCAAAGTACTCAAGCACATGCTTAACTTTAAGCATGAGTAGTCTCACTGAAGTCAAAGGGAATAAATGTTTGTTTAAAAGTTGAGCAAAAGTGCTTTGCTGGATCAAGATTTCTACTTGCTTGCATTTCTCTAATAATCTTTCCTATTATTTGAAGGATTTAGAAAATTTCCCATGTTCTGAGACTGAATTGTGAAAATAACATGACCCAGACAAACCCTAAAGGAAGTTCAGCACTCAATTGATTCTTTAAACCAGCAATAGTAAATAGACTTGAATTAGAAGGAACAACATTAATTTTGACAGAAGGGAAGCTTCCTCATAGTACACACAAATTACAATCAGCAGAACGTGAGATTTCAAACCAAAAATGAAGAAGCAGACACCAGATCTGGTTTCTAATACTGGAACTACTTGTTTACAACATCAGATTCATCTTTATCCTGAAACTTGCAGTTCTTCCTTATACTTAGAAAGGGAAATTCCACAAGAACCATGGTAAATTCAGCTACTGTTGGTTGCAAATGAAGTAGTTCAGTGAGTGGTGTTAAAAACTGCATCAGCCAGTGATGAGTGTTAACTGTCTACAAGTTTCTCTCATGATGAAAATAGAACTGACTTTCTTATCCTCATCCACGTCCATCAATCTGGCTTGCATTATGCTTCTTCCAAGGCATGCACAAGGTTCCCAAAGATAAATAGGTTATGTAGTGTAATCCTTCTGCAAGGTATTGTCAGCAGCAACATAAGCTGGGTTCAAATAGTGAGGTGCCCCTCTTAAAACTAACAAACACCACCAGTTCAAGGCTCTACCCAGAATTTCTAGGAACACCAAGTACTTTCCCTGAGCTCCCTTAATAGGCAATACTTCCCCACATGCAAGCACTAAAAAGTGTCTATGAAACAAGGAACACTTAATAGGAGGAAAAGGGTACAAACAGCATCAACTTGTGACATCACAGCAACAATCTAGCTATACGGATGATAAATAAACATTCCTCCACAGTAACTTTGGCAGGAGTCTGTTAACATTGTTCACCACCTGCCAGTGTGAACATCTGTAAATGCACAACCTTACCTCTAGGGCACCTTGCCGTGCCCAGACGCAGCACTGCAGGGGACTTTGCTTCTTGTGCTCCCTCTGGTGGTCACTTCCTCTGCCATGATGACCATTCCCAGTCAGTCCCTTCTCTGGACTGCCTTACTGGGTCCTCTGTGGCTCAGACCTCTGGCCAAGTCACATAACAATTCAGTTCTCGAGGGGTTCATCTTTAAACAAAAAGGTCCTTTGCTGCTTCTGGGCTCAATTCTAAACAATAAGGCCTGGTCTACACTATGACTTTAATTCGGATTTAGCAGCATTAAATCGAATTAACCCGTCCACACAATGAAGCCATTTATTTCAAAATAAAGGGCTCTTAAAATCGATTTCTGTACTCCACCCCGACGAGCGGAGTAGCGCCAAAATCGATATTGTCATTTCGAATTAGGGTTAGTATGGCCGCAATTCGATGGTATTGGCCTCCGGGAGCTGTCCCACAGTGCACCATTGTGACCGCTCTGGACAGCAATCTGAACTCGGATGCACTGGCCAGGTAGACAGGAAAAGCCCTGCGAACATTTGAATTTCATTTCCTGTTTGCCCAGCGTGGAGAGCACAGGTGACCACAGATAGCTCAGCTCATCAGCACAGGTAACCATGCAGGCTGATAATCGAAAAAGAGCACCAGCATGGACCGTACGGGAGGTACTGGATCTGATCGCTATATGGGGGAGAGGATTCAGTGCTAGCAGAACTTTGTTCGAAAAGACAAAATGCCAAAACTTTTGAAAAAATCTCCAAGGGCATGATGGAGAGAGGCCACAATAGGGACTCAGATCAGTGCTGCATGAAAGTCAAGGAGCTCAGACAAGCCTATCAAAAAACAAAGGAGGCAAACGGTTGCTCCGGGTCAGAGCCACGGACATGCCGCTTCTACGCCGAGCTGCATGCAGTTCTAGGGGGGGCTGCCACCACTACCCCACCTCTGACCGTGGATTCCGAGGCGGGGATAATCTCATCAGCTATACCTGAGGATTCTGCGGACGGGAAGAGGAGTAGGAGGAGGAGGAGGACGAGCTTGCGGAGAGCACCCAGCACTCTGTTCTCCCCAACAGCCAGGATCTTTTTCTCAGCCTGACTGAAGTACCCTCCCAACCCAGTATCCAAGACCATGACCCCATGGAAGGGACCTCAGGTGAGTTTACCTTTTAAAATATAAAACTTGTTTTAAAAGAAAGCGTTTTTTAATGATTACTTTGCCCTGAGGACTTGGGATGCATTCACGGCCAGTATAGCTACTGGAAAAGTCTGTTAACGTATCTGGGGATGGAGCGGAAATCCTCCAGGGACATCTCCATGAAGCTCTCCTGGAGGTACTCCAAAAGCCTTGCCACAAGGTTTCTGGGTAGTGCAGCCTTATTCCGTCCTCCATGGTAGGAGGCTTGACCACGCCATGCTTGCAGCAAGTAATCTGGTATCATTGCATGACAAAGCCTGGCAGCGTATGGTCCCGGTGTTTGCTGGCATTCAAGCAACATCCATTCTTTATCTCGCTGTGTAATCCTCAGGAGAGTGATATCGCTCATGGTAACCTGGTTAAAATACGGGAATTTAATTAAGGGGACAGAGGTGGCCGTTCCTACTGGCCTGTTTGCCTGTGGCTGAAAAGAAATTCTTCCCTGCAGTTAGCCAAGCGCGCGGGGGGGAGGGGAATTGGCCCTGAGGTTTTCGCGTTTGGCTAGCAGGGATCTTCCCTGTTACCAGCCACGCGGTGGGGGGAGGGGTACAGCGATCATCCCAGATAATTCATGGCGGGAGGGGGGGGGCGGGGGAGGTAGTTTGGATTCTGCAGGGATCTTCCCTGATACCAGCCACGCGGTGGGGGGAGGGAAAAAGCGATCATCCCAGAGAATTGGATGTGGGGGGTTTAGTTTGTTTTCTGCTGCTGAAGGTTAACAGGAAAACCGCAGCAGTCAACGGGCTTTGCTTGGTATGTGGGAAAGGAGGGCGCAAAAGCCCAAAGACAATGGCTTACCATGGCCGCATGCAAGCTGAATTCCGTTGCCAGGACCTGCGTCTGTGATCTCTAACACCAAAGCCACAGGCACTCAATATTAAGATGGAAAATGCAACCTTGTACTGAAATCACATGTGCTATGTAATGTGAATAGTGTTGTTCACCATGAAAGAGTATAAGCATTGTTCTGTAAAATCATTTTTAAAAACTTCTCTCCTTTTTTTCAACCCTCCCTCCAGCAGCTGCAAATTTTTCAAGCCGCCCTCCTCCGTCCCGAAGGCTATCTCAGATAAGGCGGTGGAGAAAGAGGACGCGAGACGAGATGTTCTCGGAAATAATGGAATGCACCCGCAATGAAAGAACTCATTTGAATGAGGTGGAAGGACACAGTATCTAAATATAGGAAAGATGCCAGTGAACGTGAGGTCATGAGGGACGCTCGAGATGAGAGGTGGCAGGCTGCAACGCTGGGGCTGCTGAGTGATCAAACAGACATGCTCCGGCGTCTGGTGGAGCTTCAGGAATGGCAGCAGGATAACAGACTGCCGCTGCAGCCGCTGTATAACCTCCCTCCCCCTTAACCATGTTCCATATCCTCCTCACCCAAACATGTAAGAATGTGGCGGGGGGAGGCTCCGTGCACCCTCCCACTCCACCCCAGTGGACAGCCCAACCAAAAGGCTATCATTATATTGAATTTTTTCAGTGGCCTTTTACCTCCCTCCTATCCTCCTCCCAAACCTCACCCAGATTACCTTGTCGGTTCTCTCCCTGTTTTTATAATCAATTAATAAAGAATACATGATTTTTAAACAATAGTGACTTTATTTCCTTTGAAAGCAAGCTGGGGGAAGGGGGAGGGTAGGTTCCTTACAGAGAATGAGTCAATAAAGGGAGCGGGTTTTCATGAAGGAGAAACAAACAGAAATTTCACACTGTAGCCTGGCCAGTCATGAAACTGGTTTTCAAAGCTTCTCTGATGCACAGCGCTTCCTGGTGTGCTCTTCTAATCCCCCTGGTGTCTGGCTGCGCATAATCAGCAGCCAGGCGATTTACCTCAGCTTCCCACCCCGCCATAAAGATCTCCCCCTTACTTTCACAGAGATTGTGGAGCACACAGCAAGCAGAAATAACAATGGGGATATTGGTTTGGCTGAGGTCTGAGCGAGTCAGTAACGATCGCCAGTGACCTTTTAAATGGCCAAATCCACATTCTACCACCATTCTGCACTTGCTCAGCCTGTAGTTGAAAAGCTCCTGACTCCTGTCCAGGCTGCCTGTGTATGGCTTCATGAGCCATGGCAATAAGGAGTAGGCTGGGTCCCCAAGAATAACTATTGGCATTTCAACATCCCCAACGGTTATTTTCTGGTCCGGGAAGTAAGTCCCTTGCTGCAGCCGTTTAAACAGATTAGTGATCCTGAAGACGCGAGGGTCATGAACCCTTCCCAGCCAGCCCACGTTGATGTTGGTGAAATGTCCCTTGTGAGCCACAAGTGCTTGCAGCACCATTGAAAAGTATCCCTTACGGTTTATGTACTGGGTACCCTGGTGATCCGGTGCCAAGATAGGGATATGGGTTCCATCTATCGCCCCACCACAGTTAGGGAATCTCATTGCAGCAAAGCCATCCACTATGACCTGCACATTTCCCAGAGTCACTACCTTTCGTAGCAGCAGCTGAGTGATTGCTTTGGCTACTTGCATCACAGCAGCCCCCACAGTAGATTTGCCCACTCCAAATTGATTCCCGACTGACCGGTAGCTGTCTGGTGTTGCAAGCTTCCACAGGGCTATCGCCACTCACTTCTCAACTGTGAGGGCTGCTCTCATCTTGGTATTCTGGTGCTTCAGGGCAGGGGACAGCATGTCACAAAGCTCCAAGAAAGTGCCCTTACGCATGCTAAAGTTTCGCAGCCACTGGGAATCGTCCCACACTTCCAACATTATGCGGTCCCACCAGACTGTGCTTGTTTCCCAGGCCCAGAATCGGCATTCCACAGCTATAACCTGCCCCATTAACAGCATGATCTCCAAAGCACCGGGTCCCGCAGTTTGACTGAATTCCATGTCCATATCCTCATCACTCTCGCTGCCACGCTGCTGTAGCCTACTCCTCGCCACCTGGTTTTGCAGGTTCTGGTTCAGCATAAACTGCACGATAACGCGCGAGGTGTTTACAATGTTCATGACTGCTGTCTTGAGCTGAGCGGGCTCCATGCTTGCCGTAGTATGGCGTCTGCACTGTTCACCCAGGAAAAAGGTGCGAAACGGTTGTCTGCCATTGCTTCCCTGGAGATGGGGGAGGATATACCCAGAACCACCCGCGACAATGTTTTTGGCCCCATCAGGCATTGGGATCTCAACCCAGAATTCCAATGGGCGGAGGAGACTGCGGGAACTATGGGATAGCTATGGGATAGCTACCCACAGTGCAATGCTCCGGAAATCGACGCTAGCCCTGTATATGGATGCACACCACCGAATTAATGTGCTTAGTGTGGCCGCATACATTCCACTTTATACAATCTGTTTCCAAAATTCGAATTATATAAATTCAGATTAATCCCATAGTGTAGACATACCCAAAGTCTTTCACTCCTCTTGGACTTCTAGCTCATTCCCTATTACTCATAGGCCCTAGCTCAGGGCTCCTCTCTGCTCTAGGGGCCCATGACAGGAGTTAACCCTATTCCTGTAGATCTGCTTCCTCACCATAGCCCATCCCAAGACTACAGGTCTTCCTCCAGTCCCTTTGAGACAGGAACTCTTCCTAGCTGTTCTCTCCTGGGTCTCCCCTCCAACTGAGTGCTCTCTGCTCCTTATACAGCCTAGCTCCTACTCCTCTGGCCAGAAGGCAATCAGTTAATCACCTCCCAGGTACAAAGCGTAATAATTAGGTTATTTCCTGTGCCTTCCAGATGATGGGGATTAAGCCCCATCACAACATCCAACAAGCAAATATCTCTTCACCATATTACTTCCCCCTTCCTCATCCACTAAACCCCACCCACTGTTTGGCATCAGTGAGCCTAGAGTCCTGAGATACCTTCCAGCAGTCCCTTGGGAAGTGCTGCCTGGTCCTGTCCTGAGGATCCATCACTTAACCCAGCTATAGTAGTTCAATTTATTTAGTGACTGAGTAGGACGGGCCTCTTCAGAGTTCACCCAGTTCTGCTACTGTGCTTTATGGCTTCAATAAGGAACCATTCTACATTGCATTCCATCAAGGAGCCACATCTGTGTCCTCTCCCACAGAATCTTCCCAACAGCACAGGATCCTCAGTGGAGTTAAAAACAGTACCATTCAAACCCCCTGAGTCCTTGCCAAGGGAGATCCTCTTCTTGCTACAAGCTACAAACCCTTCTCCTCTTTGCCTCCCTTCTAGTTCAATTCCACTACCCAATTCTGAAATTGGGCACAGTTATGGTGAATTCGGAAGTGTCACCAGAGGAATTCTGGGTAGAAAGCACGTGGAAATGAAGCTCTCTGTAGCCATAGTTCCCCTGTTCACCAACAGATGGGAGCAGAGAGCAATTTGCCCTCAGGAGCATCTATCTATGTGGAATACTGGGCTATTCAGATAAAACAGCTCTGTGGCTGTTCTTCCCCTGTTCACCAACAGATGGGAGCAGAAAGCTTCTTACCCTCTAGAGCTTCAAGGCACAGGGATCACCTTTTAACAAAATCCCTCCAATCATTTGCAATAAACAAAGGCATCAAATGCAAGTTGTACAAACACAGCTGTGACTATCCAAATTAAAAAACTCATCAAAATACAGGAAAGGTATGCAAGCAAGCAAAATTTCCAAAGGAAACAGCCAGCGTGTTCATCTGTTCAAAAGACAAACATTTCCTTAAAGAACTAAGAAGCTGACAAATGAAATAGGTGGACTGTTGATGCACCTAATAGGAAAATTGCTTAGTTACTAGGGAAAAAAAGCATTTCTTGAAGTACTCAGGTCTACAGATCCTCACTGGGTCTATCACCATGATGATGAGTGATATATCAGTATAAAAATCTAAGATGCACAGACTTGTAACTCTAAGGACAGAAGGAGATTTATGAGCTACTACACCAGCATGAGGTTAAGGCCTGCTCATGGAAAAGCCCAACCAGTGCAAAACTGAAATATACTTTATTTTTATTATGATCTGGGAGGGTTGGCCTCTGCAGATTCCTTTGTGGTCCATCTCTCTCAGCACATCCCGCTGGGGCACTGATAGTGAACAATAGTCCCAATGGAACCATAAAATCCTTCTGCCCTGCTCTCAAGTAGAGTGCTGACCCTTCAGACTTTCTCCCTGGGAAGCTGGTTCTGATCCTCAGGGTTTTATCTCTGGAGTCTTTCCCCCAGTCTGGTTCTCCGTCAACTGGATCGTAATTCCTATGTGTACCTCCAGGCCATTTGTCTGGGGTTTGCCTCGTCCTGTCCTGCCACCCTCCCTTTTAAGGCCAGTCACAGGAGACAACCTCATTCCTAGTGCTTTTCTTCCCAACTGAGCTCTCCCAGCCCCTTATGGAAATAACCTGACTCCCTCCCAGGTACATCTGATAACTGACCCAAGAAATTTCATTCCCAGACAATCCAGATAGGTGAGGTGGGGGTACGATCACAAGCAAGGCTGAGTCCAACTCCCCTTAAAGGGCTAGCCAACCTATGATATAGGGATTAATAATTGCAATAGAGTAGGGATAAATGTTTTGGTTTATAAAGAGACAAGGTGAGTGAGGTAATATCTTTTACTGGACCAGCTTCTGTTGGCGAAAGAGACAAGCATTCAAGCTTACATAAAGCTCTTCTTCAGGTCTGGGAATACAATATCCTACTGCAGATCTAAGAAACCGCAAGTTCTTATATCGTTACTGCAATTATATCTCCATTTTGACAGAGAGGACCAGATTTGTGGACCTGTCAATTAGAAGATAGATCATTTTTGGTAAGTAAAGAATTTTTAATATTCAGCAGGGTACATAGGCCTATAGATCCTATAATGGGATTTTGTTAGTAGCGTCCCAAACAGAGTTGGAGATTATGAATGGAATAATAATGGAATAATTGTCTTTAAAAGAAACTGAGAAATCTTTCCATCAGAATGTAGATTCAGGTGAGGATTACACTTTAAAAAAAATAAAATCATTTTGTGAAGCAGTGCAATTATGAATAATTTGCTGTCTTACCAATGTATCTAGAAGATGGAACTATAGAAGTAAATACTTGGCATTTTTCATCCTTAGTTGTCAAAGCACTTTACCAGGAGGAGAAGTATGATTTTCCTCATTTTAAAGAGAGGGTAACTGAAGCAGAGTTGAACTGTTTTGTCCATAGCAGGTCAACAAAAGAACCAGGGGTAGAAACTAGATTGCCTGAACTGAATCCAATCCTCTCTCTACTGGACTGTGCAATCTCTCTCAGTCCATGAGGCTGTGATTTCTCTGAGCAAGTGATTGCTCAAATAAGATGGTGAACATAGATGTCCAGTTTTCCAGATTTAGAAATACTGATGATCCAAGAGGACAACCAAAATGTGCCACCATTGTCATATGAAAGATCTTTCAAAAACAAATGGTAGAACTATTTCTTGGAAGAAAGACTATAAATAAAACTGGGTTTATTTTGGGAATAATGAACAAGTGGTTTGAGCCCAGTATCAGTTTGCATAAATTGAACAGAAATGTTTCCCCTGCCACAGTCTTTAGTTTCAAGGTGTATCTTGGTAAGGGCCACCAGGAATATGACCTGATAAACAGTAGAGTGAAACTTTGGAGGGGAACCAGAGTGGATATTATATAAGGACTTTTAACCATAACCTGCACACCCCTTACTTAAATTCCTGAGTCAATATTTGTCTATAAAGTGCCTAGATTATATAAATGTTTCTGCAAGCAGCCACCATGAACACCTTGACTGTGTCATAAAAGCGCCACAAGCTGAGGTTGTCAAAATAGTCAAGGTGACAGATGTATTGTGACAGATGTATTAATGTGTGTCAGTTCGACAAGATCTGTGTCGCTCACTGCATAACCCATTTTGGAATTAGGTATGCAAGAATTGGAGGAGAGAGGAGCTATAGGAGTTTTCTTGGCTATAGAGTAAGTAATCACAAAAAGTTTAAGATTTGATACAGATGAAGTGCTTGAACTGGCAACTTCTGTTGTTACTCCTGGAGCCTGTTTGAATAGGAGGAAAATTGTCTGCGGGCTCTCTGTAAACAAAGCCAAACACAGCCACAGATATCATCACTGGGGACTGCCATTGGGAAGATCTCTGCAGAGGAGATGGAAGGCTTGTTAGCTCACGGAGGGGTCAGGAGGGCTTGGGCAGTTGCGGGAGATTGAGGACCTTGTCTCCTGAAGGACCTGGGAGGCATTTTGTGGTTTTTTAGGGAGGCGAATCAGATGCTTTTAACTCAGGCGATGTGGGAGGGTTTGTCACTGGACACTTTCCTCTCTAGGTAGGGAGTGACCACATAAGTTCAATTACTCAAACTCACAAGGATAACTGTCTGTGTGTGTGATTGCACATTCAAATCAAGTGCTGCAGGCACTGTATCTGTATGCTGCAGAGTACACCAGGCTCTTTAGGTTAGAAAATTTGGAATGCATTAATGGGGATGCAACTGAAAGACTGCCCTTTCCAATGCCATCTCAAAATTAGGATGATAAGTCCCAAGAATCATCTCCCCAACCTTGGAAGAAATTCTAGTTTTTGCTAGCTAATGTAAGGAGTGAGGCAAAGGCTAAGGGCCCAAGCTCTGATCTCTCACTAGACTACAGATCCAGTTCCCACAAAGTCACTCTTGAGAACTGAAAATAATAATCCCAGCCACTGGTAACAATTCTTTAAGCTTCTGCTAACACAAGCCCTTAAAATCTCTCCCACAGGATCTCACTTGGCAGTGCACCAACAGCTCTGGCAACTCTACAGACCCTCTGAAGGGTTTTTTTTTTTTTTTAGCAGAACAGTGATAATATTATAATAATGATTCACTAGCTGTGGAAAGGTTCAGCTTATGTTTGTCGATAGAACCATTTTTTGTTCCTCTTGCAGTGAGTTATCTAGATAACTATCACTTTCATTTGTGCTCATGGTGTTGGGTGCTCCTATATTTGGAGATGCCCACATTTCCTGTAGGTAGGTAGATGCTCCAGAAGGAGCACTGCCATCTCTGAAGCTGAGATATCGCAATAAAGTCATAAACCCCAGATACTTGTCACTGGAAATCCTCACTAATCTTTTGAAATGATCTTGTCAATGTTTAATGTACATGGAAAGCCACTGCCAGCATCAGCTTTGAAGGTTGCTTTTTTTTTTTTTGCTATTATTATTTTCTTAACCAAAGAGTTGGAGCTTTTGGCCTCAGGCATATTAACAAGGGAAACCTGTGCGCCGCCCTCCCCCCCCCCCCCTCAAAAATCAGTTCAACGGTAAATGAAGAGGTGTCCAGGCAGTAAGGTAGGGACTTGTGTCATTCTGCATTGCTTCCCTCATGAGAGAGACAGTAGCACATGCTTTCTCCTGGCCAGCTGGACCACAATATATTATTTCCTGGGGTAATATTTTTACTTTCTCCTTCAGCTTCATTATGAGATCCTTGAGCTCTTTAATAATTGGTAAGTTGGACCTCAGGCTAAAAAGAGTGAAAGAGTAACACACACTACATTTGAACTCAAAGCTTAATTTATCCAGTCAGCTCTAAGTATATGAAGTGCATAATCAGGTTTGCTATTTTAAGCATTATTTTCCTTTTGGTACAGGACACTGAGATACTGTTTGAACTTAATCTGAACTTCTAAGATCATTTTACTATAGATGTACTAAAAAAACAGCTTAGGCATCAACTGATGATTACTGATCTCATACAAACCAAAAGCAGGGCCTAATCCTGTGCCCACTGAAATTAATGGCAAAACTGGTAAAAAAACCTTCTATGAGAGCGGGAGCTGTGTCATAATTTCTATTTGGACCTGATCCAAAGAATCAAAGGCCTCCCTCAGTGGGCCTTTTGTACCAGGCCTTATGATTGCTGATTAGCAGGCTTTATAGATAGTGAAAAACCTGCTGTGCTTCTCCTTACTATCAAGAAATCACTTTAGCACATCTTTACAGGATGAAGGCCTTGATATATATTTCTGTGAGACCACATTATTATTTATATTATTATTATTATTATTATTACTAGTAGTAGTACTAATAATCACAAAACATGGGCTTCATAATGCACAAGACATAGCTATCAATACAGTCTCTATCCTGAAGAGTTTGTAATGTAGAAGGCAAAAATAAAAACACTAGATGCAATAAGAAACCCAAAAGAAAGTTACCTTAGGTGATTTTCTTAAATATCCCTTGATGTGTTATTTGTCATTTTTAAATGCATGTTTACCCATGAGACAAAGGTGGCTATGAATAACTTAAAGCAAAGTTTTGACCCTGTCATTACTTCATCCCAAGATGACATTTTTCTCCTAACGGTGATTGGACCTATGTGTCAGCTTTAAGAATGTTAATTTCCTGGCTTTTTTTGGTTTGCAGCACACTTCACATATTTCTTAGTCTGTCAGTATTTTAAAACAAAGTAGGAATAAGTAGACTTTCTGAGAGGTCTTCGATAAGCACTCTGACAATGTGAGTACAACAAAATACATATAGAAAGTTTTCTAAATAAATTTTACCTGTGCATTAATGCTGAAAACTCTGAATGTTTAACTTATGTAGTTTCTAATATGTAGAATGCTTTACTATAAAAAGACAAGACAATTTTATATATCTTATTAAAAGATCTGGTACCAGATTTACAAAGTTTTTTGCTTTGTCATGGTAACACTGGCATATATTTAATATAATAATACTACTACTGTTGTTAAACTGTAGCAAAAAGCGGAGATTTTTTAGTTAAACGTTTTTAAAAATAGTTCCAGATCTTTCAGCAGTGAATAAATAATACACGATACACATTAAAATATAATTTAAAGATCATATTTTGCCTACGGATTCAGATGCGCAGCTTCTGTTGAATTCTATGAGAGATGTCTTCACATATCCAAGGACAGAATTCAGACATTTAAGTACACAAAGGACAGTGATTTACATACAGTTGCTGTATCTTATTACATATCCCTATAACCTTCACTACATTTTCAACTCAAACGCAGCAGAAACTGCACAGCCACTTATCACTTTCAAACAGCCTTCTCTTCAGGATCATGGAGGCTAAATCTTCGATCCTACAATGAGGTCAGAGTAGGCAGACCTTTACTTCCGCTAGATCCTGGTGAAGGACTTGGACCTAAGGCTACTCACCAGGTGTTATGCAACAGACAATTGCTTCAAAATTTTGTTTCATAGTCTTAATTCCACTTCCAATATAAATCACATACACAGACAATTAATTTATCTATTAGTAAATGTTTCCACTTTATATGTAATGCAATATATAGTAAGATTATTTTTAATTAACCCTCTTTTGCTCAATGTTGAAATTATGCCAGAAAAACGACCCTGTTGACTTAGCTGTCTTTAGATACTGGAAAAATGTAACTTTAAAAATTAATTTTAGTAATGTCTCTTCCTCTCATCCTACATCTCATATGTCTCCCAGCTGTGCATTTCCACCTATGTACAGCTTGACTAAGCAATATGAGTACTCTCTGTTCGGACATAATGGAGAATCTAAGACTGCATAGGTGTCATTCAGCCTGCAGAATTGTAGTTTTCTAATTTGTGTTGACTGTGAAATCAAACAAATTTGAGAATGAGCAGCTTGGAGGACAATCATATTGTTTAGGAGAGGGGGATCACAGTGTTTCCCTTCCTTTTTGAAAGCTGACAATGAAGGTTTGAGTGGCTTGTATGGCTAGATCTGGAGATAGGGAATGCTGAGAGAAACTAGCAAATAAAGGGGGCATGTTTTTGTTTTAAAGCTAAAGTAGCAAATGCTAAAAATGGTGAGGAGGTGGAAATGCACAGCTGGGAGACAGATGAGATATAGGATGAGAGGAAGAGACATTACTAAAATTAATTTTTAAAGTTACATTTTTCCAGTATCTAAAGATAATTTGGAGTGGAATATGAAGCATCATGTGGACAGCTAAGTCAACAGGAAGGGGATGGAGGTAAGGCACCCGGGTGATGGCCCAACCACTTTTGGTGAGACAAACCTGAGTGGAGCTGCAACCCTGCACACCAGGTCACAACACAATTCATTCATATTTGGCTCAGTCATCACCACAAATCTCCCTGACATTAATTTGAAAATGTTGGTCAGTATGCCCATAAAGTTGTGCAGGCACTAGAGCTATGTATGACTTTCTGAATGGGATGAAAAGCTAGCTGCTGACACATAGAAATGGGCATGAAGATAAAGATGACCTGCCACTCTTGTGGAAGAAAGTAACGGAATGACTAGCCTGAAAGCAAGATAACGTATGGCACTCTTAATGACTCAAAGAGTTTTGCAGTGCACTGCCAAAAATTCATAGAGTCAGAGAGTTTAAGCCCAGAAGGGACTACTAGATCATTAAAGCCATTACATTTCACCCAGTCACCCATGTATGAACCCAGTAATTTCTCTGGCTGTAGTATAATTTCCAGAAAGGCATCGAGTCTTGATTTAAAGACAACAGAAATGGAGAATCTCTTCCCTTGGTGGTTTGTTCCAATGGTTAATCTTCCTCACAGTCAAAAATCTGTGCCTAATTTCTAATATGAATTTGTTTAGCATCAGGTTCCAATCATTATGCCTTTGTCCACTAGATAAGAACCTTTTAGTACCTGGTATTTTCTTCTCGTGAAGGTACTTATACACTGTAATCAAGTCACATTTATATCTTCATTCTTATAAGCTGAACAAACTGAGCTCCTTAAGTCTAATATTGTAAGGCATTTTCTCCAGCCCCCAAATTATTTTAGTGGCTTTTCTCTGCACCCCTCCAATTTTTCAACATCTTTTTTTTAAAATGAGAACACCAGAACTGTGCACAGTATCAGTCTCACCAATGCAGTATACAGAGGTAGCTTCACCTCCTTATTGTTACTTACTACTCCCTGTTTATACATCTGTGATGGGGTGTCCACCCCACACAGAGCCTGAAGGAGGTAGATTAGGCTAATTAACCTATAGGCTGCACCTGGAGGAAATCCAGGGTGTGCAAAGGCCTAATTGGCTGATGAAGTCCAGCTCGGGAAGGAGCTAGGCTGGGTTTATAAAGCTAGGAAGCTGAGACTAGAGAGGGGCTGCAGGGAAGTAGTATGCAGTCACTTCCTAGGAGAAGGGAGGTGTATTTGAGGCCACAGGTTTCTGTAGTTACTTCCTGAGAGGTGAGAGTTTGAGCTTGTACACCTAGGGGGTGGGATCAGAAGCTGTAGGGAGGACTCCATGGAAGAAGCAACAGAGTGGGAGGGAAAGCAGACCACATTTGTCAGGTATAGAGTCCCTGGACTGGAACCTGGAATAGTGGGTGGACCTGGGTTCCCGCACTGGTCACTGGGGAAGTAGTACCATCAAGGCAGTGCCTGAGAAGACTGCCTGAGACCATTTGTGTGCAAGGATTTTACTACCTGGGAAGTGACCTGGATGGAGGGCTGAGTCACAAAGAGGAGGCAGCAGCTCCTGGAGCGAGAGAGGGGCTGCAGATGGCCTAAGAGATAGTGTGGTGCAGAGTGTAGCTGCAGGAAGGGGTGTTGACCTGGTCAAGCTAATCCCCAGAACTGCCAGGAGGTGGCACTGTCCAGTGATGAGTACAGCCCCATGTCACAACATCCAAGCATCACATTAGCCCTTTTTGCTACAGTGCTACACTGGGAACTTGTGTTCAGTTGCTTGTTAACTCTGATCCCTACATCCTTTCATAGTCACTGCTTTCCAAGGCACAGTCCCCCATTCTGTAGATATGACCTGCATTGCTTCCTTAGATATATAACTTTGCATTTGGCTGACTTAAACTACATTTTATTCAAATGGATGCAGCTTACCAAGCAATATGGCTTGTTCTGAATGACTGCCCTGTCTTCATCATTTACCACTCTACCAATCTTTGTCATCCACAAAGTTTAGCAGCAGCAATTTTGTACTTGCTTCCAGATCATTGATGAAAATGTGCCATTATTTTACAAAGATATTTTATAACCTTTAATTGTGTATTTTGAACAATCTACAGATACCTATACAGCACAACACTGGGACTGGTGTCAGGTAATTTAAGGTGTCCCTTAAGTTAAAATATAGGGTAATTTCAAACCCTGCTAATCATGAGGAATATGGGCAAGGACAGTCATTTCCTATTTTGCTGGTAAACCAGATGGAAGTCTTTAAGTTAGATACCACAAATATGATTAAAATAATTTTGAGATCTTAGTGAAGTGTAAGAGACTGAATTTATGGACTGATGTGAACTCATTTACTCACACTGTTCAAATCAATCACCTTTGCCAATTTTATTTCTGGCTGCTTCTCCTCTTTTCAGAAAAAATATCCAGATTTCCATTAAGCCTAAATCCACTCTTCAGGGAACATCTTTCTATAAACCATTTACAGTTTCTTCTATTAATCCCCGGAAAACATTAAGCCAGGCGTCTTTTCTTTTCACACAGATTTAAATAGGTATGAACTGACTTTTAGTAGACAGGATCCCAGATTAAAACTCTTGAACTCAACACTCTCTAACTTTATTGATATTTGGAATCTGAACTAGCATCTGAACCAGAGTTGTAGCTAGAAGTTATCTGGTTAATGAAACCAAAAACTCCATATTCAAAATTTGGAAATTTGGGTGTATTCAAAATCCAAAATTGAGCACACTTTTTAAGAGACAAAATATTTCTTTGAATTGACAATGCTTTGTGTTCTTTGCAAATATTCCCTCCACCTAAGGTCTCTCTAACAAGCAACTAAGTAACATTAAGTTGTTGTAATTGCAAAACTCAAATATTGTTTATCTGTGCTCCAGGGAAAGTCTATATCTTTATAAAACAGTTTCAGTTTTCCATATATACTATTGAAAATGCAAATTATTCAAGTACAAAGGGAAAAAAAGTGCAAGCAGTGCAAAACAATGCCCTCTCCAAAGGTACAACCCGATTGGAATCGGGTTGTCTAGGCATAGCCATGTTGTGGCCTATCAGGGCATGACTCTGCTGCCTCAGATCCCTGACAGTTGAGCGGTGCCCCTCACTGAACCGTCCTACCCTGTCCAATACAAAAATGAAAACAGTGAACTAAAAATCAGGGTCATCCAAGGACTTGTGAGCAGGACTCTACCCTCCTGCTCCAGGCTTGTCTCCATGTTGTCCGTCTTCCTGGACCTAGTCATCCCATCCACCAAACAGCTCGTCCAGATAGCAAGCTGCCATAGGGTCTTGGCTGGAACAAGACTTCCCTCATAAAGGGTGTAGCAAAGCTCTGCTTTCCTGGTCAGTCCTCAGTTGGTCTAGGTCTCTTCCTTTTAATTCCCCTCTTCGTGCCTGACTTTGGCTGCTAGTGTAGCAGGGCAGGGTTACTGGGTCCAAAGGCTCTCCTTAACCCTCTTGCTGCCAGTGTGCCTATCTGCTTCATCACAAAGACATAATTTGCTTGTCTGTTGAAATAACTTATTAAAATTAGAATGGGTAACAATTTAAAAAATCAAAATGTCCATAACAATTTGTCACAATTTTTTTCCAACCAGCTTTAATTAAGAGGGTTGGGATTTTAGAGAAGCAATAGCTGTGTAATCTAAAGTTTTGTCCCATTCATTGCCATCTCTGTTTTTCACACTGCAAAGTATTCTGGCCATGTAACACATATTATTTGGGCTTTTTCCTGAAGGTGAGAATGCTGAGCACTCATTATTATTCATGTCAATGAGAGAAGCAGATACTCAGCACTTCTTAGACACAGGACATTACTTTGTAAAGGAGGAATTCTTAGGGATAAAATGACCACTGTAGTCTACCATATACGAACACAGTTCAAAGCTATGGACTTGACCCTGCAGTCCTTACCCAGACAAAATGTCCACTTCAGCCCCAGTCCCTCTGAAACACACATTCAACAGTTGCAAAATTTCTGCAAGACAGAAAGCAAAAGCAGCCCTTTTTCATTCATTTTCTTAACCTTCGTTAATGAACACTGAACCCATTTTTCCTTTAAAAAAAATAAGTCAGCCCTGTTCTACTGCCACGTTTGCATTGGCAATATCACAGTGCGCAAATAGTGTCAAAATCCAATACGTTTCCTTAGAACACACAGCTCCACACCGACCACTGACAGTTGGGCAAGTTGAGCTACATTTTTTTCAAGGTTTTGGCCTCCAAACACTGGAGCGCAAACCTGTTCTGGAGCTGAATGACAAGCAATACATACACATTTAGTTGTGCCTTTCATTCAAGGGCCTGAACCTGTCTTCATTGACTCTGATGGCAAATCTCCCATCGACATCAATGGAAGCAACTTTGGCCCCAAATTTGTAATTAAGGGCCCCAGTCAATTGCAGTTTTATGCAAGTAAATATTGCTTTACCAGGTTCTATAGCTGGTTTAGCTGCATTCTTATGTAAGATAGGTATGAATATATGACAAAATTGCTATTGATTCCCTATGCCAGAATTCGTGTAACTAAAAACCATGATGAAGAAGAACCGGGGAGTATCCTAAGCACTGTATTATGATTACACCTGTCATTGCAAAACTATTGGGTTATTGGCATACCTTAAACATTATACTGCTCATCTACAGTATAAACATATTCATTTTATTACCCTCCCCCATGCAGTCATTTACTTATTTTTGTAGTTCTGTAAAAAAGTGATGGATAAACAGTTGAGGTGCTGATGCTGAAATAAAGCATTCGTCAAACATTTGATTTGCATTAAACAGACATAATGAAATCTGTTCCAGCATACCACAGAGATCTTCCATTAATACTACAGGATAGCCAAATTAGTTCTGCTCCTACCTACTATTTTAATATGCAGAATGAGACAGTATATACCAATATCTAGTTCTATCATTTCCCATCTTGTTCAGTCATGCTACAGACAATGAGACAGTAGGAAATTCCTACGCGTTTCATTTATTATAATCAAGATGTGTATGCCTTACTGCATAGCCGCTTGATATTATTGTAACCCTTGTCCTTCCTTTCCCCTTACTCCTTCCAACTTTTTTAATGCTGACTATCACTAGTTCTGTCCTGTCAGATTTAGAATGTATGTTCCTTAGGGTAGGAACTACATCTTTATTTGTTTCTAAAAGGCATCTAGCTCAGTTTGCGGTACTTAGAAATTAAGCAATTAGCACAAGGATTTTATCAAAAGTCGACCTTTCAGTCTGTGGGAAATGTTAGGCAAATTTCACTTGTTTGTGTTCTTTCAGAGCTTATGTGTTCCCCATACATCTTACTAGTCAAGTAACAGTTGGTACTGCATGAATTTCTTTGGCTCAGTTTTCTAACATTTGGGTTTCAATGCTGTTGCCTGTGCTTTTGCTAATACTTTTAAACAAAACAATATAAAAAATTAGAACATCCAAAAAATGTGTTTTGTGTTTTCAGTAGAAATCTGGATGCAAGTAAATACATGGATGTCCTGAGAATAGTCACATAAATAGGCCAGTCCTACTGTCCCTAGTAGGGCCGGCTCCAGGCACCAGCGTAGCAAGCAGGTGCCTGGGGTGGCCAATGAAGAGGGGGGCAGCAAGTCCAGCCGTTTGGCAGCAATTCGGTAGCAGGGCCGTCACTCCCTCTCGGAGCGAAGGATCTGCCGCCGAATTTCCGCCATAGAATGAAGCGACGGTAGAGCTGCCGCCTATCGCGGCTTTTTTTTTTTTTTAAATTGCTGCTTGGGGCGGCAAATACGCTAGAGCTGGCCCTGAACTCAGGCGCAGCTCCACAGAAGTCATGAGAAGAACAATAGCAGAATTTGGTCTAATGTTGTTCTTTTTATTACTTGTGAAGAAAAACTATTGCCAGGTGCCTGATCTTTACATTTATAGAATAATTTTAATCATTCAGAAAAATGTATGTTGTTTTTTCTCTCATTATGCACGTTACTCTGGATTGCATTGATGGCTGGTAATTGCATCAACTGGAGGTAAGCTATTGCATCATGTATTTTCTGGAAAATAACACCAAGTTGTTCAGTTTCTTAAGCATTATTTGTAAAAAGTTAATAATGTGGACACTACATATCAGAATACCTTTAAAATGTACATGCAGAATACAACAGCCACACAACCGAGTGTCATTATCTAGTCAGACCTTACAAGCTAAGATGGGTCAGGCCTGATCTTACATAGACAGGAGACAACTAAGTAAGCATTCATAGAAAATGGTGGTAGTACAGTAGATGCCACTCTTCCTTCTGAAATAATACAGGCCCAGTGTATTAGCAGTGGTGTCAGACACCTTTTGAGAGGGTTGCTTTGCCAACCCTAGTGTCTTGGGGAAAACCCAGTCCGAGATGACTACATTCTACCAGTTTAATTCCCTTTTTAATATGATATTTTTCACTTCCTGTCCTAAAAAGTCAGTATGCACGACTGAACGACTGCCATGGTTCCACTGTGCCATTGTTCTCTGGGTAATCTGGATTGATGAACAGCTTGTGTCCCCTCAGTTCTCCAGCCTGGGATGCCTCTTACATTGCTTTGCTGTGAGAGCAACTACTCCTGTTCTGCTCACACACAGCCTTCAGTATGTAAATTACTCCCAGTTACCTTGTATGACTGCTATAGACAGCCACTCTTGAATTACACTGCAGAGCAACACTAGCAAGTTCCCAGGCCCAGACTTTCCCCAGGAAAGTACATATTGTACTGCCCAGCTCTCTCTTGGACAATTCAAACTCATAAAATCTGTCATTTTATTAATAGAAAATAATATATACAAATCCTTTTATCCCACAGGGAGTTTCCCAAACACTCCAATCCAAGCACAGTAGTTTAGATAAAACAATAAAACAAGTTTATTAACTACAGAAGGATAGACTTTAAGTGACTACAAGAAATGAGGCATAAAATTCAGAATTGGTTACAAGAAAATAAAGGTAAAACGCAACAACAAGCTAAGTGAATTAAAAGCAAAGGTCTCTCTCACCACATTTTTAAGCAGTCTTACTAGCTAAATTTCTTTCAGTCAGGATCCCTACCCCAGTCCAATGTTATATCCTTTGTTCAAGTGTTGTCGGGTAGAGAGAAAGAGAGAGAGTATTTGGGGTGTCTGCTCTCCCTTCTTATAGTTTTCTTCCCTTTGAGAATCATCTCCAGCTGAGATTCAGGAGATAGTCTGCGTGGATGGGAATCCCAAACTGTTTCTTTGTCAAGATGTAGATTTTTCACCCATACCCTCTTTCCTGCCTCAGAATGGTCACTTAACCGGGTGGTGGTTCATTTGCTTTTTTTGATATCTGGCTGAGGTGTCAGCTAGCCTTTGTCTTTGGGGAACTGGTTTGTGACTGCTCCCCAGACTATGAACATGTCTTAGTAATATCATACAGTAGAATCTTATAACTTTAAATACAATATTGCCACACACATTTTACTGGGACAATAATGGTCAGCAAATTATGAGTTTTCAATTGCTACCTCACAAGGCATACTTTATTCAAAATTTATCATACTCTTGTAAAAGGGATGGAAAAAGCTGAAGTACTCAATGCTTTTTTTGCCTTGGTCTTCACAGACAAGGTCAGCTCCCAGACTGCTGCACTGGGCAACACAGTATGGGGAGGAGGTGAGCAGCCCTCAGTGGTTAAGGACTACTTATAAAAGCTGGATGTGCACAAGTCCCTGGGTCCAGATCTAATGCATCCAAGGGTGCTGACAGAGTTGGCTGATGTGATTGCAGAGCCATTGGCCATTATCTTTGAAAATTCGTGGTGTGGGGGAGGTCCCAGACGATTGGAAAAAGGCAAATATAGTGCCCATATTTTAAAAAGGGAAGAAAGAGGACCTGGGAAACTACAGACTGGTCAGCCTCATTTCAGTTCCTGGCAAAATCATGGAGCAGATCCTCATGGAATCCATTTTGAAGCAGTTGGAGGAGAGGACGGTGATCAGGAACAGTCAACATGGATTCACCAAGGGCAAGTCATGCCTGACCGACCTGATTGCCTTCTATGATGAGATAACTGGCTCTGTGCATATGGGGAAAGCAGTGGATATGATATATCTTGACTTAGCAAAGCTTTTGATACGGTCTCCCACAGTATTCTTGCCAGCAAGTTAAAAAAGTATGGATTGGATGAATGGACTATAAGGTGGATAGAAAGCTGGCTAGATTGTCAGGCTCAACGGGTAGTGATCAAAAGCTCAATGTCTAATTGGCAGCCGGTATCAAGCAGAGTGCCCCAGGAGTCAGTCCTGGGGTCGGTTTTTTTCAACATCTTTATCAATGATCTGGATGATGGGATTAATTGCACCCTCAGCAAGTTCGCAGATGACACTAAGCTGGGGGGAAAGGTAGATACGCTGGAGGGTAGTGATAGGATCCAGAGTGACCTAGACAAATTGGAAGATTGGGCCAAAAGAAATCTGATGAGGTTCAACAAGGACAAATGCAGAGTCCTGCACTTAGGAAGGAAGAATCCCATGCACTGCTACAGGCTGGGGACTGACTGGCTAAGCAGCAGTTCTGCAGAAAAGGACCTGGGGATTACACTGGATGAGAAGCTGGATATGAGTCAGCAGTGTGCCTTTGTTGCCAAGAAGGCCAACGGCATATTGGGCTGTATTAGTAGGAGCATTGCCAGCAGATCAAGGGAAGTGCCTCTATTCGGCACTGGAGTATTGCGTCCAGTTTTGGTCCCCCCACTACAGAAGAGATGTGGACAAATTGGAGAGAGTCCAGCGGAGGGCAACAAAATTTATTAGGGGGCTGGGACACATGACTTATGACGAGAGACTGAGGGAACTGGGTAATTTAGTCTGCAGAAGAGAAGAGTGTGTGTGTGGGGGGGATTTGATAGCAGCCTTCACCTACCTAAAGGGGGGTTCCAAAGAGGATGGAGCTAGGCCGTTCTGAGTGGTGGAAGATGACAGAACAAGAAGCAATGGTTTCAAGTTGCAGTGGAGGAAGTCTAGGTTGGATATTAGTAAACACTATTTCACTAGGAGGGTGGTGAAGCACTGGAATGGGTTACCTAGGAAGGTGGTGGAATCTCCATCCTTAGAGGTTTTTAAGGCCCAGCTTGACACAGCCCTGGCTGGGATGATTTAGTTGGTTTTGGTCCTGCTTTGAGCAGGGGGTTGGACTAGATGACCTCCCAAGGTCTCTTCCAACCCTAATAGTCTATGATTCTATTCTATGATTCTATAGGAATACAGACTGCCACGCCCACCCTCCAAGAGTTGGCTGTGCTTCCATACTAAGTGAAGCAATCTGTATATATATGCATAGATATGAAGTTTTTGGCTCTCTGAAAATTAAAAGTTCTATTCAATTGTAAAATGTTATTTTCGTTGCTATAAACACCCACCAGCTTTCCCCAAACTACTCAAACTTTGAACTGTGGCATATTGTTCATGACTAAAAATGCTTATGCATTTCCTAAAACTAATTTAAATGTGTGGAGGTTGATAAGAAGGTGGCATGCATTATGAACTTCAATGGCTCCTTAATTTTACATACTGTGTTGTTTATGGTAAGATACTATACACCTCAGTGGGCTTAAACATATAAAAATAGTATGACTACTTTTTGTTTTATGGAACACAGTTCCACTTTAGTGAAGTCAATGAAATGTCATTCATTTCTATGACTGAGGAACTCTTACCTTGGGGAAGAATGCTGTATTATTTTCCCACTAATTGTAGGAAAATATCGCACACCAAAAATTTACACTCCCACTCCTGACCAAGTTTAAGACCTAATGTGTTTCACCTATTGTTCATCAATATTTGGCCTCATGGAAACCAGCTAAATATTTATATCATGATAATAACTATGGTATCTCAGCACCTTATGGACTTAGGGTGGGATCTTCAGCACTGGCCTGACTATGGCCTCATTGGATTCAATGTTAACTCCTAAAGGAGCAGATTTAGCACAACACTGAGCACTTTTGAAAATCCCACTCTTAGACTGATTGCAAAGCTCACTCGCTCGCTTTCACTCTCTCACACACACACTTATGCCTGGTTAGTGGAAATTGTTTAGTTTGTTTACTTGTGTGGGTTTTGGTTATTATGGGTAAACTAGGTCAAAGAGAACAGGAGTACTTGTGGCACCTTAGAGACTAACAAATTTATTAGAGCATAAGCTTTCATGGGCTACAGCCCACTTCTTCAGATGCGCACCCGAAGAAGTGGGCTGTAGCCCACAAAAGCTTATGCTCTAATAAATTTGTTAGTCTCTAAGGTGCCACAAGTACTCCTGTTCTTTTTGTGGATACAGACTAACACGGCTGCTACTCTGAAACTAGGTCAAAGAGGTGCGTTGCATTTTGTTATGACAACACTGAGGTTCCTGGGCATTCTGATCACGTTCAGAGCTGAGTTCCAGATATATGGGCTTGCTGATGAGAAAGTTCTGCCTCCTGACTCTCAAGCCTCACTGCTGATGTTGACATTTTATTGTTCCAACAGAATATAGATGATGTGGAAAGTCATGACCACACAGAGTGAGCCAATTCCTTAGGTCACTTGGGACAGTCCCTTCTAGGGTTTTGAAGAGGGGTCGTAAAAACTACAGTTTAACTCAGTTTTCAACAGGGAGCCAACTATCGAGAGCAGGGCATTGGCATGATATGCTCTTGGCAGCCTGTGCTGTTCAGCAGACAAGCTGCTCTGTTCTGAACCCAAGGTTGTAAGCTGTTGTAAGGTTAGCAGTCTCATTCCTAGATACAATATGTTACAGTAACCAAGCCTGGAAGTCCTAAATAGTGGGAGAATCCTTCCTCCTTTCATACATGATTTAGCAAATGGCTGCTGATAGAATTTTAAACGGTATATCATGTACTCTGTTGCTTTTTCTCAAATACTGACTTGATTGTCAAATTACATTAACAATTTTATAAGGTGGTGCAATCAATATTTGGACATCCCCTGCTGCTCAGTCTGCCCTTCTGGCTTCCAGAAAGATTTATGGTTACTGTCAGCCTGATGTACAGGTGTACAATGTTGTGTCTTACTTCACCCAACTAAAGAAAATCTGATCATAATGGGTTTCCAATTCAGACATGCAAATTTGGACATTATGCCAGAGCAGAAAGTATCCTTCTCCTACTAACCACAACTGCAGAAGGTGATGAAAGATTAGTTAGAATGTTGCCATCAGACTCTACCCCACTAACCTTCCACACCATGGTTCCACTCAATCCTGAACTTCCTAATAGACTTTCCTATAGTTCTGGGGAAGCTAGACATTGACCTCAGGGAAGGGAGACCACAGACAGTGAAGCAGTGGCAGTTCATCTTGAAATTATATATCTGCTATCAGGGAATTGTTGCAAAAATCAGGATTATGAAATTATATATCTGCTATCAGGGAATTGTTGCAAAAATTCCAGTCTGGGGAAAAAGCACCTAATAGATTATAAGAATGGCCATACTGGGTGAGAACAAATGGTCCATCTAGCCCAGTATCCTGTCTTCCGACAGTGGCCAGTGCCAGGTGCTTCAGAGGGAGAACATGCAAGAGTGTTTACAGAACTTGGGCTAAATCTAACTTTAATATTTTCTTTCAGCATGTAACCCTCTGATTCTAGAGATCTGTCCAGTAAGGAGGTCCATCTGCCATAGAATGAGACCTGTGCTTACACGATGATTTCATGCTTCCTACGGCCATTAGGTTATCCAGCACCAGATGAGGTGGGGCCGGCACCACGTGTGCATGCCTGATGTACGCTTACCAAAACAACCGCTGTATGCCCAACTCACCAAAGGAGAAAGGAAATGGGGAGGACCAAAAGAAATGCTTTAAAGACACCCTCAAGATAAACATCAAGAGATGTGGCATCAACACCACACACTGGGAGACAGCAGCCCAGGATAAGGATAACTGGTAAAGACTTGTCAGAGAAGAAATGTCTACTTTTGATGAAAATCGCCTTGCCCTGGTCGCAGAAAAACACCACGAAAGAAAGGAAAGACATGCAGCAATCACGGCCCAACCCTGTCTTCTAACACCACCTGCAATGTCTGCCAGTGAGCCAGTGGCTCAAGAATTGGACTCCTCAGTCACCAAAGGACCCATGAAAAATAAAACTGGTGAAAAAAATCATCCTCGACCTTGAGGGATTGCCGACGAGGTTGTCACGTGAGCCGATTGTTTTGTAACCTAGAGGGGCCCCAGCTACAATACTACCAACTAGCCAGAACTGTGTTTATACGAGGCAGACATGGTGGATGAGGTAATGTTTTATTGCACCAACTTCTGTTGGTGAAAGACAAGCTTCTGATCTTACACAGAGCTCTTCTTCATGTCTGGGTGTTTGTTATACTGGGTGGTAAATAGTGTTTCAAGTCATGTTAGCTAACTCAATTTTTAAAATCTTTTCTCTGAGTCCAGGACACTAGAAGGCTTTATTTACTGAAGCCCTAAATCAACTCTTGGTTCAAGGGATACTTGGTCTTCACCTGAGTTTACCTTAAAAGTACAGGGGATTACCCAATATTAGAAAACTTAGGTAGCATTATTTCCCCCAAACAAAATTACTTGTTCTGAGAATAAAAAATAATCTGTTTTACTGTGGGTTATGCATTATCTCCATTTACAAGGAATGTGCAATCAGGGTTGTTTATGCAGTAGGCCAAAATGCTACTTTTAGGTCAAATACTGCATATATTTTACAAATATTTAGTAAATATGCTGCATGTGTGAATTTATTACATTGAGAACTGATCTCTGAGTCAGGAATGAAATATCTAAAGAACCACTCTTTGCCATACTCTGTCCTGAGCCAACACGTGATTGAGTCTTTGTCCTATATTTCATTCAGCTAAGCAAAAAATGGGTTATGGGTTCTTGTATTACCAAAAATCATAATATAGGTGGAGCAAAGGGGAAAGATCTGTGAGCTAGTGCTGTATTTTGCACCAATGGATACAAATATTAATGTTGGAGGTGGGATGAACAGAAAAGGGATGAACAGAAAAGAAGTAGTAGTATTCCAAATCGTTGTTCAGAACTCTTTTCACAGATCTGTAACATCTGCCTTGGCAGCAAACAGGTATATAAAGTAGTATGTCTATTTAGCTTTTATATCAACTTACTCTGGAACAGCCTCTATCAACATTGACTAGGAGTCCATCTTGGTTGGAGGGGGGTGTGAATCTACAACATTCTGAGACAAACTCAGGTCTCTTGATTTTGACAATTCATCTTGGCAAGCTTCCTGATTGTTTTATTTTGCAGGCTAGCGCAAGGAACTGAGGTATCAAGAGCAATGAACTCACTTCCCTCAGGAGGACTAAGCTATCATTTACAGGCGTGTTTGATCTCAGGCATTTGAAATGTATTCCTTTAAAGAGTGAAAGACATATTGAATCTGTTTTCACTAGTGCTACTTTCTTTGCTGCTTTCTGACATGTATGAACTGAAGAATGATTGGTGGCATGCTTTTGGAGTCAGGATTAAAGCAAATATAAAATACAAATGATATTTATGTTTATAATTTGTGGAATCTTGGATTACATAGAAATTAACATTTTTATTTGGAAAGACTGATGACAAATACAATATATCAGCTAAGACTCCAGAGGTACCAGTTTTTCAAAAGGTCAGATTGATGCACCTTAAAATGGATAACATGCAGTCATTTCAACTGAGATGTGTCCAAATCTGCAGGACTTTGAGTGCACTTGAAAAAAGTCATGTCTTATGATATGACAGGGGATTTAAAAAAAAATTAAATCTGTACCAATAAGCCAAACTAACAGATTTTAATTGTAGCTGTGTTTCACATGGCTGTCCTCATGCATAGGCAACACAAATATAATATGGACTGCTTGGAGCCTTCTGCTTTTCAGAGTACCACAACCCAGAGTGCAGCTTGTGCTCACCCTGTGGCAATCATAGAGGAGAATGGAACGCACTATCCAGTTCTGATTTTTGGCCATGGGACCAGGGGAGGAGGCAAATCATAGCCCAGCTCCATCCCTTTCTAGCAGCTTGGCTCCCTGAGAATCAGTCCGTTCTGACAATGTTTCTTTACTTTTATTTCTCCATAGTACACTCCCAAATCTTACACACAAATGGTATTTTACAGTAACAACAAAACACCCTGGTATTTCCTGTCTTCTGCCAGAGAATATAAGGAAAAAGTGACAAACATAAATGTCTCTTCAGCAAAGTTTTCCTCAGCCTGAGGGCCTGATCCTAAGAGGCGCTTTAGCAGCTGCTGCTCCCATTGACTTGAATAGGCATTGCAAGTGATCAGCACCTCTCAGGATCAGACCCTTGGTTGCAATCTAGTGGCCTCCGTCTTCACTCTGATCTTGAACATGTTCCTCTTTAAGTCAATGGCAAACTACCATTGACATCAGTGTGCAAGATTCAGTCCTCTGTTACCCCTGTTTTACATCAATCTAACTCCATTGTATTCTATACTGGAGGAGTTACACCTCTAAGTCTGGTATAATGGAATGCAGAAACAAGCCTGGGAAATTCACAACATTCTAAGTGGGTCACCATGAACTTAACTTTGCTTCCATCTGAAATATTGTTTTTACTAACTGGTGTGGTAAATTTAAATGTTAATTTGGAACAACTGAAAAATATTTCTATTTGTATTACCTTATGCATTGTCTGTTTCCCTTGGTTCTGTGGATCTCTTACACAACAGTGGAAAGAGATTTTTCAAAAATGGGAAAATACAAAATTATAAAAGCGTAAACTGGCAGAGGAGCTCGTGGGCAGATATAGTTCCAGACAGCAGAAACAACATTAAATCACATTGTAATATTTACTAGATTTCAAATTGGTAGACTTTTATCATGTTCCAGTGGGTTGGATTCAGGTGAACAATAATTAACTTAGAACGCTCTAGTCTCAAATTTTGCACCATCTTATTACACTATAACTCCTGCTTTTAAAACTTTAACTTTTAACAATAAAACCCCCAAACAGTGCCGCTCCTCCAGTACCAGAGCACACATTGCATTGTTTAACATTCTAACAGCAGCAGCTCTTGTGCACAGGTGAGACCTTTGGTAGAGTTCCCTCTGGAAGACTACATTAAGGCTTAGCAATATCATGAACCAGCAACCTCTGTATGCCCCTTTATGCTGGGTAAAAGGGCCAAAGCAATGTAAAGGGATCTAAAACCCAGAATCTGACCCATGGAGGCAGCACAGGCACTGCAGAGAAACGTGGAAGGCTTTCTTCAGAGGACCCCTTCACAAGCCTCAGAGTAGGGGAAGGGCTAGGGGTGGGAGTGGAGTGCAGCAACATTACTGAGGTTCCAGGCCAGTGCCCTGGCTCATTCAGCAGCTTGGGGAGGCTGCCCTAATTTAGACCTTGTTTAAACTATATTGAGGGCCCACCAGCCCCCAGCACAGCCTAGAATCAGGAGAGCACAAAGGTGTCTCAAAGCCATTTTAGCCCTCTGCTCCTCAGGTGTGAGTTCTGTGCTCTGCCTCTTTGCACTTAAAGGGAACATGAAAATCCCCCATGTTTTCTGGGTTTGCTTTGTATGGGAAAAGTTTCACAGCTGCACTACTGAATGCATTAACCTCTGCTTTTTCCAGGTACATCAGATTCTACTCCCATCCCATAGGGTGGATGGTTCAATAGCCATCAGTATTATATAAAATCATAATAGTTCTAGTTATAGACTGAAAAGTTACAAATCTGCAAAATCATTACTCTGTTTGGCAGGACACAATGAAACAAGGCCACATTTATTAAATAAATAAATAATATGTGTATGTTAATGATTGTTGTGTGACTAGCTCCATAATCTGGCCATCCTGGCGAAACCAGACATGAAAACCTACAGCAATGCAAGGCTTTCAAAAAATTCCACCAGCCTTGAGCTGCAGGATTTGTCAGAGCTGAGTAATAAGCTCTTATTTATTCTTCTTAGCTACACCTCATGGTCTTCCACCTTCTGCCTTTTATTTCTTCCGTTATTTTTTCTCTTCCTTTATTTTCCTTCTGAACATCCCTCTCCTTTGTAGTCATTTTCTGATCCTTGTTCCCTGGACTAGATCAGACAGAGAGTTTATAATATGCTAGGAGTGAGATGAATTTTTGTAGGCCAGTCAGAGCTAGTGGAGGAATCCAAGAGCAATTTTAATTGCTTCAAGACTTAAAAGGAACCCTTTCAAAACTAGCTGGGGGCAAAGAAGGGATGTCAACTGAAATGTAACATAAATCTTATAATATCCAATATTGTATTAGTTGCTGGCTTTCTCAAAAGCCCAGGCTTTAATTAGCTTTTGGTGAAAACTGGGAATCTGTCTTAAAATAATATCTTGAATGAAAACCATTTTTAAACTGTAGGGTTCTGTACTTGGATTAATGAACTCCCTGGATTTGAAATCCCCAAATGTTTGAGGGAGGGAAAGAGGAAAGAGAGAGAGTGAGTGTGTCTGTGTGTTGTTTCTGAACCCAAACCTAGATCTAACGCCACATTTTGCAGCTGACCTATATTGCCATAATGGGCTGGAGAGACTCTGGATCTGAATATCCCTGTATTTCAGGGAGTTCACGGTTCAAATCCATATTTGGACCTGGTTCCAGGGTTTGTAGCTCAGGCCCATCTCTACTAATAATGAAAATGAGAATAGAGTGCTTGGGATGACTAGTAACAGGACAGCAAACTTTCACTGCAGGAGTAAAACTGATCTAGAATGGAATGAGCAAAAGGTGTTACCATCCAGCAACTGCTTGGTGACCTAAGTGAAATTATGGAAAAAGTTTAACAGGTTATCAAGAGAAACAATCTGAAGCAGAACGTTTCTGACAGCAACATCTATGTGGTGTGGAATTGTCTGCCAAAGGAAGTGATGGAACATTTAAAACCAGGCTTAACACTGCCCTAGTTGAATATACAATAGGGAACCATCCTGAATTTCATCAGCATTACATACATTTTAAAAACTCCCCTAGTGCAAGAAATGAGCTGCCACAGAAACCCAGATTTCATATATGCGCCAAATGTCCAATGCAGCTGTAATCTGGTCATTTCAAGAAACCTGGGACCACAGGATACCTCCCGCCAGCCAGCATGGCTCGTGAAAACTTCTTAAATAAGAGGATTTAGAACAACACAACGCTGCTTGTGAGTCTGCAGGTCATTACTGATTCTGCTGTTCTGCAGCTCCTCTGCTAAACTGCCAATATGGCACCTGACCGCAGGGTACATGAAGCTCGGCTATGGGGCTGATGCTGCAAGTGAAAGGAAGTGTGTTCTACACAAAGCGCAGCCCAAGCAGGGTGGAGCAGTGGGAGATTGTTCAATTATTTTATGCTGGTAGCAGTACAGTGGATCATTGTGTTTTGTGTACTGTAGAGGACAATAAGTTGTCCAGAAACCCTGCAAGGATGTATGGCATGGTCAAACTTTAGTCTCACCGTATCTCGAGGAAACAGATATGAATGAAAAAAACTGACATAGATCCTTCCGTAATCCAAAAATAAGTATCTTATGTGTAATAACTGCCTTCTAGAGAAATGGCAGAAGACTAAATCACAGAAAAGGAAGCATACAGAGGCATGGCCTGAGCTACAGTGTGCTTTAGAGATGCAGAATTTTTATGGATTGGCCTCTTAAGTTGTTCCTTTATATTGTTATATGTAGGTCAGAGGGCAGCATTTAAAATGGATTTAAGGATGTTATATGGATTTTAAAGCATGTCTTACTAAAGCACTAAACTTACTTTGTAGCGTATAGGATTTGGGTAGCATCCCTTTAGATATTTTATGTTTCAGAAGCCACCAGAAACCTGCTTCAGTAGCAGTGTGTATATGCATCTAAGCCCTGCATATAGTTGGCAAACAGTTATTCGGACCCACTGTGCCTATGTGCTTCTTTCAGATTGCATATGCTGTGTAAAAAGCAGAAGGCACACTTTAACCAGCTTCCCTTCCAAAGCTAATTTGTAGTCTAAAAAAAACCCCACCAAAATGTTATTTCTTTTTTAAATAAAGAAATTACTTATGTTTACAGCACACACACAGAGTTAAAAACAAATACTCTTCCTGAAAGGTTGCAACATCATTTCTTAGAATCTAAAAATCTAACATACAATCGCCACATACAGAGACATAGCAAGCTGCTGCTCAAGGCAGAGGCACAACTCAACCCAGTTTGCTGCAGATTGGCTTTTTTGCCCATTGACTGCTGAGGACCCACTTCAGACACTTATGTGAGAGCCTCTTCCCTGCAAGCAGAATCAGAAAACCCTTCAGAATGTAAAGTGGTAGTGTGACTCTGAGCCAGTGAGAGTTAAGCAACCAGCAGGCTAAGTGATCCCAAATCAGCTTTTAAGGACAGGTAATGATCAAGTGATCTCTCTCCTGCCATCATCTCCACACTCTGACAAACAGAGGCTAGGAACACCATTCCTTACCCATCCTGGCTCATAGCCATTAATGGACTTAACCTCCATGAAATTATCCAGTTCTCTTTTAAACCCTGTTATAGTCCTAGTCTTCACAACCTCCTCAGGCAAGGAGTTCCATAGATTGACTGTGCGATGTGTGAAAAAGAACTTCCTTTTATTTGTTTTAAACCTATTGCCCATTAATTTCATTTGGTGGCCCCTACTTCTTATATTATGGGAACAAGTAAATAACTTTTCCTTATTCACTTTCTCCACACCACTCATGATTTTATATACCTCTATCATATCCCCCATTAGTCTCCTCTTTGCCAAGATGAAAAGTCCTAGCCTCTTTAATCTCTCCTCATATGGGACCCATTCCAAACCCCTAATCATTTTAGTTGCCCTTTTCTGAACTTTTTTTAATGCCAGTATATCTTTTTTGAGATGAGGAGACCACATCTGTATGCAATATTCAAGATGTGGGCGTACCATGGATTTATATAAGGGCAATAAGATATTCTCCGTCTTATTCTCTATCCCTTTTTGAATGATTCATAACATCCTATTTGCTTTTTTGACTGCTGCTGCACACTGCGTAGACATCTTCAGAGAACTGTTCATGACGACTCCAAGATCTCTTTCCTGATTAGTTGTAGTTAAATTAGCCTCCATCATATTGTATGTGTAGTTGGGGTTATTTTTCCCAATGTGCATTACTTTACATTTATCCACATTAAATTTAATTTGGCGTTTTGTTGCACAATCACTTAGTTTTGTGAGATCTTTTTGAAGTTCTTCACAGTCTGCTTTGGTCTTAACTATCTTGAGCAGTTTAGTATCATCTGCAAACTTTGCCACCCCACTGTTTACCCCTTTCTCCAGATTATTTATGAATAAATTGAATAGGATTGGTCCTAGGACTGACCCTTAAGGAACACCACTAGTTACCCCTCTCCATTCTGAGAATTTACCATTTATTCCTACCCTTTGTTCCCTGTCTTTTAACCAGTTCTCAATCCATGAAAGGATCTTCCCTCTTATCCCATGACAACTTAATTTACGTAAGAGCCTTTGGTGAGGGACCTTGTCAAAGGCTTTTTGGAAGTCTAAGTACACTATGTCCATATGTTTGTTGACCCCTTCAAAGAACTCTAATAGATTAGTAAAACATGATTTCCCTTTAAAGAAACCATATTGACTTTTGCCTAACAAGTTATGTTCTTCTATGTGTCTGACAATTTTATTCTTTACTATTGTTTCAACTAACTTGCCTGGTACTGACGTTAGACTTACTGGTCTGTAATTGCCAGGATCACCTCTAGAGCCCTTTTTAAATATTGGCGTTACATTAGCTATCTTCCAGTCATTGGGTACAGAAGCTGATTTAGAGGACAGGTTACAAACCATAGTTAATAGTTCCACAATTTCACATTTGAGTTCTTTCAGAACTCTTGGGTGAATGCCATCTGGTCCCGGTGACTTGTTACTGTTAAGTTTATCAATTAATTCCAAAACCTCCTTGTCAAGGCTGTATCCCCACTTTGAACTTTAGGGTACAAATGTAGGGGCCTGCATGAAAACTTCTAAGCTTAACTACCAGCTTAGCTCTGGTCCGCTGCCACCATTTCCCAATTAGATTCCCTCCCTGGGAAGCCCTGAGAAACCTTTCACCAATTCCCTGGTGAATACAGATCCAAACCCCTTGGATCTTAAAACAAGGAGAAATTAACCATCCCCCCTCCTTCCTCCCACCAACTCCTGGTGAACACAGATCCAATCCCCTTGGATCTAAAACAAGGAGAAATTAACCTTTCCCCCTCCTTCCTTTCACCAACTCCTGGTGAATACAGATCCAACCCCCTTGGATCTAAAAACAAGGAAAAATCAATCAGGTTCTTAAAAAGAAGGCTTTTAATTAAAGAAAAAGGTAAAAATCATCTCTATAAAATCAGTATGGAAATTAACCTTACAGGGTAATCAAACTTAAAGAGCTCAGAGGACTCCCTTCTAGTCTTAGGTTCAAAGTACAGCAAACAAAGATAAACACTCTAGTAAAAGGTACATTTACAAGTTGAGAAAACAAAGGAAAACTAACACGCCTTGCCTGGCTATTTACTTACAAGTTTGAAATAGGAGAGACTTGTTTAGAAAGATGTGGAGAACCTGGATTGATGTCTGGTCCCTCTCAGTCCCGAGAGCGAACACACTCCCAAACAAAGAACACAAACAAAAGCCTTCCCCCCCCCCCCAAGATTTGAAAGTATCTTGTCCCCTTATTGGTCCTTTAGGTCAGATGCCAGCCAGGTTACCTGAGCTTCTTAACCCTTTACAGGGAAAAGGATTTTGGAGTCTCTGGCCAGGAGGGATTTCATAGTACTGTACACAGGACAGCTGTTATCCTTCCCTTTATAGTTATGACACTCCTCTAGTGACACTTCAATCTGTGACAATTCCTCAGACTTGTCTCATATCTGTATGTATAATGATCTTTTAAGCACAGTAACTTTTTTAATAAATTTTACATTAGTGAATAAGAATTGGCTGTATTTGGGTAAGATCTCCCACCAACTCAGAGGTCCCCACAACTGTGTCCAATCGCTTGGGATTGGTAGAACTTTATATATGGTGAATAAGGTTTTAAATAACCCTCACCATGTAGATTTGACTAGGTGGGAGCCAAAGGCTGGATTGCTTAAAGGGAATTGTATTTTAGCTGCTTAATAACCAGTAAGATATTATACAAGGTGTTTTCTTACTGGCTTGGTGAATCTAATTATTAGAATAAACCACCAGTTTGGGGGATTGCCTGCCCCACTCTTTGCAGTTTGCCCTGATTGAGCATTCTCAGCATATCCCCTCCAGCGATACTGTTAATTTTAACAGTTTTCAAAACACCCCACTAACCACCAGCAAATCCCTCCAGAGCCCTGCCATTTCTTCAGCTATGTTCTCTGTTACAAATATAAAAGAGACAACGCAAGCACTGATACTGACATAGATGTGAACGCCGACTCACTCTAAGTGATGTAGGAGCAGAATTTCATGTACACAAATCCTTTGCTCCAGGAGTAAGACAAAAGGGGTCTTTATTCTTTCCCCCGGCCAGTCCTTTTTCTCCAATGTGCCTCAGTCTTTCGATTGCTTCTTTAGTTGCAGGCTTTCCCCAAGACTTCCAATTTTTTTCATTTACTGAGTGCAGGCAAGAAATTGTCTGTTTACTCATAAATGAAAGGTTAAACAATATTTTTTAAAAATCTTCTAAAACGGAAACCCTGTCTTTATACAGCCTTGACAAATGAACATAGAAAAGTCAGAATTTGTGATTCAATCTACTCTATGGCCAAAAATTAGACATCCAGGGTAAAAATGGCAGAAATGTCTAAGTGTATGTCTACACTGTAATTAAAAACCCATCGCTGGCCCATGTCAGCTGACTCGGGCTCATGGGGCTCAGGCTAAGGAGCTGTGTAATTGCTGGGTTGACATTTGAGTTCAGGCTGGAGCCCGGCCTCTGGGACCCTCCCACTTTACAGAGTCCTAAAGCCCAGGCTCCAGAAGCGCCCAAACGTCTACACCAGCGTTTCTCAAACTAGGGTCCGTGGACCCCTGGGGGGGGCCCATGAGGGTACTCCCACTGAACAACTAAGCACCTCCTGCACACTGGGGGGAGTGGGTGGGGCCTTGGGAGAAGGGGTGAAGTGGGGGTGGGGCCTGGGGCTGAACGGGGGCCTTGGGGGTCCACAAAAAAAATTAAATCAAAATGGGAGTTGCTAAAGTTTGAGAACCGCTGGTCTACACCACAATTAAACAGCCCCTTAGCCTGAGCCAGCTGGCACAGGCCAGTCATGGGTGTCTAATTGCAGAGTAGACATACCCTAAGTCCCATTTACTTAGGTGTGTCTGCAAATTTTACCCCCAAACAGAAGGGACATGATTTGCATTGCTGAACAACTTCTTTTCCCAATGATTTCAATGGACATCTGAATCCTATTGACTTCTAAAAAAAATTGTGACATTTAAAATGTCTAAAAATGGATTTAGAAGCCTAACTAACCTGCCTAAGTTTGAAATGTTTGGCCTATATACCTACTTTCCCAAAGAAGCATTTTACGCATTAAAAACTAAACACGTAAAAGGGTCCAAAGAACAGCTAAGCACGTCTGTGAATTAGTGTGCCAGGCCAAGACTGCAGAAAAACCTAATAAAAGAAAATGATAGACATTAAGGGGTCTCAGTAGGTCACCTAGACCATCTGCGTGCAAGAGAAGGATTGTTCCTTACTGTATGTTCTTCATTGCTTTGTCCTGTCTAGTTTTAAGTGTCTCAACAGATAGGACTTTCACCACTTCCCTTAGGAGACTATTCCCCACTCTAATCTAACAGGAAGAGATATGGCAATATTATTACATTACAATATTGTGTACAGCATCTCATGCTTCGTGGGACGAAAAAGAAAATGCAAAGGACACTATTTTCGGCTGAAGGAAGAATGTATACACTGTGTACTGTACTGTCTATAAAGACCTATAAAAAGAAGACTGCACATTTGAGACTTAAAAATGTGACACCGATAAGCATCCTGCCCCAACATTCCTTCACCCCTGTTTTTATTTCAGCTAGAACAGTTTGTTTTCTCTTGCTCTTGTAATGTTCATTTGACCTATGTGTTTGAACAGAGTCCAGCATGGCAACCATTATCACTGTGTGAGGCACTATAACTTCTAGTTCCATGGGCCCTGCCTGGACTGGTTTGCAATAAGTCTAGAAAGCACTGAAGAAGGAAAGTTTTTTTATTTCCTTTATTTTTTTGGCAACAATCATGTTTAAACATTATGACTCAGAGCACCGAGGGATCAATAAAAACACATTTATCTCTCCAGTTCCTTAAAATGAACTCTAAGCCTAGTTTTTAAAACTTCCTGCTTGTGAGGAGAGTGGGAAGATATTCCCAAGCAGTGGTGAAAAAGCCCACAGACTTTACAGTAATTAATTAATTCCAAATTGGAGACCAAAATTAAGTTGTAGTTATTTTAAAAAGACAGAAAAACTAGTCAATTATTTTCAGAAAAGTATTATTATGTATTACCCAGAATGTGTGAAATGTTTGTGAAAACATGCTTTAACAATAAACATTTTTGTAAAAGAAAAAACATTGATCTAATTAATAAATTGCTCAGCAAAATACATAAACTAGTTGATAAAAGACACTGGCCTTCTATATCCTTCCCCAGTTTTCGGAATAAGAAATAAGGGTTGCTTCAAGAAAAGCTTGGGATCCCTATAAAGTCTTTCATTTGGGGACCACTTATAGTGAGATCAAAGTGGCTACATTCTCTGCTACTGTACCCTAAGTAATCTATTCTGAATTAGAGCAATAACAACCATCATTGGGTTTTTGACACTTGCAGCTGATGGAGCAATCCCTAAAGTTACATACTGGAAGCATTAGATTGAGCCTCTCGTTGCACATAACCTAAGCAAGGGCCAACCTGAAGTGAAGGTTGTTGGATAAAACCAACTATTGTTTTATCAAAATTAATATTTTGTCACCTTGCTAATGTTGACATTAACTTTGACACATTAACCCCAAGGGTAGATGTCAGCACCATACGTATTTAGATCTCTACCATTCCCCTGACCTAGAAAGTGGCTTACTACTAGAGCTGGTCAAAAAAATGCAATTTCCATTCTGTGGGAAATGCCAACATTTTGAAATTTGTTTTCAATGTGAATTGGAAGGAAGAGAGACTAAATTTCCTGGAGAACATAAATTCTGAAAAATCTGGACCTTGGTACCATCAGAACATTTTGTTATGTTACATCATTTCAATAATGTCAAAAAATACTACAATAAAATATCGATAATTTTAAATACACTACATAAATACAATTTAAATTAATATTAGCATATAAGAAAATAAACTTTCAACATTACTGAACTGAAACAAAGTCAAAGTGATTCATTTAGACACTTTACTGTAGAATGCTATCAAAACCAACACATTCCTGCAAAGCATTTTGATGAAAATTCATTTTTTGAAAACAAAAAGGAGGCCTTTGGACATGGACCCTATCTCCAGCCTGGCGTACTACCCACAGATAGTCATGAGCTCTCCTCCATCAACCTAGCTCAGCAGTAAAACAGGTCTCATCTTGACATCCAGGATATATGTGCGAGCTCAACTCGCCACAAGCCAGGAGCCTGAAGGGGTAGCAGATCTACTTTGATCTAAGCCTCATCTCCAGCCCCATAGAGCCAGGCAGGTGATTTTAGAGCAATGGAATAGCCTTTACCATAACTCAGAAACAGAATTCCATTCTATTATCATGGGCAATTCCAGCAGCACTGCCCTGAACTGATCATTGCTTTGGAAGCCAGTCAACTGTTAACAGTGCATGTAGAGCGCCTTCCTCTTTTTACTCATCTTCCATATGGTGAACTTATTCATACATTGCATGGGTGCACAATTGCACTTATAATCCTGGCCTCCCCCCTCCCCACAATACTTTCCATCTCCCACCAACTCAGAGGTCCCCACAACTGCAGGCTTTTGTAAAATAATCCTGGGGAAAAAACATAGAAGACTACTTTTCAGAAATGTGTGCGTTTAAAACATTGTATAAAATATTCAGTTAGCAAATACCTGGAGGATGAAGGGGTAATCACTACCAGCAAGCATAGATTCACCAAGAACAAATCATGCCAAACCAGCTTGATTTCCTTCTTTGACAGGGTATCTGATTTGCAGGATAGGGGGAATGTGGTGGACATAATATACCTGGACTTCAGCAAGGCTTTTGACACAGTCCCACATGACATTCTGATCAGTAAACTGAAGAAATGCAAGCTAGACAGAGCTACCATTAAGTGGATACATAATTGGTTAAACAACCACAAACAAAGAATAATTATTAATGGAATGTCTTTGGATTGGAGGGAGGGGTCAAGTGGGGATCTACAGGGATCTGTTCTGGGTCTGGTTTGTTTAACATCTTTATTAATGATGTCGGTATAAAGAGCATAGTGATAAAGTTTGCAGATGACCCAAAGCTATGGGTTGCCAATACTTTGGAGGAGAGAGAGGAGAGAGCTGAAGTTCAGAGGAATCTTGATAAAATTGGAGAACTGGGCTTTAGACAACAAAATGAAACTCAACAAAGACAAATGTAAGGTGCTACACTTAGGGAAGAAAAACAAATGCACAAATATAGAATGGGGGGAAACTGGCTTGGTAGCAGGACTGCTAAGAAGGATTTGGGAGTTGTGGTGGATCACAGCCTCAACTTGAGTCAGCAATGCAATGCTGTTGCAAAACAAGCAAATGCAATTTTTGGTTGTATTAACAGAAGCATAGCATGCAAATCACAGGAGGTGATAGTACCACTCTACTCAGCACTGGTTAGGCCTCAGCTGTAGTACTGTGTCCAATTTTGGTCACCAATGTATAGAAAGGATGTAGAGAAACTGGAAAGCATCCAGAGGCAAGTGACAAAGATGATCAAAGGGATGGAATGCAAGCCATAGGAGCAAAGGCTGAAGGAACTGGGTGTGTTTAGTTTGGAAAAGAGAAGATTAAGGGGGGATATGATAGCAGTCTTCAGATAATTGAAAGACTGCCACAAGAAAGATGGAGAAAAATCTCTCTTGCCAGAGGACAGGACAAGAGGCAATGGTTCAAACTACAGCATAGGAGATTTAGATTTAATCTCAGGGAAAACTTCCTAACTGTAAGAACAGTAGGACAATGGAACAGACTGCCAAGGGAGATTGTGCAAGGTTTTCAAAAGGAGGTTGGATAGCCATCTGTCTTCGATTGTTTAGACACAACAAATCCTGCATCTTGGCAGAGGGTTAGACTAGATGACCCTTGCAGTCCCTTCTAACCCTCTGATTCTAAACAATGTAACAACAACTCAATCATTGGGGGTAAAGCTGAACAAATTATTTGTAATACGTTATTTATTACCTTAGACTCTTTTTCTCCTTATGGAATATCCACAAGATGATGGATCCTTACTAGGGCTCTCAAACATTAAAAAAAAGTAATCACAATTAATTACGTGGTTAAAAAAAATCAATCATGATTAATAATGCTTTTAAACAATAATAGAATACTATTTATATAAATATTTTTGGATGTTTTCCACATTTTCAAATATATTGATCTCAATTATAATTCAGAATACAAAGTGTACAGTGCTCACTTTATATTTATTTTTATTATAAATATTGCACTATAAAAATAAAATAAATTGTATTTTTCAATTCACTTAATACAAGTACTGTAGTGCAATCTCTTTATCATGAAAGTTGAACTTACAAATGTAGAATTATGTACAAAAAATAACTGCATTCAAAAATAAAACAATGGAAAACTTTAGAGCCTACAAGTTGACTCAGTCCTACTTCTTGTTCAGCCAATCGCTCAGACGAACAAGTCTGTTTTCATTTGCAGGAGATAATGCTGCCCGCTTCTTGTTTACAATGTCACTTGAAAGTGAGAACAGGCATTCACATGTCACTGTTGTAGCGGCGTTGCAAGATGTTTACGTGTCAGATGCGCCTAAGATTCATATGTCCCTTCATGCTTCAATCACCATTCCAGAAGACATGTGTCTATGCTAATGATGGTTTCTGCTCGATAACAATCCAAAGCAGTGCAGACCAACGCATTTTCATTTTCATCATCTGAGTCAGATGCCACCAGCAAAAGTTGATTTTCTTTTTTGGTGGTTCGGTTCTGTAGTTTTCCCATCAGAATGTTGCTCTTCTAAGATTTCTGAAAGCATACACCACACCCGTCCTGATCAGATTTTGGAAGACAATTCAGATTCTTAAATCTTGGGTCAAGTGCTGTATCTATCCATAGATACCTCACATTGGTACCTTCTTTGCTTTTTGTCAAATCTGCAGTGAAAGTGTTCTTAAAACGAACAACATGCTGGGTCATCATCGAGACTGCTATAACATGAAATATATGGCAGAATGCAGGTAAAACACAGAGCAGGAGACATATAATTCTCCCCAAGGAGTTCAGTCACAAATTTAATTAACACATTTTTTAATGAGCATCATCAGCATGGAAGCATGTCCTCTGGAATGGTGGCCAAAGCATGAAGGGGCATATGAATGTTTAACATATTTGGCACATAAATACCTTGCAATGCTGGTTACAGAAGTGCCATGCGAAAGTCTGTTCTCACTTTCAGGTGACATTGTAAATAAGAAGTAGGCAGCATTATCTCCCATAAACAAACTTGTTTGTCTTAGCGATTGGCTGAACAAGAAGTAGGACTGAGTGGACTTGTCAGCTCTAAAGTTTTACATTGTTTTGTTCTTGAGTGCAGTTATTGAACAAAAAAAATCTACATTTGTAAGTTGTGCTTTCACAATAAAGAGATTGCATTATGGTACTTGTATGAGGTGAACTGAAAAATACTATTTGTTTTGTTTATCATTTTTACAGTGCAAAATGTATTGCTTTGTATTCTGTGTTGTAATTAAAATCAATATATTTGAAAATGTAGAAAAACATCCAAAATATTTAATAAATTTCAATTGGTATTCTATTGTTTAACAGAGTGATTGAAATCACAATTAATCGTGATTAATTTTTTGAGTTAATCGCATGAATTAACTGCAATTAATCGACAGCCCTAATCATTACCCAGATCTATTTTCAAAAAAAAATAATTAAACCAAGGGTTTTCTGTGAGTATTCAGTACTTGGCAGTCAAGATGTTTTGGTTAGGTGAGATTAAGTCAGATGGTATTGTTATTTGACTGGCTGACAGCATATGCACTTGGCAGCACACACAGTCACATATGCTAATATAAAAACAGTTTCCACAGATATGCAAATCAGGTGATTAACATTCATTTCTTTGAATATTTGCTTCTTTAAGTCTCAATTGATCAAATGTTTGTGGAGAGTAAACACAAAATGGGTGGGGAAGCACATTCACTTAAATTTTTGAATAAATTTTCACAGTAATGCTTTTGTGCCATTCACCTAGTTCTAACTAGGAAGGAGCCAAAACAAGCTTGTCTTCTAAAGTGTCCTGCGTGCAGTTAAGAAGAATAAAAGTACCCAAATCCATCCAAGAGACTAAGGTTATGTCAGCAATCTACACAGCAAAAAAAGATCCGCAGCAGCAAGTCTCAGGATATGTCTACAGTTCAATTAAAAACCCACGGGTGGCCCATGCCAAACTCATGGGGCTCAGGCTAAGGGGTTGTTTAAATGCAGTGAAGACATTTGGGTTTGGGCTTGAGCCTGGGCTCTAGGTCCTGCAAGGTGGGAGGCTCCCAGAGCTTGGGCTGCAGCGCAAGCCAGAACAGCTACACCACAATTAAACAGCCCCACGAGCCCGAGTCAGTTGGCATGGGCCAGCCGCAGGTGTCTAATTGCAATCTAGACATGCCTCAGAGCCTGGTCAACTGTCTCAGGCTTGTGGAGCTAAAAATATTTGCATAGACAACTCAGGCTGGAGCCAAACTCCAAAACCCAGAGAGCGGGGAGGGTCTCAGAGCCCAGGCTGCAGCCCAAATGTGAACATTTACACTGCTGGTTTTAGTCCCATGGTGCAAACCCTCTGAGCCTGAGTCAGTTGATCCAGGCTCTGAGACTTGCTGCTGCAGGAGTTTGTTTGCTGGGTAGACATACCTTCAACTGCAAACACGTAAGAATTAGCCACATCAGTTTCCCACTGCTATCATGGCAAAGCACAACAGGCAGCAGAGAAAAGTGCAAGATATGGACAGGAGCTATGGCATTTCAGGGAAGAAACGAGTACTGCAAGGAAGATGCAGCCACAACAGTTCAACATTAGCAACAGTCCCAGCCAAGGCAACTGAGAAATCCCCCTAAATGATAGGAAGGCAGAATTAGGCCTAAGACCCAGACAGGAAAGTTGGGAGAGAACATAATCTGAACTCAGTAGAATTACTCTGAATTTACACTATTGTAACTGAAAACAGAATAAGGCCCAGAAGCTCATGGAGAGCAGCCAAGGGAATCGTTGGCTTCATGAGTTAAAGCTGTAGGTGGTAACAGGAAAATTAAGGTCAAATAAAGAGACCTTCATCTGGCCATGATTCTATCAGATAATACAGCCCACCAAGTAAATGGCAGATTACAAGATTTAAAGGGCTGCTCTTCACCAGAGTTCAAGACTCTGTCAAACAATGTTATAATTCTAGCATATCAGGATTTTCAATAATGACATTTAAACTATTTTTATTAATGTGCCAAACTATTGAATTAAAAGGGGTGTTCCCATCATAAATGAAAGTTCTCTGTCATTCCCACTGCACCATATTATATATCTTACTGGATGAGAGATGAAGGAGAAGTGTTTATTTAAATTACATCTTCTCCATTGTTTGTTTGCAGTCTCTGGTTGAGCAGTGAAGACAGGTGCTGAGGTTTTGTGGTTGGGTGGATTGGGGACACTAGTATCCCTTAGCAGCATCATGGGAGATGAGTCAGCAGTACAGCTAGGGGAAGTGAGCCCAAAGACAGCAGAATTTATGCCATGTGGTTCCTATTCCACAGGCTTCCACAGTAGGTCTTGGCAAGCCTTGTTCTTTACTACACAAAAGATGTGTTCTAAACTCGAACTAACTAACTCAAAGTAAAATTTTAGTGAAGACAAGGGTTTGTAGTTTTCCCACAAGTTAGCAACTCAAGTAAAAGTCTAGGCTTGTTCATAATATTTAACCCAACATGCTAACTCCTGTGAAAACTACAAACCCTTGTCTTCACTAGGATTTTACCTTAAGTTAGTTAACTGGAGTTAAGAACACATTTTTTTTTCTTTTTGGTGTTTGTGTTTTGTAGTGTAGATAAGGTCCAAGGGTCAACAGAACTCCTGATGGAATCATCCCTAAACTGAAGTAGATACAGTTAAACATTAGGGTGGCCAGATATAAAACTGTTGAGATTCACAGTGTTTTCATGGACCAACTTACTGAATAATAAGAGTATAACAGTAGGAATATACTACTGACCACCTGACCAGGGTGGTGATGGCGACGGTAAAATGCTCAGGGACATTAGAGGGGCTACAAAAACAGAAAACTCAATAACAATGGGGGATTTCAACTATCCCCATATTAACTGAGTGCATGTCACCTCCGGATGTGATGCAGCAATAAAATTTCTAGACCCCCAAAATTACTGATTCTTGGAGCAGTTAGTCTTGAAACCCACAAGGGGAGAGGCAATGCTTGATTTAGTCCTAAGTGGAGCACAAGATCTGGTCCAAGAGGTGAATATAGCTGAACCACTCAGTAATAGCAACCTTAGTATAATTAAATTTAACATCCTTGTAGGGGGAAACCCACTACAGTAGCATTTAACTTCAAAAAGGAGAACTACACAAAAATGGGGAAGCTTGTTAAACAGAAATTAAAAGGAATATTCACAAGAGTGAAATGCCAACAAGCTGCATGGAAAAATTTTAAAACACACCATAATAGAGGCTCAAATTAATGTACATCCCAAATTTAAAAAAAAAAAACAGTAAAAACACCCCCAAAATGCCATCATGGCTCACAAGAGTGAAAGAGGTGGTTAGGGATAAAAAGACATCCTTTAAAAATTGGAAGTCAAATCTTACTCAGGAAAATAGAAAGGAGCATAAGCTCTGGCAAGTCATGTAAAAATATAAGTAAGCAGGCCAAAAAAGAATTTGAAGAGCAGCTAACAAAAGACACAAAAACTAACAGCAATTTTTTTTTAAGTACATCAGAAGCAGGAAACCTGCCAAACAGTCAGTGAGGTCACTGGATGATCAACGTGCTAAAAGAATACTCAGGGAACACAAGGCCAGTGTGGAGAAGCTAAATGAATTCTTTGCACCGATCTTCACTGCAGAGGACGTGAGCCATTCTTTTTAGATGACAAATCTGAGGAACTGTCCCAGATTGAGGTGTCAATAGAGGTTTTGGAACTAACTGATAAATTAAACAGTAATAAGTCACCAGGACCGGACGGTATTCACCAAAGAGTCTGAGGGAACTCAGGTATGACAGTGCAGAACTAACTGGTATGTAGCTTATCACTTAAATCGCTCTCTGTACCAGATGACTAGAGGATAGAGGATGTAACGCCATTTTTTTTTAAAAGGCTCCAGACGTGATCTTGGCAATTACAGGCCAATAAGCCTAACTTCACTATCAGACAAATTGGTTGAAACTATAGTAAAGAACAGAATTATCAGATACATAAATGAACACAATATGTTAGAGAAAAATCAACAAGGCTTTTTTGCAAGGGGAAGTCATGCCTCACAAAAAATCTACTAGAATTCTTTGAGGGGGTCAACAAATGTGTACAAGGTGATCCAATGGATATAGTGTACCTGGACTTTCAGAAAGCGTTTGACAAGGTCCCCCCCTGAAGGCTCTTAAGAAAAGTAAGCAATCATGGGATAAGAGGGAAGGTCCTCTCACAGATCAGTAACTGGTTAAAAGATAGGAAACAAAGGGTAGGAATAAATGGTCAGTTTTCACAATGGAGGGAGGTAAATAGGGGGTCCCCCAAGGATCTGGGACCTTTGCTGTTCAACATATTCATATATAATCTGGAAAAAGGGGTCAACAGTCAGGTGGCAAAGTTTGTAGACAATACAAAATTACTCAAGATAGTTAAGTCGAAAGCAGACTAGGAAGAATTACAAAGGGATTGGGTGATTAAGCAACAAAATTGCAGATGAAATTGAATGTTGATAAATGCAAAGCAATGCAGATTGGAAAACATAATCTAACTATACATACAGAATGTTGGGGTCTAAATTAGCTGTTACTACTCAAGAAAGATCTAGGTGTCATTATGAATAGTTCTCTGAAAATATTTGTTCAGTGGGCAGTGGCAGTCAAAAAAAGCTAACAGAATGTTAGGCAGGGGATAGATAATATGACAGAAAATATCATAATGGCACTATATAAATCCATGGGACACTCACATGTTGAATATTACATATAATTCTAGTTGCCTCATCTCAAAAAAGATATATTAGAAATGGAAAAAGTAGAGAGAAAGGCAACAAAAATTATTAGGGGTATGGAACAGCTTCCATATGAGAAGACATTAAAGACACTGGAACTTTTCATTTTAGGAAAGCAAAGACCAAGGGGAGATATAATAGAGGTCTATAAAATCATGAATGTTGTAGAGAAAGTCAATAGGGAAGCATTATTTACCCCTTCACATAACACAAGAATCAGTGGTCACCCCATTAAATTACCGTATTTTCCGGCGTATAAGACGACTGGGCGTATAAGACGACCCCCAACTTTTCCAGTTAAAATATAGAGTTTGGGATATACTCGCCGTATAAGACTACCCCTCTTCCAACGCACACCAAAAAAAATTAAAAAAACATCAGATTTGATTTCAATATGGTAATTTTAATTCAAATGCTTATGACATGCAGGTACTTAGCAGGAAAACTGTCACTTATAAACATAAGGCTGTTTGTCATCAAACATGTAAACATAAAACAGTGCAAGTGGATTAAACTTTTCCTAATTCACTCTAAAGCTGAAAGGAAGGATAAGACAATAAACCCATGGGAGCTGCCATGCTGTTTGTTTTCTAAGCTGTCAACCAAACTGGAACTGATGATGATAGGAGGAAGATAACAAACAAGAGAGAGAGAGCAAGTGCTGGGGCAAGTCCCTGGCGAGTTAGCAACGCCCATCATAACTGCAAGCTACGGTATTTTTACAGGTTTTGCTGGCGTGACAGTTTCCCTTTAAAAGCCTTCAAAATCCTCCTGTTCGTCATCTGATATCATAAGTACATCAATGACATCTTGTGATACATTTGTAAGGCAGTCATCGTATGGATAGAATTCCGTATCAGATGGTGTGGTCTCAGCTTCGGCTTCCTCTTCATCTTGCCACAAGTAGTCGTCCTCCATACCATGTAATGAATTTGATATGCCACACTTCTTGAAAGACTTGATTACTGTTTCTGCATCAATATCATTCCAGGCTTTTATGACAAACTTGCACAAAACATCCAACTGTGGAGCACGCATGTTTCCTCCTTTTGTGAATGACTTTTCGCCGCTAACCATCCATTCATTCCACTGTTCTTGAATGCGATCTTTAAATGGCTTGTTTAGGCACACATCCAGTGGCTGTACCAACGATGTCAATCCTGCAGGAATAACTGCCGCATCTGTGTTTAGTCTTGCAAGCATTTGCTTGGTGCTGGGAGTTAAATGAGCCCTGAACACATTCCACACCAGTAGACTACATTTTTGAATAAGTCCACCTGGTCGCCTGCTCCATACATTATCAAGCCATAGCTTTACCCCTTCTTCATCCATCCAGCCTTTTTCATTCACATGTACAAAACAACCAACAGGGAACTTGAATTTCGGCATTGTTTTTCTTTTAAAAATAATCATTGGTCTCAGTTTGGCGCCATCAGCTGTGCATCCTAGTACCACTGTAAAACTGGACTTCTCATGTCCTGTTGTTTTAATTAAAATTGTTTTTTCACCTTTTTGATGGACAGTTTTATTTCCAACCATATCAAAATTCATTGGAGTTTCATCCATATTTCCAATACTACTTAACGCATAGCCATGTTTAGTGCGCTGTTGTATTACGTATCGATGGAAACTATTTACTTTGCTATCAAGATCTGCAGGTAATTTTGGAGCAATTTTCATCTTTTGCCTCAGTACCATATTATGCCTTCCCATGAATCTAGTACACCAGGATACAGTGGCCTTAAATCTGTTGCTGTGATCTGGGTTAGATTTGGCCCACTGAAGTGCAAACAAATGTATTTTATTTCGTGTCACTACATAACCGTTTTGGCGATGCTCATTCACCATGTCTGCTACATGTTTTTCGAGTTCTGGCCAATGTGGAGTGCCTCTTCTTAATGCACACTTACCCCTTGGCATACTCTTTAATGCTTTTTCATTTGCTTTCCAGTCCCGAACCATCTTTTCTGTTACTCCATATTGTCTTGCAGCAGCGCAGTTATTATGTTCCATGGCAAAGTTTACAACTTTAAGTTTGAAACTGGCTTCATATTTCTTTCTTCTTGCTGGTGGAGCCATGATGGGGTTTTGACTGTTGGACATTTGTATACTGTACTGTATGTACTGGTGCTATACTGTATGAACAGGTACAGATACTGGTGCTGTACTGTATGTGGTACCCAGTATACAACAACCAGCCAATCACGGCAAGCGATTGGCTGGTTGTTGTATACAAAGCCTGCTTGGATTGGTCAGCTCTCCCTGCCTGCCCAGCCCTCCCTGTCTCCAAGACTATCAGAGCGGTAGCGCAAACACGCCTCTTTCACCCGTCTGGCCCGCCCTTGTATCCTATTACCTCCTTCTCTGCCTCTCAGATCTCGCACATGCGCGCCTGCGCCGCTTCACTGCAGTCCTCAGGAGCGAGATCTGAGAGGCAGAGAAGGAGGTACGGTAATAGGATACAAGGGCGGGCCAGACGGGTGAAAGAGGCGTGTTTTTCTGGGCACAGCGCCGCTCTAGCTCTTTTTTCCATACCCCGGGCGTCCCGGACGCCTGCAGCTTGCTCCGCCCTTCACTTACACCTTCCCGGTGAGGCGCCCCCTCACCTCGTCATCGGGCGGGGATGCGGCCGCGGCCGTTTTTGAGCTCCCCCCACCATATGCGGCGACCGCAGATTTTCCAGTCTGGCTCGGAAGTTTCAGCACCCGCCCTATAAGACGACACCCGGCGTATAAGACGACCCCCGACTTTTGAGAAGATTTTCCTGGGTTAAAAAGTAGTCTTATACGCCAGAAAATACAGTAATAGGCAGCAGGTTTAAAACAAACATAAGGAAGTTCGTCTCTCAGTGCAGAGGTAACCTGTGTAACTCTTTGCTAAGAGATGTTGTAATGGCCAAAAGTATAAGTGGGTTCCAAAAATAATTCAATATGTTCATGGAGAATAGGTCCATCAATGGCTATTAGCCAAGATGGTCAGGGACATAATCCCATGCTCTGGGTCTCCCTAAATTTCTGACTGCCAGACTGGGACTGGACAATAGGGAATGGATCACTTAAAAATTGCCTTCTTCTGTTCATTCCCTCTGAAACATCTGGCACCGGCCACTGTCAGAAGAAAGGATACTGTGGTAGATGGACCATTGGTCTGACTCACTATGGACATCCTTATGTTCATATTTTTTAACTCCCCCCTGGAATGTATCAGAAGGAATATGGCTGGGAAAACAACTGATATAGTCTTGGACAAACTGCTGAACCCAATTATTTATTCTGATTTCCAAGCACGAAGACTAGGTAGAAGAGAGAATACAGTCACCATGTTGGTTTCATTGGCCTTATACATGTTTGGTATGAAGCCCTCTATCTGGCATTCATCCAAATAGCTGTTACTTTCAGGAAGACCCTGGCCTAAGAATGCTATTGGAATACTACCCAATTTAGGACTTTAGACCAAGGACCCTGAGCTGAGTGAACTCCTTTCTTGAAATCCTGGGAATCAATAATCTAGAGAATGCTAACTCCCTGATGAGGGCTCTTGGTTGGCAAAGATATTTGGACCCCATGGCATCTAAAGACCTCACCCAGTTTAATTACAGACAGGGCACACAATGAGGATTGTTTGATCTTATCTTTGGAGCACATTTTAATCTGAAGAGGTTAGGATGACCCTTGGACTTTGGCCAGAACCTCTTCTGGTTCAATTTGAGGTTAGTATGACTCAAATTCTACCCAGGGCTGGCGCAACCCATTAGGTGACCTAGACGGTCGCCTAGGGCGCTACAATTTGGGGGGCGGCGACCGCAGCGGTATTTCGGAAGCAGGACCTTCCACCTCTTCTGTGGGGGGCGACATTTCAGGGCGGGACCTTCCACCGCCTAGGGTGGCAGAAAAGCTGGCGGCGCTCCTCATTCTACCTAATATAAATTCTAGCATCCATCTCTTTTTACCATGTCAGAATGTAAGGCATTATTGATATGACTGAGTGTCTCTGGAAAGGAGGAATTAAAATGATAGTGCTGTCTATTACATTATAAATCCTGCAATAATTCGATTTCTTTGGCTACTGAAATTGATGCCATTTCCATCTGCCCCAACACTCCTCTTAAATATTTATCTTTAGTCAGTTCTTTCTGGCTAAAACATCATCTCTATCTCCATATACTTTTCTACAATACAATGTAGAGATCATTTTAATGGAATATAACACTGTCACATGTTAATTTTCTCCCTTCACTAGAAGATAAAGCACAAAAAGCTTCACCCCTACATATTGCAGCAAACCTTGGCTATTTGTTTGCCAAGCAGGTGACATTTTTATTATGGAATTGTTCTATTCCAGTGACTTTATTTCTCTTATATGAAATTACTATGAATGTAGATGTTGACATTCTTTATGATGGATGCTTGTTTGATGCAGATGTTTATTCCACCATCCTGTAAAAGTTCACTCTGGCTGTCACACTAAGGACTTCTTTTAGTGTCACAGAATGATGGGGTGTATAGGCCCACACAGGGGAACCAAGGGTATGGGCCCAGAAGGCCCTGCCTAGCCACACCTGCTGGGTATGCCCACAGTGGAGGCAGAGCTCAAAAGGGAGCAGCCCAGCTTAGTCAGGGTGGACAGGACAAGGGAGCAGTCCTGTGCTGGTAGCCCCTGCAGAGTGCTGCAAAAGCGCCACACTGCTTGGACCAGACCTTGCTGCAGAGCCACCAAAAGCCCCTGTGAAGATTGGGAATAAGGGGCCGGGATTGAAAAAGAAGAGCCTCCAAATCACTGTCGATGAGAATCCCCCACTCATGACATTGGAAGGGCCTGAGAACACATTAGAAAGTGACCCAAGAAGCAGGCTTGGTGGCATCCCTTCCCAGGCTGCATATCTGACCGGCCAGACGTGGGGCCCTGGGATGTAATCCGATGGAGCAGGGAGGGCCTAGGTTCCCCTACCACCAGCTGTAGGCAACACCACTGAGGCTCAGACATTGAACTCCCCTGCAAAGTCGCAGATTCTCATTGCTGGGCAGCATCGCCACAGACTCTTGCTGCTGAGCAGCACTGCCGGGCTCAGACATCAAACCTGCCAACAACTGGTGGAGAACTCAGGCAGAGACCCAGTCCCATTAGAAGGACAGCAGGCGTACCGGCAAACCGACCCAAGGGACACCAGGGATGCAGAAAACCTGCTTAAACTGATGGTAAAGAACCAACAGCAGCAGGTGGCTCAGAAACAGCAGGAACAGGGTCAGTGACTGCGACAGATAGCTGCCCAGCAGCTACTTCAAGAGCCAGCAGCACAGCACCAGAAGCAACAGGGACACCTGATCCAGCACGTAGTGACATTCCTGCAGCCCCAGAGGGCATCTAACTCCTTGACCCCAGAACCCCCAGGTAGTGTATCCCCCACACACACCCAATCCTCCCCCGCACTTGGCCTGCCCCTCAGGCATGAGAAAATGGGTCCTGGGGATGACCCAGAAGCCTTCTCGCACACCTTTGAGCAGGTGGCGACCACAGTGTGCTGGCTGCAGGAACACTGGCCACCCTTACCATCCCATATTTGACGGGACCCACCTAAGCTGCCTACAGGGGCCTAGATCCCATAGAGGCACTGGAGTATGTTAAAGTAAAAGCAGCCTTCTTGAACTACATGGACCTCAACCCCAAGACACTCTGCCAAAGATTCAGGAAGGAAAAGTATCCACCAGGAGCCCAGCCCTTGGTGTTGGTATAATGCCTGAAAGAACAGTGTTGCCACCGGCTAGACCTCAAGAAGCAGACTGGAGTTTAAATAGCAGAGGGGGTTGTGCTGGAGCAGTTCATCCAGATTCTCCCAGCTGGAGTGAGAGAATGGGTGAAGCACCATCAACTGGCAAAGGCCATAACCCTGATGGAGAATTATGCGGCAGCAGAGGGCCCACTCTCTCTGACACCTAGGATCAGGGCACTCAAACTCCAGACATTGATCTTTAGTAGAGGCCAGGCTAGAAGGGGAGGCTGAGTGTTGCTGAACCAGTCACTCCTCTTCATGTCACCCCCACCCAAGGGCGGGAGCCCAGCTACCCAGGTGGAGCAGAGAGAGTACAAGGTCCCAAGATTGCCCGATACCATCGACCAAAAAGCAGGTAGAACATTTCCTAGGCTTGGCCAGCTATTACAGGCAGTTCATGCCTGACTTCACCACAATAGCTGTTCCACTTACCAACCTGGTGAAAGGCACCAGTCCCAAGGAAGTGCAGTGGATAGAGGCCTGCAGCAGGACCTTCAAAACCTTTAAGAACTGGCCAACCCAGGGGCCAGTTCTTCTCCACCCAACTTCATGAAGCAATTCATTCTGCAAACAGAAGCCTCAGAAGTGGAACTTGGTTCTGTGCTGTTCAAAGAGCTCACAGGCAAAGAACATCCGATCCTATATATGAGTAGAAATCTGTTTCCTTGAAAGGTGAACTACTCAACAGTTGAGAAAGAGGCCCTGGCACTGAAATGGGCCATAGAAGCACTTTGGTATTATCTCCTAGGGAACTGCTTCCTACTCATCACAGACCACACTCCCTCTAGTGGCTAAACTCCACAAAAGACACTAATGCCCGGATCATGAGATAGTACCTTTCCCTACAACCCTATGACTTCCAGGTATTCAACCTCCCAGGAAAGGCACACAAGAATGATAATTTCTTTTGGGGGGGGATCATAGAATCATAGGACTGGAAGGGACCTGGAGATATCATCTAGTCCAGTCCCCGCCACTCACGGCAGGACTAAGTATTATCTAGATCATCCCTGACAGGTGTTTGTCTAACCTGCTCTTAAAAATCTCCAATGATGGAGACCCCACAGCCTCCCTAGGCAATTTATGCCAGTGCTTAACCACTCTGACAGTTAGAAAGCTTTTCCTAATGTCCAACCTAAACCGCCCTCGCTGCAATTTAAGCCCATTGTTTCTTGTCCTATCCTCAGAGGTTAAGGAGAATAATTTTTCTCCCTCCTCCTTGTAACAACATTTTATGTACTTGAAAACTGTTATGTCCCCTCTCTGCCTTCTTTTCTCTAGACCAAACAAATCCACGTTTTTCAACCTTCCCCCAACACTCCAGTTAAGGCCTAATCAGAATGGAGTAGAGCAGAAGAATTACTTTTCGTGTCTTGCTTACAACACTCCTGCTAATATATCCAAGAATGATGTTTGCTGTTTTTGCAACAATGTTATATGGTTGACTCATATTTAGCTTGTGATCCATTATTACCCCCAGGCCCAGATCACTTTCTGCAGTACTCCTTCCTAGGCAGTCATTTCCCATTTTGTATGTGTGCAACTGATTGTTCCTTCCTAAGTGGAGTATTTTGCATTGTCTTTATTGAATTGCCTCCTATGGATAGAGGAGAGTGGCAGAAAGAAGGCATGCCCCTGGGTCTTAGCCTGAGGGGGAGGTTATGGGATGGAGGGTATAGGTCCCATATTGGGGAGCGAAGGGTTAATAAGCAGCTCTAGACCCAGAAGGCCCTGCTCAGCCGCACCTGCTGGGCATTCTCACAATGACACCGCTCAAAAGGGAATTGTCCGGCTCAGTCATGATAGACAGAGCAAGGAGGCAGTCCTGTACTGGTAGCTCCTGCAGAGAGGCTGCAGGAGCTCCATACTGCCTGGATCAGACCCTGCTGCAGCGCCACTGAAGGCCCACGTGGAGAACAGGAAAGGAGAAGAACTTTTGGATCACTGTCAGTAAGAACCCACCCCTGTTGTGACTTTGGAAGGGATTGAGAATGTGATAGGAAGTGATTCAGGGAGCAGGCTGGGTGGTATCCACCCTCGAGGCTGCATATCTGACCAGCCAGTCACAGGGCCCTGGATTGGAACCCAGTGGAGCAGGGAGGGCTCAGGTTCCCCTGCCAACTGTAAACTCTTGCCACTAGGCTAGGTAATGCTGCTTTGGCACACACATCGAACCCCCCTACACACAGATAAGTATCTATATCACAAAACCAACCATCACAATTGTCTTTCTTAATGTAAGAACTCACTACTCACAGACACCTAAGACAACGTTCAAAGAGAGATACAATTGAGAGGATGGTGGCTTTTTGAATCAGGATTGGGAGATCATTCCTGGCATAAGTGACCACATGGAAAAGGTACAGAGAAGAAAATAAACATGGCATCAAGGCTGACATTTGGCACATGACAACTGACACTAAGGGTATGTCTACACTACGAGAGTAGTTCGATTGTACTTAAATCGAATATGTGGAATCGATGTTACAAAGTCAAATGTGTGTATCCACACTAAGGACAGTAATTCGACTTTGTGAGTCCACACTAACGGGGCAAGCGTCGACATTGGAAGCGGTGCACTGTGGGCAGCTATCCCACAGTTCCCGCAGTCCCCGCTGCCCATTGGAATTCTGGGTCGAGCCCCCAATGCCTGCTGGGGAAAAAAATGTGTCGAGGGTGGTTTTGGGTAACTGTCGTCATTCAACCGTCACTCCCGCCCTCCCTCCATGAAAGCGCCGGCAGGCAATCAGTTCGCGCACTTTTCTAGTGAGTGACAGCGCGGACGCCACAGCACTGCGAGCATGGAGCCCGCTGCGACCATCACTGCAGTTATGGCCTTTGTCAACACCTTGCACCTTATCATCCACCTTTTCCAGAGGCAGATGCTGAGAAATCAGGCGAGGAGGCTACGGCAGCGCGGTGAGAACATGAAGTCTGAGAGTGACACAGACGTCTCACAAAGCACGGGACCCCGCGCCGTGAACATCATGGTGGCAATGGGTCACGTTGATGCTGTGGAACGGCGATTCTGGGCCCGGGAAACAAGCACGGACTGGTGGGACCGCATAGTGCTGCAGGTCTGGGATGAATCACAATGGCTGCGAAACTTTCGTATGCGGAAGGGAACTTTCCTGGAACTTTGTGAGTTGCTGTCCCCTGCCCTGAAGCACAAGGACACCTGGATGTGAGCAGCCCTGACTGTCCAGAAGCGAGTGGCCATAGCCCTCTGGAAGCTTGCGACGCCAGACAGCTACCGGTCAGTCGCGAATCACTTTGGCATCGGCAAATCTACCGTGGGGGTTGCTGTGATGCAAGTAGCCAACGCAATCGTTCAGCTACTGCTGTCAAAGGTAGTGACCCTTGGAAACGTCCAGGTCATCATAGATGGCTTCGCCGCGATGGGATTCCCAAACTGCGGTGGGGCTATAGATGGAACTCACGTTCCTATCTGGGACCGAACCACCAGGCCAGCCAGTACATTAACAGAAAGGGCTACTTTTCAATGGTGCTGCAAGCACTGGTGGACCACAGGGGACGTTTTACAAACAACAACTTAGGATGGCCGGGCAAGGTTCACGATGCTCGTGTTTTCAGGAACTCTGGTCTGTTTAGACGGCTGCAGGAAGGTATTTACTTCCCGGACCAGAAAATAACTGTTGGGGATGTGGAGATCCCTATAGTTCTCGGGGACCCAGCCTACCCGCTAATGCCCTGGCTCATGAAGCCCTATACAGGTGCCCTGGACACTGAAAAAGAACTCTTCAACTACCCTCTGAGCAAGTGCAGACTGGTGGTGGAGTGTGCTTTTGGACGTCTCAAGGGGAGATGGAGAAGCTTACTGACTCGCTCTGATCTCAGTGAAACCAGTATCCCCATTGTTATTGCAGCTTGCTGTGTGCTCCACAATCTCTGTGAGAGCAAGGGGGAGACCTTTATGGTGAGGTGGGAGGTTGAGGCGAATAATCTGGCTGCTGATTACACCCAGCCAGACAGCCGTGCGATTAGAAGAGCCCAGCGGGACGCGCTGTGCATCCGGGAGGCTTTGAAAGCTAGGTTCCAGAGTGAGCAGGGTAACCTGTGACTATTAAGTTTGTTTAAAGAGAAGCTGAACTTGCCCCCATTTCTTTACCCACTTACTGTTGACTATCCTCTCCAGCTACATACCCCATTCACCCCGTCCCCCCCATTCCAACACACCTTTAAAAATAAAATAAATGGAACTTTGTTAATGAACACCATTTTCTTTATTATGGATTTCGCGGTAAAGTGTTGAAACTGGGACGCAGACTGTGGTGGGGAGTGGGCATAGTGATGGAAAGAACGCTTCTAAACTCGAGGAATGACAGGCTCCTGCTCCTAGAGTGGTCTGCAGTGGTGGACTGGTTGTTTCAACGGAGCCTGCCACCCCTCCTTTTCGGGACTCTGTGTGTGGGGGCTATGTGACTTTGTGGCGGGGGAGGACGGTTACAGATCCCCTGCTGCGTGGCTCTGTGATCCAGGATAAGGACTGCTGCATAAGATCTCTATCCGCCCTCCCCTGCCACAAAGTCACATACCTCCCCCCCCCCCCACACACACACACACAGAACATGAAAACCACCTCCCAGACTGACCAGGGTGCCTAGTGACTGCAATGTGTGTGTGACCTTCTGCTGAACCTGCCCACGTGTCTGTACCCTGGTAAAGGTAACTGTCCTCTCCAATTTCCAACCCCCTTCCCCCCCTTCAAACACACTCTCCCCTAAAAGAACATGATGGAAACAGTAATTAACAGAAACGTATCTTTTATTAGCAACTATACAGTTAGGGGATGAAACTGGGACGGGGGCTTGGGTGAGGCGGGAAGGAAAGGACTTATCAAATTTTTGGGAATGAGAGCCTTCTGGTACTTGAGCAGTCTGCGGGGTGGAGTGACAGTTTTCACGGCCCCTGCCGCACCTCCTTCTTGGGACTTTGGGTGAGGGGGCTATGGGAGTTTGTGGCAGGGGAGGGCGGTTAGAGATAGACTGCAGCGGGGCTCTGTCCTCCTGCCTCCGGTCCTGCAGAACATCTACAAGGCGCCGGAGCGTGTCCGTTTGCTCCCTCATTAGTCCAAGCAGCATTTGAGTCACCTGCTGTTCTTCCTGCCACCACCTCTCCTCCCGTTCGCTGTGTGCTCGCTGGTATTGCGACATATTCTCCCTCCACTGGGTCTGCTGGGCCGCATCGGCTCGGGAGCAGCCCATAAGTTCTGAGAACATGTCGTCCTGTGTCCTTTTCTTTCTCCGCCTAATCTGCGCCAGCCTCTGCGAGGGGGATGCCAGAGTAGGTCGGGAGACATTCACAGCTGTGGGATGGGGAAAAGGGAGTGAATTCCTCACAAAGATAATTTTTTGTGAACAATGAACATAGTCTTTCTCTGTGAACAAGACCATGCACAGCACCTATCACATGCGCACTCAGGACAAGGTCGAATTTTCGGCCTTCACATTCAGTGCCTGGGGTCTTGCAGTGGAGATCAGACAAGCGGGGCAGGACAGCAGAATTCGGGTAGCAGGCTGACATGGTAAGCCGTAGACTTTTGGCTGTTTAAAACTTAAATTATAGCAGTGCCCTCCTTTCACGTTCAAAGAAATGCTCCTATCGTTGGCCAGTTCCTGCTGCCGGCAATCCGGCAAGCATGAACTCTGCCCCGGTCCCACCCCTTCATGGCTGTCCCCGGGAAAGATCCCTGTATGCTGCCCCTCTCCCGCCTCCACCGCGTAGCTGTAAACCATTGTTAATATTCCTGTTCTGTTCAAAATAAATGTTTACATGTTTAAAACACTTACCGACTGATCCTTCCCCTGATTCAGGGTCTGGGTTAATGCCTGGGGACAGTTGGTAGGGGAATCTCTGTGAGGGTGATGAAGAGATCCTGGCTGTCTGGGAAATCAGTGTTGTAAGCGCTGTCGACTGCCTTGTCCTCCTCCTCACCTTCCTCATCTTCCCCATCCGCTAACATCTCCGAGGAAGCGGCCGTCGACAATATCCCATCCTCAGAGTCCACGGTCAGTGGTGGGGTAGTGGTGGCGGCCACACCTAGAATGGAATGCATTGCCTCGTAGAAACAGCATGTCTGGGGCTGGGATCCGGAGCGTCCGTTTGACTCTTTGGTCTTCTGGTACGCTTGTCTCAGCTCCTTGATTTTCACGCGGCACTGCGTTGCATCCCGGCTGTATCCTCTCTCTGTCATGGCTTTTGAGATCTTCTCGTAGATCATTGCATTCCGTCTTTTCGATCGCAGCTCCGAAAGCACGGACTCATCGCCCCACACAGCAATCAGATCCAAGACTTCCCGATTAGTCCATGCTGGGGCCCTCTTTCTATTCTGAGATTGCATGGTCACCTCTGCTGGAGAACTCTGCATCGTTGCCAGTGCTGCTGAGTTCGCCACAAAGTCCAAACAGGAAATGAGATTTAAACTGCCCAGACAGGAAAAGGAATTCAAATTTTCCCAGGGCTTTTCCTGTGTGGCTGGTCAGAGCATCTGAGCTCAGACTGCTGTCCAGAGCGTCAACAGAGTGGTGCACTGTGGGATAGCTCCTGGAGATATTAGCGTCAATTTCCATCCACACCTACCCTAATTCGATATGGCCATGTCGAATTTAGCGCTACTCCCCTCGTTGGGGAGGAGTACAGAAATCGAATTTAAGAGACCTCTCTGTCGAACTAAATAGCTTCGTTGTGTGGACGGGTGCAGGGTTAATTTGATTTAACGCTGCTAAATTCGACATAACCTCCTAGTGTAGACCAGGCCTAAGAGATACTTTTGTGTCTGGACAGGTTAGAGATACACTGACTGAAGTACATTGGTGGTATAGGGAAGGGTGCATTGATGCTGCCGAGGCTATACCTACTCAGGACATGAATAGACCCTTTCAGAACTATTAATTCAGTTTAAAAAATAAATACAATATTTTAATTATAGGTGCAACATACTGATTTGTTCCTAACTGGCTGCAGATTTGTGTCTTTTTTAAAAACATTTAGCAGTAAATGAAAGTAATCTGTTTGGCAATATAAATCAGTTGACAATGACACAATTAGGTCAAATAAAATCTTGTTGTCAACAACTGAACTTGTGTCTAAAGCATTTTTGTCAGTCTGGTTCGTTAGCAAGTGACCCGTGAGTCAGTATAATTTCTGAGTCCTTGCCTTCCAAATGGGGAAAAGATTCTCTCCTATGAAATCTGCAGAATTATTTCATATGATTATCAAGTTTTGCTCTAATCTAATTATGCAGTCTAAGTCCAGGAAAGATTGGATTCTGAGCCTGAATGAACTCTTAACATTCTCCTTTGAAAGATAAATACGCACTCCATAAATTTCTCATTGGTCCAAACAACAGAAACATCTGTTTAAATTCAGGGACAGCTTTTTGGCTGAGTTTACCAATAGGGAGACTTAGTTAGTATGTACATTAGTTCTCTCCTTGTTGAAAGTAACCAAACATTACTGCTGCAGTCAATATGATGCACTTTAGAGAGTACCAAGCAAGGGAAAAAGTAAATTAGACAAACAACCATAAACACTCAAGCAATAAGACCCTTAAAATAATAGTTTTCATATTATTCTGTAGTCCCAGAGTTTTCCATGTAGCTGAATTTCTGCAGTTTTACTCAATTACTCAGAAAAAAAGAGCAAAGTTTGTGGGTAAAATCAGATCTTATGGGCCAATAGGTTTTGAGTCATCCATTTGTGTCAAGTTAATTCATTTTCCTAACTAGAAAAATGCTTTCCTTTAAAAAAAAAAAAAAAAAAAAAACCACAACAACCACCACCTAATATATATATATATATATATATGTCCCTTTTCCTAGCTCTGCTTTTGTTGTGCTACTAGTATAAGGTATTCAAATCTTTCAATCAATTGATCACAGTTAAGGGTCAAAAGAAGAAACCTTTAATCTTTTCCAGGAAAAACTCCCACTGGAAGAGGAAAAGTGAATTCAAGACCCAAAGAGTCCTTCTGGAGAACACTTTATCCAATGCCCTTTCTCTTGAAGCAATTAATTTTAACAAAAATGTTGCCTACCTTCTTTAGAATATAGCCTTTAAAGTGCTTGTGTAACTAAACATGAAGGGTGGGCTTTATTTTATTATTATTACCATAGCATCTAGAAGTCCTAGTTATGGATCAAGACCCCATTGCACTAGGTGTGCACAAATCACAGAACAAAAAGATGGTCTCTGCCCCAAGGAGCTTATCATCTAAATGTAGGACAACAGGCAGATACAGACACGAGGGTGGAGTACAAGTAAACAATGAAACAACACTGATCATCATGATACTCAGTGGTATCAACACACCAGCAGCCTAATCACTGTCAATTTTTTAGTAGCCATTGTGGCAAAGGAGAGTTGTGAGGATGGATTTGAAGGTGGATAATGAGGTAACCTTGCCAATGTTTATGGGGAGCTCCTCCCAAGTGTGAGGGGCAGCATTTGAAAGTTTATGCTTATTTGAAAGTTTAACAAGTGGATGATGGAGGCTGGCATTGTGGGCCAGTCAGAGGTGAGCATCTACTGCTCGATAGCAAATGGAAGAAGATAGCAAGGGTGGGAATTGTCTGTGAAGGGCCTTAAAAGTGAAAACAAACAGCATATTTGCTTGATGCAGAAGAGACGTGGAAGCCAGTGGAGGTATCTAAAGAGAGGGTGGTTGACAAGGTCAAAGTGACAGGCTAGAAACATGATCTTTGCAGCAGCATTCTGAATGGATATGAGGACGGCAAGATTGCATTTGTCAATGCCAGAGAGAAGCACATTGAGGTAATCAAGAAGCTAGAGCATGGACAAGAGGTTTAGCTGTGTGGATGGATAGGAAAGGCTGTATCTTAGAGATGTTATGCAAAAAGAATCGGCAGGATTTAGATATAGCCCAGACACAAGAACCTAGAGGGAAGTCCAAACAAAGCTGAGGCCAAGTTAACGGGCCTGAGTGACAGGCAGGATGATGGAGTTGTCTACAGTGATCAAGAAAGGAGTCAGCAGGGAAGGTTTGGATGGGAAGGGAGGTTAGGAGCTCTGTTTTGCCATGTGGATCTTGAGCTGACAGCTGGACATCCAAGAGGAACGTCAGAGAGACAGGACAAGGTTTTAGTATGGACAAAAGGAGACAGGTCTGGAGTCAAGAGGTAGATCTGTGAGCTGTCATCATAGAGAGGGTAGCTGAATTTGTATTTGTAGATGAGATTACCCAGAGATAAGGTGCAGGAGGCAGAGAAAAGGAGACCAAGGGCAAAACCCTAGGGAACTCCCACAGAAAGTTGGAAGGCACATGCGGCGGATCTTCTGAAGGACACGCTGAAGGAGCAATTAGAGAGGTAAAAGGAGAACGGAGAGAGGACAAGATTTAAAGAAGAACATAGTCAACTGCATCAAAGGCAGCGGACAGATCAATGAGGACGAGGATGGAGTACTGGTTATGAGCTTTGGCTAGGAAGAGGCTGTTAGAGACTTTGGCAAGAGTGGTTTCAGTTGAGTGCAAGGGGCAGAAGTCAGGCTGGAGAGGAACTACAGACAGAGATTGTAGACTTAGAAACACAAATCCCATTTTCACAGTATGCAGAATAAGAACATTTTCAATTCAGGTGGGATAAGGCAAAAGCTAAATATTAATAAAAATCCCAAGAAAATAAAATGTATGGGAAACTTACTGCACATTTAATATTAAACAACGTAATGAAAAATGAAAACAATAAGTTTTGTTTTGTTAATGACTCATTGACTGATATGGGATGCAAGAGCCAATTCAGATTACATGTTTTGACAGTGATTTTATAAGTGCAGAATGGAAAACAATGGGACAGTAGGAAACATGTTTGATATGATCTTCATAATTTTGTCAAGCAACTCCATCAGCTCTAATAATTCTCTCCTGACCTTGCATAAGCCCAGTTTCTGACAGGGGTGTGCATTTTAAATATGTAACATCTCTAAAGTTCTGCCCCAGTGACGTGTTAAGCATCTGCTGGAAGGTAATGAATGCCCTTAACTCCCACAGATTTTACTGACAGTTAAGGGACTGGTCAACACTTCACAACATCTGGTTCTAAATGTATAAATCAAATGTGCAAATTTAAGTAGCCTGGAGAAATACTAGTTTTTCACATTGGGCATATCTATATGATATAGATGTAAAAATATATAAGAAAATTAGTAAGAAAGCATTAACAATGTATTAATTAAGATCCACACACTATCCTTGGACATGCACTTTTGCTTTCCATTGTTGAGTGTCCCACAGGCATAGTATTTTATCCTGAAAAAAATAACATAAGGTCAATATTTAACTGATGGAAGAAATTATATTTTCTAGCCTGATGACCACAATGAAGAATGAGGGCCAAGATATCAGACACTGGGCACCAAATCAGCGTACATTGGAGTGTGGCTTCCTCACATGTTTTCTAACTGCATATTTTTCATTTTGAAAAAGTTAACGCTGTGGTTCATATATTTAAATCAAATCCTGCCATCACAGCTGAAAGCACCAGAGACACATGAGATTGATCTTCCTGCTTCCCATCACTGTAGGAGAGGAAGTGCTGGAATTCACTCCGCTCCACCCACTCAACATTAGATAGAAATTGCATAAATTTGTCAACCTCCAGCTAGAGGGGCACTAACTGGAAGGGGTTGTAACATTAATCATAATAAATTTATTTATTTATTATAATTATGGTTCTGGGTTAAGCAAAAGGTGTGGGCCTTTAGACAGGGTGGCCTGAGCTGAGGTTTTGTTGCCATGCTAACTGGCTGGTCGGTGAACCTTTCTGACTGCAGTGTAGCACTGAGAAAAATTCATATTGATTTTTTTTGCTAATTGTTCTCAGCTCAACCACAATTTATGTGTACACTTTTTTTTAAAAAAAAAAAAACACATTTTGTCATAACAAAAAGAATAAATACTTTTTTTTTTTTTTTTTAGAAAAAACTCCACCTGTTTTAAAGGGATTAGCATTCTTCTTTATTTCTTTAATCCAGGGTGTTGATCTTTTGTGTACAGCACAAGAGCATGCAGTGAAATATGGCACATCACTGTTCAGAAAACGTGGTCAAGTAGTGGAAGAACATTAGTATTGTCATACTGCCATTTTGTCCAGTTAAGTCAGAGTGGAGGAGCCCATAGCACCACTTAGCCTCCAAGCAACATTAGGAAGCTGGCATAGTGAAGAGAAAAGTCAGGTATGACCACACATAAAAGCCATCCAATTTTATGCTCCTCTACTTGTCTGTTGACTCCATGCACCTTTAATCATTGTGCTATTTTCACTGACCTCATAAGAACCTCTAAATCTTTTGAGTCTTGTTGTCACTAATGGAAATCCCAAAGTAATGGAAAACCTGAAAGTGTTACTGTACCTTTAACTTTTCTCCTTGGATCTGGCTTGGTTCTCTTACTGCCATTAGCCCATATCATCAGTGCAGCTTTCCAATCACGACAACAAGCAAAACTATGCAATGACGATGAATTGCCTCTGCAGGTCATTGAAAATAGTGCCAAACTGTCTTCCCTTCACCTCATTCTTTTGTGTCAGAAATATTAAATTGGATATTCAATTAGTTAAGTACCCTGGACACTTTTGTTTAGGTTAATGAGTATATTTTGTGGTAAAGTAAGACATTAATTAAATGAACCATCTGCATCATTTTCTGGACAGACTTACTTGTCCAGTATATATATCCAAAGCCTTCTTAAGGAACTGATTCTTCCACCCCATAGTCATGTTAAGTGCTAACATACAAGTAGTCCCATTACTTCAATGGGTTTATTCCCACAATAAGATACTAGTCACCATGAGCAGGGAGAACAAATTGGGTCTCATTTTGGGAAGCAAAGCTTAGGCCAGGGATCGGCAACCTTTGGCCCGTGGTCTGCCAGGGTAAGCACCCTGGCAGGCCAGGCCGGTTTGTTTACCTGCCACATCCACAGGTTCAGCCGATCACAGCTCCCACTGGCCGCGGTTCGCCGCTCCAGGCCAATGGGGGCTGCGGGAAGCGGAGTGGACTGAGGGATGTGCTGGCCGCCACTTCCCGTTGCCCCCATTGGTCTGGAGCGGCGAACCGCGGGCCAGTGAGAGCTGTGATCGGCCGAACCTGCAGACACGGCAGGTAAACAAACCAGTCTGGCCCACTAGGGTGCTTGCCCTGGCAGGCCACATGCCAAAGGTTGCCGATTACTGGCTTAGGCTATGTCTACACTACCACGATAAGTCAACCTATGCTATGCAACTCCAGCTACGTGAATAATGTATCAGGAGTCGACGTACCTTAGGTCAAGTTACCATGGGGTCTACACCACAGAGGTCTACGGAAGAAACTCTCCCATCAACTTATCTTATTCTTCTCGTCGGGGGTAGAGTACAGGGATCGACTGGAGAGTGATCTGCTGTTGATTTAGTGGGTCTTCACTATATCCGTTAAATCGACCACTGGTGGATGGATCTCAGAGCATCGATCCCAGCTGTAGTGCAGATGTAGTCTTAGTCTGCTTTCAAAAATTCTGCCACCAGTGTATACTTGAAAGCACTAAACTTACAACGAACAGTGATTTCTCCATTTAATTTGATCATCATCTTAAATCTACCATATGAGTCGCAGCATTTACATTAAAATACAGAATTCTCAAACTTCCAGTTATGTGGACAGTTAATCCTCTTGGAATCTTTATGTCCACAAGGAGAGAAGTTAGATAAGCACGTGTTGGCTTTAATATGCAGTTATTTCTTCCACATCCAGAATCCTCTCTTCCAAAAGTAATCTCTTGGGAGACTGAATGAGATCAGGCTCATACACTTCTGATTTTACAACTCCAATTTGCCTTTCATCCTGATTTAATGACAGCCTCATAGACATTAGGCCCACATTGGCATATTCGCCACACCCAACTGGTGCTTAAATTAGAGTTGGGCAAAAACTTTGTAACAAGTTGGTGAATGAATTTTAATTAATTCTTTGTGAAGTGTACATGGGATTACTAGTTTTCTTGAGTTTATCCAGTATTATTGCCAAATAATTACTAGTCTTGTTTGTGAGGAAAACCTTGCAACTATTTGACCTATTCTCATTGGAAAGATAGGTCATATGGTTTGTTTGTGCTCTCTGACTGAGGGAGCATGTTCTTAGTTTCCCACTGGGAATTCTCAATCACAGATTCAGCATTTAATTTCTAAAACTGCAATATTTATCTCACATTTCTTGTATCTGTGAATGTTCCTGCCAGTACATTTGCTTTTGGCAAATAGTCTGGCAGAAAAACACAAGAGAGGAAAACAGACAAAGTAAATTTGTTTAAAAATGTGAGGAAATATTCATGGATTTTTTTTTCTTTTACTCTATCCTCCCACCTGATACAAAATCCTTTTTCCTGCTTTTCACATCTGACTCTGAATTATTCAGATATGGTAATACAATGTCTGATTGGTATCGTGCCATTTAATACAATGGAGACTGCCAGATCACTTTTTGTACTTCAGAAAGCTTGAGAAGGAAGAATAGTTTTTCTTCCCATATGTGTCATATAGTTAAATCAGCAAGTGATCTCCTATAGAGAGGTCGCCTTTCTCTCTGCTCCCCAGAGCTGCAGCTGCGAATGGCAAGGCCCACCGAAGAGTGTGCATAGCAGAGAACTTTCAGCTGTAGAATTTCCTCTGACTGTGGTTCCACCTCTGCCTGAATCTTGTCTGCTTTACAAAATAATGCATGACTCATCTTAGTTCTGGCTTTCCATTAATAGTGCTGTGGCATTCTCCTGGAAATTTTCTTCAGGACACCTAATCTATTTTTGCCTAAAAATGGGGAGGAAAGTCTTTTTCTTCATATCCCAATCTCTGTGAAAGAAGTTTTTTATTTCTGACTTATGCAAAGGGAGCCCAGATATTAGGGTGTTTAACATCTCAGAAATGGAGGCAAAATTACGGTTATTTTATTGTATAAGCATAGCTTGTAAAAACTGAATTCTTCAAATTTTCAGTATTCAAGTAAGTGCAGTTCTAAACCCACGGAAGTCTCATTTCGCTTTCCTTTTGGATATATTTTTTTCTGCCATGTACCTGTGATGATATAAAAACTATTAATGAGAGTTTTTTTATTAAGATGATGAAAGAAATATAACTTTATTCACTGCAGCCATCCTATGACATACAGTTGTAACAGCATTGTCCACTAAATGGCCTTACAATAATGAGTTGTAAGTATGTTCAGAATTTCACTTTCTTCTTTTGCTTTAAATTAGCCTAATCAAGGATCTGCTGCCATTCTTCTGAGTTCCAAAATGGATTAGAATTACCGTATTTTCCGGCGTATAAGACGACTGGGCGTATAAGACGACCCCCAACTTTTCCAGTTAAAATATAGAGTTTGGGATATACTCGCCGTATAAGACTACCCCTCTTCCAACGCACACCAAAAAAAATTAAAAAAACATCAGATTTGATTTCAATATGGTAATTTTAATTCAAATGCTTATGACATGCAGGTACTTAGCAGGAAAACTGTCACTTATAAACATAAGGCTGTTTGTCATCAAACATGTAAACATAAAACAGTGCAAGTGGATTAAACTTTTCCTAATTCACTCTAAAGCTGAAAGGAAGGATAAGACAATAAACCCATGGGAGCTGCCATGCTGTTTGTTTTCTAAGCTGTCAACCAAACTGGAACTGATGATGATAGGAGGAAGATAACAAACAAGAGAGAGAGAGCAAGTGCTGGGGCAAGTCCCTGGCGAGTTAGCAACGCCCATCATAACTGCAAGCTACGGTATTTTTACAGGTTTTGCTGGCGTGACAGTTTCCCTTTAAAAGCCTTCAAAATCCTCCTGTTCGTCATCTGATATCATAAGTACATCAATGACATCTTGTGATACATTTGTAAGGCAGTCATCGTATGGATAGAATTCCGTATCAGATGGTGTGGTCTCAGCTTCGGCTTCCTCTTCATCTTGCCACAAGTAGTCGTCCTCCATACCATGTAATGAATTTGATATGCCACACTTCTTGAAAGACTTGATTACTGTTTCTGCATCAATATCATTCCAGGCTTTTATGACAAACTTGCACAAAACATCCAACTGTGGAGCACGCATGTTTCCTCCTTTTGTGAATGACTTTTCGCCGCTAACCATCCATTCATTCCACTGTTCTTGAATGCGATCTTTAAATGGCTTGTTTAGGCACACATCCAGTGGCTGTACCAACGATGTCAATCCTGCAGGAATAACTGCCGCATCTGTGTTTAGTCTTGCAAGCATTTGCTTGGTGCTGGGAGTTAAATGAGCCCTGAACACATTCCACACCAGTAGACTACATTTTTGAATAAGTCCACCTGGTCGCCTGCTCCATACATTATCAAGCCATAGCTTTACCCCTTCTTCATCCATCCAGCCTTTTTCATTCACATGTACAAAACAACCAACAGGGAACTTGAATTTCGGCATTGTTTTTCTTTTAAAAATAATCATTGGTCTCAGTTTGGCGCCATCAGCTGTGCATCCTAGTACCACTGTAAAACTGGACTTCTCATGTCCTGTTGTTTTAATTAAAATTGTTTTTTCACCTTTTTGATGGACAGTTTTATTTCCAACCATATCAAAATTCATTGGAGTTTCATCCATATTTCCAATACTACTTAACGCATAGCCATGTTTAGTGCGCTGTTGTATTACGTATCGATGGAAACTATTTACTTTGCTATCAAGATCTGCAGGTAATTTTGGAGCAATTTTCATCTTTTGCCTCAGTACCATATTATGCCTTCCCATGAATCTAGTACACCAGGATACAGTGGCCTTAAATCTGTTGCTGTGATCTGGGTTAGATTTGGCCCACTGAAGTGCAAACAAATGTATTTTATTTCGTGTCACTACATAACCGTTTTGGCGATGCTCATTCACCATGTCTGCTACATGTTTTTCGAGTTCTGGCCAATGTGGAGTGCCTCTTCTTAATGCACACTTACCCCTTGGCATACTCTTTAATGCTTTTTCATTTGCTTTCCAGTCCCGAACCATCTTTTCTGTTACTCCATATTGTCTTGCAGCAGCGCAGTTATTATGTTCCATGGCAAAGTTTACAACTTTAAGTTTGAAACTGGCTTCATATTTCTTTCTTCTTGCTGGTGGAGCCATGATGGGGTTTTGACTGTTGGACATTTGTATACTGTACTGTATGTACTGGTGCTATACTGTATGAACAGGTACAGATACTGGTGCTGTACTGTATGTGGTACCCAGTATACAACAACCAGCCAATCACGGCAAGCGATTGGCTGGTTGTTGTATACAAAGCCTGCTTGGATTGGTCAGCTCTCCCTGCCTGCCCAGCCCTCCCTGTCTCCAAGACTATCAGAGCGGTAGCGCAAACACGCCTCTTTCACCCGTCTGGCCCGCCCTTGTATCCTATTACCTCCTTCTCTGCCTCTCAGATCTCGCACATGCGCGCCTGCGCCGCTTCACTGCAGTCCTCAGGAGCGAGATCTGAGAGGCAGAGAAGGAGGTACGGTAATAGGATACAAGGGCGGGCCAGACGGGTGAAAGAGGCGTGTTTTTCTGGGCACAGCGCCGCTCTAGCTCTTTTTTCCATACCCCGGGCGTCCCGGACGCCTGCAGCTTGCTCCGCCCTTCACTTACACCTTCCCGGTGAGGCGCCCCCTCACCTCGTCATCGGGCGGGGATGCGGCCGCGGCCGTTTTTGAGCTCCCCCCACCATATGCGGCGACCGCAGATTTTCCAGTCTGGCTCGGAAGTTTCAGCACCCGCCCTATAAGACGACACCCGGCGTATAAGACGACCCCCGACTTTTGAGAAGATTTTCCTGGGTTAAAAAGTAGTCTTATACGCCAGAAAATACAGTAATTTGGGCCACAAAGCTATTTCAAGTGCTCTGCTTATGTCCACCTACACAGCCATTGGAAAAGCTTTTGTCAATATTAAGAATGCAGTTTGACCTCATCTTTCTATATACATTCTATTGGATATTCTGGGATGTTACAGATTAATCCAGCACTCTTATGAGCAAGATGACAACAGCAACTTCAGGAGAGGGAAAAAAAACAAATCCTGCAGCATTTCAGATATTTTCTGTTTCAGACCTATATTAAAGTTCTTCCAACACCTCAATTCAGCTTCCAAGAAACTGAGGATCTTACCCTTTACACAAAGCTGCTTAAAACAGAAAGATTTTCTACAATATGGGTTGCCCCAATGGGATAGCCTCATGCTACCAAATGAGGGACAACTTCAATATCTGAACTCATTTCCTGTGTTCTTGAATGGGAGAGAGTACTATATTACTAGTTAGTGATCCTGAGTGTTGATTCAAGAGTAGCCTTGAAGAGCTATCTCCCCAATATTGGTGGGCCTGGCTGGATACTGGGACTTGGACTTAGCAAAAATAGTGGAATTTCATATGGCTCTGAGAGGGTGCATGCAACCTGGAGCGTGAGGGATACCATCAGTTCAGCATAGAACTGGTGACAGAATAACCAGAAATAGAGTAAGAAAAGCCCTATTAGGCCAGGCAGTCCCTCCCAAGCCACTGAAAGTTTTCTCCCAAAGAGGCATTTTCTAATGCTTTGTCCCATCTAGTTATGTGTGTCTACAGAGATAGGAATTTCACCACTTCTATTAGCAGACAATTCCACATTTCCATATAGTAGAATTTACTGTCAGGAAGGTTTCCTAATGTTTCATCTATATTTTCCCTTTCCTAATCTTAGCCTATTGCTCCTAGTTCTATTCCATAATAATGGAACAACACCCTCCTTAGTTTTTACATGCTTCAAATGCCTGTAGATGTTTATCTTACCCACCTTTGTCACGCAAATTACAAAGCCTTATATATTTAGCTTTCTTAATTCTTCCTCACAAATCAATCCCTCAGTTTTGTTGTTCCTCTCAAAACTCTCTCCAGTTTGCATACATCTTTTTTTCAATGAGGTGCACAGAACTGAAGTCAGTATCCCAGGATCATCACTTCCCTGTTCAGAGATGCGGTAACTCTGTGTATACAGCCTCTAATCACATTGGCTTCTTTAGAGCTAGATCACATTGCAAATTCATATCCAATGTGCTGTCCTCTGTCCCCTGGGTCTCTTTTGGCATTACTGCTTTCCAGGTTTCTCCTTCACACTGTATATCTGTGTTTAAGTTAATTTTCCCCTGGAGTATTCCGGCTGCATTTTTCCAAATTGAATCTAATTTTGTTGTTTCCTGCTCACATTTCTAACCTCTTCATGTTCCTTATTATTTCTCTGGCCTCATTGTTGTTCATTTACAGCACCTCCCAGTTTAGTATTTTCTGGGAATGCCATTAACATGTTTTTACCCATTCTTCTTCCAGGTCACTAATGAAAATGATAAATAAGAAGAGTCCTCCAGATACTTTCCCAACACAACATTTGGCTGTTTATCACTCACGTTTCTTTACAACTTGTTTGCAATCCATGTGACTGAGCTCACATCCAAGCCAACTTGATTCCATGTTGTAAGTAAGATTTCACCAGACTTGGTTCTCAAATCAAAATATACTCCATCCCCTCTACTTCCGGCATCTTTACATAGGCTTCTTCAAAGTCCCTAATTAAACTTTCAACTGTTCTCTGGTTAAAAAATAATAAATAATAATTGATGAGCAGCAAAAAGGGTGTTTGGCATTGTACAGAACACCAGTATAAAGACAGTCCCACCCTTTGGTAAATTATCGTCCAAAAGATAGACACAGACAGAAACCCACATTCTAGGAAACTCACAAAAAGCAATTGTATAGAGTTCTTTGGTTTTGGTTCCCTAATCTTACTTTCTTCTCTGATAATATAACATTGGGGTGCACAAGACATTTGATGTGGGTTAATGTTTGTGAGCACCTCAGAAAAAGCAAGTCTTTAGAAAGGATCTGAGCAATGAGAGGGTAGGAACCTGGCTTTTGATGGGAAATCCTTTCCATACAGTGTGAAAAAAAAAATGAACATCAGAGAGAGAGAGAGAGAGAGAGAGAGAAGGAAATTAAAGGAGCAACGAGGCTGAAGTTACATGTGAAAGCCGTATTGTAAGAAGTTGAATGTGAGATGAGGACTGGCACAGGGCTGTGCAACGCCTTGAAGAGGAGGATGAGAAATTTAAACTCGACGCAGTGGGCAAGGGAAAAGCAGTGAAGGTATTCAAAGAGGAGTGGCGCTGCCTGATAAGCAGTAAAGGGAGATGATTTTAGCAGCTATATTTTGGATGAAGTGAAAGGAAGCAGTTTGGTGTCAGAGATTCCAGAGAAGGAGGTGATGGCAGCAGGATGGAAGATGACTAGGCCTGGGCGAAAGGGAAAAAAAGTCTGGTTTTCAAAATGAAAGGGAGGAAGCAGCAGCAAGTTTTGGAGACAGCCTTCATGTACACAGGGAAGGGTAGTAGAGTTGAAGATGACCCAGTGGCTCCGAGCCTGCGTGACAGTGCGGATGGTGGTATTGCCAAAGGCCGTACAGACAGGAGGAAATGCAAGTTGAACTATAGCAGTTGAGTCATGTCTCAGTTTAGCTTGAGCTGATGGTGGAGCCATTGAAGGCACTCTGTTAGATATTCAGCATAAGAAACATGAGGAAAATTGATGTGTGTGTTATCAGAAAAAGGGGTGATATCTGAAGATGTGAAAGGGACAAGGTGTAGAGGGAGAAGAGAAGAGATCAGGGACAGAGTCCTGTCAGACTCGCACAGAGTTGAGGTGAGAAGTGGAAAAGGGCCACCAAAAAGAGACACTAAAAAAGCTCTCAAAGACAGGAGAATTCAGAAGGGATATGAAAGTAAATGGAGGACAAGATTACAAGGGGTAAGAGTGATCAACAGTATCAAAGGATGGAGAGATAAAGGAGGAGGAAGGCAGAGTAGAATGTTTTGCCACATAAAAGCTTCTGAAGACCTTAGTGTGTGTATTTTCAATGGAGTGGAGTGATCAGAAGTCAGACTTGAGTGGATCCAGGAGTGAGAGAGGAGAGAAAATCAAAGCATAAGCATAAATGGCCCATTCCTAGATTTCAGATCTAGTCACATATTCCTGAACAGAAATTGAAGCAAAATTCATGGAATAACTTGTAACAAGTTATTTATCCCATTCGAATAAATATCATATAATTTCTTCCCATCTCATGAAGGAAGAAGACATGTAGAGAAACAGTTAGGGCCAGGTTGTGCTTCACCCCTTCTAGTGTGCTCAGTAGGGGTCAATGAGAGGTATCAGTTTTCTTTCCACCATTTTCATGGTCCTGGTAAGGGACAAGAACTATTACAGTCCCTGTCCTCAGGGTAGCACAGAAAGGAATTGTTTCCTCCATATTCTCCTAGGACATACAGTGCGACAAGGGGAGATATGGATGAGTTGGGGACCTGCACAAACCCATAGATTGCAACTTAACATTCACAGGAAGTGGAGGGGATTACGCTGAATCTCAAAAAAGGGAGTAGTAGTGTGCTTACATATAAAGATCTCAAGTAGGCATTCTGGCTCCCTGAATGCTTCCCCGGGCAGCATAACTTCGCCCCAACCCAAATGTAAGGCTGTGCCCTAAAAGCACAATGAAATCTCTAGTGTTTGGACTAGGAATGGAGAAGTTATCACCTCTATCATTTGGGACACAGTTAAGAGTTGCTTATATTTAAGTAAAATACTTTTTGTTAATTTACTCAACTGCTTACTCTCAGAAGAAACAGAGTCAGAGGAAATGTAGGAAGGTCCGAGAAGTTTATCACAGTATCTCCTGTTATTTTTACAGATAAATTTTACTATAGTTAATTAAGGGGTTGGGGAGGTAGTCACTAAATCACAGTTGCAATAAATGAGAAAATTGGCAGTTAGTATTCAAGTAGCCGATACACAGCATTTGTATGTGAACATATGAGAGGAAGGACATTATCTCGAAGGGAAAACATTTGCCAATAGGGTCTGCTCACCACTGCTAAGAAAGTGTGTATTGAGCTAACAGGAGGAAATGGAGAAAAATCAACAGTCACAGGAAACTGTTAGAGATCTCCAGGGCAGGAATAGGAGGCAGAACAGGAAGCATTATGTATAAAAAGGGAGACTTGTAAAAAGACCAGGACATTGCTTATGGGGTTTCAATTATGTTGACATTTACTTGAACACAAATGACAAAAGTATGTTCTCAACACACACAAGACTCTTGTCACACAGAGTTTCCTGTTAGGGCAACCTAAGCCTCTTAAAAACTACAGGGTCCTAGATACTGCAGTAACTGGAACATTACAAATGCCATAGACTGATGGCTTTAGTGTACGTGAATCTGAAAACTGGGCCTGGTTATCATATTGAACAATAAGACAAAATTACTCAGCAGCACCTAGGAGTCCCTTTTCAACATACAACTGTTGATATTCTGCACTCAATAGTTCCCTGTAATAAAATAAATAAATAATAATAATAATATTGGTAAGCCATGTTTAGTGCCCCCCACAACCAAGACCCTCTATGGTGCCAGGAAACCACACCGTCCAGCCCCAGTAATGGGGTCATGGCTGGATATAACCTGGAGAGCAAGCTCCCCAAACAGATCCCTCACAGTTCTTCTGTAATACTGCATGAAAGGGCAGTCATACAATTCATATTGCCTACCAATACTGGGCAAGGGGCAATCCTCAATTGGCAGACAGACACATCTGTGGTTCTGTGGCACATGTCAGCATAACCAGATAAACCATTGGCTATTAAGCACTTTCCTCATTATTATTTTTGCCAGTGTGTTATTTAAATTAGCTTGGATCATAGGTCCAGGTACTCAGATGGTATAAATTGGCATCGTTTCACTAAAGTCAATGGAGCAGTTCACCCCAGCTAGGATCTGCCTCATAATTCCATATGAATTGGATACATTGCTGTTTATTCTCTTTGGGCCAGTATTCATGTTCCTTTGGGGAGGAACATAGAAGGGTATTGTGAAACTGACAGACCAAGTAGCAGCTCATGCCAAGGCCACTAGGTCTCCCTGAACACTGATAAATGCATAGCTTGAAACCAGTCTGGCTCACCTGTGAGTTAGTATTATTAAAATAGGTATTAGATTTATAAAAATGTGTGTAGTGACTAGACTTTAGGAAATACATGCAGCCTTCTGCAAGTATTAATCTCACTTAACACCTGTACTCCATGCAATGTCCCAGTTTTTCACATTTGCTGTCTGGTCACCCTAACCCCATGTTATAAGGTTATATTAAGTTTGCATTGTAACACACTGTAACTGTTTAATTCATCAAACAGGAAAATAGTATTAAATAATGTAAAATAGCTTACTACAGAAAGTGTTAAGTCCTCAACACAAAAAAGTCCCATTGAAACCAAATGAGCAATTGTGAAACATGAAAGAACAAAGACTCCTGTTGATTGCTCTCCCCATACCCATGAAGAGGAGACTTTCACAAGGAGTCAGCCCATCAGGTTGAACTCTGCGGGAAGGGAATAAAAATCCCTGACCAGAAGAAATTGGGACGCTCTATGCTCCTTGAACTCTGAAGGTTGAAGATTCTAAGCATAAGCAAGAGTTCCCCAGGGTTTGGCCAGGATTAGCCCTAAAGGACAAATAGATCTTGCATGTTATGGCAGCTGCTATTGCTTTTTGAAACCTAAGACTGTGACTCATTTGTGTGTGTGTCTTTATCTGCTTTAACCTTGTAAATAACTTTCACTTTTCCCCTTAGTTAATAAATCTTTGGTTAGTTTATTATAGGATTGGCTGCAAGTGCTGTCTTTGGGTTGAGATCTGAGGTGCCATTGACCTGGGGTAAGTGACTGCTCCTTTGGGATTGGGAGTTATCTGAACCTTGATGTGATTCTTGGTGTAAGGGACCATCTATCACCAAGGCAAGCTTGCCTAGATGGCAAGATAGTACCCAAAGGGACTGTCTGTGACTCCATGTTAAGGGTCATGTAGTGCCTGAGGAATTCACACTTGTATGTTGGTTGGTGAAATCGAAGTATAGAATTCACAACCAGTTTGGGGCTTGTGCCCTGGTTTGTAACACTCTGTCCTGAGGCTGGTACTCACGTTTGTGAGCCACGCCAGACAGTTTGATAGGTACCACAATGAATGCTGGTAGCTCTTTGGCCAGTTTAATTTGTAGCAGCAACTCAGTCATCATAATGACAATGAAAAGTCATTGAGACAAGCAAATGAGAGTGAGAATGACATGTGAGTGCTCTAATCGCCAGGCTATACACAAGATGTGGGAGACAAGCTCAAGTCCCTGCTCCAGTGACTAATTATTTATGAATAGGAGAAAACCTTCAACAGGAGAAATTGAGAGAGACCTGTCCCAGAATATCCCATAGTCCAGTAGTCAAGGCACTGGCCTTTAGTGTGGAAGACCCAAATTCAAACCCCTTCTCCTCATCTGGCAGGGACAGGAATTGCATACGGATCTCCTACATCTAGGGTAGGTGGAGGTTCTGAGAGAGGTCTCCTGTTGACATAAACCATTGGTATTTTGGGTGAATAAACTATTTGTCCAAAAAATTTCACCCAGCTCCATTCCATAGTGATCTGGGAGTAGACAGCTGGTAAATGAAATGCACAGGCGATACCAATTAGGGGGTGTTACAGAGAGCAAATAGGACAAAATATGTAAGTGATTAGAAATATGGATGAAATAAAAGGAAATTCATTTTGGAATAATGCAAACTAACACCATCTGGGGAGAAACAAAGATACACAGCGTAAAGTAGAAACTGGGGAAGGAGCAATACTGAGAGAGACCTAGCAGTGACAGTCAGTTGGAAATGGCAGTCAAAACAGTTAATGTAATTTTTGACTGCATACAAAGGCATCATATGTCACAGAACAAGGAGAGAACATGTCCACCTCTATGGGCTTGGTGCGACACTGCTGAATTCAATAGAAAGACTTCTACAAACTTCAATAGGCATTGGTTTTTGAGTTCTAGATAGGCTTTGGGGCAACTACATCTACAATATGGTATGGAATTCTGCGCATCTCATTACCAAAAAGATATTGGCAAACTGGGGAGAAATTCAGAGAAGAGCAACAATAAAAAACTGACAATAGAGATGAAGGGGTTCTTTTATGTGAAGAAAAAGTGAATGCATTATTTGGCTGAAAGATGACTAAGGAGGGATCATGATAACTGCCTACAAATGTTTGCAAGATGGAAACTCCAAGGATGGAGGGAAACTTGGATGGGATAGAATTAAGGGACTCTTCAACTCCTGATGCTGGAAAACTCAAAGGAGAGGTGTTGGAGGAGGAAAAGTTGATGAGAGGGGAGATTCCCCTTATGGATCTTTTCCAGAGAGAAAGAATGCACAGAAAAGAGAAGTTGTCTACCATGCAACCCTGGTGCCCCAACCCTGTGGCTCTCACAAGATCTATAGGGAAAGGGAAGATGAAAAGAGTGAAGGCCATGGCCATCTGCATGGACATGCCATACCTCTGTCCTGAGTTTGAGGCCCTCTGTAACTTTACCCCACTCCCCGGCTAGTGCTACACTGCCAGAGTTTTCCTTTGCTGACCACTGTCCAAAATACCCACTTCTCCCATAAAGGAGGACTCTAGTGTAAGTTTGGAACCTTGGAAAAGGAGACCACCTGGGGCTATAGGACTTTCTTGGCTATCTGTCTCTGAGTACCAGGGGAAAGCATGCCCCTTTACCTCTCCCATCTGTCTGTGGAAGGTCACAGAGTTCTGCACCTGCATATCTTTGAAAACATAACTCCAATCTGTTTATTCATTTGCACTGTGTTGATTAGTTACATAAATTATCCATTCAGGAAACGGAAGTCATGTCATATGACAACCAACACAGTGTAAATTTTGATGTTTGAATATTTGCAACAAACCTTGGCATGCTATTCATATTGGGGAAAAAATAAGAAATGAATGAATAACTTCAATGCATTAATAAATTAGATAATTTTGTGATCTGCTTATGAAATAGAAAAAGAGTAAAAATTCAACAAGTCAGTGGTGAATAATTCACTCAACTTCATTCACAATCTATTACTGACTCTGTTAACAGTGCTCAATAGTGCTAATCAGAGGGCATCAGCAAAGGGCTGATGAGAACACAGATATCTTGTGTGACTTGCAACAGAAAAAACCCACCTCCTTTTCATTATTATTATTTATATACAAGCAAAAGTGCTTTTCATTTAAGAGTTTCAATAGGCCACTCCAGATAATGCTCATTTCTATGGGGGCAGAGGGTGGGAAGAGGCTGTATACATTATAATAAGATCTGTCTGTGTTCTTATATCACTCCATTTCATCATGGTATCTGAGCACCTGAAATGCTCGATTCCTAGATTAATACTTGTTCCCTTTCATAAAATACTCCCCTTAGTACTCTGTTCTACAGATCACAGTTTACCTTTTCTTTGAAGCAAGTAGCTCCCCTCCTGTCATCTGAGCTCCCAATAAAAAAAGAGCTTGAGAACTTGTTTAACGCAATCTTGTGTTAATTTAAAATGCAGTGCTTGCATCTAGGAAATGTGCACTGCCCAATCCTATACTCCCTATAGAACTCCTTCCTAACTTGCCTCAGATCCAGTTACATTATAACACCTGTTTGTCTTTTACCAAAGGGATTGGAGAATGGTTTCTGAATTAACTGCATCAGCCTGCTATCTACTGCAGAGCAAATGAAACTGGTTGGTGCAAACAGGCACTGTGGAAAAAAAAAAAAAGCAGGAGCATATGAGTTATGGATTCAGAATTGTATTCACAGACATACTGTGAGACTCCAGATACTTAAATTTGTTCCTTGTACTTTTGCCACATGATTACTTTGCAGTGCTGATTCTGCTGCTTTTGGTAACTAATACATTCCAGTCACTTTTCAGTAATAAATAAAATAATTGCAAATGTGTCATTAAAAATGCCTTTCCATAATCTTATCTCAAAGATCAAGCTTCCTCATTAGGATTAGAAATGGTACCTTTGCCAGTTTGATTTTACCCTCAGGACTCTAGATTATTTCATAGTAAGAAATTTGATCTCATGTCCTCAATAACTTTACCATTGTCAAGCTAAAAAGCCAGTAGTGTTGAAGGCCCTCAAACAATTAGTAAATTAAAATATACTCTTACTGCTCTAAACAGACAAGCTTTAGCTTTTTGTCTCTCTCTCCAAATACAGATTGACTTTTAGCTTGTGAATTTACTATCTCTTGCATACAGGCCTCATCATTTCCCTCTTACAGGCCTACCGCCACATGACTCAGAACCTTGATGATGGTGCAGTTTATCCCACCTACAGTGTGTTCTCTCTTCATTGAAAGAACCACTCATTATTTCCATAACATCTGTTTATAGGTCAGTGCTTGCTACATTTTAAAATGAGACCGAAAAGGAAAATCCTTGATTGTGAGCACAAGTGCTGCTTAAAACTCTCTAATATAGGTTGCTTATTGCTAGTTTGTGGTGTCATTTGTGCTGAAAGATTGTTCATGTTTTGCTAAATGATGTATACCTTGAATAAAGAGAGATGATTTTTATAGGTTAAACATCCCTATGAATTTCTTTTAATTCTGGGTTGGGTGAGGGAAGAAGGTTTTTTCAGTCTTTGTTTTATAATACCATTTAACCACAAAATGCCAAAATCCTACAACTGTTTTTGTCTTCCTTTCCACAAATTCTGAACTTATCAGCAAACACCAGGTCAGTTTTTGCACTTTCCTTCTTTCTTGTTTTGTCCTGTTTATACATTCAGCTGTATGTTCTATCTGTAACGTCTCTTTTCCTTTATTTGGGGTGTGGATGTAAATCAGGAAAAATGGTAATAGGAAGTAACTCTTCCTTTTAAGGAACAGCTGGTAGACAAGCCAATGGATGGATTGAAAGTACCTGCATAGGGGCCCATCAAATTCAATGGAAGTTGTTTCAGTCACCTCAATGGATTTTGGATCAGGCCCCAGAGCAGGCAGGAAATACTTCCTCCAATGAGTCACATTGGTTGGGAAGTCAGGTAAATACTGGGCTCCCAGACCAGGGCCCAACTTCTGGTTCTCAGTTACACACATTTCAACAAAGTTATTCCACATTTACACCGGTGTAACTGAGAGCAGAATTGGAACCCTACACTCAAGTGATGAGTAAAAGTTAACTAGCCAATGCAGGGTGCTTACTGTATTTACACAAGCCAGTCCTTTCCCTCCTTTGCATACAGATTTATTTTCTTGTGTATGGGAAGTTTTCTAAATAAACACCCCTTTTTCACCCTATATTTACATTTTGAACATAATTTTAGATCCTCTAACCAGCATACTGGGAATTTCCTTGCTTCTTGAGCAATAAAAGGCACTGGCTTCTGATTAATTTCTGGGTGTAATTTAAGATGTTCGTTTTGACTTACAGAATCCTAAATGACTCAGGAGCTGCCTACCCAAGAAGCTGTTCCTCTCCCCTTGTGCTATCACTACAGCTGCGATCAGACTGACTGTAAACTGGCTTTACATGGACAGGGCTGGTAGCCCATTGTTTTTCATGAGGCATCCTCTTCTCTGGAACACACTTCTGTTGTTCCAATTGAGCCTGGATTTGCTGACTTACAGGATATAATGAAAACCTCATCTATTTTCCTGGGCCTTTTGCAAAGGGTGGGATGAGGGATATAGAGTAGTCTGAGAAGGGAGGCTGTTATTAATGTGGGTTGATTAAATGAAAACAATTGTAATTTAAGAAATTGGGTTGGCTTTGAGGAGTCTGAGCAAGCTTCTGCACTATCTGTTCATTTTGTTTAATTTCCATGTTTATAAAGAGCCTTGTACAGACACTTTTTGGGAAAAAAATCAAAATAAATAAAATATGGAGCAATATATATAATGAACACTAATAAAATTGTGAATGAAGTCAAGGGGGTCTCTTTTGAGGTAATGGAGACTCAGACCCCAAAGCTATCTGACTGTAGTTAGCTTTCACTTGAAAAGCTAATTCTAATTTCATGTCCCAACCTCAATTATCTTGATACCCACATTGGGAGGGATTCCATTGTTCTTCCACTATGCCCCTGGATTTCAAGTTTCAGCAAATATATAGTTTTCTATTGTGTCTTTTGTGCATTCCATCGCTCCACCCTGCATTAATTAGTGTCAGCCTATAACATTTTTAACTCAGGTACAGTAGTAAACTTTTCCCACTTCCATTCATATTTCCCCAGGTATTTGGCTCTTGGATAATTTTTAAGAAAATATAAGAGACCTTCTGGAAGGATTTGATACAACAAGTAAATTTATTCCTAAAAAAAGTAATCCCATCATATTAAAGGGTTTCACTATAGTATTAACAAAGCACACAGAAATTTTGCCATTATTCTTCTAGTGATTGGCCTCCTGGAAAAGCGGCCATGATCTGCACCGTGAGATGAGACTCCTGAGTTTGATTCATGACTTGAACTGATTTGGTTATACTGCTGTGCAGGTAGCAGAGTCAGCCACAGGACGAGAGATGTAGTCTGTAAACAATAGATATCGCCATTACCTGAACTGATTCAATTCCTACAACTCCTAAATCCTACAACTGATTCAATTCCTCAAAGTCTCTCTTATCTAACCATATACGCACTGGATCATGTCACGTGGCTGAAGATGTGGTATTGGCCAAAGAATAGAAGAGAATTTCCAGCTGGATCTATGGAAGACATCCTATTCATCAGGAAGTGCAGTGTGGTTCATGTCAAATAAAGTGTTTAAACAAATTAGCAAAGCACTGTCGCTGACTTGTAATAATGAGGTGAGGAACATTAGCTATACATGTTACTCAGACTTCCCAATACAATTCCCTGCTTCCCATTCCAATTGTCTAAATACATCATACCAGGAATTCATAGAATATAAAAGAGTAAACAGACTCCAACAAACCAAGTAAAAGCCCCAAAGCCTCTAGAGTGGTTACAATTAAATAAAGGTGGTTGAACTACTTCCCCCAACCCCTGAAGATAAAGCTATGCCATGGAATTGAAACTCTCTTGGCAAAACAAGGTAAAATTACTGATCGTCAGTTCCATGAAGCTAAAAAGCTTTTGGAAGACATGAGAAGCAAAGGGAAAAAAAGGTTTTATTAGCCAAATAATTAGTTTAGGGGAAAGCATTGATCAAACCAAATCATTTTTCTGGTTGTTGTAAAAGACAAAGGGGGCAGAACTTAGCTAGCTATTCATGTGAGGCTGGGATACAAGGCTGTGCCAATGCACATGTTCCAGCTGTCTATACCTTACAGTTTCAGGTCACCATGTATATAGAGAGGAAACAAAAGCTGTGGATCCCAAGCCTGGTCACTGAAAATATATTTGAAAGCCCACATAGGTTCCACTGTCACATCACATTGGGAAGAAAATGCTTATTAGGGAGTTGAGTAAAGAGACTGTGTTGCAGACTGCTATAAAAGTTTATTTCTCAGAACAGTGGAAAAAGTTCAGATTGGATGGGGGATGGGAAGATAAATGGTACAAATAGCTAAAAGAGCTGGCTCAGATCCTTCTGAACTCTGGCCATAAATAATGTCTGGGAATGGCTAGAGGCTCCTCCAGCGTCAAACTTGTGCCTGTTCCAATGGCAGAAAATTGGAATTTCCAGTGTGAGTTCTGCATGAATTAAAGCAAGGTCAGACATTATAGACCTGGTTCTTTCTAAAGACCAAGAAAGAATGGAATGGAAACGCCCACATGTAAAGTTTTGTTTTCCAATCTCAGCAAAGGCTGGAGGAGCTTACTGAGTAAGTCGAATAGATCTTCCTAAAATCAGGCTGGAACACGGTGGAGGGCAGGGTATGTCAAGATAAATACATCCTTTCAAGTTTCACCACACTGATCATTTGTCTCCACTATTCAGCACACTTAGTGTCTGTTCTATTATTTTACTACATCTGGGATAGTATTGAAGCGACAGCTCAATTTGCTCTTAATGCAGTATTTGAAAATATCAAGAACAAGACAACAGCCTAAAGATGATGATTTTAAAATCTTGACTAAAGATGAGTGGCAAATTACTATTCAAATGAAGTGGGGTTTTGTTTTTTGGGTTTTTCTGTAATTAATAACGTCTCAGGTTCTCTTTGTTAAAATTATGTCCAAGTGATAGGAGTAAAGATTAAGGACTAAATTCTGTTCTCAGTTTCACTAATATAAATAATGGAAAACTCCATAAACTTCAATAAAGTGACTCCAGATTTACACCACTGCAACTAAGAGCAGAAATAGGTCCCTTGCTTTTACTCATAACATTTGGATATAATGTTTCCTTATAAAATTATATCCAAATAACAAATAAACAGGAAACCATCATTTTTCAGAATCTCATGAGACAGTTAAGGAATGAGAGAATTCTGGCCTGAGATATATCTTCACACATGTGTCCATAATAAAATATAGATTATATTAATATTTATATGAGCACATGTGTATTAGAAGAGGGTTTACCTAGAGAATTTCTATTTCTATTTTAAATATTACATACAAAAATATACACTTAAGGAACATTATGGTTGCAAAGACAAGCATTCAGAAGTTAAGAAATACTAGAATTAGGGTTGCCCATGCAACCTTATTTTGGCTCTGTTGTGCAAATGCATTGTGAGACAAGCTTTAATTACATGATCACATACTGGTTTTTTCCCCCACAGAATTCCTGTCTCATTCAGTGCACAGCCTGGTTGGAGCTCACTGAATTGAGCAGCTAAGCAGTATTCTGTTTTATCATCATTGTTAAAGATGTGGTCTCGTGGCTTATTTACTGTAAACTTCTCAAACCCTACTCTTCACAGTTTCAGGGTAACCACACCTGTATCTCCCCTCTCCATGGTCCACTCCAGGAGTCCTAATCTCCAGCTATTACCTGTCTCTAGACAGAGACCCTTGTCCGACTTCCTTGGAGGTCAGGTTAATTCCTGCTTCTCTCTCTTTTTTCATTACACTTTTCCCCTGAAAACACTACAAGACCCTTTTTTCTCTGTGCTTTTTCCTTCTATAGTATTTACTCATGCTGTTGTTGGTAATTTACTGGCAATTCCCAATTGTCATAGAATCCACAGATGCTGCCACCATATTGTCACAGTTTCAGGGTTAACTGTACTTTTGCCCCCTCCCAGTCTTCCTCAAGGGCACCCTCTTAAGATTGCCCAAGAGAGGGGAGGGCTTGGAGCTGGAAGAGACCCATGTCTCTCTACCTCCAGACCAGGGGTTTAGGCGTACAGTCCTTTGCACCTATCAGTGGTTTCACCAGCAGGTCTGACCAGGGTCCAACACCTATGGCTAACTTCTCTCCAGGGGCTAAAACAGTGTGTAAGAGTTACCCACCAGACTTTGCAAACTAAACTGCATTTATTCGTCAAATAAAAAGCATTACAGAGAAAAGATATAAAGAATAATGCTGTTGTCTAATCACAGTTAACTCACGCAATTAACTCAAAAAATTAATTGCTATTCATTGCAGTTTTAATCACACTGTTAAACAATAGAATACCAATTGAAATTTATTAAATATTTTAGATGTTTTTCTATATTTTCATGTATATTATATTCTGTGTTGAAATTGAAATGAAAGCATATAATATTTTTATTACAAATATTTGCACTGTAAAAATGAAAAATAGTATTTTTCAGTTCACCTCATACAAATACTCAGAACCAAAACAATGTAAAACTTCAGAACCTACACGTCCATTCAGTCCTACTACTTGTTCAGCCAATCACTAAGACAAACAAGTTTTTTTTACATTTACAGGAGATAATGCTGCCAGCTTCTTATTTACAATGTCACCTGAAAGTGAGAACAGGCATTTGCGTGGCAGTTTTGTAGCTGGCATTGCAAGGTATTTATGTGCCAGATATGCTAAACATTCGTATGCCCCTTCATGTTTCAGCCACCATTCCAGAAGACATGCTTCCATGCTACTGATGCTCATTAAAAAAATAATGCGTTAATTAAAATTTGTGACTGAACTCCTTGGAGGAGAATTGTATGTCCCCATCCCTGATTTACCCACATTCTGCCATATATTTCATGTTATAGCAAACTTGGATGACGACCCAGCACATGTTGTTCATTTTAAGAATACTTTCACTGCAGATTTGACAAAACGCAAAGACGGTACCAATGTGAGATTTCTAAAGATAGTACAGCACTTGACCCAAGGTTTAAGAGTCTGAAGTGCCTTCCAAAATCTGATCTGGACAAGGTGTGTAGCACGCTTTCAGAAGTCTTAAAAAAGTGTTAAAAGAGAAGTTTTAAAAGAGAAACTACAGAACCTGAACCACCAAAAAAGAAAATGAACCTTCTACTAGAGGCATCAGTCCACACTACTTTGTATGGTTATCGAGCAGAACCCATCATCAGCATGACTGCACATCCCTTGGAATGGTGGTTGAAGCATGAAGGGACATATGAATCGTTAGCACATCTGGCATGTAAATATCTTGCGACGCCGGCTACAACAGTGCCAGGCCAATGCCTGTTCTCACTTTCAGGTGACATTGTAAACAAGAAGCAGGCAGCATTATCTCCTGCAAATGTAAATAAACTTGTTTGTCTGAGCGATTGGCTGAACAAGAAGAAAGACTGAGTGGACTTGCAGGCGCTAAAATTTTACATTGTTTTATTTTTGAATGCAGTTTTTTTGTACATAATTCTACATTTGTAAGGTCAACTTTCATGATAAAGAGATTGTACTATAGTACTTGTATTAGGTGAATTGAAAAGTACTATTTCTTTTGTTTTTGTTACAGTGCAAATACTTGTAATTAAAAATAAATATAACGTGAGCACTGTACACTTGTATTGTGTTGTAACTGAAATCAATATATTTGAAAATGTAGAACACATCCACAAATATTTAAATAAATGGTATTCTATTATTGTTTAACAGTGCGATTAATCACACGATTAATCATGATTAATTTTTTTTAATTTTTAATTTTTTTTAATCGCTTGACAAGCCTGCATGTATGCTAAAAGCTTACAAGAGATCACCTCCAACACCAACACAGGGCTCTAATAGGTGTCAGTCTTTCAAATCCCGCAGTAGGGTTTGTCCCCTTGTTTACAAGTTCATGTCAGTTTTTAGATCAGGAACCAGCAGTCACAGATACGCCACACAAGTAGTGCTTCAAAGGTCAGGAGGCAGGAGCTACTGCTCTCCATAGCACCATTCCCTCCACCCTCACAATAATGGAGAGATCTTCAACAATGCTGACCTACGATTTTGTTGATGGCCCCTCTGCATAATGAACACCTTCCCCAGACATTTTTTTGGAGGGGAGTGGGATGCAACCGCTGTTTCGAACAGCCTAGGCGAGAACTGTGCTGCTATGGGAGCTGTTTAGAGGCACTGGGCCTCTGCAGGGGTCATAGAATCATAGAATATCAGGGTTGGAAGGGACCTCAGGAGGTCATCTAGTCCAACCCCCTGCTCAAAGCAGGACCAATTCCCAACTAAATCATCTCAGCCAGGGCTTTGTCAAGCCTGACCTTAAAAACCTCTAAGGAAGGTTTAGATATCCAAAACCTGTGTGGATCTTGAGGCACTGATTGATTTAGGGGACCTAATCTCCTTCCTGCAGCACAGCAGGGTGACTCAGTGGTTCAAGCCACGGGCAGTGTTTGTGTTCAGAGAAGTGCAAGAACTGCAGTTGTACTCTGTCTCTGCATGAAGAGGGTTGGGAAGGAGGAGACCTGTGCCCTTTCTCCCTTGTGCAGAGACTAGATACCATTTGTCCCTTGACAAGAAAAATATAAATAAGAAATAGTCCATCAGTGCAGTGTGGCTGAATTAACATGGCTGTAGGAACTTGAACATTTGCCATTCCTAAATTAATCATATATATTACCATACGAGTTGCCCTGACTTTTTTCATATTTATACATTATTATTTACATTCAAATTCTCACTTTGTTACCTCAGATAGTTACTCACTGTAGTTTCCCTTAAAAATAAAACACTTTAAAAAATAACTAAATTCTCTCTGTCTTTCATCCACTTTGGTATTTATCAATTGCTTCTTTTGGAGATTGATCATCATCCAAGACAACGCAGCTAAGACTGGTTTTGTTTTTATCACTAAAGAGAAACGAGCCTCCCACCAGTGGCAACACCCAAAGCTTTTATATTAGAGAGCTTTCTGAAGGAAACTGACAGGAATAAAGTGGCTACTAATTTTGCAATCCGTTCTTCTAGAAAAATGTCCTCAGTACCCTGCCAGTGACTAAGAAATCTGATAACATTTTTTAAATCCCAGAGATCCCATTAAGAGCTCCATGAACAGAAAGGTGAACAGCCAAAATCTGTCATCCCAGAAAAATTGGAGGACACTCAGATTATTTTCATGAATCAGAAACATGATATAGGTGTCCTTCAAACAGGGACACATCATCCATTTAATTAAGAGAAGTGAGTCCCTTTGAAGGAGAGTCTGAATCATCTTAAACTGAAAACAAACTTAAGCTGTGTAGGAAAAGTTTTCAAAAAGGCATGCCACGTTGCCCTGTTAGCATAGGCAACTGTGGGCTTAGTTAAGCATCAATTTGCATGTCCCTTAATATTTTCAACAGGTTGCACAGAAAAACTATAACATGCCTAAACGACAGCCAAAAGTGGTGAAGGCCTAAACAGGAGCACAGAAGTAAAGTTACTGAGCTTGTGGTGGGGCCAATTATTTAAACACACAAATTCACATTCGGTGTAGTGTAAGGCCAGACTGGACTCCTGAATTTAGCTATCCAAATGTACTGCCATGTGTAAGCTGTGGTTTATTTTGAAGTACTCTGCGTGCAGTCCAATTTCATATGCTTGAAATTCCCCTAGGATATATTTGGGTTTGGAAGCAAATGTGGGAGAATTTTTTTTTTTTTTGGAAGTCCTGTGCAGGTGCTGAGAGTGCACAGTGAAGCTTTCAGCCCCTTGTACCTCTTTTTTTCTTATACTCCTGGGAGACTTCAGTGCCAGAAGCATAGTTGTGCTCCCTAGAAAGGGTGGAGAGGGGCAGGAGTAAAGTAGAACTACAGCCCCATTCACTTCCTGTTGGCCAGTACAACTGGATGGCACGAGGGAACAAGTGCTGTAGCCTGTAAAAAAGTACCACAGCAGCCATGTGTGATTTCCGGTGCCTGCATGCAATGCCCTGAGGGGTTGATGTACATGCACAGCATCCCTTCTTGCCACCCCATCGCTACTGGCTACGTCTTAAAGTCATGACGTAGGCCAATGGTGTCCAACCTTTTCAACCTGCCAGACATGTTATTTCAAAAAGGTTACAATCAATACTTAGGGGTAGGTTCTATGCCCCATTCTGCTGCCTTCATCTTCAAGGAAAGTATTGGGCCTGATTCATCATTACCCTGCATCTAGTCATGTACACCAGCATAAAGCAACCATGCTCACTTTGTATTGCTTTCCCCCTATTTTTTCATTAAATCAAGATTGGATGTCGTTCTAAAACAGTTCAGTTAGAAGTTATGGGCTTGATGCTGGACTCACTTGGTGAAATTCTATGGCCCATGCAGTGCAGCAGGTCCAACTAGATGATCACATGGTCTCTTCTGGTCTTAACATCTATGAGCCTCTACTTTTCATACTTACTTCGCACTGATGTAAATGACTGAACAAGGAGCCGGGCAACAATGAATCAGGCCCGTTGACAGGATTCAGGAAAGAGGGAAGAATGGCAACATAGAATGAAGTGAAGGTAAATAGTTCACTGCAAATGTCACCTGACAAAACATTTGGTAATCTATGCAAATCATAGTGCTTAGCTTAAAATAGTGTGCAAAATTCTAAATAAGCCACTTGTGTGATTCCAGAATGAACAATATAGTATTCAGCCCTCATGCAAGAGAACTTTAAGGGTAAACAAGCATATCCCTGAGGGTTAATCCACAAGCACAGCTGTATTTTCCTCTGCATGCGATTTTATCCCATATTAACTTGACCTAACACACCACTGTATGCAATTGCTCACTAAAGGCTCCCCTGCCCTCCTCTGTCCCCTAGCTGGACCCAGACCAGATGGGGAAGGGGGCAGCAGGCACCATGCTGCCCCTTCCCCCAGCCACATAGCACCAAGCGGGAGGTAGAAGCATTAGTACTGGGGCAGAAACAGCCTTGGAGTACAGAAATTCCCCCAGCAGAGGCAGTTGGAGCAGAAACAGTACAAGGGCACAGGTGGGAGGCCCACTCAGGCCCCCTTGCTCCCTGGATAGCTTTGGAAAGGGTGAGGCCAGACTGACCTTTTTCACCATAGATCTGGTTGATTATGTTCTGTTCGCTGATTGCCTGTTTGCTTTGACCTCCTCCTGCACATTTCCCTCACAGTCCCTTGGCTCCCAGCTCACTCCTCCAGGTCCCTATGCTCCTCTTCGTTTTCTTTCTTCTTCCTCCCACTCTTTTCCTCTCCATAGCTCCTGTTTTCTCCCCTTGCAATCCCACCCCCCACACACCACATGTGTGTTTTGCCCACTCCTTTGTGCCTATTAACTCATTCCCTCCAGCTTATCTCCCTCATCTTCCCTCCAACCCCATATTACATTTCCAAAACAAAAAATAAGAACTGGAAAAAAAATTAAAGTGGCATTGACAAGATGTTTGCCATCCATTACTGGGCTGACTCTGCTTGCATGTTTTCATCCTCTCTCCTTCCCTCTTGTCTATTTAGATTCTAAGTGCTTGGGAAAGGGATGTCTCTTACTATAGATATGTACATAGCACATTGGGCCCTGATCTCAGCTAGGGGCTCTAAATGTTACCATAGCTCAAATAATTAATAGCTAAGGATCTGTCCACACTGCACCTACAACCATGAGTTTGCATGGCTGGTTACAGGCATGATTTCATGAAATGGTTACAGGTAACACTGTTTGGTTTGTGTCCACATAGCAACTTTTCTGTCATCACAATTGAGTTTTTACAGGAATAGCCAGCACTCTGCCTAACTATGTTTTGATGAGCATCCCTTTATAGAATGGGATATCATTCATGGTAGTGCCAGCTACAGAGTATCAAACTGCTCAGTGGGAGGAGGGAAACTGCACTTCCCAATCTCCACATAGACCTCCTACACAAAGCCCATTCAACGCTAATTAATGGGGGAGTGAGTGTTTCATCCTCAGTCTTCATGCCTCAGAATAGCCCCATTCCATTTAAAGCAACCAGAGCCTGGATAAACATTGAAATAAATGGCAGTGATTTGAAGAACATTATGCACATCTATGGATAAATGAAGCAATGTTTTCTACTGTAGGGTCTGAAGTGGCAGTGCTAAAGGAGGGCCATTTCCAGAGATCTCTCTGTGTTTCTGTGGGGAAAAGTAGAAACCGTGGAGCAGGTGAGTCATGAGGCGCCTAAGGCTTTTTCTAAAGACGTTCCAGCCTGTTGTTTATTTTTGTTTATTTCATAAGAAAGGCTACAAAGAGTTCAGAGACATATGGAAGAGGAATGAAATTTTAAAACGTGCACTGACTTTTTAGGAATATGCTCACTTCCTATTAAAGAGAGACAGCTGATGCTCCCAGGGCTGGTGCCTAGAGACAACATCATTTCATTATGTGAAGAGACATGTCTAATTTTTCCACAGGGAATATTTTTTATTTTGGTCACATCCTCTTCTCTTTTTCTCACTCACTCATGCTCATATACCCACAGATCTGGAAAACAGGGTCGGCGAGAGCCTGCCTCATCAGTGTAAAATCACTTAAAAATGTGTATATAATCTTAGTTTAACTTAAATGAAAAAAAATGTCAACAGGACAAGTTTTGTGGCCAGTTTAGGGTGCTGAGCCCCTAATCAGCTTATCATGGGTGGACCCTACTCAAATCAGTAGAGCTCCATTGGGTTCACGTACCTGACAATGCAGATGAGCTTGCAGGATCAGGGTCTATGACAGATAAAAGGGAAAGTTCCCATGAACCAAACCCTCAGTCAGAATCATTTTCTCTTAATGCAAATAAAAAGAAGCTGGTGGAAGAGAGATAATTAAAACTAAGTACTTTCAGGAATACATTCAAAAAGGAAAAACTCCTCAAATTCGATTAAAGCCACCACTTAGATTGTCAACTCATTGGGGCAGGGACAATGTTTTTGTTGTGTGCATAAAGGGCCTAGCACAAGGGGGTTCATGAGAGGGGCCAGTAGACACTAATGCAATAGTGCGCAAAGATACGCGATGTGGACCTGCGGTTGAAAAGGATCCCAAAAGGAGCAGGTAAGAACCCCTTGATAATCCTTCATGTGGGAACGAATGACACAGCTAGGTTCTCGTTAGAGAGGATCAGGGGAGATTATGCCAGGCTGGGGAAGACGCTCAAGGAGATAGAGGCTCAGATTATCTTTAGTGGGATTCTGCCCGTTCCGAGGGAAGGGCAGCAAAGGGCTGATAGGATTGTGAGAATAAATAGTTGGCTAAGGGAGTGGTGCTATAAGGAGGGCTTTGGGATGTATGGCCACTGGGAGGCTTTCGGGGACAGACACCTGTTCTCGCGGGATGGGCTTCACCTGAGTAGGGAAGGAAATAGACTTCTGGGAGGGAGGCTGGCTCATCTAATCAAAAGAGCTTTAAACTAGGAAGTTTGGGGAGACGGTTGGGAGATGCACAGTTAATCTCCACGCCAGATTCCAGTATGGAAAAGGTGAGTAAAAGGAGAGGAGACATAGCCGGGGAGATGAGATTGGACATAGGAAGGACAGGGGGGACAGACACAAGGAGGCCCGCAACATATAGTGCTGCTAATGGGAGACGGGCTAAACGACATACATTAGGGTGTTTATACACCAATGCCAGAAGCCTAGGTAATAAAATGGAGGAATTGGAGCTCTTGGTCCAGGAACTGAAACCGGATATCGTAGGAATAACGGAAACGTGGTGGAATGGCAGTCACGACTGGAACACAGGTATGGAGGGGTATGCGCTGTTTAGGAAAGACCGGAACAAGGGTAAAGGTGGGGGGGTGGCCTTGTATGTCAATAGTGAAGTAAACTGTAAAGAAATAATAGTGGATGGATTAGATAACACAGAGTCTGTCTGGGCAATACTCACACTGGGTAATAGGACTACTAGAGCCTCTCCGGGGATAGTGCTTGGAGTGTGCTATAGACCGCCAGGATCGACCCAGGATATGGATAAGGAACTATTTAATGTGTTTAGAGAAGTAATTACTAACAGAAACTGTGTAATTATGGGGGACTTTAACTTCCCGGATATAGATTGGGGAACAAACGCTAGTAGCAATAACAGGGCTCAGATGTTCCTAGAAGTGCTTGCTGATCAATTCCTCCATCAAGTGGTAACTGAACCGACGAGGGGGGAGGCCATTTTAGATTTGATTCTAGCAAGTAGTGAGGACCTTGTTGAGGAAGTGGTAGTAGGGGACAATTTGGGCTCCAGTGATCATGAGCTAATTCGGTTTAAAATACATGGAAGGAGTAACAGAATTAAATCAAAGACTAGGGTTTATAATTTTAAAAAGGCCAATTTTAACAAACTAAGGGGACTGGTAAGGGAAGTGGATTGGGCAAACGTATTAATGGATTTAAAAGCAGAAGAAGCCTGGGATTACTTTAAGTTAAAGATGCATGAGCTGTCGGAGGCCTGTATTCCAAAAAAGGGAAAAAGATTACTAAGCAAGAGATTTAGACCGAGCTGGATGAGCGACCGACTCAAAGGGGCGATTAGGAAAAAACAGAAAGCGTTTAAAGAGTGGAAGAGGGGAGGGATCAGTAAGGAAATGTACCTAAGTGAAGTCAGAGAATGTAGAGATAGAGTGAGAAAGGCCAAAGGCCGTGTAGAGTTGGACCTAGCGAGGGGAATTAAAAGCAATAGTAAGAGGTTTTACAGCCACATAAATAGGAAGAAAGCAAAGAAAGAAGAAGTGGGACCGCTGAAGTCTATTGCCGGAGAGGAGATTAAAGACAATCTAGGCATGGCGCAATATCTTAATGAATATTTTGCATCGGTGTTTAATGAGGCCAATGAAGGTATTAGGGATACTAGCACCACTATAGAGGGGCACTCGGGATGGGGGATTACCATATCCGAGGTAGAAACAAAACTTGAACGCCTTAATGGGGCTAAGTCGGGAGGACCGGACGATCTACATCCGAGAATATTGAAGGAATTGGCGCGGGAAATAGCAGGCCCGTTAGCGATAATATTTAATGAATCTGTAAACTTGGGGTGGTCCCGTTAGACTGGAGAATAGCTAATGTGGTTCCTATTTTCAAGAAAGGGAAAAAAAGTGATCCGGGTAACTACAGGCCTGTTAGTCTAACATCTGTAGTGTGCAAGGTGTTAGAGAAAATTCTGAAAGAGAAACTAGTGGAGGACCTGGAGGGTAGTGGCAATTGCGATAAATTACAACATGGTTTTACGAAGGGCAGATTGTGCCAAACGAATCTGATCTCCTTCTTTGAGAAAGTAACGGATTTATTAGATAAGGGAAATGCAGTGGACCTAATATACCTGGATTTCAGTAAAGCGTTTGATACTGTACCCCATGAGGAATTATTGGTTAAACTGAAAAACATGGGGATCGATATGAAAATCCAGAAGTGGATAAGGAATTGGTTACTGGGGAGAATGCAGCGGGTTGTATTAAAGGGTGAACTGTCAGGTTGGAGGAAGGTTACTAGTGGAGTGCCTCAAGGTTCGGTTTTGGGACCCATTTTATTTAATCTATTTATAACTGACCTCGGAACCGATTGCAGGAGTGGGCTGATAAAATTTGCGGATGATACGAAGGTGGGAGGCGTTGTAAATTCGGAGGAGGACAGGGATATCCTGCAGGGAGACTTGAATGAGCTTGTGAATTGGAGTATCAGAAATAAGATGAAATTTAATAGTGAAAAGTGTAAGGTGATGCATTTGGGGATGACTAATAACAATTTTAGTTACAAGATGGGGACGCATTGGTTAGAAGTTACGGAAGAGGAGAAGGACCTAGGGGTTCTTGTAGACTGCAGGATGACTATGAGTCGACAATGTGACGTGGCAGTGAAAAAAGCCAATGCTGTCTTGGGATGCATTAGGCGAGGTATATCTAGTAGGGATAAGGAGGTCCTGCTTCCGTTGTACAAGGCGCTGGTGAGACCTCATTTGGAGTACTGTGTGCAGTTCTGGTCTCCCATGTTTAAAAAAGATGAACTCAAACTGGAACGGGTGCAGAGAAGGGCCACTAGGATGATCAGAGGAATGGAAAAGCTGTCATACGAAAGGAGACTAGAGGAGCTTGGGTTGTTTAGTCTGACAAAGCAAAGGCTGAGAGGGGATATGATTGCTATCTTTAAATATATTAGAGGGATTAATACAAGGGAGGGAGAAGAATTATTCCAGCTTAGTACTAACGTGGATACCAGAACGAATGGATACAAACTGGCCGTGGGGAAGTTCAGACTTGAAATTAGACGAAGGTTTCTGACCGTCAGAGCGGTGAAATATTGGAACGGCCTACCGAGGGAAACGGTGGGGGCGACGGACCTGTCTGGTTTTAAGATAAAGTTAGATAAGTTTATGGAGGGAATGGTTTAATGGTAAAACATAGTAGTCAAGGAAAGCCAAGCAATGGTGGGTAAATAGTATAATGGCTAACGGGGTCGGGCTGGAGACTCTTGCCTATATCCTCGGGGTCTTACTGATCGCCACATTTGGGGTCGGGAAGGAATTTTCCTCCAAGGCAGATTGGCTGAGCCTCTGGAGGTTTTTCGCCTTCCTCCGCAGCATGGGGCAGGGATCTCTAGCAGGAGGGTCTCTGCCGATTGAAGTCACTAAAAACAGGATTGGGGACTTCAACAGCAGAGTCCAGGGAAGAGGTAGGGACGGTTTTATGGCCTGCAGCATGCAGGGGGTCAGACCAGATGATCATAATGGTCCCTTCTGACCTTAAAGTCTATGAGTCTATGAGTAATACAAAAAAAGGTTAATAATTGTAATTTAAAAACACGGGAAATAGAGAGAACACTTCTTCACTTGAAGGGAGCCAAACAGGATGATCTAATCAGTCTTTCCTCATTTCTAAGGGCTGGGATTCTACTGCATGGCATTAAGCTGCTTTCCCTCAACCCCCCTATTCCTTCCTCCTCTACACAAAAGCCAGTAGGCCTCTTCATACAAAAATATTTTGTGTACTACTAGGTACATTGTAGAAAATCTCTGAAAACCCATAACAGAGATATTCCCCAATCAAAAATGCTTCAATAAGCTGGAGTTAAGGTTAAAAGTGCACATCAATGTTCTCAGAGGTAAAGACCTTGCAAGAGCATTGGTCTTATCTAAAAACAAACAATAGGAAACAGAGGCCTTGTCTATATGGAAAGCTTCCTCAGTTGACCCAAAGATGTGACTTTAAAATGATTTAGTTATCCTGTTGAAAAAAACCCTTAAACAAACTGAAACCAGGTTTAAAATGATTTAGCTGACCTCAAACTGTATCCACTCAGGGTTTTGTACCAGTTTAATTAACATGGATTTTAAAACAATTTAAAGTTAAACCATGTAACCACCCACTTGGAGTTTGCCAGCTCCTAAGGTTCCAGCCTGAGTCTGTAGGGAGTGCTACCCAGGGGACTAAATCTGTAATAGCTACCTGGGCACTCTGGCACCATTTCCAAGCATGCTTGGAGTCACGTGTGGGGACGGAATGGACTAGAAACACCATCTGAGGCCAATAGGGAGGTTTCTGCATGGGGTGGTCTGGACAAACAGGGCACTGGGCCATTGATGATCCAAAGCTGCTCAGCTCCCACAATGGGTGGGGACAGTCTGACTCACAGACAAAGAGATGAGTTTTTAGTTTCATACTGTTTTGAGCTTTGAGTCTGGGAGTTGAGAGAGAAGCAGGACAGCTCAGGGAGTTTCTGATTACCTTCCTCTCCCCTGCCCACAAAGGGAATCTTCGGACTGCTGTGGGAAAGTTGAATGGCTCAGGCAGTCCCAGCCCTTCACAGATCAGCATCCCAAGTGCCAGCTACTGGGAACCAGCCAAGACCTCCACAGACTCCAGACCAGGGAACCAGCAGGTCTTGCGGCAGCCAGGAGAGGACCCTGATCCACCCAGGGCAAAGGCAAAGTAAGGGAACATCCCCTTTTGTGTAAACCAGCCAATGTTCACAGTGCTGCAGCACTCATCTCTGGCCTCACCCTCAGTGTACCCTCTGCCTGGGAAGTTGCTAGGGAGGGAGCTGGGGGTTGGGAAGCACTGTGAATGTTGGGAGATGGGGAATTGGTTGATTTGTTAGTATGTAGTACTTAGTTAACTCTAAGCCTTTCTTTCCCCAAATCATTTTTCCTATTCCCAGTAAAGAACACCTTTGTTATAAAGTTATTTGGGATATGCCATTTCTTTGCTGGGGTTTGTGTTGATATACTCATTTCTTGTGTACGGGGTTTTATACTACCTGCCCATTAGTAGCATTCTTCATTTTCTTAGGGAATACACCCCTGGTATCTTGGGCACACTGAGAAGTCCCCTTGGGTGGGACACCAGGCATCAGAAAAAGAGCACAGGACCCACCCAATGCAAAGAGAGGACAGAAGTCACTCCAAGTAACCAGCACCCGGAAAAGCCTTGAGCCACAGCTCAAGGGAGAGGCTACAGCCATCAGAAATTCAGTCAACATTGATTTTTAGTGCCAATTAAATGTTTTGACCTAGCAGTTTTCCATTGAAAAATGCAGTTTAGTCAAAAACTAAACATTTCATAGGAACATGTCAGTTTAGATGAAATTGTTTCCTTTTGATAATGTAAAAAGTTTCATTTAGACTTTTACATTATTTATTAGTCTATTAGTTATTTCTGCAGTTAGCAGGTGTGCTAGAAAAGCATTAAAGACTTAGCAAAGAGAATATTCAAGCACAACTCATTGAAGTCAGAGAAATGTACTGTAATACATACATTACTCATGTATTCCCAAGACTACACGGTAAAGTATGAAGAGTTATATATGTACTGCATTTGGGGCAAGTGTTACTGCCTAATAATGTCAGCTCTATATAGTCAGATTTTCACATTAATAATTATTTTCATGTTTCCCTTTGTTGTCACTATGGTGTTTTCATAGAATCATAGAATTGTAGGACTGGAAGGGACCTCGATAGGTCATCTAGTCCAGTCCTCTGCATTCACTGCAGGACTAAGGGTATGTCTACACTACGAAATTAGGTCAAATTTATAGAAGCCGGTTTTATAGATATCGGTTTTATACAGTCGATTGTGTGTGTCCCCACATAAAATGCTCTAAGTGCATGAAGCTGGCGGACCGCGTCCACAGTACCAAGGCTAGCATCGACTTCCGGAGCGTTGCACTGTGGGTAGCTATCCCACAGTTCCCGCAGTCTCCGCCGCCCATTGGAATTCTGGGTTGAGATCCCAATGCCTGATGATGCAAAACAGTGTCGCGGGGGGTTCTGGGTACATGCCATCAGGCCCCTCCCCCTCCGTCAGAGCAACAGCAGACAATCGATTCGCGCCTTTTTACCTGGGTTACCTGTGCAGACAACATACCCCAGCAAGCATGGAGCCCGCTCAGCTCAGCTCACCGTCACCATATGTCCTCTGGGTGTCGGCAGACGTGGTACTGCATTGCTACACAGCAGCAGCTAATTGCCTTTTGGCAGTAGACGGTGCAGTATGACTGGTAGCCTTCATCGGCTATCTGGGTGCTGGCAGATGTGGGTCTGCATTGCTACACAGCAGCAGCCCCTTGCCTTTTAGCAGTAGATGGGGTATTACGACTGGTATCCATCATCGTCATACTCCAGTTCAATCATAGGCACCTGGGCAAACATGCTTTGTCTCCTGGAGACTCAGTCCTGCCGGCAGTCCTATTGAACCATCTTGACGATAATGGCTAGCAGTCATAGTACAGTATCTTCTGCCAAGCACCCAGAAGATGCCAAGGGCCATCACTCATGCTGCACCGTCTGCTGCCAGCTTAAGATGTAAAAAATAGATGGACCAGATTTGTTCTGTATTCATTTGCTTCCCCCTCCTGCTGTGGTCACCTGTGCTCTCCACGCTGGGCAAACAGGAAATGAAATTCAAAAGTTCGCGGGGCTTTTCCTGTCTACCTGGTCAGTGCATCTGAGTTGAGAGTGCTGTCCAGAGTGGTCACAATGAAGCACTGTGGGATAGCTCCCGGAGGCCAATAACGTCAAATTCCGTCCACACTACCACAAATCCGACCCGCAAAGGCCAATTTTAGCACTAATCCCCTCGTCGGAGGTGGAGTAAAAAAACCGGTTTAAAGGGCCCTTTAAGTCGAAAGAAAGGGCTTTGTCGTGTGGACATGTCCAGGCTTAATTCGATTTAACCCTGCTAAAGTCAACCTAAACTCGTAGTGTAGACCAGGGCTAAGTATTACCTAGACCATCCCAGACAGATGTTTGTCTAACCTGCTCTTAAAAATCTCCAGTGATGGAGACCCCACAGCCTCCCTAGGCAATTTATTCTAGTGCTTAACCACCCTGACAGTTAGGAAGTTTTTCCTAATGTCCAATCTAAACTGTTCTTGTGGAATTTAATCCCATTGCTTCTTGTCCAATCCTCAGAGGTTACGGAAAAGAATTTTTCTCCCTCCTCCTTGCAACAATCTTTTATGTATTTGAAAACTGTTATGTCCCCTCTCAGTCTTCTCTTCTCCAGAATAAACAAACCCAATCTTTTTCAATCTTCCTTCATAGGTCATGTTTTCTAGACTTTTAATCATTTTTGTTGCTCTTCTCTGGACTTTCTCCAATCTGTCCACATCTTTCCTGAACTGGACACAATACTCCAGTTGATGCCTAATCAGTGTGGATGATACCAGAAGAATTACTTCTCAGTCTTGCTTGCAACACTCCTGCTAATACATCCCAGAATGATGTTTGCTTTTTTTGCTACAGTGTTACACTGTTGACTCATATTTAGCTTGTGATCCACTATGACCCCTGGATCCCTTTCCGCAGTACTCCTTCCTAGGTGTCATTTCCCATTTTGTATGTGTGCAACTGATTGTTCCTTCCTAAGTGAAATACTTTGCATTTTCTTTCCAACAGAGAGGGCACATGTGTGAGCTTTTCTTAGCTTGTTCAAGATGATTGGTAAAGACAGTTTCGAGAGAGATCCCTGGAGATTTGCACTGGCCTTGGAAGCAGATGCCTTAAAGTCACTCTTAAAGGTGACCTGCAACAGATTTCTTTTTAAATTGAACTCATGACCTTGTCTATTTTTTATGCTGTGACAAAGAAGGCCTGAATAGGTTTCTCTACGATTTGTGTTACCGTAAAAAAAAAAAAAAAAAAAAAATCAGTACTATAAAGCCCAGTCTTCCCTGATTTGGTTGGAGGCTCTCTGGGCGCTATCTAGGATGTTTATTGTGAACTTCTGCACTTTAAAAGAAGGGGTGAGGGCATTGGATCTTTAACAAAGACTCCTCTGTAGCCAAAAGTTTAATTATTCACTGAATACATAAATAAAAAAACAACAACAAAGAGAAATTAACTGTAAGGCGTTGGCGGTCCTCTCCCCGGCCCTCAGGGAGGGAGACCACGCTCTCTCACTGCAATGCTCCTAGAGCAACCCTGTCGGGGGGCGGGGAGAAAAGAGGGCAGGGGGGAGGAAATTAGCTGACAGTTAATGATTAATTGGTCCAAGCCTGCAGGCCAGGCCAGGCAACAATTTGGTCTATGAGCCCCAGCTCTCAGCCACAGCAGGGCAGCACACAGTCAGTGCTTCTGGCCTACAGTCAGGCAGGGTAGCAATAAGTCTATAGGTGCCACACACTCAATCAGGTTGGGAGCATAATCAGTTAACGGCTCTGGCCTGCAGCCAGGCAGAGCAATACAGCAGTCTAGGGGGGATTAGCTCTCCGCAGCGGGGGAGGAGGGAGATGTCCTGCTCCTCTGGCAGCTCTGCTCAAACTGAGCTGGAGGGCCTGCCTTTTATAGTTACGGTTCCTGTCCCGCCCCTCTGCTTCCAGCAGGGCGGGCCTGGGTGTCTGTCAGGGAGGGAGACCACACCCCCTCACTACATTAACCAAACTAAAAATCCGTGCCCCCTCTTCATTCTTGTGGTGTTAACCTTTCCCTTGTTCTCTAATCATCAGAGTATCTTTGGGGCTAGATAGGACTTGAATTCCTAAAACAATAAGCAAGGGGGAGAAAAAGAAAAAGAAAGAAAGAAAGAAAGAAAAACTTTCAGGCTTTTTTAAAATACATCATAAAAAGAAATACACAAAAGGGGAAAAGCCCTGGTTTGGTTTGGTTTGGTGTTTTTTTTTTTTTTTTTCACCTTTAAAACCAGGTCTCCCACATAGCAGATAAATTGAATGTTACCACCTCTGGGTCAGCCACTATTTATTTCTTTTGTGTAATATTTCACTTTCAGAGTCACCCACTGAATATTTTTCAATCTTGTTTAAGTGAGGACTCTTCAGAAAGGCTACCAGGGCAACCCTGAGTAACTGGCAAAGATATTTTCTGTCACCAAATTAAAAAAGAAAACTCATGATATTTTTCCCAACATCCTTTCCCATTAATGGTGCTAATGCAGCGCCACCTCTTGAAGGCATACGACTGACAGAACTTCTTGAGAGGTTTCAGAGTAGCAGCCGTGATGTGGAGTCCCCTTACCTTCAATAGGATGCTGTGTTACAGCTGGTTGAGAACTTTTCAACAGAAAGTGCTGATTTAAAGCCACAGGTTTTTGTAGGAATGTACCTTTCATCAGGAAAAAATTCTCTGGCCCAGGATAGAATATGTGATCAAATCTGTAGCCAGAGACACCTCTCTCACCCCTGCCACTCCTAGCAGAATAGCCAGTAGCCCACTGGCTAAGGCATTCTGCTGAGCTGTGGGAGACTCATAGACTTTAAGGCCAGAAGAGAGACCATCATGATCATCTAGTCTGATCTCCTGTACATCGCAGGCCACAGAACCTCACCCACCCACTCCAGTAATAGAGCCCTAACTTCTCGCAGAGTTACTGAAGTCCTCAAATCTTAATTTAAAGATTTCAAGTTACAGAGAATCCGCCATTTACAATAGTTCAAACCAGCAAGTGACCTGTGCCCCATCCTGCAGAGAAAGGCGAAAAACCCCAGGATCTCTGCCTGTTTGACCTGGATAAAAATTCCTTCCTGACCCAAATATGGCAATCAGTTAGACCCTGAGCACATGGGTGAGTCCCACCAGCCAGACACTTGGGAAAGAATTCTTTGTAGTAACTTAGAGCCCTCACTAGCTAGTGTCCCATCACTAGCCATTGGAGATATATGCTAATAGCAGTCTCAGATGGGCCATGTGCCAGTGCTGGCAATCTCATTACACCATCCTCTCCATAAACTTATCAAGCTCACTCTTGAAAAAAGTTAGGGTTTTTGCCCCATCTACTCTCCTTGGAAGACTGTTCCATAACTTCACTCCTCTGAGGGTTATAAACCTTTGTCTACTTTCAAGTCTGAAGTTATTGATAGCCAGTTTATATCCATTTGTTCTCATGCCAACAATGACCTTTAACTTAAATAGCTCCTCTACAACCAGCTGTTCTATGATGTCCTTGCTACTTACCAATACTAAATCTAAAATGGAATCACCTCTTGTTGGTTCAGTGACTATTTGGTGAAGAAATCTGTCAGCTCTCACATCAAGGAATATCTGGGCCCTACCATTATTCATAGCACTTGTCCTTCAATCTATATTCTGTAGCAGATCCCAAGCACTTTCCCAGGGTAGCCGCTGTACCTTTCTTCACCAAACAGATTCCATTTTATTCAGTCCATCACTTCTAATTTCTTTACAGTCTACCTCATCATTAATATACAAAACTACTCCCACATCTTTCCTGTATTTCTGTCTTTGCTGAACAACACAGACCCTTCAATACCTGTATTCCAGTCATGATTACACCATGTTTCCATTATCGCTTAAAAATCACTTCCTGCATCAGTAATTTTAGCTCATCCATTTTGTTACCCAGTCTTCTTGCATTGGCATAAAGAAATTTTAGTTGTTTGTGCTTGGCTTCTCCCAGATTCCTCGCCCAATTAGGAACAGTCATTTACTTCCAGTATTGCCTGCTTGACTGTTACTGTTATTAGTATTAGCACTATCTTTCCTCTTGTCCATTCTCCTATCCTCTGTTGTTCCCTTCTCAACTGCTATATCCTCCTGCTTGACTTTCCTCCTGCTCAATATTAGAATCAGGCATGGAGATTACATGAGCATCTCCCATCCATCTCCCGCAAATTCCTAATTTAAAGCTTTTTAAATCAGTTATGCCAATCTCCATCCCATAAGTCTTATTTCCCTCCCTACTCAGTTGGAGTCCATCCCATGAGAAAAGTCCTCTGTCCATCAATGCCTCCCAGTAATTGAACATCCCAAACCACACCTTATAGCACCATTGCCTGAGCCATTTGTTGATCATCATAAACTTGTCTAACCTTTACCATGCTCCTTTAGGGACAGGTAGAATCCCACTGATGATTACCTGAGCCCCTTTTCTTTAAGTGTCTTCCCACGCCTGGCATAGTCTTCCTTGATGCACCCCAGTGAGACTCTCACAGTATCATTTGTTTCCACATAAAGGATAATCAATGGATTCTTTCCTGCTCCCATTAGGATCCTCTTCAGCCTCAAGTTCACATCCTGTATCTCAGCTCCCAGCAGACAGCACACCCTTCTGTCCTCTGGATCAGCCCAAGAGACAGGTGTGTCTGTTCTTCTTAGCTGGGAGTCCCCAGTCACATAAGCATGTCTCTTCCTGGTGATGTTGCAATTTTTCAGCCTTCCCCCTTCTGTTTGTTTTGGCTGGAAGCCAGAGATTCAAGTCCCTGCTCTGCCTGATTTGGAAATCTCACAAACTTTCATGGGACAGCAAAACCATTTCTCACCCAACTCTACTCTGCACAAGTGCAGGCTCAATCTGATTACAGAGATGGAGCATCGAGATGTCGGTGAGATCTAGTATTTACACTTAGGTCTTTCACAGTCTTTAATATCTTAGGGGGACCATTTATGGGGACAATAAAGTGTTATCTGGTCTTTTCACTGTATTTCAGTTCCTGAATTGTAACAATACCACAAGGAGAGTAGATTTCATATTGTTTTGACCTGTAAATGGCTTCCGATGTATTAAATCTTTGAGAAACATAAAACACAAAAGACTAATTTATTTGAGTGCCGTGGTGTTCATGTGAAAATGTCTATTTCCAGCTTAATTAAAAACCCAAATAACACCTTTATATCCAAAACACAAAAATCTTCCAAATAAATTATGCCTAGCAGCCTTTCAAAAAATCCTGATGACTTTCTGAAAATCTGACAAAGACAGGATAATATGAATGACATCATAAAACCCTAATATGAGAAACAATCCAGAGAGAATTAACTGTTGGCTATTTAAAACTGAGCAAGTACTTTAAGACAGTTTGATCTAGTTGTTTCTGAGGATGAAATTTTTGCTTATGTTTTTCTGTAGTGTATTGGCATTTATGTTTTTAATGTTTAATAAATGTGTCAGACTGTCCTGACAACTTTTTTTCTTGCTTTATGATTAATCATTCAGTTTAATATTATTTTGTTTAAAATGTATTGTTGCACGAGTTTGATTTGGAAAAAGTAAATCAGATTAGTTTAAACATAAAAAAATAGCTTATTAGCAAAGCAGGAGATAAATGTATTTGTTACTTTTTCTTTATCCCTGATATCCTGCCCAATAAAAAACTAGGTTAACAATAGCATATGTTGTCTACAGGCAAGATTATCCTGACAGTATGCAGAGAAACACCTCAGTGTCTAAAGATGAAGCTGCCAATCTTAATGAGGATAAGCTTCAGGATGACTGGATAACCATCACTGTCAATTATCTGACATTGGTTAAAGACATAAGTACAATCTTTGGTTTCACCTTACATCACTTTCCAAGAGAAAACCCTAGTTCAAATTTGTTTAGATTCAGATTGTTTCTTTGGTGTCTTCATGGTCAACAGCATTTCAAACTCAAGGCAACTCATGTACATTTCCAACCACTTCTTGGTATTCCTTGATAGTTACAGCACCACCCTGCACTTCATTGTGGCCACTCAATTTACTTACAATATTGAGCCCTGAAGCTGACAAGCAGTAATGGAGCAATAAGGTTGGGGTAATCAACAAAGCAATGGAAATGGCAGATCCTTGTCCCAAATTGAACCATGTATTTGATTTTATTGCAAGAATGCCTGCACAACATGATCCCAATCCTGCTCCCGTTGAAATAAACAAAATATCTCCCATAGACTTCAATAGTGTAGGGTCAGGTCCCATTTGGGGAATAGAATAGGATTCTAAAGAAAGAAAATTTAGAATCTCACATTGATCCATAATTAATCTCATGTGGAAATGACATCTCCTTTGATATGCCCCTTCAGAGAAGCAAGAGAGTCTGGATTTCCCTGGAGGGGGAGAAAGGAGCAATTTTTGGAAAATCGTTTGTTAAAGCTTATAGGCCTAAGGCATGTAGATTTTTCATAGAATTCCCATTCCAGGTAGGGAACCTCTTCATTCTGTTATTTTCTAACGTGGTCCACACACTACTGGGGACACCCCATTGTGACTGGGTCTGGGGATCAGCTCTTGTCTAGTCTAGTGCCTCCTTCAGATGCTTGTTTACCCTGCAGCACCTCTCACTCTCTAAGATTCAGGGTGCTCTCTCTTTGTGACTCAGCTTTCTGAGTCGGCCACAGTATACTCCTCCTGGAGTATCAAAATCCCTGTGGACCAGATGTCCAGTTGGCATCTCCCACAATCCTGTACCTCTTCCCCAGTGTCTGGTAGGGGAATCCAGGCTCACCCATTATTCCAGATTACAGCCTAGGGACTATATAATCAGCAGAACAATCTCTAACCTCATTGCTCCCTACTCTGCCTCCCACAGGCTGTCTCCTCCATGCTTCTGGGTAAACTATTCTCTAGAGACAGGATTCTAGGGCTTCTCTTCCCTCCCCCGGGTTTCCTCCTTTTCCCTCTCTAAGCCCAGAGAAAGGCTGCCAGCTTCCACACTGCATCCCCTTTCTGCTGCAAACTTCCTGGCTTTATACCTTAGTCAGTTTCTCCCCCAACTAGACTTTAACAGCCACTAGGCATTTTTAGTCAAACCAGACACTCCCCCAGGTGCAGCCTATAAGGTTAATTAGCCCTAACTGCATCATCTTAGCTCCTTCAGGGCTGGTGAGAGGTGAACACCCGATCACACTTTGGCAGTGTTCATTTGGATTCATTCTTTGGAACATAAAAGGTGTTTTTTAAAGCTGCCAAGTAATTTGGATCTAATAGCCAGTGCCTGATGAAAGCTTGACAAAATATAAATTCCCACCAGTAATCAAGCATGTAGACTGGATGCAAAATATATAATTTGCCTGAGTCATTTAGTGTTGAAATAAAATTAAAGTTATTGAGCTTCAGAGCAAAACACACCAGCAGCACTGAGCTGTCCATCTCTAAGGAGTATGAGGTAACAAACTGGTTACATTGTCATAGCATTTGGACTTTCACATCACTTTCAATTCAAAGTCAACAACTTTTACAAATCTCTGCCACTCACTTAGACGTACACTTGCAAGCTGAATACCTTCACTTGTAAGCCTGAAGATCCCCAAAGTAAGGTTCCAGCTGACCATTAGTGCAAGCAGACTCCCCAGGTAGAGTTTTAGAAAATCCTATGACTGGGTCCTGGAAAGTTCAGTGCTAGGACCTGACAGAGAGAGAACTCCAGGAGATTTCACTGCCATGGTCTGGGAGAAATCTCAGACTGGACAGAGTACAAGCAGAAAAGGTGACCTGTATTTATGACATTTTCTTCCATGAACATAGGTAAATGATTTTGTTTATTCTAACTATATTATTTAGACTCCTCTACCACACCCACCACCATAGCACTTATATGCTTGCTTGACTCACTGAAAATCTCTCCCTGAGCAAGAAGTGCATCACCTGCTAGTATGCCACAATCCCTTTCCGGAGAATCATTAGCTCCAATATGGGGCCAAATCTTCAAGGGATAGATCCATAGAAGAGACTTAGGTGAGCAATGTTTAACTTTGAGGTGTCCTGCTACCAAGTGGAATGTGCAGACCTCAGGCACCCAGGCTCCCTATTCAATGCATAGAGCAGGGGTCGGCAACCTTTGAGAAGTGGTGTGCCAAGTCTTCTAAAATTACAGTAAATAAATGATTTCACGTGCCAGTAATACATTTTACATTTACAGGGGCCGGCGGACCGAACCCCAGACCGGCAGCGGGGGCAGCAGACGGAACCCCAGACCAGCAGCAGGCTGAGCTACTCAGCCCGTTGCCAGTCTGGGGTTCCAGCCGCCAGCCTCTTGCCATGCAGGGTCCTGGCTGCCGGCCCCACTCAGCCCACTGCTGACCCAGGGTTCTGTCCATCTAGGCCGGCAGCGGGCTCAGTGGGGCCAGCAGCTGGGACCCCGTCTGGCAGCAGAGTGCCACTAAAAATCAGCTCGCATGCCACCTTTGGCACACGTGCCGCAGATTGACGATCCCTGGCATAGAGAGAGGTCTAAAAATGGGACTCTCAGAAGCCGGCAAGCTGAGCAGGAAGCCACCTAAACTAGCCAATAGAAAAATGCTAAGCAGAGGAGCATCCCCTAAGCCCTATCCCTAAAAAGGTAACTAAGTGCCTAACTGGAGGACAAAGCGACAAAGAGTCCTGTGGCACCTTATAGACGGGTCTGACGAAGTGGGTATTCACCCACGAAAGCTTATGCTCCAATACGTCTGTTAGTCTATACGGTGCCACTGGACTCTTTGTCGCTTTTTACAGATCCAGACTAACACGGCTACCCCTCTGATACTTAGTTGATTGCCTTTGTCCTCCAGTTATCTCTGATGTAGATTCACAGCTATGAACCCTCTCCTAGAGTTAGGCACCTAAGGCTCGTCAGGTCAGTCCTTCCTCATGAAGAACCAGAGAGACTCTCACCCCTTTATAGCCAATGGTTCAGTGGTTAGGGTACCAACTGAGGCTGTGGGAAACCTGTTTTCAATCTCTGCTCTGCCTGATTTGGTCTCCCATGTCACAGTTGAGTGCTCCTAATCTCTCCTATTGAAGCTGTTCCACCTTGTACAAATAATTAAATATTCATTGGAACAGGGACTGGAACCAAGTCTTCACCTGGCAGTAGAGTAACCAAACCAGTGGGCTGTAGGCTCTTACTGGCCCCATGAATAGTTAATCATTTATACAAAATGAAACAGCTCCAACAGGAGATATAGAGAGAAACCTGCCTTGGTTCAAGTCCCTGCTCTAGGGCAGGGATTCAACTTGGTCTCCCTCATCCCTGCTGAGTGTCCTATAACCACTGGGCTATTGATCGCTACCCATCTGTGTGGCTTGTCTTTTGTGCGAGTTAAGTGTGATCTGAGAACACTATGGAATCACATAGGTTGGAAAACACAGTTTGAGAATCCCATCTTTGCTTAAGCATATATCAGGTGCCACACTGCTTCGTGGTGTCAGGTCTGGGGCAGTTTTGCACATGTCGGTAGGCAGAAACTTAGGTGCTTAGGGACTTCAGATGCCTATAGAGTAAGGTAGCAGCTGAGTTGGGGTTTTGCAGATCTCAGTAGCACCTACATCTTGGACCTGGACACCTAACTACCTTTGTGGATCGAGCCCGAAGCCTTTGTTCAAATCAAACTTTTAAATGAAATCAATCAAATTTTTGCCTACGTATAAGTGAGAATCTCAAGATTTGGCTCATACAGTACCAGTGAATGTGTCCTATACAGTGCATTTTAGGCAATCAAAGAAGTTGTCCTCTGAGAAGTGCTCTTTCTCCCCCCACCCCTCACCCCCTGTTCACACTGATATCTTAAAGCTCATTAGGAGCTCATTTTTATCAGATTTCATGGGGTTTTTTACTGCTTAATTCCCCTATGTGTATATGATGTGCAAAAATAGAACCTTTTAATGTAATAGCAGATATATATTATACCATCCTGTGAACTTTTATGACACTACAGCCATTTTTGTGTAAATGTCAGGAGCTTGCAACCTCTGCTCCAGAACCCACCAGAGACCAAGTAGACAGAGCTTTCGTCATGCACTGTCTATATAGTTCATGCAGATACAGAACACTACTGTTTCTGTTTCACCTCTGGGATTATAATGATCAGGGAAAGTGCTACTATGCGGAATATAGTCATTAAACTGGCCTCAATGCTTGCTGATATTGACAAGTAATCTTGACCTTCTGCCCTTTTATCTTCTTTCTTCTAATAAAGAAATACCAGCAAACTAAAGCAGCCAGTATTTCAGCAGATCTCAGACAGCCCCTAATTTGACAGACTGTGATTAGAAAGTAGGTCTCTTGTTGCCATATATATCCTTCCTTTTGCACAGTCTGAACCAACAAATAAAATAGCAGTTGCCAAACTAAATTTTCTACAAAACTCTTTATTTTATGTAGTGCATACCTTGAAAGTGTTCATTTTTAAAGCATATCTGACTATACCAAAGACCCAAAAACTATATCAGAAAAATAGAGTGGGTTTTTTTTTTGTTTTGCTGCTGTTTTTTTATTTTCATTTTATTTAAATATTTGTAACAGAAATAAAGACTTCCTGTTTTTCCTCAGCAGGGTAAATAGAAAAATGTATCCCCTCAGAAGGGTTATTCACTGGTGCACGTTATTAATAATGGGCTATTCTTTAGCTGCCCATTTGTGTGTATCTTATCAGAGTTATACACGAAAATTACATATATTCCCAGTATTTCAAAATCACAAAGGATTTCAAAGCCACTATGTTCATTCACAGCCATCTATCATTCCATCCCATGTGATGGTGTACAATAAAATGATAAATAAAACTAGCCTAAAATCACCTGTCTTCATTAGAGTGAGATAGAGTTTTTGTATTTTCAGACAAACTAGCTATTATTTCAGTCAATAGGTCACAATCATAATGCAGATTATTCTTCCCAACCATTTTTGGAAGAAAAGGAGTATCTTTATACAAGAGTTCTGTGTTGCTTCATGAACCACTCCTCCTGTTGTGTGAGCTCCTTGAATTGGCACCATTTTGGATTAGTCTAATCTAATCAAGTCGGCTCTATGTATTTTGCCGCCCCAAGCACGGCAGTCAGGCGGCTTTCGGCGGCATGGCCGCGGGAGGTCCGCTGGTAACGCAGATTCGGCGGCATGCCTGCAGGAGGCCCGCCGGTCCCGCACCTTGGGCATACCCGCCACCAAATTGCCGCCGAAACCGCGGGACCGGCGGACCTCCCGCAAGCATGCCGCCAAAGGCAGCCTCACTGCCGCCCTCACGGTGACCGGCAGGCTGCCCCCCTGCGGCTTGCCGCCCCAGGCACACGCTGGTGTGCTGGTGCCTGGAGCCACCCCTGGTCTAGAATGAGAAAGAAGCAATTTTACAGCCATGATAGCAAGTGCAAAAGGAATAATATAACATCTCCAAAAACTTGTTGGAACATTATGAAAAATTCTAAAAGGTTTTAGCAGTTATTCAAGTATTTTAAAGAATTTTAGGATATTCTAGAGGCATCAGCAGAATATAGGGGGCAACTATTCCCTCCCTCAAAGATTCTTAGCAAGCCATCTTCCTGAAAAGAAACAAATCTCTAAAAATTATTAAGTGTCCTGTTTTTGTTTCACTGCTTCATTTTTCTGTGAGACATCTGGATTTGGTGAAATATATTCTGTCTGACAGACTAAAGAGAAATACATATGCTTTTGGTTGTAACAGACAGGCATATTGGCAGAGATTCTATTGGTCTACTACACCACAAAATAGAGTGACAGCTACAAAGATGCACAACTTTGACACAAAACAATGTGCAGTAAAAACACTGTTTTTAAGCTCTGTCTAGAAATGCTGTACAAGGTGTCTCGTTCATTATCTTTTTTCACAAAAGGAGATGGGTGAAAGTGTAACCCACAGGTTCTTCCAATCCACAGAGGATAGGAGTTACTGCCCCCAAGTACAAAGCCTTGAGCCTTCAGCTCAGCTGTAGCAGTACATGATTTTAGCTTTGGAGGTCTCCAGTTCAATCCCTGTTTTGCTGGCCAAGAGGGTAGCCATCACACAAGCCACGAAGGTCAGATTTGCACCTGAACTTCTCCCAAATTTGAAAGTCTTTGGATCCCGGGTTTTGGTTTGACCTAACATAGAGACAGCAGCAAAGTTTAGATCCAGATCAGAGCGTCAGAATATGAAGGTGTACAGATCCCGATTTTTAAATAAATCTAAATGAAACAACACTGGTTCTTCTTGGAGGGCTTTAAAAATGGTAATTCTAATTCCTAATAAAGGTTCCAGAGAGAAGCACAAAGCATCCCCATGGAGCAGAAATGATGGTCTGTGGATTTAGGTTAACAAAGATTCCCATTTGTCTTTTGTGTGAGTTAAAGGACACAATATAAATTTGGCTGACCTAATTTCCCAGAGTTGTGAAGTTACTCATACTGTGGCGTGTCTCCAGACTCCTGAATAAAGGTAACAGAAAGCCTCTCTTCTTTTTTAAACATGTTTAATTGGGTGTTGGAAACCTCTGGTATGATGATTAGCCTCTTTATTTAATACTGCAGTTGACATCAGATTCAAAGTACCTCTATTAAACACAGCCCTACTGGGATGCCACAGAGAGTGAGAAATTGCTGTTACCCTAAATAATTCAGTAACAATCATCTCTTCAATTAATCCTTTCCTTTAGAAAAAGCTATTTAATAATTAAACAGCCATGAAAAGAGAACTCCCTGGAACAAGGCACATATTATTAAACAAAACTTCCCTATCATCTGGCTTTCCCCGGATTTATTATAGAGCTCTTAACTATGTGTTGGGTCTTCCTGTGGCTATGCAACAGTAGCCACTGACAGAACATTGGATTTAATATAGCTTTAGTCTAGCAACATCTGACTCTGTTTCCATATGACCAGGCCCCTGACCTGAACACAAATGCTCAGAGAGCCAGAACCCCACAGAGCACGGATGGAGGAGCACCCATCCAAGTCCCAGTGATGGTCACTGGACAGTGCCATGGAAAATGTTACTGCCCTCTTTCACATGAGCCAGGCAAAAGCAATGGAACCCTGCAGATGGGCAGCTGTCTCGGTCCTCCACAGACATAAGGAGATCCCTTCCCCAGGGATCTTGCATGACATGGTGTTGTGCAGTGAATGAAGTAGCCTATGTCAGTTTGAGTTTTTCATTTGAGAATGTCAAATGTTGCTTTGGTAATGGGTAGTACGTGAGTCATATTTATTTCTAACTCCCCATTCTGCAGCTTCTTGCCTTCACTATGTAGTCTGCATTTTACATATAATTAGCCCCACTGTTGCAATTTCATGAGCATTTTCTGAAGTTGAGGAAGTGCTTCGCACAATGGTTTCCTTTAATATGGTTTCCAGCATTTAAAGATCTAGATTTAGAGGGAGGGATAGCTCAGTGGTTTGAGCATTGGCCTGCTAAACCCAGGGTTGTGAGTTCAATCCTTGAGGGGGCCACTTGGGGATTTGGGGCAAAATCAGTACTTGGTCCTGCTAGTGAAGGCAGGGGGCTGGACTTGATGACCTTTCAAGGTCCCTTCCAGTTCTAGGAGATGAGATATCTCTATTAATTTCTAGTTCTGCCTCCACCTATTTCTGCCCATAAACTTAGTCATGAAACTATTCAGAGCCAAACAATAGTTAGAATTTCTTTTTTAAACTAATAAACAGTTCAGTTGTGCATTAGTCTATGTTTTGAAAGCTTAAATCACTGGGCAACAAACTTGTACTGAGTCTGTCTCCTACATAGCTGACCTCACCCAGGCCCACACAGCAATTGCTCCTGTTAAATTTGTGGCTCTTTTCTTTACCATGCCACAGAACAAGATACAGTCCCCAACTGTGGTGTTGATCATTTTCACCCCAAATCAACATATCAACAAGTACTTCAACCTCATCCAGCTCCTCAAAGCTGTGGGACATTGTATTTTTGTTACATCTCAGATGCTGAGGAAATCCCAAAAGGATTTCCTTTAACATTCATTGAAATTCCCTTTAACATATCTCTACCAAAAGGGAAGTTGAAGATGTAAACTTTTACTCTCTCTCTATTAGGTTGGAGCTGCCAAACACTTGGCTGGCATCCAACACTGAAAATACTCCTGCCTTTTGAAGTCTACTCATGACTCCCACAACTGTTGGTATAAAGTAGCACTCAAGTTTAATGGCCTTATTCAAAATCTTTTGGATCTGTATAAATCCTAAGCTTATTTGGTTTTATTACAGTGACCATATTATTAACCCAGTCAGCTGGCTTATTCAGTAACATTTAATTATGTGATTTGATCAAATTTAGCTTTTACTGTCTCTCCGGTGCTAATAAAAATGTATGTGGTACATGAACTTTGGTGACACACTGGCATTGATAGCAATGTGACGTATTATATCCTTAATCAGAGGGGTAGCCGTGTTAGTCTGGATCCGTAAAAAGCAACAGAGTCCTGTGGCACCTTATAGACCAACAGATGTACTGGAGCATAAGCTTTCGTGGGTGAAAACCCACTTCATCAGACGCATCTCTTTTTCTATTTGGCCATCTCCTATTCAGTGTCTTACAGGGCTCTGCTGACAAAAGCCACCAGCAGAAAAGCAGTTCCTGCAAAAGAGCTATACCCATTTCTCATGCTGCCAGTCACTGCACTGCAGAGAACTCACAGCTCAGACCCTGCTATGATGGTTCATTAGCACAGAGTGAAGCTCAATGCAGGTTAAGTTGAACAAGTGACAATTTATTAAACTCTGTGAAGTGCTCTGTGCATGTGGCTGTATTGCTTCCAGCTTCACTCAGGTTCCACTGGTGTCCTGTCAACAACAGTTCCATCAGGGAACATGCGCCCTCTGACTCCAGTTCCACTGATCATGATAGTCAAGGTCTTCCTTGCAGGCCTCTCTCTTCCCCAGTCTCTCTACAGCTTCCTGAACATTCCACGTCCCCTCTTTTTAGTTTCCTAATGCCCTTTGTAGGGAAATCAGGTGATCTCTGTTGAGGTGTGCCTCATTAAGAACTAGGGTTGGCTGGTCCCAGGCCTCTAGCCGTTAAGAGGCAAGCCACCCTGTTACGCCCCCTCAGCTCTACGCCATCTTGTAGTAAGAGGAATGGTGCTGAGTTTGTCCATGCTTGTGTGGCACTGTGATATGCTGATATTGATCGTAAACTTTACCAGTATAATCATAGACACACAGCACTTTTCCATCCATTGCCCATGCTAACTAGCCTTGTTTTCATGTTACACACTTGTGTTAGCAATTTTTACTGGCAATGCTGTATAATTTCAGCTAAGAGGGAGCAGAGCTAAAATTATCATTATCATCATTCCAGCAATAAAGTTTGCAAAACAAAATAGACCAGAATTATGGCTGTGAGCTGCAAGTAAGAGAAACACACACAATGTGACAGCAACCTGCTTCACCAATGGGCACTGATCACTCAGTAAGACTTCTACCTAGATCTAACATCCTAACAACAACCAAAGCTAAATGACCAGTTTTATAATGTATGCAAGACAAATTCTGCAATAATTTTGGGTCATTGTAATTTATAATGTTTCATAATTCTATTATAGATTAGATGTCTCACACACATTATAAAATTCCCTATATAGGCAGCAGTGTTGAATTGATTGCCTGCCGGGAAATTAGAGCTGGATTGGGTATGCTAGTACTTATTGAACAATTTTTTTTAAAGTGATAACATCCCATAAGTTTTATATAACTTATGTCTCATGTCAGAAAAACTAATTCCTGGTTAGACTACCCAAAAGCAAAATATAAATATGGCAAGAAACTGTCTATTGCAATTGCACTGTTCATTGAATTCCTGGAGGTTTTATATTTCAAACCTTTAAAAATTCCCATGATAAGCACAATAAAATAGTCCCAAATATATAATATTTTTCAGTACCAGTAAAAACAGAGCATGAATATTTGAAACTATGAACTAAATCCAACTCTGCTCCAGTTAAATCTTCTAATTTACAATAAACTAATGTCTCAGCAGTAAAATGTATTTGAGACAAAAGAAGCAGATCTCATTCATTAACTCATAACCACTTAAAAGAACACTACGTACATTCATTGGGCATAATGATCATAGGTAGCAGGGGTCTGGCAGGCCTTAAAAGCCATGAATCTTTGCTCAAAAAAACCACCTTTGGCCTTAAGCACTGCAGAGTGCAATGTTCCCTGCTATCTGTGCCTTCCTCTGCTATAGGATTGTTTGCTGCCATTCCACATTTTCCTCTGTCTGCTACACTTTCTTATACTGAATATTGTGCTATTTGAGAATCCTGATTTCTAAACTTTCATCGTCATAAGCATGAAGCAGAAGCACAAGCAAACAGCAAACGCAACCTTCCTCTCAGCTAGTGGACAGGAAATTGATAGCAGAATATGGTCATCTGTTGTAAGGCAAATAAAAAACTGATGTAATGTTCATGCAATTATTATTTTTCTTATTATAGGGGAGTTGTGAACCGAATTTATAATTCAGGATACAAGAGGCAACTGTGTCTCCAGTGGGCATGATCATCCCTAGTCCATCTGATGAAGGCCCTAACGAACAATTGGATATCATCTTCCCTCCTTACGACTAACTTATACACCTCTACCCCGATATAACGCGACCCCATATAACACAAATTCGGATATAACACGGTAAAGCAGCGCTCCGGTGGGGTGGGGCTGTGCACTCCGGCAGATCAAAGCAAGTTTGATATAATGCGGTTTCACCTATAACACAGTAAGATTTTTTGGCTCCCGAGGACAGCGTTATATCAGGGTAGAGGTGTACTACTTCATCAATGCTAGCTAGAAATTAGAGTGCTCTTTGCATATTCTCTAAATTGATATTTAAATATATTATTTGTGTAGCCTTCTGCTGCAAAGTCTGGGGGAAAAGCCTCTATATTTTCATTGCGGGTGGGAGGGACCCTCTGTACTGGACCCTACTAATTTCCTTTGAGCAGAGCATACAAGCACAGGTTAATTCTATAGCATTTCTCTTTCATGCCTGGATTCCTATATGCCAGTGAATGGCTTTGTTTTGAACACTGCTTGATAAATATTATTTATATTTAGCCATTACTATGAGGTATCAAAATAGTCTGATATGCTTTGATCCCACTAAAATCTAATAATATGAGGCTTTGGTTACATTGGTGGAGTGCAAGGATATTCTTCTGAATATCAGTGAACAATACAACTTAGTAAGTATCCCATTCTTGACAGATCCCTATATAAACCCATTTTAAAGACCCATACATTTAATACTGTGCATAAATTGAAGTCACATGAAGCTTCAGGGACTCAGTGTCTCTAAAAATCAGGCCGCTTGGTTTAGGTGCCCAACGTTGGGTACCCAAAGTCGAAAATGTTGGCCTAAGCCTACAAGTTATTCGGCATCTTTCAAATCTGGCATACAGTAAATATACATTTTCCCCATCCATTTTCTAGAATAGATATGTTGTTGATTTCTGGCAGGACAAATAAGTAGTTGCATTGACACAATTCATATTTCTGATCATGTTTCCATTTCAATCTTTAATATTGATGCTCTCTGGCAAAACTCCTTTCTAAGGATTCAGGACTCTAAATTTGGTGAGTTTATTATAAAGTTCAAGAAATAAATGAATAAAACCAAGTCTCCCATGATCTTGTCAGATATATTACGGGACTCCCTGAAGGCTTACTTGGGGGTGCAGAGAGAGGGAGAGAGAGAGAATCATTTACTTTTTCCCTCATCAAGAGCCAAAACAACAACACTTGAAATTCTAAAAACAGAGGAAAAGGAAAGGAGATGAATTGTTTAGGGAGAGCATCAGTGATGACAATTGTAGCACATTAATCAAATTCAGATTTAAACTACATAATTTAAATCACTCCAGAGAGCAATTCTTGACAAAAAATGATGCTGTAGTGACAGAACCAAAATAATAAACAAAACATTCAAAATTATGAAACAAAACCTAGTTCACAAGTGCAGGTGCTAGAAGTCTATGACACCTTTTAGTTGTCGTTGAGAATATTCTTTTAAAGAACTTGAATGAAAAAGAAACTTGAATTGGAGATTTCACTAACTTTAGAATAAATAAAACAAGCAATTAAAAGTCTTCCCTCAAATCAAACTCCTCTTTTTATAGAAAAGCCCAATAGAATTAGGCTCCAGAACACTTGATTGGCAAACACAATACAAATGTATATATCATTTATATTTATGGTACATGAAAGTGCCTAAATAAACTCTAACTGCTTTGACAATTATTAGACACAATTGATCCAGAACTAACTGAACAGCAGGAGCATCCTCATGTAAATTAATGGGGTTCACAACCCCCTGTTGCTTCCAGACTTGATTCCTTCTTAGTGTAGTCCCGCTAGTTCTGGCCTACTAAGCAAAGCACATATGCTGCCTTTTTCCACAGGTAAGCACAGAGAAATATTCAGAGTTCCTGCTTCAGACGATACAAGCTTCAAAATATATACATACTTGTCAACATCTTATGACATAAAGAGTTGATTCTTAATTTGCACAAACATAATACCTAGCTCTTCTCATACAGCACTTTTCAACAAAAGATCTCAAAGCACTTCACAAAAGTAGTAAGCATCATTACAGAAGGTTACAGACATTTGCATGAAGTGCTGCCTGATAATACAGAGCTCCAGTTTCTCCCAAATGCGATTTAATTAATACTGTGCCCTTCCAGCCCATATCTGCCTGTTCCTTGACTCCACATTAACTGTGTACCCCTTTGCACCACAACGTCAATTAGTGTGCATCTCCTTGCCCCTCATCAATTCATTCTGGCCTCATCAACCCCACTTCAGTTATTTTTGTCCACCCTACCACCAATCAGTTATGTCTTTCTCTTCCCCAATTGTACACACAAATTCTTGGAATACTCTTGAAGTAAGATGTCAGCATCCTACTACAGGGATCCCAATCCACTGTTACCATCTGCCATGGGCCAGTCCACAAACAACTCTCATATGCACATCAGGAATGAGTCATACCATGGTCATAGAATCATGACTGAAAGGACCAATCATAGGACTGAAAGGGACCTTGCGAGGTCATCTAGCCCAGTCCTCTGCACTCATGGCAGGATTAAGTATTATCTAGACCATTCCCGACAAGTATTTGTATAACCTGATCTTAAAAATCTCCAATGATGGAAATTCCACAACCTCCCTAGGCAATTTATTCCAGTGCTTACCCACCCTAACAGTTAGGAAATTTTTCCTAATGTCCAACATAAACCTCTCTTGCTGCAATTTAAGCCCATTGCTTCTTGTCCTATCTTCAGAGGTCAAGAAGAACAATTTTTCTCCCTCCTCCTTGTAACAACCTTTTATGTATTTGAAGACTTATGTCCCCTCTCAATCTTCTCTTTTCCAGACTAAACAAACCCAATTTTTTAATTTTTCCCTCATAGGTCATGTTTTCTAGACCTTTAATCATTTTTGTTGCTCTCCTCTGGACTCTCTCCAATTTATCCACATCTTTCTGAAATGTGGCGTCCAAAACTGGACACAATACTCCAGCTGAGACCTAATCAGCGCAGAGTACAGCGGAAGAATTACTTCTCGTGTCTTGCTTATAACACTCCTGTTATTACATCCCAGAATGATGTTTGCTTTTTTTGCAACAGTGTTACACTGTTGACTCATATTTAGCTTGTGGTCCACTATAACCCCCAGTTCCCTTTCTGCGGTACTCCTTCCTAGGCAGTCGTTTCCCATTTTGTAGGTATGCAACTGATTGTCCTTCCTAAATGGAGTACTTTGCATTTGTCCTTTTTGAATTTCATCCTATTTACTTCAGACCATTTCTCCAGTTTGTCCGGATCATTTTCAATTATAATCCTACCCTCCAAAGCACTTGCAACCCCTTCCCGCTTGGTATCATCCGCAAATTTTATAAGTGTACTCGCTACACCATTATCTAAATCATTGATGAAGAAATTGAACAGACCCAGAACTGTTCCCTGCGGGACCCACTCGTTATGTCCTCCAGCATGACTGTGAACCACTGATACCTACTCTGGGAATGGTTTTCCAACCAGTTTTTCACACACCTTATAGTAGCTCCCTCTCGGTTGCATTTCCCTAGTTTGTGTATGAGAAGGTCATGCGAGACAGTATCAAAAGCTTTACTAAAGTCAAGATATAGCATGATGATCTCATTCCCCTTTTATTGTTAATAATACATAAATAAAGAAAGAATACACATCTAATTGTGGCAGTGCCCTGTGGTGCTAGGCACTCTACAAAACTATAGACAATGACTCAAAGAGCTTTCATCTGAATTACTGGTAAATTTAATTTAAAATATTTAACTAACTACAGTATCATGTAACAACTGTATAACCGTGTAAGTGTCATCTCTTTACAGTCTAGCCACTCACCCCACCGCAGCATTTTGGCCCCTCATCATCAACAGATGTTCCTTTACAGCCAGGATGCAAATGCTACCGATACTTTCCTGAAATGGTTGGGCCTGAGCAAGAAAAGCAAGCACTGGATTCCGTTCTAGTCAGCAGTAGCAGCACCCCTTTCGCTGTAACGTGTCAACAGGGCCCAGCAACTCTGAATGTGCACTGTGTACAGCAAAGCTTGGCAGAGCTAGCCTAGCTCAATAAGAACACTTGATTCAAAAAAGATTGCTTTTTCTATTTTACAAGATGCAAAATAGGAAAGTCCTAGCATTTTTTTTTTTACTTTGAAAAATGTGCACACATATTTCAAGTTGCTGATTTATATATTTGTCAATCTAGTGCCAGGAAGAAAATGTGATCACTTACAAAAAACAGATGCAACAGTTAATGCTATTCAGCGAATGCGCCGAAGAGTTACAAATCCTTTTTTCCTTCTTCTTTTGGTCAGTTGTGTTTGTTTTTAAACCATCAAAAGTACTGGTTTAACATACAGTAGTGAGAAATAAAAGATTATAAAGAGTATCTGTGAGGAGAGTGGGGTTGTGGTAAATGCATATTTTGTAGAAAAAAATTCATGTAACATGGTAAATTTTAGCATCTGTCTGCCTGCTTGCATGTCTCCCTGGCTCTTATATATAAAAATCTAACTGGGGCTCCACACTGATTAAAATGTTGAAGAAAATGGTATAGACATTATTTAGGGAGTATATGAGCTGTCCATTTTATTTGCTCCTGCCAAATATACGGTAATGATAATTGAACAGCCTAGATCTCCATCGCTCACATGAAGCTTCCTTAGCTAAAAAAAAAAAATGCAATTCTAACAGGAAAATGAAGTCCAGAATATTCATTTTATATACTAACAGTAACTTTAAACCACTGTACAGAATTTTAAACTGCTAAAAGGATTAAATCATGCAGATTGCAAACTGGCTTTAATGGACACATTCATACCCCTGAATTTAATCTATTAGGAGCCCAATTCACAACATGGTAACCTTTAGAGGAGTTGGCCCATTGACCACATCAGTAAGGACCCCATGATCAGGCCATATATAAGTATCAGCTAGGAGAAGAGGATAGAACATATGATAGTAATACTAATGCACAAAAATCCTATTTATAAGCTTACTTTACATAGCACAGTTTATCGTGAAGGATACCACAGTGTTTTACAATTCTCTGCATACGGGACCACTAAAAAATATGTGCATCTATTTGTGTGGGGGAAAACTCATGCATTTCCAAGTACATTTAGAGTAATTAAGAGCCCAAGTCAGTAATCACTTACTACGATCTTTTCAAGTCAAGCGGTTACTGAACACTCAGACATCACACCACTCTTACTGGCCAGTGACTTGCCCCTACATTTTTAAATATATATATATTTATCAGAATATCCACATTTTTAACATGAGTATTCAAATGAAAAATATGAATCCTTGCCTTTTAGATTATTCGGCTAATCAAAAAACAAGAAGGTGGCTTCTTTTTTTTTTTTTTTACTTTTACTTTAGAGTAATATGTGCTGTTCCTCCTCTAGTTCACATTTCCCCAGCAGCTCTCCAACTATCTAATCTATCTATAGATTCCTTGATTTTAAGGCCAAAAGGCAACTAGTCTGCAATCGTATAGTCTGACCTGTGTAGCAAAGGTCATAGAACCTCACCCAGTAATTAAACTCCAAATCATGGTAAGGAGCGTAGGGTATCTGAGTATGGGTACCCTTGCTGTCAAGGGGATCCTGAATTAACGCCTGCTACAGGATAATTGTTTGTTATCCTCTGTTAGCTAGGAAGTACATTTCTTGATTTTGCTTCATTGTTTTGAATTTCTCCTGAATTACTAAAGTCCCTTAAGAACCTAACTAGAAAGGCTTGTAACTATGCCCACCTTTATTCCTCCCCAAACTCATCAGTGCTGCCTGAAGCAATGCCTTCGGTCAGCCTCCAGACAAACTGATTCAACATGGAGGGAAATAAAGTTACAGCAGGAATAAGAATTGCAATGGGAGGGGGAAAAAATTCTCATGTATTTGATATATTGATATATTACTAGAAATCAGAGAGGGCTCCTTCATCACAGAGGAATTCAAGTATTGATCACAGAGAAGACACAAGCCTACATTTGTGTATTCTTCATCTTCACATTGGCATGTATGCTAAAAACATACTTCACATTAGTAGAATTTAGATCCACCATAAGGCCACAAATTTGTTTTTTTCATTCCAGTGCATAACAAGCATCTGGAAACAAGCATCTTGGGACTGAGTGTAAATTAACTTTTTCATTGGAAACCTGGAATAATAATGTACTCGGAACACTGATTTTTTTTTAAGTCAATTAATGGAGCATACAGAAAAACAGCTTAATGTGAAAAATGGCATGGGGTGAAATCCTGGCCCTAGTCAAGTCAATGAGAATTTTACAGTTCAATTCTTCCATACATGATATCAGACCAGATCCTCAGATATGCTGTGGCCTACCCCATGCCACGTGGCCTTCAGGGATAACTGCAGAGAAGAAACAGCCAGAGACTCTAGTCGGTAGGAGCAGAACAGACAAAGCAGGAGCCTTTGGACATACAGAGAACTTTCTACAGCTTTGACTAGACTTTCTCTGCCTTGTCCTGAGTGGCTGTTTGCTCCAACCCTCTCACTACCCATCTCTCACTGTCACTTCACCTCAGGTTCACTCCACACCTGCTCCCTCATCTTCTCCTACCCTGCCCTTGCCCACTTCCCTGTCCTTTTCTTTCCATTCAGTGTTTCACCACCTAAGTAATACATACACACACAAATATTGTGGCATAAACATAACATTCACTGCCACCACATTGTTCATTCTGCTCATATTTCTACCCCTTTCCTCACCCTAGATCTGGCTTGTCTATTCAGACTGTAAACTCTTCAGGGCTAAGACCATGCATTACTCCTTGTTCGTACAGTGCCTACCACCATGGGACCCAGTTCTTGGTTGGCCCCTACACAAACTACCATAGTAAACATGATTAATAATAAAACAACCTTAGAGTCTGTGTGACCAGCCAGCTGAGTGTTTCCCTCATGTAAAACCAGCATAGAAGCTCCTATTCTTCCCCTCACAGGCCCCACCATTGTGTTAGGTGCATGTCTCGGAGGGACTACTGGCATCAGTTAGAGCAGCCACTGTCCTAAATTACCCCCCACCCAGGACTGACCATGAATCCTGGTGGATCAAGGATTTGTAAGGGTACTCCATAGCCTCTGAGATGCACAGGGTGCCAAATGGCTGGTCCCTAGAGTCTGGCCACTCTCAGTGGGATCCCAATCATCTTGCACTGCTAACATTGTCAATTATAGTCTTCTCCGGGGCAAGAACATTTAGGGTCTGATCCTAAAGTGTTGAAGGGCCACATGAGATGTACAGTGCCCTCATCTCCCATTAACAGAATGTTGCAGGACTGAGCCCCTAAAGGAATTCAGAACCAGCTAAATATGACAAATTAAAATTCAACTTTTCTATCACAATCCTACTTGCCTGATTTATATTGTGCTGGCCAATCCTGTTTTTAAACTAACCTGTCTCCTTCTTTCACTCTATTAGCCCTAATGGTGTCACTAAGCAGGTTTAGTCATTCAGCGGCAGTCCTGGCTAACAACGATCATCAGAAACTTACAGGTGCAAGCGCTAAGATTTATCCCTGTTACTTAATTTAAAATCTGGCTGAGCAAGTTTATGCTATTAAATAAATTTAAGAATTTTTAGTGTAAAGGGTGCTTTGCTTTTCTTTAAAAGAAGAGCTCCGCTTTTGTTTTTTTGTTTGTTTGGTTTTTTTGGTGGGACATTTTAGTTTCTTCTCCATTGATCTTCATTTTCGACATATTGGTTCTCTCCCAATAACTGACCTGTTCGATACATTGGGAAAAGTTATTTCCTCACAGGTCACCTCCCTTCCCCTGAATTTTCTAATAAAAATTCTGATCGCTTACATTATTTTCTCACTTAATCCTCCTCTACCTCTCACCCATCTTTTCAGTTACTCTATTTGAATAAGGCACTTTTACATGAACTGAAATAATCCAAAATTTACTAATGCCACAATGTTAAGACCTTGAGGGTATGTCTTCACTGCAGTTGGAAGTGAGCCTCCCAGCCAGGGCAGACAGACCGGCGCTAGCCCGCTAAAAATATCAGGGGGGGTGTTGCGGCTCCGGCAGAGACTCAGGCTAGCTACCTGAGCTCAGAGCCATGGGGTGGAGAGAGCTTGAGAGCCCGTGCTGCTACACTCAGAGCACTAGCTCAAGCCCCTCTAGCACCAGTCTGTCTACCCGGACTGGGGGACTCACTCCTAACTGCAGTGTAGACATATCCTAAGGCTTCAGACTGCAGCCTCAGCTTTTGTATCATCCCCTATGTTACTACCAAACAATTGCTCCCAACACAAAACCAGAGGCAAACTGTGGTGTCATTGCAAACCAACACAAAACCTTAAATTATAATTAATCAATTAGCCTGCAGAAGAGTGCTCTCCTTCTAGACAAAAACTCTATACACTGCCATTTCTCTTGACCATTCATAATGCTTTGCAATAATTTTCCATTATAGAATGGGACAAATAATCCACCCCTTCAAGAACAAACACTGATGAAACATTAATTAAAGTTATATTATTAAATAATACATACACCAGGTATAGCTCTGTAGATATTAGGATTTCTATAGACACACATTACAGAGAGATAACTATATGTAATACATGAGGGTATTATATAAAGACTTACAAGAATGTGCCATCTCCTCAGCAATATGAAAATTTAAAACCAGGTGACAGCATAACAGAAGTTAAGAACATTATCAGCTACAAGAGAGGTGAAAGCAGCAAGCAACAATCAGCTACAAAATGGCTACTTTAGGGCTGCAGCTGTGTGTTTCTGCCAAATTTAAAGGGCCAGCCCCGGAAAGACAAGCTGAAACAAAGTTCCTATAAGAGAGCAACCCTACACTAAAGAGAGTCAGTAGAGACAAAACAATATGAAGGAAGGCGTTCTCAGGGGATATGTTTCTGCATATCATTATTATACCCCAAAGCTTTGTCAGCATAAGTTTGGGATGCATTACTCATCAACAGAGGAACAAATTAGACAGATTACTCTGAATCTGAATGACCTCGCTGACTGCAACTGTGATATTCCTATTAGTATTTATGATTACTTGTATTGTGATAGTGCCCAGGGACCCAAATAATAGACTATGACTCTGTTATCCTAAGCATAAAACAGTGAACAAAAAGACATTCCCTGTCCTGAGAATGTACTCTTAGGGCAGAGGTTGGCAAACTTTTTGGCCCAAGGGCCACATCTGGGAATAGAAATTGTATGGCGGGCCATGAATGCTCACCAAATTGGGGTTGGAGTGTGGGAGGGGGTGAGGGCTCTGGCTGGCGGTGCGGGCTGTAGGGTGTGGCTCGGGATAAGGAGTTTGGGGTGCAGGAAGGTACTCCGGGATGGGACTGAGGGGTTCGGAGGGCGGGAGAGGGATCTGGGCTGGGGCAGGGGGTTGGGGAATGGGGAGAGGGTCAGGGGTGCAGGTTCCAGGCAGTGCTTACTTCAAGCGGCTCCCGGAAGTAGCAGCATGTCCCTTCTCCGGCTCCTACGTGGAGGCATGGCCAGGCAGCTCTGCATGCTGCCCCGTCCACAGGCACCACCCCCGCAGCTCCCATTGGCTGCAGTTCCCTGTCAATGAGAGCTGCAGGGGTGGCACTTGAGGCAGGGGCATCATGCAGAGTGAAGGCCCCTGGCTGCCCCTATGCATAGGAACCGGATGGGGAGCCATGCGGGCTGCTTCCGGAAGCTGCGTGGAGCAGCCCCGACCCTGCTCCCTGGCTGAAGACCCGGAGCGGGGTAAACCCCAGACTCCGCTCCCCAGTGGGAGTTTGAGGGCCGGATTAAAACAGCTGGTGGTCTGGATACGGCCCGCAGGCCGCAGTTTGCCCACCCCTGCCTTAGGGCTTTATAGATCAAAATCAACACCTTAAACTCTACTCCAAACAAATATCAGTTAATGTATTCAGTGGTGAGCAGTTAGAGATTTCTGAATAAATACACTTCCCCACACCTCTACTCTAGTATCAAAGATTTAAATACATCCCTGTCTTCCAAAGGCAGTATTCTGTCAGTCCCCGATTTCCACACTCACAAGCTGTTTTTATTCTGAAGGCCACTCATGGTACCTTTGCTAAAATGATGGCAATGACACTTTCTCTCCCTTCCTTTCCAGCCCCTCTTAAATCAGTCTCAATGGCTGCTGGCTCATGGAACTTTTCAGCTAAAAAGTGAGTGATGATTCACACAGCAAGGAGCATGACATCCTCGCACCTGAAAAATGCAAACTCTGGTGGAATAGTTTGGTTTAAAGAAAGAAATGGAACTGAATGAAGTATTTCAGCCTCACAACCTGGACCTGCAAATTGCCTTTGGGTATTGATTGCTACTTAGGCCTAGATGGTGTTCTTGTCAACAAGTCATGTGGGAGAGTCAGGCCCCACTCCACTTCCTGCATGACTGTGTAGGATCATGTCCCTGCAGCTCTGAGCATGGGGGTAGGGGTAGAAAGAATGCAGGAAGGGTGTCTGATATTCCACCCTTTTCACTCAAGGAGGAAGGGGAAGGTTAGGAGAAGAAAATGAGAGGGAGACATGGCTTTATCTCCCCACCCCCTCACATGTTGGTCAGTAGAGCTGGCTGAACATGATGGGAGGAGGTATGCTGTCACTTGGTTTGTAAGGGCTAATACAATATACTCCACCAACAGTAGAAAAGGGGAGCTCTGGAGGTATTATAACACAGAGGGGTGTTTTTCTGGCACTCCCGCTGAGGCATTCACTAGTCCTGTCCTCTTCCCACGTGTCTACATCACAAAAACCTCTCTAACAAGAGGCAGCTTTGTTGGCAGTCCCGACACGGAGGACAAAAAGGGAACGGGAATGAAGCCTGAAGCTCCTTCCCACCTGCAGAGGTGTTGTGTGCATTACAATTCCCTGTGCTAGCAATCTGACATCTTTCCACAGTGCTAAGTGCACTGTAGAATAAAACCAGAAAAGAAGAACCACACTCCCTTGCTGTGTAACATACACACAATTGGACTTTCTGGGAAAACAGGTTTTATAAAATCCAGTAGATTTTCTCAGTTTTAATGACATGTTAAATAAAATTCTTAGAGGCTAAACCAATTTTTGGTGGCATTTCAGAACTTTTTACATGTAAAGGGAATATTACTGTCTGTTTATAAAATGGAGGAGAGTGATAGGAACAAGTGTGGTATGACAGATAACAGTTGTCAGTATCCCTCTGCCTTTGCTTGTTATTGCAAGGACCATGAAGCAAAAGTCACTATGGGCTAGATTCACCAGGGAGATTTGGGCACCTAATTGCCCCTGTAGGCACCAGTGGCATTCACAAAACTACCTCAGCTGCCACCTAGCCCTCTAGGTGCCTAATAGCCTTAGGCATTTACATTTCCATTAGTGAAGTCCACTGAATTTCTAAAGATGGACACATGCCTAGCCATCTAAGTCCTGACACCACCAAGCAGCTCAATGCCTAGCTCATCCCTAGCCCCTAGCTTGATTCACAGACTAGGTGTTCCCCTGCCTGATCTACTTTGGAGCAGGGACTTGAACTTGTGTCTTCCACCTCCTAGTTGAGTGTCCCAAGCACCGGGCAACAGGGAATCCTGAGGTGAAGCCTTCTCCGTCTCGCCTGCTGAAGCTGTTCCACTTTGTATCAATAATTAAATATTCATTGGGCCAAAGTGTGAGCCTGACTCTCTAGCCTGGTGGATAGGCCACCCACCTGGATGACAGGAAAGACTCAGGTCCCTACTACAATTCAGGAAGAGCAGGGATCTGAGCCTGGGTCTCTCACAGCCCAGGTGAGTTCCCTAACCAATAAGCTATTGAGTATAAAGGGTGGGACTGTCACCATTACTTCCTTTTGTGAGAAAGGGCTGATGTAGCTTAGGTGCCCAACTCCAGCACAGGGTTCATATCTGTGAATCTGGATTGGAGGGAGGCACCCCTTCCTACCTGGAGTTAGGCACCTAATGCTCCTTTAAGGAGGTGGGACTTGGCCAGGTCCCTTTCTGCAGCATGTCCTACTGGCTAACTTTGGAGTCTCCCTACTCAGTGAATCCCATTCTTTAGGCACCTAGCTCTCCTCGTGCATTATAGAGGAACCTGGGTTGCCAACTTGGGGTTGTGAATTCCACTGGGTGACAACACACCTAAAAGTTAGGCATTGCAATGCTCAGAGTTGCAATGCATATGCCCTCCTTGAGAATCTAGCCCCATGGGACTGTCCCTGCCTCCACTGTAGTTTTGCCATTGATTTCAAAGGGACCAGGTTTGTGTCCCCTTGAGTAGCAAAAATTCACACAGATCCTTCTTCAGTCTTATGAGCAGAAAAAAGGATGTTAGTTCATGTCTGAATTTAATCTCTGTACACTTATAACTTATATATATATATATATCCCAGCACAAAAGTACCCCATTTTTCCTTTTTAATTAGGTGAAAAATCCCCACCTTGACTCAAGTGTAAAGGATGAAACACACCAGTAAGTACATTTTAATAAATTGGGTCCTTTATCCAACAATAAACAAAGTTTTCCCTTTGGCAAAATAATAAAAACTGCTCTGTTCTTTTTTTTTGGATTAATTTCAAAAATTTTCTTCATGCATTTGAAAGATTTCTTTTAGCTTTTCATTTACAATTTCTCTATTTTTGTAAATAAACTTCTTGTAATTTTTAAATGATTTGTTTTTTTACTTTTCCTTTCTAATTTCCATTAGGAGGAAGATTCTCTATTGTAAAAGCTCTGGCACTACAGCCAGAAATTATTACCAGTGTTTATTTTCACTTGTATATACTTGGAAGTCGCATAGAAGGTAATGAACTTAGTTTGTCCTGGCATGAAGTGTACAAACTGAGGAGTTCTGTCCATGAGCTCTAGTCTGGCTTGTTTGACCTAGCTGAGCATACCATATTTTCCTTCAGCAGATCTTTGGCACAGTGTGATGAGGCCATTGGTATCACAACATTCTCCCAAAGAACATCCAAATATGTCTTTGGTTTGGACTCCTTTCAAATATGGGCACACTGGATTCCATTTCTTTGCCATGTCGAACAACACAAATCCTAATACACATGATCCATTTTATATGGCATTCTATGGGTAAGTGACACAAACTGCATAGCTTTATGGGGAAATGACTGGCAACAGAGTTGTAACTTCATCTGAAAAATCAGATTCCTTTTAATTAAGTCCACTGTGACAAATCTTCCATTTCTCCCTCACCCTGCCACATCACCACTCCGCAAGGCCTCACCTCGTGGCAAATTCCTTCCTCTCTTTTTCATCACATTTGGATATTGCTGTTTCTTTGCCCACCCAGTGCCAGACTCTGATCTCAGTTCTGATGGTGTAATTCCAGTGTAACTCCAGAGTGACCCCCAACATCTGGATGAAAGCTTGATGCTCTTAGTTCAGTCCAGATAAAACAGTAGTAATGCTTGTTGGCAGGAGGAAACATTTTTGGATTTGACAAGAACTGCAACCAGATGTCAAACTGAGGGCTAACTTGTATATCCACCTTTTGCCAAGCCAAAGGTGCAATCTCATGGTCCATTGCAACTGGCTGCCATGGGTCTGTTGGCATTCCCTATGCTGAAATTTGTGGTATATATTTGCATGATATTCTCAGGGTCCTGTTCTCTAGCATTCACTCTCCCTGGCTGTTTATTAGATCCTGGAGTTTTACCACTTTAATAAGGCATCTTTTTGGACAGTATTTCCCCCTCCCCCCCACCCTCCATGCCCGCCTAGGTCTGGTCAGTAGTCTTTTTCAGATGGTATTCTATAAGGGGTTTGTTTGTTCTTGGAGGATGGGAAATTTTCCAGGACAGTGCAGGGCATTGTACAGTAGTCACATATTCTCCATTTGGGATCTCTTTCCTTATTTCAATTACATAAAATTACACATACACACCACAGTAATGGGCACTTTTTAAAAATGCATAATTAATTAATTACATTAAAACCAAGCTATATGTTTATAAGCAGAGAAAGGTATAACATGGTCCAATAGCTGAAAGTTGAAGCTAAACAAATTTAGAAATAAGTTGTACATTTTTAACAGTGAGAATAATTAGCCAATGGGACAATTTACCAAGGATTGTGGTGGATTCTCCATCACTGACCATTTTTAAATCAAGGTTGGATGTTTTTCTAAAAGCTCTTCTCTAGGAATTATTGTGGGGAAGTTCCATGGCCTGTGTGATACAGGTCAGACTAGATGATCACAATGGACCCTTCTGGCCTTGGAATCTATGAAGTTTTCTGATTCCTAACAGATGCTGCCATCACATCATCTGCTACTGAGGCCAATGTGTGTATTGGAGGAAATGGCTGAAGAGGCACAAGCTGGGTTGCCATATTGATAAGGAGTTCCCTTCAAAGATGGCATTATTGATGAAGAAGAGCAACATAATTCAATAGTTGCTCTATGAATCTGCATGATACTGAGGCTTGGGTGAGGGCTAACTGGCTGACGCTGAAAACTGATTACATGCTGGTAGGCTGGAGGAAGCCACTGAATGCATTGGCCATAATTATAATGAAAATCACCAGCTTAGAGAATGACTTCTTCAACGTAGCTTGCCAAAATGCATACCTTACATTTAATACGAAGAATATTTTTGCTTCTGAGAGGCTAGCTAGTACTACTTCAACAGTTTTAATTAGGTAGTGTTCAGGCTGCATTGCTTGATTTGAGATCACATGGATCAAGATGTACCCATACTCGATTTAGCTTTTCAGTTACAATTAACCCAGTCTGTAGATTGTTCTACCTTTTCAATGACTCACAGTTTTTCCATAGTTTACACTTACTTTATCTTAAAGGAAAACGGACGCTTCCTTCATGGATATATCAATGGGGGTACTGATTGGTCTCTTTTCATGTGGTATTTCCCTTTAATACATCTGACAGTTCTCCTCCTATGCTGTTTATGCTCCATAGATGATTCTGTAGCATTTAGAACAAATGTCTCTTTTACTCATTTAGTAGCAAGTTTTCAGTCCTAACACAAGAAAGTTTCATCAGTACTTACTATTCAGAAAAGAATTAAATTATAGTAATACTTAAAATAAGTTGTAATAGTTACACTTGCCATTGTACTGGTGTTTTATGTGCTGAATATGAGAGAATGTTTGCTTTAGATTTCTGTTCCCTTTCTTTAGCTATAGTATTAATTTTTTTTTCAAATGACATTTCAGTTCAGATCCAGTTTCCAAGCTACAGCTCTGCACGTTCATGTTTCGCTGTATTTACCATTTGACGTGTGTACTCATGGTGCCTACAAGATGTCCATCCTTCCTTCTCCCCCCTTCATTTGATCTACAAGATATATTTTCAAAATGATATTTCCATTCCCTCTATAGCATAGTGGACCAAATGCTGGACAATGTCTTGGCTTGTGTCCTCCCTGACTACTTCTCTTGTTATTGCATGTGTTGATGCCTAGTGAAAGTAATTAAAATTAATAAAACAATGCATAACTAACATGGCAGAAGACCCAGATGCATTGAAACATCCCCCCAGCTTCAGGGCTCTGACCTGGTACAAATATAAGAGCAAAGCTTGGACATCGAGACTATTACAGGTCCTTCCAAAGAGGACCTAGAAAAACACTGATACCACAATTACTAATACGTTTGTGGCAGTCACTATGGTGAAAAGTGGTAGCTGATAAACACTGGAGACCAATAAATTCGATATACGCACTTGCTACAATATATCTGGTGAAATCTCCTATTGAGTTAAATGGGGCCAGGACTTCACCTGTGAAAGATGAGGGGTTGTGTTTAAGTACTGTGTTCCACAGCAGCTCTGGAGATGAGTTCACAATATCCCAGTCTGTGCCAGAACTGTCTGGCATAAACATAGTTTAAATGAGACTGACAAGAGTAGGTGAATTGAACAGCTAGTAATGCACAGGACTCCTGGCCAGAGTCAGAATGCAATAAATCAGACAAGCATCTGGCTGTAATCTTACAACAGGAACCATCCATGCATACCCAATGCAAAAGTTGGGTAAATGTGACAAGAGAAAATTGATTTGACATAAGATCCCAGGGCCTCTCTCTCTCTCTCTCTCTCTATATATATATAGTTTCTCACACTTAAAGAATATTAGCAGAAGCTCAATCAAGTTAAGGCTTATACCTGTCACTGTTGTTGAGGGTATGATTGACCCTGAATTATTGCTGAACCCGTGCTACTCTTAGGCAATCGTATATCAGTAGTGTCCAGGAAAGCCTTTTTTTTCATTGCTGGTTGGTCAGAGATTGAAACAGTTTCCTGTGGCTACTGATCTTGCTGCCGTAACCGTGGTCTTTGTCACCTCCAGATTAGGATACTGCAATGTGCTCATCTTAAATGAACTCAGAAATGGCTTGTGTGTGATTGTGGACAACTCACTAGGGATAAATGATGTATCTCCCTGGGGTTAAATGATACCAATGTTCTGCGACATGCATGGGATGCCGGTTGGTTTCTGGAGACAGTGTAGGGCGTTGTTTTTTATCTATAAAAGAAATGTCCTGGGACCTGGCTTGGGACCTGTCTTCCTGGCAGATTGCCTGTCGTACTGTGTGATACCACCGCCATTGTGGGCAGCACAGGCACTAGAGTCCCCACAGTTTAGACTAAAGCCATCAGCGTGCTATTCTCCAGGAGGGACTCCTGACTTTGTAATTTACTCCCCTCTCTTGCTCTGCAATAGCTCAGCTCAGTTCCCCTTCAGGGCATTCTGTAAGGTCCATTTAGGAGTGGGAGGATCACCGTGAAGGTTATATGTATGGGTGAAGCAAGGTCCTGTTGGGTTGATTTTATTTCTGTTTGGTTATTTTCTGAATATGGAGGGTATGAAAGCATCTGGCTTATTTCTTATGTGATTATATTTTTAATTTATGTCAAAGCACCTAAAAACCAGGATAGACATTTTAAAAATATTTATACTTATTAGAAATCGAAATAAATATTGCAGTAACCAAAGTTTCCTGCAAGGAGTCTCTGGCAAGGGCTGATTAAGTACCCTAGAAAGGAAAAGTCCTAGTAATTCCCTAGCCCTGCCAGCCAAACTGCTAACTCTCCAACTTCTCCCACCCTTTATTTGAGAAAGTCAAAACAGTGATTTGATCATGCCCTCCTCTTCTTAAGGCTTCCTGTTCTGGAAAACATACTTTTCCCTGAACACAGATGGACTCAACCATGTGTTTTAAGTGCTGTCCTGAAACAGGGCCTATTGAATTTACACTCATCCAGTCAGGTAACAGAAATAATTCTGTGTGCCTAAAGTGATCAGTCACATCATCAATGCAGGGTAATAACAAGTACACATACTGAACACAGATCCTACAACCTGAAATATGTTCACATATAATATTTAAGCATTACTAAGACTCTACTTAATTTGCGATATTGCAGAAATTGTGGATCCCACAATATTAGGCTTCCCCAGCAATTGTGATTTTAATTAGCTTACTTACACAGTCCACAAGTCTGCATACATTTTGAGGTTTGCAACACACACTTAGTACAGTAGAACCACATTTATCCGAGCTGATAGTAGCTGGGGCTCAAACGATCAGGTCCGCACATTAATGACTGCAATATAGTTGCAGCAAAATGTCTGGTTATCAAAAAATGTAGCAAGCATAACATAATACTTGAGTATTTATACTGTTCCAGCAAATTTTTCTTAAACAAAAGGTCTTCTCTGGCCTTCCAAATTACCGCAATTAATAAATGTCCATTATTACTTTTCCGTGATTTTCCATATCTTGTCCGCAATTCAGCCGCAATTATTTGACAATCATCCCACAATTCAAGTAGAGGCCTGAGCGTTACAAATAAACAAATTAATAATCAAAGTATGTTTGTAAGCAACAGATAGAAAAAGCCAGCTTTACACCAGTGGGAAGAGAGAATGCCTTCATAAGGTTTAGCAGTAGAAGATGAAGAATGATCTGTGAGACAAAATAACGATATTCTGTGGACAATGTGGATTCTAAATGAGGCTTAAGTAGATTTAGGATAAACCTTATAAAAGTGCAGAAGTGATTAGGAGCCTGGAAACACATTTCAGCCTACCAGTTATAATATATAATCCATGTGCATTTGCTATTAGTTATTGCCACTGTATAGTCTGATTGCTGACTACTGATCTCTTTAATCATATTTAATCATATCATATCGGTCAATGAGACTCATGCTCTTAAAAGTGTCTAATCCACTTGAAATGTTTTGCCTGTCATCTAATTATTTCAGTCTGCACCAACAGATACAGTGAAGCAGGCAAGGGCTCTGTTGCATTTTGCTTTCTGCCCTAAACCAGACAAACTATTATTCTGGATGCTAATGGATTATCGTAAAGTATTCCATTGCTTTGCCATTGAACTAAGCCAGGGATAGTCTTGCCTGAAGGTTTCTGACTTTGCCTAGTTTAATCAGGCACAGAAGCCAGCTGAGAAAAGTTAATTTTCTAATTTTTCCAGAGGATGTAATTTATCCTATAAACTCATCAAGACTAACGTGCTGCTTTTTTATTATTTAATATATCATTTGTAAGCAAAAATATTCTTCGTCTGATATTTTAAAGATAGAGAGCTATACTCAATCCAAAACTTACTAGACCCAGGGGCTTTAACTGTGAAGCATCACAAGAGGAACTAAAGGCCAGGTTTTGAAAGGTATTTAGGAGGCTGAAGATTCAGATAGGTGTCTAACCTACTTAGGTGCCTTTGAAACTTCCACTGAGCATCTATCTGAATCTTTAGCCTCCTGAACATTTTTGAAAATCTGCCCCAAATTGCTTAAACTGCATCCTCCCATAACGCTAAAATCAGACATAATGTAAGTTATGTGTAACATCTGATTACCTGTTCTGTTCGTTCCCTATGAAGCACCTGGCATTGGCCACTGTCAGAAGACAGGACACTGGGCTGGATGGACCTTTTATTTGACCCAGTATGGCTGTTCTTATGTTCTTATACACCTCTACCTCAATATAACACTGTCCTTGGGAGCCAAAAAATCTTACCGCATTATAGGTGAAACCGTGTTATATCGAACTTGCTTTGATCCACCAGAGTGCACAGCCCCCCCCCCCCCCCCCCGGAGCACTGCTTTACCGCGTTATATCCAAATTCGTGCTATATCAGGTCACATTATATCGGGGTAGAGGTGTATTCTTATTGATAAATCAACCTGAATAAATGTAAAATGGTGTAAATTAAAGAAAGGTGGGACTGTAGCCATAACAGCAACCAACAAGGGTGTGTAAGAAGGTAGACACTAAAGCAGCTTGATCTCTTTGTCATATGCCTTCTGTAATGGGATCTACAACCCCCATACTGAGCATAGACAGAGGGGGAGGAGAGTCTCTCCTGTTTACAAGGAAGCAGCTTGATCACACCCCCACACAGCTGCCAGAGCTGCAACCAACAGAGGAAACAAGACCTGCTATAAAGGAGAGAGTACAGAGAGGGAAGGACAGGCTGAAAGGCCTGGGATAGCAAAGGTGTGATACTCCTGTACCAGGCTGCCGCCACAAACACAGCCAAGAGACTGAAGCAGACTGCTAGATTTAATTAGAGGTGAGGGTCCAAGAAATGTCCTGACTCAGATTAAACTAAGGTGGGCCAGTCAGGAGAAGCAAAGACCCCTTAATAGACCATGCTGGGAGATGGTGATGCCTTCTCATACTTTCTTACTTTTGCTGCTACAGATCTTTCCTCTTGCTTCCACATTTTAAGCCTGATCATTTCCTGGACTCCTGCCACTTTGTGCTGCTCTGATGAGGCAAAGGGGCTGGAAAACAGCCTCATCTAAATTATTAAAAAGTAACCACAGAGAAATTGTGGCACTAACATGTTGCATGATAAACTTTCACTTTTCAGTTGCACTGTTTACTATAAATGCTTTGGTGCAGGGACCTTATATTCACATAGGTCTGTAAAGTGCCTAGCAGGCAGTTGGTGCTTTAAATAAATGCTAACCTTCATAGTAGATATATAGAAGAAGGAAGGCATGTACGGACTCATGTGGGGAGATAACATACTCTGACCACATTTTTGTTTCCCGCTCATTAAGCTACAACAAACTGATTCTGGATGGTTCACCCTTGGTGATAATACATGAAGCAGAGAGAATATGAACAGGTTTTCAAACGCTGCATGACTATATTGACTCAAAGGGGGCAACAATAACATAAACAAAATTGTTTTGGCTACTAAACTGAAAAACAGCTGTACAACTACCATCAAACTGACTTTTTGGCAAAGGGCCTTTTCCTGCAGAGTCATGTTTCCCAAGATATGGCATGACAAATGATCATCACCAGATATTTGTGCATATAAAAAGATGCACTGCCCCTTAATTGAGGATAGCTGGTACAGGTAGGCTTCAGTGGTGACTTTCTCCATAAATCTTTAATCCTAAACTAACACACATACCAACACATACAGTGGTCCACTACTGTTTCTAGTTTATTAATATTTATTATTAATTAATTTTAGGGAGGTTTAGAATTCATTACTTATGTACAAGGAGAATACATTGAATCACACAGGGAAATCCTAAAATGCTGAACGGACATATAGCCAAACTTTACTTCTTTTGTGCTGTTCTTCTTGGAGTAGCTTAGTTTTAAATAATTTTTTAAATACCAAACTTTTGGTAAAAAGAGTGGCTATTGAGCTTCTGTGTTTCAAGATCTGTTTTGTAATTAAGCAGAACTGTGTACAGGAGGCTGAGTCAGTAGATGGTCATTCTCAAAAGGATCGGGTCATCAGTATAATTCAGATAAATCTTTCAATGTTTGGATGCTTTAAATGAAGTTTATCTGAACGATCTCACCTTCTGGAATGGAATACATTTTAGGAGACAGAAAAAAGTCAGCAAGTTAATGCTTGATATTAAAGGAAAACTTCTGCTTTCAGCTATGCCCATCAACCCTGCTAAATTCAAACCAAAAACATGGGTTTGCATGAGTATAATTTGTGGTTAGGATTTGGACTTACATTTTCAAAAATCTTGCTAAAATTGTGGGTATACATTTGAAGGCCTGCTAGAAGTTGTTTTGAAAATTGATACCCTGAGAAACACAGACACTATATAAGACAGAGGATGGGAGGTTTGTAGATTGATTATCAACCATCTCTGACAATAGGTGGGCCAAACTGAAGTCTGAGTATTTGTTAGGATGCTCAGTAGCTACCAATTATGCAAAAGACTTTCTCTCAGCTGTATGGAGAAGCAGAGGCCCCGTGTCTTTTTGATTTCTCCAACACTCATCATTCCAATTTTTTGTTACTTCTTCTAAAATGAGATCAATTTGTCTGCTCTAGAATTTGATAGGACCTTGCACTTCCAACTCACAGAATTTACATCAGGAGCTGAAGACAGAATTATTCTCTCCACATAAGACACTGAAGAATTGACTAGGTGCATTACAGGCCTTTTTCAAATCCCAGTGAAGTCAACTGCAAAATTAATATTGACTTTGATGGGTTTTGCAGAAGGCCATGTGGGGATGAGGGGACTGGGGTGTATGACAGAGAACAAGAGCAAGCAGAGAAGAAAGCATCAAGCATGACACTGCTAAAGGCATCAAATGGAAGAGGTGGACCATTGGTTCAAATAGTACTAAAAACATTGAAAATAACTTGTGCAATTCCGTAGATTAAAAAAAAATTGTTTACACAAAACATGCTTTTACCCTCCCGCCCTGCAGCCCAAGGCTATCACTTGTTGGGGCAAGGACTGAATCAGTCAGCCCTAGAACTGTGTATGTGTATCAGAAGGCCCCAAGCTCAGGTTTTCCACCCCCGACCAGTATCTACTAACCAGCCTGCTTGGTTAGTAATAGGAGATGTGACTAAATAGTGAAGTGCAAACAGGTAAGTTTATTTAACAAAACATAGGTGTACAGATAAGGACCCCAACTTAACTATCAATAATAAAACAAACTCGGTTGTCAACAGATAAAATGGGCTTGAAGCCAGAATCCAAAAGCCCTTACAGAAACACTAGGGGAAATATAGCAAGAAACAAACTTAATAACATTACCATATCTCGATGACAAGAGAAGCAGGTAGGTGGACACCACAGTGATCAGGAATCAGACACAGGATTCAGGACAGGATCGCAGGATGCAGGACATGAACTTCAGGGCCAGGTAAGTAGATGATGATTTGTCTTCCTTCTTCTGCCTTCTATTTTTGACACACCATCATGCGTGAGGTGTGCGGACAAGTCAAGTAATATTATAGGTGAGCGTGTGCCAGATCTGGAAATCAGGGGGAACCAGTCGCTGTCTACAACCCTGACCTGTTCTGGCTCTATCCCAGCAGCTCTGCTCTATGTGGGCTACTGGACCGCTCCTACTACCTGCTAGTTGTACCAGACCCTCTCTCTGGCTGGAGACCATCAAGCACCACAGTAGTAAAGATAGAGGCCTGGCTACTGCATCTGGCACTCCAGATCGGCAAACAGCCCTGAGGGGTGGGTGAACGCCCCTTAAATAACTTTGCTCTTGCTGGGCAGATTTTAGTCATGTGATTACTCCCTTTTCCCACACTTTCTGAAAAGGGTGTCAATAGTGGCATAAAGAAGGGACTAAACATGGAGGCCAACAACAACCAGTTAAAATCCAATATGGCCAACATGGAAACTAGACCTGAAATTCTTCCCCAACACACTTGATACCTCTCATAGGAATGCCTAAAGAAACATTTTAAAAAAAAAACTTCTCTGAAGGGCCTTGTGCAATTTCCCTCCAGTTTTATCTAGCCTGTTTTGTGTGTCTCCAACTGTCTGGATTGATTGATTGATTGATGAGTGGGTATCCTATGCTGGCCTTACCAGGATAAGATTTTTTAGGTTTGAAGTCAATTGGACTGCTCTCCTGCTTAAAGTGCAGTGTGTGCTTAAAGTGCCTTGCTGAATAGGGATGAACTGCTGAATTGGACCATAATGAATTGTATTATACCTGCAGCAACCACCTGTGCTTCAGTCTCCAAAAGTTTGTTCGAACAAAAGCCCTTATGTCTCTTCATTTTCATCCAATTTATTGATGTCTTTTCTGTTAGGATGTAACTAGATCTGAGTGAAATGATTGGTAGTAGCAGCCTGAAGTTATGGGGAAAAACAGATTTTATTTTCCTGCATAAAAAGACAGAACATGGATCAGATTGGCTGAACATCCAGAAATTCTTTCCATCTGATTGCTGTATTTGCCAGCCATTCTGGAATATCTCTTTTTCAGAACCATGATGTCTTGTGAAATGATTTAGCTTCAGTAATCACAGATATTGTTTCCAATAGAAGGGGTGCATTTTTAAAATGTTTTATATTTAGAGCATTTTTTTATTTCAAAATAATCAGAGATTCTTTATGGCTTACTAATAGTTACCCTAGAAGATGTCTAATTTTTTAGTGGGTTATCATTGTATTCTTAGCATTTAGTATCCTTTTTGGAGTGCATCAGTTCTTGCCCAAGTTACTGATCTTGTATATTTTAAAAATATAAAAAAGAGCCAACCAACAGTGTGAGGATTGATAAATAAAATATTGCCCAACTATATGGGTAAAGCAAAGTGCCTTAGACACATTCAGGTCTGTCTTTTCTTATGTGGGTATAGAAAAAAAATTAGTAGTTGACTATCTTTGCAGAGAGCAACTGCCAGAACTATAATTTGCACACGTAAGTAACTCATTAATGATGAACTTGAGAGGGAAAAAATAAAAGTGACGTAATGTCTATTTCGTTTTAACAGCTCAAAGATTTCATTTAAAACTTAGCTGAAAATGGCAGCGTTTTAACAGTATCTTCCAAGATTCTCTAATACCTCTCTGTTTGGGGTTGGTTTTTATTTGTTTGTTTTTGGGTTGGTTTTTTTGGTGGTGGTGAGGGGAGTTGGTGGCATAGCTGATACCAAGAGAGTGAAAACAGGTAACAGTGTATATTTAGTATATTGGATGCTGTCTATAGTGGCTTCTGTGCATCTCTTCCCAAAAATGCAGGAACAGACAGGAGCATCTGGAGAGATTTTCCCTGCGGAGGTATAGCAAATCCTAAACTTTAATAATTAGAGCGGTTGTCAATGGGAATAAAAACTTCAGTATATAGTTATACAGATTACATATACGCTGCATTTAAGAAGCAAAAAATATTTGCCATCTGGAGAACTCGTAGCTGGACAGTGTTTGCATGTTAAAATAACCATAAAATGGAAAATCTGAAATTTTTTTAAGCCATTGGCAGTGGAATGTGTCAACGTGTCCTTTTTGGAAATTCATTTTTGTGTCAATAAACATCCCACCTTCCAGAACCCAAGGCTATTCCTGAAGTAATGGCCTGGGAGAGTCTCTTCTTCTAAATTCAGAAATGAACAAATGTAGATCTCTTCCTTTTGACTGGCAAGAAAACCACTTTTAGCCAGAGCCGCCAATAGTCTGCTTAGTCCCCAAATGATTTCTCCTGACTTCCTAGTTCAGTACACCTTTTACATTTTAATTGCGTACCTAGTAGCTAACAAGATAATACCTTTAATATTTAACAGTCATTAACAAGCTTTTATTAATTGTTGAGTGGCAAAAGTATACTTGACCCTGTACTGAACACAGAAAATGACATTGGGGTCTAATTCTGCTTTCACTGTCACTGGTTGTAGAGTGGGGTACTTCCACTGACTACAGTGGAATTATTCTTGATTTGCAAGCATGTGAGATTAGAATCAGGTCTATACTCCCTACATCAAAATGGTTTACAATCTGAATTAAACTGGCTTTGGCAAGAGACTCCTGGCTTTGATCTCAATATCCCACTGCCTCAAGGAACTCCTGATTTTTTTTCTCACTGTTTTATTTCCAAATTAGAGGTGTTGGTGGCTTAGTTTGCTCATCCAGATCTCCCAGTCTGTCACTTTGAAAGGAATGGAAAAGTTGAAAGTAGAGGAGCTGAGAGACCTGGCCAAGTGCAGGAGAGACCTGTCAGTTTGCACCGCAGCTTCAGCTAAGGACAGCTCTGTTCCAGTTGTCTCTGTATTACAAGGGATCTTGAGGAGGAGGAGAAATCATGGAGACAGTTCCCAGAATATCATTAATATGGTGGTGGGGCAGGGAAAGTGAGAAATCCCAAAGGTCCTCAGTAGTGGAGTAACTAGGGGATAAAGAAGGAAGGTTCATGTGTCCAATGCAAAAATAATGGAGAGAGGAATTGCTAGCAGGATGCCAGCACTTCACTAGACACCTTGGCACCGTTTTGTGACATCTGATTTCTATAGCTACAAATGAAGCATACATGCAAAAGTTCCTCTTGTTTTCCTGCCTGCTTCAACTATACCATATGCTGTCAGAAAGGGAATCCAAAAGAGAAGTTTTACCTCAAAGGACCTTAAACTATATGTAACCTGATTTCTTAATCCATGTGTCTATAAGCTTTATATAGGGATAAGGATAAACAAACTAAGATGTGCTCAATGATAGCCACAGCAAATCCTATCAGAATATTATTGAAGAACTCTGCTTTATGCATAAAGAGCCCATCTAACCTGAGTACTTGAAATATACTTAAGCTGCTATGATTTAGTATTAGCAGCTTTTCCATAGGAAAGGTGATATTTCAACTGGCAATTTCCAATTACAAATAAAATTGTGAGGCTGGAAAAATATACCTACTGGAATTTACAAAATTCCCGTGAAAACGAGAGAGGAGGTCTTCTCCTAGCTTGAAATTGAATGTGGAAAAGACATTAGATATTGTCATCATCTGAATCGAAGCCCGATATCTTTACCTGGTGACTAATGTGGAAAAACAGTGACTTAACGGGTAAAAATAATGTCTGTAAGAGCAGTCTTCGGCTTTTTATTTCAGCTCTTCAGGATTTGGAACTTTAGATACCCAAGTGAAGTGCATAAGTGGAAAATACAGCATCAAACTGCTATTGTTAAGAGAAAATAGGTTAGGATTGATTTGCTGGTCAATCTTTTACACATTCCTTGCTGATTTTAAGCAGAAAAGTGTTACTGTGTGTTAGAAAAATATAAAATCAACGTTCTATTTTCTGAGGCTAAACGGCTCTTGAGGAGACAGGTGAGTTGGTGGGGAAGGGGGAAGAGGGAATGATACCACAGAGTCACATGGGCATAGTTGAGAGTCTCAAAGATTCAGGTATTTGGATAAGCTTTAGATATGCATCCACACTTTATGATGGCTATCCAAATTTAAACTTCCAAACCTTTTGAGCTTTAACCATCAGGCTTAGTAAAGTTTCAATATCTTACTCAATAAATAAAAAGAGGAGAGTCAAGACACTCATATAATTCTTTAATATTGTTTCCTAACAATCTCAGAAAAAATGCCAAGTGTTTTCAGATGCCATCATAGAGTCTATGCGTCATACAGTGAACACTGTGAATAAGTGCTGCCATCCAACTAATAATCCTATTTTTTGACAATCCTATACCAAAGACCACTAAAATGAGGGGGAAAGACTTCCAATGACTTCAGTAGGTTTTGGGTTAGGCATTTGGAACCTAAGCAGAATGTAGTCAACAAGATTACTACCAGTTGTGGGTTAGTATATATTGGTTAAATTAAATTTACATTACACTGGAGTTTAAAAGAATATAAAAGTATTACGGTAAATAAATAGAAACAATTGTGTACTACATTGCAGAGTTGGAATTAGGAAATGTTTGCATACTTTTTCTCACAATAGAAATTGTTGGCATCTTGGAGAGACCGAAGTTATAAAGAGTCTTTGCAAATAATCCTGCCTTGGAATTCTGAACTACTTCTCATTAATGAAGAGGAAATTGTGGTATCTCTGGAACCTTGGAATGCCGGTCTGTTGTCACAAGTGGTTCTAATTATTCCAGTTGAAGAACATGAGACAAACAAATCCTGGTCCTGCTGAAGACAATGACAAATCACAAAGTTTGGTCCTATGAATCTACTTTTCTCTTGATTACCTCTGCCTAGCTTCTTAGAAATCGGACTGTGTTTTAGCAATATTCTTTGATTTCCCATGAAGATGATATTATTATTTGTTATCTCTAGTTATTGTGCTAGGAGTGGTACAAACATATAGGATGAGTTCTACAGAATTAAATAATGAGCTCTGTATAACTTTTACTTTTGTGTTTAATAGTTAATTTTGTTTCAGTTAATATCTTTCTTGTAGTTGTAACCCCTTTGGGGTTTAAAGAGCATGGCCTCTTTAAATCTTTTTCCTAAGGGGAGAGGGGGAGCAGTGAGAGAAAGGAGGGAAACTCTGGGGGTGTGGCTCTGGAGCTCCAGAGAGAGAAGGGCTGCAGCAAGCAGGCCCTTGCAAAGTGAAGCAGCGGAAAACCTGCCTGAAGCCTGGGAAGGACAAGGCAGCCAACCGGGACCACCCCAGGACAGGAGCCAGGAGGAGCACTGTGCCAGGGAGGAATTGCCTGAGAAGGACAGGCCGGAGCTGGACCCAGTATCACGGCTGCCCAGAGCTGCATGGGGCTGTGAGTACTGGGGCTTGTGACTCTGCATTGGGGACAAGGAGGGAGACTGCTAGCTAGTTAAGTGGGGAGGTGATCGCTCTGTGTGGCTTTGCAGAGAGCGGCAGAAGAGGGCACCGGAGGGGTTTGTTGGGGAAAGTTTACTGGTGCCGAAGACGACCAGGAGCACCCAAGACTCACCACTGGACTGGAACTGTGTTCAGAACTCCTGAACTCTGTGTGCAGATACATTGCTCGGGGTCTGCCCTTTCAGACTTGCTACCACTGGGCCCATGGGTTCTTGGTTTGGATGCAGCCCTGTTTTACTGCTCCCCCTATATTTCCCCTTGTTGTTTTTCTCCTCTCATCCCTCTGTAAATAAATGTCTCCCTTTCTTATATCCATTGTACTTTTCCTGTGCGTGGGTGTGTTCACTCGGGGGCGGGGGGGTTGGAACAGGTGCCCCTGGGTGGAAGGGATTTCTCCTGTTCCATTCCTGCGCGCACCTTCTCTTGGCTAGAGCTATCTGCAGAGCAGACTCTGTCTTGGCCATGAGAGTGATAAAGTTACATAGTTCTCACCTCTTTGATTTTTACTCTTTTCTATATACACAATAAAGTGTAATCCCCAGTTATAAAAACTCCTGTTTAACCAAACCTCAGTAATATCCATGAGGTTGTAATGTGCTCTGCAATATATTTGTTTTTTTCACATCTGACACAGCTGGGCTGGGGAAATCTTCACTCCAGGTTCAATAATGAAGAGGGAGGATGTGGGACAGTCTGTAAAGGTCCAGTAGTGGCCCTCAAAACCAGAACTACTTCAATAAACCAGGACTTTGGGTCACCCTGTGTTATTCTCTCACTACTAATGGTAGGCTCCATCTTGAATAAACATACAATTAGTGAGACATGTTTGTGTTTGGGTAGGCCTGGTGCTACTTTGCCCTAAATTTAATATCTATGCCAAGTTCTTCCTTTATTAGGTCACAGGGTTCTGCAATCCTTTCTCCTTTAATAGCTAGTTGGTTAAGAGTTCTTGGAGCCAAAAGTGATTGGGCCAGCTGGTACGGGAGAGAGTAGAAAACAAGTTTAGATCAAATGAGTGTTCTTCTTTTTGTATGTTAGGAATGATGGACCTGATTCTGCTCTCAGTTATACTGGTTTCAAACTGGTGTAACTCCACTGATTCCAGGCATTACTCCAACTTACACATGTCAAAGTGTGAGGAGGATCAGGCCCCATATGTGACTTTTGAAGCTTGCAATGTTAATGTGAAACATAAAATGATTCCCTGGCTGGATGTGCCTTGCTAGGGCAAGTACTGTAGTACATGAAAATACTAATATAATTCTTTTCAAATTGTGGTCCAGAGAGCACTGGTGGTATGAGGAGCAGTTGCTAGTCACATGCTGCTGGTTGTGCCTCTTTTCTTTATAGCCTTTTTCTACAGATGCCCTGGCTCTTGAGTGAAGCACATGTGTGCCAGCAACAGCTGTAGAAGAGGAGGTCTAACCTAGCACCTTACACGAGGGGCTCTTGCAACCCCAAGAGGAGAACGGGACATGAATACATAGCTGTCAGGGGGACTAAGACAGCCAGTAGACACAGTCTTGGGGCTGGAGACCAGGGCTTCATCAGTGAGACATGACAGGAGGGTGGAGGCAGAAAGTAAGGGCTGAAAAGTGATGAAGGGAAAAGCAGGTGACTGGGCAGGGAGGGGATGCTGTGGAACAAGGAAGACAAGTATAAGTGACTGGGTGGAGGGGGGAAAGCACCAGGTAGTAGGGTAGAGAGGAAGTGTTGGGTAGTGGGGGCAGGGAATAGCAGGAAAATGGGCAGAGAAAAGGCACTGGGAATAAGGGAGGCTGGAGTAGACATATGAGGCAGAGGAGAGAAACTTAAACCAAAGTGAGATAGTGGGGTTAGTTTTGGGGGAAAGGAAACTAATTTGATTCTGAAGTTTCTGTAAGTTCAGTAACTCACAAGTGCCTGCACTGGCCATACGGCCAGTGAACAGAATTGGGATGGGAGTGCTGGGAGGAGATGTGGTCCCTGAGATAGTTTCTCTCTGAAGAAGTGGGCCACACTATAACATGGAGTAAAGCTGGCACAGGGGACTCAGAAGGGCAATTTTACACACCCATCATGTGCCAGCTCTGGGAAGGCCACCAGGGGCAACTCCCATTAACTTCAATGGCAGCTCCACGTGTGGGAGTCCTGCAGGAGCCAGTTGTTAACTGTGAGGGCTCAAACAGCAATTTGAAAAGAAAAACCAAGAATGGGTCAGTCATTTGTATTCTAAATGTAAATGTCAGGACCCACTGGTGCAGCCTGCCCCAAACCCACTGGCTGCAGAAACTCACGCTCAGTTCCTATGCTTCTGGATTGAAAATCACCCTTAATGCTTGTTCTTGGCAAAAGCGAGGTCCAGGCTGCATGATCCAGCTCTGTGACCTCATGCACGTGCTAGGCCTCTCTCCAGATGCTTGCTTGCTGCCAGGCTTTAATTTGGAGCAACAGATCCAACTAGCAAAGCAGAGCGTAATCGTTCCTCATGGAGAGTCACAGGAGAATTGTGGCATAGACAAAGGCTGTGCAGTGAGATTTTTGGTTGGCTTCTCTGCTATTTTTTAACCCATGCCTCAAGCAGCATTTTATTACCTGAAAACAGCCAACCCAGCTGCTGTGTGGAGCTCTCTAAGGCTCCAGTGCTGCAAACGACTTCACATGGTTAGATGGAGTCTGTTGGCTTCCAGGAGTCTTCAGCAGTTACTTTCCCTTTGATTCTCAGCTGAGCAAAGCTTTTCAGAAAGAAGTCTCTCCCCGCTTCACCTCCCTCCCAGCTCCTGACAAGATATACTGATCTCCTGCCTACACCAGTTCTCTTGGGGGGTATTTCAATACATCATCTCAGATTGATTTGAGATGTGAAACACTAATCATCCTTCTGCTTTGAGTATGACAAGGTGACATCAGTGGCTGGCTAGCCCAAGAGAGATTAGGTATGTATGCCTCCTAACTAGGATTGTCCAAAAGAGCAGAGGATTTTAGAGTCAAAGGAGCTAGTGTGAATTAACTTTCTAGCCTGCTTGGAGGGATCGTAGTGAGAAAGTATGTTCAACATTTGCTGGTACTGGCTTCAAATGCCCAATAAGGTGTTTCCAAAGATTACACAGAAATATTCCTGATATGGTGCCCTTGAAACTTCATGTCAAACCCAATCCTGTGCATCATCCAGCGCCCTCAGCTTTCACTGATTTGGGTGTGAAGAGTGCTCAGTACCTTGCAGGACTGGGCCTTGTATAAGCAAACTGAGATGGCTGACAGTCATAGCAAAATAACGACAGGAGGCATTTCTGATGCCCGGACACTCAGCAGCGATCAATTGGATCATCATGAACTGTCAGGTGCTTTCATACTGGGAGGAGCTAAAGGTTTATGAACCATCTTGGCCAATATGTCACATCTTAGAAAGGGGAGGAACTCTGAGAGGAGAAACATAAGCAGCTTTGTACAACAAAGATGAATAGTGCTTCTCGAGGAAGGGTTCTTATTGACAAGACCTTTTTTTACAAAGCTAAAAACAGCAGTGCAGTCTTACTAACCTGAGAGGATTTGGCAATAGGCAACAATTTGATGATCATTGCTAAGAGCCAAATGCCTTTCAGGCAACTTGAAAAAAGGTAAATCAGGGGTGAAAATCCTTCTGTCCCTTCATTGGTTACATGAAGGCTGAATAAAGGGCAGCGGGAAAGCCAAAGAAAATGAATGACTTTAATTTCTCATTTGTCAAGAGACTGGACTATTTATCCTTACATTTATTTTGATGTCCAGGCTTTCTTTTTGTTTATTGGATAAATATTTTTCCAGTAGGGCTTGTCTTTTTACAGGATGAAAAATATCAGTGGTGCAAAAGTGATTGATTTATAATTAAAGACACTTTGGAAAGTTTTGGCTCATTTTCCTTTGATTTCCTAATTCTCAAATTCAAAGGGAAAAAGCTGGGATTTGGCATGCATTTGTAAAAGGAAAAAAGACACTCAATGAAGGGATCAGACTACAAAGAAAAACGTGCAGAAATCTTGGACCTTAGAGGATTAAAGAATGTGACAAACTTGTTCTTGCTTTGCTGTTAGGCCCTATGGGCCAAAATGTGCCTTGCTTCATTTATATCTAAAGGAGGGGAATGGAGCAACCAAGATAGCTCCAAAAGCTTCACTTCAGTGGATCTTCTGGGTTTCTCTCTCTCTCTCTCTCTCTCACAAAGGAAATAAATAAAATAGAACTAGTGCATACTAACTCTGCAGTTCTTGGGGCTCAGCAGGGGAAGTTCCAAGAGAATCAGATGCTACACTGCTCCTCTGGCCCCACTGCCTTCCTTTCAGCATGGAATAGCTGTACAAGCCATTCTACTATTGGTCATTTTGTGCCTGGACCAAATCCACCACACTGATTGGATGCAGGTACAGGGCCAAAGTTAAGGTTGCTTTCAGAAGCATTAACCTAGGTAGACCTATCCACCTACGTATCCAGCACCTCTGAAGGGGAGGACACCATGGATGGTACCGTCCTCCTGAAGGGTGTCAGAGAAATGCAGTGTCATTGTCAGGCAATGCAAATTTTTGGCTCCACTGAGTAAAGGTGGCAGTCTCAGGCCTATGGGCTACCATTAAAATTGGGATTTTGTCAGTCACGTGCATAGCTAGTAATCTCTGATCTGTTTTTAGCTCCATGGTGCTACAAGCAATAATGTAACTATGCAATCTCAAGAACTGCATTCCAGAACAGCATAGTGTTGCAGCCCAGCCTGTCAATAGAAGGCACATGGAAGCATCACCTTCCCAACTCACTCCACTATCTGCTAGCTGAATTGGCAGCTGCTCAGAGCAGTACTGCTGGAAGACTCCCAGCAATCCTGTAATACGCTCTCAGAGGCCTCACCATCTTCAACTCCAGCAACTCCCCCTGCCAGCCCTGTGCCCGTAACTCTCTTCTCCCTCACCTACAGCTCAGGTTGCTACAAGCCAGTACAAGCTCCTTCCCCATAGAGTCCTTCCCTTCTTCCCTGGCCCCCAGAGCTCCCTCCCATCCTCTGGCCCAATAGGAGCTGGATGGAGCCCTGAAGGTGTTACAGCTGCCTATTGTGGCAACGAAAAAGCTCAGAGGGCTAGATTCATCTTTGTGCCAGTGCACAGCCCAGCACAGGTTGCAGTGAGGAGGGCAGCTTCATTTCCCCTATCCTTGAGCTGCTTGGGCCCTGCGGCAGGTTAGGCTAGAATAGCCCTAAAGGCTGCCTTAACTTGTGCCCCTGCTGCAATGGCACTGCCCCTGTATCTGGAGAATCCCAGGGTATTCATGGAAGTCCAGGGCCAGCTGCATGGTGGCCCTTTGCCTGCACATCTATTCTAGCCCCAGCTCTCCTCCCTAGCCTCCTGCAGGTGCAGCTTCTTCAGAGCCCTCTTTCCAGAGGTGACTTCTGCCCCCAGCTGCTTGGGGACCTCCAAGGAAAAAGTGATACAGACGTAGGCTATTGTGACATGCTATACCTCAAAATAACACCCTGTAACCCCCCGAAGTCATCTTTGGCATATGGTGGTGATGTTTCATACAAAGCATGCCTTGTAAGGTACCATATGAAACATCATGATCTGCTGCAACTCATTGTTCTGTCAAAATATGTATATCACAGTGTGTACAACAGGGATCGGCAACTTTGGCACGTGGCCTGCCAAGGTAAGCACCCTGGTGGGCCGGGCTGGTTTGTTTACCTGCCGCGTCCACAGGTTCGGCCGATCATGGCTCTCACCGGCCGCGTTCATCGCTCCAGGCCAATAGGGACTGCGGGAAGCGGTGGCCAGCACATCCCTCGGCCCACGCCACTTCCCGCAGCCCCCATTGGCCTGGAGTGGCAAACTGCGGCCAGTGGGAGCCGTGATCAGCCGAACCTGCAGACACAGCAGGTAAACAAACCGGCCCGGTCTGCCAGGGTGCTTACCCTGCCGAGCTGCGTGCCAAAGGTTTCCGATCCCTGGTGTACAAAGTGATGAGATTTTGCTGTATGGTTGCTGTTGAAATATGTTATGAGTTTGGGAGACACCCACTGCTAGGTCTCCAGGGACAACAAAGGCAATGACCCACACCCAAATGGGTGTTAAGCGACCATCATGAGCCATTGACTAGCAGGGGAATTGTAAACAAGAGATTTACAGTTCTGTAAGAGACAGTTGTGCAAGCACCACACAATGGGGATTGCTCAACTCTGTGACTCAGCAAGGACCACCAGGACATATTTGGGCCCAGTATCTTCCCTGGGACAGGAACTGAGAGTATAAAATAAGGCACAATGGCACCGTGCGATCACCTCTCACCTCCTCCACCTTTGCTGAAGGCAACAAGAACGCTGGGAAGACAAAGACTTTGAATAGAGGAGACTTGTCCCAGGCTGAGAAGGAAATTCAGCCTGGGTATTAAGAACTGTAGCTTACCTGCAACATCCAGCGGGGCGAGAAAAGTTGTTTGATTCAAATCTTGCATAGACTGAAAGTTTAATATTCAGGATGCGCGTTTACTTTTTATTTTCTTAGGTAACGCTCTCTGACCGTTATACCTATCACTTATAATCACTTAAAATCTATCTTTCTGTAGTTAATAAACTTATTTTAATGTATTCTTACCAGTGAGTTTATCTAATGTGCTTGGGGACTCTGCTCAGATTACAAGGCTGGTGTATGTTGACTATCCTTTGACGAAGTGGCAAACTAATTAATGAGCTTGCATTGTTCAAAAGAAGGTCTTGAGCAGTGCAAGACAGTACATTTCTGGGATGCAAGGCTGGGAGCTGGGGTGGGTTGCTAGTGTCTCCCTCTGTACAGTTCATGAGTGCCTTAGACTTTATGTCGTCACTCAAAAGTCGACAAAACAAAAATCGCCAAAGGCTGTTCACACTTGTTCCCTCTGTCGACAGATCATGTCCACACTGTGGGCACCATCATCGACAGTGTGAGCAATGCACTGTGGGTATATATCCCACAGTGCAGTGTTGTGGGAAGGTGGAGCTGATCGCTGCGCATCTTGGGAGGATTCCCTCCGAGTTCTCCCACAGCCTCCTCAGCTGCCGGGTGTGGCATCATGAGTAGCTCTGTGAGCTCTCCGTGCTGAGGAATGTCAAAGCAGCGCAGCAGTCTCTCCTCCCCCCGTCCCTGCAACACCAGTCTGCCTGCTGCTGTGTTCCTAGTGCAGGACAGAACAGGAGCATTCCCATGATTTACTCCTTGTTCCCCAAACAGAGCAGCACACTCAGCTGTCAGATACTTCCCGCTGCAGAGATCAAAACACTGAGCAGAGGAATCAGGGCAGGCATTCTGGGATACTGGCGGAAGCCAGTTCTGTCGACAAAACAAACAGCAGTGTCTACACTGACTCTTTGTTGGCAATAAAGGGAGGGGAAAAGAAAAAGGTCTCTTGTAGGGGTGGAAGTTTTTTGTCACCGAAAGCAGGCGTTTTTCCCGACAAAAGTCTCATTGCAGTGTGTAGGCTCTCAATGTTGTGTCGCCAAAAGGCAGTTTTTGGTGACAAACTTGGTAGCGTAGACAAAGCCTAAGAGAGCATTCATGCAATTTAGAGATTTTTAAGGTCAGGCTTGACAAAGCCCTGGCTGGGATGATTTAGTTGGGGTTGGTCCTGCTTTGAGCAGGGGGTTGGACTAGAGAACCTCCTGAGATCCTTTCCAACCCTGATACTCTATGAATTTAGCTGGGTGTGTCTCTGTATGTGGGTGACTGAGTGATAATGGCTCCTGGAGGGATTTAAGGCTTGTCACTAGTAAAGCATCGTGAGAGACAACCCAGGCTGGAGAGTTAAGGGAGCACAGCAGTCCCACAATTCCAGGTTGTATCCCTGGGATCCTGTCACAGCTGTAGTATCTTTTCTTCAGGCTCTCACTGGGTCAGAGGGGAGGGACAATGTGGGTTTCCTCAGCCCACCCATTCTTCTCCTTGGCCTGTCCAGTCTCCACCCCTGGACCAACAGAGAATGAAGCAGACCCCATCCTATATAGGAGAGAGAGTGATCTATGGACCGGGTCCAGAAAGTGGGGGAAGACAGTAACAATAATCTAGGCCAATATCAGAACTAGCTAATTTGTGCCTGGATTTGACATATCTCTGATTAGCTGAGTAATTAGCTGTGATACATTTTCCATCGGGTCTATACCATTCCTTTGTTAAACTTTTAGTATTTTTACTTTTGTCTACATTTAAGAAAACTGGGTCTAAATTTTTGATTTGAGATTAAATGGGCCTGACTGGATATTTTTAATAGGAACATTTCTCATAACTACACAGACCACAGCAATTACATTTGGGAAAGTCTGAAATAGACTTATTATGTCAGAATAACATTATATAAATATACTTAAATTGATTTGCTTTGAACTCCATCTGCTACCCAGAGAGCAAATAAGTTCTAGTTTGAATAAATTTGTACATGCGTTGCCAAATTTTGGGAGCATGCCCACTCATTTTTGTCAAAACAGCAGAGAGGTGACCCAAGTTTCTGCAAATGTATTACTTTTTTTATTCATGTAATGATGAAGTTAGTATTTACCACTAATTATATTTTGTGGAACATTCCCATTCCTATGGAATAAAGATCAACTAGAATCATCAGTCCCTCTCTGGTACAATAAATATATTGGCACAACAGGGGACATAGAGAAGGGAATTCCATTCCTACCTCTGAATTGCTTGCCTTTGGTGGGTTTAAACCACATGTGGACTCACCAAGTTTAGGCCTCTATGGCACTTTTGCAACCAAACTATAAACCTGGAAAGTAAGGGTTTATAATGAAAGCACAGATAGACCCTTAACCATAGCACATGGCTTGCTTGCACACAGAGGACAATCACAGGCTTGCAACAGAGTTTCAGATTATTCTATTGAATTACAAAAAGGGCTATTATTAGTTCCCACCAACCTTGTTATTTATAGTGGTTTGCAGTGATTAAACTCGCTAACAACTTTTATCTAGAAGTTGCTTAGCATATCAAGATTTTTCAAACATTGTAATTTGATGTATTAAAGAGATAATGTTCATGGAACAAAACAGTGTAGCAGGATAATAGTTTCCTGCTGCCAGTTTAATGCTGAAAGGCTGTTGATGTTTGTGATAGTGACTTTATTTTTAAGAAGAGATGGACTCTGGGCCGAATGGCTGATGTAGCCTCTGCAGGTGAGCCAACTTTTATAAGAAAAAGAGTATGCTCTTTGACAGCCATCCAGGAAAGAGGTCTTTGGGGACTCTCATTGTATGTTTATATAGTGCATTGTAAAATGGACCCCCAACCTGGTTGTGGCTGTTAGTTGCCATCACAATATAAATGTTATATATAAATTATAATAATCATGAGGCCAAATTCTCCCCTGGGATGTACATGTGTATGCTCTGGGCACACATGAATTTTGCCTTTCTGAGCCCTCAGGTACTGCTCCTATGACCTCATCCAATGCCCACTGCAATCAAAGGAAAAGCTCCGATTGACTGCAGTGGGTTGTGGATCAGGCGGTTTACATTCATGTTGCTGTGAAATGTTACTTCTGAGGAAGTAGGACCTTCCACAGCAGAGGAAATCAGCTCATGCAAATTTCAGCACTTGTCTAATAGTAGGAGTGAAGAAGACCCGTTCACGTTGGAGAGATTTTTGTTAATCACATCTGTGCTGTTTAAACAGCATATCCTTTAGTCAATTAAATCCTAATTTAAAGGCAGTTCATTGGTATGTATTGTTCATTTATGTGCATTAACTACAACTACAGTGCAAATAAGTACATTAACTGCAAGTCAAGTATATCTGAAACCGTATGGGATAGAGGATTACCTCAAACTAATGAATGACACTAAACTTTAAGAGCTTTAAATACTGCACTTTGATGTCACAAAGGATTTGGATTTTTTATCCACACAGGGGATTAAGGCAAAGTGGCAAAGGCAGATCAAACACTGGGAGCACATAGTACCACATGGAAAAGTCTGACTTGGTACCCTTTGAAGATATTTCTGTACCTTTTTTGCTGTATGCGTAAATAAAATAAATAACTGGAAAGCAGGTGTGGCAAGCCTCCTATCTGGTAATATCTGGCGTTCAGATAGTGAAATTTATATACTCATGCATTTCTCTAGGACCTACCTCAAGGCACTGCTTGCTTTAGAGCAAATCTTCCTGAGGTCTGTGTCATAAAATGCACCAAGAGATTCACATTTAGATATCTTGTTTGTTGAAAGAAAGGCTAGATGTTCTGTGTAGACAGGGCAATTAGGACTGCCGGTGAGGAAGCATCTTCCATAAGAATGGCCATATTGGATGAGACCAGTCATCCATTTAGTCCAGTATCCTGTCTTCCAACAGTGCCCAGTGCCAGATCTGTTCATTTCCTCTGGCAATCACAGGTTTAAGGACAACATAAGAACGGCCATACTGGGTCAGACCAAAAGTCCATCTATCCGAGTATCCTGTCTTCCAACAGTGGCCAATGCCAGGTGCCCCAGAGCGAAGCAAGTGATCCATCCCGTTGCCCATTCCCAGCTTCTGGCAAAAACCAGATAATGAGGTTGCAGCCCTGATCATCTTGACTAATAGCCATTCACGGACCTGTCCTCCATGAATTTATATAATTCTTTTTTTTAATCCATTTATACTTTTGACCTTCACAACATCCCATGGCAACTGTGGTTGTGTGAAAGTACTTCCTTATGATTGTTTTAAATCTGCTGCCTATTAACTTCACTGGGTACCCCCTGGTTCTTGTGCTATGTGACGGGGTAAATACTTTCTTATTTGCTTTTTCCAAACCATTCATGATTTTATAGACTTCTATTATATCCCCCTTAGGCATCGCTATTCTAAACCCCAGTCTTTCTAATCTTTCCTGAAATCGAAGCTGTTCCATACCTCTAATCATTTTTGTTGTCCTCCTCAGTACCTATTCCAATTCTAATATACATTTTTTAAGATGGGGTGACCAGAACTGCATGCAGTTTTCAAGCTGTGGGTGTACCTTGGATTTATATAGTGGCATTATGATAGTTTCTGTCTTATTATGTATCCTGTTCCTAACATTCTGTTAGGTTTATTGGCTTCCACTGCATATTGATGTTTTCAGAGAACGATCCACGATGACTCCAAGATCTCTTTCTTAAGTAGTAACACCTAATTTAGAACCCATCATTTTGTATGTATAGCTGGGATTATGTTTTCCAATGTGCATTACTTTGCACTTATCAACACCGAATTTCATCTGCCATTTTGTTGCCTAGTCACCCAGTTTTGTGAGATTCCTTTGTAACTCTTCGCAGTCAGCTTTGGACTTACACATTGGGGTTCTCAAACTGTAGCCCATGGATCATTGGTAGTCTGTGAAGAGCTGGCAAGTCACATGATGCTAGCTCCTCCTCCTGACTTTCAACACATGAAGTGTAAGAGTTGGAGACGGGGACCAGGTGGCAGGGAAGCATGTGCAGAGAAGCAAGGGGAGAGAGAGAAGCGAGGCACAGAAGAATCAAAGTAGATAGTGGCTTAACTGTTTTCAAAGCAGGTCAGAATGGTCACTGAATTAAGGACAGTTCCAAATACAGAAACACTTTCCTGATATTACTTTTCTGTGCAAGCAAATGCTGCAGTTGCCACAAAGGTGTTCTGGGTAAAGTGGAGGTGGTCCATTAAGTCACAATTAAAAAGGAAGGTAGTCTGACCATTGAAGACAGGACAAATTGTTTGTGAGACACGCTGTAACAGGATGGTCTGCCCCTTTAAGGGTTGGGAGGCCTGGGCTGGCCAGCCCTGTTCAGTCATCAGACCCAGCTGGGAAGGGAATAAGTGATTATAGAAGCTGACAAGGGCTCAGTTGAGGGGGCTGCTGCAGAAGGGCAGTTGGAGCTTCTCGTAGATCCTGGAGGAGGAGAACTCCTAGGCAGATGGCTTGGAGAAGGAGGACAGAGGAGTAGCAGGAGGGAGATGAGTTCCTGCAGTAGGCCCGAAGCAGGAGGGACTGAGAGAGGCAGTGCAGAAAGGCCCTGGAGATGGTAGGCCAGGTTGGGCAGAGGAACAGTTTTGTGTTCAAGGTTTTCCCTGCATTCTACACTGGAGAAATAAATATGTGCCTTGAAAGAGACTGTGGGTGTGACAATACGTCTTCACCGCAATAAAAAACCCACGGCACCAAATCTCAGAGCCCTGGTCAATTGACTCAGGGGTCTCCAGTGTGATCCTGAATGTCTACACTGCAATTTTTGGCCCTGCAGCCCGAGTCAGCTGACCTGAGCCAGCTACAGCTGTGCCACAGAGTTTTTATTGCAATGTAGACATTCCCCAGTGAGTCCTTCACAGGCTGGGAAAACAGGCCAGCACCTTACACACACACAATTAAAAAGTGTGCTCCCTAGAAAAGAGTTTGAGAAACCATGCCTTACCTCCCCCTTGAGTCTTTCCTCTCTAACCATCCAAAAGGTAGGAAGGGGGCAAGTAAGTCACTGATAGAGACAAGATACGTGGCCAAAATGTGCTTCCCCTTTACCATTTTTACTTAAGCTGTGATTTGAAGGACAACATTATTCTATTCACTGCAAACAAAAAAAGCTGAGAACAGATATTTCAATTAGACATTGAGGCCTGTTTTATTACAACAGACCTACATTGTCTAAAGTGGCTGGCAGTTTTGGATCCTTCCATTTCTAGGAACCCCCAAGTTAAATCTCAGTAGAGCTGATCACCCTCAATCCCAGCCTAAATCAATGTGCATTTCAAGTTTACTACATTCTAGAAAGACTGGACCAATGTGTCTCTTAGCTGGGCACTCCAAAACTATGGGAGACCTAAGACCAAAATGTGATATATCAAAAAACATTGTGCAATTATTGTGTCCCAAGCAAGAAAGGAGAAGCATGGGAAGCTATTTGGGGCTCTGAATTCCCCGGAAGAATGTAGTTGTTCTGCAATAAGGGTTCAGACAAATGCAAAAATGTCAATTTTTCAACATAGCCTTTCATTGGTCAGAGCTACACAAGACATAATACGTAGAGGGTATTTTAAACCACGCATCGCCCAAAGCAGCATGAAGGGGCAGCAAACCTATGAGGGGGCTGAGTTTAGCATCCTGGAAATAATCGTGCTATGTAGTTGAAAGCTATGCAAACGTGATAAGGTATTGTATTTTGTTTCTGATGTGTTATCAGGCCTTTGCGGGTTATTGTTAGTCTCAGCACTGAAACGCAGATTTGACTTATGGTGCTCTTATTGTTCATCCAAACGTCAAAAACCCTTGCACTGCACTGTTTCTGACACACGCCAAAAAGCCTATAACTGACAGCTCCAGCAACACGTAGGTTCTACTATTACTGTATAGAACAATACAGTATGATTTGCAGAAGTGAACACCGCCAAACATATTGAATTTTACTGAAAAAGAAAAAAAATGCAGCATTTTGGCAGTTTTATGATGACGTGACCAGATCCACACAAACTCCTGGCAACAATGAGGAGTACGTGATGTTCTGGAAAATCAATATATAGCTTGCAGAGGGAATCCTGATGAGAACAGTCAGTTATTTAGGTTGGAAATCGCTTATTCCCAAAGTCATAAAACCCTTCATTGCAGGGGCTGTATGTATCCTTGACAAGGAAGGAACTGGGCATGACCTAGGCTCAGCTTCATGCTTCGAGAAATCTTTGTGTTTGTTTGTTTTTCTCAAGTGAGCTTGCAGCCAGGGCAACTTGCAGAATATTATTAATGAAATTGCCCTCTCCTCTCCTGTTGGTTAGGAAATGCGGGGTGATGGCATGAGCCATGCTCCTGTTTCCTAGTTTAACCCATCAAGCTCTACTCAAACTTTTCCTTCCCCTACTCCACAGTCTTTTGAATGGTCCCACCTTTCCACCCACAAAAACAAAAAAACTGTACCCTCAATAACATAGCACTCAAGAAGAATTAAGCCCCTCAAAGTCTTCTGTAGGCTTAATTTATGATCCCATCTCTAAAGTACTATTTGAGGAGAGGAGCCACTAACCCAGTCAAAAGTAGAAGAGAATTCATTCAAACTTGGATTTTCAAAGCTGCGTAAGGAAATTAGGAATCCAGCTCCTAGGAAAATTCGGTAGGAATTGGGCACCTAACCCCTTTCTACTTCCTTGATAATCCCAGCCTTAATTGCCTGACTGGCTGAAAATTGCTGGAGCCTCATGGTTTAATACTAGTATGAGCCTCAGGCCACATTTCCCCTCTAATTTTGGAAAAATGCAGTGCAGTTTTTCAGGCCTAGCTAATCCCCTCTCCTATACACCATCTCAGTCGTCAGCACAGCCTGCTAATCGCTTTACACACGCAGAGCAGTTAAAGAAAGAGATGTACTATGCAGAATGAACCTACCGTTCAGCCAGGTGTTTGTTCATGTGCCTGGAAAAATGAGCAGTTCCCAGAAGCTGAGTTTACTTTCTTAAAAGGGAATATAGGTTCACTCATCATTACAAAAAGCACATTCAGGCAAGCACTTAAATGTATGGGCCTTCCAAGCAGGGAGCCATGTACAGAGGAGTGTAGTAACAGTTAATGTACTGAAGAGTCTCTAGTCAACACTTTTTTTAGAAGGGTCAGTCTGGTTTAAAAAGGGGGGGGAGGGGAATTGAGATAATGGACATACACTAAAACCTAGTACTGCCATTAGCATTGTCAATTAATATTTTATATTCCCTTGAAGTGCCTTTTGAGGAAATCAGCCTTCATTACCAGAGGTTCTCCACCATAAACATGGCAAACAAAGTACCTCAACTGACAGCTACAGCATCATAAGCGAGGAAAATAGAGTTAATGTAGAATCTGGGGAAATAAACAGACTGATTCAGAGTCCGAGATCAAATGGGCATTTAGATTCCAACACACTCAGAAGTTCTATTACTCAAGCCAAGATTCTGATACCTTTACTCCAACTCCACAAGTTGCTTTAGTGAAATCAATGGGATCATTTGAGGAGTAAAGTACTATTGAACATCAGTAAGGGTATCAGAATCTGTGCCTTAATGTTTGTGTGCTGCTTTGAAAATGATAAGTTCTATATAAGTGTTCAATATTATTAATATTCTCACCCAATTGTCCAGGAAAGGTGGCAAATAATTTTTTGAGGCTCTGGTTCTTCAGAATTGCTAGTTTGATGGGGCTTGGATTTTAAAGTCATTTACATTGCTCCGTCAGTGTTCTGTAGGGTTACCATTCGTCCGGATTTACCCGGACATGTCCTCCTTTTTGTGCTAAAAATAGCGTCCGGGGGGGAATTTGTAAAGCACTCACAATGTCCGGGATTTCCCCCCTCCCCCGGAGCGGCTGGGAGGGCTGCAGGAAAGTCCCGGGCTGGACTCCGGAGCAGCTGGAGAGGAGCTTCGCCCTGCATTCTGAGCAAGTGTCTCAGCACAAAGTGCAGCCCTCCCCTTTTGCAACTGGGAGCGGTTACTGCCATGCAGCGTAGCAAAACGGGAGCGAGAGCACTTTGTGCTGATACAAGGGCAGCTCTCCCCTGCAACCCGGTCCGGGCCAGGGACTGGGTTTTGTTGTGCAGGGCCAGGGACCGGGTTTTGTTGTGCTGGGGCGCTTAGCCACGTGTCCGGCTCGCACAGAGCCCAACACCCTGTTCTGAGCAGCAGGGTAAGGGGGGCAGGAGAAGGGGCAGGGAGGTTCTGGAGGGGGCAGTCAAGAAACGGGGGGGGCTTTTTGGGGGGAGTGGAGAAAGTTTTGGGCAGTCAGGGTACAGGTAGGGGGTAGGGTCCTGGTGGGCAGTTGGGGGGGGGTCTTAGGAGGGGGCAGTTAGGGGACAAGGAACAGGGAGTCTTAGGTAGGGGGTGGGGTTCTGGAGGGAAGTTAGGAGCAGGGGTCCCAGGAGGGGGCAGTCAGGGGACAAGGAGCGGGGGGGTAGGGGGCTGGGAGTTCTGGGGGGGAGCTGTCAGGGGGCAGGAGTGGGGAGAGGGATCGGAGCAGTCAGGGGACAGGGAGCAGAGGGGTTTAGATGGGTTGGGAGTTCTGGGGGGGGCTGTCAGGGGGCAGGAGTGCGGAGAGGGATCGGAGCAGTCAGGGGACAGGGAGCAGAGGGGTTTAGATGGGTTGGGAGTTCTGGGGGGGGCTGTCAGGGGGTGGGGAGTGGTTGGATGGGGCGTGGGAGTCCCAGGGGTCTGTCTGGGGGTGGGGGTGTGGATAAAGGTTGGGGCAGTCAGGGGACAAGAGGCAGGGAGGCTTAGATAGTCCTGGGGGGCAGTTAGGGGCAGGGGTCCCAGGAGGGGGTAGTCAGGGGACAAGGAACGGGGGGAGGGTTGGGAGGTCAGGGGGGGCGGGAAGTGGGAGGGGCAGGGGCGGGGCTTCTCCCGTCCTCTTTTTTGCTCGCTGAAATATGGTAACCCTATGTTCTGCCAAGTATTTTTGGCACCAGCCAGCTAGGTTCTTTCGTAGCTGAGTGAACCCAGTCAAAATTGGCTGGCAAAAGGCAGGACTTTTTAAAATTTATTGTGCTCCAATCAGAAAGCTGCTGAATGCTGCGCTTCTCAGAAAAGTGCTGTCCTTGTCCTTTTAAATGAAAGCTAGTCGGTATTCATTAGGAACAGGCCAGAGCTATTTCAGACACTGAAGACAGCAGACACAGATCAATAGAAAAAAATAACTTTTTATTTACAAAAAAAATCCAAATATTGGATGCTGTAAACAAAATTCACAATCTGTTCCCTCTAGCACTGATGCAAACACTTCAGCTCTTAGAGTCTGTTTTCCATCAGCTCTTTTTTCTGTCTGTGACAGAGCCTATAGTCAAAATGTTCCACAAGAGCAATCCAAGGAGCAATTTGCTGCAACAGGATGCCTCACAGAAGGCAACAGTTGTATGGAATTCTGAGGGAGATCAAATGTGCACAGCCTCCTACAGACTGCAAGAGTTTGCAGTGCTTCAGCCAAGCTGTATTGAAATTTGCAGGCCTTTTTTTGCTATTTACTTTGTTAGCAAGCCATTATTACAACAGCAAGATAGTACACGGATTTTCTTTCTTGCAGTGGAAATTGTCTGCTAAAAGAAAACCATACAAAAGAGTATATTCAAATAGATGCTGAATATGTCATTACATTTTCTTTCCTTTTCTTATATCTGCAGTTTTACCTAACACACTTCATTTTCTCAATGAAACAACAACAACAACAAGCCTTCTTTTGAACTGGCATGAGCCTCCAACATAATACGCTTCATATGCAGAACATTTAAGAAGATGGGATTTAAAGCTTTGCTTGAAGGACTTTGTGTAACATAAGCAACAAATTGTTTTTAAAGCACACACAAAAAAAGGAGTTAGGAAAGATATGGTGTGATCTCATTGGTGTTTTTACTTTCCCTTCTATTTTTAAGAGAAAGTTCTTACATTTTGAGGGTTTTATACATATCAGAAAATAATCTGATTTCAAAGCTCTCAGATGTTTCATTATATTTATATTAAAACAAGTTTAGCTCCCTGTTGATTACCAATAAATCCAACTGTCACACAACAGTTTGACTGTAATCAGGTCAACCTTTTTAATCAGTTCAGCATTTTAAAGGGAGTACTGTTTCTTCAGCAAGTTCTAAGCTGAAATGGCTGATTGGATCGGAAAGTGAAGCCTACTGAATACCAAGAGCTTTTTTCCTGTAAAAGTACTAGTGTTCTGAAGCGAGAGAAAGAGAGAGAAAAAAAAAAAAATCAGACGTTATGAAGGGGAAGGTGTGCAAACCACAGAAGCAATCCAGCTTTGAAAAGATGTTCTTATTTTACTCTTGGCCTGAACTCATGACTCCTTCCCACCACTAACATCAGACACCTTTTAAAACTACCAGCCACCGAGAAAACAAAGCCCTACCAGTTCCACCACTTGTTCATTTACATATGCAAAATAGGTCTAATACCTATATAATATATCCCAAAACATATTATATATGTATCAAAATGTGCATGCTGAAAGGTGCAGTAGGCTGAGCCCTGCTGCGTGTACTACAAAATGAACAGCTGCTGTCAATCATAAAAAGTAATAAAATTTCAGCTGAAAGAGGAAATAAATCAAAACTTTTTTAAAAAAGGCTGCCCTCCAAAGGAAAAGTACATTATCTCATGTATTATCAGCATTTTGTGGTTGAGGCACAGCTATAGATTCCCAAACCCTTTTAAATAGCAGATGACTCATTTATTTGCTGCAAATAGTTGTGGTAAGAGAGGACATACCACATTACCAGCTGATCCTATTTCCCCAGCCCTCCCCTTAGCTTCCGTTAGAAAACCCTTCAGACAGCTACAGGCAATGCTCTGGGTTTGACAAGTACATCACAGTCTTGATCTACAGCTTGAAGTAATAGGCCATGTGAAACAAACCCTTCCTTTTCATAATTAATCAAGAAAGGCCTTCCCCTGACCAAAGAGAGAGAGGAAAGAATGCAGCCAATGTGGAAGGGAGGGAGAGAAGAAAAGAGAAGGTGGGGACAAAGACTCCCAAGTAAACACAATGAGTGGCAATGAAATAGCTTTTCCATTTCCTGAAGAAGTCACAAGAAAGGTGCTTCAGTAAACAAATCAGGTTCCTGTTAAACTTGCCTTCAAAGATAAAAGTACAAAGGGCAGCAAAAATAAACTTGTCTTAGTAGCTCTGTAATGACAAGGGGAGAACACACTTCCAGGATAACAGTTCCCTTTCCAAACACACACTTTTAAACATAATCTTCTTTTACCTGAAACTTAAATGATGCAGAAAATACTGCACTAGAATTTCAAAACCAGTCCTCCCCCAAGAGATGTCTCTGAAGTGAAAATAGTGAAACGGTCGATTTCTTCCCACCCCCCACTGGTCTCTTGGGCGAGGAAACGAAAGTGAATAGTTATAGTTCCAATGGAAAGTGATTCCATTTAAATAAAGTACAGTACTAAACTTGTAAATGCAGTGTGACAACCAGATCAAAGATGTTTAATATTTGCATAAAAATATATATATATAATATATATATAAAATATAATTTTAAGCAACCGTGCAACACTCTTAAAAATGATTCATTTCACATTTACTAAATTCTAGTGGTCCTGGAATGCATAATGCATTCTATTAAAATATTCCTTTAAATATTAACAATTAGTGTTCAAATGACCAACTAATACAATATTCTTTAGCTGTCAGGGGGTTTAAATAGCCTATCTTTGATCCACGTTCCACTGAATTATACATCATGGAGGTATGCAGTCACAAAATTAGTGGGTTAAATGTCAAAATGGTATTACAGTACAAAATGTGAAAAAAAGCATCAGCTAATCAAATGTTTATCCATTTGTGGAATTATTATGGCTCACAAGCAACTCACTGAATTACTGTAATCTTTGTTCTTGCAACCAAAGACATTTATTTGTATCCCACCTTAATCCTGACTGGTTCATTTACTGCAAATTTTCAGGTGTGGGTTATAAATTCTCTGCAAGGTGCTCACTGTCCTATGACATCCTGTTGCAAACTGGAAAACACACAGTACTTTATTTAAACATTCCTTAATTGCTACATTTTCCTAGACCACATTTAATATATACATTGTGTGTGCGTGTTTGTGTGTATTATATATATATATATATATATTATATACACACACACGCGCACACACAAACATACACACACGTACCTATGATAACATCACACTGACAATATTAACTTTATACAGGTATTTGCCAAGGAAAAAATAGGGCATTTTCTCCACCACTGATTCACAAGCTTGTGTTTTTTTGTTTGTTTGTTTATTTTGTTTGTTTGTTGTCTTGTGTCCCTGATAAAACAAAATGCACGGTTAAAAACCACAAAACTATATTTTTCTCACTTCAAATTTTCTGAAAGCATCAGGCACTTTTGATTAACATTGGTGTGTACAAATATAGCAACTTCTTTTTATATTCTACTGTATCTCCTTTGCTTGGATAACTTATTTGTGAAATCTTTGGTCCTTGAGCATATTTTGTTTGCTACACCTGTTTTTCTTGCATTTTCACATTTTTAAAATGTGAAGCACGCATGCAGCTGGAAAAAAATGGACTTTATCATCATGTGTTTTTTCTGGATTTATGATAACTGTACCAATCTCCTACTGTTCATTTGGAGCAAGCTGTTTCTGTTAAAGCATTCTATTCAAGCAAGCTATACATTCTACACAATCTTCCCATAGACAGCACTTGTTGCAAGTCCCAAAGGCAGTAATTCCAATATACATTTTATTTGAACTTATCTCTGGTTCATGCCTCTACTTTTAACTCCTGAATATATGTAAGCAAATTGTTTTGTTTTTTGAGGGTTTTTTTTTTCCCATATTCTCCCTTTTGCAGATCCCATTCTAAAAAAAGGCTTTCCAACCTTCTCTATGCCAAAGCTATGGGAGCAGGTATTGCCAACCCATATTGTCATCAAGCATTCCTCCCTTGTTTATTTCAGGGGAAGCTATTTGCTTTTAATGACAGGTCTCTTGTGCTCTGGGGTAGAATCCAATTATTTCTGCTTCTTTTCTAGATCATGCTCACATAATTTATAAGAAGAACCACAAGCTTTACCAAACTTGAAAGCTAGAGCAGATCATCATTGCACCAAGAACCCCATTTTAAGGAGAGCATCACTCCTTTCTGCTTGTTAGAAAATGTTCTCCCCACCAGGTGTATTAAAACAGTCCTTAATTGCAGGGCAACCAAGTCGAGTATGTGTGCTGCTGGCACGTAAATACCGGTTGAACCTGGGCAATATAGTAATTGCTAAAGTTGGCATCTGCTACATATGGGGCTGGCTGGTAATAGCAGGTGACATTGGCCACATTGGGGATGATATTTTGCTCAGCAAGGACACGGATGGCCAGCATGGTGATAAGATTTAGAGTCTGTCTCCTCTCATGTCCCATCAGGCACACTGTGCTCTCATTCACCACACCATGAAGGGTCATGAGATAGTCATACTTGCGGTCCTCTAATCCCACAAAGTGGTTCTGCAAGTAAGACTCCAACTTTCTTTGCTGTTCTCCAATGTCTGAGAAGTCAATGAAAAACCTGGAACACATGTATCTCTGAAGGGACTTAATCTCAGATTCTGAGGCAGCCCTAAAGCCCCTTACCAAAAGGTTGCAGTACTTAAGAAGGCCACCTCCTCTGATTTCTTCTGGGTTTCTGGTGGCAATTATCTTGTTGCAGAGATGATCAAAGGCTTCTTGGAAATCCCCATAGACACTCTCACCAATGATGGTCGGGTGAAAAGTTTCAGTCATGGGATTCTCTGAGCATTCATAAAAAAGCAGAAGGGAATCTAATTTGATTTGAAAGGAGTCTACACTGAACTCAAACTGCCTCCTCAGAGAGTCCACAAACTTCAGCTCCACGTTTTTGCCACTGTTGTTGGACAAGGAGATGAGACTCCATCGGTCTGAATCATTGCATACTTTTACCATTTTCTGCACATAAGCTTCCTATAATTTGAAAGACAAAATGAGCAAATGAAGAAACCAATACAAGTAATTCCCCTTCACAGACTTCATTTGCATTCTCTCCCACCTCCACCCTGTGCCCGCTTTTTGCGAACTATTTTAAGGAGTCTGGATAAAAACCGAAGGAGACGTATTTAACGTAAGTGGCAGCACAGTAGTTGCAAGGGGTGATGGGATTCCTTATGGGATTGTGCCATGTCGGGAACAACTTTTGCAACAATGTTTTTTTTAAAGCACTTATATATATAGAAAGAGAGAGACAGGTAACAAAATTAATGGCACACATAGCATATATGCCCACACACTCTCATTCTGTCTCACACATACAATAATTCCTGGGGATTTGGAAGATCACTATTAAAATATAATACAAAAGCATTTCTATAGGCACCACAAAAATATATTTTCTATATTTTCAAACTAATCAAAGCTTGTTCTTTCAGCACAGCTCCCCCAAAACACTCCCAAGTTTAAAAAATGTTCCCAAAACAGACAAAATAGGTATATGCCATTTGACATAAGCTATTTGGCATAAACTATAATAAACTCAGAAAATGAATCCTGTTTAAAACAAGAATTTCTGTTTAAAACAAGAAAATGTACAGCTTCTCCATCGTCTGAGAAAAGTGCTCACTGCAAAGAGAGTATTTTCCCTGCAGATACATATAAATGTTCAATGAGCTTATGATCCTTTTAAACTATGCTTCTACCCCTCTGAGTGACTCTTAAAATAAGGCGCTGTAAACTCTAACTTTCTAAGTAAATGTACCCAATATCCGTAATGACAAAAAGGGGGGGGGGGTTCACTAATCCTGGCTCCTCCTCCTTATTAGCTCAGTATGTATTGCCCTGATCGCTTTACTGCAAGTCAAACTCTCTTTGGTTCAACTGGGGTATAAAATGACAGAGGAGTCACTTTTAAAAACATGTTGTAGGTGTCAATTTCATGACACCCTTGTCTCCCCGCGGCTCCACTGTTATAAGGGGCTGCTTCCCTTGGCTGTGTGTCTGGACAAGTGCATGTTTACCTTGAGGGTAAGCGGGGTGATCTTCTCCTTGTTAACTCCGTCAGGTAAGAAATCCAAAAGGCAGTCCAAGACCACGTCCTTCACAGTCTGAAACTCGGCTTCCCCTTTGAGGTCTGCGCAGAAGATGAGGTCCAAGTCCTTGTAGCCCAGGCCACTGTCTTGGTGCAGGATGTGGCTGGCTGCCGAGCCATTGAGTCGCACGTCTCGGACCCCAATGCACTTCTCCTCCAGGCGGCTCCGCACCACCTTCACGATCTGCCGGGGCTGCATCTCCAGCGTGGGGAAGTTGCCCCGGCCGTGGATGGGGATGGTCTCGCTCAGGATGCGATCCAAGCGCCGCACTTGTTCCCAGCTCAGCACGTTGCAATGAGGGTTCTCGCCGCAAGTGCCCGTGCAATTCCCACTCCCGCTGCAGCTGCTACTGCTGGGGCTGCGGGCGATTTCATCGTCAGCCATGGTCCGCAGCCGTTTCCTCTCGGGAGCCTGGTACGTCCCTTTTGCGAGATGTCTTCTTGCTTCGCTCTTAACGGAACAGGAAAGCAAACAATGAGCGCAGGGTTTGACATGCCCAGTGAGCCCTTTAGACCCCCTCCGACACTGCATCATAGAGGGGCTTTCGCTCTCCTCAGCGCCTAACAGCCGAGCTAGCTGCAGCCCCCCGCTCCCACCCAGAGGCGCAGCGTCTATAGATGCAGACCCCCGGGGATCCAACTCACACTGACACACATACGCACCCCACCCACCCCGCCCACAGAAAGAGATCGCTCCGATCTTTATCACCTGGGGGGAGAGTTGCCTGCTGGAGACAGCAAAGCGGCGCTGTGCCTGTGCCCAGCCTGGGAGCGCGCCCGACCCGGGAGCCGCTATCTGCCCCGCTTTCTGCTTCTCCTGGCTACTTGTGCTCCGCCTGCTGGCTTGCTCGGCGCCGTGTGCTGTGCTGCGCGGAGCTGCTGTGCCCGGCCGCCCCGAGTGCTGCTGTCTCTGGAGCTTTCGTAGTTCTGCCTGGGAAATGTCCCCAGTAGTTTTTATATGGGGTTTCTCCGCTCTTCCGGGGCCCCGAGTTACACGCTCCCCACGCCCCCTTCATTTGCATGGACAGCCCGCTGCAGCCCTTGGCTAGGCTCCCCCGCCACGCCCACCTCATATGCATAAACAGCTGTTCTCGGCGTAGTCAACAGTCGTTCCAGAACCGCCTTTGCCCCAAGCTCTACCTCGGGCCGGGATGCAAAGCTGGAGCTACTCAGATCCTGCCACTGCTTGGCCCCAATCCCCCAAAACTGTAGCGCGGGACGAACCAAAGAAACCCCTATTCAGCCGTTGGTCCCGCACCAAAGCAAAATTCGGACCCTTAAGCATTCCACACCAGAAATGCTGCAATACCCGCATATGGCAGCTGGATCCAGTCAAAACTTGCTTCCTAATCCCCAAATGCGAATGCCTGAATAGATACCATGTGGTGCTGCTCCTACTTCGCCAAAAAAATCTAGACCCCGGGGTATCCCTGTAGAGGAACGCCACAAAATGCCAAAGCTGGCACACGGAGCCTACAGAATCCAACCAGTTTTTGGCCCTTCCTTTCCAAATTCCCTCTAGCTCCTACTACTGCACCGGCAAATGGGGACCGTGGTGCACCCAAATATGTACGCGGATCCATCAGCCTCGTATTTGCCCTCCCACCCCATCCCTTTTCTAGGAGACATCAAGTTTAGACAACATTTTACATCAGACAAGTCTTTATTGGATTCGTTGCGTTTCGGTGAAACCAGATCACACATCTTCATCATTCTAAGCACAGCCAAATTTTATGCCCTGACACTGAAATTTAGCAGTGGTCTGGTCGGTCAGATGGTGATGATTTCATTATTTGTGTTTTTAGCTGATCAACTCTTGACTGAGATTTTCAAAGCAGTCTAGGAATTGAGATATATATCTTCTTATCACATTTTAATGTGTCTAAATCTCCTGGACTGCTTTGACACTCAGTGCATTGGATACATTAGCTAGATTGGATAGATTTATCTGAGTTAAAAAAATGGCTCCCTTTGCTATTTATCTAAAAGGTGAAAAATGGATGAATGGCGATGCTGGATTTTTCATGTGGGAGGGTGCCTCAGCTTTTTATAGTGGACTAAGACTTGGTCTCTATGCAATGCAATATAGGTTTGTGGTCAACATTATGCTTGATCTGACAAGACTCAGGTGCCGTATATGTGTTTTGCATTGTCCTTGTACCAGGATGAGTCTGAGCGTGTATTTTTCTGGTTAAGGATGATGAGAAATATGTGCCGTCTATTCTTATAGTACAACTTCGGGGCTTAAAAAAAATCAAACCCGAAATGCTAGGTTCCAGCAGGCTCCAGGTGCTGTCTTTGCGGTACTATTGAGCGGGGATGCATATGGGTAGGTTGGGTTCTGGGTTTTAGCGGCACTCACGCGCTATGTTAGGGTCCAGTTTTTGTTTGTTTGTTTGTTTGTTTTTCCCTGCAGTAAGAGCTGAAAGACGTGTTTTCTGTGGAGGCAACAGAACTTGGGGGTTCAGGGCCAAAAATTGTTTGGATCCATCAGGCTCCTGCTGCTGAATCCGGATTTTTGCAGTGCTCATGCTCGGTGGTGCATGAACTGCCGTCTTCCCCCTGCTCTCCCCCACCCTCGCAGTCGGAGGCTTGGGGCCAAATATCGGCAGGATCCAGGTATATCCAGTTTTTCCTCTGAGAAGGATTTAACAATATAAATACAAACATTACACAAGTAGAGCAGATTACACGCAGATCACGCAGCAGAGAAGAAGGCATATGAGTGCAGACAGGCAGTAGGTACTATACATGCTACAATGTAAAAACTTCAGCCTTCGTTTGCACAGCCGTGAGGCTAATCTTTTCTTCAATTAAAATGTCTGGTAGGCTGCTTTAAATAGTTGTGATGCTTTAAAATGGTTGGAGATGCGCCCTGAGTTTGCAGTGGGTAGATGTTGTATAAACAAGACCGTAAAAAGGAAATTCACTCTTTTATCTCTAGTATTATCTTCCATATGTGTCACCGAAGTCCAGGCAACAGCTTCACCTGTGAGCTGCCCAATGTGGCTATAACTAGAGGCTCCTGCTACGCAGTTCCTCAGATGGATCAATCGGACACATGTAAAGGGGCGTGGGCGTGGGCACGGGCTGACTGGCGCATGGCGGCAGATGTGGCTGGCACGTTCCTGGGGGATGGGCAAGGCGAGCAGCCGCTGGACCAGAGGGAACCGGACGGGACAGAACGTCACAGGTCCGGACGTTCCAGCAACAGCTGCTGGGCGATTCCGAAGGGCTGGGCTGTGCGAAGGGCCCCGCCAATCACCGCCGGTGACGGCTTCTCCCTCCCCTCGGCCCCGCAGGGCGAGGAGCCAATTGGATGAGCGTGGATAGGCGGGGCCGTGCCAGCTCCATGTGAATGAGCTCCGTGCGCTCACGGGCTGCAGCTGGGGTGGGGACACCGACGCATAGAAGGGCTGGCTATTTGCAGCCGCTCAGCTCCGGGGTAGATTCGTCGCCCTTATAGTATTAGCACCGGGCAAGCAGAGGGGAGAGAGAACGCACAGTGCGGCTCCTCCATGCAAGCTGAGGGTTTCTGCCTTCAGCACAGTGGGGTGGCTCCCAGCTGCTCTGCTTTAAGGCTTCAGAAGAGGCGAGGAGATGGGGCGGCCCGTGGACAGTTACCCTAGCGAACGCTATAAACAGTGATGGCTGTGGTTGGGGGCTGTTCGCCCCCTTCCCCACCAGACACCCACCCACTGTTTCTGGGGCCCCTCCCTGGGGAAGGAGATCTCCGTGCAGAGTTGAGGAATCACATTAGTCTGCAAGCCCTTTGCCGAGGAGAACAAAGCCACGCACACAAGCCCTCCTTTGCTGCCATATTGATTGCACTCTGGGCCGCCCCAAATGTGCAGGCCCAGCTGGTTCCATAGAACATTGGCTGGGGAGCTTATTAACACCCGCACGTGCCCTCCAAGGGGCAGAAGGAGACGAGCCGATCGAGGCAAATGGGAAAGGCAAGCAGCAGTAACCCACTCCTTCTGCTCTCGCCCGGGACAGCGGGGGCCCAGCTGTGTGGCAATGCCTCCCCCTGCCGGTCGCTGGGCACCGTGCACCCACACACCGGGTCCCTAGCCTCCCTTGGCGCTGAGAACGCCTTTCCCTCCGAGGCACCCAGGGACGATCCCCGCTCAGCAAACGCGACATTGTTATCCCCGCTGCAGGGGATCGCGCTTGGCCCCTGAGAACGCGTCTGCCTGCAGCTCCTTTTCCTGGCTGCTCCTGGGAAAGGTGCTGTGGGAGGGGTGCCGCAAAGGGGAACTAGCTGCCTCACATTTATACTCACTTATCACAAAACTACATTTATTGTCAACAACGCTCCATTGATTTTGTAGCTCGGTGGACCCAAGCAGGGCATTGGCATTAACCCTAACAGACATCACACTTCTGGCCCGCTGACATTTCTAAGCACCGTTGCAGAAGCGTGCGTGGAGTAGGGTGTGATGTAGCCAAACCCTGGATCCAACCTTAGTTTTGTTTTGTTTTGTTTTGTTTTTTTTGGGGGGGGGGTAGGGGATCTGGGTCCCATTTTTGCAAATAGTCCCCCCTTCTTAAATTGGTTAGCTCCAAACCCCAGTTCTCCCTCCTGCAAACGTCTGAAACTCTCACTGTATGTCCCACAGACAGACCTCAGTAGAAATACTAGTTTAATTTCATTTATATACCATTCCTCGGAGTTCTGGGCTTAGGTAGGACATTTTTACAGACAGAGTCAAGCTGCCAACTTCCACTCCCAGAAGGGAACCAGCTCTTCTGGCCTGTGGTAAAGAAGTACTTCCAGCTCAACCCAATCCCACCTTTTTGAGCACAAAATAGGCTGATAACGTACCATATGTTCAGTATAGCTTACCTCTGTGTGTATGCTTATGCAAATTTATATGGTCTCTGCAAAACTGCAATTTCACTTTCCAAAACTATATATGGAATCTTTTCTGTACCAGGGTCACATTTGAAAACCTGCTGGATTATTCCCAGCAAGTCTGGTAATTTAGAGAAACTGAGGTCAGTCTGCTCAGATTTTTTTTTACTTGATTATGGAATTTGAAAGAAGTTGAAAGATTTTACATGGCCAACAGCAGTACTGCAAAACAAAATAAAAATTGGGTTGTAAAAGTTTAAACATGTTGCTGTCATTTCAAGAAAAGGTGAATATTATTAAGGGGGGGGCTTCTATTTAAATGCCTTTTATTTGTTATAGGCCAATGCTAGTCAATGCCCTTAGTTCATGATGCCTTTCTTATTGTATGGTACCTGTAATTTATACCCGCATTCACTTGAAACAACGGGGAAAACATTAGCTATTTATACCTAGAGTAATAACGTTTGCAGTTATATTTGTTTTTTAAAAAATATTACAAGGGGACACCTTCATGCTTCAGGGTACAAACTGAGCACTATTTGGATCAGTAAGAAATTCCTTTCACATCACTCTCCCTATAGTATTCTAAATATGGCTAGTAGATGTGTGGTTCATTTTTTTCCATCCCCCAGAGAATCTGAAATAGGCCACTTCTAAAGGCAGAATACTGAGCAAGATGGGACTACTGGTCTGCTTCAGTATGTATGCTGTTATAGCCCTGTCCAAACTGAATGAGCAACCAGGCCTAGAAGTGTATATATACATGAGTACGTATAAGCATTAGTGTGGAAAAATATCCTTTAAAAATCTCTAATATTCACTATTAGACAATATACAGTTTGTGAAACTGCATTCTATTATGTTTCTTTAAATGAGCTGAAATTGTCAAGAATAGTGACGATTAACTTAATTTAGGCTAATTATATTGCTGGAAATTTGGAAACATTTGCATAGGTTACATAGGTCATCTCAATTATGACTGACATTGCTAACATCTCAATTATTATGAACAGTAATTTAAGTCATGAGCATACATCTCTATCATTTTAATTACAGATACATTTACCTGAAGAAGGTGAGTTTTTTTAAATCAGTCAATGTGGACAATAATCCAGTTGAGAGTATTTTATCAGTGTATTAGAGAAGTACAATATGAGGCTAATATACTGTTCAAATACATTATTTGTATAGCACAGGGGTTCTCAAACTTCATTGCACTGTAACCCCCTTCTCAACAAAAATTACTTCATGACCCCAGGACAGGGGACTGAAGCATGAGCCCACACGAGCCCCACCACCCCTGGTGGGTGGGGGAGGGGGCTGAAAGCTGAAGCCTGAGGAAGCCCCAGGTGGGGGAGGGTGGCAAAGCTTGAGGGCTTCAGCCCCTGGGTGGGTGGGCCAAAACCAAACCCCAGGCCCCAGCAAATCTAACGCCAGTCCTGGTGATCCCATTAAAATGGGGTCACGACCCACTTTGGGGTCCTGACCCACAGTTTGAGAACCGATGGTAGCATGAAGAGGTATTTGGATTGTAAATATTTGGAGGCAGGGGCCATGTTTCCTGTGTGTCTGTACAGTGCCTGGCACAATTAGGCCCCAATGTTCATTGGGTTCTTTGGGTGCTATCACAATACAAATAATAAAAATATCATTTTTACACATGTGTGTATATTTATATAGAGATTCTTTGTTGTGAACTTTTCACTCTGCACCATTATGTAAAAGATGCAGGAAGTTAATAAAATTCTCTCTCCTTAATTTTAGAATTCACTATTTTTTTCCAGATTATATCTGATTTAACATGTTTGTATCAACTGCTGCCCCATGCCTGTTCCCTCTTTGTTTAACCCACCAGTTACATCTTGTCTGAAATAAGAATATGTACTCTCTTCAGGACAAAGACTGTCTTTTACTATATGTCTTTTCAGTGCCTAGCACAATGGCGCCCTGATCTGTTTGGGGGCTCCAGGTGCTAATGTAATACAAATAATAATAAATATTAACATTATTAATAAATAATAAGACTAATAAGCTTCTCTCTTACAAAGAGGGAGCAGAAAAGTAGTTTAGGGAACCCTAAAATTGATAGAAAATAAAACACTAAATACATTCACAGCTGCAAGGAAAAGGTGTTTTTTAGTACCTCTCCCCACTCCCTTTTCCCCCTTTCTTCTTATCCTTTTACTAAGTACTGTTTTTCATAATGGAAAGAGGATATGCGCACACACATTTTTTTCTTTTTAAAAAAATTGTTTAAAAAAAATGAAATTGAGACTATATGCTCCATACTCTAATAGCAATAAGCCATACTGTGATGTGCATCAATAGGTTATTGGTGCAGTTTTCAGATGTATGAATATGCAATACATTAGCATAGATTGTTGTATTGATTTACTTCATATGAGAAACAGTGGCAGTAAGAACAATATTTCAAATCACATGTTGGCCAAAAATATTGTGCTTATAATATTTTCTGTCTGCTAGATATCTAGTGAAACATGGCTATGCACTAGACATCTTAAAGCCTCTTAATATTTTTTGCTAGAATGCAACACAATTTCTTTGTAGTAAATACATTAGTAGGGCCCTACCAAATTCACGGCCATGAAAAAAAGTCACAGACCGTGAAATCTGGTCTCCCCCCATGAAATCTGGTCTTTTGTGTGCTTTTACCAATACTATACAAATTTCACGGGAAAGATCAGGGTTTCTCAAATTGGGAGTCCTGACACAAAAGGGAGTTGCAAGGGGGTTGCAAGGTTATTTTAAGGGGCTTATGGTATTGCCACCCTTACTTCTGTGCTGCCTTCAGAGCTGGGCGGCTGGAGAGTGGCGGATGTTGGCTGAGCACCCAGCTTTGAAGGCAGCACCCCGCCAGCAGCAGTGCAGATGTAAGGGTGGCAATACAATACCATAAAAAGAACAGGAGTACTTGTGACACCTTAGAGCAGGGGTCGGCAACATTGGCACGTGGCTCGCCAGGGTAAGCACCCTGGCGGGCCGGGCCAGTTTTATTTACCTGCTGACGCAGCAGGTTTGGCCGATTGTGGCCCCCACTGGCCGCGGTTCGCCGTCCCGGGCCAATGGGGGTGGCAAGAAGCGGCGCGGGCGAGCGATGTTCTGGCCGTGGCTTCAGCAGGTAAATAAAACTGGCCCGGCCCGCCAGGGTGCTTACCCTGGCGAGCCGCGTCCCAACGTTGCCGACCCCTGCCTTAGAGACTAACACATTTATTTGAACATAAGCTTTCATGCTGCTACTCTAAATACTATACCATGCCACCCTTATTTCTGCTTTGCTGCCTTCAGAGCTGGGCGGCCAGAGAATGGCGGCTGCTGACTGAGGGCCCATCTCTGCAGGCAGCAGCGCAGAAGTAAGGGTGGCCATACCATGCCATCCTTACTTTTGCACTACTACAGGAGGTGACTGTCTTCAGAGCTGGGGTCCTGGTCAGCAGCCACCACTCTCCATCTGTCCAGCTCTGAAGGCAGACCACCTCCTGCAGCAGTGCAAAAGTATAGCTGTACTGCAACCCCTCCACAACACCTTTTTGGGTCAGGATCCCTACAATTACAACACAATGAAATTTCAGATTTAAATAGCTGAAATCGTGACATTTATGATTTTTAAAATCCTATGACTGTGAAATTGACCAAAATGGACCATGAATTTGGTAGGGCCCTATAATTAGGCAGGAGGTTTGAGAATATTTCACTCTCCACTGAGCGCCCACTGACACTTGAATTTATCAAGACTGTTTATGGTACAGATTCCTATTTTATTTGATGAGATTGTTCACGGCACTAAAGGATGGGTATGCTCATGTTGCTCTCTAAACTAATCTCAGTTGACAGGAGTGCAGAGAAGCCATAAAGGAATAAAAACTCTTTAGGTCCTATAATATGATGGATTCCCGTGTAATCTACCTAAAAAAAAGTCACTGCATCACTTGAGTGTGAGTAAAATAAACTGTCCTAAAATTCAGACTCAGTAATTGGGGGAGGACTTTTCTTAAGACTACATTTTCCATGTGTATGTGACAGAGTTTAATATTTCAGTTCTTCTACCCACGTAGGAAGACAGAGTTGCAATGTTTCATGAGTCATACTTTTATGTAGCTCCATATGCATATGACTGATAGGATATTATTGCAGATTTTATTTTTCCATCTTTTGTTTATCCTACAATGCACTAAGCTCATATGGGAATACTCCAATATATCTAAGTGTTGTTCTGCTTTTTAACCAGCAGAACTGCAGAAACCCATCAATTTAAGATCTAAACAAGCTGTCTTGTTTTGGAACAATGAACTAGCTAGTGTAACTCATGTAAAAATACATCATGTAATCTGACAAGGAAACTGGGTTTACTGTTCATTCAAACAAAACACATTCATGGATTAATACATTTTTAAGGCCATAAGAGACCATCATCATAATCTAATTTGACCTCCTCATAACACAGACCATAGAATTTCACCCAGTAATTCCTGCATCAAGCCCAATAACTTCTGACTGAGCTAGACCATATCTTTTAGTAAGAGATCCAGTCTTGACTTAATGGCTTCAAGTGATGGCCTGCTGGGTGACACTGGGCAAGTCAAGTTCATGCTCTGTGCCTCAGTTTCCCCATCTGTAAAATTGGGATAATGATACTGATCTTTGTAAAGCGCTTGGAGATCCACTGATGAAAAATCCTATATAAGAGCTAGGTATTGTTAATTAATTATTTATTATTATTATTTCCTGTCTGAATATATCTTGCTTCACCTTCCAACCATGGATTTTGTTGTATTTTATTCTGTTAGATTAAAAAGTCCTCTACTATCAGAAATCTCTTCCCATTTAGGTACGTAACAGGTTTTGGTCAAGTCACCGCTTTACCTTCTCTTAAATAAACTTAATAGATTGAACTTCTTTAGTCTTTCACCATAAGGCATGTTTTCCAGACCTCACATCATTCTTGTAGTTCTTTTTTGAACCTTTCCATTTTTTCAGTTTCCTTTTTGAAGTTGGACACCAGTAATTCCATATAAAGAGGTAGTACCACCTCCCTAATCCTTGATATCACCCCACTTATGCATCCAAGGATTGCATTTTCCCTCTTAACTATAGCTTTGCACTGTGAGTTCATATTCATATCTGCCATGACCCCACCACCCTTTTAAGTGTCACTGCATTACAGGATGCAGTCATCCCCCATCTTATAAGTATGACTTACATTATTCATTTCTAGATATCAAACCTTACATTTGGCTGTGTTATAACACATGTTGTTCAAATGAGCCCACCTTACCAAGCAATTCAGATTGGTAAGCATGACTGACCTCTCTCCACCATTATTTACCACTCCACCAATTTTTGTGTCACCTTTATATTTTACCTGCAGTTTTTTTATATTTTCTTCCAGCTAGTTAATAAAGATATTGAATAATATTTGATCAAGAACAGATTCTTATGGGGCCCCACTAGAAACGCCTCCATAAGGTAATAATTCCATGGCTAGAATTACCTCCTGAGATCTATCTTCTGAGATCTAATAGCTTTTAAATCTATTTCATATTGGCTACACTGATTTTGTATAATGCTTTTTTTAAAATTAGAATGTTTGTATTTATTATTTCTCACTTTATTGCCACAGATATGTTAGAGGTGGACCCCAACTGGGACCTTGGCTCCATACTTTTCTATCTATCCTCAAACTTGAGGGATCAGTCATGGTGTCTCAGGCCTCAATCCCAAAATCTAAATCCAATGTATGGTTTTAATTCTGAGCTGGATCCGAACTGGGAAGTGCCTTTTTCCAGATCTGACTTGGATGTTCCCCATAATCAAGGAAATCTTGTAAAAACAGCTGATCTACCATGGTTTATACCATACATCATTCTGAGCCAAACTGTTGAGCAACATTTGTGAAATTTCAGCACTGAACTTGCACCCTAGTTCAGCCTTGACTCCTAACCTAACACTGCCCTAAACTTAATCCTGTCCTGAGTCCTAGCCTAAACTTAATCTGGATTCAGCTCTGAATACTGCTTCCCCTTCAGCCCATTTCTATAATACCTGAAATTGCAGCCACAAAGGCCATAGTTCTGTGAGGTAAAGGGTTGAAACCTGAAGAATACAATAAAGTAGATCAATACTGTTACTCCCCCTCCTCCTACTTCTCTTATGGGGAATCAGTCTTGCCTCTCAGAACTAACTCCCAAGGATTCTCAGACATCAGTGTAATAATATCATGATTTGTTTCACTTTCAGTTCAAATTACAAATAATATAATGTTCATAAAACATTGTGTCCTAACGTAGCTTTTCAAGGAAAGCCCTCAGCTATACTGCACCTGCCAAATTCTGCTCTCACTGGAGTAATAGAGGAATTTGCCTCAGGACACACAGTATGCAGAAGAATCTAGATAGGTCTCAGCAAACTCCATTAGATTCTCTCCATGGAGTGGTGCGGAATTTGTCCTCCATGCAGAAGGAGGGTTCAGCCCTCAGCTATCACAGGGGATCCACTGGAGTGCAGAACGATCTGTGAAGAGGCCTGGTGCCTCCATGCTGCCTCTTGGCTCTTTGCGACCTCTCCTGAAAAGACTTTCCATGCCAGCTGCTGCTCCTGGACCTCCCACCAGCCATCTAAATGGGTATTTCACAACATGGAAGGAGATCTGCATTATTCTTTTGTGCTAATTACACAACACGGTGCTTTTACTTGAAACATGTCTATCATTTTAGGATGATAAGTACTCACCGTATATTTTATATTTTGTATATTTTATTTTATATATTTATATTTTATACATGTCTATCATTTTAGGATGATAAGTATCCACAGTATATTTTATTGTACTTAATTGCTCTGAGAAATTGCTGGGTCCTTTCCCAAAGGCCACATGGTTGAGGGGGAAGAGAGGCACTTCAAGGGTTCTCATAATGCTTATAGTTACTTACAGTAGCTTCCTCTGATTGCTTATATGTTCATCAGCTAAAGCCCTATGGTCTCAAATGTCCTTTCATACACCACACCCAGTGAACTCACAAAAAGTGGGTTTAGTCAGCATTACTCAGTACTGAAGATCAAATTGAAGTAATGCGTCAAAAACAGATTAGATGTGATTTTAGCCATTTTGATTCTCATAAACTGTAATCCCAAACTCATTTGGTATTAGGAAGTTATGGCCCTGTTCCAAAGAGCTACATGTGCCAGAGATCAGCTATCCATTTCCTCTTGTCTCTGTGTCACAGCTGCCAAAGAACCGTGAAACCAGATCATCCCACTTTACCAGGCATGAGATTATTGCTGGTTTTCAAAATGAAGAACAAAATTAAAATTAACTTGTGCCAGTAGATTTAAAATCCGGTGAATAAAGGCTTGAGGTCTTTATGCATCATTTATACACACAAGAGTTCCAAAACAGATTGTTCAGCAAAAGCCTACTGAAGGATGTTTACTGTGCAGAAGTGACCTTATTGCTTTCTCTGCAGTCAAATTAAAATATCCAAGCATGAAAAAGGGGTCATGTTAGCAAATAAAAGGGCATTTTTATTGGACATCACAAAAGTTAATTGCTTGTTTATACAATGCCTAGCACATTGGGGCCTCAAGGCCTCTAAGCACTGTTACAATATAAATGTTCAATAATACAAAAACTGAGATTGTATTTTAAAAACATTGAAAAACTTGTCAAAAAGAGAGAGGTGTGTGTGTAAATCCCTTCAGATTTTGTTCCTCATGCAACCCTAGTAATCACAGGGCCTCAGTCGCTTGAGATTAAAAAAGAAAGATGGCATATATTATACTATGTCACATGATGATGCCATATCAAACCCGTGGTCCACCAAACTGGCATCCAGCAATGGCCTAGAAAAAGCGGGGGGGTGGGGAGAATGTATCTAGCCAATTGTGTAGTGCTGTAATTGGGTGGGGAGGAAAGCTTATGCTCCAATACGTCTGTTAGTCTATAAGGTGCCACAGGACTCTGTCGCTTTTTACAGATCCAGACTAACACGGCTACCCCTCTGATACTTCCTCACAACATGTAATTGCTGGCAATTTCTTTAGTAAGTTTATTTATTTATTTTACCAAATGTATTGTTTTTTAATGTCAGTATTTTTAGCTAAGGAACTGATGAAGAAAGCAGCTTTAGAGATCTTTCCCCAACATTTAGAGCAGGAAAGCAAGGATCCAAAGTAGGAAGAGCATACATTCTTCCTTCCCTAGCGCACCATTTTAAATATGGAAACCATTCTCTCCTCAGATTATTCCTTAGTCTTTCCAGAACAGACTTGACTCTTCCTTTTCATCTCTAGACAAACTCCACACGGTTCCTAAGTGTGGTACATAATTCCTCTGTCTCTACTAATCAGGAACACATTGCAGTCCTTAAACATAGGCCAAGCAAACTAAAGTCACATGGTAGTAGAGATTGCTCACATTTCTTCATGCCTCTCTGATTTTTATTCTTTTGGCTCTTTTCCTGGTATAAGTGGTTTTATCCTTCTATAATAAAATGGGACTTCCTACAGTTCTTCAGCCCAATTTTAATTTAAAGGTAAAGAGAGGGACTTATTGTTCATCTTACAATTTGTCTCCTCTGCCAGTGAAATGCTGCTCTTTCTGCTACATTTGAATACTTTAAATAATGTTAATAATGAATCACAAGGAACCTATAATTTAATGTGTCATTTTACAAACAGACTTTTGCTATGCTTAACTTCACATCAAAAGAATCATTAGCTTATTCATCCTGCTTAACTACACAATTAAGGGACTTGTCTTTATGTATGGGTAAAATTACACAACACTGTCATGGCAGGAGGAGCTGCTGAAGAAAAGCAGATGGTGGGCCTTTTCCTGGTGCTGATGCCCCAATTTACTTTTTTCCTGCTTAATAACTGCCTGGTTTTCCTTCATCCTGCTTCTTTTGGTGGCAGAGATCCCCATGTATGCCAGTATGAAGACTATTTCTTTTGCACCATCCTATTCACCATGGCAGGTACAATCCCAGTGATCACCATTAAAAAGTTTATCACAGTATCTGAACCACAACAGACATTTCCTATTCTAATTACAGGGAGATATATATACCACAAATATTTATTCATTAATGGCAACCATTGTACCAAGAGGGCTCAACACCCTAGAACAGAGACACAGGTTTCTGAACATTCTAAGTAGGTGATTTGACATAACTCTTTAATCTATGCGGCTTCCTTGTTCCTGCCTTCCTCACCCCAATATAACAAGCAAGCTTCCTTTCATCAGCTGCCACTACTGTACTCACTAGGGATGGAAGCAGCATCTCTGAGGCCTTCACTCTAAAAATCAACCAGTGTGACTTGGGGGAGGAGGAATAGTGATATAAATTGCACCAGGAGCTGGGACGCAAACAAACATACTCAGAAAACAGCTATAAATTCCAAAGCACTATACAGAGTGATGTATGTACAGCACAGAGGGACTATTTCAGCCAGCTCAGGTGAAATGCACACAGTGGTGCCCATGCTTCCCTGGCAAAACCAAATGCATGATTTATTTCACCAACATAATAGTTTCTTTGGGGGTCTTTGAAAACAGACACTAGATAATTAGCCTTTTAAATACTTACTTTTCATAGACATAGCTTCTTAATTAACGTTTGATGCTTAAGCATCAATAAAAATAGAGGTCCTTTATAAACATCTCTTTCCTCTGTCCTAATATATGCTCTGTCTTCAGGTACATCCTGCATGTTACAGAATTACCCAAGGTCATACTAAAACAAAAGAGAAGGTCTGCCGGCTAGTGAAAGGCAAACAAAAATCTGAAACTTATATATCCCACATGCCATATTGCATTGACCAGTGCTTCCTGTCCCATTGCATTTCTACCACCTGATCTAGAAAGTGATGCTGTGACTTGTTTTCCTCTCCATTGCACTGGTGTAACACCACTAATTTCAAAACCTGTGGTAAAGGAGCGGCCAATAAGACTCCATAATTAGAGCAAGCCATTAAATCTCAGTAAGTACTCTTCTGCTAGAGGCTCCTCCTTGCCTCACACCGGGTTTCAATTCTGTCAGGGAACTAATAGTCAGAAGTAAAAATGAGCACTATATACAAAAATAAGCAATTACTTTCATCCAGCTCTGCCAGCTGCAAATGTACCTTCCTGGAGTCTTCAACACTAGCTGGTCTTTTGAAATGACCCCTTGGCTCTGGCAAGTCCAATCACAATGACATTTCCAGCCTGACCAGCTGTATTTAGGGTGAGTGCAAAGCTGCCGGGTATTGACATGACCGTGACAGTTCAGCGTGTTAAGGAGCTCTCTGATGGACAAGATGGCATTGGTGTACTTCAGCTGGTTTTCTACTCTTCTGCCTTCACATCAATGCAGTGTTAGGGGGATGGGGAGTTGTCATTCATTGTAGTAATCTGGTGCCAAGGCTGAAAAAACTTCCTTTTAACAGAGATAAGATAATGCAGGCTAACAGTTCTTTAGCTAAATAGGATTAATTAGCAGGAAGCTGCCTATTAGTTCACTGCTGACTTGTAAAACGTAATGAAGAACAAGGTCATTGGAAATAATAGCTCTATTTAGGAGTTTAGGTCAAACTCTAATGACAGAATACATCATTTAATGATCACATTGATATAATAATGTCAAGGGGTAAGAAAATATTGTTTATTTCAGAGAGAGATAATCTTTAGGGTTTTCTCTAGACTCAATACTTTGTACTTTCCAAAACAAACAATTGCAACATCTAAGCTTTCAATATCTCTAGCCTTTGACATTCAAACGCATCAAGTTTTCTTATCCTTTCTCTATGCCTTTGTTACATAAACTCTGTTTTTTCAGGCACTAGGTATTATAGGAATCATGCTTCCATTCTCACCAGTGTATTGGAGCCCTCACTTCTCTGCATATATCTTGCATGATCAGCTTACATTGAATACAGTTCATTTAAGAAAGACCAGAAAAAAAGAAAATCAACCAAATCAGATTTTCCACACACATTTCCAAAGCTTTCTGAAAGATTTTCTTTTGCCTCCAGCTACCATTTATTTCTCCACTTGTCTTCCTTTCATTTGTTTTCTACAGCAGGTTTTCTCAAATTGGTACAGCAGGATTTTTTTAGTACTAAAATGTACACATCTATGTGTGTCTATGCAGGACATATATGGCTCTACAATGTATCAGATGGATAAAACCATGAAGTGTGTGTATGTAGATATACTTGTAGCTGGAGTACTAGTGACAGCTGCTGGTCAAGTGTTTTCTATTTACAATTGTACACACACAGGATGGTGTTGTCCATGTAAGCAGTGCAGAACCATTGTATTTATTTTTCACCTTTGAGCACCTCACCAACATTTTGCCTACTAACCCATTTCTGTTGTGGCTACCTCTAAAGTCTGAGCAGCTTAAAGGCAGCCATTTGGAAACTCTGCCTCCCCTCCCCAACAAAAAGCAGCCAACACCAACCTGCCAGAGAAGTTCTTCCTGCTTTCTCCCACAAGTCTCTGATTTGTTTCCCAAAATTATATCCCATTCTCTGCCCCTCCTCTGTTATAGTTAGGGGAATCAAGATCAAGAAATGCTTCCACTCATCCATCTGTTTCAGTGTAGCACAGGGAACGAGGCCAATTTTCAAATAGGTAGGTCCAAAGACTTTTATAGGTCAGAAACCCTAAACCACACTCAGGCCAACAGGTGACCAGCACAGATTATGGAGTACTGATGTCAAAGACTTCCATTGAGATATACCCATTACTAAATAGTTGGGGAATGGTTGTATTTAAGCTATGAATAGGCATCAGAACCTTTCATGTTGTTTTTATTTCCAGGGTAAATGGTTACTTCTACATTATCCATTTGGAAATGCAAAGATTTTCCTCGTGGTTTTAATTTTTATTATCCCTTCCATCTTCAAAGCAACTGGCCAGATTCCCAACTTTGCTTGCTAAGGAATCCAGAACATATCTCCTATAATGGTCAAGGAGGTCATTCTGTTTTGCTATAACATTCTCTCTTCAGGAGCTCTGCCCATTATGTCCCCATCTTTCCTACCTGCTGCCATTACACTTAACTGAGATCTATTTTCAAGCCCCAGTCTCCTGAAATGATCTCAACTCTCCACTGCAAAAGAGCACAGAGCCCATCCAACTGTGTTATTAAATATACAGGGTTAGATCCTCAGCTGATGTAACTTTGCACAGTCCCATTGAAATCAGCAGAGTTATGCTGATTTAAACCAGGTGAGGACCTGTCTCTATGTGAATGGCACACATCATGAATATTGTGTATAACTTTTCCAAACTGAGACATTCTCCCTTGAACATACCTCTAGAAAACATCATCATCTTTGTTAAGGTTTTAGGGAGAACTAGATGATCAAAATATATTTGGCAAAAAGGGTTTTAATGAAACTGAAAAACGTTTTTAACTTCTCAGATCCTTGGGACTTCTAGCAACATTAATCAAAATAACCATGACTACAGGCAAACAGCCAACATGATGAATAGTTCCTCATAGACAGTTTTCATCTCATGGCTGGTATTGCTTTCATATATCAAAATGGTATGCATGTGTGGTGGGAAGAATGTATATATCTATAAAACAAAACTCAAGTTTACTGGTATTCTCATTAGTTCAATATTTCCAAATGGGCAGATGATTCAGCAGCAGAAAAAAAAATCTAACCTCAATCTGTTTTATAGGGACTTTATCATGAGCAAAATATACTGTATTGGTAGAAAGGATTGTGCATGGGAAAAGATCTTGTTGAGTTTTATTGACTTAATCTTCCTTCTAAACTAATAGGGTAGGAACTAGATTTCTACACTTACAAACTGGTACCATCAAGTATTATAATACCTAAAAATACACTTGATTTGGTCCCATAGGGAAGTTCTGACCTTCGAGAATCTACCATTTTTTTGGTTATTTCTGTCACACTCTGAGTGTGAATGGCACTTCTCTGGCAAATAACATTTAATTTTTTGTAATCTGTTGCTGCTGTGAGTCAAAACATTTTAAAAAGCGCAGTAACACTCACAGTAAGTAAATAAGTACACCTACGCTCTGACAAGAGATGGTGATAAGCACAATTTAAAGCACAGTTTGTTTACTTTGAGCCTTGCGCTCACTATTTCTAACTGACTTATAAACAGTTGGGTTTGCAAAAATGAATGGCTTACCCTCCCACCCACCCCCAAAAAATTACTCTCTCTCTCTCTCTCTTTCTCTCCTGGGAATAGCAACAGACATGGTGAGTGTATTACTACAGATTTGAGGATATAATCCAGCTAAATGCCTGAAACATGTTATCATATGATGAGCTATTCAGTGGCCTTTGTGAAATGAACTGGTGTTCTCATCTCAGTGCAGTAACTAGTGGAGAGGAGATCAGATTGCAGGGAAACTACATCACATCACAGTTGTTACCTTGTTGGCAGTATAAGCAGAAACGCCAAGGATTTAAATGGCTTGGAAATTGAACTATCCTCTCACCCAAAAGGTGGTCCCCCTAGAGCAAGAGATCCCTGTGAGGGATGTCTCTGAAGCACTGCAGCATGGCAAGCTGGCTCTTTAAGAGCATGCATGGCCCAGCACTCCAGTTTTTGGTCTCCACTTTGGTCTCTCTTTAAGGCAAAGGCAAATCTGTCACTTGTTGGTAGCCCCACCCGACATCCTCCACAGAGGGATCGGTTGCCTAGCCTCACGTAATCCGTTGGAGAGAAGTGGTGGAGGAAGAGTAGAGAGATTAAAAATCCCAGAATCCTTAGTCTTAAAGGGGCCAAGACCCAGAAGCAGGAGAGCTGAGCTGCACCTCTCCTTTAAGGACCTGTCCTCCTTGTTACTTGTGATCTAATCTACAGGCAGAAAGAGGACTTCAGTTTCCCGTGTCCTCCAGCTGCCAACTTTCACAAGCAAAGACATGTATTTAAAAGAAAATGATGAGGGAGTCCTCTCTTAGTGAGGAGCCAGTGTAGCCAGTTCCTATACCAATCCTGCAGCTCCAGGGCAGGAGACTTGCCAGAGTAGGTGGATACATGGCTGGGGCACTGCTGCAGTCCAGTGACTGCCAGCTGGAGGATGTTCCATTGGGGCATAGTAATAGAAGCCTCAGGGCTACTCTAAATTATGCCAAGAACCAAGCCAGCGCCTCGCCAACTCCAGAATCAGGAGTTAGAGACAACTGAGAATTGAAGCCTTAGGGCCAGATTTTCAAAGATATTTAGGCACCTAAAGATCAAGATAGGTGTCGAGGGATTTTCAAATGTGCCAAAGTGAGTTAGGAGGCAACTAACTCCCATTGATTTCAACTGAAATCAATGAGAGTTAGGGCCTAACTGATTAAGGCACATTTGAAAATCCCATTAGGCAGCTAAATCCCTTTGGAAATCTGTCCCTTGGATACACACAGTCTCAGTTTTCAGGGCTGGATTGTGCTTTTAAGGCTGTGGCCTACAAGGTGAGTATGCAGAGATGTGCTATTCCAGCAGGAGCCTTCAACCGGCATCATCCTTTAGGTACCCTCTCTGTGGTCTGCCAACTCTGCTGGTTGGTACAAAACAGGACCAGTCCCACCTCCTCTTCTGAGGTCATTTGTCTCTCAGGGTGTATATAAGAAGCAGTCATTGCATTCCCTTGAGTGCAGAGACTGCACTTGTCCCTTGCCCAGCACAGTGTGTACAGAGTGTGAGAGGAGAATGCTCCACTGTACCGCCCCCCAGCATCTAGAAACAAACCAACAGGAAATAAATAGGTCACATCCTGAAGACTATGGGCAGGAAGAGATTATGGCTAAATTGGACCTTCTGAAGACTGAACCTTTTTAGGGTGGTTTGACTTCATACACAGTCACACACTGCAATTAAAGGGAATGCCTTGTCCCTGCTGTTACCATTGCAGCTCTCCCTCTCTCCTGGCTTTTTTTAAATTATTATTATTACACAGGAGGCATTACATTTGTGGGTTTGGTTGGCATTGGGTATATATTTTTCCATTTTGTTCTTCCCCCTCTTTAACCCATTCATCTCTTTGTCCTTGATTATTTAGTGAACTCAGATGCCAGGAACTAGCACTGTTTTCAAAAGTTATGGTACTTTGTGTGCTAACATAAATTTTTTTCAAACTTTGAACATTTGTCTACAAACATTGCAGGGGAGCGTTTGTGTTAGCATAACACAGGTTGTGTGGGAAACCCAGAAGTGCTCTTCTCTGGTCCTGAAGATCTTCATTTGATTTGATATGTTGGAGCTTCACCTCTTCAAAGACCAAATCCTGCACAGAAGTGCTCAGCACTGTGGAGAATTGGCTTCAAATTAGAGATGGATTGGGAGTCCTTCCATTGACATGAGTACAGCCCGAAGTGTATATCATTCTTCACCACTGTGCACTTGGACAGTGAAAACTATTTCTCTCCTTCCAGGTTACCTTTGAAATTATCTGGGCCATATGCTACAGATAAGCTACATGTTGGTAAACAGAAATTTTTAGAATAAATCATCCAAACTGTTCTACTTTCCATACAAAAATATTTTTAAAGCAATCCTTGTAATATTTGAAATTTAATGAAACTTAGACAAAAGCCCAGTATCAACTAGTTTAAAGTAAGGTCCAGATGTAAAGCAGAAGTTTACTCTTACCGTTCCTTTAGAAACGGAACCTGCTTTCTAGTTGTCCCATTGCCAGGCACCAAATGTTAAGCTGAATATCTTCCTCCATGAATGTAGCAAATAAAAATATGTTTCAAAACATGACTTTTTAAAATAGCTGTGTCACAAGCCATTCTGTGTGCTCACTGCAGTACTGGAGGCTCGTATATCAACATGAATGTTAGTTTGTATCTCAGAAACTATTCTGGAAAACTAATTTGTAGAGATGAGCAAACCACATGTATCCTAGCAAAACTGCACATCTAACATTCAATAATCTTTCTTTTTTTTTATTTGCTTGGTTTTTAGAAGTACAAAGTGCAAAGGAATCATCTGGCATGAGGTATTAAACCCAAGGGAAAACTGAAGGACAGATCTGCTGTGTGCAGAAGCAAATTTAATTCCTAGGTATTTGACTAAGAATAGTTGATTTAACCTCCAGGCCCTTTCATGGAGGCGCTCCATATTCTGCTTCAGCAAAAAGATAGCAAATATTGGATGACTCTATTGAAAACATTTATTTTAGTGCAAGTCTTTCTTTTGGGTACGAATAAGTCATATGCCTCACCCCCTGCCTCTCTGTCCTCCACACACACAGTTTGCAACTGTTGTGATATACAGGTGCTTTTCCAGTGCTGCGATTTAACAGATGATTTCCCCCAAACCCAAGATATAATATGGCAAGTACATATATAGAATATTCTGTATTTGTATCTGTTCCTTGCTATTTATGGACCTGATCCAAAATCCATCAATGGAAGACTTTCTGTTTGCTTCAATGGGCTTCAGATCAGGCCCTATCTACCTTTGTCTTTTTTATTGTTGCCCCTTGCCCTCTGTGTTGCCAGTGTTAAATTCAAAGAGGAGACCAGCTTGAAAATTGAGGATTTATATGGGCTGAAAATTACACACTAATGGTTCAGAATAAGTAACAGCTTGGTTTTTGTTTTTCTCCCACTACTCAACTTGCTCCGTATACTTGGATTAATGAAGAGTAGCTTGCTGGTGTTGCCCTAGACTGATAGACCTTTATGGTCATTAATAGAATTATTCTGATGCATTGGAAGTCATCAGTGAATGACTTTTTGAATTAAAACACATCTCTCAATGTGCTCTGAAAAGGCTTATTGCTACTGATAAGTACAACCAGGTTGGGGCTATATGGAATCAGTAATGGGGAAGAAGGTATAGAGATTTTTCTGACCATATTTATTCTCTCCCTTGCTCTTCTATGACTTTCTTAGTAATTCTTCTATAATTTGTGTTCTGTCATACTGGTGAGGTCCACCCACTCTAGCTACAATCTGTACTTTGAGGCCAGATAAATGTTAGCATTAGTGAGTGATGTATTTGTTTTCCACCGTGCATGCCATAAATAGTATGAAGACATGTAACTGTGCTCTTGGAACTGAACTCATCTTTTGCTGCTGCTGTTTTGTAAGGGAAAAAATGAAAAATAAAATAATCAGAACACAGAAAAGCAAATGGCCATTTCAATCTGATAATTACCCTAACAATGTGAATGTGCATTCCTGGCTCCTTTTTTCTCTGAACCACGACAGCCTTAGAAATAGCATCATCTCAACTGGAGTTTTTAGGTCAGTCTTTTAAATAAATATCCCTTCACTTTCTGCACTAGACTAGACTAACGTGAGTGTCAGTGCAGTGCTCTCAGCCCTGAGGAGAATGGAGAGATTCTTGTTTCATAAGTTATTCCTGACTCAGGAGCAGCATTCTGAGTTGTGGAAAGTCAGTGTGTAACCCGCAGTCGAGGCGGGGTCACTTTAGCACAGGGCCTTTGAGATGACATCTACAGGACAGCACTCGTGGCTGTGGGCACCAGATCTTCTGGTAAACTCCTCTGAATTTTCCATCGCAGTATCTTAATCTCCACATGCTAAAAGGCAGAGCCACCTATAGCCCATTTTGGGGGCAAGGGGCAGCAAACCATTAACCCTTTCCCGCCCTCAGCCAGTGAGGTGTTTGTACACCCCATCACAATAAAGACTATTCTGTCCTTGGCCACTCTGCTGAAACTTGCCAACAAGGGTAGCAATTGGCTCCACATGAGATGATAATTTTAGGAATGATGGACATCTGTCCTCTATCAGTGAGAGGGAGGAACCTTGCTTTTTGTTGCAGTCTTCTGAACACTTCTCTGCAGGCAGAGAAGAGAAATGTAGATTTGAAATTTAAGATTTTTGCGGGAAATCCCAATACATTTTACAAAAAAAAAAAAACCCCACACTTCTTTTAAAGCTTTCTGCAAAGTTCTGAAAGTTTCACAAAACCCCAGTCTCCCATCTTCTTTCCCTAACAATGAATGTCTCTCTCCTTTCCATTGGATAACAATACAATGACAGACAGGTTTGTTCAGTAGAAGCCCTTTTTCTGAGCGAAAATGCAAAATCAAGCAGTCTTCCTACGAGAAAAAGGATTTGCTCCATTTCCAGTTCATTCAGTTTATTAAGGCTGATGAGTCACAGCCAGCAATTTCATAATTCATGTCAGTACTGTAGGCATTTGTTACAGTGCAAACAGCTTATTTGCTTATTTTCCCCCCCTGTCTTGAAACTGGTCACACAGATCTCCATGGGCTTTTCAGACTGAGTATTATTGTTCACATGGATAAAGGACATATGTCAGAATCCTTTACTATCACCACAAGATTCCTTTTCATTACGCTAAGGCCTTTCATTTGATGTTGTTTTTAAAAAGTTTACTGTGTCTGGACATCCTGCCTCACTACACCATACTGCATCCTTCTATTGTCTCTAATTTGCATATGGGTGTGAGGGAAACTATAAGTCTACAATCTGGAAGAGGTAACACATAAATCAAACTAGATGGCAAACAGAGACAACCATAATGAAGGTTGTTGAATCATCTGTCTGCATTACACTGTTATCTAAAAGGGAGCTTTGAAGCAGAAGTCAAATGGGTTCAGACTTTAACCCAAAATGATTCAATAATTTAAGAACTTTTCAATAGAAATGGAGTTTTTGGGTCAGCTATTGAAATTGCAACCTCTCTAACAGAATGCCCAGCCAGATGTACCCCAACCCCACGTCTTCTTGATTTTTCTTTTTTTAAAAAAAATGTAAGTTTACATTTTAGAACAGCAGTTGCCTTTTGGGCAATGCATTTCAGGGCAATATTGCACACTTCAGATGACCAAAGCCTTGTTTTATAATATGCCCAAGCTAAACTAAAATCATTCAAATGTGTTGTCTGTTGTGTATTTGCTTAATGTTGTGGATGATGCCTCAGTCAATCAATCAATAATCAGGCAGTGAGCCTGCAGTGAGCTGGGCTTGATCCCCAGAGCTTATAACTCTATCAAACAGCTCTTAGACACACACACAAAACATTGACTTTGGTAGTCAGTAATCCATTCCATGATTGCAGAATCCAGGCCAGGATTTAGGCAAACCTCTCATTCATGAAGCTGTGCAGAAGAGGCTACTGTTCTCAGACCTGATGAAATTCACTCCTGTGAAGAAGGCCAGGATGCTACAGAGGGTGTGTATGTCCAGCAGCTTCAATAAAGACTCCCATTACAACCAAGTCCTCTCTCTTCACCACTACAAGGGACACAGTCTCTGCTTTAAGGGATATTTATTTTGTTTTTGAAAAAAACTTCTAAAGCAGTTGAGCCCAGTTTCTAAAACAGAGCTGTTCTAAAATGATTGAATGACATATTATAGAGATAAGTCTAAGCCACAAAGCTGGGGTCGAGACCCAATTCTCCCCAAAGCTCTGGGGTTCTCTGACCCAGGATTTTGGGTTGGACCTCCCCTATTAAAAAACTGATTCAATGCAAAACATTTATACTATAAATCCACACAATTGCTACCTTAAGAGAATGATTAGGTTGCATGGTCAAAGTTACCTCTGCCGCCTTAACTTTGTCTCTTTCCATTACTATGTGGTCTTGAATTATATGGTTGCAATTGTTTCTCAAGTAATACAGTATCAGTCAGTTTCTTCCCCTGCAACTTTATCATCTGATTCAGTCCGTTGGCCACTTTACTGAAACTGCCCACAAGGTTGCCAATTAATATCAACAGCAGTGATAGTTTTGTTGCCTTTCTAATAGCAACAAGACTCACAGATCAAAAGTCCCCCTTTACCAAGCCACCAACCAGCCATCTGATGGTAAAAACATGCAGTCATTACTGCTGTGGACTTGAAGTGAAAAGCTGTGTAAAACTTTGCCAGTAGCCTGCACCATCCATTCTCTTTCTTTGTTTTCTTATAGTGTACGAGCGTCCCATGAAATTGGAGCCAGCATAGAAATTTGGGAAAGATTGAAGGTTAAGTCCCTCCAGAGTTTAGGAGGCCAGATGTTTGCCATTCTGGAGACAGATTATTTAACCCTGATCAGTTCTGCAAGAGACTGGATATTCATTAAAGAATTTGGTAAAATATGAGTTAAGCCTCATTCACCCTTGTGAGTAGGGTGACCAGACAGCAAGTGTGAAAAATCGTGACAGGTGGTGGGGGGTAATAGGCTCCTATAGAAGACAAAGCTGCAAATATCTGGACTGTCTCTATACAATCGGGACATCTGGCCACCCTACTTGTGAGGAATGTAAGTATTTCTATCCCCAGTTTACAGAGGAGGGAAGTAAGGCACAGAAAGATCAAGGGCCAGATTTTTAAAAGGTATTTAAATGCCTAACGATGAAGATAGGCACCTAACAATATTTTCAAAAGCACACAGGTGCCTAATTCACATTGAGTACAATGGAAAATCTTATGCACCTATCTGTATAAGACATTTAAATACTTTTAAAGATCTGCCCATAAGTCTGTTGCACTCCGTCATGTGCCATAACCACAGAACGGACCCTCCTCCTTCACTTCCTCCAGTATTCTTTAACTGGAGATCACAAAACCAATACATGTACTGGCCTTGCCGAAGCAGGGTGAGGACAGATTATAGAATTACAAGATAGATAGTGCCATATCCCAGATGCTGGGATAGGAATTTTTAGGAGCAGCATTCTCAGTAAATGCTTGGTACCAGTTTACTTTTACCCAGTACCACTAGATCAGGTAGCTCTTGTTACATTACTTTACAGGAAAGGAAAAATATTAAGGCTACGTATGTTTGCACAGCAGAAACTTATTAAACAACCAGATCCATCTACCTAAAAGCATTAATATTTGCCTTTTCATATAATTACTCTAGTACTAAACATTTTTTTGAAAAAAAAATTATTGGCACAAGAATGAGTGGCTGTACTTGCAACACAGATAATAACAACCCTGTTCTTAAAATCAGACAAACTCCCATATTTTGCTTTTTAATATTATTGCATGCAGAGAGACCACCAAATATGGAAGCATTCATTCTTTGATAATGTTATGATTCACTCTTTATTTGCTTTCAATTTATTCTATACAGAATAATTCTTGCTTTTCTTTATCTGACATTTTATGCTGATGTTTGGGGAAAAATCCACTTTTTCTTTCTTAGCCTTGTAATTTAATTTTTAAAATATTGAAATAAATACTATACATTTATAAATAACTGAGACTTTGCTCTGTGTGCTAAATGTATAGCTGTGGCCACAGTATGACCAGAATTCTAGTGACAAAAAGCAGGACACCTACTTTTGCTTGGTTGGATTCCAAGATTGACACTACACTAGAGCATGAACAAAGCCAAGTAATATGGAAAGGGTAAAAAACACTGTAGTTTTAGGCATTTCTTTGCTCCAAGAACAGCCTGTTTAGTCTAGTAATGCAGAGTAAATTGAAAAGTTGAACAAAACCAGAGTCATTCCCAGATCTACATGCAGAGTGCCCAAATAATTAGCAATGTAGTCCTTCAACCCTTACTCATATGACTAAGCCACATTCACTTGAGTAGTCCCATGAACTTCAAAAGGAGTCCTGAAATCCCATTGATAGGGCTCTACCAAATTCATGGTCCATTTTGGTAAATTTCAGAGTCATAGCATTTTAAAAATCGTAAATTTCATGATGTTGTAACTCTGGGGGTCCTGACCCAAAAGTTGGTCACCAGGGGCAGTCACAAGGCTATTGTAGGGGAGTGGCGGTATTGCCACCCTTACTTCTGCACTCTGTTCAGAGCTGGGTGGACGGAGGGTATCAGCTGCTGGCTAAGTACTCAGTTCTGAAGGCAGTGCTGATGCCAGCAGCGCAGAGAAGTATGGGTCGCAATACCATACCATGCCACCCTTACTTCTGCATTGCTGCTGGTGGTGGTGCTGCCTTCTGGGCTAGGTGCCTGGCCAGCAGCCACCGCTTTCCAGGCACCCATCTCTGCAGGCTGCACAGAAGTAAGGGCGGCAGTACCGCCGCTCCCTCCGCCCCCCAGATTACATGGGGGAAACCAGATTTTACGGTCTGTGATCCATTTTTCAAGGCTGTGGATTTGGTAGCGCCCAATCCATTGATGTCAATGGGCTTTAGAACACGCAATAAAGGTTTACAGGATTGTGCCCCAAATCAGTATTATTAGACTCATTTTACATGTTAGGAAAACAGAGAGATTAACTAGCTTGCTTGCAAGACCTCTAATGGAGTAGATAAAAACAGTCATTGTGATGGAGACATGGTTTTTTACTCCTGCTTCTCTCACACATCTTATCCCCTGTATATTATGAAATAAGAGTAATGTGTTTGAATTGATTCAAGATTTACTTAGCAAATGCTGTGCTAACTCAGTGATGCTCATTGATTTTGGTTCACAGGGGATCATAATCCTATATTGTAGTTTGTATTTAGGATTTGGACAAACCCAGAAGTTTAGGCATAAATCCCAATTTTCATCTGAGTCCTCGGGTTTACTTAGAAACAAGGCTAAGATTCAGCCAAAAGGCCCATGAATTTTTCAGCAAACCTGGGCTACATTTTGAATGTGCAACAAAATCATGAGATTTCTGCATGGTTTCAGAAGGACAGCCACACATTGGCACAATATTTAACATACAACATACATAACTGAGGTAAAATAAACCTTCCTTTTAATAAATTACAGCAGAGATACTGTCCAACAACTTCATAGAACCCACATCCTCCTTGTTTTCCACTAAATGAATGGGTTAGCTTGGAAGTCTGCAGAATTTTTTTAAATGATGTATTTTCTTCTCTCCTGCATTTTTCAAAGTACTGCTCATGTGACTCCCATTAATGTCAGTCGGAGTCGTCTAGCATAACTGTTTGAAAGTTCCCCTTTGCCTTTCTGTTTTCTCTCCTCCAGCTTGTTTGACTTGTCGTCCTATTATTTGCCTCTTAATATCCCAACTGACTTTAATTAAGACTTTTTAGACTCCCATGATTGCCAAGTTTAACAAACAAAACAAGATTAAAAGCTAATTTCCTCAACGAGCATATTCCCCTCTCAATAGCCAAGTTTCAGGCCAATCCATTGTAAAAGCACTACAATAACAATATTGTTTGAAATGGAAATCTTGACACTTGGCATTTTTCTGTATATCATTACTATAATTTATAGATCTATTTATTATTAATTTTAGTCTTAACTCTTATTTCTACAATGGTCAGACAACTTCCATACAAATGAAAGGCAACTATCATCTATTTATTTGTGGTTCAGTTAAAACTCCCTTTTGACATCAGTGAGAGTTTTGCTGAGCAAGGACGTAGCTGAGTGCCATGGTCTTCTGTAAGTACACTGCTATTTACTCTTTGAAGGCAAATTATTGTCATTGTATGTAAAACTGCAATTTACCTGACGATATACTCTGAATTGTTGTATGTGGTAATAAACAGGACCACCTCAAAATCTGTTGATCATAGAATATATTTAAATCCATAGCAGACAGCTTATGTTAAAATGTGATATTCTTGAGCAAAAGAGGTTTTAAGGATTAGACCTATTATGTTGTACTAGAGAAATTATAGAATAGTGGGGTAAATTGTGTTTGGGGGAGAAAGACCTAATATCACTGTAGGACCTGTGATGATCCCAAGAGGCAGCATTTGAAAGCAACACCTCTTTAGCTTTGGAAGTTCCATTTGGATAAGTACCCCAAAGTTCAGATGCTTCTTGTGTATGCAAAATTGGGCTGGAAATCTTGTGACGTTCCAGATACCTCCTGTTTCCACAGAGGTTAGAAAATACCACACAATCAGCTTTTTGGTAACATGCAGCCAGGCCACTTTCACTATCCTTAAGATAATAGTGCAGCTCATAATAGGGGAAGGACAGGTTGCATGTCTAAACATGATTTTCTTTGCAGAAGTGACTGACATTGCATAGTTGGGGACAGGGAATTAAGATAATTGGATACAAATATTCAGTCTTATTAAAATCTAACTTTCAGGGAAGGTACAACCCATTTTGACTCTAGTTTGCTTGCTTTGTTTTGGAACAGCTATGCAATTAAAATATGCAAATTAGGTGCAGTCCCTGGGATTCCTGGCAAGCGGGTAATCATTCCCATGAAGTTTGCCCTTTACGCCACCCACATTATAAATGTTCAGTTTGCAGCCAAAGGTTATTTGAGAAGGCTTGGTAAATCGAGAAACCTAAATGGTGCCTTAGCAATACCAGGCTTTCAGGCTCTCTGTGGGGTTCCTGAATCGACCCCTGTTTATGAGGAACTTTTGTCAGGTGACACATAGTCTGAGAACTGATTGCATGCAGCAGCTCATAGATTTGTGTTAGAAGTAAGATAAAAATTGTTTTATTAGTTGTTTGCCATTGATAAATAATGTATGTAAGCGAGTGTAAGGCAACAACACTTCACTGGAATAGCACAATGGAAACAGGATCATGCTGAAGGGCATCCTGGAACTCCAGGATATGTTGCTCCATTTCAGCATTCTCTCTCTTAGAAGTGTTAAGCTGGCTATTGGCAGACCAGCTAATGACAGAAAGTGTGCCTACCAGAAACGGGCTAGAGAAAATATGACAGGTATCTGAAAATCACTGACTGCCTCTTCTCGTGTGCATTTCCAGAGCAGCTCTGGAGAGATCCTGGGGTATGAAAGCACAAAGCAGGAGCTTCTTTCTATTTTGGCATCGCGTAATTTTGTCTGGTTTCACTTTCCACTTCCCAGTTTGCTTGTGGGCATGCCAAAGGAATCAGTGTGGCCACTGACAGAGTGCTCATTCAGTACACTCACTGATCTATGCAAATATATGACTGGCACTAGGATATTGTGCTTTGCTTAGGCTCTCTTTCAGCCTGTTAAGCTCTGCTCTCATATTGTCACAACTGTTCATTAGACACAAGCTAGTACCACCACTTACATCAATAACCAGAATCCTAGTAGCTTTTCAGGACTCAGTGCAAGGTCTTCTTAATTAGATCAGTTAATCCCTGACATTTTATCTTCCCTTCCCTGCCTAAACTTCCTTTCTTAATTTCTCTTTTCCTTAGCCATTTTGACCAGCTGGTTACTTGACCCAATTTTGTTTAAATATTGATTGTAATGGTTTACATTGACCAGCACCCTAGCTGCCTATGATGTGGATCAGGGGTAGGCAACCTATGGCACGTGTGCCGAAGGCGGCACGTGAACTGATTTTCAGTGGCACTCACACTGCCCGGGTCCTGGCCACTGGTCCGGGGGACTCTGCATTTTAATTTAATTTTAAATGAAGCTTCTTAAACATTTTAAAAACCTTATTTACTTTACATACAACAATAGTTTAGTTATATATTATAGACTTGTAGAAAGAGACCTACTAAAAACATTAAAATGTATTACTGGGATGTGAAACCTTAAATTAGAGTGAATAAATGAAGACTCGGCACACCACTTCTGAAAGGTTGTCAACCCCTGATGTGGATTATATAACATTTAAAATGTTTTACAAGCATGAATAAGGAACCTTTGACTGCTGAGCATCAAACAAGTGCAGCTTACTGTGTCTGCGCTAAAGGTTTGCCAAACAACTTATAGATAAAGAGATAAAAATATATTTACAATATATTCATATAGGAGATTCATTTTAAAGCAGTGGTTCTCAAACGTTTGTACTGGTGATCCCTTTCACACAGCAAGCCTCTGAATGCAACCCCCCCTTATAAATTAAAAACACTCTTTTTTATATTTAACACTATTATAAATGCTGGGGTGAAGTGGCGGTTGGGGTGGAAACTGACAGCTCACGACCCCCAGTTAGAGACCCCCTGTTTTAATGGGAATTACCCTGTGAAAGGCAGAATATGCCCCATGCAATTTACATGGTAATACTGCCATGAATTATTTTTTCCCTGTATAACTTTGTAACTGGACGCATGCCCCATCATTAAGTGGGGAAAGTAGAAAATATGGGTATAAAAGACACTGGAGCATTCCAGTGCTTTCTGACAGTTTACTAGAGAGAATAAACTTACAGTACCCAGCCAGACAATCTCTGGGAAGTTATGCAGCTACCACAGGGTCTCCAGAGGAACTCTGATTATAGTGTCTAATTTTGTTTACTCATTGCAGGTGGGTAGAACAGCCCAGCTAGGATAGAAAGAAAAATCAGAAAGAGGCTGGCAGTTTTGGTGAGAAAAACATGCTGAGAGAGTAGGTACCAGCCTGTTCAGAATCTGCAGGACTATAAAAGCCAGCTAGATGTAGCTTAAAGCCATGAGGTGATGGCAGTTGAGAAGAAGGAGTTTTTGCAGTCAAGGCCCAGAAATGCCAAGAACCTAACGACAAAGGACTCACTTCTTGGGAGCCTGCTGCAGGTCTCCTAGTTTAGTACTTACATGTTAAATATTTAAGGGTTTTTCCCATTTCTGTGTATTTGTTATATTGTTTTGTCTTGGTGCAACAATAAACCACCAAAGTTTGTGAAATGATTGGCTGAACTCCCAAGACACGCATCATTAACACACACTGGTGACTGAATGTTCTCCTACTAGTAAGGAGAAGTATCCTGGCAGGTCTAGTCCATGCATCTCTCTCAAACCCAATGTGTCGCCACAAAACAGAGCAGAATGATTCTGGGCTGTGATTACATATGGTCTGAATTTGCAGAAGTGACTAGTGATTTTGGGTGCCCAACTTGAGACACCTGATTTTTAAAGGTTAGTTGCTCAGCCCTTTCTGAAAATCAAGCTCCTATAAAGTGTCTCAAGTTGGACACCCAAAATCATGTGTCGTTTTTGAACGTTTAGGCTATACAGCACACGCAGACATACATATACAAAGGTGGTATGCCTGGGGAGCTTCCATGTGCAAGTATGGAAATATAGTTGACAAAATTACTCGAGACCCTCTCAAAGAAAACAGCCGTACTATGCATAATATAAGTGACTTGAATCAGAATTAAACTACACAGAAAGCTGCACTTGTTACTAGCCAACTTCAATCTGCTATGATAGGCTAAAATAAATGTTTGGGGGACTACAGAATGCTTTCAAGCAGTTAATTCATTAACAGTGCAATTGTGGAGGTACACAGAGTCCGCTACACAGCTCTGAGATCTCTATTCCATTACAAGCAAGAATGCTTCTGCTGTGGCTGCAAATTGCACTTTGGGTACAACAGATGATGCTTTGCAAAAGATACCCAGTCACCAGCATGGGAAAGCAGCAAACTTCACCAAATCATGCTGCAGTTCTCACAGGCAATTAGACACATGAAGTCATTGTCCCAAGTAGAAAATTCAAGTCCTTATGTTCATTAAACTCCTTATGTGACACTGCAACCCTGCAGGTCAGCTACACTCCAATGAATTTATACTAGCTGCTAGTTCAGCTGCACCAGTTCTACGTGAATCTAATTACCCATGATGTTTCAGTGTGGACAGTGTACAGAACGTAAAACTATCCCTGGGTTCGGTTGCCATAGTGCACTAGTGAAACATGGCACTCAATTCATGTGCCTGCAGAGCTCTCTATTGTGAAAACTATGGGCCAAATCCTCAACTGGGATGAACTGGAGCTCTTCAAATTGACACCACCCAAGAATCTGCCCCAAAATATCTCGGCTATTTCAAAGGTGCTTATTTCTGTGGTATCAAAGCCCTGAACTGAATGCAGGATTTGTTGTGGCTAAACCATCCATTCTTCAATGGGCCTCTATTGTTCCTCATCTTATAAGATGTTATGTCAGTAGTTTTTCTTTCCCTATGTCATCCCCACTACTCTCTGTGCTCCTGGGGTAGGTGGAGCCCAACTGCCTCTGGGGAACTACAGTCTTGGGCAGCCACACAATACAGCTTTACATTCCTGATGTCAGGTGGAGAGAACCCATTCAGAACAGGAAGCAACTGTATTTCCAGGGTGGTCCTGTGTATGGACAATGGAATGCAACAAGACAACAGCAATCTAAGTGTGAACATCCAGAGTCTTTTTTTAAATGCCCACTCTCCATGCTTACTAGCAGGTGGAGAGTAATTTTTTTTTTTTTTTTAATGATCTGTGGCAAGCTCAGGGAGGTTTCCTGAGCTGTTCATTGTTTTTAAAGGCCATTTGGTCTCCACACTTTGTTCCTGTCCAGTTAGGTTTTCTTTTATTGCATGAGGGTACATAGCTATTAGCAAAACAAATGTTAACTCATTAGCATAATTTTTTAATACCTGCATGTGTTAAACATCTCGTTCATCAAGCCATCCTCTAGACCTGGACTGTGACCAATGTAATAATGCAGTACATCAATATGATTCAAAAATAAACCCCAACAATGTGATACTTGCAGGGTCTAAATGGCTTCTGGGATTTGAGACTATTTACTACAGTTCCGGAAATATAAAGGAAATGTTTATGTAAATTAAAACATTTATCTAGGTTATCATTGTCAAGTACCCACTGAGACACATTTTGCATGTATAGATGACCTTAAACAGCAATAGCAGCAGAAATCACCAGCCACAAACATGTTCTATTCGGGAATAAAATATCACATGAGTTTGGAATCTAAGATCCAAATTCTACTCTCAGGGACAAAATGGTGCACTCAGTTATACAACGCACTCCCATTGGAACCATGGAAGTCTTAGCTACATGATAGCAGAACTTGGACCGTAATGTGAAACTCTATAAAAAGCAATTTAGCAGCCCTCATGAGTCTGAGAAGTAGCAATGCTATTCCATCTGGCCAGTGGTAACAAGACCAAGGAAAGTGCTGCCTATACTTTAAGAAAAAAAAACAACATTTTAAGATCTAATTATAGGCAAGCAGAGTGCTTTCAATGTAGCATTTTTCTAAGCACACCCTCCCTTATTCTACCACACGAAAGATATGGTGATACATTTTCCCTTGAGGAAGGCAGGAAAGATGACTTCCTTCCTTTCCCTGTTCCTACGGGGAGCGTTGAAGATTCCCATACCCTCCAACTGCCCAAGACACATTGATTTGTAATGGTTTTCTGCAAGAGATCTTGCACCCTCCCCTTTCTAGAGTCTGATGACAGCAGTTGCTTTCCATTTTCTTTCATAGGATTGGTAAGGGTGAGCTGGGCAGCAAGGAGACATTCTGCTTCTACCTACAATCCAAGGAGGTGGGGTTTCAAGGCAGTTTACTCAGTTCCCTCCTTTTTCCCTTTCCCTCTCCCTTCGGTTCACCTGGCTCAGCCGGCCAGAGATGCTCTCCTCCCAGTCCCTATGTACTGTTGCTCTGAGCTCTATACTATAGAGATGTCCCCAAGTGTGCTGGGCCTAAGGGAATCCCCACACAGGCCCCCTGAATATAGTTACTCAAACTGGAATTTGGTCAGGACATGAGGTTTAAGAACCCTACTCTTGCAAAAAGTGCCATGTGATTTTCAGTGACCGCAAGTGGTCAGGCCTTAGGTTTTAAGTTTCATACAAAAGTTGGGACAGGTCTACCAGATCAAGAAAAGATTTGTCAGAAGGAGAGGGACAGAGGCGTGGGTGTCTGGGAAAACTAGTTCTTACAGAAAAAGGAGTTCAAAGTCCTGATAGACATTCTGGGTTTGCATTTTCAATTGTTGTCCATTTAAACTAATCGCCTGGTGCAGCTGTATCTGCCATAACTGCAGAACCATCCACCATTTGCATACCCTTTTATTATGGCATATGTACTCAACATTTCCAGTAATTTAGGGCAGCTATAGCTTTCAGTTCCTTGGAACCTCTGTTACGGTAGTTGCTTAGACAGTATCACTTGATCTACAGTAGCACTGTAGTTATGTAATTTAGAATTTTATGCCTATAGCTATAAGCCTCCGTAGACAACTACTACACAGCATTTCATACAGCCATTTCTTTCACTGGATGTCATAAAACTAGCCTGTTAAAATCAAAGAGTCAAATATCCAGGACTGTGTGCATAGACAATTAAAAAAATACACACCATGTTGGTATTTTTGTCAGAGAACTACATTGCCAGTTCAACGAACAGAGCTTGCATCCAGCCCGTTCTTTTAAAGAAAATCCTAGTTTCAAAAACAACCACAGACCAGGTGCATTTCAATGATTTTCTTCTCAAAAGGGGGCAATAACATATTGAAAGGCAGCATGGTTTAGAGGAATGAGTAACCAGCTAAGCGGAAAGAAGCCACCAAATCTCAGTGATCTCTGTGTCACCAGCTCCTGTGATATTTGGTGTTTTTATTGAAATCCCCACTGCTGGAATCAGCTTTCATTCAAAAATGAAAAAGGATGCTTCTAGGCCTCACAGCTGCAGAGGAAAGCTTAAAAATGTGAAGCAAGATTACCCTAAAGGCTCAGAAACTAGAAGACAAATAAAAAGAATCCAAATTTGTTTGTTTGGAGTTTTTTTAAATCTCATGATTGTAAAACCAATTTCATGATTTTTTAGGACCTGCCTGACTCATGTTTTTTTAAACTCCTGGGGAGTGAGTGGAAATACTTGACATTGAGCGTGTCACTTTCACTTAAACCCTCTGCTTCTCTTTCCCCATCTGTAACACAGGAATCAAAGCCATCTTCCTCACTGTTGCCTGCTCTCAAGGTTTAATTACAGGTCTCATGATATTTGGAGTTGATATTAAAGCCTCAGCTCTGGGAGTCATATGATTACGTAAGATCTCAGCTAACATTTTCTTAAGAGAAAGTTTCTAGCCCCCACAGTTGAAGAGAAAAGCTTGAAAATGTGATGCCTCAAGGCTCAAATACTAGAAGGCAAAGAAAAAGGCTATTTTTTAAAAAAAATCTAGATTTTTTTAAAACCAATTTCATGATTTTGGGGATCTGACTCATGACTTTTGAACACTTGGGGTGGGCAATACTACCTCTCAAAAGTGAACTTTAGCCAAGTACCATTTAAATAATGGCAACACAAACATAATATACAGTAGCTGTGTCATAAAGGACAGAGCCATGCTACCCTTCTTTCATCGCCTCCTGTCCCTTAAAAAACCCTGGAATCTGAAAAAAGAATTGCCCTCGCCACAAAATGATGAGCAGGGTGAAAGCCAGCTGTATACTAACATTATTGACTTCCAGCTAATAAGATTTTCAGGAGTCCAGCAGCCATCAAGTGTTTACAGGCTTCTCATTTCAAAACGGCTCAAAAACATTCTCAGCAGAGGAGCAGAAAACTAGAGGCTCAATAATGCAGGAGCTACTGGTAGGGACTGTCATCTGCGCAGCCAGGAAGATATTTATAGTAAAGCCTTTTGTACAGACCACTACAGTTTAGTGTAGTAATAACAAGTTACAGTGAAGTCAATGAGTAACACAGCCATGCATTATATACTCCACTTTAAATGGCCTGAGGAAAAGCCTGTAATTTAGAGAGATTCGAATGGCAAAACCTGGGTCATTGTAATAGATACTTTTTCAGTTTTTTTATGGAGATGGTGAAAAAGAAATACTGGACTGAAGAAGGCAAGCAGTGTGTATGGTCATTCAACGTTGCTCAGCTATGAAACCTCACAAAGTTCGACCCCCCTTGGAGAAATATGTGCCTTGAGATTTTCTGTTCACTCAGGAATAAAACTGTAATACACCAAAGGTGGTGTTTCCTTTTTACAAAAGTCTGTTCTCCCTTTGTGTGCATTCCTCAGTTTCTTAGCCTGCAGAAAGAACATATTTTTCTGTAGCATTTTTTTTCATCACAGGATGACACAGGATTTAAACTAAAAAAGAACAAAACCCTTTTTAAGAGCGTATCTATGTATTTAAGTTATTTTCATGATAATTCAGATCAACTGTAACATTATTACTATTTGTATTACGTTAATGCCTAGGACTTCAAGCGAGCAAGACTGAGGTCCCATTGTGCTAGACACTGTGCAAACACATAGTGAGAGACAGTCCCTGCCCCAGAAGGCCTCGATCTAAGATGATAAGAAAGACAAAGGTGGGGAAAGAAGCAGAATCCGAGGATTTGTGGCAAAAGTCCCATGGACTTCAATGAAACAAGGATTTCACCAAGAGAAGAAGTTACTTGTTTAAAGTCACACAGCAGAGCCAGGAATAGAACCCACATCTTCCAACTCCAGGCTTAGGGCCTTAGACACTAGACCAAGCTGCCTCTCTCAAGTAAAACTCACGTAAAAGCTGAAGTCTTAGCCATTTATGGTCATTAGGCTTCTATGGAACTGTTTTGCCACTATATGTTATTAGACCAGCCTTCTGGTGATTTTTCTCTAATTATTTTCTACTTTCTGTAGAATAAAATACCCCTTCTAAAACTGAATAGATTATTCTTCACTTCCTATCTTATGTGCACTGATATGTATTGTTGACAGTTGCCATGTTCTACTTTAATGATGGCTGCATTTCTGTCAAAATATACCTGTACATACGTACAAAATATAAATATTCAAAAAATTCTTAAATTCAGCTAAGGTTGTAGTAATGAGAGAGAATATTACCTTTCAAGAATCCTAGAGTATAAAGGTAACACAAAAATAACCAAAAAAACATGAGTAACCTAAGAGTTAAGATTTGCAGAGTTAAGATTTCTGTGAATCAGTACAGTACTTTCACCCTGACATTACTGAGCTGGAAATTAAGTACGGATGTTTGTACTGTACAATTATATGCCCAGTCAACAAAAATAAGACAGCATTTTTACTGCCTGTTAACGCTTCCGTTTGTAAATTACTGTACTTACTGCAATTCCACTTGTATTAGGGCTAAATTCTGCTCACTGATCCTATATGATGGATCTCAGTTCTCATATTCTGATCTCCCTGATGTCCAGAACTCCCAGTGACCTCAGAGGATGCTCTCCTTACATGGACAGAGATGAGTTTTTGCCTTCATTTAGGAGTTATGTAGATGCACCTAGCAAATTATGAAAATAGTGAAAAATATGTGTATTTACATTATATTTAATAGCCCCTGCTCTTACACAAGGATTCCTCATGGTTCTGCCCTTTGGCTCATAACAGTCAACAGCTTCTCCAGGCAAAAAATTCAAAATCACGACATAACAAATATTAGATTTTGCACCCTGAACCCCAAAACAGTGAAAATAATAATTACAAATTTTAAATAATGCAGAGTAGGCTGCCTGGAACCTTTCTAATTTTTACCAAATCAAGGATTATAGTAATTATTTACATTATTTGTAATTAAGGTCCTACTTAATTTGCGATATTGCAGAAATTGCAGATCCTGCAATATTAGGCTTTCACCGCTATTTTGATTTTAATTAACTTACTTTGCATAGTCCACAATTTTGACTATGGCTTTACATTTCTTCCTGGAATGGCTAATTAGCCCCATAAAAATCTGGCCCTACATAGTTAAGAAATCAGAGTCTAGAATGTAAATGAGAACTGGGCCTTCTATATTTAGAAAAGCAGAAGCTAGAGATCAAACAGTAAGTAGGACTACAATATTTCAGATAAAATACAAAAAATGATGTACTTACATATCTTCTTAAATGGCTAATTAGCCCTATAGTGTAATCATGTTTGTAATTAGCATTTATTTTTATGGCAAAAGACAAGTTACTTAGATTAACTGCATTTTAAGAAATGAACCACTGATCTAGTTTCATTTTCACTAGTGTAGATTAAATGGTAAAAGTGACAACAAACTGCAGCAACTTACATTACAAGTAATGGGACTAGAAAGGAAAGCAGGATATAATTAAGCAATGGTCCCCATTGTGGTGTCTAGCAGCTGATAATAAACTGCAATGTGAATTATGTGCTCTGAACTGAAGGCAAGGGTGTCCAGGGCAGTATATACTAGGGTGCATAATGAAGGGTTCTACTTGTTTTAGAGCATGCTTAATTAAAAAAAAAAAAAAACATTAACATCTAAACTAATGGTCTTATTGTCATAAGTTAATGTTGGATTTTTTTAAAAAATATCAAATGTACACAGTATATCAAATAAGCTATTCATACAGTTTGTCTCCATTAATGTTCTAGTCCAAACAGTTTAATTTGCAAAAATCTTTCTAGCTTAACTCTGTGTTAATGTTGGTATTACCCACCACGCACACACACACACACACAACAAAATGATCAAAAGCACCATTGTCCAGCTGTTACAGCAGTTTTTAATAAGAAACCATTGTGAAATGCTCAACGATTCACAGTTCACACGTCCAAGCCTTCTGAGGTAAAATACAAAGAAAAAATGTGCATACATAGTGCCTTGGGTTTGGCACTGTTAGTGATTCAGTGTCTGTGTGTGAAATATGGGCCTTATTTACAATAAATCATGCAGTGCATCTGTGGAACTTCTTTTAAAAAGTGACTAATTGCTACCAGGCTATATTTTCAAAATCACTATTTTGTGGGCACAGGCTTGGTTATGGAGTCCAAAATCTAGGGGTGCAGCAGTTATCTAAATACAATTTTTTTTTTTTTTAAATTAACAGGGTCAAAACTGTTTGAAAATCAGAAACATTGCTTGGCAGACAATATGGCTGAAATTGGCACAGCTACAAACAGGGCCGGCTGTGGCTTTTTTGCCACCGCAGGCAAAAAAGCCTCTGGACGCCCCCCCCCCCCCCCCCCGCGCGGGGGGGAGGGCGCTGTTGGGGGAGGGCGGCCAGAGCACGGCCGGAGCCCTGGGAGGGGGGCGGAGTGCCCCGGCCGGGGCTCCGCTCTCCCCGGCGGAGTGCCCCAGCCGGGGCTCCGCTCTCCCCGGCCGGAGCTCCACTCTCCCCGGCGGCCAGAGCACCAGAGGGAGGGCGGAGTGCCCGGCCGGGGCTCCGCTCTCCCCGGCAGCCGGAGCTGGAGCACCGCACCACGCAGCCCCCCTCCGGGTGCTGCCCCAAGCACAAGCTTGGTAGGCTGGTGCCTGGAGCCGGCCCTGGCTACAAAGACACATGCAGCTAGAAGCAGGCAGCTATTTCTTGCCTGCACAGGTGATTGTGCCCACACCTGTCTCTCACAATCATTAGAGAATTGTTATCCTCACAGCACCCCAGTTAGGTAAGGAAACACTTGCCCCATATAACAGATATGTACTGAGGCACAAGGTAGATTCATCAATATGCCCACAGTCAAAAAGGATATCTGTGGTTGAACCAGAAGTTAAACCCATGTCTCTAAAGCCCCTATCCAGTGCCCTATCCACCAGACTCGCCCTCCTACCCAGTACAACTTTTAAAGACAACCTAAGAGTCTGTGTGATGTAGGTAGGTGTATGGCTCTGGAGCAGCTCAGCAAGGCCAAGGAATAGAAGGATTGCCAATTGTTATATCTTTTGTGGAGCTTTTCTCATGGCCACTAAGAAGGGAGGGACCCGGCAGATTATAGAGCACACCAGGAAGGAAATATAAACTAGAGAAACTCAGTTGTCATCTCCTTAGTAGCTAAAAATGAAAAACAAATGATGGATCTCAATGAAAGAGTGAACCTCCAGAGAGAAGCATGTTTCAGGGAGCAGATGACCAAGTAGCCAGGAAGTCTTAAAAGAAGTCAACAGTATCTCATCATGCTGGGTCTGCTGAGAGTTCTAACATTAACCCTCAACAGAAGAAACTGACTGCCCCATTAACAGAATAACTGGCCCCTCTACTACCTCCTGCTCAACATCATGCCCTCCGTCCAGAATGTACTTTCCCGAGGCATTCCATTCTTGCACCAGACCAGGGAAAGGAAAATATACACATCTCCAATTTTCATCCACTATATCCCCCCTATTACTGGTCTTTGCTTTATTATGGTAACCTCCTAAAAGCACACTCCACCACCACTATCCTGCACCTGTTCAGCGTGTAACTGAACCATCTTTTCCCTGTTTTTTCATAGATTTTAAAGGCCTGAACATGGCAATAGTATCATCTAGTCTTTCCACCTAACACTGGCCATAGAATGTCACCCAATAATTCCTACATCAAGCCCAATAACTTGTAGTTGAAATAGAGCATAACTTCTAGACAAATGACATCCGAGAAGTGAAGCCTTGCTACCTCATTCCCTAGTATGTTGTTCCAATGGTTAATTACCCTCACATAAAAATGTGTGCATTATTTCCAGGCATTGGAGCTGGATATGCCTCTATTTGCTAGATTAATGAAATCTCTACTATCAGATTTCTTCTTCCCGCCTATGTACATATAGGCCACCATCAATCCAGCCTTCTTTTTTTATAAACTGAAACATCAAAATGAGGAAAGAACATCATCATGGTCAATGCTGGTAGACGGAAAGAGAGTTCTACTCCAACTGTTCTTGAAAAATCCCATTTTTGAACCTCCTATACTCCACGAAGGCCAGCATCACCACTACCATAGAGTAGTGCCCATTTCTGCTCCCTGGCATTGCTGGGAAGAGGGTGCAGAGAATGGGTACATGGGTTCCATCAGAGGCACATTAGCTTAGATAATCCAACTGTTTAAATCCTTCACTGATCTCTGGCACATTAGCCACATTGCACATTTACAGCTATTTGTGATCAATACAACTCCATCCAGAATGTACTTCCAAATTCCAATGATTCAGTCTGGCTGTCCTGGATTGGTACTGGTCAACCAGGCACCAGAGTGAGCACCATGCTTTCTTTCATGGAGAGTGGGGCTCTCATCGAGGCTTAGCGCTTCAATGTCAGTTTCACTACAGAGGTGCAGAAAAAGCCTGATCTTATCTCCAAGCGATGTGGCCACTCCTGACTGTTCTTGAGACCTGGGACAACTCAGTCCTACTGGTCTGTGATCGTGGTGCAGACCCAAAAGAACTTTGCCCATGAAAGATTATCCATAGGTACAGCATGCTGTGGTGGACTTGGGCAGTGGTGTCAAGTGCTCTCCCGCTGCATGAGCTGCTGGTCTGACTTTGGCTTTCTAAAGGTTCTGCCAGTGGGTAAAGTCCTTAATTCAAAGCAGAATGTCTAGTGTGCACTCCTGATGCTTACAACACTGTTATCCCATTGGTCCAACCAATAACAATTCAAATCTGTGATGTAGAGAAGGCCTTCAGGGCTTGCTCCTGGTTTCACTGATTTCAGAGCAGGCCTTTGCTGTGTACATGCCTGTCCCCATTCCCAGCAGCCAGCATAAGGAGTGATCTGTGTTTTGTGGAGAGGAGGCAGTAAATAATGTGGGTTCAAGTGAACTGACACAGACAGGCCACAGTACAAACCCAGTGTAATTTATGTCCCAAATGAAAAATGGTGATTCTGTCATTTTCATCCAATAGGTTCATTTTTCAGATGCATGCAAATTAGGAGCATATGTTGTGTGCCACTCCTATTTACACCAGCAATCGCACTCTTATGCACACTTCCATCCGCATGCTCCCCACGTCCATGGACGATGAAGAGACAGATACCTGCTATACGGGCAGCCCCTTTTCCCACTAGAGGAGATCAGGCTGTCTTGGCACACTGCGGTATGACCATCCTGGGGGGGAGTTTGGGCTCAGTCACTGTTCTCAAAGCATGAGCAGCATCTCTGTGGTTTCCTCTTCCTATAAACTACCAGCAACAGGGTCTGATTGTGCCCTGTCCAATGTCATCTAACAGGCTTGGAACTTGCTGCTGTTGCTCCCATTCAAGGGGGAATCTATCTTAATAAATAACATTTTCTGGCTCTGGCTCTGGCTCTGCTCTGTACAAATGGCAGAAGCAGAGTGGCTTCTGCCTGAGCCTTGTGGCATCCCTGGCTTTTCCCCTGACCATTTGTCTATTTTCCTGCTGTCTTCCCCGTGCACGGGACTGCCAGCCACCCCCGCATGCCTAGCATGGCTCATGAGCGTGTGAATTTCCACATTGTCTAGTAACTCCTCACAGGAAGTTCGGCGGGTTTTATGGCAGCTTGTCATCTCAGAACTTGGGGCTGGCTCCAATGTTAGGTCACAGCATTTGGTTTTGCAGTGCCAAGCTGCCACAAAGCTGACTGCCTGATTGATTTTATGTGCTGCTGGATATAACAAGTTTGGTCTAGTGATTCAATGCAGGGCAGCTTGTGTTCAAACTGGGCATCAGTAGGTACTCCCAGGTGTAGTTTCTGGGGCAAGATTTTGAGGTTGCTGTTACCAATTGTACCCAGACTCACTTCTTTCATGTGGGTGTATTTTCCTGGCCAACTTCACAGGATATCCTTTCTGGCAGGAACATCTTTTGGGCTGTCCACAATTCACTTGCACCCCAAGTGAGCTCTCCTTTGAAAATGCTTATTGGGAACTAATTCCACTTCTAATTACTATTACAGGTACAAAGGCCCTCTTTAATATTCAAAGCCTTTGGGAATATAGGCCATAATGTATTACGATGTAGCAATTTTACCAAAGGTAGCCATTTTACTCTAGGGTGACTCCCTTGCAGTCACACTGGTGTTTAAAAAGAACAGGAGTACTTGTGGCACCTTAGAGACTAACAAATTTATTAGAGCATAATAATCAAGTACTCCTGTTCTTTTTGAGGATACAGACTAACACGGCTGCTACCCTGAAACTGGTGTTTAACTGGTGTAACGGAGTTGTGAATTGGGCTCTGAGATTGTAGCTGGCCCTGTGCAAGTTTGCAAAGTGGGAGAAGAGTATCCAAGGAGTTCCTGCTTTGCTGTGCAGAGGCAAACCATAGTCCAGCAGGGACTGTGTGTCTCACATGGCCACTGATACCAGGTTTCCTGGAACACAGTGGAGCTGAGCTGTGGGAGGGCAAAAGGTACATGCTGCTCCCTTCTAAAGGGTGGCGGAAGCTCCTGAGGTGGTACGCATTCTATCAGTGAACACAGAAGAATACTGACTCATTCAGCTTGAATGCTTTCAGTACCCATCAGTGCATGGCCTCTCTTTACTCCCCCTCCCCCGACCAGCATGTGCAGGCATACACACTGTGGGAAGGGACTGTAAACCTACACTATAAGCCTAAATCTGTCCAAGGTAAAAACATAAGAATTGCATGTTCTATTTTAATTAGACCAGCTGCTAAATTATATGTAAGTAGCATCGTAAAAATCTCAAACTGATCTCTCCTATTAGCTAAGAAAATTCCAGACGCTTCACTGAGTTGAGGCTATAAAGAGTTGAGGCTGTTCATTCTCCAGTGAGACCTGCTATTTTGTAATAAGTCGACTAGTCATCTGGCAACCACTTTAGTTCAATCTAATCGTCCACAGAATGGGATGGTCAGAAGTGCCAAAATATGTCTCCTGTACGTGGAAACTTGAAGTCTGAAATGTTTCCAGAAATAACAAGAGAAGAAAATTAGATTTATCAGGAAACAACAAAAGGATAACATAATAAATAATAATAATTTAAAAAGGTGTGGCTGAAAATGCCTTGCAAGCAGTAGTTTTTTTAGTCTGCTGAATCTCAGTGCTTTTTGGTTAGTATTCTGCCTTAATAGGCTCTCGTGGACAAGTAGATGGGATTAATTTGCAATAATAAATCAGTAGAATGCTGGGTGGGTGTTCACTCCGAAGTCAGTTGTTACAGTTGTCAGTCAATGTAATTCTGCTGACAGAGCAAGTTAAACACTAACAATTTTGGAGATTTTAGGAGTACTGAGATATAGTAGCTGTACTTAAGTGTCAATCATTGGAATGGGGCATTTAATGTACTGGAGATAAATAAACTTCTCTGCATAGATATTGGTAAAATGAGGTTTAAAAAGTGTGTAAAAAAGAAGATTTTTAAAAAAAATAGTACCTGGCTTTACTCTGATACTTTAAAAGCTAACCGAAATTTTTCAGTTTAAAGACCAACTACAAAACTACAGGATTATCCCATTCTGTTTACTAAACTTTATCCCAAAATTTGATGTGAACAAATTAGATACTACTTACAGGTTATTTTATCATCATCTATTATAGTTCCAATCTATTATAGCTCGGGAAAATATCAGAAAATACCAAATTATATCAACACAAAAAATATATCAAGTCCCCAGTGAAATCTTGAAACCAATCTCCAGATTTAAAGGATTTGCTGCCCAGAATGACATTCCTTTGGAAAGGATAGATTTGGTTTGGATCTCACTTAATGGGAACTTCTTTAAAAAACAAAAACTAAAAAAACAACCCACACACTCACATCTGAACTAGAAACATCCAAGATATTCTGTCTGATAAAATTTTCACATACCAATTATTTATCATAACAAAAAACCTAGACAAATAAAACTGCTTACTCTTATTTATTCATATAGCAGGTCCCAAGTAAACTCATTTCTCACACTGCGAAGTAAAAAAAATAATCCTTTACAGTAGCTATTGCAAAGTTAGACTGCAAATCTATTTGATTTGGTAAAGAAATTTTATGTAGTACAATATCATGGCTGCAGTATACTCTTAATTTTGTACTTGGACCCTTTTATCTACTCTGCCACAGCACCCATGTATGCACCCAAACATCAGTCCTTTCTTTGTTTTTTTTCAAAAGGCTAAAGCAATTAATTTTGATTCTGAACCAGAGAAGGAAAGTAAAAATAATGGTTCATTCACTGAGCCTATAAACAAGTGGACTGTACACTTGGCAAAAAATTGTGACCAGGTGTAAGTGGGTGTAGCTACTATGAAAATCTTTTGGTGAAATTCTGCAGTGAAGTACACTGCACCTCCTGTTTTGTAATTCAGAAATAAGGTCATGTCTACACTACAACAGCCACCATAGTTAGTACATCACTTGTGCACATGCATGTGTGGCTCCTTGTGTGGGCGGTGCGCATACTCACCAGGAGTCCTTGTGTTGATGCAGAGTGCAGTGCACCATGGGTAGGTATTCCACTGTCTTTTAGCAAGTTTTTGCCTTGTCTGATGGGGCCAAAATGAGTCACACAGGGTGACAGGGACATTGGGGTCAACTTCCCATGATGCAGTGTTCTCCCTCCCATCATTTCATATGCATCCCATAATTTTCATGCCTTCTTTTCAAAATCCCACATCTCTCCTCGCTGTTAGCCATTTCTGACAGAAGCATGGAGCCTGCCTAACTCTGCACTATTGTCATGAGCTCTGCAAGTACAGGGTGCATGATCCTGCAGTATTCGCAGAGCCTCAAGAGGAGCCGTGGAAATATGACAATTTCTTGGAGGCCAGGTTCCTGTGGGACATAGAAAGAAACAATTCAGGATTGTGGGTGGCATTTATGGAGCAGCTGGAGATGGTGGAGTGCCAGTTCTAGGCCTGAGAAATAAGCACCATCTGTTGGGATCACATAGTAATGCAGGTTTGGGATGATGAGCAGCAGCCACAGAACTTTTGGATGCTCAAGACCACATTCCTGTATCTGTGTGCTGAACTCACCCCAGCATGGGGACACCAAAATGAGAGCTGCAGTGACAACTGAGAAGCAAGTGGCGATGGTACTGTGGAAACTTGCAGTGCTAGATTGCTACCAGTCAGTAGGGAATCAATTTGGAGTTAGGAAATCCACCACAGGGGCTGTTGTCATGTAAGTACAGAGCCATTAATAGCCTCCTGCTATGCAGGACTGTGACTCTTGACAATGTGCAGGACATAGTGGCTGGATCTGCAGCAATGAGGTTCCCGAACTGCAGTGAGGCGACAGACACATCCCTATTTTGGCACCAGATCACCTTGCCACAGAGTACATCAACAGAAATGGCTAGTCTTCTGTGGTTATGCAGGCACTGATGGATTATCGGGATCCTTCACTGACATCACTGTGGGCTGGTCAGGGAAGGTGCATGACACTCGCACCTTTAAGAACACAGAACTGTTCAGAAAGCTGCAGGAGTTTCCTGACCAGCGGATTACCATTGGGAATGTTGATGCATCCGAAGAAGTGGGCTGTAGTCCACGAAAGCTTATGCTCTAATAAATTTGTTAGTCTCTAAGGTGCCACAAGTACTCCTGTTCTTTTTACTTATTGTACAGAAATTGAACATTGCATGTCCTGCTTGACAAGGTATAATTAAAATGTTGCATGTGTTGTAATGTATCATGTTAGCTAAATACTAGTATGTTGACCTAAGTTAGTTAGATTTTTGTTGGTTTCATATGAGCTCATCAGAGCTCTGCCACTGACTCGCTGTGTAATGATGAGCAAGTCATGAGGAAAAGACCTTACTGAAAGTAGCAGCTAATTTGCTGGTCTACCTTCTGACTCTAGGCATCTCATTTTCAGTTGTTCTAAGCACTCACAAATCCAAACAACATCAACCTGTACAAATAAGCACATGAAAAATTAGGCCATAGATATCACTAATTGGGCAGCCAAAAGCAATGGTACTCACGATTACTAGACACTTGACGTTTGGACCTAAACTTCTCTGTGATCCAATTCCTTCATCAGTTAATTGGGGATAAAGATCTTTTGAAGCTTAATGGAAGTTTATGAAGAGCTTTGAGATCCTCAGATCAAAAATCAAAGGAGTATTCTTTGCTGAAGCTCTTGTGATTAGATGCCAGTATAGCACCAGAACAAGAAGGTTAATTGTAGGGATAAGTGTTCCAGCTCCGACAGTTACACATTTTATTTATATAGCACCTATTAGAAAAGCATCCTACAGTGCTTTACAGTTACAAATATTAAATGCAGTGCACTCTAGTTATAAGAATCACTGATATAAGAATCAATTGCCTATAGTGATCAAAACCACTGGGACAAAATCATTCCTATAGTAACTAAAATACTCCGCTTGTAAGAATCAACCACTTAGAAGAATCAAATAATGCGGGACGGATGTGATTCTTACAAAAGGAGTGCACTGTAACTACAAAGAAAAGTAGAGTTGGCATAAAGCCATAAATACAGTTGCAACAGGAATAAATTTGCCCCAGATGTGCCAAATCAATTCCTTCTACAACAGGAAGTTTTCTAAACCTACTTGAAAAGGGGCTAATTTGGCAGTCAGCCTGAAGAGAAAAGAAAGGCATTTCCTTAGCCCTACTGCCACAGAGGTACAAACATGGATAGTACCCACCTGCTTTCACAAGATCCAGATTCTAAAGGTTCACAACCCCAGAGACGTTGGAGGATAAGATGAATATAGAAGCCAGGAACTCAGCTAAACTAGAACTCAACTGCCATTCCCTTCTTGAACATTTTCTTAAAACTCAGATCAACCTTTTGAGGTTTCAGAATCTGGCTACAATTTTGCCATTATTTTTCATTTTTGCATGACTCTGCTCTCTGGGCTCCAGCTGGGACTGAAAGCACAATATGAGAGGTTGTTTTCTCAGTATTTTTTGTCTAATGTGAAGTAGTAAGTTCCAGAACTCTCATGAGAGCTTGTTTTTGTAAGATTCCCAGTCCAGGTTTTCAGATAAGCAACTATTTCTTCTCTGAATCAAACCACCAAGCCTTTTGCGGTTTGTCCAATTGTCCACCACTACTTAATACTAGAATTTATTTCTCCCGTTTTTCACTGAAACGTTGCTTGGATAGAATTTTTCCAATTTTCTCTAATGAACACTCTAAAGTCTCCTACATTTCAGTATTCTATCAACAGGGAATTGAATGAAGTGCATGGATTTTATTGCATGACGGAAGAGCTGTAAGATGAAACAAGCATATAGTAGAAGTGCATAATCCTACCTATTTGCCCTGGTGGAACTGTACAGGAAGTTTTTAGTATAAAATAGGAGGATGGAGAAAAATCGGTGCTGTGTTGAATTCCATCTACAAAAGTGCTTGCTTTGTTTTTATCAGGCTCAGAAGTTAGAAGCTGCCTACAAATCTACTTCCCCATAGCTACAATCTTATTTTCACAGAGGAGGAGGGGCTCTAGCTTTTCACTAGAAGTTATCTTTCAAAGGCCAGCTCTTTATAGTATATCAAACAACTGACCATGTTCCTGCCAAAAAATATCAAATGCTCTGGAGACATTAATCTGAAAGCAATCTTGTTCACAATTGTGTCACAGGTGTTCACTTACTCTTTTTGTTATAAAATAGACTATCTGCAGACAGCTGCAATCAGACATGTATGACCTTTTAGAGGCTTGCCCAGATGAGGAAACACCCTTTTTAAACAGGCAGTTTATCTGTAGATAAGAAGGAGAAAGGCTTCATTTATTGTTGTGTAATACTATTAGAGTGCATCTACGTAGGTTCCATAACAGGATAGGAAAAGCGAGCCAATGCTTCTGCACAGGATCTTGATGATCTCCAGGATATAGGAACACACCTTGGGTATGTTTAAATTGACTCACTGGGTTTGCAGTGTCACACAATGCATTTCATTAGGATTGGACAAGTGCCAGGAAGAGTTTACTAAAGTACAATCGCTTCATGTATCCCCAGCTTGATTGAGCACGCCTAGTTTACCAACGGCAAAATGTTTACCAATAAAATATAGCTTCTAAATATAATCTGTGTACATATTTCATATTTCTATGATGCACTCATTTAAGCAATGGTAAACATGTGTCTACAATCCAAAGCAAAGCAAGTCAGAGTTAGCATTGCCCCTCCATGATTATGTCACTCTGTGTCTGCTGCTGCTGAGCTCAGAAATCAGTCTGCGGGAGATTATTATATCCGCAGCATGCAGGGGGTTATGACCATTTCAATAAGCATGACTAGTTTCTCTTTAGCTGTTCTTTAAAGGCTATGAAGGAATACTTGTAATTATAGCTGGGCAAGCAGAGGCAAAAAATATTCTCAAACATATTGCAACCTCTAAACAGAGATATTGGTTAGTTTCTAAGGTGCCACAAGGACTCTTCATTGTTTTTCCTGATACAGACTAACACGGCTACCTCTATGTAAACAGATCTTGTATTCATGACAATACATTTATTATTTGAACGCTTGGTTTGAACACTTGATAGCTCAGAAGTTCATCCAAACCATACAGTCTCTAGGCTTTGGGAGTGAAAGGTGGCAGGGAACGAGTGAGAAAAGAAAAGGTCACAGGACAATTTGTGAAGAGGACAAGGATATGCAGCTATGTACCCTTCACAGCTGGGACACAGCCCAGATGTAATTACTACATTGTTTGCAAGATGACAGCAGTGACAGAATAGGGACATTTGATCATTGCATTTAGCAAATATTAAGGTGTTGTATATGGCAGAACACTCAACACAGCAATTTTTCCAACCTTCATCAGCCCACCACCCTGCTCCCCACCTAGGGGCCTGACACTGAGGCAGCTAATTAAAGGAGATAGACCTGATATGCAACCACAACCAATAGGACTGCATGCATACATGCAAATAAAGTTAGACATCATGGCAACAGACAACTGAATGTGAATTCTCCTGGACAGCCAATAAATCTGGCTTATCTGTCTCCCAGTTAGGAAGAAATCCAGTTGTTGTTTTTTTTAACATCTTGGTCTATGATTGCAGACAAATATATTGTTCTTTTTTATGGAAAAGGAGAAAGGAAAATGTTTGAAGTGACCAGATTAAATTCCTAGACCTGTTTATCTTCTGATCATTCTCTCTCTCTAAAATCCTCCCACACTTTCCCCAACTTAAACAAAAGCACAATTAGCTGATAAGGCACAGCACTTCTTGATAAAAAACTAGAGCACCCAATCAAGGAATAGAAATATTATAATGTATATCTCTGTAGCAGGGCTCACCCAAGCCAGCATTGGGCCCATCCTCTGCCTCTGCTTCCCCTTCCTGGGCTCCCCAATAGTCACACGCAGGCTCTCATGAGCCGTATATCACCCCTTTCTTGGGGGCTGGTTATTAATTAGCTCAATGTTAACTTAAAACCAGTCTTTCCACAACTCTACAGTTCCCTCAATCCTTTGCTGTGCTCCATAGCTCCTTCCCAAAACCCAGGTCCTACTACCTGGAGTTTCCCAAGGTCTCTTCCTCTTAAGGCTTCTTCCTACTACCTTCCGGGAAGTTAGGTCCAGCCAGGCCATTTCACCTGGCTGGTGAGGAGAGCCCATTACCAGGTCCTGTCTGACCCAGGGTCTCCTACAGGAACCTTCCTATTCCCTTGGCCCTCTGCCTTGGCCTTCTGGAGAGTTGCCATCAACCTGGCCCTTCGTCACCGAGCTCCCCAAACAGTTTCTGACTGAACTCTCAGGCTGCCCTTATATTTCTCAGCAGGTCTGGTTTCTAATGATATGTTCCCATCCCATGACACCTGGATGGTAAAGTAAACTAGTGACCGGGGAGGCTGAACCCAGGACTCCCTTAAAGGGCCATCTCATCCTGTGACAGTGATCACATAAATATGAAACATCTGAAGCAGTACAGCAAACAGGTCACAAAGAACCCACATGCCAAACTTCATTCTCAGAAAATAGTCAATGAGCAACTCTGAACAACAGTCGTAAAATCATCATTTGTGTGTGGACAACATGTGAAGAGGAAAAAGGGGCTAAATTTGACAAACATATGCTATGAATAGTTCAATGTACTTTACTTGCAGACCAGACACAGGAGCAGAATCAGTCCTTCTCTAAGCAACTACCTTAAATCTCAGAGATCTAGGGTCAGCTGGCATCAATCAGACAACATTAAAGACAACATGCTCCATTAAAGATAGAGTTACACTGAGTTACCCCAGCTGAGAATCAGGCCCACAGTGCTCTTTTACAGAAAATACATTAAGAAACTCTTCCACCTTCATATTCAATTATAAACAAGTATCGACGAGAAATACTATGCGAGGATGTTCAAAGGCCATGCAGGTTACTTTGGAAATAATACTGAAAATTTTGGTTTTTGCGACAGTAATTGAAGGCCCTTGCTAAAGCTTGCTAGGCATCCTCAATTGGTCTTTAGGAAGTCCAAGATGTACAGCTGGAGTAAACCTCTCTCAGAGATGTCAAGACCCACACTGTTGTCTGTGGAACTCAGCCATGAGAATTCAAGTACAAAAAAGATTATCTTGGAATATAATCTGTGTTCTTGGGTGAATGAGCAGTCATTTTCAACTGTAAGACTTCTGTTTTCTTCTTGATAGTAAGTGCATCAAGTTGATTTATATTCACATGGCCAGCCTCCTTGAATTTGGATGATGTACCTCTTGTTCACTGGTTAGCATCCAGTTTTCCTTTGGTCAACTTCTTATTGTCATGCATTCTAATATCTTTGCCATGTACATTTGTCATAGCGATAGAGTTGAACAGGTATAACTAAGGAAGAGTTCAGCACAAGATGTCATTCATTTACTCTTTAATATATAACAGTTCATTACAGTAAATACCTACTACTGGATTTACCAGACTTATACTGAGAGCCATAATTGAATAACTAGAGGCAGTCAACACCATTGCCATGTTGACCAGAAGAGGTGCTATCCAACGTGAGGCACTCTTCCCAACAAGTGCTGGGAGTGTTGTTTTCACAACACTCCCAGGAGCCTGGGTCAGATTCAGACAAGTTATAAATGGATGCATCTCCCAGGCAAGTTTCTAGTCGACCAGTGAAGAGCAAAATAAACAGTGGTGTTAACTGGTCAGAAAAAAGTGTAAGTAGTATAAACTAATAGTATAGTTTGCACTAATGTAATATTCAATAGGTGTGCAATTTGAGTGGAGCATTTGCAGAACAGAAGGAGATTTGAAGAAGGGTGACAAAAATGATTGAGGGAATGGAAAAGAGATTGAAAAGACTGGGATTGTTTAGCTTAGAAAAGACAGTGAGAAGTTGGATCCAGAGCTTCTGTTGTTTGTCTCAGAACACAAGGACAAGGGAATCAACTAGATCAAGAGGTGGCAGATGTACAATTCATGAATGAAAACACTTTTTCACATACAGTGTAGTTAGACTGTATAACTCCTTGGCCTCAGTGAAAGGATTTCACATTTACAAGGATAACAAAAATATCCAGAATTGTAATAATTAATGCTAACAAACAGTTTTGGAAAGGATATAAAACCTCACATTTCAGGGTTTATACCAATCTCTAGCCATTAGGAATTAGGATGATAACTTCCTTGTGAACAGATTATCCCTTTGTGATGGGATCCCTGGGTGCAGCCTGAGACGGTGGGACCAATGTGCCCCCTTAACTCTCCAGCCTGGGTTGTCTCTCACAATGCTTTGCTAGTGACAAGCAGCAAACCCCTCCAGGCCCTGTTATCACTCAGCACAACCACATGTGGAGCCCCACACCCAGCTTGATTGCATGAATGCTCCCAGAGCCACTCATGAATCGTACAGAGAAAGGCAACAGCCAAATCCCCCCAGCTCCCAGCCTTGCACCTCAGGAATATACCATCTTGCACTGCTCAAGACAAGCAGTGCAAATTTATTAAGAGGTTCACCACTTCATCAGTGGAAAGTGGACATATACCAGCCTTTGCAAACCTGAGCAGATTTACCACACACTTCTGGAAAACTCACTGGTAAAGATAAACAGTTAAACAAATGTATTGACTACAAAAGATAAAATTTAAGTGATTATAAGTTGTAGGCAAACAGTCAGAGTGGTTACCAAAATAAAATAAAATATAAGCACACAGTTTAAACTCTCAACTCTATTAGACTGGACAACATCTAGATTAAGCAGTTTTTCTCACCCCACTGGATGTTGCAGTTCATAGTACACCTGGGCCAGCCTCCTCTGTTGAAGTCTTAAGTCTTCTTGGCGTCCTTGTTGCTTGCAACATACGTGGAGGCAGGAGAAAGGCAAAGCATGGGCCCCCTGTGTTCTGTTTTATACCCTTAGTCCATGTGCTCAGAGAACACAAGTCCAGGAATGTCTGGTGGGCATTGCTGAGTCCCCAGGCAAGGTTGAGCAATTCCCCTGGTCTGGCCTTATGTAGGTGAGTCATTGAATTGTAGCTCCCTTGCTGGACAATGGCTGTTGATGGTTGTTTGACACCTTCCCCAGGCATTGGTTACTTTCCTTGCTGTTGTCTCTGTGGGGTTCTTGCACCTTCTTTTCAAGCATCTGGCTCAGGCTACTGTCAGAGACAGGTTACGGGATGACACAGACCTCAGGTCTAACTTGCGATGACAATTCCTATATTCCTATGAGGGTTATAACATATCACTGAGGGGACAAGGATGCATCAGTAAAACCTGCTAACAGAACAGCGTAAGATAAAATTGCTTCTTTAACATTTATTCCTCATTCACACTCCACTAAAGGGCAAGAAAACCTTCAGCACTGCCCTCTCCATTATGCTAAAGAATATTCCCTAACCTTCATTATGTCCCAGAAGTATGGATTAGTGGGGGTCTGACACAATTTTCCAAGGACAGCTCCCTACTAACCTTCCAAACGTAGTTACACTGTCAACCTTGATGGCATTACTTAGTGATTTTGGGTCAGGATTTTTTCCCAGCACGCACCCACTAACTGTTGAAGAGTTAACAAAGAATAAAAGAAGGGGGTGTAGTGTGGGATGGGGCAGAGAGGAAAACAAAGAGGACAGAGATGGGAAGATCAGGTGATTTCATTTTTAAATTGTAAATCTTCAATCCAAGAGCTCTCTCCAAAAGAAACTGTCATACACATTTTTAACCCTTTCATTATCATCCTTTAATTTCAAAAATTTACTTAGGAGAATAACTTGTGTTTAGGTCCAATGACTTAAATGGAATGACACTGATATACACTATCTAAGGATCTGGCTGAAAACATTATCAATAGCTATACCAGGGATCGGCAACCTTTGGCCGTGGTTCACTGTCCCAGGCCAATGGAGGCGGTGGGAAGCAGCGGTCAGCACATCCCTCATCCTGCACCGCTTCCCGCAGCCCCCATTGGCCTGAAACGGCGAACCACGGCCAGTGGGAGTTGCGATCGGCCGAACCTGCGGACATGGCAGGTAAACAAACTGGCCCGGCCCGCCGGGGTGCTTACTCTGGTGAGCCGCGTACCAAAGATTGCCAATCCCTGCAGTAGAGTATGTTTCAGATACAGTATTAAATTAACACTGCATTTTAGTAGGTTTAGGAATGCCCAGTAAGCCAAACTCCCCATTGGCTTATACATGCCCCACATCATGGAACTGTGCCTATTAACACCAGTGCTAAACCTGGCTCAACGTATTTACTCAACGGAAAACACAAAGCTAAAACTGGAAAGGCTGTCACCTCCCATGATAAGTACCACCTCAGCCCTTTCCTCCTGTGGCAAGAATTGAAAACAAATTATAACAAGCAAAAATTAAAGCGACATAATTGACCTGAAATCCCAAAATGAGTTAAGAGTAATTTCAGGTACTACACCTTTCCCTGAATCATCCAGATAGTGTTGGTGGTTTTGCAGCCACAATTCCCCAACTGCACCCCATCCCAATTATTAAAAATGCTTTTCTTTCCCTTTTTGCTGCATGAAAGACCACCACTAACATGGGAAACTGACTGTAAAGCCAACTATAGAAAGTGCTGCCAAATGCACAAAATCCAAAAAACAACAGAGAAAGATATTTTCTCTCTTCTTTCAGCCGCATTAATTTAATTGGTTACTTGTAACAACAGGAGGTAAAAAACATTTTCAGACGGACGTTGAGATTGGTTTTTCAAGTTGACAATGTCCCATTAACACTAGCTATGGAATTTCAACAATGCTGAAGCAACAAGATCTTTAACATCGAGTTCTTTCTCATTGTAAAGCAAGATTTAGCTTTTAGTAGGTGAAGTGAGAAAAGCAAGTCCTGTGCAGACAATGCAATGATTGCCATTACATTTCAGTAGCACAAAGAAGAAGAAAAAAAAGAGTATGTGTTGGCCACACTGCAGCAGCCACGCAGAGCTGTTTATGGGAAAGTTGAATTAAAGCCCATGTAAGATTCTGATGAATAGACATAGGGTCCTGCAAGCGAAGAGTCTGATAAATGATCATTTTCCTCCACTTTACTCTCCACTTTCACAGATTTTAGTGGAAAGTTGTTTAGAATTCTAAACAGACACATCCAAGCAAGAAGATCTAAATTGCACTTTGGTTTAATCCCTACAAATGAACTGACAGAGAGCAAGAAGGCAGACCTCCCTCAACCCTGGAGGTCTCCATCTCTGTAAGAGAGTAGGCGCTCTCAGGCATTGTTCTCTCTCTCTGCAAGAGGGAAGCCCCCCAAACCCTGGATGTGCTTCTGTTCTTTATATGCAGTACAGCCTCCTCTTAGTCCTACTGAAGTTAGTTATGGCTTGTACAGCACTTTAAATATAAAGCACTGTGGACCATGGCCCAACTCACTTGATTACATAGGCAAGCAAGGGAGTGTAAAGCGCCTCTTTATGGTAGGTAGCAGAAGAGTGGGAGACACAGCAGAGCTTCTGTGTGGCCTGTGCAGAGCCACTGGTTCCCTAACACCACATCTGGGCAGGACAGTATGGAGTGTGAGCCAAGTCATTGCTGCTTCTCCCAACGTGTCAGCCAGCATATAGCTGCACTGCCGCTCTGGGAACGGGGTGGGTAAGGTGTAGAGTTTGCCAGGTATAGATCTGGTGCATGGTACCTGAGCAAGGGGGAACCTGGAAAGCTGACTGTTCCTCTCAGAGTCACCATCTGTCTTCTAATTTGGGGCAGTGCATTGCTCAGAGCTCATGGCAAAGCCGCAATTTAGCCCTACGTAACTGCTAAGTATTAGAACACTGCATGGTTTAACAGCAATACATTTAATTGAAGACTCCTCGTAGAATTAAACATTAAATATCAAAGAATTCTTTGTGGTATTTCAAGGCTAGAAACACCACAGCTATTTGTGGGTTTGGTTTTGATGCTCAGTAAAACCTAGATAACTAAACAGGTAGTTTACCAACAGTTTCCCATGAGGGAGAAATAACCAATCCCAGTTAGATACACAGCAACAAAATATAATCCTAATCTCTTCAAAGCATATCTATTTGCAAAACTTTAATAATCACAACCAAAAACATGGTTGGAGCTGTAAAGATTTAGGAACAATTAACCACACATTACATCCGTCAAAAAATCCTCCTTCTGCTGAAGATATATGTCTAGTGCTTGGCGCATGGGTTGGGAGTTAAGAGTCCTGAGTTCTATTCCCCTCTCTGCCACTGTCTCTCTGCATAGTATTGAGCAAGTTACTTAGGAGACTAAACAACTTTGAAGATCTGAGACTTAATGGCTTGTTGTTTTCGCCATCTGTAAAATAAGGATACTACTGTCGGAGAAAAACAGAGTTCTCACTATTCGTTTAGGTATAGCAAGTCAGATGCTTTATTAACTCTCACAATTGCGCAGAGGGAGAGAGCTAAGCAGGTCTCTCAACAGGTAAACAATTACAGCAAGCATTTATACCTTTTGTTACAGACAATAATGAGGGACAGCTGCATTTTGTTTATACATAGGCCATCTTGATATCTCATTTCTTCACTTGTTTTGACTCTTGCCAACATACAATATTTTCTATACCTTATCTACACAAGGTCTTCTACACCTTATCTATACCAGGTCATAATGACTTCTTACACAGTTCTTTCTCACCCGCCTCACACAATCCTCGCTTCTACAAATCTCGCGTTATCAGGGTTACAGTTAGCCTGACTCTTGCTAACGAACTGTCATGTATTGCATTTCCTTTCTGTCAGTTCTTTCTCTGCTTCCACATACTACTTGCCCACTTCACAGGCTTGCCAAAAGCTTAGGTCATTCAGGTTTGTAAAAGTGCTCTCAGATCCTTGGATAAAGAGCCTATTCAGTTCAAGACATTATTATAATTATCATCTAGGTCCAGGGGCAGAGGAAAACAAGCTCAATTCCTAGTGTACTGCAGACATATTATCTCCTCCAGCACTGAAATATGGCTTCTTTGCCTAACCTTCATCAGAGTAATGTGTGTTAGACTGTAACCCCTCCATTCAACCCATTTTTTTTAAAATACAGCTTTGAACACAACTTGGCTAATGGAGTTTTAAGTTGTCCTGTTGAGCTGATAAAATCATGAATCCTATCTTTTCAGTATCAACCCAGTTTCTAAGTTTTAAACTTGCTTTCATTTCTAGTTGGGTAGCAAACAGTCCAGTTGCACCAATGTGGGTTAAGCAAACATTGCACAATATCTCCACCTCCAGCTGAGATCGTTAACCAACTGGAAACTTTGCATTAGGCAGGTTACTGCAATTGAATCTTGAATACACAAAGTGGTTATCAAATGTAGCAACAGTGACTCTACTTAATGCTTTGGGTTTTCTTTTAAGATAGCAATTCTATTTCCTTCAGTGCCCTCACTGCCCTGAGCTGAACAAGGGAGTAAACGGTTGTTTGCACAAGTTTCTTGAGATGTTTACTTCACACTCTTCTTCCACTTTTCTCCCAGTCTCAGATACCAATAGCAAAATTCAATCAGTATTGAAAACATTTATTGGAAAGAATCCTGGTACTCAGATCACGAGCAATAAGATGCACTGAACAAAATATCCAAAGATCTTTATTTAAGGCAAAATTTGATTGCCACAGATCATCCTTGGGCCTTTCTTGACTCTGCTTTTATGGATATTGAATCCTGAGTCTAAAAATAAAGGGGAACTTAGTTACATGTTAGGCGTGGAAGGCTCCAGAAGAACACTGAACAGACCAACTCATGCCTATGCATGAGCATGATGTTGAGCTGTTTTAAGAACACTCATGGCTGGAGTGCAAGAGCCATGATTTTGGGAAAACAGCAAGGTGAGGGAGGGAGAAAGTGTCCAGAAGGGAAAGAATGACAGAAAGAAGAGTTTCTTCAGCAGATGGGGAGAAACCTCTGAAACTGAGTCTTAACCACAAAAGCTACTGAGAACCTGCAGCATGATAGGAAGACAGAGCAAAGTAATACCACCACCAGACATGGGCTCCAGAAAGAGGAGCATCATTCTGGGCCCAACTTTAGTCATAAAGACAATTAGGGTTGACTACATTCTGATGAACAATTATTTAACGCATTTAAAGGAACAGATATCCATAGTGTACATAAATAAATACACTCAGAGAATCATTCCATTCATTCATGGAATATGGCTATAGAACACAATTATGACCTATCAGTTCATCTTGTTGTTCCCCCATCATTCCTCTTACACTATACTTTCCAATTCTTCATCTAGTCTAGCTTTCGATGCTTGAAGCAATGAGGGTTCTGCCACTTACTCTGTATTACTGCTCTGTAGTTTTAGATCATTAGAACATTTTCCTTCAAGTTCAGCCTAAATGGTCCCCTTTTGTAATTTCATCCCATCATTCCTATTAGAGCTGGTCAAACGATGCTGGACATTTTTTGTCATGTTTTCCTTGAGATTTTGGAAATGTTCAACCAGCTCCAACTCCTAAATACCCTTTTTTACTACCTTAAATAATTCCTCTACATCCTTACAATTTACATCCTTCTAGTACTTTCAGACAAGTACCAGAAGGGAAGCCGTGTTAGTCTGAATCTGTAAAAAGCAACAGAGGGTCCTGTGGCACCTTTGAGACTAACAGAAGTACTGGGAGCATAAGCTTTTGTGGGTAAGAACCTCACTCATCTGAAGAAGTGAGGTTCTTACCCACGAAAGCTTATGCTCCCAGTACTTCTGTTAGTCTCAAAGGTGCCACAGGACCCTCTGTTACTTTCAGACAGTTATGCCTCTTACTTTGTCATCAGTTAGCCAAGCTGTATAGTTTTCTTGTTATCATTTTTTATATGTTCATCGATCCAGTTCACCAATACTTTGTGTTGCACTCTCTGAATTTTCTCCAGCCTTTCTGATGGTGAGATTTTGAGAAATACATATGCTAATCAAGGTGTGACTTTACATGAGCTAGAGAAGAAATCTCACTTCTCTTCTCTGTGATGTGATGTCCCTGTCTCAACTATAACCCACATAGTTAAGAGTGACTTTAAATACAAATAATGCATACAATGTTTTTATGATCCCTTCCACTGCATAAAAGTGGGCGTCTGACTGGTCACACTGCCTCAGCTAATGGGCCACTACTTGGGTATAGAAACTTAGAGAAAAGTTTGCATGAGATAGTTTGAAACAAACATAAGCAGAGCCTTTTTCTAAGCATATTTTGTGTCTACATATCAAACTGCTGTTTACTTTACATTTATAGTTATGCTGAGGCTACATGTAACATGCTGTTCCTTTGTTTAGAATGTTGGCTCTAAAAGGTGCCAGTCTTCAAGACGGATGTGTATTGCTCTTACTTTCCTTCTGGCATATGCGCCTCACAGCTGTAGTATTCCCCATCCTGCCAAATGCATTTAGGGTGTGACAACACAATTGTCTTAGTAAGGTGTGCAAAGATTACCTAGTCTTGAACTGTCCTTCTGGGCTGCTTCAGCACTTTCTTATTCAACTTCTGTGGCCATGCCTAACACTCCCCCAGTCTGCCATAAATGAGATTTCTGGAACTCTTCATCAATTCCTTCATTTTTGCCAATTTACAAATGCATTTTTGCTTTGTCTGTCTGGACTGATGTCGTCAGTGGAATGCTGCTGCTGTTCTCACAACCTTTAAAACTGTTAAAATGTCCCCTAAATTCCTACAAGATGGCTGGCTCATTCCACATTGGTATATGCACATATCACAAACATGTAGGTCTCATTCCAACTCCTTTTAAAGGCAATAAAAATTTTTCCATGGAGTTTAATGGAAGCTCTTTTGAGCCTATTGCCCTGATTCAGTAATGTATTTAAGCATATGTCCAACTGTAAGCACGTGAGTAGCCCCACTGAATTCAATGAGGCTACTCAGATGTGTAAACACCATAATCTGCATTTTTGAATTAAGGTATTAGGGCCTTCTCCCACTGCATTTGATGCTGTTGGGGGAAGGAGGACTACTGGGGAGAGATGGGGTCCACCTGACTAAGGAAAAATGCATCTTCAGACACCAATTCACAATCTAGTGCTTTAAACTAGTATCAAAGGGGGCACTGACAAAAGCCTAGAGATAGGTATTAAAATAAGGTGACATGAACAGAAGCCTAGATATTGTGATATCATGATAAGGATTTCCTATGAACCAGGAATTCAGGAAGAGGAGGTGGATGAGGCATTTCTAGAACAAATAACAAATATCCAGAACACAAGACCTGCTAGTGATGGGGCAGTTTGTAGCCCAGTGGGCTAGCTTGCCTTTATTATATTTACTGCTTTGCATTATATTCAGCAGCAATGCAAGAAACCTACAGGCCTGCATCCTGTAAGACATTAGCTTCAGCAAGTTAGCATAAGGCTTGAGGCCTATGCACTTTGAACAGATAAACTTTGCACAGATAAATGGCCCAACGGAAAACCCCAAGTATTTGGGAGCTGAAAATCAGACATGCCAAATCCGTGAAAAAAAAACGCAGAAATGGGGCTTGTTTTTGGCTTAATTGCCTTGTGAAATCTAAAGATCAGGCAACAACTTTAATTAACCAGACATCTGTTGGAAAAGTAATACAGCAAAACAAAAAACATCTAATAAATTCTTGGAATATGTTAAGGATAACTTTTTGTCTCAGAAGGTGGTAGAAGTAACTAGAGGTACACCCATTTTAGACTTGATTCTGACTAACAGGGATGAATTGGTTGTGAATCTGAAGGCAATTTGAGTGAAAGTGATCACAAAAAGGATAGATTTCAAAATTCTAAGGAAAGGAATCGATGAGAGCAGCAGACTAAAGCCAAATAGACTTCAGAGAAGCAGACTTGAACAAACTCAGAGAACTGGTAGGGAAGGTCCCATAGGAAGAAAATCTAAGGCAAAAAAGATTTCAGGAGAGCTGACAATTTCTCAAAGGGACGATATTAAAGGCACAAATGTGAACTATCCTGATATAAAGGAAAGATACGAAGAATAGTAAGAAGCCAATGTGGCTCCATCAGGAGCTCTTTAAATGACTTGAAAATCGAAAAGGGATCCTACAAAAAGTGGAAACATGAACAAACTCCTAGGATGAGTAAAAAAAAAACAGCACAGGCATGTAGGGACAGAATCAGAAAGACTAAGGTACAAAATGAGTTACACCTACCAAGAAATATAAAAGACAATAAGAAGAAGTTCTATAAATACATTAGGAGCAAGAGAAAGATGAAGGAAAGTGTAGGTCTGCTGTTTAGCAGGGAAGGAGAGTGAATAATGGATGATATCAAGATGGCTAAAGTGTTTAATACCTATTTTGCTTCATCTTCACTAGAAAGGTTAATTGTAAACCCTCAGTGGTTTAATACATACAGTTCACCTGACCAAAGTTTAGGCCTTAGTCCATTTTTCCTCCACACAATTAATATTAACATCAAGGAGAAACGAACACAAGCCAGATAGGAAAATAACAAGTTAAAGAATATTTAAAGAAATTAGATGTATTCAAATTGTCAGGGCCTGATGAAATTTATCTTAGGGTATTTAAGGAACTACCTGAAGAAATTGGAACCATTAGCAATTACCTTTGAGAATTCACGATGGACAGGTGAGGACCCAGAGTACTGGAGAAGGGCAGGGGACCTGGGGAATTATAGACCAATCAGCCTAACTTCAATACCTGGAAAGATATTGGAACAAATTATTAAATAAATTGTTTGTAAGCAGCTAGAGGACTATAGGATAATAAGTTATAGACAGCATGGTTTTGTCAAGAACAAATCACGCCAAACCAACCTATTCTCCTTCTTTGATGGGCTTACTGGCCTACTGAAAAGGGGAAAGCAGCAGACATGATACATTTTGATTTTAGTAAGTCATTTCACACAGTCCTACATGACATCCTCTTAAGCAATCTAGGGAAATGCGGTCTAGATTAAGTTGCTGTAAGATAGATGCACAACTGCTTGAAAGGAGTAATTATTAATGGTTTGCTGTCAAACTGGGAGAATGTATCTAGTGGAGTCCCACAGGGATCTGTCCTGGGTCTGATACTGTTCAATATCTTCAATAATGAGTCAGATAATGGAGTGGAGAGTACACTTGTAAAATTTGTGGATAACACCAAGATGGGAGGGTTTGCTAGCTCTTTGGAGGACAGGTTTAGAATTCAAAATGAGTTTGACAAATCGGAGAATTGGTCTGAAATCAACAAGATGAAATGCAATAAAGACAAATGCAAAGTGTTTTGCTTAGAATGGGAAAAAAAATCCAATGCACAAATACAAACTGGAGAATAACTGGCTGAACAGTAGAATTGCTGAACTGGATCTCGGGGTTATAATGGGTCACAAATTTCCTATGAGCCAACAATGTAATGCCTTTGCACATGAAGCATTGCCAATTTACAACAGGTGAAGATCTGGCCCAATATTGCACAGTTCCTGTACACATGTTCAATTTAGCACTAACTCTGTCCACTTTCACCTTTCTCATATCCAGTCAGAGTAGCTAATGGGAGGACACTGGACTACATCCTCAGCTGGTGTGAATTGGTGTAGCTCTACTGAAATCATCTGAGGCTCTAGTCCACTATGTTTCACAGTAATACTTTTGGTTTTGGAGAAGTTAAAGCAAATGCAGTCATTTATTTTATATCCCTCTCTGTATATTTTACAAGAACCTAGAAGACTTCATGAAGACATATCCCTGAAACTGTACCCAGCAGAGTCTTTTTTTAGGGTGTGGGGGGGACGTAATGAAAGTGCAATAAATGTGTGTGGGGGGGCGGAATTTGCTGTGACAGATGATTAAAAATTTACGGCATTAATAAATGCTGTGACCATAACCTATCACTTCCAAGATCAAACTGATGGCCAAATTCCACCTTGGGATACTTGCAGGTGGTGTCCAGGGGACAATTCAGCACCTCCTAGGCAACATACAACCTTAAAATAGGTCTGAACCTTTTGAATAGGCGTGGTTCATACACATCGGGCCGAAAGCAGAATTTGACTCTGAGCACTGTGGAATGAATCTGATTTTCAAATCTGAAAAGTGATGGTATTTCAATTTGAAAGAAACTAGGGCTTTAAAAAAATATTTTAACCATCAGAATATAAACCAGACTGCTTGGTAAACAGATGATCTTATTAAATGTGTGTTGGGGAAGGTGGGGAGGTTTCTGGAAAGACTCAGAGCAAATAGAAAATTAAGCTCCATGGTTACACAGTTAAATAAATGGTAGCGATTCTCTCCCCCACCCTCTCTTAGGAGCAACTTTGTTATTTCAGTCTGTCATAAATTTTCCATTATGATCAAATGAAACACTGAACACTGTCATTTTAATGAAATTCTTTACAGCTGAATTTCTCTCTGTCCAGTGTTAGCATTAAACATTGACCGTGTTTCTTTTAGAAGCTAATTTAATAGTACCTTACCTGCTATATTGCTCCTGTCTCATTTTCCTTTAACTACTGAAGCATTATGGTCTTCCACAATGACACCGTATGAAAAGCAATAAACATTATTAGCTAAAGTTTAATAATTCTCTCTTGGCCATAGGCCTTAATTTCAATGAACAGTCAATGCTCTCTACATTGCAATACCTTGACACTAAATACCCTGTTATTCATTTGCAAGACACCATAATTTTTTTATTAATCCGCCTTTGCTGCTTCATGTAACCCTATCAAATTAACGTAATTTATGGGAATCTGGGCATCATTCACTCATTGCAATTAAAAGAAAAGTATATTTCAAAATAGGTCAGATCCTTTTTGAATTACTTATCTGCTGGGAGTCATTTAGCATGATTAGCTCAGTAAAGGACTGAGAAAAAAAGCACTGGTTGGCTTTTGCCTCAAAGCACCAGAGAATCTTGTGGCAGTTATATTGAGAAGTTCTGCAAGCTTGACTTTTCTCCTAGATTGTTGCTATAAAGAATATTTGTAGAAATGAAGACTCAAGATGAGAGATGCTTTGTTCTATTCATATATGTTATTTTTATGTAAATTGATGTTTCTTTGGTAAGAGATTATTTGGGCATTTGCAAAAGCATTAGATTTTTCATAAGATTTTCATTTTGTCTTTATGTCCCCATCATAATAGTATCGGAGCACTTCACACTCTTTAATATTTCTACCACTATGAGCTAGGGGAGTATTATCATCATCCCCAATGTACAGATGGGTAACTAAAGGTACGTCTATACTGCACGCTCCTTTCGGTGGGGTGTAGAGTACATACACTGCACGTCCACCAAGCATGGGTACAAATAGCAGTATAGACAGTGAGGCAGTGCTTAGGTGAGCCTGAACGCTGTGGGTATGTATCCTACACTAGTGGCTCTTGACCTCTGGTCCGCAGACTGCTGGGGGTCCGTGGATTAGATCTGAGGGGTCCACAAGACTTATACTGAAAACTGACTGAAAAGACTTCAACTACATATGGAGAAAATAGATTTCCTAAGGGGTCCGCACTTCCATTCTAAATTCTTAAGGGTGTGCAAACGAAAAAAGGTTGAGAACTAGTGCCATGCATGGCTCTCTGCTGGCCCAAGCAGTGCCTCCCTGATCTACACTGCTAAAGCAGTGTAGTGTCTGCTGCCTCCCCCTGACAGAGATTTTCCTGCTCTGGCAGCTCTCTCAGAGCCTTTCATTGACATGTGTAACTACACACCGCAGCCTGGACACAAGCTGCTTTTCAATGCAGTGTTCAGCTACACATACCCTATGTGCTGTCACAAGTGGTGAGCAGTGTACACTGACGTGTCAGTAAGGGAGCTTTTGGAACTAATTGATAAATTAAACAGTAATAAGTCATCAGGACCAGATAGTATTAACCCCAGAGCACTGAAGGAACTCAAATATGAAATTGCAGAACTACTAAATGTGCTATGTTGCCTCTTGCTTAAATCAGTCTCTGTAACAGACAATGGGAGGGTAGCTAATGTAATGCCAATTTTTTTAAAAAGCTCCAGAAGCAATCCTGCAAGCCAATAAATCTAACTTCAGCACCAGGCAAATTGGTTGAAACTATAGTAAATAACAGAATTATCAGACACACAGATGAACACAATTTGTTGGGCAGAGGATGGGTGCTGGAACTTTAGAGATACTGGGAGTGCAGCAGCAACCCCCAGCTTGAAGTGTTTTCGATCAGATACAGGGTTTACAGTTTTGTTCAAAGGCTTTCAGCACCCCCACTAAAAAACTTGCTCCAGCGCCACTGGGAAGAGTCAATACGTTTTTTTGTAAAGGGAAATCATGCCTCACCAATCTATTAGAATTCTTTGAGGGAGTCATCAAGCATGTGAACAAGGGTCATCTAGTTTATACAGTGTACTTGGACTTCCAGAGAAGCCTTTGACAAGGTCTCTTACCACAGGCTCTTAAGCAAAATGAACAGTCATTGGGTGAGAGCAAAGGTCCTCTCAAGGGTCAGTAACTGGTTAAAAGATAGGAAACAAAAGATAGGAATAAATGGTCAGTTTTCACAGTGGAGAGAGGTAATCAGCAGATCTGTACTAGGACCAGTGGTGTTCAATATATTCATCAGTGATCTGGAAAGGAGGATGAACAGTGATGTGGCAAAATTTGCAGATGATAAAAAATTGCTCAAACTAGTCAAGTCCAAAGACTGCAAAGACTTACAAAGGGATCTCATTGAACTGGGTGACTGGGCGACAAAATGGCAGATGAAATTCAGTGTTGACAAGTGCAAAGTACATTGCAAAAAGTAATCCCAACTATACAGACAAAATGATGGGGTCTAAATTAGCTGTTACCACTCAAAAGAGATCTTGGAGTCATCATGGATAGTTCTCTGAAAACATCCACTCAATGAGCAGTGGAAGTCAAAAAAAGCTAACAATGTTAGGAACCATTAAGAAAGGGATAGATAATAAAACAGAAAATACCATAATGCCATTATATAAATCCATGGTCACCTCAGAAATAAAGAAGAGCAAAATTAAGGTCTCCAAGAGAAAGCATACTGTCTCCCCCCTTGGGAGCAGGCCACATCTGGACACAAAATTCCATCTTGCCTCCAGACAGAAAGATTCAAGAAATATAGACAGCTAAACCAATGATGACACTTACATAGTCCTAGTGTGTTTTGTTCTTTATGCAACTGTTTTGAACAGTGTTCTCCCATCTCGAAAACGAAGTCAGTATCCTCTTCACAACGACCCACACCATCTCACTCTCTGGGCTGACTTGTGTAAAGTGTTCTTTCTACCAATGACACTAACTAATTGTCTGTATATTCCTGGGAAGACAAAAGATTTTCTGACAGGACATGTAAGAATGTACCTGTTCCCTTCAAATTACAGTGTGTCTAGACTCACGTCCAAACAAACTCATTTCTGCTAAATACAGTAAGTAGAACTTTTATGGGAAAATATACAATAAAAAAGAGGTTTAAATCTCCTTTAAAGTTGTGAATTGCACAGGATGTGGTGAATTTCCTAGCTACTGTTTGTTTACATGAGATCTAAACATTTTTTGACGATGAACCTGTGTTTAAACACATATAGTTTTTGAATAAAGATTAAAATCCCAGGCATTGTGATGCCAATAGCAAATTACAGGGCGTTTTCTCCATATACAAGATCACTAGCTTTCACTATTGGTTTTGGTTACTGATCTATCCATAAATATGAACTGAACAGTCTCCCTACCAGAAACATATATTGTGTTTTTGGCATGAATGAAGGCATGGTTTAAAAAAAAAAAAGGAACTCTCTCTGTTCCACTGCAGTACTTAACTATAAAAGTATAGGGTAATCCAAACAAGGGCGTTTCAGACATTAAATGCTTTTATATGGCAACATATCCTTTAAAGGTATTCATTTGATTCTGCTTTAGATTGTATTTCTTTTTCAAAAATAGAAGAAATATTGTAAAAGATAACATGAAATGCCATATTTTACACTTTTATAGAAAAAACAAGGTTAATTCATTTGCAAGATGCTCTTGTGTTCAGTTACAGTGCTCAGTTGATGTTTGCCATCTCTCCATTGGTGAGGTACACTAGTTAAAGCCAAGAAAAATTCAGAATATTATGAATGTCTATTGAAAATGTACATGGTCCCCCGAAAAGGAGCTGTAAAGCTGCTCCTAGTGTTTCATTATCTCAAGTCTTGAAAAGCTAACTTTGCCTACTTTACGAAATATGAGCTGCTATCTATTATTTGAATGAGGTGCAGCAGCATGAGTCATGGGATCAAATGCGGCCTGGCTTAGCTGAAGTTGGTCACACAATCCTATGCAGATCAGTGAGAACCACAGAGTTCTTAGAGCGTTCCCCTATCATCAGGGCTGCCCAGAGGATTCAGGGGGCCTGGGGTCTTCGGCGGCAGGGGGCCCCCACCGCCGAATTGCCGCCGAAGACCCGGCACTTCGGCGGCGGGTCCCGGAGCGGAAGGACCCCCCCACCGCCGAACTGCCGCCGAAGACCTGGAGCAGAAGAAGCTCTGGGGGGCCCGGGCCCTGCAAGAGTTTTCCAGGTCCCTGGAGCGAGTGAAGGACCCCGCTCCAGGGGCCCCGAAAAACTCTCGTGGGGCCCCTGCGGGGCCCAGGGCCTGGGGTAAATTGCCCCTCTTGCCTCCCCCCTCTGGGTGGCCCTGCCTATAATAGGCCATCACTGATATCAGTCTTAGATATCAGATGTTTGTGACAAAGTATCAGGTAAACATTGCTTTGCTGAACTGGGGCCAAAGAGAACTGTACTCAAGCACATGCTTAAGCATTTTGCACACAAAATTTATCCACAACTCAAAGTATTAAATAACGTAGCTGTAGCACAGGAAAGAAAGAAATATAGGAACAGGAGTGAATATGTAAAACAAGTAGTAGCCCACGGGACCTTTTTTTCTGGAAATGCTTGATGTTAACTCTGTCACCACAGTCTGCAAGCAGCTGCAGTTCCCACCCTGTATAGTCCTGTATAAGAGGCCTGGGAAGGCTAAGCCTCCCCAAACCGGGCAAGAAATGCAGGATGCAGTGCACCTCCCTTTGGAGGCGTGCCAGCCTGCCACCTTTGGAGCGTCGCCACCAGAAGCTCTCAAGAAATGGAGGATCCACCAGCGCCCGGACCATGGCACCACCTGCACTCTGCCCTGAGGCCCCACTCCCACTCGGCTTCTTCTCCCATGGCCCCACTCTCGCTCCACCTCTTCACACCCCCGTCTCTTCCCCTGAGGGGAGGGGCTGGAGAGGCGAGCAGCGGGTACCTCAAGGGAGGGGGCAGAGAGATGTGGCGGGGAGGCCTCAGGAGAGGAGAAGAGTGAGCAGTGGGTGGCCTTGAAGGAGGGGATGGAAAGTCGTGGGTGGGGGGGCCTCAGGAGAAGAGGCAGAGTGGGGGCAGGAAGAGATGGAGTGGGGGTAGGAAGAGGCAGAGTGGGGGCGTGGCCTAGGGGGAAGAGGCTGAGCTTGGGTGAAGTGTGGGTGGAGCCTCGGGGCAGAGCAGGAGGCAGGGCCACAGTCTGGGTGCCGGTGCCCCCCCACACTTCTAGGGAGCATCTGGCACTCACACCCAGCCTCCCCAAACACAAGAGTCACACATTGCCTATATGTATAGTCCAAATTGAGCCCATTCCTGGAATTGCTTTCATTGGTAATAACACAACAGATATTTCCCCAAGCTTGGACATTCCTAAGGTCTTCCCTACAGGACCTCCTTTGTCCAACCCCTAGTTCCTTCTCTCACCAACACATATAGTCCCTTTTCTAGTGGTTTTTCATCCCTAACCTCAGTCTGCCAGGCAATTACACTATCCTATGTGCTTGTGAAGAAGAGAGAAGGGAGTTGCAATGGTCAAGGTAAGAAAATATGAAGGCATAAATGAAAAATGCAGCAGAGGTAGAGTGGAAAGAGGCTTGCATTGCAATGTTGTATATGTGGCAATAGGCAGATCTGCGGGGAAGTCTGTTGCTGTAGCCTTGGTCAACAGAAGCAAATGAGAAATCGGAGTTGAAATCTGGGATAGAAGAGATGAGGATGTTCCTCTATGACAGGCACGTATGTTCCTCAGACATTTTCTGACGGGAGCTGATGTTAAGCCATAGGTTGTAAGATGTCCACACTGCAAATGAAGGTGTGATTTACAGCTCAGGTAGACATAATCTAGCTAGCATGGCTAAAAATTGCCATGAAGAAGCAGCACAGGCAAGCTACGCAAGTATATATCCAGAATCCCTAATGTGCTTGCACAGCCCATGCTGATGTCAATGCCACCCCATCTTCACTGCTATTTTTTAGTATATTAGCTAGATAAAAAATAGTGTGGAGATGCCCACACAAGCTGCAAATCACACTTTTGATTGCAATGCAAACATACCCTTCGTCAACACAGTCAAAGAATACAAATAGGAAGGAGTCACCCTTCAAAGGAATGCCATCAATTTAAGAGTGCTAGCTAACATCAAAGGCAGAATCCAGAGGGAGATGGCAGATAGAAACTGCCCCCAGCAGACAAAGTATTGATGTGAACATTATGTAGGACTCAGAAATGCAGACCTGGCAGAACACCAGGTCTGCATTTGGCCCCTTCTATGTATAATAGCAGGCTAGCTTTGTTGCTGTGGCCTATACCCCTAACTGTATTACATAAAAAGGTTATTGGATTGAAAGAGTGCCTGCACTGAAATACAGATACCAATTACAAAGCTAAATGAACCACCAGCATCTGCAGCACAATGCACTAGATCACGAGAAAGCAGCTTCCCATGCTCCCTACAAACTCTCAGCTATTAGCAAAACAAATATTAAGAATGCATGAAAATAAATTACTTTCAGATGAATACAAATAATGCGGTACAGCATATGCCTAAAGATTAGTGACATATATCCTTGAATTTCTTGAGTGACTCAGTATTATATCCCTGAAGACCAGAACAAAATGCCCTGTCGGGTGATAGAACAGAAGTACAGGACTAAGGGTGGACTCATGGAAATCTTGTTCTTAAAAGTTCGCAAGTGCCTCAATCAATTAACTTGTATGCTTTGATCACCCCACGGCCACATCAGAGGAGTTTATGAGTCACCATGGGATGTTTCTGCTTGCTATTGTTTGATTTACTGTAGGTTCATCAGAAAAGCAAAAAAATCCCATTTTCCATCATACTGAGATGTTGCTGATGGTCACTTGCTTCTTTATATGTAAACATATACAATTCTTATTACTTACTATTAGTATTAATGTAGACCTAAGGGATGCAGTCAGTGAGTTGTGTTTAGCATTGTACTCAACCCTGTTGTGCCAAGCAGTGTGCTAACACATATGGAAAAAGACAGTCCTTGCACCCAAAATCTACATAACTATTACTCTCTCTCCAGAGTTATCATTCACCTGTGATTTCTGCAACAAAACACAACAGGTGAATGAAATAAATAAACCAAGAACACTGAAGTATCAGAATAAAGAAATAAAGATATCTAAGCACAATAACTATTAATCATGGATATGAAAAAAGTTGTAGAGATGTTAAAAGATTTGACTTAACCCTGTAAGGATTAGGTTGAGGAAATTCAATCATAGTTAAGGCTACTGCTCCATTTCTCTCATAACTCACTCGGCAGTGTCTTTGTTCTGCAAGGATATCAGATAAACACAGGCAGTTCTATTCTATATCTTTGTGCAATATTCAAGCACAGCAGGTTCAAGTTACTGATGGAATAGAGTGAACTATCAAATGTCCTTATTTTTATGGATTGTTATTTTTATGTAGTTTTGTGCCTATTTCCATATGTTTTGTCATTATTTTTAGTGGGGATTTATCTTTCAAATAAAGAGAAAAATCAATATTTTAATTGAAATGTATAAGACACTCCTAAAGCCCATACATTATTGTTCTAACAGGCCAAAGTTATCCCTGTGAAACTCCACGGAGCTCGAGTTACACTAGAAACAAATTTAGCTCATTCTCCGTTATAGTCTATTGGGCAAATGTGTACTTTAGAGACACTTAAACTGGAGATTCTTGATGGGCTGGACAGTAGCGTAGCGAGCGCCCTCCATACCCTCTGACCGGAGGGGGCCCCGCAAGGAAGGGGGCCCCTAAAAGTGGCAAAAAAAAATGTAAGTTATAACTAGGTAAGTGACATTTATTGACACTATTGCACAATCCATGTCGGTTTTACTGACAAAACCGTGAAGTCATTATGATACATCATAATGCTATTGGCTACATCAGTTGTCTGTCGGTCAGTTTCGAATTTTAGTTGGACCCATTCAAAGAATGTGTATTTGCGTTCATAATGGCAGTCGGAGGATAAATGTTATTAATTTAGTTGTTTAATTTTTTATCATTTGAAACTATTTGTTTCCAACACAGAAGTGTGCTTTGTGATGTCTAAGAGAACGTATAAGAGCAGAGCTAGTAAACGAAAGGCAGCAAAAGATGCCGAGAAGGAACTTGAGAAAATTCCAAAGTTGTCAACGTATTTTGCACTGCAATCCAACGTACAGGTACAGGCACATGAAACGGACAGCGCTAGCAGCGACGAATTGTATCCAGAAGTATCCAGAAGTGCTTCAAGTGAGGTCGAAGGTGAAGCCAGTTGTTCTATCAAACAAACTATGACAGATATTCCAGCTGCTGCCGGGAAAGAAGTATCTGAATCTGAACCACTGACTGATGATCCAGGAGATTGGCCGTCTATAATATCGGACAGGCAAGTGTGTGACATTGTTGCACGTGGCCCACTGCAGCAGAATGAAAGTTACGAATTTCCATTTAATGAGGAAAGACGGAGGTTCACAAATACTCATTTCTATCGAACCATGGCAAATGGCGAGAAAATAAGACGTTCATGGTTAATGTACTCAGTTCCGAAAGATGCCATTTTTTGTTGTAAATTATTTGGCACTCGCGACGTCGTGGAACATCTGCTTGGAAAGCACTGTCAAAAAGACTTCAGCAGCATGAAACAGGCAAAGGTCATCAAGACTGTATGGTGAAATGGTTTGACCTTCGGTCAGGCATAGTAAACCGTACATCTATTGACCAACTTGAATTGCAGGCTTTTCTGAAAGAAAGAGATTTCTGGAGAAATGTTGTCAAACGCATGGTTGATGTCATTATTTTCTTGTCCGAAAGAAACTTGGCATTTCGAGGAAGTAATGAAAAGCTTGGCGATCCTTCGAACGGCAACTTTTTGGGACTGTTTGAATTGCTTGCAAAGTATGATACTGTCCTCAGCGAACTTTTACCGAGGATTAAGAAGGCAGAGACACATGTTCAGTACCTCAGTCCATAGATCCAAAACGAGCTGATTCAACTTGTTGCCAGTAACATTCAAGAGGCCAGCATAGCGCAGCTTAAAAAAGCAAAATATTATTCGGTTATTTTGGACTGTACTCCCGACGTGTCATATGAAGAACAGATGTCTGTGGTGTTACGCTTTGTTGAATGCAACGGTGAAGATGGTGTCAATATTCGTGAAGCGTTTGTTGGTTTTCTTAATGTTCATGATACAACTGGCGAGGGCTTATTGGAAGCGTTTCTTGAAAAGGCAAACAACTTAGGAATAGACATTGCTGACATGAGAGGCCAAGCTTATGATAATGGTGCAAATATGAGAGGAAAGAATAAAGGAGTTCAAGCCCGCATGCTAGAAATAAATGACCGTGCCTTGTATGTACCATGTGGAGCTCACACTTGGAATCTTGTGATCTCAGACGCGGCAAAGTCATCGAAATATGCCGTTGACTTTTTCGGTCTGATTAACAGAATATACGTTATCTTTTCTTCTTCACCTTTACGTTGGGATATACTTCAAGAACATATGCCAATATCTGTTAAAGGGTTATCGGACACTCGTTGGGAGTCAAGAATTGATGCTGTGAAGCCATTGCGTTATCACCTTGAAGAATTGTGCAATGCTTTGTCATCTTTGCGAGAATATGCGCTCGAAAAGAAAGATGGCAACACAGCAATAGAAGCCAGTGCGCTTTTAGACCATGTTACTACGTGGCCTTTTGTTCTGACTGTGTACACGTGGTACGGTATACTATTTCACGTCAATAAAACCAGCAAATTAATTCAGTCACCAGATGTGTCAATTGATGTACTGCAGGCAGAAGTCAGTGCTACAAAGAAGTTTTTGGAAGACTATCGAAATACAGGATATATCTCTGTGGTCACAAATGCACGTGAAATAGCAGAGCATATGGGTATTGAGCAGGTGTTTCCAGAAACCAGGGTGCGACATAAGAAGAGAATGTTTGATTACAAATGTGCTGATGATTCGAGTCGTCTTTCTGCCGAAGAAAAATTCAAATCGCAGTTCTTTCTTGTTCTCACTGATCAGGCCATATCTTCTGTTTCGTCGCGATTTGACCAACTCGTGGAGTGGAATGGATGTGGAAAAATTGGAAAGAGTCCAGCGGAGGGCAACAAAAATGATTAGGGGTCTGGAGCACATGACTTATGAGGAGAGGCTGAGGGAACTGGGATTGTTTAGTCTCCAGAAGAGAAGAATGAGGGGGGATTTGATAGCAGCCTTCAACTACCTGAAGGGGGGTTCCAAAGACGATGGAGCTCGGCTGTTCTCAGTGGTGGCAGATGACAGAACAAGAAGCAATGGTCTCAAGTTGAAGTGGGGGAGGTCCAGGTTGGATATCAGGAAAAACTATTTCACTAGGAGGGTGGTGAAACACTGGAATGCGTTACCTAGGGAGGTGGTGGAGTCTCCTTCCTTGGAGGTTTTTAAGGCCCGGCTTGACAAAGCCCTGGCTGGGATGATTTAGCTGGGAATTGGTCCTGCTTTGAGCAGGGGGTTGGACTAGATGACCTCTTGAGGTCCCTTCCAACTCTGATATTCTATGATTCTATGAGTGGTATAAGTTGTTTGGATTTCTGTACAACGCTAACAGCCTGAAGCAGTGTCACAGAGAAAATGAACTGGAGAATCACAGCAAAAATTTTGAAAGAAAAATGGGAGACATTGATGCCAACGAACTCATAATGGAATTGAATCGTTTTATTTATGTCATCGAGAAAGAGAGAGGACTTGTCACAGCAAACAATTTTTTAACGTACATATACAAGAACAGCCTTCAGGAGATATGTCCGAATCTTTGCATTTGCATCAGAATTCTTCTGACCACACCAGTTACTGTCGCTGGTGCTGAAAGGAGCTTCAGCAGAATGAAACTGATCAAGAATATCCTGCGCTCAACCATGACAGATGACAGGCTTTCTGCGCTTGCAGTTATCTCAATCGAAAACAAGATTGCCAGATCTCTGGACTATGACTCATTGATTAACCAATTTGCGGAGAACAAGGCTCGAAAGAAGCGCTTTGCGTAAATACGGAATACATGTACACTGTAGGCCTATGTATACATAATATGAACCCTGTATATTGTATAAAATAAATACCGCATTCCAGTTTCTGCATTGTAAGGGGCCCCGCCCGGACATATGTTCGGAGGGGGCCACGTTCTTTGTTGCTACGGCCCTGGCTGGACTGGACAGCTCTTCCTGAACTATCAATTGTGTCAGTACATACTTGATCTTTAATCCTCAGATTACTGAAATAGACTGTCCCCGTGGAGATATGTCCTGTTGTGCCAACACACAGTTAACTATCTCATTGCTGTCTGCCATACCAGGTACACGTGGCAAAATGCATCTCTAGCGCTACTCCATGTACCTCTTGCATCTCTATTGAACTGCGAGTTTAAAAGAACAAAACCACATTCCATTGCCACACAGAAACTAAAATGAACCAAAGTAGCAAAGTACTGTAGTTAAAAATGTTACTTTATGGGAAAAGCCAAACAACGTCTACAAGATCTTATCCTGCTTTGCAGAACACCTGATTCCAATCCCAATTCTAGCCCCTCACTTCCTGGAGTGACAGGAGGTGGGAGCATTGTCATGGAAGTAATGCTGCAAATTCTGAAAGAGGAAGGCTCATATGCCATAACCATGACAACCCCTGACTGCTGTGGGAAGCTATTTTAGCTGGAGTGGAGTTGGTGTGAGTATAGGAGATGGAAGAAGGCCACTTAGGAAGCTAGACCATAATTTTTATAGCTGAGCTTGTTTCATGATGGATGGCCTAAAACTATGAATCTATATTTTAATAAAGGTAATCCATATACAAGCAGTGTATTATACAGAATAAGCACTGAAGTACAGTATACTCATTTTAAAATTCACATAGTTAGTAGTTCCTATGCCTACCAAACAGGCCTTGTTTGAACGACAGTCTTAGCCATTATCTATATTAGTTGTTTGGGGGTGATGGGGAGGGAAGAAAAAGGAATATTCAAATCAGGTGATTCTCCTTCAAATGCATCTTCAATGCTTAAAAAAGTCACGTGACAAATGGCAATCTGGTTCCATGTTTATTTTTCTTTCAGTGACTTCCAGATGAAACGTGCTGAGTTCACAGGCAAAAAGTTTTGTTTTTTTTAATTCTTGAGTCTTGTAACTCACTTTGAGATCGGAGTCTCAAATTCAATTTTTTTGCTTCTTGAGCATTATCACCAGTAATAATGGTTCTATATGCCAAATTATGCCCTCAATTCCACCTTAGCAACCCCTCTGTGTCCAGAGTATGCCCTCAAATAACCCGGAATAGCCACATTACCAGCAATGGGTTACTGGCTTTGTAAGTACAAGTTAGTAAACAATTTTGTTTATAATGCTCAAGGAGATATAAAACCCAGTTCATTCTCTTTAAGCAGTGTTGACTATGCAGGGATAGCAGAAGAAAAAAGGAGTAAAAATGTGTCTCATCACTAGATTTAGCAGCTATTACCATGAATACACGCATGGTATAGAATGGATGAGTAAGAAAAGTCCCATGTTAAAGAGTTGTTTTCAAAGTAGTTGCACTTTAAGGAATAAATAGATTTTCAGCTAAAGTTGTATAAGGGTTACAAAAACATCTCGGAGCATATTAATTCATTTCTTGCTCTCTCTGACCTGACTGCCATTTAGCAAAAGGTGACCCAATAAAATCAAATGTGCTTGGAAAACAAAATTTACTTTTGGACTGGAAGCTTGTGTGTCAAATTTTAATTTGCAGGTCCCTGTAAAGAACAGAGTTATAAACACCTTCTTGCTGGGGTTTAGGTGAGAATGAAAATGCAGAAAGACCTGTAAGTACCGGGTCTCAGTAGAACAGTGATCTACTGCACTAACTTTATACTTCTGGACATGTCGATTCAAGGTCACTCTCCAAAAACGAGACTAGGGGTCTGATGCTAATCTTTATATCTGCACTTCACAAATCCACCACACAAACTGGCATGGAGATGATAGGCAATATCTGTTCAGGAATGGAGGCACAGTATGAGAGGCATGTGAGAGGCTAAGTGATCAGAAGACTTTTACGAGAAAGCATTTTCCATGCATATACAAAAAGATAGATAAGAGTAAGCTGATAAATAATGAGCCAGTATTCTCTTATCAGCTCATTCTATTATATGCAACATAACTAACATATGTGGGTAGGTTCTGAGAACATCTACATCTGGATGATTATTGTCAGAGAAAATAAACAATACACATGGTTCGAAGAAAAATTGACCAACCTATTTTGAGCTAATACTGATGGTAATAATAAAAGCAGCCACATTATGACATAGGATCATTTGTCTTTCCTTACATTTCTACGAGCCTGCGGCAGGATTTTCAAAAGCACCAGTCCCCATTTTAAAAGTGAACCCTTGGACTGCTACTGCAGCTGCAAACAGCATGACTTGGCATGAGCAATCACAACAGGCTACAGTGAGCAGAATTTACTCCCCTACCAGTTACCCCTGGAGTTAGATCCTTGGAGTAGTTTGAAAATAAGGAATAACTAACTCCCTGCCTGTTTAAAAGTTTAATTTTAATATATTCTTTAACACCAGCATTTACACAGTGTTCCTCTGATCATCAAGCTAGTTTTAAAGCAGGATGGAAATTGGTTTACAATCCCTGATCTTAGGCTTCTGATATGGTTGCATGAGAAATTAGAACACTTTTGGGCTGCTTATGAGTGGCTCCGAAATGCTCCGTTTCAATTAAAAACTGTAAATTGAAATACAATTGACAGTTTATATATGGTGAGAGCTGCATCTTATCACAGGATCTTCTAAGAGTTCTTTGCTTAGCAAACTAGCCCTCACTTCTTGCTCTCTGTCAGCAAGTGAGTGAGGAGCAGGCTAAAACGTCAATCAAGACCAGATCCTAAATTGATGTAAATCAGCACTGCAGTCAATGGAGACCCACCAATTGACACTAATTAAGGTTCTGGCCCTAAAAATATGCAGTTAGATCAAGTAGTAATATGTTACCATGTGCATCTATAGCACTGGTAAATCCTCTCTAAGAATATTTGGTTTAATTCTAATCCCCAAGTTGCAAAACATAAGTAAAGAAAAGTTAAAAGGAAAAGATAAACTTGCTCCTACTAATAGTTATGAGTAAATGAAAGAAACATTTTTTAAAAAACCTTCAATCTGCAGTTTGCAGTCTTGGAAAGAGTCTGCAAGCTTTTAAATCCTCTGTAGTTAATGTCAGTGCAAGCTAAATTATTACGTTCAATTTCCCATCAATGCCAGGGCTGGGGAACCTTCAGCAGATATTTCTGAAAAGATTCTTGTTACCTAACAGGAACTTTCGGCAGATCACTGTAATCTGCTTCATTTTACAACACACTTCCATTCAGTGTACACAGGAATCCAAAACAAACTATCCCAGAAGAGAAGACACTGTTTTGAACAGGGACAGGGGGAAAAAATGTCTTGATTGACTGTCTAGCAAGATTGCTCAGGTAATAACATATGTTTAAGAATTGATTTGATGCTTATGGGGGCATATTTCAGAGACGTGAAAGCAACTACTCATATTTTCAGGTCTATGATTCTCTCTTTCTGCTCTTCTATTTCAGAACTGCGGGAACAAAAATCACAAAAAGATAACTGAATAGATCCTCTCTGAGATTTTTGATGACCTTCAACAGTAGGGAGAGAACAAAGTTGTTTAAAAGTAGGGTGACCATACATCCTGTTTTGGCTGGGACATCCCTTTTTCATCCATTGGCAAGAGCAACCAGGACAAATGCCCACTTTTGTCAAAAACGTGGGGTGCAGAGGAACGTGTGAGGGGCGAGTAGAGATGCGAGGGAAGGGTTCTAATGCACAGGGGGTCGGCAGGGTTCAAGCAACCAGCGACAGTCTCATGGGGTGAGGGGCACCTCAGGTGAGCAGCTGGAGCTAGTCCCACAGGGATGGGGAGGGTGCTCGGGCCAGCCCCATACAGTGTCCTGTTTTCCCTTTGGGAAATATGGTCACCCTATTTAAAAGAGTACTGAAAATGAATGCAAAGACTAGCCCAGAGAAGTGGAATTGCATGAGACAGAGCTGGGTTCATCCCAGAGGGCCGTGGGAATGAAAACAAAGCAAAACAAAAAAGACAAGAGATCTGGAAAGGCATTCAGAAAGTGAAAAGTAGTATTAGAGAGGATCAAGAAGTAGCTGGGGACAGGGGAACTTTAGAAAGCCTGAGAGAGCATTAAAAGAAAAAAAAAGGCTTCCAATTTTGGAACCAAAGTCAATGATTTACACTTTGATGCTAAACTTGAAATCTGACCTCACAGTGAACATAGATAAAACCATTCTGACTAGCAATTACCCAAAGTTGACAAGGCAAGACTGCAGAACCAGTCGCTGTGGTATGTGAATTAATTTTTTCAAATAGATGTCACCATTGCTGGCTGTTTGGTGGCCTGTGTAAACTGACCTGGTGATCTCAGTTCCCTTCCTAGTAGATACATGTCCATATCACAGAGCCACAGCAACAACAACTGGTGTTAATTAGGACACTTGCTGGCAGTCTCAGCAGAGCCCAAAGAGTGCATAGGTATGAAGACTGGGCTACCTACCGCTGCAGAAGACATTCCTCCAGGACATGGTTAAGAAACATTTTTGGAGCAGTATAAGAGGAAAGATTGAACTGCCACTGCCTACAGAGTACCTATACTATGAATAAATGGAGGATTTTAGCTTCCAAATCTGTCAATCCAGAACTTGGTCACCAGTGCTAAACAGATTTAGGAGGAAGGAAAAAAATATATAATGCTTGCACTTCATTAGGTTTGACCAGACCTTCCTTATCATACAATGCATTTTAATTCTACTTAATTATAAGGTATACTACAGATTTTGACACAAATTTAACTCAGCCAACACAAACTTGGTGTCAGCCCACTGCTCATTACTGTTAATTATTGACCTCGGAAATGTTGATTCATAAAACTGAGGTTGCAGAAAACTTTTCACCGTGTGCCATATATTACAGAACCCTTCATCATTTCAAGCTTCCACCTCAGATATTTAGCATCACGTCCCTCGTTTGTGGTCTGGGTCACCATAGATTTTAAAGGTCAGCATTACATATTTGGTTGTAGGCAAGTTGAGAGCTATGTTCCATGCCTATGCAGTGGAACATAACTAGACTCCTATTCCACACAGTGGTGAATGGAAATCAACTGAAGCAGGGTTTTAGCTATCTGGATAGATAAAATACCAACATTAAACTATATATTTGCTAAGAAGTGAAAGGGTAAACTGTTTACAAGCTTAAATCCACTGAGTGATCCATAGCCTATAAGAAAGAGAAGCTGAAGTCATGTTCTGGGAAGTAGAAATACCAGGTTGTTAAATGGGGTTATTAGAAATACAGTAAGAGAATGGAAATAGAAAAATGTTAGGATGAAAGTTAGATAGAGAAAGTGAAAGCAATAGTCTGAACTCCTAGCAAAAAACTTAAGCATCACGCTGTGAACATTTATTCTCAGAATACTCTGATAAGCAGATTTTGATCTGAGTTTAGAACTGTACCAACCTCTCTTTCTGGAAAGTCCTGTGTATCAAATGCTGATTTGGAAGCACAGTGCGGTAGACAGTCATTTTCCTCATTTGATTCAGAGAAGCACAAATAACCAGAATGATATATAAATTCAATTGTCATTGTCTCACAGTTATTTTTTAGTAACTGCCACAAACCTGAGCTCTGATATTTAATGAACATCCCAGGCAACCTACTCAGACTAAATACACAGTGCATTTTCAAAGCTGTAATTTCATGAAAACAAAATGCCTTGAGAGAGAGAACAAGCTAGTTTAATATCATTTTTAAACTATAGCAACGGGAAGGTTGAAATAACCCACTTACTCCACTCTCCACCCCATATCAAGAGGTTCAATTATGCATTGATTTCAATAGTGCAGAATCAGGTTGTTTGCCACTAATTTCTCATGGGAGCAGGATCCCTACTATTCCCTGTCAACCATCATCCTTTATTTCACTTTCCTGTCCATGGCAATCTCTTTCCCCAAGACTGTAAATTTGTTCATCCCTTGGTTTAACAGTGCTCCCCAAATTAATCTGCAGAATGATTTGGTACCCTTAGGACATAGGAGTTAGCAGTGAGACGGGTAAGGGATACTACCGAGAAGGCAGCAGTATTCAGATACCACAGTGACAAGAGTGGTATCAGACCCATAGGAGAACAGGAGTAAATGAGAATGCTACTACTCAAGTAATCAGATATGTGTCACTTGTCTGCCTACTTCCTGCTATCTCTAGGAACTAATAAATGCTTCACGCTATGGTTATTCAAATTTTCACTTTGACAAGTGACGGTGGTGGTTTCACTTTTAATCACAGCTCTAAGTAAAGTCAGTTTTGGACTCTGTTTTAATCTCCAACCCACGCAAATCTGGATTTGGAGCTGGAGAATGCTGTAGGGAGGTAGATAAGGTGCTGAATGGTGAAAAGGAACAATAGGGGGATATGGGGAAGTGAGGGTGTTTAATTTAAAAATATCTCCCCACTCCCCAAAAAATGCACATTTATCACTACCCTGGTCACATTGCTTATGTGCTGTAATGCCTTCCCCTAGCCCTTGTCCATCTTTGTATTTTTAGATTCTGGAAAGCACCTAGCATATTTTATCTTTCTAAAAGCTATGCTCTAGTTCAACCACTGGTTGCTGGGCTAGATATAGGAATCATTGAGTAATATCTGTGGCCTGTTATGCCTTTGGCCTTAAAAACCTAAGAATTGTAGGTGCTATCAAAATACAAATAACCAGCACCCAACAGGTCTCACACTTTTATCATCATAATTTCTCTTCATCCTTGAAGACTTTAAACCACAAGTTGAGGACTTCAATAGCTCAGCCATAGGTTAGGGGTTTGTTACAGGAGTGGGTAGATGAGATTCTGTGGCCTGCGTTGTGCAGGAGGTCAGACTAGTAGATCATAATGGTCCCTTCTGACTTCAAAGTCTATGAGTCTAACGAACGCATTGTGAAAATTTGATATTAGTTGTTGTAAAGAAATTACTCCCTTGGCATGCTGGATTCCCATCTGCCTGTGTCCCTCATTGGAGTGGTTCTTGACATGTCATTACAACTTGATTTTGGAAAATATGAATTGAGCACTGATGAGGTGAAAAACTGTGTGGTGTTTTAATGAGACCTAGGTTACAGCCATCGTCACCTCTTGCTCTCTGCTGTCCTCTCCATTGTCCGCAGGGCTCTTGCTTTTTCACTAAGTCTTTGGTTTACCATTACGGCTAGATTGTTCCTGCTCAAAGCCATACATGGAGGGATCCATTAGGAAGGGGAGAAAATTGTTGGTGTTGGAGCCACTACGCGGGAGAATGTGCACCATCCCTCCCCCTCAAACTCTGCAGAAAACAGTCTAGAGGAGGGATGATCTTGTGACTAGGGCCTGGATTTGGTAAGCCAGGAAGTTGTCACCTGACTTTCTGCATGGCCTTGGGCAAGATGCTTAATTTACCCTATATCTCAGTTCTCTCTCTGTAACATTGAGATAATATTTCCTTAGTGCTCGGGGTGTTGTAAGGTTGAAATCCATTCGTGATGGTGAAGTGTTCACATACTACAGAGATAAGGGCCACATAAACACCTAGATAGAGTGACTCCTGAGTGGCTTATGTGCTGGCACTCCAGAGCTTCTCCACTCTGTGGAATTTTCCTCCTTCTCCTTTAAGGAGGAGGTTCCAGAGCTGCAAACCACTGGGAGGGGAACTGGTGACAAGCCATGACAGGGACTAGAAGGCCCTGCAGAATCCTTTTTATTTCCATACACATGGTGGTGGCCTGTGCTGCCTCACCTGAAATCCATGGTGGTTGGGGACTGAAACCCCTGCTCCTTCCTGAGAGAAACCCTAACACCTCCCCCCCCCCCCTGCAAAAAAACCAACAACTTTGTGAGGAGAACCTCGAAGGATTTTAATTCCTCCCTCTCTGAGCTCACTGCTGTAGGTTTTGCAGTGGGAGACAGCAACCAGGACCAAAAGCCCTTTAGAGTAGGGCCCTCAATTTTATATTTGCCTGTAAAATCCTATGCCTATAAAGTCCTATGCTTATAAACAGGTATTGTGTTTCAAGCAATGCTTACAATTTTATTGCAACTGTCACAATATTTGGTGTTTTTCTTAAAGCCCCAGCTCCCAAAGTCTTGGGATTATGCAAAAATCTCAACTTTCATTCTTTTAAAGCAAGTTTCTAACACTAATAGATGCAGAAAAAGGCTGGGGAATGTGTGACCCAAGTGTGACAGAGACAGGAATTTCCTGCAACAACTTCGAAAAACCTGATTGAATTAAGCTTAATCATCTTCGGAATCCATTGCATTAAATGGAAAGTTTATGTACTACTGTGAGCTGGGATTCTATGTAACCTCTCTATGGGAGAAAGGTGATATGAGGCATAGGAGTTCAACATTGAAAACATGAAAGACAAGAATGGACTTTTGGGACAAGGAAGTGGACTTCCTGGGGGACACCTAGAGAGAAGTTAATGCAAATCTCCCCTCCCACCGTTATGCAAAAATCTTGCCTTTTGAAGCTACGTCCTGAGGAGAACGTTTTTGTCTGCTGATAACCTGTTGCCAGAGACTGGAGATCAAAGGCCCAAGCTGTATAAGAAATGGATGAACTGCTGAGCTGGTTGTTCTGGCTCTGAATCTGACAGTCAGAGGCGCTGACTCCATGGATGCTCCAGGGCTGGAGCACCCATGGGCAGCCCCAGAACAGCTCCTCCCCTTTCCCCCAGCGCCTCCCACCTGCCGGTGGCCCCAACAATCTACGCCTCCCACCCGTCACAATCAGCTGTTGCGCAGGAAGCGCTGGGGGGCAGGGAGAGGAGTGAGGGCATGGTGTGCATGGGGTAGGGGGTGGAATGTGGAGGGAAGAGGCAGGGTGGAGCAGGGCAGGAAGAAGCAGGGCAGGGTGGGGCCTTGAGGGAAGGGGTGGAGTGGGGGCAAGGCACATTGGACAGTCGGTGTCTCTGCTGACAGTTATGGACTTATAACCACAGGGAAAACCAGTTGTGGGTTTTGAAGGACTGACACCTACCAGAACCTAGGCTGGAACTGGGTGTGACCTCTGGTAAGCGTTTTAACATGCATGCACGTTCTTTGGTTATTTTTAACATTTTCTTTGTAGTGCTTTCAGCTTAAGAATAAATGTGCTTGCTTAGAAAGGGCTGTGAGATAACTTGTAACGGCTAGCAATTATGCTGCTCGTAGCCTTTAAGGAGAAAGTAGAGCACAGACGCTGGCCTGTTGAGGTGGTCTGGCTTGCTGGGGATATCACAGTGTAAGCAGGGAGCTGTCCTCAACCTAATCCTTATAGAGTTAAGTCAAATATTTTAACATCCGTACAACTGTGCAGGCTGTGGGGAAGGTGGGGAGGGGGAAACCTGATCAGGAGGGAGAGACACATAGATTTCTGCCCAAGAGAGGTGACAGCTAGAAGCCAGGAGCCTTTTGAGTGGGTGCCCAATGTGGACCACAGATGAGGAATATAAGTGCAGTTTCCCTGAAACTGTGACACCAACTACACCCTAAAGGCTCAAAAACAAGAACCTGTAATGGTAAACAAGAACCCGTAATGGGGCACCTCCCTTAAGTACACGGCTTTGTGGCCCTGTCAGTGCCCACTCAGGGTCTTCCAATCAGCTACCCAGACCAGATTACTTCAAAACAAAATCCCTCCTGTCGGGGGCCTGGTTTATTAACTCTTTACAGAGTGCATGCCACCTCTTTTAGTCTCTTGAGTTCACACACACTCAGGGTCTGTATAAAAATCCCAATCAGTTTCCTTTCCCCCTGTTCCTTCCAGACCTGGGCTGTACTTTCGGCCAGCTGCAGGGCCTTGGCCAGCTTCTCCTCCAGCTGGGCTCTTTCCCCCAAACCAGTCTCTTTACCTTTATGCTTGGAGGGGATCAACACTACAGGCAGAACTTCTCCTGTTGGTGTTTCTCTGTTATGAGGGAAGAGGCAGCAGATATGCTGGTCCCCTTCCCAAAACTCATCCCAGCTGGGGAAGAAAAGAGGGGAGCCTCACTCCACCTACTCTGCAAGGGTCCTGGTCCCAGGCCCTTAAAGAAACAGTAACAGGATTTCTCCCAAACTAGACTTATTCCCAGGATTGCTTCCTCTCTACCAATATCTCCTAGGTCCTTGTATGTATAAGACCTCTCAAAAGCTTAAATGGCCATGCCAGGTGACAGGGGGTGGGCTGACCCCTAGGCACTATTTAAAAGGATTGCCCCATCACAAAATCCAGCTTTTTTAAAGGTATGATTTTGGAGTCTGATCCCTGATTTTTGAATGTCTGAGGTTGACAGTGCTGGTTTGCTCTGTAGCTAATGGGTGTGGGCTCTTTATTGAGGCTTATGCCCAACTGGCCTGCTCAGAGCAGGGAGATGAGATGGGGAAGGATTTCACTAGCTCCAGGTTTGTTCACACATTTCCAATGTTAATGCCTGAATCAGATGAAAATATTAGTCTTGACATTTTCCTTTATTGAAAAATATTGAGAAAACAGCTAAGAAAAAGAACAGCAAGCCAAAGTATTCAATGTTACAGAATATAAAACTGTGTACTGTGCTGGCAAAGGATGTGACCACCGTACTGTTCACAAATGGAGCTACTAAGACTGAATGAATGCTTTGAATTTGAGTAAATGTTCACAAGCCTCACAAAAATGTTGCACTCTTCCTGGCATGAGCTTTTAAGAAATTCCTGTGCCAGAGACTGTGCAGCACGCAGTAGGCTCTCAGGTTTTAGGTCAGATTTTTATTTTCTCCACCCCTTTTGGGGAAGTATAATAGCTTCATATTTGGAAACATTTACTGGTGTTTTTCAACAGCAGCAATAACAAGTTTACACACTGAATTTATACAGTGGAAAACAGCAGATGTAAAATCTGTCCATGCAGAGTTCATTCTGGAGTTGCTCCTACCTTAACAGTGCAAGCAACATCATGTTATCTGAAGTCCAAGCTGTGATCCCTTTGTTACAAAACATTGTCTAACATGATCCACATAGAGCCCAATCAACAAACGTAAGAACGGCCATACCGGGTCAGACCAAAGGTCTAGCCCAGTATCCTGTCTACCGACGGTGGACAATGCCAGGTGCCCCAGAGGGAGTGGACCAACAGGCAATGATCAAGTAATCTCTCCCCTGCCATCCATCTCCATCCTCTGACTAACAGAGGCTAGGGACACCATCCTTACCCATCCTGGCTAATAGCCATTAATGGGCTTAACCACCATGAATTTATCCAGTTCTCTTTTAAACGCTGTTATAGTCGAAGCCTTCACAACCTCCTCAGGTAAGGAGTTCCACGAGTTGACTGTGCGCTGCGTATCTGAGTTGGTTTTTGTGGAGGGGTTTGCCATTTTTAAGAGGAATGGGTGAGTTAGGAATTCATAACATGGGCAAAAAGTTCTACAAGAGGTAAACCACAAATGGTACAGTCAGCTGGGCTTTTATGTGCGCCTGGGATACATGAAAACAGGACAGTGGAAATCCCTGCAGAGACTGTATTCTCCCCTTCCTCTTGGGTTTCTTCAGAAAGTTGAGCCAGGTGGCTGTCCCTCTAATGCCACATCTGTAAGTAGTTATTGGTTTGAGAATTTTCAGAAAAGCTTGTTTGCATTCCACCTCACAGTGTCAACCAAGCACCCTATATGCCAAGACCTGAGCAAATCCTGATTAAGTGCTGGTGGCATCTAATCTCCATTGCCATTTTTTTTTAAATGACAGGGATACAGCAATGATCAAAGAATATTAATAATAATATATGGAGACATACCTATCTCATAGAACTGGAAGGGACCCTGAAAGGTCATCAAGTCCAGCCCACTGCCTTCACTAGCAGGACCAAGTACTGATTTTGCCCCAGATCCCTAAGCGGCCCCCTCAAGGATTGAACTCACAACCCTGGGTTTAGCAGGCCAATGCTCAAACCACTCAGCTATCCCTCCCCCCAATAATAATAAATAAACACAGCAATATGATTTCTTGAGATTGATCCTACAAGATCATCAAGTCCTCCCTCAACCCAGTGTACACTTCCAAGTAATACAATTTCAGCACTTACCATACAATTAAACAATACACTAATTGTAGTGTTCAGGAACAAACATACATTCTGGCATGTGCAGCTACTAAAAGTTTACGTCTTCAGTGGCATTGTCTCCCTCTTTGCTATGGTTATGAGACAGTGGTTTCTTTGTTGTTTTCCCACTTAAGCAAACAAATGTACAAGCACCACAGTCCTCACCCCTTCTTTCAGAAAACATACATCCCTAGCACAGGTCATAGAGTTCATTGCAAGCTTAGGGGGAAAATTTGAGAGGCACTTGCTGACATATTACAACAATATACTGGCCTAGGGGAACAAGCAAAGGTTTCATTTCACTCAGGAAATAGAGGAAACTTATTCAGAATCACACATGGGACTGTGGGGGAGTATGAACCACTAACAGCTGTGGGTAAAAAGAGATGTAGACTAAGATTCAAACAGCTTTACCACTAAGGCTTCTGTCTGAGCTGCAATGAACATTAAAGTACCAATGTAAAACAAATGCTCTTCGTTTTTAGGTCTGAATCATGAACCAGATCCTGCACTCTTGAAGTCATTGGGTGTTTGGCCGTCGATTTCACAGATGAAATATCAGATTTTACTTCCACAGAGCAGGCTGGAGTCCATAGAGAGCACAGCCTTTGTGACACTCTTGCTTTTCTACTACTACTGAAAAACAGTCCCCTTGCATACAGCAGTAGCAAGGGGTGTTGGGACATCTGTTGTGGTACAATGAGGAATATCTACACAAAGTTACAAAGCATTGTACTTCAGTGATCTTGCAAAAAACCAAAAACAACCACCACCAAACAGAGGCAGATATGAATCTGAGGGCTCCCTTTTTGAGATACGTGAAGCAGGTGAGCAAAAAGAAATCTGTCTATGATTAATAAGCTTTTTTAAAAATCAGGGCAGAAAAGTTAAAGTATTTCTTGCTGAAAGGTGAGGAGCCAACTTCTGCTTTCAATGATATACCGCTAACTTCATTGGGACTCCATGCAGGTAATTGCATGTGTGTGATATCCAAGGGAGGTAAAGATATTTCTCCAATATCCATCAAAGAACACTGCAGTAAAATAAAGTTGCACCTGAAATTTACAACAAACCATTTCCCTAGGTCATGTGAGTGTTGAACATAAATATATTTTTTCACGACAAGGAAGATATTATCATGTTAACAACAGAACATCATTCTCACCTGCCTGCCCCAGATTTTATTGTGAATTAAATGGCAAAATGTTACATGCTTTGTTTTATTTTAACCACCATATTTTATATCTTGTTCAAACAGGAATGGTCACCTTGTTAAAATAAATAAATAAAAGGAAGCCGAGGCTTTTCAGTGGAGTCGTCTGGACATACTGACTTCATTTAGGTCACACTTGAATGGGCTGTAGTTTTTTCTTTCAGCTTGTTTCATCACATCTAATTTCACACACAACACCCACTGCAAGCAAGCAGTCTGAGCTCTGCAAAGAGGAAATGTTACAATAAAGGCAAATAGAATGTGTTTAATGTAGCAGAGCCCCAAGGTAGAGTAGACTTAAAATAGTGAGAGTTAGAAAGAAAGTGTGTTTGAACAGAGAGCTGTTTGAGGAAAAACAGAAAAAAGATGAAAGATGATGGAGCGGAAAAATGTACCATTAATTTATTTCTGCTAACCAATTAACAAATCATGGATGTTCAGCATCTGCAGAGACGGATGCCCTGACAAACTGTCTTCATTTTTCTGAGTCTCAGTACTGTCAGCATGTACAAATTAAGAACAAAACAAAACTTTGTCATCCATCCTACTGCGTAACGCCATATTATACACATCAGAGTGGGTTTTGGGAGGTTTTTTTTGCATGGTCTTTTGCATTGCCATTTGCTCTCTTCTCTAAGTGATAGCACTGTTATTAATTAGACGCTATGATGTATTGGGCTATATCTGTACAACTTATGAATTCTGTTTGAGACTGTGAAGTTTTATTATGACAAACTGCTGCATCATCTGTGCCTATATGTGGATCTACTATGGCTTACAGTTCCAGTAGCAGACACACACCAGACAGGGCCAGTTTGAAATACTTACAATTAACAACGGTACTTTAGATGTCACAATAGATTATGCTAAAAAAAGCAGCTGCATCTTTAGGGGGAAAAACAGTTTAGCTGATTCCTCTGAAGGCAGGATGGAGGCAGAAGTAGTGGAAACGTACTGAGAGAACAAAAGACGCCAGGTAATGAGAAGGGGCTTAGATAAAGAAATGCACCTGAACAGAGGCCAGACAAGAAGAGGAAGAGTGAGGCAAGAGTTATCAAGGTCACAGAAGCTGGTGGGGAGGGGCTCCAGGAATGAGAGGTCACTCAGCAGCTATTGCCTCATGAGACACAGGGGCCTGGCCCATTTTCCTAAGCCCAGATTTTGGCCCCAAATATTCTGGACAACCCAATGGACTTGGATTCCAGCCCAAAGAATGCCCTGGCGTGGTGAGGAAACTTAGGCAGGGACATGTGTGTAGTGTTTATTGTTTTGTATAATCTATACTCTCCTGTGCTTTACATGAAAAAGTATAAAAGAGCATAAACCTTTTAGCCTGCACAAAGTATGTTTTACAACTACTGCATGCCCCTGAGAGAGTTAAACTGTAAACCAAATATGTACAAGCAATAATTATTTGCAGGATCAATCATAACAAGAAGGAATCTATTCAGAGCCAGCTTCCAATCCCCATGCTTACATTCTGTAATAGGTTCTCTCCTCAAGCAGTCCCATTGATTTCAATGACCTGGCCCTCAGTTTGGGAATTCACATTTGAAGAGAAATTATTAAATCCAAAACAAAAGTTTATGGGTCATCTACTGACTTCAAGTGGAACAGGAGGCATTCTACTCTTAGCAGTATAGACTCACATGCTTAAGTCTTTGCAGGATTGGGTCTTTATTGCATAACTTCTTTCCACTTATGCACTACAACAATGGGGAGAGGGGATCCATAAAAAGCACAGATGGACTTGGATAGCAAGATTCCAACTCTGGGTTTCATGAACATTAGTTCTCTTTGAAATATTAGAACTAACAAAGGTTTGTCAACACTTCTCATAGGCTTTTATAGAGAGATGTCCACCAAAGCATGTCAATGACACAGATTCATCAATTCAAAAGGGAAAGGGACCATTGTGATCATCAGCTCTGATCTCCTGTATGCTACAGGCCATGGAACTTTCCCAAATAATTCCTAGAGCGTGTCTTTTAGGAAAAACATCCAATAAAGGACGTCCATAAAGGATGAGGAAAGGAATGTTTCTTCAAGGTTAAGAACCCAGTATAGCTCATCCTGAACAACCCGATTTTAATCTCAGTTCAAGTACAATATCTGGCAACTTTTTTCTGTTTTAGAGATTTTGCAGATACTTGTGCCTTGGGACTGGGGGTGATATGAAATTTTAAGAAATTTGATTAACAGAAAACAAATCATGTTTTTTTTCCAATTACGTTTATACAAAATCCCTGTCTTAGTGCTCTGTATTATCTTTCAGCTTACATTAGAAAGATGGCAAAATATTGTGAACAGCAAGCCTGCTGCCAGTTTTATACTGTTTGCTTTAAAAAAACAACAACAGTTAGGCAAGTTCTTGTTCTCAGGAAATAGACAAGAAAGGTCCTGTATTCTTTGGTGCATAATCTAACGGTTGCCACACCCCCAAAATTTCAGGCAGATTTGAACTGTACGTGCATAAATAGTACATGTTATATTGACCAAGTACACTTCTGAATAACCGAATCAATGGAATGAAGGACGCAAAGAGCTAAATGTTTCTTGGCAGTATCTAGGTTATCAGAAAAGCAAATAAATGGAGACTGGCCAACATAAAAGTTCAACAGATGTCCAAAATGCACTGTAAACATAATGGGTCAGTGAGGCTAGGGCCCAGCTTCCCTTTTTGCAGGCATAATTTGTGCCTACAATTCTCCAATTTGCTCCCACAAAAAATGGAAGACTGCCCTAATTAACAGTTTCCTCATCCCCATATCTTTTTAATAAAACCTTTGATACAGTGTCTCAATTTCTTTTTTATGTGGGAGAAGAAGGATGGTCTTGTGGTTAGGGAGCATGGCTGGGACTCAGGAGGCTGGGTTCACTTCCTTGCTTTGCCACAGATTTCCTGTGTGACCTTGGGCAAGTCATTTAGGCTGCCTACAGTAGGGGGTGTGATTTCCCCTACTTGTGTACATATACTTGTGCTAGCTTTCACTGAGATAGCACAGGCATAAATAGCAGTGTTGCCCACATAACAGCAGCAGAGGCATGGCTCAGCCATGCAGAGTACAAACCTTCCTGAAACCGGTGGGTACATGCACGGAATAGCTAAGCCATGCTGCCGCTACACTACTATTTATACTAGGGCTAGCTCAATGGTAGCTAGCATGAGAATGTCTACATGAGCAGGGGAGCCTTAGTCTCTTTGTGCCTCAGTTGCCCCCGAATAAAATAGGAGAAATAATACTTCTCTAGCTCACAGGAGCATTAGAAGGATAAACACATTCAAAACTGTAAGGTCATCAAATATTATGGTAATAGGGATGCCATTAGTACCTAAGATAGATATTTAGAGTACATGCTGATTTTGAGGAGGGGGGGGGTTACAGACACCCATCAGAGTAAGTAGCATTAGCACCACTGCTCTTTCATCTGGAGTAATAAAGAACAAACATCAGCTACAGGCTAACCTAAATAAGAATGCCTTGCATGACTCTCCAAAGCTCATTTCTGACTCTGGTCCACCATCACAAAGGGCAGCTAATACCAGAGGAAGAGTTCCTCATAAAAAGAAAGCCCTGCTACCAGTTGAGGGATAAATTAGAGCAAGCTGATCTTAACTGCTGCAATGGGGATAGAAGGAGAGATGGCTCACACGGCTTTGTAGATGGTCCTTAACACTGCCTTGCACCCAGCTATGAACAAGAAGATGGTAAACTGTGTTCCTAAAGGCTTTCCCCACACAGGTGGTGGGCAATTGCATTCCCCACCAGCTGCAGCTTCTGAGTGGACTTTAAGAATAGCCCTAAATACATAGCATTGCACTAATCTACCCTGGAGATGACAAAGGCATGAATGACCATTGCTTAGTCTGCATCAGAGAGGAGTAGTCACATCCTTCTGGCAACTTGTTGCTCCTGAAAGGCACTGGAGACTACTACCATACAGTGCAACAGCTCCAAATGAGACAGAGGTTGCAAGCCACTTTGGAGACAGGTGGAAAGTTGACAGTGCAGAAACTGCCTTCTACTAAGTATTTCTCATTGACAACAAGCACCATTTCTATGTGGCTGAGTCACGGCAAGTGTGTGTTCACCTAGGCCCCTAACTCTGTCAGGGAGTAGGAGAGCAATGAGGCAGCAGAATTTCAGTTGAATGAAAAGCAGCTAAGGCTGCCCTCCTTCACATCACTCCCCAGTGATCTATCTGCTCGGAAAACCAAACTCAAACTCCACTCCAGGGAAAGGGAAAGGGGCAGGGCTGGATGGCCACTGCGTATACATAGTCTACCAGGGCTCTGCTTTGATATACAGGAATGTTCGAAAACCTATCAGTATTGCTTAGATTTCACCGCTGTCTACTCTCTGTGACTCAGCCATGGTTTTGGTCATTTCCAGAAGTGATCTATCCAGGAATGATACTGAAGGACTGAAAAGACGGACTGGCAAAAAATGGAACTTCGGCCGCCAGTACTTTGAGGATAGATTTTACAAGATGGCTTTTGAGGTACCCCTGAATATGGGGGCATTGTGTGTGTGGTGCCAGTTAGCAGGTATTTGCTAGGCAGTTCATATTTAAGCACATATGTAGCGCTGCAAATGTACTTGACACTTGTAGAATAAAACGTTTTCATGTCATAAAGGGTATGATCACATAAGAAATCACAGAACGGACCAGATAAAATGTAAGACAATAGTGTAGGTAAGAATAACATCAATGGAGTCCATCCTTATTTTTCTTATCTAATTTAGTGTCTGTCTAAACAGCTTTGACACAGCACTCATCTGCATGATATCAGGGCACTTCATTTAAGATACGGTACACCAAGGACTGAGGTTACCATTATACAACAAATTCCACCTTTTCAATAATGGTCCCCAATCCATGATCAAAGCCTTCAAGTGGACCAGGATAGAAAGAACTGTAATACATTGCAGCTCAGTAGTCCTCTCCCATTCTCCAGTCTGCTATTGATTGTTCAGCAATGTGGCAGAAATGTGCCAGCCAAAGATTTTTGGCTTCACTGCCTTTTCAGCAGCTTCTCCCAAAGGCAGGACTGAAAGCATCTCATGCAATATTTTTAAGAAGTCGGGGAAAGCATAATTAAAAACATTGCTGGATTATAAAGTAAAACACAGGCCACGTTAATATTTGCTGTGGAGTTCAGTAGGACAAGGGATACCAGATAGTCTCATGAAGACTGATGAGCTGATTGTCGGAGGCGTTCAGTACCTCCATGTGAACCAATGGGAAGAAGTGGATAATCAGCATCTTGGGAAAAAATCAAGCAGGGAGTTTCTGAAGCATGAGGAATCGTGTTTCCTTCATTTCTGGTCTTTGAAGCCTCAGCAGTGGGTGACAAGCGTTCAGTAGCTATAATTAAAGATGTAAAAAGATTCTGCACTTGAAATACTGATCTGTAAATGCTCAAAATAATGGCAGTTACCTTTTTCACTGTCGACTGTAATCCAAAAGGTCCAGGTTGAATGCTCAAAAGGTACATCTCACAAAAAAGTGTCTGTTCCGTCAATTTGCATTTCCCCGACTGTTGTGCTACCATCTACAAAGCACAGCATTGTTCAACAATAGCTACGGAATGGAACATGGATCCAAGTTGCAGGTTTGCTGCAGGAATGTGTTCCAAATCAATCACTGCTGGCTGCTGGATTTCACGTAATGTAAGCAAATTTTGTACAGAATAACAAAAGGAAAAATGGGCAATGTGAAAATCCAGTAGTAAGTTAAACAGGTCTATTTAAACTCCTGCTTGGAGAGCTCTACACCACAGAGCTGCACCAGGGTTGGTTTTGTTTTTCATCATCATCAATAGTAATAGTGCCCTCACTCAACGCCACAGGGCAGGACTGAAGTCAACTGTTGCTCACACTTCAGCCTTACCTTTGGGGCAAAGCCAGTCCTCAACTTCACTATCCCCAAAGAAGGCCCTAAAGGACTGGTGCATTTCTAGGGTGCAGAGGCAAGAGGGCAGAATGTTGGGAATCTAGGCAAAGACAGTGGCAGTGGTCACATAAATGTGCCGTGTCTTAAATTAGATTGTAAGGTCTTCAGGGCCACAAAAAACAGCAGCACCAGCCACTGTAGCATAGTAAATGAACATGGAAAGCTGTGTGGGGCTTTGCTCTGTGCAGGAGTGTGGAGGGGTGGAGTGTTCTACCTTTCTGTATGAGGGAGGGAATTTAATGATGTGATTGGTGGAGGTGGGTGAGGCCATGACTGGCTAAGGATATGGCCATGATTGGCTCTCTGCTTTGACAAAGAAGTGGCTGCCTCCAACTTTTCTTGCCCTTCCTGTGAGGTTTGATCGGGCTGTCATTGACCCCAAAGGAATGCTACTGTCTTAGCTCCGCCTGTGTGAGAAGATCTCTTTATCTCATGAACTGCTTCCAGATATACAGTATTAAAATCTCCAGGTGGCAATTTTAACCGATACGCTACAATTAACATTTGATGGCCCACAAATGCATTATGAAGTTCACTACTCAAAATTATTTGAGCTGCTGGGATTGAAAGAATTATGCTCTAATCGCCTGGCTTCATCCAGCCCATTTGGAAAGTTAATGTTTTTCAATTAAATCTCCCACTGGGACTCATCTACTTTCACAGCACCAGCACAGCCAGGTTACACTGATTAATTACCGCTACTTGCCCTTCTACCTCAGAAAATCTCAGTAAGATGTCCAATAACTAAAGTGCTTTAGTAAAAACTACAGGGTAAATCAACATGTTATGTAATTCTGAATCTGAAACTTCAAACGGTTTTACAAAATTGAAAAAAGGAGCCAGAGGATTACAGGCCTCCGGCATTTAAGAACTCAGAGTATGCAAGGTTCAGACCTGACTCAGTACCCAAACAAATAAATCCCAATTCATATTGGAAAGCCAGCCCACGTAGGTAATCACAGTTCATCAAACAGAGAATATGAATGTAGGAATTAAATTACACTTTCAATTCTGGAGAGGTAATAGAGCTGCCAGACTTACAATCCTCAATTTACACTACGTGTATCTTAAATATCAAGTGGGTAGTACAAGGGAGGAAGCCATCCTTACAAGTCTACCACTCACGGAAGAAATTAAGCCCAGTATTTTCATTATTGTGGAGCCTGCAGTACTGACCGCATAGAGCAGGGGTTCTCAGACTTTTGAACTGGTGTCCCCCTTTCACACAGCAAGCCTCTGAGTGCGACCCCCCCTTATACATTAAAAACACTTTTTAATATATTTAACACCATTATAAATGCTGGCGGTGAAGCAGGGCTTGGGGTGGAGGCTGACAGCTCACGACCCCCCATATAATAACCTCACGACCCCCTGAGGGGTCCTGACACCCAGTTTGAGAACCCCTGGCATTGAGGATGTAAGATAATTTCTATTCTAAACCCAATTGTGGCCACAAACCCCTCTCCAATTATTGCAAAGAAAGCTGAAAGCTCATTTCAGCCTGAATTTTGGTAGGCTGAGCCTTTTATGAAAAGTTTAATTACACAGTAATTTCCACATTGTGAGTCTTGAGAAATAAGTGTTTTCCCCCTAAAACTTGTTTGACTTTTTATCTGTTCATTAGTCAAAATGAGTTTTGCCTAAAGACCAAGTTGTTCTTCACATTTATACCAATAAAAACTAGCACATATGCCTACTTTTGTATTTTTGGAATTCTTCGGTTATTCTGTAGTTTTTCCACCAACACTCAAAACTCTATAAAATAGTTATGGAGTTGTAAAACTCTGTTTTCCAACTAGAGAGATTTCAAGACTCACAGACATCATAGGCTCTCTGTTGGCTACTGCAGCATGAAAAGCATTCACATGCACAGTTAATAATCATTCATCTATTTTATTTTTAAGTTGTTCTCAACTTGTTCCATATCCCAGCTTCCTTTGCTGTACCAGACCACACTGTGGTCCCTTGCCAAGATCTAGCTGGGACCATGTCATGGGGCACTGCCCTCCAGCATACCTCTATAGATGCATTGCACTCAGCACCCTCCTTAGGTTCAATCCATTACCCAGGCTAGATTGGTTCAAAACGTGTACCCCTTTCATAGGGTCTGCTTTAAGTCTTTCTACAAAGAGTAACTCATTTCATTAGTTGCTAGGGTTCCTCCAGGTTTGGCCTGGAGTCTCCAGGAATTAAAATTTAATATTTAATTAAATATTATGTCATGTGATGAAATCTCCAGGAATACATCCAACCAAAACTGGCAATCCTATTAGTTGCCCCAGTTCACACCCACTCTGGGTCCATAAAACAGAGTCGTAGTCAGCTTTCATGACCTTGTTCGGAAGGTACTCCCCATAGGGCTTTAAACACTCAGTCTCTCTTAAACCAAGAGTTCTCAGCTCTCCTCCCTGGAGCTGGATTGTAGCTCATCCTCAGCTGATGGGGTGAAAGGGGAACTTTGCCCATAGGCGTGGGAACTAGGGTTGCGGGGGTGCTAATTGGTGGAGGTGCATGTGCCGGGGTCCTGGCTGCTGGCCCTGCATGCCCAGGGTCCCGGCCTCAGCTCTGCTTCACCTAGGGCTTTGTAAGCTGTACTGTCCCAAAGGAGCACAGCTCTCTTCAGGAGCACCACCAGCTTTTTTGCCACCCTAGGTGGCGGAAGGTCCCGCCTCAAAATGCCGCCTCCCACAGAGGCTGCGGGACCTTCCGCCGCCTAGGTCGCCTAATGGGTTGCGCCGGCCCTAGCTCTCTTCGGGTGACAGAGAGAGAAATGTGGGCCTGGCTCCACAAAGGGACTTAGGCATTGTAACGCTGAGCATTTTGGCACCTAGAAAATCACAGGAATGCTGCAATCCACAAAGCCTGAGTTAATCTACCTAGGCTCCCTAGACAATGAATGGGGAGAACCAACTGTCTTACCAGAGATAGGCACTTAAGTCATTCCTGGTGAGAATTCACTTTATGACTCTTAGCCCATTGATAAGTATGCTCTCTGAGGCTGTGGGAGACTCAGGTTCAATTCCCTCCTCTGCCCAAGGGGGAGAAATTATTTGAACAGGGATCTCCCCACCTCTGATGGGAGTGCTCTAGCCACTGAGGTATGGGATATTATTAAGCCAGGCTCTCTCAATCTCTCCTGAAGAAGCTGTTCTACTGTAGATAAATAAAAAAAATTCATTTGAGCAGGGGGACCGGACCCTGTGTCTTTCACTTGGGTGCCCTAGCCACTGGACTACAGAGTCATCTCTCTCTCTCTCTGGCCCAATGACTAATTATTTATCCACAGTGGATAAACTTCACCAGGAGAGACTGAGGGAGCCCCACATCAGTGCTTAGAGCATCTCTTCTGAGGGGTGGAAGGCCCCTGTCCAATCCCTCCGCCTCTGGCAGAGAAGTGGGAATTGAACCTGGGTCTTAGGAACATGTGACTTAGGGGGGTGAATGTCCATCTTGCCCTGTTTCGTGGATGGCCCTGGAGCTTAGGCAGGAGACAGTGTCTGCATGCCTAAGGCAAAAAGGTAGACACCAAGGGGCGTTTAGGCTCTGGGTGAGTTTAGACGCCTCCAGGGTTCAGCATGAGACTTAGTTGGCTGAGTACCTTTGTGAATCTGACCTGTGGTTGTTGCATGCTGACCATTGATAGCTCAACAGCTGAATATTCCCTTTTCTCTCTACACAATTATAATGTTGACTAACTAGCTACCCTCTTCCTTATGAGCCCGTAAGGTACTTTACATGCAAATGAAGTGCTCCTACTGTCTGACGAATTGAAAAACAGGCCAGTTTTTGAACAGCATGGGAATGAGGTGGAAGCACTGAAGCGAGTTCTCACCAAGATAATGAAAGGTTCTGACATATGATTCTTCATATGGGGGTTAGTGAAAACAAAAAGCATACGTTGATATTGGCCCTACTGGCTGCTTACACTATAGGTCTGCTTTCTGTCATATCAAGCCAAAGCCATATCAATTTCTGCCATCCCTTCTTCATTATCATGACAATGCTCAGGCTCTGCCAAGGAATCACTCAAAGCATGATCACCTGGCTACTCCCAGGCCTTAGTTTCAATAGAGTCCACAGATATGCCACTACCCCCATTTCCAGCCAAAATATAGACAATAGTTTCAGACCCAGATCAGTTTACAAACGCTATTTTCATTTGAATTTAAAGACAAAACAGAGCACCTTCAAATTAACAGCTTAATAAATGGCACATGTAAATATGTGCTGTGGGGTTGGTGATAGCCATATCATTAGATCACTGACTGTCACAAGTACAGCTTACTTAAACCTATGCCCACAAATAAACGCCCCAGTCTTTAAAAGAGAAGGATTGTATTCAGGCATCACGATCCCGAAAAGAGGCCCAAAATGGACTTAAAATGGACTTAACTCTGCAACAGTGCCACTTTGTACACACAGTACTCACACGGGAGAGAATTTAAGAACCAGCCCCTCCACTCCCATTCTGCCTCTCTGCGTCCGGCTAGCATTCATACACCAATAATGACATTTTTCTCCTGTGTAACTTCAGCTACTGTCTTTCACACAGTCAGATTTTACTTTGGCATTTACATAAAAAGGCCTCACATCAATTGAAACCTGGCACATATAGATACCATAACACATGGCACATTAAAACCACACTAAAGCTCCACTCTGGTATATCTCTCGAAATAGACCATCTCTTATTTAGAATCAATAAACACCAGCTGCATCTCTACCCAAAGATAACAATACTACACCAGTTACCCATGTGCACATCAGCCTCTTTTGTACCCATCACTGGATTGCAACTGTGGATACAGCATGCTTGTGTATATCACTGGTGTATCAAGTACCCGTGTATATCCTGTAGAGCAATACTGCACCCGGTAATTATGTTCTTAGCCAAACATGATGTTATATTTATAACATGAGTTTTTGGCCATCTTTGATTCTAATAATGTACTAAGTGAAGGATGGACTGTGCCTTTAAAAGCACGGTGCAGCTGTAGCGGGATGAAGAGAGGCCACAGAGGGGGAGAATCCCAGGAATAATTGTGGCCCCAGCAGTGGTCACTCTGCTGCCCTGTTAAAGGACATGACATACACTCCACCCCACCTGCACCCAGCCAGCCCTGACTGCGATGAAGGGATAGGGCCTCACCCTAACCTTGACACTTCTGGGGAAGCTAGTGCTATTAGCACTAGCCCTGCCCTCTCCCTGCCTTCTCCAGCCATAGGACCCAATTCTGCCACCTTACTCATGTTGAGCAGTGCCTTGCCCTGTGAGCTGTCCCACTGAAACAAAAGGGGATTACTCCTGTGACCAAGTACCATCCACAGTGAAAGAGGATCATAGCAGGGCTGGCCCATGTGCCAAGGCTCTCTCCCCCAGTTATGCACCCTCAGAGGTCATGCAACAAGCAGGCCTTTAGTGTATGATTGTTTGCATCCTTGAATCCCATCTATGTTCTGTGTAATCTCCTTAGCTGGACTTATTGATAGCACAACTGAACAACTTAATGAAATAGCCAGGAACAAGATTTACAAATATCTACTCGTACAAAACCATAAAAACACCCTAACCTCAACCTAGAGATATTGTGAAGCAAACTGTCCTGTGTTGCGGAACTGCTAGCCATGACTCTGACAGACAGAAAGGCCTCTCTTGCCTCACAATAATATATGATGAAAACACCGTAGCGTTTAAAGTTCTGGGGTTAGCATCAGTTTGTACAGGACGGTAATAGATAGGTTACAGAGAATGATCTCAATTAAACCCAACTGTCCCTCCACATCCAGGGGCAGAGGGTAAATGTCTTCATATGACTCTCCCCCAGCCCATGCTGGAACAGAGATCAGCCGTCTCTGTTGTACCATTCTCACACCTCCCTGGCCATGCAGAGGGCAATGATGAGTGGGAGTAGGGCCAGGAATAACAGGCATCATCCATGGGCAGCGGGTGAAACCCCCTTTCAAGGAGGCTAGCTTGCTGCCCCACCCCCTGACTGAGGCCCCGCCTCTACCCTGCCCCCCATCACTCGCCGGAGCCAGAGTAGCCCTGAGACCCCCCATGGCAGTCCAAGCCTCTCTGGGCCCCGAGCCAACAGCCAGCCCAAGCTCCGGGCTACTAGCATGAGCTGAGTCTCCACTGGCTCTGGGGGAAAAGGCAGAGTGAGGGCGGGGCCTCGGCACGGAGTGTGGATGTGGCTATGGCCTGTGTTTGGGGAGGCTTAGCCTCCCCGGGCCTATTATACCCACTACCCATGGTATCATCCCCCCCTTAGGTCCTGGGGGGGGGGGGAGGGGAGAATGACATAGCTCCAGCCTACGACTAAGACAAACCCTCAAGAAAGGAAACACCTCCACATTCTAAGGTGTCGTATACACAAAACAAAATGGCAGTGTTTCCTTTCAATTACACAGCTACATGCTCCACAACTTTCAGATTACTGAGAGCGCTTGAGCACACACAACTCCCACTGACTTCAGTATTTTCATTTAGCATACAGTAACTATCCTATCAAATGGGAAATGAATGTATATTACAGGGGTCATCAACATTTGGCTCGCGGCTCACCAGGGTAAGCACCCTGGCCAGCCGGTCCAGTTTATTTTCCTGCTGACGCAGCAGGTTTGGCCGACCGCGGCCCCCACTTGCCGTGGTTTGCCATCCCGGGCCAATGGGGGCGGTAGGAAGCCGCAGCCAGCAAATCCCTTGCCCGCACTGCTTCTCGCCGCCCCCATTGGCCCGGGACGGCGAACCGCAGCGAGTGGGGGGCCGCGATCAGCTGAACCTGCCGCGTCAGCAGGTAAATAAACTGAACCGGTATATTAGTTTAGGACTCTTCATTTAAAGTGTTCCCAACAAATGTATAGCCTTCCGTAGATGCTGAAATACAGCATAAGGATTCATGTGTTATTCATACTGAGAGATGGATGTTTTGATGCAAATAGGGTGTGTGTAAATGTATAAGGCTACAGCACCTGATCAGTGTGTAATTATTTTTAGAAAACACTCCTGAGGTTGTGTTCTTTATTTAATCATAAAAGTACTTGTTCCTGGGTGGAAACAAAAACTGACTGCAAATTACAGGGGCACTTCTCCCCACTCCCATCCTTTTCCCAATACACAGAAACAGAAAAAATGTTCTAGATTTGCTCTGTCATAAAAAAAAAAGGCACAAAGAGAGACCTACAACACTGCTGATATCCCTTGTAGACAAATTTCCACTGGGAAGAGAGCTCTAAATACTATACACTGTGCAGCTAAGTGGCAGAAATATGAGACAAACTCCTAGGTTCATCATTTGGATTTTATCAGTACTTAATATATATGTTAGTAAAAAAAAATTTAAGTCAAGTTGGGTGGACTGGCTAATTGGCTATATTAGGTAGCTGGTACAGAATAAGAACCTTCCCTCATTAACCCCCTTATAATTGCTACTTTGGGGGCATATAATTTCTTAGGCTAATAAAAACATCCTTAATTTTGAGCAAAGAAGTGGAGGAGCTTTCGTCAGAGCTGACAGATGTGTAGAACACACTACATGACATAAGGACCAATCTATTCTAAGTTCTCAATTTGTAGCACCAAGTAGCTTTGAACTGCTTCCAGAGTGAAAGTGCAGACTAAACAGACAGGAGGATGTTGTCTTAATCCTCTTTCACACTTTACTGTCTGCCTGCCAAACAGCTAGAGAGTTCCCTAGGGACCTCTTTCTTTTGTCATCACCCTGTTATTCTTCTCTCAGAGAGCAAGCCTCTACTTTTCTAAATGCTAATGCTGCTAACCCCTATCAGTTATCATATGTGGTTAACGCTTTCTCAGTACTCAAGCCAGATATAGGAAATAGACCCCACCCTCCTACTTGTGTCAAACCCCAGAACTCAACTGTGAACAGTCTGGTGTTGAAGTCAAAAACAAAACTATGCAATGATGTTTCTTTATCCTTCTATAGGAAAGAAAGTGGATGCAATACATTATATTCCTGGCTAGCTTTTGCTAGATTCAGAAATGAGAAGCTTGTTGAAAGCCACTGTCAGAACATTCATCATCATCATAACTTCATTATTTGCTCTTTGTTCTGCAGAATCAGTATAGTAGAGTTTCTGAGGCTATGTGCTTGATCATACTTTGTTTCAGTGTAAAACTCCTAAGAAAACAATAAGATGAACTTCCCCTACATATTTTGTACTAGATTTTTCTAAGGGTTACCAGACAAAAGGATAATTAATTAACCCTCCATGCCATCTAACATCTTGATGACTAAGTAAATCCATTGTGCCACCTGCCATAGCAAGTCTTGTTTAATCTAGTGTATAAGTCTATACCGGTAGGGCTACATTTTGCCATCATTTACACCCTAGCCAATCCCAGAAAAGTCAACGGGTTTGCATGTGGTATGATTGAGGTCAGATTTATGATTTTAATCATTTAATCCACTGTATAATCTGATGGCCAATATGCCTTTTTGTTCAAGAAATAAATGTTCTTTGAATTCCAAATTGAATTAATAATTTGTTATCCAAAAGCCTCCAATCTAATGTCACTTAGAAGAGAGTAAACAAAATGAAGCTCAAACTTTGTGCCTGTAACTTTCTTCCTCTACAGAATTCAACTGGGTGGATGGGGTCCAACCAATGAAGAAAAGGAGCATGCTCTTTCACAGTATCAGGAAATGCATTGTGTATATATGAAAAAAAAAATTCATCAGCAGTCAGATAGACAATGCAGGTTGGAAATACAAACAATGAATCCATGTTTGAAACAGGAATGTAACAACATTGCTTAAAATAGACTATACAGTCATTTAATATTGCAAATAAAAGCTCTAGACTAGAGACGGTGATAGTTAGAGCCGCTCTTTCACAAGAACATAGTATGCACCATCATAAAAAAAAAAAAAACTAGACTATCCACAAAGCTTAACCACAAAATTGCCTAAGTAACTGTCTTTTGTTTTAAAGTCTTCAATTTGCTGGACACGAAGGAAGTGGCAAACCAGAGGATGATTGAAATCTATGATCTGTCACCACAGAAAGCGTTGATGCATGGACACTGTGAAAACAAAAAGCAGTAAAACAGAAATAAGATAAGTCAACCAGATAAGTACAAGATGGTGCCTCTAACTTGCCTGCGAATTATGAGAAAATGGTGGCCTTATTGCATGGGACGACCACAGAAATAATAGCACTTTACACTATGTCCAAAGCACAGTGCAGACAGTGAATAACATACAGTGTCAAAATACATTACCGTTCATGTTCTTGAGAGATATTATGATTATATCCCAACTAGCCATATTGAGTAGATGCTATTTCTGGTTTTCATGGATTTCAGTCACTAGAGGCTAGTGCCACATGCTTGCAAAACACTACTCAAATAATGCTGTGAGAGAAGACAGGCAACCCCTGTCCATACCAATTAAGAATGCATGCTACGTCACATCATCCGAGAAGACATTATATAGCGCATCCACATAGACTACTGCCTAACATGCTGACCCATATTGTCTCATTATTTCCCTTCTGTCAGTATCCTTCTGTTGTCTCTTGTCTTATACTTAAATTGTAGGTGCTTTAGGGCAGAGAGTGTCTTTTTGTTCTGTGTTTGTACAGTGTCTAGCACAATGAGGTCCTAGAGATCCATGGCTAGGGCTTCTAGGCACTGTGGTAACACAAATAATTAATAACAACAACAGCATAGCCCACCTGTGAACACCCGATTGTGCCATCAGATGAAATATCACCTATCATCTAACCAAATATTACACGTGCACTAACTGCTGATTTCATGTGGAATGTGGATATAGCCTCAACATAACAGAGCTACACTGGCTCCTGAACAGAATACAAGCACTTGGTATGTCCTTACAGGAGTACTAATGCTCTTAAGTTTTCCATGGTTAGTATTAAGGCTTCAGTTGACAGCCATATTAATGACACTGAAAAACCTGATGATCAGGGCACTTGCCAGTTTTCCCCAACTTACTTTCAATCTGCATTGCCTTAGATATCAGCTATACAGGCTCCACAACTCTTCCCTGAGACGATGACTATGAGCCACATGAAGCTGAATAACCAGGAAGCAGGAAAAAGTTTCTTCTTTATTTGATATAATATTTACTAGTACATTGGGTCTGAGAAAGGGGATTGGAAAACTGTAAATATTTAGGTTTTAAACCAGTATCCTACAAATACTATTGCACTGCACTACAAAATTACTAATCAAAAACATTTTTACTCTGGGTTTTTCTGGTGACTGATATTGTGAACAAACTGTCATAGCTAATACGTGAAATACATTATTCCTGATCTGTGACAGAAACAGACAGACGTTTTCAGGGCATTTATGGGCTTTGTCAGAGCTTCTGGAAATTTGGTAAATGCTGTATAAGGCATGGAAGAGCTATGCAGTTTTTCCCCTATTAAATAGTTGTCTTGTAACTGTGTAAACCTTCTTTAGTTAAATAACTATGCCTGAAGTCTGCAGTTTTTCATTTTCTATGGCACCCTAACAGTAGCATTTGCTTCTGTTCTTACATTCTGGAATCTCCAGGAAGCAGCCAGCATTTTTCTCTCTCACTAAAAAGGACCCGATTTCCTTTCTTTGAGCTGTAGGATTTCATCATCAAAACCTTCCTGAATGAAACAAGATTAAGTTGAATGGCTCAGAAAAGCAGAACTGCACAGCATAGCTTTGAGTGACCACCAATGTATATAGCATAGGAGTTAATTATTAGCATCATTTGATTTCTAATTAGTAAATCCCCCTGGAGATAAATGCTGAAGATTTATCTCAGACTATCAACACATTCAGCTCTCTTTTCCCCATAACCAAGATCCACCTTTTCTCTTACCAGGGTCGGCTCTAGGCACCAGCAAAGCAAGTTGGTGCTTGGGGCGGCAAATTGGCAGGGGCACAAGAATCCAGCATGAGAGCTAAGAACCAACAGGGAGCCCCGGGAGCTGTAGTTCCTTGGTCAGCTTCCTGCCTATAGAGCCAGCCCTGGAGCAGGGAAAGAACTACATTTCCCAGCATTCCCTTGGCCACAATTAACAGGAAAGGGAGCGGGAAGGAGTGTAGAACTGAAACCTCATGCTACAGCTTGCTGTAAATGGTAGGAACAGAGCCAGCTCTAGGTTTTTTGCCGCCCCCCCACCTCAGTCCTGGGCTCCCCCCGCACCCCTGCGTTGCCCCAGCCCTGGGTTCTCCCCCCACCCGCACCTCCTGCCACCCCAGCCCTGGGCTCTTCCCGCCACCTGCATCTCCTGCCACCCCAGCCCTGGGCTCTTTCCCCCCCCCCCGCACCCGCACCCCCTGCCGCCCCAGCCCTGGCCCCCACCCGCACCTCCTGCCACCCCAGCCCTGGGCTCTCCCCGCACCCGCACCTCCTGCTGCCCCAGCCATGGGCTCTCCCCGCACCCGCACCTCCTGCTGCCCCAGCCCTGGGCTCTCCCCCAAAGAAAGAATTGGATGGACTAAATGAACATTGCACCTCTCTATCTGAAGCCTAGCAAGGCAGGTACGTGGATCCCACTAGAATTTAAAATGAAAAGTAAGGGAGGGGAGGCTCTACTAGACTGGGCAGCTTTAGATACAGTACCAGGCACGTAGGAGGATTTACACTCCTGAGCCATGGAAGCAGAAATTGACTTTTCTTTTCCAGATTTAGCTAATATTCAGAAAGGGAATCTAGCACCTGCCTTCCAGATTTGAACACCTCAAAATTCAGGAGTGCTCAAGCTCAGTTTGGGCAGCAGTTACTTCATTTCTCCCAAATCCAATATACTGATCCACTGTAACTTGCTGTAGGAAAAAGTAGAATAAATTAAGCAAGAAATGCTCCCCAGTGGTTATTAGGACTGGAATTGCTATTTTCAACAGCCATTGCTTTTTTATTATTATTAATTATTATTATTATTAAGTTTTAGTTTTATTTGTTTAAAAGGAAGACAGTGATATTGCATTGGCAAATTCCCCATAGAAACAAAGAATGGAAAAAAAGAATAATAAAGGCACCTCAACTTTTCCTCATTTATGTAGAACAGTCTTATAATATGCATCCAGATATCCTCCAATCACACCAGCTGAAAATTGTTCCACTTTACTTCAGTTCTGTAACCATATGGGAACCAATCCTGTCTGTGTTCTGTGCACATCCAAAATTCCTGCTGAATGACCCGCCCTGGGAGCAAGTTACCAGTGATCCAGGGCTGGGGCGGCAGGAGGGTGCGGGGGGGCAGCCAAAATTTTTTTTGCTTGGGCAGCAAAAAACCTAGAGCCAGCCCTGTCTCTTACACATATCCAAATGTAGCCCTAGTATTAGCAAGCACAATTACACGGAAGCCAATGTGCTAGAAAGATGTTATTTTAATAAATTTGAATCACACTTTTGAAGTTTGTTTATATTTCAACATAAAAAAGGTTTGTGAACTTCTTTTGGGGGCCTACTGAACTAATAGTGTGCAACAGATCCTTCTTGAGGTCCTTAACCTCTCTGTAATTAAGACACCCTCGAACATAAGAACAAAAGAACTGGCCAAAGGTCCATCTAGCCCAGTATCCTGTCTTCTGACAGTGGCCGATGCCAGGTGCCTAGAGGGAATGAACAGAACAGGTAATCATCAAGCGATCCATCCCCTGTTGCCCATTCCCAGCTTCTGGCAGACAGAGGTTAGGGACTCCATCCTTGCCCATCCTGGCTAATAGCCATTGATGAATCTATCCTCCATGATCAGAGGGGTAGCCGTGTTAGTCTGGGTCTGTAAAAAGCAACAAAGAGTCCCGTGGCACCTTATAGACTAACAAATGTATTGGAGCATAAGCTTTTGTGGGTGAATACCCACATGCGTCTGATGAAGTGGGTATTCACGCACGAAACCTTATGCTCCAATACATTTGTTAGTCTATAAGGTGCCACAGGACTCTTTGTTGCTATCCTCCATGAATTTATCTAGTTCTTTTTAGAATTAAACTCGAATTAATCTAAAATGAACTAAGGCCCCTTGACCTCTGAATGAGAGCATCCACACAGGGGTTTAAATGTGCTTTGAATAATACACTTTAACATCACACTTTTAGTTAATCCACCTTACTTTTTCTGAGGATCCTTGTGTAGTCAAGCTTTCTGACAGACTAACTTTAGAGTGTAAGCTCCTTAACTGCAGGGATCATACCTGGAAAGTGCCTAGCGCAGGGGTCGGCAACCTTTGGCACACGGCTCACCAGGGTAAGCACCCTGGCGGGCCGGGCCGGTTTGTTTACCTGCCGCGTCCGCAGGTTCGGCTGATCGCGGCTCCCACTGGCCGCAGTCCGCCATCCCAGGCCAATAGGGGCTGCAGGAAGCGGCGCGGGCTGAGGGATGTGCTCGCTGCCACTTCCCGCCACCCCCATTGGCCAGTGGGAGCCGCGATCGGCCGAACCTGCGGACGCGGCAGGTAAACAAACCTGGCGAGCCGCATGCCAAAGGTTGCTGATCCCTGCCCTAGCATATCTGTGGTGCTATCAAAGAGAAAAAACAACAATGTTCCCAAACATTCCAGAAGACTTGCTTTTTTTTCTAGTAAAAGCTACAGCATTCAAGCAAACTGCTCAGAGAGTTGTACTGTAATACATTCAAACCGCTTTTTGCAACAGGCTTCTCCAAAACAGATACATGCCTCATTTATTACATACATTCTATTTGTATGTTGCTTAGATACACCATATAGCATTATTACAAGTTTTCAAACCTATTTAAAAACAAAGGCCTACAAAACACAGAAATTATACTTAGCAAATTAGCTCAGATTATAATAATCATTAGCATAATAGTTTAATAGCCAAAGCACATTTATAAAAATATATGGAGATATACCTATCTCATAGAACTGGAAGGGACCCAGAAAGGTCATCACGTCCAGTCCCCTGTCTTCACTAGTGGGACCAAGAACTGATTTTGCCCCAGATCCCCAAATGGCCCCCTCAAAGATTGAGCTCACAACCCTGAATTTAGCAGGCCAATGCTCAAACCACTGAGCTATTGGCCTGCTAAACCCAGGGTTGTGTGTTTAATCCTTGGGGATCTGGGGCAAAATCAGTACTTGGTCCCACTAGTGAAGACAGGGGACTGGACTCGATGATCTTTCAGGGTCCCTTCCAGTTCTATGGTTGCACTAAATTGCTCTGCCTCTTGCTCCTGGGCATCCTGGGGTACCCACCTCCATCCTGCCCACTACCCAGTAGTGGATCCCTGAACCTGCAGCAAGTTCTCCATGGGGAGCTAAGGAAAGGTAAGGATGGTTAACGATTCATTCTACCAAACGTTGCAGGGGAGGGGGATCTACACTCAGATCCTAAGGATCCATTTGTAGCAAGGGGGTTGATGCAGAATGGTAATCCCAACAGCTCTGCCCCTGGGGGGAAAAAGTCTGAACAACAATAAAAGAAGACTGCTTTTGAGTTACAGGTCATTAAAATTAGCACCAGAGGTCAGAGGTAGGTTGGGGACCTAGCACTACTCCTTGGACTCTGCAGGGCAGTGTGTGCTAAGAGAAAATGGGAACCATGAAGAGTTTATAAGCACTGCAGGGGAAGAGAAGAGCAGGAGAGCCAGGAGTTCGAGCACCACAGGGAACACAGCTTTTTAGCTCAGTATTTTTAAAAGACATGGAAATTAAACAGCAACAGTTTAATTTAATGTAAATAGCAACCTTTCAGTTGAGGTTGTTACTTATTGCTATTTATTATTTGAGTTGTGGCAGCCCCTAGGAGACCCAGTCATTGTGTTAGCTACTGTACAAATACAGAACAAAAGATGTTGCATTCGCCAAGGAATTTACCAAAGTTGACGTGTATGTAACTTATTGTATCCCAAGGAACATTACAAACTGAGCAGTTAAAGATATGCCAGTGAACAGGTTAATGGACGATATATTCCAGTACTCTCTCAGTTCACACATTCCCTTAAACGAGGGCCTGATCTAAATCCTAATGAAGTCAGTAGGTCTTTCCATTGATGGAAGTGAATTTAGGGTAGGTCTACACTTCGAACTGGAGGGGTAAATTCCAGTCTGAGGAGACATAACCGAGCTAGTGTGCTAAAAATGGAGCATAGCCACGGTGGTGCAAGGGGCTAATTGCCACAAGTACGTACCTGGCATCTTAAACAGGCCTATACTCAGGGCGAATAGCCCCTTCCACCCTTGTGGCTACACGCTATTTTTAGTGCACTAGCTTGATCAGAGCTAGCGTAGGTATGTCTCCTTGTGCTGAAATTTACATTTCCAGCTCGCAGCGTAGATATACTCTTTGGAATCAGCCCTTAGATATATAAATGCTATATCACACTGTATAATCCAAATGGGCAGTATTCTCAATGAGCGATGGGAAGAAAGCTTTTTGTATGTAGCCATGAACAGGGTAGTGGTTTTGCACCTAGCATAGCCAAAAGAGTGAAGCAGCAGCAGTGTTCCCAGAACCAAACAGTTTTTACTAGCATAAGCCATAGCACCCGGGGAGGTGAACCAAGTCTCCACATACTCTCACTCTCTATAATCATGAGCACCAATCCCAGATGGAAAAAGAAAATTGAAGCAGGAAGTGTGAGACCGGAGGACTCTTGATGCAAACCACTCTCTGCAGCTGCTAACAACCATCTTCAAAACTGCCCAAAACAAAATTCAAAATAAAACAAGAAATAATTGCTCCCTCCCATTCACCCAGGTTTAAATGTTAAGGAATCAGAACAAAAGCCTGCTTAAGTTACTCCTGGGGGAAATTTGTACAGAAATTAATGTTTTGTGCAGAATTTCTTTTCCCCCCCACAGAAATGGGCTGCAGAGCTGTGGCCGCCATGAGCAGCCGATGGACCTGGCAGAGCCCAGCTCGCAAATAGAAAATATTGCTGGGGACAGAGCTGGAGGGTTCCAGACAGCTGCAGTTCCCCCATGCGCTGAAGGAAGGAGAGGACGGCATGCAGGAAACTCCACAACAATCCAGGACCCAGCATCAGGCTGTTTCTCTCTCTGGATTCCTGGACTCTAGGAGGGTAGAGGGTGTATGCAAATGTCTGGGTTGGGCTCTGGGGGGACTAGTAGGTGCGGGTGTCTGGGCTTGGGGTGTCCCGCAGCAGGGCTCTGGGGAGGTAGGGTGTGCAGGAGGCTGGGCTCTGGAGTCTAGGGGGTACAGGCACCCAGTATGTGGGCTCAGGCACCCAGAGGCTGGACTCTGGGGGTGTGGGTTGCTGGCCCCCCCACTGGGCTCTGGGGGGAGGGGCAGAGAAACAGGAATTTGGTTGTTATAGGGGTTTCTTTAAATCTCTGCTCCTGGGGAAATTATTTTTGTGTCTGTATTATTACAGACGTAGTTGCTGACAGGTATTTTGAAATAAATTACCAAAATAATTCAAACTGGCGTGATTATATAGTTTTGACAAATAAAATATGCAGAATTTTAAAATATTGTGCACAGAATTTTTAATTTTTGGTGCAGAATTCCCCCTAGGAGTATTAAGTTCATAACTATTATTCAAATTTCAGCAGCTATGCAGGAGTTTGAAATGCTTTTAAAAATCTACTTTATTTGGGTTTTTAGTTTATTTTTATTAGTGCTGGGACACTGAAGTCATTCTTGTTACATTTCCTTCTGCTACCACCACAGGCACTGTTTGAAACAATCTTCAGCATAGCTGGCATTAACAACTTCAGGTTACCAGTACAAAATCAGTAACAGTGACATTTAATAGGGAAATGGTCAACACATGCCTATACTGTCTGCTCGAATATTATGTCCAAGTTAGTAATTTAGTACCAATGGGCCGCAGGTGCTGAGCGCCCATCACTCTGTTGGAAGGCAATGGGATGTGCAGATGCTTGGCACCTCAGGTCAGTAATTTAAGGCTCCAACATGCCGTGAGAGCCCTGCGAGATCAAGGTAAAGCGCTGTAGACTAGAATCTCTAATTTCTAATGTGTGCACACTCCATATGGAAGATAAGAGGCCATACATTCTGCCCCAAGTCACACCAGTGGTTGAATCATTTTTCCATCTTGGCCTCCTTTGTGCTTTGGCATTTATACAGCTAAAATTCAGTAAAGTCATTTTACTCTTCACTGGGGCATTGTACACTTAACTTTGATTGATTTGCAAAAGGAGAAAGAAAACCATCTCCCTTTCTCTTTGTATGCTTTTGTTATCCCACTTATAAATAGATGATTCTTTGTGTCTGACCTTTGGTTTGCAATGACTCCTCCACCCAATGGCTCAGGAGAAGCCATCGCAGTCTTTCTGGTTTTGCATTTTTCCCAAGAATATAATTTGCTTTAAAAACAAAATCTTCCCCATCATATCAAAATCCCTTCAGCCACTCCTAATTTTAGTTTTCCTTAGCAAACACTATCCTGTAATTAAAACATTGACGGAGGAGAACATTATAGAGCTTTCTAGCTCCAGTCAACATCATTGTTTAATTCCAGGACCTTGTGTCTGAGAGTTTGGTAAAGTGACTGAATCTGTAAAAACATAAGGATTATGTAGGCAAAGGGAGGGACGGCAGCAAAACGGCCCTGGTAGGGTTTAGAATAATTCCTTGTCTATAGCTTGTCTAGGCCTTTAATCCTAACTATCCTGAATGTATCCAGATCCTCCCACTTTTGTGTCTATCTCAGCCTTTCAACTCTGTGGGTCAGATTCTCAACCGATGGAGATAGATGTAGCTCCGCTGATGTGTTTCTCTCCATCATTCACACCCAGTAGGTACTAGACAACAATGCCAAATATTATTGCTTCTTTCCCCAAAGGCCAGACATGCGGTTTCCACATCACGCTTAGTTCCTACTAGCCAGGGAAAACCAGGGCTTCAGGTGGGGGAGCACTGTTCCAGAGAGCAGAGGAGGCCCCCCCATCTCTGACATAGCTAATAACAGGATTTTTGGGTGTAATTAAAAAAATCCTGTTGAGAGTAGGTTTGACGCAACAAGGGGATTTTTACATTGGGCACATGTGGAGAGTTCTAACAGGAGCCGTACTGGCTTTACAATTTCCTAAGCATCTCTGTTATAGATTTTAAAATGACAACACAAAATATGTAACAAGCACTGTGTGTGCCATGGAGCAAGGGACCACTGGGGATGTGACCGTCCAAAGGGCAAAGCTATTGAAGGGTTAATACAGAAAGGAAGTCAGATGTTATCAATTTATATTATTCACACACCATATGGAGCCCTCAAGGAAGAAACAGAGAGACCCAGCTTCAGGGAGCACGCTGCAGGGGTTTATTTCTTCCCCTCCTCTTTCTACCCTTGCAATACAATAAGTTTTTGTACGCTGTTATTTGGGCATATACCTTTCTGCCTGGCCTGAGGGGTCTCTAACATCAGTAGAACGCTTGGACTCTTTCTTTTAGGCTATGTGAGAGGGGCTGGCTCCTTACACCCTCACACAACTCCGTCTGGTGCTGCAGCTTCCCAATGAGGAGAGGGGAAATCATTAAATATGAATTGCTTGTGTGTTGTTCTGGTTCATGTGGTGGATTGGTTGTGGTGCCACCCTGGTTTCCTCTTATTCAGAGGAAACATATTGTTAATTAAGAAAAGAAAAAAAGGGAAGCAGATTGGATGAAGCTAAAAAGAGGAGCCAAGGAATTAGGAAGGTGGTTTCAACACCTCCGATGCACAGTCCAGGTTTCTGCCGGGAGTGATCTCAGACGTAAAAAAGAGCTTAAAAAATGTGAGTCTCCTATTTTTGGTACCTACAGTGAACTCTTGACTTATTTCTGCCCTTTTTCTCCTCACTGATTTTGTACGTCTGACCCACATCTATCAGATTATGGCACAGTCACTGATTTTTGGTTTTGCTGGTGCGTGCTCCTCTCCACTCGCTCTCTCCCCCACTCCCCGTGCGAGTGGCAGGCAGGGCCTCGGGGGGAAGATGTCAAGCATGGGCGGGACAGGGATAGGGTGACCAGACAACAAGTGTGAAAAATCGGGACAGGGGGTGGGGGGTAATAGGATCCTATATAAGAAAAAGACCCCAAAATCGGGACTGTCCCTATAAAATTGGGACATCTGATCACCCTAGCAGGGGGCAGAGGGACTACAGTCCGTGCGCCAGGGCCTACAAAAGATTAATACAGCCTTGGAGGTGCTGAGTACCCCCTATTTTTTCTGGTGGGTTCTTGAGCCCCAGAGCACCCATGGAGTCGGTTCCTATGCATTATGGTACAAAGCTATCATGCGGCAGTGGACACTTCCTGTTTGCACACAGTTTTGCATTAGTAACTGCCTTGTAGCACAGACTGTAAAATTGTACTAGAAGAAGTCCTCTTCTTAGTTTGCATTAAAGCCTTGCTGAAGTAATGTCTTCAAGAAAAACATAAACAGAGTTATTCAAAGGCACACTCTCAAGGTTAGGCTTTAATCTGCCCTTTCCATGATCTCTTTGGTAGCTCTTCATTTAAGGATTCTCTGGTGAGGAGTTAGCTGGGTAGTTCTAAAGCACATTCACATGGGCCTGTAAAGGTGTGGGTCTCACACTTGCAGCGCCTCCTGCTGGTCGTCTCAAGGAATTAGCTCTTTTCCAGCCTGGGCGCCCTCTGCAGGTCGGTGTCCTGCTTGTCGCTGGCCCCGTGTCCCTCTCAGAGCCCAGATAAAAGGGCACTGGGGTCCTGGCAATACCCCCACACTCTGCCTCGGGGTCTCCTCTCTCTGGGAAACCCCCAACCCTCTAATCCCCACCTTGCCTCAGCCGTGGACTACTGCCAGTCACCATCTAGCCCCCGCTCACTGGGGCAGACTGCAGTGTAAAAGCCACTCATCACAGGCAAGGTTGGGTTTGGACCTACTGCCTTCCTCTGCCTCCCAGTACCTCTATGGGCCTTGGACCAGGCCCTGCAGCCTGGGGAGTTGTCAACCTGGTGCTCCCCTGGCTCTCCCCAGCCCTGCTTCACATCCAGTACCCTTTCTGCAGGCAGCCAGGCCCTGCTATCTCCCAGCCTGGAGAGAGACTTCTCCTGGGCCTTTGGCTCACAGCCTTTTTATACAGGACAGCTGTGGCCTGATTGGGGCGTGGCCAGATGCAGCCACTTCCCCAATCAGCCCAGCTTAGCAGCTCTCAGCCACAACCTTCTCTCACGGATGACTTTAACCCTTTTTCCATTGGAGTGGGGAAGCCGCCCCACTACAGGGCCAAATTGGAGCCATCCCTTGTTCCTGTGCAGGGGACAACTACAACTAGCCACTGAAAGGGGACTGTGAGGGGCAAAGAAAGTGCTACATCAGGGTCCCATCCCCCTGCCCCTACATAGCACCAACCAGCAGAGGATATACAATTTCACCTTAAACGTTGTACCAGCACAGTCTTCTCACCATATGCCTGGGAAAAACAGAAAGCTTTTTGCATCACTAAAGCACAATGCATCACAGAGCTCTTTCATCATTTCTAAGGATTTAACGACTGAAGGGACCACAAGAGAATCTAGCCTGACTCCTGTATATCACTGGCCATTACATTTCACCCAGTAACCCCTATATTGAGTCCAGTATAACTTGGGTTAGATTCACCATTTCAGTCCTCAGTAGACTATACTATTTTGTGCTACAGGCAGACAGCACAGAGACTAAGGTGCTGCCAGTGTCTGAAGTCCCTACAGTGGCAGGGAAACAATTAGATGAAATTGTGACCAATATTGCAAGCACATACAGTATCTTTGGGGACCATAAAGTATTAAGTTTATGAATGGCTTGTGCATCACTGTGGGCCAGGGATTGTATGCAACTCTGGGGGTGGGAAGAAGAGAGGGTTACCACAGTTCCACAAACTAAAAATAGTGGGCAGTGATTAAGGCAAATCACTCAGGTTATAAACACCTACAGTGAGGTACCTGCCCCTGAGGAGGTTTATATATACTGGTTCAAACTGGATTATCCAGAGACCAACAGACAAAGAAAGGGCTTTTGGCATAAACAGACTGAGTTTAAACTGATCCAGGGCTTCCTTCTGGCAATCACTCTGACATTGAGCATGTGAACATACCTGCCAAGCCTCTAAGAAAGAATATTCTCTATGCCAACTCAGAGCATCAGTCCATGCTACCAGGTGTCCAGTCTCTAGCCGTGGCCACTCCCTGATGCTTCAGAGGAAGGCAAAAAAAAAAAACCCAGAACAAATCTGGCCAATTGTGCATTGCAAGGATTGGGGGGTGGAATCCTTTCTGATCCTTGCAGGCAACTGGAAGAAGTTCTGAAGTACTGAGATTTGATTATAGTAATTGTTTTAGTTCGGAGCTGTAACTGTTATGAGCATGTTGAGGGCAATGCAGAATTTCCTGTTCTCTCCAGGGCCCATGGAGGATGGGGGGGATTCACAGATTCCAAGATCAGAAGGGATATGTGACCATCCAGCCTGACACACACAGCCCACCCCCCACCCATTCACAAAGACAGGCCATAGAATTTCACCCAGAGATAGAGAAGGTATATATATTAGAATATTTAACCTCATTTTAAAGACTTCAAGTGATGGAGTCCAGCACCTCCTCTGATAAGCTGCTCCAATGATGAAGAACTTCTCAACAGCCCAACACGGTGACATTTAATTTCAAAAAGGGGAACTATGCAAAAATGAGGGGGTTAGTTAAACAGAAATTAAAAGGTACAGTGATGAAAGTGAAATCCCTGCAAGCTGCATGGGCGCTTTGTAAAGACACTATAATAGAGGCCCAACTTAAATGTATACCCCAAATTAAGAAACACAGTAAAAGAACTAAAAAAGAGCCACCGTGGCTTAACAACCATGAAAAGAAGCAGTGAGAGATAAAAAGACTTCCTTTAAAAAGTGGAAGTCAAATCCTAGTGAGGTAAATAGAAAGGAGCATAAACACTGCCAAATTAAGTGTAAAAATGTAATAAGAAAAGCCAAAGAGGAGTTTGAAGAACGACTAGCCAAAAAGTCAAAAGGTAATGACAAAATGTTTTTTTAAGTACATCAGAAGCAGGAAGCCTGCTAAACAACCAGTGGGGCCCCTCGATGATAGAGATAGAAAAGGAGTGCTTAAAGACGATAAAGTCATTGCGGAGAAACTAAACAAATTCTTTGCTTCAGTCTTCCCGGCTGAGGATGTTAGGGAGATTCCCAAACCTGAGCCGGTTTTTGTAGGTGACAAATCTGAGGAACTGTCACAAATTGAAGTGTCACTAGAGGAGGTTTTGGAATCAATTGATAAACTTAACATTAACAAGTCACCAGGACTAGATGGCATTCATCCAAGAGTTCTGAAAGAACTCAAATGTGAAATTACCGAACTATTAACTAGGGTTTGTAACCTGTCCTTTAAATCGGCTTCTGTACCCAATGACTGGAAGATAGCTAATGTAACGCCAATATTTTAAAAGGGCTCAAGAGGTGATCCTGGCAATTACAGACTGGTAAGTCTAACGTCGGTACCGGGCAAATTAGTTGAAACAATAGTAAAAAATAAAATTGTCAGACACATAGAAGAACATAAATTGTTGGGCAAAAGTCAAAGTGGTTTCTCTAAAGGGAAATCGTGTCTTACTAATCTATTAGAGTTCTTTGAAGGGGTCAACAAACATGTGGACAAGGGGGATCCAGTGGACATAGTGTACTTGGATTTTGAGAAAGCCTTTGACAAGGTCCCTCACCAAAGGCTCTTATGTAAATTAAGCTGCCATGGGATAAAAGGGAAGGTCCTTTCATGGATTGAGAACTGGTTAAAAGACAGGGAACAAAGGGTGGGAATAAATGGCAAATTCTCAGAATGGAGAGGGGTAACTAGTTGTGTTCCCCAAGGGTCAGTTTTAGGACCAATCCTATTCAACTTATTCATAAATGATATAGAGAAAGGGGTAAAAAGTGAGGTGGCAAAGTTTGCAGATGATACTAAACTGCTCAAGATAGTTAAGACCAAAGCAGACTGTGAAGAACCTGAAAAAGATCTCACAAAACTAAGTGACTGGGCAACAAAATGGCAAATGAAATTTAATGTGGATAAATGTAAAGTAATGCACATTGGAAAAAATAACCCCAACTATACATACAATATGATGGGGACTAATTTAGTTACAATGAATCAGGAAAAAGATCTTGGAGTCATCGTGGATAGTTCTCTGAAGATGTCCACGCAGTGTGCAGAGGCAGTCAAAAAAGCAAACAGGATGTTAGGACTCATTAAAAAGTGGATAGAGAATAAGACGAAGAATATATTATTGCCCTTATATAAATCGATGGTACGCCCACATCTTGAATACTGCATACAGATGTGGTCTCCTCATCTCAAAAAAGATATACTGGCACTAGAAAAGGTTCAGAGAAGGGCAACTAAAATGATTAGGGGTTTGGAGAGGGTCCCATATGAGGATAGATTAAAGAGGCTAGTACTTTTCAGCTTGGAAAAGAGGAGACTAAGGGGGGATATGATAGAGGTATATAAAATTATGAGTGATGTGAAGAAAGTAGATAAGGAAAAGTTATTTACTTATTCCCATAATACAAGAACTAGGGGTCACCAAATGAAATTAATAGGCAGCAGGTTTAAAACAAATAAAAGGAAGTTCTTCTTCACACAGTGCACAGTCAACCTGAGGAGGTTGTGAAGGCTAGGACTATAACAGCATTTAAAAGAGAACTGGATAAATTCATGGAGGTTAAGTCCATCAATGGCTATTAGCCACAATGGGTAAGGAATGGTGTCCCTAGACTCTGTTTGTCAGAGGGTGGAGAAGGATGGCAGGAGAGAGATCACTTGATCATTTCCTGTTAGATTCACTCCCTCTGGGGCACTGCCATTGGCCACTGTCGGTAGACAGGATACTGGGCTAGATGGACCTTTGGTCTGACCCAGTACGTCCGTTCTTATGTACCCTCAGTGCTATGAAATTGTGTCTTATTTTAAGGTTGAATTTGTCAAACTTCAATTGCCAGCCATTAGATCTTGTTATGCTTTCGTCAGCAAGACTGAAAGTTCTCCCTCTATTGAATCTCTTTTCCATGTACAAATATCTATACTCAGTGATCCTTGAATCTCACCTCATAAGGTTTGGGGTTTTTTCCCCCCACCCCCCGTCACTTTTGTGGTCCTCCTTTGAACTCTCTCCAGTATTTCCACATCCTTCTTTAAGCGCGGACACCAGAACTGGACACTAGGAGCAGTCTTACCAACGCTGTGCACAGAGGCAAGATCACTTCCTTACTTCTACTCGATAGCCCCCTTTTTATCCATCCAACAATATTAGCCCTTTTTGCCACAGCATTGCACTGAGTGCTCACGTTGAGGCAATTATCTATAATAGACCCCCTAAGCCCTTCATTAAATCATTGTTGTCCAAGACAGTCTTCCAGAGTGTAGGGATAGCCTGCATTCTTCATTCCCAAATGTACTACCTTGCATTTGGCTGTAATAAAATGGATTTGTAGAATTGCGATCATTTAACTAGGCAATTCAGATCACTCTGTTACAGTAATCTGCCCTCATCATTACTTACTACCCCATCAATCTTTGTGTCCTCTGCACACTTTGCCAGCAATTATTTTATGTAATTGTCTAGATCTGATAAAAATATTGAATAGTGTTGGCCCAAGAACCGGTGTGACTATTGTGACTATTGTGATTGCTTGGAGTAAAATCCTTGTTGGAAGTGTCTAGAATAAAGCAGATGGTTCAGTTTACTGAGGTCTTTGCTCTATTTTCATTACAGTACATATTATTTTGGCTTATTCCACCTGTCTGCATAATTTCCCTGCCCTGGTGAGCCTACAATGCCTTTTATAAACTAGTTTCATATGTCTGAGAACATATTCTGAGCCTCTCAGGTGCCAGGAGGCAAGCTGTACTAACACATCGTGTGGCCACTGAAAGCCAGCATATCTTTTATATCTTTCCTCATCCTGAAAACTGGCTGACTACTGTAGTTTCAAGAGGTTTCTCATGCCTAAAATGCATGTGATAGTACAAAGTTACAAACATTGCCAAAGTTCACAGGAACGTGGGTGAATCTATTGACTGATATGTTGCAACTTGACAGGAACATGTTATTATTTGAAAATATGGGAATATCTCCAATTCAATTATTCAAGACTACCTCGTGGAGAAAAGAGCCATATCACACATACATGAGTGATTGCTGCTTGAACCAGAACTAGCTTTACAGAAAATTATCCTTAATATCAGCCAAACTAAGTCTAATATTCCAGAGAGTTAAACTTATTGATCTGGAGCAATCCAAGCAGTGAATTTATTAACAGTACAATCTCCAGACGGCACAGTGATGGCAGACAAAATGTTGGGGATGGAGTACAGTTCAGATAGCCAGTGAGGGATATGCATTTCAGCATCCTCCATGACTCCAAAGTCACGCTTTTATTGTGCATCTATGCTGAACACGGCCTTAGATTTTGTCCTGCATCAACATCCCAGAGTCATCCAAACTATAAGCTTTTTAGGAAAGATCTTGGTCTTACTTTTCTGTATGGAGAAGAAGCTGCATCAGTTTAATTTTGATACCAAGTTAGTTAAACTGGTGCAACTTTGTGTGTGGACACTCACATTAGTTTACACCTCAATATAACTGGTTATAGAAATGTACTGATGCAAGCTAAATTGATATAAGCCAGCTTCACACTGATATCAGAGTGTATTAAATCATACGTTTAATTTGTTGCAACATGTGTAGAACAGGCCAAAAGCACCCAGCACATTAGCTCTATGTAACTAATGAATTGTGCGGAATATTAGGAGACATTTGCAAATGTAAGCTTCACTTCTGAACACAGGTAAATTAGTTCATTATCCCATCTCTGACTGTCTGGAATCTAGATAATTACAAAAAGAACAGGAGTACTTGTGGCACCTTAGAGACTAACAAATTTATTAGAGCATAAGCTTTCGTGGCCTTTCCCTGTTCATAAGCTGATTTCCTTTGATGACATTTGCAGACCTTGAGATCGCTCCTACTCCACCAAACTGATGCTAGATACAGGTTCAGGTGCATTTATTCTGCCTACATCTACTTACTTACAATGTTTTCAGACTATAACATCTTACTTATTAAAATTAAATCTATGTTTGATTCCTGGCTTGAAGCCAAGAATCCCTCTGTTTGGGTCCCTTGATTCATACATGTTAAGGACAGGATGGACCATTAGATCATCTAGTCCAGCGATTCCTAAACTGTGGGTTGGGACCCCAAAGTGGGTCACGACCCAGTTTTAATGGGGTCGCCAGCGCTGGTGTTAGACTTGCTGGGGCCCAGGCCTGAAGCCCAAGCCCCACCACCCAGGACCAAAGCCCAAACCCCACTGCCCAGGGCCAAAGCTGAAGTCCAAGCCCCACCGCCCGGGACTAAAGGCCGAGGGCTTCAGCCCCAGGTGTCAGGTCTCAGGTTACAGCCCCCCACACACACACCTGGGGATGAGGCCTTTGGACTTTGGCTCTGGTCTCCCCACCCAGGACAGTGAGGTTCAGGCTTTGGCTCCCTCGCCCAGAGCAGTGAGGCTCGGGCTTCAGCTTTGGCCCTCCCACCCGGGACAGCGGGACTCAGGCAGGCTCAGGCTTCAGTCCCCGATCCTGGGTTCGTGTAGTAATTTTTGTTGCCAGAAGGGGGTCGCGGTGCAATGAAGTTTGAGAACCTCTGACCTCCTATATAACATAGGTCAATACATTTCACCCAGTTCAATAGACAAGCAACTTGTTATGTACCTACAGAATTCTAGATTTTGAAAATTAGCACCTTTATTCTTTGAACAGACTTTTTGTTTTACTATTTTAAACCTTTAAGTTGCTTTTGAATCGGTTTCTTCCACACCTGCACAGACCAGCCCTTCCTTCCCACTCTGGGAGACTGCACTGAGTCTAACACTTCAAAGAGGATTTCATTTAAACTTATTCTTAATTTAGCAAAGCTTCGCTGACAAGAAATGACAAGTTCAACTGAGGGAATTCATGACACTGTGGAATACTGGCAACTCAATAGTGTGAATAGTTTTGCCTTAGGGAACCAGTACATTCCATCTACTGTAGGTTTTACCCCTTTCCTTCAGTTTTTGGTCAGTCCCAATAATATTCTTTTTCTTCTGAAATATTTTTATTCTTTTTCAAAACTCTGAATGATAGTTATTCCTGTTGCTCTCCTGACAGGCTTACTGCATAGATCAGGGTTTCACCCTGTAGACAAATTAGAGGGAATTGAGGTCTGAGCAATGAACATGATTAAGGGGCTGGAGGGATAGATTTACTGCATAAAAAAAGATTAAAAGAGATAAATACAGTATTCATAGCGGGCTAAGCAATGATTAAGTGATGAGGAAGACATGTTAACAGTCTGTACTGCAAATATTTGAAGGGTATAAACATGAAGGCGGCAGAGCAATTATTTAAAATGATAGTACAATGGGATAGAACTAGAAGTGATAGAATCTACACCATCTACCTTCTTAGACATTTAAATTAATTATCATTATTATTTATTTTAGCAAAGGAGCACCCCAGAATGGGCAAGGCACTTCGAGAAAAATGCAGCCCCTACCCTGAAGAGCATACAAGTTATATAGACAAAGACAGATGAGAGGAGAGGGGAAAGGATGCAATGTACAAGCAAGATGAGAAGGGATAGACACCTATCTTATTAGCTACAAGGCTGTTCATTTGTTTGTTTTATTTAAACACACCAAATTCCCCTTCTCTCTCTGCAGTTCTGCTGCCTTATCTTCCCCCCACACCATTCACCTGGTTTTAATGCCACTGTCCTTATTCCAAGCTCTTCATACAAATGAGTGGCAAACTCAAACTAAATACAGTAAATAAGCATATGATTTAGCTAGTTTTCTGTAGGTGTTGTGGAAGAAGTGACTTAAATGAAGAGATGGCAGAGGCTGTTGTGGGCCCCAGTCACCATAGCGTGCAGAAATTAAATTAAAAAGAAAAGTTGGACTGAATAAAAACAGGAAAAGCATCTGACTGGTCAAAGGAGCAAAGCACTAGTAGAAGTAGGAAGATGGTCTCTGTGGAGGTGGTCAGTGAACTCCACCAGAGCTCTTGGGAGAGGTATGCGGATTCCAGCCGGGGTAGTGAATTACAGAAAGGAGCCCAGAAGGGCCATTGGGGAAGGTGACCATTGTACTGCAGGATAGGGCTTGGAGAGCTATTTGAACCAGCTGTGCTAATCTCTGTCCACACTAGCACCTGAATAGTTCAAAGTTATCAAGCAGAGACATTTCCCTTTGGTTCCTTTACATTCAGTTAAATTCACACCCCCTTGTTCTTATGTTTGACATAAGTTAGAGAATCTCATGTAGCTCCTTCTTACTTTATATTAATTTTTAGAAGAATACTATTCTTTCTAAACCTTTCAAATTGTGGTCCTTGAGACAGTACCATTGCAGTGGCTCTTTTACTAATAATAATTAACACGAATTAGCAGTTTCCATTCATGAATCCCCAAGCATTTCACAAAGGCAGCTAAGCATTATTACTCTATTTTACATATAGAGTAGCTGAAGCATAGAGAAATTAGGGTCTATGTTTTAAAAACTGACTTCTGATTTTGGTTGTCTCCTAGATTTTGGGTGCCCTGATTTTCAGGAACTCAGTTATCCTGACAAAGAGAATAGCATGCATGTATGCATGACTGATGGCACAGTCAGGGCCCAGAGGTGCTGCTGACAACTGACCTCTCTTATTTATAGTTATGGGTGTGCAAAATTTTGAAAGTTAGTTCCAAAGTCACTCACATTAAGCACCCAGAAACTGAGGTCCACAAAATCAGAGACTTCTTTGGAAAATGTTGGCCCAAGACTACAAAAGAAATCAACAGCACAGACAGGAATAGAACCCAGCTCTCCTGGCCTGCGCCAAATCCACTAGATCATACACCATAGAAACAGTCAAGTGAAGGAGTGGAAATAGAGAAAAAACATTTAGCTGTGACCGACTGTGGTAAATTCCACTGGCATCAAACCAGTAAACTGTGCTTTTGCCAGTTCTACAATATCCTTTGCATACTAAAATGAATCAAATTGCAACTATTATCCCAAATATGGCCTCATCAGCCCCTTTACATGGCAAATACAATGAAATACTCTCCTTCTCTTCTCTGTTAATTCTGTGGATTTTCTTTCAAGTATACCGTGTCCTTTACATTTGACTCTGCTTCCCACACATACTATATTGTTCTACCATCTATCACTTTTGCCTGCTATTTATCAGACCCAACATTGACTGCAACTGCAGACTTAGAAGATGGATGGAAAATGTATCCCAATCTCTCATCTTTCTTATTAACCACTCTTCTCTTTCTCCCTTCCCCGTCATCATTGACAGCCAGGAAGGTGTTGTTAGCACTGTGTATCCCGAACAGTCCAACTGCAGAACCGGAGGCTTGGGAAAGTGCAGTGAACTCTTATGGTGCTATACCTTGTAGATGCATATTACCCCAACTAATTTCTATGCAGCTCAGAACTGGGTTTACTTGCTTTTTTTCCTGCTATTTCTCTAAGTGCCACAAGTTTCAGTTTTATTGCCCATTAGAAATTTGGATGCCTGTCCTGGAATGTGACTAAGGATGTGATTCAAGACATGTTCTCTTTTTGTGCTTCTTCGTCACTGGCCCCATTATCTAATGTTTCATGGCTGAGCCTCACATTATCTGGAAGATTTATTTGTTTCATATGTTCCTGGTTGCAACCTTATGCTCAGCCAGCGTTGGATAGCTCTGCATTTCAGGGCTTTCTGCCTCAGCGATCTAAAGCAAGAAAATGCTGTGCCTGGATCCCTCCAGAGTGCAGTCTATCAGATTAGTACATCTAGGCATAAAGTGCGAAATGCATGAAATCACTTAGCTGCCTAAACTCAGATTTCAGCACCTAAATCCCATTCTTAGGCACCTGCGTCCCCCATTGTGATCCATAAAACTCCGGCCAAACTCTGCAGGTGACTGAACTCACTCAGAGCCTAACTTTTTCAAAGTAAAAATTCCCTAGGCTCTTAAATTTTTGCCTCTGGGCATTCATGCTGCTGCCTTAATCTAGGTGTCTGGCCTCCTAGCTCCCACCTAAGCCCCAGAGCAATTCACAAACCAGGAAAAGGTAGGCGTTTGGCCACCTAACTCACCCAAGGGGCCTAATCCAGTAGGCACATTCAAAGGTCACCTACTGGATCAGGCCAAATCTGGTTAGAGGAATAATGTTTATCCCAGTGGTTAGAGCATTTCCCCTAGGATGAGGGAGACTCAGGTTCAATTCCCTACTCTCTGCCAGACGAGGAGAAAGGTAGGAGACCCCTGTTCAAAGCCTAGGTGAGTGCTCCAAACATGGAGCTATGGATTAGTCTGATGTGGGGCTTCTTCAGTCTCGTGTGTTGAAGCTGTTCCACTATGGATTTAAAAGGAAAGAGTAATTGGGCCAGAGAGGGCAGCGGATGACTCTGTAGTCTGGTGGTTGGGTACTCACTGAGGGTGCAGAAGATCTCACTCAGATCCCCCCTGCTAAAACCACTATTTCATTACTTATCCACAGTGGAACAGCTTCTCTCCCTCCCACACCTAAGACAACAAAGGAACCAGCCTTTTGACTTTGGGAGAGATCCTGACATGACAATTTGGTTAGCAATTTTGCTGGGAACATGTGGTAAGGATTTTTATCTTGAACCAAGTTGTTAAATTTTAGCTATTAGAAAGTGTTTTATCTTTATTTCTCTTGTAACCATTTCTGACTTTAATACCTTATACGTGTACTCACTTAAAAGCTCTCTTCGCAGTTAAATAAATGTTTTATTTTTTAATCAAAACTAAACCAGCGTTGTGTTTAAACTGAACTGTTTGGTAACTCCAATTAAAGTAGCAAACTGTTGGATATTGACCCCTTACTACAGCAATGAATATGATAGCTGAACAGCCCAGGAGAGGGCTGGAGAGTGCAGAACACATTTTGAGGAAAATTTGGGACTGGGAGTGTGTTGGCGTCACCCTGCATGTAGTAACCAAGGCTGCTGGAAGCCAGAGTGTGGCTGGTGTGTTGCTGACAGGCTGCTGGGGTCAGAGCTGCTGGACCAGGGCTGTAGCTATACACAGACACTCCGGGTGTGAACTGCAGGCTGTTTGTGAGCTGTTTATGAGGCTGGAAGCTATAGCAACAAAGCACTTTGAGGCACCTCAGGCTGCAGAGCAGGTGGTGACACAGCCCCTCAGTGGTCTGGACTGAACCTCAAAATGTGACAGGTAGCACTTGAATAAAATGCTTCAGGCCAGGCTTTTTAGTCTCCTTCTTTTGCTCCCTTTTATATAATTCACGAGGCCTAATCCTGCAGCCTTTGTTCATATGTCAGTAACGGTTAACACCTTCTACTTCTTCATTAGTCCAGAAGCGTTCCTGGCCTGCGTCAGACTGATTTTATATGGATGGAAGCAGAGGTTGGGTTTAAATCTGAGTCAGAGTCTGGGATTAGTGTGCTATGTTGACATACCCTGAAAGGCCTGAGTACGGTCTACATTAGTAGCTAATAGGGTTGCCAGGTGTCTGGTTTTTTGACTGGAATGCCCAGTTGAAAAGGGACTTTGGTGGCTCCAGTCAGCACTGCTGACTGGCACATTAAACGTCCAGTCAGCAGCGGAGGCAGCTCCCTACCTAGCTCCGTGCGATTCTCAGGAAGCTGCGAGCATCTCCTTCTGGCTCCTAGGCGGAGGGACAGCTACGGGGACTCTGCACGCCATCCCCGCCCCCAGTACCAGGCCCCCCCCGGAACCATGGCCAATGGGAGCTCAGGGGGCAGTGCCTGCAGGCGCGGGCAAAGCTATGTGGTCACGCCTCCGCTCAGGAGCTGAAGGGAGATGTCGCTGTTTCCCGGGAGCTGCCTGAGGTAAGCGCCACCTGGAGCCCACACCCTGCACCCCCTCCTGCACCCCAACCTCTTGCCGGAGCCTGGAGCCCCCGCCTGTACCCCAAACCCTAGCCCCACCTCAGAGCCTGCAGCCCCAGCTGGAGCCCTCACCTCCTTGCACCCCAAACCCCTGCCCCAGCCCAGATCCCCCTCCCACATCCCAGATCCCCCTCCCCCCTGAACCCATCATTTCTGGCCCCACCCCAGAGCCTGCACCCCCAGCCCAGAGTCCATATCTCCTCCCACACCCCAGAACTCTAACCCCTTCCCACTCCCCAATCCCTGCCTTAGCCCAGAGACCCCTCCTGCATGCCAAACCTCTGCCCCAGCCCAGATCCCCCTCCCACATCCCAGATCCCTCTCCCCCCTGAACCCATCATTTCTGGCCCCACCCCAGAACCTGCACCCCCAGTAGAGCCCTCACCTCCTCCCACACCCCAACCCCCTGCCCCATCCTGGATTCCCCTCCCACACCCTGAACCCCTCATTTCTGGCCCCACCCTGGAGCCCACATCCCCAGCCCAGAGCCCATACCCCCTCCCACACCAACCCCCTGCCTCAGCCTGGAGCCCCCTCCCACACCCCAACCCCCTGCCCCAGCCTGGAACCCTCTCCTGCACCCCAAACCCCACATCTCCAGCCCCACCCCAGAGCCTGTACCCATAGCTAATCACCAGTGCAGGCTGTTGCTATATTGGACTAATAACATTGTTAGTTTAGCGATGCACCTGGTGGAAGCTTTAACAGATAAATTGTCAGGAACAAACTTGTAAGCTGTAGATGGCACTTACATCCAGTTGCAACCACTGGAAATTCTATGGTAGGTACCTCTGCAGGCCATGCCTCATGCACTCCTCTGAGCAAGTGCAACTTTTGGCTGGCACACTAAATAGATCCCTAGTTGTGCTCTCCTTTGAAAATACTTAACAAGCACAAGTAGAATTAGCAATTGTTATTACAGGTGCAAAATTCCAATTTAATGCTGCAAACCCTTTGAAAACATAGCCCACACTGCATCAAGTCTGGTCTGAAATTGTATGTTTTGGCTCTCCAGGATTCAAGGGTGGTTTACTCTAAGACTAATAAGGGTACGTCTTCACTACCTGCCGTATCGGCGGGTAGCAATTGATTTATCCGGGATCGATATATCGTGTCTTAACGAGACACAATATATCGATCCCCAAACGTGCTCACCGTTGACTCCGGAACTCCACCAGAGTGAGTGGCGGTAGCGCAGTCGACGGGGAAGCCGCAGCCGTCGATCCCGCACCGTGTGGACCCCAAGTAATTCGATCTTAGATACTTGGACTTCAGCTATGCTATTCGCGTAGCTGAAGTTGCGTATCTTAGATCGATCCCCCCCTAGTGTAGACCAGCCCTAAGAAAAGTGGAATGCTTCACCTCTTGTTTACCTGGCCCAAATTGTGGGCTAATAACTCTGTAGCAGGCAGCAAAAGTCTGTACAAATATACTTTCTTTATAATGCAATAGAAATACAGCAGCCATTCCCTATTCTCTTTCTCCCTACCCTTTCCTGCTCTGCTGAGCAATGATCACAGGTGTTCTGTTGAGCCAGACACTTTTGTACAAGAGGCTGGATAAAACTGCTTCTTCAGTTAGACAGCTCACCCTTGAGGAGTGTTCAAAGAATATGCTTATTTGCACATCTATCCTTTAGAAAGGCAATAGCAGCAAGTAGGACCAGGAGAATGAATAAGATGTTCCTTCCCGCAGGAGAGGAAAAGACCGTGCTTACAATAAAACTTAGACTGTGGCAAGCCAATAGTTTCCTTGCTTTCATTGGACACACACACGCACTGCTGACTACTTTACAAGGGGGTGCTGGAACAGTTAAACTGCTGATTCTTAGAAGCAGGCTTCTGTGACTATTCAGAGGGCTGGAAATAATATTCTTCTGAGTCTCTGCAGAAATGTGCTTTTTAATGAAAGAAAAAAAACCTCTTTTCTCCAGTAACATTCCTGTCTGCAAATGTATCAATCTTTCTCCACCTGATGGAGTTTTTCCATAATGCCCTAGTGGGGTAAAGAAGAAAACCTGCTATTATTTCTGCCAATTGCTTATTTTTCTTCCTTTGAACTAGTCCATAAATGTGGATGTTTTATAAGCACTAACTGAAAATTACCTAAACTAAATTAATACTTAAAAATAGGGGGTGCAGAGATGTGTTAGATCCCTGAAGATTTCTTTAAAGGTACAGTTCATTACAAACAAGATGTAAGAGGGCAGAGAGTACGCAGTCTGGAGTGGCACAAGGGATGATCCTGGTTGATACAGAGGGTCAGGCAAGATACCCAGGGAGGTCTTTTCCAGACCTATGTCATTTATGACTCAGAATAAACCTTTTGCACAAATCTTTGGTGGAACAGCAAATTCCCATTGACACTGCCAGCCCCTTTTGGAGGTCACGTTTCTGTTGAAAATATAAAACAGACTTAATTATTTCCATCCCTGACTAATAGTGTCTTTGGTTGTACTTGCAAAATGTTGAGCTGCTTTCACCATTTTACCCACTTTTCGTTTGCCCCTTTCACAGGAAAGAAAAGGATTAAGTATAAACCAGCCCAATCCAGCATGAAGGCTGAAGTAATTCTGAGCTACGTTTCTACGAAGAATGCTTTGTGTCACCTTTGCGCGCCCTGAGCTTTGCTTTAGGTTTTGGATTTGAAACCAAACCTGAAATTGCTGAGTTTTGCCAGGTTTCAGGTCAAAAGTATGTAAAACCACAGGGTTTTACATGATTTCCACCAACAATAAATTCCTCCTTGCATCTGAAATTCAGCCCAATCTTGCTTGAAAAGTTTTGCTGTAAAAGTTTCTCACAGTTCTAGGTTGAAGGGAGTTGGAGCATTACATTGTTCTCTTAGGGTTTGATCCAGCTCCATTTAAGCTGGTGGGAGACATCATCGATATCCACCACACCCATCGCGATTAATCCTGCACCCCCAAGTCAATGGCAAAGCGGCCATTGATGTGAATAGTGCAGGATCAGACCCTTAAATTGTAGGCTGTTGATGGTGCTGTGAACAGCACCCAGTTGCATAAAAACACCTAGCAATTTTTCTTATTAATTTATTTACAGGAACAATGCTGAGGGCAGATTTTCTGAGAGTCCTTTCTAATACTGCTTTCCTGCTGACTGCCATTCATACAGAATCAGAGTTCAGTAGCAGTAAGCAAAATACTGTAATATTTCATCCAAAATGTGGAAGCCATGAAGGTTGCATTACAGCGTAGTCTATAATGATAGAAGCACGTACTTTTTCTCAGATAGAAAAATGTTCTGATCGCTCGTACTAACACCTCTGATACACAGATGTGGAATCTGATACTGCCATGTGCCCTTCTGGTTATGCTATACAAGCAATCCATAAAAGCCATTTACTTATACCACATACACAGTGATTCAAACAAGGATTTCTGAAGAGCCCTCTTGAATTCTCTGTGCTCCCTACAAAGATGTAGGTGAAAAAATAGCTTATATGCAGGGGTGCTGGAACAATTTGTATAGTAGAAGGTGCCGAGATCCACTGAACTAAACTGTAAAGCCTGTATATGACAGAAACCACTTCAAGCCAGGGGGTGCAGCAGCATCCCTCCCCCGCTCCCCTAGTTCCAGCACCTATGATTATATGATTGCAGAATGGGACTGTGTAAAGATTGTATCATAAAGCCACACAAGAGGTCCGTTTACATGGGCGATCATAGCCTTGATATTTAGTAACCAGAAAATCATACTATTTTTAATCGGGATTTTGATAGAATTTTCTCAAAGTTGTTGCTTTGTTTTCACTTTGAGAAAAAAACAGAAAGCCAGGCCATGCCAGAATGCTTATTCTATGCACCAAACAAAGGCTATGAGAGAGAGCATCTTGCTTTCAGGCCTTAGGAACATCACAATTGTTACCCTACAAGATATACAGAGACTGAGGCTTTGCCTCAATCCTGGCACATCCACAAGATGCTCCTGGAGAGCCCAGCCTTATTCCCTGCCTGTGGTCAAAGTGGGGAAAAGATAGATGGGGCTATTCTTCCATGCTCCACCCACCAATACGCTCAGAAGACATTGATGAGCAGATGCCACCGTGAGGGTGTGGCCTTAAGACATAAAATAGAACCAGAGTGAATTTCACCCTGTAGAAATTAGGTAACAAATTACAGGAGCTAGTTACAGTAATGGTAGGGGTGAGACAAGAGGTTTCCTTCCTTGTGGAAACCTGCAGGGATTGCAATGGTGAAAACACGAACTGCTTTTGTGTGGCTGCGGCACCTTGTGCAATGTGGCATAGTGCATAGAGCACTGGCTCAGGAGACTGGGGTTCTGTTCCTGTGTGTCTACTGCTGGGTGACCAGAAACAAGTCACCTCCCCTCTCTTGGCTTCCCCATCTATAAAATGGTGCTGCTCAGACCATCCTACCTTGTCAAGTGCCTTTAGATCTCCGGATGAAACCCAGGAGGTATTTATTCCAGTTAGTCCCTCCCTAAGGATTTGCCAGTGAATGCCCTCCCTGAGGATTTTTGGCCCCACGCTGGGTGAGCTGGAGGTCTCAAATTCAAGTGTTGTGGCAATGAAGGAGAAGTGATGATCTAATGAGGCAATAATTCTACTAAGTGATCCCTAATTAGGAATTTATTTGCCCCAATGATCATTAGTGGTAAGAATAATAAGCCTGGCGGACTCTTCAACTGGCACTTAAAGCCTCTGCTCCTGAACACCAGCACTTACATGAGCGTTCACTTGAAAACAACGTTTCCAGGGGCTGGGTGCTGAGGAAAGCTGGGAAATGTGACTTGGCACACTCCCAGGGCTCAAAAGTGAGAGAAAACCTCCCAAAAGTTAAATTAAAAATAAATCTTATGATTCTTAAGACAATTTCCTGATTTTTGAACATTGGGTATTTTCAGAGACCCTTCCCCTTTAAAAGTCCTTCCAATTATAGAGACACTCAGTCTCCAAGTTTTACAAAAGCATCTATGGAGGTCTGTCTAGTAGTTTATAATGGTTAAATACAGCTATACCCCCATATCAGGGCTTATCGTCAACCCCTCCCTTCTGCAATCAGCTTGTACCTTGGTTGGTGGACCCTTGTGGGTAGCAGAGTTCACAAAGTATCTTCCTCCAGCAGCTGTTTCCAGAGTCAGCTAATACCTGGGCACTTCCCTCCTGCTTGCCACCCCTTCCTGTAACAAACTCTCCCTTTTAAAGCTCTTTTTCTCTACGTAGTGCAGGCTCTCGAGGAGTGCCTATTTAGTACCAGCTGAGCCCAGAGGCACTCATTAGGCTTTTCCTGATTGGGACGGGGGGTGCCGCACCACCAGTTTCAAGCATTGGGTGCTGCTGGGCCCTATCTGGGTGCACTGAGGATTTCTGGTTCACGTGCTAAGGGCCTCAGGTTGGGAAATGTCTGATGCTCCCAACTGGGTAGCTTGGGTTCAAGCACCGGGATCCCAGGTCCTTTGCTGGCTGTGTGAGAGGTGGGGTGGGGTCTCAGAGCTTAGGAGCCTGGCTACTGTGAGGCTTCTGTTGATCCTGGGCAGTTTCACCAGCTGGGCAGCTACTCTTCCGTGGCATTGGAGGTTGCTCTGGCGTTCCTGATCTGCAGCAGGCATCCACCACCACCTCTGCTGCAGCAGCTCCTCAGACTTGCTCCTGCTGCTCTTCCCCAGCCTGGAGGAAAAGAGCCATTACAGTGGCTCCTCTTCCTGTTCCCCTTGGGTGACTAGCAGGGCTCCCTTTGCTGACAGCTCATGCCCCAATCTCAGGCAACAACTCTTTTTAATTTTGTTATCAGTCTAATAGACCTGACAGGCCAGTGGCAATGATAGGCAGCTTGGAGAGATGCTGGTACAGCATACGAGCATGTATAAAAAGTCAGTTGTATGAGATGGTCCACAACACCTCAGCCCTGTCTGGATTGTTAAACAATTTTGAAGTAACATTGTTAAAAAAGCTTTGTTTTGAATGGGGTGCCCATGAAAGGGGCTAAACTGCCAGCCTGTGATAATATTATCCATTACTTATGCATGAAAAGCAAACACTGTGGGCAGGAGCCCTGCAAGTAGAGCTGGCCAGAAAATGTTTCACCTTGACCTTTCTTTAATGAAAATTGGCTTTTTAAACAAAACAGAAATGTTAGTAAAAAAATTCATTTTCATCAAAATGTTTGGTCTTGAACTGAAATAGTTCAGTGTTTGACTTCTTGTTTTTTCAGCAAAACCTAAACAATTTCAAAGAATATTTTTTTAGTTTTGTGGAAAAGAAAAACATTTACCAGTTAGCTCTACCTGCTAACCATAGCCCTTATCCCTGAAGGCCCTTACTACATACAATATTCAATCTCTATATGACTATACAACATCCTAATTCTAAATATCAGTGCTGGCCAAAAATTTTCATTTAAACTCTTTCATTATAATCTGAAACCTTTTTTTGCAAAAAAATTCTGATTTTCAAAATTATCTGCATTTTTGCTGAAACCAAACATTTCGAAATTTCATTTTTTTAATCCCACCCCCTTTTGACCCTTAACAGAATTAAATGATTGGTGTCCAGAGTGGGTAGGTTCTTTCTTTCTTTCTTTCTTTCTTTCTTTTTCTTTCTTTCTCCTTTTGCCTAATTTTTCCAAAGGTGAGGAAGTTTTGAAAAGTTACATAGGAACACAAGGAAAAAATGAGGAAAAACTAGTGAATTAAAAAAAAAACCAACCCAACACCCCAAAAACAAAACCCTGAACATCATTCATTATTCTGCACTCAGTGCAAAAATGAAGTAAGGCACAACAACAACAAAATTGAAACTTCATACGTTTTTTTTCATATATTTTATGTAAAATTTAAAAACAAAAAACTGTTCCAGGTCTAACTGAAAAATGCAGGGAAATCTTTGAAATATCATATTTTTTCAGGTTTTTTTCCATTTTTAGAATCGCTCTAACTGCAGGTTTCCTCACAGCATCCCACATTTCTGGACAGGAGTCACCAGCTATAGGCGAGAGAGTAATTCAGACGGTCTACCCATTCAGTCATTGTCCTCTTTGCTGAGATTGCTAATAAGGGTGTTGTATTTTTATAGAAACGGAACTTTTTGGTAAACCACAGAACCAAACCCAGAAACTTTCCCATTATCCAGTGCATTGTTTGGGAAGGGAAGCAAACCTGATGATGATGATGATTTCTGAACAGTCACATGATCTATATCAATATGTTAAAGTAACAAATAGCATCAGATGATCACTTGTACACTACAGACTTTGATAGAACTATGCCACTTTGTCCCCATTTGATATGTGTCAATATAACAGCAACAGACCCCAGTTGTCAGCAGGCGGGATCAAACCTGGGACCTCTGGAGCTTAGTGCATGAGCCTCTACGGTAGGAGCTAAAAGCTATTTGGCTGTTAGTCAAGGCTATAGAGCAAACTTGTTAATCATGCTCTTAAGTGGTCTTGGTGCCACTAGATGTGACAGAACACCACACCCAGAAGGTGTGTGGGTTACATCAAGCACTGCAAAAACCACAAACTTAATGCTGAATACAGTACATTACTAAATGATAGTTAAACACTTCTGTCTTGGCAGGTTGTATTACCCAAATTTTCCAGAAGAATGTTAGATATTGGCAGACACTGAGAAGCAACATCCAATCCAATATTTATTGAATATTTAATAGATTCAAAGTCCTTGAGAAAAAAAATGTTCTATACAGAAATCACTTTGAAGCTTGATTTTTCATTGCCAAATTATCTGGGATAGTCATTTTTTCCAGACTCTGTCTAATCCTTGTTATCACTATTGCTGACTCATCTCCTAGTGCTGAAAGTAAAAACCATTTTATGGGAACACCAAGAGGTCATAATTGAATTGTTTTGGTTGCCCCAAATGGCATGGCAGGTACTTCTCCACAGTGCTATGAGACAGACCCAGGCATCATAGTTTCTGATTCAAGCGTAGTGGGCTCTGGGCAGAAAGGTGCCAGGTGACTTGTGGAAGATGCCTCGTGAGGAAGGAGTGCCTCACATCAATCTACAATGACCCTTTGGCTCTTGCAGGAAATCACATTCAGGTTTCTCTAGCTGGAAGGAAAGTTTCTCCAGCATAGGTCCTTATGAGGCAGTAAACCAGGGACAATCCTCAAGACATGCTTGAAAAAAAAAGACATTGAATTATTTGCCCTACCTCCAAACACCTGAACGATTATCCTGTATGCTCTCCATATTCAAGACACAGCTGAGAAAATAATCACAACAAATAAATTCTTCAGCGAATTTCACCTTTATTTCCTGTTTGCAGTGCTCACAAACTGATTGTGAAATTCTCAACTTTATTCAAAATGCTTTGTGAATTTCTTTGACAAGTAATTCTTGGTTTGCAGATTACTTGGGAACAGTTCATTGTAAATATTTGGACTTACACTGGGTTAATTAGTCACGTTAGTCAGGTGACAATGTTTCTGTTTCCTGATTGAGACAGAACAGATGTGGCGCAAACTGACTATAATATTCAAAATTCACTTTCAGTGAGTCCAAGTATGTGAGCTTAAAATTCATTTTCAGAAATATTCATAGCAATACCATGGGTTCAAGTGTTCATGGACAGCTACCACAAGCAGGTTATTAATAAAGGTGACCTGAAGTTCACTTTTTAATCTGAACAAGTATTCTCAGACTTTCCCCCCATTATATCCTCTGCTGTATTGGATGCATATAGGGGCCATAGGCAGATAGGCTAAACTGGCCTTATCTATCTGGTGAAAAAAACCCATTCATCTATCTGGTGAAAAGTCCAATGACCCCTTTGAATTGCGGTTATAGAGCTATGTCACTGTCTCTCGGCTTGTGTGTGAAATGGGCCATTCTGATTTTCAAATGCCGTTTGATGTCCATGTCAGTTCTGCAGTTTTACCTGGATGATGTCATAAACACAATAGCCTGAATTGCTTGGGCCACAATAGCCTCTCTGCTTCCTTTGCATTCCCAGTAGTGCTAGGAGCCAATAGACCCTGCATATCCCTGAGTACAGGGACTGCTGTTGTGTCTGGATATTCTGCAGAGAATACAAGGAGGAAGGTTCCTTGTCCTCCCAAATCTCCTCTCCCGTGCTCTCCTGTCTCTATACACTCATGCCAGGGCAGATACATCCCGGTTGCTAGCCTGGCTTCAGTTGAGAGAAATCTGTGTCTGGTTTCTATTTGCTCTCATTAAGTCTTCCCCATACTTCATACTCAGAGACTCTGCTTTGCAAGGCTAGGAACTTGATGAACTTTGCTCCACCTGAATCAATCACTCGGAGTCTTCACTCAGACTTGGAAGGTTTTTCAGTAGGGCCTGCTGAGAGAAATTGAAATAGCTGTGATGCAAAACGCATGAATAACTCATCTCAGTACATGTCGAGATGAGAGACGGTGGCTCAGATTACCACTGGCATCAGATGCTGCTGAGCATTTCCAGTTCTGGCGCACATGAACACAATGATAAAACATAGCTGATGTCAGTCAAGCCTTACTTCAGTAGTGTTCTCAGTGGAATAAACAAACTTCTAAGGGCTGTTTTTTTATGCACATATCTTCTTTTCCTCTCCAACTGGAAGTGTCTTTCATAGGAATTTTAAGATAGATAGTAGGGCAAGTACAGTACATTCGGCATGTGGTGTTTATCAAAGAAAGCCTCCAAAATAGGGAAAGAAGCCCTAGGAGCTAGGTGGTTTCATTCCACATGGTGGGAGATAGGCTCATTTGTTCATCTTCATACTGCCAGTTCTCATACCTGAAAAGATTTTTGCCTCCACATTAGCCACCTTAATAAAGAGCACTTTAAGGATTTAACTTGGGAGGCTGATGAAATGGCAAAGAATGAGCCTACCATGGAGGGTATGGCCCCAAATACTCCCCTCCTCAGTGTTTTACTCCCTGAATTGATATAATAGTGATCACAAAACTATGATGTTTTCAGGGGCATGGAGAACCCTGTTTATTTTCATCTTTGGAAAGGGAGCCTTTCTCCCTGCACACAGCAAGCTGACAGAAGCATTTATTTGACTATAGGCCATTTTTCCATTGTCAACTGGAACACTAAAGCTGTATCCAAAGCTCTTTCCAAGGTGTGTTTACTCATATAAATAGTGCACAGCAGCCTTTCTATTAATCCACAGTTCCTTGTCCCAGAAACAGAACTATCTCTAGATGCTGCTCACACAGAGGGTCACCAAGAGACGGCTCTTTCAGACAGGCTACAGGTTCGGAGAGATTTTCTCCTCCACCACTAATTTCTTTTTAGGTAATGTGCTAAGGCTTTGTTCCCAGCCCAGTGAACCTCTGATCTAAAGTAGATTCAAGAAGCTCAAGAATAGTGAACGAGTAAGTATAACAGCAGTTCAGAGTCTGCCAGGGGTTTCACTGGAAAACTATGGTAGACATCTCTAAAGCTTTCAAGTCTGATTCCTCCCCAATTATCTTCCCTGTTTCTTTTTCTCTCTGATACCTTTACTATTCAACAGGAGGTTCCCTTGTGACATTATCTTGAGAATAATTTTACGGGCGCTTAATTTGATCATGTGTAGCTGTAAGAAAATGTTTTTGCCCCTAAAACCCTTTAAAATTGTTCATTACTTTGGCATCAAATTTAATGCTTTTTCTGCTGTTTACATCAAATACAGTTGTCTACCAGATACAACTGATCCTCACTGACCTTTAACTTGAAAGAAATCTTGGTAACAAAGTCTTTCCATTATAAATCTGTTGTGTGTTGCAGAGCCTGTGGTCTTTTTGGTAATAAGTTACAAGATGTGTTGATGATCACTTTAACCCAGACATCAAGAGCGTAAGAGCTTGATAGTAGTTCAGAACAGCATTACACTATCACACAAAGCCTCTCGCTCTCTCTCAGGTTTCTAAGATTTATGGATTGTGAGCAAGGCAATGATATAAAGCAGCAGGTTTATGGATTTCCTACTTCTCGACTGCATTGAAAGTGAGCAGATTGGGACACCATGGAAAGTTTCAACAAGAAATCAGATTCTTGTTTGAGCAGTGCTCAATTCCACAGGGATAATATTTATTCCCAACCTCAGCAGTTGCTAATGTGACTCATCAGAACTGTCTTCACTACTTTGGAGACCAGTGAGCACAGTGTAAATTGGGGGTCACTAGTGTATTACAGTAGAAAATAAATAATAGTTCTTGCCTTTACATATCGCACCATAGAAGTCAACTGATCAACATGGCATATGTCTGAAGTGGAGTCCACACTGAATGGATAACACTTTGCTTTTCTTAGTTCAGAATAATTGCAAACAAAACTTTCTCTCCCATCTGGGTGAAACATTCTTCAAAAATATTCACAGATAGGAACAAGCCAGTCCCCTTCCCAGCATTTCCACATTTCTTGATGTGCTCATTCCAAAGTTCCCACATAACTTCCATTGTGCTGTGATTCCTATGATCTGAGCGTCTCCTCGGAATGCCGGACTCCTCGATGCCAAGAATTTCACAACTGCAACAATTATTTTTAATGCTTCCAGTCAGTAAAGTTGTTCACAGTTGAGTTGTTACAGTGATTTTGAGTCAATACAATCAGCTTCCCTTTGTAGAGTGTAATATTAACATACAGTTTCATGGCTCTGGACCGTTTTCATGGTCAGAAGTACGTCTAGGTGCTTGCTTCCAGTCATTCAAACCAGCTGTACTGAATGCCAAATCAGTAGCAGAAAATAACCAGCACATAAAGCAGTAGATTGATCCTGGTGATGGAGAATGTAATAGCCATTCACAATTTACAAATTTGTCATCACAGTTCTGGCTTGAAAGCTGCTTGCGTTAAACACCCTTTTTTGTGTTTTATCACCAGTTTGACAAATGGGGCAGATTTACTAAAATTGATGTCCTGATTCTGACCAGGTGGAATGGCCATTATGGATCCAGCAGGAATGTAATTAATTGTTAATAGGATTCCATATAGCTGTGTAGGCACCCTTTATGAGAGGCCCTCTGAACTTTATTCGGAGTGTTCCAGGGGAAAAGCCTGTGTGCTGCAATCTAGCCTTAGAGACTACAACTCCCATGATGCCTTGGTGAAAGAGGGAGAGAATTCCTTGTGCAGGGAGAGCAAGGTGGACTCCATGTTGGGAAAAGGAGTGAGATTGCTGCTGTGGAGCTCTGTCCATACCAGGAGCTGCTGCTAGGAAGCCAGAAGCTGCTGCTGAGAGCCTGCGGGGTCTTTGATCGAGCAGGGAGCCTCAGAGACTGTTGGTGGCTTCATTGGAGCCAGGGCAGAGACTGTTGCTCTGCCTAGCGCTGACTGGGGTGGGCCTGCAGTGAAGGAACTGGGAATAACCCCCACTCTGGTTTGGGAATGTACTTGCAAGGGAAGGGGCACAGCAGAGAGACTGAGTCTGAGGAGAGTGATCTTCCCACCGAACCAGGACCTAGAACTGCTGGTATTTGGTGGCGCTAGCTCCAATTGTCATAGGGGTTGTGCAGCTTGTTGCCTTGGCTGGACTGAGGCACAGAACCAACAGAGCACTGTCTCCAGCTGCAGATCTCCAAGCGCGCCCATGCAAGCGAGTGTCTAGGACTCTGAAATCCAGAGGAGTGTACACTGCAGGGTGGGGTAAATGGTGGCAGTGTAAATGCCAGTTACATACGTTTCATTTATTACTGTATATTATATGTATTAATTGATTTAATTCAACTGCCCCCTGTGGATTTAAATCAGTAGTGACATTTCATCTTAGTCTGTTATACCCTGTTTCTTTAAATTGTTAAGTAAAGGAGTATTCGCTCTAATTTAAGTATATTGGATGTATATAATTTATCATTGGTATTTGAGTTAGACCTATGCCACAGGTCATGATTAGTATTATTACTGTTTGAAGGGTTTTTTTCATGGAGGTTCCCAAGGCACACCATTGAGTGTGCACAGTGGCCAGCTAGGTGGAGGCGCCGCCAATTTTAACTTCCTTTAGGAGTAAAGGGACTGCAGCAGAGGGGTGGAGAGAGGATTCCCACTTATCCAACATCACCATACTCAGGATCTCCTTTAATGTCAACAACATCAGGCACCCAGGCACATAGGTGAGTGTTGCCTGCTCCCAAGTAACTCAGGGAAGAAAGGGGGGTTACAGCTGGATCTGTTGAAGGGCACAAAGTGCTTCTTGGTTGTGATATTCCTTAGCTTCATTTTCTTCACTTGCCGTTGCAGTTGCAGTTTGCATTCCATATGTACTAGATGAAGCAATAGATTTTTCTTTATCAGCAGGAATGTTTTCTCTTTGACTATGCCTCTGAGTAGGAGTAGCACTAGTATATGATGTGACTGAACGTACAGGAAAAAACAAAGTCATTTTTGGTAGTTACTTGAGCTTCTCTTTTTCTACAGGGGCTATTTTTCTTTTTGCATATGGAAGTCCCATTGCGTGACCTGAAACTGGATAAATATATATATATATATATATATATATATATACATCAGTGCTGGGCCCCCTTTTGGCAGGGGGCCCTGGGCATGTGCCCAGTTCGCCTAGTCCTTAGGACACCACTTCTCTGGAGCAAAGCTCAGAACCTTCTCAGTGTAGGAAACAAATGAATTCTCAGTTTGAGCTGTGCTGGATGTAAAGAGCAACGAGTCTACATTTACTTATTGGTGCTTGCAACGATTCTTATTACTTGTACATATTCTTACCTGTCAGTGGCCCACTGAAACTCTGATTACAGAAAGTAAATAGTTAGAGATGGCCCTAAATCAAAACCATTTCTGTGAATTTGGATCCAAATTGGCTCCTTCTTCTATGATGGAGCAACATAAAGAATCCAAATACCCCCAAATTTTGGAAACTTTGAGTCCAGTTCTAGATCTGGATCTCAGCTTTGCAGCTTGGGCCTAGTTTTAAAATATCCACCAAGTTTTAAATCTCTCTGCCTAGAGAGGAAAGATGGGCTTGTGGTTAAGGCACAAGGCTGGGAATCAGAAGATTAGGACTTGATTTCAAGCTCTGCCACAGATTTTGGGCAAAACACTCACTCTCTCTGTGCCTCAATTCCCCTGCTCCAAAATGGGCATTTGAATTTCCTACTTCACAGGGGTGCTGTGAGGACAAGTTAATTAATGTATGTGAGATGCTCAGATGCTACCGTGAAAAAGCCTAAAATATCAAATTTAAAAAAAAAAACATTAGTGATCTTTCAGGCACAGGTAAATAAATAAAAGGAAATCTATCCCATTTAGCCACCCTCATAAAGGACCAGACTGCAGTATCTTTACACATATTGAGTGGTGTCTTAATCCACAAGAAGCTCCATCCATTTCAATAGGACTACTCATGGTGAAAGGCATTATTCAGCTTGAGTCAGGATATCAACAAACTGGTCCAAAAGCAGTAGTTTCCTAGATTGTGGGTTTTGTACATGCCAGATGGAAAATTATCATATGAACGTATAGTACATCAGAAGTGCATGCCAAAATACCCAGTGTTATAGTATTCACTTCAGATGCTGTTTAATAATGCCATAGCTTTAGCTGAACAAATTGTTACTCTTAGATATTCTTCTTGTCTCCTTTCTATGTGGGGTAGGTTTAATTTTGCTGCAAATGTCTCCAGCCATGTTGTTACACTTTTAATTTCTTTCTATTTTTACCCCCAATATTATTTATAAAACATTGAATGATGGCAACTCAGATTATCAAGGACAATCGTTTAATTAATTGATGTAAGACATCATTTGAAAGCCACAAAGAGCTCACATTTACTCCTACACTTCATTTGGATGATGTCGTTTAGATGAATTAACTTGCAAATGACTTTCTCTTCCATTTTTTTCCAAAAGTCATACAAGAACAAAAATGATGAGTGTGCTGAGATTGCTAATAGAAATGTCACGTTCTTTCCAGTGGGAGGGAAAGTTCAAAAGGAATTATTCTGGGGAAGTTCGATGGTCTGTGATACAGGATGTCAGACCAGATGATTACAACAGTCCTGCTCTGGCTTTGGAATCTATGAAAGGCGAACCACTGTCACAGGATAAGAAAGATAGATTTGTAGTTAAGAGACAGGACTGGGAGACAGAAGATTTGAAATTCTGGCTCTGTCAGAGAATATCAGGGCCAAAGTTTCTGTGGGCATAAATGAGTGTCGTTCCACTGATTTCAACAGATTTTTGACCATTTACACCAGCTAAGCATTTGGTTCAGGGAATCTACATGAATCTGGCTTGGGGTAAGTGGTAGCTCATGTGGAATGCAGGGTGGTAACTTTATTATTTATTGATGAGGGTTTGTCCCTATGCTCAGTATACTGTCAATTTCACCAGCATAGCTGGCTGGGAGGGAGCTCCTTCAGACAGCTCATCAGCTAGGGCTTACACAAACCAGGACCAGACTCTGTTTTCCTTAAAATTGACAGGGCCACGTTGCTCCAGGAATGGTCCTAGCTGTTTTTCGGGAGAGGCCAGAAGATAGATTTTAAGTGATTATAAGTCAAAGCACAACAAGTCAAAATTAGTCAAATGAAATAAAAGCAAAATGCATTCTAAGCTGATCTTAACACTTTCAATGCCCTTACAAACTTCGATGCTTCTCACCACAGGTTGCCTTTCACCCAGGCTCTCCCCTTTGATCAGCGCTTCAGTCACTTGGTGGTGATGTCTGTAGATGGAGGTGGAAGAGAGAGGAAGAGCATGGCAAACATCTCTTCCTTTTATCATGTTCTTTCTTCCCTCTTAGTTTTGCCCCCCTTCTTCAAGGTCAGGTGAGCATTACCTCATTGTAGTCCCTGACTGACCGAGGGAAGGGGAGTGACTCATTCGAGAGTGCAACTGATCCTTTTGTTGCTGCCTAGGGCAGTGTCCTTTGTTCCTGTGAGGCTGGGCTCGGTTTGTCCCATACATGCCCTGATGAGGTGTGAACTTCCCCTCTGTTCCTGGAGAGTTTTGCCTCGGCTTGTTTTAAGCCATAAGGACATATTTTCAGCCTCATAACTATATACATGAAATTACAACCTATAACATTACTATAACAACAATGCTTAGTACATCATGAGCCTTCTGAAGACTCCTGACATGACAAACTTTGCATTGGATACCACACAATCATATTATAAGGATGAACATGGGGGTGCAGGGTGTTCCCCTGAGATACAGAGTGTCACAGAGCCCCAGAAGCAGTAGGAGAAACTGCAGTTGTAATTGGTCCTTTCATGGGAGAGCATGGGAGACAGTGAGTAGGCTAGAGCTATCCACAAACTGGCCCTAAACATTTAGGGTGCCACTTATAGCATGCAGCTGACTTACTCTGAGCTGAACCACAAAGTGGTTGAGTCTATTTAATACAAATCTCTAAGGAGAAGGCATAGATTATTATTTATATAAAACTGATTCAGACAGTTCTATTGGAGATAACCATAGGAGCTCCCAACCTGAGTCTTACTGTTCATTATAGACATCTCTGTCACAGTTCAGATAAGCATGAGCACTATTAAAAAGAATAATGGCTTACTGTGGTCGATCAACTACCTTTAAAACAGAAGGCAGGGTCATGATATTCCTGAGGCACAAAATCAACAGTAGGAACTAATCCAATTATGACAAGTCAGCTAAATCTTCTAGAATGCCTAGACAGACATTCTTCATGAAAGGAAAATCAAAGGAAATAGGTAATGGAGCTCTAACTAATTGGCATTCTCTGTCTGTAGAGCAGAAAATAGTACTTACAGAAAAACGATGTTTTCGTCTTGGTTTTCTAGCAAGAATACTTGAGGTGTGTCTGAAGAATGCCATTTTTGTTCTCCACCTATAATTTAAACATCTTCACCTCAGTAAATATTTGTTGGACATATTTGTAGCTGAACAAGTGACAGGAACAAGTGGATCTTTCAATGTCTTTTATTAGTGTGCTTATTAATGGTTTGAGACATACTGGCCAACAGACCATTTGAAATATATGCCTCTTTCACTCTATAAATGTCTGCCTTGGCACACCTTGCTCCATGCAGTTGATCAAGTTTATCTCACACAGTGTTGTGCAAATAGTGTTATTTTGGGGAGTTAGGGAAGAACACTGTGTCATGACTAAAGTGCAGCACTGCCTTATATAACTGAGATCAGGGAAATTGTTGCATCAAATGAAAAATTTGCCCTTGTTGATATCCTGAGAAACAAACAAGGTCTGAGTTCCATCCAGTGAGGTATTGAGTACTTCCAGATGGTTAGTACCTTCAACTCTCATTGACTGCATGTGCTCAGGACCTCACAGGATCAGACCCTTTTATCACAAGCGGACGTGAGGTGGAACTACTAATTATGAGCCTGAAAGGCTCGACTGTTTATGTCTATTGTGCAGTAATTTACTTGTTACCCCTCAATTAACCAAGGCAATAGCCTTTGCCAGATAACCGTAAATATGTTTCTGTTTAATGGACCAAGAATCTCCTGCAATTCACCTTTGATTATAAATCTGAACTGAGACTGCCACACCCATTTTTATACAAATTCATGTGAAAATCGCAATCTCCAGTGCACATCCGATTATACAGGCCTGATCTGCACCTGTCAATTTCCATTCCTTTTAATTGAGGGATAATATTCCTTGGGAGTTTGGTCTTTGGAGGGGCGGGGATGGGGGATGCTCAAATAACAACTCATCTTCCGTGCCAGCTGCATGTTTTAACAAAGAAAACCACTCTGGCGAAATGACTGTGTAGAGAAATTGTTTTCATCAGCCAAGCAGCACTTTTGGTTAAAGTCCACATCAAATTGTCATTATTCTCATAGAAGCATAGGACCAGATCCTCAGCTGGTATGAATTGGGGTAGCTCCATTGACTTCAGCAAACTATGCCAATTGACCTCAGTGGAGGATCTGGCCCTAAGCCTCCTCCCTAAATTATGGGAATCGTTCATAATACAGCAAACTGGCCAACAAGCAAATGAAAATAAGTAACGTGTGCTTTTATTTCCCACTGGGTTGTTGTTCCCCTGTGATACAATAAATGGGGCCACAAGGCTATTGAGCATGTGGAAGTGGGGAATGAATAGTGCTGCCACAGAATGCTCCCCCGGATCCCACCAGCCATGGAAGCTACACCAGGCAAGAACTGCATCACAAGGCTCCCTGGATGTGCAAGAAGCCAGGGGCAGGATGCCAGAGGACAGCTGTGTAACATCATTCCCTAGGCTGGGGGAGTTACCCACATAAGAATGTTTACTGACTAAACCCCTGAGTCAGCAACTATGTGGCCAAGTGAAGCTGTCCTGACTGTGCGCCCTTACTTTAAAGCACCAGCTTTGAGACCCCATTGTCCTGGTTACTAGCCTTCTGACAAAAGATTGGGAAGAAGATTCCTTCTGAAGTCAGTGCCCCTTTTAAAATTGGCCACTCTCATTATTCAGCTGCTGAGGCACTCCCAGCCAGGGGAGCAAGACACAAAATCTAATCTAATTCGGGACTCTGGATTGATAGCATAAGGAGCCTGGCCACTAGAACGTTGTCTACAATTACTTTTCCACCCTCTATTGAAAAGAATGTATTTAAGAACACTTTAAGTTTGGTGGCAGCCAAGTTGCTTTCTAACACAACCGAAAGAGACATCCTAGCTGAGGCCACAGTAACTGTGCTGGCATTGTCTGTTTTACTAAAAAAAAAAAAAAGAGCTGGCCATCCAAACTTTTGAAGCCATTTAAGTACATTTGTATGTATTCTTCAGGTATTCCATTCTAAAGAAAATGGGAAAAACAGGCTTTTGTGAAAATGTGCCTTTTTTTAAAAAAGCCACTCCCCAAGAAAAACCCTTCTCAGACTGACTGGGTGCACATGCAGAAAAGTCATTTCATGGAGCTACAATATTAGAATAGATTTAACAAAAAATATTACAACTATTCATTAACCGCAGTCAACTGTAAGCTAGGGTTGCACAAGAGAAAATACTCAATCTTGGACAACTGGCAAAGTATTCCAAAAGCACAGGAATTTAGAATCTACAGGGAATGTGTTTATTTACCCCAGATGTTGCAGTTGAACTACAGCGCTAGAGAAGAGTGGTGTATGCTCTCCAAGTCTGAAAATGTCAAAGCTTTTCAAGGTGTGACTAGAGTGTGGAACTCATAAATGCTCCAGCGATCTACTGAACATCCTCCATGTGGAGTTCTGGGGCATCACCTTTTCTGGCAAAAATATTTTGGTGGACATTTTACATCGCCTAAATATTTTTATAAAAGTAGCTGGCTAAGCCAAGCATCCTTCAGTGCAACCAGCTTCCTTTTCCCAGGAAACACAGCCATGAGCCTTATCATTTGTTCATACATCCAATGAATGAAATCAGTTCTCCTCTCTGCAACCCAGTGCATGGCTTAGAGGAATGGTACTGCAGAAGATAATGCTGTCACTAGTGTTCCAGTGTCTGAGTGCAGTAGCTGCCCAATACCTTCATTTTAGGTGGGAGACTGCAACTTGCCTAAGTTCTACATGCGCCCATTACTTAAGAACATTTTGAAGGGGTAGGTGTTCCTCAGTGCATTATATTGGCTGCCTGACATGTGAACACATCACAATCTGTGGCACTAGAGCAGATAACCCTGGAAGAGCTGTTCTAACAACAAGTATAAAGGGTGGAGAGAAATGGCATGATGGTACAAAATTACCATAGCCTGATCTTACTTTCTCCTGACAGGAGCAGTAACTCAACAGATTCAGGTGTAGAGTAACTAAAACTTCCATAGGCTAGAATGCATTATCCTATGCTAATCACAATCTAGGGGACATCTCGGCAATAAACTCTGTTTAATAGTTGCTTTTGTTTCTTTTTATAAACACACACAAAACTGTGGGCTCTCTTTTTTCTTTAGGGACTTAAAAGGTAAAAAGAACAGAATTACCAAAACAGTATGTATTTTTAAATTTAGTTTTAGCTACATTTTTTATCTTGTTCACAAGGTTGTTGCCCTGGGAGATTCTAAACAGAGAAGAAATGCAAAGGGATTAAAGGGATTTATCTTTAGGAGAGAATGCTGAACCAGGGTAATAAATCAGCAGGCGATAATGAGGCCTTTGTGAAGTCCCTTGTTAACTGAAGTTGTAGTTTACCAAATACCATAAAAAGGGAATGTGATCATGGTTGGTCTATAGTCTCCATTAAAAAAACAAACACATGAAATGGTAGAACTGACCTACATCCTATATATTATGATGGTCATTTGTTATATGTTCATCATACTGGAATCCGAGCCTTAAGGATCAGCCGACTCCTAGTAAAAAATATTCTACTTAGCAACAGTTTTGTTGATACTGTGTAACATATTTGCTGTATTTTCCTTTCTCTTGTTCTTTATTACTAAGAATATTTATACTGAAATGCTTCTGAAGAGTTCGTCTGTTCCTCCTGGCATTTCCTCCTTTGCTATCACCAGCAGATGGTCAAGACTTGAAACAGAGAATAAGCTGCAGGGACGGATGAATGCTTCTGAAACTAAAGGTTCTGCCGCTAATTCAAGAGCAAACAATGCAGTCTAGTGGCAGGACCACAGGTCTGGGAGCCAGGAACTTGTGAAAACTAAATGCAGTTCCACAATTGGCTCCTTGAGTGGCCTGGGGCAATTTAACCTCTCTGCAAGGCCTAGTCTATTGTGCACTTTGAAGTTAATTGCCAGTTATTATTATTAAAAAGAGCTAAGATAATGTTCAGGTTTTTGTTGTCCTCACCTGGTCAGTCTTAGCCTGGGAGCAAGGTAGAATTACATACCCATATTCCTCTCCATAGAGCAGTAGTGCCCAAACTTTTCCTGTTGCCCCCCCGCCCCTTTACCAGTAATCAAATCTGTCTGTGCCCCACCCCCACTCCCCATTACTGCAGTTAGCTCAGCAGAGGAGCTTGGGCTGTAGGCAGAGCTTGGGGGCAGAACTGGGAATGGGGGAGGAGCTGGGGCTAGAGGTAGAGGTAGAGGTGGAGCTGGCTGGGGGCGGAGCGGGGATGGGTGGCACTTCTTCCATGCCTCCTATAGGGGCTGGCTCTGGCCCCGCTGTGCACCTCCTCCCCCTATGTTCCTCCCCACTACCAGGGGGGCATGCCCCACAGTTTGAGGACCACTACCATAGAGCATGCCTCCCTCTTCTGCTTTGTCACCTGCTGTGAAAATCAGGGAAGCTGTGGAATTATAATGTTTTGTTATGTTGACACACAATGTAGTTTTACAGAGCTATTTATTTAGATTTTTAAAGCTGCTAGAGTCACCCATCACATACTTTAAAATATACAGTATAAAATAATACAGGACTGCTCATCTCAGACTGAGGCATTAATTAACAACCACTGGGAAATATAATGAAGACAATAAACTGAAACCTATGTAAAATGCCGCTTAATAAGTGGACTGCTGCATTCTGCACAAGCTTTACTTTCTAACTGGTCACAAGGCACAGCCCCGTGGAAAGCAGGAAATCAGCCCTGTGGAAACAACAAGGTAGACCAGGCTTTTCAGCTGGCGTACGCAGCTGAAGATCTAGCAGAATTAAGCTGACTGACACAAGCTAGGAATCTCGCCTTTTCGATGACAAGTGGATGAGTAACAGGGGGAAGTCTGCTCGGGAAAGGAAACCTCACACCTTTTCCGAAGGCCTGGGTCAAAGAAAGTGCTCTTTGGCCACAGCCAGGCTGAAACTCTGATGTGCAGGAAGGAGCCATTCAACTTGGGGAAAGGAGTGGAGCTTTGCCCTTTGTACTGATTAGAAATGCCACCAACCTTCCTCAATGGATGGGGCACTTGATGGGGCTGGTGGAGAAAGGGGGACAGCCCTAGCAGTGAGGGAAGGAGACACTTGCTGAGGGACATCCAGGTGACTCCACCCCACTGGGAGTCTCTGGCACCGACTTGGGGGGAGCAGTTCCAATTGGCCAGCATTCCCTCAATCCCAGGATTTAACGTGGAGCAGAGGCCTCATGAAGCCTCTTTTGGCTCCATTCCAGCAGCCCACCCTACCCACCCTGACCGAGGAATGGGAACCTGGCCAGACAGAGGCTGTAGGTCTGGCCAATCACCCATTTGGGGCTCAGAAGGAATTTTTTCTCCCATGAGCCAATTGGCAGAGGACCAGGGAGTTTTTTTTCCCTTCCTTGCAGCATCTTCAAAGCATGATAGGTTAGGTAGGCATACGCTTAGTGCTTAATTGATGTAATTGGTCGAGTTGCTAAGTCATCGCAACTTGTGGCTGGTTTCCAAAGTGGCAAAAATGATTAAATGAACAGTTCCCAGAGGCAAAAGACCTACAATTTTTTATAGGCCTCAGACTCATGTAATAGGTTTGACCCTGTGGCCCTTGTGGGCTGAGGTCAGATCTTATGGTCCTCACAGACTGAGGTCACCACCCTTCTGCACCTTCTCTCCTCCTCATGGGCTGAGTGTGTGTGTGTGGTAGGCTGAGGAGATCCTACCCTAAGTGACAGGTTATATGGTAGGAATCCTGTAACCCCCACTCTAGTTACGGGTTATATGGTAGGAGTCCTGTAATCCCCACACTGGAACCAATTAAATGCCTGGTATGGTTGATGGGCAGGTGGCACCCCCGCCCCTGTATTTCAATTTAATACAAGTGGCAGCCTGCTGCTTAAAATCCATCCAAGTGTCTGTCCGCATTTCACTGTTGTGTCTGCATCAGTTAGGACCCAGTCCTGTGAACCCTCCAAATGCTGAATCCCGCTTCGTTTTCAAGTTTCTTGCAAGATCAGTTCATTAATCATTACATGTTGAGACTGCATTTTGTGGTCTTTTTTTATGTCTGCCAGTTATCTGCTCTTGCTGCTGAGATTGTCCACTTTTCTAAAGATGGTTTTGTTTTACCCTTCCATTTTCAAAAGTTGCAATCCTTGGGAGATTGCTACAATCTCCCTATGAAGTCAGTGAAAGTCAACACAGCTAAAAGTATGAAAATATTTTGATATCATATTGCTTAGCATCTCATTCCTCGGTCCAGTTATTTTGACAGAAAATAGTAGGAACTCCAGCGTGGTATCCAAAGTAGTATCTATCGTGCTATGCAACCCTGACCACCAGGAATGAAACAGGAGCGTGACTCAAAGCTGTACAATCCGTTATGAAGAGAGCTTGGTATTATGGTGGAATAGTGACCATCTTCACCACTGCCAGAGAATCTGACTCAGGTCTCACCACAGTATTTCTGTTTGGATTGGATTCTGCGAATGAGATTGCACAACACTTGAAAACCAGTTACCGGACATTTGTTTGATGGGGAGCAGTTTATCTTTTCCATCTCAGCAGAATTGTCAGCCTTTGGTGGGAATTCATAACCTTATAAGCCTGTGAAAATGCCCTCAGGGTCACAGTATTTTACACTGAGTCTGCCATATAGAAATTTGTAACAGAGTTGCTGAGACTATCTCGCAAATGTGACATGAGAATCCTGGACAAAGTAGTAACATCACAATGGCACACAGACAATAATTGTCATCTGCCACCATCTCAGGCTCTGATCTTCTCAGACAAACCTTCAAGGAAAACGTATGATGCTGCAGCAGGAAGTGGTGTTGGTGAATCAGTAAGTGGGACTTTACCTTCTGAGTAATGGTCCATTTCAACTCCCTTTGAAGTGAAGCGGCTTTCTATTGACTTTAATGGGAGTTTTTAAGTATTGAACCCGCCTTTCAGCCTGAAATGAAATGTTGTGGCCCTGACTACTTGGTAAAGATCCTACAGTACTTTTTGTAAAGGTGTTATCCCAGATATCCCAAATATAGTCATGGCAAATAAGGTCAAAACGGGGGTTGTGGCAATGTTACTGAGGAGGAGAAGGTGGCAGAAAAGGGCATTTTTGGGGAGGATTTGAAAGAGAAAAGAGGGCCCTTGGAGAAGAAGAGGAAAATGGTACTAGGCACAGGGAACAGTACAATAGAAGGGGCCAAAAAATGAGACTACAAAAAAGAAACGAATGGCCTAATCCAAAAACCATTGACGTCAACACTGTTCTTGCCATTGACTTCAGCGGGCTTTGAATCAGTCTCAAAGGGAACAGTAAGATTAGTGGGTTGGGAAGAATGAGTCTCGTATTCTTCATTTCCTGTTTTAAATTGTTGTGGATCACCATTATATACTTTTAAACAGCTTCCATGTCCCATCCCAGTGCTGGTCAAGCAGTCCTTGCATGGGGCTGCAGGTCATTCAGGGAGAAAGGAGATCTATGAATGTGGGATGATTATTAATATGAATAAGTGTTGGCACCCCTTAAAAATAAAAAAGTTCCTCTACTTTCATACAGCCACACAGAATGAGCCTGTCCAAATGCATTGCATGGCCAAAGGGCCCTTTGGGGACAGAAATTAATTCTGGGCTCCTACTTCCAAGGTATCTTACAGACAGAAACAGAATAGTTTGTGTTCACAAATCCAGGATTCACTGGCCAGCATCCTTAACCAGCTGTTTGAGTTATGGGAGGGGAAATGCAGGCAGCGTATTTCAAGAAATAAGATAAATTACCTTGCAGTGATGGCTTCTGTTTTGAATTTTCAACTTTCTGTATTTCACTGCGAATAAAAAATGAAGACAGAAACACTGTGAAGACAAACCAGGACTGGAATTTCCATTTCCCTTACACTTTATAGATGCTGTCATTCCTTACTTGTAACTCTTTACAAATAGCTTTGAAATGAATGCTTTCAAACTGAATTTGGTGGCCATTTTCCAAGTACAGAAGACCAAGTGTCTTCAATGTATACTTTAGATTTACAGTTCTGCAATAAATTTTACAGGATAACGCAGCACACAGCCCATTTATTGCAGAAGGGTGTTGGTTTTTTTCCCCCACCCTCTCTCCTGAAAGTGATTCCAAGATTTTCTTTTGACAAAAACCTCCACAAGGTTACCATTCTGGTTATATAGTTTGGCTCTGAAAACAAAATGACTAGTACAGAACAAGACAATAACATTTAGCTGTAAGAATTTTGTGAAAAGAACTGATTACCTTAAAACTAGTGCAGAGGGCAAAATATATATGTATGTATTCAGGACAAAAAGAATTTCTTTTTCCTTCAAATGTTTTCAGACTGTACTAATGCCGTATGCAATTTACTCCTTACCTGCAGCTTGCGGACCATTTTGATGCTCACATCTGTTCAGCTGTATTTGATCTTTTATCACAACCCGCCACCAGCCTGCTGCACCTGTTCCTCCTTGACCTTTCCCTTAAAAGATACTCTCTCAAAGCCTATTAGACTCTATTGTGCTAGGCTGCACTTCCTCCAGGATGAAGCACAATCCTGGTGAGGAATTAGATGCTCAGAAGGGGGCTTATTATTGATTCAAAGCATCAGGGTGCCCGCGTGGGAAGAACACAATTACACAAAGCAGAGCAGAGTTTTGCAGGTTGTTTCAGTCCAACAAATAAAATGGTGATGCTGAAGAGAATTAGCAGCAGATAAGTGCAATGTTATGCTGCACAAGAGAAGAAATACAACTCTCATTTCATCTGTTTTGAACAAACTCACCTTGTCAAGCATCCAGGGCTTGGAGATGACAACCAGAGAAGCTGCTCGAAGAGGGACCTCTGGCTTCAACTATGCTACGGCTATAATGGTTAAGTCCTTCACTATGAGTAAATAGAGTTTTGCCTCTCCCTTCTTCAACAGTTGGCTTCAGGGCATAGCTTTATAGATTATAAATCCAGGAGGGACCATGGTGATCATCTAGTCTGCCCACCTGCATAATGTGGGCCATAAGACTTTTGTGCATTAATTCCTGTTGCAACAAGAGCATATATTTTAGAACAATATCCAGTCTTGATATAATAATTGCCAGGGGTACTGCAGGAGGTGCCGTGTGACATGGAGGACCAGATCCCTTGAGCTCCAGAGCCATCCATTAATATCCTTTTCCATCCAAAGTCCCGGGCCCCTGACCCCCCACACAAAGGAACTGCTAGAATGTCAGGAGGCAAAAATTCATCTACAGAGAGCTCTACAGGTAGTCAAAAACCAAGGAGAATGCAGGCCCTCCCTCCGCCATTCGCTGAACAAGATGGCTGCTGCTTAGGGCACTGTGGCTATGATGGCCCTGCTGGAGAAAGTTGCTGCAGACCCTGTAGATATCATGGGCACAATACAACTGACTGTTACTGCCTGGTCCCCACTAAACCCCCACTTCGGACTAAGGTACGCAAATTCAGCTACGTTAATAATGTAGCTGAATTCGAAGTACCTTAGTCCGAACTTACCACGGTCCAGACGCGGCAGGAAGGCTCCCCCGTCGATGCCGCATACTCCTCTCGGCGAGCTGGAGTACCGGCGTCGACGGCGAGCACTTCCGGGATCGATCCAGGATCGATTTATCGCGTCTTAACCAGACGCGATAAATCGATCCCAGAACATCGATTGCCTGCCGCCGGACCCTCCGGTAAGTGAAGACGTACCCCTTGATTAACTCCTCTCTGCAAGCACTGACAGGATGGGTGAATGAAGCAGAATGGAGAGGCTCATCAGTAGAAGATCAGTTACAAGGATTCTCTGCCCAGGTACAGAAAAGCCTCGCAGACTTACTCTCTCTTAAATCTAAAGTGGCAGCCCTTGAGGGAAGGTGTCCCTGCAATATTTTGGGAATTAAAGGAGTTCCTGAAGGAGCAGCAAAAGGCAACCACATAGAATTTGTTCCCTGGCTCCTTTCAGAAGTGCTCAGCCTGCTGGATACTTTTACATTTGATTTAGAGAGAGCACATAGGACCCTGGCCCCATAGCCAACCTCAAATCCCCAACCTCATGCACCGGTCGTCGAATTTCTCAGATTTATTGTAAAACAACAACAACAACAACAGTGCAGCCAGCTTGAGGGGGAGGGAGGAAGGAAGGAGAGTTTTGGGGAATGCCGCAAAATAAGATTATGATTTTTTCAAGCTTTTGCAAAAGCTGTGGTTGAACACAGCTCAGCCTTTAGAAGAGTAAAGGAACTTGCCAAGCAGCAAGGGCTCAAATATTTTATAAGGTTTCCAGCTCAGTTTCATGTCAAGGTTGGTGCGGAAGTGCCTCTGTTCCAAAAGCCACAAGCAGCAGAAGGTTTTTTTTAAATAGTCTGCAGTGAACTGAGGAGCTGTTCTGTTTTTTCATACCAAGTTTACTTCCCAGTTGTTGTGTCTGCCCTACCTGCACTTATGAACATATCCAGTTACTGTGACTGACTTACTTGCTGACTTGGGTTATCTCTTCTGCTCCAAGCTTATATGTTATTAATTTATGGGCTAAGTAGATTAATTCTCAAAAAATGGCTGAGTGTGAAACACCCTAGCAGGGTAGTTAAGGGAACAGCTCATCCCAAATGGAGCTCATGGGAGTGCAGTGACTGTGCAAAGGTTTATTTAAGTGGTGTATGAGCGCTATTAAGTACCTTTGCTCCTACCTTTGTGCTGGGGAAGGAAATCACCGGGGCAGTGCAGATCTCTGTTGCTCTGTAGAAATTTGAGGGCTCAGACACCACTTTTTAAAATTGGTTCCCATGGAATACCTGGGTGTGTCACACTCCTTATTACTGGCCAGGGCCTCACTATTTGCTGGGAGGGCGAGAGGTATCTCAGAAAGATGCAGAGGAGCTGAGCAACATAATTGCACCCCTTGTGGCAATGGAGCAGAGACGACCAACACAAGTTGCTGAGCTAAATGGACAGTGATTTCTGCCCTCCCTATCACGCCTACTTCCTTCCTTTCCCTCTGCCCCGCCTACCCCTTTCCCCACATCCCCTGCCTTCCTCTCCCCCTTACCCTCTCTTCAGAGCCCTCCCAACTTTCCCAATCTCACTCTCCTTGTTGTCCCATCCCCCTTGCCCTGATCCCCTACCCTCTCAACTTCTTCATGCCGTTTCCCAACCTTAACACTTCTATAAGCTCAAACCCGACCATCATGAACATGGAAAGAGGGAAGGAACAGTCACTTGCACACATACAAAATGGGAAATGACTGCCTAGGAAGGAGTACTGCAGAACGGGTTCTGACGGTCATAGTGGATCACAAGCTAAATATGCGTCAACAGTGTAAAACTGTTGTAAAAAAGGAAAAGCATTATGGGATGTATTAGTAGGAGTGTTGTAAGCAAGACACGAGACATAATTCTTCTGCTCTGCTCAGCACTGATTAGGCCTCAACTGGAGTATTGTGTCCAGCTCTGGGCACCACATTTCAGGAAAGATGTTGACAATATGGAGAAAGTCCAGAGGAGAGCAACAAAAATGATTAAATGGTCTAGAAAACATGATCTGTGAGGAAAGATTGAAAAAACTGGGTTTGTTTAGTCTGCAGAAGAGATGACTGATGGGGGACATTATAATAATTTTCAAGTACATAAAAGATTGTTACAAGGGGGAGGGGGAAAAAAATTCTCCTTAACTACCAAGGATAGCACAAGAAGCAATGGGCTTAAATTGCAGTAAGGGCAGTTTAGGTTGGACATTAGGAAAAACTTCCTAACTGTCAGGGTTATTTAAGTACTGGAATAAATTGCCTAGGGAGGTTATGGAATTTCCATCATTGGAGATTTTTTAGAGCAGAGAAACACCTGTCAGGGATGCTGTAGATAATACTTAGTCCTGCCATGAGTGCAGGGGATTGGACTAGATGACCTCTCAAGGCCACACATTGCGCCAAGCTGTGTTACCGGTACTCTGGTGCTTGGGTTGGCAAACAAAAAAGATTACAAATTAGAGGATAATACATGGGCATAACCTTATCATACTAAGTTAAGAAATATTATTTTTGTGGAGTGTTTGCTCTCTTTCTGTCTCCTCAAAGTGCAGTTACTACTTTGCAGTATGAGAAAGGACAGTTACCTGTTCCGTAACTGGCGTTCTTCGAGATGTGTTGCTCAGGTGTATTCCACTATAGGTGTGTGTGCTTGCCACGTGCACCGGTGCTGGAAGTTTTTCCCTTAGCAGTACCCACACTGGGGGAGCACCGCTGCGACCCCTAGAGTGGCGCCGGTATATCGCGCCATAAAGGGGGCTGCGTGCTCCCCCCACCCTCAGTTCCTTCTTGCCAGACAACTCCGACAGAGGGGAAGGAAGGCGGGATGTAGAATACACCTGAGCAACACATCTCGAAGAACACCAGTTACGGAACAGGTAACTCTCCTTTCTTCTTCGAGTGATGACTCCAAGCTATACCTGACGGAGACAGGTAGGAGTTTTAAGTTTTAAGTCTTAAGGGTTACCCAGGTGGAGTACTGCCCTACCGAACCCTGCATCATCCCGTGTTTGGGAGACGATCGCATAGTGCGAGGAGAAGGTGTGGACAGAGGACCACGTAGCAGCCCTACATATGTCCTGAATAGGGACATGAGCCACATAGGCCGCTGACGAGGCCTGAGCTCTCGTCGAATGAGCCTTCACTATAGGAGGCGGGGGAACTAATAACAATTTTAGTTACAAGATGGGGACGCATTGGTTAGAAGTAACGGAAGAGGAGAAGGACCTAGGGGTCCTCGTAGACCGCAGGATGACTATGAGTCGACAATGCGACGTGGCGGTGAAAAAAGCCAATGCTGTCTTGGGATGCATTAGGCGAGGTATATCTAGTAGGGATAAGGAGGTCCTGCTCCCGTTGTACAAGGCGCTGGTGAGACCTCACTTGGAGTACTGTGTGCAGTTCTGGTCTCCCATGTTTAAAAAAGATGAACTCAAACTGGAACGGGTGCAGAGAAGGGCCACTAGGATGATCAGAGGAATGGAAAACCTGTCGTATGAAAAGAGACTAGAGGAGCTTGGGTTGTTTAGTCTGACAAAGCGAAGGCTGAGGGGGGATATGATTGCTATCTTTAAATATATTAGAGGGATTAATACAAGGGAGGGAGAAGAATTATTCCAGCTTAGTACTAATGTGGATACGAGAACGAATGGATATAAACTGGCCGTGGGGAAGTTCAGGCTTGAAATTAGACGAAGGTTTTTGACCGTCAGAGGGGTGAAATATTGGAACGGCCTTCCGAGGGAAACGGTGGGGGCGACGGACCTGTCTGGTTTTAAGATTAAGTTAGATAAATTTATGGAGGGAATGGTTTAATGGTAAAACATAGTAGTCAAGGAAAACCAAACAATGGTAGTTAAATCGTATAATGGCTGACAGGGGTCAGGCTGGTGACTCTTGCCTATATGCTCGGGGTCTGACTGATCGCCATTTTTGGGGTCGGGAAGGAATTTTCCTCCAGGGCAGATTGGCCGAGCCTCTGGAGGTTTTTCGCCTTCCTCCGTAGCATGGGGCAGGGATCTCTAGCAGGAGGGTCTCTGCCGATTGAAGTCACCTAAAACAGGATTGGGGACTTCAACAGCAGAGTCCAGGGAAGGGGTAGGGACGGTTTTATGGCCTGCAGCATGCAGGGGGTCAGACTAGATGATCATAATGGTCCCTTCTGACCTTAAAGTCTATGAGTCTATGAGTAACTCCTGCCAGGTCATAACAGGTGCGAATGCATGAGGTGATCCAGCGGGAGATCCACTGGGTGGAGACCGGACGCCCCCTCGTGCACTCGGCCGATGCAATGAACAGCTGGGGGGACTTCCTAAATGGCCTGGTTGTCTAGGTAGAAGGCCAGCGCTCTGCGGACATCTAACATGTGCAGGCGGCGTTCCTCATTAGAGGAATGGGGCTCAGGGCAGAGGATCGGGAGGAAAATATCCCTGTTCAAGTGAAAAGCCGAGACTACCTTCGGCAAAAAGGCGGGGTGAGGGCGCAGCTGAACCTTGTCCTTATGGAAAACCATATACGGTGATTCAGAGGTCAGGGCCCTGAGCTCCGAGACCCGGCAGGCTGAGGTAATAGCCACTAAGAACGCCACTTTCCACGACAAGTGGGACCATGAACAGGTGGCTAAAGGCTAGAAAGGAGGCCCTGTGAGGCGTGAGAGCACTAGGTTCAGGTCCCAGAGCGGGACCGGGGGTCTGGCGTAAGGGAATGCCCAATCTAACCCTTTTAGAAACTGGGACGTCATGTGATGTGAAAACATCGAGTGGCCCTGCACCAGGGGGTGGAAGCCGAAATGGCCGCCAGGTGCACCCTGATCGAGGAGTGCGCCAGCCCTTGGGTCCTAAGGGACAGGAGGTAATCAAGGACGAGCTGGATAGATGCAGAAGAGGGAGAGGAACCCCTATCCCTCGCCCACATAGAGAACCGATACCATTTGGCCAGGTAGGTTCGACGTGTGGAGGGTCTCCTACTCTCCAACAGGACCTGTCTCACATCCTGAGAACATCTCCCTTCCTCCTCATTCAACCATGGAGCAGCCACGCTGTCAAGTGGAGCGGGGCCAGGTTGGGGTGGAGGAGATGACCTTCCTCCTGAGAGAGGAGGTCCGGGTGGAGCGGCAACCAGCGAGGGGGGGCCGCTAAGAGTTGCAGTAGGGTGCCGTACCAATGTTGACGGGCCCAGTCCGGGGTTATGAGGATAATCCACGCCCCGTCTGACTTCACCTTCTGTAGGACCCTGCCTATCAGGGGGACGAGTGGCAAGGCGTAAAACAGGGGGCTCGACCATAGGAGCAGGAACGTGTCCGAAATCGCACCCTCGCCCTCTCCCACCCTGGAGCAGAATCGTGGACACAGGTGATTCTGGGCGGCGGCGAACAGGTCTACCTGGGGAGTGCCCCACTCTAGGAAGAGCCACCTGGCCACCTCCCTGGAAGGGACCACTTGTGCTGTTGGGAGAAAACCCTGCTTAGGTGGTCCACAAGTGTGTTGCTCTTGCTGGGCAGGTAAAAAGCCCTCAGGAGGATGTCGTGGGCTATACAGAACACCCACAGGAACTGGGCTTCCTGGCACAAGGCCTGGGAATGCGTGCCTCGTTGTCTATTGAGATAATACATTGCGGTTGTATTGTCCATGAGGACTCTGACCACCTTCCCCTTTAAGTGCTGGCAGAACACCACGCACACCAGGCGCACGGCCCTGAACTCCCTGACATTTATGTGCAGGGTCAGTTCCTCGGGTGACCACATACCCTGGGTCCTGAAGCCAGGCTCCCCATCCCAGGTCCGAGGCATCCGACACCAGATCTAGTGAGGGAGGGGGCTCTCGGAGGGGAATACCCCAAAGCATGTTGTTCAGGAGGGACCACCATTACAGGTCTACCACCACTGTTGGCGGTACCGTGACGACCTTGTCCAGGCCATCCCTGGCCTGGGAGTACCGGGAGGTCAGCTCTGGCTCCAGGTACTCCCAGGAGGTCAGCCAGAGCTGAAGGGGCCTCATCCTGAGCCTGGCATGTCGCACCACAGAGGTGCATGCTGCCATATGGCCTAGGATTTGAAAGCAGACTCGTGCCGTAGTTACCGGGAAGGCTGTGACCGAGGCGATGAGCGCTTTGAGCATCTCGAATCTGTCCCGTGGGAGGGAGGCCATGACCACCCGGGAATCTAACAGCATTCCTATGAAGTTTATGCGCTGAACCGGAAGTAATGTGGATTTCTCCTCGTTTACCACTAGGCCTAGAGCTGCGCAGGTGTTTAGCAGGAAGTTCATCTGCTCCTGAACCTGAGACCGAGACTTGCCCTTGAGCAGCCAGTCGTCGAGGTGGGGGAAGATCTGCAGCCCTCCTGAGGTGGGCCACCACCACCGCCATACACTTTGTGAAGACCCTGGGGGCAGTAGAAAGGCCAAAGAGGAGGACCGTAAACTGGTAGTTGTCCTGACCCACCAGGAAATGGAGGAAGCACCTGTGACCCTAGAAAATGGGGATGTGAAAATACGCATCCTGGAGGTCCAGAGCCGTGAACCAATCCCCCGGGTTTAGGGATGGAATAATAGAGGCCAGGGACACCATGCGGAATTTGCAACAAACCAGGAACTGGTTGAGATTCCGCAGATCGAGGATGGGCCTGAGCCTGCCTTTCGCCTTCGGGATCAGTAAATACCTGGAGAAAATCCCTTACCCTGGAATTCCTGCGGTACTCTCTCTACCGCCCCCAGGGCAAGGAGGCACGCTACCTCCCGGCCTAGAAGGGGGGCATGCTCCGGGTCCCCGGCCAGCTCCCAAGATGGAGGATGGTGGGGAGGGGGAGAAATGAACTGCAACCTGTACCACTGGGAGATGGTGCTGAGGACCCATCAGTCCAATGTTATACGGGACCATTGCAGTCGGAAGGCAGATAAACAGTTGGCAAAACTCAACTTTATTAACGGGGGGCGGGGTTCCCTGGCAACAGGCCCGGAGACCACCCACAACGAGTCAAAAGCGCCTCTTCCCTGGTCTCTTGCCCTTTGAGGGGCCAGGACGTGGGGCCAAACGGGATTGGTGCTGGGATCTAAGCCTCTGCTCCCTCTGCCTCTTTGGCGGGGGCTCGTATCTGCCCCGAGCCAAAGGAGCGGAGGTTTGAGGCCTGGGCTTGTCCTTGGCGAGCGGGACATAAAGGCCTAATGTCTGCAGGGTGATGCAGGAATCCTTCATTCCATACAGACGTGTGTCCGTTTGGTCCACGAACAGGGCCCTCTTGTCGAACTGCAGGTCCTGCATGATGGACTGGGACTCCACAGACAGTCCCGACAGCAAGAACAATGAGGCCCTCCGCATGGAGATGGCCGAAGCCATCGAACGGGCCGCTGTGTCCGCCGCATCAGAAGCCTCCTGGAGAGCTGCTTTGGCCGCCGCCGCACCCTCGTCGACCAAGGCCCGGAACTCCTTCCTGTCCTTGTCCTGAAGGAGGGGTTCAAACTTTGGGAGGGACCCCACAGATTAAAATCATAGTGGCTCAGTAGCGCCTGGTGGCTAGCCACTCTGAGCTGGAAACTCGCTGAGGAATAAACCTTTTTCCCAAAGGTATCAAGTCTCCGGGCATCCTTGTCCTTGGGTGTGGGCGCGGGCTGGCCATGCCGCTCACGGTAGTGAACGGACTCTACCACCAGAGAGTTCAGAGCCGGGTGGGTATAGAGGTATTCGTGCCCCCTTGCAGGCACAAAATACTTCCTCTCAGCCTTTTTAGAAATGGGCCCCGAGGAGGCCGGGGTCTGCCAAAGGCCAGTGGAAATGTTGGCCACCCCTTGGTGCAAAGGAAGGGCCACACGGCCCGGTGCCGAAGAGGTCAGGACACTGAATAAAGTGTCCGAGGGCTCCTCCATCTCCTCGGCCTGGAGCTGGAGGTTCGACGCTACCCTTCTAAGTAGCTCCTAGTGGGCCTTAAAGTCCTGCTGAGAGACGGGAGGCGGCACCGCAATGGACTCGTCCGGTGCCAAAGAGGCAACTGGCACAGTGACTTCAACGTCCGGCGACATCATCGGATCGAACTCCGGACCTGGGCCCGGGGTCGGTGCCGGTGTTTCGGTGTCCACAGCCTGGTCACAGTGCCGAGGCGGAGACGCCGAGTGGGCCTGAGAGGCCCCGGCCACAGAGCGGGGTCTTGGCGGTGCGGGTGCCTGGGGCCATGGTGCCCACTGGCACCATTGTCCTTGCCAGGGAACCCCCTACCACTGAGACGTGTGGGGGCCCGGCAGAGCCACTTGCTCCTGCAGTGCGGAGTGGCCCGGAGAGGGGCGGCTGGGCGCCGAAGTCCTGGACGACCGCACGGTGCCGTATGATCAACTGGAACGGTCCCGGTCATGATGTCTCCTGCCCTGAGACTTTGACCTCGACGCCGAGGACAGATAAATTTCCTAGGTGCTGTCTCTCGACTCCTTTCAGTGACTGTGGCTACGACGTCATGGTGCCGGGGACTCCCGGAACGCACTCCGAGCGCAGTATCTATCGCGGCGGGTGCTGGAGTAAGAATGCCGGTGCCGTCGGCGCCGAGACCTGTTCCTCTCACTCTGGCTCGAAGAGGAGCGGCGTCGCCTCTTGTCCCGGCGTCTATGGTCCCTGCGACCGGACCCTCACTCCCAGAGGACCCGGCCTGCGGGATGGAAGTGTGTCGCGGGCTTCAGGCCGGCCCTTCAACCCGGGAAGGCACCTCAATCTCCGATGCGTCCGGGGAGGGCTGATGTGTGCCCAAGGGCGGCATCCCTCGGGACCGGGGGCCCGATTGAAGTGGCGCTCCCGGCACCGGTAGGGCTAGAATGTCGTGTGTGGCCTGGCCTGCCTCTGGCATCAAAGGCATCCTCACTTCGGGAGAGGCTTGCACGGATGGGACCGGACTACTCCGCTCAGCCTGAGTCAGAGGACTAGGTCCTGACGGGGATCGTGGGCTGCCCAACTTGGGTCTGGCCTCACCCCTCTCCTTCTCTCGGTGCTGCTGAGTCTTTCCCTGCTTCTTAGCCGGGGAGCAGTGGCGACCAGTAGACGGTCCTCACTACGCACCGAAGACGCGGTGCCCGGCACAGGATCAGGTTGACGCGCCGGTGCCGGTGCTAGTGCCGACTCCATCAGAAGTGCCTGGAGTCGGATCTCACGCTCTCACTTCATCTGGGGCTTGAACAAATGGCAGATTTTGCAACACTCACTAATGTTAGCCTCGCCCAGACAGCGAAGACACTGGGAGTGTGGATCGCTTCTGGGCATAGAATTGCGACAAGAGTCACATGACTTGAAGCCTGCGCCACGGGGCATGCCCCGAGCCAGGCTAAGAACTAGAGAAATTGTTCACACTTGAACTGGATACCACTAAGGATATAAACGCTGCAGCCAAGGCTGGAGCAGAAGTTCCAACTACCTTCAAATGGCGGCAAGAAAGAACTGAGGGTGGGGGGAGCACGCAGCCCCCTTAATGGCGCAATATACAGGCGCCACTCCAGGGGTCGCAGCGGTGTTCCCCCCAGTGTGGGTACTGCTAAGGGAAAAACTTCCGGCACCAGTGCACATGGCGAGCACGCACACCTATAGTGGAATACACATGAGCAATCACTCGAAGAAGAAAAATATGATGCCTGTTAAAATAAAATAAATTACTAATAGTTTAAATAATGGATATTGATGGAGCTGCTGGCCTGGATGGTGCATCTCTCCAGCCAGCCTCCTCCAGAACTGACAATTAGTTTAGTTTTGTTTCTAGTGTTGAGTGTTCGAAAATTGCTGCTTTTCATTGAGATCTACTAGGCTTGGTAATAAGTTGTTATATGTATGTTATGTGTTTTTATGTTTTTGCTTTAACTTGTCTTTTGTCCTCTTCCCCCACCCACCGATCTGAAGCCCTCTCCTTTCTATTCCCTGGAAGTCTGGCAAGTGGCAAGCATCTGGCAAGTTAATCCAAAATCTGTGAAATAAGTGTCTGAAGCATTTCCTCCATAGATTTCTCTCCTTCTGTGTAAGATGGGATGTAATAGAGCAAATGACACAGACATTCCACCCCCTCTGTTTGTAAGACTTCACATACAAAAATAAATTTTAACACAGCCAAATGGTCCTGATTCTTATTTTTATTTCCTGTAATATAAAGGATCTCAACACTCCAATTAAAAGAAAAAAGGGAACAATATGGCAAATTATGTACATCACCTAAGGATATTAATAAAGAGTTCTATAAAGATCTTTACAGATTGGACACAAACCCATTCACGAATGCTTTGGATCAATTTTTCAAAAAATATGACATTACTGCAAATTACTACAGCCCAGCTTCGAAAACTTGACATGCCCCTAACTGAGGTTGAGTTAACTGAGGCAATTAAGAATATGAAAGTGGGGAAAGATGCCAGGCCAGATGGCTTCCCTGCTGAATTCTATAGACACTTCTTTGAACTCCGGTCTGACAAGAGGCTTAAAATGTTTAACGATTCACTCCTAGAGGGCATCCTTCCACTACGCTGAGAGAAGCCCGAATATCAATTCTTCCTAAGCCAGGACGGGATGCCATGCTATGTTCCAATTACAGGCCAATTTCACTTATTAATAGTGATGTCAAAATATTGGCAAAAGTTCTGGCCATGAGACTGGAGAAGGTTTTGGGTTCTATCATACACCCAAATCAAGTTGGGTTTGTCAGAGGCCATCATGGATCTGATAACCTTGACAACTTATTGACTCCAAATGACAAGGCCTGAGGTGCAGAAAATGTTTTTGATAGAGTGGGCTGTAGGTATATGTTTTATACCCTATAAAAATGTGGGTTTGGACCTCTAATTAGTTCCTGGATCCAACTGCTATATTATCACCCTGTGACATTCCCTAGGGTACAATCTGGACTGCTGGACAGTTGTGTCCCCTCAATTCTCCAACCTGAGGTGCTTTTACACTGCTTCACTGTGAGAGCTACCACTCCTGGTCTGCTTACCCACAGCCTCAAGCATGTAAATCACTCCTAGGTATACTGCATGAGTGCTATAGCCAGCCACTCATGAATTACATTATAAGGCGACACTAGCAACTTCCCAGTCCCAGGCCTTCCCCCGAAATGTATGTCTTGTACTGCCCGGCCCCTCCTGGACAATACAAGCTCATATAGAATCCATTATTTCATTAATAGAAAATGATATGCACAAATCTTGTTATCCCAAATACTTCAATCCAAACACACATTTACATAAAACACTAAGACAAGCTTATTAACTACAGAAAGATAAACTTATCCACAGTAGGCACCTTGAGGGCAGACAACCATGTGACGGATTAAACAAGTCTTTTGTTAATGGTAGATGTGGTATATCATGAAATTTCATCACGAGCTTTGCTTCGCTTTCTTCTCTGTGAACACTGGGTGGAACAATATTACAGAGAACTGATAACCCTGGTAGAGGAGTAGATTTAAGTGTGCCTGAAATAATACACATGCTGGAATTAAGTTGTACATCAATCATCCTTGTGTGAGACAAGCAAGCCCATACTGGAGTGCAGTATTCCACAGCTGAGTAACAAAGTGCCAAGGTTGAAGTGTGTAATGTTTGGGCGTTGGCACCCCATGTCGTTCCACCCAGTTTTCCGAGCAGGTTGTTGAACGTTTTGATCTTAGTCGCTGTCTTTGTAAGATGGTCATGATATGTGAGAGTTCTATCCAACGTGATGCCTAGATAGATTGGATATGAATCATGCTTTATTCGCTGACCATTGAGAACTATGTTCAGCTCTCTGCCTGTTTCTGCAGGATGTAAGTGGAAGACACACAACACAGTCTTACTTCCACTTGGTGTCAGGTGCCGTCGATGACAATAATTGGCTATAGCCGCCATATGTGCATTAAAAACACTCTCAGGTATGTCAAAGGACTACAAGTAATGAGGCATAAAAGTCAGAATTGGTTACAAAGAAATATCAGGTAAGAACGCAATACCTAACTTAACAAGCTAAACCAAAAGGTCTCTCTGACCACATGTTCTAATAGTCTTACTAGCTAAATCTTTCAACCAGGATCCCTCCCCAGTCCAATGATGCTTCCTTTGTCTTTCAAGTGTTGTTGATGCTGTGAGTAGAGAGGAAGGGAGTGAGAAATTAGGGCATTTGTTCCCCATTCTTTATACTTTTTCCTCTTCTTTGAAAATCATCTCCAGCTGGGGTTCAGCAGGTAGAAGGGCTGCGGGGAGAGGACTCTGCAGCTGTTTCTTTGCCCAAACATAAATTTCTCACTTACACCCTCTTTCTTACCAAAGGGTGGCCACTTAATCAGGTGATGGTCCATTTGATTTCGTTGACACCTGGCTGAGGTGTCAGTTTGCCTTTTGTGTCTGAGGAACTGGTTTCTGGCTGTTTTTGCAGACTTGAAATATGTCTCAGTTATGTCATACAGTAGAATCTTATAATTTTACTGTCCTCTTCCCCCACCCACCGATCTGAAGCCCTCTCCTTTCTATTCCCTGGAAGTTTGGCAAGTGGCAAGCGTCTGGGAAGCTAATCCAAAATCTGTGAAATAAGTGTCTGAAGCATTTCCTCCATAGATTTCCCTCCTTCTGTGTAAGATGGGATGTAATAGAGCAAATGACACAGACATTCCACCCCCTCTGTAAGACTACGTATACAAAAATAAATTTTAAACACAGCCAAATGGTCCTGATTCTTTATTGTGAACCAGGCATTCATATATTTTGGGTAACTCATTCACGTATTTAACAAATGAGATCATTTCAGCTACAGCTGGGATTAAAACTCAACTCTCTACTATAACAGAGCAATCTCCCATTGACTTTGTCACCCAGCCTTTCAGGAGGACCATGTCAAATTAGGTACTTGTATAACCCCCCCTTAATGCAATGTGGCTGTGTGTCACCCTTTAGCTATACAGAGACTTTCACCTGTAGGTCACCAGTTTGAATCCTGCTGAGTTCGCTAAGCATCAAAAGTTATTGCCATCAAAAGGATGTTTGGTGGTTCATATAGGAGACAAATTTGACAGTTCCAGCTCCCCTATCACAAATTTACCCTCAGGCTTTGCACTAGAATGTAAAGTTTTTAGGTGAGAGATTGTCTCCTACTTTGTTTTTTAACTGCACCTAGCACAATGGGGCCCCGACCTCAGTTGAGACCTGTAGCATTAGCTCCTGCTGCAGAGCCAAGACTGCCTTACTTGCTATTGTGACAAAGTTCCTCCTCTATCTTGGTGGGTCCTGCGCTTATTGGCGGATTTTCTTGCCTCAGAGATTCACCATGTGGGTTGGGGAACAGCCCAGAGACCTTTCCCTCTGGAAGAACCCACAGTCCAGATCAATTGGGAGGTTTGGGGGGAACCCGGGCCCACCCTCTACTCCGGTAATCCAGCCCAGGGCCCTGTGGACTGCAGCTGTCTATAGTGCCTCCTGTAACTGCTGCATGACAGCTACAACTCCCTGGGCTACTTCCCCATGCCTCCTCCAAACACCTTCCTTATTCTCACCACAGGACCTTCCTCTTGGTGTCTGATAATGCTTGTGCTCCTCAGTCCTCCAGCAACACACCCTCTCACTCTCAGCTCCTTGCGTCTCTTGCTCCCAGCTCCTCACACTCGCACCACAAACTGAAGTGAGCTCCTTTTAAAACCCAGGTGCCCTGATTAGCCTGTCTTAATTGATTCTAGCAGCTTCTTCTTAATTGGCTCCAGGTGTCCTAATTAGCCCGCCTGCCTTAACTGGTTCTAGCAGGTTCCCGATTACTCTAGTGCAGCCCCTGCTCTGGTCACTCAGGGAACAGAAAACCACTCATCCAGTGACCAGTATATTTGCCCTCTACCAGACTCCTGTACCCCACTGGTCTGGGTCTATCACATATCCCTCCCCGCTGCTCAACGCCAAGGGGTTGGGCAGCTTGGGACGCCAGACAGTACACACGTGACAAGCCATCGGCGTTGCCATGACGGCCCCCTGCTCTGTGTTGCACACGGAACTGGAAAGGTTGGGAGGATAAGAACAATCTGGTCACCCTTGTGTTCTTCTCTTTGTTCCGCTGCATCCATTGAAGAGGGGCATGGTCGGTCACGAGGACAAATCTGCGCCCGAGCAGGTAGTAGCGCAATGTTTGCATGGCCCATTTTACAGCGAGGCATTCTCTCTCCACCACTGCATATTTTTGTTCCCTTGGAAGGAGTTTCCGACTGAGGTATAGAATTGGGTGTTCCTCCCCCCCGACCATCTGTGATAGAACGGTCCCCAACCCTACTTCCGATGCATCTGTCTGCAGGATAAACTCCTTGGTGAAATCAGGGGCTATCAGTACGGGGTTACTGCAGAGGGCAGTCGGTAGGTCTGTGAATGCTTCCTCTGCTGCGTCAGACCATCTCACCAGATCAGGTCCATGGGCTTTCACTAGGTCTGTCAGGGGGCTTGCCCTTGTGGCAAAGTGGGGGATAAATGGTCGGTAATACCCCACCACACCTAGGAACACCCGGACTTGTTTCTTGTGACTTGGTCGGGGCCAATTTTGGATGGCCTCTAACTTGTTCACTTGGGGTTTTACCAAACCTTTTCCCACAATGTAGCCAAGATATTTGGCCTCTGTAAACCCTACAGCGGACTTGGCAGGGTTTGCTGTAAGGCCAGCTCGCCTGAAGGTATCGAGGACTGCCTCCACCTTCTCCAGGTGGGTTTCCCAGTCTGGGGTATGAATGACCACATCGTCCAAGTAGGCAGCAGCATAACTGTTATGTGGGTGTAATAGCTTGTCCATGAGGCGCTGGAAGGTAGCTGGGGCCCCATGTAGTCCAAAAGGGAGGACAGTATATTGAAAAAGACCCTCTGGTGTAGAGAACGCAGTCTTTTCCTTTGCGTCTTCTGCAAGGGAAATCTGCCAGTACCCCTTTGTCAAGTCTAGGGTAGTCAAGTACCGGATATTACACAGACGGTCCACTAGCTCATCTATGTGAGGTATGGGGTAAGCGTCGAACTGGGATACTTCGTTTAGTCGCCAGAAGTCATTGCAAAAATCTTGTGGTGCCATCAGGTTTGGGCACCAGCATGATTGGGCTGGACCACTGACTGTGGGATTCTTCGATGATCCCCAACTCCAGCATTTTTTTTACTTCTGCTTTTATTTCCACCCTTTTTGCCGCTGGTACCCGATAGGGCCTCATTGTTACTCTGGCCCCAGGGGTCGTGACGATGTGGTGATATGTCTCAGTTGTTCGACCCGGTTTTGTCGAGAACACATCTTGGTTCCGGAAGATCATCTCAGATACCTCATTCTTCTGGTCTGGTGTTAAATTGGGAGACACCCTCACCTGTTTGGAAGGCTTGTTTTCCTGGGTTAGGTCTTTTTGGACCGTTGTGCATGCCAGGGTTTCAGAAGGTTAACGTGATAAATCTGTTCTTGTTTTGTGTGTCCTGGCTGCCGCACCTGGTAGGTTACTTCCCCCACAGGTTCAACCACTTCATAGGGCCCCTGCCATTGGGCCAGAAGCTTGCTTTCTGTCATGGGTACCAACACCATAACCCGATCCCCTGGTTGGAATTGTCTCACTTTTGCCTGGCGATTGTAATGGGTTCGCTGGGCCTCCTGTGCCTTCTCCAAATGTTCCCGTACAATAGGGGTAACCCGGGCTATCCAGTCTCACATCTGCATTACATGCTCTATTATATTTCTCCCCTCATTGGGTTCCTCTTCCTAGATCTCTTTGGCGATATCTAGTATGCCACGGGGGTGACGCCCGTATAATAACTCGAAGGGGGAAAACCCAGTTGAGGCCTGAGGTACCTCCCGGATAGCGAACATAAGGTAGGGTAGTAGGGTGTCCCAATCCTTCCCGTCCCGACTTACCACCTTCCTTATCATAGCCTTGAGGGTTCGGTTAAACCTTTCTACCAACCCATCAGTCTGCGGATGGTAGACCGAAGTTCTCAAGGTATGTATATGGAGCAGCGTACAGAGGTCCTTCATTAGCTTCGACATAAATGGGGTTCCTTGGTCGGTTAATATCTCCTTCGGTAGCCCCATTCGGGCAAAGATCCCCACCAGCTCTTTGGCTATAGTTTTAGAGGCCGTGTTCCGCAGGGGGATGGCTTCTGGGTAGCGAGTAGCATAGTCCAAAACAACAAGTATATATTGGTGGCCCCGAGCTGTCTTCTCCAGGGGTCCCACTAGGTCCATGGCTATTTGCTCGAAGGGGACCTCTATGATGGGAAGGGGTACTAAAGGTGCCCTCAAGTGGGGACGGGAACTGTGCAGCTGACACTCCAGGCAGGAGGCACAGTACCTCCGCACTTCTTCATGTACTCTGGGCCAGAAGAACCGTCGTAGGACTCATGCCAGGGTCTTCTCTACCCCCAAATGCCCCCCAAAAAGATGACTATGAGCAAGACTTAATAGAGCGTTCTGGTGTTTTTGAGGTACTAGGGAATTAGAATAATGAATTCTAGTCAGTTCCCTCAGTTTAATGGACTCTTAAGCAATACAATGTTCATAAACACACGACGTTTTGATTAAAAACCTAGAAAGATAAAATCAACATAACACACATAAAATGGCTTATAAAATCTTGTTGGCAGATCTCAAAATTGTAAACGGGGAATCAATATTGAATGGATGTGTTTCCAGTGGGGTCCACAAGTGATCAGTTTTTGACTCTACACTTTTTAATATTTTTATTACTGACATGGAAGAAAACATAAAATCATCACTGATAAAGATTGCAGATGACACAAAAATTTGGAGAGTGCTAAATAATTAAGAGGACAGGTCGTTGATTCGGAGTTATCGGGATCAGTTGGTTCGGTGAGCACCAGCAAACAATATGTGTTTTAATACGGCTAAATGTAAATGTATGCATGTAGAAACAAAAAATGTAGGCCATACTTACAGAATGGGGGACTCTATCCTGGGAAGCAGCATGTCTTAAAAAAGATTTGAGGAGTCATGGTGGATAATCAGTTGAACATGAGTTTTCACGGTGTCCAAAAATGCTAATGCAGTCCTTGGATGCATAAACTAGGGAATCTCACATAGCAGAGAAATTATTTTACCTCTGTATTTGACATGCCCCTAACTGAGGTGGAGTTAACTGAGGCAATTAAGAATATGAAAGTGGAGAAAGATGCCAGGCCAGATGGCTTCCCTGCTGAATTCTATAGACACTTCTTTGAACTCCAGTCTGACAAGAGGCTTAAAATGTTTAACGATTCACTCCTAGAGGGCATCCTTCCACTACGCTGAGAGAAGCCCGAATATCAATTCTTCCTAAGCCAGGACGGGATGCCATGCTCTGTATTTGGCACTGCTATGACACTGCTGGAATATCGTGTGCAGTTCTGATGACCACAATTCAAGAAGGATGTTGATAAATTGGAGAGGGTTCAGAGAAGAGCCACAAGAATGATTAAAGGATTAGAAAACCTGCCTTAAAGTGATAGACTCAAAGAGCTCAATCTATTTTGCTTAACAAGGAGAAGGTTAAAGGGTGACTTGATCACAGTCTGTAAGAACCTACACGGGGAACAAAATATTTAATAATGGGGTCTTCAGTCTAGCAGAGAAAGGTATAACATGATCCTATGGCTGGAAGTTGAAATTAGACAAATTCAGACTGGAAACTAGGTGTAATTTTTTAACAGTAGCGTAATTAACCCTTAGAATAACTTGCCATGGGTTGTGGTGAATTCTCCATCATTGGCAATTTTTAAATCAAGACGATGTTTTTCTAAAAGCTATTCTCTAGGAATTATTTTGGGGAAGTTCTATGGCCTGTGCTGTACAGATTGGACTAGGTGATCCCAATGGTCTTGTCTGGCCTTGGAATCTATGAATCAATGAACTAAGCGACACTGTAGATTGGGAAGCATTATCATCCAGATTCTGCACAAAAAGTTTCAGTAATTTACCCAAGATCACACAAAACATCTATGATAGAGGCAGAAACTGAACTGGTGCCTTAACCACAGGGCCATGCTAGACGTCTCAGCTGTATGGCAGGATGTATGTTTCGAAAAGTGAGGGACATTGGAAAAAGATTCATAAAGCCTATTTCTGGGCACTGTGACCCTAATTCAGAAAAGTACTTAAGCAAGTTTGAGCATTTTAGTAGTTCTACTAATTTCACAGGCTCAACATTAGAAACCTGCGTAAGTATATTGCTGTACTGGGGCCTAGATAGCCACACCCAAGAGTGTTATAATTAGAATAGCAGGAATAAATGTATTTTACTGCCTATCACCAATATTGTCTCACTGTTTCCTTGTACTCCCCCCTTCTGTCTGTATCCATCTGTTGTCTCTTGTTTTATACTTGCATTATAAACTCTTTGAGGCAGGTATTGTTTTTTTATTCTGTTTGTGCAGTGCCTAGGTTCTGGTCCATGACTATGGCTCCTAGAAGCTACAGTAATACAAATAATAAATAATCAAATAAGAATTTTCTGATTCAGCTTTTACCTGGGGGCAACCCAGCAGCAAGAGGGAATTGTAGAGAATTTCAGGAAAGAATCACAGCAGTGCGGGAGCAGCATTCAAAAAGACTATATTTTAGAAGAGCAGACTAACTTTGTTACTTCAGCTACTCAAGAAAAAAATCCATTCCAATGTAGTGCTGTAAACATCTCTCTGATTATCCAATTTAAGTGAACTGTTCTGAAAGGCACGGAAATTTATTAATCAGACAATAGGTAGCCAATCTTGGGGCCACATGCTGCCACTGATTTTTAAGGAGAACACTCTCTCAGTGGTTTCAATGGGAGCTCTGTGCATAGAACCATGACAGAATACGGTCCATTGGGATTAACACCATGTTACAAGATTGATATTAAACTCTGCGAGACGGAAAGGGAATCACATCTCCAGAGGAAGAAACAAAGCTGAAGAGATGTTGCTCTTGCAACTACAGTACTCGCCTTTTCTGCCATTTGTCATCATACAAAAGCTGATTGAATGCTCTATGTTTCACTTCATTGCATTGGAAAGAATAATTAGGTCTGTCATTAGAAACACAAAAGGATTTTATTTTGCCTTTACCATCTGTTTAATCTATTTGAAGGTATCCATCCCCCTACACAAAGAAGTCATAAACTTTTACACCATAAAAATGCATGTTACTTTTTCTGAAAAGAACTTCTAAAGGAAATTCAAAAGAAATCTGTCTGCTTCCTCAAATGGTATGGTTTTACTGGGTTCGGCTTGGCACATGCTAATAGACAAATTTACAAATGCAAGAGCATTTTGAGAGATTTAAAGTGACCCAGTTCCCCAACACAACAAAACACTGTTTATCAAGTGTAATGGATAATGAGTAGTTCCCTTTGCCTGTCCAGCTGTGTTATGTGTCCTTGCCCAAGCGGTGGGCTAGAAGTCTCAAGTGATCAGTTTGTTCCAACTCATCACTCTATAAAGTTCCAGGAATCCCCTCTTCAGAAACAGACCAGTTCAACAGAAAATAAAGGATCATTAGGAATTTCCTTTGCCAACACAATTACAAAGTCTCTTTATTCTGTCGCTATCTTAGCCTGCTTTCCTATTGGCTGTGTGGAAGGAGGGTGAGAAAACATGGAGGATTACAGATAAGCTTTAGTTTTCCCTTTGATAAAACAATACTTAACATTCTTTTTTTATCTGAAGCCAAACAAATTGGAGCTGGGATCTACTGAACCGATGTTGGTGGAGCTCACTCATTTACTCCCATTATCTCTTTCAAAAATAAGGCACTGGTGGCATAAATTAATGGCATCATTGACATTCTCAGAAATGAACTGGAAACTAACTCCAATTTCCCCCTTATTAAGTGGACAATATTCAGTTCTGCCCTCTTTAATCTTGCTAAGGATTAATCATTTCTCTGTATTTTTCCCTGTTGTAATTTTCCTAGTATAATTTAGACCTACATAGCTCATTATTATTAATGCTTTATTGGGATGCTAAGACTGTCCTCTGCTCCTTCCCACAAACAAGATGCAGGTAAATATCATCCTGTGTTGAGACCAGCTCAGTAACAGGAAAGATGCCTTCTCTGAATGCTCCATTAGTCTAGCCCTACATATAGATCAAGCAGATACTTCTAACTACATGATAATTGTGGTTGTGGCAGGATCTATTCTACTAGATGACTGGGCATCGGCAGTGCTCAGAGAAGGAAGAAATAAGTGAGGGGATCTGCTGTAAAGCTGCAGTGTCGACGTGGGTCGGGGACCCTCAGCACGTGAGTAAGCACTATAGAGCATGTCCAATAAGATCTTGTTAACGATTCACTTCTCTCAAGTTTTATTTCCTTTTAACATACTGGCTTTGTTCACATGACAAAACTGCACTGATTTGACTATCTGTTTCATGTACTTATATGGCCCCCAGGGCCGGCTCCAGGGTTTTTGCCGCCCCAAGCAGCTACCCCCCTCCCTCCCGCCAAAACAAAAAACAATCAAACAAACAAAAAAGCTGCGATCGTGATCTGCGGCACTTCGGCAGGAGGTCCTTCGCTCCGAGCGGGAGTGAGGGACCCACTGCCAGCCGAATTGCCACCGAAGAGCTGGACGTGCTGCCCCTCTCTGGTGTGGCCACCCCAAGCACCTGCTTGGTAAGCTGGTGCCTGGAGCCGGCCCTGATGGCTCCTGTTACCATAGTACCTGACCACCTCACAGTCAGGCTAGCAGGAGAAAGAGGAACAACTAATGTTAGCAAATGAATGAAATAAGAACCTTGAACAATACAGATTTGAACAATACGGCTTAATGGCCACTTACTTACAAAAGGCCCAATCCTGAAGTCCTTATCCAGGAAAAATCCTATTTGAATTTAGGATCAGCTGCATATCGTTTTGTCCTAATCTGTGCTCCAGGCACTAATTAAATACCCAAGAGCAATCTAGCTGTATAGTGCTGATATTGATTCTAAAAACATGCAGAATTATTATTAGCAAATCGCCGCTGTATACTAGTTCCTTTACAGTTAAGCATGAAGACAGGGTCCCTGCTCTGGAGAATTTATAGACCTTAATGCATCAGGTTTAAAGCATAAACCACATCCTTCAGTTTATGTTCACTGAAACCATTTTTTCTAAATTGTATTAATTAATTCTATAAATTAATTCTAAATTGTATTCCCAGAAGATTACAGCAGATGCAAACACGCACACAACAGACTACTATGTAAATAATATTTTGTTTTGTTTCAGCATTTTCCAACAGGAAATTAACAATTATTCCACAATCAAACTTAGTTATTAACCTTAGAAAAAACAATCCTCAAGCTGGAGCAGCAATAACCATCTTAATTAAGGTTGCAAAACAGTTACCATTCTAAACTCTTATTTTCAGACACTCAGAACTTTCTAAAACTTCCACCTTCCAGGCGAAAATTGCCCAGGCTTTGGTCTCTTGCCTTTGGTCTCTTGCCTTTTTCAAGATGGATATGGTCTGAGGGAAGATTTGTACAGGGCTGGCCCAGACTTGGCCCTAGATGTATTTATTAGTAAAGTTTTTCACCAAACTCATCGTATCCCTAAATATTTCAGTAATAAGAATTCTGCTTCTAAACTATTTTATAGTTCTTTTTACAGAGAAAATACAGAACTGTTGGCAGCACAAACTATCTGTACTTGAATAACACATATAAAGTCCATGCAATAATAACTACAGGGTGTACCAACAGTGATAACCACAGTAAGACAGCTGGATCCCATCCAGATGCCCTCAGTTAGGGTTTGATCCTGCAAGAGACTGAATGATCTCAACTCCCACCTGTCTTCAATGGGAATTGAGGGTATTCAGCACCTCAACAGTGCTAAAGCCAGCATCTTCCAGGATCAAACCATTGTATTGCTTATTCAGCCTCCGCTCCATGGATATTTTCCTCTTATTTTAGTCTGTAGTTTTCTAAACAGGCACTGAGCAATAACACATATCATTTCAAGTCTGATCTCAGTGCAACACTCAAACATGTCATAACATGGTATATCATCAATATAATTCAGCCGGAACTACCTAATAGCTGCTAATAGCAACAGCTGGCAGCCAAGAGACACAGATCATTCAAGCAATCCACACATAAAAAGCAATTTTTTTCCAGTTAGCTGTTTTCCCCAGAGATGCAATTGGGTTTTACAACACATTTTAGACCCTTTATGAAAAGCATTGTTTTTCCAAATGGGAATTACTCAGAATGCAATAAAACATGTTTTTCTAATAGAATTGAGGCCAAATCCTGCTCACATTATGTGAATTTTCCCATTGAGGTCAATAGGGCTGGTCACGTGAGCAAGAGGAATAGTATTCAGACCTTTGCTTAAATCATGTGACATGAGTAAATAAATGCCCTGAAAACAAATCTTGTCTTTACTTACCCCTGGATTTACGGATGGCTCAGAAGTGGAATCCTTGGTGACCTTTGTTTTCCACATTGAGAAGTCGGGGTGCAGGTGTTTAAAGACTGTCCCCTCTCAGCTAGCTGTCTTCAGCTGTCAGCCTTTTGCCTTCACTACCCAGCTGGCAGTCTCTTTCCCATCCTCACCAATGCTTGCATAGTATCAGCTGTATTTGGTACAGTTTTTTAAGCGGCTTGCAAAGAATTTTGGGATTTGTATTTTTTGTTTTTTTAAAAAAGGGGTAGCTGTCACCTTTTCCACTTTTCTTTATGATGTATAAAAGTAGCCCTGAAAAGTTTGTTTACTTACTTCTTTGCTTTTAAAGCAGGGTGGGGGTGGGGGGAATGGTTGCTTGTTTTTTACCTTAGGGCTCATCTACACTGATATAGTTAAAGTGGTACAACCCTCAGCTGTGGATGCAGTTATACTGGTATGCTTATTCCCATAAGTGACCTAAGCACGTTTATACTAGTATATCTGTGTCCGTGCTATGGGGCTGCATTACTTTAATAGTTTCTAAACCCATATAGAGGTACAAACACTGTGTAGACCAGCCTTCAGTAATATCCCAAATGTCAGTTTTGGAGCATCTTCTCCTGGGTATCTTAGAGATCTTTTGTGTATTTTCACATCTTACTTGAAAGAGCCAGGCTGTTGAATCTTCAACAAAGCCATCCTCTCTTCAAAGAGTTAATTAGTCCTTGGCATTAAATAGGTGCTGTTAACAAAATCAAATAGCACCCAAAAAGTTTTAAACAATCCTATTGCATACCCTCACCACTTTCAATTGCTCAGGCCTGCTCTGCACTGCAGAGTTAGGTCGACACAAGACAGCTTACATTGACCTAACTCTGTAAGTTTCTATACTAAAATGTCGCTCCCACCGACGTAATTCACCCGCTATGCCGCCTTAATAACTCCACCTCCACAGGAGGCGTAGAGTTTAGGTCGACATAGTTAGGTCAACACAGTGTCAGTGTAGACACTGCGTTACTTACATCGACTTTAATGGCCTCCAGGAGGTGTCCCACAAAGCCGCACCTTGACCCTTCACAAGTTCTTTTCCCTTTATTTATTAAGTTTTATTCAGTTATAAATGTGTCTGTTTGCCCCCCTGAACGTTCCTCCATGTCCCCCACCCCCCGGGCAGCACGCCCCTCTTTTTCAGCAAAACGGATCATTTGTCCCATTTGCTCTTGCCAAAGACCATGTGGCAATAAGAAGGATCTGGCGAGGCTTTGGTCCACACTGCCCTTTATACCCTCAGTTCAGAGCACAAGGAGAACAACTGCATATGTGTGGACCAACACACACAGTTCACTAAAAATCTCCAGACTCAGGTGCATGGTGCGCATGCGTACCCATGTGTGGAATACATACAGGGGCCATCACTTGAAGAATGTCTTGATTCCTAGCCTATGCACTATTTGACTGGCATCTTTTAAAAACATATCTTGTGTAACGGACTCAGACCAGAAGGCTATAAGAGAGTAGTGGAAGGCAGGTAGATGAGCCTCAGAATGAGCAGGTCCCTGTTCCCTGGATAGCCAAACAAAGGCTACTCCAGGCCAATCAAGACACCTGATGCCAATTTAACCAGTTACGGTCGTTAGGGTAATGCCGGCACCTGCCCTCAATTAACTGGCAAAGGGTCAGTTAAGGCCGTTAGGCTAATGGAGACAGCTGGAACCAATTAAGGTCCCACTCATACTGCTTAAAAGCTCTCCTTTCCAGTTCTCTCGGGAGGAGCCCAGGTGAAAGGAGCTGTGGAGAGGAAGCATTGCTGAATCCTGAGATAAGGCTGAAGCTGGGAAAAGGGGACCATGGGGAAGTGGCCCAGGGAATCAAAGCAGCATCAGTGGTGGAGGGAAAGCTGCCAACAGCTACTACCATTAGGGTCCCTGGGCCGGAACCCAGAGTAGAGGGCGGGCCTGGTTTCCCCCTCTTTCCCCCATGCTTTACAGAGATCCCCTTGAGAGGGGAAGCAAACTTTGGTCCAGGCAGGAGGCTAAACTATGCCTACTGAGCTCTAAGGAGCAACAAAGACTGTGGGTATTCCATCTTCCATACTGGCCTGTGATGAAAGTAGCTCAATAAGCTGTGACCTTTGCCGCTGTACTGAGAAAGGAAGGTCATAACGAGGGCCTTAGCGAGCTTCTGAGGCCACTGAATCCGCTTGGAAGTGCGGGACCCACCTATACAGGCTCGGAGCTTTGTCACACTTGCTGCCCACACATTGATGCAGCACCAGTAACAAGAATTTCTACCTTCTCCTAAGTATGGGAAACTCCTCTGATATGATAAACTTTTGAGCACCCAGAAAACCCTGGTTTTCTGAAATATACATTTTTATAAAGTTTATATGTGTATGAACCATAGATCACTTATGATTTACTGTCTACTGAGCTCTTGTTATCCCATTTTTCTATTTACTATTGTCTACAATTCAACTATTAACATAGGCCCCAATCCAGCAAAATCTATGGCAAAAAGTCACTATGTAGGCACAGCTGTAGACCCATGTTCAGTGAGCTACATTATTGGAGCCCAAGTGAATGATCAGTGAGCAAATTGGCTCTGAATGTGATTGCACACAACATGGCTAGTAGTCAGTTAATAATCATGACAGCTAACAGTGTTCTACTCCGCCAGGAGCCAAGGTATGATTGTCTTCCTGTTTATTTGCTTGTGGGGGAGGGACACTCCCTCCCCCACAACTCTGCCTGCATAAGCAAGCTTGGCTGGTCCTCCTTCCTCTCTACTCTCTGTGAATTAAACAGACTGGTTACTTACCCTACAGTAACTGAAAAGGGATGGGTAAGGAAGTGGGCAAGGGGTGGGAAGGGACTGGAACGTGTCATCTAATCCCTCACTAGCCTCTATAATTTCTCTGCACAAAACCTGACATGGAGATAAGATGACTCTTGGACCACATAACACTAGGTCTGACACAGATGTTTAAAGTAACCCAAGAGCCATGTGTAGTGTAGAGAAATTATAGAAGCAGATAACACAATGATGATTATCCTAAAATGCTCTTATTTGGATGGGCATTTAACTGAGATAATATTTATATATTCGTGTTCTGATACATGATGCTAAAGCAAGGCTGGGATCACAAATTAGAAAGTTTTGAGCTCCCATAATACAGGTGCATAATAAAATCCACATATCATTAAGCCCTCTTTATGGCTTTTCTCTTTAAGGAGCCCAAACCCTCTGCTAGCCCCATATAGAGTGTTTGATAGTTTGGTACTGTGTGCTGTAACTGCAATGAGATTAATATAACCTCAAATAGAAAATTGTACCGGGGACACAGAGTATTGCTTGTTAGTTTGCCTGAACATCAGCCTGTAAATCTACATTGTGTCAAAAATAGTATTGATAAAACATTCAAAATAAACTTCAGTGATTAAGACCAACTAAAACGCCGCATATGAATGTTACCTTCGTAAGTGGATATGACTCATTGTTTTGATGTTTTCAGAAGTGTAGAGCTGCATTAAAGCCCACACAGATGACTGGTAGCATAACATTTTGCTAGTGTAACTAGCAGAGCTGGATTAGCAACTCAAGCACTGAAAATCAGAGGTAAGTCTGAGTCAAAACCTTGGTTCTGATCACTCCAGTCCCTGGGGAGATTGGATCCAGATCTGAACTTCAGTAGCTCTGTTCTGTGGGATGTATCCTGAGATCTATACTCTGTTAAATTCCCGTTGGCTTCAGTTGGATTTGGTCCGCTGAACTTTGCTGCTCCTTCCCAAGTCTAGTAAGCTGATGCACTCATCCTGTAGGACATGACAGTCACACTAAATACAAACCCAGCCCTTCTTAAAAACCTTCCCTTTTTATTCAGTGTATCTGAGGCAATGTTCATGTCGGCTTTGGAGAAGAAGCTGTTTGCCATCATTTCTCAGCTGCAGAAGAACTGACGCAAAGATAAACAAAAAATGTTATTGAGCCAAATAAAAACTAAAATGGGAAAGCTCATCACCCAGAAATTCTGACTCTCCCTCTGCATGATTGTATAGTAAGCCAAGCAGTTCCAAGTTCTAACCAATCAACCAGACAGAAAATGGGTGAGACAAAAGGTGGTTCCACAACGTAAACCTAAGCTGCCAGCATATTCTGCATCCAGACTTGCAAGTCCTGTTGGACAGATTTCCACCAATCACATATTTTGTCAAATAAAATCTTTTTACAACCATTTGAGGTGGCTTGCAGAAGACAAAGCACACTTTCCCACAACTACTACCACTAAATCCCTACCCATGCAATAAAAATTGCTAGAATCCCAGGCATTCCAATCGCCTGCTCCAGCCTTACTAAAGATGATTTTGTTTTGCCAAATAAGCTCGAGACTGGTAAATGTGCTTGCACAGAGACCGGGGCTAGGGGGAGGCAGTAAAGATGAGCAGCAGAGAGAAATAAGAAGAGACATTTGAAACCAATAGTGTGTTCACTGAAAAGCAAATGTTTTTCAAAGTTGCATGCTGGTTTTTATATCTCCAGATAAGTATTTAAAGCATTTTATGAAAGACAAAACAGGGAGGGAAGGCAGTTTGGTCTGAAAGCTGAGATAAGAAATGAGGATTAGGATAAAGACATAGAACAGGAAAGAGATGGGAAGAAGAGAGGTAAAGGAGACAGGAGAATAGGGCAGAGCAGGAGCCCAGCTTGCAAGAGATTATGAAGTGTTTATATTTCTGGGGTTATATTCATGTTCAGGGGAAAATGAAAAGACAGACTCAGGATATTTATTTGTTGTCTGTTTCTCATTCACAACAACTAAATCTACACTAGCTTGTTTTCTGGCTGTCGCTAATGCCAACGGCCCTTTTTTTTTTTTAATGGAGATACCCCATCTCCTAGAACTGGAAGGGACCTTGAAAGGTCATTGAGTCCAGCCCCCTGCCTTCACTAGCAGGACCAAGTACTGATTTTGCCCCAGATCCCTAAGTGGCCCCCTCAAGGATTGAACTCACAACCCTGGGTTTAGCAGGCCAATGCTCAAACCACTGAGCTATCCCTCCCCCCCAAGGGTAACAGCATTTAGAGCGTTAGTGTATATATGGCACCATGCCGTATTGTGTGTTAACCACTCTGTTGTCTAGATCAGCCATGAGCAAGGTTAGAAAACATCGATATGAAACTGCCAGTGAACATCTACACCATGTCTGCACTAGTACTCCCACCATTGCACTGATGTTAACAAAGGTAGGAAATAGTAGGGAGAAATGGCCAGCGTAAAACACAGTGAGCCAAATCCCAAAGCCCTTATTCAGGGCCAGACTGAGGCTGAATGACCCTCTATTTCAGTTGTTGCCAAACTGTGGACCACTGATGCTCCACAGAGTTCTTGCTCATAGACTGAAGGTAGCCAGCTGATCACAGAATGCTGGCTCTCTCCTTCTTTCCAGCTGCTAAATTGTGTGAAAAGAAACGACCAACACATTTAGGATAGGACTTTCCACGCCAGTAACTGATGCAGTTGCTACAGGAATATTGTGTGATCATGAATGGTAGAGATAGCCTGCACCACTGTGAATCAGAGGGCCAGAGGTCACGAAGGATCCTTAATTAAGGTTCTGATTCACCTTATGAAGCTGTTTGAGAATTTCTGCTTTATTTTATCCCTCCAAGTCAGCACGCAGGCCAACTGAGAAGGAATTGTGGGGAAAGTTGCACTCCCACTGCCTATACTGCATCCTTTCCTTAGAGAAATCGAGGGCTTCAGTTTCCAGGGCTGCAGCACACTTCTCACAAAAGAAGAAAAGAGCAGCACCGAGGGCGCCAAAGCAAGTCTCCTTGAGTCCTTTTCAATGGGAAGGGTGGTGGCTTTGATTAAACTAAAGGTGGGGAAGGTGACTAAAGTGAAAAAAATGGCAGAGTATCGTAAGTGCTTCTCAGGAAGATGGCTGATGTCCTACCCCTCAGAAAGAGAGAGCATTTTGTATGATTGGTTCTATCTCTAAATCTAATCTGATTTATTTTGCAGGTGCTATTTAGCCAACGTTGTAATTCGAGTCAAAACTTGTATTCTCCCATGTTATTTCACAAAAAGAACAGGAGTACTTGTGGCACCTTAGAGACTAACAAATTTATTAGAGCATAAGCTTTCGTGGACTACAGCCCATTTCATATCATGCATCCAAAGAAGTGGGCTGTATTCCACGAAAGCTTATGCTCTAATAAATTTGTTAGTCTCTAAGGTGCCACAAGTACTCCTGTTCTTTTTGCGGATACAGACTAACACGGCTGCTACTCTGAAACATGTTATTTCAGTATTTTCTCTTAACCTCTCTCTTTTTTGCTCTTGAAATTCACCTGTATCAGCTTCATGCAATATTGCTAAATGTCCTTTTCTTATTGTGCAGGAATTATTCCCTCCCCCTTCTAGCTTTCCTCTTTGAAATTAAGTACTAACTGGTCAAATCATTTTGGATTAAAACATATATTGTACAGTGTAACAGCCGATCCCATGCCACTAACTGCAAGTGCTGCTGGTTGGTTCTGTACTGAAATAGCGTCTTAGCATTGTTCTCACTTTTCTCATCACATGGAAATGTAATCCTTTACTTAGGATCCATTCGTAATGTCTGGAATGACATCCAAAAGAAGATCACACTACTACAGGTCTGTTTGTACTAACCGTAAATGCTAACAGTTAAAGTTAGAAAAAGCTTCGGGTAACCATCACCACAAGCACTATGGTTAAACTAAAAATATCACAATACAATTGGATGGGTGTTGATCACTGTGGTTTAGACAAGGTTTTTTCCTTTCTTGCTGGGTTTTATGCAAAGGTCACTACAAAGTCAGCTATTATTATGCCAAGTGAAGTCTAAACTCTACAAGACCTCATGCTTTCGTACAAAAAATAAGATCTAATTACCTTCGTTCTAATTACCTGGGGAAAGTTTATTCAATCCCAAGTCAAATAATTTACTAATGGTTTTTATTATTAACTATTATGACAACATATTATAAGGTTATTTATTAATTAATATTCTTAAAACATTAGGGCACTACAGGCCATATTTCGTGCCATAGTCTTAATATGTCTCCGGAATATTATTCAGCACAAGCCCAAGTGTCTTAGTTAAGAAGGTATCTGTTAACTGAGCAATAACAGATTAAATGTGGACGAATTGGCTGGCAGTTTCCGAGCATCTGGAGGAGTTCAGGGATAGCGAGCTCATGTAGCTATTATAATCCACGTGAAACAGAGAAAGCATATATAAAGTAATTGTTTCATCCTGTGTTTCTTCTTCCTGCGTGTGTTGCATCTGGGTGACACTGCTGTGTATTTTCATTAATAAGGACCAACTTTTTGTTAGAATCTAAAATTTTGAAACTTGAATGCCTGAAAATGAGCACCTACAATCCATATTTATGCTGCAGATGTGCCAACCACCTGCTTCTGCTAAACTTGAGGCACCAAAGTTTCAGAATCTTGGTCATTGCTTTTAAGAACTCAATGTTTTTAAAATGTATATATTTTACATATACATGTGCACGCACACAGAGTATAGAATCTGTGTCTTAGTGTCACTCAAACAATTCAAGGCTCTTGATGCTTTAAAGAGCATTTAGAGTGGAGATGCATATGAAAAACCACTTGTTGATAAAATAAAAAAATCAAAATAATTTCTGGTCATGCTTTAAACAAAGGTAACTTTAGAGCAGTGAAAATTGATAGTCTGGTCAAATCTTACTAGTCAACCATGATGCACTAGATTTATGTTTTGGTGTCTATTAGTTCTTTAATTATTTTCACTTCAAGAATTGATGTGTGGAGATTTGATAGCTCTCTTGGGTTTTATAAATCACTCTAAAAGAATTTCTCCTCACAAATTTGTCAGTGTTCTTAATAAGTCGCAAGCCTGGGTGCTTAGCTACATGATTCATGAATATTAACTGTTATTAAGAACTTACCACAACAAATATTAAAAGTTCAGTGTAGTAATCACAGCCTTTTATGCAGAAGCTTTGTTCATAACTGCCTTTGAAAAGGTCCCTGCTTCAGGTTAATGTCAGTGTTGGCAGCGGGTGTTTCATTGGAGGCTGCTGATAATAACTTCTGACTAACCTCTGAGTAGAGGGTATCTGTTTGAGGCACATCACGGTTAAGGTTACAAGAATTGTCAAATCCACCATCTTTTACTGAAACACATTTAAGTCCAGGGAGGAAGTTGTTAGAATTTTTAAAAGAACTTAAGTGATCTAGGACCACAAATATTATCTGGGTGCAAGCAAACAATGTGTATTTTGATATGGCCAAATATAAGGTCACATATCTAGGAACAAAGAATGTAGATAATATGTACAGGATGGGAAGCAGGATGATCAACTGAACATGAGCTCCTAGTGACATGCTATGGCCAAAAGGGCTAATGCAATATTTGGATACATAAACAGGAGAGTATAGAATAGCAATAGGGAGGTTATATTACCTTTGTATTTGGTAGTGTTGCAACTGCTGCTGAAATACTGTCTCCAGTTCTGGTCTCCACAATTCAAGAAGGATGTTGATAAACAGGAGAGGGATCAGAGAAGATCCATGGGAATGATTAAAGGATTATAAAACATGCTTTATAGTGATAGATTGAGCTCTTTGAGTCTATTTAGCTTATTAATGAGAAGAATAAAGGGCAATTAGATCACAGCCCACAAGAATTTACATGGGGAACAGTAATGTCATATTGGAGGCCTCTTCAATCTAGCAGACAAAGGTGTAACTACATCCAATGGCTGGAAGTTGAAGCTAAACAAATTCAGACTAGAAATAAGGTGCAAATTTTTAACGAGGGTAATTAGCCATTGGAACAATTTACCAAGGCTTGTGGTGGACTCTCCATCACTGGAAATCTTTTTTAAAAGATGGGATTTTTTCTAAAGGATATGCTCTAGTGAAAGCACAGCTATTGTACGACCTCAAACTAAATGATCATCCTGGCCTTAAAATCTAAGAATCTATTCAAAAGTTTGAGTGGAAGGGAGATCAGGTGAGGAAAAAGTCATGTGGCCTCCCTGGTTCAGAAACTTCATGATGCTTATCTGAAGCAATGCTGAGCTGCTTTGGGTTAGGAGTAATCCACTATTCACTGCTCTGTTATTCTTCTTCAAGAATGTTTTTGATGGAGCATTTTGCTGAGTTGTTCATTCAGCGTATCAGAGGGAAGGAAAAGTCTGAAGTTGTACCCTGCACTGAAAGTACCATTTATGTTTTCACAGTAAGGAGCTCTACTGAATTCTTGCTTACCACAAGTGATGGGGGGGAAATAAATGTCTGAGATGCTTGCTGTCCATCTTAATTGTAATTATGTCTCAGCAGCAGAAAGGGGGGCACAACCAGGGACGGGAAAGGCAGATCACAGAGTAAGAGTTGACCCCAGCCTTTATACAAAGCATGAAGAGAGCTCAAACAGGAGTTTTTCTGAAATGGAAACAAGTTTGGTCGATGCTTGTTTACTCTTTGTGTTCTGGGACCACTATGCTTCTTGCTTCCTTCGGGGGCCAAGAGTGTTGAAATACCACAAAAAATGCTGCATTTCTCAACCAATCAGAGAGCAGAAGAATCACAGTAATCTTGTGAGGAAGTCTCTTCTACAGCACAGTCTCACAGGCCCAAAAGGAAAAGACAGTTCAAATAAGAACTGAAGAATTTAGTGGAGTCTCCGCTGCTCCGGTCATTTCTAACACCCACTACTGTTCCTCCACTATAGCAAGAGACTATTCTGAGATGGGTGAAAATCCGGGCTACCACTGCTTCAGTGTTGTTGCTTCTTTTCTCCGTGTACTACTTCCAGGTGGCCCCTTAAAAACTTAGATTCCCTCTGCACTAGTTTTGTTATCTCCTGCAGGGGGAATCAGTGAGGTAGTGGGAAATAACAGGAGATGCAAATGCCAGGGACCAGGGCTCAGATTCTATGCTGATACTCTACTTTTGGAAAGAGATGAATCATTGTTTTATGTTCCATGTCCGATAGTTCTAGTTCATTGATCTATCTTTGCTCTTACTGAGCACTCCTTGGTTTCTCTTAATTAAATAGCTATAAAGTTACATTAAGATATTTCCTAAACAGACAAACACCCCTGAAAAATTAAAAGCACCAGCACAAACTACTGGAAACTTATTTGTGGTATAGAACAAAAGTACTTTAGGAAAGGGAGCTACCAGTGGGGTTTTTTCTTTGGGCAGCTTTGCACACACCAATGTGCAGGGCAACATAATTAGCAAAGATCGCAGTGATTTAAAATTGTTTCCAGAGGACTGTCTACATGCAGTTTTACACTAAGGCATTTGAAACAGTAGGTATATACTGAGCTTGAAGTGTTTGCTCCGATTTCTAAATTAGTCTCTAAAGAATTAGAGATGGGTTAAGCAAGAGATGTTTTTATCTAGGTCTAATAAAACTAGGGCCCGGGATTCTGGTTTCAGGCGGAGCCATTGCTACGATTCAGATCTGGATTCAATGGCCCTGAAATGAGACATGAAATCAGAAACAAAGAATGTAGCTAAATAACAAACAAAAAAATCCCCATAAAGAGAAAACAATAATCCTGGTGGCATAGCAGATTCCTGTCCCTGAGCAGATGGCTATGAAAGGGAATGTGTTTAGCAAATGGACATTCTTTAGCTCATTGTCGGAAAAATATGACATTGCAATAGGACTGGATAAAAAGGAAAATAAATAAGGGAAGCCCCACTATTGAGTGTAGTGGGCAAAAGTTGCTACATGCTCCTACAACAGCTGGATATGTTACCAGCAATGTTCCCTCTAATTGTTTACATCCAGGTGCAGAATGAATTTTGTTATGTGCACCAATATGGAGGTGATGTGTGGCAGGGGTGAGGCTGAGTGGTTCAGCATGTGGGAGGGGGCTCAGGCTGGGGCAGAGGGTTGGAGTGTGAGGCGGTGAGGGCTCCAGTTGGGGGGGTGGGCTCCAGGGTGGGGCTGGGGATGAGGGATTTGGGGTGCTGGAGGGGGCTTAGGGCTAGGTGTGGGGGGAGAAGACTCTGGCTGGGAGTATAGGCTCTGGGGTGGGGCCAGGGATGAGGGATTTGGGGTGCAGGCTGCTCCGAGGCTGCAACAGGGAGAGAGGACTCCCCCGAGCTCTCTCTCACCGCTGCAGTCTGGGGGTGGGGGACGTGATGCCGCAGCAGCTCCAGGGCTGGGGCTGGGAGAGAGGCGCCTCTCCCCAGCCACGGCAGCTCCAGGGCTGGGGCCGGGCTAGGGCTGACTCAGAAGACCCATGTAAAATCCTGGAAGCACTACAAACACATTTCCAACCCACAAAATATGTTCTATACAAAAGTTACCTTTTGAGCAAGTGTAATCAAGAAAATGCTGCTAATGTACAAAATGTCTGACCCATGACTATCAAATCTTAAAAGATTAACTAATGTATGATAGATTAGTAATAGAAACAAAAGATGGAGGAATTCAAATCAGAATGCTCAGAGAACCCACACTCTACCAAGACCTATAGAGGCGCAAATCTGGTGAGCAAGCTCACATCCAAATGCAGAGCGTAAGTGGGGCAGAGATACTTCATTAAATAGCACAGGCAAAGTATGAAAATACAAGGAAAAAACCACACCAATATCTATGCAAAAGCAAAGGCATGAACACAAAGCAGAGGAAAATGCGAAAGGAAGACCTGTGGAGTGGAAAACATTCTGCATATAGGGCCTCATGCAATGATTATGGCAAGAAAAGTTATTATGCTGAACTTTCTAGACAAGAAAAGGAAGAAAAAAATAGCACCATACTGAGGAAGCAAGCAATAACTCAGTGGATGAGGTTCTGCAGATATGACAATGCACAACAAAACAACAAAAATAAATTGTTTGCAAAGCTCAGATTAGCACTAGATGCAAAGAAAAGGCCATAGCACACAAGCACAAAGGAGAAACTGAATGCCTAATAGAGAGTGTGATGGGGCAGAGCGGCCCCGAACTGGTACCGCAGGAGTTAACCCTTCCTTCCTAGCAGAGGAAGCCACGCCCCGGAAGCTCTGGTGGGCATGCTCCAACTGGAGAACAGGTATAAAAGGATGCAGATCAGCTCAGTTGGGGCTGACCACTGGAGGAGGACGCCCACTGCTAGGTCCTGAAGAGGGAGAGCCTGCGCGCCAGGATCCAGGAGTCAGCCAAACCAAGGCACTACCGGAGACCCCAACGGAGGACGTCACAGGGGAGGGACAGACCAGAGGACCTCCGGCCGCAGATGAACTGGTATTCACGGTAGGAAGTGACCAAGGGGAACTTTAGAGACAAACAGCGTTAGAGCTGTATTGCCGCTCGGCGTGTTGCGGGCGGATCCCTGCCGAGCGTGTGGCAAGAAGAGCTTGCCACTACCAGGGCCCTGGGTCAGGGCTCGGTGGAGAGGGCGGGCCTGAGTCCCCCTAGCCCCTCATGCCCGAACCGTGAGGGATCCTAGAGACTCTGGCCGCTAGGCCGCGCTACCCTGCTTGTAAGAGGGGTTGTATAGACTCCGGCCGCTAGGCCGTGCTAACCCACTAGTTGGCGGGGGGTTGTATGGACTCAGGCCGCTAGGCTGCGCTACCCCGCCCGACAGAGGCGATAGTGGGGAAGAAGGCCGAGATGCCGTAACCGACCGCCTGCAGGGAGGCGGACGCAAGAACTGGAGAGTGGTGAGGTGCCGACACCCCATCCCACCCCTGCCACAAAGGGGTGCTGTGGTGCTGGGCCACCTCAGAGAGGAAGTATCAGTGAACATGCTGTGCTCCAAAGATTCCTTCAGCATTATGCAAGAGAAGAAAGTAAAATTGCAACCCAACAAGCCAAATTAAAATTATATGATGGCTGGATCATACCACCACTAGGACACTGTAAAATGATAAGCAAAATACCCCTCAAAAGTATACACGTTGAAATTTCAGGTAGTGCAAACAACAGTGAAGCCACTGCTTTCTGCTTAACAAGTGAATGGATGAGAACCTACTGATATTAAACCTGGGGAAAAAAGATTCATACAAGAGATGCACAAGCAAAACAAAAAGACATCTCAAGAACAGACAATGTATTATGGCATCCCTACAGCAAAGCTTCTAAAAGGTTACCAAGATGTTTTTGAAGGGCTGGGATGTCTCCCAGGCATGTTACAACTGGAAATAGATAAAATGATGCAGCCAAACCAGCAGCTGCCTTGCAGAGTACCCATTGCATTAAAAGAAAAAATAATGGGAACAATAAAGCATATGGTCAAATAAGGCATCATTGCTAAAGCCACAGAAGCCCATGAGTGGGATAAGTACAGGCAATATTGAGAAGCCAGGCAAACTGCATATTTGTATAGATCCAAGTAATTTAAACAACACACTAACAGTAGCTCACTACCAAGTGCCCACGATGGAAGAAAAATTACCTGACTTGGCAAAAGCAAAAATATTCGGAGTCAGTACTTGATGCCAAAGATGGATATTGACAAGTGCTACTGGCTAAGGAAAGCAGCCACCTCACCACATTTTGGACATCAGCATGTAGATACAGATGGGTGAGGATGCTGTCGAGGATCAAACCCCCAAAAGAGTATCAACGCTGTCAGCAAGAGGTACTAATGGGATTCCTGAGGAGCAGCATCACACCTGATAATATTCTGGTATACAGCTAAGGAGAAAGCATGGTAAAAAGCTGTGGTACATCACAACCACAACCTCATCTGTTTTCCAGAAAGACCTAGAGAGAAAATCTAAAGTTAAATAAAAACAAGATGAAATTGTGATTGACTGCAGTCCCTTACATGGGACAGTTGCTAACCTCTCAAAGGCTGTGCCCTGAACGGGAAAAGGTAAAAGCAACGCAGCAGATGTCCACACCTAAAGATATTATATTAGTTCAGATACTATTGGGATCTGTCAAAATTTCTTCCAAGCCTTTCAGCTGCATGCAAACCCTGAGGTGACTACTGGACAAAGATGCAGCATGGACAGAATATCCACATGAACTTTCATGTGCACTATATCACTCACATTGATGTTCAGCTGTCACTGGTGACTATGATTGTCTTGCTCAGTGGCACAACTGTGTACCACTCAAGTATGACAAGGATGGTTCGGTCTGACACTGGTATCTTACCAGCAGATTCCAAAATAGAGTGGAAGTTCATTTTGGTGGAGAATGGGAAGGTCACACGTTGGGAAGAATGTAACAACAGAACCTTAATGACGGAACAGGAAGATAGAATGGCCCATCATGGTGGGGATATCATTGAACAGGCTCTCAGTGTAAGCTACTGACGTAGCAAAGAAAATGCTGAGACTAAGCACGGGGGCCTCTAAACGAGGTTTTTAAGGCCCAGCTTGACAAAGCCCTGGCTGGGATGATTTAGTTGGAGTTGGTCCTGCTTTGAGCAGGGGGTTGGACTAGATGACCTCCTGAGTCTCTTCCAACCCTGATATTCTATGATTCTGTGACAGGGTTACCTCAACACAATACACCCATCACATGGAACAAGGAGCAGGTGACCAACTATTCCTTTCTGAATTACTACAATGAGAATGAAGATAGGGATTGAGGCACTATACCTACAAAAGGGACAGCTGATTGGGAGTATGACATGAAAGCTATCATCAATGGAAAAGAGATGTGCCTAAATTGAAAAAAAAAATGTCTTGTACTAGTGTTTGCATGTGAAACATTTCACCAGTATGTTCAAAGATGAGCAACCATTGGAGTAGAAAGTGAGCATAAACTACCAGAGAGCATTTTAAAAAAACCCTTGCTTGCAGCTCCAAAACACTTCCAATGCATGCTACTGACACTGCAATGCTACAACTTAAATGTTTGCTACATGAAACGGACTGAGATGTGCACAGCTGACTTCTTATCCAGAGCAACCTTGCAGCATGAAAATCTGGCAATTGAACACAAATGAATTCCTTAACCTAAGAGAAATCAACAACCAAGCCAGTACTGGGCAGTTTCAAGGCAGGGGCTAGAAAGAATCCAAAAACAAACTATACAAGACAAAGATTTACAAGTGCCCCGGTTGGTCTGTCAGAATGTCCAGATGCCAGGAGAGAGGCCCCATCTGCCACTCAAGAATACTGGAATTATTGATGTGAGCTGAATGTACAAGATTGCCTTTATATATGATGTAATCAAATAATAATACCCAGATCACTGAGAAGAGAAACTCTCTCAAGAATACGTCAGAACCACTGTGAAACCAGAATGACAGAGATGCCGAAACCTAGCAAAAATTACCAAAGATATCAGAGACCTGGTGAACAGTTGTGATACATGTGGAGAAATGCAGGCCAAGCAGCAAAAAGAGACCGTGAAAATACACAGCATTCCCAATACACCTCGGAGTAAAGTAGGAATGGACTTTTTACTGCAAACCACACAAACTACCTCACTTACTGCAGATTACTATTCAGCCTTGTGGGAACTAAACTAACTGTCAGATGCTACCTCAGAACCATTATGGACAAAGCAGTATAGTATTTCAGCAGACGTATCATCCCACACTGTGATTTCAGACAATGGACCTAAGTTCACTTGCAAGTTGCAATAAGTTGTGCAATTTATCTGGAAATGGGAATTCAGTTATATCACCTGATCACCCTATCACAGCCAGTCAAATGGGAAAGCCAAATTGGCAGTTAAAATTGCTAAGATCCTATTAAATAAAGCTACCAAAAGTAAATACAATATATGTCAAGCCATTCTTGAATGGCGAAACACTCCCACAAAAGGCCTGGTAAGATGCTTGATGTTAAGATGCATATGAACCTTGGTGCCTGTAGCTCCAGCATTTCTATAGTCGGCGGTGGTTGAAACAGCAACAGACAAAAGGAAGGAGACACACATCACTTAATATGATTAATAAAGCTGTGGATTCATTTGTAATCTCTGCTTTGTGTTTCAAATACTTTCAGAAGACCAGACTCACCAGGGCAAGTGGCAGTCCCTATAGCAGTCCCTATAGCTTTCCGTTGGCCAGCATGGCTAAAAGGAATTTGACATCCAAAGAATGAAACTAATTCCTGGCTGGCAGCATCAGCACTAGACTCTGAAAAGGGTTTTAATAAATGTGCTAGAAATATTTAGACTGGTGTGAAAACCAACAGCTAATTCCTTAGCCCTTTGGGGATCAAAGTATTATTTGCAAACTCAAAATAAGCATTAATTAAAAAACACTTCACAGTATATTTGTGAAGTGATTTTATTAAATACCTCTCAGCATCAGACCCTCCTTCTCCCAGTCTAGAAAGTAATTACCTGCCAACATTTAGAAGATAATCAGCTTTGCTTACATGATAAGCCTGTCAGTGATAGAAGTGTATGCTGCGTTATTTGTCTGCTATGCCATGCACCACCCCCGTGCTCACTGCTTTGAATGATAGTTAATGTCTGTGGCAGAAAACACAGCAAACACTTCTTGCATCTTCCCAAAATGTCATAAGCGTCAACTATGAAATATAGTGACACTGAAAAAGCTTTGATCCTATTTGGTTTTATTTTCCTAATTGAAGGGAGCTAAAGAGACAGCAGCTGGTGTGAAGGGGAATACTCCTATTGGGGTACATCTATAATGGAATAAAGGACCCAGCATGGCCATGGCTGGCCCGAGTTGGCTGATTTGGGCTGTAGGGCTAAAAATTGCAGTGTAAACATTCCGGCTCAGGCTGGAGTTGGAACTCTGGGACCCTCCCCCCTCATGGGGTCACAGAGCCTGGGCTCCAGCCTGAGCCCAAATGGCTACCCCACAATGTTACAGCCCCACAGGCCCAAGTCAGCTGCAGGTGTTTAACGGAGGTGTTGACATACCCTTGAAGTCCAAAAAGAGTTTTCCATTTGGCTTCTTTAGGAACTAGCCCTGCATTAGCAAAGGTAGCCTAGAATGAAAACTTTAGTGTGTAATTCCTATGGTCAGAAGCAACTGGGGGAGGATTAAGGTGGAGGAGGCAAGCTCTGCTCCCTCTACTGGTGAAAAAGGACATGCGGGAAAGGTACCATCACAGAGCACTTCATTTGCATAGACTACCTACCCACAACTTGTCCAGTGACACCTAGGGTTGCCAATTTTGGTTGGACATTCCTGGAGGTTTCATCACATGACATAATCTTTAATGAAAAATTAATCTTTAATTCCTGGAGACTCCAGGGCAATCCTGGAGGGTTGGAAACCTTAGTGACACCTGAAGAGTCCCCTTAACTACAAATGAAGGGAGGAAGTGTGGATGGGTGAAGTGGTGCGGCCAAGGGATTGTAGGACATTCTCACAGCTGGGTGGGTGGGAAGGGAGTTAGACAACTGTCAAAGTTACTAAAAGGGGGAGGAAGGTATTTTACTCTCTCTTTGCATAGATAGTCTCTTTTGCTCCCCCACCCCAAGTTTATGACTGTTCCTTTCCCCCTAATATTCTTTATTTTGTACAGTTTTGGAATGATTGCAAGTGGGAATTTCTGCCTATTAAGGGCACTTAGGGCAGGTGTCTTTCGTTTCCCCAGGTTTCTAAGTGAGGGCTTGAGTCCATTGAATTATTTGGCATGAATGACCCTAGATCTTGTGAACCTGGGCCCTGTTGCTGCCACCACCTCTGGACAAAAGGGTCACAGGTGAAAGCCTTATAACTTCCACACATGGATCTCAAGCAGAAAACAGGAGCAGGATGTTTGAATTTCTGCTTACAGGAGAGAAGCACTCTCTCATCAGCCAGTATTGCCTGGGATAATGGAAAGAGAGGCCTACATCAGTGCACCTAAGGAGATAGGTGGTGGACTAGATGGCTTTTCAATAGCATTCTACCTTCCTGTAGAAGAGGTGAGATAGAGGTATGTGTTAGGATTGCCAAATTTCTGATTGCAGAAAACTAAACACTTTTGCCCCGCCCACTACCCTACCCCAAGTCACCACCCCCTGCTCGCTCCATCCTCTCTCCCTTCGTCACTCGCTCTCCCCCACCTGCTCATTTTCACGAGGTTGGGGCAGGGGATTGGGAGGGGGTGAGGGTTCCAATTGGGGGTGCAGGCTCTGGTGTGGGGCAGGGGATGAGGGGTTCCTGGCCAATGGGAGCTGCTGAGCTGGTGCTGCAGGCAGGGAAAGTGCATAGAGCCTACAGGCCACAGGGACATACCACCAGCTTCCAGGAGCTGAGTGGAGCCAGGGCAGTGAGGGAGCCTGCCGTAGGCCCACTGCACCACTGACTGGACTTTTAACAGCCTGGTCAACACCGCCAGGGTCTCTTTTCGACCAGGCGTTCCGGTCGAAAACTGGATGCCTGGCAACTTTAGTAGGTGTATGTCACAAACTAAGCCTTTTGGTCTCACCAGTGCATTTCCTGATCAGCTTCTTTCACTGAATCATAGGATTGGAAGGGACCTTGAGAGGTCATCTAGTCCAGTCCTCTGCACTCATGGCAGGACTAAGTATTATTTGACCATCCCTGACAGGTGTTTGTCCAACTTGCTCTTAAAAATCTCCAATGATGGAGACTCCACAACCTCCCTTTCTTCTGTCCCAGTAAGAATTTAATTGCACTTTGGTAACCAACCTATTGTTTTTAAGATATAAACATCCTGGTTTTTAGAAACAGGAAAAATATTCAGAGCTTGACCAAACTAATTGGAGAAATGGTCTGAGTTAAACAGGATGAAGTTTAACAAAGACAAATGCAAAGTGCTCCACTTAGGAAGGAAAAATCAATTTCACACATACAGAATGGGAAAAGACTGTCTAGGAAGGAGTACGGCAGAAAGGGATCTAGGGGTTATAGTGGACCACAAGCTAAATATGAGTCAACAGTGTGATACTGTTGCAAAAAAAGCAAACATGATTCTGGGATGCATTAACAGGTGTGTTGTGAGCAAGACATGAGAAGTCATTCTTCCGCTCTACTCTGCTCTGGTTAGGCCTCAGCTGGAGTATTGTGTCCAGTTCTGGGCGCCGCATTTTAAAAAAGATGTGGAGAAACTGGAAAGGGTCCAAAGAAGAGCAACAAGAATGATTAAAGGTCATGTTCTCAAGACCTATGAAGGAAGGCTGAAAGAATTGGGTTTGTTTAGTTTGGAAAAGAGAAGACTGAGAGGGGACATGATAGCAGTTTTCAGGTATATAAAAGGGTGTCATAAGGAGGAGGGAGAGAACTTGTTCACCTTAGCCTCTAAGGATAGAACCAGAAACAATGGGTTTAAACTGCAGCAAGGGAGGTCTAGATTGGACATTAGGAAAAAGTTCCTAACTGTCAGGGTGGTTAAACACTGGAACAAATTGCCTAGGGAGGTTGTGGAATCTCCGTCTCTGGAGATATTTAAGAGTAGGTTAGATAAATGTCTATTAGGGATGGTCTAGGCAGTATTTGGTCCTGCCATGCGGGCAGGGGACTGGACTCGATGACCTCTCGAGGTCCCTTCCAGTCCTAGAATCTATGAATCTATGAATTTGAAACATCCAGTAGACCAGACCTTTTGTCAAGACAGCAGTGCTGCAGCTGGAAAAGCACAGTTGAGAGCTGGTACATAACAATGCCACTAGTCTTCGGGCACTATGTTTGCTACTTTGATTTTGCAAAGGCTTTTCAGAATGTGTAAATCTCACCTAGTACATCTACCACAGGACACTTTTTCAGTCAAATTTTCTTAAAGAACAGTGAACGTAAATTTTGGAATATTTTCATAACTAAGTCGCTTACATAATGAATGAAAGAAAGCCTGACTCAAGTATGAAATCCAACTTCAGAGCTATGTGAATTCAGACCTTATTTGCTTCAGTTTATAGAAGCGTTCACTTGAAAATCTCTCGGTCCTGAAGACTATTAAAAGAACACAAAGCTTACTGACCAATGGCAGTGCTGGAGGACTCTCCTGCAGCATTAAGCTACAGCCTCTGCATAGAAGTACTAGGAAAGACTGGTCTTTAGGGCTGTGTCTACATCAGAGATCCCTTACCCCACCACTAGTGGCAGAAATGGAGAGGCTTAGTGTAGACAGTGTTCCTGCAGCCACCAGCATTTTTAACATGTCTTCTAGAACTGTTCAGAGCAGGTCTAAATTACACAGCATTAAACATGCTACTAGGTTCCAACATTTTATCTACACTAACCCTCTTCTTATTGTTACCACCAGTGGAGCTGCAATGGTGGGAAATTTTTGCAAAAAGCCAAGTGGTGGTGGTAGTGCAGGGAGGAGGGAAAATGTAAAGCTTAGAGGTTAGTTATTTCACTCTGGGGACAGTAGCAGGTTGGCAGCCGTAGAATTTACTGCTGAGCATGAATTTTAGATGCCAAGAACAAAATACAGCTGGTAGTTGACTAATGTAGCACCTCTTTTAGAAGTCCAGAAAAACAGCTCTGAGTTCAAAATGTCATCCAGACTGTTACTCTCTAGGACTACCATTTCTCCCAAACTGTCTGCGTGCACCTTTGACCCTCTCCAATGGGGCACCGTGCAGGCCGATGTGTCAAATGACTAGATAGGGGCCGAATCATTTGTTTTAGAGGTGATCGGACTACAACTTTTTTTTAAACACACAAATTGTCCTTGTGTCCTCTTTTGGTTATCATATTCGAAGTATGCCTGAAATATTTGTTTATTAATGCTTGGTTTTTTATCTTGGAAAATATCAGGCATCTCAAGTTAGGCCTTCCTTTCTTTTACTGGCGGTCACAGTGCTATTGTTTGCTCTCACCACTTAATTAAAGGAGCAAGGATGCTGAATCTTTAAACAAAAGCTTCCTTTCTTCCAACTGTTTATTAGCCATTGGTAGTAACAACGCCTACACCCGCCCCCCCCCCCCCCCCCCACCAAAGCCCTAAACAAAACAAAACCAAGCATTAATCAGTGATTAAAAACCCCTTCCCCTCTCAGTTACTCTGTTTTTAATCTCTTCTTTCTTGTAGTCCTATTTTCACTGGTAGTTCTATCAGAAGAGGCGGCTTGAATTTCTAATGCAGAAAAGCAGCAGAAAAGGAAAAGGATTAAATCACAAAAGCAAAAAGGGGCACAAACTCAATTTTCCTTTCTTTGCAGGTCACCTTTAAGGGTCTCACTCAAAATCACCCCACCATCACATTTTCCCAAGCAGGTAGTATATATTACTTAAGGACGCCTTGTCTTGCAATTAACATGACTGCATTTAGGTAAAGTTCTCCAGGAGATGGCTGATGTAAGAGATAATATTGCAATTTAATATATATGTCAATTTTTTGAGGATTCATAGATTCCAAGGCCAGAAGGGAATACTGTGATCATCTAGTCTGACCTCCTGTATAAAATACAGGTCATAGAATTTCCCCAGCATAATTCCTAGATCATATATTTTAGAAAAACATCCAATCTTGATTTAAAAATGGTCAGTGACAGAGAATCCATCTTAATTGTTCCAATGGTTAATTACTCACATTGTCAAAAATTTATACCTTATTTCTAGTCTGAATTTATCTAGCTACAACTTCCAGCCATTAGATTGTTACACTTTTTTTTCTGCTAGATTTGAAGTGCCTATAATTTAATATTTGTTCCCCAAATAGGTATAGACTGTAATCAAGTCACTCCTTAACTTTCTTTTTGTGAAGCTTTGTTAAGACCATGTAAACTGACTCAGGGTTGCACATAGAGCTCCAAGCACTTTTAGAACAACCCTAAAAACTTTTGGGACTACCACTTGCTGGTGCATAGAGAATACAGGGTAAGATCAAGACAAGATTAATTGCTTAATGCTTCTTCCCAAGAATATGAGGAAAGCTTGGCATCTAAAGCTTGGCAACTGATTGAATAGCATTCTGGTAGCAAATTTAGGGCTTGTCTACACTGGCAGGTTTCTGCGCAAAAGCAACTTTTTGCTCTCAAACTGCAGACGTGTACACACCACCAAGCAACTTAGTATGCAGAAACTCCTCAGTTGCAGCACTGCAAAAAAACCACCTCAACGAGAGTTGTAAGGCTATTTGCGCAGAGGCTCCAGCGCTCTAGTGCCGGTGTAGACACTTGATTGCCTCCGGCGCTGTCCCAAAATGCCTCACATGATCTCTCTGTTCATTGTTTTGAACGTGTGTGTGTGTGTGTGAGATTGTGCAGAGAGCCCAGGGAGGGAGGCAGGGGCTGATGTTGGAGTTTCCCCCTCCCCCACCTCAGAACTGGTTGCTTCCTGCAGCTGTCTAAACTTACAAGACAGCCTGCAGACACACAGTCTGTCCCCCAAAACACACACTCTTTCTCCCCTTCCTCCAAACACACACACTCCCCAACCCCACTTTAGTTGTAAAGCAGCTGGCAATGTAGTAGGATGCCCATGGAACAATGGGATGGGAAACCTGCATCATGTGATGCTGTGCCTGCCCATGAGGCATTGTAAACCCTTCCCAAAGCACCCTGCGGGCAGTTGCACAGTAGGATGGCTATCACATGCACAGCTCTCTTTGCCGTTGCAAGTGCTGCTAATGGGGATGTGCTCCAGTGTCACAAAGAGCACAGTGTGGACACACAACAGCGGTTTAAATCCAGCGTTTTATTAAAAGTGGTATAACTTGTGGTGCAGAAACTTGGCAGTGTAGACATATTCTATTACTGTAACAAGTAAATTAGGGTAATTGAAATTAAAAAATAAATTCTTATCAGTCCAAAGATTAGGTTTTAGGGCAGCTTATCTTGCAAACAGCTGCAGTGCTACATGTGGTTAGAGCAGAAGGTAAGACTTTGGCCTCTCTTTCTGGATCTGCCACAAATTTACTGTCTGATCTCGGGTAAGTCAGCTACCATCTCTGAGCCTCTATTTCCCCATCTGTGAAGCTAGGCTAATTGTGCATTACTACTGTGCCTCACACTAATTTATTAATGTTTGCACAAGATGATGAAAGGCATTTTTTGTTGAAAAGCGTTATTGAAAATATATGTATGAAAAAAACATCGTTTTATTTCCTTTATTTTCCAGCAAACAGAAATGTACCATGTAAACAGAGGAAGCTAAAGAGAAACACATATAAATATTTTGCAAACAGTACTGCACTTTTTTTAAACTATATGAACACACACACACACACACACACACACACACACACACACAGTAGTTAGTAAAGTTACATATTAAACTGAGGGTTACCAATGTTGTGATCAGCACCCTTTGTTGTTTTTATAGTCTTATAGCTCAATTTCACCTCCTCTGCACGTGCACAAGTGGGCGAGCATGTCTGGAAAACATCTTAAAATACAGACAACAGGAAAAGGAGAAGGATTTATTTAATTTTTTTCCTTGGAATAAAGGTTTATACAAAATACAGTGTAGGATCAAAGCTGTGTGTGCGAAACAAACTCTTGTCTAATTTAATTTTTTTTAAAGTGCCATTTTCTCCATTTATTGTTTCAACCACTCTCATTGGGTGAGGCAAGCATAGCTCTCTTAGGAATAGTTGGGTTGCGATCAAGGACATTTAGCAGATGGAGCACGGTGCTCTCCAGATCAAAGCTACTGGTATGCAATTAGACAAAAAATAGCCCTAAAAATGAGTCATAATGCAATATAGTACAGCTGATGATTCGTCACGACTGCAGGAAAAGAGAGGAGCAAATAGCTTGGGTTCCCACTAGAATGTAGGTGATCCCAACACAAATCAAAGTGCTCTAACACTGGTAGATAGTGACCTGTGAATCAGATGTAGCTGCGATGAGGCAGGAAAACTATGTTTAAGGCTAAAGGCATACGACACTATATTAGGGGTTCTCTCAACACTGAGTTTCCTATGGAAAATGCAGTAGTTTTCTTTCAGCCCTATCACTGACCGAAGGATGCACTGGACCCATTCCTCTAGAAGTAGGATGGAAAAGAGATTTTAACTAAAGGAAGGCAGGCCCATTTGTATCATACAACTTACACTTAACTGAGTCTATGGATTAGGTCTTCAGCTGTTATAAAACAGGTGTGGCTCCACTGAAGTCAATTGATTTACACCAGTTGGAGTCAGCCTCAAATGTTTTACCTTTATGGTTCAATAATCCCACTCCCTCCTCTTTGACATTCTCAAAGAAATGAGAAAAAGATGGGAGCAAATCATAGGACTGAACACCAGAAATAAACTTTTAGGTTCATTTCCCTTACTTTCTCATTTCTTTGAGAACTTTTCAAGGCAGAGAGAAACTATTGTTTCCTGCTGAGTAAGAGGAGAGGCGGTTGCTACTTGGAGAATACACGTCTGGGAGTAAACCATTTCAGAGCAGTTGCAATAGAGTCAGTCAGTTCTTAAATAAACTGAGTATTCCAACAGATTACGTTCAACATGTGTAAGGTATCTTACGCAAACAAAATAAAGAGTGTGTGCTTGGAAATATCCATATTCCATGTTACTGGAAAAGGAGTTTTTTACGTTGTATAGTAACAGGAATTCTTCAAGATGTTTCCCCCTAAGGGTGCTCTACTTGAGGAACACAAGCTCCATGCACCTTTGACTGGAGATTTTTTGGCAGCAGTGCTCATTTAGTCCTCACATGCGCCCTAGCCATCCTTATGGCCCATACTGAGGATATATAGAGCTACAAGAGATGGACTGCCCTCCGTTCCTGCCAGGGCCGGCTCCAGGCACCAGCTAAGGAAGCAGGTGCTTGGGGCGGCCAATACAAAGGGGCGACACTCCGTCTGGTATCGGGGCGGCACGTCCGGGTCTTCGGCGGCGGGTCCCTCATTCTCTTCCTCTTTGAGCTGCCGCTGAAGAGGAGGAGAGGGAGTGAAGGACTCGCCACCAAACTGCTGCCAAAGAAGTGGTGCGATTGAGCTGCTGCTGAAGTAACGCCACTCTTCCCCCCTCGCCTCCGCACTTGGGGCGGCAGAAAAGCTGGAGCCGGCCCTGGTTCCTGCTCCACCACAAAACCCCAAAGAGACAATGCGCTGAAACAGAGGGGAAGGAGGGTGGGTACTGGAGCATGGTTGAGGACAGACATCTCGGAGAATTCCAGTTATGGTACAATGTAAAGAACTTCTCCTTCCTTCTTTGAGTCGTGTCTCTACGGCTGCTCCACCTGAGTTGACTCCCAAGCAGCATCCGGCTGCAGGATTTGGGAGAACTTGCTTCCCCAGGCCAATTTATATAGTACATATTGCCCCTGTAGTCTATTATTATACGGATGGCTTGATCTTGTATCCCAGGGTGGAGGTGCTGGCAAGCGATTTTACTGCTCTGATTTCGAGAATGTCTGATGTGTAAGGTCCCATCTGTCCTGGATAGTATAGTCCTGCACATGAGCTCCCCATCCAAGGATGGACATGTCAGAAACAATTCCAACAGTGGGAGGAAGTAGTTGACAAATCCCTGAACACACCTTGTCAAGATTCTTCCTCCAGTCAAAGGAGACTAGTGTGTGACAGGGAAGAGAGAGCAACTTGTTTAGTCAGTCTCTGGTGAGGGATAAACTGTCTTGAATAAGGCTTGGAAGCAACACAGGTGTAGGTGAACATGTAGCATGATCCAAGTGCATGCTGCCATGAGTCTGAGGAATTGCATGCACAATCTGGCAGTGACCTGAGCTCTCAGTTGAATTTGTGCAATTCAGTGTCACAGAGTGAGGAATCTGTCCTCTAATAGATAAGCTCTGGATGTGGTGCCATCCAAAGAGGCCTTTATGAACTCTATTCTTTCTACAGATAAGAGGAAGAATTTTCACAGTATTGACCATGGTTAAATAAAACCATGCGCATGTTTACAGCAATTCTGACTTCAGTATAGGAGTGTCCCTGGAGAAGCCAATCATCAAAGTAAGCAACTACCATCATAACTTTTGTGAACACCTTGGGGGTGGTAGACAATCTAAAGGGAAAGACTCAATATGGGTAAGGATCCTGACCTACAACGAATTGTAGGAACCTGTTGTGAGAAGACTGTATCATGACATGAAAGTATGTGTCCTGAAGGTCCAGGGTCATGAAGTAGTCCTCTGGACACAGGGATGGAATGATAGTTGTGTCACCATCTTAAATTTCTAAGCCTTGACAAAGGTATTCATCATCCTTAAATCTAGAATCAGTCTTCATCTGCCTTTCTTTTTGGGAACCAAAAAGTACTTGGAATAAAACTGTCTCCCATGCAGTGAGTAGGTACTGGTACCATGGCTCCTACCTAAAGGGATAAAAACCTTGTTTCAGAAGAGGTTAATGAGATGAGTCCCTGAAAAGGGACAGGGAAGGGATGTGTGAAAGAGGTATGGAGTGGAAGTGGATGGAGTACCTCAAAATTATAACCTCCAAAACTCATCTGTCAGAGGTAATCTGCTCCCACGAGTTGTGTAAATGGAAGAGCAATCCCCAAAATGTGGGAGAATAGAAGGAGCAGGATGGTGTAACAGGAGATCTGGATCATAAGAGTGTTCCTGGCCCTCATCCATGGCATCAAAACAACCGTTTAGTAGATTACAACTTCTGCATCAAGGTAGCAGTAACAGTTAAGAACCTTCCATTCTGCATTCTGTGTTTTTTCTTACATAGCTCTGCTGTCCTGCAGGAGGTGGGATGGTCACGATCTCTGTGCTGTCTGAGATCCACCACATCTCTTTTCATTCTTTGGAAATATGTATGTGTGTGAATAAAAAGTCACTCTGGAGTCATAAGAACATCAGGACAACCATACTGGGTCAGACCAAAGGTCCATCTAGCCCAGTATTCTGTCTTCTGACAGTGGCCAATGCCAGGTGCCCCAGAGGGAATGAACAGGTAATCATCAAGTGATCCATTCCTTGTTGCTCATTCCCAGCTTCTGGCAAACAGAGACTAGAGACACCATCCCTTCCCATCTTGGCTAATAGCCATTGATGGACCTATCCTCTATAAATTTCAAAGAATTTGTCTTTCAAAGAATGAAGGGAGTCATCCATAGAGTCACTAAACAATTTCAAACCATCAAAGATAAGGTCCTCTACTGTGCTTTGGACTTTCTGTGAAAATTCCAAGGACTGGAGCAAGGAGGATTTACACATAACTATGGCAGTGGAGATGGAGCTAGCTGCCATACCAACTGTGTTAAGAGAAGCCTGCAAGATGGCTCTCATCAAAGTCTGCCCCTCCACAAAACTATCCTGAAATTGCTCCCTGTGGTAAATGCTCAATGAAAGAGCTAAACTTTGTGTAATTGACGTGGTTATAATTTGCCAGAATTGCCCGATAATTAGCAATCTTGAATTACAGGGTTGCAGACAAAATACTTTTACAACCAAAAAAGTCTAAGTGCTTCTGGTCTTTACTATGGGGGGTTACCGTTGAATGTGTTACCTATTATGCTAATTCACTGCCTCCACAATCAATCACAGAATGAGGAGGAGGAGGAGAAAATAAAAATTCTAATGCCTTAGCCAGGGCATAATATTTTTAATCTGCCCTTTTAGCTGTCAGGTAAGAGAGTAGCAGGAGTCTGCCCAATCATTTTGGCAGGTTTTAATAGCACCTTAGAAAAGACTGACAATGGTGCATGTACACCAAGCAATTTATGCTGGGTATCTTGCACTTCTTCTAATGGAATTTGTAGAGTGACTGCCACTCTTTTCATCAAGTCCTGAAATATGGGAATGGAGGGGGCTGCCAGGACTGGTCATACCAGAGAGGGCACTTGGCAAATCATGGTGGTAAAAGCCTGGAAGTATCCTTTGATTATGTAGGTTCTTGGTAAACAAAGGTGGTCAGCCAGCAGAGCCCTGTACTGAAACCAGAGTCTGAAGATATATTCCAATAGAGGAACAGACAAAGGAAGAGGAATTGTCCATCTGTCAGTGCATATTGATACACCAGGGAGGTAGGCAGTACTAGCGAAAAGTGAGATCCAGTGATAAGTCAGGCTGCAGTACTGGGAGTCTTGAGCTCAACGAAGGAGACTCTAGTTCCTCAGAAACAAATAGATCTCTGGAGCATATGAACTCCTGTGATGTCAGGTGAATTTGTCCAGATATTTGATGAGTCCCGGATATTAAAGCTTGTAGTACCGAAGAGCATTTGGGATTTTCTGACTCTTGCTGTATCTACACTTTCAGTTTTGAGGAGGTAACAGCAGATGAAGGCAGTATCAACTTCTTCAGTGCTGAGTATTTAGAGTCAGAAGCACTTGATGAAATTCTGTGGCCTGTGTTATGCAGGAAGTAAAACTGGATGATCATAACGATCTCTACTGGCCTTAAAATCTAATACTACTTTGCTGAAACTATTGGTAACTTTTTTAAAAATGGAATCCACTGTAGTCATTGGAGTCAGAAATAACATCATTTGATATTTGTTGAAATATCAGCGGCAACATCCAAATGCAATGTGAAGACATTGCACCACATTTACCTTGTGGCTGCCCCCAAGACATTCAAGAACTATGGAATAGCTTAAGTGGTCAAGCATAGTTTTAATCAAGTCCCAGTTCAGTATTATTGGATTGCTTAACATACAAGACTCATTGCCATATAGGGAAATTTTAATACATCTATAAACTAAGGTTTTTAATTGGAAAAAGATGCTATATCAAACAGTGGTTGTGGTAACAAACTTATCTAGGTAAGTTAAATTCCTTTAATCAATTTTCCTACAGCAATTCAATGAACAACATAAAAAATATTTAGGAAAAAGTAAACTATTCATTAAGCACTGGGAAAAAAAAAAAAAAAAAAACAGACAGTGCCCCACTTTTGTCTCTTGAGAGCTATTTCTCAACCTCACCACTACCTCCACTTTACAGTCTAAGGAACTACTAACAACTATGCTTATGTTATTCAATATTCATTGTTACTGAGGCCTCCACCTCCAGAAGGAAAAGACTGACAATAGATTTTCTCAATCTGTTAACACATCTCAGGAGACAAAATAAGATTTATTGGTGAAATCCAGGCCATACTGAAATCAGTTGGAGTTTTACCATTGACTTTATCCCTTGCGTTTTGAACTTGCCATAAGGCTTAGTCATCACATGGTTTTTGTAATGGTGCTATTTTGGTTAGGGGTGTGATTCTTCACTGAAATAGTTATACTGGTACAAACCCTAATGTGGATGCAGTTATACCAGTGTATATGTTTATCCCCATATATCTTATTGCCCTTCCCCTATGGGAATGAACTATACCAGTATAAGCACTTTATCCCAGTATAAGTGCATCTACAGTGAAGGGGTTATACTGCTTTAACTACAGATGTATAGTTAAAGTAGTACAACAGGGGTTAGTGCCATCAAGAGGTTCCTACAACAAGTTAAATGAGCATATGAGGTCAGTAGTCTCCCTCCTGTGAAATTAAAGCAACGCTATGTATAATAAGATCTTCTCCTGCATGTTCCACATGGAGTTTGCTTATGAACAACGAAGGTTACTTGTAGACTAAAGCAATTACAGGTATACTAACTGACTGAAATCACTCGTTTGGTCTCCTCTCTCTTTAACTAATCTATCCTGTGTTGCAAAGTAACAGATTAGCCATATTCCTGAAAGGCCTTAGAGCAGGTGACTTACAGTACAATGCTGTATGGTATCAAGTGCCGGAAACTTCAATAGCCTGGAGTTACTGCAACAGTATAAAAAGGGACAAATTAAAATTGTTTAAACATAATATTGTCTCCATGAGAAGTGAAAGTATTGCTTTCAAATCAGCCCCTCTCCCCCTCCCTTTTTTGGAAGGGGGGGGAGGGGAAGTGGCTTTGAAGTTTGAGATAATGAAGGAGAAGACAAAACAATAAAATACTTCAGCTAATCCTTCTCAAAACACTCATCCCACCCAGCAACTAGATATTGGTGTATATTGGATAAAAAGCCTTTTGTTAACTTCCCAGTTCTTATGCCAACAAGCCATAATGTGAGGCGTTTTGAAATTACGCACCAAAATGCCATATGTTCATTGCACTGTAAACAGTGAGGCGACTTTTGTAGATACCAATTTACATTAAAGCCTGGAAATTTAACCCTTGAACTTGACAAATTTTTGATAAATACCCATTATGTTTTGGTAAAATAGTTAAAAAAGATAATTACAAAGTTCCTGGCTGTACTAAGTCAGGTTATGATGAAAAGTTACTAGAACTGATCATAAGAATTAGATTTTGCATTTCATTTCTTCATAAAGTTAGGATTTTTATGCTTATCTTTACAGGAAACACACCACAAATTCAAACAAGACATAATTGGTTTTGAACAGGTGCAGTGGCTTCCTTAACAGTTCAGAGTGTAGGCATTTTTTGCAGAGTGTTGTGGCACTGCAAATGGCAGAACTGCTGCAGCTTTGCTTGGAATAGTTCAATCTAAATCAGCGGTTCTCAAACTGTGGGTCGGGATCCCAAAGTGGGTTGTGACTCCGTTTTAATGGGGTCACCGGGGCTGGAGTCTGGGGCTGAGGCTTGAGCCCAAGGGCTTCAAGCCCTGGGTGCAGGGCTCAGGTTACAGCCTCCTTCCCCCCCCAGCCTGGGGCTGAAGTCTTTGGGCTTTGCCCCCTCTCCCAAACCCAGGGCAGTGGGGCTCAGACTTCGATCCCCACTCCTGGAGTCCTGTAGTAATTTTTGTTGTCAGAAGAGGGTCGCAGTGCAGTGAAGTTTGAGAACCCCTGATCTAAATCTATTCCTTCCTGCTATAGTTAGATAAAAATTGGAATTAAGTGCTAGTATACTGTAAAGACAATATATATAGAGGATTTGTATTTACATAACAAGGTTTTGGGAATTAATTTTTAAGTTATTAAAATTAGCTACATGGGAATCTGACACAGAGTGCTAAAATTAAAACTCTTGCCTTGAAATTTTTGATTGTTTTGAATAGATGCCATGAATTCAAAGAATGCTCTAGTTGGGGGTTTTGTTGTTTAATTGTGTTTTTAAATAATTTTCAGAACGGAGCATGGTCATAACTAGGAATCAATAAGTCTGAGTTCTACACCCAACTCGATTTTTGATCTTCTGCATGTCACAACTTCTCTTGCAATATGAGGCATCTGAAAGTTAGGAAATGCCAGAGTTACAGTTGCTTGTGCAACCATCATTTAGCCCCGTTGTGCCTGTGCATTATGATCTTTAATTACACGATCACAAGCTATTTTTTCCAGAAGACTCTGGCCTCATTAAATTCAGAGGTTGGATGCACAAAGGGGCCAAATTCAGGTTACACAGGCAATTGTAATTCTGACATTTTCTAACTTTCAAGTGCTTAACTTTGCAACCTAAATAATGTCCTTTTCATGAAGGTTTTTGTATGTAATATGTTAATTATATTCTCAAATTGTGTTCTCCCATCTTAGAGTAACTCCAATTTTAATAGCAACTGGTAATTACTATCAGTTTTGGTAACTATCAGTTAGCAAGTTCATAACATCCAGATAAACTACCTCATGGGGAAACTAATTGTTTCCTAATTATTTCTGGAAGAATGAAAATATGTATATATATTTAGTTAACATAATATGGCTTGGGATTTGTCATTCTAAATAAGTTTTATACAAGTATGCTACCAATTTATTTGTCATTAATATAACTATTTCTTAGTACTTCTTTGGTCAGTAATATATTATTCATTACAACCAAAGAAAGTATTGTTAAAGAGAAGGTGCTAATTTTTAAGATTATTTAGGTAAAATTCCCTCAAGAGAAAACTAGTGCATGCATTTCCTAGGAGATGCTTTTTAAAAAGCATTGAATTGATAATCTCAAATTTATTTCACTGGGTTGATACTGATTTATTGTTTAGTTCAATAAATTAAAACATTCATATATAAAATTGTTTGATAAAATAGGACTGGCCTTTTAAAATACCTTTCTTAAATATTTAAATACAAACTTTTGGTGACATGAACCTCAATCAGGAAAACAGAATAAAGTCCTATATTAGCACATGAGAATTAATATATTGCAGACTAATGATATTATACTTGTATCAGGACAATTTGGCATTTTAGCTTTTGTCACTTGTCTATCCTATCAGTCACAACTCTTTAATCACGTATCTATAAATAAAGGATTTCACATGTTTTTGAAGAATTTCTGTCTTCAGTTTATGCTTTTAAAATTTCATTTAAAATTTCATAGAGAGTGTAAGTACAGTAAATTGCCTCCAGAATGTATCAAATATGAATGACTTGATCTTACCCACTATACTTTGAAATGCTGACATTAATGACATTTCAAAATGTTTCAAGCCATCTGCTAACTTTTAATTTTATTTATTGTACTTTTAAATCTAAGACACACATATTGTCCAAGTAGACACTCATTCAAAGCTTTTTACCTCAGATTTTGGCTGTAAAATTTGAACTACGTTAATGCAATCGTTCCAAAGATGTGTTTTCAATTTCACGAAAGCGTATACACCTACCACGAGTGCAAACTTAAGTATTATCACTAACACATTGCATAAGAACTTTGAGTGTAAAAGAAATCAGAAGTTCCCCAGAGATTTGATATCATCCATCTCTCAAGATATACAAATTAGACTTTCACACTGTCTGGAATGGCTCATGACTTTGAGTGCCAAACTCAGGGCAGACTGTCAAAAGCAAGGCAGACACCCCAAACAAACAGGTGGTATGTTCTATAATTAGACTGATTTCCAGCTATGCATGTGTAAGTGTTCAGTGAGGCCTGGGCCTTGTCATGAGCTGGCACCTAGTCTGCCAGCATCAAATAGATCTCAAAGTCAGTCAGGGTTGGAATAATTTTAACTGTTTGTTAAAAAGGAATTATGAAACATTTTTTCCAAAATGCAGCAAAACAGTGAATATTTAAAAAAAACAAAACCCTATCATTTTACATTTGAGAATGGAATAAGATAATGGCTAGAAAAAGCCTAACAGCTGTTGAATCAATTTCTTACTGTACATAGTAATTGCTTTTTAAAAAAAATTATACAGTTGTTTTACAAAACTTTAAACAGCAAGAGGAATTGAAGCAATAGAAAATCTTCAACTATTCAGCATTAGTATTTAAATACATTGATATCTTCCACAGCAATCCCCTTCCCCCTTATAGGCGTTTACTTGAAATTTTATCTTGTATTAAGCACACTGTTCATGCTCCATATGAAATGAAAATACTTTTAGAAATACTCTAATTGCCACAAAAGTCAATTTTTATACAATGGCATACAAAAATTAAGTACACACATTTGTCTGAATCAAGATTTTAATGTTTATTGCATTTGTTTACATGTGGTTTTTTTTTTTTATGTAGCTCACCTGAAGCCATTAGATGCAGCTACATTGTTTTCCAAGACTCAAATAATTTATCACACAGTGATTGCTTTGTACATCCATCTGGGTATACCTTCTCTGAGTTTGATCCTCTCCAGTTTGCCCAGGATCTGTAAATGCTGAGATTACTGAAACTGGTAAGTCCACATTTAACTACCCAAACACAAACCAACAAGACAGCATATTGTACATAAGGCTATTAAACAATTTTTTATAAATCTGTTCAGAGAAACCAGGCACAAAGAACTTTTTGAACACACAATACTGAAAAGCCAGCCATGAAATCTTTGCAAGTTAGGTATTCTCAAAATCCACAGTTAAGCATTCATCCTTGTAGCTCTAATATTTAACATACAGGTTTTGCATTTCCTCAGCACTTTAAATATATTGTACTTTAACACGGTGGTTCTAAAGTTGTACCAATTTACCAGAATACACGATGGATAATCCAACTAGTGATATCACATCCCACTGAACTGTGTTTGTTTTAAGCCATAACAGAGCTTGGGCTGCTCAAAAGGCCAACCTAACAGTGTAAAAACACACACAACTGAACTGGAAGCAGGTAGTAGCAGAGCACATTAAGTCCAGCACAGAGGCTCACCATAAAGAGTAACAGTCAAAAGTATTAGTCACAAGAGCTGAGAGAACCAGTACTCATACATACATATCGGAGGTTAGGGAAAAACTGCATTGCCAAATTGTATTTTTAGATGAAATTTAAGATAAGATACATTTGGGATATTTCTAATCTGTCATGTCAATCCTGACTAAATGCTCACATTTGAAAGATGCATAATTTTAAATGATCAGTTTTACAATAATCACAAAATTAGCGCCTACTTTTTTCCACCACCTGTGAATTTAACAAAACTGTATTGTACTAATATGGACTAAATCTTAATATAAGCAAATGTATTTTCAATCTACAATTTTATATAGAATGTTATTAACACAGGGTATGGTAAAAAGTTTGTTGTCAAAACATACATACATTTTATGGTGTGAATAATGCACACTAACAACTTATAGTCTGCATTCTCTCTCTAATATAATCAGATGCATGCAGATTATGTGCAGCATTTTAACACTGATACTAAATTTACAAGACTGCTCCCCCCACTCCAATGCTACCTGTAATAAAAATCAAAAACTCCGAAGTAGACATATCTTCATGAAATTCATGATGGATTAACTTCAGTGCTTGTTCCACAAAGGTGTTGCAATAGGTCCCTGTGGAGCCCTTTCAATGACAACAAATTCATCAGGGTTGTCAAAAGCTTCATAGTGGATTAGCAAATCCTGAATAGCACGTTCCTCAATCTGAAGGACGAAAGGGGGGGAGGGGGGGGGGGAGGGGAGACGGGAAAGGGGAAGTCAGCATTTTATAATCAGGTCTAGAAGAAATCATCTCATGGGGGATGGAAACTGTTCACTGTATAACAATGTTACTTTTTAAAACAAAATTACCGTTATCAATAAGGTTTAATAGCCCTGAATAATTATACATCCTGCATGTCAGAAATCAGTGAATATTCTTCATTTCTTTCAAATACAGATATGTTTTTACATGATAGGTCTTTTAAAAAACCTGCTAGCTGGGCAGGCCTTAAATAGGACATATAGCCCCAGGACCTGCCTAACAGATTCTAAAATGCTCATGGACTGGCTGGATGTCATCCTCTAGCAGAATGGGAGAAGGCGAAACACTCCAAACAATGAGGGCAAGCAAAGAAAATTGGGGAACATGGAACCTAGCCCCAGAAGCTAAGGGCCCCAAATATTGCCAGGCTAGCCCAGGAGTGGGCAAACAATGGCCCGCGGGCCAGATCCGTCCCACCAGCCATTTTAATCCAGCCCTCAAGCTCCCGCTGGGAAGCAGGGTCTGGGGCTTGCCTTGCTCTGGCACTCCAGCCAGGGAGCATGGTCAGGGGCCACTCCACGCAGCTCCCAGAAGCAGCGGCATGTCCTCCCTCCAGCTCCGACACGTAGGAGCAGCCAAGGGGCTCCGCTCCGCACGCTACTCCCACCCTAAGCGCCACCCACGGAGCTCCCATTGGCCGGGAACCGCACCTGCAGATGGGGCAGCACGCAGCAGAGCCACCTGGCCACGCCGCTGCGTAGGAGCCGGAGGAGGAACATGCCGCTGCTTCCGGGAGCCACTTGAGGTAAGCGCTGCCCGGAGCCTGAACCCTGAGCCACTTCCCCACACCCCAACACCCTGCCCCAGCCCTCATCCCCCTCCTCCCTTCAGTCCCAGCCCAGAGCACCCTCCTATACTGCAACCCCCTCATCCCCAGCCCCATCCCAGAGCCCACAGCCCCAGCCGGAGCTCGCACCCCAACCCTAATTTCATGAGCATTCATGGCCCGCCATACAATTTCCATACCCGGATGTGGTCCTCAGGCCAAAAAGTTTGCCCACCCCTGGGCTAGCCATACCCTCCCCCAAATGAGCCTGAAGTTATGCTTTAACAGCTGGTAGACACTACGCAGCATATGAATAACTGATTCTAAAATGTCATCTCTAAAAGAGGTAGTGAAAAAAATACAGCGTCTTTTACCTGGATCAAAGCCAAAGGTTTCTCTCTGCTCCTGATAAGAGCAGCTTCTTGCTGGAGCTCTTCTTCTACAATAGCTGCAAATGTGATAGGTGCTATCGCAGTAGAGCTAGTTAAGGATGTCACTAACCACGGACTGCAAGGTAATACATTACAGAGTGAAGTGTACCACTGACATTCTGAAACAAAAGCAGTATAAAGAATTAACAGAAAACATGCTCCAAAATCTTTCAATGTCAGAAATCAAACTTACTTCTGACTCTCCAGTTGTAGTAAATCAGAAACATGATCATCTTCTTTGATTGTGCATCTGGGAGGAAAAAAACATGAAACTTGCTGATTCAATATCTCTTGGAATGTAACAGGATTATTGGCAACCCTCAGACTTATTCTACTGCACTAAACACGTGCACTACTGTGGGGAGAGGAACAACTTGGAGAGGGGAATCTCAAGCCATTGGAAAAAAAAAAAAATCAGTGAAATAAGCATCCTTCGCAAATTGCAGTGCGACAGCCCACAGTGAGCACAGTTACTAAAATGTATTCCTATATTGTTCCTGTTCAAATAAACTACTTCAATAAGAAGCACATGGGTGCCCCAGCAGAAAATGAATTCAGACAAAAGTTCTCTTTGCACATTCACTGTATTGTAATATAGTCGCAAATCCAATATTAAATCCAAGACTTCTAGGCAGAAGATTTTTGAGTGTGATATAGTGGTAGATAGGCTCCCAAGTTAGCTTCTTGATTACTAGAACTGTAATGGACTTACAGCACAGGCAACCTTAATTATGGCATTTCCTAATTTCTGAGTGCCTGACTTTGCAACCTAAATAATATGTTCATGTAATGTTTTGTATTTAAAGATTTGAGCACTGTAGCTACAATATAAGCACTGTATATAACCCTGTTCACAATAAATCTGGGAATGATATGATCTCCAATCCTAAAATTGTTGTCTTGAAAGAGGTGGCTGTAGCATTAAGTCAACTGCAATAGCACTAGTGTATTATTTCTCTCTGAGTATAGTATTGATTATTCAATGCCAGAGATGGTGAACCTTCAGCACACATACATCTTCCCTCACAAATATATGATCTGGATTCTGAGGAATATACATAAAAAGGGTGTAAAAATAGGATTCATGGAATGAAACAGGAAAAAAAATATGCTTAATATCAAAAAATAAATTATGACAGTAAGATGTGTTACCCTGTATAATCTGTCAAGAGAACTCACCATGTGGCACATTTAAGTCTACACCAGACAGAAACACACTAATATGTGCTGACCAGAATAATTCTCAACTAACAGGGGAATGGAAGAGTCCTAAAATGGGAAATCTAAGCCCTCTCTAAATTATATGAACCTCTGACAACATGCAGTTTAAAAGCATGGGAGAAGTATTATAGCAAGATTTTTTTTTTAAAATAAAGTTCAACATTTATTTTTCAGTTATTCTACAGCACCCCTATGTGCTTTAATGTGTTGCTATAGTCAACTCTCAATTGTTTTCAGTTCTACATAACATACTGTAATTAAATAGCCACAAATTGTCAGAGGAAATTCATAGAAAAATTCCTAATAGGAGAACTCCAGTGACTGGTGAGTTCTAAGTTCTCTGTCTGAGATTTCTTCCACAGAACACAATTTCATGGTCAACACGCAGCATAACTCCTATTTCTGGGAGGAGAAGGGAATTTTTTTTGAGAAGTATAAATAAGTAGATAAATAAATATCATCAAAGGCTACATCCAAATTAACTATGCCCTGCTTTTTGACATAAGATATTGTTTCAAAATTGCCCACTAAGATCTGAATCATTTCCCCCAAAGAAAAGAAATACATTATAAGATAAACAAATTGCCTAGTGATCCAAAAAACTGTAGATCTTTCCCACTCAGACACCAGAATTTATTGATCATGAAATCTCAACTGCAACATTCATCTGAACTTAGGTGAATCACTGAGTAAGGTGAAGAAGCAACAAAAATGGGCCAACTTAAACCACAGTTAGGCTCATGAGCTGAAGGAGTGCACATTTTATAGTCAGTTAAAACCCTACAGTCTCACAATGGACGCCAAGTTAAAGCTTGTGGTGACACCATTGGGGATGATTCCTTCAACTCAACATTCATAAAAACCTTGCTATTTCTGATTCAGTGGCTCAGCTGTAGCATTCTACATTCCTGTGTGTCAGACTTGTTTGCTCTCACTTTGGGTCTCTCTCACTCTGATCAGTCAGGAGCTGGAAGTAGGAATAGAAGATACATGCTCTAGCTGTCGGATGGAAAAGGAGAGCCTTGTGTTGCTCAACAACGCCTTCATTCTACTAAAGTAGAACACTGATGGTCTCCACAGGAAATCTTGTCCAATCTTCTGAACTGAAACAATGATGTCTTCGATTCAGGTACTTGAGAACTGTAAAATCATTAGCGTTTTTGAGAGCCACACAAGATCATGTGGTAACTTCCTTTAAGTAAAAATTCCTGACTGACAATGCAGAAGTAGGCTTTTTGTCAGCATCATCTTTGCCAAGCTAGGGAGATGTTCAAGTATTTCCAATTCTCAGAGTCTCATTTTTTAAAATTATCTTCTATACACCTACGTAAACAGAAATCCCCTAGCCCTCTCAGAAGACAAAACCTTCTGTCAAACATATAGCAGGTTTACACTTTGAATGAAAGTCAGATGCATGCACCCTCCTACCCCTGCCCAAAGTATTCACAGCACCACTATAAAGTAGTAAAGCAAAATCAACTTGGTCATAGCAAGTATGACTCAGTCTAGATAACACAGTTCTTTCCGAGCAAGACTATTTTATCACAATTAGCAGTTGTAATGTCACAGTACACTCTAGTGATTAAAAGATAAGCAGAGGATAATTACACAGGTATTTAATGCACAACGATCATCTATTCCACTGCTACTGTGATCCTTATAAGTAATTAATGAGGTGGTCAGAGATTTCACATTTTAAGCATTTTGGATCTAGGTTGTTTTAAGGATAAGAAATCTGAAATTAAATAAGTGCATACAATAGATTAACTGTGCATATAATGGTTTAACATGTTAATACTGCATCTTAAGTGGAATCAAATAACAAGGGGTTAGAAGCAGTGGTTCTCAACCTGTGGCCCAATCTACACCCAGCTGCGGCCCATGTGACATCCTCAGGGCTATACAGGTAGAATTGGATGCAGCTCACAATGGTAAATAGGTTGAGAACCAACAGGTTAGAGGATAGTGAAAAAGGAGTGTATGGAAGTGTCAAATCTACATGTTTTAGAAGGATTTTTGTGTGGGAAGGTTTCTAGATAAGTTCCAGGCCAACTGTTGTCTGAAATGTGTTTTAGGATTTTTAGAAGATGCTGATTTATAGTCCTCAAGATGGATCGTCTCAGTATATTCAAAGAAGGGAACCAGTCGTAGTAGCAGCAATGCAAACTTCCTTAAGCTGTCCCATCAGTGTGACTGACCTTGAAAGACAAGAGGATAGCTCACTCTTCAAATCCATTCAATACCTCCTTTTAAAAAAAAGGGATCTCTGCTGAATCAGGTAACAGAAGTGCTAGTTGTGATTCTGGTGATGTGACTACCTGTCCCTTAAAACTGGATAAGACTATGATCAACTCATTTAATAAGGACAACTCAAAAGGCATCAGACCAGACCATAATGACTTTTGTTCAAAACTAACCTAGACAGGATATAGGACTAGGAACTGTAACTGAAAGGATACCTTCCTCTGAATCAAATAGTTCCCATTCATGGATCATTTTACCGTTGTTAGTATTTAATATATGGTTTAAAATAGCAACTTTCAACAATATTAAATTTTGAGAGATTCAGTTACAAATTCATTTTTGAAGGGTCTACAAATTAATTTGTATTATAACCGAGTCTGCAGACCCCAACCAGGATCAAAGCCCCATTGTACTAGGAACTGTAAAGATACATTAAGAGACAAATCCTATCCCAAAGAGCTTGCAATCTGCCCAGGCCAAGGGTGTGAAAGGAAGCAAAGAAAGAGTGTGACTTGACTAAGGACACAAAGCGGCTCTGTGGCAGAGCCAAGACTAGAACCGAGATCTTTTAACTTCCAGCTCAGTGTCCTACAGACTGAACCACACTCTCTCTCATAGAAAACCCTTCATTTTACAAAATACGTATTGAAACTTGCTTATCAGGTTAAAACGTAAATGTAATCTTACTTTTTATAGAGTGTTTAGTTTAAAAAGAATACTTAATGAAAAACTAGCTACAGGTCTGTCGCATCTTATGCGCATTTAACATGCACGATTTCAGCTTTACGCGGTCGGCAAAAACAAAAACAAAAAAAAGAAAAAAATAACAAATTTTAATACTGTGCCTATAGTGTGCACGATTTTGCCCACCATTCAACTCAATGTAATTTTGACTATACGCGGTTTTCGCTTTACGCACTAACCGTGGAACGGAACCCCGGCGTAAGATGAGACTCGCCTGTATGTTTAGTTCAGATTGGTAAAACCCCTTCCTTGCAAAATAAATTGACTAACTTTTGATTGCACCCTTCCTCCTTGTGACTAAAAACATCTGAACAGTTAAAATAGGGAAAGTTCTACCAATGCATCAATTAGCAATTAGAATTCAAAACGACCTTGACAAATTGGAGAACTGGTCTGAAATTACTCCTGAGGGAATTCTGTGGCATTGTGTGTGTGCAGAATTTGTACCCCCCACAGATTTCTTGCTTCCCCACAGCATACTAAACACTCTTGGCAGCTTAAATTCAAAGAAAATTCCATAAAAGTCTTATTTAGAGACAATTCTGATGGCACATTTAAACACTTAAGTCAGTAAATGACAATATTGAAGTTATAGGTGCAAACTCAACTCTACTCCTTTGTGCATGATCATTCACAACATATACTTTTCTACAAGCTTAGATTCATGTGCAGCATATTTCAATGCTATATACTATGACGCAAGCCAGACAGAATAAGAAGTCATTTGTATACAAGCAGCACAGTGAATTAGGCTTGGCTCCAATGGGGCCAAACTTTCAAAATGCACCTCAGACAGTTGTAGTAAAAAAATGGTATGATATTTTATTATTTATATAATAGTATGTGATCATATACTCTTGTTCCTCTTTTTAAAGTTTGCCCTTCTCCTGAAAAAGGGGAACAAAGAGCATATGATACAAAGGGGACCCAGCGAATTATAGACCGAAGCCTTACTTTGATACCTGATTGACACTGGAACAAATTATTAAACAATTTGTAAGCACCTAGGATAACCGGGTTATAAAGAATACCCAACGTGGATTAGTCAAGAACAAAGTACACAACACCAAACTAATTTCCTTCTGTGACAGGGTTCCTGGCCTACCGGATTGCAGGGGGGAGGGGAGCTGTGGAACAATATATCTTGATTTTTTTCCACGACAGTCTCATACACAAACTAGGGAAATGTGGTCTAGATGAAATTTACAACAAGGTGGGTGCAAAACTGGTTGAAACACTGAACTCAAAGGGTAGTTATCAATGTTTCACTGTCAAAATGCAGGGGAGGGGGAGCATATCTAGTGGGGTCACATAGGGGTCTGTTCTGAGTCCAGCTCTAGTCAATATTTTCAATAATGACTTGGAATATGGAGTGGAGAGTACACTTATAAAATTTGTGGATGACACCAAGATGGGAGGGTTTGCAAGTACTTTGTAGGAGAGAATTAGAATTCAAAACGACCTTGACAAATTGGAGAACTGGTCTGAAATTACTCCTGAGGGAATTCTGTGGCATTGTGTGTGTGCAGAATTTGTACTCCCCACAGATTTCTTGCTTCTCCACAGAAAAATGACTTTCTGATGGGGAAGCAAAGGGAAGCCACAAGAGCAGTCATGTGCCCCTTCCCAGCAGTGTGGGTGCGTCATTTCAGGCCCCTGGAGCAGCCAGCGGAGAGGTAAATCACTGGGGACAGCCCGCCAGTGGCTCCTACCATGCACCAGGCTCAGCTGCTAATCTCAGCTGGGCTGGCAATGGGAGAGGACAGGAATTCCTCTTCCCTTGCAAGGAACGCCAAGGCTGGATCAGACTCACCTCCATAAATCTTCCCCGGCTGCACCTGGCATGGAGGGGCAGGGCCCTGGGCTGTTTCTGGGGTAGGTCTGGCCCTTGCACTGTGTCAGGTGTAGCCCCACTGCTGAGTCCGTGTCTCTGGGGGTGGGGGTCTGCAGGGTGATCTCCTACCTCCATGCAGCGACTGGCCTGTGCTCCCCACTGTCATGCTGGAGCCTCCACATTTATTTATTGAAAGATAAAATATGCAGAACTTCGCAGGATTTTAAAATAGCGTCTGCAGAATCTGATTTATTTATTTATTTATTTTTGGTGCAGAATTTTTCCTTTTTGGATGCAGAATTCCCTCAGGAATATGAAATCAACACAATACAATGCAACAAAGACAAATGCAAAGCACTATACTTAGGAAGGAAAAATCAAATGCACAACCATAAAATAGGGATTAACTGGCTAGGCAGTGGTACTGCTTAAAAGGATCTGGATGGTATAGTGGATTATAGTGGACTTAATATTGCATATAAGTCAACAATGTGATGTAGTTGAGAAAAAGGCTAATATCATTGTGGGGTTTATTAACAAGCATGTCATATGTAAGACATGGGAGATAACTGTCCCATTCTACTCAGCACTGGTGAGGCCTCACCTTGAGTACTGTGTCCAGTTCCAGATGCCTAGTCTAAGAAAGATATGGATAAACTGGAGAGTCCAGAGAGCAAAAAAAAAAAAAATTACAAAAGATGTCAAAAACCTGACCTATGAGGAAAGGTTTTTTTAAAAACAAAAACAAAAACTGGGCTTGCTTAATCTTGAGAAAAGAAGACTGGGGCAGGGGAACCTAACAACAGTCTTCAAATATGTAAATGGTTGTTATAAAGAGGACGGTGATCAATTGTCCTCCATATCCACTGCAAGTAGGACAAGAAGTAAAGTGGCCTAATCTGCAGCAAAGGAGATTTAAGTTAGATATTAGGAAAAACTTTCCATAAGTGTAGTTAAGCATAGAACAAGTTACCAAGGGAGGTTGTTGAATCCCCGTCACTGGAGGTTTTTAAGAACGGGTTAGACCAGGGGTAGGCAACCTACAGCATGCAAGCTGATTTTCAGTGGCACTCACACTGCCCGGGTCCTGGCCACCAGTCTGGGGGGCTCTGCATTTTAATTTAATTTTAAATGAAGCTTCTTAAATATTTTAAAAACCTTATTTACTTTACATTCAACAATAGTTTAGTTATATATTATAGACTTATAGAAAGACCTTCTAAAAACATTAAAATGTATTACTGGCACGCGAAACCTTAAATTAGAGTGAATAAATGAAGACTCGGAACACCACTTCTGAAAGGTTACTGACCCCTGGGTTAGACAAACACCTGTCAGGGATTGTCTAGGTATACTTGGACCTGCCCCAGCGCAGGGGGAATGGAATAGATGACCTCTCAAGGTCCCTTCCAACCCGGCATTTCTGTGATTCTACATATATAGACATGAACAGGGGCTGTGTTAAGCAAGCCCCTGCCTTGTCCAGTGTGCATTTCGTATCGTTGAAAACAGGGTCATACAGGTTTTGTGGAGCACCTAACACTTTTAGCACGCAAGAATAATAGTGCTCTGGTTAAAATATATCATGGACCAGATTTTTAAAGTTACAGGTACATAGATTTGAATTAATCTAATTTATGTGCCCAAACACTACTTGTCTACATCCACATACAGGCGTAAATCATGCAAATCCCTTTCCGATTATATATTACGGATACACAAATATGCTTCTATGTGAAGGGTTAAAATCCATGTGCATTTTATATAACAACCTGGTATATGGATTGTGTTAGCTCTTTTACAGGCCCGAAGTCCAGAGTTTGGTCAAGAGACCAGAGGCCTACCAAAGAGTGATTAGCTAAAAGAAGCAGAATAAACAAAGATAATCTTGCTTGATAAGATAGGCCTGGTCAGCAAAATTGTCAGATGTTGGAGCAATAACTGAATATTGTGTCTTATGCAAAGTTGCAAATAGAACAAAGCAGCCCTGTTTCTGTTGTGTTAATTTCTTTTGTAGGGAGATGTTCTTCCCACACTCCAACCTTGAGTTCATGAAGGGTTGGAACATGTCAGTATAAGATATGGCCTCCTCCCACCTCCCTTTCCCAGGGACCAATGCCTGCCTTAAAACACAAAGGAGACAATATTTATTGGTCATATACTTTCACTGTTTCTTTGCTTTATCCCCTAGGAATGTACCTGTTGGACAATCAAAAGGAGTTGCTTCATTCGTATGGACCCCAAATCAGAATTCAACATCTATATTTTATGCTAATACATTTTATCAAAGTATTAATTAAATGTTAACTTGAAACCATGGGCGGAGACATTATGTAACCTGTTAACCATTGGCTAATGTGCTATCTTGTCTTGCTCCAAAACTATCCCGAGGTGTGGAACTGCCTACCCTGTCACTTTCCCCCGCCCATGGGAAATCTATACATTCTATTGTAATCAATTGATTGACAGTGTCTCTGAGCCTAATAAGCAAGGCGACACTCCACCAGCGCTGTGCGTAATAAACTCCTATGCTTGACCTCTACACGGTGTGGATTTATGTTCCTTCACTAGGTCTTACTGAAAATGTTGACCCTCTATGTAGTGCAAATACTACAAAGATACTGATTGATATAAGCTACAGAAGTCTTAGTATACAAGAGGTGCTTCAAAGCAGTTATATTGACACTGTATATAAAATTCAAGATTCATTAAATACTGTCTCTGTTTAGAAAGAACAGAATCAACTCAGATCACTTGAATTTCAGTTAACAAGATGTGCAGTTATGCAGTCATTAAAAAAAAAGCCCACTTAAATATGTATTATTTCTAAGCTTTGCAATATCTCACCTTTGCAGTGTTTCACTGATTGCTTTTATTTTTGTTTTGAAAGCTAATCTCTTAAAATTTGATCATTTTCCTAACCACAAATTGGTAGGATTCACTTCTGAATGATGAAAGTTAAAATTTAGTTTAAAAAAAGAAAGAAAGTTATGTCAAATAGATATCAATAGTTTAAAAGCAATTAAAGATGGCAAAACAGCTATAACATTTAAAAAAATTTTAAGGTCACTAAAGTAGGTCTTATTTTGATAAAACATTTTATATTTAAGTCACACTACTTTCATAGCACTATAATTCTAAAAACATCTTTATGTTAAGAAAAAACAGAAACAGACTATGAAAAAAAAAGTCACAGTGCCATGAAAATTACATCTGGCACAATCAGCTTTAATCATTACTACTTATGCTCCTTGTATGGATGATGTAGGAATTTAATCCTGAATTATATTATGCATTACTAACTTTAGGCCCAGACAAAGAACTTTGCCATTGCTGTCAATAGAGATTTATTGGGCCATTTAATTTGGCATACAGATTCTTTAACTTGTCATTCACCAGTTCACACTAGGGATTTGAGCTAGATGACTGTATACAGATACTGTACTTCAGAGGCAGTGAACAAGAGAGAGTTTGGTCATCTCAGTCCAGTTGCTAACTCACAAACCTCATAATTAAGGCTATGATTTAGTCACAGGTATTTGTAGTAAACAAAAATCATGGACAGGTCACAGGCCATGAACAAAAATTAATGATGGGTGACGTGTCCATGACTTGTACTATAAATACCCCTAACTAAATCTTAGCTGGGGGGGGGCCGCTGCTCTGGGGGAAGAGGGAGGGGGCATGGAAAGAGGCACCAGCTGCCGGGGGCCGCTGAGCAGCAGCTGCTATGGCTGGCCCCAGGGCCAGCCACACAGGCCGCTGCTCAGATGGTCCCCAGGGCCAGCTGCCCAGGGCCACTCCAGCAGCAGCCAGTACGGCTGGCCCCGGGGCCGCTCCAGGAACAGCTGGTATGGCTATCCCTGGGGCCGCCTGAGCAGATGGTCCTAGGGCCAGCTGCTTAGGCGGCCCGGGAATCAAGCACACTGGCTGCTGCAGAAGTCAGAGAGATCATGGAAAGTCACGGAATCTGTGACTTCCGCCACCTCCATGACAGACACAGAGCCCTAATCATAATCACAAAAACCACCACCATACTTCCAATGAGTCACCAAGAAAACTGGTTCCAACCCATAAGTGAAATCAAGCAAGAAAATCCACAAGACAGTTTCAAAATGCGGATAGCGATTAATAAAAACTGGAGCTATCCAAACCCCAGCACCTCCCCCCTTTCTCCATATATATTGTAATTCATCTCTGGTTTGAATACAAGTATTAGCAGATGGTCTTGCCCACATGATAGTAAATATTTGAACTGCTTTAATTTTAATAAAAATACTACATGTGCTGTTCATATGCTTGCATGGCACGTAAGAAAATCTGATGCATATAAATAAAAAGAATGTTTGGTTTCTATTCATAATTAATAACTGCTAGCAGCTTTTTCTAAAAAAATGGATGCAGTGATTTTAAAAAATGAAGATCAATGTTAATGTACTATTCTAGTGTCAGAGGGGTAGCCGTGTTAGTCTGGATCTGTAAAAAGCAACAGAGTCCTGTGGCACCTTTAAGACTAACAGAAGTACTGGAGCATAAGCTTTCGTGGGTGAATGCCCATGCATGCGTCTGACGAAGTGGGTATTCACCCACGAAAGCTTATGCTGCAATACATCTGTTAGTCTTAAAAGTGCCACAGGACTCTCTGTTGCTTTGTACTATTCTTGGATGACTACCTAATCACTAGGAAAGCAAAAATCTTATGCTATACATTTAAAATTAGAAATTGACAAGTTTTTCTGATAATTTTCTATCAGCAGCTTCTCTCTGAATTCATTACTCATGGGCTAAAGGAGAGTTACCTGTTCCATAACTGGCGTTCGAGATGTGTTGCTCAGATGCATTCCACTATAGGTGTACATGCTCGCCACGTGCACCGGTGCCGGAAGTTTTTCCCTTAGCAGTATCCGTAGTGGGGGAGCACCGCTGTGACTCCTGGAGTGACACCAGTATATCGCGCCATAAAGGGGGCTGCGTGCTCCCCACACCCTCAGTTCCTTCTTGCTAGGCAACTCCGACAGAGGGGAAGGAGGGTGGGACGTGGAATACACCTGAGCAACACATCTCGAAGAACGCCAGTTATGGAACAGGTAACTCTCCTTTCTTCTTCGAGTGATTGCTCATGTGTATTCCACAGTAGGTGACTCCAAGCTATCCCTGATGGAGGCGGGTAGGAGTCTAAGTGTAAAGTTTAAGGGTTGCCCGGGCGGAGCACCGCCCTACTAAACCCGGCGTCATCCCGTGTTTGGGAGATGATCGCATAGTGCGATGAAAAAGTGTGGACAGAGGACCACGTAGCAGCCCTACAGATGTCCTGAATAGGGACATGAGCCACGTAGGCCGCAGAGGCCTGGGCTCTCGTCGAATGAGTCTTCACTATAGGAGGCGCGGGAATCCCTGCCAAGTCATAACAGTTGCGAGTGCACGAAGTGATCCAGCGGGATATCTGCTAGGTGGAGACCGGTCGCCCCTTCATGTGCTCGGCCGAAGCAATGAAAAGCTGGGGGGACCATCTAAACGGCCTGGTTCTGTCCGGGTAAAAGGTCAGCGCTTTGCACACGTCTAACATGTGCAGGCGGCGTTCCTCATTGGAGGAATGGGGCTTAGGACAGAGGATCGGGAGGAAAATATCCTGATCCATATGGAATGCCGAGATCACCTTCGGCAAAAAGGCAGGGTGAGGGCAGAGCTGAACCTTGTCTTTATGAAAGACCATATAGGGCGGTTCAGAGATCAGGGCCCTGAGCTCGGAGACCCAGCGGGCTAAGGTGATAACCACTAAGAATGCCACCTTCCACGACAGGTGGGACCACGAACACGTGGCTAACAGCTCAAAAGGAGGCCCTGTGAGGCGGAAGAGTACCAAGTTTAGATCCCAGAGCGGGACCAGGGGTCTGGCGTAAGGGAATGTCCGATCTAACCCTTTCAGAAACCGGGCTGTCATGTGATGGGAGAACACTGACAGGCCCTGCACCGCGGGATGGAAGGCTGAAATGGCCGCCAGGTGCACCCTGATGGAGGGCGCCAGGCCTTGGGTCCGAAAGGACAGGAGGTAATCAAGGACAAGCTGGATAGGGGCGGAAGAGGGAGAGAAACCTCTATCCCTCGCCCACACAGAGAGCCTATACCACTTAGTCAGGGAGGTTCGCCGCGTGGAGGGTTTCCTACTTTCCAGCAGGACCCTTCTCGCATCCTCAGAACACCTCCCCTCCTCCTCATTCAACCACAAAGCAGCCACGCTGTCAGATGGAGCACAGCTAGGTTGGGATGGAGGAGGCGACCTTCCTCCTGGGAGAGGAGGTCCGGCCGTAGCGGCAGCCCGCAAGGAGGGGCCACTAACAGTTGCAGCAGGAACCCGTACCAATGCTGATGGGCCCAATCCGGGGCTATGAGGATCATCCTTGCACCGTCTGACTTCACCTTTTGTAGGACCCTGTCTATTAAGGGGAAGGGGGGGAAGGCGTACAAGAAGGGCCCCGACCATGGGAGCAGGAACGCATCCGATATGGCCCCTTCGCCCTCTCCCGCTCTGGAGCAGAATCGAGGACACTGTCGATTCTGAGCGGTGGTGAACAGGTCTTCCTGGGGAGCACCCCACTGTAGGAAGATCCACCTGGTCACCTCCTTGTGCAGGGACCACTCGTGTTGCTGGGAGAATACCTTGCTCAGGCGGGTCCGCAAGCGTGTTGCTCTTGCCGGGCAGGAAAAGGCCCAAAGGAGTATACTGTGGGCTATACAAAACTCCCACTGGAGCTGGGCTTCCTGGCATAAGGCCCGGGAGCGCGTGCCCCCGTTTGTTGATGTAGTACATAGCGGTCGTGTTGTCCGTGAGGACTCTACCTTCCCTTGTATGTGCTGGCGAAAAGCCAAGCACGCCAGGCGTACAGCTCTGAGCTCCCTGACATTTATGTGCAGGGCTAGCTCCTGTGGTGACCACATACCCTGGGTCCTGAAATCCCCCACGTGGGCTCCCAGCCCAGGTCTGAGGCGTCCGACACTAGATCTAGTGAGGGATGGGGCTCTCGGAAAGGGATACCCCGGAGCATGTTGCTCAGGAGGGACCACCCTGGGCGGCACTGTGACAACCTTATCCAGGCCTTCCCTGGCCTGGGAGTAGCGGGAGGCCAGCCAAAGCTGGAGGGGCCTCATCCGAAGCCTGGCATGGCGCACCACATAGGTGCATGCTGCCATGTAGCCTAGTATCTGAAGGCACACGCGAGCTGTGGTTATCGGAAAAGCCGTGACGGAGGCGATGAGAGCCTTGAGCGTCTCGAACCTGTCCCGTGGGAGGGAGGCCATGGCTACTCGGGAATCTAGCAGAGCGTCCCCATGAATTCTATGCACTGAACTGGAAGTAACATGGATTTCTCCTCGTTTACCAGTAGGCCTAGAGCCACGCAGGTGTCTAGCAGGAACTTCATCTGCTGCTGCACCAGAGCGCGAGACCGACTTTTGAGCAGCCAGTCGTCGAGGTAGGGGAAGATCTGCAGCCCTTGCCTCCTGAGGTGGGCCGCCACCACCACCATACACTTTGTAAATACCCTGGGGGCAGTAGAAAGGCCAAAGGGGAGGACCACAAATTGGAAGTGGTCCTGACCCACCAGGAAACGGAGGTAGTGCCTGTGACCCTCAAAAATGTGAATGTACGCATCCTGGAGATCCAGTGCAGTAAACTAATCCCCTTGGTCTAGGGATGGAATAATAGAGGCCAGGGACACCATGTGGAATTTGCAACGCACCAGAAACTGGTTGAGGTTCCGCAGGTCGAGGATGGGCCAAAGCCCGCCCTTCGCCTTGGGGATGAGAAAGTACCTGGAGTAAAAACCTTTGCCCTGGTATTCCCGAGGTACCTGTTCCACCGCTCCCAGAGAGGGGAGACACTCTACTTCTCAGTAGAGAAGTAGGGCATGCTCCGGGGACCCATCCAGCCACCCGGACGGGGGACAAGTGGGAGGGGCTGAAACAAACTGCAGCTTATACCCTTGGGAGATGGTACTGAGGACCCATTGGTCTGACGTGATATGGGAGCACCGCAGTCGGAAGTCCGATAAACGGTTTAGAAAAGGTAATTTTATTAACTGGGTGGGAGATACACTAGCAATAGGCCCGGTGACCCCCCTCAACAAGTCAAAAACGCCGTTTTCCCTGCCGTTTGGCCTTCGAGGCCCCAGGCCGTGGGGCTGAGCGGGATTGGCGTTGGGACCGACGTCTTTGATCCCTCTGCCGCTTAGGCGGGGGTTCATATCTGCCCCTAGCTTGCGGAGCAGAGGGTTGAGGCCTGGGTTTGTCCTTAGCAGGCGGGACGTAGAGGCCTAGCGTCTGCAGGGTGGTACGGAAGTCCTTCATCCCGTGCAGACGGGTGTCTGTCTGGTCCACGAAAAGGGCCTTGACATCAAACGGCAGGTCCTGCATTAGGGACTGGGATTCTGACGACAGCCCCGAAAGCGAGAGCCACGCCATCCATCTCATGGAGACAGTGGTAGCCATCGAACAAGCGGCTACGTCTGCAGCATCCAATGCCACCTGGAGAGCCGCTTTGGCGGCGGTTGCACCCTCCTCAACCAACGCCCTGAACTCCTTGTCAGGAATGAGGGGCTCAAATTTGGGGAGGGATCCCCACAGGTTAAACTTGTAGCGGCTCAGAAGCGCCTGATGGTTGGCCACTCTGAGCTGGAAACTCGTTGATGAATAAACCTTTTACCAAAGGCATCAAGTCTATGAGCATCCTTGTCCTTTGGCGTGGGCTGGCCATTCCGTTCACGGTGGTGGACTGATTCAACCACCAGGGAGTTTGGAGCTGGGTGGGTATAAAAGTACTCGAGACCCCTCGTGGGGACGAAGTACTTCCTCTCGGCCTTCTTAGAAATAGGTCCAAGAGAGGCTAGGGTCTGCCAAAGGCCAGTGGTAATATTGGCAACTCCCTGATGGAAAGGGAGTGCCACACGCCCTGGTACCGAGGAGGTGAGGGCATTGAAGAGGGTGTCGGAGGGCTCCTCCTTCTCCTCGGCCTGGAGCTCGAGGTTGGCTGCCACCCTCCGAAGCAGCTCTTGGTGGGCTTTAAAGTCCTCCTGGGAAGAAGGAGGCGGTACCGCAACCTAATCGCCCTGCGGCGAAGAGGTGGACGGTGCGGCGCCTTCAGCAGCTAACGGCACCGAGGGCTCCACATCCGGGTTCGGTGCCGGGGGTTCGGCACCCACAAGTTGATCTCGGTGCCGTGAAGGTGATGCGGGTCGGCACTGAGAAGCTCCTGCCACGGAGTGAGGGCCTGGCTGCACAGGTGCCTGAGGCCACGGTACCCACTGGCATCACTGACCCTGCCAGGGAATGGCCTGGAGCAGAGGCACATTGGGCGCCGGCAGGGCAGGCTGGTCCTGCGGTGCAGCCCTGGGGGAGAGACGGCTGCGCACTGACGCCGAGGTCCGGGAGGAGCGCACGGTGTTGTAAGAACGGCTGGAGCGGTCCCGATCGTGATGGCTCCTGCCCCGAGACTTAGACCTAGAGGAGGTTGAAACATATATGTCCAAGGAGCTGTCTCTGTATTCATTGTGGCACCTGTGGCCACGGTGCCTCGGTGCCGGGGACTCTCGGGACTCGCCGTGAGCATGGCGTCTGTGATGGTGGGCGCCTGAGTAGGACTCGCTGGAAGGCGCTGTCTCTTGCCGCCTCCTCGACGGCGCTCAAGGCCGGAGGGGTGGGATCCGCTCCTGGAAGAGTCCAGAAACGGAGTCGACGCGCGTCGCGGGGCTCTAATAGGCACCTTGACCCGGGAAGGTGCCTTGGCCTCCGACACCTCCGGGGAGTGGTGATGGGCGCCCAAAGGCGGCTTCCCACGGGACCGGGGGCCCGACTGCAGCGGTGCTCCCGGCACCGGAAGTGTCAGTATATCACACACGGCCTGAGCTGCCTCCAGCGTCGAAAGCATGTGTACCTCAGGTGAGGCTCACGCGGACGGGACTGCACTACTCCGCTCAGTGCAAGTTGGAGGTTTCTGTACCGGTGGGGATCGCAGGCTGCCCAACTCTAGTCTGGCCTCACCTCTGGTCTTCTCCTGGCGCAGCTGAGACTTCCCTGGCTTCTTAGCTGGGGAGCGGCGCCAGGACGTCGACGGTGCTTCGCTGCACACCGAGGACGCGGTGCCGGATGCCAATTCGGAACGGCGCACTGGAGGCGCTTCACCATAAGCCGACGACGCAGAGCCCGGCGCGGTGTCAGCTCGACGCGCCGGTGCCAGGGCCAATGCCGACTCCATTAAAAGAGCCCGGAGTTGGATCTCACGCTCATTCTTCGTCCGGGGCTTGAAGGAGCGGCAGATCTTGCACTTCTCACTAACATGAAACTCGCCCAGACAGCGAAGACACTGATTGTGGGGATCGCTTCTGGGCACAGAGTTGCGACAGGAGTCGCACGACTTGAAGCCTGGGCCACGGGGCATGCCCCGAGCCAGGCACTCACAAAAGAAAGTTCAATAACGGAGAGAGATCAGTGAACCGGATACCACTAAGCTAGATACGCTGCAGCTACACTAAGCTGGAGCAAATTCCGACTACCTTCACTGGCGGCAAGAAGGAACTGAGGGTGGGGGGAGCACGCAGCCCCCTTTATGGCGCGATATACTGGCGCCACTCCAGGGGTCGCAGCGGTGCTCCCCCACTACAGATACTGCTAAGGGAAAAACTTCCGGCACCGGTGCACGTGGCAAGCATGCACACCTATAGTGGAATACACCTGAGCAATCACTCAAAGAAGAACTACGGAATGCACAACTTGTGGAATTCAGAGTTGCCCAGAGTTGCTGCTGGAGGCTCCAGGACTAAGCTCTGTCTTTCAGCTCAGGCCACCAGAAGAGTTCTTCCACAGTTGTAGAAATACTCTTGCAACCAATTAGTACCATTAAGGTAACCTGACATAATCATCACACTAAATTAACTTTAAGATAATATATGTCTAGAACTTCTTTTGGTGAAAATTTTCAAATTTATATTCTGGTCATTTATATGATTACCCTGGTGGGTTGAATTCAGAGAGAAGCTGCTAAGAGAAAGAAAATTATCCGATAAGAACTGTCACATTCTGTTGCACAGCTTCTCTCCTAATTCATTATTCATAGGAAGTATGGAGCAGTGAATTCCAGAAGTAGGGAAGGAAAGGAAAGGATAAGCAGAGTTTAATTATTATAGTAGAATAATAGGCAAGAACGGGAGTTCCCCCCATATAAAGCAAGAGCTTTATAAACTACGGAGTTATGTGTGAGAAGTAATCCAGCAGTACCCTCTACCAAAGGATGCTTTTTTTGAGGAAAGGAAATTTATTTGAAGATCTTCCTTGGATGAGGCTCAAACACTTTTCCCTCAATGCCTTTAGAGACTTCTGTGAATAGTTTCCCAGATGCCTAGTATGCCAACTAGTAGGATTTTTACATCTTGCCTGCAGCAATCTTGAGCATTTTGGACAAAATGGGATGAACAGGGTACAACAAGCATACATCTCAAGCATATGGAGTATGTATCTTTATAGCTCTAAGAATGCTTATTTTTATATCACAACCTTCCAAGGATTAGAACAAAACCACGGGATAATTATTTTCCAGCAATTGTGGAAAGAGGAACTTACTTTGGACAGAAATGTTCTGGAGCTATAAGAATAACCTTTTCCCTGTGACAAAGGCAGTGTGGTTCTTGTATGGATATGAGAACTAAATTCTAAAACTTGCCTTTCCAAGGTAATGGCGGCTGGAAAAGTCTGCCACAGGCTTGTCTAATTTGTCACTGTAATTAAATTTGGCACCTGATACTCAAGTGGAGGATCCAAAGTGCCTATTTTCAAAATGCCACTATGGCTGATACCCATCTTTCTAAGGTGCTTTCTTGTAGGACAGCAACCGAGCTTCCCAGGGAAACTTTAGTGTAGCTAGGATCACTAGAACTTTGTGATTATTATTATTATAATTGTATTACAATGTTATGTAGAGGTCAGGATCCCATTGTGTTGGGCTTTCTGTTTCCCCTCACATTGGAAATGTAAATTTGATCAGATCAATGAATCCCGTGTGTTGTGTGGATACAAACTATATCAGAGTTTAACAGAAAATCCATGCTGAATTACACTTCACTTCTGATGCCCAAGTTGTTAACTGTTCCCGGTTTGAATGAAAGAGTCTCTGCTTCAAGAGGTCTGTTTACAATGTGGCATTATTGGCTACCTAGCCTTCTGGGCCAGTGGAGGACAAGGACACAACAACTCTCCTTTTTCTTCTTTCCTGTATTCTTTATGTGAACTGTCTTGAAAGGTAGCAGATTCTTCTCTAATCAGGACATTATTTCCATTACCACAGAGAAGCTTTGACCTCTAGTTACTCCCTGGTTGGAAGAGATGTCAACACTCATTTCTCAATCACAGGCCAACCCTAATGGGAAGTAAGGGAAGGCTTTCTCTGCAATTACCGTAATTGCCTAAGGTTTCTTGCACCTTCTACTGAAACAGCTGGTTCTGGTCATTGTCAGACATGATACTGGACTTGAAAGGTCCAATCCTCTATGACCATGTTTGTGGGATTTGCTTCTTTTTATTTTTAATAAATTTATTTTAAATAAAATAAAATACAGACACACACCGTGATAGAGGTGTCAATATTAACTAAAAACTATATATGAGATGAGATTTTTGGAAATTTATCTTCCAAGTATGTTTGCTTCCATAGTGAATATTCAAGGGTGTAGAGCAGTGATACTCAGACCTCAGTGGTTCAGGAGCTAAATTAGTGATCAACATTACCCAAAAGAGCCACAGTAATGTGAATTCATTGTTTCATTTACTATAGTACTATAGATTCATATTTAAACAGTATGACAGGTTAATTACATAGTACAAGTTAATAACATAACTGGTTAATAACATAGTAAAAGCATCCTGATTGGTTAATAATTCAAGCACACAGTTTTTTAATATCAATATCCACAGCAGACACATTAAAGAGCCACTTGCAGCTCGCGAGCCTCAGTCTGAGTATCACTGGTCTAGAGTGAAAGTTGGGTGTGACCTGTGCCTTGCTGTGATTACCACCAGCCCCTTAAGACTCTAGATACAGAGGGTAGATCAAAAGGAAGACTCTTGTACAAGCACTGTGGCTCATACACAAATACTTTTTTTGTCTTCATCATTATGAGGATTTTGTTGATTTGGAGGAAAATTTATCTAAGTTTCCTTGCACACTTCTACTCCAGATTTTTCCCTCTGCCAGGGTAATGGCCCCTTCTTGGATACACTTGGTGTTGGTAGTAACTAATTGACTTCTATGCTGGTCTTGATAGTGAGAGTTGATGCCTCTCTGCAATGTCAGTTACTAATTTCCCTAATGTGTCCTCCAATAGCTACTCACAAGTTTGCAAGTGCAAGATATCAATTTTGAATGAGTGATAGCTATTCCTGGGTATAACACGGCTTCCGTGTAGCCACCAAGTTATCATCAAAAATCACATCAAGGGTTTGACCAGAACAAAACCCAAGACATCTCAGTCCAATCAAAAACTATACCTCTAGACAATGAGCCACTTGTTTGCCACAAAGTAGGCTTTCCTTACTAAATACATGAAAAACCTGCCGTCTGAAAGGGGATAGCTGAGGCTTTGAAATTGCAGTGCAGTGTCTAAGGCAGATTTTGGAAGGCAGTCCCCTTCTGAAGGTATTACTTGTCTTTCCCTGGTGGAGCTACTGCTACACCAACATTAGGCTCCCAAATGTAAGAAAAGTCTTTATTTTTGTACAAACACTTTAGTTGAACATTTGGTTTAATCAGATGTCCTCATTTGGATCTTATGATACACTCACAGGAAGCATTAAAGGGAAAATATATGTAAGAATACTTGAAAGGGAAGATATTTTATTAATATTAATCAGTTCCTTGCAAGCTACTGATTTTTTTTTTTTTTCTTTCTAAAGCATGTGGTACTTCTTCCCCGGCTGTCTAGGTAATACATTATTCATTCTGGCACAGCAACCACACAACAGAGGAGCGGTACTGGTACACAGACCCAACTGTGGAAATAGCTTGCTAGATGTGCCTGGGAATCTGCAAACCTGCCTGCTGGCTCCCTGGCAGCATTGAAGTAAGTATCATAGGAGCAGCCTAGTACCACTCAGGGATTTAATCAGTAAATCAGGATCATTATGAAGGGAAGGGAAGGGATTTCTTATTTGCCCCGCTATAATCCCATGAAGGTGCAGCTTCCTGGGGATTGGATCACGTGCCTCTGTTCTGTCACAGACTGCCTGAGGTGCTCCTAAGTCTTTAATGTGGAGTCAGCCTGGTGAGTGGGGGAGAGCCTTTCAGAGTCTGAGGCCATTTCCCTGACAAAGCAGGGGTTTAGGGCTGATGATCTGAAGGCACAATTCCCACTCTGCTATTCCTGAAATCTGAATCCCTTTCCCTGGCAGAGCAAGGGTCTTTAAGCTTAAAGCCAGACTGATACCATTTCCATTAGACTACAGCCCGAGGCAGGGCTGCAAAGGAAGAACAGCCTTCTCTGCAGGCCCAGACATGCTGCAGAGTGGGAGAGGGTGGTGAGCATGGTACAGAGCACTGTGAGAAAGACTACGTATGAGAAAAGCGCCAGCAAACACTACCACAGGGTGAGAAAGCAAAAGAAGGGTTTAACTACGATTTTCATCCCAATTGCTAATTAACAATATTAATTACTACTATGAGAAGGAAACATTTCCTTTTGCCTTTTAGGGACTCTCAGGGGATTGCAGGACTTACCCCTGAGTATCATGAGAATTTCTCGACTCCCAGTGGGAAGAAGGGAAGCTGTGTTGGAGCCCTGCTCTCCCCTGGGACCTGAGGGCCCTTTCATTTCTGTGGACGGGGGGGAGGGAGGGGGGAAGGAGGGGCGGAGAACTGTCGATCCTTTCAGGAGGTTTTCTCCCTCCAGTCCAGGTCTGTTGTGGGATTTACCCCTTGAGCTGGCTTGATAGCTTCTTCCTCATCCTTAGACTCTCTCACTGAAAGCTCATTAGCGCTGGATTGGTCTTTTCTGCATTAGAGTTGCGGTTTCCCAGGGCAGAATGGGGACCTAACATGCCGGTCTGACTCTGAGCCCCATACCCTGGCAGTGCGAGGGTTAGGTGATTGGCAACAGGCGAGGCATAATTCACCCTCTGCAGAGCTTGTAAGTGCTGCTTCATAAAGGTTTCATAAGCCGGGTGTCTGCAGCACAACTCATGTGGTGCACAGAAGTCTGTCAGGAAGGAGCTGCAGCGGCAGATCCATGTGGTGAAACCAACATGCTGCTATTTACCAGGGGATGGGAGGAGGAGGAGGAGAATAAAGTTGCAACTGCATGAAAATGAATAAAAACAAAGGTTTTAAAAAGAAAATGGTCAGGAGAAACTGAACCGCCAATTTGTTCCACAGCAGGAGGCAGAAAATCTGATGGCCTGAGCTGAAGGGTGGAGCCTAGTCCTGGAGCCTTCAGCATCACCACTGAACTGCCTCCAAATTCCACAGGTGGGGGCATTAGCCCATGAGCAATGACTGGGGAGAGAAGCTGTGCAACAGAAATATCACTTACCTTACGGCCTTTTGAGCTTGTGGATCCTCAATTCCTTTAAAACAAACTTTTTTGACAATGATGCCTGGAGAATGACCTGCACTGACAGATTTTTCTTCTTCCAGTACAAGATCACGGAATGACTTTGGCAAAGCTGAATGTAATGAAGATGCCCTTTAAAAACAACAACAACAACAAAAGCCTCAACATTTTAGACTTACATTTTTCAAGACTATATTTGTGAGTCATGTTAAATATGAGCTAGAGAGCTACATGATTTTATGTCACCAAATATCATAATTTTGCACATCAACGTATCTGTCAGGTCTTTTGCTGTGAATATGGCTCAAGGTATTCACTTGTGGTATATCTACACATGAATATTTAGTAATTTTTAATTGCTAAAATCTAGGGTTAAATACAACTAACAAACATTTGTGTTCTGTCTATAATAGAAATAATTAACATGTGTTCACCAACATGATTGTTAAAACAAGACTAAAATGTCAAGTGTAGCTATATGCCTGTAGTGTCAATTTTACTAGACCACAGATGGCAGGCTCCTATAAAGACAGAAGGCTTCATTTTGCAAAACCCCAATAGCAAATATGGGCAAACCCTAGTCCACAAGTTTCAGTAGAATCCTTACCCTATTACATTACGTTATACGTGCTATGCTGGGTACTCTCCCTAAAATAAATATTTTGTTGAGGAAAAAGGAATAGATGTGTAGTATGGGAAAGTAACTGAGATGAGGAAAAGTAATTCCTACCATGAATCCTACCACCCATTTTCCCTCTGCTCACCCCAATGTGTCCATTGCCCCTTCATTACGGATCTCCAAAACTAATGCAGGATAAAGAATCAACCTTCTAGATAAATTAGGGCAGAGATAGTCTGTTATTTGTTGAGGTCCAAATTTCTTGGTCCAAGATACAGTCAAGGTCCAGACTCCAGAGAAAATAAAAAATGATAATAATAAGTAAATACAAAGATTTCAGGGTCTGTTCAAAAGTGTCTGGCAGTTCAGATTTGGCCTGTGGTCTACCTACTGACTATCCTTGAGTTAGGGGAAGGGAGAAGAATGACTAATATGCTACTCAAAAGCTATTTCTATTTACAGGAGAAAAGAGAATTATCACAACTTTACTATATGATTCCGTCCTGTCAGGATCTCAGGCATCAATCTTGCATGCATTTAAACACATGCTTAACTCTACTATCATGAGTAGTCCCATTCATTTTAAATGGGACTACTCATGGTAGTCGTGTTAAGCATGTGCATGAATAAAAAAAAGAGCCCTAGTTTTTTACTTTTTAAAGATTATTTCTTTAATGCAGAATACTATCTTCACCAAGGCAATGCTGGGTGAAATATAAACCTATAGCATAACCAAAGCAAGAAAAATTAAACATCTAGAAAACCAAATAGCAAGAACTGTTCAGGGAAGTCTCAAACATGTCAGGAACTGAACAGTTTAATAGAATTATAGAATATCAGGGTTGGAAGGGACCTCAGGAGGTCATCTAGTCCAACCCCCTGCTCAAAACAGGACCAATTCCCAACCAAATCATCCCAGCCAGGGCTTTGTCAAGCCGGGCCTTAAAAACCTCCAAGGAAGGAGATTCCACCACCTCCCTAGGTAACGCATTCCAGTGCTTCACCACCCTCCTAGTGAAATAGTGTTTCCTAATATCCAACCTAGACCCCCCACATTGCAACTTGAGACCATTGCTCCTTGTTCTGTCATCTGCCGCCACTGAGAACAGCCGAGCTCCATCCTCTTTGGAATCCCCCTTCAGGTAGTTGAAAGCAGCAATCAAATCCCCTCTCATTCTTCTCTTCTGCAGACTAAACAATTCTAGTTCCCTCAGCCTCTCCTCATAAGTCATGTGCTCCAGACCCCTAATCATTTTTGTTGCCCTCCGCTGGACTCTTTCCAATTTTTCCACATCCTTCTTGTAGTGTGGGGCCCAAAACTGGACACAGTACTCCAGATGAGGCCTCACCAAGGCCTTCATCAACCTGATGTACACTTAACCTCGGGATTCAGCCAAAATCAGCCAAATTCAATTTTACTCTGCAAGTGCTTTACGCTATTACTCACATATTCTCTGATGCACTCTTCTTCCTTTGCGTGATTCAAGCAGTGCAAAGGGAGCAAAGCAAGTCCCCAGCTTGGAATTCCCCTGACATAGTGTGTGAAGAGTCAGTGTGCACCTAATCCACTCCCATTGCAGTCTTGGCATATGAGACTTAGGGAGATATGACCGGAACATGCTGGCTAACCCCAGACAGTCCCTTGTGGTCCATTCTTAGCTGGCAGAGGTTATAGAAGCCTCTTCTGGGACCAGTGCAAAACCCGCTAGAGAATTAGAGAACCTAACTAACTAGCTCCGTCACCTCCTTGCCACAGCTACATCCAATGGCAACTGGGCACCTGCATTACTATTTTTTGTCATTTTAGGTAAAAACAAAATGAAGCTTATGAAAGAGTTATGGCCAACAAAAAACGAATGGCTTAAATGCAATATCTTTACTAAACTCATCTTGTTTTGTGCACTGTCCTTTCCACCTAATTTGTAACACACTAATTTAATTTGACCAGATTGTCTTTAAAAGAAAAGATGGTTTAATTGCATGGAAGAAACTTAAAAAAATCTTATTCCTAGAATTTTGCTGGACACAAACAAGTGTGAAGTTTCTTTATAGAAGAGCTATTGACATTTTGTTGTGTTTCAGAAGCCACTTTTGACAGATGGAGCACCAGTATGGACTTCAAAGTACTAAAATACATTATGATGCCCAAAGCATATTTTTGCAACTAAAATATTGAGTTTTAATTGTTGTAAGCCTCATTCGAGATGGACTCTAGGTATCTGAACCATATACCTCTCCCTCTCCCTCTCCCTCTATATATATATATATATATATATATATATATATACACACACACACACACACACACACACACACACACACACACACGTATCTGAACTATATGATACATTAAAACTGAAATAAGGCTAATATTTTGTTTAATTTCTTGTGGGACATGGGAGTCTTTCAAAATAAAAGTGTTCCTTACAAAGTTTATTATTCTCTACCAGTCTTCAAAGCACTTGATTTTAGCTTCAATCCCCCAAACTGTGAAATTGGAGGTTTCTTTTGGCATAAAAGAAAAGAATGGTATAAGTTATACTGTGTCTTTTAATCACCCAAAGAAAGTGCCAGAAGGTCCCACACCCTTCTGGCAAATGTTCTTGCCAGTAAAACTACTGAATTTCCAAGACAAGTATCTCCTTTCACTGGAACACAAAAGCTCTATAGCTCTCAATGTACTGCACGCATGGAAAACTGAGTTTGCCACCAGATGTACTCTACATTTTGGAGCAAAAGATCCATAATTCCACATGGGTAAGTGATGCACCCAACCTTACTGTTCTACACTTTTATAGAAAAATAGACAATGTGGATGATAATGGTTAATACATTAAAAAAAAAAAAAAACACTAGCAAAGCAACCAGTAGTAATCTACAGTTTGCGTGTTGAAGTTTAAACTTTACTTAACCAAGTTAATTCCCCTTTCCAGCAGCTAGGTGATTATTTGAAACATTTATAGATTTCTCACTGATTCTCTGCTTTAACTCTTGGTTTATCGACATTTGCCATCTGAGCAGGCACAGACAGAGGAATATTGTAGATGAACATTTATAGGCATATGTGGCCACAGGAAAATTAAACCAGAAAGTTATCCTTCAGAAGAAGATGCATTGGCCTTTTCACTTAAGATACCTGGGCCTGCATATCACACTATACAAAATATTTCAAAAAACAGATTTATTAAAAATGTGCCCAACAATCTCTGGGTGCTTGTACATTTAATATAAAAGACACCAATTAACCAAAATAATTGACTAAAAGTCAGCTCCCGCTAGCCAGTAAATTTAACTTCAGCCACTAAAACCAACTTCTGGGGAAAACTGGATGAATAGATGCCTTGAACATCCAACAAAGCTTAATTCATCCTTTGTTGGACCACGAGGAATGTAAGTTTTGAAAAAACTCAGTTTGACATAAGGGACATGATGTACCAGATTAAATCTCACTAACGTAGGTACTGTATTCACTGCAACATGCTTAAATAGTCAATTTAAGGATTTTTATGTCTAATTTGGTAATCCCATGTATCCATCAAACCATTATATAAAGTTCAATAAACTCCAAATCCTGCAGTTTGGAAACACTGCCTCTTCCATTATGGAAGCATCGGTCACAACTCCAGGGTTCAGACTGAGTTCTGCTTTGCACTTGAAGCAAGAACTCAAACTTTGTTATGTATGAAAAATAAACTGCATCTGCCCCAAAATTACAGCACTTACTCTGAACCCAGAATTATTTGATAAAATGCAAATAAACAGTAAATTTCTGTGATAAGACAGATTTTCAAATTAATGTTAAGAAATATAATGTGTTAAGTCTTTTCTTTGTCCAGAATGATTATTAATAATGGAACACCACGAATTCTTCAGACTTTCCATACAGTTGACATTAGTTGAAAAAAGGTTGCAATTATAGTAACTAATGACTGCGATATTAAATTGCTATAGTGCTCCTTGAAAAAGAGACAACTAAGGGGGGATATGATAAAGGTCTATAAAATCATAACTGGTGTAGAGAAAGTAAATAAGAAAGTGTTATTTACTCCTACTCATAACGCAAGAACTAGGGGATCACCAAATGAAATTAATGAGCAACAGTCAATCTGTGGAGCTCCTTGCCAGAGGATGTTGTGAAGGCCAAGACTATAACAGGGCTCAAAAAAGAACTAGGTAAGTTCATGGATGGATCACTTGATGATTCATTCTGTTCATTCCCTCTGGGGCACGAGGCATTGGCCACTGTCAGAAGACAGGATATTGGGTTAGATGGACCTTTGGTCTGATCCTGTATGGCTGTTCTTATGTCTATCATGTCTTTGATACTGTTGACCATACTCACAATATGCACGACAGGGCCCAGCTTGGCTGTGGCCTTTAGGGTATATGAATGTTGAGCCACAATCACCACCACTAACCACAACTCCTGTTTAAAATTTTCAAGAACACTGAATGTACAAAAGTAGAAACAACACTGTTTTCTTGTAACTAAATAGAAGTTATGTCATCTTAAAAAAAAAATTACTGCTCAAAGGGAACCATCAACACAAAGACAAATAAACTGAGTTAACTAAGATAACATACCATGCGCTCCCTGGTTTTGTAACTTTCGTAGGTGTGGGTGGCGTGGCTGTAACTGAAGTAGTATCCAGGCTGTTCGTAACTGAGCCATTATCTTTAGCCGCCATGGCAATCATTTTTCTTTGCTTCTGAGAAAGCTTGATTCCATGAGAAGCAGGTTTACTATGAATTAAAATGACAATTGGAAAAGAGAAAACTGACAATTTAAAATACTAACCTCAAAAGACAGGTTATTTACTAGCAACCGTTATTTGAGTGTAGCCTCTACATATTCACACTTGGAGCACTGGTGCCTCTAGTGTCAAGTTGCAGAATCTTCTGAAGAGCAGTGCCCTTTGAGGATACTCTCCCTTCCCTCCGTGCCCCTTGCAAGGATCCCTAGAGCATAAAAAGTAAGGATTGGCCCAGACATTCTTCAGTTCCTTCCCTAGTTCAGGAAATTCTTTCCCAAGACTCCAAAGAAAAGGGGAAGGGAGGCAGGAAGTGTCAATATGCAGTTGCAATCTAAGAGTAACAGCTGCTGGTAGTAATCTCTCTCCCTCCTTCGAGCAGCCTCTGTATAGTCCCACTTGCGGAAGACTCAAAAGCAGTACAATTCTAAGGAAGGTGGGCTGAGAGCCTAGTGAACACTGTCTGCAGAACTAACAATATGAACATCAGGTCTGAATAACAGGTCAAGAGTGTTAGTGACTGAAATTTCCTCTCCTGAATTAAGTCTGAGAGAGAGAGAGAGAGAGAGAGAGAGATTGCTTAAACCACATATAGCATGTAGCATCTTTGCAAAAAGATGATGAAAACCATCAGCATCCATCTGATGCTTTACCACTCTCATTTAGTTAAGTACACCTTGATTTCTCAGGTGACCAAATACCTAGCAAGTCATAAAAGGCATGAGAAAGATGCTTGTGGGACTACAGACAGCCTAGTGGCCTGAAAGATTAAAAAAATATCATCCCTGATTTAAACTGGAAATTGTGGTGAAGATATGCACAGGACCACATTTTCCATATGGAACTGAGCTTATGCAAATTTAGCCTTCTGGACTGCATCTCACCAACAACCTGGCCATATTTAAAGCTATGAGGAATGTCCTTTTCCATAGCACATGGCATAGATGACACGCACATGTGAATCAGAGCAAAGATCCTAAGAGTTTTGTGAAGGAAAGATTTCAATCTCATGGCAAAGGAGAGTCACGCACCAGAGGCAATAACCCAAGGACAGCTCAAATAAATCCATCCACTGCAGTATTTCTGAAAAGGGAAGTCAAATTTACTTTGTCTCAGATATCACAACTAAGCAAATGTTCCAAGTAGCATTACTGGTACATGGAGTAAGTCTTCCATAAACTAGAGGATTGTACCATTCCCCCATGCATGTAACAGTAGTTTCTGACATCACAACCAATTCAGTCTGGCAGAACTCAAAACAGTTCTTCAAATGTTCAAAGTGTAATATATCAAAAGCAAGAGAAGAGCATCTCAGATTCACTCTCTTCAGCTACTGAGATGGGGAAACTTCGATATTTATTGCAGCAGGTTTTTGTCTGCTTTGTTTTTCAACAGGATCTACTAGACTTCAGAATAAACCTCCCCATAAAGCATCTCAGTAATCCAGAAGTCAGGCTGTCAACCTGAGAAGATTCAGACTCAGATGGATACTTTTACCCCAACTCTAGGATAAAGATAAAGGAGAATGGAAAACAGGATTTGTAGTACTAAAAAACATCTGATCTAAAATGTCCGAAGATGAAACAGCCAAGACCAATACTGACAACTTTTTGGATCCATTGTGACTGACCTCCAGACAGACTTCCTGAATCAACGGAATCAGAGGGAAGGCAGACGAATTCCAGATTCCAGTAAGAAAGGCGAGTACCCCAGCTGGGATATATCCTCAGTTGAGAATCTGAAACTTACAAAGTTAAGTATTTTTCCATTGGCCATTGTGACTACCTGAGTGCAGGTCAGGTAAGTTTACAAAAAAATATGAGAACACTTTTGAGGTACCTAGTACAGATGACCAAGTCCAAGGAAGGATGAAAGCCCATTGAGGTCCTTTTAGCACTATAGCAGAATAGGTTTGAGGCTAAAGGGCCAAAGATGCAGCACCAGGAAGCCCAATATGACTGGAATGGAGACTTTCATTGCAGAGGTGTCAGGAGTTGCGTCCACTCCCCAAACACACACAAGCTGCTCTGGAAACTGAGAGGCTCCTGTCAATGTGCAGTTGATCATACATAAATAGGAGAAGCATGCAGATCCAATGATCCATCATTGGCAGGTGACAGCGAAACAGACTGCCAAATATCTAGCATCGTTGACACCAAACTACTTTAACTCAGATGGATCAGGGAATTCTATTTTCACTGGAGCTGGGTAGAGAGCTACTTCAACTAATGGTTCACCAAAGTCATTGGTGAAACTAAGGACATTAGTGCTATTGGTATCAGGCAAAACTTCAAAACAAGTAGTTCACGATTATTCAAAGGTGCTGGATTATCAGCACTGGACTTTTGACATGGATGGATCCGAGGACCTAGCACTGCCAATGCTGGCACCAGAGTACTTCTAGCATGTGGTTTAGAGTGAACTGCAAAATCTTCAGCACCAAATTAGCTTGAACCAGACTAATTCAGGGACTTCTGTTGCTCATTGAGTATGCTAGAATATCACTGAGCTTAGTCAGCCAGGGACTTGGACACTGCTTCAAGGCAGATAAAGAGCCACTTGGGTGAGCAGTTCTCTTAAGTCAATGCTGGACTTAATGCCAAACTTAGTCAACTGGCCCTATGGAGCCTCCCCTCATCAGCAGAGATGTCAGAGGCAGCTCTCTCACTTTACGTGCGTCCAGATACCAGTGTCAATCAAGCACTTTTTCTTTTTTAAAAACGAGGACACCTGACTGATAATTTAACAAAAAATAGTCCTGAAAGGGCAGAGGCAAATTTTTTATATATATCTCCATCCAGTGAGGACACTGCAATCCTAAACTCTCAACACTTCAGCTGTTAAGAAGAAACTGAAGAGTAACTGGGCCCTTCTCCCCTTTTGTACTTTCAGAGTCCACCACGATGGGAAAGTGGGATGCATCCCAAGGGCCACTGCTCTTCAGAATATTCTACATCTTGACACCAGACCTGCCAATAGAATAGCACAAAGTGGAATATGCAGAGGACACTTGAAACACTAGAAGTCTATATGTTGGGTGTTTTTTGTTTTTTTAGGGTGGAAGGGAAGTCAGTTGCTTGCTTGGGCATACAAGGAATGAGAGCTTCTTCCAGACATTACACTGTCACATTGCTCCTCATAGAGAGATGGTGGATGGCTGCCGAGGATGTTCCCCTTTCTCTGACCAAGGCAGAATCATTGAGCACTGCCACATGTGAGCAATGATGCTTCAAAAAACACTAATTCAATTTTCGTTTGTGTATGTGCGGTTTTGTTGAGTGTTTCTGGTCTGAAGTTTTGCTTTACCATGAGTTTTGTTTCCAAAAGGCACTTCTTATTTCATTCTATCTTGTGTTTGCTCCCTAAAATCCACAGATGGGTGTCATTCAGGCTAGTATGTGCACAAAAAGACTCCTGCAAAATGTACAGTCTGCACTGAAATCATCTCCCCCATCCACACCAGTGGTACTCTTTGGAAAAATACCATGCACCTGGGGAGGCTGAAGGAGGTGGTGTGAAACAAATGGTACCTGGAGAGCAACCAGATGGAAATTTAGATTATTTTTGAGTGGGGATGGACAGAGAGCAGAAAGGTTGGCCAGCTAGGCCACTAATCCCACATATGATCTGTTATTTTACTAATCTTTCCATTTACATCTCCAGAGTCCAACAGGAGGTTCTGCACTAACTAGATGAATCAGGCCATTGCAGACAGAGATGTAAATTTTAAATGCATGCACAGAAATGCCATAACAAAATGAATAAACAAAGCTGTGCAAACACAAAAAAGGACAAGAAGATTTTTTTCTTCTTCTTTTAAATCTTAAACCATCTGAACCACTAAGTAAATCCATAATGGCCTATTCTTCAACATCTCTCCTTTTTTATAGATACTGGTTTTTTACCAACCCCGCATTTGTCTTTGGCATAGTTCCACGCTTCTGCATATTTTCTTCAAGTTCCATGATGGTTCTTAGATCCACAGCAGGAGGGCTGGCAGGGCTGAATGAAAAATAAAAAGTTACCTTTCAAGGCATTAATTTTTACTTACATTCCACAGTTTCCAAACTTCACTGAAATCTTCTAAGTCATACTTAAATTATACATCCGGGTACCATCAGATGTCTATTTCCTCAATTATGGCAAACCTCAAATAGAACGTTTCTGACAAAAAAAAAAACTTTATATATGTGTATATACAGAATACACAAAAATACTTCCAAGATTCATTACAATGTGAAACAAGAGGCAAAGTGTGATTACTTTTTAAAAGCCATTGTAAATAAGATATTTAAAACTAGGATACTTGTTTAGTAGTCGGCTAGTAACTTAAATATTATGGAGACACTGGTCACAACTCCACAGTTAAGGCAGAATTCCACTTGGTACTTAAAGAAACAATTAAACCTTATTGTTTTGTATGGAAAATATTTGTTATTCCTCCCCCTTCCCAAATTACAGCACTTACTCTGACTGAGTACAGTGTGAATGTTCTGAGAATTTAGAAGTAAATCCTTAAATTTATGAGATAAAATTAATTTAAAACAAGGTCATTTAAGAAATTTAGTATCTATCATTTTTCTCCAAATGATCTTAGCAGAACAATGCAGACACTTCAAACCTTCCTTATAGTTAAAACAGAAACGTTGTTATATGCTACATTTGAAGAAATTAGCTATGGTATGATAATTTAAATTAATTGCTACAACAACTTCCTGCCTTATCAGTATCTGTATTTTAGATAATAAGAGCCACTGAAATGGGGCACTATGTTTTGGGCAGCGTCAAGCAAACCAGTAATGCTCAGACAAATTCTTCAGAAAGCCACAGGAATCTGGAAATTAGACAGTCTGGGAATCAACCACCAAGTGAATTTGAACACAATTACAGATAAACAATTTTCTTTTGAATTGTATACCAATATGTATAACTTATTTATATTAGAAGTACACCTCTACCCCGATATAATACAACCCGATATAACACGAATTCGGATATAATGCGGTAAAGCAGTGCTGGGGGGGGGAGGGGGGGTGGGGCTGCGCACTCCAGTGGATCAAAGCAAGTTCGATATAACGCAGTTTCACCTATAACGGAGTAAGATTTTTTGGCTCCCGAGGACACCATTATATCGAGGTAGAGGTGTATTACATTATTCTCTTAGAAGAGACATAGACAATCTCAGCCATTGGGGTGATCTAGATTCTAAGTGACCTTTAAAAGGTCTGCAAAATATGGAAAAAGAATATAATTCCGTCGGACCCTGATAGGCTTTCCCCTCCCTCAGATGTATCACTTCTCCACTGAAATTAAAATAAATGTTACCATCTTGAAGTTACCATTAATCAGTTTCATAAAAAGTGTGCATAACTACAGAGATGAATCATCAGGCACGCACACATTCAAAGACTGAATGTGTGTTCACTAGCAGGCTCTGAAGTACCTGCAAGGTATTTATTTTTTTTCTGTCACCTTCAATTTTAGGAAAATCTGTACCTTTGACGAAGGGCACAGTTACTGTATAGCATGTATTCACAGATTCTAAGACCAGAAGGGACCATTGTGATCATCTTCTAGTCTGCCCTGCAGAACACAGGCCACAGTCATTCCCTGAATTAATTCCCATTTGGGCTAACCTTTTATCTTTTATCTTAAATCCTGATTTAGAAGTTGCTAGTGATTGAGAGTCCACAACAGCTCTTGGTAAATTGTTCAAATAGCTAATTACCATCACTGTTAAAAACATATGCCTTATTTCCAGTCTGAATTTGTCTAGCTTCAACTTCCAGCCATTGGATCTTGTTACACATTTGTCTGCTAAACTGAAGAGCCCATCATAAAATATTTCTTCCTTGTGTACTTACAGACTGATCAAGTTATCCTTTAAATTTAATCTTTGTTAAGCTTAGCAGACTGAGTTCCTTGTATCTATCACTATAATTAATCATTCCCATGGCTCTTCTCTGAACCCTCTTCAATTTATCAACATCCTTCTTGAATTGTGGGTCCCGGAACTGGATACGGTATTCCTATAGCAGTCCCAACAGTGCCAAATACAGATGTAAAATAACCTCCCTACTCCTACATAAAACATTCCCTGTTTGTGCATTCAAGAAATGCATTAGGCCCTGGGATCTCATATTCACTTGAGTCTAGAGCCCTCTGGTGACAGGAATAAGACAAAAGAGGTCTCTGCCTCAACAAAGGCTGAGGTTCTCCTTGCTTCCGCCTCTGAACCGGAATGTAGAGACCCAGAAACTGAATTATCACCCTGGAGTCTTTTAAATAGTGAAGCATCTCATCGGTTTCTGAATTCAAAAGGGCATAGCCCTCAAAAGATAGGTCCACAACTGGACCTCTTGTGGAATGCTGAAAAGCTGCAGCCATGATAAATGTGAAAATATGAAAATATACCTATCTCATAGAACTGGAAGGGACCCTGAAAGGTCATTAAGTCCAGCCGCCTGCCTTCACTAGCAGGACCAAGTACTGATTTTGCCCCAGATCCCTGGGTGACCCCCTCAAGGACTGAACTCACAACCCTGGGTTTAGCAGGCCAATACTCAAACTACTGAGCTATCCCTCCTCCCTAATGATACTCTGTACATAGTAACCACCACTGGCTGTAGATGTTGCAGCAGTATCAGAAGCATTCAAAGAGGCTTGTAGCACTGTCTTCACCGCCAACTGTCCTTTTACTGCAGCTTCAACTCATCTCTGGAGTCCTGAGGCCATTTGTCACTTAATTTCAGTATTTTATCCCACCGGAAGAAGTCATATTTAGACAACAAAGCCAAATTAATTGGCTATATAGATCTGAAGACTAAATGAGGAATATACTTCCCTCCCAGAAAGACCAGTCTTCTTGGGCTCTTCATCCCTGGAAGTAGACTTGACAGGATCAGACTGCTTAGATTTTTCCATGAACTACCACTAAGAATCCAAGGACAGACTGGTTGGGGGAAAAAAAAAAAAAAAAACCTTTGAACCCCTTTAGAAGAACCTGATACCTCCAGTCTGTCGTCTTAAAAGAGGCTCAGATGGAGGCTGGGATGTGCCAAAAGTCATTGGCTGACTCAAGAATACCCTCATTTATAGTTAAGCAACCTTGAAAGACTGGATGCACTATATCAAATAACTTGTGGGACTTTCCTTGGATAATTTCTCAATTAATCTCCAAAGTACCAGCCATTCTTTTAAGAAGATTCTGAAAAACCTTGAAGTCATCAATTGTAGAAGGCACATGTAGTGTCTTGAGAACAAGGAGAAATAGCCAAGACCCTCCTCCTCATTGTGAAGATACTTACTCAGTCGTGAGGGAGGTGACTTGTTCCTAGATCTGGGTCTTGAGTAAGGAACAGAAAAAATGAGGCTGATGATTCCAAGTAGGGCAGCAAGGCCAGAATTGCATCCGATAAAGAAAAGGCATATGATGCCATGTTGTGGGGGATCCAAGGAGCTTGTAACCTGGCAGATATGTCACTCTAAGGAAAAGATCTAGGAAAACAAAATGTCCTAGGGAAAACATTTCTGTTGTCACCAGAGGAGGAAAATGCAGATGAACAGAATTCCTCTAAAGGACAAACAGGAGGAGGAGCAGAAACAGGCTGAAGAGATCCAGGCACCATTGATAGAAATTGGTGCAACAGAGGACAAAAGGATATTTGCATTATCAGTATCTGGTGTTCTGGTACTGGAAGCAACTTGGACACCACAGAGAATGGGGAAACATCTAAGAATGGAGATTCTGGCTCTGGAGAAACCACTAAGATTTATGTGCAGATGTTGTAAAGGGAGCCGGAGTTAAAGAGCCCTGCACTAAGGAGGGAGGTATTGACAAAGATGGTACTATGCAAACCAGTACTATGCATCAGCAGATGGAAGATTTTTACTACAACATAGTACTGAAGATTTTAAGTCAGACAATACCAAATGTCATTGAGGAGCTTCAGTTATTAAGACCTGACTGTGCAAAGGACTGCAAGTCAAGTCACTGAAGATTTACAGTGCTTGTCAGGCTTACCAGGAGCAGACTTGGACAAGTCAGAAGAATGGCCTCTTCTTGGCCAGTACTAGGGACAGTGACTTTTGCCGAGCACCAGCTGAAGTTCTCTACTCCTTCTTACCCTGGGCAGCAGAAGTCACTGACAGACCTGAAGGAGGGCTGCAGTGAAGGACCAGAATGCTTCACTGAAGACAAGACCTGGTGCCAGAAGAACCTAAGATAGCATCTCTTGTAGCCAGGGCACTAATTTGAAATTGAATTCAGAACAGCAGCAGACTGCTTTCGAGGCAGGACTTCAGTCAGAATCACTCCTCATGGAGTTCTCCATAAAAAATAATTTCAGTCAAGCATCACAAGATGCTTTTTGCACAAGAAAAATATCTACAAATTGAACATTTATGACCTTCCCTTAGACAAGAGAGGCATTTAGTATGTTCATCATTTAAAGGCATAGCTGCCTCACAGGCAGGGTAGATTTTAAAACCTGGAGACCTAACTTAAGCCAACAGACCACCACATTGGTGCCAATGTGAGACTTCAGAACAAAAAAGTCCCATCTTTGGGAATGTAACTACTAAACCCATTCTAAGAAAGCTACAGGAAGCAGTCAGATACCACACACCATCTCACTGCCATGAGTGGTAAGGAAACGAGTGGTGTATGGAGCTGCTTTTCCCCTTATGCCCTCCTTGGAAGTGGGAGGAGGGGGGCAAAGGCAGAGACCCAACAGATGCTGCTAAACAAAAGAATCCAAGCTCATGCACATGGGGGACACACACCTACGTGAGATCATTGTAGATAAAATACTAGAAGAACTACATTAGGAATCAATTTTGATTACTGTAGGAGGCTGAAGCTAACAAATTTGACCTTAAAATGCCTATAAATGCAATAATGTTCAAAACTGTTTGTCAAACATTCCCCTCAAAAAAAGGGTACACTACAGTGACAACCCCAATTGCTGCAGTAACACTATTGTAAAATGAACAGTTACTGCACAATACTGTAGTACTGTTTTTTAATTGAAGGATAGAGGAGTAAAGGATCCAATTAATAGAAAGAGCTACTTTAAAATTTAAAAGCCCTTTGAGACAGTGTCCCTTTTTAGATGTATCTAATGGTTCTTCAAGAGAAAGCAAGCATATCAATTTGCAAAAGGAAAGCCAGCATCCTTAGCCAACATTTCAAGTGTTGCTGGTATCATATGATCACTTTAAATGCAGTTAACTTTTCACTCTGAAAAGAAGCAAGAATATTAAACTACTATTGTTCACTATCTTTTACCGAATGGAAAGCACGTTACTTGCAAGCTAATTACTTGCAATACATTTTACTGTACCTGAAAGAGGTAGCAACCCAACTTGGAGAGCTTGCAGAGTTGTTTTTAATACTGGGAATGGACTGTGGAACAGACTGTTTCGGTGTTGATGATCCCTCATATAATTTCATCTCTTTATTAGAATGTGGGGCATTTATACTCTGAACATACATTTTGTCTTTCATCTGAAACATAAAAAGAATTCAACTGAAACAGGGTTTTTTCCCCATTTAGAAAAGGGTGATGTTAGAAGTGACATAAAAGTCGTAAATATTAAAGTATACATGAAGAGGATCTACAGGAAATATCAGAAGCAGCAGATGTATTTTAATTAATCCCAGCTCAATCTGCATTATTTATATTGTTTTTAATTGACAACATCCATCAAAAAACATGACCTCACAACTATGTTCAAATACATTACTAGATTAACTAGTGTAATACTACTCCTAGAGATTTGTTACAAGTCTAAAATAACAATTTTGATACCTGAGACTAACATGCACACAGATTTGAATTAGTCTCAATTCTTGTCAACTTCATTTCTCTTTATAAATCATCTCTTTAATTACCGTCTTAAAATTATCCTCGCCTGTAATCTTTTTACCAAATACATCAGGCTAAGAAAATTAGCTTTATTTTGCTAAATCAGAGGTTCCTTTATACTTGGAGATAAAAATGAGGTACATTTTTAAACAATATAAATATAAGACATCAGAGAGTTGAAATTTTCAAAAAACAAAAGGGGTATAATGAAACATGGTGTTTAAAAACTCCTGATACCATACACAAACAAACAAAATATCAGCACTACCTATTAAAACCACAGAGGATTTTTGTTTATTTTAACAAACAAACAAACACACACGCACTTTAAAACTATTTCAGGATGAGAATGTGACTAAATTGTCTTTCTAAGGGCACACACACAAAAATCAAGGTTTGCATTTTTTTTAAAATACACACAAAAAGGTTTAAAAAAAAAAAAAAAGTAGATTTCTAGGAACCAAAATACCTCAGTCTTATCTGCTTGAAATCCTGTTGTGAAGTCAGGGGATTGCAAGTCTCTGGGACTACTCACTCCTGCATAACTACCTTCGGAATCAGATGTCAGCAATTCTGGAAGTGACTCCACAGAGTTAACCTTATCCAATTTTACTAAACCTAAAATGTATTGGATAAGAATATAACATAGAACTATATCATGAAAAGCAGGATTATTATACAATGGTTATATAAGAAAACATACAGAGCTGGAAGGCTGCATCATATTTTGAACATTATACAATTATAAAACTAAAAATATAAAACTATAAATAAAAAACTTAAAAGGGTAGCTCATTATATAATCCTATACAGTTGCAGGTAACCATCAATTTTCAAGCATCATTGTGCAGAATAAAATAGCCTCCCCCTCTCTTCCTTTCTCTAATCTGATTCACATAAACTATTTTCTTGAAGAAGGAATGTATGTATTTACTTTTTCTATTTCTCACCAATTGGACAATGAAAAACAGGCTAATCAGTTTCCAGTCATTTTCTTTCAGGGTCTCAAGTAGTGATTCAATGTTTGGGCTGCCAACGTTACAGGGAGATATTTAAGTTACAAAAAAAAAAAAAAAAAAAAAAAACGCTGTGGAAAAATGTCCTTTAGTCTTAGTATATAAAAGGCAAAGCAGTATCACTTAATTCTATAATTCATTAAACAAACCATTAAAATCCATACTGGATATTTACAAAAAAAGTTGTGTGTTAAGTAAGAAATTCTTCTAAAGATGAATAGATAGCAGAAGTATAGTATTTCATATTAAAGTTGATGCTAGACTTTGTGATGCCTGAAAGAAAAGATCATTTGCCACTAACCTGTAGAGGGTGGACTCTGAATAATATCTGAAAGATTATATCCTCCAGAGCTGTCCGATCGTCTTCGTGGCTTCTTTCTAGCCTTCGTTTTTGCCTTTTTGAGAAGAGCTTCCCTATGCAAAAAATTTTTATATAGGATGTATCTTTAGAAATAACAAAGTAAATATTTTTAATCACTCAGATAATATGAAAGCTTATTTATAGACTGGGTTGTTAGCTGCAGTTAAGATTATATATAGTGCATCCAGTGTGTGTGCATGAGCATGACAAGTCAAACTAAACTACTGGTGAAGTAGATGTATCAAGATTAATATTTAGTGTTTCTTCTCATACAGTCTTGACATTTACACGTTCATTAAACCAGATATGGACTTTTGAACTAGCATGTGATTTTAGCTCTCCTTACATGTAAGATGTGAGTAAATGGAGATGGTGAAAGAATAATTGTAAGAAAAGGCACTTGACTGGAGTCAAAAAGATGCCCATGGGTGGGTCACAGCAATGGAGATTGAAACTCAGATACATAGTTGACTGATTTAAATCAAAGCAATATAAATCACCAAGTAGAAAGCTTCAATTTAAATAGGTGATATTAGTCAACTTTTCCATTTGTTCTTCAGTTATTTTCTAAAGAAAGATGCTTTTTCATTGGTTGATAACACCTTTAAAACACGTTTATTTACAACTAAATAGAGTCTTTACACTAGATTTGGTACATCCTTTTGCTACCTAGGATGGTATAATGTAACAATATACATTTATTTAAGTAATTATATAGCTTAATATTTTCAGATTCTTATTAACTGTACATTTTAATAGGTTAGAAAATGGTGAATGATGTCGCTTATTAACTAGATAATTAAGTTTTTACTCATGATTTGTGTCAAGCGGCATTCTAATGGTAACTGGAATTTACACAAACAAATTATTTTTATTAAACAAAACCACCATAAATATTTCGGATACATAAACTTCTCTCATCAAACATGTTTCACATTTATAACTAAATAATTTGCTACACAGAGATTAACTGTAGTCAGTTAGTTAAACTGATTATTTCAGGTCAGCCTAGAGAAAATTTCAAATATATTTAAGTGAAAGTGCATGGAGCATAGGTTTCTACTCTCTATGTCTCATTTCCAAGAGACTGTCTCCTACGTTACTTAGGCTGACCCCTACTGTATCATAATTATAAAGCTTGACCTCACAAGTTAGACATTTTCCCCCCGATTCTCTCTTTATACAGAAAAGCAGCCTTTAAACTCAAAGTTTTTGATGGAGACTCATGGATTTAGCATTTTTTTTTAATTTAAAATGTTTTGAGAGACTATCATAAATTTGGAACTTAACATTTTGTATTTAACTCACATTTCATTTTAAACAGATTTTTTTAAAAGAAACAATTTAAACGGTTAAAAAAATCTGATTTTAAAAAATCCATTTTTTTTTTAAAGAAATCACTGATTTTTATCTATCCTGCTCAACTTTCTAGATCTAAAACTGTGTGTCTTGACTGCCTAAGCTAAAACACCTAAGTCTGTGAGCTTGAAGCCATTAGTAGAGTCAAACCTCTATATGTGGCCCAATCACTACTGAGAGACAGAGAGCCACACTGAGTAAGCATATGCAACCTACCCTACTCAGGGTAGCATTGAACAAGATCTGTGTGATCTACTGAAATGGTACTACAATGAGCTCACTGAACCAAATGGTAACCTTTGGTGTCTTAATAAGACTACTCTTAACTCTGTTAAACAGTAGCATGACTGGTAGGGTGTTGCTCTACAGTACAAACATGGACTCCAAAATAACAACATTATTACACTGGTAGTTTAGCTTGTGAACAGTCATGTAGACAGGATGCTTATCCTTAGTCAAACAACTGGAAAAAATGGGGAAAAAAATCCGAACTGCTTTTATTTACTATGCCAAAATTAAAGCTTTAAGAGAGTTACATGACCCATAACTGACTACAATATTCCTATTTCATAGAACTTCTTGCCCTTTTAAAGTACATTATTACAATTGTTATGTGTAATAGGTCCAAGAATGAAATAAAGTGAAGGACACAATGAAACAGTTGTACTGGACTCCTGATAAAGTCTCTCAAAGTACCTAAGCCTTAAGACAGAAAGTCAAGCCTCCCAAAAAGAGCCAAAACTTTTTGCAGTATTGCAATAATTATCAAATGTAATATACCTTCATTGTTACACTGGATTATATAGTTTTAATCTTAGCCAATCATTCTTCTTCCTATATTGCCTATTTTATCCAGGCTCCTACACAACAGTGACATGTAAAACAGATTTTTAAAGTCAACTTTATATATTCATAATTTTAGTCTTCTTCATTGCTCCTGAAACATCCACTAGGTGGTATGAATAAGGGTTTAATTAAACCATTTCTGGAGCCTCAAGTGGAAGATAATCAGGAACATGACTATTGATTAACTGCGTAATATGAATTTTAAAAGAAATAACTACCCAATTCTGATGCGTCAAAAGGTTTGTTACGTTCCTCTTCTGTGCTAAATGTGGTACGTGGCAGCATTATTTGCATAAGTGGTGCTTACTTCTTCTATATGTATTTTCCAAAGAGAAAAACTTTAGAATATTCTAAACAGGTGTTTAATAAATTATTTGAACACAGGTTTGCCAAGGTTCTAGATCATCAGCTTTTAAAAAAAATATATATATATACACATAATGCAGGCAGTATAAAAAAAAAAAAATTGTTTCCTACAGCTTGGTTCATGGGACCCTATGAAGTACTGCAGGATTCAGTGGGTCTTCCAAATGTCTGATACTTTGTGGAGAACTCTATGCAAGTCCTCATCAAGTATTAGTTGACACCATTGTGTATGCTATTACCACCAGTGCTTCTGTGGAATACTACAAGCAGCACGAGGGAATCTAGAAAAAAATATCTAACAGTGGAGGAAGATATGCAAGTGATGTTATGCAAACATACTCTTCGGTCAAAGATCATATGCAGAGAAGAGTACAACGACAAAGGAGGGACAAAGGAGAAAAAATGGTTTTGTGATTAAAAAAATAGTACTAGGAGCCAAGAACTGTTCTATTCTATTCTATAGTTTCCTTTGCATACAAGGAACTATAGCTGACCAAGACAAATTTTCCCACAGAAATGCATCAAAAATTTTTGATTTGAAAAATTTTAATTAGCTCCACAAATCACTTAATCATGACTGAGTTTCCAGATACTGAAAATGGGGAACATGCATATTTATCTCAAAGTTGTGGCATCTAAATTCATTTCTGTTTGTAAGTGGTTTGAAACCCTCTGACAGAAGGTGCCATAGAAATGCTTAGTATTATTATTGAACAATTCTTGAATTTTCAGTTCTTACACTTATCATAAAATGTCACTACTATTCTTCTCCACAGGTATACTCTGCTGGAAAATACGTAAATGGTGTTATGCAGGAGGAGGTAGTGTTGCCTAGTGGATAGTGCACCAGACTTTCAGGAGACATTAATTCTGTTCCAAGCTCTATTAATAACCTACTAGGTGACCTTGAGCAACTCATTTCACCTCTGTTCCTCAGTTTCCCCATATTTTGTAAAATACAGTAATGATGCCAACTTCCTTTGTAAAGCACTTCAAAATCAACTGCTGAAAAGTGGATTTTTTTTTTAATTATTCACATATTCTGTTCAGTCAGCCTCAAGTCATTTCTTCCCATGATTCCTGTTTGCTGCTTGCAAAAATACTGGAGTTAACTGAAGCACCTGAAAGCTACATAATCATAGACTATTAGGGTTGGAAGAGACCTCAGAAGGTCATCTAGTCCAATTCCCTGCTCAAAGCAGGGCCAACACCAACTAAATCATCCCAGCCAGGGCTTTGTCAAGACAGGCCTTAAAAACCTCTAAGGATGGAGAGTCCACCACCTCCCTAGGTAACCCATTCCAGTGCTTCATCAGCCTCCCAGTGAAATAGTGTTTCCTAATATCCAACCTGGACCTCCCCCACTGCAACTTGAGACATTGCTTCTTGTTCATCATCTGCCACCACTGAGAACAGCCGAGCTCCATCCTCTTTGGAAATCCCCTTCAAGTAGCTGAAGGCTGCTATCAAATCCCCCCACACTCTTCTCTTCTGCAAACTAAATAACCCCACTTCCCCCAGCTGCTCCTCGTAAGTCATGTGCCCCAGCTCCCTAATCATTTTCGTTGCCCTCAGCTGAACTCTCTCCAATTTGTCCACATCCCTTCTGTAGTGGAGGGACCAAAACTCCAGGTGTGGCCTCACCAGTGCCAAAGACAGTGGAATAATTACTTCTCTCGATCTGCTGGTAATGCTCCTACTACTACAGCCCAATATGCCGTTGGCCTTCTTGGCAACAAGGGCACACTGCTGACTCATATCCAGCTTCTCGTCCACTGTAATCCCCAGATCCTTTTCTGTAGAACTGCTGCTTAGCCAGTCGATCCCCAGCCTGTAGCAGTGCATGGGATTCTTCCTTCCTAAGTGCAGGACTCTGCACTTGTCCTTGTTGAACCTCATCAGATTTCTTTTGGCCCAATCCTCCAATTTGTCTAGGTCACTCTGGACCCTATCCTTACCCTCCAGCATATCTACCTTTCCCCCCATCTTAGTGTCATCTGCAAACTTGCTGAGGGTACAATTAATCCCATCATCCAGATTATTAATAAAGATGTCGAACAAAACCGGCTCCAGGACCGACCCCTAGGGCACTCTGCTTGATACCAGCTGACAACTAAACATCGAGCCGTTGATCACTACCTGTTGAGCCCAACAATCTAGCCAGCTTTCTATCCATCTTTAGTCCATTCATCCAACCCATACTTTTTTAACTTGCTGGCAAGAATACTATGGGAGACCATATCAAAAGCTTTGCTAAAGTCAAGATATATCACATCCACTGCTTTCCTCATATCCACAGAGCCAGTTTTCTCATCATAGAAGGCAATCAGGTTGATCAGGCATGACTGGTCCTTGGTGAATCCATGTTGACTGTTCCTGATCATCTTCCTCTCCTCCAAGTGCTTCAAAATGGATTCCTTGAGGACCTGCTCCATGATTTTGTTGGGTTCTGAAGTGAGGCTGACCAGTCTGTAGTTCCCCGGGCTCTCTTTCTTCCCTTTTTTAAATATGAGCACTACATTTGCCTTTTTCCAATCGTTCGGGACCTCCCCCAATCACCATGAATTTTCAAAGATAATGGCTAATGGCTCTGCAATCACATCAGCCAACTCCCTCAGCACCCCCGGATGCATTAGATCTGGACCCATGGACTTGTGCATGTCCAGCAGAGCATCAGGCTCTTAATCTGAGGGTCCAGGGTTCGAGCCTCTGTCAGGGCACTCAGCTTCCGTGGTTGGGATGATTTAGTTGGGGATTGCTCCTGCTTTGAGCAGGGGGTTGGACTAGATGACCTCCTGAGGTCCTTTCCAACCCTGATATTCTAGGATACTGTGCTGCCCAGTACAGCAGTCTGGGAGCTGACCTTGTCTGCGAAGACCAAGGCAAAAAAAGCATTGAGTGCTTCAGCTTTTTCCACATCATCTGTCACTAGGTTGCCTCCCCCATTCAGGCCTGGTCTACACTGGGGGGGGGGGGAATTCGATCTAAGATATGCAACTTCAGCTACGAGAATAGTGTAGCTGAAGTCGACGCATCTTAGATTGACTTAGAATTACTTACTTTGCGTCCTCATGGCGCGGGATCGAGGGCCACGGCTCCCCTGTCGACTTTGCTTCCGCCTCTCGCCAAGCTGGAGTTCAGCAGTCGACGGGAGAGCGATCGGGGATCGATCTATCGCATCTACACTATACGCGATAAATCGATCCACGATGGATCGATTGCTACCCGCTGATCCGGTGGGTAGTGTAGACATACCCTCAGTAAGGATCCCACACTTTCCCTGACCTTATTCTTGTTGCTAACATACCTGTAGAAACCCTTTTCGTTACCATTCACATCCCTTGCTAGTTACAACTCCAATTGTGCAGTGGCCTTCCTGATTACACCGCTGTGTGCTCGAGCAATATTTTTATACTCCTCCCTAGTCATCTGTCCAAGCTTCCACTTCTTATAAGCTTCCTTTTTGTGTTTAAGCTCACCGAAGATTTCTCTGTTAAGCCAAGCTGGTCACCTGCCATATTTGCTATTCTTTCTTCACATCAGGATGGTCTGTTCCTGCGCCCTCAATAAGGCTTCTTTAAAATATAGCCAGCTCTCCTGTATTCCTTGCCCCCTCATATTAGCCTCCCAGGGGATCCTGCCCATCAGATCCCTAAGGGAGTCTAAGTCTGCTTTTCTGAAGTCCAGGATTGATATTTTGCTACTCTCCTTTCTTCCGTTTGTCAGGATCCTGAACTCAACCATCTCATGGTCAATGCTGCCTAGCTTGCCACCCACTTCTACTTCCCCTACCAATTCTTCCCTGTTTGCAAGCAGCAAGTCAAGAGGAGCATGGCCCCTAGTCCGTTCCTCCAGCACTTGTACCAGGCAGTCATCCCCAACACTCTCCAAAAACTTCCCGGATTGTCTGTGCATTGCTGTATTGCTCTCCCAGCAGATGTCAGGGTGATTGAAGTCCCCCATTAGAACCAGGGCCTGTGATCTGGAAACTTCAGTTAGTTGTCTGAAGAAAGCCTTGTCTACCTCATCCTTCTGATCCGGCACCGGACAGACATGCCCACCACAATATCACCCTTGTTACTCACGCATCTAAACTTAACCCAAAGACTCTCAACAGGCTTTTCTCCAGTTTCAAACTAGAGCTCTGAGCAATCATACCGCTCTCTTACATACAATGCAACTCCTCCACTTTTTCTCCCATACCTGTCCTTCCTGAACAGTTTATACCCATCTATGACAGTGCTCCAGTCTGTGAACTGCCCCACCAAGTTTCTGTTATGCCAATCACATCATAGTTCCTTGATTGTGCCAGGACTTCCAATTCTTCCTGCTTCTTTCCCAGGCTTCTTGCGTTCATGTACATGCACCTCAGATAACTAGTTGATTGCCCTACTTTCTCAGTATGCATCAGGAGGCTTCCCGTCTTGTACCCTCCTCCTTGCATTTCCTCCCGGTATCCCACTCCGTCACCATCCCCCAGTGAACCTAGTTTAAAGCCCTCCTCATTAGGTTAGCAAGCCTGCCTGCGAAGATGCTCTTCGCTCTCTTCGTTAGGTGGATGTCATCTCTTCCTAGCAATCCTCCTTCCCAGAACAACATCCCATGGTCAAAGAATCCAAAGCCCTCTCTCCGACACCACCTGTGTAACCAGGCATTCACCTCCACAATACATAAGCTACAATAAGACAACAAGAGCCCAACTCCTCTGTAGTGGCTGCACAGAACTCAATACATCTAGGTGCACTCTGTGCATACTCCTGACTTTACCTACTATAATTCTACTAATAGTGCCACCAGTCAGAATGAGTGGGAGGAGAAAAGGAACTAGCAGGAGTCTACCAAATTTCACTGCACAGAGAGCTCTGAAAAACCTAAGGTCAGTCTGGTCAGACATCAGAAAGAAAAAGCTTATTTACATTTTAGGTGGAAAAAAGCCACAATTTTTTTTAAAGCTTGTAGTATGAGGCTCATTTGCAGACAAAATTTCTCTTACATTGAGCTTTAATACAGTACAGCAGATGTAGACTTCTCCAGCCCTCAACTATCATTAATTTTGTTTTCTTAAACATTGTTTCTAAATGCAGATTTTCCATAGAATATTAAATAGATGTCCTCTCCTCTCTCCCTCTCTCTTTGGTGATCTTATTTGTTCCCATGGCTTCTGCTACCACTTGAACACGGATTACTGCCATACGCATCCTCTTCTACCCATGATCTCTCATGCTCTATCTAGTCACAGATCTGTGCCTGCCTCTGACACCTCTACTTGGACTCAGCAAGTCTAAAACTGGGTTTATCATGTCTCCTTCAAAGCCTTCTGCTCTTGAATCCTTTTTGTTAATTGCACCACCATACATCTTGCTACACAATCTCACAACATGGAATCATTTTCAAATCTTCTCCATTCTCAAGACCCAGATTCACCGGATCTTACCACTTCTTCCTCTAGTCTCTAAAATTTGTTAATTCCCCTCTTACTCCCTATTTCTAATGCTTTGCTTACTTTAACACTCTCCTCTCCAGCCACCTATACTCTCATCTTTCTATTCCAACTACAGTCCACTCAAAACACTGCCACCCCACTCCCAATCAAAGGAGTTCTCCTTTTGACATCATCTCCTCTTCCTCCCCGAATCACTTCATTGGATTATCCCCACTCCATCTAAAGTTTATGCTTATCTTTAGTTTCAAGGAGCTCCATAATTCAGCTGCTGCCTACATAACTACCCTCATCTCTACTCAGCCTTAAACATCATTCCGAACTGCTCCTTTTGCCACCCTTGCTCACCCCATTTTAACTGAGAAAGATGGAAGGAGAGTACTTCATTACTGAAAAGACTTTGAAAATCAATTCTGGAACCTGCATTTCTTCCACATTTCTTCTATTTTTGTATTTTAACTCTATCCATTAGTTTCATGCCACCAATGCTCTTGACTTTTAGCTGTGAAAAGAGCTAATCAGTATCCTACAAAAAAGATACTGCTATGTGTAGTTCACTTGTTGGAGTGATGAATGCCAAGAACTACAGAGGCCAACTTTTCAGCAATCAAAGGAAGTAAATATAAGACTTACTGAGATGTTACTTCAGTATTCATTTCTTCTTTCAAAAAGACAAAGTTTTCTCTGTCATCAGGCTCCAAAGAGCTGATGTCAGGTCCATCTTGATATGGAGTAATCACTCTCCTGACCATAGCTGGAATCTGCAATATCAAAAGTTAATGTTACACTGCTCCTCTTAAGCTGTGTACTAGAAAGCATACTATTTCTTGAAGAAGTACCAGATCAGTGGTTCTCAAACTTCTTTTTTTCGTGGGACTGCTTGAAAATTGCTGAGGGTCTCGGCGGACCTCTTAATGATCTTTCCAAATGTTGTTTGTACCGTTAGCTACATAACTATTGTAATGCGCTTTGGATAAAAGCACTATATAAAAAAAACCCACTTAATAATTAACTTTGTTTGTTCTAGAAATAAAAAGCACAGAACTCATATTTTAATATCAGTAGTCTTACCTTTCTAATGTGATGGATTTGCCCTCTCTCCCCTACCGCAGCAGCCCTCAAGCTGGGGCTGGGAAGAAGGTGGGGTCTCTCCCTCTCCCCCCAACCATGGCAGCCCCCGAGCTGGGGCTGGGAAGGAGGGGGGTCTCTCCCCCACCACACTAGCCACAGAGGGCCATCTCTCCCCAGAAGCCGCAGCCCTGGAACTAGGGAAAGTTGCCTCTTTCTCTGGCCACCACAGCCCTGCATGTCTCAAATTCCCCCCACTCCCTCTTCTCACCCCACTGCCCCCTCCGACCTACCCCATATGCCCCCCAAAGCCACTAGCTCACCTTACACGTGCATCTTCCCCAGAGTCCAGGCAACTAATTAGTGGAGCCACGCCTGTGCGGCTCCACTAATTAGGTGGGTAGCCCTCCATTCTCTCGTGTGCAGCCCCCCAGGTGCACACCTTAGAGGGAACTATCCACGGACCACTGGTGGTCCACAGACCACAGTTTGAGAACCTCTGTTCCAGATTATAATCACTCAAATACAAAATTTTAGAATCCAGGTAATATCATCATTATGCATTACAGCCTACAAACCCAAGGAAATTTATAATTAAAAAAAAAAAAAACCCACATCCACACAAACACTCCCACATCCACACGGCACACATACTCGAATTCTTTTAAAGAAAACATAGAGGTTCAGAACTCACTTAATTTAAACTGACTAGGATACTTCATAGAAGAATGGCACAGATTTATGCACACATCACAATTTCTTACCATTAAAGTATGAAAGAGGAAAAATTGTTTATACTGTATGCTGACTCTCCCTTGCTTACTGGCAAAGTTTCACTCATTTCTTTTATTTCACTTAATATTAATTCTTCCTACAATGCCCTACTAATATTAGAACAGGAAAGCAGAATTAGATGCTCTTGGAAGCTACCAATTCTGTTAAAAATTAAAGTGTTACCTCTTCCCCACGCACCACAAATTCTTCCTCTGCATAGAATTACCTGACACTTGTTTGTTCACTAAAGCCAATTTAGAACATATGTTTTGTGGTGCCATTAATACCATTAAATGCATATGACTGATAGTATTAATGGAACTCAGATTTATGCATGTTGCAGTGGCAATAAATGTGTAACTATCAGAAAATTTCAGAAGTAAAGAAGAATTAGGAAAATACAGTTTAAATTTATTTCTGGATTAATGTCCCACCACCCACATGATGAGCATTTGGTACATATTTATCAGCTTAACTCAATGTTCATTTTAAAAGTAGTCACTTTTCACTGAACTAGGTATAGCTTACCATTTTTCTGTAAGACACAGAAAGGTCCTTCAAAACGTCATCACTTAAGACATCTAGAGTCCTAAAATAAGATACATAGGCATAGCCTCGGTCTCATTTACCATACTTTAAGTCATTTGATTCAAACTGCAAGATATTTGTTCAATAAGATTCAAATAATCACAGTTCAGGGTACACATATGTAGAGGTGATAGCATTAGATATTATGGTCATGGGCACTAACATCCTACTTTAGCTATATCATCAAATGTTAAAGTACTTTCTTATCTACCTTTTGCCTACTTGTTTGGCTCCTTTGCGATATATTCTAACAATCCAAGGCATCGAGTAGCTTCTAACAAGCAAGTTTTTTTTTTTTTTTTTTTTTTTTAAATCAATTTGCTACACAGAGTTTGTTTCGGATATGGTGCAGATTAACCCTTTAAATAAAATTATTGTTGCAGGTAATAAAAATTGAGGTCTTTGCTTTAATCTCATTTACTTGCTTGTAACATATTATAAACCTACTATGTGTGAATAAAGCAATTATTTTAAAGAGAAATTGTTTACACTAAAACTGCAACAACTATCATGTATGTAAAAAATACCAACATGATGTTCATGACTAGAGCTGAGTATACTGGGTTCTTGGTTCGACCAGCAAATTGAAAAGAATCACGGAAAATAGTCTGTTCCAATAATATTTGGCACATGTCAGCAAATTGGAAAAGTTTGTTTCGGTCCAGCTTCAAGAAACCACGCCTTCCCCCCATCCTCTTTTCCCCTCCCCCCTTTAATATGCAGCCCAAAGCTCAGGGCACTCACCTGGGATGTGGGCAACTCAGGTTTGAATCCCTACTCTGAAACAGGGACTTGAACTCACATCTCTCCCTGCCAGGTGCTAGGCTATTCCAGGGTAGATTACTCTCAATCTCTGCTCTTGAAGCTGTTCCACATTGTATAAATACTCAAATATTAATTGGGCCAAATACAGGGACAGAGTGAGAACGATTCAATAGCCTGGTGATTAAGGCACTCCCCTGCGAGGTAGGAGGTATGGATTCAAATCTTCTCTGCTTGATTCAGAGGAGGAATTCAAGTCCCTATTCCAGAGTAGGGATTCAAAGCTGCGTTTCCCACATCCCTGGCAAGTGCCCTGGCTCCTCGGCTAAAGTTATAGAGGGCGATGGAAGGACAAACAGTTTTCTGAAGCTGATCCTGAAAAAAAACCTTTTTACATCCAAAAATCTCAGGCAAAAACAGTGATAAATTTGGGGATGTTCAGCGAATAAACTATTTGTCTCAAAAATTTCGCCTAGCCCTACTTATAACCATTTTGAAATGTCTTCCAGAACTACCTTACAGGTCTCTAATCTTAGGCCTGATTCAAAGCCCACATCAGTGGAAAGACTCCTACTGACTTATCTCAGTGGGCTTTGGAACAGGCTCTTTCTGCCTCAGGATTACAGAAGTAACACTTTATTATGTGTCAGAGTAGAGGTGAAACAGGTACATAACTTGCAAGATAGGCACAGTAGTTTCAGCACAAATGAATACCATTGCAGCTGAGGATTTTTGATTATATTCTCAACTATGACGCGTAACATTTCCTGATAATTCTTCCAACAGTTCCACTTTTGCAGTATTGCATACTGTAACCCCTACACCCACTCTTACCTCGCTTCAAGCAAGGCTGCCATATTTAGTCCTATAAACTGCAAGCAGGATAGTTTTAACTGTTCAGCACTGTATGTTGCTGAAAACTCCAGCAGCTCAGCAGCGTTCTTTAAAGTAACTGGAAAGAAGAAACATCACAGACTTAACTAGACAACATACTGCAATTTTGTTTTGTAATCACTTATTACTTCAAGATATACAGTATGAATGGGGGAAAATCAGGTTATGAAAAAGAATAAAAATAAACCCTTTTCCTGGTTCATTAGACAGAAGCACTAATGCTTAAGTGGCCCTGACTCCACCCAAGGCAACACTATTAAATTCTTATGTAGCATGAATTTGACTGATGCTTTACAGAAATCAAAAAGATAGTCCCAGCTATGAAAGGCCTACAATCTAAACACAGATCAGCTTTGGAAATAGAGCAGACAGACAAAGGGAGCGAGAAACATAGGTTAAAACAACAGTAACATGAATAAATTTATATTGTGAACAAAGCTTAAGCTCCAATATTTTCCTATAGCTAAGAAAGATGTAGTGAGAGAAGGCAGGAATGGAAGTCACCAAGGAAAGCCAAGCAAAACAAGTAGATTCTGAGAAGAGAGATGAAGGAGAGTGAGGATGGTTGGTGTGCTAAAAGAGGGAGGCATTTCCACCCAAAAAGACATTGTCAAGAGAAATATGAAAGCACAAAAAGAGCAACAAAAGAGTTAGGGAAGGACATGAGATGAGAAACATGAAACAAATTGTGTAGGGCCTTAAAAAAGCGAGGACAAGGAGTTTGAATTTGATGAGGTAAGAGACCCAGAAGTAAAGATACTTGAAGTGAAGTGACATGACTGAAGTTGCACGCCAAGAAGATTATTTTAGCTCTAGAATGTTGGGCAGTCTGAAGCGGGTGTGGCTACAGATGTCCAGGCAAGAGAGAACAATGACATGAACTGGAGATTCAATCCTTCCTTTCCATAGCCACAGCCAGAGTTAAGAAGCGTCATACTGCAACTCACAAAAAAAGCTCAGCCCTTACCTTCTAAACAACTAGGTTTATTTTAACAAAATGAAAAAAATGCAGCCACTTCATTAAGAAACATAGTAAAACACTCACTTTTTTCGGTAATGGCTACTTCACACATTTCTTTCAATCGCGATACAAGGAGTTGGTCTGCTACCACCAGAACATTACAAATAAATTCCACATTTTGAGAGTCTGGAAAATAAAGAAAAGTTGCATGAGAAAGATGACTGGTTAAGTAGAAAAATGCTTCAGAAAAGTTCCAACAAAGGCCAGTTTGCTCCACTGTTATTTGTAGGCATCATGGCAGAGGTAGTTTGTGAAGTGGGATTTAAAATAGGACCAGGTGGCAATGGCTTTGCAAATCTTGTAGAGAAGGAGTTTTTCTTATGTATAAAACGGCAACATAGAAGAAATACTGAGGGGCTTGTGGGAAAAGCAGCAGATCATGGTGTCTTCAGCAAAACAAAGGTGGAGGGGAAGACAACACATGGTAAAACCACAACTAACTCCAAAGTATAAAATGATATCATATTGTTAGGGGTTTACCAAATAATACATATGATTAAAAAGGCAATACAGTATCTTTTTAGTAAAAAATGTCATCTAATTGTGGTACTTACTGTACCACTTCCCCATATCACACAAATGTCTCTAATTTGAAAGAGTTCACACTGTATGCATAATATCCAAACTTTCTGCTTCCTTCAGGTGTCTTTTCTTTGTTTATTAAAACAAAAATAGCAGAATTATTTGAAAGAGATCAAGCTGAAATGTATTGCTTTTAAAAAATTCGCTGTCAATTGTTCATGCCCCCAGCTCTACAATTTCCAGAAACAAATATATTGTCAGCACCTTTTATTGCAGGAGCTTCATCTGTATAGATGTAATCCAGGATAACCTGCAGTATGTCAGAATGGATTGGCATTTCCAGAGCTGCACAACAGGATGCCTAAAGGAAAAAGGGATAAGAAGAGTACAATTTCAAAAACTGCCCATTTAAAATCAAAGGTGATTACAAGAAATTACAAGGAAAACTCCAGTTCCTCCAAAACAAGTAGATCTCTGGAGAATCTGAACTCCTGCAGTACTGGGTAGGTTTGAAGGATGGGACCCTATTCAGTTGTCAATACCGACGCTATATGCTGCTTTGGCAAGTCTGTTCCGATCAAAGTAGTCGGTGCTCATGAGGATGACTTGGGGGGCGCGGAGACCATATTGGAGACATGGCATCTTCCGGGTACCAAGGCCATCTTAGTGGTCAACTTAGATGTATACCATACAGGAGTTGTGAGTATAGTTCTCTTAATGGTGGAATGCTCTCATGATGCAGTGTCCTGCCTGTGCGGCACCGAAGGTCTCAATACAAAGCATGCTTGCTGTCCTTTTTCTCTGCTGAGCCTGGAGCCCCAGGCACAGGATTGGTACTAAGAATGTCTGGAGCCTCAGCCATACCCAGGGTGGGACACAAGGTCTCCACAGCAGTCTCCACAGGGACGGAGGTCTTTTTGAGATGGACTCTTTCTGGAGAAAATGACTCAATTTTCTATAGGTTTTCTTCATGAATTTACCTTGGGTAAACACAGGTGAATGTGCTGAAATTGACAGGGCACTGTGTTCACTCGGTTACCGATGTTTCGGTTGGGGGGCAGGAAGGATGAGAGAGGTGTCTCCTGGCCTGGACCTGAGGCCAGTTGCAAGGAATACTCCATCATTAAGAGCCTCAGTTTTAGCTCCCGATTTTTTCTTGCTCTTTCCTTAAAATGTAGAGCAGATGGAGCACTTCTGCAGGATATGAGACTCTCCCAAGTAGTGGATAAAATGGGAATGCCAGTCACTGACCGGGAAGGACTCCCAGCAAGAGACGCACTGCTTGAAGTGAGCCTGGTACCCTGGGGCAATGGCATCTAGCAGGGGAAGGCACCCCTTGCCCAAAGAGGAAAGGGAGAGAGAGAAAATTCCCCCTAAATCCCAAAATACAGAAGTAAATAAAATAACTAAAGAAAAACAATAAAATAAAGAAGGGAAGCTAGGCTAAGAGATTTTGAAAGTAAGGCACACTAACCCTCCGTCTCAGGCCAAGGGAGGTGAGAAGGAACTGAGGGTGGTTCGCTCGCATAGTCACATGTAACCTCAGAGCAGGGCATGAGGAAGTGCAGCCCAAACAGGCACTACTATCAAAAATCTCTGATTAAAGGCACATGGGGTGTGAGCGCACCTGAAGTGGAGCACTCATACAGACACTATCTGAAGACTAATATTATCTACATGTCATTTATTAAGACCTACTGCAGGAAGGAAGTTTAATACACCTCCAAGGATATTAGCAGCTCATAAACTCACTGAGGGGGTTTTATAATACTACAGATTAGTTGCAATAGAAATTTCTAAGATAGCAACATACTTACTAACTCAAAGTATAATTTACATAAAATTACCATGGCTTATAATATTTATGCTTAATTTTTTTTATTTAATACAGTTTCTGAATGGTTCAAAATTAGTGTTTCTGCTAAAATTTCCCATTTTCTTACAATTTTTACAGGAACTGTATTTTAATTTACATTCCAGGTAATGGCAAAAATCTCATTTGAGAGAGAGAAGAAAATCTTCATTTACTTACATTAATGAAAAACAACTAATGTGGCACACATTTTCAACTGGCAACCTTACCTCAATCCAAGAACTGCTTAACATCCTATGAAAGTAGTCTATAAAGAAAAGAAAAGAAAAAAAAAAAGCTCATTTTGAGACATCATGAGAGAAACAAGTTACTGTGAACAAAAGAATCTACAGATATTACATACATACCAAGTCTTGCACAGAGTACACATTTGTGACAAGGGAATTCCTTTCCATCTATAGATTTCATGGTCACATCACAGAGGTATGAACTACAAGACATTTAGAACAATTATAATCCTGAAATTATTAGCAAATATAAACTCTATAAACAGTTCATTTCTCTTTTGTGCTTGAAACCAGCTTTGACAGGATTAGGCTTCTTGTCCTCTCAAAGATGGGAGGGAAAGTACAAATATTTACTAGAAACACAATACACTTACCTTTATGATGGTAAACATAAGAAACAAGACTTCTCAGCAGTCTTAAAAGGATTAAAAAAAAAAAAAAAAAGAGCCAAGCTAGTCAAAGGCAAGTTAACTAGTGAAGAGGATTTCCTCCAAAACCAATTCTATATTCCAAATATTGCTTCTCAAGATAGTGGTCTGAAGGCAGCAGCATCCAAGCATCCTGCAGAGGTGGGTATGATTTCCTCTGTGCTGCCAGGAGCGGCCCAGCAAGGGGCTCCTAGCTGCCAGTCCTCACCAGGCTGGGGAGGGACAGGACTTCCTCTTTCCCTACATGGCCCTTCTCAAGAGGGGGCCAGACCCATCTCCAGGGATCTCTCCCTGCTGCAGGAAGTTTTGGGCTGGGAAGGAGCTCTGGAACTTCCTACAAGGACCTAGCTGCTTGTCCCGGTCAGGTTGGGGAGGGACAGGATTTCCTCTTCCTCTGCACGGCTGCTCTTCAGTACCTCTTCCAGATGCAGAAAGCTCTGCACCCTCCCTCCACACGCACTCACTTCCTTCCCCCATCACTCTGCAACTGCAGGTGGAGGAGTCACTTTACAGGGTGAGTGCCTCCCCTCCCCCACTTCCAGATGCAATTATTAGCTTGTTTCAATAAAATAAAGGTCATGTGAACTTCACAGAATTTATTGATGGACACTTTACAGCAGCAAATAACACTCAGAGTTCAACTCCCTGCTTAGTAGATATGGGCATCTGATATGGTTTTGTAGGGTAGTGATCTCCATTGGTAGTCTCATACTTGAGAACCACAGCCTTAAGTTAACAAAAGCAAGTAAAAAAAAAAGTTCTGGTTCCTAATGTCATTAATTGAATGTCAACATGGAGCATCCAGCAACTGCGTCTTTCCTCATTCCGTCTCTACGCTGAAAACACCTGTTCGTGTTTAGACACAGCTCTCTCTACATCCACTGAGTTCGTTGGAATTGTCACACAGTGCAGAGCTAGCATTGCGAGGTGGGGGATTCAGCTTTCCCCTGAGTTTCAAAACTGTAGCAAAGGCAAACTGCAGTCCGCTTCTTTTGTAATATTTTTGTAAGCAGGAATCTCCAGCCTACAATACTTGTCAAAGCCAGAAATTGCATTAGGCGAAATAAATCCACCATCAACAGGTGTATTTGTGCAAGGTCAAACATACACCCAACTTTTAACAACCCTGCTGAATGTTGTTGAAACTTCTGAGCAGTTTTTGCTACATTGCTTGACTCTTCCCCATAGCAGTAGTATTGTCTGAGCTTCTTTGCCATGCAAGAAAACACCTGCTGAGCACTGGCATTTAACTCTGCATTGTCAGAATGATTTTCATTTGATTGTGCTTCAGCTCAGAACAGTACATCCATTACTTTGTTGTACGCTTGGAGGACTGTGACAGGTCAAGATTCCAACCAAGTGATTAAATCCATCAGTCCTGTGGCATTCTTGGCAATGAACTGAACTTCCTCATTCAGCTGAGTATTGTTTAGAAGGGTTGAAAGTTCTGTTAAAACCTGCATTTTCGGTGTCAGTCTGAGCTCTTCTGAGATGAACTCAGAGTAGTATATCAGGTGAGCTGCATGGTATTGTACAGCCTCAAATCAGGAATTTCAACAAGTAAGTACCAGCTCTGGAGGAAGTTCAATTTTTTGTTCGCCAATTTCAGTCATTGGCGCAATGTGCTGCCTGTATCACAGTTTGCGGCCAGGGCAGCATTTAAAGATATTTTAATGTAGCTGACCAGTTTATCAACTTTACCTAACTCACATCTCCACAGCTCTCTGACAAGACAAATTACATGTCCTTACATGTAATATGGACAGCATTTGGCATTAGACTTTGGTGAATAGATTTGAAAGATTTCATCATGTAAGTTGCATTTTCGCTTATGAAACAGATACTTTGACAAAGGTCACACCATATTTTGAAATGGTTTTAATTATCGCTTGAGAAACTCTAGCGTAGTTAACAGCATTCAAGTAAATGCAGTTGGCAAGCACTGTTAGCTTTTCTGTCTGTACATCTTTGACCTTGTCAGAAATAAAATCAAACAGAACATGCAGTACATAGTTGTCTTGCTCAACTGTGGACTCATCCGAAATAACTGCAAAAGACTCACATGAGTTAATTTGATACTTCACCTCCTCAAAATGTACAGCAAAAACCTTTGGAAGGTAGTCCTGTCGTAACTTATTCGCAGTTGGTAAGCAAATGGCATTTTAGGGGATCAAGTTTTTCCAATAGGATATTAGCATTTGCAAATTCATTCACAAGTTCCATTCTAGCAAAATGATGAGTCTCAGAGCTCTGTCATCTTCTTAAAAAGAGATGAAATTGTTTTTTTAACTTTTCGTTTACCAGCAATGCACGATCCGAAGCCCTCTTTCTGCCCTGATGGGTTTCCAAGTCTAAGTGGCGCTGAACCATTGCCTGACATGTGTGATCTAACAAAACATTGCAGCCTGTACAAAATAGTTTGTCACCATCAGCATGTAGAATTTGGCTTCCAAATTCTTTCACATGATCCGCTGCAGTAATGATTTTAGAGGTTTTTGATTTACTTTGGACACTCATTTTAAACTTGTAATTTCACCTGTCTTCCAGTAGGATGCCAATTGAGATCACTATTCTACAAAACCACCCCACTGTTCATATCTACCAATCAGTGAGTTGAGCCCTGAGTGTGATTCACTGCTGTAAAGTGTCAATCAAAAAAATTCTCTCAAGTTCTTCATCTTTCTTTTTATTTTTATTGAAACATGCTAATAATTGCATCTGGAAGGGAGGGCAGTTCTCTGTTCAACGACCCCTCCACCCGCAGCTGCAAAACGACAGAGACAGGAAGCAAGTGGGGTTGGTTAAAGGGGGGCAGAGCTACCTGCACCCAAGAGAGATACCCAAAAGCAGGCCTGCAGGGAAAGAGGAAGTCCTGTCCCGCCCCAGCTGGCTGGGACCAGCAGCCCCTTGCTGGGGCACCCACAACACAGGGGAGATTGGACCCGCCTCCTCCGGCTGCAGGAATCGCTGGAGCTCCTACCCAGTCCCCAAGCTTTCTGCAGCAGGGGAAGGTACCCAGAGGTGGGTCTGATGTCCTCCCCAAGAACAGCCGTGCGGGGAAAGGACAAGTCCTGGCCCTCTCAGCCCAGCCAGGATTCTCAGCTAGGCGCCCCTGGTTGGGGCATTCCCAGCAGGATGGGGGAGAGCAAACTCACCTCACCAAGTCTCCTCCAGCTGCAGGAACCTCCAAGGCTGCTGTCCAGCCCCAGAGATTCCTGCAGCAGGGGGAGGCACTCAGAGGCAGGTCTTATCCTCTCCTCCCCACCCAAGAGAAGCCATGCAGAGGAAGGACAAGTCCAGGACTTGCAGCTAGGAGACCCCAGGCTGGGGCTGAGGCACTCCCAGCAGCATGGGAGAGATCAGATTTCATGGGGAAGGGTTTATTTCATGACACGTTTTTCACTACTGTTAAATTTGTTGGGCCCTAAATATAGCCTATTCCTACATAAGTTAAAGAATTAAGCTTCCGTACTATTGTAACATCAAAACAGGACCAAATAATTCAGATATAAATAGCAGTAGGGTAAAAATTCAGGTAATTTCCCCTCATGGGAAAATATTTCAGAGATTCTTCTCATTAAGCAACCTTGTAAATTTCTAATTGCAGAAGTCAAAATCTACATGGCTTTAGTAGGAATAACAATGTGTAGTCCTGCAACAGACAGAGCGTGTCAGACTGGAAAAGTCACAAGTTTTTTTCTGACATTACTATTCTATAATATAAATGAAGCCATGGAAAATGTGACTGCACAACAGATAAACACAATCATTGAGATCTGGTTCAGAGTACTAATCCAGTATCTCAGATTACAAAAGCGTGTACAGGTAAATACAAAGCATCTCTCTCCAACGACCATTAACTGTGAAATACACACACATGCGCCTCACAAGTAACAACAGGTTGCAGAAAATTTCAGTTTACAAAATTTTGGCTTCATCTACTTAGTGTCTACTTATTTCAAAATGAAGTGATAGGTACTAAAAAATAAAGACAGATACACACAGAGACTTGACATAGCTAGATTTAAAAAAACTTACCATTTTTTTGGGTTTAACTTTGGTTTGTTTCCATTTTTCCTGTTGATAACATTAATTTTTCCATTTTCTAGTTTAACTCCATCCAATCTGTAAGGCATAAATATTATATGTTACGTCAGCTATCATATGTTACTGATAATCGCTATATTGATAAGGAAAAATAGGTTTGAAATTTAGTACCACTTAGTATAACATTGTGACCATAAATGAAAGGACAACAAATGCACTTCACAGAAACCTAGGAAGTCTATTAAGAAACTGATTGATCCTTCAGCATAGATATGAAAGATACATGAAAAGGGATTGCGAGACATCTCTCTACTACTTAACTACTCCTATTTATTTATCCTGGTCCAAGTGACAGCTGGGCTATACCGGAGTAGGCTTAACCATCTACATGGTGTTTGCTCCTTCTGGGCCATACTTTGAGGAGGTATTGATTACCTTGAGTGGCGAGAGATGTATAGTGTTAGAGATATGCTATGAGGGTTAATTTGTGAATTGGGTGAACACAAATGGCAGCTTTATTAGAAGGCTGAGGGACATTTTTGTTTTTAAAATGTCTGGGCTCTGCCCTGGCTGTTCTTTTATGTGCACCCAGCTGTGGTAACTGCTTCCTTTTTATGACCATCACAGAATGGCTGAGAAAGTTAAACAAAGAAGTTAAAAATACAGAGTGGGGGAAATTAGTTTACAAGGGTTTACTGTCCTCAATCCTTTTGATGATGATGGTACAGAGAGACACAAGACAGAAAAATAGTATCATGCAGAAATGTGTACAATAGCAGAGATGTTCAATCTCAACTCCACTGGTTTCATCTTGTAATATTATCAGAAATACAAGGCATCAGTTAACAGGGTTCCAGTTCTTTGCTTCATATTGTTTAATGCAAAGTCTGCAGCATCACCCATGCAAAGATCAGCATCAACCACAGATGAGAGCCATGATTTTATATGCATCACACAAAGGACGAAACATATGGCTCAGTCTGAGACAAGGAGTTATCTGGAAAGCTACATTATTTGCATCTAAACTCAAACACAGGAAGTCCCCATCTCAAAACAGAGTAGAATGTATATATCTTGTACAAGTTTCCCAGAATAGGATTAAGATGAGACTAGTGCTGATGTACAGCACTTCCTGCACCAGAGAAGGCCTAGTGGCTCAGTTGGTAACACACTGCTTTAGTTGAAGAGCAATCTCACAATTCTTTTTTCATAGAACCCTCAGTTGCATTACTTAAGAGTTGCTCACACTTTCTCTTAGAGAAGTGTCAGAATAAGCTGACCTCATAAACTCCTTTTAAGACGTGCTGTGGGTCTGTGAAATGTGGGGAAGTGACAAATAGAAACAAACTGGGAGTCCTGTCAGCCCAAACTACATTGGTAGTTAAAACCCTTCCATTTTCTAGACAAGCTTATATATGGTCAAAAAGGGAGAAAAAGCAAGCACAACTAAAGTGGATACTGACAAAGAAAAAATTGCAACACACCTTACACTTAAATTGCTGAGACCAAATTTCTTTGCAGCACCTTGCAACATTTTTATGGGGTTGACTTCTTCACCAACAACTTTGCCTTTTTTAGAAGGCTTGGGTTTGTTCTTCTCTCTTTGATTTACTACATGCACTTGATTACTCCTGTAAACCTCAAATGCAGACTTTCCATTAACATCTCCACTGAAACTCATTTTATTAAGGTTAGAAATTAGGGTATCTTGATAGTCTTCTGTTTTTTCCTTATACAACATTCTTGGTTTGTAACCATGAGTCAAAAGATCACAAGTGTCCATGTATATGAACTGCAGAAGGTACGTAAACAAATCTTGATGAACCTTCTCTATCATAAAGAGATCACATCCTACAGCATCTTCATCTTTACGACAGACATCTGGAGAGTCTAGTCGATTGTCATCTGAAATGAACAGCTTTCTGAAGAAGTCAGAACGCATGGCCAAGATGTACTTGTGCGCAGGGATCATCCTAGTGCCGATCTGAAAAGTCACATCATGGATGTTGTCCATTTCATCTGTTTCCCCTAACAATTTGCCAAAATCCTCAATGAAACTTGATGATGACACACTTGGAATTTCATATAGGCTATAAAGACAAATAGTTATTTTTTATTTGGTTGAATTTTAAATTCTATCATGACAGGTTTTTTTAAAATGAAGAACCTAAATTTTTGGCTATTATACATTACTATTCAAAGTTTCATACTGTATTCTTTAATACAAAGAAAATTCCTAAACTGATGAAAAGTGCTATATAAAGGCTAGATATTATTACGCAATATCACATATACATACATCTCCTGTGACATTTTTCTAAAGCACCAAATATCACATTTTTCTCTTTATATTTTTGTATGAAGTTATCAGCAGTGTTAGTACTTTGCATGCTACCTATGTCATTTTTTCCTGCAAGGAAGTGCTTAAAGTAACTCAGAAATGTAAGAATCTTTGACATGCTGCATACTGAAGTCCAAAACAAAAATTCATGTTAAACAATATGCTAGATATTCTAAAATCTAACATGAGAGTGCAAGGAGCAGTGCATCTTTCAATGTTTCATTTACTCCAACTTTATTTCAAAGATTTAAGTTTTTGTTTAATTTAAAAAATAGATTACTTCTGCCTTTCAGTTTCTTGTATTACAGGGCATCTCTGAGAAGTATGGAACCTATATGTTAAGAAGGATTTCCATGACACTTTATGCAATGGAGAGTTAAAGTACATTAGAAGGTAGGTTTTAAAGGGGACTTGATTATAAGTGTTTGGCTTGAACATTTTGCCTTTGGATAAACTAGGGCTGGCCTACACCCAAAACTTAGGTAGGTCTACCTACGTCGTTCGGGGCGGGAGGGGAAAAATCACACCTCTAAAACATAGTTAATCTGATCTAAGCACTGTGTACACTGTGGCTAGACCAATGGAAGAATTATTTTGTCAACCTAGTTACTGCCATCTCAGAGAGATGGATTCACTACAGCAACAAAAGAACCCTCTGTCACTGTAGTATGTGTCTATACTGCAAAGTTTCTAGTGTAGACATTCCCTGATTAATGGCTTTTGCCTAAACAACTTCTACGTAGCTACGTAGCGTACAAATAAAGTGCTAAGCCAAGATGACCATATTTACTATGATCTCTTCAGTAGCCAAAGATGGTTCTCTGTAAAGCAGAAATTTTGATTGAAACTGAAGACACAAGTCTGTCAATGGAACAGAAAAATGCTTTACACCCACATCCCCCACAGTACTTTCAGCAATTGAAGTTACAGCCATAGATATCTGAAATATACCTTGTTTTAGGATCTGACTGTAAAACAGCAAAGTTACATCCATTAGGATCTGTGGTAACACTAACACCTCTGTGGACAAAAGCAAGCTTCTCAAGTCGAATTCTTTCATATACACTGTTTGTATCATAGTGACAAGACACATCATATGAGGAATTCTGAAGACTTGATACACCCTCTGTTAAAAAAGAGATGTTGGAAAAACATGGAAAGGTCAAACTAATTAAGATTTAACTGATAAAACAAAGGACAAAATTAATTACTGGTGTGAGTCCATTGAGTTGGGGTCAACAGAGTTACAACTGAGATCAGACTGAAGACTTTGGCCCAAACAGCATTGACTTCAATCAGGAATGGCACGGCTAAAGAGATAAGCCTACCTAGATTCTGATCCTTGGACTTGGGAGATCTCCCACCCAATGAGTACTCATCCAACCCAAACCTCCTCATTTTGTGAGATCTGGCGATATCACATGCAAGATGGCATGGCTATGGATTAAATGAAGCATACTCTGCTTTTTCTATTGTACTTCAGTTACAACACTAGTAAGATATAGTACACAAAATGTCCCTTTTGTATTTTCATGGTATATCTTCACTTTGGAAAACTTCAAAACAAAAATTATTTTATTCATTATAAATTGATGGCAGGTGAATTCTGAATAATGAATATTGGAAAATATTAAGATATTTCTTTCCATTTCTGCTTAAAAAGATATTAAAATTATGTGCTTCTTAAATTGTAGTCTTAGGTAGAATGCAGAGAACACTATTAATAAGCAATAAACAAAATGAAAATCTTTCTACCTTTATAAGGTCACCAGTCCAGCACAAGGACAGGGAGAGTGAACCCAAGACTACAAAGGCCTTTGGTTCAACATCTATCAAGAATAAAGATATTTTAGTGCATTATTGTAAGACCAGCCCAGCAGCAAGACCAGTGCACCATACGCTGCTATGTGGAAGGTCCAAATTAAACAGATTCCCTTGTTCTGACACTTTACAGGGCTAGGAGAACAGAGATGAGGAGGAAGAATTACCATCACATGTGACTTTCTTGAAAAGTAGAGAAACAAAAAAGGAAAACTGATGGGCTAACTCAGAGTTTTGAGGAGGGAAGGGAAGACCTTGCAATGAAGGAATGCAAGATTGGAGGTTTAAAACTGAAATTATAAATTGGAAATTAAGGTCCTGGAAATGTGATGTAGCCATTCATCCGTAGGCCATAAAAATCCAAACCCACCCAGCTTGGCGGGGACAAAGCAGTTACCATCTGTGGACTTTCAGTTGGTCCATGTGAACAGAGCTGATTTTTTCAATCAATTCCTATGGAACAGGTGTTTCCAATTACAAAAAACAACTTCCTAATACTGAGACCCTTAGTCAGCAGATTCAGCTAAGAATACAAGGACTGAATTGTTTTGGAAACTGAACTGCCTGCTGATCTATATTAGCAGTCTCTATGAAACAAGATTAAGTTACCCTAGCAGGGCAATGTGAGGAAGCACATACTCTTTTCACTTAAATCAATTCTTTACTGACAGGAGGACCTAGTTTCCCAATGCTGTACATCCAGTACATTTCAGGATCACTAACATTCACATAAATGTTGGACACCTATGATCCTGTTCACCACGAGCTATTCAGGATACAGCTTGTGCACCAGAAGGTCACTGACAACTGAGAGAGACAAGTTAAACTGAACATGGCGGGGAAAACAAAAAACAATAGCAAAAAACTAAACTAGCTGAACAGTGCCAAGTCTCTCCTATTTCTTGTATCTATCTGTCAGTCATGAAGGAAGTAGAGATAGTCAATCTGCCTGATCTATTAGTAGTATGTGATGGGCTAAGGGAAAATTCCCTCTCCCATTACAAAACCTGAAAAAAATTACAAATGCACCTCTACCTCAATATAACACTGTCCTCGGGAGCCAAAAAAATCTAACCGCATTATATCGCACTTACTTCGATTCACCGGAGTGTGCAGCCCCACCCCACCGGAGCGCTGCTTTACCGCATTATATCCGAATTCATGTTATATCGGATTGCGTTATATCGGGGTAGAGGTGTATTGGGTGAGAGGAGAGACAGGGAATGTAAAGATATTTATTGAATTAGAAATAGGTTGTAAAATTTAACTAACCTTTCTTTTCAGAAGTTTTTTTCTCTCCTTCTACCCACTTTCCTGTAAAGGCGTCACCATCCTGTGTGACAAACATTATTTCATTCCTATTTAAAGCAACATCAGACATGAAGACTTGGCGGCCATAGACCCATCGACACTGCTTCATAGGACTGTTGGATGACTTCCAGCAAAACACCTAAAATACGAAGGGGGGGGGAGGAGTGTTTAGAGAATTTAGAAACCTACAGAAAAAAGCAACTCACAGTGATGTGCACTACAGCATTATTAAACCAGAAGCACATGTCACCTCAAAATTATTGAGGAACAGAGGGGAGATTATGAATTTTTAACAATGCAAGATTATTTGGAATGAATGATTTATTTCACTGTGAGCAGTAAAGGAAGATGCTTGGATATCAAAAGTTACCTGCCCATTAAGGCTTCTTTTTAAAACACTTCTCTACTAGATAACTTACCTAGTTTTTGATGTTCTTACCTACAATTTTTAGTTTCAAGTACCATTCTAAAAAGGTAGGAGTCTACTGTCGCTATCTGCATTTTTAGAATAAAGCAGCAGAAAACTGAAGTAATTACTATGAAGTAGCTAAATTATGAAGCAATTAGGATTCCAGCTGTACTTTCCCTCTTTCTTCTTGCACTTCAATAGAACCCAAATGAAATATCTTGTTCAAGGAGAACCAGAAATATACCAGTCTTTAATGAGGGCAATTCCTATCAAATGACAAGTTGATTCCACCTCTCAGTTATTTAGATACATTTGTCTTCTAGTTCCTTTACTTCTAACACCAGACAACATTCAAAGATATCTATTATAAGAACAAAGATAGTCTAAAAAACACAATATGCCTGTTTTTAACTATCAGACTAGCAACACCAAAAAAAACCTCAATGTTGTTTTAAACTTTAAGAAGATAAAAACATAAGAATGGTATGACCCAGTACAGTCAATGGCCTACTAGGCCAATATTCTGTCTTCTGACAGTAGCCAGTGCCAGAGGGAATGAACAGAACAGGGCAATTATTGAGTGATCCATCCAGTCATCTAATCCCAGCTTCTGGCAGTCAGAGGCTTACAGACACCCAGAGCATGGGATAATGTCTTGGCTAATAGCACTGATGGACCTATCCTCCATGAACTTATCTAATTCTTTTTTGAACTCTGTTATAGTTTTCACCTTCACAATATCCCCTAGCAATGAATTCCACAGGTTGATGGTGCATTGTGTGAAGAAGTACTTACTTATGTTTTTGTTAAACTTTCTGCCCATTAATTTGACTGGGTGACCTCAAGTTCCTGTGTTATGCAAAGGGATAAATAACACTTCTTTATCACCTTCTCCACACCTTTCATGATTTTATAGATCTCTATCATATCTACTCTTGGTCGCCTCTTTTCAAAACTGACCAGTCCCAATTTTTAAATCTCTCCTTATATGGAAGCTGTTCCATATATCCAATCATTTTTGTTGCCCTTCTCTGCACGTTTTCCAACTCTAATATATCTTTTTTGACATAGGGCAAGTAGAATAGCAAGCTGTATTAAAGGTATGGGTGTCCCATGGATTTATACAGTGGTATTATGCTATTTTCTGTCTTATCTATCCCCTTCCTAATTGTTCCTAACATTCTGCTAGCTTTCTTGATTGCCACTGCACATGGAGCGGATGTTTTCAGAGAACTATCCACAATGACTCCAAAATCTCTTTCTTAAGTGGGAACAGCTACCCAACATTTTGTATGTAAAGTTAGGATTATGTTTTCCAATATACATTACTTTGCATTTATCAACATGAAATTCATCTGCTATTTTGTTGCCCAATCACCCACGTTTGTGAGATCCCTTTGTAACTGTACACAGTCAGCTTTGGACTTAATCTATTTTGAGCAATTTTGTATCATCTGCAAATTTTGCCACTTCACTGTTCACCCCTTTTTCGAGATAATTTATGAATATGTTGAACAGCACAGGTATCAGTACAGAACCTTGGGGGAACCCCGCTATTTCTCTCTCTCCTTTGTGAAAAAATGACCCTTTTAACCAGTTACTGATCCATGAGAGGACCTTCCCTCTTATTCTGTGACTGCTTACTTTGCTTAAGATCCTTTGGCATGTGACCTTGTCATAAGCTTTTTGATAGTTCAAGTACACTATATCAACTGGATCATTCTTGTCCACATGCTTGTAGACTGCCTCAAAGAATTCTAATAGATTGGTGAGGCATGATTTCCGTTTACAAAAGCCATGTTGACTCTTCCTGATCATATTGTGTTCATCTATGTGTCTGATAATTCTGTTCTTTACTACAGTTGTAACCAATGTGCCTGGTACTGAAGTTAGGGTACTGGCCTGTAATTGCCAGGATTGCCTCTGGAACCTTTTATAAAAGTCAGCATTCACATCCAGTCACTGGTACAGACGCTGATTTAAGTGACAGGTTTCATACTGCAGTTAATAGTTTTGCTATTTCATATTTGAGTTACTTCAGAACTCTTGGGTGAATACCATCTGGTCCTTATTACTGTTACATTTATCAATTTGTTCCCAAATCTCCTCTGTTGACGCCTCAATCTGAGACAGTTCCTCAGATCTGTCAACTCAAAAAAATGACTCAGCTGTAGGAATCTCCCTCACATTCAGTGCAGTGAAGATCAACGCAAAGAATTCATTTCACTCTCCGCAACCTTCTCTTCCTTGAGTGCTCCTTCAGCACTTCGATCGTTCAGTTTTATACAGGCCAAGATTACAAAGCAGAATCAGAGATCTGGTTATGATCAAAGATTACCCCGGAACATATTTAAGGTAGGACAGATTTACAGAACTGCAGGTGGGGGAAAGGGGCAGGTGTGACACTCTGTACCCCTATGGTTCACCTCGTTTACAAGACTATGGTAAATTCTGTACAAAGTATGGCTTGTGAGGCATCATTCAAAAACTCAATTTGCTGATCATTATTCTCCTGGTAAAATATGTGTCACCATCGTATGTAAAGTTATAAGAGTCCTCTGTATGGTATTACTAAGACATGTCACAAGTCTGGGGAGCAGTCATAAATCCCAGAGACAAAAGACTCACCAAAATCTCAGCCAGGTGTCAAAAAAAATCAAATGAACCATCTCATGGTTAAGTGGCCAATCTTTAATAGGAAAGAGGGTGTGTGGGTGGGAAAAAAAAAAATCTACATCTCGACAAAAAAGCTGCTTGGGTTTCCCGTCTACACAGACTTTTTGCCACCTGAACCTCAGGTGGAAATGTTTCTCAAAGAAGAGAAAGAACTATGAGAAGGGAGATTAGATGCCCTAAATCCTTTCCTTTTCTCACTACCTATGGCATCGACAACACCTGAAGAAAAATGAAGTGACATTAGATTAGGGGAGGGATCCTGACTGCAAGAAATTCAATCAGTAAACTTGCTGAAACGTGCTGAAAGAAACCTATGCTTTGAATTCACTTAGCTTGTTAGAAGTAATATGCAACTAATGCCTAACTTATTTTCTTGTAACCAATAATGACTTTTATGCCTCATTACTAGTAATCACTTAAAATCTATCTTTCTATAGTTAATAAATTTGTTTTATTGTTTTATCTGAAGCAGTATGATTGGATTGAAGTGTTTGGGAAACTCCATTTGAGATAACAGGATTTGTGCATATCATTTTCTGTTAATAAAATGACAGACTTTATATGAGCTTGTATTGTCCAGCAGAGCTGGGCAGTACACGACGTACATTTCTGGGGAAAGTCTGAGACCGGGAATTTGCTGGCGTTCCTTTACAGTGTAATTCAAAAGTGACTGGTAATAGCACTGATATACTATAACTGGGAGTAAATTACATGCTGGAGGCTGTGTGCAACCAGACCAGAAGTGGTAGCTCTCACAGCAAAGCAGTGTAAAATGCACCCAAGCCTTGGAGAACTGAGGGGATACAGCTGTTCATCGGTCCAGATTGTACCCCGGGTAATGTCACCGAGGGGGGGAGAGCTCAGTGGTTTGAGCATTGGACTGCTAAACCCAGGGTTGTGAGTTCAATCCTTGAGGGGGCCACGTAGGGATCTGGGGCAAAAATCTGTCTGGGGATTGGTCCTGCTTTGAGCAGGGGATTGGACTAGATGACCTCATGAGGTCCCTTCCAACCCTGATATTCTATGATTCTATGGGAAGAAGCTGTACAGCAATTTTTTTTTTCCTTAAGTACTGCATGAGGAGAGGGGAGATAAGGCCAGACGACCAACTATCGATTCAGTGCTGGAAAGCATGAGAGGGTCCCCCTACCTTCCAAGCAGTCATTTGCAATGTTTGTGCCTAAGACAACCTTGATACTCACAAAACTACCAGTTTCCATTTTACTTGTGTAGTAAGAGAAGGCCCTAATGAAGGCCCAGTATGAGGCCTGAACCAAACTAAAGTAATGGTCAAGACTTTGCTAATATAAAGCAAAGTTAAGTTGTGAGCAAGAGGCAGGCCCTGCTCACAGAAGCTGGCAAGAAAAGGGCTGATGTTGCATAAATATATATTCATCTTGCATAGTTAAATTATAAACATGGTACCAAGATACACTATGCTGGAACATTCCACAGATAACATGGAAGAGGCCGACCCATCCCAATGACAGGGGCAAAAGAGTAAAATGATGGATAGAGTTGTTTTGATCGAACCAACAGGTAACAAGGTGCGAGGCGGCACCTTACTACGTAGCGGGGTTGTACCTTGCTACATGAAGGGATTGCACCTCAATACGTCAGGAGTGATGTGTAACTTGTTTGTACCTGTGTATAAAAATGTATCCATGGGGTGGTGTCTTGGTCCAGCCGAGGGGGCAGTGGAAAGTCCCGCCACTGACTGAGCTGAGTCCATTGCCGAGCGGCACTTTCTAGCAGTATGCCCGGTAGACTAAGTAATCTACGGGGAACTGAAATTGTGTCAGGGTTGCAATAAACCTGGCTGAGGTGCCTTGTACCTTACTAGACTCTGTGGTCATTGGGGGTTCTCGTCAGGTTTGCTGTGTCAGCTATCTGCGCAGAGCTGGGGCAGCACACAGAGGGAACACACGCACGCAGCCGAGTGATATCAACAGGAGAAAGCAGAAGCACCACACCGGTAGCATCTGACAACAACTTGCACACTATCTGGCGTAAACTGGCATAACACCACTGAAGTAAACAGAGCTATGCGGTTTGTATTGGTCCAGCATCTCTAGGAATTAGAAGATATTGCAGCCACACAGGTAATCCCACAGGCCAAGTAACTTTACGAGTCACATGTCTTACAGCATGCATCTGCACACACATGAATGTCTTGACAAAATAAACTCCATTTGACAAAATATTACCATCTAATTTGAAAGACTAGATGCACCTATCAAAAATCTGCTTTATCCTATAAAAAGAGCTCAGTCACGTTGCAAAAATGAAGAGCAAAAATGCAGAGAGGAACACCAGTTCAGTTCTGTCCCCTTTATTTTCATGTGCTAACACAATTTTAGATTTCTCTTCCATGCAGCATTTTCATTAAACAAAAACTTTACAAACACCACTAGATGGTGCCACAAGTTTAGAACTTGCAATGAACTAATTCCAGGATGCTTTGAGTTTTGAGGGTTTCTAGGAAGAGTTGCTATAATATGGAAAGCTTTAGTAAATTCTTCTGCATTTTCACACTAACGAGAACATACAATTGTCCGCAATTAAACATATATACTAGTCCATTCATTGGCTATGGCATGTAAATTTTTAAGTGTGGTCAGACATACTTTACATTGTATCTCTAAGGTAATGGTTTTAAGGTGGGCTGTAGTCACACTTGGAAACAGAAGAGACACAAACAGCGATTCTAGCCTGTTGTACACTATTGTACTGGTTCGTGCGAGAGTATCAACCGCATCTTGGAGGAACACTGGCAGCTGCGCACAAGAGGGATGGACATTTTCAGATAATATTGGCCTCTCTTAACATGGCAATTTAGACCAACATCTGACAAATATTAAGTGTAACATCACGCACTTGAGGCAAACAATGAACACAGAACAAAAAAATTAAGGACTTAAAAACCAGTGGCCCACAGTTAAGTAACTATTAATTCCCTCAATATCATACCCAGGCCATCAGGTTCTTTTTCCAGTGACTCGCTCACATTGCTGTCAGACTGAAAGTGATGTGGAACAAGCAGCCAGTTCTGTGATGAAATAGAAGGGATGGCAGGAATGGAGAAGACAGATTGCAAAGAAAGTACAAGCCAGGGCAGAGGAGTTCTTAGATAACTGTTCTTTGGGTTATCTTTGATGAATTTTTCAGAAGATGACATCCACTCAGAATTCAGATGCCATCCTTCTCCCATACCAAAAAGAGAATTCTACGCAGAAAAGTTAAAATACACTGGGGAGCCCCAGTAGTTCTGTTCTCAATTTACCTAGCCCTTCGATATACCTCTTGTTTCAAAAGAAATAATACATTAGGCAGACAACTTACTCGTCCAGCTTCATCCAGGGCAAGAATGCAAGTCTTTTGACCCCCATTTTCTTTGAGATGCTGAGGATCCATCTTGTATTCCAAATATCCCCCATTAACAAGAACCTTTTTTAGGTTCAGCTGTCTGAATGAACACAAAAGGAACGATAACATTAATATTTCTCCTACAAATCCATTAACATGTATATACAAGTGTCACAAAAATTGAGATTTTACATTTAGAGAATCACTTTAAAAAGCAGCTAAGGTAACATACATAGTTTATTGTTATTGTGATTAATTTTCCCTTGTGGTACATTTACCAGTCCTCAAAAAACAGAATATTCTCATGGCTTGAGACAGACAGTAGTTGTCTCATGTCCATCCATTCTTCAAAATAGGTTAACTTCATCTCCACAGGGAGAATACCCTCCCTATTGTAAAGAACTGATGGACAAGTCAAAAAATATGAAAATAAACCTCAAGCTCAAGACCCCAGGATAGAATTACACTGTCTTGTACAGCTAGGCACATTAGACTTTTTTTAAGTTTCTTCTGTTGAAAAAAAAAAAAGAAATCATCACCACACAGCACAGTATGAGAACAACAAAATTAGTTACCAATTCATCTTTCCTTTTTGTTCTGATCCATATGACCAACCTCACCCAGATAGAAAGAAGTAAAAAAGACTCCCCTTAGCCTTTCCCAGTAGGCAGGCTGGCACCCAAAGATTCTACATGATGACTAAACTGGGCCAGCAGAAGCAGTTTGGATGTGTGTGAGGAGGCTCAGGGTTAGGGCAGGGGTTGCAGTGGGGAGGTGAGAAGGGGGTGGGGGGGCATGGAGCTTGTCTCGGAGGGAGGGGAGGCCTCCCCAGCTCCAACTGGCATGTCCCTGCAGCTCTTAGGTGGAGGGGACCGCACCCACACACTAGAGCACCCCAGCCCAAGTTTGGGGGTATATAGTAAAAGTCCTGGACAGGTCACAGGCCTTGAATTTTTATTTACTACCTGTGACCTGTCCATGGCTTTTACTAAAAATACCTGTGACTAAAAGATAGCCTTACTTATAGTTTTGACAGACTCCTGAAAACATTAGAATGCAACATACTGAACTTTATACACTGAACGATCCATCTTCCTCTAGCTTCAATAGTTTATACTCATCACCCATTAATTAAAACTTCATTATTTAAAAATCTATACTTCATCCTTACAGAATTCATCAAGTTTCTGGGTGGATAAAATTGATTTAAAAAAAACAAAGATCAGATTCTTTTAAATTTAAATACTTTTCTTTTAAAAAATAAACCTGTTAAAATAAAAATTTAAAATTATGACAATTATTAAAATAATTTCAGTAAATAAAAATATGCATTAATAAGCCCTCCTCAAGTTTTAAACGAGTCAAAGGGTGTTGCTTTACTTATATACAAAAATCAGAGGAAAAAAATCTTTAACTTTTGAGCTTAACTTTATGTATGTGTCACAATATCATGTGCTGCATTATGGATCTACGTTATTTTCAGTTTTTACCACATAATGAATGCTAGTATGTATTTCTTCAAATGTGTTTCATTTTGTTGGGCAGAAAAGCTTTTTCCTTAATTACTTTTGGTTTCAGTTCAGCTAGCAGGTCTAGAGATCCTATTTTCTTCATTTTGAATATAGTTAAAGTTGAGAAACCAATTGAGAGTTTAAAAAACAGGAAAGCTTGTTTTTTTCTTCCATTCTATTAATAAAAGCCACATGGTGGAGGATCAGATTCACTAATTCTAAGAACTTGAACAATACCATCCAGATTTGCAAAGGTTTTGAGGCACCTTAAGATACAGGATTTTCAAATACACCTAAACCAGTTAGGCTCCTAACTCTTTATTTCTGGTCACCATGGGTCAAGTTTTGAAGGTTCGGAGGTGCCTAATCTGCTTAGAGACCATTGGGATTTTCAGCAGCACCTAACTCCCATTGATATAGGTGCATTTTAAGACACCAAAGAACCTTCACAAATCTGGCCCATGGTGACCAGAAAAAAAAATCTATCAATTCAGTAACTACAGTTAATATCCCCTTTGTTTATTAAATCAGTTTTAAATGCATCAGATTTTTATAAACTTACTTTCCTATCTACCTGGCACATTAAAGGTCAAATAAAACTCTTAAAATATTGTTTTTGTGCATATTATTTGAATTCCAATGTCCATCTACATTTAGATTGGCACAAATCCAAGTTAAAAAAGATCTAGTAAAGAAATGTGTCTAACATAAAAAAGTGTAAAATTAACAATCTGAATAAATATACGTTAAGCTATATAATTGCTTAAATAAATATGTATAGATATAGTGAAAATCTCCTGGTTAGCACAGATACCCGATCTATAATTTAAAGGCCACATTTGGTTGCAAATCTACATTTTTAATAGTTATACCAACCAATGAGAATTAACCTCTCTTTAGGAAAATAACTAAAAATCAGTGATTTAAGTCACTTTGATTTAAAGTAAATAAACCCTGACAAATTTTGAGACTAATTTCTTCTCCCTGTCCTACATTAGAAGGGATTTTAAAAGGGTTTACATATAAGTATGGAAGTTTCTCCACCATCATCAAATTGAGAAATAAGACTGAGGATTCAGAATGACAGCTGCTGGAAGAAAAAAATAAGAGTAAACCTTTTGGCTAGAACAAAAGGAAGCTTCTCTTAATGTTTTCCCCCTCTTCTGATTTTCCTGTATCTGCAGCCTTCACAGATTTGTTTCGTTTAAATATTCAGTAATTGAAAGTATCCAATTATACATACTCTAATTTCTTGAAGCCTTTTTAACAGTTGTATTTTAACTCAGCTATTAGCATATGGCTATTTTACACACCTCAAAATACAAAATAAATCTGTTTATTAAAGAAACAAGACCAACCTTCAATGCCTCCACTAAATAAACAATTATATCAAGCCAAGCTCAAGAAGTCAAGGAAGGCAACTTTAAAGGTGACCAGGTATATATCACTTCTTGAAAACGAGCATCCCTCCTCCAAATCTCTTCCGAAATAGTTTGGAAAAAACACAGTGAAACTAACTTAGTATTGTACTTCCCCTTAAAGGAAAAAAATACATACTTGGAAGCCATCTTCTTGCACTGATAGTCTGCGAGCAAGTAAATATCCCCTCTTTCAGTAACACATGCTGTAGCACCATCACTTGCAGCGACTAAGGATACGGTGATGTCCTTATGATGCAAAGCAGAGACTTGGCGAGGAGCAGTTACACACTTCTCTCCATTAGGATCCAGCAAATATCCTACAACAAAATACAAACCCCCTATATATGTTATTTGAGATTCATAATTATTTGTCATTTGATTTTGAGACCACTTCCCCATTCTCTCCTATAAATATTCCTGAAAAGCCAATTAAAATTTAATTTTTCTATGTTACCAACTCATCTTCACTATTATTAGGCAGAAACTAATCAAAAGGTACTTGTCATTTAGAGTCACAGTATCACAAAAATGAAGCTTTGAAAAAAAAAGATAATGGATTTCTGGTCTACACAATCATAGACCATAGAAAGATAATTAAATATGTTTAGCCATTATAATCACACAACAACAGCTGCATTTATCTTGCTTACAACACTAAACTGAAAGTTCATTAGCAGGACAGATTATACTGTATAAACTCAATTTTATCTGACTATGGCAAGACCGTGATATCAGTTGACACATCACATCAACACAACCTCCATGTATCCATAACTTGTTATTGGCAGTGCCAAACCAGCTCCTGCTGCATGAACTGACTCTGTTCAGAAATTGAACAAGCCTCTCTGTAAAGGCTCTTGTACCTAGTTGCAGGGAGGGTTTGTTTTTCCTAAATGGGTGGTGGGAGTGAATGGGAAGGATTCAGACACTCAATCCCACTCCTGTTTCCTACTTTTTAAGAAGAAAACTATTTTTAGACGTTACTAAAAGTCAGCTATTAATTACAGATGATATCTCTAAGCATATTATTGATGCCAGTCACCTTGATGAAGATACTCAGAGATTATAAATACATTTATTTTATTTTGTTTGCCTTTTTCCAGAATATATCCAGAACTCTACGTGCTTATTTTCAAACAATATTTTATAGCAAGCAAAAAAAAAAAAAAAAAAGGTCTTCCACATTATTGCTAATTTGACTGTCCTTATATATTAGTAATAGCCATCACAATATTCCTTGTGCTACCATATTCACTAATCCTTCATCCCACCTCTTCCCCAAATACTCAAGAAAAGAAATGGATTTTGTGAGCAAGTCCAGCCGGTAGACAAATCCAGGCTTTGGCAACCATACTGTGTGGAGAAAATTTTAGAGCCACAAAGCCCCTTCTGGAGAACCCTTAAGAGGCTCCAAATTCAATTGATCAAGACTTTGGTAGTATTGTATATAGAGAGACACAGATACAGTCCCTTAAGTAAACATTGTTAATAACTATTAAAATAGATTTAAATTTATTTAAAATGCTAAAAATTGTCTAAATGATAAAAACCTGTGCAAGTCAGACATTAATATAAATACTGGCAAAGTTAAATATACCCCCAAAATAAATAACTGTTTCGGTCTTCTTGTTTTTACAGTACTGGCGGGGGTTAGAAGACAGTTATTGAAAGAGTGACAATTTACACAAAGCTTCACTTCAACAACACTGTTGTAATTTAACCACCATACCTTCTCCCCCTTCCCTTTACTGACAATGTGGCTTATGACATCAGGCTCTGCTGTAGCAGGAGGAGTGACAGAAAGGATTGAGCCACATTGGTCTAGCACAGTGGCTCTCAAACTTTTTTTACTGGTGACCTCTTTCACATAGCAAGCCCCCCATTAAAATATATTAAAAAGTGTTTTTAATTTATAACGCCATTATAAATGCTGGAGGCAAAGTGGGGTTTGGAGTGGAGGTTGACAGCTCACGATCCCCCATGTAATAACCTTGCAACCCCCTGTTTGAGAATTCCTGGTCTAGCAAAAACAAGAATCCTACTCTATATCCCACTTATTGGAGCAACAGAAATTGTATTAGGGTATAATAAGAGGGCCGTGAAATAGCATGGAAACACTATGAACTTAAATTTAAAGAACAGAACATGAGATATTTTCAAAATATTTCCTATTAATGACAATTTACTTATCAATAAAGGTTGTTTTTTATTCCCCAACAGTAATATACAAATTTTAACCACTGTTGCCTTGCTCCTACACAAGCGAGAATAAAAGCAGTTTCCAGAGAAGTGCCTAAGCTTCATGGTGTCAGCATACTACTGCATGTAAACACAAAGCACCCGGATTAGCTAACAAAACTTTTCAATCTGCACAGATGTAAACCTGGAGAAAGAGAAACTCAGTCTAAACACCAATATCTGTCTGAGGTTCTAAAGTGTTAAAATGTCAAAAATATTTCATTTCACACAGACCCTAACTATAAATGAAGTTCACTGCTATCTGATATGTTTAATAAGCTATCGTCTTAACTCATCAAATCAAGACTTATTAAGCAAGAATAAAAGACAATTCTAGTAATGGCTTAGCTAAACAAAAAACGCCACAATGCATATTCAGATATGTATCTTGCTTTTAAAAAGTTAGTAAGGATAAAAAATTGAGGTAATTCCCAATAGTATATTTACAGATCAGGGAAAGCTGGATATAGAACATAAAGAAGTGCCAACAGTGTGCCCAGTGCTGTGCACAACACAAGCACTCCTCTTGGGAAATTACAAATTTAAACAATGTAGTTTGCAGTGTTGTTATAGCTGTGCTGGTCTCAGGATATTAGAGAGACCAGGTAAATGAAGTAAAATCTTTTATTAGACCAACTTCTGTTGCTGAAAGAAGCAAGAGCAGCTCTTTGTAACTCAGAAGCTTGTGTCTTTCACCAACAGAAGTTGGTCCAATAAAAGATATTACCATGCCCACCTTGTCTCTCTAAATTTAAACAATGATATTCTGTATCCTGAAAGTCATCAGTGATAGGCCACACAAGATTCACAGAAGAGAAAGTTGGCCAAATAAATTTGAACAGTAAAGCTACATTTGACTGGCCCCACGCTTATCCTCAAGCATAAAAATAATCATTGACAGCAGTAAAAAGTGTGTGTTCTGGAGCAAGGGGATGATAAGTATAACCCAACATTTATTAAGCTTCTTTTCTCAAACAGATGACAGCTTTTACTTTGAGTAACATTTTTAAAGGACAATTTTTATTTGATTCTTACCTAGCTGGCCACCGTTCAGTCCCATGGTATATACAGCTTCTCTAGTCCATAGCACTGTATGGAATCTGCCTGCAGCCACTCCAATAACCATTCTACCTTTCAGATTTTTTGCCTGAACCTACATATAAAAACAAAGATTTTCATATAAGTGTCAAATCCCAAGCAAATAAATTTGATGTGCATAAATCAGCTTCTTATCAACTGAAGTCCATACTAATTAAACTCTTAATGATTGTATTAGTTTCAGTGAAGATTTGGTATTAATAAAAGCAGGGTTCATTTCAAAAGTTAGTTAACTGAGACACTGTTCCACCAATGACAAAGATGAACAAGAAAAACCCAGTAAGTGTTAGCCTATTTCTTCCCCAGCCCACCACCACTTTGCGCTATCAACAGATTTCAGAAATAAGCAGGATTAAATTCAGTACTTAGGTAAAACAGCCAAAGAAAAATACAAGTTCTGTAAAAAAGTGGCTATTGGAATGCTTCACTCTGTTTATGTACCAGTGTCCTAGCACGCTGTAAGAGAGCATTTTGATGTTAGATTTCATCCATCAGATGGAAAGTGAAATTAAGATAATGACCACTTGTTGTCATTGAAGATGTAATCCCATTCCCTGGAGAAACTCTGACTGCCCCCCAACATCCTTCAACCAGTTCAATTAGACCTGTTACTCTTCACTTCCTCTCCCTAGCTGTTGTGTAATGCGGTGCTGCTGAATGCTGCTAGTTGTATTTCACTCCAGATGACACTTCCTTTCAGTAACAGGTAAAGCAATTCTTCCATGCATAGTTGCTTTGAGATAGTAAATAACTTATTCTGAGGTATCACCTTGGGCAAGTTCTCCTCCTTGAAACCTGTGCTTCTTGTCTACAACTATCAGGAACTGTCATTGCAGAAAATTTTCTTTTTCTCTTCCCACTCTACTATCCCTATTACTATTTTTCCCAAAGCACTATCAACCTCTGACATTAAAAGGGAATGGGTGCATTGAGGAGTGAGGGGAAGCCAATGACCCAATGGGCATGCCTAACCTTACAAAGACACAATCCAGTGGCCTAAAACAATCCATGAAACAGGATATCACTTAGTAAATACGTATTTTTATTTTTACTCCATTTAAAATAGAAACATTTAACTAAAATAAGTACTTTAGAGTAATATACTTTGCAAGAAAAGTGCTAAATGTTCCCAGTCATCAAGTACAGGATTTAGTACTTCCATAACAGGACTCAGCAACCTTCGGCACGCAGCCCATCAGGGTAATCCGCTGGTGGGCCGCAAGACATTTTATTTACATTGACCATCCGGAGGCACTGCCTCCCGCAGCTCCCAGTGGCCACTGTTCACCGTTCCCAGCCAATGGGAGCTGTGGGAATCGGCTGCCGGCACATCCCTGTGGCCCACGCCACTTCCCGCAGCTCCCATTGGCCGGGAACGGCGAACCATGGCCACTTGGATCTACGGGGGTTGTGCCTCCAGACGGTCAACGTAAACAAAATGTCTGCGGCCCGCCAGCGGATTGCCCTGATGGGCCGCGTGCCGAAGTTTGCCGACCCTGTTCTATAAGCTTAGAACTCAAGCAGAGCACAGACAGGCAAACCATCTGATTACATAACACAATTATTTAACATTGAGATTATGTGCTAATGAACTGGAGAAGATGGTTTTATTTGACCCCATGTTCCACTGAATTATCCCTACAAAGTTTACATATAGACATCAATATGATCTTAACATTTCACTCTCAGTGAGGAAAAGGTCCAAGTACTAGCTAAGCAGTTATTATTACCTGTCTGGGAACACTGCAGTTAGTAGGAGGAGGAAGAATACCCAATTGATGGTAAGTATTTAGGCCAAAGGTGTAAACATATCCATCTTCTGTTAAAACAACAGTATGATCCTTAGCTGCTGCTACCTGGGAACACTGATGGCCAATTAGACCTTCCACAAGTCTTGGAACCTAGTACAAATTGACCAAGTGTTGAAGACATTAAAAACACTCATTTCTGTACCGAGAGATAATTTAAAAAAAAAAAAAACATGCACACACCTCATCACCAAATCACACCAAAAAACCCACACCAAAAATAGAAATGCAAAAGAAAACTCATTTAAAAAGGTATAGAATTGTGTAATTATTGTTTGATATATTACACATTGTATATCAAATGGAAAGAAGATTAATATGACAAAATACTTTTAGCATGTACCTTTAGAACAGATCACCTGCAATCTACTCAGGAATTAAATCTAACGCTTCAAAACATCTGAGCAGTTTTCAATAGTCACAATTAGTGGCGCGTGTGTTTCTTTTTTGAAGTTACCCTGATAGAAAAAGGCTTCCTTCTTTCTCCTAAATACGTATTTTTCCTCCAAAATTACAGTGGTGCCATAAGAGTTTGAGGTCCATTATCTCTCACTCCCACAGAAAAGAGGAGAATCACAGGTTTCCAAAAGCCACTTGCCTCTAGCCCTGATTAGAAATGCTGTTTCGGCCAATGTTCAAATGGGGGGTGGGGGCGGAAAACACACACACACACACACAGACGGTTTTTTGTTTAAGATCAATTACATATATAAGGTTTTTCGATAATAGTATCAATCTCCAAAATATCAAAGCCTTCAGGGCTTTCCATCAGATGTCTGTAAATTGATTCATAGTACTAACAGAGCAAGGAGTAATGGTCTCAAGCTGCAGTAGGGGAGGTCCAGGTTGGATATTAGGAAAAACTTTTTCACTAGGAGGGTGGTGAAGCACTGGAATGGGTTACCTAGGGAGGTGGTGGAATCTCCTTCCTTAGAGGTTTTTAAGGTCAGGCTTGACAAAGCCCTGGCTGGGATGATTTAGTTGGGAATTGGTCCTGCTTTGAGCAGGGGGTTGGACTAGAGGACCTCCTGAGGTCCCTTCCAATCCTGATATTCTATGATACTAAAGAAGCTTGGCGTTATAAATGGAGAGGTTAAAAAAACTCAACTATTTCTTTTTTAAATGTGTGACATTTACAGAATATAGGTGAAGTGGTCAAATGATGGCATTGGTACTTGGTTGAGACCTAAATCAGTCATTTATGGCTTGCCATTCATAATTCATCTGGTTATTCCAAATTCTAGGCAATAATCTCTTTACAACACACAACTTTATAATATATACATACGTACACACATATACATACACTTGCAATTTCTCTCATAAATTGTTCCACTCTCAGGTTTCTCAGAAAATTTTAAAATGATGTCATTTCATGTAAAATAAGTACATACTGCTGGTGGTCAGTACAAAGCCCTGAAGTTTTCATGAAGACTGACACACACAGCACCAAACTGAATTCTAAAGTTTTTATTCATTGATTTGCATAATGCAACTATGTACTACTCAAATGAAAAAATATGTACTGATCAGTTTCAATAAAAATCCATTTTAAATATAAAGTCTTCCTCTGTAAATAATTTCTGAACAAAGACTGTCATTGTTAAAAATAACCTACAACTGAACAAAATATTAGAACTTTGATGGTGCACTTGGGAAGATGTTTCAGATTTGCAGTCTCAGACTTCATTAAACAAGATTTTTTTGTGCTAGACTATATTTAAAAATATACCAGGTATGTTTGTTCGTCACCATGACCCAAGCGTCCTCCTTGACCATGTCCACAAGTGTAAATCTGTCCTTTCTGGGAAAGGAACACCGAATGAAATTTACAAAGCACCACCTGCAAAAGATATATACAGTTACAGTTTGAGGGGCAGCATTTTATCATTTTTGTAAATTACTTTGCAAATATGCTGCCTTCACTGAGGAAATACAGTCGATCCACACAGAAGACACAACACAATGTATATCAAACTAGTACACTGTCCATCTTCAATTCATTGTCTATATGGCACTGGAAACTACAAAAGCACCATGCTCCTGCATGGAATTATTTAATATTATAATCTGTTGTTGAAAACAGATTCCATTTACAAAGCTAGGAATTTATTCTGGATTTCAAATCAGAAGTCAATCCAACATTTTACATCATCGCCATGGTATCTATGCATCCAAAAAGAGTTGGGAGCCATTGATCTGTGTACTGAAGAGAAAATAATCCAGGAGCACTTAATCCCAGGAGCAGTTTCAATGACTAAAATAGTACTGTTATATGAGAAAGGGCAGCAAGATCAGCTCCAATATTTAGATTATTTCTCTGTGGAAAAAGAATCCGACTCATGATGGTATATGGGTTATTCATCTGTTTTTTTCAGAATACCTGTTTGATATAGACTCCATTTCTAGGAAACAGATCCACCAATTCAGGATGATGTTTGCTCTGTTGACCACCATGACCCAAGGTAAAATTTATGTTGTTTCCCCAAGTGTAGACATCTGTGGGATCTAAAATTCAAAGGACAAATTCCATCTGCAATATCTACTACATCTGTGTGAGAGTTGCATTAATTTAACTCCATCTCCGATATAAATGTGAACTAGAACAGTATACATGTTAATCCACTTAAAAATAAAATTTGAAGAAACTAGGTAAATTCTATTTTAAAGGTACATTTTAAAAAAAAGATTTTGAGAATTTAGAATGATTAACCATTAAATATTTTATCATATTGCATGTCCTGTACATTATGTCTCTTGTTCATATATTTCTCACAATATTTGTCCAACTTCACAGAGCACACATTCATCAGTAAGAACTATTTACATGTCAAGTCTGCAATACAAAACTGCACAAACTACCTTAATTGGTATGCAAGTTTTGTCTTCCACATATATATAAAAAAAAATGATGCTTGAACTCTAACTGCTAAATAGATTTTCTTCAAATCTTCTCAGTTAATTTATATTCTAGACCAACAACAAGAACTTTCAACTCAAAAGACACTTTTTTTCTAAATGTATATAGTTTAGAGCTGTGGAAATAGAGTACCCTCTCAGCTGTAATTACCGTGATACTAGAATGTGAATTTTAACTTATTTCCCTCTGACAAACAGATAAGAAAGTCAAATCAGTTCTGATCCAACACTAAGTTTATATTTTATCTAAAGATACAAAGCATGATTGTAAAGTAATCACTAATATTTTAAAATCAACTAAATATGAAAACATAATGATGAAATAGTGTTTAATAAATAGAACATAAGGTAATGTCAGCCCAGAATTTAGGTTGCATACATTTCTTCTACCAAAAAAACCTAAGTTATATTTGTGCAATGAAATATTACAGCAATCAAAAATTTAATTGACTAGCAAAGGAAACTGACAAAACTATTTTCATTGCCCAAAAGCTGACTGAAATGGGGAAAAAAGCCCAAGTGGGGCGTCAATAGGAAAAAGCAGGTTAGATTTTTAAAATTCAATTAGAATAATTCAAAGGGATATTAGTAACACAGATCTGGAAGTATATTCAAAGAAGATTTTAAACTTAACAGTGTCTTAAGAAAGTTCTGGTGTACTCAAATTAGCAGATCACATTACTTAGCTATAACAATACCTTGCCAGTGACTAGAATTAGTTTACTTTTTAAAAAATTATAAAGAAGTTGCAATAAACTGTTTTGAAGGTTAAAAAAACAGATACAAAATTATAAAACTGGCTGCTAGGGAATTCATTTAATCTATTAACGCTGGTGAAAACCATGAGGGATGTAATTCAGTCATAATTAGAAACAGATAGTACTGTCTACACATGCACACAACTTTATATGTTAATAGCAGTATACATCCTATAGGAATATCTGTATTCATTTGATGCCCTACCCGTTTTCTTGAATACTACATAGGCTGGTCTGTCCTTCATCACAAGGTCCAAGGCAGATAAGCCTTCTTTATCTTGTATGTATAAACTAACCCCACGCTGAAAGAGGAAAAAACACCTAGTATAAATATTACTTATCACTCCTCATTTCACAGCTAGTAAAGAAATGAATATGATAAATATTCTTAGGTGACCTCAGTGTAATTTTACATTTGAGAAGCTAATAAATCCTTTACATTCCAGGACAGTCTAAAGATGGATTTAATCTCAATAAATAATAATCAGGGACAAGTGAAATGGACTTATGATACCAAAATAAGTCTACAAAAAGGATCAACTGGACAAGCTTCAACAATAACTACTGTTCTGCATACAGTGAAAAACACGGAACTGGCACTGACTCCCTCAGTTGAAAATAGGCAAACAGGTCTCCCTATTGTGCTTTTAAATCTACTGATGAAAAAGTACTATGCAAGAGCTAGGCATTATTATTACTGTTGGGCACCTTCACCAATGGTAGCAAGTGTTTGTGATGGAAGTGGAGCTGCTCTTTAATAATTTACGAATACTCTATTTTTACATGTTAATTGGAATATTTTCTCTATGAACGTTGGTTTACTAATAGGAAGGTGTGTGAGGAAAAAACAAACAGGAAAGAAAACAATGGCTGAAGATACACCATCCCACTAACAAACACACACACTGTTGGTTATTATTTTTTATTTAAAGGATAGCTGATCAAGTCATTTTCACTAATAAGATGAGGGCTGTGTAACTTTTTGAGGGGGTGGGGGTGTGATTGCTGTGCATATTCAAACACATAGCAATTTGGACTCTGAACTAAAAGAATTCTTCAGAGGTCAGTCTGCACTTCAAACTGTCTTTTGGGGTCTTTTGTTCATTCCTGCAAAGGCTGCAGTCTCTAACACTGGAAGACTAACAGATTTCATCTTTGGATGAATTATTCAAATATTTGCTGGACTGATCTAACATGATTAGCTCCCCAAAAGAGTTCATTTTAGCCCTGGAAGCAGTTCTGAAGAGGTCAAAGGAAGAAGTATATATATTTTAGTGCAGCTACTGCTATACAGTTTCTAGGGGCAAAGAGAAGCAAGTCACCACACACACAAAACAACAACAAAAAACAGCAGCTTGATGGGACACCACCTATACTGAAAAAGTTTTAAAGTTCTCCAGTAATGAATCTCAGACACTCTAAAAGGTTAACGAGAGGTCATTAGACAGTGTTGAGAAACATACTACTTGGAAATGTTCCAAGGAAAGAATGCTCAAGATGAAAGTAAAGTGGCACGTGAAACAGGCATTTTAAAAACACCAAAACTTCTAAAATTAAAAATGTTGGAGCCACAACTATTTTTGTTAGTCTGCCAGCTGAGAACAGATAAGGCTAGCAATGATCAGCCAGTGTAATACCTTAAGTAAGAAGGGCAGAGATCCCTGGTGTCTATCTGGTCAGTGACTGGCTAAAGAGATAAGTGGGACAGAGCTAAAGCCCAACCTTACAATCAGCTTCTAGTTAATTTCACTTTCATGTACTACTAATAAAATGTTAACAAATCAGGTATCTGTAGCTCAAAAATGTGTAAGTACTGTTTCCATTTAACTACTTTTAGAGTGTCATGGAAACATTTCCGTTAGATATTTGGTAAACGCTTATTTTTACAGAAATTCAAAATTTGGTGCCAAATCTAAACCCAGACTGTTTTGTTAAGATCTCTACCCTGCAAGAGTTTCCAAGTAAAAGGAAACACATGCAGCCCATTGACTTCAACAGGATTCCTCACAGGCTCAGGGGTCAGCTCCTGTGGAGTCACTTACAAGAACAACACTTGAGATCCCATCTATATTCCAAGATGCACAGGTTTAACTTCAAATTGGCTTAATTGTTATTAAAAACAAGGAATCAAGTTAAACTAAAATCAATGCAGTTCAGGTTTAAATTGAATTAAGCAGTGTCCACAAAGAGTTTTGTACTAGTTTAGCTCAATCAGTTTAAAAGTCACACCTTGAGTGAAATTTTGAAACAGGAAAAGGCATTTTGATACAAGTTCATGCATCACACATCCCAAACATATTAAAAAAATTAGTGTGCAATACATAAAGTCAGATACCGACCTTCAGCAATGACCAAACACAGTCAATGTGTCCATAAAAGATCCCTCTGTGCAAAGCTGTCCATCCAGACTCCTTGTCTTTTGCCAATAAATCCACTCCTTTGGTGTCTGCCAGCCAATCTAGCACGCCTTTCTTACCACAGGATGAAGCAAGATGGAGGACATTCCTGCCAAAGGTATCCTTTAGGGTTGCTGAATTGTAGCAGTAAGAAGAGAGAAAGGCCTTGATCTGGCCTTCACTTCCTCTGGTAACTACAGAAATAATATCTAAAGCATGCTGCAGGGAGTGACACTTCAGAGTGCAGTCAGGCAGGATAGAATTCATTCTCACCTTTCTGAAACTGCTCCCTCATTAAGAGGAGGAGCCAGTATGAATGCTAAGGCACTCCCTTTTTATGACACAATACAGTGCTGCAGGAAATTCATGACTCCTAGTACTTAAATTCAGTTTTATACAGCAGCTATGAGAATCTTCATGCAGTTATGCTTGGCACTTAATCAAAAAATATAAATATTTATAAATATAAATTTATATTTTAAAGTCATATTTCTCCATTTTATACAACAAAAATCTTGTTACTGTCCATAGAAAATTCCAAGAATCAAAGGAGTGGGGAGGAGGGCTCCCCCTCCACACTGTCTAATTCTTCTAAATCTCCATAATTGCAAGGGAGACCTGCAAGAAAAGGGATAAAAGAAGAAAGAGACACATAAGGATTATGCAACATTCAATAGACTTTTATACCAAGACCGTACTTGTTTGTGGGTTTGGGTTTTTTTTTTTTTTTTTTAATAGATATGAGAAACATTGAATGTTGGTAGGCCCAATTTTTGTTATCTATTGCATTGATGTCTCCATATATCATAAAAGCCCAACTTGATTCCTGTAAAAATATGAAACTTCTCAATCAGGCCCCACAGTTACTCCAGTTGGCTGAATCACTCAACAGCCCCCATGATTATCCAAACGATTTAAATAATTTATGGATTAAAAGAACAGTAAAAACTTTAAAGGTAAACTGGGCCATAATCTACATCCACATACAAAATACATGTCATTCTTTAAACGTGTTTGGGGAAGGGGAGAAGATTGCTGTTTAATTTCTTTTAGCAAAGGACTCAAAAAATTATTCTCACAGAGGAAAAAATAAATGTGGGTAAGGAAAAAAATTCAATTTCAAGATTCAAATGATTAATTTTCAAGCATCTGACCAGTCAGACTAAGAAGGTTTCTTAATTATGGGAAATATCCATGGCTGCCAGACACTATAGCATTGCGTTTTGTTTGTTTTTGAAATGAGTACAAACAACAAGCATTCAAAACCAAAAACCATCCCAAACATTCAGATAAGTACATAATCAATTAGAATAGTCAGTGACCTACATACACCACTCAGGAAAATTAAAACTGCTGTTCAATCTGAATTTGAACTCCTATTCAAGCTAAACAAAAAAACAAAATAAACCCCACAACACACAAACTTTAAAACATCAACCTTCTCCAGCACAAACGTCACATTCTTAGCCAGCACATCCCGCGGCCCGCGCCGCTTCCCGCAGCCCCTACTGGCCTGGAGCGGCGAACCGCGGCCAGCGGGAGCCACAGTCAGCTAAACCTGCGGACACGGCAGGTAAACAAACCGGCCCGGACCGCCAGGGGCTTTTCCTGAACAAGCGGCGGCCCAACCTTGAGAAGCACTGAGCTATAGCATTTATCACAGCTCTGCATATCCCAGAACATTAATGAACTTAGCTGCCCATCACTTTGTGAAGTAGGGACGTAATATCACCACTTTACAGACAGGAAAACAGGTTAAATCTTTTGCCCAACGTCAACACAGTAGGATTGTGGAAGAACCAGGAACAGAACACATATCCCAATTCCCAATCCTTGTCCTTATCCCTCTCCATCATCTTACTGGCAAAAATACTCACAGAAAGCAATTGTTATAGAACATTTGCAAAAAATGAATTCTGAGCTCAAACATGACTTGCAGCAGAAACATGATTCTAAATAAACAGTATTAATCCAAACGATCTCATGTGAAATGTGCCCAAAATTAAATAATCCCTCAAATATTAAATATAACAAATTTATTGGGAATAAACTAATCTACAGACCAAACCTGTGCAGAGCGTATTTGCTAAATAATTTCGAATAGCAAGTAATATTAAGAAAAATAAACTGCTTGTGGAAAATTCAAGAACAGAATACATTTTTAGTAAGTTATTCACTATGAATTATTCACTCTGCTCTATTTAACAGTAACATTCAGAAATATTTCATAAATCAAAAGAAATTGCAGCAATCCAATTTACATTTGTTCACCATGTTCTATATGACACACTATCTGGACAGTCTACCAAGAGACCCGGTGCTAGACCCGAGGTGCAGACAAATTCAGTTCTGCACTGGATATTCATAGGATTCCAAACCCAGAAGGAATCATTGTGATCATCTAGTCTGAACACCTGTATAACACAGGCTATTTGAACTACAGCACATCTTTCAGGAAAAAACACACAATCTTGATTTTAAAATTGCCAGTAATGGAGAATCCACCACAGCCCTGGGTAAATTGCTCCAATGGTTAGTTATCTTCACTGTTAAAATATGTAGACTTTATTTCCAGTCTGAGTTTGTCTAGCTTCAGCTTCTAGCCACTAGATCATGTTATACCTCTATCTGCTAGACTGAAGTGCCCCTTATCAAATATTTGTTCCTCATATAGGTACTTATAGGGTGTAATCAAGTCACCCCTTACCCTTCTCTTTGATGTGGGAGTGTTCTACAGTCATCCTTTTTAGAATGATATGCATAAGAGAACTGATCCAGTATCAGATATTGATAAGGAAGTCTTCATTCAATGGGCACCAGCCTACCTCCTTATTCCAAGGAAGTGGAAGAGGTGTTTGAGAACCAGGACAGCTGCCAAAAATGATATACTAGAAATATGAAACTACACTCTGCAAAGATACTGAGATAAGTGCTCTTTTATAATACTTACTTTTCTTTATAAAGCATTTTGAGATCTACAGATGAAATGCATTACAGAAAAGCTAAGTATTATAATTAATCTAATGTCATACTTTAATATTGGACCTTGGTTCAAAAATGATAAAGGGAAAAAATATACATGTCAAAGCTAAAGCTTTTTATATGTCTATGAAAACCCTGCATTTTCCCTCTCCTTCACTATGCTCCAAAGAATTCTTCAACGTTTATAATTAGTGCTATGACTGTACACAGCATTGCATTCCATATGATGGCATCAATACAAAATTGACAAACTATAATGTCATTGCCAGCTTTTATATTACAGCCCACACATGGAAAGTTCTATGGCCAAGCACATCTCAAATAGCACCGAGGGTAAGGAAAACAGGAAAAGATGCAGAATTTTTATTTTTAAAAAAGGGAGGGGGGGGAGAAGGGGGCAGAAAAATCAACAGAGACAGACACAGACTTACTGTGGACAAACAGACCAGGTATTAAAAAGGAAAGCAAAACTACATGGCTAGGAAGCCACGTACAATATTGCATAACAAGAAACCAAGCGACAAGCAGTGAGTTACATTAAACAGGCTAACACGGCTGCTACTCTGAAACCATTAAACTAATTCTATTCTGATTACATTTGCTGCAAAAGTACAGAGTTTTGAGACTACAGAATTATTTTCATGTAAGTTAGTTCAGCCCTCCTTTATTACAGCATTACAAACAGGATTGCATGCACTATTAGTGCATTAATACACCTCTTGGGTGTTTTATGAGGCACAAGATCGTATGTCTCTCCAAGGCAAATATTAATAGATCAATAAAAGCAAACAGTTATATTATTATAGTGCTCAAAAACAGGTTAGGAATTCTATAGAATTTTTTTTTAAACATAACAGGTCCCCAAGCCAAAAGAGTTTCTAAATTAAGGCCTCAATACAGCAACTGATCCTCATGCCTATGTGAAACGCTATTGACTGCAATGGGGCTCTGCACAGATGTGGGAGTCTACCCACATAGATTCCCAGTCAGAGAATCAGAATCTAAGCAGCAAACATATTGGAAATGGACAGAGAGGGCAGGGAAATAGCACAAGTGTGTGGTGTTGTTTTGTAATTCTGTTTTTGTATGGTGCATAAGCCGTGGTCTATTTCTCTTTCTGTCCTATGACCTCTGACTATATTTCTCTTTTGATCATTATTTTGTGTTATAACACTAGCCTTTTTTCTTTTTTAAACCTGCAATTTTTGAGCTTTTTATTCTTTCAATAAAAACTAAAACCCCATGCCTTTAAAAAAAAAAATATTTTGTTGTTACAAAAGGCCTGGAATGTCAGTGTTAACTCTTTTTGAAGAGCAACGTCCAATTTTAACATACTCTTTCGTTACAGAAAATAGTTTGCAGCAAAGAGAGGAGGAATTAAAAAGAACGAGGAGCAAGAGTATCATGAAGGTGTTTTATAGTTTATATTGCAGGACTGATTCTAAATTCTTACCCACAGCAAAGACTTTGAGGACTTGTCTTCATTAAAGTGCTACTGCAGTGCAGCTGCACTGCTGTAGCACTTTAATGAAGATGCTCCTACACTTCTAATAGAACTTCTCCCATCAGTGTAGTTAATCCATCTCCCCGGGAAGCGGTAGCTATGTCAGTGGGAGAAATTCTTCTGTCAACATTGCGCTGTCTACGAGGGGCACAGATCCTCTCACTAGACCCCACGGCAGCCCATGTGAAGAAGAGAGATCTTACAATTATTGCCCCTCAAGAGTTGCCTAATGGCAACAAGCATGTGGGACTATTTCAAAGCCTTGTGAATCAGGCAGCACACAAGCACTGTCATTCACCATCTTATATCAAACACTCTAAAGGGTGCGCATTCTCCCAACCTCAATTCCTTCTCTTGAACTGCAGAGCTCTGTATGTCATCAGAACTTTTTGGGTAGAGGAAAAGATGAATAAAATTGCTGGAGTTCCAGCCAACAATTGACTCAGTTCTTTATCAGAATTGCACATAGAAAGTCTGGTCCATTTTTGATTGTCACTTTTCAAAGTAGATAACAGTGAGACTGCTCCAGTGAGCAAAGTTATGTATGTGTTTGCAAGATCAAGGCCATGGTTATCATTACTCAGAATTTTTTCCTGTTCTCTCTCTTCACTATCTTTACATATTAAAGGCAATTTTTCACCACAAAAAGCTCTAATCAAAGGTCAAATATCATCTAAAGATAATCAATAAATTAAATCTTGTGTAACAATTTAATGTAAATTTAAAGCAGCCTTTAAGCAATTTAACCCCAAAGGTATTCACAAAATTAATCTATAATAATATGCAGCATGTAAAGAATCTGTGACAAGGAAAAGGGGTGGCTGCATGTGCAGGAGAGAGAGGGTTAGGGACTGATGGGATAAGTTAAACAGAATATGATATTAAGAGAGAAAGATTTGAGGGGAGATTAGGAAGAGAAAGACAGAAAGTTAGGGAGAACGTAGAGAACACAATACAGAGTACAAAGGAGAGAGGTAAGTAGGTTAAAACAAAAGCGGAAATCACGCAAGAAAAGAATGGACCATGTGAAGTGAAGCAAAAAGCATAAAACCATGAGAGTGTATTAATCAGAAAAGTGATTGACAATATTACAAATATCACCAAACTTTTGTTCTCTTGAATTGCAGGGAGATAGTTCTGGGAGCACTGTGGCACAATTATTTTTCACCCTAGCTAATAAGTGCTTAAATAACACAGCAACGAGCACTATATGTTAAAAAAAAACAAAAGAGAGAGTGAGAGAGAGATTAGCTAGACAATTTAGTTCTTGGGGTAGCAGTGTCAGGTAAATATTTCAAGTCCTGTTTTATGTTAGGCACAAGTTACAGTAACATTTCTGATCTGCAGGGCATCTAACAAGACACACAGTACACAGTTGAAACATTTAAAACAATATTTCAACGAATGCACTAAAATTCTTGAACAGAAAATGAGGTTTGAAACTCTGTTTGCAGTATTGTTGCAGCTCTGTTAGTCCCAAAATATTACAGAGACAAGGTGGGTGAGGTAATAGCTTTTATTGGACCAACTTCCATTGGTGAAATAGACAAGCTTTCAGAGCGCTCTTCTTCAGGTCTGACATTCAAGATGACTTTCAGAACTAACCTAAGAGTTGTCATGATTAAAGAAAATATGAATAACTTACATATAGATAAACAGTATCTCTTCAAATTCTTCCTGTTCATGCAAAGTGTTGAAAGTCATTTATAATTTAACATTAGAGAAGGAAGAAAAAGTTGAAGCAATTTGGATAGAAAGCATACCTGTTATAATTTGGAAGATGGCAGAAACATTTCAGTATACTAAAGATTAAGATCATTACACTTTGGGCTAGACACTAATGAAACATATTACATTCATTCACTTTAGCATCTAATTATTCTGTAGTTTAATTTTTATCTCTTATTTTGGCAAACACTGGGCGTGCTGTAGAGGCAGAACATCTAGCCCCAAGGAAAGGAACAGCAGCATGTTGCTTTTCTCCTTGATAGCCTCTGCAATGTTCCAAATCCCTACCAACCTAAGGAACAAGGGATCAAGACCCAGACCTAAATCTCATTCTTCATGAGTCCAGACTCCCATAAATTTGCTTTTTTATTTAAGTGTCTCAGACTTCTAAAATTCTAATTATTATTATTATTATTATTATTTAATTTAGCTAGGTTTTAGTTCTCAAAACATTTTCTAGTATTTCACTATAATTGTAAACTCTTTCCAAAGTAATAATTATTCCAGTGAATAATTCAAGCTCAAATAAAATGATTTCAGAATGAACATAATACATATCTTGATACTCTCTGGTCCAAAGAAAAGGTCTTAATGTTTAGCCAATTTTTAATATAAAAAAATGTTTGCGTAATCTTTAAAATTGTCTTCCATATTATAGTAGTATGATCGCCATCAAAACTGCTTCATTACACAGAAGCGTCGTCCTGCTGGGTCTCTTTAGGGTGGTATAAGTGGTTGTTCAAACATCAAGTAACATGAACATTACACATGTAGCTATTGAAACTTCCTCAAAAAATGACACCAAATCTGGGAAAATGTTAGAGAGCCCATTTGTAAGTGAACAGAGTTGCAAATGGGCACCAAAATAAATAAATAAATAAATCACAGTGCATGTCCTGACATTCCATTGGAACATTTTTATCATGATATAGAGCTGTTCTAACTCAAAGCTATCACATATAAATAAATCATAACCCAAACACAAACACTAGGATAACATGCTGCAATTAGTTTTTGGCACCATGCAACTCATTTGATATAACTTCTCCTTCCTCTGTCTTTACTGCTGCAGAAGGGAGGGAGGAGGAGGGAAGGAAATCCAGCAGCTCTAGCCCACTTGTTCAATGTTCATTAGTCACGCTGTTAATCTCATCATTGTTAATGAATACCGTAAAGAGAAAGGTCTGTACTTAATTCATAACAAAATAAAACATCAAAATGGAGCACAATTATTTAATTGACTTTACCAAAGTATCTTGAAATGACACCATTTTACACAAATTGAATCCATTTGTCAGAACTAATAAAATACAGATGCTGAAGCCTTTTAAATATAAAAAGGAATGTTGCATGTGGTCCATTTGGAAATGGTCAAAATTATTCAGACTTAATATTGTGTATTCAAACACATACATGCACACATGCACTACAACTTCCCCCACTCCCCTCATTTACTGGAACCATGCACTGGATCCTTGATTTAGCTCTATGTGTCAAACAATGTTCACACCTTATAATGTATTCTGGTGAACCAACAATACTTTTTTCAACATTTCATTGAATTTAAAATTATTTGGTGGATTTACCACTTAAAGTGTGCATTTCATAAATAAATTGCCTAGGGAGGTTGTGGAATCTCCATCTCTGGAGATATTGAAGAGTAGGTTAGATAAATGTCTATCAGGGATGGTCTAGACAGTATTTGGTCCTGCCATGCGGGCAGGGGACTGGACTCGATGACCTCTCGAGGTCCCTGCCAGTCCTAGAATCTACGAATCTATTACATTCAGTACACGCTCTGCCAAATATCTGTTATTAGGAAACTTTTATCTGAAATGCATTATTTATTATTTAAAAGGTGGGTGATTTGTATCAAGACTGGCAGCTACGCCAATCTCCTCAGTGGAAAGAGGAGTGAGACCAAACTAAAGAAAAGGTGGTAGAGCACCAGGACAACCCAGAAAGGTCACCGGTTCTTTGAACTCTATTAAAAAGTTTCATCACTTTGGTACTTTGCCAAGAATATTTCTGTACACCGGGTTTGAAGCCAACATCACTGGAGGCCACTGCCAAAAGGTCTAAAATAAATAACGCGAGAGCCCACGAAAGGAAGAGGACTTCTGTCTGTCGGGATAAGGACAGCTGCCCAGATCCCTCCTGTGGTCTCTTTAAGGGGTTTCAAAGCGTCAGTGGCAGGCAGGGGTATGTGTCTGGGACACGGTGCACACACGTCCCCACTCAGGCTCCTGTGGCGAGGTGGGTTGACAGGGGAGAGCTCGCACTGCTCTCCTTCGCAGCTGTGCGGCGGCCCCGCCTGTCTGTCTGTCCGTCCTCCCCTCCTCCTCCTCCGTGACTCTATCCCCGAGTCTCGTCCCCTCACACCCGCCTATGACTCTGTCTCCTGGGAGAGTTCGCGTCCCTTTCCCCTCGGGCCCCCCCTCCACCTCCCGGCCAGCTCCGCCCCCTGGCTGCCTCTCCCGCTCTGCCTGTCTCTCGCCTTGTTCTGTCCCCCCGCCCCGGGAACCGGTCCCCGCCGCCCGACACATCGGCAGGACTCTGCTCCTCCTCACCAGTCGCTAGATGAAAGGGCTCGGACAGGGTCGGCGGGACGCGCGCTGCGCGGCGCGGAGACTCATCCTCAGTGACTCCCACTCAGGGCCAGGCTGCCAGGTGGCTCAGACCGCCCGAGCGGAGCGACGGCTACAGCCCAGGGCTGGGGGCAGGACAGGGATCGGCTGCTGAGTGCTCACACCGAAACAAGAGCGCAAGGGATTGGCGGCAGCGCTGTGTATCCCGCACGCCTATTGGTTGACGGTAGCCAACGCTCGGGCCAGCGTCTTCGAGCCGGGAGCCAGGAGTGACTGGCACGCGGGGTCAGGGGGCGGGCACCGCGGACGGGGCTGGGTGCGCGTGGCGGTGCAGGGCTGGGTTGGGCGCGGCGGTGCAGAGCCCGGAATACTGGGCAGCGCGCTTTGCCCTCCCTTGCTGTGCTCCTCGTTGGAATGTGCTACCGGTAGCACTTTCCGGTACTCATAGATTGTTAGAAGCTGCTAGTGTATTAAACTGCTACCTGATGTAGCAAATGCCTACAGGTAGCAGTTTCTTGCACTATAATATATGTGAAATTGCTACGTGCAGAAATTTGCTATCTGTAGCAGTTAGAGATTGTAAGAAACAGCTTGTGTAAAAAGATGCTACTTTATTTGTACATGCTTAAAAACTTTTATCTTAATCATTAAGATTTTGAATAGGGTAAAAAGATACTACTTTATTGGTACATGCTTGAAAACTGTTATATTTATATGCCATGATCTCAATCATTAAGATTTTTGAATAGTTCCTACTTTATTTGTACATGCTTGCTTGAAAACTGTTATTATATTTCTATGCCATTATCTCAATCCTATGCCATTATCTCAATCATTAAGCTTTTGAATAGAAACATATCCAGAACTGATCCCTGGAGAACCCCACTTGTTATGCCCATCTTATTTATCGTTATGTCCTCTAGGTTTCATTTCCATAATTTGTTTATGAGATGGTCATGGGAGACAGTATCAAAAGCCTTACTAAAGGCAAGATATACTACATCTACTGCTTGTAGGCTTGTTAGACTGTTAAAGAACACTATCAGGTTGTGTTTTACATTTGAGCCTGCTTGAAATACCTTTTTTAGCAAAGTTAGACCTGTCGCTGCTGCGAGTAGCATGGTCCTACAGATTGCAGTTTCATACACACAAATTTGTATGAAACTACTAACTATACTAGGGATATGCTACCTGTAACACTGCAATGTGATTAAGCTAATTCCTACAGGCAGCAGTTTCTCACACTATCGGTATGTTAGACTGCTATCTGTAGGAATTAGCTACAATGGCAGCAGGTCCTAACCCCCTGCCAATGATGAGTGGCCATTATACTGCAGTCTGCCCCAGTGAACGGGGGCTAGATGATGACTGGCAGTAGCCACTGAAGCAAGGTGGGTTTAGAGGGTTGGGAGTTCCCCTGGGAGGGGAAACCCAGAATAAGGGGTTACTGCGGGGGCAGCACCCCAAGGTAAAGGGCACAGTGTCCGGCAGGGACACGAGTGCCAGCCGCAGGCGAGACACTGGCCAGTAGGAGGTGCTCTGTACACTGGAGAGTTAATTCCCGAGACGACCAGCAGGAGGTGCTGCGCTGGTGAGTCTCAACCTCGCTACAGTGCCATTGGAGCTTTTGTGGAAAGAACCACCAGTAGAGCAATGTATGTGTAATATAAACTATGTTAAAAACTCCCACCATAACCTATTACTTCCCAATTCATGAGGATAAAAGAACTAACGCACTGGATACCAGTAATATTCTAAACTTTAACATTTCTTTGTGGATCAATTGGACAAGTCTGTACAAACTAATGAAGAAAAATAACCAAATTATCCAACTGACTGAAATCACACAGGCCCAGGTTCAGACACGCAGTTTGGCTATTTTACATCAGGGATCTGAAATATAAAGAGTATCTGCACAAGCAGAACAAATTATAATGCATCATTGGTATGATATTCTTAAAGGATGGGCCTCAATTATTCTTTTCATTATTCTGATAAGTTTAATGTTAATTGTAATGTGTGGTATGTTCTGTTGGATGCTGAAACCACCAGCTCAGATTGTTTCAAAAAAATTATATAGCCTTGAGACAGTTCCATAAAGTGTGACCCATTCAATACCTCTGGATTGAAGGGTCATTTGCAGGTCAATGTAGAGCTGAAGAATTAAATTGTTTATTTTCTTTAATTACTGTTATTAATATGACTTTATTTTGTATCACATGAACAAACCAAACTTCACTGTTCTAACATTGTAACTCCAGTTTGCCGCCCAACATTTTAAATTGTTGATGACACTTGTTTTAATAAGATTCCATATTGTAAATAAAACCCCATTTTAAAATGCTTACTCCATTTTGCAAAACCCTGCTGTAACCTCATTAACTTAGTTCAGTGGATGGTTAACAATGCATTATAAGAAGTTTGATCCCATTGGCACAACCACGAGGCCGGCTCCAGGGTTTTGGCTGCCCCAAGTGGCGCAAAAAAAAAAAAAAAAAAAAGCCGCGATCGCGATCTGCGGCGGCAATTCAGCAGGAGGTCCTTCGCTCCGAGCGGGAGTGAGGGACTGTCCGCCGAATTGCCACCAAATACCTGGATGTGCCGCCCCTCTCCGGAATGGCCGCCCCAAGCACCTGCTTGGCAAGCTGGTGCCTGGAGCCGGCCCTGACAACCACCCCTGTCTGACCTGTTTGGTATCCAGCATACGCTGCCAAACCAAAGCTTCCCAAAATACAGTGGGTGGACATTGGGATATCTATTCGTGGTTCACCTCACTCTGAATCTATACAAGTGCTTCTGGTGAGTATCCTGACTGCTGAGGCAAGGAGTCCAGGAGGCATGCACAAAAGTGACATAGTAACCGTAGTGACTCTATGGTGACATAACTTGAGTTAACCCACACTTAAACTGTAGATATGGCCTTAGGTATATTAAATGTTTGGGAGTATGAGGGTAGACTAAGATTCATTCAGGTGTTTAGGCTCAAGGCATTGGAACTGGATTACTGTCCCCTACAGGCTCAGGAACAAAGAGGCACAAAAAAAATATCATTTATTTATTAAAATTTCTTGACTTGAGGGTGTATAACTTATGATTTTAGAATTCTTGGGGTTATAAAGGATTTGGGGGAGGGATAGCTCAGTGGTTTGAGCATTGGCCTGCTAAACACAGGGTAATAAGTTTAATCCTTGAGGGGGCCACTTAGGGATCTGGGGCAAAATTAGTACTTGGTCCTGCTAGTGAAGGCAGGGGGCTGGACTTGATGACCTTCCAGGGTCCCTTCCAGTTCTATGAGATAGGTATATCTTCATATTATCTTGGGGTTATAGATGTGTGTTCTTTATATTAAAAGGAAAAACTATGGATGGGTTGAACAAAGAATTAGATCAGTCGCTCAGGATAAGTAGATTGGCTATTAGCCAAGATAATCAGGGATGCAGGCCCATGCTCTGCATGTCCCTAAAACATTCTTGGACTGCCAGATGCTGGGAGTGGACAATGGGATGGTTCAATGAGTCATTGCCTGGTCTGATCATTCCCTTAGAAGCACCTGGCATTGGCCACTGTCACAAGACAGGATACTAGATTAGGTGGACTATTGGTCTGACCACCAATATTTACACCATTGGTGGATTGACTCAAAACAAAGTTTTGACAATAGGCCAGAAATTCAGTCAGAGTGGAAGTCAGATGATCCAACAGAATAAACATCTGCTCTAAAAATGAGAAGAAAAAATTAGAATTAAAAATTCAGGCAATCCCAGCACAGATAAGACAACTTGGGAAACTGCTCAGAGACTCTATGCATTCAGATACAGTGATAAGGGATTCTTTGTTTCTGAGGGGACATATGTAAAATGTTTCACTGAATTAAGTCTCAAGGATTATCTACACAGGCAAATTAAAGCACTCTAACTTGCTGGCTCAGGGGTGTGAAAAATCACACACACACACACACCCTTAGCACAGCAAGTTTGAGCGCTTTAAAGCACTAGTGTGGACAGGCTCGGCTCCCAGTGCTCAGAGCTAATCCCCTCGTCAAGGTGGATTACCAGGAGCACTGGCACCTGCAACAGCGCTTTGAACTTTGTAGTGTAGACATAGCCTCAGTAAGTTAGATCAGACAAAAAGGAGATGCATTGACTAGGTATTGGGACGCATGTGCCTTTAAGAACCCAGCCCTGGGAAGCTGATGCTGAGAGGTGCTGTCTGTGAGAGGGGAAATAAAAAAGCCCCTCTGCCCCCGCCCCCCATTTTTGCAAGCACTGGTCTCTCATTCACACTGGGGTAACTGTTACCCCCTGTGCCCCTGCCTGTGTGGGGTTTTGCCCTCTGTCACCCTCTGCCTGCCAGTGCCTCGCCCCAACCTTAACTCCTGTTCCTCCCCCCGCCCTGATTTTGCCCTTTAGCCTCTCTCCTAATCCTGCCTGCTGCCTCCAGCTGCTTGACCCTCCCCCGACCAGTCAATTTTCCGCCCCCTGCTCTGACCTTGGGCACCCCCTTCCTCCGATTCGCCCCCTTTGCCACTTTTTAACCCCTGTAAATAGCAGGCAGCAGATTTTGAGGGCTAATAAGGGCAGGATGAAGGGCCGTGGCTTCAGCAGATGTTATTGAGCATGCTCAGTTCATGTGAACATATAAAAAACCACTTTGCTCAAATAAAAAAGCCTCTCACCCACCCCCAACAAACTATTTTGCAAAGCAGTGGTGTCTCAGTGCCACTGGGGTAATTGTTACCCGCTGTGCTCCTGCCTGTGCTGGGTTTTGCCCTTGACACCCTCTGCCAGCGCCTCACTCCTGGTCTTAACTCCCCCTCCTCACCCCCCATTCCTGATTTTCCCTTTAGCCCCTCTCCTATTACTACCTGCAGCTGCTTGACCCCCCCAGACCAGTAAATTTCCACCCCCTGCCCAGACCCCGGCCACCCTGCTGCTCCGATTCACCCCCTTTGCCCCTTTTTAATTAGGGTTACCATACGTCCGGTTTTTCCCGGACATGTCTGGCTTTTCGGCAATCAAACCCCCGTCCGGGGAGAATTGCCAAAAAGCCGAACATGTCCGGGAAAATGCCGGCCGTGCACTTCCCCTCCCGCGGCTGCTCTGCTCCTCCCCTGACTCTTCGGCTCTGTTTAAGAGCCGAGCTGCCAGAGCGCTATGGCTTCAGGCAGCCCCCTTGCCTCCGGACCCCAGCCACCGGCCGGGCACTTCCCCTCCCGGGCTCCGGCCGCGCAGGGTCCGGAGGCATGGGGGCTGCCTGAAGCCGGTAGCGCTCGGGCAGCTCGGCTCTTAAACAGAGCCGAAGAGACAGGGGAGGAGCAGAGCCGCCGCGGCCTTTGGGAAGCCCCCATACTGCCAGACCCTGCGTCGCCGGAGCCCGGGAGGGGAAGTGCCCGGCCGGGGGCAGGGTCCGGAGGCATAGGGGCTGCCCGAAGCCCAAGCGCTACCGGCTTCACAGTTTGCCGGGCAGCCTCCAGACCCTGCGCCCCCGGCTGGGCGCTTCCCCTCCCGGGCTCCAGCTGCGCAGGGGAAGCGCTGGCCGGGGGCGCAGGGTCTGGGGGCTGCCCGCAAACCGTGAAGCCGGTAGCGCTCGGGCAGCCCTTTTCGCATGGCTGGGAGTGGGAGGGAGGAGGGGGCGGAGTTAGGGCGGGGCTGGGGTGGGAAATGGGTGGGGGCAGGGCCCCGTGGAGGGTCCTCTTTTTTATTTGTGAAATATGGTAACCCTATTTTTAATCCCTGTCAAAAGCAGTCAGCAGAATCCTACGGGTATAAGGGCAGGGTGAAGGGCAGTGGCTTCAGCAGATGTACTGAGCATGCTCAGATGTACTGAACATGCTCAGTACACCATAAGTAGCACACAGAGGGTTCATTGCTGCAGGTGCCAGGGCAGGACTTTTCTAGGGACAGGGAGATGCCACCCCGCTCCCGGGAGAGCCCGCTTTAATGTATGGGAGGAGACGCAGCGCATTGCCCTCCCCCCCACACCTCAGAAAAAGATATTTGTTGGGTTTTGTTTGTTTGAAGCTATTGGAGTTTTGTTCTGGCTCCCACTGTTGACCTCCCACTCTGCCCATGCCCAGGGTCGGTCCTGTTGGGATTCAGGAAGTGGGCGGCATGCCCAGGGTCGGTGTGGGGCAGTTCATGTTGCCCGCTCTCCCAGATTAAGTGCTAAGATGATCTTGGTCCCTAATGTAGGAGCACTCACTCCCACATCTGCCCATCCTGCCCAGCAGTTAATTCTCTCCCCAAATCTGTTCTGTACAGCAGTTCAGCCCCCCACACCTCTGCTCCTCCAGGGGCTCTTCATCACCCCCTTTTCCGAGCCTGGGGTGGGCTACGGTGAGTAGGGTTACCATTCATCCGGATTTACCCGGACATGTCCTCCTTTTTGTGCTAAAAATAGCGTCCGGGGGGGAATTTGTAAAGCACTCACAATGTCCGGGATTTCCCCCCTCCCCCTGCAGAGCAAAGCGAGCGGCTGGGAGGGCTGCAGGGAAGTCCCGGGCTGGACTCAGGAGCAGCTGTAGAGGAGCCGGATCTGCCCTGCATTCTGAGCCGGCAGCTCCCTTGCAGCCCAGTCCGGCAGCACTGTGCAGGGCCAGGGACCGGGTTTTGTTGTGCAGGGCCAGGGACCGGGTTTTGTTGTGCTGGGGAGCTCAGCCACGTGTCCGGCTCGGCTGCACAGAGCCCAACACCCTGTTCTGAGCAGTAGGGTAAGGGCGGGCAGGGGCAGGAAGGTTCTGGAGGGGGCAGTCAAGAAACGGGGGGGGGGCTTTTGGAGGGGAGTGGAGAAAGTTTTGGGCAGTCAGGGTACAGGTAGGGGGTGGGGTCCTGGGGGGCAGTTGGGGGGGGTCTTAGGAGGGGGCAGTTAGGGGACAAGGAACAGGGAGTCTTAGGTAGGGGGTGGGGTTCTGGAGGGCAGTTAGGAGCAGGGGTCCCAGGAGGGGGCAGTCAGGGGACAAGGAGCAGGGGGGGTGTGTTTGGGAGTTCTGGGGTGGGGGCTGTCAGGTGGCAGGGGTGGGGAGATGGATCGGAGCAGTCAGGGGACAGGGAGCAGAGGGGTTTAGATGGGTTGGGAGTTCTGGGGGGGGGGGCTGTCAGGGGGTGGGGAGTGGTTGGATGGGGCGTGGGAGTCCCAGGGGTCTGTCTGGGGGTGGGGGTGTGGATAAGGGTTGGGGCAGTCAGGGGACAAGAGGCAGGGAGGCTTAGATAGGGAGTGGAGTCCTGGGGGGCAGTTAGGGGCAGGGGTCCCAGGAGGGGGCAGTCAGGGGACAAGGAACGGGGGGAGGGTTGGGGGTTCTGGGGGGCGGGAAGTGGGAGGGGCAGGGGCGGGGCTAGGGCGGGGCTCCTCCCGTCCTCTTTTTTTCTTGCTGAAATATGGTAACCCTAACGGTGAGGTCTCTTCTCTCCATTCCAGATTGGGGGGCAGAAGAGCTCCAGGGGCTCTTCTGTCCCTTCCCAGCCTCGATGCTGCGCGGGGGAAGCATGTTGCTTACTGGAAGGGCGTAGGGGCCCTGAACTGCCTGGGCTCTTTAGCTCTCCCCTTCCCCCCATCCCTACAATAGCTTTGCATTGGTGAATGGAGGGGGAGAGAGAGCTGTGCCAGCAGTTGTTCAGCTCAGGAGGCAGGCAAGTGGGGCAGGCACTCAGGGTCAAAGTTGCTAGAGAACTGGAGCTTCTCATTGCGAGACTTGCTCCAGCCCCCGCTAAAATCCTGTCACTCAGGAAAAAATCATGAGTTGGCAACACAGCAAATCACAATGCATTGTGATGATGTTTGAAGGCAATGCCAGTGTCTGTACAACACAGGCACCATGGCATACACTGGGATATACAACACTGGTACCAGGTGCCATAGGATGGAGTTTCATAGTCCATGAATGTTCTTGCCAGACATGCCGATGTTACATTCTCAGACCAGGGGCCAGTTTTAAACTGCAGCATTTTATCAAAACATTTGCCATACTCCAGCTTGTACAAACTTGGGGGGACTTCCAGGACCCCAAACTTCTGCAACAACCCTTGGTCACATGTCCCTCTAACTTGTTCAGCAGAAAATGCCATCCCTTAAAGCAGTGGTTCCCAAACGTTAACAACCTGTGAACCCCTTTCACAAAAATGTCAAGTCTTGTGAACCCCCTCCTAAAAATGAATATTTCCAGGGATTTTCTCCTTTACCTGAGTATAAATTATAAAAGGCAAATCTTGGAAATATAAAATTTGTTTTTGTGACATGCTTATTACACACTATGTATTATTAATTATTATTTATCATTACAGTATTTTTATTGCATTATGAAAATGGCAACACTCTTCCAAGATCTCACTTTCGTAGCTTGTATCACTTTGAATAAGCCTGTTATAAGACAAGGCTCCTATGTTTCATCAAGGAGTATGGGATGTGAAACAACGTGAAGGTATTTAAGAAGCCAACTCGAAGAGTTCCTCCTATACAAGCATTCAGGTCTTGAGCAGTCCAGGCAAACAACGCACATTACAACAAAGCTTAAACTTGTTCTTCATAATAATTTTAAAAACAATACTAGCTGCCTATTTAATTTTAAAAACAGCAAAAAATATCAACCTTCAAGACTCCTTATAAGAAATGGAAAGGGAGGTGAAGTCTCTCCAGTGTGATAGATCTGCTTGCTTTGATTTGCTTAGCTCTTGGAAGTCTAGGAGCTCCGGGCTGTTGGCCCCATGCTGCCTGGGGTCCCTAGGGACAGCTCTGTCCTCCTTTAGGGAATTTTTCCCCAGGAACCCCCTGTAACATTTTGCGAACCCCCAGGGGTTCACGAACCCCAGTTTGGGAACCACTGCCTTAAAGAAATGGAAAATAGAGCCCTGGCAGTCCCTCAAGTTCTTATACCAAAAAATAGTCCAAATTTAACTAGCATTCATATCATAATGTAGAAGTGCTCCACAATCCCCCAATAAAACTGTAAGAGGCAGGAGATGGAAAGGGTGTTGTGGGTAACTCGTAGTCATATATTGAACACAGTTATGGCTCTCTTATCTTTAATAAAGGAGTGCAAAGACCCTGGGGACTGCAGAACCAAACTTACCATGGTCTATCTAGATCTCAGCAGCTCATATGAAAATGTTGAATATCACCTCTGCAGTCCCTGGACTGTAATACAGAAATATTGCAGATAGATGGGGACCCAGGGCTGCTGAGAAGTTGCCAACTACCTCATCTAGGCATAGTTTGAGTGACCTTGCTCCTGACTATTAAGTTTTGTGACCTAAAGATTCAGCACCAAATGCAGCTCTCAAACAACATTTGTAAAAGGATGTCAGTGTGATTGCATGAGTATCAGGGACAATTGAAAATGCTCATATGTTTTTCAGTCCAGTCTATTGATGCAGGTTATTTAGAAGCAGGCCACATAAGCAGGCATGTGGCCCCAGACCTCATTTGATAGAATTTCATAGATACAGAATTGAAGCCTAGAAGGAACCATTAATAAGGCTGCAATTCTGTCTTGGAAGTCATGGATTCTGTGACTTTGGCAGCTGCAGTGGCTGGTGAGGCTAATCCCAGGGCCACCAAAGCAGCTGAAACCAGGGTCCGCTGCTGGGGCACCCCTAGACAGCTGCACAGCCCGCTGCTGGAGCAGTCCCCGGGGCCAGCCGCACCAGCCGCCGCTCGAGCAGCAGTCCCCAGGGCTTTGGAGCAGAGGGTGGCTGGGTAGTCCTGCAGCCAGAGCAGGGGCTAGCCATCCACTGCCAGGAGCTGCTAAGTTTTAGTCAGGGGTATTTATATAGTAAAAGGCATGGACAGGTCATGGGCTGTGAATTTTTTTTTATTGCCTGTGACCTGTCCATGACTTTTACTAAAAATACCCATGACTAAATCTTAGCCTTAACCATTAGATCAGGGGTAGGCAACCTGCGGCACGCGAGCTGATTTTCAGCGGCACTCACACTGCCTGGGTCCTGGCCACCAGTCTGGGGGCTCTGCATTTTAATTTAATTTTAAATGAAGCATCTTAAACATTTTAAAAACCTTATTTACTCTACATACAACAATAGTTTAGTTCTATATTATAGACTTATAGAAAGAGACCTTCTAAAAACATTAGAATGTATGACTGGCACGTGAAACCTTAAATTCGAGTGAATAAATGAAGACTCGGCACACCACTTCTGGAAGGTTGCTGACCCCTGCATTAGATTATCTAGTCTGACCTCCTCTACATCACAGGCCATTAAATTTCACCAGGATTGATATGCCTTTTATCATTTTTAAAAGCACTAAGCTTTTCCTTTTGCAGTCTCTTCTATATTTAGCTTTTAATTTTCAATGTTGTATGTGCATTGCTCCTTTTAAAATCTTTGTGAACACTAGGAAAACCTATAAGCATTTTTCTGCACCAGTGCTACTAACAGTGGCAGCTAAAGTGTAAACAAACAGGGTGCATGTGTTTTTACAATTGTGTTGTCAGCTAACCTTGATAATTGCTTTTGAAGATGTTAATCACCTAAACAATAGCTCACAATAAGCTCCATGGTGGGGTGTTACATTATTTGTATAGGTAACCTGACACTTGCAACTCTACCAATGCTACCAGTGGTGGAAGCTGTTGTGGAGCACAAGGATTTTTACCACTGTGTTATCTGACCCTGCTAACGTGGCCTGTGTGCATAGGCGCCGACTTCCCCACTTTCCCATGGGTGCTCGACCCCCCCCTCTACTCCCAGCCCAGCCCCTACCCCAACCCTTCCATGAGGCCCTGCCCCTGCTCCACCCCTTCCGACCCCTGCCCCACCCCCATTCAACCCCTTCCCCAAAGTCCCCGCCTCCTCCCTGCCCCTATTCCAACTCCTTCCCCAAATCCCCGATCCCGCTCCTCCTCTTCCCCGCCTCCTCCCCTGAGTGTGCCATGTTCCCGCTCCTCCCCCTCCCTCCCAGAGCATGCTAACACTGCCAAACAGCTGTTTGGTGACGGCCGGGCAGGAAGCGCTGGGAGGTAGGCGAAGGAGCGGGGACGCGCGCACTCAGGGGAGGAGGAGGAGAAGGTGGGGCAGGGGGTGAGGGGAGCTTGGCTGCCAGTGGGTGCGGAGCTGCCACTAATTTTTCTCCGTGGGTGCTCCAGCCCAGGAGCACCCACGGAGTCGACGCCTATGCCCATGTAGTCTGCCTTCTGTACTCCATTGCACAAAGGTCAAGTTTGCCAGAAGTCATTTACCCGTATAAATCATGCACACTCTGTGGAGTTCATTTTTATACTGTTTTCCCAGTGATCAACTTCTTTTGGTTCAGTCAATAACATTTCTCAGAGGTGGCCTTCCTATGCGTGTGTTGGCAGCTGGCCTGTGAACACTGATGACCATCATGAGGAGATCAAAGCGCAGCTGAACTCAATCATAAGCAATTCTTTTTTGTATGATGAGGAATTCAAGTGACTAGCTGAGATAGTCATCACTTGGAGAGGCAAGCAGTGCTGTGAAAAGATCAAGCAATTTAAGCTAAGGATGAGTACAGTAAGACTTGGGATAATAGTAATACATAGAAGGAAAAAACATGTCAGTTCTTTGAAGAGCTGGACTGAATCCTCAGTACTTGCTCACAGCCCAGTATACAGCATGTTACACTGTATTAAGGGATAACAAAAAGGAAAAAGAATATAAAGACCATGCACTGAGCAGACCAGATGAAAAGCTAGACTAAGAAGTACCTCAGACCTTGCTAGGATATGTTTTAGGAGCCTCAGGATCTAGACGTGGCAGCAAACAAGCTAGTGGCAGTTTGTTTACATGCAGAAGTTTTATCTCATTTATAATTGTTAGAATTTTTTAATGAAAAGGTACTACTTTGATTGTTAGGGACTTACTTTAATTGCCTCTAGTTTATAGGTTTCTCACAAAAGCCCCATGTTTTATGCTTTCTTTGCAAAAGAGTTAACTAATGAATACTGTTCCCAGAACTGGGATGATATAGTTTGGTTCAGAGAGATTTTGATGTGATAAGGTGATACATCAGTACTTGTTACAAAACAGAAATGGCTGAAACAGGTTAATTTGAGCTGTGTGTTTAAATCACTGTTTTTCAAATGGAAAAGGACATAATTGGTATGGAAAAAAAAGATTATTTTTAAGCCTTTGAGAAAGAATGATAAACAATGGAGAGGAAAAGCCAATAAGTCACCCTACTGTCACTTTAATTGGACATTCCAAACAGCACTCTATGTACAGATTTGTATTTGACATTAGTAAGAAGTCTGCTAGGGTTCGAGCAGATGAACTGCTTTTTTCAGTTTGATACGTATGTGGGGCACTTTCTTCTCAATACTCTGAGTTTTATAATGCACGTTTTTTAAATTATCTCATAGGAAAAAAATTCTCTCCCCTGATGATCTTTTCTTTCTGCACCAATTCTGTAATTTAAACTCTTAAGGATACGCCCTTCCCCTCAAAGCTGAAAAAAGAGAATCTTCAGGCTGAGGAAACCAGTGTATTTATCATCCATCTGGGGAGAAAATTCAGTTCAGAGAGGTTTAATTAGCTTTCAGAGTTTATTTGTGTGTGCATGCACAGATGGGGGTGACCATGACAAGACTGTAGAGTCTGGGTCTTTTTCATATGACCTGGGAGGATAAGTGTCAAAATATTGATTTAGGGTGCAAATAACATCTGGAAAGCGATGGAGGGCGGCAAAGGGAACATTTTAGCAGAAGACTTTCACTTGCAAGATAATATTTTGAAATCTCCATGACAGCAAAAATCTTCAAATGCTGGAGGACCTGCACAATAGCTCACAACATGGAGAGTCTGCAAGTTAGTAAGGGGAGGTTGAAGATCCAACACATTTGAGTTATGCTTATAAAATTATTGGGTGAGATCCTCATCTGCCCTTTGGCTCTTTTATGCCTCACTATAGAAGGTAGCTATAAATCTGCCTCCTGAGGATCCTATCACAAGCCCTGGCCTACAGGGTGTGGCCATAGCACAGTGCCATTGAGATTCCTGGCAGCACTGGTGGGCCATTAGGGAGTCTGGGAAGGCTGCCACAACTTAGAGTGGTCCGCCGGGGCTGTCTAAATATGCTGGGGGCATCTCCAACTACTGAAAAAAATAAGGCTCAGGAAGGCACAAGTATGAATTAAAGCTACCATAGCCTCCACTCTCCCCTCAAGCTGCGAGTTCTGTGATACCATACTTGGTTACCTCTACACTGCAATTAGACATCCATGGCTGGCCCAGGTCAGCTGTTTAATTGTTGTATAGATGTTCAGGATCGCGCTCCTGATAGGATCCCAGGGCTCGGGCCTGAGCCAAAATATCTACACCACAATTAAACAGCCCCTTAGCTCAAGCCCTGTGAACCTGACCTGGGGTAGCCATGGGTTTTTAATTACAATGTATTCATACCCTTAGAGGCACAGCCAGACTCTCACCCACTATTGTGTGTATATCCATGCATAAGGAATTTTTAGTACTTAAAGGCAAGAAGAAGAACAACATTTTTACTGCTCCTTTACTATCCTTGGGGTTTTTTTACAATAGGAGCATCAAGTAGGATATTAGTTTTGTGTGTCATCACAAAAGACTAAAAACTTGGTCTTTACCCACCCTTAATTGACAGAGAATGAGATGATGTGTTAGACTCTTTGAATTTTTTTCACCCTGATTGTTTTTATTAAAAACTGGAATGAAAGCTGAGCATTTGATCAGATGACTAAAGACACATAAAGAATTAAAACAAAGGTTTTATTTATATATTGCATACTGTCAAAGACATCATCTATCCAGTAAACTACAAGTGCCATGTGATTTAGTATTACTGTGTACCTGCTTATATCAGAGAGTGAAAATATCCCCTATATACCAGCTTCTTTTCAAACATTTCCACATTTACACTGCTCTGTCTCTGAACAGTCACATCTAACAGATTCTTGCCCATGAAGGAAAGGCAGATATTGAACAGCTTCTCTCGCTAATATTGGGCCAAATTCTCTCTCATGTTCATAATCCCTTTGCACCCATCTGCCAATACAAAGGGGCCATAAATCTGGTGCATCTGTCAAATGAAGATTTCCCAAATGGCACAGTGCCAGTGTGGCTGCCTCTGCTGCCACCCTCCCTCGAGGCCTGTGGAAGAGGAGCAGATTGAGGACATGGCTCGAGTGGTGCAGCATTCTAGCTATCTAAAGCTGTACACAAGGGCCACAGCCACCAAGAATAGTTTAGAACAGCACTGAGGTATAGTTCTGCAGCCTATAGGCTGGATCAAATTTAGGGAAGAGGAGGAGATAAAAATGAAAGAAGCGGGCTAAGTCACCTGACTTAAGGTGAAAAAAAAATTGTCCTTTAATTTTGTCATTATTGGGACAGTCTCATAAGTTTCTGAAATGAATGTAGGAAAAAGTAATGACAATTACTTTATCAATTCCTAATTGAAAGGTTCATTCAACATCAGGAACAGCCCTACCATTTGGGGTACCTCTGCCCAATCAGAGCACAGCAACAACAAAACCCCAAAAAACATAATGGCAGCACCTCCTGGAACTTGGTACCCAAGTGACCACCCTGCTCACCCACTCTTAGAATCAGCCCTGGTCTATATCTCAAACAAGTGAAAGTAATTTTTTCCCTTTTAGTTAGGGTGACCAGGTGTCCTGTTTTGGACTGGAACACCTGGTCCAAAAGAGATCCTGGCAGCTCCGGTCAGCACTGCTGACCAGGCCATTAAATGTCCGGTTCACGCAGCGCCACAGCGGGGCTGGCAGGCTCCCTGCTAGCCGCCACGCCGCAGACCACATGGATCCCGGGTCAGGAAGCAGCCAGCATGTCCGGCTCCTAGCCTTAGGGGCTGCCGCGCTGTGTGTGTGTGTGTGTGTGTGTGTGTGTGTGTGTGTGTCCGTGTGCTGCCCTGCCCCCCACCCTCAGGCGCAGGTCCCATTGGCTGGGTCAGGGCAGGGAAGGAAGAATTAGCGCCACTCAAGTGCTCAGCAGGCGGCTGTTGAGGGGTCGTGTGGCGCGTGCCTCTCCCGCTGTTGCCCGGCCCTCTTCTCCTCATGCTCCTTGTGTGGCTGTGGTAGAGCTGCGGCGAACTTCAGTCTGTTGCCCCATCACCGGCACCCAGGAGTTGGAGGTATGTTTATCCCCATCTCTGAGTGCTGGAAATGGGGCCTGCATGCCCATCCCCCAATCATTGCATCCCTCCCCAACCCCCCTACAACCCCATCCCCCATTATTGCATCCAACCCCCCCTGCATCCCCATCCCTCGTTACTGCATCCAACCCCCCTGCATTCCCATCCCCCTCACTGCATTCCTCACCGTCCCACTCCCTGTACCTCATCCCATCATTGCATCCCTCCCCCGCCCAACCCCCTCACCCCTATTCCCCTCACTGCATCCCTCCCCCATCCCATCCTGCCCCACACACCTAACCATCCCAGCCCTGTACCCCTTTCAGCACTCTCACACCCATCCTCTCCACCTCCCAGAGGCGCCAGCCCCATGTTCCTCACCCCGCACAGCCCTACACCCCATTCACCTCCATACACTGCTGCACTCCCATTATGTCCCTATACACTCCAGTTCCCCCCACATCCTCATTCACCTGTAGCCTTCTGCCACCCCCTCATCCCCAACCATCTCCCACACCCTCTTCTCCACTTCCCCCTCTCAGCCCCATGCTGCCCTCGTCCTTGGCCTCTTTCCCTCTCCATCCTCTCTCCTCCACCCCCACCTCCCATCTTTTCCCCTCTAGCCCATCCTCCTCCCTTCCTGGCTGGGTGATTTAGGCAGCCCCTGGAAAAGTGTATGAAAAAGTCTCTGTGTAGGCAAGTGTGTGCATGCATGCATTGTATTTGTGTAAGAGACTGTATCTTTGTGGGGGGAGGTGCGTATATTGCCGCATGTGTGTATACCTGAGTGAATAAAATTTGAAACCTAATTCTTTATTCTTTTTACTGGCTTGCGCACAAAAAAATTGATGACATAAAACATGTGTGTATTCATTTCATAACAAGAGAAGGGAACTCTAAAAGATACGTATTATTTCTTTAAAAGTGAATGTTGTTGACTAATTGCAGAAGAGCCAATATATCATACATTTCTCCCCACCTTTGTCTAGCTGCATTATAAACTCTTTGTTACAGACGCTCTTTTTATGTGTATGTCCAGCACCTACTATCCTGGAGCCCTGATCTTAGGCACTAAACAACAAATTGTAATAATAAATAATGTGGAAGTATGTGTTAGTGCATGCTAGATGTGTACACATGAATATACATGCGTATCTGCATGTAGGTGTGGGAGTCAGTTTCTACAGATTTAATTATATAGGTGTCTGGACAGGTGTGCATTTCTGTGGTTGTGCTCTATGGATTTGTATTTAGGCTTTAGGAGTGGGCCTTTAATGAACCCATTGCAGCTGTGATAACATGTGGTCCTAATTCCACACATAAAAATTACATAAATTTAGTGAACAAAAAACATGGAACGGGTTATGAAAAATAGGAAGGGGGAGGGAAAGAATCATGAAAACCTTTGTGAAATTTCATTTTTTTTTAAATTACCCTTTTTGACTATTTTGCTGCCAGCTCTAGCGTCCTGTAACAAATAAAGCCTGAACTTTGCATAATACATCTGTCAAAACAATAAATATGACTGTTTGGGTCTTGCAGTTAAAATGAGCACGTGAAGGAGGATGGGGGAGAGCAAATGAGGAGGAAGGAGTGATGGAGTGAGCAGAGGGTGGGATCTCGGGAAGAGACAGGGTGAGGCCTCAGGGAAGGGGCAGGGCAGCAGGCAGGGCAAGGGTTGTTTGGTTTTCTGGAATTAGAAAGTTGGCAACCCCACTTTTAGCTGCAATAGGTGTCTGATTTCTCCTCTCATATTTCTATTTATGCATTTTTGCTGGCCTAATTATTATCAATGTTCTCAGGAGCCTTAAGTAATAATTCTTATTGGCAGCAGTAATATTCTCTGCTGAGAGCAAAGTTAATCAACTGTAGCCTTGCCTTCTGCTAAAACTAAACAAATAGCTCATGAATCTAGCTGATCTTTTTGTTTTATGGTCTTCAAAAGAGCAAGAGCCAGATGAAATAATTTGAAGCTCACATTGCAAAAGAGATAGAGGAAGAATCACTAACACCAGCAATCCTCTGCAAAACAACACTTGTACTTGGCCAATGCAAAAAAACCCAAACACAAAAAAAGTATTAATAAAATAAAATCTACAGTTTACTTATATGATGGTCACATGTTCCACAGAAATCTTCCTGTATTAGTAAAATGCCTCCCCCCCCATAGAGAATCTCTCTCTTTTATTCTAACAAACCTCCCCTCTTATCCAATGAAACAGGTTATTGAGTTCCATATAGACATAGGCAGCAGGTATAATAGGCCCGGGGCAGCAAAGCCTACCCTGCAGCATAGCCACAGACCCGCCATCTTGAGAGGGGTCTGTGGTGGCCCTGCCTGCACTCTGCCCCTGAAGCCCCCTCCCACTTTTCCCCCATGGCCCCACCCATGCTCTGCCTCTTCTCATCCTTGCTCTGCCCCTCACCGGGGCCCCTGCCACATGCCAAGTCCCAACTCCCTCCCCTCCTCTACCCCTACTTGCCCAGGCCTTCCTGCTTGACGAGTCCCGACTCCCTCCTTTCCTCCATTCCACCCCCAAGGTCCCCAATGTCCACCACTCACTGAGTCCCTCCACCCCCCTTGAGTCCCCTGCCCCTGGGGGGGGGGGAAGGGAGGATGGAGGGACTCAGGGGACGGGGTGGAGGAGAGGAGGGACTCAGCAAGCAACAGGATCTCGAGGGAGGTGGGTGGAAAGACCTGGAGGGTGGTGAGGGACTTGGGGGGGGGGTGAGTCTCTGGGGAGGAGAGTGGAGGAGGGACTCAGCAAGTGTCAAGAGATGGGGGTTGATGGACTTGGGAGAGGGAGGGTGGAGGAGAGGAGGGACTCAGCGAGTGGTGGGCGAGGGGGTCATGGGGAAGTGGGGGTGGAGGAGAGGAGATACTCAGCAGGTGGGGAAGTCTTGGGGGAGGGGGCATAGTGTGAGCGAGGCCTGGGACAAAGCATGGGCAAGGCCTCAGGGGAAGGAGGCCAAGTGGGGGCAGAGCACAGGACAGGGCCATGGTCCAGGCACCAATGGAGTTTCCGGCACTCAGGCCAGCCTCCCCAAATGCCAAAGCCATCGTCACCCATGTGTATAGAGAAAACAAAAACTGAGAATAAGAGATGTGAAGCTGAACTAAAAAAAAAAAAAAAAAAAAAAAAAAGAGAGCTGGTGAGCAAAAGGAGGGCAACAGGAATCTCTGACTGACACCACTCCTCTCTGAAAGGACAGCTTCTCACAGAAGCCTTGCACTTAGTGAAAGTGCAGGGAACATCTGGTGACAGCTTCACAAAACATACTACTTGTATTATCACAGTACTAAGGAGCCCTGATTTTTCTTCTTTTGTATGGCTTGGGTAGGTAGCAACATCTACAAATTTATATCCAAGTTTGATAGCCAGCGCATTGCTGCAGCAGTGAGCTGGTGAATGTCCTTCAGGCCCCTGGTGAAAGAACGAAGGGGACATTCAGATATGATGTGCTCTATCATTTGTGTCTGGTGACCACAGTCGCATGCAGGCGTTTGCCTCATTTTCCATTTAAAGAAGGTTTGTCCAGATCTCCTATGAGATGTCCTGATGCGATTCAATCTGCACCAGTCTTTCCAACATAAATCAAAACCTGGTGGTTCCTCAATAGGATCAACAGCTGTTTGTTTTGAGTAGTTGAAGTGCTCCATGTGACTCTCCATTGAGCCTCAGCATCAAAGTTGGGTTTAAGGATCTAGATATGGTTCCATAGAGGGTTGCGGGATTTTAATCTTGTTTTTGGCAGATTCTGCAGGTCATAGTGCAGTGGGATCCTCGTATTTGCATTGACATGATTAAGAAAGTGAGATGTCTGAGCAGCTCTTCTAATCTGTGGAGGCTGGATGTACGATAGGATCGGGAACCAGTCAACTGGAGTAGATTTAAGCATCCCCAACACTATGTGCATAGCATTATTGAGTTGAGTGTCAAGGAGTTTACTGTGACTGCTATGAGACTACACTGGTGCACAATATTCAGCTGCAGAATATACCAAGGCCATTGTTGCAGTTCATAAGGTCCCTGGACTGGAGCCCCATGATGTTCCGGCCAATTTTCTAATAAGCACAACACGAGACCTGACCTTATTGTGGGTGTTCGAGGTGTTGTCGAAAGGTCACACTCCGGTCCAGTGTAATACCAAGATACTTTGGATTAGCTTTGTGGCTGATGCTCTCACTGCAGAACTGCACATCAAAGTTTAGCATTAGCCATTTTATTGTTCAGACGGAAAAGAGTTACCATGGGTTCTTTTGGATTAGGCCTAAGTTTCCAGCATTGGAAATAATCAGCCACGGTGCTAAGATCTCGTGTTAGCGTGCAGCTGATGGTATGGAGAACAGCTAGGCCAATATTATTGGCATACATTAATTTCCTTGACTCCATCGCTGGCATATCCGCGGTGTATAGATTAAAAAGTATTGGGGCCAGGACAGAGCCCTGAGGGATGCCCGAGTTAGAGTTCTTGGTCTACTGATCTAGCCATTACAGTATACCATAAAGCAGAAGTCCCCAGTCATTGCCACCAAGAGGCAGATCATTCACCAGCAGTGAATGACGTGGGAAACCTTGAGGAGAAGGTCCTGTCTCCAGTGTCGTATGCTGAGGAGAGATCAACAAGAGCGATTCCTGTTTTCAACTTACGTTGGAATCCTGCCTCAATGTGACTGGTAATTGAAGCTACTTGGTCACAGCAGTTCCTCTTCTGGCGAAATCCTCCCAGGGGAGCTGGAAGGAGGTCTTCAATAATATCAGACAGATGGTGGAGCAGCACCTGTTCCATGAGCTTGCTGGTGGTTGAGAGGAGAGAGATGGGGCGGTAGCTGGGTGTGTTCTCTGGGAGATTCCCAGACTTCAGTAGGGCAACCACTGTTGCCTGTCGCCAGCTTGCTGGCACTTCTCTGGTTCTATGCATGGCAGTAAAAAACGCCGACAGCCATTCCCATTCCCATCTCCCCAGATTCTTGAGAAACTCTGGAGGAATGCCATCAACCCCTGCAGCTTTCGGTTTCCAACAGCGCAATATTGATCTTTGACAGAATATGGAGAAGAGAGTGGAGCTTCCTCCAGGCTTTGTTGAAGGTTTCTGCGGAGTTCCCGCTGGACCTCCTGATGTGTGATCTTGTCTGTTGGTGTCTTGCTGTTAGAAAGATGAGAGGCAACAGTATTTGCTGTCACCTTTGCTGAGCGTTGTGTTACTGGCTGGGATCCTCCAAGTTGCCACAAAAGAGCCCATGCCTAAAGGCTTAAATGGGTGAAATCAAGGCTTTCAATGGTCTCTTTCCACCTTTCTAGGCATGCCAAATTCAAGGACTCAAGCAGCACAGTGGCTTTATCTGGGTTGACACTTTTTTCACATTCCCTCAGGAGAGACTCTGATTCTTTTGTCCAACAGGGGGTTAAAGCCTTCTGGTGACCACACGGGATGTACTTTTTAGTGATCGATTTTAAGATGTTTGTAAAATGACCAATGTTTCCAGGTATCGGTTCAAACTGTGGGATCTGAGATTCTGTTTCTGAAGTGTAGGTGGGCCAGTCAGCCTTGTGGAAATTCCAACACAGCTTTGGCACAGACTGCAGAAGAGGAACATCCAGGCCAATCTGGAGGATGATTGGGCGATTTTGGCTATGCTGAAAGTGACTCAGGATGGTTCTTGTTGTGGCCAGTGGGACACCTGCACTATTATGGGTCACAAAACAGAGGTCAGGGTTTTGATCCATTGTCCACCTTGCAGACCAAAAAGATCCAGATTACTTTGGATCATAGAGCAGGTGGAGGTCTTCAAAGGAGGCCAATTCCATGATCTGCTCCCCGACTGTCATTTGAGCAGTATCTCCAGTCTTCATGACAGCTGTTAAAGTCACCTATGTAGATGGCTGGATGAGGAAGGGAAGGGAAGATGGGATCAGGCCACATGATGTTAGGTTGCTTGTATGTTTATTATAATGATGTCCCTAATTCTAACCATGTTGATCTCTCTTCCACTAGTCGATGATTCCTCCAAAACTTCCACATCCTCTAATCCATTTTGGATGTACACTGCTAGCCCATGTTTTGGATGGTTGACAGTAGCGATTTTGGTATAGCCATAGATTTTATGTCTGGCAGCTTTATCTTCTTCTTTCACATGTGTTTCTTGGAGGGCCACAATGTCAATGAGATGGTCTTTGAGGGTCCTCAAGAGGTAATCCACTCTTTCCCTGGATAGCCCTTCTACATTAAGTTAGTATATTTGGAGGACTGGCCCAACTGTTTTTTGATCCTGGAAATGGCAGTTTGAGGAAGTATAACCATTGCTACATTCACTAGGAGGCCGGTAAAACAATGACCAATGGCCAATTCGCGACATTGATATGTTGGTGGATTTGCACAACACAGAGCACAAAAAACATCAGCACTTAACAGAAGCACCACGTAAAGGTTATCATCTTGCTCCCAGAAGCCCTGATCATAGGAGACTACAAGCTATGCCAGCCTGACCAGTCAAGTGGCCAGAAGAAATCCACTAGCTAGCATAAGATACCAACCAGAGACTACATTGCCTGGTTCCCTGGATTGCAGTCCTGACTCTGATGCCATGTGATTCCAAAGAACATTAATGCTAAAGATTGAATCTTGCCTTTCTTTTTAAAGAGCAACATTTCCTCTTTTCCTTATTTTGTTATTGGGTGGGGCCACCCTCTATTATTTTTTGCTAAAACTTTTAAGGTGTGAATAAGTGTTTAAGAGAGCACAGTTGTATAAATTCACATTAGGATGGTGCCATTAATGGTTTCCCCACCCAAATTCTAAGCAAATCTTACCTTAAAAAAATAACATTGCATCACCCTGGGTTTTAAAAGTGTGTTACCGTAACTACTCTGCCCTAAAAAGGGGAAATTAGGAGTTGCTGACCACTCTCTTTCAAGGGTAGAGGAATTAGATTGGGGAGAAAGCTAACTGTATGTCACTCAGTGAACAGTAACTTTGTATGAGTCTAGATAGTACCTTAAGAGCTGAGAAGGAAATAATGCCTCCGTAAATTTCCAGGGTTAGCATTTGTAAGAACTGACCCTGTGCTAAATTAATGTTATGACTTGATTTGATCATTGGCTGTAGCACTTTGATAACATGATTCATTGGTGATTTAATTCAATATAATTGTTAATTCATTGGTTTGACTCAATTCCTGTTGTAATCTTCATTTGATAATTGTATTATTTAGTAAAAGTTTATAAAAAATGTTAGCCTTAGTAAGAAGTTTGATTTTTAAGTTTGCGTGTTTATTAATTTGTAATAAAACACAGAAAAAGCATACAAAGCTTTCTTTCACATTTGCAACTGGATCAGGAACTCTGAGGGTAAATGTAATTTACTAGTATTTGAGAGCTACTTGGCTCTAGTTCTCAATCTGCGTCCCTCACAGAGCAGTCCCACAGGACTGGGAACCTCCCTGGACTTATAAACCTTAAACAGTCATGATATGTTAGATTCCTGAGGCCTTTCCTGGAATCCAGGAAGAGAAAGGAAGAGATTCTGTTTCCCTGAAGATTTCCAGTTTGTCTAATTACAGCATGAGGGACCTTCTGATGTCCAAGGTGTGTTTTTCCCTTTCTGGTTTAGGTTTGGGGCAGAAACTCAGAAGGGATGTGTTCTGGGCAAGCTGGGCCTTCACATCTGTCACTATGTCACCATACACCAAGTATGGAAGATTACAGGACAGTGTACAGAGCTCACTCTCTCTCACACACATTTTCCTAGCCAACATCAACATTACTTAGAAACTAACCTGGAGGGTGAGGACCCACAACTCTGACAAGCAGAGGGGCTCAGAGGCATAGTCATACAAACTGGGGCTCATGTTCAGTCTCCTCAGTGCCACTAGAGAACTAATTAGAGAGCTGATAAAAGTCACCTTTGGGAAATGTGACACAAGGAATCACCACACAATGCAATCTCTTCCACCCTTCTATCAGAAGGTGCTTTTGTAGCACTCATAAGGAAATGTTGGGATTAGATTTACCTTTGCCCCGTCCCTTTAAGACTTCAAGGTCTGAAGGGATAGGCTTGGTTGCAACCGCAGAGTTGTATGTGCTCTGAAAGGACTGAGCAGCAAGGGTGCTTGTGTAAGTTGTTTGTTCTTTATGTAAGCAGAGTCAGAATGAGCTCTACCCTGACATCTGGTTGTGAGCTGTGGAAAAGGACTTCAGGGCTGATCTCGTTTGCATGGGCCCACCCACCCTGCCTAGCATGATGGACTGCTTGCCCAAATGGTCACTTTGGCTGCTGTGGGATCCCCAGTCTCTGTTATTGGGGCAGGAGTAATAAAGTGTTATTATCCTGGTTATGTGAATCAAGGACAGTAGAATTGTACTTGGCATTTTATGACAGAAAGACTCAGCCTCAACTAAGTCGCACTCACTAGGCAAGGGACACAGAGCTGTGTTAAGTGGCAGGGGTGGCCTGAAGACAAGTTGTTGAGCAGCTAGCAGGACAGCTAGCAGAGAGGAGCAGACAGGAGGTTGGCTGGCAGGGAGGCGCAGCTGGCAGTGAAGTCTGCAGCAGAATCCCATGGAGAGGCATGGCAATCGGCCATCAACTCGAGCAGCAGAGCATGTACGATGCCTCCCATACCTCTCCTCACTTCCACCAAGGCTGGGAGGTAAACTCTGCAGATGAACTTCTGAACTATGGGAGCTGCACTGACCAAAGTCAGAAACTGTGGGAGGGGTGACTTTTGGGTTGCTGGACTTAAGACCCCGAGGGGAAAAGGACACTGCCAGACTTACTTGGGGGTGGGTCTTTTGCTCATGGTTTGTGTTATGAATCCTGTTTGTGGTGTTTCCCCAACATAATGCCGCATTGTTTCCCTCCTTTGTTAAAAGGCTTTTGCTACACCCAGGCTCTGTGCTTGCGAGAGGGGAAGTAGTGCCTCTTAGAGGTGCCCAGGGTGGTGGTATGTAATTGTCCCAGGTCACTGGGTGAGGGCTCGAGCTAGTTTTGCATAGTGTTATTGGAACAGAACCCCTAGATACTGAACCCAGCCCTTGTTGCGGCTAACTCTGACAGGCAGAAGGGTTACATTTATATCAAGTTTAATAACATTCCAGTTTTAAAACTGTTCCTAGTCTGAGAGTACACCACTTAGTGCACTGACTAAGGGAGGTAGGCCTTTGTCAAAGACATTTTACAAGAAGGGTGTGGTAGCTAGGATTCTGCCCCATCTAGCTGAAGGAAAAAACACTAAACACACACCCTAGCTCTACATCATATGGGGAAAAATTGCACCCCCACTCCCAAGAGCAAGCAAAAGCAGTATTCTTTTTTCTGTGTGGGCTTCAGAAGTACTCCCATCATAAACTACCAAGAGTCTTAGAGAGTCTGGGAACATTTCTGCACCCTGCTAAAGTAAGTCTCACTGCAATGGCAAGGGGATGTTTACTCCAAGTCCATGGCCAACTTAGCCTGTCTGGGGCAATTAGAGCAGAGTTCTTTAGGGCCCTCCTATTAACAGGAGGGGAGGAAATGCATAGTCCAACAGAAATTTCTATGGAGTGTCAACTGCCAACACAGCAAAGTACGAATACATGCTCCAAATAAATAAATGGAGCACCTGCCACTGAATTTTGTTGTGAACAGCTCTACAACAGGGATTCCCAGTTTTGGGGGATCTGCTCAAAGACTTTTTCCTTTAGGGGCCCCTTCCTTGGAAGAATTTGGATCAGCTCAGGCAGTCTACTGTGCAGCTGAATTGAACCAGAATGAGAAGTGTTACTGAGAAAAACAAAAATATGATTTCCATCCACCTTCAGTATTAGATACATAGACACTGCCTTTTTTCCCCCTGACTGTATGAGGATGGATTAGCCTTCAGAAAGCACAAAAACCCATGGACTGAGGAAATTTATGTAAAACTTTCTGCGGGCAGGGGGGTGGGGGAGAGAATCTGTGGGGTACATGAATTCTGCACATGTGTAGTGGTGCTGAATTCCCCCAGGAGTAATCATCACAATGGATCAGAGAGCCCATTTTGAATCTGAGATTTCCTTAGGAGAGGTTAGGGCACTGGCCTGGCACTTTGGAGATCCAGGTTCAATTTCCTGCTTCACCATAAACTTCTTGTGTGACCATGGGCAAATCACATTGAGGCACAGAACAGCGACTGTTCCCCATCTGTAAAATGAGAATCCATGCTTCCCTACCTCACAGGGGTGTTGTGAGAATAAATATATTAAAGATTTTGAAGCACTCAGATACTACAGCAATGGGGCCATATAAGTACCTAATATATATATCTAGAATGTGTCTTCTCACATCAGAGGGTCTCATACCTCCTTCTTTGGGGCCACAGTGAACCTGGAGCCCACCCTCAAAAAAAAAAAAAAAAAAAAGGTGTTCACCTTGATCCAGGATCATGATCCTCAATTCCTAGAGGAGCCAGACAATTTGCAGAAAAAGGCCTTTTCTGATGTGCGAAGAGAAGATCTGAAGCAAATGAGAATACCCGTGAAAGACCGTGGGAAGGGATCCAGGAATCCAAGGCAATGGCTTCCCATTAGGGTTAAATAGATCCTCCTTCCCCAAGGCAAGTCCATAATGGGGGGAAGGTGCATAGTCCCCTACTTAAGGGCTGAGAAGGAAGGCTTTTTCTTACTCCTGGGTTACAAAATAAAAAGAGTAAAAATGTTAATACTCCTGTCACATGACAAGGGCCAGGATCCACTGATTTCAATGGCTACTATTACACACGTTCCCTAAAACTGGAGTAACCCCGATACTGGGGAAGGAACCTCCTGACTGCAAAGGAGTAATTGTTCCCTCTTTTCTTGGAAGCCAACACAGGAAGACAGATTTGTTTCCAGGCAAGTCATATAAGGTTGAATCCAAGGTTTTTCCCTAAGCCCTATCCCACATGAAGAGAAGAGAGATTACTAGGACAAAACACCTACCCTTCCAGGCTAAATTCATAATGCTCCACAAGTCACTAGACAGGAGCTGAGGATGGTAGCAGAAAGCCTGTGGGAGTCCTGGGAAATATTGCTCAGGCAACTGATCAAAAGAACTCTGGTTAGGATTAAGTTTAAAAAAAAAAATGTCTAGGAAGGAACAGAAAACCTCATATTTTAACTTAGACAGACAGCAAATAGCTGACCAGTACATATAAGATGGCTAGGCAGCTTCTGAGAACAGCATGGCATCCTGTTTTCCTGCTGAGGGGAACCTTCAAGCTGATTGTGAACTCTATAGGGATGTCTGTCCTTTCTAGTGTGACAAAGCTCCAACCTTGTCTCAGTGGGTCCCGCACTTCCAGGCAGATTTACGATAGCCTCAGAGGCTCACTGTGACCCGCCACATAGCCCTTCTCTCTAGAGGCAAGGGTCACAGCCTACTGAACCATTTTCATCATAAACCAGCAAGGGAGATGGGAAGAAGCAACCTTCCGTCACACAGTCTCTGTTGTCTCACAGTATCTGTGATTAATCATGGAGTGGGGCGGGGAGAGCCCAGGCCCAGGCCCAGGCCCACCTTCTACTCCAGGCTATAATATCTCATTGAAAGATGACAGGGCCAGAAAGAGTTAATTAACTCACTGACTGACCTGACCCATGGGTGAACTTTAGAGACTGGCTAGGAAGGTAAATGAATAGAGCTTTGAAATGCAAGTCTACATTGTTAGAGATCTCAAGGGTAGATGTTTGCTTACATCACAAGACCTGAGCAAACAAGTCTTGTCTATTGCTCTAACTTTAATTCAAAGATCAAAAAGGAATATTAACATTTATAATGATACTTGAGTGAAATAGTATTATTGTCTATATGTCTCTTTGAAGGTTGTGGTAACCTGTATCTGAACTGTTTAATGAATAAATTACCCTGTGCTAATTGCCAAGATGTTTGGAAGAAGGAGAGTTAGGCCTATTGTTTTCTCAGGCAGAAAGGCTGCTGGAAATGTATAAGAATCCTGGGACATAATCCTACTTCATCTCAGATCTGCTTTGGGTTTCAAGAGGGGGAAACCTTAAGCCACAAGGATTGAGATCCCCAGTCACTGACTGGAGTCACCCTGAATATGGACATTGGACTATAACCTATGGACTATATCTAAAAGGACTTTTGTCAACTACAAACTCATCTCTTATATGTATCTGAAACTCAAGAATTGAATTCAAATCTGTATGTATATTGATCTTTTAACCAACACTCTCTCTCTTCTTTTTAAATAAATTTTAGCTTAATTAATAAGAATTGACCATAAGCGTGTATTTTAGGTAAGATCTAAGTTATAATTGGACCTGGGTATGTGGCTGATCCTTTGGAATTGGAAGAACCTTTTCTTTTATATGATGAGATAAGATTCTCAGTAATCATCATCATATCTGACAGGTGTGTCTGGACAGAGGTCTGAGGCTGGGTACTTTATAGATTCATAGATTATAGGACTGGAAGGGACCTCGAGAGGTCATCGAGTCCAGTCCCCTGCCCGCATGGCAGGACCAAATACTGTCTAGACCATCCCTGATAGACATTTATCTAACCTACTCTTAAATATCTCCAGAGACGGAGATTCCACAACCTCCCTAGGCAATTTGTTCCAGTGTTTAACCACCCTGACAGTTAGGAACTTTTTCCTAATGTCCAACCTAGACCTCCCTTGCTGCAGTTTAAACCCATTGTTTCTGGTTCTATCCTTAGAGGCTAAGGTGAACAAGTTCTCTCCCTCCTCCTTAGGACACCCTTTTAGATACCTGAAAACTGCTATCATGTCCCCTCTCAGTCTTCTCTTTTCCAAACTAAACAAACCCAATTCTTTCAGCCTTCCTTCATAGGTCATGTTCTCAAGACCTTTAATCATTCTTGTTGCTCTTCTTTGGACCCTTTCCAATTTCTCCACATCTTTTTTAAAATGCGGCGCCCAGAACTGGACACAATACTCCAGCTGAGGCCTAACCAGAGCAGAGTAGAGCGGAAGAATGACTTCTCGTGTCTTGCTCACAACACACCTGTTAATGCATCCCAGAATCATGTTTGCTTTTTTTGCAACAGCATCACACTGTTGACTCATATTTAGCTTGTGGTCCACTATAACCCCTAGATCCCTTTCTGCCGTACTCCTTCCTAGACAGTCTTTTCCCATTCTGTATGTGTGAAATTGATTTTTCCTTCCTAAGTGGAGCACTTTGCATTTGTCTTTGTTAAACTTCATCCTGTTTACCTCAGCCCATTTCTCCAATTTGTCCAGATCATTTTGAATTATGACCCTGTCCTCCAAAGTAGTTGCAATCCCTCCCAGTTTGGTATCATCCGCAAACTTAATAAGCGTACTTTCTATGCCAATATCTAAGTCGTTGATGAAGATATTGAACAGAGCCGGTCCCAAAACAGACCCCTGCGGTACCCCACTCGTTACGCCTTTCCAGCAGGATTGGGAACCATTAATAACAACTCTCTGAGTACGGTTATCCAGCCAGTTATGCACCCACCTTATAGTAGCCCCATCTAATTTGTATTTGCCTAGTTTATCGATAAGAATATCATGCGAGACCGTATCAAATGCCTTACTAAAGTCTAGGTATACCACATCCACCGCTTCACCCTTATCCACAAGGCTCGTTATCCTATCAAAGAAAGCTATCAGATTGGTTTGACATGATTTGTTCTTCACAAATCCATGCTGGCTGTTCCCTATCACCTTACCACCTTCCAAGTGTTTGCAGATGATTTCCTTAATTACTTGCTCCATTATCTTCCCTGGCACAGAAGTTAAACTAACTGGTCTGTAGTTACCTGGGTTGTTTTTATTTTCCTTTTTATAGATGGGCACTATATTTGCCCTTTTCCGGTCTTCTGGAATCTCTCCCGTCTCCCATGACTTTCCAAAGATAATAGCTAGAGGCTCAGATACCTCCTCTATTAGCTCCTTGAGTATTCTAGGATGCATTTCATCAGGCCCGGGTGACTTGCAGGCATCTAACTTTCCTAAGTGATTTTTAACTTGTTCTTTTTTTTATTTTATCCGCTAAACCTACCCCCTTCCCATTAGCATTCACTATGTTAGGCATTCCTTCAGACTTCTCGGTGAACTGTTTGGTTTGGACTTCTAAGTGACCAGGGAGGTAATATAGAAGCTGTTTTGTGCTGGCTTGCTAAATCTAAGTATTGGAATATCCACCAGCGTTTGGGGTTTGTCTGCCCCGTTTGGTTTGCAGTTCACCCTAATTGAGTGACCTCAGCTGGCTCCCACGGGCAGCACTGTCACATCCATATGAAGAGAAGAGAGATTACTAGGCCAAGACACCTACCCTTTCAGGCTAAATTCATAATGCTCAACAAGTCACTAGACAGGAGCTGAGGATGGTAGCAGAAAGCCTGTGGGAGTCCTGGGAAATATTGCTCAGGCAACTGATCAAAAGAACTCTGGGTAGGATTAGGTTTAAAAAAAATGTCTAGGAAGGAACAGAAAACTTCATATTTTAACTTAGACAGCCAGCAAATAGCTGACCAGTACATATAAGATGGTTAGACAGCTGCTGAGAACAGCATGGCATCCTGTTTTCCTGCTGAGAGGAACCTTTAAACTGATTGTGAACTCTATAGGGATGTCTGTCCTTTCTAGTGTGACAAAGCTCCAACCTTGTCTCAGTGGGTCCCGCACTTCCAGGCAGATTTACGCTAGCCTCAGAGGCTTACTGTGACCCGCCACGTAGCCCTTCTCTCTAGAGGCAAGGGTCAGAGTCTACTGAACCATTTTCATCATAAGCCAGCAAGGGAGATGGGAAGAAGCAACCCTCCATCGCACAGTCTCTGTTGTCTCACAGTCTCTGTGATTAATCATGGAGGGCGGGGGAGCCCAGACCCACCCTCTACTCCAGGCTCCAGTCCAGGGACCCTAGCAATAGCAGTTATTGGTAGCTGACCTTTTGAAACAGGACAAGTACAATTCCCTGGGCCACTTCCGCACAGCAGCCCCTCACTTCCTCAATATCTACTTCACCCTTACCTCAGGGCCTGCTTCCTTGTGCCTGATAGGGTTTTTACTGCCCAGTTTCTCCAGCAGCACAACTTCTTCTGACAGCTCCTGACACGCATGCCTCACTGACTAACTGGGAGGCTTTTAATTAGTTCCAGCCAGCCCTTGGTTGGCTTCAGGTGTCCCAATCAACCTAGCTATCTCCACTGCTTTCTAGAAGGATCTTAATTGGCCCCAGGTGTCTTGATTAACTGGAGCAACTGCCATTTGGTTACCATGGAACAAAGAATTTGTTTAGCCTGGGACTAACATACCTGTTCCTCACTACTTTCCTATATCTATCTGGCCTTGCCCCATCACACTAGGGAAGGTATAACTGTGGACTCCCTCTAGGTGAGGAGAACTGCTTATTCCCCAAAGTCATTTGGGAGTATATTCAATCCCCAAGCAAATTTATTAACAAAAAAAAAAAATCTCAAAACATGACTGGCATCAGGAGAAGTCTAGGAAGTCTCTGATCTGCCCCCACTCCCCACCTTTCCAACATATTTTTTGTGGAAATTGATATGCTTTGTCAAAACAGCATATTTTATTGAAATAAATCTTTGATTAAAACGTTCTGACCAGCTCTAATAGTGGGGTTTGACCCTCAGATTCTGAGTTGGGGTGGGGGGACGGATCCTATCCTTCTTCCTATTCTGATCCTTGGCCCACCAGAGCTGTCATGAAAATTCAAGACCATAAGGGTGGTGCCAGCAATTCTTTTACTAAGAAAAAGGATCTGCATTCAACCAAATAAGTGGCTGAAAACAGTGGATAAAACATGAGAGTAAACCACAAAGGATTTTAGATAACATCAAAGGAGAGATTAAAACCTCCTGTTAAGATTTAGCAGCTAGTAATGACTCACTAATTCATTCAAGCACTTCATGTGGTAAGGAGGAGGGTGGAAAAAGTGTTTCCCCATGGATGATCTTATCTCCCCTTCACACAAGCCAAGTGGGCTGACTTAGTCTTTTGCAGCCCTAGAGACCACCTAAAGTCATTGTCTTGCTCTGCTGCTGCTTCAGGGAGAGCACTAACCTTTTAGGTGAGCTTCTCTACACCTTTTAGGGAAGATGAGTAGGCTGGTTTTGTCTGTCACTGTCCCAGAAATTGCTTCAGCCTGTGCCTCTTTCCACTGAGGTAGTGGAGGTTCTTCAGAATCATAAAATCATAGAAGATTAGGGTTGGGACCTCAGGAGGGTCTTTAGTCCAACTCCCTTCTCAAAGCAGGACCATCCCCAACTAAATCATCCCAGCCAGGGCTTTGCCAAGCCAGACCTTAAAAACCTCTAAGGATGGAGATTCCACCACCTCCTTAGGTAACCCATTCCAGTGCTTCACCATCCTCCTAGTGAAATAGTTTTTCCTAATATCCAACCTAGACCTCCCCCCACTGCAACTTGAGACCACTGCTTCTTGTTCTGTCATCTGCCACCACTGAGAACAGCCGAGCTCCATCCTCTTTGGAACCCCCATTCAAGTAGTTGAAGGCTGCTATCAAATCCCCCCTCACGCTTCTCTTCTGCAGATTAAATAAGCCCCATTCCCTCAGCCTCTCCTCATAAGTCATGTGCCCCAGCCCCCTAATCATTTACGTTGCCCTCTGTTGTACTCTCTCCAATTTGTCCACATCCTTTCTGTAGCAGGGGGCCCAAAACTGGACGCAATACCCCAGATATGGCCTCACCAGTGCTGAATAGAGGGGAATAATCACGTCTCTTGATCTCCTGGCAGTGCTCCCTACTAATGCAGCCCAATATGCTATTAGCTTTCTTGACAACAAGGGCACACTGTTGACTCATATCCAGCTTCTCCTCCACTGTAATCCCCAGATCATTTTCTGCAGAACTGCCACTTAGCCAGTCAGTCCCCAGCCTGTAGAAGTGCACGGGATTCTTCCGTCCTAAGTGGAGGATTCTGCACTTGTCCTTGTTGAACTTCTTTTGGTCCAATCCTCCAATATGTCTAGGTTACTCTGGACCCTATCCATAACCTCCAGTGTATCTACCTCTCCTCCCAGCTTAGTGTCATCCACAAACTTGCTGAGGGTGCAATCCATACCATCATCCAGATCATTAATGAAGATGTTGAACAAAATCGGCCCCAGGACCGACCCCTGAGGCACTCTGCTTGATAGCGGCTGCCAACTAGACATCGAGCCGTTGAGCCTGACGATCTAGCCAGCTTTCTATCCTTCTTATAGTTCATTCATCCAATCCATACTTTTTTAACTTGCTGGCAAGAATACAGTGGGAGACCATATCAAAAGCTATGCTAAAGTCAAGAAATATCACATCCACTGCTTTCCCCATATCCACAGAGCAAGTTATCTCATCATAGAAGGCAATCAGGTTTGTCAGGCATGACTTGCCTTTGGTGAATCCATGTTGACTGTTCTTGATCACCTTCCTCTCCTCCAAGTGCTTCAAAATGGATTCCTTGAGGACCTACTCCATGAATTTTCCAGAGACTGAGGTGAGGCTGACCTGTAGTTCCCCAGATTCTTCCAGCACCGTATTATTGCCTAGGCCAACAAGGCCTAGGCCTAGAGCGGCAAATTTTCAGGGGCGGAAGCTCCCCTCTGCGCCCTGCCCCCCTGCTCCAGCTCACCTCTGTGCCCCGTCCCCTTGCTCCAGCTCACCTCTGCGCCCCGCCCCCCTGCTCCAGCTCACCTCTGCGCTCTGCCCCCCTGCTCCAGCTCACCTCTGCCTCCTCTGCAAGCTTGCCACAGTGTCCTGTTTCTCTCCCCTCCCAGCGCTTGCACCACGAAACAGCTGTTTCGTGGGGCAGGGAGGGAGGGGGGAGGAGGAGGAACGCCACGTGCTGGGGGAAGAGGCGGGGCCGGGGGCGGGGATTTGGGGAATGGATCCAATAGGGGAAGGGAGGGGGCGGAGTTGGGGCTGGGACTTTGGGGAGGGGGTTGGAATGGGGCGAGAAGAGGGCGGAGTCGGGGTGCGGCCAGGGCGGCAATTATTTCCCGGCCTAGGGGTGGCAAAATTATTAATCCGCCACTGGATTCTCCTTCTTCCCTTTTTTAAAGATGGGCACTATATTTGCCTTTTTCCAATCGTCTGGGACCTCTCCCAGCCCCCTGTGAGAACAGAAAAAAAAATGCTTAAGGCCCCTGCAGGAAAATGCTACTGCCAAAGGCACAGTTGTGTTTGTTTGGGGTTCCCCATCCCCCATCTCCCTTTTTCTTTAGCCTTCTCTGGTTGAGAGACAAATGGTATCAAACATGGCCATGGAGATCACCCTCTTATGTGTTGCTCTCTGAACGAGGCAGAAATCAAACCAGAAAAGCAAAGAAGGAAGACCTAGAGAGTGGGAAAATCCTGGACGGTGATTGGTCATCATTCTGTCAGAAAGAGGGAAGCGAAGGAACCCAGAGCCTGTGCTGTCAGAAACCAGCTCACAGAATTCACTCTCACATAGGCCATATACAAAGCCCATTATTGTGCTTAGATAATGAGTTTTGTTCCAGCAACAGGGGCACTACTTTCTCTCTGCAGATTTATATAACCAGTACTCCTGGGGGAATTCTGCACCAAAAATTTTAAAATTTCGCATATTTTATTTGTCAAAATAAGACAATATAATCACACCAGTTTCAATTATTTTAGTAATTTATTTCAAAATACCTGTCAGCAAGTATGTCTCTAACAATACAGACAACAAAAAAAGATTCAGGAAATGTTTTTTGACAAACAGGTTCCTTACTAGGCATATTAATACAGAATTTTGAGTTATTATTCATTTAAACTACAGTACAGAACCATATTTCCCATAGGCTCTGAGGGATAGAAAAAGAATTGCTGGGAAGGAGTCTGGGAGTGAACCTGGAGGGTTGTTGGATGTGAGTGGGAGAAGTATGGAACAGTTTTTTGGAGGGAAGGGGTTGTTAGGGAGTTGGGCAGCCTCCCCCTGCAGACTCTGGCTGACCCCTAGCCTCTCCCATTCAGTCAGGCACATCTGCCCCCATCTCCAAGTGTCCCTGCAATCCCCACTCAGCCACCCCTCCTCTCCCTGTGGCCCTGCATACCCATTCAGCCCTTGGCTCAATGCTGTCATCCCCCTAATTCCTGTGACCCTACTCCAGTCTGTCCCCCCACTAGCCCTTCTGAACCCCAGTCTGTGACTCCCCAGCAGCCCTATGTGCCCCACTCTGTCCGTCCGTCCCCATATACCATGCCTCCTCACCTGGCCCCAGAGATAGGGCACTGCCCCCTCTCTCTCCACAGTGCGCTGCTCCAGCCAGAGCCAGCTGCCTTCTCTTGTAGTGCCATAGCAGCCACTGGTGGGTGAACAGTGTAACTGCAGTGCCTACCTGGCAGAATCTATTTTTTGTGGGGGAGGGAGGAATCTGTGGGGAACATGAATGCTGCACATGCACAGTGGCGCATCATTCCCCTGGAGTAAACCAGTAACTTGAGAGTCCTTATAGTAAAAGTTCTCCACAAGAAACTGCAGTTTTCTGTCCCAGCACATCCAAAGTTACCAACTTTGACACCATACTGATAAAGGGTTCTTGTCCATAACTTCATTAGTATTTGCTTTGTAATGGCCCAAATTGGCTGAAAATGATTGAAATGTATATGGAAGTATATTAAAGGCAAGACTGAATGGATTGAGGAACTTAGTCATACACAAGAAAAAATAACCAATCTGGGTGACAATTTTTAGTATTTATGGATTATGGATTTATGGATGATAAAATTTGTTAAAGAATAAAAAAAAATCTTGCTTATTGGAGTGTTTTATGCATCAATATATTCTACAATCACCACTCTGACAGCTAATGTGCAATAAATGACCATGTCTATGTTTTAGTAGTAAGTATGGGTGATGGTATTACTCCCTCATCATAATTTGTTTTTCTTGCCTTTCCCCGTAGACTGAACCATGTTACTATTTACCCTCAGAAGAAGTGTTTGTAAACCAACCTAATTACATCACATGATATATTTAATGCATGATGCATTTTTCTATGTAGATACCTAAATTATTATTTTCCTTGGCAACCAGTATATTTTCCTCAGCAACAGCCCTGAAAAAAGTGTAACACAAACCTTTTTACTGGAATCCCTTTATATCTGACATTTATTTCTCAAATCTTTATAAGTGACAGTTTATCTAGATTGTTATGAATTGGTATAATTATTGATATAAATCAAAATTTTATTTTCTTATTCAAATCTAGTGTTCATTTTGAATTATGTATATTACTGTTGGCACCATAGTGGTTATTCCCTATGTAGAATACACTTTTATTACGCAGTCTGACAGTCATAGCATCCTACTCAGTCACTCTCGTCAGACACATTCATTGTGAATGACAGGTTCAGCAGTGATTTTGTCTAGGTTCTTGCACTTCTGACACGTACACAAGTCTGTACAGGGAAGACCAGCAGCAAGACAAGAATGCCTCCCTGTTTGATGCTTGCTGGCACAATGCACTACCTGCAACATACTATCCGGTACCGGACTTCATGTCATCCTTGTTTTCTAAATGCCATCCATGGCCAACAGTGGAAGGAGCATTCATCCTTTAAGCACTCCCTTGTTACATTACAGCAGCCTGGTAATTTGAACACTTGCTGTGTTGGTGTAGATAGGTACTCATCTGCTTTGTCCAGTAGCAATGATTTAAGGAAAGTCTGGAATGTCAAATGCTGCATGCTTTCATACAGAGGTGTGTGTGCTCTCATGCTGTGATGATAATGGTAACCACTCAGAATATCATTTATTGATCCTTGTGCAACAACTTCTGCAAAGTCCTGTATCCAACATCTTTTGCCAAGGACACCAAGAAATGACATGCAGGTATGGAATTCACCAAACTGTACTATCAAACATTTTGTGTAGTCATCATCCTTCCATCAGATTTGTTGTGCCTTAGCATATATTTCTCGGTCAAAAGACCAAGACTAGATGCTTAATTTCAACATCATCAGCTATATCAATAATTTGTTTCAGAATAGTGTAGACAGTAGACATCTCTGTTGGTGATACCTCCATGACTGTAAGGAATTGGATAGATGACTTCAAGAATACAATCACGTTGAAGAGCAGTATGTAAATATATCCCAGCCAGGAAGTGTACGTGAGTCAGCATTGAGAGCCTTCATAAAAATGTATGCCAGTTCAGTTCTCAGTGCTGGTTCCAACTTTGATCTATATCTGTCAGCCTCTAATGGGATATGTGCATCATGTCTCAGGTTTTGTGGACCTCGCCTCTTGTTTTGATTGTACCAATCTATCGCAAAACTAAAGGGTGCTTTAAGAGAACACATTCCTTTTGGCAGTGGCACTCTCCCTGATCTTGGGGTTGATTCTGTGATGTGTCTCTGCAGCATTATTCCATTTGTATGGGAGATGGTGCCATGCGCAGATAGAGTCTCTTCTCCAAAAAATCAATATTGTCCCCAGACTAGAATTGTTGGAGCCTTCTTTGCAAAGCCCAGTGGAACCTCAGCAGAGTAAGGCTTGTGCAATGGCTAATTACTGCATTCCAAGACACACAATGTCCCAGTTGTTTAGCAGGGAAACCACTTGAGATGATCCTGTCAAGTGTCTAACTGTCAATCCAAGGCAAAGAGATTTGGGTGTCTGTTTTCACCCCAGACACAAGGTAAACAATATCTTAGCAAAGCTATATGAGTTTAAAGTCCTCCTCATCTGGAAGATCAACATAGTTCACCAGAAGCATCTTGCCTCTGGTGCTCGAATAATCTAGACCAACTTGTAAAGTTCTACTGGCAAAATAAACTTTGCAGTATCCACATTTAAGTCAACTGATGTTGGTGGCCAGGAACAACTTATTCCAGGACTGTCATCCAATGTGCTCTTGATGATCAGTGTGGCATTGTACAGGGTGCTAACTGATTTTACATCGTGAGCTGGTGTACTTACTGTTGATCTATCGGATGGCAGATCAGCTTGTGACAGAGAATGAATTTGCTCCTCTTTGCTCAGAGCTGTCCCTGTACCCAGGAGTGCTGGAACAATTTGTACAGTGGGGTGCTGAGAGCCATTGAACCAACCTGTAAACCCTGTATATGATGGGAACCACTTCATGCCATGGGGTGCAGCAGCATCCCCTGCACCCCTAGTTCCAGCACCTATGCCTGTATCTGTTCCTGTCTCTGATTGATAATGAAATCTATTTATAAGCATACGTGTTGACAGTTTGTCAACATACATCATCTCACTAACATTCTTGCAGAGTGGGGTATGAAAGGAGAGCTGAGGGAAAGTCACGTTTCAGATGATATTTCAGTCTGTCAACTCTAACATAAAAACCATGCATGATTTCTAAAAATAGGTTCTCCACAGGGACATTGATTGTGTAGTTGTAAGGCAAGAGTCTTGCTACTGTGTTTTAAATTTATATTTTACTATCGTATTCAAAATTTACTACTAACTTAAAGGTTAGAAAATGCTGTGATGTTTAAATTTCCAGTTGTCTCTACCATGACTGTTCCTAAATGATTATGAAAAAGTCTGCCTATACAATGTCTCTCTTACCTGTAATTTGAAGCATCAAGACTTCATGCTTGTTTAGAAGCTCAATGAAAACCTCGGTAATTCCTCTTATCTGAAACCTCTACAATGAGCACTTGGTGGATGATAGCAGAAAATTGTGTAGGCATTGCTGTACAGCTGCTCAGCACAAGTAGGCTTATCCTTATCTGCGGACTATGTCAAAAATCATGTGTAGTCTCTAACATGTTTTATGATACGGACTGCAACTGCCACACGGTCTTGACCTTGTATGTGAATGAGCATGCTCTGAGCCTCTCAACTGTGCAACTCTTTAACTTTCCTTATCTATGGTTTCTGCCTGGACTCATTGATCCTTCTTGTGTTTATGGGGCACAGTGGTGTACAGCTCCCTTTTCTTGCATATGATAGGAAGGACTGATCCTGATGCACACACATGGAGGCCATATTTTGATTGAAGTGTCTTCCTGGAGCTAGGCAAAGGTGTGGAACTAATGCTGGAAGAGGTAGACTGTCCATCATCCTATTTCCCCTGTAATACTGACTGCTGAGCACAGCGTTTTCCTGTACTGTCTCTACACTTTTTGTCTATAAAACACCTACAACAGTTGCGGTGGAACCCTGCATCATTAGGGACATCATCAAATTCTCCTGGCAGGTGTTGTTGAAATGATTCAGCAAGGTATCTATTATCAACATGCAAATCCAACCATGCTTGAGCACATTCATGGTATTTAAACCACCCGACATGTAAATGTTTGAGTGGACTCCTTGATTGAGGCTAGATGCATGTATCAATGTAAACCAGTTATAAAAGTGGAATTCTTGCGACTCTTAGCTGATTGATTTCCTGATCTTAGTCACCATCACTGAGCATGGCCATATTGGTTCTGTATGAATACACGTGTTAACTGGTCAAATCCAAAGCCTCCAAACTTTACTTTTATGTGCTGCAAGTGGCTGGCTCAGTACTAGGTTAGGTTTCCCATTTGCACACTGGAGGCTGAAAAGTAAAAAGGTCTAGGAGAAACCAATGAAGTTACTTCTTGAAAATCTATATGATTGATAATGTTAATTGCTGTGCTTGAAATATCCTATAAATATTAATTGTTATTCCTAGGAAAATGTGGTGGTGCCAAGTACAAGCACCTTTTATTCTGTTACTACCCTGTCCTTGTTTTGTTTGAAATTAAATGTATCATCCTTCGAGACATCAAAACCCCCCTTTAAGATGTAAAGATTTTATGTACTTTTTATACAATGCTGCCACTAAGGAAAATAGACTGTTTGCCATGAAACCACATGCAACTATGAATATTTAGGAAGAAATTAAATTAAAATACCATGCATTTATCATCCAAATAGTTTGCCTGGAGTCAAAATGGAACACATTAATAGCTATACTGAACCCTGAGTATTGCTGATGATAGATAAATTAGAGGGCGGGGTAATGTTTTGCCCCAGTAATTTTACCAAAATAGAGATATGGTCGATTATTGCACATTATCTGTTTGCATGACCAATGAGGAAAATTAGATATATAATATGGACTAGACGGACCAGACTTCTGGCCTTTCTAACAATTTCATGTACACTCAAAGAGCCTTTTAAACATGTTTTCACCCATGTATTATGTATAAGTGTATAATGTTTTCACTAACTATTTCAATACACTTTGAATATATTTGAATCATTTTGAACCATTTTGGGCCCAGATTAGGCAAATATTATGGAAATTATAGCCAAAAGCTCTTCAATTGATATGCTGTCAAAATAGGTTGACAGCAAGGAAACTTTGGATGTGCGGTGTCAGAAAACTGCAGGATTTCTTATAGGGAACTTTTAATACAAGATCTCTTAGGTTGTTGCCTACATAAAATGGCATAGAATATGTAGCGTTCCTCTTGCTGATACGGAACACCACCATAATGGGCCTCACTATATGGCCTAATCCTAAAGTCTCACTTCACCTCTGGTCAGATCCCCTTCTGGTCTCACCTTGCTTCCTTCTTGGCTCTCAGTTATGTTAGTTCAGATTCCATCTCTATAAGTGTAGGATAAGAACCTAAATAGAATAGAATCTCAGCAATAAGCAAACACACCCTTCTTGTAGTGCCATTTATGGTCCTAAATCTATGAACAGCTCCTCTGACACTCAAGCTGTAGCACTACACTACAGCAAATGAACTGTTCTCTGATGTAGCTGCCTGCTTCTTCAGAAAAAACCTTGCAGTTTCTCTCTTCAATATCTGACCTGATACATGCTTTTCCCTGTTACTGTAGTTTGCTTCAGTAAAGTTTGCAGCTGATGGGCAAGTGTGTTCAGCATAGGACTATGACTCAGGAGAGCTGTGTACTATTCTCAACCCTGCCACTGATGCATTGTCTGACATTAGGCAAGTTGCTTAATCACTCTGTGCCTCAGTTTCCCTATTTCCTAAATGGGGATGATGATTGTTTTCTAAAGTGCTTTGCGACCTGTGGATGAAAGACTATCATAAATAAATATAATAAATATTGTTAGGTAAAATTTCAGCTCTAACTTCACAGCCTCGTAAAATAAATGGTATTAGCCGTGCTTTTCCTAAAGTTTTAATAACAAAGTCCTGCCAAATTGTTGAAAACTCTCATTAAACTGAAAACCATACCTTTATCCTTTCCTGTAACTCAAAACCAGCCAACCCAAGAAAGGCGGGGGAGAGAGGGAACCAAACACAAAAAAACCCTACCAAGGCCCAAACAAAACAAACCTCACACACCTGAGACTAATACCACAGATAGCATGTTCCAGCTGAAATATTTTTGCTGAAAAAGATATGTCTGGTTAATTAAAAAAGGAAATTTGATAGAAGTCCCTTCTCAACTTTAACTGTAGCAACTTTGGTGCAATGCTATAGATAGATGTGGTCCCATTTTCAAGAGCTGTTTCCAAAACCAGCTGTTTTTCCTCCATATCTGTTCTAATTTTGACTGCACAACCATCCACATATACTAATTTTCTCATCACTTGTCTGATTTTTCAGGGGGAATGAAGACTAAAATCCAGAAGGCGTAGCTGTGGATTGCCATTTTACTTTGCAAATACAGAGTGCATTTTTCCATGACTCATCACCACAGAAGGAAGGTCACCTTAAAAAGTCACAGTTCTTAAAGATAGTCAGGAGCTCTGCAAATTTCTCTACTAAAATATCTACTGCATTTTATTTTGACATTGAAAGCATGTTGAAACTGAATTAGGTTGACTAACTACTAGTCACAGTTGAATTATCATTGTTTGGTTTATTCTGGATGCACTAAGAGTATGCATAATTTTTATTGATTGAGCTGATTTCCAGTTTTTGATACAATAGTCCCAGTTTTGAAGGAATGTTTTGGTAGGTTAGAGCGTTTGACTTCTCTATATGTATAGGTACTGGCTAACACCACGAATTTTTGGGAACTCTGTTGAAGCACCAATCACTTTGTAGTTAAGTCCCTAAATGAGAATCTTCTAGATAGACTTTATCACCAAAAAATTGCATTAGGATGACAGGTATCAGAAATATTGATAATCAGCCAGGGTTGCACCCAAAACAAGATTCTTCTCACCTACTTCTTGTGAAAACAGCAAGACGATCTGAAATAATTTCCTTTCAAATCTGATGTCTGTTATATAATGTTGTGGTGCAATAATGACCATTACCACCAGACTCATAAAATAATGAAGATAGAACACTGCTTGGTGTGATCTATTAAATTCTTATGCAAGATTTGTTCCTATTAAAATCTTGGTACAAAGGAACTACAGCTCACAGTTAATGTCCATGAGTTACAGTTTGTGCACGTTAATTTGCAAGACTGAAGTATCCTGGGCAACACTGGAGAAACAGAAAAAGATCAAGGTGTGAATGGAGTAGTTTACTCAATATAATTTTGTTTTTAACTATTTTATTTTCAAACATAATAGTAATAAACTCAAACATGCAAACTCCGCCCCTTCATTCTACATACTCTTGACAAACATTATGCATTTGAGTAGTCTTATTCAGTTCACATAAATCAGCATTTGTAGGATCAGTACCTATTAAAATGCAATACTTTCGTTTAACATTTATCTACACTGCTAACTACAGCAAAATGAATCAATAGTGTCTTCAGCTATTCATAAGTATTAACTACATATCAAGGAAACCATTAACATTTGAAATACCAAAACATTATATTGTTTAATGAGATCAATAAAAAAATAAAATGTTTGCCAGCATTCTTCAGCTCTTGGTGATTTCAACGGTGCTTTGGGGGGAAAGGATTACATCTGCAATCTCCTTTAAGCAAACTGTCTCAGCCACCGATGAACAGTTAGCCCCTTCTGCCTGCCAGCTAGGCCTAGGCAGGGAATATACCCTAAAATAGATAGTCTGTATCCCTTTTATGATGTAATAACAAACAGAACCAGGGATTTAATAAACTTCACCAAAATCCTAGCAGATGCCTACTTAGCAGTTTTGAAAGACTTATGGTTTATATTACTTTAAAATGTTTTCTCCAAAGTAGCAGAGTCTCTTCACAATGAAGAGCTAGTCCCCTGTCAACTTGGCAGGTTTTTATTTTGCCATTTTTGAGCTATTGGTTGTCCCATAATGTAGAAGCAGCTGGATGGACTATCTTCACATTTTCAGAACAATTCACTTCTGAGCTGACATCAAGCATGGAATGTTTCAGCTCCAAAAGGTGAATTTTGTAGAGTTGTAAACAAATAAAGAAGGAAATTATAATGGACCTGCAGACTAGTATATGGTACACCAGACCCTCACTAGAACGCACCTCTATATAGCATGAATTCGCATATAACACGGTCGCAGCCATGGATCCCAAATTTAATTACTTTAATTGCAATTCATTTTAACACGGTCACCACGTTAACGCGCATAGATCCCAAATCTCGCATTCTAGCGAGAGTCCGGTGTATATGTCAATAGGGCATCATGGACTCAAATGCTATCAATAAGGCAATCACCTAGCTAGTAAGGCAGCATACTTAAGATGAGCCCAAGTAAAATGTTTATGGAAATAAGGAAATATTATGGAGCTATAGCCACCACTACTGCATCACGCTCTCTTAAACACCTGCCCTCAAAGAGGCTTGGATTCCTTCTGGACTCCTTACTGCAAGCTGGGCAGTGGGCACTGGGCACTGGAATAGATATGCTCTCTAAAATGCATTCTTCCATCTGCAGCTGGCCTGCAACCTATACTGTCAGATGATGAGTTGGACATGGATTATTGTAACCCACTATATTTGGGAATGAGTACTTTGATCTTAAAAATAGGTAACATTAATCCAGAACACAGTAGCCCATCTCTCAGCAAAGCTAGAACTAGTTGGAAAACCACGGGGTGGGGGAAAGGGGGAAGGAAGAGAAATAAAAAACTAACCATTTTTCCCTGTCTTTATTGAAATTTTTTGTTGATAGACATTTTCCTATTTGTGGTGCTGAATGAAAGTACATTACCTTGTGTTCCCTTCACTATACTGGTTCCCCTAGAACACAAAGTCAACTTCATATTCTTGCTAATTTTTAAGGCCCTGCATGGCATTGGCCCAGGCTACCTAAGTGCACAATTCCCTCTTGGAGACCACAGTCTCCCTCAACAGCTGCACTTCATAGGAACTATCCTCCTCAAGGGTTAATAAAACCTTGCTTTGTGAGTGCAAAGAGCAGAGCTTTCTTAGCAGCTGGCCCAAGGAAGGCATCAGACTCTCTTTCAGAGCAGTGAGTACGGCCTCTGATCTCACCACTTTCTGTGAAGAGTGTTAATAGAATTAACTTTCCAATCTGTTCTCAGTGGAATCTTTCTACAAGTCACAAAATGGCATCAACAGGGAAGCTTTCCAGAAAGAATGGATTCATGGAGTAGTCAATAATCAGCAGTTAAAAGGATTCATTGGGCAGCTGGCAATGCGATCCTGCAAAATATTAGAAAGGCTCTTGCTGGCCGCTGTAAACATTTGTACAGCTTGTTATCTTTTTTGCCACTAGATGACAGTGTTGAGACACTTGTTTTCCTGTCCCAAAGTTTCTCCAAGGCCACTCAGTAGATTAAATGTCACCAGCAAAATACTTGTTGGTGTCACTTTAGAAGTGTTATTCTTGAAATATGAGGGCCTTAAAATCTTAAAAATCACCTACCAAATGTACATTATCAATAACTTTTACTGCTGCGGTGCTTTATGGTAGACTTGTGGTTACATCTCTGCACTTTTTTTTTTTTTTTAAGTGAACACACAGTACACTATAGTGGTAATAATAAATTTCTTTTATTGAGGCCTCTTAAGTTCAGAATGAGCCCCAAATGTTTTACAAACATACTCATTTTACATATAGATCACTGAGCCACCACTAAGAAGCAGTCATCTTTGAGATGGAGGAGACCCTCAGTGGAGGTTTAAGAGGGAGCTATCAGAGTGTTCTCCACGAAAAGTCTTTTCTTGCGGAACTTGGTCCATTTTGTGCTCTATTTCCAAGGAAACGATGTCTCTTTGGAATTCGCAACGATGATAATTTGGTCCACTAGAGCTGCAATTTATGACTTTCCAGACACATTACAAAATCCATATTTTTCATGGACATTTGCTGAGGAGGAGTCTTGATGCGTTGAACTAAGTACAGTAGATTGTCTGGAGGAGGTGACTGTTCTACTACAAAAACAACGAGGAGTCCTTGTAGCACCTTGGAGACTAACAAATATATTTGGGCATAAGCTTTCGTGGGCTAGAACCCACTTCATCAGATGCACAGAATGAAAAATACAATAGCAGGTATAAATACACAGCACATGAAAAGATGCGAGTTGCCATATCAAGTGGGAGGTCAGTCTACTGAGACAATTCAATTAACAGTAGGATACCAAGGGAGGAAAAATCACTTTTGTAGTGGTAATGAGAGTGGCCCACTAATTTCCCCCTACTGTTACTCACACCTTCTTGTCAACTGCTTGAAATGGGCCACTCTCATTACCACTACAAAAGTGATTTTTTTCCTCCTTTGGTATCCTACAGCCCAAATAAATTTGTTAGTCTCTAAGGTGCCACAAGGGCTCCTCGTTGTTTTTGCTGATACCGACTAACACGGCTACCACTCTGAAACCTAGTTATCTAGTGGGCTGTTTCAATCAGATTGGTAATATCTCCTACCAAAACCCAGGATAGGTTCAGATTTTCAGTAAGTCAGCAAATATCTGCCCACTTCATTCATTCATTCTTGTGGCCAAGAGTAGATGATACTAGAAATACCAGTCGTCTTAGTCTATTACATGACCAACAGCAACAATTTGACTCCAGTCTTATTAGCAGTAGCTCTGGAAAGCCATTATCATCCTGCTCTAACCACAAATGGATATTAAACTGAGCCATGGCATGTTTTCCAGAGAAAGATATAATTAGTAAAGAATTTAAAAATCACTAGTACAGTCAGAAAATTCCATCTCAGATCACCATATTAACTGAACTCCAGCTGCTTTGATCATCAAAATGTGAACATGGGGGGAAGGTGGGAATTAAGATTCTATTCTCCCTGTCATTGAGAAGAGCACAGAGGAAGGTTAGGTTAAAAAAATTTCACAGATTAAAGTGATAACAAAAGACCAGATATATTGTAAATGCCATGTGTCAGATTTCACAATAGATATGGTTAAAAAGACATGTGCAGACACCCACCTGGGGTTAAAAGAAGGTTACTGGATGCACACTGCAGTTCAGTGTTGCTACATGTGAGCAAGCGTATCACATGGGCTGCAGGCCACGTGGGGCAGAAGGCAAAGTAAGTTATAGTACCAGATGCAATGACAGACTTACAATCATAGCACTCCCAAGGCCAACAAAATGTTCCATATCCAGGGCTTAAATTCTGCTGGAGCTGCCCAGAGCAGAGTTCCAGTAAATATTTTCAAATCTGTGGGGCTGAAAATTCTCATACACTATTTCCTTGAGCCCCTCACTTATTTTTCCGCAAGAAATGAGGGTCTCTGGGAAATAGTGTATGAGAATTTAAGCCCTGTCTGTATCTGAACTCAGAGCCAAATATGGAGACCTCGCTGAGTTTTTAACTCAGACTCAATTTTCAGAGGTACTGAACACCAGCAATTCCAGGTGAAGTCAGTGGGAGTTGAAGTCTGAAGGAGATAAAATGGTACGTTTGCCAGGTGTTGTTTCTTTGCTCACATGGCTCTATTTTTGTAGAGCGTATTAGCAAAGTATGTCCGAGACCATTTTTCATGCCAATGCTAATTAAGCAAATTTGATGCAGCTTCTGAAAAAATTAAAGTGAATAAAATAATGGGAGCCAGTTGTTCCACGGTGTCTAAGTAGCATCCTTAATGAGCTGACCTGTGAAAAACTATTTTTACATTCTATTGATTTCCCTTACTACAGAATTCTCATCTCAGTGTTATCTTGCTTCTGGGCTCAGCTACACAGCAGCACAAAGGAGCCTTTATGATGTTCCCACTAGCGTAGCTACATTTTATACTAATATATCATTATGTTGACCTTCCACTAAAGCATAGAAAACTAAGGGTCAGTGCTATGCATAACTTATGTGAGGTGGTATGCACTTGAGGTCAATCATAGTAAGGAACTTTCAGGTTCTCAGTATTACACTATCATAGAACGGGGCTGCCCTGCAGCACCTCTTATCTGCTGAGTATGGGACTGCCTGAACTCCCTGCCTCAGTTTCCTCCCCCCACCCCCATGAGGTTCCTTGGCTTTCCACAAACAGGTCTGTCCTGGAAATGTGGCTTGGCCCTTCCAGTAATGAAAGTCCAACTAAAAAGACTCAAACAAACCAAGTTCTGCCCTTTGTGGGCTTCTCTTCAGACCACCCTCTTCTCAGCCCCTTTCTAGGCTACTAGAAAACTAGGCCCCACCCTGGTTCTCCTGGAGAACTCAGACTTCTGCCAATTCCGGCTCAGGGCCTTCTACAGGTGCCTAGCCACACCCTGCAGCTCTATGAATCAGACTGCTCTCTCTCAGCCCTCTTATAAGGCCCAGGTATTCATTAAACTATCATCTGACCCCTTTAATTCCTCTGAAGATGGGAAGCAGCTAATGAGTTCTGGCACAGGTGGGGCTGGTTCCATCTCCTCTTACAGGTTTGTTTACACTGCAGCTGGGAAGCGAGCCTCCTGACACAGGCAGACAGATTCATGCTAGCGGGGCTTTGCTAACATACTAAAAATAGTATGTGGCTGTTGCAACTCAAGTGGTAGCTCAGGTTCTCAAGGCCACCCACCCCCTTGGTCTGAGCTTGGGTACCTAGCCCAGTCTCCTGCGCTGGGATGCTTCAGTGTAGACATATATATGCTGTGACCTACAGTCATGCAAAAGATAGGATAAATGAAACTTTCCTAATAAACCAGCATAAACAGGTGTAGCTTATCCATATCAAAGGCAGGGTACAATTTGATGATTCCCTGGTGGCTTTGAAAAACATCTCATTGTAAGCCCTCCTCTGGGTTCTTTTCTTTCAGCATCCAGCTTTAGCAATTTATATAAAGCTGCAATTAGGATTTTTTCCAAATTCTTCCTTATGAGGAGATAAGTACCACCAGTATAGTTGGTGTCCACAGGGCTGACTTTTGCTTTTGCCAGTGGATACAGTGCAAATACTTGTAATAAATAATAATAATTGAAAGTGAGCACTGTATACTTTGAATTCTGTGTTGTAATTGAAATCAATATATTTGGAAATGTAGAAAATATTCAAAAATATTTAAATAAATTGTATTTTATTATTGTTTAACCGTGCAATTAATCACGATTAATTTTTTTAATCATGCAATTAATCACGATTAATTTTTTTAATCACTTGACAGCCCTACTTCTATCAAATGTTTTCTTTGCTTTTAAACGGGAAATTTAATCTGTACAAAAACATTTTGTCTGTACACAAACATCCACTTTAACAGTCAGTTAAGCTCCAGTCAGGTACCTAATTGCTTCTTGCATAAAAGATTGGTAAGATTCTGAAATAAGTTCTTAACTCGTACAGACATTTTGAAAGGGTTCAGCACCTGCATTTGTCCAACCTGGTCACTCTCTCAGGGATTTGACTCGCCACTATCCTGCCACTTCTCTAATAAGTTATACCTGTGTAAAAGTGAGTGTGAAACACTACCATTTGGATTTGCCAGCACTTTACACACAACTGTAAGTGGCTCAACAAGATGCAATTCTGTAAAAAAATCAGGTTCTTGGTCCCAAACATTTTGTCCTGCAAAAGGAAAAGACAACCTAAGAAAAAAGGAAAATGGGAATTACTAGCCAGATAGAAAGGAAAACCAAACTAGAAGCATTCTTACTATGAGAAATGATAAACAAAGCCATCATTCTTTCATCATTCTAGGATGAATTAATTAACCCACTCAGTTAATTAAAAAGAACAGGAGTACTTGTGGCATCTTAGAGACTAACAAATTTATTAGAACATAAGCTTTCGTGGACTACAGCTCACTTCTTCGGATGCATATAGAGTGAAACATATATTGAGGAGATATATATACACACATACAGAGAGCATGAACAGGTGGGAGTTGTCTTACCAACTCTGAGAGGCCACTTTAGTAAGAGAAAAAAAAAAGTTTTGAAGTGATAATCAAGATAGCCCAGTACAGACAGTTTGATAAGAAGTGTAAGAATACTTACAAGGGGAGATAGAGTCAATGTTTGTAATGGCTCAGCCATTCCCACTCCTTATTCAATCCTGAGTTGATTGTATCTAGTTTGCATATCAATTCCAGCTCAGCAGTCTCTCGTTGGAGTCTGTTTTTGAAGTTTTTCTGTTGTAAGATAGCCATCCGCAGGTCTGTCATTGAATGGCCAGACAGGTTAAAGTGTTCTCCTACTGGTTTTTGAGTATTATGATTCCTGATGTCAGATTTGTGTCCATTAATTCTTTTGCGTAGAGACTGTCCAGTTTGGCCAATGTACATGGCAGAGGGGCATTGTTGGCACATGATGGCATATATCACATTGGTAGATGTGCAGGTGAACGAGCCCCTGATGGTATGGCTGATGTGATTAGGTCCTATGATGATGTCACTTGAATAGATATGTGGACAGAGTTGGCATCGGGCTTTGTTACAAGGATAGGTTCCTGGGTCAGTGGTTTTGTTCAGTGATGTGTGGTTGCTGGTGAGTATTTGCTTTAGGTTGGGGGTTTGTCTGTAAGCGAGGACAGGTCTGTCTCCCAAGATCTGTGAGAGTAAAGGATCATCTTTCAGGATAGGTTGTAGATCTCTGATGATGCGCTGGAGAGGTTTTAGTTGGGGGCTGAAGGTGACAGCTAGTGGTGTTCTGTTATTTTCTTTGTTGGGCCTGTCTTGTAGGAGGTGACTTCTGGGTACTCGTCTGGCTCTGTCAATCTGTTTTTTCACTTCAGCAGGTGGGTATTGTAGTTTTAAGAATGCTTGATAGAGATCTTGTAGGTGCTTGTCTCTTTCTGAGGGATTGAAGCAAATGCGGTTATATCTTAGAGCTTGGCTGTAGACACTGGATCGTGTGGTGTGTCCTGGATGGAAGCTGGAGGCATGTAGGTAAGTGTAGCGGTCAGTAGGTTTCCGGTATAGGGTGGTATTTATGTGACCATCGCTTATTAGCACAGTAGTGTCCAGGAAATGGACCGCTTGTGTGGATTGATCTAGGTTGAGGTTGATGGTGGGATGGAAATTATTGAAATCATGGTGGAATTCCTCAAGGGCTTCTTTTCCATGGGTCCAGATGTTGAAGATGTAGAGTAGGGGTGTTAGAACAACGCTTCCTTAGCTCTCGTCCCCTAAGTCAGCCATAAAAATGTTGGCATACTGTGGTTAAAGCTATCCTGAAAGATGATCCTTTACTCTCACAGATCCAGGTGATGGATGGCAGGAGAGAGGAACCTGGCATTGGCCACTGTCGGTAGACAAGATACTGGGCTGGATGGACCTTTGGTCTGATCCAGTACGGCCATTCTTATGTTCTCTGGGACACTAGATGGGTAGGGCTCTGAGTTACTACAGAGAATTCTTTCCCAGGAGTCTGGCTGCTGAGTCTTACCCACATGTCAGGGCATAACTGATAAGTTATATTTGGGGCCATAATTTTCTCCCTGTCAGATTGGTGGAGACTCTGGAGGGGTTTTGCCTTCCTTTGCATCAGAGGGCATGGGTCACTTGCAGGCTTAAAGTAGTGTAAATGGTGGAGTCTTTGTAACTTGAAGTCTTTAAATCATGATTTTCTGCAAGAAGTCAGACTAGATGATCATGATGGTCCCTTCTGACCTTAAAGTCTATGAGTCTGTTCGGAAAAGTGTATTTTGGTATAAACCATAGTCTCAGGTCTATAGTTGCTTTTTTAACATTAGATATAATTGTATTCCATTGGGTCAGAGATAGTTCTGTATCCAAATCACCATTCCAAGCAACTCCTAACTTATCAATCATTGCCAGAGTTCTTTGGGCCAGAAAATCATAAAAGACCACCATTGGCTGAGTAAACCTGGGAAGTTTCTTCCAAAATAATAGAAGTTCTGGAGGTTCTGAAACTCCTAATGCATCCAGTCCAAATACATTTGTATGTAAATGCTTGAATTGGAGATATTTCCATGCTCTGGAGCAGGGCAAGCCAAATTGTTGCTGAAGATTTACAAATGATTTAAATTTATCATTGTCAATTAGCTGTAACACCGTCATAATCCCTTTGTCCAGCCAATTCCTGCCACCAATTTTAAGGATAGGATTGCTCCATGGGATTCTTCCATTCTACATGGAAGAATGGATGGAAGCAGAACTTGCAAGCCAAGTTTGACTAAGCTTGCCTCACTGCCGTTATATAGGACATCTTTACTGATTCCCTCTTCAGCTAAATATAGTTTTGAATAAAACTGTTTAAATTGTTTATTTATATCTGACTGTGTTGTATATAATTTATTGCTAACATCACAAATAGCAGGCATCTTGTTTTTGTTAGCCTTTTGCTTAAGTCTGTAAGCCAATAGTTTGCCAGCTCTCCCATCAGATTCCCAGTAGTTTTGCATCAAACTGGATAAAGCAAATTCAGACATTTGTTGATTTCATATCTTAAATTTATGAGGGCTCTGAGTTTCTCTGGGGAGGGGTCAGAACCAAAATCTTCATCCAAGGCCTTGATTTCCTTTGTATGAATATCAATTCTTTGTTCTCGCCATTTCTTTTTAAAGATGACATAAGAGATGATATGGCCTCTGAAGAATGCTTTAAAGGCTTCCCAAAGTGTGGCAGGTGAGGAAGCGGAGGGGGCATTTGTTTTTTAAAAAAGGTCTAATTCCTGCTGGATAGAGTTAACAAATGATGCACCAAACAGCAGAGGATAGTTAATTTCCACATTTTGGTTGGGGGGTACATAGACTGCAGACCTAAAAGACATATGTATGGGAGCACAATCAGATACAACAACAATACCAGTGCTACAATCCGTGACAGAATTGATCGGGTTTGTAACACTAAGAAATAGTCCAACCTTGAATATGTTGAATGAGCTGCAGAAAAAAAAACTTAGTTTTTGTCCATAGGATTACCTAATCTTCACACATGTGGGAAATCTAAATCAGCCATGTATTTATGAAATACCTGACAAGTATTAGTGTTTTTATATGGAGATAGAGAAGATTTATCAAGGACTGGGTCTAGAGTTTCATTAAAGACTCCAGTTATAATAATAGGCTGGTGACCCATGTCATTTATATTCATAAAAAATTATGAAAAAGTTTGGAATCATCCTGGTTTGGCCCAGATGATGATTACGAAGATGATTGTAGAATTGCCAGTTTCAGCCTCAAGGACAGTATATCTGCCCTCACTGTCAAACCTTGTGCTCAGAATACTACCATTCAACTTTTTATGTGTTAGTATAGCAACAGCCCTCACTTTAGAATGAAAGCAACTAAAAACCGAGAGGCCTAATCAATCTCTATTCAGTCTACAAGCTTTAAGTTCTGGCACATGCATCTCCTGGAACAAGGTAATGTCTACATTCTCTTTTTTTTTTTAAGCACTGAGCATATTATTTTCTTTAAATAGGGTTATTAAAACCCTTTATATTTCAGGAGACTATCTAATTATCAGAACCACCATTGTTAAAGTATACCAGATAAAATGTAAAGTTGCTTTGTGAATAAATGAGAAATTGTCATTGTTCCTGAGCAGCATGCAGTTCTTACATAGCTATACTGCAAAAGTTATATAATCCAGGGGTAGGATGTCACTTCCCAAGACATATTCTACAAGAGTTGGAAGTAAATTCCCAGCGTAGGATGGTAACAGGACGGGAAAAGAAAGACAAACTATATAAGTGAAAAAACAAAATGGAAAAGATAGTGGAGAGAGAAATTCACATTATCACCATACAAGCCAAAAGAAGAATCTGTTTAAAAATTTTTAAAAATACACACATTCAAAGGGTGCAGCTGGATCACGTGAAGCTTGAAGATCCTCCCAGCCCCTAGGGCCATAAACATTACTACTATAGTTATCATCTATTACCAACAGAATCTTGATACATTCGATCATAATGTAAGCGGGGGAATGGTCCCGCTATTGTGGGGAACTTTCCTGGCTTCTGCACTACCCCGGTGAAGTGGGCTAGCGAAAGGATTCGAGTCCTTGCTTCCACTTCCTTTACCCAGAGGCCTTCCTGCCCTTGAGGACTTCCCTTTCACTCTTCTGTCTGGCAGAGTTCTTATAAACCGCGACAAGGCTGGGCCCAGGATTCCTGGGGGGCTTGACCCCCAACCCTGCGGTGGTTACCCAGGACAGGGGCTAGGGTGTCCCCACTTCGGGGTACTTTTTTTGCACTGGGCACCTTCCTGACCCACTAATCATTTTATACAATTTAAAGCAAATACAAGTTTAATTAACAATTAATTTTAAAAAAGAATAAGGAAAAATGGGAAAGGTTAGAGGAAAACACATTACCCTGCTTTGTGGCAGGGAACATTACAAACAGTGTCTTTGGAACGTCAGGGCAGTTCAGTCTGTTCCTTGTAGGTCCCAGGCCTGCTTTTCAGGCCCTGTCTGTGCTGCAGGGACGCTGTGGGTTGGACACTTGCTCCGGTGGTGGCCACACGCTCTCAGGCTCTAGGTGGCAGGACCCTTCTTTCCAGCGTCGCCCCCCGCCCGGTCGGGGTTATGATCCCCCTGCAAGTCTGGCCTACAAGGCCTCTTGGCTGAGGCGTTTCCCTGTGCTGGGCCCACTGCCCAGGGTCCCCCTCACTTTTCCCACCTGCTCACCACACTCGGACTGCACACGGCTCCGGACTGCCCCAGCCCCAGCTCTGGACTGCTCCAGCCTCGGCTCCAGCTCCACTCCGCCTCAGCCCCTCTGCTGCTGCTCTGCCTTCAGCTCCATGGGCTGCTTCTCTGGCCTCTCTGGCTCCGGTTGCTGCAGCTTTGCCCCCAGGACAGCTCTGCTCTGCAGGCTGCTTCTGTGACTCTGCTCCCAGCTCTGACCTGCTTCCTGGCTGCTTGTCTGGCCCCTCTGGCTCTGGTTGCTACAGCTCTGCTCCCAGGGCAGCTCTGCTCTCTCTGGGCTGTGCTCTGGCTTTGGGGCTGCAGCTCTGCTTCCAGCAGCTTAGCTCGGGCCCCTGCTCTTTTTTTAGCTCGGCCCCACTCTGTTTGACTTAGGCCATTCCAGTTCACACGGAGGACGGGACCCACCCTGGCCTCCTGACTCTCTGATTAGCCTGCCCGCCCCGTCAATCAGGCTGATCTGGAGCGTTGGCCTCTCCCCATTGCCCCTGGGGACTGTCAGTCTCAGGCTCCTGATTTGCCATCGACCCTTCCCCTTTTAGTGCTGGGAGCTAGCCAACCAAAACACCCCACTGAATGTTAGTAAGGGGGCAACAGTCCCCTTACATTCCCCCTTCCTAAAATACTGCCACATCCACAATATTTACACCGGTACATCCGGGCCCCATGGTAACAACATATACCCATATCATTGTATATTAACAACCCATTAACAATTATCAAAAGAACATTTAACATATTTAACATTTTACATTTACTTTTTAATACCATACATAACAATATTTATTAAAACACTACATAGAACCAATAACATAATTATCTTTAAGTCTAACAGGAAGTATGCCCTTATTAGCCCTCTGGGACCTTCTTAAGACTGGCAGTTTATTACTTATATTTTTTATTTTCCTATCCTCGGGTAATACTGGGTCAGTTTGAAGGATCTGGCCATTTTTGTTAGGGTTTCGGTTTGCCCCACTCTGTCCCCCTCTGTATTCGGTTTGTGGGACTAGAACCATTTCCCAATTGGTTTCAGTCTCCTCAGGGTGTACTGATCTACGCCTCCTATGGTCCCTGTCTGGACTAAGAGTACAATGTTTCAACTGGTCCCTATGTACTACTATCCCAGGACCTCCTCGTTCAGGCTGGTTAGCGTACACTGGCAGTTCGGGATTGTTGTGGGTGACCACAGTGGAGGGATTTGGCTTCCATTTATCCTGTATTTTATTACACCTCCGGTGTCTACGGCTACGAACTGGTACACAGTCACCAGATCTGATGAGAGCCCCACTGGACTTGCTATCATAAGTCCTTTTCCTACTTTGGGCTCTGTCTTTAGTTGTACTGAGAGCAACTTTCCAGGCTGTCTTCAGCCTGTCATGGTGACCTTTGACCTGGTCATCATAATTGGTCATCTCATTCTTAGAAAAGACTTCTTGATGCTTCTCTGGCAACACCCTTATGTAAGCCACATGTGCAGGAATCAGCCTTTGACGCGCCGCTTGAACTGGAACTGGCAGTCTCCCATCACATCTTTCTTGAAGAAAGGTAACTCGTCCTCCCTTCTCCCTCGTCACCTGCAGCTTATTTCCTGGTACACAGCTGTGTTCGTCAAGGATCTTCTCTCCAAGGAGGAATAATGGTCTTCCGTTCTCTGCCCACTTTACCATTTCCCATATGCCTTGTGGGGCCCAGGGAAAGACTCTGCCTCTCCTCTCGAGCCAATACTCTACTCAGCACAGCATTCTTCGTAGAGTGCTCGTGACAGTTCATCCTCCTGGTCCCTTTTCCTGGTAAGAGTAGCTCCTTCAGCTCACTAATGATGTTCATCCCTAGAATCCCTGGGACTCCTTCTCTTATATGGCTCCCTTTTGAGGCTTTGTCTTTCAGGATGAAGATGCATTTTCCTGGCAGTGTCTGGCCCATATACTCTATGTCTGCTTCAAGGCACCCCACCACTGGGATTGCCAATCCATTAACAGCTGTTAGACGTACAAACCGTGTGCTGTGCATGGTCAGGTCCTTGTCCTTCAGATATTTTTGAAAATGCGACTCAGTAATGGTGGTGACTTCTGAGCCAGTATCTAACAAACATCTGGTCTTCACCCCTGCTATACATACTTCAGCAGTTAGACAGTCTCCAAATGCTCGCTTACAGAAGTCGCTAGATATGCTGGCACTGCCCATGTTCCTCTCAACACTGTATGCAGAGGGATTTTCCACGAAGGACAGGCCTAGGAATCCTTCTGCCACTGCTTGGCCTTCTACTGTAGAGGGACCAGTTGCTCCTGGTGCCCCATTGGTTTCGAGTGCCTGGGACTCTGTTCTCCTTCTCAGTGAACATTCTTGGCTAGTATGTCCTGGCCTTTCACAAGTGTAACAAATGTATCTTCCCAGCTCGTCCTTCAGTGGGGCTCTTCGGGATCCCGGTGCCCTTGGATACTTTGGCGTACTAATGGGATTTTTTTCTTTCATCAACTCAGTCATTACTTTCAGCATCTCCCCCTGTTGGACCGCCAGTTTTTGGACAGCTTCACTTAAGCTTTCCAATGTTAGCGCTGTTTGGGGCAGGACCTTTTCCCCAGCAGCTGCATTCACTAGGCCCCCACTTTGTGTATGGGGATTAGGCTTGGCCGCCTCTGCCACAGGAACTTCCTCTTCTTCTGACCACATAATGGCAGCCTGCATGAGTTCATGGAACTTCTTACTGGGCTCTTCTTTAAACCTCCTTTTCATTTCACGTCGGAGGGAGTCATCACGGAGCCCCAGCACCAACTGCTCTTTTAGAACCGTATCTGGGTCTGGAACTCGCTGAGGGTCTCGCCGCTCCACTTTGCTCATTCTCTCCTGGAGGTCATATGCGTATGCCCGGACAGTTTCACCAGGCTCCTGCTTTCTCTCAAAAAACTCCTTTAGTCGGGTTCCAATAGGTACCTTGTCTCCATACACTTTTAGGAGGAGTTCAAATACCTTTTCCACATCTTTCTTGTCTGCCACTGCCATGAACTTTATTGTGGCCTTGGCCTGGCTCTTGAGGTGCTCCTCTATGAAGTCCACATGATCTTCTTCAGGTACTCTTAGCACACGCAGAGCCGCCTTCACAGACTTGACCCACTCCTCTACTGTAATGTCTCCTGGTCTAGTCGGGAAGCCACCAAACCCCGTGACCTTCCGCTCCCGTGGGACATAAATAGTAGGGGGTTTCTTAGCTTCTGCTGTCTGTTGGTCTATTACTGCCTTGGCCAGCGATAAGGCTTCTCTCTGTTCAGTTCTAGCTTGCCGTAATGCCTCCGCTTGGTCTGATAATCTGCGCTGAAGTTCAGCAAACTGGGTTCGTAGTTCTTCAATTCCAGCCATGGTAGGGTGCTCAACTAGGCCCGGACCATGCTACTAGAACTTAACCAGAAAACCAATGGGATGGACCCTGTGGATAGGATCCTGTTCGTGACGCCAATTATGTAAGCGGGGGAATGGTCCCGCTATTGTGGGGAACTTTCCTGGCTTCTGCACTACCCTGGTGAAGTGGGCTAGCGAAAGGATCCGAGTCCTCGCTTCCACTTCCTTTACCCAGAGGCCTCCCTGCCCTTGAGGACTTCCCTTCCACTCTTCTGTCTGGCAGAGTCCTCATAAACCGCGACAAGGCTGGGCCCAGGATTCCTGGGGGGCTCGACCCCCAACCCTGCAGTGGTTACCCAGGACAGGGGCTAGGGTGTCCCCACTCCGGGGTACTCTCTCTGCACTGGGCACCTCCCTGACCCACTAATCATTTTATACAATTTAAAGCAAATACAAGTTTAATTAACAATTAATTTTAAAAAAGAATAAGGAAAAATGGGAAAGGTTAGAGGAAAACACATTACCCTGCTCTGTGGCAGGGAACATCACAAACAGTGTCTTTGGAACGTCAGGGCAGTTCAGTCTGTTCCTTGTAGGTCCCAGGCCTGCTTCTCAGGCCCTGTCTGTGCTGCAGGGACGCTGTGGGTTGGACACTTGCTCCGGTGGTGGCCACACGCTCTCAGGCTCTAGGTGGCAGGACCCTTCTTTCCAGCGTCGCCCCCGCCCGGTCGGGGTTATGATCCCCCTGCAAGTCTGGCCTACAAGGCCTCTTGGCTGAGGCGTCTCCCTGTGCTGGGCCCACTGCCCAGGGTCCCCCTCACTCTTCCCACCTGCTCACCACACTCGGACTGCACACGGCTCCGGACTGCCCCAGCCCCAGCTCTGGACTGCTCCAGCCTCAGCTCCAGCTCCACTCCGCCTCAGCCCCTCTGCTGCTGCTCTGCCTTCAGCTCCCTGGGCTGCTTCTCTGGCCTCTCTGGCTCCGGTTGCTGCAGCTTTGCCCCCAGGACAGCTCTGCTCTGCAGGCTGCTTCTGTGACTCTGCTCCCAGCTCTGACCTGCTTCCTGGTTGCTTGTCTGGCCCCTCTGGCTCTGGTTGCTACAGCTCTGCTCCCAGGGCAGCTCTGCTCTCTCTGGGCTGTGCTCTGGCTTTGGGGCTGCAGCTCTGCTTCCAGCAGCTTAGCTCGGGCCCCTGCTCTTTTTTTAGCTCGGCCCCACTCTGTTTGACTTAGGCCATTCCAGTTCACACGGAGGACGGGACCCACCCTGGCCTCCTGACTCTCTGATTAGCCTGCCCACCCCGTCAATCAGGCTGATCTGGAGCATTGGCCTCTCCCCATTGCCCCTGGGGACTGTCAGTCTCAGGCTCCTGATTTGCCATCGACCCTTCCCCTTTTAGTGCTGGGAGCTAGCCAACCAAAACACCCCCACTGAATGTTAGTAAGGGGGCAACAGTCCCCTTACAATAAGGAAGGACTATCTAGTAAAACACTTATAAATATATATTTATACATATATGTGTGTGTATACATCTATACTTACTAATCTAATGATAAACTTTACATTAATGCTCCTTTCCTGTGAGTTAAGGTAATAGGAAGTGTAGCGGGGTAGTCACCCACTCCTGCCTGAGAAGGGTTAAAGCCAGCCCTGCAGAGGGCTGGAGCTGTGGGAAAAGCTACCTAGGCTGATTGGGGAAGTAGCTGCAGCTGTCCTGTATAAAGAGGCTGGGAGCCAGGATCTCAGGAGTCTCTCTCTGCACTCAGAGACAGAAGGGCCTGGCTGTAGAGAGCTTGAGACAGGGTACCTGAGTGGAGTAGGGCTAGAGAAAGGCTGGGGAGCTCTAGCCTGGAAAGCCCCAGGCTGTGGCCTAGCATTGAGTCAAAGGTACTGGGGGTTGCAGAGGGCAGCCCAGAGGTAAGCCAAGGCAGTAGGTCCAAACCAACCTTGCCTGTGATGAGTGGCTGATACTGCAATCTGCCCCAGGGAGTGGGGCTGGATGGTGACTGGCAGTAGTCTTACACTTGAGGCAAGGTGGGGTTAGTGGGTGGGAGTTCCCCTGGGAGGGGAGACCCAGCATGTGTGGATACTGCCAGGGGGCAGCACCCAGAGCAAGGGGCACTGGGGTTGTGGGATGGACAGGGGGGGCCAGAAGTGGCAAGGTGGATCACTGGCCTGCAGAGGGTGCTTCAGAGGCTGGTTCAAGCTAATTCCCAAAGCAACCAGCAGGAAGTGCTGCAGGGGTGAGTCTGACCTCTTACAAAAGAAATTTGATAAGTCTTTAACCTTTGAGCCCCAGTGACAGAGAGAGAGAAAGAAAAGGAAATAACATATCAGTATTAGCTAGAACCTATCAACTTGTTAGAGCAACCATATCAGATCTTAGAGAGCAATATATAAATTCCATATGGTCAGATCATTCCATAGATATCACTTCTTGCAAAGGAGGAATTTGCAGATTTTTTAGGTATTTTTCCATCTCCTAAATGGAACTGAATGATACCATCTTCTTGCCATTCTTAATATGGAGTATTGCCAGGTATTTAAGAAAATACTTCAAGTCCATCTTCTTGGCCAATTGTTTCACTTGGTTAAAAGCTGCCCTCATTTCAACCACATCACAAACATAATCTTGAAATGCTGGCTCTCCCCATAACATCTCCTTTTTTCCTCTGAATTTCTGCAATATAAGCTCCTCAGTGGTAAACTACAGGAACTTCACAATCAGTGCTGTAGGCTGACTTCCTGGAGCTGGCTTGGAGGCAAGGACTTGGTGTGCCTGTTCAATATCAAAACAGAAATCTCTCATCAGAGGCAACAACTTTGTTTGCAGTCTAGGGAAAAAGTCAAAGGGTTTACCTTTCTCTATTCCCTCAGGAACACCTACAGCCCTGATCTTACATTGTTGTGAGTGGCTTTTAGGGTTATCAGATGAGAGGAAGAAAATATTGGGACACATGGGAAGGGGGGTTGCTGGTGGAGCAAAACCCAAAAAAACCCCGCAGTGCAAAATATTGGGACAAACTGCATCCTGACCAAACATCGGTTGGGATGTGTGACAAATGCCTAAATATCAGGACTTCTGGTCACCTTAGTGGCTTTCTAGATCAATTAGCTTGATCTTAAGTCTTGATATCACTAGAGTGCTTATAACCTGTAATTTGTTCTCTTGGAAATCATCTTCCACTTCAGAAATTCCCTGTTCTGCTTCACCCATCTATCACAATAGAGCTTGTTATGCACTCTGAATCTCAGTCATAGTGGTCTGTAAGATGGATACTGCAGATTTAATTTCAACAGTATCTGTGACCACCTATTGTATTACAGCCATCAGCTGCATTCCACCTGGCTCAGGCACCATTTTGTTTGTAGAGGTGAAGAGGCAGATTTTCTCTATTTTTGTGGGTGCCTTCAGATTTGGAGAGGAAGATGCAGAGCTAGAGGGCATCTTAGGGGTTTCAGTAGTTGGGCACAATATTTCTTGGTGTTGAATGGTAGGTTTTAAGGGAAGATGTTTGGAATGCTTAATGGGCTGCTGCAGAGTTCAAGCAATCTGCATCCACCTCAGCCACAGTAACTTCTGGTGCCCTCTTGATGGGTTTTCTAACGAATGAATTGTTTGAGTCAAAGGAAATCTAACCATTCTATAACAATTTCTTTAACAATTCCTAGACTCTAAAGGCCAGAAGGGACCACTGTGATTATCTAGTCTGACCTCCTGTATAGCACAGGCCATAGGACTGCCCCAAAATAATTCCTGTTTGAATTAAAGCATATCTTTTTAGAAAATCATTCAATCTTCATTTAAAAATTGCCAGTGACGAAGAATTCACCACAATCATAGAATCATAGACTCATAGGACTAGAAGGGACCTCAAGAGGGCATCTAGTCCAGTTCCCTGCACTCCTGGCAGGACTAAGTATTATCTAGCCCATTCCTAACCGGCTCTTAAAAATCTCTAATGATGGAGATTCCACAACCTCCGTAGGCAATTTATTGAAGTGCTTAACCACATCACAGTTAAGAAGTTTTTCCTAATGTCCAACCTAAACTTCCTTTGCTGCAATTGCTTCTTGTCCTATCCTCAGAGATTAAGAACAATTCTTCTCCCTCCTCCTTATATCAACCTTTTATGTGCTTGAAAACTGTTATGTCTCCTCTCAGTCTTCTCTTCTCAAGAATAAACAAACCCAATTTTTTTTCAATTTTCATAGATCATGTTTTCTAGACATTTAATCATTTTTGTTGCTCTTCTCTGGACGTTCTCCAATTTGTTCACATCTTTCCTGAAATGTGGCGCCCAGAACTGGACACAACTCCAGTTGAGGCCTAATCAGCGCAGAGTAGAGCGGAAGAATTACTTCTTGTGTCTTGCTTACAACACTCCTCCTAATACATCCCAGAATGATGTTCACTTATTTTGCAACAGTGTTACACTGACTTGTATTTAGCTTGTGGTCCACTATGATCCCCAGATCCCATTCCCAATACTCCTTCCTAGGCAGTCATTTCCCATTTTGTATGTGTGCAACTGATTTGTTCTTTCCTAAATGAAGTACTTTGTATTTGTCCTTACTGAATTTCATCCTATTTAGTTCAGACCATTTCTCCAGTCTGTCCAGATCATTTTGAATCTTAATCCTATACTCCAAAGCACTTGCAACCCCTCACAGCTTGGAATTGTCTGCAAATTTTATAAGTGTACTTTCTATGCCATTATCTAAATCATTGAAGATATTGAACAGAACCAGACCCAGAACTGATCCCTGCAGGACCTCATTTGATATGCCCTTCCAGCATGACTGTGAACCATTGATAACTACTCTTTGGGAATGGTTTTCCAACCAGTTTTGTACCCACCTTATAGTAGCTCCATCTATGTTGCATTTCCCTAGTTTGTTTATGAGAAGGACATGAGAGACAGTATCAAAAGCTTTACTAAAGTCAAGATATACCACGTCAATCCGTGGGTCTGTTGGCTGAAGCTTCTTTGAACAGTAAACTAAGAAGCTGCTCCTTTTTGTTCTTGTCTTTCCTGTGTTCAGAGAAACAGGACTTTGTAAACAAATGAGATTGCAACAAAGAAAATATCAGACTTGATCAATTTCTACTTCCAACTGGAACATCTCCAGGGCCCCAAAATTTGACTAGTCACTTGGGTAAAAAAAGGGGCAACAATACCTTTGTCTGCTAGGTTTCAGAGCCCATTATCAAATATTTGTTCCCCATGTAGGTGGGGAACATATAAACTGTGATCAAGTCACCCTTTATCCTTCTTTTTTCTTATGCTAAATGGATTGGGCTCCTGGAGGCTTTCCTTATAAAGCATGTTTTCTAATCCTTTAATCATTCTTATGGGTCTTATCTGAACCCCCTCCTATTTCTCAACAGCCTTCTTGAATTGTGGATTCCAGAACTAGACACAGTATTCCAGTAGCAATCATACCAGTGTTAAATAGAGGCAACGTAATCTCTCTACTCTTACTTAAGGTTCCCCTATTTATGCATGTCAGGCTTTGTCTACACTGGCAAGTGAAAGACAAAACTTTTGTTATTCAGAGGTGTTAAAAAAAAAATACCCTCCCGAAAGATAAGTTTTGTCGATGACAAACGCTGTTCACACCAGCGCTTGTCAGTCAGCAGGAGCGCTCCCATGCTGACAACGCTAATGCTGACAAACAGCGGCTACACTATGTACCTTTTAGCAGCATGGTTGTAGCAGCACAGCCGTATCACTAAAAGCTGCATAGTGTAGACATTGCCTAAGGCTTGCATTAGCCTTTTTTAGCCACATTGATACTGGGAGCTCATACTCAGTTGATTATCCACTCTGAGCCTCAACTCTTTTTCACTGCTTCCCAGGATAGATTCCCCCCCCCACCCCCCCCCGCGTATAAGTGTGGCCTACATTGTATTACTTTATATTTGGACATATTGCAATCCACGTTTGCTTATGCACAAATTACAGAGCAATCCAGATTGCTTGGTATCAATGAACTGTCCTCTTAATCATTTACCGCTCCTCCAATTTCCGTGTCATCTGCACACTTTATCAATGTCATGGTTTCTTTCAGGTCATTGATTTAAAAAAACAAACAAACAAACAAAAAAAAACAATTCCTGCAGGACCCCACTAGAAACATACCAGTTCAGTGATTTCCTGTTTACAATTACATTTTGAGACCTCTCATTTTTCCTGTTATAATACATTTAATGTGTGCCATGTTAATTTTGCATTGATTTGCTTTCTCAAATGCCTTACAGAAGTCCATGAATATTACATTAACACTTATCTTTACCAACCCAACTTGTAATCTCATAAAACAGATAGTGTTAGGATCGCTTCTCCACAAACCCATGCTGATTGGCATTAATTATATCACTCTCTAATTCTTTGTTGACCAAGTCCTGTATCAGCCTCTTCATTATCTTGCCTGGGATCAATGACCAGCTTACAGGCCTATAATTACCCAAGTCAACCTGTTTATCCTTTTTAAATATTGGCACATATTAGCTTTCTTCCAGTCTTCTGGAACCTCCCTCAGCACTGAGTCATTGAAAATTAATATTAATGATGGAGCAAGCTCCTTGGACAGCTCTTCTAAAACTCTTGGATGCAAGTTATGCAGACCTGCTGATTTAAAAAATGTCTAATTTTAGTAGCTTTTGTTTAACATCCTCTTGAGTTACTATTGGAGTGGAAAGTGTTTCATCATCTATATGACTGCGACGGGTTGGATCACAGAAACCCCCTTAGGGCTGCCAACTGATGTGCCAAGACTACTTCCACCCCCGCTTTCCCTGCCTTCACAGCTTGGGACTTCAGTGCCCTGCCTGGTTTGAGCCAGACCCGCTAGCCTGCTGCAAACCCTGACCCAGGTCTTAACCACGTCCCTTAATAGCTGTAGGCTTAATTGAAATAAGGTTAAGAAGTATTCCTGTCTTTAACACTCAGATGCTCAACTCCCAATGGAGTCCAAACCCCAAATAAATCCATTTTACCCTGTATAAAGCTTATACAGGGTAAACTCAGAAATTGTTTGCCCTCTATAACTCACACACATACACACAGAGAGAGAGAGAGAGATGCACAGCTGTTTGTCTCTTCTTCCCCCCCCCCCCCCCGTATTAATACATACTCTGGGTTAATTAATAAGTGATTTTATTAAATACAGAAAGTAGGATTTAAATGGTTCCAAGTAGTAACAGACAGAACAAAGTGAATTACCAAGCAAAATAAAATAGAACACTCAAGTCTGTCTAATACAGATAAAAACCTCACCCTCAGAAGAATTCCAGTAAGCTTCCTTTTACAGACTAGTCTCCTAGTCTGTGTCCAGCAATCACTTACATCTCCTGTACTGTCCTTTGTTCCAGTTTCTTTCAGGTAGCCTCTCCACCCCCAAAGATATCTCTTTAGCCAGCTGAAGACAAAATGGAGGGGTCTTCCAGGGGTTTAAATAGACTTTGTCTTGTGGGTGGAGACCCCCTCCTCTCTCCTATGCAAAGTCCAGCTCCCAGATGGAGTTTTGGAGTCACATGGGCAAGTCACATGTCCACGCATGACTCAGTTTTTACAGGCAGCAGCCATTGTTTACATGCTACCCTGAACATCCTCAGGTAGACTTCTTATGCAGATTGGAGCCTTCCAAGATTCATTGTCCTTTAAGTGTTTCTTGATTGGGCACTTAATTTGCACATTCCTTTCTCAAGAAGCTGACCAAATGCTTTACTAAGACTGCTTAGAAATCAAGCAAGTACACAGCCAATATTCATAACTTCGAATACAATGACACATGATACCAACAGGATGAATAGATTCAGTAGATCATAGCCTTTACAGAGAGATGTTACATGGCCTATGTAGTTGTAATGATGCTGGTTCTGGCGGGACCCAACTGCGAGTGCCAATTCAGGACAAATTGCTTAAAGCAGGGCAGTTACAGCCCAAGGCTGGGGTTTCTATTCACACCAAGGCAAACCAAACCAGGCAAACAGAGAAGACTTCGGTTTTACCCCACTGGCTAACCACAAGTCACACAAGCAATTCCCTTAGACACTCCAGTTTACCAGTATCACCACCAGTGCCACTCATTATGGGGGATCAATGGTTATGAAAACCAATACCTCAGTAAAAGAAAAAAGGCGCTCTCGATCCCAAAGGACCACGCCCCAGACCCAGGTCAATATACAAATCAGATCTTACCCACAAATCACGCTGTTGCCAATCCTTTAGAAGCTAAAGGTTTATTCATAAAAGGAAAAAGATATAGATGAGAGCTAGAATTGGCTAAATGGAATCAATTACATACAGTAATGGCAAAGTTCTTGGTTCAGACTTGTAGCAATGATGGAATAAGCTGCAGGTTCAAATCAAGTCTCTGGAGTACATCCCCAGCTGGGATGGATCATCAGTCCTTTGTATAGAGCTTCCATTTGTAGCAATTTGTACCATTTGTACCCCCTCCAGAGGTGAGGTAAGCAGGCTTGAAGACAAGATGGAGATGAGGCATCAGCCTTTTATAGCCTTTTCCAGGTGTAAGAACGCCTCTTTGTTCTTATGGTGGAAAATTACAGCAAAATGGAGTTTGGAGTCACATGTGCAAATCCCTGCATACTTTGCTGAGTCACAAGGCATATCTGCCTTCTTTCAATGGGTCAATTGTATAGCTAACATTCCTTAATGGGCCTTCAAGCAGGCTAGGCAGAGCTGACACCAACTTGTCTGGGGTGTCACCCAGAAGCATTGCATAGGTTTGAAATACAGACGGTATGAGCCAATATTCATAACTTCAACTACAAAAATGATACACACATAGACAGCATAATCATAACCAGCAAACTATAACCTCTCCATAGACCCCTTACACAACAACCTTTATACAATATTTGCCGCAAATATATAACAGTGGTCGCAACAGTTGATCTATACAGTTACAGATTATGCCAATAATGTCACAGTAGCATAAAACATATTCCAATTGTCACATACATAAGCATATTTCCATAAAGCCTTATGGGGTACACTGTCACAATGATCACATCTATCTACTCCAGGGGTAAGCAACCTATCGCACGTGTGCTGAAGGCGGCACGCGAGCTGATTTTCAGTGGCACTCACGCTGCCTGGTCCTGGCCACCGGTCCAGGGGGCTCTGCATTTTAATTTAATTTTAAATGAAGCTTCTTAAACATTTTGAAAACCTTATTTACTTTACACACAACAATAGTTTAGTTGTATATTAGACTTGTAGAAAGAGACGTTCTATGTTAAAATACATTAAAATGTATTACTGGCACACGAAACCTTAAATCCAAGTGACTAAATGAAGACTCGGCACACCACTTCTGAAAGGTTGCCTACCCATGATCTAGTCTTTTCCACAAGTACCAGACAGAAATATTTATTGAACACTTCTGCCTTTTCTGCAGCTATTGACAATTCTACACTTCCTGTCTAGTAATGGACCAGTACATTTGTTCGCAGTATTTTTATTCCTAATATATTTTTAAAAACTTTGTCCTTAATTCTGCTGGCCATAGATTTCTTCATGTTGCCTTTTTTCCCCTTATCAATTTTCTGCCATTCCTAGCTTCTGATTTATATTCATTACTATCAACTTACCTTTTCTTCCATTTGTTCTATATTTTGTATAGATGCCTTCACTTCCGCTCTGTCAGGTTGGTTTTTTTTTTAGCCAGGGTAGCTTCCTTTCTCAGTTGTGGCTTTTGGGGCATCTAATAAGCTGTTCTTAAACGGGTCCCATTATCATTCATATTTTTGTTTACATTTCTCCTGCCATCTGATTTGGCTCAATTGTTTTCAGGTTTGTGAAAATGGCATTTGAAAATACATATCTATATACATATAATATGCTATTACCAGTTTTTACTTTATTTTGTTTGCACATAACAAGTGTGATCAAGTCATGATCATTGTACCTAAGCTTTCACTAAATTTTATTTCCATGATCAATTCCTCTTTATCTGTCAAGATGAGGTCTAATATAGAACTCACTCATTATCATGTCATCATCTGACCTAAAAAAAAGAAAAGAAAAGCACAAAGACATAAGAGATAATAATGAGGAAAGCTGAAAGAATCATGAAGAAATCTAAAAAGATTTGGAGTAATGGAACAATTGTCAGTCTTCCATATTTTCTTATTACTATCTTGGTTCAAAGGACAACTACAGGACCTAGGCACCATCTCGGCCTGCATAAATGGAAGATCTCATATTAATAATTCATTTCAGTCTATTTTATGATGAGCCTGCAACATCCTTATCTTTTTATCATGTGATAATGACATTATTTCTACAGAACCCTTGTCTAATTCAAGGCCCAATTTTATTCCCAATGAACACACCTGTCAAATTTCACATGTTGTATGTAGCACTCATGCATTTAGTAGATCTATCACACTTGCCTGCATCTCAGGTAAAACGTCAAGCCCTTGTCTACATGGGAAAGGTTTTTTGGTATAACTTTTTCTGCTATAACTATACTGAAAGTGCGTATCCACACTGCTTTATTATGCCAGCTTAAGCTACTTCTATTGTGAGATGGTAAGACATTTTCCACATCATTTCCACCCCAGACTGTAACAATGGTGGGTGGGTGGGGCCAGGGTTAGGTTAATAATTGCACCTTTGAAAGCCATACTTACATTAACAAATGTTGCCCCCAGGACATGTCTCCAAGACCGAGAGAAGGGTCCTGTTCAAAAAGGCAATGGACAAACTGGGAAGATATGCAGTACTGCTGTTTACCAGGATGGTGCCCTCTGAGTCATTGCAGGAGGTGAAGGTAACCACCACCTGTAAAGATGAACCTGAGAAGGCCACGTTGTCTTGCAATGTGAGTGCCATATGTTCTAATTTATAATATCTGATCAGCACAAAGCGCAGTACAAAATTAATAGATTTTTGCAGTAATTCACACCCATTTTGCTGTGAAGGGAATGGCAATGTTGTACACGTCAACAAAAGAGGGTTTGATGGAAATTAATTATGCGTAGCCACAAATCCTTTATAATGTCTGTGCACTGGGAAGTGTTTCGGGAGCCATTCTGGGCCATTTACCTCACCTTCCAGTGCATGTCTGAAAACGTGAAGGTAACTAAAAGATCTGGGCATTAATTAAAACAGTGATTCAAAGATTTCTATTGTTTCGCTATCTGTCTGCTGCTACAATAAAAATGCCTGCCATGCAACATTTGATTTTTTTTTTTTAGCTCTCGTCGTGCTCCCATCTTGAGCAAGGGGGCCAGGGACAGTCAACCAAGAGGGAGAGGGAGTCTCAAGCAGCACAGGAAGGCTAGATCTTAGGCAAATAACTTTTTGCCCAAATGTTCCAGCCTGGTCAGCATTTGAGCACACTAGGAAGGAGAGAGTGACAAAAGCTGAACAAATAAGAGAATATGAAGGTTACTGCCCAGAGACGGACATCTCTCAGTTCATGTAGTGATGCCTGAGCAAGGTGGCAGTGCCCAGCCAGGACCTGGAGCAAAGTTATTTAAACCTCCCTATACAGTCAGTACCCAGATGGCTTATTGGAATACAGCACATAATACTAACTGGTAGAAGTTCCTCAGCAGCGCTGCCAGGCTGGCTCTATGCCTGGGTCTCAGGGGCCATCTCCGGCACTCTCCGTACCTGGATCTCTGCCTTAGCATTGGGCATGCCAAAAAGATGTTACAGGGGGCATCCCTCCCCCCATGAAATACACTTTGGCCAATGTGCCCAAGGCAGGGAGCCTGACAGTGTTGCTGGCTTCAGAGATTTTACTGAGAGTCTCATATTTGCTGTTTTTCTTTAAGCTTCTGCTCCTGGGAATCATGTGAGTATATAAGAATCTGAGCTTTTATATTAAAGCCCTCACGGTTGCAGAGAAGAGCTTGAAAACATGAACCGTAAAGGTTCAAAACCAAGAAGGCAAATAAAAAGAATGGTTAACAAGGCATTTGCCTATACACAGGCACAAATAACCAATATAGAACCGATCCTGGCACTGAAACAATGGCAAAGGAGTGCAGTACTTTGAAGAGGTTTTGACATAATGATATGAGTTTTTAATAACATTAATTAAACCCTTTCTATACCTATTCTTCTCTCTTATTTTTGCAGCTATTGATCTTGACTTTGTTTTCCTGCAAATCTGTACTGTGACTTGGCAGCACACAACTGGCAAAGTGAGGGTATTTTTAATGCTGATATTAGATGCTAGATGAAATGCACACTGAAAGGAGACTCCACTGCCCTGGGTTATATAAATGCTACCTCCAGTTTAAATGGAAGTGGTGGCTGGTTATCTTTTAACCTCTTTTACACTTCAGAAGAAAATACAATAAAGAGCAAGTAAATGCATCATCCAGACCCATATTCTTCAGTCTCTTCCCCCCGGCCCTGTTTCATGGCTTGCAGCATCTGTTCCGAGACACATGGATTTGCTGTAGCGTTCACTGTGTTCAAAGGGCTAAATGAATTGCAAGGGCAGGCAATTATGACAAGCCAGAAGTGCAAAATGCTGCAGTTCAGTTATTCTATGGCTTTGGGACTATGGGCAGCTACGTGTTAACATCAGAATGTTTCTATCTTTAACTTCAGAAATGCTATAATATTATAGGATTCCTGTTTACAATGAACTCCTTAATAATACAAATAAATGTAAGTTCTCTGCACATTGCACTCCTTATTTTCAAGAGATAAGAGTAGTCTTTTTTTTTTATTTTTATTTTTTTCAAATTAGGTTATTTTTAAAAAGCTCTTATTTTTCAGTTAAAATTGTTTTACCCTTCAAGGAAACACTTGGCTCTAACCCCAACTTAGATTAACATACAACCCCCATCAGAGCTCATTTATGTTAATAACTACCATTAGTGAATGTATATGATAAGCAATAAAACATTCCCCATACTAAAAGCTTTTAGTAGGATTTTTTTAAGACTGTGACCTAAAGATAATTTAGACAGTAGTAACAACTCCTTTCTGGCCCTGTTCTCTGACACCATATTTTTAATTTTTAAATGTCATGTGTATTTATTTGGTATCAAAGTGCTGAACCTCAGAATATTTTAATCTAGTTATAGAAGAAGTAACTTTTGCCCACTGTTCTTCTTTCTTGCCATTTCCCTATTTGGGGTCAATTACTTTTATAGTCTTCTTCTAAAACTCATGATTATACACCTGGCTGTCATGCAACGTGGCCTCTCTAAAGTCTGCTGACGTCCAGTACATGTACCAAGTCTTTGACCTCCACCTTGATCATCTTCCATCTATGATCATTGCAAGGGCCATTCTACCAGTATAAGTGTCAGATCTCTGTTGGACACTTTTGCTCACTATGGGTCTAAATTCTGGTCCTAGACTAACTACATTCTACTCTGGGTTCTAAATGCATCAATTCAGCAGGAAAGTCTTAAAAGAAGTATAGATTTTTGTTATATTGTTTGTGGTTCCCTGTGCAGTACAAGATGGTATAATTTTGGGTTTACCCTCCAGAGGGGAGTGCGTGTCTTAGGAACTGGGATGTGCTGTGCCTTCCCCTGCAGAGCTGATCTCAGCATCTGTATGTGTAGCTGCAACTGGGTGTGTCCCTACCTGTATGTGTGCTGGGGTAGTGCAGCCTGGGGGAAGGTTTGGCAGGCTGCACAGCAGTGCAGTGAGAGGGAGCCCAGGCTGGTGGGTCAGGTGGGCTCAGTGATACCCCAGATCCAAGTGGCACCCTGGGGGGGACACCCATGATCTTCTTAAGCTAACGTTTGTAGCAGGTTCGCACCCAAGAGTTTATTCAACAATACCCAACATGCAGTACTGCAATGGAAGAGCATTCTTCATGACAAGTGTGCTAAGACACTATAAAAAAACCTCTTTCATTTGACTACTTATTAAAGTTTAAGAAATTTAATAAACTGTTAACCTGTTAAACATCACTGTGGAGTTGGGTAGAACAGTTATTATTCAGAGAGCATTTCATAACTAGAGCGGATTGAACAACTTTTTTGGAGAAAATGTTCAAATAAAAAAAAAATCTTTCAATGTTTGTGGGAAATTTTCAAAAACAATAATAACATCTAAAGTGAATTGTTTTGAAAACTGAAATTCTAGATTTGTCTTTATTTCCCCTTTCTCTTCCTTTTCTTTCCACCTACCCGCCCACCTCCACAGACCACAATAGTGAATGATACCTAGGGACTTTCCCTCCCCCAGTTTTTCCTCTTTTATTCTACTAACTTTTCAAAATCTCTCCAACTCTGAAAAAGTTAAGAGTGACAAAAGAAAAAATGAGGCTCTGTAACTCTGACTTAGTTTATAGTTTCCCATTAAAAATCATTTTTTAAAATCAAAAGTAATATTTTCCCACAACAAATTTTGATTTAAACCTCTTTTTTGGGGGGTGGGGGAAAACATTCAGCTGAAACTTTCAGCCAGCTCTTTTCATAACCTTGAAATACTATTAACAAATGCTCGGGCACTAGTCTTTTCCAATTTATATTCATTCAGAATAGTTACTAAATCAGAACTCTGGTAGTGTATGGAATGTCTTAGATTCCATTCAACTAATAATTAGAACTCTTATGAAAAATGCATGCAATACTATAAAAAGACCTATATAGTTAATTAAAACCAGGATTTTTGTGTCAGTGGCTGGCTAATAATTAGATACCCCAAGGATCATTATTGTTTTAATCCTCTGTATTAATCACATTTTTAAAAGATCAAACCAGGGCAGAAAGAATGAAAATTGAACATTTAGATACTAATTTTATTAGACAAACAAATAGAATAGCTTCTTCCTTTACACACACTTGACTTAGTGATTCTTGACACGGATAGATTAGGAAAAGAGAAACTATTTAAAGGAGAAGTGCTCAGAAACTGGATTTCCTGAGCAGCTCCTTCATACATTAATTCCTTCTATGCTTCCTTTGGTTAGTCCTAGATTTTTAAGACTTTCCTGTATTGTAGTTTGCACATTCTATTACTCTCAGAAAATATGTTGAATGGTCCATGATTGAAGTATTATGGGCACAGTGCAATGCTGTAATTTTATTTAAAATTCCTTACATCATAAAAGGCAATTACACCTGCCAGTTCAAGGGGAGGCTCAAAGGCACAGATGGCAGGTATGAAAGGAGCTAAGCACCTGTCACAGGGTGAACTCACTGCCAGACTGACACCTTGTGGACACAGCATTGCAGGGATGCTTCTGCTCTAGCACTGCCTGTTGTCTGTCATCTGATGCCACCACAGTCTGCAGCTTCCGTAGTATAGCCCTTTGGCCAGATCACCTTCTGCTTCAGTCTTCTTCCAGGGTAACAGAAAAATCCAAAGTTTAATGGTCCTTATGCCAGACCTTTAGCCCCCACCACGGATTCATCAGTCTCTACCTCTTTTAATCCAAAGATTTGTATTCCCCCTCTTGCTGGGTGAGGCCTAGGGGAACCCAAGCCCAGCTTCTCCTCTAGGTTTCAGCCCAGGAACCCTGTTTTAGGCAGCTAATGACTGCTCCTTACAATCCCTTGTGCACTTCCTGGGCTGCTCCCACCTTTTCCCTCTTTGTCCACATCTCTCACAGGGCCATGGACTCCACTCTCCCATCCTGGAGTTCTCCCGCCGCAGCTTCTTGCCAATAAGCTACCGAGGTACTTCCTCAACACAACTCTCAGGCCTTGGCTACACTTGCGAGTTACAGCGCTGTAAAGGCTCCCCTAGCGCTGTAACTCACTCCCCGTCCACATTGGCAAGGCATTTGCAGCGCTGTATCTCCGTGGTTGCATGTAGTCCACCTCTCCGAGAGGAATAGCAAGTATTGCGCTGCGGCGCCAGTGTGGCCACCCAATGCGCTGTGAATGGCCTCCAGAATTATTCGGCAGTATCCCACAATGCCTGTTCTAGCCACTCTGCTCATCAGTTCAAACTCTACTGCCCTGGCCTCAGGTAACCAACCATGTGACCCACCCTTTACATTCCCCAGGAATTTTAAATATCCCCTTCCTGTTTGCTCAGCCTGGCGTAGTGTGGAGTGCTATCAGCAAATCTTTTCAGGTGACCATGTCTCCACACGCCAAGCGAGCCCCAGAATGGAGCAATGGCAAGTTGCTGGACCTCATCAGTGGGGGAGAGGAAGCTGTACAGTCCCAGCTGCGCTCCAGCCATAGGAATTACAATACCGTCAGGAAGGTATCAAAGGACATGATGGAAAGGAGCCATGACTGGGATGCCCTGCAGTGCAGGATTAAAGTGAAGGAGCTGCAGAGTGCCTACCGCAAAGCCCGTTACGCAAACGGGTGCTCCCCCCGCGACCTGCTGATTCTACAAAGAGCTGGATGCGATACTTGGGGTTAACCCCACCTCCACTCCGAGCACCACCATGGACACTTCAGAGCCAGTGGGGGGGGGAGGAGGAGGAGGAAGAGGAAAACGGGAGTGAGGGTGGTGGGCTGGATGGAGACACCCCGGAATCCCTGGAGCCATGCAGCCAGGAGCTCTTCTCGAGCCAGGAGGAAGGTAGCCAGTCGCAGCGGCTGGTACTTGGTGGAGGACAAACAGAAGAGCAGGTTCCCGGTAAGCGTTTTTTTTTTTTTCGGGAAGTAATTTTTTTGGTGCAGGCTCTTTGGGAGAGGAGGGTTAGGCATGCATGCCTAGATGCGGAATAGTGCATTGATGTGGTTTATCACATCGCAGTAATCGGCCTCGGTAATCTCCTTGAATGTCTCATGCAGAACATGTGCAATGCGCTTGCACAGGTTTATTGGGAGAGCCACCGTGGTCCTTGTCCCAGCCAGGCTAATGTGTCTGCGCCACTGTGCCGCGAGGGGCAGGGGGACCATTGCTGCACCCAGGCAAGCTGCATATGGGCCAGGGCGGAAGCCGCATTGCAGTAGAAGACCCTCTCTTGCTTCCCAGATCACCGTCAGCAGTGAGATATCGTCCAGGATGAACTCCTGTGGAAAATGTTGGGACAGTGTTCAGTGTAGGTGCCCCCTGAAGCTGTTGGCTCTCCCCAAGGCACAGAAACCCAGAGGACAGTGCAGCCCTGAAACAATCAGTCCCCCTTACTCATCATTTTGAGGCTCCCACAGGATATGTGCGCTCCGTTTCGGACGGGAAAATTATACTATTGTGTAGACCCTGTGTGTTTTCTACTCCTTAAGTGCGGGGGGAATCATTACTCTGCCTGGTATAAACAATACTGCCTTTGTTAAATGTTGCATTTTGCCTATACAGCTGCATCAACCTTGAGACCTCAGCCATCCCTCTTATCGCCTGCTCGGAGACTGCAAAGACTCAGGAAGAGACCGCGAAAAAGCAAAGAAGGCATGCTGCAAGAAGTGATGCGGCAATCTATTAAAGAGAATGAGAAAGCACAGAACTGGAGGGAGAGAGAAAGCAGGATCCGCCAGGAAAATGCAGTGCACCGGCAGCAAAGCACTGATAGGCTCATAAGCATCCTGGAGCGCCAAGCAGACGCTATCCAGGAGCTGGCAGCCATGCAGAAAGAGGAGCAGTACCGCAAACGCCACCCTCCCCACAGCCCTTGTCCCAAAACTCTTTCCGTTGTGCCCCACTGTTACCTCCAACCCACTTTCCCCAACTTCTGTGTTCTTCACGCCACCCGCTGCCTCCAACACCAGTAACTTCACCACCCAGCCCTGAAAACCACGACCCTTACCCTCTGCACTCAACCCCCATCACCATGCAGTATAGCTGTCCTGAAGTGCAGCACTCACTGCACAGCACACCAGACAGGACATACGCGAATCTGTGATTGTACTGTTCCCCACTCCACCCCCTTATTTCTTTTCAATAAATAATTTTTTTTCTTTTAAATAAATGGATTTTTTGGCTTTAAAAACATTCTTTATTATTGCATAAAGTAAAAGACTCCTTAGCCCAGGAAATAAACAGACACTGCAAGTCTGCTTGTCTGCTTAGCAAACACTGATTCCTAAAGATTGGAACTATTGCGCTTCACTCCCATGCAGGGCACCAGATATCACTGCTGGTTTTCAGCCTCAAATTGCTCCCTCAAGGCATCTCTAATCCTTGCAGCCCTGCGCTGGGTCCCTGTAATAGCCCTGCTCTCTGGCTATGCAAATTCAGTCTCCAGGTATTGAACCTCAGAGGTCCATGCCTGAGTGAAGCTTTCACCCTTCCCTTCCCACACATATTATGGAGGGTACAGCACGCGGATATAACCGCGGGGATGCTGTTTTCGGCCAAGTCCAGCTTCCCATACAGAGATCGCCAGCAGGCCTTTAAACGGCCAAAGGCACACTCCACAGTCATTCTGCACCGACTCAGCCTGTAGTTGAACCGTTCCTTGCTGCTGTCAAGGCTCCCTGTGTAGGGTTTCATGAGCCACGGCATTAACGGGTAAGCGGAATCTCCAAGGATCACAATGGGCATTTCAACTTCCCCTACCGTGATCTTCCGTTCTGGGGAAAAAAGTCCCGGCCTGCATCTTCCTGAACAGCCAAGTGTTCCGAAAGATGTGTGCATCATGCACCTTTCCGGGCCAGCCTGTGTTAATGTCAATGAAATGCCCACGGTGATCCACAGACACCTGGAGAACCATAGAGAAATACCCCTTCTGATTAACATACTCGGATCCTAGGTGGGGTGGTGCCAGAATAGGAATGTGCGTCCCATCTATCGCCCCTCCACAGTTAGGGAACCCCACTTGTGCAAAGCCATCCACTATTTCCTGCACGTGACCCAGAGTCACGGTTCTTCTGAGTAGGATGAGATTAATGGCCTTGCAAACTTGCATCAACACGATTCCAACAGTCGACTTTCCCACTCCAAACTGGTTTGCGACCAACCGGTAGCTGTCTGGAGTTGCCAGCTTCCAGATTGCAATAGCCACCCACTTCTCCACTGGCAAGGCAGCTCTCAATCTCGTGTCCTTGCACCACAGGGTCGGGGTAAGCTCCTCACACAGTCCCATGAAAGTGGCTTTTCTCATCCGAAAGTTCTGCAGCCATTGCTTGTCATCCTAGACTTCCATGACGATGTGATCCCACCCCTCAGTGCTTGTTTCCCGAGCCCAAAAGCGGCGTTCCACGGTGCTGAGCATGTCCGTGAATGCCACAAGCAATTTCGTGTCGTACGCGTTACGCGGCTCGATAGCATTGTTGGACTCCTCACCCTCACTCTCACTGTCATTTTGGATCTTAAGGAATAGTTCGACAGCCAAACGTGACGTGCTGGCGAGACTCGTCAGCATACGCCTCAGCAGTTCGGACTCCATTTCCCGCAGACAGATCGCGCTGCACAGAAACTGTTGAAAGATGGCGCCAAAGGTGGACGGAAACAAAGGGATTTCTGGGACGCGAAGTGATGCATCACGGGGCACTGGGACAGGAGCCAGAATCCCCTGCACCCACGCCCCCTTCCCACAACCCACGGTGCTAGAATGGGAAAAGGTGCTCTGTGGGATAGCTGCCCATAATGCACCGCTCCTAATAGTGCTGCAATTGCCGCAAATGTGGCCATGACAGTGCCGCTGGGAGGCTGTCAGTGTGGACAGACTGCAGCGCTTTCCCTACTCAGCTGCACGAAATCAGGTTTAACTCACAGCCAAGGCCGGCTCCAGGGTTTTCGCCACCCCAAGCGGGAAAAAAAAAATCGCAAATTGCGATCTGCGGCGGCGATTCGGCGGAAGGTCCTTCGCTCCAAGTGGGAGTGAGGGACCGTCCGCCGAATTGCCGCCGAATAGCTGGACGTGCCGCCCCTCTCCAGAGTGGCCGCCCAAAGCACTTGCTTGGCAAGCTGGTGCCTGGAGCCAGCCCTGCTCACAGCGCTGTACATCTGCAAGTGTAGCCAAGGCCTCGACCTCTCTAGCAACAGCTCTTCGCTAACTGAGCTGCAGCTTTTCTGTCAGTTGTTAGTTGGCTGCTTAGGGTATGTCTACACAGCAATAAAAGACCTGCAGCCTGGCTGCAGCTGGCCCAGGCTCGCGGGGGCTCAGGCTGTGGGCGAAAAATTGTTGTGTAGACATTTTGGCTTGGTCTGGAGCTCAAGCTCTGGGACCATCCACTCTTGCAGGGTCCTCAAGTTCAAATATCTACACTGCAGTTTTTCAGCCCCACAGCCCAAGCCCCGCAAGTCTAAGCCAGTTGACTTGGGCCAGCAGCAGGTTTTTTAACCCCCTGTAGACCTATCCTTAGTCTCAGCTGGAGCAATAATTGGTCCATCTCTTAATTCTTTCCTGGCTGTCACTGTGTGGAATCTACACACCACATCAGAATGCCATTTGTGCCTTTGAGAATATCTCTCTCTCTCTCTCTCTAAACAAATTACATGGCAGAAACATTGTGATTAACTCAACTTGTGAGAAGACAAATATAATTTATCAACTCTTATTTCAGAGAACAGAATATGAATTCTGAAGTACTTTCCTGAATTAGGTGAAGTTTGTTTAAAATTCCACTACTCAGGTGTGCCCATTAGGCAGTTCCACAGTCTAAGCAAGCTCATTTCTTGGTATTGAGTCTGAATTTTAATTTGCTTAATTTCTCCCCATTACTCCTACTTATTCCTCTCAAATCATGCTAGACAATTCCTCTTCCTCCTTAGTGTTTACCCTCTTCCAAGTGTTTATAAACCTTTTGATATTCCCCTTAGTCTCTGTCTGAACAAGCGATACATATTTAAAATTCTTTTGTATTGTTCCTCATAAGTCAATCCCACCAGCCCCTAATCACTTTTATTGCTCTTTTCTGAATTATCTTGTCATCTTTGGAGACTTGCTGGTACTGGAGTGTCAGAATTGAATGCAATATTTTAGGTGCAGCCTCACTAGTGCTGCACAGAAGAGGAATTATCACCTTCCTGCTCTGTGATAACATGTCTCTTCTTGTGCAGCCCTCCAAAAAAAAAAAAATCACACAGGCTTTCCTTCCTCCCCCAGATTATAAAGGTTTAGGTAAATTTACAAGCATGCAATCAGTCCAAAGAAGAGGAGCTGCAGCTCCCAAGAAAAACAGAAAACTGACAGAGAGATGAGAGGGAAAGAAAAGAAAAGCAGGAGAGGGGGGGTGTTCAGTGAATGAACAGCAGGGATAACATGAAAGTGTACCAAACTTTGCACCCCCGATAATCTGTATGTTATTCCCTGATAACCAGAAACTTCTATGCTCAAACTCTGTTCACAACTTTTTTTAACATCATCTTAATAAAATTTTAAAATTGGAGGTTCACAGTGGATAACTGATCATACATGAAAAGGAAGAGAGACCTAAGTCTCCAATGTCTTACCCCTTGTAAACGTGTGTACTGTACTCCTTTACATTTGTGGCTGTAAAACATATTTTTTCTTCTCTTAGGAATGTGCATTATTTTATTTGGTGTTGAAATAAAATTTGCTGGACAGTAATCATGAGATTCTCTTGTATACTCCTTGTAAACTTTTACATCCACATTGCAAAAGTGTAAATACGGGTATGTCTACACTACGGGATTAATCCGAATTTAGATAATTCGGATTTGAAAAACAGGTTGTATAAAGTCGAAATGGATGCGGCCACACTAAGCACATTACTTCGGTGGTGTGCGTCCAAGTACCGGGGCTAGCGTACTTTTCAATGGTGCTGCAAGCACTTGTGGATCACAAGGGACGTTTCACCAACATCAACGCGGGCTGGGCGGGAAGGGTTCATGACGCTCGCGTCTTCAGGAACACTACTCTGTTTAAAGGGCTGCAGCAAGGGACTTACTTTCCGGACCAGAAAATAACCGTTGGGGATGTTGAAACGCCCATAGTTATTCTTGGGGACCCAGCCTACCCCTTAATGCCATGGCTTATGAAGCCGTACACAGGCAGCCTGGACAGGAGTCAGGAGCTGTTTAACTACAGGCTAAGCAAGTGCAGAATGGTGGTAGAATGTGCATTTGGCCGTTTAAAAGGTCGCTGGCGTTCATTATTGACTCGCTCTGACCTCAGCCAAAGAAATCTCCCCATTGTTATTTCTGCTTGCTGTGTGCTCCACAATCTCTGTGAAAGTAAGGGGGAGACCTTTATGGCGGGGTGGGAGGCTGAGGCAAATCGCCTGGCTGCTGATTACGCGCAGCCAGACACCAGGGCGATTAGAAGATCACACCATGAAGCGCTGTGCATCAGAGAAGCTTTGAAAACCAGTTTCATGGCTGGCCAGGCTACCGTGTGAAATATCTGTTTGTTTCTCCTTCATGAAAACCCTCCCCCTTTACTGACTGATTTTCTGTAAGGAACCCACCCTGCCCCTTCCCCCAGCTTTCTTTCAAACCAAATAAAGTCACTATCATTTAAAAATCATTTATTCTTTATTAATAGATTAGAAAAAGAGGGAGGGAACCCGGGTGGTATTTGGGAGGAGGATTGCTGGGAAGGAAAAAGCCACAAAGAAAAGGTTAAAAAAATGACAGCCTTTTGCTTGGGCTGTCTACTGGGGTGGAATGGGAAGGTGTACGTAGCCTCCCCCCCCGAGTTCTTACACGTCTGGGTGAGGAGGATACGGAACATGGGGAGGGGGGAGGGTGGAACAGGGGCTGAAGCGACAGTCTGTTATCCAGCAGCCGTTCCTGAACCTCCACCAGACGCCGGAGCAGCCCCAGCGTTGCATCCTTCATCCTCTGGTCTTCCTGCCGCCACCTCTCATCTCGAGCGTCCCTCCTCTCCTCACGTTGGTCCCTCCTCTCCTCACGTTGGTCCCTCCTCTCCTCACGTTCACTGACTTCTTTCCTATACTTTGAAACTGTTTCCTTCCACTCATTCACATGAGCTCTGTCACTGCGGCTGGATTCCATAATTTCAGAAAACATGTCCTCCCGCGTTCTCTTCTTACGACGCCTTATCTGTGATAACCTTCGGGATGGAGGAGGGAGGCTTGAGGAATTTGCAGCTGCTGTAGGGAGGGGAAAAAAGAGAGAATTGTTTTAAAAGCTACATTTTGCAGAACAATGCTTATACTCTTTCACGGTGACCAACACTGTTCACATTACATAGCACATGTGATTTCTGTGCAAGGTCGCATTTTGCCTCTTAATGCTGAGTGCCTGTGGCTTTGCTGCTAGAGATCACAGGTCTGGGCAACAGAATTCGGCTTGCATGCGGCCATGGTAAGCTTCTACACCCTCCTTTCCCACATACCAAGCATAGCTTGTAGAGTGCTGCAGAATTGGGAAATGAAGTGGCAGCACTCCACACGAGCTGTGTCCAATCTCAGCCAGTTGGGGGGGGCAGTGTGGGGGGGCTTGTCTGGGCCCCTTCAGGCAAGTAGAGTGCTGCGGTTTTTCTGTTAACATTCAGCAGCACCAGAAAACAAACTAACCCCCCCCCCCCCCTCGCCATGAATTCTCTGGGATGATCGCTGTACCCCTCCCCCCCACCGCGTGGCTGGTATCAGGGAAGATCCCTGCAGGCACCAAACTAACCCCCCCCCCGCCGCCGCCCCCCTCCCGCCATGAATTCTCTGGGATGATCACGGTACCCCTCCCCCCACCGCGTGGCTGGTAACAGGGAAGATCCCTGCTAGCCAAACGCGAAAAACTCAGGGCCAATTTCCCATCTGCGCTTGGCTAACTGCAGGGAAGGATTTATTTTCCGCCACAGGCAAACAGCCCAGTAGGAACGGCCACCTCTGTCCCCTTAATTAAGTTCCCGTATTTCAACCAGGTTACCAGGAGTGATATCACTCTCCTGAGGATTACACAACAAGATAAAGAACGGATGTTGCTTGAATGCCAGCAAACACCGGGACCATACGCTGCCAGGCTTTGTCAGGCAATGATACCAGATTACTTGCTGCAAGCATGGCGTGGTCAAGTGTCCTACCATGGAGGAGGGAATAAAGATGCACTGCCCAGAAACCTTCTGGCAAGGCTTTCGGAGTACCTCCAGGAGAGCTTCATGGAGATGTCCCTGGAGGATTTCCGCTCCATCCCCATACACGTTAACAGACTTTTCCAGTAGCTACAGACTTTTCCAGTAGCTGAACTGACCGCGAATGCAAAGTCAGGCAAAGTAATCATTAAAAACCGTTTGCTTTTAAAACAAGTTTTATATTTTAAAAGGTAAACTCACCTGAGGTCCCTTCCATGGGGTCATGGTCTTGGATACTGGCTTGGGAGGCTTGGGAGGGTACTTCAGTCAGGGTGATAAAAAGATCCTGGCTGTTGGGGAGAATGGAGTGCTGTGTGCTCTCTGCAAGCTCATCCTCATCCTCCTCCTCTCCCCCATCGGCAGAATCCTCAGGCGTCGCTGATGAGACTATCCCCGACCCAGAATCCACGAACACAGGTGGGGTAGTGGTGGCAGCCCCCCCTAGAATTGCATGCAGCTCGGCGTAGAAGCGGCATGTCCGCGGCTCTGACCCGGAGCGACCGTTTGCCTCCTTTGTTTTTTGATAGGCTTGTCTGAGCTCCTTGACTTTCACGCGGCACTGATCTGAGTCCCTATTGTGGCCTCTCTCCATCATGCCCTTGGAGATTTTTTCAAAAGTTTTTGCATTTCGTCTTTTAGAACGAAGTTCTGCAAGCACTGAATCCTCTCCCCATACAGCGATCAGATCCAGTACCTCCCTCACGGTCCATGCTGGTGCTCTTTTTCGATTATCAGCCTGCATGGTTACCTGTGCTGATGAGCTATCTGTGGTCACCTGTGCTCTCCACGCTGGGCAAACAGGAAATGGAATTCAAATGTTCGCGGGGCTTTTTCCTGTCTACCTGGCCAGTGCATCCGAGTTTAGATTGCTGTCCAGAGCGGTCACAATGATGCACTGTGGGATAGCTCCCGGAGGCCAATACCATCGAATTGCGGCCACACTAACCCTAATTCGAATTGCTAAAATCGATTTTGGCACTACTCCGCTCGTCGGGGTGGAGTACAGAAATCGATTTAAAGGGCCCTTTACATCGAAATAAATAGCGTCGTTGTGTGGACGGTTGCAGGGTTAATTCGAATTAAAGCTGATAAATCTGAATTAAAGTCGTAGTGTAGACCAGGCCAACTACACAAGGTGCAAGACAGTGGAGAATCACGTCTCATGTGTTTTCAATTTCTTCCAATCTGTTCAGTCTTTCATATGCCACCCTTTCAAATCACAAGGTTCCCAGTCTAGTCCTCTATGCTTGAGATGTTGAGGCCCGGCATTTCTGTAGCACTTGGTTCTTAGCCATTATGAAACCAGGGCAGAGTCAGCTTCTTCACATTAAATGAGGTCCAGAGACCTTGGAATTGCACAAGAATGAATAGCTGTGCTTTGAGGGGAACTATCGTTTGAAATGTGAGGGAACAGGGCCCAGATTTAGTGCTGCACTGAGTTTCTACAGGGAAGAGGAGCCAATCAGGAGCCTGCTGAGGTTCCTTGATTCTCACAGCAAAACTGCTCCCTGTAGAAGCCTAAATGCTGTTTAAATTATGGCAGCTTTCAACAATCCCAAAGTAACCACACACCAGTTAGTTGGATCATGCTGTGCTCCAGTCATGCATCATTCCCACTTTTTAAAAATTTTATTAAGATGATGTTAAAAAAAAAAATAGTGAACGGAGTTTGAACATAGAAGTTTCTGGTTATCAGGGAATAACATACAGATTATCGAGGGTGCAAAGTTTGGTTTAAGATAAAGTGGCATGAAGAATACATAATCTGCAATATCCCCGATTGGGGGTAAAAGGTTGATGGGTCAAAGTACAGACATTGAGATTATGAGGGTATGAAGTTCATAAAGTGGCTATGTTCAGGTGTGGATTATAATGAATGGATATGATGATGAGGATGGATTGACCCTCATTTGGTGAGATTTAATGTTTAGGGAGTTTATGGTTCCAGTTTATATGATCCAACGGAGAAGGTCACTTGGTCTCTTTCTCGTAGTGGGAGAACGATGTCACTCTGGCTCACGCCTCCTGGTACTGTCGTTGGCCGGTGATGTGCTTGATGTAGATGTCCCTGGACCATCGGATGGCGTCTAAGACCATGAGGCGCCGCATGAGACATGCGTAGCGTCGACCGATCCCGCAGGTCCGCAGCACATGCTCGTTGCAGGGGTCCCAGGCGCCCAGGGCTCCGACAATCAGGGCGTCCATCTGCACCTCATAGCCCTTCGCTCTCAGGGTGTCACCCAGAGGGGCGTACTTTTCCAGCTTACGAGCTTGGGCTTTGCAAAATGCCGGAGTCCTGTTCTCAAAGGAGACCGTGACGTTGACGAGGATGATCTTTTTCTGGGCCTCGTTGGTGACGACCACGTCAGGTCATAGCTGGCTGTTGGTACCGGTGATGGTGCAGTTCACGGAGATCTCTCCCAGGCGTGGTGCGATGGCTTTCACCAGGCGGTTCTGGATGGCGTTGTGGCGCAGCTGCCAGGCTCTGGAGTGGGGTTTGCAGCTGCACAGGACATGGGGCAGGGTCTCGTTGGGGTAGCCGCACTTCCTACAACACTTGTCTCAGTTCCCGTGGCAGACGGCTCCGTTGAGCGGGACGCAGTTGAGCCGGGCACAGTGGATGAACCGCCAGTTGGCAAAATGGGTGAAGCCGCCCCAGGCGAGGAAGTGGTTGCTGGCATCCCACTTGCTGGTCAACTCAAAGGCTTTACCCTGGTCCGATTTACACTTCAGGGTTTCCATGTACAGCGAGCGGATGGCGGCCTTCAGAGTCCTCTCCAGCAAGCCCCTGGCCGTCGGGGTGACGATGGTGTTGTCGTCGGACCTGATCTGTGGCACCCGGATTCCCAGCTCCTGGCACTCCTCGCACCACTCCCAGCGGCAGCCAATGCGCTTTCCGAGGCAACGCGTGGCGTTGCGAGTGCGGGACCACAGTGAAGTGATGTCGCGCCCATCCCGTCCGAATTCCCCATCCAGGGAGCAGCTCAGGAAGGTGGCGATGTCTTGGTTCGAGGGGGCTCTGCCGATCCGCTTCTCTGTCGCATCACGCAGGGCACTCGCCGCAATGTTCCTCACCGTAGCGTCGGGACATGTCAGCAGGAGGAAGGCATGGGTGATCACCGCGACGTCGCAGAGGTCACCCATGCGGGGGACATTGGCGCAGCCGTGCCTGTGGGCGATGTAGACCAGCTCGTTGCTGGCTCTCTGGGGAAGGAACAGCCACTTCTTCACCAGCTTCCGGATGATCTTGTCTGCCTTGTTGAGGGGCACCTTCGCCACAGCGGATCCCCTTAGGGTGAACGAGATGCGTGGGATCAGGAAGGTGTTCAGGGCATTTATCTTCTGCCACGGTGCCAGCAGGGAGGCATCAATCTTGGCGGCTTCCTGCAAGATCTCCTGGATGGTGTCCTCGGGTGTCTGCCGGACACGGAACCCTGTTGGCGTGCCCAGGTGCTGGTATGCCTGCCCTCTGCCAGGGGGATGACGGGCTCACTCTGGATCTGGAACCCCGTTGTCTGCACCAAGTCCCTTTTGCTGCCGTCAATGTGCAGAGTTGCGCACTTCTTCGCATTGAAGCGGAGCCCCATCCAGTCAGTAGCTCGGCTGGTGGCATCTAGCATACCTTGGAGGCTCTCTGGGTCATCCGCGGTCAGGACCAGATCGTCCGCGTAGGCCTGAATGCTGAGTTTCTTGCCGTGCAGGTCGAAGCCAGTCGGGCCGCTGGAGATGGCTCGGATGAGCAGTTCCATGGCCAGGTTGAAGATGATGGGGCTAAGGGGGCATCTTTGTTTCACACCGCGGCGGATGGGGATGGCGTCCGTCTCTGTCCGTGGCGCAGATTGTGGTGGTGCAGTCCTTGTAGAGGTCCCGGAGGATCTGGATGAAGGTTTCTGGCATCCCGAACTCTCCCAGGGTGGCAAAGATGTGATGGTGGGGTATGGACCCAAAGGCGTTGGTCAGATCAAACCATGCTACAGCGCACTGCCTCTTGGACCTCCTGGCCTCCTGGATGGCCGTCTGAAGGAGGAAGTTGTGCTCGTAGCATCCCTCGCAGGACATGAAACCCTTCTGCACTGAGCTGACGGCGCCCCCGCACACTGACCAGTCTGTGATCCTTGCCGCGAGGCAGCTGGCATACAGCTTGTAGATGGTGGAGGAGAGGGAGATGGGCCTCCAGTTGCCGGGGTTGTCTCGTTCACCTTTTTTGTGGATGAGCACGGTCATGGACTTTTTCCAGGAGCGGGGAATGCGATGGAACTGCTTGCATTTGTTGAAGATGGCAGTGAGCACCAAGCAGCTGGGGTCTCGCTTCTTCAGCAGGGAGTAGCGGATGCCATCTTTTCCAGGGGCAGTGTTTTTGGTCCTCGACAGCCTCACCTGCACCTCCTGCGGGGAAAAATCTCACTCCAAGTCCTCCGTGAGGTCGATTCGGGGGTAGCGGGGAAAGGCACTCTGGGCGTCGCAAGTTGGTCCGGGCCTCGTGATCAAACACATCCTTGAAGTAGGAGTAGAGCCTCTCGGGCTGGATGGCACAGTAGGAGGAGGTCCCGTCGAGGATATCCCTCATGGCTTTCGTGCGGTTCATCCTGTATAGTTTCTGAATACGGGATGCAGCCGCCGGATCGTAGCGGCGGCCAACGTCCCCTCTCCTGCCTTCTCTGGCGGTGTTGTTACGGCTCGGCGCAGGGAATCTGCGAGTGGCCCATGCGGCTTCCCGGGGTTCCCTCCGTCTGGCCATAATTTCCGCAGACAGTTCTGCAGTCAGTCTGTCCATCAGGGTGTCGAAGTTCTCAAAGTCCTCAGCCTTTGCCAGCTCCTCCATCCAGGTGGATTGCCATGGCGTGGCGACCCTCGCTCGTGGCCGTCGCTCCTCCTGCTGCATTGTCTCTGCAGGTTCAGGTGCTGCAGAGACAGTCTGCAGCTTGGTTGTCCCTCGGACTGGGAGGCGGTGTTCAGGTGGGTCTTGAGGCGGGGGTCCTGGTGTGGTGGGGAGGGCAGCTCTTGGTGTCACCGAGGCAGCACTGGATCTTCCGGGAGGGAGTGGCGTTCTGGAAGCACCGGTGCTGGGTTTTGTCGAGGCGCGGTCGTGTTTGGAAGTGCTGGGGATGGTTCTGTTTCTTCTGCGGGCGGCATCCAGCTGGTGGGACCTCGGTGGGGCATGGTTTTTTTGCCGGTCAGAGGCTCTTTGGGTAACCTTGGAGGAGGTGTTGTGTCTCCAGGGGGCGGGGTCTGGCTGTGAGATCTGGGGGCTACAGAAGGCTCCTCCGTTGGCTGGATCTCGCCGTGCAGCCTGGGGGGCGATGCTAGTTGCTCCTACGGCAGGGCGGCATGAGGTTACCTGTGGGGGAGCGCTGCAGCATCTCGTGTCCGTGTTGTGCCGGATGGTTTTTATGAGGTCGCTGAGGTGCCTGGTGAGGTTGTTTACCTGAGAGGTGGCGATGATCCCCCTCACAGCAGGGTCCAGCATGGGGATTCTGGAGACGGGACTGGTCCTTTTCGTGGCATCGTCAGTCCTCAAGGCGGGGGTTACGCTTCTCTTAGTTGGCGGTTTGTCCCCCCTTACCTGCTGTGACTTTGGGGACGCTGGCTGGGGTGCTGAAGCCAGATCATCGGTGGGGGTCAGCGTTGGAACCCGGAGGATGTCAGTGGAATTCACTTTCGCGGTCATGGGGGGTCCCCTGCACGTGGCTTGATGAAACTTACATTTCTTTTGGGTCTCGAAGGGAAGATTGCAGCGGCTACACCGGAAAGCAATCTGTTTGTTGTAGGTCTTAAGAACGTGTTTGCTGAGGGCCGCGAGGGTCTGGACTCCATGGACGGGGAGACAGAAGCGGCAGAGGAGGAGACCTGTAGGGAGCGGATACTGGAGGTAGATGCAGTCTTCTTCCCCTGCCTCACCCTCCATGGGGCGGATCTCTGATGTGCCTGCAGACTTGCCAGGTGATTACTCTGTTAGAGAAGCTTGGGGAGATGAAGTCGCTCTTGGGGGGGCGGGGGGGGACTGGACTCACTGGCCATGTTGTCTCTTTGCCCGGAAGGACAGCGTGCGGCATCGAGATCTTGGGTTCTGAGGTGCATTCCCCTTTGAGCGGCCCTCCTCCGGACAGCCAGGTGGTAAGTAGTTTTGGGGTCTGGGGTTGAGGAGGTGGTTCCTTCTGCACCATCCCTCTCTGGAGCAGCAGGGCAGCAATCAGCATTCCGGTCCTGGGTCGTCGGGGGGGGCTCCCGCAGTGGCGTCCTTCCCGGCGGGGCGGCGCTCAGCATCCTGGTCCTGGGAAGCGGGCAGGGTTCTCCGGGGGTCCCCCTCTTGAAGAGCTGTTGAGATATTCTTGCTCCTGGATGTGAAGTCCCGAAGAGCCGTCCTTCTGGAGCCAGGTCTCCCTGCAGAGTTATCCACGGGGGGTTTCTTCAGCCAGCTCCTAATGTTTTGGTTCTTGCAGGTGGTCCGGGTCTTCTGTGAGGCACCAAGGGTGGTCTTCAGGATAGGTTTTTGATGAGCTTTTTGGAAAGCAGGGAACGCAGGAACAGCAACAGCCGATGACAATGTAGCTACAGCTGAAAAAGAGTTTTCTTCCAAAATAGGAGGAGTGGAGTATATCTTCAAAGCAGCATCAATTTTTTCAAAAATGGCTGCAGGACATTCCATCTTCTGGACGGGTGTTTGCAATTGTCCATCAGAAGAAATTGAACTGATAAGAACAGACACTACACTTTGATCTTAGCTCCAAGGAGCCAAGAAGCAACTGAAACCAGGACAGGGCATGGCACAGGAGACAGGCATTTCAGCCGTGACAGCTGAGAACTCCCTCATGCCAGGGGAAATCACAACTGGCCAGATCCAGCTGCTCTTCAACCCTTAGCTATACCTTGTCACAATGTTTAAAATTAGGTACCTTGATAACAGCTTTCCAGTCTTCAGGAGCTGTTTCCATTCCTCGGGTCTATTCACATCATGAGTATCTGCTATTTCACATTTCCTTTCCTTTACAACTCTCTGATGAATACATCTTATCTGATAGCCAGATTCTGCTACCCTTACACAGGGTTTAAACCTTGCCCAATGAATCATCCCATTGATTAACCACTGCAGAACAATGGGAGCAGAGACAGACAAGAGGCAGGGAATCCCATGACATTTATGAGCTCACTATGGCCCATCTCCCCAGTCTCTGTCAGTTGTTTTTGCTCTCATTTGCAGCTTTCCCTCCCTGTTGGTTTTTTAAAGTCCACAGGACCTGCTAAAGACCTTGCTAGTTCACCAAAAACAAGAGCCCAATGTGGATTACTGCAGGTTTTAAGGAGACAAAAATGGGACCAGGATGAAGAATCAAGATATGACGTGTCAAATCAGGAAAAGGAGGTGAGTATTGGGGGGCCGGGCAGATGACTTGTGTACAATGGGGCCGGAGAAAACCAATGGAATTTAGGAGCTTTGCAAGCATTCATTAGTGAGGAGTTTAGGATTAATTGGATCAAGGTAATTAGCATCCAGCTGCCTGTGTAGAGGTGCTGTGACTGAAAAACTTCATTGTTCAGATTGTTCATTGTTACAAGAATCTGGAAGGGTCTCCTCCTCCTTTGTAGTCACCAAAAGAAATCAGTCTAAAAAGCAAGCTTTTATTATACATGACTTTTCCAATCATGCTCCCAATGATTCTGGGGTAGTCAAAGCAACTATAGCAGTTAAAAACAAATCACCCAGTATTATGTATCTGTAGATTTTTGCAGCTGTCTTAATCTCAAACATACTAATGTCCTAAATCTCAGATCTGCAAACCTACTCCTCATGTTTTTCTGCTATTTACAATTGGTAATCAATAGATTCCATTGGTTTATTTCTATAACAGGTACTCTTTATTGCTTTCCCTGATGGATGCCTGCAAATCAGAGGGAAAAATACTTAATTTTGATTAAAAAAATCTGTTAAATAAACTAAGGAAATAAGCTCACAAAATTGGTCTGAAATCAACTAGATGAAATTCAGTAAAGACAAGTGGAAAATACTACACATAGGGAGGAAAAATCCAATGCACAAATTCAAAGTGGGGAATAACTGGCTGGTGCTGAAAAGGATCTAGGGGTTATAGTGGGTCACAAATTGTATATAAGCCAACAATGTGGTGCAGTTTGGAAAAAGGCTAACAATGTTTTAATAGGAGTGTTGCATAAAGACAAAGGAGGTAGTTGTCGTGCCCCACTCAGCACTGGAGGCCTCAGCTGGAGTACTGTGTCCTGTTTTGAGTGCCACACCTTAAGAAACATGTGGACAAACTGCAGAGAATCCAGAGAAGAGCAACAAAAATTATAAAATATAACCTATAAGGAAAGGTTAAAAAAACTGGACATGTTTAGCCTTATGAAAAGAAGACTAAGGGTGACCTGGTAATAAGCTTCAAAAATTGTAAGGACTGTTATAAAGAGGATGGTGATCAGTTGTTCTCCATATCCAAAGAAGCTAGGACAAGACAAAGTTGGCTTAACCTGTAACAAGCAAGATTTTGGCTAGATATTAGGAAAAACGTTATACCTGTAAGGATAATTAAGTACAGGAATAGGTTGTGACGGGTTGGGTCACAGAGATCCCCTTGTGAACTGCCACCTGATGTGCTGGGACTACCTCTGAGCCCATTTTCCCTGGCAGCTTGGGACTTCAGTACCTTGCCTGATTGTGCCAGACACACTAGCCTGCTACAAACACAGACCCAGATCTGAACCACATCCCCCAAAAGCTGCAGGCTTAACTGAAAACAGCTTAAGAAGTACTCCTGTCTCCAACACCCAGATACCCAGTTCCCAATGGGATCCAAACCCCAAATAAATCCATTTTACTCTGTATAAAGCTTATACAGGATAAACTCATAAATTGTTTGCCCTCTATAACACGGATAGAGAGATATGCACAGCTGTTTGCTCCCCCACAAATTAATTACTTGCTCTGGGTTAGTTAACAAGTAAAAAGTGATTTTATTAAATATAAAAAGTAGGATTAAGTGGTTCCAAGTAATAACAGACAAAACAAAGTAAGTTACCAAGCAAAATAAAATAAAACATCTTAGGCAAGTCTAAGTCTAATACAGTAGGAAACTAAATACAGGTAAATCTCACTCTCAGAGATATTCCAATAAGCTTCTTTTACAGACTAGACTTCCTCCTAGTCTGGGTCCAGCAATCACTCACACACCCATAGTTACTGTCCTTTGTTCCGGTTTCTTTCAGGCATCTCTTTGGGGTGAAGAGGTTGTCTTTTGAGCCAACTGAAGACAAAATGGAGGGGCTTGTGCAACATCACAGACACAAGATGGGGTCTCTAGCCATCTGAGCAAGTCACATGTCTATGAATGATTCAGCTTTTTGCAGGCTCACGCCATTGTTTACATGTTAGTTTGAACGTTCCCAGGAAAGCTCAGATGTGGATTGCTGTCTCTCAAAGTCCATTGTTAGTTAAATACTCCCAATTACTTGAATAACCCCTTCACACTATGTTGACCAAATCTGCCTTATGTGCTTCCTAAAGCAAACACTTTAAATACAAGCATAGAGCCAACACTCATAACTTCAGATATAAAAATGATACATGCATACAAATAGGATGAATATATTCAGTAGATCATAACCTTTGCAAAGATGTGTTACATGGCATATATAGCATACAACATATTCCAGTTATGTCATATTTACACTCATAAGCACATTTCTATAAAGCATTATGGGGTGCAAAGTCACATAGGTTACCAAGGAAGGTTGCGGAATCCCCATAACTACACTACATGACCTCTCGAGGTCACTTCCAGCCGCCCTACATTTCTCTGTTTCTATAAATGACCTGGAATGCAGGAAATCTCTTCTCGACCACACTAAAGTTCAACTGTCTAATCACAGGCTTACTTTTTTGGACAAGGGATGAGGTAAGAAATAAAATGAGGAGCAACTCCTAATAAACCTTGTGTAGTACTCTTGTCCATAACATTGACAAATTACAAACTTTAGAATAACAATTTTTCAGGAGTAATAATCACCTATCCTGGGTTAGCTTTGGCCAATGTCAATCCTGGGGTCATTAGTGTGACCTCCATAAAGCCAGTAGATACACAGACAAACATACTGACTTAAAGAATAGAACTTTAGAAAACTTTTTAAATTCTGTAAGTAGTTTTTCTTTCTCCTTGCCACATAAGTTGTCATTCAAGTGGTTGACAGGAAACCTAGTAAATAATTCCCTGCACTCTGCTTTCATTAACACAACATAAATACTTCAGGAGTCAGAAGCTAAATCAACTAGATTATGTATCTATTTAGGACAAAACCCTTCTCCATCCTTTTTGTTTCTGTATTTTTTACTTTTCACAGTTTGTTTTATGTTGCATTACACATTTTTGTGACGTGATTTGTGTTTTGGTGGCTGCATTCATAACGCTTCCATAAGGACAAAAAAAATTGCTGCTGGTTTGGACCATTTTTACTCCCATAAAACTGCTTCTATATTCCCCAGGCACCATCCCAAGCACAAATATTGTTATCTGCCTACATAAAGTGATTGTCTCCATATTATCAGAGCTTGCAATTTGATTGATACTACCTTTTATACAGCAGTCACAGAAGGACAGATCAAGGAAAAAGTACTTCTATCCCATTCTCACTAGCAAATTTAAATATACAATGTATTGTTTTGAGATTTTTAGTTTATAATTCTCTTGAACATGGAGTCACTTTACATTAGATCTAAAATTCACTGATATTTCAATCATGTTTGAGCTTCAGTTTTGTTTATTTTAATCAAACATAAGTTTATAAATAATCAGCAGAATGTTCCCCAAAGCCACCTGTCCTAGAAATCAGTTGGTATGGGAATGAATATTTTAGAACAAAATATCAGGCTAGATTTAAGTGCAAAATCATCATTAACAAAAATGATGAACCCCAATCTCCTTAAGTGTGCCCAATCATCTGTTCTCTGCAAAGGTGGGCTGGCTCCAGAGCACAGTAGCTATTTCTCAGGTCTGACACTAACTTTTTGTCCCCAAGCATTACTGCACTGAAAGTTGTGTGCTGTTGTGATCAGTTTCACACCTGGAAGGGAAGGCTGGCATTCCTATGTAACTGGGCTGGCTGCTCTTGTCCTCTTTGAACACCTTGATGAAGCCTCCAACAATGCCACCGAGAGACAAGGTGAGCAAGGTACTATCTTTCATCGGTCCAATAAAAGATAGTACCTCACTCATCTTGTCTCTCTAATAGCCACTATAACCACATCCCTTAGCTGAGTCACATACAACCCTAGTACTAGTCTTTGTTGCAACAGCCCTTCTTTGGTTCTCCAGCCTTCCTCTCACACTGGAGGGCAGGGAGGATAGTTTATTTTTTCCCCACACTCCGCTGTCAACCAGACACCACTGTCAGCCCACCTCGTCCATCTTGAAACCAAAACCTCACTTACACATCCTTCATCTGACTAAAAGCTTTAGTAGGGGGACGTTTGATCTTCAACAGGAGTGTGAGAGCAGGGCCGGGGAGGTTCTCCTGTCTTCAACATCAGTCACATCCGCCTGCTCTGCTGGGATCCAGTCAGTTCCTCCCTGGCCGGACTGGGGAGCGCTCCACGTGGCTCCGCTCAGCTCCAAGGTAAATGTGCGGAAGCAGCACCAAGCTGGGGAAGCGGGGACCTCCCTCTGGGGTTCCATGGCACCGAGCAGCGTGCCAGCGCTGGGCTGCGAGGGGATATTCCCGGAACAGTGAGCGGGTGTTCGCAGGGGGCATGTCCCAGCCCCTCCCCTGGTCGCGGTTGGTTTGTGCTGGCAGCGGGGCTGGGCGAGGCGCCGCGCGGGGGCGGGACCGCAGGGGAAGAGGTGGCCGCCGAGCTGGGGGAGCCAGGTCACTTCCTCGCACTCGGTTGCCGCGGAGTTTGCACGGGGCTCGCTCGGCGCCGAGCCGGGAGGTGAGGCTGGAGGCGGCGGCGCGGGGTGCCGCGCCTCGGCACAACTTCGCGGGTGGAGTCGGGTCTCTCTTGCAGCGGCGGCTTTGTCGCAGCCGCCACCTCTGGACTGGGGCAGCCCGATGAGCCGGGCGGGGCGCCGGTTCCGGTGGGGATTCAGGTTTACCCCGGCGCGGGGAGCTTCCCCTGGGACAGCGGAGCCGGGCTGTACCGGGTAAGGAGTGATCCCGGCGGGCCGCCCTGCGCGGGGTGGGGGGCACGAGTGAGGCTGGGGAGCGGGGGCTGCAAGGGGGGACGTCCGGCGAAGTGCTGCTGCTTTATCCGTCTCTTTACTCCTTGCAGGTCTCGCTGGGGGTGAGGGGCGCCCCTCCCCCTCGCCCCGAAGAAGGGGAGCGGGTGGCTGCCTGCGAGGCGCCCCAGGCCCTGAGGCTGCGGCACCTCGGCCGTGAGGAGGGTGCCGCCTTGCTCCCCTCCTGCGCGCCCCGGGGGCAGCGGAACGTACCCCGGGCGGAGAGTTTCTGTCCAGGCTCCTGCGACGGGCAGCAGCGTCCGGATCCCGGCGAGCGCGAGCCAGAGGGGCGCGAGGATGGCGGGGCGCGCTCTGCGGGGCGCTGCGCCCCCGGCCCCGGGCGGGGAGAGGCGGGCGGCGCTGGGGCTGCTGCTGCAGGTGCTGCTGGGCTGGGGCTCGGCTCAGCAGCCCGGCTCCTGCCCCGCGCCCTGCGAGTGTTCCGAGACGGCCCGGACGGTGAAGTGCGTGAACAGGAACCTCACGGCGGTGCCCCCGGACCTGCCGCCCTACGCGCGGCTCCTCTTCCTCACGGGCAACCGGCTCGCCAGCCTCCCGCCCGGCGCCTTCCTTTCGCCGCCGCTGCCCCAGCTCAGCCTCCTCAACCTGAGCGGCAGCCACCTGGAGCAGGTGGAGGCGGGCGCCTTCGCCAGCCTGCCCAGCCTGAGGCAGCTGGACCTGAGCGGCAACGCCCTGGCCAGGCTCAGCCCCGAGGCTTTCGGCAACGCCAGCAGCCCCCTGGAGAAGCTGAACCTCAGCAACTCCCTCAGCAACCAGAGCGCGGTGTCCGCCCTGGCCGAGCTGCTGGGCTCGGGGGTGTTGGGCAACCTGAGCCGCCTGGAGCTGGCCGACAACAGGCTGCTCTCCCTGCCTGCGGGCATGTTCTCCTCCCTGCCCAGCCTGCAGCACCTGGACCTGCGGAACAACTCCCTGGTGAGCTTGCAGGCCGCGACCTTCCACAGCCTGGCCCAGCTGCAGAGCCTCGACCTCAGCCACAACTCCCTGAAGTGCCTGAAGAACGCCACCATCGCCCAGCTCCGCAGCCGGCCCGCGCTCCGCAAGATCAGCCTGGACCACAACACCTGGGTCTGCGACTGCTGCATCGAGCCCTTGGTGAGCTGGCTCAAGGAGAGCGACCAGGTGGAAGGGAAAGGGGCCTTGAAGTGCTCTTACCCTGACAAGATACGGGACAAACCCCTGGTGAAGACCAACAGCTCAGACCTCGACTGTTCTGTGCCTGTAGACATCCAGTCCCAACTGCAAACTTCGTATGTCTTCTTAGGGATAGTGCTGGCTCTCATTGGAGCCATTTTTCTCTTAGTTTTGTATTTGAACCGAAAAGGAATCAAAAAGTGGATGTACAATATCAGAGATGCATGTAGGGATCACATGGAGGGATATCACTACAGATATGAGATGAATGCAGACCCCAGGCTAACAAACCTCAGCTCTAGTTCTGATGTATGAAGATACACTATGGAAGCAGGGCAGGGCACAATATCTATGCATGAAATGTAGACTTAAGCTTTACCCCCATGCTCACTTCCCCTCTCCCAGAGAAACAACAGATTTATTTGTGCCACGTGGGGAATATGCCTCCAGGTAATGTAAAGGTGATGACTATTTTCTGTTACCCTGAAACATTGAGCAATTGTGCATGGTGTTGGGCTGTACATAAGAAACATGCTGCTATTCCCTCTCTTCCTCCCCCCCACCCCCACCTGTTTTTCTTTGGAACTTGCTCTCAATACTTATTTGAAACATTTTTCAAGATCTAAAGTGAAAAAGATCCTCTCTTTGATGTTCCCAAACCGCAAGAGCATATACAATTTACCAATACAGATACTATCCAACAAAAACTGCCTCAACTTTTTTGGGAAAGAAGCTTTATTCATCAATTACAGTTTTGTTCTTATGTATCCTAACTGAGAAGAAAATAATTTTATTCCATAAGCTACCTGCAGATTTAAAAAGCTCCTAACAACTCTGTACAAAGAAGCAACTAAAATAGTGAGCATGCACAAATACTTTGTAGTTTTACATGTTAGGGAAAACTTACAACCTCAATAAGCCGCTTACTCTTTTGTAAAGTTCTTTTTGATGGCAGTTTACATGAAAATAGGATGCTTTTTTAATATAAACTGCATATAAACTCAGTTTGAACTGTTAAATAATTCAATAAATGTTCTTACAAAGAACTACTGTTGTGCTGAAATTTGTTTAATGATAAAACTCTGAAATAAATGCATGGAAGTATAAGTTTGGGAAATATAAAGTTATTCACAAGTAGTTGTACCGTATTAATTCATGGAAAACAATTTGTTTTTATAGAACAGGGTCCAGTTTAGAGTCTGGTTATAAGTATTCACGTGGCAATTTGTGAATCACCGTATAAGAATGTATAGATTCCACAGGGAGAACAGATTTCCCTTAGTAAAAAGCCCAGCAAACAAAACAAAAAACAAAGAGGCTAATGCTAGGTTCTCCCTTATCACTAAAATACTGCAAGATTATAAACAAATAAAAATTACGTGAAAACGTACACTGCAATTAAAAATCAAGTGCGATGATGCATGCTTAAAGCTTTAGAAAATTGCATCTGAACTATTGCTTTTAATTATATAGTAGATTTTCCATAATAAATTAAATGTTGACAAATCCTGAAGGCACAATTTGGCACATGAAACTTAATGTTTATTATTTGAAACTTGCAATCCTTGGGCAGTACTGCAGTAATCTACACTGTGCATCATGTTTTGAGATCTGACCTAATTTTACTGCTTCTTAAAACTACTAACAGGTCATCTTTAATAATAATTCTATACATGTTTGTGCTTGACATTTGCCTATGAGTGACATTTTGTTTAAATGTTTATGCAGAATACATAAGGAAGGACTTTATCATATTGCCTAGTATTTAATTTTGATGGCGCATTTTGAAAGGATAGCAACTGAACCATCTGTAGCCACCAATAACCTAATGAGCTTTCTCTTGTAAACAGATTCTAAATGAAAGGGGACAGATTCACATTGAACTTTTAACACTTAATTTAATATTTCCGCTTGTTGGCTGAGCACTTCAATTATTTTATCTGACATTCTTAAACAATACACATAACGTAATATAAAGTTTGTCTGGTACATAGATTATTTTTTGCTTTTAATAGTGAAAATTGTAGTAGCTATATGCTTTTCATAAGACTTTTTATGAACATAAAGTAGCTCAAACTAAGATATTGGGTAAAAATATACATATAAACTTAGTCTGACAGTTGTCACCATTTAAATGCAATTTTTTTATCCTTGCGGCATGTGACATTCTCAAAGTAATTAATTTGTTTTAAGACTAACTTCTGTAGCTTGAAAACATCAACATTCACTAACACTGACATTTTGTTTTTAAGGTACACAATTCTGAGAATAAGGAAAAGGGACGAACTCCCAAAATTTTGATGAATGTATTTTAAAACTAATGACCTATGATAGCTTCTCCTACTCTGATGATGAATATAAGGATCACAGAACACTAGGTTCAGTTTTCAGATTTAAAAAAAAAAAAAAACCTTCCCAAAAGTCAGTTAAAGTATTTAACAATAGTGAAATTAGGGTCTGAATAACTTGCTGTGCAACTACCAAAAAATTCCTTAAAGCTCATGATTACTTAGTAAATGCAAAATAGTTTGTGTTATAAAAGATAGTATTTTAGTTACATGACAAGCTATGTTGTATTGGTTATTTCAGAGATTGTCACCTTCCATGTGTTTGTACAGTGCCTAGAACAACGGGGCCTCAATGTCATTGGCCTATAGGTACTACAGCTGTATATAATGTATAATAATAATTTCAAATATATACCAGCCAAGCAGTTTCCTGGAGGCGTGGCCTTTGTTAATAGATAAGTTAAAAATAAATACAGTAAAATATCAGTCTTTCATACATAGCTTATTAAGGATAGCTAATTGACTATCTTAGTCACATAATCTGTAACTAAAGAATTCAGCAAGTCCGTGTTTGTGTAGTGGAAAAGTATCTCAATTGTACCAACATCTATTAGACTCAATGATTATCAGTGTTTTTGTATGATAGTCACTGTAGTAAAATTGTTGAGAGAATTGGTGACACCTGCTTTAAAAATAAGTTCTGCCATTTGCTTTCAAGTAGATTTATTAGTGTATGACCATTAGACTGTGACAGTGTTGTGTTATGCTGATAGCACCTAAAATGTTTGACCAATAATGAATGCTTTGGTGTTTTTGTAGAAACTATAAAATGCATCTGATCTTTAAAATCTTTTCTATAAAATTCATGGTTGGAGCTTGTCTTCCTTTCCTATAAGAAATAGTTAGTACACAGAAGACAAGAATAAGATAGTTATAAAAGTGCTTCTGAATTTTTAAAAAGTGTACATTGTAAATGCTTTGGGATTGCAGGGTTTTCTAAAGCGTACTCTTTCCCACTGCTTATCCTGCTTTGACACCTTAAATTTCACCTAATTACTACTTCCAAAGCAGTTTAATTGGTGGGAGGGCTATTTTATTCCTTCAGACTTTAATAAAAAGTATGCAGTATTAAATGCTTTCAACCTTTTTATATATATATATATAATAGGCAACATCTGAAAGTTCCAAATGGGCTGGTTGTCATTGAGGTTTCATAGGAAAGAGCATCTGGCCTAAAGCAAGAGGGTAAGCTTCAAGAAGGATGAGTAGCCAAGAATCAAAAAGGATAAATAGTATTAGATTAAGGGGTCTCTTGCTGTCCTAAAAGTAGTCTAATTATAACAAGCTTAATCTTCTTTAAGAGAGGGAAGCAAAGTGAAGCTGGGAGTTAGAAGAATTTTAGTATGCTTCTCATAAATATGAAGAAGTGTAGTTTGGATAAATTGTCATTGTCCATTCAGGGACAGAAAATTCCCCAAATCTTCCTAAGCCCAGTCAGCTGTTAGGTAGCTAAACATTTCATATGTTCAGCAAAACAGTGCATGACTGCTAAATTAAAACTCCAAAAGTAATCAGAATTTTTACACACCTGTTTTTAAATCTTTTCTTGTTAGCTAGTTTAACTTTTAAGCATGGCTAATAATGCCCTTCTAACAGATAGTCAGGTGAAGCCATCAGTCCAAACCAATATACAGTACTGGCCAAAGCTGCCATCGGACTCGGAGTTATACCTAGACATGATGGTAACATTCAAAGTTTTGTTGCACTGAGAGCTAAAGCTCTAATTTTATAACTAACAAGTGTTTTCAATGAGAATTTGTTATAGATCTATACTGTTTCTCCTTTTTCTCATTCCCCAGAAATCCATTTGTAGATATATATAATGAAAGGGTTCCACAAACAGAAAATCAGTCTGAGTACAACTGCATTTTGAGATTCACCGTTGTCATTTGCTCATAAGTTTTTATACTAAAAGGGCCCTTGTCAAGGTTGACAAGATCAAAACTTGACACACACTTTTTCCTCTCTGCAGCAGCTGAGTGTTCATGAGCAACCGCACAAAAAGAACATTTGGTAAGACATTTTAAATTCCAAGCTTCCAAATTAATTTTGTCTACTGTGATGGAGGGCGAGGGGTTAAAAAGATAAATTGTTTTTAAAACTATGAAAGAGACCTTGATTATACCCATTTTAAATTTGTCAACAATGATAATCCCAACACAGCTGATAGATGCAATTATTGATTGATATCAGATAGCGTTCTTACACTGTTGGAGACCCATAGGCTTTCTTACTGTGGACTGTCTTCATGGGTCTACACACATCTTATTTCTAACGAGCTACGGCAGCGAGGTTTTTGTGCAAAGCAAGTAGAGAGCTAGGTTCTTGTAATGTTCTTAATGCAGGTGTTTCACCTGTGACATTTTTGGTGTGGCATAGTGGAATATAGATGTATGTAGCATAAAACGTATGTGATCCTTTACAAACAGATTTACATGTTTTCTGCCCGAATGGGCTTTCAGTACTCTTTTAAGTGCAAGTTCTTTTAAATTAGCAAACCAACAAACTTGTAGTCTTTAAGACTGCTGAACATTATGATGTTCTGGGCCTGCTGCAGTTCCTATTAAATCAATGGAGACTCCCATTGAATTCAGTTAGATTTAGATATCTCTAATGTAATCAATATAAATCAAAATGATAAAAATGGGGAATGATTAAGCTACTAAAGTTTATTTTAATAGATATATTTTTATTGTAGCTCTTTAAATAGTAATTATTTACATTTTTCCCCAAAGCATTCATTGGACAGCATTTTCCTCTCTTGGAAAATGGTGAAATAATGTGTCTCTTGAGTTCTCTAAAATTATGCATGAGATAACATCTAACATCCGAACAAACTAGTAGTGATATGTTAATAGACATTGTGGTGAAAGATTTAGAAAGTTAGTCTGATTATTCTAGAAATCTTATGCATGGAAGAGACTTGTAAAATCTTTAGATTCAGGGCATGTGCAAATTGAAGCTAGGTTTTATTATTAAGAATGATTGTTGAACAAAGACATGTTGGTTTTGCTACCAGATTACTTATAAATGTTGTGTGCTCTCTCTTGATTTATCTACTTTAAATTTTATAGGCAATGCTGGATTGTGGTTTTAAATAAGAATGTAATTTTTCTTTATAGTAGAGATTATGGATGTGGTACCAATTTTCATTAACTAGTACTGATAAAAGCCATTTATGTGCAAACTGCATGACTTTTACTTGCTTAAAAAAAAAATTGACAAATGATTTAAGGGATTGTGGCCTAATTATTCTTGTTGTTTTGAATGTAATGTGATAGCTTTCTGCTTTTTAAGTTTAATATGTGCAGTACTTTCCAAGTTGCATATTGATTTTTAACACTATTAATGATGATGGATTTTCAGGTTTTTAATGGTTAGATCAAAAAAAATCTGTATTTTACGGTCTGCAAATATATATTTACATATAAAGAAATTATGGTGACTGATAGTGTCAATTCTCTTACTATGGGGAAATTATAAAAGAAAAATTGCCAAGAGTTCTGCCTACACAGAGGTTGCAGGCTCAGTCACTTTAAACAACAACAACCGAAAAACACCTTTTCCCTTGGGAATAAATCTCATTTTAAAAATCCCTATTTTTTTAGGAACATTTTAGATTGTGACAAAGTGGAAATAAAAGTGAAGGTTGCTGTTTCATCTTCTGAGACGTTGATATTGCAGAGTGTTGAGGTCATTACAGTACCGTTGTGTTTTTTGTTAAAATACACTGGCTCAAGAATAAACCAGAATACATGGTCAGTCTTAGCTCTAACTTTCTTTGTTTTGTTTTGTTTCATTCTTAGTGTTAACTCAGCACAGAAAGATGCTTAAATGTAAACATATTGGGGTCGTCTACATATTGGAGTTTTACAGTCTACAAACATCCAAACACTTACGTGTATGTTGAACTTTATTTACTAGCGTAGTCCCATTGAAGCCAATGGATTTGTTCATGAGTTTAATATAGTGAAATACTTTTGCTTTTAAGCATCTAAACAAAAATGCATTGTTGACACTATTAAAAGTAAAATACTCACTGTCAAAAGAGTGTTTGGCATCCATTATATTGGTTAATTAATGGGGAGATAGTTGTTACTCCTAGGGATATTCTGCGCCACTGCGCATATGCAGAATTTATGTCCCTGGCAGATTTCTCTGCTTCCTTGCGGAAAAATGACTTTCTGATGAGAAAGCACAGGGAAGCCTAAAGAGTGGTCATGAGACCCTCACAGCAGTATGTTTCGGGTGCCCAAGGCAGCCGGCAGAGAGGTAAATCCCTGTGAGGTAGGGGGTGGGACTGGAGAAGACCTGGCTGGTGGCTCCTACTCTGCACTGGGCTCAGCTGCTAGTCCCAGTTGGGCTGGGGAGGACGGGACTTCCTCTCCCCCACCCCCCCCCGCATAGCATCTGGGGCCATGTCAGACCCCCCCCCCCAAATTTCTACCCCAGCTGTAGGAAGCTCTGCAAATTCTCCCTCCTCCTCCTCCCTGTGCTTCCTGCACCCACAACTCCTCAGCTGCAGGGGGAGGGATCTCTGTACAGGGAGTTCCCAGACCTCCTCCTACCCAGACCCTCCTGCCAAGCCTCACCATCCCAATGAGCCACCTGGATTTCCACCCTACCAAGGCCTAACCAGCTGCATCTGGACCCACCCACTGAGCATCCCACACCCAGGCCCCCCTTCTGAGCTCTATTCCCCCCACACCCAGAACCTCCCCTGTTGAGCCTCAACTACGTTCACCTGGACCCCCCTGCAAAGTCCCATTACTGTTGCACCCAGAACCCTCCAACAAGCCCCTGTACATTCAGATCCTCGCCCGCTCCCGGATCCCCCACTGAGCTGCCTGCACCCAGACTGCCCCCACAGAACCCTCTCAACCCACACTAAGCCCCTCCACACTTAGATCCTGTCTTGCTGAGCCTGCCTGTCCACACCTGGTGCACCTGGCACAGAAAGGCAGAGCCCTGGGGTGTTTCTGGGGCAGGCCTGGTCCTTGCACTGTGTCAGGGTTGGGTGCAGCCTTGCCTCTGAGTCCATGTCCCGGGGGGGAGCTGCACAGTGATCTCCCACCTCTGTGCAGACAGTGGTCTGTGTTCCCCAATGCCATGCTGGAGCCTCCACATTTATTTGACAAAATTTGCAGAATTTTAAAATATCGTGCACAAAATTTTAATTTTTTGGTGCAGAATGCCCTCAGGAATAGTTGTTGAAGCGACAACTACTTAACCAGTATTAGACTTTGGGCATATCACTTATGGCCTAGACTTTTCACAAATGCGTACACCTATAACAGGGTGAATTGGCTTTAAATCACCAAGTAGAAAACCTACATTTAAATCATTGATTTTTAATCAACTTTTCCATTTGTACTTGAGCTATTTGCTAAAGAAAGGTGTATTCTCATAGGTTGATATAACCATTAAATCATGTTGATTTACAATTTAATAGAGCCTTTACACAAGATGTGGTACATCTTTTTGCTACACTATAGCTATATTTATTTAAGCCATTATATAGCTTAATAGTTTCACATTCTTATTAGCTGTACATTTTTAGTGGGTTAGAAAATAGTGACTGATGTTGCTTATTTACTAGATAAATTATCTTTTTGCTCATGATTTGTATTAAGCTGCATTAGGATGGTAACTGAAATTTAAACACACAGCAACATATACAATTTAAACAAATCAAACTTAAATGTTTTTTAGATATATAAACTTCTCATCAAAACATGTTTCACATTTACAATTAAATGTTTTATTAAACAGAGGAATTAACTATAGTCAGTGAATTTAAATTATTCTTCCACGTCAGCCTGGGAAAGTTTTCAAATATGGTTAAGTGAAAGTGACTGGAACTTTAAGATCCTACTCCCCTAAATCCTGATGAAGATGACACAATCTCTTAAATTATTTAGGCTGACCTATTGTGCCATATTTAGAAAGATCAAAACTTAGCTCTTTTCCCCTGATTCATTCTTTATATAGAAAGCAGTCTTTAAATCACATTTTTGATAGAGGCGCATGGATTCAGCATATTTATTTATTTAAATGTTTTGTTATAATAATTTTAGGCCGTAATACATGTGTATTAAATTCAGATTTTCTTTTAAAGAAATTTATATTAACACCCCCTCCCCCCCCCCCCCCCAAAAAAACCCAACACTCAAATTTTCCCCTCACTCTGCCTATCGCTCTCAATGGAAGCTGCTGGTGCGTAATAACCAATGCTTTCAAAAGTGACTAATGATTCTGGGTGCCCAGCTTGACACCCTTAAGGGGCTTGACTTTTGAAAAATGCTGAAAATCAGGCCTCTGCAAATTGTCTTAAGTTGGGCATCCAAAACTTGAGCAATTCTAATCATCTTAAAAATTTTTGGCCAACATCTTGGAAGATCAAGGTCGTGGCACCTCTGTGCCTCCATGTGAGAAAGCTGGTGAATAGTAGGTACCTCACAGAGATACTGAAAGTCTTAGTTTGTGAAGCGCTTTGAGGTTCTTAGGTCTCGCTACTCCCTTTTTTGTTCCCTCTGCTCATTTAGTACAGCCTGCCTTTGTCCATTCCCAGAATCTTGCCACTGTCCATCAAGAGCCTTCTCTGTAATTTCTGGCATATGCAATGGCCTTCCTACATCTCTTGCCTCACTCACTCACCATCTATATTTTAAACATTATATTCTCCCTCACCTTTCTCTCCACCTTTATGCTATTAAGCAATCAAGGATACAATTTGTATGAAAGCAGTCACATACAAAATAAAATTAGGTGCTTTTTAAGCAAATGAATTCACAGGGTTGAGTATACATTAAGACTTCAGTGGGGGTTTTCTATGCAGCATTTCTCTTTCCTGCATGCACTTTATATTCTCAGTTTTCCAGGATACCAGAAAACGTCTCTGATAGGACAGAGTGACTGATCCCAAGCTCTGAAAAAAGCAATCTGGGAAACATAGGTTTCCTTCTCCCAGCAGGAGCTGGTACCCAGAATTCTCACCATGACTGCAGAAGCAGTACTCAAACTTACCTAAAGATCAGACTTGGTTAAATGCCTCAATTAAATGAATCAAATGTGAAGAAGTACTGTGTCTCAAGTGAACAAGGAGGAGGGCCAAACAGAGCATGTGGAGAGTGGAAGTTTTAATATGGGACTACTAGGAAATCTGACTTTGGAGAACCAGTGTATCTAATCTTTGTACTATTATTAAGGAGAAGAAGAATTTGTCTATTAATAAATGGAATACTGTGTAAAGATTAGTGTCTTAGTTTGTATAATTTATAACCTACTGAGAAAAGGAAAAATGGTATTTTGCAAACTAGAGCCCAGAGGAGAACATAACTACTGAAAAATACACCTGGCAAAGAAGGTACCAGTACACATGTAGAAAGCATTGGGATAAAAAAAGGACTGCTGTTGAGTATGATATTGAAATACTTTTTTATTTAACTTGAAGGAGTTAAGAGGTCTGGATTTTGTAATTTTTTTGCAATTTGCTTTTAAGTAAAATGGCTACTTAATAGTTTGTTTTTCACTTCGAGTGTGTTCTGATTTTTTTTTTTCCATTTCCCTAACTCCCTCCACATCTACAGAACCAATACGTTTGAACTATCTGCAGAGCACTCGTACTCATCTGGGGGCACATGACCAATATTTTATGATGATTTTGTTAGCGTTACTTTTGTTTGAGTACATTCATATTTGTATAATTCAAGAAAATAATTTTAGAGGATAAAGTTCAATGTGAGGTAAACTAGCTGGCATAAGCCTGATTTTATAATTCATCTGTAAATACAACTGTGTTACATCACTGCTCTAAATTAGAATTTACAAGGAACATATGTCTTTCAGGAAGCTTGAATGTAAATTCTGCAGGGTTTCTAGTTTAGTCCAGCAAATGACAGGAATTTACTGCAAACATAGGGATGAATGGCTCTGCATAATAGTTATGCAGACTAGGCATTTTCCACAAAGTGGTACAAGATATTTTTACAGTGTAGGTTTCCAGGGAGACCGTCACAATCCAGTAGGGGCTACTGTTGTCTTGAATAAAGCTCTTCAGAGCTTTGTAGCTTGTCATTTTTATGATCACAAATACCTGTATATCTAACAGAATAGGATTTGATGAATGAGATGAAGTAGCATGAACTGACTTGACCTATTTAAAAAAACAACAACAACAACAACAAAAAACTTGTAGGAGACTAGTTAGACTATATGATATCAGTACCTCTAACTAGCCAGAATCGTTGTCATAATTTCAAATACAAACCCAAGTCTTATCAGAGTACTAATCATTTGAAGGATTTATACGAAACGTCCTAAAATATAGCACTTAATATTCCCTTAGTATATTTGTGTAGCAGCTGCTACACTGCAGCATAACTAGGGCAAAATAGGTACCTATATGTATTTTGTAAAAGTGCCCAGAGGCTTATCTCTTCTCAATGCTTTCTGAGAAATAAAAAGTGGAAGTGAACAAAAGGATGGAGTAGTGTAACTTATATTAAACAGACAATAACGTCTGGTGTACCTCCTACAGAAAATCACCGTAGTAACTAGACACATTCTTGGTGAGATTTTTAAAAAATTCTGCCCATGCAAATATATTCCCCCAATTTCCTTTTAATTGTAGATCTCACAATACACTGAGACAACTCTGCTAACAGAGCAGTCACCCTTACAGCGTAAATGTGAAGGGCAAGAAGGTAAATGTCTTTAATATAATTTTATAACAGGTCAGTAAGGTACGAAATGAAATAGGACTGAAGGTCTCTAGGCAGTTGCAGTTCTTTCTGCCATCACTGTAAAATCAAAGGGAAAGGTTGAAGGTTTACACGCTGGACTAGGGTGCAGTTTCTTACAGAAATGTCTGTTTACTGAAGTTCATTCTCCTGTGCTTCGTTTTGCTTGAACTGCAGCTAATGGTCTATCAGACATTTAATGTAGTTCACCAGAACATATAATGCCACAGTCTACTGTACCTATTCCATTCAGATTCTTATACCATACTTATCATGTATCTGAATGCACATGAACTGTACATGTGTGTGTGGCAGTACAGTGAACCCCTTCGCAAAGTTCACTATTACAGCTATAAAACTATTACATAAGGTAAAAATGGATGAATATTGCACTAGTCTTGAATTCACATGTTATGCAACTGTGTTACTGAGGGTTTGAAAGGGTAGGTGGGTACGTAGCTAGAAAAAGAAGGTGGCTCAGTCCAAAAAAAGAGCATTTCATGAATGTATCAGGGGAAAGTTCCAAGAAGGCAGTTCAGTGGTAGACCCAGCAGCAGAGGTATGCATGTAAGCATCCTACATAAACTAACTTACACCTGCCCCATCACAGACATACATGCCACCCCAATAGTACAAGCAAAGCTCCTCCCACCACCTACAGGGTACATCTGCACTGCAATAAAAGACCTGTGGCTTGCCTGGGTCAGCTGACGTGGTCTCAGAGGGCTATCAAATTGCAGTATAGATGCTTGGGCTGAAGGCCAGGCTCTGAGTCCCCAGGAGTGAGAGGAGCGTTACAGAGCCCATGTCCCGGCCTGATCCGAAACCTCTACACAGCAATTTTTAGCCCCACAGCCGGAGCCCAAGCTGACCTGGGCTCTGAGACTCTGTGCCATGGGTTATTTTATTGGAGTGTGGACATCCCCACAGTGTTGGGAGAGTTTGCTCTCAGACCAAACAATATTTCAACACTGAAAATGCTTTAATTAGTATTTGTACCCTACAACTCCATGATACATTTGGCCCACTCTGGGATGTGCTGCGTTTGTTTGTGCTGTGTTTTCCATTAGTATCCATGGTGGGCCAGATACTGCATTTTCTGTACACACAGAACTCTCTAATTTTGAATCCATCACAGTTGGCCTGAACATCATCCCAGCAGAAGTGGAAGCCCTCTCTCACCCTGCAGAAAAGGCTGCCCTTACCTGGCATAAGGACATAAGAATGGCTATAATGGGTCAGACCAAAGGTCCATCTAGCCCAGTATCCTGTCTTCCAACAGTGGCCAATGCCAGATGCCCCAGAGGGAATGAACAAAACAAGTAATCATCAAGTGATCCATCCCCCGTCGCCAATTCCCAGCTTCTAGCAAACAGGCTAGGGACACCATCCTGGCTAATAGCCAGTGATGGACCTATCCTCCATGGACTTATCTAGTTCTTTTTTTAACTCTGTTATAGTCTTGGACTTCACAACATCCTCCAGCAAGGAGTTCCAGAAGTTGACTGCACGCCACGTGAAAAAAATACTTCCTTTTGTTTGCTTCAAACCTGCTGCCTATTCATTTCATTTGGTGACCCCTAGTTCTTGTGGTATGAGGAGTAAATAACACTTCCTCATCTACTTTCTCCAGACCAGTTATGATTTTATACATGTCATTCACATCCCCCCTCCCCGTCATCTCTTTTTCAAGCTGAAAAGTCCCAGTGTTCTTAATCGCTCCTTATATGAAGCTGTTACATACCCCCAATCGTTCTCATTGCGCCTCTGTGAACCCTCTCCAATTCCAAATCTCCTTTTTGAGATGGGGTGACCACAGTAGTATTCAAGATGTGGGCGTACCATGGATTTATATAGAGGCAATATGCTATTTTCTGTTTTATTACCGGTATCTATCCCTTTCTTAATGATTTCCAACAGATCCCTATGGATGGATATGTACCCAGTTCTTTGCTGTTGCCCTGACTCTGTCCCCATCCCACCTCTTTGGTAGTCCAGTTGTATTAAAACCATAGTGACAGGGTCTTCTCCTCACTGTAGCCCCAGAAAGAGGGCTCAATGGGGAAAACAACACAGCCCTAAGGTATATTGAATTTTTCCTAGATAAGCGCCTGAGGGCCAGAGAGAAAATGAGTTGCACCTTTTTTTCCCTCACTCACAGAACATGGAAGCTGGAGACTCTGAGTAGTTGAACCCCTTTTCCACATGGTAGGATCCTTTTACACTGTGCAGATTTTAGGATGATGATCCTAGCCTTTCCTTGCAGTTTTATGAAGAATGCAGGTTTAGGTTTCAGATATGTAAGTAACCTACATGAACCACATTTGCTGCCTTCTAGATGAGAGGCTAATAACTCTTTGTTCTTTATAAGCTCATTTCACGGTAGGGTTGCCAACTATCTAATTGCACAAACCCAAACACCCGTGCTCCACCCCTGCTCACTCCTCCCCCCCTCCCTCCATTGTGCACTCTCCCCCACCCTCACTCACTTTCACTGGGCTGGGGCAGTGGGGTTGAGGTGCGGGTTCTGGGCTGGAGGTGGGGCCGAGGGGTTTGGAGTGTGGGAAGGGGCTCCAGGCTGAGCCTGGGGCCAGGAGGATGCAGGCTCTGGGAGGGAGTTTGGGTGCGGGAGGGGGCCTAGGGCTGGGGCAGGGGGTTAGGGTGCGGGAAGAGGTGAGGGGTGTGGGCTCTAGAAGGGAGTTTGGGTGCAGAAGGGGGCTCAGGGCAGGGGGTTGGAGTGTGGAAGGGGGCTCTGCAAAGGAATTTGGGTGCAGAAGGGGGCTCAGGGCTGGGGCAGGGGGTTGGAGTGCAGGCTCCGGCTGGGCGGCGCTTACCTCAGGCGGCTCCCAGAAGCAACCAGCATGTCCGGCTCCTAGGCTCAGGGGCAGCCAGGTGGCTCTATGCGCTGCCCCTGCCTGCAGGCACTGCCCCTGCAACTCCCATTGGCCGCGGTTCCTGGCCAATGGGAGCTGCAGAGCCGGTGCTTGGGATGGGGGCAGCGCACAGAAACTCCCTGTGCCTAGGAGCTAGAGGGATGTGCGGGTTGCTTCCAGAAGCCGCATGGAGCCAGGGCGAGTAGGGAGCCTGCCTTAGCCCCGTTGCGCTGCCAACCGGACATTTAGTGGCCTATTAAAATTTCCTGGATTGGTTTCAGTAGCCACTGTGAGATTGATTCCGGGAGACTTCCAGCCAATCTGGGAGGGTTGGCAACCCTATTTCACAGTGTAAATTCACAGAACAAACATCCATTTTAGGAGAGAAGAAACTAGAGAAATTCACTTGAATCCTTTTTACAGATTTTATTTTGTGCACATTGCTGGACTCTGTTGTATTTAGAAATTAGTGCTTGAGATTTCTCTCACCCAGACTTTTAAGAGAAATGTTTAACAGCCAGATATTTTTCCCTTTATTAAAAATGACTCACTCTTTGGTATGTCCAATTTTAGATTACACTAAAACAATTGCCTCATTTTCTTAAGTATTAATTGCAGTAATGTTAATCATGCTGAACTAATTTTATAGCTGGAAGGGAACCACAGGACAACTAGGCAATTTTTGGCATCTAGCAAGTTTTGCAGGTCGCTTTAGAATTCATAACTTGTAAGACAATGAGATGAAGGCCACTCCTGAGAGGATAGTTTTAACCGAAACACTCCTCTGTCTCCACTTTCTCTTTATTGTATTTCCAGCAATGAGATGCTGCCAATATTTTGACAAAGGAATGGCGCAAACAACATTTTCCCCCCGTAGTCTGTCACAAAACCTGTGTAGCTGTGTGTGTGCTTTCAGAGAATAGGAATGAGGGACAGGGGAAGATAGTCATGCATTTTCTCATTGAAACAAAGACACTCAATCATAACCAAGAAGGGAGAGAATTCAACCCTGCAATAATATAGTAAGTACTACTTTGTGCAATACCATCAATACACTTCAGTTGTTTGGATACAGCATTCAACTTACTTAATTTGAAAATGGGGAGGGCTAAAACCATGGCCCTGATTCTCCTATGTAGCTGAACAGCACAACATATGCACTCCTCCTGAGTGTGTAAAGGTGGCTTTCCATCACCATTATGCTGGTCCTGATTCGGCTGTGTGTTGGGCTAGTACCCTACCGTAAGCTAGGGAAGCCTGAAGGCTCCTCTAAATTGTGTCAGCTGCCCATGGCCCTAAGGAGCCATGATGATACTGTGGGAGAATCTCCCCAGTGTCACAGAAGCAGTGTAATGGTTCCTTTATCATGCTCCTCACTTACCCTGGCCTTGTGGCTGGTGTGTGCTGGCAATGTGGTTGTAAAGCAGGCCCACTGCAGGCAAAGTTTGGAGGCCTAGGGTATCCTTATCACAGAATTTTGAAAGTACTTGACACTTGTTTGGAATTGGGGCATTCCAATAACGAAAACATGAGAATCAGATGTAGTTTCTGAGTCCAGGAATATACCATTCTAGGCAGGGATGGATTTAAATTTGTTCAGAGGGAGCTCTACCAGAAGCAGGGAAATTGTCCCTTTCAACTTGATGGTTTAATTTTAACAAGGGGCTGCTGGAATCCCCCTTCAGCACAACGGTTCTCTTTTTTAGACAAAGTAGTACAATGCCAGACTGACACTGAAAGGGAGAAAAAAGGCAGTGCACTTCATTAAAGCTCAGATTTCATCGCCAGTATCATCCCGGCTAGTGAATACTAATACAGAACATTTGTAGACATTTCATGAATGTGATTCTATCGACAACAGGATCTTAGATCTATGTTATGGAAATAATGTTTAAGCAGGAGGAAGATGTTCTAGAAATATTGTACAATATTTCTTTCAGAATGTAAACTCTAGGGGCAAAGACCTGCTTTGTTCTGTATTTGTACAGCTCCTAGCACAATAGAGTCCTGGTTTAAGACTAGGCTCCTAAGCCCTACTGCAATATAAATAATAGCAATGTTGCTCTGAAACTTTATTCAGGTTTTCTTTATGTTGAAAACTGTAATAAAATTGGACACAACAGCTTCTTCCAGGAATAATGAGACTATTCTGCATGAGCGCTTAACATTGGAAAAACTGCACATCCTGACTATTTTTTTTTTAAGTGCACATGTACTGAAAGAACCTCTGGACATTTAAAAATAACTACTAAGCACTAAATGCTACACATACTAAGAAAAAAAATACTTTATCAAAGACCCAAAACTACTTATAATAAAATGAGTTTTTAATATTTCATGTTTCAACGTGGGGTCCACCTATCAAAGAATGGGAAGAGCATATCTGGATACAGACTGGCTAACCTAGTGAGGAGGGCTTTAAACTAGGTTCGATGGGGGCAGGTGACAAAAGCGCACAGGTAAGTCAAAAACATGGAGACCTGGGAGAAAGGTCAAAATCTGGGGGGGAGTATGGGCAGTTATAGCAGGGATAAGGGAGAGACAAGAGAGAATCTGGGGGAGAAATCAAAGATACATCGATATCTTAGATGTGCGTATACTAATGCAAGAAGTATGGGGAATAAGCAGGAAGAACTTGAAATGCTAATTAATAAATACAACCATGACATAGTTGGCATCACAGAAACTTGGTGGGATAATACACACGACTGGAATATTGATATAGAAGGGTACAGCTTGCTAAGGAAGGACAGCCAAGCTCTAAGATACAACCGCATTTGCTCCGATCCTTCAGACAGAAACAAACACGTACAGGATCTCTATCAAGCGTTCTTAAAACTACAGTACCCACTTGGTGAAGTGAAGAAACAGATTGACAGATCCAGAAGGGTACCCAGAAGTCCCCTACTACAAGACAGGCCCAACAAAGAAAGTAACAGAACGCCACTAGCCGTCACCTACAGCCCCCAACTAAAACTTCTCCAGCGCATCATCAAGGATCTACAACCTATCCTGAAGGACGATCCCTCACTCTCACACACCTTGGGAGACAGGCCATTCCACGCTTACAGACAGCCCCCCCAACCTGAAGCAAATATTCATCAGCAATTACACACCAAACAACAAAAACACAGGAACCAAACCCTGCAACAAACCCTGGTGCCAACTCTGTCCACATATTTATTCAAGCGACACCATCATAGGACGTAACTACATCAACCACACCATCAGGGTCTCGTTCACCTCCACATCTACCAATGTGATATATGCCTTCATGTGCCAGCAATGCCCCTCTGCCATGTACATTGGCCAAACCAGACAGTCTCTACGCAAAAGAATAAATGGACACAAATCTGACATCAGGAATCATAACATTCAAAAACCAGTAGGAGAGCATTTCAATCTCTCTGGTCACTCAATAACAGACCTAAAAGTGGCAATTCTTCAACAAAAGAACTTCAAAAAGAGACTCCAATGTGAAGCTGCAGAACTGGAATTAATTTGCAAACTGGATACCATCAGATTAGGCCTGAATAAAGACTGTGAGTGGTTGGGTCATTACACAACCTAAACCTAATTTCCCCAATACTAATTTGTCCCTACTGTTACCCACACCTTCTTGTCATCTGTCAGTAATGGGCCACTCTCTTACCACTTCAAAAGTTATTTTTCCTCCCTTGGTATCTTGCTGTTAATTAATTTATCTCGTTAGACTGACCTCACACTTGGTAAAGCAACCCCCATCCTTTCATATATTTATACCTGCTCCTGTATTTTCCACTCCATGCAACTGATGAATTGGGTTCTAGCCCACGAAAGTTTATGCCCAAATACATTTGTTAGTCTCTAAGGTGCCATTAGGACTCCTCTTTGTTTCTGCTGATACAGACTAACATGGCTACCACTCTGAAACCTCATGAAGACAGTATGAGGAAGCAGGTAGTTAACTTACAACACTGAAAGTTATGCACTGAAACCTTGACCTTCTGGGAGAACAATAGAATACCCTGAGATGCAATATAAAACATTTATAACCTCTCTTTTTAAAAGGCTTCCAGGGAGGAAGTTTCAGCTTCTACATTTGTTGCATAATGCTTCACTGTAAGAAACATATCATATAAACTCAAGAAAGGAAAGATCACAGAAGGTTAGCAGTAATTCCATCTTGCTTCAGTTAAAGTACTTGTGTGGTGACATAATTTACAAGCTAAAGCATTTTATACATTTCAAATACATAAACCAATAATTTCTCACTCAATCAGGAAAAATTATATTGCTTATCAAAAATTCTTGTGCTATCATATGCAATTTTCTCTGTCTCTATATTAGATCCCCTATACTGCCTAATATTATAACTGTAGGCTAGCGCCTAGTAATATATAAACTGTGACAGACCCAGACCAGTAGGGTACAGGAGTCTGGTAGAGGGCAAATATACTGGATGAGTAGTTTTCTGTTCCCTGAGTGACTAGAGCAGGGGCTGAACTAGAGTTATCAGGAACCTGCTAGAACCAGTTAAGGCAGGCAGGCTAATTAGGACACCTGGAGCCAAATAAGAAGAAGCTGCTAGAATCAATTAAGGCAGGCTAATCAGGGCACCTGGGTTTTAAAAGGAGCTCACTTCAGTTTGTGGTGTGTGTGTGAGGAGCTGAGAGTGAGAGGGTGTACTGCTGGAGGACTGAGGAGCACAAGCGTTATCAGACACCAGGAGGAGGGTCCTGGGGTGAGAATAAGGAAGGTGTTTGGAGGAGGCCATGGAGAAGTAGCCCAGGGAGTTGTAGCTGTCATGCAGCTGTTAGAGGAGGCACTATAGACAGCTGCAGTCCACAGGGCCCTGGGCTAGAACCCGGAGTAGAGGGCAGGCCCGGATTCCCCCCAAACCTCCCAATTGACCTGGACTGTGGGTTCTTCCAGAGGGGAAGGTCTCTGGGCTGGTACCCAACCCACGTGGTGAATCTCTGAGGCAAGAAAATCTGCCAATAAGCGCAAGACCCACCAAGATAGAGGAGGAACTTTGTCACAAAACTTACAAGTAACGCTATGCCTAAAAATTGCTTCTTAATATCTATCTTTATATCCATAAAAATGAATTGATTATATTCTCCCATATAATATTTTTCAAAACAATCCCAACATTCACAGCCATGTTACATTTTCACACACACTGCAGAAAATGCCCCACTTCTCACTGACATTTATCACACTCTGGGAATCTTCTCGATTCAATTTTTGTTCAGTATATTTAGTTTAATATACCAAAATTATGCAAAGGTAAATGAAATTTAGTACCTACAGCAATTATTTTCATCTGACTGCAACTTTCACTCCAGTGTCCTGATGAGAGAGGGTCTAGAGTCTCATTCCAATTTATGCTGAGGTTAATCATATAAAAAATGTGTATCTAAAAATAATTCTAACTAAGAAATCACATTCCAATTCATTTGCAGAAATGAAGCATTTAAATTGATTTCATTAACCAAGGCCATTTGTCTTGTGTGCTCACAAACAGAAATTTCTCAGTAGTAAGTGGAATATGTGTGGGAAATATCAATTGTGCAAATGAAATAAATATCTATGAATTTAAAAACAGAACAGATATTCCGTTCTTTTGTTCCCAATCAGCAATCCCCAAAATACCTTTGGTGTTTCCTCAGTGTTCCCAATGAACTAGTGTTCATTACGCTCAAACACATTTATGACATTGCAAAGGGGAAAGAAGTCACAACAAGGAGAAGTTCCAACTGCCAGAACTCTTACCAGAAATCGTTTTTAATGAGCATGTTCACTCCTTTCAGGGCAATCTTCACAATTTCCCTTTGCTCTGAGCTAGAACACCTGGGATTTGTCAGTGAAGCTGTGTGTTGAGAACAGACCAAAAATAGTTCCGCAAAGGATCCCATGATGAATTGCTAGCTTTTATGAGTCACCTTTGAAATGTGAACTAGTGTATGTGGTGATTTGGTTTGCATCATTAGGACGAGAAAGTTCAGTGAACTTAACCATAAACATTTCAATAATTTGAGTGTATACAAGAGAAGTATATTCTCTTGATCTAAAATATGGCCAAACCTAAATGCAAATAAAATTTTGAATGCAGAAATCTGAAGAATCTTATTAAATGCAACTATCCTTTACCTATCTGCCCCTCCACATGCATGCTTTTAACAAAGCAACAGCACAGCAATGTAACATATTGCTCCAGAAGAAAACTTTAATACAGATGAAGCTGAGAATTGATTACCTTTACAAGCACAAGCTGTACTACACTGTTGGCATTTAAATTTTCAGTAATTAAAAGTCAGAATCTTCGCACTTAAGGTTCCAATACAAGGTTTAATTCTACATTGCATATGCAGGTTGAAAATCCTCTCTTGATTCCCAAAGCAACTTTCATTCTGGGCCCTTTCAGACATAACCTGGAAAGTCACCACACTCTAAATTTGGGGCAGAGATCCCAGCAGATCTAGACAATATAAAGATGAAAATGTCTAATCCTAGTGTACCATACCATTGCTACTATCTGTAAAACAGTACCGGTATTAGTGCAATAGTGGAAGACTTCCTGAAAAATAGTGTAGACTAAAGCCCCAATCCTACAATAAGCTGAACTTGGGGCAACCCCTATACACATGCAGGAGTGAGGTCTTGAAATGCAAGCCTGCAGATGGCAATTTTCTTGTATGTTCAGGAAAATAAATAAATAGAACGCTGCATCCCTGGTAGGTAACCTTTAAAAAAAATATATTTTTAATCACAATCTGTTGGTTAAACCAATGGGGTTCTCTAAAACCCACTCCTGATACCCTTTCTTGTCTTCCAGCAGTGAGAGGCTAGACTTGGGCAAGGGGTGTGGCAAGAGAAATCACTACTTCAGGTGATATTACTCCCAGGTCACCATCTTCTCGGCTGGTGTTTAGAGGGGCTATACTGATCTAGTGTTCCTGTTGTTTTGGCTTCTTGAATAACTTATGCCTTCTTAAACCCATTTTGCCCAGACAAACAGTCTCAACCAAGACACCAAAGCAAAAATAAAGCAACCACACACAAACATATAACTGGTAGAAGACAAGAGCTGAAATAGAAAATACTTAGCTACGTTATCTGAACTGAAAAAATAAGGAAACTCCAAATCCTCCCCAGTTTAAAATTATTATATCTAAGATAATTTCCGACAATCTTTTAAAGACATTCAAGTACTAGATTTTAGGAATAGGGGGATGGAGGTTAAGGGAAGCTAGACCCAAGGGAGTCCCTTACATTCCTCAGGGAATTTCAGAGAGACACCTAACCCTTTTGGGAGTCTAATGCACTATGACAAATGCAGCTGTGCATAATATACTCACGGCGCTGGATTTTTAATTAAAGGGTCTGTACTTTTATAAAGAAGGCAAGGAGGCTACAGGAAAGGATATTTTCCCTGTTTCCACAGGAAACTTGGGGAATTGAGCCCTATGCTGCATAGTTATTATTTGCTCTAAATAGCTTGGTCAGGTGTACATGAGTAGCCTACCCAAAGGCAACAAGCAGGATATTTGAGTCTTATTGCCTTTTTAAGTTAGCCCTGCTTACGTTCTGTGTCCCTAATAAATAAAATTCACCTTGGAGAAGTTTTGTCTTCATTTAAGCTTCTGATTATAGAGGGTGGAGAACTGCAGCCGAGTTACAGTAGTTTAAGAGAAATGTTAAATATACCTAGGCCCTGATCCAATAAGGGACTTAGGTGCCTTAAGTCCAGATTTAGGCCATACTGGGATCCACAAATCCCCTGCTTGGCTGCCGCCTAACGCTGTAAGCACCTAAATAAACTCACTCAGCAGCTACAGCTTCAGTGTAAAAGTCCACTAGATCCCTAATTTTCTGCCATGCGGGCATGCATCCTGCTGCCTCACTCAAGGCACCCATCTCATGCCTAAGCCACAGAGCAATCCATGGACTGGTGGAAGTAAGGAGGAAGAGTGCCTATCTTCTCCATAGGATCCAAACTTGTAGGCCTACTTTGAATACACCTAGCTCTACACAAAAGAGCCTGAGGGGTTGGGTGGTAGTAGCCTCCTTTAGCCCAGTGATTAGCTCAGCCTCAGCTGGGATGCTGGAGGTTCAGTTTCCCCCTCTATCTGATTAAGAGAATGGATTTGAACAGGGATTGCCCATCTTTCAGATGAGTGCACTAACCACTGGATTATAGTGATTCTTACTGTCTCTGGCCCAATTAATATTTAATTATTCCATTTAATAATTAAAGTGGAACAGATTTCAATAGGAGATGTTTTGTACTAAGTATGCCCTGTAAGGTATCAGTTTAAAAGTCTTGATCTGTTGAACACTAATATCCTGTTGGATTGTATGTGCAGTCATAGTATGTGAAGTTATGAATATTGACTATGTACCAGTATTTCAAATATGTTTGCTCCTCGGGTGACACCCACAAGGTAGTTTACATCTTGTCTAGGAAGCACATTGTAAATGGACTATTCAAGGTGATGGCCCATTAAGAAACACAATAGGCCTTAGAAGAAGCTTATCCCCACCCGGTGGGCCTTCCTGTGGTTGCTTCAACCAGATGGCTAATGGCTGCTATGACTCAGCAAAGCATGCAAGGGCATGTGACTAGATCATGTGATACTGGACTCCATCTGGTGCCTGTACTTTTCCACGAACTGTATTGGGGACTTTGCTTGGAACAATGACTTCCACATGGAAGAAGCTATAAAAGGGGGAAGTGACATAATCACTTGGCCTCACTCCCCCTACAACTCAACACTTGTAAACTCCTCAGGAACAAAGACTGGACTGGGGGGTGGTCTCAGGAGGGACAGAAGGAGGCCTAGCCTGTGTATGGAAGATTGATGAACTGTTTGTACCATAAGGGTAAGACACTGCTTGATTCAAATCCTGTCTAGTTAATAGAACTCAGATTGTGATTTTTGTTTTATTTCTTAGGTAATCTTCTTTGAACTGCACACTTATTACTTATAATCACTCAAAATTTATCTGTCTGTAGTTAATAAATCTGTTTTATATTTTATCAAAAACAGTGTGCTTTGAGTGAAGTGTATGAATAATCTTAGCTCAGTTAATGGAAAGTTTGTGCATGTTCCATCCACATTGAGGGAGGGGCAGACTGGTTAATAAACTTATACTGGTCAGGCTTTTGACCAGGGCAAGACAGTGCAGTTCTGGGGTCCTAGGCTGGCGGGGTTGAAGGGAAACTGGCTGAAGCCTCTCGATTATTGGTCCATGAGTGGCTGGCAAAAGCATTCATGTAACTCAGCTGGGTGTGTCCCTGCCTGTGAATGTTTGTGTAAGTGCAGCACCTGGAGAGGTTTGCAGCTTGTCACAGCATCACAGTGTGAGAGGGAGCCCAGGTTGATCAGACAGAGGGCTCAGCGGTACTCCAGTTCCAGGTTGCACCCTGAGAATGCCCATCACAAGCCTCACATCAGAATATCCCATAGTCCAGCAGCTATGGCACTCATCTGAGAAAGACAAAGTGGGGGGACTGAACTGGAGTCTCCTACATCCTGGGTGAGTGCCATATCCACTTGGCTCAAAGTTACACAGGAGGCTGCTGCTGCCATCGTTTTGTGTGGAGTTAGGAGGGCACCTAAGCCATTTTTGCAAACAGTGGCTTAGGTGCCTAAGCCACCTGACTCCAGGCGAGGGTTCTCACCTGTGGATCGCAAGCAAAGATAGGAGTTTACCTGCATCCCAGACTTAGGCACCAGGCGCTGTGAAGGGGTAGGGCTTAGGACAAACCCCTCTCATCAGAATCAATGGCTGAGATGGCTCCACATCTAGCATGCTGGCTTTTGTGGATCTCATTCTTAGGTGCCTGTATCTTCGCATTCACTGTATAGATAGCTTAGCTGCGTAACACAGGCCTTGTGGATCACATTGTTGTTCCTAAGCACCTGAAAGGTAGACATTGAAATGCCTAAGTCCCTTTGTGGATCCAGTCCACAGAGCCTGGAATAGCTGCCTTCTTTTACTTCTATTATAAATTGAACTGAAATACAATAATGATGAAAATTAATCTAATGAATACACCTGAACATTCCCCTGTATTGAAGCAGGGGAAGAAAGACACCACGGTTGGTGCTAATATAGAAAAAAAGGGGAAGAACTATCAGATACGGACATCCAAATCAGTGCCTATAGGTCAGGACAACACTTGTCACTTATCCTGAGACTGGGATGTAGGTTAGTGTTGTTGTTATGGGGGGATACTCAGGAAAAACCCACACAGAATGAGAAACTATAATCCCTAATAGAAACATGCATGGCTATCAGGCAATATTCGTCATACTATTCCCTCTCTTGCCAGAACGTAATTGCCTGTAACAGCAGAACACAAAAATGCACCAGAAGAGATCACTGAGAAGGAGCTGATAGTTGTCTGATGAATTATTTTAATAACATGCCAGCCCAATTACAGTATTCTGAGAATCCATAAGTTCAGGAAGATAGAGGCATGATTGTATATGCTGCCTCTCAACAGGTGAAAAAGAGGAGGCATTTTCCATTCTATTTGCAATTCAGCTTTTTGAAATGGATGTGCCTGCTTGGTTTATCCCTTCTGTTCTGTCTGGAAAATGCACATATAGTGGAAATAATTATAGGATAAATTAGTTCCCCCTTGCCTCTACTTGATGAGACTATTGCTATGGGCTTCCTAGCATGGTATCTAGAATATATTTCCTTGATGAAAGCTAAAGTCTAATATCCCAAAGTGAAAATCATTCAGGACAAAGTAATGATTGGGATGCAAATTTATGAAGTCTTCTCATCTTTAAAGCAGCTGGCTACTTGAGATTGGTTTTAGATAAGCGCCTAAGGAAGTCTTGGTTTCATTTTTGTATGGCTGAGAAAGGGATGAAGAGTTCCTGCCTTTTCTTCAGGGGTGGGGGGAAGTGACAGGGGTAAGTAGAGGAAGAAGCATAACAAAATAGTAGAAATATAACCTTTTGTCATGCTGTCTCCAGAACTCACTCTGTGGCTCCCAAACTTAGACCAGATGCATCCTCTTTCCTCAGAAGTGTCTTATGAGAGGCATCCTTGGAAAAAGTGATGGACTTCCCACTTAACCAGTCCCTAAAAGGTGAAGAAGATGGAATGTATTGGTTCTCTGAAGTACTGCAAACTTCTTGCTTTGAGGCTGCTAGTGGAGGAGAAGGAAACTTGGAGATGGAATAGGGTCTTTGTCAATGCTGATGGGTCATAAAGGTCTAAACTCACCGAGACTGCCTTTGTGTCTGCTGAGACAGAAAAATAAATGAACTGGAGGCTCACTATGTGTGACTGTGTGCCTGAAATGGGCCACACTGACAATGCCACACTCAGGTAAGACTGCAAGAAACAGGGCAGGCAATCCCCCAAAACTGGTGGTTTATTTTATTAGAGTCATCGAACCAGTATCAAAAGAGCTTCTATAGTACCACACTGGTTAAGAAGAAGCAAACACAGTCCCCTTTAGGCATTCCAGCCCTTGGTTCTTATCTAGGCAAACAGGTCTAATATAGTGAGAGGTTACTGAAAACCCAATTCACCATATGAACGGTTCTACTAATCCCAAAAGATCACACGCTTACCCAAATAGCACGCTATCAGCCAATCCTTAGTAAACTAACTACAGGTTTATTAATAAAAGAAAAGAGTTATTGAATGGTTAAAAGATTATATACAGTACATTATACTGGCATTAGCCACTATTGGAAGACAGGATACTGGGTTAGATGGACCCTTGGTCTGACTCAGTATAGCCGTTCTTATTACAAATGCTTGCAAGGTTCTTATATCAGATTTGTAGCAGTGAGGGAGGAGTCTGCTGGCTTGCAAAAGTCTCTCTGGAATCATCCAAAAAGGGAATCCAAATGCTGTTTAGATGTAGAGTTTGTTAGAGTCTTTCCTTGCATTTTCCAGGGTATTCCAAACAACTACTTGGAAGATCTCAGTTCCCTGGCTTAAACCAGGGTTCGGCAACCTTTGGCACGCAGCTCTCCCAGGGTAAGCACCCTGGTGGGCCGGGATGGTTTGTTTACCTGCAGCGTCAGCAGGTTTGGCTGATCGCAGCTTCCACTGGCCGTGGTTCGCCGCTCCAGGCCAATGGGGGCTGCGGGAAGTGACGGCCAGCACATCCCTCGGCCCATGCCACTTTCCACAGCCCACATTGACCTGGAACGGTGAACCACGGCCAGTGGGAGCTGCGATCGACCAAACCTGCGGATGCTGCAGGTAAACAAACCATCCTGGCCCGCCAGCATATTTCCCTGATGGGCTGCGTGCCAAAGGTTGCAGATCCCTGACTTAAACTTTTCCTGTTTAAAGTTCAGCAGACGAGGGGCAGGATCAGGCCCGAGATTTCACTTTTATTGCTGAAGCAGGCTGTCAAGTGTTTTGAGCTCAACATGCGATTGAGAATTCTTCTTCTTCCTTGAGCACACACTGACCCACCACTTTGAAGTTAACATTCAATTTCCTATGCATGCACAGGTAATCTAGTTACACTCATTTACATAAGGCAACAGCCGGTCATTCATTATAACAGGGATAGATAAGCTGAAGACAATGTAGGTAATAGTATTAGTTTCCTGCAGCGTCTCACATCTTTGATCTTAAGGTTAACTGAACACAGTCACATACATAATGTAAGGCAATTAAGACATGACAAGGATTTAGCATCTAAAAGATAATTTGATTACACAGGTACACAAACATACATTTAGCATCTACCCTTGATTTCCATTACTGCAAATTAATGTGTAGCCCCTCCCCCCCTCCTGTTCACTGACCCAGTATGAGGTTGTTCAAGATGGGGGAAGCCAGCCTTGTGACCTTTTACACAACTTTGGGAAACTGGGCCTGAGGCTCCTTTGTGTGCTCTGCGTTGTGTGTCAGTGTGTTCACCTCAGACCAGACCCACTCAGACACACCACAGGAACAAGGCTTTATTCTGTAAAGAACATAGAACAGGATTACAGTCCAGCAACTTCTTCTCTGCTTGCATACTGTCTGCTCCCAGCTCAGTCAATGCTGAGACCTCCTGCTGGCGGGGAGGTGTGGGGGGTGGAGGGGCAGCAGAGGGTACACCCTGGTAGGAACCGGGAAGTTCTCCCAACATGCTGCAGTTTATTGTCCACAACTTGTAGTTATCAAGGCTGCTGTTGAAGCACACTGGCCCTTGGGCTACAAAGGGGTTAGTGATTGCTGATCTAGGACATCTCTTTGATAGTCACATACAAGAGAATTGTCCTGATACAATTGTAATGCCTCTTGTTAGGTTGTTATGGGTCATACCCAGGTTAGCTGGTTTGCCAATGTCACAACCTGATCTCCAGAAGGGGAAGAATGATGATTTTCAGCTCTATGAAAGATCTGCAAACCAAAGGCTCAAGCCATGGACTTGCTTTCTAAGAGGCTCAGTTGTGCTATGTAGATACCACCCTGAAGTTTAAGGCTATATGGAGCTATTCTTCTCCTGAGAAAGAGCTGGGAGGAATTTTGCCTTCCTGAAAATGACATCCCTTCAGGGGGTGCAATGTACTCTGTGTACACATTGTAGGCCCGTGCAGGGCCAAGGTCCTGCTTTCTCCCTGCCCCTTTTGGGGTGAGGTGTGTTCCTGGTGTGCACAATGGGGGTATTGGGCACTGCACTGTGACAGGCTCTAGCAGGAAGTGAGGAAGCTCCTTGCACACTCCCATCCTACTGTCTCTCTCTACACATCTCCTTAAGGTCCTGTCACAATCTGGAGTTTTCCCTAGAGTTTTAGCCATCATTACGGTAGAGTTAGGCTCTCAAACAAAGGAAATCCCAACACTTATTTTGGCTTCTTATAAGAAGCGGGACACAGTTAACCAAAGTGGCCTGTGAACAATCACAGGAGATACAACAGAATGAGTGGCCTTATTGCGCTTGTCATAAGCAGCTTGTAAGGCATAATTGGCCAAACCACGGTCCTCCTGAATAAATGGCCTCAGCTTATTCCTTTTACTTCCTGGAAGATTGTCCACAAAATGAAGCCTTTTTCTCCAGAAGGGAAAAGTTTTATAATGGTCCATTACCACCTGGTAATTGACTAGTCTCATGCAGAGCCACATGATTGGTCTGAATGATTCAGAAGATCTAATTCACAGGAGTCTTTATTCAGAGAGGTAGCCTAGATGATTTTCTGGCCTTCAGATTTCTCTGGGGCAGCTGAGATTATTCAATTGCCCAGGTAGAGTACAAAATAACTTAAAACCCTGGTTAGGAACCAAATGGATAGAATCAAGTTTCTTAGCCACCAGTGAGTTTATGACAGGGTGCAACCACAGCTCTCTAGCAAGATCTAGCAAGCTCCCATTAACAGTAAGGGACACCTTACCCTTTACACTCAGTTCTAGACTATCACTAAGTTAGTGAGTCTCTTACAGAGCTGAATACTAGAGCAAGGAAAGCCCAGGAACACTCATGGGCACAGGAAGACGAGGTGCCTGGAGAGTGAGAAAGGGTAGCAAATTCTAGCTGCTGTTCTCCATCCACCTCTGAAGCCAAAAGGTAATTTCTCAGAACTGATGATTCAGGACTGTGCTTAAGGGAGAGATCTAGACAACTCCAGGCATTCTCTAGTTCACTCTATCTTTGAACAGTGAACAGGATGACCACCTCCTTACACACCTATCTATAATGTGTAGGGGAAAATACTGTGTGATCATAGGGGACTTCAATGTGAGTGACATATGGTGGAGGTCTCATGCTGCCAGTACTAAAACATCCTTGGAATGTCTAAACATTATAGATGACAAATTTCCTAATTCAAAAAGAGTTTCAGCCAACACAGGGGAATTCTTTATTAGACCTTGTCCTAATAGATAAGGATGAACTGATCACAGAACTAAAAGTTAATCGTAGGTAAAGTGATCATGACTTGATCACATTTTTAATATGTTAGCAGAATAAAGTCCAGACCAGTCACAGATATACACACTGGAAATTGCCACAGTATTGCAGCAGCAATTGCATCAACGTCAAATACAGAAGCAAAATAATCTCTTTACTCCTACTTGAGATTCCCGTTTATGCATCCAAGGAGTGAATTAGCTTTTTTGGCCACACCATCTCACTGGGAGCTCACATTCAGCGGATAACCTGGGAAGCAGTGACTCTGAAAAAGACTTGACAGTCATAGTGCATAGAATCCCCCTTCCTGTAAGTATGGCCTATACTCTTTGTTCCTAGATATAGACATCTACATTTAGCCGTATTAGGGTATGTCTACACTACGAGAGTAGTTCGATTTTACTTAAATCGAATTTTTGGAATCGATATTGCAAAGTTGAACGTGTGTGTCCACACTAAGGACAGTAATTCGACTTTGTGAGTCCACAGTAACGGGGAAAGCGTCGACATTGGAAGCGGTGCACTGTGGGCAGCTATCCCACAGTTCCCGCAGTCCCCGCTGCCCATTGGAATTCTGGGTGGAGCCGCAAATGCCTTCTGGGTAAAAAAAATGTCTCGAGGGTGCTTTTGGGTAACTGTCGTCATCCGTCCATCACTCCCGCCCTCCCTCCCTGAAAGCGCCGGCGGGAAATCAGTTCGCGCACTTTTCTAGTCAGTGACAGCGCGGACGCCACAGCAGTGCGAGCATGGAGCCCGCTGCGACCATCGCTGCAGTTGGGGCCACTGTCAACGCCTCGCAGCTTATCATCCACCTTTCCCTGAGGCAGATGCAGATAAGTCAGGCGAGGAGGCTACGGCACCGCGGTGAGGGCCTGAAGTCTGAGAGTAGCACAGACCTCTCAGAAAGCACGGGACCCAGCGCCGAGGACATCACAGTGGCAATGGGTCATGTTGATGCCGTGGAACGGCGATTCTGGGCCCGGGAAACAAGCACTGAGTGGTGGGACCGCATAGTGCTGCAAGTCTGGGATGAATCCCAGTGGCTGCGAAACTTTCGCATGCGGAAGGGAACTTTCCTTGAACTTTGTGAGTTGCTGTCCCCTGCCCTGAAGCGCAAGGACACCCGGATGCGAGCAGCCCTGACTGTCCAGAAGCGAGTGGCCATAGCCCTCTGGAAGCTTGCAACGCCAGACAGCTACCGGTCAGTGGCGAACCACTTTGGCGTGGGCAAATCTACCGTGGGGGTTGTTGTGATGCAAGTAGCCAAGGCAATCGTTGATGTACTGCTGCCAAAGGTAGTGACCCTGGGAAACGTGGAGGCGATCATAGATGGCTTCGCAGCGATGGGATTCCCAAACTGCGGTGAGGCCATAGATGGAACTCACATCCCTATCCTGGCACCGGACCACCACGCCAGCCAGTACATTAACAGAAAGGGCTACTTTTCCATGGTGCTGCAAGCACTGGTGGACCACAGGGGACGTTTTACAAACATCTACGTCGGATGGCCGGGCAAGGTTCATGACGACGCTCGTGTTTTCAGGAACTCTGGTCTGTTTAGACGGCTGCAACAAGGTATTTACTTCCCGGACCACAAAATAACTGTTGGGGATGTGGAGATGCCTACAGTCATCCTCGGGGACCCAGCCTACCCCCTAATGCCCTGGCTCATGAAGCCCTATACTGGCGCCCTGGACAGTGAAAAAGAACTCTTCAACTACCGGCTGAGCAAGTGCAGAATGGTGGTGGAGTGTGCTTTTGGCCATCTCAAGGGGAGATGGAGAAGCTTACTGACTCGCTGTGATCTCAGCGAAACCAATATCCCCATTGTTATAGCAGCTGGCTGTGTGCTCCACAATCTCTGTGAGAGCAAGGGGGAGACCTTTATGGCGGGGTGGGAGGTTGAGGCAAATAGCCTGGCTTCTGATTACGCCCAGCCAGACAGCCGTGCGATTAGAAGAGACCAGCGGGACGCGCTGTGCATCCGGGAGGCTTTGAAAGCTAGGTTCCTGAGTGAGCAGGGTAACCTGTGACTTTTAAGTTACTGTACAGAGAAGCTGAACCTGCCCCTGTTTCTTTACCCAGTTAATGTTGACTATCCTCTCCTGTTACATACCCCCTTCACCCCCTTCCAACACACGTTTAGAAATAAAATCACTTCTACTTTGTTAATGAACACCGTTGTCTTTATTACTGTTTTCGCGGGAATGTTTTAAAACTGGGACGTAGACTCTGTTGGGGAGTGGGTGTAGTGTACTGACGCAAATGAAGCTTCTAAACTCCAGGATTGACAGGCTCCGCTGTGGTGGACTGGTTGTTTCAACGGAGCCTGTCACCCCTCCTGATCGGGACTGTGTGTATGGGGGGGCGATGTGACTTTGTGGCGGGGGGAGGACGGTTACAGATCCCCTGCTGCGTGGCTCTGTGATCCAGGATAAGGACCGCCGCTTAAGATCTGTAACTGCCCTCCCCCGCCACAAAGTCACAGAGCAACCCACCCCCCACCACATAACATGAAAACCACCTCCCAGACTGACCAGGGTAACTAGTCACTGCACTGTGTATGTGCCCTGCTGCTGGACCTGCCCCCGCCTATGTACCCTGCCAAAGGTGACTGTCCTGTCCAATTACCAACCCCCTTCCTCCGCCCTCCTCCAAAAGAACATGATGGAAACAGTAATTAACAGAAACGTATTTTTTATTATCAACTACACATGGAACTGGGAGGTGAAACTTGGACGGGGGCTTGTGTGAGGCGGGAAGGGAAAAACTTGTCAAATTTTGGGGAATGAGAGCCTTCTACTACTTGAGCTCTCTGCAGGGGTGGAGTGAGAGTTAGCACGGACTCTGCCACCCCTCCTTCTTTGGACTTTGGGTGAGGGGGGTATGGGACTTGGTGGCGGGGGAGGGCGGTTAGAGATGGACTGCAGCGGGGCTCTGTCCTCCTGCCTCCGTTCCTGCAGAACATCCACAAGGCGCCGAAGCGTGTCTGTTTGCTCCCTCAGTAGTCCAAGCAGCGTTTGAGTCGCCTGCTGGTCTTCCTGCCGCCACCTCTCCTCCCGATCCATGTTTGCTTGGTGCATTTGGGACAAGTTCTCCCGCCACTGGGTCTGCTGTGCTGCCTGGGCTCGGGAGCAGGCCATAAGCTCCGAGAACATGTCCTCCCGTGTCCTCTTCTTCCTACGCCTAATCTGCGCTAGCCTCTGGGAGTGTGATGCCAGGCTAGGTTGTGAGACAGTCGCAGATGTGGCTGTGGGAATGGGAAAAAGGGAGTGAATTCCTCAGAAAGATAAATGTAGTTGTGAACAAAGAACATAGTCTTTCTCTGTGAACAAGACCATGCACAGCACCTATCACATGCGCACTCAGCACAAGGTCGAATTCTCGGCCTTCGCATTCAGTGCCTTAAGCGGGGCAGGACACCGGAATTTCTGTAGCAGGCAGACATGGTAAGCCGAAGACTTGTGGCAGCTTAAAACTTTAATATTAGCAATGGCCTCATTTCACATTGAAAGCAATGTCAGTCCCTGCTGCCAGCAATCCGGCAAGCAGGAACTGTGCCCCTGTCCCACCCCCTCGCGGCTGTCCCCGGGAACAATCCCTGTAGGCTGCCCCTCTCCCGCCTCCACCGCGTGGCCGCAAACCAGCGGTTACAGTTCTGTAAAGGAATGGGCAAGCACTCCCAACACTAACATTCCCCTACCTAATTCAAAGCAGGTCACCATGAGCGACATCACCCTCATGAGGATCTCAGACAGCGAGAAAGAAAGAATGCTTCGGGAAAGCCTCCAAAGACCAGGGCCGTATGCCGCCCTGCTGTGCAGAGCAATGATTCCCGAGTACTTGATTGTCTCGTGGCACGGCAACGTGTCATACTACGGAGAACCCAATAAGGCCGCTCTCCCCAGGAACCTGATGCAACGGCTTTCCAATTACCTCTAGGAGAGCTTCATAGAGATGTCCCAGGAGGATTTCTGCTCTATCCCCGGACATATAGACCACATTTTACTCTAGCTGCACGGGCAGTGACTAAACAGTAGAGCGGCTTGGGTAGGACAATCATGCAAAACCGGACATTGTTAGAATTTTTTTCAATAGTTGCACTGCCCAGGACTGAAACGTTAAGCGCCTAGGGCAAACTAATCATGAGAAACCCATTGTTGTTTTGGTTAATATTCCTGTTCTGTTACAAATAAATGTTTAGATGTTTACAACACTTACTGGCTGATCCTTCCCCAGATTCTGTGTCCGGGTTAACGGCTGGGGACGGTTAGTTGGGGATCTCTGTAAGGGTGATGAAGAGATCCTGGCTGTCGGGGAAATCAGCGTTGTAAGCGCTGTCTACTGCCTCGTCCTCCTCATCTCCTTCCTCATCTTCCCCGTCCGCTAACATGTCCGAAGAACCGGCCGTGGACAATATCCCATCCTCAGAGTCCACGGTCAGTGGTGGGGTAGTGGTGGCGGCCGCACCTAGGATGGAATGCAGTGCCTCGTAGAAATGGGATGTCTGGGGATGGGATCCGGAGCGTCCGTTTGCCTCTTTGGTCTTCTGGTAGCCTTGTCTCAGCTCCTTGATTTTCACACGGCACTGCGTTGCATCCCGGCTGTATCCTTTCTCATAGATCTTTGCATTCCGTTTCTTGGAGCGCAGCTCGGAAAGCATGGACTCATCGCCCCACATAGCGATCAGATCCAAGATCAGTCCATTCCCGATCAGTCCATGCTGGGGCCCTCTTTCTATTCTGAGATTGCACGGCCATCACTGCTGGAGAGCTCTGCATCGTTGCTAGTGCTGCTGAGCTCGCCACGATGTCCAGACAGGAAATGAGATTCAAACTGGTCAGACAGGAAAAGGAATTCAAATTCAAATTTTCCCGGGGCTTTTCCTGTGTGGCTGGTCAGAGCATCCGAGCTCGGACTGCTGTCCAGAGCGTCAACAGAGTGGTGCACTGTGGGATAGCTCCCGGAGCTATTAGCGTCGATTTCCATCCACACCTAGCCTAATTCGACATGGCCATGTCGAATTTAGCGCTACTCCCCTCGTCGGGGAGGAGTACAGAAGTCGAATTAAAGAGACCTCTATGTCGAACTAAATAGCTTTGCGGTGTGGACGGGTGCAGGGTTAATTCGATGTAACGGCGCTAACTTCGACATAAAATATGATCTAGTGTAGACCAGGCCTTAGAATGCATATTGCTTGCTTGTGCCCAGTCTACCAAGCAATCCAGATCATTCTGAGTCAGTGACCTGTCCTCTTCATTATTTCCCAGTCCCCCATTTTTGGGTCATCTGCAAACTATCAGGGGTACATGGGTAGCCAGTGACCTGGCCGTTGTGGGAGGCTAGCCCCCGGCCCTGCCCAAGGCCCCACCTCACCCCATCTACCCCCCTTTCTACCTCTTCTCCCCTGCAGGAGCCCATAGCCCCCTACCACAGGACCCAGACCCAGCGCCAGGCGGCCATGGGGTGAGGCCCCAGCCCCGGTGGGCTGGGCGGCAGCACTCCCGGCCCCGGCGCACCAGGCGGTGCGACCCCAGCACCAGCTGGCCTGCAGAGTGAAAGATGCCAGCAACAAAAATTCAGACGTTACTAACAGCTAATTCTCAACAACAATATTTAAAGGAATATCATGCTGTCAGTCCATAACTAGTCATTTCAAGGTGTAGCCCATCTGCTCTAAGGTATTATTAAAAGGCCTGGAGAATTTAAGCACTTATCCTTCAAACTTTCACACACTTGGCATTGGGACTATTTATGGGCGTTAAATTAAGCCAGTGTATATCTGCTTGCAGAATTAGGTCTTAGTGTCTTTTGATTGAAATCAGCTCATTTAATTTTATCCCCTTTTTGGATCACTGGCTTTCTGATTTCAGGGATGGAGTGAGAGAGTTCAGTGTTGGGGGAAAAGAGGTTTATAGAAATATATTGTTTTCTTTCTTAATGCATCTTTTTAGCAGACTGCCAGATAGCCATATTAATTGCCTATAAATCACTAGTCATAATATACCCTATTTTTTTTAAAAGGTTGATGTGCTATTTATTTATATTTATTAGGAATTCCTTTAGATGAACACCTTTAATAATGTAGTTTAAATGATACATGTGTATATAAAAGATGGGATTTTACTAAACATTTTCTGACTCAAATAAAAGTCTTAAGAGGGATTGAAAGCTGTAATGCTGTCACAGAGTTGCATTTTATTTAAAAAAAATTAACCTTTCTGTTTTCTGCTATTCAGCATGCTTCTAAAGGGATAACAGATTTTTGGGGGGTTGGGGGGAGGAAAAGAGTAACTTAAAATTTTAGCATATTGAAAAGTAATACATTATGTATCACTACCAACTCCTAGAAATACTCCTCCTAAATGCAGGGAATAAAAGACTAAGTACTAAATCTCTGTGTGTGCTAGTTAGTGTAGGTTCCACTACCCCATGTAACAAATACAATTTTATTGGCGTTATCTGCCCCTTCTTGTGATCTGTCACATCAAACTGCACTCTAGTTGACAAATGTGAATTAGTCACATCTCATGTGCTTTCTCTTTGAACAAACAGAACAATAATTGGGCTGAGTTATGTTCCAAGAATGGCCTAGTTTCTGACTATACTTAGTCAATGACTCCTTTAAGAAGGTTACCTTTGCCCTTCTACCCATCTACCTTTCAACAGATCCATGCAAACCTGAAATAGCACTATTGCCAGTGTAACTGAGAGGACCTATCCATGAAGAGCACCTGAACAACAATTCCATTCCTAAGAGAGCTGTTACACATTTCCTAGTCAGCTGTTATTTCATGTGATCACCTGCTGTGGTCTATAGAGCCATTTAGCAGCCTCCATGAAAATACAGCTTTATCTTTGTTTTGCAGCCAAGGGTTTCATTTTCAGTCCCTGAAGGACAAATCGTTCATATAATTCTAGCCACCAGCACAACCACCAAGCTTGTCACACACTTATTGCCACATCAGTATAAAGTTCTGGAGAAGAGCCATAGAAAATTCTTGTAAATGAAAAATGAAACACTCTTCTGAGCAAAATGGAAAAATAATCAATCATATCTTCTGTCGCAGTGTTGTACACAGTGGAAATCATGCCCACATGTCCACTTTACCATGATAAATTTCACTTGCAAAAGAAGCCAGAGCACCTGCAGCTGAGGAGGAAAATAGACTGGGTTTTCCTTTCCTAGTTATAAACTGTTTGGCTGTATCAATGTGCACATTTAACTCTAGATAATGAATAAAATAATAAAACATGACAGTGAAAAAATTGTTTCTAGAATGAAGAATTTAATTTCTCCTTTTACTGTGGACATAGTTGTAAATACAAATAAAATCCACAGTGTCTTGCACATAAGCACACTTGCTTCTGAGCAAACTATAACCAAAATTCAATATGCACTGAAAAGACTGGGGCATGGTGTGGATCGTATCAGGAATTGTAGGGAAAGCCAAACAATACTTGGGAAACCTGGATTGCTAACTAATGAAATATGGGTCAAACACCACGGAGAATTTACAGGTTACAATTACTCAAGCTAAATTAGCGTACCAGGTACCCTTTCATCTTATTGTATAGAAATGAGCCTATTTAATTCACAGAAGGAAACTTTTGTGGCACTGCAGTTGATGGAATTTTTAGGGTGCTGCCTCAAGTCCAGAAATTCTTTTAAATATCGTTAGGAAAGGTATTGAAAACAGACAATATCCTTTAGATTTTCTACTAGCATGCTGGAGAGGCAATTAACACCGAACTTTAGCCCAGAAATTGCAGACTGGATTAACACGATTTTTTTGTCTGCCTTGCAAATTCACAACCCTCTTACCTCGCCTGCAAGAGACAATAGGATTTTTCAGCACATAATGTCGGAGAAAGAAAAGTATGTAAGTGATGACCTAAACAAGCCAAGTGGTGAGATTTCTTAAGATTAGCAGCTAAGCCAAATAAAAGACTAGCCCACCTGACAAGAGAAGCAAAAAGTTTTGGAGAGGAAGAGGACTTGCATGGATGAAGACAGTGTGGGAGCCCAAGCAGCTTCCATTGTGCTTCAGCATCAGAAGAAAACTTTCAGTACAAATATGAAACACTGGGCAAAATTCACCCTGTGCAACCCCTATGCTAACTCCCTTGACTTCATCATAGTGACACCCAGGGTGAGTTTGACCCAATTTATTTAAATGTTACACATTCACGTTAAAAAAAGGCAGAAAATAAACTGACCTACCTCTCTGCCATTGCTTCCTCACACTGTGGCCCAGCTAAGCCAGGTACTCAAGAACATGCCTAACTTTACCCATATGCATAAAGTTAGGCATATTCTTGAGGACTTTGCTGAATTTATGTCACAGTTTTCTGTGAGGTGGCCATGGTGCTAGCAGAAGACCGAGAAATACTGTTTAGAATTACACATTATTTTCAAATGTAGTTCAAAGTTCGTAACTTAGTTCACATGTTGAGAGTTTGTTTGTAGTGTTGAGAAGTTATCATTTTACTGTGCTGAGCAAAATCAGTAGTCTGCCTGAAATATCTGAACAGCGAACTGCATGAAGCAGATGTCCAGTAGCTATAGAAACGACAGCTGATACAAAACAAATAAGCACAGGCCATTACCTACAATTAGTTTCACGTTCCTTTAACTGCATCATAACATCTGTTCTAGGATGCCTTGTAAAGAGAGCTGTGAAAATATGTTGAACACAAATACTGCTGAATGAAGAATAAAGCCATTTCAGATTAAATGATGCTAAAGGAATATTGAAATGTGCTAATAAAGAAACTAATGAGAGATGACATTGATCCTAAAGCAAAATGCAAGAGAATATTAGTTATAACAACCTGCCTACTTAGTGGTACACGTTACCATCCCTTGCTCCAGCGTGATGCAAGATAGGGTTGTAACAGCCTTAAAGGTTAACTAAAAAGCAAAATATTAAGAGGTCTGTATGATTTTAGCTCCTTGGTATAATGTCTTCCTCAATTATGGTTTTTACCTTCCAAAATTTCTTCCCCACTTTAAAATTAGTTTGGGAATAGGAAGGGGGACTCAGATTTCAGCCTCTTTGAATCTCTTTATCCCTCTTCACCTCTCTAGCACACCACAAGAGCCTCCAACAAAACACCTGGCATATTTCAGTTAGGAAAACCAGGCAAGGCCTTAGAAATAAAGAGATGTTAGAAATAACTAAGTCTGTCTTTATCATAAAACAGGAGTAAGAGGCCTGCAGAAAACATTCATTTGCAGTTCACCTTTAAGGAATCTCTGATATAGTGGCTGAAGCAATGGACTGAGACCCAAGAGAATGCTATGGTGTGCAATGTTTTACTGTAAGTCATCATGCTGAGGGTCAGAGTGTTTGAAAGGCAGGTAAGTGCATGGAGAGAGAGAAAAAATATCTGGGTATTATGTAAGGAGCCCTGTGGAAGGATGCAAAGCTTTGTATGTGGATAGGGTGAGACCTTTCTCCAGAATCAGATGGGTGAGAAGAATGTATGGCATTCAGAGACTTTGCTAACATTCAGGTGAAGAGATGTTCTAATGTACTAGCAGAATAAGCATATTTCACCTGTAGCAGGTGTTGTTAATGGCACATTTTGCTTGCCCTGTGCCACTAACTACAATCAGATCATTCTCAAACATCTGTGTCCCTCCAGTTTATATAATGATTTATTTTTGAGGGAAGTGGGCAAGAAGAAAGCTAACTAGCAGCAGAACAACAGTAATGTTCACACTAAATCCTAGAGTCTAAGGCCAGGTCTACACTATAAACTTACCTCAGTATAACTATGTCACTCAGGGTGTGAAAAAGCCACACCCCCGAGCAATGCAGTTATATGGACCTAATCCAGCGCTTTGCCAACAGGAGGGCTTCTCCCGTCAACACAATCCGCTCCACGAGAGGTGGTAGCTAACTATGCTGATGGGAGAAGCTCTCCTGTCAGTGTAGTGGTGTCTTCACTGAAGAACTGCAGCATTTTAAGTATAGACCTGCCCTTAGTGCGTGAGCTAACAAAATCAGACACAGATATGGATGGAGTAACAAATATTTTATCACAATATATCAGCCTTCTCCACTGTACTGGCTCTTGAGCTTCCCCTGTTAAGCCTCCTCTACAAATCAACCCCCTAGAACAAGAGCATGTGAAGTATTTATGTAAAACACCAATGTTCAATTTCAAAATATGACAATTTATCTAGCAGGGCCACCTAGTTAATTATTACAATACATTTTCATTGCATGGTCTAAAACTTTTCTATAGAAATAGAAAGTTAAAGGTCTGATTGTTTGTATTACACTAGTACTCAAAAGTCTAATTGTGCTAGGCACTGTACATGCACATAGAAAGAGACAGCCCTTGTCCTGGAGAGATTAGAATTTAAATAGACAAGACAAAAGGGTGAGGGAGGAGGGAGGTGTTATCCCCATTTTACAGATGGAAAACTGAGACACAGAGGGCTTTAAGGCCCCAATTCTGCAGAGACTTTCATGGATGTGTAACTTGATGCACCTAATAGTCCTGTTGAAGCTAGTTCTAGAGACAGTGGCTTCAGTGGGACTACCCACAGTTTGTAAAGTTAAGCACATGCATAAGTCTTTGCAGGATTGGGGCCTAAATGATTTTCCCAATTATGATATCACCCAGGGTACTATCTGGCCTGCTGAATAGCTATGTCTCCTCAGTTCTCCAGCCTGGAATGCCATTTACACTTCTGTGCTGGTGAACAGCCACTCCTGGTTAGTTAACACACAGCCTCCAGCATGTAACTTGCGCTCAGCTGCACATACTAGTTAGCCACCCATTAATTACACTTAAGAACACCAGCAGATTCCTTGTCCCTTAGAAGTGTGCATCTTGTACTGCTCAGTACATGATTGAACAATGCAAACTCATATAAAGTACATCATTTCATCAATGAAAAATTATATGCACCAGCCGTGTTATCCCAAATGGAACCTCCCCACATACTTTAATCCAAACACACTGGTTAAGATAATAAACTTGTTTTACTGTTTTAACCACAGAAAGAAAAGAAAGTTTTTAAGTGACTACAAGTAATGAGGCATAATAGTCAGGATTGGTTACAAAAGAAATAAAAAGATAGGCATTTAAGCCGCATTTTAACTTAACAAGCTAAAGTGAATTTAAAAGCAAAAGGTCTTTCTCACCATAAGATTACAGCAGACTGTATTGGCTGAAAAGCCTCCCAGACAGGACCCTTCCCCCAGTTCAAAGATGTTTCCTTTGCCTTTCAAGCATTTTAGCTGCTGTTACTAGAGATGTGGGAGAGAGGTAATTTGTGTGTGTGTGGGGGGGGTTACATGGGAACCCCCCCCCACACACACACACACACACAGTGTCTTTGCCAATATGTAAAGTTTTCACACACACCCTTCTTCCTTCCAAGGAATGCCCATTTAACTAGGTGATTGTCCAATTGATTATGCTGATGCCTGGCTGAGGGTGCCAGTGTGTCTTTGTCTCTGAAGAACTGGTTTGGGCCTGCCTTTCTAACACTGGAACATGTTACAACAATTTTATACAGTAGAAACGTATAACTTTACATACAATGACAATACACACATTTACCAGGACAATAATGTTCAGCAGATTATGAGTTTTCGAATGATACCTCACAGGGCATACTTCGTACAAAATTTATCATAGTCTTATAAAAGTGGTGACCATAATAGCATAGACTGTCACACCAATGTCTATGGCAAAGCCAGGGACTGAACCCAGATTTCCTGAACCAGATCAGAGGTAGATTGGGAAACAAGTTGGAGTCAGGCATAATATTCTGACATAAGTAAATTAGTAAGATGTATACAAGATGCTAATAGAAAAAGTGATCACCTCTTGTGGGCTGGTTTCGAATTTGGCTTGGATCACCAGTGTGATAGTTCTGTCCCTTGTGAGGACCTATAGATACCCACCTAGAATTCAACACACAGATACACAATTAGTACTGGGACAGCAAGAGTATTGCAAGGCAGAAGTAAGGAGCAAAAAGCATTTCTCTGCTTGCCTTGAAGTTAACTGAATAATATCTCTCAAATAATTGATTTAGTGCATTTAATGATTTTTTAAAATAAATTATTCATTTTTCCATTTACACAGCTTATAGCGGGCAAATTTCACAAACATGTTTAAATAAAATACTTGTAGTACAGTTTCTTTCATTATTCGTTGAGCTGTAGCTTGCACTCATTTTCATAAACACTACAGTTTATCAAGAAGAAAAGGTTTCTGAGAAGTGAGAAATGGCTAAAATAGATGCAGAGAGGAAATAAAAAGAGAAACTACATCTTTCTCATTTTACCATTCAAAGGATATGAATCCAAAAGGGAATAGCACCAGTTTGCCAGTAGGAGATTTAAAATTCATCTTTGGGTGAAACTTCTTATCTGCCTTCCTATAAGAGAAGTTCATGTGTGTTGTAACAACTTCCTGTTTCCATCTTTAGTATCGATAACTCATGATATTTGGTGTTTTTCTTAAAGTCTGAGATGCTGTTTCAATAGATTAAAAGCTGCGATTCTCAGGCAATGTTGTTTTAAAAAAAAGTTTCTAGCCCTCACGGTTGCAGAGAAAAAGTTTGAAAGCATGAAGCATGAGAACCCTAAAGGCTCAGAAACCAGGAAGTAAATATAAAATACTAAAAAATGTACTATGTAAAACAATCATGATTTTTAAACTATTTTCATGATATGTGGGGCCTCACTTATTTTTGAATGTTTTTGCCAATACTACATTTTATACCTAAACTGCGAGCTCCTTGGAGTAGACATTCCCTTTTCATGATATGTTTGCACAGCGAGGTTAGGGCCTCTAAATGCTATACATGCACGGCTAATTATGCATTTGTTCAAACATGCTAGAAGCCTGGCTCTAACACTTTATGCACCCCTGCACTCAGAATGCTGCTGTGTACCATAAGCGTGGGCGGCTCTCTGTATTTTTCCGCCCCAAGAACAGCAGGCAGGCTGCCTTCGGCGGTTTGCCTGTGGGAGGTCCGCCGGTGCTGCGGTTTCGGCAGCATGCCTGCGGGAGGTTCGCTGGTCCTGCGGCTTCAGCGAACCTGCTGCCGAATTGCCACCAAAGCCGCGGGACCAGTGGACCTCCCGCAGGCATGCCACCGAAGGTAGCCTGACTGCCACCCTCGCGGTGACTGGCAGGCTGCCCCCTGCGGCTTGCCGCCCCACGCACGCGCTTGGCGGGCTGGTGCCTGGAGCCGCCCCTGACCATAAGCTTTCTGCAGAAGCACAACATTATACAGCCCAATCTGACAGGGACAAGCCAAATAAAAGCTGATAGGACTCATATCCTAAATGGGAGGCAATTGTGCTGTACAACAAGATATAATGGCACAAAAACACTTAAAACTCTCCTTGGTCTGACAGAGAAAGTTACGTATAGCTTTCAGCCGGAACAGCACATGTTGAACTCTGGGCTTTCTATTCAATTTAGAATTAGTTTGTAATGATTTTGTGAGAGCTGCTGCAGTATCTCTGTTCATTTATGGTCAGTGGTTGGATAAGGTCACTTTTCCACTTTTTAAAAACCACACAGAGTGGGATTTGAATACAGTATGGCTACAGCCAAAAATTTAATGATGTGCTTCAATATGTGCACATATTTTATTATTAACACTGACATGCTAAAAAGCACATAATATTAGTCCACATCAAAGTTAGAGAAAAATAAGCTAACAATTGGTATAGATAAAACTGATGGGAGGAGGAGGAGGAGAATGAAAAACTAGTTGTTTGTCCCAGGTTTTGATTCTGTAAAATGGAGGTGTTATTTTCATTATTTCTTGTCTCCAGTTACCCCAACAGAGACACTGTATCATTGATCTACTAGGAATTTAACAAGCAGATTCTGAGTTTAACTGAAACTCGGAGCCCACTTTCCAGATTTCCCCAAGGATGGACTGTCAGCTATTATTCAATACAATATATTTCAAATTACAAGTGTCGCATTATTGCTAAAATGTCTCAGCTGCCTGAAACCCGTCATATCGGTGTTGAATAGACAGACCCGTCACACTTTTGTAGGTGGAAAAAGTTAGAGATGGAGGAAAATGTTAAGAAACATTGAGGAAAATGGTCAAACTGCATCTTCCATTATTTATTATATACATCTTAAAATAAGGCAAGAGAAAAAACCTGGCGATTTGGCTAGCCAACCCTCCACAGAAACATACAGAACAAGAACACTGTTTAACAACACTTACATCACTGATGGCAGGGAGGTCCCATGGGAGTGATTCTCTTGTGTGCCTCCATACCCACACTACACTTCAATTTTTCCTCAGAGTTCTGCAAGTATGGCAGATTAGGCCCTTCAGAAAGAAGGCTCAATTTGCTGTTGTGCAAGATTCTCAGGAGGCAAAATTGACAGTTTTAACAATCTTTTCTTACCATTTTTCTTCAGATACCTACAATAGAAGAAAATGTGAGCTGAGTAACATTCTACGTTTCTTTGATGTCATTGCGTGTGTGTGTTGAGGGGTGGGGTTCAGCAGATGTCGTCTGTTCCTGCAGTTTACTCCTCACTTTATGCAATAAACCTCTGCCATCAGAATCATTTGCTAACAAAAAATAACTTTTTTCTTAAATATAGGATGGTCTTTATGGGGGAGAAAGGAAGTGAAAGGAGCAGATGAACCATGAAAAAGCCAAGGCCTTTCATGATTTATATCTATGGAAGGGATCTATTCAGGCAAAAATTTGCCTTTTTTCTTCCAAAAAGGATAAAGTTTCCTTGGAAAACAATCACTGAATGTCCCTGCTATATTGTCAATAGTAATTATCACCATCATGAAACATACATCACATCATTTGACAATAATATTTTGACTTGCTAGCTAGTTACTGACTATGTGAATGTGGTAGAAATAAAAGGGTTAATGCACAAACAGGGCTAAATTTTGGTTACAAAATATTGCTTGACTACTATATATATTTCCCGTAGAATGGTTCTTTTCACTGTAATTCCTCCTCCCCTGCCTCAAAGGTGCCATGTCAACAAACAAACAAAAAGCCATAAGATTCATAATGTAAAATTAATTATTTAGAACAAAACAGTTCAGTATGCCAGTTATTTCTACATAGGAAACTGGGAACTCTGCATGTTTAGACTCATTGATAATTACTTCCTACCAATCCTAAACTAGGCCATGTTTAAATCAGTTATTTAGCGGTGGTAGACTCTATATACCATATAATAATCCTTATCCCCTAAACCTCCCAGTCCCTGGAGGTTCTCAACTGAAATTTTCAGAACTAGGCTTTCATAATGTTTCTCATTAACTACAGTTTATCTTTATGCAAAACCATTATTAAAAGCTTTACACATAAAGCTGGTCTACTGCAAAGGATTTTTACAATGTAAAGTTTTTGTAAATCTTAAAGTCTTTCAAGCCTTTGACTTTATTTCTGAAGTTCATATTTTTAATTTGAGCAGATTAAATATGTAATTAGTAACTCCATCTCTAATCTTTTAAAGACATGTTGCTGCAGAGTTTAATTAAGTTAGTATACAAGGAGGGTCATATAGATTCCTGCTGCCTCTGGCAGGGCTTCTATTTTACTGACATAGGGTCTGATCCTGAAATCAGTACTTAGGTATCTTGCCAAGTCCCACTGAAGCCATGAATGTGTGTGGATGCCCACAAGGAGTACAATGAAAAGTCTATTTCACACCACTGTATATATAAGGGACAGCCAAACTTACTGACCCTCTGAGCCACATATGACAATCTTCAGAAGTTCAAAAGCTGGGAGGCACCTGCCAGGGCTTCTGGTAGGTGGAGAATGCCGGGGGGGCTGGAGAGCTCCACGAGCCGCACTTTAATTATAAAAGAGCTGCAGAGTTTGGCCACCCCGGTATATATAGACAAAGACTCCAAGCTTTCTGAAAAGTCTTATTTCTCAGTCTATAAATGAGTTCATTGGTGATTGACTGTGAAGCTTCCGGAGTCCATTCACAAACACTAGAAAAGGTCCCAGTGGTATATTGCTGAGTGATATATACTATTGCTCAAGGGGAAATAATAGTCAAAAAAGTAGAATCACTTTCTGGAGGGACACAAGAGAACCATCCTGGAATCCAGTGGAGAATTTCATCCTACTTCAGTATTCGCTATTTTTTGCATATTTTCCCAAAAGATTTGTGGTTTAGACAAAATTACACAAGAACTAAGTAAGTGTTCTGTAGCACAGCTTCAATACAAGTTTATTTTCTTAGAATCCAGTAATAATTAGGAATCAAGAAATATTGTTGTAACATTTAAAGTACATTTGCTTCTGTAACACACCAGACCCAGTGATGTCATTGGCGAAGGGATTGAACCCAGAGCCTCTGGTTCTAAAAACCATGAGCTCAGCTAAAGGAAATATAGCAGAGTCAAAGCTCTGTGTGGTCTAGGCCCTTAGGCTGAGAGTGCCACACAGTTTGTACATATTAAATGTTGTATTTATTCAGTGCTACATTATATTTCCTGTACATGATTCATAGTTCCAATCCTCCCCACTCCCACCAATGAAGCCCACTGACACATTTGTAAAACAATGAATTTAAAAAAAAAAATACTAGTATTTTGGAGACAAAACTGTGGGCAAGATCCTCAGCTGAGGAATCTGGTACTGAACTTTTAGTTGCTGGAGGGATTTAAAATAATTTGAATCAAGAAGATCAATTATGATATTAACCAAAAAGTAATTATTAATCTACTATAAAAAGTGGGTTAAAGTTAAAGGTTTGGCTCACAAGCAGGTTTCTGGAGCATTCTGGGGTCTGACCCAATGTGCTCAATGTCAATTACTTTTTTCAAATCAATGTTTTTGTGATGTAGAAACTGTTACACTCTAGTGCAATCCAAAAAAACCCAAACAAACATGCAATAACCATGAACCAATTGGTCAGCAACAGTCTGACCAGAATATGCTAACAGCAGATATGTACCAACAGCCCCTGAGTAGCTGCAAGCACCCAATACTATGCACGCACACGTAGCCTTAAACAGGAACTGGAAAACTGAATTCAGGGAGCAGGAAACAAAACTAGCATAAGAACTGGGAGCAGGAAGACAATACACAGTCACAGAAACCCATTGGACCTGAGATAAGGACTCAGAGCCAGAAATTAATGAGGAATGAGAAAAAAGTTCACCCAAGGCTCAGGTTTGAACACACTATCACCACCTCTGGGTATGTTTTTGTAGATTTTAAGGGACCATTAGGTCTAGTCTGACCTCCTGTCTAAAACAGGCCATTGAATTTCACCCTATACTGAGCCCAATAAACTTGGGTTTGACTGAAGCATATCTTCCAGAAAAGGCATCTAGTCGTGAGTTGAAGGAATCAAGAGATGGAGAATCCATCACTTCCCTTCATAGGTCATTCCAATGGTTTAGTCACCCTCACTGTTAAAAATCTGTGCCCAACTTCTAATTTGAATTTGTCTGGCATCAGCTTCCAGCCACTGATTCTTTTGATACCGTTTTCTGCCACGTGAAAGAGCCCTCAGGTACCTGGTATTTTCTCCCGAAGAGGGTACTTATACACTGTAACCAAGTTACCTCTCACTCTTTGTTTTGATAAGCTAAACAGATTCAGCTCTTCAAATCTGGTTGTTAGTCATTTTCTCCACTCCACAAAACATTTGGCTCTTTTCTGCCCTGTCTCCTTTTCTCAATGTCCTTTTGAAAATGTGGACTTAGAACTGTACACAGTATTCCAGTGCTGGTCTCCCCAAAGCCATGCATAGAGCTGAACACCCTCTCCCTACCACAGCTCCCGTTTACCCCAGGATATCATTAGCCCTTTCCCCCACAGCATTGCACTGGGAGCTTACATTCATTATGACCCCTACATTCTTTCCAGAGTTCTTGCTTTCCAGGATGCTGTCCTCTATTCTGTAGGTATGGCCTATATTCTTTGGGTCAGATTTTCAAAGGTGTTGATGCACCTATCTGCATTTTTAGTCACTTAAATACCTTTCAAAAAGGTGACCCGTTTTCCTAAATGTATGATCTTACCTTTGGCATTATTAAAACACCTTTTCTTTGAATAAGCCCAAAATACTGAGCAATCCAGCTTGCTCTGTACTGCCCTGTCCTCATCGTTATTTGCCACTCCACCAATCTTCGCGTTGTCTGCAAATTTTATCTGCACTGGTTTTATATTTACTTCTAAGGCATTGATAAAAATATTGAATAGTATCAGGCCTAGTACCAATTCCTGTGGAACCCCACAAAAAGAACCTCATTAGATAACTATGTATTGCAAAGGTTCTGGGTGAATTCAGCTTGACACCACATTGACCAAAGTCTGTAGCTGCAGTCTGTGTTAGATAAGCTGTCATGCGATAAGAGGGAAGGTCCTCTCATGGATTGGTAACTGGTTAAAAGATAGGAAACAAAGGGTAGGAATAAACGGTCAGTTTTCAGAATGGAGAGAGGTAAATAGTGGTGTCCCCCGGGGGTCTATATTGGGACCAGTCCTATTCAACATATTCATAAATAATCTGGAAAAAGGGGTAAACAATGAGATGGCAAAATTTGCAGATGATACAGAACTTCTCAAGATAGTTAAGTCCCAGGCAGACTGTGAAGAGCTACAAAAGGATCTCTCAAAACTGGCTGACTGGGTAACAAAATGTCAGATGAAATTCAATGTTGATATATGCACATTGGAAAACATAATCCCAACTATACGTATAAAATATGGGTCTAAATTAACTGTTACCACTCAAGCAAGAGATCTTGGAGTCATTGTGGATAGTTCTCTGAAAACATCCACTCAATGTATAGTGGCAGTCAAAAAAGCAAACAGAATGTTGGGAATCATTAAGAAAGGGATAGGTAATAAGAAGAAAATATCATATTGCCCCTATATAAATCCACGGTACGCCCACATCTTTAATACTACATGCAGATATGGTCGCCCCATCTCTAAAAAGATGAATTGGAAAAGGTTCAGAAAAGGGCAACAAAAATTATTAGGAACAGCTTCCGTATGAGGAGAGATTAATAAAACTGGGACTTTACAGCTTGGAAAAGAGATGACTAAGGGGGGGATATGATAGAGATCTATAAAATCATGACTGGTGTGGAGAAAGTAAATAAGGAAGTGTTATTTACTCCTTTTTCATAACACAAGAACTAGGGGTCACCAAATACAATTAATAGGCAGCAGGTTTAAAACAAACAAACAAAAGGAAGTATTTCTTCACACAACACAGTCAGCCTGTGGAACTCTTTGCCAGAGGATGTTGTGAAGGCCGAGACTATAACAGGGTTCACAAAAGAACTAGATAAATTGATGGAGGATAGGTTCATCAATGGCTAATAGCCAGGATGGGGCAGGGATGGTGTCCCTATCCTCTGTTTGCCAGAAATTGGGAAATGGGTGATAGGGAATGGATGACTTGATGATTACCTGTTCTGTTCATTCCCTCTGGGGCACCTGGCATTAGCCACTGTCAGAAGACAGGATACTGGGCTAGATGGATCTTTGATCTGACCCAGTATGGCTGTTCTTATGGGTGCAATTTTGAAAGCTTACAGGTTTCACAAACCATATAGACTTGTTCCATGCCCTGGATGCTGGACAGTGTAATCCTATTGTTTCTCACCCCTCTGTGAGCAACTCTCTTCTTTTTCATAGATTCACAGATCCATAAAATCTAAAGTTTATTTCAGTTTCAAGGGGTTGAATAGAACTAGACTGAGCTGCACTTACCTCTTTGAACATCTTGAACATCTGGCTTAGTGTGCATCAGCAGGGTGCATGGACCAACTCACACACAATATATTAGTATGCTTTAGAAGTCACATCCCCCAGAGCATATTATCCACCATGTAGACAATCTCTCCTTGCTTGATACCCAATGTAACAACCTAACACTCCCTCTCTTGCTTTATGCGCTAATGTTTTCAAATGGCCTCTGTGCATGTATTTGTTGTTAAAATTGGAAAACAATCAATTACAGGAACAATTAGTAAAAACTAGATGTCTAACTGCAAGTCAGGAAATTAAACATCTAACATCTATCTTTTTGCCCTCCACAGTTACTTGTGAGTGTAATGTGTTGAGACCAGTAAATATATCTGTCACTGGGCAGGGCTACATCTCAGCTTCCAAGCATACACTACTCTGCCCAATCTCCTTTAAGAAGGTTTATTATGCAAACATAAATGAATAAAACAAACTGTCCCTTAGCTCACCCTTTGCCCTACGGTTTCACCGCCTCCTCTCCAAGGGGTCACTGGTGATCCTGCTTCTTGCAGCTTCCCAGACCCAGCCAGCTGTGCTCCCCTTCAGGAATACCAGCCCATGGCTACCGTCCTAGGCAATGGTCTATTGCTTCAGGGCCCCATCACAGGAGTTAGTCCTACTCCTCTGTGGCTCTTCTCCCTGGGCACAGCCTACCCCAATCACTCCTCCCCTTCCTCCTCTCTAACAGGTCTTTATAGCCCCCTTGCCCCTTTAATTAGCTCAACTGGGCCCACCTGGAGCACTAGGCCTGGTCTACTTACAGGGAATAGCTACCCTCTGACAAAATCCCGTTGTCTCTCTCATTTAAATGCATTCACTGTTTCTTACATTTTACATATACAGTAATTTAGGACTCAGTTGAGATCCAGAAACCTGGGCATCAACATGTGGTACAGATTAATAACAATAGCCCTAGTGTATTGAGTTGCTATACTAACTTTTTAACTGACCTAGATTTAATAGTGGTCAAGGAAATCCCTAAGGCTTCACTCTTTGTTAAGTCAAGTAGATATCCATGTCCAAGGAGACTTGGTTCTTTTCATGTCTGGCAAGTGAAGAATAATCAAAAGGCTACAAAAGTCAAGCCAGAAAAACACATTTCTACAATATTCAAAAACATCAATATAGCATTTATGCATGTCAAAAAGCTATGTCTCCTTTTCATCTATCCAATTCTGTTCCAGCTAGTCACAAAGCTTTATCTTCATTGATTTATAATTTGTATAATACAAAATTAAATTTATATTATACACACATAGCAAACAACGAGGAGTTTGAGTCCAGTGGCACCTCAAAGACTAACAGATTTATTTGGGCATAAGCTTTTGTGGGTAAAAAATCCCACTTCTTCAGATGCATGGAGTGAAAATTACAGATACAAGCATAAATATACTTGCACATGAAGAGAAGGGAGTTAACATCAAAAACAGACTTCAAAGAGAAACTGCAGAAACTACAATTCATTTGCAAACTTAACATCATTCATTTGGGCTTGAATAGGGACTGGGAGTGGCTGGCTCACTACAAAAGCAATTTTCCCTCTCTTGGTATTGACACCTCCTCATCAATTATTGGGAGTGGACCACATTCACCCTGATTCAATTGGCCTTGTCAGTACTGGTTCTCCACTTGTAAGGTAACTCCCTTCTCTTCATGCGCCAGTATATTTATGCTTGTATCTGTAATTTTCACTCCATGCATCTGAAGAAGTGGGTTTTTACCCACAAAAGCTTATGCCCAAATAAATCGGTTAGTCTTTAAGGTGCCACCAGACTCCTCATTGTTTTTGTGGATGCAGACTAACATGGCTACCCCTGATACTTGACACAAAGTAAAAACAGTCATTGATAGTAAGGGGTCTCAGTGCAGAACTCTTACTCATGCTGGTGAGCACTGACACAAACAATACCATTAACATCAATGGGACTAAGCGGTCCCAAGTGTAATTAAGGATTCTATAGTGGGGCACAGAGTGGTCAGAAAAACAAAGGCCCCCAATCCTGCAAACATGCTTACATTTGTACTTAGCTTTACCCATGGGACAACTACTTATGTGTAGGAAGGTAAGCACCTGTGAGTCTGTAGGAATGGGATCTAACTTCACTAATGATGTTATGGAAGAGGTTCATTTCAGTCAGGCCTCCAGTAAGGTCATGTTGTGAAGTAGTATCGGTTTTTTTTTAGAAGTGCATCCTAGCACTGCTTTAGTAAAGGGTCTTACAAGCTTTCCAGTATGAAGCAATTTAAACTAGGGATGTCAAGCGATTTAAAAAATTAATCACGATTAATCGCATTGTTAAACAATAATAGAATGCCATTTATTTAAATATTTTTGGATGTTTTCTACATTTTCAAATATATTGATTTCAATTACTACACAGAATACAAAGTGTACAGTGCTCACTTTATATTTATTTTTTATTACAAATATTTGCACTGTAAAAAACAAAAGAAATAGTATTTCAATTCACCTCATACAAGTACTGTAGTGCAATCTCTTTATCATGAAAGTTGAACTTACAAATGTAGAATTATATACAAAAAATAACTGCATTGAAAAATAAAACAATGTAAAACTTTAGAGCCTACAAGACCACTCAGTCCTACTTCAGCCAATTGCTCAGACAACCAAATTTGGTTACAATTTACAGGAGATAATGCTGCCTGCTTCTTGTTTACAATGTCACCTGAAAGTGAGAACAGGCATTCGCATAACACTGTTGTAGCCGGTGTCGCGAAATATTTATGCGCCAGATGCACTAAAGATTCATATGTTCCTTCATCTTCAACCACAATTCCAGAGGACATGCATACATGCTGATGATGGGTTCTGCTCGATAACGATACAAATCAGAGCGAACCAATGCATGTTCATTTTCATCATCTGAGTCAGATGCCACCAGCAGAAGGTTGATTTTCTTTTCTGGTGGTTTGGGTTGTATAGTTTCCCTATCTGAGTGTTGCACTTTTAAGACTTTGTCCCTCTCAGATTTTGGAAGGCACTTCTGATTCTTAAACCTTGGGTCGAGTGCTGTAGCTATTTTTAGAAATCTCACATTGGTATCTTCTTTGAATTTTGTCAAATCTGCTGTGAAAGTGTTCTTAAAATGAACATGTGCTGAATCATCATATGAGAGTGCTATAACATGAAATATATGGCAGAATGCGGGTAAAACAGAGCCAAATACATACAAGTTTTCCCCCAAGGAGTTCAGTCACAAATTTAATTAATTAACACATTATTTTTTTAACGAGCATCATCAGCATGGAAGCATATCCTCTGGAATGGTGGCTGAAGCATGAAGGGGCATATGAATGTTTAGCACATCTGGTCCATACATACCTTGTCAGCCAGCTACAAAAGTGCCATGTTCTCACTTTCACGTGACATTGTAAATAAGAAGCTGGCAGCAGCATCTCCTGTAAATGTAAACAAACTTGTTTGTCTTAGCAACTGGCTGAAAAAGAAGTAGGACTGAGTGGACTTGTAGGCTCTAAAGTTTTACATTGTTTTGTTTTTGAGAGCAGTTATATAACAAAAAAAACTGCATTTGTAAATTACACTTTCAGGATAAAGAGATTGCACTACTGTACTTGTATGAGGTGAATTGACAAATACTATTTCTTTTGTTTATCATTTTTACAGTGCAAATATTTGTAATAAAAATAATAATAAAGTGAGCACTGTGCACTTTGTATTCTGTGTTGTAATAGAAATCAATATATTTGAAAATGTAGAAAAACATCAAAAATATTTAGTAAATTTCAATTGTTTTCTATTGTTTAACAGTGCGATTAATCATGATTAATTTTTTAATCACGATTAATTTTTTAAAGTTAATCGCGTGAGTTAACTGTAATTAATTGACGGCTCTAATTTAAATGTCATAAAGCTGGGGTACAAAGCCTAGGAGTTGATACAGTGTACACAGTATTAGAGTTAGCAGTTCTGATGGATTTTTTAATTTCAATTAGTGCAGTGAATAAATAGGAATTTTACTAATTTTGAATTTCTTTTTGTGCTGCTCCAGCTAAAAATAGCTGTTTTTATAAACAGAAAATAGCCATATTTCATCAGTTTCCAGATGAACTGTAAACCTAGTCCCTTACAACTCGCTATTATTTTTGTATTTTATAATTATCCCGGACACTTTAGTTTAAATGAACACATTCCCATATATGTATATAGTTTTATTATGCTATTCTTTAAATACCCTTTTAAGAGCTTTAAAATAATATCTCCCACTCCCTACTCATGTTATCCTTTGCCATGTGACAAACATTAACAATGATTCCTTTTGAAAGAGGCACTAACAGTAGCAACAACTGCTACTGGCGTTTCCTCCTGCGTCTAGAGGAACTGCCTTCTCTTTCCCCCTTGCCGGCCTATGTCTTTCACCCCTTCACAGCATATTCACACCACTAAAAGTGATTTGGCCAAGGTTATAAGCTAGGTTAAACGTGCTGGTCTCAGTTATTATTCTTGATATCTGCTGCCTTTGACATAGTTAATCATTCTTCTTCTCCATTCCTGCTACACTAATCTCCTGTGAGTCTGTGCTGTCCTGCTTCTCCTACCCGCTGACCTTTCTTTCAGTGTCTCTCGTGGTGGCTCCTCATTTTCTCACTCTCCCCATATCAGCTTTTCAGTCCCAGCCAGCTCTGAGCCTGAAAAGCTGATATGGGGAGAGAGAGAAAATGCCCCTTAGAGTTCTGTATGCTTTTTCTATACTCTCTCTAGGGGACCTTATCTACTGTACTCCCAAGGTTTCAACTACTGCCTCAGTGTCGACGATTCCCAAATCTACCTCCCTATGATCAGCTGTTTCTGACTGTCCCTCAGGTATCTCCTCCTGCTGACATCCCAAAACCCCTTTCTCATCTTTCCATTTGATCCAGGCTTGAACAATTTACCAGACATCTGCTTGCCAGATAACTAAATCTGCCATCCTAAATGACTATAGAAGATGAGGTTCCCACCGAGTATGTCAAAAGGCAACACCCTGGTGAGAGGCATAGCCTCCTGAGAGCCCCAGCTGCTGGGGAGGGGGAACTTGCTGAAATTTTGATTGGGGTGCTGTCCCTGGGCCCTGTCACATGGCAGTGGCACTGGAAGAATTTGTATAGTGGAGGTGCTGAAAGTCATTGAACCAAATTGTAAACCCCGTATATGATGGAGACCACTTCAAGCCAGGGGGTGCAGCAGCCCCCCCCAGTACCCCTAGTTCCAGCACCCCTGTCTTTTGGATTCCTCTTTCATAAGAAATCCATTAATTTCATACTGCTCTACCTCACATCCCAACTCTTGCAGCCTCTCACCTTTTTGCCCTCCAGACCAATATCTCAATCCATCAGGTTTCCCATACTCAGGTGCCTCACTGAGGCTCCTCCAGGTGGTCCTCCTAAATGGCCACTGTTCCTCACAACAGCCGCTGTGGCAAGCATGTTGGCCTGTGGCTTCTGCTAGCTGCCGTGAGGTCAGGCTAAACATCCTATGGGCTCTGCTTATGAGGTGGCTGGCGAGGGAAGAAGGATTCCCCACTGGTGATGGGTAGGTAGTTAGCTAGGAAATAGATCCCCATTGGTTCTTGACATGGGCTCCCCCGACTGCTGGAGGCTTTCCCAGTTGGTGTGGGGGCATGGCTATGGCACTGATAGAGTTTTGCAGGGGGAGGAGAAAGGAATGGGAAAGTATTTTACCCATAAGGAGGTGGAGAAGAGGGGCTCCACAGGGTGGTTGGTGAGATCTGTCTCCCAGATAATGGGTAGGGGAATTCTCTAGCTTTTGGCATCACTGTAACATAGCTTCTCTGTGCCACCTTTCACATTAAAGCACCAAAATCTGTTTTACAGAATACAGCTATTAGTCCAATGAGGCTTTATTTAAGCATTTACCCTATCTTTTCCCAGTAACAGAAGAGTGTGCATTGCATACTAAGCACTACAAGCAAGCAAGCAAAGAAGAAAGAGAGAGAAACCTTATCACTCTCCCAAAGAGCTGTCAAATCAAAATAGCGCCCAATCCTGAGCGGTGCTGAGCACACCCTCAATGCCCACTGATCTCTCAAGACTAGGCCCTTGGACTCTTGTCAGATTGATGAAGGTTTTAATCAAGATGCTTTATAGCCTAGAGAGCAATTGGGTGTAAAATCCTCTCTCAATTAGCTCCATCTGGTCAGTAAACAAATGGGTCCCAGGTGCATGCAAGCATTTAAAAAGTTCTTGTAGGAAGTAGAGCCCCATGAGTTCAGCATAAGGTTTCCCCTTGTCAGTTTTCAAACAATCTGCAACTGGAAAATGGGTCATATTAAGTTAATATATTAGGGTCACTATAATGAAGTGTCTAGCCTTTGTGTTGGGGGGAGAGGGCGGCATTGCCTCAGTTTCCTACTACTAGGCAGCTTAGCTCTCTGGCTAAACTAAAAAATTCCACTTTTTTCAGCAAAACTCCAGATAAACAATGGTTTCCACAAATTGTTCAGTGTCCTGGAGAGGCACCAGAAACTGGACAGAGAGCAATCTTCCCCCTAATGTTGGGGAGCTGCCATCTGCCTCTCCGAAGTGCCAGCCATGGACCCCACAGCAGGAAACTAATGCTCACTCCACCTTCCAAGACCATTATGCTCTTTTGTCCACAGACTCTTCCTTCCTTCAGCTAAAAGAACAGGAGTACTTGTGGCACCTTAGAGACTAACAAATTTATTAGAGCATAAGCTTTCGTGGACTACAGCCCACTTCTTCGGATGCATTCCTTCAGCTAGTCCTTTAACTTCCCTCCGGGGAATTGCTACATGTGGCTTTCTAGACTAACAACCCCCCTCCTCAGGTAATTCAACCCTTCCAGCTCTAACCTTTCCAGGGCTCTGTATCAGAGGCCACAGAACTTCCCCCTTCCTAGGGTTCCTTACTCTTCTGTCCACTTGCCTCTTAAGGCTCCTGTCAGGCCCTTCTCCAGGCTTCCTCAAAGCCTTTTGTCTGTAAAGAGAGACAGCTTACTGCTAGACAGAAGCAGAAGAGACTTGCCCCACAGCTGTACCTTGAACTCCTCTTCAAGGGCCATTTTGCGCCAGGACAGTCACTCTTTAGAAGTCTAAGAAAAAGCCTTTAAAAGGAGTTGTCATTGGATGGACTCATTGACCTTCTTAAAGGCACTTTTTAGGCCAAACAGCAACAAGCTATAAACATGACATGTTGATTTCCTCTTTTATCAGTGACCATTATATTATCTGGAACTGTAGACATCAAGTGGCCAAATATCAAAACTGCAAAGACATATCATTACAAAAGTCATCTCTTACATAAGGGTTTTCAACCTGAGGAGTCGTGAACAGGTGTCATGGGCTCATGACACCCTGCCTATTCTATAGTGCTATGTCAGAGAGTGATGGTGGCTAGATCCCGGTCCCAGGTGGTCCTGTTATGGAAAAGGGGGGTTACAGTACAGAAAAAAGAACCACTGCTTCACTTGATACTAGTATATAAAGCATATATGATATATATGATATATATATATATGATACTAGTATATAAAGCATGCCTCTGTCTTCACAAACAAGGTCACTCCCAGACTACTGCACTGGGCAGCACAGCATGGGGAGGAGGTGACCAGCCCCCTGTTGAGTAAGAAGTGGTTCAGGACTATTTAGTAAAGCTGAATGAGCACAAGTCCATGGGGCTGGATGCACTACATCCAAGGGTGCTAAAAGAGTTGGCAGTTATGATTGCAGAGCCATTGGCCATTATCTTTGAAAACTCATGGTGATCAGGGGAGGTTCTGGATGACTGGAAAAAGGCTAATATAGTGCCCATCTTTAAAAAAGGGAAGGAGGAGGATCTGGGGAACTACAGACCAGTCAGCCTCACCTCAGTCCCTGGAAAAATCATGGAGCAGGTCCTCAAGGAATCAATTCTGAAGCACTTAGAGGAGAGGAAAGTGATCAGGAACAGTCAGCATGGATTCACCAAGGGCAAATCATGCTTGACTAACCTAATTGCCTTCTATGATGAGATAACTGGCTCTGTGGATGAGGGGAAAGCAGTGGACGTGTTATTGCTTGATGTTAGCAACGCTTTTGATATGGTCTCCCACAGTATTCTTGCCAGCAAGTTAAAGAAGTATGGGCTCGATGAATGGACTATAAGGTGGATAGAAAGCTGGCTAGATCATCGGGCTCAATGGGTAGTGATCAATGGCTCCATGTCTAGTTGTCAGCCGGTATCAAGCAGAGTGCCCCAAGGGTTGGTCCTGGGGCCGGTTTTGTTCAATATCTTCATTAATGATCTGGAGGATGGCATGGACTGCAGCCTCAACAAGTTTGCAGATGATACTAACCTGAGAGGAGTGGTAGATACACTGGAGGGTAGGGATAGGGTACAGAGGGACCTAGACAAATTAGAGGATTGGGCCAAAAGAAATGTTATGAGGTTCAACAAGGACGAGTGCAGAGTCCTGCACTTAAGACAGAAGAATCCCATTCACTGTTACAGACTAGGGACCGAATGGCTAGGAAGCAGTTCTGCAGAAAAGGACCTAGAGGTTACAGTGGACAAGAAGCTGGATATGAGTCAACAGTGTTCCTTTGATGCCAAAAAGACTAACAGCATTTTGGGCTATATAAGTAGGGGCATTGCCAACAGATTGAGGGACGTGATCATTCCCCTCTATTCGACATTGGTGAGTACTCATCTGGAGTACTGTGTCCAGTTTTGGGCCCCACACTACAAGAAGGATGTAGAAAAATTGGAAAGAGTCCAGCGGAGGGCAACAAAAATGATTGGGGGCTGGAGCACATGACTTACGAGGCGAGGCTGAGGGAACTGGGATTGTTTAGTCTGCAGAAGAGAAGAATGAGGGGGGATTTGATAGCTGCTTTCAACTAACTAAAAGAGGGTTCCAAAGAGGATGGATCTAGACTGTTCTCAGTGGTAGCAGATGACAGAACAAGGAGTAATGGTCTCAAGTGGGGGAGGTTTAGGTTGGATATTAGGAAAAACTTTTTCACTCAGAGGGTGGTGAAGCACTGGAATGGGTTACCTAGGGAGGTGGTGGAATCTCCTTTCTTAGAGGTTTTTAAGGTCAGGCTTGACAAAGCCCTGGCTGGGATGATTTAGTTGGGGATTAGGTCCTGTCTTGAGCAGGGGGTTGGACTAGATGACCTCCTGAGGTCCCTTCCAACCCTGATATTCTATGATTCTATGATCACCAAAACCAGAGTACTGCTAGCATATACACACAAACCTGCTCAAGTCTCTGAGACATTCTCCGCATGCATTTCTAATGTATCCATTACCATAGTATCTAGGAAACAATTCCTTTTCTTTCTTCATTTTGCATACTATAGTAACCATTTATGAAGATCCATACTGTCCATTTTTTCTGCAATTATGAGACAGGTGCCATGTCAGAGCGACACAGCAATGGTATGACTAAAAGTTCTCCGTATACATTTTTCTAGGTTCTCCATTCAGCTACTGTTTTGAAATGTTTTCCATCAATGTAGATTATGTAGCCATATTTCCTCTTCATGACTTTGTAAATGAAAAGCAAATTAGCTATTTATGCTACATTTTGCAGTTCTCTTTACTGGAATAAATAGCCAAAGGAAAACACTTTAACCCTGGATTACTTGAGTAGCATCCTAATCAAGGTAGATTCTTCAGGATCCCTGTAAGGAAGCAATAAAGACAGACCAAACAAAAACTTTTTTTAAGTGGTTTGTCTTGTAGATTCCGCAGGGAAACAAAGAAAAAACAAGATAATGTACATCAAATCCAACCGTCTTAGCTGGAGACAAATAACTTTTATCCACTAGAGGATGCAGAACCTAAAATAGTATTACACTAATAGTGAAAGCCATGCTGTCACATGAGTGTGGCAGGTGGGTCAAGTAATTCACTGTCTGTGCAGTCTCCCTCATACAACCATGAAATTGTTGTATGCAAATCGGCTGTAGAGTAAGGGTGGGAATTGGTTGAGTTATCTTGGATATCACAGTGTCTAGCCTTTGTGTTTGGGGGGGCGGCATTGCCTCAGTTTCCTACCACTAGGTAGCTTAGCTCTCTGGCTAAACTAAAAAATGCCACTTTTTCAGCAAAACTCCAGATAAATAATGGTTTCCACAAATTGTTTGGTGTCCTGGAGAGGCACCAGGCACATGCCTTACTGTAGCTGTATACCACACAGTTGTAATTCATATGGTCAAAGTGGCTGAGAGCTTAAAAATTGGATGGTAACAGGCTGTGAAACACTGTGATGACTGAACCTGGTGAGATTCTGAACGAAAAGAGCTCTCAACCATGCTTGTAGCTGTTTCAATCGCTTCACACTGACTCAGATAATCTAGGCTTTAGAGCGACAATCCTGAATTCTTATTATATAGATGACATCACACACAACAGCATTAACAAATAGTGTAAGTATGTTTGACCTCCATCACTTCACAGAGTGCTCAAGTATGAAGCTATCGGCAGCAAGCTACACAGTATGTTTAACAAATGACTTCCATAGCCAAGACAGGCCTCACCTTATCTTGTTTTACAGACAAAGACTGAACTGTTTAAAATTGCTAGCAGTAAAGTTAGAAACTAGAGCTGCACGAACTCTACAGAGTGCAGATCAGGTGGGCTCAACAGCAGACAAACTCTTTAATGTTTTCTTTGTATTTTAATTTTACAAATTTGAGCATTCAAAGGAGCTTTCCACCATCCCAATCCTGCTTCTACTGACTAAAATCTCCCTCACTCCTCTCATCAGATCCTGGGACCCCTGTTTACTATTTGGACAGGAGGCAGTGGCCATGCCTGCCTCCTGAATATAGAAGACGAGGAGAGCAGCAAAATGGTACCAGGCAGACTCCCAGGTCATCGGGAGTCGCTGGGTTACACAAAAAGCAGAGGGGAGGCACCTCTGTTGATGGCAATGATAAAGAGGGAATCCTTGGCTTGTTGGGATGAAAGGGCATAGATGCCAGCTGGCTGAATGGGAGGAATCTTCTGACAAAGTCTGTACATTTCTCCATTGTGTAAACTCCCTCTCACCTCTACTTAGCAAATCCAGACAGGCTCAGATCAAGCAGGTTCAAGTTTTGATATGAACATTTAGCACATTTAGTTCTATTGGTAAAGAAATGAATGGATGAAAGCTATAGCCTGAGGGGGGAAAACAGATGATGCACAACCCTTAATCCCCTGCAATGTAGCAACAGCAAGTAATAAAAACAGTCCAATAAAATGTATTTTCCAAATCCAGCAGTTAGTTTAAAAACAAGAACAAAGAGGGTGATTCACTGGTGCAGGCAATGCAACTTGCAGTCAGAATTGAAAGACAGGGAAAGCTGAATATCTTTGGAGTCATTTTGTCTAAGGGCTGTTGTGGGACATTTTTAACTTGCTTTATTGAACTGTACAGCAGCCATCAAGATATTGTTTATTTGGGGGGTTATTTTAGACAGAATTTTGCTGGGCAACATTGGATGCCTAGAGTTAGGCACCTAAATCCATATTTAGACCCTAAGGAAACATGGCTTGATTTTAAGAGCTGCTGGCTACTACCCTGTTTCCCCGAAAATAAGACAGTGTCTTATATTAATTTTTGCTCCCAAAGATGCGCTAGGTCTTATTTTCAGGGGATGTCTTATTTTTCAGAAATGAAAAATGCCTTATTATCAGTGGATGCCTTATTATCGGGGAGGTCTTATTATCGGGGGGATGCCTTATATTACAACGAGAGGCAAAACTGTAAGTAGGCCTTATTTTCGGAGGATGTCTTATTTTCGGGGAAACAGGGTATCTGCATCTCCCATTGACTTGAACATAAACCCAAATTATTAGATTTTCCATCATCACTGATTTGATGGGAGATTTCTTTTGTCCAGGACTAAATATTACAAGTGTCACAATGCTCTGTGACTCCTCACATAACACCTTCTTGCTCTTTAGTTTTTATTATCATTTGTGAACAAGATGGGAGAGAGAGGCTGCATTTCTGATTATGTTCAGTATTAAAATTCCATTTCTCAGTTAAGCAGCCAACTCTGTGGGGTTTGGCTGCTGGACAGTAGCCCTATTCCAGTGAACAGAATAGAAGTGGAGGTGGTGTCGTGTTCTTGTAACTCAGGCGTCCTTGGTGAACCAGAACAATGTGCAGATTGTGACATACAGAAGTGGTTGCTGCCACTTGTCTCTTCTGTGGGTCTGTTTTTCTTTAACAGTTTCACTTTAGAGATTAGCAGAGTGAGACTTGTTAGACTGAGAGTTTTTCTGTGCTTCTAGTTCTTGAAATGGGGGGGAAGGGTTAAATTCTCTTTCCCCACACACACACTAGAAACAATATGTCTGACAAATTGATACGGTTTCTGGGAAAACTGTAAACTTAGAGAGATCATACTGTAAGATTAGAAGAGAGGAAAATTCAGCCTGCGATTTCTGAGCTAATGGGAAGTATTTATGGGGGTTTTGTGCTAATTTTTCCCTTCTGTTTTGAATAACAATTCCAAAATACTTAACTCCCTGAGAGACAAGTAGGTGGTGTGAGAAATAGCATACTCATTCTACTCTGTTAGGAGGTGTCCAAATTTTGTGACCATGATCAGTTAATTGGTCTCAGTTGTTTTTTGTTTTTGTTTTAAGGAGAAAAAGCAAATTTTGGAAGCATACAGGAAGTGCTGGTGAAAGTGAATGAGGTAAAACAATTCCGGATTTGGAATGGAAAGCATTCAAAAGTTAAACTAATACCAGCTGTTGTGTGCATCATCTAGCAATATACGCACAGGGTAAAAACAAAACCAACAATGTAGATGAGGAAGAAAAGCAAAAAACAATACAGAGCAAGGAAAAAAGGTTTTGAGAGATATACAGATAAACACTGAAAAAACTATAAAATTAAGAACTTTATAATACAGAGAGATAAGAAGTATCTCTATAGTTAAGGTTACAACCAGTTTCTATTATAAGTCCAGTCTTTAGTTCTTCCCAACTTCTAAATTTTGACTATCAAACCTGATTTACTCAATAACTTTACTCTGAAAGCTAAGAAGAATTTTTCTGCAGTGCTTGAATAAAATTGGTCAAACTGATTTTGAGATATGGATCACTTAAATAATCTGTGCTATGCAAAGCTCATGCATTCATCATGGCAATGACATACCGAACGAGCAAGGACTACATTGCAGATATTTCTGGGTCATAGAATCATAGAATCCTAGGACTGGAAGGGACTGCAAGGGGTCAGCTAATCCAGTCCCCTGCAGTCATGGCAGGACTAAGTATCTGCAGCACAGTAAGAGCTAGGAAAGCCAGAGATCGACTGGGATCTGTGCATTTACCCAGGTAAGGGGGAAAATGGAAACTCAGAAACAGAAAAATTCATTAACTTTAAATTCCAGTTGTCACTAGATAATGTATATCATGGCACATTTCAGTTAAATCTAGCCACTTAAAAATAAGGTATATGAACAGGTTAGGGAAAGCTAATAAATATCCAAATACATTCATAGTTCATATAGTATCTTGCATAAGGGAAAATGTATAAGTAAAATATCATATTACACATTCCAAATTCACCATTAATTTTGCTTGGGTTTGAGGTTAAAAGAAAAGTTTGTCACAAGAAACAGAAGCTGTCAGAAGTACAGTCTACTGCCTGGTTTATAACACTTTTCATTATTGAGCTTGTCCAAATGGCGACAGCCTCATTATCACCCATTGGATGGCATTCCGCAGATTGCGCTGTACAGAATCTAATTTTCTCAAAGATGCCACTTTGATTCTTCTAGCCACCTTAAGAAGTGGTTTCAGAAAGAGTGAGAAAACGTTTTTTAAAAATGGGTTCAACTGGCTTTCCATGCATTAGAATCTCTCTTCCCCCTTGTGGGTCAGAATATAAGTGAATACATAAATGCTTTTTACTGACATTAGTTAAAAAAAGCGGGCGGAGCATATGTTGTTTTGTGTGTGTGTGTCCTATTTTGGGGTTTTTGTTCTGCATACCAGGAAATGTTGTGACACAATTCTCTAGAAGGATAAAACTTAGAATATTGGTCAGACAAAATCTTATATGTCGGTCACATGTGTAAATCAGACCTGTAAACTTCATTTACACTTAGAAAATGTGAATATTCTAACAAGACAAAGCACCCAAAAATATCCCACAGGGAAACAGAGAATTTTTTCACTTCAAGGTCCCAGAAGCAAAGACAAGGTTTTCATCTCGAGACCAAAAGACCAAAAACATCAAGACACTTGATCACGGCCTTGGATAGACCAAGAGACTACCTACACTTGACCAGAGCACTCTGGCAAGGCCATGAACTAGATTATCACTAGGCACTAGTCCATACAGTGCTTTAGTCCACACCAGAGGGGTATAAATTTTAGTCTACACTAGTGTGTCATGCACTAATTGCCCGATGTGGACTCTGCTGGAGCACATGAAAAGTTTTGTTGTGGATGTTGATGTATTCCCACTTCAAACAGGAACCACATGGGCCAGCAGGGTCCGCACAGGCGAGTTAGTGCGGGACATGCAAGTCCAGACTAAAATTTACATCACACTAGTGCAGATTAAAGCACCAGACAGACAAACCCTTCTTCCTTTTTACTTCTAAAGTCTGTGAGCCAAATCTTGCAGTCCTTTATGCTGGCAAAATTCACAGTGAAAGCAATGGCAGATTTTACCAAATAAGGACTACATGATTTGTGATTCTAGGATAATACAAAAATCTAAAACTAGAAAATTTATTTAACTGGTTTGTCTTGTCATTTCATAAGAGGCAGTGTGATCTATTGCATAGGACACAGTGATGGGTAGTGTTCCCTTAAGGGCAGTGCGGCTCATAGGCGTGCGCAGCATATTTCATTAGGGTGTGCATCCAGGGAGCCCCTCCCTAGCCCCGCCCTGCCCCCATCCACTCCCTCCTACTTCCCACCCCCCCTCAGAACCCTCAACCCCCTCTGCTCCTTGTCCCCTGACTGCCCCCCTAGGATCCTACCCCCTACCTGTCCCCTGACTGCCCCGACCCTTATCCACACCACACCCCCGCCCCCAGACAGACTCCCGGGACTCCCACACCTATCCAACCACTCCCCGCCCCCTGACAGGACCCCCAGAACTCCCAACCCATACAACCTCCCCTGCTCCCTGCCTGCCCCAACCCCTCTCCACACCCCTGCCTCCTGACAGGTCCCCCCCAGAACTCCCGACTCATCCAACCCCCTCAGCTCCTTGTCCCCTGACCACCCCCTCCAGAGACCCCCCCAACCTAACTGTCCCCCCAAGACCCTCCTTGCTCCCTATCCCCTGACTGCCCTGACCCCTATCCACCCCCCACCCCCTAACAGACCCCGGGACTCCCATGCCCCATCTAACCCCCCCGATCCCTGACTGCCCCCTCCAGAGACTCCCCTGCCCCTAACCACCCCCCACTGGGATCCCACCCCCATCCAACCCACCCTGCTCCCTGTCCCCTGACTGCCCCCCACCCCTTATCCAACCCCCCCCCCCAGCCCTGGACCCTTTACCATGAGACTCTTAGCAGCATGCTTGGCTCCATGCAGAGCCAGACACATTGCCCCATGGGAGCGCGCAGCCCCAGCCCCCAGAGCGCTGCGCAAGCGGCGGCATGGCTCCAGGGGAGGGGGGGAAGGCGGCGGAGGGGCCAGCGGCTTGCTGTGCTTGGCCGGGCGCTCCGGCCCAGGAGCGCGATCCCCACAACTTGCCGCACTGGGAGAGTGGGGCCATTTTCCCACCCCTGCATTAGGGTGTGCCCAGGCACACCCAGCACACCCCATGCACATACCTATGGTGTGGCTTAATGGTCAACCTACCCTGGAATATGGCATGGTTTGAAAGGTCCTATATATAAAGGACTTCAGGAATATTGATAGAGAGCACAAAGTCCCAGGAATAAATGGTACTTGGGAGAAATTCCCATTATTATATCTTTAGGGGCCTAGGGCCAGGAGCCATGCAGAGAGGTTTGGGGAAAGCCTCCTGTGATAAATGAAGGGGGTGGGGGAATCTCCTTTTTATGGACCCAGCCAGCCAGTTAGCTATAAAATCCCTCTTAGTAGCTGTTCTCTACTTGCTTTACCTGCATAGTTAAAACGAATTGAGTGGGCACCTGGCCAAAAGAGCCAATGGGAAGGTTAGAACTTTTTAAAATTGAAATGACTCCCCTTTTGTCTGTCTGTGGTTGTTCTTGGGGAGAGGCAGACAGGGCAGCAGCTATGGTATAAGAAGCTTGGGGCCAGGTATGGAAAATCATCAGTATCATACCTAGAAACTACTCATTTGAAACCCCAGATAGGTAAGTAGATCAGTAAATGTCTAGGAAAATGCAATCAGGTTTATCTCTTTTTATTTCTTTATGGCTTGTGGACTCCTCTATGCTAACCCCAGATGCTTTTGTTTTGCTTATAACCTTTAAACTGGACCTCAAGAAACTATCCTTGATGCTTAATCATTGTAGTTGCTCTTTTTAAATCTAGCAATAGCCTAAGTTCCCAGATGTATTTTCTTCCTTTTGTTTTTCAATAAAATTTACCTTTTTGTAAGAACAGAATTGGATTTTTGTGTCCTAAGAGGTTTGTGCAAGTTGTTTAATTAGCTGGTGGCAATAGCTGGTTTCCTGTGTTTTTCTTTCTCAGCTCTTCCCCGGAGGGGGATGGTGAATGGACTTGAGGGTACCCCACAGGAAGGAATGCCCAAGTGCGCCTTCCTGGTTTCTCAAAGGGGTTTTGCACTTGGGTGATGGCAGCATTTACCAATCCAAGGTCAGAGAAAAGCTGTAACCTTGGGAGTTTAATACAAGCCAGGAGTGGCCAGTATTAATTTTTAGAGTCCTTGCGGGCCCCCACCTTCTCCACTCGAAGTGCCAGAGTGGAGAATCAGCTTTGACAGCTCCTCTCTCCCCCTGCTAACTGGGGATGAGCTGGGAGATACCTGTCAAACAGTGTTAATAAACTGGAGGCATTTTGTTGAAGATTTTGATATGGACTTCAAGATGTTTGCAGTTAATGTCTACTAAATTCACTTGATTAGTGTGTTTTTTCTGTGGAGTCAAGTAAATCTAGGGTACCAGCTTTCTTTTAGTACATGCATGTCCATATGTATGTGTGATTCCCCCAATTGCCTACACTACTAACAGATAAATTATCTAGGTATTTATATGACATCACCATCGTATCTGGGCACCTACATACCTATGTGAAGTCCCTCACAATGAGAGTACTTTCTCATTTGAAAACCTGCATGCTTTTGAAATTGTCCCCAAAGACTGTCCTGAGCATGGTCACTTGAGCGGGAGTCACCTTTGTGACGGATTGGGTCACAGAAACCCCCTTGGAACTGCCACCTGATGTGCTGAGAGTGCCTCTAAGCCCATTTTCCCTGGCAGCTTGCGACTTCAGTACTTTGCCTGGTTGTGCCAGACACACTAGCCTGCTACAAACACAGACCCAAGTCTGAACCATGTCCCCCACAAGCTGCAGGCTTAACTGAAAACAGCTTAAGAAGTGCTCCTGTCTCCAACACCCAGATACCCAGCTTCCAATGGGATCCAAACCCCAAATAAATCCATTTTACTTTGTATAAAGCTTATGCAGAGTAAACTCATAAATTGTTTGCCCTCTATAACACTGATAGAGAGATATGCACCGCTGTTTGCTCCCCCAGGTATTAATGCTTGCTCTGGGTTAATTAATAAGTAAAAAGTGATTTTATTAAATATAAAAAGTAGGATTTAAGTGGTTCCAAGTAATAACAGACAGAACAAAGTAAATTACTAAGCAAAATAAAACAAAAACATGCAAGTCCTAACCCCAATACAGTAGGAAACTAAATGCAGGTAAATCTCACTCTCAGAGATGTTCCAATAAGATTCTTTGATAGACTAGACTCCTTCCTAGTCTGGGCCCAGCAATCACTCACACCCCCATAGTTACTGTCCTTTGTTCCAGTTTATTTCAGGTATCTCTTTGGGGAGGCAAGGCTATCTCTTAAGCCAGCTGAAGACAAAATGGAGGGGCTTTCAGGGCCTTTTATATCTTCTCTCTTGTGCCACATCACAGCCACAAGATGGGGTCTCTAGCCACCTGGGCAAGTCACATGTCTATGATCAACTTTTTGCAGGCTGATGCCATTGTTTACATGTTAGTTTGAACGTTCCCAGGAAAGCTCAGGTGTGGATTGGCATCTTCCAAAGTCCATTGTCAGTTAAGCGTTTCTTGATTGGGCACTTACTGAGAATAGTACTTTCTCAAGAAGCTGACCAAATGCTTCACTGAGGCTACTTAGAATCAAACAAACAAATACATAGCAATATTCATAACTTCAAATACAAAAATGATACATGCATACAGACAGGATGAATATATTCAGTAGATCATAACCTTTGCAGAGATATGTTACATGGCATAGCTAGCATAAAACATATTCCAGTTATATCATATTTATACTCATAAGCATATTTCTATAAAGCACTATGGGGCGCAACATCACAACCTTGTCTAACAATAGATTGGTCTATAATCTGTGCCATAATTTCCACAAAGAAATACAGGTTTTCTATGATCACAAAAGGTTTAACTTTCATTGGTAAAGGTAAACAGATGCTACAGACTTTAACAGGAAAATATTCCTAATTACTTTAAATCAAGGAATTTAGGAATCAAGTTTTCTTAATCTCTCACAACTACACAACATGGATATTAACATTTATAGTAAAACTGCAAAGAAAATAAGATGACTGAACTACACTGTGACATTACCCATGATACAATCTGTGACATTACCCATGGTTGAACAGCTGTCCCCACCTCAATTCTCCAACCTGGGGTGTCTTTTTCACTGCTTCTCTGAGAGAGCAACCACTCCTGGTCCGCTCACACACAGCCTCCACCATGTAAATTACTCCCAGCTATACAGTACAAGTGCTCTGGCCAGCCACTCTTGTATTACACTTCAGAGTAACACCAGCAAATTCCTAGTACCAGACTTTCCCCCAGAAATGTGCGTCTTGTACTGCCCAGCGCGCTCCTGGACAAAACAAGCTCATACAAATGTCTGTCATTTTATGAATAGAAAACAATATGCACAAAGCTCAAATGGAATTTCCCAAACACTTCAATCCAAGCACACTGGTTTAGATAAAACAATAAAACAAGTTCATTAACTATAGAAGGATAGACTTTAAGTGATTACAAGGAATAAAGCATAAACGTCAGAATTGGTTACAAAGAAATAAAAGGTAAAATGCAATTAACACCTAATTTAACAAGCTAAGTGATTTTTAAGCAAAAGTCTCTCTCGCCACATGTTCTAGCAGTCTTACTGGCTGAATTCCTTTCCGCCAGGATCCCTCCCCAGTCCAAAGATGATACTTTTGTTTTTCAAACATTGTTGATGCCATAAGTAGAGATGAAGGGAGAGCTCTTTTGGGGCATCTGTTCCCCTTTCTTATAGTTCTATTTTTCTTTGAAAATCACCACCAGCTGATGTTCATGAGAGTTCTGGAGGACAGCAACCTCCAGCTGTTTCTTTGCCAAAATGTAGATTTCTTGCTCACACCCTTTTTCCTGCCAAAGAATGGCCACTTAACCAGGTGATAGTCCATTTGATTTTATTGACACCTGGCGGAGGCGTTAATTTGCCTTTTGTCTGAGGAACTGATTTCTGCCTGCTTTTCTACACTTGGAGCAGGTCTCAGCAATGTCATGCTGTAGAATTTTATAACTTTACAAAAAATGTTGCCACACATTTTACCAGGACAAAAATGATCAGCAAATTATGAGTTTTCAAATGATCTCTCACAAGGCACACTCAGTCTTGTAAAAAGGATGAACATAGGGATACAGACTGTCACATATACCCAAGATCCTTTTAACCACCATTGGAACTCCATTGATGGAGGAATATGATGAATACTCTGCCCTTCCACTCAGTCTTCCATAGATCGGAAACTCTTTTTTTGGTATATACTAAATAGATGCTAAAAGTGATGTATTGTTCTGGGTCTGAGCTTCATGCCTTTGAAATAGGGTGAGAAAGGAGGCTATTTGTATTTATCAAAACCAGGAGCACTTTTAGTATGAGTAACCATCTTTTGAATTTTATGTCTTCTAAGTAGGTCAGTGCGGCTGTTAATGGGCCAGCACTGCCGGCCTAGTGATAAACCTTTTGTTTCTGCAAGAATGTCTGTTACTGTTTCAACATCTGTTCTTCTGTGATAGCATGAGTACAGCTTGCATTAAAATATTTGTCCTCTTTAATTGATCCATTAATTTATTCCCAGTGCAGAAAAACCTTTGTACAGATTCACTGTTTGTAGAAAATAGCCATCTAAAGGATAAGCTATTTTATAAAAAGCAACCTCCTTTCACCCAGCCATTATCCACAATTGCCACTCTGCATTTTGTAATTTCAAATATAAACCTGGATATTACAATATATTACAATAAATGCAACCTGAGGTTTGTATTTTTAATAAAGATGAACATAGGCCGTATTAATATTTTTCAAGAAAAGAATGGTTCTGTGTTTGGTAAACTAGTTAAAGTGGGAGACTGCTATTTGCAGTCTGGGAGGAGCAACATATAAAAAAGACAAAGAGTTACATACATGCAGGTCCCGGTCCTTGGGAAATATAGAGCATTCTGTGCATCCATTGAACTGCAGGATCCTTCACAGGATTGGCCCCTCTGCCCCTTTCTCTTTATAGATACTGCTAATAGTAATTAGCAAGGAGCCTAAGCTTCAAAGTAAAAACTGGATCCAAATGTTCCATATGTTCAGGAGTTGTGCTCAGATTTGCGGTTCTGCTTTGGGACCATCTCTAATTGTAGACAACAGTAAATACTTTCATCTTCACAGCGTCAAGGTAAAATGGGCTCTTTTGCTACAGTGATGTTTGCCAGCTCACCATTTTATAGTGTGTGTGGGGGGGAAGTATTTTAATAAGCAATCGCTCAACCAGGTGCAGAACTTACAGTATCTAGCCAATCCACTAAGACGACTCAGTTTCGAGATTTTCTCCTTTGTCTCATTTACACCCTTAGGAGAGGCAGTAAGCAATCAGCTGCTCTTTCTTATTAGTAAACCAACTTATTGAGAGCAACCTGTTTTCTTGGCTACAATTGAAATCTTCCCTTTCCAATAGCTTCTTTTATCCAGAGATGCAGGAGCACTTCAGTCTAATTTAACAGTTCAAGATGATTTTACACAAGTATTTTGAAAAAAATGTTTCTATTATCAGTCTATGGTTCTGAGTGAGATTCACAGTCTTAGAATCAGAGTTAGAAGGGATCACAAGGGTCATCTAGTCTAACCCCCAAAGAACAGGGCCTGGTGCTAGTAGAGGATACTTACAATTCATCAACCTCTAAATTATGGGGCCAGCATGCTCCCACTGCACCACTCTGCTTAACCAGCTACATCTTTAAACACACTGGAGAATGTCTTATTGTTAACTACATAAACCAATAATCAGAAGCTACAAAATTCCTTTCAGAAAGAGTAGGAATTTGTTAGACTATACTGTGTGCCCTTATTCCAAATGTGTAAGAATGACACTGTACTATATACTTATAAAATTATGACAGATCTAGTAGACTGTGCATAATGCTGGGAGCCAAGAGCTCCCAAATACAGTTGGTCATGAATCTTTTTATGAAACACCTTTAATCAAACAAATGCTGATTTGTTGAAACCAAAAGTGTTCCTGGGAAAGGATTGGTTGATTCCACATTCTTAGACTAGGTCCCTAGGTCACAGTACCCTGGTTTAACAGCTGCATCCTCAGCAGGACCAACTTGGCTTTGGTCCGTGCTATAGGCTTTGGAGGTTAAAACAAGAACCTAATAAGCTGTTCCCTTAGTTAAACCTTAGCCTTTCCTTGCAAATTAGGTAGGCCCCATCTGTCCCAAACACTCCCCCACCACCACCCTCAGTATTGGGCTGCACCCCATAGCCTCTGCCTCAGTCTGACCCACTGAGTCCCTGGTTTATTTGCTTCAAGTAGGCCTGTCAATCACAGTTAACTCATGTGATTAACTGAAAAAAATTAATTGTGATAAAAAAAATGAATCACGATTAATCACAGTTTTAATCACACTGTTAAACAATAGAATACCAAATGAAATTTATTAAATATTTTGGATGTTTTTCTACATTTTCATATATATTGTATTCTGTGTTGTAATTGAAATCAAAGTGTATATTATTTTTATTACAAATACTTGCACTGTAAAAATGATAACTAAAAGAAATAGTATTTTCAATTCACCTCATACAAGTACTGTAGTGCAATCTTTTTGTCGTGAAAGTGCAATTTACAAATGTAGATTTTTTTGTTACATAACTGCACTCAAAAACAAAACAATGTCAAACTTCAGAGCCTACGAGTCCACTCAGTCCTACTTCTTGTTCAGCCAATCACGCAGACAAACAAGTTATTTTACATTTACAGGAGATAATGCTGCCCTCTTCTTATTTACAATGCCACCAGAAAGTGAGAACAGGCATTTGCATGGCACTTTTGTAGCTGGCATTGCACGGTATTTACGTGCCAGATATGCCAAACATTTATATGCCCCTTCATGCTTCAACCACCATACCAGAGGACATGCTTCCATGCTGATGACACTCATTAAAAAAATAATGTGTTAATTAAATTTGTGACTGAACTCCTTGGGCGAGAATTGTATGTCCCTTCCTATGTTTTACCCACATTCTGCCAAATATTTCATGTTATAGCAGTTTTGGATGATGACACAGCACATGTTATTAATTTTAAGAACATTTTAACTGCAGATTTGAAAAACGCAAAGAAGGTACCAATGTGAGATTTCTAAAGATAGCTACAGAACTCAACCCAAGGTTTAAGAATCTGAAACGCCTTCCAAAATATGAGAGGGATGGGGTGTGGAGCACACTTTCAGAAGTCTTAAAAGAGCAACACTCCAATGAAGAAACTACAGGACCCGAACCACCAAAAAAAACAACAACAACAAATCCACCTTCTGCTGGTTGCATCTGACTCAGATAATGAAAATGAACATGCATCGGTCCGCACTGCTTTGGATTGTTATCAAGCAGAATCTGTCATCAGCATGGACACATGCCCCCTGGAATGGTGATTGAAGCATGAAGGGCAGCAGGAAGCGGGGTCCAGCACATCCCTCAACCCACGCCACTTCCCGCCACCCCCACTGGCCTGGAACAGTGAACCGAGGCCAGTGGGAGCTGCGATCGGCCGAACCTGTGGACGCAGCAGGTAAACAAACTGTCCCAGCCCACCAGCAGATTTCCCTGATGGGCTGCGTGCCAAAGGTTGCCGATCCCTGATTTAGCGTATGTGGCACATAAATATTTTGGGACACTGGCTACAACAGTGCTATGAGAATGCCTGTTCTCACTTTCAGCTGACATTGTAAACAAGAAGCGGGCAGTATTATCTCCTGAAAATGTAAACAACCTTGTTTGTCTGAGCGATTGGCTCAACAAGAAATAGGACTGAGTGGACTTGCAGACTCTAAAATTTTACATTGTTTTATGTTTGAATGCAGGTTATTTTGTTCATAATTCTACATTTGTAAGTTCACCTTTCATGATAAAAAGATTGCACTACAGTACTTGTATTAGGTGAACTGAAAAATACTATTTCTCTTGTTTTTTTTACAGTGCAAATACTTATAATCAAAAATAAATATAAAGTGAGCACTGTACACTTTGTATTCTGTGTTGTAATTGAAATCAATATACTTGAAAATGTAGAAAACACCCACACATATTTAAATAAATAGCATTCTATTATTGTTTAACAGTGCGATTAATCACACGATTATTTTTTTTAATTGCATGATTAATCACGATTAATTTTTTTAATCGCTTGACAGCCCTACTTTCAAGCTGTCTGTTTTGGACTTCTCCTAAGGACAGAAGCTGGAACCTTACTCCTTCTGTGGGATAAGCCAGACTTCTGATTCCACACTGATGGGAGGTTTGATTCCTGCAGACCTAATCTAACTAAGACTGATTTACCCTATAGCTAGCAATGCAGTAGCCATCAAAACCCACAGATACATGTATTTATCACAGTCATAAAATACAAATAACTCCCCACACTCTTCAGAGCAGTGTGTCTCAACCTTTCCAAACTACTGTACCCCTTTCAGGAGTTTGATTTGTCTTGAGTACCCCAAGTTTCACTTCAATTAAAAGCTACTTGCTTACAAAAATCTGATCTAAAAATACGAAAATGTCATAGCACACTATTACTGAAAAATTGCTTACGTTCTCATTTTATCATATAATTATAAAATAAATTGACTGAATATAAATATTGTACTTATATTTCAGTGTACCTGAAGCCTGAGCCCCACAGCCCGGGGCTGAAGCATGTATCTTAGCTTTGTGGGGCCCCCAGTGCCATGGAACACCAGGAAATTGCCCTGCCTTGGCACCCCTGAATGCCGGCCCTGACTCCCCTGAATCTATCCCACAAAGCCCCTGAGGGTCATGACCTAGGGTCAACACTGAACTAGGCAAATATCTAGATGAGTTGACATATCCTCTGGAAGACCTCTGCATACCCCAAGGGTACAGATATCCCTGGTTGAGAACCACTGCTTCAGAGGACCCTCTAAAATGATATTCTAGCAACCACCACATTTTAGAGCAACCCAAACCACAGTAAAGTTTGCTTGCTTTTTTGTAAGTAAAACTGCATAGAGCACAACAACATCTTAGAAACCCTCCATAATATAGCTGTAAATCATTCAAACATCCCTCACCCCTGCCACTTCAATCTTCAATTTAGAATGATTGCTGGTGGTGGTGTGATGACATTCTTCATTAATAATACCTTTGAAATTACTTGTCTCAAAATGAGGCAGAGAAATGTATATTTTTTTCAAATTGGAAACTTGAAAGTACCATTTAAAACAGCAAATCGATAGTTTGAACAAAGAGGAAACAGTTTTCCATTTCTTCTCCATTCATGACTGAATGTCAGTCTTAGTAACTAATTGATAGCAGTGGGATGTGATTGCAAACTAGCATGAATTAATAAACTTTATTTTTTTAAAGTTAAAGAGTATCTTATGTGATGTAATTTGCTCTAACAAGTATGTCCTGATCTTTTACCAATTATAATGTAGAAAACCTTATACAGCATAGCAACCCTTCAGCAAATTAGATATGAGAATCAAAAACCAGTGAATCTTCACAAATCTCACAAATCCTCACAAATCTTCAGCAGAAATCTGACCGGAGACCTGCGTGAGCAGCACAACTGGTCAAATTAGAACACTAATCAAATTTTGAGCAGCTGGTCAGACTAGGGGACATTTGCAAAAATAGGTATTTCTCAACCATTGGGGGAATGACTATTCTTTACACAAATACTCTCATTTGCACAAGAACAAGATTATGGTCCATTAATAATTGGCTGTTCTTCACTTGTTCTGCTTAAAAAGTCTCAGTTATCAGAAATACAATACCATGTGACTTAGGTGACTGGTCAACACCTATGAACAACAAATAGCATGGACTCAAATACAGAGATTTTCTTGTGGACAACTTATCGTCCCAGTCAGAACCTCACCTGCCAGTGGCAATAGATCCTATGTTTAGCTATAAAACTCTGGCCATAACAATAAATTGAGAGAAGGATAGATCAGAAACGGAAGAATAAGTCAATGATTCACCAATATCTATAACCAGTGGCACACAGCCTTTAGGCCAAAGGGAGGTTCTGACTGACTAACAAAGCCAATGGAGCAGCCCTGTGTCTGTCCAAAAGCAAGGGTAATGATTCCCGACCTGGGTCATCAGCCAGTGCACAGACCTCTTCCATCTGAGCTAAGAATAACTGTTAGTTGAAAGGAGTAGCAGTGTTGCCAACTCTTTCTTTCTTCCACTCCCCTTAAATCCCCAGTTTCTGCTGTCATGTCGTTATGTGAGAAGTCTCAGCTTTCATGGGGAAGAAATGTACGTTTCTAGCACTAGCCGCAGAGAAAAGCTTGGAAAAAGTGAATCCTAAGGGCTCAAAAATGAGAGAGCACATAAAAAGAACCCCAAATGTATTATATTTAGAAATCCATGAGTAAGTTAATTCATAACTTGCGGGGGTGCAGGACGGATGCATAATTTTTGAATGTTTGTGGTTGGCAATGCTGCAGTAACAGAGGCCACATCTATACTACCCACCAGATTGGCGGGTAGTAATCAATCTATCGGGGATTGACGCCTGTACTCCACCTCGGCAGGAGCAGTAAGCGGAGTCAACAGGGGAGCCGCAGCGGTCGACTTGCCGCCGTGAGGACGGCCAGGTAAATCGAACTAAGATACTTCGACTTCAGCTACACGAATAGCATAGCTGAAGTTGTGTATCTTAGATCGATCCTCCCCCCCCCAGGGTAGGCCAGCCCAGAATATCAGCTAGTGGGCCAGCCATTACAAGAGGACACAAGACTCTATCAGTATTAGAGCTGGTTGGGAATTTTCCATCAATGTGTTGTTTTTCAAACAGAACTGGCTGTTTCCCCACCATCCAAATTTAACCCCCACCCCGCCCCCCATCATGTTGAACCAATGTGCATTATGGAAGTTGTAATCCAGCTTCAAAGCCTGGCCCACAGGGGAGAATGGGGGCATAAGGCAGCTGAACTAACCTTCTATGAGACACTGCAGCAGTTCAGGGAGACAGATTAATGTCAGGCAAAAGCTTTTTGACATTTCTGAAAATTTTCAATTCAGAACTTTATGTTCCATGAAAAAAATTATTTTGTCTTTGTCCAAATTTGGGACAAAACTAAAATGAGATAGAGTGGAATTTTCTACAGGATGGAAATTCCAGTTTTCTATTTGCTCCAGTCAGCGTATATTAACAGGCACACTATCACAAGCACATTATTTTCCTCTTTCCCAAATCTAGGCAACTCACCTGTGCAATGCAAGAATAATGTACAGATAATAAATTAGAAATCTATTAAACCTTCCAGAAAAACTAGAAATGTCTGCAATCTAGTAATTGTAATTCCATAAAGTTTAGTAATTTGTTCAAGAGTCAGGTTAGCTGGAGAGAAGAAACAGCCCAGTAACAGCACAATTCTCAGCTCAATCGAACTCTGCTTAGGCTTCTGGAAACATACAATTTGCATTAGTCATACTCAGAGGCTTAAGCTGGGTATTAGCATAGTCACTCCTATATTAATAAACAGGATAACTATTCTTACAGAACTCTTTAAAATCACTTTAACAACCCTGCTGTCTTGCTGGTGCTTCATACTATATGTCCGGCAGAATCGCAGTGAAGTTCCAACATTTTGTAAGTGAATTGAGACATTTAAAAGTGGGGTGAACAACAATAAAACTGAGGGTCTAATTCTGCTCTCACACTTGAGTTATTCTCAATTGACGCTATTGATAACCATGTAACTACTCTGGATTTACATCAGTGTAACAAAGCAGAATTTGGTTCTGTGTGCCACAGAATGAACAATAATTCCTTTAAATGTTGGTGGGAATTGTAAACAAGTATCAAAGAAAGAATAACCACCATCTGGCTCAGAGTCCTCAATAACTCTCCAAAGACTTCCACTTAGTGTATATCAGGACAGAATTTTGCCCCTGTAAGGGGATACTTAATAACTACTGAAAGGATATTTCTTTCAGTTCTTCAGCTTTATGAATTCCTCTCCAAAGTAGCTGAAAAAAACATAACCCATAACTGTTTAATCATATGGGGCTAAACCCCCTTTGAACTCTTCCTACAATTATTTAAATCCAAAGGTTCACATTCTACTACACTCATCCATTATGTTAATGGCCTATTTTTCAAATAACCCCTTGAAATACAACAAGAATTGAATTCTCTGGTAAGCGGCTTAGTACTCCCAAATGGTGTTATGATGGATAGAACTTTTTGATGGAGTGAACAATATGCTGCAGAATCATCAAAATTTACAATTTTCACTTACAGTACAATTTGATAAGGAACCAAAATATTGGGAAGGTTAGAGGAAAGAAGAGCACTTATTAAGCCTAACTTGTAAGTAACAAATACAATGCCTCAACTGAGTTATTTTCAACGACTGACTGAAGTGAATATTCAAGTTGATGTATTAATGCACCACAGCCTGGAAGAATAACACACAAGGATTTATTTATCTACTGGAACTTAAAGGTATGTTTAAATGGGTTATTTGTAAAGATGATAAAGGGAAGAAAGATTATTTCTTTGAAAGGACTAAGTTTCCAAACACTGTTCTTCAATGTGATTTTTTAATGTTAATTTTAAATAGGAAAGGGTGCCTGGGAGAGTAGTTGGGGTCAGAAAATCTTTGTTCTACTTCTGACTCTGCGACTGACTCAGTGTGTAAGACTGGGCATGTCACATTATCCTTTTGTGCCTCTGTTTCTACATCTCTGTAATGGGGATATTAAAGCCTCCCTACCTTATTGAAACACAGTGAGACTTAATTCATTAAAGACTGTAAAGTCCTTTCAGTTCTAAGTACACCTCTACTCTGATATAACGCGACCCGATACAACACGGTAAAGCAGTGCTCTGGGCAGGTGGGGCTGCACACTCCGGCGGATCAAAGCAAGTTCAATATAACGCGGTTTCACCTATAACACAGTAAGATTTTTTGACTCCCGGGGTAGAGGTGTATAAATAATTGTTGGCAATTCACATACGAGACACAAACAAGTGGTTTGTTGCAGAGTGATGAACTTTTTGTTTAAAAGTACATAAAACCAGATATTTGAAAAGCTAATCTATTTCTAAGCCAATTAATGTAGTGTTACCAATGCAAAATTTCCACTTATGTCCATGAGACCTTAGCCTGAGTAAGAACTGTAGGACTGAATGTTTCTGTCTTAAGGAAAGAAATACAGACTATTTTAAAAAGATTTACATCTGCTCTCAGTCTCTTAGATATACTTTCACTGAATATGTATCAGGACTGTGAACCAATATAATGCTATCATGGTACATTCTTTTTAAAGCATAAACAGCAAAGTAGAATGTCAAGAATAATCCCAAGGCGATAGGTGACTTTTTAAACCCACATCTGTACTGAATTCTTTAGTTTCACACCAGAATTGCAAAGGTGAATGGTATCACATCAGAGACAGAAGGTTTGCAGGGGTTCATTTTATTATTTAACAAGCTTGTTTGCTGGGAAACAATGTCTTTTGTTGAATAATATTTCAATGTCTTTAAAAATGTCTTATTTTACGATATATTTTTTAAAACTGCCTAAATTTAATGTCACTGTGTAATCTGATTGTATACAATGAGGATGCCATGAACATTAGTACAACTGAGATACTTTTTTTTTTTAATTTGATTTTAATGGTGGGTCACTATTTTGAAACCAAATCAATATTTGCCAAGGTATCTACTGCTATTGTTTCCTGTTTTAAGCATGAGGGAAACTGTAGTATCTCAGGGTCTGATCCTCAGCTGATACGGCCCTCAAGGTGCTGGTATTTTAAATTGTGGCCACAGCAGCAATTCTTTAGAGAGAGGGAGAGACTAGTGGGTTGAGCGAGCAGCTATGGATCAGACTCTTCATGTTTTTAATCACAGCTTTCACACCCGGTGACAAGTCACTTAACACCTTTGTGCTTCAGTTTTCCCTCTGAAAACTGAGATAGTACTTACCTGCCTGAGCCTCAGAGTATTGTGAAGATGGATTAATGTTTGTACAGTACTTTGGACATAAAGAAGCACAGTAATGTCTAAGTATTATTATACAGGGAACAATCCTGCACTGGCAGTGACACAGAACAGATGATCTATTAGATCATGTCCATATTTAAGTCTTAGGTCTTTTATCTGAATAATAAAACTACATCAGACACATATGGGCCAAATTCTATTTAGACCAAGGCCACTTTATACCACCATAGTGGTGTAAAGTGGGTTCAAATGTAATTTGCTCCAACTCTAAGGCCCTGTCACATGGCGTCTCTGTCACTACCCAGTGAACTACCTTGCCTGGCCCATTCACGTGTCACAGTCACAAATACATACTGGATTATTATCTTTCACCAAGGTGTGTATTTATTCTTTTCTTACATAGTAACACTGCATAATGAAGGTTTACAGCAAGGGTGGGCTTCCCTGCAGCCCTCACTCCTCAGCCCAGGCTCTGAGTTGCCCCTTATGTCCTGTTTTTCCACTTATATTCTCCCAATTACCTCGTAGCCCAGCGATTACTACCCAGGTACTCACAATCTCCCAACAGTAAGTGTATAATCAGCTTCAGTTAAGCCTGCCCTCTTCCCAGTGCTGCAGCAAACCCGGTGACCAGGGTGCTACTCTTAGTACCCCGTCACACACCCCTTGACATTACCACTGTCTAAATGAGAATCTGACTCACGTGCATGATAAAACATGTACTATGTGCCACCTCAAACCGAAACACATAGCAATGCGCCCAATTTGTGTAGCAAGGCCGCACTGAATTATGGTGCAAGCTAGAAATTATGTAGCAATGATAACAGATTGCAAAACTTTGTGCTTTATTTGAAAGAAGTCTAAAAAAGCTTCTTATTTGCATAAGAGCTGAGGGATACTGCTTCTATGATGCTTAGGGGCTGCACAACAATGAAAGGAAACTACCATGCAGAATTCCTTAGTGCCCCAGACAGTACCCATCATCTCCTGCCAACTCTCCGCTGTTTATAAGACAGCAGATCAAAAATTTCTGGATTTAGTCCTCAGAAGATGCTAGAAGCATACAGTGGTACAATACCTTAAGGTTATAGTTCAGTCAGCTAGGAAATTTCTACCTGTATGTTCTGTCCCTCCCCCTACTATGCTCCCCTTTCTCTCTTTAGATAGCTTACTCTGGCACCTTATCCACATTGGGAAATTGAGCAGGGTTAGATGACACAGGGCTTAAAATGCCTGTGGTTCATCCACACTAGAGCTCACAACATTGGTCACATGGGTACAGCATTGTTGGCAACAGCAGGAAATTGTTCACAAGTCTTCAGTGACTAACTGGCCGTGAGTAAAAGGAAAATCCCAAAGGATTTTACATTGTGAAGTCAGAGCTACACTGGGGTCGTGAGTCTTAATTTGAACACGTGCACTGAGAAAGCTGGCATTAGTTTTGGACGGGAGCCCTGAGAAAACCTGTTTAATTGGTTGTAACTTATGATATTTCTGATGTGGGGATGACAGAGCCTCCTTCTCAGGGAATAATCATTACCAAGTGTTTTTTCTGAGAAAGGTGTTTGTTACAACTGGTTCTGTCTCAAATCCTGCACCTTCCAGTTGCCCGCTACTTTTGTATCATTGGCATTAGCAAAGGGAGACTTTCTGAAGAGCCTCTTTGTGAGCTGAAAATCATACTTCAGTAGTTTACTCAAGGACTTTATTCTGTCAGCTCTGCCCTTTCAGTCTTATGTTTGGCTAGTGACCCGGAGTTCTTTCCCTTTCCCATTTTACAAACCCTGCAATTCCAATGGACTTATGCTCTGAAAGAAAAGCAAGTGGCTCCTAATTAACCTTGGAAATCACAGCCACCAAGCAATTTACATATGTAGCTGTCTATCAGCCCTAGCATGAAAGCATTTGTGTAACCCTTTTACGTACTGTTTACTGAATTCCAACATACAGAAGGTTGACACTCCTAGTTTTCAAGAATGACATATTGTGCATACATGTATTGCATGGGAGTCAGTGGGTCATTGTTCATCTCAGACCTGTGCAACAGCCACACAATTGTTGCCAGAGAATCAGGCCCCCAGCACAGACTCAGCCAAGAAAATCTATTTCCCTTAATGTTTCTCATACCGTACAGCCAAGCTGAGCAGTGAAACTGCAGTTCAGAGCTGCACTTGCTCTGCCTGGCTTAGGATCAAAATCAGTGATATTCTCTGAAAGAAGAGCTGGTGATAGGTGATCCTTTGTCCCTACTAGTGGTGGAAGAAACCAGCAAAGCGCACACCTCATCCCTGCCACACCAAATTAGAGGGGAAAGGGAAGACACCCCATCAGAAGCCACAAGCAGGAGGAAGGAACAAAAGTAAGAGGAAAAGGCTCTTCAGTCAATCACCAGAAGGAGGGAGGAAGGAAGAGACATTCATCCATGGATAAGTCTTTTGTGGTGTGCTGGAAAGGAAGCTGCCATTCCACACAGAGCAGCTAAAAGAAGATGGGGAATAACAATGGAAAGCACCGTCCCAAAAGTTAGGATGGCTAGAATATGGGGGAGCCTTGCTCTTTGCACAATGAACAATTTGAAGGAACCACACATGCATGGTGGGATCCACGTAACAGTGTTGAATATATACAACATGCAGGGCCTACCTATGTATACCTACTGGTGGCTTCTAAAACCTAGAACATAGTAATCACCGCTACAAGGCTCACAAATTATTTAAAGGGATATTACCCTATTCCTATACACTACAGAGAGGGTCGAGACCAAATCTATTCCAAACATGGAGAGGGACCTGAATCTTGTAGCAACATGTCCAATTCCTGTAATCAGTTACGGGCAAAGGTAACTTTCTGTTCCAGCATAAAATGCCTGGAGTAACTCTGTAGAGAGGTTTTTAATTAAATGTTAGTAAATAGTCTAATATCTTATTCATTGTAGTACTTCATTCAGAATAAACTTCTGGGTTTTGAATGGTTCTCCATGCATCCCCTGTTGCAGAGTTCTTAGTGTATGTGGCTGTGTAGCTAATTAAAGGAGTTTCTCATAGAATAGAGGTTTAATCTGCCACCGGATTTATGGCATGCTGCCAATAATGAAATTCATTAGACTGGCTATACAACAGTTTTCACTGTCAAAGGCAAATTGTAAAAAGTAAACTAACGGCACGAAGAGTTTACAATATTTTCAGCTTTCCTAAAGTGTTTTTGGAACAGTAAAAGAAACTACATTTAAAAAAATATGGTGCCAAATCCAAGGCTTTACTTAAGCAAAATATCCATTCAGTTCAATGAGAGTTTACTGGAGTAGGAACTTCAGGATTGGGCCTGACAGTTTATCTTTAAGAGAAGACTAGACTAAAATACAGATGGATTTGAAGTCTCTCAGTCCATCAGAATTCCAGCTGTGCTGGCACTACCCCCATACAATCAGTGCATAAAACAACATCATATCATCTTCCTCCACTTTCAAGCTTTCCAGATATAAACAGCAGCAAAGGATTATGAGACGCACTCTATTACTGCTTTGCTATTGTTTCCCAATTGGAGCCACAAAAACATTTCTGGTATATTTTTGGCAATTGATATCCAGTGCAGATCAGCGTCTAACATACAGCAATCTTCCCATTGCCGTCATCTATGTTCCAATGGTTGTGATACACCTCTACCTCGATATAATGCTGTCCTCGGGAGCCAAAAAATCTTATCGCGTTATAGGTGAAACCACGTTATATCGAACTTGCTTTGATCTGCCGGAGTGTGCAGCCTCCCCCCCCCCCCCCCCGAGCACTGCTTTACCGTGTTATATCCGAATTTGTGTTATATCGGGTCATGTTATATCGGGGTAGAGATGTATTTAGATGGCAACCTTTTCAGCAGCTTGCAGGACAGAGAGCAGATATACACAGAGAGACTGTTAGTGAAAATAAGATATAGGTTTTTACTTATTTTCCTCTGCCTTTAAAAAAGAGCAAACAACTGGTGCAACTAGTTCCAGACCCTGTCTCCAACAGTCACCAACGCCAGATGTTTCAGAAGGTGTAAAACCCCTGTACTGCATCCAGTTTTGCACTGATGTTCCAAGGAGGAAATGCGTTTCTGACTCCAACAGTGATCATCTTATTCCTTGAATAAGGTTTACTTTTGGCTCCACATTTCACTAGTTCTGTTGATCAGATATAAATACCAAACAACTCTTGACTCTCAGGACACATGACTTTCTTCAAAATAAATATTCACTCCTCTTCTTTCCCTACAGTACCTTTGGTCGTGTCGATTGCCATTTTTTTAATGGAGACACCTACCCTGTGCAACCTAGAGCTTATAGTAGCTTTGATGAACAACATACACTCTACATGCCAAATTAACTGTGCATAAAAGCTTCCCCTGTTCACCAATATATGGATATTTGCTGCTTAATAATACAGAGCCCGATTATTGTAATGGCAATTTTTATGCTGTTAAGTCTATCAATTCCATGTATAAGCATCAAACACAACCGAGAGCCTGGTGGACTGGAAGAAAGAAATTCTGTATCTGTACCTTACACTCCAGTGTTCTGAAGAAGGTGCTCAGGCAATTAACATTATTTCAATTTCTCTGCCTTGGAAAAATAGGATCCAGCAAGATTCTCACTAGCTGTGTGAAATATAGCAGGAAAAGACCAATCCTATTTACTTACTATGGAATGACTAAGAACTAATATGTTTTGTCTTCCTCAAGATGCATTAGTTTGAAGATTTTCAGCACTGAATAAAAATACTTCTTTTGTATACATTTGTGCTCGATTCAGAATACATAAACCTGAACCTATCAGAGCAGTTCATGTGCAAAACAGGTTAACAGACCTTTCAGTATCAAAATGCAATTTCCCACTTACACAAAGTCCAAGAAACCTGGACTTTGTGTAAGAGCAGAGCTGCAGTAATCTTGCTATTGAAAGGTATTTTTACTCTTACTTTTTAACAGTCACTTAGGTTTCAAGAGTCCTTTTGGACCATCAGTCTTGCTGATGGTCAGCACTGTAGGATGGTAAACTAATTAACTTACATTGACATATATCAACCCAGTAATTAGCTTCCTTATAGACAATAACTCATTTTTTGTATGTTAGACACATAATTAGATACATAATTAGGTTATATGCATAATTTGATATACAACTAACTCAGCATGGAATGCAATTTATTTATTTTGTGCCTAAGTTTTTTTGCTGCTGGTGGTGCCACCTCTGTCAGACACTTTTGCTAATCTAGTAACCCTTAGTTTCTTAGTCCTGGCTCTTTCATTGCATGGTACCATGTAAGGCCATTCACAGCCAGTCCTGTATAAGTAATTTCCATGAAAGTGCTCATGATGATAAAATGATTTGTGACAGGGGCATTAATCAGAGTCATTCTCTTAATAATAATGATGTTCTGACAGTTTCCCATTTTTAGGCATACTGTATAGCTGAAAGGCACCTTACTATTAAATGCAAGCATGCTGCTGCTAGAGTTCTGCTCTTACAAAAGATAGCCACTCTCCCCCCCGACTCACTCTCATTGTTCTTGGAAAGGGAAAATTCTTCTGCGCTGTTTGGATTAGTTTTCCATTCCTCCCACTTAGGCTCATAGATTTTAAGGCCAGGAGAGACTATCATGATCATTTAATCTAGTGGTTCCCAAACTTTAACAACTTGCGAACCCCTTTCACTGAAATGGCAAGTCTCGTGAACCCCCTCCTAAAACTGAATATTTCCAGGGATTTTCTCCCTTATCTCACCATAAATTGTAAAAGCAGTGATCTTGGAAATATAAAATTTGTTTTTATGACATGCTTATTATACACTAGTTATTATTTATCATTACAGTATTAATTTTATTACACTATAAAAATAGCAACACTTCCAAGATCTCACTTTTGTAGCTTGTATCACTTTTAATTAAGTCTGTTATAAGACAAGGCTCCTATCAGAGGCACCAGTAGAAAAAAGGGGTGCAGGAGCAAAGCCCCCATGCACCCTGGGACCAGGGGGGGCACCTCCGGAAAAGTGAGGGGGAGGCAGTGAGGGCTGCTGGAAAAAAGGGGAGGGACCCGCGGGGGGTGGGGCACACCAACGTGGGGGTGGCACGTGACCCTTGTCGCTCCCTCCCCCCCTCTCCCCGTACTGGCGCCTCTGGTTCCTATGTTTCGTCAAGGAGTATCAGATGTGAAACAGCAGGAAGGTATTTAAGACGCCAACTCAAAGAGTTTCTTCTACACAAGCATTCAGGTCTTGAGCAGTCCAGGCAAACAACACAAATTACAACAAAGCTTAAACTTATTCTTCATAATAATTTACAAACACCATTAGCAGCCTATTTAATTTTAAAAAACAGCAAAAAATATCCACCTCCCTTTTCATTTCTTATGAGGAGTCTTGAAGTTTAAATCTCCTCAGGGTGATAGATATGCTTGCTTTGATCTGCTTTAGCTCTTGGAAGTCCCCAAGGCTCTGGGCTGCTGGCCCCATGCTGCCCGGGGTCCCTATGGACACCTTTGTCCACCATTAAGGATTCCCCCCCCCCCGAGTACCCCCTGTAACATTTTGTGAACCCCCAGGGGTTCATGAACCCCAGTTTGGGAACCACTGATCTAATCTGATCTCCTGCACATTGCAGTCCACAGAACCTCACCCACCCACTCCTGTAATAGGCCTATAAGTTCTGACTGAGTTACTGACATCCTCAAATCACGATTTAAAGACACTCACTAATACCTTTGGAAAGGCCTGCCTTCAACCCCTGCTGGAAAGGCGTAACGAGTGGGGTACCGCAGTGGTCTGTTTTGGGACCGGCTCTGTTCAATATCTTCATCAACGACTTAGATATTGGCATAGAAAGTACGCTTATTAAGTTTGCGGATGATACCAAACTGGGAGGGATTGCAACTACTTTGGAGGACAGGGTCATAATTCAAAATGATCTGGACAAATTGGAGAAATGGTCTGAGTTAAACAGGATGAAGTTTAACAAAGACAAATGCAAAGTGCTCCACTTAGGAAGGAAAAATCAATTTCACACATACAGAATGGGAAAAGACTGTCTAGGAAGGAGTACGGCAGAAAGGGATCTAGGGGTTATAGTGGACCACAAGCTAAATATGAGTCAACAGTGTGATGCTGTTGCAAAAAAAGCAAACATGATTCTGGGATGCATTAACAGGTGTGTTGTGAGCAAGACACGAGAAGTCATTCTTCCGCTCTTCTCTGCTCTGGTTAGGCCTCAGCTGGAGTATTGTGTCCAGTTCTGGGCGCCGCATTTTAAAAAAGATGTGGAGAAACTGGAAAGGGTCCAAAGAAGAGCAACAAGAATGATTAAAGGTCTTGAGAACATGACCTATGAAGGAAGGCTGAAAGAATTGGGTTTGTTTAGTTTGGAAAAGAGAAGACTGAGAGGGGACATGATAGCAGTTTTCAGGTATATAAAAGGGTGTCATAAGGAGGAGGGAGAGAACTTGTTCACCTTAGCCTCTAAGGATAGAACCAGAAACAATGGGTTTAAACTGCAGCAAGGGAGGTCTAGATTGGACATTAGGAAAAAGTTCCTAACTGTCAGGGTGGTTAAACACTGGAACAAATTGCCTAGGGAGGTTGTGGAATCTCCGTCTCTGGAGATATTTAAGAGTAGGTTAGATAAATGTCTATTAGGGATGGTCTAGGCAGTATTTGGTCCTGCCATGTGGGCAGGGGACTGGACTCGATGACCTCTCGAGGTCCCTTCCAGTCCTATAATCTATGAATCTATGAATCTATGAATAATGTCAATAGGGAATCCACAGAGCAAGTAGTCCTCCAATCCCAGCTGAGGAAGAAGGACTACACTAGGACAATTAGACTCTGCTTTAGGGAAAAACAATTTGACTAAGACAACGAAGAGTCCGGTGGCACCTTAAAGACTAAGTTTTATTTGGGCATAAGCTTTCTTGAGTAAAAAAACCACTTCTTCAAATGCCTGTAGTGAAAATTATAGATACAGGCATAAATATATTGGCGCATGAAGAGAAGTGGAGAACCAGTTTGACAAGGCCAATTCAGTCAGGATGGATGTGGTCCACTCCCAATAATTGATGAGGAGGTGTCAATACCAAGAGAGGGAAAATTGCTTTTGTAGTGAGCCAGCCACTCCCAGTCCCTATTCAAGCTCAAATTAATGGTGTTAAGTTTGCAAATGAATTGTAGCTCTCCAGTTTCTCTTTGAAGTCTGTTTTTGAATTTTTGTTGTTGAAGGATGGCTACTTTTAAATCTGTTATTGAATGTCCAGGGAGATGGAAGTGTTCTCCTACTGGCTTTTGCATGTTACCAGTCCTGATGTCTGATTTGTGTCCATTTATTCTTTTACATAGAGACTGTCCAGTTTGGCCAATGTACATGGCAGAGGGGCATTGCTGGCACATATCACATTAGTAGATGTGCAGGTGAATGAGCCCCTGATGGTGTGGCTGATGTGGTTGGGTCCTATGATGGTGCCACTAGAGTAGATATGGGGACAGGGTAGGCAACAGGGTATGTTACAGGGATTGGTTCCTGAGTTAGTGTTTCTGTGGTGTGGTGTGTAGTTGCTGGTGAGTATTTGCTTCAGGTTCTGGGGCTGTCTGTAAGCGAGGACTGGCCTGCCTCCCAAGGTCTGTGAGAGTGAGGGATCATTTTCCAGGATAGGTTGTAGATCATTGGTGATGCACTGGAGAGGTTTTAGCTGGGGGCTATACGTGATGGCCCGTGGTGTTCTGTTACTTTCCTTGTTGGGCCTGTCCTCTAGTAGGTGACTTCTGGGTACCCATCTCGCTCTGTCAATCTGTTCCCTCACTTCCCCAGGCGGGTATTGTCATTTTAAGAATGCTTGATAAAGGACATGGATAAGGATAAAGAATTTGACTAAGGACATGCTGTCCTGGGCACAAAGAGAAGAGCGTGTAGGATGGGGAAGGAGGAGAAAGAAGAGGATGAAAGTATTTCTTGTTTAATTTTTGTTTTAAGTCAGTCCAGTCTATGAACCAAGATGGCAATGGAAATCCAGGTCCACAGAGTGAAGAGAACTCATCCTCTTAAGAGGGTACCTAAGATCATTGTTATCTCTGTTAAATCAAACAGTACATAGATAACGTCCCTCTTGCAGTTCTCTGCTACAGAGGTAACTCAAGGTGTAAGGTTTCTGCATACTAGCCTCTCTTGCTTCTGGCAATTTGAATGCTTACCAAAGCTGAATGCATCCACAACTTCAGCTAGAATGCTCAGAGACAGCCTTATGGGCACTCAAAGCCATCATGGAGCAACGAGCTGGCCAGACATTGCAGCTTTAAATGCCCTTCTCTGACTCTCCAAAGGTCACTATAACCAAACCTCCTTGTTCTGTGCACTTGCAACTTTAAGGTCAGCCTGTCTCTACAGCCTGGTCCATCACTGTAAAGAGCTAATCACTTCTTCCAATAACAGAGTACTAGTCTTCAATCCACGAGGTGTTACTTTAACTGATCCCCCAATGAGACAATAACTAAAGCTGTGTGAATAACTGATTTTTTCCCCGCCAGTTTGCAGCCAGTTTCAAAACAGGAAAAAATTGTTTCAGGTCTAACCTGAAATAAAAAATTCTTAATTTGTTTGGCGAACCAAAAAGTCAGGGAAAAGAAACTGTTTCAGGTTGAACAAGTGCAGTGAAATGTTGCGTTTAGATTGAGAAGGTTAAAAAATATTTAAATAAAACTTAAGGAAATTTTGAAATGAGAACTCACTTCAAATCAAATCATTTCATTTTGACACTTGAAATATTGTGCTTTTTTGTTTCTAAATGAACAATTTGGCAAAACTGACAAATTCACAAGATATTTTGGTGTTGCTGAATCAGCATATTGTGCTTAAAAAAAGTTTTGGCCAAAAAAATTTCACTAGGGTTACCATATTTCAACAATCAAAAAAGAGGACGGGAGGAGCCCCGCCCTAGCCCCGCCCCTGTCCTGCCCTAGCCCCGCCCCTTCCACTCCCTCCCACTTCCTGCCCCCTCAGAACCCCCAACCCTCCCCCCCACGCCTTGTCCCCTGACTGCCCCCTCCTGGGACCCCTGCCCCTGACTGCCCCCCAGGACTCCACCCCCTACCTAAGCCTCCCTGCTCCTTGTCGCCTGACTGCCCCCTCCTGAGACCTTCCCCACATCCTAACTGGCCCCCTAGGACTCTACCCCCTACCTGTCCCCTGACTGCCCCAACCCTTATCCACACCCCCACCCCCAGACAGACCCCTGGGACTCCCACGCCCCATCCAACCACTCCCCACCCCCTGACAGCCCCCCCAAAACTCCCGACCCATCTAAACCCCTCTGCTCCCTGTCCCCTGACTGCTCCGATCCCTCTCCCCACTCCTGCCCCCTGACAGCCCCCCCCCAGAACTCCCAACCACCCCCCCCGCTCCTTGTCCCCTGACTGCCCCCTCCTGGGACCCCTGCTCCTAACTGCCCTCCAGAACCCCACCCCCTACCTAAGCCTCCCTGTGCCTTGTCCCCTAACTGCCCCCTCCTGGGACCCCCCCCCACCTGTACTCTGACTGCCCAAAACCTTACACTCCCAACCCCCAGACAGCCCCCCCCTGAACTCCTGACCCATCCAACCCTCCCCCTGCTCCCTGTCTCTTGACTACCCCCCCACCAGAACCTCCCTGCCGCTTCTCTGACCCCCGGCTCCCTTACTGTGCTGCAGAGCAGCGTGCTCGGCAGCAGGGGAGGGGAGCAGGGTCGGAGCTCCAGACTGCCGGAGGAGGCGACGGCCGGCGATCTGTGAATGCAGGGCGGGGGGAGGGAGAGAGAGGAGGGGAGTGGTGTCAAGTTGCAGGGGAGAGGAAGGGGGAAGTGAAGGAAGGGCTCTGGCTGCCGGAGCCCGTGCGAGTGGCACCATCCGGCCGGCTGCCCTGTAAGCCCCGCACGCTCTGCATGGGGGGCGGGGGAAGTCCGGACATTGACAAATTCCCCCCGGACGCTATTTTTAACTGAAAAAAGCCGGACATGTCCGGGGGAATCCGGACGAATGGTAACCCTAATTTCACCAAGTTCTAGACATAACATAGCAGGCATTCAGTTTAAACTAGATTATTCTATTTAGGATCTTATAGGCTCTGATTCAGCCACAAGACAACTATTTTATTTAAAAGTTAAATACATTTTTAAATGGCTACTGGATCAAGAACATAGTACACCTGTCATTGCATCTTTTGAATGCCTATCTAAGCAGAATCTGAAAGAGCTCCCCACAACATCTAGTAATGAACTGGGGAAAAAGACCTAAGGATCAGACCATATTTGCATAGACATGCTTACTAAGCCTAGGTCATCAGCAGAAAGCCCTGCTTTGCCAAAGTGCTCAATTTTAACTGCTATGGGTTAAAATTCACTTTGGTGTTCAATGCAGGGGTAATAAAATGTTGTTGCCCTGATTGTATGAGTAAAGGGCAGCAGAAGTGTACTTAACAGGGGTTAACTGAAGGGGTCACCCTAACTGAAATCAAACTCACTTATCAGCGGTGGGTGGATAGTGACTTGAAATCCAAGTTAAAGTCAGCAGGAAGAGGGACAGGTGTTCCTGTCTGGATGTTGCTTTCTAGTTACCATTTGATTCTCCCTATTCAGTGTTTAAAGATAGAGCTGATCAGATCTAATTTAGAATGCTTGTTTCTGCTCAGTGCTTAATAGCCCTGAAATCATTGATGAGTAGTTCTAAGAGCTTAGACCTGGTATGAGGACAGTACTTGTAGCCAAAGACAAATGAAGTAGCTGCAGTAGCACTCAGGTTCCAAGTGAAAATCACTAAGAGCTGAAATCCCTAAGAACTGAGAACACCACGTGGGAGAGGTAAGCAGCAGCAGAGATAGCAGCAAAAAGGAGCAGCATGTGGCAAGTAGCAAAGACACTGCTCAAGCCCTCCCTCCCACTTTTGAGGAGGAGGTGAATCCACGTGAACATACCCTTGAATTCTGGAACTTTGCTGACTTCGGACAACTGACCGTGAATGGGATGCAGCAGAGGGAAAGGGGAGTGGTGTGTTAAAGGGGCATTCATCCACTGGACTTTCACGCAGCAAGGTGGGAAACTGAGGCAAAGGACACTGCCGAACGTAGCACGTTCACTTATAGTTTGCATGCTTTTTAATCATCACTGTGATGTTTTCCCAAATTAATGCTGAGTTCCCTCTTCCTTTCTTTCATTGTACACAGACTCAGTGCTTGCAAGTGGGGAAATATTGCCTCTTCGAAGCATGCAGGGGTGGTGATTAGTTTTCCCAGATTACTGGGAGGGAGCTTGGGCTGGTTTTGTTTTGTGATGTTAAGAGAAACCCCTAAATACTGAACCTGGCCCTTGTTGCAGAAGGGTTGCACCTAAATCACTGATAGGAAATGTACTTAGAGTCATTGACCCAAATATTTAGGCAATAGACTGTGCAGCATATTTATTAATGTGCACTTGGTGAAATTAAAGTACTTATTCACTGTGAAATATCTGTTTAAAGAACCCAATAAACACTTTTTCCATGGTATTCACAATCTCAGCATTGCACTGCCTGTACTTTCAATTTGGTAGACAGATTTACACATCAGGAAATAGCATGGAAAGATATGACCCAAAATGGACCTAATGCACAATTTTCCTCCAAAAATAAATGCCTCAAACCAGAAAGACTGATATGCAGAAAAATTTACAAAAAATCATAACAGGAGCTTTTGTATCACTGGGAATTGTTAAAAGGAAAATTTCTAAATGAAGCATTCATTTTATCACCCAACCAGCATAGTCAGCAAATATCCACTGGCAGTGTTCTCAGTGAAAATGGCATTATGGTATAAAGTTAGTCCCTCCGTCTGGTTGAACATTTTCCATCAAAATGGTTTGTGATGAAAAATTAGGTTTTTGATTAAACTAAGTTTTTGTGTAAAAAGTATTTTTTTTAAAAAATATAAAGTTAATTTTCTTGGAAAAAATTCCAACTGGATATTACTCACTCTGTAGTTCTTGTTGCAATCATTTCCATTATAAACATGATTTTGCATCTGCCCTCAAGTCCAAAAACCACAAAAAGCAAACATCAGCCTCAAAACAGGAGGCTAACTTGAGTGCCAATATTTATACCATTGCAAGGCTATTTTCTTTCTTCAGATAGAAATGTTGGGGTGTTTGTTTTTTGTTTAAAGAAAGGCTTTTACTGGAACATAAATTCTTTCACAAGTAAAAAGCTTTTTCTTGCAATTGCAGAAATGACCTTTCCATTCATCACAGATCAGACCATCAAATAACTGTTTGCCATGTAGTTGTAGTCATGTTGGTCACAGGATATTAGAAAAACGAGGTGTGTGAAGTAACATCTTTTATTGGACCAACTTCTGTTGGTGAGCGAAACAAGTGTGTAGGAGTGTAAGGCTTGTCTCTTTCACCAACAGAAGTTGGTCCAATAAAAGATGATGAGTTAAGGAATTATGAGTATCTTCATTTTCTACTGCCAAGACACTCAGGCCTTGTCTACACTACGAGAGTAGTTCGATTTTACTTAAATCGAATTTTTGGAATCGATATTGCAAAGTCGAACGTGTGTGTCCACACTAAGGACAGTAATTCGACTTTGTGAGTCCACACTAACGGGGAAAGCGTCGACATTGGAAGCTGTGCACTGTGGGCAGCTATCCCACAGTTCCCGGAGTCCCCGCTGCCCATTGGAATTCTGGGTGGAGCCGCAAATGCCTTCTGGGTAAAAAAAATGTGTCCAGGGTGCTTTTGGGTAACTGTCGTCATCCGTCCATCACTCCCGCCCTCCCTCCCTGAAAGCGCCGGCGGGAAATCAGTTCGCGCACTTTTCTAGTCAGTGACAGCGCGGACGCCACAGCACTGCGAGCATGGAGCACACTGCGACGATCGCTGCAGTTGTGGCCGCTCTCAACGCCTCGCAGCTTATCATACACCTTTCCCTGAGGCAGATGCAGATAAGTCAGGCGAGGAGGCTACGTCACCGTGGTGATGGCCTGAAGTCTGAGAGTAGCACAGACCTCTCAGAAAGCAGGGGACCCAGCGCCGAGGACATCACGGTCGCAATGGGTCATGTTGATGCCGTGGAACGGCGATTCTGGGCACGGGAAACAAGCACTGAGTGGTGGGACCGCATAGTGCTGCAGGTCTGGGATGAATCCCAGTGGCTGCGAAACTTTCGCATGCGGAAGGGAACTTTCCTGGAACTTTGTGAGTTGCTGTCCCCTGCCCTGAAGCGCAATGACACCCGGATGCGAGTAGCCCTGACTGTCCAGAAGCGAGTGGCCATAGCCCTCTGGAAGCTTGCAACGCCAGACAGCTACCGGTCAGTCGCGAACCAGTTTGGGGTGGGCAAATCTACTGTGGGGGTTGTTGTGATGCAAGTAGCCAAGGCAATCGTTGATGTACTGCTGCCAAAGGTAGTGACCCTGGGAAACGTGGAGGCGATCATAGATGGCTTCGCAGCGATGGGATTCCCAAACTGCGGTGGGGCCATAGATGGAACTCACATCCCTATCCTGGCACCGGACCACCAGGCCAGCCAGTACATTAACAGAAAGGGCTACTTTTCCATGGTGCTGCAAGCACTGGTGGACCACAGGGGACGTTTTACAAACATCTACGTCGGATGGCCGGGCAAGGTTCATGACGCTCGTGTTTTCAGGAACTCTGGTCTGTTTAGACGGCTGCAGCAAGGTATTTACTTCCCGGACCACAAAATAACTGTTGGGGATGTGGAGATGCCTATAGTCATCCTCGGGGACCCAGCCTACCCGCTAATGCCCTGGCTCATGAAGCCCTATACTGGCGCCCTGGACAGTGAAAAAGAACTCTTCAACTACCGGCTGAGCAAGTGCAGAATGGTGGTGGAGTGTGCTTTTGGCCGTCTCAAGGGGAGATGGAGAAGCTTGCTGACTCGCTGTGATCTCAGCGAAACCAATATCCCCATTGTTATAGCAGCTTGCTGTGTGCTCCACAATCTCTGTGAGAGCAAGGGGGAGACCTTTATGGCGGGGTGGGAGGTTGAGGAAAATAGCCTGGCTTCTGATTACGCACAGCCAGACAGCCGTGCGATTAGAAGAGACCAGCGGGACGTGCTGTGCATCCGGGAGGCTTTGAAAGCTAGGTTCCTGAGTGAGCAGGGTAACCTGTGACTGTAAAGTTTGTGTACAGAGAAGCCGAACCTGCCCCCGTTTCTTTACCCAGTTAATGTTGACTATCCTCTCCAGTTACATACCCCCTTCTCCCCCCCTTCCAACACACGTTTCGAAATAAAATCAGTTCTACTTTGTTAATGAACACCATTTTCTTTACTACTGTTTTCGCGGGAATTTTTTAAAACTGGGACGCGGATTGTGGTGCGGAGCGGGTGTAGTGTAGTGACGCAAAGAAAGCTTCTAAACTCAAGGATTGACAGGCTCCGCTGTGGTGGGCTGGTTCTTTCAACGGAGCCTGTCACCCCTCCTGATCGGGACTGTGTGTATGGGGGGGCTATGTGACTTTGTGGCAGGGGGAGGACGGTTACAGATCTCCTGCTGTGTGGCTCTGTGATCCTGCATAAGGACCGCCGCTTAAGATCTGTAACTGCCCTCCCCCGCCACAAAGTCACAGAGCAACCCACCCCCCACTACAGAACATGAAAACCACCTCCCAGACTGACCAGGGCAACTAGTCACTGCACTGTGTATGTGCCCTGCTGCTGTACCTGCCCCCGCCTATGTACCCTGCCAAAGGTGACTGTCCTGTCCAATTACCATCCCCCTTTCCCTCCCTCCTCCAAAAGAACATGATGGAAACATTAGTTAACAGAAACATATTTTTTATTATCAACTACACATGGAACTGGGAGGTGAAACTTGGACGGGGGCTTGTGTCAGGCGGGAAGGAAAGAACTTGTCAAATTTTGGGGAATGAGAGCCTTCTGCTACTAGAGCTCTCTGCAGGGGTGGAGTGAGAGTTTGCGTGGACTCTGCCGCCTCTCCTTCTGTGCACTTTGGGTGAGGGGGGTATGGGACTTGGTGGCGGGGGAGGGCGGTTAGAGATGGACTGCAGTGGGGCTCTGTCCTCCTGCCTCCGTTCCTGCAGAACATCCACAAGGCGCCGGAGCGTGTCCGTTTGCTCCCTCAGTAGTCCAAGCAGGGTTTGAGTCGCCTGCTGGTCTTCCTGCCGCCACCTCTCCTCCCGATCCATGTTTGCTTGCTGCATTTGGGACAAGTTCTCCCGCCACTGGGTCTGCTGTGCTGCCTGGGCTCGGGAGCAGGCCATAAGCTCTGAGAACATGTCCTCCCGTGTCCTCTTCTTCCTATGCCTAATCCTCGCTAGCCTCTGGGAGTGTGATGCCAGGCTAGGTTGTGAGACAGTCGCAGATGGGGCTGTGGGAATGGGAAAAAGGGAGTGAATTCCTCAGAAAGATAAATGTAGTTGTGAACAAAGAACATAGTCTTTCTCTGTGAACAAGACCATGCACAGCACCTATCACATGCGCACTCAGCACAAGGTCGAATTCTCGGCCTTCACATTCAGTGCCTGGGGTCTTGCACAGCACATTTGAGAAGCGTGTCAGGACAACGGAATTTCTGTTGCAGGCAGACATGGTAAGCCGTAGACTCGTGGCAGCTTAAAACTTTAATATTAGCAATGGCCTCATTTCACATTGAAATCAATGTCGGTCCCTGCTGCCAGCAATCCGGCAAGCAGGAACTCTGCTCCTGTCCCACACCCTCGCGGCTGTCCCCGGGAACGATCCCTTTTGGCTGCCCCTCTCCCGCCTCCACCGCGTGGCTGCAAACCAGCGGTTACAGTTCTGTAAAGGAACGGTAAAGCAGTCCCAACACTAACATTCCCCTACCTCATTCAAAGCAGGTCACCATGAGCGACATCACCCTCATGAGGATCTCTGACAGCGAGAAAGAGAGAATGCTCCGGGAAAGCCTCCAAAGACCAGGGCCGTATGCCGCCCTGCTGTGCAGAGCAATGATTCCCGAGTACTTGCTTGTCTCGTGGCGCGGCAACGTGTCGTACTACGGAGGACCCAATAAGGCCGCTCTCCCCAGGAACCTAATGCAACGGATTTCCAATTACCTCCAGGAGAGCTTCCTCGAGATGTCACAGGAGGATTTCTGCTCCATCCCCGGACATATAGACCGCATTTTACTCTAGCTGCTGTAGCAGTGACTAAACAGTAGAGCGGCTTGGGCAGGACAATCATGCAAAACTGGACATTGCTAGATTTTTTTTTCAATAGTTGCACTGCCCATGACTGAACCGTTAAGCGCCTAGGGCAAACTAATCATGAGAAACCCATTTTTTTAATTGTTAATATTCCTGTTCTGTTAAAAATAAATGTTTAGATGTTTACAACACTTACTGGCTGATCCTTCCCCAGATTCTGTGTCCGGGGTAACGGCTGGGGACGGTTGGTAGGGGATCTCTGTAAGGGTGATGAAGAGATCCTGGCTGTCGGGGAAACCAGCGTTGTGAGTGCTGTCGACTGCCTCGTCCACCTCTTCTCCTTCCTCATCTTCCCCGTCCGCTAACATGTCCGAGGATCTGGCCGTGGACAATATCCCATCCTCAGAGTCCACGGTCACTGGTGGGGTAGTGGTGGCGGCCGCACCTAGGATGGAATGCAGTGCCTCGTAGAAACGGGATGTCTGGGGATGGGATCCGGAGCGTCCGTTTGCCTCTTTGGTCTTCTGGTAGCCTTGTCTCAGCACCTTGATTTTCACGCGGCACTGCGTTGCATCCTGGCTGTATCCTCTCTCTGACATGTCTTTAGAGATCTTCTCGTAGATCTTTGCATTCCGTTTCTTGGAGCGCAGCTCGGAAAGCACGGACTCATCACCCCACACAGCGATGAGATCCAAGACTTCCCGATCAGTCCATGCTGGGGCCCTCTTTCTATTCTGAGATTGCACGGCCATCACTGCTGGAGAGCTCTGCATCATTGCCAGTGCTGCTGAGCTCGCCACAATGTCCAGACAGGAAATGAGATTCAAACTGGCCAGACAGGAAAAGGAATTCAAATTCAAATTTTCCCGGGGCTTTTCCTGTGTGGCTGTTCAGAGCATCCGAGCTCTTACTGCTGTCCAGAGCGTCAACAGAGTGGTGCACTGTGGGATAGCTCCCGGAGCTATTAGCGTCGATTTCCATCCACACCTAGCCTAATTCGACATGGCCATGTCGAATTTAGCGCTACTCCCCTCGTCGGGGAGGAGTACAGAAGTCGAATTAAAGAGACCTCTATATCGAACTAAATACCTTCGCGGTGTGGACGGGTGCAGGGTTAATTCGATGTAACGGCGCTAACTTCGACATAAACGCCTAGTGTAGACCAGGCCTCAGCCTCTGTTTCATCTCTCATTTAACTTTTCATTTTTGCCCATTAATCACAAGAAACGCCACCAACTGAAAAATTGCAACAGGCAGGGCCGGCTCCAGGCACCAGCCTACCAAGCATGTGCTTGGGGCGGCACCTGGAGGGGGGCAGTGCTCAGGCCCGAGAACGGGGCCGCGACTGGGCTTGCCGCCCTCCCCCCGGGCTCTCCGGCCGGCCGGAGAGAGTGGGGCCGCCCTCCCCCCGGCGCTCCGGCCGGTCGGGGAGAGCGGGGCCACGGCTGGGCTCGCCGCCCTCCCCCCGGCGCTCCAGGCGGCTGGGGAGAGCGGGGCCCGCGGCGGGCTCGCCGCCCTCCCCGCAGCGTTCCGGGCGGCCGGGGAGAGCGGGCCCACAGCCGGGGTCTCCACCCTCCTCATGGCACTCCGGCTGCTGGGGAGAGCGGAGCCGCGGCTGGGCTCGCCGCCCTCCCCCCGGCACTCCGGCCGGCCGGGGAGAGTGAGGCCCGCGGTGGGCTCGCCGCCCTCCCCGCGGCGTTCCAGGTGGCCAGGGAGAGCGGGCCCGCAGCCGGGCTTGCCGCCCTCCCTTGCCGTGCTCCCCGCCAGGGAACTGGGGGCAGCGAGAGGCTTTTTTGCCTAGGGTGGCAAAAAGCCAGAGACGGCCCTGTCAACAGGGTTTACAGTGTCAAAAACATCTAACAAGTCAAGACCTCTGTTTTGTGAAGGTGTTTGTGTTTATATGTTGGGTAACTTGTTAGGAAATTTCATGTTAAACTTTTCTATTTATAATGTAAAATCAAATGCAAGGACTGTCATTTACAAAGAAACGTAAGGCCAAATTCTGCTCTCATTTTTACTGATATAAATTTAATGTAATACCCCTGAAGTCATGGTTGTAACTTCAGTTTTACACACTGATGAAAAAGAACACATTAGATCCCTAAATTCCTTTCCCATCCACCCACTACATTGCTCCATTTTTTCCTCTAAATGTTTCTGAACCAATTCCTCTAAACATTTATTTAAATATTCACAGTAAAAACGCAGTCCTTTTGAAGACAATGGCAATTACCATTGACTTCAGGGTGGGGGCAGGATTTCCCTCTTAGTCTGAGATCTCTTTAGAATCCTGATTTTTCTCTCTCTGTAAACTGACCTTTCACACACTCATCTGAAAGCCATGCAAGATTTTGACTTATTGGTGTAAGATGGCCTCTTCCAGGGTGCTCCCTCATAGCCTGTGGGGGCTCTCCGAGCATGCTGCTTCAGTTTCCCTCTTCAGCCTTTTTAGTCCATGAGTCTCTGGGGTCAGCATGAGGGCTCAGGTAGGTACCCTTGCTGGGTTATAACTCTGCCAGTCTCTCTAACTCTGTCTCAGGAGTCCACCACACCCGCCCAGTGCCAGGTTAGGATAAAAGCAGTTTGTCTCCTTGGATTAGGAATCCACTGTACTTCTCCAGGTTTGGATACAAGCGATCTCCCCTTGAATCAGCATCTTACACCATCCTCCCGGGATTGGGTTAGGATACAAGGAGTCTCTCCGTCCTTGGGTCAGGAGTTTACAGCCCTCCTCTCAGGGCCAAGTCAATTCCTGCCAGCCTTCGACAGCTTCTCTCCATATTCAACCCCTCTACCTTGGAGGGGTCAGCAGATAGATATAGACCATGTCTCTCTCACCTCTCTCTCTGTTATGAAAGAGAAGGCAGCATGCATACTGTCCTTCTTCCCAGGGCTCATCCTGGTTGTTTCCACTCTGGCTTCAGCCACTTCTTAGGCCTTCATCCATTCGAATATCCTGGCCCTCGCTGGCCTTAAAAGAGCACTACACCTATTACTCTTGATGATTACCTGTTCATTCCCATTGGCCACCGTCGGAAGACAGGATACTAGGCTAGATGGACCTTTGGTCTGACCCAGTATGGCCATTCTTATGTTTATGTTCTTACTTATTTTATTTCTGTGTTCCATGGCCATTATTTTCATAGGTCATCTCTTCAGTAAGCATAATGGAATCGGCAATGGGTTCACTGATGAGCATTATTTCCCATCTTTGGTGGCTATGATGGGAATTTTTCTGCATCATAGCATGCAACTAGATAGATTGCATCCCTTGAACCATTGCCTGGGAATGTGCACTATGTGTCAAGAGCAAAGGATGGATAAGCAGCAAAAATAGCAACATCACTTCAAAACCCTTAGTAGGAGATAATTCTCCAAGCATGGCCTATGAAAACTTGTTGATTATCTATTGCCGGCTGATGCAGGCTGTTTGTTTTGGTGTATGTGGTATAAAGACTTGAATCCCTACAAGGATGCAACTGCTTAACAACTTTAGGTTGTCAAAAAAGTGTTTTCCTGTGTGCTTGTGTAACCCACACACCTCCTTGGTGTGGTGTTCTGTTCCCTCTAGTTGCACCAAGACCACTTAGAGAGAGTTAAATGAGTCTGCTCTACAGCCTTAGCTAAGTGCCATATGGCTTTTAGTTCATGCAGTAGAGGCTCATGCACTCAGCTCCAGAGGTCCACGGTCAATCCTACCTGCCGGCGACGGGGGTCTGTCGGTGTTACACACGGCTGACACAGTATTGGGCCCATCGATAACTGAGGAGCATCCCATCTATCCTGCATCCCACAGAGGCCCCTGTTAACTTCAGTGGGACTTGAGCATGTGTTTAAAGTTAAATTCACAAGTAAAGTGCTTTGCAGAATAGGGGTGTCAAACATACAGCTAAAGGTAGCATAAAATCCCTCCTTTTACCTGTAAAGGGTTAAGAAGCTGAAATAACTGGTTGGCACCTGACCAAAAGGACCAATGAGGGGAGAAAATACTTTCAAATCTGTGGGGGAAGGTTTTTTTCCCCCCTCTCTGTGTTGTTCTCTCCGGGTCAGTGAGGAATCAGGGCAGGAAAATACATCTCCCAAAGCCATATCTAAACTAAGCATCTAAGATTACAAATTGTAAGTAATAGGAAGAAAATGCGTTAGATTATCTTTTGTTGTAGCTTGTAAATTTTCCCTATGCTAAGAGGAGGTTTAATTCCTGTTTTTTGGTAACTTTAAAGTTTTGCCTAGAGGGGAATCCTCTGTGTTATAAATCTTATTACCCTGTACAATTACCTTCCATCCTGATTTTACAGAGGTGCTTCTTTTACTTTTTTCTTTATAATAAAGTTCTGCTTTTAAGAACCTGATTGTTTTTTAGTGTCCTAAAAACCCAAGGGCTGGTCTGTGCCCACTTTGTTAACCTATTTGGTTGGTATTTTATTCTCAAGCCTCCCCAGGAAAGGGGGTGAAGAGGCTTGGGGAGATTTGGGGGGAACAGGAACTTTAAGTGGTACTTTTCCCTGAATCTTTGTCTAACTCACTTGGTGGTGGCAGAGTATTCATCCAACTACTACAAGAAAGGATTTGTGCCTTGGGGAAGTTTTTAACCTAGAAATAAGCATAGGGGTCTTTCACGTGGGTCCCCACATCTGTACCCCAGAGTTCAGAGTGGGGAGGGAACCCTGACAAGGGGTCACAGCAGTTGCATATGAAGATCCCCCGTGAAATGTTCTTGAGTCTCCATAAATCTACAATTTCACTCCATGAGCCAGGCCTTGCAGAATCAAACCATGCCTTCCCCTCTATTATTCATTCAACTAACTTGGAATGATGAAGCAGGTTCCTATTATAAACCTATTTCTGTTATAACTCATTCTTCTTTTGCGGCAGGAATGTGGACTTAATGTATTACACTACCCACTGTGCATTATGCTAAATAGCTCCTGCTACTGTATAGATCAATATGTGTTCCTGAAATTTAAGTGGGAACAGAACAGCTAAAAATACACACCACACATTGTATGCCACAACCTGAATGTAGAATAAGCACTCCATGAAATACAGTTTCTTAGAATTCAGAAGAAAGGGGTCTCCTTTGCTACAATGTAGACTATGTGATGGTGGTATTTTGGGTATTTATAAATATCAAATTCAGAAACAAAACAAGAGTCTGGAAATCTATATCTAAGGCTCACCCAGCTCCAGAAGTCTTGCAGTACAGAATTTTTTCTTCTGGAAAATTGTCCTCTTTTCCTCCTACCTTATTTACATTTGGACTAAGGTCTGAGGGACCGTAAAGTGTCCTGCTGAAATGAGCACATTGAGCTGCATTTTACTATATCTTTTGAGTACCAGGCATGACATCCTCCTCTCACTCTGTCCCGTGTGTGCTGAGTAAAATGGCTGGAGCAGCATAAAGGGGCTCTATAAGCCCCATAGCTGCCTGAGCAGATTCTGCCGGAGAAGGCATTGCAGAAGATGGTTGTATGGCTGCCTTCTGACCATCCCCGTCCAAGCCCTGGTGCAACAGGCAGGAGGGAAATGTTAGGAGTGGGTTTGCAGCATTGAAGAGATTCCAGGCAGTGCTGTGGCCCACAAGGCAGTCCAGAGAGGCTGCAATAAAAGACGGTTACTCACCTTTGTAACTGTTCTTCGAGATGTGTTGCTCATATAGATTCCAATTAGGTGTGTGCGCGCTGCATGCATGATCGGAGAAGTTTTTTTTGCCCTAGCAACACCCGGTGGGTCAGCTGTGGAGCCCCCTGGAGTGGCGCCTTCATGGCGCTGAATATATACCCCGGCCGACCCAGCGCCCCCTCAGTTCCTTCTTGCCGACTACTCTGACAGTGGGGAAGGGGGGTGGGTTTGGAATGGATATGAGCAACACATCTCGAAGAACAGTTACAAAGGTGAGTAACCGTCTTTTCTTCTTCGAGTGCTTGCTCATATCGATTCCAATTAGGTGACTAGCAAGCCTTACCTAGGCAGTGGGGTCGGAGTGAGACATTGCTGTGTGCAAAACCGCTGATCCGAATGCAGCATCGTTTCTGGATTGCTGTACAAGCGCGTAGTGAGCAGCGAAGGTGTGGACTGATGACCAAACTGCAGCTCTACAAATGTCCTGGATCGGAACTTGAGCCAGGAAGGCAGTCGAGGAGGCCTGGGCCCTCATGGAATGAGCGGTGAGGTGCGGAGTCGGGACACCGGCGAGGTCGTAACAAGCACGAATGCAGGACGTGATCCAAGACGAGAGATGTTGGGAAGAGACCGGTAGGCCCTTCATCCGGTCGGCTACTGCAACAAAAAGTTGCGTCGTCTTACGGAATGGTTTCGTACGCTCAATATAGAAAGCAAGGGCCCTGTGCACATCCAAGGAGTGCATATGGTGGTCTTGACACATGCGTGCGGCTTAGGATGGAAGACCGGAAGGAATATATCCTGGTTCTCATGAAAAGCTGATACCACCTTGGGAAGAAAGGCAGGGTGAGGGCGAAGCTGCACCTTGTCTTTATGGAAGACTGTATACGGAGGCTCAGACGTGAGTGCCCGGAGTTCAGAAACACGCCTTGCTGAAGTGATGGCTAAGAGGAAGACTGTCTTCCAAGATAGGTAAAGGAGCGAGCAGGTAGCCAATGGCTCGAATGGGGGCCCTGTGAGCTTGAAGAGAACCAGGTTAAGATCCCACGCCAGAACGGGTTGGCGCTGTTGTGGGTATAGCCGGTCTAAGCCCTTGAGGAATCTGACAACCATCGGGTTAGAAAAGACCGAGGAAGCGTGTTCTCCTGGGTGGAACGCCGATATAGCAGACAGGTGAACTCTGACTGACGATATCGCCAAGCCCTGCTGTCTCAGGGACAGGAGATACTAGAGTATGAGGGGAATAGACGCCTCCAGAGGGGGCGTGGCCCGCTGTTCGCACCAGGAGGAGAACTGCTTCCACTTAGCTAAGTGGGTGGTCCACGTAGAGGGCTTTCTACTTCCCAGCAGGATCTGTTGCACAGGATGTGAGCATTGCAGTTCTGTCCGATTCAGCCATGGAGCATCCACGCTGTAAGGTGGAGTGATTGCAGGTTGGGGTAACACAATCGACCGTGGTCCTGGGAGATCAAGTCTGGGCACAAAGGAAGAATGATTGAGTCTGAATCGATAGCTCCAGAAGCGTGGTGTACCAGTGCTGTCTTGGCCAAGCTGGAGCAACTAGAATCATACGTGCCTGGTCTCTGCATAGCTTGAGCAGTACCCTGTGAACCAGTGGGAACGGAGGGAAAGCATAGAATAGCTGGCCCTTCCACGTTAGAAGGAAGGCGTCGGAGAGGGAGCCCGGAGATCGCCCTTGAAGGGAGCAGAATTCGTGGCACTTCCTGTTGGCTCGAGATGCGAACAGGTCGACCTGGGGAAATCCCCACCTCTGGAAGATGGAATAGATGATGTCCAGGCGAATCGACCACTCGTGCGTCTGGAAGGATCTGCTGAGGCGGTCCGCAAGAGTGTTCTGGACTCCAGGGAGAAAGGATGCCATGAAATGTATCGAGTGGGCAAGGCAGAACTCCCACAGGCGAATGGCCTCTTGGCACAGGGGAGACAAGCGGGTTCCTCCTTGCTTGTTGATGTGGAACATGGCTGTGGTGTTGTCTGTGAGGACCAACACGCAGCGGCCATGCAGGAGACCGAGAAATGCCTGACAGGCTAGGCGTACTGCCATGAGCTCCTGAACATTGATGTGCAGAGCTAGTTGGGATGCTCTCCACAGGCCTTGGGTATGGTGCTCTCCGAGGTGAACCCCCCAACCTAGAGATGAGGCATCCGTGACTAGGTGCAGGGAGGGCTCTGGGGTGTGAAACGGCATTCCTGCACAAACCGCCTTGTGATCCAGCCACCAGGTGAGAGAGGTCAAGACCGAGCTCGGAATCGTGACTACCATGTTCAGGCTGTCCCGAGAAGGGTGATACACCAACGAGACCCAGGCCTGAAGCTGACGAAACCGAAGTCTGGCATGTCTGGTTACATAAGTGCAAGAGGCCATGTGACCCAACAGACCGAGACATGTCCTTACAGTGGTGATCGGGAAAGCCTGAAGTCCGTGGATGATGCTTGCGATGGCGTGAAACCGAGTGTCTGGCAGAAGAGCTCGGGCAAGTGTGGAGTCTAGGACTGTGCCGATAAACTCTATTCTCTGGGTTGGCTCCAGAGTGGACTTCTCTTTGTTGAGTAGAATGCCTAAGTCTTGGAATGTTTGTAGTATTATGCTGACCTGCACCCGAACCTGTTCCCTGGTACGGCCGCGGACCAGCCAGTCGTCTAGATACGGGAACACCTGTATCCTTTGCTGACGAAGGTATGCTGCCACGACGGCCATACATTTGGTGAACACTCTCGGAGCCGCGGACAGCCCGAAGGAAAGGAAGGCAAATTGGTAGTGTACCTTGTTTACTACAAAACGAAGAAAGCACCTGTGCGGGGGGTAGATCACTATATGAAAATAAGCATCCTTCATATCGAGGACAGCGTACCAGTCTCCAGGATCCAGGGAAGGATGATGGTCCCCAAGGAGACCATGCGGCACTTCAACTTTACTATGAATTTGTTGAGTCCGCGCAAGTCTAAGATGGGTCGCAGACCCCCTTTTACTTTGGGGATCAGGAAGTAGCAGGAGTAAAACCCCTTGCCTCTTAACTCTGGGGGAACCTCCTCTATGGTCCCCATAGAGAGGAGCCCAGAAACATCCTGTATAAGGAGATGCTTGTGAGAAAGGTCCCTGAAGAGGGACGGGGAGGGGGGGTGGGAAGGAGGGGAAGAAGAAAATTGGAGAGCGTATCCCCTCTCCACCGTGCGAAGGACCCAACAGTCCAAAGTTATAAGGGACCAAGCACAGTGGAAACGGGAGAGGCGATCCTGAAAGGAAGGAAATGGATCCTGAGTGGTGGCTGGTGCGCCGTCCTCAGGTGCAGCTTCAAAAGTTTTGCCTAGGGCCTGAAGGTGGCCTAGGTGGGCCCTGATTCTGACCCTGCTGAGGGCCAGTCGACCTCCGTCTACCACCTCGTCCAGGGAAGTCCTGTCTCGGACGAGGAGAAGGAGGGTAGAACCTCTGTGGCTGTAGCCTAAATGGCCTGCGTTGGGGTCCTGGGACATGCATCCCCAAGGAGCGCATCATGGTTCTCGAGTCCTTGAGGCTCTGTAACCTAGAGTCCGTCTTTTCCGAGAACAAGCCTTGTCCGTCAAACTGCAGATCCTGCAGGGTCTGCTGTAGTTCTGGTGGCAACCCCGAAACCTGGAGCCAGGGGACACGTCGCATGGCTATCCCTGATGCTAGTGTCCTGGCAGCCGAGTCCGCAATGTCTAGGGAGGCCTGTAAGGAGGTTCTAGCTACCTTTTTGCCCTCCTCCACCAGGGCCCCGAACTCCTCCCTTGAGTCCTGGGGAACCAACTCCTTAAATTTCCCCATAGAGTTCCATGAGTTATAGTTATATCTGCTTGTTGGTTTGCGGCCCTAAGCTGCAGACCACCCGATGAATAAATCTTGCGTCCAAACAAATCAAAGCGTTTGGCATCCTTTGATTTGGGCGCTGCCGCCTGCTGGCCATGGCGCTCTCTGGTGTTCACTGATGAGACCACCAGTGAACACGGTGGGGGATGTGTGTAGAGGTACTCATATTCTTTGGAAGGAACAAAGTACTTCCTCTCTACACCCTTGGCAGTGGGACGGATGGAGGCTGGGGTTTGCCAAATAGCCGTAGCATTAGCCTGAGTTGTTTTGATAACGGGTAATGCCACCCGTGTTGGGGCGTCCGATGAAAGGATGCTCACCACCGGGTCCTGCACCTCCACTATCTCCTCGGCCTGTAATTCCATATTTCGTGCCACCCTACGTAACAGATCCTGGTGGGCACGAAGATCTATAGGAGGTGGGCCTGCGGGTGTTGTACCTGCCACTGCTTCATCTGGGGAAGATGAGGAGGATGCCTCAGAGGGTAAAGGACCTGAGTGGGGTTCCGGCTCCACGGGACTCGGAGGTGCCGGATCCCCTGCACCAGGATCTGGCTCCTGCGTGGGTGTCAGGGCCAGGGCCTCCATACCCCCTGGGGGGGGGCGGGAAATGGTGGCCTCAGGAGCCCTGTGCTCAGAGTGAGCCGAGCGAGAGGTCGCTACTGGAGCCCCTTGAGCCTGGTGATATGCCCAAGGGGTCCAGAAAGACCAATGCATAGGGTCTTGTCGCAGGTCCTCTGCCCCTTCCTGCCAATGACCCAAGTCGTCTGCAGCTTGACCCTGAGCAGGGTACGCTGAACAGGAGGCTCCTTCAGACGAGTGCGACTCCGATCTTGAAGGCCAGGGCGGTGCCGAGCGTGGGTGCAAAGAATCATCCTGATACGGTGCCGAGTGGTGCCGACCCAATGGCGAACGGTACCGGGATTGAGAGCGGTGCCGATGACCATGTCGGTACTGAGACCCAGACCTGGATCTGGACGACGAAGATCATCTGTAACCACGGTGCCGGGAGCGGCTTCGCGAATGTGAGCGGCACTCATATCGGTGCTGGGAGCTGCGCCTTGACTCCGACCAGTACCGGTGCTCGGGTCGGTGCCGAGAAGAAGACTGGTGCCGGGAGGTAGATCTGTGCCGCGAGTACGACCGGCGCCGGGATGGAGATCGGTGCCGGGACTGCGAGCGGCATCGAGACCTGCTCCGCGAACGGGAGCGGTGTCGCGAGTCCACGCCCGGAGACGGTGGGCGTATCAGGGTAGGCTTGCCCCTGGACTGCACTGTACGAAGCTGTGCTGCAGGTTGAGAAGGCGCCGGCTCCGTGAGTGCGATAAGGTCTCTCGCCGTCGCGAACGTCTCCGGTGTAGAAGGGAGACAGGGCTCCACCACCTGACGAGGTGGTGAGCCAGTCCGCGCCAGACTCGACGGCTCCACACCCGGTGCCGGAATCAACAGTGCTGATGGTCCTTGCACCCTCTGGCGATCGGGAGCCAGGCGCGGCTCTACCCCCGCAGGGGTAGCCGGTGCCTGAAGGACAGCAGCATCCTGAGTCTTACGGGGTCTTTTATGTCCCGGAGACAGGGACCGGCACCGAGGGGCTTGAGGTGGACGCGGTGCCGAGGTGCTTCCCCGCGTCTGTCCGCGGTGCAGTACTGGACGGTGCCACTGGGGCGCTATGCACCGAGGCGCTTGGTGCCAGAACCTGGCGCACCGAAGGAGGATCCGGGCTAAGTGCTGCCTCCATGAGGAGCTGCTTAAGTCTGAAGTCCCGCTCCTTTTTCGTCCTTGGCCTGAAAGCCTTGCAAATTCTGCACTTGTCCGTTTGGTGAGACTCCCCTAAGCACTTCAGACAAGAGTCATGGGGGTCTCCCGTTGGCATAGGCCTAGCACATGTTGCACACGGCTTGAAACCGGGAGCCTTGGGCATGAGCCCGGCTGTGCGCCTGGGGGGGAAAAGGGGGGAAATAATAGCCCCCTTAACACCTGCTAACTTATGAAAACTATTTATAACTATTAACCACAACTAATCTAAAGAACACAACTAACAACTATCTACAATAAACAACGGGTAAGCTAGGAGAGTGGAGGACAGCTATGCCACGCTCCACAGTTCCAACGACCGTCACGGGTGGTAAGAAGGAACTGAGGGGGCGCTGGGTTGGCTGCAGTATATATTCAGCGCCATGAAGGCGCCACTCCAGGGGGCTCCACAGCCGACCCACCGGGTGTTGCTAGGGTAAAAAAAACCTTCTCCTACGATCGTGCACGCGGCGCGCACACACCTAATTGGAATCGATATGAGCAAGCACTCGAAGAAGAACTGAGAGACTTCCAGGGCTGACTAAAGACATGTCTACACTAGAGCTGGAAGGTGTAAGTTCCAGCTTGAGGAGACCTACCCATTCTAGCACTGATTGAGCTAGCAAGCTAAAAATAGAAGGGTAGCTGCCGTGGCACAAGTGGTGGGAGAGCCTAGCTGCAGGGCCAGCGCGACCCATTAGGCGACCTAGGCGGTTGCCTAGGGCACTGCGATTTGGGGGGCGGCGACCACGGCGGTATTTCCACGGCGGGACCTTCTGCCACCTCTCTGGGGGAGGCGGCCTGTCGGGGCGGCGGAAAAGCTGGCGGCGCTCCTGTCTAGCTTCCCCAAGTACAAACCCACCTGAGACCTTAGGTATGTACTTGGGGCAGCTAGCCCCTTCTGCCACAGCTACACTTCTATTTTTAGCATGTTAGCTCAATCAGAGATAGCGAGACTCTGTCGCCTCAAGCTGGAATTTATAGTCCAGCTCTAGCTTAGACATACTTTAAATTATGCCAGGAGCCTCTCTAGCTGCCAGAGCAGCCCAGGCTCAGAAGAATGTAAAGATGACTTAAAGCCACTTTAACACCTCCCCCTCACATGTGATTTCTGTGCTGCACCACTTAGAGACACTGTATAGACTCTCATCCTATATATTGTGACAGACCCAGAGCAGTGGGGTACAGGAGTCTGGTAGAGGGCAAATATACTGGTCACTGGATGAGTAGTTTTCTGTTCCCTGAGTGACCAGAGCAGGGACTGTACTAGAGTAATCAGGAACCTGCTAGAACCAGTTAAGGCAGGCAGGCTAATTAGGACACCTGGAGCCAATTAAGAAGAAGCTGCTGGAATTAATTAAGGCAGGCTAATCAGGGAAGCTGGGTTTTAAAAGAAGCTCACTTCAGTTTGTGGTGTGAGTGTGAGGAGCTGGGAGCAAGAAGCTGAGAGGGTGTGCTGCTGGAGGACTGAGGAGCACAAGCGTTATCAGACACCAGGAGGAAGGTCCCGTGGTGAGAATAAGGAGGAGGCCATGGGGAAGCAGCCCATGGGGAGTTGTAGCTGTCGTGCAGCTGTTACATGAGGCACTATAGACAGCTGCAGTAGAGGGCAGACCTGGGTTCCCCCCAAACCTCCCAATTGACCTGGACTGTGGGTTCTTCCAGAGGGGAAGGTCTCTGGGCTGTTCCCCAACCCACATGGTGACTCTCTGCGGCAAGAAAATCTGCCAATAAGCGCAGGACCCACCAAGATAGAGGAGGAACTTTGTCACAATATTAATTATGGGCTACATAGTTCAGAGAAATTCTGACTAAATAGTCTTGTCAGAATTTGCTGATTCATGGAAACCTTATCTGTCTGGTTCCTTGGAAGCCAACTTCAAGCTGATAACTCCAGGCCTTCCAGTGTCTATGGCTTTGGCATAGTGAGCCAGGCACACTACCCCAGGGCAAGAGACCTTGGGTCCTGGGACAGCCCACCAGGCAAGGTCAGGGCTTGTTCTAATAACTAGGACTACACATTTACCTTAATTGTAAGCTCAACAATAAAAAGTATGTAAAAGTTCATAAAATGTCACAATGACCTGTCATAACACACTTTGATGGGATTTTCACAAACAAACTTCAGTACTTCTTCAGGAGTGGAATGTTTCTTACGTTGTCTTGAAAAAGCCTGAAGCTCACTATACAAATCTGTAGCATCAATGTCTTTTGAATTTTCATGAGTCAATGCCAACTCCAGTTCTTATCTGTTTTGCTGTTTTCTTTTGCAAGTTGTGGATATCATATAGAAAGGCAAATACTGACTCTAGCTGCTGCATCTGTTGAAATCTTTTTGTCAACAGAGTGAAGGACTGAGAAGTAGAAATTCACTTTGAACCTTTGTTTTGGGTTCTGAATGGGTGTGTCTCATCCTTCATATGAAAACTGCTGTTTCTTTTGCCAAATGCGAACTGGTTCTGGTTCAAATTCTGTCAGAGTCTATTTCTTCAGCAAGCTCAAGAGAATCTAACCAGTGTCCTTTCAAACCCTTCATCACTTCTGAATTCCTCCAGAATATTTTTAGTTTGCTGCAGTTCTTGAATAGCAGAATGTATGTTCAAGTTCTTTTCCTGAAGCTGCTTACTAGTGAGGTTAATCTCGAAAAGGATATTATACCACAAAATGAGTGAAGTCACAAAATTTGAACTTGGAAAGGCCATTTGCAAGAGCTTCAGCATCTGAACGTGCCGTATTGCCAGATGATCCAGTAAAGGTAATATCAGAAATTTCAATTAGGGCATCATAAATGTTTCCAAGTTCATAGTGAAGAGGCTTCAAAGCATCAATGTGACTCTCCCATCTTGTCTGATTAAGTGGTTTCACAGTTTGACTCCCCATGTGAATTCTCTATCTCCCAATGGCATATCGAGCCTGAGAAAAACAAACACATTGCACCAGGTCATATAAACTGCTTGCCTCCAAACAGCATCTAGCAGCATCATTGACAACCAAATTCAGAGATTGCGCACTGCAGGGAACGAAAAAGGCTCTAGGATTGATTTCCATCATTCTCCTTTGCACACCATTGTCTTTACCCTTCATATTACTCCCATTAGCATAGTCTTGGCCATGTAAGTTTTCAACAGATAATGACATTGTTTCAAGCTCTTGTAGAAGTTTCAGTCAAATGCTCCAGCCATCTCCTTCAGTGGTACGAAACCAAAACAAATGTTCTTTTATGAGCACTTCAACATTATCTTCATCTGCATACTTTTCCATTTCCACAAAATGAATGATCATCATAATTTGTTCAACATGACTCGCATCTGGTGTACAGTCCACTATTTTTGAAAATTGTTTTTCAGAATGGGCAGCTTCTACAATTTTCTTTTTAATGGCATTTGCTAGGATTTGAATCAGTTCATTTTGCATATTTTTTCCTAAGTCATGAATACTGTGTTTCATGATCAGTTATTTTATGTAGATACTCCTTCATGACTGGATCAAACAAAGCTAGGTATTCAACAAATTTTAAAAAGTTTCCATTATCTGGAGTGTATAATTTTTCATTTCTACCACGGCCGCAGAATGCTAAATTTTGCCCACTGAGAACTCTCACTAAAGCAATCAGATGCTCTAACATTTGTTGCCAATATTCTTTTTTCCTTGATCACACGTGAATTTTCTTTATCGATTGAAAAAAGGAAAAAAACTATTGTAATTCAAGTTCTTTCCAATTTTGAAAACATTCCAAATGTTCTGTGCTTCTTTCATGTGAAGAAAGAATTGAAGATGTTTTTCCAGTCCTTCGAACCATTTTCAGTAAGTGATGTACCAATTGCTTGATTTCTAAACAATTTGCAGGAAAAGCAAAACAGAGTCCTTCAACACTGAATATTGTAACCAGTTTTGATGAATTTCTTCCCCATTAATGAGTTTCCTCTTGTAATGCTGAGCAGAGAATTTTCTTTTATTTCCATCCTGAGGGAAGGGAAATTCATGAACTGTTCAGGTCCACGTTCCATGAGAATTTGCCGCACACTGTCATCACATCTGGGCCATGAAGCTGGATCCCCACACTGTAACTTGTTTGTAACTTCCTCATCCTTTCTTCCTTCTACTTCATTTACTTCAATTTCTGCATGTGTCTCTGAAGGTGAATACATTTTCTCCACTTCCATATCAGTCTGATGCTGTGAGCTGCCTTCATCTAGAAGTAATATACCTTCATCTTGATGTTCCAAACGGCTTCCATGCGGATATGAGCTAACCTCTCCAAGTAAAATTCCTTCATCTGGATGCTGTGAACTGCTTCCATCTTTATTTGGATTAGAGAAGATATCACCAGGTGGCATCCCAGAAGCGGGGGTCCAACCCATCACAATCACCCTACAAACATCTCCCTTCAATTACTGAGAACCACTGCCCTCTATCTCCCACCTTGGCTTACATGGGCTGGCCCAGTGTGCAGGGGATGAGAAAGTGCTAGGGACTGCAGTACAGTGTATTCAGAGTTAAAATACATTGGTGGAGCAGCATGGGGAATCTTGAACGTCCTCTGTGCTAACTGCTTGGGGATCAGAGGATTTCTGTCTCCACAACTGTTAATCAGGCCTATTTTCACATGACTTTTTTTTTAAGCTTATAGTTTACCCTCTTCTGCTACAGAGTCAGCAGAGGATCTCAGGTTAACTGACACTCTATTCCCACAGTTGCACACTTCTGGTCACCCTAGGTAATAATGGCAGACAGCAAATGTGAAAAATCAGGACAGGTGGTGGGAGGGACTGTCCCTATAAAATCAGGATATCTGGTCACCCTATTGTTACCACTGTTCACCAGCATCAGAGTAGGGTGACCAGGTGTCCTGATTTTATAGGGACAGTCCGGATATTTGTGGCTTTTTCTTATATAGAGGCCTATTACCCCCCATCACGGGTCCCGATTTTTCACACTTGCTATCTGGTCACCCTAATCAGAGAAACAAACAGGAAACTTATGTCAATTTCAAGGGGGGAGGGGAGTATTTCCCACTACTCAAAAGACCAATAAAAAATGAGATTTAAACAGCATTTGACAGTGTTAGAGATTTTGCTGCTTCACATTACGTTGTAGTATGATGGAGTGTGAATGAACGCATTTTAAAATACCTTTTATTAATTCTAGCTGAACATTCCTCAGCTCTTTCACCACTATCATGAGTAATTACTGCAGCCAGCAGTCTCAGCATATCTTGCTTCCAATGCCAATAGTCACATCTTGCAGAATTACTATTTTACTGACTCTTTTAACTTAGTATTTCCAAAGTTTGCAGTGTAGTTGTAGCCATGTCAGCCCCAGGATATTAGACACAAAGTTGTACAGAAGTTGGTTCAACAAAAGATATTACCTCGCCCACCTTGTCTCTTTATTTCCAGAGTTTGACATTTAGTTGTTTTGTTTTGTGTTTTTAAACCTTCTAGTTTTCTGACTTGCAAACATTTGTTTTTTAACTCCATAGTCTAGTGTATCTCAGATGAGATCTGAAGTAATGCATGCACCATGAAATAATATTTAGAAGCTGAAACATTGCTGGAGCACTAGTCATGACATTGCTTAAAATTGGTTTCTTTTAAAGATGAGCCCACACTTTGAAATTTGGATCTGAATTTGAACTTTGAACACTCCCAGCTGTGCAGAATATCAGATCTGAGGTTTTTGTTTAATCCCATACAAAGATGGGACAATTTGCAAAATACGACACCAAATTTAACCCAGTTCCAACTCTAGAGCTTTGGGGTGCTCCACATCATTCAGTACCTGCGCTTTAATTCAGGCCAGTCTCTGGTTTCTTTGGATTTTGCTTATGTGACCTGAGGTAAGCAGGTTTGTCTTTAATAGGAGGATGTTTTTAGTAAAAATAATAGTTTAAAGCAGTGGTCACCAACCCGATCACGATTGACTGGTCAATTGCGATCTACAGCCATGGTGGTGCAGTGGGGCTGCCTGCTGCTAAGGCAGGCTCCTTACCTGCCATGGCCCACGCCACTCCCGAAGCGGTCAGCATGCGTCCGTGGCCCCATGGGGGGGTGGGAGGAACAGGGGTCCCGGCGCGCTGCTCCTACCTGCAAACATGGCCCCTGCAGTTCCCATTGGCTTGGAATGGGGAGCTGTAGCCAAAGGGAGCTGCGGGGATGGTGCCTGCAGAGAGGGGCAGCACGCAGTGCCACATGCCCCCCGCCCCCCCCCGGGAGGGGTGTTGGCCCCTTCTGGGAGCAGTGTGGCCACGTGGTGCACTACTGTATGGCAGCTCATTATGGGGAGGAGGTGCTGATGTGCGTGCATGGGGCAGGCAGGGAGCCCGCCTTAGCCCCGCAGCACCACCAACTGGGAGCCGCCAAAGGTAAGTTCCTCCCAGTGGGAGCCCACACCCCAACCTACAGCCCTGAGCCCCTTCCTGCACCCCAACACCCTGCCCCAGCCCTGAGCCAGCCTCCTGTACCCCAACACTCTGCCCCAGCCTGGAGCCCCCTCCTGCACCCAAACTCCCTCCCAGAGCTGGCACTCCTCACCCCCTTCTGCACCCCAAACCCCTGCTCCAGGCTCAGCCCAGAGCCTCCTCCCATACAGCAAACCCCTCAGCCCCAGCCCATAGCCTGCACCCCCTCACAAACCCCAACACCCTGCTCCAGACCGGTGAAAATGAGTGAGGGTGGGGGAGTGAGAGCGATGGAGGGGATGGAATGAGCAAGGCGGGGTCTTGGGGAAGGGGCGGGATAGATCCTGGGTTGCCCTTAAATTCAAAAAGTGATCTTGGGTGTAAAAAGGTTGGAGACCACTGATTTAAAGCTAGCACTATGAAGTACAACCTCAAGGTCCAGCCCAGCTTGCTATCTCACGTGTGGGATCAAACTAGACATATTAATTGTACCTCTCTGGCTGCTGTAATTAGCTGAATCCATTTCTGAACAACAGCTAGTATGCAGCAAGTGTCTGTTACTGAATCGCTTTTCTCTCTCATGGTCATTAATCATTTGCCTAAAAAGGAAATATGTCCCTTAAAGACTCATTACTCTTTCCAGACTTTGCAGTAAGGGTGGCATTGGGAACTACAGGTCCTTGCAGCTGCTTTCTGCTCTCAGCTTTATCTCTGCCAATCCTTTTTTTAAAAAAGGAAAAGCAACGTGACTTTAAAAGGTGATTAAAAAAAAGAGGCGGCAAATGGTTCTGCTTTCTTGGGGGAATCAGAGGAAGGAAAGGAAGGTCACTGATAATCATTTGTTCTTTTCATCTGTCTCCTTGTATGGGCCAGGTTGAGATCTCAGCTGTGTGCAAATCTGGAGTCATTCCACTGAATTCATGATTCACACTGCTGTTGCTGACACCAGAATTTGGCCCCACATCCCTAGATTTAAGAGGGGACAACATTTGGGCAGAAACATCAGAGGGGAAAAAAATGAAATTAAGGTTAGCTCTTGGGGCAAGGAATGTCATTTTGTTCTGTGTTTGTACTGCACCTACCATAGTGGCCATGACTAGGCACAATGGTAATATATATAAGGTTGGAATAAATATCTATTAACTACATCAGACCAATAAAGCTTATAACAACAAACATTTGACATGAAGAAAATGTCAGCACTAAGGTTAAAAAAAAAAAACCTCAAAACTCATCACCACTTTTTCCCCCACCAAACAATTGTATGTTTTTTAGATAAATTATAAGACCACTCCATGTTAATTAATAATGGTTTGCAATTCTATAGCACCTCCCTCTGAGAATCTTGAAGCACTTTACAATTAGTTAAGTCTGCCTGCCCTGCAGAACAGGTAATTATCATCCACTTATTACAGATGGGGAAACTGACACCAAGAGAAAAGGTGACTTGCCCAGTGCCCAGGTAGGAATTCTACATTAGAGACATGGATACAAGCCAGACCTCCTGAGTCCTAGCCCTGTGTTGTAGCCATATGACCCTCTTCTTACTAATGAGCTATATGGAAAAACAGATTAAATAGTGGAAAGACTCTTGTAGCCACTATCAATTTTTTAACAATTTCCAAGGCTCCCTTCAACATGTTAAATGCATAAACCCAGTAACATTGGGGGTTTTTGCCCCCCCCCCCAACCTGGTTCTGCCAGGTTTCCCTGTCTCTGCCAGACAACATCACTTAGCATTAGTTCACCAATGCTCTGCCAGCCTTTCATCTTTGAGTTTGGGAGCTGACTTTTACAACTTTATTAAGACACTAATATAGTCCAGCCTCTGGGGAAGCACTGTTGCATACAATAGATAGGGGCAGCTTGTAAAGAAAAATGGTGTGGGTAGAACCTCCCTCTGGTTTTGGGCTGCTGCACTTAAGAGTAGTTTATTGGTGACAAAGTCTCTTTCAAGCTTTAACTTCTATTTTTAAAAGATACATTGTGTTATAGTCACAGGTGCTGTTCAGGGACTTCCCTGCTGAATCTCTATTATTTGTTTACACTAGTACTTAGGGGTGCCAAATGAGATGGAGGCACTTTATACGTGGGAATGAGAAGTGCTGATATTAGTACAGAAGGTAATAAAACTGGCAGCCCTGGAACCTGCAGGCAAGTGTTCGGTGTGAGTTATGAGGTTAGGAAAGTTAATTATCTAGAGAAAGTTTTCATTTCTATAATGGCCACCATTGTTGGAAAGTATCATAGATCCTGGGTTTAGAAAATTCCTTCAATAACTCAATTCAGCTGTCTAGTAATAATGTTTAAAAGTGCAAATTTTCTGCCAATTCTGTGAGAGCCTCCCTGCAGGAAACAAGGTAATTCAGTGGTGACACTGGAATTTTTTGAGAGAGAGAAAGAACAAACGAGCACATGCATGCACACACGAGAGAAACAGGCAGACACAGCCTTCCAAGAAATTCCTCAGAGGCGGGACGGTGGTGGCTTCCTCTGACCCTATGCCTCCTGCAGCAGGACCACTGGGAGATTGGCAGCAGCCCATTCCACATGGGCGTTTGACAAAAGGAGATGATCAATCCAAACTCTCGGAAGAGATTGGCCAGACAGAAAGAACCTGAGAATTCATCAGATTTTTGTTCACCACGTTCTTTTTTTTCCTCCTCTCCCACCATCCTCCACATATCCCTTTCCTTATTTACATTATTGCGTATTGTGTCTCTCCTCCCCATCCTTTTAGTCTTCCTCCCCCTCCATATTTGGTCACCCTCCTGTCACTCCCCCTGGTCCTTGCCATGGTTTTCCAGGTTCCATGTGTCCTTGAACAATACTTAAGCCACTTGGACATAGGTCCATCTACATGAGAAGGAACAGCTCTATCTAGGCTCCAAGAGTAAACACCTGGCCTACAAACATACTGCACCTTACCAAACCATTTAGTAACAAATGTGGGCCCATCCACATGACCAGCAGCACCATGTGTGATGGGTTGGAACCCCACCACCTTGGATGCCACCTGATGTACTGGGGTTTCCACTGAGCCTCCTGCTCTACCAGTCTGGATACCCTCTCCCTGTTTTGCTGAATTAGGCTCTCCGGCCTCTTGCAGCACACAAACAAGTAGGGCCACACCCAGCTGCAAACAGACTCAAGTCAGTTATTTGAGAGAGAGGACTCACCCAGCACTCATGTGCACACCCATTTGGGGGGGATAAACCCAAAATACTGTATAGAAAAATCTGCACAGAGCAAGCTCATAAAATTTTGCTCTTTGTCAATGTGGAGAGATATGCATGACTTCTTGCCCTCACCTCAGTTAGAGTTTAATAATAAACACATTTTATTAACTATAAAAGGCAGATTTTAAGTGGTTAAATAGATAGCAAACAGAACAAAGCAGATTTCTAAGCAAATAAAACACACAAACTAAGTTTGATTCACTAAAGAAATTGGCTACAAATAGTAATTTCTGACCCTAAATATTGTAACAGGCAGATTACAGAGAGAGTCTTGAAAGCCAACAGCACTAGCCTGCAGCTTGAAACTTCAGGTATTTCCACTCAGACTGGATGCCCTCCCAGCCTGGGTTCAACCCTTCTCCCCTCAGTTCAGTTCTTGCTTCCAGGTGTTTCAGGGTCTCTTTGGGTGGGGAGGCAGAGGAGAACCACAATGATGTCACTCCGCTGCCTTATATAGCTTTTGTGTATGTCAGGAACCCTTTGTCTTCCAGTGGAAAAAACACTCAGACCTGTGTCTCTGCAGGGCTGTGGCAGCCATTACTCACAGGCTGTCTGGAGCGTCCACAGGAAGACTAAGCCCTTTCACAGTCCATTGTCTTTGCTAATGGGCCATCAGCCCTGTCAGGCTTTTCATTGTTGTACCTGAAGACAGAAAGTAAGCCGGTACGCCCCGGCTTCCCCAGGTGGCAATTTAAAGGGCCTGGGGCTCCCAGCAGCAGCTGGAGCCCCAGGCCCTTTAAATTGCTGCCAGAGCCCTGCTGCTGGAGCTCTGGGGTAGCAGCAGCAGGGCTCTGGGGGTTATTTAAAGGGCCGGGACTCCTGCTGCCTCTATGGCCTTGGCCCTTTAAATAGCCGCCAGAGCCCCACCACCACTCCGGCAGGCTCTGGCGGCTATTTAAAGGGCCCGGGGCAGCTGAGCCCTGGGCCCTTTAAACTGCTGCTGGAGCCCCCGGCTGCCACTGCTACCCCAGTGGGGAAGGGCACTTACTGGTACAGGGCAGGCTGGGGCTGGCTCTGACCCCCCCCATCCCCGCCCCTTCCGCCCAAGGCCCCACCCCTTCTGGAGGCCAGAGCCAGCCCCAAGCCAGCTCCGTACTGGTAAGTCCCTATTTCTTTCATCCCTGCCTGAAGGGCTAGTTGTGGGTGACAGCCAAAGTAGTACATTTGAAATATAGATACATGGTCAATATTTTTAACTTCAGCTACAGAAGTGACACAGGCACACAAATTGGATAATCATTCAGTAACTCATAACCTTTCCAATGATCTTACATGAGCCATCTTGCATAAAGTACATCTCAGTTAGGTAATATCCACATCATAAGCATATTTTCATAAAGAATATGGAGTGTAATGTCACACCAGGGATGTAGAGTAACAGAAGCCTGAACTGTCTAATCTTAAAGTCTGAAGCTTGGAGATTCGGTGCTATTGCCTCATCACTCTCACAGTTCATTTGGACCTCTGAGGCTGGAAAAAAATATCCTTACACACCAGGATCCTGTCACAAGTACAGTCCTTCTCAACCTAATATAGCAACTGCCCAGATTGAATTTGCAGGCTGGCCACTTTTCTTTTATTCTGCTTTTCAGAGATAGTGGTAGGTCCCACTAGATACATCTTTTCCCCTTCACTTTGAAATGCAAATAATTAGTTAAATGAAAAAATGCACAGCTAGCTGGTGATTAAAAAAGAAACTCCTGTTTCTCAAAATGTGTGTTCAACAGATGGCATTAAAACCCTCTTTATGTCAGAGATGCTAATTCTCTAGGAAGTCACAGATAGGTAGACAGATGAGAGTGCAAATTTTGTACAGTCGCCAGATTTATGTCCTCAAAAAAACCGAACGATGTATACCATACTGGGTCTGGAACTGTTTGCAGACGCAATAGTATTTTCAATGTTGAAAATGTTTTGGAACTTTTATAAAGCTAGACACTTAAAGTAGTTATATATATATATATATATGAAAAAATATTTTTATTATATATAAAATATAATATATATATTTTATAAATATATAAAAAAAACAGTGACACACCCCATGTTGCCTTTCTGTCACAGGTACAGTCAAGTGCCCCCTCTTGGCCACTCACCAGACTGCTGCGAGGGGATTTAGATGCTGAATTCTCCCTCTGTACCTCCTCCCTGACACAGCCCACTGCCCAATCCCTGGAACCAGTCATGGCCTTTGAGACTCCTCCCATACCTTAAACACACCATCTTCCAGAACTCATCCCAGATAGCTCACACCGTTTGGTTTACCTCCTGAAAGGGCCATGTGGTTGGTGTAAAAGTTTAACACAGGTAGGTGTTGCATCCGATTTTAAACACCCTTTTTTTAATAGCATGAGAAATACAGATCTGTACAATAATAATAATAAACCCTATATGCATTTATCTGCCTCAGTTTCTTCACCACTCCTGGGCTGTCCAGGATCCTTCTGTTGCAGTACATGGCTTGGGTTCTGTGATATGGAGCCTTCTCCATGCCAGCTTGCCTACTCTGACATTGGCCAGTCCATCCCCATCCCCTCTTCTGCCCACACCTGCTGTGTGTTTTCCCTCTGAGGGTCCTTTTATAATCTTTCAATCCCTGGGCAACTGACTTTTCAGGTGATCCCAGCCCTTTACCAGGTGACTGTTGCTAGGTCTCTCCCCTGACAAACTAGCTTTCCTGGTTGGGAGCCTGTCTCTTGTCTAGGAAATTTGTATTTGAATAGAAAACCATTTCAAGTTAATGACTCTTTATTGTCAGTCCTGTGGCACTACCCATTGGAATTCCAGTCCAACATGGAGGTAAAAGTCAGTGAAGGCAACTAGCCCCTATATTAAAAATGGAGTTCGCAGTTTGGTAAAGATACATAATCTCTATATACATTCCACTCTGATAGACTGATGAATATTCATAAAATATTAACCTCTAGAGGTCATTACAACTATGAAATTTATGCTAACTTCCTAGTTAAAATGCTTGTGTTCGCAGCAGAAAAAATGGCAGTGACTAGAAGTTATAAGCAGTCCTCTTATACACCTATCAACTGAGCAATAAGGCATGAATTGAATGAAATGTTGCAAGCTAGCTCTGCTACATTGTTTGAGTTCTATTAATGATCCACACAATAGAAGTTGAAAATGGATCCATGGTTATACAAAGAAAAAAAGTGAAGACAATGACTCTTTACTAATAGAAACCTGTCACAAAATATGGCAACAGCTAGTTAATACAAAGTTAATGTTGAGTAATGCCAATGTCATTAGAGTATAACAGTTCCATTAAACCCTAATGACATTGGCATTACTCAATATTAACCAGTCAGGCAACATTTTTATAAGGAAGCTAAAGTCTTAGTTCTTACTCTGGGGGAGACCAAGAAAAATGGATATTTTAACTAACACAACATGGTAAGTACCATGGCTTCCATTAACACTATCACCATTTTTAATTTGATAGATGATGCTGGCTAAAGGTTTCTTTAAATTAAAGACGACTTTGTGGACTTCCCATCCCTTGATTGCCTTGAAGTACTGAGCAACTTCTATTTGCTTCTGTGAATATTTCTGCTACTCCAGCCCTGCTGCCTGGCATAATTTTTGAGAGGAATAATAAACAACAACAAAAAAGCTGTTGACTCAGAACATTTCTTGCTTTTCAGAACATTTTCACAAGAACATCAATAACCCTACTCAGACACCAAAACCAGCATCTTATTGGAAGGGGAGAGCTTCACTTAAGGACTCCTTCCAGGTGAAAGTAGCCTCCTTGGTAGTTGGCCCATGGACTACACAACTAGGAAGGCCGTTCCTGTTCCCCCTTTGGTGGTGGCCACATGACGACACATTAGGCATTACATGTCTGCTTATGAGCAGCCAGCAAAACATACAAATAAGGTTTATGTGAATTACATCCATTCAATGGGTGCTTCCCTAGTTGATCAACGTGTAGTCAGAACCTTTTTAAAAGTGACTTTGTATTTATAAGTCAAACAAGAAAAGAAAGGTCTGTTGGGCTATATGTTCACTTTCTCTCCAAATTCCCTCACCTCCCCACCTGCCCTGAAAAAATAACCTACAGGAGGAGGAGGAATAAATCAGTTGAATTTGACAGATAAAGAAGACAGAGGCAGAGAAGCAAAGTGATTTATCCAACACCACACAGGAGCAGAGCCAGGATTAGAACTCAGGAACTCCTAGCTCCCCACCCTATGGCCCAGTAGCCTACACTAATTCTCAGATATGGGACCTATTAAGAACTACTGTACGTGAGTGATTAGGCATAAAAAAACAGAAGTGTCACTGCTTAATACTGTCCTGACATTATCTTTAATTCCCCATTAAATGTAGCCCTGTATAGAATAAATGTAGCACTTGCTTTCTAATTTGGCTCAAATTCTTCCCCACTACACTTAGGCTATGTCTACACTACCCAGCAGGTTGGACTGTGGGGGGTGTGAATAGCAATATGCACCGAAGTGCTATGCCGTAACTCCCCAGCACTTCGGTGTGTACTGCTATTCACATCTCTGTAGTGCAAACGGTGAGCCAGTGTAGACAAGCCCTTAGCCAACCCTGCCTACAGAGTGTCAGTTCACATAGAATTCTTGTCTACCAAAGGGTGAAGAATGGCTTTGTTTGAACATTATACAGGCTACCGCTGTAATTCTGTGACTGAAATTGAAAAAAAAAGGAAATGGTTGCAAATGAGTGGAAAAAATCCTCCCTCATCTCCCACTGTAAAGGAATGTGGGAGACAAATTGCCAAACCAGAACCCAAAGCATATAGCAAAAAGCATTTATAAAAATTACAAAAATATAGCACAGTCAATCAACAGGAATAATAAAATACATTTTCTCCTTTCCTCAGCATTTAGTCTTTCCCAGTTCTTTTTCTCCCTCTCTCAGGGCCAGGAGAAGTGTATAAATTATCAGAGTTTTTGCTGGGTTTGTCTAAAGCAAAGCAGTTCTTGAACTCCTGACATGCTAAGGAAGTCAGGTTTTAATCCCATCACCAATTCATGCTTTTTTGCACCTTACCCTGAGGTGTACTTCTTTTCACATGTTTAGATTGGAACACAGGGAATTTTAAATTCAAACCACTTTAAATTAATTAAAAGGAGTCTCAACTGGACAGACACACACACACACAAAACTCAGACCCTGGCTGAATAAGTCTCTGGCCTGCAGATGTTAATAAATGTTGGAATTCCTTGAAAGTTCCAGAGGACTAAAAGAGTGCTAATGTTGTGCCAGTATTCAAAAAAGGACAAGTGGGCAAGGTTAGCCTGACAACAGTCCCTGGCAAAATAATGGAAAAGCTGATACAGGATTCAATTAATAAAGAATTAAAGGATAGGAATATAATTAATGCCAATTAACATGGTTTTACGGCAAATAGGTTGTCAAACAAACTTGATTTCATTCTTTGAGATTACAAGTTTGATTGATAAATGTAACTGCGTAGACATAGACAGACTTTTATAAGGTATTTGGCTTAGTGCAGAACAACATTCTGATTTTAAAAAGCACTAAACATCAATAAAGCACATGTTAAATGGACTAAGACCTCGCTAAATGACATATCAAAAAGTTTTCAATGGGGAATCATCATAGAATGTGGCTGTGTCTAGTGGGGTTCCACAGGGATTAATGCTATTCAACATTTTTATCAGTAATCTGGGAGTAAATATAAAATCACTGGTGATAAAATTTGTGGATGACACAGATAGGCAAAATGGTAAATATATATATGGGCAGTTATTTGGAATATGGCTCCATGGACTCTCCTTGAGTGGCCATACACCAGGGGAATGGTTTGGCGTCAAGGGCAAGCTGATATGAAGATCCAAAGGTTACTCCCTCTGCAAAGTGGTCACTAGAACAGCAGAAGTTACTCCAGCCATTAGAGGGGCGCTACTCTCATTCCACAGCCTTGTGAGGAGAGAGTCTCTCCAAACAGAGGGCTGGTGCTGCCGCCCATTACTGGAGCTACAGTGAAGAGCAGCTGATCCCTACAGGTATTCATACAGCAAGCACCTCCAAGGTGGCCAAAGTCCTGTCCCATAATGCATTGGGCTCAATGTAAAACCTGGGGTAAATGGTCTGAAGATAGTCTTCTCCCTGGTTGTTTTAAAGTCATGATCAGAATTGTGAAGGGGATACAGATAGAGAGCCCAGTTCTTCACTGCTTTGCACCTTGTGTAGTTATTTACATCTAGGCAAAGTGGGCATAAACACCCACTCAGCATGAGTGAGTAGTAAATTCACAACTGGTGGCATTTTATACCCCACTATGGGCAGATTTAAATGATGATTTGAGGTGCAAGGTCTATGGTGTTTGCAAGCTGCCACCACCACAACTACATGAAGCATGAGATGAGACCTGGTGCCAATAAGTTGCATCTCGTTATTGTGGAGCCTTGTCAGGCTCCCTTCTCCCACAAGATCTTGCCTCTTACACCTCTTATTTTCTTTTTTCCTCCCCATACACACAATGGAGATGGCAAAGGAGGAGAAGGGGAGGGGACAAAGGAGAGCTGGGGGAGAAGACAGAAATAATGAAGATGCCCAATACTGTGCTTGCCTGTGCCTCACAAAATCCTTCATGTTAGGAATCTTTTCCACAAAGCAGTGTTGGGAGCACAAGAGGTACAACACTGTTCCTGGCATCTCATTCCATCTATTGCAGCTCACTTTTGTCAGCACCTTTGAGTAAAAGTGGAGGAAATTAACTTCACACACAAAATGTTCGTGGTCCAGTGAAAAGAGAAATCTGATGCATATTTATTCATGTCTCATACATTAGGGTTTGACAGAGAGCTTAATTAGAGGCAAATCTAGTCATAGAAAGTAAAATATATTTCTCTCCCTGCTTTAATCTCTTACTGATATGGGTGACCATGCAGCCTCTGGAAACCATTTGAAACTGGAATAGATTGATCGTTGCCTGCTAATTTTAGCAGGACAGTCATGATTTTAGTAGTCTGTCTCACCCACTCTCTCCGTTGGGAACACTAATTTCCCACTTAGCACCGTCCCTGCTGTCTCCCTGATTTATGTGGGGATTTGCAATTCTGAGGGAAGAGGGGGAGGGAAGGTTCAACCTGAAAATTTTTCCGCTCCAGGAATGGAAATTACTCATCCATTCTTGAGGGCGGGAGATAGTCTCTCTGTAGAAACTTAAAACTTCTGTTGCTGGAATAAATGTCACATTACACAAATTCTCTAAACGTGCACAGCTGTAAACTATTCCACCGTAATGTTTCCACTCTACAATGTGGTTTATGAACATAATCTATATAGGGGCAGGTAGTAGTAACCGTTGGTTAATATACTTAACTCCTCAGGCTTCCTAGAATAGCCTGGACACTTAAGCAACTATCACATAAATCTGTTGCTTCTTTGCATGAAATTCGTAAGTGCAATGAATTGGCTGTAAAGTAGGTGGCTTCCTCAGTCAGAAGCGGTGAGAGGAAAAGTTCCTGTGACTAGAAGTTCAGAACTGGTTATTCTTGCAGCACTTTTGGCCTCTGTGGTTGTGAAAATAACCTTCAGTACATCCAGCCTTCCAGAAAAGATTATTCAAATATGAAAGACACGTTCTCTGAACTCTAGAAGTGGTCACGTTAGATCAAGCCAATTGACAGGACTATGTAGAGAATCTTCTGCTGCCTATACTGTACCTCCTTCTATAGAGAAAAAGATTCAATCTCCAGGGGTATCAGACTGATACCTATTACCAGCACTAAATTTATGTAACCATTTTCTCCCCACATGAGCAAGGTAGTTTATATTGGCTTTCATAAGGTAGAGACCGTTGTCCCAGCCAGGAGGTGTGGACTTTTCTTAAGGGTCCCCTGTCTGGTTTAACCTGTTCCTCCCCACTGTTCAAAGTGAGAGCTAAATAGGCTTCATTAGGAGCCTTCTGTTATTTTAAGTACTCAGTAAGAGCTGAAATCACTTGTGGTGGGGCAGTGTTTCTGCCCAGCCTGCAGAGATCTAAAAATCACTCAGAAACTGACCTGCAGAGGTCACAGCAGAGAGGCAGGTGGCAGCAGAAAGTAACTGATGGGCGTCCGGTGGGAGTGGCAGGTGAAAGTGATGAGCAGTTGGCTGGCAGGAGCAGCTGGCAGGGTGGCCGGGTAGTGAGGAACTGTGGCTGGCAGGGCAGCCAGCCAGAGCAAGTGCTCACATGGCAGAGCAAGCAAGGTGCCTTCTTCCCCAGGTGGGAGGTGAACTCACAGAGATGCACCTCTGAACCCTGGATCCTCACTGACCAAGGACAACTACTGTGAGTGGGGTATGGTGAGGGAGCAAAAAAAGGGGCACATAAAGAAACATTTGGTTGTAGAACTCATGAACATGAGCAGAAGACTCTGCCCCATGCACTCTGGGGTGGGTGACCTGCTCAGTTTTATGTTTATGAATCTTGCTTGTGGCATTTTCCCTAATTAATGTCGGTTGACTTCTCTTTCATTAAAAGTTTCTTTTCTACACTCAGACTCTGTGCTTGCGAGTGGGGAAGTATTGCCTCTCAGAGGCGCCCACGGGTGGTGTGTAATTTTCCCAGGTTACTGGTGGGGGCTCAAGCCGGTTCTGTGTTGTATTGTTGAAAAGGAACCCCTAGATATTGAACCCGGCCCTGGTTGCTGATGGCTTCACCTAGCAGAAGGGTTACATTTAGAAAGATGAATTTTGCTGCTCTGCCAAATGCACAGTAAATTATATCTGCTCTCATAGTCATAGATTCCAAGGCCAAAAGCGACTTTTGTGATCATCTGCTCTGACCGCCTGTATATCACAGGCCATAGAACTTCCCCCCAGAATCCCTAGAGCATGTCTTTTAGAAAAAGATCCAGTCTGGATTTAAAAATTGCCAGTGATAGAGAATCCATCACAGCCCTTGATAAACTGTTCCAAAGGTTAATTAATTACTCAGGTGGTTGAAAATTTACACCTTATTTCCAGTATGACTGTCTAGCTTCATCTTCCAGCCATTGACTTGTGTTATACCTTTCTCTGCTAAACTGAAGAGTCCTTTATCAAATACTTGTTCCTCAGGAAGGTAATTATAAACTTTATAAATTATAAATCTATTACCCCTTAACCTTCTCTTTGTTAAACTATGTAGATTGAGCTCCTTGAGTCTATAACAAATAGATAGGTTTTCTAAGTCTTAATCATTCTCGTGACTCTTCTATGACCCTCTCCCCTTTATCAACATATTTCTTGATCTCCCTGTCACTTCAACTACAGCTTCCCTAAGCATATACAGAACTGTCTGAATCAATGATAAGACACCCGGCTGCCCATTTTATCCTCTTTTCAATTCCATGTGACGTTTTTATTTACTCATATTGTGGTAGCTCCGAGATGCCCAAATCAGGATCAGCGCCACAGTGTGCTAGACCGCATGCACATATACAACAATCTCAAGAACTGTGGCAATAAGTAGGAAAAATTAATTTAAAACAGGAAAATTTTATCTGTCAAATTAAATAGCCAATTTAGGCAAATAATTTTTATTTACTTTTTCTGATTATTCTACTATATCTTCAAATGAAGTAGCTGCATCCTATTCCAGTTTAGGACTATTATTTATTAATATTTTTGGACATCTTTAAAAGCAGTTCATAATCTACATAATATGATTCCAGAAGTGTCACTCCATCTGTGCAGATATGTCTGTAGACATATCTGCACTTCTACAATGATCACCACCACCACAACAGCTTTCAAGATCCATAGATCCCACACACACCTATCAGTACATGTGATGCACTTCATCCCATGCACTAAATGCCCCGAAACAACTATGGGGGTGAAACCAGACAATCTCTAGGCTCTCGAATGAACTCAGGAAAATGATAAATGACACAAACACCCTCTCATCTGTGGGTGAATACTTTTCACAAGTGATCATTCTATATCTGACTTATCAGTCCTCATCCTCAAAGGAAACCTGCACAATGCTTTCAAGAGATGAGGCTAGGTGTGTAAATGCATAACTCTGCTAGACACTAAAAATCATGGACTGAACAGAGACTGGATTTACGGTTTATTACAACAATCTGTAACCCACTTACCCCCTCTTTTTGTCCCATGACTGCAGAAGTCATAACAGGCCATTCTACCTTGAATGGTATCGTACAATATGTGCCAACTACTAATGCTGAACAATTTGTTCCACCTTGCCTTTTGCTGTGACACTGGGAGTACCTTTCCCAGACCTGAAGAGCTCTGTGCGAGCTTGAAAGCTTGTCTCTCCTACCAACAGATCCAATAAAAGATATTACCTCACACACATTGTCTCTCTAATATCCTGGGACCAACAGCTACAACTACACTGCATATTCCATCTGTGTGTCACTTTGAAGCCTAGACTGTCTGTTGAGTCAAAGTGAAGCAATGAAAAGGTGGGGAGGGAGCTAGCAGAGACAGGATCACTGCTGTATTCAGATCTCCAGCTGGCATAATGGCACCGGGACCTCATTACTATCTGGTGCATGGAACTCAACTGGAGGCTACTCTGACTCACTGAGGCCAGAATTGAGGAGGGGAGGGAATGGCACAGAACAGTGGCTTGGACCTCTCACCTCTTTGGGTTCTGCACTGACAAGGATCAGGGCTCATGTTTCTAATTATTCTGCTATGCTTCATTTTCTAGGCTATTGGGTCGCCCCTCCCCACGGTCATGAATCAACTATGAAGTTTGCTTCTGAGTTTTCCCATTGTTGAGGAAGTAATAGCACTGAATTTTGTGAAAACGTGTCTATTGTTTGGTATTTTTCCTTCTTACTCTTGCTCTGTAGATCTGCTAAATATTGGCCTGTAAGGTAATTCCTGTCCTTCAATCTTCAAAGCAATTCCTTTTCATTTCAGTTTGTCAGAGCTCCACTCCCAACAAATTTAACTGAGCTCCCACAAATCCATTGAACTCATTCAGCACCACTGCAGCTCTTGCACTTAAAGGCACTTATTCAAATGATTTAATGAATTCAACATTTTCAGAACTTAGAAGTAAAGTATTGTGAAACACATTGTCTCATTCACAATATGCCATAGTGCATGAAAGTCATCTCCTGCTTAGCTTGTGACATAGGTAAACTACTATGAAGGGTCTGTGTAAATCACAAAATAGAAATGAGGTCACTTAATTCTACAGAGAATCCATAACAGCAAACAATTACTTTGGTTGCTTCTTGTGATTTATTTTTAAGAGAGGGGAAAATTTCTGTCACAGTGCTTTGTGTTTACATACCAAGGTGAGAGACCCTACAGCTACAATTAGGGATAGTTTCTATGCTGTACCTCTCAGGAGATGTAGTACACAACAGGAGGCACAGCCCAGGTGAGTGGAAAATGTGGCTTTATGCCAACTGTCCGCTCCAGAGTCTGGGTTGCTGTGAAGGCTGGTAATTACGCTGGTCAAAATTGTGTGTATGTGTGTGTGTCTCTCTCTGTCTGTCTCATACCAGGGTACAATCCAGACTAATCAGCAGCACCATTTCAGAAAAAAAAGGAGAATATTTAATTTTTGTTCAAAAATCGTTCCAAAAATGTCTACTTTTTAATAAAAATTTTCAAGAGTTCTCATTGTGCTAGGAAAAATCCCACTCTTACTTTAATATTTTTATTTATTTCATTGGGAAAAATGGGACGAGAGACTACAAAAAAAGTGAGCCAAAATTGGGGGAGAGGAAATCTCTTATTTTTTCCCTTCTCCTGCCTTTCCTGGGAGATGGGGGGATGGAGCAATTTTTAAAAACAAGAGAAAGTGGTGGTTGGTGGGGACGGGGGGGGGGGGGGGGGGGGGGGGGGGAAGAAGAGAAGAGGATGACTCTCACTTTCCAAATTTTTCCACAGGGGGGGAAAAAGTCAGCCTGACTTTGTTGTTCTTCTCTTGGCCTAAAAGAGCAAATATTACTTTTAGAAATGAAGGTGATCCATTCTCTCACTTCTGTGTTTACACTAGAAAAGTGAGGGCTGGGAGTACAAAGAAAAAAAGCTTAGTGAAAAAAACCTGAAGATTGTCCATCTAGAAATTATGAGAAAATGACAATTTCAAAGTAGGTTTTTCCAAAATTATTCATTTTGATTTAAAAAACCAAAACATTTGTCAAACAATTTTTAAGTACAGTTTTGTTTTTGATGAAACCCCATTTTTTGATTAAAATATCCCCTCTTCACTGGAAAAATTTCTACAGTCTGTAGCTGGTGAGGTTCCTGGTGTAATTAATAGCACCCTCCTCAGAGCGCAGAGCTTGCTCAAGGCTGTGTTGGCGTGCCGGAATCCCCAGTTCCTCTTCCACCCTGACACACCCATGACATCAGGGATTGTGGAGGGGGCAGCATAAGTCTGTTTATGCTGGCTCTGTGAAAGTCTTGCACCAGTAGAATTCTCCTGTGGCTGTTTGCAGTTCCTTTATGGTCACAGTATGTGACCAAATCATATTAGTGCTGGAACAGGAGGCAGAATCTGCTCCATTCTCTGGGTCAAATTCAGCGTTGATTGCCACCTTGTACACCCCCATTCAGTTACATTTTGTTACATGGGGTGTCCTTGCAAAATGCCTCTCTTTGAGTCAAGCTTCTCCTGCAGCATAGGGCTGACTTGTTCCCTTCACAAGCTTTGTAGAAAATACTCATTTTGAAATATAGAGAGGATCACACAAGGTGGGGGAGGGGGGGGAAGAGAAGGAAGAATAGAAGGAAGGGACAGCAAATAGGGTTGCCAGGCATCTGTTTTTTCACCGGAACGCCCAGTTGAAAAGGGACCATGGTGGTTCCAGTCGGCACCACTGACCAGGCCGTTAAAAGTCCGTTTGGCAGCGCAGCAGGGGCCAAGGGCTAAGGCATGCTCCCTTCCTGCTCAGGCTCCACGCTGCCCCGGAAGTGGCTACCAGATCCCTGCAGCCCCTAGGCACATGGGCATCCAAGGAGGCTCTGCAGCTGTCCCCAACCCCAGCGCCAGCTCCACAGCTCCTATTGGCTGGGAACCACAACCAATGGGAGCTAGAGGGGGTGGTGCCTATGGGTGCAAAGGCAGTGTGCACCATGCAGAGCCTCCTGGCTACCTATGCGCCTAGAGGCCGCAGGGACCTGATGGCCGCTTCCTCGGAGCCGCGGTAAACACCACCGGGACCTTGCACCCACATACACACATACCCCAACCCCCTGCTCCAGCCCGGAATCCCCTCTTTCACCCCAAACCACTGAAAGTGATTTTAAGGGTCTTATCCTTGCCTACTTATTATTTGTGTTACTGTAGCACCGAATGGCCTCAACTGAAATCATGGCCCTATAGTCTAAGCAGAGTACAAACAGATAGTAAGAGACAGTCCCTGCCCCCAACACTTAAAGGCTAAATAGACAAGCCAGACAAAGGGCAAGAGACTTGCCCGTGGTCACACAACAGGTCAGCAACAGAGCAGGGAATAGAATCCCAGTTCAGGGCCCTATCTACTAAGTCATCCTGGTCTTTGTCATTTAAGCCTCTGTGACAAGGTTGGGACTCACCACCGCAGCACACCTCCCACTGATCGTTCCGGGAATTAGCTCAGTCCATAGGGAGTGCCCTCTGCTGGCGGTGTCCTGTTCATCGCTTGTTCTTCACTGGTGTCTGGACTCGCATTGCTCCCCGCTCGGCAGCGTCCTCTTCAGACCACTGCCCTCCAATAGTGCCCTCTAGTCCATCCTCACCCCCTTGGGGGGGGTTGTTCAACAGTCCTTGCACTGGCCTCAGTGGCCAACCACAACTTCAAAGTCTAGCCCCTTGTCTCAAGGGCCGGTTGCAGTTTATCTCAGCAACCCTACCGCATAGCCAGGTGCAGTACAAGGGGGGGACCCAGGCCCGCCCACTACTCTGGGTCCTGACCCAGGGTCCCTCTAGTAGCAGCCTCCCTGCCCTCCTTCTCTCCCCTTGTCTAACTGTCCCTGGGCCACTTCCCCTCTGGCCCCTCGCACCCTCTAGGCCCTTTCTCTCAAGACCCACAGTCTAGCAGGTATTGGGACGGAGCCCTACTGTGCTCCCCCTGAGCCTGCCCAGCACGGCTCTGTCCGAGGTGCTGGTCTCCTGCTCTGGAGACGGACCTTCCCCCATGAAGATCTGGAACAGACTCTCTGCTCCCTTCCTGGGTGGCCTTCTTATAGGGCTGAGCCTGGCCCTGATTGGCTGCCTCCAATCTGGGCCCTGATTGACTCCCAATAAGCCCTTTTCCTATTGGCTGTTTGTCTGCGCAGGCCCACTGGCCTGCTGCAGCCCCCTCTAGCATGGGGGTGGGGCAGCCGCCCCACCACAGCCTCCATGAAGCTGGACCTTATTGGCAATTTCTGTTCAGAGGTCTTGAACTGGAATAGTAGATATCTTTGCAGATCAGCATTATGTATTTTACTTATTTATTTAAAACGTTGAGCTGTGTTGGTATACCTGGGGAGAACGAGAGGGAAACCTGTATCATCTGTCTGCCCTATGCCAGTGAGAGAGAGTACCGAAAATAGTGAAGAACAAAAAGAGAGGAATAATATAACTCGAGTGGAGAAAGAAAATAATAAGATGAAAGGAGAGGGTTTATTTTTTTCTTTCAAGGACAGAAAAAGGAAAATTAATTAAGAGCAATACGAAAAACAGGCAAACCAAAGGGAAAAAAATAAATGACATGATTCTTTAACAAGGACATCCTGTCTCCAAAACATTAGTCAAATTATGTGCGTTAAACATACAAACTATTACGAATTTTAAAGTCAGACTGTAAGTCCTTTCCCCTCAGTTTCTCAGCCCTCATTCTTGAATCTTTTAACTTCTTCATTTCACTATTTCTCCAGTCTCATAGTCTCGCAGCGTCAACAGGATTTAAATATCCACAGTATGATTTTCTCCCCCACTCCAGCTCCTTTACACAAAATTTTACTTTAAAGTAAATAATTATTTGAGCCATGATTGAGTAATTCTGAAATTTAGAGGGTTTTTTTTATTTTACTTGTTGCTCCCTGAAGCAATTTTAGAACCAATATTATATTGGCCATGCTCCTACGGAATTACTTCATTTAATACAATTAAAAAGTTACTGGTTTTTTTTAAAGGTTCAAGTGGAGCTTATTGAAAAGCTCTGGTTTAAATGCAGACATAACCACTGACAGCCAAATTATTGATTATCCAGACTCTGTTCTTATTTACTCCAGAGTGGAGAAAGCGCTGGGTGAGTGGGAGGGAAATGTTTGAGATCCAGAGAGAGACAGACTAGAATATCATTTCTGGGAAAAGAAACAGCAGAGATGGAGCTTGTGAGCAGATGTTTTATTATTAATAGAAATAATTTAATGCTTATGAAAGATGCTTGTTTGATAAGCCCTGAGATGGAAGTCCACTATCTACAGCTCAGCAGCAGTGCCAGTTTCTCCATACCAGCTACCACTGTGTCTCAGACTTGGTTTAGAAGATTACTAATGGAGTTGAGATATTAGTCCAGCTTTTGTGCCCATTCAGTCCTTAGAGCCAATTAATGCCTGATTGGCCTACACTGTACTGAGACCACCAACTAATTACACACAGACCATTGAACTGCCATTGTGACCCTAGGAAGCCCTCAGTGCCAACTGGCAAAGGGTTCGCTTTTATGTAACAGTACCCCGACAGGCCTGACAAACTCACTACATCCAATACATTGCTTTCATAGTATTTAGCCAAAGAGGGTCAAATGAGAGATCTAATAAAAGCCTATGTCCTATTGATCTTCATAATCATTTCAGGATGTAGGTACAGGTGACATTTAAGAAGTTGTGTTTATGTACGGAAAATATGCTTTTGATTCTGGGTCCCAGACAGAGATGACAAACAGGTTTTTCCAGACAAAGGGATGTATACTCAACTGCCTGTCTTGGTTCATATGTAAAATAAGCATTGTAAGCCAACACAATACAAGTCTGTTTGCATATGATGTCAACATGAGGACGTGAAGATAATATAGACCCAGCACACCAGCAAACAACCCATAGGGGTCACCCTGACTCTGGAAACAAAACAATGAATTTTGGGGATATAAGAAGGTGGCAAAAAGATACATTTGGATCCTTCACTGACAAAGCAAAAAGGACAGTGCTCTTTGCAGTCTTGAAAGGTGGGTCCCAGCCGTGTTGGTTGGTCACGGTGAGGTTATGTTTACAATACGCACTTGTATAAATTAAAATTACATCAGCTTACAGCCGCCACAATTAGTAAATCACTTGAACGTGTGCATATTTGGTACCTTATGTCAGTGTGCACATGCTCACCAGAAGTGCTTGTGATGATCTAGAGTGTAGTGCATCCCACTGTGCAACTCACCACCACCATCTAGTACACAGACTTTTGGGAAGTTTTGGCAATGCATGATGGGGCCGAAACAAGTCACGCGTGGATGACTGAGGAGCATGGTGTCATGGTCCCAGTTTGCAACCATCTCCAGGCCCACTGACAGCAATTCTGGGCCCCAGGGCAGAACAGTCAATGGGCCCCCACGCACACACAAGCCACACCCACACAGACGCTGTCTGCCTGACATTTGGGTGGTGCTGCACCTGTGCTGGCTGGTGTCCAGCGAGCTGCCTGCCGCGCTCTTCCAGCACCGCCAGGGCTTCCTCATGCCCACCCAGCAGGGTTGCCAACTGTCTAATCACGCAAACCCAAAGACCCTTGCCCCACCCCTGCCCTGCCTCTTCCCTGAGGCCACGCCCATCATGCCCCTTTTCTGAGGCCACGCCCCTGCTCACTCCCCCCTCCCTCAAACGCTCACTCTCCCCTACCCTCACTCACTTTCACCAGGCTGAAACGGGATTGGGGTGCAGGAGGGAATGCGGGCTCTGGGAGGAAGTTTGGGTGCAGGTGCAGGCTCTAGGCTGGGGTGCAGGAGGAGCTCAGCGGGTCAGTGCTTACCTCGGGCAGCTCCCAAAAGTGACCGGCACACCCCTCTGGCAGTGGCTACTAGGTGTGGGGGCAGGGCGTCTCCACGCACCACTGCCCGCAGGCACCACTCCCGCAGCTCCCATTGACCACAGTTCCCGGTCAATGGGAGCTGCAGAGTCGGTGCTTGGGACCGGAGCTGTGTGCGGAGACACACCCTTCAGGGGCTGCATGGACATGTTGGCTGCGCTGCCAGCTGGGGGCCCCCAGGCCCTTTTAAACTGCCCAGGACCCTGGGCAATTGCCTCCTTTGCCCCCCCTCCCACCTCCACAACGGGCCTGTCTCTATCCCATAATTGTATCTGTAGCCCATAATTTTTGTGGCTTTTTTCATAATTCCACAAACCCATGCAGCCCTCCTCAATGTCCACCATCTCTGACAGAAGCCTGGAGCCTGCACAGCTCTGCACTATTGTCATGAGCGCTGCAAGCTCAGGGTGTGTGATCAGGGCCTGTGCAAGAAAGTTTCGCGCCTAGGCGAAACTTCCACCTTGCGCCCCCCACCAGCCCTGCTGCAGCTTCCCGTGCCCCCTCCACCCTGAGGTGCCCTCCCCGCGGTGCCCCCAATTTTTTTTTACAGCGTTCCTATGCCCCCTCCCCAAGCGTGTGGTCGCTGCTCCACTTCTCCCGCCTCCAAGGCTTGCAGCGCCAAACAGATGATTGGCGCCGCAAGCCTGGGAGGGGAGGAGAATTAGAGCGGGGGCGGCGTGCTCGGGGAGGGGGCGTAGCAGAGGTGAGCTAGGGTAGGGAGCCCTGCGGCAGCTTCCCCCCCACCCTGAAGCACCCCTGCAGCAGCTCCTCACCCCCCCCCCCCCCCCGGCCTGGGGAGCTGTGTGGCAGCTCCCCACCCCAGCTCACCTCTGCTCCGCCTCCTTCCCGAGCATGCAGCCCCCGCTCTAATTTAAAAAAAAAATTGGGGGCACCACTTTTTGGCGCCCCCAAATCTTGGCGCCCTAGGCAACCACTTAGTTTGCCTTAATGATAGCACCGGACCTGTATGTGATCCTGCAGTATTTTCAGAGCCACGAGAAGAACCAAATGAGTGGGGAACATGATGATTCCTTGGAGGACAGATTTCTGTGGGACATATCGAGAACCAGTTCAAGGTTGTTGTTAGTGTTCATGGAGCTGCTGCAGATTATGGAGTGTTGCTTCTGGGCCCATGAAACAAGCACTAACTGCACATCATAATGCAGATTTGGGATGATGAGTAAGGCTACGTTTATGTCACGGAGGTCATGGAAGTCACAGAATCTGTGACTTCTGGAGACTTCTGTGACATTTTCTGCTTCAGCCCCAGGGGCTGCAGGACTCTGGAGCTGGCAGCCAGCAGGGCCCTGGCAGGGTTCCAATGACAGGTGACAGCAGTGATAGGGCATCCCCTGCAATATTCCAGCAACAAGTGACAGACTCCTGAGGGGGCCCTCCTCAGGGTTCCAGCGATGGGCGACAGCCTCGCAGGGGGAGGGGGATGCCTCAGGTGAGTGGCTGAGGGGGTCCCATTTTCTCTTTGGGAAATATGGTCATCCTACAGCTCCCAGTCACCGTGGAGAGAGGGGGCCCCCCTGCAGCTTCCAGCTGCCATGTGCAGAGGGTGAATCGGCAGCAGCAAAAGTGACAGGTCACAGCTTCTGTGAATTTTTGTTTATTGCCCATGACCTGTCCGTGACTTTTACTAAAAATAACCATGACAAAAATCTTAGCCTTAATGATGAGCAATAGCTGCAGAACTTTTGGATGTGCTAGGCAATACTCCTGGATCTGTGCACTGAGCTCACCCTAGCCCTCCAGAGCAGGGACACCAAAATGAGAGCTGGAAAAGCAAGTGGCGATTGCACTATGGAATCTTGCAACACCAGATTCCTTACTGACGGTTAGCAATCAATTTGAAGTCGAAAAATCCACCACAGGGGCCATCGTCCTACAAATGTGCAGGGCTATTAGTCACTTCCTGCTTTGCAGGACTCTGACTCCCTGCAGTGTGCAGGGCATAGTGGGTGGTTTTGCAGCTATGGGGTTCCCGAATTGCAGTGGAGTGATAAATGGCACGTATATTCCTATTTTGGCACCAGACCACCTTCCCGCCAACACAGCTTCTGACGGTCGCGGAGGTGGGGGGTTTTATGCTGACGGGAGAGCTCTTCACCACACGTGCTGTATCGGTACAGCTGTGCCACTGCAGCACTATACGTACAGACATAGCTTAATAGCGTCCACACAAGGATTTAATGCTATCTAATTAAACCACTTCAATAATCACACCTTTTGTTAATTTAGATTAATTGTCCTGGATGTCCCCATGTAGACAAGCCCTTAGTGGTGAATGGTTCTGTATGCCTTTACTTCTGCCCCTGTTTGAGTAGTGGTAGTAGTGGAGCGCACCTGGTCTAGCAGCTGCATAGAATGTCACTGCAGTTTCAGCAACATCTGTCTATCCGAAAGGAAGTTGTAATTGGAATCTGTCATTTTAGTTTGCCTCTCCACTAAATTGTTTGTATAAAGCTATGGAAACATGCTGCAGCAGTGAACATAGATTCTACTAGCAATAAACAAAAGCCTCATCAACGACATCATCCAAACAGATTTAATATAAACAGACTGATTGTGCAGTAGTAACACTTTCCCAAACAGCCCACAAACAAGGGCGGAGAATTTAGAATTACTCGTCAGTCACAGCTCTCTCTATAAATACAGGGTTGTTGGGATTGTTGGTGATGGGAACATTTCCTTTAGGAAAATCTTGAAGACCAGCATCTGGAAGGCAGTTTCTCTTGGACATGAACTGTGCTCCTGGATTTGTCATTGTGTGTGCTTACAGCTGTTTTACAGGAAAGAGAGATCATCCAAAGGCCAAAGTCAGTTCACACTTTTGCCAGATGTCTGGAGGGCTGCCTGGGAGTAACAAGTCACAATTACTCTCGGAGAGATGCACCAGGTACAGTATTCAGTGATAATGCTGGGAGGAAAGGGCCAGCAGTGATCTTGAAACTCCTATTAATCTCTACAGAGTTCAATAGGCAGAGTTATCAGAATGGGATAAAGAAACTGTGAATGACCATAATAACATGGCCTTTCCAAATAACAGTGATGTCCCCATCACTGAAGTCCAGTGACATACTGAAGTCAAGCATAGTTTGTCACATCAGTGTCTCTTCCCTTGGTTTCCTTGAGATTTCAAATTTGACTGACAGATAAGATCATGTCTGGGGACAGCCCTGTGGTAAATCGTGCCAAGGGGGGGGGGGGGTTGGTTACGTGAGTTTTCCTTTGCCAAAAGCAACAGAGGAATTCCTTAAATATGTAGCTGCCCAAAGAAATTTACCAAAAGGGAACCAGAATTATTTTTGTTCCTCTGCAATATTCTCCCTCATTCTCCCTCTCATCTAGCAGGTGACCACCACTTCTTCATAGTTCATTCAATATATAGCTACTCTCTATAGATATACTTTATGTAGATCATCTCCCTGGCCCATCTCTAACTATTTCATTCCCTCCTCCCCCACCAAATTCCACTTTGAATTTCTACCACTGCAACAAGTTCAAGCTTTTAGTCCTGACTTTTAAGGCCCTTAACATTTTATCTGTGTCCATTTCTGATTGAGTCCCCTCACACCCAACTTTCTGTCCTTGCCAATGAGACCAACCTAGACCACCCTCTTGTCTGCTCCTGCCCCAAACATCTTTACGCTTGCCTGCCATACTTGGAACACCATCCCTGAACAGATCCATAACTGACCTTCTCTGTCAAGTCCTTCTCTAAGGCCCACTTCTGCCATGAAGCCTACAAGCAGGCAGGCAGGCAGTGTATGAGGGTGAGGCTGAGAGGAAGTTGGAAAAGATTAATAATTATTTATGTAATACAAAAACAAAACAGCAAATGTATATACAAATTGTATCTATGTGGTTGTGTCCCTGTCCCCTACCTTTTGTATGTTGCTAATATTCTTAGCTTGTAAGTTTAACCCCAACAGATCCCGGTTGTCGGCAGACAGGATTGAACCAAGGACCTCTGGAGCTTAGGGCATGAGCCTCTGCTGCATGAGTTAAAAGCCAACTGGCTGTTAGCCGAGGCTGCAGAGGCAAGCAGACTCATTTTATCTCTCTCTCTAAGTGGTCTCGGTGCCACTAGATGGGACAGAACACCACACCTATTAGTGCGTGGGTTACATAAGCTCTTCAGGACAGGTACTGTCTCTATCTTTTTGTTTCTACAATACCTAACACAATCCTGATTGGGGCCTCTGGTCACTATCACAACAACAGTAATGGGCAACAATGGCTCCGTGACTGAACCACCATTTTATACAAACAGTACATGCAAAGATAGTACCAATAGTACTATGGACAATATTGTAATATTGTTTACTGAGTGGAAAATCTACTGGCCTTAAAAATAAATTTCCTACATGATCAATGATTTGAAATGTTGTTTAAGAAACTATCCTGCACTTTGCGTCTTCTGTTCCTTTAGATATAGACTCTTTTCTAACAGTAGAAAGTGAAGGACATAGCTTATATGAAATACAAATGAAACAAACAGCAGTTCTTGCAGATTTATAGTAGACAACAGTACTAAACTCATGACAGGATAGGACTAATTTATAAGACAGGACATCTGATAAGAAGTCTGCTGCAACACTAGAGCTTTTTTTTGTCATGTTTAAAATGAAGACCAGCATTTGACTAGGGATAATGCAGAATGCAACACTTTAATCTGACAAGCCAGCAATGTGCTCATCAAACGTCTTGAAATCCATCACAAAGGTGATAAAGAGAAAGTCTATGCGTTGCATGATGGATCTTTCTACAGCTAGGATTTGGAAAGACCCTATTTCAGAAGCCAAAATTGCTACAGAAGGCTAAAAGGGCCCTGCTAAGAAACTTTTCCATATGGAATATTTGAACAATAAGCAAAAGATCTTTTGACAGCACTGATCTTTTTGGCTCCACTGTCAGTTTAAATGGAAACTACTGCTCAACAGGATTAAGAGTTGTAATAAGAGGGGAGGAGGACTTTCGAGCAACATCTACACTAATATATTCCTTTCCCCTTGTGCTGGAAAAAACAGAATTAATTAAAATAAGAGTTATGCCATTTAATTGTGATGGATGAACTGCTCCCCTTCATAGTTTGAGGGCATTGCTTATAGGCGATTTATCATGAGTCCATCCTTTCTCTTCCTGCATTCCCCAGCCTCAATCACTACCCACCTTCCAGCAAATGAGGTCCGCAACAAATGAGGCTGAGGTACTACTGATAACAACCTTCTTCACTACACGGTTCTGATTCCTTTCCTGAGTTCCTTGCATCCTGTACATTGAATGAGGCATGGGTCCTGTGGAAAAAATAGTGTGTGTTCATAATAAAAGGGGGCCCCAGTTAAAGGTTGCATGGTCAACATCAATTCTAAAATTCCTAACCTGTGAGCTCTTGAATTTGCCACATTATATTTCTTTTAACATAGTGTTTTGCATGGAATTTCCTAGGTTATTTTAAAAAGTGAAAACACTGAAATTCTAATATGGAACCATAGTGAGCCCTGCTCCTACCCATGTCTTCAGCAGGATCAGAACCTTTAGCTCATTAGCATAGATCTCAATCACTTGAACTCATGAAGTAACTTATAGCAACAGTAGGTTGTTATTCTCTATGTGGACTAGCCACTAGAGGGTGATGAGACACAAACTTTGCCATGGTTTCACAACTCTTTACTAAACAGCAGAGCAATATTGCAACATAGGAATCATGGGTTCCATTCCAGGTTCCGGAAGGAAGTGTACAGTAGTAGTCACAGATTTTTTTCGCTTTCCAGTTTGCCGGCGCCCCCCATCCCTAGATAGGGTGACCAGACAGCAAGTGTGAAAAATCAGGATGGGGGAAGGGTAATAGGAGCTTATATAAGAAAAAGACCCAAAAATGGGGACTGTCCCTATAAAATCGGGACATCTGATCACCCTACCCTAGCATTACCCCCAGAGCCTGTCTCTGCTTCCCATCTCCTTCTCCCCCACCATGCTCCTCAACCCTGTATTCCTTCTTTTCTGGGCACCAGCACATTCAGAGTATGCCTTCTCTCCTTTCATATGACCAGCATTACAATGTCTTCTGGCTTCCAGGAGAAACCACTGAAGGAAAAATCCTTCTCAGCCCTGGTATCCTTGGGCTGGAACATGCTCAGTACAAATAGGATCTTTGGAGAAGATAACTCCCAAACTCTACCAAATCTCTACTGTTCATGTGTGAATTGAGATTTTTCCAAGGGTTATAACTTGACCAAGTTTTGGTCAGCTTTCAGGAGGATGGCAAAAGGCACATTCCTGCCTCCAGGGTGACACACACACACACACACACACACACACACACACTCCAAAACACAAACTTCTGAGTGTTTGATCCAAAGCACAGAGACACTACAGCCTCTCTGCTAAAAATGAATACAAGAATTTTTTTAACATGGCAAAACCAATGTATTTTCCCGTAAACACCCTATGAGAAACAGATGACATGATTTTGCTGAAACGTTTAAAAAAAAAAAAAATCCAGCCTGAAGCAGAGACTTAGCATGGGAATTTTCAACCTGAATGGGTGAAGTTTGGCAAAGATAAGTTATAAGTCACTGAAAACAGGATCTTATAATGGAAAGTATTAGGCAACCTTAACTATAAGTATTGCTACCAGCTCTGCCTATAGTCAAACAAGACATATATTCTCCACTCACAATGGTGATAGCAATTTATATTAAGGTTGCACCTGTGATCTAACTATACAAGGAAGTGGAGAAACAGGCCCAGAGAAGTTAAACGTCTTTCCCAATGTCACACAGCCAATTGGTGGTAAATGCATGACTAGAACTCAAGAGTTCTTAGCTCCTAGGCCAGTCTACTAGGCCACGTGGCTTCTTTGTATGAGATGTTAGAGATAGGAGGAAGGGGGGAGGGAAAATGGGCATTCTATATCTTGGTATAATACCCCAGATCCTCCTTATGAGACTGATTCTGCAGGCTGTGCATAGCCTCAGTGGGAGTTGAGGGCACTTAGCACATTGGAGGATCTAACCCCATGTTTAGTTCTGTGTAAAGAGCAACAGCAATTCTTTTTCTAATGTGGCCTGAGTTGCGGCTGTGACTTTCAATCCATTTGACTCCCATAGGTCCAGGTGATATTTGTATGCATGCAGATTTAACCTTTTTAAACTTTACTTTGTTTCTATTTTCAAAAGGCCACCAGACTATTTGTCTGATTAGACAATTTGATTAGAATAAAGATCAGAGACACACAAAATTACAAGGCAAAGCAAGGAAGATTGAATTATTCTAATAGCAGGTCTCAGATCCTCTAATCTTGTATGATAAGAGAATAAGGAGTATGCTTTTTCATTTCTGGGAACTTTTATAGATACAGAACACTGATTTTTCTTTTGTGAAGCAAAGAGGAAGCTAAACTCTTTACTTCTTGCTTCCTCTTCTATATATTTGGCATTGCATTCAAGGACTCATTAATCTAAGCAGGTTATATAGCCAGATGACCCTTAAAGCAATCATAGGCTCATCAGTTCTAATACAGTGGAAGCCTTTTTTGGGGGGGGGGGGGGGGAATAGTGTTGTCTTAGAGGTTCAGCCACTTCCTTGATCTCAATTGGCAGGAAACAATGTCTTGCTATATATATTTCCTTATTATTCTGAAAGAGCCTTGACTTCCCTGCAGCAAGATTTCATTTATCATCAGTCTCTTCTGCTCCCAGCACTGCAATTCTGTTCCAATAGACTTCTATATCCAGGCAATCTAGATAGCAAATACCCTTAGTTTGATTTCTGTGCAGTAGCTATAGAAAGATGGCATCACATGCATTTCCCTCCCCCGCAAAAGACACCCACAACAACATTTTTCCCTGAATAAGTAAGCTTTCACTTGGCTCCTTATACTTTGCATTTCTATATACTGTACTTTGAATACCTGTAAGCTGCACACAGCTGAATTGTATGAACAGTTCTCTATATCTAATACAGTGAATGCCCAGCTCTCAATATAGCAATAGTGCAACATATAACATTCTTGCAACAGTTCTGGAATGACATCACCCACACACAAGAGATGACAAATGTGTTAATGTCAGCTTTCTGCCCTAGTGGTTCTGAATCACCAAACGGGAGATCAGGTTTCATTTGCAGTCCTGATCTCAGTCTGGAGGGACCAGAATGGCCTGATGAAGCTGATGGAAGTAGCGCACTTGGTCTCAGGGGAGTAGGGGATGCCAAAATGCCATGCTATATTACTTATCAGCAATTCCGTCAACTGGTTCCGTAGGGCATGGGAAGAGTCTCTGAGAGCTCTTTGCAGGAGGAATCATAGCTAGGGTATAGCTTTTCAAAGGTGCGGTGGAGGAAATAAGGCAGGGAAAAGAGGGAGAAAGTTTCAGGGCTCCCTCTGGAACACAGCTTACAGAGATACATACGGCATCTCAAAGCTTCAGCATATAAGAAATTCCACAAAATATGGTCAACAAAGAGAGTTATAGCAGGGTCCTGTTCCTCCTTCCTTTGGTCACATTTTAATTATGTCAACCAGCACTGCAGCTAAGAGCCATTCTGGGTATGTCAACACTGCAACTAAAAACCCACATCTGGCCTTGGCCAGCTGCCTCAGGCTAAGGAGCTTGGGCTAAGGGGATGTTTAATTGCAGTGTAAAAACTTTCAGGTTCAGATTGCAGCCAGAGCTCTGGGACCCTCCCACCTTGCAGGGTTCTGTAGCCCGGCTCCAGCCCAAGTCCAAACATCTATAATGAAATTAAACAGCCTTTTAGCCCAAACGCCGCAAAACCATGTCAGCCTTGAGTGTCTAATTGTAGTGTAGACATACTACAGCAATGAAAGACTGAGAGTGTTACCCTCAAGATGGCCAGAGAATAGTTAAGAATAATGCATCACATTTTCCCTCAAAAAGATTAAGAATATCCCCTCCAAAATGCTCTCAACCACTGCCAATGCACAAGACCATAAGGTCAGATCTGAACATACCTTGCAACCTGCCAAGGCCCAAATGTGGGACCTGATGCATAACAAACAATGCAAACAATTATTCATGCAGGAAACTTAACATGTGGTGGGATTCATTTAAATGTGAATAACTCTCTATAGCCTCTGATTCATGATTCTTCATTTCTGATTCAAAAGGAAAGGAAGAGGTCACAGAGGTAGAAAATTTAGGGACTAAAATGAGCAATGTCCCTTTTGAATCTGGGACTCCTAGAAGAACAGCATGAGCCACTGTACACAAAGCCATTGGGCCAGCCCCAAATTTAGGACTTTTAAGAAACTCCTGCAGGAACTTTGTGATGTTTCATTTATGCATTGAGTAAATGATACAGATGTTTTACAAATGAAAAATATTAAACTACAGGTTGTCAAATCAGAAGATCAGAAATAAATAACCCTCAATCAGATCAGTTTGACTGATAAGTGAAATGGGGAGACTTTTCTCCCCTCTTTCTTTTCCACCACACATAGCCAAGCACGGTGATTTAAATGCAGAGCTGATGTTGACTCTGTCACACTCTAACTAAACACTAGGTCATTCAGTTAGGTTAACATGAGGGTTTTTTTTTTTAAATAATTCTGAATGTCCAACAAAAGGGTCCCAAAGAATAACATCACTGAACACTCCTCAGTCCATATTCATTCAGTTCCAAAACTGACAGTTTAGTTCATATGAACTATACTGCAAAGTTAGCAGTGTACAGTACATGCCCAAAAGATTGGTGTCTGGCATTCAAGAGAAGGGAAATAACATTTTACAAAGGCTCTCTTGGCCATTAGCTCACTGTTGTTTCACTGGTGACTGAGTTTGTGCCCCAGTTTAACAAACTCTCAGCTAGGATGGTTGATTAATCACAGTTAACTCACACGATTAACTAAAAAAAATTAATCACGATTAAAACAATTATTCGCGATTAATCGCAATTTTAACCGCACTGTTAAACAATAGAATACCACTTGAAATTTATTAAATATTTTGGATGTTTTTCTACATTTTCATATATATTGTATTCTGTGTTGTAATTGAAATCAAAGTGTATATTATTTTTATTACAAATATTTGCACTGTAAAAATAACCAAAAGAAATAGTATTTTCAATTCACCTCATACAAGTATTGTAGTGCAATCTTTTTGTCGTGAAAGTGCAATTTACAAATGTAGATTGTTTTGTTATTGAGTGCAGCTATGTAACAAAATAATGTAAAACTTCAGAGTCTACAAGTCCACTCAGTTCTTCTTCTTGTTCAGCCAGTCACTCAGACAAACAAATTATTTTACATTTACAGGAGATAATACTGGCCTCTTCTTATTTACAATGTCACCAAAAGTGAGAACAGGCATTTGCATAGGACTTTTGTAGCCAGCATTGCAAGGTATTTCCATGCCAGATATGCTAAACATTCGTATGCCTCCTTCATGCTTCGGCCACCATTCCAGAGGACATGCTTCTATGCTGATGACGCTCGTTTAAAAAATAACGTGTTAATTAAATTTGTGACTGAACTCCTTGGGGGAGAATTGTGTCCCCCCTGCTCTGTTTTACCCACCTTCTGCCATATATTTCATGTTATAGCAGGTTCGGATGATGACCCCACATGTTCATTTTAAGATACTTTCACTGCAGATTTGACAAAATACAACGAAGGTACCAATGTGAGATTTCTAAATATAGCTACAGCACTATACCCAAGATTTAAGAATCTGAAGTGCCTTTCAAAATCTGAGAGGGATGAGGTGTGGAGCATGCTTTCAGAAGTCTTAAAAGAGCAACACTCCAATACAGAAACTACAGAACTCGAACCACCAAAAAAGAAAATCAACTTCCTGCTGGTGACATATGACTCAGAATATGAAAATGAACTTGTGTTGGTCCTCATTGCTTTGGATTGTTATCAAGCAGAACCCATCATCAGCATGGATGCACGTCCTCTGAAATGGTGGTTGAAGCATGAAGGGACATATGAATCTTTGGGTATGTCTACACTACCCGGGTCGATGGGCAGCAATTGATCCAGCGGGGGTCAATTTATCGCGTCTAGTCTAGACACGATAAATCGACCTCTGACTACTCTCCCATCGACTCCTGTACTCCACTGCCACGAGAGGCGCAGGCAGAGTCGACGAGGGAGCAGCAGCAGTTGACTCACTGCAGTGAAGACACCGCAGTGAGTAGGTCTAAGTACGTTGACTTCAGCTACGTTATTCACATAGCTGAAGTTGCGTATCTTAGATCGATCCCTCCTCCCCAGTGTAGACCAGGCCTTTAGCACATCTGGCACATAAATATCTTGCAATGCAAGCTACAACAGTGCCATGAGAACACCTGTTCTCACTTTCAGATGACATTGTAAACAAGAAGCAACAGCATTTTCTCCTACAAATGTAAACAAACTTGTTTGTCTGAGTGATTGGCTGAACGAGAAGTAGGACTGAGTGGACTTGCAGGCTCTAAAATTTTACATTGTTTTATTTTTGAATGCAGTTTTTTTTTGTAAATAATTCCACCTTTGCAAGTTCAACTTTCATGATAAAGAGATTGCAGTATAGTACTTGTATTAGGTGAATTGAAAAATACTATTTCTTTAGTTTTTTTACAGTGCAAACACTTGTAATCAAAAATAAATATAAAGTGAGCACTGTACACTTTGTTGTAATTGAAATCAATATATTGAAAATGTAGAAGACATAAAAAATATTTAAATAAATTGTATTCTATTATTAACAGCATGATTAATCATGATTAATTTTTTTTATCGTTTGACAGTCCTACTTCCAACCTATGCTTTTATTAGCTTTCTATTAACTACCTGGGCAAAACACATCTCTCTCATCCAACAGCTGCACATTATGAAGATTATAACAAAACAGTAGCAAACTAGAGCCTTTTTTCACATCATGTAACCTCTTCTTGAACTCGGAGAGCACAAAGTTAGAAAGATCAATGGTAGCAAATAAAAGTCATCTTCTTGTATGCAAAATGTGAATCTTAACCAATATATATTGAAGTGGAAATTGTATTTTTAGTTTATAATCATATCTTAGTTTATATCTTTAGTTATATCTTCATGTTCTGTTCTTTTTATGGCAGTGAGACAGAGCTCATCTTGAGCTAGTCCCAGTGAGGACATATGGGGTCCAATGTTGAATGAAAGTGGAAACAACAACAAAAAACACCACCCCCACTTAGCTCTTCTATAGCACTGTTCCTCCATAGATCTGAAAGTGCTTTGCAATGCTTATTGATTTCAGTAGGCAATGGATTGCATCCATGATGAGGATCCTTCACCATTCAGAACCTGGATTTTCCCTTACTGCATTCTATCCCTATTGCATTAGGTATATATTTTGGGGTCTTTCACTACTAAGAGTGTAAGTTCTCCCTCTACTTGCTTCACCCTGACCAGAGTAATGTAGGGACCTTTATTTACCATTTTGAAATCCCTTCCTACATTCCTCAACTCAAGACGCAGCTGGACCATAGCAAAAGACTCTTAAATCAAGAGAGCTGACATTTTCCTCCAAGACGGTGCTATTTCTTTTCCCAGTAACGGCAATGGAAGTTAGATCAGGCCCTTAGCCCTGAACTGAGGTTTTGCATGCAGCAGCGCCTGTTGCTATCCATGCCAAAGACACTGGTTTTCAAAACATTTTTAATAAAAATGAATGGTGGTTTCAGTGTTCTAGATGAGTAATCCATGGAATTAGCTTTCTAATAAATCACTTCACATGCACAATGAGAAGGGACTGATAGTTCAGAAATTCCATTATGGGAGGAAAAATGAGTTTTCCTGAAGTATTAAAGAACATAAAATCCCTTTCTGGCAATGAACCTTAAACAAAGAAACCAAAGGATAAAACAGGAAGATTATAGATCTTACTTCTCTTGATAGAGGAGGAGATTTTCAATACTTTGACTATACTTACGTTAATTAGAAACACATTAGTAATGGAGAATGTAAGTGATTTTGTAACTAACCAATCAATGTAGGCATCATAGCATGAAATCAAGAGCAAAAAGAGCAAAAAATCATTCATTTAATCATTCATTAAATCTTAATCTCAAGTTTTGCAAACCATTAAAATTGCAGAAAAACTTTCCACTACAGGTAGGCAAAAAACGAACCATACAGGACTCAGCCACTAAGAAAGGCATCAGCGAGGTACAAGAAACTCAGGCAATATTTATACCATACATGTATCTGATCCATAGCCCCACTTTGAAGTTTTACTTGCATGTCCTTTTCCTTTAGTGTTAGGGGGACCATATGTCCTGTTTTGGCCGGGACAGTCCCTTTTTTTAAGCTCTGTCCCGGCCAACCCAACCTTTTTGGCAAAACTGGGTATTTGTCTCGTTTACTCTTGTCAACTGAACAACTAGCAGGGCATGGAGGAATGTGCGGGGCGGAGATGCTAGCCCTGCCTAAAGGGAGGGAGGGCTTGGGCAAGTGTCTTGGGCCAGGCCAGCCCCGCACAGGGGGGAGCGAGGGGCTTGGGCCAGCCCCGCGTAGACTGGAGGGGGGGGGGGAGGATGAGCAGCGCAGAGTGGCCCGATGCAGGCGGAGGGAGATGGGGTCAGCCCCCGCATGAGGGGGAGGGGTTCGGGCCAGTGGCTGATGTTGCTCCACATGAGGGCGGGGGGGTGGCAGGACTCAGGCTAGCCGTGTACAGGGGTGAGTAGAGGAGCCTCAGGCTAGCCCCAGGCAGTGTCCCGTTTTCCCTTTGGGGAAATATGGCCACCCTATTTAGTGTGAATTTAGTCTTTTGAAAAGTGCTTGACTGACAACTCTAGAGACTGAAGTTCTCCAACCACAGCAGTAGTACATCACAGGCTTCAGCAATGCAAAGTAGATGGAGGGACAAACTCTCTGGTCAAAATAATTCAGTCTCCCAGCCTTTTCTATCCTTGGCCTCCGTTCTGAAACTGTATTATTGCAGATAGATCAGATTGCTAATACAAACAGTACAAGGATTTGTGACATTACACTCCATATTCTTTATGAAAATATGCTTATGATATGGATATGACATAACTGAGATATACTTTATGCAAGATGGCTCATGTAAGATATCATTGGAAAGGTTATGCGTTACTGAATGTGATTATCCAATTTGTGTGCCTGTATCATTTCTGTATCTGAAGTTAGGAATATTGACTATGTATCTGTATTTCAAATGAGTTACTTTGGGTGTCATCCCCAACTAGCCCTTCAGCCCTGAGAAAGCCAGACCGTTCGAATGGCCCACTAGCAAAGACGATGGACTGTAAAAGAGCTTAGTCTTCCTGTGGATGCTCAAGACAGCCTGCGAGCAATGGCTGCCAGAGCCCTGCAGAGACATGGGTCCGAGTCATCTGGTACTGGATGCCCCTCCTCCCCTTTTGGAATGCCAGTGTTTTTCTACTGGAAAACAAAGGGTTTCTGCCTTACATAAGAGCTATATAAGGCAGGGGAGTTATATCATCGAGGTTCTCTCTGCTTCCCCACCCAAAAAGAGACACTGGAAAAAAACCTGGAACCAAGAACTGAACTGTGAGGAGAAGGGTTGAACACCCGGTCGCTTTTGTCAAGTTGGGTGCCTAACTTTAGGCACCAATTTTTGTAAATCATTGCCAGAGAGAGTCTGTGTACCCCACCTCCATGGCCTTTAATTAACAAAGTGAGAGACCCCCAACATGTAAATTACAATGGAGCACAGTTATGGCTGAATTAATTTCTTTAATTCACTAACATCTCTGGGACAATTGAACTAAATATGCCTGAACATTCAGAAGAGGAGCTTTTGTTTCATCCTCTGATAGTTCTCCTTGTTCCACTTATGCAGTTGGCATAATTTATTCTTATTCCCAACCCAACAGCTCTAGGGATCAGGCAGACAATATGGAAAGTGAAACTGATGCATTTGGGCATTTTTGCCTGTTTGCAAAGCAAAAATAATAATAAACCCACCTTACTGCTGCCACTCTCCTCCAAAACGTTCATCATTTTTTGTTGATGTTGCCGTGCTTCTTTTTGTCTTCACTAGTTTTGATGAGCAGAACTGAAGAGCTCATGTTACAGCAGAGAGGGGGGAGCTGAAGATCAAAGCATGCATCCCATTTGGATACACCCCTCTTTCCCAGCTGACTTTTACCCTTGAAATCTGCAGTACTCACTCCTAAGAACTTGAAAGACCTTTCTATAAAGATTCATAGGCACACACATCAAAGTCAGCTGTTACTGCATCCAGCACTGCATGTGGAAATAAAATTACCACCATTAGCTGGAAATCTCAGGCTCCCACAAAGTTAATTCAAGGAGCAGCTAGGGCAGAAAACAGCTCAAAGTTTGAGCAGGTCTGTGATACTCCAGTCGCAGGAGTGCTATGTACATGCCCCAATCCCCACAGCAGCATGGGAGTCTTGGGAGAAACATTTTGAAATTCTCCATGTTTTCTTTAAAAAGCAGCAGAGGGTCCTGTGGCACCTTTAAGACTAACAGAAGTATTGGGAGCATAAGCTTTCGTGGGTAAGATGCACTTCTTGCATCTGAAGAAGTGAGGTTCTTACCCACGAAAGCTTATGCTCCCAATACTTCTGTTAGTCTTAAAGGTGCCACAGGACCCTCTGTTGCTTTTTACTAGGGTTACCATCCATCTGGGTTTCCCTGGACATGTCCGGGTTTTTCAGCTTTAAATGGCTGTCCCGGGGGAGATTTCTAATCAAGTAAAAATGTCCAGGATTTCCCCCTTCCCCTCATGCAGAGTGCAGCACAGCTGATTGGACGCCTGGCCTGATTGAAAGCCGCTCGCAGCCACTAGGGCCTCTAGCAGCCAGAGTCCCTCCCCCTCCCCCTGCTCCCCCACAGAGCAGCGCGGCAGTGTTTGAGTCCACATGGAGCCTGCAGCTCTCCCTCTGCCTGGTGAGCGGGGGGAGCAGGGCAGGCAGCGGGGGGGTGTAGAGGCTGCAGGGGCAGGGCAGGCAGGGGGCGCAGAGGCTGCAGGGCGAGTGGGGAGCAGGGGACACAGAGGCTGCAGGGGCGGGGGGTGCAGAGGCTGCAGTGCGAGGAGGAGCAGGGCAGGCAGGGACATAGAGGCTGCAGGGGCAGGGGGATGCAGGGGCAGGGCAGGCAGGGGGTGCAGAGGCTGCAGGGCGAGGAGGAGCAGGGCAGGCAGGGGCATAGAGGCTGCAGGGGCAAGGGGTGCAGGGGCAGGGCAGGCAGGGGGCGCAGAGGCTGCAGGGCGAGTGGGGAGCAGGGGGCACAGAGGCTGCAGGGGCAGGGGGGTGCAGAGGCTGCAGGGTGAGGAGGAGCAGGGCAGGCAGGGGCATAGAGGCTGCAGGGCGAGTGGGGACCAGGGAAGCACTTAGCAACCCCCAACCAAGATCAGAGTGGGAGGGAGGAGGGGGAATGCGGGGTGCTCAGAGGAGGCGGCAGAGTTGGGGCAGGGACTTTGGGGAAGGGGTTGGAATGGGGGCGGAGAAGAGGTGGGGTTGGGGCGGGGGAGGAGTTGGGCAGGGCCCGGGGCGGGACCGGGGCCCCGTGGAGTGTCCTCTTTTTTAAATGTTTGAATATGGTAACCCTATTTTTACAGATTCAGACTAACACGGCTACCCCTCTGATACCTGACTCCATGTTTTCTTGTGTGTCGAGGGGGGGATTCAAATGTTAATTTCTTTCCATTTCTGCCACATTTTTTAATTTCTAATTTCTAATTTGCTCAGGGAATGAAGGAGGACTGACAGGGAGGAGATGTGTTTGTTTAGGAAGAGAGGGGGCAGATTAGCCCAAAAAATAAAAATCCTAGAACTATTGTAGGGAATGTGTGAGAGAAGACATCCACTTGTGTTCTCTTTCAGGGCCTAATCCTACAACTTGTTACCCATGCAGAGGTCCATTAATATTGTTGGTGCTCTGCATGGGTACAACCATATAGAACAAGTTGCAGAATGGGCACCAGAGTAAATAAACTCCTAGGAGTTTTTACTACCAGTGCTTCAGAAAAGACAGTGGTTCCTCCTGTGGTTTGCCAAGAGCATTACCACTGCATATTCCCCATTATGGGATGTGCTCTCTGGTGGAACAACTAATGTTTGGAAACTATAAGTGCAATGTACCACTCCCCAATGTGAGGGCACAGTCGCTACTTCATTTTCCCCTTCTGGTGAGCAAGGGATTTAGGGTTTAGCCCTCTGGCCAAACCTTTCAGAGGATCATCAGAACAACTCCACACTGAACAGAACTCTCACCACTCTCTGAGCTCAGTACTCCCTTAGCCTTTGGTGCAGGGCTTTCCACAACTTACAGTGTTTCACCCAGGCCTCTGCAGGCAGTTAGCCTCACTCTGCTCCTCACCCCACCACCCAAGGCTTCGGAGGCCTGGTCTACACTAGGAGGGGATACTGTAGGGAATACCGTAGCTGAAGTCGACATATCTTATTCCGACTTACCTCCCATCCTCACTGCGCGGGATCGAAGGCCGCGGCTCGTCCGTTGACTCTGCTACCGCCGCTCGCTCCGGTGGAGTTCCGGAGTCAACAGGGAGTGCGTTCGGGGATCGATATATCGCGTCTTAATGAGACGCAATACATCGATCCCTGATAAATCGATCACCCGATATGGCGGGTAGTCTGGACATACCCTGAGAGCTTTGTCAGCTCCTGGTGACACAGGTAAAATAGGATGGAAGGGCTGGGTTCCCTTATGACTCCAGCCCACAGACCCTAAATGTGAATTTTCATGTCCCCTTTGTTTAAACCCTATTTTACTTTTCCCTGGGCCATTTCCAAAACAGCCCTATATACTTAGGCACGGACTTCATGCCTGGAGAGCCTCCCAGCAGACAATCGATTCACGCCTTTTTACCTGGGTTACCTGTGCAGACAACATACCACGCCAAGCATGGAGCCCGCTCAGCTCAGCTCAGCTCACTGTCACCATATGTCATCTGGGTGCCGGCAGACATGGTACTGCATTGTTACACAGCAGCAGCTAATTGCCTTTTGGCAGTAGACGGTGCAGTATGACTGGTAGCCTTCATCAGCGATCTGGGTGCTGGCAGATGTGGGGCTGCATTGCACACAGCAGCAGCCCCTTGCCTTTTGGTAGAAGATGGTATATTACGATTGATATCCATCGTCGTCGTACTGCAGTGGCTGTCAATCATGGGCACCTGGGCAGACATGCTCAGTCCTATCGAACAGTGTCGACGATGATGGCTATCAGTCGTAGTATGCTATTTTCTGCCAAGCACCCAGTATTTTCTGCCAAGCACCCAGAAGATGCCGAGGGCTATCAGTAATGCTGCACCGTCGTCTTCCGGCTTAAGATGTAAAAAATAGATTTGTTCTGTATTCATTTGCTTCCCCCTTCCTCCATGAAATCAACGGCCTGCTAAACCCAGGGTTTTGAGTTCAATCTTTGGGGGGGCCATTCTGTGTGACAGTTGTTTGTGTTTCTCCTTGATGCACAGCCACCTTTGTTGATTTTAATGCCCTGTACTTGTACGCCATGTCGTCACTCGCCCCTCCCTCCCTCCGTCAGATTCTAGTTTCGCACCTTTTTTCAGACCAGACGCCATAGCACTGGGATCATGGAGCCCGCTCAGATCACCGCGGCAATTATGAGCACTATGAACACCACGCGCATTGTCCTGGAGTATATGCAGAGCCAGGACATGCCAAAGCAAAACCAGGACCAGCCGAGGAGGCGATTGCAGCGTGGCGACAAGAGTGATGAGGAAATTGACATGGACATAGATCTCTCACAAGGCACAGGCCCCAGCAACGTGCAAATCATGGTGTTACTGGGGCAGGTTCATGCCGCGGAACGCCAATTCTGGGCCCGGGAAACAAGCACAGACTGGTGGGACCGCATCATGCTGCAGGTGTGGGATGATTCCCAGTGGCTGCGAAACCTTTGCATGCGTAAGGGCACTTTCATGGAACTTTGTGACTTGCTTTCCCCTGCCCTGAAGCGCCAGAATACCAGGATGAGAGCAGCCCTCACAGTTGAGAAGCGATAGCCCTGTGGAAGCTTGCAACGCCAGACAGCTACCAGTCAGTCGGGAATCAATTTGGAGTGGGCAAATCTATTGTGGGGGCTGCTGTGATCCAAGTTGCCAGGGCAATCAAAGACCTGCTGATATCAAGGGTAGTGACTCTGGGAAACGTGCAGGCCATAGCGGATGGCTTTGCTGAAATGGGATTCCCAAACTGTGGTGGGGCGATAGACAGAACCCATATCCCTATCTTGGCACCAGAGCACCAAGCCACCGAATACATAAACCGCAAGGGGTACTTTTCAATGCTGCTGCAAGCCCTGGTGGATCACAAGGGACGTTTCACCAATATCAGTGTGGGATGGCCGGGAAAGGTACATGATGCTCGCGTCTTCAGGCACTCTGGTCTGTTTCGAAAGCTGGAGGAAGGGACTTTCTTCCCGGACCAGAAAATAACTGTTGGGGATGTTGAAATGCCTATCGTGATCCTTGGGGACCCAGCCTACCCCTTAATCGCCCCATTTCAACCAGGTGACCGTGAATGATATCACTCTCCTGAGGATAACAAAGAGCGATAAGGAATGGATGTTGTCTGCATGCTAGCAAACACCGGGACCATACGCTGCCATGCTTTGTTATGCAATGATTACAGACTACGTGCTACTGGCCTGGCGTGGTAAAGTGTCCTACCATGGCGGATGGGATAAGGCAGCCCTCCCCAGAAACCTTTTGCAAAGGCTTTGGGAGTACATGAAGGAGAGATTTCTGGAGATGTCCCTGGAGGATTTCCGCTCCATCCTCATACACGTTAACAGACTTTTCCAGTAGCTGTACCGGCCGCGATTGCCAGAGCAAATTAATCATTAATCATTAAACATGCTTGCTTTTAAACCATGTGTAGTATTTACAAAGGTACACTCACCAGAGGTCCCCTGTGTGCCCTCAGGGTCTGGGAGCACGCCTTGGGTGAGTTCGGGGGTTACTGGCTCCAGGTCCAGGGTGATAAACATATCCTGGCTGTTGGGGAAACTGGTTTCTCCGCTTCCTTGCTGCTGTGAGCTATCTACATTATCTTCATCCTCATCTTCCTCGTACCCCAAACCCTCTTCCCTGTGTGTTTCTCCAGTGACGGAGTCATAGCATACGGTTGGGGTAGTGGTGGCTGCACCCCCTAGCATGGCATGCAGCTCCGCGTAGAAGCGGCATGTTTGCGGCTCTGCCCCGGACCTTCCATTTGCCTCTCTGGCTTTGTGGTAGGCTTGCCTTAGCTCCTTAATTTTCACACGGCACTGCTGTGCGTCCCTGTTATGGCCTCTGTCCTTCATGGCCTTGGAGACCTTTTCTAATATTTTGCCATTTCGTTTACTGCTACGGAGTTCAGCTAGCACTGATTCATCTCCCCATATGGCGAGCAGATCCCGTACCTCCCGTTCGGTCCATGATGGAGCTCTTTTGCGATCCTGGGACTCCATCACAGTTACCTGTGCTGATGAGCTCTGCGTGGTCACCTGTGCTCTCCACGCTGGGCAAACAGGAAATGAAATTCAAACGTTTGCGGGGCTTTTCCTGTCTACCTGGTCAGTGCATCTGAGTTGAGAGTGCTGTCCAGAGCGGTCACAATGAAGCACTGTGGGATAGCTCCCGGAGGCCAATAACGTCGAATTCCGTCCACACTACCCCAATTCCGACCCGCTAAGGCCGATTTTATCGCTAATCCCCTCGTCGGAGGTGGAGTAAAGAAACCGGTTTAAAGGGCCCCTTAAGTCAAAAGAAAGGGCTTCATCGTGTGAACGTGTCCAGGCTTAATTCGATTTAACACTGCTAAAGTCGACCTAAACTCATAGTGTAGACCAGGCCTAAGCTCAGTCCCATAACCTGGAAAGTAAGCAGGCACAAATGAGGCTGAGCTAGACGTTCTTAAAGGGATCAGCTCAACCTGTGACGTAAGCCTCTTGGGAAAGAGTGCCCACTGGTGCTGCATAAGTACCTTCTTGCAGGACCAAACATCCACTGTGGTAATTTTAATAAAAAACAAAGTGTTAAATCAAAAAGTTATTTTAAAATGTGCATCTTTGTTCAGTTTACTTTACAAATGGCTATGTGGAAACAAGATATTTTTGGATGTGATTTCAGTACACATTATTTCACAAGCAGGCTGGACAATGGAGCATATGACTAATCAGTGTAATCTCTTAAATCCTGCAGGATTCCATTTGGGACTTTATAACCTTTCACCAGACTTGACACAAGTGTCTCGGTGGCTTTCAAAATGGATAGGTTTGTCTCTAACTGAAAGCAACATGGGAAATTAATATGAAGCTGCAGGTAATTTCATTTCCCTTTCCTTAGAAGTGGTTTGATTGTATAATGTGCATCAGATATTCACTGGTCCCTGAATAAATCTGTTAGCCTATCCTTCCAAATAATTCATAATTTAGGACCTAATCCTGCTCCTGCTGAAGTCAGTGGTAAAGCCCCCATTGACTCCATTATTGGCACGAACAGACAGGCCCTTAAAAAAATAATTAAGTGTGTATAAAATGCCTAGGCAAGTGATGTGCAGTAAAGATAGAGTACAGTATATGAAACTAAGGCAGTATTCACTTACTGTGTATTCTAGCATCATAAACACTGAACAATAATTTTTTAAATGTTTAAAAGAGTAATTATTCAACATATTATTTCTTTTAACTCATATATTGTTGGATAACGTTCCAGGAAAGGCCTGATTCGTGTTCGCAGTTAAACAGAGCAAGCTGTGCAATGATTTGATTGGCAATCTTCTCCCCATCATTTGAATATAAAGTTAGTGCCTAGCTGAGAGGGAACACCGACTATTTCAGCGTGATTAAGGTAAATAGCCCGTATATTTTTATAGTTCCTATTAAAGGCTCAGAGTTTACTACCTGCAACAGGAACTGCCTATGCAGAGCAAATGTAACCCACTGGTTAATGTGTTATGCACTCCCTTCTGTGCCTAATCCACAGAGGGTAGGAATCTGCTACAGCCCCCAACTGCACAGGCTAGCACTTTAGCTCCAACCATCAAGATTTATGTATTTAGCTCTGGAGGTTCCCCACTTTAAATTCTGGCCAAGTTGGTGGCTGACAGACATAGACATTCAAAATAAATGCTCCTGACTTGCAGACATTTTCATTATCCATTGCATTAACACCTGTGGTGATTGAGAAGTATCCTGAATATGCTCAAGAGTTGCCATTCTGAAGGCACAATGTAGACAGTAGTATTCAAGATAATAGAAACTAGGAGCAATATAAACCATGGATTTATAGAGAATAAATTATGCCATTAACTTGATTGCTGTGACTGCTAGCATTACAAAAATAATTGGATGAAAGGCACTAGTAGATGTAATGTATGTGAATTTTGCAAAACATGAAATCTACAAAAATGTTATATCAGATTGGCTGGGGAAGATGAACACATGGGTTGCAAACTGATTAAAGGACAGTAAACAAAGGATAATACCCACCACACACACATTGTTATAAAGTGTTGTGATGGGATGCTACAGGAGTTATTCATAAATTCAAAGTGCCTAAGTGACTTAGGCTCCTAAGAGCTAGAGTTTCAAAACTGTTTAGGCCTCTAAATAGTTCATAGGTGCCTCCTGGGATTTTCAAAAGCACCCGTCTACATCTTTAGGCACCCAAATAAAAATCTGGCCTTAAGTGACAAAATGACTTTTTAAAAGGGAGATTTAGGAACTCAAGTCTCATTGAAAGACAACTTAGTCATTAAGTCACCTAGGCACTTTTGGAAATTTTACCCCCCGGTCTTATTTAACTTATTCATTGATAATCTAGGGAGAGAGAGCAAACAACACACGAATGAAATGTGCTGACGGTTGTGAGATAGAAGGGTATGAAAAACAGCAAGGATGGAATGATAACAAAAAGTTCTAGAACTATAGAAACATGCAAAAGTTCAGAAAATGAGATCACCCTGAAAAAGTGTAAGATGTCGTGATGGGGAGAGAAATCCCACATTAGCACAGAAGGGGTTAAGGAGAGCCGTTGAGCCCAGCTAGCCCCACCCCACTATACATGCAGACAATACCAAGCCTTGAGGGGGAATAAAATGAGAGACCCTGACTCAGTTCATGGCTGGCTGGCCAGAAAGGAAGATGAAGCTCTGCCTCACTGTCCGAAGGGACCTTTGCTTGCATAGTTGCTGAGACAGGCCTGGGAAGGGGCAGCTAGACCCCCAAGGAGCCAGCAATGCTTGAATCAGAGACTGTTTGGGAACCAAGCCCAGAGGAAAGGGCAGGAATGCTGCCACACAGAAGACTCGAGGATGGGCCAGTGTTGAGTTACATTTGCTTTTTGTCGTAGAATGTTTTGGACCGGCACCCCTCGAGCCCACCCATAAGAGGATCATAAGACTGAAGGTATAGTTAGCCAGCAGGTCAGAGCCTGTCTCAGTGGGCACCAAAAACAGACACTTCTTCCCCCCACATCCCAGGAGATCTGCAGCTACATCAGTTGTACCCAGAAGGTCCACAAGCGGTGCTGCTCCAGCTACACCACTACAGATGTGTTTAGAAGAAAACACAGGGAGAGAGAGATATTCAACAGGACGGGAAACCCTGAAAAGCTGTAATACTGAGAGTGCTGGTGGACAAGAAGTCAGAACTGAGTTTCAGGCAGCAAGAAACAATGTAATTTGTGGCAGCATGTGCAAGTGGACTTTTTGCACAACTCAAATATGGAAACACCCCAGTGTGACAGTTCCCAGGGTACCCAAGACTGTAATTCACCTTGTTTCCCCTCTGCCTCAAGTGAGGAGGCGGCTTGCTTGTGCTTAACTGTCTGTCAGCTCCCTGACATCAACAGCCTGTTATCCACCCAAGCACTCTCTCCTGAGCTATGGCAGCCCTTACTGTTAACTTGCAAGGCAAAGTAGATGCACCCTTGAAGTATTCCCCTGTAGTGTCCAGCCCTTTATCCACTAAACACAGATAGAAATACCAGGTCTGCTGTCTCTAAGGGAACAGTGTACACAGCAGCATGTATGATTCAGTTCAGGATCAGCACCTAGCTTCATAATCACTGCACTGATATATATTTACAGTGAAATTATGGACACATTTGTTTCAAGAGATGGTGAGTAGGGATAATGGAAGCAAAAGATTACATCTAAGAATCCTAGAGACTTTCTAGAGACTAATCTTACAGGCTAACCTTCTGTCTAAAGAAGTTTATCTCACCCCAAATGTCCTCAGCAGCATTTCAACCAAGGCTGTTTGAGATCCGCTTTTCATGAACATAAATGCACTGCCTATTTACTTCCTAGGGGCAGGATGCCAGAGTGTCTTCTCTGTTTCCCAAATACAGTCCAGCAAACCTTTGATGTGTATCTCCAGATAAGGTTCTCTTCCCTCTCTGTGTGCTCTTCCCTGTTGACTTCATATGGAAAGTGCCTCCATTGTCTTAGCTTACAATGCTTAATTTACATGCCAACAGACAGACAGGTGAACAAACATCTTTTGTCTGACAGGAAACATGTTTCTTCACCTCTGCTATGATACAGAATCTGAGAACATGGTTTCAGTATATATACACGTAACTCCTTACATAGTATCTGTACGTACATTTCACAAGAACAACCACCAGTGTGACCCTAGCTGGCTTTCAAGACCTCACATGACAGACACTCTTTGGTGAAACTGAATGAACACACCAGAATCAGGATATTCTTGTAACCCCCTTGCCAGTTAGCATTGAGGGGCTCACAGGTCGCACCCAGTACCAGAAGATATTGACAAACTCAAGGAAATTCAAGGAAGAGAAACAAAAATAAGACCTGGAGAGACTACCTTATAAGGAAAGATTGAACCAACTATACACATTGGGCCAGATTCTGAGTTGGTATAAACTGGAGTAGCTCTATTGAATTCAATGGAGCTACACTGGTTTCCACCAATGAAGGATCAAACCCAGGATTCATCTTTTAGGAAGAGTACTATTCAACACTTCCTTTCCTTGTGGGTTGGAAATACCACCAGAACAGCTTCTCCAGCAGTATTTTGATGTTTCCACTTCTAGTCTTGACCAGAACACAGGAAATGCAGAAACATACAACAAGAGAAAAATAAGTTGTCCATGCCTTTCCAAACTCTGAGACAAGTTTGATCCCAGGAAAAGGCACGGTTCACAATCCATTTTTACTTTAGCTGAAGGCAGCTACTCATCTGTAATTGTGATAGTTATGAAAACGGACAATCAGGAGCTATTTAATATAACTGGTCATACTGTATTTCCCAAGTCCTGTAATTAATACTCTGTCAAAAAATGGGGCATTGTTGCATTTGTAGAAGCACAATACCTTCCCTAGCCAGGTTACTGCTTAATGACTGGCACTGATTTACTGAATCTGAGAAGCTGACATCTGTCAAGATTCGTTTGCAATTAAAATAACTCTTATCCAAATCATCAGAAAAGATTCCTATTAAGGACTATACATGTCTGCCCCTAAGAATCAGCATAAAAAAAAATAATGGGCAATGCCAGCCAATTCTGGGTTTTCCTGGGGTTAGTGGTTAAATTATTGCTTCAGTAGTAGTAATAGGCAACGTTCAGATTTCAGGAGCAACAAGAAGCAAAAGCATTTCATGATCAGCCTCATATTTTGAATCACTTGAGGAAATGCCACAGTTTCTCCCTTTTTTACAACTCTGCTAATCCTGATATCCACTTAACCTCTTGCCTGCTTTCTCTCTATCCCATACACAATACTGTATAGTGAAACTAAAAGGCTGGATATACCTTGTTCACCTTACTGGGCACTATCTATGTTACTTGAGTATCTCAGGATGTCCATCACTGTACAGAGGGCCACTGTACACAACTTGGCCTCCTAGAAGTCCTGTGTCAGCTTTGGAAGCAAGCTGATATTTACCTTTTTCCTCCAACAGTGGCACAGTAAATGCTCTTAAGTCTCAACGGTGTATTGTCCTCACTGTACTAACCAAACTATTCCAGAAACTCCTTTCTTTCTGACATATTTGGCAAAGAGTTATTGATAAAGTTTTGTAGAGACAAAAAAAAAAAGTTACAAATAAAGCAGCTCTATTCAGATACAGTATATTTCACTCACGTGGAAAGATCCAGCACAAGGCCTAATGTCTCCCTTAAGACTCAATCTGAAGGCTTCTATACAACTTAAGTTGTGTACAGGAATAAATTTCACCCATACTGTATTGGTCACAAAAAGACAGGTCCATCTGAAAGTGCCCATTTTTCTTTAACTGGCTATGAGTTTGGTGCTGGAGGAAGTAAAGGGCTAAAATAATTGTCTTGAGTTATGCACAGTGCAGACAAATTTCTCAGCCAGTTCTTTTATACACCTCAGTGCTTGAATATATAATTTACATATGGTAGCTAGTCATAGGACTGTCTTGAGCAGATAGTGTCAGTTGTGAAATGGTTTTGAGATGTCCGATGTCCAGTACAGGGAAAAGAAAGTCTGTGGGAATAACAATAGGTTGGCAGCAAGCTCAAATTTTAGTTGTTTTTTCAGGCAAATTAAAATTGTTTGTACAGTGTATGAAAAATTCTCAAGATAGACATTTTCAGAAATATAATGGAGTGCCTAACAGTCACCGCAACAACATTCCCTCTTGTCAGAGCTTCCTGTTTCAGGTGTCCTCACCCTAGTGCCCCCTGTAGGCCATTTGCCTTTGTCCAGAGCCCAGTCCTCCAGCTGAGAAGCACAGACTTTAGATCCCTTTCAGGGTAACAAAAGGGGTAACTTGTCTCCAAAGTTCCAAATGATCAACCAATCTCCTGGGCTCCTTTCCCAGTTCCCTTTCTGGAGCTACTCTGGAGTCTTCTCCCCAGCTCAGGTATTGAGCACTGACCCCCTCAGACTGGGTCTTCTTGAGGTGTCTGGTCCTCTGATGATGATGACTCCAGATCCTTCACAGGAGCTGCTCATCTCCCCGTGGTCTCTTCCTTAGAAGGAATTATCTCAGCCTTTAATGACACCTAGGTATCTACTGAGTTATGACCTGTTCCCTCTTAGTCTCACCCCCTTTGGTGGGGAAACAACTAATTAATTATGGCACAGGTATAGTAAATGTGACTGACTGGCCTTTATCCCTTTCTAGCCCATGATGTGGTTTCACCCCGTCCACTAAAGAAATAGAAAAAAACTCACACACCTACTCGAACTTGCAACCTAAGTTCTAGTGGGTGCTACAGCCATGTAACAGGGATTAGAATTTAGGCTTAAGTCAGGAATAAGAATTAGTCCAGCAAAGCAGCATTCAGCATACCTAATGAAAAGGAATATTTATATATACTCAAATCACAAGTTACATTGAACACCAAATCCCACAGCGTTTCCCACATGACATGTAAGAGAAAAATATGATCTTTTAAAAACTATTTTAAGCAAAATACTTCTTTTATAGTTTTTCAAATGAAATCAAACTTAAGCAACAGCAAGAAAGTTAACTCCTTGCATTGACTCCTTGTAAATGAGTCAGCTCCTCCTAGGCACCCTCAGATCAAGCCTGCAAGTGGCCCCTCACCGCCCCTTCCCTCTTGGATCCTAGTAACTTCAATACAAGCCCATCCTCAAGTCCATCAACATAATTTATTGATAAAACATGGTGCAAACATCCATAACCACAAGTCTCACAACACAATCCATATTCCCCACACACCCTCGTGCAGGTAGTCTTTTCAAGTCTATCAATCTAGTAAATACCAGACACTGATGCCTTTCGCCACACCCAGACTCTTCTTCAGTCCTCCTCTATCTCTGTGCCAGAACAGCCACCTTAGCCCTTCCTTCTGGGGTGCAACCCCACTCTTCTCAGCAGGAACTCCCACAGCATTCTTTGGTTCCTCTGGAGTCCAGTTCTCTATCAAGGAAACATCAGAATGTAGCTGACCTCCCACACCTCCTTCCTTCAGCCCACCCTGGTCCTTGGCTCTGACTTTCTAATTTCGAACCAGCAAGCATCTCCCTCTGCTTCTGCTATCACTTTCAGCCCCTTGTCAGGGATACCAGCCAGTAAACCTCTCACTGCTCTCCTGCCTTCAACCCTCTCCCAGCAACCACCTTCTCTCTCTAGCTACTCTTGTCTCCTGAGTGAGTCTGATCTGACCCTCCTATTGGTCCCCAGGTGCTGCCTTACCCTCTTACTTGGCCCACGTGGGAGCACCTAGCCTGGAACAGGAACACTAAGCCCAGTTTAATTTAATGGGCCAGCTACCCTGTTACATTCCTCAATGGCAAATGGCATATCTCCAGGATTAAAATGCTTTCTGAAGCCTTTATTTATTCACTGGAGACTTTATACATTTCTTACAGTCAAACAGTGCACAGTTTTGAAAAAAGAATTTTCAGACACAAACCACAGCTCTTACAGTTAAAATATAGGTGTTCCAATAACTAAATTATCTACTGGATGATTTATATGAATTTACCACTTGTAAATTCTGCATTTAATGCTAGAATTCACAACAAGAGCTTGTTAGCTTCTTGGATATAAAAAAAGTTGGATAGTATTCATAAAGGCATAGAATCTAAGTGAGCAAATAAACTTTTATAGCTCTGTGGAATCACATAAATATATCTCATGTGATGTACCAACCAACCGTTAATAGGGGGTGCATAATTTATTGAGCAAAAACTTGCCACCCGTAGCAAATGCAGTTTGTGATCCAACATGGATGTAGCTATCAGTTTATAATTATTTGAATGTGAAAGCTAACATTTTGCCAATTTGGGAAGTTAAGGGATGAAATGCCACTAGTTCTGACATTTTTGCAGTTTGCCCTGGAGAAAAGGGTAGATGGTTCTGACCCACTTGGCAAATTCATTCCCATTTTGCAACATTTATAAGGTATAAGGGCAATTATGACAATTTCTCCCACTATCTTCCTCACTACGTGCACTATCCTCATCATCTCCACTTTTACATGCAACCAAAGGCAGTTCTCCTTGTGGAAAAAGAAAACCACTTATGCTTTTTGCAATCAATAATTTATAAAATATTAAACACAATTAGCCTCCTCTTTAACAAAGAAAAACAACAAAAATATGACCTTCTTCCTCAGTTTCACCAGCACTGAGATTTCTTTTTTTCTAAAGAGATCACCAGGCAACCACATAGTTATTTCTCTACTAATTTATTGACTATTTAGACAAAACCACATTCTTTAAATTCCACACAAGTACATGAACATTAGTAGAGCTAAAGCCATGCACACAGCCAAAGGCTGTCTCTAAAGTTACTGTGCATAGCAGTCAGCATAATAGCCTTGCTATTATTAACTTTTGGTCTAACATGGAATGCAGTGTAAAATTTGTATCAGACACTCCCTGTACCTGGGGACCCTGTCCTGCTCTGGGAAGTTTGCAATGAACTAGAGTGATGTCCATAAGGGTGTGGGAACTACATGGTTATCATAGTCTAAATGCTTGCTGCCAGGTTAAAGGGGTTGAATGCCTGGAACAGAAAATCTAGTAGATGTTAATTTGTGTATGTGGGTGGTGTGGATGAATGGCTTTTGTTTGTTGTTTTCGTTGGCCAACAGGCTCTACCCCCTCTCTTTATTTTCTTTGGAGTGTTCTAGAAAAATTCTGAAATATGCAAGTCTTACTGTGTGGGAGGAAACGTGTTGGGTAAAAGGGCTTCTACAAAGCCTGGATAGCTTTAAGATGATTTTTGAGCTTAGAAGAGGATTACTGGGTTCTTGGTGAGGAAGAGTAAATAAATTAGAGACTAATTATAAAATTAATGTTAGATCATAAAATGCTTAGAGGATTGGCACAGAATATATTATTAAATGTACCTTATATAAAAATATAGCCAGTGAGATGGAAAACTGCAACTGACCTTGTAGTTTATCACTGTCTGGAATAAAGGTAAAGCCATGAGATGAGGAGTCTTCTACCAGGAAGTGTCATGTGAACTTTGACCTTACACCATCACTACTTGGGAAAATGTCATTTGGTAACTTGGTGACCATTTTGTTTGGCACTTTTTGTTTTGATTGGTTAAAATAAAGACTGTGGTACAGTCTCTTATGGGAATTTTTATATTAAAAAGGTGGTAATGAGTCACCCGGTCTATTTATAGCAAATAGGAGTTCACTGGGGACTCTGAATGGGTAATATCTTCCTAAAGGGAGAGCTCAATTAAGCAACTAAAGAGGTATATATTCTAAGAGAATTTAGGCACAGCTGGAGGTAAAAAGCATGGGTCAGGTAGTAAACTCCAGCCCATAAATTGCAATGGTGATCGAATCTGGATTTTAGCACAGAACTCCTTCAATTAGTTGGGAGCAATTTATTTTTATATTGTAAAAATTAAAAGGGGAGAACATTTGTACATAATCTTTTCCTGGGTCTTCACTGCTAGGTCTTGAATCTGCTCAGCATCCTTGTCTCAGAGCACAATTTTTCCTACAGGTTTTGGGCCTGATCCTGCAATCCTTACAGAGCCAAAACTCTCATTGAAATCACCCTTTGCCTCTTGGGGAAATCCTGCCTCTCCTTCTATTGGCACAGAAGACCCAATAGACAGTGAAGGTTATATAGCTCTGCTGCACAGGATGCTGCAGAATGTGGGAGCTGTGATGTACAAGGACTCCAACTACACTATTGTGGGGAGGTTTGGGACCATTGGATAAAGGGCTGTGAGGCCCTTTAGATCCAACACAAAGATTCAGTGGCCACCCCAAAAACCTGCAGCAGGGAACCCTGGTACATAAACTGCACTGCTGTGGGGAGACAGAGTGCTATGCTTGGTGTAGGAAACGTGCTTTTCACCCGTGCTTAGGGCTTCCTTTTTACAAATAGGGAATACAGAGCTTATATGACTTGCTCATGTTCACATGGGAGGACTGTGTCAGAGCCAGGAATTCAACCCAAGTCTCCTGAGAACCTGTCCAGTGCTTTAACCACAAGAGCATCCTTCCTTTCTGTTAACCTTATTCTCCAGTACTCCATTCCTACATTTGGGACAGAGCTACAGGGATGTGTTCACAAGTGTTTTCACCACCTTGTCCCCCATGTTCTACAGCTAAACTGTGGCCTGCCCAGTCCCCACTGTACGAGAGAGCAGGGCTAGGCTCCCTGTGGGCCCAGGAAAGCAAAGAATAACTGTGGTGCAGTGCACACCCCCTACATCCCCAACACACTCTCTGGGGGTTGGAGCAGGGCCCTAACACCAGTTCTACCCCGGCACCCAGTAAGGCACCCTGCAGAGCGGATATTCCCAGAAAGCTCTTTCCACCCACTGTAAAGCCCCAGAGAGCTTAGTGTGAGAATCAGGCCCTATATGTTTTGTTCCCTTCATCTTGGTTAATTCCAGGCCCCATTTCCCCTGAACTGGCAACACTCAATCTAGCTACTGTTAGACTCCATCCCTAAATGAACCACTAAAATATTTGCTTTTCTCATTTGTTTTCATAGTTGGATGTATTTCATCTGTTCCCAAATCTCTGACCTTTCTCCAGCAACCAACAATTATTATACAGGCAAACATGGCATTACAAAGTGGTTGCCCCCTACCTCATTAGCACTGACCACCTCTCTTCCCTGTAGTTCTGGCCTCTAACCCCTCCCTCCTAACTGCATCACATCCATAGGCCAACAGCACTGACACAGTTTCAACACCAATTGTCAGAGCTGTCAGCAAAGCAGTAGCAGATTAGATTAGTTATATTTCATGGCTGTAGTGAGAACAAATGAAAACATACAGGATTGTATAATTTTATTTCTTTTAATATAATTCTTCAAAAAACTGTTTTCATAGTGGATATGTGAGGTGGATCTAAGTTTCTAAAGGGGCTACATTAGGGCTGGGGGCACATATCTGAAACCTGCATGTGGAAAGTCAGATTTCAACCAGGTTTTGAAATAGATGCAATATTCTGCTACCAAACTGTGGAATAGTTTTATCAGACCTACCACCATGAGACCCCCCAAGCTTAAAATTAAATGTATTACCTCTTATTTCCTATATAATTTGTTTTATGGTATCTGGACTGACAGACTGTGTTCTATATGGAAATACTGACTGCTACTCTTTCCAAACAGGGCATGTAAAAATCCTAGAAGCAGCTAGTCCTGAAGTGCAAGAAGACAATTAGCAGTTGGGTTACAGTTTTAACAAGGAATAGAGACTTTGGTTCAGAGAGAACAGCCCTACAGAATCTGTTCTTACTTTACCAAAAAATAGGCTGGGCCTCAAAAGGGACAAAGACCAAAGACCAATTAATCCTTGATAGTTACCCATTAAGGTAACATATTCCCAGATGTCACTGCTTTCTGCATACATATTGGTTTGTAATAATATTCAGTATCATTATCATACAGTATAACTTCCTTGTGTATAATTACTACGGCTAAGATTTTGTCATGGTTATTTTTAGAAAAAGTCACTGACAATAAACAAAAATTCACAGAAGCCGTAACCTGCCTGTGACTTTTGCTGCCGCAGCTCTGTGGTTTCCCTGACCACCGTGGTGGCTGGGAACAGTTGGGCTGATTCAACCTGGAAGCTGCAAAGTGACCATATTTCCCAAAAAGAAAATGGGACACCCCCAGCTGCTCACCTGAGGCAACCCCCTCCCCACATGAGGCTGTCACCCATTGCTGGAACCCTGAGGAGGGCTCCCTCAGGAGTCTATCACCTGTCGCTGGAACCCTGCCAGGGCCCTACTGGCTGCCAGCTCCAGAGTCCCACAGCCCCTGGGGCTGAAGCAGAGAATGTCACAGAGGTCTCTGGAAGTCAAGGATTCTGGGACTTCCATGACCTATGTGACATAAAGTTGCCTTAATCGTGACCATATCATACATTATCAGTTTGGGAAATTTTAATATAAAGTTTTGCAGGAGCTGCAGGATGTAAGACTGATACCACTTCGCAGGGATGAGTTTGGGGAGCCAAGATATGTATTTAGACCAAGAGGCAACTTTGATGTGACTAACTTTAGCAAAACTTTGCCTTCACATACCATTCATTAGATATAATTGAAACAGAAACCTTAGCTTGAAAAAAAGATGAGAATGAAAGAAAGATTTTGGGGGTTATATTCACCCCTCATTGCACATACAATACCCATTAATTTTAATGGACGCTCTGTGCTTTAAGTATCAAGGGAAGAACATACCCCTTTGTATTATTGTTATGGGTCTCTGGCCATATTCAGTGACATTGTAAAGAAAGGCTGAGGGCCATTGAAATAGACCAGATAGAGGGGAGGGAAGAATGATGTTCTGCCTGACTTCAGCAAAGTGACAGGCTTGTATGAGTCAGCGTGGAAATTATAAGAGGTTAGGTTAGTTGTTAAGGAGAGTTGTGAGGAATCCTCAGAGGGAGGATTGATTATAATGTGTTGGGGAAGGGACTGTGTTGTAACCTTGGGAAGTTATTGTGTACAGCCCTAACAATTTCTCCTGGGGATTCTTATTCAGGCATCTAGCTGCACCCATTTGATGGCTTTCTTAAGGTTGCTGGAAATATTGAGAAATGTGCTGGGAGTTGGGAATGTGGAAATCTGGAGGTAGGGAATGGTCAGGTAGCTTTAGACTCCTCATTCCATGTTAGAATAGAAGAGGTGAGAGAAGCTAGGCATAATTTTCTATTGTGTGTAATGTTGAATATCAATCTCATTGGCCCTATCACAAGGGGAACACCAAATTCTCATGCAGTTTAATGCAGGATCAAGGCTAATAAAGCTACTACCATCAGGATAGATGTTCAGAGTTAACATCTCAACTATTCAAAAAAGGGGCATGTGACCTTATTGCCCGTAAGTGCCCAGGACCTCAGTTTTACATCTCATCTGAAAGACAGGCGATAACACTATTGAGGCTATCACCATGCTTAAGTTTTGGTGCAGTATCAACTCAGAGGGAAGAGTGGCACCTGGCTACAGAGTAATCAGCCTCATTTCCTATAGCATGTAAGTGTTCCTTGAAAGTCCCCTATCTACCATGACATTACACTTTATAAACTCAGTGGGATTGGGTAATGGAATCATAGCACAAAATAAAACAAAATAGATCACAAAGTAATTATACATTTTGGTGCAAACTGATCCTTGGTGTAATTCTACTGAAGATAATGCAGTTAAATCTGGGGTGAATGGCACTTAAAATACAGGTCTACTCTGTAAATAGACTATGTAAAAACAGCACCTGCTCAGGGCTCATGCAAACTGCCACATTTGCCCTGCAGAGACACTCATTTTGGCCTCCCATATTGTAGCTGCTTCCCCACCCACCCCAATCACCTACAGTGCAGGAAATCCAAAAGAGAGCCCTAACGCTAGAGGACCATCAGATGTGGAAAAAGGCCCAATCATGCGGTAATGCTGCCCTTATAAGATATAAGGAGCCTGTGAGGAAGCCTATTCCTTGAAGCACTAACAACTACGTGGATGGGGATAGTTTCCTAAGAAGTCTCCCTTAAGGACACCATCAGCTGTGGGGTAGAGTAGGGCCCAGAACTCTCCCTGGGGGCACCAACAGCCATGAAGGATACCCCCCTTTGCAACTCCTGCAGCCAGGAGATGGGGGAGATCCCAAGAAAGCTTGCCATGGGGGCACTATAGTGCATCCCCCCCACCCCCCAAAAAAAAACCTCCTTGTATCTCACCCAGGAGCATTCAAAGCCTGACGCTTTGGTGCTTCTGCAGCCCCAGCTGAACACTTGATGAGGCTTCTGGCATGATGCTCAGCAGTTCATTGCTCCATCTACTGCCTGGGGTGAGCAGCTGGCTCCGAGCACATTCAGAACAGCTAGTCTTTCTCCTTCACCTCCTTCCCTATGGGGTGCCCTCCCAAGGTAAGGGCCTGTTCAGGCAGAGGTTGTAGAGCCTGCTAGAATTAGCAGTGAATCTTCTCTGCATTTCTGTCCTGCGTGAATTTGGAGTCAAATCAGTTGATTTTAAGAACAAAAATAAGGCCTTGATGCTTTTTACTCCTGTGATGGTACAGAGCCAGCACAGCCCTGGGATAATGAACTCAATTCCCTTCTTGTGCATCAAGTGAACGAAGTTCCAGGTGGTTACATCTCCACAAACTGCCAGGCAAAGGTAGCATAGGTTTCACTGCGTCCATAATTTACAGCTACAGAACTTTTTATTACTGGTGTTGATGCTTAAGAAGGAAAGACTCCAGCCTGCCTCTTATATCTCAGGCTGAATATGCAAGACCGACAGAAAGAAAATCTCTTTACATTTGATAGGGAAATCATACAGAGAAAATGAAGTTGGGACTACATAATGCTATTATGACTCGATCCCAGATCCTCAAAAGGTATTTAGGGTATTCAGTGAGAGTTAGGGGCCTAAACACCTTTGAGGATTTGGGTCTGAGTCACTTTTCAGACTAGAATTGCACAAGGGGACAAACCCAGCTAACTTCTCCATGGCTGAAGACCTCCATGGATGAAGAAGATCTATTGTGTGTGTTAGGGATGGATAAGGGTAGTCGTTAAGTGTTGACACATCCTCAATTCATAGAGAAGGCGTCACGTGAACTCTCAACCTAAGCAGCATACAGGAGATGGCATGAGCAGCAGGGCTGGCTCCAGGCACCAGCTCAGCAAGCAGGTGCTTGGGGCAGCGAAGGGGAAGGGGCGGCACGTTGGGCTCTTCAGCGGCGGGTCCCTCTCGGAGGGAAGGACCTGCCGCCAAATTGCCGCCAAAGAAGAAAGCAGCGCGGTGGACCTGCCGCCAATCACCACTTCCGCCCCCCCCCCCCCCCCCGCCACTTGGGGCAGCAAAAACCCTGGAGCCGGCCCTGATGAGCAGGCTAGGGAAGGCGCAAGGCCAGAGGGCCCATGGGGAAGGGAAGTCTACATAAGTGTCCACAAGGACTGCTTCAGGCCTTGGGCCTCTTGCAGAGCAGTTCCACAGCTGCTGTGCAACCTGGATATAGCAGAGGGAGTAAGAGTCCTCTGCACTCACCCACCCCACACATCTGCCAAGTGTTCAACTAGGCTACTCAGGACATGTGTTGAATTTGTCCTTTTAAGCTTCTACTCAAAAAGAAAACTACCTGATACATAGAAATGCTGGGATAACTTGTAGCTAAAATAAAGTAACCATGTCAAATAATCGATCCTATATAAATACAAGCTAGACCAGTTAACAAGCACTAATACTGCATACCACAAGGATCTTGTCTTAACTACATGAAGATATTTTTCATTAGATTATATATGTAAAAGCATCTGTTCCCTTTTTCCTCCATTCCTTTATGATCATAAAAACCTAAAGGAGAATAAAAAGTTAATTAAAAAATCCTTGTCCTTTTGTATCCGCTAAAATTTGCTTTTCTGATTCAAAGAGTAAAAACTAAGATTTACTGAGTAACATCTGGTTAATTAAATGTCTATTTCTTACAGTGTATTAAAGGGATCATAACACAGAAAGTCAACAATGAGAGAGTAATTAAAGTGCATATCAGAACAGTCAACTGTAAGGTTAGTTCTGCAATTAGAAACAAAATGGAAACAATAGGTTTAGAGAATTACCTCTTTTATTAGGTTGCCATCGACAGAAACCTGTTTAGGCATTTGAAACTTCATTTTTTAAATCATTTTACTTTTACCCATCTGTGCAACTTAACACCTTGGCAGGGATGGCAATTCAGGAGTAAGCAGCACTGGGTCCTGTCTTTCAGGCATATGCCATGCAGGTGGTCTGGAGTTACTTTAGGACTGCAGAATCTGTTTCCAGGACCTCAGAGTGTTTGTTCTGGCAGCACTAGTTGCAGGAGAATTAGAGTTAACATTAGCCTTGCTGTTCTTGACAAATACCTGCTAAAGAGAATCTAAAAATGAAGTGTCATTAAAATACAGGACTGGATTCACCCCTTAGGCTCTATTGGCTTGTGCAAACCACATTATGGGCTCTCAGCAGCAAAAATCCTGCCTGGATGAATGTGCAGTTATGTAAGTCACTGCAGGGCCTGGAATTGGGCCAAGTCAGGCTGGCTAGGAGATGCACAGCTCCTACAGAGCAACCTATGTAATCCTGGCTGGGATTTAAAGGTGACCTCCCCAGACAAAATGCCTGGTGCAGGGTGTTTGCAGTACTGATCCAGGCATCCCTCAGGATGGAATTTCCCTTATGGCATCGCTAAGTCACTGATGCAAAATGCACACTTTCTGCACCCACTAGAGTGTATCTGGCCCACTATCTGTAGAGTAACACTGATTAGGAGGAGAAGGAGGTTGTGTCCTGGCATACCCTTATTCTATCACAGCACAAAGAGTCTCTGAACTAATTTAAACCCTGTTCAAACATCAGTCTCACACAGTTTTGTAATATGCAAAATATGATTAGCAATTAAATAGTGTTTTAAAGCTTTGCACAGAGATACTGCTCCCCCCAAGAGAAACCCTCCAAGAGGCAGTGATGCCTCATGAACCAATTTGAAAACTGTTCTAATCACAAAGTTTCCCTTGTTATGATTTTCTTTTCCTTTGTTCTTATTGGATGGAGACATCTGCATTCAGAGACATTTGTTTTATAAGATTCCATTTGATCTTTCCACTTACTGTCATGATTCTCAATTTGGGTCATCTAATTGGTTCTGATGGGAATGATTGTGATGTCAAGCATAGAGATTATAGGAATTAAGAGCAGGAGCAAACACACAAATCCACAAATCCTCGTCATTCAGAATGTCCTCAGTAATAAAGAATGTGACTGTTCAAATATCTATGCCCAAGATGTCTCAGGATATAGCTTTACCTTTTGGGTACCAGATACAGTAGTCTGAATAAAGGACCATGAGCATTCATATTTCAGGGCCCAGGACTGCTGGCAAGACCTCATGCACGGACAACAGACTATGGCCCGGTCTACACTACAAACTTAGGTCAATGGAAGCCTCCTTATGTCAACTTAATAAGTTATCTACACTACCAGGTCCCTTCCACTGACTTAACTGCTACACCTCCATGAGAGGGGTATCACTTAATTCGATGTTGATAGGTTGACAGAGAAGCCGTGTACACACAGCATTGTTTAAGTCAACTGAATAGGCCTCCAGGAGGTAGACCACAATGCTCCACTGTGACCATTCTGGTGATAGTTTTCAAATCTGCTGCACAGCAACCAAGGCCACAGGAAACAGCCCCTCCCTGTTAAGCCTTGGGAACTTTTGAATTCCCATTTCCTGTTTGATCAGCGTGGAGTGCTCGCCAGCCCAGCTGATCATGGCAGTTGACTTCTATCCAGCTGGAAAACCAGAAATAAACAAACCTCCCAACTCCAAGGGGGGCAGTGATAAGGATCAACCATTCCTATGTCAACTCTTGCCCATATCTCACACAAACACAAACACCCACCCTGCTCCCCAGCGCTCACCTTTTCCCATCTTAAACAAGATCAGGCCTCTCTTTTTGTCTGTTGCTTTTTTAAAGGGGAGGCTCATTGGCCACTTTCAAAACAGCCCTGCCCCTTTTCAGGGAGACTTTAGAAACCACTGGGCCACTTCCTCCACCTCCCCTATCTTGATGGATTGCCAGCCTCAGGGGGCCTCTTATACCAGCAGGTATAAACCCTGGATTAAATCTGAATCTACAATTTATTAGCTTCACATTTTATTATCTATGGTAGTCTTCAAGTTCAGTGTTTCCACGCAATGCTGGTCCTTAATTCTTTTGGGGTGTGCTTCATGTTGAAAGGTTTTAATATTGGTAGAGCTGGTAATCTTTCTCAAAATGGAAGAAACTTTCTAACTGCACCCACTGTACCAGTTTCACAGAATGCAGATCTCTTAATATAATCAGTCTTCTTTCAATAGTCACCCTTGCAGATCACACATTAGTGATCCTTTTTCAGGTACAAGGTAATATATGCAATACATTAATATTCTTTACAAAACCTTTGTGTTGCTTTTACACTGAAGAGCCCTTTAAATTCATGTAATGTCTCCCCATAACTTTTGCATTCAAATAACTTACTTAATACACTAACTACTGTACGTTACTTTTATATTACCTCCTTCTGCAATTTTGCTTCCAAAATTGCCATTCTGCTCTCTACTTGTTTTTCAGCAATACTTTACTTTCATTTAGGAAATTTACTCAAATACATATTAGATCTGATCTGAACATCCTCTTTTTTTCCTTTTTTAAAGAAAGTATAGGAAGGTGTGTGTGAAACCATTAAGGTTTATGGTCACTCTCGATCTTTTCGAGCACACTCCATTTTCTCACCACCTCATGACCTCCCACATTCCAAGGGGCTTATGGTTTCTCTGACTCCTGGAGTCCATTTTGTCCCAGTGTCACGTTTGCTCCAGCATTAGTTCACTTCATTCACTTCACAAGTTCTCCAGCTCCTATGAAGTTTTTGTTGTATATAGAAGGCCAGAAATATTTATGGGGAAGGGGAGAAGCTCCATCTTCATGGCTCCTTCAACTCTCTTGTGGGGTTCTTAGAGCACACCCATCATCATCTTCTGCTCTTTATACACACACACACAAAAAATGAAGAAACCACAAGGGCACAGATGGGTCCCAAATAACTTGTTTATTAAATATACACAAAGGGCTAAATTCATAAAAGGAGTTAGATGTTGCAAGGCCTAACTTTTAGGCACCTAGAAAGTTACTGGGATTCACAAAGTCTAGGTTCAACCCCATGCTTCCTGCACGGGGAGAAATAGGCACCTAAGAATTGGAATCACAAAAGCCAGCTCGTTAGGCGGGACCTGCCTAAGCTAGCCAATGGGAGAGTCTGATGAGAGAAGTGTGTCCTAACGCTCACCCTTCTCAGGGGAATTAGATGCCTAAGACCAGGCTGCAGGGAGGTGCTGATCTCTGCTAGTAATCCACAGCTGGAAACCCCTCTCCTGCAGGCAGGCAGCTAAGCCTTTGTTTCCTCTCCTGAAGGAACGGAGGCAGAGGAGACCTTATGAATTTTAGGGCACTCATTCAGGATGTAGGATTCAAAGGGGAGGCCCAGATTCAATTCCACCCTCTGTCCAATGAGGAGAAAGTATTTGAACAGGAGTCTTTCACTTCTCAGGAGTGTGCCCTAGCCACAGGGCTATCAGATAATCTGTGCCTCCGTCTCTTATGTTGAAGCTCTTCTATTTAAGTACCTATCCAAAATAGTCATTGGGACAGAGAAAGAGCAAGAATGACTCTACACTTTGGAGGTGGGGACCTGGAACCCAGTCTCCCTGCACCAATAACTAATTAATTATACACAGTGGAACAGCTTCAACAGGAGAGATTGACAGACCCACACCAGAATATCCCATAGTCCAGTGGTTAGTGCACTCAGAGATAGGAGACCCTTGTACTCATCCCTTTCCCCCATCTGGCAGAGGGGAGAATTGAACCTGGGAGTCCCTCATCCTGGGTGAACACCTAACCACTAGACTAGAAGTTAAGGTCTTTGTTCAAAATGGAGGTGATGACAAAGTATAATCCAGAAGGTGTACTCAGAGCAGGCCTACTGGATTGGGACCCCTCAGCAAGATTGGCAGGGGAATACCTACCTTCCCATGTTTTGAGGCTCAAAGTGGGGCTTAGGTGGGAGATAGGCATCCGTACACCTAGAGTGAGGCAGCAGTGCACATGCTCAGAGGTGGAAACTTAGGCTCCTACAGAACTTTTACCGAAAAAACATAGCACCTTCAGGGTTAGGTGACAGCCGAGCAGGAGTCTTGTGGGTCACATTGCGACCTAAAACTAGGACTTGTGCACCTAAACCTGGGTTTAGGCATTTAAGTTCCTTTGTGAATCTGGACCCTAGAGTGTTAGGATAAGTTAGGTCTGTAGATCAATTTCTAGTAAACTGCTCCTATGCCAAGGTTCTTCCACTTGACATCTATCTATCTATACTCAAACATTAGAGCTCTTCCTGCATCACTTAAAAACAGCATATATCCTTCCCTCTTGCTCCTGTACAGAACTCAGTATATTGCAATCAGCTCATAGAACCCCCTCTAATAACTGAGCCCAGCCTTTTTTATGACTGCAAACAGCATCCAGAATATGCTCAATTGACTATCATGCCCATTATAATGCCACTGTTTTTCATCTAAACCCAGGTGCTGGTTGTCTCTATGTTCTGATCTGATTAACCCTTCACACTCCACAACTAAGGCCTGGTCTACACTAGGAGATTATGTCTAATTTAGCAGCGTTAATTCGAGTTAACCCTGCACCCGTCCACACAATGAAGCTATTTATTTCGACATAGAGGTCTTTAAATCTATTTCTGTACTCCTCCCCGACGAGGGGAGTAGCGCTACATTCGACATGGCCATGTCGAATTAGGGTTAGTGTGGATGGAATTCAACGCTAATAATTCCGGGAGCTATCCCACAGTGTACCACTCTGACGCTCTGGACAGCAGTCCGAGCTTGGATGCTCTGACCAGCCACACAGGAAAAGCCCCGAGAAAATTTGAATTCCCTTTCCTGTCTGGCCAGTTTGAATCTCATTTCCTGTTTGGACATCGTGGTGAGCTCAGCAGCACTGGCACTGATGCAGAGCTCTCCAGCAGAGGCGACCATGCAATCGCTGAATAGAAAGAGGACCCCAGCATGGACTGATTGGGAAGTCTTAGATCTGATTGCTGTGTGGGGCGATGAGTCCGTGCTTTCGGAGCTGTGATCAAAAAGACGGAATGCAAAGATCTACAAGGATCTCAAAAGCCATGACGGAGAGAGGATACAGCCGGGATGCAACGCAGTGCCGCGTGAAAATCAAGAAGCTGAGTCAAGCGTACCAGAACACCAAAGAGTCAAATGGACGCTCCGGATCCCAGCCCCAGACATGCCGTTTCTATGAGGCACTGCATTCCATTCTAGGTACGGCCACCACCACTACCCCACCACTGTCTGTGGACTCTGACGATGGGGTATTGTCGATGGCCGCTTCCTCGGAGCTGTTCGCAGATGGGGAAGATGAGGAAGGAGATGAGGAGGATGAGGCAGTCGACAGTGCATACAACGCTGGTTTCCCCGACAGCCAGGATCTCTTCATCACCCTCACGGAGATCCCCTACCGACCCTCCCAAGGCGGTAACCCAGACTGTGAATCAGGGGAAACATCAGTAGGTAAGTGTTGTAAACATTTATTTTGAATAGAATAGGCATGGTATGTTAGCAATGGGTTTTTTAATGATTAGTTTGCCCTAGGCGCTTAACTTTTTAGTCCTTGCCAGTGCAGCTACTGGAAAAGTCTGTTAACATGTCTGGGGATAGAGTAGAAATTCTCCAGGGACATCTCCACAAAGCTCTCCTGGAGGTAACGTGAAAGCCTTTGCATCAGGTTCCTGGGGAGAGCAGCCTTATTGCCTCCCCCACAGTAGGAAACTTTTCCATGCCAGGCTAGCAGCAAGTACTCCGGGATCATTGCCTGGCAAAGCGTGGCGGCACACGGCCCTGGTGTTTACTGGCATTCACGCAGCATGCGGTCTTTCTCTGCCTCCGTAATCCTCAGAGTGATATCACTCATGGTGATCTGCTTTGAATTAGGGGAATTTTAGTATGGGGACTGATTGCTTGTTCCTTTAAATAACTATAACCGGCGGTTTACAGCCATACGGTAGGGGCAGGGAGGCAAACCATTCATGCTGAGCGGTTTGCCGGCAGCACGCAGGGATTTTTCCCAGGGACAGCCACGATGGGGGTGGGACAGGGGCAGAGATCATGCCGGCCGGATCACCGGCAGCAGGAACTGGCCAACGCTAGGAGCATTGCTTGGAACGTGAAAGGAGGGTACTGCTGTAAATTAAGCTTTAAGCAGCCAAAAGTCTACAGCTTACCATGGCTGCCTGCTAGCAGAATTCCGGTATCCGGCCCCGCTTGCGTGATCTGTACAGCTAGACCCCAGGCACTCAAGGTGAAGACAGAAAATTCAACCTTGTACTGAGTGCACATGTGATAGGTACTGTGCATGGTCTTGTTCACAGAGAGACTATATTCATTGTTTGCAAAAATGTATCTTTTTGAGGAATTCACTCCCTTTTTCCCCATTCCACAGCTGCGAGCGTCACCCAAGCTACCCCGGCATCCCCCTCCCAGAGGCTGGCGCAGATCAGGCGGCGAAAGAAGTGGACATGGGACGAGATGTTCTTAAATTATAAATAAATAAATAAATGGAGATATCCTATCTCCTAGAACAGGAAGGGACCTTGAAAGGTCATAGAGTCCAGCCCCCTGCCTTCACTAGCAGGACCAAGTACTGATTTTGCCCCAGATCCCTAAGTGGCCCCCTCAAGGATTGAACTCACAACCCTGGGTTTAGCAGGCCAAAGCTCAAACCACTAAGCTATCCCTCCCCCCTTAGAACTTATGGTCTGTTCCCGAGCTGAGGCAGCACAGCAGACCCAGTGGAGGGAGAACATGTTGCAATACCAGCGATCACACAACGAAAGGGAGGACAGGTGGTGGCAGGAAGACCAGCAGGCGACTCAAACGCTGCTTGGACTAATGAGGGAGCAAACGGACGCACTCCGGCGCCTTGTAGATGTTCTACAGGACTGGAGGCAGGAGGACAGAGCCCCGCTGCATTCTATCTCTAACTGCCCTCCCCCGCCACAAAGTCCCATCTCCCCCTCCCCCAAAGTCCCAAGAAGGAGGGGCGGCAGGGGCTGTGAAAACAGTCCCTCCATGCCTGCAGACTGCTCAAATTGTAGAAGGCTCTCATTCCTAAAGAGTTGATACATCCTTTCCTTCTCTCCAAATGCACCTCACCCAAGCCCCTGTCCCAGTTTCATCCCCTAACTGGGTAGTTCTTAATAAAAAATAAGTTTCTGTTAATTACTGTTTCCATCATGTTCTTTCAGAGGACAGTGTGTTTGAAGGGGGGAAGAGGGGTTGGTAATTGGAGAGCACAATCACCTTTACCAGGGTGCAGACACGGGGGCAGGTTCAGCAGAAGGTCACACACATTGCTATCTTCCCCCCCCCCTTTTTTTCTTGGGTTCCAGGAAGGACCCCCCCCCAGCCTAAGGGGAGGACCCACAGGGCCTAAAACCCAAATGATTACTGGGGACAACTAATGTAAAAACAGGGACAGGAGTGCGGTCAAAGGGTCAAAAGGGTCACTAGGCACACTGGTCAGTCTGGGAGGTGGTTTTCATGTTCTGTGTGGGGGGCTATGTGAGTCTGTGGTGGGGGCGGGTGGTTACAGATCTTATGCAGCGGTCCTTAGCCTGGATGACAGAGCCACGCAGCAGGGGATCTGTAACCGCCTTCCCCCGCCACAAAGTCACATAGCCACCACATAGAGTCCTGAAAAGGAGGGGTGGCAGGCTTTGTTGAAACAACCAGTCCACCACTGTGGACCGCTCTAGGAGCAGGAGCCTGTCATCCTCGAGTTTAGAAGCGTCCTTTCCATCACTATACCCGCACCCAACCACAGTCTGCGTCCCAGTTTCAACACTTTACCACGAAATCCTTAATAAAGAAAACTGTGTTAATGAACAAAATTCCATTTATTTTATTTTTAAAGGTGTGTTGTAAGGGGTGAGGGGGGGGGTCTGTAACTGGAGAGGATATAGTCAACATTAAGTGGGTAAAGAAATGGGGGCAGGTTCAGCTTCTGTTTAAACAAACGTAATAGTCACAGGTTACCCTGCTCACTCTGGAACCTAGCTTTCAAAACTTCCCGGATGCACAGCGTGTCCCGCTGGGCTCTTCTAATCGCCCGGGTGTCTAGTTGGGCATAATCAGCAGCCAGGCGATTTGCCTTAACCTCCCACCCCACCATAAACGTCTTCCCCTTGCTCTCAGAGATTGTGGAGCACACAGCAAGCTGCAACAACAATGGGGATATTGGTTTCGCTGAGATCAGAGCGAGTCAGTAAGCTTCTCCATCTCCCCTTCAGACATCCAAAAGCACACTCCACCACCATTCTGCACTTGCTCAGCCGGTAGTTGAAGCGTTCTTTTTCACTGTCCAGGGTGCCTGTATAGGGCTTCATGAGCCAGGGCATTAGTGGGTAGGCTGGGTCCCCGAGGACTATAGGCATCTCCACATCCCCAACAGTTATTTTCTGGTCCGGGAAGTAGCCTGCAGCCGTCTAAACAGACCAGAGTTCCTGAAAACACGAGTGTCATGAACCTTGCCCGGCCATCCAACGTTGATGTTGGTAAAACGTCCCCTATGGTCCACCAGTGCTTGCAGCACCATTGAAAAGTAGCCCTTTCGATTAATGGTTAAAGCTGGCCTGGTGGTCCGGTCCCAGGATAGGGATGTGAGTTCCATCTATAGCCCCACCGCAGTTTGGGCATCCCATTACAGCGAAGCTATGATCATCTGCACGTTTCCCAGGGTCACTACCTTTGAGAGCAGTAGCTCAACGATTGCATTGGCTACTTGCATCACAGCAACCCCCATGGTAGATTTGCCCACTCCAAATTGATTGGCGACTGACCGGTAGTTGTCTGGCATTTCAAGCTTCCAGAGGGCTATGGCCACTCACTTCTGGACAGTCAGGACTGCTCGCATCCGGGTGTCCTTGCACTTCAGGGCAGGGGACAGCAACTCACAAAGTTCCAGGAAAAGTTCCCTTACGCATCCAAAAGTTTTGCAGCCACTGTGATTCATCCCAGACCTGCAGCACTATGCAGTCCCACCAGTCCGTGCTTGTTTCCCGGGCCCAAAATCGCCATTCCACAGCATCAACATGACCCATTGCCACCATGATGTCCACGGCGCGGGGTCCCGTGCTTTGAGAGAGGTCTGTGCCCCTCTCAGACTTAATGTCCTCACCGCGCTTCCGTAGCCTTCTCACCCGATTTCTCAGCATCTGCCTCTGAAAAAGGTGCACGATAAGGTGCGAGGTGTTGACAATGGCCATAACTGCAGCGATGATAGCAGCGGGCTCCATGCTCGCTGTGCTATGGCGTCCGCGCTGTCAATCACCAGAAAAGTGCGCGAACTGATTGCCCGCTGGCGCTTTCATGGAGGGAGGGCGGGAGTGAGGATTGAATGATGACAGTTACCCAAAACCACCCTCGACACATTTTTTTTCCCTAGCAGGAGTTGGGGGCTCGACCCAGAATTCCAATGGGCAGTTGGGACTGCGGGAACTGTGGGATAGCTACCCACAGTGCACCGCTTCCAATGTCGACGCTTGTCCCGTTAGTGTGGGCTCACAAAGTCGAATTACTGTCCTTAGTGTGGATACACACGTTCGACTTGTAATATCAGTTCCACAAATTCGCTTTAAGTAAAATCGAACTACTCTCAGTGTAGACATACCCGAAATCACATTTTTCTTAGAGAATCTATTCTAGACATTTATTTAGATTTTAATCATACAATCCAAAAGAAACTCACAAGAGAAGAAAAATACACAGTTCTGCAAATACATCAGTTTGTAACAATTGTTTTCCAGTGTTCTTGCTGAAGAGCTATCAGATGATCTTTAGTTTCTTCAGAGTCATATGCTTTGCTCTTAAACTATATAATTGTGGTTGAAACATGATTTTGATCTTTGAAGATGTAGCATCTGAAGCATCTAAAGTCTTGGGGTGCACTAATTAAGTCCTGTCTCTGTAACTCGTTTTAAGGGAGCATATGGGTGCTCTTTGGTTTGTTCTTTCAGAATTAAATCAAAACAAAAAAGTTCCACCACTTGTTTGTTACCAGGGAACTTGATGCTTGCACAGCATTGAAAAGCTATGCTGCAGCCTGAAATATGATATCTCCAAGTGCTTGAAATTTTGCTGCTGAAAAATGGACTTTCATTGAGCAGAAATTTCTGTTGGAAATGTCATTTATTACATTTCTCAATGGGAAATTTTGAAACAAAAATAATTTAAAATTAAAATAGTCACTTGGTTATAGAAACCTCTGCACCCAACCCCCAAGAAAGGAGTTTGAACTCCCTCCTCCCTTTTCTCCCCCTTCCTTCTTTTATGCCCCTGAATGCAATGGAATGAATGTCTAGGTTGCTTTCTATTTTTCCTTTTTCTGCTCTAACTTTTCCAGAAAGGAAAAAGGAAACACTAACTTTGTAGGCTGAGGAAGTTTTTAAAAGTTCCAGAAGGCAAGATTAGAGTTTTATTTTTCCTTTTGCCACTAACTTTTCCAAAATTGAAGATGGCTGAAAAGTTACAGAATGAAAAAGGGAAAAAGGGGGAGAGGGGTCAACAAAAAAACCCTCACCCTAAGTATTATTTATTTTAGTGCACTCCTTTTTTTCCACGGGGAAGAATGGGAGATAAAGAAAAATTTTAATTGTTTTGAAAAAATATTTAATGAAAATTAAAAATTAATTTTCAAACAATTTCAAAGTTTTTCATGATTTTTTCCTCACATTTTTCTACCAATTCTAATGAAACCTCCTCTTAGTGAAACTCTGTCCCAACATAAGGTATAATCATAAGGAAATACTCTGAAGTCAGCCTTGGATTACTCAGATTGACCACCTTATTGGGAAAAAAGCCCAGAGAAACATCCATTTGAGAAACACTTGTGACATGACTGGTGTATACACATACATACACTTATTCCGTCATGGAATTATTACACTCCATAAATATCAAGGGTTAGCAGTTTTCATATTCCACTCAAACTATTTTATTTTAAAGACATACTTAATCTGCAATACAAAAATATTGTACTCAGATCAATTGCTAAAATAATTTGGGATTTAAGGAGTTCACTTCTCAGAATATTTGAATTATTAAAACTACAACAACATTCTACACACAATTGAATTAAAGTGAACGTGTTATTGCACTTGAATCTTTCTGAACAGTGTCATTGCCAGACAAATTATTATTCTGGACCAGGCTATTTAGTGGCTGAGTGTGCTTAACATGTCTACTGACTAATCAAGTTTAGAATGAAGCAGAGGGTTCCCTAGATCAGAATCAGTTCATAAATTCTCAGATTTTTATGGCTAGAAGGGATCACTGTGATCCTCTAATCTGACCTTCTGAATACAAGTCATAGTATTTCACCCAGTAATTCCAGCATCAAGCCAATAAACATTATGCACTGTCAAAGAAAGTAAGAGTATCCAAATGATATAACTGATGGATTTTGTTTGGACAGACAGGATTGACTTGAAATCAACATAGTGGAGAAATCATTGTAACTACATAAAAAGTAAATTTTAGTGGCAGAGTCATAATGGTCTGCTATTAAGGAAATTAATTAAATCAAGAGACATAAGAAAAGTGTTAAGTCAGGGGATAAATAGCAAGATCAGTTTACCCAGATGTAGTCTGGAACACTCTTAATAGGAGCACAAGATAAATTGTTGGGGTAACATATGAGAGAGAGTTAACTTGCTTTGCCTTTTGTGCTAAGTAGCTCAGTATATATTGTGGCTTTCAAGTAATTAGAAATACAATGTGTGTACACTTCAAAAGTCTCTTGCCTCCTGCAACATATGAAACTCATTCGTATGGTTCATCCTGAACAGGTTTTTTAAAAAAAATTTTGTTGCTCCTAATCATCTCAAACATCTTAGAACTAGACCAAAGCTACATATATAGACTTACAGATTCACATCTTACATTATTTTTTCAAATTCTAAATATGTGATTTGCATTCTCAGGATGGCCAAAGAAAGAGCTGTAAATCAAAGGGTTGGTCCCGCAAATCACATGCAGGCAAAACTCCCATTGAACTCAGGGAGAGATGTGTCTATGTAAAGTATGCAAGACTGGTCACCCACAGAGCACAGTATAGATGTCCTTGTACCCCGTGAGCCTCATTCAAAGCTCAATATCAAAGGGAGTCTTTCAATTGACTTCAGTGGGCTTTGGATCAAGCCCTTTATAAATAAACAGAAACAGTCACCTGAGGAAGAGCTCTGTGTAAGCTTAAAAGCTTGTCTCTTTCACCAACGGAAGTTGGTTAAATAAAAAAAAGTACTTCACCCTCCTTGCCTTTCTAATATCCTGGTACCAATACTGCAAAGTGCATCATGTCTCTGTTATACTGTGTATTTTAACATATGTTGTGATCGGCGTTGGCCCACCTACCCGCTAGGGGGCGGTTGGGAGCTACGAGGTCACTGGCCGGCCTGGGTCACGCCTCCGTCAGCGGGGAATTAGTGGTGGGGCGGACGCCAGCCAGAGTCTGTAGCGCGCCCCTCAGGCAGGGGAGCGCCAGCAAAGGTCAGTAGCGCGCCCCTCAGGCAGGGGAGCGCCGGCTAAGGTCAGTAGCGCGCCCCTCAGGCAGGGGAGCGCCGGCTAAGGTCAGTAGCGCGCCCCTCAGGCAGGGGAGCGCCGGCTAAGGTCAGTAGCGCGCCCCTCAGGCAGGGGAGCGCCGGCTAAGGTCAGTAGCGCGCCCCTCAGGCAGGGGAGCGCCGGCTAAGGTCAGTAGCGCGCCCCTCAGGCAGGGGAGCGCCGGCAAAGGTCAGTAGCGCGCCCCTCAGGCAGGGGAGCGCCGGCAAAGGTCAGTAGCGCGCCCCTCAGGCAGGGGAGCGCCGGCTAAGGTCAGTAGCGCGCCCCTCAGGCAGGGGAGCGCCGGCTAAGGTCAGTAGCGCGCCCCTCAGGCAGGGGAGCGCCGGCTAAGGTCAGTAGCGCGCCCCTCAGGCAGGGGAGCGCCGGCTAAGGTCAGTAGCGCGCCCCTCAGGCAGGGGAGCGCCGGCTAAGGTCAGTAGCGCGCCCCTCAGGCAGGGGAGCGCCGGCTAAGGTCCCGGCGTGGCTCTGCCGGGTAGGGGAGCGCAGGCCCACCCTACACCACTGCGCTCCAGCCCAGGGCCCTGACAGTGGCAGAACGAGGGTCCCACTACTGGGTCAGCGGGGTCGTCCCGCTACATAGACTCACCACTGTGCAGCTCTGTCCCTGGGCTACTTCCTACCCGATTGCTCGCCCGAATCCCTCTGGTCCCGTGAGTGCGTCGGGGTAGTCCGCTGCTGGCAGCTCCAGCTCCCCCTCAGGCTCAGGCTCCTCCAGCTCCTCTGGGTACTCGGCTGCTGGCAGCTCCCGCTCCCCCTCCGGCTCCTCCAGTTCCTCTGGGTACTCGGCAGCAGGCAGTCCTGGCAGCCCCAGTCCGTCCTCCAGGTGAGGTTTCCACGGGTCCAGGGCCTCCCCTGGTGTGGCAGCAGGCTCTGAAGGGAGCAGCCCACAGTCTGTGTCTGCCTCCCTCCCTGGTGCTGCCCTAACTGAGCTAAGGGCCCCGCCCTTTATACTTCCTGTTCCACCCCTCCCCTTCCGGGGGGGTGGAGCGAGCTTGGGCTGGCCCCGCCCACTCAGGCTGAGGGAAAGGCACTTTACCCTCAGGTTCGGAGGGAAGCCACCCTGGCTCCCTACATACCCCACCCCTCAAATCCAGCTCCCGAACCTCGGAGCTGGCGTCCTCAGCCTCCCCCAGACGGGAGAAAAAGTCCGCGTTGGCGTTGTCCCGTCCCGCCCCGCCCGATGGCGGATCGTGAAGGCGTAGGTTTGTAGTGTAAGATACCACCGCTGCCGGGGGGCATTCGCGTCCTTCATCTTGTTGAGCCACTTCAGGGGTGCATGATCTGTAACCAGTATAAAGGGGGCCCCGAGGAGGTAGTAGTGGAGAGCATCAACCGCCCACTTAACAGGTAGGGCCTCCTTCTCCAGGACGGAGTAGTTCCGCTCCCGGGGGAACAGTTTCCGACTGATGTAAACAATAGGATGCTCCTCCCCGTCCACCTCCTGTGAGAGGACCGCCCCAAGCCCCACGCCGGAGGCATCGGTCTGGACAATGAAGTCCCGATCGAAGTCCGGGCTGAAGAGAATGGGCTCGCTAGACAGGCGGTCTTTGACAGTTTGAAAGGCCCTCTCGCAGTCGTCAGACCAGCACACTCTACGGGGGCTATCTTTGGTCAGGAGTTCTGTCAGAGGGGCCATAATGGTTGCAAAGTGGGGTACGAACCGCCGGTAATAGCCGGCCAGGCCCAAGAATTGACGTACCTGCCTCTTCGTGGTTGGCGCCTGACATTCCTGGAGGGCTTGAACCTTCCCGATGAGGGGGCGTACCTGTCCCCACCCCAGGGTGTACCCCAGATAGGTGGTTTCTTCGCGCCCGATTCGGCATTTCTTAGGATTGGCTGTGAGGCCGGCGGCACGGAGGTCCCGGAGGACAGCCGCCACTTGGTTGAGATGTTCCTCCCAGTTGCTGCCATAGATGACCACATCATCCAGGTAGGCGGCGGCGTACTTGGTGTGAGGTTGCAAAATCCGATCCATCAAGCGCTGGAAGGTTGCTGGGGCCCCATGGAGGCCGAAAGGCATCCGAGTAAACTGGTACAAGCCTGACGGGGTGGCGAACGCAGTCTTCTCCTTGGATCGGGGTTCCAAGGGGATCTGCCAGTACCCCTTGGTGAGATCTAAGGTGGTGATGTAGCAGGCTTCTCCAAGCCGGTCAAGGAGCTCATCGACGCGGGGCATTGGATACGCATCAAACTTTGAAATGGCATTGACTCTCCGAAAGTCAATACAAAACCGCCGGCTCCCATCTGGCTTCGGAACCAGGACGACAGGGCTCCGCCATTCGCTCTGGGAATGCTCGATAACACCCAATCCCAACATGGCCTGGACTTCCTCCTGCACAGCCTCTCGCATTCACCTAGGCAATGGCCGGGTCGTCTCTCGGACCACCACCCCGGGGTCGGTCTGGATTGCATGGTAGACAAGCGTAGTCTGTCCGGGCTTCATGGTGAAGGTCCTGGGGAATGCCTTCACTAGGCAGAGGGCCTGTTCCCGCTGCTCAGCCGTGAGCGTCTCGGCTAGCTGGGGTTCCCCATTATCAGACGCTTCGGGGGGTTGCGGCCCAAGGTCTGGTTCAGGTGGGTATGGGGCAATTAGTAGTCCTTCCCGTTCCCGCCAGGGTTTTAAAAGATTCACGTGATAGATCTGCTTTCCCTTCCGGTGATCAGGCTGCCGGATTTCATAATTGACAGGCCCCACTTGGCGAAGGACTTCATATGGGCCCTGCCAGCGGGCAAAAAGCTTTGATTCCTCCGAGGGGAGCAGGAGGAGAACTCGGTCCCCGGGGGCAAATAATCGGACCTGGGTGCCCCAATTATATTGCTGCTCCTGGCCCCTTTGGGCCGTGTTTAAGTTTTCCCTCGCGAGTTCACCCGCCCGGGCCAACCGTTCCTGCAGCTGCAAGACGTATTGTAAAAGGCCCTGTGTGACGTTATTGACATAAACTGGGACCATATAGATCATTGTTGCAACCAAGGTCCTGTAGTGGCACCCAAATCTTGTATAAAGGGGGTCAAATGGGGTGTCTAGGACAAGGTTATGGTTTACTGGTTATGATTATGCTGTCTATATGTGTGTATCAGTTTTGTAGTTGAAGTTATGAATATTGGCTCTATACTGTCTGTATGGCGAATATTGGCTCTATACTGTCTGTATGGAAAACTTATGCTATGCTTCTGGGTGACATCCCAGACAAGCTGAGATTATCTCTGCCTAGCCTGCTTGATGGCCCATTAAGGACCATCAGCTATACAATGGACCCATTGAGAGAAGGCAGATAAGCCTTGTAACTCAGCAAAGTATGCAGGGACTGGCCCATGTGACTCCAGACTCCATTTTGCTGTAATTTTCCACAGTAAGAACAAAGAGGTGTTCTTACACCTGGAAAAGACTATATAAGGCTGATGCCTCATCTCCATCTTGTCTTCAATCCTGCTTCATACCTCTGGAGGAACTTTGCTACAAGCTGAAGCTTTGAACAAAGGACTGAGGACCCATCCCAGCGGGGGATGTATTCCAGAGACTTGATTTGAACCTGCAGTTTATTCCATCGCCGCTGCAAGCCTGAACCAAGAACTTTGCCATTACTGTATGTAATTGATTCCATTTAACCAATCCTAACTCTCATCTCTATCTTTTTCCTTTCATGAATAAACCTTTAGATTTTAGATTCTAAAGGATTGGCAGCAGCGTGATTTGTGGGTAATACCTGATTTGTATATTGACCTGGGTCTGGGGCTTGGTCCTTTGGGATCAGGAGAACCTTTTTTCTTTTACTGGGGTATTGGTTTTCATAACCATTTGTCCCCATAACGAGTGGCACTGGTGGGAGTACTGGGAAACTGGAGTGTCTAAGGAGGTTGCTTGTGAGACTTGCGGTTAGCCAGTGGGGTGAGACCGAAGTCCTCCTAGTCTGGCTGGTTTGGTTTGCCTTAGAGGTGGAAAAACCCCAGCCTTGGGCTGTAACTGCCCTATTTGAGCAATTTGTCCTGAGTTGGCACTCTCAGTTGGATTCTGCCAGAACCGCATTGTCACAGTGGCGTAGTCGTGCTTGGATCCACAGAACCAGGTCAATTAAGCTTTGGGTCAGAACCCCACGCTATCCAAATTTGAATTTTGGGATCGAGAATTTTGTTGGTTAAAGAGCTGCTGCAATGGCTGAGCAAAGAGCATATGAGGGACTTGGCAAAAAAGCCCTGGAAAATTTGTGTTCAGAAAAGAGGATAAGCTTTAGAAAGAAAGCTACAAAGGAAGAACTGAGAAATCTGTTAATAGCCAGTGATCAGGGGGCAAGAGTACAGCCCTTACCTGAGGCTGCAGAAGATGCAGAAAAAATTAGGATGCAAAGGGTGACAAGTAAACTGCAATTTGAGCATGAACAGAAGCTAGCAGAGCTTCGATTGCTGGAGAAGCAAAAAATAGCAGAATTAGAGAAAGAAGCTGATCAAAGAAAGAAGGAGGCTGATGAGAGAGCTCGTAAGGGACGTCTAGAGCTGCTCGCTGCTGAGCAGGAGACTCACAGGATGGAACAGGAGATGGCCAGACTTCAGCTCCAAGTACTGGAAGAGCGGAGAAAGTCATCCCCACCTGGTGCTCCACTTCTCCCCCGCCATGAGAAAAACTGGGAAAGGATGTGTCCCATTTACAACGATACTGAGGATATAGAGGAGTTTTTGTCTACCTTTGAACGCCTCTGCAATCTGTACCAGATCCCTAAGGGTCAGCAAATGCCTGTCCTGCTGACCAGACTGACTGGAAAGGCCAGGGAGGTATTCAATGACTTGGGGGAACAAGAAGCCTTAGATTATGAGCTGTTTAAGGATTCTGTGTTAAGGCGGTTCAAGGTTACTCCTGAATCTTACAGAGTTAAGTTTAGAGAGTTTAAAATGTCTAAGGATTGTACTTTTGTAGAATGTGCTCATAAGCTGATGGGTTTTGTTAAAAAGTGGGTTGTGGGAGCCAAGGCGCATGGGAGTTTTGAAAAACTGCTGGATTTAATAACTTTGGAACAGTTCTTAGACATTGTGCCTGACAATGTGAGAGCAGCTGTGTGTGACAGGGACCCTGAGTCAGTCCTACGGGCAGCAGAGATTGCGGATGCCCATATCCAAAACAGGGCTCGAGAAGGGTGTAAAACCCCGGGGAAAAGTAATCACCATTCTCCCCAGTTCAAGAGGAGGGAAGGATTTAAAAATAAACCTGACTCTTCTAAAGGAGTTCAAGGGGGCCTGGAGGGTAGGAACTTACATCCCAGGACGGAACAGGTTACATGTTATCACTGTGGTATCCTGGGCCACATGAGACCAGACTGCCCGACACTGAAGAGCAGCCCAAAACCAGCAACCCCAAATGCCACGGCAAATGCTAACCCTGTTGTTGTAAACTCACAGGCAAGCCACACAGAGCCCAGCATTGGTGCCCTGTGTGCAAATGCTGTTTCTGTGGTCTCTGAACGATTTGACCTTAAAACTCACATTAAAGCTAAATATGGGGGAAATAACGCAGAGTTTATTAGCAGTGCAGAAGTGAATGGAGTAAGGTGTATGGCATGGAGGGACACCGCAGCAGATATTACTCTGGTTAAAGCAAGTCTTGTCAGGAAGGAAGATTATTTGCCAGGTGAAGATGTAACTGTTGTAGCCTTATCTAAGTATTTTGTCAGGGTGCCTTTGGCTAAAATCCACCTGAAATGGAAGGGTTTGGAGGGCACCATGGTTGTGGGAGTAAAAGACATAATCCCTAAGGATATTATGATTGGAAATGATATTAAAGCTATGGTCAGTCAAGTTAATACAAACCAGGCACAAGAGAGGATTGATCCTAAGGTTGTGCCTATGGAGGGTTTCTCCAAAAGTTTGTCCTTGGAAAGTAGCAGTTTGGCTGTGAATGAAGTTTCTGAATGTCTATCTAATGTCTCAGAAGTAAATCTGGAATTAGATCAAGCGAAGGGAGAGGAGAACAAGGAGATTTTGGATGAGCCTAGGCAGTCTTGTGAGCTGATGGCTTTATCTAGTCAGCAGTTTGGGAAGGCAAGGAGAGTGGAAGATGAGTGTCCCTATACCTTATCTGTTTCCTGTGCGAAGAATAGCGACAGTGAAGGAAATGTGCCTGTGTCTGTCGGGGTATTGACTTGCCTATGGAGGAAGCTACCCCAGTCTCCAAGCAGTTGTCTGTGAACAGCCCGGTTTGCTGGGACAAGGGAAATGAAATCCCAAACTGTATGTCTAGTAAAGGAAAATGCGTCTCCAACTCTTTTTTGTCTGTGGAGCAGACAGAAGGTGCCTTTCGGCCTGTGATGGTTGAGAGTAATTTAGCTGTCTCAGAGTTGGTTCTGGATTCAACTAAAGCCCAGGAAGGGAATGGTCCTAAGTTTGCATCTGCTGGGGAGAATGGCACCGTAACTAGGTTGCATCCAGTTAGTGTCTTAGCAAAATCCCAGAGACCAGAAAATTCTGGTGCTTGTATTTTGCCTGTTGCTCATGTGTGGTTGGAGAAGGGTGTAACAACTCTGTCTGATCAGGGTGATACCCTAGCCAGGGCACAAGGAGAGCGGAAAGGTAATTTGGTTGTGGTACCTACGGACAGTTTAACAACTTGTAGCAAAAAGGAAAAAATTCCTAAGCTTGTGTGTGGCAAAGAGAAGGGAAGTATTTCTAACCTTTTATCTAGGAAGTCTATGGCTTGGTCTACACTACCCCCCTAATTCGAACTAAGGTACGCAACTTCAGCTACGTGAATAACGTAGCTGAAGTCGAAGTACCTTAGTTCGAACTTACCTTGGTCCACACGCGGCAGGCAGGCTCCCCCGTCGACTCCGCGGTACTCCTCTCGCCGAGCTGGAGTACCGCAGTCGACGGCAAGCACTTCCGGGTTCGACTTATCGCGTCCAGACTAGACGCGATAAGTCGAACCCAGAACTTCGATTTCCAGCCGTCGAACTAGCTGGTAAGTGTAGCCAAGGCCTATGGGTTTGCCTGAAAGGGGATTGTGTAGAGATCTGCCTGATGGGCCAAAGGTGATCCTGAATGCAAGTAAAACCCAGACAGAGTCTGTTGTTGCTCAGGAAAGTGTTCCTTTAGAGCAAGCCCTAGGTGAAGAGGGTAAGGGCAGAATTTCTGTGAGAGGTGATTTGCTGCTTAGAAAAGCTCCTGGAGAAAGGAATCCTCATGGTACTCGGTGCAAGCAGTTCCCTGCAACTGAAGGGTGTGAGAGTGATTTAATCAAGGAAGTTTCAGTTCCTAGCAGCCAGAAATTGTCTGTTGTGAATGGATCCACTGACTTTCCTTTTAAAAGATCCAGTGTGGGTAGCTTTGAGAAGGTCTCAGAGGAAGTAAAAGTTGTTAAGGAATTGAGGCAGCCCTATAACCAAGTGGCTGTGTGGGGCCAACTTGTTGGGGAGACAATGGTGTTGGAACAGGAATGTCTCCTTTCTGATTCTTTAAACGAGCAGTTTGTGCTTCAGGGTTTGAGGACAGATTTGGTTACTGATGTGTCAGAGCAGAGCAGTTTTATGGCTGAATGCTTGAGGATGCGGGGGAGAGCAAGCAAACTCTCACCAGCAGACTCTGTGGATTTGTGTGGTATCTCTTTAAGGCAGAATCCAGCCTTGGAAATTATAGCAGTTAAGGATATGAAAACTGGTGGACTGGCTCTGGTCTGGGGTAGTGCAAATTACTTGTCTGGCTGGAAAAGGGAGGACTTGCTAATAGCTGTTAGCACAGAGGGCCCACCCCATCAGCCAGTGAATTCTGTTAAGCAACAGAAATCAGGGTTTGATTCTGCAGGACAAGGAGGACAGAAAAAACTGAATTTTGCAAAGGGAAGCCACAGGTTAACCCTAAAATGCCCAGACTCCAATGGTATTGAGCCAAAGGGGTGGCATGACAACCATGATTGTAGATGGACACTTGCAATGAACTTGTTGTTATTGCTTAATTTTGCAATGAATGTGTTGCTATTGCCACAAACTGTAAAAATGTACAATGTGTCTAATCTTTTGGAGAATCCCTTGAACATGTTAAAAGGAATACATGAGAACACACGTTATGTTAAAAGGCCTTGTTACACTGGGGTTTCACAGGTAATGCCTATAAACAATATGGGAACTTTTCACAGGGGAAAAGACATTCCAGACCTAATGTGCTGTATGAAAAGGAAGACTGAGGCACACTACCATATTGCTGTCATGGCTAAATGCCAAGATTCCTGTACTATGAAGAACATTAATATCTGCATTTATTCGATGTTAATGGGGTTCCAAACATTTGCCCGAGCTGGTATGGATAAAGTAGCTATTTTCTTTAGCTCTTGGCAAGATCACATGGCACATACAGGAACATTGCTGCCAGAGCAGATCCAATCCACTATTGTTCTAACTAAGTTTTACCTTGAGGTTGTAAAGAGGTTCAATCATGTAGTTGAACATGATTTTGATAAACCATTTCTGTTATACACTGGTATGGCTTCTAACCCAATACTAGCTGTAGTGAGACAGAACCCAGGATGGGGAGCTCTTGGGATGCAGTCAGTGATGTTTGTATCATCCCTTCCTGCATCAATTTTGCGTTGGGGGTGTGACGTTATTGACATAAACTGGGACCGTATAGATCATTGTTGCAACCAAGGTCCTGTAGTGGCACCCAAATCTTGTATAAAGGGGGTCAAATGGGGTGTCTAGGACAAGGTTATGGTTTACTGGTTATGATTATGCTGTCTATATGTGTGTATCAGTTTTGTAGTTGAAGTTATGAATATTGGCTCTATACTGTCTGTATGGCGAATATTGGCTCTATACTGTCTGTATGGAAAACTTATGCTATGCTTCTGGGTGACATCCCAGACAAGCTGAGATTATCTCTGCCTAGCCTGCTTGATGGCCCATTAAGGACCATCAGCTATACAATGGACCCATTGAGAGAAGGCAGATAAGCCTTGTAACTCAGCAAAGTATGCAGGGACTGGCCCATGTGACTCCAGACTCCATTTTGCTGTAATTTTCCACAGTAAGAACAAAGAGGTGTTCTTACACCTGGAAAAGACTATATAAGGCTGATGCCTCATCTCCATCTTGTCTTCAATCCTGCTTCATACCTCTGGAGGAACTTTGCTACAAGCTGAAGCTTTGAACAAAGGACTGAGGACCCATCCCAGCGGGGGATGTATTCCAGAGACTTGATTTGAACCTGCAGTTTATTCCATCGCCGCTGCAAGCCTGAACCAAGAACTTTGCCATTACTGTATGTAATTGATTCCATTTAACCAATCCTAACTCTCATCTCTATCTTTTTCCTTTCATGAATAAACCTTTAGATTTTAGATTCTAAAGGATTGGCAGCAGCGTGATTTGTGGGTAATACCTGATTTGTATATTGACCTGGGTCTGGGGCTTGGTCCTTTGGGATCAGGAGAACCTTTTTTCTTTTACTGGGGTATTGGTTTTCATAACCATTTGTCCCCATAACGAGTGGCACTGGTGGGAGTACTGGGAAACTGGAGTGTCTAAGGAGGTTGCTTGTGAGACTTGCGGTTAGCCAGTGGGGTGAGACCGAAGTCCTCCTAGTCTGGCTGGTTTGGTTTGCCTTAGAGGTGGAAAAACCCCAGCCTTGGGCTGTAACTGCCCTATTTGAGCAATTTGTCCTGAGTTGGCACTCTCAGTTGGGTTCCGCCAGAACCGCATTGTCACACCCTGCGTTGAGGATGGTGTATGTTCCCAAGTTTCTCTCAGGAGATCCATCACTCCGCGGGGCCGTCGCCCATAGAGGAGCTCAAATGGAGAGAACTTTGTGGAAGCCTGTGGAACTTCCCGAACCGCCAGTAGTAAAGGGGGAAGTAGTTGATCCCACTGACGGAGGTCCTGGGTGGGGATGCATCGCAACATTCCTTTCAGGGTTCGATTAAAACGTTCAACTAACCCATCCGTCTGGGGATGGTAAACTGAGGCCTGCAGCTTCTTAATCCCCAGCAGGGCACATACCTGACGGAACAACTTAGATGTGAAGTTGGTCCCTTGGTCAGTAAGTAACTCTCGAGGGAGGCCTACCCTGGCGAAGATCTTCACGAGCTCTGCCGCAATAGTGCGGGCAGTGATACTCCTTAAGGGGACAGCCTCAGGGAAGCGGGTGGCGTAGTCCATCAAGACAAGGATGTATTGGTAGCCCGCCTGACTTTTCGGGAAGGGTCCGACCAGGTCCATCGCTACTCGTTCAAATGGAACGCCCACGGTTGGTAATGGAACTAGGGGGGCCTTCCGGATCCCGGCGGGGCGGCGCGTTGGCAGTCCGGGCATGACCCACAGTAATCCTTCACTTCGCGGTGGATGCCGGGCCAGAAGAACTTGGCCAGGACCCTAGCTGCGGTTTTCTCCGGTCCTAAATGGCCTGCGGCTGGGATGTCATGGGCTAGCTTTAGGACCGCCCGTCGATGAATGCGGGGAACCACGAGTTGGGTCCGGACCTCTTGAGTTTGAAGGTCCTGCTCCACACGGTAGAGACGATCCTGGTCAAGGTCAAATCTAGGCCATTGGGTAGCCCGCTGGGCCTCCACGACCTTCCCCTCTACCCGTGCCAGCTGTTCATAGGCAAACCGGAGCGTAGGGTCCTCCCTTTGGTCTCGGCTAAAGTCCCGAATGTCCACCGGGGGGCCCCCTGTCTCCTGGACGTCCTGCCTGGGTGAAAGGGATGGGTCACCGTCGGGGTCGGGGCTCCGCCTGGGGCCTGGGTCCGTCGCAGAGGAGGCTCCCTCGAATGCCTCTTCCGGAGATAGGGACCGGAGCAGCTCGACGAATTCTGGCCAGTCCCGGCCCAGGATGATTGGGTAGGCAAGGGACGGGGCCACCGCCACATTCATTACCTGAGTCGCCCCATCTACCGTGAGAGGGACCTGCACGGTGGGGTACGGTTTCACATCCCCATGTATGCACTGTATCCGTACCTCCCCGATGATCTGCTCGGTGTCCGGGAGGAGGGACTGGCGGACAAGAGTCTGCCCACAGCCCGAATCAATTAGACCCACCACAGGTGTCCCGGCGATGCTCATGGGGGCTGTCAATTTGGCCGCGGATGGTGTGCGGGCCCGGCTCTCCCCGGTGTACACCTGGCCAAAATCGCATTCCATCGCCGTACAGTCTCGTTGCAGGTGGCCGTACTCACCACACCGAAAGCAAGGTCCTACCTCTGTGCGCCCCGGCCGTGCCGGGTCACCCAGGTGGCCGCGGGGTTGGCCGGGGCCCGATGGACGGGCCAAACGTCCCGACGGTGCAGGTTGTGGGGCCTCGGGCCGTCGTGGAAAAGTAGTGCCGCCGCTGTTTGGTCGTCGGGCTCGAGCGGGCACATTGACTTTGGGGGTGGACCCCCTTTCCGGCTTCTGAGCGCCGGGTCCAGAGCTTGGGGGTCGGGCTGTCGGTCCTATTGGGGCCTCGGCCTCTAGAAAGTTCTCCATAAGTGTGACTGCTGCACTTAGAGTTTGAGGTCGGTGCCGCAACACCCACGCCCTCCCTGGAGTCGGAAGGATGTGCACGAATTGTTCGAGGATGATCTGTTCTGTCACCTCAGCCACAGTTCGATGCTCGGGTTGTAGCCATCGGCACGCTGCATCCTTTAATTCCTGTGCCATGGCTCGGGGCCGGGCCCCCGGGGGGTACAGCTTTCCCCGAAACCGTCGCCGAAAAGTCTCCGGGGTGATGTCGAAGGCATCCAGGATAGCCGCTTTTACTCTGGCGTAAACACGGGCTTCATCGTCTGGTAGCCCCCGGTAAGCCTTCTGGGCCGGCCCCGTTAGATAGGGGGCAAGCAGGGTTGCCCATTGGTCCGGCGCCCAACCAGCTACTGCAGCAACCCGCTCGAAGGTCACCAGATAAGCCTCTGGGTCATCCTCAGGCCCCATCTTGGCCAGACGGACTGGTGGAGCAGGAGGGTTGGGGGTGGTCACCCCGCCCGGCTGGGCTCCACCGGGGCTCGGCCACAGGGTGGCAAGTTGCTGGAAACATTGAGTCTGTTGTTCGCGGTGCTGGGCCCCCAAGGTTTGAAGCAACTGCTGCTGGTGTGTACCCAGCTGCTGTATGAGTTGTTGCTGCTGCTGCTGAGTCTCGGCCAGCACCTTGATAAGCCTTTCCATCTCCATCTTCTGTTTAGGGGCTGTCGCTGCCTCCTTGCTCTAATCCCTTCCGGCAGGGATAGGGGGCGCTGCCCACATTCTCCACCACTTGGTCGGCGTGGGCCCACCTACCCGCTAGGGGGCGGTGGGGAGCTACGAGGTCACTGGCCGGCCTGGGTCACGCCTCCGTCAGCGGGGAATTAGTGGCGGGGCGGCCGCCAGCCAGAGTCTGTAGCGCGCCCCTCAGGCAGGGGAGCGCCGGCAAAGGTCAGTAGCGCGCCCCTCAGGCAGGGGCGCGCCGGCAAAGGTCAGTAGCGCGCCCCTCAGGCAGGGGAGCGCCGGCAAAGGTCAGTAGCGCGCCCCTCAGGCAGGGGAGCGCCGGCTAAGGTCAATAGCGCGCCCCTCAGGCAGGGGAGCGCCGGCTAAGGTCAATAGCGCGCCCCTCAGGCAGGGGAGCGCCGGCTAAGGTCCCGGCGTGGCTCTGCCGGGTAGGGCAGCGCAGGCCCACCCTACACCACTGCGCTCCAGCCCAGGGCCCTGACAGTGGCAGAACGAGGGTCCCACCACTGGGTCAGCGGGGTCGTCCCGCTACATAGACTCACCACTGTGCAGCTCTGTCCCTGGGCTACTTCCTACCCGATTGCTCGCCCGAATCCCTCTGGTCCCGTGAGTGCGTCGGGGTAGTCCGCTGCTGGCAGCTCTGGCTCCCCCTCAGGCTCAGGCTCCTCCAGCTCCTCTGGGTACTCGGCTGCTGGCAGCTCCAGCTCCCCCTCTGACTCCTCCAGTTCCTCTGGGTACTCGGCAGCGGGCAGTCCTGGCAGCCCCAGTCCGTCCTCCAGGTGAGGTTTCCACGGGTCCAGGGCCTCCCCTGGTGTGGCAGCAGGCTCTGAAGGGAGCAGCCCACAGTCTGTGTCTGCCTCCCTCCCTGGTGCTGCCCTAACTGAGCTAAGGGCCCCGCCCTTTATACTTCCTGTTCCACCCCTCCCCTTCCGGGGGGTGGAGCAAGCTTGGGCTGGCCCCGCCCACTCAGGCTGAGGGAAAGGCACTTTACCCTCAGGTTCGGAGGGAAGCCACCCTGGCTCCCTACATATGTATACACTAAGATACAGAGATAGAATACAGTAGAACCTCAGAGTTATGAGCACCTTGGTTGTTCGTAACTCTGAACAAAAAGTTATGGTTGTTCTTTCAAAAGTTTACCACTGAACATTTACTTAATACAGCTTTGAAACTTTACGATGCAGAAGAAAAATGCTCATTTTAACCTTCTTGATTTAAATAAAAACAAACAGTTTCCTTTCCTTCTCACTTTTTAAACTCTCTTTTTTAGTAGTTTACATTTAACACTTCTGTATTTGCTTTTTTTGTGTCTCTGCTGCTGCCTGATTCCGTACTTCTGGTTCCAAATGAGGTGTGTGGTTGACCGGACAGTTTGTAACTCTGGAGTTCTAAACTCTGAAGTTCTACTGGAGAGAGAGAGAGAGAGAGAAACACACTGAGAACCCAGAGCATAGAATGGGTGAATCTAATAAACTGAGATAAGTAAACAAAGCAAAGCAATTCATATATTTGAAGTCCAGTAAGGACTTTTGTAATTATCTAGTCTAGTTTTCAGCATAGCACTGGCCATAGAATTTCCCCGATAATTTCTGCATTGAGCCCAATGTCTTGTGGTTGAACTACAACATATCTTTTGGAAAGACATCCAGTCTGGATTTAATGGTTTCAAGTGATGGCAAACCATTGATACCTTGTTCTAATGGTTAATTACCCTTCATGCTAAAAATTTGCATTGTATTTCAAGTCTGAATTTGTGTAGCTTCAACTTTCAGCCACTGGAACTTGTTATGGCTATCTGCTAGATTAAAGAGTTCTCTACTAACAGAATTTTTTTCTCTGTAAGCGCTTACAGATCATAAAAATCACCTCATTGTTAATGTTGACTGTGTTGATTTCAGAAGTTCAAGTATATCATTCTGCCTCTTTTTAAATATTCAAAGGAACAAAATTATATTTTAGTTCCTAAAACAGAAATATGGCTTTGGGCTAACAAAATATGGAACATAAAAAATTGCTAAATAAAGGACTCATTTATACCCATTTAGTCCCTCGGAGATCATTCTGGATGCAAGCCAGTCATAGAAACCAGAATGTGGGTCATTATGTCAAACTAGCAAGTTGCCATGATTTAGTACTTGAAATTTGGTACGTAGATTCTATGGTGGTAGGTATATTAGAAATAGCTAAAAATAAATTAGGTTAAAATAGAAAATGCTTCAGATTTGTTTGGAAAAATAAAAAATATAATTTTAAAATATTTCTTTAGTTAAGAGCTCAAAGACAAATATTCATGGAGACAAACTTTAACAGAAGAATTATACATACCTGAATATTGTGTTTAAGATAATAGAACCCATTAATTTCCCCTTAAATCAAGACCTTCTCTCTTTACTGAGAGTAAATACACTTCAACACAAACTACTAGTGAAAGAAATTAGCAGAAATGTTATTACAGACTGAAAGAAGCCAGGCTAGAAGAAACCATCATCATTACCCCTGTATTTTATATGTAGCAGTATTTGTTCAATATTAAAATATTTAGATGTTAAATTTCCTTTTTCCTCAAAGGCATTAAACAGTAATATATATGCAAAATATGCAAACAAAAATAGATTCACCAACAGATCAGAATTCCAAACCCTCATTAACATCAGAACAAAACTCCATGTTCCATTCCTTTCTACTTCATTTGTAATTTGTGCATGGTGAATATCAGGCAGAACTCCAGAGTTCATTAAAATACTAAAGTTACCTTTTTCTCCTTCATATTTGTGTGTGTTTGTTTTCAATAAATGTAATGAAAAGTGTGGGGGGTGTAATTTTGGAAAGCAAGAGACTCTGGAGGTAAAAGCCTGCGTGGATACAAAAACATGGATCCGCATCTGCCAGGATCAACCCACGATCCGACCCGCCGGCCACTAGGCGTCTTACCTGTATCCGCATCCGCACCCACAGCAGCAAGCCATCTCAAAGGCTAGCGACAGGGGGAGGGGTCTTGCTGGGAAGAGGTAGCGCGAGGGTGGGGACTAGGGGTAAGGGGCAATGTGGGGGCAGGGTCTTGAGGAGAAGTGGTGGCACAGAGGAGGACTGGGGGAAAGGGATGTTGCATCGCATGCTGCTCCCGGGGGCTTGAGGCAGAGGGGTGGGGTGCCAGGGCACCACTCACTCCAATCCCCGTGGCCAAGAGCAGGCCCTGCTGCCCAGAAGCCAGCTGGCCAGGCCCGGGACTGGGAGCATGGCCAGTGCTGCTGGGCCAGGCCATGGTGCGGATGCTGGCACTGCCCAAGGGGCCAAGCTTCTAGATAGGAAGCAGCACGGCTGGAGAGCTCGACTCCAACCTGCTGCCCAGCCCCAGGTTTGCTGGTCACAGGCCCCAAGCGTGCTGTGCCCCACCCACCTGGCTTGTCTGAGCCAGATGCCGCAGGCCAGGCACGGCCAGTCTCTGCATCCGATCCACTATCTGCAAAAACGGGTCCGTGGATATGAAGCGGATATCCACAGATTTGCAGGGCTCTGTCTGGAGGAGAACTATAGTCTCAAAGTATATGACACAATCCAGCACACCAACACCATAGTGGCTGCTCTCCCTGCTTTTCATAGGTATACAGCCACCACTTGCTGATGCTTTTCTAATCCAAGAGTGTTGGTTAAACACTTTAATGACAGAAATATTTAACCCCTTGCACAGCTGTTTTGATTTTCTAATACTATACCCCAATATAATAATTCATTGTAAACAGGGGCACTTAGTGTGAGATATATGTTCAGCACCAATCAGTGACAAAACCTTAATCAATGGCACTCTGTAAAGACCCAAGGACCCATGCTGATGGATTCTTTTGCAGGATTGGGCCATGTCATTTGTATAAGGACAGTTCATGACTACTATTTGAGGGGACAAAGTATTACCAAAGATAGTGAACATTCTGCAGAGACACCAATTAAGTTAGATGCTGTCACATACACTTCCAGTTAAATCACTGTGGGTTTGGCCCATCTTCTGTACATTGCTACAGATTACTTTTCCTTTACATTGATAAAAAGAGAATAACTATGTGTGAGAAAAATGGCATGTATTAGTCACTTTTTAAAGTGTGCAACTGACTGCCGGTGTAGAAACAATGTGTTTACACATTATTTTGGGTTATTGTTTGTAAGGAAGTATCTAATAGATTATGATGAGATTGAATGCTAAAATGTTCAGAAAACCTTGATTCCAATCTAAACTATATTTTTTGTGAGGTTAGGCCTCTATCCAAATCAATTTGCTGTGATCTTCATGCTTTCCAGAGTCATTCCCAGAAGACTTCAAATACTTCATAACTACCAGTTTGAAAGGTGTGACATTTTCCATTTGTTTTTTGTTTGAATAAACTAGATATGGGGTGCGGGGGAACTACAGCACAAAGAAGGAAGTGAGGAGGTGGTCTTTTAAGAAATTAACAATGCCGGGAAATACATTTCCAACTGCAAGAACAGCAGATTGAAGGGAATTGGCTACAGAATGTTAAGGCAATCTATGGCAAATTAGTTTAAAATTGTAAATAATCACCTTTTGTTGCTTTTCAGAGGTACACGGAGTACTCTGTGGGCAGTCCCTCCTTCCCTCTATTCCATTACTGGGTTAAAAGATTGAAGCTTTTGTATGTGGCTTCATAACAAGTAAATTTTAAAAAAAAAATGATTAGCTTTCCCAGAATTTCAGTTCATTAACAGATGCAATGGAACATTTTTGTATTTTGAAAAAAACTTGGATAGTTTTTGTCCCTTCATTGCTCTGTTTTTCTGATTCCATGTATCTCAGTAGAACCTGATTTTAAATCCAACGTCACAGGGACTGCATACATCTCTTCGGAGGTGCACTAATGTAATATCAGCATTCAAAAATACATCCACCATTCAGGAACTCCACTGCCTTGCATCTTGTATAGTCATTTACAATACTGAGAACTGAGTGTAAAATGCCACAGTTCTCATTGTGTAGCCTTTGACACCCACTTTGTACTTGTATAAAGGACTATACAAGGTCTCAGGCACTGGAAAATCTCAGCTCTGTCATTCTCTAAAGTATCACCAAAAGACTGTCAAGGTGGGTGAGGTAACATCTTTTATTGGACCAGCTTCTGTGGATGAGAGACAAGTTTTTGAGCTTACACAGAGCTCTTCTTTTGGATTACCTCATCCACCTTGTGTCGCTAATATCCTGGGACCAAATACAGATTCAACAACACTGCATACATCAGAAGATTGTTTAACTCAAGACAGATTGTTTAACACTCAAGCCATTTCTAAGTATACGAGAGAAGTATGTAAACATAAAGGCAGAAAAGTAGCTTGTTTCTCATAAGTTACCCAATAATTGTCAGCACCCATATGAACTAATGGACAGATTCTGCATGGGCCAAAAATGGTGTTGGTGTCAGCAGAAGATGAGACCCTGGGAGCCTCCCAATTATTCAGATCACCAGTGCTGAAAACAGTTTTGAACAAATTGGCTACTGTACCCTTGATTCTGAAGTCATGGATTGGGCAGAATAAGTCTCCCCCATTGCCATCTACCCTGTCCTCCCACATCTCATCCTTCTCTCTTTACATTCAAGGCACGCACTTGGGGACCCAGGGAGCTGAGCAGGACAGTGCATCCTTCAGACTCAGATTGGGATTTCTATCCCTGTAGTGAACATGCATAGAGGGTATGAGAAGTGTATTTTATACGTGGAAATAAAAAATAAAAATAAATAAATCCAGCTGCATTTCTACAGTGATGTTATGGGCAAATCAGAAAATTTCCTGTTAATTGTAGGATTTCTGAGACCCTGAAAATGTTTTATTTCCCCCATCCTCTCCAATAGCTTTTTTCCCCTCCAACAGCTTTTTCCCCCTCCAGTCAGTGTTATTTTCTGTTTCCTAGACACTACACACACAGAGCTAAGATGGACCCAAACCAAATCAATACTTGAACTCCAGATCTGAATAGCTCCCACCACAACTTTGTGAAAGTTTCAATGCAGATCTGCGCTGTGCAACTGAAGCCCATCCAAACACACAAACTGTGAAATTTTGCTAATAAACTAGGTGATTCTATTGATTTCAAAGGAGCTACATTTCTGTTTCATTATTGGCCTTCACAGGAGATTTCTCAGCATTTGTCACTTGAATCTTCCTTTAAAACCTGCAAAAGATTAAAGTAGGCCTCTGAGCAGCAACAAATGCTACACTAGATGGAATTACAAAACACCCTGCTATCACTCACAAGTATCTCTGTCTCTCGGGTTAGCAGCTAGCCTAAGAAAATCTAATAGGTTTTCTGAGCTGAAGTAGTCTGTCAAAACCAGGAATGAATAAATGCTGAATCAAAGACTTGAGACCACATGCCAGCAAAAGACACACAAAGCAGCTTCTTCAGAGTCTATACTTTTTACATGGTCTAATCAGGAAAGAAGCCTACATCCCTCAGAGTCTCATCTTTCTTCTGGTGTCACTTTTCCACTACAGAAGGCCCCAGTACCACCTCTGCTGGTTCCACTTGGCTTTTCAGAATCTAGATGCCATCTTGGATAGAAAAACTCATTTATTCCTATTTCTCTCCTTCCTTTCCTTCCACCCCTGCCCCTACAGTATTCTATCCGTTATACCTTGAATTGTTCTTTTAACAGATGGGTTTTCTAATTCAAACACTTGAGATAGCTCCTCCTCCCCAAATCACAGCTCCCAGTGCATGTTTACTATTTACCTAAAAAGGGAAACAAGATAGTCCTATTTATTATATTCACAGTATGTTGGATTGTTTGTTAGAAAAACCCATATGAAAGAGGTATATTTAAATCTTTTATTTGACATTGTTCATTACCGATATCTTTGCTAAAACTGATATTAATAATGTACGGTGCTGCTGGGAGCAAACCTGCCAGCCCTGGTAGATTCACGCTAGCTCCAGCTTGAGTGGGTGTGCTAAAAGGGGCAGTGTGGATGTTGTGGCTTGAGCAGCAGCTCATGCTCTCAAGCCCACCAGTTCCCCTGGATCTGAGCTGAGCTGGCTAGCCTGAGACTCTGCCAAAACCAGAATGCCCATCAAGCCATTTTTAGGACACCTCCTCAAGCTGAGCTAGTGTGAGTCTGTCTTGTCTGGGCTGGGCTGCTCATTCCCAGTAGCAGTGTAGACATACTCTAAGGAACCTGAGACAATGTGGTGGTTATTTTTAGTTTTTGCAATTATCTTAGCTTGAGACAGTGAAATTAGCCTGGCCCAATACGGCCACTCAGTTGTTTTGCTTTCATGCAATAGCACAATACTGTCACTGTATCAGGGTTGCAAATAGTGCAAGGGGCTGCTTAAACTTTTCACTGACATTTTCAAAAAGCACAGCAACATTTCTTTCCTTTTGATCTTTTTATAAAGAATGCTTCAGCAAACCCAGGGTCACATTACAGGTGATTTCAGTACAGATGCCTTAAGGCTAGGAGTGATGAAGGGAGTCCTTTTCCCCCCTGCCTAGCCATACAGGGCGCAGCCATAATAATTCAGCACTAGAGAGCAATAGGTGGAGCTCACTAAAATTGTCAGTTACATTACTGTCCCAAGACGTGGTATGTGTGGATGAGGCAAGGTTGTAGCCATGGCTTTGCAACGCCCATACACATCATCAGGCTGCTCCCCTCAATATTTTAAAACTCAAAAATATTTCTAATGTAGTTTTTCGGTAAAATCTGTGACATACAGAATGCAGGGTAGTACGGTTTTGTATTAGCCCTCTCCTTAGGATGAGGATCATTCATTGCTCACTTCACCACTTGTATATAATGCAGCCATCCCAAACTCATGGTGAGAAATCCTTTATACTGTAATATATTGCACAGGTGCTGACTTGTTTTTGTTGGTGGGTGCTGCTCTCTGCCCCCTCCCTCTCAAGCAAATGGCAGGTGGGGCCTCAGGTGAGGAGAGGGGAGAAGAGGCCGGGCATGGGAGTGGGGGGGAGGGGCTCGGAGCAGGCACCAAGGCCCACAAAAAAGATTAATCCAGTCGTGTAGGTGATGAGCAGCCCCTATGTTTTTTTTAGTGGGTGCTTGACCCCTGGAGCACCCACAGAGTCTGTGCCTATGATATGTTGCTCTCCATAGAAAAATGAACAGGGGCGGGGGGGAAAGCTCATTTTAGAGTGTTTTTTTAATATAGTCAACAACAAGGCATACATGTAAGGAACTTCTCTCATTAGAGTTAAGTTTTGCAGAAGAGGAATTCTTAGTTTTGGAAACATTCCTTTCAGAGAGCTCCATTAGACCATTCATTGAAGAGAAAGGCATTTGAAGTCATTAGTACTATACATTGCTTCTCCATACAAGTCACAGAACCCTAAAATAGAATGTAATTAGTACCAAAAATAAAATGCCAACAGCTGATTAGTGTAACGAGGCCACTAAAATATTCAGAGCTAATTAGTACAAACTCTAGTAGATGGCAATAAGAATATGCTGTCAAATAGTAAGAAGTGGCACTCTTGGTTAAACTTAACTTGCTTTCTTTTTTCTAAGCTCCAAAACAAGCAACATGAAATGCAAACCCTTGAATGTAACCTGCATTGATATCTACAAAAGCAGGGTCTACCCCTGCATTTCTTAGTCATGCAACTCCTCGCTGAAATCTGACATTTCTTCTCTTCATTTGCAACCCTCCCCATACACTCAGTCATAGGCTGTGACCCAAGGACATCACGATGCCAGGTGGCAGAGAGCACAGGGGTACATAAAAGTACAGGGATCCCCTGGGTTCACTAAAGGGGTCATGTAAGGTATCTAATGAAAGCATGTGTCACATTGGTTACCATAATCAATGCAAGATTCATATATGGAAAACGTGTCCAGATTATGTATATATGCTGAAAATGTTCTAAGCCATGTAGTTAGAAGACAGGTCACTCAAAGGTAGCGTGGCTTGAGACAAACTTCTCCAGAGAGGAAGTAGGACTCCTATTGTAAGATACACAATGGTCCATTAGCATACTGAGTCAAATGCTAATGAAAAGCTATCAGAGACTTCAGAAGGAAATTAATAGGGGAAGATGGGGTAACCCTGTTTTCAGATGAAAACATAAGGTCTAGTCTATCTGGGAGTCCAGAAAGACACCCTGGTATCCTTCAATATGTAAAGACAAGCGGGCAGTGGGCTTGATCTTATGAAAGTGGGATCTCAGCCACTGGGGAAAGGATTTGGGGTAAGCTGTCCCTTAGGAAACAGGGGGGATATCTTGTGTGTTAAGCTTAGGCTCTAGAAAGAAAGTTATTTGTTTTATATGTAAGTATTTGTTTCCAATATTCTTTGAAAGGTATATTTTTAGTGAAATCAAGAATAAGTTTAAGTGCTGTGTGTTAAGCAGAATGGGGATCCTAAGTCAATATTAAACTAGTGTGTAATATTCCTTTAGGAGTAGAAAAATCTAAGAGTTCTGTGCATGTTCAGTGGAACAAAAGTTGGGCTCTTCAGAGGGGCACTCTGAGGACCCGAGAGTTGGAGTGTGCCTATCATTAACCTGTACAGAGTGAGGCCTGGAAGGCAGTGGTTGTATTACCAAAGGTTGGTGGAGTCAGGGAGCTGGTCCACAGCAGGCACAGACAAGACTTCCTCATGCGGAGGTCAGGAAGTAGCAAGGTGCCTCACAACCCTGGTTACCACTGGAAAGCATCACAGACTCCTGAGGGAGATACACACTAAGGTCCCTTTAATCTACATAAGACCGGCCATACTGGGTCAATCCAATGGTCCATCTAGCCCAGTATCCTGTCTTCCGATAGTGGCCAATACCAGATAATTCAGAGGGAATAAAAAGAACAGGGAAATCATCAAGTGACGCATTCCCTATTGTCCACTCCCAGTAGTCTGAGGTTTAGGGACACCCATAGCATAGAATATCAGGGTTGGAATGGACCTCAGGAGGTCATCTAGTCCAACCCCCTACTCAAAGCAGGACCAATCCCCAGACAGATTTTTGCCCCAGCTCCCTAAATGGCCCCCTCAAGGATTGAACTCACAGGCCAATGCTCAAACCACTGAGCGATCCCTCACTCTGCATTCATTACCATCTTGGCTAATAGCCATTGATGAACCTACCTAAATTTTTAGTTTTTTTTAACCCAGTTAAGTTTTTGACCTTCACAACATCCACTGGCAAAGAGTTCCACGGATTGACTGTTCATTGTGCAAAGTAGTACTTACTTATGTTTGTTTTAAAACTGTTGCCTATTAATTTCATTGGGTGACCCCCGATTCTTGTGGTATGTGAAGAGTTAAATACCACTTCCCTATTCACTTTCTCCAGAGTATCTTCCAAAGTCATGTAAAGGGGTCTTAATATAAGAGTATCAGTCCCTTAATTTTTATAAGAGCCTAAGGGGATAGCCATCATGCAATCTTACTACAGTGAGCCTCAGTATCAGTCAAACCATATAAGGTAGAAAGTAAAATATTGTCTACTACTATAAGCACTCAATTTCAGTTCTTTTTACACTGACAACACCTAACATCAGAGATCAAATATTTATACCTGACAATCGTCCAGCCTGTTCTAATGGAATAAGATATCTTATTCCAGCTGTTATGGGCTGCATTCACAACAGCCTGGTTCCTACAGTCACTTTTGGTTCTCTAGCCCAGTCTATTAATTTTAAAGTGCCTAAACAAAGGACATATTTGTAGTCTGCATTGAATAAAGCTGAACAAAGTTGCTGATGCCACACTAGTGCGTGAATGCAATACAATATGATAAATTAATTATGCTGATCTCACTTGGCAAGAATCAGACAATAAAATGTATAGCAGAGGTTGCAATGATAAGTTCAGAGTTTACAAGGTAGTTTAAACTGGCAAATTTTATTAAATGATATATCCAATCTCTGTAGTACAAGACGGGATGCATTCCGGTACAGAATATCAAATGCCTAGACCAGGATGAGTAAGCAAGGAGGTGAAAAAGAAAGAATCAAAGCAATGCTACTGTACATTTTTAAGCCATATATCCAGAATGAACTTTGTGTCTGCTATAACAACTGGTGATTTAGATGATGAATTAATGTCCAAGATGTTTCTCTAATCGTCTAAGGAAGCTCCACTTATTGTAAGTATTTAAATATACTAATTATTATATATACACACACATGCATATGTACACATATTTAGACCCAGTTTTTCAAAAGGGTCCCCCCTCCCCGTTCAGAAGCAAATTGTACCCACAACTGGCACCTACATTTTTGCACCCATAACTGAAATACAGGCACAAAACTGAGTGAGGGTCTAGCTAGACACACAAGTAAGATTTGTGCACCTCACTCACTTTGCTAATACAAATGTGGGCACAAATTCTAGTTTCAATATAAAAAATATAACATACTATATATGTGTGTGCACACATATACACAGATGCCTTCTAGTCCTCCTCCTTCCTTGGCACTCCAACTCTCTGCTAACTGCTGCTTCTACTATCCCATTGCCACACAGATTAACATTCATACTGTTCAAATGTATTGTTTGCCCAATATAGCAAAGTGTGTAGCATAATAACTCCTGATATAGGAGTACAGAATTGTAATGTGGGCATTCAGTTTTTAGACTATTCACCATAATTGTTGGTCAGTTTCCTTGCCAAAATTATGAATGAGACAAATCTTGTGCAAACAGTCGCTTCCTAGGTGCTCATGAATATATCACAAAAGGTACTGTATTTTCTGGCGTATAAGACTACTTTTTAACCCAGGAAAATCTTCTCAAAAGTCGGGGGTCGTCTTATACGCCAGGTGTCGTCTTATAGGGCGGGTGCTGAAACTTCCAAGACGGACTGGAGAATCTGCGGTCGCCGCATATGGTGGGGGGAGCTCAAAAACGGCCGCGGCCGCATCCCCGCCCGATGACGAGGTGAGGGGGCGCCTCACCGGGAAGGTGTAAGTGAAGGGCGGAGCAAGCTGCAGGCGTCCGGGACGCCTGGGGTATGGAAAAAAGAGATAGAGCGGCGCTGTGCCCAGAAAAACACGCCTCTTTCACCCGTCTGGCCCGCCCTTGTATCCTATTACCGTACCTCCTTCTCTGCCTCTCAGATCTCGCTCCTGAGGACTGCAGTGAAGCGGCGCAGGCGCGCATGTGTGAGATCTGAGAGGCAGAGAAGGAGGTAATAGGATACAAGGGCGGGCCAGACGGGTGAAAGAGGCGTGTTTGCGCTACCGCTCTGATAGTCTTGGAGACAGGGAGGGCTGGGCAGGCAGGGAGAGCTGACCAATCCAAGCAGGCTTTGTATACAACAACCAGCCAATCGCCGGTAAGGTACATCGCTTGCCGTGATTGGCTGGTTGTTGTATACTGGGTACCACATACAGTACAGCACCAGTATCTGTACCTGTTCATACAGTATAGCACCAGTACATACAGTACAGTATACAAATGTCCAACAGTCAAAACCCCATCATGGCTCCACCAGCAAGAAGAAAGAAATATGAAGCCAGTTTCAAACTTAAAGTTGTAAACTTTGCCATGGAACATAATAACTGCGCTGCTGCAAGACAATATGGAGTAACAGAAAAGATGGTTTGGGACTGGAAAGCAAATGAAAAAGCATTAAAGAGTATGCCAAGGGGTAAGTGTGCATTAAGAAGAGGCACTCCACATTGGCCAGAACTCGAAAAACATGTAGCAGACATGGTGAATGAGCATCGCCAAAACGGTTATGTAGTGACACGAAATAAAATACATTTGTTTGCACTTCAGTGGGCCAAATCTAACCCAGATCACAGCAACAGATTTAAGGCCACTGTATCCTGGTGTACTAGATTCATGGGAAGGCATAATATGGTACTGAGGCAAAAGATGAAAATTGCCCCAAAATTACCTGCAGATCTTGATAGCAAAGTAAATAGTTTCCATCGATACGTAATACAACAGCGCACTAAACATGGCTATGCGTTAAGTAGTATTGGAAATATGGATGAAACTCCAATGAATTTTGATATGGTTGGAAATAAAACTGTCCATCAAAAAGGTGAAAAAACAATTTTAATTAAAACAACAGGACATGAGAAGTCCAGTTTTACAGTGGTACTAGCATGCACAGCTGATGGCGCCAAACTGAGACCAATGATTATTTTTAAAAGAAAAACAATGCCGAAATTCAAGTTCCCTGTTGGTTGTTTTGTACATGTGAATGAAAAAGGCTGGATGGATGAAGAAGGGGTAAAGCTATGGCTTGATAATGTATGGAGCAGGCGACCAGGTGGACTTATTCAAAAATGTAGTCTACTGGTGTGGGATATGTTCAGGGCTCATTTAACTCCCAGCACCAAGCAAATGCTTGCAAGACTAAACACAGATGCGGCAGTTATTCCTGCAGGATTGACATCGTTGGTACAGCCACTGGATGTGTGCCTAAACAAGCCATTTAAAGATCGCATTCAAGAACAGTGGAATGAATGGATGGTTAGCGGCGAAAAGTCATTCACAAAAGGAGGAAACATGCGTGCTCCACAGTTGGATGTTTTGTGCAAGTTTGTCATAAAAGCCTGGAATGATATTGATGCAGAAACAGTAATAAAGTCTTTCAAGAAGTGTGGCATATCAAATTCATTAGATGGTATGGAGGACGACTACTTGTGGCAAGATGAAGAGGAAGCCGAAGCTGAGACCACACCATCTGATACGGAATTCGATCCATACGACGACTGCCTTACAAATGTATCACAAGATGTCATTGATGTACTTATGATATCAGATGACGAACAGGAGGATTTTGAAGGCTTTTAAAGGGAAACTGTCACGCCAGCAAAACCTGTAAAAATACCGTAGCTTGCAGTTATGATGGGCGTTGCTAACTCGCCAGGGACTTGCCCGGCACTTGCTCTCTCTCTCTTGTTTGTTATCTTCCTCCTATCATCATCAGTTCCAGTTTGGTTGACAGCTTAGAAAACAAACAGCATGGCAGCTCCCATGGGTTTATTGTCTTATCCTTCCTTTCAGCTTTAGAGTGAATTAGGAAAAGTTTAATCCACTTGCACTGTTTTATGTTTACATGTTTGTTGACAAACAGCCTTATGTTTATAAGTGACAGTTTTCCTGCTAAGTACCTGCATGTCATAAGCATTTGAATTAAAATTACCATATTGAAATCAAATCTGATGTTTTTTTAATTTTTTTTTGGTGTGCGTTGGAAGAGGGGTAGTCTTATACGGCGAGTATATCCCAAACTCTATATTTTAACTGGAAAAGTTGGGGGTCGTCTTATACGCCCAGTCGTCTTATACGCCGGAAAATACGGTATTTATAATGTAATTAGTAAGTGTGCTCATAAATACAAGATGTCACCTGGTTTGGGGGGAATCTTATTTGTCCACACAAAAGATCTTATTTTGAAGAAAAATGGAAAAGAAAAAAAGCAGATACGATACTGTTTCATGTGGATAAACATCTGACAGTCTTAGAAAACTATTACTCATGATTTCACAACTTATTTTCTGACTGTGAAACAGAAGTTTATATGGTACATATAGAGGAGTGAATTCACCAGAGTAACTCACCTCCCCCTGACTGCCAGAACAGTTGTAAATATCGGATATGTGGGGGGAAAAAAATCTTGTTGTAATAAAGTGAATTGAAATTAGCACCAACCATCCTGGAACAATGAATCCTTCTGGTGAATATTAAGAAACCACTATGCCATTAATGTCACAAACCACAGGAAAATGAGAGCCACATTAGAAGATGTTCATTGAAATACTCTATATTTCATAAGGCACTGAAGGGGTTAGAATCTATCCAGCAGGACTAGAACTTACCAGGACCCAATAACTGATGAGAAACAAAGGCCCAGATCCTCAAAAGGTATTTAGGTACCTAACTTCCTTTGATTTCAATAGGGAGGGTAGCCAACCCTCCAGGATTGGCCTGGAGTCTCCAGGAATTAAAGATTAATCTTTAATTAAAGATTATGCCATGTGATGAAATCTTCAGGAATACATCCAACCAAAATTGGCAACCCTATCAATAGGTGTTCGGCATTTAAATACCTTTGAAGATGTGGGCCAGATAACTTTATTGTTCTCTTACTTACACCAAAAGTGACCACAGAGCAATGAAGTTAATCTAGCATAAAACTGGCATAAGTACTGTATTGCCAACTCTCACGATTTTATTGCAATTCTAGTGATTTGGGGGTGTTTTCTGTCTTATGAAAACATGATAAAAAAGAATCAACTCACAAATTCTCCCTAACTCATGGAAAATGGCCATCATCCCATATTAGTGTCAATGGAGCTGAAGCCAGCAAGATGGCTGCCATTTCCCTACAGGCTTCTCTACAGACTGCCACCAAAGTTGGCTGCCACCTCCCATGGTTTTCAGGGAGATTGAAGCCAGCCCCACAGGCAAAATGGCTACTACTCTATGAATCAGGGAACTCCCAAGGACACATGAGACACTGTAAAAGGTTAATGGGGGAGGAGATTTAGGGGTTGGGGCTCAGGAGAGGAGGGGGAAGAAGGGAGGGGGCAGAGCAGGGGAAGGTAGGGCAGGAGTGGAGATGGACTGGTGGGGCCTGGTGTGAGGCTGGGAACTCTGCGAGCTGTGTGGTGGTGACTGTGGCCAAAGCTGGCTGTGGCTGTCTCCCTCCTCTGCAGTCCGTTCCCCCTCTTCCTCTCCTTCTTGCTCCCTGCCTGCCTGCCTCCCTCCCTGGCACCAGCCCCAGCTCCACTCAGGCACAGAGGGGATGGTCTCACCATCCTCGCATGAAGGACAGAGCTGGCTTGCTGGACACTGGCCTCACTCGGTACAGACTCTGCCCACAGTCCCATGTCTGGCTCCATGGACTCACCACCAGGCTGCAGGGCCTCTCCCTGCTCGTGCTGCTGCTGCTGGACAGCAAGGCACCTCAGCACCAAACTGGCCCTGCTGGATGTGGGACTTCACACGCCAAGTGAGGCTGTACACACGGGCAGCAGGGTGACTCCTATTTCCACCTATGCTAGAAAGTGGTTGGGCCATGGCTTGGATGTTCCCCTACCCCCGGGCTCTGCAGTCTACAAAAGGAGTACTGACCATGACTTTTCTGCAGAACTGACACTTAGCCAGTTGGTCCCCAGCTTGTAGCAGTGCACAGGATTCTTCCATCCTAAGTGAAGGACTCTGCACTTGTTCTTATTGATCCTCAGATTTCTTTTGGCCAAATCCTCCAATTTGTCTAGGTCACTCTGGACCCTATCCTTATCCTCCAGCATATCTACCTCCCGCCCAGCTTGATGTCATCCACAAACTTGCTGAGGGTGCAATCCATCCCATCATTCAGATCATTAATGAAGATGTTGAACAAAACCAGCTCCAGGATCGACCCTTGGGGCACTCCGCTTGATACTGGCTGCCAACTAAAGGTTGAGCCCAACAATCTAGCCCGCTTTCTAGCCACCTTATAGTCCATTCATCCAATCCATACTACTTTAACTTGATGGCACGAATACTGTGGGATACCATATCAAAAACTTTGCTAAAGTCAAGGTATACCACGTTCACCACTTTCCCCATATGCACAGAGCCAGTTATCTCATCATAGAAGTCAATCAGGTTGGTCAGGCATGACTTGCCATTGGTGAATCAATGTTGACTATTCCTGATCACCTTCCTCTCCTCCAAGTGCTTCAAAATGGATTCCTTGAGGACCTGCTCCATAATTTTTCCAGAGACTGATATGAAGCTGACCGGTCTGTAATTCCTCAAATTCTCCTTCTTCCCTTTTTAAAAGATGGGCACTATATTTGCCTTTTTCCAATCGTCTGGGACCTCCTCCCAATTGAGACAAGTTTTCAAAGATTATGGCCAATGGCTCTGCAATCACATCAGCCAACTCCAGCTTTTCTAATTAGTCCATTTTCTGCCATAGTACCTGTGCAAAGAGCCTGAAAACAGTTTCTTACCTCGCTCTACATTGGGGGTACATGGGTTCTTCACTTTCTTCTTCTAGAGGGCACATGCTGCCAATTTTCTTCCCCGTTCTGCACTGCCCTCTCTGATTCTTCAGTGTGCTGTGCCTGCAGTACCAAACACTGACTTCTATCCAGAAAGAATTCATTTTCTCTGATGCAACACAGGGTTGATACTTGGGTCTCTAGTTCTTTAACCTTCTCTTCCAATATGGAGACCAGCTTGCACTTCATACAGACAAAGTTGCTTCTATCCTCTGGGAGAAAGACAAACAAGGCACATCCTTGAAAGACAACAACAGCTGATGGCTCACTTTCCATATTGTCTTCCTTCTAAGAGCCTCTTCAGATCTTGTATTTCAGGCTTCTATGAGCAGTAAAGGCAAAATTCTGTGGGAACTCCCCCTAGGTGAACTCCCAGGCAAACAGAGGGAGCTTGCCTCTCCTCTGTTCTCAGTTCAAAACTGGCTGCTTTTTTATAAGGCTGCTGACTTGAAGCAGTTGCCTCGGCTCAAAACCTTTCCCCCAATCAACCACTCAAGGTCCACCTGGAACAAAGCACTCCCAGTTCACACTTTTCAAACAAATGAACACATGGTCAAACAATCCCTTGCAATTAGCACCAGTCAAACAAATGGTCACAGCGGACAGGCACTCAGATATTCATCCCACCAGCTCACAATGCAGCCCCCCAGTGCAGCATTTACTTCTCGGATGGTTCCTAGGCAAATGCCCTCAGTTTGCCTCTCCTCTGTTCACTGCTCACAATTCAAGAAGGATGTTGATAAACTGGAAAGGGTTCAGAGAAAAGTCACGAGAATGATTAAAGGAGCTCAATCTATTTAGCTTAACAAAGAAGACTAAGAGGTGACAGGATTTCAGTCTATATACATACCTGCTTGGGAAACAAATATTTAATAATGGACTCTTCAATCTATTAGGTATAACATGATCCGGTGACTGGAAGATGAAGCTAGACAAACTCAGCCTGGAAAGATGTAATTTTTTGACCGTGAAAGTAATTAACCACTGGAACAACCTACCCAGGGTTGTGGTGGAGTCTCCACAATTTTTAAAGCAAGATTGCAAATTGATCGCTTAGTCACCCAAACACCTAGAAGATAAGCTGGTATGTAACAGTAAGCATGGATTTCTCAGGAACAAAATCATGTCAAACCAACTTAATAGCTTTCTTTGACAGGCTAACAAACCTTGTGGATGGCGGAAGCACTAGATGTAGTATATCTAGTAAGGTTTTTGATACTATCATGACCTTCTCAAACAAACTAGGGAAATACAAGCAAGATGAAACTACTATAAGGTGGGTGCAGAACTGGCTGGAAAACCATTCTGAGAAAGTAGATATCAGTGGTTCACAATCAAGCTGGAAGGGCATATCAAGTGGGATCCCACAGGGATCAGTTCTGGGTCTGTTCAATATTTTCAGAGATTTAGATAATGGCAGAGAGTACACACTTATAAAGTTTGAAGATGAGACCAAGCTGGGGGGGCGTTGCAAGTGCTTCGGAGGATAGGATTAAACTTCAAAATGATCTGGGCAAACTGGAGAAATGATCTGAAGTGAATAGGATGAAATTCAATAAGGACAAATGCAAAGTACTCCACTTAGGAAGGAACAATCAGTTGCACGCATACAAAATGGGAAATGACTGCCTAGGAAGGAGTACCAGGGAAAATAGTGGATCACTAGCTAAATATGAGTCAATTACCTCCTCTCTTGCCAATACATCACAGAATGATGTTTGCAAAAAAAAGGAAACATCATTCTGTGATGTATTATCAAGGGAGGAGGTAATTCTTCCACTCTACTCCATGGCAATCAGGCCCCAGCTGGAGTATTGTGTCCAGTTCCAGGTGCTACATTTCAGGAAAGATGTGGACAAATTACAGAAAGTCCAGAGAAGAGCAACAAAAATTATTAAAGGTCTAGAAAACATTACCTATGAGGAAAGATTGAAAAAACTGGGTTTGTTTAGTCTGCAGAAAACTGAGAGGTGACATAACAGTTTTCAAGTACAGAAAAAGTTATTATAAGGAGGAGGGAGAAAAAATGTTCTCCTTAATCTGAGGATAGGACAAGAATCAATGGGCTTAAATTGCAGCAAGGCCATTTTAGGTTGGACATTAGGAAAAACTTCCTAACTGTCAGGGTAGTTAAGCACTGGAATACATTGCCTAAGGAGGTTGTGGAATCTCCATTTTTGGAAATTTTTAAGAGCAGGTTAGACAAATACCTGTCAGGGATGGTCTAGATAAAACTGTCCTGCCATGAGTGCAGGGGACTAGATTAGATGACCTCTTGAGGTCCCTTCCAGTCCTATGATGTTTTTCTACAATATACTCTAGGAAATAGTTTGGGGAAGTTCTGTGGCCTTCATTATACAGGAGGTTAGACTAGATGACAAAATGGTCCATTCTGACCTTGTAATCTATCAATCTAAAGAAATTGGTCAAGCAAAAGAAAAAAACATTTCTCTAAGGTGGTGTGGAGCAATGGAAATCCCCCAGCAGCACAGGAGAACAAAGAGGTGCAAGACATGCCTGTTAAAGAGGCATGTTTTCTGAGCTAGGGTAACATTTTGACTCCAGACCTGAACAAATTAAGAGACTTTGTTATAGGGGCAAAGAGTGTGTACCTGAAGACTGACCAGGAAGACAAGAGGGTCTGGGGACCCAGAAAGGATTAACATTCAACATTTTCCAGGTCATTTATGAATAAGGGGTAAACAGGGAGGTAGAAAAATTTTCAGACAATATAAAATTACTCAAGATAGTTAAATCCAAAGCAGACTGTGAAGAGTTACAAAGGGATTTCACCATATTTGGTGACTGGGCAACAAAATGACAAATTAAATGCAATGCTGATAAGAGCAAAGTAATGCTCATTGGAAAACAATCCCAACTACAAATATATAATGATGGAATCTAAATTAGCTGTTACCCCTCAAAAAAAAAAAAAACACAATCTTGAGTCATTGAGGATAGTTCTTTGTAAACATCCACTCAATGTGCAGGAGCAGTAAAAAAAGCTAACAATGTTAAAACCATTAGGGAAGCGATGAGACAAACTATCCTAATGCCACTATATACATCCTTGGCACACCCACACCTTGAATACCGCATGCAGTTCTGGTTACCCCATCTCCAAATGATATATGAGAATTGGAAGAGGTACAGAGAAGGGCAACAGAAATGATTAAGGGTATGGAACAGCTTCCGTCTGAGGAGAGATTAAAAAGACTGGAAATTTTCAGACAACTAAGGTTGGGGGGAGGGGCGGGAGAATATGATAAGTCTATAAAATCATAAATGTTGTGGAGAAAGTGAATTAGAAATTATTTACTCCTTCAGAAAACACAAAAACCAGGGGTCACCCAATGAAATTAATAGGCAGCAGGATTAAAGCAAACAAAAGGAAACACTTCTTCACACAATGCACAGTCAACCTGTGAAACTCATTGCCAGGGGATGTTGTGAAGGCCAAAACTATAATGGCATTCAAAAAAATAACTAGATGAGTTCATGGAGGATAGGTCCATCAATGGCTATTAGCCAGGATGGGCAGGGATGGTGTCCAGAAGCTAGGAATGGGCGACGGGGATGGTTCACTTGAGTACCGATTCTATTCATTCCCTCTGAAGCACCTGGTATTGACCACTGTCGGAAAACAAGATACTCTGCTAGATGAACCATTGGTCTGACCCAGTATGGCCGTTCTTATGTTAAGCTACTGGGGAGACTTGGGAGGTTCAGCACTGGTCTTGGATCTATCGCAGGTGGACTACAGGGTCCCACTTCTTAGGAGGGGTAAAGACAATGAATCTGTATGCCAGGAGTCAGGGGTGAAAGTAACATTAAGCACTTACTGGTACAGGGGCCCAGGTCCGGGCCCACAGAAGGGGCAGGGCCTTGGGCGGAAGGAGCAGGGCTGAGGGTGTCAGCCTCCCCCAGCCAACCCATCTGCGCTGCCTGATCCACACCACCTTGGGCTCCGGCAGCAATTTAAAAGGGCCTGGGGCTCCAGCTGCTGCTGCGGTAGTAGAAAGTGGCAACAGAAAGGGGCTGCAGGGGAAGTAGTCTGTAGTCACTTCCTCAGAGATATGTTTGGGGCTATGGATTTAAGTAGTTTGCTAGTTATTCCCTGGGAGGTGGGAGTTTGGGCTGGTAAACCCAGAGAGAGGGGAGCCTGAAACTGTAGGAAAGTGACCATGGAAAGAGCAACAGGATTGATAGAAGGCAGACCAGTTGCTAGACATAGGGATTCTGGACTGGAACCCGGAGTAGAGGGCAGCCTGGATTCCCTTACCAGCCACTGGAGAAGTGTCATAGCAGTGGTGCTGAAGACTGCCTGGGACAGTTGTCTAATGCACCTTTGATACCCTGGAAGGAGTATATTGACCTGGCTGGAGAGCTGAGTCATGAAGGAATACCCCGAGTCCCAGAGATAGAGACCACAGCGTGAGGAAAGGGGTGTCAGACGTAAGGGAAGAGCTAAGCCCCAGACCAGCCAGGAGGAGGTACCCTAGTGGCGAGTGGACCCGCCCAACCCTGACACTTCAAACTTGATTTCAGTGAAAGTCAGGAGCCTAAATACCTTTGAAGACCTGGACCATAGAGCCTGCAGGAGTGCTGAGCAGCACTGATGTAATTTACTTCAGTTAGAGTTGTGGGTGCACATCATGTGTGAAAATCAGGCCCTTAACTCTCTCTACCTCAGCTAGATGAAAGGAGAGGCTCAGAACCAATTGTCAACCAACTAGTTCTTGGTAACAAATATAGCATATATACCTACACAATATTTTTAAGAGATTTTTTGATGCATTGAATACTAAAAAAGATGCTATGCACCTAATCTAAGTTCCAGCCTTATATTTAAGTTTTAAATTCAGTTTTCTGCTCCTTTAGGGATATTAAAGTCACCTTGGCACTTGGAAAGACAGGATGACTTAAGAGAATGCATAAGTCTGAGCTCAAAAGATAAAAGAAGCTGGCTTTTTTTCCTTTGTAAGCCTTGTGGATTTGATACTAAAAAGGGCAGTGTGTCTGCCTCACTGCTCCCTGTTACAATGCCAGATGGGAATCTGACACCAAGTACTGAAACTGGCAATAGTCAGGCATCCTGATTTGTAATGTGAAAGGCTAACTAATGCTCAGAAATAACTGTCAATCATTAACAGACAGATGGAACCATTTTTAGTAAAATTTACAAAAATGGGGGGATAAGTAACATCTGAATAAGTTATGGTGGCCTGCAGATTTCAGCTCTCTGTAATTATACTATAAGGCTCCATTAAAGAATACAAAGTACAGAGAATAAAGCAGAACCATAAAGCTCAGCTAGTAAGAATAAAGAAAAAGTATTATTGGGAGACTGATTATAGTTCTTTGTCATTGGAAATTGTTATTGAAGGCATAGGGGCCTCTGTGTATGCAGATTCAAGCCAAAATGTTCAAAGTTGGTGTTTGAAGTTGGACAGCTAATTAAGTGTCCTGATTTTCAAAGGTGTTGTGCATCCCAAATTCTGTTGAGGTTAATGGCAATTGTGGGTGCTCAGAAATTCTGAAAATCCAGCCACTTATTTAGGGGTTTCAGTTTGGAGCTAGGTGCCTGACTTTACGCACTTACATTTGTAAATTTTGGCCTAAAAGCTCTTATGGAAATCGTGACCACCTCTGCTCTGTGTATTTTTATGACACAAGAAATCTATTGGATACAAAATAAAATACTGAGAACACCTGACTTCAGAAGTAAGATTTAAGTGCATCCAAGTAATAACAGACAGAACAAAGTAAGTCACCAAGTAAAATAAAGCAAAAACACGCAAGTCTAATCCTAATACATTACAAAACTGAATACAGGTAAATCTCACCCTCAGAGATGTTCCAATAAGCTTCTTTCACAGAAGAGACTCCTTTTTACTCTGGGTCCAATCCTTTCCCCGGTACAGTCCTTGTTAGTTTCAGCAGGCATCTTAGGTGAAAAAGAAGGGATTCCACATGACTGGGACCTCTTTTGTTCTGTTCCACCCCCCTTAATAGCTTTGGCACAAGGCAGGAATCCTTTGTCTCCCTCTGGGTTCCCACCCCTCCTTCTAAATGGAAAAGCACCAGGTCAAAGATGGATTCCAGTTCAGGTCACATGATCACATGTCCTGTGAGACTTCATTACCCTCTCACTGGCACATGTATACAGGAAATCTTACAAGTAAAGAGCCATTTACAACCAATTGTCCTGGTTAATGGGAGTCATCAAGATTCCAAATCACCATTAATGGCCCAAACTTTGTAGAATTACAATAGGACCTCAGAGTTATCTTTCATATTCCTAGTTTCAGATACAAGAATGATACATTCATATAAATAGGATGACCATACTCAGATTATAAGTTTTGTAATGATACCTTACAAGAGACCTTTTGCATAAAGCATATTCCAGTTACATCATATCCACACTTATAAACATTTTCATAAAAATATGGAGTATGGCGTCACACCACCACAGGTTTTCCCCCCACCCTATACTTAGAAAAGAAAATACCTGCTATGATTACCAAGTCTCAGAGTATTAGTTCCATTATGGAGATATATCTCTCTCAGAGCTGGAAGGGACCCTGAAAGGTCATTGAGTCCAGCCCCCTGCCTTCACTAGCAGGACCAAGAACTGATTTTGCCCCAGATCCCTACACAGCCCTCTCAAGGATTGAGTTCACAACCCTGGGTTTAGCAGGCCAATGCTCAAACCACTGAGCTATCCTGCCCCCCATTGCCCTTCACTGTGTAAGATATGAGACCTACTCAAGGAGTATAGCCATTTAATTTATCAAACGTGTTGATAGAGGCTTAGTCACTAATATTTAGGTTCTGCCCCTATTGACAAGCTGAATGAGAGGGAATAAGTCTCATTACTAGTATGCAGTGTTGTCTCTCTAATAACCTGGGGCTGACATGGCTACAAGGAGCTGTATAAAATTGCTGTATAAAAGCCAGCCCCTAGGACTTTAGCCAAAGTAAAACATGTCATCTGTCACTAGTAATAGGAGAGAAGGTGGGTGAGGTAATATCTTTTATTGGACCCATTTCTGTTGGAGAGAGACTAGCTTTCAATAAAAGATATTACCTCACCCACCTTCTCTCCTATTACTACTGACAGATGACATATTTTACTTTGGCTAAAGTCCTAGGGGCTGGCTTTTATACAGCAATTTTATAAAAGTTAAAGGTTTTAGAAAATAGACATTTTTTAAAAGCGGTCCCATCACAAATGCAAAAAAGGGATAGAGAAGGAGCTATGATAAGCTTTTATTTAAAATGTTCATAAACCAAGGTACCTTTTTCCATGGATTAAAAAAGTTAATATCACATTTTTGTTAAGATGCTGAGAAGAACAGAGTGGGGTCTTGTAAGGTTTGACACCTTTTTCTGCCGTAAAAGCAGCAGCCAGATGAGGAAGAGCAGCCATCAGCTAAATTGCAGAGAGTCACATCCTCATGTTCCATCTAAACTGCACCAAAACAATGTAATATCAGGCTGTTAAGAAGGCGATCCTGTCCTAATAGCACCCACCACCACCAGACAAATAGATCTTAAGATATTTAAAGAAATCCGTTTGATGGCATTCTGCCTGGCCAGAAACTACTTAACAGTTGTGATTGTGAAATCTATACTTCTATTGTTTTGCCTCTATGGTCCCTACTTCCCTATTGTTTATCTGCATGGTTTCAGTCTGATTCTTGACTTGTTTCTGTCTGTTGCATAACTAATTTTGCAAGGTTTAAATCAACTAAGGTGGGGTATGATTGTTTAAAGAATTGTTTCATAATGGGCTAGGATTGGTAAAAACACTGGTTTGTGGGACTTAAATTTAAAATGATTGGTTATGGTATAGCTAAGTAGAACCTGAGTTTTAGCTATACACATTGGTAAGCAAGTTCTTTGGAACCTAACTCCAGAACACAGCTCAAAATCAGAGCTGCCAAAACCATCACACCCCACTGACCATACCATGCAGCACCTGGAGCTGCAGACAACCTGATCCTGACTGGCCACCAGGGAAAGTTCATCTGTCTTATTGGGAGTGGTGAGCATTGTATGCTTAGCACGTGTATATCTGTTGATCAATTGTTAATAAATATAGCTTAAGGATACATTACTGTGTAAGGCGCTTTCACTGGGAAAAGATCCCGCAAACCCACAGAAGGTTATGCCCCTGGGAACGGTTGGGGTGCCTAAATTAACCAGGTTACATCTTGAGCCCATGATAGGTGCCCTAGACTGTGCATATAACAGTCTCAGGGAACCATGCTGGTGCTCATTTAAAAAAAAAAAAAACTATTCTATACAGGTTCTTATATTGTGTTCACCACAGTAGTATCTGAGTGCCTTCCAGCAACACATTAAGCAACATTACTACACTATCTGTCACAGGTTTATTCTCTCAGTGTGCACAGTGGAGTGTCTTGTTTTGATAAGGTTTTTCCCACCCCTATTTTAGGGCCGTAAGATCAGAGCTAGAGTGTAGGTAATATAGTCATGTGGACCAGCCCTCAGTGTCTGGGATGGCAGTTCCCCTTCTAAACCTGAGTAACAGGCAAGATGATTCACTAGTGTATCAGCAAGACCATGCCAGAGCTGTTAGCTTTACCCCATTTAAAGTACCTTTTGGTATACAATTCTAATATCTAATCCCTTCAACAGAGCTAGGAAAGGAAGGGAGCAATTCAAAACATCCGAGGCTAAGAAAACTAACCTCTTAATTCTAGGATCTGTAATACCAGGGAAGAAATGTTCGTGGGTAAATATTTTATGGTATAAAATACATACAGTAAACTATTGTTGCAAAATTCAAACTGATATTAACAAAAAGTAACAATCTGATGGAATAATATTGCTCTCCAAAGAGTTAAACCCTATATTTTAAATCTATAGGTTAACTAGAAATATTACATAGAAAAAAACCCATGTTATAAGATCATAAAACTTGCAAAAAATAGCAAATGCCAGATTTACAGTTGCCCATGCAACCTCAATTCAGCCCATTTTTGTGTCCATCCTATGCACTGAATGAGGCACAGATCCTGTGGAAAGATAGTGTTTAATTACTATCTACATACTGTACTATCATAACACATGCACAAGGTACAGAGTTAAGATTGACAGGCTACCCTAACAGTGGCATTTCCTAATTCTGGGGTTTCTCCCTGCCAAATTGCAAAGGCCTGCTGCAAACAATGGAGGTGTTACAGCTTCTCAAGAAAGATTGCATGCATCTCATATAATGGAAAATGTTATGGACCCTAAATGTAGGGTTTGCTATTCGCTCCTCCTATAACAACATGTAACACAACTTTGTAACATTCCCCTGGTGTTATCTGGACCAGTGGTCTGCTAGGTCACTCCAATCCTCGACTCCGGGAGCCAGCTTTATCCTGCTCTGCTATGAGAACGCCCAGTCCCAGGCTGTTCACGCACAGCCTCTAGCATGTAAGCTGCTCCCAGCCTACGAGAGTGAACATTTTTGGCCAGCCGCTGCTTGGACTGTGCAACCGAATGACACTAGCCAATATCTCTGGTCCCAGACACAACCCTAGGAACCTCTGTCTTGCAGTGTCAAGTTATGCCCACTGGACGCTGCAAACTTATCAATTTAACAAAGAAATTGATATGTACCAGGCTTGTTAACCCAAGGGGAGTCTCTGACATGCTTCAAATCAAATGCACTGCTTCGGTAGAACAAACAAACAAATACATTAACTACAAAAGAGCTTTTAAGTGATTATAAGTCAAAGCACAAGAAGTCAGATTTGGTCAAATGAAATAAAAGCAAAATGCATTCTAAGCTGATTTTAACACTTTCAGTGCCCTTACAAACTTAGATGCTTCTCAACTCAGGATGGCTGGTTGAGGCCAAATCAGCAGGACAGAGAGGCTCTGATGAACTCAATTATCCTTGAACAGTTTACGCAGCACCTTCCTGAGGCTACTAGAGCCTGGCTCTCAAGGCACCAGCCAGACTTGTTAGAGGCTGCAGTAAAACTGAAGAGTGTGTAGAAGCAGACTTCCACGGAAAGTGCTCTGACCCCCTTCACACAAGGAAGGGGGAAAGAAGGTTGAGAAATCTTTTTCAGCAAAGCTTGGGAAAGGGATACAAGGGGTGAACAACAAGGCCCCTGTTGCCCACATAATGGTTTGTTACCAATGTGGGGGCAGAGGACAGAAAGACAGCACATACATGGACTATGGGTTCGCAGAGCTCTGTGGTGGGCAGGGATAAAAGGCAGGTCTGGGATAAAGATATTTCCTGTCAGAATAGGCTGGAGAACCAAAACGGGGTTGGTAGATTCAGCAGCTACATGTTGCCTAGTGCAGAGAACCTTGCTTAGACTGCAGTAGCAACAGAGAGGGATGACGATAACCATTCACTGTGTGCATGGGGAAAAGAATACTTACCCCATGGCCATCATCCCATTGGAAGTGTGAGGAAGATTTAAGTGGCAAGCAATGGGCAAGGCCTCAGGGAGAAGAGGCTGATTGGGGGGGGAGAGGCCTGGGGGCCCACAAAAAGATTAATCATGTCCTGTACACTGGGTAGCTGAGGGAGTATCCTGTGACACTGACCAGCACATTACCATGCACACACACAAATTTATAGGGCAGCTCATGAAAAAGTGCAGAAAAACCACCCCCCATACCCCCAAGACTAGAGGAGTCATGAGAACAAGGTAGATAGCTACCTTAGTAACTGAGGATTTAAAAGATGTGTCCCAAACCACAAACGAGAGGTTTTTTTAAAAAAAACAAATCCACCAGAGAAGAGTGGGTAAGGGGAACATAAATGGAATTAGAGAGATATTTTTTAGAGTAAGCATTTTTTAAAAACATTTTAATCTCTTCAATAATCAGGTTGAATGACCTAACCTGTCAAAGTTGAGGGAATGACCCAGGGGTTATTCAAGAAGGAACTAGAGACAAGTCTGCTTTAAATGCTATAAAAGTAAGTAAAATGTAGGGAATGAAGTGTGTGCATTTCCACATCTTATCTTATTACTGCCTTATAAATGCCTCTACTTTAAACAAAATCTACCAATGCTGAAATTTAAGATTCTAGATTACACTTAATATTTCAACAAGAGTGAAAAAGCATTTGTTAGATCCAGAAAGTGATACCACATTACCATTCTCACAGAAATGTAAGGAACACTTGGCATATGGGTAAAAGGTTGATAATTTTGCTATTCTAGTACATGGAAAATGAACACTACTAGAACATTAACAAAACACAGCAAACAATTAAGCTAAATGAACAGGAACCATAACTCAATGCAAACACAGAAATAAACCTATGCTTTATTACGATATGCCTTTGTGCTGCAAAGAAAGTTTCCTTGAAGCTGAAACCAATACCCATCAGCCTTTTTACAGTTAATATAAGACAAGCTAGCTTGGAAACCTCAGCAAAAGTGAACATTTATTCTGTTGCAATAAGAATTGTCCATACTACACATGAACAACCAGGTGATTTTCCAAACAAATGCACTTACACTGAGGCATCTTGAAGGTTTCCTAAGTAATTCTCTATGGTTTATATCAGGGATGAAAGAATTTAATAGGTTTCATTTTACTTAGCCTTGTGTCTCCATGGCCCCACAATTAATTTAAGCCCTGATTCAGCAAGATACTCAAGCACATGAGCTCAGTGGGACTACTCCAGTACTCAAAGATAGGCACACACTTGAGCTTCTTGCCTGGCCTAAGACCCTAGTCCATAGCAGGGCCGGCTCCAGGGTTTTGGCCGCCCCAAGCAGCCAAACAAAAAAAAAAATCCGCGATCGTGATCTGCGGCAGCAATTCGGCGGGAGGTCCTTTGCTCCGAGCAGGAGTGAGGGACCCTCTGCCGAATTGCTGCCGAACAGCTGGACGTGCCGCCCCTATCCAAAGTGGCCGCCCCAAGCACCTGCTTGGTAAGCTGGTGCCTGGAGCCAGCCCTGGTCCATAGCCCACTGAAGTCAATGGACAGACACATTGACTCCATTGAGTTTTAGATCAAAGCCGAAATGCATTTCTCAGAGGATTATTCTAAGGTGTTAACAAAAACCCAAGATTTAGTGTTTGATCTGGGCTGCAGTGAAAACATGGTCTGGGGAAATGTGGAAATAGAGAAGATAAGAGGTGAGCTAATGACCACTGATGTTAAAAATCAAGTACAAAATACAATGAAGTGGATTGTATTGTATGGCCCCCAATTCTGAGAAGTGTAGAGCACTCAACTCCCATGGAAGTCAATAGGAGTGGAGGACATTCAACCATTTGTAGGATTGAACCCTACCACTTCTTAACATGAGTTCCAACATACTGAGGGAACACACTCTCCTTGAGGGAAGAATGGGGGCAGCAGATTTCAAGAGCTACACAGAAACAGGAGTATAAAAGAAAAAGGAAGGGTTAATAATTATGAAGCCTGGTGTGGTAAGTATGAAGGACTCTTAAAACTAATTAGGAATAATGCACACACAGTAGAAACCTCATTATCCAAAGCTCCACTATCCAAACCTCCCTAATAAATTGTAACGAGTATACAGGTCCTTTGGGTATCTAAGGAGAGATGAACCCCCCGGGATCAGAAACATCCTACCCCTCTAATGTAGACACTGAGGTATGGGAGGAAGAGTGGAGAGGCAAATAGAGCATCAGGGCACAGCTGCTTCTAACATTTCCCAACTGTGGCTGGGTCAGAACCCAGGCAAGGCAAGGGTGAGAGTATGATGCCCTTACTACCTGTCTCCTTGTAATGTAATCCATTGATAACTGATCTATGGCATAGTAAAGGGTTAAAGTCTATAGTGCATTTATACACTTTAAAGGGACACTATCATTATAAAAGTCATCCCTTTTTCATGAATTCTTTACCTGGATTATTAACTGGGGATTTTTTTTAAATAAAGAAACAGCCATTGCGATAAAATTTTCTACTATAACCAGATTAGCAGCAGTATCTAAAGGATTAACCAATTCAGTGATGCAATGTTTCTCCCCTAGAATAAACTTTCATAGCACCAGATGGCCAGCAAAGAGAAACTTTGATAGCTTTGGTTTTTAGATCAATTTTGTTCAAAACTACGTTAATGCACTAGCTCTTAGGATTGAAAAAGTGTATGAAGAGTCCATGCTCATAAAACCCAACTTGTTCCAGTGATAGCTTGCTAAGATTTTCTTTCATCTTTGATGTCCTAGGTTTCCAGCAATAACTCTGCCAAAAGATATTCACTAGGCCTTCTCTGAGTTGCTTTCACCTTCCTGGAGCTCTGAAGAAACTGTAGGATGGACAGGTCACCAGTTTCATCTAAAGTCCTTACAGTTCTTTCAAACATGAGTCAATCAATCAATATCCCTGTGAAACAAGTGAGGGAAAGTTAGTCAGCAGCTTCTGTGGTCAAGACATGCAGCCACCTCTGGAACTGAAACATGGCAATTGTTTGACAGCACACTGCAATACTACATAACATTTTATGACAGGAAGTGAACAAGTACTGCACTGATGGTGCAATTTGGCAGGTAAAATGTATTTTCCCAAACCAAAAGGCACTGAGGTTAAATGTGTAATCTTCTTCAAACTTCATAAACAGTTTAAGTTTTTTTGCAAAAGTAAAAGCTGGAGAATATTTTATTCTAATTGGTTTATCCCTCTCTAGTGTTATTTGGATAGTAGATTAAAAATTATTAGGAAGCACAGACGTTTTAGTGGTAAAAAGAACAGTTCAAGCCTGGACTCTGGCATAAAGAAAACTGAGCTCTAATTTTCTGTGCTGCAGTGTTTCACAAGAAACAGAAAACCCCCATATAGTTCTAAGCTGACCATCGCAGTAAAACTCAAAGTGTCACTCCTATGGCAGTTTAACTGGCCATCTCCCAAACTGAAGAAACAAAGAATGGTTTGCATTGTAGTTTTAGGGCTATTTATGTTCTTTTTAATGGCAGTTCCCAAAGGGATGCCTTTCTAAAGGCATTTCTGACCAAATCCCTGATTTAAACTATGGCTATATTTACACTACATAGAATCATAGAATCATAGAATATCAGAGTTGGAAGGGACCTCAAGAGGTCATCTAGTCCAACCCCCTGCTCAAAGCAGGACCAATTCCCAGCTAAATCATCCCAGCCAGGGCTTTGTCAAGCCGGGCCTTAAAAACCTCCAAGGAAGGAGACTCCACCACCTCCCTAGGTAACGCATTCCAGTGTTTCACCACCCTCCTAGTGAAATAGTTTTTCCTGATATCCAACCTGGACCTCCCCCACTGCAACTTGAGACCATTGCTCCTTGTTCTGTCATCTGCCACCACTGAGAACAGCCGAGCTCCATCCTCTTTGGAACCCCCCTTCAGGTAGTTGAAGGCTGCTATCAAATCCCCCCTCATTCTTCTCTTCTGGAGACTAAACAATCCCAGTTCTCTCAGCCTCTCCTCATAAGTCATGTGCTCCAGACCCCTAATCATTTTTGTTGCCCTCCGCTGGACTCTTTCCAATTTTTCCACATCCTTCTTGTAGTGTGGGGACCAAAACTGGACACAGTATTCCAGATGAGGCCTCACCAATGTCGAATAAAGGGGAACGATCACGTTCCTCGATCTGCTGGCAATGCCCCTACTTATACAGCCCAAAATGCCGTTAGCCTTCTTGGCAACAAGAGCACACTGTTGACTCATATCCAGCTTCTCGTCCACTGTGACCCCTAGGTCCTTTTCAGCAGAACTGCTACCTAGCCATTCGGTCCCTAGTCTGTAGCAGTGCATGGGATTCTTCCGTCCTAAGTGCAGGACTCTGCACTTGTCCTTGTTGAACCTCATCAGGTTTTTTTCTGCCCAATCCTCTAATTTGTCTAGGTCCCTCTGTATCCGATCCCTACCCTCTAGTGTATCTACCACGCCTCCTAGTTTAGTGTCATCTGCAAACTTGCTGAGAGTGCAGTCCACACCATCCTCCAGATCATTAATAAAGATATTAAACAAAACCGGCCCCAGGACCGACCCTTGGGGCACTCCACTTGAAACCGGCTGCCAACTAGACATGGAGCCATTGATCACTACCCGTTGAGCCCGACGATCTAGCCAGCTTTCTATCCACCTTACAGTCCATTCATCCAGCCCATACTTCTTTAACTTGGTGGCAAGAATACTGTGGGAGACAGTATCAAAAGCTTTGCTAAAGTCAAGAAATAACACATCCACTGCTTTCCCCTCATCCACAGAGCCAGTTATCTCATCATAGAAGGCAATTAGGTTAGTCAGGCACGACTTCCCCTTCGTGAATCCATGCTGACTGTTCCTGATCACTTTCCTCTCCTCTAAATGTTTCATAATTGATTCCTTGAGGACCTGCTCCATGATTTTTCCAGGGACTGAGGTGAGGCTGACTGGCCTGTAGTTCCCCGGATCCTCCTTCTTCCCTTTTTTAAAGATGGGCACTACATTAGCCTTTTTCCAGTCATCTGGGACCTCCCCCGATCGCCATGAGTTTTCAAAAATAATGGCTAATGGCTCTGCAATCTCACCCGCCAACTCCTTTAGCACCCTCGGATGCAGCGCATCCGGCCCCATGGACTTGTGCACGTCCAGTTTTTCTAAATAGTCCCGAACCACTTCTTTCTCCACAGAGGGTTGGCCACCTTCTCCCCATGCTGTACTGCCCAGTGCAGCAATCTGGGAGCTGACCTTGTGCGTGAAGACAGAGGCAAAAAAATCATTGAGTACATTAGCTTTTTCCACATCCTCGGTCACTAGGTTGCCTCCCTCATTCAGTAAGGGGCCCACACTTTCCTTGATTTTCTTCTTGTTGCTAACATACCTGAAGAAACCCTTCTTGTTACTCTTAACATCTCTTGCTAACTGCAACTCCAAGTGTGATTTGGCCTTCCTGATTTCACTCCTGCACGCCTGAGCAATATTTTTATACTCCTCCCTGGTCATTTGTCCAATCTTCCACTCCTTATAAGCCTCTTTTTTGCGTTTAAGATCAGCAAGGATTTCACTGTTTAGCCAAGCTGGTCGCCTGCCATATTTACTATTCTTTCTACACATCGGGATGGTTTGTTCCTGCAACCTCAATAAGGATTCTTTAAAATACAGCCAGCTCTCCTGGACCCCTTTGCCCTTCATGTTATTCTCCCAGGGGATCCTGCCCATCTGTTCCCTGAGGGAGTCAAAGTCTGCTTTTCTGAAGTCCAGGGTCCGTATTCTGCTGCTCTCCTTTCTTCCTTGTGTCAGGATCCTGAACTCGACCATCTCATGGTCACTGCCTCCCAGGTTCCCATCCACTTTTGCTTCCCCTACTAGTTCTTCCCTGTTTGTGAGCAGCAGGTCAAGAAAAGCTTTGCCCCTAGTTGGTTCCTCCAGCACTTGCACCAGGAAATTGTCCCCTACACTTTCCAAAAATTTCCTGGATTGCCTGTGCACCGCTGTATTGCTCTCCCAGCAGATATCAGGGTGATTAAAGTCTCCCATGAGAACCAGGGCCTGTGATCTAGCAACTTCTGCTAGTTGCCAGAAGAAAGCCTCGTCCACCTTGTCCCCCTGGTCTGGTGGTCTATAGCAGACTCCAACCACGACATCACCCTTGTTGCTCACACTTCTCAACTTTATCCAGAGACTCTCAGGTTTTTCTGCAGTATCATACCGGAGCTCTGAGCAGTCATACTCCTCTCTTACATACAACGCAGCTCCCCCACCTTTTCTGCCCTGCCTGTCCTTCCTGAACAGTTTATATCCATCCATGACAGTACTCCAGTCATGTGAGTTATCCCACCAAGTCTCTGTTATTCCAATCACATCATAGTTCCCTGACTGTGCCAGGACTTCCAGTTCTCCCTGCTTGTTTCCCAGGCTTCTTGCATTTGTGTATAGGCACTTAAGATAACTCAACGATCGTCCCTCTTTCTCAGCATGAGACAGGAGTCCTCCCCTGTTGCGCTCTCCTGCTTGTGCTTCCTCCCAGGATCCCATTTCCCCACTTACCTCAGGGCTTTGGTCTCCTTCCCCCGGTGAACCTAGTTTAAAGCCCTCCTCACTAGGTTAGCCAGCCTGCTGGCGAAGATGCTCTTCCCTCTCTTCGTTAGGTGGAGCCCGTCTCTGCCTAGCACTCCTTCTTGGAACACCATCCCATGGTCGAAGAATCCAAAGCCTTCTCTCCGACACCACCTGCGTAGCCATTCGTTGACTTCCACGATTCGACGGTCTCTACCCCGGCCTTTTCCTTGCACAGGGAGGATGGACGAGAACACCACTTGCGCCTCAAACTCCTTTATCCTTCTTCCCAGAGCCACGTAGTCTGCAGTGATCCGCTCAAGGTCATTCTTGGCAGTATCATTGGTGCCCACGTGGAGAAGCAGGAAGGGGTAGCGATCCGAGGGCTTGATGAGTCTCGGCAGTCTCTCCGTCACATCGTGTATCCTAGCTCCTGGCAAGCAGCAGACCTCTCGGTTTTCCCGGTCAGGACGGCAGATAGATGACTCAGTCCCCCTGAGGAGGGAGTCCCCGACCACCACCACCCTCCTCCTCCTCTTGGGAGTGGTGGTCGTGGAACCCCCATCCCTAGGACAGTGCATCTTTTGCCTTCCAATCGGTGGAGTCTCCTTCTGCTCCCTTCCCTCAGATGGGCCATCTAGTCCACTCTCCGCATTAGCACCTGTAGAGAGAACATGGAAACGATTCCTCACCTGTATCTCCATTGCTGGTGCATGGACGCTCCTCTTTCTTCTTCTGGAGGTCACATGCTGCCAAACCTCCTCACAATCCTTCTGTCCCTGCTGCGCCTGCTCTGAATCTTCAGAACATTGTGGCCGTAGAAGCATCTCCTGACGTCTGTCCAGGAAATCTTCATTTTCCCTTATGCAACGCAGAGTCGATACTTGTTTCTCCAGCCCTCGAACCTTCTCCTCCAATATGGAGACCAGCTTGCATTTTGTGCAGACAAAGTCGCTTCTGTCCTGCGGAAGAAAGACAAACATGGCACAACCTGTGCAGGTTACAACAGCTGATCGCTCACCTTCCATATCACCGTCCTCTTAGGAGCTTCCTCAACTGTTGCTGGAACTACTGGGAGAAACCTGCAGATGAAAGCCTCAGTGCGCTCTCCCTAGGCGAACTCCCAGGCAAACTCCCGCTGTTAGCCTCTGCTGTTCGCCGCTCAGCTGGTTCGCTGCTGACTGCCCTTATATACCAGTCAGGCCCACTCAAGGCCCAGCTGGAACAAAGCACTCCCAATTCACACTTTTCAAACAAACAAGCAAGCAATCAAGCACACGGTCAAACTGACCAACTGTCCCAGCAGCAGACACTCAGATACTCACCAACACAGCCCCCCTAATGCAGCACTTAGCGTACCTCCTCTCGGACAGCTCCCAGGCAAACTCCCGCTGTTAGCCTCTGCTGTTCGCCGCTCAGCTGGTTCGCTGCTGACTGCCCTTATATACCAGTCAGGCCCACTCAAGGCCCAGCTGGAACAAAGCACTCCCAATTCACACTTTTCAAACAAACAAGCAAGCAATCAAGCACACGGTCAAACTGACCAACTGTCCCAGCAGCAGACACTCAGATACTCACCAACACAGCCCCCCTAATGCAGCACTTAGCGTACCTCCTCTCGGACAGCTCCCAGGCAAACTCCCGCTGTTAGCCTCTGCTGTTCGCCGCTCAGCTGGTTCGCTGCTGACTGCCCTTATATACCAGTCAGGCCCACTCAAGGCCCAGCTGGAACAAAGCACTCCCAATTCACACTTTTCAAACAAACAAGCAAGCAATCAAGCACACGGTCAAACTGACCAACTGTCCCAGCAGCAGACACTCAGATACTCACCAACACAGCCCCCCTAATGCAGCACTTAGCGTACCTCCTCTCGGACAGCTCCCAGGCAAACTCCCGCTGTTAGCCTCTGCTGTTCGCCGCTCAGCTGGTTCGCTGCTGACTGCCCTTATATACCAGTCAGGCCCACTCAAGGCCCAGCTGGAACAAAGCACTCCCAATTCACACTTTTCAAACAAACAAGCAAGCAATCAAGCACACGGTCAAACTGACCAACTGTCCCAGCAGCAGACACTCAGATACTCACCAACACAGCCCCCCTAATGCAGCACTTAGCGTACCTCCTCTCGGACAGCTCCCAGGCAAACTCCCGCTGTTAGCCTCTGCTGTTCGCCGCTCAGCTGGTTCGCTGCTGACTGCCCTTATATACCAGTCAGGCCCACTCAAGGCCCAGCTGGAACAAAGCACTCCCAATTCACACTTTTCAAACAAACAAGCAAGCAATCAAGCACACGGTCAAACTGACCAACTGTCCCAGCAGCAGACACTCAGATACTCACCAACACAGCCCCCCTAATGCAGCACTTAGCGTACCTCCTCTCGGACAGCTCCCAGGCAAACTCCCGCTGTTAGCCTCTGCTGTTCGCCGCTCAGCTGGTTCGCTGCTGACTGCCCTTATATACCAGTCAGGCCCACTCAAGGCCCAGCTGGAACAAAGCACTCCCAATTCACACTTTTCAAACAAACAAGCAAGCAATCAAGCACACGGTCAAACTGACCAACTGTCCCAGCAGCAGACACTCAGATACTCACCAACACAGCCCCCCTAATGCAGCACTTAGCGTACCTCCTCTCGGACAGCTCCCAGGCAAACTCCCGCTGTTAGCCTCTGCTGTTCGCCGCTCAGCTGGTTCGCTGCTGACTGCCCTTATATACCAGTCAGGCCCACTCAAGGCCCAGCTGGAACAAAGCACTCCCAATTCACACTTTTCAAACAAACAAGCAAGCAATCAAGCACACGGTCAAACTGACCAACTGTCCCAGCAGCAGACACTCAGATACTCACCAACACAGCCCCCCTAATGCAGCACTTAGCGTACCTCCTCTCGGACAGCTCCCAGGCAAACTCCCGCTGTTAGCCTCTGCTGTTCGCCGCTCAGCTGGTTCGCTGCTGACTGCCCTTATATACCAGTCAGGCCCACTCAAGGCCCAGCTGGAACAAAGCACTCCCAATTCACACTTTTCAAACAAACAAGCAAGCAATCAAGCACACGGTCAAACTGACCAACTGTCCCAGCAGCAGACACTCAGATACTCACCAACACAGCCCCCCTAATGCAGCACTTAGCGTACCTCCTCTCGGACAGCTCCCAGGCAAACTCCCGCTGTTAGCCTCTGCTGTTCGCCGCTCAGCTGGTTCGCTGCTGACTGCCCTTATATACCAGTCAGGCCCACTCAAGGCCCAGCTGGAACAAAGCACTCCCAATTCACACTTTTCAAACAAACAAGCAAGCAATCAAGCACACGGTCAAACTGACCAACTGTCCCAGCAGCAGACACTCAGATACTCACCAACACAGCCCCCCTAATGCAGCACTTAGCGTACCTCCTCTCGGACAGCTCCCAGGCAAACTCCCGCTGTTAGCCTCTGCTGTTCGCCGCTCAGCTGGTTCGCTGCTGACTGCCCTTATATACCAGTCAGGCCCACTCAAGGCCCAGCTGGAACAAAGCACTCCCAATTCACACTTTTCAAACAAACAAGCAAGCAATCAAGCACACGGTCAAACTGACCAACTGTCCCAGCAGCAGACACTCAGATACTCACCAACACAGCCCCCCTAATGCAGCACTTAGCGTACCTCCTCTCGGACAGCTCCCAGGCAAACTCCCGCTGTTAGCCTCTGCTGTTCGCCGCTCAGCTGGTTCGCTGCTGACTGCCCTTATATACCAGTCAGGCCCACTCAAGGCCCAGCTGGAACAAAGCACTCCCAATTCACACTTTTCAAACAAACAAGCAAGCAATCAAGCACACGGTCAAACTGACCAACTGTCCCAGCAGCAGACACTCAGATACTCACCAACACAGCCCCCCTAATGCAGCACTTAGCGTACCTCCTCTCGGACAGCTCCCAGGCAAACTCCCGCTGTTAGCCTCTGCTGTTCGCCGCTCAGCTGGTTCGCTGCTGACTGCCCTTATATACCAGTCAGGCCCACTCAAGGCCCAGCTGGAACAAAGCACTCCCAATTCACACTTTTCAAACAAACAAGCAAGCAATCAAGCACACGGTCAAACTGACCAACTGTCCCAGCAGCAGACACTCAGATACTCACCAACACAGCCCCCCTAATGCAGCACTTAGCGTACCTCCTCTCGGACAGCTCCCAGGCAAACTCCCGCTGTTAGCCTCTGCTGTTCGCCGCTCAGCTGGTTCGCTGCTGACTGCCCTTATATACCAGTCAGGCCCACTCAAGGCCCAGCTGGAACAAAGCACTCCCAATTCACACTTTTCAAACAAACAAGCAAGCAATCAAGCACACGGTCAAACTGACCAACTGTCCCAGCAGCAGACACTCAGATACTCACCAACACAGCCCCCCTAATGCAGCACTTAGCGTACCTCCTCTCGGACAGCTCCCAGGCAAACTCCCGCTGTTAGCCTCTGCTGTTCGCCGCTCAGCTGGTTCGCTGCTGACTGCCCTTATATACCAGTCAGGCCCACTCAAGGCCCAGCTGGAACAAAGCACTCCCAATTCACACTTTTCAAACAAACAAGCAAGCAATCAAGCACACGGTCAAACTGACCAACTGTCCCAGCAGCAGACACTCAGATACTCACCAACACAGCCCCCCTAATGCAGCACTTAGCGTACCTCCTCTCGGACAGCTCCCAGGCAAACTCCCGCTGTTAGCCTCTGCTGTTCGCCGCTCAGCTGGTTCGCTGCTGACTGCCCTTATATACCAGTCAGGCCCACTCAAGGCCCAGCTGGAACAAAGCACTCCCAATTCACACTTTTCAAACAAACAAGCAAGCAATCAAGCACACGGTCAAACTGACCAACTGTCCCAGCAGCAGACACTCAGATACTCACCAACACAGCCCCCCTAATGCAGCACTTAGCGTACCTCCTCTCGGACAGCTCCCAGGCAAACTCCCGCTGTTAGCCTCTGCTGTTCGCCGCTCAGCTGGTTCGCTGCTGACTGCCCTTATATACCAGTCAGGCCCACTCAAGGCCCAGCTGGAACAAAGCACTCCCAATTCACACTTTTCAAACAAACAAGCAAGCAATCAAGCACACGGTCAAACTGACCAACTGTCCCAGCAGCAGACACTCAGATACTCACCAACACAGCCCCCCTAATGCAGCACTTAGCGTACCTCCTCTCGGACAGCTCCCAGGCAAACTCCCGCTGTTAGCCTCTGCTGTTCGCCGCTCAGCTGGTTCGCTGCTGACTGCCCTTATATACCAGTCAGGCCCACTCAAGGCCCAGCTGGAACAAAGCACTCCCAATTCACACTTTTCAAACAAACAAGCAAGCAATCAAGCACACGGTCAAACTGACCAACTGTCCCAGCAGCAGACACTCAGATACTCACCAACACAGCCCCCCTAATGCAGCACTTAGCGTACCTCCTCTCGGACAGCTCCCAGGCAAACTCCCGCTGTTAGCCTCTGCTGTTCGCCGCTCAGCTGGTTCGCTGCTGACTGCCCTTATATACCAGTCAGGCCCACTCAAGGCCCAGCTGGAACAAAGCACTCCCAATTCACACTTTTCAAACAAACAAGCAAGCAATCAAGCACACGGTCAAACTGACCAACTGTCCCAGCAGCAGACACTCAGATACTCACCAACACAGCCCCCCTAATGCAGCACTTAGCGTACCTCCTCTCGGACAGCTCCCAGGCAAACTCCCGCTGTTAGCCTCTGCTGTTCGCCGCTCAGCTGGTTCGCTGCTGACTGCCCTTATATACCAGTCAGGCCCACTCAAGGCCCAGCTGGAACAAAGCACTCCCAATTCACACTTTTCAAACAAACAAGCAAGCAATCAAGCACACGGTCAAACTGACCAACTGTCCCAGCAGCAGACACTCAGATACTCACCAACACAGCCCCCCTAATGCAGCACTTAGCGTACCTCCTCTCGGACAGCTCCCAGGCAAACTCCCGCTGTTAGCCTCTGCTGTTCGCCGCTCAGCTGGTTCGCTGCTGACTGCCCTTATATACCAGTCAGGCCCACTCAAGGCCCAGCTGGAACAAAGCACTCCCAATTCACACTTTTCAAACAAACAAGCAAGCAATCAAGCACACGGTCAAACTGACCAACTGTCCCAGCAGCAGACACTCAGATACTCACCAACACAGCCCCCCTAATGCAGCACTTAGCGTACCTCCTCTCGGACAGCTCCCAGGCAAACTCCCGCTGTTAGCCTCTGCTGTTCGCCGCTCAGCTGGTTCGCTGCTGACTGCCCTTATATACCAGTCAGGCCCACTCAAGGCCCAGCTGGAACAAAGCACTCCCAATTCACACTTTTCAAACAAACAAGCAAGCAATCAAGCACACGGTCAAACTGACCAACTGTCCCAGCAGCAGACACTCAGATACTCACCAACACAGCCCCCCTAATGCAGCACTTAGCGTACCTCCTCTCGGACAGCTCCCAGGCAAACTCCCGCTGTTAGCCTCTGCTGTTCGCCGCTCAGCTGGTTCGCTGCTGACTGCCCTTATATACCAGTCAGGCCCACTCAAGGCCCAGCTGGAACAAAGCACTCCCAATTCACACTTTTCAAACAAACAAGCAAGCAATCAAGCACACGGTCAAACTGACCAACTGTCCCAGCAGCAGACACTCAGATACTCACCAACACAGCCCCCCTAATGCAGCACTTAGCGTACCTCCTCTCGGACAGCTCCCAGGCAAACTCCCGCTGTTAGCCTCTGCTGTTCGCCGCTCAGCTGGTTCGCTGCTGACTGCCCTTATATACCAGTCAGGCCCACTCAAGGCCCAGCTGGAACAAAGCACTCCCAATTCACACTTTTCAAACAAACAAGCAAGCAATCAAGCACACGGTCAAACTGACCAACTGTCCCAGCAGCAGACACTCAGATACTCACCAACACAGCCCCCCTAATGCAGCACTTAGCGTACCTCCTCTCGGACAGCTCCCAGGCAAACTCCCGCTGTTAGCCTCTGCTGTTCGCCGCTCAGCTGGTTCGCTGCTGACTGCCCTTATATACCAGTCAGGCCCACTCAAGGCCCAGCTGGAACAAAGCACTCCCAATTCACACTTTTCAAACAAACAAGCAAGCAATCAAGCACACGGTCAAACTGACCAACTGTCCCAGCAGCAGACACTCAGATACTCACCAACACAGCCCCCCTAATGCAGCACTTAGCGTACCTCCTCTCGGACAGCTCCCAGGCAAACTCCCGCTGTTAGCCTCTGCTGTTCGCCGCTCAGCTGGTTCGCTGCTGACTGCCCTTATATACCAGTCAGGCCCACTCAAGGCCCAGCTGGAACAAAGCACTCCCAATTCACACTTTTCAAACAAACAAGCAAGCAATCAAGCACACGGTCAAACTGACCAACTGTCCCAGCAGCAGACACTCAGATACTCACCAACACAGCCCCCCTAATGCAGCACTTAGCGTACCTCCTCTCGGACAGCTCCCAGGCAAACTCCCGCTGTTAGCCTCTGCTGTTCGCCGCTCAGCTGGTTCGCTGCTGACTGCCCTTATATACCAGTCAGGCCCACTCAAGGCCCAGCTGGAACAAAGCACTCCCAATTCACACTTTTCAAACAAACAAGCAAGCAATCAAGCACACGGTCAAACTGACCAACTGTCCCAGCAGCAGACACTCAGATACTCACCAACACAGCCCCCCTAATGCAGCACTTAGCGTACCTCCTCTCGGACAGCTCCCAGGCAAACTCCCGCTGTTAGCCTCTGCTGTTCGCCGCTCAGCTGGTTCGCTGCTGACTGCCCTTATATACCAGTCAGGCCCACTCAAGGCCCAGCTGGAACAAAGCACTCCCAATTCACACTTTTCAAACAAACAAGCAAGCAATCAAGCACACGGTCAAACTGACCAACTGTCCCAGCAGCAGACACTCAGATACTCACCAACACAGCCCCCCTAATGCAGCACTTAGCGTACCTCCTCTCGGACAGCTCCCAGGCAAACTCCCGCTGTTAGCCTCTGCTGTTCGCCGCTCAGCTGGTTCGCTGCTGACTGCCCTTATATACCAGTCAGGCCCACTCAAGGCCCAGCTGGAACAAAGCACTCCCAATTCACACTTTTCAAACAAACAAGCAAGCAATCAAGCACACGGTCAAACTGACCAACTGTCCCAGCAGCAGACACTCAGATACTCACCAACACAGCCCCCCTAATGCAGCACTTAGCGTACCTCCTCTCGGACAGCTCCCAGGCAAACTCCCGCTGTTAGCCTCTGCTGTTCGCCGCTCAGCTGGTTCGCTGCTGACTGCCCTTATATACCAGTCAGGCCCACTCAAGGCCCAGCTGGAACAAAGCACTCCCAATTCACACTTTTCAAACAAACAAGCAAGCAATCAAGCACACGGTCAAACTGACCAACTGTCCCAGCAGCAGACACTCAGATACTCACCAACACAGCCCCCCTAATGCAGCACTTAGCGTACCTCCTCTCGGACAGCTCCCAGGCAAACTCCCGCTGTTAGCCTCTGCTGTTCGCCGCTCAGCTGGTTCGCTGCTGACTGCCCTTATATACCAGTCAGGCCCACTCAAGGCCCAGCTGGAACAAAGCACTCCCAATTCACACTTTTCAAACAAACAAGCAAGCAATCAAGCACACGGTCAAACTGACCAACTGTCCCAGCAGCAGACACTCAGATACTCACCAACACAGCCCCCCTAATGCAGCACTTAGCGTACCTCCTCTCGGACAGCTCCCAGGCAAACTCCCGCTGTTAGCCTCTGCTGTTCGCCGCTCAGCTGGTTCGCTGCTGACTGCCCTTATATACCAGTCAGGCCCACTCAAGGCCCAGCTGGAACAAAGCACTCCCAATTCACACTTTTCAAACAAACAAGCAAGCAATCAAGCACACGGTCAAACTGACCAACTGTCCCAGCAGCAGACACTCAGATACTCACCAACACAGCCCCCCTAATGCAGCACTTAGCGTACCTCCTCTCGGACAGCTCCCAGGCAAACTCCCGCTGTTAGCCTCTGCTGTTCGCCGCTCAGCTGGTTCGCTGCTGACTGCCCTTATATACCAGTCAGGCCCACTCAAGGCCCAGCTGGAACAAAGCACTCCCAATTCACACTTTTCAAACAAACAAGCAAGCAATCAAGCACACGGTCAAACTGACCAACTGTCCCAGCAGCAGACACTCAGATACTCACCAACACAGCCCCCCTAATGCAGCACTTAGCGTACCTCCTCTCGGACAGCTCCCAGGCAAACTCCCGCTGTTAGCCTCTGCTGTTCGCCGCTCAGCTGGTTCGCTGCTGACTGCCCTTATATACCAGTCAGGCCCACTCAAGGCCCAGCTGGAACAAAGCACTCCCAATTCACACTTTTCAAACAAACAAGCAAGCAATCAAGCACACGGTCAAACTGACCAACTGTCCCAGCAGCAGACACTCAGATACTCACCAACACAGCCCCCCTAATGCAGCACTTAGCGTACCTCCTCTCGGACAGCTCCCAGGCAAACTCCCGCTGTTAGCCTCTGCTGTTCGCCGCTCAGCTGGTTCGCTGCTGACTGCCCTTATATACCAGTCAGGCCCACTCAAGGCCCAGCTGGAACAAAGCACTCCCAATTCACACTTTTCAAACAAACAAGCAAGCAATCAAGCACACGGTCAAACTGACCAACTGTCCCAGCAGCAGACACTCAGATACTCACCAACACAGCCCCCCTAATGCAGCACTTAGCGTACCTCCTCTCGGACAGCTCCCAGGCAAACTCCCGCTGTTAGCCTCTGCTGTTCGCCGCTCAGCTGGTTCGCTGCTGACTGCCCTTATATACCAGTCAGGCCCACTCAAGGCCCAGCTGGAACAAAGCACTCCCAATTCACACTTTTCAAACAAACAAGCAAGCAATCAAGCACACGGTCAAACTGACCAACTGTCCCAGCAGCAGACACTCAGATACTCACCAACACAGCCCCCCTAATGCAGCACTTAGCGTACCTCCTCTCGGACAGCTCCCAGGCAAACTCCCGCTGTTAGCCTCTGCTGTTCGCCGCTCAGCTGGTTCGCTGCTGACTGCCCTTATATACCAGTCAGGCCCACTCAAGGCCCAGCTGGAACAAAGCACTCCCAATTCACACTTTTCAAACAAACAAGCAAGCAATCAAGCACACGGTCAAACTGACCAACTGTCCCAGCAGCAGACACTCAGATACTCACCAACACAGCCCCCCTAATGCAGCACTTAGCGTACCTCCTCTCGGACAGCTCCCAGGCAAACTCCCGCTGTTAGCCTCTGCTGTTCGCCGCTCAGCTGGTTCGCTGCTGACTGCCCTTATATACCAGTCAGGCCCACTCAAGGCCCAGCTGGAACAAAGCACTCCCAATTCACACTTTTCAAACAAACAAGCAAGCAATCAAGCACACGGTCAAACTGACCAACTGTCCCAGCAGCAGACACTCAGATACTCACCAACACAGCCCCCCTAATGCAGCACTTAGCGTACCTCCTCTCGGACAGCTCCCAGGCAAACTCCCGCTGTTAGCCTCTGCTGTTCGCCGCTCAGCTGGTTCGCTGCTGACTGCCCTTATATACCAGTCAGGCCCACTCAAGGCCCAGCTGGAACAAAGCACTCCCAATTCACACTTTTCAAACAAACAAGCAAGCAATCAAGCACACGGTCAAACTGACCAACTGTCCCAGCAGCAGACACTCAGATACTCACCAACACAGCCCCCCTAATGCAGCACTTAGCGTACCTCCTCTCGGACAGCTCCCAGGCAAACTCCCGCTGTTAGCCTCTGCTGTTCGCCGCTCAGCTGGTTCGCTGCTGACTGCCCTTATATACCAGTCAGGCCCACTCAAGGCCCAGCTGGAACAAAGCACTCCCAATTCACACTTTTCAAACAAACAAGCAAGCAATCAAGCACACGGTCAAACTGACCAACTGTCCCAGCAGCAGACACTCAGATACTCACCAACACAGCCCCCCTAATGCAGCACTTAGCGTACCTCCTCTCGGACAGCTCCCAGGCAAACTCCCGCTGTTAGCCTCTGCTGTTCGCCGCTCAGCTGGTTCGCTGCTGACTGCCCTTATATACCAGTCAGGCCCACTCAAGGCCCAGCTGGAACAAAGCACTCCCAATTCACACTTTTCAAACAAACAAGCAAGCAATCAAGCACACGGTCAAACTGACCAACTGTCCCAGCAGCAGACACTCAGATACTCACCAACACAGCCCCCCTAATGCAGCACTTAGCGTACCTCCTCTCGGACAGCTCCCAGGCAAACTCCCGCTGTTAGCCTCTGCTGTTCGCCGCTCAGCTGGTTCGCTGCTGACTGCCCTTATATACCAGTCAGGCCCACTCAAGGCCCAGCTGGAACAAAGCACTCCCAATTCACACTTTTCAAACAAACAAGCAAGCAATCAAGCACACGGTCAAACTGACCAACTGTCCCAGCAGCAGACACTCAGATACTCACCAACACAGCCCCCCTAATGCAGCACTTAGCGTACCTCCTCTCGGACAGCTCCCAGGCAAACTCCCGCTGTTAGCCTCTGCTGTTCGCCGCTCAGCTGGTTCGCTGCTGACTGCCCTTATATACCAGTCAGGCCCACTCAAGGCCCAGCTGGAACAAAGCACTCCCAATTCACACTTTTCAAACAAACAAGCAAGCAATCAAGCACACGGTCAAACTGACCAACTGTCCCAGCAGCAGACACTCAGATACTCACCAACACAGCCCCCCTAATGCAGCACTTAGCGTACCTCCTCTCGGACAGCTCCCAGGCAAACTCCCGCTGTTAGCCTCTGCTGTTCGCCGCTCAGCTGGTTCGCTGCTGACTGCCCTTATATACCAGTCAGGCCCACTCAAGGCCCAGCTGGAACAAAGCACTCCCAATTCACACTTTTCAAACAAACAAGCAAGCAATCAAGCACACGGTCAAACTGACCAACTGTCCCAGCAGCAGACACTCAGATACTCACCAACACAGCCCCCCTAATGCAGCACTTAGCGTACCTCCTCTCGGACAGCTCCCAGGCAAACTCCCGCTGTTAGCCTCTGCTGTTCGCCGCTCAGCTGGTTCGCTGCTGACTGCCCTTATATACCAGTCAGGCCCACTCAAGGCCCAGCTGGAACAAAGCACTCCCAATTCACACTTTTCAAACAAACAAGCAAGCAATCAAGCACACGGTCAAACTGACCAACTGTCCCAGCAGCAGACACTCAGATACTCACCAACACAGCCCCCCTAATGCAGCACTTAGCGTACCTCCTCTCGGACAGCTCCCAGGCAAACTCCCGCTGTTAGCCTCTGCTGTTCGCCGCTCAGCTGGTTCGCTGCTGACTGCCCTTATATACCAGTCAGGCCCACTCAAGGCCCAGCTGGAACAAAGCACTCCCAATTCACACTTTTCAAACAAACAAGCAAGCAATCAAGCACACGGTCAAACTGACCAACTGTCCCAGCAGCAGACACTCAGATACTCACCAACACAGCCCCCCTAATGCAGCACTTAGCGTACCTCCTCTCGGACAGCTCCCAGGCAAACTCCCGCTGTTAGCCTCTGCTGTTCGCCGCTCAGCTGGTTCGCTGCTGACTGCCCTTATATACCAGTCAGGCCCACTCAAGGCCCAGCTGGAACAAAGCACTCCCAATTCACACTTTTCAAACAAACAAGCAAGCAATCAAGCACACGGTCAAACTGACCAACTGTCCCAGCAGCAGACACTCAGATACTCACCAACACAGCCCCCCTAATGCAGCACTTAGCGTACCTCCTCTCGGACAGCTCCCAGGCAAACTCCCGCTGTTAGCCTCTGCTGTTCGCCGCTCAGCTGGTTCGCTGCTGACTGCCCTTATATACCAGTCAGGCCCACTCAAGGCCCAGCTGGAACAAAGCACTCCCAATTCACACTTTTCAAACAAACAAGCAAGCAATCAAGCACACGGTCAAACTGACCAACTGTCCCAGCAGCAGACACTCAGATACTCACCAACACAGCCCCCCTAATGCAGCACTTAGCGTACCTCCTCTCGGACAGCTCCCAGGCAAACTCCCGCTGTTAGCCTCTGCTGTTCGCCGCTCAGCTGGTTCGCTGCTGACTGCCCTTATATACCAGTCAGGCCCACTCAAGGCCCAGCTGGAACAAAGCACTCCCAATTCACACTTTTCAAACAAACAAGCAAGCAATCAAGCACACGGTCAAACTGACCAACTGTCCCAGCAGCAGACACTCAGATACTCACCAACACAGCCCCCCTAATGCAGCACTTAGCGTACCTCCTCTCGGACAGCTCCCAGGCAAACTCCCGCTGTTAGCCTCTGCTGTTCGCCGCTCAGCTGGTTCGCTGCTGACTGCCCTTATATACCAGTCAGGCCCACTCAAGGCCCAGCTGGAACAAAGCACTCCCAATTCACACTTTTCAAACAAACAAGCAAGCAATCAAGCACACGGTCAAACTGACCAACTGTCCCAGCAGCAGACACTCAGATACTCACCAACACAGCCCCCCTAATGCAGCACTTAGCGTACCTCCTCTCGGACAGCTCCCAGGCAAACTCCCGCTGTTAGCCTCTGCTGTTCGCCGCTCAGCTGGTTCGCTGCTGACTGCCCTTATATACCAGTCAGGCCCACTCAAGGCCCAGCTGGAACAAAGCACTCCCAATTCACACTTTTCAAACAAACAAGCAAGCAATCAAGCACACGGTCAAACTGACCAACTGTCCCAGCAGCAGACACTCAGATACTCACCAACACAGCCCCCCTAATGCAGCACTTAGCGTACCTCCTCTCGGACAGCTCCCAGGCAAACTCCCGCTGTTAGCCTCTGCTGTTCGCCGCTCAGCTGGTTCGCTGCTGACTGCCCTTATATACCAGTCAGGCCCACTCAAGGCCCAGCTGGAACAAAGCACTCCCAATTCACACTTTTCAAACAAACAAGCAAGCAATCAAGCACACGGTCAAACTGACCAACTGTCCCAGCAGCAGACACTCAGATACTCACCAACACAGCCCCCCTAATGCAGCACTTAGCGTACCTCCTCTCGGACAGCTCCCAGGCAAACTCCCGCTGTTAGCCTCTGCTGTTCGCCGCTCAGCTGGTTCGCTGCTGACTGCCCTTATATACCAGTCAGGCCCACTCAAGGCCCAGCTGGAACAAAGCACTCCCAATTCACACTTTTCAAACAAACAAGCAAGCAATCAAGCACACGGTCAAACTGACCAACTGTCCCAGCAGCAGACACTCAGATACTCACCAACACAGCCCCCCTAATGCAGCACTTAGCGTACCTCCTCTCGGACAGCTCCCAGGCAAACTCCCGCTGTTAGCCTCTGCTGTTCGCCGCTCAGCTGGTTCGCTGCTGACTGCCCTTATATACCAGTCAGGCCCACTCAAGGCCCAGCTGGAACAAAGCACTCCCAATTCACACTTTTCAAACAAACAAGCAAGCAATCAAGCACACGGTCAAACTGACCAACTGTCCCAGCAGCAGACACTCAGATACTCACCAACACAGCCCCCCTAATGCAGCACTTAGCGTACCTCCTCTCGGACAGCTCCCAGGCAAACTCCCGCTGTTAGCCTCTGCTGTTCGCCGCTCAGCTGGTTCGCTGCTGACTGCCCTTATATACCAGTCAGGCCCACTCAAGGCCCAGCTGGAACAAAGCACTCCCAATTCACACTTTTCAAACAAACAAGCAAGCAATCAAGCACACGGTCAAACTGACCAACTGTCCCAGCAGCAGACACTCAGATACTCACCAACACAGCCCCCCTAATGCAGCACTTAGCGTACCTCCTCTCGGACAGCTCCCAGGCAAACTCCCGCTGTTAGCCTCTGCTGTTCGCCGCTCAGCTGGTTCGCTGCTGACTGCCCTTATATACCAGTCAGGCCCACTCAAGGCCCAGCTGGAACAAAGCACTCCCAATTCACACTTTTCAAACAAACAAGCAAGCAATCAAGCACACGGTCAAACTGACCAACTGTCCCAGCAGCAGACACTCAGATACTCACCAACACAGCCCCCCTAATGCAGCACTTAGCGTACCTCCTCTCGGACAGCTCCCAGGCAAACTCCCGCTGTTAGCCTCTGCTGTTCGCCGCTCAGCTGGTTCGCTGCTGACTGCCCTTATATACCAGTCAGGCCCACTCAAGGCCCAGCTGGAACAAAGCACTCCCAATTCACACTTTTCAAACAAACAAGCAAGCAATCAAGCACACGGTCAAACTGACCAACTGTCCCAGCAGCAGACACTCAGATACTCACCAACACAGCCCCCCTAATGCAGCACTTAGCGTACCTCCTCTCGGACAGCTCCCAGGCAAACTCCCGCTGTTAGCCTCTGCTGTTCGCCGCTCAGCTGGTTCGCTGCTGACTGCCCTTATATACCAGTCAGGCCCACTCAAGGCCCAGCTGGAACAAAGCACTCCCAATTCACACTTTTCAAACAAACAAGCAAGCAATCAAGCACACGGTCAAACTGACCAACTGTCCCAGCAGCAGACACTCAGATACTCACCAACACAGCCCCCCTAATGCAGCACTTAGCGTACCTCCTCTCGGACAGCTCCCAGGCAAACTCCCGCTGTTAGCCTCTGCTGTTCGCCGCTCAGCTGGTTCGCTGCTGACTGCCCTTATATACCAGTCAGGCCCACTCAAGGCCCAGCTGGAACAAAGCACTCCCAATTCACACTTTTCAAACAAACAAGCAAGCAATCAAGCACACGGTCAAACTGACCAACTGTCCCAGCAGCAGACACTCAGATACTCACCAACACAGCCCCCCTAATGCAGCACTTAGCGTACCTCCTCTCGGACAGCTCCCAGGCAAACTCCCGCTGTTAGCCTCTGCTGTTCGCCGCTCAGCTGGTTCGCTGCTGACTGCCCTTATATACCAGTCAGGCCCACTCAAGGCCCAGCTGGAACAAAGCACTCCCAATTCACACTTTTCAAACAAACAAGCAAGCAATCAAGCACACGGTCAAACTGACCAACTGTCCCAGCAGCAGACACTCAGATACTCACCAACACAGCCCCCCTAATGCAGCACTTAGCGTACCTCCTCTCGGACAGCTCCCAGGCAAACTCCCGCTGTTAGCCTCTGCTGTTCGCCGCTCAGCTGGTTCGCTGCTGACTGCCCTTATATACCAGTCAGGCCCACTCAAGGCCCAGCTGGAACAAAGCACTCCCAATTCACACTTTTCAAACAAACAAGCAAGCAATCAAGCACACGGTCAAACTGACCAACTGTCCCAGCAGCAGACACTCAGATACTCACCAACACAGCCCCCCTAATGCAGCACTTAGCGTACCTCCTCTCGGACAGCTCCCAGGCAAACTCCCGCTGTTAGCCTCTGCTGTTCGCCGCTCAGCTGGTTCGCTGCTGACTGCCCTTATATACCAGTCAGGCCCACTCAAGGCCCAGCTGGAACAAAGCACTCCCAATTCACACTTTTCAAACAAACAAGCAAGCAATCAAGCACACGGTCAAACTGACCAACTGTCCCAGCAGCAGACACTCAGATACTCACCAACACAGCCCCCCTAATGCAGCACTTAGCGTACCTCCTCTCGGACAGCTCCCAGGCAAACTCCCGCTGTTAGCCTCTGCTGTTCGCCGCTCAGCTGGTTCGCTGCTGACTGCCCTTATATACCAGTCAGGCCCACTCAAGGCCCAGCTGGAACAAAGCACTCCCAATTCACACTTTTCAAACAAACAAGCAAGCAATCAAGCACACGGTCAAACTGACCAACTGTCCCAGCAGCAGACACTCAGATACTCACCAACACAGCCCCCCTAATGCAGCACTTAGCGTACCTCCTCTCGGACAGCTCCCAGGCAAACTCCCGCTGTTAGCCTCTGCTGTTCGCCGCTCAGCTGGTTCGCTGCTGACTGCCCTTATATACCAGTCAGGCCCACTCAAGGCCCAGCTGGAACAAAGCACTCCCAATTCACACTTTTCAAACAAACAAGCAAGCAATCAAGCACACGGTCAAACTGACCAACTGTCCCAGCAGCAGACACTCAGATACTCACCAACACAGCCCCCCTAATGCAGCACTTAGCGTACCTCCTCTCGGACAGCTCCCAGGCAAACTCCCGCTGTTAGCCTCTGCTGTTCGCCGCTCAGCTGGTTCGCTGCTGACTGCCCTTATATACCAGTCAGGCCCACTCAAGGCCCAGCTGGAACAAAGCACTCCCAATTCACACTTTTCAAACAAACAAGCAAGCAATCAAGCACACGGTCAAACTGACCAACTGTCCCAGCAGCAGACACTCAGATACTCACCAACACAGCCCCCCTAATGCAGCACTTAGCGTACCTCCTCTCGGACAGCTCCCAGGCAAACTCCCGCTGTTAGCCTCTGCTGTTCGCCGCTCAGCTGGTTCGCTGCTGACTGCCCTTATATACCAGTCAGGCCCACTCAAGGCCCAGCTGGAACAAAGCACTCCCAATTCACACTTTTCAAACAAACAAGCAAGCAATCAAGCACACGGTCAAACTGACCAACTGTCCCAGCAGCAGACACTCAGATACTCACCAACACAGCCCCCCTAATGCAGCACTTAGCGTACCTCCTCTCGGACAGCTCCCAGGCCAACTCCCGCTGTTAGCCTCTGCTGTTCGCCGCTCAGCTGGTTCGCTGCTGACTGCCCTTATATACCAGTCAGGCCCACTCAAGGCCCAGCTGGAACAAAGCACTCCCAATTCACACTTTTCAAACAAACAAGCAAGCAATCAAGCACACGGTCAAACTGACCAACTGTCCCAGCAGCAGACACTCAGATACTCACCAACACAGCCCCCCTAATGCAGCACTTAGCGTACCTCCTCTCGGACAGCTCCCAGGCAAACTCCCGCTGTTAGCCTCTGCTGTTCGCCGCTCAGCTGGTTCGCTGCTGACTGCCCTTATATACCAGTCAGGCCCACTCAAGGCCCAGCTGGAACAAAGCACTCCCAATTCACACTTTTCAAACAAACAAGCAAGCAATCAAGCACACGGTCAAACTGACCAACTGTCCCAGCAGCAGACACTCAGATACTCACCAACACAGCCCCCCTAATGCAGCACTTAGCGTACCTCCTCTCGGACAGCTCCCAGGCAAACTCCCGCTGTTAGCCTCTGCTGTTCGCCGCTCAGCTGGTTCGCTGCTGACTGCCCTTATATACCAGTCAGGCCCACTCAAGGCCCAGCTGGAACAAAGCACTCCCAATTCACACTTTTCAAACAAACAAGCAAGCAATCAAGCACACGGTCAAACTGACCAACTGTCCCAGCAGCAGACACTCAGATACTCACCAACACAGCCCCCCTAATGCAGCACTTAGCGTACCTCCTCTCGGACAGCTCCCAGGCAAACTCCCGCTGTTAGCCTCTGCTGTTCGCCGCTCAGCTGGTTCGCTGCTGACTGCCCTTATATACCAGTCAGGCCCACTCAAGGCCCAGCTGGAACAAAGCACTCCCAATTCACACTTTTCAAACAAACAAGCAAGCAATCAAGCACACGGTCAAACTGACCAACTGTCCCAGCAGCAGACACTCAGATACTCACCAACACAGCCCCCCTAATGCAGCACTTAGCGTACCTCCTCTCGGACAGCTCCCAGGCAAACTCCCGCTGTTAGCCTCTGCTGTTCGCCGCTCAGCTGGTTCGCTGCTGACTGCCCTTATATACCAGTCAGGCCCACTCAAGGCCCAGCTGGAACAAAGCACTCCCAATTCACACTTTTCAAACAAACAAGCAAGCAATCAAGCACACGGTCAAACTGACCAACTGTCCCAGCAGCAGACACTCAGATACTCACCAACACAGCCCCCCTAATGCAGCACTTAGCGTACCTCCTCTCGGACAGCTCCCAGGCCAAACTCCCGCTGTTAGCCTCTGCTGTTCGCCGCTCAGCTGGTTCGCTGCTGACTGCCCTTATATACCAGTCAGGCCCACTCAAGGCCCAGCTGGAACAAAGCACTCCCAATTCACACTTTTCAAACAAACAAGCAAGCAATCAAGCACACGGTCAAACTGACCAACTGTCCCAGCAGCAGACACTCAGATACTCACCAACACAGCCCCCCTAATGCAGCACTTAGCGTACCTCCTCTCGGACAGCTCCCAGGCAAACTCCCGCTGTTAGCCTCTGCTGTTCGCCGCTCAGCTGGTTCGCTGCTGACTGCCCTTATATACCAGTCAGGCCCACTCAAGGCCCAGCTGGAACAAAGCACTCCCAATTCACACTTTTCAAACAAACAAGCAAGCAATCAAGCACACGGTCAAACTGACCAACTGTCCCAGCAGCAGACACTCAGATACTCACCAACACAGCCCCCCTAATGCAGCACTTAGCGTACCTCCTCTCGGACAGCTCCCAGGCAAACTCCCGCTGTTAGCCTCTGCTGTTCGCCGCTCAGCTGGTTCGCTGCTGACTGCCCTTATATACCAGTCAGGCCCACTCAAGGCCCAGCTGGAACAAAGCACTCCCAATTCACACTTTTCAAACAAACAAGCAAGCAATCAAGCACACGGTCAAACTGACCAACTGTCCCAGCAGCAGACACTCAGATACTCACCAACACAGCCCCCCTAATGCAGCAACTTAGCGTACCTCCTCTCGGACAGCTCCCAGGCAAACTCCCGCTGTTAGCCTCTGCTGTTCGCCGCTCAGCTGGTTCGCTGCTGACTGCCCTTATATACCAGTCAGGCCCACTCAAGGCCCAGCTGGAACAAAGCACTCCCAATTCACACTTTTCAAACAAACAAGCAAGCAATCAAGCACACGGTCAAA